>NW_026988417.1:29892500-39892500 GCF_030222135.1 Aotus nancymaae
GTGAGGACTTTTTGAGTTGAATCTATTTAGGAATATTTAAGCTCCTTGTATCTGGTTATCTATATATCTCCCAATACATGGGAAGTTGTCAGGACGTTTTACTCTCTTCTCCTTCTGGAACTCCCAAAATTTAAATATTTATCTGTTTTTAGTGTCCCATATGTTATGTAGGCTTTCTTCATTCATTGTTACAAGTTTTTTTCTTTTCACTCTCTCTTTACATGACTGAGTTATTGAAAAGACTTGTCTTCAAGTTCAGAAATTCTTTTTTTCTGCTTGATATAGTCTTTTGTTGAAGCTCTTGATTGTATTTTTATTTCATTTATTGAATTCTTCAGTTCCAGTATTTCTGTTTGTTTCTTTCTTTATTTGTAATATCTATCTCTTTGTTGAATTTCTCATTCAAATCATTAATTGTTTCCTTGATTTCTTTGTATTGTCTATCTGTGTTATCTCTCACCACACTGGATTTCCTTTAGATCATTATTTTGAATTCCTTTTCAAGATACTTCATAGATTTTTATGGGGTCTGTTACTGTAGAATTAATGGATTCCTTTGGCAGTATAGTGTTTTCTTGTTTTTTGAGTTTCTTGTGTTCTCATGCAGATATCTGAGCATTTAATTTAAAATTCATTTCATCCAATTTTGTGAAGTAGCTTTTCAAAGAAAAGACTTTTTCCTATAGATCCATCTATACTATCACTTTGGTAGCATTCTTTGGCTTTTGTTTTGGGTGGGCTCTGTGGTATACTCTTTGATTTCTTCAGTTGTAATCAATAACAGATCTGTCTGCTAGTTCTCCAGTGGATTAGGCTGTGGTTATGTGTGGAGGCTGTGGTGAGGCTTTACTCAGGACTGGGGCTCTGCATGGGCTGGTCCTCAGGCTTTTTGGTTGTAGGTGCAGGCACTAGTAGTGACAACAGTGGGCTGGACAAGCCCATCTTCAAGCCCCTGAGTGGTATGTGTGGGGTTGCTGTCAGTGGCAGTTGTCCTGGGTATTCGGTTCTGAGGCTTTGCGGAGTGCATGTTTTGGCTCACTGTGTCCTGGAGGCAGCCTCCCTGATGTGCTGGACCTTTTTTGCCAAGGGTATAGGGCACTTCATGGGTTCATGTGCTGGGATTATGACTGCACTGCCGGGTCCAGATGGTGTGACAACACTGCAGCATTCTAAGTGAATGGTGAGGGATGTTGGAAGTGCATCAGGAATATGAAAATGCATAGGTTATTGGACGGGATGTAGACTAGGATCAGCTCCATTCTCAAAATAGTGCCAAGCTGCAGCAGCTTGGGTCTCAGAGCATGGGTGGGACCCAGCATGATTTCTCTTTCTGAAGCAATGTAGTTGTGTTAATTCCAGGCAGTTCTCTATACAGGAACCCTCGGGCCTGAGAAGGTCTTCTGTAGCTAGGATTGCAGGTGTCTACAGAGGGAATGTAGACTGTTGGGGATCTTTTACTTACCTTTTTCTTGCAATGGGAAGTCTTTCCTGGCTCGAAGCTGATTTCAGCCATCTGCTTTTCTTCCCTGTTTCTGCCGCCATCTTGAACTTCCCTGCCTCAGAGGGTCCCGGTTATTTCCTTATTGAATTCTAGTGTTCTCCGTTAGATACTCTATTTTGATGTGTATTTATCTACTCACTCTTTTGTTCTTTGTGTGTGTGTGGAAGGAGCATGTGCTGGGTGCCTCTAGTAAGCCGTCTTGATGACCTATGACCACACCTGCAAATGCTGTTTACAGTACTGTTACTACATGTTTGTACCCTCCAACATGGATTCCTGTAAATTTTGTATTTGTATGATTTGTGTTTAAAAGACAAACACACTCAAAAGAATACTGTGTTTTTTTTTTTTTTTTTTTTTAGTATATCTGCTGTCTTATTATTGAGTAATTCCTGATAAAAGAGGACTTTTGCTTTCATTAGACATTGTCAGGGAGGAAAACCTTCTTCTCTACCAGTTTAAGTTATGTTCTTGAGAGGTATTTTGCCATTAAACTGGCAAAAGACAGATTAGCAAAAGAGAAAAACAGATTTAATTATGTATGTATACATGGACGTTGACAAAGAAATGTGATTCAAGGAGGCAGTCAGAATTTGGGGCTTATGTGTCGTCTTAATAGAGTTCAGGGGAGGTCAGAGGGCACGTCTGGAAAAAACAAATGACTTTAAGGGAAGATAATGGACCTTAGGAAAATAAATGATAGATATAACAGTTTTATGCCAGCATCTGTTTCTCTATCCAGGTGCTACCTTGTGCTGACTTCTTTGCGTCAATGCTAAGACTTGCTCCTCTGTGGTTGTGAAACTCACAGAGAAGGGCTTTATAACAATGGAATTATTTGCAGGAGGCTTTGCTTTTAAAAAGACAGAGTTTAGAAAAAGCCTCTTTATGCAGCTATTGATTCTCAAATGTCTTCAACTCAAAATAGTGCTTTATACACTGTGGCATATTCTGGACCCTTCAACATCAGTAAGAAAGCACATTCTTAGCTTGGAATTTTATGTCTAATAATTGAAAGAGCTTTCTACAAACTAGTTTCTGACTCCATACATTTAAGCCTTGATTCTGCTCTATCACCAACATACACGCAGGAACCTATCACATCACAACCTCTGACACTGCACCTTTGCACCACCATACTGATGAGCTGGCAAAGTGGATGTTGGGAAAATTCTTGGAAGCCATTCTACACTATGATGGCTAGCAACAACTTAACTGTGAGAGAAGGAGAGTGTGAATCCATAAAAATACATTTTAACACATCCAAATTAAATGTATCCCCATGTCAACTTTCCCTTAGCTAGATCCTCAAAATGCCTGTGGTCTCTCTCACACAATTTAAACAAGCAGTGTGGCAAAGAGAAAACCGGAATGAGATAAAGATTTGTTCTTAACCTACCATGGTTAAAATTCTTACTCTTGCAGATATCAAAATCATAACTGTGCAAACACTCCCCCACTCTACCACCACTTCAAGGTCTTGGAAGAGGCTGGTACAAGTGAGGCCCTGAAAGCTCAGGCCTCCTTAGCATCACAGTAAGTCTGCCCAGGAGGGTAATTCTGGAATTGGGAAACAAATGCCAGGATGCCTACAGAGAAGAACTTTCCAGTGGGTCAAGGCAATTTTCATTTATAGACCTTTAGAAAATAACTTATAGGTGAAAATAAAACAGAAACAAGGGCATGGCTTTGGTTTCAGTGATACCTTTTGAAGTTCATGATGTTTTGCTCTTAACCTCTTATATGTTAAATAAATTTGTTTTATTAAAAAAATGCACAATGCTTCTTATCTATTAGATGAAAAATAGAAGCTTTATATTAGATATCACTGAAACAGCAGGGGTAGAGACTATTTCTTCCCTCCAAATAGGCAGACATGATCTAACATCTGGAAAGAGACAAAGAATCACCAAGGAACAGAAAGATCCAGTAAACCTTTCAATACTGAACTTAGGTATATATTGTTGAATAACATATACTGTTACTAATCAGTGCTGTTAGTTTAATAACATATCAAATCACTACATTATACCTAAGTTAGTCAAATTCCACGCTTGTATTTACATCTTTGCAATGGTTTTTTTTTAATCCAATCATTTGCAGAAAATATTTAGAATCAGTTACACAGTCAAACCAAGAAATAAAAAGAACTGTGAAAAACACACACACACATACAAATAATCATTTTTATCTTTCTATCTCACTGTGAGTTAACAATACTTTATAAGAGTCCTGTTCAAAGTGTTAAACTCTATACCAGTCACTAGAAAAAAATATTAACTAAAGTAGGTTTGATAGTGAAAAATCACCAGATACAAATGTGTGTAGCTTTATGAAGAACTTGTCAATGGAGTTGTATTTCTCTCTGTTACTGAATAGCACACCTGTTGTTGTATAGGGATGTATTGCTGAACCCATATTATCTACTTTGACATTCTTCTTAATTCGGCTTTACTTGGATAATTTATTTTAAAAGCTCTGAAATGGACATCGAAAATGTACTACCACTTTCTGCCATCAATGTCAGTCTGAAGTTTCCTGAGTTCTCCAAGTATTAGTCCTAAGTCAGATTCATAACCAGTTTGACTTATACAGAGTTGAGCAATGACTGTATATGTATCAGCCACCCTTATTTCCCAGGGAAGTGAAATTCCCCTTCCACATAGGGGTCACCCAGTTCTAGTTAATGGCCTCATCTAGCCACAAGGGGGCCAAGAGGTACGATTCTACCTTCGGCCCAGAGGCCACAGTTAGAAATACTTGGGGAAAGTTCTCAGTGACTGCTCTGTAAGTATCAGCATCTGTCGTTAGAAAATTCATTGCTGCTGGAGTAGCCAAATTTCTTATATTTTTTACTGTAGAAACATCCCACATTATGTATTTCCTAATTACAGTCAATCAAATTTGTTCGAATAAAGTTTTGTACCACCTGTTATACAGAAGGACCATAAGAAGTGACCTAGATAGGTCAACATAGCCAGAGGCTAAAACTTCTAAAGCTAATTCATAAATTTCAGCCATTCTTGTTATAAGCAAGGTCAATTATTTGGGTATTCAATTTGTACAAGCAATTATAACGAAATTTCTCCCCTAAATCCTTAACATATTATCTAGCTTAGAGGTCATTATTCACAGCAGTATTTGATAGATTCTGCCACAATAGTAAAAATATGCAAATCTCCCAAGTTCATACTGTGAAGGGCATTGATGGATCTGATTTTACCATCAATAGTGAAAGGAGATAGCTTCAGATTTCCCTAAATAATACGATGTACTGCTTTTAACCTATCAAGGGTCTTTTTCCCAGAAGTAATTCAGATTTTATAAAATACTGTGTTCTCCCAACCTAAATTTTTGAAAATGTATGAAAACCAACGTAAAGTTGAAAAAAATTCATAAACTAATGATCTTGTAAATAAAAGACAAATGGAAGTTATACTAACTGACTGGTTCTTTGTATGTGTGTCATAACTTGTAAATCTCTGCTATACTGCATATATTTTGGCATTTAAAACTTTAGAAAATGAAAAAAACCAATAACGGTCAATATGTGCTAAACTTAAAGTGAAAATGATTTATTCTGTGTTATTTTAAAACCTAAAATACTCTATTGAAATCTGAAAACCAGACAGCACGTAAGTTAATAAACATTTAAAATCTATTTTTGAAAGTTTCTTCTCTTTTGTAATAGGTGTTTTCATACTGGCCTTGTGGAAATGTTTATAGTTATCCAGTAGGTAGTATGAATCAACCTATAGCTTAGTTTCTGTGCTTCTTTTAATGATACATTGTAAAATATAGCTTTGCATATGATTTCTTGATTTAAACAGCACAACTTATTCTGTCTTGGCTAGAGACCAATTAAATAACTACTGATGCAAGCAGTTATTACCTGCTTAAAAGGAAATCTGTGGTTTCCTTATTTAAACTGCTGAGTTTTAATGTCTATCAAAAAGGCTGTTATTGCAATGAATAATTTAGTCATTTCAGTCTACTAAACATTTTAATACTACAAGCATGGATTTAAGGCTGAAAAATATCTCTAAAGTTTCTCAGTCTCAAAGATCAGAATTATACTTGGAATAGTTACCCATAGATATGTTTACTCTTTCAAGTAATATATGTTTAAAGGAGAACCGTTTGTAGCAGTTATTTAGAAAAGGAAGACTGGCATATCTAATTTAGCAAAAGTGGTTAGAGAGATGGTTAATCATAGAGGCCTAGAAAACACGTCTACAGATAGAAGACCCTTTTAAAAACGATGAAAGGTCAATGGATTGAGAGATATCCGAGTGTCATTTCCTCTGTTTGTCCCTTGGTGGAGTTCTTGAGTTACTTTCTCCTTTTCTGTCAAACTGCTTTATATTTCTTTACAGAACTGGCTATCATGTTTACTGAATTTAACCTTTTTCTCGTGTTACTGTGAATACAGCGTCTATTATAAATGAAAGTCCCCCCGAGATCATATCTCCAGCACCTACTTTGTATTCTTAACCATAAACTTTTGTTGTAGTTACTTCTCTTACTGTCTTTTCTTGAGGCTTGAACTGCACCAGGGACCCTGAATGCTATTTTTCAGTTCAGCCACTGAAATTTCTTAACGGCAAAACAGGTTTAAGCAAGAGAGGTGAGTATGTAAATTTTAAACAAAAAAACAAAACAAAACCTACCGAATATTTCAAGTTTAGGGTAAGATATTTGGCACAGAAAATGAACTGTTAAAAGTTTTATTGGCCGGGCGCGGTGGCTCAAGCCTGTAATCCCAGCACTTTGGGAGGCCGAGGCGGGTGGATCACGAGGTCAAGAGATCGAGACCATCCTGGTCAACATGGTGAAACCCCGTCTCTACTAATACAAAAAATTAGCTGGGCACAGTGGCGCGTGCCTGTAATCCCAGCTACTCAGGAGGCTGAGGCAGGAGAATTGCCTGAACCCAGGAAGCGGAGATTGCGGTGAGCCGAGATCGCGCCATTGCGCTCCAGCCTGGGTATCAAGAGTGAAACTCCGTCTCAAAAAAAAAAAAAAAAAAAAAAAGTTTTATTAAACGCATATTAGAAAGCTATGGTATTTGTATTTTAATCAATTTCAGTTTTTACATCTTGGTTGCAAAGGGACATTTCCTTTTATTGCTCTTTTTAAAAAAGCCACTAAAGAAAAAACAGCAATCTCCATTTCAACATTCCCTCAAACATTTTGCTTCCTACATGCGATGACGTCCGATGACTGAGCAATTCAACAGGACACTGATCTCATTTTCTCTCTCCAGTTCTGGCCGCCAAAGCAACAGCACCAGCAGCGGCGGCAGCAACCGGCTCTTCAATTTATTGCAGCCGGTTACACTTTCGATCCCATTTCCTTCTGAACCTTTTCCTCTTAGGTTGAGGAGATAAATGCAGCCTCGGGTCTGAGAAGCCGGGCGGGGTTGGTGGGTGGGAGCGAAGCCGGATATCACATTCCCTCGGTGAGGTCTGGTACCCGGGGGGATTAAGTCTCCCGGTTCCATTTAATGAAATTGCTGAGCACTTGTGACACTGGCTCTAAGACTGCGGAAATGGGGCGGGGGTGGGGGAAACTGCTTCTCTCTTCCATTCATCCTCCGCGCCGGCAAGAGGAGAGAGAGTGTCAGCCCCTAGACAGGGGGCGGAAGAGGACTGGGAGCTCCAGCCGCCGCCAGGGCTCCCCGAGGGCTCCTCTCACCTCCCACGTACCCCTACCCCGCCCATTCCGTTTGCTTGCCCAGAACAGCGCTGCTGGGCAAAGCCGCCGCCACTTCTTTGCTCCTCTGGCAGAAAGGTCGGAGCCTGGGACTGATGGGGGTGGGAGCACAGCCAGCAGGCTTCCTGGTCCCCGCAGTCTGTCCTTGCTGCTCTCCATGCAGCACACGTCGGACCCATTTCCCACGCTGGCTGGGCTCCGCGGCGAAGTTGGTAGGAATGAGAGTGAGGAGGGCGGGCTGGAGACTTCCTCCCGCTCGCCAAGAGGAAACCACTCCACTGTGAAGGACGCGCTGCACCTCCCTAGTCATCCGGGAAGAAATGTGCAGCGCGCTGGGGAAAAGCCGCCCACTCCTTCTCGCCCCCCTCAAGTGTGCGCCTGGAGAGTGCGCGCCAGAGCCGCGGGCAAATAAATGCTTGGAGATGCGGAGAGGCTTATTCAAGTTTATGGTCTGGAGAGGGAAGAGGGAGTGCGCAGCGTTTCTGCCCACGCGGCTGCCTGAAGTTTACAAAATCTTAGTAAGGCGGCGAGGGGAGTGAGTGCACTGCACCATATTGCCGCGCAGCGGAATGCAAGGCGCACCGCCGCGGAATGGAGACGGCTTCTCCCTTTTGCCTCGAACCTGGGAAACAGGGGGACCAGAGTCGGAGGCTTGGAGGGAGGCAGGCGTTCGGATAAACCCGAGTTCTTGCCCAATGTAAGAGAGATTTAGCTTTTCTGCCACTTAGTCAGCCGCGAAGGCGCTGCGGAGCCCACCCCCGCCCCCGACTCAAGACTGCGGTGGTGCGCACTGAGCCTGCGCGCGGGGCTTTTCTCGCTGATGCTGCAGATACAGCGCTGAGAGGCTCGGGTGCCAGCCGAGGGAGGGTTAGCGGGAAGGCCGGGTTCCCTGCCCTGGCCTCGGAGGAGGAGCCACCACCCCCGGAGTGATGCTGCTTTCACAGACTGGAAAATACTCGCCAACTCCCTGGCACACACTTACACACACTTCCATTCTCCGCGCTTCTACGATCCCCCGTAGGGAAAGCTTGGAAATCTCTGCCGCCTCTCCCTCCCCATTCCTGTTCCTGCGCCCGCCCAAACAACTGTGCGCTACATCTGCTCCTTGACTTTATTGTTGTTTGTCTTGTTTAAATAATTCTGTCTTCTCACCCAGGTCTCGTAAAGAATACTCGCACTGGACAGATTTTTTTTTTTTAACCAGCTTTACATTTTTCTTTAAGGGGAGGCCCTTAAATGCTTATAGATACGTCAGGTGAGCTGAAGACTAACCAAATCCCAGAAGCAACCCTTTCTCTCTTTTGAGACGGTAAAAATTCTCCCCAAAAACCTTCAGTCCATCTCAATCCTGTCAACCCAGCCTGGCCCCTTCATTTACAGCCACTGAAATAAATGAGTAAATGGCTCAGTTCAGAAAACAGACCTTAGATCTGAAGAGGGCGGCTGCGGTGGTCGTAACTGAAAATTGGGGAAGCCTCCTGTGAGGAAATAGTGGTACAAAGTCAAAAGGAGAGATAGGGAACTGGGGACACTTCGGTACACAAAAGTTGCCATTAAAGTTTATTTCCCTTTTATCCAGATAGGTGACGCTACACTTTGCCAGTTACTAAAGGCTGCAGGTTTCTGCTCAGAAAATAATATCGAGGTTTCCAACATGTGTTTATTCCCCAGGCGCGAGCACACACGGTCTACCCCCCATAAGCAACCACGAGGACAGGAATGTCAGGCATTTAAATAAGGACAGGCATCCTTCTCCCTCCACCCCCTCTCCCCCAGCAACCATCCAAAGTCTGAGCTCCCAAAAAAGGATCTTTCTCCCGCTCTCTGGAGTTTGATGTTCTCTCTTCACAACTGCAGCCCATCTTGATTTTTCAGAACAGAGTGGCTTCTTTCTGAGCTGTCGTGAGTTCCCCAAGACCCCGATAACCAGGTCCTAACCAAGATGCTAAATCGCGAACCGTAGACACTCTCCGGGGGAAGGAGAACGTCATCTGAGGGGGTGAGAGAAGGAGAAACCCATCCTGACACCAGCTCCAAAAGCTCTCACGCGTGAACTGAGCATTAGTCAAGGGAAGAGGAAATTTACCAGCCCGAGGGAGGGAAAACAAGTACCCCAGAGAAGAAGACCGCTGTACTCGCTGGAGGAGGGGGTTGGGGGTTGGGGGCGGAATGGACTTTGGCTTAAAGAGGACTGGCTCAGATTGGGCACACTTTGAGCGGCCCCTGGAGCTGAGGCTGGGCATTCCCGAGCTCGGCGGCGGGGTTACGCTCCCTCCCGCCTCCTTACCCCAGGCCCTCCTCCCTCGCACTCTCCCAGTGTGTAGTTTCGGCGGCTCCGCTGCTACTGCCGCCGCCGCTGCAGCAGCAGCAGCGTCAGGGACAAGCCAGAGCCCGGAGCGAGCGAGCTCCCAGCAGCAACTGCCACTTTAGGCAACTTGCGGGTTTCCTGCTCGCGGGTAGCGAACGGGAGCTTCCCACTTGCGGTTCAGTGTCTCCGAGTCGCTGCAGCCCGAGGGGCGGCGGGAGCGCCCGCACCAGACTCTCTCAGACGCGAAAAGGGACGAGACAACTGCGGAATTCACCAGCCGTGCCAGGACACTCCGAGGCCACAACCAACTGGCACTTTTTCTCCCCTTGGCAAACTAGATTTTTTTTTTAAGCTACTTGGCAGCTGGCTCTGACTCCACCTCCCCCTCCACCCCCGCCCCAAAGCTTTTGGCTTTTCTTCGGAAACCCAGACAGAATTGGGCATCTTTGTTAATTGCCATTGGGGACGCCCGGCCGGGCGCTTTCTCCGGCTAACGTCGCCTGTGCTCGGAGCCCGGTTTGCTCACCTTTGAACTGCAAAGGGATCAAGTTCAGTTCGAGTTCCCTGCATTGGGAGTAAGAGGAAGGAGAGAGAGCGTGCAGGAGAGCGAGTGGGAGAGGGGGTAAGGGGAAAGGAGAGGAGGGAGGAGAGAGAGGAGGGAGGAGAGAGAAAGGGAGGGAGGGAGGGGAGGGATCGAGAGAGAGCGGGGAGAGAGAGAGGCTGCAATCTCCTCCCTGAATCGCGCACAGCGCTGCAGATCCCAGTGCTCCGACATGCGGGCCGAATGCAGGTGAGAAAAGGCACGGACTCTGCGGCTGCGAACCCAAACTTGGGCACCGCACGGTGCGCACGGTTCAAGCCTTCGCCCCCGCGGGCGAAAGGCTGCTGCGGTTTCAGGCGGTGGCTTCGTGACTAATGACCTTGCGCAGAGTTGTTAAGAAAAAAGAGAAACCCGCGCTCTCCGGGGTGAGGAGAGACTGACTCTCTGGGCGTCTCTGAAGATGGCTCGAGCTTCTCTTTGGCGCGCCGGGGGAACCCGGACGCGGACCGCGCTGTGACGCGAGTAGTCTCCACTGCATCGTGCTCGGAGCGACGTGCCGGGGGATTTTTCATTCTTGATCTGTTGACTAGCTCCCCCGCTGCCTGAGCAGAGTCGGAGTTGAGACTGGCTTGTTGCTGGCCCCAGCGCCTGGTGCAGGAAGCGACTCACGTTTGCCTGGGCGGCCAGAGCCGGAGCGGAGCCTGGGTTTGGAGTGAGCGCCTGGAACGTGAATCGGACTCAACTCGAGTAGCAGCAGCAAAGACCAGCGGGCTGGCAGGCGGGGGAGGCTGCAGGCTCGTTCCCCACCTCTTCCCAGCCCCACTGCCCGTCTGCCGGAGTGGTTCCGGCCCCTTCCGACCGAGCGGGGACTGGAGCCGGGGATTCTCCGCCCGCTGCGGGGATGACTCTGGGTGGGGGGGCCGCTGAACCCGCGGCGCGCAGTGTCCCGTGAACTGTGAGTACTGCGACTGAACGGCGGCCGGCGAGAGGGCGATTAGCACCCATTGCATGAATTATGAAACAATAACTTTCGGAAGAAGCAGGAGGAAAATAAAGAAGCATCTATCGCTGCCCTCCCATCCCCATCCCCGGCCGACTCTCCACGCCGCTTCTGCCCCCTCCCTCCCCTCCCTCTCGCTCCTTCCTTTCCGGGAGAGGGGAGAGGACTGGGGGGAGGGCAGGCAGCCGGCCCCGGAGGAGGGGGGCGCCGAGGGGGCTGTGGTTAGAAGGAGCAGTAGCAGCAGCAGCAGGAGAAGATGCTGAGGATGCGGACCACGGGATGGACGCGCGGCTGGTGCTTGGGCTGCTGCCTCCTCCTGCCGCTCTCGCTCAGCCTGGCGGCCGCCAAGCAGCTCCTCCGGTACCGGCTGGCCGAGGAGGGCCCCGCCGACGTCCGTATCGGCAACGTGGCTTCGGACCTGGGCATCGTGACGGGATCGGGTGAGGTGACTTTCAGCCTGGAGTCCGGTTCCGAGTACCTGAAGATCGACAATCTCACGGGCGAGCTGAGCACGAGCGAGCGGCGCATCGACCGCGAGAAGCTGCCTCAGTGTCAGATGATCTTCGACGAGAACGAGTGCTTCCTGGACTTCGAGGTGTCGGTGATCGGGCCCTCGCAGAGCTGGGTGGACCTGTTCGAGGGTCGGGTCATCGTGCTGGACATCAACGACAACACGCCCACCTTCCCGTCGCCAGTGCTCACGCTCACGGTGGAGGAGAACCGGCCGGTGGGCACGCTCTACCTGCTGCCCACCGCCACCGACCGAGACTTCGGCCGCAACGGCATCGAGCGCTACGAGCTGCTCCAGGAACCCGGAGGCGGCGGCAGTGAGGGCCGGCGCGCCGGGGCGGCCGACAGCGCCCCCTACCCCGGGGGCGGCGGGAACGGCGCGAGCGGCGGCGGCTCCGGAGGCTCCAAGCGGCGGCCGGACGCGCCAGAGGGCGGCGGCGGCGGCGGCACCAACCCCGGCGGCCGCAGCAGCGTGTTCGAGCTGCAGGTGGCGGACACCCCGGACGGCGAGAAGCAGCCGCAGCTGATCGTGAAGGGGGCGCTGGACCGCGAGCAGCGCGACTCCTATGAGCTGACCCTGCGGGTGCGCGACGGCGGCGACCCGCCTCGCTCCTCGCAGGCCATCCTGAGGGTCCTCATCACTGACGTGAACGACAACAGCCCCCGCTTCGAGAAGAGCGTGTACGAGGCCGACTTGGCAGAGAACAGCACCCCGGGGACCCCCATCCTGCAACTGCGCGCAGCCGACTTGGACGTGGGGGTCAACGGGCAGATCGAGTACGTGTTCGGGGCGGCCACGGAGTCGGTGAGGCGGCTGCTGCGGCTGGACGAGACGTCGGGCTGGCTCAGCGTCCTGCACCGCATCGACCGCGAGGAGGTAAACCAGCTGCGCTTCACGGTCATGGCCCGCGACCGCGGGCAGCCCCCCAAGACCGACAAGGCCACCGTGGTCCTCAACATCAAGGACGAGAACGACAACGTACCGTCCATTGAAATCCGCAAGATCGGGCGCATCCCCCTCAAGGACGGGGTGGCCAACGTGGCCGAGGACGTGCTGGTCGACACCCCCATAGCACTGGTGCAGGTGTCCGACCGAGACCAAGGCGAGAACGGGGTGGTCACCTGCACCGTGGTGGGCGACGTGCCCTTCCAGCTCAAGCCGGCCAGCGACACCGAGGGTGACCAGAACAAGAAGAAGTACTTCTTGCACACCTCGACCCCTCTGGACTATGAGACCACCCGGGAGTTCAACGTGGTCATCGTGGCGGTGGACTCAGGCAGCCCCAGCCTCTCTAGCAACAACTCCCTGATCGTCAAGGTGGGAGACACCAACGACAACCCGCCCGTGTTCGGCCAGTCGGTGGTGGAGGTTTACTTCCCTGAGAACAACATCCCGGGCGAGAGAGTGGCCACGGTGCTGGCGACAGACGCAGACAGCGGAAAGAACGCCGAGATCGCCTACTCGCTGGACTCCACTGTGATGGGGATCTTTGCCATCGATCCCGATTCTGGGGACATCCTGGTCAATACGGTGCTGGACCGCGAGCAGACTGACAGGTATGAGTTTAAAGTTAACGCCAAAGACAAAGGCATTCCCGTGCTGCAGGGCAGCACCACAGTGATTGTGCAGGTGGCTGATAAGAATGACAATGACCCTAAGTTTATGCAGGACGTCTTCACCTTTTATGTGAAAGAAAACTTGCAGCCCAACAGTCCTGTGGGGATGGTCACCGTGATGGATGCTGACAAGGGGCGGAATGCAGAGATGAGCCTGTATATAGAGGAGAACAATAACATTTTTTCTATTGAAAATGACACGGGGACCATTTACTCCACAATGTCTTTTGACCGGGAACATCAGACCACATACACTTTCAGAGTCAAGGCTGTGGACGGGGGAGATCCTCCCAGATCTGCCACAGCCACAGTCTCGCTTTTTGTGATGGATGAAAATGACAATGCTCCCACAGTTACCCTTCCCAGAAACATTTCCTACACTTTACTGCCACCTTCAAGTAATGTCAGGACAGTAGTAGCTACAGTGTTGGCAACAGACAGTGATGATGGCATCAATGCAGACCTGAACTACAGCATTGTGGGAGGGAATCCCTTCAAGCTGTTTGAGATTGATCCCACTAGTGGTGTGGTTTCCTTAGTGGGAAAACTCACCCAAAAGCATTATGGCTTGCACAGGTTGGTGGTGCAAGTGAATGACAGTGGGCAGCCTTCCCAGTCCACCACGACTCTGGTGCATGTGTTTGTCAATGAAAGTGTTTCTAATGCAACTGTGATTGACTCCCAGATAGCTAGAAGTTTGCACACTCCACTCACCCAGGATATAGCTGGTGATCCAAGCTATGAAATTAGCAAACAGAGACTCAGTATTGTCATTGGCGTGGTTGCTGGCATTATGACAGTGATTCTAATCATCTTAATTGTAGTGATGGCAAGGTACTGCAGGTCCAAAAATAAAAATGGCTATGAAGCCGGCAAAAAAGATCACGAAGACTTTTTTACACCGCAACAGCATGACAAATCTAAAAAGCCTAAAAAGGACAAGAAAAACAAAAAATCTAAGCAGCCTCTCTACAGCAGCATTGTCACTGTAGAGGCTTCTAAACCAAATGGACAGAGGTATGATAGTGTCAATGAGAAGCTGTCAGACAGCCCAAGCATGGGGCGATACAGATCTGTTAATGGTGGGCCTGGCAGTCCCGACCTGGCAAGGCATTACAAATCTAGTTCCCCATTGCCTACTGTCCAGCTTCATCCCCAGTCACCAACTGCAGGAAAAAAACACCAGGCCGTACAAGATCTACCACCAGCCAACACATTTGTGGGAGCAGGAGACAACATTTCAATTGGATCAGATCACTGCTCTGAGTACAGCTGTCAAACCAATAACAAGTACAGCAAACAGGTAAGATGCATCCCAAATGTATTTAAATATCCAAGGGAGGGCTAGTAACTTTGAGACAGATTATCTTCGGTAAAGTTTTGTCTTTTCGTTTCTAAAATTATTATTAAAATTTTAACAGTAGAAACTTAATGTTAATTTATGCACCATTAATTTAGCAAAGCCATCCACAAGAGGTGTACCACTGTATTTTGCAAGTTTAGACTTAAGGTTCAGTAAATTACTGAAGGAACTGTTCAAAGTAGGCAGTGTTTTGCACTTCTTTTTGTACTCAACATCCCTAATTCATTCTACTTTTTTTTTGTTTCCAGAATAAATATGTATATATTGTTTAGATGGTTAGTTTTCACCTGACATTATTTTCTTTTACGGCAACTAAGTGGATAATTGCATCCAGAGCAAAAGTTTCTAAAGTTACTACTGGTGTCTATGCAAATTGGATACCATAAAAGTTTTAGCTATGTTATTTATAATGCAGGATTTTACAGATAAGCAGATGCTGATTCATGCAAATGTAGTACTAAGTCTGAGATATTGAAATACCACTTTGATGAAAACGCTGGTTTAAAAATATTTACTGATATGCAAATGTCATGTAGAACTCTACTTTCAATATTTTATATCCATTACAATTGATATCTATAACAATTAGTGATCTATAATGATATGCAAATACAATTTGCATTCTTCCTGTTTGGTATTATAAGTTTGTAAACAAAAATACATTGCATGAGCCATTTATTATTTAAGCCACGTAATGAAAGTATTCATGATCGATATACTGTGTGCAAGACTATTTTGGCATGTGTTATGATATATTGAGAATATAAAGATTATGTGATGAAATTGTTTCTCAGTGACAAAATATCTGACATAATTGTTTCTCAGTGAAATGTAGAAACAGTAAAATATACATATATTCTGAGGTGGAACTTAAGCAAAAATGAAATTTATGTTTGAAAGTTTTCCTTGTGTGATACACAATCCTCAGAAAGTTTACTTTGTATATCCACCAAAGTTTGCCCCACAGCAAATAAGACCTTTTGGTAAGGGCTGTGTCTCATGCTACAGCAACCTCAGATAATAAATCATTACGCATTTCTTACTGTCAGAACCCATCTCAAGAAACACAGTTATGACTGTCAATCTAGTTTCTATTAAATATGCTTTGTGTGTGGAATGTGGAATCTGAGAAGAATTGAGGCAAAGGAAAATGTTATTTTATAGCTTTATTAACGATGTTACAGAAAGAGGTATTAATTCTTTATTGCTTTTATGATTATTGAAATTAGTTTTTTAAATAAACATTTTCTATATATATTACCTTACTGTAGCTGTTTGGATGAGGAGAAACAGTATTAATATGCATTATATCTAATAAATGCAATCTAAGAAAACACTGGTTTGAACTACATTTGCATTAAATGGCTTTGAAAATACGTCCTTTGATATATGTGCATTTAAATTATTTATTTATTTTAAATCAACATTTTACATAATTGAGTGTTTATGTCTGTTGTATTATTGCATTACCTGGAGTTAGAAGCTTATTTTTGTATTGTTGTGGTGCTTTTATCAGTTTTGTAAACAAGGAAGATTCTAGCTAAAACGGTAGCACTTTTTACAGATTATTTATAAACACCTGAAAATAAATTGAGATTAGACATTTCTCTAGAAAATAGCAACAGGTAATGCAAAGGAGTGTGAAGAGATCTGTCTGCAGAATATTTATATCTCAGTTTTTATCCTAATGGTACTTCTGTCCTGTGGCCAGGGTAGCATTTGCATTCTCAATTGTGTAATCTTCTGCTTTTGAGTGGACATATCAAGTGACACTTTTATAGATATTTTATGCAAACACTTTATATGCTCTGTGCTGTCACTTAAGCTTCATTTGCTCATCAGATGAGGTTAGCTCTATATTCTTGAATATTTAAAACAGCTAATATCAAGACTGTTGGCATCCTGTTTAAAAGGCAAAGCGATATGCTTATAAATAAACTAATATAGGGTGTTAGCCTCTTAACTGAGCAAAGAAGTCCATATTCCAAGAGAAAACCCTCAAAGCAATTGGAATGAATCACACAGTTTGCCAAAAGTGACTTTGAAAAACTTTTCTGTCATTAGGTATTCGAAGGAAGTATACAGTTTTAACCACAAGTAAACAGCTGACCTAAAATGAAATAAAAGCAAATGAAACACATTCCCCTTAATGTAATTAGTAATAGTAAGTGATATGTTTCCTCGCCTCAATATTGCTGTCAAGGGACAAGGGATCATTTACAAAGGTACAGTCTGTTTTGACGTCTGACATAAATAGGATCCTTTTTGTTCTGCTTTTGTTTCTGTCATAAGTAGGTAATTTCCTATTTTTATTTTAAATATATGACATTTAATCTTTACAGAACTGCCCAAACATAGTTTCTTTGATTAAACATATTTCTTGGATTTCTCTGATGTTAAAAAGGAAAAAAAATAGAATTCAGTGTTTCTCTGTAATTTCGTTCTTTTGATAAATGAATTTATCTAAGGTAAAACTTGACTGTTGTAGTCTTTCAATTCCATACAGCAGGGTCTAATTTAAAGATTGAGATTTCATTGTACATAAAGCCTTCATTTTATTTATAGTTTTCCTGAATTGCCTTATTGCAGTTTTTTATTTGTGAAAAAAATTAAAGTGATGTTTCTTAGAGTGTTCTTCATGAGAATTAGATTTTAAAGTGTTGTACCTAAGTCCTGTTGTTTTCATTATAGTAGATTAAGCAGCTTTGTAGAAATACAAGTTTGTAAATAATATTCTCCCTTACCCTCTTCCTTTTTGTTTTGTGTACGTGGACTCGAGAGACATTCAAATCAAGCTTCTATAGTTACTCTTTGGCAGACTCTAGGAAATTTGTAGAGTTGCTGGAATTATTTCCGAAATTCACACTTTAGAAAAGCTAACTGATGATGTAGCCCAAGTTTTCATAGCTCATACCTTTGCAATTCAAACAAAAGCCTTTGCTCTAAACTAAATAATGTATTTAGTTGAGTAAAATGTGGATCATTGACAGCATTATTGAGATGAAATCTCCACTTTTCTGTTTCATTCTTCATTTGCTGGGGAAACCTGGTCTTGGTGGTTGTTAAACTTTTGTGAACTAAAAGTACAACTGTGCTTTTGATTCATAACAGAAAGGCAAATGCATTCTATTTTTCAGTTTATTTTTAGTCTTCAGTATTTTACTATGTGCTGAGCATTTTTCTATTCTCTTTTAAAAATAATATAATCCCCCAAAACAGTAATAGTGTGAAAAGTACAGTTACTATTTTGCTTATTATTCTTGAATTCTATTGAGCTTATTCTTGATATGCTGTTATTTAGATAATGCACTTACAAGTAAAAATTTTACTGTATTTAGTAAATGGAAAGTAAGGTAATTTATTTTTGGCAAGAACTTAGCATTAATAAACATCCATTTTAAAATCCATTTGCAATTGATCCTGAAATACAAAACGTTACGTTAACTTCAGTGACAGTTTCAGTTTGTCTTCATAATGTTCTTTTTAATTGATCAAATTTTGTTCAATATATTCATTGTATACTTAGTGAAAAAATGTGGCAGAACTTATTTTTTTAATTGCTTTGATTTTGGAAGCACATGGATGACTTGCCATTATCTATTAAGCAATCTATGTTATATATATATATATATATATATACACACACACACACACACACACATAACACATATACAGAGAGAGAGAGAGAGAGAGAGAGAGAGTGGAAATGCATCTACATAGTGATGCCAACCATAGCTTCCAGTTCTCACTCTATAAACATAATTTTTACAATGTGTTTCTTCTGTCTATAACCAAGGATGTTTTCATAAGGCACAAAGAATCTACATATGGTGAAATTTCTATTACATTTGGCCTGACATCATAGGCAAGAGACTAATAGCTGGTGGAAGTTAGGCTGTGTCTTTAGTCATCTAGTAAAGCAACATTATCTGGATCTCCGGATGTCTATGAAATAAGGAAAAGGTCATCCATTGATTTGATCTGCAATGAATATGCAAATGTATATAGAAGTTCACATATGACTATTTGAACCTTATCCAAAACTTATCCTAAACCAATTCATGACTTAGATATAAGACCACAAAGTCAGTTTAAAGATTTTAATAAATCATCTAGTATAATAAGTATAGCAAATCATTTTTTCTTATCTTTCTATCTTTAAGTATTTACATATCTTGTGAAAAAGTTTGAACGTGGTTTATATATATATATATATATATTTGTGTATACCATTTATGGTCCTATTAGTGTTGTATTTAGTCATGATGTTTATAGATTAATAAGTGAAAAATATCTGACCTTAAACATGCATAATGTTGAAATAAATATATACTGTAATCAACAGCTTAATGATTGTACCTAAAATCATTATCATCATCACATTTAAGAATTACAAGGTGTGGACAAATAGTCCCCTCATTTTAACAAGAAGAGAATGAGGCTCCAGCATGAAACAGTGACTTGATTGGGATTACTGAATTATCAGGGATATAATGTGGACCAGAGCCCAAGTCATGGAACGTAGTGTCCAGTATTCTTATTTATCTTATACGACGTGTAGGGGAAAAAAACCGAATTTCTATAACTTTCTCTATATATATTTCAATTGCAATAGCAATGTGCTGAGATTTCCTTACTTATTTATGGCTATATATTTGGCTATGAAGATTGACATCTTTACAATAGACTATAATTCTGCTTTAGGCTCCAGTTCTTCTGTGTAAAATTATCTGGGAAAATATAATTCAAATTTTACAGAATTTTAAAAGAAGTTAATAATTCTTTTCCCTCATGTAGGATTGTAATTGATAACATACAGTAAAGCATCTTAATATGGTTGAGAACATATATTTTGTTGACAGAATTTTTAATATTAGAAGAACAATGATTACAGACATAAGTTCCTGTCTAGCATTTAGTATATTTCAATAAAAATGTATTTAAATAGAAAAGAATTAAAACATCTTATACAGGATGTATGAACCTTTCTATACATTCTGATTATAATCATCTTTTACCTTTTTCCATCAGTATTGATAATTACTTCAGGTTTCTGGGCTTATTTGCATTTTATCAACTTTGCACGTACGTTTTATTTTAGTAGCATCCTTAACACACAGTCATGCACGAACATTTCATCTTAATTTGTTTTCTAGCAAGTTTTTAGAAGAATGCAACATTTTGTTAGTTTTCAGTTGGATTGCTTCCTTGTTAGGCAGTTAGCCAATCCAGTGTATTTGATTCTAAATTTACACAGTGATGAAATATAAGTTGTTGAATCTATTAATTTTAAAAATAAAATCTGAACTATTTTAAAACTAAATATCATATGACAAAGCCATTACTTCATCATAACAATATACTCTATTAGGCATTTCACATCTTTTCTTTCCTGGGACAGGGTGGCGGTAGACTTACGTACGAAATTTAGTATAATTATATACAGTATCTTAAATATATATAACCAATTTTGTTTAGAATAGTTATGTATAGAGTATGTAATCAATTTCTAAACTATGGCAAGGTTTCCCATTCATTTATTTACTATGACTCTGTAGAAATAGTAAGAGCTCTTCCCATATATCTAGAGTAAGCTTTGCTTTTCTTAGTTTTTGTAAAAAAACCCTTAGAATTTTTTCTAAAGCAGTGACTGTTTTGCAATACATTACACAGCGCTTTATTTAGCATTAGTGTTGTGGGAGAAATCACATTCTAAGAAGAATTGAGCTGAAACCACTAAAGCTAATCTTAATTATCACTTCTGGTGAATTAATGTTTTAAAGGCGGAATAAAGGTTTATTTTCAGGAATGTAGTGATGTTTGTATTGAACTCTAATGCTGTGTACAAACAAAAAGCTATTAAACTCCAAAGTAGGATTCCTCTGACACGTTAACTTCCCCCACCCCTAAGCGTCTTTATTATTTACAAATACAAAATTTGCATTAAATATTTTCTCTGCTCCTAAATCTCTACTATTGCTTTCCAATTGGGTATAGGACATTGAGGAAAATTTCTTCATCAATTTTTTTTTTTTTTACCTGCATAAATCTTTATTTTCCTTTTTTCAGATGCGTCTACATCCATACATTACTGTGTTTGGCTGAATTCCACTCTAATATGATGCTCCATTATGCACCATACTGTGATGACCTTGCTACTTGGAAACCTGCTGGAGCCTGCCCTTGGCCGTGGGGTGTCAGCCAATCACTGCTTGTTCCACTTGTTGTACCTTTTATTTTTGAGTCTTCTTCTTTCTCATATAAGGAAAAATAGTATGAAAATAAAATCAATGTATGAAACAGTATTAATGCAGAAACGTGCTACTAATGGATGTCTGAGTCACCAGGTGTTCCATTCTTAAAGAGGTGGTTAGCACCTATTAGACTTAATAGTGACGTCTTTAAAAAAAATCCAAAAGCATATTTCAACAGTAAGTTTGAGACTTTATGTGAACAAAGGGAAACTCAGTCTCTTAGTCTTTGTCTTTAATACATTAAATACTGATTTTGAATAAAAATCTAAATTGATCAATATTTTTATGTACCATATGATCACAGGCCAGTCAGATAATTCTGTTAGAGTGAAGGATAATACCTTTTGCTTATTCTGTGCCTGTATTTGTAAATGCCATTTTGTGTGTGTGTGTGTGTGTGTGTGTGTGTTTCCATATATATATATATATATGTATGTATGTATGCAAAGGTATACATATATATGCAAGAATTTTGAGCAATATTTATAAAAATATTGTCTGTGAAACAAATTTGAGAAATTAATGTTTATTTTTATCGTGGGCATTGTAATGGATTTTTTCTTAATCCTGAAATAGTGACCAAAATATGTATATAATTTTTGAATTTTTTCTTTAATTCTTTAAGAAAATTTAGAACTTTTCACTTCGATTTGCTAAAGTCACTGTAGTCACATTCTGAAGGAATATGTGGCTTACAATTTTTTTATTGACTACATTTGTCAGAAGTCCATATTTATTAAACATCCTGTTTGATGTCAGATGACATAAACTCAAGCAGCTTCTAAGAGTTCAGCATGTTACATATTGTTGAGAGAGTAAGTGACTGAATTTTAGATGTATAAGTGATATTACAGGTAGGTCAGGAAGTCCTCTGGAGGGCCCCTCTACCTCTGTATGTTTGTATGTTTATGTCTTTATTTGTTATGTTGTATGTGTTTATGAGCCCAGGAAATAGTGTTCCATATGTAAAGTTTAATAATTTTATAATACATTTACCACACTGTCTGCCCTATTAAAATTTTCTACAAATTTTGGAACTAAGAATGCCAAATTGTCAAGATTTTTTGGTGAATCACTCTCAAGATAGGAACTGTTTAAGAAAAATAAATAAATATTGGAAGGACATTAAAGTGTGAAGTGATAGGAAATGCACTCTAACCCCTGTGAATCTCTAATGTATGCCTGAGGATTTTTATTTTGTAAGCTGTCTATTTAATCTTGCAAAAGGGGAATTTTCAGAAACATCATTGTGAGTAAAGTAAGATTTCTGTATAAAACTTAATTATCCTCAACCTCTCATTGTGTTTTGAACACAAGGACTAGTGTAAGAAACGGATGAAAAGTACCTTTACCAATCTCTGCTTTTTGGAAATGCTCGTTTTCCTCATTCCAAGTAGTAAACGTCACTAGACATACTTCAGATGTAAATCCTGTAACAAGTCACATCAACTCAAAAACAAATTATAGAAGAAATGAAGTCCAGAAATTGGGGTTAATTTAATATGCAATCACAAAGAAGTGATATTTATGAATACCTTCACAAAGAAGAACATCGTAAGTTAGCATTTTCTAAACAGGTCGCAACACACTCTTGAGGCATGAATCAATTTATTGAGTCTTTACCACAATTAGAAAAGTATGAAATGAAATAGAAAAATTCAGAGTACATCACCCATAGTAAGAGTAATTATTGTCTTGTGCAATTTTTGTTTCAGCTGTGTTTGTGTGGAGGTGTGTGTTTATGATCTTGGCTGCTATGTAAAAAACATATCTTATTGTGAAAGCAGTCGAGAAGGTTTGAGAACCTGCACTCTGGACTGGGGTGGGAAGTTACGGCTATTTGAAAAATATAGTAAATCAAAGCAAAAAAAAATGCTAACACTCTCAAGGATTTTGGTGTACTATTAAGCTGAATCTGAATGATCAATAGCATGCTTATATTACAGCAACATTTATCAACAGCAAAAAGCTTTTGAGAAGTCTGTTATCGTTCCTCTACTATTCTTACGATTAAAAAAAAAATCTTCAGGGCCGGGCGCGGTGGCTCAAGCCTGTAATCCCAGCACTTTGGGAGGCCGAGGCGGGTGGATCACGAGGTCAAGAGATCGAGACCATCCTGGTCGACATGGTGAAACCCCGTCTCTACTAATACAAAAAATTAGCTGGGCACGGTGGCGCGTGCCTGTAATCCCAGCTACTCAGGAGGCTGAGGCAGGAGAATTGCCTGAACCCAGGAGGCGGAGGTTGCGGTGAGCCGAGATCGCGCCATTGCACTCCAGCCTGGGTATCAAGAGCGAAACTCCGTCTCAAAAAAAAAAAAAAAAAAAAAAAAAATCTTCGAACACGTGCCATTGGTTCAGTGACCAGATACAGACTCCCCAGTCCCCATTCCCCAGTCCCTTACCACACCCAGCGCCACCCCAAGTGCCCCCTCACCTAGTTGTTGCTATCGAATTCAGGCCTCTAGGTCAGTCTCCTTTGTAATTACTAGAACTTTGTATTTACGAAGGTGCCTGTGGACAGCGGACAGATGAAGAGAGAAAAAACCACATATTACCTTATATATTTTAGCATATGGATATTTTAATTTTATTTTAAGCTAGAAGACAATAATTCTCCATTTCAAAATCTGAGAAGGAATGTGAGATGCTAGAGACTGGTCTAGTTTAGAGTAGTTCATCCTTTGCATGAAGTTTTTTCCTTTATCTATCAGTACTGGTCCTGGTATTAAAAGAATAATAAGATAAAGCCTTTGCCATCATGGAATTAATATGTTATAAAGATGATAACAGAGCAGAAAAATGATAGTTTATTTTATTTAGAAATTTTATTTAATTTTTTTAAGAGAAAAGTGTCTCATTATGTTGCCCAGGTTGGATTCGAACCCCTGGCAGACGGGAATCCTTTTCCCTCAGCCTCCACGTAGCTGGGAGTACAGGTGTCCACCACAGCGGGCAGAAAAATGAGAGTTTATGTTTGTATCATGCTGCTTAAGCTTCAAAGCACTGAATGCATGTTTGCTTATTTGTACCTTAGAACAAGCTGTGAGGAAGAGCACCATTATTCTGAGGTGAGGATACTGAAGTAATGAACAGCTTTTTCACGACTCTGTTGGAATTAGTTTCCTAACCTTATAAAGTCTGTGAAAAAAATATTCAGTTAGAATTCAAGAGTACTGAAAACATTTGAGGGAAGCTTGGAAATGTGTGTTTTGGAATGTAGAAGAATTCCTTAAAACAGGCCCAGTTTTTCAAACATTTTGAGTCACAAAAAATGCTTTCAGGTATAATCTGGAGATCCAATTATTTGACTAGACTTATAAGCTACAGCTCCATATGTGATTAAAAAACAAAACCATCAGGAATTAGGCAGATCACTTTAATAACCCTAACTTTATTTTTTAGGTTATTCTTTAAAAAACCTACCGAAGTCCTTTTGGGAGCAATTCCACAGTTGGAAATAGCTCTCTGGGAATAATTTTCTATCTGCAGCTTTGCAAAACACTTTTCTTTGATGTGCGCGATTTTTTTTAATCCATTCATTTTCTAGAACATGTATTGATTTTCTATATCTTTTTTTGTTTTTGTTTTTGAGATGGAGTCTGGCTCTGTCACCCAGGCTGGAGTGCAGTGGCGTGATCTCGGCCCACTGCAACCTCCGCCTCCCAGCTTCAAGCATTTCTCCTGCCTCAGCCTCCCAAGTAGCTGGGATTACAGGTGCCCACCACCATGCCCGGCGAATTTGTTTGCATTTTTAGTAGAAATGGTGTTTCAACATGTTGGTCAGTCTGGTCTCAAACTCCCGACCTCCAATGATCCATCCAACCTCAGCCTCCTAAAGTTCTGGGATTACAGCGTGTGCCACCACACCCAGCCATGATTTTCTGTGTCTTTAATACACACTGCAAGGCTTTGGATTGGAGATACAGCACAACTAGAATAAGTTCCCTGTCTTCATACATAGGACAATGAAAAAATAATACATAGGAGGCAAGAGAGACGTGAGGCTCAGAGGGACTGCCTTTAAGTTTTTCTTTGCCATGACAGTATTTTCAGTGCTTAGTGGAGTGCTGGGCGTAGAGGAGGCACTCATAAATATTGGTTGAACAAATAAACAAAGGTCCTGGGCTTTGTTGCTAGGTAGCCTGCAGATCCATCCACATTTCATTGTTGGAATATGGTGTGGCTATTTCCTATCAAGCTCTGAGAGCCTCATGTTTGCTATTTTCTGCCCCTGCTGGGTGGGTCTCTCCAAGATAAAAGTCTACTTGCTGTGTTGGCCAGAGTCCCTGCCTTCCTTGTCTGGTGTATGACTCTTGTTTCGGTGGCACATCAGCAATTCTCTGATCTCCCCCTTCCCTTATTCTCCTTGGTGGTGTAAGCACCGCAACCTTAGACAAGATAAACTACAGCAAATGTCTGAGGCAAGTAAGAGACACACTGGTCGTGCAGTACATATTTTGAGGGTCCTGCAGAACACTTCTGACATTTCAACAACATGGTGAAACACCGTTTCCACCAAAAATGCAAAAAATTCACCGGGCATGGTGGTGGGCACCTGTAATCCCAGCTACTGGGGAGACTGAGGCAGGAGAAACGCTTGAACCTGGGAAGCAGAGAGGGTACAAAGAATAACCACAAAAACGTACAAGTTTTTAGCATTTTTCTGGAGATCATTATCTGGAGAAGATATAGATACATGTGCACACAAGCACACGCATGGATCTCTGTTTTCGTCAACTTACATCTTCGTGCAGATAGTGTTCCTTCATTGTGCCAATCCATGCTCACTGATCAACTTTCCATCTTTATTCAGCCAAATATTTAAAGTCATGTTTAAAGGTGAGGCAGGGCATATTTTGGTTTACTAAGCAAAGAGGACTATGCCCTGTCTTGAGAGCAATGAACAGTGACTTGAGAGCAGACAGATCCCTTGCAACTGAAAATCACTTCTTTTTGTTCTTTTTTGAGACAGAGTTTCGCTCCTGTGGCCCAGGCTAGAGTGCAGTGGTAAGATCTTGGCTCACCACAACCTCTGCCTCCCAGGTTCAAGCGATTCTTCTGTCTCAGCCACCCGGGTAGGCATGTGCCATCACGCCCAGCTAATTTTTCTATTTTTAGTAGAGATGGGATTTCTCCATGTCGGTCAGGCTGGTCTCAAACTCCCAACCTCAGGTGATCCACCTACCTCAGCCTCCCAAAGTGCTAGGATTACTGGGTGTGCCACCACCCCCCTGGCCTTCCAAGCAGCCAGGAATATTCAAAGAATTCCTCTTTTAAAGTGTAAATGACCATAAGTGACCTCTGCAGGAGTTTGGTTCAGCCTTTAGCTCGCCAGGGTATAAACTGCTCTAAGTAGATAACTAGGTCAGCAACTCACAAAGATCAATAGTCCTTAAGAAATGGGAATTTTGATTAAGGCCTTGAGGACAGATGGGTAGCCTTCAGTAGCTTAGAAGACTGAGACTGTGTTAAGGTGTCTTGAATTCTAGTGAGGATTTGGGGAGGTAGGGTAAGACTACATCAGAAAACAATATTCAAACCTGACAAAAGCAAATGTTTGTGGCCTGGAATTTTGGCCCAGGGCCAGGGTGACCATTAGGATGCCGTTAGACATCATGCGATACGATTGCACGTTTAGTGTGAAAAAGTAGGAAACCTTCACTTCCTCCCATTTAGACCAAGTGGCTTGTTTGGGTTTGGTTTTTGTTTTCAGGCTGGAATATCCAGTCTCACTGCTTGGTCTACATTCTTTTAGGAGAAAGAGGAGAGCAAAGAAGAAAAGGAGGAAAAAGAAAGTAGAAAAACTGCATGGCAGCACACCTGCCTCCTCTCTACTGTTATTCTTAGACAAGTGTAATAAAAATAGTTGCTACTTACTGATACATTATTGCCATGCAGCAGTTTCTTACCCTAACTTAACTGGGGGAAGCTGAGACTTAAAGAGGTTAACAAGGGTGTGTTTTTCACTGTTGGAAGAAACTTGAAAAAATACAAATGACAAAAATCTGTGGAATATTTAGAGCAGACCAAATGCAAAGGGCTGTCCTCCCCATATTGGTTGAATGGACTAAATATTTCAATAATTTGAGAGATAATCTATTTCATTTATTTAGCTGTGATCTTTTAGCAAAACAATAAAGATTAAGTGGAATTAAAACTATTTTTAATAAAAACTATCAGAGTGATCTCATAATGTGGTGTGGGACTGTGTTAACCAAGTGTAATAGATATGTGGTTTTTATCTGGCACAAATGTCATTTTAAATGCAGATTTTGCAGCCCCACTCTGAGAAATTCAGTTCTAGGAGGTCTGTATATTCTATAGCCTAGAAACCTGAGTTTTTAACACCCGCTTCTCTATTCTTATTGCAAATGGTAAGCTATGCTACTGAAATTTGGCGTGAGATCTTTTGAAATTCTTACCACATTCTTACTGGTTCACTCCTTTAAGGTCTGTGGAAAAATAGAAAACTAAAGCTGGATGCGGCAATCTAAATCTGCCATCTAGCCCCAGTTCTGTCACTGATTGGCTGGTGTGACCTTGTGAAGTTCCCTTCCAGTCCTGAAGCCTCTGGAAACTCCTCTTCTGTCACTTTAGATAATAACTCCTGATTACATGACAGAGTTGATGGGAGTCATATAAAACATTTGCAACTTTTTAAAGCACTAAAGCAACTGAAGAGAATATTTCTAATTATCTATGAATTTTTCTAACCTCTTTTTAAGTTGCATTTACACTTTTGGGGGCATTTTCAATATATTGTATTTAAAATATATGCTGGGTGCAGTGGTTCACACCTGTAATTTCAGGTGTGAAATTACAAAATTCGTATTACTTTGAAAGGCAAAGGCGGGAGGATCACTTGAGCCCAGGAGATTGAGGCTGCAGTGAGCTGTGTTCACACTACTGCACTCCAGCCTGCATGACAGAGGGAGACACTGTCTCAAAAAAAAAAATTATGTATACATTTGTGTGTATGTGTATATGTGTGTGTATTTGTTACACTAATCACTTGTTTGATCTTGTGATAGCCTCCTATCCTAATCACTGTCTTCAAAGTTACACTGATTTCAGATCAAGGTGCAACAACTGGATGGGGCCTTCCACATATAGCAGTAGGCATTGGCTATTGTGAAAATGGCTTTCAGTGCCATTGAAATGTCCCTGGTAAAGATGGAGAGGTAAAGCCTGTTGTTGTAAACGAGGTAGTATGGGAAACACTCAACAATAGTTCGATAACATTTGTTTTTACAGTTAAAAAAATTCTACCTCCCCCCGCCGCCGCCTTATTTTTTGAACCAGAGTCTCACTCTGCTGCTCAGGCTGGTGTACAGTGGCACAATCTCGGCTCACTGCAACCTCTGCCTCCCGGGTTTAAGCAATTCTGCCTCAGCCTCCCGAGTAGCTGGGACTACAGGCACCCGACACTATGCCCGGCTAATGTTTGTACTTTTAGTAGAGATGGGTTTCACCATGTTGGCCAGGCTGGTCTTGAACTCCTGACCTCGTGATCCACCCACCTCAGCCTCCTAAAGTGCTGGGATTACAGGCGTGAGCCATCACGCCTGGCCTAGGGATTTTTTAAAACGTACATTTTGTTAACCTTTTACAAAAAAGAGAGAGAAAGCTCTGGTGTCTCTTCCTCTTTTTATAAGAACTCTAGGCTAGGTGTGGTGGTGCCCATCTGTAATCTCAGGACTTTGGGAGGCTGAGGCAGGTGGATCATGAGGTCAAGAGATCGAGACCATCCTGGCCAACATGGTGAAACCCCGTCTCTATTAAAAATACAAAAATTAGCCAAGCATGGTGGCAGGTGCCTGTACACAGGAGGCTGAGACAGGAGAGTCGCTTGAACACAGGAGGCGGAGGTTGCAGTGAGCTGAGATCTGCTGTTGCACTCCAGCCTGGTCACAGAGCAAGACTACACCTCAAAAAATAAACAAAACAAAACCAAAAGAACACTAGTCCTATCAGATTAGAGCCCTAACTTCATAACCTCATTTAACCTTAACTTTCTCCATACAGGCCCTATCTCCAAGTACATTCACATTGGGGATTATGGGGCATTACTTAGTCCATAATAGAATCTATTTTTATTCTGAGCAAAAACACGTTGGACTGGACCATCATTTCTTCATGAACTTGTCATTATTACACATATTCAGTCCATCGATTCCTAGGACAGTATATTTTCCATTTTAAAGAAAAATTTTCTTCCCTTGATGATCTCCAAAAACCAACCTTATAGATCTGTTCTTATATCGAAAAAAAAAATTAGTTCAATTGCTATGGCTTTAGTGAAAAATATATGAATCTATACTATGTTTGCATGGGCATCAAATTTAAAATACATTGTTTAGCTTACTATATCTAACATATTAGGCATGTCACTGACTGCTCTCTGCAATGTTCAGCTTTCATGTAGATTTTTGATATGACATAACATCTTAGTTTTTTAAAATTCTGCCGACCAATAGGTGCATGAAGGTTTATTAATTAATGTAAAATCAATATTTACATGAAACAGTTTAAAAACTGTTTCACAAGTTTATCAGTTCTTTTTTAATGACAATATTCATATTTAGTCTTAAGTTTTTAGTACATTTTCAGCATGAAAATGAAAAGCAATAGGAATTAAGTGGAGTGGGAGTTAGTTGAAACAGAAATGTAGACTTAATAATTCCTCTTATGAAAGCACAGTCTCAGTGGATTTTCACGCACAGTGGCATAATTGGTCTGACAGAGATCCAGTGGGTCTGATTTCTCATGGCATATGGAAACTGCCAGGCATGTAACCAAGACTGATACCACACTCTGAGTGACTCTTCACTATTATTATGTATGCATGCAATAGACATTTCATCATGAGACCAATCCATGGACAAATTAAAAATTATGCTTTTGTTCCCGTTGTGCTTTTCAATTTTTAAAATAAAATAATACATTCCCATGATAAAATTAATAATGAGTAACCTGGAACCATAGATATATATCTGTGTCCAGTGTGATGTAGAAACAATGACTTTGTGAGGGATACAGGATAAACTCATCAGAGTCTGGAAGGGGAACTTCCTCCTTCTTTTCCTTTGGTCAGCATTTCTAGGCATCAAAATATAATAGCAAGTAGACTTTTCCTAAGAAGTACATTTCTAAGCTTTGAGAGCTAACTTTACATTTGACCCTCAACAATTATTATTAGAAACTTTAAAACTTCCCTTGTTTGAGGAAATGGCAATCATGATGGTATAAACAAAGACTTTTTAAAAAAATTGCATCTAAATCTGTTTTTCAGTGTATTTAACTATTGAACACAAGGATCAATTTTAGATACAGAGAGGGCATTTCTGTTGGATTTAGAAACAATAGATGACAGTGTCTGCATTTTTGCCAAACTATTGCATATGCTGTTAGGTCAACGACATTAAAATTTACTTTGTTACTAAAACTTGATCTTTTCTGTAATGTTTTACCTTCAATAAGAAATGTATGTGTGTGGGTATGTATTTATGTATAGTGGACATATTCATACACACATATATATAGATATATATGTATCTATATATATGAAATGCATACAAAGAGGTAATGCAGTTGACATTTCAGAAAGAAAATAGTGAATGACTACTATATGCCAGTTATATTTAAGGTCTATTCTAGGCACTGGAAGAAAAACAATAAATGAAACAGAAAAAAAGTTTCTTCCTTCATGGAGTTTCAATTTTAGTGTGCTAATATGTAAATAGTATATAAGTAATAGTATATAAATGATATATAAATACATAAATAGCTAAACTTATTGCACACTGTATTTTAGGCGTTGGTCAACGTATTTTACATATATTAACTCATTAAATAATCACAACATCAATAAAGTAACACCTATCACTATCTTCATTTTGTAGCTGTCAAAGCAATGTGCAGCAGAGTTAAGTAACTTGCTCAAGGTCACATAATTTGTAAAGTGATAGAACTGAGGTTTAGGGACAGACAGTTGGGCTGCAGAGGCCACTCTCCACCACTGTGCGTATGTGAAGTAGAGGGAACACGTCTATTTTACAGCCGACTAGTTCTATGAGATAGGAATTGGATTCCTTTGCTTCTCTTGAGCCTTCAGTGATATTCAACCTTGCTATTTTAGTATTTTGTACTATGTACTTGAAATTAGGTCACTCAGTCCAATTTTTAAAAAAATGGTATCACCTTAACCCTTACCTTATGCAAATCAAAAGATGGGAAGGTGCATATTAGACCAGTTCCATTCTTTTGGGAAACACTTCATAAAATATTTTTTCTTTTTCATTATTTTATTTTAATATTCTTCAATTCATTCATTATGTATACACTTTGTTATGTATATCATGAGTTCAGGTAGGAAAAAATAATTGCATTATTTTTGTTGATTGCCAATTGATTCAGGATACGAAAAGGCCTTTTTATAGAGAATAAAAATTTGACTAGGATTTTTTATTTTATTTATTTATTTATTTATTTTGAGCAGGAGTCTCGCTCTGTCACCTAGGTTGGAGTGCAGTGGTGTGATCTCGGCTCACTGCAACTTCGACCTCCCAGGTTTAAGCAATTCTCTTGGCTCAGCCTCCCGAGTAGCTGGGACTACAGGCATGTGCCACCACACCCAGCTAAATTTTGTATTTTCAGTAGAGACAGGGTTTCACCATGTTGGACAGAATGGTCTAAATCTCTTGACCTCGTGATGTGCCCGCCTTGGCCTCCCAAAGTTCTGGGATTACAGGCCTGAGCCATCGTGCCCGGCCTAGGGACTTTTTAAAAAATGCATTTTGTTTATCTTTTACAAAAAAAAAATACATGTTTTTCTCTTGAGGTTTTTCTTTTAAGCTTTCACAATGTTTGCAAGAAAGTAAAGTGAATGTGAATTACTTATACAAATTCTAGTTTTACCTAAATTAGGTGTTCATTATTAAATATTCAATAAAAATATGACCTATGTTAACAGTTTTTAAAAAATATATCATTTTACTTCTGTATTAAAAACATTTATGCAAATTTTTATGATACATGTTTTTTTCTTTTTTTCTTCAAAGAATATGAAACACATTTTTAGTCAGCTGATGTGTGTGTAAGCAGTACAAAAGCCCATCTGGAGTTGATTGTTTATGAAAACAATGGTGTAGTGCTGTTTTGCTGTGACATTGTATTCTTAATGTGTGGATGACACTTTTCGTTATAGGATTTTTTTTTCAACTGATAGATCTCAAAATATGTATCTTTGTAATATACCTTTGAGATAAGTTATATAATATATTTTTAATACATATGATCTGAGTTGGTATGAGTATCATTGGAATGATTTAATATTTTAGATTTCAAAACTAGTGAATTAACTATCTGAGGCTGTTTCCTCAGTCCACTTACATATTCATAGTTTTGTTTACTCAACAGTGTGTGTGTGTATATATATATATATACACACACATATATACACATATACACATATATATACACATATACACACATATATACACATATACACACATATAAATTTTTAGATAGGGTGCACTCAGGCTCAGGTGATTCTTCCACCTCAGCCTCCTGAATAATTGGAACTACAAGTGTGTGCCACCATATACGGCTAGTCAAAAAAAAAAAAAAAAATTATAGAGACAGTGTTTTGCCACATTGCCCAGGCTGGTCTGGAACTCCTGATGTTAAGCCATCTGCTGCCTTGGCCTCCCAAAGTGCTTGTATTACAGGCATAAGCCACTTCACCTGACCAACAACAGATACTAAAACATTGCCACCATTGCATTTATTTTCAATGAATGGAAATAAAGTATAATAAAATGGTAAGGAACCCAGCCAATCCCCTGCAGGTCCTACTTGTATTCTTGCAATGCCCAACAGATTACCTCCTTATCATTCTTTTGAAAGTTTAACTCCCAGTTGGAAACAACCAACTTCGAGGCATATAACTCTGGAAGTTGAATAGTGTGTGTTATTTGCTTACTGTGTGCACCACAAATAAAATCTGCAGTTACTATATGAGTAGAGTATAAGCAAATTAGGGGCTGGAACAATTTGGCTCAATTTGGAAAGCTTTTTCAAATTTAGTGGCTGAAAGCGGACAATTAATTTTGAATCTATAAACTTCAATGAAAATATTGGTACACTTTCAAGGAGGGTTCAAGAGAAGAAGAAAACATTGAGGATGCAGTGTGTTTTGCATAATCTCATTGTAAGAACTTGATGAAATATATGATTTGCTCTGTGTCTATCATTATCATTCTTGCAAGACATTTCCTGGATACGCCAGGAATACACTCGTGAGTCTTTGTATTCACTTAGACAAGTGGCAGTTGTTTTCAGTCCTCAGTAAAAAACAGCAACTCACCTTACACAGTTAATAGTAAAAATGCAAGTTTATGAGTTCTTGAGAATTCATGGCTATTAGTTTTGAGCTTTCTGATTTTTTTTTTTTTTGTAAAATTAGAACACTTATTGCCAGAGAACAAGGCAGGACATCCTAATGGCAAATAACCATGTCACTGCACTGCTTAGCCAGACAAATAGTTTCATGAAGAATTTATGTTTATCATTTCAAATGTTATCTAGAATATTGTTTGCTAATCATTAGATGAAGGCACACCTGGAGAGATATAAAGTGTCTGATGTCTCCACTATGTCATATTCCATTAACAGGATAGCATATGCACATTGTGAAGGAAGAACAGACATGGCTTGGAAAAACAAATTGATCCATATACTATAGTACTTTTATAACCTACATGTATATATGACTATATACATTTCTCATTGGAAATACTCAGTTCTATGTGTTAAGCTACAGAGATGCTGGGCAAAGAAAATGAGAGTGATTTGTATGAGGCCTGAACAAAGGAAATTCAGAAACATTTCTAATCCTAATTATTGTATCATGCATATCTGTGAAACTTACCTGGAGTTCGGAGTTGACAGATGTGATGCCTTTTTGATCTTTAGCATTAGTATACTAAAAGAGTGCTGCCACCTGAGCTGTGAATTTTGTTTTAATTCGTCTTAATATGACAAAGAAAAACATTCATCACATACTCCTTCGTATAAAAAAATCTGAAATGCAGAAAGATCCTCACATGTAAAAGCCACATAACTTACCATACAATATACCATCGAATTAGTGGGTACAATCTTGGCCAGGAGGCAGATACAGATTTTACAAGATTTATTTTGGTCTTGATCTCTGATGTTGAGCAAATCAGTCAGTTTCTCTTTATCTCTGTTCTTTAATTAATTCATCTAATACTCTCTGGGAAATGTAAGACACTATAAAAATCAAAGTGACACTTTGGATATTGATTAATATAATATCTAGTACATGTTATTATAAATAAACTAGCTTTGGCGAAGATGATGGGAAATATAAACAGAAATAAAGTAATGATGCCAAAAACTGAAGCTAAGTATTTTCCTAGGGAAAAAAATAGTTTTTTTGAAAAAGAATATCTTATAACCAAAAATAGCAGAGTTACGTTGTCACATTTTATTCCTAGCATTCAACTGTGGAGGAGAATTGAAGACATATTATTTTATCACTCTGTGCAAAAGCTGAGATGTCTTATTGAAGAAAGGAGAGAAAATATGCTTCAGAACTAGAGAGGAAAGTCTCCATTTACAAAAGTAAAAAAATCAAGGATTTTGCTCAGGGGTTCAAAAATGTTTGGCTTATTTCTTTTTTATCACTTAAACTGGTTTCTTGCTGGGCCTTTTTACTGAGTAATTGAAAAAAACTAGATGGGGGAGGGACTTTTTCATCAAAGGAAAAAGATAGTAAGAAATAAATGTACTAAGGGAATATAGATAGGAAGTTGTATCTTTCTGTACTTTAATGATTGCCTACATTTTCTCCTAAACTTACAGTTGAAAAACCCTGAAAAAATATCAGCCTCTGAGGAAAATGCTACAGAATAAAACATAACGTTCTGTGCTCCATCAGTCCTTCCTCTCAATCTCTCTCTTTCGCACGCACGCACGCACGCACACACGTACCTCCAGAAGCTCAAACTACTTTGTGTTTAAATCAGTCATAATTTATCTTTGCAAACTAAAAAAAAAAAAAATCAGTTTGTTGAGCATTGAAACTTTGGGGGAATATTGGTGTTTTTGAAAGCTGCTTTCAGAGTAAGTATTATTAACTATCTCACTAGATTTCAAGTTGTGGAGGAAGATTGCTAGAATAATGACTTGAGCAAAGTAGAAATTCTGTACTTGGCAATCTTCCCGAAAGACATGGGATTGTAGGCAATCTGTATCTCCCCGGGTTTGTAGACTGCGCTACAGCAGAGTCAGTTATGATAGTCTGAGGATTGCTCTTTTCTTTCCCCAGTGGCATCCTTTAAGGTTTTGCACTTTCTCTGTCTTCATTTTTCCCGCCAAGCTGTTTTCTCACTGTCTCAAAGGAAGTCAGAAGTCAGTATGTACCAGGCAGCCAAGTGACAAGATTTTAAACACTGAATGTTTTTTTAACTTCAATGTCCCAGCTGCATTGAAAAAACCATATAGGACTAACAAATTTATATATTTTTTAAAAAATCAGCAAGTTTCCAACATTCCTTGATCCATATAACTAAAGGTCAGCAAAAGCAGAGGTAGAACTTAAAGTTTCCATAGGCTGTGTCTCCATTAACCTATATGATTCCAAATAAGGTGGGACCATAAGTAAGACTCTAGTAATAATGTAACCATGATTTACATGTCCATTGAGTGTTGTTCATTTATTTAACTCCCAGTAATTAATGTTCCATTGCACTAGGAGTACAAAGCAGGAGCTGACAGTCTTGTAGGGGAGACAGACTTACTCAGGAATAATTATAATGTAGCATGATAAGGGTTATAATGGGAACCATATATACCCTTGACTGACTGATTCCTAGGAAGGATGACACTTTTGCCTCGTAAGAGTTAGAATATGGCTTTGATTTCTTTTGCCTTTATCAGTCCTGCATCAGTCTTGCAACGGCGGCCATAGGGCATCAACTGTTCTCATTGGAGTTTAGTTGGGATGTATTTTTCTCCACATTCCTCCTTTACATTTCAACATGTTTTCACTTTTAATAGGTTGCTAATGGATTAATTCTTTGTCAATCCTAGATCCAGTTAATGAGCAATTCCGTTAGCTTCACTGCATTTTAGTCATTCTATGATTTTGATCAAAACTGAACTTATTCACTATAACTGTTCACCCTGAATTCTTCACACTTGGCTCTAAATGACTTTTAGTTATTTTTAGATGTCAAATCACCTTTGAATGCGAACTTTTGCTATCATCGAAAAGTTTGAAAGTAGAGGGACAGATGCTGTGAAGTGATTTCCAAAAAATGTAGTTTATATAAAGAAGATATATAGACACTTTTAATCATGGAAACATGACTGGAATGTTAATACACTCCCATGGCAACTTCTTTGAAGAGTACAATTTATCTGAGTCACAAATTATATTTTCCCAAAAACAGTCACATAATCTCATATTTTTACACCTTGGGTTTTTTTTTTTATGAATTGGTTGTAGCGGGTGTTCTAGCCCTGGGATATCTGGAGAAAAATTATAATGATTTTCTTTTACAATTTCTAATTATTTTTAGAGGCTTTTCATTTATCTAGTGCTCTTCTTTTCACTGGAGCACCTATCATGTGTTCTATTAACACCGCTACTTGTTATCAGCTAGCTTTCAGATAATCCTGCTTAAGTGACTGGTTGATGACAGCTTTTAAGATATTGCCTCTCAAAGTTATATTTCTATTCATGGAGGATTCTAGAAGAACAAAAAGCCTTGACGTGAGGCTTTCTAATAAAGGGACTCATGTGGGGCATCATGCCGTATGAAAACCGGTGGAAGCAAAACAATCCCGGTCGACTTATCTCCTGTCACTCTTGGTTCCTTCATGCAATCTCTTAAAGCTGTAACTAACAACAGATCCCTGGTTTTGTTTCCCGGTGAAAATTAGATACTCCTTATTTAGCTCTTAGATCACTCAGGGTCAAATTACTCAGTTTATTTTTGTGTGTTTGTGTGTGCATATATAATTTCTCTTCTAAAGGGATATTATTATTATTATTATTACTTTTGATACAGATTCTCACTTTGTTGCCCAGGCTGGAGTGCAGTGGCACAATCTCAGCTTACTGCAACCTCTGCCTTCCAGGTTCAAGCGATTCTCCTGCCTCAGCCTCTCAAGTAGCTGGGATTACAGACACTCACCGCCACGCCCAGCTAATTTTTTAATTTTTAGTAGAGTCGGGGTTTCAGCATGTTGGCCAGGCTGGTCTTGAACTCCTGACCTCAAGTGATCTGCCTGCCTCAGCCTCCCAAAGTGCTGGGATTACAGGCATGAGCGACTGCACCCGGCTAAAGAGATATTATTTTTTGAAAATCCTGGAACAATTCAAGGTTTGGAAGCTTCTCACTTCGATGAAATAACAGAGGCTGATATCCCTAGCCTAAATGATAACAAAAATACTTCAAAATTATATTTCTATCATTTGTGAAAATTATTAAAAAGAAACAACAGGCAGAAAGACCACTACATTTAAAAAGTGTCTGGGCCCAGCCTCAGGGTAAAAGATAGTAAACACAAGTCCTAATTCAATTTGTTTTCTGCAAGAACCAGATTGATTTTCTGGGAATTAGCTTTGGTTGTAAGGCCCCACAGCATGAAGGGAGAGCAGAGGGTACCTGTTCTGGAATGGGCATCACGGTGCAAGTCACCTTCGTTACAGTCCTTGCCTTAATATTTTGGCATCCCATCTTCCTAGTGTTTCATGCTGCCAACTTTTCCAGTCTCTTGAGTCTTTATTTTTGGTGACTCTTCCTGACATTTTCCCCCTTTGTTTTCCACAGATCCTTGCAGAATCTCTGTCTAATTCTCTCAGGGCCATAGTTTGAGCTAATGCATTGTTTGGCATAGTCTATTGAGAGGATATTTCCACTGGTAAATATTAGTGGTCTAATATGTTAACATTGTTAATGACAAAATTGAAAACTGACTTGATGCCAAAATAATTTCCTCTCACAGTGGTTATTTTTAACTAAGTCTGGTTGATGGAAAGATAATTTTTTTCCTTTTCATTCATTTGACTTCTTTTATTCCTCTCCATTCTTTCTTGTTTGATTGTGTAGAGTCTGGTAACCCATAAATAGATGTTCCTTGCACTGGCCTATCCCCACGTGAGGATTTAGAAATATAGGTCATTTGTATCACTGGGTCATTTATAATGCTGGTATAGTGGTAAATTCATTAGTGAATCAAAATATATCAGTATAATGAATCATTTGAACAAGATATATGAAGTCTCTTAATACTTTAAGCATTTCAATGCATTTTAGAAAATCTTTCCCATCATAGCAAATTTATATTATGATTTTCTAAAGGCATTGGCTAAAACAACCTGTATATTGTTAAAATGTTTTCATATTATTTATACAGTTAACACTGAACTGGGTTCAAGAACATAGAAGCATTGTTGCACTAGACAATTAGGATCCTCTAATTCATGTCCTACTTGATGTTGGCCATTGCATCTAAGTGTCATTTTCCAAGTGTCTTCCAAATCTTAACTTTATCTGTATATTAGCTTGCCATCGCCCCTGTAACAAATTATAATGAATGCAGTGTCTTAAAACAACAAACTTTTTTTTTTTAAATGGCTCTTGTGGTTGAAAGTCAGAAATGGGTCTCACTAGGTTAAAATCAATGTGGAGCCAAGGTGGTGCTTCCTTTTGTAGGGTCAAGAGGAGAATCTGCTTTCTTGTCTTCTCTAGCTTCTAGGGCTGTAGCGTTCTTTGACTCTTGATTCCCTTCCATCTTCAAAGCCAGGAATGTCTAGAAGAATCTTTCTCCTGTCTCTTCATTCTGAGTTTCTTCTGCCTCTCACTCTCTCTCTCACATTGAAGGACGCTGTGATTACATTAGGTCCCTCTGGATAATCCAAGAAAATTTTATTTTCAGGTTAGTTGATTAGAAACTTTAATTCCCTTTGCAATCTTAATTCTCCTTTGCCATGTAAAGTAACGTATACACAAGTTTCCTGGATTAGGATGTGGACATCTTGGGAAATCGATTGTTTTGCTGACTACAGGTCTGATTGGTAGGCATTCCCAAAATTTGATAACCAACCTGTTATAAGCCACAAAATACTATTTGGTAGACTCCAGTCAGGCTTTCTTTTTTTCTGTGCAATTGCAACATTTTATTACTGAATAGATACTTTATTATTACCTCTACTGTATCTTGCTTTTTATTAAGAATAATTTATTAGTGTTTTAAACAAATTCAGGGATAGAAAAAGTTCAAGTGATCAGTTATTTTTCTGTAAAATGAAAGGTTTATTCTCATATACGAAGCTGTCAAATATTTTGAAATGTGGAGCAGTATTAAGATTGTTAATTTAGTGGTTTCACACTTTAATAGGAGCAAAAGACTGTAGAAACTTTTACAAACTACTTATTCAACTTATCAAGTGCCTGTTACATACAAATACTATGATTACTATTGGATATGATCTGACGGACCTGCTACAATCAATCAGAGGCAGAGAAGGGGTGGTGAGGCCAGACTTGGGGTAGGGTAGGACGCATCCTTCTTCTTTGAGCTTCAATATCTGTCTTAGTTTATTTTTTGTGCTGTAACTGAATACCACAGACTGGGAAATTTATAAAGAAAAAAAGATTTATTTGGCTCACAATTCTGGTGGCCGAGAAGTCCAAGAGCATGACACAGGCATTTAGAGAGGGTCATCTCATGTTGGAAGGCATCACATGGTGAGTGAGCACATGAGACAGAGAGCAAATGGGGCCAGCCTCATTCTTTTTATCAGGGTCTCACTCCTGAGATAACCAATCCACTTGAAACAAAGCATTAATCTCTTTGTGAGATGAATGTCCTTATAACCTTATCACCTCTGAAAGGTCCTACCACCTAATTGTATTACAATGGCAATTAAGTTTTTTATATATGAATTTTGGGAGGGACACATTCAAACCATAGTAGTACCATCTGAACACTGGGAATAGCAATATCACTAATTGATGTCCTATGTAATATTGGCCATTCAGGGATGTTGTGAGGGTTACATTCAATAATGATGCACACATCATGGGAGGTACAGGAACTCAACAAAAGATAATAATGTCCTTACTCCCTAAGGAGTGGCCTGACAGTGATGCCACTGAAGGGACAGCCTGATGGGTGTTCTCTGGGACATCTTAAAGGCAATAAGATGCAGTTATATCAGTCATAATTCTTTTCTCTCTTACAATTATGTCTTTTGATCTTTTTTCTTGCAAGAGAACATATTAACCATTATTATACTAGTACTTATCAACAGAGGAAGGAGTATGTATGAATTGGAAAAGGCCATGCAGTCATAGAAGTCAAAGAAGGCCATTCACTCAAATGCATTCAATTTATTCCTATATGCATTTTCTTTGGAGATAATGAATTCAAGATAATGTCTCCCTCTAAAACAAAAGAAAGAAAAAGAGAAATATTGACTATGGAGAAAAGGTTTGGTTTCACCACTCTCATGAAGTAATGCCCCCTCAGATACTAATGCAAATGTTACCTGTTGCTGCTTTGAATTCTTAACTTTTTCACGGCACACATGCGCTGACATCATGTCTTAAAGTCTGATAATAGTTTGTGTCTTGTCTGAATGGGAACATTTCAATCAGTGCCAGTTTTCTCCTTCATGATGGCAGTGGGAAGAGGGGAGGAAAGATAGAAGCAGTCTCTGGAACTCTGAAATGCCTTAAGCATCCTTCTTGATTTAACATAAAATGATCAAATACATGAGCATGGCTGGAGTTATTCTATTTTTTCTATTGCCTGGTGGTCTTTTTTACTGTAGAAGAGGTTCAGAATACATTATCATTGAAGAGGATTACAATTGTCAGTACAACATGCCTGCAACATTACTCTTCTAAGGGAGAGAAAAAGAGATAATAGATGATTGACTATATCACTTATGTTTAATGTAATGCCCAGAGAATTCCACTATGACTTTTGTGTTTTATCTGAAACCAGAGAACCCTGATAGTAAAACACTGGCATTTAGGAAAACAGTAATAAAAGGAAGTTTAGTTTAATAAATGTTTATAAGGCCAGTGTATTACAATGAAAATTAGATTGCGATTTGGGTTTTAGAGATTCCGTATATACCATTTCTTTGTAGAATTTTTAGGTGCAGGATTATTAGGTACTCTGTTTCATTTTCAAATCTGTAAATATGATTATAGTAATTTATTTACAGAGTTCTGGAGCTTAAATGAGATTAAATAAGTGAAAGTAATCTGTAAGTTTCTATCCAAAAGGCATTTATATCTAGTGGGTAGATGGCAGGGATGCCGCTAAACCTCCTATAAGGCACTGGGCAGCTTCTTGCAACATAGACTTATTCTGCATAAAATGTAAATAATGCCATGTTCAGAAGTTTCTGTCCTATAGTGAGTAATAACCACCCTCTTCCACCTTTAGGCTAAAGCACCAGGGAGAGGGAGAAGTCAATAGATTATGAAAACAGAGGAATTTGGAGAGGGCTGTCGAAAGTGGCCCTCAAGGCTGGACGTCAGGGAATAAATACCATAACCTGTTTCTTTTCTCTCTTTTCAGTTTGGGCCAGCCAATTTCCCATTGGCTTAACCTTGCTGTAAGCCAGAGGGCAAGGGACCCTGTGATTCATATTGGTCAACCTCCTGGGCATAGAACATGATCACAATAAATGAGAGTGAGAGTGGACAGAATTGGTGTATATGGCTCATTGAGAAATAGGAGATTTCCAAACTCAACCATTAATCCCTCTCTCAACCTAACATTCAACTCTGTGAGTCTGTGAGGAAATGATGTCTGTGGCTAGGTTCTATATGCAAAGGAAAAAGTCAACCCTGGGTGAAAATTTGGAGAGGAGGAAAATTAGTCCCCAGAGATATTTTATGTTTGCTCACCATATTAAAACAGGGCATTTGTTTTTGCCACTTTCTACTATATGCCTTTATCCATTATGTGCACTCATTAACTTACCAGTTTCCTGAGAGCGTGCTGCATTCCAGGTAGTGGCTCATGTACTGAGAATACAAAAATTGGATATGAAATGGTACCCACCCAAAGCACCTTTAAGTGTAATAGGAGAGATAGTCATATGAACAAACTATATTATAACACTTGGAGCATTTATATATAAAGTACTATGATAAAGAATGGAAATACAAGGTCTTGCAGAATAGGTGATATTTACAGAGTTTTTAAGGAAAGGTGGGTACTTTTTGGTGCAGGGAAGGAAAACAGTGCAAGACTAAAAATTATCGTATGTGATGGCACAGAAGCAGTGGGTGATGAGGCTGTAAAATGAGTTAGGGTTTTGATCTCAAGGACTTTCTGTGGCCATGTTAAGATATTGAAACCGTAACCTCAAAGTACTGGAGAATCTTGCACAGGTAATTTTATACCTGTGCAAACTCATTTAATTAAAAATGACTTCCAACTTCTATAACCTTATATGATATGAGCCATTTGGAATTTTGTCTTTAAATTAAAATCTTTCAAAGTAACATGCCAAAATTAATGCTGTACATACATATTTGTTTATTTGAGTGAGCTTAATTCAGTGAAGATTTTACTGAGGCATTTTGATGCTTAAAAGTGATTATACTTAATACGTATCACTTGGGTGGTTATTTTGATTGGAGTGATGGAGAATCAAAGATCTCCGAAATATTTTGAGAAAAAGAGTCCTTCTGTTTCCCAATTATAAGCATTTCTTAAATCTTAGCACACATTGGAAATCATTTCCCATATCATAATCTTTTAGAAAATTGTGAAATAGTCATAGTTGAGGAATAGAATTAAGGAAAGTTTGTAGGCTATATAATTGGATTCAAATGTTATATTATGTGGATGTTCCTAAATTTGACACTATTAAAGTATGGGTATTATTTGATACTATTAAAATAATATTATATATTTGTATATATTTTGCTTGGTCTCTAAAATGTATATGTGTGTATATATATATATATATATTTTTTTTTTTTTTGGCTTGGTCTCTAAAAAGTTTATTAATCCTTGTATCCCCCACAGAGCTACGTACCATGCATTGTAGGTGCTTAATAATGCTTTGGAATTGATATTGTAGACTTCACCTTTGGCTAGACAGTTTGATTTTGAAGGAACTTCAGCTTAATAAATATCTTTTTATAGGGCTATGCATTTTTTTCAAGTAATGTTTACTTGTACATTTCCCATTAGTCCTAAAAAATATTTTGAGAATGAAAGTAAGAAAAATATTTTCATCATGGAATATGCTTCTTATTCACTGCCATTTTTAAAAAGGAACTTTACCCTTTTTCAAAATAGCACACCTGTTTTTATGATGGTTTTGAGGGTAGAATAAGATTTTTCTCTAACTAGCTTAGAGATAAAACTGAAAGAGCCTGATTGTCATTGAAAAAGAAAACGTCTAGATAGTTCCTACTTTTCCACTCTTCCACAGCGATCTTCTCTACTTTGCTTTTATTCTTGGCTTTCTTGGCATGTTGAAGCAGGTTCATGGATGATTTTTCCAACACATCTCACAACCAAGTAGGTGACACCAGGAGTGAGGGAGTAGTGACAGCTACCTGATGTCTCCTCTCTTTATTCCTGAACCTGAAGCTTGAAAGGATTTCATTATGATTCAGTAGTTTAGCCTTAATATTTCTATTTCTCAAAATAATAAAGCTATCTTTTGATCTGAATGTGAGGAATGTTAACAGTGCAAGTATGTATTAGAAGATATGGACTCTCACTTTTTTTTTTTGCAAACTTTATAAATTGTTTTCCTTCATTGCTGAAGGTCAGAATCTCAGCAATTAATGGTGGCTGAAGAAGTTTATGATAGAAATTTAACCCAGATACTCACACCTCTAGTCCTATCTTCCTCTTACCTGTAGGCGCAGAAAAAAAAGAACCCTGGAAAATGGGACAGATTTTATGAGTAAAGGTCAGCCCCACATAGCCTGTAGATATTTAAATAAGTGGTAATTCATTCTACAAGGAATAAGTAAGTGGCATATTATTGTAATCCAAATAAAAATATTAGACTTTAAAATGGGAGCATTTGAACTTGGTGTCATGGATTTTGGGAAGTTCTGAAAGGAAAAAGAAGTGTTCAGATTCCAGGAATCTTTGATTAAAATATATTAATGAAAGTGGAAGAGTTCTCAGCTGGCTGGAACAGGAGATAAAATACCATAAATGTCAGCATCATGCCTGGGAGACCCTTTAAGTCGTTATAAACAATAACGGGCACTATAAAAGACAAGGTCAGAGCATTTCTCTTAACTTCTCCATACAAAGTCTTTTTATTTCTGGCACATATCTCATTTCCCTTCAGATATCTCTAACTGTAAAAAGAGAGATAACCTTTACTACTTCCTCTGTTATTGATAAGGAGCCAGATGAAAATGCCTCCGTTTATATACATGGTTGTGGGAAGCTGGGAACAGCATATTTTCTTGAGTGGCAATATGGTTAAATTAGCAGGAAACACAGAAGTGTGTTTTCACATAAATTGCAAATTTTGCTTAGTTGATGTATGAAGGTGAATTAGAGGGAAAAATGAGTCATTTCTTAGGCACTTAGTATGAGCAAAGACTAGCACTAGCATGCCATATAAGGTAGCATTTCAGGGGCCATACGCCCTTTGAATTTTTGACACAGGGCTCAAGGTAGATTTGAGCTAAGCTTCCATGACGAAGACATTTTTTAAGCTTTGTTTGTCATTTAATAAATATTTATTAAACCCCTCCCTGTTTTTGGCTCTGTTCTTAGTCTTGTGAAACTTACCTTCTAATTTTGAGTGAAAAAGACATTTATTACATATGCAATGCATTTTAAGAATTGCGATGGAACCTTTTTTAAAAATTCCTTCAAAAAAAGTAATTACCAGTACTTTCTGATTTCATTGCACTTATAAATATGGACTGATACTGGAAGAGAAAAGCATTACATCTGTAACTTCAAATAAAGCATGTATTAGATTTGACCATTAGGAAATTTACCAACAAAACCTTGATTTTATAAAGTGTTACTGATCATAGTAACTACCAGACATAACAGCACCATATACTTCTGAAATATATTTGTATAAGTTACATCAACACGCCATACACACACTTGTCCAATTGTAGTCAGGTTGGGCAGTATGGGATAACTTAAATTTAAATTTTTATGAAGCAGGTAGCCTCTTCTTATCTATTCAAAATTGTCAAGATTTGCTGCAAACTAGGTGATTTTTTTTCTGGAGGGAGGAGGAAGTAGTGGAAGAGGTTACTATTAGCCACCACCATGACTCGTTAGAACATGTCCTGAAAAAAGTTTAGCTCTGTATCAGACAATCTACAGAGCATTCCCAAGTCATTTCTCAAGTGAAAAAGGAAGGACCTTGTCATAATCAAGCAGCCCCAGTGATGTGAGCAGAAGTGTATCACTTTATTATTTTCCTTTCTGCAGAAAGCATGATATATTAATTTATTTCAGATTGTTTAAGGTCTAAGGTTTTCTGTGCTTACAAAAGTTATGAATTAAAGATCCTAAATTGTAAGTTGTTAATGTGAATTAAATTCACACCTAATGCAGGAAATATTAGTTGGAAACAATAAATCTTGTCAGGCTCAAGGTACTTTTATTGCTGTAAAAAAAATGAAGGTCACCCGATAATACTATTCAGGGAAGTATGTAAGATATTCAAAGAGATTCATCATTTTCTGTATGACACACAGATACCCTTTTAAAGGATTTCAATATTTTATCTTCAATTCAGTTTGGTATTTAAATATTTTAAGTCAATCCTTTAGAAACTTTTATGTACTTTTTAACATTATCTTATTACATAACTTAACAAGTAGATGGGCAGTGAAGATTTTTGATGGGTGTACCTGATTGTTTGGCAATATTCAGATGGCTTCAACAATTTTATTTATAATGGGGTTTAAGGAAATCCACATTGATGGAGAATCTATTATATCCCAGACCCCGGGCAAGGTGCGCATAGGTTGACTATGCCATTTCATCCTTATGCTGCTGATGGATAATATTTTATGGCTGTATTCACAGATAAAGAAACTGAGGTTCGGGGTTTAATGACTTGTCAAAGATCATACGGTGGCTAAGATGTAGAGCTGAGTTGGCACCCCAAGCTGTGACTCCACAGCTTCTTATGTCCTTTTAAGATCAGTCACAGACCTCACCGCATATCTCACCATATGTGTGCCATCCTATAATATTAACAGGGGCATAAACCTTACATTTGGTTGATCTTAGAAATTTAAACAACTCCAATGTTTGAAAATTAAAGATGTTTCTCTGTTTATGAACAAGTAGGGATCTCTCTCTTTCTTCCTCACAATTTTGGTTTGCCCTATAATTGCTTTTGTCGAGAGAAATTTATAGAAGAAACCTGTTACAAACTTCTTTTGGGTTCCTGAAAGTTGCTCAGATTTCAACTCCTTGTACTCCTTCCTATCAGCTCTTGACAGAAAAACAGAGAGGTCTCAAGCCTTGAGGTCTGAGTCCTCGAAATATCTTTGCCTTCCTATTTTCTCAACAAACAATTCTATAGCCACAAAGTAGTGCCAGACACTGTCCTGAGAGCTTTCCAAAGGGGAGATTGACTCCTGTGGTTCTCAGAGCAAGCATGCGCAGGAAAAATGGTTACCATTCTCCACTGTCTTGGTCTGTTTTTTGTTGCTCAGCAATACCTGAAACTGGGTAATTTATGAAGAAAAGAGGTGTGTTTGGCTCGCAGTTCTGCAGTCTGTACAGGAAGCATGGCACTGGCATCTCACTGGCTTCTCGTGAGGGCTTTTATGTACTGCATTAAAACATGGTGGAGAAGGTCAAATGGGAAGCATGCACCTGTGAGGAGGGACTAAACCTAAGAGAGCTTTGTAACAACCCACTCTAGATGGAATTAATCCATTCCCTTGGGAACCAATCGAGTTTTGGGAATGGCACCCAGCCGCTCCTCATGACCCAAACACCTCCCACTAATCCTCACCTCCCCACGGCACCACACAGGGGATCAAATTTCAACATGAGATTTGGTGGGGACCAACCGACTATGTCCAAATGATAGCACCATCCCGGAAGATGAGGCAACTGAGGCAAATACAGGTTAAGTAACTTCATGTCATATAGCAAGTAAATGGTAATCATGGAACTTGAATCTTTAATGTCCGATGCCAGAGACCTTGGTCTCAACCATTACATGACACCCCAATAATAGTATGACCTCTTCTTATCTTTCACGTTTTTGTGCCGTGTTAAGAAAATTTTGCTTGTCTCAAGTAAAAAAAATACTCAGGCTAAGTTTATTATCCCTGTGTGTTACACCACTTCCTATATCTCTCCTAAAATGTTTCATTACTTATTCTCTTCCTGTCTTCTGTTCAGTCTCTCTCTTCCCATTAGTTCTGTTCTTTTTCTCTGCTTGTAAGTATGCTTAGATCTCTAACTTCTTAAACATGTACCAACTTCTCCACAGCTCTCCCACCATAAAATGGAGCTTTCCGTTGTATGTATTCATTTCTTCATCTGCCTTTTGTCTGTGAGCTCCCTACTCTCTGGCTTATGCCTTAACCTCCCTTTCCAACTGTTCTTGCTGAGTCTTCTCTGAGAAGAGGCTTGGATCTTTCAGCCTTACTGGGCCACTGTTTGTAGGAAGCTCTGCTCCCAGAGCTTACAGTAACAGCTGTCACTATATCCAGGGGGTACTTCTACCTCCAAATATTTCTACATCTTTTTCATCCCTTCAGTGTCATATTCCCAAAGCTTCCATCGAGTCACACTCCTTCTTAGAGCAGTCACCACCTATCAAAAGAGCATTCGTCATTTTCAAATGACAGTTGGTTTCTGTATTTGTGCACAAGTCTCAATGTGTAATGCGTGCAAAGTCAGACTCACTATCTCCTTATAGCTGCACATCCCCTCTGCTCCTTTTTCTGGCCTTTGTCCTCAAATTATCTACCTTTCCATGATGCCCTAAGAGTTATTCCACAAAAACAGATCTTGCTTTCTGGATTGCCCAGGTTGCCCCTGTGCGTAAAAGCCTTCAGGATAAAGCCTTCACCATTAGGATAAAGTGAACACCATGAGCAGGGCAGAAAGGCCCTTAGCAAGTGATTATTCATCTGTGTTTTCTGACTTTCCTCCCAGGCACTCTCTGCCTAACCGTACTCAGATATGCTAGCCATACCTAGCCTATTTACTGTTTGCCCAACAGGATCTCCCCTGTATCAGCTCTGTGCCTTTGTACATTCCTTTTTGCCTGTATGAAACATCCTTTGATCCTCTCCGTTTCTCAGAAACACACTCATATTTCATGACTTAGCTCAAATGTCACTTCCTGTGCAATACTTTCCCTGCCTCCCATGCCAAATGAGTTGTTCTCCTTCCTTTAGTCTTTATTCGACATGCACTAATCACTTTGCATTGCAATTAAATTTTTATACTCCTATTCCTGCAATGATGTGACCTTTTCAAGAAAAAGGATTGTGTGATTTATTACTGAATACCCAATGTTGCATACATAGTAGGCTCTCAATAAAAGCTTGTAGAATGATTGGAGTGATCAGATGAGTGACTGTAAACAGCAAACATTTATATAATGCATATGCACATGCTGTGTGCCAGGTAGTGCTCAAGGTGTTAAGATAGGGCAAAGAACCGCCTTGCTAAAAATCACTGCTATCACGGGAAGCTTACATTCTAGTGGAGAAATATGCATAATTGATAAGACATTGATAAGCAAAGTACACACTTAGATGGTGGCAAATGCTATGAAAACAAAATGCAGAGACAAGTCAGGGGGTTCTGGGAGCAGTGAGGGCTGCAATTAGCTATCAAGAAAGGCCTTGATAAGGTCATATTTGAGAAAGACCTAAACTCTAGGAGGGAAGAAACCATGTGAATATTGAGGATCTCACCAGGCAGAGAGAACAGAAAGACCTGGGTAGAAACATGTACGGGATACTTGAGGCCTGGTCCTGGAGGCCAGCATGGTGGGAGAGGAGCTGGGGAGTTAGGGGAATATTATTAGAAGGGAAGTTATAGGAAGTAAATTCAGAGAAGACCAGAGGTTATGTTGTGTAGGGGATTTACAGTGAGTGTCATGAGAAGCCATTGGAAGACTGACAGACAAGTGGAATACTTTATAGAATTTAAAACATTTATCTCACAGTTCTAGTGTGAGCAGTTACTGCCCATACAATTGTAACAACAGTTTTAAAAAGAGCATCGAAGGCTCTCGATGCTGTTGTTCATTTTGCCATACATATATATTTGAGAAAAGCCAATATTCACAAAGATAAAAACCCCATCTCCATCTGCAATAGTATGACAGTTGTTGTGTGATCACTGAAGGGCGGATAGGACAAACGACCCTGCCTGCATCCGTGGACGGGAAGAGAGAGAAACGGCTGGGAGTGCAGGTACGGCACTAACATCACTACACAACTGTGGATTGCTCGTTGCTTTTTAATATACTGCTTAATTTGGAAGGAAGAGAGTATTTCATGTTTCATATAATAAATTATTGATGCAGTTATTCTAATTAGATATATTTCTTAGAAACTCTAGCACATTCAGATAGATCATTTTTTGTTGATGTGTGGCTTATCTGTTTTTATTTTTTTGAGGAAGCTTTTTCAGTGGTCATGTCAAAGATGTCAGCCTTCTTCTTTATGGATAAGTATAGAAATCATTCTCTTTATCCTCTGTCCTAATTTCTTGTTGCAATTTCATAGTTACTTTGAGCTATACCCTTTTCTGGTGAAATAGAGGAGATTGAGTTTCTTAGAATTCGGTGAATCAGCTTTCAGGAAATTCTGGGAGTAAAGGATCTTTGAAAGACAAAAGAAACCCAATTAAACAGTCAACTTATTCCAATCTGTGCTCTCGAGAGAAAGATAAAGTTCATATTTTCTAGGAAGAGTGAAAAGATGGACTTGAATATTAAGTTATTTGATGTCAGAGGTTTATCTTTATGTGAAAAGAAAAAAATCTATTTAAATTTTTTCTTCATCTTAGTTACGATTTCATTACATTATAAATAAATATGAAATGTATAAAATATAGTGTATATATACATATATATAATGAAATCTTTCATTAAACGATTCATATAAATGAAATCTTTATTAAATGAATTAACAGTAGGTAAATGATTATTTAGGACAGTGTCACCATTGTATTTGTAATATACGAATCTGTTTCATAAGATTAGATGCTTCTTGCTATTACTTTTTGATCATAACATGTGGCTCAAAAGCATAGTGTGATATTTCTCTTGGTTTGATCTCTACTCCCCAGTTTCCTGGTAATGAAACCCAGGACAATCTTTTTATGAAACCCTCCCTTCAAAACATTGGCACCTCCTCTCTACATTGGAAGTTGACGGGTATGATACATACACACATATGAAAGCTACTAACAAGAAAAAAAAAAACTTAAGAAGTATGGTAGTTAAGCTTCAAGTGGCATTGTTTCCCTGCTTCTCAAGGTTAGTATCCTTCAGTGTTTCTACATGTTTCTCAGCCTTCTATCACAAAAATTTCTCCTACGATGCCTTGTCACAGCTCTTGCTGAAGGAATGGAACATTAAGGAGGAAGAAGTAGAGAGGAACAGGGAAAGGCAGTCTTGCACTGCTCAAAACACTTATCAAAGTCAACTTCCCACCCACTATCCCTATCCTTTACAAGAGTTCACTCCTCCGGCACACGGCACTTAGGCAAGAGAAAGAAATAGAGGTGGCCAGGCGCGGTGGCTCAAGCCTGTAATCCCAGCACTTTGGGAGGCCAAGGCAGGCGGATCACCAGGTCAAGAGATCAAGACCATCCTGGCCAACATGGTGAAAACCTGTATCTACTAAAAATACAAAAATTAGCTGGGTGTGGTGGCATGCGCCTGTAGTCCCAGCTACTTGGGAGGCTGAGGCAGGAGAATTGCTTGAACCCGGGAGGTGGAGGTTGCAGTGAGCTGAGATTGTGCCACTGCACTCCAGCCTGGCATCTGGCAACAGAGCAAGAATCTGTCTCAAAAAAAAAAAAAAGGAAAAAAGAAAAGAAATAGAGGTATTCAAATAGAAAGAAAGGAAGTCAAATTGTCTTTGTTTGAGGATAACATGATCCTATATCTAGAAAACCCCATGATTTCAGCCCCGAAGCAGCTTAAGCTGACAAGCAACTTTAGCAAAGTCTCAAGATACAAAATCAATGTGCAGAAAGCACAAGCATTCCTATACACCAAAACAGAAAAGTAGAAACCCAAATCGTGAATGAGCTCCAATTCACAATTGCCACAAAGAGAATAAAATACCTAGGAATACAGCTAACTAGGGAAGTGAAGGACCTCTTCAAGGAGAACTACAAACCACTGCTCAAGGAAATCAAATTAAATATTTCATTATGCCATGTCATTTCCTAAAGGGCCCAAGACACTGATAAGCTCTCCCAACCAAGTGCATCTGAGCATTGCTACTTGGTGAGAAATTGCTGCGTTTTGACTTTTCTCCCCTCCTTAGACAGCTCAACTGTGTGTCTTACACAGGCATATCTCCAAGAGTGAATCAGATAGGGTCTTACACAGCAGGGTGCCTTCTTCCCAATCATTCTCTTTGGTGTTCTGTTTGCACCCTACATTAAGAAAGACCCACATGCTTCAATTCAACTTGAAGTATGAGATGTCTGTAAATTCTCCTTAACCTTGAGGTTCACCATTTGGTTGAGTGCTTGCGTAAAGGAACTGCTCTCTGTTTAATGGGCACCCTGTACTATGTTCTCATTATGCACTAAGTAGGAATAGCCAAATCTCCCAGGACTTTTAGATGGAACGTCCAGATGAGGATGGGTTCTTGGCAGTATCTAATATACGGAGCCTTAGGGAAATAATTTTTAAATTCTTACCTGCAAAAGGTTTGCTAAGGGAGCTTTTAGGAAGTGTGGCTCTCCTCTGCTTATCTCAGTCATGGGGCAGGAGCCTGCACTTTTACAAAGCACACTGGGTTCTTATGAAAATACTCGAGAGTAGCACTGTCCCATAAAAATAGAATGCAAGCCAGATAAGTAACTTTTAATTTTCTAGTAGCCACATTTATAATTATTTTAAAAAGAGAAAATTAATTTTAATTATACATTTCATTTAGCCTCATCTATCCAATATACTATCATTCAATATTGAATCAATGTAAAATTATTAATGAGTTATTTTATATCCTTTTAAAAATTTAATCTTCAAAATATGGTGTATATTCTATAATTACAGCACCTTATAGCAACTCATACTAGCCTCGTCGTAAGTACTCAGTAATCATATAGAGCTAGTGACTATTGTATTAGCACAATTTGGGATAATTACATTCAAATCTAATAAATAAGCTTGCAATGTGGAAAAGACCAAATTCAATCACTTGACTGTCTAAATAAGAATATGCTTTATTTTGTGTTGTCATGTGCTAAGTTCTTAAAATGCATATTACAAAATTCTTATGACAATAATATGAATTAGATATGCTATTTTATCTATTTGGTAGAGAAAAAAAAAATTCTCACTTTAGGTGTTGATTGGCCCAAACTTACAGAGAACTGAGAGACAGAATTAATTTGATGTGACCTCAGAGCATAACTGCCAGCCACCCTAGAGCACCCTCTTCAAAACTGTGCTTATTTCTCATTCAATCTAGTGAAATTCATCCTTTCTTCCAAAGTTAAAGTCTTATACATGATCAAAGCCATGTTTGATATAAATATATTAAAAAATAGAATTTAGAGATAATGAGACTACATTTATATATTAATCCGGTATGCCACTTGACTTCCTAGAATTGAAATAAGCACCCTTGGAATGGAATGCTTGGGAGAATGGGCTATAAACACTGTGTATTATCAAAATGCTGAAACTTTACATCAGTAGGTTTTTCTTAGCAATTTTGTATTTCTTAAAATTAGTGGGTTTTTTCCCCCTGAGGCAATAGGAAACATTATAACCAATAATATAAAAAGACCATTTATAGGTGACTATCCATTATTTTAAATGTATGAATGATTAGATAAATAACTGAATTGGCCCAATGTGCAATAAAACTATAAGAGCTTCAGTTTTTCAAGGGCAAGACTCTTAACATATTTTCATGTGTTCAAAGGTTATTGTTGGAAGTTATTTACTCTTCTTTTCCCTTGCTTCCTGAACTCATGATATGAACATCTTCATTTATTTTAGTTCTAACTTGGTTGATTAAAAAAAAAAGGACTCCCTTTGCTTTTAATATTGCTGAATATTTGAAGATCAATTGCAGCTATTAAATTAAAATAGTTTACCCCTCGAGGATTTTCAAAGACCAAAGAAAATATTAGTTTAAATGGAAAGCATTAGTCTTCTATTATTACTGTCTTGGACTGGATTGCATTAGCTCTTCAGAGTAAGGCAGCAAGTGCTTTATAAATGTAAAGCCAGTTGAAAATGTGGAATTAAAGCAAACACAAAATCAAACAAACATATTATTTCTCCCAATAATTATAAGTTTACTGAAAGCTTATTTATCTGTCATTAGAATGGTCATACAGTCAGAATGTCCCAAACTTGATTAGTCACTCCATGAGATGGGCAAAGGTAGATGGCAAACAGCAATTTAAATATAAATATATCTAGCCTAGGCCGGGGTGGTGGCTTACAGCTGTAATCCCAGCACTTTGAGAGGCCGAGGCAGGCGGTTCGCCTGAGGTCATGAGTTCAAGACCAGCCTGGCCAACATGGTAAAACCCCATCTCTACTAAAAACACAAAATTAGCCAGGCCTGGTGGCACACACCTGTAATCCCAGCTACTCAGGAGGCTGAGGCAGGAGAATTGCTTGAACCTGGGAGGCAGAGATTGTAGTGAACCGAGATCGTGCATTGCACTCTAGCCTGGAGGACAGCCGCGAAACTCCATCTCAAAAAATTCAATCTATCAATATATTTAGCCTAAAATGGCCATATTATTTTAAAATCTTTATTTCCTTATTCTGAGTGTATGTTGATTAGTCAATGAGTAAGATTTCTTAGAAATATATTAGTATAAAGTCTAACTAGAGTTAAGATTTTTGGTAGATGATTCACCACAGTGATCTCTATCTAAACAATTCAGGGGAAATTATTTTGAATATCAGCAGCTCTCTTAAATTGGCTGTATAAAATCATCTACCCATATGTAAGATAAACATGGAGGCTTAGAAACTTCTCAACATTGAGGTACATTCATTACCAAGTCAGTAAATCAGTGTTTCACTAGGTTCAGCTGTTACCTCATGGGTATAGCTGTCTAGTCAGAAGTAGGAAATATAATCCCAGAGTGCTCTGTTAGCCTGGGATTTCAGGATCAGTTTTGTTTTTGATCTCAGTATTTCTCAAATCCCTTTTCATTAATGATGAAATAGGGTCTCAATATCTTAAGCTACCATTTGGAAAGAGAAAAAGGAAGATTACACTGTTCACATCCTGGTCGTTTGTTATCGTCTTCCGTTTCTTCTTACTTTACTATAAATACTTGCTTGCATTTTGATATATTTACACATTTTAAACATTAATTCACTGTGTAACCTTTACTATTTGGAATGAAAATGAAACTGAGAAACAAGCTAAAAAGAGCACTGAATAACTAAAAGAGGTGCTACCAAATGTATGCAGGAAATCTCACATAATTTACTGATGTCTAAATCCTCACTCGGAGCTTGTTTCTTTTCATTTAATCCAAGATTGTTCCAAATATACTTACTTTCCTACTCAACTTTGCTAAAGCAGCCAGTTAGGATTTGAAAGATCCTAATCTTTCAAGCATTGGTAAGACATACATATTTTGATATCAGTAGTAAGTGATACCCAAATGTAAGGAAAATACATACGTCTAGGAGAGAATCCTTATCTGAATTCATAAAGTTACACATACTTCATGGACGTCGGATGGTGCTGACTCAGCAAATGTAGTATTTGTAATAATCATGAGTCTTCATCTATTCTGTAAGAAATCAGATCAAGGTACAATGCATTTAACCAGACAAATGATTAAATGTATGCTTAGTGGGTACTTTACCATATAGTTAATTTCCATGAGCATCAATGAGCCATCCTTCTATCTAACTTTAAGTAGTGGTTCAGGAATATAGTTTTATGAACTGTTTATAGTTTATTAATTATCCCAAGATGTTTATTTATGCAAAAGTACCTAGTCAATACTTGACTGAAGATTATCCAAATATAATAATGAATGTTACTGTTAAATAAAGATTATCCAAAGATAATAGTAAATGTTACTGTGAAAATAAATGTCACTGTTAAATCTTTATATGACATTGAAAGAAACGAAGTTTGCAGATGCACTGTGTTAACTTTGAGATACCAGCCTTAGGTTTCACTAGCTCTTTTTCTTTTAATTGGTATACGAGATGAAGACCTAAGTCTAATTCCACTTAATGCACACAATTGACCTGATTGAATGTTTGGTCCTTTTTCTTATCTGTATTCTTGCATATGTGGTCTGCTTGGGAAATGTCCTTTGCAATTAAGGTGGTTACTTAAGGGAAAGAGAGAGAGGACTTTAGACACTTTTCATGGATTCTGTAAGAAAGAAAGGAATGTAGCACGTGTGAGTTAGGGTGTCTCATTGTTCCTGAAAACTACCTAGAAAGATAAAGTTATGATATTAGATACCTGACTTGAAAAAACTTCAAATTATATTTTGCCACCTAAAATCCAAGGGCAAAAAAGACATCAATGGCATCTGGTGGCCTTAGGCTTAATGTTCATGGCCTTGTTACCTGGAATAGAGGTTATAAGTTGCCCCCACAAGGATTTTTCTTTAATATTCTGGAAGATATGTTTTAGTATTTTGGTGTTTTTTGTTTGTTTAGGCCCTAGTACCCTTAGTAGCATTAGAACCTCCCGTGGAAAGGTCTGCTCTTACTGATTTTGTGCTTTCATGGGGATCTAATTCCACTACTTTTAGCAGAGACATTGGAGTAGACAGATACTCTATGGGCCAAGGGAATAAGTTCTTTTTAAGATTTATTTTCTAATGGAATTTTCTAGGCTTTTCAGCTATTTACATTTGAGGATCTAATTGTAAAACCTATGATGTAAAAGGAAATGCAAGTTTTAAGTATGCATATGTGCCTCTGTATTTACTGTGTTCTCTGATAAGAGCATGAAGTGTGCAGGTGGGCAGAGGGGAGAGCTGTTTTAATAGTTGAGAGAATTGAAGAAGGCTCGAAGGGATTTGAGGCAATAATGACTTTAGATATTCAGGTTGATTAATTGGTACTTCCTCCTCCCACCTGTCATTAGAGGTTTACTAGAAGGCAGTCTGTTCTGTTTAGGCAATGCATCAGTCAAAGGGTGGGTCAATTATCTAACCTGCATATTTATAATTGAGAGGGAGCAGGGAGGAGCCAAATTCCCTCAAGACAGAGAAGAGAACCAAATGACGCCTGGTAAGAGACACTAGTGGGCTTAGAGAAGACGTCACAGGAAGAGTGGCTGGGGACTCTGGGCCAGACAGATCACTCCCATTATATGTTGGAAAAAAAACAAAGAAATGAATTCTAATGAAAAGTCCTCTCTAATTGTAAAATGTCACTGTGTTATAAGTGAGGTCTAGTATTATGATGAATATAAATTTAAGAGAATGTTTGTATACAGTTTTAAGATATGCAGCTCCTCCAAGCAGGGTGGTGCATGCTGGAAATCCAGCTACTTAGGAGGCTGAGGCAAGAGGATTCCTTGAGCCCAGGAGTTTTGAGACCAACCTGAGCATCACAGGAAGACTCCATGTAAAAACAATATTTTTGAATAAAATATGCAACCAAAATTCAAGCCTCTATACTATTTTTTTTCTTTTGTACGAACTCACTTGAGAAGTGACCTAACACGACTTCTGATGTGCTAAATGACAATGATACATGATCTACAATTTAATCTTAAGATAACTGCACTAAGGGGTGGAAGGAAACACAGATTTTCAAACCCATTTAACTGAGATACTGGTGTATCTATAGGCATCATATAACAATGTGTTATTTGTAGAAGTGCTGTATTATATAAAATCTCCAGCGTATATGTATTTATAGTGTGTATCTGTGTCAGTAAAACAATGTCCCATTTATATTTTTAAAAAGCAAGAACAAAATATCTTCTATATTTTAGACATTATTTAGATAGAAAATTGCCAAAAAAGGATTTTCTGATTCATTTGTATTATAGTTACTTCATTTTTATCACAGTCTCTTCAAATTGCAATATTTTGGAATTAATCATTGTATTTTTTCAAGTTTCAAGCAGATAGATAAAATGTAGTATCCATCAAAATGGTTTTAAAAGATTTGCTTACAGTTTTGAAAGATATAAATATAATATCAAAATTATTACTCATCTCAAATATTTGTTGAATGAGTTTGATCCATTGGTATAAACCTACATCTGATACTTTTTTTTCTAATGTCACGTTAAGTTCTTAAACCACTAGTGGGCTGTAAATAACAGCCATTACACATTCCCATAGTAATAACTTGTGGCCACTGAAGTCTTTGTATCTTTTCTCTGAATACCTCAACTCAGCATGGTTGCACATTTAATGATACAATAGCAGGGTATGGAATAGTGAAAAGGAAAGATAAAATGTATTTCCTAAATATGGAATCTTTGTTCAATATGTTGTCAGGTAAGAATTAGCAGTCTGAAGTCATGCATTTTAATCTATGATCTGATCGGAACTCAAGAACTGAATAACACCACCAATGATTAGTCCTTAGTTAGTAGGAACCCCTAGGGAAAACTTCAGTGCCACAGGAAGTGATGCTAATGATTCATCAAGTGGTAAACTTGCCTCTGAGAAATCAGTGAAGGGGCAACTTCACAGCACAGGGTATGTCTGTTGTGTATTTCAACCAATCTGAGTTTCGCTAGCAGAAGTTCAAGGTACATTTTTAAGAGAGGACGGAGACGGTAACAAGAACTGTGAAGGTTTGTTTAAAAACCTGGACTCTGATGAAAATCTTCCTTTCATTTGGGCTAGGAATCTTTAGTAGCTCTGCCAACAGTAAGGAAACTCATAGTCTCCCAGAGCTACTGAGTGGAAAAAGTGTTTTAGAATTTAAGTAAAATAGCAAAATCAGATCTTACTTGTAAGGCAGAATGTGGTGCATACCTTGCAAGTTAGAACACTGAATAAGAAATCTGAGAATTAAATTTTTCAGAAAAAAAAAATCTTCTTTGTACTGCTTATCTTCTAAGACAAACATGAATAGAAAGGAAAATTCAAGCCCAGTTGCATTAAAACCATTAAAGGATCTGGCCAGACTGCAATTTGTCTGACTTACCTCCTACCTTCATTATTACAGTTTTATCAGTTGAACATGATATTTATGTCTGCTTTGTTTGAAAATGTTGTTTAATAATTTTAACAGTTATTTTACCTTAAAAATCTGACACTCAGAAAAATTCAACAGATTAATTTTTAAAATTTACTTTTTTATATAAAATGTTCTTTACATAAATTTATAGCTGCCATGACAATAAATCTAATGCTATGGATCAATCAATTGATGAAGCTTTAAAGATCTAGCGGTTGTATCTTATTTGATCTCCTGATTTATTGTTTAATTCAACAATCAAATACACATTTGCTAAGCTTATTGGCTATTTCAGGTAGTATGCTTACATCTCAAACTTTCACTTGCTTTTTACTGGAAATGTCAGAACTTTTAAGAGTGGCTGAAATTTATGTCACCAGTAGAAAGAAAGTCAAGTGGATAGCCTCAGCTGTGAAGCATTTGGTTCCTTTTCAGCTTCCCTAGTAAGCTCAGTTTGCAAAGGAGATAGGAACAGGAAGACCTCAGTTGGCCTGAATCTGAGATTAACCCCCTGTAATTCAGTCCTACTAAAGCAGGCAATTGGACTTAATAAATATCTAACTGTGTGAAAGTTTTAGAGCAGAGATTTTCAAGTAAGATAAGATTACTTTAAAAACACTATCTTGCTGTTTATATCACCAGTGAACTTATTTAGCCAGATGCCAGTGTCCAGGTCATTTTCTTTTGTATCTATGATTTGATTTTTAAATTTCAATTATTATCTTGCTGTCCTATATATCTTTAAAATCAGCTGGAAACCTTCCTTAGAGAGAATTGTGTTAAGCTACACAAAAAGTAAGGACCAACAGATGTTGCTATTTGTGGTGAAAAATAATTTGAAATAAAGCATAATTTTAAGCTAAATTTCTTACATGGAGTTATTGAGGATGAAATCAAGTTTAGGAGATAGTTTCAGGTGGCTTTAAAATGTTACAGTTTTTACAGCCGAGGCAATCTAATATAGATTAGCGATGATTGTGTTTCCACTTCCATACACTATTTAAAATAATTGACTCTAGTGAGGAACATGGATCAGGGTCAAAGAAATGTTTTCCTAGCAATTATTGGCAGACATTTCCTTTCTGATAAGTTTCTCCAACGTAGAAGTATAGTTTGGATCTAGTTAAGTATAGATGAGTTGAGTCGTGAGTTTTTATGATTTTGAGAAACCACTTGCAGAGTTGCAGGATTGTAGGCACCAGGACTTCCTGCACGCAGCTAGTGCAGAGCCACATCTGCCTCCGGCTCCTGCTGACTTGGCTGCACCGCAGCCCCCTTAGGCCCTGCTGCCAGATCAGGTGTGGAGACACTGCAGAGCTGTCACTCCGCATGGTTTCCTGCAAGTCAGCTATCTCGTTCCCATCTGTGTTGGTATTCTTCCCTAGCTTTTCTCACTGCTTGCCTGGCATGCATATATTTATCTGATAAGCCTCAATTTGGCTTTAAGATTTGCCTTCCTAGGTCGAGCCTCAAGATGAGATTTCTCTATGCATGTATCTTCTGTTTAATTGTGTTTATTGTTAATACTTAATTCTTAACTTTGAGGTGTTTCTGTTTTAAGATACACTCTTTATCATGCATGTTAGCATCCATTTATATATCGTCTATACTATTTTGAGGATCTTAATGCATTAAGATCCATCCTGTTGTGAGCTTTGTTTGCTTTATGGTGTAAATAACAGAAAATGAGATTACTTGTGTATATAAGGACTTTTTTTCACCTTACGTTTGTCTACGTAATTCTCTTAAGCTAAGAGTTTACTCTGTTCATCAGCTTTTACTTTTCAGCAGGAATTTATTCAGATAGCTTTATTGTTAATATTCTGTTGCGCCATCCTGCAAAGTCAGGAATAGATTTCAGAGGTGATGTTTTTAGTCCATAGACGGTTTTTGTATAGCTAAAGATTGATCATTTGTTCTTTGCACCATTAATTGGCGTTTTCAGCTACATTCTTGATTATGCAGCTAAAATTTAGCCTGAAGTGGCCAATCCCGCAGGCTTTGTGCTTGCAAAACACCCATTGAGTTTATTAAGAGTGGTGTACTCATAATGGCCACTGGAACAGGCTCGGTGGGTATCCTGAGTTGAAAAATGAAAGGGCGGATGATTCAAGTACACCACGCTCTGATTAGAGGGCCATGAACAGCTTCCTCCACTTGCCAATTAACATCATTTCATACTCTGTTTTCAAACAAGTAATATCTGTTCTAAAAGTAGATTCCACCGGTGCTGCTAATGTACCCAGTTCCAGTTGTCCTCACTTGAAATAGTCCATCAGGTTTTCTTTTCCTCCAAGAAATAAATAATTATCGCTTTCATGTATTTTGGCAGATTTCCTTAGTTATGGGAATGTGGTTTGTAATGGTTTATGACTTCCTGCTTCTAAACAATAAGAAATAGCTTGAGTGTCTTGGCTCTATTACCCAATGTGTTTGTTATGGAAACTGTTCGGGGTGAAGTAAATAGAAAGAGAAATATGAAACTCAGGTGGGAATCGCGTGCTCACTGGGTGATAACTTGTACTCTCCTGCCTTTATAGAATCATTCACTGCAGTAACAGTAATTGAATGACTACATCATGCTAACTACTCTTCTAGCTTAGAAATTATAATTAAAGTTATAATATGTGCTTCTAGATGATTATAAGCTGGAAGCGTGCCAAAATTCCTATTAAGTATATAGGAATGAAATGCAGCTTTCCCATTAAAAAACTGGAAAATTGAATAAAAGGGTCATTAATAATTTTTACCATATTCCATTTGTTATAGCTGAAGTTACACAAGAACCTCATTTTGAAGCAGAAAACAAGACTTTCATTTGTCTTTTTAAAAAACAATCATATGCACTAGATGATTTATTATGAAAGAAATTATGCAAGATGTAAGCTTACTTTGTACAACTATTTCTTTTTCTACCACAGAACACCACAAGTGAGCAGACACTTTAGATCTGAGCGGTGACAATTTAAAGTGTGAACACTGGATTAGGTCTTCTCAGTTCAGGGAAGGTCACATCTTAAACTTATTTCTGTTGGGAGCTAACATTTCCTTGACAAAGTAGGTTACCTGAGTCTTGTAAATAGGAGATAACGTGTTATTTTATCTAGTTATTGTCGCCAGATGGAAATATTCTTTCAAGTTTCTTATTTTCAACTTGTGTTTCTGATTTGAACAAATTCATAATTTTGCCCTAGCTATGGAAAAAGAACCATATTTGAACCAGTTCTAGATCTGACAAATGACTGTTGTTAAATTAGGATTATAGGGAAACTCAGAAGTTGTACTTCATTGTCAACAAAACAAAACAAGACTATAAACATAAGGCCTTGGATCTGGGACTCTATCCAAAAGCATTCAGCAATTTGGCTGTGCCCACCTTCAGAAAAGCCATAATTTGATTCTAGGATCTGGGTACCATCATGCGGTCAGAGGTTTTTCGCATTCAATAGACACTCATGGGGGGCGGGGGCGGTTAGAAGTTGGTCAGTTCTATTTCCTTGGCACCTTAAATCTATTTTCTTCCTGGGGATCTTTGCTGCTCACAGAAGAGAAAAGTACACAGTTTTATATATAAATGTGATTTTCACTTATTTTGTTTTGCAAGGAGACTCTTACATTGAACATCCAGGAAATATTTTGTAACTTTAAGATTTTAACTTATCTAATATTTTCTTTCATGATTGCAGACATGGGTAATTGTAAATAAATAGGAAATTATCCTCTGTTATTAGTTGTAAATGTCTTTTTATTTCATAAAATGCTTTAGTAAATTTTATCATAAAATCATAGAGGTTACAGAAAATGATAGAAACAGAAGGGAATATGGATAGCCTTTTCTTTTTGTTTTTGAGATGGAGTTTTGCTCTGTCACCCAGGGTGGAGTGCATTGGTGTGATCTCAGCTTATTGCAACCTCTGCCTCCAGGGTTCAAGCGATTCTCATCCCTCAGCCTCCCGAGTGGCTGTGATCACAAGGGCCCGCTTTTAGTAGAGATGGGGTTTCACCACGTTGGCCAGGCAGATCTCAAACTCCTGACCTCAGGTGATGGGCCTGCCTCGGCCTCCCAAAGTGCTGAGATTACAGGCCTGAGCCACTGTGCTCAGCCATGGGTCACCTTTTCTTATACACTGTGATAGGTTCAGATTTTGTATAAACAACTTGATAACATGTTTCAACGCCAACACTAAAATGAATATACTTAGTTTTAACACTTTGGTTTCCCACAAGAGAAATTAGCGAAAGATATATTATGCTACAGTCGGTCATACTTGGGCCCCGATCTTCAGAAATGGATTGGAAATTCAAGACCATCATGTTTATTCTCTCTCCCTTCTTCCCCCTTCTGTTATCTTTTTCTTCTCTAGAGGTAAACCATGGCTTATAACTTCATAGTTCCGGAATTTGCCTGTTTGCCTACAAAACGGCTACTGTATTTGAGTGAATATTTCAAATGCCAGGGAGAGAAACTCTGACTCTGCTTGGATTAAAAGTTAATTCTTCATTCCGTCTACTATGCCTAGGAGGGAAGAGTCATGAGGCAGGAATGTGCCCTCTGAAGGACTCAGTCTCTAGCAAAGGCAGGGATTTTCTCAAGGAACTATGGACAGGTATCTTTGTATATTAACAGTGGTCATGATAAATAAGCACTCACTGTGTGCTTAGTATTTTACTTATATAAAATACTTAGTATTTAAAATTTAAATACTAAGTATTTTACTTATGTCATCCCACATACACAGCTATTAGTAAAGGGCTGTAAATTTTTTAAAAGTATTTTTACATGCATTATATTATTAACAATTCCTTTATCAAATAAATGCTATACTTTCTAATTAATTATTTATTTGTTTGTTTATTTAGTCCTTTTCTTTTTAGACCAAGTCTCACTCTGTTGCCCAGGCTTGAGTGCAGCAGCACAATCTCAGCTCCCTGCAACCTCTGCCTCCCAGGTTTAAGTGATTCTCAAGCCTCAACCCCCCAAGTAGCTGGGACTATAGGCATGTGCCACCGCACCCAGCTAATTTTTGTATTTGTGTAGAGGTGGAGTTTCACCATTTTGGCCAGTCTGGTCTCAAACTCCTGATCTCCCAGCTGGCCTCCCAAAGTGTTGGGATTACAGTCATGAGCCACCACTCCCGGCCTACTTTCTATTTGATATTGAAGAAATTCCTGCAAAAAGTTGAGTGTGTTTTTAAGTGGAAGAGTCAGAAGTGAAACCCGTGTCTTCTGATTCATAGTTCAGAGTGTTTACACTTGAAAGCAGTCTCCATTCTGCAAGGTGTCAGCAATATAAAAGTATGTGGAACATGATATCAGATGAAAACACTTACAGCCCTGTATTTAGTGTCTGTTAGTAGCATCATGGATCCCTCATAATCATACATTATGTTCTTCTTCTCTTCTCTTTTTGTGGCTAATTCTTTTATCTGTTTTTCTTTTTCTTTTTCTTTTTTAGAACTGTATTGCTTAGGAATGCACTCAGCTGCAAGTAACAGATTAACCATAATGGAATGAGGGGTTTATGTTTTCCTTATACAAGACTCTAGAAGTCATCAGCAACTTGACTGAAGAACCATGGTGCTGCTTTCCTCCTGCCCACCATCCTGAATATTTTATTTTCTTTCCCATATTCTCCAGAGGGTTCCCATCTCTCCAGCCATTAAGTCCATGTTTCAGGTGGGGAGAAAGACAAGGAAAAACTTCCCTTCATGCCATTGTCTTTCTATTCTGGGAGAGATTTCCTTCCCAAAGACTTTTCCGTGTATCTTATCGGTCAGAATTATGTCACACAGCTTCCGCTAGGGTCAAGCTAGATGGGAGTGTGAATATTTTTCTTTTTAATTGTTATTACATTGGAAGACAAAGTAATGGGCCATCCCATATTTCCCTTAGTGGGACTGGAAGTAGGAACTGAGGTCTTGGTACCACATGCTTCTAAGTTGTCCCATGCTGGTTTGCTTCACTTAGCTTTTTCAGCATTTTCTTTGCTCAATTTAGTGATTTCAATTTCTTTTAACTCTCTTAATAGGATTCCTTTCCCACTTTTATCTGACCTCTAGAGTCCCTTTCATTGATTTCTTCTGAATCCCTGTCACTACACACAACCAAGAGGGTATATACCTACATATTCCCAAGAGGATACTTGAGAACCATCTCGTTCTCTCTGTACTCTTCCTTTGCATTTTATAGATGAAACTGGAGAGACGTGGAGAGGCAAAGTTACACAGCAAGTTAGTGAACCAAAACCACACTCCATGCCTCCTAACTGTTAGGCCTGGCTTTTTAAAGCATTACTAATAAGCCTTTGTGTTTATGTTTGTCAAAATTTAGAAACAAAACAAAACCGCTGGTGTATAAAGTGTTTATTACGGAAAAAATTCTTGCAATCTGTCAATTAAATTCCACAGAATCATCTGTTTATTCAAATCAGCAGATGTTTATTGAGTGCTACTAATGTGCTAGGCACTACAGAAGCCAGGGGTATTGCGGTGAACAAGAAGGAGTGAGCCTTTGCTCTCACAGAATTTATGTACCAGATATGTTTAATGTATGCAATACTTTTTATAGAGTAATCAGATATTTATTTAGGGCTTACTCTGCATCAGGGACTGTTCTACATATTGGATATACAGTTTATAACAAGAAATATAAAATTTTGCTCTTATGTTCTGGGGATACATAGTATAGAACTCAGATGCCATCCTTCTCCTGTTTATTACCAAATATAATGAAGGAAACAGACATACCTAAATTGATAGTATTTCTTAATCTGTGGATTGGAGTAATTTGTATGCTTTTTAAAAGTTATAATACATACCTTTTGAGTAGGTGTGCAATTTTTGTTAGTTTAAAAAATTGATTTAGCCTTAAGTGTAAATTTATTGGACTGAATTCTAACAACTTTGACTCCTTCTACCTTTATTCTTTTGTTTTATTGAATTTAACTTGAATGAAATCTTTTATTTATCTAAGTCTATTTCTGTCTAGTAAGGAAGTTGAAATTGATCATGCCTTGACTTTGTGGGCCATCAGAGAACCATGACATTCCAGGGTATTGATTTTGTGGTGTTAAAGGGTGACAGATCTAGTGTTAAAGTGCCGAGAGAGAATTGGGTTTCAGATTGTACACCATAAGCAGTCCTGGCTTTTGCTGAGACATGACTGGGTTTTTAAAGTAATGGAAGGAATTGTAAGTTTTAGGTAATTTTTAATGCATAATTTTGAAAAGATCAATTTCAGCCAGCATTATTTAATCATGCATAGTGGGTAATAAGTTCCTCCTATGATAAATACTGTATATCTAAATATATACAACTTGGAGTGTGTGTGCGTGTCTGTGTGTATTCAGAAAATATACTCTATGCTAAGGATATTGAGTAATATTTCAAGACAGCATCACTGAACCTTTCTCAAAACATATTTATTCCTACATTTGGAAGTTGCTTAAGTATGACAAGTTTTGTTTCCTTTTATTCAATTGATTATTGTAATCATTATTTTGAATTTTGCTTCTGTTGTGTTTTCTCTCATTCAGCTATTATAAAATATGAGTTATTGGCTGGGTGTAGTGGGTCACGCCTATAATCCCAGCACTTTGGGAGGCGAGGGGGGCAGATTACGATATCAGGAGTTCGAGACCAACATGGTGAAACCCCATCTCTACTAAAAATACAAAAATTAGCCAGATGTGGTGGTGTGCACCTATAATCTTAGCTGCTTGGGAGCCTGAGGCAGGTGAATCACTTGAACCCGGGAGGCGGAGGTTGCAGTGAGCCGAGATCACCCCACTGCACTCCAGCCTGGGCGATAGCGCAAGACTCCATCTCAAAAAAAAATTTTTTAAAAAATGAGTTATGATGCCCACATTTCAGAAAGGCCAGAGGTCTACAAGTGTAACGCTTGGCCATTTTTCATTTCCCTCTGAGACATAGCATGATGACAAGTACATTATAATAGTTGCTATAGACATGAACTAAGGAAGAGTAACTATGGTCATCTTTCATTGTCCCATTTTCCTGTGGATGTGTTCTTTTAAATTTTATGACCTTTGGTGAATGCATTGAAAATAACATTTTGATATGATTATTGTGTGAAAAACTATATTGAACTAAGTCCAAGTGTATCTTTGGAAACTAATCAGAGGTGTACCAGATTCATTGACTTAAAACCAATCCATCATAGTCATCTTCTAAGTTATTTCCACATGTTCTTCCAAGTTCCCATTCTTGAATGAGACTGATCTGCAAAGAAGAATGGAATGTATTCTATAATGTATGTTTGTTCTGTTTTCTAAAAACATAAGTATTTTGCTTAAGCAGATTTGCTAGGAAGTGACAGCTTTGAAAAATTGGACATAGAAGCTGCTGGAAGCATTTCAGTTCGAAGCAATCTAAATAGTGCAGAAGGGGAAAATGAAATATCACCGTGTTTTAAAGATGACAGTTTTGTCAAAGATTCGCTTTCACTGTTTGGCTTGAAACAAATGAAGTAAATCAAGTATATCTGCTCAAAATATGTATGGGCACTCACTGAGGAACACTCCTTCCTAAGAGTGTTTTTTCAGAGACAACCAATGGGAGAATTATAGAAAAAATGTATCACGAGTTGGAAAGACTATCATTTCCTTGGCTTAATTTTTAGTTTGGCACATTTTGAGGTTATAAGATTTCACAACAAAGTCATGCCTTTAAGAAATGAGGAAAACCTACAGGCTTAACACCATATATCATTAGGTACACATTTTGGTTGTTCTTCAGAAATATGATTATTATTTTGATACGTGGTGTGGGGTGTGTGTGTGTGTCTAAGTAGGAGAGAGAGTTACAATTAAGAACATAAGGTTAGATACTATTTTTTATGGATATATCAAAAATCCCAATAATATTCCCTACCTGAAAAATGTTGTTGAGGTACATTTGAAAAGCTATAGCAAGTTTGACAAGACTTGCTTTTAAGAACAATGTAATCGCTAATTGGAGAGGCAGCAGAGTGCAGTTTACTTAAGAGAACAAAGTCTAGGGTGAGACTTCCTGTGCTTAAAATTCCAATACTGCTGGGCTGTTTTTTTTTTTTTTTTAGATCTGTGATTTGGGACAAGTTAATTTCTCAGTTCCTGAGTTCCTTCTTTGTTAAATGTGGTTACTGGATAGTATTTACTTCCTAGTGACCTTGTGCATCAGCCTGAGACCTCATAAATTCTCATAAACTCTCAGTAGAATGTTACTATCACTAATTGAAACTCTTAAAATATTTTGATGCCGAGAATAGCAGCAGAAATTTTTAAAAAAGTAAATCAGAGGATGAATTAGAAGCTCAAACATTTCAGGAATCCTGTAATATATAGATTTATGCTTCTTTTAAGACAGTAGTAAATGAGTGGTGATCACATAATTTTATTTTTAACAAAAAGCATTGCTGATTATCATTTCTGTCCTATGAATATTATGTAAAGTGCTTTAGAATCACTCTACATGGGAGTCACTCTTAATTTCTGACTTTCAGATTCCATAATCAGTGGACTGATTTCAGGTTGGGAGGTCATTCTCAGTTTTTATTATATTACTGTTAGAAATACCAGTGTCATGTAAATACTTTCATATTTTAATTAAAATTTGTTCTCACTCACCTTTAGTAAGAGTAATTATGTTAGTACTGCTACTTTCTGAAACAACTTTCATTTAGTATGTTACATTGATTAATTCTCTGCTCACTTGTGTGCTATATTTGCCTATTATTATAGAGGTACCTGGTAGTGTAACTGTTATCTAAATTAAAACTTAAATCTTTTATGTAAAACAATTGATTCATTCTAGTATACATTTAAAAAATCTGTATCTACTTGTATCTTTTACTTAATTTTAGGGGCTATCAGCTTTTCATTTAATAGAATTGTCATTTTTATATATGGTAGGATTCTTGTATAGTTTGGCTCTCAGCCATAATATGGTTTATCCTTTTAACCCTTTGGAAACACTGACTTTTTCATTGCATTTGTGCAGGCTTCATTTTATTTCCAGTCCAAAATGCCAAAGGTCACTTCATTAGCCACCTCATTTGCCTTTCTTCCCTGTAGTGTTCTGGTATCCTATACCAAGTATTATAAAAAAACAAAATCTGCTTCCATTAACAAAAAGTGAGCAGAGAACAAAAAGCCAATTATTTGCAGCACATGAAATCCTTATTATAATTTGGTAGACTTTAATTAAAGTAATACATCACACTGCACTTTTAAGACAAAAGAGCAAAATAAAAGCAAATAATCTTTTTTTTTTCTGTTGAGAAATACCATATTGCCTTGTAATTAAGCATTTTAAGACTTATGACCTACTTTGAAGTGTAAGATTTTCAGTGCTTTTCATACAGTATGCATATTAAAATTATATGTTATTGATTGGAACCATCCCACGAAAATTTAAAAGAAGCTATGACACAGCTTGACTTAAAGTAACTTTTATTTTTTATGATTTTTTTCAAACTCTTCAAAAATAAAAGGAGATTCTGCAAGTTCATCTCACATCACACAGAAACTTTACTACAAAGAATATTGTTTTAATACTTAACACATTTTGCTGAGATTTTTGCATTGCCATTTATTCTTTTTTACGAACCAACTGACATTAATGCAAAATTTGCTATCAATTCAAAGGATGCTGATGTAACTTATTTATCTTTCCTGCATTTCACAACTGGGTTATACTGGAATTAGAGATACTTAGTCTTCATTTAAATAATCTCATCCCCAAATCTTCAATGTATTTGTCATATAATTCTTATAATTTAAGTGGAAACAACTGAACTGAGAATGAATACATTTGAGTTTTATCTGGGGTCTGCAATGTTATATTGAGCATGTCTGTCACCTCTCTGGATTTCAGCATTATCACTAGTAAACTGAATAATCTAGTAGAGAATGATTCCAAATGGCCTCCTTCTTTGTTTGTTTATTTGTTTCTGGCAACAGACTCTCCCTCTGTTGCCCAGACTGGAGTACAGTGGTGCAACCTCTGCTCATTGCAACCTCTACCTCCTGGTTGAAGCAATTCTCCAGCCTCAGCCTCCTGAGTAGCTGGGATTATTACAGGTGCTCACCACCACGCCCAACTGTTTTTTGGGGTTTTTTTTTTTTTGTTATTTTCAATAGAGATGGGGTTTTGTCATGTTGCCCAGGCTGGTCTTGAACTCCTGCACTCAGACAATCTGCTTGCCTCCACCTCCCAAAGTGCTGGGATTACAGGCATGAGCCATCGGGCCTGGCCCTTGGCCTTCTTATTGCTGAAATTGTATTTCTACATTAGATAGTAATGTAATGTCTTTCTGTGTACTAAAATCAATATTTGAATATGTTCATATGAATCCTTAAATCAATGTCTTACTGTTTATGAAAAGTATTTCTGAAAACATTTCTAGAACTTTCTAACGGTCAGAAAGCATAGACTTTTGAAGCTGGTAAACCACAAATCATATTAAAAGAGCATTATATTCAACTTATAAACTCATCTGTTATTAACCAAAGGGATATATATATAATCACTGTGCCAATTCTTTGATTTTTAACATATTTTTCATAAACAGGAAACTTTGGAAATTCTAATTTTGTCCTATTTCACATGTACAAATTCAAGTCTCAAGTAATTCCTTGGACATTTACTTAATTTGCTTGTTAGTAGATCAAACTGTTAGTGAGTTTATCCATCACCTGGAAATACTTTGTGCTTTCTACTGTACTCTGTGGGTGTTCAAGGCTCCCCAAGTAGCTCTCAATTTTTCAGGTACATGATTGCAATTTCAATGTCATTTAAGGACAGCCAAACCTGCTATTCACTTCATCTTCTCATTAGCATCTAGTCTCTGTTCCTCTCAGGCAGCCTTGGCACGTGAATACTGGCCTATATTGCTTTTGGTTTCCAAAGTAGCCAGTATTATGGCGTGAAGAAGATAATGATGATAGTTTACGTTTCTATCATTTTACTTTTTCTTTTTTTTTTGAGATGGAGTTTTGCTCTTGCTTCCCAGGCCGGAGTGCAATGGCATGATCTCGGCTCACCGCAACCTCCACTTCCCGGGTTCAAGTGGTTCTCCTGCCTCAGCCTCTCAAGTAGCTGGGATTACAGGCATGTGCCATCATGTCCTGCTAATTTTGTATGTATTTTTCAGTAGAGAGAGGGTTTTTCCATGTTGGTCAGGCTGGTCTCGACTTCTGACCTCAGGTGATCTGCCCATCTCAGCCAAAGTGCTGGGATTACAGGTGTGAGCCACTGAACCCAGCCATTTTCCATTTGTATTATGAGCCTTCAGAATGGAAATGCATTATTAACTCTTAACTTCGGCCAAATGTAATTAGAACTCTGAAGCTGGGATCCATTTTAATATTTACTTACATAGTACATAGTGGTATGGTCTATTCTAGTAATCTCCATCCTTCCCTGATTTAGAAAGGGTGTTTCTTTAAAATAATTGTTTTTCTGGCCAGGCGCGGTGGCTCACGCCTGTAATCCTAGCGCTTTGGGAGGTGGAGGTGGGCAGATCACTTGAGATCAGGAGTTTGAGACAAGCCTGGCCAACATGGCAAAACCCCATCTCTACTAAAGATACAAAAATTAGCTGGGCATGATGGCACATCCCTGTAAACCTAGCTACCCTGGAGGCCGAGGCAGAGAATCACTTGAATCCAGGAGGCAGAAGTTGCAGTGAGCCAAGATCTCGCCACTGCACTCCAGCCTGGGTGACAGAGCAAGACTCCGTCTTTAAAAAAAAAAAACCAAAAAAAAAAAACAAAGAAACAAATCAAATAGGTGTTTTTATAAAATATGGACCAAGAGAAACATGATTTAACATTGAAGAACAGGCTCCTAGAGCACCAGTCTTTAAATACTTAATTACATTAGCGTTTTCTTGACAAATAGTTGTTTTAGTGGAATACTCTGTCTTTTGATAGTTATTGAATTAATTTGTGTGTGTACACCTAATTGAGGATGTTCAGGACAGTTTTGTTATGTTTGTTTGTTTGTTTTTTCTTATCACACTCGACCCTACTATATGTAGGCTTAAGCTAAGCAGAGAAAATAGGAACAACAGCTCATGACAGAGTTGGGTGGAATTAAGGAAATCTCTGGTTTAGGCAGGGAAACTAAATCCTCGCACTGTTCTGACCTCACCTTGTATCTTCCTGTCAACTTTGTACATATAAGCAGATTGTAATCTTGGTAAGAGCCAAGAAAGTAAAATTACGGGAAATAGTTTTACCATTTCAAAAGATGAATAAAAGTTTCCTCAGACCCAGGACTGTGCTTCATGGTGCTTTGTATTTCTTTTATGCTTCTTACGGGACTGAACTGATACATAACCTATGGTATTCTTTCTAATGAATGCTGAGATTCCATGATTTTAACAGTCAGTCAGTAAACATTGATTGCTTGGCTATCCAACCCGAGGCATTCTTTTGTTAGTTTCCAAATCATTTATACTCTGAAGTCAGGGCCGCGTATCTATGATGAGGAATTCATATAATATCTTCTGTCTCCTTTTCTTATGTAGCTAATCAGTGGTTGACTCGCCGTCTGAAATACTTCTTTTTAAGAATATATTTCAAACGGTGCTAATGGCCTTTGTGTGTGTGTGTGTGTGTGTGTATACTATACACATGTAAATGGGTATAGATTTCTTTGGATAAAATGCATCTTTTAATTTGTTCTTTTTCTTGTTGCAATTTAGACAACTTTCAGGTATGTAGAAGTTGCTTCTTATATATGCATCTATTTAAATAATTATAGAATCTTCATATATTTGTGAATTTAAATAATCATGATAGCGTATGATATATACTGAAATTTCTAGAACCTAGCTTCTTAACACTTTCATTTATGTTAGTTTAGGAAACTTGTATAAGTTTGGTTATTTTTTCTTAAACCATGACAAAAATGGAGATATCTGCAGTGATAACTGCTATTTTTAAAAGATTTTAACTTGGATTTAAAAAAATAAATGTGAGGAAACATAGTGCAAGGGGAACCTATTTGATTTGAGCACTAATTCTACCACTTACCTGTGTGATTTTATATAAGAAGATTAAACTCTCTGAGCTTCTGTTCCAAGTGTAAAATGAGCAAAACTATTATTTCTACTTTACAATGACTTTTTGAGGTTAAATTAGATAGTTAAATGCAATCTTGTAATAAACGTTGCAGAAGAGAAAATATTTCTTTTCTTTAGCCATTGCTAAGCATATACATTTATGTTTACTTATTTCTCCACCTGCCCAATTCAAGCCATTCTCCTGCCTCAGCCTCCCGAGTAACTGGGATTACAAGCATGCACTACCACACCCAGCTAATTTTATATTTTTTAGTAGAGATGGGATTTCTCTATGTTGGTCAGGCTGGTCTTGAACTCCCCACCTCAGCTGATAATAACAGCAAAGCATGCAAATTTATATATTAAAATATATATATATACATATTTTTTATATATATATACATATTACATATATACATATTATATATATATACATATTATATATACATATTATATATATATACATATTATATATATATACATATTATTTATATATATACATATATACATATTTTGAGATGGAGTCTTGCTCTGTCACACAGGCTGGAGTGCGGTGGCGAGATCTCAGCTTACTGCAACCTCCATCTCCCAGGTTCAAGGGATTCTCTTGCCTTAGCCTCCTGAGTAGGTGGGATTACAGGTGTGTGCCCCTACGCCCAGCTAATTTTTGTAATTTTAGTAGAAATGGGATTTGACCACGTTAGTCAGGCTGTTCTTAAACTCTTGACCTTGTGACCTGTGCACCTCAGCCTCCAAAAGTGCGTAGATTACTGGCGTGAGCCATCGCGCCTGGCCGTAAACATATATTTTTTTGCTTGGGTTTGACGAAGAGATAGGTAGTTGTAGAAAAGTATGAATGGACAAAGGAGGTGTGATTTAATGGCTATAAACTAGGGGGAACTTAGCATGGCCTATTTGTTCAGATTCTTCTATGTGGCGCTGTGTCTTCAGAGATAAGGATGTTCCTTTCCTCTGGGTATGTGGAGGGTACCTCTCAAATGAGGGTCTGATGACCTGCTTCAAGGGAGAAGGGCAAGGGGAAGGTGAGAGTGGGCTTTCCTACTCCTGCTGTTTTCTTAAATGCCGAGGTACCATATTTTGGGGTGGTGTTCCTTGAGTCCTATCAACATCTATACAGCTTACACAGTAATTAATAATTCTTATTATTCGTGGTTTTTGATACATTATTTGTATAATTCAGAAGAAAGTAAAATACCAAAATACCACCCAGAATTGTCCTTCTGATAGTCCTTTACTTTCCTAAATCCCATGTGCGCGATATGTCCTGTTTTTCATTTCAAATGATTTTCTAGTATTAAAAAAAACCTCGATAAGCTTTTCAATGTTAATAATAACATTGGTTATTCTTAACCAGTGGTTCAGCTCCTCTATTATACATTTTTTTTTTAAAGACGGGGTTTCACCATGTTGGTCAGGCTGGTTTTGAACTCCTGACCTCAGGTGATCCGCCCACCTTGGCCTCCAAAGTGCTTGGATTACAGGCGTGAGCCACCACGCCCGACCCTCCTCTATTATACATTTATACTTTAAAAATTAACACCAACTTCCTGTTTGTAGACAGTGGAAACTAACATCAAATTGGTTTTCTGGGTTATGGGCCGCACTCTGAGTTTTATACTATACCTTTTATTTTTCCCTAGATTTGAACATGAGACAAGGAAAAAGATAATGAATATTCATAGAATCATTTTACATATTGCCAATTATATGCAAACACATTCAACGATACTTGTACTTAACATACACCAATTACATAGTGCATGATTTAGTATGGAAGCATACCTAATAAAAATAAGAAGAAAAATAGACATCTGTTTCTTTTAAAATATATATATTTCCCTGTTTGTGGTTTTGAAGATTTTTGGAATCATAAAGGACAGGTTTATTCCCATGTGTGGGTGTTCATTGTGTTCTTGTACCCAGGTCTGAGTCCTTTTCTGATTCTTTGCATAATTCAGTTTCCTCCTCCTAGCACTAGTTACCTATCGTTGTCCAGGGAGGCCTAGAGAAGATAAAAAATACAGCTTTTATATGAGTTAACATTTTACTAATTTTTTTTTAGTAAAGTTCCCAGCTTAATTTAGTCTCTGGGTTAGGAAATGGAATAATCTGAGTGAGATACAGAGATAACTTAGTAGAAAGCGCTCAAGGAATAACGTGGCTTCATCTCCATGAGAGAGAGAGAGAGAGAGAGAGAGAGAGAGAGAGAGAGAGAGAGAGAGAGTGTGTGTGTGTGTGTGTGTGTGTGTGTGACTTGTTGCCTGGGTGATAGAACAAATCCAGGAGAAAGGTTGAAAGGCGAAGACAAAGGCTGTGTCTATACAACTTCAGCTGAATTGGAACTGACTGAAAGATTGGTTTGGTCTGATTTACTAGAGCCTATCTCCTTGGTGTCTGTGATCTGAAAATTGCTTCCAGGGCCATTTTAATTAGCTGATTCAAATCAAAACCAGCACATACTGGTAACATTCATTTCTACTCTGACCCTCACTGCAGACAGTTTTCACGATGGTGATTCCTTAGTAGTTGTGTATAAATTCAGTAAGTGATTTTAGATATACACTTTCTATTTCTAAACATTAATCTTTAATTGTAAGAAATGAATCTATTTATTGTGGCTTTAGTGACAGGTGAGTGTTTATACATGGTAGCATTTGTTCAGCACATCATAGCATAAACCACAAAAATAGAAGCCTGCTCTTATGTAGTTAACCTATGAAATGCAAGAGTTTCTTTCTGTTCCTCAATAACATTTTAATAAGTTGACTTCAGTATGCTGCATGGCAGTATGATTAATATACTATATAAGTGCATTAGATTCCTGGGGATGCTTATAAATTAAAAGTGTAAGTCAGTTCCTGAAAATAAAATTTAAAACATTTGACACCTATATAATTTTCTATTTTTTAAAAAATTGTTTTACTTATTCATTTATTAAAAGTCTTGCAGAAAACTTTACATAGTATCTTTCCCTTAAGAAAAGAAGAAAATTACTAGTATATTAGAAAAATTAACAGGAGAAGCTTAATGAAATTTTAGATTATTAGTCTAAATTTAAGAGAGAGATGGGGAAAAAAGGGCAAACTGGGATGCCGGTAAAATAAAGAGCATTTACTATAGTTTTAAAGAGGTGTATTCCGTAATCTAAAATATGACAAACAATAGAAAGTCAAAGATAACCATATGATTTTAAAGTACTAAAATTAGATATGTGATTCTATGATATAACAAGTAATATGATTTCCTTAATAGGTTATTTCCAAATATGCATTTATTCATCAATCCAATTTTCAGGGCAGACCAGCCATGTGCCGACACTTAAAAGAAACAGAAAGAACATTTGCCTTCATAGACCACATTGTACCCTTGTATAGAATGTGCTAATTAAATTAATAACTTCACAAAAATAGTTAAATAATTGATAACTGCTATGGAAACATATCATGTATAGGAGGAGTGCACAGTAGGAAAATCTAATGTAGTCCTGGTATACATTGCGTTAATATGGTTGCAGTTGGTTAGTAAATAACACGCAATATCAGAAACTTTGAAATATGTAGCTTTCATCTGTGTATAAGGAATTTTAAAGTTAAATGTACACTGATATGGCTTGTGTAAAAGAAAATAAACTATCTTAAACTTACAATTTAAGTCACAAAATTCTCTTATCATAGATACCTTGGTAAATGTGTTGTGCTTTATGTAATTAACTGGAATATCCCAAAATATATTAATTTTTAAAGCTGCTAGAGAAACAGAAAGATATTATTTTTATTTCTAGAAGATACAACTTAAATGTTAAAATTAAGACATTTTAATGCTGCTTAAATTTATGCAGCTAACACTGATAATATACTGTCAGAGTATTTCAATGCATTTTCTGTTCTTTAAACAATTAATTTTAAAGTTAGTCATTACTTGTTTTATTACATCGTTTACTTTCACAAATAAGTTGGTTCAACATTCAGTGAAATAAGTCATTAACTTCTTTCTTTGACTCTAGTGTGCTGATGCATTGTTACATTGGAAATTAGGTGGCATATTTCTCTTCTAACTCTTAAAATTTCTTCTAACTCTTAAAAATAACTACTTGGAATAGTGAAATGTACCATGTTTACTCCATGAAAGTGATTTTTTTGGGCAATATTCAGACTTACTAAGATTTTACTAACATCAGTTGCACCACCATTAAACTGGAAAACGGCACTTTGTGTACTGTTTGGCACTGAAAGTAAAAATTGGCCTGTTGGTCAGGCTCAAGTTCAGAGAAATATTTAACACTATTTAAAACTGACATTAGCACCAAAATATTTTGAAGGAGTTTCTATCATCACTTTTATTTGTTCAAACTAGAAACAAAGTTGGGAAGCATTGCCCTTTTATAGTCATGACTTTGAAGAGAGGAGTAATTCATCCTTGACCAGAGATCAGCAGGCCATTTTTTGGTAGCATATGCATTGCCCTGATTTCTATAGAGAAAGTGAGCTGTTTAATGATTGCATTAAGAGACTAGAGCTACTTGGAAGAGTGTGAACATTCAGATCAAGCTCACATCTCTGAGATCTTAGGGATGTGTGTGCAAGTTGTAAAAGCAGTGACAGCAAAGTTACCATTTCATTCTTATTTGTTTTTGTAATATAAACAAAGCAAACAACACCCACCCACCCAGCCTCTCTTGTTTTCACATTTCATAGCCTTGAAAAGTCTGAACTCAGCAGGGCACGGTGGCTCAACCCTATAATCCCACACTTTGGGAGGCCTAGGCGGGAGCTTCACCTGAGGTCAGAAGTTCGAGACCAGCCTGACCAACATGGAGAAACCTCACCTCTTCTAAAAATACAAAATTAGCTGGGCGTGGTGGCTCATGCTTGTAATCCCAGCTACTTGGAAGGCCGTGGCAGGAAAATTGCTTGAATCTGGGAGGCAGTTTTCAGTGAGCTGAGATCAAGGCGTTGCACTCCAGCCTGGGCAACAAGAGCAAAACTCCGTCTCAAAAGAAAAAGAAAAAAAAAGAAAAAGAAAGAAAACATTGAACTCTGAAACACACTAAATGCAATGTTTCTTATACCATGCAAACATCTCTTGTCAGAGACAGCATCCTTGAGATTAGCCAGCTGTATTGATTCAGATGCCCTAGGGTTGTTAATTGCAGTGAGGACTGTTATGTCTCTATGACTTCTGAAAGAGGTTATGGCTACTGCAAATACATCTTAAAGAAGGAAAGAATACTATCAGCCAAGATGTGCAGTCCAAACTTTGGAACTAGGCTGGCAAAACCCTACTCACATCCCTGTAAAGCAGACATATATTTTTGTATTTTTTATAGGTGGATACAGTGCAGACCACGAACCCCTCTGGCCACATTGAGGAATCGTGTAAAATGAATGTATGTGCTCGTAAGTGAAATACATGAAATGTTCCAACTCAATATGTTGGATCCTAATAGACCTGGATTTGTCTTGTGTAAAAAGAAATCGATTCCCAAGGGGCAGGATCACTAACTCATTAAAATGAAGCTTTGATTTTGAAGAAAACAAAAAACAATGGCTTTAAAATGAGATCTCTGCAAAAAGGAATCAAACTGCTTTGCAAACGAATGACAAAAATCAAGCTCTCAATATGGAATAAAGGAGGGATGTGAGAGAGGTTTTGCAATCTTATCAATTACTGTGGAGAAACAGAATCAGATATTGCCATACTCAGGAGTATGAAAAGAAGAACAAAAAATTCTTTTTCTTCAGTTTGCACTTGAATGGACTCAAGCAAAGAGTGTAGATATGTATCTTGTTACTGTTTATAGTTAATCATGTGGAGATTCGTATATATGTGATTTCATTTGCCTTGCTTGAACTAATTGGATGCATTATATAGAAATCACCTGAGCCTGTGCTAGATCAACAAAGAAAATGGAAATGTATACCTCAGGATTGAAATCCGAGAAAATTAGACAATTCAGTACTATTTAATAAGGCATCAAGAAGAAATACTATTGCCAATCAGGGAAAGTGACAATCTAGTGAACATGAGCGGAAATAAAATTTAGGCCATTATTACATTTGTTGAAACACAATTTATGATGGTGTAAAAGCAGCAGATAGATCACAATATAGCTCACAGACATTTGACACAGTTTCCAATCAAATTTAGGGTTAACCATATAAGTGTTCAAGGAATGTATGGCCATTACATCAATAGGAGACTGGCCTTTTAAATTTGTGGTCCTATGCATTTGTACATGCAGAGAGGGCCTTTTTAAACTTATTAAGGATGAATTGCATGCAGGAAGTACCTCTTTGCATTACAGTTACTTTCTCAACTGAAGATACTGTATAAAGTCTAATTTTTGTATGGGCGTGAGTGTATGTGTATGCATTTGTGTGGTGCATTTACAAGTGGATTGCAGTTGGTTAGGTGCATACTGTATAAAGTCTAATTTTTGTATGGGCGTGAGTGTATGTGTATGCATTTGTGTGGTGCATTTACAAGTGGATTGCAGAAGGTAAAATTTAATGATGAGCATTTGCACTTCGGTTTGTTACCTAGAATGCAAAGAGGTAGAGTAAACTGTCTTAAGCCATTCTGTTATCATTATTAAAGATTATTATTCACAAAGGAAGCAATTTTAAAATAGAATGACACTGCAACAATTTGCCAATTAAATATAATGTTTATTGCAGTTGAGCCATTTAAATTAAGATGGTAACAATGTCTGAAAATAATGAAGGTACGCTCATGTGAAATTAGTCTGCAGACATTTGGACACTCATAGTGTCCTGCTTCAGCCTGTTTCACATAGCAGCAGGATGTGAATCATGGGTGCTCTTGTAGAAAAGAATAGGGAGATATCAGGCTGGGTGCGGTGGCTCACACATATCATCCCAGCACTTTGGGAGGCCGAGGCCGGTGGATCAGGAGGTCAAGAGATCGAGACCATCTTGGTCAACATGGTGAAACCCCATCTCTACTAAAAATATAAAAATTAGCTGAGCGTGGTGGCGCATGCCTGTAGTCCCAGCTACTAGGGAGGCTGAGGCAGGAGAATTGCTTGAACCCAGGAGGCAGAGGTTGCGGTGAGCCAAGATTGTGCCACTGCACTCCAGCCTGGGTAACAAGAGTGAAGCTCCGTCTCAAAAAAAAGAGAAAAAAGAATAGGGAGATATCTGTGTTCTAACTATAACTTTTTAATTCTACCAATAAGTTATATGTTCTTCCTCCAACTTTTCTTCAACCTAAATTATATAATAAGTAATCATACATTAACATAAATAAGGTATTGAATATTTAAAACAGATTGACATATTTTTTTGTAGTCTCTATGTGCCATAATTTCGAAACTGTTGTTCTCTGCTATTTGTACTCGTTTCTTTTTATCTTGCTGATTAACTTTATAGTTAAATTTTTTACCTCTTCTTTCTATGTGGCAATCAACTGCAGTTGGTACCGTATCTATAATATTACAGGGATTTTTGTCCTTATTTATGCTACTATAATAAATTATAAGTCAACAAACTGTTTAATTCGATTGTATTGAATATTTTTTGTGACCAAAATAATAAAAAGAAACTACTTTATAAAATGCCTGTTTTCCTATTTTAACAGTCTCTTAAAACATAATGGGACATAAAATAGGTTCATATTGCTGGCTTTTAGAATACACTCTCTACAGCTTTACGATTGGAGAGAAAAGAGTTTATGGTAGACACTTAAGTAGAAAAGATTTGACTGAGATAATTATGAGAGTGTATGGAGAAAAACACTGGACAAATTAGAAGTCTTGATGACAAATTTTGCTGTGCCACTAAACAGCCAGACATGAGGGATACATTTTTTGGGTTCTCAGGTATTTCAGCCTTTTCAGTGGGGTTTTGGAATACACTACTGGTTTTTAGAATATTTTAAATCTTCAAAGGTTTTGGTAACATAGAAATGTTACAAAGAGATACTTAATATTCATCACATTAATACAATATTGATCATTTGTATTAAGAGAATCACATGTGGGCTTCCACTTAAATTGACCCAAAGCATGAGACCCAGGGACAGTATGAATTTACAGTTATTGCTGCCTCATTGTTAGTTTAACCTAATGGAAATATGTACTGAGGTAGAAGTTACCGTGTTCTGGAATCAATAGGTCCCCGCTAAGGTAATTGAAGCAAGCAATACCCAAGTACAAAATCACTCAATTTGTAACAGAGGAAACCTTTTTGTTCTGCATTGAGTTGAATGCATTGCCTGGCAGAATATTAAAGTGCAAGAACCAGTTTTTCTTGCTCTTTATCCCTGCAAGGATTGATCAGCACATGAAGGTCTCTTTCACTTCAAAGGCATTTCTGGACTTGGATCAGCCTGATTGAGTTCAGAAGAGAAGGAAACACTCGCCCCTGATGTTTATTGCTGTAGGCTCCTTTATCTAATAGTAATTATCTGCTTTAGAAGAAACAACAGGCGGAGGAGTCTTGTGACTTATAATTTCACGATTAATGTTTACTTGCAAAGTGCCTCACACAGAAAATTGTGCTTTTATTTCAGTTTCCTGCTACTACTACAACTGTGAAAGGTCGGGGAACCACTAGGAAGCAAAATGAAAACATATAGAGAGTGGTTTTTTTTTCCCTTCTTTGCAGCATACTGACTTGCGAAGTAGCGTCACTTTCAGAATCCCAGAGGTGTCGTGGATAATCTTCAGGAATCCTTATTTAGTGCACTGGTCACACTGAATTTTTGTATTTAGATGAATTTCTGGCCATTGATAGGACTGAGTGAGATCATGAAATTTAATTTTGTCCCATTAATGCTTTAGTTTCCTTAGAAGATTAGATGAGAGATACGCAGACTTCCACCTACTAAATCTCTCTTATGTGCCCCTATTTCTAAATAAATCTTCTACCCTTTCCTCTTGCCTCTTTTTTTGGGGGGAAAAAAAGGAAGACTAAACTTGGCTCAAGGAAAACGGCTATCTACAGCAGAAGAGCAGCTGTGAATGAGAATCACCAATTGAAATGTTATGTTCAGAATCCATCATTAGATTTGGACTCACATGAATAAAAATTTCACTAAAAGATAAAACAAAGTCTAAAATATGCTATTAAGGATCAAAATCTTGCTTTTGGTTGTAGTTCTTGTTATTTTATTGAATGCTATTATTTCACTTTCCTGTTTTGGTAAATATAGCTTAATTGAACTGATTCTACTATTTCTCTGATAATTTTTTTAAACTTAAGTTACTGAGTCAACTTTGTAGAGGCCATATATTAATTGCTCTTTTAATGTTCTTATTAACCTCCTGAAGCAGATACTATTGCCGTCATGATACCCATCTTGCAGATGAGGAAATTGAGATGCAGAGTTTCAGTAACTGCAAAGCTACTGAACTAGCAGGAAGTGGAACTGGGCTTTGAGGCCAGATTTAACACTCAGAGGGGCCTCAGAGCTTTGATTTATTAATTACAAATAGTAATTAATAAATGGAGAACTATTTAGGGATGCAGAGAGGAATTCTGTGGTTCCTTAAATCACACAGTCAGTAGCTTAATGGATTCAACTTGCATGACTTAGCTGGGAAAGGTACTCAAAATTTCTAGCTTGCAGAAATACTGGATGAAGATGAAATCTGATATACAAGGTCTGCTTTAAATATTGTAGCCATGGTGGCTCATGCCTGTAATCCCAGCAGTTTGGGAGGCCGAGATGGGAGGATCACTTCAGGTTAAGAGTTCAAGACTAGTCTGGGGAACATAGTGAGACCTCATCTCTACGAAACGTAAAAAACAAAATTAGCCAGGTGTAGTGGCATGTGCCTGTAGACCCTGCTTCTCAGGAGGCTGAGATGAGAGGATTGCTTGAGCCTGAGAGGTCAAGGCTTCAGTGAGCCATGTTTGTGTCACTGCATGTCAGCGAGAGTGACAGAGAAAGACCTTGTCTCAAAAAAAACCAAAAAACAATAAATGAATAAATAAATACACAAATACTGTAAACAGGAAAAAAGGGAAATTCTTTTCCAATTTATCTGCTTTGTGGACTCAATGTATGTTCCTGTGTATATGTAGTATTTGTATGAAAAATATTTTGAAAATGAATCTCTTACCCCTGGAATCTAGGTGGAATGAAGACAATGGCAACTGCATTCTTTGAACAGGGATAGTTCACAGTCTAATGGGATACAGCCATCCATGCAGGCTAGTTGTTACAATGCCCTGTGCTAAATGGAAGAACATCATAGTGAGTAAGAATGCAGTGTCTGGAATTCAGCCTGCTTGAGTTTGAAATGTGGTTCATATGTTTACAAGTTGAGTGAATTTTGGACAAATTACTTCTTATGACCTCCATTTCTTCATATTTTAGATGAAGTTATTAATAGTATTTACTATTTACCTTATAAATTAGTTATAATTATTGATTAGACTAATCCAGGCAATGTGTGGATGGCATAAGAGGAACTCATTAAATGCAAGCAATTATTAATTTTCTGATTGCTGTTTCTATAACTGACGTATGACTAGAGTGTAGTAGTTACTGACTTAGATGTTCATGGATGAAAATAAACCCAATGTCATTGTCAAAAGTGAAATGCCTATGGAAATGATAACCCCAAGCCTTCAATATTCTCTATATGCTATTGTGTGAAACTCAGCAAAATCCAGCAGATACAAGTTCTCCAGTTTCTGTTTTTCTATAATTCAGATATAATTCAAATCTTGTGTTCCGTGAGCTGTAACTTTTTGTAGGCATAGAAAAGTGAAAGGAAACTGTGAAAGCCAAAATCAAATCTCTGTCACAAACTGATGATGAAAGTTTCAAAAAGGTCGAATAATAATTTTTGAAAATCACTTAATCCACGATGATAAGGGTACATACAAGTTTCTCCAACTATTATTAGCATAAGAATTGTGAAACTTAAGAATTACAAATTGTCATATTATCATAAAACCTTAATACTGATTGTGATAACCGTTTTACAAATAGTTATTATTTGCAAATATTTAATGTGTCTATTATATGTGATAAGGATATCGTTTCAAAAGTCCTTCATTAAATAGCAAATGTGCTGTGTTTATTAAGTGATAAGATTTCGGTGTATGAACAGAAACAAAATACTTGCTGAATTGAACTGGATAACGTTTAATATCTGAAAAGTCAGTGGTTTTCATTGGAAATAGTTAACTAAGAGTATTTTGGAGAAGATAAAATAAGCAACCATTGATAATGTTCAGTTTTGCTTGTTGGAAACTACTTTTTGAAAGAAATACATTGATTAGCAATTGCGGTTGGGAAATGTTGCCCTCAGAAATGGTTCTCTGGTCTTGGGGTACATAGTATCACATGTGAAAATACGAGAATGTTATATTTAAACTTCGTATCAGAGTTTAGTAACTGAGCATCAGAAAAGAAACAAAACCAACTTCAGATTTTCATTAGATGACAAGTCTCAATCATTTTTACAGATTTTATAAAAGGGCCGGCTACTCTACTTTTGTGGATGTTAATACTGTAATAACCTATCATGCTGCTTTTTAAAAAATTTCTAATGAAAAGTTAAAATTATGGTGATTAAAAATGAATGTTCTTAGCCTATATGTTTAGATATCAGGGGAAAAATTAACATTTCCAATTTTAAGAGATTGGGGCTCTGAGATCAGGTACAGCTCAGTCTGTTTTCTAATTGGCTACTGCCCAATTGTGTCAGTGAAAATCCTCTCTCAGTAGGAGCTGAGGGGGATCCAGGTCTCTAATCTTTCTTTTCTGTGTGTCTAGCTGTTAAAGGCAGGTCAGCATGGGTTTTTTCTCCCCTATGTGTCAGACTTATAAAAGAAGCAGACATTTGGTATGTGCATTCCAGAAAGATCAGAAACTGGCTGCCTCTTGATAATACATTTCGAGTGGGTACAGTATTCTAACATTCTGCTGGCTGACTTTTAAAAAACCCTACATACTTATTACATAAAAGTGTATGCCATCTTTTCAACCCCAGATCGAAACCTGATTGTTAAAGTTATATAATTGATAAAAATTACATGTTAAGAAAGACACTGATGATATTAAGGAAACAATCAAATTTATTGCATGGCTTTTTAAATAAAAATCCTTTGATGAATAGTTACATAAATGCTTTGCTATTTAGATTCAGAAGTTTGTGAAAATGTTTATGAGGCTTACTTCCAATTAGTCCAACCTTAAGAGTGGTTGTATTCAAATTAATACCAAGGAGAACGCAAACACAGAATGTTTTCATTTCCATAGCCCACTTTAAATAGTAGGAAGAAATGCAGTATGTATCTTGCACTACTGCTCAGTAACTGTGTGCTCTTGTCATTTGAGATTAGCATTTGGATTAAAGAGCATGATTAGAAGATTCTAAATTAGTGGTTACCAAGTTGAAATGACACAAAAGTTAAAACAAAGTAACACAACAGTCTATTTCATGCAATTTATTTCTTATGCCAGTTAATTAGCACTTTAATTAGCATGATGTTTCATGTTGTGACCTAAGCCATTGTATTCCCAATGGTTTGGTGAAGACAATTAAAAAAAAGAAAAAGAAAAAGCTGCAGAATTATTGACGGCTATGTCACATACCAGCAGAATTAAATATAATTCTTCACTTGAACACATGAGAACACGCATATACTTTGTTTCTGAATTCAGAACAGATTTTTTAAAAAGGCATTTTGATGGTATGAAATACTTCCACAAACTCAAAGCATATTAAACAACTATGTGCACAATAGCGTTAAAGGAACTACATTTTAAATTCCAAATGACCCACAAATCTATGCCTAAAGGATTCACTTAGATAAAGAAGTAGCTTTCACTATTTTGGGAGCAAACATAAAAGATGTATAAGGGTAATCATGTTTTTGAATAATAATGTGATTCATTAGAATTCTATTAAGACCATTGAAATTTCTTAGAAAAGAAAGCATTCTGGAGAGTCACAATGGAACTCTGCCTTTGGCAAACCTGAGGAAATGAAATATGCATATTAGAAATGATTTGTTGCATGAAAGACATAAAAAGATTTTCTCATCTCTTCTCTCCTCCCCTCACCAGTGAGAACATATTCAAATTGTGTGTGTTTGTTTTCATTACACGAGATAAAAGTTTGTGCAGAGCCAAAGACAGTCATCTACCAGAAGAATGGCTCTGCCATTTTGCAACAGCGTAAAGAAGGGCTACAAGAGTGGTGACTATTGGACTATAAAACACAGCAAACCTCCTGAAGGTGTTTTTCTCTTCATTTTATGTTGCTTACTATTCAAAACATGCAAAAAATAAAACATTTGAAGGATCTAATATCCAAAGATTCTGTCAAGCTTGCATTCTTAATCACTGGAAGCTGTTGGCCTCCTGTTTTATGACTGTATAATTAAACTATTAGTTTCCTTTGAATTTGTATAATACAGTAGGTCCACAGAGGACTCTTATTTCCCTTCTTAAAAATTGTTTCATAGCCTCTTTTGGCAGTTAATGTAACGATATCATTTGGAATTTCTTTAGAATTGTTATGTAATTCAGAGATAATTCACTGCACACAGAACTGTGTATTTATGGAAATCTAAATTCATTGTTATGCAAAATGTTATAAGAAGAGAGACATTTAAGTTAATTTTTTTCCTTGTCTCTTTTCTTTGTTGAACACATAAACTGAAATGGCTCACTTTTTGTTTAGTAGGGATTTTTGGCGAATGACATGCAAAGTATATAAAAATTAGACATTTTTAATTTTTAATGCACTCAATTGAAAGTTCTATTTTGTAAAAGAAGAATGAATTTGAATTTGTGATAAAAAATTATCCAGTAGGCATTTTTGTTGAGACAAACATAAAGGTGGGTGATACTTACATTTCTTTATAGTTTGATGGCATGGTATCGTCAGACAATCAGAAAGTTGCAGTTTTATTTTTCATCTGATGGTTAAGTAATAATGATTTGATCTGAAAGTAATCTTTCAATTTAAATACATTTGTTTAGTATTTAAATTACTATATTTCCTTCCTCCTGGATTTTCTATGAAAATATATCATTTAAAGCTATATATAATTTATAAATTAAAAGGCGAATTATTTAGAGCACCGATGTGGATCAGTCTTTGAGACTTTGGGCAAGTTACTTAATTGTTCCTGTTTATTTATATATATATATTGAGATGGAAGTCTCACTATGTTGCCTAGGCTGGACTCGAACTCCTGGGCTCAAGCGCCATTCCTGCCTCAGCCTCCAGAGTAGCTGGAATTACAGTCAAATCCCACCTTACCTAGCTCTCTCATGTGTTTAAGTGAAGATAATAGCACACTCGCATGGCATTATTTGGAAATGTGGGTAAGTGAACATTTTACATATAACATTCATAATATAATATCTAACACTTACAGCACTGTCTGGCATAAAGAAATAAACTGTAAGTAATAGCTGTGGTTGAAGAAGTCTTGGAAATGTGACACAAGTCACAAAGCTACTCACTGGTTGAGCTAGGATTCTAGAAGTGGTTGCAATGCAAAGAGAACATTGCATGGCATACATGCATCTAGGTACGATCTGCTATTAAAAACAAACACATGCTGGGCGCAGTGGCTCATGCCTGTAATCCTAGCACTTTGGGAGGCTGAGGCAGGCAAATCACGAGGTCAGGAGATTGAGACCATCTGGCTAACATGGTGAAACCCTGTCTCTACTAAAAATACAAAAAATTAGCTGGGCATGGTAGCATATGCCTATGGTCCCAGCTACTCCGGAGGCTGAGGCAGAGGTTGCAGTGCAACAGAGGTTGCAGTGCCTGGGAGGTGGAGGTTGCAGTGAGCCGAGATCACGCCACTGCACTCTAGCCTGGGTGACAGAGTGAGACTCTGTCTCAAAATAAATAAATAAATAAATAAAAATAAAAACAAACACATATTTTCCAAAGATCTTACACCAGCTACTAACTAGGCTGGGATGAGAATTGCAAGTGTGTGTGACATTAAACCCTAATTTCCTTAAATGTTTACAGGCATCTAAACTTGTTATTAAAACTATTCATTAGTATAGATTTCACAACCTTGATAAATATACTTGCTGTTTATCAAGACTTTAAAAAGGCATGTTTTCAATTGTTTAGAATATATGAACATGCCCATAAAACACAGTAATACTTGTAAATAGGAACATAATAAAAATGATTAATGACCAGTGCACACTCTTAGTTGTTATTGTGAGAATAAGAGTTTCTATATTCCCTTTTATTATAGAAACATTTATTAAAACAAATACCGAAAAAATATATAACAGGTTTATTTATTTTCTAGTAGACATCAACAGAGTAATTAGGTAAGTTTCTATTCTCACCTTCTTTTTTTTTGAGTATTTGGAATTATATTAATAAAAGGTGTCAGGCTGTTGTGTCTATGAGAAACACCTTTAAAACCTTGACATTCTCTTCTCAGCTGCTGCTGTATCATTTTTGTTGCCATTCGGTTTTGTTTAACTCTGAGGTTTAGGAATGTTTTATTTCAGTTTTCTTCAAATATTTTACTGCAGTTTTTCTTATTAACTGGTTTCCAAAGATATATTACAGTTGGATCTTTAGATTGACTACTTTTCGGTAGGGGGCCTAACAGACTTGCCCGGTAGTCACCGCTATTTACTGTTTAGTCTGAATTTGAAATTGATAAGTGCTGATGACTTTTATTAGCAGCCATTCCACTTATTGTGCCATCTAGTCACATTGTGACATGGAATAGGTGTTTTTTCAAAAAACAAGAGTTCTCTTTTTCTATGTACTGCTGGCTAACTGGTCAAAACTATGAAACGTAACAGATCATGGTTAGGCCTGAAGTGCTTAGTTGATTTGGTATTATAGTTTGTGAACAGACTGTATATCTTGGATTCAGATATTACATAGAGGACTTAAGTATTCCATACACTGCTGCCTCAGATTCCTGCAAGGACAGAACAATTTACTTCTTGTTTGAGTGGCTCAGATATATCCAGTGCCGGTTTGTTTTTAATAAATACATTTTAAATGTCTTGATTTAGAATCACCTACCTCTGGCTCTAAACTCCCTCCCCCACTTTACTTTCTGTTCTTCTTCTACAACTCTGTTCTCCAACTAAATCTGGTAACTTTCAAAGGCCTTTACCTGCTTTACACTTCCCTGCCAGCTTCTCCTAACCCATACTGTTATCTCTTCTGCAATTCTCTTTCTAATTTTACATGAGTAAATCCTACCTGCCTTAAGTCTTCTTCTACTAAGATTTTCCTAATTATCAAGTTGTTAGTGCTTCTTTTTTTTTTTTTTTTTTTTTTCTGAGACGGAGTCTTATTCTGTTGCCCAGGCTGGAGTGTAGTGGCGTGATCTTGGCTCTCAGCTCACTGCAACCTCTGCCTACCAGACTCAAGCAATTCTCATGCCTCAGCCTCCCGAGTAGCTGGGACTACAGGCACACACTACCATACACGGCTGATTTTTATATTTTTAGTAGAGATGGGGTTTCACCATGTTGCTCAGGGTGGTCTCTGAGCTCAGGCAATCTGCCTGCCTTGGCCTTCCAAAGTAATGGGATTACAGGCATGAGCCACCTCCCCCAGACACTTCCTACTTTTAATAATGGAATACTGTGTGCAAGCTAGTGTATATGTATGTATTTTTCTTTTTCACTCCATAATGTCTTCACTGGGAAGATTCTGGTGTGATTCATATTTCCCTATCCCTTTCCTAGTTCTTCGCAGAGTGGCTTGATTGTAGTAGATTGCCAGATCGCTTGCTAAACAATAGTTGAATTCATTTGATGCTATAAATTGGAAAATTGTGTGTTTTCTGGGGCATGCAATAAATATTTATAGAGTTCCTACAATGTGTTAGGTGTTGTGTTTATCACATTCTTAGAAAATATTAAATGCTGGGTATTATAGTTGAGGTAATATACACATGTTTATACACGTATATGTTACAAAGCCCATGAATCTATAAAAAATCATGTGAACTTCATTAGAGCTTCACATTCTTTTGTGTTTCTCAGGATCTACAACATTGCAGGAATTCAGTTTTTACAAAGGTAAATGGGTTACCCATATGTGATAAATATACAGTGCCAAGATTCCAGGCTCTAGTGGAGGACAAGTCTAGGCAGCATTGTATAAACTGAGGCTGGAAAATGGATCAAAATATCTAAGACATGCATTTAAGTTGAAGGAGATTCAACTTGAACTTGGGAGAAATGGGAGTCAGACAGCACAGTTCCTTAAAGACAGGGGAGTAGATGTCCTGATTTTTTAGAAGAATAACTTTCATGATGGCACAGAGGAAGCATTATAGAGAGAAGCAGCAAATAACCCTGAATATATTTGGGTTGTGTGCTTACTTGAGACATATTTCCATTAAACTTAGAACCCTTGTGGCATTAGTGGCCATAATTCATGTAAGATAGGATGTAGTAGAGACAATCACATCTGGTCATTTCCAAGTACCAATATGATGCTTGGTACATGAGACTTACTTCTTTAGTTGAGGAATAAGTATAATTAACAACAAAAGAGAAACATATTAATGCATGGATTCAAAAATCGATAGGCACAAAACCATTATGTGAACAGAGTTCAGTTAAATTATTTATGTGTGATGATATGGCATAACTTTAATAAAAATTTTTTAAATTACTTTGTTGAATACTAACAGTTAAAAGAGTCTTTCCTTGGCGTTAAGCTATGATCTCAACGAAGTCATGTCTAGGAGGCTGTCTTGATGTTGAAGGCTAAAGAACCATTGCGAGCGAATCCATTCATCCCATTTCTATCTCTAGCCTTCCCTGAACTAACTGTTCAAGCTATAAACTGATTTTTATTTCAGGCTGTATTTTTCCTTGATTTTGTACTTTGCAACATATTACTAATTTTTTAAAAATAACCTGTTTGCTTTTGCGCTTCCTGGTTTAAAAAAAAGGGATTTATGCTGCACATAGTATGAATATGATTTACACAGTTCTGTAGTTTATAGGACTCATTGTTTTCTTTGAAAAAAATATAAAACAATTCATATGATTCCATTTGTAGTAAGACAGTTCTGGCAGTTCTGTGACAGTGACATTTTAACGATCATCAATATCGGAGACGTAGTCTGTTGAGTTACTTTTTTTTCTCCTTTATTTTTTAACCTTTAATTCTAATTAAAAGATACTCTACTAGACTAGATGTTTTCCGTCTGATCTTCGACTTGAAGTCAAGGAAATTCAGCTTCAATCTGTTAGAGCTGAAAGGGCCTGTGGCATGCTAGGGGCTATCTAGCATTTCAAAAATTCAGAACCCCTGTCCTATGAATAATGATTAATGTGCAGTACTTATAATGTTAAATTTTCCAAGAAAGACACCCTGCAAAGTTATTCTGTATGGTTGAAGCCATTCTTAATATTCTGTGTAATGCAGAAGTTGCCCGTACCATATCAATGCGAAGTATTTAACCCATCGTTCTCTAGATAAATATTCACACACATATAGTTTTTGAAATGCCTGGTTTATGCGATATCATAAAATTTATAGAAAATCTCATATAAATCACATTCAGTATATTTTGTCATATACTTTCTTATAAGTGATTGTGTATTTATCTGAATTTCTGATTAGTTTTCATAAGTATCTGTGAGAATATGGCCTTTAACATTGCTGTTACTCAAGAGATGACAATTCAAAATTTACTTTTCTAATTCAAAGAGTTAAAAGTTTTCTTTTTAAAATTTACTTAGAAATCAAGTTTTTTTTTACCAGACTTACGAAAAAATGTAATCTGAAATGTATCATATTTTTGGAATATCTTATTGCATATAATTTAGCATTTTCTCTCATTTTAATTTGCTATTTATGAATATAACTTCTATGAATATCATAAGTAAAGTATATTAGCGATCTTAATGTCAGTGTGGAGTGATGAGCTGACTTGGCTGAAGCATTAACTAATGGAGTGTAGAAGTATAAAAATAGTAGATTATTTTGGATATGTACACACAAACATATATTTGTGTATATTTTTTGCAATATTGATTTTTCTTTATATACATGTTTCATATATGTATATATATATTTGAAAATGTATTTTTTCAATTTGAAGGAACCAGAAGTCTATCAATTACTCAGCAATAATTGTTGAGTACCTGCTTTAGCCCAGGCACCGTGCTTGATGTTGGGAATTTGAGTATGGGAAAGATAATATCTGTGCTCTCAAGAACCTCACTACCATGAGAGTTAGATGTGTTGTAAGTGCTATAGCAAGACAGACATAGACAGGAAAATTGAGGATATTTGGGAAAGGTTTAATGATACAAAAACCTTTTGAGTTGCACCTTGTACTAAGTTAAGTTTCCTCAAACTAGGACAGAAGAAAAAGACATTTCAACTGAATAAGAAAGAAATCATGAACTACGTCATGGAGATATCACAGTTCATCATTTATTAGACAAAAGGCACATCATCCAGTGTGATTAAAGTATAGTGAGTATGGGATGAGTGACTAGATGGGAACTGGAAAGAGAAACTGGACTTAGCCAGAGATGGGCTTTGAATTTTATCCCTAGGAGTTTATATTTATCCTATGAACATTCGGAAGTCATTGAAAGTTTTCATGCAAGAGATAACAAAATACTTGTTTTGGGAAGTTGCCTTTACTGATAGAGTGAAGGACAATTTATAGTGAAAACTCTGGAGGAAGGGATGCTTGTCAGGGGACTAGGGTAGTCTGATGAAGTCTGCTTGTGTGATTTTGATGCCATGTCCTTTGTCACTGACCTTGGAGACAGATCAGGAAGCATATGGACAGAAGGATATAAAATATTTGGTAGGTGATTCAGTGTTGGGCAAAGATTAGATGTTGGGGAAAAGAGAAAATAGTAGTGGATAAGACATTTGCTTTAGATTTTAGTTTTGAACATTTTAATAAGATAGTGGAAATTGAAATGTGAGAGATAAACATTAGGAGGACAGAATTCAACAATTTATTTGCATTTAGTGATAGGTGACTCCATGCAAGTAAATGAAATCCCCAGGGAATATATACATATGGAGAGTAAAAAAACAGAAGAAGGCAGAATGCTAATCTTGATGAACCATGGAAGGAGATCATAACAGAAAAGCCAATAAAGTAAACTTAGAATCAGGGGAAAATCGTGATAGAAACTAAAGAAGGAGTGTTTCAGCATGCATGGAGTCAACATAATAATATCAAAAGCAACAATAACAAAAAAAATCAATTCAGTCTCTACTAGGCTGCTAAACTTTAAACTAAAGATATTATACAAATTATCTCATTTATCACTTAATATTTTAAACTAAAGAAAGTTTTATGAATCATGAAGTGAGACTCACAAAGTCCTAGTGGAGGATGAAGAAACATGTTCAGGAAAGAGACAGTTGTATTCCAGCACCAGAGAGTAGAAGTAAATAGAGACGTTAATAGGAGCTGGTAAACTGTCTTTCAAACACTACTGCTAGAATGACTTAAATCCAATTATGTTAATTTATTTAATCCCTTTGCTCACTATTCAGATTCCAGAGAGAGAATGCTGCTGAAATGTCCTGTTGGAGAAACTAGCCAACCTTTTGGTTAGAGAAGGATAACATTTTTTGACCAACAGTCCTATCAGGCTAAATTCAATGGGTGAAAAGTAACTTGCTGAAGGGAAAGTAGGGAGTCTGTATCCAAAGAAAGTAGAATACAAGAGTATATATCTACTTGCATTGTGTAAAAGTGACTTATGGATCTTCATAAATCATGTTCAACTTAAATGTGAGGGTGCCACATCTTAGGGTAATTATATAACTTGCTCAATTTCATGCAAGTTAGTAAGCGAATGAATTCATTTTAAGCCAACTCCCATCATTCAGATAAGAAAATGGAAGTGGGAAAAGGCTATATTTGTAGCATTTCTAATAGTTTCATCAGTATGGTGGCCAGGCAAGAAAATTACTAATACATCAAATTTTATGGAGCCAGTTTTAAGTAAATTCTTTGTCAAGAATTTCTTCAGGAAAGAAAAGGAAAGAGCAGTTCAGCAGTGGAAGAGATGAGGAATGATCTCTTTTACAAAATAGGGAAATTTAGGTAGGTTTGTGGGTTGAAAAAAAATTAGAGGTTGAACAGGAAGGAGAAAGTACATGGATGAAACAAGATCCTGGCAGAGGCAGGAAGGAGTGGAATCAAAAAGTCAGATGGACAAAAGAATAAGGATTCTTTTAAGATGCAAAATGAGGTCCAGATGAATAAAGATGCAGATAAATTTGGAGATGTAGAGGAGGGAAGCGGAAGGGGTTCACACCTGATGGGCTCAATATTTTCAGCAGTAAGAGGGGAAATCATGTGTTGAGGTTGAGGGGAATGAGGATAAGGGTGGGGATCTGAGGAGGGTGTGGTGGGAACAGCTGCTGTGTGGAATGGAAAGACCAGCCAAGTAGGGATGAGTAATAGGGCTGCTGAGCAGCTCTGAAGGTTCAGCTGACATCGGAAATCATAAATTTGTAGCAGAGTCAATCAGCATGGTTATTCAATTTTCTCAGGAACTCTTGGCAGCCCAGGAGGAGGAGGAGAGCAAACAGATGGTAGGACTGATTTGGTAATGGGATTGGCAAGGCAGCTGCGAGAGAAGGTTAAAGAAGGGAAGAAATCAATCGCACCCATGAAAGTGTGTTGAAAATGGTTTATCAGGGGGATCAAAATTAGGGAGAGAAGGAAGTCAAACCAGGAAGGATTAGACACTGCTAATTCAGGGAAGAGTGAAGCCACGGAAGTCATTAGCCTTTGAAGCTTAAGGGGCGGTTTTGTGGGCATGAGTGAGTGGGATAGGTGATGAGAGAGGAGAATTTCACAATTTTAGATATTACAGTAGAGCATTTTTTTTGTTTCAAAACAGCCCATTTTGTATCTATGAGTGTGAATTGCCAAAGCTGAGTAGAAGTGACTGTCACTGAAATATAAGAACAAAAGAATTTTAAACCTAAATAAGGGAATATGTCATCCAAGTCATCTAGAATAGTGATGATTTATAAAAGAGAAAACAATAGGAACAAGAAAAGCAGCAATAAAACACCAGCTGCCAAGTTATTCAAGTACATTTTTTTTTTTCTTAGATACAGGGTCTTGCTCTGTCACCAAGCAGGCGTACAATGCCATGATTATGGCTCACTGTAGCCTCGAACTCCTGGGCTCAAGAGAGCCTCCTGGCTCAGCCTTTCTCACAACTGGGACCACAGGCACATATCACTATGCCCAAGTAATTTTTAACATTTTTTGTACAGACAAGGTCTTGCTATGTTACCCAGGCTGGCCTTGAACTCTTGGCTTCAAGCCATCCTCCTGCCTTGGTGTCCCAAATTGCTAGGATTACAGGCATAAGCCACCGTGCACAGCATATGCAAGTAAATTGATGTAGTAAAGTGGATGACTAGATTTAGAAGAGAGCTAGAAGGTTTCATTGTTTGGACCTTGTAAATATAACACTTACTCAACTAAAGCAGTGGAACAATGTCCCAGAATTGAAAGGGGAAATCCAAGAGAATGGCCCACTTCCAAGAAGATGATTACTATTTTTAGCAGTATTCTAGCATACAGTGAAATCTATATGAGTAAAACTTAAACTAGCTAGTTTTCTTAAGCCCTTTTATAAGGGTTCTGACCCCTTCATCAGGACAGAACCCTTATGGCCTAAGCACCTCCTAAAGATCTCACCTTTTAATGCTGTTGCATTGGGTTTGAGTTTCAACATGAATTTTAGATACAGACATTCAAACCATAGCAGCGTTTAAAATAGGTTATATTACCATATGTTTAAATGTAAATTGGCATGACCTAGTAGTAGAGCGGTCTCTACTTCTACTTAGCAGAGAGGAAGAAATTTATCCACTAGAACATAGTGTAGGCTTAAATGCACATTAAGATTTCATGCATAGGTGCATTTTGAAATGAGTTCAAGTTTTATTCTGCCATGTGAGGACACAGTAATGGCCCACCATCTTGGAAGCAGAGAACAGCCCTCACTGGACATTGAATCTGCTGATTCCTTGCTCTTGGACTTTCCAGCCCCTAGAACTGTGAGAAATAAATTTCTGCTTTTGTAAACTACCCAGTTAGAGATTATTATAGTACCAGAAACAGACTAAGACAAACATAAAATACCTAACTAAAATAAGGTCTCTGACTTAGCTACCACCTCCAGTGATAGCCCCTTGTTTCTGATCTCCTTCACCAAAACTTGTCAAAGTGTTGTCTATGTAGTCCTTCTCCGTTACTCACATCTTAAGGTCTCCTTAATCTAGTCCTATGGGACTCATTTTGTCCTTTCTACTCCACTGGCATGGCTCTTATTAAGGGCACCAGATCTCTTTTGCTGAATCTAGTGGTTAATTCTGTCTCTTTTTCTAAGTCTTGTCATTTGAATGTTCATTCCCTTCTCTGGAGCACTTTGTATCACTATATTTACCTGGTTTTCCTCCTTCATTGCTGACTATATCTTGTCAGTCTGCTACTCTGGTTCTAATAGATGTCTAAGTCTTATAGTGCCCCCAAGATTTTGTTTTTATGTATCACCATCCCATCCCAGACTTCTCCCTTGGGCTGAGTACAAGCACTCTCCTGGCTTTTCTAAAGGTGAAGGCATATGTTAGGGGGTCATATGGTAGATTCTGATGCCAGATTCTCTTTGGCTCTTGTCACCTATTAGCTGGCTAAGGCAGGTCACTTAATGTCTGTACTTTAGTTTTCTTATCTATAAAATGAGGCTAATACTAAGGACTACCTCATGAGGTTTTGGGGAGGGTTAGAAAAGTAAAAGATATAAATAAGTAAATACATATAAAAGTAGAGATGTTCTTGGCGCATATTAAGTGCTCAATAACTGCTCATTATTAATGGTATTACAAACATAATAGGGCAAAAGTAAAACTATTGATTATTTTCCCCCTCAAATATTCTAGTTTATTCTCTTCAGAAACCTTTCTTGTGAGTGAAGACTACTGACATACAACCAGTTGGTTTAGGGTAAAAAATCTAGAAATCATTTTTTGTTCTTTTCCTTCCTTATGCTATTCTAATCTAGCAGTAATTTCTGTTATTTTTACTTCAAAATTGTATACCAAATCTGACCACTGTTCATCATTTCCTTCTCTAAACCGTAGTACAGGTCACCAACATTTGATCTGTTTTTCTGATACTTCTATGCTTCTTGAAATAAATCTCTATGGAGTGACCTCTCTAAAGTGTAAATGGACGTATAGTTTGAATATCCCTTGTCTCAAATGCTTGGGACCAGGAGTGTTTCGGATTACCTATTTTTTTCAGAGTTTAGTATGTTCCATTGTCCTTACTATGCGAGCATCTCAAATTTGAAATCCAAAATGCTCCAGCGAGCATTACCTTTGAGTGCCAAGTCGGTGCTCAAAGATTTTAGAGCATTTCAGATTTTGGATTTTTGGATCTGGATGCTCAACCTGTATGTCTTTTCATTATTTAAAATCCTTCAGTGGCTATCCATTACATTGAGAATAAAATCCAGTCTCCCAGATTGGTACAAACATGCCCTGACTGAATACTAGCCTGAGTCTGGAACGTCCACTCCTTTCTCTCTCAGAGCTATTCGCTAAAATCCACTCTGAGCCCTTTTCAATCACTCAAACACGCCTAAAAATTTCCCATTTTTAAAGCCTTTGATCTCATTATTCTTCAGCTTGAAACAATTTCTTCCCTCAGGTCTTCATATCTGCAATCTTTTCGTTTAAATTTTATTTCAAATTCCATGTCCTGACAGAGACTTCTCTGACTACTTTCTGTCAAAGTTCTCTATTTTCTCTAGCACTTAATAAGGTCTTCAGTCTTCAATTTCTGCCCCAACCTTAATTTGCCCACATTGATCACACACCTAAATCTGAAAAAAGTAAGAGTCTGTTGTAGAGTTTCACTTGTTTTACCTGATTATCTACATTTTCATCACTGAATTTCTTAAATTTTATTTTTTTATATACTCAGTCTTGTATTTAGACAGGTATCTGCTAATGCCTTAGGAACATCCTTTTCACATTTTTAATTGTTGATGAGGATAAAATAGTAGTTATTTTAGATCTGGGTTTCTCATGAAGAGCTACATGCTCTTCAAAAATTGAGCAGTTATGCTCTTGACATATTTAAGAGCTCTGAAAGAATTACTAAAATAACCTGAACATTGTGCTTAAGCCTGGTAATACTTCCCTTGAATCACAAATTATTTTATTAATAAGATTAAAATATCAGAATATTCTATTTGTTTTTTATCAGTGGTTTCCAAAAGTGTAAACAATGAAATACAAAAATACTAAGACATTGTCTTTCTTACACTTACTTTGCTTTGGAGCATAGCAATGGAAACATATTTCTCATTATTTCTGAAGCAATGATGCATATTTCTCTGGGACTCTATTTGTTATGGATCAGGACATTGACCATGAAGGCATGTTCATGGATTACTGTTTTAAGGTAACAGCAATACAGATGAGGATATTGGGTTTCAAAGAACTGCAATCACGAGCTTTCCTCTGCAAAATTAGAAAGACTCTGACTCAGCAAATGTAAAGATAATGTTATGTTTGCAGTCTCGATTCTCTTTATAGTCACTTAAAATTTTAAGGTAAAATTAGGCTTTTTATGCGTAACATGAAACGACAAATATTATATTTTTGAATTCTGGTTGCATTTTTAAGATGTAATGGAGCAAAGGCCTAACCCAGCACATATTGTCGTATTCAACATCTATTTGTGAAAAAAAAAAAGGAAATTTGGTGATATAGGCACACTTTCCAAATTCCCATTGATAGAGAGGGCTCAGAGAGAGGATCTGGTCTTAATTATTTTATAAATTCTAAACTGAGATGCTTAATTAGTGCTTAAATTTATGGAGACTCTCTGAAGCATAAGAGGTCTCTACCCAGGTTTCTTTTTTCATGAAGGAGCAAAAAGTATGTGCAATCACAGTGGGCTCTCTGGAGAGTCTACAGTGACATGGGCGTCTTCTTTTCTTAGCTGGTGTAGGAGGCAGGGGCGGTGGGTTTGTAGGCACGTCTCTGTGTTGGTATGCAGAAGCTGACTGAGATCCAAACATGTACTAAGGCTGTCAGATGGATAGAAGAGATGCTGGTACTGACTAAATGAACAAACAGACTGAAAACAGGTTACATTCAGAGATCGGTAATTGATTTTGGAGAGCACAGTCGACAAATTTCAAGTATTACCAAAGAGCTGCTATAAATTGCCTTCCCTAGCCTAAAATATTCAGTAATTGTTCTCAATGAGTTTGTTGAGATGCTTGAATAACAACTGTTTTTTAGCTTCTTTGTTGGCAAGTAAAACCAAAAAATAAATAAATAAAACTTTTTCAGGGCCGTCTACTTAAATCTCCCTCTCTTTCTCTCTTGTTTTATCTTCAAGGTAACTTAGGCACAATTCCTAAAGGAATACCATTTGGCTGATTTCCATCTGGCATCCTTTCTCTCTTATTTTCACTACAAAAAGTAGAGTCTCCTTTTTAATGCTATTTCTAAGTAAATTCAGCCTTCAGCTCAAGACTCATCCTCCCCTCTGTTTTCTGTACAAGCAATTACTGTTTCAATTGGGGAAAAATACATATAACTGGGCTCTAACTGGTTTGAATCAGATAAAAACAAATTGTAGAAATATAGGCTCACTAATTTCTAGTAATATTTTGTATGCCCTATAGTACAAATGTGTCATGTGAAAAGTTCCGTCTGTGCAGAAGAATGGAGCATTTTACACACAGATAATTAGAAAATTGTCAAGACATATGTTGATTTTACAAACGTTTTTGTATTTATTGTTTTGCAGATGATATCAAAAATTATCATGGTGCTGAATTCTGAAAAACCTCTCAACTTAGAGGTCTTCATCAGTGACTAATTGCTACTATTTGTAACCCACTTTAAAAGCAAATAAAGCACCCATCTGGTAATTCTATTAACAGTTTCTATGCTAAAATGGTGATTCGTCCTCAAAAAAGAAAATATGCAATTATGAAATACTCATATTTGTGTCACTCTCGAAAAGATACAAATGTATCTGGCAAAATAGAATTTATCATTCCTTTTCATGTTCTCTATGAAGTCTACAACCTTTAAAAAAATCAAATTAGATTAGTGACATAGCTATGTAGTTACAGATATTTAACAAAATGGGAAATTAGAGCAATAATCTGAATAAATCAAGGCCAAAAAGGAAACATTCGTAATTAATCATCTGGATAGCGTTATCAAATTGTCTTTCTTCTTCCCTCCCCAACTCTCCATGTTGTCCACCGTAGAATTAATAGGTCTTGAATACCTCAGTCTCTCCACTGAAAAGAGGGAAAGGGAAGTGACATTCCTGACTTCGTTATTTTGAAACTCTGACCTTGAGAAAACTGTATCTCTCTGAGAATCAGTTTCCATGATGGTCAAATGCAAGAATTTTTTCTGCTAGTCTATCATAAGTACTGTTATGAATAAATAAAGAAATGAAGAATTTGAAAATGTTTGGGGAAAGTAAGCCCCTTCCGGAACTCCGAAGTAGCTGTGATTATGCAGGTTTCTGAAATAGTATAATAATGATTGCCCATCTGAAGAACAAAATATTTAATTTCTGAAGAGAAACAATATGTAGACTTGCTCCAGCCCTGCTTCATTCTGAACTTTGGCCCCTGGGAGGCTTGTGAATATTCACTGACCTTTATCTACTGCTGCTTTCTTTATTGCTGTGTGGGTATTCTTTGTGTATCTATGAGGGACACACAGATTTTTCTGCTTCCCTTTTTGCTTTTGATGTCCTAGTAAACCTCTCAGGGGTGGCGGAATGGGTTGGTCTGGTATCTATTATATGTAACACATACTGTGTCCCTGGTCCCAGTGCTGTAGCGCCTTTTCTGATTTTATGATGCCATGTCATTCTTATTTGCTTTTCGACATGCCTAAAGTGCAAACTTTCTTTTTTCTCTTGCTAAGTTTTTCTTGTTCTTCAATGTGCAGCTAACTTAGTGAACTCAGTGTGGTAGGCGTACAGGTAGTTTTAAAGTTTTCTTTTTTATACTTCACTTTTGTAGTTTTTTCATGGCTTTTATAATTAAAAATGCCATTTCAAGATTTTATTAGCAAAAACCTGAAGTACCTAATTTGAAAGCTGGATCAGGATGAGAACTCTGTCTCATATGTTCTATTAGCACAGATGTTCACTTCTCATGATAATTATCAGTGTAATATAATAAACTATCTGTCTCTCTAGACTGAAGTATCTTGTAACATATAGTTTCTTATGTCTGTTACAATATCCATAATAAGTATTTATTACATGTCAGTTGAATGGGTGAGTGGGCGAATACTTACATATATACTTCATTTTAGTTTGGTAAGTAGATACACAATATGAAATAGCTAATAACTAATTAGCTCTGCGTTTAATATAAGACATTACATAAAAGTTGTTTTTTTTTTTTGCTTTTCTACTCATTGGAAATAAATGATAAAAATAAATTTATTAATAAAAGAATTAAATGATGAAAACTTGTAAATTATGATTTTTTAAAAAGCATCTCATTTTTTTCTTTCTTTCTCTTTCTCTTTTCTTTCTTTCTTTCCTTCTTTCTTCTTTCTCTTTCTTTCTTTCTTTCTCTTTCTCTTTCTTTCTTTCTCTCTCTCTCTCTTTCCTCCCTTCCCCTTCCCAACCCTCTCCTCCTCTCCCCTCCCCTCTCCACCCCTTCCCTTCTCTTCCTTTTCTTTTGTCTCACTCTGTTGCCCAGGCTGGAGTGCAGTGGCTCAATCTCAGCTCACTGCAACTAACTGGGATTACAGGCGCCTGCCACCATGCCTGGCTAATTTTTATATTTTAGTAGAGATGGAGTTTCACCATGTTGGCCAAAGTGGTCTTGCACTCCTGACCTCAAGTGATCTGCTCGCCTCGGCCTCCCAAAGTGCTGGGATTACAGGCATGAGTTACAGCGCCGAGCCAACTTCTCATTTTGTAATTCCTTTTGTGTGCCATATGGAGTATTTTCATCTTGTGGTTTATACTTAAAACTTAGCAGTTACTGTGGAGGCACTATGGCAACATAAGGCCACGACTCATAAAACCTAATTGTGACTTTGCATCATGGTTTACCATGACATATTATTGCTTTTTGTCCATTTCATATCAAAAGTGAGGCTCAGACAAGTGGATAACCTGAATGACAACCAGAAGCTTCAAACACTCCTTTCATGTTGAAGGATGCTGTACTTTCTACTGGAAGAATATTTCCTCTGGGGTGGCAGTCAGTGGCACCTGGTAGGAGTTGACAAGGATAAGTTTAATCGTATTCAGTGTGATTCCACAGACATTTATTATATACCAATTAGTTTATAATTCTCTAGATATATAAAAGTAAATAAGGTCTTGGGCCTTTTGTGGAGGAACTCAAAATAAGTTTAGGGAGGCCAAACATAATCAATTGCCTATAAAGAAAGGGTGACATTTTAATTTGCAGCATTCAACAAACAATGATTAAGGTCTGTTCTTTGTCTAACACTGTACTGGATGCTAATGAAGTGCTATGGACACAAATTCATGTGGAATCTATTTCACTCTGATGTTGGAGGGGAGCAATTGGGCAGGACTCCCTTTCCGGGGTATAGTAGATACAGAGCTTTGGACTTATGATACTTTTAGGGTCCTGTGACATTTTAATTTCTTTTAAAGTAAGAGAAACAAGGATCTTTTAGGAAAAATAAAATGTTTTAGTATGTAATGTTTTTATAGCAACATAGTCATAAAATATAATCTGTAGTGTTTTTAGTGATGAAAGTGTTTCATGAAGGCAGAACAGCCTAGGGGCCATGAAAGCCCTAATGTGGTCCTGACTGGCAGAAGGTGGCAGTCAGAGAGGGTGGAGAAGATTCAGATCACGAGAGCTGGACCTTGAAGTGATAGTAATATTTCACCACATGGAGAATAGGAGGGTTTTTTAGCCAGAAAGATTAGCCAAAGCCAAGAACCAGACTTGTGAAAGTGCAGGATGAGATAATTCAGAGATGGACAAGACATGGTCCCCACATAAAAGATTTATCAGTTCAGTGGATAGAAGCAAAAGTATGTGAATGAAAAGTTACATTAGTGAAGAAATATGCCTATTTCGGCGAATAAGGCACCTGCTCCTGAATCTTAAAGGTCTCTGAGAATTAAAGCTTTACAACTAGACTATTTAAATAAACAAAACCGCTTAAAAGTTTACCATTGTATAACTCTCCATGTTCTAGTCTGTGTAACGTATTTGGGAGTAGGGTAAGAGAGAGCATAGTACGGAGACTATAAATGAAGTCCTGAAATCTTCATTTATAAATAATTATATATTTACCAATATTTGTTTTATTGTTCTCCCTAAATTTTTGAAAGTAATACCTAGAAATATAACATTTCAAATTTACGTGGAAAATAATGTAACCATTTTGACCCTCAGAAATTAACTCAGGATTAGGTTAATAGTCAGGAAATTAATTCTTAAGTATATTGTATGAAAGTGTTTACTCATAAAAAAATAAACTTCCTTTTTTTTCTAGAATTAACTCAAATCCAAATTCAGCAGTGAATAATAATACAATTCATATTGATGAACTGTTAAGCTGTTTTCAAGATATTAGAGCATAAATCAAAACTTAAATTTAGTATATGCAATTGTATTAATTCCACTTGAGCTTTAATCAAATTCTAAAAGGGTATGTTCTCTTGGTATTTTCTAAACTCGGTTCTCAGTCTTATCTTCTATTTTTTTCCCCCCCATGTAATGAAGGGAAAACATTATTCATCTAATTTATTTTGAGTGAATAACATTAAGGCTACTTACATTTTTCTTGTTATTATAAAAGCTGTAGTGAATAGTAGGTGAGCCGATGAATTTAATTTTTCAACTAAGTAAACATGCACATATTAAATTCTCTAACTGTCATAAATATAATCAGGCCTTTAATTAGAAAATGAAGGCAACATAATTCTAAGCATTATGAAGATATATTGGGCTGATTGTTAACACATCTATGGAGATGAGGCAACTCAATCAGAATTCCAGTGTCTAGCTTTATCCTGACTAGAACTTTTGCAGCTCAATCTTAGCCTATAGGAGAGCCACTGGAAATAAAAGGGTGTGCCTGGTTATAGTGCATCATATGGGGAATATTCAAAACTAAAGGATACCAGCCTCTCATATGAGAAAGTAGTTGGATTCTTGGCTATTGCAATCTATGCTTACTAAATGTAGAGAGAGATCTATCAGTTTTTAAAACACATTTTTTCCCCATTTGTTTCATATTTGTTGGCAACCCTGAAATTTATACAGGGGAGGCAGACAAAGACATTAGTAAAAAGTTAACAGTTCTTTTTGGTGTGTTACTAAGTGATTTTGCAAGAGTTTCAGCAATTTCTGGATCCTCCACAATAAATGTTACTTATTCACTTAAGAAAATGTTGGTTTGGCCAAACATTATGCTAAAGTCAGAGACTGTAGGACTGTATAAGGCACAATGCCTACCCTCAAGAAATGTACACTCTGGTAGAAAATTGGAAATACAGCATAATATGATTAATACTAGTGCAGCCTGTAGTGCAGACGAAAGACACTGAACTCAGGCTTAGCATGTCAGTGAAGGTCGTCAAGTCAACGTCACTGGGTTCAAGAAGCTGACTTTATTTTTTAAAGAACTGGGTAAATTATTTGAAATAATATACCTAGTTTGCCTAGTTTTATCTATGACTGAAGTTATGAAATTTTTATCCCATCTTTGTAGTAGTGTTTTTCATATTTTGATAAGCAAATGCACTATAATATCACAATTTATTGCCTATATTTACATGTATTTACAGATAGGTAACATTTATTTATTTTACATATAGGTAATTTTTACTTGTTTATATAAACATCTAGATTTACATATAACCAATAAAGGTGTGTTTGTGTGTATGTGTGTGTATATGTATGTGTATATATAAATATATTGTAATATGCCTATATTAAATATATATTAAAGAAGAAAGCAAATACTGTTAAACACATTTTGAAAATTATTTTCGTTATGCCTTGCAATTTTTTCTGCAGGTTTAATTTCACATCAGATTCACAATAAAAATGTCATTCATTATATGAATTTCTATTACTAGTTCATTTAGTTGTGAGCTCCTTTAGTTTATTTTACTCTTCAGTGAATTGCTTTAAAACCATATGAAATGCAGTATTGACTCTTTTATTTACTTTTTCTTCTCTGAACCTCATTGTTGGCAGTATGTTTTTACCTTTTTCTGGCCTAAGAATGTTTTTCTTTTTTACCTTCTTGAATTTTCTTTTTATATGAGGAGGCCCTTTTGTGTTGGCAATCTCTATTGACTTTCATTCACCATTCATTACCTTCTCACTTAATAATTACTACAAAGACATGGAAACAAATCAAACTGTTTCTTTCCTCTTGGGAAAGATTTCTAAGGCTTAAAATATTGGTATAAACTTTTTATAATTTATTAATTAAAGATCTTCTTTGGGTTTTGGAAAAAGTTACTAGCTCCTCACATTTCATGCCTAATGTAAGAGTGAATTAGAGTCAATTTTTTCCCCGTAATTTTTATTAAAGCAAATGTGTTAATTAAGACTCATGAATTGAGCATCTGCCTTCATATATTATGTTTGACGTGACGGGAATGTTAAAAACAGTGTAAGGCTCTATCCCTGTACTAAATGGACTCAAAGAATACAGCTTTGAGACAGATGAACAAGCACAAAATAAATAGCACTATATTAATAAAAAAGATAATATAGCTCAATTGTAAGTTATACAATGATATTATAAATATAGGTAGTTTTTAAAATCTGTGAATACAGCTTATATGTGTATATGTGCATGTATACATAAATTATAATGAAAAAAGATCTACACCCAGTACTGTTAACAGTGGCGAACTCGTCCATATGGGTCTGCAGCCACTGAATTCTTGCCTCTTCAGAGAAAATAATTTGTCCGAGGGGCAGAAATCGGTTTAATGCAGAGGGAGATACTGAAACGAGTTTTAGAGCAAGAGTGAAAGTTTATTAAAACGTTTTAGAGCAGGAACAAAAGGAAGTAAACTACACTTGCAAGAGGACCAAGCAGACAGCTTTACAGATCCCTGTGCGCAATGCGACCTGACCCCTACCTTGGGGTTTATACATTGACATGTTTCCGAGGTTTGCATTTACATTGCTTTTCTCCTGATTTTTCCCTTTGAGCGGGCTGTCCACACGCGTGAAGGCCTGCGGCGCAGGAGAGGACGCATGCGCAGTGTGTTTACTGAGGTTCTGCACATGCTCATTTGAGGCATTTTCCGCTTACCAGTGGAGCGTTCCTAGAGGAAGATAATATACCAGTGGAACTCTGCCATTTTGCCTCTTAGTGCTCATGTGGGAGCCCACTTACCCAGCTTATGAGATCTTATTGGGAAGCTGCTGATCACAAGCTTCAGGTTTTTCTGTCTATTGGGAACCTGCTTTTCCTGGTGCCAGCTGTGACCAATGATCATTTTAGAGAAACAGTTAACAACCGCCTGACCAAAACCTGATGGTCACATGACACTCCTCAGGAGAAGGCCCTCTCCTGCCCTGCTAATGTCTGCCTAGCTACCTACTTTAATAGTATTTCACTACTGCTAGAACTTTGAGAAAAGGGTTTTGAAACATACAAGTGAACTGATTCAATAAATTAACGAATGGACCTCTAAAACGCAGGATCACACTTCCAGGGAGACTGCTGATTAAGAGGTAATTTGCATTGTTTTATAGATACATTATTTGTTTCGTTCATCCTTTTAAAATATCATCTTGACTTTTTGTAGTAACGTAGATAATATATCTAGTTAGGTGAAATGAGCTTCAGATGTGCTTTAAAATATATTGTACTGTATATATTTAAAGAAATGCAAATGGTGTCATGTTCTCTCTCGAGTTTTTGTATAATGCTGCTAGTGGCATATTTTGCTTTAAAAAAAAATTCAGTTCTAAAATCTCTGAAGTACTTCTCTCCTGCAGTGATTGACTTAGTAGGGAAACGTTTAAGAAGGGAATTTAAATTCAAAAGGTGCAATTTCAGACACATTTTCTTGTGACAACTTTGACACTGACCTTTTAAAATATGTAAGCATGGACTTTCCCCTTTAATTATGTTGCATCTTTTAAATTAAATCTGTACTGTAAGTCTTTATAAAGTAAGGTGATATTTTGGAATGAGTTTTTACTTCTCCTAAATTTGGGGAGTGGAGTTTCATCTGTTTACAATGAGAATTCAATAATTTTTTGAAGCATGTTTTCCTTTCTTCACTTAGGCAATAGAAGACACAACACTTTTTATCCAAACAGTGATTATATGTGATGCAAAATGTATATCTGTTTTTCAAGATGTTGTCTCTAGTGAATTTGAGTCAGAATTTCACAATGAAGAGTTAGAAGAAAAAAAAGAAAGAATCTCATCAGTGGGATATATATTAGAAAAAATGGGTAAAGAGGACATTTTTTGGATTTACTCTTCGGTCTTGTTATTTAAAGGTCTTTAGCTTGCATTCCAGTGTTGAAGAAAGAACTTCATCAGTTGGCTTCATTATGACATTATGAGTTAGCATAGCATCTATTCTTTTTTTTTTTTTTTTTTTTTTTTTTTTTTTTTTTTTTTTGAGACGGAGTCTCGCTCTTGTTACCCAGGCTGGAGTGCAATGGCGCGATCTCGGCTCACCGCAACCTCCGCCTCCTGGGTTCAGGCAATTCTCCTGCCTCAGCCTCCTGAGTAGCTGGGATTACAGGCACGCGCCACCATGCCCAGCTAATTTTTTGTATTAGTAGAGACGGGGTTTCACAATGTTGACCAGGATGGTCTCGATCTCTTGACCTCGTGATCCACCCGCCTCGGCCTCCCCATAGCATCTATTCTTAACATCACTTTGCCAGAAATTCAGTGAGCACATATAGAGTACAGATTGGTCATATCAAGATAAGTTCTTAACAATACTGACCATCCTTAGATATTTGATTGTTTGGCTATGCAATCTCTATTTCAGAGAAAGCAATTCTCAAGTAAGATCATGGCAGTTGTGATATATGAGGAGAAAATGGGACCTGGATTTAGACACCTGATTTAAATAGATGCAAGATATTTACTTGCTATGGGACCTTGGGCAGGTCAGCTCAGTTTTTGTAGCTTAGGTTTTGCTTTTCCATCTATCTCATAGGATATTGTGAGGGCTCAAAGATAGACAGTTTCTGAGGCTTTTACTCATAGTACCTGAACATTTTAGATTCATTCTCTGTGTTTCAGTATGCTGAGTCGTTATTTTAGTATTTTAAAATTTGGTTTTTAGGTCTTAGTTTAATTATTAGTCAGTCCTAAGATAAGAGGCTGCATTATGCATTATGCATTTGTATTTAAATTTTTCCTGTTGTCTGCATATATCTGTTCTAAAATGTCAATAAATAAGTAGGTGTAAAAAATACACATAGGAATGAGATAAAGTAAATAGAATATTGGAAACTTATGTAATTTGTTGCAGAACATGCATTTTTTAATCCTCACCCTTCTGAGACCACTATTCAAACTCTGGGAAAATTAACTGGTCAGCATTTTTCAGGATATTGTGGATTTTTGTTAGAGGGCTTTTGTTGTGTTTTCAGATCAGGGCATGCATGCTATTGTGGTGTTCTGTTTTGTTTTCTGCAATTCTGCCTGGCAAAGGGTGTCTAAAAGACTCCCTGCTTCCAACCCTGGCCCCTACAGCCATCTATTTTTAAAACTATAGCCAGAGCACTTCTTTTAAAACAAAATTCAAATTACTCCTCTGCTTAGACACTTCCAGTGATTTTTCATCTCGTCCAAGTTAAAGCCAAAAGCGTCAAGGTCCTACATGATCTGAATTCTCAAGCCCATTCCTGCTACATTCTTCTTATTCAGCTTCAGCCACAGTGGCCTCCTTCCTGTTCTCGCCACAAGGCCAGGTCTGTTCTCTGCCTGGGATCTGTACCTGCTTAGCCTTTTGATCCATTTCTTCCATATTTCCTCAGAACTCAACATGTTTCCTTCTTGAGGTCGTCTTAGCAGTGAGCTCTTTCAGATACTCTATTTGAAATTGCGCCTTCCTGCTATACCCCAAACCCCACTCTTCTTTCCTTCCCCTTTACCCTGCGTGGGATATGTATGTATGGTGTATGTGTGTGTAATATTTAGTATGACCTATTTATCTGGTTTACTTCTTTGTCACCCATTAGAATCTAAGTTTTAAGAGGTTAGGAATGTCTATGGAGTTGAATAGGTAAATTATTTACTGTTTCTCTGTTTCTATATTTTTAGTTGTCATATGCCAAAAAGGAAGCTTTAGGGTCAAGAAAATGAGCCTTTCCCTCCATAATATGGGACTAGTTGTTTTTCACTTCTAAACACCAGATGATTTCTGCCTGTAATGAGAGAGAAGCTTTCCCTTTGAAGAGAACCCAACAATTCCAATTATCATAATTAATTCTCTGTATATGTAAATGTAAGCATATAAACATAGTAACTCTCAGATTTGCTCCATAGAACTGGAAAATCAGGACTAACTAGGAGGATTGGAATTAGAATCTGGAACACGAGTTTCCCAAGGCACTGTTTTTCCAATATATGCAACTTAATGATCCCAGGAAACCATCCCTGAAGGGATGATATGACCGGTAAATAAGCATGCCAACCAACACCTGAAATCCAATGGGCTATACTGGCAGGGAAGATGACAAAACAGGGCCCAAAGAGAGGTTTTCAATCTCCTTTTCTTTCCCTATACTTACAGTTCTAAAATTTAATCTTACTGATTTTTGCTGTAATTGTTTCTATTCCTAACCATTTTGAGTTTCCATATTCTAACTAGAAAGGGAAGGACACCTTTCCTAGTCCATCGTTCCTGTTGTCACAGGATGAGAAAGCGATGGCTGACCTGTGGCCCACAGAACACAGAACATCGACGAGTGCTTTTCTTAAGGTGATGTGTTTCTTGTTCTCTGTGAGGGTACGGGAGCCACGCCTCATAGTGGATAAAGTCTTCTAGAAATTTCCCATCGTATGTATGAAGACCTACAATGTAAACAATGTCTTTTAGGGAAGAAAAAAAAAAATCAGCTTCATGAGGATAAAAAGTTGTCATGAGGAACCAGGCCTGGCTGTCTGTGCTGCTGCCTTGAAACTGGAGATTTCACTGGTTGGGCAGCCTAGTGCTGCTTTTTCTAGATCATTTAGATAGACTCTGATTTAAATGTATTACTTGAATACTCTATTTAACTATATATATATATATATATATATATATATATACTTTTTCATTCTCTTGGGATCTGATAATGTTTGGGTGTATTGTGTGGTTAATTAAGTGCAGATGACTTTGTGGTTATACAAGAATTTAACATTATTGGGGGAAATTGAATAGATAAAGTAAAAATAGACTTTGTTGCCGTTTTGCTGAGGACAAATTAAATGATTTATCTTCAGATTGTCTATCCCTGCCATTAGGTTTGATGGGGGTGTTATGTTATGATAGTCTCTTGAATAACTAAGTTAAAGTTGGTTATGAAATTATTTGTTTAGTGGATTTTGCTCAGATAATTTTCAGTATGTAGAACTTTTCTCTAATAAGGTATGGTGAACAAATTTCTGTAATTGGGCTGACAAAAGAGCTCGCTCTTTTTTTTTGAAAAGTAAATCCTATAACAACTTATTCTAAAGATCTCTGGGAGAGGATGGGGGCAAATATGTGTAATGGTGCCTCTTCTATCTTCAAGAGAGGTAGTCTTGCTATAAACAAGTTCTTAATAAATCCTAGTTGAAAGCACGTAGAGCAGATAGGATACATGTTCTGCCTTGTAAGAGTGCTCTAAATATATGGTAATAGAGTCTTGAATTCTCATAAAGTCATTGACCAGAACAATTAAGAGAGTAAAGATGTTAATAGGTTAAGATTCAACATCCAAAATAATACTCTTGGACTTTCAATTAGCAATTTTAGGTAACTCAGTGATAGAAAAAATCTTTCGCTATTAAAGAAAATAGCAGCACTGAATACAGAAAAAGAGAGAGAAAATAATGGAAACACTTTCAAAACAGGCCTGAAGTTATAAAATAAATAGTAAAATAAAATAGATGCTTTTTGTGTGTGAGAGAATGTCTGTGTCTTAAAAGCCCCAGGAGGCCTGTAATCCCTAGTTTATCTTAGTTTTCACACTTTTGACTCAAGCATTTTTTTTAAAAAATGAAAATAGTTCTTTTTGCCACTCTCTAGGAGTATGTAAGAAGTGACACACTAAACTGAATGATTTTTCATACTTTTGACCCCTGTGAAGAGTGTGATTGGACAAGGAGTTGCATATTTGGCTACTTCTTGTGTATGAAGAACTCCATGGGCAGCAATCAGTGAAAGATGATAAATCATATTCAAATCGATTTAAAAATAGTCACGTATTATTCTGGTGCAAAACTGAGCATAGTACTGTGGCAAAAAGAAAACTTATGTTAAGTAAACAACACTAGCTTTTTTTTTAAGGAATAAATAAATTTTGAGAATATGTGGGCTACAGCCAATGCATCATATATAAGTGACGATCAGACTATTAAAAATACAGTTAATCTAGGAGGAAATGGGGAGGTGGACACGTTTTCATATGAATATGAATATTTTAATGTGTAATTGATCTATTTAGCACATTTGCAAAAACACCACAGGCCACAGGAATTTGTTAGCAGTGAGCGATGTTTATCAATTACAGTCAAGAAAATTTGAGGGGTTGTTATTGAATTTGTCAGGGTATTTTAAGTACAGGTTCTCAGCTGCACTATTCTTATAACTGAATTATTTTTCTAAGCCTCATTTTAAAAAATGACACCAATGGTTTAAATATTGACATTGGAGCATTATCACAATGTACAACATCTCTTGAGCACTTAATGTCAGTCAGTTGTGTGAAGGACTTATGAATTGTCACAATGACTGTGCAAGATAGGTACTGTTATTTGACCCATTTCACAGATGAGGAACTGAGGCTTTGGGAGGTTAAGTCACTCTCTACGTCCTTGTAATTGGTAAATGATCTCACTATGTTTACTCTCAGGTCTGTCTGATTCTAAATATCAAGTCTTTACTACCCTGTCTACCTCCCCTTTGCAGATTCTGGAAAATCATCTAAAGTGATGATCTCCACATTCTCAGCCAAGCATTGGTTCAAATAAGTTTTATCCGCTTTCTTGAACTTAGTGGCTTACAGAAGAACCAACATGATGCAGAGGAAAGGATTCAGCCCCGATTAGGTATCGCAGGGAACGAAGATGTGCAATTGCACAGTTGACTCATGGCATTTGGTGTGCCTCTAGCTTTGGCACAATGTCCAGAAAATAAAAGTGAGGCTTAAACTGGTTCTGATATGTAGCTAAGGACGGTGGCCTTCTCCAGGTCTAATTCAGATGCTGAGCATAGCCTTGTGTGCTTCAGATTTCCTACCCATTAAGCTGGCCTGAAATCGGCATAAGGGAGCATTCCTCCTGCTACAAATGCACTTGTCTTCTTAGTCTGAAACAAACAGATATCCTTGCTTCTTCACAGATTTCCTTCATCATCTCCCAAGATAAATGATCTGTGTTCATGGGAACCCAGGGTTTTCAGGACACTGCTGCAGTATGCATGGACGTTGAATTGCCAGAATTCGAAACTTTTTATTTAAACCCAAACCCATCCTTCTGCATACAATTTTATTGTGTCTAGGAATATTCAGTTGAAATGGCTTCTGCATACTGATGTAACAAGAATAGAAACAGTGGGAAGGATAAAATGTGTATCCCAGAGGCACTATTCAGAACCTTCTGAGCTATGTTCCTGGATGCTCAGTTTTTATTAACGGTTAAATTAAGAGTGAGATAAATTGAGTTAAGCCCCGTCGTATAGCAGTATAGTAACTGGTGATCACAAAGGATCAGTATCTCAGATACTGGGTGATAGCACAGACAGAGTAAGTCCTTAGAGGGCAGGTCTGTAACCCGAGCATTTCCTCTGTCTTCCAGGCATGACTAATTAAACTCCTTGATAGTGAGGTCATGGGAGTGCCCTCCCATTCTAAGCAAATTCATTTTCAAAGAGCACCTACTTTTACACTTATGTGCAGGCAACTTCTATTATTTAATTTCATTTGCCCAAAATAATGAGTAAAAATTTGAAGCCTTGCCTAATGGAGGCCTGGATGCTATAAATGTTTTACAGTGCGGGCCAGCGAACCCTTGGTTTGAATGCCACACGCCACATCCAGAGACCTTTTCTCATTGTTGTGTTGCATTAAACAGCGACAGCCTGGCACAGACTAACAGTGAGCTGTGCAAAAGGTCAGGTGTTGCATTTTCATCTTTTGTTTGTGTTATTATTTTTCTGCCTGTTAAATGGTACTGTAAGCCTTAAATAGCTACTTTACATTCCTGTGGGGATATTGTATGCATTTTGATGAATCTATGAATCTGTCATGGTTTACTTATTTTGTGCTTCCACCTCTTTATATTAAAAATTTATGTATGTATATATGTTTTTAGTTAGACATTTCAAATACTGCGCTTTTAAATGCTGGTGCTTCTTGTGGTCATTGCACAGGGAAGACGGCCTTTATTATAGAATGCAACTGTGGGGAGTGCTGGTGAGCAGAGGATAATCTACACAAGATCTTAAAACCTGGATATTATTCCTGGACTACTCCCTCTGTTTTCCAAAGAACCAGTTTGACTCTTCAGTCTACCAGTGGTAACAGAAACCTTTAGAAATAGTGGGTAGAATTAATTCTCTTTTGAAAGCAACGGGATCCTTTTCATGCGTTTTCCTTCTCTTTATTTGCAGTGTTTTGCATTTTCTATGTGAGTAAGAAGGGGAAAAGAAGTAAGCATTAAATAGCAAAGATAAAAGCCTTAGGAGCCTAGATGCAGAGGCAGATGACGATGCAGGCATCACCAGAAATGAGCTTTGCACAGATACTCATCTAGTGAATAGTGCGGTGACCGTATGTGATATTTATAATATATTAAAACATGGAGCTTCTCCCGTGCAAGCTTTTTGGTACCCTTTTATTTCACAGAGTTGTTAACATGGTTGACTTAATAACTTTCAGCTGGTAAAAATATGGAGGCATGATTTGGGTCTTCTGATTTATCTCTTTTTGTTGTGGCTGCTGTCTTCTCATCCCTTTCACTTCGATGCCTATGTCCTTTGATATTTCTCATAGCTTGACATGCAGCGGTAATGGTTCTATTAGCTGGGGAAAATCTGCTGAGCTTGCTTTTCAAGGCAAGCATGTCGTCACCAGTACTTTTTGCAGTTCCTTATTAGTACGTGCCCTTTACTGACTCTGCAACAGACATCACCTAGAATTAAACATTTTCTGCTAGACCTGTCCTTACTCTGTGCAAAATGATTATAGTCCATTATGCCACCTCCTTGCTGACAGCCAGATATTGCTGAGATTACAATAAAGTCCCTTCAAATTTAAATATGATGCTACCTCAGAGTACGGGGGTCTTTGATAATGAGAACCATTTGATGAAATGCCTTCCAGAGATCAGAATATGAGAGGCTCCTTGAAATCATATTATGGAAACACCTGGTTACTATTAGGTGGATAATATCAAGAGCTAGGATCTTGGGGTTAGATTAGTAGAAAGTCTAACACTCTTAAATTATCCTAGAATAGGATAGGGCTAACTCAGCATAGGTCCGAAAATGCTGCCTCTGCAGAACCAAAAGCACCCAACCAAAAATGAGAATTTCCAATTTCTCTAATTTTAGGGTTATCATTTACATTTCACTCCAAAAGTGCTTTTCTTGTTTGGCTCAGCAAAAGCAGTTTCCTTTTATTCTTCATCAAATTTGGAATAAAGAACCCAGAATCTGGAGAGGCCAGTAAGTTCCAAGGATTTTACAGAAATATCAGTCATAGCAAAGGCAGAGCCACTCTTGATGGTTGGCTGTCTGATAGTCTGTAATTAAAGCGGAGTTTCTTTCTTACTTTCTTTCTTTTTTTTTTTTTTTGCTTCTCTCATCTATATGATTCTCCTTCCATCTACTGGAAAATCTTTTTCTTTTAGCTCTTCTTCATAAAGCTGACATCATCTCTAGTCATTGCCCACCAAGGGTACCCTGTTTGTGTTCTCCCTCCATTCAAAAATTTAAACAGAAGATCTGAAATCTGATTTAATGTTCTCCTGGGAAATTTCAGATTTGTAGTTGTAATGTTTTACTGAGAGATATTGCAGGCAACTCAAAGACATTATTTACCTTAAAAAATGAATACACTCAAGTTTTAAACATCCTTTATGGGTGGATGTTAACTTTGCCATTCGAAAATGAAGCTGCCAAACCAATCACAACTAGTTGATAGAGGTACATCGCAAGAATTACTGAAGGACAAAGGAGTGATATTGCCTTGCCTTGGGGCAGTGGTTACTCTAGGGGAGAAGGTCTTTGACTATGATCTAAAGTACAGTTTTATCAGGCAGAGTTAGGAAAAAATACAGGCCCAGTTTTAGCAACATGAAAGTGATTTTGGATTGTTCAGTATTCTGTTGTGGCTGAAGAAGCAGAGCATAGGGCAAAGTATTTGGGCTAACAGGTGGTACCTTGGGGTTATCTGAATACTGTGAAAAGGTGCTTCAACTTTATCCGGTAGGAAATGGAAGCTTATAAACAGTAATTATAAATAGTAATTATTTGAGATCTATGTTGCAGGAAAATAATTCTGACAGTGGATGGTTTGGGAAGACAAGATTCAGTGGCACAGAGCCTGGAGTAGGGCTTAGGAGACAGAAGACGAACACCCTAACAAATCAAACGGTGAAAGAGGGAGGAGGTGAGATGTGCAAGGCATATGTAAAGTTGAATGGATAGCGCTTAGTGAATAGATGTGGATGTGTTGTATTCATGAAGACAACCCATAAAATTTATTTTAAGGTTCCTGTTTTAGACAATGGAGTAGACGGTATTTCCAATATCTGATACGAAGAGTACCACATTAGACAGTAGGTAATGTCACCACTGCATTCCCTCCTCCCACTAGTGCTTCGACATTGTAGAATCATGTCTTAGCTCATGGACAAGGCATATTATTTATGTGATTCATTTTTCAGTGTTAACTTTGAAAATCTGTGATAGGAACCAAAAGATTATCAATATTATGTTTTGCTGTAATGTAGTACCATTTCTGATTTACACTGTACAGAATGTTTTGATAGAACTAAACTTTCAGTATGTTTTTCTTTGTTTTTGCTGTTATTTCTCCTCCCTTAGTGTATTGCCCATGAACCTTTAGGAATCCTAAGATAGATCAATGCCACATTAAAATTTAAGGAACTACTTCATCAAAACCACATGCTTCATTTCCTGAGAATTGTCAGCAAGCCAGAGAAAGGAAAACATGTCAGAAATCCGTCTTGCTGTTATTGGTGCTTCTTGCTTAACTGCTGCATTACCATGATGGTGGCCCTAAGTAGTTTCCCTTCCATAAAAGCACAAAGAATGTATGCAACAGTGACAAGGAATAGGTCAAAACTTCACTGGGGATTTTCCAGAAGTGACCGCAGTGGTTTAAGTGCTTAAGATTTTGGATCATTTCTAATATATCAAAAGATATTAATGTGCTTTTGTATGGCTATTTTTTATTGTTTTAAAATTCTAAAATGGCAGGTCAGACTAGGCCAAGCATTGACAGGCTTTTAAAATTAATGTTTAATAAGATGGGGTGGCTGCCAGTACCTTAAAAGAACGGTGAACACGATTTGGATAAATGTAGCATTTTGTTTAAATTTGGCTTCTGGCTTGTAGCTGGTTAGAGAAGCTGTTCTTACCTTCTCTCTTCTGTCCTTTCTTCGTTCCTCTCTTTTTCTCTGCCGTTTCTTCTTCCTTTATTTCAAGCATCATTGCTGCATCTTTCTCATTCCTCGTGCCCCAAAGAAGGCTTCATTCTTAAGGATGACCCTTCTTTAAAACACAATGGCAGATCTTAAGTTCTGTTTCATTTGATAACCTCATTAAAGCCGTGGCTGCACCACTGCTTTTTTATTTCTAAGACCTATACTGAGTTTCGAATCATAAATATTCATCACAAATTTTGTGAAAGGGAAGCAGGACTGATAGAAAGTCAGTGTATTTTGCCATATTGTGGTTAGGATTCTCTGGGACATGGATTATGTACATAAATAAAGCAAATGCACTGAACATTCAGACAGCCTTGAAACCGTGCCTTATTGAGAGTAAACATATGCTTTTAAAAAATGCATCACAGCAATACAGTTTATCAATAATCCCCCCTCAGTCCAGCTGAGCCGCCAGCATATCTAGTATATTAGAAACTATTCCGGAACTTATTCCCAGCATGCTCCACTTTAGGCAATAATTGACCTATGGCATCACTGTGGAAAAAAAGAGGCAGGAAGTTTCTTCTTTGGCGTATTCACCCAGAAGTGGATCTACCTCAGCAAGAAAGTCTAGAGATTTTCAAACTACTGAATGTTGCAGACCATGATGCTTACAAGAGGGTGTCATCTGGGGAGGCCTAGAGGTCCTGTTATCAGGCCACGAATTACTCTCAGGAAATTTTTATCTTATTTTTGAAACAGGGTCTCACTTTGTCACCCAGGCTGCAGTGCAGTGGCATGATCTTTGCTTACTGCAGCTCCGACCACCCCGGATGAAACAATCCTCCTGCCTCAGCCCCCCAGATAGCTGGGACTACAGACGCACACCACCATGCCCAGCTAATTTTTTTTTTTTTTTGTAGAGATAGAGTTTTGCCATGCTGCCCAAGCTAGGAATTCTTGTTTTTAACTTTACTCTTTCCAGTGCTACTCTAGATTTTTCTCTTATGTTTCCTGCTTTTTGCAGTCAATATATAAATAAATAATGGGGATACAATTTCACCTTAGTATTAGAAAGATAAAAATGCAAAGAAAGTCCACATATTGAACCCATATAAAGTCATAGTTAACTTCATTTTTACGTTTATGGATTTTTAATTTATACCTCACTTTCTTGTGAAAGCCTGCAAATTAATTTACAGACTTAATATATAGTGCCTACTTTGGGCCAGCTATTCTTTTGTTTTATTTAAGTCTCTTCACAACTTTATTAAATAGATATTGCAATTTCCATTTGAAAGCTAAGGCAACTGAGGCTCATAAAATTTAAGGAATTTTCTTTTTTCCAGAACTTACAACTAATACTATACACACTGGAAGGGCTGGGATACAAACTCAAAATCTGTCTGTAAAGTTGAGTACTCATTTAAAAATAAATACCGAAATATGCACACATGACTGTCAGTGCATGTGTTTAGAAATATTTTGGGTAAGGGTAGGTACAGAAAGAGTCGCCTTTGAAATACCCAGTTAACTAAGGTACTCCGGGTATCATCAGGTAACTAAGATTACCTTAGTTACCTGGGTATCATCTACTCAGAAATAAAAAATAAAAGGATAATTAAACTGGATGTATGTTTGTGTCATTGAGCATAAAATATTTAATGCATTAATTTTTTAAAGTTAAAACGTTATCTCTTACATTATACCTACAAGGCCATTGATCTATAGAGCCAGTGGTGCATGCAGTACATATCTGCAGAGTAGAGATCAGTGAAGAGAGCACCCCATAGGAATTGCTACGTGACAGAACATGATTTGTGTTCTCAAGACACATAAAATCTAGTGTGTGCATAGATATCAATTCTGGAAAACTTCTTGGAAGACATGTTTAGGATCAAGTTGTTGAAGGAGCAATCCACCCAACCCTTGCAAAAGGCAGAGCCTAACAGTTAAGAATGATGAAGAATTTAGGTTTTGTAGTTACACTGCTGATATTTATAAAGTCCAGCAGCATCATTTATTAGCTTGTGATCCCTGGAGAGGTACTTAATCTACCTCTGCTTCAGTTGCCTCATCTATAAAATGAGGATAGCAAATATAACCTATTTCATATGGTTGTTGGCAAACACATAGCACATGCTTTGTGCTGTATAGTATCGTAAGCACTGTACAACTCAGCCACTGAATATAAAGAAGAACTAGGTGGTACTATTATTATTAGTTTTGAGAGGATAAAAGGAGTTGATGCATTTAAAGCAATGACTAGCATGTGAGTACTCAGTCACTATTAGCGTAACAAAAAATTACCTTTAGCAAAGAAAAAAGAAAAGATATTACCAACAGAGGGAATGTCATGTGCACAAGCTATAGAAACAAGAGTAAATATATAGTGTGTGCTTGCTGAAGTCACTACCATGAATTTGGTTCTGGTGATTAATAAAGAGAAATCTCAAGTGGAATGTGGCACCATGAGCTTCTCAACTTCTAATGTCAACATATGAAATATGCCCAGCTATTCACATTTTTGTGGCTTAAAACAGTGTCAGTTATCTCATTAATAGTCTTCTCTTCAGTTAAGTGGGAAATCTCCCTCGTGAGAATGCATGTGTTCATCATGAAATGCAATTAGAGTGATACAAAAAAGAAAAGTAATGAAAAAGTATGGTCTGTAAACATGCATGTTTATCTCAATTGCCTCTTGTGTGGAAGAAAACATAAGGCTGGTTACTATGGTTCCGAACGCATGGTTCTCTGGTTACCGTGACTCTTTTAAGAGTTGCTCACTTTCTTCTACCCACAATATACACATTTACTATCATGCATATTTCAAACTATGGCTGCTGAAGGTATTTTCTGGTTTGTCATTTACAAGGCTTTATGTACAATTTGCCTTTACTTTGACCCTGAGTTTTTTGTTGTTATTGTTAAACCTGTAATTTTAATAGTGACAGTTAATCAATACATTTCTTACTCATTTGTAATTGTCATTTGACTGTGTTTTATAACAGCTTTAATGGTTTGTAAGCCTTGTGAGTTCTTTTTGAAGGTGGCTGTTAGGGCGTGGTTTCTTTAAAGTAAACTAACATAGACATGAAGGTTTACGCCTGAGTTTAATTCAGATCGAATCAATACACATGTGCAGATACACATGTGCCTCCGCTTTATTTTGTCACTTCATTTTTTCAAACTGTAGCTGCCATTCTTTTTTGTTTAATTTTGGAAGGGAAGAGGGTGTAAGAAGCTGATCCTGGTATTTCTGTGTGCTCAGAGACAGAGAGAGGACTCTACCCAGGGGACTGCATTACAGGCAGAAAGAATGAAATGGTTCTAGACGTATAATTTAATACTTCATTCCACAAGAATTAATTAAATATCTAATGTAAATTAAATACATATATATAAATAGGAAAATTGTCTCTTTAATTTCCTACTTATCAAACAGGTAGAATTCAGATTTATACAAATGTGGTATAAAAGGAAATGCTATCATTCAGCAGAACATGAGAAGCAGTTTTAGAAATTTCTCAAATTGTAAGCCAGGTTGGAGGGTAAAATCTCTATTAATGAATCAGATTTTGCTCTTCAGAAGCAACGTTTTGGTAGATAAGGTATCAGTATATCAGTATTTAGAAACAACAGCCTGAACCCACGGATGCAGCCCTATTTCATGAAGCAATTGTCAATAGTAGCTAACTGATACTCATAAAATACTTCTGAAAAATGTCAAATGTTTAAAAAAATGCTCAGAACTTGACAGTAGCAAAGGGTAATTCCTCTACTATCAGGTATCTAGATTGAAATCTTACCACATGTCATTATTTTAAACAGATAAGACTATGACAGTGCCACCAATCCTAGTTTTCAACAAACTGGAGGGTGAGCAAGAACTAGACAATTTGCATGATCCACAGTTTTTAGAAATATGGCTAATAAAATGTAGGAAGCTTTATCATCTTATTGCACACAGTTTGCTCTAAAATAGAAGGGGGATGGAAAGACATCGATGATATATTGTCATAGGGACCACTTTATGGCCTGCATTCATTACAATATGACAGTTGCCCCATTGACACCATGTTATTTATTGAATAGGAGAGCAAATAGGCTAGTAAATCATGATTGCACATCTAGCCAATCAGAATCTGCTCTGATTTTGTGCACGTTAATTTGTAAAACTTATTTATTCTGCTTCTTTTTATTTTATTTTTATTGGTCTTTGTTTAATAGCAATTTTTTCTTTACTAGACTCTCACTTTGAGGCATTTTAAAATGCACTGTGTGTCAAATCGGATTCAACTAAGATACCTAAATGCATGTTATTTAAATTAAATATAAATGCTTTGAAAAGTGTATACTTACATCATAATTGCTTAAAACTGCGTTTTCACATTATGTACATTGTAGAGTTGAATCTTGTTAATTAATGTATGCAAGAACCAAAGTTAGTTTAAAAAAAAGTAAAATAAATTATTCACATCACATACGTCTATACATCTGATAGTGTAATTAGCAATCAAAAGTACTACATTCGGTGATGTAATAAGGGCATTATAATTTTTGTACATCCTGCTGTTGATGGATTTAGATTTCACATTTTGAACATTTTCTATTTTATTATTTTAGACTAAAAAAAGATAAAAATAAAATAGCATGTTTTGTTATTTTAGTTCCTTTTTTAATCATCCTTCACGCTTCTTTTGCTTTCCTTCCGTGTCTGGCTCTCATTTCCCCAGTTTAGATAGGACTTGTTTTTCTTCATTTATCTTTACTCTCTTTCCTGCTCTGCCGTGCTAACACTAATAATAATAATAGAAATCTTGGACCTAGATCTTGGGATATGGGGGGTCACTGTGGTTACTTCTCTGCTTTTAGTTAGCTTGCCAGCCATTTCCAAATGAAAATCATTTATGCTTTTCTCAACATGCCCACAGATTTCTTGCATTTTTCAAGTTGTGTTTGATTTCATTATTCCAAAAGTTGTATGTATCATATGTACTACTTCAATTTTTATTTTCTCATAGTGCTGCCAATGTTTTAACACTTTCTTCTGCTTCGACTCATTCCACTCTCTCCATCTTTCTCTTCACTAAATGTTGGACTTCTCTCTATTTGATACAAGTCTGGTCAGTTTTAGTAGAGTGAAAGCATTTCACCAAAAATAATTTTCTGAAAGTATGTGTGTGCTGACATCCCACTAGTTAATGGTCCCCCAGAGGTGGTTTTTAGATCAATTCTTAGGCTTTTCTTCACCCTCCCAGGCATTGCTATCTCTGCAGCATCTCCATCTTGTTTTCTGTCGGGAGGTATGACGCTTCCACATCTTCTCTAACTGGACAGATTTTGTCCCTCATGTGCTTCATCTGTTTATGCCTGGACAATTAAGAAGCATCATAACTAGAATTGGTTCAGATGAAATATATTTCTGTTTTATGCCATCATCTTGAGAACCACTCCAGAAAAGGAGTCTGGGGTGTGGAGTGGATTAACTCAAAGAAGTGGGTTCAATCCATAGTCCTGGCCTTTACTAGCTATGGGACAAAATTCCCATCAGTAAAACGAGTATAACAACTATACATAGGGGAATGCCAGTTTTAAGCTGTGTTAGATAACATTTGTAAAACCTAAGGCACAAATTTATCAGATAGAGTCTTGAATGTGGGTATTCAACAGATTTCACAAGCATTACTTTCTTTTATCATTTAAATACACCGCAAAACTATTTTTACCTGATTGATTAGTACAAAATGATTATGAACAAAAAAGAAAGAAGGGCCTCTACTCATTGTACACACCCTCTCTCATCAAGCTGACTCTGAACCAGGAAGAAATGCATCAGAGTGTAATTTAGCTACCCTTCACCCAGCTAATAGTAGGATGATGATATAAGGCCTTTTTTCCATACCAGCTACTGAAACAAAACTCTCACCTGTAAAATAGACATAAAACACCTGTTCATAGAGTTATTATTGATGAATATTTAATCATCAATAAAACTTGTTTCTCATACTCTACCTGTCAAGTGTTTTTTTCCGATAATGAGTTCCGTCTCTAGAATTAAAGTAGCATGAATGATTTGTATTTCAGACATTTCATAGTTTTCATAATTTTGCTTTTTTAATGTATGGTTACCACTTACTGGGATCTAGCCATATATGAATCAGTACTTAAACAATTCTCAAAAAGTGGCACTTTAAAAAAGCACAGTAACTCATACATGACTCAGTGGGATTTGTTAAATTTCTTTTGAAAGAAACACTGTTCACACCTAGAAGTGATCTCAGCATCACAGGTTGAGGGAGACTTGTGAGCTCTCTCTTGCTGTGGGGGAATGAAGCCTGGTTTCAGTTAGAAAGGATGCAACATATAATAACACAAAAATAGATTCCGTGACTCCACTGTTGAAGAATTTTATCTCACTTACCCATTCACATGCAGCAGGAATGGTGCCTATTTTGGGGGTGCCTGAAGAATCTCTTTTTGTCTCTTTTTCTTTCTTGCTTGCTTGCTTTCTTGATTTCTCACTGTTGGATATATTTGGTATATTCTGCAACTAAATATCTTATAAGCATTGACAGATTTTTGAATAATGTGATATTATATTAACTGACAGCAGTGAAGCCTGTTGTTCTTTCATTGATAAGTATTCAAACAGTGATCAGAAGGCTCCAATGATTAGTGGTTAAAAGCATGAATCAGACCTTAAAGCCATTTCTGTCATCACTAGTATAGTGCCTATCTTATAACATTGTTATTAGGAAAAAATAAAAGTACACATTTACCCCTGTGTGGTGTGTGTGTCGTGTGTGTTTGTGTGTGTGCATGCACTTGTGCTCCTGTATGTGCATGTGCTTAAAGATTTTTCTAGATATGCATTCATTAATTTAAGTCAAGAAACTTTGATGGTCCTGTCATGAGCCATACATTGTCTAGATACCACATATGCAGATATGAATAAGGACACAGTTCCTGTCCTCCAGGCAGTCCCTGTCTAGTAAGATGGATAAATGTATTAGCCATTAGCTAATGTGATCAACGCAATAATGGAGTAGTAGATTCAGTGCAGCAGAACCAATGTGGCAGGTCGAAATACTCAGTGTAGGTCACGGAAGGCAGGCTATTTGCACTTTCTACTACGATATCTCTGTAGCAGAAAGGTGGAAGCTTGTCTGGCAACCAGTGTTAAAGTATGGACTCTGCTGTCTTCAAGCAATAAGAGCTTGTTTTGTGAGGGCATTCACTGGACATTAAGGATGGGAATATTCAATGCTGAGGACCTTATTTGGAATGTGTTTGTGTGTGTGTGTATATATGGGTACACATGCTACGTCTGTTTAGCTTCCTATAACAGTCTGTTATATTAGCTTCCTATTGCTAACAAATTGAGTGTCTTAAACAAATTGAGTGTCTTAAACATTTCAAATTTATTTTACAATTCTGGAGGCCAGAATTGTAACAAATTGAGTGTCTTAAAACATTTCAAATTTATTTTACAATTCTGGAGGCCAGAAATTGGAAATGAGTCTCAGTGGGCTGAAATCCAGGCATCAGCAGAATTCCTGGAGGCTCTAGGGGAGGATCTGTTTTCTTGCCTCTTTCAGCTTCTAGGGACTGGCTGCATTCCTTGGCTCACAGTCTCCTTCCATCTTCAAAGTCAGCAGTGGCTGGTCATGGGGGTCTCACATTCTTATCATGCTGGCACTGACTCTTCTGCCTTCTGCTTCCACATATAAGTGCGCTTGTGATTACATCGGCCCACTTAGAAAATCCAAGATCATCTTCTATTTTAAAATTATCTCTTCAGCATCCTTAATTCCAGCTGCCATCTTAATCCCATCCCCATCCTCTGCCACCACATAACATAATATATTCCTAGGGTCCATGGGTAAGGATGTGGGCATCTTTGGGAGGAAAGGCTTTATTCTGCACAATGGTGTGGCTAAGGATTGTATATTGGGGAGAAAATGTAGAAAATAAACAATACACGGAAAGTACTTTACATCTGAACACAAGAGAGATCAGGACTTGACTCTCTTGTTAAGAAACTGCATTATTACATACCCTGTGTGCCACTATGAGACACAAATTATACAGATAAGCAAATGGAAAATATTATATAAATGTTGTATTAAAATGATGGAAAGAACATTCTGGACACTTTATGTGAAGGAGAGACTGGAGTTCTCTCTGTGAAATAAATAAGAGGTGCTGCATTTTGCTGATAGAATCCCAAATCCAGTGTAGATAAGAACATTGTTGCAAACTTGAGAGGTCATTAGAAATTTAGATCTACCCAGAATCTTTAAAAATGTGCCATTTTCCTTTGTATTTCTTATGTGTTCAGTGAAGTCATAAACTCTTTAATAATAAAAGCTAAAACATACAACACTTACCATGTGCCAGGCACTTTTCTAACTGCTTCACATGTAGTAAACATTTACTCATCACCAGGGCCCACTTCTAGGGCATTGACCTAGGAAGTCACACAGGGCCTTGCACTGAGTAAGGTCCCCACTTGGTTTAATGCTTTGCTGTTACCATCTTGAAATTCTTAATAATTTTTTAACACATGGCCCTGCTTTTTCATTTTGCATGAAGCCTCTTAAATTGTATCATTGTTCCTACTCATCATGATAAAGCAATGCATCAGATGCAATTATTATCAACATTTTGTAGAAGAGGAAACTGAGGCACAGAAGAATTAACTTGCCAGCATCCATGGCTGTTGCATTAGAGAGCCAGAATTTGAAGCTGAGGTGCTTTGAACCACTCCACTATCCTGCTTACTTGAGATAATGTCTTCTTAAATGTGTCTGCTCCCCAACTATGACACACTGTCTGCTACATGGTTAGCTTTTGCTAAGTGCTTGTTGAACTGAATTATGTTTGATGGTCTTTGGTAAAAATGTTCATTTCATTTTTCAACTAATAGAGATGAAAGTTAAAAAAAAAATCCTGAATCTCTTCCAAGACATTTGTTCAAACAGGCAAAAATCAGCTTTTTCCCTTTGCATAATCGTATGTCTGAGTATATTCCCTTGTTCAAGGTACATTATTTATTATTTATTACGTAAATTTATACAGCAGAATTTTCTGGAGAGATTTGATAAAACTACACAAAGCAGTATTTCTCCACTGTCCTAATTTATCTTAAAGAAATTTGAACTTTATAAACACTGGTTTTATGTACATATATACATTCATCAATAAAATTGCTATAAATATAAATACATGTATATTTAATAACGTGAGACTAGGAGAGCCATATATAATAATAAGCCAGAAGGATGGGAGAGGAAGCTGAGTTTGTTAGTTGTTATACCTCAAATAAATTTAATATGCATCTTCTGGGGTTTGGTATGTGCCACATGCTAGGCAGTGTGAGGGAAAATTAGTAATGATTGTATTAGTAAGAATAATAAAGTCATTCCCAGGGAGCTCAGAGTCAGTAGGCTGAGACAGGGGTCCCCTACCCCTGGGCCACAAACCAATCCAGGTCTGTGGCCTGTTAGGAACCCGGCCACACAGCAGGAGGTGAACACGGGCAAGTGAGCATTACTGCCTGAGCTCTGCCTCCCGTCTGATCAGTGGTGGCCTTAGATTCTCACAGGAGTGTGAAACCTATTGTGAACTGCTCATGCTAAGGATCTAGGTGGTGTGGTCCTTCTGAGAATCTAAATAATGCCTGAAGATCTGAGGTGGAAGAGCTTCATTCCCAAACCATCCCCCACCTACCAGACTTTGTTCCTGGAAAAACTGTCTTCCAGGAAACCTGGTTCCTGGTGCCAAAAAGGTTGGGGACTGCTGGGTTGAGAGATCCAGTCATACAGAGGTCTCCTCAGAGAGAATGTATGGCAAAGACTGGAAGAGAGGGCATAGTAAGAGCACAAGCTCAGGGCTTGGACATTTTAATGATGATTCTACAAATTGAAAACGTGCAACTTTGGGCAGCTCACAGCCATTCTGTATATTTCACCATCTGTAAAGTGGGGCTAATAATATCTCTTCTACCTACTTCCAGAGATGATGTAATTACTAAATCGATCCATAAATATGAAGGCATGTTGAAAATATTTTAAAACGGAAGGAGGAGGGCGGCATTAAATTAAAGTATTTTTCTTGCACTAAGTATTGTTCCAAATAAGACACAGAAAATAAAATCACAACAAATGAAAAACCTGATTTAGCATGAAACACTGCTACATTATTTTAATCCCTATTTTACTACCTTACCTTAGATAATTCATATCTGGTGATTCAGTTACTTATTGGACCAAAACAAAGAGATTGAAGATGTTAGAAGTGCTAATTTATTTTCATCCTTAATTCACTGTTATGTAATCCATATTTGGTTGACTTGGATAGTTAATAGAGAGGACAAAACATGAAGATGTTAGAAGTACTGACTTATTTAATTCATTTCATTACTTTATTGAGCATTTATTATTTATAAGGCATTAGGAGTGATGCAGAGATAAACAAGATAAATAAATTGTAGTCTAGGCCCTTACAGAGAGCACAGTTTACTAGTGACAATAGGGATAAAATGTTTGCATACAAGACCAAATGTATTAAGCGCTGTAAGAGAATAGCTGCAAGGACCCGCAGGAGGAAGTGAGCATACGAAATGGAAAACCATATAACTAACAATCTGAATGTTATCTTTGGCAAGAAAAAACACAGTTTAAAATAAAGCAGTGTGGAATAAATAGAAAGTGTAGGAGAAGGTATTATCATTTTATGGAAATCCCCTAAGTTGCTTTATAAAGAATAACCAGTGCTGCCCAGGAGATTGTATATGTTGGCAAATTTTTTCATAGCAATGTTTACTGCGGTTTATGAAAATTTAAATTTCTCTCCTAAAAGTTTTATTGCAAAGAGTAGTAGTTTTGAAAACATGATCAGGAGATCTAGGAGTAAAATAATGTTAAGATAAAAACCTGTAACCTGGAGGTTATGATAATAAAAAACAAACAAACCTGGCTCTAGCTGGTTCAGATCATTTCAAAATAGTATTATAATATCTGCAGATTTCCAACACAAGAGATGAAAATCCCACCCATTTACGTTCCTGTGACCTTGAATGTCAGAGTAACTCATTGTTTGATTTCAGCAGCCAAGATGAGTGCCTTAGAGTTCATTATCACCGAGTCACCTTAAACAATACTGGCCAGCAGGGTAGGATGGTGAGGCTCCTCCTTGAGACACATATGAAACATTGAACATTGAGAAACCAGCTTTTGGTTGTCAGTATTTTTGAAAAGAGGGGACTACATGGCAGATAAACAAAAGTCTAGAGTGGTTAAGAATGTAAGGACTGCATCTTGTGTCTTTTTAATTTTGTTTTACATTGAATCAGTAATTGTATGGTAAGTAGCATAACAAAGATTTCAGGAGAAATATGCACCAAAGCACTGGATTAGACCTGTGCAGAAATTATTAAAATTACTCCGGGCCAAGGGCTTTGTTCCTGCTGACCACCTGCAGTGTGTGGTAATGCCCTTTTAACGTTCTATCCAGGGCCCTGCATGGACTGTCTGACTTGACATTGGACACTACTAAGAGGAGACAAGCATGCAGAGAGAGAATGATTAATGTAAGCCCTTCTGTAACTAGCCAGAGGCTTAAGGAATTCTTTTCTGCAGCATTCCAGAGATAATTGCCTACCATTTTATCTGTGAGTGTGTTGTGTCATTAAAAAAAAAATGGCATACTGTGACACCTGAGAGGTTGGTTATGTTACAAGTAAGGAAGGAAATTAAAAACAAAGTAGAACATGGAGAAAAAACGAGAATATAGGGGAGTATGTAGAGTCTGAGGAAAGATGGGGTACACTTTACCAACATCTGTTTCATTTGTCTTCAGGTCAGTAAACACACAGTTTTGATAAATTTCTCCTTTGCATACTGACAAAATTTCTCTGAAAAGGCAATGTTTTATAAGTTGAAGGCAACAGACTTGCTAGCTGAAAACTTTTACAAATTAACTCTCACTCCATTATTAATGTCTCTAGAAATGAAATTTTGGTATAAGACACTAAACAAAGTACATTTCTTAAAAATAATTGATTTTACATATATATCAATTACTTTAAAATATATATTTAATATGTATATTATTTTATATATATATATATATATAACATTATAGTGTTTGACTCCATTAATGTCTTACATGGGACTAATTCTGTTCCAGTTTGGCATCGGCAATCCACAAGAGCATGTTAGTTTCCAAAATATTATAGCCAAATACCATCTTCATCATGCTGGGGTTGGGGGCTAGGCGAGATAATCGACTTCAGTTGTGTACAGAATGCCTGGGTGCTCCATATGGCCTATTTTCCATTGGCAAGTTAGTCCTTAAAATCTTAGGGGATTCTGCTACATATGCATAAGTATTATAAATTAATGTTCTAATGTGCTTTGAGGCCTTTGCTGAATGAATGGCAGGCGAAATGAAATGAAAAATAAAACATCTATTTTAAAGAAATCATAGGCATGTGGTTCTCCCCAGGCACTAGAATTAGGAATTTGAGATACAGTTTTGTTGTGTTTTTAAACTCAATGTCTAGATCATTCCTTTTCTGGAATGAACTCTTGGGAGATGTACTTAAATTAGGCCTTTTCTTGATACCTTAGCGTTCAGAAATGGCTGTAATCATTCCAGTCAAATCCCTTGACTCATTCTTAACTTATCAATGTTTCTCAAACACATTTTAGAGGTTTTTGTTTTTTTTTTCCCTGTTTAAAATAAACACAGACAATGCATTAAGCCACGTGGAAGTGATCTATCAGAAAGCTTATCTAGAAAAACAGCATTCATGTAACAAGCCAGTCCCTGGCTTGACTAGAGCAGCTGAGGCAGCCCAAGAATTATTTTTCTTTTTTTTCTGTCTTTGTATATTTTTTTTATTTAGTGATGATTCAGATTGGTTCTCTCTATGTGCTCCTTGGAACTGGAAAGAACTATAGATCTTATTTTTTGTTGCAGACTAGTGATTTACAGGGAAAATAGTTCAAATGAGAACCAGTAAATGCAGAAAAGTCTAGCATCCAGGACTAAACCTTCAGATCAGGAGCCAACCTGTCTTAGAAATCAACTCATCCACTCATTGAGAACTCAAACTGATTTATGGACTGTAGGGAGAAAAGCATCTTCCTGCTTTCTTCCTTCCTTCCTTCCTCCTTCCTTCCTTCCTTCCTTCCTTCTGTCCTTTTTTTAAGGTATTTACTTTCAAGTATTACACTAGTAGGCAGAGGCTGAATAAAGTCAAGTAACCACAGAACACTAGTATGAAAGGCTATCCTGAACTTATAATATTGTTTCTCCAATTAATAATTATTAAATATACAGTATATAATCTATGTAATATGTAGTGTATATATAATAATTATAATTACTCTATATAATAATTGCTGTGTATTATATAGCATTCTTTCTCTCTATATGTGAACATAACCAATTAAAAATTAGTAAACATTTTGGACCTTAATTATCATTATTCATTAATAGAGATAATATAGCAAAAAGGAATGGGAAGGGTCTTGTAGTTAACTGACTTAAGTTCAGTCCTCAAATTTCTTGGGCCTAATATCTTCATGTGTAAAATGGAGTTGACTACAGTTTGCATAGCTATTGTGTGTAAGCTGCAAAATATGCTAAGTATCTGGAATGATGTGGCTCATCGAAATAATAAATGGAAACAAGTATGATTTTGTATTATCCAAGTTGAATAATAATTATTGGTGTGCTAGGCCCATCCCTATGGGGGTCAGGGTGATTTTTATTTTTTGCCATAGAAACCATGATGACAGAAATGTAACACTTACCCAGGGTCACCCACACACCCAATAAGTCACTCTGTGTCATTAGGACTTAAGGGTTTTCAGCTTCACTGTCTTATTTCAGTCCATTAGGCCACAAAGTCATCAAAACAAACCAGAAAAGAGCACTATCTAAAGCAAAAGTAATAAAATCAAAGGATCCTGGAGCAGTATTGTGCTAAAAGCCATCTGCTATCTTAGTCTACATTTTCAACCTTCTCGAAATGTTATTTGTAAAGCTTTAAAAGGCTTGACTGGAAACCTTCATGTCTTTTTAAAGATACGGTATATCTATTGCTGACTCATGCATGCTAAATTAAGAATTGTAATACGGATTTTTGAATATACATCAGAGAAATGCCAATACTTTTTACATTGCCAAAGCCCTTAGGCTTTTGCTGTTGAGAAAGAGGCTTTATGATTAGCTAAGCAAATGATTGATGCTACAGTAGTAATGATGATGAGTGTGCATGTGTGTGTGTGTTTGTGTTATGGGTGTGTAAGTGTTTGGAGGAGTAGGAGCAGTTGAACAAAAGTATTTGCACCATTGAAATGATAATAAATATTGGTGTGCATTTCTTGTTCAGTTCTTTGTTTAATATCTAATGTCCTTATCTGCCTGCTAGGATTTCTGTGCCATAATCAGTTGGGGGGAAGAAAAGACACAAAACTGCTGTCTTAGCATTTCCACTTGACTTTGATGCCTCGTCTCCCTGCCTTGCTCTGTCGGATGTCCTTATTCTTTCCACTTCTTTTCTCATTTGGGCTTGGCAGGAATGCCTTAGCTCAGTGCCAGTGTGGTAACCTTAAACTCGCTTACTTAAGTGGCTGATCTCATCTCTTCCTTTATGTGGTCTGCGGGATTTTCCCCCTCTTTGCCTTATTACTTCGCTTGACCACCTTGCAGCTTCATCTGTCTCATACTTCCGTTACTGTATTATCCTTTTAAAATAAAACAATAAATATTTCAAACATAAAGCATTTTTATGCCAGTTGTGGGGGCAGATAGTTTTATAGAAACAATAATGAGAAAAAAAATGGATTTCTTCAAGCTTTATAAAGCCCCAACCACGCAGAGGGCAAATTCTCAAGTTACAGTATTCTACTTGTCCTATTTCTGAGGAGCAGAGCAAAATTTTATTTGCAGATATTTTAAGAGATGGCAAAACAGGGAAGCAAACCAAAGTCATTACAAAAGCCTCCCAGTGTAGACCCAGCCATCTGTATATAGTTCACAGAACTCTTCTGTTTATTTATGAGTCGTGGAATGTGTAAAGCCAACTTCTAGCTGTAAAAGGACATACAGTTGCTCTCATATAATTTATTTGGCCCTTTTTTTTCCTGCAAAATCAAGAGTTTGCTTTCTGATATACAGGGAAACACTGCCATGCATAAGCACCCAGGTTTTGGGAATTCAGATTCTTTTACTAAAACATTTTAAATGACAACTAAAAAATATACTTAAAATGTAAGACTGTGGAATTTAAATAAATGCAGCTGATCTTGATATATATACATTGAAGTGCTGCACCTGCCTAAAATACTTTTTCATAGTTCTAATGTACTCTGTAAAAGAAACAGAATTAAACTGAAGAAAGAAACATTCATTTGTGAGTATAATTTGGTTCTTTTCAAGATAATAATCTTAGATTAAGACAGTTACAAAGAAAGACATTAGAAAAAGTCATATATTTGACCTGAAGACTTCATAATTTGCTTCCTAGTAATATATTTTTCCAGGGGTTTTTATAGGGAAAATAATTTCTCAAATTTCATCTTGCTATAATGAGTTCAAGGAACTAAATTGTTTAGACATTAAAAAATTAAATGCCTCTGCCATTCTTGTTCTGCAGTTCTGTGCTCTGTCTTTTCAGTTAAAAAGAACATTATGTTTTGCAGTCCAGCAACTTCCTTGATATGATGTTTTAGTTTAATCTATCTAAAGCATTACCCTCCAGACATTCTAAGAAAGTTGTTTTTCTGACGTGATGTGATTTTATGATCTCTTTGAAACATTTTCAGCCTTAAGCATTAAGCACAAATAGATGGAAATAGGTGGTAGCTGGAATGTTTGACCTATACATATGGGTTTGGAGGTACCCCCCTGAATATGTGAAAATGTAAAATAATACAAATACCCTAGAATATAAGGATATAGACAAGTACTATCCTGGCAAGGTCAGGATTATCTAACCCTGACTTACCTTTGTCTCCTTATTATTTCCAGTGTACCTTGGCTAATATCTGGAGATAGTGTACTTATAAAGGGGATGTTACCACCCTAAAAACTGAGAATCAAATTTAATATTCTCCTGAGTTGTCTATTGAGAGAGATAATCCTCCGGTCTACACATTTAAGACCCTTGCCACTAGAAGAGGTGTCAGCAGGTTAATATTATTATTCTTTTTAGGAATATAGAGTCTGAGAACATAATTTCAGAGTAAGTGGAAGGAAGAAGGACAAAGGCCATTGGTCATATGAGTTGAGTATGAGGATGAGAGGAGAACCTGATTTGGAAAACACAGTTGACAATGATAAAATCTGGGCTCAGGTCTTTTGCCTCTGCTTTTACTAACAATTTCAGCTATCTATAATGTGGTAGGAAGAGGTATACATTTATTGGAAATAATTTTGTTATTACTTGTAATATTTTATATGGTGCTCTGTATATGGGTTTGGACACCCAGAAATAACTTATTAAGAAGCACACAAATTAATTGAATGCATAGAAATACATAACTGGAACATAGTAAGATAAATTTGAATAAATTCCTACTCATAATTTTCTCTGGGGTTCATATCTTTTTTATGAATTTTATTGATATCGTGTTCCCTTTTGAAGCACTTTTCACATTAGAAATTGGCAGTTTCTTCATGGAATTGGATTAGTATCTGTCTTCAACACTAGATTTTACATTGTTATAGCAGGGGAATCACAAATATTTGCATTCATTATTATATCCCCAGCACATATAGGTACCTCAATAAACATTGTATTCAGTGAGTGGATGAATGAGTCAATTAATGATGAAAGTTATACACGATGTGCTATGATTACACTTAGTGTGGAAGATAAGGTTGGAATGTGAGCAGGTGGGGAAGGCAGATTGTGAAGAATCTGGAACACCATAGGTATTAGCTTATATTCTGTAGGAGGCAATGAAAGAATTTTAGCAGGGAAGACACACGGTAAGATTTGTGGTTTAGCAGACTACTGTGAAGGTTATATGGAGGAAGAACCATGAGAGGGACAGCAGCAGGGGGCACGTTGAATACCTGCAATAGTTTTTATAGCACTCTCTTTTATTTTTATCATAGTAGTGCTTATTACTCTGTGATATTTGCCTATTTATTCTATTGTCTTCTGTCTACCCCTGGCCTTATGCAATGCTGCACCCCTAGCAATTACTGCTGGTATATGTTAGAGCCTCAATGTTATTGAATAAACAATGATTTTTTTTTTTTTTTTTTTTAGAATTTGAGCAAGTTAGGGACCAGTTTATAAGTGTCGGTTGAGCTATATATTATATCTTATTTCTACTAATCTTATTTCTACTAATCTACTAAGATCTTTTTCTTGGACATTTACCTCTTCACATTCCATCTTTCGAATATAGAACTTTATTATTTATTTATTTATTTTGAGTCACAGTCTCACTCTGTTGCCCAGACTGGAGTGCAGTGGCACAATCTCAGCTCACTGCAATCTCTGACTCCTGAGGTCAAGTGATTCTCCTGCCTCGGTCTCTAGAGTAGCTGGGACTGTTGGCGTATGTCCTGCTAATTTTTTAGTTAGTAGTAGAGACAGGGTTTTGCCATATTAGCCAGGCTGTTCTCAAACTCCTGGCCTCAAGTGATCTGTCCATCTCGGCCTCCCAAAGTGCTGGGATTACAGGCATGGGCTACACTGCCTGGCCTCAGATATAGAACTTTAAATAAAACAGATATAATGTTTCCAGTTGAGGATGTAGCAATTATTCACAAAGACTGTCACATTTTCTAATTTCTGTCTTTACTTTGTCAGTGTGTGCACTATTAGACATAAAGCAAACAAAAAACCAAACGTCTATCTAAGCTAATTTTAACACGTTTAAAGAACAGACTTGCTCTTGCACTGCCTAGATTTTGTTCTTTAGAGAGTTGTGGTACATTTGGGCTGAGATTGCAATTTACCTTCTCATTAAGATTAGGATGGCCCCTTCTTACCAGTGCAGAAATCTATTACGTTTACACAGACTGCACTTTCTCCTACAGACAGAAACTACTTCACTGTGCCTAGGCATTTAAAATTCTCTCAAAACCTCAGGAGTGCATCCGCAGTGATGATTTTTTTGTGGATCTCACCGGTTTAAAAAAAGTCATAGTAACGAGGAGCATGACCATGTCAACAAGATCTTGACAATGAATTTCTGTTTCCTATTACAAATTACTTGCACTGTATGGTTCTCTTGTCTTCAGCGTCCAGGGAGTTTCTTAGCTGAAAAGTTGAGAATGTCAGATTATTTAAATAAATGACTTACTCTGAGGTTATCGCTACCTGTAGATGCTTCCCAGGCACAATGTTCTCCTACATGGCATGCAGACGTGTCTATTAACTCCTATTAAATAAATGCATATGAAGTAAGCATGAATAATACCATCCAAAAACTAAGAGTTTTCCTGTGTTATGTAATGTTACTAAACAAATAAATAAAAACTCAGCTTCTCATTGCAAAATTGTTACTATGGAAATGGCATAAAGTATAATCAACAATTTAAATTTCTTTCTTGTATACTTAGCTGTAATTATCAGAAAAATTAGCTTTTCAGATATTTGCTTTTTATTTTTTATTATTATTATTTTTTTGAGACGGAGTTTCGCTCTTGTTACCCAGGCTGGAGTGCAATGGCGCTATCTCGGCTCACCGCAACCTCCACCTCCTGGGTTCAGGCAATTCTCCTGCCTCAGCCTCCTGAGTAGCTGGGATTACAGGCACATGCCACCATGCCCAGCTAATTTTTTGTATTTTTAGTAGAGACGGGGTTTCACCATGTTGACCAGGATAGTCTCGATCTCTTGACCTCGTGATCCACCCGCCTCGGTCTCCCAAAGTGCTGGGATTACAGGCCTAAGCCACCGCACCCGGCCATAGATATTTGCTTTTTAAATCAATCCTCTGTGAACTCTGTGGATTCTAGGTTGATATTGACTTGCACACACTTTTGTTACCTTTCTTTTTCATACTGAGAGCTTTTCTAGCTTTTTCAAGGAACAGTTTTATAGTCATTTCTAAAGTAGATGCAGAGTTAAGGTGATTAGAGAAAAGTTATGGAAAAGTCTAGTTGTATATCTCCTCCTCCAAATCAATTAGTTATATAAACCACATTATTTGCATACATGTATATGTTTTGCTGTATGTATATCCATCTTTGTTTCAAAAAGGATTTGAGCATACTGTAATCTGCATATTAATGAAATAAACTTGGAGACCAGCCTGACCAACATGGTGAAACTTCATCTCTACTAAAAATACAAAAAGTAGCTGGTGGGTACCTGTAATCCCCGCTACTCAGGAGGCTGAGGCAGGAGAATCGCTTGAACCCAGGATCAGAGGTTACGGTGAGCCAAGATTGCGCCACTGCACTCCAGCCTGGGTGACAGAGTGAGACTCCCTCTCAAAGAGAAAAAAGATATAAATTTGAAGGATGGTGGTAGTCCTTACTTGAAAGAGTACAAATTCGTGTATAGATCACTGAAGTTTAACCTCTCTAATTACATTCCACATGGTTACAATCAGGTGGGCTAAATATGCCACCTCTTTTTGACATTTTGAGGGGAATGGAGGTGAGAAATACAGCAGATATCCTTGAAAATCTGTGTATGATTTTGTCTATCAAAAGTACATCTTTGAATGAGAAGGGAGTTTGGTTTTGGTTTTGGTTTTCTTTTTCTTCCTTCTCCTTCCACTGACACCAAAACCACTAACCTTCGGGGGAGTTTTATCATTCCTTTATCAGTGAAGTTATTCTAAAGAGCTTAAATACTTAAGTGATTTCCTTTGGAGCAATAATGGTGAATTATGTGGTGCTCTAATTGTGCTATTAGTTTATCTAAGCTAAAATGCAATCTACTTAATTTGAGGGTCTTATTACACAGTGGTTTCAAAAGGTGAAACCCATTAAAAGGACATTGGTGTTTTTAACAGGGGGTTTTAGCCTTTTCAGATGTCGCATTTGATGGAAATATTGTCTCTTACATTTATTTCTAATGTTAGTGTGAGATGTTTATTTTGATATGGAAGCATAACTTGGAAAATTTGTAGGAAACTTGCTTAGTATGTGCTTATATCTCATGGAGTGAAGTTGCAGTTCTAGTAAAACCGATCCTAGCTTATAATACGTTTAAATAATATGTGAATTTGTTATGGATTTATACCACTTACATTGTGGTGTGTTTGAAACTTAAAAACACATTTTTAAGTCAGTGTAAATATGGTGTAAAGTTACAAGACAATGGGAAATAGGATGGTTTGCCATCTATTCTCTATCTCTCATTCTTTAGAGACAAGGTCTCCTTCCGTCATCCAGGCTGGAGTGTGCAGTGGTCCAGTCACAGCTCACTACAGATGCAAACTCCTAGACTCAAGCTACCCTCACTCCTTAGCCTCCCAAGTAGCTGAGACTACGAGCATGTGCCACCAGGCTAATTTTAAAAATTTTAGAGTCAGAGTAACATTATGTTGCCCAGGCTGATCTTGAACTCCTTACCTCAAGTGATCCTCCTGCAGCTTCCTCCCCAAGTTTTGGGTTTACAGGTGTAAGCCACCAAACTTGGCCTCTCTATTCTGATTTGTATGCTGTGAAACTAGAAATTGATTGACTCAGCACTGTGTAAAAAGTGCTTAAGAAATGTTGAATTTTTAAAATTGAATTTTCATCTTGGAATTATTTTTTAAATGGTAGTCTAATGAGCAGCTATCCTATTTATCAATACATTAAAATTTTACTTATAATGATAGCTATAAGTAAAACATGGTTTGAATATAAATATAGCAGGATTTCTCAATGTTGGCACTATTGACATTTTGGATCAGATAATCCTGTCTATGGTTTGAATGTGTCCCCAAAGTTCAATGCAACAGTGTCGACAATTGAGACCTTTGAGAGGTGGTTAGGTCATGAGGGTATTGCCCTCATGAATGGATTCATGTTGTTATCACAGGAAGCAGTGAATTAGTTATTAGAAAAGTGGATTTCTGATAAAAGGATGAATTTGGCCTCCTTGTTCCACCTTTCTTGTGCTCTCTTACCCTTCTTCTTCCTGCCATGGGAAGACACAGCAAGAAGGCCCTGACCAGTTGCTGGCACCTTGATGTTACACTTCCCAGACTCCAGAACTGTGAGACAATTCTTTTCTTTATAAACTGCCCAGTCTGTGGTATTATGTTATAGTAAAGACAATTATTTTTTGTGGGTGGCTGTCCTGGAGTGCAGCATAAAATGTTTAACAGCATCCTTGGTGTCTACTTATTAGATTCTAATAGTGCCACCCAAGTTGTGAGGATCAAAAGTATTTTCAGACATTGTCAAATGTCACATAAAAAGAGTTGCCTGTTGAGAACTGTTATTTTTAAGGTAAATATCCAGTTATATTTTATTGTTCAAAATATATGTTTTGTGTATGTGCACCTATGTGTTTAGCCTCCCAGTTCCATACATAGAAATCAGGCTTTTAACAGACAGGATGCAGCCAGGGCCAGTAGCTCATGACTGTAACCTCAGCATTTTGGAAGGCCAAGAAAGAAGGATTGCTTGAGGCCAGAAGTTCGAGACCAGCCTGGGCAACACAGCAAGACCTCTTTCTACAAAAAATTAAAAAATAACTGGGCATGGTGGCATGTTCATGGAGTTTCAGCTACTTGGGAGGCTGAGGTAGGAGGAGAATTTGAGCACTTGACTCCAAAGGAGGTCAAGGCTGCAGTGAGCTATGATCATACCACTGTACTCTGGCCTGGGCAATACTGAGAATTTGTCACTAAATAAATACATTTTAAAAAAAGAATGCATTTGTTTTTTAAAGTTTTAACTTTATCCATAATTTATAATGCTACTAGCAGAGTTTGTGCTTTTACCTCCTTTTTTATGTGGTGGATTGACACAAGACAGATGCAGATTTACACCCTCTAGCTCAAATCTGTGTGAGAATCCACTATGAGTAGTGTTAGCTTTCTGCATTAGGGGCTGATTCAAACTAGTTGTGTTGCAGGCCTCCCTTTGTGCTTCACACCAGAAGGCTTTAGAATAAACATTTGGCTGAAATGTCTTTGCAGGACTCACCCAGCTGTCCTGTGAAGGAGCTGCTGCCCACACCCACATGCATTAATGTCTGACTTGCCAAAATGTTTGTTTGCCTTCCCATACACAAAGGCACAATGTAATGTGAACAGTATAGAGTGAAATTATTACTTCTTCAGTCAACCAAGTGGACATGGGACTTTTTCATACATAAGATAGATAGTTTAGTGAATCTTTTTTAAAAAAAAAATGATAGAAATTTTTAGTTGACATTTGCTGAAATCATAATTTTAATTTTATAGTGGATTTTAATAATGTAAAGTGTTATAAATAAAGTGCAGTATGAATTTTATTTAATCTTAGAGAATTACATTAGATATTTTACCACAAGCTTTTCATTTTTATCCTATTTTCTTGCTCTTTCCTCTCTAGCACTCTTCCTTTATTACTTTGTTCATATTGGTACTACTATTGAATCTGTAAACCTAGCAATATATCAGTGTGAACCTAGGGTTTAGCGTTGACACGAATAAAGGTAGAGTATTACTACAAAATAAAAAGTATTACTACTTTTTATTTTGCAACTATTACTATATAGTTAATGAATTCCCTTAACATATTACTGCTCTTTAATGATGTGAAGATGGATTTGATTATTTACATAAATGGATTATCCATATAAATGGATTATTTATATACACTATAAGCATAAGTTTTTGCAATTGTGCAATAGTCTTCTCTTGTCTGGACTAACTTCTTTCTGAAATAGTTTTAATGAGGATAGTGTCAGCAATCTGAAATCTTTTCTAGAGCATAGATCTTTGCATGTAGCTAAACTATAACTAGGTAGCAAACAAAAATAGATTTTAAAATTTAAAGTATTCTGTATGAACAACTAGGTAAATCAGCAGGAAAATAAAAATAGTTGAGGTAATATATCATCAGGTGATTCTCTGCATAATTATAATTTTAATATGTAATTATCACCATGTTGGCGTACTGTGTGGTGTACTAAATGGTGGTTTTGAGTATTTAAAAAGTTTTCTATAGCAAAGAGCATTCTTTCCTTTTTCATTTAGTTTTTATTTCTCAGATGAGGACAGATGCAATGAGGGCTGTGTGCCTAAATGAATACTTTTACTCTTGACTAAATTAGTCTGGCATAAACACAAGACTGCTAGCTTTCAGTACAATTGAAAATAAGTGCTATGGTTCAGAGGTCTTTCTTTTCATAGTCCTGCTAAATCATGCTTAAAGTTCAGTTTGTACTCCAACAGCAGCATTTAAGACAGCATAGTTAAGAATCTCTTAACATTTCCATTTACAATTCTCCTCTCCTTCTAACATTTTCGTTATTGATTTTAAGATGTTTCATGGTAACAGCTTATCAGCACTTACAGCCAATGACCTAAGTATGCAATTAAAATTGTACTATTCTAGCTAGGTGATAAACTGGCCCCGACGATGGGACTTTGGAAATACTATTTTATTTCCTCAAGACCTAGTCTTATTACTAATTATAAAATAGAAAAGCACACTATTGAGGTTGAACTCTTTAGAGAAATGCTCAGTTCTTTACAGATTTTAAAATGAAGATGCTTAAATATATTTTCCTTGTTAATAATGCTTATTGTCCTTTAACATTCCATTCTAACTAAAAACATTCATTTATTTGTAGTTTGTCAGTAGAGAAAAATCGCATAGGGATGTCTATCTTTATGATTTAAATGGCAGTATGGAAAACTGCCATCCAAGATAGCATACTGTTGGATGAAACTTGGCCTTTTGGGAGTCATGTGCTTGTATATAGGAGAAGACTGACCTCCTTCTCCTCTCCAAAAACTATGCTCGAGGAAACCATAGACTCATAATGAGAAAACATGTTAGCTCAACTACCTTAAAGTTGAGACAGCTTCCAAAGATAATAGCATATGACCTGTAAGATCACATGTGTTTACTGATTCTCAGTACAAGCAGACTTTGACCCTCCAGGGTCTTTGCCCATTTCATGTTACTTTCAGTCTTCTTCCCTCAGATTTCCCACTGTATCATAGGACAGTTCTTCAGGGGTGTTAAATATCCCATTTTAGTAATAGTAGAGAAAAATATGGATGACAGTATGCATGTGTGCATGCCTGTGTGTGCTTATGTGTTCGGTTATTGTGAATGTGTAGTTTCTGCTTATTCCAAAGTAATGAGCTACATAATCTTGTTAGTTTATTTTACCTTTTTGGATCTCATTTTCTTTGTGTGTAAAATATAAACATGCTGCTTGTTCTGAGAAATCTATTCACTAAATTTAAAGCATGGATCATTTTCTTCCACTAAGACCCTCACACTGGTCTCTTCCTTCTCAAGCTTCAAATCTCTTGAGGTCTCTTTTCTTCTCTGATATTTCTTTAATTTCTATTCCTGGAATCCAAGATAGAATAGGTTCTTCATTATCTGTGAGTACAGACATATCTGTTTTAGTCTGGGACTTAGGTCTTTCCTCTCCAACTTCAGGTCAAAATTCTTCTCATGAAAGCTGAAATTCTGTCAGAACCCTAATCTTTGTCTATAACATTACTTTGCCTATAGCATAATTTTTTTTATTATTCTGTAAAAGAATCAGTCTGTTCTGTTTCCCTTGGCTACACTTTTCTTCTGGGTTTTTTATCTCTTGCCTCTGTCTTCATATAGCTCAAAACTGTCTCTCTCCACAGAGATCAGCTACTGTCTCTTATATATTCCTGTTTTATTACAAGTACAATTAAATTTCACTTTTTGTGAAGAGTTCAACTGAGAATGTATTCTTGACGTTTCTACATATTATTTGTGGTTGAGGGGCAAGGTTTTAGTGTATCTCAATGACTGTGCTCAGTGTTCATAGAATAAATGAGAATGGGCTTTTAAGCTGCAACTTGATGGCTAAGCAATGAGTCTGCTTTCATATTGATTTCCCACTCCCTCTGCCTTCAGTTTTAATAACTGATCTTCTCTTCATTCCTCTGACCAAGCCATAGACTATTTCTACTAGAAATAGCTTTAGATATAATTTGGTTTCATCTCATATTATAAATGAAGAAACCAAGCTCCAGAGAACCTGAGTGACTTACCCCGTATCCATTAAGTCTATAAACCAGGGTTTTTCTTTTTTGTGTATGGGGGGCAGTATTGGTTTTGTTGCTAAAATTTCTAGCTCTGCATCCATTCCAGCTATGCACTCATGCTTCATAAACAGTTGTTTCACTAAGTTTCTACGTTTGGTGTCCACATTTGAGGCATGACCCTTTTCTTGATAGTCTTCTGTGTCAGGGCCCTACTCCACGGCTGGGCACTCACTACCAGACACCAGGCTAGCCTGATGCCCATTGCCTGCTGATTCCTAGCCCCTAGACCTTGCCTTTTGGTTAGCTATCCACCTGATAACACTATGTGGGCTCCATGAGGCCTTCTTGGTTTTCTCCCAGTATCACCTGCCACTGTGCTTTGGGTAACAGGCTGCTCCTCCTTGGCTCCCTGCATTTTTTTTGCCTGAGAGAAATATTATGTATGCCTGGTCTCTATCTTTTTTCTCCCTTGTTCTACCTGCTGGACATATTAAAGGAAGCCAAGAGATTGTTCTCTGGAAATTTTTTGTAAAATTTTAGAAAACAATTTTTGGAAATTTGTAGTCTTGTTTAAGGTGAATGACATGGTCTTCATAATCTTGCAGCTTTCCTTTAGACCCCGAAGCTGAGAGGCTGACAGTATAAATGTGTATGTATGGGTGGGAGTGTGTGTGTACACGTACATTTATGTTGAGGTATCGCACAAATGCTATAAACACATGTCATTAGAGGGATACATTTCAGTTTTGGTACAATGAGATACATTTGGGCCTGGAAATTAGACTTACCTACTTTTGAATCTAGTTTCTCCAGTTACTGAATATGTGATCTTGGGAAAAATTGTAAGTTAAGTGCTAGGGTCAGAATTCTAACCAAGGTTTACCAGGCTCCCAAATCTATATTTTTCATATAATGTGACATAAGACATTCTCTGATTGAGAATATCCATTTAATGTCACTGAAAAAATCTTACCTGAAGGTAAATGAATGAAGACTACATGATATTTAACATCTCTGAGCTTCAGTTGCTTTAACTGTAGCATGGAGATAAAGATAACTGTATGACCAAAATTAGATCATGTGTGTGAAAGATCCCTTTTGGAAACAGCATTAATAGACCTCTTATTCTACCTTCTCTTCACCGTAAGAAATTGAATGTGGTAACCATTACTGAGTGTAGTAAACAAGAAGTAACCATTACTTCCTTAAGTAATGGTAATCATTAATTTTTCTTGAAAATATATTGTCAAGATGGTAAATTTGATGGCAAGTGATACCATATGCATCAGTATTGGGATATATTTAGCTAGAAATGATCATTTGCATTTATTTACTCCTAAAACCTAATGCACATATACACACAGAAATCAACTCTCATATCATGGCTAAATAGAGGTAATGAAATTCAGTGGCTTTTTTCAAAGATAACCCTAGTTATAACTTAGGAAAAGAGATTTTTCAATGGAAAGCAATAGATAAAATATATAATATAATATAATATAAAATATATAAAATAGATACAATATGTGGAAGGTGCTATTTTATGTTATTAACGTCAACAAAACACCTAAAAACAGAGTTTTCTTATTTAAAAAGAATTGCAATATAAGCATTTCTATTTATGTCTAGCACTCTTGAGTGTTTTTGTACCATTTAAATGTTTTATATTTAAAAGACTATGGCAAAATATAGAATATCATGCTGACGCTAGTTACCAAGCTACGGAATCACATCGGATTCAATGAAGGCCCTTTGTTTATATGTGGATATGTATAGATTCATGTAGTATAGGAGTTAGCACTGTGTCTAAGTCAAGAAAACAAAAGGCAGTGGGGGATTAGAGGATAGGGAAATAATTATTCTAGATCTAAGATAGTAGTCCAGGCAATTAATGGCTTCAGATATGTCAGAGGATATTGTGTCCTTCAGCCTTACTATTTCATCTAATCAGCCAGAATCCTAAACTATCTCTTGAGACCACTTGAAGTCGTCTTGAGTTATTAATATGTTAACCAAAATGGTGGCAGAGTAGAAAATCTCTTGGTGATGAAATCAAATGGCACTATTTGACGTTCTTTATTGAATCATAATGGTCCTTCTGAAAAATCCCTGAAGGAGGAAGGACTTTAAAACTTTGCACATGAAACTCTTTTATTTAATAATATCATGCCCTGCAGATTTTAATACTTTCCTGACAGAATTCCAGCTATACTGGCCTCAGATGAGATGGGGGCTAAGGTTAAGCAATTAGTAGAAATTGATGTGGAGCTATCAGAACCGGAACTCAAACTCAAGTCTATCAAGCACAATATGGGGGAAAAAAAAAGAAAAAAAAAAAAAGCTCTTTTCGAGAATTTAATTGGCCTCAATGGACAGCAGACAATTCCTTGTCTGTGCTCTTGTGTTTATCAGAGATGGCAAATGGGTTTCATTCTACCTGCTTCTTCATAAAGATTGATTGATAATGGCTTTCTGGAGTGCTACCTTGAGAAGGACTTTATGGTAGATCCATGTTATTGAGAAAGTGACATGATTGATTAGAGATACCTGCTTCGGAATGTGAGGGGGATGGGTGCTTGCCAGCATTTGCCATTTCTGGCTTAGAAAGTGGGAAATGGGGAAGAATTTCTGAAAGAAAAAACTAGACCTCTGGAGTCAGAGAGACATAAATTTGAATCCTGATCCATCCCTCTTAACTGGGTGACCTTGGGGGAAACTAACTTTACCTAGTTTTAATTTAGTCTTTAAAAAATGTTACTGATCTCCCAAACTATTTCCAGGTTACAAGGAATAAAATGTCTAGAAGAGTGTGCAGTGAGCACTAGATATTTAGGAAATGCTATTTCTCTTCCATTTACCATTTATCAAGTCTCCTAGGTGCAGCCGCAAGGCTTCTCTTACAACGGGCCTCTGGCCTGTGTTCAGCAATGCCCACCAGGAGAATATGGAAACACAGGGTTGTAAGTTAAGCCAGAAGCTAGACACATGCAGTGTTTTTATGTAGGCAACCCTATTAGCTCCTAGGAGGATTCCTTCAAGTTTTATATATTTATTTTTATTTATAATCAAACATGTTAGGGTATCACTAAGATGGGGCATATTTTCTGGAATAATGGGAAGTAATTCAAAGCTATAGATTCTCATGTTTATTGCTCTGTTGCAGCATGCCTGAGATTTTCAGGACAGAAATTAAGCATAAATGATGATATATTTTAGTCTTCTATTAGCATCCCTTTTTTGTCTGCTTAAAGTTAAAAGTCACTTTAGATGTAAAAATGTAACTACCACATCAGCCAGGATTTGTTTTAAGCCATTGTGTACTCCAAAGCCTATTTTCCCTCTGAGTAGATATGGAAGAATGAGCTCCTAAGAGACTAGGTTAATCAAATTTAAAAGCAAATGTAAATTTAAATCAACCATACAGCCCTGCTGTATGGCAATTAACATTTCAAGGTAAAATGAAATGTGATGATAGTAAATACCAGTTCTATGCAGAATTGGAAACATTCTGTTTCATGGTATATTTGGGCAGAGAATGAAAATTTGAAAGGAAAACCATTATTAACACACCAGCTTTGACATTTCAAGATGACAATTCAAACTTGATTATAACGTCCCTTAAAAAGAAAAACTTCTATTAAAAACATCTCAGTTTCTCCCACCTCATAGGCTACATAATAGCTTCTCAGCCTTGGCACTATGGACGTTTTGGACTGTGGAATTCATAGGGACTTCCCTGTGCATTGTAGGATGTTTAACTGCATCCCTGGCCCCACATACTAGATGCCAGTAGTAACTCACCTTCTTTTATCATTGACAGCTGTGAAGATCAAAAATATCTCCAGATACTACTGATTTAAGAATTAAGAGAACTGGGTTACTATTCACTAGGCTTGCCAGTCCCTGTGTGGGCTTTTTTTGTGTGTGTAGTTACTTATTCCTTCAGTACCATATTTCGACTTAAGTATATGAGGATTTATAGTAGTCTTATTAAGCTCTAAAATGATCTGGTTGTATCTTCCTATTACTTTTTTAAAGGGAAAAAGTATTTCAGAGACAAAAAGTCCACGAAGGATGGTCTTTGGGGCTTAAGCAGAAAGAACTATGATATGAAAAAAACAGCTTAAAGTTGTTTGCAGCAAAAGCAAAACTACCAAAGCTATGCATATGTTTTATAAATGTCATCCAAGTGTTGGAATTTTTACAGTTGTTGTTGATGTTAGTTTGAAGGACTTTGAAAAGTGGAAGAGGAGGGTCATGGATAGTGAGATGGTGGCAAAATAATACATTTCCTAGGAGCATTCAAAAAATAAAATTTACGTTCTTTGTAATTTTATAATTTTTTTGAAAAGAAAAACTATTTTCAGGTAAAAACGGGTATTATTATTTATTCCTTCTTGATCAGGATCTCTGTAGTCACGAGTTAAGTAACTCATCTAAAATTATGATCTGGCAATCACTTTGGCTCAAGCTTCTTTTCTTCTGCTTAGAGAGTGGAGGAAAGCATTTGCTTTCTGAAGCCAGAAGGCTCATTGCTAATTTTCAGTGTTCCCCAAATCTGCTGTTGTGGTATTTCTGGGGCTGCTGACAAGGACAGGAAGCCGCACGTTGGTGAAGAGCCTATGCATTGGCAGCACTGTTGCTGGATAATGGAGATTCTAATTTAATCAGCCTGAGTTAGGGAAAGCACAATATAAATGAAAGCTTTATAGAGATGTTTGATTTGTCATGCTCAGAACAGAACATCCAGGTAGACCTGATGCTTCTTCCTTTAATAGTGTTTGTTCATCCTCCACCTTCTCTAAGACATCAGTTTTTCGTTGCTCCTTTCCCTCAATTGTCTGATGTGATTGTGACATGTACACTTGGTGTGATTGTGATTAACAGTGGCTGGCCAGTGGGCACTGTTGCTCTTTGCAGCAAACTCATCCTTCCTCCCTGATAAGAAATCACTTTTATTGGAAGTTATCCTTAATCACCAGTCAAATGAGCCTCTCTTGAATCTGGCTTGTAACCTGCTGCTACCACATTACTCTGTTGGCATCAAACAGGATCATATATCAATGCAAGTTAATTTCTTGAAGTCTGTTAAAGAGGATGATCTTTTGCTCTGTAGCATGCAGATTATGTTGGTAAACTTAGTAATACATAGTAATACATTGGAGTTAGCACAGGAATAGGGCAATTCTGTTCTTTTTCTTGTTACAAAGCTAGGGGACAGGTAATTTATTATATACTTATTCACCCTGAATAGGTCAGAACCATGAAATTTGAGAATCCTTCATTTGAGGCTATCAAGTCATTGGGGAGATTAAATCTACATTGTGCTTTAATCTGCCGGATGGCCATTGCTATCAGTAAAACGTCGGATCTGTCGTTGTGGTTAATGTAAGGGGCACCATCTGGGTAATCATCAACTGAATGCAGTGACAAGTAATTTTATTGAAGCACCAAGTAAGAACTTAACCCTCTAGATTTTTTTCCCTTGAACCCATTTTCTTACTTTTGATGGAATGAGGACATTTTTAGAAAACACAGTGAGTTCTGTGTCAGTTTTAAACAAAATGTTTCTCACTCTTACACCTAAATTTAGTTCATCTGAGAGGTTATGCCAAGAAGAATTAACAGATTACAAAAAAAAAGTAATTTTACAAGATTTAAAGCACTCTCTTTTTCTATCTTGTGCTAAGTCACTATTTTTATAGTAATCCTTTGGAGTATTTACATTTTTCTTCTGAACAGAGGCAAGTTCTTCCTCCACCATGTATGGACTGGAGTTGTATTAATCCTTGATATTGCTGGAACTAACTTTTCATAATAGAATATGTTCTCTTTCCCTTTTAGGATGAGAATTTAGTAGGTAAAAGAAGAAATACAGATTAAACATTGAGCTTCTTAAATAATTCAAGATTATAGGATGTTACAAAAGCTTAGAAGTCAGATATTAAAAATGGAATCTGTATTCTGAAGTTGTCGTGTGCCAGTATAAGCTTGATCACAAATTTTTCTATTTATAAAATATAAAGTCACAATTTGGTGCATATGTGTAATATGTATTCTGTTCATGCTTAGGAAAATATAACTGTGAAGTGAATTGTAAATAATTTTGCAAGTACTTACTATACTGATATCAGAAAATGATATGTATACATATATATCTTTTAAACTAGTATAAGACAGAACTAAAACTTATTCACATAAGACTGCAAACAGAGGTGTGTGTATATATATATATATATATGCAGCCAACTAAAAATATGAATTTATTCACTTTTAAAATCACATTTTTACTGTCAAAAAGAAATATAGATTTACTTTCTGAAACCTGATTGTGAAATTGTACACCAAACCCTTCAAATAATTGTGGAAGCCTTTTCCTTTTTTAAAAAATTTTCAAATGACTCCACTTTGTCAGGCATTTCAATTATCAGAGAACAGTGGTAGTGGTGGTGAGTCAATGTGGAGGTTGAAATAGAGATGTAATTAAGTACATTCTGAAATTAGAAAACAAGGTTAACAATGATATTTGAATGAAACCTTTTCAAACCCACTGTCAAAACACAACTTCATTTCCACTCTTGTTTGAATCTCATGGCAACCTTGCCAGCGTTTTTTTATAGTGACTTCTCTTCTGGGCGTGTTTTCTGAATGCCTTTCACTTAATAGGCATATTTTAGAAATCTCATTTCGCTGTCTGCGTCAGATCAGCAATGCTGTAGAAACCTAACCATTTTAGACTGTCTGGATGCTGTTTTCATCAAGTCATTAACATTATTATTGAGGGTGACACAGGGAAGTTAACTCCTCTCACTGGAGCATCTTATTTGTTAAAAGACCACAGATCCTTAACCTTTATAAAGGATGTGGTTTCAGCAAGTTAACTTTTAATGTGGAGCTGTTTTCCATTATAGTTTCAATTTATGCCTGTCTGTAGTATTTCCTGCAACTCTTACAGACATTTTTGTGTAAGTAAAGCTTGTCTGGGTTGTGTATAGGTGTGCTCTGAGGATCTTAGTTCTTGGCATGTTAGAACTGGAGCCCAGACTCCTCATTTTGGAGATGAGAGAATTGAAACGCAAGTTGTCCTGCCAAGGAGCATCAATACAACAAGATCTATTATGAGCATCCTGACAGTTCATTAAGTGTGTTTTCCTCTACCCTATCCTGACCTTTTGCACCAGTTCTATCTTTGTTAAAACTGTATTTCGAGGCCCTGAAAACAGGTAATTTATATTAGCCATTTTTATTCTGGATGATTTCTCCTTTGTTTATGTTGAATCACAGCCCAGAACCCAGTCTTCTGCCTTGTGCTATACAATTCATGTTAACTGAACTATTCACATGAACAATGCAGTTCATTGGAAAAGTAGCAGTATCGCTTTTGTAAAAATGATACATGCTTTGTGCACAAATTGAAAGTAATACAGAATTAAGTAAAGATTGAAGATCAACAGAAACTATACTAACCACTCAAACTCATAGTTAATATTTTGGCAAATTTATATCCAATTCTATCTCTGTGCAAAATGTATTTATTGATTACATATGAATGTGTGCCTGCATTGATTCCTGCAGTCATACATTGTCAGTAATGCTGGAAGTTGTCATTTTCTGTATCAAGGCTGATATAGACTTTTGCCAATCTTTTATATTTTTCCCATTCTGATATTCATTTGAAAAAGTCTCTTTTTCTTTCTCTTTATCACTATCTCAGCAGAAGCCTTTAAATCACCTTTTCATGTCTTTTGTTCTCATTTATATTGGCAAGGCCCATGTTGTTTCTTCCTACCTTACTGATGTGTAAAATCTCTTAACTATTTGGATATTCACTGTGATATTTTGCAAATAGTTTTCTGTTTTGTTTCCAACTTTCTGTATCATTTTTGTTGATTTTATTTATTTTGTTTTGCTAGCATAAGTTTTTCTTGGTAGTGAGGATAAACTTATTATTCTAACGGGTGCAGGTAATTAAGTAAATTTATCACTGAAATTATATTCAGAGGTAAGCCTATAGCCAGGCACATTAATAGGATAAAATACCACAGTTATTTTAGAAATATATTTCTGCACGTAAAGTTACATTGCTAATACATCTCTGTAGCACAGAGAGGATCTCTTAGTAGGCAAGAGTGGCAAAAGTCTGTGTATATATAACCAGGTTAATGAGCTGTTTACTGATTTCCTACCATTGGGTTAGTATCCCTTGAGCATTTAATTCTTCATCTTGTTATTGTGCTGAGACTCCACGTGAAGTCTTTTTTTAAAACCTTAAGTGTGTCCTATGTGAGAGTAGTTTCTGAGATGAATATATTGAGTTCCTGTTTCGAATTCTAACTTGCCACATACTATTTTATTGTTTAGTAGTGGGAATAATGATCAGTTACCTGCAGGAATTTTGCGTTGCCTGAAGGGTGATGGCTGCACATGTGTTTGACCAATAGTGTTACTCTTCTCTAGGTTTCGTCCTAAGTACTACAGCTCATAGCTATAGTATCCTGCAAACAGCCTTTCCTTTTTGTTTGGCACAAAACAAATTTCATCCACACAAAAAAATCTGCATTTTATTTCAGAATGCTTGTAGGTTTTCTCCAATCCCCCACCAGAATAAATTTCATAGCTGTACATTCTGTACAGTATCCTGCAAACAGCCTTTCCTTTTCCCCTACTTCTCTCTTTGTTCTTAACTATTGCTATTCTTATCATTGTAGTGAAGTTGTTCATTTTCTTTTTGTTATATTGTAGTGCATACTCATTTTTCAGACAATTTGCCTATCTAAAACTGTGGTTTTCATCCTGGGTATTTTCTTAGGTAAAAAGGACATTAAGGGTCAACATAGGATAATCTCTTAGCATTTTAAGTAGCTTATCAACTTTTTAGGTATAATTAGGAGAGCACACTGACATAAGATGAAGTCAATAAATCTATCCTAATACTTGTACACTGCCCTCTGAGTGTGTGATAATTTGAAAACAATAGCTATTAATTTTATTCCCCTGTATGTGCATCAAAGAAAGCTCTGATTCTTTCTGAATTTTTTTTTTTTTTTGAGACACAGTTTAACTCTGTCGCCCAGGCTGGAGTGCAGTGTTGCAGTCTTGCAATCTTGGCTCACTGCAACCGCTGACTCCCAGATTTAAGCAATTCTCATGCCTTAGCTTCTCTAGTAGGTGGGATTACAGCCGCCCTCCACCACACCCAGCTAATTTTTGTATTTTTAGTAGAGACATGGTTTCACCATATTGGCCAAGCTGGTCTTGAACTCCTGACCTCAAGTGATCCGACAGCTTTGACCTCCCAAAGTGCTGGGATTACTACAGACGCAAACCACCACTCTGGGCTAGCTCTGATTCTTTAGAAGGCAACATTGTCTTAGTTCAGAAAGGTAAGAATGTAGCTGATTGGAAGGAAACTAAAAGCCAACAGGAGTTTGCTTTTAGTAGATGCAGGAAAGAGTAAAGACTGAGTGAAGCCTATGGGAAGTAAGAGAAAGAAGTCTCTCAATGAGTTGGTACTTTGAACAGACATTCAGAAGAAAAATCAGTAAAAAGTAAATGTTTCATAGAAACATGACCGAGGCTGGGAGTCTTACAGGTTTCATTGGAGGGGAAATACGAAAAGTAGTGAAAATGAGAACCAGTTTTTGTTGGAGCATCTACCATGTGTTAGATTCTTTTCAGACACAAACATCAGTAAGTCATCGAATTTTCAAACCTCTGAAAGGTGGCTCCTTTTATTTCCATTCTACAGATGGGAACATTTGAGGTACAAAGAAGTTAAATACTTTGCAGTGTGTTTACTAAGTAATGGAGCACCAGGTCTCTCTCTGCCTTCAAATCATGACCTGTCTGTCTTCAGTGAGAGTCTAAAAAGAAGAGTTTCCCAAGGGGATAAAAGAATTCAGTGAACTCTCTGATTGTCAAAAAAGACACCATTGAACTAGAAAAAGTCACTTTCTACTGCTCTGAGGAAATTGATAAATATAAATGAAGAACTATTTCTTTTTAACTCCTTTGTTTTAGTATGGCCCATATTTTAAAACTGGTAAGTTTTAGGATTTGTTAAATATGGCTTGTCTATTCATTGTACTTTTCAATTCATGCATCCTGTCTTGCATATTTTGGGAGTCTATGTGAACACGGACACACCTTTCTGGGCTCTGCTTATCTGCCCAGGATCTTCTCTTCCCACCTGATTACCTTCTTGGTCAATCTTGCCCCAAGACCAAAAATAGCATCATCTGCTCTTTTATAATGTTCAAATTTTGAGGTGATATAATGTGTTTTAAAAATTGTGTGTAAAAATAAATGTGAAGGTACTAGGATTGTATTTTTTTTTAATCTTTCCAAATTTAACATGTGACTCTTCTAAAGAGTATGCAGGCTTATTTCAGTTTTGATAATTATTTTTAAGGTTCAAAGAGGAAGAAAAACATCTTATAGTTATCTTTGAATCTGTAGTACCCAGTAATACTGCCATCTGCTTTTGAATTGATTTCTTTTACTGCTGTTTACATAGGATACATTTTCATATCAAAATCATTTTTAAAACTATTTTTGGACCTTTGTATTTTATAACACATTGAAAAGAGTTTGGAAAGGCCTTTGAAGTTTATGCAGGCAGATCTTGCCTACTTGATAATTAACAAAATGTGATTGCAGAAGGGAGTATGTGTGAGAAAGAGAAATGTTCTTGGGTTATCTGCTGAATCAATTGTATTACATGACAGCCCCACCTTATACGCTTGAAATACTGTTCTTTGTATGTGAGGGTGATGCCTCCAATGGTTCAGCATCAACATTACAGGATCTTGAGTTGTTTTCTGGTGGAGGTAATTACTTTGATTCACTTCCACTCTGTTGCTTCTGATTCCCTAGTGATACACTGCATGCAGGTATAACATGACTGACCAGGGTAATGTTTATATTTTTTTAACAGTTGATTTGAGCAACTAATGCATGTATGTTTGTCTGCATGTTATAGTAATGACAGGAGTGAAATATCTATATATACAGTGTAGTTGAAAAAGCAACAAAATGACAAAGAAGTGACCTCCTTAATAGTATTCATTATTTTCTGCTGTGTATCCCTTATTTCAACACATGTGAATTGAGGGATTTAGGATAATTTTTAACTATTTTGAAATTCTAAAATTTATGATTGCTAAATTCAGTATAAAGTTATAGGATTAATTTCCACACATAAATTTCTAGTGTAGTACTGTATTACTTAATGTTTCTTAGGAAGCTTCGTTCTTGTTGTTGCTCTTTTATGAGAAAATAAACCCAATGCTTTTACCTTTGTATACAGTTACATATTAAAGTAACGTTAAATGTATTATTTGTAGTTGGTATATGTTCAATGGTTTAAAATTATATTTTGGTCAGACAGAGGTTACATGTAGGCTACTTAGAAGTAGAGCACCTTGTTAGGTTTTTATTCGACTTTTTCCCCCCAAGTTAAATTTCTGATCCATTTTGGCCCTCATTAGTTTCAAATTATAAGCTAGGTATAAATGGGAAAATATAATACTATTTAGGGCATGTTAAGAAGTCTGGTTTATCTATCAGTAAAGCTGAAAGGAACTATAGAAATGATATACTTTAAGTCTTCACTTTACAATTGAAGGAACTGAGGTCAAGATCACGGTTGTATCACTAGCTTCCCAAGTCCTCTGAATTCAGGCATTCATCTTCCAGCTTACCCATGATATATTTTCTTACACTGGAACATAACTAATAATAAAGCGTTGATGATGATTAGAATATAAACCAAGTGGAAATTCACAGTGGTGATGAAAACCAAAAATTATTTGGTGCTCTCCAGGAATTTCAGAGAGGGATGCCAACAGTGTGAAGTTCTCTGTAGCTAACATATTTCCTTTATAGGAACCAGAATTGTCAGAATCACATTATTCTCTCCACAGAAACCTCTCTTGCCGTTAGCCATCTATATACACAATATAGAAAATCATGCTGAGAACTTGGGGAATCCCTATTCATATAAGCAGAGGTTTGTGTTCCAATGCCTTGGCTATTGTGAAATGTAGAAATTTGTTTCTAAATTTGAAGTGTGTGCATAGTGAGACATTACAGAATTATATTTAAGAAGTGATAATATATTTTATCCAGTGTTTTTACCAAGATAATATCTTATGCCAATTGCAAATATCCTTTTAGGGTTTGTCGCCTCTGCTGAATTTTTCATTGCTACAGATTTTAAATAAATGCACAGAAGAATCTTGCTCTTTGCTTTCTTTTCTTAGTAACTTCTCTCAGTTCAACAACAAAAGGGTCATAAGTGAGACCAGGTGGAGCATCACTTGATTTATCTTTCTTACTTGAAATGAAAATATTTGTTCTCTTGACATTCTGATGTCTGCAGGACTGCATTATTAAAGGTTTACTGTAGTACCGTGAGACTGATTTAGTGTAGCGCTGAACCACATGATTATAGAAAAATAGCTCTGATTATAAGAATATATTGCCAGAAGTGAGTGAAAGGAATTAAATTTTTTTTCTAATTGTGTACCAGAGACGAATACTAAAGTAAATTCTCTCATTTTTATGAAAGGAGTTTTATGTCTGGACAGCTTTGGCATTACCAATAAATGTGTCCCCTTTGCAATTTCAAAGCAGTCTTCAAATTCATATGTGTTCTGGGATCAGAGTACTAAGGGAAATTGGACTTTTGCCTGGTGGTTATGGAATAACTTCCCTTTGCTTGAAAAATATTATGGAATGAAGAAGATATTGTATTGGTTTCCTGCCCAGAAAATGATGCCTCATTTCCTGATTATGCAGTTAGCTATTCTGTCTTCTATAATCTCAAACCACCGTATGCGGCTGTAATATAGTTGTTCTCAACCGGTGGTGATTTTGCCTCCAGGGAAACATTTGGTGATGTCTGGAGATGTTTTTAGTTATCACCTGGAGGGTGGTGCTATTGGCATCTAGTGGGTGGAGGGTATGAGTTCTGCTAAGCATTCTGCAACACAGAAGCTAGGCCCCTGCAACAAATAATTGTCAAGCACCACTGTCAATAGTGTTGAGGCTGAGAAACTCTGATTTAATGTTTATTGCTTTATATATGTCTAACCTCTGGCTTGTAAGATTTTTCCAGGGCAAGAATTAGTCTTCTGTCTCCTAAAGTATCTCACAGCATAAAAACTGTACCATAAATATGGAATGAAGAAAGACTCTCAAATATGTCTGGCTATGATTGTTAACTTCTTATTCTTCTCTATATACTCATTGGTGAGTCTAGAAATCATTATTTAAACTTTTGTATTGAAGTTTGGCACACAAAAAAATTTTAACTACACAAAGATTCTGCATTTTATTTCAGAATGCTTGTGGGTTTTCTCCAACCCCCCACCAGAATAAATTTCATAATTTTATATTCTGTACAGAAATATCAACATATATGTGCTTTCCTGAAACATACATCTGCTATCAGTGAGGCTGACTATAACTCAGGCATATGCTGGGTGCCAGCAGATAAGTTTGGAATTAGTTGTGATAGGTTATTCATGAAATAGCTAGACCGCGTGACAGTAATCAAGAATTCACTGTAATTACTTTAATCTGTAATCGGCTCAACACAGTGCACAAAAGACTGGCAGAGGAATTCTGCAACCAGAGAGGAAGTTGATTAATTATTCCAAGACCATCTCTTTGTTTTTGTATTGATTTTCAATTGTATGACCTTTTCATTCATTTATATGTTTATTCATTCAGTAGAATGTGTTAATTACACTAGGAGCATATTAATTACACCAGAAACAAAAAAACAACAGAACATGTCTCCTGATCTCTCAGTACATCCAGAATATGAGACAGACATGTAAATAAACCCATAAGAGCAATATTAATTGTATTTCTTCCTTGAAAAATTAGGGAAGTTGTAGACTCAAATTTAATAAACAGTTATTATGAGAAAGTCCTTAAGTCCTTTAATTTTTATCCTAGAAAAGTTATTTGAGAACACATTCTCTCTCTCTCTCTCTCTCTCTCTCTCATTCGTTTGTTGCCAAGGGAGCCAGCTTCATCTACTAGTGAAAATAGTGAGGTTTAATTTTGTTGTTGTTCCTAAAATGGTAGGCTCTAGATGCTATACTAAATTTACATGGATGACAGAATTGTTTATTGCACAATAAAGTCAGTCCATACAAATCAGATGCTTTGGTATTCTTTTCAGTTGTCCTATATTGTGAATGAAAAAGTTTGCATTTTCAAAGTTCAGCTGAGCAAACCTCTGATTCTGTTAGACATTTCTGGTTACTAAGATATTATAGCTTGGTCCAATGTGTAAACATCTCAAAGTAAATCAGTGCAAAAGGTTCTCACAGACTGGATTAGGGGTGGAGTTTTACAAAACTGGAGTTTTACAGATAACAGAAAAAAAAAGGCAAAATTCAGATTAAAAAAATGAGGGAGTTAAACTTCAAGAGCAGCATATATGACAACAATCTTCAGGAGTTTCATATAAGTTACAGCAGAAATTAGCACTGCGTGCGGCATTCACAGCAAAATGAGCTCATGTGATTTTAGAACACTTGATTAAGATGATAGGATATGAGAAGTAGGAGCTGATAAATGGTCCAACACTGGTCATACCCTACTAGTTACTTTGTGCTTATTTTTAGGCATCTCAGGTGACAAGTGACACAACACAGTCCAAAACTAGAATAATTTTTAAGAGGTAGGAAGTCAGGATGGTGAAAAAGCCATATAAAAAAGACTGAAGATTTTAATCATGTTGGACTTGGAGAACATAGTACTTGGGCTGTTCATAGGTTTTATATTAAAAATTTGAAATGTTTGAATATTTGTCATGCTTAAGAGGAATTACATTGCAGTATTCAGGAGACTGATCAATACTTACAGGAAGAGAGGCTTTTAATAAGTATGAGAACATTTCAATGGGGCATATCCAAAAATGAAGTGGAAATCCTGGAAGTAGTGAGTTCCCATCCCTAAGGGTTCTACAGGAGAAGCTGGACTGTGGTTTGGTAGACTGCTCATTGATTCTTACATAGGGAATTTGAACATGTCAGCCACAGTTGTTCCAACCATATTAAATACCACCACCTTGTAAACTTGTAGAGCTCTAAGAGTCCCTGACATTTAGGCCATGAGATGACAGTCAAAGATCCATAATAATGTGTAAATACTCTTAATAATTTACAATGTTGTCATATTTTAAGGAAAATTACCTTGGAAAACCTCATAGGAAGGAACTGATAGAAATATACACACATATCCCTCTTACATAGCCAGTGTTCTGTCAGTTGATGAACAGTTGACTCTTAAAAACCAGTGGAAGTAGTTGGCATGCTTGTAGAGTATGTTGTATAAAAACCATGTGTTTTTTGACCTGTGAATCACACTTGGCATGGAAATGCTCACATGCTGGAAGAAGAGTTGGACGTTAAGATGCCTGAGAGAGGAGCAGATACATTCTTATCCTCTCACTCGAATTTAAGGGCATACTTCCATGTAGTGGAAAATTGGATAAATCGTATACACAAGCTAAGCCGCTTCTGTCTTTTTGCCTGAATCGAAATAGTTGAATTTCTGTGTGTTAAATGAACATGATATGACTCCACTCCTGTCTTTTTAAAGCTCTCTTATTACCTGATAGTCTTGAGCTATTTCTGCTCATTATCTTAGCTCCTTCTGGTTCCTTTCATTGCCCTCATTTCTTTAGTTGGTAGAATTTTTAAAAAGCTGATCCTATATCAAGAAGCTTAACTTTGTTTATATGTTGGTAATGAGGGGAGATTTGAGAAATTTAACCTGGCTTTTTACTTAACAGGTTATTAATTACCTAACATATCTACATTATTTCATTAAATTCTCTAAACTTCCTCAAGAAAGAAGTAGTGCTTTTAATTTTGTAAATATAAGGAAACAGATGCTTAGTCAGTTTGTGCAGCCAAGACCTGAACAGAGGAAAAATGAGATCTGTTTGACCCCAAGTCCATACTCTTTCCAGTATACATAACAGCTTTCCTTGTTTGACTTAGATCTTTTTAATAGAGGCATTTTTGTGCTGACTGTTATAATGTTAGAGTGAATATACTCCAGTTTCGAACTTTTCTGTTCAATTTTTCAGGTTACATTTCTGTGAAATGAAGTGAATGGATATTTTGCTTACACAGCTTTGCTCAGCAATCATTTGCTTTCTGGTCATGGCCATAAAAGGAAAATTCTTTCCACAAATAGAATCTCAGGCAAAAAAAAAAAAAAAGTATTGTTCCTTTTGATGTGTTTTTACTCCTTTCTCTGCAATCCTTACATGGTAAACTGAAATAAGACAATCATTTACAGAAATGAAGGACTTGGAAAGGAAAGATGAAGCCCTCCTGCATCCAGTAAAGAAGTTTTTTGTGTGTAGCCTCATCTGATTAAGCAGCAAATCTGCCGTTTTTCTTTTCTTTTCTTTTTGGTTCCCCCTACAACGTAGAGCTAGACTGCAGTTGGGGTAACAAAAAGAAAATGAAACTTACTCTTAAATGTGAGGTAGATCTAAGATTCATGGGGTAGAAATGGGAGATTTATTTTCTACACCTTTGCTTGCTAGTGTCTAGATGGAATTAGCGATTGTTTGCCCAGGGTGATGAGATTCAATTGGTATGTCAACTCAGGCTGTCTGTACAGGTCCACAGATCAGAGCTCTCTGTGACTTCCCAGAAACGTAAACCACAGATGGAGAATTATTGCTGCTTTGAACTTTTAGTTCTGATTTCATTTGGTTACCCTGCATAGAATTAGGCTCTGTATGCTAAGGGAGAAAAAGGGAAGGATGGAGGTGAGGGTTCAGCTTAGTATTACCCAAAGGCCCACTTCACAGACATTGTTGACGTTTTAAAGAATATACTGGAAACAGTGAGAAAGTATATGTTTTGTGATGGGCTTTATGATGATTTAGAGCATTTGTCATATACTTCAGGGCACCCAATACTCAAATCATTGTTTAGAAAGGAAGAAGGAAAGCCTCTTTTAAGATGGTACATGACATACTCACTAGCTTTTGCATTCCTACCCATCATATTTTTCTCCTGAATCTCATCACCTAAGCTGTAGGCTCCTTGGGGAAGGAAGGACAAGGATTTAGAGATCCGTGGATTCATCTCAGAGCCTGGCACAGTGCCCTTTCTCTGGGTAGGAGCCCACAGAAGGTTTGGTGACTCATTGGTACTGCCACTTCCTTGTGAGAAAGGGGAAGACAGATGTGCAGGGTGATGTGGAATATGTCTATTTGTCCCTGTCACTCATATGGATCACCTGAGGGGAAAATAGCATTCATTTTTCACTCTGATTGTAGGGCTATTCAAAAGAGCTACTTGAATTTTATCAGAGGTGATATTCTCATTTTGAGAAACTAACATATAGTTCTGGATTAGGATGCAGTTTAAAAATTGCATGATATTTTTAATATATGTTAAAATGTAGGTCTGTCAATCATGTTGGGTTTTCTGTAAGAGGATGTCATAAAACCTTTCCCTAAAAGAGGCTCAAATTTGAAGCCACATTAGTTATTATTAATAGTTATTATCCATCATTACATGTCTTGTAAAATCCATCATTTTCACTACTTTTCAGTAGTCCTGTCAGAAATGTATTCTGACAGAAATAAAAATTCATGCACTACTAACTGGGACTTCAGTTAATGATACCAACTGTTATGAATATTCACTTTTTAAAGCTACCCTTTCTGGCGAAATTCCTATATGCCAGGCATGGTGCTAAGTGTTTTACATACATCACCTCGTTTAATCCCTATTATAGTGCTATTTTAAAGATGAAAAAAATGGTGATTTAGGTTCATTTGCATGCTAGCATCATACAAAATGGTACAGCTGAAATTCAAGTGGTATGTCAGATTGCAAAACCCCAATTTTAAACATTACGCTGCTGACTTAAGTTCCTTACTGAATTGTCTCTGCCTTTTCCTGAGCACTTATGAGCAGGCGTTGTGTATGTTCTGATTTAGTTTCTCTGACAAGGAATATTCAATGCCTTCCATTTTATGATGTTTATTCAAAGACTTCTGTTTGTAATGGCAATTCCTCGTGCTTAATTTTTTTCTAGTTTTTGTGCTTTGTATGATTTAAACAATATAATGATAAATTCTCTGATGGAAAAAAAAAAATCGATGTTTATGTAAGTGTGACTGATGGAAACCAGGATCTAATATCAAGAATTCTTGATCCCTGGAATAGGCCTGTTGTTTTAGAATCCCAGGAAACAAAAGCAATTTGTTCTTTGACTGAAGAGCCCATCCAAAGTAAAGCTGTCAGACCCTAAAGTGTAGTGATGCATCTGTATAGCCATATGCTGACAGATGTTTCTGTATGTAACTCTTCCTTTTTGATGTACAGTGTGACTTCTACGCAAAGGTTTTTGTCTTTACTTGTGGAAGTTTTATCTGCAAAATAGTTCAACCATATGAAAAAGAATTAGGAAAATGAAAAAGGGTGAACTAAAAATATACCATATCAAAAGAAAACCAAAAATGTTATCAAGCTTTTTTTTTCAACTAGTGATGGAGAACGACATGATAATCTTGGATTCCTTCTGTCAGATGGCACAGAAATACCACAAGGTAGTGTGCCAGTTCCAGGGTGGCAGCTAATCCACTGATCGCACAGCAGCATGCCACTCCAGAAAGATAAATCTGCAGTCTCATTAGGACTTCATGTAAAAAAAAAAAAAAAAAAAAATTCGTTAGCGAGAGCAAGGAAATCTTATCAAAGTTTTTAGTTTGTAGTTTAGCCTCTGTGAATTCAGAAAATAATAATGTTGATTTATTTTGAAAAAGAAAAAAAAGGAATTTTTAAAAAGAAGAAGCTAAAAAGTAAAATGTCTTATTTGGAAATTTTTGGATTTGTTATCTCATCTTAGATTATTCAAGACAGGTGAATATTCCTCCTAACCATAAAAACCTTCTATGGAGTTGTAGGTTTAAAGACTATCTTTGACAAAGACCGCTCTCTAGATGTGTTATTGCCTCTAGGAAGTGCGAAAATAGCACCAATTGGTTTCCCTGTTGCACCCACGGAAAGATCACATTTTGGCGTCACTTGGAAGCCATTGTTTGCAGAAGGCAAAGCTGTCAGTGACTCATTTATTCTCACCTCTTGTCTAATGCTTTGCTTCAAGCACAGTCTTGGCTGTGCCTCAGACTGATCTTCCAGCTCCTTTTTTTCCTTACATGTCCACATCTAGTTATTACCACAAAATTTTGTATGTCCTGGCACCGGCAAACATCTCTATGTCCAAAATTCTGAGGTTTACTTACTCTTTTGCTCAATACTTAGCAGTTGTTTGGATGTTCTCTTGTCATATATTTTATTTGGCTCTTTGGCAAGGTTTGTGCTGATGGCAAATGTTGTTTGAGATTGGATGAAGGTGCTTGTGAACTTTACATTGGTGATGCCTTTTTTGTTTGTTTTTAAATATATTTATAGAGGAATCATAATATGACACCTACAGTGAGTTCAAGTTCTAGAGATGATGAGAAACTTGATTTTGTGTTTAGTCGTCACTGTGTTCATGTAATTGCAGCTGACATAATATAAAACCATTCCCGGGGCTTACCCCAAGAGTTTACTTTTCTCTGGTATAGAGACTAGTTGGCAGAGGATGAGTTGGGAGCATAGGGTTTTGCTCCATGTATTGTTCAGTGTCCAGATTTTTTTCATCTTGTGACCTTCTGTGACCCGTAGGCCCTCTGTGACCCGTAGGGCCTCTGAACCATCTGCTAGATCCTGTGCATCCGGCCTGAAGAAGGCACACTGTTTTCTTAGTCACTTTACCCCCATTTTGCTTCCAACAATATTCTGTTGATGAGTACCATTCATGTGAGTCTGCCTAAGCCAATGGGGGCAGAGAAATGTAGCCTCTGACAGGGCAACCACTTCTCATATGCAAGTCTACCAAAAAACAAAATAAAAACAAAGTGTTGATGATGAACTGACAACTTCTGCTAACTGCTCAAAATAAGTAACTTAGTGCTAATCTCTGCCTCTAAATATCCTAAAGTCATTATATTTGTTTCTTAGGGCTGTCATAAAAAAGTAACACAGAATGGGTGGCACAAAACAGTAGAAATATAGGATTTTGCAGTTCTAAAGTCAGAAGTCTAAAGTCCAGGTGTCAGCAGAGCCATGGTCACTCTGAGACTCTGGTAGCCTCCTTCCTCTCCCCATCCTTGCTGATGGTGGTGACCCATCAGTCCTTGGCATCCATTGGTTTGCAGCTGCTGGCTCCAAATCCTGCCTCCATCATCTATGACATCTTTCTTTCTTTGTATTTTTGTTTTTATGTGGTGCTTTCATTTTCTAAGGACACTAGTCATATTGGATTATGGTCTACACCAGTAATCTCATCTGGCCCTCATTCCATCTGCACATTTTTCAATGAGGTCACATTTACAGGTATCAGGGGTTAAGACTTCAACATATCTTTTGAGAGAAAGACACGATTTAACCCATAACAGATAATTTGGGTTCCTCTGTTTTGTTTTGTTTTAAGTTCTTTACCAATTACTGCCTATTAATAGATTAAATATAAAACATAGCAACTATGATCATATCAAAGTTCTTTTAATTGCTACCAAGATGTTATTCAGGGACAGCCTAGACCAGGGATCAGAAAACTTTTTTTGTAAGGACCCAGACAGATAATTTTGGCTTTATGGACCATAGTCTCTGTTACAGTTTCTCAGCTGTGCCTTTACAGCATGAAAGCAGTCATAGACAATAATCAATGAGTGAGCATGGCTCTGTTCCAATAAATGTTTATTTTATTGAATTTCATACACTTTATTGAATTTGACCTGCGGGCTGTAGTATTTGCAGACCTCTGCTAGACTATGTTCCACAAATACCTGGATGTGAACATTGTGAAATGAACCTTGGGATTGGATTCAGGCACACATAAATTCAAATTCTGACCATCATTGGGTAGCCGTGATCTTGAATTGCTTAACCTCTGTAAGAACCAATCACTCATCAATAAAATGAGAACAATTCCCATAAATCATCCACACAACACCTAGCTCATTGTAGGCATTCATACGTAGTTGTTTAGGTAGCTCTTCCTTGGCAGAGGCAGTATAACATATTAGATGAGAGCAATGTCTCCTTATGATGTTTCGTCTTGGACACATCCTTAATATCACTGTGCTTCATTTTTTCTCCTCATTTAAATGGACATAACAATAGTGCCTGCCTTTTAGCTTGCTTATGAGGATTCAGTAAGTTAATACATGTCAAGAATCAGCCTAGTGCCTGGCACTGTTTAAGTGCTCAGTAAATGGTACCTAGTCATATTGGCCATTATTGTTATAATTAGCTTCCCTTATTACTCAGCAAAAGGAATTACTGAATTTTATTTTTTGCAGAATTTATGTCAAAGAGTGAACTAAATGAATACCTCATCATTATTCAGGCCTGAGTATTCCCTTTTTCTGATGTATCAGTTTGATTATGATGAAAGAACGGTTTTTCTTTTATTTTGTATACTATTTCTGCTCAACTGTGGAGAGCAATGGCATAAAACTGTGAAGGCGACCATTAGGTCTTCTAGCTACACTCTGCCTGAAGTCTCACCCATGTTACAATAAGAACTTAAAGGAAAATTGATTCAATGAATAAAATTATGCTTTAGAGATAACTTTGATATAAAATATTTATCTATTATACCTGGAGATTCTGATGTCATTAGACAAATATATAAAATTGAATAAAATTTGTTCATGTATAATTGAGAACTTTTCATGGAGATATAGCAGAGAAAAACCTCTTGGTTACCGTATTTTCCTTGGTTACATTAACTTAACGATTATCAGAAACTCTCCTTCTACTGGAAACAAGGAAGAAGATTGGGCAGAAGAATAAGAGTATTAATCTAAAACTAGAATTAGACTCATAATCAGAAAGTTACTAGTTAAAATACCTAAACATTTTACAGTTTAGGCATGAATTTTGACATAACCCAATGTTATGTAAAATTTAATACAAATTTAATTTGAGATCTCTATATATTTCTAAACAATGAGGAATTTTGCAGAGAATTATAATGATCATCTGGCTAGTTTCTCATTTTTCTTAAATTAAGAGGGAGTGTAGGTCAGATTCCAAGAATATGATTTGGAGGTTTTGCAGTATGATATGGGGTCATGAGATTCAGATCAAAATTGAGTGTTTTATCGGGTATTTTTACTTTTTTTCAACATATTTTACATATGTGTTGAATACGGCATGCAATATGCCCCATGTTCATAATGCAAATATCACCTGACACTAGTTTGGATAAATTCAAATTCATAGAAATACAGTTTTGTGGGTTTGTTGCTTAATTATATTGGGAGGCTTTTATTTATTTATTTTTAATTTAAGGACTAAAAGTCTGAATAACCTTAACAGTGTTTGAAAGCTCTTTACGATGTAATGGCTCAGAAAGTTCCTGGCTGTTTCTGTTGGGCTACATTAATTTCTAAATAGTGTAATTGAAAAAACAAAACAAAACAAAACAAAAGACAACATTATTATTAATTTCCTTTAGAGATGTTGTGAATTTTAAACTATCTGCTCCCCCTTTTCTACCATACTAGATACCATTACTTAACTACCTCCGCCTCATTAAAGCATTTAGCATTTATTCTTCAGCAATACTTGTTGGAGCTGTTATTATTATTATTTACTGTTTTTACTGTGGCTCCTGAATATATACTGGTGCTTATGCTAGCTCTCAGACTTGATGTGTCTTACAAATTCTCCCACCTCCACCCATTTTTCTTTTGCAATCCTTATTCCCTCACATCATAGTATTTTCAAGTCTGAAACCTTAGGGACTATATTAGTTATCTAGCACTGTTTTAACAAAGTACTACATATCTAAACAACGGAAATTTATTTTCTTACAGTCTGGAGCTAGGAATCCAAAATCAAGGCGTTTGCAGAGTTGATTCCTTCAAGAAGGAGCTGTTCTGAAACTCTCTTCTTGGTTTGTTTGGCCACCATCGTGTTCACACATTGTTCTCCCTTGTATGCTTATCTCTGTGTTCAAAATCCCCCCTACACCCTTTTTTTTAGGGTTCACATTTTCGTTTTCTTTATTATTATACCTTAAGTTCTGCGTACATGTGCAGAACTTGCAGGTTTGTTACATAGGTATACACGTGCCATGGTGGTTTGCTGCACCCATCATCCCGTCATCTACATTAGGTATTTCTCCTAATGCTATCCTTCCCCTATCCCCCCAGCTCCCAACAGGCCGAGTGTGTGGTGTTCCCCTCTGTCCATGTATCCTCATTGTTCAGCTCCCACTTATGAGTGAGAACATGGCATGTTTGGTTTTCCGTTCTTGTGTTACTTTGCTAACATCTTGTATTATTATGATGGTTTCTGTCCTCATTCATGTCCCTGCAAAGGACATGAACTCATCATTTTTTATGGCTGCATAGTATTCCATGGTGTATATATATATATATATATATATATATATATATATGCCACATTTTCTTTATCCAGTCTATCATTCATGGGCATTTGGGTTGGTTCCAAGTCTATGCTATTATGAATAGTGCTGCAATAAACATAGATATGCATGTGTCTGTATAGTAGAATGATTTATAATCCTTTGGCTACATACCCAGTAATGGGATTGCTAGGTCAAATGTTATTTCTAGTTCTAGATCCTTGAGGAATCGCCACACTGTCTTCCACAATGGTTGATTTAATTTACACCTTTACCAACTGTGTAAAAGCATTCCGATTTCTCCTACATCCTCTCCAACATCTGTTGTGTCCTGATTTTTAATGATCACCATTCTAACTGGCATGAGATGGTATCTCATTGTGGTTTTGATTTGCATTTATCTAATGACCAATGATGATGAGCTTTTTTTCATATGTTTTTTGGCCACATAGATGTCTTCTTTTGAGAAATGTCTGTTCATATTCTTTTCCCACTTTTTGATGGGGTTGCCAAATTTCCCTTTTTTTAAGGATATTGGTGACATTGAATTAGGGCCTGCCCTAATCAGCTAGCTCACTTTACATTGATTACCTCTGAAAAGACCCTATCTTCAAATAGGATCACATTCTGAGGTGCTAGGGCTTATGACTTCAACATATGGGTTTTGGGGAGACACAATTCAATCTATAACAGAGATTGTCTTGAAATCCACCTTTTAATGTTAGAGCTTAGAAATTAGAGATTCTCAGAAAATAGTCCAAGTTTACACCATCCATTTATGTCAGAATCTGAACAAGAATCCTGAGTTTTTCTAATGCTTTCCTGAATATTTTGTTACCTCCCTCTCTCTAGATTAATGCATCAATGCATTCTACCTAAATAGACTGAAAGCCTCTCAGCCCTGCACTAATTTGGGTCATGTTAAAATTCACGTGGTAGTGATTTAAGATCATCTGATTCCTTATTTGCTTGGTGCAGTCTTAGCTTAAGGTTCTTAGTTAAATAAGTGAACATTATTAATCCAATTTTCTGTGAATCTTCTGCACATATTTACCATTTATTCATTTAGAAAAGATTTATTAAGAAGTTCTGATGTTGGCTAGACATTAGGCTATTAATTTCAACAGGATCTGTGAACGTTTTCTTCTGTCATGTGAAAGAGGGTGAAAATTTAATTCACTAGATTTAAATAGCATGCTGTTTAAAAGTTGTTTAAGTCGTTTCTAAGGTTGTGTTAGTCTCCAAGGAGCATTTTTTAATTGTAATCAAGTATATCTGTAATATTTGTAAGTACTGAAGGTGTCCTATAATATCAGTAAATAATTAGTTAGTCATATTAAATCTAAATCAGCTTTTTTCCTCTACCTTACTCCTGGCCACTCACCTGTTTATCGGCTAGAGAAGTTAACAGACTGCAATATGCATTAAGATCAACCTATAGTGTTATCATCTAGTGAACAGGAAAACACATCAGAATGGAAATTATGTATAGATGAAGTTTTAGTAAACATATATGAAGTGAGTGATATTAAATGTATATTTATTCTGGGCTTAACATACATAAAATGTGAGAAACTGAAACAAATGTTCTTATGATTTTGGATTTTTATATTTAAGATCCAGAAATATTTTCAAGTCAAAAGGCTGTAGAAATTTTTAAATAAATTGCTGTTGATGGTAAAAAAAATAATAAAAATATTTGTGTAGATGATAATAGTGTAAATGCATTCATTACACTTAATTCATTCGGAAGGATACATTGTTATAATACTGTACATTTGTATTATAATATTGCATGCAGGTTTTATAGTATGTTTATTAAGAGTTTTAGTTTAAAAATATTTTAGACCTCAGAGAACAGGTATTTAAGTAGGCACATAAGGTGGAGATGTGAGTCACTTACCTATGATGAATAATGTGTTTTATTATTGTTTTTATTTTTATTTTTCTTTAAGTTCTGGGATACATGTGCTGAACGTGCAGGTTTGTTATATAGGTATACATGTGCCATGGTGGTTTGCTGCACCTGTCAACCCATCATCTAGGTTTTAAGCCCCGCATGCATTAGCTATTTGTCCTGATGCTCTCCCTCCCTTTAACCCCACCCCTCGACAGGTCCTGGTGTGTGATGTTCCCCTCCCTGTGTCTATGCTTTCTCATTGTTATGAAGAATAATTTGTAATATCACCTGCACTGCCCCTGATAGCTATACTGTTTTCATTTTTTTCCTTCAGTCAAAGTCTTCTTAGTAGTGATTGAGGAGCATTATGAAAGTATTTTGTGAAAATTGCAGTGAATATTAGAAGAAAAGAATACTTCTTAGGATATAAGGACAAAGTTAAACTAGGGTTGATGGTTTGGGGAGTGTGGCAGGGAAAAAAAAAAGGAAACAAAAGCTTGTCAGGCCAGGACTAAGCAAAAGCTGGACCAATGTGTAGAAGGTAAATGCCTATTAGGGAGGACAAGAACTCTCTATCTGGTGTCAAAATCCGAAAATAATTAGGAAAGAAATGTGAAAAGTGTCAGGAAGTGGTAAGAGTCTTATAAAAAGGAAATTACTCTGGCACCTCATAGTGTATTGATTAGTGAGAGATGGGCGGTAAGAAGAGGAAGTTGTAGCTATCAAAGAAAGACATGCCTAAGGCAACAGTGCTGTGTGTAATAAAAATAAAATAAAATACGGTTTGAACTGAAGGAAATGAGGCAGCAGGCGCATGATCTAGGCAGACCGCCTATCCCTCTGCCTCCTTCCTACTGGCTCTCCCTTCACCACGCAGGCAATTTCCATGTCTAACTTCAGTACTCAGGAATATGACTTTAATAGACTTTATCTTATTCTTTTTCCACAATTTAATTTTTCTAAGATTTCATTCTTATTTTTATGCTGGTTGCTACATGGTACTCAGTGGAAATTTTCATACATATAGCTTTAGGCAGAATTTTCTGTTCTTAGGTAATTTACATGGGAATCAACAGATGGAGATGGAAATATGCCAGTGCTAATTCTTAACTGGATATGGAAATCTGGTTGGTTAGATAAGAAAAAGTTTTGAAGATCGTTATTTGTTATTTTTCTTAATGGGAACTGTAAATTGCTATGGTGCCTTATTTTATTTTACTTATAGCAAAAATAATTCACTATGACAAAAATGAGGTGGAAGAGTTTATAGATAGGCTTATATCAGAAGAAAAGTGTGTGAGGAAGAGAAGTAAATATTATATTGATACAATAGTTGAAATGTAAATTCAGTTGTGTGAAGTACACCCAACATAACACTGGCTTAAACAAAGGTGGAATGTTATTTCTCTCACACATTAAAAGGGCATCACACTGGTGCAGTGGCTTGGCTCTATGATTTTTAGGTGTGAGCTCCTTCTGTCTCAATGTTTCACCACACTTAATGAGTTGTGGGGTCTGCATTTCAGTCAATGGAGAGCAAGGGAGTCCACTTCCGGAAGCATGATGCAATTTCCACACATTACTTCTGTGCACATGCTATTGCCCAGAAATTATAGTCAAATGGGTTTACCTATCTGGAAGGAAGGTTAGGAAATGTCTTTCTGAGCTTCCATGGAGTTCTTGTACTGGGAGGGAGAATGGTAGAATGAAGATTGAAGGACAGCCAGTGAACCTTCCCAGAATCAAGGTTTTGAATAGCATCGTGCACAAGAAGAGGAAACTGGGCATCCAGATGATCATCTAAGGCAGAGCTATGCTGCTAGCTTAGATCACTCACCTCCAGTCTTTGATATAAAAGAAATATTTGGGAAGGTGAAGTGGATGGATCACCTGACGTCAGAAGTTCAAAACCAGCCTGGTCAACATGGCAAAACCCCATCTCTACTAAAAATTTAAAAAAATGGCCAGGTGTGGTGGCGGGTACCTGTAATCCCAGCTACTCGGGAGGCTGAGGCAGGAAAATCACTTGAACCCCGGAGGTTGCAGTGAGCCAAGATTCACCATTGCACTCCAGCCTGGGAGACAAGAGTGAAACTCTGTCTAAAAAAAAAAAAAAAAGAAAAAGAAATACATTTCCATTATTTTAAGCCACTGTTTTCATGTGTTTTCTTTTTGTTGTTGTTTGGAACCTTTATTGCAGCAACCTAGCTACCAATCACTTAACTAATATAGCTAGAAGGGGAAAAAATATCAAAGTATGTCCCCTAATAGTATTTATTTATTTATTTATTATTATTATTATTTTTTGAGACACAATCTTTCTCTGTTGCCAGCCTGGAGTGCAGTGGCACAGTCTCAGCTCACTGCAACCTCCACCTCCTGGATTCAAGAGATTCTTCTGCTTCAGCCTCCTAAGTAGCTGGGACCACAGGCATGTGCCTCCATGCCCAGCTATTTTTTGTATTTTTAGTAGAGACGGGGAGTATTTATTAATATATATATATGAAATATTATAAGCTAATTAGGAAGTGAAGCAAAAGTAAAGCCACTGAACTTAGAAAGAGATGGAGGTTTCTCTGGAAATATTCAGTTAATATACAAAATCTAGTTCTTCTTTCCTTTTTTTCTCCCTCCCTCTCTCCCTCTATTCCTCCCTCTTCCCCTTCTTCCATCTTCCCTCCCTCTCTCTTGTCTTCTTTCCTTCTCTCTTTCCTTTCTTCTCTACTTTCTTGGTTCTTTCCTTTTTTCCTTCAATAAACAAGTTGAAACTATTATCTGATTCTGATTTCTAGACCAAAAAAATCCAAAGTGATTATTTTCCAGGATTAACAAACTGTGCATTAAGAGGAAATTCTTTAGGTCAGATGATTTTAAATTTTAGAACTGCGATCACACAATTCATATTAGAGTATTTTTTTTTTGTTGCAAAATTTCTCTCTTAAGCCCCAGATTCTTGCCATTTACATGACAGTAGCCTTGAGAGTTTATAAATTGGCCTTTTAAGTTCAAGTCAATCTGTACTGAACTTAATTTTCATATCATGGAGATATGCTTCTTGCATCTGATTCTCATTTGGATTATGCTTCCTCACAGGGACCATGTCCACTGAACAATAAAGCAGTTATTGCCATGATGATATGCAATATTGAGCAGATTATGTCATGCTTAATTTTACATATTTATAATCCTGCCACCTGCAGATTCTGACATTACACTGAAGCTGGTTTTTGATCAGATAAATAGAAAATGGAAATTCTGGAAAACACAGTAGCATCCCTTGTTTCTCGATTTTCTCTTTAAAGATCAAATTTCTTCTGGTTGCTACTGGATGGTAACATTTTTTGAATTATAGAACCTCTTTGATAATTTGATGAAAGGTAGATGCCTTTTCTTGGGGAAAACATTACCCTGATACATGTTTTTAAAATATTTTGCATATTTCAGTTTCTTACAGATTCCCTAATCCCCACTCATAGTTTCCACTTCATAACCCAATGTTTGGAACCCCCAACTCTTAATCAGTATACGATTGACTTATAGAATATTTAATGGAATGTTCTTCAGGTATTTCATAGCTCAGGATGAATTTTAACTTCCTGGAAAAATGCAATACCTAAGAACAGCTGAAGAAAACCTTAGGTTTAACTAACTATGGCAAAGTATTCAATGACAAAAGGCAATCAATATTGCTTCTTCCAAGGGTCTTTAAGGTGTAAGTGGTCATCATCCATAGTACTGACAAGCAAAGCTACAGAAGGAAAAACAAAACTCCTCATCTTTTCTATAGAAAGTCCATATTACAAAGGACTTCTCATATAAACAGCTTAATTAAAATAGTCTCAATAACCAAATCTGCATTGCATAGTTAAAGCAGGATGTAGAATATATGTAGCTGTTATAGGACACAGAGGTATCATAGCTGTGATTCAGTGAAAAACAATGAAATCAGTATTAGCACAGCTCAATATAAACACCTCTGCATTGAATTTGTAATAAAGTTCTTTATGCACTGCGGTGTCATCTACTTTCTGTCATACAACTTGAAGCAAACAAAACAAAACAAACATAGAAACAGGAGATCTATCTTCTTGTCTATTTATTTCCTTTTTTTTCTTACTGTCCTAGATATTTCTCTAAGTTCCATAAAAACTCAAAAAGGCCAACCTCTCCTTTCTGGAAAAAATGCAAGCAAATAGTTTCCTTTTTGAGTAACGAAAAGTAATATAGAGTAATGCAGATAAGAACAAGGAGAAGTGAATTAAGGCAAACCAAACACAGAGAGTATAAAATTGAATTGATTGGCATGCTTAAATGAAAGCCAAGAGGCAGAGTCTTGTGAGAAGTGTGGCTGGAGCTGGAGACTCAAACAATGACATCAAGACTCTGTACCTTCTTTTGTTTTCCTTGCTTTCCTGTGTTGCACTCACTGTTCGTCAAGGTAGATGGGGAAACAAAACTGATCCTGTTACCAGCCCTGGAGCTTTTGGTGCCATCAGCAGGTCACCACAGAGACAAGAAGTAGGAGAGGAATATTTCACTTAAGAACTCTTTAAGTTTTGAATGGCTTGAACCCAAGAGGTGCAGTGAGCTGAGGTCACACCACTGCACTCCAGCCTGGGCAACAGTGTGAGACGCCATCTCAAATCAATAAATCAATAAATAAAACTATAAGCTCCCTTACAGTAAGAAGGAAGGATGCTGGTCAAAGGCAAGAACAACTGCTCACATCTAAAGACACATGCATAAAAACAAACATGAACATTTACAGCGACCAGAGATCATTCAGGAATTCGTGTCATCTCTAGCACAAATTAGGAGGCAATTTCACTGAGTTCTAGCTGTCTTTTACCACTGTTTCTAGCTTTTTGACTGCAGTTAGGTCTCTTAACAGCTTTGGAATATAGTTTTTGCGTGTCTAAAGGAGGCTTTTCATTTAAGAAATTACTTTGCCCAGAAAATTGAAAAGTGCTTTCAATAAGACACCATCTGCTGCTCTCATATTTAGTTAAAACTGGCCAAAATGGAAATCTTCCTTTATGTGACTTGCAGGTTCCACCTTCACACTTTTAGTAGTGTTTGAAACTAACCCTTCAGAAATAGTCCTTAAATTGATGGGATTGGAGTTTTATGCCTATTCCTGAATCTGAAGTTTTTTGTTGTTTTTTTTTTTCATTTATTGATTTCAGCAAAGCTAAGATATAAATGTGAATCATATATAAAGTAACAGATAACAATTGGCCACAAAGCAGAGGGGCAGCCTTAAAGGCTACCAAGTGGGTGTAGATGTCACAATTTGGAGCCAGTAATTCTGAGAAGTCCTGTCTCTTCCTCTTTTTCCTCCTCTTCCTTCTCTTCTTCTCCTTCCTCCTCCTCCACCTCCACTTCCTCCCTCTACTCCTCTTCCTCTTCCTCTCCTTTACCTCCTCCTTCTCCCCCTCTTCCCACTCTTCCCTCTCCTTTTCCTCCTCCTCCTACTCCTGCTCCTTCTCTCCTCCTTCTCTCCTTCTCTTTCTCCTTCTCTTTCTCCTGCTGCTGCTGCTGCTTCTTTGAGAAAGGGTCTTGTTTTCTCTAGCTCAGGCTGGAGTGCAATGGGGCAGTCATAGGTCATTGCTGCCTTAAACTCCCAGGCTAAAGCAGTTCTGCCCAGCCTCCCAAGTAGCTAGGATGACAGGCACACAACCATGCCTGGCTAATTTTTTTTTTATTATTCTTTGTAGACACATGATCTCACTGTATTGCCCAGGCTGGTCTCTAACTCCTGGTCTGCTGAGATGACAGGTGTGAACTACTGCACCTGGCCTGAGAATGCTTTTCTAGTATTTCAGAGGATGTTAAATACAAAGTTATTTTCTTTGTACCAGCTGGTAAAATAAATAAAATACACAATTAGTGTTTCTACCATCTTTGTGTGTTAGTCATGTGGGGAAATAAGTCTTTCATTGCATTCCTTACTCTTTGAAGAGCTGAAGGAAGGTAAAAACAAACTTTTGCTTATGGAAGTCACTGCCTTAGCAAGAGCTGCAATTACTGGAGGTTGACCTTATGCCAGAAGTTAATAGGATATGCTTTTAGCTAACATACAAATATCTTCATATATTTGTGTTGACCTTATCCCATTTTTCAAGCTCTTCCTAATTTCCATTTTATCACTTGAGACTCTTACTGACCCAGCACATAATAAAGAATTCCCATGGTCTCAAAGAGCGGTAATGTCCCTTTGAGATGCATATTTTCGGCACTGGATTCTATCAAGTGTGTGCCTGTGTGCACACATGTGCACACACCCCCCACTTATCATTTCCCTGGACTGTTTCTCTAAATCACTACACTGACTTTTGCCTAAATGGCTCAGAATCCCACAGAGGTAATTAGAGAGAAGGGATTGTTATCTTCTCTTTTATAGAGAAAAAAACCTAGGAACATAAAATTTAATTGATGTATCAACCCACTTAGCTTGTTAGTGATGGTATAACCATTATCAAGCCAAATTCTCCCAGTACTTCCTGAGAATGTGATAAAGAATAGAGAGGTGCACCGTATTTCATTTACATGTTTTTTTTTTTTTTTCATTTTCTCTGAAATATGTGTAGGTTCAAGAAATCATTGGATCATGACCTCAGTGGTTTAGGGAATTAATATGTATTTGTTTGACTATCACACCAGCATGAGGAATGTAACATGGTACTTAATTTGTTTCTACCATTTTTGCTGCTACAGACATTAAGAAATACAATTTCCATGGCAACCCTGTACACCCATGGATACACACATGCACATGTGACTGTAACACTTTCAACCAATAGTATTTGCTTTTACTCCATGTGATGATGTACGCTGATATTTTCTCTTCTTCTTCTTTTTTAATTTTTGCAAAGGCTAGTTTATAATCCACTAAAATGATTTCATGACTTTCTAGATTTTGTAACGTATAGTATGTTGGACACTGAAGTAATGGAAAAGTAAGAGCTATTGTGTCAGGGAGGTATAGTTTCTAGTCCTCTTGGTTTTGCCATTTCCTGACTGTGCAAATTTGAATGATCAACATGACTCAGTTTTTCTAACTGTGATGTGGGGAAACACTTCTTGTGGAGTTGAAATGAACACGGAGGTAATTCTGAGAGGGACCAGTCACCGTTAGTGACAAACTGATTCATTTAACGTTTTCCTCTCCTTTTGTAACTTCTAATTCCTGTGGGCGGCAAGAGGAAAAGCACATTTTCCTGGTTACTCTATTTTCTATTTATTTTAATATTACATATTAATTAAGGAGCCTTCTTTCACTCTAAACAAATTCTAAATACCATGACCTGTAATTTGGGCACATAATGATAAAGTTAATAGCTGAAATTTTTGAGTACCTTACTACTTGCCAAACAACGTACACACCATTTTTGTGAATCCTAACAGCATGCATGTGTAGTAGGTACTTTTAGCCTTGATATTTTATAAACAGAAGAAAATGTGAAGTATTTTGCACAAGATCATGGGCCTAGAATCCAAGCTGAGGCAGTGTGATTTCCAGGCAAGATAACACAATCAACCATTTGTCCTTTGCTACATTTTGATTAAGAGAAAGGATACCATAGTGATTAAAATACAGACTCTGCAGCCACGTTGCCACAATTCAACTTCTGGCTCTATCACTTGTTAGTGTGAAATATCAGGAGCGTCTCTGAAGCTGTTTCCTCGTGGTAATTTCTGATATGATATATGTTAAGTGTTGGGTGAATGAAATGAGTTAATAAGTATAAAACACTAATACTGGCACATGGAGAGTGTGTGTGTGTGTATGTGTGTGTGTGCAGTTTATAAGCTCTGCATAGGGACAATCTTATTCTTGGCAAACAATGCAGTAGAATGCAAGGGTATCTATGACTAAATAACAATCTCCTGTTGATAGTAAGAATATTAGATTTTTTGAAATAACCATTGTTTCTTTCAACTTGAATTCTTAAAGCTGGGATTGCTATAAGCACACTTATACCACATTAAGACCGAAGAAGAAATCATCTGTATGTGTCTCTCTTCTGTATTATACTGCTTACTTCTCAAGTTCATCTTTATGTCCTAAGAGTTCAGAACACTTAAATATAGTAGGCACTCAATAAATGGTTATTGTACTGTCTATAATACAATGGACCCCATTATCAAGTGCCAAATGGAATGGAGGGTTACTGCAAAAAGTAGACACAGATTCAGCATGTAGATAATACTGAATAAAATAGATAAAAATATATTCCCTCTAATGTTTAGAACTTTTTTTCTCTATGAAACAGTAAACAAGTATGATTCCAATCAGGTCTAAAATAATTTTATTGGTTTAATATTAAATAGCTTAGGTATGGTGTAAATTACAAAGGCATGCACATTCAGTTCTACATGTGAAGGTTCATACATCAGAACATGTCGACTAATTAATTTCTACTCAATGAAATGTATGAGTTTTGCATTCACATGGCATTCATCAGATTTCGTAAGCGAAGAAACAATGAGCCAAGTATGGTCGTGGTCCATTTCTTTTTTTAAAATGGATTTGTGTAATGGATCCATCGTAATTTTAAAATCCAAAGCATGACCATACTTGAGGCACTTTATGTGAAGTAGTCTTATGAAACACACACACACGCACACACACACACACAGAGGGGGAGAGAGAGAGAGAGAGAGAGAGAATTGGATAAGACTATGTATTCACAGAATCAAGGGGCAGTTTGAACTTCACCACAAGTAAGTAATCAACAAAATCCAAACTGTGAGATTATGCAAAACAACCATTTTATTCCTCAACAAATAAACTGCAAGGTAGAAATAGATTGAGAGAGAGGGAATATTTATAGACTAGAAGAGATAGAGCAATCAAGTATTTTATCATGTATGGAATTTTATAGATTCTACTTTAAAAAAAGAATGAATTATATGCATGAAACAATTACAAATGTGAACACTGGATATTTTATAGTATTAAGGGATTATTGTAATATTTTACTTTGGTAATAGGGCTCTGGTTTGGTTAATACAGCTCATTTTTATAGATGTACATAGTAAAATATGGATGAAATGAAGTGATATCTGAGATTTGCTTCCAGGTAACTGGGAAGAGAAGAAATTGGACTGGAGAGTGGTTTGATAGAGTTGTTCTTAGGATAATAGATGTAGGGACTGGCCAATGTATACATGAGTACTTGCACTATTTTATTGGGTTTTGCACATGTTTAAAATTTTCCACAGTAAAACAAGTTTATTAATAATACATATTTACTTTTGGCCAATTGTGGTGGCTTATGCCTGTAATCTCAGCACTTGGGGAAGCCAAGGCAGGAAGATTGCTTGACTCCAGTTCAAAACCAACCTGGGCAATATAGTGAGACCTTATCCCTACAACGAATTTAAAACTTAGCCAGGGTTGGAGGTGCATGCCTATATTACCAGCTACTCCAGAGGCTGAGGGGGGTGGATTGCTTGAGCCTGGGAGACAGAGGTTGCAGTGAGCAGATATCTTAAAGAAAAAAAAAAAGCAAAAGAAAATACTGTATATTTACTTTAGATCCCTGCTTTAAGTTAGCAAGAGTTAACAAATTAGAAAGTGGAAGTACTTTAATTAAGCATTTGTGAGGTCTCTTGAGAGTAACTGCAGACAGTTAACTATGGTTTGGGATATATAATGGCAATATATTCTCCTACTGGTTTTGTTACAAAAATAATAATAACTATTATTACCATTATTATTATAAGCTATGGGACATTGATCTTAGTTCACATTACAACATTTTCAGAATGTAAAACACCAAAAAAACTTTCATAGTGGTGCTCAATAGCATGAGACAATAATATTGTAATAAATTTCATAGTGTTATAGTGAAACAATATATATACAAAATCTTCTATGTGTTCAGCATCTGTCTTCATCTGTTTGAGCTACTATAACAAAATATTATAAGCTGCATGGTTTATAAACCCAGACATTTATTTCTTATAGTTCTGGAGGCTGGGAAATTCAAGATTAAGACACTGGCAGATCTGGTGTCTAGTGAGGACTTATTCTTCTTCGTAGATCATGCTTTGTTACTGTGGTCTCATATGGTAAAAGGGGCAGGGCAGCTCTCTGGGGCCTTTTATAAGGATGCTAAACCCATCGTGAGTGTTCGGTCCTCATGACTTAATCATCTCCAATGGCTCCACCTCTTAATACTATCACATTAGTGATTAGGCTTCAATATACAAATGTGGGAGGGACACAGACTTGACATTCATACCATAGCAGCATTATACGGGGCATTGCAGAGACATAAATTGATCCTAACATGCTAGAATAGGAATGCAAGACAATAGGATCAGTGCAATGATAGACCTGTGTAGTGAACACACAGGGATCATGATCAGTTCAGCTTAGATGTCAGTATAGGCATCAAACAAAGTGCTGCCAGAGGTTTCTACCATGTTCTATGTACAGCATTTATTTACAGTGACTTAAATTATAAAGAGATATTATTAGCAGACTCTCAGAAATATAGACTGAGCAAAATTTGCCATTGACCAGTGTTTATAGGTATCTCCTTTAAAAACACAGAAAATGAAATCACTGTCAAAGAGAATTGTAATTTGTATGCCAAATGTGTCTGATTTTTCATTTAATGCAATTCATACTCACTTAATTTGAAGCATTCTGAAGTTGAAGTGATAGAAAAAAATACCCCGTACACTTCATATACTTTCATTTTAACTGCATGCTTAGCATAAAGACTTTAGACAGCATCATTTTTAATGCACTTTGTTTTATGTGTCTGTTAAAAGATGGAATTTCACCAGATTTCATCATTTGTTATTTTTCTTGATCTTTATGTAGTCATTCTCAACTGGTGAAAATCAAATGTTTCAAATATTTAAACCCAAATACATGATCAGCTTTGTTTCTGTGCATATTTAAGAATGTTTTCAAAGAGTTAATTCATTTTGATGCATATTAGTAGAGTTCAGATAGTTTGTTTTTATAGTTTTCAAGGTTGGAGGGAAGAAAGAATCAATAATCTAATAGATTTCTTAGAAAAAAAATGGAATGCATAACGCCATTCCTTTATTTATGGAAATATGCTTCATATCAGCATTCCTTTGAAAATAAATCATATTATTTCTAAGGCTATATTTAAAACCTTGTGTTTACCTAGTGTAATAAATTATAGCAGTAATGATTTCTTGATATCCAAGTGAAATAACTAATATTACTAAAATAGGAAATATGTTCTTTTAAGTTTTTGTAGCAATCCGGTTAACTGTGGATCTTTTTGTTGTGAAACATGATCAAGTAATGTGAACAGAAAGTTTCTCAAGTTTAGATAGGTTCAAACTAGATGCTCTATAAATACTTGAAAAATGAAACTCTCATGGTGATACCGGTTTATGGTTTGTACATTATCTGCATTTTTAGCACTTTTGGTAGCTCAGCTTAAATGAAGGAGAGGCCTATAATTACCGCTCTCATTTTGTATCATCTACTAAGCCTTTCTTTAGTCATTAAAATAGCTAATTGGGTTGCTAAGTTAGTTTAATCTCATGGTATAGTAAACAATTAGGTATTTTTTTTCTTTCTTTCTTTCTTTTTTTTTTTTTTTTAACCGGGAATAGGAGAATACATTGGCCACATTTTGGAGTTGATTTAACTTGTCAGCCACTAAGCAAATGAGAGTAGGAGCTTTATTAACTGGACTAAAAGTGTCTCTTTTCTTTGAAAGGATCTGGATTCTGAAGCTGCAATTTCAGTGTTTTGTTTTTTATATATTACATAGAAATACTAAACCCAAGTTTTACTGAACCCAGAGTGTCATTTACTGTACGTAACTATGTAGAATAATGTGTATAGTTAGGATACCAGGTTTCATTAGATTAAGTGAATAGTTGGTTAGGATCTTGTTATCCTTTAAGATTTTCTCTTCCCCTTAATGGGGAAACGATTACTTCTTGCGAATGAACTTAGTGGTGTGTCTGATCCAAATCCACTATTTTTTTCTTTTAACTAAATAAAGGAATGGCAGCAGCAAGAAACTCCGTCATGGGAAGGGCAGGGAAATGACCAAAGGTCATTTATTGATTAACATAAAACTGCTAATTAATTACATGTTGCAACTAACTGGTTGATTCTCTGAGGGGTTCTTTTTTTTTTTCTTCTGTTAAGAGTTCAACTGTACTCTCCAGGGTGTCCATTGTATAAGCTACTGCAGAAAACATGATGCCTTTTTGTGCTTACATGATATGTCAGACTTTCAACTAATTTGGGAAGGGGATCATGTTCCCAAGAATTTTTTGTGAGCTAACATGCATTTTACATAGGATAGATAGAAAACAGAGAGATACCCTGTCAAAAAAGTATGAATGTTAAATCTGTTCATGGCTTTTCCTATAGATAAAAAGCCTATCTCTAACCATGAGCAAGTTTCTGTTCATGTTGCTCGATCATGTTTAATAACAGAAAGGCCCCCACTTAACTGAGTTGCTGCAGTAAATCAAAAGGACACATTTTCTGTTTCGATAACATTAGTTATTTCATTTGGATTTAACTAAGACATTACTGATATAATTTATTACACTAGGTAAATATAAGGTACTTGTAGAAATAATATGATTTATTTTCAAAAGAATGTTGGTATGAAGCACTTCTCCATAAATATATTATTAAAAAAATAAAGAAGAGAATTGTTAGAATTATAATCTGTTGTTAGTAAAATAGACCATGTGGAAAGATGAATTCTCTAAAGTGGATATGGATGTAGTATGTATGAAAAAAGGAAGAAAGTTCAGAAGAATTATTCTATATCCAGTGATTCCTAAATTAATTGAGAAGGCATTAAGACTTATTGGAATATTTCATGGTGAATTAGAAACTGAATCAAACAAGGCTAACAGAGAAAAAGTTGCTCGAACAGAATTCTAAAGTGGAGACTTTTTCATGCAATAATTTATACTGCATAAGTTTGTGAAAATGATATATGCTTAGTACACCAGGGGCCTTTTCCTTGATGAATTTAAATGGTGAATTATCGGTAAATTAAGAATTTTTTTGTGTGTGAAATGAATGATTGCAGAATAATATGTTAATATGAATTTTCTTGTTTTTGGGTATTGAATGTCATGCTTATAGGAAGTGAAATAACAAAGAAGGGATCTAATAATTGTATTCTCTTTCCTAAAATAGAGGAAAACTAAATCTGATGAATGCTTTCATGGATTAGGGATACTCAACAATTGTCAATTAAATAGTATGTACTGGCCCCTCCCATCAACTTACCACTTCCTGTTTACCTAGGCCACTTCCTCTTACCACTATAAAATGGGCCATATTTCTTTACACTACTGTTCACTCCAAGCCATACAACAGCTGTCTCTGCATCAAGTCTGACTGTCATATTTGGTGTGATTATCATTGTTTAAAACATTATAGAAGTATTGTAGGGTCATTTTTCTGAATACATTTTATACGGTCTTTATAAGAAATTCTATTACACTCTGTATGTTCTGTGTCACATACTATATTACCTCAAAATTGGAAGCATCAAAAACAAATTAGCTATTTTCCATGACAAAATAAGCAGACAATGTATTTGTTTAAATATTAAAATAAGTTACTTTTTTCAGTAATCAACTTTTCCAAGCTACCATTGTCATTGATTTTCTGGGCTTGTGGTAACTTAATAAAGTAGGTTTATTTTTACTTTCCAAAAAAATTCACATTCCTCTCTCCTGAGAAGAGAAATTACATAACTATATATATGGTCAAAGTCTTGGATTATGATTAAATCTCAAAATATCACCAAATATCCGTATTCAGTATACTGCTATAGAGATAGCAACGTCTGTCTTACTATTTCTCAAACTCACTTATAGCTATTACCACTTTGAATATAAAGTCGGAAGTTTAGCACATATTCAAGTTTGCATGTATATGAGCTAATAATCCTGCAGAAATACGAATTGCTACATGTGAGGTCTGAAAGATTTTATCTCCTAGTGTTATGGCTTATTTAGTTGAATATTTGCATGTGACAAAGACATCTGTAACTGTGTTTCTAGATAAATCCCTCTGTGTATAACGCCAGGAGCGACTTTTATCTGTAACTAAATGTATTATTTACTTCACTAATTGTTCCTAAATATATTATTTTCCTTTGAAGGACCACATGCTTTCCGTATGAAAAATTGTCTCTGCTGCTCACACATGCCTGCATGTATCATCTTGGCTGAGTTTGCTAGATTGAATGTCTAGGGAGTGGTGAACTCTAGGTCCTCACAAAGGATTTGTGTGTTAAATATGGTACAGGGAGGCCACTGATGGCTAAAGCCATTCACAGGGTACCAGACAGATACCAAAATGCTTCCTGGGACAACTGAATGTAGAATCATTCAAACTTCCACAAATTTTCTGATAATAAATGATTATTGCCTAGGCTATTATATTTTGTTCTTAAGAAATTATTTCTGTAGGAAAATAATTTTATTTCAAAGGATCATCTCCAGTGAAAGTGTGGAACCTTCAGTGCTTGAAGTTTGCTTTCCAGCCCATTTAGGTAGGCTTTGAATTCTATTAAACCAGACAATAGCACCCCAGAGAAAACACTTATCCCAAAGAACAGCTTTGCTACTTTTAAAGTACTATTAAATGGGGAGTTGTTAGGAGAAAATAGTGCCACTGTCTGTGGCAAAGGGTACACTAGTGAATGATATTAATCAGTCTCTCTGTACTTGGAGCTTTCCAGATAAGCTCAATTGATTGGAGAGTGGTATTGATGAGGCCAAGGTCACGGTCTGGAGACCAGTTTGGGGGAACAAATTATATGTTTTGAGTTTATAAACTCGTAGTTTAATCTTGGTAAATGTTTTTTAAATGTAAACGTTGGTCATGAGTAATGTTTGATGAGAAAATTCAGATATTTTTATATGACCATGTGACTACCATGAGATTGAAAAGGAACTCCAGGAGTAAAAAGATCAGGAGGCTGATTTTACATTGTGGCTCTGCCTCTTCTGTTGATTGCTGGAAGGTTAGTCAACCTCTCTGAAAATCAGATTCATTCTCTATAAAATTGAAATAATAATTCAGATGTCATATGGTTCCTGTGAGAAATAAGCAACATATGCAAAACCTCTAGCATTTTATTTAGCAAATTTGTAGGTGCTAAATCAATAATACTTATTTTTGTTATATTATTTTTGTTATAGTATTATGTCATGCATCAGTTTTCTTATACCAAGGGTGACATCTCTCCTTTCTTTATAAAATTTTATATCAATATCATTTTTTTATTTAAACAGTTCCATTTTCATTATTAACTTTACAATTTCAGCAAAAAATAAAAATAAAAAAATAAATGAGTGCCAGTTTTGTTCCCAAAGCAGTGGAGAAGGAAAGGAAGACAAAATCTAGTGCGCTGGAGAATCTTCCAGTTTAATCAGGAAAACATGCAGCATGTAATCACATGTATGTTTAAGTATTTTACTATAGGTCTATAGCATTCATGATGTGATCTCAGCTAAATAGGGCAGTAGGAACAGTTTAAGTATCTTCAGATAAAATAACCAGAAGATGTAAGTGATCTCCAAAACATCAACTATAGAGAGCTTCTGAGCAGTATGGCTACAGGAACGTATGATGCATTTTTAATGTAGGGTAGAACAGAAAGGGATTTTATTTGACCCTACCTGCTCTCCCAGCATGAACGTTATTTTCCTCTATTCATATATCCCCCCAGTGGAAGTAGAGCAGCAATTCTTTTGTCAGCTGACCAGTGATAAAAGTTAGAGCAGGACATATTATTTTTCAGCTACCTTGCAAAGACTCCTAGGATATGAAAAAAATCTCTGTCATATCCCTCCCTCAAATACAGGAACACTGATGCCAGTTGCTAGTAGGTTGGGCGCAGTGCTTGTGGCAATTTTTTTTTTAGATTCTACCTTACTCAGATTGAGTTCATATGACAAGCAAATGTAAATAACTACAAACCCATTCAAAGTGAAGCTAAGCACAGGAAGGGATGTGGGAAATGAAGATCTCCGCTTTCTCCAATGAACATATCAATAATTCAAAACCCTATTGATGCTTTACTTCTTCCACTCCCATCTAATGCACCATGCATGGAACTCTGGTTCAATGTCAAAGGTTTTTGGAGAGTTCCATAAAATCTTACAAGCAAGAATGATTTTTACTACATAAACCATGAGGAGTTGCAGGGGTTATTGTTTCTTTTTGAACTCCATGACATAGCTACATGTTCTAATGGCATTTTTATTTTCATTTCACTTTCTAATGAACAACTTCTGGCTATCCAGTTATATTTGCATTTTGGATCATAAGTTTGGTGTGTCTAGAGAGCATATAATTTATAATTTAGCTGTATAGATTTTCACAGCACTAAATTCTTACTATGAAATTGGAAACTAAGCAAAATATAAAATGTTATTTTTTGAAATTTTATATTTATTCTAAAACAGCTTAATTTCTTTTCTAGATTTGGGTAGCTATTTCAATGCTGAAGTGTTCTGTTTCTCAATGGTCTGTTTCTGCAAATGTGTTCCCCTCCGCCCCGCCTTGGACTGTAATCCACCACGAATAACAATGAAAGATTCTATTTTTATAAATGTTATGAACTATCTTGTACTTTGAATATACAGTACAAACCTCATCACTAGAACAAGAAATGATTTATGACTTTCTTTTTTAGTCTTACATCTGATGAGTGATTTAAACAGTAATTTAACTAATTAAGTACAATAGAATCACACTAATTCAGACTAATTATATGGAAAATTTTAAGGAAGTGGAAAATCTGATAAAGAATTTTTAAATAAAATGTTATTCCTTCAAAATATTTACTATATCTTGTACTAATAACTGTGTGATTATACTGACTTTTCCTACATTACTTTTTAAAGCAAAAACAAGTGAATTACTTGCAATTTGCACGTATCTTTGTACATACGTGGACTCCAGCGTGCTTTTGAATTGATAACTAAACACTTTCCACTTCTCTTGTGCGCCCTCGCAGTTCTTTGTTTACAACACTAAATTGCTTCACAAACTCCTTCGTCAGAGATTATACAAATATTTAAATTACCTTGAAGATACGAGGTTTAAACATCATTCTCTCATGTTACTGCACTTATTTAACCATATTTAATAAGTGTGATAGTTCAATAAATCATAAATAAATGGCTCAATAACTTCAAATATTTTCTATATTTATGCCAAAGTGCTTGTGGAAGATTTTCTAAGGTTTCTCTAAGGAAATTCCCAGTCTAGGGCCGGGTGCGGTGGCTCATGCCTGTAATCTCAGTACTTTGGGAGGCAGAGGTGGGTGGATCATGAGGTCAGGAGATCAAGACCAACCTGGCCAACATGGTGAAACCTTGTCTCTAAATAAAATACAAAAAATTAGCCAGGCATGGTGGCGCGCCTGCAGTCCCAGCTACTCAGGAGGCTGAGGCAGGGAAATCCGTTGAACCAGCAGGCGGAGGTTGCAGTGAGCTGAGATTGCACCACTGCACTCCAGCCTGTCGACAGAGTGAGACTCCTCTCAAAAAAAAACAAGGAATTCCCAGTCTAAAATATTTCTTAAGCTACATGACAATTGCCTTTAATTGTTAATATGAAATGACTGATTAATATCGATGTTTAATTAAATAAGGTAAAGGTATTTGATTTGGATATTAGTTGGATATATTTTACTGATTACAGACTTTTCAAAGAGGAATAGAGTTCTGTAATTCCTGAATTTCTTAACAGAAGTTATGTGAATGAATAATTATATTATTGAGGATAGACAGTATAAGTAATGAGGTAAGCCGAACTAATTAACGCACACATAGCTGTTTATGTCTTAGAAATAAATTATGTACGTTAATATTGAAGACCAATAAAATGGCTTGTAGTTACTTTTTTTGTGGTGATATCCTAGGAATGGGAGCAAAATTGCTTCTAGTTTTATTTGAGAAATCGTTTCAAATTTTAGTCAATAGTACAATATATATGATTCTTTGGCAATAATGGAAAATATCTGTACAGCTTGGTATAATCAGCTCTCAGCCCCGTAATAGTCTGCTTTACTGATCCAACTCCAGAGTTCACTGGAAATGTTTTTCTTTCCTCCCAAAGGTACATTTGTAGTTGAACCCCGATAAGAAAATTGAGAAGTTAAGTTTTTCAGTTTGTAGTAAGATAAATTATACATTAAAAAGTAGAGTTCAGTCAAATTGGTTTAACATGTTTCTATTTTCTATCCATAAAAGTAGCCTCGGGGGAAAAACTGCATGAACTAATAAAACCATAGATTGCATTTGAGGGGCCTTTTTTTTTTATTTTTGGTTGTTATTGACTTCAACTCTGCTATCTGTATAAAACCTGAAGGAATTTAAAAACTGGAAGGAACTGAAGTATAGGACTGGCACTCACTCTCTCAGGGCCTTGGTTTATTCTTCTGTTAAATGGTGGCAGGCATTAGATTGAATCGTATCTAAGGCTGGATCCAGTTCTGGAAGACAGTCAAGGAGGATAGAAGAACAGGAATGTGAAAGACATCAAGGGAAGGTGAGATCAGCTCCACCTGAGTGTAATTGAACGCTACAGATCACATTATTTCCAGTGATCATTTGAAATGGATCTTAACTTTCTTCTCTATCCTTATAGAATAGGATCCACTTGACTATGACACTAATTTTTTTTCATCTTTTACCAATTCTTGTGTGCTTGTGGGTGGGAGTGAGGTGGGCTGGGAACGGGTGCCATCCTAGGCATTGGATCTTATCATAACTAAAGTTCCTGACAAGGGGTGGACCTGACTCCCACCTTATCACCTGCTTTAAGCAACATCTCAATATTAGTCATAAAATGATTATGTTAATAACAATAATAAAACAAATAATGTGCTCTGTGTTTTACATGGTTTGTATCGATGATTCTCAAAACTTAGTGTGCGTCGCAATCATCTGTTTGTTTTCCTAACACCATATTCTCTGACTGTGGGGCTAAAGGACTTCTGAGTGCTGAACAATTTCCCAAGTGATTTCCAGACACACAAAGATTGGGATTTACTGGGTTGTCTAACTTAAGTCTATTTGCTGTACTGTGATGTTAGTATTCCCATTTTCCCCCCATATTAGACAGGAGGAAACTGAGGCTTACAGGAGTTGTCTTATATCATAGAGCAAATGAATGGTAAAGCTAGAAATCAAAAACATATAGTGTGAGCAAAGAATAGAACCTAAATTTTTTTTTAATTGCTGTTGAAATAGGGATGTTTAATTATCAACTCCAAGTCTGGTGCTATTTCCATTTGAAGGAAGAATAGGTAGAGTGCCTGTGATTTAAGGTATTCAATCTCCTTCCTCAGTCTTCTTCCTCAAATTCCAACTTTCAGATAAAATGCTCTTCAAATGTATGTTACTTATGAAAGATTTTCTGAAGGCACCAGCGATTTTAATTGGGTTAGGGCACTGGAGCAATACACCATCTAAAAGTAATACATCAATACTATTGTTATCATCACCATAAGTATTTACAAATCAGTGCATGGCAGTCCCAGGACAGAGAAAGGTTAATTTATCCTAGTTGGTTTTAATGCAGTATGTCAGCAGAATGACTTGAGATATTTGGGATGCAGAGAAAGTGAAATATAGACATAAGAAATGCTAAAAGACAGAAGAGATGGTAAAGATATAGACTTAGAAATGCTTCTTAGTGCTGCCTAGTGATGGCATCATATATGGGGAGTTCCTGGGCTTAAAGAAGGAACTAGCCTTTGATCACAGGGAAATAAAGTCAGGAATGGCACTATACATTTGTAATATGATGATTGAAAATAGGGCTAGCACCAGTCTTACAAGACTAATTGCTCATTGAGAGGCAAAATATGTCTTTCATGTCTCATGGTAAGTGTTAGAATAACTCTATGGAGTTGAATTTTCTGGTTTTTGATGTCATCTTCATTGTTCTCATAATATCTTATAAATAAAACTCTATTACTCATCCTGTTTCTGGACAAACTCCCAAATATGACTGATTCCAATTATAAATTACTTTTACTAGAATGTATAATAGCTTTAAAAACAACACTCAGGCATTTTTCACAGAGTAGATAAAGCGAATGAGAAGAAACACTCATTTAAGTTTTTCCATCATTTTGAAAGTGAAGGCTACCAGCTTCCAAAAAGATTTGAGTTATTTTACAATAAGTCATATTTATAGTGAGACTATTAACATAGAAATGGTAAAGTAAAAGTAAAACAGAAAAACTACATAGAGAGAGGAATAAGTATATATACCAATCCTACCCAGCTTATAAACTATACAGTGATTGAGTGCTGACATCCCTAGCAGCCAAGGCAGATTAAAATTAGGACAATTTTCCATTTTATTTTAGGACCAGAGATTTGTCAACCTTGCTGACATAGATACTGAGCTGTATCCAAAAATAATTTGGGGATGTAGTTCAGACATCAGCATTTTTTTAAGTTTCCCAGGTAATTCAAATGTGCAGCCAGAGTGGAGAACAGCTGACTTGTGTAAAACAAAGCAGGAAGTTTATTGGACTGTAAGAAAATGACTCAAACCCACATGGTGGAAGGTCAACTACATATCTTTTTCCTTACAGTTGGCTTAAATGTAACCAACTGCACATAATGTCTGGAGGACTTCAAATTGGATGTCTAGTTTTTCAGCCTAAGGAACTCATAAAAAACTCTTATCAGAAGTGGCTATGATAATTGACTTCATTCTCCTGAGGACTGATTTTCTTGTATAGTCCAAGTTCTACCATCCTTAAATAAGCTGGACTGTGCTAGAATGTGGTTTAGTTGTATCAGTGCTCTTATCAATATATTCAGAAATCTCAGTGCCTGTTTATCAACTTCTTAAGGTTCAGTCAAGACCATGACATTGTCTGTTGAGTAAGAACGGATCTGTGGATCGCTTAGTAACTATGTGACTGTGAGCAAGTTTCCTCCATGGGCATTCCTTTTCTTTTTGATTAAGCAGAATAACAGGAATATTTACCCACAGTACTATTTTGACAAATAATGAGTGTTAGGGAATGTCACTATGCATTTTAAGTACAAACACTATATCCACTATATTACTAAGAAAGCTTTGCCTTCCTTCTTTCGTTATGTTCTGGGAAATGTCTGCTACCAGTCACTCATTATCCACTGGAAAGGATAATCTTTCTGTTGCACGGTTGTTGCAGTATGTAAGTCTACAGCCCAGCCATGTATCTCTACTTTTTCTTTTTTCTTTGTTTTTTTACTTCAAGGTTCTCTGTCAAACTGAGTGCAGGTAATAAATGTCATCCCTAGTTAATTCATGATCTGCCAATGTAAGCAGTTGTCATTAAAAAAAAAAAAAAAAAAAACTGAAGTTAAGCATTTTTAAAAATACTGACACCATCTTGTTCCTTCCCCCAGAATAAAAGAGTTAGCTTAATTACATGCTTTATTATTAATGCTATTTCTTAATACATGGGATGCATATAATGAGATCCAAGGGGCAGAAACACTGGTGAATCAAACATTTTAATAGGCTATAATAAATTTAACAGATTATAGTTGCCAAAGTGTTATCATTTTAGTGCTTCTGAAGCGAAAATTAAGATATCAGTGAAGTAATGTGTAGAAAATGGCCATGTCTATAAACTTGTTTGGAAAAAAAAAAGAGACTTAAAAAAGTCATAAAGAAAAAAAATTAATAAGAAATAAAAACATTTTATTTTAAATATGGCTCACCAAATCTCCTTCAAATATGAAACGTAAATAGGCTTAGAAAGCCATGTAGTAGTAGTAGTAATAAAATATAATTGCTCTAATATTGCCTCATAGATTTGTTTTGCCTTCCTGTTTAAAAGTTTCCCTTTTCTATAAGCTTAAGAATTCAAACAAGTTTTTATCAAGAAGAGGGTAAATGAATTAAGTTTCTCTTGTGGCATTTGCTATTGGATAATACATGGAGAACACTGGAAAATTTCGGTTATATTATCAAATTGTGCTTTAAAATTAAACTCCAGATGGTCAACGGTGTGTCTGACAACTTTGCCCCTCTGAAGAAGAATGACTTCTGTGACCCTGGGTTATGGCCAGGTTGTGAATATCTCCATTTTCCTAAAGAATCATGAGACATCAAAACTTACTATTATTTAGTGAATTTATTTTTCTCATTTCTTCTGAAAAGCTTGTGTTTTTATGCAACTAACTCGTCCTCTTACTATTTTTTAACTCAAATATAAAACAGGAAACAAGAAGGAAGTAAATGAAAGACAATAGCTACAAAGATGGTAACTTCAATTAGTCTCGAATGAGAATTCAGTAACTCTCTGCAATGAAAATTAGGCCAATCCTGATAATAAAGTCTTTTATTATCAGTTTTTTTTCATTCTTACAAGTGTGGGAAAAAACTCATTTCTTCCAAGTTTTTAGATTTTTTTTCCTTGTTAGTGTGTATAACATGTGCCTAAAATCTTGAGCTTATGGACACAATTCTGGGCTTCATTCAGTCATTTATAGATCATTCTGTAAATCGGTTTCATTTATAAAGATCTCATCAGGTCTTCACTGCATCTTTGAAATTGAAAGATTATCATTTATATTTTCCAAAGATGAATCATGGCTCAGAAGTTAAGTGAGTGGCCCAAGATTGCTTAACTTATAGTTGATGTCACAGAAGAAATTCTGGTTTCTGGACTTGAAACTCCATGATTTTCCCAAAGTGCAGTATTAGTTATCTGAAAAGAGAGAACCAAAATATAAATATTCAGTGTTTGTGCCTTACAAGGGAATTCCAGAAGCCTAGTCTGCTTCATTTTTTGTTTTTGTTTTTGATATTTTTATTGTATTAAAAGAATAATACAGGTAAAAATAAGACTATTACAAAGACTATTTTTTTTTTTTGAGACGGAGTCTCGCTCGGTCACCAGGCCGGAATGCAGTGGCTGGTGTGATCTTGGATCACTGCAACCTCCGTCTCCCAGGTTCAAGCGATTCTCCTGCCTCAGCCTCCCTAGCAGCTAGGACCACAGGAGTGCACCACCACGTCCAGCTAATGTTTGTATTTTTAGTAGCTGGCCAGGATGGTCTTGAACTCTTGACCTCCTGATCTACCCTCCTTGGCCTCCCAAAGTGCTGGGATTACAGGGGTGAGTCACCATGCCCGACCTATAAAGACTATTGTAATGATTTTGCACTTACAAAACTAAAATTTTTGTAACACAAAATATGCAATGCAATATATTGAGTGTTTTATAAAATAAGTGTCATTGTTAGAATGACATGTGATTTGCAGTGCCCAACAGGTGAACTCAGCAAGGGAACACCCGTTTACATTTGAATGATGACTATAACGTCTTTCATATGTATGAAGCCCAAGCCCAGCTGTGTCACTTCCATCTACTTCCCACCATGTCCAGGCTCTACGACCTACTATATAAGTTTTCTATTACTTTGTAAGAAACTACCAGGCACATATGGCTTAAAACAATGCCAATTTGTTACCTTACATTTCTTAATGTCAGCTCAGTCTGTCTGTCTTCAAAACTAGCCAAGGTGAATAGAGTCCTCACAGTGCATCCTCTGACTTTCTCTTCTGCCTCCCTCATCTTCTTTTAAGAAACTTTGTGATTATAACGGACCTGCAGATGATTCAATATACAATTTACCGATTTTAAGGTCAATTGGTTAACAAACTGAATTTCATCTGCAACCTTAATTCCTCTTTGCATGTAGAACATGTCTCAACTTCCACGAATTAGGATTTGGACCTTGTTGGGAGTCTATTTTTCTGCTTAGCACACCCACTTTCACTTATTTTCCTGGAGTCATTTGACTTGTACTAAGGAATAAAAAATAACATATACTGGACATTGAATATATTTTTTCTTATGATCACTGGTAGCTTTTCTTTTTTAACAAAGTGCAGGCAAGGAAGTTAAAACAAGTGAGTGATGGTAGTGGCAGAGGAAATAAATTCACCTTTGTAGTAAAAGGTTCAGGTGCCAAAGTTAGGTTTCAGTTCAGTTTAATCATTAAATGCTTAACTAACACTTCGGGAACTAACTCTGTTTGTCTGTCTTTATTCCTGTGAGACATTTTAATTCATCCAGACCAGGAAAAGCTATTTAAGGACACAAACCTTCATTCCACAGAATATGAAAACTCAAGTATTTTAAATGTATATAGTTTCCTAAACAGATTTCACCAGGTGCAGTTTATATGAAATGTCTAAGATAGAAAAAGAAAAAAAAAAAAGAAAAAAGAAAATCGAGCATCTGTTTGAGTGGATCTTAAAATGCACGTTTCATTTTCATTCATTTTATTATGGTGGAATTGATTCCAGTGCTTGTGATGCAGGCCCCTGTCTGTGCTTCTCTGTATTTTAGGAGGTAGCTTTTAAAAGTTTGGTTTCTTGTCCTTGTTTATTTGTTCATTGTTAATGTTTTAGCAGTTACACATCTCACCGGTCTTACTGGAGTTCCACTTGGCTCTTCAGCATTGCTTCCTTGAATTGCTGCAGACTAACTCCAACTGTGTAATTTACCATATAGGTTTATCGACCTCATTCAGCTTCGTCTGGAACTCCATGGGTGTGTAGGGTAGTCATGCAAAGCAACAGAGCAGCATGTGAACTGATCTTTTGATGATTATCACAATGAGAAAACGAAAAAAAAAAAAACATAAAAATAAAAGAAATCTTTGCTTGTATTCTGTGAATGCTTTTGTACGATTAATCCACACTTTGTCTAACTGCGCTTAATGCCTGAATTTGCAGCATGTAGATTTTTCAGCACAGTGGTAGGCACAAAGCAAGTGCTTAATAAGTCTTTGTTGTGTTGCATGTCATTGTGAAGATAGTATTTTTCTCATTAGTTGCCTGTCAATATTCACTTTTCCTGACTAGGACTCCCTCTGTCTTCCTGTCTTTCTGTGGGTGTAATCATAGAGACTTACAAGGGCCTGACTCAAATAAATTGGAGGGTGAAATCCAATTGTGGTACAGCATGCTTTCTTTCTTCTATTTCATACCAACCTTGCTATCCTCTGCTATTAGAATTATACATTTTAGAGATGAATGAGATCTCACAGCCTTTTGCACACAGTGGGAATTCAATATTTTTATGAAGCTGAGTCATAGAAGAAATCACAAAAGAGATTGCTTCAGAGGTAGGGAAGAGGTAGACAAACATATTCCAAGGAACCATCTTTGGGAATGTCTTTGCTTTTTCACAGAGATGTTAAGCTTAAGGAAATCTTGCTATCTTTGTAGCTTTCCATTAAGTTAACTAAAATGTTTGATTATTATGCATATTTTTGTGATATTTCAAGATGCATTAATATTTTCAAAGCCAGGCAGTATACTAAAGAATTTCTTAATAAGTGAACAAAGTCTATTCTGAAATCATTGATTTCTACCATTTAGTCACTGATCCAACCCGTATACTCTTACAGTTTGAAAGTCGTAAGTTTTAGGGTAGTTAACTGAAAAGAATATTACATATCACCTGCTAAAATCCCCTCATTTGAAGGTTGACGGTATTAATGCTGAAAGATTAGCTTTTGCCCCATATTTCACACAATATCAGAACCACCATTTGAATCCCCCTAAGCCCCATAATTCAGTTATTTCCAAAAAGTACAAGAAATATTAAAACATGTAAATAGGTAGCAATTGAGTAAACATAATTTTAGGATGTTGTCATTGAAACTCAGGTAGAATAGATAAATTCTCTCATAAGGACTGTACGGTATAGTTAAAAAGTCCACAATAATGTGTAAAAATTTTAATACAACTGAAGAACGACTATAAATGTTGAAAGATGAGATATATTTGGTTCAATAGCAGCTACACTTTCTAATAATTTGACAAAATAGAAAAGTGCTGTTATACAGCATCTTGAATTGTGCATTTCAAGGAATTAAAAAGAAAGCAAATAATGGGCTGGGCACTGTCGCTTACCCCTTTAATCCCAGCAGGTGGGAGACCGAGGCAGGAGGATCACCTGAGGTCAGGAGTTTGAGACCAGCTTGGCCAACACAGCGAAACCCTATATCTACTAAAAATACAAACATTAGCTGGGTGTGGTGGCATGTGCCTGTAATCCCAGCTACATGGAAGGCTGAGGCAGGAGAATCTGAGAGGCACCACTATACTCCAGCCTGGACTACAGAGCAAGACTCAGTCTCAAAAATAAAATAAAATAAAATAAAATAAAATAAAATAAAATAAAATAAAATAAAGTAGACTATGGTCCCAGCAATAATTTTTAAAATGCAAATTGTTGGGGATCCAAATGCAAAGAAAAATATTATTAAACTAAGATTCAACCTGATGACCTATCTATGGACTTCTCAGCAACTGTGTATGAAGATGAAGAACACTGCACTGCAGAGTCCTTCAGTAAAGGAGTTAAAGAAATGGTCTGTTAGGGGGAAATAGGAAAGGGGACAGCAGGGGGTGGGGAGATAGGGAGAGATATCATGGGGAGAAATGCCAGATATAAGTGAAGGGGAGGAAGGCAGCAAATCACACTGCCACGTGTGTACCTATGCAACAATCTTGCATGTTCTTCACATGTACCCCAAAACCTAAAATACAATTAAAAAAAAAGAAATGAGCTTCCTAATTAGAGGGTCCCCTATGGAGTACATTGATTAAAAATTGCAATGAAGAAAAAAGTGAAAGCACAAATGCCCAATGCTAGGGTGATATAGATTAATTAGAGAATATACAAGATTAGAAATTAGGATAGTATCCTTTAGTATAATTAGCCATGAAGTGGAAATACATGGGAATAAGGAGTTTACAGTTTTTGTGTCTCTCAGAATACCACACAACAAAGATGAAATCAACTAGAAAATCTGGAAGAAATGGATAAATTCCTGGAGACATACACCCTCCCAAGACTAAACCAGGAAGAAGTTGAATCCCTGAATAGACCAATAACAAGTTCTGAAACTGAGACAGCAATTAATAGCCGACTAACAGGAAAAAGCCCAGGACCAGATGGATTCACAGCCGACTTCTACCAGAAGTACAAAGAGGAGATGATACCATTCCTTCTGAAACTAATTGGAACAATAGAAAAAGAGGGACTCCTCCCTAACCCACTTTATGAGGCCAGCGTCATCCGGATACCAAAACCTGGGAGAGACAACAAAAAAAAGAAAATTTCAGGACAGTATCCCTGATGAACATCTATGTGAAAATCCTCAATAAAATACTGGCAAACCAAATCCAGCAACACGTTAAAAAGCTTATCTACCACGATCAAGTCAGCTTCCTCCTTGAAATGCAAGCCTGGTTCAACATCACAAATCAATAAACCTAATCCAGCACATAAACAGAACCAATGACAAAAACCACATGATTATTTCAATAGATGAAGAAAAGGCCTTAGATAAAATTCAACATTGTTTCATGCCAAAAACACTCAATAAAATAGATATTGTTGGAACATATCTCAAAATTATGAGAGCTATTTATGACAAACCCAGGGCAATATCATACTGAATGGACAAAAGCTGGAAGGATTCCCTTTGAAAACTGGCACAAGACAAGTATGCCCTCTCTCACCACTCCTATTCAACACAGTATTGGAAATTCTGGCCAGGACAATCAGGCAAGAGAAAGAAATAAAGCTTTTTCAGTAGAAAGAGAGGAAGTCAAATTGTCTCTGTTTGCAGATGACATGATTGTATGTTTAGAAAACCCCATTGTCTCGGCCCAAGAACTCCCTAAACTGATCAGCAACTTCAGCAAAGTCTCAGGATACAAAATAAATGTGCAAAAATCACAAATATTCCTATACATCAATAATAGACAAATAGCCAAATCATGAGCAAACTCCCATTGACAATTGCTACAAAGAGAATAAAATACCTAGGAATACAACATACAAGGGATGTGAAGGACCTCTTCGAGGAGAATTACAAACCACTGTTCAAGGAAGTAAGAGAGGACACAAACAAATGGAAAAAACAATTCATGCTTATGGACAGGAAAAATCAATATCATGAAAATGGCCATACTGCCCAAAGTAATTTATAGATTCAATGCTATTCGCATCAAGCTACTATTTAGTTTCTTCACAGAATTAGGAAAAACTACTTTAAATTTCATATGGAACCAAAAAAGAGTCTGTATAGTCAAGACAATCCTAAGCAAAAAGAACAAAGCTGGAGCATCATGCTACCTGACTTCAAACTATACTACAAGGCTACAGTAACCAAAACAGCATGGCACTGGTACCAAAACAAATATATAGACCAATGGAACAGAACAGAGGCCTCAGAAATAACACCACACATCCACAATCATCTGATCTTTGACAAACCTGACAAAAACAAACAATGGGGGAAAGATTTCCTATTTAATAAATGGTGTTGGGAAAACTGGCTAGCCATATGCAGAAAACTGAAACTGGACCCCATCCTTACACCTTATATAACAATTAACTCAAGATGGATTAAAGATTTATATGTTGTTGGGAAACACTGCAAAGGAGAAAGGACTTACAGAGTGCCTACATAAATTGATTATGAGTAACACATAAACAAGGAGCAACAAACTGCTGAAGGCCTCAGGAGGCTTCTGAGGAGGAAGCCCTCTCCATGCCTCATGTTCCAGTGCATGGTGATCTAGGCTCTGTTACCATAAATATTGTGCTCAAGGATGTAAAACCCCTTCATAGCATTGTGACCTAGCCAGACTTGTAGGCCCCTGTAAGGTCCGAGTTCCATCAGCTGTACATAGATAATAAGTTAAAGATAACCACATGTTCTTGTTTTGTGAGACTCCCAAACCGCCACTGTTATCACTCCTTAGGATGACACACCAGTTCCAGCTCACTGATTTGCTTCCAGCTCACTGATTCATCCCACCATCACTCCACTCCTACCCTATAGATCAAAGTCATTGTAATCAATAAATAAGTGTGGATGATCAGAGCTCGGGGCCTTTGCTGTCACCTCCAGAGTAATAAAGTGATGGCCCTCTGGTCCCACTTTTTCTCTTAATATGTCTTTCTCTCATTCCTTTGTTACCACCGAACCTGGGGTACTCACAGGTGATGTGGGGCTCATGGATTCCCTATATATGTAAGACCGAAAACTACAAAAACCCCAATTGCAAACCTCAGCAATACCATTCAGAACATAGGCATGGACAAAGACTTCATTACTAAAACACCAAAACCAATTGCAACAAAAGGCAAAATTGGCAAATGGATCTAATTAAACTAAAGAGCTTCTGCACAGCAAAATAAACTATCATCAGAGGGAACAGGCAACCAACAGAATGGGAGAAAATTTTTGGAATCTGTCCATCTGACGAAGGGCTAATATCCAGAATCTACAAGAAACTTAAACAAATTTACAAGAAAAAAACAAACAACCCCATCAAAAAGTGGGCGAAGGATATGAATACACACTTTTCAAAAGAAGACATTTGTGTGGCCAAAAAACATGAAAAAAAGCTCATCATCACTGGTCATTAGAGAAATGCAAATCAAAACCACAATGAGATACCACCTCATGCCAGTTAGAATGACAACCATTAAAAAGTCAGGAAACAACAGATACTAGAGAGGATGTGGAGAAATGGAAATGCTTTTATGCTGTTGGTTGGAGGGTAAATTTGTTCAACCATTGTGGAAGACAGTGTGGCAATTCCTCAAGTATCTAGAACCAGAAATACCATTTGACCCAGCAATCCTATTACTGTGTATATAGCCAAAGGGTTAGAAACCATTCTACTATAAAGACACATGTGCACGTATATTTCTTGCAGCACTATTCACAGTAGCAAAGATTTAGAGCCAACCCAAATGCCCCTCAGTGTTAGACTGGATAAAGAAAATGTGGCACATATACACCATGCAATACTATGCAGCCATAAAAAAGAATAAGTTCTTGCATGTCCTTTCCAGGGACATGGATGAAGCTGGAAACCATCATTCTCAGCAAACTAACACAGGAACAGAAAACCAAACACTGCACGTTGTCACTCATAAGTGGGAGTTGAATAATGAGAACACATGGACACAGGGAGGGGAGCATCACACACCAGGGCCTGTCAGGGAGTCGGTGAGTAGGGGAGGGATAGTATTAGGAGAAATACCTAATGTAGATGATGGTTTGATGGGTGCAGCAAACCACCATGGCACGTGTATACCTAAGTAACAAACCTGCACGTTCTGTACATGTATCCCAGAGCTAAGTATATTTAAAAAAATTTTTCAAAAAAAAGAACTACTGGAACATAGCCATGTCCATTTATTTATGGATATTCTATGACTGTTTTTACACTCCATTGGCCTAGGTGAGTAGCTGTGGCAAAGACCTATAGCCCACAAAGCCTAAAATACTTACTTTCTGACATATTACAGAAAAACTTTGCCAAAACTTAACCCAGTAATAAAGAGCAAAACCTACATTGAATGATTGTGTCAACAATATAGAGGACCCACAATTCGTGTTTTAGAATATATTATCTCTTTTAGAAGCTATCGGAAGAAAAACTGCCTACATTAACTAAGAGTTTTAGGTTTTGGCTATTCTGTTTCCTGACATTTTTTAATTAGTTGGGGGAAAAAAACCAAGAAGCCAACTTGCATTTTTAGGCTAGAGTAGTTCTTGCATGAGTTTGAATATTGAAATTCATTATTTTCTTCTCGTTTGTAAAATCAGAATATTAATATGATCCATATAGGGATGGCATGAAAAATGACAACATTAATGAATAGCATTTTGCTCGCACAGAGTAGCTGCTATTTTGATATTAGCATCATTGTTTTGTTGCAATAATTAAATAGTTTGTGATCTACTGAACTAAGAATTATAATAATCACCTGCACTCTTAATTTCTAAAGCGCAAATGTAAACAATAATGTCAAATATGTAATTGCATGCAAGTCTAAGGAAATATAGTTATTTAACTGCTGACCGGAATGAGAGTTTTAATTAACTAATCCAAATGTTTCAACATGTTCCTTGTTAATATCCTTTCATCTGCTATTGACTTGAAAGAGAGAAAGGCAGTTTGAAGTATGGAGGGATCTTGAAATGTTAGCAAAGGGAAACACCCTAAAAAGTTTAAAGACCTAATTAAAGTTTGTTTGAGAGTTCTGCCGGGTAGACTCCAACTAATGCACTATGGAATCTGAAATATGTTTGTTCAATAGCCACTGACACTCGTTGAGACTGTGTGCAGATTAATCAGTGCCTGCTCATTTGGAAGGAAAGATCTCACAGCCTTAGCCCCTCTTTAAAAATGAAATGCAGCACTCTTTATAATACTGCAATGTTCTGCTCCATGACTGTTTCAGTGCTTTATGACTGACAAAGAGAGTCATTAGAAGTCTGTTTGATGGACATAACTAAGTGAATTGGAAAAAATAAAAAAGGCTTTTCAGCCCATTCAGAAATAATTGATGTGACTGAGACAGCTGTATGGGAGTTCCAGATAAGGAGACGATTTATGGAGAAACTACTGAAGCTAAAAAGGAAGGTGCAGATTTAAAGTTCCCAATAAAGTTGTCTGTAAGACAAAGAGCAGTATTCAATAAGCAAAGAGATTTAACCTGAGGTTCTTTCCAATAGATGGCATCCTTAGGGTCCTATCCTCTTGCAAATAAAATCCCCATAAAGGTAGTGCCACTAGGTTATAAAAAATGGACTCCAAGGGGAAAGCATCTGCACTCTTAGCCTTGTGCTGTATTTTCTGTTTTACTGTAACTATTGTGTACAGGTTGTAACTTACAAAAATTTGCTTAGTAGATGAAAGGTACATGTTTTTAAGTATGTCTGATTGTGGGACATAACATTTGCTTTTATGGTGTGATGGTTACTTTCTAATCTAACCAGGATGGATAAAAAGAAAGGTTTTAATACTATTATTATATATATTTATAAATATTCTTCTAGTCTCTATTGCTAAATAGATAACACCTGTGAATGTTATACGTACTTTGCAATCATTGTATTCTGAAAGCAGAATACATTAATAACATAGTGATATTATTAGTAATAATGTTACTTTCAAAATTTACTTCCTCAAATAGGCAGATTATAAGTAGTAAATGTTACTACATCAGTACTTTCAAAAAGGGAGAGTGGTTATAAGGTTCTCTAAAATTAAAAAAATATTAAAAATGAATCCACAAAATAAAATAAAAAATAAGGAAGTTGTTATAGTACAATTTGACTTCTGCTTTCTAGAGATTTAAAAATATGGACATTTTAGAAAATTGTTTCTGTCTTCTAGTGAATATGAAATGTGTGGACTTAACTTTCCTTGACCTTTCTGGGTGGAGAGCAGGAGAGAATTTGGCTGCTAGTTTATTTTTGAAAAAAAGTAGTTTGTGAGAGCTTCTCATGTCAACTGTAAATCTTTCTACTGCCTAAATTTAGGGTGACTGTTAGGTACTTTATGTTTTCAATCGTGGAGATGCAATTTTATGGAAGGGAATAATGAATCAAATGTTCACCTCATTTTCCCTTCATGAGTGCCTTATCCTTTGCAATACTGTCATTAGAACAGAAGCCTTCTTTCTGTAATCCCAATGGATTCTAATTCCTCTCTTCATCTAATCAGGCAATCATTCTCTTGATCTCCAGTTCACCAATATGCCCATTTTAGCATCTGTTTATGTTTTTCAGAAAACAAAACTATCAAACACTAATGCATTTACTGAATATGTTCCATAGTACACCCCACAGCATTCAATTTAATAAATCCTAATTTTCTATGTTTGCCCTGTTAAGTCTCTGAGATTAATTTCATTCAGAAATGATCACTGTAATCACACACCCCTTCCTTTAGGCTCACCCACATTTTAGGGCAGAGGGGAGGCTCTGAAAAGGCCACCCTGCCCAGGTCTCCGGACAGCAGAAGAGCAAGCAACGCAGATAGAGGACCTCTCCATTAACACGTTTGCCCACTCGTGTGACCGCTAGATTTCCAGAAAATAAAGTGAATAAAATTAAATAATGAGTGAACAGTATTGGTTTCAAGTAGACAGTAGTTTAAAACAGTGTCAGTTCTACTGCATTTGCATCAGCTGGAGGCTTAGAGTGAGAATGATGGTACGTACAATGCTCCAGGAATTGTACATTATCTGGAGTTTACCCTTGAATATATTTGTAGCAAACTCTAAAACGTCTGAGTAGTGCCTATAGTAGGGTATTTCCTCAAGTGAAAGTCTCTAGTATGTCATAATGGAGACAAAAATAGTTGATAAATGCCATTCCAAAATAATTGAATAGAGAAACATTCATGCTTAATGAATGATTCAATTCAAATAGCTTTTAAAAATTTTGAGCATTATTGTATGTACATATTTGCATTACAAATAATTTGCATTTAGAACAATAAAATTGTAGCACATTAATAGGATAACTAGGCTTGAAATTTTGTATGAATTTTAGAAATTCTATTTAGAAGTTTTACTCAGTCAGCTCTATATTTTCATAAAATTTTTTTTTTTAAACAATGGGAGATAGCTCTAGTTATAGAGCTGTGGTCTGAGGTATACTACCTTTTATAGTGCATGTCTTTGAGGGAGCTTAAGGCTCTTTTTATAATCTATCTCATTAAGTCTGAGACAACTTAAGTTAGCAAGGGGCAGGTATTATCTCTATTTTATAGACTCTGAGCCTAAGGCACAAGAACCAAAGATCAGCTAACTCGTCCTCGAGGTCACATAAGGTTTCTTGGAATGTAATTCTTCTCTTGTTCTGTTATTTTTTATGTGCTGTTTCTTTCCCATTAAACACACGTGCACGCACACCCCCATTAATAAAATTCCTCAAAATATTCTACTGTTTTTGTAATTCTTTTGATGTTATTTCCCTCTTAATTCTAGTTAGCTTGTCTTCTTTGCTCTCTTCCATTCTGCTGCCACCTTCTGTTGTTGAGCACCCCTTTTTGCTTACATCTCCAAATATTAATCTTAAAGCAAACCTTCTTCAGTGCCAACGAAGAAAGATAAAAATGTAGATAAATATTTTCCCTGTCACGTTTTCTGTGGCACATATACACCATGGAATATTATGCAGCCATCAAAAACGATGAATTCACATCCTTTGTAGGGACATGGATGAACCTGGAAACCATCATTCTCAGCAAACTGACACAAGAACACAAAATCAAACACCGCATGTTCTCACTCATAGGCAGGTGTTGAACAATGAGAACACATGGACACAGGGAGGGGAGCACTACACACTGGGGTCTGTTGGGGGGAAATAGGGGAGGGGACAGCAGGGGGTGGGGAGTGGGGGAGAGATAGCATGGGGAGAAATGCCAGATATAGATGAAGGGGAGGAAGGCAGCAAATCACACTGCCACGTATACACCTATGCAACAATCTTGCATGTTCTTCATATGTACCCCAAAACCTAAAATACAATAAAAAAAATGTAGATAAATAAATCAAAAACTTTACATCAATCATTGTTTTAAATTCCACTGTATTTCTCTCTTTTGTCATATTTTTAAGAGTAGTAGTACTTTCCCACTTTCTCTATTTTTCCATTTATTGACAAGTCAATCTTCTGCTTCTTTTGGTCCAATCTACAATTGTTCCCCAGAATTTAGAGACACTATAGCCACAGTGGCTTTCTGAAGGATAAATCCAATGGGCATGCGGTAGTCAGCATCCTTGATGTTTCTGATGCTTTTGATCACATAGATTGCCTTTCTGGAAATGTTCTTCTTCCTTGACTTCTGAGTTTTGAAAGTTACCTGCTTTTCATTGTTACCCTTTTTTTAAAAAAAATTGTTTGCTTCTAGCAATATGGAATCTATAATCAACCCCCAAATATATATCATCTATCAAATTTCTTTTAGAGGTCTCAACCCACATACCACTGCCTTTGCAATGCCTGCCCTAAATTTCTGAGTAAGTGTTACAGCATCTTCTTTATGCCTCCATTTTACTGGAAACTTGATCACATTATGTTTTATGTTCCTTTATAGACTTAGAAGGTTTTGAGTTTCTTAAATGTGTAGAATCATTATTGGACCATCCTCAAAACCCTGGAACATAATGGGCATAAAATAAATGCAGGTCTAGTGAATTAATGACTCAATTCAATCAGCTACATGGGCTTTCTTTATAATGGCCTTACTGTCCATTTTCACTGCCACCACCTTCTGTCAGCCTTACCTCTTGCTAGGTAAATATTTCATTATACTTTCTTTCCTAGCATAATCTTTTGCCTTCAACATTTCATCCTCCTCTTTCATAAGGAACTGTCAGAAAATGTCTTCATTATTGGCCTTTTATTTAGATCATTAATTTACCTAAAGAAATTCTTTGATTTTTCACTCTGGTTTTAATTCTTTCATACACCCCATCCACAATTTTTGGAATAATTTTCTTTAAGATCTCCATCTTGCAATACTTATTCAAGTCTCTAGCTTGTCTTCACAGTTTCAAAGAGCTGGCAGACTAACTCTTCCTCAAGCTCTGTTGTTTTCTTTTGCTTTCTCTTCTATTTGATAGACCAATTTACATTTATAGGACACAAAATCATTTATCACTCCAGAAAGAAATACAAAATTCAGACACTGCAATTTACAAAAGATCTTTATGACCATACTTTTAAGTCTCAAGATGGAGCCAGGAGTCTACTGACTCTCCCTGGAAACTATTTTATACACTTTGAGAACCAGCTACCTTCCTGGAGCACATTGCTTTATCGAACCTCTATGTTCTTCCTCACAGTAAGATTTCTCATTTCTTTCTGCTCTCATCAGCTGGGGAGATTTTTATACACTCCAGATCTCTGGCCCTGCCCTGAATGCTGATTCATTGGAATAAAATTGGGACCAAATATTGGCATTTGGCTTTTTCACAAGTTCTCTGGGTGATACTAAGGCACATCTAGGTTGAAGAATTATCACTTAAACTATTGTACTTTGGAGTATCAGTAATTAACAAAGTGACAGTCACATGTATAATGCAAATGTATTCTCTCTGCCAGGAGTTGACACTCTGCTTTACATTTCTGCTTTAGTCAATCTTTCTGGAATATATAAATAATATAAATATGGTGTCATAACCTTTGCTATAAAACTGAACCATCTTTTCAAGACTCAGTTGTCTGCCTCTCTCTCACTCTTTCTCTTTCTGTCTCTTTCTCTCATTTCATCTAATTCTGTATGTCTGATATACTATTGAAATTAAATCTTAACTCTTGCATCAATGGGGTATCTTTTAGAATGTAGGCTTCCATATTAATTTGGTTCACATTGCCAACTTAAATACTTGGCCACAAAAATTTGCTATTCAAAATTATCAAAATGAATTTGAAAAGCTAGTGATATAATGCTGATGTCCTACTATAGCATTCTAATGGAATATTTTAAATGTGGATTAAAATGATAGGTGTGATGTATTATAATCCATTGTGTGATACTTTTTATTTTGAATATTTATTGTGAGTTATGTTTTTATTCATTCAGATATTATTTTAATGCAAAAGCATTTTATACAAGAAAGGAAGAACTGATGAATCTAAGTAGTTTCTAATATATAAATAGATCTAAATATTTTAAAATTATGACATTCTTCTAAAATAATTTATGGAGATTAAAATATTCACAGTCAACATAGCATAGGAAGTCAAGAAAACAAAATGCATAGGTTCATAGCAGTCATTATATAATCCATTACAGAAAAATCATTATTTTATTGTTAACATTTTTTATTAAAAACACAGCTGTCACCTATTTCTCTGCTAGCTTATCTACTTTTGGTGGAATAAACATGTAAGCATAGATTCCAAAATTATCTGCTTCACCCAAATATCACTCTTTTTTTTTTTCTACTTTTTATATCAAAATGAAACGCCATTTCTCATCATTTCTTATTTTCTGTTTCTAAATTTATTGGTATATCATATGTATTTCTGTATTCATTTTGAACTTTCTTCTTCTATCAATAAAAATATTCTAAAAGATTTGAAAGTCATTAAAATAGAATTAAGGACAGCAGTTGACCCTCTTTTCTCTTTTAATATGCTTGTTTTTAAACCCATCACTATGTTTTTAAATGATAATATGTCTGCCTGACCCTTGGAGGTCTTGGCTAAATTCAACATTGACATTAAAATTTTATTGTTCAGAAGTATTTACTGAATATTTTCTATGTGTAGAGCAGTGTAGTTTTAGGAGACTGTCAGTGGTTTCATTTCCAAGGTGAGACCAAAAACATTAAACAGTCTAAGATAGTTTGCAGGCAGCTGGGCATAAGAAGTTGAGTGGGCGAGGGATGGGAGAAAAGAAAATATACACACACAGGTAAAAATGAGAATACAAATTATTATTTTTTTTTAGTACGAGGTAAAATATCACAATTATATTACTGTAAAGAAATATGATAATTGTTAGTGAAATAATATTTCTAGAAAATTTATTGTCAGTAAATTTAAATTCATAACGTATATACTATGCATACTGAAAATATTTATAATTGTTTATAAATACTGTAGTTCCAATTCAGTGAAACTTTATAAAGAAGAGAACATGAATTAAATGTTTTCTTTTTGTATTAAGATTCAGCTGTTTGACTCTGAATTAGAATAAAAAAGGAGATTTTGTAAAGATTGTACATGTCAAATAAGAATGTGAAAAGTGACCTACTGGGTTAAAAATACTTATAATTCACAGTATTTTCAGCTAGTCTTCCATCTATGACAAAATAAAGGGAAATTTTATGGAAGCATGTGTTTGTCTTTAGCAAAGTGAATTTATAAATTAGGGGAAGATGTTCTAACTCTTCTTAGCTTTCCCATTAATAACTTACCATGTGCAAATAATCCTTAATATTTCTAAAATTCTACTGGTTCAGGTGGTGATTAGTAATTTGTATCATGAACACTCAAGTTATAAAGGCGCAAAAATGGTTTTGTAACCTTTCACTATTTTCTAGCAACATTAATTTTATACTTTGTAGTAAAAGGAAACAGTCTGAGTTATAAGTTTAAAAATATGTACACTTCTGACATTTTCAAATTCATGCAGCAGCTTTATGGATACAACTATTGCCAAGGATAATCTCAAACTGACATTACAGGACGTTTTTATATGTTTTTCCAAATTATTATTCTTGTGTAGCACTGTCAATACATGGCATTGATTTGTTCCTTTAATGAGCCTTTTTTTTTCTTTTTATTTTGTGGTTATCTAAGATAATCTGCAAATACCTTTCATAGTAAATCTTCAGTCCAGCCATTGTCAGTAACATAGTAAATTGTGGGGTTCAATTGGATAAAGTTTCATAAAATTTTAAAAATGTAAATTAAAGACTATACATGATTTTACTTTTTTGAATAAATCACAAACAGTAATATTAAGCACATGCAATTAAACTTTATAGTTTATTTTCTACTCACTTTTCAGGGAAACTTTTATCTGTTGTTTTAGTATGACTTACAATTTCATGGTCAATAGGCAATATTTTTATAGGATTGATGTAATAAACATATTTCTATTTCCTAGCACTGCATCTAAATTTCTATTTGTCAGCTGTACTTTGAATAGTTTAAGTCAACTGCCAACCCATTTGATTTTATGACTTTGTATTATATAGACAAAGTATGTAAAAATTGAGTCTTCTTACAACGGATTAGTTCAATATTTACTGTCTTCACAAATCATTGAACTTGTTTTTTTAGAGCCTATTTCTGAAAAGCATATCTGAAGTGAAGACTACGGAATAGAAAAAAGTTGAACATGTGAAACTAACATATCAGATTTAAATGTATGTTTTAGTGAAATTGCTGTTTTTTAAATCTCTGTTTCTGAAAGGGAATTTTCATTTTTTCCATAATAAAATCTAAGCTCTAGATATTGCCTTAGATAATACATAGTTAACTAAATTGATTTCAACATATCTATTTATTTTGTGTTGGATTAGTTACCAGTAGACCTTAATGTGTGTAATTTATGTATTTTTTAAATAAGATCATTTACAATCTTACATCGTAGTGACATTCAGAATCTTTTCTTTTGCAGCCATTTCGTAGAGTGACGTTTTCTGTTGTGAGTCAGCCTCAGGACCCACATCAGGGGTCACTGCAGAGTTGCTATGACAGCGGGCTGGAGGAGTCAGAAACACCAAGCAGTAAGAGTTCATCAGGGCCAAGACTGGGTGCCCTTCCACTCCCAGAGGACAACTATGAAAGGACCACGCCGGATGGCAGTGTTGGTGAGGCAGAGCATATGGAAAATGGTAGGGACAAACACAACATCCACACACATAATCACGCTAGTGAGCTGTAATAAGTAGATTTGTGAAGGTCAGTCTAAACCCTAAATAAAATAGCTGACACTAAAACCATTGTACTTTAACTGATAAATATTTGCTAAAATACAGAAATGCCAAATAAAGGAACATAACTCTGTAGATAAAATTCACCCAAATTGTACCATCATTTTAAAACATCCTGTCAGAAATAAATGCACTTAGAAATAAATTAGAACAGGGTCCACCATGAAGAAAGCTAAATAAGTACAGAATTCCTAAACAATAGTAACCAAGAAAGGTCTTGTCTGATTATTTTCTTCTATTTGTTTTGTCATGCAACTATTTCTTCAATTGCAACTGTCCAGTCTTAGTGAAAGGAAATGAAAGAAACACACCTTGCTCTACCTACCTTTTCTTGTCCTAGATGTTTAGAAAAGCAATTTCAAACCTCTCCTTTCTGGTGATCACTGAATAGAGTCAAAGGAGAACAGCACTACTTTGTTCTCCAGAGTATACAATAAATACTATTAGAATTTCCCTCTTATTTAAATATAAGGTTTTTTTTTTTTTCATTTTTATGTGAGAGAAAGGAAGGAAAATAATCATAATACTCCATATTTTTATCCTGTTGTGAGGTGATTTTCATAATTACCACAATTGGCCTTTTATACACTTTCCTTTACGTTACACATTTAGATTGCAAATAACGCTTATAAAACTTTTCACTTTTGTTTATATTCCCAGAGATAATTTGGCGATTTATTTTCTGGATTTTGAGTCATAAGTAAATGCCTGAGGAATAAGTTTGTGTCAAATAATGGAATGGTAAAATTCATCCTAACTTCATTATTCTTTCAAATATGAAGAAAGATATGGTTATATAGAGAGAAAGGAAGAGGAATCACACACGTTTTATCCTTAGTAAAACTTGAAATGGATTTATGTCTTTTATCATTTCAACCCCCAAGTGAAATAAGACACTAACTTTTTGTTGTATACCAGTTTCTTTAGTGCTGATATATATGCAAGTAGAGCATATTAATGCAGGAAAAAGACTGATATTCTTCTGGAAGTTTTCCTATGAATATTAAAATTCAACATTAGAATATAATATATCATAAATGAGCCCAAGTGAAAGTGTTGCTAAATTATATTATGCTAAATAATTATTTTTCTACGTTGTTCTTGGGTAAGAAGATATGATGATTGATGTCCCTCTTGATTAATTCTCCAGAGTTAAAATGGCATTTTGCCTTATGACTATAAAGGCATGCTTATCTGTGTGTATGGTGGTGTGTGCTTATGTGGAAGGGAGTCTGGTGTGGGTTTTAAGAATTACCTTTTTTAGTAATTTATTAAATGGGTATACAATTTTGGTATGAATTGCAATGCTAATGAATATATATTTAAGGCAGCTATGTTTAAAATTATCTGGAAAAAGAAATTGAACTAAAAAATCTGTGGTTACATATATGTAATCACATAAATTTAATATATGTTACATATAATTACATATATGTAATTACAATATATGTAATTACAATATAGATGATAGATAAATAGAGCATGCCTAGAAAGGCAAGATTAATTTAATTTATGGGTATTACTACATCTGAGATTACCTTTTCATGAGAACATATAATTTAATTTGTTTTAAGAAGTGCTTATTCTTACTGTAAAGAACAGAATGTACAATTAAATTTTTTTTTGATATCAACTTTGTTAAAAAAGGACTTTGTACCACTGATATTATAGTCATTTTTTAATGTTAGTTTCTGTTTTATGAGTTTATGGGGATTCACCACCCTTAAAATAAGAAAGAATGATGAATAATTTCAAACATGTATCAGTTACCTTTTAGGAAACATACATGTCACGGAAAACTTAACAGTGAGCTTGTTAATAAACTAGAAAGTATATTGAGAAACAGTTCCAAAAAAGACTTTTAATTTTTTTTTATAACCGCTTTTTAGGCCTGTCAACAGCAAGGGCCGTGATGATGTAATGGATTTTTCCTGATTTTGTATGTGACCAACACTTGAAATTCAGATTTATGTGACCATTTGTCATCTACTAGCAGTGATTCATGTTAGCCTTGATCTATAGGTAGTGACAAAATGAGAAGTGATAGCCTTTAGGTGATCTAAATGTAGCAGTTGACATTTGAGTAACAATTTTGTTGGGTCCATGTTTTCACACTAATCATCTAGCCATAAGGTGCAGTTGTATTGCTTAAATTCTGGTAATTTCATCTTCAATATCAATGGATCATTCTGACATAAATAGAATTGGAATTGAAACCTGTCAAGTATTCATTTGTCACATTTAACTGGAATCCAGGTAATCTGTAGTTTTTTGCTTGGCTCGGTTTTAATCAGGATTTGTATTGGATTTTCATTTGGATTTTCCATTAAAATACCATTTTGGATGCTGTGCTAGTTCCTAATTATTATTACCTCAAATATTTTCCTTACATTTTAACCTATGTGAAACAATGCAGTTATTACTAAGTGTTTGAGATTAACTTTCATTGTAAAGTTTAGAAGATAATTTCCAGTGCAGTAACAAATACAATTTCAATGTCACAAACCAGGAATAAGTTAGGATAGCTAATCATAAAAGTAAGTTTTCACAAATACAAAGAAGGAACTGAAACAGGTAAATTTAAGCAAAATGTATGTTTCACAAAGGCTTTATCATCCTCCTGTACTGTAGTATGATAAATACAATTTCATTCAAAGGGCCTGTGTGTTAACTCCCTGTTTAACAAGCTTTATGCTATATTTTAAAACACATTACTGCCAAATGGAGAATAAGGTTTTATTCTCTTATGAGCTAAGGAAAAAGAATATACCTTAAAAATAAACATAATTTCTTACCACCGGAATCTAATAATGTAGAATGAGACCCACCATTTTAAAGTTCCAAATCTATAGAATGCCTCAGGTCCCTAGAAAGTAATAATAGGAATTGCACCATTTAAAAAATATTTTAAGAAAACCTTATTAGTTATACATTTATTTGTGACAAAGATTACTATTATATATTTATTTGCCTTTAATCATCATCATTATGGTAATTTCATGCTAATCTTTTCATATCAATCTGATCAAAGATTGAGGTAATTGGTTGATATTTCATTAAAATACATTTAGCAATAAAATAATTCATGTAGATTTTATGGTGGGAAGTTGATAATAAAAGCATTTGATAATGGAAATGTTAGAATAATTGATGCATATTGCAATGAATTGATAATTCAGGTAAAAACATTAGGCTTAAAATCACCATCCCATTCAAGGCAACATTGACTATGCAAGAGTTTGCTCTTATTTTAATTATACAGTAGTCTTCAGACTTTCTCTTGGAGTGGTATATAACAATTTATTTGGGTCTATTGTATCTATCCTGGCCCCTACCTTCATACCCCATGGTCTACTTGTTCTTTCCAAAGCTCCCTATAAATTATCTTTGCAAAGCCAGTTTGCCTTTGCTATGTCAAGCTTTATGATAATTAGTGTTTAGTAAGCTCAGATATAGAAAACACCTCGCTTGGATTCTCAATTTTGCCATCAGCATTGGTAGGCCACTGTCTAAGGAAATTAATAAATCAACTCTGAAATCTTACTCGATTCCTGGTCCAATAATCTGTGATTCTCTTACATTAAGTTTTTATTGAGTCTTCTACTCTATAGAATAGAGAAATTTGTCTCATAGTGAGATAGTGAGTGAATTTGACAATATATGTTAACGTGGGCAGGGCAGTAGTGATTCTAGTGCCTTTCTCTCAACCCACACAGCAAGTGCATTTTAATAGTAGGAAATGCATTTATTACATAAAGCAAAGGAGTGAACTGAATCCAATGGTGTGATTTCTGGCCAGGTGGGTGGAAATGTTGACACCATAGTAGGCCAGTGTGGGAGATAGTTCTGGAGCCTCCTTCAGATCCCATTATGCAAGAGCCATCTGTAGATCTGATCAAGCCCTGGGTACAATGTCCTTGAAATACATTAATTATGATTAAGCCATTTCACAATAGAATAAGCATATTTATTTTCTTACTTAACAATGTGAACTTTGGTCAGAGTACAGATGAAAAAAAAGGTAGGAAACGATATATACTTTTCTTTAGATAGACTGTCTTAAATATTACACCATAAAAATAAATTAAAAAAAAAACAGCAGATGATCCATAAAACAGGTTTTTAAAAAGTTAAATGAGGTTAGAAATTTGGCTACTCTAAATCCCTAATTCATTTTATGCCTCTTGATTTTCTCAGATCTTTAAAAAAAAACTTCTGACTTTTATACATGAATATTTTTGAACTTTCCCTTTCCAAACTTTCTTACTTTTTCACACTTATATGAGCTAAGCTCAACTGTTTCATTCATTCTGTTTCCTTCATCTCTTCATTCTACATGCTTTATACCTTGTCCTTGATGAATAAAACATGCCGCAGTAAACCATGGACATTTCATATTGCTTTTAGAAGTAAATGGCAGTGTATTTGAAATATCATTGGGAATGAGCCACCATTTTTATATGGCCAAGGGTAATGAGAATAGAGACTAAATGCTCATCTTTGTATGAGATAAAGAACCTTTTCTTTCTCTCTCCTTTTCTCCTGTCTACCCAGTTTTCAAGCAGGCATCTGTCAGGCAAAGTTGTCTAGTTACTGGTTTGTGCTGATTTCATGTAGATTGAGCAGACGTCTCTAGCAAGGCTGCCTCTTCCATCTTTCCAAAGATCCTCATATAGTTTTTAATGGCATAAACACAATACAGTACCTCAAAAACAAATTCCTCTAATACCTTATTTTTTTTTCTTCTGCAGGAAGAGACTAACATACCTTGCTAAGGATTCATTTTCAGGGTTTTGCATTTCTCTGTGTCACGCTAGTTGCCAGTGTCTGACTGAGGCTGCATTTTTTTCACTTTTCCTGTCAATTGTGGCATGGCTCTATACCTCCCAAGTGTCCCCCAAAAGTTTGTATGCCACCACTTTGGGAGGGTGCTATTCACTTCGATTTCTTCATAATGATATATACAGAGAGGGATCATAAAGACTGTCTCTCAGCCAGATCTCAACTAATTAAAATGTGTCCTTTAGGGGTCTCAGCTGTCTAGTAAAATGAACAGTACAATCTAAAAGAATCTAAAGAACGTACCATCCTAGAGAAGAATTGGCAGTGCTGTGAGTAGAATCTACTGGTTTACAAAACAAGCTTTGAAATCTGATGACATCCATTTGAATCTGGCTTCACCTCCTACAAGGAGTATTCTTTTCTAACCCCTCTTAGCTTCACTTTGTTCAACTGCAGATCATAGGATTGCAGAAGAAACTAAATGAGACAATAACATGTAAAAATTTATAAATAAATGATGAATTGTAATTTCACTATGTTAATTGATAAAATGTTTTACCATTATTATTTAAATAACAGTAATAAATAGTTGGGATTATTATTAAGTTTAGATAGATTTGATACAATACAATGACTTAATCATGAGGACTTCATAAAATGCTGAACCTCACAAATTTAGCATTTTTAAATTATCAGTATAAATTATATTCTCACTTTAAATATTTTCCAGTTAGTTTTTTGTTTTTTTTGTGTGTGTGGAATACCATAGGGTAGTCCTCATGAGTAGTGAGTTATAAGTATAGCAAGGACCTACAATGAGGGGAAGGAAGTCTTCTATCTCTTGGCATCAAATCAACCCACTCTTTCTATTCTATGTCATTCAAGGTAGGGAGATGTCATTATGATCCTTCTACATTCTTCTCTATTTTTTTCTAAGTGTTCTAGTTGAATGCATTATTCTTCAGGTGTACATTTCCCTTTAAACTGCTGCAAATTATTCACATTAACAGGGAAAATGAGCTGAAAATAATGTCCAATTAGTATGCTTACCAGATTCTCAGTCCTTTCTTTTCTAATCTCAATATTAATAATTAACTCTGATAAAATGTGTGGCCATATTACCCTTTTTATTCTAATTTGGTCCTTTTAAGCTAGATCACTTTGCTGAACCCTTATGACATTTGGGGAGGGAAGGAGCGCTCATCAAATCTCAAAGTGACTTTGGAGGTCAGTTAGTGGTTTTGTTGCCTCCAGACTCTCAAAGCATTTGCTTGTGTGAATTTCAGCACTTGTGATAATACATTTGATTGTTTAGTTCCTTATTGAGTTAAGGTATTATCTCAGTCTTTCCTCTGAATTCTTTTTGCTTATAGATTATATATAATCTATATTATAGATTATATATATTATTATATAGATTATATATAATATAGATGTTGATGTTATTTTTTTGCTTGTAGATGATATGATATATGTTTTGCTTATAGATTATATATAATCTCTCTATATATGTTTGGTAAAAGAACTCTGGATGTTGATGTTAATGCTGGATTTATGTATTTAAAAAATTGTGCTGCTAAACCATAGCACTCTTAAGCATCTTCTATTTGTTAAAAGAACTCTGGGTGTTGACTGTTTAAGTATATTTAAGTATAGTAGTCCTTTTTTTTTTTGTTTTTTTTTTGGATGTAGGGTCTTGCTCTGTGACCCTGGGTCTCGGAGTGCAGTGTCACATTCTTGGCTCACTGCAGCCTGGACCTCCCAGGTTCAAGCAATTCTTCCACCTTAGCCTACTAAGGAGCTGAGATTACAGGCATGCACCACCATGCCTGTAATTTTCTTAATTTTTTGTTGAGACAAAGTCTCACTATGTTACCAAGGCTGGTCTCAAACTCCTGGAATCAAGTGATCCACCTGTCTTGGCCTCTCCCCAAGTACTAGGGTTATAGACATGAGCCACCCCACCCAGGAAGTTAGTACTCAATCTCGGAGGGAGGTTAGCCCACTTATTGACAAACCATTTTATCTCAATATTCCTCTTCTAAGGTAAAACACTCTGCATTCCTACCTCTTCTCTTGCAGGTTTAATAAGTATTTTTTTGCCTTGCAAATAAAGCAAAGTAGAACAATAGGTTTCTCTTCTTTCAGGGGCCGAATATATAGTGTCAAAGCTCTGCTTATTCATTTTGATTCAACAAACCAATACTGAAAATAAAATATGACCAAGGCTTTCTGAGGAAATTTCAGGAGATGAGAAAGAATCTCTGCCTTTAAGATGGAAGTTTTTATGTTCGGGAGCTACAACCTTGATCACAGTAAATTAAGTGTAATGAAGAAAGTAGTAAGTGCATTAGAGAAGTTCAGAGTGCTGTGAGATACAGGGGAGGGAAGGAAAATTATACAGAAGGAACAATTATAAAAGCAGGTTTGGAAAATTTTTATTTTATACATAAAATTTTAAACAGGAAAAAGACCTTGAAATGTTTTTTCCCACACATCTTCTCCCTTTATCTACTCATCTTTGATATATTTAAAAACAATTATTAAATTGGCTTGGAGGCTTCATTTGAAACCAAATAAGCTCAGATTATTTATTTTGTTTTTTTCTAATCAAGTTACTGTTCCCCTTTTAATGTCTTCCTTTGTCCTTTTTTTCATTTTTTAAATATTAAACACAATTAGTGCAAAAACTCTAAAATTTAGCATTAATGAAATTGGTGGCAGAAGCTAAATCCAGATCTAAACTAAAAATAGATTAATTTTATGTCCTCCTTTTCTCTCTGATTATAAACATGGATAATTACTAAAAATGTGTGTGCTGTAAATAAGGCATTTTAAACTTAGTAAGAGCCTGTAAATAATCTTTTGATGTTATTGATATTTCTTTTCGGAAGACCAGTTGTATTACTCAAATTAAGTAGATGATTAAATTACATTAGAATAGAGTAGACTGGATTACATTGCCTTCATTAAAAAAAAAAAAAAGCTCATTTATTTTGTGGCGGTTGCAAATTGTTTTTGTAATTGTTAATTCAAGATTCAAGTTAGGCATACAGGTATTTATATTACAATCCCTTTATACAGAAATGTAGACAATAGGTTGCTTTGTTTTTGAATCTTGTCTCTGATAAATTTTTCTTAATTTATGCAGGTAGATTTTTTTGGCATTAAGTCTCATTATCATGTATGCCTTCTCATTATTGTCCAGAAAATATAATTGTAAGTTCATTATAAGAATGAGAAAATATCTGAAATGCATGCAAATTAAATGCCTCCTCTAGAACAGAGTTTCAACTACTAAAATGTGATAATCTTAAAGGAAATAAAATTTGGATACTACACATTTAAATAAAATCTCTGATTAGTGGTATGTTTTGGGAGTAAACAGACAATAGAATAGTACCCAGCTATTTAAAAACTTTCTTATTTCTGCTTGACAATCTGTATTTCATGATTTTATTTCTTCTCCGCAATGCTCAGCGTCTACATTAATGAAGTAGTTAAGAGGCCATATATGCTCTGAAAGTGATAGGCATTTCTGAGGTTGCATTCCTCTGAGCTCTAGTGCCCAATGATGAATTGTGCCCATTGTTTCAGTTCCTTATGAGGCCACATTTCACCAAGGCAGCATTTGTAGCCAAAGGTCATAGTGGCTATAGCTGAAATTTTATATAGTGAACAGGGAATGTAGCCTATTATAAGAATCCACTGAGTAAAATTCAATGACCATTTGTTGAGCATTTACTTTATGCAAATTTTTATGAAGGACTCAGAGGTGAATGACACGGGCTCTGTTTGCTAAGCGTTTAAAGAATGGCTTGTACAGATTAGATGTTTAACAGTAAAGGCATGAGAGGCACTATATGGAGAGATTGATTATATGCTGCCAGAGGTAGAGCAGGATATAAGTGGGGGTTATAAAAAATCATATCCATGCTTTGAGGGGTAGGAAAGTAGGAATTTGATAAGCAGAAATATGGATAAGTTTATGGAGAACAGTGAGAGATACCAAGGATACCTACCTCAGAAGGTGGGGAAAAAGTGGTGCTATTTGCCAACCTGGGAAAAATGGAAAGAGCAACACATTTTCATGGGACTGATTCTGGTTAAAACATGCTGTATTTAAGGTATCTTTGAAAAATGCAAGTGATATTTAACAGGATATAGATCTGAAATTGTGAGTACAGATAAGCAGAATGTAGCTTTAGTAGTCATTAGAACACTGGCAATGCTAAATTCTTGGGAATAGATCAAACTACGATTTAAGTATATGGCACCAGCTAAGAGATGTTACCTGAACAGAATGTTAAAAAGTAATGAAATGTAAGAGAATAGGGGATAAGTAAGATTCAGTGAGTGTGACTGAGAAATATATGAAAAACAAAAGCAGGCTGGGCAAGGTGGCTCATGCCTGTAATTGCAGCATTTAGAGAGGCTGAGGTGGGTGGATTGCTTGTGCCCATGAGTTCCAGACTAGACTGGGCAACATAGCGAGACCCTGTCTCTACAAAAAAATGTTTAAAAATTAGCCAGATGTGATGGCACATGACCGTAGTTCTAGCCACTTAGGAGGTTGATGCAAGAGGAGGGCTTGTGCCCAGAATTTCCAGGCTGTAGTGAACTATTACTGTGCCAGTGCCCTCCAGCCTGAGTGACAGACTGAGACCCTGTCTCTAAAAACACAAAACACAAGCAAACAAAAAAAGTAAAAATAGAAGCAAACAAACAAAATGTGACAGGATACAGGAAGAAGTTCACATTGGGAAAGTAGTAGCTATCAAATATCTAGTCCTGCAGAGCTGAAGATGAAGAAGTCGACATGTGGGGTCATGCAGATATTAGTTAATGAAGAGAAGTAGGACATTTGCATGGGAAGGTAGTTTATGTTTTTACCACTCCTCTTCCCCCTCTTCCCCACTATACTGTAAACTGCTTAAAGATAGGACCTGTGCCTTGGCAACCATTGCAGGATACTTCTGAAATTATCCTTACATATATGTATCCAAAAGAAAAAAAAAGTTGAATTAAAGTTATGTGTACTAAATAGGGGCCCAATGTTGCTGATACAGATTTAACAGAATTGAGACAACTCAGAAAACTGGAAACCATAAAATGTAATTAAGAACATACTTGAGAATTTCTTTCTCAGGTCACCAAGTCCATGTGACATCATTATCAGAGGCAGAGGTATGGTGACATCTTTTGATATCCATCTTAATGAATTTCTAATTGCCTTATGCTTCTATTTTTCAGGATTTTTTTAATTACAAAATTTTCTGAAAGTACTATGGAGTGTGATGTTTCTGCATAATAGCTTTTGCTGTCTTTTCTTGAAAGATATACCCTAATTCATTAAATTAGTTTTGTCCTCTAGTATGGCTTTTATATTTTATTTTATACTATGCAATCATTTGGCTGTTTTACTTACTTGAAATTAAAAGAATATGTCACTAATTACAGTTATGGTGAGATCTAATAATTTATAACATTTCCTGGTCATCATAAAAAATTATTTTGTGATTTTCAGATTCTTGACATTGTAATAGTCCTGTCAGTTGTTAGTAATACTCCACAAGTAGGTGTGTTTCAAAACAGAAATCATGGAAATAGAATCTGAATGAGAAATAAATTCAAATTGTATAGTAAAAGGACTAATTCCAGTCTATTTTATGTTTGCATAACACCACAGAAATGTCATGTCACTGATGCCTACCACAGCTAGTGTAACATCTAAAGAAAGAAATTCTTCTAAAAATATTATATGCAAAGTCTTATTAATAATGATATGTCAGGAGGATGTCACTTTTAATGTTGTTTTTAACCTGAAGAAATAAAACCAGCAGTGTCACATAAATTTATTATTTCTCTGTGTTCATTGTTACTTTCTAAGAATTATGTATAAGGACCATCTAACCAATTGCTACAAAATAATTTCCAAGCAAAAAATGCAACTCCCATTTAATCGCTCATATATATATTTGTTTCATGGAAAATCTCTAGTAATGTCCATTTTTTGACATCTGTATGTACTCCCCATTGTCCTAAAACATTAAATAGAATGTATGTAAATACGGTATGTGACATTTACATACCTGGCTGATAGGTAGCCACCTCTTGTCACATAAAGCAGCCTCTGGATGGTATCTGTAAATTGCTTTCTAGATCTATAAAACACCATTTTATCAGTGCCTCAGAATTGTACAGAGCCAAGCATGATAACCAAGTCTTGACAATATTACAAGATCTTAATGTCAAACTGGAATATTGGTTTATTGAATTTAGAACAGGAGACTATCCCATTCAGTAGATAAGAAAGTCCCTGCCTCCTCCTCAAAGCAATACTCTTTCTTTAAGGAAATCCAAGGAGTCAGTATAGCTCTTAAAATGTTGCCTAAAGAGGATAGAATCAGAGGAGGAGTTTCTTAATCCACACACTGAGGAATGATGAGGCCTGCGGAAACAAATCTGTCTTTGAGGTCATCTGAAAAACACATTGCTTTTGCTCCCTAGATTCAGTGCTTCTTTCAGTACTGGCTACTAACCACGATGTTGTGTCTCCAGCTTAGGCTTGTTGTTGCTGTTTGTTTGTTTTCTCTTGTCTTTAGGGCCATCTATTAAGGATTTTGCATATTCTTTCTTAAAATATAGAAAGGATTTTTTTCAATATTAGCTTTAGGCCTGATTATATAACCAGATTTCATTTTTATCTTTGCTTCCGGTCCATTCTATAAGGTATCTTTGTACTCTCTAAACATTCACCAATTATCTATCAACTTTTTAGTTGCTTACCTGGCAGTTACCTGCAGTTACTCTTGTGTAGGTGATACTTCACACTCAGAGCTGTGTGCATAAGAAACAATTCCCAGATTTATACGTAGTTTGAAAAATCATTAATTAAATGCTCATAATTCTCAGGTAACTCTCACCTAACGCAAGCTCAGTCTTTAATTATATGAATACTTGAGGAAATGGAGTTTTAGTGCCCAATCCTTATAATTTTCCTTCACTGTGATTGAAGCAGTTTACCCATGCATCATCTTTCAATAGGTGACTGGAAGCAATGTGTTCACAGGGAACCATATCTTATCAGTTTTTCCCTGTAAGCTTACTGCCCTTTATTCAGTGTGATCAGCTGTATTCACCTTCACTAGTTCTTTGAGAATTCAATTTTGAGAGGCATTTCTAGTTTCCTGGACAATATTGGTCCATCTCTTTCTCCCAGAATAATGAAGATCTAAAAATCTAATTCTTGCCTATTTCAGCCCCAGACTGCTTTCATTGTCCTTTGTGACATCAAGCCTGTATGCTTTTTCTTATGCTGCCCATGTCTGAGTATTATCTATGTCCCCAAGATCAAGTAGCTATTAAATTAGTTCTATCAATTGTCCCTGGGTTTAGAGATCCCCGTGTGTGTGTTTTTTTAAGTAACCACATTTTATTTTAGAGCACATGGTACAGGACTTCTGACTTGATTATTTAGCTTCTTAAACTTTTTCTGAAGTTTTTTGAAAGTAGCAGAGAAAGTACATTATGACTCTTCTTTACCTAATGAAAATTCTCAGTTTCTCTGCCGTTTCATTTCTGAAGGAGAATTAAAGGACTGTTCCACAAATTAACTCTTGGGTTTCATATTTTTTCTTTATTTCTTCATTCTAATAATCTGTTCCTTTGCCTTTCCTAAATCTCCAGCTCATGCACACTTTTTTTCTTTATAATACCTTATCTATGACCTTTGGGGGATTAAATAATTGAGTTTCTCTACCAAAAGTCATATATTTGAGTCATTTTCGACTATCAAGCTTCTCTTTTCCTTTGGGATACCTTCTAGAAGACTCTATTTCATAAATTTTCAGTTTTAAAAAGTCCTTTTTAAATGTAACAATTCTGCTCTATTGCAATCTATCATATAATACATTTGCCAAGAATTGGAGCCAGATATTTGGGGTTCTAGTTCAAGCTCCATCACATTTCCAGGAAGGGAACCTGGGTGAATTCATGTAATATCTCCTACACTTACACAATGGAAACAATAATTATGATAATAACTGCCCAATCTACCTCAAAGGGTTATGTGCAGTTGAACATATATTTTTTGAAAGTTTGCATTATTAAAAGTATGCTGAAGTATTACTTTACTATATTTATTTATTTATAGATACCTTAAATTCTGGTAACTAGTTCTACAATAGTCTTTTTCTACATTAACTCGAACTTGCAATGTTCATAGTATTTATTAAATGCATGATTATTTTCTTACCTGCAGAAATGTGCACTGGCCTCACTTATATTTAGCTGTAAAGGTAAGTCATTTCTTGGCCCCTTTTGAATTCCCCATTGGTTTCCAATTCTCTAGGCTAAGAGTACATGGGTCTCTAACTACCATGAACAAGTTTCAGTATTTATAACAAACATAATTCTATGAAAACCATAAAGAAAAAAACATTAATAGTATCACATCCATTTTCTACAAGCTAAATGGCTCTGTCTTTAAGAAACCTGCATATATTTTCCAGAATTTATTGTTAAGGAATAGTAAATGACAGAAACCAGTAACTCACAGAGATATTCATCAAGTAATTATTAAAGATCATTCAGTGAGCAGTAGCAGAGTTCCAAAAAGGCTGAGATTACAGACAACTCTCAAATATTCAGAGCAGCAAGAAAAGCCTTGTAAAGATTATCACTGATCACGGAGTGTGGTTAGAATCTGCCAATTAGGCACCAATTCATAGCCCATATTCACATCTCCATTTAAACTGCTAATTAAGCCAAATAACTTTATAAATGTAGAAATCAACTTTTATGGGATATTTGAGATAATTTTCGGAGCACAGTGCAAAACACCCCAATTATAATACAGTTCAATCATAAAAGGCTGAAGTAATCTAAAGGCACTAAGTCATCAGGGTGTCAGAGATAAATGAATTATAATCATGTTTCTATTCACTCCCTCTTATACATACACATAAAACGAAAGAAGCTCTCAAAAAGAACAACATAAAATGGATAACCTATCCATCAACAATATTTACTAGAATGATGAAATAGTATCCTTATTACTTATCTAAAAGTAAAAGATAAATAGGGCAAGGAATAATTGAATTAGTAAATTAATTCTTTTATAGTACATTGGTGTTTACCTGAGCATTCTGCATAATCATTTGCTTTATAGAATCGTTATGAGCAAGGTAATATCAGCATTCTATAGATGATGAAAGTGAGAAGAAGATATGGAAAATTGTAGTTAACACCTGATAACTCTTAGTGTTTAGTACATGATAACCATTATTATTTATTATTTGCTGCTGTTAACTCCAAAGAGCTATATTTGCATTATTACAGTCAGAGCTTATGAAAACCTATTGTAGCCATTATAATTATTTATATTTTAAAAACTCATTTAAGTAGAAAAACATTGTTTTTATTTTATATTTAATAGAAGCGCTGATTTATTGCTGAGTTTTAAGCAAATCCTTTAGCCTTTTGTGCCTCATTATCCAAAGCAGGCAATAATCTTTGCTCTACCTATCTTTCAGATAATTTCGCTTTTTATTTGCGTCTTATGAAACCCAATGCATTTTTTGTGTTTTCTGCATAAAGCAATATTTATTTTATCATCCAGATTCACTGTAAATTGTAGCTTTGACACAAATGTTGATGCCTTGGATTATTCTCAGGTAGTCAAGTATTCACATCACAAAAATAAGAAAGAGACTAATAGATTTTGGTGGGGGAGGTGTTGCCTTTGTTTGTCTGTTTCAGAATAACAGAATAATAGGTTCAGTATCATGAGCCACTTAAAGAAATATACCAAAAATAAGGCAAGAAGAATCAATGCCAGATGCTTTATTTATGGTTAAACTTGAAAATTATACCACTTTTAACTGTAATTCATTGGTATTTCATTCAAAACACACAAACAAACAGACACACACACACACCTGCATTGTATTCTTCTGCCATGATAGGGAGGATGCTTAACTCAATGGGAAGAGGCATAAGAAAACATTGCATGAAGAGCTTAATTTTGGAATTGGTCCCATGACTCCCAAAGATTGTGGAAACAAAGCAATTAACTTTTTAATTATGCAAACCATTCAGTAAAGTAAGCAGTAAAAAGATGTTAGCTTATTTAATACTTCTAATATTCTCAGTAATGTTGGAAATTTCAAAATAAGCAAAAAACTTTAGCTAAATATGTGACTCAGATTTTTCTTTCAAATTTTCTTCTCTGCTGGATAAATATAGGAAAGTATTTCCATGTCCATATCACTAATTTTAAAACTGCTAGATAATCCATTTTAAATAACATAATTTTTATAATATATGTTCAATTAGAAAATATCTTAGCTATTTTGAGTCTTGGTCACAAATATTTTTAACTGCAACACAAGTCGCAACCCCTGCTCCTACCTCCCTAGGGAATATTTATTTTAATTGTGCCGGCCAATTGATCTAAATTACTGAACTTGCTCAAACTTGCTTACGAATGAGAAGCTTCCTTGGATACAGTGACAAATTAAAATAAAATGGAAAATAATTTTGAAATTACCAGCATGACAGAAGTAAAAGGGAATATATATTATGCACACAACATATTTTCAGATTTTCTTGTTCTCAAGTATACCTCATTAAATCTTTTTATGGTCAGGAAAGGACATACCTTACAAAAGTGGATCAATGCCTCAACTGGAGCTAACATTTAAAAGATTGGAAATTTCTTATTCTAATATTAGGATATCATGGGATTTTTATTTGACATATGGAACCATGTCATCTATTTAGGAACACACATGCAGAAAAGATGATACATATTTCAAAGTAGAATTAACTAAAAATATCTGTTTCTACTGAGAAGCTGGCATACGTAGTTTGCTAATAACTGACCTCATCATTAAGCAACTTTCAGCCCCCATCTGCCAGTTCTGCTCCTTTGTAATTGTCATATATATTTTACTATCAGAGGTAAGACTTTCATTTCCTTCCTGACAAGAAGGCAGGGCATTTCTGAAGTGGTTAGGACAATTCTCTTGTAGCAATAGGGGGAAAAAAAGAACAAAAAATGTAATATAGCTACATGGAGAGATGTCTGCCTCTGAGCTCTTTTCATTTTAGCAGCTTGAGAAATATTGCTACACGTTATTGCTCAGACACACATTCTTTCTAAACGAAGGTTACTGCCATTGATTCCCAAGAGCTAAAGGATTCATTTTAATATTTTTGCACTTCATTTAGCTAGTCTCCTTATTGATTGGACTTTATGAACTATCTACTTGTACGTGATATGCATTCCTAAACAAATTTTAGGACAAATATTTTATCTTCTGGATCAACATGTAGAGAATTTGACTTCCCAGTGACTGTATATTTTGGATATGCATTCTGAAATATATGAACAAACTTTAGGAAGAGTTGGCACTGCTCACTGGGGAAGAACATACACACACACACACACACACACACACACACGTACACGTACACACACCAGTCTTGATAAGCTAGGCCAAGCAGGTTTGAGCACCTTTAGAAATAATTTGAGTAATAAATTATACTTTCAGAAAGATTTTATTTTGGAAATGTTCTATTAAATTAAAATCAATTGTTTCATACATCGCAAACTTGACAGAAACTGTCTCTTAATATATTGAGATATTTTTGTCTTGTAAAATTAAATAATTTTTATAATAAAATAAGCTTTAATAAATGGCCACAAGAAAATTTGCAGCACATTTGCCTTAAAATTTGGATCATTTTCTCTTATTACTTAACATGCCAACCTGGAATGTAACATAATCTTTGAAGTAAAATACTGGCGAGGAACCCTGTAAGGCGAACTTAAGGTTGTAGTTCCTAATTGCCTTCTGATGCCTTTTTGCCCTCCAGAATAAGGTGTGTCCTTATATTTTTACAACACAAAGTTAAAAATATACAAATATATTAGAGTATTTTAAAATATTATTTCAAGATTATTTCAGTGGACTGATCAAGTATTTCATCATTTTGAAATGTTGTTTACACCTAAAGTGCTAATTTTCCATACAAGGGATATTGTTTTTTAAGGCAAGCCTGAAAATCCCTGGGAGCACTTAGACCTGCCACTGCCAGTGCACAATAGCAGGTCTCAACAAGAAACCCCGTGCCCTGAGACTGAGGCTGACAGTTGGTATTTTAAGTTTCTGTTGAAAACTTATGATAATCCGATATAAATGTGCCTGTTATTTATAATAACCCTTTCAGTATTGTGGTATATTAGGCTTTTCCTGCGCTTTCTCTCAGCACTGGAACTCAGCCATAATTCTGTCCTTGGCTTCTGTATTGCTTGCTATAATAAAGTCCTTCTGATACTACTGGTAATAAACCTTCATGGATGCAATCCAAGATAGACCCTACTGATAACCAAATTCTCTTTAATAGTGAATTGTATTCTTGTGAGACTCCAGCACAGTTATTTTCCTTTAGAGTTAAGGGTTTTACGTTGAGATCATATTTATTTATTTATTTATATCATTGAACAGTCTCACTGCCATGACTAAGAAAATTGCTCCATAAAATATTTGGTAATGTAAATGTGAGAATGAAAGTTATATATCTGATGATTTGTCAAATTTATGGCTTGTACAAACACAACTGTCTCTATAAAGGAATTTAATATACACATTGGAGAAAATTCCTGTAATGCCTAGTAAAAATGAATGCTGTTATACTATGAGATCTCAAAAGCAGGAATCACTCTAGAATTATGCCTTTGGCATTTCTAATCATGCATGGCCTGGCTTTACAAATCTAAATTTGATATAGGAAAACTTACCATAAGTATTTATTATAGAAGTACTTGCTCTCCCACAGAGGATAGCGTTTCATGTACAGGGCCTGCTTTGGATGTATTTCCTTACCTGTTTATTTTATTGGCAAGAAATGGAAGGTCAATTAAGAGTAGGAAGTTAAACTGGATTCAAATTAGAGGAAAAACAGGTCAAAGTTGATGAGCACATGCCTAGAATCTGAGACCAGTGATTACCCCAGATTGAAGAGTTATGGTAGGGAAAAGAAACTCAGGGTTATACCAATAGCCTGAAAATGTAGTAACATTGAAATACGTTTAGGCTCTTTCTTTATATTCCAAGAATTAGGCTTTAAAAAGTATTGGTCCCCATTTTAAAGAGTAGATTTCTCTTGTGCCTTGAATAAAAAAAAATTAACATCACACGTTCTGAACAGATTTTGATTAAAATTCTATTGACAAATTCAGTGTATTTGGTCAGTAAAATTTTAATTTTATAAAATCCTCATTTTAGAATTTTTTTATAATGGACTTCCATTGATTGATACATGCTCACTGATATTTGAGAAATCCCAACATTATGGCCTCTTAATATTTTATAGAATTATATTTTTGCAAACCAAAATAATATACTAGCATAGTACAAAAATATTCTTTGTGCATTATGTATAAATAGAGTATAGATAAAGATTTAGTTTCTTTTTATACAGTATTCTTAAAATAAACTTAGCGATCGTTTTTACAATGAAATCCTTGTGGCATATGGCTTATTCTCAAGTTTCCCCTTCTCTCAACCAGGAAATGTATTACTTAACTGAGATATAAAAGAGCATAGATGGTGGGGAAGAGAAGGAACAGGTCCTTCACACATATTAGCAGGCCCTTATGCCGCTTATTAAGTTTGATGATCCTCAACCAATTCAGACAGCTATTGAAATAAAAAGAAATCAGCAATTTCACAGAAGTATGAAAACATGTGCACATGTACCTTGCTCCTGCAGTTTTATCATCTGTCAGATTTCTCAAGAGTGTACCATATTTTTTTGACTTGAAATAAAACATTATGAATACATACATACATAATGAAATGAGATATATGCTTTGAGGGAATAGCATTGCCCAAAGTTAACAAATAGTTTATATGATTTAAATGATAGTATTTGGAAAGCTACGCTCATGTACAAACTGAATTCCAACTTAGAGCATGCTACTTATCTTTTCAGTTGTACATGAATGTGGTGAGCAGAAAATAATTTTAAAAAAATTTAGTAAGCGTCTGGGATGCTTTATTGTCAAAGAACGACTTGTATTTTAAAAATAAATTAAAATACATTAAGAACAATGTGCGAAGTATTTCAAGTAGATAGGGTGAACAGACTGTTTTACTTTTCCTTCATTCTACATGTCTGTGAATAATCATTCTTTGAAGTTTAAAATTATAAATAACAGTGCAACCATGAGTTATTTCTACTTTACGAAGGAAATCATCCATTTTGTTTTCATTTTCGTTTGGGTAAACTCAGAATGGCTTTGTGTAGCTTCTGCTAATCTTATTCAAGACTGAAGCATTTTTGACAAAAGAATGTTTCCCAATTGTGAGTAGATTATTACATTTATGTGACTAAATTGACTCAGAATTGACAACTGTTGTTTGACTTGGCAAAGTTAGAATATGGTAGTTGATACTTAAAGGATAGAGGTAACAAGTTGTAAGGACAAGAAATTTCAAAGAAGAACCTGTAAATTGGGCTTTAGTGATGAATGGTTGAATAAGGATATTTTATTTTATTCTACTGTTTAAAATGGAAACATAAAAGTTATCACTCTATGTTGTTTACTCCACAGCCCACCCTCACATACATGCACATATACATGAGACCAAAAAATGAGGTAAAATTTACCATCTAATATTTAAATTTAGCTATTCAGACAATCCTTTGTAAAACCTGGATATGTATGCTAGGTGGAGTTAAAAATTTGTCTATGTAGATATAACCTTTACTATCAGTATTTACAAGGTCAGGAAGTAAGAAGTTATGAAGTGAAAAGTTTGGCTTAAGTTTTAGGATATGTAATTTTTAAAACAAAATTCTTTTGAAAATAATTTCTAGAATTTTTTATAATACATTGGCTAGGGTGGAGGCGTGTATTTATTTATTTATTTATTTATTTAATATCCTACCTTACTAGACTTTATGCTACATGATGACATGAAGTTGGAAACCATGTTTTCTTGTTTACTATAATGTATCCAGCTAAACTAGGACAGAGTCTTGCATATAGTAGAATCTCAATAAACTTTTGAATTAATTAATGAATAAATGAATACTCAAGTCAAGGATCTACCCACAAATTCCATTATTACCCATGCTTTAGTGTTTTAATTTTTTTGGCTTGCTCTACTGGTAACTTAATCTACATTGAATTGTGTTAGTAAAGAAATTAGTCAAAATTATTGATTAGTATAAAGCATACTGTATAAAAAATAAATTCAACTTGCTAATCCTAAATTCTTTATAGAGCCTTGATGAAGTGTGTTTTATATTTCAAAATCATGCCTCTCTACGAGGTATAATTTCTTCCTTTCAGTGTCCTAATTGGCAGAACTAAGATGTGAAAAATCAGTTTTTTAAATGTTCTATTCCTTGAGGACCTGAGGACCTCAGGAACTTGAAGATCAAAGATGGCATGATGATGGTGCATACCTAGCATGGGGAAAAGTGCTCGCATTCTCTGTGTACTGTGCCCTTAATAAAATTATATTCTAGATAAGTTATTATTGATTAGTAAACTTTATGAGTAACCCAGGTTGCGAACATCACAATTATGAATTTGAATTCTTACTACATTGGTGATACACAATTAAGTATGTATTTATTTATATATTTATTCAATAATTCCCTTATTACTAAAATATTACTGAAATCGAATTTCAAAGACAGGTGTAAGATTCAGGTCTGACAACCTACGTAAGCAATGGAAGAAGTAGATTATATTTCTGTCTTGAGTAAATTTTTTTTTCTAAATATGCTACTCTTTACACATTTCATTCTATTTTTTGAAGATCCTGGCATACATTTTTAAAATTACAGGTTTTATTTTCTTTTTCCCTGGGAGAAGATAGGGTGACACTGGGTAGAAGTCAAGATTTGCTATGGGTCTGCTAAAGTCTGCATAGGAAAAAATTCTCTGAGTTCCCAAGGTAGTTTATTTTATATTATCATATTTCTATTTTTAAATCGCTTTCATTCATCTTAACCTCTATATCAATTCCACTTTATTGCTGCCCTTTCCACTCTTGTTTATAACTTTAGTCCTCTCTGTACCAGATCACTGCACCCTAAGCTCTCAGCATGATAACCAATTCACTCTCTTTAAATATGCAACAAAACCAATATATTACTGGTGTGCTAATTAACTGTCACAAGCAAAAATACTTTGCATATTTCATCTTTCTTAATTCTCACTGTATTTTTATTATGTGGATTTCATTATTTCACCAGTGAGCAAACTAAGGATTACAGAATTTAAGTGACTTACTTAGTCATGAAGCCAGTGAGTGGCTGAAATGCAATTTGGACAAAATCTGTCAAGGGAAAAAAACAAAACCAAACCAAACCATGTTCTGCCCATCGCATCATGCTATATCTAGCCATACCTTTCTTTCATCAGAATGGTCTTAACCTCTTTCACCTGCATCTCTTCACTGCAGGCCAACTCTTCCTTTAAACAAAACTTGACCAACCTGAGGCCCAGGACGACTTTGATTGTGGTTCAACACAAATTTGTAAACTTTCTTAAAACATTGTGAGATTTTTTGCAATTTTTTTATGGCTCATCAGCTATCGTTAGTGTTAGTGTATTTTATGTGTGGCCCAAGACAAGTTTTCTTCCAATGTGGCTCAGCGAAGCCAAAAGATTGGACACCATTGCTTTAACCTTTACTGCAAATTTTGTCTCTTTTTGTGGAACCCTTCCTGACCATCTCTTCCATAGGTCTTTGCATATCACATCTTGGTAGTAGCATATGTCATGTTAGGGTCTTAAAAATGTATGCATCACTCCTCTTGCTCCAGTGTGGCCTCCATGAGGGCAGGATTACTATTATTTTTTTTTAATTCCTTTCAGTATTGAAGGAGCTTAAATGGGCAGTTCTCAAAGCCAAGCGATCTCAAAACTCCAGGACTCAAAATCATTTCATGATAATATTAGGATATCATTTACTCTTTCGACTCTCATTCTCTCACAAGTGCACAACTGAATTTTCCTGAGGTGACATGCCCTGTGTCAGTGCAACGCATTGAATTCAGACCAGAGAGGATAATCCAGCTCTTCTCTGGTAAGATAATTATTCAAGAGATAGGCAAAGAAAAAAAAAAAAGTGGAACTATGTCATTCTTCATACTTTTTTAAATATGGTAATTTGCTATTAAAATGTATTATTTATGTCAGAATATAATGAATTTATTGTGGCTATTTTCAAACATATATATAACTGATTATTTTTAAAATGTGTTTATTTTAATTTTGAATATGATGAATATCAACAAATATACTCCACATAAGCAAAAGCTCTTTAAGGTCCTCTATAATTTTTAAAGTGTAAAGGAGGCTTGAAAACCAAAGGACATAGGACCACTGACTAAACCAACCTGTAGCATCCATTAACTATTTGATTAACAAAGCTGAATAGTCACACTAATAAACCAATCCAGTGGGGGAGACTATAGATGTTCTAGTGACGACTTAGACTTTCTGTTATTTTATAAACTTACTCTAACAAACAACTATAAGTCAGGAAGATAATGAGCAAATCTCATATTAAAAATATATTCTTTAGAATAAAAGTAAATTTACAATATTTATTATTTCCATTGTATAAAATCATGTATTAGTTAAAATTAAATCGTAAGCAAATATTACTCAATACATTAATCAACAGTTAACTAGGTATCCAGGTAGGTTATTAGCTTTTATGATAAAGGACATAGTGGGTCATGCTATTAGGGTAATACATTGTGAGATTTTTAGGGAGCATGCTTGTGAAATTTAGAAATTTGAAATCTATTAAGTAAAATATTACAGATTTGCCAAGAGTGTTTTACAATGTTTTTAATGCAACTAAATCTTGAAATTTTAATAAATCGTCACCTAAGAAAAATATATCTCAGCTCCAGAGTTACAGACAGCAACATTCTAATTGTCATGAAAATTAATTTTTAAAAAGAAGTGTGTAATATTAAATAAGATTAATGAGCATCTTCAGTTAAAAAGAAAAATATTTACTCTAGATTTAAGAAATTGTAGATTTTACAAAATTTTAAACATGATATGCAACTATTAATACATCATACTTCAACTTTTCATATAGGTGTGTGCATGTATGTTATCTCAAATTCAATTGTAATATATTTCATAGCTTAGATTTACAACTAATTTTTAAATATTATTTACACATTTCTTCATTGTACAATTGTTTATTAAAGCTGATAATTTTAAACACTTTTAAAATTTCAATTTTACTCAGCTGATTTTTACTGCCATTAAGCTATGCAACTTATGTATTTAAATCTCAGGAATACCAGAAACACTATTAATGCTTAATAAAAAAGAGATAAATATAGGATTCATAATTAACTATTTTTTTATCTTAACTCAGTTATAATTCTTAATAAGTTTAAAAAAAAAAGCTTCAGGTGATGCCTGCACAATGACTTATTTTTAAAACGAGTATATTCTTTATTTTTTTATGTTGTCTCATTTATGTCCTGACTGATAACATTACCCAGGGTTTATATGATTACATATTTTGTAATTTGAAAATACTGTTTGTTCTTCAGTTTAAAGGGGATCAGTCACTAGCATATCTGCAGTTTCCTGATTCCCGTGAAAACATGTGACATTCCTCCTTTGCAAAGGTTTCCAGATTCCTTCTCTCCATGTTGCCACTTCTGCTGCCACCCAAAGCCGATCTTAATTCCATCAGGCCACAGTTAGTGCCATCAATGAAGCTGACCTCTCCACACTCCAGCAATGCCTATAACAAGGACATTACGATGATTAAAATGCCCTTTTTGATGATTATTCAGCAACTATTAGCAAGAAGCAGGATTAAAGAAAATCTGAAATGTCTCTGCCTAAAACATGGCCTCCCCTGAGGAATATACCAGACTGTCCATGGTCACAGAAGCCCTGAGTCTCAATGCGACAGATTGTGGGAAAGTCTGAGAGTCGAACTCAGAATGAAAATCTCTGATTTTTCCAATTGTTAGAGAAAATTTACTTTTAAGACAGACTTTACTGATAGGATAAGGAAAACAATACAGTTATCGGGAATGTTGCCACAGCAGGGTAATAATCTCTTCTTGTACATCCTTATACCAGACACACCAGGTTTTGATAAATGTTTACAGACGTAAGCACAGAACAGGGGTCCCAGTGCCTAACTGAACTTCCTGTAATATATTAACGTATGATGTATTAATGTTTAATGTGTCTCTCCTACCTATCAAGGATGTGTTCTGTTGTTTTTCCCACCATCTATTGTTTTTTCCACCACAAGATCCACCCTGTTTGGACAAACTTCGCTGACTCTCCATTTCTCACCCACCACCCTCCCTCCACGCTGCCTTAGGATGTTTTGACTTCTCTTTCCACTTTTCTTTTTTCTACAGCGATTCTTTCATGCTGTCATTCTTTTATACATATCCTATCCAGTCTGTGAAAAAGAGTCTCTCTCCTGTGAATAACATTTACGCCTCTTACATCTTTGCTTTTAATCCCTAACCACCTCAGTATTTAGCAACTATTTTTTTTTTTTGTTTTTTGAGACAGAGTGCCACTCTGTTGCCCAGGCTATAGTGCAATGGCTCAATCTCTGCTCACTACAACCTCTGCCTCCTGGGTTCAAGTGATACTCCTGTCTCAGTCTCCCGATTAGCTTGGATTACAGACATACACCACCACCCTCGGCTAATTTTTTTGTACTTTTAATAGAGAGGGGGTTTTGCCATGTTGGCCAGACTGTTCTCAATCTCCTGACCTCAGATGATCTGCCCGCTTTGGCCTCCCAGAGTGTTGGTATTACAGGTGTGAGTCATCACGCTTGGCCTTAGCCCTTATTCTTTTACCCCAGCTAAAGAATACCAAATGTTCATCAACAATAGACTGGATAAAGAAAATGTGGCACATATACACCATGGAATACTACACAGCCATGAAACACGAGTTTGTGTCTTTCATAGGGACACGGATGAATCTGGAAACCATCATTCTCAGCAAACTGACACAAGAACAGAAAATCAAACACTGCATGGTATCACTCATGGGCAGGTATTGAACAATTAGAACACGTGGACACAGGAATGGGAGCATCTCAACACTTCAGTCAGTTGGAGGGGACTAGGGGAGGGACAGCGGAGGGTTGGGAGGGTGGGGAGGGATGACATGGAGAGAAATACCAGATATAGGTGATGAGGGGAGGAAGGCAGCAAACCACCTTGCCATGTATGTACCTATGCAACAATCCTGCATGATCTGCACATGTACCCCAGAATCTAAAGTACAAATAAAGAAAAAAAAAAAGAACACCTTCCTTAAGAACATTAACCAATGCTTGCTCTGCTTACAGTTGCATGTGTTCTTTACGCTTATTTTATTAAGTCTCACGGCCTTGTGTATCAATCTACCATGTGTCCTTCTACCACGATCATACATTTTTTCCAAGAACAGAAACTAGAAGAGGCAGACTCTAGAGTGGTCAGACCAACAGTATTTTCCATGTAATTCATATTGATTCATCTTTGTGACAGATAATTTCTGTCATTTTGGGAAAACAAACTTATTACAAACTCTTTCTCATCAATGTACTTAATAACAATCACAAACTCTCTCTCCATCTACTTGTTTTTACTAATTATAAGGCTAATTTTCCTTTTGTTACTGTTACCAGGTGAAAATCTAGCTCATATCATTGTCCATACCAAATTCCTACCAAATACCTCATGGGGATGAGGGATTCTTTTATTATCCTGGTCTCTACCTTTTAAATGCATAAAATTTATATTTCTTTCAGGCCACAGTTAGTGCAAACAATCCAGAAATTGCAATTCTCTACTGTATCAGTTATTTTATTTTATTTCTTGTCGTGTAATAATTTATGGGGTACCTAGCAATGTCTTAATGCATATAATATATAGTGATCACATCAGAGTAATTAACATGTGTCCATCATTTCAAATACTTATCATTTCTTTGTGTTGGGAACAATCAATGTCCTCCTTCTAGCTACGTGAAACTATATAATATAATACTGCTATCTGTAGTTGTTCTGCAATAGTAGAGAACACTAGAACCTATTCCTCCTATCTAGCTATAATTTTGCATCCTATAACAATTTTTCCCTATCCCTTCCTCTACCTATCCTTCCCAACCTCTAATATCCTCTATTCTACTTTTTCCTTCCATGACATCAACTCTGTTTAGCTTCTACATGTGAGTGAGAACATGCGGTGCTTAACTTTCTCTTCCTGGTTTATTTGATGCTTTAAGATTCCAGTTTATTTTTTTTGAGTTACCCTTCTATGTTGTTTTGGTTATTTGTAAACTCTGCTATTTATAAAATCCTTTTATATTGCTTATTACATCTTGATAAATTATCAGAGTTTTTCTGTGTTTTATGTGTATATATTTACTTTTTATAGTTTCTCATAAGTATAGCTTTCATTACTTTTAATCTCTCCCAGTGCAGTGCTAATTTATAAATATATTATCCCATAATAATCTACCCTTCTTAAAGCCAAAGGAATAATTTCTACACATAAAGTCTTAGTATATTAGGGACTCGTATGCAAAAATAAAAATGCTGTATTTCATGCTGTATGGAAGATCTGGCCACAAATTAAGAGCATGTGGATTCTTCTCCTTTTTCCTTTTTGGCTTATGAGATTCCCACATTTGCTTCTTCCAAAGACAAAATTCTGATCCCAAAATAATCACTTAGGAATATTTAAATGTACAAAAAATTAGGTTTAATTTTTTCAATTTTATCCTACTGAAATATAGAGGTTTTAAGTTTTTGAAGGGGGATTCAAACTTTAAAATATTACATGTAATATCAATTATTATTTTAAGTTAAATACAAAATTATAGAAATTTATAGGATCCCAAGCAATGGTGCAAAAAGTATATGTTCAATAATATCAGTTAAAAATTATGTTTGTTACTTTGAGTTGTTTCTTTTAAATCAGAGGGCCTAGATGATACTTATGCCTTCAGAATTCTCTGATGTTAATCTCTTATGATAACCGAAAAGTTTCCAAATTTCTCAACTTAAGGGCTGACTAATACTATTGCCTAAGCATTAGGTGGGTCATGTTATTTTAACTAGATATGCTGGCTAATTGTAAGCAGTATGTCAAAGATAAGAGGAGTTGAAACACTGGGAAATTTGGAGACACCCTGTCTAAATAGGATTAAGGCTAAAGGAAAAGGATTATTGTTTTCCAAACTCCTATGATCCTTGTGATAACTGCTTTCCCAAACATTGGGATTAAAGGTTAGATTCACATTTAGAAACAAGAATGCTAACATGTATTAATGAATAGCCTTGTTTTTAGAGAGAAATTCATCAATGTCCTAGCCCTTCTGTATCGAATACACTAAGAAACATATTTGTGTGAGAAGTCACACACAGGAAAACTAGTTCTCGCCTATATTTTTTATTTTTTTACGTTGCTTATTTTCTTCATAAAATACACATCTATTTTTGCAAGTTTATCTTCAAGCTTTTCTAAATAGTTTAAGGAAAACGTTTTTACATATTATTTGCATTTAAATATAAACATACAAAGTTAAATATTTCTTTTAAAATAAATTAATTCTAAGAGAAAAAAAATGTACCAGTGTTTGTTTTACAGTGGTATTATTGCATAGGTTATTAAAACAACTCATCTGTATTAAAATTCAAATAGTTTACCTCCATCAACTGTTTGGTAAACATATTTTTATAAAATTCTGTATACTTATACTTTTCAAAAGTACATATAGTCCAGATTAAACCATGTCTAAAAAATATAATTAAAACATGAACTTTTTTAAACTTTTATTAGTTTGACCTCCTCTAGTATATAGGGATTCTGTTAAATTTAATTGTTTTTATTAGGTTAATAAGTTGAAGTTGTTTTCATGTCAAAACTACATATCCTTAGGAGAATATGAAAAGGAAGGTGCATTGTGAGACAGTTATATAACAGCTGGGTAGAGGCAGAATGAGATGATAATCCTACTGTATGTTAGAAAGAAATAATTATCTATTTGGTATTAAGATCATCTTACAGCTTTTTCTGTTGTTAAAAAAGTTATGCTCATATGTGAATGTCCTGCCTAGTTAAAAAGTGAGGATAAGGTGCTGGCGCATTTTGTAGCAGCCAACTGGGTCCCTCGACATGGAGAATTATAGTAGTAACACTTCAAATTAACACATTTCAAAATATGAATTTGTTTAGATTGTCTTTGAAATTTATATAGATTTTTAAAAAAGAAGAAAGCAAGCAAGCTCAGGGTTTTCGGAAATTGTTTTATTGGCGAGGTCTGTGGATGGACACCATTGTGTAGGGGCTGCTGATTTTCCCTTTACATATTTCCCCATCTCCCTTCCCCAGGTGTTGCTGCCATCACTACCTTTCCCTTCCTCCCCTTTCCTCATGGCAAGACGCATGGAAGAAGAGTGCTGTTAAGGCCTCTCCATTAATCAACAGGTATGGTGGTTCTCATGAAACAGTGTAGCTGCCCCTCTTCTGCATTCTCCATTAATAGTCTGTCTCTTTTACATTTACAAGATAACATTCATCCACTACACAGACCCTTCTGTATGGAAGAATTGTTCAACATGAGCTTATATATTTTCACCATGTTATGCATTACCTAAATCCCTACACAGTGGTAGATTTTTCTAAATGTAAAGAGTTTAGAAGATTTAATGATATAATTCTCAGGGAAAGTTGCTGTGCAGTTTCCTCAACAAAATATATTTAAAAGAAATAAAACTTGTGTATATGAATAAGCCACTTTCAACATTCTACAAACAATTGTTACATAACATACCTTTGAAAGTATAAAACAGGAATATTTCTGTGAATTTTATTTCAAAATTTAATGACATTTGCATCTTCAAAAGCATTGCACAAAATTTTATGCACTTAATTATAATACTCATCGGGTTACAGAAAATTAGGTATAAGTTAGTTCAAATAAATCTAAATGCCCTACAAAGCTATGCCATTCAGATGTGAGAGCTGAATGCATGCTAATTACTTTCTGCAACTTTCTTTTGTCAGCTCAGCTGGTGGCATTTGAGGGAGACAGAGGAGACTGTTGATTCAGTCCAAGATATCCTTCATTCAGGGTGCTATATTTTGAAAGGAGCTAGGCCCTTAGGGCTCAAACTCCAGCACAGTCATAACCTATAAAACATGAACACTCAGTCATCATCAGGAAACGCCCGCCTTCATGACTTCTTTCTTCACTGGCCGAACGAGTCCTCCCAGCTCCTGCAGGGGCTTGTTTTGATGTATCAGACTTTGCAATACAGTGTTGTGACTCTCTCAGGTTAAGACACATGACTAAAATGCTACCTTTGGGCTAGGAAGATTCTTGGCAGATGACTTAGAAAAATAATGTGTCTATGGGTGTGCATGTGTATAGCAACATTATTCGTAGTATTCTTTAAAATAGTAGCATAATTAAGACTTCTCTGTGTGCACAAAGCAAAGCATTTCAATTTACATGCATTTTCACCGAACATTAGAAGATCATATTTCATTTTTTCACTGTACTTGAGTGCATTGGAATACTGGAGAAATTGGAAAGTTAATGAATGTTAGTCTGGACGATTAATCTTCATTTAGAAATGTATGGTTTTCTATTAGATAAAGCTCTGATCATTGAGTATCTTTCATGCTCTCACTTCTACCCACATTTCTTGTCTTTATATTATGTTTTAACCTTGAATGCACACTGCGCTCTGTGCTCTGCAGCTTTCTCAGAGGGTGCAATCTTTCATGTCCACAGGCCTTCGCACAGTTAGGTCTCTCCATCTGGAAGGCACTTTACCTGTGCCTGTTTGGAAAATTCACACACAAAAAATAATAAAGGCAACTATGTGCTGAGGATTTATTGTGTATGGGCACAGTGTTAATGAGCTTCACTTCCATTTCCTTAATTCATATGCACAAAGAAACTATGAGTTAGAAATTATTACTCATTTTATATAATAGGTAAGAAAACTCAGACTTGACGAAGTCAAGAGGGGCCAAGATTACTCAGGATTGACCAAAGTGGCACATGCCTTATATAACTTCTCCTCATTTCTCCCCAGGAAAGCAGTACTCTCATTCATGCTCAACTCTGTGTTCCTAGAGGTCAATAATTCTACCTTATCTTTTCTTGTTTTTTTTTTCTGGAGACAAAGTCTCACTTTATAGTCCAGGCTGGAGTGCAGTGGTGCAATCTCTGCTCACTGCAGTCTCTGCCTTCCAGGTCCCAGTTTAAGCAATTCTCCTGCCTCAGTCTCCTGAGTAGCTGGGATTACAGGCACATGCCACCATGCCCAGCTAATTTTTATATTTTTAGTAGAAACAGGGTTTCACCATGTTGGCCAGGCTAGTCCTGAACTCCTGACCTCATGATCCACCCGCCTCAGCCTCCCAAAGTGCTGGGATTACAGGCGTGAGCCACTGCGCCTGGCCTGCCTTATCTTTTACAAGCTCTTCAATGTCCACAGTATTTGTTACTCACTAAATGTTGATTAAATGAATGAATTGTTTACAAAAGAGCCATTCATCTTCTTCATGTGAACATGGACCCTTCCTCTCACCCATACTTCCCTCTACTTTGTTTTTATTCTCTTCTTAGTTTGTTGCTCTTGGCCATTATTAGCTTCATAGATTACTCAATATATTTTCTATAATAAATAATTTGTAATTTCTCTTCAGATTTAAGACCTGTAACTACAAACTGAGTCAATATAAAATAATTGCATCCCTAGAAAAAGAAACTGATAATTCAAATCCTGTAACATTTATCAAATCTAATAGCAGGAAAGGAAGCACAGAAATACGTATAGCTCACACAGAAAGAAGAAAATTCAAACAAAAAATTTTAAAGATATGAGGAAAGGAAATTACAAAAATTATACATGAGATTATAGGAAAATAAAGGGAATAGGCTTGAATAGGAAAACAGTTGTATCAGTTTACCACAAAAAGGAAAACAGTGGATAAGTAAAAAGGTAATTAAGGAAAAGAGGCCAAATTGAGGAGAAAAACAAATCTTTGAGAAAAAAGAAGCGAAACAACTTTTGGAAAGTGAATCTAAGAGAAGTAAAAAAATGAAGGAAATGTGTCATTAAAAGCCACAAACACTGAAAGGACTTTAAAAGAATATTCACGAGGTCAAGAGATCAAGACCATCCTGGTCAACATGGTGAAACCCCATCTCTACTAAAAATACAAAAATTAGCTGGGCATGGTGGTGCACGCCTGTAGTCCCAGCTACTCAGGAGGCTGAGGCAGGAGAATTGCTTGAACCCGGGAGGCGGAGGTTGCAGTGAGCCAAGATAGTGCCATTGCACTCAAGCCTGGGTAACAAGAGCAAAACTCTGTCTCAAAAAAAAAAAAAGAATATGAATTAAAATTAGGAGGAAAAAAAATCACTGCAGGTAGAAAGAAATAAGTTTGTTTACGCGTTTGTGTTTCCTCATTCTTAGAAAAGCCTTTGAGGTAAAGTGACTGGAAAGCAAAAGGGCAAGTTAAGATGCATTTATTTGTGTACACTGTATGTTTTTAGGAATTTTTCTGTGACAACAGTTTTCTTGAGAGCAAGATACAGTCTTAAGCATTAGAACTAAAATAGTTGTGCCTAGAGAATACCGTTGAGACAGGGCTTGCTGGGAAACTAAGTCCAAATATCCCTCCACCCCACATTCTCTACCAAGATACTCATAACACTAACTAATCTGTTAGTTTTACACATAAAAGTATCATCATACCTCTATTTTTCTTTATGTAGAGTGTCTAAAGCATAGAATACGTGTTTGCTGAATTAGTCATGAAATTTTAATAGTGGATAGAGATTAACGGTCAACAAATGTTGTTTTAGATTGTGCATGCATCCCTTAACAGTTTATAAGACTTGCTTATCCCCACTTGAATAATTCTAGTGATGCAAAGTCCAGAGGTGGCTCCTCTTTTGGACATCTTTGACTTTCTAGCTTTTTCTTATATTGAGCCAAATCAAGCTTCCTGTATCTTGAATCCAGTTATCTTGGTTTTCCCTTTTGGAAACACAGAATAATTTCTAATTCTTTTTTAAATGAAAGTATTTCTAGACCTAAATTCAGACAGATACTATGTCATAATATCTAGAGATCTAATGTCTCTCTAAATATTCTTTTTTGGTTTATAGCCCCAGTCTTTCTAATTTTTCTATGTTACTTGGTTGCCAATATTTTTAATATTCTGGTTAATTTTCATTCTTAGTTGGTGAAAATGGTCTTGCCCAAAACAAGAAATTCAACATGGGCTCCCACAGTGTATATTCTTATATTTGGTCAGCTTGAAGAAACTAGCAATTTCATTTGAACACCTTCCATAAAAAAACAACAACAAAAAAAAAAACAAAAAAAAAAACATACAGTTTAAAGCTGCATATGGCTTTAACATGAATTTCCTAGAGGTGTGGTTTATATAGGATACAGTATATAAATACAAGTATGTATAAAACAATTATTTTTTAAAATAGCATTTGAAGAAAGATTTTCAGTCTTTACTTTTTACTTTAATGCATACATTAGTTTGAGTTGGGTGCCTGAGGGGTATCTTTGCCTAAGAAGCCCATTCATCATTCTAAAAAAAATTTCACACTACAAAATATAATATCCTTAAGTGGATAATAACATCGGTGGAAGTAAAAGACAAGCAAAACCAAACAAAAACTATTTTCTGAAGGCAAGTAATTGACTTGATTGACTGATAATATGATCTCATATATAATGATATAGTATATTTTTACATAGAGAGCAGAATGGAGCAAATAAGATTAAAATGTGTGTAAAGCAAGAGCTGTCAGATCTGCGCTTTCCCTAACAGAATTTACTGCAAAGTAAATTCTTCATTTATGGGAACTCTTACAAATGCCAAATTGCTGTCAATATCCCTTGGTGTGTCCTATTTGTGAGTAGATTATGGCACACTCTGCAAGCCCTGCAGATCTGACTTTCAGGGAGTGTCTATGCAGAATATATGGCCTTTTCCAGAACTAGGAAATTTAATTAATTTTCTGGCAGAGAACACTTTTTATGCCACATCCCTTTTTTCTGACCCTACCCAAGACTTCCATTTTCAAATGTGCTTCATATATTATGAACCTACATAATCTTAATGAGTCTTCCATATGGTAATTATATTATTTGACTTTGTACAGTATTCTCAGGCGCACCAGGGCTGATGTAAATTTTTTCTCCATGGTACTAAACGTTTCTTTGTACATTGTATGAATATATTGCTTTTTGACATTCAATTTCCAAAGGAATACCCTTTAGATATTTGATTATATATAAGATTTTTAGGTCATATTCTTAAAACAAGAGGGAAGCGGTATCTGCTTTGCTATCACTGCTATTGAAGGAGTATGCCCTGTGAACCTGATCGATTTGATACCTTTCACTTTGTCTTTTAGTATCATAGAAGACAGGGATTAATCACTTAAACTCTCAAGACCTCACTAATGTCATTTAAATGAGGGATTTGGACTAAAATTTTTTAAGTAAAATCCAACTTTCTACAGAATATGGAGGACTAGGAATTTTATAAATTGAGATTTGTTCTAGGTTTGCCAAGAAACTATATTTAACCTTCCTGGAGCAGGGTTTCCTCAGCTGTAAAATAAGGAGACTGAGCTAAATCACGGATGTAATCTTAGTGATAACATGTGTTGACTTATTTTTCTTTCTGAAGCTATCTCTTGAAAAGGAGTCTGAGAGCTTGCTTTGACTGAGTGGCATGGAGTACTGTGACCATTACCTCTTACGTCACAAACTTTTATCATAAATTCTGAGAATGCTTCTCATTCAAAAAGAAAGATTTTGATGATTATTATAATCTTTAAATTTCTATGTTTTTCCTTGTTTGAGGTATATACAGATGATCCTTATGCTTAAAAATGCATGAATCCAGGAAACTGTTTGGTGCTTTTAAGGAAGACAGGTTGAGGAGAGGACAGCCACTTTAGATACTTGGAATACTTTAACTCATAAGAGAGATGAGGGATTCAACTTATTCTTTGTGATTCCTAATAGCAGATTGAAAGCCAATAGGATAACATGGGGAAAAGACTGACTCCACATAAGAATAAAATGTATTACTATAGAAAATGCTCAGTAAAGGTTGATACATAGAATAGTCTGTGTTATGAAATCTGCATCCTTAAAGATGTTAAAATTTAGATTGCCTGACAGTTTCTCAAGACCACTATTTTTATGTATGTATGTATGTATGTATTTATTTATTTATTTATTTTTGAGATGGAGTCTCTCTCCATCGCTGGAGTGTAGAGGGCAGTGGCACAATCTCAGCTCATTGCAACCTCTGCCTCCCAGGTTCAAGGGATTTTTCTGCCTCAGCCTCCCAAATAGCTGGGGTTACAGGTGCGCACAACACGCATGGCTAATTTGTGTATTTTCAGTAGAGGCAGGGTTTCACCATGTTGACCAGGGTGGTCTCAAACTCCTGATCTCAAGTGATCCTCCTGCTTTGGCCTCCCAAAGTGCTGGGATTACAGATGTTAAGCCACCATACCAGGCCAACGCCATTGTTAAAGGACCTCATAAGATAGCAATTTAGTTAAAATGAATTCTAATGCCAGTTGTCTGTGGTTCCATAGTAACCATCAGACATAATAATATCAATAATTTTGTACTTGGATTTGGTGATATAATTATCAAAGATTTTATTGGAATTGATGATTTAGAATTTAGAATTTTAAAGTAAGTCATGTACTTGTTAGCCAGTGTTGTAGTGTTCTAGTAAAGCGCTTTATCTTATCAGAGCTGCCTTTTTGAAGAAAAGCCTCCTAATCCTCATTTGTGGAATTCACATTTTTTTTGTTATCTATAGACTATACTCTGTATCTTCATTTTGAATGTTATTTTTTATTTAAGCATAACTGACTGTAATAAAAGCTAGAATAAAGATCATTTGCAAAAGTAATTTAATGGTTATTTCAAACTTATTAAGGTATAGAACGTAAAGCATTCACGTACAATCATGAAGTATTTTAGCTGGAAGGTATTATGAAAATTTCCTTTTGAAATCTAGTTAACTTTTTCAAGGTCACTTAGTTAGTGAGACACTTGTGATCCAGATTTTCTGAATCTCAGTCCAGAGTAACCAAATGTACTGTAGTAGCTTGCTTTAAAGTACAGATCTTGGTGAGTTGAGGCTTTCTTTTGCATCCTTGGATGCACTACTTGTCTTGAATCAGCAGGATGAAATAGAAAGACAAACAACCAATTTTGTATAGAAGAAACAGAAAAACACTAGGTAGCATAGCCTGCTGTGTTCCTGGAGGAACATGGAGGTCAGCATCCTTTTGTAAAGCTTGACATTACAAATATTCTTTGTAATCTACTAACAATTCTTGCCAGAAGTAAAAACAGTAAAAGAATATATATATATAATATATATATATATATATTCCAACTTAAAATTGGGAGCTGCATAATATGAGCTTATTACCACTGTCTCATGGCTCTGGTCACCACAGATTTTAACACCACTAGAGTTTATAACAAATAAAAAAGAGCAGGTTACCAAAGATGTCCAATCATAAACATTAACCGGACTCAACCATCATTATTTAAGCTTGCCCATCCACTCTAATCAGGACAACGGACCTCAATTAAATAAAGAGAATTGTAAACACAAGCACATAAGCTGATGGTAATGGAGTATTATTTATTCGACAGGGGAAAAAAATGTCCTTGGACACCAATAGGACATATTGCTCACAATTTTAATTCTTTCTGATCTTAGTTGAGTATAATAACAACATAAGCCAGTGTGTTCAACTAATAAAGAAAATACAAGAAAATATTTTTAAAACAACCAGGAAATGTGGATCTAATTTTGAAACTGTGACACTTTCATGAGGATAAGCTTGGCTGAAATGCAACAGTTTTGCTGATCTCCCTCTATATAATAGGAACAAAAATTGACATTGGGTGGGGTGATTGGTTTAAAAGGTGTTTTGGATCATTTATTTTTAAAGACTTTTTTTCCCCAATAAAGCACCATACTATTAATGGATTTTCTTTTTATTTCTGAACTAGTTCTCAAAAGGACATTGCATATTGTATGTTTTTAAAGATATTAATTAAATAGGCTTTACATTGTAAGAGTCTTTTTGTATATATCCATAAGAAATTTTCTTCCAGGGGACTGAAGTTCTAATTTTATCATGGAAATCAATGGAAAAGTTACTTTCAGCTAAGATATTAATTTGCTTTTATGTTAACTCTGCTGGATCATATTAAGTTAGTGGATCATTTCCAAATATTTTTAGCCTCAGTATGAATGAGACATGAGGCACTGTTCAAATCATTTGAATATGTTTTATGCACTTGAACTTAAAAAACTTGTCATTATGCTTCAAACACTGAAAATATCTGCTAAACTGTGATAGATAGAGGGTATTTATATAAGAGAGGAAAGAGTGGAAAAGGTAGATCAAAACCAGGCCGAACAAACTATATGCACATGAAAAGTATCAGTGAGGAAGGCGGTTACAGTTTTTTAAAAAATACTCTTAACTTTTAGTTAGTTAGCTAGATAGTTTGCCAGTGGAGTGGAAACACAAGAAATTAAATGTACTGAAGGTGGAAAGAAACCAAGGGCCCATCTGTAGATGTCTCATATAATTAACCGGGCAGATTAGCTCTTCTTTATATTTCCAAAATATATTTCATGCATATGTGAGTGGCATGTAATCATAGCATTATGTCAAATATTTATCAAAGAAAACACAATCTATTCTGGCCATTGATGTTGCCTTAATGGTGTTATAAGGATATTATAATAGCAAAAGAAATACATCCATGTATATTTAAATGATAATTAATAACTTATGGAGATTTAAATAATAACTTCAGATAATAAAATATATTTCACCTAATAAAATTCTTAACAGTCAACTTTTAGTTTTTAGAATAACATTATCTTAAGAAAAAATTTTCATGTATTTTTGGCAAAACACTCTAAAGTTTTAATAATATTTTAATAAAATAAATTAATTCAATCTGAAAATTGAAGTAGTTTGCAACTGAAATAAATTATTATGGGACATAATGTAGCATTTTGCTTCTTTTAAAGAATTTTGATATTTATCTAAATTAACCAAGAAAAAGCAAACCAGTCATTTCATAAATACACTGTTGCTATTACTGAAATAGTGACCAGAAAAGACAAAATCAAATTCTTTTATTATAAATGTGATTAAATTTTTAAGAAAATAAAAAGTATCATGAACAAATAAAGCATAAAAGCATTTTACTTAGTAGATAATAACATCCATTTTAAGCAGAGCAATATTTGCTAGCCCTTTGGTAGGGGTGGAGGAGCCAGCTTGTCTTTTCAATAGGGTGAAGCTTAAAGTACCAGATTAGCAAAATTAAATGGTTCTGAAAGTTAAAGAAAGTATTGAATCATCTACAACTTGGTATAGAAATCACTAGATTTTTCAAAGATGTTGTAATTCAGGGGTTTCAGTGGTGCTTTAATATATGTTTAGCTTTTACCTGCAATTGTATTTATGAGATTCAATAATAAGAATGATGGTTTTTGAAATTTGCTCATAAATTGAGGGACACTAAAAGGAACATTTTAGCAATCGGAAGGTCTTTTTTTAATCCAATGATTTATTGTAAATAACTGTAAAACTTCAGAGTGACTTGCTCTAAGGAAATGTGTGATTTACACAGCACCATTACCAATTAAAGTTATGAACTATTTTCTGGGCTCTCATAAAGTCCAAATATCAGAGATATATATTGTCTTGTCTTATTGGATGAATTACATCTTTTTAGAAAAAAACTACAGTTAAAAAGTATAACATTATCACAGAGCATTTTTGGCAAAAGTAAAACATGAACTAATTGTTACATGTTACAGATTTTACTTTGGCATGACTAGAGTTTGTACAAAAGTATGTTTCCTGCAGTTGTATGAATATAATATTTATAAGTAAAATGTATAGACTATTTTTTCTTCCAGAAGCCTGACGGCATTAAATCAATTTTAAAGAATCACAGTAGTGCCTATGACCATGATATGTAAGGATTTAGTTTATAAAATAAAGTAATAAAACTTAGATACTTTAACTGCAAATGAAATTGCCTTTTATTTTAGCTTACAGAGCTATAAATGTGTGCCTTCATCTATTTTGGTAGGTGGTTGTTATTTATTTGTCTCTTCCACTTTGAATTAATAATTTAGAGCTTCCATTTTATTTAGCAAAAATCCTAAATGAAAGAGGATATATACTTAATCAATGAGTAAGTGTCTGGGAGAGCCAAGTGCTTACACAGGATTGCCGTTTATTAAATTGTGATAGTCTGACCACTCTGTGTTCTATTTTCTCACCTGCAAAATGATAACATAGTAACCTACATTAGGTTCCCAATGGTTCATGCAGAAATTATATAGACAGTTAGAAACAGAAAGAAAGAGGGAGGGAGGGAGAGAGGAAGGGAGGGAAGGAGGGAAGGAGGGGAGAGGAAGAAGGAAGGAAGAAAGATTTCCTACTGATTTATAAACGTATCAGTTCCCCAGTGCAATGTGGAGATGCTACCTCCAAGTAGGGACCATGGATAATGGATGCAATAGAATATTTTGCCATTAAAATAGGATTCTCTATATAGGTGGGCTTAGAGAAATGCTTTTGGGAATGAATTAGAAAATGAGAATTGGCTATGGCTAGGTCATGTAATGAGGCACTGCTATGCAGGCATACCAATAAACCAGGTAGTTTGTGAATGAGCAAAATGCTACCTCCTGCTTATTGTGAGTGGAATTCCTTTGGCATAGCCATGTTTTTAGAATAATCTTCTAGAGGACTCTTACATAATAGTCATGGAAAAGATCTGGGGAAGAAATTATAGGATATATTTTATGCTAACTGTTAGAGGAACAATCACAGTGTAAACATCAGATTAAAAATTAGGTGAGAGCTATTCATTCTAAAATATTAGTTAACCAAAATATTATTTATCTTCTTTTGAGTCTTATTTTCTGTTTCAGGACTTTCCTGGGTGTTACAGATGCAAATTAATTCTAGCTGTTAAGAAGGCCTTTTTCATTTCGCATGTGAACCTCAGTTTCATTCACCTGATTTTATGCAATATGAAATGAGAAAATAACAGTAGAACTATAAATTAGACCAAAAATATATCTACTGAGTTGAGGAAATGTAAAATAAAATTTAGTTTTAAGATGTCTTATGTTTTAATCTGAGTAAACTTTGTTAGCTCTCTCTGTGAATATAGAATGTAAAACATTAGAGTTGATTTCATTAAATAGTCTAGGTGACTAAAATATGTGAATTAAGAAGAAAAGAAGACAATTGTTATTTGACCTTGAAATTAAAATATGTGGATTTATACATCTGTAAGAGACTGTTTTCTCTCTCAGCAGATGTTCTCTTGTCAAATGAATATAGTCACTTATTTCTTTCATGGGAATGTGTACAAAGTGCTTACTATATTCTTAATAGTACTTTTTAAAATTAATGAGTTTCATTCATATTGTATCTTACTAAAATTTGTTTAAAGTAGCTTATAAAAAGATACCATAAAACCTTGGCACCTAGTCATAGTTTGATTTTGATCTAAACGTATCTAAATGTATCAAAAATATAGCCTTCTTTTCCCTGACTTCTTGTTTTTATTATTTAAAAAATGTAATATTGGTGGTTTTTTTCTACATGTGATTATTGCCAATTGATACAGCTTCATTTGCATACAGCTTTTCTATGGGTCTACTGAACTAGTACCACCTCATTGTTTTTACTGCTGTCGTTAAGCTAAAAACAGAGTCAACTTATCTCACCTGTTGTAGCAAATATGGATAAGTTGTCTGCTGTTGTTTTGGTCAGACAGAACGTGCCCATAAGGAGGTGTTTGAAATTTTGTCTCAATAACTTTCAAGCATTTAATTTTACTAATGCTAATCTCTCCCATTGATCTCTTACTTAAAAAGTGATTTTTTTTCATCGTTGGTAATCTACCTCTCCCTTTCCTTAGTCAACACTTAACATTGATTTAATGCACATCTTTGGAGCTTAATAACAAGAGCAACAGATTCCTGTTGAACTAATGCACGTTTATTTATGAATGACTTGAATTGCTCTTAGAAGAAACACACTGAATTGAATTCTTATCTATGAAAGACCATTAAGGTCCTAAAACAGAGATTTCTGCAGTTAAATAAATGCTTAATAAGCAAATGACTCTCAAATTGATAGAAATTCCAGAAATATAACAAAATTATGGCAAAACTCCTGCCACTGTAATGGTAAGTTATTGCAGAGCCCAAGCCAAGGTGTCTCAGCTAGACTTGTTCAAGTTGGGCAGCCTATGTAATACTTTTCTTAAATTTCTAACCTTCAAATTATTTAAAGCCTATGTGTACCTGTGTGTGCATGCACTGAAGTATGTATGTATGTTTATAATTGAAGTGGAAAGATGGTTAGTTAAAAGTGTAATTATAGGATGGGCACAGTGGCTTATGCTTATAATCCAGGCATTTTGGAAGACCGAGGTACAAGGATTGCTTGAGCCCAGGATTTTGGGACCATTTTGGGCAGCACAGGGAGATTCCATTGCTATAAAATATTAAAAAATAGTTAGATATGGTGGTGCCCTGTAGTGCCAGCTATTCTGGAGGCTGAGGCAGGAAGAAGATCACTTGAGCCTGGGAGGTTGAGGCTTCAGTGAGCCATGATCATGCCACTGCAGCCTGGTTGTCAGAATGAGACTCAGTCTCAAAAAAATAATTTTGAAAAGTGGCAATTATATGTAAGTGAGGTATTGATACATTTGAGACTACAGTAAGAGCCTTGACTTCATGTTAGTACTTATTTTGATAACCGACCTTGTTGTTCTTTATTTCCGCTGAACTGGCAACATCTCAGCTGGGCTTTCACCAGGAAGGTAAAAAGCCTGAGGACTCAGTCACGTTGTCATCAGTATTATTTGCCAATGATAGGAAGTGTGTGAGGTAAAGTTCACTACAGTTTCTGTTAGAGTGAGAAACACAGAAGGGGTGTGCCATCGGTACAATATTGAAGCCATCATATGAAACTCAAACCTTAGCTAATGGTAACTGTAATCAGGAAGATGTGATAGGGGCTGACTCACAGATTCCTCTAACTTTTGGCCTAAATCTAATCAATCAAAAAGAAGACTTCTAAGTATAAAATAACATGCCATATGTTGACTAAGAATATGTTTTGAAGCTTAAAAGTCACTGGAGATTTTATAGTTCTTCCTACCTTTGGTAAGTTGTCTTCCTGAAGTATACCATCTTCTCAGTGTCTGTATATGTGTTTCCTCTCACTACTGGAGAGCCTAAATTATGAAGTTTTCTGAGCTTTCCATGATTACTTAAGACCAAGTATATATTTGCATCATTATAATAAACTTTTATAAAAATAGTAGTAATCAATTTTACCTAACAGTGAATAACAGTACAGAATATCTCCTTTGTGCCTGACTCTGTGCTGGGTGTTAGATTGAATCCATAGAACTTAATTTGCTAGTTAAATTTTTTTCCTATTACAATGCAAATGGAGTGGCTGCATATTGCTGCATTTTTTATAGACGGTATAGGCTGTGCATTTTAGAATTTATGATATCTGCCAAATCTGAGTGGAATACAAGAAAGGAGAAAAAGAGGAAACAGCACAACCAAGTGAACTACCCCTTTTTCTCATTTCCAGAATAATTTTTCAAGCCGAGGGAAATTTTGACATGAGTTAAAGCCTTTCTCAACTCTTAAGAACAAGACTGAATTCAGAAGATGACTCCGAGTCTGATGGTTCTTGGCAGTATCAGAGGGGGCCATATTTTTACATGGATGAACCATTCCAGGACAATTCTTACAATATATTAAACACAAACATATTATATTTCTATTTCAAACACATACGTCTTATCTTGCTCCCTTGATGTATCTTCAGTAAATACATATAATTTGGCTTTGTAAAAAATATTGCATTTTCTATTAGCATTAAATTATCTTTATATGATCTTATTTCAATAATGGCATACAGCTGAATCTACTTGGTGCTTCAGAATTCATTTTCTTTGAGGAATGTCTTATTCACAGCTTTAGTTTGCCATAGGGGAAGTGACAGGATATGTTAAGCTTCCTCAGCAGTAGTAGTTTTATTTACTGCATTTTATTTTTTATATATTTGCATATGAGGAGCACAAATAGACTTCTTTTTTTTTTTTAAAGAAAAACTTCCCTGGGGTGGGCAGAAATAGCAGCAGAAGATGTACAGTTTCGGAGCTTTGGACAACAGAGTTAGAAGTACCAGAAGTACCAGCACTTAATAGATGGCAATGAAATTGTTCTACTTCCATTTCCACTCATTCAGGCAGTTCATGTACAAACTAAAAAGTCCTTTCCCTTTTCCATATTTTACAGATGAACTGCTTAGGTGTTTTGTTTGTTTGTTTGTTTGTTTGTTTGTTTGTTTGTTTTTTTAATGCTGTTCCCAATTTTGGTGAGTAGAGAGGTACTTTCTATTCCATTGACTAAGAATTTTGTTTTAGGGAAAGTAAGGGATATTCAGAGTTATTGCTGTAAGTTTTGCTTGAGTGCTTACTTTTTAATTCACATTTTGTGCCATGCTTTTTCACACAAAGCATTTAAGGCAGGCATGCTCTAGAATCTATGAGAAATGAATATATGTTAATTAGCTTGCATTCAGTTATTTTAAATTCAGCAACTCTTTATTTCTGTTGGTTTATATTCTAATAGGATTTGCAATTCTTGTGTGGTGTATTTAATACATGGTCTTTAAGGTACAGCAATTTCTATTTTAATTATACATTAATTTATATAGGCTAATAAAATGTGAGAAATGTTTTCTGCAATGTAAATTTATGTTTATACCTGACTCACAATTGGGAGATAAAGCGATTTGATTCAACCAAAGCATGCAGATAGATATATGATTGTTTAAATAATCTGTATTTTTGTAATTCTAGTTATATAAGATGACATTTTAAAAATTGATGGCTAATTTTAGAGAACATGAAATTTAATTTTTCCAGCCTTTTGTAAAGTACAATGAATAACTGTTATCCAAATAATTGTATGTTAAATTTGTTTGACTAGAGTATTTATCAAGCCTCCGCTTTTTCTTCAAGCTTTTCCCTCTTTAGATCACATGATAAGATTTCAAATCATCTTTCACCAATCATGCAAACAAAAGATTTTAACAATTCTAAGCATTTATGTCTCACAAGAGATGTTATCTCATGCTGTTGAATCTTCCAGTGCAAATTAGGTTTCTTTCTGATTCTATATCAGCCTTAAAGAAATTAAAGAAAGTACAAAACTTGTCAACTGGAAATGGTCATGTTAGATATTTTTGCCTTCTCTGTTCTTGCATCTGTTTCTTGCCATCAAAAACAAAATAATACCTGAAGTTTTGTAGTATTTCAAGTAGAAAACGTTTAAAATATTTTTTTAAAAGAAGGTAGTATTTTTTTATGTTCAGAAGCAGCCCTAGCCAAGTTATTATGGATAATCTTCAAGCAATATTCAGACAGGATGGCCATTTTCATCTAATAATATTTCTGCTGAGTGAAAATGCATTTTTCTCTTGGAATTTTCAGGATAATTAATCTTCAGTGCACACAAGATGATTTAGGTAGGTAACCTGGCCTTGTTAAACATGCTATGCTGCTTCTGACCATCAGCATTATAACTCATCAGATTTCCAAAGCAAGGGCTGCTTAAATCAGAGGATTTTCATTGCAGATTCTTGACTGCTGCTGGTTAGATGTCAGAGCTTGGAAGTTACTCTCCAAGTAATTGTAAAGCGCTGTTCTCCAATCAGCATATATTATTGCAAGCAAGAACGACACTGTCAGAATTTCTGTTTAAGTTATAACTTACCATTTGAACTTTGAGTCATACATACTTAAATGTCTCGATTGGATTAAAAGCATATTACATTCTTTTCCCATCCATAATGGTGTTCAGGACAAAAATATATTCATTAGATTCATTTAATGATTCATTAGAGATAGGTGTCATTGTTTTTGTAACAAAATTTAATATCCATAAAGTGTTTCATGGCGGTTTTATATGTTAGCCCCAAAATACAGAGTAATAGCTCTTAAATTACAAGAAAAATTTGGAGGCCTTTGGGAATGAAAGTAAAGGAAGAGAAACACATTTTTAGCGGGGGGTTTGTTTGTCTTTTTTTTTTTTTTGAGTGGAGTGGGATATGAACTGAGTAAGCAGGGATGTGTTTTTCTTCTAACTTACAAGAAAAACTGGAAGGAGAAAATCACATACAGACTCTTCACCAACTTTAACCCAAAGATTCCATATTGCCAGTTGTTGAAACAAAACTATGTTGGGACTTGACCTTTTTGTAAATAGGGAATAAAAGTCTTCTTAAACCAACAAATTATTATTAAAGCCAAAATGAAAATCTAGGTTATCAAAATTACTTTAAAGGACAAAATCCTATTATTATTGTGAAAGAATATAATTTAGTAAGAAGAGCATCAAAATGAAAACTGAGAGTCACCATTTTAATTTTTTCTTAGGAAATAAATTAAGCAATGTGTCAACTCTATGCCTCAGTTTTCTTGTTGCAAAATTATGGAATTGTGCTAAAGACTTTAAACATCTTAGCTAGTTTTAAATTTGTTTTATTTCTATGTGCTGGATATTTAAAATTAGCCAATATAAATAAAATGTGGATATTAAAAGTGAAAATAATTTACCACAAAAATTATAATTTAAAAAGATATTTTAAATTCATATAAGAATTGTTGCTAAGAAGAACGTTGAATTGCAAGAAGGGAAAGCAATGATTGACACTGCAAAAGTAAAAGAAAATCAGTCACAAACAATTGATTTTTATCCTCTTGGTTATTTGGTTTGTATGAATTGTAATTCCAGACCTTAGTTTCGAAACCTAATCACAAAAGACCCTAATAGCTAGCAATAGATAGTTTCTAAAATTGGGCCAAATAGAATTTCCTACACATTTAAAATCAAACAATTCTCATGGTTATTATTATTTTCTTCAATGGATAGTCTGCATATGATGTTTTTCCGACTTTGCTCTCTTTCTTTCTCTATTTAAAATTATAGTTTATGCTTTTGCATGAAAATTACACAGACTCCGATTGGTGGCAAATACAGACAGTTGTACAAGCTGAAGTGGACTTTCAATGGTAGAAATCACTGGATCTTATTAGAAAAAGCACTGGGTTCTATAGAAGCTCTTGGGATCCGAAAAGTGCTGTTATATTTTCTTCTCTCTCTCCCATGATATTTATGTTACATTCAAACTGAGCGTATTTACATATGTAAGCCTTCTGAGCCAAATATTTTGAGTAGCATTTTCCAAACCTCATACAGGAATCAAAGAATTTAAGAAATGAGGTATCCATCGTCTCTGTCTGACCATTTGGTGCCCAATCTATAGTACTCCCCCCAATTAAGACAAATCATTGCCAACTTTTGCTCTGGATTGAGTAATGAGAACTGACTGAGGTGTACTTCATGCACACTTCTAGCATAGCTTATATCATTAACTCATGCAAAAATTGGTTTAAATGTCTCACTCTTCCAAGAGACTAAGCCCAGTATTCACAGCTTAGTGTCATCCACTGAAAAATCTCTCAATATATATTTAAAGAATACATGTAGTTCCTTGATTTCATTAAAAATGTGCCCCTAAAAGCCAAGTAATAAACACAATATGGTCTCCACTATTGTCTCCACTGTTCCTCCATGACTTTATTTTGCAAATATTTGTTGAGTGGACACTGTTCTGAGTACTGTTTAGCTTCCAGTAATAAAAACAAAAATTAACCACATGGAGTTCTTGCCCTACACAAATTCAAGATGCAGTGAAAAGAACATAAAAATTGATTATAGAAAAAATCGATTATAGCTATATGTAAAGGATATTATGGCAGAATTAAAAAAAAAAAAAGACAACTCAGCCTTCAGACCAAGGTTGGAGATTTCTTGAGCAAAGCTCATGATCAGAATCTTCTTTTTAATCTCCTAAAATCATCCCTAAGCTCCCTGCTTCTCATCCCTTAACCTTCTAAACACATTATTGTGGATACTTTCTTTCGTGCACAAAGAACATTTTAATATTTTAATCATTGAATTTTGAGAAATTAATTAAGTTCACTTGCCAGTTACTTTGAATCCAGCCTTAATAAAGAACTGCCTAACAATTTACAGTTTTCATGTCTCTATGTGAACAAGAATGTCACCTAAGTTAACATGAGTCTCACGAAACACTGAAAAACAGAAACTGGCATAGGATACTCTATAGTAGCGTAGGACAACTCCAGGTTCTCAAGCATGCATGTGCCTGTATACATCTTGTTTCCTTTACCCTGTTACAATTTTTCTGTCTTCTCTTTCTGTACAACTCATTCATATGTTAAACTCCCAAACATTATCACTTTTTATGAGCTTATGTAACAGCTTCAGGATCCTGCATGACATTATAATATTTTCTTCCCTTTATAACATTTTGTATGTACTCTCGGTCAGAGAATATTTACTGAGAGCCCGTTTTGTTTAAAGCACTGCACCAGGAACAAAGAGCCATTTCAGCTCTGGAGACAGGGCTGTTTTAGGCCCGAATGCAGAGCCTGGACTTTACTGGTTATTTACAGCCAATGTCCATTCTGAATGTTCCATGCCCTTGCCGTACCAGTTTGTTAAAGATTTTGATTGTCACCGCTATACAATGCATAAAGAGTCCCTGGGCATTTTCAGACATGCCATTCGTGTTTCTGTCCTTGAAACTACACTGCTGCACCTATGTGGCAAATTTCTTGTTAAGAAAGAAACTTGATTTTGTATTTTTTTTTTTCCCCTCAAAGCTTCCCAGGACAATGAGAGTTCCTGTTTTGTGAATCCTTCAGGAACTAAAGGACACACCCAGAAAGCAATATAGGAAATTGCTAACTCAAATGAAGCAAAATGTTTGGCTCCTATAACTATTCAGAGAAGACTGCCAATATGAAACAAGGATTAATGAAAGAGGTTGAACAAATATAGAAGCCATTTCTTCAGCCTCATCTCTAAATGTATATGTAACTTCTAAATACCTGAGACCTAAGCATGCTTGGAAGAGAGATGGGAAAAGAGAGAGAGAGAGAGTAAGAGAGAATGAGAAAGAGAGAGAATGCATGTAGTTGAAAATTTGATCTAAATACATAATTTTAAAGTATCTTTTATCTATGTAAATGAACAAAAATCAAAATTTTTGTTTCCTGTTTTTTAAATAATGATAGCAGTTAAATTCTGGATGCTGAAGTCAAAACTTATCTACAGCATCTAGAAGCTGAGTCATTAGGTCCTTAAATTACCTTACCGAGCCTTTCTTTCCACAGATAGATTTTACCTAAAGAGGTAAGTATTATTTGTCCACCACTTCCTGTGTGCCAGACATTGCTCCATAAGTAATGTGTTAATTAATTTAATCACCACACAACAATCTGATTACACATGAGGAAACTGAAGCTTAGAATTATTCATTTGGCCTCACCCAATGTGTTATCCTGGTGGTCAGACCACAGAGCCTGAACTAAGTATGGTGCATACTGCTGCTTCATGTTCATTATAAATGGGGTTTTATTAATACCAGTTCTGAAATAGACCTATTGTGCTCTAGGAATTTTATTATAAATTATACAACACAGAAATGTGATAAAGTGATAGTTTTGCTTTCTTCCTGGCACAAATAATACTTGATGTGTTGAACGATACCTTTTAAATATCAGAGAGTTTGTGTTCCCTTATTACTTTTTGGAAAACCAAAAGGAAAAGTTTTTTTTTTATTACTTGTAAGCAATCAACCCTGTTTCACAGAACACATCACTAACTGTTAACTAGATTTGTCAGGCAGATGAAGGATTTAGTATATTTTCTGTAGCTACAGAGCATATATAAAATAGATCATTGTAGTATAAAGTATCAGGAGTCCAGGTTTTCAGATGCAGTTCTGCGAAGTAGTGAAAAGTTGCTTTGTCTGTCTAAGTTTTATGTTCCTCATGTGTGAAACGTAGAGTGAGTTCATAGAAAAATGACACTTCCAGTTCTCAGCTCAATGATCTTGTAGTCTAGCAAGTCAAGTCTCAGGAAGGAATATTACATGTGGCTCAATAGGGTCATTCAGGTTATCCAAACACAGAATCATCTACTTTTTAGAGTTATTAGATCCACATCACTAGAAATATTCAAAAGGATCCCTTGCCAGAGGTCACTTAGAAGTCACAACTGTATTAAATCGAAAGGTAAACTACACTAGCTCTTAAAGACATTTTACTACCCTGAGTTTCTTAACTAGCTTGTATGAACTAAATGCATATATAATAAGCAGTATCTTAAGAACTAGCACAGGTTATATTCAAATTTCTTAATCTATGGGGAAAATCAAACAAAACAATATCTCCATGTAGACTGAAAGCAAGGCTCCAATTACTCTGCAAATTCTGGCAGCAAAGCAATAGGAAAATAAACCCAAACACCTGCTGTGTGTTTATGTAAATTAAGTTCAGGAAGGATTATTTCCCTAAAATGTCCCAGGTAACGTGGCTCAGTAATTCTGGCTTTATTGATAACTAGCATAAATTTGATCTGTGTTTTTTAAAATGTAGTCCTCAAGCCATCTGCATCAGAATCACTTTATTAAAATTACAGATCCCTGGGCTCCAAAGACTTTTAAGTCAGAATTAATCTCTCTCTTGCTGTTTAAACAAGTATTCTCGACCGGGCGCGGTGGCTCAAGCCTGTAATCCCAGCACTTTGGGAGGCCGAGGCGGGTGGATCACGAGGTCAAGAGATCAAGACCATCCTGGTCAACACGGTGAAACCCCGTCTCTACTAATACAAAAAAAAAAAAATTAGCTGGGCATGGTGGCGCGTGCCTGTAATCCCAGCTACTCAGGAGGCTGAGGCAGGAGAATTGCCTGAACCCAGGAGGCGGAGGTTGCGGTGAGCCGAGATCGCGCCATTGCACTCCAGCCTGGGTAACAAGAGTGAAACTCCGTCTCAAAAAAAAAAAAAAAAAAAAAAAACAAGTATTCTCGTCAGTTGTTTTAGAACATTTTGAACAAGGATGCACAGTAAGTGATACGTTTTAGGTAAACTATCTCCTTTTAAGGAAGGACTGGAAGTAGCTACATCAACCATGAGCACACCATTAAAAAATCATTTGAGTCTAGGAGTTCAAAACTAACCTGAGCAAACCTGGCAAAACGCAGTCTCAACAAAAGATACAAAAATTAGCCATGCCTGGTGGTACGTGCATGCCTGGTGGTACCGTGGGTCCAGCTATTCAGAAGGCTGAGATGTGAGGATCACTTGAGCCCAGGGAGGTCGAGGCTGTATGAGTCATGGTTGCACCAATGCACTCCAGCCTGGGCGATAGAATGAGACCGTCTCAAAAAAAAAAAAAAAAAAAAAAAAAAAATTCATGATTAAAAAGATGAACTTCAAAGGTCATCTGAGCAGTAAAATATTGAGATGGCTTTATTTATAATTTACTTAACATTTATGGAACATCTAAGAAGGCTCAGGCTGTGTGATGTTAAATGGCAGTCTTATCACTTCTTCAAGATAAAAAGGAAAATTTTTTTATAACGAAAATATTTCTCTCTTTAATTGTCAGAATCACTATTATGGACATGATGAGTGCTCCAATATTTCTTAATCTGAACACCAGTATTTCATTTGCCATTGCTAAAATGCATGGACTGTTAACGAAAATTTAACATGGTGGTTTTTTTAATATGAATCATTCAACTGGCTTGTTATATTTATTTTAAAACTTTGGTTTTTGTGTTTTTGTATGCAGGATTTTTTTATTTTCTCCAAAGAATTTTCCAATTCTAAGTCTGCTCTACAGTTAAGACAAAGATTATAAATGGTGAACATGGGGAGGCCACTGTCATCTAGAAAAAATAGTTGAATGATGTGACCCAGCCTGAAAATTTAGAGTCAATTTGTGATGCAAGTACACTAAATGGTCTTCCAGTTAGCATATGCCTCTTACAAAGAGTGAGGTAATCAAGACTATTATAATGCCCAACCTATATTTATGTAATTATTCATTACAGCACAAACAAATTATCTCTAAAACTACACTTCACAAATGTTATTTTGCTCATAAAATCACTGGCCTCACCCTCATCACCCACACCCTTCATATCATCTAACATGACATATAATTATTTAGGCACAATCATGCCTAGTCCATCCCCACTGTACCCCACCCTACTCCACCACAAAGAGCGTTAGACTCACTTGACAACATAAACTCACATTTATTTACAAAAAACTATTTTAACCTGTAGCCCTCACCACCTTTCTTGCCATTGTGCTTGGTTCTTTCTAGTTTAAACAGTTCCATTCTTATGAATGTTTCTTGAACACTTCCTAGATGAGGAATAAATATTCCATGTTACTAAGAGATATGAAGAAATGATAAATACTTTTTCCGATCCTTCAAAAGTAACATAATGAGGAAATAAGACATATAGAAACAAACTCCCCCAAAAGTGTGAAAATAGAATTAAATTCTTAGTAAGTTTGCCTTTAAATGGCCAAGTTATGATAGAGACAAAAATCACATTTACAAAAGATATCTGATATAGAGATAGATTATGAAGAGACCTCTAGATTTAACAGATTTTAGATAAATGAAGGGGAGAAAGCAAGGTACCAAAAGAAAGAGTGAAGGTACAGAATGAGCAGAGATTGAGAAATGCTGTTGCCTACTTAGGGAAGACAGGGGATTCTGGTGTGAGAGCAGAGAGGGTATTACCTGGGGAGACGAGTTTACACAGATGTGCTAGAATGATATCATAGCACCCTTGATTAACATACAAGACGTTTAACTGAGTGTGATGAATGATTGGTACATTTCTGGAATAAAAGACTACCATATTAGAATTTTAGGCAGATTGTTGTAATAATGTTCAAGGAAGGAAAAAGGTAATAATTGAGACCTAAGGAAGGGGACAAAGCCAAGCATTAAGATTACTGAATGCATTAAAAGCAGGGAGGATGACAATGGTAATAGCAGCAGGGAAGTGACTGGAATGAGGTAAATACAGAATAAAACCCCACTGGAGATGAAATATACCTGGAGTGCTAAGCAGTACATGTCACAATCTCCAATTTCTCTCTTTTTTTTTTATATATTCTTAGGTTAGTTCAGATTTCACTGTATCCAATATGTCCTTGAGAGTGAAAATTATATTAATTGCTGTTGTAATCTATCTCAATTTCACCTTGAGAAAAATTATTCAAATGGATTGAGTTACTTTCTTTCAAAAAAGAAAAAAATATACAACCTGAAATTTGGTGGAAAAAAGTGTTGCTTGAATTTATGTGAATTTACTTTCTAGCTTTTAGAAAAAACAAACTTTAAAAAATTACTAGTAAAACAGCAATAGAAAAAAGGAGTGTGTTTGAGAGTGGGAGGTGTAAATTCATGGCAGATACCCCTGTCTCCTAGCTCAAATCTTCTCTAGGAAAAAACAGTCCTAGGCTGGGCGCTATGGCTCACACCTGTAATCCCAGCACTTTGGGAGGCCCAGGTGGGCTTTCAAGACCAGTCTGACCAACATGGAGAAATCCTGTCTCTACTAAAAATACAAAATTAGCTGGGTATGGTGGCACATGCCTGTAATCCCAGCTACTTGGGAGGCTGAGGCAGGAGAATCGGTTGAACACAGGAGGCGGAGGTTGCAGTGAGCTGAGATTGCGCCACTGAACTCCAGCCTGGGTAACAGGGCGAGACTCCATCTCAAAAAAAAAAAAAAAACAAAATAAAAACGAAAAAAGCACTCCTAGATGTTTTCTTATTTTTCATGTCAGTTATGAATTTAGTTGTCAGTAGATGAAATGTTGTTGTAGCTTGCTTGTTTTCTTTCTCTTTTTCTTTCTCTTTCTTTATCTTTCCTTCTCTCCCTCTTTATTTCTTTATTGAATTAATTTCTTCTTTGAATTAATTTCTTTCTTGAGTTTCCATCTTTGATTACTAAATGTAATTATTCTTATGACCTGGAGAGGAAAACAAAGCAGAACTTCTTCACAAAGACAGTACTTCCCCACTAAACATGAAAGGGTTTTTTTTTCTCTCTCTCTCTTTTTAAATTTAGGTGTGCTTCATTTCATAACCAAAAGCCAGATACTTAATGAACTAAATTGGATAATAGAGACTTTCTTCCACCACACAAGCCTCTGAGTTTTCTAGATAGTGATAAGAAATAGTGGAAGCTGTCATGGGACTTGACTAACTAGGAACCACCAGTTGTGTGTTGGCTAAGTGAAAAGATTAATCTTCCCCTCAAGCTAATTTCTGATAATTAACCAAAATATCCGGGAGTGCCAAGACAAATTAAGCACGTAAGGTGATATTTTATAACCTTTGGAAAGGCTATCCCTTCCCACTATTCTTTATCACCTGGCCCAATTCAGCACTTTTAAATAAGCCTTCAGAAGTGCTGGAGTTACACCCTTTTAATGAGGTTTTAAGAGGGCAATCTTAAAGGATGTAGGGTTGGAGGTGAGGGCGGGGGTAATGAGACCAAAGGCAAGCTGGGAGAAATTAATAACAACTACAAAAGAGAAAAGCCATTTCATTAGTTGGCTTGTATTTCTCTCATGGACTTTCTCACTCTTTGTAGCCTAAGTTAGGCACTTAGGGTTACATCTCTCTAGAAAGAACCATCAGAGCAAGGAGACTGTAGTTCTCTGGCTTGGGACTGTTTCTGACTGCAGAGCTGCCAACAGAGATTTCAGGAGGAGGCCATCCCCCTGAGGAGGAGAGAGATAAAGCAACATGTTAGAAACCCATCAAATCCATCCAGCCCTTTCCTTTCATTGTGTGTAAAATCCATGCCTTCCTTCCCTTTCATTGTGTGCGTATGTAGTGATCTCCTAGCAAAAACTTAAACCCAGGAAGGTTTAAGTTTCAATGAACATGAATTGTCTCTAACCAACTATAGGTTGGTTTATGAAAAGCCAGGAAAAAGTTTCTCAGAGAGGTCACATCACTCTAGAAAATTCTAAATATGAGTAAGAATGAGCAATAGTGTATCTCCAAAATCATCAGAATCATTGTTCTCCTTCATGATTAATAAAATACAGACTTTTCCTTCACAGGAGCAAAATCATTATTGTACAAGAATAATTTTACTCATACATGCTCCCTGTTCTCTATATTCTAGAAAGACGACCAGAGTTTCAATTTTCAGCAGACACACTCCAGAGATAATATTATCTGGCCCATCTGTTTTATGTTTTTAAGGTACTTCTATTTTGTAAAGCAACACGTTAGTCTTCCCAATTTTACTTGTTACATTTATTTACTTATCTATTCTTTCATTTTAAGCCCTTGACCATATTCTATACTCTGACAGCAGCTTCAAATTGGTTTACTTTGTATATTGCAAACATAGTTTAAAAAATGCCCTTGTTCCTGAAAGACCAATTGTTTTAAAATGTGTCAATGCCTACTGTCTGTGAATGTTAAAGCTGGCCTTAACATTCACTTCCCATATTCCTCTGAGTGTATTCAACCAGATAAGAACGTCAGAACTTCTCCAAGCAGCCTTTGGTCTCCAACCACAACCCTTAACAGAATTTTCATTATGTCCTTCAATCCCTTTCAGCTCTAGTAAATCCCTGCCTCCTCAGGTGACCGTTTGTCTTACTTTGAAAGAATTTGCAGCCCTCATAATACAGTTGTTCATAAATGCCATCACTTCACAATTAGGATTTCCCTGGTTAAAAAATGCAAATCAAAACACGAGTAGGCTTTAATATCTGAAGTCCCCCAACATGAATCTCTCAAATTACAGGCTTGGTTTGTAATAACTCCAGGAGGTTTTATATCTACTTTCAATATAAAATTCTTTATTGTTATTATTTTTTCTGAGACAGTTTCACTCATTGCCCAGGCTGGAGTGCAATGGCATAATCTCACTTCACCACAACCTCCACCTCCTGGGTTCAAGCAATTCTCCTGCCTCAGCCTCCCAAGTAGCTGGGATTACATGCATGCGCCACCATACTCGGCCATTTTCTGTTTTTTAAATAGAGACGGGATTTCTCCATGTTGGTCGGGCTGGTCTCGAACTCCTGACCTCAGGTAATCCGCCTGTCTAGGCCTCCCAAAGTGCTGGGATTACAGGCCTGAGCCATGGCACTTGGCCATAAAATTCTTTTTTTTTTTTTTTTTTGGGACACAGAGTCTTGTTCTATCTGTCATCCAGGCTGGAGTGCAGTGGCCCCATCTCAGCTCACTGCAACCTCTGCCTCCCGGGTTCAAATGATTCTCCTGCCTCAGCCCTAGTAGTTGGGATTATAGGCACCCACCACCATGCCCAGCTAATTTTTAGTTTTAGTAGAGATGGAATTTCACCATGTTAGTCAGGCTGATCTCAAACTCCTGACCTCATGATCATCCGCCTACCTCAGCCTCCCAAAGTGCTGGTATTACAGGTGTGAGCCACCGCTCCCAACCCATACAATTCTTAAAGAAAAGCCAGTAAATAAGATAGTATGGGAAACATGTTTGGTTGCCATTGACAAAGTCTTGTTGCCTATTTTTATCTCATTCTTGACAGGATTTAGAACAAAATTCATGGTTAAACAAGAGTAAAAAAATTATGCCATGATTTTTCAAATTAATAAGTAAAAATTCTTTTATTTCATTAAAAATAATGAGTATCTTATCTGGAAACTGGGTAATTATTAAACATTTACCCAGTTGAGTCTCATAAGTAATAGCAAGTCATTTAAATAATATGCTGTGTTTGTTTGTAAATAGTTGTCTCCATTGAAAATATACGGTTATTTTAATACATGGAAGGATTTTAATTTTGAAAACTTTAATCCACGTTAAACAAAAAGTTGACAAATAAATAGGCATTTATCATATCTTTCTTTAAAAGTTTTCTATATTCAACTGCTATGAGAAACAATACTTAGCTGAATTTTCTTATTTGCAAGAGTTAGAACTAGTATCTCTGTAGGTGGCCCTAGGTTCTTTGCTCTGGGCCACTTTTATAATAGAGTGGAGAGACTCCATTCCATTACAATTATCGTTTTAATAAAAATTATAGTTAGAAGCCCTTATCTCTGTTTTCTTCTTTTCCCTGACCTATTTCCCCAGATAATTTGTCCCATCATTGTGTGTGGAGTGCTCCAGTAGGCTTTTTGAAGTCAGCACAGGACCAACCTCAATCATCAATGGAAGACTTTCTTCTGGAGGCAAAATAAGATTTTTCTTCTTCCTTCTTCCCCTTTTCTCCTGTTGTTTTTCTCCCTTGTCTCCCATCTCTAGGAGGAAATACGACTTGTATTTCAGCCAAATATGGAATATGGTGTTATGTTAAAAAATTTCACCAAGCGCACATTTTGCACTAGACTGTTCTCAGAAATTGTCTACTTGAATTTCACTTCGGTGCTCACACTATTCATTTTGTCCTTTCCTCTTTATAGTGAGAGTCATGGAGGTTTTGTGTAGGCTCGTGGCCCTTTATTATGCAGCTTAAGCCCCCAACATTTCCCCTTCCGTAATCCTCTGAGGATCTCTGGAGTGTCATCTGAGAGAGGTCTTTTAATGTTTTAAGAACTATGAATAACTGTATTTTCCCATGTTGGCTATTTTGAAATGAAAATCATTTGGTATTAAAAATAACATGGTGGGGAGCATTGCATATATAGTTATATAGAGATGCATGCTCCTTAGCTTCATATAAATCAAAAACTCTTCAGCTGGTTATTTTTCTTCTAATTCTGAATTTTCTTTGATGTTTGGCTATATTTCATGAGTATCACTCAAAAGTTCATTTAAATGTTGCAGTGAACTAAATATTGTATGTGTGGCTCCATTAATAGAGGGACATTCTGTCAAAAATCTTAAGTAATTCTGGCTCCCTCATCCTCTCTTATCCTAAGATTACCTAAGAAAACATCTTAAAAATGAATCGGTACTGATTAGTATCCAGGAGAAATGGTTGTTCAGTCCTGCTCTGCCTCCAGAATACTGGGTGTGACCTTGGAGAACAAATTTTCCCTTTCTGATCCTGAATTTCCTTATCTTAAAAGTAGTGATTATATATGTCACTAATTATTTTCTAAGTATTATTCCCACACTGACATTCCACGTTAAGAATTATTTAAACCTTCAAAAAGGAGAATCTTAGCATCCTGTTTAATAGCCCATACAGCCTTGGTGTCAGAAGAAAGTAAAGATGTTTTTAATGAAAACATTTTCATATTGAGAAGTGCTGTGATTTAGTGAAAAACTTTAGATTTGGATCAGATATGCATATGTTTAGATTTTTACTTAGCTATGTGATGTTAGGCAAGTTTTAAACTTTCTGAGCTTTGATTTTATAATTTGCAAAAAAAATTGGAATAATAATGTTTTTAAAGTTGTCGTGATTCTTAAAACACCTACCACATTATCTGGCAATATTTGGCATTCAGTAAGTGTTTTTTTCTCTTCCTAATACAATATACTTCTTTTTTTTAGTAATATCAGTAATAAAATACATCAATTACTAATTAATGTGCTACATGTAAGTGACTGTCGAAAATATCAAGATACATTTCCTCTTTGGTAAATAACAAAGACACAATTTTCACTGATATAAAATAAGGGAATGATAATGAACAGTCAGTCTTGAATGGAGCAAGATAAATTAACTGTTATTTCTGGATATTAATAAAAACAGTTTGATTCTTAAAACCACAAAATAAATGTTTAATATTTAGAACTCTTCAAGTTAATAACAATTTTCATTGGTGACAAAAGCTTAGTGAGGCATCAGATGGCTGAATGAGTGATCCTTAAAAAAATATTTTGGTACTACCTGAAATTGAAGCTGAAGCTTTGATTGATAATTTGTTTAATTCTTTTTGCCAAATAAGGAAATATTAAAGCTGAGAGTAGACAATGAGATGATCAGTATTACAAATTTCAATTCTAATAGACTCCCTCAACCGTAGACCAAAAGTGATTTGACTTTTGCAGTATAATCTGATGATAGAAAATGTGTTTTCTGCCACGTCATACTAGGAATTTTTGACACTCTCAAACATCATTCTACTGACATGCATAATATGGCAAGCACTACCGTATGATCTGGAATGCCAGTCTTTATTTTATTCTCACTGTCTGATAGTATTACTTATTGTTTCACTTAGATGTGTTTTGATTTCCAATTAAATTCAAAGGTCTTGAGATCAGGGACTATATCATTATCATTTTGTATCTTTCCCACCTGGTCACAAACATGCATAAAATGAATTGGATTCTTAAATACTTACTGAACCTGACTTTTCAATAGTAACTGCACATTCCACACACTGCTTAATATTACCTACTAGCAATTTTTTGTCCACAATTACTTGATGTTGTTTATTGTCCTATTCACTAATATGGCATCCCGTTCCCTACCCTGTCAGTATGTTGGGTCATAGCTGTAAAAAAGAATTTTTGTCACAATGCTTTTTAACAGTTTCAACAACCGTGCCCTAGGTGCTTTCCCTTTGTTACGCTGTTAGACTAGCAACATTAACAGTTTTAGGGAATGAGGAGCCTTCTGATTTCTATGTTTCCCTTTATATAAAATTAAGATGCTCCTTGCTTTAAGATGGAGTGTCAACATTCACTTTACATATTAAATTAGGCATAAAAGTATTCAACATGACTACAGTGGAGCTTTCTGGTGACAAAACACACATTTTTCTAAATATAAGACTAATAATTTAAAGTCATAATAATCTGAAACACACTACGTTATTATTAAAACTAAGATGGTACAACTAATATAAATTTTTTTTTCTTTGGTTTGTTTCTTTTTGTGTGTGTGTGAAGGGCATATTTAGCTATTGGGGAAAAACGTGGAATTTCCTTCCCTGCTTAACAAAATTTAGTCTTCGCAGTGGATACTGACAGAAGTAAAATGAAGCCAAAAATGAGCATTAAGAATTATTCCTAACTTCAGTGTTCATACTGTGTTTTCTCCAGTTGATCCTCAACAGAAGAAAACACAAGGCTTACAAAGAAACGTCAAGTATATACTCACTCAAATACATATGATTCATTCATTGTTGAGAAAAAAAAGCCCTCTAATATCTACATTTGAAACTATTTATTTTTGTCTTTTTAAAAATTATCCAGTTTTTAAACAATTGTCAAATTTTTTAGTGTGAGTCATTTTTGTTAATTTCTGTGGAATAACTAGAAATTTCTATCACAATTTGAATTTACCTATGAATCTGTTTATTTATTTATTTTTAATCATGAAAGTTTAAAAGAAAAATAGATCTCCAATGGTTGCGACTAATTAATACTCCCCCAACTCCTCTGTTTCCATGTTATTCGTAGATTATTATTAATGCCATCATCAACTACCAAGATCAATAATCTATTTGTAAAGCATTTTAAAGCCACCAGAAAGTGTTGCATCACTTGAAGGCTTTATTAGGTTTATTGACAGTAGATTATTGTTGGGAGCCATATTTCATACTTGGATGCAGAGATTTATAACAGATTTAGTTACAAAGGAAATGAATTTGATGGATAGCACATGAAGCTTTGAGCTGCATGAAAAAATATCATGAGTTTTCATAATATTACTGTCTCACATTGAACTATCTGGTGCTTGCAGCCCAAGGTTGAAGCAAATATTTTATTAGAAATCAAATCAATTTTAGACAATAAAAAGCTCATATTCTATCATTGAATAAAATACAAGCTCTTCAAAGAATCCTTTTTAAATTAGTAGAATATATCAATTTATGTATTAAAATACAGCTTCCAAGAATAATAAAGGATTCATTTTTCAGCCTTCTTAACCTTCCTCCTTTATGTGAAGTCTTCTCATGCTGGTGTCAATCTGATATGAAAATGCTTTGTGTTATGTATCACTGAATTTTTCTTTTTTAAAAAGTGCTACCCTCATTTATTTTTTGCCCATTAAAATGATAGTCAGAGTTTATATATTTTACACTTTAGAACAACATTCACCATTCACCATTGTTGGCAGGCTCTGTTCTATTTCTAGTGGTACATGAACTCTATATTAGAAGAGAATTGCAAGTAAACAGATAGGAGGAATAAGTTCAAGAGTCCTGTTGTACCATTGATATGACTGTAGTTAGTAACAATGTATTTTGCTCTTGAAAATCACTAAGAGAGTAGATTTAAAGTGTTCTTGCCACACAAAAATTATAATTATGTGAGATAATGGATATGTTAATTAACTCAATGGAGCCATTCTACTATATGTACATATTTCAAAGCATCATGGTGTACATAAAAAAATACATAATTTTTGTCTATTTAAACTTTCAATTAATTTTAAAAAGGAAAGAATTACAGGAGCAGTGTGCTAAGGGGAGCCTGTAGAGAAAAAGGGAATGTAGGAGGAAGCATTCTGCAGCTCTGTTGTATCTTTCATGTGAATCTCTCCTTGAGGAGTCTTCACAAGCATGTTCAGCCAGTTCTCTCACTTTCAACTTCTCTCCCAGTTTCTGCTTACTTCTGTTCCTCATCCCACTTTTCCTGGCTCATACACTTATGCCCTATTTTTCTTCTCTTAAGAAAACCTTCACCACTTTCTCTCCCATAGGAGGTAGAATTGTGGTACTATCCAAGCATGTCACCAAGGTTTGGCTTGATCTTCAGAACAGAGTTGTCAGCTCTCCTCAGACTCCTAATTTGAGAATCCTTTTTCACATTTCCTCCTTCTCAAAATAATTAACAAAACAACTCCTAAGCCATTGTGTAATACATATGACCTGCTGAGTTATATACAAAATGCTATTATGGAGGATGTCAGACTGAATTTTTCAGTCTGAAAAGAATATTGTCTAATACACATTTACAAGTAGATATAAATCTGTGTCTGCATCTTTGCGTGTGTTTTTATCTTCATCTATCTAATCTAAAATTTAGTTTTCTTTTTAATGGGAAACAAGTAGCAGTTTTGTTTTAAACTATAATTATTATGAGCCAAAGGATTTCTGATATTATTTGGACAAAGATGAAAATCAATCAGTAAAAACTTGAGTAGAGGACTAGTTTGGTTTAAAGTCACTGCATGGGTCAGCATCTAACTTTCAAATCAAACTACGCCATTTGTTTACTAAAGAGCCAACTTTAACTTACGGAATTTCCAAGACAAAAGTTATTTCAAACTCAGAAAAAGAGCATAGTTGTACATTTACACGATCATTTATAGCTTTATCTTTCATCAACTTAATTTCAAACAGTATTGGAGGGATTTCTTAACCCCTAAAACGTTAACATATTTTTGTTTCTAAAAGTATGTGGCTTAGTACAAATCAAGTTCCTATAATCAGTATGCATTTCTTGTAAAATGGAAACATAAGTGACATTTTGAAATATTTTAATTGCATGTTCAGAAGTGCTAGTGGATATGCCAAAGTGAGAGTAAAGATCCTGAAACTAATTAATGTGGCTACATTTATCAAGAGCACAAGAGCTGTTATAAATACTAATAATAGCATTGTAACAGTATATTTCCATTTATCTGTTGATACTCACAGGGTACTGTCATAGTGCTCCACACCACTGAGTAGAAGAAAGGCTTTGTGTGGATTTAACAGAAAGCATTCCACATTTCTGTGTAGTAAATTCTAAGACCTTTTTACTGACACTTCCTGACCTGACATTGGTATCCCTGGTGCTGAGATTGATTGCTTTCAAGAAAACAACTGTGTTCATATTCACAGAGTTGCAGTATTAAGGAAATTAGTAAAACATATCCCAGATTCAAACATACTTATTAATAAAAATATGAAAAATACAAAAAATTACCTTACTATTCTTTGGGGAGGTAAAAACGAGCCCAGGGGAGGGGTTAATATGCAAGGGTGAGTTTTTACATAAAATCTTGCCTTGTAACTAGAGACTGCTGAAACAGAAAAGACTTTAAAGTGACATTCTTGGAGAAAGGCCTGGCCTTCATTTCTCATCCTTAAATATTTGAGAATCTTTGTCAGCAGAGTGTTTGTTCAACGCTTATTGTGAGAACATATGGAAAGAGCAATGGATTAGGAAACCTATATTTGATCTTGAATCTTCTGTTCCTTGGTAATGTTTTCACCCAGCCAATTTTACTTCTCAGGTCTTCAGTTTCTTCACACTTAAACATAAGGAAGTTGGACTCACTGACAGTAGTTCTTTTCAATTAACTCTAAAGACTGTAATTCTGTGATCATTACTGTAAGATGACTGGTGCCCCAAAGAAAGAGTAAAACTTAAGGGTCAGAATTATATCCAGGAGCAAATGGTTTGCCAATATGTAGTTCCAAAAATTTATTAGTGTGTCCTTGTGAGTCACCTCTAAAGGCAGCCAGTTTGCTACTTCTATGACAATGAAATTTCCAAGTTAAATACAGAAGAGAAGGCCATGGGCAACAGAGGTAATTCCAGTAGACTGTGACAAAGGCAGGTTAAATAAAACGTTTATCTTAGAGAAAGAAAGCCAGCCATAGATGAGCATAAACATGTAAAAAGAAATGTCCCTGAAGATTTAGTTACATTTGTTTTCTGGGGCAAAATTCTAGATTAGTAATGCCATTAGAAAAAAAGAAGGGGAAATTTGTACGCCGCTTTGTATTTCATCTTTTTGTTGTTGTGTTCTCGTTGCTGTTGTTGTTTGAGACAGAGTCTTGTTCTGTCACCCAGGCTGGAGTGCAGTGACACGATCTGGGCTCACTGCAACCTCCGCCTTCCAGGTTCAAGTGATTCTCTTGCCTCAGCCTCCCGAGTAGCTGGGATTACAGGTGCCCACCTCCACACCCAGTTAATTTTTGTATTCTTACTAGAGATGGGTTTCAACATGTTGGCCAGGCTGGTCTCCTACTCCTGACCTCAAGTGATCTGCCACCTTGTCCTCCCAAAGTGCTGGGATTACAGGCTTGAGCCACTGTGCCCGGCTCTTATATTTCATCATGCTTAGAAACTTCATTTGTCTTTGTTTTGAGTCAGAAAATCTATCAATTATTTATTAGATTTATATTTTGATTCCTTTTCAGGCAGCATTATAGATTATTAACTTCATTTTTTCAACAAATGTTGTTCCAGGCTAGGTTAATTATAGAAGAGGCCTTGAGTTCAGATATTTTAATATCTAGTAAAATGGAAAGAATTTGGCTTCAGAAAGAGAATGGCTTGGGTTTTAGTGGTGACTGTGCAATCAACTTACTGATTTTGTGACCTTGGACAATTTACCTAATCTTTCTGACATGAAGTATTCCAGTTTGAAAAATCAGCAAAATTTCTTACCTCCTGAACTGTGTCAGAGTGAAATGAAAAAATTTGTATGAAGCATGTAAACATAGTACTTATCATAGAATAGATGCCCATCAATGCTTAGTTGATTTACCTTCAACTTACTCATCTTACCTTTGAAATAAGCACATTTCCCAGTTCTTGAAATTTTAAACCTATGATTAAGTCCTTGCTTTGCAGGAGGATGTATGGCCCTGAATAAACCATTTTCGTTTTGGTCTGCAGAGTTAATCTGCAAAAGGAAGGGCTTAAGCTAAATAATCTTAAATATTCCACTATCCTTTCATCAAATTTTATCTCTTTTGGTTTATTTAGATTGAAAAGAACAACAGTAACAACAACAAAATAGATGCACTACCATCCCCTGACCCTGTAACAACCACAACAGCTTAGACACAACATGTTTTACCCCAAGAATATCGTATTGTGACCTTTTTAAATCAAAGCTTAGTCTTTTGTAAGAATCACCTTGAAAAGCAGGATAATTTTTACCTGAAATAGTTAAAATACATGAGATGGGTATTTTCAGTTTTTTCTGAAACCAAGAAAAATTAATCCACATACGGAATTCTTCTTTAAAAGTTGAAATTTTCCTTCTAGTATTGAGCCTGAGACATCTAACTTACAGTTTCTCTTGGCCTGCAGTTGATATCTCCTTGCCTGCCAAATGATAACTACTGATTACATTAATATTCAGATCTGTCCTTTCTTCCCAAGAGGTCATTTTTAGCCTTTTTTTTTTTTAATTAGTCTATTTTCTCCTGAGATTAGAATTATTATTTCCCATAAAGATAGTTTGTAGCTGTAAGTGCTTCTTCATGCAGAAAAGCAAAAAACAAACAAGCAAGCAAAAAAACCTCACCTATTTCTATACTAAAACATAAAGTAACTCACTATTATACAGATATTGTAGCAAATATGCAAAGTCTAACCAGTGAGAGATGTGTAGTTAATCCTGGTTTCACCTCCTCCCACCAAGAAAAGCCTAATGACCTTATAATATCATTATGAAGAAATGGTTGAACAATGACAAAGGTGATCTTTTCACAATTTAAGTTTTCTTATCTGAAATTTAAAACTGCTCTAATGTAATCAGAATCCATTTGGAAATTTCTTTATTGGCCAGACGTAGTGGCTCACGCCTGTAATCCCAGCACTTGGAGAGGCCAAGGCGGGCTGATCACGAGGTCAAGAGATCAAGACCATCCTGATCAACACGGTGAAACCCCATCTCTACTAAAAATTCAAAAATCAGCCTGGTGTGGTGGCACAAATTAGCCTGGTGTGGTGGCACGTGCCTGTAGTCCTAGCTACTCGAGAGGCTGAGGCAGGAGAATCCCCACTGCGCTCTAGCATAGCGACAGAGTGACAAAGCGAGACTGTCACAGGAAAAAGGAAAGAAAATAAAATAAAATACCTTTATCTGTGGGCATAACATCCTACAATACACTGTGACATTTTCCACCTACATGGAAATTACAGTACTCACAGGTTGTAAATTAGAGAAACTGGCCCTTTTTCTAGTCCATTCCTTTATGATTTTATGATGAGAAAGCTAATGAATATATTCTTCTATAGTACTCTAAAATCTTTCTTAAAATCAAACAACAAATGCAAAACTTAATCCAAGTATCAGATATCATGTAATTAATTTCCAGATCACCTAAGTAAGAAGGTTAAAAAAAAAGTAAGAATCCAACAATCCGTATCTATTTTATACCAGGTTTTTACTTAAAAACCTTTTTTTTTTTCCCTTATTTACCTATTCCTGGTATGTCTTTTTTGTAAGGACACCCAGCTACTGCCTCAAAAGCTTCTAAGTACAGATGTCAGGCTGGCTCCATGAACCTTATTTAATAGCTATAAAATGTAGTGGACATTATTAATAGTATCTCTGGGAAGTTTTGCCATTAGTAATTCTTAAATTATTTTACATAATTTTAAATCATGAAGATGACTTAGAAAATAGCATTTTTTTCTTCCCTATATTCTCAGCTTCTCAGGTGGTTGGGGCAGGAGGACCACTTGAATCTAGAAGTTCTAGTTCAGCCTGGGGAACATAGTGAGAAATTATCTCTGAAAAAAAATCAATTTTCTTTTTTTCCAGGTACCTATATAAAATTAAAATAAATTTGCATACATTTATTTCTTATATACTTTTAGAAATATTTTGAGGCATAATAGTACCATAAGAATATTTTTATTTTTAAATATTATTTGGAATATGAAACAACAAAATAAAATATCAGTGCATAGTCATAAGAATGAAACCTAAGAAATACTTTTTTTATTAGGGCAGTTTAGGAGTGTATGCCAAGGAGGAAAGAACCCCTTAAGTATATTAGGTGATATTTAATTTTAGGGAGGGTATTGTACTGCAAATGGTGGTCACTCATCAGGTCACTGTCAATATCAGACTGAGCTAAGGCAGGAATATAAATTATTTTAAAGGCCAGATTTGCATCTGTGAAAACATGCTATTCCCTAGAAAGTACACAGACATGAGTTACATAAAAATACTCATTTATCAAAATTGTATGTTTTATTCAGTTTAGCCATCTGAATCACCAGGTGAGAAAGGAATATTAAACATTAGACATTGTGGTAGGCAAATAGAAACTGCACGATAATATTGTGTGATTAAAAAATGAGGGATGCATACGGTAGAAAACACATTGTTTTGGCATGTTTCTGCCCACAAGTATATCAACTCCATTACATTTTTCTATATAATGAATTATTGAGAATAATTAGACTCAAAGTATTATAATATGGTCTATAGATGAGTAGAAAGAATTGTCACCTACATACTCTTAGTTATAAACAGTTATAAACAACACTATAGTCTGAATTAAACAGAATTCTCAGTTTATGAGAAGCCCAACATTTTCCATATGCACTGTCATATTCCATTTTTTTCTAATATTCATATTTCATTAGCATTTAGTACACAGGCCTTGGGATTGTTGAAAAAGAATATAAATATATTCAATTTCTATATTTGCGAACTATTTATCATTTAAGTTACCATCAAGGCCTAGTTAGTTTTAAGACACTAAATTAATTTAAATCCCACCTCTTTTACTTTTGATATGCAAATATTTTTGCTTTGATGTTGTGGCAATTCAAATTGAAGTTTGCAACATGAACTGCTAATGCTAATTTGATTAATTCTGTATTAGTGTTCAGTGTAACCAAAATAACAAGAGATTATTTTTAAAATGAAACTGGGAATGGAAGAACTCTTTCTCTGCAGGCCCTCTGCAATGATGGTAGTATTAATGCATGTACATTAATGCCTGATAATTCTCATAGAGCAATGAATGCAGTTTTGAAGGCAAATCATTCAAGATTTTTAGAAAAACTGACAGCTTAAATTCTTTTTTATTAAATTGAGAGTTCATCAAAAATCCTCACCTTACGTTTTAACGGATCTGAGATTTCAAGTCTACTTAAAATGTTTATTGCAGATGATTTAGACCACAATTTATTTTTAGCATTAAACATGTTTTATGGGAAGATAAAGTCCCTGAATTGTGAATGTAAAACTTTTTGGATAGAAGTGAATCACAGTTTTTTGTTTTTTGTTTTTTTTTTAAGAAACTTGTTTCTTAGATTATTGGATTTATTTGATAAAGTTGAAGAGATTTCTCATGATCTGTCACAAGAAAGGTGTAAATATCTGATTGCAAAACAAGCTAAGATAGGTACACCTAAAACCTGTTGAAAAACAATTTTCTCTCTCTCTCTTTTTAAATAGTACTTAACAATGGTAACTCTCCAAATATATATATCTCACTAATATATGTGTATATATAATCTGTAAGATATCTTGGGGATGGAGCTGCAGTAATATCTGCCACCTGTATTGTGCCTGCAGCGTGCATGTTGCTTGTCTGTTTTCTTGAATTGTCTGTGTAGTGTCTGTAATTTGTATTATGCCTGAAAGTCTCTATGCTCATTAACCTTTTACAGGTGCTGCACCATTCCAAGGAACCGCAGGTACTAAAAGAACGGGCAGTAGTTACAAAGTAGAGGCACAGAACTTCTGTGAGCTCTAACCTCTCCTTTTGCCTACTTTTAAGCAATGTTTTTGGAGGTTGCTGGTCTAACATTCAATGAGTTAGGGAGTCATGATTAAGCTAAGGAAATGAAACAGAGGAGTAGCTAATGATTGAATAGGGGTTATGTTGTATATTTACAACATATGGTTGATTATCTGACACCCTTCTCCACCAAAAAATATATAGATTTCAGTGAAAAGAGAGAGGGAGATTGAGAAATATCAACTAAACCTTACTTTGTATATCAAATTATCAAAAGTTTTACCTCAAACTATGTCTAGAAAAATGTATTAGAAATTATTCACAGGCTATTGACTTTTCAAAGAGTTCCTGATAATATACATGGTACCTGGAAATAAAATACAGAAGTTAACCAGGTTAGAATGTTGATAGATACAGATTAATAGACTGAAGGGCCATAAACAAAATTTATCACATTAATAAATATTGAGTTCTATTTGGCAGATTCTCGTTATGATTATAATATAATTTTTATAAAATGTAGTCAAATAAGAGCAACCATTCAGCATTATTCTATATTTTTTTCTTTATAAAATTTAAAAATTTGATGCCTAAAGAGAAAAAGAAGCATGCAATGATAGCCTCAAAGAAGTTAAGCAATGTATATGTATCTATGTATCTATCTATATATGTATGCACACACACACTATATGTATATAAACACACACTATATAGAGAGAGACTATATACACTATAGAAATATTTTCAGCATGATAGCGACTTTAGTGATAGAGAATTCTCTTTCAGAATGCTACTTACTATGTTTTTGCCATAAATACCTGTAAATTCCATGTGTGATGGAAAAAGAAATAATTTTTAGCCTTTCTATCCAGTGCATCAAAAATCTTTTTTTCTTTTTCAGAATAGTTACTTTGGTTTACATATGTGTTCTTTTACATACAGTGCAATGTTTAAGAAGAATGTATCTTGAGTAAACACTAAATAGCTACTAAATAGGCTTTGGCAAACCACTCATATAATCTGACAGACTTGTCAGAGTTGGGGAATACTATTGTGATTATGAAAATCATTAATGCTATTAAAAATAATGATGTCAACAATATTAGCCTTTTTCGTTGAAACTATTTTCAAGGGCTAAAAGTGAGCACAGCATAATATGAGCCCACTTCTGCTTAATAGCGTCACAATCCAAATTACCATCTTGCTCAACCTCTCATTTTTAAAATGCAAACTTTTTTATAAGTTATGTATGCATATTGTTAAGAATAATAATCCTTCCTCTTTTTTGTAGTAGGTATAAAATAATTATCTGTAATTCTTTACATATGTAATGAAAGAAAATTGAGGTCAGGTATAGTAAAGAAGGGAGGTATTCCATTTTTCTCACTTTAAAAAGGAGATTCTATAGATGTAAACGCTCATTGCCTTGTTAATTTCTCCATCTATTTTTTGTGATACACTAGTTCTTTCCATCTAGATGTTATGTTTCTCAAAAAGCCATCTATTTTTAAAACTTTTTCTCTTCCAACATAATCTGTAGCACTCAAGCCACCATGGAAATGTTATGAGTCTTAAAATGATGTCTGCTAAATTATGCCATTGGCCGAAACTCACGCCCCACTCCTAAGTCAGAAGGTCAGTTTGCTTTGCCAGCCATCATTTTTAACTAAATGGACAACTTTCCCACTGGAACCTATGAAAGATAATGTGAAAATGACAAACAGTTCATCTTCCTCTAAAGTACACCATTCTAAGAGGGAGAAGGACAGAGACTAGACAAGGAGAAAAGAGTTAAGGAAGAATATCCCTAATAAAATCAGCACTTAGCCCTTAGTTTCATTTAGATCAGCACTCTTGAGACTGAGAAACTGATTTTTTAATATTTTATTTAATCTTAATTTACATTTAAATAGCCACATTTGGCTAGTACTTATCATATTGGACAGTGCAGATTTAGATCCTCGGGTTCTCATTTAACTTTAAAAGGCAAAGGTTAAATGTTTTTAATTTAGTATTTGAAATTGACACCTAAGAATAAAACTGGTCATCATTCTTTTGGAAGTCCAGTGTTCCTTTTGGTAATTCTAGATTATTTCTCTTGGCTTCCTGTGTTTTTAGCCTTCTCTCTCACTGAAAATAATTAAAATATTGCTTAAAATTAGGATTTATATAAAATATATATTTTGTATTAAATGTATATGACAGTATTTACATATATATAAACACACACATACACACAATTTTTCTTTATTAGGGGAATTTTACTAAATATCTGAAAAGACTTCATGCAATTATTGGTCATGTAACAGTCCTTAAAACTTCCTTCGTGTGGTGAGTAGAGCCATATATTTGAAATCAAACAGATGGATGATCAAGTCCTAATTCTGTGACTAGGTGAATATCTTGGGCTTATTACTAAGGCCTTCTGAAGCCTCAGTTTCCTTATCAAAAAACAGAGATCATAATGTTTTGTACATGGTAGAATTGTGATGAAGATAAATGAACTAGTAATATAAAGCAGGGAGCATTGTGCTTGGCTCATAGTGTTTGTTAAGTAAATATCAGCATGTCAGCTAGTCTTCTTTTTAATGTTGCATAAGGGTCATATGACTGCAAAATGTCCTCTAAAGGAACATTTATTCTTTATGGTGGCTCACAATGAATAATTCCCAATCCAACTGAATACTAACAGTGCCACTGGGTTTCAGAACTCCGTCCTCCTCTGGTCACACAAAGATATGGGATGATCTTACAGGTGCCTGAGTGTAAAAACAACCTGCTATTGTTTGGGGGAAATGATAGTATTTTCAGTGGTTTGAAGAATTGTCCCAAGGAAGAAGAAATAAACATAATGTGTAATGATGCTTCCTCTTGAGCTTCCAGTTTTTACTTTTGGTATTGTCAAGACATGTATCCGCTGCCTTTCAGATGGGGCTTATTTATTTACTGTAGCCAAGCTTAGGGAATAGACCTTGTAAATCATCTTATAAATCACAAGAGTCAGCCAAAGGAGTAGGAGCTGATGTTACAAGCTGAGATAGAAAAAATAAAAAGATGAATGCTAAAATACAGATAACACGCTCTTCACTCCCTGCTCCCAACTACTCTTACTAATGTCAATGCCCAAGGAGGACTGTTGTCCCATTTGTTTATTGACAGCCCTCAGAGATCAAACTGCCACTCAGAACTTCCATAGATGTTTCCTTCATCTCACATGTGCTGTGCGTAATGTTGGGGGAGCCAAAATACATGCCTATGGATGGCTCTTCCATTCTAGTAAATTGTAGAAATAAGGTGTTCAGATACTTTCAAGTCTGATCATGATGCTTTACCTTCCAAGGTGTCACTGTGCTCCTTACGTCTAATGCACGTATAATCAAGACTGAGTTAAAACATAGACAGAAGGAGCCACCAAAGCAGCAAAATGCTATGAACATGTAATCTAATAAATAAGATGGTTCATAAAGTGTGATACTTAGTTAATTGTAGGGAAAGCCCATTCCTAACATAAGTATTAGGTAACTGTCAGAAAACAACATTGTCATATTGACACTACTTTACAAGAAAAAGTGAACTAAAGCCAGGACAAGAGAAAAAAAATGTAGAAGTATTATTTTTATTAGTTTTATAGGAAAAATACTTTAAGAGATTTGAGAACCACCTTCAATTTAGATTTTTTTTTTTTTTTTTTGCTAAATAGTGATAATCCTAAAAAAGCCTTAGAGTTGGAACATTTATTCAACTGTAAATTATATGAAGATTGTAATAAATTTTATTTAAAACCTGCAATGCCAACCAAATGTTTAGGAAAAAGAATGTGTCTGTATGGGTATACACTCACAGTTCACGACATCCCCAAAATGTGTAAATCTGGAGACCAGAAAGAGAAAAAAGAATGCTAGGTTGGTAACTATTTGAATAGAATATAAACATGGGAAGTGAAAAAGACTTTATTACCAGTAGGCATTTTAAAATATCAATACAGTTATTTTTATTTAGAAAAGTAAATATAATAGGGGTGTGGGGGCATCCTACTAATTGCTTAGGTTGGAATAAAAACCTTCAGAAATATTATCGATTTTTATAATCTACAATTATGTATTTTCTCTTTGTAAAATGTCTTCATGAAATTTCATTAAGAATAAATTATGCATTTTTGCCTTTATATAAATTATCTCAAAGTGTAAAAAATGGAAAGCTGTAGAATTTAGCCAGTCTTTGAAAAGGATGCCCTGAAATACCAGTGTTCTCACCCCAATACTCTGAACTGACACCATGACCCATGACAGCTTTGTTGTACCTATGCTTCGCTATGAATTAGCGGCCATTCAGAAGTAGAAGAAAACAAGCAAATTTATTTTATCTTCGTTTTGCACCACAAAAGTTGGAGTCCAAATAGAGTAAGCAGAACCTCAAATTTGAAACGATAGGTGATAAAACCAAATTTGTACAGAATTTGAAGATCAGCTTTCTAATATGCCTACCTGAAGGCATAGTTGATATGTAAATACTATAAACTTCTACTTAGTAATTTGAAATTAGTTCATATGTTGAAACGGTCCTATTAACATTTAAATTTCTGTGTTCAGGTTTGGACTATATTCAACATTTTGGTGAAAGTCAAAGCACATCCATTCTGAAAATGCATAAAGAAATCACTATCCTTTATTAAAAACAGATGCATATTAAAATTATAGTCTTCTGATGGTATATTCAAAACTATCACTCAAATTGGCTTCAGATAGCTAAAATATTTCTATATAAATTCTGGGCTGTTTAATGTAGCAGTTCCTAGTTAATCGTGACAATTAAGCAGTTGAAACGTGACTAGTCAAAACTGAGATGTGCTGTCAGTATTACAAACACACCAGATTTAGAAGATTTCGTGTAAATAAAAGGAGTATTAAATATCTCATTTGTGATTTTCTATTGATCACATATTGACACAATATTTTGAATATATTGTCAAACAAAAGATATGATTAGAATTAATGTTTTAAAATGTTTTAAAGTGGCTTAAAGGACCTTTTAAATTATGTTTATGGTTCTTATGTGTTATTTGCATTATATTTCTTCTGTTGGTCAGCATTGATGCAGACAGTTTATACACAAAAGGAAAACTGCAATTTAAAGATGAATGAGGAAAGGTATGTTTATTTTCTATTTCCACTGTATACATTACCTCAAACTTAGCGGCTGAAACAATACATTTATTATCTTACAGTTGGAGTTTAGAAGCCCAAAGTATATCCCACTAGACTAAATCAAGGTGTCAGTAAGGCTGCATTCCTTTTGGAGACTCTAGCAAAGAATCCCTTTTGTTGCCTTTTTCAGGTTTTGAAGGCTGCCCTCCCACATTCTTTTGTTAGTGGCCCCATTTTTCTGTCTTCAAAACAATATTGGGCCATATTCTTCTAACACTGAATCTCTCTAGGGTTCTCTCCTTGCCTCCCTCTTCTCATGTAAGAACCCTTTGATTACATTGAGTCCCCCAGGATTATCCAGGATAATCTCCCCATGTCAGAGTCAGGTGATCAGCCACTTTGATCCTCCATGTAACCTAATGTATTCACAGGTTCCTGGGATCAGGACATATACATCTTTAGTGGCCATTACTGTGCCTCTTCAATGTTTATGCATATATTTATAGTCACATTGAATTAAATAAATAAACATATAAAAATCCATGTATCTCCTTTCTATCTCTCTATCTTTTCTTCTCCCTTTCATAAAATCTTAGTGTTCTTTAGATTTTTTTTTTTTTCCTTTGTTTCCCTTTTGGTACTAATTTATCATCTAACAAATGCTATCTCACCCAAATCATGATAGACAAAGGCCAACACGTGCTGAATGAATAAATGAAATTATCCCTTTTAAGGTGGTCATTCTAATTAGGGCCAAATCCCTCAGAGTTTGTCAGGTAGACTAATAACTGACACAGCAAGTACTGTAAAGAAAGGATAGGGATTCCAGTGCACGAGCACATTTTTCAGCATGGATCAAATCAGTAGGCCGTTCATGAAGAAGAAAGAGCTTTGAGACAAAGCCAAATAAAGGAAAGTGGAAAACAACTTTTCTTCCCCTCCAGGAGACTGTTAATTTAGCACACCTGCCTAGACCTTTGGAGATGATCTTGGAACGAGCTACTTTAGTTAAAAAATGCGTTCCTTCAGAAACTGTAGAAATGTGGCAGACATTTGGTAACTTCTTTTTACCTTGTCAGACACTGGGAAAATACAGTTTTATTTTTATCGTATAGTTGATTAGACAGTTTTCACCATTGGTTTTATAATACTGGGAAACCACTAGATTTAATTATAAAACAATTGATGAGAACAGTGCTTAGGAGTCAGAATTTGGCCACTGCATTTTTTTTTCTGCAGAAAAATGACTCAAAGACTTCTTCAAAGATAATAATCTATGGGGTAAAACCTATCTTTTAACATCTTATACTCTGCATTGCAATGATGATTTAACTAGACTTAGGAAAACTGCCCATTTACTCTATTGGACAAAGCTAAATTGGATACTAATTGCCAAGAGATATAACTGTAACATCAGTGAACTCTAAACATGGTGATTTAGACACAAGCTGGATGTTTTCCTTCTTTTCTTTCTTGTTTTGTTTACATCAGTGTACTAGCTCTGAAAGCTCTGCGTTATTTCCACATAGGTGATTTTTAAGGGAAAATTTACCAGCTGAAGAGAGATATAATAAAATGGTTGAGGAAGATAAAATCAATTTATTTATAATTCTGTAATTTATGACATTCTTTTTTATTCTATAAGTGGTTATTTTAGAAAGTGTAGAAGAAATATTAATAATAACGTGATACTGCAGGAAAGGAAAAAAAAATTAGTCCATGGTAATTTCAACCCCCAGTTGGCTGATATCTTTGTTAGAATTTAAAATACTTTTAGTATTGAAGATGTGTTTTAATAGTTTTAGAATTTAGCCTATGACTATATAATTTAGAAAATGTAAATATGGATGGTAGCAAATTTTGAATTTTCATGCAGCAAGTAAAATCCTTAAAACTGAGGATAAGAACAGGCCATATCATGAGGTGCTGATCAAGGCAATTTCTGTATATATTTAAAGATGGTGATTTAAATTACACAGAAATAATTGTGTATTGATTTAGACATATGTGTCTCAGAGACACATGCCTACACAAGTTGTTGTTTCTAAAATGCAGATATGTTGAACTCTTTCCTTAGTACAGTTCGGCATTAGCATAGAGTGTTGGAGGTGATAATATATGCTGAATGATATATCTGTAATCAAGACATTTTTAAAGAACACTTAATAAAGGAAAGTCATCAGGCCAAACAAATGATCTGTTTTTCTCTTTATTTTTATTGGGGGATGGGAGAAGGAAATAATCATAAATTATTTAATATTCAAAGTTGTTGACTTTTTTTTGTGGAGGCTCAGACAAATAGAAATAAGCCTCTAACAGAACCAAGTGATAATTGAATTAAATGTAATGAGCAATTCAGTGGAGCTATTACTAAGCAAAATAGGAAATCAAAGTGGGAAGTTACAAACTCTGCCAGGGGAAGCCTGGGCATATTTCACAAAGGATATGAGTTTGAAATAGACTTTTAGTTTTATAAAACTTATATTACAAGAAGTCTATTGCACATGTGCTCATTTATTAAATAAGAGAGAAGAGTTGGCCAGACTAAGATTAAGGTGAAACTTTGTGCAAGAGAAACAGCCAGAACCAACAGTAGATCATGGTAGCTGAAAACCATACTGTTAAGGTGATCATCTTGGTCTCTGGACAGTGGAATATCATTAAAGAGATTGATGAGTTGTTAGATAACTTTATCAGAGTTTTGTTTGTACTTATTAAAATGGTACAGGATACATTGAGGAATGGAGGTAGGAAGGATAATGACTGAAATACCCAGTTGGTATTTTTTTGTAGTTGTGTGACTAAGATATGGATGAAAATATAATGCAATACCTGTGGGCAAAAAGCGGTGAGATCTCCTGGAATGGCACTTCTCAAAATCTGTTTCTCAGAACGGAATCATTGACATCACCTGGCCCAAAATGCCAATTAACTGGGGCCTATCCCAGAACAATTGAATCAGAAACTTTGAGGATGTGATCCAGCAGCCATGTTTTAACAAGTCCTCAGGTGAATTTGAGGCATGCTAATATTTGAAGACAGCTGTCTTAGAGGTGTATTTTCAGAGCAGAACTCTCAGAATTGAAGAATTGATGAGTGTTGCAGATAAGGAAGATGGAATAATCAGGAACAGCTAAAACTTTTATTGTAGAAAGTGGAGGGGTGTCATTAAATGAGAAAAGATATATGAAAGAAAGGTTAAGCCAAAAGGGTACTTTTGAAAACATGTAAGTGGAAAGGAAGCTGTCATTGGAAACAAAACACTAAGTCTAGAATTAAATGTCAGGAATTGGTCTTGATTAAACCAATTGTTGATCTTCATTGCACTGGAGAGTCTGTTATTAATGTGTTCAAAGCTTTCCTTTACAGCAAAGGTACCTGGATAGAGGGTGGGACACCATTAGAATATGTGATGTAGCAGAAAGAGCCTTGGACTTGGGGATCAGAGAACCTGAACTCTCACTGTGTCCTATAACATCTATAACCCTACCTGGCTGTGAATAGTAATGGGGTTACCTTTGGAAAGTCACTTCTTGAGATCCAGTTAACTAATTAGAGACCCAGGTGTTTTGTTAGTCTTTTGGTTTTTGTTTTCCCTCCCCATCAGGACAATGGAAATGTTGCCTGTGAACATAATTCTTGTGAAATAATAGTAAGTGTGTGAAAACATAGCATAGTTAACAAGAAACACTTAATAAATGGCAGGTTCATCCTTCTTGGCTATTTGTTGATTACACAACATTTCCTTTGATTTATCCAAAAATTTGATTGAGAAGAGGATGAAGGAGAGAGAAAAATCTTTCTCAGGACATTCACAAATATGCAGAGGAAATAAAGACCAAATTGTTGCCTGAAAATTAATTTGAATAGAGCATCCTTAATATAGCCTCATATAGTTTCCTGGAGAAAATTATTCAGCAACACATCTAAAAATAGTTACTAAGGGATTGCAGAAAAACCAGTAAGGTTCTTTCGTAAAGACATGGGATCAAATGACATATTACATTTTAAATATAAAAGAGCAATGCACTGTAATGTTTTGCTATCAGCTACACCAATTAATGAAGATGATGCTAATTAAAAGTAAATTTAGAGAATGATTAGGTTCTCTCACCATTGTTAGGGAGAATTGATTCTTCTATAGATCTAATGTGTTAAAGTAAGAAGTTAATGATATATTGATGTATTTTAAAGCACCTAATTTAGATTATAATTCTGGGGAAAACATTTGTGTTAATACTGAATATTAAATGACAAACGTTTTCTCTTGGAAAAGGAATAGCACCATTTATGTAACCCTAGAGCAACCCACATGTTGATGTTTCAAATAAATTATTGTGTATGGCTGTTTAATTTCAATTTTATTTTTATAAAACTTACAATACAAGAATCCTATTGCACATGTGCTCATTTATGTGGCAGTATACAGCTGTGTGTGGCATAATAACTATATTGACCAAAATTATGTGCTGTAGAACTTGCTGCAAAAATTTCATGGTCCCATCTGGAATAGCTTTGCAATTGAGAAGGCTGAAGTGGGCAAAGATATTACAGGATTATGGAAATCAGCACTAGGGTTTTGCTGTCAATTTTAACGTTTAGAAAATAAGGTCAGTAGGTGTCAAAGTTAGGATATTTTTCATATTCAAAAAGAGTTTCTATTGAGAACAAAGTAACTCTCGCTATAAGAAAGTCTGCATTATATACACAGACATCTAGTTGTTATCTGAACGTATTGGCCTTCAATTACAAGATATATCTTAAACACAACAAATAAGTTGAGTTTTGAATAGATTGTTATATTCCACCAACATAGGCAGTTTAAAAGATCTGCTATCCTGGAAAATTATTTTCTATATGCTTACATTTAGCTAGCATTATGTAAGAATTAGGAAATTTGTTGTTTCTGGGGAAAAAAGGAAAAGGTTAAAATAAGTATAAGGTCAATTAAATGGTAGGACCCATTCATCGCTTTCTTCTATTATCATCTCTCTTATTTTTTCCCTTCTATTCTTCAATTCTCCTTGCCTCTCTTCTTTCCTTCTCTCCTACAAAACACATGACACAAAGAAAAGAGAAGAAAGGAAAGGACAGGAAAAGAAACGGCACAAGTTCCATCTTTGTAAAACATAGGTAAAACAGTGTTTGAAACCAGAAAATAACACTTTCCTAAATGGTGGTTCTTATATCTAGTAAAATGGTGACAAACTGGAGGAGCTATTATTATTGTTTTTAGTGTGAACTATTCTTTATGCTGTGATGCTATATTTTACATAGTTTAGAGTCTATGTGTACACACAAATACACACTGTTATATAGATGGTGAAGCATCAACAGTATATCACTTAAATGGGGAAACTAGGACTGTAAGCAGTGGGAGTGTGGGCAAAGGAATGTTGATAATAAAAATGTATGTCTAATATGTATTTAAATCCAATATAAGCCTTTCTTTTCAATGATTATAGTAAGGACATTTTGGCTACATATAAAATCATCTGTAACAAAAACCTGTGGGGGAAAAAAAAGTTAGTAAAATAGCCCACAGCTTGACTCATATACCCTAATTTAAAAATATTTAATTAGGTAAAGCCAAGAAGTATATTTTGATTCCCAATACATAAAAAGACAGATTTTGTGCATTTTGTAAGTATGAGTGCTGAAAATTATCTTCAGAGCATATTTTTAAATTGTTTAAACATTATATTTTTTCATAATAAAACATTAAACACATGCTTATACATATATAAATAAGATTAACAAGATAACATAAAATCAACACACAATTGCACTCATATATCTGAGGAGTGCTTTCACTAAATCAGAGTGCAATTTTTTTTAAAGTATATATTTATATTTCTATATACAGCTACATATCTAATGTGTTTGATGACCATCTCTCACACACACACACACACACACACACACACACAAACACACACATATACACATTCAAATATGTAAGGAATAATTAACTTGTATTCACTCAAACACAGTTGACACACTCATTTATAAGCATTGATTTATGTTTTAAAAAGAAGTTAAAAAGCGCACCTACTAACTCAGTCATTAAATCATGTGGTGAAGAAAGAATGAACCAAATTCTGATTATGTAGAAGCTGTTTGGAACAGTTCCTTTTGATGTTGTATTTATTGTTCAGAATATTTACATAAATTAAAGGAAAAGTTCAATATGTTCATGTTTGTGGTTGAGAACAAAATTATTTACCCCTACTTCTATGTTCAACACTGTAATTATTTTCTTAACAAGTATAATATTGAAATCCTGTTAACCAATTGCAAACAAGAACAAAACAACAAACTATTTTTTGGACTGTACTATTTAAACTAATTATAAACTCCTAATTGTAATAATCAAATATGCTGAACCAATGTGATAGAATATAGCTTCTTTTAATATTTAAAGCAAGCTACTTAGCTATTATAAACAACCATAGATAACAGTTGCTCCCCTATCCCTACAAATTCTGTCAACCTGACTTTTTTCAACTAATTGGGAATCATCAACATGCTTATATATATGCACACACTTGAAAAATATTAGCCAAAAGTATAGAGTGATCTTTATATTGATTTGAGTCAAAAATGTAATTGTGGGGCCATAGTAGCCTTTCAAAAGGATAAAATGATAAGCACTCAGGCACCATGGTTTCACCAGCAGTACATGTTCACACAGTTTCACATCAGACTCATTGTTCCTATTTGCAGCAATGTGCACAATTTAATAGCATTTAATAGCCCAGCAGTTTCACTGCACCATTCAAAATGCTCCAGTATACTTAATGTAGACTAGTTTTTAAAGTAAATTGGCATAAATAAGCTTGCTAGAGTTGGAGGTTCTACTTAGATCGCTCTTGAGTACAGAGGGAAAGATGTTTTGCAATGATGCTAACAAAATTAGTTTCTTATGCATGACTTGAATAGGAATGGAGATATAATCTCAGAAAACTGGAAAATGCATTACTCGAACAAATAACAAAATTTTAGTCAAGTAGAATATTTCTTTAAATAAAACTATGCTTTAGTAATAATGCAAATTTTACTGTAATTTTGGCATGAAATAATTATTGCTTGAGTATTCTAAGTTCAACTTAATAGGAAAATCAAGGAGAAGAATGATGCATGTGTCTGTTATATTGATTCTGTCTACAGCTATAGCCCCAAATATTTTGACATGTGCATTCCTGTAATATCTGACTCTCCATTCCATTTATAATCATAATTCCCCTGCTGAGATCACAGCTTCTGCTGCTACCAGCCTGAGCCTCTCTCCTTTAGGTCAGAAGAAAAGTTATTTATATGTTTTAATTAGCCTAAACTTTAACTCTGAGTAGATGACTTTATCTTAACACTTTTATAGATAAATGCATCCTTTGAAACATAATAACTATTTTTACAGTATTCATTCATGTGTAGAATTCTGAAAAGGCACAGTTAGTCTAGAAGAAATAAAATCATGCTTATTTAAAATTTCTTTAAAAATATTTACCATGCTTATTTGTTTTAAACCTCTTGATCACCTCTGTGACTTCCTTCCTATAAGCATACTTTCATTTAAATGTGTACCTTTGGAATTCTTTCTTCTTTGCAGACTTTCCAACTGAAAGATTTTGCTTATCTTGACAATAACTATGTACAAAGTGAATCTTAAGTAGTAGCCTCTTACCAAGACATTTTCTCTCTAGAGACACAATGACATCTGAAAGAAGCCTCCACGTTGTAAACATTTCACCACAAAAATACTGATTTTTTTTCTTCTTTGCCAATTGCTACTGTCCTGTACTCCTTCTAACCCTCGTTTTTTCAGTCCCTTATTTCTTATCTGAAGTTCTTGGGACCAGAAATGTTTTGGATTAGAGATTTTGTTTTGGATTTTGGAATATTTGCAGTGTAATTCCCAGCTCAGCATCCCTTAGCTGAAAATTCAGAATCGGAAATGCTCCAAAGAACATTTTCTTTGACCACTATGTTGGCACTCAAAATGGTTCCGATTTTGAAAGATTTCGAATTTCAAATTTTCTGATTAGGGACTCAAGCTGTACCAGCTTGAGTCCCTAATCAGAAAATTTGAAATTCAAATATCTCTGTTTTTTCATTTTAGCTAATACTAAATAAAGTAGGTTTTCTTTTCTTTTGTACAGCCATGGCTCCAGCATTTTAGGTTGTCTAGGAAAAAGAATGCCATTCTCCTCATAGACTTTTGAGCCCCAAAAGAGTGAGTATGCAAATCCTGCTAAAGTCTCCAAGTAGAAGAGCTTCTTTGGGGTCCTTAGAGGTTTACGTCACAACTATTGTAACCACGTTTCCTGTTATCTAGTGGCTAGGGAAAGCCTTTCCCCTTTATAAAAAACTGTCCCATTGGAGAGACACATTTCACTTCTGTTTGTATGTAATCGATAGTTATATCCCATGTGCTGCATTCTGCTAAGTTTTATGGGTCAGAGGAGAGACAGAGAGACAGAGAAATATGAAGCAGAGCCCTGACCCCCAGAGAAGAGTCACAGGAAGAAGCTGTACACACCTGATAGCTCATTTACAACACAGGGCACAGTATGCTAACCCATCAAGTACAGGCAATACTAAAATAAGGAGTGAGACTGATCAATAAGAATAACAACATGCCAGCAGTGGTGGCTTATGCCTGTAATCCCAGCACTTTGGGAGGCTGAGGCAGGGAGATCACTTAAGGTCAGGGATTTGAGACCAGCCTGGACAACATGGTGAAACCCCATCTTTACTAAAAACACAAAAATTAGCCGGTCCTGGTGGCATGCGCCTGTAATACCAGGTACTCAGGAGGCTGAGGCACGAGAATCACTTGAACCTGGGAGATGGAGGTTGCAGTGAGCCGAGATCCCACCACTGCACTCCAGCCTGGGCAACAGAGGGAGACTCCATCCCAAAAAGAATAATGACAGTAATAACATCCAATATTTATTGAACATTTGCTACCATGCCAGACACTGTTTGAAGTACTATTTATTAACTCAATATTTCAGCAATCCTAAAGGAAAAACAACATTATTTCCTTTTTAAAGATGAGAAAACAGAGTGATTAATTAATTTGCCCTAAATCACACAGCTAAATAGCTACAACAACAATCAAGCCCAGGGAGTCTGACCTCTGAGCTCACAGGATGATTTAGTGTAAGTAGCAGTCAAAATGAAACACAAAAAAAGCAAAATAAAACCCAAATCCCTCAAATCTTTATTGGCGAGTTTACTATGTGAAATAATACTTCTGTGAAATTGAGCAAGTGAAATTTTTGAGTTTAACTTCCTTTTCATAAAGTATAGTTAAGCGAATTTGGCCTCCAGATTGCAGGATTTCTTGAATTTCAAGTGGTTTATCTCGTAAAAGTGCTGGACAAAACAAACTGCTCTGCAGATGTTAGTTGTTTTATCTGTTGTTGGGGTTATGAGGAACTGAGTGTTGCTCTGGCTATTTATGGTGGGAAGGTTTGGGAAGCTGGAAGCGACACAGTTTTGCATTTATTGGCTGTGAGCCTTTCCCCAGTCAGTTTAACACTGGAAGTGATGTGGAAGGAAGGAAATGCACATGAATGGAGGCACCACAGAGGCAGTGCTAGCTCTCTGCCTGTAAACACATAAGGACGCTTACTTCACTAGTGTGTCATCACCTCTTCTTCAAAAAGAGATCAACAGATCAGCTGGAAAAGGAGAAACCAGGTTCAAAATAGGTTTTATGTGTGAATAAAAAGATAAATAGGGAAGCAATGATTTAGCAGTACGTTCCCTCCCGTAACCTGTTCTGTTAGGTTTATCGGCATGATATGATTTCCAAAATTTACACACTTTCCCTCACTATATTTGTTAACATTATTTTGTTGAAAATTGATGAAAGAGTTTAACCGTTTTACAAGTAAAAGTGGAAACAGGCTGAGTGTGTATGTTTTTGTAAAATATGTGAAACGTAGCAACGTGAGGCAGTATAGGTCCAGTGTGGTCACTGTTAGCCATGTATAGATGTTTACATATGAATTAATTAAAATCAATTTAAATTTAAAAATGCAGTTCTGCAGTCTCACCAGTCATTGTTTTATAGCACACTTCTATCATCTCAGAAAGCTCGTCTGGATAATGCTGATATAGAGTAGTGGTTAACAGGTCAAGTTAGATAACTTGCTGGGTGGCAACCCATCTTCATCACGTACCAGCAGTGTGACCAGGGACAACTTCATCGTGACACTCATTTATTCATCTGTAAAATGGAGATGATAAGAATATCTATGTCATATAGTTGCCATGAGAATTAAATGAGATAATGTATGTAAAGTACTTAGATCAATACAAATAAAGGGCTAAATAAATTTTGGCTACCGTTGTTAGGGACTAGTCATGTTTTTAGAGCCATTAAATCAAATGTCATTAATCAGTTATACAAGGACCAATTGTACATTTTGGAATTAAAATCAATGTGATAGTAGGCCCCTATAATGTTTAATTGTAACACATTTTCACTTCCATATATTCAGATATATTTTCTCCATTTTCAAAAGAGATTTGAGGCTATTAAACATTTTTGAAAACACAAATGCACAGAATTGAAAGATTAACCGAATTCTAAGCAGATAAAGCTAAAATTAAAGATGAGAATGAGAATCATATGGAAGATCATGGTTAAAGGATGCTATTTCAATTACACAACAACAAATCATATCTGAGAGACCTAATAGTTATGGCCAAAGGGAGACATATATTTAGGCATAATCTTAATTTTGTTGTATTATTTCATTTAGATGCGATCCAAATGAATGTAGGAAGTTTCGGGGTTGCAGGCATGTATAATGTGAATTTAGCTCATGCTTCATAAGAAACAGGACCTTATAGAATTGACAGAAAATGATCTATTACATATAGCTATTTTAACAGCCTACTATTATTTATATTTTTAAAAGCAGGCCCTGCTAACCATCTAGGGAAAAATTACCAGGAATTAGTTTAGGGAAGCCTGAAATACTTACTTGGAAGTGAGGCACTGGTATAACCTGGTGGCTACAAGCACTGAAAGCAGGGTCTGATGGTTTGGACAAAATTTCCCTCCTACATTACAAGCTGTCTGACTTGGAAAATTGTTTAATATCTCCGTGCCTCATTTTCTGATCTGTAACATGGAGATAATAATTGTAAATACTCACTTGTGTTTGTTGAGAAGAATAACCTGATTCTTAGGGTATACAATACATAGTGTTATCAATATTAGACAAGAGTATTAAAGAGGTTGACTGTGACTTTGGAGAACTAGTTCCTTTCTTCCACTATTCCCTCCTGTGAATCTAGTGTAAAAGTATCTTGTCAATTGTTTGCATTGCAAAGATTGTCCTAGCATAAAAGAACATGCAAGTTTAGCATAAAATAACCTCTCAAGTCCAGTTTTAATTTTAGAATTTTTCTGAAAATGCTATGCAGTATTTTTATGTGTTTTCACAATTTCTAGAAGATACAGTTTTATGGGTTTTTTTGTTGTTGTTTCTTTTTAAAATATGTGGGTGCTCTCTAAGGCAGTTGTCTAAATAGTTTTCCAAATTCTGCAAAAGAAACTCAGGTTTCTCCATGTAATTTCCATTAGTGAGAATATATGCTAATGGAAATTACATGGAGAAACCTGAGTAAATCTAGTAATTGTGTGCCATTTGTGGTAAGAAAATTAGATAGTGCACTTAAAATGATTCAATAATTAAATATGTATTTATTAAATCATTTGTAATTTAGTATATGACCTCAGGATTCAAAGACAACCATGTTGTGATTATCTTTGAAGCTTTGTTGAAAAGTGAATTACAGAATCAGCTTTCTTTTCTTTTACTGCCTGAACATGCTTTAACCCTGAAATCCCATTGTAAAATAAACCTGCCTGTTACAACTATTGCACATCACTTAATCACTGCAGTATGACATGGGGTAGAAGTTGCAAGAAGGGAGGGGGAATGTCATGAAAAGTTGACAATAAACAGAAACAGTCAGAAAATTACTTGTGGGAGATGGCAGATGATGAGATATTAAGACAGAAGGCAGACACTCTGCACAGCAGCTGGAGAGGAGAAAAGGTGCATTAGTCAAATGAATTATGAAAAAAAATGAAATCAAATTCCAGAGAGGTGCCAACATTTTCCTCATGCTATCAGATATTTTCACTTTCTGAGATATATTCATTATATATATCTCAGAAATAGTGTATATTTGGGGAAATATACCCTATTCAAGTTATTAACTTAGAGAATGATAGGATAGTTTATAAAAATAGACTTATTATAACTTAGTTGACTTGAATAACTTACTTTTAAAGTCATTCTCAAAGATCATATCCAAATGTTTGTTTTCTCGATTTATGAATTAATCCTCAGAATGCATTTTATTACTTTGTTAAGTTAGATTTTCTGGGCAACATGGTGAAAATGGAAGTACTACAAAAATTTTAAATGAATATTAGTGTTTCTTTCCCTTCCTGTATTTCAGTTGTTAATTTACAGGGTTTCCTCTGAAAGAATAGCAGCTGTAAAATATCCTTTAAAGATCTAATTCAACCTCTTTGTCCTATTTTCTAAAACCAAATGGATAGTGCTGTATTATTCTAACTCCAGTACCCACAGATTGCCTGCCATGTTATTTTGTCCATTCTTCTCTTTATTTTCTACAGTTTAGTAAAGTTTGTATTAAAAGAAATCCCTTCAAAAAGTAATTTAAAGGAGAAAGTTCCCCTTAAGCTAACATAGTTTTTATTTCTTCGATTTTCAACTTCAGTTCATTTATTCCACTGTGTTCTCAAATTTGCAGTTATGTAATTTTAGATAAGTCCCCTGGCTGTTACCCACTACTGCCACACTGTATGTCCCATCACATAATATACCAAGTCACTTTGTGCCTGTGAAACAGCTCAGCCAGGGTGCTTTCATAATCAAGAGAAAGAGAAATTTGGAAAATTATTGACACACAAGTGAAAGGCATAGAGAATAAATCCAATTTTCTATAACACAGGTTCTGCATAATTAAAATGTAAAATAATATTAACATGGAAATATTGTGTAATATTTCATTTATTATATATTTAAAATGGCAGATCAGCTTTACTCACGTGATAAATTGTCAAACATACAAGCGTAGCAGGACAGTTTTTCTTTTAGGCCATTTCCACTTGCTTCCACTTTTTGGCATTGAGAAATCTCGCTTGTATTCGTGGAAATAGGGAAACAACTGTTTAGAATATCAGTAGAGAGTTTTATTTTTACTGGAGGCAAGTGCGGTAGCATTTATGTTAAAATTGAAGGTGTGCATACATACACATACACACAGACACATTGTATATTTCTGTTAGTGTAAGGAAAACACAAAATCTACACAATCTGCCAAGAGTTATAGCAGAGACCACCAGTACTGTGGTAGCAAGTTCCGATGACTTCTAATGGGGCAAAATTCCAGTCACTAAATTGAATATATTCTGAGAATTAGGTATATGTTATTAATTTCAACTAGTTTTTGTTATCAGGATGTATTTTTATACATCTATATATATTCATCATCTCTATCCTTGATCTACACAGCAACTATGTATGGGGTATTTTCAGGAAATTTATTTTGGGCTGACTTCTCCCAATAACTACCCATAAGGTATTCTCTATACTAAAACAAACCCCACCTTTCGATTGGCCCAAAACATACTGTTGAGGGTGATAAAGATAGAGCTCAATAGTTGATATTCATTGACTGCTAAGGTAAAGATGAATTTTCTAATAAAAGTCCAGAAAGCAATTCTTAAGAGGTAAAACTTTTTATTGACATAGGGCCAAAGGTGAATATTTTAGGGAGCTAGATAAAACTGGCTTTGCCATTTTTGAATTAAATGCTAGAAAGGAAAAGGGAGGAAATGTGTTCCCTACTGAATCATAAGATTTCAGCAGTTTTTTATGCCTGAAAAATTCAAAAATGCCTTGTGGTATAAACCTCAAGTTTCGAATATTGTCCTTCTTATTGTATTGAGAAAAATGTATTGAGAGCAAAAGCAACCCACATTCACATTTATAAAGCTGGGAGGGTTTTGTAATTCATGCCTGGATGAGCACCATATAAGCATTTGTTCCTGGCTTCTCAAACCAACCTCTCTATTATGGAACTTTAGTAAGAGCTAGCAAGTCAATGAAAATCAAAAGTTTAAATGTAAGTAACATATTTTAAATAAGCTCTCATTTATCTAAGCGTGATGCAGTTGTTAATTTACTTGCTTGTTTTTTGCTTTCTGTAAATCTTTGCCTTTTCCTCTTTAGTTTTAAAGAAAACAAGTAAATTAAGGCAATATTTTACTTAAGGATTGTAACAGGTCTAAAACAATTGGAAAAGATAAGATTATATACGAGATTCATTGAGAATCAACTTTAACTTGATTCGGTTAATCTCTACTGAGTTGATGTCATGAGTTAGAAGTCGAAATTACATTTGTAGAAGTGCTCTACCTCAGAGCTCCTGCTTGAAGATTACAAATACATTTACATTTCACCTAATACTAAAGCAATATTCTTAAACATTTTGGTAGAAAATTTGACCATCTAATAACTTGTCTAATTTTCAACTCTTGCTTTAAATAGGTGTACTGCTTTCAAAAACAAGACAGGTAGAAGCTGGTTTAACCAGACCTCCACCTACAGGAAGTAGTAAGAATAAGAAGAAAAAAGGTTGCAAAAATAATGACAATTTTAAACCTTATTTTTTTCCTCAGTCATATTTTAAAACATAAAAATATGAGCATGATAATTCCAGCCTTTAGAGCAATTTTGTAAACAACATATTATAGGTACTGGATAGAAAATAAATGCCAATCTCCTTCTTTCCCCTGATAAATCTGTTGAAATGTGTTTTTTTTTTTTCTCTTTCTATCAAAGTAGCAGAATTCTTTCTTGGACCTACATGAAAAATCAAACTCATCATTTCTCTGTTGGTTTTTATAATATGTATATATCCCTCAATTAAACATTGTGGTCAAAATAAGTCAATGCAAATAGCAGACAGTAGGTTCTATTGACAAGGGCAATCACAAGGTTACAGTTTTGTAGCACGCATGGACTGTATGGATAGATTATTCATAAAATCAAATAGGAAGATAACAGATGCATTAAGCTGTTTTATAAGAAGATATTAAAGGACTGTGCTGCTATAAGAAAGTACATCAAATTGCTTTTTTATTCAGTATGTCAGTTGAAATATGGTCACAATTCTTGGAACTTGTTCTCTTTGTAAAATTCAATGTGGATCTTTTATTCCTGATATTTGGCTTCTTTCCAGGCATGTGTCTACTGAAGTATGTTGAATTACAAGCTAATAACGGATACTTTTAATAGATTTCTAGGTTTTAAAGCCATTTCCTTTCTTCTTTCTCTTCTATTCTTCTTTTCTCTCTTTGCAAATAAGACATGTTCTAATGTTTGCATACATTTAAAATGAGGAACTTTACAACATACTGAGGTGGGAATCATAGAATGAAAATCACAGAAACGTTTGGGGTATATATGCATTATCTGAAATGTTTTTAATAAATAATAAGTACAGTTTCATCAACTCTCAACTTTATAGTAATTACCTATCAAATCACTACCATAGCTCAAAACTGTAAACACACTTTATTTACTAAAATTAATGTTTGAGACTATACTAAAGGAAATTGACAAATTACATATGGAAAAACTGGAATATATTTTCTTTTTTAAATATAGCATTCTTACAACCATGATTGCTTTTTAAGGTCTACTTTTCCATAATACCGTCACTTAAATCAACAAAAATAAATGATTATTTTTAGTGTAGCATTCTTAGCTTTTAGTTAAATATTTTAATTATATAAGCATTTGCTAAAAGATTACATACCCTGTATTTTATTCGGCATTAAGTGAATTAGGAAAATTTTAGTCAGCACCAAATCTTATTAGAAACAATAATTGTACTTTGAAAACCTCAATGATTTATTTTGATAGTTCTGACAATACGTGGATTTAAAGCTGACAAACATAGTCTCTTGCAAGGAAAAAGCTACATCCATCTCTAAGGTTTGATTTCCTCTTGGCCATGTAGAAAATACAAAAGAAAAAAAAAATCAGTCAGTATACCAAAACAAACCAACAAACAATAAAACAAAAAGACAAAACCCCTTCCAAGGTTATCTAAATAATATTATTTTTATTTTTCTAATTTGTCATGTTGATTTATTATTGCCAAATTTATCCTCTGGCAACTAAATATAGAAGATGTCTTAATTTTCATTACAAATTGCCTCCTAGAAAAACAAAACAGCAGCACTCACAGAATACATGTCCAAACTTAAAGTTTGATGCTTTTAGAGAATCCTGTTATTTACTAGGTATGGGTACAATAGATGCTCAATACATTTTATACCATGAGGCATAAAAATCTTTGTTTTATTTGATAAATAGATTTGATATATAGCTTCAGATAAGGTCTCTCTATAGAAGAAAAAAATTAACCCTTGCATTAAGGTTGCCAGAAAAGTTAGTTCTTTTAAAATACGAAAAATAAGAAATTATTTACTGGAAAACATAGATTTTTTTTTTTTTTTTACTTTTTTATTCAATTTAAAGCAGATGTCCAGGCTCACACCTGAAATCCCAGAACTTAAGGAAGCCTAGGCGGGAGAATTGCATGAGGTCAGGAGTTCAAGACCGGCCTGGACAACAAAGTAAGAGATGGTCTCTACAAAAAATAAAATGAAACAAATTAACCAGGTTTAGTGGCACATGGCTGTAGTCCCAGATACTCTAGAAGCTGAGACAGGAGGATCCTTTGAGTTCAGAAGTTTGAGGCTGCAGTGAGCTATGATATGATTGTACCACTGTGCTCCAGCCTGGGTAACAGAGGGAGACCCCTGTTCTCTAAAGCAAAAGAGTTGAAACATTAAATTACAGGAAAGAACAACTATAGATGTACATATGGAAGTGTTTCTGTGTGTTGAATGAAGACTCTGTATATATATATATATATAACTATATGTTTATACACACATACATTATATATCTGCATATATAGACATATTTTCCCAGAGAAAGAGTATGTCTATATATATACACACACGTACACACGCATATTATATACACATATTGTATATACACACAATATATATATCTGAATATATATTTATCAATCAGTATAACTAATATATGTATCTGCATATATATATTTATGCAGATATATAGTGTGTATGTGTATATGAATATATGTATATATATATAGACATACTCTTTCATTATAGTCTCCTTTCCCAGAGAAAGAGAATGTTTATATATTAGGTATATATATACACACACACACACACACGTATTATATATCTACACACACTGATTCTCTGGGAAAGGAGACTATAATGAATGTGCATGAAGAGTTATTTTGACTTATTTTTCACACAAATTTTACGTATTTATTGTATATTTTACAGTTTTCTATAATATAAGGCAAGGGAGGGACCCATCCTAGAGACAAGGATGGAATAATTCTAGCATTCTATAATTTACATATAGAATAAATGAGATTTTTAAAAAATGTTCCTGTCACATAGAATTCCATGCTGTTACATTGGCATTCATGTTATTTATAGCCTCCTGTAAGTGGAACATTTTTTTTTTATTCCTAGGGATTTCCAGCTTAGGCTATGATTTGCAGCTAATTATCTCAGGAATTTTAGCTAATATTTGTAAAGAAATCATACAGCAATGAAAATCTTATAAAGACTTTTGAATAAAATAGACAATTATGATTTGGGGGATAGTAAATTTATTTTCAGTACTAAAATACTAATGTAGGATAAACTCATTTAAAATCCTGATTTACACAGAAATTTGCATTACTATAGAAAAAAAAGGAAGTGGCCTATTTAAATTATACAGCAAAAATCTACCCAGAGGGGTGGGGGGAAACAGAAAGGAAATAGCATGATTATAAAAATGTTTGGAATGCTGCTATTAAAGAGTGAAATATATATAAATATATAAGCCAGTTAGAAAACCACACCTTTATTTTGCAATTCCACATCGATTTTTATCTTAACAAAAAATGTTATACTTAAAATATTAGATGAGAATACATTTTTTCTGTCATTTCTCCATGATGTAGAGAAAGCTATAAAACTTGCGATATGTAATGTATTCCATCAAATTAGTAATATACTTTTCTTAAGTGATATCACAGGAAAATGATCTTCTAGAATTGGCATATCATTTCATTTTCTGATATATGTCCCTTTACAGAGGCATCTCCAGCCACTCATTCCCTTTCTGTCACCTGATTTTAATTTCCTACACAGGATTTACCCCTACCTGGAAAATACTTGTTTATTTATTTGTTTGTTTCTTATATGTGTCTCATTTTCAAAATATAAACTAATGTGAGAGGAGAGAAATTCTCTTGCATGGCACATCAAAGACAATCAATATTTATTAGATGAATTGATAAATAAATAAATGTATTTCAATGTGATGAAGTTCCTTTTCAATGAGACTGTATTTTTCTGGATTATCAGTGATAATACCTTGTCACCATAAGTTGACCTGAATATATGTCAATGGCTGACCCTCCAGACTTGGCGATGAGAAAGTTCCTTTAAGTTTCATTCTTGTTCTTTCTCATAATGGAAACAGTTCTACTTCATGCCCTTGTCTTTTTCTGTCAAAAAATCAGAATGCATAAACTCAGCAAACTACCAGTTGCTTTATTGTGCAAATAAATCCAATCCACGTCGCACTTTATGATGAAATGCCAAGTCCATGACAGTTGAATAATACATCCTTACAGAGGTGTAGTGTGAATACCCAGGTGATGATTCCCAGTGTGTTTTATAGGTTTTATTGACATAATAAGTAAGATATGTCTGTCAAATGGAAACATATAACACAAACCATGGAACATTTTGTCCCTATCAATCAAGAATTGCCATGAAAATACACATATAAAAATCATATTTTACAAGCGTGTCATGTCAAATCCTTGCACCTCCATTAAGGTCCAGTACAAATTCTGCCTCTTCTATTGATTCTTCTAAAATCTCACACTACCCAGAATCTGTCTCTGAACTCACTCATAAACCTTTACCCATGTCTGCATTTTATCATTTAACACATTCTTTTGTAGAAGAGTAAAGCTATTAGCATATGAGTCTTTAATATACAGCTTTATATTATAAAGTCTTTAAAGGTAGTGACAGTGTTTGTTTTCTCTGTACTTCCCAAACTACCTAACACAAATAAGGAGAATATTTAAAAATGTTAATTATAGATCACTTGTGTAAATACAGACTTTAGTTAATATGTAAAATGTCAGTATCTAATTTAAATTTATTTTGAAATTAAATGTATTAGTTTAATATGTACACTCTTTCAATTTCACAGATTAATTTTATGGTATGGTTACCAAGATACATAGCTTCTGGTGACAGAAAAGATGGGCCTGGATTGGTGGGTGGGTGTAAAATGATTCATTTTATTTTATGCAGTTAAATTATTCGAGGCCAACATTCTGCTTGCAGAATTCAACCATTACAAAAATGTAATGATATTTATGTTCGAGGACATTAAAGTAACAGCTATTAATGACCAATGTTCAGGTTCTTTTTATATTTTCAAGTAAATGTGCAAAACATGCTTAAATTTCCAAATGACCCAATGAAAATAAACACTTGTATATCCGTAATCAATAATACAATATCCATATATTCACAATTATTAGATTACAAGGACCATAGGGGTCTGTATAACCACTTTATGGGGGGAGTGCTTTGAGTAAGAAACAGGTTTTGCACATTCTTTTAGGTGTTTTTGAGTAATTTCTTCAGAAAATTTGACTCCTGATAATTTTAGAAGTATATGATTTACTACAAGAGCTTGCTAAGTAAGTCATTGAAAAAGACAGATTTTTTTTTTTTTTTTTTTTTTTTTGTCAGAACACCACTGTTGATTTTAATAGGCAGGAGAGGGTGAAAGGCCATCATCTAAACCAATGATTCAGCCATAGAACAACTCCAGGGGGTACCAGTTACAAAGGCTACAATGGGATTGGTGCTTTTGGATCCCTGGAATGCAGTGGTTTCAGTAGGAAGTGGGGAGTTACCACAAGCAATGTTATAGTAAGATGAGTAGTATTTGTTAAGGAAATAATAGTATCGTAGTCTGTTTGTATAAAATTAAATGAACAAAATAACCTTGGAATTTATATGTACGATAATTTTTTTGAAAAGACTCACATGAACTGTCTCAATACAGTGTCTCAAAGCAAATAATTGAGTATAAAGGCTATTGTGCATGTGGTGTGTGTGTGTGAGAGAGAGAGAAAGTTGTGTATTCCTGTTTATAGCATTGAGCTCTTCTAGACTATGTGTGACAGGAAGATTTATCTAATTTATGTGAAAAACCATTTAAGAGAAGCATTAGCCATGCTGCCAGTGGTGTCAGAGAAGCAGACCCAGTTAGTCAACTGTAAAAACTGCCCAACAGGAGAATTGCTTGAACCCAGGAGGCGGAGGTTGCAGTGAGCTGAGATCACACCATTGCACTCCAGCCTGGGTAATAAGAGCGAAACTCCATCTCAGAAAAAAAAAAAAAACTGCCCAAGAAGCAGTTATTATGCACCTTTACCTTCTAAGCATAATCTGAATCTTGCTATCTTCAAAATTTCTGCTTTTAACTCTAACTTTTGGATTGGAGTTAACATAAGACAGAATTTATATGACTAATGCAAAATTGAATTAAATGATAGTTATTCTTACTTTAAAAAAATAATTTAGATGCATTCAATGCACAGCATTGTGGTAAGGGCTATGCCATAAGCTCAGTGAGAGCAAGGACTCTGTTAGCTGTGCTTATACATATATACATGGGTCCCATACAGATGGGAGGATCTAAACAGTTTCCTGCGCATAATGCCTAACAGGCTTTCAGAATCACTTATTGACTGAATGAAGATACCCAGAGTAGAAAAAATGGAGTAGAACAATCTTTTATTTAATAAAGTTTCTGATATAAATTTTCATTTGACACATACACGTATATATATGCATTGCGCACACACCTATGTACACGCTATCACCACCACTACCACCCAATAACAACAATAGTGATTGTATAATAAAAGCAGTGTGGTCTATTTGATTGGCTGTTGTAGTGAAAACAATATAGAGAGGAAAAAAATAAAATTAAATTAATACTTAGCTCAAGGTGGGAATAAATAAAGAACTCTCTTTAGTTTTTGAGGGTACATTGATTTTATCTTTGAATATAGATACAATGATGATCAATACAGAAGAGGCTTGTAATGATGGCAGTATGCAAGTGGCATTACAATACAGGACATTTTTTTCTGAAAATGAATATAATGATGTGTCTACCCAATAATGTTAAAGCAATAAAACTTTCCACTTACCCGAGTAACTCAAAGACAATTTCAGCCTTGTTTTACTTAGAAATTAGACAGTTTTAATAATCCCAAGATTTGTAACATCAAAGTGTGCAACTTTATTTTTCAAACCTGTCGCATTTTTCAATCTTATGAATATTTGGAAATCTTAATTAACTTGGTGAAAAGGCTGAAAAAGACGGTTATCAGCATGTGGTGATTGACAAGATAATGAAATTTTTCTTCTGCAAAGTTCTGATATATTTAGTCTGACTTGGATTTCTCCCTATATCATTAGTTACCTCATTTTTATTTTTAGTTCGGCTGAATCACTAAAAGGAAATATTCACCAGTGTAACTTGGGGAGAAAGATTCTGATCAGAAAACCAAGATCTTTGAATCTAGACCAAATTTTAAGTAGAAGTGTGCTATAGCTGGCCTGGAGCCAGAACCTGAGTGACGCCATTTTATAAGACAAAGCTGTGTCTCCAAAAATGAGTTGTAATATCTGCCCCATTCTCCTTGCAATAACTGCTGACTTTGGTTTTTGCTTATCAGGTTACCGGGCCCAAGCTAATTTCATCTTGACCCCTGTGAACTAAGATCTGTAAATTCCACCGCTACCCAGACAATGTGTAAACTAACGTTTATCTTGACTTCTGTAAATCACTTAGGTAGCAATTAGAGTGACAATAAGAGCCCCCCCCCCAAGCCCTCGGAATGTCCGGAGGCCCCCACCCCTGTCCCTGCCCAGGAAGTGATTTACAGAATCCACCAGCCCTCGGAATGTCTGAAGCCCCTTTATCCCCCTCCCCGCTCCTCACCCCCACTCCCAAGGTGGTTTTTCCGGGTATAAAAAGTCTTGGCACCCTCCCTTCGGGGCCGCGGGTTAGAGAGACATGAGTCCTCCGTGGTCACCGGCAATAAAGACTCTGCAATTTGGAATACTTTTGTCTTGGTGAATTATTTTAATCTCGCATCCCAATACAGCAGAAGTGAACTACATCTGTTCAAGACAACATTCTTGATTCCTTTAAACCTTTTCTTCTCTTACTACTGGTATCCTTCAACTTCAACATGCCTGGCAGGCACCTGTCTCTATATCAACATCTTTCAATTCAGGACCTATATATGATATATAGCTTTCTCTTTCCTTGGTTTGATCATTTTTAATCCCAAAATAAAAACAAAGCCTTGCAGTTATTCCCATTTTATTCTGCATTCCTATAAGATTTGAGATAAAGATTTTCTAAATTGTGGATATTTTGGTAGAATAAGAAAATTAAGCCAAAATCTGCAACCACCTGTACTCTAAATCCACTGATAATTTGCAGCAACTCATTTGTAATACCTGACACAAATTGAGGCAGCTATTTGCTTATGTATTTCTTTTTACAAGTTGCTTCTCCCCATGATTTTCTATTTCCTAGCAAGTTCATATAAAGACCAGAATATACTTTTGAAAATAAAATCCTTACGTATTAAAAAAATCAGAAAATGGCCAGAAGATACAGGGAAACAACAAAATATCTCTAGTCTTGATTTCTCACCACGTAACTAACAAAAGTGAAAATATAGGTATGGTATACAGGGTCATTAAGGCTTAAGATAAATAGACACTTTGATTTATACTTGATGAGAGTATATTTATCTGCACAACTTTTAATGGAGTAGTTCCAAAATGTGTATGACAGGTAAACTGTATATGACCCAACATTTTGTTTTGAGGAATTTATCCTAAGAGGGGAATTAGTACTCAAAATGTATGTATATAAATGTCCATTACATCATTGTAAGTAACTGCAAAAAAAAAAAAAAAAAAGATAAATGTGGGCATTGTTAAACAAATTATGACATATTTATAAAAGTAAATATATAGTCTTAAAATGATTTGCTAGAGTTATTAACAAAAAGGGTTTTCAAAATTTAAAAAGCATGATCATATTTCATTTACTTAGTAAAAATGTTGGTTGAATTTTACTTTGCATGAGGCCACATGTCTGGGCCAGGGGATAAAACGATGAGCCCAAAGAAATAGGATTCCTGGCCAGGAACAGTGGCTCACTCCTATAATCCCAGCACTTTGGGAGGCCAAGGCGGTGGACTGCCTGAGGTCAGGAGTTTGAGACCAGCCTGGCCAACATGATAAAATCTTGTGCCTACTAAAAATGCAAAAAATTAGCTGGGTATGGTGGCGAGCACCTGTAGTCCCAGCTACTTGTGAGGCTGAGGCAGGAGAATGACTTGAAACCAGGAGGTGGTGGTTGCAGTGAGCAGAATCGCGCCATTGCACTCCAGCCTGGGTGAGAGAGCAAGACTCTGTCGAACAAAAAGAAAAAAAAAAAAGAGACCAGGCACAGTGTCTCACTCCTGTAATCACAGCATTTTGGGAGGCCCAGGTGGGTGGATCACAAAGTCAAGAGTTCAAGATCAGCCTGGCCAATATGGTGAAACCCTGTCTTTACTAAAAATACAAAAGAAATTAGCTGGGCATGGTGGCACTTGCCTGTAATCCCAGCTACTCAGAAGGCTGAGACAGGAGAATTGCTTTAACTGGACATGGGAGGAGGAGGTTGCTGTGAGCTGGGATCATGCCACTGCACTCCAGGCTGGGCTACATGTAGAGTGTGATTCTGTCACAAAAAAAAGAAAAAGAAGGAAAAGAATTAGGATTCCTGCCTTTGTGGAGCCCACGGTTAACTACAGGAGAGAAAACATTCATTAAAGACACATAAACACACACACACACACACACACACACACACGTACGCTTGTAATGACTTAGGAGGAGAATTCTGTTAGCTGATTGGAAGAATAGTACCTGGTATGCCAGGAGTGGGGAGTTGGAGATGTTTTGATGAGAGAAGCAAAGAAGGTGGAGGTCTTTATAAGCACAAGTAAAATGTTTCATTTTGAAAACAATTTGGCAAACAAAATGAAGTAAGTAGCCTATTATTAAAATAGAAATAACCGTCGCCTGGTATTGATGAAAAAATAGAAAAGTAAATGTATCCGTGTGTAAAAACAGACCCCTAGTCCCATTGATCCTGGACACCCCATAGAAACAAACAAAAACTAACCTAATTTCTAATCTGTATTTCCATTTCAACCTTGTAAAAGCTGAGGATCAACATAAACAGCGGCCTTCCTCAGAAAATCCCAACACAGGTCAGAATGAATGGAATCTCTTACTGAGAGTTCTATCATTCAGTGACTATAAATTCTGTGGAAATAAAAAGCACTTTTCCTTTATTATTTGGATTTTATTTGATTCAAGGTGTGTGAGATTCTCTCCTCTCTCTGTCTCTCTCCTGTGCACTTGTGCTCTTGCTCTCTCTCTTGCTCTGTGTGTGTGTGTGTGTGTGTGTGTGTGTGTGTCTGATATGAGTAGTTAAGAGACACTGGATATTAATCAGCTTCTAAAGTGTAGACAAATCAAGTTCTATTTCAAAACTGACCTGTAAACTTGGGAGTCACTGCGGCTGTTAATCCCTCTTAATCTCTCCCTGATATCCAGTGCTGGCTTCCAGAATAAAGAAAACAAAAAGCAGGAAAAAAAAGTACTTCAGGGACAGATGTGCAGAAGGGTGTGGATTCAGAAACTAAATTCTTTGTCTTTTATAAAACGGCACAAGCTGTAACACCCCAGCAATCTTAGTTTAGTAAATTAGCAGTAGGATTCTGTCCGCTTTAATTCAAATGCAATCCAGGCCTAATTACTACTGTTCACAGCACACTAGCCATTTGTTTGAGTAATGCAGGGCTGTATATATTCCCACTGTGAAATCCATGTTTGATTAGGATTCACATTGATTTCTACCCACTGACTGTGTGCAAAGATTCTCATACAAATTGTTTTTTTTTTCTCCTCCTCCCTTTCCTTTATTTTGCCTTCTGAATGGTAGAACTCAAGAAGATGCTTGTGTGCACTGGAAGAAAATATTTTTCTATGTTTACATTCAAAAATAAAAATAACATATTAGGAAAATATTCTGAGAAATATATGGACCAACAAATGTTTCATACATGTTTAATCAGTCTATAAGATAAAACCGTGCATGCGGAAAGAAAAGTCTTGATTACATTTGACAGTTTTGTTGATTAAGTCGAGGGCTAAGGGTCTCCAGTGGCACTAGGCCCAGAGAATTAGAGGCCATTACCTCTAATTCATTAAGACACTTTCAATTGTTATCCCAAGTGGTCTCACATAGCCCCTAGGGAAATGCATGTTCTAACTACTACAATCTAGGTCCATCACCACACAGAAAAAATCCTTCATTTCCCCATTTGTACATTGTTTGGAGGAATTGTCTCTGACCAACATTGGCTAAGAAGAAACTAATCAACTGAAAGGACTGTATTTCTTTGAAAAGGGCAATTCTGACCTTTTGTGTGGTCAGAAATGTGCTAGCTGTTGTAATCAACAGCCCCAGAATTTTAGTGCTTTAATCCAACATCCATTGACTTTTTGCTTATATAATTCACTGTGGGTGTCCAGGGGGTGGCTTTCTGTGGAACTCAGAGACCCAAATTTCTTCCATCTTGTAATTCCAGCCTTTCCCAAGACCTTGGAGTCTTTACTGTTCCTCAAGGAGATAAGGAACAGGAAGTGCAGCACCAATACTTTTTTTAATGGGTCAGTCCTGCCAGTGGCACACTTCTCCAGGTCCAGAGACATGAGTATCTCTAATTTCAAGGAAGGTGGATAAATACGGTCTAATCTAGAGACCTGGAAGAGGAAAAGATGTTTAGATGAGCATCTAGTGAGTTGCTATCACAGAAGAAATTTCATGGAGGAAGTTATTTTCTTTTGGAAATAAAGAGATGCAAAATAAGAACAAAACAGCAACATTCATCTTTGTGAAGTGTATCTTTAGTTTTGAAATTATAAGGTGAATGTACCTTTGGTTAGGTTAGGAAACTTAACACAGCTTATTTTGCTTAATTGATGTTCTGGGGAGAATTATTGCTATTTAAATATGTGAAATAGAGAATACTTCCTTTGAATTACCTTTTAAGGAAGTGAGTGTTTAAACTGCAAAAGCTTCTTAATAGTTAATGGTAATGAGTGTTGATTTTCTGTAGCAGTAGACTCTGTTTGCAACTGATTGTATGAGAGTACCCTTTGGGGATTAATAATAATTTTTAAAAATCTCATGTGTTTTACATGGAAAACAACTCCTAGGTTTACTGATAAAGGTCTTCTTAGCACCATGGAGACTTTGTGATTTTGCACAGTTGATGATGATTATTTCTAATAGTAGAGTAAGTAATGACTTTAAAAATTCACACTACAAGCTTGAAAATCCTAATGCTTAGTTTTATTGTACATAATTTTGCTTACTGTATCATTAAATCTATTTAGGTAATGAGGCAAAACATTTTCTGTAGCATGGTGGGAAAGTAAAAGAAATACATTAAGAATAATGCATGACTGAATATTTTGTATGTTTCTTATATGTTTATTTAATAGAAACATACTCCTGAATCAGAGATAGAGCACATAAATGTTGAAAAGCGATTTTAACCCAGATATTTCAAGTGTAAATCAGATTTATCATCAGGAGAGGTGAGGAGAATGTTTGAAACCTCCTTCATTCCTACTTGCAGTTTTTCCATAGAAAAGAACATGTGAATACCGAATTTGTCTGTATTTCGATAACTATTGATTGAAAATTCTTATGAGTAGTTTATCAGGTTAGAGAAATACAAGAGTTGAGTCAAACTTGGACTTCGCCTTTGAAAAAGCTTACACATGGGGTAGAAACAGTGTCATAAGCTGCTGTGCAAGGTAGAATATGGTGAGTGTGATTAGGAAAATGAAAATAAGAGAGACTAACAGTTAAGTTGAAGGAAAAGAATGGGAAAATAAAAAGGAAATAGGAAATGGAAGTAACATAATCAGGTAAATTATGCCAGCTATCTTTGCTCAGAACAAGGGGCTTGTGTACATGGGTAAAGAAAATGAGAGAGAAACTGGCAGATGTTCGCAATGGAAATTGAAAGAAAACTTAAGACATGTTAATATGGCACTTGTGAATTTAAGGAGATGGTGGGCTAAGTAGTGAGGTCAAGGTCTCAAAGCAGAACATTTAATTGGCAAAGTTGATGTGGTATGAAGATACAGAGTCTTTGACTCTCCCATTCAGACCTGATTATTGGCAACACCAGAATCACAGTTTGCATGGAAGCTCGCTGTGGTTTAAAGTGGTCTGGAGTTTGTAAAAATAGACTATGGCACTCAGATGAATCTCCTGCATGTATTTTATATTTCACTGTCCCTATTCTTGTCCTGGCATCTAAACCTTCCTCTTCTGAAAGAATTGCTGGGAAGAACAACAATTTCATAGCCAGACAGACCTGAATCAAATTCCTGCTCTATCTCTAATTTAGCAGTATAATTTCAACATTTCTTTTTTTAAAGCTAAAATTACTCTGAAATAAAACTGAGAATTCCTCATTTGCAGGACTGTTGTTAGGAGTAAGCAAAATAATATGTTCATGCAGGTAAGAGCCTAAAACAACACAAGCACAGAAGATACCTGGCATTACTGATGATTCATTTCATTGCTCGCCTACTTTCATGTAAAGGTCAACTTTTCCTCCCTTCTTTCTATTCCTCCTTCCTTCCTTTTTAAAAAGTTTATTTTAGAATTACAGAAGAATGACTATACATAAAAGTGATGCTACAGGATTTCTCTGCCTTACACTACGTTATAGCAAAGAAAGACTGAATACAAAACAAAGCTCCTAGAAATCATACTCAGGATTTAGGAGGAGCTGAATACAGAAGGAATGTTCAGAGACATGTAAAAGAGAGAGCCTTCTAAACCCGGCAAGGACAAAGTAGTAGAACTCAAGGTCAGGGAATGTGATGAGGCACAGCATAAAAGAAGCACTGTCAGAGGCTTTGGAGACCTTGATGTCCATTTGGGTGGAATCAGGGATTGATGCTTGTCAGTAAGAAGAGCATTAAAACTTTGAAATGCTAGTTTCTGTGATGTGGATGGGTAGTCATGTGTTCGAAGACAGTTCTGTGTTTGAGGAAAGATATACTCCGGAAAGAACAGTGGAGAATAATATTTGAAAAACATGAACTTTTTTCAGAACACTCAACTAATCACTGAATGAAATATAATTTCCTTTAATGTTTGCAAAAACCTTCAGGGTAGATATAATCTATATTTTACTTTCCTTTTTTCACTTAGTCTCAGTTTTTATTCCTGTAAAAAACTGAGATACTTACATCTGTTTAATAGGAGTATTGAAAAAATTAGAAGTTATTATGCAACGCACCTGGTTAAGTGCCAGAAATATATTAGGGTCTCTTTAATAATGGTAGCTATTATAATTATTCTTGTCATTTCTATTTACGAAATACAGAACTTGAGGCTCAAGAAAATTTTATAATATAGATTATGACATAAATAAATATTAGAATCAGTACCATAATTTAAACCTATTTGTGTATAATACTGAAGATGGATATATTCTTTCCAGTTTATCACATTTATTTTTCACTTCCCAGACTTTCTCAAAGCATTTTTTCTTTGAAACCACACACTGTAGTAACATTATTCAGAGAAACAATGTGTGATTTTACTTACAATTAGTAATGAAATTCTCATAGGAACCTGGGCTTTCTGTGACTTTTTTTTTTTTTTTTTTTTTTTTTGAGACCCAATCTCACTCTGTTGCTCAGGCTGGAGTGTAGTAGCACGATCTCCGTTCACTGCAACCTCCGTCTCCCGGGTTCTAAGCGATTGTCCTGCCTCAGCCTCCGAAGTAGCTGGATTACAGGTGTGCACCACCATGCCCAGCTAATTTTTGTATTTTTACTAGAGATGGGGTTTCATCATGTTGGTTAGACTGGTCTCAAACTCCTGACCTCAGGTGACCCACCTGCCTCGACATCCCAAAATGCTGGGATTACAGGTGTGAGCCACCATGCCCAGCCTCTGTGACTTTTTAAATCTTTAAAAGTTATACGGTGAATAACCTTATAGAGAAATGGTGGTTCTGTTTATGATGCTGGTAATATTTGTTGCTTTTTAGCTGGTGTATTGAAATGCACAATTCTGTGTCATTTTTTCTCAAGAGTTTTCCAACAAAAGGAAAGGTTAACATATATTTCTCAGGATTTTCAGAGAAATTGTCTCACGTATAGGACGTGTTGAATTTAACATCTTGCACAGCATCTGCCCTTAATTTTCTGCTATGAAAAGCTAAATGAAATGGCTGTTAGTATACAAACAGCATTAGGAGAGTGACTTGTTTCTTAATGTAGTTCTAATAATTGGAAGAAATCTCAACTCTGGCAGAGTGTAAGTATTTGGAAGATTTTTTTCTCTTTTTTTGTCATTCAGCTGAAATGTTTTGATCTCACTTAACAGGGATTCAGTCTTGTGTTGTTCTTTAAGTACCAAGGAGAGCTGTGAGATTATTTTGAAGTAGATTTATTTTCTAATTATCAACAGTAATTAACAGATGCTTGAAGAAAGAAATGTTTCACTTGCCTATTATTTACCACAAAATTTATCTAAAACCTATCTCTTCTATAATATTCAGCCCCAATCATGCATTTTAAGTGTTTCTTGTTCTCTCCCAAATATATCAAGAACAGGTTTCTCCATTATTTCAGAGATTCCAAGTGTAGTGATTTTTGATTAAGATTGCATTTCACAATCCAGTCTTTGGAAATGTAAAACTTACAGAATATATATCATGGCACCCAATGAAAGTATGAATATTACAAAAACTTTATTAAAATCTTTGTGAAAAATACTGTAAGTTTCCAGGACATATAGACTAAGAAAAAAATAATAGTGCTTAACATACAAGACTCCAACGTGTTTAGACACCACATGTGGGTATACATGCTTTATGAATTTCACATAGCTACAATTACTAATATGTGTCAAACAATTTACCATGCACTGTTACATGCCATGTCTTACACCACCATTACTGAGAAATTCCAAATAGCATTGAGGTCTTATTGACTTTGGTGCAACTAAAATGTTTGCCAGCATTAGACTCTTATCAATAACTCGTTAACTTTGTTACATTTTCTCCCTTTATACCCATGCATCTATGAAATTTTCCTGAGTTCCTTCCAATTTTCTAGACATTTTATTTGTATTATCTTTCTAAGTACAGTGTCATTTGCCTCTATTTTTGTGTCACAAGTTGTACCTTTGATGTATTTAAATTTAAACTTTGCATTTTGATATGGAAGTAACAAAAATTCCCAAGGCTATGATCTGATCGACAACAGCCAGGCTAGCAGCAAGGGAAGTTGAGATAACAACAGTGGGCATACCGAAATGAGCATACTGTTACGACACGTGTTCCTAGTTTTATGAACATATTATGGAGCTGACAGATGCTATGATAAATTTGTATAAAGATATTGTCTGCAGCATAATTTTTATGTATTCCCTTTAAAGCTGAAAGTGTATGTGTCTGTGAGCAAATATGTATTAGCATACGTGCTTTCCTGCTTGCCTCGTTTTCTTTCTTTGGGACGTAACATTCTGCCACCTTGGCATCCCATAGAATTAAAAGTTTCTACACATCACTGATATTTGTAACACCTCTTGTTTTTTGCCATAAAACTATGTTGCATTATTTACCTTTCCTTTGGTGGGGAAAAACCACATCCAAGCATGTACACACACATACACACACACACACCCCTGTGGACTCATGTCCTAAGAGCATGGTCTAATGTTGCATGACTACCACATTAAAAGAAATGCATTCAGTAATGTCACAAAGCTGATTGCCTCAGTTGATCCATGATTTGGTTAATTAATACAAGTCAGCTGATTGTAGTATTCTAGAAAGGGCTTCAAATTATTTCATTTTAAGTAAAAATGGGAGTAAGATGCTAACATCTACTTCTAAACTTTTTTAAAGCAAATCTAATGCAATTATAACACTAGAATCCTCTACTCAAGTCCCACAAACGTTCATGATTTGCCATAAGGAAACCCAGCCTGAGTTTTGCTGACTAGCAAGATAAATTTATCTTTACCAGACCCAACTCTTTCTGCCATTCTGTTAAGTCTTGGTGGAGTAGCTAAATTAACTCCCCAAAGGACTCTTTAAATTGCCAGCTAAGCTTTCTTGGAACCTTGTCACAAATAGGCATTAGGTTCTTTGTAAGAAAAAATTTCACTCTGCATTTGATCAAACACCTTAGTAGTTTGCTGGATAGAGTACCCTTCACTATTCTTTATAATATTCTAAATTATTATTAAATAATTATTTTATTAGAATAAATTATTATTAAATAATTATTTTATTAGAATAAATTATTATTAAACAATTATTTTATTAGAATAAATTATTATTTATTAAATTATTATCATTAAATTATTATTTATAAATTATTTTATTAAATTAAATTATTATTGAATAATTATTTAAATTATTCCTTTTAAACTCCTATATTTGCATGTATATGTTATGTATGTGTATATATATATGTTTATTTATATCTGCATAATATTTATATATGCTTTCCTACATACAAGTATATTTGACGTTGAAATCAATTGTTAAAAGTGAGTATGTCTCTGATTGTTGGTTCCCTGGAAATTACTGTATGTAACATTTCCATGTGAACAAACCTGCTTTGTATCAATCCTGCTTATCTTTTATTGGTATTTTATCAACTTGATTCAATTTAACTGAAGAAATGCTTCAGTTTCCTGTGGAAATTAAATTAGCCAATTGAATTTTAGCTATTGCAACTTTTTGCATTTAGATGACTTATTAATGACCATGATCATTTTGTACCTTTTATAACTTTTATTTTTTTTAACATAAGATAAATACTCTAGAAAGTATTTTTTTTGTGTGAGAGAAAGAAAGAGAAAGAAAAAGAGGGAGAGAGGACAGGATTCTTGCTCTATTGCCCAGGCTGGAATGCAATCTAAAATAGGTATTAAAAACCTCTTTTATGCCGATAATTGTGCTTAACAACGGAGACAGGAAGGCATAAGGGAAGAAAATAGCAAACAAACAGCCAACCAATATTTCATTTAAGTCTGTGAAATGCTATGCAAATGCTAAAGAGTGATTTACTTCCAATTATGTAGTCACTTTCAAAATAGGTGTAATATGATACTGAGAAAAATGTATGTTCTGTGGACCTGGGGTGGAGAATTCTATAAATATTCACTAAGTTTACTTATTCCAGGTCTAAGTTCAAATCGTAGATGTCCCTATTAATTTTCTATGTCATTGATCCGTCGAATATTAACAATGTGGTGTCAAAATCTCCCGCTATTATTGTGCAGGGGTCCAGGTCTCTTTATAAGTCATTAAGAACTTGTCTTATGTATCTGGGTGCTCCTGTATCAGGTGCATATATATTTATAATCATTAACTCCTGTTGTTGCATTGATCCTTTTACCATTATGTAATGTCCTTCTTTGTTTCTTTTAGTCTTTGTTACTATTAAAGTCTATTTTGTGAGAGACGCAAGTTACAACTCCGGTTTTTGTTTTTGTTTTTTTGCTCTCCATTTAATTGGTGAATCTTCCTCCATCCCTTTGTTTTGAGTCTTTGTATGTCATTGCTTGTGAAATAGATTTGGATAAAGCGTACCAATGGGTTTTGACTTTTTATTCAATTTACCTGTCTGTGTCTTTGATTGGGGCATTTAATCTATTTAAATTTAGGATTAATATTGATATTTGTGAGTTTAATATTGTCATTTAATGCTAGCTGGCTATTTTGCCCATTAGTTGATGTAGATTCTTCATTATAGAGATACTCTTTACGTTTTGGTAAGTTTTTGGGATGACTGATACTGGTTGTTCCTTTCTGTTTGTAGTGCTTCTTTCAGAAGCGCTTGTAAAGCAGGCTTGATGGTGATGAAATCTCTGAGTGCTTGCTTGTTCGTGAAAAATTTTCTTTTTCCTTCACTTATGAAGCTTAGTTTGGCAGGATATGAGATTCTGGGTTGAAAATTCTTTTATTTGAGGATATTGAATATTGACCCCCACTCTCTTCTAGTTTGTAGGGTTTCTGGTGAGAGGTCTGCTGTGAGTCTGATAGGCTTCCCTTTATGTAACATGACCTTTCTCTCTAGCTGCCCTTAGAATTTTCTCCTTTACTTCAACCCTAGTGAATCGAAAGTATTCTTACATAAGCCAAATTATTTATTTTGTATGGTACTGATTTTGAGTAGCCTTAAGTAATGTCTGCTGACATGACTGTAATGATATTAGGATATATAAAAAATTATATGATATGCAGTGTTATACACAGGAGTAGTCCCAGAATAAGAGGACTTAAGAATGTTCTTTTATTTAAAATCCCTGTTTTGTTTTTTGTTTCAAAGTTCATGCAGTACACCACACTCAAGCTTGATTATTTAAATGTGAAAATCTTCCTTAAAACATAATAGAGGAAGTTACATGTTTTATTTCTAAATTACCCAAATTGCAGTACACTGGGCTCCTGAAGTAGGAGGACCTATTAAGGAGCGTGTGTGCGTGTGTGTGTGCGCATGCGCGCATGTGTGTGTGTGTGTGAGAGTGGTGTTCAGAAGCAAGCCAGTTATATTCACTTGTCTTACAAGACTCACCCTTGTTACATCATCTCAGCAATCCTTCCTTGTATCCTCAAATTGCTTTGTCTTCTATAGGGCCAGCAATTTAGTACTAGGATGTTATTCTTTCTCACAAATAATAGAAACAGACATGTAGTTATTTGCTCAATTACCAGTAATAATCCAAACTTTTGCATTGAGGACTCTTATTCAAAGACTAGCCAAGGTTAGCTGTAGACAAAGAGAGAAAGAAAAAGAAGATGAAGTTTGTTATCCAAATTGTGTCTTCGGGCTAAGAGCCAAGATACGCTTTTATTTACATATAATTTTAATCATGAGCAGCATAATTTTATCTTTTTTTTTTTTTTCTCTTTTTCAGGAAGAAAAGTATTCTAAATTCACTGACCTTTTCTGTAATACTAACAACTATTAAAAATAACTTTATTCTGTTTCTTCAAGGAAAAGATGATGTTTTGTCAGTGAGAGAGAAAGTACCGTATCTGCTTTTCAAAAGAACTCTTCCTATGGAAAGAACATCTTGAAAATAGATGTTTGGCATTGATTCTATTACTATGTGATTTTATTGTTGAAAAATGAGTCTCATCCATAAAAATCTTGATAGTTCTGCACTTCAAAAACCACAGTTTTCTTTTTAAAAGATTTTAAACACAACCTATGTGCTTTGTTATCTGTGTATCTACTTATTTATTTATTTATTTATTTATTTTTTTATTTTTTTAGAGAAAGAGAGAGAGAGAATAGGAAGGAGGAAAAAGGAAGAGAAAGAGAGAGAGAGAATGGGGACGAGGGAGAAGGAAAAGAAAAAGGGAGAGAGAATGGGAGTATTGCTTTCTTGCCCAGGCTAGAATGCAATTTAGTAATGGGTATTGAAAACCTCTTTTATACTGATAATTATACTTAATGATGTAGTCAGGAAGGAATAAGGGAAGAAGATAACAAACAAACAGCCAACCAATATTTAATTTAAACCTATGAAATGCTATGCGATTACTGAGGAGTGATTTACTTCCAATTATATAGTCACCTTTGGAATAGGTGTGAGGTGGTAACGTATGTTTTGTGTATTTGAAGTGGAGAGTTCTATAAATGTTTATTAAGTTTACTTGTTCCGGGTCTGAGTTCAAGTTCTGAATATCCTTGTTAATTTTCTATCTCGTTGATCTATAGAATCGTTAGCTCTTCTTGTTGCATTGATCCTTTTGCCATTATGTAATGTCATTCCTCGCCTCTTTTGATCTTTGTTGCTTTAAAGTCTACTTTATCAGAGGCGAGAATTGCATCTCCTGCTTTTTGTTTATTAGTTTATTTTTACTCTCTGTTTGATTGGTAAATCTTCCTCCTTCTCTCTGAGTCTTTGTGTATTGTTGCATGTAAGATGGGCCCGGATGCAGCATACCGATGGGTTTTGGCTTTTTATCCAATTAAAATATATATAAGTTTAATACCGGCGTTTGATGCTAGCTGGCTGTTTTGCCCATTAGTTGATGTAAATTTTTTATTGTGTTAAAGTTCTTTGCTTTTTGATATATTTTTGGAAAGGCTGATATTGGTTGTTCCTTTATATGTATAGTGCTTCTTTCAGAAGCTCTTGTAAAGCAGGCCTGGTGGTGGTGAACTCTCTAAGTACTTGTTTGTTCGCAAAAGATTTAATTTTTCCTTCGCTCATAAAGCTTAGTTTGGCTGGATAGGAAATTCTGGGTTGAAAGTTCTTTTCTTTAAGGATGTTAAATATTGGTCCCCACTCTTTTCTGGCTTGTAGGGTTTCTGCTGAGAGATGTGCTGTAAGTCTGATAGGTTTCCCTTTATGGGTAACCTGACCTTTCTCTCTGGCTGCCCTTAGTATTTTCTCCTTCATTTCAACCCTAATAAATCTGGCGATTATGTGCCTTGGGGTTGGTCTTCTTGAAGAATATCTTTGTGGTGTTCTCTGTATTACCTGGAGTTGAATATTACCCTGCCTTGCCAGGTTGGGAAAATTTTCCTGAATGATATCCTGAAGAGTATTTTCCAACTTGGATTCATTCTCTTCATCACATTCAGGTACCCCTATCAAACGTAAATTAGGTCTTTTCACATAGTCCCATATTTCCTGGAGACTTTGCTCATTCCTTTTCATCCTTGTTTCTGCATTCTTGTCTTCTCGTTTCATTTCACTAAGCTGGTCCTCGACTTCTGATATCCTTCCTTCTGCTTGATCAATTCGACTGTTTAAACTTGTGCATGCTTCGCGAAGTTCTCTTGTTGTGTTTTTCAGCTCCATCAATTCACTTATATTCTTCTCTAAATTGTCCATTCTCATTAACATTTCGTCAAACCTTTTTTCAAGGTTCTTAGTTTCTTTGCATTGGGTTAGAACAAGTTCTTTTAATTCACAGAAGTTTCTTATCACCCACATTTTGAAACCTGCTTCTGTTATTGGAACACACGTGTAATCTATTAAGCCTTGTTCCGTTACTGATGAGGAATTGCAATCCCCTGTAGAGGGAGAGGCATTCTGATTTTGAGTATTCTCTGCCTTTTTACGCTGGTTTCTTCCCTTCATTATATATTTGTCCGTCTGTCGTCTTTATAATTACCGACTTTCTAACTGGGTCTCTGACGTCCAACTTGTTGATTCCCTGCGCCGAAATCTGAGCAATCCACTGAGCCGGCCAAAACAGCGGTGTTAAGATTGATAGTGCTTTTCTGCCCGGGAATCTCCAGACTCTGCACCAAGAACTGGCGTGCTAAGGCACCAGCAAAACCACCACGCCGGCCACAAGAGTCGCCCCGGCGACCCGTGGTGCTCCTCCACTGGGAATCTCCTGGTCCGTGAGCAACTAATATTCGTCTGAAAGTGTGGCGTCCTCTCGTTCTTTACGCTTTCACTGGGAGGTACGTGTCTGAGCTGCTAATCATCAGCCATCTTGGATCTCTCTCAATTTTATCTTATTTTAAATTATCAGTGCTTAGAAAAGAACAAGTAGAAAAAAGACTGAAAGTTTTAGTGAATTTCAATTATTTATGGCTTAGCAGCAGTAATTGAAAAGCTAATTTGTTTAGTAATGAACTTTATCTGCAGAAAGAAAAGACAAGACCGTTACTGAATTCAACAGCAATGACTTGCTCTCCAGTTTCAAGCAAAAAAGACAATAGAACTTGTTTGTACCACTCTTCAGATTGGTGAACATTAATCATGTTTTGCTTTTTTAAAAACTACAAGACACTTATATAGGTGCAAAGAACATGGTGATGATCATAATTTTGACTATTCCAGAATGAATATTTGATGGTTTCTGAGCAAATAAGAGATGTAGGGCATTTTCCCAAGAAAGCTCTCTTGAAGATACTGAGGAAGAAAATGCATGATCCTGGCTTTCAACCAATTTCCTTTCTAGTGATGTAGATAAGATATACACAAAAGTACATGTAATATGAAGACAAATGGGCTTATCTGCAGAAGAGTTACAAGTGGTGGTAGTATGAGGAGGATGGAAAGAACATATTTGATCTAGGGGAAGGGGAAGGATGGTTAAGATTTCATCAAACACACATAAAGTGATTAAACACTGATTCTCAATGAAGGGAATTTTTGACACCCTCCCCACCCCCCAAGGGACATTGGCAATGTCTGGAGACATTTTTATTTGTGACAACGGGGGTGGAGGGGGATGCAACAGACATTTAGTGAGTAGAAGTCAAGGATGCCACCAGACGTTCTGCCAGCCACAGTACAGCAACAAAGAATGGTCCAACCAAAATTGTCAATACTGTCAATTCTGGAATAAAGAATCATTCCAAGTAGAAAGAAGAATACTCACAAAAGCAAAAGCAAGGCTTATGTCCTCTGGGAAATTTTGTGTGGTCTAGTTTGTCTGAGGTATGGAGTATATGAAAGAGCATAAGATAAGTGAGGCTGGAAGGATAGTTTATGACTGGATGTGGACAGATTTTGATGTCAGATTAAAGAATTGTATTTTCTTATTTGTTGGCCTTCCCAATACCAACTAACAAAATATTTCAACAGATATAATGTGAATTTAAAAAAACCTTTTTATTCAATGTTATTTCAAATATTCAATAGATTTTGTTCTTTTTAAAAATTTATATTCTTCTCAGTGTAAAGTATTTAAAGGGCCTCTGGAAACATATACAAGTACCTCATTAGAGCGATATTCCTATTATCTGCCAGTTTCCTTCAAACTTATTTACAAAGAATAAGAGATCACTTTCTTAAATAAGTGCTGGGATTCTTCTAACAAGCCTTTCATGACTTCCCTCCATTAAATATTTAATTATATTCAAGGCATTTTCATGATTAATTTAATTACCCATAAATAGTATGTAATATCTGTATGTGGCAAACTCATTTTGTTGCTCAATCTCCAAAGGCATCAAGATAAAATGTAGAGTTACTTATTTTATTTTCAATTAACTTGTTAAATAGCTTTAGTATATCTGCCTTAGTAAAATTATTTGTTTGTAATTATCTGTATGTGTCAAGCTATGATAAACAACTTCTTCGGATCAGAGAAACTTTTTATCAGATGATACACCCTTCTTGAAAAATTTGGTCTCTAATCATAGAATTATATATGTATAAATTATATGTAAGATCATACATCTAGAGAATCTTCAGGTGATTCATATGATTTTTCAACAGCCAAAATATTTTTAAAAAATGCATAAGATGATTACATTTAAGAAATAATACATGGCTGGACCCGGTGGCTCACGCCTGTAATCCCAGCACTTTGGGAGGCCAAGGCAGGTGGATCACTTGAAGCCAGAAGTTCGAGACCAAAGTGACCAACATGGTGAGACCCTGTCTCTATTAAAAATACAAAAATTAGCTTGGCATGGTAGCGCATGACTGTAATCCCAGCTACTCAGGGGTCTGAGGCACAGGAATCATTTGAACCCAGGAGGTGGAGGTTTCAGTGAGCTGAGATTGTGCCACTACACTTCAGCCTGGGTGATAGAGTGAGACTCTGTCAAAAAAAAAGAGAGAGAGAGAAAGAAAGACAGAGAGAGAGAGGGACGGAGGGTGAGAAGAAGGAAGGAAGGGAGGAAGGAAGGAAGGGAGGGAGGGAGGGAGGGAGAGAAAGAGAATACAGTCATTGTGAACACTTGATTTTTACAAATAATCAAAATAAATTATCTTAAAATTCAAATCTTGAAACAATTCATTTTTATATGAAATTAAAAGATTAGAATTTTGTCATGAAATGATGTTTTGTCTTAGAATCTATTAGTGGACAGTTAAGAAACAAGAAATAGATTTTGTGCAGTAACTGTTTCTTTCATCAAGTCTTTGCCTTTTTTGTAGTTATTCACATAATAGTGTTTATGATTATTTTTTTGGTAATTCCCTTGCCTCTCCTTTATTAAAGTTTACTTCTGAACAGGAAACATAGTGTGTTGGTAAGGATTTAGAAAATATTTGTGGAATGAGTAATTTTAAAGTAATATTATCTGTTTTTTTTTCATAAGGCAGTTTCCCAAAAGTAGAAAATATGAAATGCAAAGTAACAATGATGTTAAAGCTTCATGTAAAGCCAATAGAAATGTGCTTTTGTTATTTCCTTAAAAGTGGACCTCACGGATGATATCTTACAGTAACATGCTAGCAACATGCTCCATCAATAGGTCCATCAAACTATGTGCAGCAACCTAACAAATTATAAAATATTGATTGAAATGATAGCATGTCTTTTTAAGCTTCATCAGGAAAAAATATGAAAATTAGAGAATCTTTACTCAGATAACCAAAAATAGCATTTCAATGTGTTGTATTAAAATAGAAATATAACAAAATGGAGTAAGAGGATGGGGAGAAATATCGGGGAGGACTATTTTTGCTGCAGAATTTGCTTCATTTGCTAATTCCAATTGCATCGTGTTATACAACTGGAATCTACATCAGAACTTCAAAACTCTTCAAAACTTCAATTCAAAAACTTACTTCGACATATTAACACAAGCTTTTTGCCATGCTTTTTATTCAACATGGCCCCTTACTTACATAGACAGTATAATCGTTACAGAAATTAACCAGCATCCCCTTTTTAAAATCATTTTTCCATCCAATCCTTTAACTCCCAATGCTTTCTAAATTTCTCACCTCCACTTTTGTATTCACTCTCATACACAGTTGCTACTTTTCTGTAGCTCTTTTCCTTTTATATTAAAAACTATCCTGGCCGGATGTAGTAGCTTGCGGCTGTAATCCCAGCACTTTGAGAGGCTGAGATGGGCAGATCACCTGAGGTCAGTTGGAGACCAGCCTGGCCAACATGGTGAAACCCTGTCTCTTCTAAAAATACAAAAGTTAGCTGAGCGTGGTGACATGCCCCTGTAATTCCAGCTACTCAGGAGGTTGAGGCAGGAGAATTGCTTGAATCTGGGTGGCAGAGGTTGCTGTGAGCCGAAATCGTGCCACTGCACTCCAGCCTGGGCAACAGAGCAAGACTCTGTCTCAAAAAAAAAAAAAAAAAAAAAATTCAGATTTATCCTGTCCAGCAAAAACTCAAATTATCCTGTCTTGCCACAGTAGTCCTCTTAAATCGATTTCTCCAGTCTCCATCTTCCTCCCTTTGATCTCCTATCCCTTTCTTTAATTCTCTACATTGAGTTAGACCTCGGCTTCAGAGGCATATTAAATGCTTCTCTTTGCAGAAAATTACCTTCCCTCATACACCACCTCAAAATCTAAGCCAAGTTACCTAATTTTAAAAGGAAATTATTACTCATTATTAGTAATATATTTCAACAATAATTATGATGTAAACAGCAATTGTGTGCCTTAAATATTATGGTTTTGATTTTCAAATTTCATTGTAAATATAGCGGGGGAGATGTTACCTATTCTGAAAACACATTTTTACAATGAGAACAGACAAAGCTTAGCTGCTCAGTACTTTTACAAAATTTCAGATAAACATCAGAATTTAGAAATTGCTGCTTTAATATTATCTAAGTCTCATTTCCCTACTGGTAAGGCTACTCCAGAATTTTTTTAGGGTTGTAAAAATCTATCGTCATTTCATCATTTCCCTGCCCATTGCTTTCACATTTATCCCATAATCTTGCCATCTGTTTCACTGACATGGCAGACCCAGAGGGCAGGGAGCGTATCTTATCTGTGAAATGCTGTGTGTAAGAATGGCTTCTCTGTCAGCATTTAAAAAATAATAGAACTTCAAATGGGATTGATTTAAGCCTCCCTAGTCAGCAGTTAGTCTTGGTGACATGCATTACTCTTTCAAATGGTAATTTACACCTGTTACCTGCATCCACAGGTTGGAAAATGCCTGCACCTTAATTAATTACACCCTTGTGATGTGGGAGATTGTATCCTCAACTCTGAGACAAGGAGACTAGGGAATAGAGAATCAACAGCTTTTCTGATATTTCAAAGAAGATTTTTGCAGAAGAAAATTAGAATTCCGGTCACTTTTCATTGAATGATTGATGAGGCTCTTTAGAAATCTGTGCTCTCATGGGAGAAACATGGTGATGGCATCTCTTCTTGTAAGAGATGTACTTGTCCTTAACTTATGTGGTAGCATCAATTCAGTATGACCTCAGCAAACATCTTTGTTTCTTTCTTTCTCTTTTCTTTTCTTTTTTTTTTTTTTTTTGAGACAGAGTCTCATTCTGTTGCCCAGGCTGGAATGCAGTGGCAGGATCTCAGCTCACTGTAACTTCTGCCTCCCAGGTTCAAGTAATTGTCACGCCTCAGCCTCCCGAGTATCTTAGACTACAGGCACATGCCACCGTGCATGACTAATTTTTGTATTTTTAGTAGAGAAGGAGTTTCACCATGTTGACCAGGCTGGTCTCAAATTCCTGACCTCAAGTGATCCGCCCGCCTTGGCCTCCCAAAGTGCTGGGATTACAGGCGTGAGCCGTCATACCTAACCATATCTATGTTTCTTAATAACACTTTTGCTCTCTGCTTCTGTTGTGGCTGATGTCATCCTCAGAACCAAAGAGCAGGTTGCTTGCAAATTACTTTTAGGTGCGCATGACATTAGAATATAATTCCCCAAATGATAGTGCCACCATGTAATTAAGCTACAACTAGTGACAAGTATCTGACATCAGATAATCATTTAATAGAGGAAAATGGGAGGCAGTTCATTATTTTAAAGTGTGTTTTTTTTTAAAGTTCCTTGAGGATGTGGAAGGATTTTCTTGGTATTCAAATGATTTCAAAATGTTATGTTTGTATGTAATTATTTTTTGGCAGGTTTTAGAAATATATTTATGATAGTGATAAGTGTTTTCTTGGCAGATGTCATTAAATGTTCATAAGACCAGTAAGTGGACTTTCATTTTGATTTTTCCTATCAGAGCACATGTTGTCTGGGTTAATATGCTTTTTATTCCTTGAAGTTGAACAAAACCTTAGGAAGTGCTAACAGAGAAACTTTATAAGGTATTATAAATGTGTTTTACACAAAGTATGAAGTTTTTATTATTTTAATATAATATCTTAATTTGTATTTTGCTAAGTCTTATTTGGGCTTTTTCACATAGAAACTGAAAAATTATAGTTCTTTTTTTTCTTGAGACTGAGTTTCACTCTGTTAGCCAGGCTGGAGTGCAGTGGTATAATCTTAGCTCACTGCAACCTCTGCTTTCCGGGTTCAAATGATTCTCCTTCCTCAGCCTCCTCAGTAGCCAGGATTACAGGTGTATACCACCATGCCTGGCTAATATTTGTATTTTTAGTAGAGATGGAGTTTCACCACGTTGGTCAGGCTGGTCTCAAACTCCTGACCTCAAGTGTTCTGCCCACCTCGGCCTCCCAAAGTGCTGGGATTACAGACAGGAGCCACCATGTCCAGCCCATAGTTCTTGAAGTGTAAAGATAATGGTAGATCCCATCTCCAAAAGACTCTAAAACTAACATTATTACATATATGTGAGGTCAACTTAGTAGATCACAAAAGAGATAATTGAATTAGGGAGTAAACTTTGTAATGTTTACTCTTTCATCAAAAACATTTCTTGATTATCTATTGTGTACAAAGCACTACACTGCACTAGTAGCATACTCTGCTGTGCTTGCAACTCTAAAGTGAGTACGACTTTGAAAATTCCATTTTCAAATACTAATAAAGACATATTAGAAAACTGCTAATAAAGACATATCAGAGACTGGGCAATTTACTAAAGAATGAGGTTTAATGGACTCAGTTTCACATGGTTGAGGATGTCTCACCAATCAGGGTGAAAGGTGAAAGGCACATCTCACATGGCAGCAGACCAGAGAGGAGAACTTGTGCAGGGAATCTCCCCTTTATAAAACCGTTAGATCTCCTGAGACTTATTCGCTATCACCAGAATAGTGTGGGAAAGACCCACTTCCAGGATTCAATTACCTTCCACCAGGTCCCTCCCACAACATATGGGAATTGTGGAAGCTACCATTCAAGATGAGATTTGGGTGGGGACACACCCAAACCTTACTATCATCTTTACCTCTCCAACACCATCTCCTGCATTTTGAGCTAGTGTTACTTAATCTTTAATTGTCTCATGTCATTTTTTGCATTTCTCTAACCCCATCTCTGCCCTGTTCTCTATCCTTGAAAACTCTTGCCTGATTTCACTGAAATTGTTTCTTCAACTATATTTTGAGAATAACAATGTAACTTAACAATTGTGATTTCAATTAAATAAGTGTATGAAACATTTTGCTTAATTATTAGCATATACTAGTTAAGCAGCAATTACTTGCTAATATTTGCATTACTGATATTCATAGTTCAGGTTAGATATCATGAGCTCTCCTGGAAGGGGATCTCCCTGGTCCCACTACACTGTGTTCATACTTCTATTTGTAGGTCTAGCCACATTCTATGTTACTGTGAATCTAATAATTGATGAATGCCTTGAGAATATGGGCCATGTGTTATTTATTCCTGTATCTTCAATGATTAAAATATTTAAAAGTCTCAAATATTGGTCAACTAAAGGAGTGAAGAAATGCTCTGGAAAACAGACATATGTCTGCTAGTAGTTGGGAATATTTTACCTTCTCCTGATGAAAGCAATCATTCTTTCTTATCCATTGCCTCTTTTCTAGAAGAAATCCTTGTGCATGCACTCTAGAGATATCTAACCAGTTCTCACTTCTCCCACCCCTTCTCTGCTGTGAGGCCAGCATTTGTGGTGTAGAGTTTGCTTTAAATGCTGGAAGCCTAGAGGAAATATAATATCATGATAGTATGGTGAAAGAAGGAGATAGCAGTTCAAGTAGACAGGTAATGTCACAAGTGACAGGTAGATGATGGGTGTTTTCTGGCTGATGATCAGAGTTCATTGACACAGTAAGATAGCAACAAGCAATACTTGGAATTCAGGTAGGCAAGTAGATGGATTCAATAAGGTTTGGCAGCAGATGGTCAGGGCCCAGGCCAAGACTCTGGAGAGCAATCCTGACCTGCAATTCTAGCATTATGGCTAAGGCAGATATCTTGTTGTTGAAAATAAATTGCACAATATGGAAAAGACAGGGAATATCAAGGGTTTAGCGAAACTACTTGCTTCTAGGGAAGTTCAGAGGAAATTGTTTGATATCTAGTATTCTAGATTAGCGTTTATCAGTACCAAAGGAAGGTGGCACATGGTTTATTTTTTAAATATTGTTCCTGAAGTTTATGTTAAAATTTTATTATAATTATCATTTACATCACCCATGATAAACCAAAATATTTATTGAAATATGCTATTAGAATCTTAAAGTGATGAAAACAAATTTTTCTTTCTTAGAAGGGAAAACTTAAATATAAGCAAAATAAATACAAAGGTAGCTGGAGGACTATTTGAGGTGGAATAAGAAATTATAAAACAGAAAATAAATAGAGTTTACTGCTAGCTTATTTTTCATTATAATTTTAATGAATTGTTACATAGCTTTAAAAGAGACTTTATATTGTTCATTTGTGAATTGTATACATATAACTATACTTTATATATTCTGTGACTTGATTTACTCATCAGAAATTCTGTTTGTGAGATTAGTCCATGCTGATGTGGGTAGCTATAGTTCCCCAATTTTCAATTTATACAGTATGTTATTGGAAAACTTATGATAGTTTATTTATCAGTTCTTCTGTTGATGGACATTAGAATATTTTCTGGTTCTTTGCTATATTTATCAATGCTTTTATGTATACTTTCTTGCAGTACTCTATAATCTTTGTATTTAAAAATTCCAGTTCACATAAATCAACTGTTGAACCTGAGATAAGTTACTTAATTTCTCTGAGTCAAAGATTCCTTGTGTGTAACGTAGGAATGACAACAGTAACTTACCACATAGTGTTTTAAAGAGTAAATTAGAGAGCATATACCAAGTGCTTAAAACAACAGCTTTCCATAAGTACAAACAAGTATTAGCTATCATTCATAGTATTATTCTAAAGCAATGAAATAATTTCTGTAAGAATTATCAATTCTAAATATATATATAAAAAGAAAAGCTCACATTTCTGCTCAGTGTGGTTTAAAGCACCAAAATCAAATATTCAATGTGGCATTCCAGTTTAGTATTTTAGAGTTCACTGTACTTTTGTGACAATGGCATAATATTTGAACGTTCATCACAACTTCCTCTACCATCAGATGCAAATATTCCTCTCTAAAGACTGAAGCCAATTGAAGGATCTTTCTCATTAAGAAGAGAGAACATGTCTTGAAGTACAGTAGTCTGTTGTATACAGTTTATAGTGTTGTTTTGTTTTGTTTTGTTTTAGAGATGGAGTGTTGCTATGTTGCCCAGGGTGGAGTGCAGTGGTGATTGATTCACCAGCGTGATCGTGGTGCACTACAGTCTTGAATCCCTAGGCTCACATAATCCTCCTTCCTCAGCCTCCCACGTAGCAGGGACTACAGGCACACAATGAGACTTTGCCCAGCCACAGATTATAGTCTTGCTGTCTCTTCTCTATAGTGCCCAAGCATAGCTCCCAATAGCCACTGCTCCCTATTCTGATCTCTGGAACAATATAAGAGAATTCCTTGACTCTACACATTACAACTTTTCTAGAAGAACAACTGAAAAGCTTATGTTTTATCTAAATGTTTTGTTAATGTGTGTATGTATAAGCACATTTCATAACTGAATGAAAACTCAGCCACAATTTCTCTGAGTAATTATAAGCGACAATCTGATAATTATATCTTCAAAGCAAAATAGGTAAATTTCAATAATATCAAACCAATCGATAGAACTGCTAGATGTTGCAAACTAAGATTGTTCTCCCCTCCTGTAGAATCTGCACTCAGTTTAAAGGTTATGGGCTTAAATATAAACAGGGGGCTTCAGAAAGGGGTTCTAAGATGATATGGTGCTGCCTTCTTTATCAATAGAGCAAATGCCCAGGGCTGAATATTTGTTTTAGTTTGTCTAATAAATCAACTTTATTGAAATAATGTGTGTAATTTACATTCAGTTAAATGCACAAATTTTTTCAATGTATACTGCAGTGTGTTTTGACATATATATACCCATGTACCCACCACTCTAATCAGGATATAGAATATTTCTATCACTTTAGGAAATTTATTTGTGGCTCCTTTGAATCCTCTCTCCATTCTTCCTCACTCTTCACTGACCCATCTGGGCATCACTGCTCTGATTTTTATTACAATCTTTTAGTTTTGATAGTTCTTGAACTTCATATAAATGGAAGCATGCTGATGTAAACTTTATCTGACTCCTTTTGCTCGGTTAAATGTGCATGGTGTTCATAAAGGGAAAGGATGTTTTTAAATTGATTTTTACTATACAATTATATTCACTTAAAATTTGTACATGTACAATGGTTTAAATCACCTTAGTTCAAAGTGACATATTGAATTAGTTGAAATAAAGGATAATTGATTTCACTTGGGTGTGTAGGGCATATTCACCATTAATCAGAAACTAAAAACATTTCTTGAGTTTAGGCCAGGTTGGCCAAGTAAAAATAAAGCAAAAATTTGGTCATTCAGCAGTTCATTAGGTAGGCCATTACTCGTCACATGTTCAACCATCTTCAAATTTTAATAATGTCCTAAAAATCTGGACCATTTGAGTTAAAAAATACTATTTTTAAAATCCAATTTGCCCAGATAAATGCCCTCTGGCATGTTTTGTTGGTTTAGAAACTAAAAGTCAAATGAAGAAAAACTAAATCATCTGCCAGTTAGTTACTAAAAGTATTTTCCCACTAGCTGCCGTTCAAACGATGTGTGTGCTGAGAAAAAAAAATCTGGACCAGAAAAGCACATGGGGATACAGAGCTGTGGAAAAACATTTGAAAATGTTTGTCCACTTTCTGAGAAAGGAAAAGTACAATTGCTTTTTGACAGTGCTGACTTCTGTTTACAGGGGCTTGCATTGTAATCCCCATCATTAAAATTCTGTAATGCTACAAAATTTGGAACATCAAATCTGTAAGGGATTTGGTTTTGTGCTTGCTCATCCATTTATGTGAGTCTCAGGATGAAATTCTACCAATAAGTCTTCCCGAAAGAAGGTGCAATATGCATTTTCTTCTGAGTGTTTCCTCTCATGAGAGTTCACCTAGTAGTGTATGGTACTGTCTACCAGCTTTTAGAATTGTTTGCTTGATTATTATTTCAGGGATATTTTTGAGTGATGAAAAAATTTTAGTAATACCTTTGCTTAATATTCAAATGCTGGTACTTTACTTTTATTCACCTTGCTTTCTTCTACTTGGTGTATTTTAAAGAGCATGCTCCTTGCTTAGCATGGGGAAATGCAGTCACTGCTAATTATCATGGCTATAATTTTCAACTTCACAAGTGAAAACCATGGACTCCTAAGTGCTGGAAGCCATGCAGTTCTAAGCAAAATCCTGAAGGAGCAGGACACAAAAGGCAAGTTTAAGTTGGCTCCAACCTTGCATTGAGCAGTCCTACAAAGAAAGGAGCTGTCCCCAAGTACACCATTGTTTCAGTTGGCATTGCTTTGGTAGTTATTCACATTTTCATTAGGGGAGGGCAACTTCCCCTCAAACATGCTGCTGCAATTTTCTTATGTAGCTTTTTAATCCAATCAATATGTTTCTTTATGATGAAGATGTAGAAAGGCCACCAACTGGGTTGTGCTATTTTTTTTATAAATAATGCTGCTTTATAAAAGCAAATTTTAATGTTTCTAAGGAATAAATAAATGTCATCTAAGGGGCATAAAATAAACCAAGAATTTTAAAAAGTTTTCTGTTCATAGAAGTGAATATTTTTTCCTTCAAGAGAGTTGTGTGCAACAGGGGACAAATGGTAGCAATGGGAGTTGGAAAGTTAATCAAAAAGGTAATCATGTGAATCCAGGCAGCATTCCCTCTGCAACAAGATACTAGTGTTTCCGATTGAAAAAGTATTCAATGAGTTAGGGCACTGAGGTTTTCATCAGCTGAGTGTGCAGCCTCAGTAATGCAGAAATGCAGAGCACTCATTCGTATCATTTGAATGTGCATGTTTCAAGGCTTGATTTTTATTCATATGTTTGTTTGATTGATTGTCGTTTTCTCTCATCCCTGTTTTCTAGATAAAATAGAAGGATAGCAAAGTCAAGAAATGCCTTTCCTTCTAGTCATCAAATTAGAGTAACAGCAGTGAGTCAGATACTCCTGTTATAAAGACTAACCATATATTTTTTCCAATAGAATTATCCAATCTCTTTTTGATCTTTGCATGCCAAATTAATGACTGTTAACTACATTGATGTGGAGAATATTTGATATTTTGATGAGTAGTGTTGCAGTAATTTATCAAAATTATCATGCATGTGTATATATGGATGTAAGTGTGTGTGTGTTGTATTTATGAATCATTACGCAGATTGTTTCAAGAAAAGGGAGCTTTGTAAGTGAACTCCTAACTTCTTTTGGGGTACTGTGCTAAGCATTGGGGAAGGATTAAATATAGAAGTCAAACTCAAAAATTTTACTCTTTAGGGAGAGACAATGGCACAAAAATAAATGTGATATATAGCAAAGTTTAAAAACTACCATATGAGAGTACAGATAATCAGTGGTGAATAACATAAAAAAGGATTGTTTTCAGCAAAATAGTGTACATAAAGGAATTACTGTAAAGTCTGGTGTCCTGTTTAGTTTTCTGTCCCTGTAGCAAGATACCTAAGACTGAGTAGTTTATAAAGAAAAGAATTGTATTTCTTATTGTTCTGGGGGTTGAGGAGCTGCATCTGGTGAGGGGCCTTCTTGCTGATGCTGAGTCCCAAGGCAGCAAAGGGTGTCACATTGTGAGGGACTCACAGAAGACAGCCAAACTGGCCTATATAATGGCCCACTTATATGTTAACCACCTCACTCTCTTGAAAATACATTAATCTGTTAATCCATTAATCCCTGAGTCAATTAATTTTTTCATGAGGGCAGAGCTTTTATAACCCAATCACCTATTAAAGACTTCATCTCTTAATACTGTTACATTGGTGATTAAGTTTCATCATGAGTTCGGAGGGGACCAATATTCAAATCATAGTGTCTGGCATAAAATAATGTATCTTAATAATGGCATGATTTATATGCCTTTGGGTATATACCCAGAAATGGGATTTCTGGGTCAAATAGTATTTCTGCCTCTAGATCTCTGAGAAATCACCACACTGCCTTTCACAGTGGTTGAATTTACACTCCCACAAACAGTGGAAAAGTGTTCCTTTTTCTCAACAACCTCAAAAGCATCTGTTGTTTTTTGACTTTTAGTAATAGCCCTTCTGACTGGTGTGAGATGCTATCTGACTGTGGTTATGATTTGTATTCTCTAACGATTAGTGGTGTTGAGCTTTTTAAAAATATGTTTGTTGGCTGCATGAATGTCTTCTTTTTAGAAGCATCTGTCCATGTCACCCTTTGCTCACTTTTTAATGGGGGTTGTTTGCTTTTGTTTTTCATTGTAAATTTGTTTAAGTACCTTGTAGATGCTGAATGTTAGACATTTGTCAGATGGATAAATTGCAAAAATTTCTCCCATTCTGTTGATTGTTCGTTCACTCTGATAATAGTTTCTTTTGCTGTGTAGTTGTTTAGTTAATATTTTCAGGAGGTTAAATGAGGATGAGGCTTGAGCAGGTTACTGATTTTACAAAGGAGATCATTGTACTCCTTCAAGACAACTGCTTTGCCATGGTAAAGGCATAGTCTAAAGTGTAAGAAACTTAAAATTAAATAGGAGCTAAAAACATGGAACTGGCTGGATGTAGTTTACCTTTCTCTAAGGACATCTAATGATGAGAGAAAGAGAGAAGATGGCAGCTTCTGGTGTAACTTATGCCTAAAAGCGGCACTCTCTTACAGACAACTTCCATTTATTTAAATACAGAAATAGGTTAGTAAGTAAATAATAGTGGTGCCTACCATTAAGACACAATGATGAGAGGGCTCATTCAATATAACGGATGCTACATTTGTCGGGGCTGGAAAGAAATCAGTAGATTATGCAGAAAGCCAAGTGTTTTCGGGATTAACAAAGTGGACTTGGATTTTTATACAAAGCTGTGCAGAGAAAGTCAAAAGGCACACAGATGTCTATGGGTACACATTTTAATACTGTAACTGTGGCTTTTTTGCATTTTTTCATTTTTTGTTCTTTTTTTCTTTTATATATTGTAAATTTTATATTCCATATTTCTAGAAGCATAGGTGTCCTGTGACAACAAGGTATTATGGTTTTCTCCCATTTCATTTTCTTTTTAAATGTAATTATCATCAGTAAGAATGCATTCAACAGACACAGAACGTTGATTTTATTTTTCATTGATTGACATTTCTGTGTTTTCTCATGCTAGGAGGCTAACAACTTTCAACTTTATGTATTTTATCTAGATTTTTAAAATAAAATAATGATTTAATATATGTGGGATAATACATTACTACATTATGTGTAGTACATTTGCGTACTACAGAGTGATTTCTACGTACTAAGCAGTGAAACAAACAAAAATGTGAGTGTTCTTAGTAATATAATTTGATGTTTTAACAAACGATTTTAGCAAGAATCTCTAAATTAATTTTTAAAAAATAAGCTTGGAGTCATTTCTTGGGAAACTAAATAATAACATTCACTGTAGCTGTCTTCTCTTTTTGGGAGGAAAGAGATAAAGTTAGTTACTTTTATGCATTTATCAATTTTCCCAAGTTGAAACACAAATCATCATAGGACATGCAGTGACTTTCAGACCCTGACTTCTCTGCCTCGGGTTTAATCTTCAGCTATCAAGTTTTGGAGAGTCTCCTAAGCATTTTATTTTTATTCATTTTATTTATGTTTCTTTTATGGCCTAGCAGAAATACGAATAACCAGTTAGTTTTTTTAGGAAGTAAGCTAGCCTGTTAATGAATGATTTGTAATCTCAAGGTAGTTATTAATTTGTTCTAGCATAGTGATGACACAGGAATTACTGTGACTTTAGAAAAGAAAATGAGTTTGAGCTTTAGAGTCTGTTTTCTTGCTTTCTTAACTTCTGGTACTTTATCTGAAGTGGAATCTCTGACTCTCTTGTCTTTCTGATAAAGCTTAGATTGCTTTGTGTGTATGTCTTCTCTCTCTTTTTTCTTTTTGCATTTTTATCCCTAGGAATTTGTATTTCAATTGCAAACCTTCCTTGATGTCTGGTTTCAGGAAGTAATTGTACACAGTATCTATTTCTGCGTCTGTGTATGTGTGTCAAAGGGACAATATGAAGAGCCAGAGGGCTATTTCTGTTGTGAACATAAAGGTTCTAGACCAAATACTAAATCAAGAGTTTCATAAAACACTCACACTGGCATTCTGTTCCTGCTGTCGGAAGTCATAGCATGATAATCAGAACGGTAGCCCATCCAAAGGATGGTAGCATATTCAAAATCTTTGGTCAAATACAATTTCTGATTTGCTATAATTTGGGATTGATACATATTAATAGAATATTTTTGGTTGAAATCCTTAGTAACCAATTGATAATGCCCTTCATAAACTGGATTATTGCAACATTTCTCCTGTAATTATCAAAACCAATACTTACCCCATCTGTATCATTGCATTAATTTGATGGTAAGTATTACAAAGACTGCCTTTTGAGGACAAGTTTGAAGAGCAAGTGTGAACAGTTCTTTAATTGTACTTGTGTTTTTTTTTTATTGTAAAAATGAAGCACAGTGATTCTATGATACATGAAAGAATGTCAATTTTACCTGCGGCATTCTTGAATAGGTTGCTGGTGCCAAATTTCAGCAGCATCCTCAAGAGGGCACTGTCACCTGTTTTATATACTGCGTAATTTGTATCCTTTTATTCAGACCCCATGCAATACTTAAAGAGTTATTTTAATCTATTTTTATCTGAAATGCAATCATGCAGTCTTTGCATCATTCACAACCCTGCTATCTACAGCAACATGTCCATTATTACAGACCATGGGTTGACTTGTATATCAGTGTACAAGTTTTGTATCAGTAACATTTTGTAGATTGATCTACCTAGGCTAAATAGTCCAGTCTAGGCCTGTTTAATAAGGATCCTTCAAAACTGCCCTACTTAACATTAATTTGTCCCCTTTTCATTAAAATATATTTTATGTTAGTTATCTTACTTTTCACCATATTTATACACATACCATGCTTGACTCCAGAGTCAGATTTCTTAGGTTTAAAGTACTAGCTCCATCAGTTAGACTATGTGATATGGACCAATGACTTCTCTTCTTGGTTGTTATGAGGATTATATGAGTTATATATGTACAATATTAAGCTAATTGCACAAATATAATATACTTTGAAAGTTCTCTATTGCATTTGCCATGACTCAAATAATCAGGCTTACAGTTTGTGAAATTTAGTTGAACTCTGATGATAGAAGATTTTTTTTTCAAAATGTAAAGGATGCTTTTTATTTCTCATAGAGTTTAAAAATCTCAATTTTTGAAAGCATTTCCAAAAGTATACACACACATGCAAGTATAGTTTTATAGAAATTCTATTCTAAGTGACTTAGATTTAATTATTCCAAGAGGCAGAATCTATTGAGTTAAATATTCCAAAGCATAACAAATTAAACATTTTGAAATAAATTCTTTTTGTTGAAATGGTACTTACATCCATCATATTAAAGGATTGGAGTTTTTTTGCAAATATCACTTGAAAGGAAAAATCAATTAGTTCTAATTTTCTGTTTTGCACTGTATACACGTATAAATCCAACATAAAAATTTATAAGCGCTAAGAGGAATTGTTTATTTAATAATTATTATAAAGAGATAAATGAGAATGAAAGGACACAGTTGCTACTATAACATTCTGTATATAATAGTGCTTAATTGTATATGATTTTGATAGATTTGGGTAGTTAAGTTTTGATGTTTTCAAGTTAACTGAAACACAAATTTTTTGTTTATTTTTTAAATAGGCTCAATTTCTAAGTAGTTGAAACTTTCCTTTTTCTCTGATTACGCTAATACTACATAACAGCAGTTTTTTTTTCTTTTTTTATTGCATTTTAGGTTTTGGGGTACATGTGAAGAACATGCAAGATTGTTGCATAGGTACACACGTGGCAGTGTGATTTGCTGCCTTCCTCCCCTTCACCTATATCTGGCATTTCTCCACATGCTATCTCTCCCCAACTCCCCACCCCCCACTGTCCCTCCCCTATTCCCCCCAACAGACCCCAGTGTGTAGTGCTCCCCTCCCTGTGTCCATGTGTTCTCATTGTTCAACACCCACCTATGAGTGAGAACATGCGGTGTTTGATTTTGTGTTCTTGTGTCAGTTTGCTGAGAATGATAGTTTCCAGGTTCATCCATGTCCCTACAAAGGACGCGAACTCATCGTTTTTGATGGCTACATAATATTCCATGGTGTATATGTGCCACATTTTCCCTGTCCAGTCTATCATCAATGTTCATTTGGGTTGGTTCTAGGTCTTTGTTATTGTAAACTGTGCTGCAATGAACATTCATGTGCATGTGTCCTTATAGTAGAATGATTTGTAATCCTTTGGATATATACCCAGTAATGGGATTGCTTGGTCAAATGGAATTTCTATTTCTAGGTCCTTGAGGAATCGCCACACTGTCTTCCACAATGGTTGAACTAATTTACACTCCCACCAACAGTGTAAAAGTGTTCCTGTTTTTCCACATCCTCTCCAGCATCTGTTGTCTCCAGATTTTTTAATGATCGCCATTCTAACTGGCGTGAGATAGTATCTCAATGTGGTTTTGATTTGCATTTCTCTAATGACCAGTGATGATGAGCATTTTTTCATATATTTGTTGGCCTCATGTATGTCTTCTTTTGTAAAGTATCTGTTCATATCCTTTGCCCACTTTTGAATGGGCTTGTTTGTTTTTTTCTTGTAAATCTGTCTTAGTTCTTTGTAAATTCTGGATATCAGCCCTTTGTCAGATGGGTAAGCTGCAAATATTTTTTTCCCATTCTGTTGGTTGCCGATTCACTCTAATGACTGTTTCTTTTGCCGTGGAGAAGCTGTGGAGTTTGATTAGGTCCCATTTGTCTATTTTGGCTTTTGTTGCCAATGCTTTTGGTGTTTTGGTCATGAAGTCCTTGCCTACGCCTATGTCCTGAATGGTTTTGCCTAGATTTTCTTCTAAGGTTTTTATGGTGTTAGGTCTTACGTTTAAGTCTTTATTCCATCTGGAGTTAATTTTAGTGTAAGGTGTCAGGAAGGGGTCCAGTTTCTGCTTTCTGCACATGGCTAGCCAGTTTTCCCAACACCATTTATTAAACAGGGAATCCTTTCCCCATTGCTTGTTTTTGTCAGGTTTGTCAAAGATCAGATGGTTGTAGATATGTTGTGTTGTCTCCAAGGCCTCTGTTCTGTTCCATTGGTGTATATCTCTGTTTTGGTACCAGTACCATGCTGTTTTGATTACTGTAGCCTTGTAGTATAGTTTGAAGTCTGGTAGTGTGATACCTCCCGCTTTGTTCTTTTTGCTTAGAATTGACCTGGCTATGCGAGCTGTCTTTTGGTTCCATATGAAGTTTAAGGTGGTTTTTTCCAATTCTGTGAAGAAGGTCGTTGGTAGCTTGATGAGGATAGCGTTGAATCTGTAAATTACTTTGGGCAGTATGGCCATTTTCACGATATTGATTCTTCCTAACCATGAACATGGAATGTTTCTCCATCTGTTTGTGTCCTCTCTTATTTCGTTGAGCAGTGGTTTGTAGTTCTCCTTGAAGAGGTCCTTTACATTCCTTGTTAGTTGTATTCCTAGGTATTTTATTCTTTTTGTAGCAATTGTGAATGGCAGTTTGTTCTTGATTTAGCTCTCTTTAAGTCCATAACAGCAGTTTTAAAATCAGATTACATGGACGCAAAATCTTCTTACAGATTAAACTCATAATAACTTCATGTGGATTTCTCCTCAGCTGCTGTTAAAGGCAAAGGTTCAAATACAAATTTCCCCCACATGTATACACTGACGCACAGCATGATTGTCAGTTCGTAAGCTTCAAAGTGCAAACCAGTGGTCTCAAAACTTGGTCATCATTCCATCTTTTTTTTTTTTAATTTAGAAATTATAAACATTGAGCCATGCACAGCTGCATCTTTTGGACAAATGCTCACTGTCATAGGAGCCACCATCCCTGCCTTTCCCTGATTATATAATTTCTATTCACTCCATAGGAGTCACACAATTGTCATTTTTCCCTTCTCAAAATTTACTTCTCAAAATGCACTCATTTGTGTCATAAGAGAAATACAGTTGGGGCAAAGAGAGAGACTACTCAATTAACTTTTTGATTGATTGCTTGGCTGATTGATTTCAGAGTTTTCTTTATGAGTTTCCTATTTCTACATTTTGAAACTGGTATTACTTTGTCAAGTATGTCTTATTCAATTAGCTCACTCTTATAATTGTAAAGATAAATATAGCTGATGCCTTTACCTATATTTTATTCATCTTGATCATTTTCTTCCTTGAGGCTGCTATTTATTTCTGCACTCTGACTTGAGAGACACAGTTTTAAAAAGTCGTAAGTTCCCATTTGATAGGAAATATGTTTGGTTTATTCTGTAGTGACTTCTTAAATTAATATTTTTAAATGTCCACATGCATAGATGACTTGTGGTGTGGCTTATTTATACATTTTAAACCATAAGAAATTTTACCTTATGGTTGCATAGTAATTATACTCCTCAAAACTTTAATTAAGCAATTATCTGTATGAGTATTTGTTAGATTATAAGTTCCATAAAGAAAGAGACCTTTTCTTCTCCTTTCACATAATTGTATCTCTACTATGTAAAGATTGGTGCAGTAAACATTTTTCAGAAAATATATAAAATAAAGTCATTATTAATTACTAAATACCATTAAATGACAGAAAAAAAGAATATCTCAGGAGTTTTAATATAGCCCATTAAAATATTAATGGGAGATATTTCTGGATTTCTTAATTATGGCTATACTCAGTCCTAAGATAAGAAGGTATATATTTATCAAATCCAAAAATATATTAATAATCAAGGTATCACAATTTTGGGTAAAATTTAGTCATTCTGTTTTCAATAAAGATTACATCTCACAAAGGCATGTAAATATTGACACTTTCTAATCCATGGTAATATAATTATTTTTAGTCTTCAGGCTTGATGCCAGTTAGAATCTTTCCATGTCAGTAGAATTCAAGACTAATTTGCTGTGATTAGCAAAGAATTACTTTGCAGGCTTTCTATTCATTTATGCAAGGACAGACCTATTAATTCCAACTCACTGATTTTATATGGGATGCCCACAAAAGTCCTTGGAAGCCTCAAGCTTTTACTACAAATAGTTGATTTTTTCATATGCCAGATACTCCGCTTTTCAGGAGAAAGCATCCCACTAGTACTATCAAAAAGAGAAATAAAAAAGGCAAAGCTTAATTCTGTAAGTAAGGTTGCTATGGTCACTCAATGAAGAAAATCCACTTAACCTAGTGTAGTGTAAGCTCTTCTTCCAAACAATCTAGAAAGAACGTTATATCAAAATGTTGTCCTAGCAGAGCTCTGCAACCTGAAAGGACAGAATACCCTTTGAGAATAAAAGTACAGTGAGGATAAAGACAACTATGATGACATGTATAATTCAACTGTAAACCAGAAACAGAAAAACAAGCTGTGGATATCATTTACAAGTAAATTTTTATATTGCTTACTCGAAAGGGGCTTCAAGGCAGGCAAGCAAAGATGAGAATAGAGTAACTGTGAGTATTATGGGTAAGTATAACCCATTTCTTCAAAGTCACTATTAGTGTGGGATTTAGCAGTTCAGTGATAAGAGGTATAGGCCCCAGTTAGGAGGAACCAGGCATGGATGCAAGCATGACACAGACCATGAAGGGTAGCCAGGGAAGTCACAGGCAAGAAATAAGCTACATTTTTTTTCTTGCTGGTAACAGGGATTGGGCTTAAATTGCTCATACTGATTATATCTGTTAACTGCATTGTAAGTGACAGAAAACTTGACTCAAATTAGGTTTAAGTACAGAGAAGTTCATCAGATTAGGTATCTGAAAAGTTTGGAATTTGATCTGGCATGGTAAGTGACAGAAAACTTGAGTCAAATTAGGTTCAAGTACAGAGAAGTTAATCAGATTAGGTATCTGAAAAGTTTGGAATTTGATCTGGCATGGCTGGATGCTGGGTCAGATGCAGTCATCAGGGCCCTGTTTGACTCTCTTCATTTCGTTGTCTCTCTTTTCATTCTCAGACACAGTATCTTTCCATGATTAAAATACAGTACCTGATAGCCATTCTAGCATAGTCTCATGGTCTCCAATGGGGTCACATGGAAATACCTGAGCCAATCAGTTCCATGAAGGATAAGATATTCTGATTGGCTTAGGCCCAAATCAAATGTCTACCCTAGGCTTAGGGATGGGGTTAGCTCTGCAGACACATCATAGGCTAGAAGCTGAAAGGGGCAGTTTTCCAAAGCAAAATAGTGTATTCACACTAAAAATAGGGGAAGTGAATTCTGAGTGGCAAAAACCCAAATGTCTACTTTATTGGTCAATAAATCAATAATTACAGTGAGGGCACATTTCTCTGGCTGTGACACAAGGTACAGGACTCATCACTTCCTTTTAAAGTTCCCCATGTTCAGTTTATACTTTGGCTTCACGAATATGCTTCATCAAGAACTAGACAAACAAGAGTGACCTCAGGCAGGCTCTTGCCAAACACTGGGTTTGTGTCAGATTCATTGCACATCATTTTTAAGAAACAACTTTTAAAAATATCCTGATTTTGGCATTGGGTGTTAATTCTGTTACCATTGTACTCTGTTAGGTTGACTACAATATTATTTGTTATACTGACAATATGCAGGTGGAGGTGAGTCTAGAAAATAAATTTTATTTGACATAATAATTTTACTGACAATTAGCTCAGAAATAAAATAATGGGAAAAATAAAACTATATATACTCAGAGTGCAGGGACAGTGCTCTGCTCAGAGACTTTTTGGTTGTAAATGGTATCTTCAAAATATGATCCGTGCTTTATTGTGGATGCCCTTGTGTAAGTATCGATTAGACCTATGGACATTAATGACAATAATGTGATATAAAAAGATTTTATTGTAAGCCCCTCATATTTTACGGAAATGATATTTATACTAAAGAGGGATGTGAAAATTTATCTTGCCACTTCTAAGAAGCACATCTTTATAATTAAGTAACCGCTCCTTCTACACTCACTGGACAAAAATTGGTATAATTAAGCAGCTAACATTTGTAGGATACTTTAGAATTCACAGAACAGGTTCAAATACTTTCCTCAAAAATCCTGTGAATTCATACATTTATTCTGTATCTTAAAGATTGAAAATGGGCCTGAACAGATTTCCACGGGTCACTTCACTGCTTCACATTTATAACTAGGTTCTCTGCTTCTCATTGTCTGTCCTCTGTATGCTTATGTATTTCGAAAAGGGTATTATTTGTGAATAGCACCTGAATCTTAGTCACTTAGTTCACATAACTATTTATTTAACTATGTAATGTATCTATTTCACCATTTATGTGATTTTTATTGGAATCGCCTTGGTAATTCCAATTCTTTCTTCAAAATATTGCCTATACCCCACTCTTTGTTTAAGACCTTCCTTGAATCCCCAAGCAAATATGCCTTGTCTATCACCACAGCCCCACTGTACAAGCATCTGTTAGTATGTCTCACTCTATTATAATGATTTGTTTACATGACTGTTTCTCCAACTGAACTGTGAGTTTCTTGAAGACAGAGAACATATCCCCTGCATCTGTTTATTTTTGTTACTAGTGCTCCAGGAGTGTGGCACCTGAAGGTTAACCAATCAGTGTTTAATGAGTTAATGAATGAATCATACACACCAAAACCAGAGCAGCAGAGCTATAGGATACAGTGACTTACTGAAGCCTAGTGAAGCTACAGATAAGTAATCTAACTTGCAGCCATAGAATAATAATCCCTGGATTTTATAGGTGGGTTTTTTAAACTTTTTTCCTCATAGTTAGAAGTTGCCATTCTACAATTGTATTACAGCTTGATTCTATTTCTTTATTCAGATATTAAAGCCCTTAAATAATGTGCTTTGTTTTAAACTTAATTCTTAACATGTAAAATAAAACAGCACTAAATCACATGTTTGTAATGGGTAGTAGCAGAACTTAAACCTTTACAGCATAAAAATAGCAGCCTTGAGTTGCTAATACATAGGTATGCAATCTTCTGTAGAAAAATATTACATCTTGTCTTAAACAGAAGACTTGATCTTCTCAAAGCCAAAGCAATTGTGTGTGTGTGTGTGTGTGTGTGTGTGTGTGTGTGTGTTTGCGGGTAGGGGAAATGGTTTATGATATTTCATTTATTTAATATAGCTTCAGCAAATAATAGACGTCTTATAATTTTGTGATATTTATTCTTGAGTATTATGACATTCATTTGCTTATCAGTGGTATTCTGATGAACTATATTTCTGTGGTTTCATTGAAAGAGTTGATTGGTGATTTTGTAAATATCTGAATTAAGTGTTAAGGTTATAGCTTTATATAATAACAGAAGGCTAATGGTATTCTGTGGCTTGTTACTGTATATAATGTCGCATTTTTTTGGTCCCATTTTGGTTAAGGCATTAGAGAAGTGTTGACTTGAATTGGTGTTGGAGAAAATGAATTATCATAGCCTGTTCCTTATCAACTTTGGCTTAACCAAAAGTGTCTTCTATACACAATAATCCTAGTGCCAATGTTTTCAGTTTTTGCTAAACTGATACAGACTCCCATGTAGCCTGAGTAGCATCAAACTTTGAGTAGTAACATCATCCACACCACTGAACATTTTGAAATTACACAAAGGAATTTATCACCATACTATTGAACAAGAACTTACAGACTCTTGACTTGGAGTTTACAATTCAGCTGGGACTCTTAAAAAAGTTTTATTGAAAGGTGGTAGATAAAATAATGAAATGAATTCCATCCAAAGATCATTTCGTAATGAAAAGATTTAAAATATGTCTTTTTCTTTAAGGACATAGAGTCCTAGTTTACCCTTAAGCCACTGTCCCAAATAAAAATGGCTCTTTAAGAAATAAAAATATAGTAGGGACTTGAAGTCAGAAGAGTCATACCAAGCGTAAGTGATTCTGAAAAATCTAACTGCATATGCAATTGTAAAAGGAGCCTTGTTTCTGACACACAGCGAACTTTGTTGAATATGATGAGCTGCTGCTGATGCCAGCATCTGACTATTTGGTTTATCTGCTCATAGGAACCACTTGTGTGAGATTGAATTTCAGACTATTCTAAAGAGAAGAGCAAATGAAAATAATATAATCAAAAACTTTGTCCCATCAGAATAGAGATTTTCATAATATATTTTTATTTATTTAACAATTTTTCTCCTTTTTCTCTTCAACTTTTCTTTACCCCCTTTTAAGTATTTTAATGCTATGCTGTAACTGCTATCTATTCATCAAGAGTCAAATTACTTTTTTACCAGAGCTTTCTTTGATGGCTTTTTTTTTTTAATGAGAAATCAGATGCCAGATTCCTCTCTTTGCACCAGTTAGGATATCTTTTTTGTTGGTAATTTGTGATTTTCTTTGCAAATGCTAAAAGTTACATATGATCTCTAAAAGCAAAAAGGGAAGCCACATACTCCATTTTATTGTCACACCCATCAATGTTCACGCGAACTTTTTCAGAGCACCCCAGCTTGTCATCTTGCCTCCATCTCGCCTCACTTCCAGAGTTCTGCATATGCATCACCTGGCTAATCCTGTGAAAACATCGTTTTCAAAACACTACCCACCACCCAAAGTCCTTCTCCCACCCCTAGTCATTTAGACTATCCCAGCCTAGCTTTCTAAACTTTACATCCTGTCCCCTAAACATAACGTAGTTATTTTTCTTGGTTTCATGCATTTGCTCCTGCTGTTTCCTCAACTTACGATACATCATCCTTCTGTCAATGCCACTTTGATTCTTCACATCCATCAAAACGCAGTTGCAATAAGGTGCCCTGGCTCACACCTATAATCCTACCACTTTGGGAAGCCAAGATTGGAGGATCACTTAAGGCTAGGAGTTGGAAATCAGCTTGGCAACGTAAGTGAGACCCTGTCCCTACAAAAAATAAAAATAAAATATAAAAAGTCAGCTTGATGTCTTTATCTTTCGCTGTGTTATCTCTGCCCCTCTCAGGTCACTGTACTCTGTTTTTTACTGTGACTTTATGACCCTCTACTTGGTAACACTCACTATTAGTCACCTGTATTATTGTCCCATGTCCTGCTATGTATTTTTGCTCTGTTCCTAAGCTAAATTTTACTTTCTTGGAGTTGGTAGTTACATATTATGATTCTTTTGATTTTCCCATATGATTTAACAAAATACATAAAAGTAATAGGTTACTAAACTAAAATTTTTTGGTTATTTGACATTATTTCCAACAGCAATGATAATGTATTCCTAGACCCTGGAATTTTTTTTTTTTTAGACATGGTCTTGCTCTGTCATCCAAACTGGAGTACTGTGGCACAATCACAATCACAGCTCACTGCAACTTCCACCTCCTAGCTGAAGCAATCCTCCCACCTCAGTCTCTCCGGGAGCTTAGATTACAGGCACAACCCACCATGCCCAGTCAAGTTTGTGTTTTTGTAGGGACAAGGTCTTACCATATTGCCCAGGCTGGTCTCAAACTCCCAAGCTTAAGCAATCCACTTGCCTCAGAATCCCAGAGTGCTGGGGTTACAGGTGTAAGCCACCACACCCAGCCCTTGGAACAATTTTGATCCCACAATTCAATCAGAACTTCTTGGGAATAACATGTGAAATCAAAGCAGCCACAACAAATTTAACATATACAACAAAGGTTGAAAATTATTAACATATTAATGTCCCAAAAGGGTTGATGATTATTAATTTTGTGGCTGGACTTGCACAACAAACAAGAAGATACAAATTAAACTCTTACAGGGAGTAGGAATGTCAACTGTGAAAGATAACTCTAGTTTCAACCACATCAACTTTGAAAGGAGAGATGTTGCTTTTTGGACATCTAGATCTGGTGCTTCTAACACACTGGAAAATTCTTTTAATACCTCCATCCTGTGTAAGATTAGAAAGTAACTGAAACATTTATCTTGATCAAATTCAAGGAAGTAATCTGAATATCACGAGATCAACTAAACGAAAGATTTCTGGTTTCTATTCTTGGTGTCATTATATGATAAAGGCAGAGTGATTAAAGATGCCACACAGATGTATTAATAGCTGGTCTAATATGACCTCAGTTATTTTCTGTTGGTATGGTTTAGGTTGAGTTATCTGCAGGTTTATTTTTAGAACTTAATTCCTTGAATATTGTCTTCACATGGTGTCTTTTAAGAACATTTTTTAATGTTGAGTTTAGGAAATCTATCAACCTGCCATAAGTTTCATTTCATCCCATTTCATGTTATTTACTAACTACCGTCATTGTCTTATGTTGGCTTGCTTGCTTCTTATTTTTCATATTATTACCTCTAAGTGTTTGCCTCCTAGATATTTTTAGTAACTTACGAATAACAAAGCATTTATATTTCATTGTGGCGAATAAGGATTTGACGAAGCCCACTAGTTTCAGCTTCACAAATGCCTTTGCTCCTTTCTCCTTAACTGATAATTTTTATTTATTTATGTCATCCATCTTCAAGTCAAATGTTTTGTTTATATAACTTCCCCTCTGCAGAAAAACATGTTAGATTTGCTTTAAAAAAAACGTATTTTTAGTTTTTTAGAGCATTTTCTGTTAAAAAAAAATTGATTTTCAGAAAATATTTATGTATTTTAATTGCCACCATAAGTTAAATTTTTTAAAAACTAGTTCATAAGACTCCCTTATATAGTAGTGTAGTAGCTGTGCATTTTGGCATCTACAAAAGCTTTGGTAATAGTAGGTTTTTAAAAAAAATCTAATTGTGGACCATAGTGGTTTTGGGCAGTAGTAGATTTTTTTAAAAAACTCTAAATGGCATTCACCTTAGTAAACATCTGGCAACATACTAGGTCCCAGAATTGAGCCTTACAATAGAAAGGCTTTTTTTTTTCTTTTTGAGACAGAGTCTCACTCTGTCACCCATGCTGGAGTACAGTGGCATGGTCTTGGCTCACTGCAACCTCCATCTCCCAGTTCAAGCAATTCTCCTCCCTCAGCCTCCTAAGTAGCTGGGACTACAGGCACCTGCCACCCACGCCAGGCTAATTTTTGTATTTTTCATAGAGGCAGGGTTTCACTGTGTTAGCCAGGCTGCTCTCAAACTCCTGACCTCAAATGATCCACCCACCTCAGCCTCCCAAAGTGCTAGGATTGCTGGCCATATAAAGGCACCCGTGCCCAGCCATATAAAAGCTTTATAATCTTCTTTATTCTCACAGAAGACTCTTCTTCATCTTTATCAAAGAGGAAATCCTAAATAAATGACTTCCCAGGCATTGTAATGTTGGTCTCAAATTCTAGAACTGAGTAAATCAGTGGTAGTTAGTAATGGTTTCCCTTTAAGACTAAGAATGTATCCCAGAAGAGGACTTAGAAAATAATGAGAGCCAAGTGTGGTGGCTCATGCATGTAATCTCAATATCTGGGGAGTCTGAAACAGAAAGATGGCTTGAGCCCAGGAGTTCGAGACCAGCCTGGGCAATGTGGGGAAACTTCATCTTTACAAAAAAAACAAAAATTAGCCTGGTGTGGAGGCATATGCCTGTGGTCTCAGCTACTTGGGATGCTGAAGGGGTAGGATCATTTGAACCCGGGAGAATGAAGTTGTAGTAAGTCATGATAGTGTCACTACACTCCAGCCTAGGTGACAGAGAGAGACCTTGGAAAGGAAGGAAGGAAGGAAGGAAGGAAGGTAGGAAGGCAGGCAGGCAGGCTGGGAGAGAGGGAGGAAGGGAGGGATGGAGGGACGGAGGGAGGGAGGGAGGGAAAAGAGAGCCCAAGGATGTGTTTAACCAGTTAATTGCAAATTTCACAATATTTTTAAAGTGTGTGAATCTGAGAGAAAAAGAGCATCTGATGCTTTAACGTGTACCTTGTTTATAAAGAAATATTTATTTCTGCTAGTTGTCAATATTATTGATCATCAGGACTCTAGCTGGAAACATTTTAACCTGCAGTATGGTTGAACTTCAGTGTAAAGAGGAGAAATGTCTTTTATGTCAACTGATTTCAGATGCCACCTTCTTTATAAATATTAGGTGTTTATAGTCTCTCTTGAAGAGACTATAAACCCATTTTTTGTTTGTTTGTTTGTTTTGAGATGGAGTCTTCCTCCGTCACCCGGGCTGGAGTGCAGTGGCAACATTTTGGCTCACTGCAACCTCCATCTCCTGGGTTTGAGAGATCCTCCCACCTCAGCCTCCTGACTAGTTGAGATTACAGGCATCCACCACTATGCCTGGCTAATTTTTGTATTTTTAGTAGAGATGAGGTTTCACCATGTTGGCCAGGCTGATCTTGAACTCCTGACTTCAGGAAATCCACCTGCCTCGTTCTCCCAAAGTGCTGGGATTACAGATATGAGACACCATGCCCAGCTGACATTTCTTAAATATTCATCCATTTGTCAAATATCCAAATGGGGCAGACTTTAAATATGTAGGTTTGTCAATGAATATCTTAATTAAATTATGTTACATATTAAGGATTTGCTTATTTTTAGAAAATTTCAGTGTTTAGGAAAAATTGCATTCTTAAATAAGTTTGGCCTTTGGTTAAGTCTATTCATTCATAAATGTACTTTATTTGAAATATTTGTAAACCTATGAGACCTTTTTTTCTTATTCTTTTGCCAACTTTCAAAAAGTTTTACTTTCATAAGCAGAAAAGCTTAGTCATATTATATTTTCCTGTGTTCCTCTGCACCTACCAGAAACTGACTATTTTTCTGACTCCATTTAAATAGTAATCTCTCCTCCATTTTTCTGCAAAATAAAGTCATCATAGGAAATGGAAAAATGAAGGCATGGTACTAAAGCACAATCTCTGAAATAGAACAAGTATTGTCACTTTCAATGGTAGTGATGCAGAGGTGGATCATTGCATGAGTCTCCTGGCATAAACATATATGCCAGGTACTGGTGATTAGAGTAGTGAATAAAATTTCCTATATGTCTGTGTGAACGGGGCTGTGATAATACATCTGATGATTAAGGTCACTTGCCAGTTAGCTATAGGAATCTGATTCTGTCACTGAATTCAACTACCGAAGTAACACCACGTTTTTCATGAGAATGAACAGAGAATCAAGCATAGGGATATCCCTTTAGGAACCAACAGTAGTGTGATCATTTAAATACATTGTTTAAAAATCTGACTTAGTTTAGAAAAATTTAGTATCCATTACTATATATCTCTATCACTACAACCAGCTATTTCCTTATCTAACCATTTCTTTAGAAAAGGCTTATTTAGCACCTACTAAATACGTATAGCCCAATCAGGATGCAAAACCAATGAATTATCCTTGTAAGATACTCACTTTCTTAAAGGGGAGACAAAATATGTACCTGTGATATGTAGATATTCTTTCTAACTGCATTCAGAATCATAGAAAGCATGATTAGGAGTTCAAAGAAGAGGTAAATCTTCTAGTGGCTGCTCGCAGGATAGTCTTTGGATTTAAACATCCAGTTAAGTTGAAATGGCCTTTGACAACTGAAAGCAATAAGATTCCAATGAAGTATCTGCTATGAAATAAGAATTTGCAGCTTTGAAGTAGTCTTGTTTAGGAGCAGTAGAGAAAAATTTGGATTCTCTGACACAACCAAAACAACAAAAAAAATTAAAATAAAATAAGTCCCTCAGCAAACAAAACACACACAAAACAAAAGTACCAATTAACGACTTTCACCAATTAATTCTAAGCCAGCCATGTATTTGTGCAAGGAATTGGGTGATATCCGTTTTCACTCAAAGAGTTTTTACCGTATTCTTTGTTTTAATCCATTCTGTTTAATAGCGTATTCACAATGGTATGGTTATGTGAAATTCATCTTAAATAATGTTGATGTCTGTGTAAGCAATATTAATTTATTTGTTAGAGATTTGTTGATATATGGCAGTCTACTGAAGGAAAATTTATCCGAAAATTTTTAAGTCTAACAGACAAAGAGTATGATCCTTAAGATCATTTTAGTTAGGCAGAGTGCATTTACCTGAGAAGAAAATGATATATATGACATTTTGTTCCAAAGATGATTTTCTAAATTTTTATTACTTTATTTTAATGAGCTTCCTAAGAATAATAAATATAATTTGACCATTGATTTAATTAAGGAAGTGAAAGACCTTCTTATAAGGTAGGTGATATTTTTGGAAATTAATGAATGAAAGTTAATTGCCTGGCAGCCTTTCACACCAACTGTGTTGGCAATCTAGTGGCAAACCTAATAAATACTCTCTCATGTAGACAAATGTGCTTTAGATAATGATGGAGTTTTTGAGTTGGGGATTCCAGAGACAGTCATTCGAAAGGGGGACAATAGAATGAATAGAGCCAAGTAGAAGAATTAACAAAAGCAGTGATACACAGAATTGTGAAGCTATTTACAGGCTGACACTCACTGCCACATGTAACTGACTGCAGATCTAAAGCCTATTGTTCCATTTTAATTGGGTAAAAGTCATAGGCCCTAATACAAGACTTAACAGAAATTGAAGCAATCTTTTCCCCTGCATGGAGAAACCTGATGCTTAAAAAACATTTCAAGTTTTCTCCCTTAGAATTTACTTCTTAAAATTGTGATATTTGTCTTGACTGCATACCATTATGTTTTAAGATCATTTTTGTATTTGCTGACTTTCATATGGTTTTTGAAGTGTGTACTTATTTATGTTTGAATTAACTTGAAATTACAACCAATTTTGAAGCAAATCTTTATTCTGAGGAGAAATGTTCTATGAATGCTTGATGACAGTTAGCATCTGTATGACTTGCATAGCTTTTTAACAAAATGGTCCTTAAAATAATAGAAATCAAAACACTTTTGTTCCTAATAACATTTCTAGCAACGTTGTATGATTATTATTTTTTAAAATCATTTTGGGTATTTATTCAGGCCTATTCAACATCTATTGAGAACATGATAGTAGAATTGTATCATTTGAGATTACTCAGTCATATTTATTCATATCTCCATAGTATATATAAATATTTTCTTCTAATGATTAAGCTCCATGTCACTTTAGTGCTGTTTTATTTGCCCTCAAAATAATAACAAGCTAAACTTTTTGAATACATAGTAAAACAATATGAATTTCAAATTGAGTTAGATAGATGTGCATTTCCATTTGTATGATAATCTGGGAAAACAATAATTTATATTTAGTGCAGGATAGTTGAGTCAGATATTTCTGAATTCTATTCTGTGTTTCTATTAACCCAAATAAATTGCAATCAAGAGAATATTTTTTCATCAATTGTATGTTATCTCCATGGATGTATATAAATATAATTGAAGCATTATGCATATTTACTATATAAGGTATTATTTTATTACCTGTATAAAATATTAGGCTGAAACTAACCTTAGAGATTGTCTAATCCAGTTTCCTTCTACAAGTTGAAGAGATTGAGCAACATCAAGGCAGAATGACTCTTAAAATTACACAATTATTGAGGCATAATGAGGGATAGAATCAGTCTGATGCTTGTCTTTCTTTGCTTAGTCAGAGATATAACACCAAAGAAATGTAAAGAGTGTGCTGATTTCCATTAAGAGGAGCCTTATCTTTACAAAGAAATTTATAGCAATGTGGCTAAATCCTATAAAGTATAAATCAGTGGCATCTGGTTGCAAGCTCATATTTTCTTTGCTCTTGTAAGCTGGTAAGGGATGGATATTTTGTGGATACATTGTCCCCAGTCTTGGTTATGAAAGCAGATGTCTTTCTATGATAATAAATTACTTCCCCTAACACTGAAATGACCAAGAGCCTACTCACTGACTATTTATTTGGGGTCACTTAATTATACTTTTGCTAGCATTAATTTTTAAAGAAAACTTTATTTCTTTAAAAAGAGCTCCCTGTATGCAGTTAGGTTCTAAAATGCTTTTGTCTTGTGCATTGCCATATTGTTTGATATCCCATAGTGGCCAAATATTTAATTAAAGTCCCTTGAGGGGACAGGGGACAGTTTTCCTGATTTGTTATTGGCCATCTGCCAAAGTTTAATTCACTGTTTTTGCCATCAACTTGGGTTACTTCTGTGTGTGTGTGTGTGTGTGTGTGTGTGTGTGTGTGTGTGTGTTTGAGACAGAGTCTTGCGTAATCAGGCTGGAGTACAGTGGTGCAATCTCAGTTCACTGCAACCTCCGCCTCCTGAGTTAAAGCAATTCTGCCTCAGCCTCTCAAGTAGCTAGGACTACAGGCGCATGCCACCACACACAGCTAATTTTTGTATTTTTAGTTGAGAAGGTTTCACCACGTTGGCCAGGATGGTCTAAATCTCTTGACCTCATAATCCGCCCTCATTGGCCTCCCAAAGTGCTGAGGTTACAGGCATGAGCCGCCGCACCCAGCCACTTCTGTGTATATTTTTAATACTGTTCATATGCCTTAAATTTTAAATACTCCCCAAGAGCAATCATTTCTTACCATCTCCAAAGTCTAAACATATTCAATTTCAACATATGTGAAGGTTAGTGTTTAATTTCTTCTTCTAATCTGCTTATAATTATTTTAAGTTAGTAATTTTTCATTATGTTTTTCTTTGAAGCACAGACTGTCAGCCCTGTGGATGAAGCTGTTGACTTAGTTAACTTAGATAATTCATCAGTAATTACAACTGTTATTTGCTGATTGTCAGTTTTTCAACATTCTCTGTAGTGAACACATAACATGCATTTTTTTTATTCAATCTCACTAAACATTTAAGGAAAGTTTTCAATATTTCAATACAACAAGATGGGTTGTTAAATAACCTGCTCGAGTTTATGCCAGTTATAAGGAGGGACTCCAGGTGTCTGTCGAGATCTGTTGGTACCCAGGTTTTAATAATTTCACAGTGCGAACTTCTTTTAGAATGTGCATGCCTGTTCTCTATTTACTGACTTCATTTATTGCCATGTTGGTTTCTATAGGATATGACATTCAACAACATGTGTAGTTTACAAGAAAGCTTTGAATTACAGTGTCAGTATTTTACTCATGAGTCTGTAGTTGGTATCGTTTTGGCTGTTCCCTGGATTGAATATTTGTGATTTTATTTTAAAATCTATTTTAGCGGAAGCTACCTAGTGATAACTGACGTATTAGGCTTGTCTCCCAACAGCGTTTGCCTCATGAAGTCTTTTTTGTTTGTTTTATTTTTTAAATGGTAGAATGCATAGGGTGTTTCGATAATAATATGATGATGCAAAATCCAAAGATTATAGTTTTAATTTTCTTCTGGAGAGTTAATCTTTGTTTCTTAACAGATCCTACCTTGTTTTGTCCCTAAGACTATTGCTATCAGAAAATATGAAATTATACTTATTTTCTTTCATTATGAAATGTATCTGGACTTTGAAAAAAGTCTCCACGCACTTAAATTGATTTCTGTTTTTTGCAGTAACAAAAAAATATATATTCTAAGGCAAGGAAGAGTTAAAATAATAATTCAACAAAAGAGACTTAAAATTTTTGGCAGCAATCTTAAATTCAGTGTAACAGCATTAGAGACTTTATTTTCTTCTTTTCTTGAATAACTGCATCACCTATAAGATTCAGAGTATGGAGATTGAAAGTAAAATTTTTACTGGTTTTCTTTGAAATGATTGCTGGTTTGACTGAGCTGACCTTTGCTTTAAATCAGAATTGATTGATCAATTGAGTCAACATGGTTAAATTGGTTATGCATATACACAGAGACTTTGTTTATTGAATTTAAGATATTCTGAGTAACATAATTTTCCTCTGCTTCTCTTCTGCTCCAGGAAACACTCTACTTTATGATTGTGTTGAATAATGTGTCAGAAAGCAAATGGACATAGAACCATACACAGGGGGGAGTAACAGTGGATTCAGCAACTGTTTAACATCCAGGAATCCTTTCAGATACTCATGTAGTTTGTATGTTACATTGGTTTGTTATATTAAAGATGGTATCTAAAATGTGGCTTCTTCAAAGTTATCAGAAAACCAAAAGCCATTAACAGTGTGATAACCATCTGTTAAAACTGTATAACTTCCAACCTTTAAAAAAATTTCTAGGAGTGCATCCTAGAACAATTGGATTTATCTGAATACACTAAGGATATTGCATTCTATCTGTTTCCAAGTCAAATTTGTGTTGTTATAACTGGATAGCGTGTAGAAAAAAAATCAAGTAATACATAAAAGAACCAATATAGATTCTAAGATTTGAATGAAGGATATTTCTAAGAATAATAGTTTTCTTGTTCATTTAAAATATCTAATTTCCTTTATTTTGGCCTCGTTCTTATCATGCAGACATCAAAAACAGGCCTGAAACTCAGAAATTAATAATCAGAAGGATATGAGAGCCAAACCCTTCTGAGTTCTAGAGGTGCCTGCCTCTCAGTGCCAAAGCAACAACTGATTTCATAAACTTAGTCTTCATGTTATGAACTCTACTGCCAATGAAAATCAATAAAAACAATTTCCTTCTGCATTCATGATCCTCTCCTCATACTCTTTCTTCATATTTTTTTCAGGGTCATTTTGTCAAAATGCCACAGGGCCATACAAAATGTAATTTTGTGTTTCTATGTGTGTGTCCCATGAAACCTGATTTTTCATGTACACTTTTGATTGTATAAAGTGTAACTTGGAGGTTTTAAGTAAAATCAAAAACTTCATGTTTTTAATTTTGAAAATTTTAAAGGAACCACCAAGTTTTGTTGTTGTTGCTACTGTTTTAGCATAAATTTTGAGGCTGTATATAACGTATATAATATATTACATGCAGTATAGCTATAGGAAGAAAGAATATGTGTGTTTAATTACATATGTGTATAATATAGTATATCGGCTAAGTTAGTCTTTATTGGGAATCTGAGAAGACTTTGAGAGAATGAAGTATAAAATGATGTCTTAAAAAGAAAGTCCTTGTCAAGCCTTCGAACCTCAAGTGTAACTGAAAATTGAGATACCTCCAGGTAGATCTATTATTGTTCAACCAATTCACTCACTCATTCATCTGTATGTACCATGTGGATTACTGTCATGGCAGAGAAAATATACTAATGCCCTTTCCTTCAAAAAGCTTATTCAAATGTTCAGAAGGTAACCTAACTTTCACACATGCAGGTATATATTACATCTTGTTTCTAATGCCAACAGATTTTTCTATGAAATTTGTGTGGTTCTCCTATATTTAATTCTTAGGGACTGAATCCACAAAATCTTTCACAAAAAATTTTTGCGAGCGTGGAATATGCTATCATGCATGCTTTTTTAATCCAGGGCCTGACACATCATTAGGACTTAATAAATAATCATAATTATTATTATTATCATTCTAAAACAATCCAAATGGGAAATGTGTTATTTTCCTCCATTTCATATTTGAGAAAACTGATCCCCAAGTAAAGTAACTTGTAAAAGAAATTGCACTTATTAAGTAACAATGCTGTCATTCAAAGCAAGGAACAATTGATTTTAAATAATGGCCTTATCTTCTTTATAATAAGGGAATGAATATTCAAATGCGTGTATTCAGTATTTAAGTTGTCTGCCTCATTCTATAGAGTATGATAGTCTCTAATATTGAATGAACAGGTAGATTTTAGACATTGACATGAGCAATTTCTAGATGTTATCTCTTCTATGTATTATAGTATCTCAATGAGGGTTGTTTTTTATAAATGTCCCCATTTTACAGATGAAGAAACTGAGACTGAGGGAGGCTTAAAAACTTGCTCAAAATAAATGGCTGGTAGTAACTGGAGAAGACAGTCAGCCCAGTTCCATCTGAAAACTATCTGACTTTTAAGCTTAATAGTGGACTGGCACAAAGTTGTATAAGGTATTGAAAGGCAAGGAGATTTAAATGTTTGCAGTATATCAAAAATGAAAAAGCAGGTAAAAACACCCAACATTATCTTTTGAGCCACATAAGTATCAGTACTGTTTTCAAAACAGAAAACTAGAGTGTTATTTTTAAAAATTTAGATTACCCACAGAAGAAAATCAGATGAAGTTTTACTTAACTGTTTTCTGTTATTTTATTGCAACACAATTATATGTTTAAGATAAAAAAAAATTTGGAAACAACATGCAGGGGAAGAAGTCTCCTTTACTCTTATCACCCAGATAATAGAAACTTTTAAAATGCTGGCCCACATCCGGATGTTGTCACTGCACTCAAAGCATATGCAGGGAGGAAGTTCCCTCTGTGTTGTAGGGAGTGTGTGTCTTTGTATGCGGCAACAAAATCTCCTAAGGCTATTGTAATAAAGCACCATGAATAGGGGAGCTTAAAATAACAGCAATTTATTCTTTCACAGTTTTGGAGGTTAGAAGTCCCACACCAAAATGTTGGCAAGTCCACGATCCCTTCAGAACCTTTCCTTGCCTCTTTCCAGCTTCTGGGGGTGGCAGTACCCCTTGGCGTTGCCTGGCTTGAAGCTGTACTGCTCCCATCTCTGTTTCTGTCCTCACACAATGTTCATCCTGTGTTTCTGTCCTCGTGCTGTCTTCCATCTTGTAAGTACAGTAGTCATCTTGGATTCAGGACCCACCATCATCCAGTATGACCTCATCTTAATTTAGCTAATTATCTCTGCAAAGTCCCTATGTCTGAGTAACATCACATTATGAGACACTTGGAATTGGAACTTTATCATATCTTTTGGGGGACACAAGTCAATTCAATTTATCACACACATGCACACGCACACACACAGACACTGGAAAACTAGAATTTTAGTTTACATAAAATTCTAAACATAAAGTTTTTCATAGCTTATTTCATCTAATTTATTGTAAATAACTTCCATGGTCACTAATTAAGATTAACGCTGGTTAAAGTTCTCAAGTTAATTTGCTTAGATTTTCAATGAAGAAGTTAAAGAGTTTTAATTTGGAATTTTGCTTTTCAAAAATGTGAATATATTTCATCACCCCAATGGTGCTTTTGTGAGGGACTAAGACACCGCTCTGAGGCATGCTGTGTAAACCCATATGTTATTATTTTCCTCTGGCAATGCAAGAACACTAGAAATTTGACTTCTTCCCATCCTTTCAACCTGCATATTGGCAATAAATATAAGATCCATGTGGCACCTTCAGTCTAGCGTCCTTAGCTCTGAGTCATCTTAACATCCAGGAGAGCAATTCTTCGATGAGGTGGAATGAGCAGCACTTTAATAGCAGTGCTTAGCAGTAAGGCTGTCTGAGAGGCAGAAGAGATTTTAAATTAAATGGACTTCACTGAAAATTGTCTTCACTTTGTAGTTTGAAGTCAGGGTGGCAATTTTCAACTTTCTTTTCCCTCCACTTACCTGTTGCTAAGAGATCACATTCAGGGTAAAATTAATGCTTCTCCAATTACAAAGCATGTAGTCAGCAACAGAAAGGAAATGTAACATGCAGTCTGTTGGTTAGAACTTTAAAAAAATAAGTGGCATTAGAGAGAAGATCATGCATATAATAGACATCTAACAAATGAGTATTAAGTCAATCAGTATGTACTGAGTAGTAAGTCTTAAATGTCTCGTCACTGAGACTGTAAGCAATTCACTTTATGTTTTTGGGCTTTTGTTTATTCTGCTTTTAACTCTTAGGAAATTAAAATGTACTCTCAAGGTAGAATTGACAGGGATATTACACAGTAGCTCCACCATAATATTAATAGAAATCTCTTGTGTCTCTGAGATCTTTTGGAACCAGGAAAAAAAACCCAATTACTTTATGTCAGGATTTTAAAAATTGTACAATACAGTTTCATTGCTAAAAATGAAGTTTTACTGATAATGGAGGTGAAATGGGGAGATGCCCTATATTGAGTAATTGAGTGTTGGACCTAGTTAGTAGTGTCACAGTTCTCCTTATGTGTTCCTTGAAAGCTGGTATCTCGTATGTAAGTGTTCCTTCTAACCTGCTAACCAGTGATCATCATCCTGTTTCACATCAGCCTCATTCACTCAGTAAACACTCACTGATCTAGTTCAACTATGGCTCCACTTGAGACTCGGTCATTGGCAACGCAATGCAAGACAAGGCTATTCTACTCTTAAGATTAACTCTCTACTTTAAGAGATAATATATGCACATATGATAAGAAAAGGTGGTTCTGTTTCTTTCATGTTAAATGAAGAGCTTAGAGCTAATCCAGCTTGATATTATCTAATATGAGGAGTCTCATAATGCGATAATAATGACATAATAAGGATAAATGTATTAAGTCACCTGCCTTCAGAAAAAGACTTAGATCTGTCTCTTTTTTTGGCCAAACACTAAGAAACGTTCAGAAAATTCATAGACTTCTAATTCTTCTCTTCATACTTAATACAAACAAAATGAGAATTCAGGTGAGAATTTAGTTCAGGTGTTATTATTAGCCAATCTCACTGACCAAAGCCACATTCACAAACTTAACAGTCTCTCAGATGCCTTCTAATGAGCTCTATTAATCTGTTCTCTGCACCTCTCCCTTTGGAATTTCACTATGGTATTGCTCTTTTGAGGTGCTTTGACATAATGTTTGATTTTAAATAGGGTCTAAATTATTCTGGTCATGCCATTGACACAATACTTAACATCTCGAATATGCTTTCTCATATGGAGTATATCATCTGTGGTATTAAATATTATTTCATAAAAGTTCAATTACTCCATTTCTTTTAACTCTCCACCTCCAAATAGTAGACAAAGAAGTGGTGCATGAACATGATTAAACATCTCTCTCATTAATCCATTAATTTAATTCACAATCTCCTAAAGAATACTGTCTAAAGACAATATAAGATAAATGAAATAATAATTTAGCAGTCCCCAGGGATAGTTGATGTACATGAGAACTAGTTTCTGATCATGATAGAGTAGAAAAAGGACTGACATGAGGAGTAGGAGGCCTGGGCTTTATTCCTTTCACAGTCACAAGCACAAGTTTTAGTGGTTTCATCTATAAAATAAAAGGCTTGGAAGAGATCCATGCTCTCCAAGTGTACTACGTATCATATTCAGCTGTGAAGCATGTTAAAACAGATACCTTAGGTCCATCTAAATTTGAAAGAATTTGAATTTCGGGCCAGTGCCCAAGAATCTGTGTTTTCTACTAACTGCATAGAGATTGGGACCTACAACAAGGTTTGGGAACCACTGTTCCAAGGATGTCTGGGATCTTTATTTCAGTTTGGAATGCATATGATTCTCGATGTCTACCTCAGGGAAATTTCATCACTGAGATAAAAAAATGCCTACTTGGAATTAGAAGGACCAATATTTTAGTCTGGGATCTGCAAGACCTTACACTTTTAAGGTTCAGGTTCTTCCTCTGAAAAATGCAGATTATGTCAGTGGTATTTCCACGGGCTGTTGAATAAATTATCAAACTTTGCATAGTGTCAGTGAGTATTAGCAGGAGGAGCACCAGGAGAAAGAGAAAAATAGCAGCCAGTTCACAAAATGAAGTGCTATCAAGGGACCAGGAAGAAATAGAAATATATGAAATGAGTAAGGAGTAAAATAATGTTTGCCATTCTTCTATTATATTACCAGCTTAGTTCATTCATTTATGAGGGCATAGTCCCTTTTCTAAAAAATTCAACAGAACAAACAAGCTTCTTCCTTTCAAGATCTGTGGGGAATTTGGTATGTTCATTCTAAGATATCATAGAAAATTGTCGATGGCAAGTGCTGTGAAGTTCTAGAGATAAATATATACAGTGAAACAATGAGAGCAGCACAATATCTTGCATTCTGAAAGAATATTTTAAGCTTCAGATTTCACTCATACCAAAAGGTTCTTTTTAATACTTGCTATCTACTGTTTAAGGACCTAACTGTGCACAACGGTTTTAATATGCATAGTTCCTTCTATTCATGAGCTTACAGTTTAATGCAGTCCATACACAATTATAGAGAGAGACACTGAAGACAAGATATTCCAAACATTTTTCTAGCCTTTTCTTACAGGCAAATTGGACCTTAAAATTTTTTGCAATCTTTAAAGTGATTAATTCTCATCTTTTTGATCTTTATTTCCTTTGAGTCTGCTAACTGAAGAGAAAATAGATAATACAGGAGTAGATAATGTGTGCAGGCATGGAATAGACGGGAAATCTTTGTACCTTCCTCTCAATTTTGCGGTAAACCTAAAACTGCTGTAAAAAAAATAAAGTCTTTAATAAAAAAGAGAGAAAATAGAAAAAAAAATCCATCGCATTCAGCTAAACACATTGTTGCTGTACAAAAATTCCTGCACAGCAAGATGACTCGTAAACTGAGGGCAGACAGAATGTGTAGGAACTGTATTAGGCTTGTAGACTCCAATATATACACCCTTGTACAAAGCACAAAGAATTCAATAATCTGCCACTTCTCTGGTGAAGTGCGTTATTCCGCTGTAGAGTAAATTGCTATGGCCAAATTTTTCAGTAGGATACAATTCTCTACAATAACCCAGCAAGGTCACACCTCAAATGAAGCAGTGACCTACCTGCAAGTCCCCTCATAACTATCAAGGGATTCCAAGGAAGCAGGAGGTCTCCCTAACCTGTCTTCTGGGATCCTTCAGACTGAGTTATAAGAAAGGAGGCTGTGTCCTTTGAACTCCACCTGACATTGTTCTTTATCATTATTTCCTTAGCTTCTGAATTTTTTTTCCAGGGACAGATTATAAATAGGACAAACAGTGCCTAGAGTAGGCTCCGTGACTCATCTAAGCCATAATTACACTGGCCATGAGATTATTTCCAGAACAGACTTAAGGCCTATAATTCAGAGAATAACATTTGTTTTAAAATATGGCTCCAGATACTTTTTTGGTTTTGTCCTAGAAATGTTGAGAGTAACAGAAAAGATGACTTTGTTAAGTACCTATAACTTCTTAATAATCTGTGCATGTGTGTGTGTCTCTGTGTGTGTGTATTTACATACCGAAATAGCTGGTATGTTTGAGCTAAATCCTAAACTGATAGACTAAAAATACCTTTAAGACACTTTATTGTTTCCTTTTCTGGGCCTTTATTTTTAGGGGTAAATGAAGGTTTTTAAAAAGGGAGTTTACTGCAATCATAAAGCAACCCCATGCCAATGTTGCAGAAAAGGCCCTTCTGACTCAGAAACACTAACGCATGGAGGAACTTGCTTTACTCTGGTCAAACCAGGGTTCAAAAACCTCATCCACTTCATCTGCTTTGCTGAAAAAAGCAAGTCTCCCTGGTGCCTCATGCCTCAAATTCCTTTTTGAAAACACCTGTTCTTCTCATGGAATTTGGGGCTTTCTCAGTGACAGTTTGAAAGATTTTTTTAAACCAAAAAATTAGCAGAGAAAGCACAGAGAGAAGTAATGGCCATCACCTTACCCATCAGAAAAATGCTTAAGGAAAGCAAAAATAAAGTTTCAATACATTTCCTTCATAATGATACTTTAATGACTAGAATTATTTTAGAAAAAATATTTAGTTTTGCATAGTGATTATAGATTATATGACGATAAAAGTTTGATGAAATTATACCAAATTTCCCTTATAAGTTGAAGCCTGTCTATGAATGAAAGATGAATTTTTTCTTATTAGATCATCTGTTCATCTGGCATAATTTTTCCTTAACATTTTTGTCATGGTTGTATTTATGTCAGTTTTCAGTATTAATCCGTAAGATAGTATTAGCTACTTCTTGGCTATTTTCTATTATATATTATATATATATCTGTTAATCTCAAATTTTCTCTGGTTGGTTCAGTTGATGGTTCTCTCAACAGATCAGCTCTAAGCTGAATTCCTGAGGTTTGACCCTTTAAAAAACTGAAATATTGTGCAACAATCTTTCACAGCCCAAATACTTTGATTGCGTTATTGAGATCTTTAAATTAACTGAGAAGGTAACTGGTCTTATATTCAATCTGGGAATGACTGATCTATTCACACTTAATTTTAAAAAGTAAAGGTATTCCAAGCCTAAAGTGAATTTTCCTTTCCACTGAATCTTGAATCGATACAAAGTGAATTCTAGAAAAATGTGAAATATGCATGTATGTGTAAGAATAAATCCTTCGTATCTACCATCAATTTCCACTTTGGGTGTTCTCAAATGTTCACTTTACCTGTAGTAGGATTTATCGATTGACCAAGACACAGGCTCATTCAACAGTGTAATTTTTGAGTTATTTCACTGAAACAAAATGGGCATAATTATTTAGACGGACATCTGACAATGAATACTTTTCAGACTTGGCTGGGTAATGCTTTTAGCATCACTGATCCAGGAGGATCCAATAATATGACTGACTTTTGTTTAATAGAATTCCTTCTAGAATGTTCTACTCCATTAGTAAAAGGGGGTTGCTCAAGTTACACAGATATGTTCTCAAGGACATTGGCTAATAAACACAGACATTTGTGTCTAGATGCTGAATGTTTATATACAGGCATTTGCTCAAGCAAACTATTCTCTAAATATATAAGTTGTATTAACAAAATGATTACTGTATTAAACTTAGACCTGCTTAGACCTAATCAGATTTTTAAATTTACTGTAGCCTATAGAAATATTTCTCCCAAAATATAGAATATTTTCTATATTTGGGTTACTCTGCAAAGACTGTAACAACATACATAAAAACAATCAAAAGAATACAATCAAGCAGAAGTCACTTTGTAGAAAATAGAGGACATTTTATTAATTTTTTGTCCCAGACTTTTATATTCTGCAACTTAGTATGTTAGATTCAGGAAGATGAATAAATAACAGGTTATTTGTTAATGCAGTGCTGCAAAGTAGTGGCATTCAGAATCATATCAAACACAGTTTATATAGGACCATCTGAAAAAGACATTATGCAGTGTTTAGCTGAGTTTGTATAAAATCCTACAGCTGTCTCTAGGATGCCTTTCCCTTGTGGAAAAAAGCTTAATTCTGCCAAGGCAAGAGTGCAGGGCCCCTTCTTGCCCTTATTTGCTTTTAGAGACTCACACTGTCAGGTTGATAAATGGTCTTTGACAGAAGCAAAGGTAATTCAAAGCTCATTCACAGGTAGAATAGTCTTTAATAGATTCTTTTTAAAAACTCTGGTGGAGGAAAAATATATAGAAAGAATGCATAGTATTAACTCACTGTGAGGCTGTTATATTCCCAAAAGCCAAAAACCCATAGTCTCTGTACAGCTATATTTTTGTCATTCTGTCACGCTTACTGTGTACATGTGTCTGTTTATTTACAAACAAGCTTCTTTATTTTGTTTCCATCTGAAAGAAAATCAGTGTTTAAGAAAAAATTCTTTGGTTGAAAACGTGGTGTGCTTTTTTTGGCAGGGGAGAGGGCAGCCTTTTAGAACTGAACAATGTTGAATGTATATTTGACAAGCTCGCCCTATCATAATGATGCTTTGGAATTACAGAAAAGAGTTGAAGGTTTTAGTAAATGCAGGTAAATTTTAGGTCTATTCTCTTTGCTTTTGATGTTTGACAAATCAATTCATTAGTGATAAAATAATGGGGTAAGTCAGCAGAGAGAGCTCAATTCATTGCATTTATCCCACCCACCATAGTTCATCTGCAGAGTGGTTGCTTTGATTGTGTGAGATCATATTCCCATCATCCTCCCAGGCATAGATCCCTCACATTTCATTTCGGTTTATTCCTTTTGTTCTTTTAAAAAAAGGCACAAGAATACAGCAGTGAGAAAGAGCTTTTCCTGCAGTGTTAAGGAAATTTTCTAATTAATGGTAGATACAAATAATAGGATATATTTGCTTTTCTGGGTATTCTGAAGAGAGTGAGAACACTATTTAGTTGCCATTACTTTTATATTAGCTCAAATAAATAACTACTCTTATACTAAACCAGTTTCAGAGCTATGGGTCATGTTTACTATTTTTGCTTTCTATGCTTTGACATGTAATGAAGTTAATTTTCTTTGGAAGACAGCATTGGAGTGATCTGCAACACTCACATGGATGCACATTAGCACACCTCTGAGAAAAAAATAGAACTGATTGAAACCCTAAGGAAATCCTTTGGGCAAATAAAATTGCCCAATTCAGTGAAGGGCTTTCCTGGGTTTTATCATATTTGGCAGAAATAATATGCTAAATCTTTTTAAAAATGCAAACAGGAAAAAACATAACTGTATCAGTCATTCTATTGAGCACTGCAGTTGCATCACCCTGAGATGTGTCGTCATTCATATATCTAGAGGAGAGTGGTACAAAGAAGATCATATGTGTCTTACTTGTAGAGCCTGTAATTGTATAGATGTGTAAAGACTCATACATGAATAATTATGCTTTAATGTAAGCAAACACAATGTAGAAAGAGATCATTTTTTTTTTTTTAAATGAGGCATTGACAACACAATAAAGCCTTTTTGGGGGAGTGACCATTTTAGATATTCGAGGATGTGTAAGATTTAATATGCAGAGTTGTTGGTGAAAGGAGGCAACTGTAAGAGTGAGGAGGCCAGGCACGGTGGCTCATTCCTATAATCCCAGTACTTTGGGAGGCTGAGGCTGGTAGATCATGAGGTCAAGAGATCGAGACCATCCTGGTCAACATGGTGAAACCCTGTCTCTACTAAAAATACAAAAATTAGCTGGGCCTAGTGGTGCGTGCCTGTAGTCCCAGGTACTCGGGAGGCTGAGGCAGGAGAATTGCTTGAACTCAGGAGGCGGAGTTTGCTGTGAGCCGAGATCACGCCATCGTGCTCCAGCCTGGGTAACGAGCGAAACTCTGTCTCAAAAAAAAAAGAGTGGGGAGCATCTTTGAGGATATGAAAGCCTGAAGTCTGAGATCATTTCACAGAGGTATTCTATCTCAATCGTATTCCTCACATCACATTATGGAAACGTGTCAAATACAAGAATGGAATGATGGCTGACACATTCACCCATTAATTCACTCATTCACTGAGTTTCTGCAATGAGTTGTAGGAATTCAGTGAACTCATTGGGTGAGTGTAACACTAGAAATACATTAAGAAATGAATAACATATGTCATCTGTATAGGGATCATTCTTTAGTGCGGAGTATGGAAGGCAAAACACAAAATTACAAGGCAATATAATAAATTCTTAAATTGGAGTTTAACAATATCATGGAAGTAAAACACATGTCCCAGCTAAATCTACCTGAGAGAATCAGGAAAAAATTAACAGAGAAGCTGACACGTGGCCTAGATCCTGAAGGGTATGTAAATATTATAGTAGATGGAGAGTGTGAGATGAACAGTCAAAGCAAAGTAAAATAATTATTTGTGAATGCAAACGGGTATAAAAGGGCATAGTTTTTCAGGGTAGAAGGCCTTGAGTACTACGCTTAGGGGATTCGATTTATTACTTAGCACTACATCAGTGAAAGCTTCTGAGCAAAGCAGTGAAAAGATCTTTGGATTTTAGAGCCATTGATTTATAGCACACATAAATAAAAAAAGTAGATTGCAGTTTGCTCAATCCACTGATCTCTAATATCGTCTATATTATGATTATACCTTAGACCAAGTAGAGTTTTTAATGTGTCAATCTTTAAAAAGAACTGAAGAATCCACCTGCTATACTATTAGCTCAATTGTCTCATCATTACTTAGTCTAATAGAAACCTTATAATTTAAAGGAAAACAGAACAATTAAAGGGATAATAACTCATTGCAGGTCTTGTGCAGTTTAGTGACTAAATAAAAGACTTCTGAACAAGGCTATGGCTTCTCCTTAAGTCCACTGAATATGCTAATATAAAAAGAAACACATATGCCATGTATATAGTAGTTCTTCTGGCCTCTGCCCCACCACGGATCAAGACTGAATACTAATCAATGATGTATAATCATTACATGGCAGGATTATGTCACTGTTTGCATACACAATTTTATGAAACAAAACTTAGTATTTATTTTAGTTAAATATGTAAATCATAATCCTCTTCAAGATACTCATTAAATCCTTGGTTTAAAATCCTCCAATCCATCTCTCTGAGGATGAAACCTAAATTTCTTGCCACGCATTACACATATTTCCAGTATTTCAACAGTGTGTACTCCTAACTTCATCTCCTATTATTCTTTCCTGGGCTTTGTCCATTCCAGCCAGACTGCTTTTCTAGCTATTTTTCAAACGCAGCAAGCTCAACACTCCAGGCCTTTTGCACTCGCTCTTCCTTCTATCCATGCTCTTCTTCCCCACGAGTCACTTGGTTGTTTTGCCTTTCAAATCCTCACCCAGTGTCACCACACTCTCTGTTCTAAATTAGCTGCACTCAGCAACCCCAAAACCCCCATCACATTCAACTATATCATTCTTCTTATCTGAAGTTATCTCATTTATCTTCTTACTTACATGTTTATTCTGTCTCCTTCTATCTCACATTCCCACCACATAAACACACTATATTACAAAATATGAGAAAAATTTGTCCAGTTAGCACATTACTGTTTTCTGAGAACCCAGGACAGTTCGTGTTCAGTTGAGTGGATGAAGATATAACATTATCATATATTTAGATCATGGCTTTCAAAAGTGATGTTAATCAGAACGAGTACAAGTTATATTTGGGCATGACTGGAAAGAAAAATGTGTCTTAGTCCCCTCTACATTATGCAAAGATGTTTGTTTGGTTAAAAGTTTCATTTATTGGCCAAATGTGGTGGCTCACTCCCAGGACTTTAGGAGGCTGAGGCGGGTGGATCACTTGAGGTCAGGAGTTTGACACCAACCTGGCCAATATGGTGAAACCTTGTCTCTACTAAAAATACAAAAAATAGCTGGGCTATTTTTTAAAAGACAAAATACAGCTGGCACTTGTAGTCCCAGCTACTCAGGAGGCTGAGGCAGGAGAATTGCTTGAACCCAGGGAGGCAGAGGTTGCAGTGAACTGAGATCACACCACTGCACTCCAGCCTGGGCTACAGAGGGAGACTTTCATGCCCACTGATACATTGCTCATCATTTGTACCAGGAAAATTAATAGGAATTAGGAGGAAATGTTAGTGTCCTTTCTTCTTCTCCTCCTACTCTAGCATATAATCAACCATGTCCTTCTCATCTGCAAAGTACTTATTAAGGCTTTGCTGAGAAAGACTTTGAAAGGGAGCCTGCAAAAAAGAAATTACATGATTGTCTGGACCTCACCCTTTTTTACAAACAGAGACAGATGCAGATAAAAGTGACGGAACTGTATTTGTTATCTGCATTCCTTTGTAACATGTTGCCTTCAAAAAGCCTCTTTTTTTTGGTTCTTCTTGCCTTATTTTGATTTTGTTCTCTCTGTTCTATAATCACGAATACGACCTTTGCATTTGCCTGAAAGTGGTTCTTTTTCATGGTACAGTACTAATTATGGGGATGACATAGTGCTGTTTAGAGATTAGCAATGTGCCATGGTAGAAACAACCAGAGATGAAGAGTAAATACAAAGAAAATATAACTGAGATCACAGACCTGTTTCTGCTACCTGGTCAGCTTAGACCTTGGGCAGCAGATACGTGTCTTAATCTCCTAGAGTCTTAATTTCTACTCCTATAGTATTTTCTCTCACAAATTAAAGAAATAATATATAACATACAGGAACAATCTGATTCTCTATGTCTGAAATGTATACTTGTTAAATGATGCACAGGTAATTTAGATATGCACTAGAAGTGAGAAGCAAAGGTATGGATTATGACTTGGGAACCTCAAAATATGTGCCTAGTTTATTACTCCTCTGGTAATGCTAACTCTGTGATCACAGCACACAAAGGTCAGTGTCTGACTATCCGATATGTGCCCTATTATATCTCATGGTGGGTGACATGTATAACTACCTTAAATTCCATGAGGAATGTAATTTATCAATAGCTTTTTAAATCCAGAACTTAATCCTTCCTTCCTTCTATTATCCATATATCCCAGAAGCAAAATTCAAACAACTCTAAACCAGAAGGGATGTCAAGTACTCCAACAAGCCCTGGCAGTGTTTGTGGAGGTGTAAGAACAGTTTTAAATTTTCCAATGTAGGTTATGAACTCATAGAAATATTTGTATCTCTAAAATATCCTCGAAGTTAAGTGACATGCAAATATTATGTGGCATATATATTTCATTCTAGTGAGATAGCTATTTTCCTCGCCCCTATGTAATCTGAAATTTGAAAGCCAGGCTGTTTTTAAAGCTCTTAAAGTGCCGTGGAATGAATTATGTCTGTTCTGACATAGTAACGTCTGAGGGATCAGCTCTGGTGTACTCATCAAGTTTATATTGCCAACATTCTTAATATGTTAAATTGTGTTAATTAATTCTGTATCCAGGATATAACAGGTTAACCTTTTGTTATACCATCCTCTATCAAAAGAGATTTTTTTTTAATTCACACTTTATTTAAATTCCTTTTGTGGCCTGTTAGTATAAAAAAAGAAACACATTTAAAAATGCATTTGTTTCATACAGAAATATTCTAAGAGAAAATCTAGATGGAAACTTTTTTTTTCTACTTTCCTAAAACATAAATAAGACATTAGTGTAAAGCAGTGGTACTATTTAAAATATACCGCTGGTGTTGAAGCTTTCTCATCTAAATTGGTGTATATATCTTTATACTTACAAAGTTTCCATACAGTTTATTCAAACAAACCATTTCTAAGAAAGCTACATTTTATTCTTATTTCTCAAACTCCCCATATGCCAAATGAAACAGCCAAATTGCACTTTTTCAGCATCTCAACATAGTTAGTATTATTATAGCAATTATTTTATGAAGATCTAAAACATAACAGGGAGATGTGGCATGCAACATTATTACCCAGATTATCTATTGGTGTAATGCACCACATTAACAGATTAAGGAAGGGAAAAATAATGGTCATATCAACAGATGACGAAACAATACTTATTCATGTCAAACCAAATCTTTGCACATTTAGAATAAAATGGGATTTTGTAATTCTCATGAAATCTTATATTTAGTGATAAAATACTGGAATACTTTACAATTTTAGACTGGACAGGAATGCTTATTATCACTGCGTCGATACATCCTATGAGATCTTTAATACAAAAAGGCAAAAAAAATAATGAAAAATTTTAACGATTGGAAATGTTATCATATTTACCTATACCTATATACATGCACACATACATCTGATGTTATTATGTATATATAAAAAAACAAAAATATGCAAGTCTGTTGCAAAAAAATGTTAAATTAGAAACAGAATGTGTTACAGAGATGACCTATATCAGATACTAAAGAGAATACTAGACAAATCAGTTGAAAATTTTCAAAGGAAACTTTGAAAATGTTTAGATCTTATTTCTTTTTTTTTAAATTTATTTATTTTACTTTAGGCGCATACTATGTATCTGGCATTTCTCCCCATGTTTTCCCTCCCTACCCTCCCTTCCCTCCCCACCCCCCACTTTCTCTCCCCTACCCCCTCAACTGCCCCCAGTGTGTGATGCTCCTCTCCCTGAATCCACGTATTCTCATTGTTCAACACTCACCTATGAGTGAGAACATACGGTGTTTGGCTTTCTGTTCTTATGTCAGTTTGCTGAGAATGATGGTTTCCAGATTCATCCAAGTCCCTACAAAGGACACGAACTCATCGTTTTTTATGGCTGCATAGTATTCCATGTGTCTTTGTATCACATTTAGATCCTATTTCTTAATATGTCTCCTTACTTCATGTTTATGATACAGGATGGAAAGGAAATCATGGAAGGTAGACACTTGCTAAGAGCTTGCTTTGTTGATAGCATAGGTGCATTTCATCCACCTTCTACAATGGAATTGATAAGGAAAACACCTTTTATATGACAAGATGAGTAAAAAGAAGGCCTTCAGCAATACTTTGAAGTATTGCTACTTGGAGAATTTGATATATGACTCTGAAATTTAGAAGGCACGAGGTCCACTGACTGACTCCTGAACAGAAATCTAGAGAATAAAAGAGGAGATCTGACAAGCTGTTTTGAAGGAGGAATTAACATGTTGTGGCTGATTTAGGATCAGAATTCTGATCCCAGAATTTACTACGTTAAAGGAGACAGGGATACTTTCTAAGGTTTAGATGTGGGCCATGTGGAGAAAAAAAGCTGGCATATAGCTCTTTTTACTTCTGTCTAACAAGGGTCCATTGATGTGATCTAACAGTAAGAATCTCTGCCACCCTGGACAAGCAGGGACTAAGCTCATCTACAGAAATGGGAAGGAATTAATGTAGCATCCATGTCGTGGTGGTTGCAGTGAGAGAGACTCAGCAAGGAAGCTTATGTGCAACTTTCGAAACATCCCAGAATCAAGTCAGCTTTAAACATCTGCCAGACCCAAAGTACATAAAACCAATTTGTTACTCTGTTAGCCAGGCTGGAGTGCAATCCAATAAAAGCTCACTGTAACCTCAAACTCCTGGGCTCCAGTGATCCTCCCACTTCAGCCTCCCAAATAGCCAGGGATATCGGAACATGTCAGTATGCTTGGCTTCTTTTCTTTTTTACTTTATTTTCTTTTCTCTCTTTTCTTTTCTTTCTTTCCTTTTTTCTCCTTCCTTCCTTCCTTTTTCTTTCTTTCCTTCCTTCCTTCCTTCCTTCCTCCCTCCCTCCCTCCCTCCTTCTTTCCTCTCTCTCTCTTTCTCTTTCTCTCTCTCTCTTTCTTTCTTCCTTTCTTTCTTTCTTTCTTTTTCTTTCTCACACTAGGTCTTGATATGCTGCCCAGGTTGGTCTTGAACTCCTAGCCTCAGTCTATCAAGCTATCCTCCTGCTTTGGCTCCCAAAGTGATGTTATGGGATTATAGGCATGAGCCATAGTCATGCCCAGTTTTGTTTTTTGTTGTTGTTGGTTTTTTTTTTTTTTTGGCAATCAAATATCCTAGATATAATTTTGAAGTAATTTAATAAGTCAATCCCAAAATTTGTTGGGAATATTACAAGTCCAAAAGTTGGCAATTATAAGAAGAACAGATTTGGTGATAGGAAGAGCTTTCCATACCTGATGTCAAAATTTATTTTAAAGCCAGAGTGGTTAAGAGGTTGGTATTAAAGATTGCACAATGTTAGACAAAACAAACAAATGGAACAGAATAAGAAGTTACAAAATAGATCCACATATATGTGGATAATAACTTTATAGGTGCTGTATATGTGGAAAACTGGTCTATTGACTCCAGCCAATAAATGAACCTAGAATAATTGGGTGTGGGAAGAGTGGAAATTTACTTCACAGAATGCACAAAATAAATTTCAGGTGTATTAAACATTTAACATTCAAGGATAGATATGTAAAACATTTAGAAGATCACATAGAAAAACATCATCACCTCAAGAGTGAGGAATTTTCTTTTGCCAAACAAGACACTAAAATTGAAAACTACAAAGAATGTACTTATTAAATTTGACCTTTTTAACATTAGAAACATCAATGCAACAGAAGACTCCATAAACCAGAAAAAAAGAATGTCGCAGAGTGTAACAGATATTTACAATACTGGGATATATGTATATACCACTTATTCAAAATAGACAGAAGAGCAGTGGATGTGAAAAGTTGTCCAAGTGGCTGATAAATACATGAAAAGTTGCTCAATACCTCTAGTAACCAAGAAAAGGTTGATTAAAGCTGCATTTAAATATTATTTGACAACAACCATCAGATTCCAAAGATGTCCAACAGCAGGTAATACCAAGTCTATGTTGAAGATGCGGAGAAATAGATATTCTCATATATGGTTCCCTTTTTTTTTTCTTTTGAGAATACAGACTTATCGAATTGCATTAGGAAGAAATTTTGCAATAGCTGGTAAAGTTCAAGATAATCACACCCTACAACACATCAATTCCTCTCTTTCATAGACCTTAGAAAAGCTCTCATGCATGAGCACATTGAGACATGTTCAACAGCGTTAACTGCAGCTTTAGAAACAGCCCAAATGTCCATCACCAGAAGTCTAGATCAACACATTTGGGTGGAGTCATACAAGGTACAATTCTGCAGATAAATCAAAATGAGCAAGCCAGGAATAGAGGATAATATGGTACCCAATGGAATAAAAATGGAATACAAAATGATGAGGGAAATAATATAATACAAATAAAATAGCAGTGATAAGAGAAAACACTCAATAAGAAGTGCTGCAACCTCTCTTCCACTTCACGTAATTAACTTCTGACTGCCTGTTACTACCTAAGTCCTTCCTATGATAACATAAAAGCAGGCTCCTTCAACAGATTTAACTTAGCTATTAAGTACTTTCTAGTGCTTTCTTTAAATCTTAAAATTAGTTGGAAATATTTGAATATAACTAGATAAAGCCTTTTCTACTACTTTTTAAAAAGCTAATAAAATGTTTGAGTTGTAAAATGTTCCTAATTTTGCCTCTTCCCCCCAACAAATCTGTAAATATTCTTTATCTTGTTTAGGAAGTTTTTTTTTTTAACTAGCATATCCATTCCTTGGCTCAACCTTGGTTAATCAAATTGGTTAAAAAAAATGTGTAGCTCATGTGATAAAAATATCAGAATTTGTTGATTACCTAAAAAAGGATAACAGCCATTATATTTGTACCTGTGATTACAAAACCAAAAATTAGTCAGTATAGAAAGTCATTACTGAGTTGAGAAGGTATTTTTAAAACACCTCACATTTAATTATTTGATATATTAGGAACTACTGAGACTTACTATAAAATAAATGATTAGCTATTGGGAATTGGATCAGATTATTCTTTAGAAAAAAGTGAAATTCTTTTCACATTGCATTTATTCATGCACTAAAGAGACATCTATAGCAAGCATAGTTTGTTTGTAGAGGTGATGCCAGAGAAAGCTATAAAATGAAGAGTAAACTTGCCACAAGTCTCTTCAATAGTACCAAGCTAAATATTATGATGTGATATGGCTTGGCTGTGTCCCAACCCAAATGTCATATTGAATTGTAGCTCCCATAATTCCCATGTGTTGTGGGAGGGGCCCAATGGGAGAGAAATGAATTGTGGGGGCAGTTTTCCCCATACTGTTCTTGTGGTAATGAATAAGTCTCATGAGATGTGATGGTTTTATAAGGAGTTTCTCCTTTCACTTAGCTTTCATTCTCCCTTATCTGTCACCGTGTAAGACATGCCTTTCATCTTCTGCCTTGATAGTGAGTCCTCTCCAGCCCCATGGAAATGTGAGTCCATAAAACTTCTTTTTCTTTATAACTTACCCAGTCCTGGGTGTGTCTTTATTAGCATCGTGAAAACAGACTAATACATAATGTATGCAAAACATGCAGTATTTTGGAATAAAGAAGAAAAACTCTAAATGGAATTTCTGGTATTTAAAATATTCATTCATAGTTTATAGTTTTTTAGAGAAAAGAGTTGCTTTCAAACTTTATTTGGTTATGTTTTCTAAATAGTAAGAAGACTTACTAACATTTAGCGTTTTAAATAAGGAATAACATATCAGTGAAACTGTTAAGCATTTATTTCTAAAGTTCACCATATTTTATACTTCTTAGTTTTTCTATTCAATTAATTATGAATAACCATATATTATATGCACATTTTAATCATTCTTATATGACATTTTAGAAATGGAAATATGATAGATTTAGAAACATTACATAACATCTTCTTAATATGGCCCTTAAATTTATTTGCTTATAACTTTGCTGAAAGTCCCAATGATACGCCTCTACAATGACTCATATTTCTGTCTCTTTCAATATTGAAACATTATTATTTTTGGTTCCCTTTTATGATTTTTGGCCAAGATAGCTGAGATTATGTGAGCTTATCTTAAGAAAGTTATCAAGGTTCATTTTTCCCATTCCCCAACTTATTTTTAAGAAAGTCGAAAGTCAGATAGCCTTATAAGAAAACTCTTAAATATAATACAAACTTGTTTTAGGAGACTTTTTAAAGAAAAAATTCTTTCTTTTTTTTTTCTGAGACAGAGTCTCACTCTTCCGCTCAGGTTGGAGTGCAATGGCGTGACCTCAGCTCACTGCAGCCTCTACCTCCTGGGTTCAAGCAGTTATCCTCCCTCAGCCTCCTGAGTAGCTGTAGCTGGGATTACAGGTGTGTGCTACCACACCCAGCTGATTTTTGTGTTTTCAATAGAAATGGGGTTTCACCATGTTGGCCAGGCTGGTCTCAAACTCATTGGTCTCGAACTCCTGACCTCATGATCCTCCCTCCTGGGCCTCCCAAAGTGCTGAGATTACAAATGTGAGCCACCGGGCAAAGCCTTTTTTTTTTAGATTTTTAACTGAAAGTAAACTTATGGAATCTGGGAAAACAGGCACCAAGTATTAGGTAAAATGTCCTAGACTGCCTTTGTAAAGCCTAGATTATAGATACAAGTCCTAAGTGGATCCACATTCTTTCTAGGCATTGTCCCATCTTACAGCATATTTCCTGTCCTAACAAATCAATATTGCCAAAATTCATAGGGATATAACAACCTTAAGACTAGTGTAAGGTGAGAACCATATACTAAACATGCATATAAAAAGAATATAGATTACATTGTTTTTTCCTCAACATTAAATATGTATTTTATTCTGAGATGTATAGTGAAATATGATAAAATAAAGTTTTGGTCATCTATACTTAAAGTGATTCAGATATTTATCAAATTTTAGATGTAATTAAAATGAGCCAAAAGTTTGGGGTCAGGACAGTTGGAAATACTGATGAGAAAGAGCCTTTAAAAAGTAAGAGAGTCAAAATGAGTCTTGATGTTATCAGAAATTGATTGTACAAGAATGAAATAATGTATTTTGCAGCAAGTTGGATGGAGCTGGATGCCATTATTCTAAGTGAAGTATCACACTAGTGAAAAACCAAAACCTGTATGTTGTCACTTATAAGTAAGAACTAAGCTATGAGTTCACAAAGGCATACAGAGTGATATAATGGACTTAGGAGACTCAGAAGAGGGAGGGTGAGAAGCGCTAGGGATAAAAACTACAGATTAGGTACAATGTACACTACTCAGGTGACAGGTGAACTAAAATCTGAAAATTCACCACTATGTAATTCATCCACATAACAAAAAACCACTTGAACCCTCAAAGCTATTGAAATAAAATTTTTTAAAGAAAAAATCAATTTTACTTTAGTTTTAAATCAAACATCATAGTAAGAATAAATTTTTGGTATTGAGAAATTTTATTACTCTTGTGATACCTTTTTCAAAATATAGGTATGAACTCTGCTTGGTTATTAACAATTTTAAAAAAGAGATTTTTATTTAACATCAGGCTTTTTGTCTTTATCACAGACCACTTAAATGATTTTGTTTTCAAAATCATGTCTTCCTTGAGACTTACAGGTAATAGAGAGCATCTTTTTGCCATACTCTTAAAAAGTAAAAAAAACTTAAGCTCAGTTTTGTTTGCATCTGAGCCAAATTTTAAAGGATTACCTTCTTAATCTTGACATTCAAAGGAGACATCCCATGATGTTGTAAATGTTCCAGCAGGATTAAGGAGAGAGACTGCAGTGTCTCTAAGAGCTCTCCAGCCTGTCTTCAATATGCTCCCTTCTCAGTGATGGGGCGGAGTGGAACAGAATATCTGAGCCTTTGACCACATCAAAGAAGTCAGATGTGTCAAAGTGTGACTACCCTCAATGTATTAAGTAATGTAGAGGGAATTGTAGCAGCATATTTTACTTGTACCACATTCCTCCCCAGCGCATTCAGTGATGCTGAAAGAATGAGTAGGAAATGCCTAATATCATAAATAAATTTTTCTTCAAAAATTATAAGTGAAATAAAGTAATAGTAAATGTGAGAAATCTGCAATCATTTATTAAATATCATGTGTCTCCCATTTAGCCTATTTGTTACGTTTATTATATTCAAACAATAGCCATTATTCAGTAATTAGACTCAGAAATTTGATACACACTTTTGAGGCAGATTGTTAAAAATACCACTACTATTTTAAATGTAACTATATTTAGAATAAATCTGAGCTGTCTCTATTATGGACATGTAAAATACTAACTGAAAAGGAGGGCTGAATTTGATTGCCAATAATGAATATAGGAACAGATTGCAGGGAAATATGTAAAGGTTGGAAAATATATTATAGGTTCACTTGTAGGGACAGGAATTTAATTTTTCTGCATTGTAGACTAAGATGTGAAATTCGAAATTAGTTAAAAGTATGGCTATTGAACTTTATTATAGAAAAGTTAAAATTGTAGTTGAATACGTGTATAGTGTGTTAGTCTGTTCTTACATTCCTATAAAGGAATACCTGAGCCTGGGCAATTTGTATTAAAAAGAGGTTTAATTGGCTCATGATTCTGCAGGCTATACAGGAAGCATGGTGCCTGCATGTGCTTCTAGAAAGGGGCTCAGGGAGCTTATAGGAAACTTAGCTCATGGTGGCAGGCAAGGGACGTAGTGTCACAAAATGAGATCAGAAGCAAGAAAGACAGAGAGAGAGAGTGGGGAGGCACCACATATTTTTAAACAACCAGATCTTGAGTGAACTCAAAGCGAGAACTCACTCATCACCAAGGGGATGGCACTAAGCCATTCGTGAAGGATCTGCCCCCATGGTCCAAACACCTCCCACCAGGCCCTGCCTCTGTAACTGCCCAAGGGGTTCACCTTGCCTACTCCCTAGACAGAGCCGATTCATTGAGACAGGGGAATTGCAATAGAGAAAGAGTAATTCACACAGAGCCGGCTGTGCAGGAGACTGGAGTTTTAGTATTACTCAAATCAGTTTCCTTGAGCATTCAGGGAGCAGAATTTTTAAGGATAACTTGGTGGGTGGGGGAAAGCTGGTGAGCCAGGAGTGCAGACTGGTCAGAGATGAAATCACAGGGAGTTGGAACTGTCTTCTTGTGCTCAGTCAGTTCCTAGGTGGGGGCCACAAGATCAGATGAGCCTTTTTATTGATCTGGGTGGGCCCAGCTGATCCATCAAGTGCAGGGTCTGCAAAATATCTCAAGCACTGATCTCAGGAGAAGTTTAGGGAGGGTCAGAATCTTGGTGTCTTCAGCTGCATGACTCCTAAAGCATAATATCTCATCTTGTGGCTAATGTTAGTCCCATAAAGGCAATCTAGTCCCCAAGCAAGAATGAGGTCTGCTTTGGGAAAGGGCCGTTACTGTCTTTGTTTAAACTATAAATTATAAACTAAGTTTCTCCCAAAGTTAGTTCAGCCTACGCCCAGGAATGAGCAAGGACAGCTTGGAGGTTGGAAGCAAAATGGAGTCAGTTAAGTTAGATCTTTTTCACTGTCTCAGCCATAATTTTGCAAAGGCAGTTTCACCTCCAGCACAGGAGATTGCATTTCAATGTGAGATTTGGAGGGGACAGATATCTAAACAATATCATGTAGGGTGTTTTCATCAACTTTCCTAATATGGCAATTGATTAACAAGTGTTAAACTAACATCTTGACTTAGCAACTGCTAAAATTCGTTATAAAGTCAAAAATATATTGTGACATCCTACACATCAGATTCTTTTCTCTTTTTTTTTTTTCATCTTTTCCTCTTCAACAAGAAATCTCAGGCTTTCGTTTACAAATGACCATGTCAAATCTGTTGATGACAAATTTAGTGCCTAACAGCAAGACACTGTTTAAAGAATGCCAGGAAATAACAAAATAAGTAGAAAAACCAAAATTCTGGATTTTATCAGCTAGGAAAGCATCAGGAAACTGAGGGTTTTGAATCAGTTAATCCATTTTGTTCCTGGTTTTGCTTTGTTTGGAAAAATAGAATCTTTTCACTGAAGCCTCATAGAGGCTTGTTAGGTGAGGCAGAAAAACAACTAAGATTTAAGTTCTTCCTTTATGCAAAGCCTATGCTGTCCCACCACTTTCTCCTCTGTGTTTTAAACATCCAGACCTATATAGAAACAGAGCAGAGTTCTTTTTATTTCTTTTAAATAAAGAAATTAAAATAGCTGCAAAAAGCCTAATTCTTGACCTATAGCACTTCAGAAAACTTTTCAGTTGATGATCTCCCACAGTTATTTTTAAGTCTGTTTTTGCATGCTGTGTGTCTCTCTGTGTGTGTGTGCATATCTGCACACATGCACACCATTACGTCATCTCATTATATATACAGCCATATTATCTATACTCCTGGATATTTGTAGGCTAAAAAAATGCTTAACCCTGAATATATTATCTTGAATAATAAGTATTTTGTTTTGCCTTGTAAGATTTGAGGACAGAGGTATATTTTATGGTATGTACAGAAAAAAAGTAATATAGAGAAAATTCCACTTTCAGAAAGAATCAACTTCTGTGGGAATGTTTCTATGTTTCTGTTTCTGTCTCTGTAGGTACAGATACATTTCTCATTTATCTGTGCATATAAATATATAGTCTTAGCATCTGTCTTGAAACAGGGCCACACGATAACATACTTGGCATATTAACAGCTTATGCCTGATAAAGATCAGAATTCCAAAGGGTCAGAGTGAAAGCACAAGGAATAATACATATTTGATCAAAATTCACTTGTAGACTAAGAGATGATTGGCAGAGAACAAGCAATATTAAGCACTCAGCTCTGCTCAGAGAAACTGCAGTGAATACACAGCCAAGAATACCATCTGTTGAATATGAAATTCTTGGATCAAGACATTATAGATACATTTCCCCAAACAGCAGGGACAGAAGTCTTTCTAGAAACAAAATCACAATAGGGTTGCAGAAACGTGAAGTGAGAGAGAGGCAAATAACTGTTCTCTGCATTGTGGGGAGCAGATTCCCTTACTGCTAGTGCGGAGTGTGATTAATTACATGGCATAGTTCATAGTGGTGGTAGTAAATAAACATACAGCAGGTAGTCACCCTGTTCGAATAATTTCTAAATCAGTATGTCAACTACCAGCTATGGGTAGATTGAAATCTTTTTAATCGCTGTGGTGTCTGCACCTTTTTTCACATTTGGAATTCATTGTGTTCCCTGTCATTCATTATGTTTTTTAAAGATAATAGAATGATGGCTGTGTGATATTCAGTAGGAAGATTTATATGAAAAGTTTGATGAATGATACTGTTCTTAAGGAAAAACTCAAATACAATGCCATGCAGTTATATTTGGATCTGGTGTTCTTAGAAAAATCATATTTTTCTATACATTAAAATAAAACCTTTACTAGAATGGACCTGCATCTTTTTTAGGAAACCAGCCTGGTATCTAGAGATAGACAGTTGTTGACATGGAAATGACCTATGCTAGTGAGAAGCATAAAATGGTGGGCAGGAACAATGGTACAGTAAGAGAAATAATAGTGAATATAAAGCTGTTAATGAAAGGACCCCATTCCTTTAATTGCACACATTGAGAAAAGATGGAAACCAATATGAAGGGGACTCAAATGTTGATTAATTCAGAATATCATTTTGTCATAGTTTTTGCATTCAGATGAATTACATTAAAACATTTTATTTTACTCCAGTAAGTTCTGTACTTCTGTTCAGTTTTCTAAAGCATCGCATATTAATAGTGGGAAATAATCACTATTAACATGTAGTAGGTGCTCAATAAGTAGTTAAGGGAAGAAGTATGATGATCATACGATAAAAGCACTCATTTGAATGCTTTGTATTTATTAACTCACTTAATTCTTATAACAATTCTAAGGAATAGATGCAATTAGGATCTCTCAGTGTTTTTGTAAGGAAACTAAGGCAGATATTTTAGATAAAATACCAAAGGTCACTCAGTAAATTGATTTGAAACCAAAACTCTTTCTCCAGATTCTGTGCTTCTAACTACTTTGCTATTTTGTGTATTAAAAGAGCCATAGTACCCTTTTAATGTATTTTTTTAGGCCCATAGTAGACATTCATAATGAGATTATGTCTCTCATGTTTATAAAGAGCATTCATTGGGGACATTGTTATTATCAAATTTAGAGTGTAATAGAATTGCTTCTGTTAGCTTCTGTTAATTTTGGGAGATGCATATGACTTTAGGAGTCCTGTTAATACTTCTGTCAACAGAGTACAAGCTACTTGAAGAGCAACATAGTTATCTGGGTGGACTTGAATTCATAAACAACTTAAAGAAAGTTTAGTAATTTTCCCTTGGCTTTCCCTGAGCCTTTCTTTTTATCTCATACATGTGGTAAATTTTGCTTTGTGTGGTATTTGTATATACCTTCTCTCTCCTAGGCTTCTTGAAGGCAAGAGTTATTATTTAATGGTTTTTATAATTTCAACTACCACTGGCAAAACAGTGATAATTACCAAAATTAGCAATGAAGAGAACATCTTACATTGTGATTTGCCTAAAAATGTTATTGCCGAGTCCTTTAAAAGAGTGTATTTGGTTTTTAAAAAATGTCAAACAAGTGCATCTTCTCTCTTAGAATTTCTGTACCTATGTATCCCTTCTTTTAATATAATCAACTTATTATGAGTCATGTTTTAAAAATAACTAACCATAATTCTTTTCACCTATGTAGTAGAGTGTAATAAAAGCTCCAAGTATCTTAAATGTTTTCAAGGATGATAATTAAAATATGGTTTTATGCTTTAATTATTTTAGTTACATGACACAGTATATCATGTGTAACACCTAAAAATATCTTACACTTTAGGTATTCTATCTTTACTTCCTAATGTGGTGTGTTTGCGCTACAGTTTTTGACTGTTTTAGACACGTTATCTTTTAATTCTGATTCAGTCAGTAAATACCTAAGAGCACCACTTGTTTGCTGTAGATAAGTGAGTTTCTGGTCATTCATCACCTCTCATACTGAAAATGACCACACTGCAGAGACATTGTGTTGTTGGCCAGGTTATATACCAGTAGATATAATTTGACTATGTCTTCAAAACATTATGCTTATATTATAAACCATAAAAATGTTACAGTTTATAATGAACATCATATAATGTATTTTAGGAATAGAAAAATAATTTGTAATAAATACAGAAAAAAATATATGCCTTTTAAAGGCCACCCTGCTATTTTTAACAGTTTAAGGATTTTGGGCTACTTTACTAAAATATAAAATGCCAAGAAAATTTTTTTCTTATTTTTAAATTTTTCTTGGCATTACTTTTGTGTGAAGCTGGGTAAGACTGTAAATTGATCTTTGTACTGAAAAGTGTATATTGGATGCTGTGTATAAAATATCAAAAAGAGTTTAAATCATAACTGTATTTTACTATTAAACTCCCAGAATAGAAATATTAAGGCCAAATGCAGAATAGTGACATATTTAGATATGTTTTCTTACTTGAGAATTTCTAAAGCCATTTATAAAAGCTCCCTGTAACAATTTTAATTTTTTCCCATAATTCTACTTAATGATACTCTTTGAATGGTAAGTTTAAGTAATAGAGAAGTAACATTATATTCAGAGAACCATCAACTAACTCTCAAAGTATTACAACAAGGAAAAATCCCTAAAATTGGCTATGTTAATGAGCTCAGCATTTTAGCTTTCATACATTTCTATGAAGTACATTTGCTAATTTTCTTTTACAGTCCCCAGATAACCTAATAAGATTTTTAGAGTGATTTGTCAGATGTAATTTGACCTCATGATTACCCTTAAAGATGTGATTAAGAAACACCTGACTCAGATGTCATGTACAGAGGCAAACCACAAGTCATCACCCCTTTCTCTCCTTTGATTTAGGTGGCCAAACGCCAAGTCAGCAGGCTATGAGAACTGGCCTTCAGGAATAACCTGCCAGCTTATAGTTTATTCAGGTCATTGCACCCATGCCAAGTGGGCCTAATGAGAGAGGATTCTTGATGTGTGCAAGCATTAAATATATACATGGTTCTCAAAGACTTTATGAAAAAGAAGAATTACTTTTTTAGAAAATATTTGTTTTTAATTTTTGTGGGTACATAGTAGGTGTATACATTCATGAGCTATTTTGTTACAGGCATGCAGTGCATAATACTCACACATGGGTAAACGGAGTATTCATCACCTAAAGCATTTATCCTTTGTGTTACAAACAATCGAACTATCTTTTTAGTAATTTTTAAATGTACAATTAAATTATGTTTGACTATAGTCACCTTGTGCTAGCAAATACTAGGTCTTACTCATTCTTTCTAACTATTGAAAATGGAATTCTTTCCCCACAAAAACCTTGTAAGCTGTCTTTACTATAAAAGCAAACAAATATTTGTAAAACAGTAATTCAATTGGTAAGAATATTTGCAGTTTCACTAATTTGGATATATAAGCTAGGAATGCCAAAATATTTTTCTTCCTCTGTAACTCAACATCAGCTTTCACATATGTTGATCATTGTTTTTTAATCTTTGAAGTTTACTAATTGATGAGAAGCATAGTATTTTTGTAAAGATATTTCTTGACTATTTTTTCTGCTCTAAATTTATTGACTAATGCTTATGTCAGTAGTTTAACTTCATGTCTCCTTTACAGAATACCTATGAAAAGTGCTATTTAGATGCATTTTTATGCCTCCTCAGAGCTCATGATAAATTCTTATTTTTAAAGATACAAAACTGTTGTAGTAAAACAAAACTTTATGAAATACACTTAATGAAATATGTTAATAGTTTATCTCAATATAATGAATATTTTGGGTGAGATAATGATTTTCAACATTCATTTCTAGTCCGGTTCGTTTCTAGACTTCCATTCTCCAGAAACTTTTCTGGACATGTCTTTATTATATCCTGTCACCAAAACCTGAAGGTAATTTTCAGAGCTTGCTGATGGGTTATGACCTACCATGGGAAATAATGAAATGCCTTCACCTACTGGTAGATGTGTCCAAACATATTAAGAATATTAATGGAGAATATCAAACTTGAAGAAGATTTAAAGCGTGCATTTTTAGCATATACTTCTTAGCTGAAAAAGATATTAAAATACCTATATGACATGCATATATGTATATATGCTTATTGATTTCATTTATTTGTGAATTTTTGTAGAAAAATATTAAAATATAAAAAATTAAAATATACGCTTTTTAATTTAAAACGAACTTGAATTCCTTCTTGTGAAATTAATAAAATGAAAACAGATGACTGTGGAAAATTTAATTACTTATGTTATCCTAAATATCATCTGGATTTTCAGTCATTTTTAAAACATTTATTAATCAAAAATTGGTGTAAGGTCAAATTTTGAATGAACCATGCTGTTATGTATTGCTAAAATGGAAAGGATAACATAAAAATAAATTTGATGAAAAATAATTTTATATCCTAGTTTAATTCCCAGTCTTCTCTCAGTTATTGTGAGGAATGCTTACTGAACCAAAGCATAATAAGTAATTATACCAAAAATATATAATTCTCACTCCACCTCGACATTTGTGAATAAAGTTTCCACTTAACTCAAAAATTTTACAACTTAGAAACACAGGGAGTGAGATTCTGGATGTACATAATTAAAGAGTAGAGCTAAATGCTTGCATGATTAAAGGAAATGAAAAGTTAGGAGTATTTTTAATAGTTGAATTGTGAAATCATAATCAAGCTCATTCTAAAGTGCTATGATTTCCATTCCGGTGGTCGTCTGAGTAATCTCTTGCCTGATGGAGTTACTATTCTTCCCTCATGCACATGTTTAGATTTTCCATATTTTTTCCATTATGAGAAATTTCCTAATTCCCTGTATGAAGAAGTGCCTGGTACAATGTTGATTTGCAATAGGATTTCTTTATGAATAAGAAAAGTAATAAACAAATATTTTCTATATATACACAGTCTAAACTGCACATATTTCTATCTTTAAGAAACGAGATTATTCTCTTCTGTATAAATATAAAAGGTAAATGTCAAAATCTTTATCTTTGTTAGCTATGAATTTGAAATAATAAATGAAATTTAAAGAATCTGCTAGGGATAGACATTGGGGAAAGAAAAAAATGAGGAATTAGAAAAAGCTACAAACATAAGATCAGATTCTAAGCTATCAGCAGTGATAACATTTTTATTCTCCAGAGAGAATGGGTTATATTTCTCTGAAACTATTTGTTGTATTAAAATCCCAGAATATTACCATTGAAAGCGCCCCTAGAGATCATCTAGACCAATGGTTCTTAACAGATGTGAGGTTATGAGATGCATTGTGAATATGATGGGGGTTAAAGACTTTTTTGCTGGAAAGTTACACATTTGCCCAGAATCACAATTTTGCACACAATTCTGCACACATTTCCAGGAATTCCAGTTTAATCTAGGCAACCTATAGATGCAATTTAAGAGCCCTTAATTATTCAAAGTTCATTTTATAAATGGGTTGCATAAACTAGAGACCTAGAGAGGATCCAGCTTCTCTAAATCTAATACATTGACCTTTCCTGTCTCTCCAGGTTGGTAGGCTATTTGCATTGATAGTGTTTCAAAGCAGTCACCACTTTATGCTTAGTTTGTTCTCATTTCTATGACTGGATGGAAATGTATGGGAGCAATTTCCACTTTGTACCAGAGAGTGATCCAGTTCTACTACACAATTTTGTCTTTATATAGACAAAAATATTGCATTCTGTCATGTATTTTGTATGTGTGAGTGACCATTTTAAAGCTTTGTCTGAACCAGTCTGTCCCACTTCTGTATTAAGAGTTTGCTTCTCCATCTATCCACCAGTGAATAATGCACACAGATCATGTGGAGTAGGGAATCTGTTGTCCAGTAACAGGCACATGGATGATGTATTCTTATTTCCCTCAGATATTGCCTGATTTTTAAACAGGGTAGGGTAGTCTTTATTGCAAACCAGAAAGAATTATTTTGAATATCCTAGAATAAGAGCTGTATGACAGCTAAAAAATAGCAAGAACCTCCGTTTTCATTACATTTATTTCATTACAGTTTAAGGGATATCAATAACAGCACTGTTTGCTTCCCTCTTGCAGTAAGCAGTAGTCAAAAGGTAAATTCTATTCTTTGCATTACTCCCATTTACAGAGAAGCATAATGAAATTTGATAGGGAGAAAATGAGTTACAGACTTCTTTATACTTTTTTGTGCCCCTCAAAAATGTACATGTGGAGAAATGCCAGATATAGGTGAAGGGGAGGAAGGCAGCAAATCACACTGCCACGGGTGTACCTATGCAACAATCTTGCATGTTCTTCACATGTACCCCAAAACCTAAAATGCAATAAAAAATATACATCTCTGAGTCCATTTATTAAGGCAGCAGAATATTGCATAGAGCTAGGATTTTGCTGAACAGCATAAGGAGCATATTTGTTTTCTACAGCTTTATTTTGAAGTTATAGAAATAAAAATGCAAGGTATAGTGAAATTTCCACATTTCAAATGAAAAAGACATTTGTTAACTTAAAACTTAAGCATAAGCTTTTCTTAAAAGCATCAGTGCAAGTGTAGCCACTACACTGCAAGTCATCTTTGGTTTCTCCCATGACCAATTTAATAATTCTGTGATCTTGGAGTAGTTATACTCTTAAAGGCAACCGCATGAGCCGAAGAGTCACTTCTTTCGTGTGTCATTTTTGTGAGGATCAAGTGAAATGAAATTTGGGAAAGCCTATTGTAGATAAAATGAAAGATCATGATATAATATACAAGCTGATTATAAATCTTTATTAGTGTAGTGTGTGTTTCATCAGTTGATAACTGGAATTTTTAAATGATCTTCACCTTGGCATTTTACTCAACTTTATGGCAGACATGTTGTTGGAAGACATGCATTCAAGGCCCCATCACTGTCTTTGGGGACCTGCTGTAACTTCCATCTGTACAATTTCCGCATCCTCAAAATACTCATCATCATACTTGCCTCTTTAATGTCCTAAGAATTGAATGAAATAGCGTATGTGAAAACCATTTTTAAATTACCATTGCTCAAGAGAAAGTACGATGATGACTCTACCCTCTTGAAAGCTCTCAGTAAATGAAGTCTTGAAAACCAATAACATAGGCAGAACCACATACTTGTATTTGTGCATATCTCTGCAACAATCTCTAGAACAGAAACATTCCATACATCCTAATAGAAAGCTGAACCCCAGTCCATGTAGGTTTTTCATTAAAATGACAGGTTGTTCTATGACTATTACTTGCGGGCTATTATATAAGGACATCTTAAAACGAATCAGTGAAAGACTGCAAATGGACAAAACATAGCTTAAAGACTAAAAAAAATCTTCACAGTGGATTGTGAGGAGAAATGTGTTATTTTCGTGGTAAGGAATGTTTTAGTTTATGCTGTAGAATCACAGACAGATCACACTGTGATAACAGAAAGCATTCGTGATAAACAGAAGCAAATCAGCAAGGCACATCCAGCAGTGGGACTGGGAGCATTTTCATAGCATCTGTTAGAGGTAAATGGAACTGGGGAGAGCATTAGCAAAAATCCTGCCCTTCATCCAGATACCACTGATAGGGAACACATAAACAACAAAAAAAAGTGCACAGTTTCGCGGAAGGCTGCTCTTCCAGTACATTTCCTGCAGCCAATGCACATTTCCTTTTACATCCTTCAAAATATTCCAGTTAAGTTTCATGATTCATATTACCAGCAACATGATGCCTTAGGGATATGTTACCTAGAGTTTGGAAGCTAGCATCAAATACCAATTTACCTTACAATTCTTCTGCTATTTGAAAAAACAAGGTTCTCGGGTTTAAATATTGATGGCCTAACCGGTAATCTTTTTAGTAAAGGTGTAGCTATAAGGTGAAAAATCAAATAGAGTAGTTGGGTTTATATTTTCAGAAACAAAAAGACCTTTACCTATATGAAAGCCAAAGATACAACAGAGAACTGAATTATAGATCTACCAGACAGGGTATTTTTTATGGCTGAAACCTTAGCTTTAAATATGTCTGGTACCATTTTACTTCCTTTTATTTTAGGCTGTTATTGGTAGTTACAGGAATTGGTCCCATGGTAGATTTTGTTAACTAGCTTAAATTATATTTCTTTGTTCTAGGGAGTCCCTCCCTGCCACCCTCACTTTTAACCCTGGAGTATTGAATCTGAGTCTGGTTAAGGGTAGGAAACAAAGGCAGTGGGAGTAGCTCACTGGGGGGACCTGCAAGGGTTTTTATAGCTTTTGTATTCCCACTGAGAATCGACTTACTGACCCCAGAACTGTTCTCTGCAGGTCCTTGGAGGAAACCTAGTTTCTTATCAGACATCTGTACTTGTTCTGTCTTTCAGAATAACTTCTGGTAGGGTCATTTGTCTAGGTGTCTTTTTTGTGACAGAGCAGTGTAAAAAAAATCATTTTTATTTTAAGAAAACAATTTCAATATAGGTATTTATTCGATTTTTATTCAAAAATTTAAAAGAAGACTCCTCTCCTGGTGAATAAGAGCCAGGTCCTGTTCAGAGGGCTAAGGACTGGGTGGATGAGGCCTGGGAATGGAGTGTTCAGCTGAGATTTTCAGCAAGGGAAATAATATCCCTTTAAAACAGTGAAAAAATTAAGAAGTTCTATTCACTACTATGGTGTTTAGGACACTTTCTGTTAATTTATGGGCTTTCTCTAAATAGTGTTTCTTCTCATAATTATTACAGAATTGTTTCATACTTGACTGTTTATCAATATATTGTTGTTTTGTTGTACAAATAAGGTCTTACAGAAAGTTTAAGCAGAATATTATAAATTGTTACCTATGTAAGCCTGAAACATACTTGCCATGATGCTCAGGATCATCAAACACTGAATCTCCTTTGGTGTTGGTGACCTAGGCAAATAGCTGCTGTACTAATATTTCAGGCCCCTAAGAAGTGCTGAAGTATTATAATAACCTAATTTCACTAAAAAGATATATCTCATCATGCAACACAGGCATATCATATGTGCAGAAGATGTCCTCTAGGCCCCAAATTACTGTGAACGATTTGCATTATATAAAGTTGTTCTCCTATTATGGGAAGTTTGGGGAAGTTAGATGGAATTATTTCTGGTCTTTAGAATAGATTTAGCTTAGATATTCAATAAAATCTATTTTATGTTTACCTTTTACCAAGTTTTGAGTCATCTCTTTAATACAGAAAAGGGTGTGCTCAAGCATGCATGAAAATAGAAAGTTGGGTCACTGGCTCTGGAGGGGAAAAAATTAGGAAGCAATTGAGGGATATAAAAAGGATCTAAAGAAAACCCTTCTCTTCACCTTGTCCCAAAATTCAGGGTAAAATAGAGTAGACACTCTCAATTAAATTAAAGGGTAGCAAATATAGAGTTTCTTTTTGTAGCATATAATCAACGTGTGGGATCCACAGCCTCAGGAGGCTGAGTTAAATCTATGTCTAAAGTTTAAAAACAAATAAATAATTTTATGTTTATAAGAGTTTAGATGATGTTACAGAAATAATCTAATCTCATGCTTTCAGTAATAAATTGATATATGGACAACGGAAACCTTCTCCCAGAATACAACATAACTGGGACACCTTGTTTGTTTCCAACCTTAGACGATCCAGATGGGCAGATTCTGGGATTCTTGCTTTCGGTTTGATAATTACATTTATTATTGAGTTTATTGTGCTCTCGGACAGACAAGCCAAAAAAGAAAGAGTATACTTTCTGTTAAAGTTCATAATTGATCACTGTGAGAATATTAATAAATTCAGTGTGTGTATGTGTTTGGGGAGATGTGAATAAGACTTTCTGTCAATGTGTGTGCATTTGTGTACATGCTTTTCATGAGGTTGTTCATGTGGGTGTTTGTTAATACACAGAGAGAAAAAGAGAGGCTTTTATATCACTATTATGGAATTTTGTTTTAGATAAAGTTAATTTGACCCTAATTATACCATCCTGACATCTACTGAACAGTGACAAATGGAAAATATGTGCCTACTTGCCATTTTTTAGACCATGACATAGTGAAGTACTTCTGTCCTTAAGAAAGTGGCCAGGCACAGTGGCTCACACCTGTAATCCCAGCACTTTGGGAGGCCAAGGTGGGTGGATCCCCTGAGGTCAGGAGTTCGAGACTAGCCTGGCCAACATGGTGAAACCCTGTCTCTATGAAAAATACAAAAATTAGCTGGAGTGGGAGCATGTTCCTGTAATCCCAGCTCCTTGGAAGGCTGAGGCAGAGGTTGCAGTAAGCCGAGATTGTACCACTGCACTCCAGCCTCGGTGGCAGAGTGAGACTTTGTCTCGAGAAAAGCAAAGAAAGAAACATGTGCACTTACTATGTGAATGTGGCTATGTTTTTCCTCCAAAAATGTATAATCTATCTTTTTTCTGTAATTTCCTTTATGAGGCTTATTAATTTTATATTCAAGTTGCTGTTACCTGATAAGCATGTATGACTAAAGTGTAATTATAAAACAGCTAGCTGAGTTGGAAGTCAGGCTAGCTCCGCACTTCTATATGTGTGTTTTCCCTTTTTTCAGATGTTAAGTCTAATTAGGATCTGCTCCTATCTTAGTTATGAGACTCTTAAAATAAGGTGATTAAATGAGGCCTTTGATACGAAAAACGTAGGTCACTGTTATTTTATCCTTTCTAAGGAAATTTACATGCATTAAAATAAGGGATTCTTAATCTAAATGAATGATTTTTTAAGAAAGATCTTTCAGGCCATGGATTATCCTAATGGGAAGTATTTGGGTGCAGAACTGTAACCCAAAGTCTTTCATATATTTCTGTTTAGGAAACTTACCAGAGAGAAGGCAAGTGGGATCAGAATCTTGGATTTATGTCCCAGTAGCTACTGCTTCCTTTACCCAGGGATGTCACTGCCCACATGGGCAGGCCAGGGCTACTAGTTAAAATGTTCCCATTTTTAAAGTGTATTATCATCTTCGAGGGTGTTTTTGCTTCTGGTCTCACGACTGACCAGTGGAAAAAGTCATAAGCTATTTTTGTGAAATGTATTTCTAGCACAATTTGAGTCAGTGTTTAGAAAACATCACATAATAACAAGAAGGATTATATAGTGAGTACCTATTGTATATCAGTTTGTACACCTTATTTCTAATCTTCCTAACCACCCTGCCACGTAATGTTCTTATACTCGATTTGCAAGGACTTCAAGAGTTGAACCAATTTTTGCAAAGCCAAAAGTTAATCGTTGCTACAAATGGTAGGGAGAACAACCTTGTGATCATAGCATGGGCTCTGGTATCAGACTACTTGGGTTCACATCCGTCCAGTCACTATAACTTTATGATTATTGCAAAGTTATGCAACTGTTAGATTGTATTATAAACACACACTATAATAGTTTTCAAGAAAGTTAAACCTTGTTTCCAAGAGTCCCTTCTGCCTCTGACATAGAATAGATTAACTGGATATATACGGTAGATGGCCAGCATTTTAATACGGAGTATGTTAGTTTACTAGGGCTGCCATAATAAAATACCACAGACTGGGAGGCTTAACAAACAGAAATCTATTATCGACAGTTCAGGAGGCTGAAAGTCCAAGATTAAGGTTTAGCAGGTTTGGTTTCGCTGGAGGCCTCGTTTCTTGTCTTGCAGATGGTCGCCTTTTTGCTGTTTCCTGTTGTGTCCTTTATTCTGTGCACGCTCCCCCCTCATGAAGACACCGGTCCTATTGGATTAGCACCCCACCCTTATGATCTCATTTTACCTTAATCACCTCCTTAAAGGCCTTATATCTCCAATAGGATCACGTTGGGGGTGAAGCTTCAAAACATGAACTTTGAGGTGACACAATTCCTCATATAACACAGAGGGAGAGAAAATTTCATGTGCCATGAATATAATCTGGCTAACACTGGTACACACAGCTAAAAGGTGCAGATGGTGCCTTCGTCATACAGCCTGAAAGGGGGCAAAGGAAAGTCACGGTTAGGCTGTGTTATGGGTCTGAGTTTCACTCAATCTGCTCTCCCAGTAAAGTGAATTCCCTTTATACGAGCAACATGTGGCTGCAGAGGGGATCTCCCTAAAGGCGTTTGCTCTGGCTGTAGGCAGATTGTATACTCAGGAAAATGCCAGGGGAACCTGGGCACACACATTTATCAGAAGTAGTAAATTTAGAAATACTTATTAAATACTGCGTGGGAAACGTGGAAACTGATGTGGAAATAGGGAATAACAGGCTTTGCCTTTAACACACACAAATCTATACAAAATATCTACAAAAATATAGCATAAGTAATTTATTTATTGCTAACTAGGGCAGGCACTGTGATACATTTTCTGTTTTATTCTTACTAAAAGTTGAGAAGGAGAATACTATTTTCACCATTTCACATACGGGGAAATTGACCCCTAAGAAGTTAAGGAACTTTTTCATGACAAAACAGGTTAGTAAGTGGAGTGGATAGGCCTCTTTCATTCCTAAAGCTGTGCTCTTTCCTCAGACCAGCTGACAACCTGAAATGTGAGAAAAAAAAAATTGACATGTGTCTCCATTAGCCTTTGTAGGAATGTATTGTGGTTATATTTGCATACACCTGACCCTTCTTGTAGGAGGGCAATGCTATCTTTCCATTAAAAGTCTTTAACTTTGTGCCTATAACATGATGAGGCTCAGATAAATGCTAAACAGAAGGAAAGAAGGAGGAACCGAGGGAGGGAAAAATAAAGGGAGGGAGGAAACTTGGCTGTGGCTCTCACTCTTTCTACTTTGCCATGGATGTGTTATATAAAAACCTCCACAGCCAAATACATGTAAAGTGTAGTTCTAAACTAAAGAAAGTGATAGCTCCGATTTCTTCAGCTCAAGAAAGGTCCCAGAAAGAAGATAAAAAGCTGTAGTTGAAGGATAAAAAGAAGTAAAGCTCAATAGGTTAAAGAAGAGAAGCTTAATGGAGATATGGGGGAGATCAGCGTGGCTGAAACAGGTTTGGAGAACAACAGTGAGAGCTTATTTAAGCCAGCATCTAACAAAAAATGTAAAAGAATGGCTACATACTTCTATTTGCAAAGAACTTGCAGTAAGATGCAGATGAGATAATCAATCCTAGTGGAAATACAGATTCGTATTACTTGGGATATGATAAGTCCCATTGTTTCTAAGTTTAAGTATAGGGAAAATCCTAATAAAACACAGGAAGTTATTAGGTGAGGCACTCGGCTTTTCTCACGTGGTAAGCATCAAAAGCCAGAAGCAGAATTTTAGAGTTCCCAGTATCTTAGAAGCAATCTGGTTTTACCTCCCAATTTTAGAGAAAACTAACTTGTAGAGAAATTAACAGAAGTAATTTAAATGTATGGACTGGCAACTGTACTGGATCCCAGATCTCCTGGCTCCCTCTTTAGGACTGTTTCCATTCGAGTTTAACTTTCTGGACAAGACATAAGTGGATGAGTCAGGGAAACAGAACTATGGCCTGATATAAACTGTTTGTACTTGAAGTTGTAGAAAAATGCTGTTTTATCTAGATCATTCTGCACATGCATTTATCTTTGGCATGTGGAAAATTGGTTTCATAATCTCCAGAGAAAAATTGTTAATTTCTGCCTGGAGCATTCTCTCTGCTGATTCCTATCAGAATATTTGCAACTCTAAAATTAATTTTACCCTATTTGCTGTGTTGGTTGTAATGAATCATATTCAAAATCACCAAAAACTTTTACAAAAGACTGCACAGGAGAGGCAAAAAAAATGTATTTGGTTTTCCCAAGCTGCTTCTCCATTGATTATTACCAGGTAGCATTTTTTTCTCATTTCTTATTCTCATTTATTTAAAAATCCAGATAGAAATGAAAGTAATATATTAGCTGTTTGGGAGAAAAAAATGTTAAGTCAATTATACTCTTGCAAGATTTATAAGAACTAAAGTGAGTTTAAATTTGAATTGTCAAAGGAACTTTTACATGCATTAAGCACTCAGTAAAATCCATCATAAGTATTTAATTATGTACTGGGTTTTGAACTGCTGTAACTAAAGTGGTATTTTTATAAAAAAGATTTTTTTCGTGAACTTATTGTAGGCATCACTTTAAATTATACATGTAAGTATAATTCAGGTAGTAATATATTTTAGTGAGACAATTTGGAGGACATGTGTATGTGTGTGACACAATGAAACATTTTTCTTTTTTTTTTTGAGACGGAGTTTCACTCTCGTTACCCAGGCTGGAGTGCAATGGCACGATCTCGGCTCACCGCAACCTCCGCCTCCTGGGTTCAGGCGATTCTCCTGCCTCAGCTTCCTGAGTAGCTGGGATTACAGGCACGCGCCACCATGCCCAGCTAATTTTTTTGTATTAGTAGAGACGGGGTTTCACAATGTTGACCAGGATGGTCTCGATCTCTTGACCTCGTGATCCACCCGCCTCGGCCTCCCAAAGTGCTGGGATTACAGGCTTGAGCCACCTCGCCCGGCCACATTTTTCTTTCCTCTTTGCAATAAGCATACTTAGGGAAAAAGCAATGAACAATTGCCATATCTGCCGGTGTGCAGGCGCCTTAAACCTTATATATTCAAGTGTCCTGGAAAACCTGCTACTCTCTGTTGTCACTTAGATTCTTAACAATATGTGACTGTTGAATTCCTGCATCTTAGGCTGTTATTTCTAAATATGAAAAGTCTTATCTTAACAGAGTAAGCATTGACCTTTTAGATTTTCCTTTCAACTGAAATGTTTCAAAACCAAGCATATTACATAAATGCATTGACTATAGTTTTTATAAATGCAAGGCACTGCAAAGCATATTGAGCAATTCAGAGATGTATGAGATGGTCCCCATGTGAGCGTGTTGCATCTGTACACTCTCATGGTAAAATATGGACGAACCAAGCATAATTCTATATTACAAATGAAAAGACATGGTAGGAATATTTTGCTTTAACAAACTCATCTTTTTATGCATGAAAAATTTCACATGGCTCTGACCCTAATAACTTAAATATTACCCATGTGGAACATTTCTCAAGCCTTATTAATGTTTTCATATCTTCCAATAACAGAGAGTAATTTAAAATGGAATAAGATATGGAGAATTCCAGCAATGGGCATCATTCTTAGAATTATTACTGTAAATGAAAACTAGTATATCTGATAGTCCCCAAATGTAGCCACTTTCAAAACAATATTATTACCCTTTCTGTTACTGTTTACGCCAAATGATATCCTAAATCCAAAGTAATAATGTCACCTGGTATCTGCCTAAACCAAGTCAAGTACAAAAATTGGAAATGAAATACTTTATTTTGCTAGCTACTCTGGGGCCATTGAGATGAACAGGAAGAGGCAGTATTCACAAAAGCACTGGTGTTTATAATATTGTAGATTTAACGTGAAAATGAAATGAGGAAAAGCATTTGTAAATAAAAAGGCTTATGGGCCTCGCGTGGTGGCTCATGCCTGTAATCCCAGCACTTTAGGAGGCTGAGGCAGGCCTCAGCCAGGCCAACATGCAAAACTCTGTCTCTACTAAAAATACAAAAGTTAGCTGGTGTGGTGGCAGGAGCCTGTAATCCCAGCTACTCAGGAGGCTAAGGCAGGAGAACTGCTTGAACCGGAAAGGTGGAGGCTGCAGTGAAACAAGATCATGCCTCTGCACTGCACTCCAGCCTGAACAACAGGAGTGAAACTCCATAGCCAAGAAAAAAAAAAGACTTATGAAAGGTGTATCAGGATTATAGTCAAACATCAGGTACAATATTCGTGTATCTGTATTTGTACACATAATTTGAACATGTAATTTTTATTTCCTGTGCCATCTTTGGATTTTCTGATAGACATAATAATAACAACCTACCTTTTAGAAATATAATTTAGATTCATTGTGAGATCTAAATTATTCACATTCGGGAATACATAACTTTTGTTCATTATGTGACATAGAACTCTATGATAAATATATAGTTTGAACAATGTATAATCACTGAGTAATTTTTTATGTTTGCAGGTTTTTTTTTTTTTAAACTGTTTCCATTCGTATTTACATGTGGCATATAGAAAAAATATTATATTTGTAATAGTGATTTTCTGGTCAAATAATTAATATTAGCTATAAGTCTCCTTACAAGATATAGACTAATTGCCAGATCAATCTCTTTCAAATTTTGTTACCTATATTGCTTGAGAGACATCAAATAATTTTATACATTTATTTTCTTATATTTCGTTGCATTGTTTCTGTAATTAGAAAGTTTAGTGTTGTAGGGATATTTTATGTATTTATTTCTTTATTTACAATGCATACAATTGTTCAGAAAACTTTCCCAATTTTTTTTTCTTTTTTTTTTTTTTTGAGACAGAGTTTTGCTCTGTCACCCAAGCTATTGTGCAAAGGCGTGATTTCAACTTATAGCAACCTCTGCCTCCTGGGTTCAATTCTCGTGCCTCAGTCTTTCAAGTAGCTGGGATATAGGTGCATACCATGAAGCCTAGCTAATTTTTTTGTATTTTTAGTAGAGACGGGGTTTCACCATGTTAGCCAGGCTGGTCTTGACCTCTTGACCTCAAGTGATTCACCTGCCTCAGCTCCCAAAATGCTGGGATTACAAGCGTGAGCCCCCAGTTTCTGTCTTTAAGAATGTCTCTCTAATCTTCCTGATTCTCTCTAACTGAGCTGTCACCACTGTCTTCCCTGGATTACTAGAGTATTCTTTTATCTATTCCAGTCCGTTCTCCCCTATGAATATGACTGTTCCTCCAAAATGGATCTCATATCCCCTATTTAGAAACATTAACATTAATTGTCTACCACTTAAGCATAGCATTGAAGACTACCAACTGCTTTCTTTTCTTTTCTAACCTTATTTCCCCCATATAATCTGGTCTATTCATTCTGGAGTAGTTTAAGACCCCAAATACATGATATGGTTTTATGCCTGCATGCGTTTACTTATGCCATTCCCTTGACTGGAATGTTCTCTCTACCCCTACTCCATTCCTCGGTGGTCAAAAGCCAACCACTTCAAAATCCAGATTAAATGCCCTCCTGAGGAAGAATTTCTCACCTAAACATGGGCATCTGTAGCATAATGCTATAGAAAGTGCATTGCAGTTATAGTTTCTCAATATTTGTCTTTTCCAGTACAGTGTGAGCTCTTGTAGTGCAAGCAGTTAGGTCTGTTTATTTTTCTACCACCATAGCACCCAGAATGGTGACTAACATTGAATCTGCTCAGAGTGTTCAGTGAAATGAACTGTGTGTGAGGTTTAGAGTAAATGCATTCATCCCTAATTGTACTAAATTATATTTCCTGCCAAATATACTTAAAGCAAGTGAAAAAAAAATCTGGTTGTCTCATACACACTCCTTCTCTCCACAACCTTTGTGATTTACATTGAGAAGACAGCAGTTTGTTCTTTTAGGTAAACGATATAGTACTTAATTGAATCTGTGCTTAGTGCTTCTTGCCAGAATGCTATCATTTTCTATAGCAGTACACTTGTCCAAGAAAATGTTAGTTTTTGTGTATAAAATTACATTACCATGCACTCTGTCTTCCCAAACTATTTTGAGCAACTACTTAAAATGATTTAATTTGCAGGACTGTGTGCCTAATAAGCTTTCTGTTTAAAATCCTAACACTGAGCTTTCTAAGAGCGACGTGGTCTACATGTAAACTCTTTACAAACAGCATCTGAATTACAGCAGAGACACACATTAGGAGCTGCCAGAATTGTGTTTGTTGTGGCTGCCTGGTTAGCTGCTGCTTGAACAGCTGAAGTATGAGCGTATTGATCAATTAGTGCCAGCTCAAACAAGAAGTATGCCAACTGAAAGGGAAGTCAGATTTGTATGCAAAGCTGCGTTGGTAAAATTTGGCCAGTATAGGTGGTAAAAGGGTTGGACAAGCTATTTAATATGAAGGCACTAGTGTACCTTAAGGAACACATGACAGTTTGTATGTGATATTTCAAAGACTTCATTTGAACTTTATAAAATGGAAAAGGGTTTCATTTTGACCCAAAGTATGGTACCTGCCTTCATATATGAAGTAGAATGGGAACAAAGTTCCTTGTTGAAAATGTTCAATCCTAAATCTAGCTTTGAACTGATGTATTCGCTCTCATTGAATGATTGTCATATTTCATTTACTTCTTTGTATATAAAGGACACTTTATATATATAAAGCTATTAACTCAGTTATGTAAAATAACATTATGAGTTTTGTGATAATAAATTTATATCTGTAATCTAACTTATATGAATGATGAGGATAGCAATATTCTATTTAATATAATGTGTGTGAATGAATCACAAAATTCAAGGTCTTTTTTTTGTGTGCTAAATTCTGCCAGGGTATCAGTCAGGGAAATATCAGGAGTGTCCTCTAGAAGCCACATACATAGAAGAACAGTTGGGTGGAAGAGTGAGAAACTCCCTGAATGGGATACTGTTACTAGGACTCTTGCTCTAAAGAGTCACTTTGCTTGCTCTGGGGATCAACAGCATCACTGAAATGAAGAAGTAATGTTCTCTAGTTCAGAATTCTTTTGATGACACTACTGTAGGGGTGTGTGTGTTTGTGTGTGTGTTAAACTTGGAGCTATAATGAGTATAGTCAGAAAATAATGGAGCTTATTCTATGAATGTAAGCACAGCATAGAATATATATTTTTAAAACTTCAAAGTATGATATATAACAGGAGTATTATACTAATTTTATGTTTTTTGAAACATAAATAAAACAAGACCAAAAAACCCTCAAACTACGTTTAAGGCAGTCATCTCTGTTCTGGTTCAGTTCTGATTCCTTTTCAGAGTTCTGCCATTGACTTTCTTGTCCCACTTTCTTATTGATCTTGTGTCTGTGCTAGGAAGTGGCTTTCTTGAAGTGAAACCTTAATACTAATTGCAGAAATGGTCAGCCTTTATATAAGCGATTGTGCAAAAATTTCCTGACAATACAAAAGTTTTAGATGTGCTGCTAGCGGGATCTACTTTTTTTCCTTTAATCTCTGCGGTATGCTGGTCACCAGGTAAATGCTAACTATAGAATACAGCTGCTCTTGCTATTTGCATGGCTCTTTCTGAGTGTGATGAAATGAGGTTTCCCTGTGTCCTTTGTTGATGAAAAGGAGGTTTTATACTCTGCTCCTTCAGATGGAAGAGCCACTTCCTGATTTGGTTCTGGGCTAAAAGTGGATCTGCCTTTAGGCAGAAATATGAATGTCATGGTACTTCCTATTTAACATTATTAACCATACTTCCTGGCCCCAGAAGGCCAGTGTTTGACTGTTTATTTCACATCAGTTATCATGAAATTATTCCTAACAGGAAAACAATACTGGGTGAATTGGCCACACTCATGTGGAAGGAATCTTATTTAGACGTATCATACTGGTTCTGAAATATGGTCCACTTAGGATAGTATACTATTTCTGGAAGCAGCATGTGGTGTGATTGATGAAAACACACACATTTTATCTTTGACATTACTCCCTAGGTTTTGATGTTTGATAAAGGATGAGCATCTCAGCATTTCCTAATAATCCACTATGGTTTTCTAAGCATTAGTCTTTTAACTTCTCTGTCCTACTTATACCAATAACTTTTACTTCTTGAATAGTTATTTGCTTAAGGTAACTACTCATAGTGTATAGGAAGCTAATATCATTATTTATTTTCTACATTTTCCTTTTGTTAGCTTTCCTACAGTTTTTTTAAAAAATAATATTTCTTATTCAGAAGTTTAACCTATCTGCAATTTTCATAGGCACTCAAAGCAGGGTATATATCTGATAAAATTACCCATGACATTTTTTTTATAACTAAGCACTAAAGTATACAAGTAATGACATGAATACGTGGGTGAAAGAATGCAAATTGAAGGCTAAATGGTGATAGAAATGCATTTTGCATTTGGATTCTTTTTTCTTTCTTTCTCACAGTAGTGCAAAGAAGGATAATACAAATATATGTGCTAGAAGGCCCATTAACTGGCATACAAAATCGCTGAAGCAATGTAGTTCAGCAGAGAGACCAAAGACACGTAATGAGAGTGAGAAAGCAGTTTTGATAATTAGAATGAGTCAAAAGCAATCTCCTGCTTGCTTAGCTCGCACAGATGACAGAGGAAGGAAAATGTTCTTTTCTTCTGAGACAGAAACAGGACATCAGTCAAAATGATAAGCGATGTCAGTTTAATATTCCTCTGAGTCAGGTACCACTGAGTTAGTCATCTGGGATGAGAGTTTCTAATCTTTTTCTTTGCTTTAGTTTCACTTTGGGCTTTGGGGTAATAGACTCCATATCAATATATAGCTAAAAAATGTTCGCAGTTCTTAGTTGGGAGAAATAAAATAGTTTATAATCTAGTGGGAAAATATAGTCTTTGAAGCCAGTCAAACTGGGACTTTCAGTTTTTCTGTGTTAGCATGAATAAGTAATTTATCTTCCTTAAAATGGGTATGAAGTTACCTTTCTCACAGAAATATTGTGGGTATTTATGATTAGATATATGTAAAATACCTTTGCAAATATTTTATTAGTAGTTGTTATTAAATTTACTTAAGGGGCAGCCAAAAAGATCAATTCTTTTTATAGTAGCAAAATGAACCAACATGTCAGGTAATGCATTAACATACAAAGTATAGTACTTTTGCATTTTTTAGGTGTTGTATTTCAAAGAAAACTACAGAAAAGGACATTTGTATGTCACTGATGCCAGCCAAAGGCAAAACTTATTTAAAATTATCTTAACTTTCAAGTCCAAAATAGACCATGTTCATGTTTATGGTATGAAATAAGTAAACATTCACTATATTCCTCTGTCCTACACTAGCAAAAGGTGAGTTTTTCTTTTCAAAAATAAAATTTAGGATAATAAAGACTGCTGAAAAAGTTACTAATGAGAAAAATGTGAAATTCAGCCAGTATGTACTGACGTATCCTAAAAATAGAGCAATGACTAAAGTAGACTATAACATATAGCATACAGTTAAAAAAAATCACTTTCTACTTATACAGGAAAAAGAGACGGGGAAACACATGCCAAAAAATTGAACAATCCTTTTAACTAAGTTAACTGCTAATTCGATGAATCAGTGTTTGTGCCACGTGGGTGTCTACTACCCTCAGCAAAAATCCCAGAAGAGACAAACCTTGTTTTTGTGATTGCATAGGCATCTATCTCCCAGCTGGGAAGATAGGGCTCACAGCTGCTATTTTTATGGGGGAGAAAATTAATTGTAAATGCAAAATGTGTAGAACATGACTGGCATAAAGTGTGCAATAAATTGTAGATATATGATGTATTAGCAAATATCAATTCATTCTTTTTTTCACAATTACACATTGAACGTTATGTGTATTAGTCATATAAAAAGAAAGGTTAAACTGTGCGGAGAAGACTATCAGCCATTGCTGTGCAGCAAACCACCTGAAAACCTGAAGACTCACTGGCTTAAGACAATGAACGTTTATTACCAGGATATTTCTTCTCTCCTGAGCCATAGTCAGCTGTTCTTGGTGGGACCCATTCTGCTTCTGTGGTCTATATTAGGGGTTGTGTTGGGTTGCTTTGCTGATGTTGACTGAATTCTTCCATTTGTCCTCTTCTGGGACAACAGTGCACCTCTGCCCCAACAGGCTGGCTCAGGCTTGTTCCCGTGCCATGACAGAAATGACGCAAGAGCAGAAACATGCAAAGGTCTGGAGTGTAATGATGTTGTTTCCACCGCATTCCGTGAATCAAAGCAAGTCTCAATACTAGGCCTAGTTTAAAATGTGGGAAAACAGACTCCAGCATGTGAGGGGAAAAACTGCAGTCACTGCAAAATATGCCTTGATATGGGAAGGGACAACGAATTATGGCATTTTAGCAATCCACCATGATGACTATGCTAAAAGAATAATTGACAAGTCTGTTTTTGAAATATCTTTAAGCGTATTTATTAATGTAACATTGTTAGCTTCAGTCTTTTCCCGTACAAAACAAAATAGTGCAAAAAAATCAAGCCATGAAATAGATTATTAAGACTGTAAGAGGATAAAGTCAAGTTTGTTGTTAGAATGTTACATGATAGAGATTTATTTGTTCAAAGGTGAGATTACTGTAATTAATAGTGTTTACCTATGTATTCATGATTGCTACTTCTAGGTTTGAATGTATTTATTTATACTATAACATACAGAGAATGGGACTAATATATGCTCATTGTCATATACTTCTCACAAGTATAACCATTTCAAGGGTTTCTCTCTGGCAGCGTTCACCAAATCAGTATTCCTTTAGTTGAAATTATTGAAGACAAGGTTTGCTTTCCAAAATATGTATACCTAAATACCAAACATGAGTACTCTGCTGTGTCCCACGGACATTGCCATTGGTACATTCAGTACTTTACCCAATGCTGGTAATCTCAGCAATGGATTCATAAATTGGCTTCCATATCTCTATAGCTAGGCAAATGCCATTACAATCTAACCTTGACTTCATTGGAGCCCATCCTAAATTTTTTAATTTCAGCATAAACTGGTGTGAAGGAAGGAGAACATTAAGCTTTCATATTCTCCAGCAAAGCTTAATATTATTAACCAGAAATGGAAAGTATACCTAGAATACTGTAAGAATAGCATTTATTAAAAATTCAAAGCATTCATGGCCACCTAAGCTTGTTCTGAGTACTTTCTCTGAATTGGTCAATTCTTACACCAACCATGGATGGTAGAAATTATTTTAAACCCAATTTTCAGCTGAGAAAACTGAAGCAAAAAGTATTTGGGGGGCATATTTAAAGCCTTATGTCTTATTAGTGAATCTATCATTCAAACACAGACACTCTCATTCCACAGTGATGCCCTTAACACCCACTGTTTTTTCCAACAAAGCTGCTTAGTGGAAAGAGAAGAAACAGCTAATCAAATATCTGATTACTTCGTCCAAGTTTTGAATTGTGTTCCTGATTTACTACCAACCTTTATTGTTAGTAATATTTTCCTAAAAACAATACAAAGATTTTATTTGTTCACTTATGGAAACTAGGGATTGTGAAGTTCCACTAGATATAAAATAAGGAGTTTTGCTAGTAAAACTGAAAGCTTTAAAACTAGTTTTTTAACTCTATATATGCACCAAAATATTTTGTTTCAGAAAAATCATTATTTTGACCAAGCAGTTCATGGCTTTGGAAATCAGAGAGCAAATCTTCAAAACTGAACACCAAAGGCTAATTTACATCATGTAAAGGTCAAGTTTATATTAATGTGGGGCATTTTGCTATGACATGTTGCAAGGTATTATTAAATTTAACAGAATTCCATATTGACAGACAGAAATTTCAGCTATCATAGAGTCACCATGAAGAATACTGGGACTGAGGATAAGTATATTTGTGAATTCATAATGTATCCATCTTCAGTATATGGTTCGTATTTATTCTAGGTAATTAAATTATTATTACAAACTACTACACTGGTGTGCAGTGGCGTGATCTCTGCTCACTGCTACCTCCAATTTCCTGGATCAAGTGATTCTCTTTCTTCAGCCTCCCAAGTAGCTGGAATTACAGACGTGTGGCATCATGCCTGTATAATACCCTTGATGTACCTTATATGTAGCCTAACGCATATTTTGTAATTGGCAGTTAAAAATAAGATTTTTAAAAAAGCTCAATATTTTCAGTAATTTACTATCTTAAAAACTATCGATATTTGTTAAAATTTTTCTTATTTTCTGAGATGGAGGCTCACTCTGTCACCTAGGCTGGAGTGTAATGGTGCGATCTTGGCTCACTGTAACCTCTGCCTCATGGGTTCAGATGATTCTCCCTTTCTCAGCCTCCCAAAAAGCTGGGATTACACAGGTTCCCACCACCATGCCCAGCTAATTTTTTGTATTTTTAGGGGTTTCTCCATGTTGGCCAGGCTGGTCTTGACCTCCTGACCTCAGGTGATCTACCTACCTCAGCCTCCCACAGATTCTCCTGTGTGGATATAATTTCCATCATGGTAAAACAAACAAATATAACAATGACACTCAGAGGTGTAGAAGTGTAAAACAAACAGGGTATGTTCTAAGAACAATAAGCAATACTATATTGTAGACACCCTAAGAACAAGTAGATAGGAGAAAAGGCACTTCTCAACCCTAACATGCTGCATAATAACTAACTCGAAACTTCTGCAGTGCCAAATCATTCCTGCAAAGAATTATAGTTTCTGTATTATTTTCTCTTATGTTCCAACTCTTGGCATCAACTTTACTTTTCTATTAGTATATCATAGTCTCTGGAGATAGTCAAGAGTTCAAATCTAGCCTGGAGCATTTACAAGCATAATGATTTGAGCAAGTTACTTAATGATTTTGTGATCCATCTCTAAACTGGGAATTAAATAATGTAATGAATTAATGAGTCAGCATTTAAAACCATGACTGGCAAATAATAAACATTCTATAAACATGTTATTGTAAAACCTAGAAATTAAGTATGGGCACAGATGCTAGTTAACTGAGATATTTATTTTTCTTGAAATTTCTTTCAATCCCATTTGACTTCTTTCTTATATACTAACTTGCCAGTTAGTTTCTCTTGATAGAAATCTTCTTTCAGTTGACTGCTGATAGGTTTGCTAACTTTCTGAGTCTTTCCTTAAGCAAACAAGATTCAGGTATTAATATATGATGATATATGATGCAGAAATCTTGCAAACATTTTATTCTGAAAGTTATCCATAGTTTTGAATGAATATGTCCAGAGCTGTGTCTTAAAATGATTTCGTTGGAATTCATGTTCAGTGGAGGTAGGACTGGCATATTTAATTTATGTAATGATTTATATTTTCATAAAATCTACTATTAAGACAGCAAATTTATAATATTTAATAATTAGTACTAAAAACCAAAGCTATTTTAATCTCTACTTAACATCTTTCATGAGGCAAAACATTTTGAAATGAGAATCTATCAATACTGTGCGTTCAGTCGGCATAACATGCTGTGAGCTCTCAGGATGAACAGGAATCTCAAATCCAAGAAGCAAACTCTCTCTGTTGTTTACAGTATTTAAAATAAATTGTTTCAGTTCTCTGTGGGATTGTTTCCTATTGAGAAGAGGCTCATAATTAAAAACAGCAACTGGAATAGAATTATAATGCAGGTATTTTTGCAATGTGGGCACCTGGTATATTATCTTGAAATAAACTGACCTGTGGTTATTACTGATAGTGTTCTTTCTAGGCGGGATTTGCATAACCACAGAGAATTAGTCCCTCTGCCCATCCTTTTGAAAAGAGTGTAGAGTATTTAGTAGAGAGGAGGTAATTATGTTATTTGGGGTAATAGTCAGATTTACTGTCTAGGACTGCTATTCTGAACACTACATGAATTTCAGTATAATTACTCAGATCCTGTTTAGATGAAAGCTGATTCATTTTTTTCAGTTCTTCTTTGTGCTCCCTTTCTATTCTTTTTTTTTTTTTAAGCAAGAAAGTCGAACATTGCAAGCAAAAATGCTATTTAATATTGAAATTGATCTTCTTTTGTCTGTATTTAGGGAATGTTTATTGGAAAATTTTTGAGTTGTCACAGATCAAAATTTTGTTCAAATGATAACTGCCTTTTATTCCAATGTTTCATTAGCATACCTGTCATTGCCAGTAGTATTTACAAATAAATGAACTCTATAAATTCCATTTTTAGACTGTTTGGCACCCACCAACATCAACAAGGTCAAGTGGTAAGTTGAAAGAATCTTACATTTGACTTTGCTATTAAAAAGAGAATCACAGAATAATTGCGTATTAAAGTGTATTATGTTGTATTTTAATTGTGGTGATAGTTAAGTTTTACATCTTAAAAACTATATGTAACCAGTATACAAAAGGACCTCATGTAGGGCACATTGGTATTATTTCCTCCTTTTCATATAAATGTATTATCATTTTTAATGTTTGTGACATAGAGGAGCAAAAACTGAGGCATTTTATATGGCTTATTCTATAAATTACCCATGTATAGTCTCTCACTGCATAAACAAATAAAAGATTGTACTTAAGTAAAATATTTTAATTTGTGTAGTTTCAAGAATTATCTTTATACATTTTCAGAAATGGAACAAGGCATTTTACCTACTGAGTTTTGAGCAGATTGGTACAATAAATTTTTGCAGTATCACAAAATAACTCTTAGTTACAATCTGCCATACTCTTAATGTTAACATTTAATTTACTTATAGTTTTTGAAATTTAAAAATTAACCTTTTTTTTTGAGACAGAGTGTCTCTCCGTCGCCCTGGCTGGAGTGCGTGGCTCAATCTTGGCTCACTGCAACCTCCACCTCCCGGGTTCAAGTGATTCTCATGCCTCAACCACTCTAGGAGCTGAGATTTTAGTGGGATTACAGGCACCCACCACCAGGCTCGGCTAGTTTTTAATATTTTTAGTAGAGACAGGGTTTCACCATGTTTGGCAGGCTGCTCTCAAACTCCTGACCTCAGTCGATCCACCTGCTTTGGCCTCCCAAAGTGCTGGAATTACACGTGTGAGCTACTGCACCCAGCCTAAAAGTTAAGCATTTTTAATCTATCATCAAAATGTTCTGTATTATTCTGTCCTCATTTTTCACTTAAAAACTTTTCTAATCAGTAGAAATTGCCTAATGTAATTACATATATAGTACTTTAGACAATTAGTTGATGAGTAATTACATATCTACATGGCATCTTTGGGTAAATAATAAATCAGTATATTGGTATTATTTAAAATATACAAAATCCATTATAATCCAAGTATTTTGACAATATGGCAACCTAATATATTACCTTGAAGTAAACTGACATATGGTTTTCAGCTATAAATACTGTTTCCTATGTAAAATGATCATAATTCAGATACTGACTTATAAATCCCCAAGTCTGAATTCAAAATACTCTTCTGGTAGTACAAAATCTGGCTTGTTTTTAGGTCCTCCATGAAATTGCATCATTATATCTGAAGTTTATTGGATATGTTTTATCAGTGTTTCTTCCAAAGTCACTCACCAGACTCTCACACACACACAACCCCACACACACACACACACACACACACACACACACACACACACACACACGAAGAGATAGGGAGGGAGGAGGAAGAGAGAGGAAGCAAAGGAAAGTGGCAGGGGTGGAGGAGAGAAAAAGAGAGAGAGAGAGAGGTGAGCAGATACAGCTAATACAACAAGCAAAATTCCTATTATTTAATCAGACCCCCTAAATGAAAATATGTAAGAGCTAGCTTTCAAAGACTTCTCTTAAAGCATGAAATTGTTATATGGCATTCTAATTTAGCCAGTCCAAAAAGCTATCTGTGATGGTAGAAAAGGGTTCTTTCTTGAAATGGCTGCTTCATTCTTTTTCTCCCAGTAGCTATTCAACGCCCTTTGTCTATTTGTATTCATTATTGCCGCTGTAAGAACAGTGCGGGTTTTCATTACTTCATTGGCATGGGATGCACTGATTCAGTTTTGCTGTCACTTATGACCGGTTTCCCTCCCTCCTCCCCTTTCACTTACTGAAAATCTAGAAATAGAAGAAACAACATACACAGTATAATACAGTACAAAATAAACAGCACATACAAATTAAGTTGTCATGTTTAGCTTGAATTTAATAGAATTGCATGTGTTGAATGATAAATACAAAGAGGCTTGTGAACACACAGTATATTTGGAAGATTTCTGTATAAAATGATTTTTAAAAGTATGTTAACTGGTATTTTCAATCCTCTGATGTTTTATTATATTATTATATTATGGATAATTTCTATTCCCTCTAAGATATTCAACTGATGAAGAAAAAGTAGTTTTCTTAAATAATTGACATTTTTACAGATTTGTTGTGAAATATATGTAGCTATTTAGTATGAATTCTTTATTTTCAGCTCATTCCTTATTTTTCTGTGGATAGTATGAGCATGTAATTTAGTTTTCAAGCTTCTCATGTATGTATATTGTATAAGCTGGATTCACCAGTATGAAAAATCTGTAGGATTCTTGTTTTCTCTTAAATTTTACGATCAGTAATAATTATCAATATAATGTGATTAATTCTTTATTATGATTCACGTAACTAGGAAAATAATTCTTAGAAAATACATATTCTATGCTTTTCTTCTTTCTAATAGTCATGGATAGGAGGAAGCTATATTGAATTTTAAAGTAGTTTAGCAGAAGTAATTGGATCTCACACAACAGAAAAATCAGTTTAAAATATACATTTTGCCAGCTCAGAAAATTCAGTCCATTATCACTACTGAATTCACATTTATTCTTTTTCTAGCAAAATGGATAAGAAAAACCATCATTGTATCCAGAGGCCTTAACTTTGGCTTAATGCTTCTTTCTCCAGCCCTCCAAAATAATATTATTTGCAAAGAATTTAGAAAAATATAGTGATGTAATAACTCTTCATTGTCTTATTCCTGGGAGCTATAGAATATATTAAAATCCCTCTCTATATGCAGGTTAATTAGATTTCTTCAAGACTCCTCTTAGTCAACGGAGGGGAGAGAAATTCTAAAAAAGTCAAGCCCTCTAAAATAAGTGCCTCTGATACTGGAAAAGTCTGTTTTATGCTCAAAATACCTTGAGGCATCTTTCAATCTTTGTTGATTCCCTGCAGGCATTGTGGTACCTGGATACCTGTAGAGCTGTAATTCTCTGGAAAAGCATGAGGCATCTTTAGTTTACCAAATTGGATTTGGTTATAAAAAAGGTCCATAAACACTGTTTGCATAGTTTTCTGGTTGTTATAGGCAGTAACCAAAATGAGCATGTGTTTCATAGAAACGTGTAACATAGCACTGTGAAAGCCTACCAACACATCAAAAGCTTCAGTGACACTGTATTGATAGCACTTTGCCTGTGAGGCAACTGAAGTAGACAAAGTTTGTCTTGACCACCGAGGTGGCCTTTTCCGTAGCATTGGCACCCACCATGCTTTGCACAAATAGTTTATGGGGCTGCTTGAGAAACCCCATGCAGATCATAGTGACTTTACTATACTTGGAAAAAATATCTTACCTCAGACTTTTCTCTCCATATAGTCTCAAATGCAAGTTGAATACAGGAAGTTGAGTAGGATAAAATAAAAAGGGAAAAGAAAGAATACAACTGTAAAATATACAAACCAAGGTGAGTGTGAATGTCAATAATAAGTGTGTATATAGCACTATACCGTGAATAATATATTGTGTATTATCTAACATTCAAGACTGAACCTTTGTGGGTTTTATATAATACATGCCAGATTCTGTTTTAAAATTTTTAGCAACTAAGAAAATTAAAGATGCTCAGGAATCTGTCTTGAGTAAAATGTCAGTAAACCTAATTACCTGGGCTAAACTCGCACATGGTTCCAAGTGAATTCAACAACTAGGGGCTGTACCTTAGAGCTTATTTTCCCTAGTTCCATTAAATGCACCGAGCTTTACATTGAGTATCACATTCAAGACTCCCATTTATATTTGAAGCATTTGACAGAATAATAAGAAGTATTATGATGCAGAGACATAGTTCATATTTTAGAATTCATTCATTCATTTATCCCCCAATTTTTTTTATCATGTATTTAAAATGTGCCAAGCAGTTTTCTAGGCAAAATATTTTATCAATGCAATATGTTTTTTTCTTCCTGGTATGTTAACATGATTATAATATTGCTATTGCTAAAACCATGAATTTTCCAGTTTGGATAAGGCTATATTTGTTCCTTGATAGAATATAATGATGGAGATAATTGAAATTTACAAGAAAAAGACCAGTTGCCATATTTAGGGATGAAAAATAATTTTATCTGTCATCCAACACTAAGTAATGACATGTGGTAGGACCCTGATGTAGAGGTCAGTCTGTAGTAGAAAGATGAGTAGAAGGGTTGTTAATGAACTGTGTCTTGAAGGGGTCAGAACTGTTAGGGCCCTACATTTCATTTCTAAGGACAGGCTCCATCAGAAAAGCTACGTTTTCTTTGTTTTTATTATTCTTGGAACATTTCATGTAGTTTATTGTAATTCTCTTAGGAAAGTCAGTGCTTTCTAACATGGATTAAAGTTACTTCTATACTTATTCCTTTCCCTAGATTCTCCCAGCTTGAAGATGGGATTCATATTTGTGTTTCCTCCCAAATCCCTGGGGAGGAGATACACAGTAACTATTTGTTGAATAAATATCTGAGTGCAAATCTGCATTTAAGTAAGATGTCCCCTCAATGACTTATAAAAACTTTGAGAAATTTTTTAAAACCCAGGTGCAACATTGTAAAGAAAGGAATTTAACATTCGTTTAAAAATCCAGGTCCAACGTTGTAAGAAAGTAGCTAAGCTTGTGTAACTTATGACAAAGTCTCTGATGTCTTTACAGCACTCAGATTTACTTTGAAAGGGAATTGATATCAGCGACTGGGAACTGTAAATCCTCTACTAATTTTAGGCCATTAGTTGTTCTTCTTGTGGAATATTAAACAATTCCCAACTAACTTTTTTGAATGTTGTCCTAAAATAGAAGCCTCTGCCTAGCCAAGTCATTTGGAGCTCTTTCCATCTTGCGAAGCTGATCCATCATCTTTCCAGTTTAAGAAAAATTTTAGTCGAAAACATGTTTAGTGCCAGTAAGTCCTAAAAAAGAAAAGGAATAAAAAGAAAAACAGGATGTCAACCTGAGTAGTATCTAATTTCAAATCTGTTTCGGGATGTTCTGCCCTCAATTTAAAGCAACAATTTTCGTACTGATGATACAAATGAACAAGAGCTAAGGATAAAGTCAGAGGGAACAGATGAAGACCTTCTAACCGGTAGTGATATTTATTTAAAATACCTAAAACACAAACATAGAAAGAGCTTAAAGTATATGTTCTTTAACACAATGAAAAGACTAGTCAAAACATCCAGAAAACTTGATGGTTAGATTTGGATCCCCGAGGATCAAAATTTTAAAAAGGAAAAAAAGAGAAAATCGTAAATCTCAATATATATGTAACAGACAGCTTCTGTTGGCTTACTCCTCTTTTTTACCTCTAGGATTCTACTAAAAACTTTTTGAGATTAAGGGTAGATAATATAAAATGTTCAAGTCTTCAGTGTCATTGATCTACATTTTTTTTCCTATGCAGTTTTTGTTTCTTGCAGGGCCTATAGTTTTTCATTCGCTTGCCTACCATGTTCCAGTTTTAGATTCATTTTAGAAGGCTTCTGTATATTTTCATTCTTCATGATGGAAAATGATTGATCAACTCACACATTGTCTTTTATTTTTCATGCCAATGTGGTAATATCCTGTAGAGTCATTTTTTAAATTATGTTTTGGTCTTACATTCTAGCCTGTCCATACCTGTTAAAAAGAAGACTCCTAGCTCTAACACAGCATCTAATTAATTAAGCCCAGATCAATCTGTCATAGGTCTGTGACCATTGAGAGTCAAGAGTTATAATTAATCCACACACTACACCTTAAGGCAGAACTGAAAATCTATTAAAGTTGTTACCAATCTCGAATCTGTAGGAGTCTGCAGCAACCTCAGTTCTTGCCTCCTCAGAAGAAAGAGTTTGACTGTGAGGCATAAGGCAGAAGAGACTGAGACAAGTTTTAGAGCAGAGGTGAAAGTTTATTAAAAAGATTTAGAGCAGGAACGAAAGGAAGAAAAGTCCAGTTGAAAGAGGTCCAAGCAGTGGACTTGAAGGGCAAGTGCTGAGGTTCAACCTTTTGACTTGGGGTTTTATATGTCGGCATTCTTATGGTGTCTTGCGTCCCTTCCCCCAGCTTCTTCTTTTGGGGTGCATTATCCAATGTGCAATGGTCTGCTAGTGCTTCGGACGCGAGCATGTGTGGTGTGTGTACTGGACTTATACACATGCTCCAGAAGAACCTGAGGCATTCTTCCTTTTTCCGGTGGAATGTCCCAGAAGGTCCCATATACAAGTTAAATTCCACCATTTTCTCTCTTAGTGTGCGTGTGTGAGCCCACTTGCCCAATTCCAGAGATCTTATCAGAAAGTTACTGGCCACCAGTTTCAGGTTTTCTTCTTTCTGTAGAGAAACGGCCTTTTTCTGGTGCTGGATGTCTAAAATTATTATTTTAGACAGGCAATGTAACAACTGTCTGACACCTGAGGTTCGCCTGACTTTCCTGGTGGGGTGTGAGGGCTGTCACCTGCCCTGTTGGTGTCTGACTAGCTACCCTCTGTAACAAAGTCAATGGCAAATATGAATTATTTTATAAGTCACACATCAAATTGAGAAACGCATTATCTTTCTCTATTTTATTTTTTCCATCCTGTTTTTTTCTTCCATTTCCCTCCTGTTACTTCCTTCATACATCTTTCCATTCTTTCTTCTTTTTCTCTTCATCCCTATTTCTTTCATTTTTCCCATTCCTTCTTTCTTCCTTGTTTTTTAAAATTCTTCTTTTTTCAATTTCTTTCCTCTTTTTATTTTCTTCCCCAAGCTTCCTATCATTTTTTCCGTTCAGTCTCTTTCATTTATTTTCTTTTTCTTTTTCTTTTCTTTCTTTCTTTCTTTCTTTTTTTTTTTTTTTTTTTGGTCAATCTGTATGTTATATCTCCCATATGTTCACTGAAAATTAGTTAGGTATAATGGAAAGAAAAGATGAAAAAATCAGGATCCAGCTTTTCCTTATTTTATTCCTTCCTTCTCCCCTTTCCTAAATCACATTTATTGAAAACAACTTATGTACATATATCTAGAAATCTGAGGTGCAGAATCTCATTTGTTCTCTGCAGTGTCCCTCCAAACAAATAAAGAGGCAATAAAGCAAGGGTAATTAACTTGCATAAACCCATAGGTGAGTGTCAGGATTAGAAAGCAGGTGTGGTTACTCCGGGGACCCTAGTTTAGCCAAAGCATTTTTTACCTCTTTCACTGTCTAGATTTGCTGTTTGAACAAATCACTTGGCATCTGTTTCTTATTTTTAACCCTCTGGGAAATGAATACAACACTTGCCTCTTTCTCTTCTTCATTCAATAGAGAAGATGCCCTCAGTTGTGCCAGGCAGTAATAATTCCCATGAGGATGATTACGGTAATGACGATAGCTTACACTTACATAGCCTTTTATTTACCCAAAGCTATCCTTACCTTTATGTCGATAAATGTGCACCACTCATAATGACAGCTTAGCCATTTATCTTAATTAATTTTGGTGTGAGGGATGTAATCAGCACATGTTCATTATTCACAGTTCCATGTAAAGATAAAGAGATGTTTTGGGGCTGTTATGTCCTTTGCACATTGTCTTCATTTTTATGTCCAGGTGCTGCAAGAGGGAAGAAGACATTTTCAACCAAACTCAATTCAGGTAGAATACAATATTCACTTAAGACAAATTTTGAGGAGAGGAGACAGCATATATAAATCATCTATCTTTTTAATAACAGAATATCATTAGGAAGGAAGGAAGAGTGTAAGAAAAATATCAATGGCTATGATTTGCTTCCTTAATTGTAAAGGAACAAATTAGAAGAGTTTCATCTATAAAGATTTGCTTATAAATTTAAGAATAATTAATTTAAGAATAACTTATTTAGTTAAGTCTGATATCCTGTGCTTTGCTGAAAGCAGCAGTATGATAATCTGTGGATGCTTGGGCATCAGAGATATTTTATCTTTGTGGACTTGTTATGTTCCTGTATCTTTTTATATACAGTCAGGGAAATAGGATTACTAGTTGAGAATTTGTAGTTGCTGTTAGCTTTCCATGTATATAGGTAAACACTCCCAACCTCCAAATAAGAACAGCTTTGAACATTTAAAAACAACTGTCAGTGGTAGAAGAAAATGCATCTCTCATAAAAATTTGCTTGTTTAAAGTTACTCCAACTTAGTTTAAATAACCTAATTTAGCATAATGATAGTAACTTTAGTAACTTGGTGGTACATCTGTAAGGAGTTCCATTTTGTAGGAAGAAAAAAAATATGTGAATCTCTTTAGTTATCTACAAGATAGCAGATTTAATTATACCTTGCCCAGGAGGAAAAAGTTCATGGTGCTTCTCCTTGTCGGTCGGTAGCCCTGGGGTTAAGTATTCAACAGGATCATTATTACATCTGAATCACAATTTATCCCTAAGTTTTGGACTTCCTCCCCCCCAGAGAAGCAAAAGCAAGTCTGATGATGACTCTTTCGGAATATTTAGCCATAACTATCTGGACACACTGTAAGCAGCATATTGAACTGTTTTTCAAAATTCATGAATAATGCATAACTCATCAGATACTTCTCAGATCATCTTATTCTGAATCCTGAATCTGACTGCAATTCTAAATGTATTTAATCGTGCCAAATCCCCACGTGCTTTTTGGAAACCGTGTAGGTATATCATGGGCAGATAATTAGTCCTCACTTTGGCTGGACATTTTTGATAGTTAAATGACACTACTTAATACAGCCTGAAGGATAAATAAATCCCATAAGTAATTGCTAGCTTTTTCTTTTTAGAGAAGCAAGTTCTCCTTGACAGTTACTTTAAAAGACAAGTCTTCTCAAGATATTTGTTTTCCCTTTTAATTCTTTTGCTTTTGCACTTGAGCTGTGCATTGTTTGGCCTAATTAACATGCAGAGCAGGAAGCTGTTTTCTAACTTTTCCCTCTCTTTTTGAAGGTTATTTGATGCACATTTACTGGAATCCTGTACCTTTTACAATTGCTAATCTGTTTAAAAATTCTTTAGATTTTTTTTCAAGTGCTGATATGTTTGTAAAGTCCATCTAAATATAGGGTAGACATTTTAGTATGTTGAAGACACACATTCTCTTTAATCTTCTCAATTTTACCTTCTTTTCATGTCTCATTCTTTTAAAGTAAATTGGGATTTAAGCAGTAAAAAAATGTGATTCTAAAATTTATAAAATAGTAATTATATAAAAATTGTTTCTTTGGGAAAATTGAGAGATTATACCTAGTTAAGTAGATGACAGAGTACTAATTATTATTTATAACTTTTATTATTATATATCTGCAAGTTACAAAAGATTAAATTTCAGTTAACTTTGAACAACTAGTAATTATAAAATACAATGCCAACTGTCAGAAAAATCACTGACTTTCGTAAACCTAATCTTTGAAATTAAATTATTTTTAATTCTTTTTCTAAATTTCTTATAATATGCATTTTTACTATTTGTTAATTTTAATACTTGTAAAATAAGCAACACTAAAAGGTTAATTTTTAGCTACTTTTCTGGGGGTTTATTTAAAAGAAATGTATTTGGTACTATAAATTTATAACACAAAAACATGAATCTGTAATATTTCATTTTCTTATTGGTAAACATACACAAATTTCAGATTTTAACACCTTTAATTTTTGCCAGGAAAAAGGATATTAAGTAAAAATATATATTTTTCAATAACTTAGAATCAATATTCTATCATTCAAATATTTGTGGGGGAAAGAATACATAGAATAGTAGTTAAAGCAATAGTAGTGAGATGGGAGAGTTCTCTTGACCCCCTTGCAGGACTTCCGAAAGGGGTGGCTTGTTTACTTAGCTGCCACTGTGCTCAAACCCCTTGCAGGAGGAAAAGCATGCAGGTAAGCGGGTGCAGGTGCCAGGGCGAGTGCCTTTGGGCACCAACAGGAATGAACACCATACTGGTCCATGGCAGCATCTAGAGGTTGCTTGCGACCTCTGGAGCCCCAGAGGGCATGTGTTACAAACAATGCTCTTTTAGCTTTGTTGTCCACCGATGGCCTGAGTGTCAAACAGCTCAGTGAAGAATCAGTGCCATAGCCTTTTTGGGTTCCCACACCCAGCGCATCCCGAAGGCTTGTCCAGCATCCAGGAAGAATCAGGTCACATGAACAGATTGAAGGGTGGTGTATGCGGAGGATTTTATGGAGCAATGGAAGTGGCTCTCAGTGCGTTGGGGTTCTGAAAAGGGGATGGAGGGGGAAGAGTTCAGAGAGAAGACCAAACTCCTCTCCAACGGTACCCGGCCAAACTCCTTTTCATCCGTCCCCAACCGAATTTCTCTCCAACTTTAATTTCCAATGTCCAGCTGCCTATTCTCTCAAAGTTCAGATGCTTCTCTTCTTTCTGTCTCTGCCATGCCATTCTGCTTCTCTGCCAGTGGAGCCTGAGGTTTTTATGGGTACAGGGTGAGGGGTTGTGACGGGCCAGTGTTGTTTTGAAAAAGGCAGCATTTGAGCAGGAAAATAGGAATCCACATTCTCATTAGGGCCGTGGGTCCAGCCTCAAGGTTGGAGCCCTCACCAGGACGCTGCCCTCTTCTACCCAGTATTTCCTTTCCTCCTGTCTGTATCAGTAGTGATAACAGCAGAAAAATATGTTAAGGACTTCTATGTGTACACCATTATGCTAAGCACTTAATGTACATTTTCTCATTTAATTATCAGAACAACCCAATGGGATGGATTCAGATTTAAATAACTTGCTAAAGGTCACAGCTGATAAGTGGTAGAAGGTGGACTCGAATCAGACTAATTTTTTCGGATACCTGAGTATTTACCACCCTGATTCATTGATTTCTCCAAACAATATCGAGTGAAATGAAGGATTACACCATGCATGGTTCCTTGGTCTTTGTGCTCCAAGATACAGTTATTAAAAGTACCAGGTATATGAATGTACTTGAGTGCACTACTACCTTCTTACCTCAATCTTTTCCTATACATCGCTTTTCCCATTCCTACCGATTTTTTATTAGCTTCATGGACTGTGACTATACACAATAGATTATCCAATTACTTGATTAATATAGGAAGTCAGGCTGGTGAAGCACAGCTCAAACAGTGCTTTGTGTTCATTTTCTCTTAAGAAATCTGTATGTTCTTTTCCAATAGAACCAACCCAATTGTGATTAATATGTCCTATATAATCTGTTGGATGCTTTGTTTGCCAGAAATAACTGTCAAATCCTACTCCTTTTTTCTGTGGTTAAGCATTTATTTCTGCTTCTCACATCTAACTCTCCAAGGAGTGGTTCAGCTTCTCCCATTCTTAGCTCAGCCCAGCAAGCTGTGGTTTCCAAACATGGTTTTTCTCTCTGTGAAATGACAATAATCCAAAACCTCATAAATGAGTGGTCTTCTTGCCATGTAGAATTTAAAATAGACCTATCCCGTGAAGATGAAGCTTTTTTTTTTTTTTAGCTGAATATGGCTTTAATAATAGTGGAAGTTTGAGGCTTTTTACCAACATAGTAATTTTGTCTCTTTATTTTGACTTGGACACAAAATTGTCCATCTCATTCAAGGACCAACTGAGGGACAGCTGTGGGAGAAACCCCCCCAGGAAAAACAGGTTGAACACCAACAGTCACATCCGAATGTGGTTTGGCCCTGGAATCTTCCCAACACACACTCTCAAGTTTTCACCTTTCTATCTGTCTCTCCAAGCTAAAAATGTTCCTCTTATTTAAAGCTAAAATTTTGTACTTACCACTGTATCTTACATCCAGGGATGCTACTTTTCACAGCTTTCTTCTTCTACATATAGAGGAGCATTTTTCTCCTTCTATTCAGCTTAGACAAAGAAGATTTTCTTCAAACTTACAACATGAATTTATAGTACAGACTGCCCCTGGCATATGAAGGTCTGGCATATGATTTGTGGACTTTATGATAGTGTGCAAGTGATATGCGTTCTGTAGAAAACATAGTTCAAGGCCAGGCGCGGTGGCTCATGCCTGTAATCCCAGCACTTTGGGAGGCCAAGGAGGCTGGATGACCCGAGGTCAAGAGTTTGAGACCAGCCTGACCAACGTAGCGAAATCCCATCTCTGCTAAAAATACAGTAATTATCGAGGCTTGGTGGCACGCACTTGTAATCCCAGCTACTTGGGAGGCTGAGGTAGGAGAATCGCTTGAACCCAGGAGGTGGAGGTTGCAGTGAGCCAAGATTGCACCACTGTACACCGGCCTGGTGACAGAGCAAGACTCCATCTCAGAAAGAAAAAAAGAAAAAGAAAACATAGTTCAAATTTTGAGTTTTTATCTTTTCCCAGGCTAATGACATTCAGTACAATAAACTCTTGTGATGCTGGGCAGTGGCAGTGAGCCACACTTCCTAGTTATCCAGAGGATGACAAGGGTGAACAACTGCTACAGTGTGCTGTGTTGTCAGATGAGTTTGCTCAACTGCAGGCTAATGTTCCAAGGACCTTCAGCCTAGGCTTGGCTAAGCTATGGTATTCAGTAGGTTAGTAGTATTACATTCATTTTTAACTTAATGATATTTTCAATTTACAATGGGTTTATTGAGACATAACCTCATTATAAGTCAAAAAGTATCTGTACATTGATGCCTTGTTGATCAAGATGTTGCATAGTGTTGTGATTAAGAGCACGGGTCTGACATCAGACTGCTTGGGTGTATAACCTAATTCTGCCACTTGGCAGATGCAAGCTCTTGGGTAACTCACTTAACTTCTTTGTGCCATGGTTTCCTCATCTGTGAAATGGGGTAGTATATAACTAGTTATTTGTAAATTTCTTAGAATAGCACCTGACATACACTTTTTTTCTTTTTTGAGACAGAATCTCTGTTACCCAAGCTGGAGTTCAGAGGTGTGGTCTTCGCTCACTGCAACCTCTGCTTCCTGGGTTCAAGAGAGTCTCATACCTCAGCCTCCTGTGTAGCTAGGATTACAGGTTTGCACCATTATGCCTGGCTTTTTTTTTTTTTTTCCACTGGAGAAGGGGTTTTGCCATGTTGGCCAGTCTGATCTTGAACTCCTGGCCTCAAGTGATCTGCTCGCCTTGGCCTCTCAGGGTGCTGGGATTACAGGTCTGAGCCACCTCACCCAGCCATATTTCTTGAATTGTATGAATAAATATAGTTTTGGAGTTACAGTACTGCAGTAGTGGCAGCCATCTTCCCTAAGCCTGGAACCTTCATGCCAGTTTTGTGCAGTTAAGTCCATTTGTTCTTATTTCCTCTTCATCTTGGAATTTCCACTGAGATTCTATGTCCTGCCATATAGCAAATCTCAGTTCCACTAATCCTTGGCTTATTTGCAGAACAGGGAAAGATGACAAATTAGAAAGCAGAGATTGCCAGTTTTTTCCATCTGATGATTCACTTAAGTATTCACAAAGTACCACCAAATGGTTAATGTAGTTCACATAAACTTTAAGTGTGTCATTTAAAGAAAAGCTCTCTTTAGTGATGATTTCTATTGCTAACAATACTTGTAGTTTGCTCTCTTTGTTTCTGATAGGATTGATTTGTTTGAATTGTACAAGACACTGGCCAATATACAGAGACTTGCAGAAATTAATTCCCTCCAGCCAGTCTTTGCCTAAGAACTGCAGAATAGCCGGTGAAGCTAATTCATTGCACACATGCGAAAAGCTGTTTACACCATGAAACCTGTTCTCCTATGTGATACCCACTGCTGGCAAAGTCAAAACCGAAAATATTGGCAAAAACAAAAACAAAAACGGGAGACTTAAATAAAGAGCATGTGTGGCAGATGGTGGAGATGAATAGTTGATCATCACTGTCTGCTAGTCTCACTCACTGTACTCCCTTCAAATTGTTGCAGTACCATAATTTTGCCATGATTATCTATGAAATTATGTTGACTGCTAAGCTCTGATTCATGCTTTTCTTAAGTCATCTACGGGAAAGATGACATTCTAATTGCACTCCTGATTTTTTTACTCTATGAGTTTGTTAAGCACAGACCCGTTTAACTAAAGAAAAAGCCTAAATGTATGTAATTTGACATTGTGACAGATTAATACTTAGGCATTAGACCAGCAGTACAATTAGACTGCTTAAATGTGTCCTACATCTTAATGTCTATATGACTTTAAGAAGTCACATTAAATCCTCCTTTTTTAAAGGGTCTGTTGCCATTTTGTTGATTGAAATAAATGAAAGTCTACCAGAGGATTTAAGTGAATTATGAGAAGGCTCATCACAATTACACCTAATTCTAGAAAATTGAAATCTAGGGAATTAAGTGTAAATTCAGAATATCTCAAGGTAAGAAACTATATTTACAGTAGATTTCCTAAAGTGGTTATTGAAAATGTAACTAACTCTTACTCTTTGAGTTATCTGAGTTATTTTTTAATAAGAATAAAACTTTAGTCTCTGAAGTACAGTTTGAAATGACAGCTAAAAGTAAAATTTAAAATTCAGATGACATTGTGTGCATATTAAAATTATATTATGCTGTATTAAATGTCATAGGATAGAGTTTACTCAAAAATAGCCAAAATACACAAATTTTCGTATGATGTGGTTTAAATTTTAGAGGCTTTTGAGCTTTTTTAGCGTGACTCAAAATAAGAAATTAATTTTTCAGAATGATCAAGTACATACATGTGTGTGCATATATATGTGTGTGTGTGTGTATATATATATACAAACACACACATAAACACATATGGATATGTATGTATATATATACACACACATATAAAAATCTAAAACAAAATTTTCTTTAAACAACCTGAACTTCATGTATAGCTGGTTAGAGCTCCTTAAATGGATTCAGTCACCATCGCATGGGTCATGGTGCTCGGTTGAAAAGCACTGATCTAAACTGTCCATGATTCTACCCATTTTAAATATACTCATCAGGTTACAACCACAAGGAAAATAAGATTTGTCAAACTGAATTCAGTTGCACATTGCCTACAGTAGTTCCTATCACAATGTACTCAGTTACAAGAATGGGAGAAGAGAGCCTTCTGCTGTTCATTGCTTCTATGAGATAGGAATATTCCCTCTGCATTTTGACAATTTTCATCTATGGAATGAGCTATGCATGGGACAATAATAAATTTTATCACCCAAGTTTATTCTTAAAAGACATGTATAACCGCCAACTAGAAGTCATGACAACACTAAAATAACTATAAAATAGCTACTACCCATAAGCAAAGAAGCTTAACAAATTAGTTCATGTGTATATCCTTGTGACCACTAAGTATAGAATTTTCCCATTGGACTTTTTCTTAGCAGTCTTTACTGACTCTACTGACAACACCCTGCTCCCTAGGCTGGGTTTGAGGACTGCACTTTGTGTTATAAAACACATCCATGGATTATTCCAGTTGACTACATTGCCCTGTTAGAAATGATTTTTCAGAAATGATGCCTACCTTAGAGCTGTGAAAGTGGCAAATGGGAGCATGTGAGAATGGGAAGAGATAAGAATTAAGATCCAGAAGGTTCTTCTGTGCTAAAATAAGGGATTGTGATTTATACTGAAGTTAGGAGAGGAGAGTTAAACTAGGGAAGACTTGTTACTCTACATACATTTCATACATTTCCTAAAATAATCATAAAATTCTCGTTGTTTTTTTTTGAGACTGAGTCTTGCCGTCTCTCAGGTTGGAGGGTAATGGTGCAATTTCGGCTCACTGCAGCCTCTGCCTCGCAGGTTCAACTGATGCTCCTGGTTCAGCCTCCTGACTAGGGGATTACAGGCACCTGTCACCGTGGCCGGCTAAGTTTTGTATTTTTAGTAGAGATGGGGTTTTGCCATGTTGGCCAGGCTGGTCTCGAACTCCTGACCTCGGGTGATCCACCTGCCTAGGCCTCCCAAAGTGTTGGGATTACAGGTGTGAGCCACCACGCTTGGCCAGAAAATTACTTTTTATTAGATACACTTTCCTGCTCATCTGTAGGATGGAAACAGGTTATAGAAAATGACACAAAAAATAAGTGATGAACAAATAAGAAACATCAGGAAATCATAAAAATACCATAAATCCTATAAAGTACTCATTATAGTTGTGCCTGGTACCTGACACTAGTTCTTAGATGTTATGTCAGATTATTTTTTCTTCTTGGAATTACATTACCCAAATTTAGAATGACTTAAAGTTATTCCTTTGATTATAATGCCAGAGGTAGCTGTCACTAAGGGGTAGAGAGAGGAAAATATGATCACCCAGAAAGGTGAGTTGTTTGTACTTTACTGAACAAGAAGAATTTGGGTTGTGGTGATTGATCATATGCAAATAACATGGACAATTGGATACTAGGGTGAAGTAGAATTTTCAAAAGTGCAAAATGAAAATTCTTTAGTGTATTCTAAAAAGTTAGATACACATGACTCAATGGGAAATAAAAATCAGTTTTTCCACTCCTTGTCCTTTAATGGATGAAATACGGGTAGAAAGGACCAAATGCATTAAGTCTATGCAGCCTTACTGTAACCGGAGAAGTGGGAATGTGTTTAACGTTCCCATTGTAGCTGTAAACAATAACTACCATATTAGGGTCTTAAGACAACAAAAATCTATTTTCTAAAAATCCTAAAGTTCAGAAGTCTGACATAAATCTGCTGGAGCTAAAATCAAAATCTCAGCAAGACTGCATTCCTCTCTAGAGACTCAAGGGGAGAATCAGTTTCCTTGCCTCTTCCAGTTTCTGGAGCGTGCCTACATTTCTGGATTTGTAGCCCCTCTTCCATCTTCAAAGCTGGCAATGACAAGTTCAGTCTTTCTCACATAACTTTATTCTGACATTGACTTTTCTTCTGCCTCCTACTTCCACTTCTAAGAACCCTTGATTACAATATGGCTCAGTCAGGTTATCCAGTATAATCTCCCTATTTTAAGATTAGTTTATTAGCAACCATGGCAAGGGGGAATGAAGAATTCAGGTAGCAATACCACCTGAAACCCTCATTCCGCTTTACCATGTTATCTAGCACGTTCACAGTTCCACAGATTAGGATGCATCCATTTTTGGAGGGGACCATTATTCTGCCTGCCAAGAGAGGTTGTGAGCGTGAATGTGTAGGGAAGCTCCAGCCCCATCACAGGGAGCACTAAGACTACCTCTGATGCTTCAGAATCCATGCAGCCTGGGAAGGCATAATGCAGGCATGAGGGGATCTCCAGAGCTTGCTTCTCCGCCCATCGCAGGCTCCCAGGGAAGTTTAACAGTGAGATTTTGCCACTCTCCAAAGAAATAGGAAGTAAATAAAGGAAAACATTTCAATGAGCCGGGAAAATCAATGAAGTAACCTGATCCAGTGTTGCTTCATTGATTTTTCCCCCCTTGTAGCTGATCATTGAGTTTTGTTTGCTGGTCACCAGAGATCATGTTCTTCCTTTTCCTTTTATTTACCTGCTCTGCACTCCTGAGCTCTTCAACACTCTTGCTCCTAATTGTGATTGCCAGTTTTACTTTCAACTGATCAGCTTATTGACCGGAGTAAGAAGCCAGCATTCCAAATGTTTAAAACTCTTCCCGTGAATGGTTTTTTAGCCCCTACTAAAAGCTCTCAGAACCTCATCTCTCAACAGTATTTCAGAACTCAATGTTTGCTTGAAACCTTCCTCAGAGGTTGAAACCTTTGTCTTTCTCTCAAATCACTATCATTAATGAAATTCTATTACAATTCAGCTTGTTATTAAAGGAGAAGTTCCAACCCAATAAGCTTTTCTCTGTGATTTCTGAAATGTTTCAATAGGCAATCCTAAGCAAAGAGTTTGAGAATATGATTTGAATATATTATATTTGAATATGATTTGAAAATAACCATGTTATTAGAATAGCTGTGTAGTTTCTCAGGATCACTACAGCAAAGAAAAATGAATGGATGCCATGATATTCGGTACATTAAAAAAATTAGGATTACTTTAGTAAATCTAAATTGCTATGATTTGCCCCGTGCAAAAAGTGATCACCTTTCAATTCTACACCCAATGTGATTTGAGCTTTAATGTGATCCCTTTTAGACTTTCACATAAAAAAAATAGAAAATGAAACATAGAAATACCTTATATCACATGATGTCTACTGTAATGGTATGTTATTTCTTAAGACATCCGCTACTACTGAATTTGATTTAACATATTTGTATTCATTAGGTATTTTAATAAGAGTTACTTATTGCAGAGGCTATTTCTTGCTTCTCACTTACTTTTGAAATGCTTTATGATGGTTTATATGGAAGCAAAGGTAGTTTGAGAAAAATACCTATTATACGTTTTTCAGTTCTCTTTTCTCTTCCATCTTTTTATTTGTATAAAAATATATGTCACGGGGAATAGCAAAGATAAAATGAGCACTTCCTTCAACATTACAACCCACAGGTAATATTCTTACAGTTAATGGAGACTTTATGTACTGTTTTTAGAGTAAACATCCATTCCTGAAGCCAATATTAATATTTATTACAGAATATATATGCTACAACTTTATCTTAAATAATAAACATTTTAGTTAATAATCCAGTTACAGAACTAATGAGTAAAAAGATCATACTACCAGATGATAATTACCCAGTTATGATGTAAAACTTTGACAGTTTGAGACCATTAAAGTAAAATGGCTCTAAATTGATACTTCCAACTCTTTTAGTACCACACCAACACACTTTCTAGTAAAATCATTGTAAAGTAGCTAAAAAATTCTGTTAACTCATAGAAAGCACCCCATGTGCATCATTATTATTCTTATTTGGACTTCCATGATAACAAGAACTGATTTCTCTTCTTATGACAAATAAACGTGAAGATTCAGTTGCTGGCAATTCAAGACACTGGTTCGAAGCAAATGCTGAACATGGATTTTACAAAAGAAAACAGGTTTTCAGGTTGGTGATCACCAGCCGGTTAAATCCATTCCCAAGCATCAACTTTCTGTTTAAACAAAATCTTGCAAATTATTGGAATTTTCAGATTTGGGCCTCTGAAGAACTAACCTAAAATATTAACATAATTAGACCTGTTTCCTTTTCTTCTAAATATGTGTTTTATAATTTGTTTGTTTTAAATCTTTGTGTCACTGAATGGGAGTTTATTTACCATGTGTAATTTCTACTTTTTGATAATAGGTGTTGAATTTTTAAATATTTCTTAACTTTTGATTCTAACTCAATGGGAGGAAAAGGTGTAAGTATAAAAGTACACTGCCTTTTTCTCATCCACTTGGATGTTGGAACTATTCTGAGATGCTAATTCAGGTATCTTGAACCCCACAGAAACTGTATGTAAAATTTTCTGGGTACACATTTGAATTTATGAGAAGAGACAGTACATTCAGTTTTCAACAGAATATTAAAGTTCATAATTTCTGAGCAAGTAATTTTGAATATAAGAAAATCCAAGAGACTAGAAGGAAAATCATGAAAGCTACGATTATTTCCGTGAAAAAATAAACATGAAGGACCAAGTGTTGAGTCTGTTCTTAGAGGGATAATCCATTGGTTATTGTGGAATATATGGTCCTGTCTGTTCCTGGGTTTTGTAAATGCTCTTTATCCATATCAGAGAATCAGCTCATTTGCAGCACTTCTTTCCTTTCTTTCCATTCTGCTCCTTCACGCGAGAACCTCTGCTGTCTCTAACTTGGCATGGGTAAAGAGGAGAACCTAAGTGAAGCCACATCTCTGATGTGCATAAATTGATCGCTTTCAAGCAGTCTCCACACATTTTTCTGCTGTCGTGCAGTTTTCATGTGCCAACCAGCAGATTCATGTTCGAGTTGATTCAGCAAGACTGCTTGAGACATGGCGTGCAGGATCTCCACTGTATATAATAATGCCACATTCAGAATGACAGTGGTCTAAGCCTAAGGGCAGTAAATGCTTCTTGAGATACATTCAATTGCTGTCTGAGTTTAGCCTAAGGTACGGAGAAAAGTTGCTGATGCTTTCAAATGTGTTTCAACATTTTAATATTGTCTTGGCATGTCAGCTTGAACTAGAGCACTCCTAGGTATAACGCAGTGGAATCCTGTAATTAAAGGACCAGAATTTCTAAAGCTTTAGATAGTAGCCCTCTACTTGAACTTCTTAATTAAATATGCTTATATCTATGAAAATGTTCTGTTAAAAGGGTTGTACTTGTGGTGATATTGGTCAGTCTATTATCCATGATAAAGAGACTTAAAAGAAGTAGAATGGGCTGGGCGCGGTGACTCACGCCTGTAATCCCAGCACTTTGGGAGGCCAAGATGGGCGGATCACGAGGTCAGGAGATCGAGACCATCCTGGAGACCATCCTGGCCAAGATGGTGAAACCTCATCTCTACTAAAAATACAAAAATTAGCTGGGCATGGCAGGGTGTGCCTGTAATCCCAGCTACTCTGGAGGCTGAGACAGGAGAATCTCTTAAACCTGGGAGGCGGAGGTTGCAGTGAGCTGAGATCAGGCCACTGCACTCCAGCCTGGCAACAGACCTAGACTCCATCTCAAAAAAAGAAAAAGAAGTAGAATGTACTGTTGTTAGATCCCAGGCTATTGCTTGGAACAGTTAATTTATTGCAGGTAATATATCTATGATAATTATTTCAGTGGCCTATTGCTTTGTCAATGACCTCTTCCCTCCAAACAAACAGACACGCAAATATAACTTAGTGGCTTCAAACTTCAAACAACAAAGATCAATTACTTCCCACATTTCTATGGATTGGCTACATGGTTTTTCATGTTCTGCCTGGTTCACTCATGTGGCTGCATTCACCTGAAGTACTGGCTAGGAAAGACTTTGCTGGGACAGCTGGGTCTTTCTCTCTGAAGTGGGGTTCCATCTGCAAAGAGGCTAGAGCATGCTTTCTCTCAGAATGGTGATCCCAGAGTTCCAGAAGTGAATGCAAAATGTGACCTCCTAATAGCTAGACTAAAATTAGCATGGTATCCCTTCTGCCACATTCTGGTTGTCAACGCTAGTCCAGTTTCAAGGGGTGCAAAATCGACAGTGAGAGTAGTAACGTCACATTCCAAAGTGGGTGTGTGTAGGGAGACTGGAAGAAATGCACGTCTGTGCATCATGAAATCTTCACAGCTCATGCTGAATGGCTTGTTTGGTTTTATTATTTTTGATGTATGAATAGAGCATTGCATTTTAGGTATTTACCCTGTGTTTACATTGTCTTGTCCTGATTTTCAACTTTTTATTCTTAAAGTAATTTATTGCTTATTTTGACCCGTCTTTAAATGGAGCTGGTCCTTGTAGTGCCCATGCAAGCGAAGCAAGATAGCAAGCCGGCAACCTAATATCTTAGGGGCAAGTTTCAAGTGAAACAATTACTTGTGAGGTTAATCTGTGAGGTTGTAACGATAACTCCAAATAATACATCATTTGCCCTTGAATTTTGAGCAACCAGGACACATGCTGAATAAATCTTTTTTCGGCAAACACCTAATAAAGAAGTATTCAGAGGGTGCCTAATGTAGAGTAACCAGAACGCGGTAGCCAGCATATTTTTCTAGATAGATAATAGCTCTGTGTATCACAGACTCTATCAGCATAAATCTATTAGCACTACTAGAAGAGTAACTCAAAATATGTACCCATTTGGTTGACAATTGGTACTTACTCTATAATAAATTATCTGAAATGGCTGGGGACAGATACATCGCAAAATTTGGAATCCTTCATATAAGAGTTAACATCATACATGTGACATATATTATTTTAAAAATCTAAGATTCTAAGGCCATGCGTTTAATTAAACACGTTATTTCTATAGTAAAACATTTGAATATTCACACTATTTGAGCTAAAAAAGATGAAAACAGTCTTGCATTAATTCATATCAGGTTTGTTGTAAACTTATGAAGGGGGGAAAAGAAACCCTTTTTGTTTCCTAAGATCTTTTGAAGACTGAATTTGGATAAGGGAGTGTGCACCTGAAGTAGGTAATATTTATTGAGGCCTTACTGTGTGTCAAGAATTATTATAAGTAGTTTACATGTATTAAAGAATTACATTTAATTCTCACAGTCGTTCTAAGACTTTAATACATTCTTAAACATTTATTATACAGATGAGGAAACTAAAATTGAGTAACTTGTCCACATTCATACAGCTGTGAAGTAACAAAGTTAGAATGTGAATCTAGATCACCTGGCTGCTGAGCATGTTCTCTTCAACAATATCCTTTTTATTCCTGGAAGACTGCAGAGAGAAAAAAAATATCTACCTCCTTAAATCTCTCCAGGGGCTATGACCTACTATTTACTGAACACCTACACGGCAGCCGGGACCATATTACGAGCTGTATAGACATTAACTCTTTTATCTCACAATACATGGGGGAGTAGGTATTATTATCTCACATATAAGGAACTTGAAGCTCAGAAAAATTATGTCAGAAGTCACACAGCTTCTAAGTGGTTGAGCCGGGAAATCACAGTGAGCAATATTGGGACTCTAAATCTCCTGCTCTTTTCAAAAGTTATCACTGTTTGCAGGAAAGGCCCAGGAATGGTACAGATGATGCTGCAGCAAGGAGTGACTGATTGGCTGGTCTTCACATATTCTTCTAATTTGGTTAAATCAAGTGATTTTATAATAAATTAGAACACGCTTTAGGAATCTTAATGGCCCTTTTGTGGCCAGAGTGACACTTACTTACATAACTATAAATTTCCCCTCTTCCAGAAAGTGTCCCCACATTTAGAGGTTCACAAACTGCTGGTCTGAATCAGTGACTCCTGCCCTGACTGTGAACTGTGACTGTGAACGGTGATGTGTTTGCCTGTCTAGTCTTCCCAAATTCCCCAACAGGCAAAAGGCGGGGATCTCTTAGTTATTTATATGAAAAAGTCAAGTCCAGACCAGTTGTGCATCTTTTGGATCTTGTCTCTTCACCTCCAATCTTTATCAACTGCGATAATAATTTTCCAAAAAAAAGTTTTGGTTAACCAGCATTTATTTAATTATTTTTTCCTCAGTCCTATCATATAAGGTGAAAGTAAACAATTTTCTAACAGCTATTTTAGAATAAAGCACTTATTTAATCATTTGAGTAAAAGAGATATTTTCATTTGGACCAATGACGGTGAAGGGAATTGAAAATAATTTTTATAAAATACTTTTAACTTACCTTTTATTTTTCCTGTTTATCCTTTTGTAAAACCCCCTATAAGTCCACCAAATTTCACGAGCATTTAAGTGTGCTTCTAGAAAAAATAAAAGTCTTTGTGTAGAGGGAAGTCAAGAAGCATGGAAAGAAAACCAAACACTTTAAAAAGGGAAAAAGGAAAAGGTTCGTATGTGTGTTTGTTGTTGTTGTTGTTATTTTGTCTCTAAATGAAGAAAATACCAGGCCAGGCGCAGTGGCTGACGCCTATAATCCTAGCACTTGGGGAGGCCGAGGCGGGCGGATCGCTTGAGGTCAGGAGTTCGAGACCAGCCTGGCCAACATGGCCAAACCTCATCTCTACTAAAAATACAAAAATTATCTGGGTTTGGTCGTGCACACCTGTAGTGCCAGCTACTCAGGAGGCTGAGGCACAAGAATCGCTTGAACCCAGGAGGTGGAGGTTGCAACGAGTCGAGATTGTGCCACTGCACTTCAGCCTGGGTGACAGAGCGAGACTCTATCTCAAAAAATAAGATAAAATAAAACAAAATAATATAAATTAATAAAGAAAAGAAATTGCTACTTATTTTTTTGCAGATTTTGTCAAGTAATGTTAGTCATATGCTGGAGCTTGATGTTGATGGCCAAACTGGAGGAATGGTGTGGACGTAAGGGAACTCCACACGTGGACTTACAACCCATTTATCTCATGTGGTCAGCAAGATAAATAATGTAGGAATTAAATAAGCAAATGACATATGGTGTTACATATCTGATCTTTAAGAAGACTCATTGGAAATATATTAAAACTAAATATAACCTTTTCATATCTTCTCTCAGTAAATACAAAGATCCATGTATCTCTAGCCCAAAGCCACAGACCTGGAGTAGAGTGAGTGACTTGGAATCTAGCAGGAGGCATAACTCTGCATACTTAAAATCCTTCCTGGTGCAGAACTGTCTTCAAGTCTTAACGAGTCTACTGTGCTCTCCTATCATAATGATGCCGCTAATGGGTTCTGAATTGTGTAGGGCAGCTTCTGGAAACATGAAATTCCTCTCTAAACCTGGGCTTTCCTTGTTATTTCTAATGATTTTATCTATTATCTATCTGTCACTTCTCATTGAGGTCATTGTAACAGCATCTAGCAACATCTGCCCACCACCCATCTACCTATCCTGCCTAGTAAGAACAAAAATACTGTTTTTGAGTGAAAATCTGACTTCTTAGGATAGCATATAATTTTCCCCACTTTCAGAAACATAGTTTTAGGCAGGTTGTGTCATTCTTTTCACTAATTAGTAAAATTTGTGACTCTGTGACATCTATTTCCTGTGCTACTCAGATTTGTTTTCTCTTTCTTTGCAGACTGTAGCTTTTTCTGATGGTTATAAGTAGCAGTAATTGACCTCTAAATAACTCAACTGTTATATTTTAAGAAGAAGCAATGTGTTGTAGTGGGAAAACAGTAAACTGAAAGTCAAAACACTTATTCTTTGGCTTCAGCTCTCGCATAGCTTGGACCCCTTCTCTGCTCCATCCTCCTTGCTATATGTTTGAGGTGCTAAATTAAAGAGATGAACTTCATGTGGGAAGTACTTCATGTGTTATGAATTGTTCCAAGATTGTTTGCTAGTACGATGGCTTAAAACTGTCTACTTTCTCCCAGCACTTTGGGAGGCTGAGGCGGGTGAATCATTTCAGGTCAGAAGTTCAAGACCAGCCTGGCCAACATGGTGAAACCCTGTCTCTACTAACAATACAAAAATTAGCCGAGTGGCACTGGCACATGCCTGTAACCGCAGCTGTGCAGGAGAATCACTTGAGCCTAAGAGGCAAATGTTGCAGTGAGCCAAGATTGTGCCACCGCACTACTGTCTGGGCAGCAGAGTGAGAACCTGTCTCAAAAAAAGAAAAGAAAAACTGTCTGCTTTCAAGAGGGACATTAACTTTATGTCTAGGAAAGGATCTTAACTTTCTAAAATGATGCAATGGTTCTAGTAAATAGTGTAACTTGATTAAAATGGAAACCTCTGCGAGTATGTTAAGCAAGAACAGGATTTGATGGATCCCAATTTTACTTCCAGTCTTCTCAAAATTTGATATGATTGATGGGGTATGGGGGCATTGAGAAATACAGAAAAAAAAATCTCTGAAGAGCTGGCTTTATTTTGGAAAATGCTTACAGAGAATATTATTACATTTTCCTATTGTCCATTTGTACTGATTCACTCAATGCCAGCTAAGAAGATTTGTGATCAGGGGTTTTCCATCTTCACTAAGATCAAAATTTTAAAAAACAGCGCTAAAGCATAAAATAATATTCTTAGATTTTAGAAAACACATCCCTCAGTGAAGGAATCAGAAGAGTTACTAATTATGAAAGGTTTTTCCTCTATAATGCCACAAAAAGTAGGACAGTTTAAAAGTACCTCTTTTGTGCAAAGAAGAAAGAATTGCATTTGATGATTCTCTAAGATCCTGCATAAATTTTGTGTTTTTAAAAATTTATAATATATGCATGCATAATTAAAATAAGAAAATATGTAAACAAAGAAAAATACAATTTCACTCATGCCCTTCTTTAATAAATTGCATCGTAATACAGATTGCATTTGTTAATCACTGGTGTTTCTTTTGAAGATTCACTTTAGTCAACCAAATTGGAAGTTTTGATTGCTTGTGATGAATCTCTTATAGACCTTCTTGATTATTTTTCTAAATTTGATGACAAACACTGCAACATGTCTCAGCCAATTAGGCTTGTCAACTTCCACTGTGGTCCCCAATCAAGTGTTTTATTTTGGAAATGACAGGAGATCCTTATTAAAAGTCATGCTTCTTGGATAGAGATGTGGCAGCTTGCATGTATAAGATGGCACAGAAGACAAGCTGCCTTTCATTAAAAGCAATAGAGGAAATCAATTTTGGCAGAAAATACTCCAGACTATGAAGTAAAGACTGAAGGAAAGAACTGAAGAGCATCTCACAGCTGATTGGAGACTCAGTCAATCTATTTAATAAATGAGTATAATCTCTTATGAGCAGTAGATAGTTTAGGTACACAAGTTAAAAAGTAAGAAGACTTGTTTGAGCATCAATATAGAATTACAACCTGTTTATAAATGAATCTCAAACAGAAGGAAAACAAGTGCAATGACTTTCAAGGTAAAAACACAAATTAATCCCTGAAAAGCAGCCACCTGTATAAGTCATTGTATAAGTGAGCTGACATATTGTGTGAGACATAAATAAATATGGAGAGACGACTGGAGACAGTTCTGGGTCATTTCTGCAGGGAATGATAACCACATTCATAAAGATATTATTTTTCTATTTCAGAAGCTCAATTCCTGATTATTTTCACATGTCCTTGCCATGACTATCATAAGAAAAGAGGAACCATTTGATTTGTTGAAGCAGTGAAGAAAAAGGAAATTTTTTGAGTAAAAAGTAGACCTGATCTTACACTTCTCATTTGTATGCTTTTTTCCCCCTGTTCAAATCATTTAGGTCAGTTAAAAAAAAAAGTATCCCAAGATAGGAAATATTCTCAAAGAACTTGCGGTTTGTTCATTTAAACCAACTATATTAAAAAAACCATTAATAAAATTTGTCAATAATTTGGTTTTTACAATGCATCTAAACTACATCTTTGAGAAACAGAAAATTTAGGATAAAAAATGAGTAATAAAGTACTTTCTTCCTTTTGATGATAAAATTAAGATAATATGCCCACTTAGAAGTCAAATGGCAGCATGGGCAACTGGAATAAATAATTAACCTTACACTTTACCTACAGAAGAGGGTCAGGTAATTCTAGATTTCTGTGTAGAACACTGGAATTTCCATGTGAATGCTTAGTACAGGGCATAAAAGTCCCAGGACCTCAGTGGGATTGAACCTCAGTGTTCAATCATCAATGAGCCAAAAAATGTCAATATTTCAGTTACCTATCATTGAAGAGAAAAATGACCAGCAATAGTGGAAATCCTTAATTTAGGAGATTTAACCAAGTATAACTTCTAAAATATCCTATATAAATGTTAAACTACAGGGGATGGTATGTGGAAGCAAAAGCAGAGAGTGTACTTATATCGGGAATAATTTAAATAACTTCTATTTTAAACGAATCTACTAGGAGTGTGCATACGCAGATCTCACTTACTCCACTGATTGCAAATATATTTTCAGAGGTCAAATTTGTCAGTCTTTAAGTCCCAAGTCTTAGAATAAAATGATACCATGTGACAATAACTGGAATGCAATCATATTATGTTATTCTGTTTGGCAATAAAATACAATAAAACAGTTTAAATAAAACCCTCCAGGTTATTGCCTTAGAATCTGTTGAAGTAGAGCAGGATTTTCTATCTCCCATTCTCTCTTTCTCAAACAAAAACAGTCTATAAAAACATTTTTAATATTTAGAAAATACATAACAATTCTCCAAAGACAGACACATGCTTTCAATTACACATACACATAATTATTAACTGCCATCTTTAGTCTTGTTTCCTAAGAATTATTTGGACATGATTTAGCTTTTTAAAAGTAAAAGTCATTGCCCACTTTATTGGACGGCACCATTAATTAGGAGTACGTGCAAGTTCATCAAAAGTGTAGTAACTTGCCTATATTCACCCAATACATTACATTTCAGATAATATGGCTGATGCATTTCTGTGTGAACACTCAGGGAATTACCCTACAGCACATTTGGCATGGGGTGAGGGGGATGTAGGGTGGGCAGGTGCGTGATATTGTTAGTATACTCATACCTATAACTACCAGTATTTTACTTTTTACTGCGTAATGTACTGTCAATTTACGTTCTACTTCTGAGTCACCCCATGTCTTAGCATATATTTTAAATATAAGGTTTTGCATATTTGCATTCCATGAATAATGCATTAACAGCAAGAAATCCAATTGGCAAAAGCACACCGCTTCTGGGATAATTTATAAGTCCAGAAAATTGTCTATTTGGATTTAATAATTTTTCTTATGGATGTGGAAAATATTAACACCCATACAAATTTACCTATGTACTTAGAGCTTCTAATTGAGAATATCCTCATGTCCCTGTCCTGTAACAAACACATATATATCAGTCTCATCGACACACTTTTGTATCAAAATATATCATTTTGTCTATTTTCCTACTCTATAATATTGAATGTCTTTGCAAAACCTTATATTTGATGCACATGAGATTAAAAACCAATCTATGGAATGATGAGCTAGAGGGTGTTGGGAAATGAGAAAAAAAGATGGTAAGGAATATATTTATATATTTCCCGCAATGCCACGTAGATCAGGGAAGCCTGTTGAGGAGTGTCCAATACTAATGGGTTATTCTCCTTGGATTTCAGATTCAAGGCCTCTTCCAGATGTAGCCCTGACCGGGAAGTGCACTCGTGAGTGTGATGAGTATGGCCACTCAGACTCCTGCTGGATGCCGGTCCGCACTTCTCCCGAGAGGAAGAAGAGCCAGCCTAAACTCTCTACTTTCATGCCTGTTGATGAACGAGGAAGCCAGGAAAAGCTGGCCAATGGGGAGGCCGCCATCATGGGTGACCGCAACAGAAACCTCCTGAACAAAAAGTTAACCTCATCCTATGAGACCTTCAGTGCAGCTAGTTTCAGCAAAAATGAGGAAGCCAACCCTGAGGATATTCCCCTTACAAAAACGGGGGAATATAAGCCATCTCCCGTGAATACTCTCACTAGAAGAGAAGTTTACCTGTAGGCTATAAAGGAGCAACAGCAAAGTTCTTTACATGTATGAAAAGGAGAATAAGGGGCAAAAAACCTTACAAAGCAAAATGGTTTAATCACAGAGAAGGGGCTACCAAAGAGACAAAGGTTTGCCTGCCACTTCTGCCTCCAGATCAGGCCTTTAGTGATACTGTTAGCCTGATTCTACTGTACAATGTAGAAACCATCCTTGTTACTTGCATGTCTAACCCCTTCACTGATTCCCAACTCTCACTTTCTCTTCCCCACCCCTCTCCAAAAGAAAAAAAAAAAAGAAAAGAAAAAGAAAGAGGGGATGGTTGCAAGTTTCTTTCACGGTAACTGTACGAAGCCTGATTAGCAGAACACAACACACTCTCATTATCCCTAAGCTGAAGCATGATTTTAGTCACTTTGATTTTGTTCGAGTGTCATCTGGCTGGTCAAAAATAAGCAGGACAGATAAAATATATTTCAGACATGCCACCGGAATATGGTTTATCACCATCAAAGACAATCCTTTGAAAGTGATAGAGTCTCTCTAAAGGTACAGTCCTTAGAAAGAGGGACTGTATTAAAAAGCATTTTGGGAAGATCAAAGCTTTAATATTCCAACAAAGACTAAGAGCAAAACAATACTCAGTGGGTGATTGCAGTCCTAAATTGGCATATGTTGTTATTTTCAGGTCAAGAGCATCAACTTCAATTTCATACATTCACCAAATATTCTCAGTATACACACAGTCTTGATTACATGTATCAATTTCACTAATTATGACTTACAAAAAAGCATATTTTTTTCAGAACAGGACCACTATTATTAACTAACTTGAACAATTGTATCATCCAAAGGCCAAAGATCATATGGCGGATCAGGGAAATCATGAAGTTGATTTGGTCTTGTCGTGGAAAACCATTAAGCAACAAAAGCAACTGAACCCGTGTGCGCACAGAAACAATCAAACACTAGCTTATTTTATAGTGCCCAGGAAAACGTTTCTTCTTTTAAAATGGATTTCATTTGAAAGCTCAGAAAATGAAAACTAGTGAGATATATTTTTGGTATTATAATAGGCAATTGGTTGAGGTCCAAGTTTAGTTTCAGGTAATATTATCAGGGAAGATTCCATGTTTTAAAATAGTATTTATGGGTCATGGGTAGGTCAAGAAAGATGCATTGGTATACAGTCTTGTTAGTGAAGTCCACAATTATCATTTTAGAATCCAGGCTATGCTTGCTGCTCTTTTTATCCATTATTTTAAATGACAATTGCATTTTTTACTTGTTCAGTGCACACGTTCATGCACCACAAGTGCATTCATTTTAAATTGTGTGCAATATAGAAATATTTTGAGACTCAAAACATTGAAACAAGGTGACACCCTAATTGAATTTATCAGTAATGTGATTTGAACATTATTTAATATATGTTTTAAATCTAGACTGAACATGAAAGAAAGGGGTTCTGGGCAGTGACATTTTTCACAGGATGTATATCCCAAAGTGGAAAGCAGAGTTTTTCCAGTGCAATAAAAAGAAACAGAATATGCAGATTTTGAGCTACTTACTCTATAGAGGATAACCGAATACGCCTGAAAATTGAGCTGGGACATTCAGACAAAAGTGACAATCCATGGACAGAATAGGGAATAACAGGTGTGAACACAACAAACTCTCATCAATGTCAATGAATGTTTGTAAGCTGGTTAAGGCATAGCCTTGATGGCTACCTAGCAAACTGTAGAAACAATGTAGCTTTGGGTAGTTTCATGCTTTGCAGAATTTCTTAGAATATAAAGTGACACAGCCTGGAATATAGGTTGATAATTCACTATAGGTCCTCAAAATACTTACCTTGGAAAACCACTTCTCTGTTTGGTGGGGTACTATTTGGGGGTCATTTCCTTATGCTGTTTCTTAAATGAAGTTTTCATTTTGATGTCAGTTTATGTATAATAGGTAGGATGCAAAAAGATATGTAATGAAACAAAAACATTGGACTAAAATATCGGTAATTGAACATGTTCATGTTTGATTATTATTTACACTATGGAAAGATGCAATTCTAGTACTTTGTTAGGAAACTGCATTAAAGCAGTTCTGCCTTGTATAATCTGTAAGTACCTATTAAGACAAAATACTTCTAAAGATACTTATGAAATGTATACATATTTTTTCTTGCACGTTACAAAGGAAATACTCAATTGCATAACACAGATGTTCGACAAACTTTTTTTTAATGCATTTCTTTCTTTCACGAGACATTGAAACTGCTGATAGCTCATTTCACTCTATCTTAAACCCTTCTCTTGTCTGTAAAACTAATACGGGTCACACCGGACCGTTGGATTAATTGGATCCACATTCCCCAATGATGTTTGCACCACATTCAAGACAGCCATGCCGTTGTCATTTAACTCGTGAACCTCTCTTTAGAACTAAAATGGGTGTGAAAGAATAAAATTCAGTGTACTGTAAGTATTCACAGTAATTCTAGTAGAATTAGCTATCATAACATGTTTATTCTATAATGAGCTGGCATGACACAGAAATATATTTTGTGTTTGTATGACTTTTATTTTGAATAGGTTAAATCTGGTGCCACTCCATATATAGAGTGCTTTTGAAAAAAAATCAATAAAAAGAAACAAAAAAAATAAATAAATGAGTGAATGCAAAATAAGCAACTGTGCCTTTTATACCTGTTATTATGGTAAAAAAACGGTTGTTGGGTTTGGACGATAAGGGGAAATGGGCTATTCCCAACTTTTCTGATCCTGTATATTTATCCATGTTTATTTTCTGAAAATAATAAATAATATATTAAAAATTTGCCTTCTGACAAACTCAGATAATGGACCAGTCTTAAATATTGTTATTGCATAAAGTGAAATTAAGGCATTAATATGGGCTGCTTAAATCTGACTAAAAGATGAAAGCGTTTATTGTAAGAGTAACAGGTTTTATCAGGAGTGAAATCAGTCCATTTTGCAAGGTAAAATATTGATTTAGAATTTTATTCTTTATTTCTTTTTTGTTGCGTTTCTTTTAGCTACAGTTTCATTTTGGTTGTACAGTATATAAACCATATTTGTTTTCTGTACACAGGAATCTCAAGTGAATTTTGCATGCATTATACGTTAGGACACATTTATAAATTAATGAGTAACTATATAAATTTATGTGTATTAAAACGTCTGTAGCTTCAGTCTAAAATCTACTGCTCTTTCTGAATCTCCAGATATCATTTCTGTATGGCTTCTGACTGGCCTGCTGCCTGAGTTTCAGAAAACAAGGGAGGCATTATTTTTATGGGAGGAAGAACTAAGATGGTACTGAGGATGTCTGACTGAAACACTACCCTAGGAAGCTGTCTTGTAGGAAAACAGAATAAAACACACAGACCAGAAGAAATTGTCAAGAATCAAACAGCCATGAGAAATTTAAAGACCTAAATAATCTTAGGTATATGCTATCAGTGATAAATAAGTAAATGTGTCCTTAAGCAAAAAAAACCCAAAAAACAAAAATGAAGATGATCATGAACATAGTAAAGCTTGTTAGGTGTGACCTAAGCAAAGGTACAATGATAACATCTGGAGGAAGGCATCATTTTTTTCAGCTACCTAGGGTTTACGTTCAGATTTTCCTACATTTTAAAGCACTTGCATTCAGTGTGGTACGATCTGTTTGTAATGTTAATCATTGACTATTGTTCTGCTACTTGGATGTTGATAGTGAAGCAGAGAACAATTTATCATCGTTTATTATGAGTCACTATGCACGCAACTATGCTTAACATGGCGAAATGTATTAAACACTCGTCCAACTATTTATGAAATACTTTACATAATTTAATTTGCTTTTGTACAGTTTTATGTAAATAAATTGCTTGTCATTTTGGTCTCTGCAAATTAAAATATAACATGGTCAAATGGTTTCACACTTGTAAGTGTACTTCTCTGTTGACAGGTAATTCAGTTTTGATTGGACGAGAAGTGAATGGATGCATGTACCAGTTTGATTTAAGATGGTTTGATTCCTTGTAAATTAAGACACAGCAAGGAAGCTAATGTGGCAGCACCTGTCGATTTAGGGGGGACCATGCATAACTGTCACATTACTTTGCCTCATAATAGAATAGAACTCAGATCCTTCACTTTCATCAAAATAATTCCTGAGACATTTACCTGGCTGGCTTTACAATCTTACAGTATATGGTAGGAAAAAGAACTTATCATTAATATGAAGATTGATTTATTTTCAGAGGCATCTACAGAAATTTCACATTTAAGATAAAAGTAATTCTAAGTCAAAATGTTATCTTTTTTTAGGAAATTTTTATTTTTAATCTAAATTAATGACAAATACAAAAAAGTTACAGACTTTTAAAAATTGTGTAATATATAGAGAAAATAAAGGGAAAATAATTTTTACTTTGATAATGTATTTTTTTCTTCAATTTACTTTCTCTACTTTTTATATTTCTATCATTTATCATCTATTTTTAATTATTCTTCTTGCTATTTGTTATAATATTATGTCCCTGACTATTATAGTTATCTTCTTTATTTATTAAATTGGTATCTATTCAAGTAAGCACCTTCTCTTATCCAATCTCTTAATCGTGGCCTTCTTTTCAACTCAGAATCTTAAAAGAGAAAGAAAATATTTGGATGTGTGCTAACAGATTGCTTGGAATTTCTGTCCCATCTCACAACAGCAATGCTAAAATCTACCAATTTGAAAAAACATTCTAAAGATCCTTGCCTGAGGTTTCTCTACCAGTTTCCCCGGCCTTATGTGAATATTTAATATATTGTATTTATATTAGATGACGTATACTTTCTTGAATCAAAGATATCTTTGTAAATTGAGTTTAACTGGCAGCCTTTCTTCTCTAAATGAGGAATTATGGTGAAATGTGGTGAGAAAGGCTACTTCAATTTGGAGTGGGGTGAAGAAATGATATGTCCATTCATTTTGGCTTTCTGCTTTTCTAGTGGTGAAAACTAAACGTGTACATATTTTAATGGAATAATACATAAAATGAGATCACTATGTAGTCTTTTAAATTTTTGATTTCGATTTTAAGAAATATTTTTTACTATAAAATTACATTCTTAATGTATTTAAAAATAAGGAATACTCAAACATGTAAATATAAGGCGATACACTTTGGAAAGAAGATAGGCATGAAGCAGGCCAACAAAAACCGCACAGTCCTGCTTCCGAGGCATAGATTTAATTATTTTACCATCTCCGATTTGTTGGAAGAATTTCATCTTGTAACTTAGAAGCTTGACTTTAGCACAATGACCTGTTCACAGCAGTATTTTACCTTCACTATAAGATTTATCTTGAAAGTCTCAGACCTGCAACATAATCTGTAGTTAGATAAGCCATTTATGAAGGTAGATTTTACTTTCATTTATTTTTACTTATTTTTTATTTATTTTAATTAATTAATTTTTAGACACAGGGTTTTATTCCATCTCCAGGCTGGGGTGTAGTTGTTCCATTATAGTTCTCCATCACCTGGAACTCCTGGGCTCAATAGATTCTCCCACTTCAGCTTCTCTCCCAAGTAGCTAGGACTGCAGGTATGTACTACCACCCTGCCAGCTAATTTTTTTTTTTTAATAGAGGCAGGGTCTTGCCATGTTGCTCAGGCTGGTCTTGAACTCCTTCCCTCAAGCTATCCTCTTGCCTCAGCTTTCTCTATTGCTGAGATTACAGCCACCATGTCTGGGAGATTTTACTTTTAATAATTTTCATGTTAATAAAAATTTCAACACAACGTTCTACCAATATTAGCATTCTTCCCTCTACTGGCTTACATACCAATCCAAATATTTCACATGATTTACCATAGTGACAAGAAAAATAAAAACTTTCCACATTTACCTGAATAAAATAATTATTTGGTAAAGAGGGAATTTCAGGAGGAGGACACTAATTGTGCAGACTGACATCTAATTATCTTCACTTGACATTGCACAGCATACTCTGGCAGTAATTGTAACTTGTATAGTATTTCAGATAGCAAATTGTAAATCTTGGAAACCTCATAGCCAAATTTATTTCTGCTGAATACCCCTGATCTAGTCTATCAGGCAATGGTTTTGGTGGAACTTGGCTTGATAAATAGCCTAACTTTGGGAACTCAAATTTCTGCAACCAACAGTCAGTACTATCACGATTGATCAAATAATTGTAGAATTCCCAAATTGATTTTAGTTTTCAATAGGTTGATTACACAGAGAAATTGTCTATTGAGTTTTTGTCTTTTTTCTTTTCTTTTTGTATTTTTAACCTTTTAGTGTCCTCATTCCAAAACCTTTTGCCACACTTTGAGAAGTTACTCACTCTGTTCTTTTCCTTTTTGGAAAGCAAACATCATTTTCCCACTAGACAAGGGGATGTTAGGTAGTTAATTAACTAAGGTCTAGAGGATTTGCAACCCAATCGGCTTTATTTTAGTGGAAACTTACAATATCAACTAACTTGAGCTCTTAGGAAACAGAGTAAATAGGGAATGAACTTAAATTTGTTTATTTTCTCTTATCTTTATCCTTTACTCTAATACTTGTTTATAAACTGCATGAAGGAAGGTGATTAACCAAGATAATATAAATTTTCTAAGCCGCAGGGAGTAAGGAATGGATATGAACATAAAATGTGGAAAGCTATGTATGCTTTCCTTTAACCCTAATTTTATTTTTTCCTGTTGTGTTTCTGGTTAAATGTAAATTTCATTCATTGGTTGATTTTAATATGTGTGACCCACACAGAAATAATTTTGTTTATTTGTTGAACCTCCTGTGGGAAGATGTAGAAGACGCTTAATAGTTTATAAATGTAAAATTGCACCCAACACTCTCAGGTGATGCTAAAAAACTGTAGTTTATTCATGATGTTCAGTTTTGTTTTTTCCAGTAAGCTATCATGGTTCAAGTGATCCCTTACCGGAAAGGTCATAAGAAAGATTCATGAGATCAATGAAATAATGCCAGATATTATCTTAAAGATTAGAATGAGTTTCAAAAGACAAAAGTGTTAATGAGTGTGCCTACTTTTCTAAAAAGTACATTAAAGAAACACTTGAATAAGAAAACTAAAAAAAAAAAATAAAAACAAGTTTATTTTATTTTGTCAATTTAACTAAAAATGCATTACAATATCCAAGACTTAGTCAAATTAGTCATAACTTGATAGGATTATGTCAGTTTTTTCTATGTGCTTTACATAATATTACAGAAAATGTATTTATTGCAATTTTATGGATTGTTATAAAAATTTGACTGCATATTTAAACCATTTTATAATACATTTATATACAGAAAATGAGAGCAAAAAAGAGTAGAAGGAAATAAAGTAAGTAGTTGAATAGATTATTTACCTATAGTTTCAATACCTGCCTTTAGAAGGAAAACAATTATTTGAATCCTTTTCCAGACCCTACAGTACAGCTGGAATATACTAGAATAGCAATTTCTTAAACTGGCATTTGAGGTCCACTGAGAGAATTGTTTCAGTTTTGTTAATATAATGATCAAAGTAATATTTCAGTGTATCTCTCAGTGGTAATTCTCAGTTGAAGCTGAATTTTACAGAACAAAAGTTTGCTTTGTAAGTCAATGTTTACTCATCTATTGCATGAAAAACTGTATTATCTGGAGTTTAAAGAATTTTTTTCTTTTCTTTATAAGAGTCCATATTTTACTCAGTTGTGAGAACCACGAAATCAGAGAAACTGATAAGTAGCAAAGTATGAAACAATGTAAACTATTAGAGTAGAATATATTAGCATATACAGAGAGTGACAAGCTTTTTACTATAAAGGGCCAAATTATAAATATTTTAGGCTTTGTAATTCAAGATGCAAAATGAAGGATATTGTGTAGGTTCTTATATGACAAGAAAGAATCACACAAGATTTTTTTTTCAATCAGTTAGATGCATAATACAATTCTTAGTTGAGAAAACATACAAAAAGACAGTGGGGCTGGATGTGGCCAATAAATTTTAGTTTACTGAGCCTGGTATACACAAAATGATTTCAATTGATGTTAATTTTAGAATTTATTACTAAAATTCCTTTTTTGATACCTTCCTTAAATATGTTCCTGTTTGCCTAGAACAGTGCTGGTTTATGGCTTTTCCAACACATCCATTATTATTCATGTATAAAAGTTAAATTATATGATCACCCTGCTTATCAGAGTCTTTCCTTCTCATTGACCAGCTTCCTATTGACTAGTTATGTAAAAAAATCTCATCCCTATATTACAAAAGTTTGACTCTGTAAGAGAAGCAGGTCAATGTGCAGGCAGTCCTCAGGTCACACCAAAAAAAAAAAAAAAAAAAAAAAAATTCCTAATGCAGGAATCATTCTGCACTTAAAAAGTTTTTTTTAAAAAAAAAAAAAGAGTAACTTATTCTAGAAGTGCCCATTTAGGATTAGAGGTGGGAGATTGCTAGTCTCCATTGGATCAAAAGCTTTAAACATATTTGCATTTAAATGCCATAGATAAATTCTCATTATATTGTGGTAAATTAAAAAATGGTATTGTTTCATATTTAGAGTATGCACAAAATAAAAAGAAGAAATACTTTGATGAACATAACAGCATTCTTGTAGCTCATTTTTAATTTTTGTTTATATTTTTCAAATTGTACATGATGAATATATTTTATATTAACAATATTAAAAAGTAAACATTTCGACAATATTTTAAAATTATGGGTAGTTCATTGAATAAACTTAAAAATAGTAAAAGACACAACTTAATTTTAAGGCATTGGATATTATTTATCTCATCATGCCCCCAAAGAAAATTATATTTTAAAAAAGTTAAATTATCATTCTCTTATGACATTTCACATTAACTATTTTCTACCAGCAAAGTGCTAAATAACTTCAGAGATTGTTTTTAAACTAATGCAAAGGAAATAATCTTCATATGAAGGGTAAATGTGAACACTTTTAACTTGGTAAATTAAATGTGAAGCTTATTTTGAGGGAAGCATTATATAGCACACAATCATACCGAAAAAAAGAAATCAACAACTACAACAAACCTATTATCAGCATAGAAATTATGAATAGGTGCTTCAGCATATTCACTGGATATTTCTATTTGGATTCACCAGTATGACTATCTCTAAAGCTTCAATCTGGGAATTATTATAGATCACCACTTTGTTGTAGATGGGGGGGAGCTGATTTTGTTGAGCCTCCAAAGGTGAAGATATCAAAAAAACTACTATATAAATCTGTGTCTAGTCCAAGAAACAATTAACATTCTCATTGACTAAAATTATCTGGAAATATAGTTGAAGAAAAAAAGATGAATTTTTAGTTGAATTGGACAGATACTGAGATACTGTCAGTCCGTAGATGGTTAAGAAATGAAAAATGGCAATTGAGAATGCTGCCATATTGGAAAATTTGCTTCAAGTCTACAGTTGTTACTGGCAAAGAGAGGATGAAAAGGATGAGCAATTTAGCTCTTATCTAAAGGAAGTCAGCCTCCAGTGAACCATCTTTTTTTTTTGTAATACTCAAACTATGCCCCTGCTATGTCAATTACTGGGACTCAGAGAGAGATGTTTAGTATACTGCCTGTTGACTTCTTTCCGTAAATTGCCTAGAATACTCCAAACTCATTATTTTTATTTTTCTCTGTATTTTATTAGATGAAAACAAAAAGTGTAACAGGTGGTTTGATTTTTCTCCCTGCTTATGATTTATATGTGCTTCACAGCAAGTATTTTGTTATCCTCAGGTTTAAAGGCTCTAAGTCATCAGATAATCACTCCCATTTGAATATAAATATAAGTCAGATGATTATACTTATATGTCACATGTGGAAAAAATAATCTTCATTCTATTGTAATCAAGCACAACAGTGACATAGAATTATACATTGCTTTGGTGTTTCAATTGAGATGAAGGCACCGATTTATACTTTACCTCTTCAAGAAGGGCATGAAGAAATGTATACAGAAGAATATATTCAGGGTTAATTTCAACCTGAATTGCAAATATAAAATCCTGTTTATTCAGGATAGTGATTCAAAGCTGAATTACCAGAAGTTAATTTGGAAACAGCATCTGCATTGCTTGTTTTCACTGGAATCATTACAAACAAACCAAAAAAAGGACTTGTTCTCTGCTTGTTCATCCGCACCAAGATGGGAAAGAATTCCTGGAGCAATCACTCCTCCCACACAGATTTACAATCTCCAGCTTGGAGAAATTAGGTGGAACATATATATTTCACTCATACCATAGTCAACTTCCATCTAGGAAATGTTTCTATTAACTCAAAATTCATTTTTAGTTGTAATTTGATTCTGCTTTAACCAATATGAAGTCCTGCTTATAACTGTATGAGGCACAGAAAAATGTCTAGGCTAAGATTCGAATAAAAATGCCTACTGCAATGAGCAACATCTCCTCAGGGATGTGATACCATCGCTCAGTCTTCTCTGATGACCAATTGGAAAAGTCATCTAGGAAAATGGTCAGTATCATTCTAGCTTTTAAAAGTGTTTATCCTCATTATCAAATACATAAGAATAATGTAATTAAGGAAATACTTTCTAAAAAAGTATCCTAACCTTGCAGAAAAGTTACTCACATCTTTTTCCTGAAGGGTTTTTGACTTTGTGCATTTCTTCCATGAAATGTGGATTAATTTATTAGCTTAACAACAGTAAAGCTAATATACAATATATATACTATATATGTATATAAAATGTATATTATATATAATATAGAAAGGTATATACAATGCTGGATGTTTGGGTACAGTGGTGAGCAGGATATGGCTTACTCCTTCTCTTATAGAGTTATAATCTAGGTGAAATGTGGTCCAGAGGAAAAATTATCAAAATTAACAAGAACCACATAGCACTTGGTATTTGGTATGTTCAATAATGAGAAAATAAAGGTTCTTTGGACTAATGTGTGAGACATCTATCTTGAATTTCTGCAGCAGGAATAGCCACTGAGAGAAAGAGGTACCCACAGTTAGGAATGAGAACAGATAGTTGGGAGTAGAAAGTTAAAGACATTTTCAGGCAAAGACAACAGGATATGTAGGCTGGAGGATCTGAGAAAGCATGAAGATGTGAAGAATTGAAAGTGGTTTTTGATGGGGAAATGATAGAGAAGGAATGAACATGAAGGAGGAGTTTTTGGGAATGAAGGATGAGGGTGTAGGAAGTTAAGTGTAATAGGGATAGTGGTAACAAGATGAACCCCCAAATGGTTTCTCCCTGTCTCCCTTCCTGGAAAAAAACCTGAATATTTTATGTTTGATGAATTGCATTATTTGGTGCCCTCTTTTTCAAAGAATTGGGACATTCTATGGTTGTTTCCATAGTTGTGAGAAGTATGAAAGTTCAGAGGCTATCACAGCAGCTAAAAAGCCTTCCCTCAGGGAACTGAGTGGTCATTCATTATACCACCAGGTTTAACGCTTCTATTCACTCTCAGCTGTGATGGTTAATACTTATTGTCAACTTGATTGGATTGGAAGATGCAAGGTATTGATCCCGGGTGTGTCTGTGAGGGTGTTGCCGAAGGAGATGAACATTTGAGTCAGTGGTTTGGGAAAGGCAGAAGAACCCTTAATCTGGGTTGGCACCATCTAATCAGCTGAATATAAAGCAAGCAGAAAAACGTGAAAAGGCTAGACTGGCTTAGCCTTCCAGCCTACATCTTTCTCTTGTGCTAGATGCTTCCTGCCCTTGAACATCAGACTCCAAATTCTTCAGCTTTGGTACTCGGACTGGCTTCCCTTGATCCTTACCTTGCAGACAGCCTATTATGGGCCCTTGTGATCATATGAGTTAATACTAATTAATAAATAAACTCCCCTTTATTAATCTATATATATTATATAGATAGATTATATATAATAGATATATTATATCTATATATTAATATATCATATATAAAATTAAATATATAATATTTATATATAAAATATATAAATATATAAAATAATATATATTATATATAATATATATAATATGTATATAGAGATTAAATCTATATACATATATTATATATAATATGTGTATATAGATTAATCTATATTATAGATAATACATATAAACTTTAAATATATATATAAAATCTATAATCTATATATATAATCTATCTATATAATATATATAGATCAATAAAGAGGAGTTTATTAATTATATATTATATATATTATATTATTATATATAATATATAGATATAATATATATTATATATAATATATAGATATAATATATATTATATATTATATATAGATATAATATATATATTATATATATATAAATAAAGGTGTGTATATATATAAAAATAAAGGGGAGTGTGTATATATATATATATATATATATATATATATATGTATGTATATTCTATTAATTCTGTCCCTCTAGAGAACCCTGACTAATAACCTAGCTTAATCTGTTGAGGCTGCTATCACAAAGTGTCATAGACTGAAAGGCTTATAGACAACAGAAATGTATTTCTCGGAGTTCTAAAAGTTAGAAGTCTGAGACCAGAGTGCCCGCATTGTTAGGTTCTGGTGAGAGCTTTCTTCTAGGTTGCATTTCTTATGTTTTATTGTATCCTCAGATAACTGAAGGAAGATGACAGAATTCTCGGGTTTCTTTTATAAGGGCATTAATACCATTTATGATGGTTCTAATTTCATGACCTAATTACCTCCCAAAGGCTCCAATCCTTAATAACTTCAGATTAGGGATTAGGATTTTAATATATGAATTTGGTGGTGCACAGACATTCAGCCCTTAATAATCCCAGTATGCCATGGATTCCTCGATGTCTTCTTGGCCACAGCTGTGACTTGGCTCATCTTTGTCTCTGCTTCTGAAGGAATGTATTCTCTTCCTGGGTCCTCAAGGGGGGTAGTTTCAAGGCCAAGAACTTCCCAGTGCCATGTCCCCTTTGCTACCTCTCCATCTGGAATCTTAGACATCTTGCCACGGGAAAGAATCAAAGATCAATTACCCCAGCAGAAGTTTAAAGGAACTCCTTTCATTGGCCCAGAAAACTTAAAGAGGGCAGGAATTCCTCCCTGGTTAAAAGTCCCTGTCCCCCACATCCAGGCAGACTCCATGTCTAGATCCCCTTCCACACTCTCATAGAAGCTTTTCTCTCTTATCTTTTTCTTTCTCCTTTTTCTCTTTCTCTGCCTAAATAAATCACTTTTTGCAAAAACTCTTTGGGGTCCAATATTTACTTGCGAGTGCACTGCACCCGGTGTGGTCCCCTCTCCCATTCTTGGGTGAATGAGAGACCAAGAACCTGGAAGAACACAGCCCACCCGGGAGCAAGGTGAGCCTCCTCCAGGTCCCAGAAACCCAGTCATACTTCCGTACTTGTTATTGTGGCCAACAACTGTGCTTTTTGGGCATGCTCTGTCCAATATGGTAGCCACTAGCCACATGTAGCTATTTAAATCTGAATTTAATTCAATTAACCTTCTCCAGCATATGTTTCATTGGACAGGTGTGTTATGGTCTGACAGTTAGATAGAATGATTGGGCACATAGACTGTTGGTCATCCTACTGGCTGCTTTCAGGTCATCCTGCTGCAATCAGCCGAATCCAGGATAAGGCGAAACAAAGTATGATGATACAATCATAGGAAATTCCTAAATCTGCTGCTTTGGGCCATAGAAAGAGATGACAGGCATTATATCCAGTAAAAGTGACATAGATAGATATGGTTATAAATAAAATCATAGTGACTGGTCTGTGTGAAGCAGCTGGAGAAGCTGATACATATGGTTCTTTAAAAGTTAGCATGGAAAGATTAAGAGAATGTAAGAAAACCTATAAGCGGAAGATAAGTATCTCAAGCACAGACAACAGTAAAGCTAAAGGTTAAAGGTATGAAAACAAAAAAATCAGAGGTAGTGCCTGCAAGTATTCAAATTCCTAGAGCACAATGATAAGAGGGGCAGGGTCCCCCACATTCTATAACACACAGTTTTTGTAAGCGCCTGCTTCTTAGCCCCATTTTTCACATCCACACTCTATGTGATTAAATCTCTCTTCCCTACTGTTTCGACACATCACTAATGGCAGACACCTGCCCATTTCATCAACCAAGCCTTTCTTCTGCCATCATTTGGCAAAATCACCTCAGTTTTCCTTTGCCAGCTGTCTGTGGTTAAGCGTCTCCATTTTCCCCTGGCCGCATATTGGGTAGGGATTCAAGTTGGGCCAACTTGATCCTTTCTCCAATTTGGAGGAGAACCCAGAGCCAGAAAATGGTTTGAGCTGATTGATTCTAATTGTGAAGCCCTAAACATTATTTCTTATCTCAGCAGCCTTGAGCCCCAGAGCTGTTTCCAAGGAGCCCTAAAAGAGTTTGCCTAGCTTCTGCCTTTTACTGAGCATTTTAATCCTAAACCTGCAATACCTGCTTCATAGTGTTGACTGTAGAATCAAAAGCATGAAAATGCAGAAAACAAATGCATGTTCCCAGCCTCCTTTTCATGTCGTATCATCTGACCTTGCCAGGTGTATCTGCCCCAATTTTCCCATGGCTACGCTGCTCTAGTTACTCACGTTTATTGTTTCTGAACTTGCCTTTTGTATTTGAATCACTAAGCCATTTTTTTTTCACATTATTCCTTCATCACAAAGCATGTGCTTCCTGAAAACCTACTCAAATCCTGCCCATGGCATACGCTTACATTAACCTTAGACTCCCTAGTACCTGCTTTGATTGTTTCAGCTTAAAAATCATCTCTCTTTTCCTTGAAACTCTAATTGAGGAGAATATCATTTCTTCATCTATCATTTCCTATGTGAGAGAGAGTTTTACAAAACACTCTTAGTTTCTTGCCTCATATTTCACGCCTCCTCACTGCTGTGAGGAGACTTAATTAATGACTTAATTCATGGATGAGAAACAGACATTAGCCCATTTTATTTCTTGAATCCAAACCTTTTAAAATCAAAAGTATTAAATAAAAACAAAACAAAAAAGAATGCAACAAGAGCAATGACAAAAATCAGAAGTATTGACCACAGGGGAAAAATTTGATTTTTCACCTTGCTTAGTGAAATATTTGCTTCTTGCATTTATATCCCATCCTATAGTCATATATACATATATATATATATAGAGAGAGAGAGAGAGAGAGAGAGATGAAGATGGAGACAGAGGTAGATATAGAAAATTAAAAGTTTTCTCTGTATCTTTTCCATAGCTCTTATTATGCAAATGCTAATGAGATAATATTGGCATCCAAGACACTGATTGATAAAATTCGTACCATAATATCTCGTCTTTGCTTTTGAAGTCTCCATTATAAGAGAAACAATGTTTCAGTACTAAAGGATTTGTAGAGTGACATTACATGTAGTTATGAAATAATTCTTGGAAGTAATTGAGCACACTTTCTGCTAAATCATTCAGTATTTCAACAATTTCAATGTTCACTAATGCACTAATGTTGAGTGACTGATTGCAGAGTAATAGGTGTTTTTATTCACTGCTCACAAAAAGGTGCCATGATTTATAGTTATGCCAAGAGCCAAAAAAGTAGATCATAATACGCTTTTTTGAGACTGTTTCACTATTTATGATATCCTTTGACATAGCTTTGAATATACATTTCAGAATCTATAATATTTAGGCAATAAAACTTACAGTGTTTCTTTGAGAATAATATAAATTAATATATGCCAAAATTGTATTTGTTTTAAACTTCTTTAGAATCATTACTTATCTTATCTTACATCTTTTACTGAATTTACATAAAGAAGTAATTTTACTTACATCTCTAAGCTGGGAGAGAATAGGTGACTGTTTTATTCTATCAAAGGAGAAAAAAAAAGGGCTGTCGGGCTCCTTCTTGAAATTTTGTGTGAATTTCACTTAGCCACTCCTGTGTGATAAAAGTGGAAAGGGTATCATATATGTCAAAACTTCTACCTTCTAGACTTAAGTAAGCTAACTAAGAGAATAATGTCTCTGATTTCTGTTTGGCAAAAACAGAACTCTACTAATGCAACAGAAGCAATCATGACCTTCAAGATATTATTTCAAGGAATGCTGTACAGTCAGCACTGTCTTTTACTGCCAGCAGAATAAATGGTCTACAAGAGAAAATTTTAAATGACATTTCTACCGTAATTCCCATATGCCTTCTGTGTTGTTCTGGATATTTGATTTTAACACTAGACTTTCTTCTTCAGATCCTTGTTTCTTTTCTTCATATTTTAATTTATTCAACAGGTATGTAGATCTACAATAAAAGAAAGGTAAAGTTTAAACATATGATTATTTGGTTACTCTAGGGTCACTCTGTGCAATTCAATTATAGCTAATTTTCAAATTAAAATAAATTAATCCAGTATACATATTTATAAACACACACGTATATACTTATATGTGATTTTCTATGTGTATGGAACTATTCCAAGAGCTTTATGAATATTAACTTATTTAACCTTCAAAACAATCTATGAGAATTAATCTTACTCTCTTACTTTTCAGGTGAGGAAACTGAGACACAAAAGTTCAGCAAATTGCCCAAGGTCACCAAGAGTAGATTACAAATTCAAACCCCAGATTTTGGCCTCCAGAGTCTGTGCCCCTCACCATATGATTTGCCCCTCATTTATTACTAAAAGTGAAGTCACATTTGCTCCAGCCTTTCAGACATATAAAGGTAGAAGACTATTTACTCATAACCTCAGAAGCTAAAGATAGACTTTCTAAATCTCTGAATGAATGTATCTTTCAAAAAATATTTTCCATAAAAAAACCACATTTCATTGTCTTACATAATCTGCTGGCACTTCAGAGGCCAGGGGGAAGCTGACTTCAGGAGTGGTCTCAGGTGAATAGGGTACAGAGCTTTGTGAAACTGCATCTTCGCAAAATCTTAAATAATTCTGGAGATTCTGCAAGCATAATTTGGTGGCCTATTTAAAACTACTGGATTTATGTGAATTATAACTTCTATGTCTGTTTGTTTATAATTTATACAGTGCAAACTTTAAAGCTGTGATTGATAAAAATTCAAGGTATCAGGTTTGCCAAAAAATAAACTCAAATACAGTCAGTATTCAAACCCTAGAAATGTATGTCATATGGTCAAGTTGAAGTTGAAACAAATTGTAGATAATATTAATTTACTACCTGAATACTCACTGATTTAAAGAGGGAAGGTATCATTTTTATTTTTGTAATCCTACGGATGAATTCTGACGGCTTTTATATTGTAGGATCAACAAATAGACAGGCTTTCCAACTAGATTCTAAGTTCCAAGAGGACAGGCAACCTGTCTACCTTATTCAGTATTATATCACAATAAACTAACCCAGTTTATGACACATAGTTGAAGCCCAGTAACATGTGAAACATAAGAAAGAGAAGAGAAAAAGGCAGGAAGGAAGATAGCCTTTTAACTAATTTATGAAAAGCATCATTGAAAATGTGTTCTTAACTGTCAATTCTAGAATGTAATTATCCTCTAAATGAATGGCCTTCAAATTTTTATTGTGACTATGTTCAGAAACTTCACCCTGTTTTAAAAAGAATTTATTCACAAAATTACTTCTTCATTCCAAACTTTTCCCTGTTATCCTGTATAAAAACACACTTTGTCACAAGCATCCCTATGCATTTATAATTTCCATGGGGACAATATATAAAATTATTGTCATTAAACATAATACTTTATACCTTTTTGGATTTTCTGTGAAATTTTAACTTCTATTATAAAATGAGTGGTAAATATGAATCATATTTGAAAGTTCTTAAAGACAGTAAATACCACAGATTCCACCTGAATGAATTTGGATCTAGGCTTTAAGAAAATTCTGGTTAAGAGTCTCAAAACAAAGTTTGAGTTCTTCCATATTCCAGTCAACATTCTGTTTCCTATCTCATTCATTCAACTATTTTTAAATGTTTCCACATGCCCCAGATCCTCATCCAAGATTTGTTTGGGGTTTTTACACAAATAGTTTTTGTCTTCTAAGATAGAGGCTCTTTTCTATGATTAAAGACATGTCAGCAGCTAGAGACTAAGTGGGCTCTTTGGGTCCATTTTGCATCCATGAACCCCTTCAAGTCCATTGAAAAAAGTCATCTTGTGATCCTAGCATGACTAATTTATTCTGGGTTGTGGTCACAATACTAGGGGCAAAAAAATAAATAAATAAATAAATAAATAAATAAATAAATAAATAAATAAATAAATGCTTAGCTTTAGATGTTTTTGCTTTATGCTATGCCACTATTGGAGATTTTTCTAAAGCTAATGAGGACAGGACTTGCTTTACACAAGGTTTTCTTGTAAATATGCAGTGGGTGGGGGGACTTGAAGGTGACTGCATGAACAGAGTTTAGTTACCATGCTTCTCCTTGTTTCTGGACATTTTGTCTGAGTTATTTATACATAGATGTATTAGATGGCCTGTTATTTTGAGTAAGTGTCTATTTTTAATTAGGCAAGGTACATAAGCATTTTAATTAGATACCTAAATACATCGTCTAAAAATTTTCCCCTCAGCAAATAAAAGTAATTTCATTTCTTTTTTATTAAATATAGGGTCAGTAAAATCTTACGAATAGATTTTCAACTCAAGAGATTGGAATCTTTTTGATATAACGTATGCACAGATTATTTCCTCTTAAATTTATGTAAGCTAATGAAGTGTATGAAAGTAATAAAGTTAAACCACAACTTGTTAAGTGTGCTGCAGTTATCCAATATGACCAAGGAGAAAAACTCCAACATTATTGATGGTATTCTGAATTAGAGCCTAGTTTGTTCACTTGCTTTATTAATTCATTGTAAGGAATATAAGTGTGTGTGTGTGGTGAAATGAGGAACCGTATCCTGTCATACCACGCTATTACTTTTAATAGTAAAAAACGCAATTGATTTTGTACCAACCTAATAGGTGCAAAAGTTATTGCGATTTTTTTCTATTGCTTTCAATGGCCAAAAATACAGCAACTTTTGCAGTAACCTAGTATTAAACTAGGGCATAAAATAAGAGAAAAGATATTTAACCATCAAGTTGGATACTAGATCCTATGCTTTTCAGGACATCTTCAGCATAGCCAAATCTCTGAGTTTTCTACATATTTTAATTATTCCCTTTTGTCTTTTTTCTGTTTTTTCTTTTTCTATTAGCTCAGCCTTTAACCTAGACTGGCTTTCTTACTGTATCTTACTCATACTTAATTTACAAAAGCCCCATTTTGTCCTTTTAATACTAGTCAATGAGAATCAACTTGAGTCATCTGAGACTGTCTACTCAATTTGTTATGTATGGAGTACAGCACATCTTTAATATTTTTTATCATAAATTAAAAAAATATTTAAACTCCAGATTTATTGGTTAATGCAAATAATTTTAGATACATGTTTTTGGAGGAACCTGTAGGGAGGACAACCTTTTATGCCTACCATCTTAGAGTTTTCAACTGGGCCTGAGAGTTAAAGTGACATAAACTGATTAATAGGAGTAAAGCTTGTAAAATTCATTACTGTAAGTTTTACATGACATGAGAATCTTCAGAAAGAAATGAAGCATCAAAGAAGTCACAAAATCTAAATGCTTTGATGCTAGGTTCAACAAAGAAAGGCAGTTGTGAAATAGTGACTAACCTATGCAGAGAGGCTAAAGAAAGATAAGAATTATTTTAACAAACTGTTAGTATAGAATTCTCTCAGTTTCAACTTCACTTTCTTGTTGATAAAAATGTTACATTCCTTCTGGTATGAGGAAGATGTCTTTTACATGGAGTATTTATCACCTGCTTTCAGGAAGAAAAAGAAGAGGGTCAGGAGCTCTTGAAATTTGTGATTTTGTAAGCGAATACAGCTCAAAATAATCCTTACACCAAATGGCATATTATGGGGTAGCGTATTCTATCACCCTTCAGATCTAATCAAACCATCTATATATTTTTTTTACTCTTTCCGAAATGTTATTGAATGGGTCTTGAAAATCAAATGTGTTTTCATGAGAGAATATTTTTCACATTGTCTTTGTGTGACTGTGTCTCTTGTATGATCTTATTATTGAGATAAGTTTCACATAACTGTGTATATTCTGATAAGAAGCAAATGTGGCCATGCAAACTAACTGAAACCGAAGTAAATTATGACAAATGTCAGACTCTTGGAGTATCTTCTCTTTGATGCATGGCTAAAGATTTCCTGTATATCAGAAATGGAGAGGGATGTGATTTGGAGAAGCCTAATACTCTCTGGACACTCTCTGGGAACAAACATCATGTATTTTGTGGCACTATTTTTAGAAGACACCTATTATCTCCCCATGGGCTAATTCAAAGAACATCTCCTCTCTGAAACCATCCTGAATGGTGCAGAATTATTTATTTCTTCATCTAAATCCCTATAGTATTGTCTCTCTCTATTTTTTAAAAAGTATTTATCACATTGCAACTTAGTGATTGTTCAAATGCATTGTTTCTGCCTTACTAGAATGTTTCCAACAGACAAGAGATTTTATCTTTTTCTCCTGTCCTAAGAGGGCCCCTAGCCTAGAAACCCTCTATGAATATTTATTTAATTGACCTGTTATCATCATTAAGTTGGAGGTCTGGTTACTCTTAAAAATTAATATGCAACCTGCAGTCAGAGGGAAATTTTATATGTGCCCATTGTGGAAAATTTTGCAATGAGGAAGAATTCATCCAGGACTACATAGATTGGCATGAGTTAGGGATTTCTGAAATATTATTCTAGGATGAAATTGTAAGCATATCGTATTTACATATCTTCATTCTTCCTAATCTTTGCCTCTTTAAATAGTCTAATATATTATGCACGTAAAAAGAGGTATTTTGTTCAAATTCCTAAATTGGCGTGTTTTCAGTTTTTCTTGTAGTTGCAGAATGTCTATTTATTAATGACACAAGAGAAGAGTTCCCAAAATGTACTTTGGTCACTTATCTGAGCTGCTTGCTTACGTAAAACCATAGGTTGCTGCAAATTTTGTAGACCCTTGGGTTGCAAATAAATCTAACTTACCTGATTTTAAGGACTTTAAAAAAATGTTCTATGGGATTATTCCTAAGAGTGAACAAGGCCTCCTTAATAACAAAGGCAATTAGATTTAATCAGAGGGGTCTTTTACTACATGGAATCAAGATAACGTCAAATTAAACCATTTTGTATCCTCTCTTGATGGCTCTGAAAATTTAGTTCCCCAAATCTTATTTTCTCAAGGAACTAATGATATTCTGCAAAGTTAAATGTCTGATTTTTCTATTGGAAAAAAAAAAGTTAAAATATACAGTTAGCCTAACTTAAGTAATTGTTGTAGACAATTTTTTTTTTTCTTTTTAGATTTTGCAAGGGTAGATCAACTTAACAGGCACTAGCTAGATTTCTATAAGATCCTATGACTGGGTCTTATTGCTCTGTAGACAGCAGAATATTTATAATGAGAAATATCACTTTTGTGCTCCATGTTGGAAAAGCATCCATTTGTGTCTGCTCCTCTCCCTTTATTAAAACCCCATGTATATGTATATATGGATGTGCATGTCTCATGTAAAATACGAAAACATTCTTCTCTCTACACGTTCAGCTAATTTCGTAAGATATAGCAGCAGCCGCAAATAACATAAGGAGATATTTTTAGATTCAGATGCTGAATCAAGCCAGATATTTCATGTAGTTCATGCAGTATAGCCATGTGGAGCTGAAAACATAATTTTGGTGTTTTCTGGAGTCCCTTAAAATGAATTAAATTTAAAGTAGGCTGCAAGATCAGTAGAGACATCTTCTTTTTATTTATTTCTATGTATATGTGAACTTCCAGTTTGAAAAAAGAAGTATCATGCATGTCCTGTAATGGGTCTCTTATATTAAGGAATTTGAGGACAGATTGCCTATTACAGAGAGGGAGCCAATACCAAGAGGAAATTGCAAAGCACTTTATTTTGGAGTAACCGGGGTGATAGGAATGAAGATCTGAAACTGTGTTAAATACCTAGAGGAAGAAATAAGGAAAACCATCATTCATGAGAAAAAATGATACGTTTGTAGCATAGAAAAGTTGGTAATTCATTTGCTTGTTATTTCCCACAATTACTATTTAATTAGTGTATTTTCCCATTGATTAATTCATATAAGTATATATAGTATTTTACCATGTCCTAGGTATCATGCTAGATGCAGACAATACAAAAGCATAATTCCTGCTCTTGTAGAATTTATAGTCATTAAAATGTGTGTGTGTGTCTGTGTGTGTGTGTGTTTGTGAGTTTATGTACTTGCAGTGGTGATAAGAGATTCAGGAAGAAAAACAAAAATACAGCATGCTTTCAAATAGTTGAAACAACAGCAACGACAACAACGCATATTCTGGTCCAAGGAGGAAGAGTTCCTTGAGGAAGTGACAGTGAATGTGAGATTAGAAGGCTGCTATGGTTTGAAGATGTCTCCAAAAAAGCATATGTTGGAAGCTTAATCCCCAGTGCACAAGTTTTGGGAGATAGGGCCTAATGGGAGATGTCTAGGTCATGAAGGCTCCACTCTTTTGAATGGAGTAATGCCAGCTATGAAAGTACTGAAGCTGTGAATTTGAGCTCTTGCTCTCTTATGCTTCTACTAGGGAATGGATGAGGCAACAAAAAGGCCCTTGCCAGATGCTGGCGTCTTGATATTGGATTTCCCGTGCTCTGGGACTATGAGAAATAAATTTCTTTTCTTGCTAAATTCCCAAGTCTGTGGTATTCTCTTATAGCAACACAAAATGGTTTAAGATGAAGACTGAATGAGAATTGATCAGGTAACGGTGGGAGGCAGAAAAGCAGTATGGGAGTAGAGATAATATACTAGACTGGAATCTTGAAAAAAGAAGGAAATTGGCCTATTTAAAAATCAAGTTGAGGGCGTTGTATCTGGACCATAGTAGCAGCAAGTGGCAAGTTTGAGGCAAGTTGGGAGTGCTAAGTATTAATGTACTATGATGCCATCCTAATATGGAAAAGAACAAAGAAACAACACATGTACATGGTTTTAGTATCTACTCTGTTTTTTCTGGAGTTGACCTCATGCATACTGATTTTTGTAATAAATTACTGGGTGTTTTCTAAAACCTTTGCTGAGGCCAGGCACAGTGTAATCTCAGCACTTTGGGAGGCTGAGGTGGGCAGATCACGAGGTCAGAAGATCGAGACTATCCTGGCTCACATGATGAAACCATCTCTACCAAAAATACAAAAAAAAAAAAAAAAAAAATTACCCATGAGTGCTGCTGTGCACCTCTAGACCCAGCTACTTGGGAGGCTGAGGCAGGAGAATCGCTTGAATTCAGGAGGTGGAGGTTGCAGTGAGGCGAAATCAGGCCACTGCACTCCAGCCTGGGTGACAGAGAGAGACTCTATCTCAAATAATAAATAAAACCTTTGCTGAAACCCCCAGAATAATTGATCACTTCAAATCCAGTGTTACCGTGATAATTGGTATATGGTTTCCTGCATTTATTCATTTGTTCAACTCATTTGTTTAAATACCAATACTTCTGGAGCCTGTGCTAGACGTCACTATAAAGGGATAGAAGGGTACATACAACAGCATTCTTGCTTTCAGGAAGTTTCTCTCTTACTGTTTTGCAATTTTTTAAATACACTTTTTGTTTGTTTGTTTTTGAGATGGAGGATCCCTCTGTCGCCCAGGCTGGAGTGCAGTGGTTCACGATCTCAGCTCATTGCAACCCCAGCCTCCAGAGTTCAAGCTATTCTCTGCCTCAGCCTCCCTAGTAGCTGGGATTACAGGCGACTGCCATCACGCCTGGCTAATTTTTGTATTTTTAGTAGAGACAGGGTTTCACCATGTTGGCCAGGTTGGTCTCAAACTCCTGAGCTCTGGTGATCTGTCCACCTCAGCCTCCCAAAGTGCTGGGATTATAGGCATGAGCCATCACAACTGGCCTTAAATAAACCTTTTATTTTAAAACATTTCTAGTTTTACAGACACATTGTGAAAATAGTACAGAGAGTTTATTTGTATCTGGTACCCATTTGCCCCATTATTAACAACTTTTATTAATCAGTATGATGTATTTGTCATGATTAATTAAATAATATAGATACATTGCTAAATCTGCTACATAGATACATTACACAATTAATTTATTTAGAACCTGGGATCCTGATATCTAAGGGCAGGAAAAGAAGGTCGTCCAGTCCCGGAAGAGAGAGTAAATTCACCTTTTGTATTAGTCAGCGTTCTCTAGAGGGACAGAACTAATAGGATAGATGCATATGTGAAAAAGTTTATCACAGAGAAGTGACTCACAGGATCACAAGGTAAAGTCCCACAATAGGCTGTCTGCAAGTTAAGCAAGGAAGCCAGTGTTGGTTCAGTTAGATTCCCAACACCTCAAAAGTAGGGAAGCCGACTGTGCAGTCTTCTGTCTGTTGCCAAAGGCCTGAGAGCCCCTGGCAAAGCACTGGTGTAAGCTGAAGAATTCAAAAGCTGAAGAATTCAAAAGCTGAAGAATGTGGAGTCTGATATTCCGGGACAGGGAACATCCAGCATGGGAGAAAGATGACGGCTGGAAGAATCAGAAAGTCTACTCTTCCATCTTCTCCTGCCTGCTTTATTCTAGCTGTGCTGGCAGCTGATTAGAAGGTACTCACCCAGATTGACCGTGGGTCTGCCTCTCCCATCCCACTGACTCAAATGTTAATCTCCTATGGCAACACCCTCACAGACACACCCAGGAACAATATTTTGCATCCTTTAATCCAATCAAGTTGGCAGTCAGTATTAATCATCACACCCTAATGTCCTTTCTCTGTTCCCAGATACCAGGCTTCAGTTTAGTCCTAGTGTCTTCTTAGGTTCCTTTTGGCAGCGAAAGCATCTTGGACATGGCTTGTTTTTAATTATCCTGAAATATTGAGGTCCTCTGGTCAGGTCTTTTGCAGAATGCCCATCCATTGTTATTTGCCTGATGTTTTTCTCATGATTAGAGTGGAGTTATGTGTTTTAAAAGGAATGTCACAGAGGGGAAGTCCCATTTTCATCCCCTACTCTCAGGGATGCATACCATCAACATGGCTTCACTGTGGACATTGAGCTTACTCACCTGGCTAACGCTGTGTTTATCAGGTTTCTCTATTGCAAAATCACTCTTTTTTTTCCTTTCCATATTGTGATTTTTGGAAGAAAGTCACTGAGCACGGTCTACACTCAAGGAATGAGTGATGGTGCTCCATCATTTTGAGTAGCATATGTAAATTATTTGAGATTCATCTGCTTGGGAGATTGTCTTTTTCTTTTGTTTTTATTTATGTATTTATTTATTCAATTATTTATTTACACCCTTATGGGTTCATGGATATTTATTTTACACTTTGGGTTATAATTCAATATTATTTTAATTATTTTGTTGCTCAAATTATTATAGCTTTGTCCATTGGTAGCTCTTTTACTGGGTCCTCACTTCATTTTAACTTACTCCTACACTCTCATTTGAAATTCAATTTTTTTCCTCCATGATCACTTTGGCCAAGTCTCATTGCTCTTCTCCACCTTAATTACACCACTTCACCACTGAGATGAAGACACCATTCAGACCGAGCAACTGATTCCTTTTTCCTTTTACCATTTTTTTTTTTTGAGATAGAGTCTGGCTCTGCTGCCCAGACTGGAAGGCAGTGGCAGGATCTCAGTTCACTGCAACCTCCACCTCTCAGGTTCAAGCAATTCTCATGCCTTAATCTTTTGAGTAGCTGGGACTACAGGCACAAGTCACTTCTCCTGGCTAATTTTTTGAATTTTTAGTAGAAATGGAGTTTCACCATGTTGGTCAGGTTGGCCTCAAACTCAAACTCCTGACCTCATGTGATCCACCTGCCCTCAGCCTTCCAAAGTGCTGGGATTACAGGCATAAGCCACTGCACTCAGCATGATTAGTTTCTTCTAACCAACAGCTAGAACCCCTGAGGCCTCCAGGTGAGCCAGCACTTAATTCACCAGGCCTCTGACCCGATTAGAAATTATTTCCTTATAAATTTCTCTATTCTTTGTCCTTTTGAGAAACACTTATGAGTTCTTACATTTCTAATCAACCTCTATATTAAAAACTCCAAGTCTTTCCTCTGGACTTTTGAAGTATTCTACTTTTAACTGTGTGGCATTTCCCAGAGAGAATTTATATTCCCCTCTAGATTTAGCTACTTAGGTTAGGAACCAAGCATCATTTTAACATTGCCTTTTTCCAAATAGCATTCTTGAAAATATCATAACACTTCTGTCAATCTCTCTGATTATTAAAGGCTAGATGCTCATGGGGTATGTCAGGAATGCAGCTTTGTTTTTAGTTTTCTAATTGATAAAATACCTAATTACAAATATTTTTATTGTATATTTTTTCTCCTATGAAACCTATTCAGCTTTTAATTTTGACCTGAAATTTTTTCTTAGCTCACCCAGGATTGGAATTTAATAAAAGACATTCTTTCAACTCTGTTTATGGAGCAAGAGATTGTTTTGATTTTTTATATTAGACATTCCCTGAAGGGCCAAAAAAGTTCAGGAAATGTATATAAACAGACTCATAATCTTTAGTCTTGTAAAAATCCCCCATTATATTTACCACCCCAAGAAACTTCATGATCTTCATATTTGTAATCCAGGGTTAGTCGGAGAATGTGCTTTGCTCCCCAGGACTGTTGTGGACAGGAATGTGTCTCTCAATCCCAGAAATATCTGGATATGAATGAAGGCCAGTGTATGAGCAGTCACAGGTTTTTTAACCATTTATTTAATTCTCTTCTCTTTTTTGGACATATCCATTCACTTGATGAGAACTGTTGATCCAAAGGTAGCTGTTTGCATAAATTAGAACATTTTTGTTGCAAATGGTAAACACCAGCATGTGCTAAATGAAGCCACAAAAAAAGACTTTGTCCCAAGGACACAGGTATGTTTTTTAGAAATCAAGGGAAGGCAGGTATTGCAACAGGAAATCGGGAGCCTTCCAGAATTTGGAAATCTCTTTCTCTCTCTCTCTATCCTTTCCCCTTCCCATTCCCATTTTGTGATCCATCCCCACCCCTCTCTTGTCTTTGTGTCTTCCTGGGCATTTGTTACCTTGTCTCCCTGCAGACCAACTTTCCCTACTATCCAGTTCATATGGAGCCATGTGGCTCATCATGTGCTTTTACATACCTCCAGCTCAAGACACTAATCCCAGCTGAGACTGAAACCTCTTATTTTTAATTCTAAATTCCAAAGAAAGGAACTCTAAGTAGTTCAGCTTGAACAATCTGCCAAGGCCTCAGGTACTCATTTGATTACTGGGGACAAATTCAGGAGGTCAGAGCCTGATCAGAACAGAGAAGCCATTCTAGGTATTTAGAGTTGCAAGTAAAGACTCTTCTGCCATGAGAAGATGAAGAAGTGAATATCAGAAAAGGTCTCTTTCATAATAGATGCAATAAAAGCAACTGAAGGTAGACATTCTATCTTCAATACCTTCCCTTTCTCCCACAGCAGCTAAGTAGTGCCGATTGACTAATACATTGTCAATGATTCTGAACCTTGAGTAATTATGTTATATTGTTTGTTGTTACATATAAGTGATGCTGCCACAATTGCTGAGGTAGTCAGATCTGGAACTTTTAGAAGGCACAGGTAAGCAGTTACCATTTAAAGAATCACTGTTTATTAGTATGTCATTGATTTCGGTTCTAAATTCAGTTTCAAAAAATATTACACACACAAAGATATGTATGGAAAGAAAGAATGAAATAAAAAGTGAATAAAAACACGATGGAAAAGTTAACTTGGTAATATGAAGCATGGGTTAGACTTCCTGATTTCATTTTGTGATTTGATGTTAGTCAGTAAGCCTGCAATTACATGCTACCCACAGTGAAGGTGATTCCCTATATCCAGTAAAGTTTTTCAGGTAAAAATTAGATATATATGTGTGTCTTTATTATGCTGCAGTGAATTACTTATAGAGAACTTTTAAACATTGTTTAATATGTATATAAAAATTCAAATTCATATACTGAATTCATATTTATTTAAACAAATATAGCTATTATACTTTAAAAATACACACCCACCCACAACCATCTCCCCTCATACACCCCACACTCACACATCTATCCCCAACAAACACACACACACACACACACTCCCACCCCCACACCCACACTGATCCATTATTTATATGCCTGGGACCAGCGTATTTTTGATTTTTGATTTTTTCATAATTTTGGAATATTTGCATTGTATATTTACTAATTAAGTAGCCCGATTCCAAAACCTGAAATCTGAAATACTCCCATGAGCATTTCCTCCAAGTATCCTGTTAGTGTTCAAACAGTTTCAGATTTTAGATCATTTCAGATTTTGTATTTTGGGATTTAGGATGCTAAATCTCTCTCTCTCTCTGTCTCTCTCTCTCTGTCTCTCTCTCTCTCTCTCTCTCCCCCCCCTTTCTGTGTGTATACATGTGTACAGTTTCACTTGATTCTTACTGTTTTACTTTTATTTTTCAGGTGAGTAAGCAAAAATGTATAATGTTATATACTTACTGAGTCATTCCAGTAAAAAGCTGTTGACCAAGGGTTTTAATTCAGATTTTCTAATACACATGACAAATTTTAGCTTAAACCTTATTTTTCTTCTTTCAGCACACATAGAACACCTAGTTAACACACACACAGATAACCATTTTTCTTCATATCAAAGGAATAAATTATCAAATAATTATCAAATAAGACATCAGTCTTCAATCAAATACAGTGAAGTTGCATTATGATTGCATTTTACCTGTAATAATTAAATTATGAAATAACACTCCCCCTCACACACATACATACACAGAAGGGACAGAAAACACATTTTATATGATGCAGTTTACTTTATTCAACATTCCACACAATAAACAAATAAATGAAGAAAATGTTCCAGAATTACTATGAAACTAGCATGTAAAGTTACTTTTCCGTTACTTAGCTTTAGATCCTATGTATGTCCCACAGTGTGAACTGATTGCCATATTGAATGGGATTCTGGTATACTCATACATCACATAACTACATTTTATATACAACAGCGGTCACATAAGATTATAATGGAGCTGAAAAATTTCCACTGCCTGATGATGTCAGAGCTGTTCTAAGATCATAGCAGAACATATTACTCACATGCTTATGATGGTACTGGTATAAATGAACCTACTATGCTGCCAGTCTTTTTTTTTTTTTTTTTTTTTTGATATGGAGTCTCTCTCTGTCTCCCAGGCTGAAGTGCAATAGCTGGATCTTGGCTCACTGCAACCTGTGCCTCCTGGGTTCAACAATTTTCCTGCCTCAGTCTGCAGAGTAGCTGGGATTATAGGCACCTGCCATCATTCCTGGCTTAAGTTTTGTATTTTTGTAGAGACGGGGTTTTTCAACATGTTGGCCAGGCTGGTCCTGAACTCCTGACCTCAGGTAATCTGCCTGCCTCAGCCTCCCAAAGTGCTGGGATTATAGGCATGAGCCACCATGCCTGGCCAATGCTGCCAGTCTTTTAAAAGCATAGTGCATACAATTATAGATAGTATATAACACTTGATATTAAGCAACTATCGAACATTATTGGTTTATGTATTTACTATATTATACTTTTTTTAGAATGTAGTCTTTCTACTTATAAAAATAATAAGTTAACTGTAAAACAGCCTCAGGCAGATCCTTCAGGAAGTATTGCAGAAGTGAGCGTTGTTATCTGAGGAGATGACAGCTGCATGAGTGTCACTGCCCATGAAGACCTGTCAGTGGAACACGATGTGGAGGTGGAAGACAGTGATATTTATGATCCTGACGCTGTGTGAGCCTGGGATAATGTGTGTATTTGTGTCCTAGTTTTGAACAAAAACTTTATAAAGTAAAAAATAAATTTAAGAATTTAAATATGGAAAAAGCATATAGAATAAGGATATAAAGAAGGGAAATATGTTTTGTGCACTGTACAATGTGTTTGTTTTAAGCTAAGCGTTATTTTTTGTTGTTTCTGTTCCCAGCATTGGCTTTTGTTTTCTTTTTCTTTTCTTTCCTTTTTTATGGATTTCATTTTCATTTTCTTTTGTTTTCTTTTTTATTTCCAACTTTTATTTTAAGTTCCAGGGTACACGAGCAGGACGTGCAGGTTTGTTACATAGGTAAGTGTGTACCATGGTGGTTTGCTGCACAGGTCACACCATCACCCTGGTATCAAGCCCAGCATCCACTAGCTATTCCTTCTAATCCTCTCCCTCCTCTCACTCTCCGCTCTGTGAAAGGTCCCACTCTGTGTTGCTCCCCCACCGTATGTCCATATCTTCTTACCATTTAGCTCCCAATCATAAGTGAGAACATGTGATATTTGTTTTTCTGTTCCTGTGTTAGTTTGATAAGGCGAATGGCCTCCAGCTCCATCCATGTCCTTGCAAAGAACATGATCTTGTTCCTTTCTATGGCTGCATAGTATTCTATGGTGTATATGTTATATGTACTACATTTTCTTTATCCAGTCAATCATTGGTGGGAATTTAGGTTGATTCTATGTTTTCGCTATTGTGACTAGTGCTGCAATGAATATACACACGCCTATGTCTTTATAATAGAAGGATTTTCTTTGGGTATATACCCAGTAATGGGATTGCTGGGTCAAATGGTATTTCTGCTTCTAAGTCTTTGAGGAATTGCCACACTGTTTTCCACAATGGTTGCACTAATTTAGACTCCACTAACCGTGTAAGAGTACTCTTTTTTCCTTCACTACCTCACCAGCATCTGTTGTTTTTTTGATTTTTTAATAATAGCCATTCTGACTGGAGCGAGATGATGTCTCATTGTGGTTTTGATTTGCATTTCTCAAATGATCAGTGATGTTGAGCTTTTTTACAATGTTTATTGGCCATATACATGTCTTCTTTTAAGAAGTGTCTGTTCATACTTACCTGGTAGGGGAGATACCATGATCACGAATGGCGAGGCTTATCCATTGCACTCCGGATGTGCTGACCCAAATGTGGGAAACTTACTTCATAATTTGTGGTAGTGAGGGAGTGCTCGTGCTTTTCCCTGCTGTTTCATAAAAAAAAAAAATTGTCTGTTCATGTCCTTTGCCCACTTTTTAATGGATTGTTTTGCTTTTGTAAATCTTTTTAGGTTCCTTATAGATGCTGGATATTAGACCTTTGTCAGATGCATAGATTGTAAAAATGTTCTCCTATTCTGTAGGTTGTCTGTTTAGTCCGTTGATAGTTTATTTTGCTGTGTAGAGCTCTTCACTTTAATTAGATCCCTTTTGTTAATTTTTCCTTTTGTTGCAATTGCTTTTGGCATCTTCATCATGAAATCTTTGCCTATGCCTGTATCCTGAATGGTATTGCCTAGATTTTCTTCTAGGGTTTTCATAGTTTTGGGTTTTATATTTAAGTCCTTAATCCATCTTGATTTTTGTATATGATATATAGAAGGGGTCCAGTTTCAGTTTTCTGCATATGGCTGGCTAGTTTTCCCAGCACCATTTATTAAATAGGGAATTTGTTCCCCATTGCTTGTTTTTGGCAGCTTTGTCAAAGATCAGATTGGTTGCAGGTGTGTGGTCTTATTTCTGAGTTCTCTATTCTGTTCCGTTGGTCTATGTATCTGTTCTTGTACCAGCACCATGCTGTTTCGGTTACTGTAGCATAAAGTCAGGTACCACACTGTAGTAAAAGGTCAGGTAGCATGATGCCTCCAGCTTTGTTCTTTTTTAAGCTGTGTTATTACAAAAGATCCTAAAAGTTTTACAATAAAAAGTTTAGGATGTAAAAAGTTATAATAAGCAGATTATTATTGAATAAAGGTACACACACACACACACACACACACACACACATATGTAAATAGAGAGAGAGAGAGTTGGAGCCTTGTTCTGTTACTCAGGCTAGAGTGCAGTAGCATGATTTTGACTTACTGCAACCTCCACCTCCAGAGTTCAAGTGTTTCTCCTGCCTTAGCCTCCCGAGTAACTGGGACTACAGGTGCACACCACCACCCCCAGCTAATTTTTTGTATTTTTAGTACAGATAGGGTTTCACCATGTTGGCCAGGCCAGTCCTGAACTCCTAACCTCAAGTGATCTGCCTGCCTCAGCTTCCCAAAGTGCTGAGATTACAGGTGTAATCTCACCGCACCCAGCCAAAAAAAAAATCTTTTTAAATAAATTTAGTGTAGCCTAAGAGTACAGTGTTTATAAAGTCCACAGTAGGGTACAGTAATGGCCTAGGCCTTCACACTCATGCATCACTCACCTACTGACTCACCCAGAGCAACTTCCTGTCTTACAAGCCCCGTTCACTGGAAGCGCCCTATAGAGGGGTACTATTTTTCAATCTTTTGCACCATGTTTTTATTGTAACTTTTCTATGTATAGACATGTTTAGATACACGAATTCTGTTACACTGCCTAGTGTTCAGCACAGTAATTTGCTATACCAATTGGTAGCCTAGGAGCAATAGGCTATGTCATATAGCCTAGGTGTGTAGTAGGGTGTACCATCAAAGTTTATGTACTACACATCATGTTTGCACACTGACGAAATTTTAGGAACACATTCCTCAGAATGTATGTATATGATTGTATTTAGGAATATGTATTTTTGGCAATATGGCCCCAGATGCAATCCAACTACTTTTCCTGGTGCTCAACTTAATGAAACCACATTGTGTTCTAATGATGGAAGATACACCTTTTACCTGCATACTGATATGAACTTACTGAGAAATGTTTGAGAATGATGACTGACTAGATGTGACTATATATAAGTTTTTGTTTTTATTTGTTTGTTCACTTTATAATCTCTCTATAGAAAACCAGCATAATTACTAATCTGTAGCTTGTTGGAGGGCATTAATTGCAAATCACTTATGAGGTATGAAGGTAAAATAATTCAACTTAGTTTTTGTCAAACTTGTTGGGGCATTTATAGACAAGTGTGAATTAGTTTCTGAAAATTTGGCTTCTGTTCATTTATTTCAAAAATCATATATATTCAGATCTTCTCTGATTTCTTCTTTTGCAATATCCTTTGAAGCTTGCCCAAATTATTGAAATTCAATTAATTTTGGCATATGGCCATCGTAGCAAGTAGACTTGGTTTCTCGCAATAGGCCAAATTCATTTCATGTAAGTGATAGTCATTTAAATTGGCAAAAGTATTTCAGACAAAATATGTTCTGCCTCTAATGTAAGAAGACCACCTTCCTCCTGTGGTCCATAATCTAGCTCTGAGAATGATGAATTCCAAAATATTTATGAGAACTTCACTGGAATTAGTAAATAAATACGATGATCACTTTGGAAAAGACAATGCATATTTGGAGATGACCATTTTCATACAATTCTTTAATCTCTACTCTCTAGTAATCAAATCTCATTTACTTTTACTTTTAGAAAACTGCTTAGCTTCCTACAAAAAAGGGAGCGTGAAATGGCTTTCCACCTCCACCCGTATGCTGTTTCTAAGCTTATGAAGATAGTTAAGGCAATTATCTTCTCTCTTTTCATATTCCATTTTCTAAGAAAACACTTAGTTTAGGAAACCGCTTGATATGACTTCTTTTTTTTTTTCTGCAGCTCTCCAAAAGGCATATCACAGTGTGTCCTCAAGGGTCTTTAGTACAGAGAATGTTCTTTGGTCATGCCTGGACTGTACAATGAACTGTTGGCATATAAAATTAAAATAGATCATAGAGATTAGGACAGGGATTTTCTCGGGGAAAGTGGGGTGCTTATCTCAGGTGCAAAGTTTAAGGGGTCAAAACATTCAGTAATTAAGATAAATAATATTTTAAAGCAATATATTAAGCAAATCAAAATCAATGCAAAATATCTGTGAAGTACAAAATACCGAATTTTAGAAGAAGACAAGCTGTTGTCTTTTTGTTTTGCCAAACTGTGCTATTGTGCAAGGAAACAGTCCTTTACGATCAGACTGCAGAGACGCTGTATCCTTCCTGGGTAAGTTTATAAGGGTGGAAAATGATGTGGGAACAAATTGGAAAATGTGAGATTTAATATATAGTCACAGTTTTTGAATGGAGAGATTTTATTAATTTCTTCCAATTGGCTCTAAACATGAAAGGACATTCTGATAAGTGTATGTAGGGACATATGTTTTCCTTAGGTTCCAAAATTTTTCTCAGTTGCCTTTTGCTTTTTGCTATCAAACACTGGTAGAGAGTCACCTCTTTGGCCACTAAAGGTTAGATGTGTGGTGTTCATTATTCTGCATTACATCACAGAACAGACAGAATTGCTGGTAAAAATCAACGTGAATTGTCTGTTAGACAAAAATGATATCATTTTCTTAGACTGGTACATTCTTTCAGAATAATGCAAAGATACATTAAGGGAGGAAATAATATGAAAGCATAAATGTCAAGAGATAAATACTATACTATACCATTTTAATGGAAAATTCTGCTAGTTCTTGGATATTTAAATGAGTTTCCTCTTTATTTGGTGTATGACCTGATTCAAATTATTTACAATTCAGGTATTTGTATATACTCTGTGTCTTTTTTTGTTATTTTAATCTCAACTGGTTCTCCTTGTTGTTTCTCATATGCTGTATACATCAACATGATCACCGTGATTCACATTAATTGATAAATAGAAAAGAAAGTGGTTGCTTCCTGAAAACGGTTTGGCTAATATGTGTAATGATAAAATTTTGTATTACCTGAATACTCAAATTGTAACGTTTGACTTTAGTTCTAAAATCTCTGAAGCATTTTAAAGAATAGAATTTGGGGCATAGATGAATATGTAAATATACGCTAGATAAAATGCAGATGTGACGTATATAAGAATATATGCTGTTTTATTAATATATTTACTGAGAGACATTATCATATAGTTGTTGAAGTATAGACCTTAAAATTATACTGAGATGTGAATACATTCTGCCTTAAATTGTTAGCTGTGTAACTGTAAATAACTAAACTTCCAGGGCTCAGTTTTCTTGCTTGTAAGATGGAGAGACTATAATCCAGTTGGTAAGCTGCTTGGAAAACTTACATGAAACCCTATATAAAAGGTTTTTGACATCGTGTTTTCTAAATATCATCTATACACCGTCACTTCTCTGATATTTTTCTGCTTCATTCTTTAATGTCATATTATTGTTCATAGTTCTGCATTTTTAATACTCTTTCTACAAATAGCTTTCACTGTTTGTTATGTTACTGGAATTCATAAGTGTACCTTCCTTTTGATTTCTGAGAGGTTCTGAAATTCTCTATAGTTCTTTTTTTTCTAATTTCTGTGCATATTGTCCTATTGGATTTCAAAATTATTGGAGTAAGTGCCAGGTTTTCCTTTTGACACATTAAAATATAGTATGTATTAAAGGAAAAAGCAGTCCCTCATTGTATCTTTTAAACATAACTTGAATAAGCCTGCCTCAAAAACACAAGGGATATCTGCATCCAAAATATCAGTTTTGGAAGGGTAGCAAATATATTATTAACTGCTGAAAATAATTTTTAAAAATTGTGTCTTATTCAGAAGATTAAAAATAAAAAAATTAGAAAAGTAAAAATACTCATGGGTAAGATTTTTCTGATAATGCTATTTTGACAGTTATCAATAAAGGCAGAGAAAGGAAGTTGTCAGACTACGTATCATACAGGAAAAGATAATAAACTTTAGTATTGTGACTACAGAAGAGCTCATCCTTTGTTGTGTTATAAATCACTATGAAAAAATGGCTAGGCTTCCAAATATTCCTAAGCCTTGTCTTTAAAGACTATATCATTGACCACATTCAGGTGTAAGTAACATTAAGAAAATATTAGATTGGTGCAAATATAACTGTGGCTTTTGCCATTGAAAATACCATGAAAAATATTTTTCTTCTATTCAACAATTAGTTTGGAGGTGAAATATTGATAGTAATGGTTCCGCTATTCAGTAGCATCATAAAGATCCCAGGATGGTCTTATCTTTCTACTCCACAATCCTCTGAATTTTGGCCTTTTATTCTTAAGTTTGTTGCCTCATGCTTACAAGAAGGCTGCCACAGCTCCAGACAGCAAGCTCTCATTCTAAGACAAGGATATAAGCCACAGTAGTAAGAAAACTTCTCATGGTTTCCTCTTTGTAAAATTATCTTTCCACAAAAATTCTTAGCAGATTTCTTTTTTATCGCTTTCAGGAGACATAGATAATCACCACTCCCTAAATGAAGAGTTTTAGGCCCACTTTCTGTAAGATAAAAGGATTTCTGCTTGATGCCTTAAGAAAATTAAGATACCGTTAGCAGGCAAGTGGTATGTTAGCAACCACTGTGACTGCCACATAAATCTACACACACACACACACACGCATACACAACACACACACGTTACACTCCAGGAAAAAGCAGATTTACAGGAAAACAGTCATCTTTCTTCATACTAGCTTCTTATTTATTTATTTCTAAAACATAGAATGCTAGTAAATCACAGTTAATGCTTCTTTGATCAGTTTTAAGTACATATCTGATTTTTTGAGGTAATTGTTATATCCTTCCACATCCCACAAATAAATAAGGAAAATGAAGAGCAAAGAGAAAAGGCAGGCAGGGGAATAAAATGAAGAATACATAAAATGCATGTCAGTATGCTAATCTTTTCTTGAAGGTTGATCAGGATGTTGCTTTAAGCTTCTTGGCAACTGACAGGAAGAAGAAAATAGATCAAGTCTAGATGTTTATAATATCTGTAATACAAAAATGAACTACTGGCTCAAAGGAAACATAACTACTCTGCAGAAGTCCAGAAGCACGTTCCATGAGGGTGCTGATAAAAAGAATGTCTAACCCAGTGAAACATGGTTTCACTAAATGAATTGCCCCATCTTTCATCAGCAATTTCTTATGGGCTCCTTTAATTTGGGCAATAGCATATTACCTAAGTGTAATTCAGCAAACATAATACTTGTTCAGGGGCCATAGACCTGGTAAATCTAGAAACAGGATAGAACCACTTGGAATAAATTAATCTTCCTCCTCTTCTTTGCACATTTAACATTATGGATGAGAATAATAGACACAGGAAATGTACAAGCAAATCTGTGTGGACTCCCAGTTGGCAACACATTTGGTCAGTTTTGGTGGCTTTATTGCTTCTGTAGTTCTCAAGGTCTCAACAGGCTAACATTTTTCTTAGTTCTGTGCTGGTGGGATTTCAGAACCCACAAAAAGATGCTTAAAAAACATATTTGAGACAGAACACAGACCATAGATTCAAATATTATCAGAACAAACTAAGGTTGTCATCTAACTTACAATTTTTAAAAATTTACTTTCTTATTAATATTTCCTAAAAATCAAAGATTTCAGTGAGGCACGGTGGCTCACACCTGTAGTGTCAGCGCTTTGGAAGGCCAAGGTGGATCATGAGATCAGGAGTTCTAGACCAGCCTAGCCAGCCTAGCCAAGATAGTGAAACCCCATCTCTACTAAAAATACAAAAAAAATTAGCCAGGCATGGTGGTAGGCTCCTGTAATCCCAGCTACTCTGGAGGCTGAGGCAGAGAATTGATAGAACTCAGGAAGCGGAGGTTGCAGTGAGCCGAAATCACGTCACTAAACTCCAGCCTGGGGGACAGAGTAAAACTCTGTTTAAAAAAAAAAAAAAAAAAAAAAAAAAGATTTCAGTCAGAAATACCCTGCTGAGTAATGTGTCAAAAGATTACCTTTGGTCCTGACCACTGACTTTTATGTCTATAAGTAATTAAATATTTAGGGAGTTAATTTATTTCCAACTGTTAATTTTCATCTCAGGTTAAGTAGTTTGTCTGTTCGACTTCATTTCAAATTATCAGAACCTGAACTTAGACATCACTTAACAAAAGATAAAAATCTTAAGGGTCCAGGAGCTCCAATTCTTTTTCTCTCCTTCAGAGGTGACGTTTCAGGCTGTAGAAAGAACATCTTTTATATATAACCTTTGAACCTTCCGTGAAACATGTCAAGACAAAAACAGATATCATTTATAAGATTAGAGAGATTCTATTGTTTTTTGAAATAGCATTTATTTTCATATAATAAATGTATGATATCTAACACTTTTAAATGATCTTTAAGTTTTATGTTTGTTTATTTGTAAGGATTCTTCCTTTGAAAAATGTCAATTGTTCATTTCACCATGCAATAAACTCAACTTTGTAAAATTAAAACATTGTCAAGTCTTCTGCTTAGCTCCAAATTCATCTGGAATACACTAAAGAAAAAAAATGAACAGTTTAGATAAGATCTATGATTTGGGTAGCTTAGTAATTTAGATAAGTGAATAGAGGCATGCATATTACTTTCAAAAGGTCACCAAAATTGCAGGTGCAAAAATGCAGGTGCAAATAATTAACCTCTTGAGTAAGCTATTGGCTGATTGCAGGTGCAATTAGTGAAACAGGAAAAAAGAAGGGATGGAGTCTGGTTGAAATTTAACCTCAAATTGTGAGTTTTCAAACTACATTGTAGACACTTAAACTTGATAAAATTTGGCTTTTGTAGCATTTGTGCATTTTTTAATAGTAAAGGAAAAAATATTGTTTAAAAAATACCATGGCTTTTTTTTACAGTCTTCCTTTCAAATAAACTTTTTATTCCTTGAGAACAATGTCTCTCTATACCTGATCATAAGGCACATTGAAAAAAGAATAAAATTTCATACCTGGATCACTGCTTAATACCATGCTGAGAAATTCAGACTCAAGAGACAAGACTAATTTCTCACTTTTCCCAACCTTCTATAGTCAACTATTCGTTTTTTCAAATGCAAATAACAATATAGGGATTTCCTAAAACAGCATAGCTGTGTAAATGGTTATCTATCCCCTTTCCTTCTGGGTATGAAGAAAAATGATTTTAAACAAAAATAGAAAAAAATACAAAATTCACAGACTTCAAAACAGAGTAAAGCCTACTAAAAACAGCTGAGTAGGGCAAAAATGTGGAGCAAGAGGAAATAAAAGTAAATTAAAAACATGAAGCGTGGGGAGAGGTCCAAGTGCTGGCAGATCTGAGAATATGCCAGAGAAACATACTTCCGGAATTTGAGGGCATGATCATGAAGTGAAAATGCTAAATCTCATGTGGACAATAATAGCAGAGGAAATGGCGGTGAAGAGGGTTGGAAGGAAAAGCCTTCCTGTGCACAAAGTAATAGGAAAAGAGGCAGCAGAGCTATGCACAATATAGCTAAGTAACATTTGCAAGATGTTTCTTTGGCAAACGAAAAGAAGCTTGGTTTTGGGAAGTCTGGAAGGTGACCCTGGTGTTCTGCTTTCCGTACACTCCATGGAATTCTTCTGAAAAAGGCTAGTCAAGCAAAAGACAACTCAGTTAATGAAGAGTATTAAGAAAAGTAAGTGTTGCAGGACTTTTCCTTAGTTCAGCTAAAGGCAGGTGTCTTTGTCCCATGGCCATGAAAATTCAGGCTCACAGACAATTTGAATGGTGAGCGAGACTGGGTTTTATTGGGTGAAAAGGAAGAAAAGTGGGTAACAGGGACTCTCATAAGGCCAGGGTCTCTCCACTAGAGCACTTCCTGCCAGTAGCTTGAATCCCAGGTTCCACACATAGGAAGAAGAGGTGCCAGGCTCCTCCCTGCTGCAAGCATCCTGAACTTCCTGAGGCTCTACCTCAGTGGTCAGGCTGCTTGGAGTTTCTCCAGGGACCACGTCCCACCTGACTGTCTCAGTAGCAAACAAAGCATCAACACAAAGATATAATAAGTGAAAAAGGAATGTAGCATTCTCAAAATGGCAAAGCCATCTCACTCAAAATTTGTTTTAAAGAGCAAGTGAAAATTATAAAATTATTTGCATTCACAAAGAATGTAAAAAACAAACAATAATTAGCTTTTTGAAGGAAAATCAAGCAACAAAGATGCAAAACCTCAAGAATATGATGCTAGATAACAGAATGAGAGGAAACAAAAGTAACGCTGAGATGAGAGGTAAGAAACAAACTCATTACAAAAATAAAATGAAGGATTTAATAGCATGAAGGAAAATTGTAATATAGGTTGCAAAGAAATGAAAAGTGCAGAAACACAGAGAGAGGAAAAAACATAGTGATAGGAGATAAATGAGGTTCAACATAAGCACAATTGTAGTACCCAGATTAAAAATATATGTATATGATTTAATTATAATGTGTTTAAAGTGTAAAAATATGTGAAGATGAAACTGATGATGTATTTCAAGAAAACAAAACAAAACTTTAAAACCACATTGTTAGGTAGACCATGTGTGAGGAATAATTGACACAGAATTGTCAACATCAAGATACATCATAAATAACAACAATAATAACGAAAGAAGAATTTCAAGGGGGAAAGTTAAAGCTGGCCTGTTTCTCTACATCAAAATACAATCAATAATAACAGAGAAGCAATATCTATGTGACACTTAAGGAGAAAGAGTATGAACTGAAAACTTTATCTTCAGACAAAGTCTTTCCAGGACTAGTGAACATAGTTTTATTTTTTTGTTTCGTTTTATTTATTTATTTTTTTGAGACAGAGTCTTGCTCTGACTCAAAAAAATAAAGGCTGGAGTGCAGTGATGCAATCTCAGCTCACTACAACCTCCACCTTCCAGGTTCAAGCAATTCTCTGCCTTAGTCTCCTGAGTAGCTGGGATTACAGACATTGGCCACCACACCCAGCTAATTTTTGTATTTTTAGTAAAGACGGAGTTTCACCATCTTGGCCAGGCTGGTCTTGAATTTCCAACCTAGTGATCCACCTGCCTCGGCTTCCCAAAGTGCTGGGATTACAAGTGTGAGCCACTGCACCCAGCCTGTGAACATAGTTTTATGTCAATAAGTAATACCCAAGAATCCAAGGAAGAGTTTACATTTGAGCCACACTTCAGTAAATTAGTAGGGAAATTAATTTTTGATAGCCAGGAAAGAACTGGAGAAACTATAGTAAAAGTTCTGGCAGCAGATATGAAATATATTTAACAGTATATCTAAGACTACAATAAACGTGATGGAACAAAATGTGAATCAAGTATACCTTATCAATGAGCATTAATGAACACCTCCACCCAGGGCGTTATTCTCATCCATGGACCTCTTATGTCCCAGTACTGGTAGGTGCTGTATTCAGCAGTAACTTTATTGAAAATCACCTTTCCTTTATCTATGTCAAAAGGTGTTCTGATAATCTAGCACATACTACTATGATAATGGGGTAGCCTGGTAGGTCATACTTGGGTTATATATACAATATTCATTTAAGGATTCTAAGAAAAAAAGTTCTTTTTTTTTTTTAGTTGGGTTTTGTTGTTACTGTTTGTTTTTCTAAGGAATTACTACAGAGGAGGATTTCAGGCCAGATGGGAAAAAATATAATTAATAGCAGGTGTAATTTTGGTGTGTGTATTAGTCTGTTTCATGCTGCTGAAAAAGATATACCTGAGACTGAGTAATTTGTAAAGAAAAAGAGTTTTAATGGATTCACAGTTCCACGTGGCTGGGGAGGCCCAACAATTATGGTAGAAGGTGAAGGGCACATCTTACATGGTAGCAGATGAGAGAGAATTGTGCAGCGAAACTCCCCCTTATAAAACCATCAGATCTTATGAGACTTAGTCACTACCATGAGAACAGAACCAGAAAGACTCATACCCATGATTTGACTATCTCCCACTGGGTATCTCACGCAACACATGGGAATTATGGGAGCTACTATTCAAGACGAGATTTCGGTGGGGACCCAGCCAAACTGTATCAGTGTGAACATCAAATTAAACCAGTTGGTCTCATTCAGTCTAATATTCAATGCATTGGCAATCTGTTGGTACATCTCAGGACACTGGCCTTAACAGGATCCTTATTACCTGAAAAGGCAGCAGATTATCTTTCCAATGACTCATATTAATAGAAAGCCTTCATAATAAAATATGGTCAGTTTCAGTGATTTTAATTTATTATGCCTAGGTCTACACTTTGGCCTCCACAGAAGACCCTCCACAGAATAAATCTTCAAATATTCAAAAGGAGGTCTCATGTTTTTTCTTTTCCCAGCTGATATCCTGCATCTTTTCTTTCTTTGCTCTCCTTTCTTTTGTTTTTAATTTCTGAAAAATGAGTTTCATTAATTTTGCAAACTTGTGAACGCATATGTCCTTCCATTTAATGAAATTTGATTGGTTCTATGTTTGCTAATTTGGCTTCAGAGAAATTTTATATTGCAATTTTATAGAACCATGAAAAATTAGTTTATGTGAAAAAATGCTAAAGTATTTACGCATGCCTTTGTAATAAAACTAATTTCCATTTGTATGCTTTAAACATATGTCAAAGACCAGATCAATAGAAATGTTATCACTGTAGTTTATTCTCCACTTAGATGTTTGAAATTTGCAGCCAATTAACAAAATAGAAAGCAAAACAACTCTATAGGTCTAAGTTAGCTTTAAAATCAAGAAACAAAGAAGTACAGCTGTCACCAGCTTACAGCTAGTAGAAAGAAACATTAATGAAGAGGTACTTTATTATAAGCAGATCTTGGAAATGCTTTTAAAATTGAATTTATAAAGGACAGGAATCATGTTATTAGATTCAGAAATTTTACAATAAAATCATCTATTATACATTTTAATGTATCCTTAGTTCTTCTTCTAGATTACACGGTATATGTTTTCAAAAATCATTTCTGTACTTTGAAATGTCTACTTTTAATGTCTTAAGGTTATCAATAGTTCTACATTAGATGCAATTCTTCTAAGAGTAAATTGTATTTATGGGAAATGAGAAAGCTATCCTGCGACATGAAATGCCTGGGCATTGACAGTTAAGCCCTGCAAAGGGAAGATTTCCTTGTTCCTAAGGGTGTGGTACCAGCTAGTCAGGTGGTCAGAGGCCTGGCTGGAGGCCAGAGATTTTCAAAGAGAAGGGGAAACAAAGAGATGCTACTAGACTTTATAGTCAGACAAACAATACCGTGCATCCCACTGTCTCCAGTGGTTCTTTTTCCTCTTGTTTTTTTTAACTCCTACCCAAAAACTAAGAAAGAAAACAGAAACCTCTTTAAAAAGCTTCCACAGCCTATTATTGGGAAATCTTTGGGATGTCTTTTTAGTAGGCTAAGGAGAGAGATGACAGGAACTCAAGAAAAATCAAAAACAAGAGGGAAAGAAATTGCTTTGGCTTGGGGAGACTTGATAAAATACGCCAATACAGTATCACTGATAATCCTGAGTATGGAGATAGCAAGAATCATGGGATATTTCACTGATATGTGCTAGAAGGACATTTATAGCACTCACTCTTAAATATTCTGATATGAAAATGGGTGGCATTTATATAGCTGGACAAAAAAGACAAAGCCAGGCTTTTGACCTTATGCAGATTCACACTTACTCTCATTACTGAACCCTCAATGCAAAGTCAAAGAGGACACAAAATTGTTTTTAATGATCTGGGAGACAAAAGGCAATCAGTTACCATCTCTCAGGAATTTATAAATTTAACAAGGAGTTTACAAATATTTAATCTCTACAGGTTTCTGGTTTTTTGGTTTTGAGATGGAGTCTGCCTCTGTTGCCAAGGCTGTGGTGTGATCTCGGCTCACTGCAATCGTCTCCTGAGTTCAGGTGATTCTCCTGCCTCAGCCTCTTGAGTAGCTGGGACTATAGGCGTGCACCACCTCATTCAGCTATTTTATTTTTGTATTTTTAGTAGAGATGAGGTTTCACCGTGTTTGCCAGGCTGGTCTCAAACTCCTGACCTCAGGTGATCTGTCCAACTCTACCTCTTGAAGTACTGGGATTACAGGTGTGAGCCACTGCCCCCAGCCCTAATCTATACAGATTAATCAGTTATGAAAATAATAAAAGTTGTTCTTGGGAAATGTTGATTCACTCATTCATTCATTCATTTACTGATCAATTTATCCAAAAATTTATTTGAGGAATTAAATTGTTTCAAATATTCCAAGCACTAGAACTTGTTTGGTAACTCATGTGTTCTTTTGAATACCATTTCATAGTATATGTTAACTTTGAAATAAATAAAGAAATTCCTTTACCTGTGTTCAAATGTCATAATAATGTAATTTTATCCAGTAAAGGATTAAGACTCAAGTCAATGAATCTAATTAATTTTCCTAGTGAGGTGAAAGCACTGGACATTTAAATATTGACTATGGCTTTAAATAAGTGTATACATTAAATTTTCCACTTTTTCTCACATAAACAGAAGTATAGTGTAAAGAAATTGCAAAAGAGATGAGGTAAGGTCATCTAAGGCAATCACAAAGATGGTATTATGATATGAAATTTTAAGAATATAATAATTTTAAACAAAAGAATAAGTTAATCAAACTGTAAAGCTATTGTGCTATAAAGACTCCTAGCATTGTAGTCAATATACTAGAATTCTATAGCAATTCTACTTATACAACATCTGTTGTTTTCTTAGTCCTTTTATAGAGTTCCATTTAATAAAATAGCACTTTTAATAATAATAAAAGAAATAAAGTTCTTTCTTAGTCCTTTAGTAATATTTGTTTAATAATAATAAAGATCGCCTCCAAGTGTGAGCTGAGCAAAAAATGTGCCTAGTTAGCGAATATATTTCTTAGATTCTTTTGCACAGAGCTACATACACCATGTGACTACCTTCTGGCTAAAGAAATGTGGGAAGTGACAGATAATTGGTATCCACTTTCCAATTCTTTATTTTCCTCTCCCACTGGCTGGGAGTTGGTGACAACTGGAGAATCTACCCTGGACTCAGAAATGAATGTAAGTTAAAGATGGCAAAACCTACAAAACAACCTTGGACCACACCCCTGTTTTGTTATCTGAAAGAGAACTTACTCCAATCATTCTATTTTGGTTTCCTTGTTATTACAGCTCAGTGTATCCCTTAACTAATGTGAAACTCAACTCTGCATTACCTAGTTTTTGGAATGTTGAAAAAATTATTTTATTTCTTTGGGTTTCAGTGGGCTAGATGTACTGTGAGGACTTTTCCACCTCTGAATGTTCATGAGCTTAAAACTGTAGTTGGTTATGCTACTATAGAAAACCACTGGTATTTTTTACCACAACAGCTCCATCCTCTCATTACCTGGAGGATCAAATTAATTTAGTAAGATAATTGTATTAATATTTTTTGGTAAGCAAAAGTTCCACTTCAAAGTCTAATCTTTTCAGCCCTCACTGCCTAAAGCCCACTCTTTGAAGCTGCATGACATTAACATACTCCAGGTTATAACCCCTAATTGCCCCTTCACCTACATAAAATGGGTGGTAAGAATAGGAAAAGATCCAGAAAAAAAAAGCGAACTAAAGAAGAAAAAATGTTAGTGGAGAAATAATGGAGAAAACGGTGGACGGTAAGCCCTTTTTTCCTTGGAAATGAGAGCAAACAAGCAAATTTAAAACTTGTAGAGAATGTCTGGTCTGACACACTTAAGAAAGAACAAATTCACAGTGGATGGCTGACCATATTGTTCATTTTCAATAGAGCAGTTAGAGACTGTTGAGACCAACTGATTACAGTGTATTACTAATGAGGCCGAGGTTCAATCCCCATGTGGGGCCGGTTTACTGTGCCCTATTCCACACCCACACAGCTTGCCCCTAACTTTGGCCAGCTGTCTCCAAAATGCATGCTCTTTGTCACAAATGGGACCAGGTGTATATGGATCCATGGAAATTTCTTCTCACCACGAGGAAAAATTCTCAAGACAGATGGTGGGTCAGTAATGTCACTTGAGCATATGAAGGACGACATGTGTTCTGGTGCTAAAAAGTAAAGTGGAGATTTGTCAGTTATGCAATTGTACGATAATTGAATATTTAAGCCAGAAGTCCAATTAAGTTTAGTTTAGACAGTCAACATGAGAGTTTATATCATTTACTAGAGGAACTACCACTTCAGGGTCTCAAACTGAAGTGACTTTGGTGATCCAAGAGAGACTCTGCGCTTGTGTGTAACAGGTGGGAGTGGTAGAAATGGTGATAAATCAGACAGTTGATGCTCCATCTAATGTGACAGAAAAATACAGTACCAAGTGTACATTTACCAACCTACTGAAATATATGGGCCTAATATCCAGAGGAATGAAAAAACACATTGTGGATAGGTCTTAAGTGCCTGATGATACAACAAAATATATTTATTTTATGAAAAACAATTATAATACTTTGTACTTTTTATTGCAATTGTGTGTTTTAATATATATCCCGTCACTAGATTTTGAGTTCCACAAAGCAAGCACAATGCCTTGTCTATCCTTTCAATACCAGAGTGTAATATAGCACATAGCATGTCATATAAAAATGGTAAAAGTTCTTCTATGCATGGCTATAATGTAAACGCTAAATGTGTAACAGTCTCAATTGTCTATAATATCAATGTCACTTGCATAAACATATTTAAGTTCAAGTGTATTAAAAGTTTATTAGTATAAATAGATATAATCAGATATACAAAAGCATATTCTCCGTAGAGGATACAAAAGTAAAAGTACATTTAATCTATATGAATTACAGCAATGGAAAAAGAAATCTTCAGTCTTACTTTAACTAGACTTTATTGTGGTAGTGAAATGGACTTCAGTTTTTGGTGTACATATAAACAGAACCATTAGGAAAACTATTTGCTTAGTTGCTGGATTTTATGTAAACGAAAGCAGATGAGGATAAAACAGAAATAAACAGTAATTAAACTACACAGAAATTTCAGAATGAAATAAAACAATTCTTTACAGTTTCTAGGTAATGGCAAAAGGGTTTCTGGCAAGAAAAGCATAATTAACAGCAGTGTTAAAGCTTTGCTTTACATTCATTTGGCAATTGAGTCTACTAAGTTGAAAGCTGTTAAGTCGAGTATTTGAGTTTCATATTAATTTGCATTTCACTTGACTGCTTTTTAGTGTTTGTAAGCATGAAGCAGGTCTGGGTTCAACATAACAAATTACTGCTCAAAATAAAAAATTACTACCCAAGCAGCTCTGTGTTTCTACTGGGTTTATCATGCTGTGACTAAAAAAAGTAAAAAAAAAAAAAAAAAAAATTAAAATAAAAAAGAAGAAAGAAAAAAGAAGTGTTGATTCTTTAGCGGCATTTCAGCACCAGATCTGCACTATCAAAAATAGTCTTCAGGCATAGTTAGACTTATCTAGAAAATCAGCAGTTTGCAAACAAGTGCACTAGGGAGTAGTTTTTTTAGACTACAATATTTTTGCTACACATCAGCAAGTCCTTGAGGAGAGCCTGCTGGCTCCAAAGCCCTGCAGTTTGCTGTTGCAATAGCAGAGCAATAATATTTAGCCAGTGCTAACAGGGAAGCAATGATATGATTGCTCTTTATAGTGACAAATACATTTGACAAAGAATGGTATAGCCACTGGGATTGCAAAGCCAGACTTTGCTTTAATACTTTTTAGTATTACTTTTTGGAAGTGTTAAGTATACATGTCACCTATTTGTTTCATGGGCATTGATCACATATATAGAATGAAGACTACTCATTTCCAAAACCAATTAATCCCATTGTGTATGTGTGTATTCGTGCTTGTGAATTTGTGATGTGGTTTGGCTGTGCCCCACCCAAATCTCAACTTGAATTGTAACTCCCATGATTCCTACGTGTAGTGGGAGGGAACCAGTGCGAGGTAACTGAATCATGGGGGCAGGATTTTCCCGTGCTGACCTCTTGATAGTGAATAAGTCTCACGAGATCTGATGGGTTTATAAAGGGGAGTTCCCCTGCACAGGCTCTCTCGCCTGCTGCAATGCAAGACGTGACTTTGTTCCTCCTTTGCCTTCTGCCATAATTGTGAGGCCTCCCCAGCCATGTGGAACTGTGCATCCATTAAAACCTTTCCTTTATAAATTACCCAGTCTCTGGTATGTCTGTATTAGCAGCATGAGAATAGAGTAATACAATTTGTGTTTATGCAGATGTATGTATTTACTATCGTATTATGGTTAACAATTGGCAGTAGTTAAATTAGAAGCATAGATAATCTTGCTATAGGTAAGGAAGGGTGTTATTGCTTGGCTCTATTAGTTTTCTGCACTGTGGAAAATTGTGTTATTTCAAGTAGCTTACAAGGACAGAAAAAAACCAAAAATGTGTAATTTCATAATCTTGAAGTTATTAAAATATTTCAGCTTGCTTCCTCCCATATCAGCTTCCTTCTATATGTTAACATGGACTTCGGTAATTATATGCTAATCTAATTAGTTCACGTGCCTATGATGTAAGCGAAAATATTTTAATGTTGCTTGATGCCTGACCCTCTTATTTTAATATTCTTATATTTTTCACTAAAAACCTGAGAGAGGACAGATATGTAAAACAACACAGCTTTAATAAGCAAGAGGATAGCAACTCTTTATTGAAGGAGCTTTCCTATTGGCAGCCATCCAGATGGCAAATAAAGCTGTTTAAATATTTGCTCATTAGTGAAATGAAATGATATCAGTTTAATTCATTCCCATTTCATGTTTCCAGTGCTTCAAAGCAACTTTATAATACACACTCTAAAGGTTTCTCTGGAGCTCTTGTGCTGTGATTCATTTTCTTTTTCTCTCTAACTAGATATAAATTAACAAAGTTATACAGAATAAGGTGTTGGGGCTTTTCCTAAAATCTTCCTAGTCATTTGTTAGAGGGTTTTGCTGTAAATTTTAGTGACTGCAAAAACCACACAACATGCACCCTTAGCAGGATTCAGAGGCTGAGATATGTTAATGAAAGATACTGAAGATGTCAGGTTGCTGATGTATTTCAGCACTATTTAGGGAGACTCGGGGCCCACCTCAGCCTCCCAAAGTGCTGGGATTACAGGCGTGAGCTACTATGCTTGGCCTAAAGTGTTTTTCTTAATACCGAATTCACATCCTTCACAGATCATGGAGGTTCCCCCTCATCTCCTGTGAGAGTTTGTTTCACAGGTGAGTTTTTATCTGGTAAATTTTTCTGTAATTTCTATATTGCTCACTGTGGTAGCCATCTCAAAAATGGCCCCAAGTGAGGCCATTTTTTATCGCCCTGGTGGAAGCTGCTGTGTAATCCTAGGTTATCTTGAGACATTCAGACAGGGAAATAAAATGCATATTAATTCCTAAGGATAAACAGTCTTTCCTGTTGTATTGGATAAGCATTTGTTTTGTCAGATTTAGCCTAATTGTGGGCACATTGAGAGAAATTAGTGTTGAATTATTGTGGGGAGGAAAGAAAAAAGGGAATCGGTAAGACTGGTAGATCGTGTCTACCACATTTTGATTATACATACAATTGTCCTCTAATCCACCTTTACTGCGGTATCTGCATCTAGGTGGCCATTAATAAACTTGACATTTTCATTCTCTTCTGCTTTTGGCCTAGGATTTGCCATGGGGAACCTAGAGACCAAGAGGCTGAGTGATTGACATCTCCAAATTCCAACAGGAGTCAGGATGTTTCCTGTTAATTTCCTTCGTGTTAAAGACTCTCTATTATTTCTGTATTATTTCCTATATAATGTCCAACACCATATTAAGTAAAATAAATATTATGTACCTATTTGTTGAATGAGTAGAAACTATGAGGTTTTTACTTTATATTGCCTGAAATTGTCCTTTATTGTTTTCATTATTTTCTAAAAAGAAACATAGCTGAAATCAGATCATAAGCCTTTAGAGGAAGCGGAGTAAGAGTTTTATTTACTCAACCATATTCTGGGCCCCAATCCCATGTGTCACCTGCTTTTACAATGTTTCCAACAAAAACAAATAAATAGCTTGTTACAATACAGGAACAACATTAGCCTTGGGTATCACCACAGGTCATTGTTACTTCCAGCAAAAGGCAAGATTTGGAACAGAAATCCAAACAATTATCCATTCATTTTGAATGTGACCCTAATGATTCTGTTAAGAGAAAAGGTTAGATGACCTCTTACTTATCCTTTCAATTATGATTTTTGCACAATGATAAATTTAGAGCGAAGGAGATTTTTGAAATACTGGCTAAATTCCTGTGAAAACAATATATATTTTTAAAAATGTGTTGAAATGACTGTAGAAGCTGTGCCCACTTTTGTAAGATTAATCTTGTAAACACACAGTTGATAAACGCTCTTTCAGGGTGTCAAGTACTACATATGGCACGAATGTTTTCAGTGGTTTAGATCCATATTAACTTTTATGTTACACATGTCAATAATATTCTGTTTTTTGTGAAGTCTACTGCCTAAATATTGTCAGTTTTCTTTCTCAATGTAAACTTAAGGATATTTTTAAAACAAAGATTTATGTGATTTTTTTTTTTTTTTGAAACAGTTTCTCTGTCACCTAGGCTGGAGTGCAGTGGCACCATCTCAACTCACTGCAAGCTCCATCTCCCAGGTTCAAGCCATTCTCCTGCCTCAGCTTCCTGAGTAGCTGGCATTACAGGTCCCCACCACCACGCCTCACTAATTTTTGTATTTTTGGTACAGATGGGGTTCTACCGTGTTGGCCAGGCTGGTTTTGAACTCCTGACCTCAAGTGATCCGCCCACCTCAGCCTCCCAAAGTGCTGGGATTACAGGCGTGAGCTACTATGCTTGGCCTAAAGTGTTTTTCTTAATACCGAATTCACATCCTTCACAGATCATGGAGGTTCCCCCTCATCTCCTGTGAGAGTTTGTTTCACAGGTGAGTTTTTATCTGGTAAATTTTTCTGTAATTTCTATATTGCTCACTGTGGTAGCCATCTCAAAAATGGCCCCAAGTGATAATGACCTTCTCATTTTACCCCCTTGTGTAGTTCCCTGAAAAACTATGAAGAATGGGCTATGTGGCCAGGTGCAGTGGCTCACACCTGTAATTCCAGCCCTTTGAGAGGCTGAGGCGGGCAGATTACTTGAGGTCAGAAGTTCGAGACCAGCCTGGCCAACATGGTGAAATGCCATCTCTACTAAAAAAAATACAAAAAGTAGCTGGGTGTAGTGGTCCTTGCCTGTAATCCCAGCTACTTGGGAGACCGAGGCAGGAGAATCGCTTGAACCCGGGAGACAGAGGTTGCAGTGAACAGAGATTGCACCACTGTACTCCAGCCTGGGTGATAGAGTGAGATTCCATCTTAAAACAAGCAAACAAACCCCCAAAACAAACAAACAAACAAACAAAAATATTGGGCTATATAACCAATAGGATATGGACAAAAGCAAAGAAATTGCTACTTCTGCTCTCTTTTCTTAGATTGCTCACTTAAGGGGAAATCAACCACCACATTATGCAGTTCTACCGTAAAAATGCATGTGGTGAGAAACCAGGGCCTCCTTCTGATATGCAGGAGCCACTTGCTGGTCATGTGAGTAAGTCATCATGGAGGTGGGTCCATGTGTGTAACTGCTATCATATGCCTGTCCCACTGCTGTGTTTTGAGATCAGGAAACTCATTTCTTGAGTGTCACAGGCTTGCAGATGAAGAATTTTGCTCCTGGATGAATTACACCCAGAGCCTCACTCATATCCAATTTAGATAATGTACATAAGAATTGGAAATTTTAAACTGATGAGATCTTGGATTTTGAATTGAAGCTGTAATGGATTGAGACTTTTGGGAATCCTGAAGTGGGGTGAATATATTTTGCATGTAGGACATATATGAATAATTGGGGAGTTAGAAGTGTGCTGTCATAGACACCCCCACATACACACACAAGAGGTCCACTTTTTACTCCCCAAAACTTGTGAATATGTTACCTTACCTGGCAAAGAAAAGAAAAGAAAAGAAAAGAAAGAAACTTGGCAGATGTAATTAGGTTAAGGGTCTTGAGGTTGGTAGATTCTTTGGGTAGACCTACTATAATCACAAGATTCCTTATAAGAGCAGAGAGCAGTACATTAGAGTCCAGAGAGAGATTTCAGGATCCCCTGCTACTGTCTTTGATGATGTAGGAAGAGGCCACTAAGCCAGGGAATGCAGGTGACCTCTAGAAGCTGGCAAAAGCAAGAAAACAGATTTTGTCCAAGAGCATCCAGAAAGAGAAGAATAAAATACAATTTACCATAGAATGCATTGCACCATTACTTAAATTGTTATTTTAAATTATGTTTTAACCTTTTTTGCTTATTAGTTGTTTGAGATTAGGAATCTTGTGCTCCTAGCAGTAATTACACCTCCATCACCATTGGATCCAGCTGGTATTCAATCAATAAATACTTGTTGATTGAATTGGTTGTCAATTTCACTTTTTTCTTTGTTTTTTTTTTTTTTTTATTATTGAGGTGTAATTTACATGAAAGAAAATGCACGTTTTGATTTTTTGTTTTTTTTCATTGAGGTATAATTTACATAAAATAACATGCATAGATTTTAATGTTCATTTCAATGAATTTGTCAAATGTATATAGCAAAGTAATCACTGTACAAGACAAGATACAAAATATTTCTATAATCCCAAAAGATTTCCTTGTGTACTGTACAGTCATTCCCATTCTCCAGGAAGCAATTATTTTCAGATTTCTTTTACACAACAAAGTGTTTATTACTAGTTGTATCTCATGGTAAGATTATATAATTACACAAATTATTTATCTGTTCTCAAATTGTTAGACATTTGTTTAACAGTATCAGGAATTGATTACATTATCAGGAACAGTGCTCCAAAGTATTTGTCACTTTTTATATCCTCACCAGCAACATATGAGAGTTCCAATATGATCTATATCTTTGCCAGTATTTGGTATCATTAGATGTTTTAATTTTAGCTATTCAAATGCAAATGAAATGATCTCTCATTGTTGTTTTAGTTTTCATTTTACTGATTGCTGTAGTTTAGATGTTTGCCCACTCCAAATCCCATGTTAAAATTTAATCCCCAATATCGGAAGTGGGCCTAATGGGAGGTATTTGGTTCATGAGAGTTGATACCTCATTAATAGATTAATGCTCTTGTAGGGGGAGGGTGAGTGAGTTTACCCTCAATGAATTTTTGTGAAAATTGGTCATTAATAAAAACATGGTACCTTTCCCTTCTCCTCTTGCTTCCACTCTGGTCATGTGATCTCCACATACCAGCTCCCCTTCACCTTCTGTCATAAGTGAAAACAGCCTGAGGCCCTCCCCTGAAGCAGATGCTGGCCTCATGTTTCTTGTACAGCCTGTAGAACTGTGAGTCACCTCTTTTCTTTATAAATTACCCAACCTCAGGGAGTCCTTTATAACAACACTAAATGGACTATGATACTGATGATTATTTTGAAGATAGTATTAGTCTATTTTCATGCTGCTGATAAAGACATACCTGAGTTTGGTAAGAAAAGTAAGTTTAATTGGACTCATGATTCCACATGGCTGCAGAGGCTTCAGAATCATGGTGGGAAACGGTGGAAAGAGAAAAATGAGGAAGAAGCAAAAGCGGAAACTCATGATAAACCCATCAGATCTCATGAGACTTATTTGTTATCATGAGAATGGCATGAGAAAGACCAGCTCCCAATATTCAATTACCTGCCCTGCGTCACAACCACAATACGTGGGAATTCTGAGAGATACAATTCAAGTTGAGATTTGGATGGGAACACAGCTAAATCATATAATTCCACCCCTGGCCCCTTCAAATCTCATGTCCTCACATTTCAAAACTATCACGCCTTCCTAACAGTCCCCAAAGTCTTAAACCAGTTCAGCATTAACCCAAAAGTCCAGTCCAAAGTCTCATCTGAGACAAGGTAAGTCCCTTCTGCCTACGAGCCTGTAAAATCAAAACAAGCTAGTTACTTCCTAGATACAATGGGGGTATAGGTATTGGGTAAATATAGCCTATCCAAATGGGAGAAATTAGTCAAAATAAAGGGGTTTCAGGGCCCATGCAAGTCCGATATCCAGCAGAGCTGTCAAATTTTAAAGCTCCAAAGTTATCTCCTTTGGCTCCAGGTCACACTGGTGCAAAAGGTAGGTTCTCATGGTCTTGGGCAGCACCACCCCTGTGGCTTTGCAGGCTACAGCCTCCCTCCTGGCTGCTTTTATGGGCTGGTGTTGAGTGGCTGCATTGTTTCCAGGCACATGATGCAAGCTGTTGATAAATCTACTATTCTAGTGTCTGAAGGACAGTGGCCCTCTTCTCACAGCTCCACTAGGCAGTGTCCCAATAGGGACTCTGTGTGGGGGCTCTGATGCCACATTTCTGTCCACACTGCCCTAACAGAGATTCTCCTTGAGGGCCCTGCCCCTGTAGCAAACTGTTGCCTTGGCAGCCAGGCACTTCCGTATATTTTCTGAAATGTAGGTGGAGGTTTCCAAACCTCAAATTTCTACTTGTGTGCACCTGCAGGCTCAACAACACCATGTGTAAGCTGCCAAGACTTGGGCCTTCCACCCTTAAAACCACAGCCTGAGCTCTATTTTGGCCCCTTTCAGCCATGGCTGGAGCAGATGGCACACAGGAGACCAAGTCCCTAGACTGCATACAGCTTAAGGACCCTGGCCCCAGCCCATGAAACCACTTTTCCTCCTGGGCCTTCAGCCTGGTGATGGGTTGGGGGACTGCTGTGAAGGTCTCTGACATGACCTGGAGGCCTTTTCCTTATGGTCTTGGGGATTAACATTTGGCTCCTTGCTACTTATGCAAATTTCTGCAGCTACTTGACTTTCTTCTAAAAACATGGGGTTTTCTTCTCTACTGCATCCTCAGGCTACAAATTTTCTGAACTTTTGTAGTTTGTTTTCCTCTTGAAACAAAATTTTTAACAGCACCCAAAAACAAAAATTTTAACAGCACTTTTTGAATGCTTTGCTACTTACAAATTTCTTCCACCAGATATCCTAAATCATCTCTCTCAAGTTCAAAATTCCACAGATCTCTAGGGCAGGGGCAAAATGCTGCCAGCCTCTTTGCTAAAACATAACAAGAGTCACCTTTGCTCCAGTTCCCAACAAGTTCATCTCCACCTCAATCTGGACCTTATTGTCCATATCACTGTCAGCATTTTTGTCAAAGCCTTTCAACAAGTCTCCAAGAGATTCCAAACTTTCCCACATTTTCCAGTCTCCTTCTGAGCCCTCCAAACTGTTTCAGCCTCTGCCTGTTCCCCAGTTCCAATGTTGCTTCCACATTTTCAGGTATTTTTTCAGTAGCACCCCGCTCTACTGGTATTCATTTACTGTATTAGTCTGTCTTCACACTGCTGATAAAGACATACCTGAAACTGGGAAGAAAATGAGGTTTAATTGGAATTGCATTTCCACATGGCTGCAAAGGCCTCAGAATCATGGCAGAAGGGGAAAGGCACTTACTATATGGCAGTGGCAAGAGAAAAACGAGGAAGAAGCAAAACTGGAAACCCCTGATAAACCCATCAGGTCTCTTGAGACTTATTCACTATTATGAGAATAGCATGTGAAAGACCAGCCCCCATAATTCAATTACCTCCCCCTGGGTCCCTCCCACAATGAATAGGAATTCTGGGAGATATAATTCAAGTTGAGATTTGGGTGGGGACAAAGCCAAACCATATCAAAGATCTTTTCAAGGTATCTGTGTATCTCCTATTTCAAATGTCTATTTAAGTCTTTTGCCAATTTTTATTGCATTATTTAAAATTTTATTATTAATATATGAATTATTTTTAAATACTGAATACAGTTCTTAATGTATTTTATTTTCTATCAGTCTGTGGCTTAAATATTCTTAATATTGGCTTTTGAGGAGCAGAAATTTTAAGTTTTGATGCAGTTCAACTTATTTATTTTCCGTTTTTATTTCATGATATTTTTGTCTTGGCTAAGACATATTTCACTATTTTAAGATTCCAAGGATATTCCCCTATGCATATTTTTCCTGAAGATTTTTTTTTAACTATTCTGGATACTTAAAATTTTTAAACAAATTTTAGAATTTGCTTATTATTTCAAAATCCTAATGGAGATTCTGATTGTGATTGGATTGGTTTATAGATTATTTTGGAGAATTCTATGAATATGATAGAGTTTTCTATTTTCTTGGGTTTTAATTCATTATTTTAGTAATGATTTGTAGTTTTCAGAGTAGAGCTTCTTTTGCACTGTTGCATTTTTATTCCTAAATATTTCTTAATTGTCTACAATTTTAAATATTTTTAAATTCAATTTTTAGTACTGTTGTGTAGAAACACAAAATTAATTTTGGTATATTGATCACCTACCTTGCAACTTTATTAACTTTCCTTATTATTATGGTGGATTTTATTTTGTTGCCATTGTTTCCTTAGGGTTTCTTAGAAACACAATTGTGTCTCATGTTAAAAAAAAAAAAGGATGATTTCACTTCTTCCTTTCAAACTTGGATGCCTTTTAATGCTTTTTCTTGTCTTAATGCATTGGTTAGGACTTATATTAAAATAATGAATGAATGATTAAATCTGCACATCATTGTCATCTTCTCATGTTTACGGAAAAATGTTTTATGTTTCCCTTTTAAGTATGATGTTTACAGTGCAATAAAACACTACAATTTATTCCTCCAGTCTAACAGAAACTTTGTAACATTTGATGGACATCTCCTCTTTTTCCATTCTCACCCTCCCTCCTTGCTCCCAGACTTATTTCTTGCAGTGTAGAATCCTAAATAATGCAATTACTCATAGCAAATGGAACATATCATATTTTCTCTTGTAATTTATTTCCCCAGTAGCATACATCGTGCCCCCTACTATAACTCTCGAGAACTCTATAGACAGAATATCTGGTATTCTCGTATTAACTACTTGAATGTGTTTTATGCATTTTCATTTTTTTCATTGCAAATACATGAAAAATATAGAAAAACACAAATAATAACATAAAATATTTATAATGTTATCTTCCTTACAATAATCCCTACCTATATTTCCAGAGACAATGACCATCAAGAGGTCAGTGTATGCACTTCCAGTCTGTTTTTATCCGTTTACTTACATGTGTATTTATTTGTAACAAATTTACTTTGAAGAGTAAAATATATATTACGCTTTTTTAAAATATATATTATAATATGATTTGCTTCTTTAGCTTTTTATTTTGTTCTCAAAATTAATCTCTCTCTTTCATTCTCTCTGCGGTACACACTTCCATGTCTCTATCTCCCTCTATATACTATTTTTGATGATTGTTCCATTAATATTCCATGTTTTCATTATCTATTTCTCTAATGATGGCATTTAGTTATTTCCAAATTTTAGCTACTACAAACAATGCTGTGATTGATCATTCTTCCTACATTCAACCATCTGCTGTGATTTCTACCACCAGACAATTATCATCACAGTTTGGGATGCCTGTGTTTAATTGCCTGGCTGGCCATCCTCCCATTATCTGTTACCTAGACCTCCCATCATGGATCTGCCTCTCCATGGTATATGCTGTCAGCACTCAATTCTCGAAGAAGTTACTTTGAGAAATTATCTAATTCAGTATCCTGAAATTGAAGGCTTCTATATCGTTTTTCAGACCAAGAAGTGTGTGTATAAGATCATGAATAAATAAAATCATGACCACTTCTACAGTTTTTAGTGTTTTTTTTTTCCAGCTCAACCAATGGTTTTCAAGTAAAATTTGCAACTGATGTGCTTCATTTTAAAATGACTTGGCTATTTAATAGCTTTCATGAATCCAGTTTAGAAGTAAATGATACTATTGTTCATAATATTTGTTTTTGACATTGCAAGGGCATGTAATGCAAGAGGAGGAAGGCAGTCAGGCGTCGTTTAAACAACAATAGTTTCTTTAATTCTATAATAAAATAGGTGTGCATTTGTTAGTGATTATCTATGGCTAATTCACTCTGAAAAAAAAAACAATGGGAATAGGAATTTATTATAATTGTTGTTGGCGATATTACAGTCTTGTTATGTTTCACCACTGAGTTTATGCCTGTGGCTTCTCTGTTGGACTCCCACCCCAAGGTGGTTTACGACTGCATATCTAAAAAACACGTGCCCAGGCCCTGAAACGTTCAACTGTGATAAAAATCAATTTTACCTATGTTGTTCCCAGCTGAATGCCACTTCTGATGTACATCAGCTTCAAAAAAAATTAAAAGATAAGTAACATGATTACAATCAGATTAGCTTGTCTAGGCAGACAAATGAGATTGTGGAGTTGTCGGAGTGAAAATACTTCCTAGTATCTTCCTAGAGACCAGTTTACATCACATTAAACAAAACTGAGTTTCCAATATGTGTATTATATGACGAAGTGGATAAATGAAAACTCCACCCCTGTGAGTGAACATGAGTCAGGGAAACTTATTTTGTGACTATTTGATAATTGCTTCCTGTCATTCTTACACTATGTGGTATCTAAGAAAAATTAGATTTTCTGAGAGTGCTTTCTTTGCTCAAACTAAAAGAAGTATTTTTATTTATTATTATTAATCGAACCCATGAAGGTCGAAGAGGGAGCTCAGGGAGAAAATATCTTCACTCTCAAGTTATTCTCTATTGTAAAATAGGATAATAAAAAACATTTAGAGGGCAGTTCAAAGGGGGTTCACATTCAACCAGAAGAAAAGAGGGCCATACATTAATGAATATTAAATAGAAAATATGCAAGAAATAGGGGTAGGTTCAGTTTCAATTAATGTGAGATCCATAGTAAAGGAAAAAGCTCCTGGCTCTATTTATCTTACTAATGAAATGACTTTTATTTTCCAGCCCAGAAAAAAAAAAAGGACTAGTAAAGTTATACAGGGCAGGTAAAAAAATAATTAGGCAATGTTTATTCAAGCTAATGTGATAATATCACCCTAACTCATTTTCTTTTCAGTTTTCAATTATTTGGGGTATTAAGAAAAAATAAACAGGAAATTAAAATAATCAGATGCCTTGACTATTGGACAATTCCAGGAGTAAGAATAAAAATAAAAAGCAAGTTTAAAACTTTAAAAAAAGCAAAGCTAATGACAGAGCTATTGAAGTTAAGAGTAATGGATGTACAGGGTAGAACAGAGTAATGTGAATGTGAGTCCTAAACATGAGGGCTGTTTTTATGCCACAAAGAAATAACCAGTTCTCCAAATGGTTCAACCATGAGTGCCCAATTTCCCAATCAGAAGGTTTTTATTGTTATGTTTTTTAATGTCTTGTGATAGCAGAGCTGCTATACTTTTATTTTTTTTGAGACAGAGTCTCCTTCTGTCACCAGGATGGAGTGCAGTGGCTCAATCTCAGCTCACTGCAACCTCTGCCTCCTGGATTCAAGCAATTCTCCTCCCTCAGCCTTCTGAGTAGCTGGGATTACAGGCATGCACCACCATGTCTGGCTAATTTTTGTATTTGTAGTAAAGATGGGATTTCACCATGTTGGCCAGGATGGTCTTGATCTCCTGACCTCGTGATCCACCTGCCTCAGCCTCCCAAAGTGCTGGGATTACAGGCATGAGCCACCCTGCTCAACCTAGACCTGCTATACTTTAAGATTTCTTCAAATCGCATAAAGACATGGAGAAATTTATCTCTGAATCAATAGAATATTTAGAATTATTTGATGAAAAATATATTACTGAACATCCATTTAGAATTTGTGATACTCATTAAAATTTTCATTATGCACAAAGGGGAAGAAAACTGTATGTATGTGAGGCATACAGAACTGCTTAGTTTGACCTTTATGTAGGAAATGTGACTATACCCTTCACAAAAACTGTAAAAGAAAAAGGAGAGGCAGGGAAATAATTATGAGGGGAGGAATCTTGGGAAAATTTCAAATAGACTTTTTTTTCCTTCTAAATATAAAACAGTACCTTATCACCTTAGTTTCAGAAAAGTCAGTTCTACATATAACCTAAATTCAAATTGCCACATGTAATAATTTAAAAAAGCTTTTTGATCTCTGATTTAGATCTTTCTTTTTTAAAAAACTGAGCTTAAGTATTAACAAGGGTAAGTGAAGTGCTTAGTTAAGAGCTTATAATCAAAAAATTGCATGGTGTTTTCATGACCATGCAGAGTAATCCTCATGAATATATTTTCGCAAATGTTGATATCAATCATTGGTGGTTTCTTTTGTGATCTAGATTTTAATTTCAAATAGTTATTTCCAGAAACCAATATTTGGCTCACTTTTCAGTAAATGCCTTTAAATGAGAATTTTCTACAGCTAAATTAATTCAATTTATATTTAGAGTTACATTTGATGAGCAGTTTGGAAGTGGGACAACTATCTTGGAATGTATCAGCTCTGAAGCATTAAAAAAAATTCAGCTGTCTTGGATCTTTCAACATTTTTTCTGCTTCTCAACTTTTCCTTCTTTCCCTTGCCTTCTCTCCTGTTTTCCCCTCTTGCTACAATTTTTCCATTTAAAAAGTGAGGTAAAAACTCGCCTCATATGGTTTTGTAATGCTTAAATGAGGAAGTCTGTGTACAATGCATAGTGTATTGCCTAGTAAGTATTCAAAGTCTATTGCTATTTTTCTTTTTTATTCAGCACAACCCCGGCTTCTTATTTACAATACAATGTCAATGATACTAAGCTATATCAGATGGGTGGGCTGTGGCACTGTCACAGAATTGCCTGACCCAGCTAATGGTTATTTTTTTCCCCAAAGGATTTCTTTTGTGCATCAAATAGTATTGTTCATTTATAACAATTTATACACTGAGAGCAGCATATGTGCAATGCTCTTGTGACGTAAAAAGTCTTCTAATATTTTAGGTTGTCCAGCATACTTTGGGAACAAAAACGAGCTATTTGGTCTATCATTTCTCCAGGGTTTTGGCTTTTCCTCCAAAATACTTTTGACCACTATTTAAAATTACATTGAATTATTTATATTTCATTATATTTGATTAGTTGAAGGGTCCTGTTACTAAACTGCTATCTGGAGCCACAAATTCCACTAGAAATGAGCAATTCTTGATTAAGATTGCCCTGCTGAATTTTGATCTCTCTAAATCCTAGCAGCATTCTAGGCTTCTAGGAGAACTTTTGTCACTCTCGTTTCAACTGTCTTCGGAAACACCAAGCTAAGTGGATGCTTTGTTTTATCAGTTGGTGTTTTCTTTATTTAGTGCTTTATGCATGGTGCTTTCTAGCTCAGGGCTACGATTGCAGCAGGAGATAACAATAGTCCAAGATTTCTCTCCGGCTCAATATTCTAAGTTGTAAAACGTTATCTCACAAAATAGATTAGAAACTACTTCTTGATACCCTTCCTGTAATGAACCTTGCAACCTTATTAAACTTAGTTTTTCTTCTTGGATATGTTCCTTCTGCATCCATACATAAAACCAAATTTTTTTTTTTTTGCTTGCCTAACCTGAGTTTCTAGTCAATATCCACATACTGAGTTACTTAAGTGAAAGGGATAATCTTTAATAAAAGGTGACTTCTTATCATGATTCACTCATCATCAGAAAGCATGACTGTATGGTTTGCTCATTTATTTCACATTACTTTGAATTTATTTACATTTTGATTTACCACTTTCACTTTTGCATATACTATCAGAAATTTTCTATTTCCTGATTAAAAAAAAAAGTTTGGTTAAAGTTATATAATTTATTTCCATTCCCTAAGAAAGACCTTGGTTTAACAATTGGTTTGCCTTAAATGTATAAAGTAATATAAACTTCCTGTGCCTTAAAGAATTTTTGAAATAAGCACAAAACTGGTTTCCCTTTGTCTGCCAGATTATTAAGCCCTTGAGACATAATTAGGAAGACTAAGTATCCAAGTAGTAAAGGAACTGTTAATGCTTAGCTAACTAATAAGGGGTTTTTTTCAGAGAGTTTCAGGGAAGAAAATTCTGATCATTACTATAAAAAAAGTCATCAAAAAATTTAAATTTCTTCTTCAGGAGAATGACTGCATATGCTCACCATAGCATTCCCTAGTGTAGAATACTGGGCACTATTTAAATTTGGGTAAAGGCACTATAATTTTAAATTTCTTCCCTCAGAACCCTATATTTTCCAAAGGAAGATTAGTAAGCATTTGGTTGGAAATGGGCACTTGAATATAATTATAAGATTCTGGAAGGTGAAGAGTCCATATGATGCATAATTTGTGTATGATCAGTCAGTTTGATTTAAGTCATCTCTTTTATTATCATCACCACTATCCATTATTATAAGTGATTATCATATAATTTATTATATATACACATGTGTGTTTGTATGTATATGTATATATGTTTATTTGTGTGTGTAAAATAAAGGGGCTGAAAATACAAAGAGCCCATAAAAGTTTATCATTTGTTTTGTTTAGGGATGCTAGGACAGATATTATTGTCAGTTTAAATGTAACTGACAATAAATAAAGATTATTTTAGCTTCAAAATGAGAAATCAACCAAAGCATTGATGGTGTTCTGACCTGTATGAGACTGACATAAAGGAGTCAGGGAGTGATTGGCATAGTGGTTCATGAATGATACCTCAAACAATAAAAAACCTTTCAGAGGTGGTGAGAAATGAAAATATATTTTAGGTAGATGATATGAAGGTAATAAAGGATTGGTGCGAGGATGGCATATCCTATGTTCAGTGGATGTCTGATATGTTCTTAATTTTTGGACTCAATTTTGAAGTCTCACATCAATTAATCATTAAATGACAGTTAATACCTTTTATCTAAGGATAATTAGTATGCTATTCCTTAGGAGAAAAACAATTTTTTAATTCGAGTGTTTTACAAGCTTTGTAAATATGTATCTCTTGACCTTAGTTTCTTCTTTGCCAAAATGTGAAGGTTTCAACAGGTAGTCACTCTGGTTGCTTGTCAGCATGCACTTTTTTAAAAAAATTTAAGTTCTGGAATACATGTGCAGAACATGCAGGTTTGTTACATAGGTATACATGTGCCATGGTGGTTTGCTGCACCCATCAACCCGTCATCTACATTAGGTATTTCTCCCAGTGCTCTCCCTCCCCTAGGCTTCCACTCCCGTGAGAGGCCCCGGTGTGTGATGTTCCCCTCCCTGTGTCCATGTGTTCTCATTGTTCAACTCCCACTTATGAGTGAGAACATATGGTGTTTGCTTTACTCTTCTTGTGTTAGTTTGCTGAGAATTATGGTTTCCAGCTTCATCCATGTCCCGCAAAGGCCGTAAACTCATACATCATGGCATATACTTTTAAAGAGAGGTTTTGTTCCAGATTCTCATGTTTGGGGCTAAATTTCTCCTTTGAAAAAAATGTATTTTAGAAAATGAAAAGTTCAGAAAATTGAGAAAAAGTGAAAAAAAGAAAATTTTAGAAAAGGCCCCTTCTCCTCTGTGATGCAAAATATAATAATAATGGGAAGAAGATAATAATAATAACGGGAAAAATGTTCTAGGAATCAGTAAATTTAAGTTGCAATTTTAGCATGTCTATTCAGCAGCTATGAAATTTAAGATAACACCATTTAAAATCTTTGAACTTCAATTTCTTCCCTAATAATGCTAGGATAATAATTCCCAGTGGTATCACAGGCATGTAGTGATCAACACAATAATATATTCAAATGTTTGGTAATTCTTAAAATATTCTTAAATTAAAAGTATAACCAGTAAATTCAAACATTGGCAATTGAAAAAAAACAACCCTTGGCACACTGTCCTCTTATTATCCCTTGACAATGACAAACAGGATCCTATTTCTTGCCTTTTGCATTACTGTACCAGCTCTGCTTGGAACACTCTTTGACAGGATTATCTGCAGGGCTCATTCTCTTACTTCCTTCAGATCTCTACTGAAATGTCACCTTATCAGGGAGGACCTCAATTCCCTGATATCCTATATCAATTAGCAACACTCACCCAAGTAACTCTATCTCCCATACCATGCCCTATTTTATATCAACAACTGAAACATTATCAAGTTATTCATGTCTAGTTTTTCTACCAAATATTCCCCTCTTCCAACATCCATGTGTGTAAAATCCATTACAACAGAGATTTGGGCTTGTCTTACTGTGCATCTCTTATCCCTAGAAAAGTGCTTGACATGTGGAAGGCACAAAATAAATATTTGTTGACTGAATAAAGAAACTTAAAAATTGTCTGAGGGACCTTTGAATTAAGCTCATATAAGCAAAATGAAACTGGTGATTCTTTGGTCTTACAGAAGCTCATTTAATAAGCCTTTACATTTATCAAGGACATGTTGAAAGCTCATACAATGTATACGTCATGTCAAAGCTGCAAAGTTTCTTTGAGTTTTGCTAATATGATTTATTTTTAGAAAACTAAGTATTGCAAGAAAATTGCTTGTGTCATGCTAAAACATGAAATAAAAACAGCAAATATATGGCACTTTAGACATTTATAAAAATTAAGGGATCCTTCATTGTATAAAGGTCAATTATCTAAAAGAAGATAAACCTGAATTACTTGAATAATTAGTTTAGAGCTAATGGAAAACACTAATAAACAAGTAATTGAATTTATTTTATCCACAGATCTAAAACGCCATCCATACCATAGATATACATGTATGCATATGGCAAGACCTCATTAGATAACTATGATTTTTATATTTTTTACTGACAGGTTCTTCAAAAGACTGGAAAAATTGACAAGAAAAGAGAGAGTCCATCCAGCAGAATGTCAGACAAACCACAGATGTAACATGTTGACAAAATAACAGCTCTAATAAATTGAAATTTGACTCGAAATAACAGTTTTTCTGTTCTTTTTGGTATACTTGTAGAAGACAGCAGCTGGGATCTGCACATCTTTAATTAGGTAGTATTCTTAAGAAAAATGTGGTTTTTGGAAAGGCGCATAATCTTATCCTATTATTTGTTGAATTAATAAACAAATCTTTTGGTAGTTTTTAGCAATGCCAACAGGAATTGATTATCGCTTCAATAAAAATAGTTTCGACATTTCCAACTGAGTCTTGCTTCTTTATATTAATAAAATTTCAGCATTTCTTGAAATACTTAATGGAAAATGCAACAGAATAAACTGATGAAAGGTGCATACGGTTGTCTTATTTATCCAAAATGCAGCAGATAAAATCCTTCCAAGCTAACTATGGAGAATTTAATAGTAATTGAAGGACAGAGTTAGCCTTTATCTTAACATAAGCCTTTTGAAGGCATGCACACACTAACAATACATATAATCTAGGTAAAGTAATAAACTGCATAAAGAATATGAAAGTGTCCTCCTGGAAGTTAATGAAAGTTTAATGAGGCCATTAAGTCAACGGATAAAAACTAAGCTTCAAATCCAAGGAGTTTTAAAGAAAGCAAATGTATCTGAGCAGTAATTGGAAAAGTTGAGTTGTATTTCTTATATGAAATCTGGAGAAAGATTGGATTTTATAATAATAGCAGTGAGCTCCCCATAACACCATTATTTGTGGTTGGAACGTCCCCTTCAAAATTCATGTTGAAATTTAATCGTCAATGTACCATTACATTGCAATGAGGACTTTAATACATGATTAGGTATAGAGGTTCTGCCCTCATGAATGGATTAATGCCATTATCACAGGAGTGGGTTAGTTATAGGAGTGAGATCCTGATAAAAGGGGTGGGAGAGTTTGGCCTTCTTTTCTTCTCTCTCTTACCTTCACTAACTATGTGATGCCTTCTATCATGTTATGACTCAGAAACAAGGCCCTCACTAGTCACCAGATACAGCCCCTCTACCTTGCACTTCCCAGCCTCCAGATTCATGAACCAAATAAATGTCTTTTCTTTACAAATTACCTAGTCTGTGATATCCTGTTATAGCAACAGAAAGTGAACTAAGACAATCATCAATTTTACCGGCAAATTTTGATCTGCAGATATTACCAACAAGGTGAGTGTGTGTATGTGGAGGGAGGAGGGGTTAGGAGAAAGAAGTGGTTTTAAAAAGTTGTAAATGTGTCATTCTGTGATTTGTTTCAAGGGGGAGTTTTTAACCCTACTGAAGCAAAAATTCCCCCTTGAAACAAATATATATATATAGAGAGAGAGAGAGAGAGAGAGAGACTACATTAAGTCACCAAGACAAACTGTGAAAGTGAAAGAAATTTAAAAAAGAGACCTGTTATTTCCAGATACAATGTACTTTCTTCTGGAATCATGACCACCAATCACCACTTGCACCAATTTATGGGGCTAATGTAAATAGAGTGTCCTAAAGAATCTCAAGAGTAGATTGTTGGTTGTTTCTGGAACATATGAGGCCAGAAATTTGCCCCCAAACAGTGTCTGACAAAAACATTATAAAGCTCTGTTGAGAAACACATTTCAGAATGGTTTGTCTCCAACTTCTGAAACCTAAGTAGTCTAGAGGTAAGTGAACTCAAGCATTAAAACTCTGGGACATGACATGTATGCATACTGGAAAAGTTGGGTGGTTCTGTTTGGAATTTTTTAATAAAAAACAAATTAAGTCTGTTTCAAAATACAGTGCAATGTTTTAAGTACAAACGATAGGGTGTTTTCTTATTTTCTTGATAGTAAATTAAAGATGGGCTGTTACAGAAAGTGTCAACTGAAAAAAGGGCTATGATTATAATAGGCAACAGTATAGCAAGTTCTTTTCATTGCTATGTTTTCATAATATTTTGAAAGCTTAGCCTTCCATTAACACATAATTACAAGTAACAACATTTTTCTTCTAATTCCTATGATCAGGTAGATACTAAGGTATGTTGCCTAAGAAACTGACCAATAAATAAAATGATGAAACATTAGTGAAAATTTTCTTTGAGGGAGAGTAGAAATGGGAAGAGTAGAAATGGGAAGAAGAAATGCAAAACTTTCTCTCTACAGTAAACTAAGAGGGTCTTTAATCCACTTATTAGTCTTTTTGATGGCCTCAAGCCAATAATCACCAAACTGTTTTTATCATTGAAGAAAAATAATCAGTAGTGTTATTCTTCACCATTCTATAGAACCTGTAACTTAAACCACAAATAAATGAATTACAAGTCACTTTCAAATCACAATCTCTGTAATCATTTCTCCTCATCCAGTTTTTACACTTTGTTGTTTTTGTAGTTTTGTTGCCCTAGGTCATAACATTTATTGCTGTGCCTTGAAGTTGTTTAGGAGTGTTAAGCCTTGGAGTTACATCCACAAATATACCCAATTTGGAGGGCATTGCTCATTAAGGAAAATTAATCAAGCTTTAAAGTCCTTTGCAGTCTCTTTATTTTTTTTTTTTCATTCCTTTATAAGGAAAAAGCAAAGAAAAGTCTGTAACAAAAATTAGCTCTGGGTTCAAAAACCTAAGCACTTTCTATGTGTTGACAGGGTACGATGATGTACATTCACTCTACTTTAATTATAAATAGGTTCTAAACATGAATATTAAAACCACTGGTTTTTCTTCGCACAGAATTTTGAATGTTATCATTTCATTGACCACCCTGAGACAATTAAGAAACAATATCCTCCTTGAACAAAGACTTCACTGGTGATTAATGATGGTAATAATAAGGGCTTACAATGAACTTGTTTTGAGATACCACTCTTATTTTTTGGTTACCCATAGATTTGGCTTCATCTGTGCATGGTTCCAGCACTTATTGTTATTTTTAATGGTTAATATTTTTTGCTAAAAAAATTACACAACTTGTTAAAATACCTTCAACATCAGTTTTTCCATACATGATTTGCAAATTAACTGTTCTATAGAGAGTATCATTATCAATATAAACAAAAATATAAAGAGCTACTTTGAGTTAATGAACTGTCTTTCAATCAATAGCTCAAGTATATCTTTTGAAGTCATTTAAATGCATCATCAATCTTTAAAATTAAGGTCATCTTTCTCAGCTATGCTGCTTTTTAATGCAAAACAGTTTAATCTATAAAGGCAAAAAGTTACCAAGGTTTTCCTATTACTATGCTTTTTTAGAAAAGCATGAAACAGATAAATAAGAGAATTTGAGCATTAAAAAATTACATGTTGAATTGAACTTGTAAATGTATTGTTTCTATGCAAGACATCTCATGTTTTAATTGAATACAATTCTCACTCTCATTCAAATTTCCATTTTTAATGAAAATGACTTGGAAATGCAAGAGCTGTGGCTTCATACATATGGTAGATCGTTTGCAAATATATCTGCAATAATTTCTCTCACTCCTTATGTCTATTCCTTTGCAAGGTGACTTTGCTACTTACACCTCACATAAGAAGGTGGAGGCCATATTCAGTGGCCATTGTAACAAGCTATAAATTTGGTGACTAAAAAATGAAAAATGTATTCTCTCACAGTTATGGAGACCAGAAATCTGAAATCAAGGTGTTATCAGGGCTGCACTTCCTCTGAAGGCTCTAGAAGGGAATCTTTCTTTGCCTCTTTCAGTTTCTGGTGGCTGTCAGCATTTCTTGTGCTTGTATCACTCTTATCTCTTCCTCTGTCTTCAAGTGGGGTTTTCCTCTTCTCTATGTCTTCTCTTCTGCCTGTTATTATACAAGAACACTTGTCACTGGATTCAGGGCCTGCCTGGGTATATCCAGGAGGGTATCATCACAAAAGTTAATTACATGTGTGAAGACCTTTTGTCCAAATAAGATAATATTCACAGTGTCTGGGTATTAAGACAGATAAATATCTTGAGAAGCCATTATGCAAACCATTATACTACCCTTTAAATATAGGTTGGTCTTACAATCAGCTTCAATCAATAGATTTTGGCAGAAAAAGCATGGGCTTAAGTTGCATCCAGCTTCTGCTTTTATTCTTCTTGAATGCAGCCTGGAGAGTATTATGAAAAAAAGATATGATCTACTCGACTGAAACATGAAAGCCTTATGGAACAGAGTCAGATTTTTCAGCAGAAGACAACTGACCTATATCCAGCACTAACTTCCAGTTATATTAGTGAAGATACCATAGTCCATTGGTATGGTTTGGCTGTGTCTCCACCCAAATCTCATCTTCAGTTGTATCTCCGATAATTCCCACATGTTGTGGGAGGGACCCAGTGGGAGATAATTGAATCATGGGGGAAGTATTCCTCATACTATTCTGATGGTAGTGAAGAAGTCTCACAAGATCCAATGGTTTTAGAAGGGGTTTCCTCTTTCATTTGGCTCTCATATTCTTTCTTGTCTGCCACCATGTAAGATGTGCCTTTTGCTTCCTGCCAGGATTATGAGGCCTCCCCAACCATGTGGAACTGTGAGTCTACTAAACCTCTTTTTCTTTGTAAATTACCCAGTCTTGGGTATGTCTTTATCAGCAGCGTGAGAACAGACTACTACACTCATCCAGCCCCAGTCCAGGGTCAGATGACAGCCACTGCATGTGGGAACACAAGCAAGACTAGCAGAAGAGCTGTCCAGCTAAGTCTAGCCAAATTTACTGACAGCATAGTGAGCAAAATAAATAGTTTTTTTTAACTCACTAAGTTGCCATCACTAAGTTAAGTGTCAGTAGATAACGGATACAGAAATTTGTACCTAGGTGTAGGATAGTGCCATAACAAAATCTCCAAACAGGTGGCATTGGCTTCAAGGGAAATCATGGGAATAGGCTGTAAAAATTGCAAGGCTGTAGGCAGGGCACACAAATTGTCAGTGGGCACTTGAAAACTAGTGAGAAAACTTCTAATAGAAGTTGGAAAACTGGTGACTTATAGAGTCATGAAAAAATTTGGCAAAACTATTATTTGTAGTAAATTGAAAAATACACATTTTTTCTAATGAACATGTTGATGTGACTAAGGATATTTTAAAGCCAACTGTTAAATATGCCAGTTGATTTATTTTAGTGTATTCTAATAATATTTTTGATGTCTTATAAATGGATATCCAGGTTTTGCATTCACACTAGGTAATGAACATATTGTATCAGTTACCAATTGCTGTGTAAAAAAAGAAAATGTAAAACACATACTCTTTTTTGTTTGTTTGTTTTTGTTTTCTGAGACAGAGTCTCACTTGTTGCCAAGCTGCTGGAGTGCAGTGGAATGATCTCGGTTCACTACAATCTCTGCCTCAGGGATTCAAGTGATTTTCCCACCTCAGCCTCTTGAGTAGCTGGAACAACAGCTGTGCACCACCATGCCCAACTAATTTTTGTATTTTTGGTAGAGACGGGGTTTCACCATGTTGGCCAGGATGGTCTCAATCTTTTGACCTTGTGATCTGCCCGCCTGGGTCTCCCAAAGTGCTGGGATTACAGGCACGGTCCACTGCATCTGGCCAACACATACTCTTCAAACTGTAACAGTTTTCGGTCAGGATTCTACAGGTGAGCTTGGATTTGGCTCACCTAGGCAATGCTTCAGTTGTTTTTTTTTCTTTTTCTGCCAAGGGTCATTTATGCAACTGTAGATTTGACAGCTTTACAAGGATTCAGTAATCTAAGATAGTCTCACTCATATGTCTTGAAGCTGATGCTGGCTGGCAGATGATTGCTCTGGAGGGCCCAACCTGGTTCAGCTTGCTTCTCCTTCATGTACTTTCTTATTCTCCATTAAGCATGTTAGGGCTTCTATCTATGGTGATCTCAGGGCAAGTTTCCAAAAAAGGTAGTCTAAAAGCTGTGTATTAGTCTGTTCTCATTCTTCTATCAGGTAGGATACTGCCTGAGACTGGGTAATCTGTAAACAAAAGAGATTTAATTGACTCACAGTTCCACATGGCTGGGGAGGCCTCAGGAAACATACAATCATGGTGGAGGGCAAAGGGGAAGCAGGTACCTTTTTCACAAGGTGGCAGGTGAAAGAGAAAGAAAAAGGGTAGCACCAGACACTAATCTAACAGCTAAATCTCATGAGAACTCTCTCACTGTCGTGAGAGCAGCATTGGGGAAACTGGTCTCATTATCCAATCACTTTCTACCAGGTCCCTCCCTCAACACACGTGGATTACAATTCGGATTATAATTTGAGATGAGATTTGGGTGGGGACACAGCAAAACCATACCAAGCTTTAAGATCTCTTGGAAAGTAGGCTCAGAAGTTGCAAGATATCACTTCTGTTGGTTTAAACTGAATTGCACTTCCTTGGCAATAAAGCACATATGATTAATAAAAACCTAAATTATGATCTTTAGGTAAGCTACTACAAAAATATTTTTCAATATTTATGTGAAATATTGAATATTCAATTGTTTTGCTACCAGGAAGTTTGATAAAGTTGTCAAAAGGCTTTGAATTGATTTGTAGACATATGTGTGTATGCATGTATGTATGTGTGCATGCATGTGGGTGTGCATGTGTGTTGTTTATGAATAAAAATAACAACTGGTTCACAAAATGATGAAGTAAAAAATTCCAGTTTTGGGCTCCAAGATCATTTGAGTAAAAAATTCCACTTGTGTTGTCAAGATAATTTTATTGGAGTTAAGTGTACGAACTAGAATTAGCTATGTCAACCAGTGAAATAGCATAATTCATTCTGGCTGAATCAAGACTGCAGTACTAATAACACTGTTATGTGATTCTTTGACAGCATAAAAGTATACAGTCTTTCAGTATCTGACTGCATGTAAATATCAGTGTATGGGTGAGATAAAGAAGGATAAAATTAACTAAACTAGGAAAGTAGGTTTCTATGGTTTTGTTTACTTGTTTGTAATATAAAAATAAATTAAAAAAAAAAAAACTGTTTCCCCTTAGATCTTTGAGTAAAACTGATATTGCCTAAAGATTAGTTGTGAAGATGATGTGGCTTTTCTTACTCCCAGGATAGCCTCTGAATATCTGTTTTAGGCACACCGCGGTTTGAGGACTGCAGCTTTAGAAGATGCTTCTGGGCTGTGGTCTTCATGGAATACATGGCCACAGAGAAATAATAATCTGGAGATTCATTTTGAGGGTAAGATAAATACAGGATCATGAACCCAAACCCAGAATTGAGTAAAATGCAAATATGAGTGGCCAAAGTCCAGCATCAACTGTAACAATAGCAACAGTCACAATAGCAGTGGAAGCAGTCTTTTTTTGTAGCTAAATCTAGATTTTAAGATTAAGTTATGATTAACCTATCTTTTGAGATTTATATTACATTGGCTTAATTACCCCACTTCCATTCTCTGAATAATCTCATGCTCTGCCTGGATTTTTGTGCATTTTTAGGGGTTTGCATTCTTGTGAAGCCAAACCCAATTGCATACAGCCTTCTGTATTAATTTCCTATGGAAACCATAATAAATCACCACAAACATAGTGACTTCATGCAACATATATTTATTATTTCACAGTTCTGGGGTCAAATGTCTCACAAGGATGAAATAAAGGTGTAGGCAGGGCTACATTATTTTCTGGAGGCTCCAGAGGAGAGACCGTTTCTTGCAGTTTTCAGCTTCTAGAGACAACCCACAATCCTTGGTTCTTTGCTCCCTTTCTTCATCTTCAAAGCCAGATGAAGCAGGTGGAGATCTTTTCATACTGTATCACTATGAGGTCCTACTCAGCCTCCTTCTTCCACTTTAAATGACCATTGTCATTACATCAAGCCTGCCCAGGTAATCAATTTTAAGGTCAGCTGATTTAGCATCATTTATTCTATCTGCTACCTTAATCACTCTTTGCCATAGAAGGTAAAGAGTGATTAAGGTAGCAGAAAGAATAATGTTATTATGTTTTGTAACATTGATATTTTATATTTATTAATTGCATAACATATATAAATATATTATAAATACAATGTTTTATGTAAGGCTCAGCATACTAGAATGTGAACATCTGTGAAGGACCATTATTCTGCCTACCACGTTTTCCGTGGTTGGTTTCTTTTTCTCATGCTAGATATTGTCATATTTGGACCTTAGCCATCTTTCTCTGATTTCCATGGAGCATTTATAGACACAAAAGACATGAATGTCCCAGCACTTTGGGAGGCTGAGGTGGGTGAATCACCTGAGGATGAGAGTTCAAGACCAATCTGACCAACATGGAGAAAGCCCATCTCTACTAAAAATACAAAATTAGCTGGGCATGGTGGAGCATGCCTGTAATCCCAGATACTCAGGAGGCTGAGGCAGGAGAATCACTTGAAGCTGGGCAGCAGAGGTTGCAGTGAGCCAAGATTGTACCATTGCACTCTAGCCTGAGCAACAAGAGTGAAACCCCATCTCAAAAAAAAAAAAAAATGAATGTTGGGGTGACAGTTTATAGTAATAAACCCAAACTACCTGAAACATTGACTATTTTTGTTTTAGAAAAGTAACTTTGTGCTAAGAAAAATTATTTGTTTTACTCTGATATGGTAGCGAGAATAGGCCCTTAATTCTTTAATAATTCAGAATGAGGAAATTACAGAGAAGCTATGAGAAGAAACGTGGTGCCATATAATTACCATTTTGAGCAAACATTTCTGGCAGCTGGGGAATGTGCCTTAATCCTAAAGAGGAGGATCTGGATTACAGCCACTTCATGGTGTCTGCTCCCTAGTCAGACTGGTGGGAACAGAAACTAGATGTTTGGAGCATTCCCACAAAGTTTCTATTATGTAATCATATGAAAAATCTCCTTTGGTTTTAATTCCTATCTGAGTCTGTCATATTTGTTGAGCTGATATTATTTTGTTGGCAGCCATCTTGACAGTGAAGGAGATTTATTTGATAATGTGATATCACATTAGATTACACTTCAAATAATGATGTAGGCTGATCCTCAATTTTGTTCTTAATCAATAGAACACTATTTTTGACAGTGGGCCAAGACCTACAACATAAATAATTATTAGTTAAACAATCATGGTAATTCCATTCCCCATTACCAATAATTGTCTTATTTAAGTGGGGATATGACTCAATTTATGACCAGTGTCAAAAAAAGAACTTTAGAAAAGTTAAATTTTACAGAGTTTATTTGAGTGAAGAATAATTCACGAACTGGGCAGCACTCAGAGCCAGAAGAAGTTCAGAGAACTCACCTAGCAGTGAGAGCAGCAAGCTTTTATAGGTGAACATGGAAGCAAAATAGAAAAATTTCCTGATTGGCCACAGCTAGGCATCTGCCTTATTTGGATATGCTATGATGAGGTATTTTCATTATTTCAACATGGTTTGATTAGTTGGCTGCCTGTGATTGGCTGAAACTGTGCGGTTTGTGACTGGCTGAAACTGGACTATTGGTTATAAAAAGTGTACTTCTAAGTTCAGTTTTGGTTTGTTTACAAACTAAGTCAGGTTGTGGTTTGCTATGTGTGAACTTAAAGTATGGAGACAGCATCAGACTAACGAGCTCTTGCTTCTTTAATTTTCCACCACTGAAGACAATTTTTCCTTCTGACATTATCCTTTCTGTTTTGGGTGATATCTGATATGAACTTTTGATCGTAGAAAGTGCAATGACATCTTTCAAATATGAGGTTCAACAATCTTCTGAGGACAGTGGACAGGGAAAGATGAGAAGGGACAGTCCTTGATGATGTCACAGCCATTCGATGAAGATTGGAACTGCCTCTGTTAAATCTGGCACTGACTTTTTTACTGAGAAAATAAATGTCTTTATTGTTTAACCTGCTTTTATTTAGTATTCTAAAAATGTCACCAAAGCGTAAGAAATGCTGCAAAGTTCTACTTAAAACAACCAAAACTCATTATAAAAATTTAAAATGTAGAAAATTTGAACAAGAAGAAGCTGCCGTAGTCTGCTTGTAACCTGGATGACATAAAAAATACAAATTTATTACTCTCACTTCTTGAAGCTGGGAAGTCTAAAATCAGGGTGCTATCCTATTTGGTTGCTGGGGAGGGCTCTCCTTTTGGCTTGCAGAAGGTGGACATCCTGCTATGTGCTTACATGGTCTTTGTGGTGTGTGTACTCAGAAAGAGGTGTACTCAGAGACAGGAGAGAGAGAGAGAGAGAGAGAGAGAGAGAGAGAGAGAGTAAGCTCTCTGGTATCTCTTCTTAGGAACATGATTACTTCTGTAAAGGTGCCATCTCCAAATGCAGCTATGGTGGAGGTTAGGGCTTCAATATACAACTTTTTGGGGAAAACGTTAAGTATTCAGTCCATAGCAGAAGCTAAACATAATAAATGCCATATAATTAAATAGAGTAAATTTATGATATAATCAAATATGTAAATTATGCATAATGTAAAATGTATCTTATTGATTATAGTATATGATATATTCAAGTGATATATCATATACATGTATATCATATAGTTTTTCTAGAGACAGGGTCTCATTCTGTCACCCAGGCTGTTGCATGATCTAGCTCACTGCAGCCCCAAGCTCAAACCATTCATTCACCTCAGCCTCCCAAGTAGCCAAGACTATTACAGGTGTATGCCACCAAATTCAGATATGGGAAAAAACGTTTTAGTAGAGACAGAGTTCTGCTATGTTGTTCAAAGTGGTCCTGGCCTCAAGCAATCTTCCCTCCTTCCAAAGCACTGGAATTAGAGGGATGAGCCACTGTGCCTGGACATTATGCAATATACCATATATGGTATATAACATAGTAGAAGTAACAGATATTATATAGAAAAGGTTATAAATTATATAATCTTTTTACCTATTACATATAGTAAATAAAATATATAATCATATTCATTTTTTTTTGAGACCATCTTGCTCTGTCACCAGGCACCAGGCGGGAGTGCAGCGGTGTGATCTCGGCTCACTGCAACCTCTTCCTCCTTGGTTCAAGCAATTCTCCTGCCTCAGCCTCCCATGTAGCTGGGACTACAGGCATGCGCCACCATGCCCAGTTCATTTTTGTGTTTTAGTAGAGACATAGTTTCACTATGTTGGCCAGGATGGTCTCAATCTCTTTACCTCATGATCCACCCACCTCGGCTTCCCAAAGTGCTGGAATTACAGGCGTGAGCCACCGTGCCTGGCCCATATTCATATATTTTAACCTCCTTTTAAACTTATAAATGTGTTGAAAATTTTCCAATTTAATAAACATTTTGATTTTTATTATAAAGTTTATGTATTTTGTTATTTAAAATAATGGTAGAATGAGGCCAGGTGTGGTGGCTGATGCCTGTAATCCCAGCACTTTGGGAGGCCGAGGTCAGTAGATCAAGAGGTCAGGGAGTTCAAGATTAGCCTGGCCAAGATGGTGAAGTCCCATCTCTATGAGAAATACAAAAATTAGCTGGGCATGGTGGCTGGCACTTGTAATTCCAGCTACTCAGGTGGTTGAGGCAGGGAATTGCTTGAACCTGGGAAGCGGAAGTTGCAGTGAGCTGAGATTGTGCCACTGCACTACAGCCTGGGCAATAGGGCAAGACTCCATCTCCAAATAATAATAATAATATAATGAATATTATTGTACATACACTGCTTTCATATCTCTGAATATTATTTCCTTGCTGTGAATTCCTAGAAATACAATGACATTTTTAAGAATTTTGAAACGTTATCTAATTTCTTTCTGGAAAAAGATAAATATACAAAAGCATTAACGATGTTGGAAATTAGCAACTTCCTGCCCCCATGAAAATATTTTCATTATTGACCTTTCATTTTCACAGCAATAAGACAGTCACCACATTTTTGTTTGCATTACTTTAGTAATTGTGACTTTGAATTGAATTTCATTATATATGTTGATAATTTTCTTTCAATTTTAAAAATGTTTTTCTTTTTATTTAGCATGGGAAATGGCAGCAGGCTTTCTGAAGTGTTTAAAGGCCGGGCTGTTACCTTACCCTTGCTGAGCTTGACTCAAGGACCAGTACAGCCGGATATTTGTAAACATTCCCTTGAATAGAAGAACATGATATTATTTGTATAACTTCAACTGGCAAGTGGTGTAACCTGAGTATAAAAGTGCAGTGCATAATAAGAATCAGCTATTTTCTTTACTCTGGCAGGAACAACAATCATTCCCATCGCCACCCTCTTCCAAATAGCACATTGTATGAATTAGAAAAAGCCGCCCCTTCTTCAGGACACATCACTGCCTGCAATCTGCAAGCAAATTGTCAGATTTGCAAATCTGTAATAAGCAAATGTCCAAGCATTGTAAAAGTGAATTTTGTCCCTTAGGAAATTGTGTATCAACACAAAAGTGTATCAACACTTTGGTAAAACATAGGTTTCAAAGCATTCTCAGAGTTTTTTTGTCTTTTTTTATTTGTGTATATATGTATCTATTTATACGTACGCACACATAGATCAATATGTACATATATACAGACACATACGCATGAATATATATGCCCCTATTTTTTCATGTACCGTATCTATGAGTCTTTTTTGGTGGTTTTCTATTTTTGTGTTACAAAAAAAAAAAAAAAAATAAGCTTCCCTCAGCCCATGAATAAATGTATGCAATTTACTTCTAAGACCTTTATGGTTTCTTAGTGAAAATTGAATTTGTTTTAAAAGGAAGTAAAACTGAAAAAAATCTACCTTTTACTTTTTTCCTTTTATTTGCAGTTGCTTTCTGAAAAGAATGAGTTGTATTAAAATTGATTCTTTTTCACATGGGCATAAAATGCTAGTCTCTTTCTCTATCATTCTCTCTACACACACAGACACACAGACACACACACACACACACACACAGACACACACACCCCTACACACAAAATTAATTACAAATATCCCCTGTTCCTCTGTTCTCCTAGGGGCAGTATATACATCCCTGCCTCATTGACATGAGGCTAAAGTGGTGATGTTTTGACCTTTGAATTGTGAATGGGGGGATGTTTGCTACTTCTGAGCTAATACTGTGAGACAATCATGTAATTCCTCATTTGTTTTTTCCCTTTGCCATAGGACTCACTATAACCAGACAGAGTGTACACTGGTGACAAAATTAACAATAGATACATAGGGATAGTTAAAAATAAATCGTTGTTGTAAGAGGCAAAAATTTGGGAATCATTTGATATTGCAACATTACCCATATTCAAGGTGGTCGGTAAAGTATATCTCTGAAATCTCGTGAATATTGAGGTAATTTTATAATCCAGGGAGAATATAAATACCAATAAAAACATTTTTTTCTTTCCTGCAGGTGTTATATTACATTTATTTAAATCATCTTTCATGAATCTTTTTTGTAGTTGCATCTACATTAAATATATAGTATATTATATATTTAAAATATATTTTATATATACATAATATATATTAAATAAGACTATTAAACTCATTAATTTAATTTCTTTATGTTAAATCACTTTTATCTGTGTACACAAATCATTTATAAAATTAATAAAAATATTATCTATTTTTTGTTAATATTTTCCGTTATTCTATGTGCTTGACTTGAAATGTGGTTAGTAAATTAGCTCTGTTAACTTTATCCTTCAAATCCCCTATAATTTAATTTACTTTTCTCTTACATGATAGTTGTAGGATGGATAGAGGTAGATTTTAGTCGTCTATTACAACAATGTTTCTATCAATTTGTCTTTTTTTTTTTAACAGGTTTTAAAGAAAATTATGTGCTATAGAAAAAAGTTTCATTTGTCAAATGAAAACTAATTTGAACTTGTGTAAGAAAAGACTTTATTTGAAAATGTTGTTGTAACAGGTAGGGAGGCGATTACAGAAGAACTCTCCATTCATAAGATCTGCAAGTATCTCAATGGTTAGGTAGAAAGGGCTCTTTAACAGTAAGGCTTAAACAAGACTAGAAAGAAAGTGTGGGGCAGGTATGGGAGCAGTAGGTTATTCTCAAGGATATTTTTCTCCAGTGTTAGCTGTTTCCTGGGAGGGATCATTAAGGAGAAGTTGTTCTGATTTTCAATGATTGCTTGAATGACAAAGTCCCACGGCCGGTGAGGAGTGAGGAAACTGGCTATCGTTAGGTAACTTAAGTTTGTGGGTATTTGGTCTAGATTGTTCAGCTGGATGAATAGTTTTATTAATCATTCATGATTAAGAAATGGGAATGTCAAAGGTCTGTGTCTGGCTTTGTCACAGGTAAACAATCGGGTCATCAGCAGTTCCTAAGTTTATGGGGGAAGGATGGTTCTTTGCAGTAAGCAGTTTCCTCAAACTCAAAAGGAATTATTGTCTCCTTTGCTTTCTGTTTTTGCTTAATGGATTTCTTCTTTTCTTTGAACTGTTTTAGGGATTTGCTTTAAATATATATTATAAATATTTTTTTTCTTTTCTTGAAAGAAGGTCTCATTCTGTCATTTGGGCTGGAAGGTGGTGGCCCAATCATACCTCACTGCAGCCTTGACCTCCCTAGCTGAAGCAATCCTCACACCTCACCCAGCCTCCAGAATAGCTGGGACCACAGGCTCACACCACCATGCCAGACTATTTTGTTTGTTAACAGACAAGATCTCACTATGTTGCTTAGGCTGGTCTCAAACTGCTGGGCTCAAGCGATTCTCCCATCTTTGTCTCCCAAAGTGCTGGGATTACAGATGTGAGACATCATACTTGGCCTTTATTTCTTTTCTGTCAGCATTGCACACTGATGACCCTTTTCATTATTCCTCCCCATCTTTTTTTTTTTTAAAAGGTGTTATTTTTATTTGAATTTGATTTTTATTTTTATTTCTATTCCTAATTATTTGAAAATGCATTAAATTTGAGACTCCATTTTCAGTGGAAATAGATAAGGCTTTGTTTCCTTAATTACCATTTAGCCTAATTTTTCTTCCCATCTAAGCACCATTTTAACAAAAGGCTTAAAGACTTAAATAATCAGAATCTTCTAGGTGGTGGTTAATATAGATCTTTATGGCTTGTAATAATTTTCCTCAATCAGTTCATTTTAGCTGTCTAATAAATAAATGTAAATTTAAATATCTTCCTTCTTAAGAGTTTTTTAAAAATCTTGAAAAATATTTCTGTTCTAATTATTTTTGCTTATAAAGCAATGATGGAGACAAGGATGGGGATATCTTCTGAGAAATGTGTCTTTGGTAATTTTATTATTATGGAAAAATCAGAATGTACTTACACAAACCTAGATGGTATAACCTGTCACAAACCTAGGCGCTACAGTATAGTTTATCGCTCGTAGGCTACAAACATGTACAGAGTGTTACTATACCAAATACTGTAGTCAGTTAGAACAAAATGATATCTCTATGTCTAAACATATCTAAACATAGTAAAGTATGATAAAAATATGGTATAAAAGATAAAAATAGTGCAACCGTATAAGGTATTTACCATGAATGGAGCTCACAGGATTGTGGGTAAATCAGTGAGTGAGTGGTGAATGAATGTGATGCCTAGGACATTACTGGACACTACTGTAGACTTTATAAACACTGTATGCTTAGACTACACTACACCTATTTAAAATTTTTTTCTTTAGTAATAAATTAACTTTAGCTTACTCTAATTTTTTTTTTTTTTTTTTTGAGATGGCATCTCACTCTGTCACCCAGGCTGGAGTGCAATGGTGCTATCTTGGCTCACTGCAACCTCCACCTCCCGGGTTCAAGCAATTCTCCTGCCTCAGCCTCCTGAATAGCTGGGATTACAGGTGTGCATCACCACACCTGGCTAATTTTTGAATTTTTAGTAGAGACTGGGTTTCACCATGTTGGTCAGGCTGGTCTTGAACTCCCAGCCTCAGGTGATCTGCCTGTTGTGGCCACCTAAAGTGCTGGATTACAGGTGTGAGCCACTGTACCAGGCTTAACTTTTTTACTTTTTTTTTTTTTCTTTGAGACAGAATGCTGCTCTGTCACAAGGTTGGAGTGCAATGATGCAATCTCCACCTTCCAGGTTCAAGCTATTCTCCTGCCTCAGCCTCCCAAGTAGCTGGGACTACAGGCATGTGCCATCATGCTCAGCTAATTTTTGTATTTTTAGTAGAGACGAGGTTTCTCCATGTTGGCCAGGATGCTCTCGATCTCTTGACCTCGTGATCTGCCCACCTTGGCCTCCTAAAGTGCTGGGATTACAGGCGTGAGCCACCATACCAGGACAACTTTTTTACTTTCTAAACTTTTATTTATTTATTTATTTATTTGGCTTTTTTGGTTTTTAGTGATAACACTTAGCTTCAAACACAAAGAAATTGTAAAACTGTATAGAACCACTTTCTTTTATTGTATCTTTCTTTGTAAGCATTTTTCTACTTTATTTTTTATTTTTAAAATGTATGTATTTATTTATTTTTACTTTTTAAACATTTTCAGTAAAAATTATGACACAAACACACACTTTAGCCCAGGCCTACACAGGGTCAGGATCATCAATATCATTGTCTTCTACTTCCACATCTTGTCCCAGTGGAAGGTCTTCAGGGGCAGTGAAACTCATGGAAATGTCATCTCCTGTAAGCACCGTCTTCTTCTGGAAGAACTTCTAAAGGGCCTGCCTGAGACTGTTTGCAGTTAACGATTTTTTTTAAATAAGTCAAACAAGTACGCTCTAAAATAATGATAAAAAGTACAGTGTAGTAAATATCTAAACCAGTAACATAGTTATTTATGATCATTATCAGACGATACGTACTGTATATGTATGTGCTATAAAGACTGGCAGCACAGTAGGTTTGTTTATGGCAGCATTGCCACAAACACATGAATAATGTGTTGCACTGTGACGTTATGACAGCTATGATGTTGCTGGGCAATAGGAGTTTTTCATCTCCATTATCACCCTATGGGATCACCATTGGATATGAGGCCCATCATTGATTGAAATTGTGTGGTATATAATTGTAATTACCATTGTATTTACTTTAAAGAGGTAGGGTCTCATTATATTCCCCAGATGGGCCTTGAATTCCTAGGCTCAAGCTATCCGCCTGCCTCAGCCTTCTGAGTAGCTGAGACTACAGGCAGGCGCCGCTGTGCCCAGCTTACTACTGTATTTTATATTATCCAGTGTTGTTAGTTTTCTATATTTTACTTCTTTGGATTGTTTACAGTTCTTAGTATTTTTGTTGTTGCTGTGTATTATGGAAGTGCTACATGGTAGTTTTGTAATAAATCCAATACAATTTTTTGCAACGTAGTTATTATGAGAGATTTGTTTTCAATTTTTTGTGTAGAGGACATTTCTGAATGGTAAACTGAGTTTTTTAAATCTTGATCATAATCAGATGAAAATTCTCTGACCCCAACAGTAAGAACCAGTAAGTTTCTCTGTCTTTTTGCTTCCTTTTAAATGCAATGGCAAAATAATAACTAAAGTAGTTTGTGATGTCTTTACTCAGTGACATAAGATATTTTATATCACATATGCATGTCCACAGACATATATAATTATATATTTATTTAAGTAAATGAAAAATGATAAATTGTGCTTAAAAGCTGCAAAGTGGTCAGGTATTTCTGTTCCATTTAATTTTTTTAATGCTATTGTGACTCAGTTTACTTCAAGGTCCAGTGTTTAGTGGTATCCTGGAACTTAAACGGTACTGAATGAGATTATTCACACTGTCTGCAGCACTCTGATGTTTTAATTGTTAAAATGCCTGAAGACCTGAGCTGAGATTGTTCACTCTTGGTACAGGCAAATGGAGACGGGGGCTGCTTCTAGCCGTCAGCTCAATCACAGTAGAAATTCCAAAAATTTGGTCTTCCACGTTGTCTAGTTTTTACAGTTTATTGAGTTCCCTGGAGTCTAGTGCACATACAGATGTAGCTAATAAGAAATTTACTCACAGCCTTCCTTTTCTTTAATAACATTTTCTAGGTAAATCCTCATTAAGCTTTGCCTAGGGGAATCCTCTAGGAGCTTAATGACAAGGATGGGCCCTTTAATAAATTAAGAGCACTGGATAGGATTGTCAGGAAAGTTGAACAAAAAGAAACTTAAAGCATGGCATCGGCATTCTTTCTGTTTCACTGCAAATTCATAGACATCTTTATCAGTGTATTTCAGACTATTAGTCAAACACATTAGGTGATCAGATTATCAGATTAATGCATCTAAATAAACCTTATTTAAATGAATTAGAAGAGAATAGAAAATTCTAGAGAGCATTATATAAGACATAGTGTTGTTTCAGAGGCTTTTTGTCTTTGTACGTGTGTATGCATTCGAGATCACGATGTAAAACGATGTTTTCATTGCAGGTAGTGGTAATTGAAAGCCCTTACCCTATAGGATATGTTAAAACAACTCTATGCCCAGGTTGCTACAGAAAAATATTTATGATATTAATTTTCTCTTTCCCACAACTGTCCAAAATTGTTGGCTAGAACCATAGCTAGAACCACAGGAATTTATATCTACATTTTTTACAGTTTTCCCCAAATTCTGCTGTTTATGCCATTTACATTTTGCTAAAGCATTCTTTGTTTCCTTAACTTTCTTCTCAAATTCTGACAGCTAACTTTTCATTTTGGTTCATATATTGTCAGCCAATCTTTTATCTCCAGGTTCATAAAGTGCACATTCTGTTTAACTCCATGGGAATCTCTAAGGAGATGCTACAGAAAATTTCTATCTCTCAAGTGCTGTTTTTCCCCCTTCTATTATGTTACATCAGCCTTTTCTGTATTGATTTTTTTTTCTTATTTTCTCTTTTCCCCTGGTAATCCATCCTTGAACATAATGAAGTCTATCGTATTACTGTATTAACTACCAAATGCTATAAACGAATATCCCTTGATTCCTTTAAATATTTACCAGGATAATATTAGAGGTTTCTTTCATATCAGTTCAAAAACTGGAGAGCTAATAGATGTAGTTCAGTTTTGGCACCTTTGAGATCTGCATCCTGGGAGAGTCGGAATGGAATTGTAGGAAGTTCATTTCTCAGGAAAAGATGTGTGTTGATGTTAGGTCACTGTGAGGCTGTTTTCAACTTGCACGTTATTAAGCAGAAATTTATAAGAGCTTTGGAAAGTAGATTTTCCTACCCATTTTTTTTCCCATGAAAGCTTTTGTATCTGTTTTTTGTTTTCAAATCTTAATATCTGTTTTTGCTATTTCTTGGAGAGGGAGATTACATAATGTTCAAACTTTGCTATTTTACTGGAAATAATGATTATCTTACCATCAACGTGTGTATACTTATGCTTGAGTAAAACCTACTGTAATGCTCAAAGTATCGTGTTTACAAGAAATTTGGTTATCTATGGTTTAATTAAAATTATTTTCCATTTCTACTTCTTAGAATTTTGAATCCATTAGGGCTTCGAGAGGTAGCTGCAACTAAATTGAATGCAATTTGTGCCAGGCATTTTTGGTACATGTGACAAAAATTGCCAGCCATCCACAGCATTCTCTTTCCATTCTTTGGACACACAGATTACATTTCCCAGAATTTCCTACAGGTGGGTACAGTCATTTGACTGGAGTTTCTTTATAGAAATATAGGTAGAAATAATTCACCACCGTTGGCCTTGCCCACGAAAATCCTCCAGGTGGATTTACTTTCTCTCTCTCTCTCTCTCTCTCGCTCTATTATGGTCTTAGCTATGGTCAGCCTAGCTCCCTAAAATGATCACACAATGAAGAGCCACCCAGCTGACCTGAATTTCTATCCAATAATTTTATATAAATAGCACATAACATTTTAGCCTGTTAAGCCACTGTTAAGCCAAATGCAGGTCTTGTTATTCAAGGAGCATAGGTCTTCCCTAATACATATACCCATCTCATCTATGTTTTATGGCAATATTGAGAAATAGGTATTATTATCCTCATTTCACCAATGAGAAATCTGAATTATGTAAGGCCAAAGTACAAGAAAGTAGAAATGCCAGACTGGATTTCTAACTCACTTTGCCAACTCCAAAGCCTGTATCCTAAAATGACCCATTTAAAAGGTGAGACAGCTGTTTGGAATCAGTTTGCTGAGGAGTAACAACTTTTGAGGGTATACACATGAAATGGCTTCATTTTTTTCCAGTAAACACCAATATTCACAAGTATCTGTTGAAACTTCCCTTTGCCAAAGGTATACTAGTAGGAAGGCATAACAATTCTCATCCCAGCTCTAAATTTTTTCAAGTACTGACAATTGTGAAAACAGACTTTTCATTTTTAAGTATTTATTCTATTCATTTAAAAAAAATCAGTATTAACTCAAATTTGTTTTGACTTTGTCCTCTCTATCGCCATTTGGTTCTCTGGCTGAGTTTAAGTGAAAAGGGACATTAGCTTTGCCTTGCACGGTTTGACCATATCTAGGAGAGATTGCCAGGCATAAACACTACCTCTGTCATTTACTAGCAAGGTGGCCATGGGCAAGTTATGTCACCTCTCTGTGACATGGTTATTTCAGCTGTAAAATGTTGGTGATGATTCTCCCTGTTTCAATAGTTATTTTGGGGAAGGAGGTAATGATTAAATGAATTACTAATGGTAGAATTTAGTGTATAATAAAATCTCAATAAATATTTGGGTTTTAAAAATTCATTATTTTTGCCCTGGCTGGTGATACCATGCCATATTTCTCTGGTTCACAATCATATTGCTCCCCTGCTCTATTCATCCAAGACAAGGCTGTAGCCTCCAATCCTGTTACTCTCCAATGTGACCCCTATGGCCTCATGCAGTATTCAACGTCTACATCACGTAGGAACTGCTCATTTATCTTGGAGGGTCAAGGTCCTATTCCACTCTCACTATCCCTAACATGTTTTCCAAGATGTTTTTTCCATTTCTCATCAATGTCAGATGGGATACGACCCCTTCTCCCTCACTGATAGAGGAAGAGGAAACCTGCAGCCAATCCTCCGAACTTCATTATTTTCTTGAGTCCTTGATCCTGGACTTTGCAAAAAGAAACAATGTCATCTCCTTTATGGGGAAGGACGGAAAGAGAATGGCCTTTCTGTGCCTGCTCTTCTCCAAAATACAAGCTTGTGTCGCCAAGTATCTCTCTTGATTATACTAAGAAGAGTGACATAGCTGTGGGGAATGTATAAATTCCAACAACTGATCTCTTTGCAGTTGATGTGTGGGAAAAAGACATCTTTCATTCTTAGTTGTGGAGGCTCAATAGTCAATTTCAGGGAAATGGGACTCAACTCAGCACTAATATCATCTAGTTACATTTTAAATTAAATGACTAGATCAAGTCAAAATAATGGTATTAGCTTATGGTATAGCTAGGCTTAAAACCCAATCTTCAGGTTCTCGGTACAATATTTCTAAAATATTTTGAGTGCCTCTATCAAGTTCTGAATATAAACAAATAACAAAGCAAATATGAATTGTTGAATACCCACATATATTTTCTATTTTATACATACCTATATATTTATATATGTATAAAATATGTGCATATTCAAAAATAAGATATAAGTACATATGTGTATATTCTTTCAAAGTAATGAAAAAAAAAATCTCTACCTGTAGATGACTTTATGAGAAGAAAAAAGTTCCTCCCTGTAGACGATTGCCATGAAGAAGCAAGTTGCTGTTGTTGTGGTGGTTGTGGTTTTTTGAGATGAAGTCTTGCTCTGTTGCCCAGTCTGCAGTGCAGTGAGAAGCAAGTTGTTTTAGAGTCTGCTGAAAGGAGAAGGAGAGAAGGAAAGAGAAGGTAAACGGGGCTGTGGCTAATAAGATGCTTTTCATTAGCTCTGGAGCTCATTTTTAATCTGACAAGTTTTATGATCAGGACATCTTCTTATAATAGAGTTTAATATGGATTTCAGCATCACAATATTCATATACTTAACCTTTATTTATGAGGACAATTTCAGAGTATGGTCTCTTCTAGCTTCTCAGTGGCCTCTGCTAAATGTCAATTTTGGTTTAAAGCTGTCATCATGGAGGAATCCTGGAGGAGCCGATTTCTTTTCTCTAGACATCATAATGCTGCAGCTTCGCTGCTCACAAATGCAGCTCTTGCATATCTGAAATTTAGACCCACAAAAGGAGATCTAAACTTAGCCTTTTACAAACATGTTTTTAATTCAGATACCTTAACAACAAAGCTAAGTGTTGTAAAGAAATATGAATTGGTGATTTAGTGGAAGGATTAAGATTCATTCCTCTTATATTTGAGAAAAAATCAAAGATGGTATTTTTTTTTTAATTGGCACAAATATGTCACAAATAAGAAAAGGTAACAAAATATGTTCCCTCAAGCAGAATCATTACTATATATCCACAAGATTTTCTTTTGACTCTAATCCCAAAGCCATAGTCTCTGAAAGCCATCAGCCATGTTGAAGCAAAGTAATAGGTTCAGTTCTATAACCATGCAGCTTAATGTCTTTGCTCTCTGATTATGAGTGGAACATTGTTTCACAAAACAGTCGTTCATCTAGAATTTGGGAACCATTCAAGCTTCCAATCATTCTCTTTTGCCTGCTCTTTTTCCCTCAACTATCTCGCAGAGATAAGCATACTTGGTAAGCTTTGATTTGTTATGAGACTATTTGGTTTTTGTGAAGTTTTCGTTTTCCACTAATTTTGATAAAACTAGTGTTTGTTTAGCTTAGTTGTGAAGAAATCGCATGAGACTTGAAAAAAATATAAACTTATGTAACGAAGAATTTTAGGGAAATCGGTGTTAAGCAAACCAGAAAAATGTATATGTCAATTGGCAATTAAGAAAAGTTGTTTTATTTGGTTGCGCATTCTGGTATTAAGAAATCATCTTGAAGAGGAAAAATCCAATAGAAAAACGTTAAGAAAGACACGTTCAATATATCATCTAGTGAAAATAAACAGTGAGTATAAAGAAACAAAACAAATACCGTGTTCTCAATTGAAGATCATTTGCTTAACTATAAATGGTGTTACAACTATTTATGGGACATGTAAAATAACTTAAGTGGTATCTTCATAAAATTCATATATGCATGAAGTCTCATGCATTTTTAACTAAAAGAATATATAAAATATGACTGAACATAATTATCATAAACCAAACAATGTCTCTGCATTTAGTTACCGTAAAGATATTAGACACATCGCATATTTTGTAATTGTTTTCACAATTTGTGTGCTTAAAGCCTTTCAATGACGTCACATCGCTCTTCAAATAAAAATCTCAAATTCTGAACATACACAAAAGGCCCTGTACATCCTGTGTCTTTTCAGTTGTGTTTTGTGTTGTTATTCTCCTCAGTCTTCTCACTGCTCCCATCTTGGCCAGTTTTTCAGTTTTCCGGCACACTGGATTCTACCTAAGGGTCTTTATGTATATTTCACAGATATTCATTTCTCTTGCAGTGATGCTATCCATTCCCTTCCTCACTTCTTCATCCATCACCCCATGTTTGCTCCTGTCTATCCACTCTCAGCCAAAGATGACAGTTTCAGTGAGAATGTCTGTGAATTTCACCTCAAATTTAATTTGGTTTTCTAGAAATATTCTGTCTTAGTGATGTATGTTTCATTTTATAGCACATAATTATATGTTTATGCATAATATTATGTGCTTAATGTGCATATTAGCCACTATCAGAGAAAACTTTTTGAGAAACAAGAACCTCATTTTGCAATTTAGTTTTTCATTTGGTGCTTAACCTAGTTTCTAGTATGGAAAAAGAAGTCTTTGCTGGCATTAGTTAAGTATAATTTAACCACACTTAGGTTATTTAAGTGATAATTTACAGACAATTCGAAATTCTGAAATTCCTGGAGGTTGACATGACATAGGGAGTAGTATGGTCTCTAGACATGTTGTTCAACCAGGAAGGATTATCAGCTTGGAACAGGAAGGCTCTTAAGGTATGTACAGAGTACAGGCCTTCCGAAATTTCATCTGTCTGCTTACATTGCTGGCCAAGACAACTCTTTCCAAATATTGTTTTTAATGGAGTTCAGGCTGACATGTGTAAGAACAGCCCACAGAAGGAAATGGAGATAGTTTCTTCTTCTAGAGGTTAGAGCATAATAGACCTTCAGAGTCACAAGGTTAAGAATAGCAGTTTTAATAAGTTCTGTGGCTTTTTCTAAGACAAAAAGTAAGGAAAAAAACACACAAAAGGTCAGATCCTTTCCCTGCTCAAAGAAATTCAGTCAGCATCTGTGCCTCCTCTGCTCTCTGTGCCTGCTTCCACTGCTTCACTCATCTATGTTGTAATTTATCTATTTATCTGTTTTCTGTTTATGTGCTTTTTTTCTTTTCTTTTTTTGAAGCAGAGTCTTGCTCTTGTCACCCAGGCTGGAGTGCAGTGGCGCGATCTTGGCTCACTGCAAACTCTGCCTCCCGGGTTCAAGCGATTTTTCTATCTCAGACTCCTGAGTAGCTGGGATTACAGGCAACCACCACCATGCCCAGCTAATTTTTGTACTTTTAGTAGAGAGAGGATTTCGCCATGTTGGCCAGGATGGTCTCAAACTCCTAACCTCAGGTGATCCTCCCACCTAGGCTTCCCGAAGTGTTGGGATTACAGACATGAGCCACTGTGCCTGGCCCTACTAACTTTAAGCTCCTTTGAGGAGACCATCACATAATTTTGTCAATGACTCATTAAAAGTTAAGAGCTTTACAGATGTTTTAAAATTTTGATGCTCAAGAAAAGATACACAGTTGACCCTTAAACAACACAGGCATAAGGGGCACTGATTCCCTGCATAGTCAGAAATCACGTATAGCTTTTGACTCCCTCAATTCTTAACAACTAATAGTCTACTATTGACTGGAAGCCTTGCTGATAATAGAAACAGTAGATTGACATGTATTTTGTATGTTATATATATTATGTACTGTATTCATACAATAAAGCTACAGAAAACAGAATGGTTAAAAATCATAAGGGGGAAATGTATTTACTATTCATTAGATAGAAATGGATCATCTTAAATGTGTTTATTCTCATCATTTTCATGTTGAGTAGGCTAAGTAGGAAGAGGAAGAGGAGGGATTTGGTTTTTCTGTCTCAGGGTGCAGAGATGGAAGAAAATTCACATACAAGTGGACCCATACCATTCAAACCTATGTTATTCAAGGGTCAACTGTATTTTACTGTTCAACTCAGTGTATTTATCTTCCCCCTTAAATAACAAAAACAATATTATAAAAAAAATACTATATTTACTTTGTGTAGCATCCTTACTCTCATATTTTCTACTCTATTTTATTATACTTTCATTTTTGAAATATGTTCTTCATATGAACAACTTGGTTGGTTTCATTACCCAGCAATGGTTTGTGACCAGCATTTTGGAAAAGAGGGCAATAGATTGTGAGCCAAATGCAGTGGTTATGTTTCCGTACCTTGAACAACTAAACACTGACTGGCACACACTAAGTTTGATGAATAAATTAATGACTGTATCCTTCACAATTAGAAACACTATATAGGATTTTCTGCCCATGCTGCAGAATTTAGTTTAACTAACATCTGGGTTCTTGTCACACGACCGGGAAAATTTAGGCACGTGGCACATCGGAGGGTGAGTAGAGCAGGATGCTACTGGGCAAAAAGGAAAAAAACGAAAAAACAAAAACTCAGCAAAGCAAGATAGAGTCCTCCTAACAGACCCCCACCTCACAGACTGACTCCCAGGTCACCGCTGGAGCTGAAGAGGGCAGGCCCCTCCCCTGCATAAGTTACAAATTCCCCATGGCTCCACCCACTTCCCCCAGTGCACACGTCAGGCTCCAGTTCTCCGTGGGCGTGTCCCGACAAGTCCTGGGCAGGTTCCTTCACTGGCACAAAAACATGTGATGTAAACACTAGTGGGGCAGATGGAAGATTCTCCCGGGACCCCCTTTTACCTGCCTCTGCATTTGGCTGTTGAATAAATAGGTAGGCAGGACCTTTCAGACTTTGAAGGAGGCCTGGGATACTTACGTATTTTGCACTTGCTGACATACTGTAAATAAATACATGTGTAACAAAGTTATGTTAGTTGATTGAAATGCTCTCATTAAACATTAAATTAAAAATGAAATGATACAATTGACATAAAAAGAGAATTTGTAAGATAATTGTTTCAAGGGCAGGCAATACAGTCCATTATTGAGACACAATATGAGTTTAATGAATCCCTTCTCTTATCTTGCCAAGGTATGCCTGTATCAAAACATAACATACCCCACAAATATATACAACTATTATGTACCTATAATAATCTAAAATTAAAAGTTTAAATAAAGGCCTGGTGTGGTGGCTCACGCCTGTAATCCCAGCACTGTGGGAGGCCAAGGTGGGCGGATCACTGGAGGTCAGGAGTTCGAGACCAACCAGGCCAGCAGGGTGAAACCTGACCTCTACTAAAAATACAGGTTATCTGGGCATGGTGTTGGACACCTGTAATCCCAGCTACTCAGGAGACTGAGGCAGGAGAATTGCTTGAACCTGGGAGGTGGCCATTGCAATGAGCCGAGATCTTGCCATTGTACTCCAGCCTGGGTGACAGAGTGAGACTCCAGCTAAAAAAAAAAAAAAAATTAATTAATTAATTAAAAAAAAATCTTGACAATGTTTCTCTGAACTTATGTAACTTTTTTTTGATGAAAACTTCTAAGTTCAAGTGTGAGATATTTCAAGCATATAAGACACCTTTCTCACAGTTTTTTTTCTTCCTGGGCATAATTTGATGCTTTTACTTCTACCTTTAGAAAGAAAATCTTCTGATTAAGGAATAGTTCTCAAAAACGTGTCTGTTAAAATGCAAACACCTAAAGAAATTGAAAGTATTATTTTAATAAATAGTGAAGAGTAGCACAAGCAAATTGAGCTAATTACAGAAAATAGAAAGGAAAATAAATTCTCTTTTGTTCAGAAAGACAATTCTAGCTAGAACACAAAGGCCGGTGAGGTATTATGGGAAAGCCAGAGACTGTTAAGGACATGAGGAAGTCAATTACTTCTGGAAAAATGAAATAATCTTTAGACCTAAATATTTGTCCTTTTTTTGGCTATAGAAATATATTTATCAATATTATATTTTAAAATAGTACAATGATTATGTAGCCATAAAAATGAAAAATAAAAAAGACCTGAACATTTCTGCAACCTCACCCTTTCCTTTAATTTTCCTTACCTATGCCTTCAATTCATTAAATTGCTTTCTAACCAATCTCCCTGTCTATAGTCTAGCTGTAGCTCTTACAAATTCAAATCTGATTATGCCATTCTCCAGCTCAAAAAGCTTTAATGACTCCCCAGAGCTCTGAATGAAAAAAAATCAAAGCCATAGAATGGCACATAAGCTTTGCCACCTGTTTACGTCTTCTCCCTCCACCTCGTCACCGGCATTATGAGCATCAGCAACAAAACAGGGCTCTCTGTCCCCTGAATGTACTTTTTCTTTGGGATCTCTTTGCACATGATCTCCCCTCTGGCTGGCAAACTCTCCCTTCCTTTGAATACATTTTCCGTTCTTATTCACTCTTCAAAAGAATTTTCTTGCAACTCTATAAAGACTTCTCTACCCTCTGCCCCGGGCCCCTGCAGCCACCAGGACTATCTCAAACAGACTCAGGCTGATAGAATGGCAGCAAGAACTGCACAGATATCACATGAAGGCAGCCCTCTATTTGACTTCCAATTTTGTTATGGTTATAACTGCTGAAACCTGACAACGCTTCTTGGCTTCTCTCAATTTCACATTCCTTTGCAAAACAGAGATATGCTGATGCAGAAATGTGAAGTTTGTGGGGATGACATACAATACAGACTAAAGTAGGGTCATTGTCATTTACAGAAGTTATATTTCCAATCGAGAGGGTATACTCACCTTCAAGTCTTATTTTCCTTTGAAGAGGTAATTTTTGTCATCTTTCATATCTGTAGTACCTCATACAACCGTAGGGAGTAGATTCTATCATTATTTCCACTTATAGAAGAGGAAATTGAGTCATAGAGATGTTAAGTCGTTGCCCAAAACGACAAACCTTGTATGTGTGGGTGCTGGGCTTTGGGCCTAAGCAGTCTGGCTCTAGAGGTCATATTGCTAATCAGTAGTCTACTCTGCCTATGCTGTTAGTCTATTATCAGACTCTGACAGTCCTAGACCATAATTCCACTTTGTAAGATTCACCTTCCTGATTGGTCAAATGAGAGAAATAAAAATTTTTGAGGTAGTGTAGAACATCAAAGCAGGCAATGAATGGTGATCACATTAGTGCTTAGCACGTGGTAGTGAATAGATGCTAAACTTATGTTGATTTCCTTATATTTAAATGCCTTTTTCTGATCAGCAATAGATAATGTGAAATGAATGTATACAGTGTTTCAAACTAACTGAGATTCTTCAAAACCCATATGAATAGCATAAAGTGAGGGAATTTTTACATTTCCAGAATTATTTACAATCGTGGTCTCTTGCCCCACCCGTCAGACACCGTAACCACTTCTAACAATGGTGACTCATGATTTTCCAGAATATGCCACGTAACATCGTGCCAGTATTTTCATTCTGGATATCATCTCTGTTTTGAATTCTCTTTGATCCCTTCAATGACTTAAAAATTACTCATCCTCTAAGGTATGGAATTCTTCCAACTTTCCTGGGCAGAATAGAATGTTCTCTGTTCTACTCCTAGTAATTTTTATACTCTCAGAGCACACATTACCTTTGCTTAAGGTGCCTTCTTTATATTTTTGTTTTTCTTACTGAATAAGTTATCTTTGAGCAGTGGCCATGTTTAGTCACTTTATGAATCCCATATATGATCTAACACAGTACCTGGCACATGACAATTATTTACTGAGTGACAATTTGGGATTTGAACCTGGTTTGTTCACTGCCACTGTGGGTATAGACTAAGGGGAATAATTTCATAAATAGGCTTATCTTCTCTATAGTTTACTTTTGTTGTATAACTAAAATGCCTAGATTTATGATGATTATTTCCTTTTAAAAAATGTGTAAAAAGGCTGGGCAGGGTGACTCCTACCTATAATCCCAACACTTTGGGAAGCTGCAAAGAGAATATTGCTTGATGCCAGGAGTTCAAGCAGTTTGGACAGCATAGCAAGAGTTCCTTCTCTAACAAGAACAACAGCAAAAATAATGAGGTGTGAGTACGTGGCTATAGTAGTTCCAGCTACTTGGGATCACTTGAACCCAGGAGTCTGAGGTTACTGCAAGCTGAGATAATGCCACTGTACTCCATTTTGAATGGCATAATGAGGACTTGCGTCTTAAGGAAAACAGTATAACGGTTCTTCTCAGAAATGCAAATGATTGCATATAAATAACAGTAATTAAAAGGGTACTATTTTATAAATTTACTCTTTGTATTATTTCTAGGGCACTCTAATATTAAGACATATTTATAGATTCTGGCTAATTCCAGAGTGGACTTAGTTAAGAATGACAAATGCTGGCTTTGACAAATATTGGTTCTCAGAATGAGAACTCATCTCCAAACCTCTGTTTTACTTACAATCTTACATTTTTTTCTAGGACTCCATTTTTTTCTTGAAATCATCAAATAGTTCTTTAAAACCAAACTTAAACCTCAAAGGGACTCTCTTTCATCTCAATTGGCATTCAGAAAACTTTTAGATTCGGCAAAAGTATCATATTAATATGGGAGAGTTCCCTGACCCCCTTCACAGGACATGCAACAGAGGTATGTCGCATTTGTTGGGTCATTCCATGCTCAAACCCTTTAAAGGAGGGGCAGCACTCCGACGGGCAGATGCAGGAGCCAGAGGAACCAGGGAGAGTGCCTTTGGGCTCTGCCCTCACAGTAGCATTTATGGGTGGGTGCTTGCGACTCCCAAAGCCCTAGTGGGCATGTCACAGTTCTTTTTTTTAGCTCTGATGTCCACAAACAGCTTAAATGTTAACCAGATCAGTGCCCTCTTTGTAACTGGGTTCTTGGCTGGCATCCAGGAAGAAGCAGGTCACATGGACAAACTGAAGGATGGTAAATTGGGGGGCTTTCATTGACAGATGGAGGTGGCTCTAGCAGGGTGGTTGGGGAGCTGGAAAGGGGATAAAGTGGGAAGAGCTTGGCTGTCTTGTGGTTGATCTCCTCTCCTAAGGTCCCAGCTGAGCTCCATTTAGTGATCAGATGGCCTTTCTCTTCTTACCTTCTCTGCTGCACCACTCTTCTGTTCCTCTGCTCTTCATTCTTCTGTTCATCTGCTCATAGAGCCTGAGGTTTGGAGTTCATATGAATACAGGATAGGGGGATGTGGTAGGCCAAAAGGCAACATTTGGGTGCAAAAATAGGAATGTTTGTTCCCATTTAGGACTGTGGGTTTCCAGACTTGAGGGTGAGAGCTTTTCTGGGGAACCACCCTCTTCTACCATATTTCCCTGCCTCCTGTCTGTATCTATACTATTTGTTTGTCAAAATAGAGTAATTTCTAAATAAACTATTATATCACACACCAATAAATGATTTAGGAAGAAAAGTTGCTTGAAGGGATAGACATTATCTGACTTGATTTTTCTATAATGATAAAAGGAAATTCACATTAAAAATGACATTTAAAAGTCATGTCTAAAAGTTTTTTAAATGCATTTTTATTTGAGAGTAAGTCCTGACATTAAGAGAATGTGTTACAATATTGTTTACCACGGTACAGCAATTCTGCAGTCTGCTTAAAGCTTCAGCTTTTTGAAAGGAGGTCCAGTTGCTGCACTGTAATATTGGTTAGCCTTTATTTATGCACCTACCCATTGTCTTTGAAGTCAGATAATGGCAGCAAATCAAATGGCATATTCTCATTCCCTGTCACACATCTTACCCCTTAAGCATTAGGATAAACAGATGTGGCTTCACCAAAGCTGTCAGCAATACACTACTTCCAGTGACAATAAATTTTTCTACTAATGATATTAGGTAATAGAATTGGTCTTTTGCACTGTCTTTTCCCACTACTCTATTTTCAGGCAATGCCTTTGTAAACAAACACTTATATAATACAAGGTATTACATGGTGTGAAATAGGCTTGATCCATTAGTATGTTGTGAAGTTGCGGCCTAGAAAAATAAAAGGATGTAATGTGATCAGTACAGCAAGGGAAAGGAAAATTCTGTGCAACATAAACAACCTGACAAAAGGCAGGATGGCTTAGTTTTATTTATAAAAGCCTTTACATGCTCCTATATTTATTAAAAAGTGACCCTCTTGAACTCAGTCTGAATGATATTAAAATGCTGACAGAGAAACAATAAGGAAGAATCTGCCGAAACATTTTGCCGTCAGGGGTGATGTTTTTCATTTATTTTACCCTAGATAAAAAAGAATAAGGGAATTAGTGAACTTGTTGTTTGTAATTTTAATAGCAAATAAACTTCTACCTAATAATACCTTTGAGAAAGTTGTTGAAAATTTATATTTTATAAGCTCTCGTGCCACGAGGGAGGAAAAAGTTGGTTTCTTTGGAGAAACATAATTTAAACTACTTAATATCTATTCTATGTAATAAAACAAAGGGAAAATACTGTTTCTTGAGATTTGTTCTCATATAAAAAGTAGGATAAACATTTCAAGAAATTTTGACTTACTGCAAACCACTTCCATAGGCTTTTTAGAGCAAGTATTTAGGATTTTTATAATATTTCTTCCTCTTCCTCTTTCTTCTTTCCTTTCTCTTCTTTTTTCAAAAGAAATTTATATTTCCAAAAGATTCAAGAAAGCACATTTGAGGACTTTAAAAAATCCAAATTAAATGTAAAATATTAAGTCTGCATTTTCATAAATTTTTGATGCAAATATAAATGTAAAGTTTTTAGAAGGCATTGACAACACTCTGATATGGACCTGGCTTTCATTTATGTTCCTTAGGCTAACAGGCCTTCCCTACCTTAGACTTTCAGCTAGATTCTTCAAAGGCTTGGGGACATGATCCTACACCCACAGGTCACCATACTAATTCCTATCAGAGCACGCAGCACATTGGAACTGTTGTTTTTTTAATTTATGTTTTCCTCTCAGTGACAATGGACTTGTCTTGCTTATTGATATATTTGTAACACATAAAATAGTGTCTGCTATGGACTAAACACATACATGATGTTGAGTTGAATTGAATCTCATTGAGTAAAAACGTCCTTTGGGTTGAAAATGTCTTTGTTCCTACGTGCTTTTCAGCATATGTATATCTGGGGTATTTGTAAATAACCGTACAAAACTGATAGAAGTGAAATTACAGACAATTCATTTTTTTTCCTTCTATGCAAACACATAAGATTGTATGCTAAGTTTGCAGGTCAAAAAGAGATAATCAAGACATACTTTCTGCCCTTAAGGGAGCTATAATCTGAAGAAACAGGCAGACAAATAACTAAAATACATGACTTATAAAATAATTATCCAGACAAGCTATAATGACATGATAATTAATGCAGGTGGCAGCGAGATTAGAAATAAAAGGATTCGTGTAAAAAATACTGTGGAAGTGGAATATATTGTATTTTCCACTTAGATCATTAAGGTTCAAGATATCAGAAGGGTTAATTGGTCTTGGTAGAAATATGCCTTTGCTCTTAGAGCTGTTGATTTCAAAGTGCCAAGAAAACATTTAAATAAAAATGAATGGCGAGCTGTTGGAATTGTGCTTAGGAATTGGAAGACTAAGGTTTAGAGACTGAAGTAGGCTGTATCATGGCCACCCAAGGATGTCCACATCCAGTCCTTGAAACTGTAAATATGAGGGGGCCCAATTTAATCATAAAAATCCCTTTGTGATAGAGGTAAGAAGCAAAAGCATCGATAGGAACAGAGGTCAAAGAGGAGAGAAAATGCTACTCTGCTAACTTTAAAATTCGTGAAAGGGCCATGGGCCAAGTCAACCTCTAGAAGCTGAAAAATGCAAGGAAATTGCATCACCCCCCCAGCCTCTGAAGGAAACAGGCCACTGCTGACACCTTGATTTTGGCCCAGTGAAACCTATTGCAGACTCCTGACCTCCAGACCTACACAACAGTAAATCTGTGTTTCTTTAAGCTACTACATTTCTGGTAATTTGTCACAGCAACAATAGAAAACAAATACAGATTTTGGTACCTGAAAGTGGGATGCTGCTGTAAGAAATACCTATGTGTGTGAGAAGGACTTTGGAACTGGGCATAGACAGTGGTTGCAATAATTTCAAGAAGCGTAATAGAAAAACCTAGATTTCCTTTAACAGACTGTTCCTCAAAATGTCAAGGTTGAAGACTCTGCCTGTGAGGGGTCAGGCAGAGATGAGGATACTAGAGAAAAGCCGTATCATCTTACATGATACATCATAAACAGCGTACTGGCATAACTATGGAAGTTAGAAAGCACTGCTGATGAGGGCTAAGAAGGAAATTAGCAATGAGCTACAGAAAACGAATACAGATCTACAGGTAGTTTTAATTATGCTCAGAGTTGATAGTCTTGGCACAAACTAAATAGTCATGGGATGCAATGCAGAAGGGCAACTTCTGAGAGCTAAGGACCAAACTATCAGGAATATTTTCATTTGGGATAACGAGGAACATAGCAGAGGTGGAGACGAAATAGAGAGGGAGTTGTCATGTTATGTGGGATCAAAAGTTTAAGGAGTTTAAAGGAAAAAAGGGTTTCAGCAGCATCAAAACTGCAAAGAGTTTGAAGAATGAAAAATGCTATTGAATTTCACTATCAGGAGGCCATGATCTTTCTCAGGAGAATAATCTCTCTCTGATAATGTGAAAACATTGCAAAGTTTTAAAAGTGAAAAAAAAGTAAGGCAATGAGGGCAGAATATTCAAATAAAATATTTGGTGACAGAAGAAAAACAATATAGTAGCTTGAGGAAGAGATATTTGTAAGGAATGCCAAAAAATAGCATTTCCTTTAGGGTATGGAAACTCAACATGCCATGGAATATGGGGAAAGGGCCGATAAAAGGAATCAAGGCATCTATTACAAGCGAAAAATGTTACAATTAAAGAAAGTATTTGGCAAGAAAGAATAAAATTTGATTCTCAGATATGTGAGCAGAGTAAATACGAAGAGGAGACACAGCAAGAAGACTTCGAGTTGGAGAGAAAGGTCACCACTTCTTTACAGTTCTATTAGGAACTGATATTGTATAATAAAAGTAAGAACTTTAGGAATAGTCATGAAGGCTTGAAGTGAGGATGGAGCAAGTTTGGGAAAGGCTTTTTTTGGGAAGATGATGAGAGACAGATAGCAGGAAGTTGAAAGGCAACACAAAGGGAAGAACCAAGGTGAGATAGCAAGCAAGTACATGCAATTAATGGAAGTAGAATTGCTGCAAACTTCTAGCTATACTAGGTAGCTTGGGAGAGAGCAATGAAGAGAGAAAATGCAGTTTTCTCAGGGCTATGGAATAGCAAAAAAAAAAAAAAACTCGGAATTCTAAGTTACAGTGAATGCATTTTTAAAACACTTCCCACGTGTATAACCTAGAGGCAGAATGAAGCACAATACAGGTCATGGTCTGAAGTGGTTCGGGTTTGATTTCCACATTCCAGTGGAAGTATGAATCTAATCTCTGATGCTTGATAAAATTTCCCTGGACCCACTCCAGATATGCTATTATTTTATTAGAAATAAGGTACTGCCAAGTTTTTGTGTTGTAATGAGTGTCCCGGGTGATTCCGACACAGGTGCTCTGAGTCCCATACTGAGAAATATCACTCTGATCCCATATTGAGAAATACTGGCCTCTGAGAATAGGGAATAAGTCAAGGGGCTATAGGTCACAATGATAATGAACAAGTTGGGTTGTTATTAGAGAGTAGCTAAGGTAAAAGAAAACAGTTGTAGGAGAGGGGTTCATGTCAGAGAGTCAGTATTGGAAGTGGAGCTTTTTCAAAGACAGTTTATTATATTTTAGGGAAGATGGAAAGTTTTTCTTCTTCTGCCCACCCTTCTCTCCCTGCTTGCTACAATCCAAGAAGGATCTATTTCACAGAATTTTAGGACAGTAAATTAGTGACATTTAGTAGTCATTGGAGCTATACTGTATATTGTATAAAACATTCAAACTCATGGTTATAGTATTATTCTTTTGCTTTCTCCTTCCATGTAAAGACATGGTAAGAAATCTAGGGCCTATTGAAAGGCTAACCAAAGAGCTATCCATGGCACTATTCCAGTTAAGAACAAAGCTGTATTTTCCATTTATCATTGCCTACTTTTGTGTGTTATTATTCCTCCAGGAAACTACAATAAAAAAGAAAAATTATGATTTGCAGATTCCTTGGTCACCTAAAAAAATTTAATTTATTAAAGTCCCAAACCACATCTGATCCCTCTATCAGAAGTCAATGACTTGTAATAGTTATATAACATTGCCTTCTTCTCATTATAACTTGAAAACAGTGAACTAGAAGAGATCTAGTGAGATAAAATGTATAATATACTAAATATAGAGTCTGGTGGATAGCTAACCCTCAGTAAATGATCTTGTAGTGGGATAAATTAGTGGAAACTCATATATCCATTCTGGTGCATCCTCTGGCAGTGTTACAGAGCAGAGTTCCCAGGGATGAGGATGGTAGTCCCACTTCCCCCTTTGTCTCCACTTGTTCCTTCAGGCACTAACAATCTTCCTGTGAGTTAAGGCAGGGACAGATTTCCTGCCATAGGTGTTCCATATATCCATTCTGGGAAAGAAATTCAGAGTTGCACATAAAAGCAGTGAGTGTGGATAAAAGGTTACCTATCGATTTGGGATTCTAGGACAAGTCGTTCAAAGACTCGGTGACTCAATTGACTCCAAAATTGTGGTGTAGAAGCAAGCTGACTTTGCCACTTTTCTCAAACAAAACAAAACAAACAAATAGACAAACAAAATAGACCCAGCACAGTGGCTGATGCTTGTAATTCCAGCCCTTTGAAAGGCAGAGACTGGTGGATCATCTGAGGTCAGGAGTTCAAGACCAGCCTGGCCAACATGGTGAAGCCCTATCTCTACTAAAAATACAAAAAGTATCTAGGTGTGGTGGTACTTGCATATAATCCCAGCTACTTGGGAGGCTGAGGCAGGAAAATTGCTTGAACCCAGGAGGCAGAGGTTGCAGTGAGCAGAGATTGTGCCATTGCACTCCAACCTGGGTGACAAGAGTGAAACCCCATCTTAAAAACAAACAAAAAAATAAAAAACAAAAGCAAACATACAGTAATATCCTAGAACTCTGGGAGGCTGAGGCAGGAAAGTTGTCTGAGTCCAGGAGGTGGAGGTTGCAGTGAGCCGGGATCACACCACTGCACTCCACACACCAGCCTGGGTGACAGAGTAAGAGTTTCAGAAAAGAAAAAGAAAAAGAAAAGAAATATCCTAGAACTCAAATATGAAGCGGAGCCATTTTCTGGGGCTGCAGAGAAGTGAAAAAAACTCTGAGCCCATGGTAAATGAATTGGACTTCCACATCCATAAACCCCCTCCTCTCATTCTGCCCAACACCAAGCACAGAGAAGTTTTTTCCCAACTCATTTTGTCTGCACTGGAAAATGTAAATTGAGGTGGACCACAAGCTTCTTCATTATCCTAAGTTCTATGGCAGGCAATCTGTCCCTGCCTTAACTCACAGGAAGATTGTTAGTGCCTGAAGGAACAAGTGGAGACAAAGGGGGAAGTGGGACTACCATCCTTACCCCTGAGAACTCTGCCCTGTAACACTGCCAGAGGATGCACCAAATCAAAGTGGCTATTATGCAGCACCATATTGTAGGAGACTTAAAAGACTGTATGAACCTAGGCATGAACCATTGGCCAATCTTCCCACATTGCCTGGATATTACCTTTGGGACATCCCCAATTCAGGAAAGGTGGTACTCCAATTGTTTATGAGAGCTGAGGTGAACCTGGGCTTAAGGAGCCATTGAGAGCCAAAAAGTAGGCAGCAACCTTGTGGTAAACCTCTAAATAAATATACTGAATAAAAATCAAAACAAGATAGACATACATCCATAAGAATCATACATCCGCAAGAAACAACAGCAAACAGGGAACCATGGTCTCTCTAAACAGACAAAGCAAGGAATCAGTAACTGACCCTAATTAGACAGTGATATGTGAGCTCTCTGACCAAGAATTTAAAATAGTAGTTTTAGAAAACTCAGTGATCTCTAAGATAACATAGAAAATCAGTTCAGAAATTTATCAGATAAGTTTAATGAATAAATTTAAATAATAAAAAAAATCAAACAGAAATTTTGGAACTGAGAAATAATTTTGCTGAACTCAAAAATTCATTAGAGACTATCAACAGCAGACTGTATCAAGAAGAGGAAGGAGTCAGTGTGCAGAAGATAGGATATTTAAAAACACATAGTCAAAGGAGAGAAAGAAGAAAGAATAAAAAACAAATAAACCACAAAGATCCCCTACAAGATACAGAAAATTACCTCGAGACAAAATGTATTGATAATCAAGTGGGAATTGAGCAAGAGAAAGAAACATAAAAAATATTTAAAGAAATGATAACAGGAAACTCTCTAAAACATGACATAGATATACTATCCAGGTACAGGAGGGTCAGAGGACACCAGATTCAACCCAAGTAAGACCACCTGAAGGTATATAATAATCAAAATCTGAAAGGTCAAGGACAAAGAGCAAATCCTAAAGGCAGCAAGAATAATGAAGCAAATAACATAAAAAGAGTTCCAATTTGTCTAGCAACAGATTTCTCAATAGAAACCATACAGGCTAGGAGGGAGAGGAACAATATTTTCAAAATGTTCAAAGAAAAAGAAAACTGCTACCAAGGTATCGTATCCAGCAAAATTATCCTTCGAGTATGAAGGAAAGATGATCTTCCCCAGGCAAACAACACTTGAGAGAATTCACTACCATCAGACCTGTCTTGTAAGAAATGTTAAATAGAGTTCTTCAATCTCAGTGAAAAGAAAATGTGAAAATAAAGAACATTTGAAGGTGGAAAGTGCACTAGTAATATTAAGTACCCAGACTCAGAATCATACTCCAATTATTGTTTGCAATCTAGACATAACTCTAGTATAAAGCTCAAAAGTCAAATCTGTCAAAAACTGTAATAGCTACAGAATTTCTTAAGAGACAGGTAGTATAAAATACTTAAATTGAGACAATATAAAGTCAAAATATGAGGGAATGCAGTGTAGAATTTTTTATTTTTTTTATTCCTTTCTTTGTGATAAAGATAAGTTGTCATTTCTTTAAAATAACTTTTTATTTTAAAGCTTCATTTGTTATGTGTAATCCTCATGGTAACCACAACACAAAAACCCATGCAATTCACCAAAACGAAAAAGCAACAAATTGAAACATGCTACCGAAGAAAATTAACAACAAAGAAAGACAGTAAAAAAGAACAAATAGAAGAGGGGAGTTAACCAGAAATGCCAACCAACATGGCAGTAGTAAGATCTTTCATATTAATAATAACACTGGATATAAGTGGACTCAGTCCTCCAATTAAAAGGTAAAATGTGACTAATTGGATAAAGAAACAAGACCTGACTATATTCTGTCCATAAGAAACACACTTCACGTGTAAAGATAAACATAGATTGAAAGTAAAGAAATGAATAAAGATATTCCATGACACTGGAAACCAAAAAAAGCAGGAGTAGCTACACTCATATCAGTTAAAAGAGACTATAAATTAAAGACCAGGAAAAGATACAAAGAAGGTCACTATATAATGCTGAAAATATGTAACAATTATAAATGTCTATGCACCTAACACAAGAGCTGTCAAGTATATAAAGCAAATATTAATAGATCTATAGGGAGAGATAGACTGCAACACAATAATGCTTAGGGACTGTAATATCCCACTTTCAGTAATGAATATGCCATCCAGACAAAAAAAAAATCAACAAAAAAATCAGAGTAAAATTACAAACCGGACCTGATAGGCCTCATGAACATTTATGGAACTGCTGCAGAATACACATTCTTTTTATCAACACATGGAATGTTTGCCGGAATAGACCATATCCTAGGCCACAAGACAAGTCTCAGCACATTCCAAAAAGTAGAAATCATATCAAGTATCTTTTCTGACGACAATAGAATAAAACTAGAAATCAATCACAGGAACCTTGGAAACTTTACAAACATGAATTGTAAACAACATGTTCCCGAATGACTGATGAGTCAATGAAGAAATTAGAACAGAGATTAAAAAATTTCATGAAACAAATGAAAATGTAAATACAGTATACCAAAATCTTTGGGATACAGCAAAAGCTATAGTAGGAGGGAAGTTTCTCAAAATAAACACTTGTATCAGAAAAGTAGAAAGACTTTAAATAAACACCACATAATGCACCACAAGAAATTAGAGTATCAAGAGCAAATCAAATTCAAAATTAGTAGAAGAAAAGAAATAATAAAAATAGACCAGAAATAGATGAAACTGAGACTAAAAAGCAATACAGAGATCAATAAAATGAAACGTTCATTTTTTTTAAAAGAAAAATAAAATCAAAAAACTTTGGCTAGGCTAATTAGAAAAAAAAAAAAGATCAAAATACGTAATCTCAGAAGTGACAAAGGAGACATACTAAGGCCACAGAGAACGTGAGGCTTAAAACCTAGGTGACGGGTTGATAGGTGCAGCAAACCACCATGGCACATTTATATCTATGTAACAAATCTGCACCTTCTGCACATATCTCAGAGTTTAAAGTAAAATAAAAAAGAAATAAGATACTACCTGAGCCTGGGTAATTTATGAAGGAAAGATTTAATTGACTCACAATTCCACGTGGCTGGAGAGGCCTCAGGAAACTTGCAATCATGAAGGAGGTAAAGGGAAAGCATGGTTCTTCTTCACATGATGGCAGGAGAGAGAAGAATGATAGAGAAACTTTCAAACACTTATAAAGCCATCAGATATCATGAGAAGCCACTCACTATCATGAGAACAGCAAGAGGGAAACTGCTCACATGATCCAATCACTTCACTCCCTCAACTAGTGGGGATTACATGTTCCTTCCTAGACCTATGGGGATTACAATTCAAGGTGAGATTTGGGTGGAGACACAGCCAAACTTATCACAACCTATCACAACATCCAGCTTATTAGAGAAAAACAGCAGAAGTTATTGAAAATCCAGATTCCACCTAATTTATACATTTTTAATTTATAAGTGAATGTATTAATTTCATAAATTCAATCCTATATGGAATCCATGCTTAAATAAAATATGGAACACACACACAGATATATCTATTATCAATCTATATATCTATTTATCTATCCATCTGTCATCTATCTATCTTCTATGTCTATCTATCAAGCTCTCTATCTGTTATCTGTTTATCTCCACCTACTTTAGAACCTGGAGTATTGGAGTTGAATAAGTCAAATTTTAATATCCCTGATAGGCAAGATTCAGAGATGATTGATAGCTCTCAGTGATCAGAATATTTACATTATCCTCTATCTGGTAGTAAAACTACTCCAACAGTTAAGGCATACCATATATATGACAACATTCATTGAAAGAAGTGTGTACTTCTAATCTTGAAGGTTACAGTTAGAATTAGACAAGTATTTTCTCAAAGGGATCTTAACTAAATTTCTCTGAAACAACTTCTGTCATAGTTACAAAAAGCTCCATCACACAAAATCCAATGGTTAATTTTTTGTCCACTTCTTTCTTCCTGAAATATTTTTCTCCCTCGGCCTTTTGGTGAAGATTAAATGAACTAATATGTATAAAAATTAGAAGAGTGCCTGGCATATAATAAGTGCCATATGTTGATAATCATAGTAATAATAATTATGAAGATTATTATTATCATCGATATCTAGCCACTTGGTTTTGTTTTAAATATAGTTAGTCCTGCTGTTGATGCTTGTTTTGGAAAGTTTTTCCAATGCAGTTTATCTGTTAGGAAACAATTTGAGCACAATGTAAATTTCACCCAAGAATAATGCTAGTCTAATGTAGAAAACTGTACTCAGTTGAACTGAGCCATGTAGGACAACATAAAATGTATACATGTACATATCTCATAAGGGCATTGAGCTACTCTCATCCACATCTGTTGTTACAATGTTCCTTCCAACTTCAGGCAACTTGCCTTGTACCACTTCACAATAATATACAAGTTATAACCGTTCCTGGGGATATTTGGGCCAGATGACTCTACTTCTAATTCTTAGAAAATTTTTCTCTCTTTCCTCTTATCCTACCTGTTTTTCTTCTTTATCCTCTGTTTTATTCTCCTTATTTTTCTTGTTTCATTATTTTCTGTATCTCTTCTGTTCTCCTTCTTCTGCACATAGTGAGCAAATTCCTTAAGCAAATTCCACAAACAAACTTTTGTACCTCTCCTAGGCTGATTGATTCCAGACATCAACATACATATCACTTTCATGTTTATTAATATCTAGCTTTCTACTCAACATATTTAAGTTTTATCAAAGGATATATCTTTATTTTCCCTGTAAACTTAGTTGTCCCATGTTTTCCCACTACTGCCAATAGCATCACTCATAACCCAGTTGTTCAGGCCAAAATCCAATTTTTTTTTCTGAACTTTTCACTTTTCTTTATCTTTACATCAAATTCTTCCAAAACTCCTATTGGCCGTACCTTTAAAATATACCCATAACTCAACTATTTCTTCTAAGACTAGTTATAACCACCATTAACTCTTACACAGACAACTGAAAGTCGTCCCTTAATTGGTTGTACTGCTTCCATTATTGCCATTTCACTCCCATGACGCACCCCATTAATGTATTTTGCACATAGCAAAGGGAGCAATCTTTTCCAGTTAGATCGTTTTATTCCCCTGCTTAAAATCTTCCAGAGGACTTGCAATCCTCATCAAATAAATTTCAATCACCTTATGCTCCTACCTAATCTGACTACCTTTCTAATACTGTATTCCACCCTTCTTTTCCTCTGTAACTAAGACTCAGGAACACAGACCTTCTGGCTGTATTGTAGAAGTCTCAATAATTTTCTATGGCAGAAAGGAAGAATGAGACAAAACAAGGTGTGTCACTGTTAAGAAAGCAGCAACTACTAATTCCAGCACTTTGGGAGGTTGAGGCAGGCAGATCACCTGGGGTCAGGAGTTCGAGAAGACCCTGGCCAACATGGTGAAACTCTGTCTCTAGTAAAAAACAAAAATTAGCTAGTCGCGGTGGTGGGCGCTTGCAGTCCCAGCTACTCGGGAGGCTGAGGCAGGAAATTACTTGAACCTGGGAGACATAGGTTGCAGTGAGCTGAGATTGCGCCATTGCACTTCAGCCTGAGCAACAGAGGAAGAAAGGAAGAAAGGAAAGAAAGAAAGAAAAAGAAAGAGAGAAAGAAAGAGAAAGAAAAAAGAGAGAAAGAAAAGGAAGAAAAGAAAGAAAGGAAAGAAAAAGAAAGAAAGAAGCAATACCTTAAAAGAAGGGAATGCACTCATTTTTGTATTTACGTGTGGCCATGTCTATTTCCTGTTAGGGGCATGTATTGTTGGCCTCCGCTGTGTTTGTTGGAGACATTGTTTATGTTCTCTTAGGAACATCGTGATTGGAATAGCAGTAGGGTATACTTTTCTTTTCTCACTTCTTTAAAGAGGCAGTCTGAGACTAGAATGTCGTGGGTGAACTTAATCACTCTAGATTCCCTTTACCCTGCTTACTTTTTCCCTAACATTAACGGAAGTAGTCTTGTTTATTTTGTCATTTGACTTGTTTCTGTCTTTTCCAAATAAATGGAAGTCCCATGCTAGCAGCAACTCTCTCTGCTTGTTTACTGTTTTATTCCACCATTGAGAATACTGCTGGGCGTCTAAGAAGTACTTAATAAATATTCAGTGGAGAAATAAATATATGGAAGCCTCTTTTTCTGTAGCCAGGACTAGTATCAAGTTATGCAGTTCACTTTCTCAAAAGTTTCATGACATTTAAAGATTCTGTCTCCTAAGGCTTGAACATAGCAGCTCCTGGAATCCAGAAGTGGGTCAGGGAGTTGGGCATGAGCTGCTGCTTCTCAGTTTCTACACCTGGATCTTTAACTTCTTCCTCCCGCTCATTAAGCAATTTTTGTTGTTGTTGTTGAGATGGAGTCTTGCTCTGTCACCCAGGCTGGAGTGCAGTAGCAGGCTCTCAGCTTACTGCAACCTATGCCTCCCAGGTTCAAGTGATTATCTTGCCTCAGCCTCCTGAGTAGCTGGGATTACAGGCACACACCACTGGCTATTTTTTTGTATTTTTAGTAAAGATGGGGTTTCACTGTGTTAGCCAGGATAGTCTTGATCTCCTGACCTTGTGATCTGCCTCCTAAATGCTGGGATAATAGGCATGAGCAACCGCATCCGCCCCCAACTCATTAAGCTTTATTGGGCTCCTCCATCACTGGAGCTGCAGAAAGAACAAATTGCAGATGCTCACTGGTTTCATAAGAATCTTGAAATCGGTAGAGTGGCTACTAACAAAAAGTCAAAAAATAGATGATAGTGAGGTTGCGGAGAAGAGGAAATGCTTACACACTGCTGATGGGAATGTGAATTAGTTCTGCTACTGTGGAAAGCAGTTTGAAGATTTCTCAGAGAACTTAAAACAGAGCTACTATTTGATCCAGCAATCTCATTACTGGGTATATACCCAAAGGAATATAAATTGTTCTATTATAAAGACATATGAATGTGTGTGTTCACTGCAGCACTCTTCACAATAGCAAAGACATGGCATCAACCTAAATGCCCATCGATGGTAGACTGGATAAAGGAAATGTGGCACATATATACCACAGAATACTAGGCAGCCATAAAAAAGAATTAAATCATGTCCTTTGCTGCCACATGCAGGGAGCTGGAGGCCATTATCCTAAGTGAATTAATGCAAGAACAATAACAACAACAAAAACCAAATACTGTACATTCTCACTTAGAAATGGGAGCTAAAGATTGAATACACATGGACAAGAAGATGGGAACAAGAGACACCGGGGCCTATTTGAGGGTGGAATGTGGAAGGAGAGTGAGGATTGAAAATCTACCTCATTACCTGGGGGGTGAAATAATCTGTACACCAAATCCCTGTGACATGCAATTTACCCATGTAACAAACGGCACATGTACTCCCTGAATCTAAAGTTAAAGTTGGAAAGGAAACAGAATATCCTTGTGTAGTGCATTCTAGTTAAGCAGATTTAAAAGGTTAATTTATTTTCTAGTGGGGTTCTTTTCTGGGTTGTTTGGAAACCACCCGAGGGACTCTGTTATGAAAAGTTTCACTGATGTAGAAACACACAGCTGCTGGCCACTCATCGCTTTCCACTCGTCCCCTTGGCTTCTAGTGGGTTACTTCTCCGTTGTGCTCCTTTTGTGTCCTTGTGCTACTCTTTTGTCCTAGTGGGCGTGGACCTCTCAGGGCCTTCCATCTGGCTTCCTTTTTCGGAATCCACCTACATCCACGCCACTGTCCTACCAAACACGTGAAAGCATAAGCCATACTTAACGTTTCTTTTCTTCTCACTTAGCCAACAGGCAGAGGATGTTCCAGCCAAAATCTCTAGTTCTTAGATTATTCCAGGAAGGTGAAAATTAGAAACCTACCTGTATGTTTGTCTGTCTCCAGGGAACCATGTAAAACTCTCCAGTTTTTTTTTTTTTTTAAGTACCCATCACCTAGATTAAAATGAGAGGGAAGTGCACTCTCCTCTCTGTGGACAGAAGGTAATGAGGGAAACCCAGAATATACCAAGTCTTTCCTTATCTCTGGACTTTTCAAATTCCAAGGAACGCTTTTCTTCTCACATACAGTCTTAGGGTTTGAGGTAAGTGCAGTCTGAATGACTTACCCTATCTTTTAGCAAGTCTGGGTAGATAGATTGGAAACTTAATTGAGAATGTAGGACATAAAACATCGTCTCCTATTTTGAATCCTCTGCAAACATCTGAGATAACAGGAAAATGTTACTTTTAACATTCTGTTACATACATAAATATTCAAAAGTGCTACTGTTGTTAAGTTTTAACTGGAACTTACTGATTCGTGTAATTGTGAGGTAGGCAGGTAATTCTGACTGACCTCAAATGATGCTGACAGCATCCCTCCCCTGTCTCATTAATTGCTGTTCTCACCATTTTCTCTTTTTCTTACTCAGGAGATTCTGTTTTCTGATGGAAATTGTCTCATATTATTAATATAAATAAAGTTTGGGCAAGGAAAATGGATAAATCATGAAATTGTATGGCCTTAACAAGGTATAAAAAAAACCACTTGACTACCAACAATTGTCATTGGTTTAATATCCTATTAACTAGGATAAATTAGGTTTCTATATTACTTTTTCCATTGATTTTGTTGAAAAGATCATGTAAATCTTCAGCAACTATATGCATTAAAAAGTGAATGGTAAGATATATTTAATAGTGAAAAGTATATTAGTACACATATTATTATTGGCAAAATGCAAAAAGAAATTGAGATATAAATCTATCCTGCTGTTCCATATGTAACTAATTCTACTGGGATTCTCATAATACTGTACACATATCTTTGCTGACCTTCTAGACAAAGAAATACATTCTGTGATATGTCGAGTACATTGTAACCCAGAAGTGGAATATTTTCCCTAGTGAGGGTTCATTTAAATAATTTTGTCGTCACCGTGGTGGGTTTTTGTTTTTTGTTTTTTTACAACACAGTGTGTGGTGCACAGCATTGGTGTCCATAGTCCCTAAAGTGAGATAAAATGTGTCAGAGAAGAAATGAACACCTGCTGGAGTTATTTCTGTTTGGACTAGAGGCACTTTGATATTCAGCTAGAGAGAGTCATATGCGAGTAAAAGAATGTATACAGTGATTAAAACCATGTTTTCTTGCCAGTGGGGTTTCTATACACATTTTATCACTGTTTCGGAAGGTAAAACAAGAAGGTGTGTAACCTTTGTATCCCATGGCCACACCATTAATCTCATCCAGAATGAAGACAGAAGGTCTCAGTATGTGGTGCCCATAGAACAGATATATTTTAATAGACCAGAGCTTGATGCTATCGCAAACACTGGCATTTGCCAAGTTTAACATGTAATAAACTCTACTGTTACAAATGAGTGAAACAGAACCAAATACATAAAATATCTGTTTTCAAATTATTTTAAACTTTAAAAATTAAACGAGACACTTCCTAGCTCAATCACCTTGTCTTTATGAGTTAATGGGCTGTGAAGCCAAGTTTTCATTTGATACTAAAATCTGTTTTAAGGTGGTTCTTGTAGCCTTTAGCTAAATGATATTTCTCTAGAAAGAAAGATTTTTTTTTTTTTTTATAAATTTCTGTGATGCCTGCTTGCTTGCAAATGGTGCATGGGGTTTGGCACAGGTGTGAACACGTAGTATTGTATGTATAATGAATTGTTTGAAAGATATATTAGTAGGTTATCATTTAGCCCATAGCCAATACTGGGAATCTGGTGGGAGGGAGCAACTTTTTAGAAAGACCACTTTTGGGGCCCCAAGTGTTTGGTTTGCAAAATCTCATTTATTTGTCTTTTATATTATTCATTTATTATTATTATTACTATTTCCCTTTTCTTCTCCATCTCCAAACAACGAACAAAAAACCAACAAAAAGAAAAAATAAATATCTATTCATGAAAAGCTTTTAGTAAATAAAAATAGTTTAATTTAAAAAACTAAGTTTTGTAAGAACTAGGATATGACCCAAAAAAAAGATTGGATTTAAACGCATGAGTTTAAAAAATGCCTATAAAGGAACAGGATATCCAAAGGCCATCGAGATGCACCTTTTCTCAACTTTGTAGCCCCTCTTTCTTCATTTATTGCTGCACCATGGACTGTTTTGGAGTTCAGGGAATTCAGAACATACCACCCTAAATGTGCCACTCTGGCATGTTAATTGTTTTGAATTGAATAAATTAAAAAAAATAGCAACTAACAAGGAACGTAAAGGACCTCTTCAAGGAGAACTACAAACCACTGCTCAACAAAATAAGAGAGGACACAAACAGATGGAGAAACATTCCATGCTCATGGTTAGGAAGAATCAATATCGTGAAAATGATACTGATTTCAATTTTTTTTTGTTACATCATTTTTTTTAATTGCATTTTTAATATCGTGAAAATGATACTCAATTTCAATGATGAAATTGATTACTGCCCAAAGTAATTTACAGATTCAACGCTATCCCCATCAAGCTACCAATGACCTTCTTCACAGAACTGGAAAAAACCACCTTAAACTTCATATGGAACCAAAAGAGAGCCCGCATAGCCAAGTCAATTCTAAGCAAAAAGAACAAAGCGGGAGGCATCACACTACCGGACCTCAAACTATACTACAAGGCTACAGTAATCAAAACAGCATGATACTGGTACCAAAACAGAGATATAGACCAATGGAACAGAACAGAGGCCTCAGAGGCGACACAACATATCTACAACCATCCAATCTTTGACAAACCTGACAAAAACAAACAATGGGGAAAGGATTCCCTGTTTAATAAGTGGTGTTGGGAAAACTGGCTAGCCATATGCAGAAAGCAGAAACTGGACCCCTTCCTGACACCTTACACTAAAATTAATTCCAGATGGATTAAAGACTTAAACATAAGACCTAACACCATAAAAACTGTAGAAGAAAACCTAGGCAAAACCATTGAGGACATAGGCGCAGGCAAGGACTTCATGACCAAAACATCAAAAGCTTTGGCAACAAAAGCCAAAATAGACAATGGGACCTAATCAAACTCCACAGCTTCTGCACGGCAAAAGAAACAGTCATTAGAGTGAATCGGCAACCAACAGAATGGGAAAAAATTTTTGTAGCTTACCCATCTGACAAAGGGCTGATATCCAGAATTTACAAAGAACTAAAACAGAATTATAAGAAAAAAACAAACAAGTCCATTCAAAAGTGGGCTAAGGATATGAACAGATACTTTACAAAAGAAGATATACATGAGGCCAACAAACACATGAAAAAATGCTCATCATCACTGGTCATTAGAGAAATGCAAATCAAAACTACATTGAGATACCACCTCACGCCAGTTAGAATGGCGATCATTAAAATATCTGGAGACAACAGATGCTGGAGAGGATGTGGAGAAATAGGAATACTTTTACACTGTTGGTGGGAGTGTAAATTAGTTCAACCATTGTGGAAGACAGTGTGGTGATTCCTCAAGGACCTAGAAATAGAAATTCCATTTGACCCAGCAATCCCATTACTGGGTATATATCCAAAGGATTATAAATCGTTCTACTATAGGGACACATGCACACGAATGTTCATTGCAGCACAGTTTACAATAGCAAAGACCTGGAACCAACCCAAATGCCCATCGATGATAGACTGGACAGGGAAAATGTGGCACATATACACCATGGAATATTATGCAGCCATCAAAAACAATGAGTTCGCGTCCTTTGTAGGGACATGGATGAACCTGGAAACCATCATTCTCAGCAAACTAACACAAGAACAGAAAATCAAACACTGCATGTTCTCACTCATAGACGGGTCTTGAACAATGAGAACACATGGACACAGGGAGGGGAGCACTATACACTGGGGTCTCTTGGGGGGAAATAAGGAAGGGACAGTGGGGGGTGGGGAGTTGGGGAGAGATAGCATGGGGAGAAATGGCACATATAGGTGAAGGGGAGGAAGGCAGCAAATCACACTGCCACATACGCACCTATGCAACAATCTTGCATGTTCTCCACATGTACCCCAAAACCTAAAATGCAATTAAAAAAAAAATGATGTAACAACAAAAAAAAAAATAGTAGATGCAGAATGGGCACTTTGACTCTAAAAGGAAGAAATAAAACTCCCACATAGAAAAGATGTCTTCTCTGTACCTTGAGGAAGAAAGATGTTCTTATTATGAGAAGGGCAGTCAAAACCCAGAGAAATCTGTATAGGCAAATGTTGTTCAAATAACCTTTAGATTCCTAGTCATTTCTTTACAATGAGCTACTGTAGTCCCCACACCCCTTTCTTTGCCACGTTTTCACACTGTCTGGCACTTGGTCCAACTCAGTGTGTAAGTGTTTAGCTCTGTTTCTTGGGATCTTCATTTCTTTTTGAGCGATCCTGTGTTCTGTAACACTTATATTAAATAAAATTGCATATTTTTCTTCTGTTAATCTATCATATGCTAGTCTAATTCTCAGGCTTAGCTGAAAAATCCTAAGAGGGTCGTGATAAAATTATGCCTCTCCTATGATTTTCAAAAATATTCATGTTGATACCTACTCTAAGGGTTGCTTTAGTAACAATGTTTTTAGCTTAGTGTTGGGCATTAAGAAAGCAATCGATGTTAATAATTATTAAGTATTGGTGAAGATATCCCAGTGACCCCATCAGTATTAGGCAGGATAGATTAGGCACTGCTGAAATTATAAATGTGGCTACTGGGTCTCTCAGGTAGCTACTGCATCTGGCAACTTAGATAGCTAGACTACTATTACCTTGTATTTTGTTTATCCCAATGAATGTACATCTTTCATAAACACTGTGGAGGGGAAGACAGTTCTGGAGTGTAACCAATGCTTTCAATTTATTGTCCAGTACTATTACATAGTCTGAAGTAGCTGCAACTAGATTGGGAAATGTGGGAGAACATATACTCAGTATGTAGAAAATATTTTGGCCATATCAGACATATTGCAAGGAAATATTTATCTGATTGGTAATGCAACTACTCAGTCAACAGTAGTTGTATGTGATAATTTTCTATACTTTAAATAACAGGCTTGAAAAAAAAAAACAGTAGTACTGGTTAAAACCCTTATATAGAGAGTGACATATTCTGGAAATAAATGAATATTTGATTATTTAAAATATAACTTTCTTACATATTTTACATTTTTAGAAGGATGATATTTCAAAGTAGGAAGTCATGTTCTATGCTAATGGCTAGAATGGCTTACTTTATATTCAAACTATCTTCATTATTTAAGTAGACTGTAGACTTTTGAACTGATACTTGTCAACACAAGTATAGTGTTCTTCAGGTTTCATTAATTAAAGTATTCTATATTTTACTTCAGTTAAGCTACATATCTGATTTTATTTTCAACAAATATTTACTAGTAAATGTGTTATTTAACCATATGTAGTAAAATTTAGTAATTGTATTCTATTAATATTTTGACTTAAATTTCCATGTGTGAGTTATTATTTCAAAGTTTGAATAGGTTATTTTCTATGAAAACTATTCATAGTCAGAGCTGCAGAACAATGGTATTCCAGGATCAGAAATCTTCTGCCAGTGTGGTTTTTACATGGTCTTTGAAGATTATCCAATGCAGATAGAGTTTTTATTTATTTTTTCTAATTCTTGATTGACCTGACTTCAGCTATTTGTTTGGATGTAGTAGAAAGGAAAAAGAAAAGGAGGAAAAGAAGAAAATGAAACTGTATTTAAAATATTGTCTAAGATCATGTAAAAGGGTGTGTACATAAACAATCAAAGGTAGGTGATCAAATTTTGTCTTTTTTTATCTGTCCACATCAAGCCATCAAAAAAATGAAAAAAAATTGTTATTTTTGTTATTCAGGAGGAATAATTCATTCTACCAGTTCATGAAATTTTGTGTCTTTGCAATAATTGTGGTGAAATTGATTTATATGTACATCTATTTTAAATTTTCAGTGTGTTCAAAATGATGCCAATGATGAAATAACGTTTGTTGAAAGCTTACCATATGCCAAGTACTTTTTAAACTTGTCACAAACTTTATTAATTAGTTAATTAATTAATTAAAATTACCTTCCCTTTTGTCTCCTTTTGCATTTAAGGAAATGTAGGCATGGATATCACGTAGTGGTATGGTGAGAATATTTGGAAATGTTAAAGCAATTTATATTTTGGTCAGCCACGTAGAAGGTTTTTTTGTAGTTTTCTATTGTTAAGTTTAAACTCCAAGGCAATGCCATTGAAAATAAGTTGGCCACATCTTCTTTGAGATGTATAGTTGAAGTTTAGAGTCTAGATTGAGACAATTCGTCAGAAATCTAGACATCGTGGAGATTGAAAATGTTGTATTTATTTATTTTTATTTATTTATTTTTTCTTTTGAGATGGAGTCTCTCTCTGTTGCCCAGGGTGGAGTGCAATGGCACTATCTTGGCTCACTACAAAATGTGCCTCCCAGGTTCAAACGATTCTCCTGCCTCAGCCTCCCTAGTAGTTAGGACTACAGGTGTGCCACCACGCCCGGTTAATTTTTCTATTTTTAGTAGAGACGGGGTTTCACCGTATTGGTCAGGCTGGTCTTGAACTCCTGACTTCAGGTGATCCACCCACCTCGATTAAAGTACTGAGATTACAAGTGTGAGCCACAGCGCCCAGCCAAAAAAGTTTTATTTTTTAAATGCCAAACTTCTTGTGCTCTTTGGATTTTTGCCTGGATTCAAATAATAAAAATTGACTATAAACAGCAGATAGTGGGAGTTCAGATCATAACCAAAGATTAAGTTCTCATTCAACAGTAAATAGAAGCCCATTCAGATAGGAGAAGGGAGAATGGATAGATACAGTTGGATTTTTATGTGTCCTTGTTTCTCAACATTTCCTCCAACGTCCTGGGATCAATGGTGCAGTGAGTGTCTTTTTGAAGAGTCTATAATAATCTGATCTCTAGTGTTCATTTCACCCTATATGTAACTTCAGTAAGGAAGTAGACAGAAAGGAGGGAGGGAAAAAAGGAAGAATAAAGAGGTGAAAGGAAGGAAGAAAGGAAAGAAGGAAGGAAAGGAGGAAGGAAAGGAGGAAGGAGAAGGGAAAGAAGGAAGATATCTACAAGGAAATTGAGATATAATCGGATCAATCATTGAAATATTTTTGTTGTTCCTGGAATTAAACCCTGGAAATAACATTGGTTTTCAACTCTAATGATTTTTCAATTCTACTCACACATTAGAAACATATAGAGAGATTATTATGGCTGCTACCCAGAGCCCACCTGTAGAAACTAATCTCAGTCCACTAAAAGGACTTCAGCTATTCTAGTTTGAAATTTAGTTTTTTGAAGATGTTTAGTCACAGACAAAATGAAAATAAACCCAGGCCAGGCACGGCGACTCATGCCTGTAATCCCAGCACTTTGGGAGGTTGAAGCGGGCAAATCACGAGGTCAGGAGTTCGAAATCAGCCTGGCTAACACGATGAAACCCCAATCTCTATTAAAAATACAAAAATTAGCCAGACATGGTAGTGCGTGCCTGTAACCCCAGCCACCTGGGAGGTTGAGTTAGGAGAATTGCTTGAACCCAGGATGCAAAGGTTGCAGTGAGCTGAGATCACTCCACCACACCTCAGCCTGGGAGACAGAGTGAAACTCCATCTTAAAAAAAAAAAAGGACAATAAATTCATTCAAAATGAAACAGTATTAAAAATGTCCTCTCATTTAAACAGTCTGTCCACCTTTTCTCCATCTTCCTCTTCTACTACTAATGCAATAGATGTGAAGGGGTGGAGATTTGAATGACTTCAAGAGTTTGAGAGGGAAGAGTCTGATCTTCATTCCATCTCTCTTCCTTGTTGATTTCTGCTGGGATGATTTATTTGATTTGTCATCATATATTTGCCGCTATCCACTGTATGCCTGCTTCTCATGAATTTCCCCTCTCACCGTGTTGGCTACAAATATCTCTGCTCTCTAGCTTTGGCTTCTGATTATGTGATTCACCTACTTTGAATCACACCTACCCTAAATTCTTCTCTCCATCAACTATTCCAACTCTTCTGTAACCATTACAGGAGCATTTGAGAAATTGGGAACCCCATCCATACTATGTACTGCCTCTAGGCTAACTCCTACCTTCTATCAAGCCATAATTATATCACCATATCATTTCTACTCATGATCCATATGCCGTGAGTCATCAATAAGAGGAACGACTCCTGCAGACCTGCACAATGGCTCACTCACTGCTAGACAGAATCCAGCTAATTTTTTTCAAGAAAAAATATTAAATACATTTCAGAGGTTGTATCATGTCACATAGCTTTATTTGTACTTAATTCACTGAAGTGCCATGGAGATATAAGTACTTACACAGTGCTAGTATGTTTCCCAGTCTGTGAATATGAAGTATTTTTATACAGATGATTCACATCAGTTTTTAGATTTAGTACACACTTCAAAGATTTAACATTAAAGCTCAATTAAGTGGCAATATATTGCTAGGTAGGTTGTGATATGCAGAGGCTCATAGAGAGATCTGCTGGTGTATCAATTTAATCACAGAGTTTATACAAGAAGGTCTCCTACAATGGAATTTGTCTACCTTCCTGGAATTCTCTTCTCATCCCTGCAGAATGTTGGCCCTAAGGGAAATCGGAAAGCAAATTCCAAGTAAGTCTCACAGTAGGATCTACTTTCCTTCATTCTTTTTCACTTTTTACCTCTTTTCTAAGTCTCCACTTTCTCATCAGAAAAATATTTTACCTCCTTCATGGCTCTTTTGCCCTATTCTGCATTCTTCACTTTATGGCTTTCAGTAAAAACTCAGTGCTCTTTATGTAATTTGATACTTCCTCTCCCTGATATAAGCTGATACATATCTTTTCAATACTAAGTTCTTGCAGGTTGAACAGTGTTTTGGTTTTAGGCTATTTCCCTTACTGTAAGTTGAAAAGAAAATACTCAGAAGAATTTCATTTCATTTATTTATTCTAGGTTATATCTGTTCTAAATAGGAAGCCATAAATGACAACGAATAGACAAGGGCTTCAGAACAACAAATATATACGAAGAAAGCTTGTGGTGTAACATTTCCATATATTATACTTACATATGCAACAGACTTTGTAAATATTTGGACAATAGTATTCAATACTTTTAAAAATTATTGTTATTTCTACCGTTTTAACCTCCTTTGGTTTATCTATTTTGATATAATGAGGCTTTGTGTCCCTAACCAAATCTCATCTTGAATTGCAATCCCCAGGTGTTGAGGGAGAGACTTGGTGGGAGGCGATTGGATCAGGGAAGCAGTTTCCCCTCATGCTATTCTAGTGATAGTGGGTTCTCACTATATCCAATGATTTTATAAGTGGGAGTTCGTCCTCCTTTGCTTGCTTCCCTCTCCTGCCACCATGTAAACAAGGTCCTTGCTTCCCCTTTGCCTTCCACCACAATCGTAAGTTTCCTGAGGTCTCCCCAGCCATGTGGAGCTGTGAGTCAATTAAATGTCTTTTCCTTATAAATTTTATCCAGTCTCAGCTATTTCTTTATAGCAGTGTAAAAATTGACTAATACGTATATCTTGATCCATCTCCTTAATGACTACAACCCATCTGCCAACTTCACTTGATTCTGTAATTTCTACTTTCTGAGATTTACACCTTCACCAATGACCTATTGCAATAAATAGGTCTGTGTATTAATTGAGTTCCAGAATCTGAAACTTATTCTATCTCATCTCAACCGTGTTTCTGATAATGATAAAAACTCAATATATTAGAAAATTCTTTTAAAAATCCACATTATTATAAATAGTAGATATTAAAGAAGAAATTAGATTTAAAATTTTTTTTATGAATTGAGACATTAATTTTCATATTATTTTCAGTAAATATTTATTGAGCTCATACTCTGTGTAACACTGACTTTCAGCTTCTGAGATCTAGTTGAGAACAAGACAAAGTCTTTCCCCTCATGCTGTCATTATGGTAAGGCAGACAGACACCGAGAAAGTTAAAAAAGTATAATTAAAAATAGTGATGAAGGATATAAAAAAATCAATTAAGATACAAAAATATTTTTGGAAAAGTGGTCTTTAGAAACATATGGTCATTAAGTTATGAATGCTGGGTAATGATAAGGTTATTATGAGATTAAATCTCTACTGATTTTAAATTATGATGAATTTGAGGAGTCATTATTTTAGGATAATATTTTTATAATTTTTATTTTATAATATTTTTAGAGTGTATTTATTTAGTAAAAGATAAAAGATTTATATGATATGAAGAGAAACCAGAGTATAGTGTATTCATTCTGAAACCTGGCATGGCCACCATGAATTGCTTGTTCAAAAACCAATATTATGAATCTGTCTAAAATTAGAAGATTATGATTCAGCCTAATATTGGAGGATTATTCACTCATTAGTTTCCTTGGAGACTGTGTGGGTCTGCTTAGCTGTCATAACAAATTACCACAGACTGGGTGGATTAAACAATAGAAATTAATTTTCTCACAATTCTGGAGGCTGGAAGTCCAAGATCAAGGTGCCAGCACAACTGGAGTCTGGAGTTGCTATGTCCTTAGATGGTGTGTATTGTGGGTGATGGGGGAGTCTCTGATGTCTCTTCTATTTTTCTCTTCTTACAAAGACACCAGTCCTATCAAATTAGAGACCTACACTTATGTCTTCATTTAGCTTTAATTACTTTGGAAGGGCCTTCTTACAAACACAGTCACATTAGGGAAGCTTCAACAATTCAATTCGTAATATCATCCTCATATTGTTATTCAGAGGATTTCTTTGAAGCTGTTTAAGTCTAACAATATGGTAGATTGTTTTTCCAACATATTTTCATAATCAATTCAACAAGCAAGCATATTCTATTAAAACCCAAGTCATTACACTATTTTAATAGACTTATTAAAAGTCACAGCTTTAGAATAAATTCTATCATTTATTTTAAAACTAAACACTGTATATTTGTTTCCTATTGCTACTATGACATATTACCACAAATGTAATGGTTTAAAACAACACAAATTTATTATCTTAAAGCACTGGATGCTGGAAGTCCAAAACAGGTCTTATGGGCTTAAATCACGATGCTGGCAGAGCTCTGTTCCTTCTGGGAACTCTAGGGGATAATCTATTTCCATGCCTTTTACAGTTTCTACAGGCTGCATGCTTTAGCATATTGTCCCTTCTTCAGTCTCAGTATTCAATCCTCGTCTCTCTCTCTCTCTCTGACCTTTTCTTCTCCTGTCACATCTTTGATTCTGACTCTCTTGCTTCTCTCTTTCCTTTATAAATATGCTTATAATCTGGATAATCTAGAGGTACCTTCCTGTTTCAAGATCCTTAACTTCATCACTTTTGCAAATAATCTTTTCCATGTAAGGTAGTATAGTCACAGGTTATAGGGATTAGGGTATGAGCATCTTTAAAAGGCATTATTTTATGACATTGTTTATATTATTTCCTGTGAAATATTATTACTTTAGGAAACAGATAAACTTTTCTTGCCATTAAAATTCCATGAGCTTTTTCTAAATTAATGAATCTACCAAAATATCTAACTTCCTGTGGGCATTTTATATCTCAGTTAGACATTAAAAACTTGGGTAACTTTGCCTGAAACCATAGTTTGAGTAGATAACTTACAGACCCTCCAATTCACATTCGTAACATAAAATTATATTTATATTGTATAAATGAGCCACAGACAGCCTCTGTGTATTGGCCCAGAAGTGCTTTATTTCTTCACTATACTTTGAGGCTTATTTGCTCCAAAAAAAAGAAAAATCTGCCAGCATCAAACTCAAATTTTTACATATCCATTTTTAAAAATAACCCAAATGAGAAGATCATAGCCATTTAGAACTTGTTTGTTTTATACCACTTGTAAAACCTTATCTAACAAACATTAACAATTGATAATATAGGACCTTATAGTTATAAGGCCCCAAGCTGCTATAATCCTTCAGAGTTTTTTGACCCAAAGACTCCCAGATGTACTGCTGAACAACATCATCTAGACACGTAAGCACCCACTTCCATTCCCCTCCTGGAATTTCCCTTACCCACCTCTCCTGGATAGTGGCTCCTGGCCTAAGCCTCCAGCTAGTATCACGCTGTAAGTGTCTTCCTATCTCATGCAGTCCTGTCCAAGTACCACCGATGAGATGAATGCTCATTATGTGTTATTGCCTATTGTGGTTGTATCTTTTCCTTGATCAGCCTCAAATCATTCAAATCCCCTACAATTTCCTGTCTCAAACACCAAAGATTCTTAAACTCAAAATCTGTAACACTATACCTCAGTCAGTAGTAAGTTAGGTAGAAAATTGGAACAATTCCTTGCAAAACTATTTACACTATTGGGAGCTTTTATAAGCACATAAGTGTTTAAAATATTGTTATCTACAATTAATTGAATTTTACTAAATGGCAGACATTTTACAAGGCAGTTTGCAAATATCACATTTAACTTGATTACCATGACAATAAAATAAGGTAGGTGCTGTTATTTCTATTTTATCTATAAGGAAAATGAGATTTAGAAAACTTACATAAATTTCCCCAAACAAAATAAATTTTTCATGGGAGGACTGAGCCACTATTAAATCAAGTCCAAGTCTGTCTTCCAATAAAATGCTTAGTCTTTTTCTCTTTTACTATGTTATGTTCTTCTTGTGTGGACTTCTATTATTTTTGTAATCTTTGTTTTGTTTGTTCTGTTTCACTAAGCAAATGCTTTTTTTCCAATTTTTACTGTGCATATTAGTGTTCAATATTTTCTACTTCGCATATGAATAAAAATAAAAGAAAAAACTCTTTAAAAATATTGCATTAACCCTGAAGAAAATAAGTGTTTTTAATCCTCATATTCTGTTTAATATCTACAAATAATTTTGTTTAAATTAACTTTCAGTTAATCAAATTCTTGATGATTATAAATATGTTATGTATAATTTTGACATAAATGCTAAACAAATATGTTGCAATAAATGCAGATATACAAATATCCTAGTAGGGCATATCATCCTACAGATATTTACAGCAGGAATGCACTGAAGGGGTTTTTTTCTTTAATATTTCCATTGATGTAACTAAGTCACTTGCTAAATTACATTTAGCAATGAGATATGCCCATTTGTAATTGATGTAAGTGAAAAGTGGTAGAGTCAAGTAATCAGAAATTTGGAGGGCTTGCTAATTGAAAAGATCAGTGGAGGAAGTGCATCTGCAAAAGCCATCCTTAGGCCCTAGGAAAGGCTGAGGGAATGTGGTTTACAAAAAATCCAAATACAATTTAGTCAGTATCCAAGGAAAAATTGGTTCTACGAGTTTGAATAACACTTAACTAAAAATCTAGTGAGACTGAGGTAGACACCAGAATAATGTGTGTTTATAACAAGAAATAAAATGTCACATGGACCAGAGTATTTGTATCTTTAAATCTCAAGGGGGAAGACAAATAATCAATAAAAGGTAGCATTTTTATTTGCTATGAAAACTCCAGAACATAGAGACAGGAAATACGCAAAAATATTTAATGAGCACTATATCAGAAAGAAAATTTTTATGGGAATTAAAACTATATGTTGAACAAGTACTCTAAATAAGGGGAATTAGTTGTGTTAAATATTTAATAACATCAGGTTTAGTTAGCTAGTCTAAACATCCAATCATAGGTACTATCTTGTCAATAAGTAGTAAAAAATATTATTTTCTCCTGTGATTTATATTTAGCCCTGTCCTTGTGAAAACCTGGACATTAGAATGAGAAATATTCAAATTTTGATGGGCAATATATCCACTTTCTTAGGCATTTACTAAATTAAACACAGAAGGCAAGTATCTCTCTCTGTTTAGTTCCTCCTTCTGTAAAAATACATCCTTCAGGTTTATGTTAGCATTTTAGTGGCATCTGTCTGCTCAGGGAATCCCTTCTTCTTCTTGGGTTAATGGAAAGATTTCATTATCAAAGGGAAATCTTATCTTCTTCACTTTCTGGCTTTGGGGGCAACTTATTGGACTCTCTTTCTGATGCTAACCAAAACCATGTTTTGATCCATTAAACAGTGACAAAGTGTTTCATGTAATTCTTCCCCTGGTGAGTGGTAGAGAGGGGAATCTTCAACTCATAAAATATAAAATACATATATCACTTTTTTACAGGCTACTTTGGTATACTTAAATAGATTGTACGTGTCTATTTTTTAGTCTCCTTTCTTGTGTCATAAACATCTTTATTTAACTCATCTTTAGTATTTCTCAGAGTACCTTACACTATATTTCCCCCTGAGTATACACTCAATAGCTGGTTGCAGAAATAAACAGAAATCAACTGAACCACTGTTAGCCATTGCCAAAAAGCTAATGAAAGGGAAAGACATATTCTTTTCTAGATTTTGATATTTTGTAAAACCAGAAGCAAAATGTTCTCCAGAGTTCAAAGCAAATAGGGCAGATTAGAATTCAGACAATATGGAAAAGGCATACTTTTACTATTTTATCTTGCTATAAAAGAGAGGAGACATTCATTAACTTGGAGTTTTGGAATATTTACCATTTTTGGCCTGTTACAGCAGCTCTTTGGGAGGCCAAGGTGGGTGGATCACTTGAGGTCAGGAGTTTGAGACCAGTCTGGCCAACATGGTGGAACTCCGTCTCTACCAAAAATACAAAAATTAGCTGGGTGTGGTGGCACGCTCCTGTAATCCAAGCTACTTGAGAGGCTGAAGCAGGAGAATTGCTTGAGCCTGGGTTGGGTGGGGAGGCCGAGAGCATGCCACTGCATCCAGCCTGGACATCACAGTGAGACTCTGTCTCAAAAAAAAAATTATAATTTTTGAACTTTAATCTATAAAATGTCTCATATATACATATATCTATCTATGTACATGCACGTGTGTGTGTGTGTGTGTGTGTGTGTGTGTGTGAGAGAGAGAGAGAGAGAGAGAGAGACACGTGGGTATCTGCGTCCATGAAGTCTTCTTTCAGGTTCACTATGTTGTGATGAGATTGGTTTAAAAAGTATATGAAATGGAATATTCAAAGATTGTAATCGATATACTTTCTTTCATAGAGATTTATCTTTATGATTATTGAGGGTAACTTAGCATTGAAACATTGAGAATAAACAAGAGGACAATAATTTGGGATGAAAACCTCTGGATTATGTTAACCATTAGCAGATTTTCAGGATGCGTAGTATGATAAATGACTGCTATCCAGTTTTACCTGCAGTTAACCATCTTTATGGGAGACAAGAAAATTTGGAAGACACTCTCTCCCAAAAGGGACAGCTCACTGCCAAAAATATGAATTTCATTTCCCGAAATGCCATTGGAATAAGGCATATCTTCATTGTTAAAAGATTTCTTGTTGTAGTTGGACAGAAGTGCTTGTGTGTGATATTCAGCAATAAATAACCTCTGATGTTTCAGATCTGGTTTCAGAAAACACTACATCCAGCAATGGGAAAAGGGGAAATTGTATCGCTTCATCTGCTCTGAGTTACAAAACCCCAGAATCTTGTTCCACAGGGGAATCATGTCACTGGAGCTAACTACCATGGCCGCAGAAAATTTAATAAAAGACTCAGCGACAGCAAGAAGCTCTCAAGGTGAGGTGGTGCTATAGTTTTATTACCTTAACCGTGCCTGCATAATAAAACCATTACAGAGTCACAGTAAATATTGTAAATCATGTATTCTCAACTATAAAAGTTCATAATGAACCAAGCATAAATATCAGTAAAATATATGAATAACAAAACTACCCAAATACATACTACATAATAATGAAGACAGAAGTTTAATCTTGACTTCTCTTGGGTGCGGCTTAAAATGGTGTTGACAGCCACTGGAGAAACCCAGTGACGAAAAGTAAAAGGTAGAAAACTGAGGACTGGTAAGTAATGACTTCTCCTTGTAGTAACCCTGTCACTTAGAACAAATTCTTACACTGGTATTTTCAGAATACTGTATTTATCAACTTTCTTTTTGTTATCGTGTGCATTTACGTAAGTCACGGAAGCAGTTTGTTGCTTATCGAACAGCAATCTGCTGGATTGTTTCTTGCATGTAGGACCCTGAATAGTTTCAAGCATCTACCCTATTGGATTCAATTCTGTTCTTTTTCAAGGATAAATGCAGTAAGTCTATTCTAAAAATTATATGTATTTTGCCAGTGATTGGTATAGGAGTGGGTATGGGTCCAGATTTAGTGTAATGTGGATGTAGAGACTCCATTCCTACATGATTTATACAAACAGGAGGCCTTGAGTTAAGCAGGCGCATGATTCATTTGTAACCATTCTGTAACTGTGAATGGAGCACATTTCTGGATAAGGCCAACAAATGAGGTTGGTGTAAAGAAACATAGAAAAAAACCTGAGTCCTGGATAATGCTAGTAAACTGCGGAATTAACGTAGCTCTGAATTTCTTTTAATGTGAGATAATACATTTTCTCAGTGTTTAGTAAGTCAAGATATTCTTACTTGCAGCTGAAATCTGCCTCAGTGATAGATACAAGATTCATAAAAGGAATCACAATTTGTAAAAATGTTGATTCAGAAGACAATTATTTATTTATTCATTTATATTTTTTAGAACAGCGTCTCACTCTGTCATCCAGGCTGGAGTATAGTGACTCAATCTTGGCTCATTGCAACCTCCTCCTCCCAGGTTCAAGGGATTCTTCTGCCTCAGCCTCTCAAGTAGCTGAGATTACAGGTGTGCACCACCATGCCTGGATAATTTTTGTATTTATTTATTTATTTTTATTTTTTAGTAGCAATAGAGGTTCGCCATGTTGGCCAGGCTGGTCTTGAACTCCTGACTTCCAGTGATCCACCCGCCTTGGCCTCCCAAAGTGTTAGGATTATAGACATGAGCCATCATGCCAGTCCCAGAAGACAATTATTTAAAAGTTGTCAGGGGAGACTGTGATAGCTTTATATCACTAAGTAAATTTATTAAAGACTGTAATAATTGGATTATATGGATAACATAGTTAGATTATACAGATCTTACACTATTTTCTCTAGGAAGTGTTTTTATAACATATGTTATTCAAGTTTATATTAGTTCTTAATAGCTTTTCCCTCTTGTAGAAAATTATGAAAATGGTATAGAATCCTAAGAAAAATAGTACTAGCTTATTTTAAATAGAATTTTGAGAAAACATGATTTTTGTTCATTTTCTGTCATACCATTGATGGCATTATTCCCTAAATTCTAAATTTTAATGAGCAATTGAAAGAATTCTCTTTAGTTTTCTAAAAATTTTACTCAAATTATAGTTTTTATAGTGATGTGCCACTTTATCTTTAGCTTTTCAGGCCAAAAAACTTGTTTAATATTAAGCAAATCACTAATAGCTTTATTATTTATTCATGTTTAGGGATCTCGATAATACTAAACCCAAAAAGCAGACATTGCTTATTTATGAAAATTCTCAAAATAATAACATGAAGTTGTCAGTTGAAGTCACAACCTTTGTAACTGAGAAATTATGCAGGGCATGACCTGAGACGGATTCATTTTCTTTTAGTCTATGATTTCCTTATATCATTTTTAGTTAAAATATGAAAATGACAAATATGTCAAAAAAAGAAAAAATATATCATTCTAGATGAAATAGTCGATAACATGAATTCAAAAACTGATTTAAAATTTTTGATTAGATGTTTTCCATTGGTTTTATTATGTCAAAGATGATATTGAGTCCATAGCCATAAAGGAATACATGTGCCTAGTAATCTTAACTTAAGGTTTTCACCTTTTGAAACTTTACTAGGGCAAGGAATTTATAGACATTTTATTCACTCTATAATTACCTATTGAATTGAGTCAGTCTATCTATCTATCTATCTATCTATCTGCCTGTGTGTCTGTCTGTCTGTCTGTCTATCTATCTCAGACATCATGCTAAGTGCTGAATAACTAAATATATAATTTCTAATCATGTGAGAAAGGCTGACTGGAACTGGGGAATCAGTAAATAAGAAAAAAAACCAAAAAACAAAACAACACAGCATTACAGAATATGAGAATGTAATCACAATAAATAAACCAATGCAATTTTCTGTGTTGCACTTTCATTTATAAAGTAACGGGGACTAGGTCTTAGGTTGGGGATTATATTTTTAAGTTTTCCAGAGAAGACCGAGCTGTAGAAATGATCTTTCTGGAAACCAGATGATGAAAAAGAGCTGATCATGCAGGAGCAGAGAAATTGACCTGGAGTATATAAACAGTTCATCTAAAGGTCTTGAAGCTGGAAAGGGCTTGCTCCATTTGAACAGAAAGTTCAATGTACATAGATCATAGTTCTCATACATCTATTAGATTTATTTTCTCTCCTGCCTTTTTCTTTTATTCTTTCTCTTTTTTTCAGAAATAAAACCATACCAGTCTGATTTTTGTATTATTTCTATAGTTAAAGTATAACATTTTTCAGCTTTACTGGGGCATAATCGATGAGATATCACACTTAAACGAGAAGAGTGAATAGGTCTGGGCCAAGAGCATTTAGCTCCTTGCATTTCTAATCAAGTTTGAAATACACGACCTTTTTTTATATCTGAAAACTCTCCTTTATGTCTGGTTTTCCAATTAACTTTGAATCTATATTTACATTTATAACTTGAATTATGTTCTTCCTTACCAGCCTTGCCCAGGGTTTTTTCCATTGAGGAAGAGTCTTTTAAATACATTGGGTTTGAATAAGAAAGGAGCTGTAGGCAAGATCTTACTTATCACAATCTGACTTGGCACTGAGGTCCTTACTATTTTGAAGAGAGTGCTAAGTACACAGGCTTTGTAAAGACTTGCCTAAATTTGAATTCTGCTTCAACTCCTTAGTTGCTGGATGGCCTTGTACAAATTATTAGAATTGTATCTGCATTTTCTCCATCTTTAAATGATGCTAATATCTACTGTGCAGTGTAGGTATAAATAAAATGCCCATTGTACTGCTTTTTAAATTTTTTTGTTTTACAATATTCACCACATGATAGCAATTCCTTACTTTGATTATTTATACATCTTTTTTCTAGACTATAATTCCCCTAGTTTTTTGTTTGTTTGCTTTAAAATATGCCTCATTACATAATTAACAGGGCATTCTAGCAATCCATTACATGTTCAAAATCATACATTGTTTTCAATAAAATTCTTAGAATTATTTTCAGTATTAAACAAACTATTGACTCTTTATAAGGAAAGATGGTATCAAGTAGGACAAGTTGTTAAAATAATTTAATTATAAGCACATAAATCAGAACTTTAATTCTATTAACTATTCAACAAATATCTACGAGATACATGCTAAGCAATTAGAAAACTGTTATTGTGTGTATTATAAAAATATAGTTGATTTCTATTGAATCATTACAGAGTACTGCTAGATTTCTATAACATACACAATTTTATTTATTCCTCAATTCAATAATATAATTGAGCTCCTACTATGAAGCTAATATTGAGAACATTCTCATGTGAAATAATATTTCTTTCTTGCCTCCTCTTCCTTTCTTTCACTCTTTTTTTCCCTTGGTTGCAGTAAAAGAATTTATTGGCACAGGGCTTCATGGTTAGGAGACTAGTTATACAGTGGCAAATTGAGTAAATAAAGAAAATGATTGAGAATAAAGAAAGGCAAGTTTATCATTGTAAAAGAAAGGTGACAGATTTGTGAGGGAAAAGGAGAAGACAAAAATAAACCTGTGATTGTTGAATTTGAATGTGCATATATGTGCCAATTCATGGTTTTAGATCAATTTATCAATAGCTGGAGATGTGTGTGTGTGTGTGTGTGTGTATTTGTACCATGTAAATATTCACGTGCATGTGTGTGTGTATACACATATATATTATACATCTTGTTAAAAATGCATCTTGTTTGGGCCCCAATTGAAGAGGATAAATGATTAATGGCACTAACAATAGCTAACACTACAGACATTTCTGTTGGTTCTCTCTCTCTTTCCCCATGTGTGTGTGTTTGTGTGTGTATAAAAAGTTTTGCCCATATTTTTTCCTCATAAATGGATGTACACAGTCTATCATGGGATTCACCTTCAACATCATTTGGTCCCTTTATACAATGAGTATCTTTTTGTAAATGGTTGATTTCTATTGGTTCTCTTTCTCTCTGTCTCCATATATGTGTGTGTATGAATGTATATTACATATATACACATATGTATTCTGATAGATACATGCATACAGGGTGTCATAGTCAAATCAAGGTTTTTAGATATTTATTATCTCTCTGTTTGTCTATTACCAAGAAATTAAACCATAATAAAATAAATAAATATATATATATATATACACACATATGTGTATATATGGGAGTCTTTACAAAGTTCATGGGGACCCAGACTTCACTGCTACACAATATATACATGTAACAAAACTACATTTGTACCACTTAGATTTATAAAAATAAAATTCATGGAAAGATACATATTAAAGAAACTATGCATGGTTTTAAAAATATTTTTGGCATCAAAATAAACTTATACTAACTTGTTATAACATATCAGAACAGGATCTGGTTGGAGGCACTGAGAAGGATAAGATATCAGTTTAAAAATAGTCCCTTTTAGAGCAATATGAATTCTGCTAAAATTGAAGTAAGAAGAAACATCAAATGTATGGTGAAGCTTGGGTGAAAGAATGATGAAATCACTGATGCTTTACAAAAAGTTTATAGGGACAATACCCTAAAAAAAAATCAGCCATTTACAAAAGAATACTCATTTTAAGAAGGGAACTGGATGATATTGGAGGTGAAACTCACAGCAACAGATTATTCACATCCAACTATAAGGAAAAAATTCATCTTGTTTGTGCCCTAATTGGAGAGGACAAATGTTTTACAGCACAAACTATAATAAAGAAATAAAATAATATTAGCTATGGGGATCACTCCATCAGCATAGAGACCCCTCCATGTCTCCGCCATGACGGAGTTAGAGCCTGGACATATTCTCCCCCCGCTGAGGGCAGTTGAGCTGAGGAAAAAAGAAGGAAGTGATAGAGGCCTGAGTTTGCAGAAGCCTATTCTTGATCCACTGAGCTAATGGCATGTCTGGGTGAGGCCTGCGTGACCATTTACGAGACTATTGTCTCTTGAAGTTCCCATTCTGGGCTGGTTTTATGACTCTGTTTACCTGCATTCACTAAATCCCGTGATCGCTCACATGTTACTAGAAAAATGCTACCCCTCAAATTATCGCTCGCCTTGATGTTATTTACTGTAACTGTAGTCATTGATAAGAGGATAAGAATCTGAATAGGATTAGAATCTTTTGTTTGTTTTGGGTCCAGTGATCTTTAGATAAACCTGTATGCTACCCCGTCCCATGCTTACTTTGTAATTTTCTGTTCCCTCCTGATAAAACTTTTGTAATGGGACCTACATCAGTCACTGTATGAAAAAACATATATAAGCATCTGTGCACAAAGAATAAATCGCTGATCTGAGCATAGCTCTTATCAGACCTCCAGACCTATTTCTTTCTCTATCTCTCTTTTCTTCCGTGCGCTCTCTCTTCCAGGTATTAGGACCCTCTTGCTAGTCAAGAGATCCCTGGCAGATGTGTCGATCTCATGGACCCCAACAATTAGCCAATACCATAGACATTTCTGTTTGTTCAGCTTACATAACTCTGCCTGAAAAATTAAAGTTGAGCAAAGTTTCCACTTGGTGGCTACCAAAACTATTAGACTCAGCTATGGGCTGGAGCAAAGCTTTCAATGGAAATTTTAAACAAATGAACTCAAGATCTTGAAGTATTTCTCTGAATAATTGTAACAGGAGATGAGACATGGCTTTACTAATACAATTCTAAAGAAAAAGCACAATCAAAGCAATGGCTACCAAAATGTGAAGTGGTCCAGTCAAAGCAAAAGCAGACTGGTCAAGAGCAAAGATCATGGTGACAGTTTTATGGGATGCTCAAAGCATTTTTCATATTGGCTTTTGGGGGAGCCAAAGAATAATAACATCTGCTTATTATGAGAGTCTTTTGAGAAAGCCAAAGTTCTAGCAAAAAATGCTGAGGAATATCGTTCTTCACCAACAAAGACCAAGACTCCTGGTGAAGTAGTTGGTTCCAGAAATAGAGAGAGAGAGAGGGGGAGAGAGATCCAAGATGGCTGATCATTAACAGCTCAGGCTCGTACTTCCCAGTGAAAGTGCAGAGAACGAGAGGACGCCACACTTTCAGACGAATATTTGTTGCTCACGGACCAAGAGATTCCCAGTGGAGGAGCCCCACGGGTCGCGTGACTCTTGTGGCCAGCGCGGTGGTTTTGCTGGCGCCTTAGCATGGCAGTTCTTGGTGCAGAGTCCGGAGACTCCCGGGCAGAAAAGCACCATCAATCTTAACACTGCTGTTTTGGCTGGCACAGTGGATTGCTCAGATTTCGGCGCTGGGAATCAACAAGTTGGATGTCTGCTCAGAGACCTAGTTAGAAAGTCGGTAATTACAAAGATGACAGAGGGATAAATATATAATGAAGGGAAGAAACCAGCCTAAAAAGGCAGAGAATACTCAAAATCAGAATGCCTCTCCCTCTACAGGGAATCCCAATTCCTCATCAGTAACGGAACAAGGCTTAATGGAGAACGAGGGTGTTCCAATAACAGAAGCAGGTTTCAAAAGGTGGGTGATAAGAAACTTCTGTGAATTAAAAGAACTTGTTTTAACCCAATGCAAAGAGACTAAGAACCTTGAAAAATGTTTGACGAAATGTTAACGAGAATGGACAATTTAGAGAGCAATATAAGTGAATTGATGGAGCTGAAAAACACAACAGGAGAACTTCGTGAAGTATGCACAAGTTTAAACAGTTGAATTGATCAAGCAGAAGAAAGGATGTCAGAAGTCGAGGACCAGCTCAGTGAAATGAAATGAGAAGACAAGATTGGAGAAAAAAGGATAAAAAGGAATGAGCAAAGTCTCCAGGAAATATGGGACTATGTGAAAAGACCTAATTTATGTTTGATAGGTGTACCTGAATGTGATGAAGAGAATGAATCCAAGTTGGAAAATACTCTTCAGGATATCATTCAAGAAAACTTTCCCAACCTAGCAAGGCAGGGTAATATTCAACTCCAGGTAATACAGAGAACACCACAAAGATATTCTTCAAGAAAACCAACCCCAAGGCACATAATTGTCAGATTTATTAGGGTTGAAATGAAGGAGAAAATACTAAGGGCAACCAGAAAGAAAGGTCAGGTTACCCATAAAGGGAAACCTATCAGACTTACAGCAGATCTCTCAGCAGAAACCCTACAAGCCAGAAAAGAGTGGACCAATATTTAACATCCTTAAAGAAAAGAACTTTCAACCCAGAATTTCACATCCAGCCAAACTAAACTTCATAATCGAAGGAAAAATTAAATATTTTGCGAACAAACAAGTACTTAGAGACTTCACCACCACCAGGCCTGCTTTACAAGAGTTTCTGAAAGAAGCACTATACATATAAAGGAACAACCAATATCAGCCTTTCCAAAAATATATCAAAAAGCCAAGAGCATTAACACAATGAAAAATTTACACTAACTAATGGGCAAAACAGCCAGCTAGCATCAAATGCCAGTATTAAACTTATATATATTCTAATTGGATAAAAAGCCAAAACCCATCGGTATGCTGCATCCAGACCCATCTCACATGCAACGATACACAAAGACTCAAAACAAAGAGAAGGAGGAAGATTTATCAACCAACCAGAGAGTAAAAATAAACAAATAAACAACAAGCAGGAGATGCAATTCTCGCCTCTGATACAGTAGACTTTAAAGCAACAAAGAGCAAAAGAGGCAAAGAAGGACATTACATAATGGCAAAAGGATCAATGTAACAAGAAGAGCTAACGATTTTATAGATCAACGAGACAGAAAATTAACAAGGACATCCAGGACTTGAACTCAGACCCAGAACAAGTAAACTTAATAAACATTTATAGAACTCTCCACTTCAAATACACAAAACATACATTACCACCTCACACCTATTCCAAAAGTGACTACATAATTGGAAGTAAATCACTCCTCAGTAATTGCATAGCATTTCATAGGTTTAAATGAAATATTGGTTGACTGCTTGTTTGTTATTTTCTTCCCTTATTCCTTCCTGTCTACATCAAGTATAATTATTGGTATAAAAGAGGTTTTCAATACCCATTACTAAACTGCATTCTAACCTGGGCAAGAAAGCAATACTCCCATTCTCTCTCTCTCTTTCTCTTCCTTTTTCTTCCTCTTCTTCATTCTTTTTTTTCTCTCTTTCTTTCTTTCTAAAAAAAAAAAAGAGAGAGAGAGAGAGAATACCAGAATCTAAGAAATTGCTCACAGAAAAATTGCATCAAGAGGACACAGGAAACAGTTTGAAGAGAGTCTCATTGATAAAATTTGCAATAATTTGAACATTAAAATAAAGCGATTGTAAAAAATTATATATCACTGAATAAAATTAGAATGTATAAAATCATACCAGCATACATTGAAAATGAATAAATATCTAAATAAATAAAAATAGGAAATTTTTGCCTTACAGTGGAATACCAATAAATATAGAATAAATGAAATAATTAGGAATTCACTGTTAGGAAATTATCATAGTAATAATTGTATCAGGCAAGTAACAATGGGTATTAAAATGGGGGATAAAAATTTTATGAAGGAAAAGATATTTCTCCTTACAAAATATTTATCAATTACTTGTTAGTCAATGAGGACAAAATAATTATTACTTTTACAGGGAGAAACTTTATAAATATCATTTTAATTTAACGATAAATGTTAACATCACCAACCATAGGACAAATCAACATTGTACATTTCCTATATGATGCACTGAGAAGAACTCAGCAATCCTTCCACGATATTTCTTACAAAACTCCATTTTCTGAACATAACTGTGAGGAAACATCCACACCAATCTGAACTAAGAGACATTCAAAAATGTTATTCATTTTCTTTTTAACATTTTGCTTATAAGAAATTGCCAATCTCCCAAAGTGCTGTTTCTTATAACTTCTTTTTAGAGCTAGATAATAATTTTACATATGTGTGAAGTACATGTGATATTCTGATAGATACATACATATGGGGTATCATAGTCAAATCAAGGTATTAAGATACTTGTTACCTCAAAACATCTCTTTGTGTTGGAAATATTTCAAATTTTCTCTTCTAGCTGTTTTGAAATATACAGTAAATTATTATTGACTATAGTCACCCTACTGTGCTATCAAACACTAGAACTTATTACAGACTTTATCTATATGTTTGTATCCATTAACCAGCCTCTCTTTATCTCCACACTCCAAGCCTCTCCAGCCTCTGGGAACCATTATTCTACTCTCCATAGCCACAAGATCAAATTTCTTAGCTCCTATGTGAATGAGAACATGCACTGTTTGGCTTTCAGTTCCTAGCTTGTTTACCTTAATATAATGACCTCCAGTTTCCATTCATGTTGCTGCAAATGATAGGATTTTATTCTTCTTATGGTTGAATAATATTCAATTGTGTAAATATACTGTATTTTCTTTATCCATTCATCCATTGCCGGAGGCTTACATTGATTTCATATCTTGGCTATTGTGAAAAGTGCTTCAAAAAACATGGGAGTGGAGTTATTCCTTTGATATGTTGATTTCCTTTACTTTGCATAATACCCAGTAGTGGGATTGCTGGATGAAATGGTGGTTCTAATTTTAGCTTTTTATTTTTTCAAAAAATCTCCATAATGTTTTTCATAATGGCTGTACTAATGTATATTTCCAACAACAGTGTATGAGTGTCCCTCTTTTCCACATCCTTACCAACATCTGGTATTGTCTGTCTTTTTTATACAAGCCATTCTAATTGGGGTGAGATTATTTTTCTCTCTGGTTTTGATCTGCATTTCCCTGATGATTAGTAATGTTGCACATTTTCTCATATACCTGTTGGCCTTTTGTATGTCTTCTTTTGAAAAATGTCTTATAACTTAATAAATTTCACTTCTAGAAGTTCTTGCCAGGGCAATCAGGCAGGAGAAAAAAAAATGCATCCATATTGGAAAAGAGACATCAAATTATCCCTATTCATGGATGATATAATCTTATACCTAGAAAACCCCAAAGACTCCACCAAAAATCTCTTAGATTTGATAAATAAATTTAGTAAAGTTTTAGGATGCAAAATTAATGTACAAAAATTAGTAGCATTTCTGTACACCAATAATGACTTAGCTGAGGACCAAATCAAAAACAGAATCCCATTTACAACAGCTACAAAATAACCTAGAAATACATTTAACCAAGGAAGTGAAAGATTTTTACAAAAAGAATTACAAAACACTGATGAAAGAAATTAATGAAAGAAACAATGTCACTAAAATGACCACACTGCTGAAAAAAGCTACAGATTTAATGCAATCTCTACTAAATTGTCAATATTATTTCTCACAGAATTATAAAATACAATTCTAAAATTTATGGGCAACCCAAAACAGCCCAAATATCCAAAGTAATCTTAAGCCACAAAATAAAACAAAACAAACCCAATGCTGAAAGGATCACATTACCTGACCTCAAATTATACTACAAAGCTATAGTAAGCGAAGCACCATGGTAGTGGTATGAAAGTAGACACACAGATCAATGAAACTGAATAGAGAACTCCAAAATAAAGCCACATACCTACAACCAACTGATCTTTGACAAACTCAATGAAATATACACTGGGGAAAGAACACCTTATTCAATAAATTGTGCTGGGAAAACTGGATAGTTATACGCAGAAGAACGAAACTGGACTCATATCTCTCACCATATACAAAAGTTAACTCAATATGGACTGAAGACTGAAAACCTGAAACTATAAAAATCCTGGAAGAGAACCTAGAAATAACTATTCTGTATATTTGCCTAGGCAAAACAAATTTATCATCAAATTCTTAAAAGCAAACACAACACAAAATAAAAATAGAAAAATGAGTCTTTATTGAAATTATAAATCTTCTGTACAACAAAAGAAACAACAGAGTAAACAGACAACCTACAGAATGTGAAAACAATATTTGCAATATATGCATCTGACAAAGGGCTAACATCCAGACTCTACAAGGAACTCAAACAACTCAACAAGAAAAAGAACAAAATGAAAACAAAGAACCCTATTACAAAGTGGGCAAATGACATGAACAAACATTTTTCAAAAGAAGACATACAAGTGGCCAAAGAAAACATATTGATAAATGCTCAACATTGGTAATCATCAGAGGAATGTAAATTAAAATCACAGTAAGATATCATCTTATACCAGTCAGGATGGCTATTATTAAAATGTCAAAAAACAACAAATGTTGGTGAGGATGTGGAGAAAAGGGAATGCTTATACACTGTTAGTGGGAATATGAATTAGTACAATCTTTATAGAAAACAGTATGGAGATTTCTCAAAGAACTAAAAATAGAACTACCATTCTGTCCAGCAATTCCACTATTGGGTGTATAGACAAAGGGAAATAAATAAATAAATAAATAAATATATATATAAAATAATACCTGCACTCATATGTTTATTGCAGCACTACTCACAATAGCAAAAATATGGAATCAATCTATGTGTTCATCAATGGAGGATTGGATTTTAAAAACGAGGTATATGTATACACACACACACACACCATGCACACACACACACACACACCATGGTACACTACTCAGCCAAATAAAAAGCAAAAAATATTGTCTTTGGCAGTAACATGGATGGAAGTGGAGACCCATTTTCCTAAGTGAAATAACTCAGAAACTTAACTGGGCATGGTGGAGTGTGCCTGTAATACCACTACTTGGGCAAGTCAAATAAATTATTCTCATTAATAAGTGAGAGCTAAACAATGTGTACATGTGGACATACAAAGTAGAATAATAGATACTGGAGACTCCAAAAGGTGGGAGGGTAGGAGGAGGTGGGAGGGTAGGAGGAGGTTGAGGGTTGAAAAATCACCTATTGAGTGCAATATGTTCGCTATTCAGAAGATGAATGCACTCAAAGTACTAAATGCGTGTAAGAAATATGCACTTGTACACTCTAAATCTATAACCACAAAAAGAATCTAAATAAAAAGTTAAAAGCAAAACCGATAAGAAACAAGTAGACAAAATCATTACAGTATGAGAAGAATCATGAAGTAAATACACAAAATTTCACCTGGCAGAGGGCATCTACTATGAATAGATAATCAGGAGAAACAGTACTGATGCTGATTTCTGAGAGATGTAGAGAGATTAGCCAGGCAAAAAGTAGAAGAACCTCCCAGACAGATGGCATAGCATATACAAAGGTCCTGACACAGGAGGGAATTTAGTATATTTGAGGAAGTGAAAGATTTAGTGTAGCTGGAGCTAGGACAAAACTGAAGTTGGAGAGAAAGACAAATCAATGCGTACACACAATTTGTTGATTCCTGTAGCAGATATGATGATGTCAGATTGAGCCTGGGACTTCAACAAGGACACTCTTGGTTTCTACCCCATTTTCTATTTTTTTCTTCCATCCCTTTACTAGTTTTTCCTGAGACTATTTCCTCAATGAACCATTTACACCTGAATCCTTGCATCAAAGTCAGTCTTTGGGAATGTAACAAATCAAGCTCTAATCTACTGCATAAAATATAAAGATAAATAAGAATGCAATATTGTTTTTGATATATTATTGTCATATAACATTATATGATTAATAAATCACAGACTTCTTAACACAAAGTCCATAGTGAGCTGGCAAAAAGTCACAGAGTCATAGAATTTTACAGCTGAGAGAAGAGCCTTTGAAATAATCTAATGCAAGCTTCTCATTTTACCAATGAAATGAGGCTTCAGCAATTTGGGAATTCGTATCAAGAGCTTGTCAGAAAGGTCATACTTTATGACCCTGTAATCTTTTTTTTATGGAACATAGCCTAGGTAAGTAGGCATAAACTCAAAGATTTATGCATAGAGGTTTTCATCTGACTATTATATAGAATAGTAAAATATTTGGAAGCCATCTAAATGTCCAAAATACGAGAAAAACACATTATGAACTGTGTATTGGCATATTTATTCATATAATAAAAAGGATACTTTAAGAGAATATTTAAGAGATGTGAAAAGGCTCACAATTTGAGGTGGAAAAAGCGTTAAAACAGGACCATTCGTTAGAATGAAAGGAAGGTATATATCAAATTGGTATGTGATGTGTATTTCCTTTTTATACCATTATATATTTTCAAAACTTTCCAGAGTACTTTTACCAGCTTTATTTTTTAAAACATTATAAAAATAAATATAAATTGACTATTACAGAAAAAAGTGACATATTTTAAGGTCAAATTGACACATCACTCAGGGTTGGGACTTGCATTTTAGAATCCTAATTCTTAATCTTGGTTTCTATTTTACCATAATGAAATGAAAACTTTTAGTGGAGAAGAGAATTTTAAAAGTGAATTGTTTGTTAAAAATTATTTAGTATCTTCCTGGTACAGGTCGAGGTAGAGTTAAGGATCTAATATTTCAGGTCTTCCATTTTTGTCTTTCTCCATATCTTCCTTTCCTTTTTTTTTTTTGATTTCTTGCCTCCATTTCTTTCACTGATCTATTTCAATCTGGTTTAAGCAGCAGAATTCTCCTCAGTTTTTTTTTTTAGTGGAAGATATAATCAGTACTTTTTCTACCTATGAGGCCACTTATAGTCATTTTGAAAAATAAATAGAATCTTTTTCTTTTTCTAAATAGTAGCTTAAGGAGCCTGGCTTACTCAAGTAAATATTCATTGCTTGGTAGGAATGAATAAGGAGGAACAATGTGTTTGTTTCTTCCAAAGTATCTTTGGGAATTGGAATTATACATTATGTAAACTTTTGAGTTTGTCAATTTTCACTCAGAATAATTCCCTGGAGATTGACCAAGCTGTTGTGTGTATCCTTTTTATTGCTGAATTGTATTCCATGCCAGGTCTGTGCCATGGTTTATTTAAGCATTTCTGCATTGAAAGACATCTGGATTATCTCCAGTTTGGGATTATTATGAATAAACCTGCTATGTACATTCATGCAAATTATTTTTTGTGCATGCAGACATATTTACACAGGAGTCAAGAAGCTAATGTAAATAAATTTAAAATTTTATGATAGATTATGATTGTTTCAACCAAATTTTCATTTAATATTTGTGAGTCTCAGAGTAAAAAGTACAAATAGAGGCCAACTAGCATATGGTCTTAATGCTTACAGGTTATAAAGCATGACAATAAATCTGATACTTTGACAAATACACCTTTAGAATGACTTGGAAAGACAGGCTTGAATTTTGAATTTTTAAATTTAAAAACTGGGCCTAATGGAGCTTGTTGTTAGCTGGAGGGTTTATGGAGACAGGATTTCAGTTGATCTGCAGTAGTAGAATAAGATACAGAGGACTCCAAGAGGAAAATTTAACATGACAGATGGGGGTCTATAAATGATTATCTGAATTTGAATCTAAATTATAAACTTAGATTAATATTCTTCAAACATTTTTAGTAAAGATTGAGAAAGTATGTAATCTCTGTGAGCACTTTAAAATTGATGTACATATTTTAAAATCCTATGTTTCAATGGTGTAGCCATGTCATTTTTATAATATAGTAAATATTGACATTTTAAAATAAAACTGTGACATCATTTTTCAACTCTAGCCAATGGAATATAAATGACAGAGGGTTTCTATTTCTACTCTATCTTTTTAGAAACATAAGGACAATTTCTTCCTTAGAGCTGGGAAGTGTAACCTCTTCCTCTTTTCTCCTTTATCTGGTATTTCCCATTAATTTCCTCACAAAACTCAGTCTTAATGTTTTCTTTAAAGATAATTTATTAATCATCCTTTTATACTTCTTTACAACTGTGTGTATATATAATTTAATTTATTTTCATAGTAGTTACCATCATCTCTGTTATTTTATTCTTTCTAGAGTACATCTAAAAGAATTATTACTAATATTCTGTTGATTAAAACATGATAAATATATTGCACATTTTCTTTAATTTTTAACATATTATGTATTTATTTTCTAATTTATACATTATAATCTGATGTTTTGATAAATATCTATGTTGTACAATGATTTAATCAGAAGAGTGTATCAATCACCATAGGCATTTATCATTTCTTTGTGGTGAGAACATTCAAAAGCCTCTCTTCTACACAATATTAATAGACAATGTTTTACTGTTAACCATTGATTCACATTTCTCTGATAATTAGTGATATTCAGCATTTTTTACTCATTTTTACAGACCAGGCTTTATTTTTGCTGTCCAGTTGTTTAAATTTCTTACATATTTAAGACATCAACCCTTTGTCAGATATAGTTTGCAAATATTTTTTCCTATTCTATATGTTGTCTTTTCACAACCTTTCACAAGTTTTCTTTTGCTATATGATAGCTTTTGAGGTTGATGCAATCTCATTTATCCATTTTTGCTTTCACTGCCTGTGGTTTTGAGGTCTTATTTTAAAAATCCTTGCCCATTCTAATGTCCTGAAGCATTTCCTTACATTTTCTTCTAGTAGTTTCATAGATCTGTGTTTTACAATTAAGCTTTTGATCCATTTTGAGTTGTTTTTTTGCATATGGTGATAGTTATAATGTTGTCCTTCTTAGTGTAGATATTACATTTTTCCAGTACCATTTATCGAAGACACTATTTTTTCTCCAAAGTGTGTTCTTGACACCTTTGTTCAAAATCAGTTGGCTGCAAATATGCGGATATTTTTCTGGGCTCTTTGTTCTGTTCCGTAGGTCTATGTGTCTGTTTTTATGCCAGTACCATGATGTTTTGGTTACGATAGTTTTGTAATATATTTTGAAGTCAGATAGTAATACCTCCAGGCATCAGGATTGCTTTGAGTATTTGGTGTCCTTTCTGGTTTCATATGTATTTTATGATTGCTTTTTCTATTTTTGTGAAGAATGTCATTGATATTTTGATAGATATTGCATTACATGTATATATTGCTTTGTGTAGTGTGGCCATTTTAACAGTTTTAATTTTTAATTCAATGAACATGGAATATGTTTTCATATATTTGTGTTCTCTTCAATTTCTTTTGTTAAAGTTTTATAGTTTTCAGTGTAGAGATCTTTTGCCTCCTCAGTCAGGTTTATTACTGGGTAACGTTTTTTTGGTAGGCATTATAAATGACATTGTTTTAGTTCATGTTTAGCATGTAGAAATACTACTGATTTTTGTGTGTTGACTTTGTATCCTGCAACTTTACTACGTTTGTTTATTCATGCTAATAGTTTTGTTTGTTTGTTTGGATGGAGTCTTTAGGGTTTCTCTGTATAAGATCATGTCATCTGCAAATAGAGACAATTTTACTTCCTGTTTTCCAGTTTGAATGCACGTTATTACTTTCACTTGCCTAATTGCTCTGGCTACAACTTCCATTATTATGTCAAGAAAAGTGGTGAAAAGCATGTGCCTGATACTTAAGCAAAAGATTTCAGCTTATCCGCATTAAGTATTATGTTATCTCTCAGTTTTGTTATGTATAACCTTTATTGTTCTGAAAAAGATACACTGTATATTTAGTTTGTTGAGAATTTTTGTCATGAAGCAATGTTGAATTTTATCCAGTTGTTTTCCCCACATTTATTGAGATAATCATATGGTTTTTGTCTTTCTGTTAATGTGGCATATACATTTATTGATCGGAATATGTTTAAAACATCCTTACTATTCACCTTGGAGATGAATAGCAGTTAATGATAGTGAATGATCTCTTTAATGTGCTGTTGGATTCAGTTTGCTAGTATTTCATTGAGAAATTTTTCATTTTTGTTCATCAATAACGTTGATTTGTAGTTCTTTTTGTTGTTGTTCTTGTTATGTCTTTGTTTGGTTTTTGAATCAGAATAATGTTGGCTTTGTAAAATAAGTTTAGAAACAATTCCTCCTTTACAGTTTTCTGGACTAGTTTGAGGATAAATTATATTAAAATTTATCTTTAAATGATTGCTAGAAGGCAACAGTGAAGCCATTAAGTCCTGGGCTTTCTTTGATGGAAGACTTTTTATTAGTAATTCAATATTTTCACTTCTTATTGGTCTATTCAGATTTTCTACTTTGTCATAATTTAATCTTAGTGGGTTGTATGTTTCCAGAAATGTTATCTGTTTCTTCTATATTATCAAATGTATTGGCACGCTTATAGGTCTCTTATGATCTTTTGTATTTCTGTGGTATCAGATGTAATGTCTGCTTTTTCATCTCTGATTTATTTGGATCTTCTCTCTTTTTTAATTTTGTCTAGCTAAAGTCTTGTCAGTTTTATCTTTTCAAAAATAACTCTGTTTTGTTCTTTTTAATGTTTTTGTCTATTTCATTTGTTTCTTCTCTGTGCTTTATTATTTCCTTTCTTCTACTAATTTTGGGTTTATTCTTATTTTTTTAGTTCTTTGGTGTAAATCATTAGGCTGTTTATTAAAATTCTTTCATATTTATTACTATTATATAAACTTTTTTCTTAAAACTGCTTCTTCTCTGGCTTATGGGATTTGGTATGATGTGTTTTCATTCTCATTTATTTCTAGAAAACTTTTAATTTCTCTTTGACTCATTGTTTGTTTAAGAGTATGTTGTTTAATATCCATATACCATATATTTGTAATGTTTTCTGAATTTTTCTTATTGGTGATTTCTAATTTTATAGTATTATGGTAAAAGATACTTGATATGATTTCTGTCTTCTTAAATTTGTTAAGGCTTGTTTTGTATCCTAATGCAATATAGTCTAAAAAATGTTTCAGGTACAGTTTAGAAGAATGTGTGTTCTGCAGCTGTTGGATGGATTATTCTGTAAATGTATGTTAGGTTTATTTGGTCTATAGTCCAGTGTTTCTTTGTTGACTTTTTTGTCTAGATGGTTCATCCAATGTTGAAAGTGGAGTGTTAACGCACCCTACTATTATCGTATTGCAGTCTATCTCTCCTTTTAAGTCTGAATAGTATAAATATTTTTTAAATATTACCAAAACTCAGTTGATTAAAAAAATATATTGCACATTTTAAAACTATAAAAGTAGCATTAATTTTTTTTCATGGTGGTTCTCTTACTGATATAAATGGATTTGCAATTTATTTTTACCTTGATTTAAATTGTAGTGAATACTTTTTGTTGGGTGAAGAGAGTTTGAATTTATGTACATTCCAAAATATGCCCTGAAAATAGCAGTTGCATTATCTGGGATGTGAAAGAAAGAGTGATCATTTGTATGCAGAGTCCTGAAATAGTCAGAGCTGTGATTTCTAAGGTTGATTTAATAAATATAATAAAGTGTCTTATGTTATCTCCTCAGTACCAATCACCTTCTGAAGAGAAAATAATATTTAGTTGTAGTTCAATTAATATTTGTTATGTGGAGAACTACAATAAACCAAAGTTTATGGCATGAATATTACATAGTATATATCTTAAGAAATTGGCAGATCTATTTTAAATTTATACTATTATAATATTAGTGCACTAAAAAACATTTCCTGAAATATGGACAATAGGCTATTAACTTTAGTTATTGAAATATTCACAATTAATTATTCATTTTTTGCTTTCATATCCACATTACATTTTTAATGGTATAATTATTTAACATGTCACTAATTTCCTTTTTAAATGCACATAAAATAGTAAATTATTTTTATTAGAATTCAAATTTTTAAAAGTTGATCAATTTGACAATCCTTATAATTTCCAGTGAGAAAAGACATTGAAAAATCAGCTGCCAGCGATGTCTAAATGATTTATAAAAGGAAAGTTTATTATTTTTTTACTGTACCAAGTATGCAATGCATTCAGTTTGTTTTATTAGGACTCAAGTTTTCTAAGATATTAAGTTTTCATTTAAAATAAAATCTCTTTGTCATAATATAAAATTTTAATTTTCTAAGGTAAATGTATGCATGCCCAAATTTCCACATCTTTACTTTCTTTAGTATGTACATTGATGCTGAAATTTCAGAATTAAACTTTATTTTATAATTTTAAATGTAGTATTAATTAAGCAAATGCCATAACCTACTACAGTAAGCAGAATAAAGACTCTAATCCCTGGGACATTAAAATACGATACCGTGTGTGGCCAAAGACTTTGCAGATGTAATTATAGTTACATACTTTCAGATTGAGAATTACCCTAGATTATCCAGGTTGGCCTACAATGAATTAAACATAGTCTGTGCATTCGTTTTCTGAAGCTGCAGCAACAAAGTATCACAAACTGTGTGACATAAACAATGGACATTTATTATCTAGCAGAATTGACTCCTTCTAAGGGTTGTAAAGGAAAATCTGTGCCATATCTTTCTCCTGGCTTCTGTTAGCCTCAGGCATTTCTTTATTTGTAGATTGTGTTCCTTCTGTGTTTTCACATCATCTTCCCTCACATGTCTATCTCTGTGTCCAAATTTTCTCTATTCATAAGGATGCCAGTCATACTAGATTAGGGTCCACACTAATGACTCCATTTTAACTAGATAACCTCTGTAAAGACCTTATCTCCGAAGTAGTTCACATTCTCAGATATGGGGATTAGAAATCCAACATACCTGTTTTTTGGTGACCCAGGTCAATCCATAAGAGCATGGGTTACATATTTTTATTACAATTCCTAAAATAGGAGAATAATCTGTTTTCAGCAAGTGCGTCGTGTCTCATACTGTTCTATGTGTGGACCCCAGATGGTCAAAATCTGTGTTCTGTGAATGCTGTAGAGAGACAAGAGCAGAAAAAAAATGACAAAAGATGAAAATTTCTTCCAGAAATGCCAGAAAACCAAACTCATTGTTCAAGAATTGGCACATGAACCTGCTCATTACCTCTGATTCAAGAAACAGTCTGTGGTCATAGCACTGTTGCCAGTGGCCTGTGGACTGAGCTATAAATTTGGTAAAGAGTGAGGATGACTGACTTTTAATCACAAGAGTAAAAAAGTTGTGCTGGCAGATTAAAAAAAAATACATAATGGCATGACAATTGACTCTTCTAATAGAGGAATAATCGAGTTGTTGTTTTTAAAAATCTTACTTTGCTTGAATATAACTTGCAGTCTTTTTATCAGGGAAATAACTATTTACATTTTTATTGTGAAATTTAAATAAAAAATGCTATACAGCAATAACCTGATAGAGAACAGTTATCCTTATAGCAGGTTCACGTACAATCTAGATATTTCTTTTTGATAATACATATTATAGGACTGCTTCAGTATATTTCTTTTGTTATTGTTATTTTAAATTAAATGTAAATAATACTGTTTCTCTGGTAAAACTGAACTGCTTCAAGTTTAGAGTCAGAAATCTGAAGTATTCATCTTAACTCTAATTTAACTATGGAAATTTAAAAACTCTTTGAATCATCAACAGAATAACAATGACACCAGTGAAAGTGAAATAAACCAATGCTATTATATGTAGTCATATTAAGTAGTTCATTTCATTAAACAATTGATTTGAATATTAATATTTAAAAATTTTGATAATTAAATTTATTGGTGTATATATTTGTTTCTATGACAAAAATTTATTCTTATATTTGGGGTTTTTAAAAGAAATATGTCAGATATAACTATAGTTGCACCCAAATTTGATCAATTGTATGATGTGTCAGTTGATTTCTGTAGAAAGAAGATGGTGAGATAGTCATGCAAACGTTCATTGGGGAAATATAAGGGGGAGCTAAATTCAATGGTGTTCTTCAGAATATGATACAAAACTGAGAGCTGTAAAAGAAAATGAGGACAGAAGCAAGACTGCACAAGCAGAATCTGCAACCATTACACACATTGGATAGTGTGGCCATGCTAACTGAGAGGTCAAAAGGCAAGACTTCCCATCAAAGAAGATCTGTGTTGGCTAGCGATGGACAAACTTTCGTACCTATACTGTAACCAGTCACTGGGTGGGCTTCAAGGTTGAGATGAATCCCGAAGCTCTTTGCATAGAGATTGTCAGCCAACGGCCCTCCTTGCAGGTAAATGTGTCCTTTTATGAAAGAAGATTGCATAGTCCATGCATTATGCCACCTAGGTCCACTTATCTACACGTTTGACATGTAGCTTCTCCATGATTCAGGTATATGCCAAATAAATATACTTCCTTTTATTCAATCTTATGATTTAGGCCTTTGGTCAAACACATTCACAATACAATCTTACAAGTATAACCAGCTCCTATTAATACCACCTGGCTAATCTTTTTTTTTATTGTTATTGTTGTGTACAATTTCATTGAGTTATATTTAATTCACCATACAAGCACCTTTTTGAGGTGTACAGTTAAGTGGTTTTTGGTATTTTCATAGGTTTGTGCAAAATCTATTTTCAGAACATTTTTAATTTCCTTAAAATAAATTTTCCACCCATTAGCAGTGGTTCTCCATTCTCTTGATACCCACCCCTACAGAAGTACCAGTATGCTTTCTGTTTCTATAAATTTGCCAATTCTAAACATTTCACATAAATTTAATCTACAGTACACAATCTTTTGAGTCAGATGTCTCTCTTTGCCATAATGTTTATAAGGCTTATCTATATTACAACATGTATCTCTCTCTCTTTTTTTTTTTTTTTTACTGTAGGACACTACCTTTATTGTATGGTATTATATGAATATTTCTAAGTTTGTTATTCGTTCATTGGTTGATGAATATTTATGTTGTTCCACTTTGAAACTATTATGAATAAAACTGTTGTGAACAGTCATGTACATTTCATTGTGTGTACATGTCAATGTTTCCATTTCTCTTAGGTATACATAGCTGCATGTTTATTATTTTAAGTCACTGCCATGCTGCTTTGCAGAATGGCCACACCATTTTATGTTCCCACCAGCAATGTATGAGGGTGTCCAAAATTGCCACTAACTCATCTTACTGTTTTTTTTTTTTTTTTTTTCATTTTTCATTCTTAGTGAATTTAAAGTGGTATCACTTTATGACTTGGATTATCATTCCAGTGTTGAAAATGATGTTTAGCATCTTTTCATGCATTTATTGGCTATTAGTATATGTGTTTTTTGGGAAATACCTATACTGATAATTTGCTCACTGTTTAACTGAGTCATGTATCTTTTTTTCTTGTTGAGTTGTAAGAATTTCTTGTATATTCTAGATACTAGAGACTTAGATCTGTGATCTGGAAAATATGCTAACCCTATTATATTTCCACTTTGTCTTGATTATTGTAACTATATAAATTTGAAATTAGGAAGTGAGTCCTCCAACTTTTTTTTTTCAAAATTATTTTCGTTATTTTAATGTGAACTTTATTATCAGTTTACTGATATCTGAACAAAATACAGTTGGCATTTTGATAAATGTAAGTCTTCAAATTCATAAATATTAACATAGAATGTCATTTCATATATTTGGATATTCTATAACGTTTTCAACAATGTTTTTGGTTTTCAGTATATAAGTTTTGCACTTCTTCTTAATAAATTTTATTATAAATAGAATTGTTTCTTTAAATGTTTTATTTCCATTGTTAATCGGTATTAAATATTCATAAAATTGATTTTTGTATGTTGTTTTGTCCACTTATGTGGATGAACTGTCTTATTAGTTCTAATAGTTTTTTTTTTTCTTCTTTTTCTATTAGGAATCCTAATAGTAAATTCCTTAGATTTTTCTATATATAAGGTCATCCCATGTTCAAATAGATATAGTTTTATTTTATTTTTTCATTTTGGATGTCCTTTATTTCTTACTTCTAGCACAATGCTAAATAGAAATGTCTTCCCTTTGGAGGAAAACATGTCTTTCATCCTTAAGTATGATGCTAGCTGAGGCTCTTGAAAAAATAGATGGCTTTTATCAGGTTGAAGATGTTTCTTTTCATATCTAGGTTGTTGAATATTTTTATCATTAAAGGGTGTTGGATATCATCTAATGCTTTTTCTGTATCTACTGAGATGGTTATGTCATTTCTGTCCTTTATATTATTAATATAGTATATTACATTGATATATTCTTAATAGTAAACTAACCTTGCACTTCTGATATAAGATGAAAGGTTATATATTGACTTGAAATTTTCTTCTTTTTTAATATACTGTAGACATTTATGGTTATAAATTGCCCTCTTAACACTGTTTTTGTCTTCCATAAGTTTTGGTTTGTTGTGTTTTTGTTTTATATTCTAATTTTTCTTTTTATTTTTTTCTGTATCTATTATTTCTTCCATAAGTTTTGGTTTGTTGTGTTTTTGTTTTATATTCTAATTTTTCTTTTTATTTTTTTCTGTATCTATTATTTCTTCCATAAGTTTTGGTTTGTTGTGTTTTTGTTTTATATCCTAATTTTTCTTTTTATTTTTTTCTGTATCTATTATTTCTTCCATAAGTTTTGGTTTGTTGTGTTTTTGTTTTATATCCTAATTTTTCTTTTTATTTTTTTCTGTATCTATTATTTCTTCCATAAGTTTTGCTTTGCTGTGTTTTTGTTTTATATTCTAATTTTCTCTTCACCCTACTTGTGCTCTAATATCTATACTGGCTTCCTTCCCCCCTAGACATTCTTTTCACGCAACTCGAGCTCTGTCACTGTTAGTGGGGGCATCCCCACCCTATATAGAAACCCTATTTACCCTCCCCTCAGGTTGTGGTATTTTGTGCCCAGCTGTTCTTCTGCTCAACTCTGACATCTGACACCAGATATTCTTCCTAATTGCATTTTTTACCCTGCTTGGGCTCCAACACCTGGCTCTGGGCTTCCTGCCTCTTTTATCCCCCATCAACCCAGCTGTGGACCTCTAACTTGCTTGGCACCATTTCATAACAAATTAAATGTCAATTCTTAGAAAATGGCCTCTTCTTCCCTGCCTCTGTCTTCATCTCTCTTTGCAGCAAGTATTATTAAAAAGAGGATAATCACTAAATTTTACAAGTGGAGTTGGTGAATCCAGACTTAAAATATCACTTACTTCTAAAGTCAAAGTGTTGATATCTAGATTTAATGGGGAATAAAAGCATTATATGATCCTAGGAATACTGAATGCCTTACATTGTATAATAGACTCAAATTATCTCAGTCAGACTTGAAAGAGATATGTTTTAGCAATCATTATTATACAGATAAATCCCTTGAGAATATTCCCAGAAAAGGGTTGTACAGCATTTAAAAAAATTCTAATGGTATAAAATTTGCTACTATAGAATTCACTTATAGGGTCTAATTTTATTTTCTATAACCAAAAATAAAGGAATACATTTTATAACATAGATTATTCCTTCCTTCCACCCTTCCTTACTTCTTCAATAAATATTTTTGGGGAACTATTAAGTGATAAATATTTTATCCATAATAGCTGAAAATAAACAAAAGTTTCTGATTTCCTGGAGTTTGCATTCTAATGTAGTGAAAAAAGCAAAACAAGATTAATAAGTAACATATAGTATAGTTATTGTCTTTAGCAATTGCAATTTATTTGGAGGAGAATAAAGCAAAAGGGGGGATGTGGATTGTCAGCAAGCACAGGTGGCATTCCAAGGAATTTAAAATAAATAATTTAAAATAATCCTTGTATTTGTAAATGTTATTTTATATGGAAATTGCTTTGCAGGCGTGGTTAAGTTAGGGATGTTGAGATGGGAAGGTTATCTGGGTTAGCAGAGTGAGTCCTAAATGCATTCATTAAGTATCCTTAAAAAAGCAAAGCAGCGGAAGATTTGACACACACAGAAAAGGCAAAGCGAAGATAGAGCATAGAAACTTTTGAAGATGTTGGCTTTGAAGATTAGAGTGAGCCTGCTACCAGCTAAGGAATGCCAGCAGCCACTTGAAGGTGAAAGAAGCAAGGAACAGATTTTCCTCTAGAGCTTCTGGCAGGAGTATGACCCTGCCAAAAACCTTGATTTGGCCTAGTGAAACTTATTTGGACTTCTGGCCTCTAGAACTGTGAAAGAATAAAATTCTGTTGTTTTAAACTGCCTGGTTTGTGGAGATTTGTTAGAGCAGCCACAGGAAACTAAAACTCATGGTATCCAGGCAATGACTCTGAGAAGGTGATATTTGTATAAGGTTCTGATGGTATATGGGGTTGAAGTCTAGAGGGGTCAAAAGTTGGACTTGGAAAAAGATTGTACAAGGTTTTCAAAAAGATTTTTGTTTTTACTCTTTAATTTGAACTTGGGTTACAGGGAAGTGACATTTGAGATGAGTCTTGAAGAAAAGAGTTAAAAATATTTTAAGAGGGAATAATATATGTAAAGGCTTGAAAGCATGAAAAATTTAAGAATACTCTGGGATATTAAAAGATTTAATACCTTTCTGCATGCATCTATCAATTAGAAAGAGTTAAGAGCAAAATATGTCCTTTGGTGTATGATAATGTTAAGCCATAAAACATGTATACTGCAGTTCCTTTTTCAACTTGGAAGTCTGCTGCTTACATGGAAGAGAAGTGATCTATAACCTGTACTCAAATGATTAAGTGGTGTTCTTAAAAAGGTAAAGGCATTTCTTGGCAGGAAAACTAGAAGTTATTTCATCTGATTAGGAGTCATACCGAAGCTGACATCTTACCACATGTTCAGAGGCATTATGATTCATTTCCATAGGGTAACTGAAAAAATTTAGCAAGTTAAGAAGTTCTAAATTTAAGGTATATAACAGTTCAATAGAAAGCTGTGCATCTCTCTAGCTATGTGTCTGTCTGTCTATCATCTTCTATCTATCTAATGGTTATTCTTTCTCAGTCTTTTCAGCAGATGAATTGAAGTTCAAGTTTATCGTTGATTTACTTATTCTGGTATACGTATATCAAAGTCCATATGTATAATATTCATACAAACAATAAAAAAATTTACAGTGTCTTAATATATGCCAAGCCTTCTTCTAAGAAAATCATATATACTATCTGATTTTATCCCCATGACAATACAATAACTACTACTTCCATTTAGAAGATAAGGAAATTAAATTATATTTTAAAATGGAAGCAGAGTACTTAACATGCGTATAAAAATTATGTGAAAAGTCTTAATTATTAACTTATAGTAATATAAGTATAGTTCAAGAGTGCAGAGCTTGAATAAACCCGAGGGCCAGTTCTTACGAAGCAATATTAGAATGTCAGACATGTCAGGAAGCACAAATACAGGCTGAGGAGATGGAATCATACTGGATATAAGAGTTGTAGATGCCAAGAGCTAACTGGAGTGGTTGTTCACTTCAGAGATATTAAGCACAAAGTCATATCAGATATTGACAGAGGCAAATAAGCTACCAAGACGGTAATACTCAGTAATAATATATAGGTGATATATTTGAATTCTGCTTCACTACATCTTGTTGGTACAAGGTATCTCTCTCTCTTTTTTTTTTTTTTGAGATGGAGTTTCACTCTGTTGCTCAGGCTGGAGTGCAGTGTTGTGATCTCAGCTTACTGCAACCTCTGCCTCCCAGGTTCAAGCAGTTCTCCTGCCTCAGCCTCCCCAGTAGCTGGGATTACAGGCATGTGCCACCATGCCTGGCTAATTTTTGTACTTTTAGTAGAGATGGGCTTTGCCATGTCGTTCAGGCTGGTCTCCAACTCCTGGACCTCAAGAAATCCACCCGCCTCAGCCTCCCAGATTGCTGGGATTATAGGCATGAGCCACTGCACCAGGCCCAAGCTCTCCTTTTAATTGATGGCAAAGACATCTGAGCCTCTAGATATTGTTCCTAGAGGGAGCACTGTGGGTAAGAAAGTTAAACACATAAATGGAATAAATGTTGATTCCAGTAAGGACAAATCTCTGTCTCCTCCAGGGCATAAGGTGTTCGGTATAATCCACCTGTCACCAAGTGGATGGTTGTTTCTCTCCAAGAAGTGGTCACAATTAGATGGCTTCTTTTGATCTCTGTTGCTGGAAAAATGAAACCATCATGAGCGAAAAGTAAAAGGAGCCCTTGCTTTTGGATTTATTTCATAAATATCAAGCATAAACTCTTTTTATGGATCTTTTGGGCCAGCAGTTAGGTGATTCTACCTCAGGTTATTTCTAAACATAAGACAATCAAGTACACAAACTGGATATATTGCTCACTGCATTTCACATTAGCACTGCTCTTCAAGGTCACCAATAAATGGGGCTGTGATGCGGCAGCTGTCCGTTTTTGGCTAGCAACAACTTTTAACCAAATGTAGCTTACCTGTGAATCAGACTCGGCTTCTTTCTTCCACTTGTTGGCTGAAAGGAATCCTTACCTAATACCTTTATTAATTGCAAGTTTAAGTACTAGTTGTAACTATAAGCTGAAGAAGATCATCTGTGTAATAAAGACAGTCAACAAGATGTTTTACCTTGTCATGTACTTCTGCCCTCTAGACCTGGCTGAACCAATCTCAAATATATAATTTTATTGCACTATAGATTGCCATTTTGCCCACTGAACCATATGGTTTTGTGGATTTCACAATTCCCAGCTCATGATGGCACTTTTACTCTCACGGTCACTTGATGTTCCAAGGTCAGCCTCTTTTGCAGTTCTGACACTATTAAAGAAAGAACCTGGTCTGGGTTTTCATTACAATCAGCAGCTGCAGGTGATGCGAGTCTCCTTAAAATCTGCAAAGGGGCCCTTTCACAGTTTGCCCAAATTGACTGTGAGATATCCTTATCGTTTTTCTCTTACAAGGTTTCTTTTGCAGCTAAAATAAGCCGATCCACTTCCAGTTCCTTATAATTATCCCTGCCCCATGTCTTTCTAGAGCCATAGCTGCCACACATTCTAACACCTCATTATTTACTTGAATTGATCTAGATTAAGCACAGGTGGAAGCTTTAGTAATTGTGACGCCACCCTATGCCAGGTGTTATCATCGCCCCACTAATAATGGCACCCTAGTATCCATGAAAACAGGGATAGCCCACCCCAACATCCCTTTCTGAGGGCCCATTTTTAATTTGTATCCCAGAAAATAAAGCTAGGGGCAAAAGGTTTATATGCTATTTCCGTATTAGGAAGTGTAATTTTGCAAAGCAAAAGTGAACAAGTGAAGGAAAGCCTACAAATAGGGAAAGCCAATACAATAATGAACTAGTGAGTTGATGACTGTTACGTGAGAAAGATTGCTCTCCTCAAAGGGATTGTTTCCCCGAAAGCCTTCGAAACAATATCTCAAAACTGCTCATTGAAGGGGGGCATGGGAAAAAGGGGGCACATTTATCCACCAGCTCAGAGTTGTGCCCAAAGGGAATTAACGTTCTGGTATTTTGGATTACCACGTGTGGGTGCTGAGGAGTATTCCATAGCAGTATCAACAGAGATGCCTCAAGTTGGGAGCCGTGTACACAGTACAGACATCAGTCAAGGATTTACCAGGCTGTGCTTGGAAGCATTTGGTCATAACCCACACAGAACTGGTTAGTGCAGGGTCAGGTGAAACAAGAGTATCTGAGATTGTAATATGTTTTATACAAGCATGTAAAATAGAGTGTTATAAAATCCACAGGGATTTTTTGTGTTCTGCTTCAAACATGCTTCTCTTCTTGTGTTCTGTGTCTCAGTGAATGATACACTTTTTTTTTTTCCTATTTCCATTATAAGAAAAAAAAAAAAGAAAAGCTAGGTACTTTCATTGAAAAAGCCATCTCTGGAGAATTCCGTCTGTTCCCAGTGCTACATATTTTGACTGCTATTTATTTCTCAAAGCTGCCCACTTATCTTAATCCCTCTTCATCATCCTCTTCATAATGCCCATCATCATGATCACGTCTGAGCTAGATTACTGCGATGATCATTTTCAGTCTTGTTCCATTTCATTGCATTTTACTTTTTCCAAAGGACAAATGAATCTGATTCTAGCACATTTTGTTTCAAATCTTATTCCCATTCCTAAAGAAAAGAAGAGTCTCTTGAACTTGATATGGTTCCTGCTGAGTACAGTCTTACCTCATCTTCTTACCTCTTTCTTGCAAGTCAAACCAAATATCTTTTTGTTCCTCAGCAAAGGGAATTTTCTCTTTCTCCACATGTGCTCATTCCACATTGTTTTCTAATTTATTTGTCTGTTCTTTCCATCTTGTCTTTCTCGTTGTAATTTCATTGCCATTTCCTTGAGAAAAACTTCAGTCTTCACTCAGGTGGGTTATAATAACGTTTTCATCCTCTCTTATTGCCCTTTTCAATAATCTTGTAACCACTTGTTTTATGTCTCCCTTCTAGACTGGACTATGAGTACCTTGAAGATAGGAATCCTGTCTTGTTTATTACTATATATCAAGCACCAAGCACAAGGCCCAGACTTCAGTGTTTCATGAATATTTGTTAAGTGAAAAAACACTTAGAGTATGTTAAGAGTTTCAAATACATGTGTTATTTATTTTTTTTTTTTTTGAGACAGAGTTTCGCTCTTGTTACCCAGGCTGGAGTGCAATGGCGCGATCTCGGCTCACCGCAACCTCCGCCTCCTGGGTTCAGGCAATTCTCCTGCCTCAGCCTCCTGAGTAGCTGGGATTACAGGCACGCGCCACCATGTCCAGCTAATTTTTTTGTATTAGTAGAGACGGGGTTTCACCATGTTGACCAGGATGGTCTCGATCCTTTGACCTCGTGATCCACCCGCCTCGGCCTCCCAAAATGCTGGGATTACAGGAAATACATGTGTTATAACACAAAATGTGAGCCTCCTTGTGTGAAGGAGAGCTATGGTGGGGACGAAGAAGGACAAGGACAGAGTCAGCCATGATAGGAAGAGGTGTAATGAAGCCAAATTCCCATGACTAAGGAGTCATGCAAAAATTGAGCACTGGCACTTACTTAATGCAAAGGAGTAAAAGTCAAATATTTTCCTCGTGTTGTATTTTCTCTTCTCTCTCCACCAAAATAGAGTGGTGGATGAGCTGTGGGTAGCAACTTGAACTTGTGAGTGTTCTTAGAGAAGGATGAAAAAGCAAGCGAAAGAACTTGTAAATTACTCTGGGAGGATGAGCTGGAGCTGCTGGAGCCTTTTGTTGCTAATAAAAATGTGCCAGTGAAAGCTCTTGAGAGCTGTGTGTTGTCCCACTGAGAACCAAACCACTCTGCTTAACTTGCCTTGCCAGAGAAGCAAATGCTGTTTGTAGTAGGTTTATTGGAGAAACAAACCATTTGAACTCTATCCAATGTTTCCATGGCTAAGAACTTTAGTCACCAAACCTCTTTGCAAAGAGTGCAGGCGACAGGACCTTTCAGCTAGGCCTGTGGCATTCTTACTGTGTTGGCTAGTGCTCTCAGACACTTCAGCGAAACTGTCATTTTCAAATGGGATATTTCCTTATTTCTTGAACGTATCTTATGGCTCAGATGGCGGCTCCCTGATGACATGGATTTTTAAAACGTAAGTTTGCCAGTATTTATTAAATAGATATGTTACCTTGAATGTCTAAATAGAAAGATGATAGTGATTGGCTGGGCTTTGACATGATGAATTGCAGGTAAAATGAAAGTTTTTCTGGTGTGCTTTAAATTGACTGTGACAAACAGCCTAGATTTCTCCTTTATAAAGTATTCTAGAACCCACCCCTTTATTATTTTATCCCACCCAAATCCCTACAAATTGGATGAGTTGTAAGTTCTCTGTCCTATTGTTTTGGCGGCTTCCACCTCTCACACTATTGCACCATATTCTTCCTTCTTAGATTGTAAGTTTCTTCAGGCTTAGGCCTATATCATATTCATCACTGCATTTCCCATACCCAGTGTGATGTCCATTAGAGACATATGTAATTAGCAAATATTGATTGATGGATTTAATTAATTTATTTACTATATTAGCTTATTATGGATACATAACAGTTATACGTATTTATAGGGTACCTATGATGGTTTGATATAAGCATACCATCTTAGTAGAAAATCATCAAATCAGGGTAACTTGAATACTCATCACCTTAAACATTCTGTTTCTTTGTGTTAGTAACATTCCAAATGTACTATTTTAGTTATTTTGAGATATACAACAAATTACCGTTAACTATAGTCACCGTACTGTGTTACTGAACAGTAGATCTTAGTCGTTTTATTTTATTTAACTGTGTTTTCTTTTTTTGAGTCTGAATCTTGCTCTGTAGCCTAAGCTAGAGTGCAGTGGCATGATCTCAGCTCACTGTAACCTCCACCTCCTGGGTTCAAGCAATTCTCCTGTCTCAGCCTCCCAATTATCTGGGACTACAGGCACACACCACCACACTGGCTAATTTTTGTCTTTTTAGTAGAGATGATGTTTCACCATATTGGTCAGTCTGGTCTTGAACTCCTGACCTCAGGTGATCCATCCACCTCGACCTCCCAAAGTGCTGGGATTACAGGCATGAGCCACCGTGCCAGGCCTTAACTATATTTCCATATGCATTAATCATTATTGAGAAAATCAGTGAATACGTCTCACACATACAGAGCCCTGATCACTTTTTCAAATGCATTCAATGTCACTTATGGCATTGTATTTTCCCCCACCTGCAGAAGAAGTTGTTTTCTGCAGGTCTCCTCCCAGTATCTCCTGTTTACCTGGAACAAAACTTCATTCCTCTGACTTTATACCTTTGATCCTTGGGATCTCTGTCCAAATGTACATTTCATTATGAGATGCAATACTTTAAACTGCTGCTTTTCAAAATTTATAGTGTCAGAATCCTTTTGCTGTTCTGGCTGAAGTTAAGAATGCCACTTGCTCAGAGACTTAAGCTTATCATGTCCTGCTTGGTCATGCTATATTTTTTACAAATCATCCCTCCTTCCAATGTATATATACACTAGTGACCGTGAATCATCCTTTAAAAAGAATATCACACTAGGGAAGAGAGAGGGATTCCAAGTCAAGAAGTAGGGCAAACAGAAACAACATCTTACACTGCGGTTTATGCTACTCCTGCTCCTCTCCAAGATTCTCCTCTGTCAGGCACAGCTTTCTCAAAGATGAGCAAACTTTTGAGTTTCAGAGGAGCTCAGTAAACTTCTTTCTGTCTTCCTTTGGAAGTATCAAAAACATTCCTGGATTTATAGCCATAGAGTGTTCCAAAAGTTTACTAGGTAACTTAGGTGTTTGAAATTCAAAATGCATTTTGCCTGAAAGAATAATTTGTCTGTCTTGGTTATGACTTTAAGCCAGCTCTCAGAAACCTATTTATCCTCCTAAAAATGCCGTAAGTGTAGCACTGTTCACAGAGCATGGTAGAACGTCAGCACGAGGAAAACCATTTGTGCGCTTCAAAGGAATTGAGGTGTTTTCCCATTTCTCCTTCCACTCACCTCACTCACAGGCAGGGAAAACAGCAATTCTGGGTGTCAAAGATCTTGTTCCATGGTGCAAAGAGCATAAGGAGGGTAGGACTAGGTCAATGAAAGACCTGAGTGAAAATGTTGAACAGAGGAGTCGACTCCAAGACAACTGGGAGTTTTGAGTTGTAGACAAGGAGCGGGGAGGACTACAAACGCTTACGCTGAATCTTTTCAACTCTGCCAGGTCAGGGGAGAGTTACTGTTATTTTCTTGTTACTGAAACTTCAAGAATGGCTTACTTCACTTCTCTGTCATCTTTTGAAGTGTCTGTCTCTAAGACTAGATTTGCCTTAAAGGTGAAACACATATATATATACATGTATATGTATATATATCATTATCTCTCTCTGTCTCTCTCTCTCTTGTCCCCTCCATCTCTTTCTCTTTTATGTCAGGTTATCCCAGATATATTTTTCATATGATGTGGAGTAGGATTTAGAATTCTGAAGTAAAGAGTTGGGGCTTAATAATGATTTGTTGAATACCTATAAAGATAAATATTCAACCTAAATTTGATGTACTGAGAAGGCATGAGACCTCTGGTGTTGCTGAGGGACGCAGTGAAAAATTAATTGGGATGCAGTCTACCTCGTCTTACGTTTTCTTGCTGACAGTCAGCTCAGACCCATGATCATTATCTCCTTTGTAAGTCCCCTGGAACGGTAAGACAGACATTCTAGAAAGAGTGTACATTGGAAGAGAGGACACAGATCACTCCAGGCATTGTCTTGCAGAAAGAGTAAGAAGAAATAAGGGAAAGAAAGCTGGTGGGAAAGGAAAGCAGATTTTCCAAAAGTCACTGGTCATTCTTGGTTGATTATTTGTGTGTAATGGAGAGTTAAGCCACCTAAGTCAAGGACTGCCTGAATACATCCTACAGGCAGCAGTGGCCTACTTCATTAAATGCAGCACGATGTTCTTGGACTAGTGTGTCAAAATAGAAAAGTAATTGCTAGTCTTATTATCTTAAGCTGCATATGGCATGATGTGAAAGTCAGTATGTAAAAGGAATGTTTCCTTAAAGGGGTGAACATAATTTCCTGGAAAATTAACATAAGTCAAATGAATAAATTAGCAGTCAGAGTAGAAACAAATATTCTTCATTTTTTAAACAAAACATTTGCTAAGAAGGACAAAATAATTTGTATTTATTTTCATGAACTGAGTTATCTGTATTAAGATAAGCTTCTTACTTCACTCCGAATCTTTCCCCTAAGCAAAAACTGTACAATGAATGTATAAAAACTTGAGAGGTCAATCTATCTAAAAATAATTCAGAATTATCTCTAATTTTCTCAATTCAAAGAACATTTGTTGCACATAAAATACATTCGATATGGTTAGATTTGTTGAAAGTCATGTACCATACTTAAAAAAAGAGAGAAAAACAGACTCTATATTTAGAGCCAATTTAAAGGATAAATGTTCCTGCAACCCTGATGCTTTCAGTAATAAGCCCTACTTGTTTCATAAACAATTATTTGGCATTATGAGAAAATGCATGTCTTCCATAAACTACCACATTACACAAGAAAGTAACTCTCATGTAGAAAAAATCCTTTTCACAAATATTCAGTTCTGATTCTCATGACTTTTATGCTTTGAAATTGTAATGGCTTTGTTATATTATTAAGGAGATAAAATAATCTCCTTGAACTTTCAACATTCTGGTAGAATTGGTAGGTTTACCACTAGTCATTGGTTGCTAAATACGTAGAGTGTTTTTATGACATACATGAGAAGAAGTTTGGCAATTTACAAATCAAAAATTTTATCCTCCTTCAATGAGGTTAAAATAAAAGGTGTAAGGAGAAACAGATGATATAGTTTACTATGATAGGCTTTAAGCAGTGCCTTGAAAATAACTCTAATTAAAGTTGCCATTGCTTTGACCTGATTAGACAGAGAATAGTGCTGCTACTCTTTGTCTACCTTAGGATAGTAAGTAGTTCATGATATATAATATCTTTTGACAGCCACGTTAATTATAACCTAGCTGAATGTTTTTCTTTAGAGTAGAATTTTTTAAAACAAAAGAAGAGGAAATTGTGGTGAAAGCTGTCAGAATATTTCTGAATATTGCTAATGACTGTATCTAATAGCTAAGAAATGGTAACTTTTCTGGAGATTTTTCTCTTTTTTTTTTTTTTACATTGCACTCAACATATTATCCACAGTTCCACAGGAATATTTGCATAAGAACCTCTGAATTACCTAAGTAGGTCAAAGTAATGGTCAATCTTTCACAAAAGTGACATTTCGAGTTTATTTGTTGCTTCTTGATTTGGCAAAGTGAAAACAAATTCCACCCTCTGTAAGTTAATAAGTTTAGAACTCTTCCATTCAGACAGTGTCATGAAAGCATTGCACAGAACTTAATGTAATTTGTAGGCTGAAACTTCAATAGCTTAATGAGTAGGGAGTGCATGGAATGATTTCCATCATAATATCAAACTATATCATGATTTTGTAATGTTGTTTGAAAAATTTTGAGAATTACCTCCCTTGCCCCTCAGTGTGAACCCTCATATTAAGCATCATAAGCCATGTCTAAAATTAGTATTTTTCAGAATATATGAATTTTTAAAGCTGCTGAGTATACTCTAGGTCAATTACATATAACACTACCTTGATCATAATTTTTCTTTTTGATCATTATTTTCTAACTGGAGACAATCTAGATAAAACAGTTAAAGCATTGACATGTTCGAGCTTTGAGTCAAGTCTAAGCCTTGAAGCCAAAATGAGAGTTGGTAACTCTGTTCTTCAATTATGAAAGTTTTGTCTATTGCTATAGAGAGTTTAAATAAGCTTCTGTAGTTTTGTTCTGTAGTTTTGTTCATAATTATTTTTTCATTAATTATGACAATAAAGAGCAGGTTGGAATGTATATTATTTTATCTGATTCTCCATGGATCTGGCTTGACAAGGTATCAGTTGATTGAATAAAGGTGGAAATCAATAAATATTTACTCAATAACTGTTGTATGTATGTTCCAAGCTTGTAATTTGGAGAATAAAGGAATTTCCCTCTACTCTTATGAATTACGTTAAGGAGAGAAATTTATATGAATTCACTTAGAAAATTCTAAATTCCTACAGTAATGTGATATTTTAACATTGCCATTTTGTAATCAAATAATATTTAAGAGAATGACAATAGATATAAAACCAAATGTAGTTTGTGAAGTGTTGTAAAGAGATTATTAGACTTGAAATCAAAATATTTTATGACCAAGTTGCTTAAATATTTTGAAACTCTTATTACTTACCTACGAGATTATAATTCTTGCTATATCTAACCTATATTTCAGTGATACTAAAGTTCAACACCAGCACTTGAAGAATTGCTTTTTTAATTGTAACACTCTCGTAATAGGTAGAATTTTAATGTGTTCCTCCAAATTTTCCACTCCTGATGTACAGTTCTGAATAATCCTCCTGACAATGAATACGATGGATTTCCTTCCTGGGATTAGATTATGTTGCATGACTCAGCTACTTTTAAGAAAGGGATGTTATCCAGGTAGGCCCAACCTAATCATATAAGACCTTTAAAAGCAAGTTTTTCACCAGCTAATGGTAGAAGAGAATTGAGAGAGCTGAAGTAAATGAAGGATTCATCGCTCTGTTGATGGCTTGAGGATGGAGGAGTCCACACGAGCAGAAAACAGGGACCTCAACAAGCTCATTTTTCTTATTGCCAGAATTCAGTTCTAATGAATTTGGGAAGCAATTTTTTCCAAAGCCTCAAGATGAGCACTCAATCTGGTGAACATTTTTATTTCAATCTTCTGAAAACATGAAGAGAGAACCCAGCCATGTTATACCAGACTCTGCCTTACAGAACTGGCATAAAAATAGGTATTGTTTTAAGAGTTTGTGGTAGCTTGTCATATATCAATAGAAAAAGTATAAGCCCTATAAAATAACAGCAGAAGATATCATTGCTGTAAATACTGTACATTTGTATTACAAGTAAATGTTAATTATAAATAGGAAAAATATGAGAAGTCTTCATAAAGAAAGTGATGAATGAGTCATTTACTATTAGGGATGATTTACATTTCTTTATCCAACTAGCTAGCTCTGTTTAATATATGCACAAATAAATTACCAGGGGGAGGGAATATTGTGACCATTTTGAAAGGTCAACAAGATGAGGGGAAATTTGAGTAACAGAAAAAGGAATCAAGGTTGGGCTATAGCAAGGATAATGGTGATAAAAAGAATTTCTGGCTAAATTTTGGGGAACATATTTTGATATGTCTAAATGCTCATCTTAAAACATTCATACATCCATAGACAGAAAACTAGAGAGATGTGAACCAAGGAGGAAAATATTGTAGTCGTAGAATCAACATCAGCTTGGCAACTAATTAGATTGACCTATTGAGAAGAAGGTGCAGACCGAAAGTGAAAGTGCATTTTGCATTTTCTCCCACTCTTGGGTCTTGTATATCTGTGATATTATTGTGGCCATCACAGAAATAGGAATGTCAGGTAGAATAGAGCAATATAGTCAGGGAAGGCTAACTGCTATAAAAAAATTCACAAAAATCTCAGTGGTTAATGCTAATGCAATTTATTTCTCACTCATTTAACAAAGCAATGCTGGCATTTTGTAGGTGGCCCTGCATGCTAGGAGACAGAGATCCAGATCCTTTCCATTTTACAGCAACTTCATCTTTCAGGGTCTTAGAGACATCTGCCTGATTCCCTGTGTCTGGCTCACAGAACAAGACAGAGATTGTTCAGGAGTGGGAGTGAGATTTTAATGGGCTAAACCTGGAAGTGATTCTTTTCATCTGTATCTCATTGGGCAGGATTCAGGCATACCTGACTGCAAATGAGGCTAGGAAATGCAATTTTACAATTTGCTGGGAAGATAAAGGAACAAGTTTTGAAAATTAATAGCAGATTCTATAAAAAGAAGAGTGAAAGAAATAAGTTTTATTCTGAACATGCTGATAGTGAGTGGCCTGTTGTAGTCTAACTAAAAGAAGCAAGAAATTGAAAATAGGGTCATAAAAGTACGAAGGTATAAATCATAACAAAATAGTAGACCAGTAGATTCTTCTTTGCCATTATTCATTTCACAAAATAATAATATTTTAAATTTTGTCTGATTTGAAATAGTATAAAAATATAAAATAATTAGTTGAAAATCTAACAATTTCTGCAAAGGTCAGAAACATGCATTTTCCTTCAGATGCACTTACATTTAATAAGAGTTTCAGCTTCACTCAATATTAAATTTAAAGGTAAAGATATCAAAATCAATTTTTTCACATGGTTATTTCACGTTTCAGTTTCTCACAGGATAAACAGATTTATCTTGTGTAGTGATATTTTGTTGCAGTTGACTTTTGTGTGCTTCTGATTTTAGTTACAACTTGTCCAGATACATAATCACCAATTCAAGCAATTTTGGTAAGGTAACAGACTTGGAGCAAAATTCCCAGTATCCTTAACTTCCTTGCTGAATGTTCTTTTTTTCCTTCTAACTGAAACATGAATTCTTCCTGAAGCTTCTCTCAAGGTATAACATGTTTCTCCTCTACCACCTTTTAAAGTTCCTTTCAGGTCATTACCCTCCTTCCTCTGTATTCATGCCATCAAGCTATACTCACAATGATATTCCTTGTGGTAATCCACATGTCGTATTTTTCAAATAACCTTTTATCACCTTCTCAATTCCTTGAAAATTTTGGTGCCTGGAGAACGGATACTTCCTCTAACACTGTTTCTGTGAAAATGTTTGACGATTATTGCTGGTTCTGAAGGTAATTATTTCATTATTATGGCATCTCAGTTCTTTAGCTGCCTCTACTCTACTGATCCACAAGCTACCTTAGCCACACACCATCGTGATCTTATCCCAGACCTTGCCACTAACAGTAATTTCCTCATCCAAAACTTCAACTTTAAGAGTCATTCTTTAACCCTTGTCTTTATACTTTGGGCTTGACAGGTAAAGACTCTAAGATAAAGGTTAGCATGCAGGAGATTGAATACGGAGTACCCTTGAGATCAACACCTGTTTAAAAAGGAAATTAAGAAGACAAAACTACAGAGGAAATAGTTGAGCTGCAACACAGTCTTAAGGGAAAACTCTAGATGCTGCTACAGAGAGTTCTGAAGATAAGATAACCCTCCAGGGCTGTGCTAATTTTGGGGTAGAGATATTGCATGTGGGTTTCTCTAGGCAAGGGCGTAACTTTTGGTGAGATAACTCTCTACAACTAAACATAGTCCTAAAGTGGCTGATAGCTGAAGGCTGCCTGCTGGCAGCACTATTGGAAACTGAAGTCCTTTATTATTGAAAGAAAATATAATAGTACATTATAACATCCACAACAGTCCACAGTTGTGTCACTCAAATCAACTCCTTTGTATAAATTCTGGGAGAAGTTCTCCCTCCAGGATTCTTGTAGGCCTCTCTTTTGGGGATGATGTCTAAGAAGAAGGATAAGGAACAATTATTTATAGCTCTCTCTACTGCATCTGATCTCAGAATCAAAAGTGATATGCAGTGTATTCATTCTTCACTAATCATTACAGATTCTCTCACCTCAGTTACCAACTCCTCTGGATTTAGTGGCTTATCTGGGGACTTGATTCTACCCTCATCCCTCAGAATTCTGGTCCCCTGGTAATTATGTTATTCTCTGACAGTGCTGCTGCTGTTGCCCATTTTCCATCAAAATTCAGGAAATTATTATGATAAATATCAAATGGATCATATGGATGGCAAATATGCTCCTTGCTCCCAACGTTGTGCAAAAGTAGGCTACTAACTCTGGTTTATCAGGATCATCTTCTCTGACAAGCCACAACTCATCTTCTTCCCTCTGCTTCCTTGACTCAAGGAATCCAAAGTGCCAAGGTAGTGCCTGCAGCTTATATTTCGAAGAAACTTGATTTATTCACTAATGGAAGTATTCTACCTCCGCGAACCACAACTTCTAAACCTATGAAGCCTAGAGTGACAGTAATAGAACAGATTATCCAAATGAGTCACTGGGAATAAGTTAACCATGGTCACTTATGTTTCCTCTACTTGGTTTCCAGACCTGTATACCCTAATCATTGGGGGTCAAAGCATTATTTTTAAATCTATGAATTAAATTTTATTAAGTGTCTTAGAAGGACATCCTGTCTCTGTAGTACCACCATGCTGCTGCATTAGCTGTGCTTTCAATAGTCCACGCGGTGCTCTGTCAGGCCAAAAGCATCTGAACTGTGCAGTATGTCACTGGTTCATGGCCACAACTCTTTCGCTGTCTGGTCGGTCCTTGGTCTTGCATGATAGTATATGGAATGTCATGATCGTGTATCTATCACACACTCAGTAAATTATCTAGTAGTGGTACTGGCTCAGGTCCTGCATGCAAGAAAGGCAAACCCACATACAGAATATGTGTCTATTCCTTTCAAAAGGAATTGCTGTCCTTCTAGCGTAGAGGAGACCCAATGTAGGCAATTTGCCACAAAGTGAATGGTTGATGTCATTGAAGAATGGGGACATAGCGGAGTCTCAGTATCTCCATTGAGGGTAGGTTGTACATTTGGTGATGGCAGTAGCAAGATAACACTTGATATGAGTTTATAGCCTCTGTTGCTGCCACCATGGCTACTGATGTACCTGTTGTGCTTGTACTGGAATGGCTAATGACAGATGCCAGCTAATGGAAAGAATAAAGTTGCTTTATGTATCAGGCTGTTATTCTCTGAGGAGCATTATCAGGAGGCACAAGATCTTCACACTCTTTTCCCTGTCCCGTAGGTTATCCTTATGTCTCTACTCCAGATTTCTATGTCCATGTTCTTCCATTTTTTGTTATGGCACACCTCTCTCTGATAGCCTGCCAAAACTTCTGTTACTTCTCTTGAGTCTACATATCTTTCTAAACTCAAGCCACTTATCTATGCACACACATTGATGACCATGTGCAATAGCCAAAGCTCTGAACCATTGCAAGGATTTTTTCTCACTCTACTTTCCAAGGTTGTGCATGGTTGGTCCACAAAGATGCTGCTATCTCTTTTCAGCTTGTATCCCCAATATAAACTGATCCATTCGCAAAATAAGCTTGAGCTTTCTCTTCCTCTTCAGCTGAACACTAGGGATCCCAAATGTGAACCCAGGCATAGACTGAGGGAGAGGCAAACCTAGGCTACCTGTTGTAGTAGCATGCTTCTCCCTCACATTGTACTTCCGCTCATCTCTCACAGCTCCTTTTCCTTCTTACAATGGATGGCGCTATTTCCTTACACTGATACTTCTATCACATGGAGACTAACAGGTTATATATTCCAAAAAGCAGAACAGATTGCATTACTTTTAAAACCTGCTAAGACCATTATTCTGATTACTATCCCAAAGTGGCAGTCTCTCTCTGTATCTCTCTCTCTCTCCTTTCTTTTAATCACTCAACGCTATCATTTGAATGTGACACCCAAAGTTCATATGTTGAAAACATGATCCCCAATATGGCGGTGTTGAGAGATGGAGCCTAATGGGAGGTGTTTGGATCATGGGGGCACTTCCTACATAAATAGATTAATGCTATTATCACAAGAGTGAGTTTGTTTTCATGGGAGTGGCTACCTTATAAAAGAACAAGTCCAGTCACCTCTTGCTCTCTCTCTTTGTCTCTCTTTGATCTTCCACAATGGGTTGATACAGCAAGAAGGCCCTTGCTAGAAGCCAGCACCTTGACTCTGGACTTCCCAGCATCCAAAACTATGAGCTAACAAATTTCTGTTCATTATAAATTACCCAGTCTGTAGTATTCTGTTGTAGCAGTACACAACAAATTAAGATACCTGTCATAGGACGCAAAGCAATATTTCAGGTATTTCAAAGAACACACTACATGAAGTGGTTTATATGACATTATGCTTCCTTCCTACTGGTGCTTCATCTTTCACATGAAGAGGTAATGTACAGATAATTTGTCTTTTATGTTGGAAGGGATCCCCTGATATGACCCAGATCCCTGGACCCATAAAATGCCACAGATATAAAGGCCTCTGAATTTTTATAGGATTTGATTTCCACCCTCTGTAGCACTCTTGGCAAGCCCTATAATGTCACTGTCTGCAAAGGCTGCCTGGCACATAACCTCACTTGGAGTAAGCCATTGTTTTCTTTATGATTCCAGTTGAGTGTTCCTGTCACCTCCTGAGGTCTTTGCCAGGGTGTGAAATCCTATAAGCTGAGAAGTATTACCAAATTAATATGCTCTCCTTTATCCAACCCTCTGCCTTTGATCTAGCATTCTCAGAATACAGTCTCATGCATACAACCCTGGCTCCTGTAATATATGCTAGCTGAGTCCTGCAGGTCTTGGTGATATAATTTCTTTCCTCCCTTAACAGCTCTAGTATGCCTTTGGGCAGGTTGTGTTAAAACACAACCCTAATCATTGGCCTATGGCCAACAGGGCACACTGGGGCACTCCTGAGGAGAAGGGGATGTTGTCTTGAGGAGGGAGGGATTACTTTGTCTTCAAGGAAAGGTAAGTGTGGGTCATCAAAGGGAGAACTGGGCTATTTCTGCAAGCTCAGAGTTTAAGAGATATGAAAATTCAAGATTTTTTTTTGGAGAAGGGTGAGAGCGATCAAGATATTTCCAATTTCCACTCTATATATTCTAGTTTCTCCTGTTCTGGATTCTTGCCCACCTTTTTGGGAGTTCAAGCTTCTTGGGTCCTTGGATTTTCTTCATATTAAGTCCTGGGATTGATACTCAGCTTTATCTGTCCTCCCATGGCAAGAAAAAGACAATTTCTATGCTGCTAAAAGAGACGTCTGGATTTCAGTCCTAGTTTTAGTTATGGTGCTTGCAGCTTTTCCTTATCTTTTCTTCACAGCATCAGGCAAACTCAGCCACAGCCATCCCATACTATTGTCTTTAGAGTTACTCTTTCTTCCAATCAGCTCCAACACCTGGCACCTGCTGATGCACTCCCTCCCAACAATGGGCCATCTAGGTTCACCACCAGTGAAAATATTAACAACTTAATGATCAAGTTGTTACAGGGTCTCTCTGTGTTCCACCTATCACCAGCGTTAGGTCCCTTATTAATTGCTGGGTGGCAGAAGATCTAGCTCATAAATCATAAGCCAGCATCTGATTTCTCTTTTTTTTTTTTTTGAGACGGAGTTTCACTCTTGTTACCCAGGCTGGAGTGCAATGGCGCAATCTTGGCTCACCGCAACCTCCGTCTCCTGGGTTCAAGCAATTCTTCTGCCTCAGCCTCCCTAGTAGCTGGGACTACAGGCGTGTGCCACCATGCCCAGATAATTTTTGTATTTTTAGTAGAGACAGGGTTTCACCATGTTGACCAGGATGGTCTCGATCTCGACCTCCCGCCTCGTCCTCCTGCCTCGGCCACCCAAAGTGCTAGGATTATAGGCATGAGCCACCGCGCCCGGCCAACATCTGATTTTTTAAGGCAATTTCAGTACCAATTATTGTAGGTTGTGTTCCTCAGGAGTCAGACACTGAGGTGGTGGTTAGCATGCAGGAGGTATATTAGGGAGGGCTCTTGAGAAAGACAAAACAAAGTAGAACACAGCAGAAGTACCTGCAGAGAGAAGGAAATAAGCAGAATTGAGCAGGAGGAGAAATACAGTTGTCATGGTGTCTCAAGAAAAGTCCTAAATTGTCCTGCAGAGAGGTGTGAAATTGGATAACTCATCAGAGCTGTCCTGTGTTGGGGCAAAAGACTCAGGCCTTTACACCCCTCTATTAATCAGTCTTTGAATGCTGGTCAATAGACCTGGTATCTGGGCTAATGAATGTGTTAGAAAATCAGTGTGGGACAGCACAGTGTCCACCAAAATTATTTATTTTCTTTCTGGCTGTCTTAGTTAAGGCATGCTAACTGTCATAACAAAGAACACAAAATCTTACCAGCTTGACAGATGAAAATGTCATTTCATGATCCTGGCACAGTCCAGTGTTAATCAGGAGTGGGGATGGGGTTCTTCTATACATAGTCATTGAGGGAAATGGGCTCCTTCCTTCTTGTGGATCTGCCTTTCTTTGGTCCAGAACTCTACAATGCAACTTTCAGCAATGATTCAATTGTTCTGTATTTGCACTGACCAATATAATGGTTAATAGTCACATATGGCCATTAAGCATTTTAATAGGGCAAATATGACTGAGGAACTAAATTTTTAATGTTATTTAATTTTAATTTAAGTGCCAATAGTGTGTGTGTGTATATATATATATATATATATATGTACTTTATATATCTGTGTATCTATGTATATATATGTACATATACATTTTTTTCTTAGTCATCAGAGGAAAAAGAGGGGGAGCATGCATGAGATTGCTTTGTGAGTCAGGAATGAAAGTGATGAACATCAATTCCACTCAGATCCCATTGGGTAGACCTCAGTCATATGGCTATATCTAACTACAAAGGAAGCTTGAAAGTTCAATGTATCTACCTGTGTGCCCAGTAAAAATAACAGAGAGCAGATATTAAAGAACAGTATTACAGCCTAGGGTATACCAGATCATTCCCTTAAAAAAAAAAAAAAACAGCTTAATTGAGGCATAATTGATATGTAAAGAGCTGCATATATTTAATGTGCACAATTTTATGAGTAATAGACATATGCAAGCACCTGTGACACCATCACCAGAATCAAGGTAATAGATACATCCAGCACCTCCTGAAGTTACTTTGTGTCCTTTATTATCTGTGGAAAGAATATATATATATATATATACATATATATATATAATGCCACTATTGTATTCTCTGCTGCTATGAGTTTGACTATTATAAAGAACTCATGTAAGTGGAATTTGCAATATTTGTCCTTCTGTGTGACTGCCTTATGCTTGTACTATAGCAGTCTTCAAAGTTATTGGGACTTCAAACCCAGTCTTCATATTATCTTTTACGTTATTTTTTTGTTGGCTGGGCATGGTGGCTCACACCTGTACTCCCAAATACTTGAGAGGTTGAGGCAGGTGGATCCCTGGGTGTGGGGAGTTCAAGATCACCCTAACCAGTATGGAGAAACCCAGTCTCTACTAAAACTACAAAATTAGCTGGGCATGGTGGCACATGCCTGTAATCCCAGTTACTCAGGAGGCTGAGGCAGGAGAATCACTTGAACCCGTGAGGCAGAGGTTGCAGCCAGCTGAGATTGCACTATTGCACTCCAACCTGGGCAACAAGAGTGAAACTCCATCTCAAAAAAATCAAATAAATAAATTAATAAAATTTTTTTTGTCATTGTGATAGAAAAAATAATATCCATGTCCTAATCCTCAGAATCTGCGATTATGTCATATATGGCAAAAGAGACTCTGTAGTTAAGTTTTATCTTATGTATAATTTTACATGATGAAAAAAATTCTGAACAGTATTCACTTCTCTGATTTTTTAGAAAAAAACTCTAAGCCTTTACCATTATATTCAATGTTCTTTTTCCCCACATCCCAGGTATCTTTCCATCTCAGAATATTTGTTCTCGATGTGCTCTTTAACTAGAATCTTACCCTGATATTCTCTCTTCTTCTTACCACTTTTTAATTCTCTATCGTTTTTAATATCATTGGAAAAAAAGTTACGTATTTGTTAATTTGTCTACTTCTACTTTGTTTGTAAATATGTAAGCTCAACAAGAGTATGCAATTTATCTGTCTTATTCCCTGATTTATATTTTGGTTTCTAGAAGAGTATTTGGTACAAAGCAGGTACTCTATAAAATTGGTTACATGGATAATTTAAAAATTAAGAAATGAATGTTTTTATTACATATAATTTGTAGTCCTGCCATGCCCTTTAACACATATCATTATGAATATTTTCTTGGCTTGGTTTCTGAAGACTTAACTTTCTTTCATAAACTAAGCATTGTCATTACTTAAATTCTAGAATATGGCAAAATACTTTGCCTCTCCCATTCTTTTATGTTCCTTTATTTTTCTTTGCATTGTTGCATTAACTTCTTTACCTTATTTTACTAATTTTACAGTTGTGCTTGCTGTCAGCATGTTAATTTAATTGAGCTGGCTAATGTCACTGTTTATCTGAAAAAAAGAAAAGAAGACCAATATGCTAGGCCAGCAGTAAGAAGTAACAGACAGAGCACAAATAATGTATAATGACTTTTCATACAATGTTTTCTACGGTAGTGGAAAAATCTTTGCCAAGAAATCAATATTTAGAATCTGTTTAGATCATTATATTTGAGTGACTGCTACCTGCAAATGCACAATAACAATAGGCCTACCAGATGTAATAATGAAAAGAAAGGAGAATTTTTTTTACTAGCATTATTCCATGATAAAATTTAGTAGCATGACAGATCGCTAGATAGAATAAGTGTTCTGTCAAGACTTAGCCCACTGTCCAAGTAATACGAAAACATATCTGTCCCAAGTAAAGCAATTGAAGCTGTAGGAATGTTTCTAATGTGTGTTTGCTTTGTTTTCTAGATTACCTATCAATCAGAAGCCACTGTGCTTGAATATAGGTGATGTAAGCAGTACAATTTGTGTCTTTACATATTTTCCTCCTGGCAAACTGAAATAATTGAGTGATTAATGTGTTTGTTTCTTTCTGTCTTTTTTTTTTTTTTTTTTTGGAGACGGAGTTTTGCTCTTGTTACCCAGGCTGGAGTGCAATGGCGCGATCTCGGCTCACCGCAACCTCCACCTCCTGGATTCAGGCAATTCTCCTGCCTCAGCCTCCTGAGTAGCTGGGATTACAGGCACGCGCTACCATGCACAGCTAATTTTTTGTATTTTTAGTAGAGACAGGGTTTCACCATGTTGACCAGGATGGTCTCGATCTCTTGACCTCGTGATCCACCCACCTCGGCCTCCCAATCTTTCTGTCTTTTAATAAATATAAACCAAAATAAATGCTGAAATAGGAAATGAACAAATCCTAGAAAATTTCCAAAAGAATTGGTTCTTAATAAGCATGGCGACAAATATAGGGAAGAAACAATTAACTGGAGCAGTTCTATTGTCTCATCATCTTGTAGTGTGACCTTCAGTGAATATTCTTCATGAAGAAGAAATGACGAAAATTTGTGAGGTTGAAGATAGGGCATTGCACAACGAAAGTTCTCAACTATTAGGATTGAAACATTGAATTACCAAATTAGCAAAATAAATTCAGGATGTAATAGGGCAGATATTATTATTCCCATTTGTCTTTGCTTCTTGTGCATTGTTCCAAACTAATAACTGAATTGTAATGGCTCTTTCTCTTTTTAATGATTATACCGCCAGAATAATTTATTTGCACAAAATGTTTAATGAAAGCATAACATATAACAGGTCCTGTATTGGGAACCGCTCATTCAAAGATAAATAATGTAACCCCATCTTTGATCACTGTGACATAATGTAGGACACAATTGCATATAAACAAAAAATTATACCAGAGACTTAAATACCAACTGAATCATGGTGTGCTGATGTACTATATTCCTTGCATCACAAATGGTCCACCAATATGATACATCAGAGGGCCTTTGATTGATTTTTATATGGAAAATAATGCATTTATTTCTTATGCATTTAAAATAAAATTTTTTTTGTATCAGAAAACTTCCTCTTTGCTATTGTATGTCAACTGATTGGTAGCTGTTCAATTAATTTGGTTTCAGAAGAACTACGATCAAATCTATCTTGCATTTAAAATATTAAAGTTTCTGCTGTATACATAGTAAAGATAGTGCATTAGTCGGTTTTCAAGCTGCTGAGAAAGACATACCTGAAACTGGGCAATTTACAAAAGAAAGAGGATTATTGGACTTAAAGTTCCACATGGCTGGGGAGGCCTCACAATCATGGCAGAAGGTAAGGAGGAGCAAGTCACATCTTATGAGGATGGTGGCAGGCAAAGAGAGAGAGAGCTTGTGCAGGGAAACACATCCTTATTGAACTATTAAATCTCTTCAGACTTATTCACTATTAGGAGACTAACATGCGAAAGACTTGCCTCATGATTCGATTACCTCCCACCAGGTTCTTCCCACAGCACATGGGAATTCAAAATGAGATTTGGATGGGGACACATCCAAACCATATCAGAAAGTTTCCCTTCATGTAATTTCACAAAATTATTAAGTAAAAAATATTGGGAAATACAGTTTTCTACTTTAAGAGTAAATACAATTGACACTAAAACAACATGAGTTCAACTGTATGGGTTCACTTATATGCATATTTTAATATATATATATATTTAAATTTTTTGAGAAGTGTAACAATTTGAAAAATACTTGCAGATGAACTGAGTAGGCCAGATATGTCAAAGGAATAATAAAATTTAGATATGTCATGAATTCATAAAATATATGTAGATACTAGTCAATTTTATCATTTATCACCAAAAAGTATGGTATACAAATATACTATAAAAAGTTAAATTTTATCATAAACTGCACATACATTTACAGATTGCACATGGTACCATTTACACTTGGGAGAAATGTAAACAAATGTAATCATACAGTATAAAATTGTAACTGCATAACATTAACTATAGTGTATGCTATAGTACTATAAAAATTTTGTAGCCACCTCTGGTTGCTATTGTGGTGAGCTCAAGTATTCCAAGTGTCTACTTAAAACAGTGTGGTGCTAATCATCTCCACGTGAGAAGTTCCTTTCCGGTAAATCGCTTATTGCAGTAAAAAGTGAACTCTAGGGGTTATTGATTGTTTTTCACCATATTTAGTGCAGCATTATAAACCTTGAATAACACCATGAGGCTGACACAAAGTGCCACTAATGATGCTGGAAGTGCTCTCAAGAAACAGCAAAAGTCATGACATTGCAAGAAAAAGTTGAAGCACTTGATATGTGCCATACATTGAGATCCTCAGCTGAGGTTGCCCCCTTTCAGAAAGACAGTTCATCTTGTAAACAAATGATGTAAGTTTACAGTATCGATAAATGCAGTATAGTACTGTAAATGTATTTTCTCTTCCTTATGATTTTCTTATTAACATTTTCTTTTCTATAGCTTATTTTACTATAAGAACACAGGATATGATATATATAGCATACAAAATACATGTTAATTGACTGTTTATGTTATTGGTAAGGCTTCTGATCAACGGTAGGCCATTAGTAGTTATGTTTTGGGGGATTCAAAAGTTATATGTGGATTTTCAGCCACAGGGAGTCAATGCCCCAACCCTTGTGTTTTTCAAGGGTCAATTGAATTTATTATATATACATAGAAATCTTGTATTGTGAATTCAAATTTTGTTATCTTGCTAAATATATGTTGTAAAGCAATTTCCTTAAATTGTTTGGGTTTCCATTTTTTTTATTTGAAAATGAGAATATCACATCTACAGGATTTCTAGACTTCTCAGGTGAGATAAATTTGAAACTCTTTGGAAATTCTTTAATTCTCTCTCTCTGCCTGTTTTTGTCTTGAGAGGGTCTTATAAATCTGTCTCCAAGTCTGGAGTGCAGAGGTGCTATCATAATTCACTGTAATCTCGACCTCCAGGGCTCAAGTGATCCTCCCAGTTCAGCCTCCCAAGCAACTGGAACTACAGGCGTGCACCACCACACCTGCTAATTGTTTTATTTCTAGTAGAGATGAGTTTTCACTGTGTTGTACAGGCTGGTCTTGAACTCCTGGGCTCAGATGATCCTCCAGCCTATGCCTCCCAAAGGGTTGGGATTACAGGTGTGAGCCACCATGCCTGGCCTTTGGAAATTGATAAAAGCAAAATATTGCCTTTGAATTTAGGAGCGTTCCATTTTTGTCATGGCTGGCTCATCCTTAGTAAGTTATTTAATCCCTAAGGATTTATAAAATGAAAAAGTTGGTCCATAATTACTAAGGTTATTTTGAAAAATTGTTAACCTATGAATCTAAGATAAAATTACTATAAAATACAGGTTGTGATAACAAAGGGCTGTATTTTCTGTATTATCAGTAACTGTTTTCATTTTTTTTTTTCTTTTTTCGAGACGAGTCTTGTTCTGTCACCCAGGCTAGAGTGCAATGGTGTGATCTCGGCTCACTGCAAACTCCGCCTCCCAGATTCAAGCAATTCTGTCTCATTCTCCCGAGTATCTGGGATTACAGGTGAGTGCCACCACACCCAGCTAGTTTTTGTATTTTTAGTAGAGAAAGGATTTCACCATGTTGGCCAAGATGGTCTTCATCTCCTGATCTCATGATCCGCCTGCCTTGACCTCCCGAAGTGCTGGGATTACAGGCATAAGCCACCGCCCCCGGCCAGCTGTTGGTGGTTATATGACTCTTTCCAATTTTTATTTTTATGGTGCCTCAAAAACTCCAGTTTTTAATAACTAAAACTATCATGTCTCCAGTTCCAAAAAAAAATTAGTAATTTCTCCAAAAAAAAAAAAAGACACAAACTAACTTTTCCCTCCCATCTAATATTAATCTGTGAATTAAAAAATATACAGGATATGTGAAGAACAGAATGGAATGAAAATTTAGTGGGTTTTTTTTTCTTGAATTAAATTTAGTGTTTTTTTTCTTGAAAGTCTCCTCTCCAGAAGGCAGTGCTTCCAGGAATGGTTGCACACTGTCAGCTCATTTGTGTTGTCAGTGCTGCCACCTCATTCCCAGAAGAGCATCTGTGGATTTGGGGAGAAAATGCAATACTTCTGGGAATAGTGCCCAGAACATGCAAGCTTCCGTGTCATTTTAGAAAGTCAGAGAGGGGAGAATAAAATCTTCACCTGCTGCAATCTTTTATGTACAGTCATCAGTTCTGGGGTTAACAGCTTCACTTTCCATATACTCTTATTTGTGGATTTTTTTAAGGGTCTTTCTGCAATGATATATTGGGATAAGCATGAGAGGCACTGCATTCACAGTTGATGCACAAGGAGGGCTTGTTCCACATAGTCAAACTGTATCACAGGAAGTAATGTCCCGTATCCTACACCCACTATCCTCTACCCACATCACCCAGACCTGTAGGAAGGCTTAAAAAGTGTATTTAAAGTTGTAAAAACATATCAATCATAGTAAAGAGAGACCACTGAACTCTTGAAATGTTTTCTAATATTTATCTAGAAATGGGAAATTATAAGAAATATAGTTTTGTGGTGAAAACTATTTTTTTAAATCCTGAAAATCTATCCTTTTCTATTTGAAGCAAAATAACGACTTTAATTTTACAGCTAAAACCTTTACTACGTGATGTTGTATGCACTAGGGACTGCTTTTGCATATTAAAATTTTTTGCAGGGATATCGGCCCAATTGAACAACAACATTACAAAATTCATTTGTATCAGTTTTCCACATGAAAGACAGAGTAAATTCATTAATGACAAAATTGGATCTTCAGCCATCAAGCCTGGATCGTGGTATGTTAGATTATTTTACATATCAGAATGACTTGGTTATTAACTTATTTTAAATAGTTGTTGAAAAGTATTTTGAATATTATAAAGACGTCATTGAAGTATAACAAAAGTAAGTGGCCTTCACACATGATTTCCCAAATGAACAACACTTTCGTACTGACATGATACGCTCTTCTTCCCTGGTATTGCACATGTTACCAGATTACTTGACACATTCAGAAGAACAAAATTTAGAGAACACCTCGGATTTTTTTTTAAAGGAAATTTTCTTATGCAAAGTCATTTATCTTATTTTGACTAATAATGAATTCTCTATACCATAAATTATCACAAAGGAACTAGGTTTTTCCAGTGTTCAAATATGCACGTTTCAGTTGAAATTCTCATTAATAGATCAAAAAACAATGGAATTGTTCTATTATATTAAGCATTATATTCATGTTAATTTAAGTTTCAAGGATTCAACATTCTATTATTTGGTGACAATAAATATGTTATTCTTTTTGAAAAATTAATTTTTAAGAATGCAATTATTACATTGATTAAATTAACGGCTAATTTTTTTTGGTTCATTTTTAAAATTTTTAACAATAATGTTCTGGCATAATGGTGATAATTATTACAATGATTATAAAATGTTCTTTTTGATGCATTTATTAAGCAAGAAAAGAGAAACAATATAAAAGTGATGAGTAAGTAACAGTAAATCTGGTAAGCAAATATGGCTGGAAAACATAAGCATAATATGTAAATGACTTAATTTTGAGAACTAGTACATTAAATTTAAAAATCTTAATGAGAGATGGAAGGATAAATCATTCTTAACTTTTAATCAATTTAAAGATACAGTTTAGTATCCATGATAAAAAGAAATCCAGTATAGTATCAAGTAGTTAAAGTATTTGGATAACTAAATTTATACCATTTCACTAAAATGTTTGTCATGGGACAGATAGAATCCTGTGAAAAAAGTGATCTTTGTATAATATTTGTAAAGCATATCAATCTTTGATTCTCATTTGTTAATTGGAGTCTTTATTATAATTTAAAAATCTGCAAAGAAGTCAACAGTATTTCAGTTAATATTATATATCTGTTGCTATTGGTGATAAAAATATAACTAATACTTTGTTTCAGAACAAATTATATTTTTTATTCTTGTGCCATTTGGGAAATATAGTTTTCTATGCTCTGGAAAGAAATGTCTTGATTTAGAAACCTAACAAAGTGTCCTTAGAAATTTAGAAATATTTCCAGATCTTGGGAACAACCGTTCCAAGTATTTGAGACTAAGACAAGTGACTGTTGCCACATTTGGTTATTAGACAGATTTTATTAATCAACCTACACAGCCAACCTACACATCACACTTGGCATCAAATATCAGGACAGGCTGTGACAATAAAGTGACACTTGGGAGAATTGCCACCTTTTGGAACCACAAGCCATGATTTGGTACTCCAAGAAAAACACAACAGCTGAGTAAATCAACTACTTCCCTTAGCAAAAATATCCTACCCAGAGAGGTACTGTGAAGTTAAAATGCATATGAAGAAATGTACTATCAATGTTTGAAAGAAAAGAAATATCTTACTTCCCTTAGCAAAAATATCCTACCCAGAGAGGTACTGTGAAGTTAAAATGCATATGAAGAAATGTACTATCAATGTTTGAAAGAAAAGAAATATCTATATAACAGCTAGTCAATCTCTACTTGTAATGGAATCTAGATTTATCTGATTGTTGACTATGGGAAAACAGTGCCTTAGTCATTCAGGATTATCTCACCTCTTTTCCCCTAAATGGAATCTCAGGCAATAGTGCATACCTCAAACATTTGTCCCAAGGATGGATTGTTGACTTTGCAGATTCTACTAGACAGCTCTGATATTTAAGAGGCTTGCCTTAAAAGAACAAAAAAAGAGAGAGATGCTTTTGGTTTTTAGCTTAGATCATTCAGACATCAAAGTATCTATGTGCCCTAAAATGTAATGACATGCTTATTTATTTTTATTGATACTATAATCCCAAGACAATTAAGTTTCACCAATTCATTGCTTGGATACCAGAGATTTAGCAGTATCTTCTATAATTTCTTTTGGTAATATTTGTTTGTATATGACTCAGAGTATAAATGTCCACAATTTTGAACTATTTGAGCCAAAAGGGGCCTCATGAATCTTTTAATTCAACTTGTTCACTTTGTAACAGTGAACTTCAGGAGTTTTTTTTATAGCATATTGCAGTAATTAGCGTTATAGCTAGCTCTAAAACCTACATCTTCCAATTACCAAACCAGTATTTACATTCCCAAAGGGTTTTTTATAAGGCTGAGTTTTGTTTTTATTTATATCAGTAATCTGGCCACATATTTTGTTACATAACCAGTTAGAAGCAACAGTACTATGTTGAAGTCACTTCACTAAGGATTTTGAATATTATCAAAAGAGGCACTTAAAGTGCTTGCTGGTTGATAAAAATACAAATTTCTGTGTGTGCATTTATAAAGCTACCTATCAATATTCAGGTGTTTATGATGTATCAAACACAGTAATAAATGCTTGACATATGATAGTTTAAAGAGTAATTGATTGAAGTGACACAAAAGTAAAGAGATAGGGCATGTAGTGAATGTTCTCTATGTGCCAGAAGTTGTATATCTACTAGATCACATTTTATGAGGTCAACGCTGCTAGTAATAAAAGCTACCATATTTTGGATTGGATATTTTTATAAAAACATCCTTATTTCTATTTTACAGTTACAAAATTGCATCAACAAAAAGGATCGAACTCTAAAACATTTGAGGAGATTTATTCTGAGCTGAATATGAGTGACCATGGTCCAAGGCACAGCCCTAAGAATATGTGCCCAAGGTGGTCAGGCTGCAGCATGGTTTTAAACACTTTAGGGAGACATAAGACATCAATCAGTACATATAAGTGATACATTGGTTTGGGAGTGGGGTAGCAGTTGGTGGAGGGGAGGGCAGGATTATAGGTTATAGGTAGATTCAAAGATTTTCTGATTGGCAATTTGTTGAAAGAGATCAGTTATCACTTAAAGACCTTGAATCAATGGAAGTGAGTGTCTGGGTTAAGATAAGGAGTTGTGGAGACCAAGGTTCTTATTATACAGATAAAGCCTCCAGGTGGCAGGCCTCAGAGAGAATAGATTACAAATGTTTCTAATCAGATTTAAAAAGGTGTCAGACTCTTAGTTAATTTGATTCCTATATCAGAGAAAATACCTGGAAAGGGAAGGGGATTCTCTACAGAATGTACATTTTCCCCATAAGAGACAGTTTTGCAAAGTCATTTCAAAATATGTCAAATAAATATATTTTGGGATAAAATATTTCCATTTTTTTCAGGGTCTGCTATCTGTCATGCAGATTTTTTTTGCTACTAAGACTCTGTTGTCAGTTTCAAGGCCTCTGTTTTAATGTTAATGCTGGTCCCTTGTGCCTTCATTCCAAAGGGAGGAGGGTATAGTGAGGTATGTGGTGGGGGCACCTAGTCCCACATGACCTGAAATAGTTTTTCAGGTTATTTTTGGAATGTCCTTGACCAAAAAGGGGTCAATTCAGTAGGCTTAGAATTTTATTTTTGGTTTATAATTGTGTTTTAGGCTATGCCTGAATTGTTATAAAGAAATACCTGAGGCTGGATAATTTATAAAAAAAAGAGGTTTAATTGGCTTACAGTTCCTGGCTGTACAGGAAGCGTAATGCCAACATCTGTTCAGCTTCCGGGGAGGCTTCAGGAAACTTATAATACTGAAAGGTGAAAAGGGAACAGGCAAGTCACATGGCAAAAATCTGAGCAAGAGAGCAAGGAGGGGGATATGCCACACACTTTTAAAGAACCAGATCTCATGAGAACTCACTATCATGAGAATAGCATGAAGGGGATGGTGCTAAACCATGGGAAATCCACCTCCTTAATACGATCATCTCCCATTAGGCCTCACCTCCAACACTGGGGACTACAACTTAATACGCGATTTGGGCAGGAATACATATCCATATTACATTAAATTGTATATATAAAAAAATATGGCTGGGTACAATGGCTCATGCCTATAATCCCAGCACTTTGGTAGGCCAAGGCAGGTGGATCACCTGAGGTTGTAAGACCAGCCTGACCAACATGGAGAAACCCTGTCTCTACTAAAAATACAAAAAATTAGCCTGGTGTGGTGGCACATGCCTGGAATCCCAGCTCTCAGGAGGCTGAGTCAGGAGAATCACTTGAACCCGGGAAGCAGAGGTTGTGGTGAGCTGAGAGCATGCCATTGCACTCCAGCCTGGCCAACAAGAGCGAAACTCCATCTCAAAAACAACAACAACAAAATACAGATCAAAAAATGTAACCATGGTCAACTACCTGACTTCAGTCTCTTAGCAATATCCTCCACATGCACCATATATTCTCAATATACATTGGTTACTATGACTATCAAATTCATGATTTCACTCTCTTTAAAGTTCCAGTACATGGTGCCCCTATGTCTGAAACATCATTCCAAATATCCTTCCTGTATTTCACCATCTATGAATATTTCTCCAAATAGACTAACACCACCATAGATTTTGAATCATCTTTCACCTCTGCATCCTCAGAATTATGCATAGTATTGAGCATATATAAAGTACTCTCAACATTTTTGAAAATACAAATAATAAAATGATTTCTTTCCATTTGGAGCTGATAAATACTCCAATGAATAATTAATGACAAATATCTTTTGGTATATTTCTAATTAAATTTAAATTAAATTAAATTTAGTTGAATCCAATCATTTAGAAATAATTCTTCCATAGAAAAGTTTTTTACTTTTAAGCCTTCAGCTGATTGGATAAGCTCCACCTACATTATCTAGAGTAATCACTTATACTTGAAGTCTTCAGATCATAGGTATTAATCTTATCTACAAAACTTTTTCCTTTTTTTTTTTGAAGTACTTTATTTATTTTTATTTTTTTTTTATTATACTTTAAGTTCTGGGTTGGTGGGAGTGTAAATTAGTTCAACCATTGTGGAAGACAGTGTGATGCTTCAAGGATCTAGAACCAGAAATACCATTTGACCCAGCAATCCCATTACTGGGTATATACCCAAAGGATTATAAATTGTTCTATTATAAAGACACATGCACGTGTATGTTCATTGTGGCACTGTTTACAATAGCAAAGATTTGGAACCAACCCAAATGGCCATCAACGATAGACTGGATAAAGAAAATGTGGCACATATACACCATGGAATACTATGCAGCCATTAAAAAGGATGAGTTCTTGTCCTTTGCAGGGACATGGATGAATCTGGAAACTATCATTCTCAGCAAACTGACACAAGAACAAAAAACCAACCACCCCATGTTCTCACTGATAAATGGGTGTTGAACAATGAGAACACATGGACACAGGGAGGGGAGCATCACACATGGGGCCTGTTTGGGGTAGGGTCTAAGGGAAGGGATATAAAGTAACAACTAGACCACTGTTTGACTTAAAATTGAATACCATAGTTTAGCCACATTAACATATAAAATTTAACCATTGCAAGCTCCATAAATGTTAGCAAAATTTAACATTTGTAAATGGACAGGTACAGACACGAAGCTTCCAGAATATCTGTCTATGCATTTTGTAAATTCTTACTAAATCAAGGTAAAGATGGTTGAAGATGGTTTGGTGTGTCATAAAAATCCACCAGTACTGATTATTCTGTGGAAACATGGTACACCCTGAGCTATAAGGAACATGGAAAATCTTGGCTACTATTCTCTGTCAATAACCAGCTCCAGACCATACTTAGAAGTTAACACTATCATAAAAACCTAAGTGTTTGCTTAAGGGCTACAAGGTGTATTCATGAAATATCGGAAACTTTTCTATGCCAAAAATAGCTGACAAGGCATGTGATTTCTGAAATTGGTGTTTGAAACGAGAAAGCAGAAAACTCTCTGCAACCTTTTGAGAAATCAAAATATTTTCAATTTTCACCTGGAACTGCCCTGTGAAACTAACATGCTTCCAAAGTATTCCTGATCTTTGGAAAAGCAGCTGCCGTTATTGAATTACGTCCAAGAGCTAAAGTCTGGTATATTTCTTTTTCTGTTATCAATTTCAGATTCAGTGCTTAGGGCAACAAGCATAGCCCCTAAGCAATAATTTCTTATAAACAAATCCTGCATCTGCCACATAGAAGACATTCATGGTGATGCATTATCTGCTTTTAAGAAACGCAATGGGATTGACCAAAAAGTCATTCTTTATGGGCAGAAAACTCAAGTTGAAATGTGTCCCACCACTGACCACCCACTACGTATCTACTTTCAAATCAAAGTAGCATCCCATAGATTAATCACTCAGGTTTCTCAGCCTGTTTTACATAATTTCTCATTGTTAACATTTACACTGGTTGTATTGTAACAGCTAGAATCTGTAGCAGCATGTTACAAATATTTAGGAAAGTATTAAAATCTATGAAACATTTCCAGAATAGCACTGCATATATGTTGATATAAATGAGTTAAGAATTAACATAGGATCACAAAAGATGTTTATCAAGTAATGGCACAAGGTAACACAAACCAGTATTTTTTTTTTTTACTAAGATAACTGTAAAGCAAATGTAATAATAGCATATAACAACAGTGTCTTTTTACTGTCATATAGAAATAACGACTCAAAAGTCAATAGCTGTTTGACATTCTTTGTAGCATCTTCATGCTGGCAGATTTGAATGTATTGAATGTCTGTTTTTAGTAACATTGTAGGAGCAAATTTCTTTTTATGGAGTGTTCTGTTTTGTTTATTTTCAATATGGAATGAAAACAACATATGGGTTCTTTTATTTGTCACTCACAAGGTCAGCTCAAATTTCAGAACAGAAATAATCAGACTTTAACCAGGAGCACAGATTTCAGATTTAATGACCTACTCCCTGTGCATCCTTTGATTTTACTGGAGGTAGGTAAGAACATAGTTTCATTAGAAGACCTGGCCTGAAGAACTCTCCTTTTTTCCTTGCTGCTGTGATTCCAATGTAGCATTTAGCCCAGAATTTTGCATGGAAGAAAAATACACATCTTATTTCAGGACTGGTTATTATTTGGACTTGCAGACTTTTGTTTTATGACTACTATTTGAAACTGTTTGTGGCACCTGCAGTAACTTAGCACTCTTGCCCCTGCCACACCCTATCTCACCCCTCCCCTTTTGTGTACACCTTCTCCTCTTTTTCTTTCCTTTTATTTTTTTCCTGAGACATCTCATTTTGTCACCTGGAATGGAGTGCAGTGGTGTGATCTTGGCTCACTGCAGCCTTGATCTCCAAAGCTCAAGCGATTCTTCTGCCCTAGCCCCCCAAGAAGCTGGGGCTGCAGACATGTGCCACCATGCCTTGATAATTTTTGTATTGTTTTTGTGCAGATGGGGTCAAACTATATTGCACAGGTTGGCTTTTTTTTTCTTAAACAGCAAATTAGCAAGGAGCGTGGTCCTTTCTTCCAGTTTAGGATGCATTATTTTTCTTAGATAGCAGAATAATATAGACTTAATGTACATGTTTCCTTCGACTTCCCATTATGCACATTTTTAACCTTGCAGTGGAAATGAACCACCCTTACAAAACACTGAGCCTGTCTTTTTTGCAATTTTAAATTACTAATTTAAATTACACATGTTGCTAGCATTGGCCATTTGCCTCAGGGAATTATTGTAGAATGACAATTTAAAATATTGACTCTGAAGTGTTATAGTCTCTTAGGATTGCAAACATTTTATACATCAAAACCTTATCTTTTTGAATTTTAGAGTAATATAACAATGATTCTCAGATCAAGCTTTCTTAAAACCATGTGAATGTTTGACTCATGAAATACTATTTGTGGTGTATAATCAGTATGGAAGAAACAGATTGTTTCCTTTTTCATTTTTATTGTGTACTTGTTAATCTATGTCTAAAGGTATTATGCTAATTATAACACTACTCTCCACATTCAGAATCCAAATTGCTCATTTTCAAGTTTTTCTTTTTTTTTTCAAATTGTAATCTGTTAATTACTTGTTTAATGGAGTGTGTAATTACCTACTTTAAGTTAGAAAATTGTTTCCATTTCAAAGGAAGAAACCTATTTTAGAAATGAAAGAATATAAATGCAATCCATTCTGATATAGAATATAACGCTTTACTTTCCTTAATGATCTAAGTAAGAAAATGACATTGAAAAATAACTAACTATATTTTCTCTTTATGTATTTGTGTATATCACATCAAACAAAGGTGAAATTTATGATAAAGATAACACAATCACATTTAACTACACTTTGTGGAGTGATTCAACTCTCTATTCAAGCCATTTAAACAAATAATCTCTAGACCAGGAAGAAAACCAACTGATTAATGAAATACATTTTTTTAAAGTGTTTTCTTTTTCAAATACTTGGCTAGAAGAGAAAAGTGAGTCATAAAAGAGACTTAGTGAAGGAACAAGATATTAGAGAAGTGGAAAAAGGAAAGACTTTAATAATAATGTTAATTGAATTCTGGGTTTATATATGGCTTATGTGGCTTATAAGAATGATTTAATTCCATCCAAGCAACAAACAAATATAAGGTATAACCAGGATTCCCTTGTATCATATATGAGTAAACTGAGCTTTTCAGATATTAGTTAAAATAGGCTACTGTAAATTCAGTCAAGCAGCAGTATAATCTTCATGCTCCAAGCTATTGCCTTTAAACTAAATACTAGTACTATTATGGAAATAACTGAATTTGTATGATCTTAGGGAATGAAAAAAATAGATTTTTTGGTAATATTTTAATGATGACTATTCATTCTCTTAATGACCTATAATGCTGGGATTTGGAAATTGACCAGAAAAGCTCTGGATAGAATAATCTTCATGTTGGGTAGGAAGTGAAGGACTATATTTATGTGCTTCTTTTTGATGAAAATGTTTGTAATATGAGGATAAGTGCTTAGGAACTTAAGAAAATGTCTTGAAAAACTATAGGCTCAGTGGGTAATGGCAACAAAAATAGCAGTTTAAGGAACTCTAAAACATCTGTTCCTGCAAAAACAAGAAGAAAACTAGCAAAAATGGTCAGAATCCAGTTTTCCAGATCTCTAGATATAAACAAAAGACTTTCTGGGGTTGAAATATGTTTATTCAAGAAAAATAGTTGAATTTCAGTATGAACTATGAGGCTTATGACAATTTAACTTGCTATTTTTCTACCCTCCCTCCACCATGTTTTTAGCTCTGTATTAACCTTGAAAACAAGTAAACTGCAAACATGGTGAAATCTAACATCTTAGCAGCCAACAGAAGGAGAAGAAATAGCTGTAGCTTTTCCAAAGCTTCGCTCTCAGAGAATCATTATTTATTGGCCTGTCTGGTGGTTCCTTGGGAGTCTCTGCTTGCCAGGTTGTCTTTATTTAAACTCAGTCAGATTTCACCCAGTGTGAAAAGTCTTTCCCTGGAGCTGTATTTTGAAACATTTTGAAATAATTTTTTACCTCCAAGAGTTGTCTAGGGTAGTGGATAGTAGTTAGAGCCAAACAATAAGTTAACCAGAAAGCTTAAAAGGGAAAGCAGGAGAATGAGATATCCATAGGGATTTTGAAAAACTGTGATATATTTTTGGGAATCTAGCAGGACATGTATATTGCATATGCATAAAGCTTGGTCCATGCTCAGGAAGAACTCTAGAAGGTCTAAAGCTCTCAACTCTAGCCAGTGTTGAGTCTCAGAGGAGGAAGGAAGTGAAAGCTAAGACAGAGTTGTCAACTGCCAACTGGAATGTCAAAGGCATGCCACACATGCATGGTCTCTCAGCAAGACTGGATGACTTGTTAAAAAATAAATCTGTCCAATAATTAGCAGAGCAACAAGCTAAACAAACAGAAACTTTATTAGCCATAGAAAACAAAGAATACAGTCTTTAACAGATTAGTTCTGGAAAGTTAAGGGAAGAAAAAAGAACAAGAACAAAACCACCACCAACAACAGCAACAGTTAACCCTAAAGAAGAGAAAGAAACTGATTTTCAGAATTGTCACATTATATAATTCAAAACGCCCAGTTTTCTACAACAACAAAAGCAAGGAATATAAAGAAAAAAGGAAATATGGTCCATATACAAGATAAATGCTATTATATAATAAACATTATCCTTGAGGAAACTGTCATGTTTGACTTACTAAAGACTTTAAATTCACTTTTAAAGATATATTGTGAGAACTAAAGAAAATCCTGTCCAAAAAACGTAAAGTATGAGAATGCCATGTTTTCAGTTAGAGAATATAGTAATAAGATACACACTGTACAAAGGAATAAAATCTGAAGTTAAAAAAATAAAATAAATAAAATAAAACAGTCAAATAAAGGGGGTCAAGAGCAAATTTCAGCAGGCAGAAGAAAGATTTTGCAAATTCAAAGGTAGATTCAATTGAGATTATCCAGTTCAAGGAACAGAGAAGATAAAAAAAAAAGAACAGCCTTAGAAAAATGTGGGTCATCATTAGATATACAAAAAGGCTTACTATGTTAGTCCAGGAGGAATGAAGAAAGAGGCATAAAAAAAGTTTCAAAAATTAATAATTGAAAACATTCTAAATTTGATTTTTTAAAAAGTTGACACATACAAGAAGCTCATAGAGATCACACCTAAACTTAAAGAGATCCACACCTAAACACTTCATAATCAAACTGGTGAATGTAAATTTTAAAAAAGTATACTGAAAGCAGCAAAAGATAAGTTACTTATTGCATAAGATTAAGAGTGACTTCTTATTACAAACCTTGAAGTCTAGGAAGGAGTCAGAAGCCTTATTGAAGCTGAAAATAAAAAGACTGTCAACCAAGACTTCTGTACCCAGCAAAATAATCCTTCAAAACAGAAGGAGCAATTAAGACATTTCTAAATTAGAACAGCAACAAGAACAACAAACTGGAGAGAATTAGTCACTAGTTAAACTGTAATAGTAGAAATATTAAAGGGAGACTGTAAAGCTGAAAAGAAACATAATAACTTGAAACCATCTGTAGAAAGGAAAATATCTGGTAAAGGTAACTGTGTAAGTAAATATGAATGACAATGTTAACTTCTTTTTGTTTTTTCCCCTTCTATTTGATATAAAGCAATAAGTATAAACATGTGTTAATGGCATGAAATGCACAAAGCTGTCATTTGTAGTAAAAAAGAACAAATATCAATAAATATAAAAGGATTGAAATAATACAAAGTATTTTTCTTCAACCAAAGTGGAATGAAATTAGAAATCAATAAAAGAGGGATATTTGAGTAATAAATATGTAAAGATTGAACAATACACACTTAACAACAAATGGATCAAAGAACGAATCACAACAGATATAAAATATTTTTAGATATATGAAAATAAAGATACAATATATCAAAACTTACGAAATGCAGCAAAAGCAGTTCTCAGAGTGAAAATTATAGCTCTAAATATCTATATTTTAAAACAAGAAGAGAAAGATCTTAAATCAATCATTTATTTTTTCACCTTAAGAAACTAGAACCAACAGACTGAACTAAACATAAAGCAACCAGAAAACGGAAGTGATAAGGAACAAAGAGGAAATAAATGGAACATAAATATACACCAAGGGAGAAAAACCAACAAGATGAAATTGGTTCTTTGAAAGCATCAACAAAATGTATTATTTTTTAGGTAGACAAACCATGAAAATAAGAAATAACTAAATTTATTAAATCAAAAATAAAAGAAGAGACAACACTACTGATCTTACAGTGATAATAGGGATTATAAAGACAACTTCTGCTCAATTATATGCTAACAAATTAGATAACGCAAAGGAAATTGACAAATTAACAAATTAGATAATGCAACGGAAATTGACAAATTCCTAGAAAGACATAAACTACTGTAACTAATGCTATAAGAAATAGATAAATTTAAAAGACCTATAAAAATGAGGAGATTGATTTAGTAACCAGAGAAGTATACACACAAAAAAGGACCAGATGGCTTATCTATTGAATTTTCCCAAATATTTAAAGAGGAATCAATCCTAATCTTTTACAAACGCTTCCTAAAAATAGAAAAGAACATTTCTCAATTCACTTTATGAGGTCATTTTTAAATTAATACAAAAATCAAACACTTCAGATCAAAATACAAATGCAAAAGTTCTCAAACTTTCCAACAAAATACTGGAAAAACAAATCCAGCCACATGTAAAAGGAATTTTACATCATGAGCAAGTGAGATTTATTCCATGAATTCAACGTTGGTTGAACATACAAAAAAATCAATGAAACATAATGTATTATATTAATACAATAATGGACAAAATGCACAGAATAATCCCAAAATATGCATAGAAGCATTTGAGAAAATTCAAAATCCTTTAACAAGAAAGCTACTTAAACTTGGAAGAAAAGAAAATTTTCTTAACCTGCTAAAGGGCATCTGCAGAAAATGTTGAAATACTGAGAAGTTCTACCTTAAAATCAGGAGCTAAAAGTCACCCATTTTGGAAAGGAAGAACTAAGAATTATAATCCTTTCTATTTTAAGATGACTTGATCTTGTATACAAAAAATATTGTAAGGGATTCATGAAAACAGTAATAATAAATAATAGAGCTAATGAAGAAGTTGAGCAAGGTTGTAGGACCAAAGATTAATGTACCTAATGCAATTGTATTTTCACACTAGCAATAAATATAAAAATTATATAAATCATTTCAATTTAGAATAGCATCAAAAAGAATAGCATACCTACTTAAAAGAAAGGAATGTATCACTTGTCTATTGAAAACTATTAAACATCATTTAGTTAAAAAAAAAAAAAAAGACAAATAGTTCAGGTATGGTGGCTCACACTTGTAATCCCAGCAATTTGGGAGGCCAAGTCAAGGGTATCACCTTGAGCCTAGGAGTTGGAGACAAGCCTGGACAAGACTCTGTCTCTACAAAAAAATTAAAACAAAAAGCAACAAAAACAAAAGTAGAAAAACAAAACAAAACAAAAATAAGAAGAAAGAGACAAATCATTAAAAAAATCAATTTTCATGGATTAGAAGACTTAATATTGTTAAAATACCAGTATTTCCCTAATTAATCTATGGATTCAATGCAATCTCTATCAAAATCCCAGCTAACTTATTTTAAAGAAATAATTGAGAAGCACATCCTAAAATTAATATGGAAATGAAAGGAACCCAAAATAGTGAAACAATTTTGAAAAAAGAAAATAAAGTACATATACTGACCAGGCTCAATATTTTTCTATAAAGCTATAATATTCAAGAGAGTCTGTTACTTACATAGGGGAAATATGCAGATAAATAAAATTGAGAGTCTAGCAATAAGTCCAAACATATCTGAGCAATTAATTTTTTACATTATTTCCAAGATCATGCAATGGGAAAAGAATAGTCTCTTTAACAAATTGTGAAGGGACAACTGCACATCCATACATAGGAGAATGAATTTGGACCTCTGCCTCACACCATATTAAAAAACCACGTGGAGTGAATACAAAACCTAAATATAAGAGCTAAAAATATAAAATTCTTGTAAGAAAACAAGAGACCTTTATGACTTTGAATTAGGCAAAAATTCTTATATATGACACCGTAGGCAAAAGGAACAGTAGAAAAATAGATAAATTGAACTTCATGAAAAGTAAAAGTGTTTTTGAATCAAAAGACACTCTTAAAAAACACAATCTATATAATGGGAGAAAATATTTGGAAATCGTGTATTTGATACAAATTTAGATTCCTGAAAGTATATGTAACTCCTAAACCTCAGCAACAAAAAGATAAACATTCCAATCGTCTGAATAGACATTTTTCTAAGGAAGATATAAATAAACAATAAGCATATGAAAATATGCTTTACATCCTAGTTTTTAGGGAAATGCACATTAAAACCACAATAAAACATCGTTTTATACCCACTGAGATGGCTGTAATCAGGATAAACAATAACAAGTGATAACAAGGATGTAGAAAAATAAACCCTCATACATTGATAGACGGTATAAAAACCATGCAGCGTTTTGGAAAACTTTCTGGCAGTTCTTCAGGATATTAAACTTAGTTTCCATAATACTCAGCAATATTACTCCTAGATAAATATCGAAGAGAATTGAAAACATATTGTATGTTTTCAATGCAAAAAATTGTATGTAAAAATTCATAGCAGTACTAATCATGGTAGCCAAAAATGGAAACAACCAAATGTCCATCAACTGGTAAACTGACAAAAGGTAATATTGAATTACAATATTGAATATGCAATTGAATATTACCTGTCTATAAAGTGCTACATGGTGCAACATAAATACATGTTGAAAATTTTATGATAGTTGATAGAAGCCAGCTACAAAGGCCACACATCTTTTGATTTCATGTGAGTTAAATATATAGAACAGACAAATACATAAAAATAAACAGATTAATGACTGACAGGCATTGTGGAACAGAGGGCATGGGAAGTGACTGCTAATGGGTTTCTTTTCTAGCAATGAAAATGTTTTGTAATCAGATAGTAGTTAGGGTTGTATAACTCGTGAATATGCTAAGAACCACTGGACTGTACACTTTTAAAGGTGTCAACTTGGTGGTATATAAATTATGTCAATGGAGAAACACAAAAAGCCAGTGGCTAGATGCATATTGAAGTAGAGGCATCTTATTCCCCACCTCACCTATGCAAAATTTGACAATAAACACACTGGAATTTATGCTCTTTATTAGTTGACTTCATAAAAAATTATGGTTTTTTTTGAATCCCTCATGATAGGATACATATATTTCCTCTAGCTATGCTGATTTACTTTGCTGATTTGTTTAATGAGAATTTATCATTAGAATAATTCATCTCTTGTTCCTACAGATCTAAGCTTAATAAAATAAAAGCTGGAGATGTTTGCATGCAAAGTTTGTATAACAGGTCAGGCTATCTTTCTGATTGTAATATTAAATTAAAATATATAAAGGTTGAAATAAATTATTTTGATTTTTAATTAGTAGTCACAAAGTCTCTTTTAAAAAGGAAAAAAGCTTTTTTGTTTTAATGAATTTATTTTGTTGTAGCTAATCATATCCCTTGTTTTTCAAGTCCCATTTTAGTTGAATATTTATAATGAATTTTGTTTGTGTTGATTGAGAATCTCAATAACATTCCACCTTGTGGTTTGATTTATGCCAGATTATGAGGCACAAGACATGTGCCATATTAAATAAATTATATTTTACTTTGATAATTTATTTTGATATAATTCTATTACCTATTCAATTTATAAATCCATTTATTCCATAATTTCATAATTTAATCTAATTGTTTCAATTTCCTTTACGTTTTTAGCTATTGATTTTTTATTTTTTCACCTTTGTTGTTGTATTTCACATAGAAAACTGTGGTATTCCGGGGAACTTTATAGATGTATGTAGTTTTAAAACTATGTTATAGTTTCTAAAACCAAGCAATGATAATTATGTTTCTTTAATAGAAGTTTAAATATAGGTCATACCTAGATCCTTGAAATCCTTGATCATCTGAATTTATATTTGACAAATGTCAAAACCAATATACTGTTTAATATTCTATTTGGTAGATAGTAAAAATGTTTTATATGCTGCAGTGATAAAGGTACTATTCAAATAAACCATTATGTTTTCACTCTTAAAGCAGAGTTATCACACTTAACACATTTCTAAACCTCCTGACAAGATATTTAATCTTTATTAAGAAACTGTGTCTTAATAGGTCATTTGGGCCATTTGAACATTGGCAGCCAGGCAACTAGCAGGACAGGCTGTAGACTGATCCAATTTTATCCTTAATGAATAGATAGGCTGAAATATCCATTTGTGAATGAGATATTTTAATTACCCCTGTCTGTTAATGAGTAACTGACAGAGCATTTCTCAGAGTTCAGTCATTTGCATTTTTGGAAATAACTAATTTTGCAGGAAAAATTTTTCTTCAATGCATCATGTATTTTGTCATCTAAAAACAGTTTTCATATGATAGTAAATAATAAGAAAAACTGTGATCTGATTTCATGTTTGTAAATTAGGTTTGAAGCACAGTAAGGGTATAGATAGGATTAGGCAATTGCTTTCATATCTTCCTACTCTCTTCTTATGTTATTTTGGCAACATGCTTGATTTTGTTTTTCTTTGGTTTTCTGAGCAACAAAGTATAGAAAATAGAATGCAAATAATTTCTAAAGTCCTAATAATATCTATAATAAAAATATCCAATTGGGCCAGATTCTATCTTTCAGTCACTGAACCACTGCCAGGTGGGTACATTTGAAAGTTTAAAGAAAATACAAACAAATTATAAGATTAAAATATCTTAAAACTTATAATTCATCCTTTCAGAGGAATCCACTGTATTTTGCATTAAGAAAATTGCATTAAAGTATTATAAACCAGCAAATAAAACCAAAGGAATATGTAGGTTCCTTTATAAATCAAATTACTAATAATGTTGTATTTAGACCTTTCTACTACAGAAAACCACATAATTTCTTTGTGGTATTACAGTTCACTCTAAAAATCAATGGAAATTACAACAAAATATACACAATATGTAGCAATAATATTTACTATTCTGGAGTGTGTACATTCATTTTTGAGGGATCATATTTAGAAGTGTTTTCTTCAAAATCCTGAAATTAAGTTAAATACTATTCGTAACTTTTTCTTAGCAGTTTACTGGGAGAGTTAAGAGGTACCAAATTGTTCTAGAAAATACCTTATTTCTGTGATTAAGAGGGTAGGCTCTTGTCTTAGACTGAATTATTGGCAATTCATAATTTCAATCAATAATATGCAATTGCAACTTTGTTTTTCTCAACTGCCATATTAGTCTGTTTGGGTGCAATAACAAAAATGCTGTAGTCTGAGTTTCTTAACCAAGAGAAATTTATTTTCTCACAGTTCTGGAGGCTGGTTTTTTGACTTTGGATGAAATTTCCCAGTTTTTGTACTATCAATTATAAGAATATTTATCTTAGAGACTGTTGAATGAATTTAGCCATAATATTGTCGGAGAAACTCTCATCTATCATCTAATATATTTGTATCCTTCCTAATGTTTTTCTTGTTCTGTCTTTCTTTGTGTGTGGCTATACTAGTAAGTATCAGATGCTATCTTAATTTCTATAAGAAAATAAAGACTACGTTGGGTGTTGTGTGAAGAGACAATTCAACTGATTACTCTCTCAACCAATAATCCTTAGTTATTTATTACATCCTAAAAACTATACTGGATACCAAATGAAGGAATAATGTTGTTCTCATCACATAAGAGACAAATCTGGGTGTAGTATGAAAATGTTAGTTTGGTGCAAAAGTATTTACGGTTTTGGCATTACTTTCAATGACAAAAACTGTAATTACTTTTGTCCCCATTGAATACTTTCTTTGAAAAGACTGTTGTAATAAGGGGAATCAGGACTATAAGAGTTGGAGGAGGGAGTGTATTGAAATAGGGAGAATTCTGTGGCTTTAAGATTCTGCAAGTGTCTCAAGAGTTAGGAAAAAAGAGTTTCTCTTTAATAGGGAAGAGTAAATGAGACTAAAATACTGGCTGTGGGAAGCAGATTAGAAGGGTGGGGTGTTCAGATGGTGGATCAGACAATGTTTACCCTGAGACCAATCTATTGTCAGGAGGACTGTTAAGGAGAAGTTGAACGCTGGCTCAGCCTGAGAGTTCATGGAGGTACCAGGACCTGGAGGAAGAAGATGAATTTAACCAAAATTGGGCTAAAAAACATTTTGTTTCAACTAATTAGTGAGGGACCAGACGTTCAGCTAATTATGAGGCAAAAAATGGAAATTTGGGAACTCTGTTGGCCTGTGCCATAGGAAAACAAGGGGAGCATATTCTTTGCAGTAAGAAGGGTGGGAGATTTCTTAACCATTACTGTTTTCAGAACCATAAAACTTAGGTAAAATTCAGCAGTATAAGCCTACCACAGAAAAATAATATATAACACGTGGAAACACCAAGAAAACTCCTCTCCCCATAAATCCCTTGATGTTATAAGTTTGTTTTAGACACCCATTTGCCAAGTCTTTACTATCCAGACAAAACTAATACCTTGGGCTGAGCAATCCTAGCTCTTGCCTGAATCTTGCATAGCCTAAATACAGATAGGGCTTATAGGGTTCCCTACTAGGGTAGTTTACCAGTGCCTTTTGAACTATATGTTTTCTTTATGTGAACAGGTATTGAGCTTCTCTGTTCAATGTCTGTAAAGCAAGTTTCTCATTCTCAAAGCAAGAGCCACATGGTAAACGCAATCACAGAGATGTGTTTTACTATTTTTATCCCAAGGAAATTGTGTATTGAATACTATGCTTACATGCACATATTTAGTTTTTTCAGAAAAGTCTCCAAAGCTTTCAAAAATAATAGAAATATTTGGTGATCCTTAAAAGATGTCAAGAATATCTTATTGTCCTCCTATAGCATGCCAATATGACTATTTTAGCTTAAGGGATTATTATATTTTTTATTAAAAATGGATCAATTGACATTTCTGTATTCCGTATCAGTCTAATAAATTTGATTAACATGTTTGTCCTTGAAAACTTGGTTATATTTTCAGTTTGTCTACAAAAATCAAATTAGTTTAAAAGATTTAGTGTCAAACTTTCCTGTTATCATCAGTAAATTTCTGAGGAACTTAAACTACTGGCCCTATCTTGGTAGATACCCCATCATGTCCACTTTGATGAACCATAGGCATTTTGTTGTTACTGTTATTTGAATTTTATAGTACAAGCCATTAAAGAGACAAGTGTGGTCAGCTTCTTACATGGTATCAACAATTTGCTCAAGCGAGAAGAGCAGTTGTTATAGACCCAATTGGGTCTCTCCCAAATCCATATGTTGACGTTCTAACACCCAATATGACTGTATTTAGAGATCGTTCCTTTAAAGAGATGATTGAAGGTAAACAGGATCGTAAGAGTGGGTTCTTACTCTGATAGGGCTAGTGTCCTTATAAAAAGAGGAAGAAACATTAGAGACGGACGCACACACAGAGAAAAGATCACGTGAGGACACAGCAAGAAGGAAACCATCTGCAAGTCAGAAAGAGGCCTCAGGAGAAACCAACCCTGCTGTTATTTTGGACAGTTGATCTTGGACTTTCAGCTTCCAGAACTGTGAGAAAATGAATTTCTCTTGCTCAAGAAACCCAGACTGTGGTATTTTGTTAATGCAACTCAAACAGACTAATATGGCAATTGAGGAAAAAGGCTGCATTTGCAAATTATTGACTGCAATTATTAATTGTGAAATTATCACAATTAAATGCATATGAAATTTACCTCTTATGATTAATTGCAACTAGATGATTAGGAAGAAACCAACATTTATATGTACCATAAGTATAACATTTGCAATTGTTTTACTATATGGAACATTTACATAATATTTCAAAAAGTAAATATTGTTGATTCAAGATGTTTATAGATATATGATTAAAAAAAAAACTGAAACATCTGTGCCTGAGCTATCACCATACTATAGTCAGAGAGTAATTAAAACTAGTTCCAGCATTTTGAAGAAAGGATACTTGAATTCATGGAAATTAAAAATGCCTGCTATGGTATGAGAACTGCTGTTTGGGTTAAATATTTTCCATTTATGTAGAGAGAGAACCACTCACTTGAGTATGTAAAACTGTACCACAATTTTTAGCTTGAATTTTAATTAGTAAGCAAAGATGCAGAGTAGATACAATTCTTACAGAAACACACACACGTGTGTGTGTGTCTGGCTTACATATTTTATATAATATCTACTCTGCATCTGTGTGTGTGTGTGTTTCTGGCTTACATATTTTATATAATATCTACTCTGCATCTGTGTGTGTGTGTGTTTCTGGCTTACATATTTTGCTGACAGTGGGTTTACTTTGCTGTAGATTTGTATGTGAACAGTAATAGTATATCAGTAGGAAATTAGTATAATTAAATTAATGCTACAACTTTAGAAGCTAAAAATGTGCTTCTTAATCATTCAAAAAGAAAAAGAATAGCCACTGGAGTCTTTTTAAACTTAAATTTTATGATGTATACAGGTAATTAACTGTGCTATGACAGTATTAAGAAAGGTCCAAGTGTTGATCTTGTTGGTTTTTGGTGATAAGAGAATGTTACTATTAATAAAACTGCTGACAAGAATTGAAGAGTTAATAGAAAAGGGGGGTGATTAATATATGAAGTAAGATTAACACAATAAATAAAAACCATGTGAAATTGTTCCTATTCTTTAGAGAAAGGAATTTTCTTACTAAATACAAAAATGTATATATAAAACTGAATTAGGGAATACCTGGTTAATTTGATGACAGAGCCTTTGACCAGAAGGGCAATTAAAAAGTGTCTTGTAGGCCGGGCGTGGTGGCTCACGCCTGTTATCTCAGCACTTTGAGATGCCAAGGTGGGTGGATCACTAGGTCAGAAATTCAAGACCAGTCTGGTCAACAGGGTGAAACCCTATCACTACTAAAAATACAAAAATTAGCGGGCATGGTGGCGGGTGCCTGTAATCCCAGCTACTCAGGAGGCTGAAGCAGGAGAATCGCTTTAACGCAGGAGGCAGAGGTTGTGGTGAGCTGCGTGCCACTGCACTCCAGCCTGGGCAACAAGAGCAAAAAAACCGTGTTTAGATTAATATTATGAAAACATGGAGAATTCCATATTTTAACTATTTACTCTTAAATAATAATTAAATGACGAATTCTATTTTTTTTTTTTGCAGAAAAAGCAAACATTTATTGAGTAAATATACATAGTCAACCACACACTGATGTCTAAACAAGTAATAAAATGAAGTTTCCATACATGGACCAACTCTTGTTTATGTTGGCTAATTTTTGAGTAGTTTTGTTGAAAACTAATTTGAAGTTTGCCTGAGGTTTACATATGTATGTATTCTTTTATTTATTTAAATTTTGCAGATTATTAGATTGAAATATTCTGTTTCTCTTAAAAATCTTTCTCCAGGGAAACAAATATAAATTCACAGTGACCTGAAACTGGTTTGCTTCAAATATTAGCTGAAAATGTGCAAAAGAGACTTGGCTCCATCGTAAGATGATCATGAGATACAATTCCTGAGGTAGTTGACACAAAAACTGATTTAAAAAGGTACTTAAAGATATTCCTGCAATTTTGACATTTAATGACTTCACACATATAAAGTCAATTTTAATTAACATGGATAAATATAAAATTCATGCAAATAGCAAACAAATCTGCATTTTTATGCTCCTGATCTAAAAAGCTAGCCTAATATGAAAAGGTCATTCCCAAAGGTTTTACTTAAGGCTAATAAAGCAGACTTAGACTTTGTACAACCTTCAAGTCCTCTCCTTCAGCCTATCTACACACACACACACACACACACACACACACACACACCCTCCCCCGACCCCACACACACTTCTTGAAAACAATTATAAGGGCACTCCAAACAGCCATTGATCTTAGTGGCTCTGTATTTACCTATGCCTTTGAAAGGGGATTAAAACATTCATACATATCCTTAAAATATTCTATAAGGATTATCTGGCACTTAAATACATTTGCAAAATACCTAAAATAAATGAAAAAATGCACATCAAACCTTATGGTAGAAAGTTGAAGGTAGTCTGGAATTGTTAGAGAATGCACCAGAGGACTTACATTTACATAGTATTTTACTTTAAGGGAAAAGTTATCCATATGATCTTTGTAAAATTATGCTATATGTTTAAATAAATCAATATATACATACATATATAGATAGGGACAGAGATTTATGAATGAAAGTGGTCCGGAACATGAACGGAGTTAAAATCTGTGATGGGAATATGAATGTTCTTATGGGTTGATTGTGTTCCACCAAAATTCCTATGTTCAAGTCCTAACTCCAACTACTGCAGAATGTCTTTGGAGATAGATACTGTAAAGGGGTAATTCAGGTTAAATGAGGTCATATGAATGGGCTCTAATTCATAACTGTGTTTGCAGAGGGCGTTTCAAGGAGCGATTAAGTTAAAATGAGGCTGTCAAGGTGAAACCGAATCCAACCTGACTGGTGTCCTTTCTTTCTTCCCTCCTTTCTTTCCTCTTTCTTTCTCTTTCTTTCTTTCTTTTTCTTTCTTTCTTTCTTCTTTTCTGTCTTTCTTTTCTTCCTCTTTTCTCTCCCTTCCCTTCCTTTTCCCTTCCCTTCCCTACCCTAGCCTCCCCTCTCCCCCACCCTCTCCCCTTCCCCATCCCCTCCCCTCCCCCCCACCCCCTCCCCTCCCAACCTCCCTTCTCCTCCCCTCCCCTCCCTTCCTCTCCCCTCCCAACCTCCCTTCCCCTCCCCCTCCCCCTCCCCCTCCCCCCCTCCCCTCCCCTTCCCTTCCCTTCCCCTTTTCTTTTCTTTTCTTTTCTTTCCTTTTCTTGGAGATGGAGTCTCCTACTGCTGTCAGGCTGGAGTACAATGGCATGATCTCAGCTCACTGCAATCTCTGCCTCCTAGGTTCAAGAGATTTTCCTGCCTCAGCCTCCTGAGTAGCTGAGATTACAGGGGCCCACCACCATACCCTGCTAATTTTTAGTATTTTTAGTAGAGATGGGGTTTCACTATGTTGGCCAGGCTGGTCTCGAACTCCTGACCTCGTAGTCCACCTGCCTTGGCCTCCCAAATTGCTGGGATTACAAGTGTGAGCCACTGCGCCCGGCTGGTGTCCTTCTAAGAACAGAAAATTTTAGACACAAAATGAGACCCTACAGATGTGCATACATAGATGAAATACCTGTGAAGTTCAGTGACAAGGCAGCCATTGTATCCTACACCAAGGAGAGAAGACTCAGGAGAAACCAAACCTGCCATCTCAATAGTCTTAATAATTTTATTTGTCAAAGTGAATTTTGTAAGTGAATTCCTCAAAACAACAAACCAGGTACTGGGGACTTGAATCCTAGTTCACTTATGCCTGCCTCCCTCCCTTCCCAAGAGGGGTTTTCTGCCATAGGCTCCCTCACACCCCACCCTAGTGCCAGGTGTTCTGTTCCCAGAAGGAACCGAGCGTGGGACTACATATTCTCATGTCCCAGTAATGAGATACAGACGAACTGGGAAAGAAAGAGTTTATTTCTGTAACCCAGTACAGGGAGAAGACCAGGAAAATATCACCAGACCAACTCAAAATTACAAAGTTTTCCATAGTTCATACAGCTTTTAAATTGTATGTTTACATTTAAGTGTGCATTCATCTGAAGACATAAGTGATTAACTTCTAATCTATAACTAAGGTCTGAGTCTGGAAGACCTACCTCTGGGGTCTCGGTAAATTTACTTTATCTAGATGGGTCCAGGTGCCGGGTGTGATTACCTTTATCTTGTCTCCTGCTAAATCATGGAGGTTTGGGGAGTTCCTTTAGATCCCCAATAAAAACTGTTTGTGGAGACATGGGAAGTTTCTTCAGACCCCCAGTAAAACTTGTTAAATTCTAAACAGGTGCTGTTAAGGATTCCTTCATTATCTTGTCATGCTTCAAGGCCAAGGAAAGGCCTGGGCAAAACTCTAAGTGGGCTTTTGTTACATTCCAGCCTTTGTATAGGGCACTGGCTGTACCATCTTTTACTATTTAACTTCATCACTCAGTCAGTGCTGAAACAGTGATGCAGGCCTCCTGTTCAGCTGCTAGTGAGACCTGGCTGGCTACAGTTCCACGTGGCCTTCCTTTTCCCAGCTCAGTCTTCAGCTACCTCATGTTCCCACCCACCCTCGACAATAGTTCTGGGTGCAGCTGAGGAAGGGTTAGCCTCAGGTGCACGGCACTGTGTGATGTTGCTGGGCTGGGAGTGGAGTAAATAAATCCCCAGCCCCTCTTTCATTTGAAGTTGCATTTTTCTGGGCTGACGGAGCTTCTTGCTGTCCACATCCATGTACCAGGTAGGCCCCGGCACAGAGGTTGCTATCCTTTGGAAATTTTTGACCCGCAGTGTTTGCTATCCTTTGGAAATCTTTCACCCTAAGTGTTTGCTATCCTTTGGAAATCTTTCATCTGCAGTGGGTTGGGACGACATGCTCCACAAAGAGGAGGGTCTTGACTTCATTTTAGCTTCTTCTGGCAGAAGCAGGGTGTATCTGTCTACTTGCTGAGTCTCAGACTTACCAAGAAATTTCAGTTAGCACTGCCACTCAGTTTGGCCAAAGCAACTTACATAGCACATCAAATTTGAAATAAGAGCAGAGAAATGTAAGCCTACTATATTGCTGAAAAAAAGAGAACCCCAGGTGTTTGTTGACACTGTTTCCAGAAAGGGGTCCCGATCCAGATCCCAAAAGAGGGTTCTTGGACTTCTGCAAGAAAGAATTCAGGGCGCGTCCATAAAGCGAAAGCAAGTTATTAAGAAAGTAAAGGAATAAAAGAATGGCTACTTCATAGGCAGAACAATGGCATGTGTTGCTTGACCGAGTGTACTTATAGTTGCTTCTTGATTATTTGCTAAACAAGGGGTGGATTATTCATGAGTTTTCCTGGAAAGGACTGGGCCATTCCTGGAACTGAGGGTTCCTCCCCTTTTTAGACCATATAGGGTAACTTCTAGGCATTGCTATGGCATCTGTAAATTGTTGGTGCTGGAGGAAGCATCTGTTAGCATGCTACTGAATTATGGTTAGTGTGTGATGAGTAGTGAGGGCGACCAGAGGTCACTTTCATCACCATCTTGGTTTTGGTGGGTTTTGGTTGGCTTCTTTACTATACAACTGGTTTTATCAGCAACGTCTTTCTGACCCGTATCTTTCACTGACCTCCTGTCTCATCCTGTGACTAAGAACACCTGAACTTTTGGGAATGCAATTCAGTAGGTCTCAACCTTATTTTACCCAGCCTTTATTTAAGATGGAGTCACTTTGGTTTGAATGCCTCTGACAACACCAGTAAAAAGACAATCAAATTGTGTGGCCGTTATATTTCCTTCTACGATTAAAATATATCATCCAGGTGCATATCCTACTCTAGCCACCTGTGTAAACCTGCTTCATTTAAATGAGTCTGCTGTTAATGCTACCAAGTGTCGGGACTCTAACCTTAGATGACTGAGAAACCCAACTTTATAAATCCGTCAAGGTGTTGGTTCTCCAAGTACTGTTTACAAACCCCTAGGCGTCCCTAAAGCTCTTTTAGGAGGTCTGTAGCAGTCATAGTAACACTAAAACATTATCTGCTTTTTACCCTCCATGATATTTTCTGTAATGGTAAGAAAACAGCCATGGGTAAAACTACTGGTAGCTTAACATGAATCAAGATATTAGTAACAACTGCAGTAATACCATTATATTCTTAGCTCCATGCTCTGACAGGAAAAAGTGAGAGCATGATTGTGGCATCATATGAAATACATTTGTGTTTCTGTCCCTAGTTTCCATCACAGAGAGCCCGAAACACTTGGAATTTCCTGGGTGGTAGGAATGGCTTTTGTTATCCATAATGTGCCCCTTTTGATATAAATTTATACTAATGAAGTGACTTAGGATGAAGCCCCTACAAAGCCTCAGGATGGGGTCATCATCAGAATGATCAAGTGATTAGAGAATTTAATGGTTGAAACTTGCAGCCCACCCACCAGCCTCCAGGAAAGGTGGGGTAGGAGGCTGGATATTAAGTTCTATAAAAACTCCTGAAGGATGACATCTGATGAGCTTCTGGGTTGCTGAACACATGGAGGAGAGGTGCTGGGTTGTGGCACACCCAGAGGGCATAGGAGCTCTATACACCCCAGACCGTGCCCTAACCATTTCTTCATCTGGCTGTTCATCTGTATTCTTTGTAATTTCCCTCATAATCAAATGGTAAACATGTGTTTCCCTGAGTTTTGTGAGCTGTTCTAGCAAGCTATTCAAACCCAAAGAAGAGGTTACATGAACTCTGGTTTGTAGCCAGTCTGGTAAGTAGCCAGTCTTGGGGTTAGAAGGTGGTATCTGACACTACCTTCAGGTAGATGGCGTCAGAATTGAACTGAATTATAGGATAGCCTCAGAGCCCAGGTAGAGACCTGCTGCAGGTATAGAGACACGGCAGAGAGTCTTCACTAGGGAAATGCCTACAGGAACCATAAGAGTGGGGCCGCTTCTTGGACCCCAGAACTGTAGAAACACCAGCATGCAATGCCATTTTGGGAAGGCTGCAGGCATATGACTTCAATGTGTGAGAGAAAGTGTGGGCTGCACACAGCAAAACCATGGGGGTAAAGCTGATTGAAGCCTCAGGGGCCCAACTCCTCCCACCCCAGTGTGTCTAGATGGCAAGACATGCAATTAAATATATATAATATATAATAAATTAAATATGTATTTTCAAGCGTTAGGGTTTAATATTGTTTGCCATGTTGGGTTTTGTACTTACTTGGAACCTGACACATCTTTCTTTTTTCCCATTTCTCCCTTTTGGAATGGGAATATCTACCCTATGCCTGTCCCACTAATGCATTTTGGAAGTATATAACTTGTTTAATTTACAAAACAGCTATAGGAAAATTTGAGCCTGAGAAATGTTAAGATTTTTGGGGCTACTGGGATAGAATAAAATATGAGAAGAACATGAATTTTGGGGGCTAGGGGTAGAATGCTGTAATCTGAATGTGTCCTCCAAATTTCAGTCATTGGAAACTTAATTTCCAATGCAACAGTGTTGGGAAGTGTTTAGGTTGGGAGGTCTTTGCCTTCGTATGGATTAATGCCACTATTGAAAGGGCTTTGGGAAGTCGATTCATACTTGCCCGTACACTTCCTGCCATGTGAGGATGCAGAGGGAAAGCCCCCACCAGATGTTAGCACCATGGATCTTGGGCTTCTTAGCATCCAGAGCTCTAAGAAATAAATTTCCGATCTTTGTAAATTACCCAGTCTCAGGTATTCTGTTAGAACAGCACAAAATGGACTGAGACATTGTCTACTAAGGGATTGCTTGGTCTGTGGCGAAAAACCCAAATACATCTGGTCACAGAAGAGGTCTGTAATGAGCTTTAAGGATAGAGGAAATACCTGTTTTTTTCCTCGCAGAATGATGAAATAGTAACAATTTTTAATTTTATTATTTTTTGACCCTTGAGTACATATCTTTATAATATTTAATGTGATACAATAGGAAATATGCAAAGCACTTTTATTTCATAATGGTTGCTCCCAGGAGAATCACTGGCAATTGTTTGCATTGTAAGCTAAATATTTGCTTTTCTTCACTGAATACAATTTCATACTTGAAAAGAAATGACAGGCTGGCAGACTATGTTTATTGAGAATTGGGTATTTGTGAAGCATTTCTTCACAATTAAATAATGTGAGCCTTCACTTCATGAAAAACAGGTAACATTGGTTTTTGCTAATAATAAAAGTTGAGCATTCAAGTGAAAATTAAAATTTTAGAAAACATGTATCTGCTCCCATGAGTTTGAGAGTTTCACAATAAAACATTTCTGATGACATTGGATATGATATTAATAAATATGATTTTAAGCATTATATAATGTTTAAACATTTGTGTAAACATTTGTAGTATTTTAATAAGTCAGTGAACAAACACATTTCAAATGACCAATAAGTGATGTTACAAAATCATGCTAAGGTAAAACATATTTTCACAGAGTATGGTGAATTTATAAGATTTTAATGCAACACAGTGGAAATAGTTCATTGACAAAGTTTTGGATTCTACATTGCAACTAAAGAAACCATGATTTGACAACTTTTGGTGGAGTATAAAAGAAGAGTATCTACAAGTTTCTGAAAAGCAATTAACATACTTTTTTCTCCTAACTACATATTTGCATGAGTCTAAATTGTCTTCACATACTTCCACCAATATACCATATTCACAAAGATTAAATGCGGAAGTGGATATGGGAATTCAGCTGTTATTTTATTTTATTAAGCCAGATGTCAAAGAGAATTTAAAAAATACAAGACAATGTCACTCTTTTCACTAATTTATTTTTTATTCTGGAAAATAGTTATTATTCAAGTATTTATATTTGCATGTAATGAATTGATACATGTGTTTTAAAATTCAGTGGCAGTTTTCAATACAATTAATATTGATATTTATAAACTACATATAGCCATTTGCATTTTTTCAATATTTTTCATGAGAGTCAAGGAGCCCTGAGGCTAAAAGTTTGAGAACTGCTGAAAGTAATGTATCCATGAGGAGACATTTTAGAGAAACCTAGATAGCCTTTGATAGTTGAATATTTCAATACTTTTACTAGCCCTTAGTGTGTTTTACATTGAGAATTTTATCCATGCTCTAACTACTTGTATTCTCTAATTCATTTCTTCATTCAGCCAACAAATATAGTCACTATTCTAGGTAATGAGGATATAGCAGAAGAAAAAAGCAAATTAATAGCAGAACAAAATATACTTTGCTTGCACTGTGCCTGTGTCCTAATAGGCTAGATATAAGGATAAAATAAATATTTAGAATAATATATTTCCATATCACAGATACACTCCCAAATCAGTCAAAAGATCTTGAGTTTAAAAGTAATTATGTCACCCAACACAAATTTTAAGCCACAAAATGAGAAAGTAGATTTTATCAGCTATTTGTGACTGGTTGACTTCTAATTTGGATCAGTCATCTTGGCCTATTTTTACATGACTATTTGGATGCTCACCAGAACCTCCATGGGCCAAAACGGTGCAAAAAAAAAAAAATGTCATTTAAACTCATGAAATGTATTCCATATGGTCCACTTGGCTGTTGAGGAAGCTGGTTTGATTTGATCAGCATTCTGGACTTAGCCACATTATCACATATCCTGCTTTCTGAATAAGTTATTGCACAATATGGAGAACTTCAATCACAATCTACTTGAATCACAACAAAACTGTTATTTTTTTGGGCTGAAGAAAGGAAATGAAGTTTCTTCAATGTTATGAGCTAAGTAGGGTCAGGGTCAGTTTTGCTCCATTTTATCTTCTGTGCTTTTCCTACTGATCTCCTGAACTGCATTTATTTCTCTTTCTCTCTCTCTCTCTCTCTCTCTCTCTCTCTCTCTCTCTATCATTTTTGGAGTCACTAGTCTACCTCTAATTTTCATCTCAGAGATTCAAATCTTATGTCTCTACCTCCAGTCTTTGTGAATTTGGGAATACTTTGATGTCCTCTCACAAAAATGCCACACATGTAATTGTCAAGTCAATTATTTTTATAAGTTGGCAGCAGAATCAGTGTATTAAAATGTATTTATGTGGGGTTAACCAACTATTGTTAAGTTGTGAGAAAAAAACAAATATATTCTGTAGGTATTAAAAAATAATTTTTCAAAGGAATTAAACTTGTTAAGACACACACACACACACTTACAAACACATATACCCACATACATTGAAAAACTTGGGGAACAACAATCTGAGCTACTGTCCCCAATGGTTAGGAAATCAAGTAATACAATATATATCAAAACCACTCTGGATAATCTTGCTTTTCTATAGCAACAAGTGGGCAATTCTTTATACAAAGCTCATGAGCTATAAAAAAACCTGAATCTACTATGTGCTAACGATCATGAGAGGCTCATTGCTTTGTTCTTCTTCTGTCTTGCAATTCTCATGTAAATTGGTGGAATTTAATCCATAACTCTGCTTTAAAGTGATTCTGGGAAAGGCAGTTCTTATGCTTTCATACCTGAAAAGCACAGAAGAGTTTGAGAATGAGATTAGTAACTGGAAAAAAAAGTACTATCCAGCACATAAAGATAGTAAATATGCCAAGATACATTCTTCCTAGTTAATATCTGAAAATAAAAATTTCATTTCTTATAAGACTTATGGTAATCAAACAAACTAGACACATTATAAAAATGTTTGTGTGGTGGCGTAATAAGTCAAATGTCTAGGAGAAAATAAGAGGCAGAGAATATTGTCCCAAAAGGATAGCACAAAACATAGATTACCAGAAAGGAGAGCAGCAGATTAGTAGTTCAAGAAATAATGATTGTGTTGGCATTGCAGTAGCTGCTGTGAGCATATCACTGGAAATAAGACACCCTACCCATTCTCAAGGAACTTCCTCTTCAGAGACAGAAAACAAGCAAGTCAACAAATAAATAAATAAGATAAATGTTGTTTATGAGTAAATAATCAGTGTTATAGAAGAGAGAGGGAGAAGAGATATGATTTAGATAGAGTGGTTAAAAAAAAGGCTCTGTGGACATGTGACATTTGAGCACACATCTGGAGTTTGAGAAAAATACAGACCACACAATGAAAAAATGGGGAAGATGGTTTCAGGTAGAGAGATTAGTAAACACAGGCCCTGAGAGCTGAGGAAAGTCTTCACATGTTCAAGGTACAGAATGGAAGTCATTGTGGTTGAAAAATACTGAGTAGAGAACAGAATGAAATTATGTTGGTGAGAAACACAGGAATTAGATTATATAAGGTCTTGACATGTTCAGTGGAGTAGAAGAAAGGTCGTTGTTGTTAGTGAAGTTGGTGAGTGAAGAGAAGAGTGATAGACTACGAGGGTAACAGTAGGCAGTGGCAACCTCATGGAAGCACTCAGAGTTCTCTTTAGGAGTTGGATACTTTTTAAAGAAGTATGAGAGGCCATTGAACACTTTTAAGTGTCATTACTAAGACTGATAATATCTGATTAGAGGTCCATTTAAGGATTGGAAAGAGTAATTTCTGAAATGAAAACAAAAATTTGGTAGATTTTATGGACAAAAAAGTTTAGGAAAAAACATGAAACCATTATCAAAAAATTAAAAACAGGAAAGCAACAGAAAGTTTGCTATTTTATGAGAATTTAACTAAACTTTCAATAAAATAAATGTAAGAAGACGAAGTTTAAATTCTCACTTGCCCTTTACTTAAAGTGTCACTTTTGCTGAATTACTTACCATTGCTTTTGTATTACTTTTTTGTAGTTTTAAACATTGTATTATGCTTTTATGTTTTTTAAATAATTGGTTGTATTCCTACATGAAATCAGTTTTTAAATTCAATTTTCTTTGTACCACAGAATTTCATTGCTCTGTTTGTTGTCAGCCATGTATAATTATTAATTTTTTTATTCATTGCTTGGGTAATTTTTTCCCAGGAGCTGGTTTTTAAAAAAGATCAACAAAATAGATAGACTGCTAGCCAGATTAATAAAAAAGAAAAGAGAGAAAAATAAAATAGATGCAATAAAAAATGACAAAGGGGACATCACCACCAATTCCACAGAAATACAGACCACCATCAGAGATTACTACAAACAACTCTATGCACACAAACCAGTAAATCCGGAAGAAATGGATAAATTCCTGGACACTTGCAGGGAGACCAAGACTAAACCAGGAAGAATTTGAAACCCTGAATAGAGCAATAACAAGGGCTGTAGTTGAGGCAGAAATTAGTAGCCTACCAACTATAAAAAGCCCAGGTCTAGATGGGTTTACAGCCGAATTCTACCAGGCATACAAAGAGAAGCTGGTACCATTCCTTCTGAAATTATTCCAAACAATACAAAAAGAGAGAATCCTCCCCACCTCATTTTATGAGACCAACATCATCTTAATGCCAAAACTGGGCAGAGACGCAACTAAAAAAGAAAACTTCAGGCCAATATCCATGACGAACATTGATGCAAAAATCTTCAATAAAATATTGGCAAACTGAATGCAACAGCACATCAAAAAGCTTATTCATCATGATCAAGTAGGCTTCATCCCAGGGATGCAAGGCTGGTTCAACATACGCAAGTCTATAAATGTAATACACCACATAAACAGAACCAAAGACAAAAACCACATGATTATCTCACTAGGTGCAGAGAAGGCCTTCAACAAAATTCAACAGCCTTTTATGCTAAAAACTCTCAATAAACTAAGTACCGATGGAACATATCACAAAATAATAAAAGCTATTTATGACAAACCCACAGCCAAAATCATACTGAACAGGCAAAAACTGGAAGCATTCCCTTTGAAATCTGGCACAAGACAAGGATGCCCTCTCTCACCACTCCTATTCAATATAGTATTGGAAGTTCTAGCCAGAACAATCAGGCAAGAAAAATAAATAAAGGGTATTCAATTAGGAAAACAGGAAGCCAAATTATTTCTATTTGCAGATGACATAATTGTATATTTAGAAAACCCCATCATCTCAGACCAAAATCTCCTGAAACTGATAAGCAACTTCAGCAAATTCTCAGAATACAAAATCAATGTGTAGAAATCACAAGCATTATTATACACCAATAACAGACAAACAGAGAACCAAATCAAAAGTGAACTCCCATTCACAATTCCTACAAAGAGAATAAAATACCTAGGAATACAACTAACAAAGGATGTAAAGGACCTCTTCAAGGAGAACTACTAACCACTGCTCAATAAAATAAGAGAGGACACAAACAGAGGGAAAAACATTCCATGCTCATAGTTGGGAAGAATCAACATCATCAACATCATGCATCGTAAGAATGGCCACACTGCCCAAAGTGATTTATAGATTCAACACTATCCCCATCAAGCTACCAATGACCTTCTTTACAGAACTGGGAAAAAACCACTTCAAACTTCATATGGAACCAAAAGAGAGCCCACATAGCCAAAACAATCCTAAGCCAAAAGAACAAAGCTGGAGGCATCATGTTGCCTGACTTCGAACTATACTACAAGGCCACAGTAATCAAAACAGCACAGTACTGGTACCAAAACAGAGACATAGACCAATGGAACAAAACAGAGGCCTCAGAAGCAACACCACACATCTAAAATCATCTGATCTTACAAACCTGAGAAAATCACCTGATCTCACAAACCTGAGAAAAACAAGCAATGGGGAAAGGATTCCGTGTTTAATAAATGGTGTTGGGCAAACTGGCTAGCCATGTGCAGAAAGCAGAAACGACCTCTTCCTGACACCTTACACTAAAATTAACTCGAGATGGATTAAAGATCTAAACATAAGACCTAACGTCATAAAAACCCTAGAAGAAAACGTAGGCAATTTCAGGACATAGGCATAGGCAAGGACTTCATGGCTAAAACACCAAAAGCAATGACAATAAAAGCCAAAATAGATAAATTGGATCTAATTAAACTCCAGAGCTTCTGTACAGCAAAGGAAACAATCATTAGAGCGAACCAGCAACCAACAGAATGGGAAAAAATTTTTGCAATCTACCCATCTGACAAAGAGCTAATATCCAGACTCTTCAAAGAACTAAAACAGATTTATAAGAAAAAACAAACCCATTCAAAAGTGGGTGAAGGATATGAACAGACACTTTACAAAAGAAGACATCTATGAGGCCAACAAACATGAAAAAATGCTCATCATCACTGGTCATTAGAGAAATGCAAATCAAAACCACATTAAGATACCATCTCATGCCATTTAGAATGGTGATCATTAAAAAATCTGGAGAAAACAGAATGCTGGAGAGGATGTGAAGAAATAGGAACACTTTTACACCACTGGTAGGAGTGGAAATTAGTGTAACCATTGTGGAAGATAGTGTGGCGATTCCTCAAGGACCTAGAAATAGAAATATCATTTGACCCAGCAATCCTATTACTGGGTATATACCCAAAGAATTATAAATTGTTTTATTATAAAGACAAATGAACATGTATGTTCACTGCGGCACTGTTTATGAATAGCAAAGACCTGGAACCAACCAAAATGGCCATCAATGACAGACTGAATAAAGAAAATATGGCACATATACACCATGGAATACTATGCAGCCATAAAAAATGATGAGTTTGTGTCCTTCATAAGGACATGGATGAATCTGGAAACCATCATTCTCAGCAAACTGACACAAGAACAGAAAACCAAACACCATGTTATCACTCATAGGCAGATTTGAACAATTAGAACACATGGACACAGGGAGGGGAGCATCACACACTGCAGTCAGTTGGGAGTGAATAGGGGAGGCACAGCAGGGGGTGGGGAGTGTGGGGAGGGATAACAAGGGGAGAAATACCAGATATAGGTGATGGGGGTGGATGAAGGCAGCAAACCACCTTGCCATGTATGTACCTATGCAACAATCCTGCATGATCTGTACATGTATCCCAGAACCTAAAGTACAATTAAAAAAAAAAAAAAACTAAAAGAAAATAACAAGTTAAGTGTTGAAAATGACTGTAAACTAAAGCGGTCTGTACAAATCATAAAAAGGAACAAAAGATCATACTGTATAAAGAAGATTTAAATCAAAATTTTAGAGAGAAAACTCCTCATATTTATTTAAGACCGTGTGGCATGATAGGATCATGAAGTAATCATTTCATGACTTTGCATTCTTACCATAAATGTGATAATTTTCAGTGTTATTATTGTTAACAGTCATCATCACCATACATTAATTTTGACCTGCGTTGTATAGGTCAGTGTGCTAGGTCCAGGGGAAAAAGTGATATGTGATAGTTCCTCTGAAATCGGGCTTAGAAGACAACTCTTCCTTGGTTATGTAAAGTACATTTATTTTGCAGGATGCAAGAATAAATGTCAAGTTTTTCAATTCAAAATAAGAAAGGACCAATCTAAATTAAATCTCGATGTAGGACACATATAAACTGATGTTAAAGGAGGCTCAGAGTGGAGATAAAATTTGAGAATATATTAAAAATTTCAAAATTTGTATTTGTTTATGACACAGATAAGGAGATGAGAAATCCCTCTTTAAAAAAGTAGTCTCTTATGTTTGCATAGCAGCTTATAGTTTCAAAGTCTTTATGCTTCTAATATTTCGTATGAGTCTCAGAGTAATCCTCTGAGGTGAACAAGACAGCCACTTTCCCCAATCTTATGGATAATGGAGGAGTCAAAGAGATGAGACTTGCTTCTATCTTGTCTGTGAAAGAAGTGAGACCAGACACTCACCTTTGATTCTCTTCTTCAAATACATTTGTACTATGTTATGCAGCCCTGTTATCTTCTGTCTGGAAAAATAAGCGAAAAGTTGAACTATTTTACCTTTTAAGAAAAAGTAAGTCTGAGCCTTACAGTTAAGTATGAAATGAAACTAACCAGTGTCATTTGGTGCTATATCAACCAAAGAAAGATGAGGAATTTTGTTTTAAGAAAACTTTTTAGAAAACAGAAAGCATCAGAAGCTATTATTAAGTGCCAACTACTAACCAGTTTCTCAATGTATGTTACTAATTCTGTTTTAGAGATGAAGAAATATATTCAATGTTCCTACTATATCAGTCAGGACTCTTAGTTTTAATCTATGAAAATGACTCTGGCTAATTAAAAAAATTTATTAAGGATATTAGCAATTCCCCAGCTCTCTGGGAGGGCCAGGGAAACTAGCTTAAAGGCTAGGCAGCCAGGACCTGTACCAGCATGGGAGCAGCACGCTTTAGAGACCCCACAGTATGTGATTCAAGGAGAGGCAATTCGTATACCTGGGAAGCCACCAATGGGTTCATTGCCATCTGTCTTTCTGTCATGTTCTGCCATCTTCACCAGGAAATGAACTATTCATAGTGCCTTTTCTACTCCAAGTCAAAATCTCACAAAGGCACATCTTATTTATTAAGTCTAGGTCACATGACAAAGTCCCTTTTTATTTTTTTTTTTTTTAGTGAAAGTGGTATTTACAACATGCTAAATTTCCTAAAATATTTTCCTCAGACTCTGTCATATCTGAGACTAATGAATGCTGTGCCAATGAATCATACACTGTTAAAGCTAAAAGGAATTTTTAAATTAATACATAGCAAATGTTTAATATAATGCCTCATACATAGTAATTAGCTAATAAACATTAGTTGCTATTATTGTGCCATTTTTTTTTTTTGAGACGCAGTCTCTCTCTGTCTGATTAAAAGTGATTGAAAAACATAACACATGTTCACTATACAGCTGTGGTAGATTTCAAAAACAGCCACAAATTCTTCCTTTTTTAACATATACCCAGGCCTTCACAATGTGAGTATTACAGCTCTTCCCATTAAAAAGTAAGGTCTTTCTTCCTGAACCATGAATTTGGCAGATGTGACCTGTTTGAACAGTGCAATGCGGTAGAAATGACACTGTGTTGGTTGCCAGCCTGAGCCTCCGAGGCCGGCTACTCTTCTGCTGTTCCTGAGAACGCTGCTGCATCAATGAGAACAAGCCCAGTCTAACATACTGAAGAATGCAGTTCACGTGAAGGAGACATGATGTAGTAGCTAAGGCACAAACACAGGAGAGTAGGCAAGACCTCCCCCTTCCGCCAGGTAACCTGCAGTTGACCACGGAAGCATGCGTAAGCTCCATCAAACATCTGGCTGTAACAGAAGAACAACCCCACCAACTTGCAAACCTTATCTGCTTAATCTTGTAAGCTACTAAAATTTGGGGTGGTTTGTATGCAGCAAAACTATCTGACAAATTTACAAAAAAGTCATTTGCACAAGAATTTTTGTGCATAACCAGCTTCACATACTTGAAGTTCTTTTGGAAGCTAGATGTGGGTGAGGTGAACTTTTTAGACCACACTACAGGCAATTTGCGTGGCTTCAAGTGCTGCTGTGGCACTCACAGACGGGCTTATGGTTCCATTGTGTACATGATTGTCCTGAGAAATAGCCAGAAAGGGATTTTCTTTATATGGCTTCAAGTTACGCTAATGCCAATATAGCTTTTATCACAGCCTGCCAATGTAAGTTGATATATTTATTTCCTATTCTCATTTAACTACACATATTGTGAATTGCAGTGTTCTTTTCTTATCTGAATAGCCCTCAATAGCTGTTTATTATAATATTTGCCACATAGTCACCTCCCTCTGACAGTGGGGTAACACAGCTTAATGAAACATTTGTAAAGCCCAATGAGCTGCACGAAATATGCTTTTAAATTCTAAATTATGTTTCTCACAAACACCATTAATAACATATTTTCCTTGCATCTGTGCAGCTCGTGACTTTACTCAAGCAACCACACACCTTGTAGTCACACCAAATGAAATGTTAGGTCCGCAAATGATTCTCACGCAGGCAAACTGTTGAGGCGCGACACATTGTTGAAGCTGTGCTCAACCAGTTTGGGAATTAATAGAGAAAAGAATACAAATTGCTGAAATCTTTTCCAATAGTATTTCTTGTTTCTATGATGATCATCATACTTCAACACCTTTATTTCCCCCCCGGAAATGTTTAGACATTATTATTTAATTGCATCCCATTATTAATTAATGTATCTCTAAATTTTCCTCAGATTCTGTCATATCTGAGACCATGCTGTGCCAATGAATCACACATTGTTAAAGCTAAAAGCAACTTCCAAGTTAATACATAGAAAATGTTTAATATAATGCCTCATATGTAGTAATTAGCTAATAAACATTAGTTGTTATTATCGTTGCTCTTTTTCTCTTTCTCTCTCTTTTTTTGTTTTGAGACCGAGTCTCACTCTGTCACCAGGCTGGAGTGCAGTGGCGCGATCTCAGCTCACAGCAACCTCTGCCTCCCAGGTTCAAGCGATTCCTGCCTCAGCCTCCAGAGTAGCTGGGACTACAGGCGCGTGCCACCAAGACCAGCTAAGTTTTGTATTTTTAGTAGAGACGGGTTTCACAATGTTGACCAGGATGGTCGTGATCGCCTGACCTTGTGATCTGCCTGCCTTGGCCTCCCAAAGTGCTGGGATTACAGGAGTGAGCCACAGCGCCTGGCCTATTGTTGCTTTTTACGATTAGTATTAAACCTCTCGATACAAAAATGAGAAAACTGAACTTTATACTAAAATGTTGCCAGTAACGTGTTTAGTAGCTTGCAACATTAAGCATATCAAATCTTGCCTTTTGTAATTTGAAAAATCTTGTCAAGTGCCTCCTATATTCACATACAGGGAATATAAACAGAACCTGAGATGGAGTTCTTGTGTTTCATATAGTGACAGTTTATTTACAGCAGCACCTATACATATGCAAATGTGTGTTGTGGCCTCCAACTTGCCTTCTCGCATAGGTCAGTCCGTATCTGTCTAGTCTGGTTATATAATCCGTGTTCTGATTAGGAGCCATGTGATATACTAGAAAAGGCAGAGAATGGCAGAACTGAATTACTCTGCAAGATGAAGGAGTGAGGATTTTGAAGTCCCCCGTGGAAAATCTGGGAATAAGAAAGGGGATGAAAGAGGAAGGAAAGAGAAGATAAGGAGAAAAATGAGAGGGCCAGGAGGAAGGAAGAGAGGAGGAGAGGAGATGTTAGTGCCGAGTGCATTTTGTGATAGGGTTGCTAGGTAAAATACTGGATGCCCAGTTAAACTGGAGTTTCAGAAAAACAACGAATATTTTTATATGTCTCCAGTGGTTCATGGGTATCAAACAATCAGTTAATCAATCAGTAAATTCCATGTTTAGCTAAAATCAAATTTAACTGATCATTCAGTATTTCTATTTGCTAAATCTTGCAACCTTATCTTGGGAATACAGACAGAAAAAAAAAAATGTATACAAATTAAAAGTGTATATTACGGGATGTAGAAGGTTAACCTCTCCCTGCCGCCCTCCCCTGCAGAGGCTGTAGATCTCTTCTCTGACATTTTTCTGTTTCCTTTACCTGCTCATTCTCATCTCTACTTGGGTACCTCAAAGGTACCTTAAGCAGAAGACATCTAAAACCAAACTCTTAACTGCCATTCCAGTCTGTGCTACGTCATTTTTGAGAAATCACCTGCCAATCCCTTGCTTAGAATAGTTTCCTTGCCTTCATTGTTCCCTATGTCATCATGGTGTTTTATTTCCTCTACAAAATGGTATAATCTAAACAATTAATTTTTCTCCATACTTATATTTCGTCTGAGTCCTCTCACTAAAATGTTACCTTTATCAAAGCAGGGAACTTGGAAATTTGCTTTACACTGCTATCTTAGTACTTAACACAACATTGCTTCACAAATTAAAATTTAGTAAATTGATGAATAAATAATCTACTCCCTAAACTTAGTTCTCTGGAACCATTTTATGCCTCAGAGAATGACATTACCAAGTATGTAATTTTCAATTGCCGTAAATGTAATAGTCCTTCATGAAATCTTTGAGGCCCCAATGTCTATATCCAAACATTCACATTCATTTCTAAATTTTATCTGTTGCCTTTTATGTGTTTTTAAAATCAGCCAAATTCTTTCCATTTCCACAATTACACTGGCTCAGACACTATCAGCTCTACCTGACTTTTCTACAGTCTCTTAAATGGTGAGTACATATCCACCCTTGTTTCCTTCTGAAGAGTTTTCAACACTACTGTGGAGTAATTTTATAGAAAAGCAAACTTGGCCATGTCACTCCTGCTCCACCCCATTCCCACCGTTCAATGAAGAGAATTCGAGGTGAATCTTTATTTTAAAATAAATAAACAAACAAGTAAATAAAGATCTATGTTAACCGTTGAAGCTTTGGCCTCAAAAATCCCACACCTCGACAAGCACCATTTTGCTGCTCCGCGGTTTAGTTTCTTTCTCTCTCTCTATTCCTGTTTGTCGTTGAATGTTGTATCTTAAATACATGCAATTGAATTTTTTATTTGACGTGTGGTTCTTAATACATCATCATTTTTGGTTCCCGAAGAGTCTTATTTATTTATTTATTTACTTATATTTTTTGAGATGGAGTCTCACTCTGTCCTCAGACTGGAGTGCAGTGGCGCCATCTCGGCTCACTAAAACCTCTGCCTCCCAGGTTCAAGCAATTCTCCATTCTCAGCCTCCAGAGTAGCTGGGATTACAGGCACATGCCACCACGCCTGGCTAATTTTTTGTATTTTTAGTAGAGAAGGGGTTTCACCGTGTTAGCCAGGATAGTCTGGGTCTAGCGACCTCCTGATCCACCCACCTTGGCCTCCCAAATTGCTCGGATTACAGGCCTGAGCCAAAGTGCCCAGCCTGTTTTTTTATTTTTTAATCTGTAATATAGTGAGCTTTTTGTAATCCAGTATCTAATTCAGGAGCGAGAAAACTAACACATCTTACATCTCTTAATGAGCTCATTCCTCACCCCTCCATTTCTCAACTCCCTCAAATGGAGATAACCATTAGCATAAAACTGTGTGTGTGTGTGTGTGTGTGTGTGTGTGTGTGTGTGTGTGTGTTGCTTGCTGGTCAAATCTGGCCTGTCTTTTTATAGCCAGTGAGCTAGTCATGCTTTTCACACTTTTAATGTGGTGTGAAAAGAAACAAGGAAGAATTATCTGTATGGGAATAATTCTTTTTAACTGAATAATATATTGATAAAGCCCATTTATATTCCTGCACATAGCTATGGATCATTCATTTTGACTGCTATATAATGTTTCATTGAGAATTTATTACACTTTGTTCATTTCCGTTCACTGTCTTTAAGTCGTCTTTCAGTTCTTCAATCAAACTATGGATTATTCCAACATATACATCAGTTCTTTCTTAAAATTAACTTGGACTCATTTCTTTGGATCTTAGCTAAATCTTCATTTCTCAAGGAAGCATTCGTTGCCTCCCTCCACCACATTAATTATCCTCATTGGAAATGTGTGTGTTTCTCCATTCGAGTAATGGTTTTTTATGGGTGTAACGTCTTGATGATTCCATTAGTCTTTCCCCTCCATTATATTATAATTTCCATGAGGGCAAGGCTCATGACATTTGTCTGTTTGTTTGTATCCCCAGCATCTAATGCAGTGCTTGGTACTTAGTGGATGCCAAGTAAATATTTGTTAACTAAATTAGTGTAGTGAATATTGCTCACTAATACATTTGTGTGTGTGTGTAAAACCTCCAAAGACAATTGAAAACATTATGGAATGCTGTATCTAGGTAGTAGTAAGTACAAAAGCAGATGGAATAAATGAAAGAGTATGAAAATGTGAAAACAACTGACATCTGAGTGATGTCTAAAGCTAACTACAATACAACAGATAAGGACCAGAAAGTCAAATGGGGGCATGGATGGAATAGCAATTCTCTCTTGTTAGGTTGGCAAATCCTCATATATTTGATCAGGTCAAATGTTGAGATGAAAAAAATTCAGTAGAATTTACCTCCTCTAAATTTTTTCTTTGGAAAATGAGAGGGTGGGATGAAATTATTTCTAAAGTGTTTTTCAGAGCTTATGTTTTATGCTTTATGTTTTACACACATGTTAATTCATTTACAATAACACTAATTCTCCATCTTAATCATTACCTTCTCATGGGTAACACATGAACTTTTATGTGGTATGAGTGTGCACAACTCTACCTAGATGCTAGTACCTGCTGTTCTGACTGTTATGCCAGCAGGAAGAGGCTAACAGAAGGCAATGTTGTTCCTAATAGTGTTTCCTGGCTGGGTGCAGTGGCTCATGCCTGTAATCTCAGCACTTTGGGAGGCAGAGGTGGGCCGATTGCAAGGTCAGAAGTTCCAGACTAGGGCATGGTGGTGTGTGCCTGCAATCCTAGCTACTTAGGAGGCTAAGGCAGAAGAATTGCTTGAACCCGGGAGGTGGAGGTTGCAGTGAGCCGAGATCCCACCCCTGCACTCCAGCCTGGGTGACATAGCAAGACGCGGACTCAGGAAAAAAAAAATAGTGTTTCCTGTAGTATTTTATTATCACTGCCATTTCGGATGAATATCAACTTTTTTTATTTTAAGGATATGTGATCTATCTTAATTTTTATTTTATTTTTTTAATGAATAGTCTCCATAGGCATGTATTAGGAGCATCCTATGATGTCCTACCTGGTTGCATTGGCTAAAGATTCCGCTTAAAAACCACAGAACAATGTTTTATTGGCTCCTAGTAGCAGAGGTCATTGATTTTGATTAACCGTTTTGCAAGCCGGTTGTGAACTCCTGCTTTGTCTTTGTTTTATTCTGCTTATTTATCAACAATCTGTGTTGGATCCCTTCACGATTTGGCCATAGTTAGAGTGAAATTTCTCTCTTCATCCCCTTCAAGAGAAAGAGACCTCCTGTATTTTTTTTTTTTTTAAAGCAAACATACAGCAATTTTACAAGCACTCTTATTTCAGAAGCTGTTTGAGAATATATATGTGTCTTCAAAATACTGATTTTATATATAAAGTTAGTAGTAAACAAAATCAACGCCATTTCTAAAATCTACTTTAAGCCTCTCACTAATAAGGTTTATCACCATGTCTGCTTTTATAATGTACTAAGTTCCTGAAACGTGTACTGATTGTCAGGCACATTGTCACAAAGGGGATGTGGTGTGAGTGCCTTCATCTGCCACTTACATTACGTTCAGTGAGTTTACATGCAGTTACCTTGTCTTACCACAAGATGGTGGTAAAAACAGTAAGGCATTCAATGTGCACCTGGGTGGGAAACCACAGAAGGTACACAAAGTGAAGTTTAGGGGTTTATTGGGCACAGCATAATCAATAAATTAATAAAAGAGGAAAATGAAAAATTCTTGAATTCAAAATTATAAGATATTTTCTCATTATCATTTGAGTCCTCAACTGAACTCCATAAATATTCTCACTTTCAAACTTGTCAATTGGGCTTTCAAAAATTATACTGATTGGGAGGCTGAGGCAGGTGGATCACGAGGTCAAGAGATCGAGACCATCCTGGTCAACATGGTGAAGCCCCGTCTCTACTAATACAAAAAATTAGCTGGGCATGGTGGTGCGTGCCTGTAATCCCAGCTACTCAGGAGGCTGAGGCAGGAGAACTGCCTGAACCCAGGAGGCAGAGGTTGCGGTGAGCCGAGATCGCGCCATTGCACTCCAGCCTGGGTAACGAGTGAAACTCCATCTCAAAAAAAAAAAAAAAATTATACTGAAATAATACGTAATTTTTCTATTTTTTTATTTGTATAATTGCATCATTACATCTGAAGAAACATTCTGGAAGACAGGCTTTGTGGGTGTATTAGTCTATTCTCACACTGTAATAAAGACATACCTGAGACTGGGTAATTTATAAAGAAAGGAGGTTTAGATAACATGGGGAGAAATGCCAGATATAGGTGATGGGGGGATGGAGGCAGCAAACCACCTTGCCATTTATGTACCTATGCAACAATCCTGCATGATCTGCACATGTACTCCAGAACCTAAAGTACAAGAAAAAAACAAAAAACAAAAAACAAGAAAGATTATGAGTAATCTAAGAAAAAAAAAAAAAGAAAGGAGGCGTAATTGACTTACAGTTCCAAATGGCTGGAAAAGCCTCAAAAATCATGGCAGAAGGCAAATGAGGAGAAAATCAATTCTTGTATGACAGTGGGTGAGAGAGCTTGATCAGGGGAACTCCCTTTTATAAAACCATCAGAGCTCGTGAGACTAATTCACTATCACAAGAACAGCTCAGGGAAAGACCCACCCCATGATTCAATTACCTCCCACTGGGTCCCTCCCACGACACATGAGGATTATGGGTGCTACAATTCAGGATGAGATTTAGGTGGGGACACACACAGCCAAACCTTATCAGTGGCTTATGTTATTTAATTGCTAATATGTCTATATCCTATATTCGTAACTTAAAGATTCCAGAAATTGAATTATTACTCTTTTGTATCCACCACAAGAACTATCACTCACAGATAAATACAGCCAGTGTTACATAAATGGATAGTGCTTTGAATTCTATTCAAAGCTTCAGCAAATTATGCAGTCTGCTTTTTACAGGTCATCTTACGCTGAAGCATTTTGACTATTTTTATTCCAGGAAGTCTACATACAAGCACATTTAAGAAAATTAGCAGGGCCAAATTTGGGAAGCAAAGACCTTATCGTTTCCCAAGCGACTCTTGAGACACTGTGCCATAATCTGCTGAGTTTTCCTCTGGAATATGTCAGGGACTCTTCTCTCTTAACTGTTGTTCAACTCCAGGCCTCACTAATGTTGTTTTGCAACTTTGTCACTTTTCAATAGTTGGTTGTGCCTGTCTGTGGTGGGTGATTTTAGAAGAGTACAGTAATTTGAACTCTCTCTCACATCCCTTCTTCATGTCTTCTGATATATTTCTACCACAAGTTGTTATGAAAGTAGGAGGTGAGTGGGTGAGTTTGTAATGAATATCATCTGTAGCCCCATACGGTCCAGGATAATATGTAGGACAAAGACAGATCTTCTTTTGAGATTCCAAATAATTAAGAAAGTAGCAACTTGCACTGTGATAAGCCAATTTTCATCCAGGAAGTTTGAGAAAAAATGTCTTGCTTGTGCATTTCCTTTCTTTGGTTAACACTTCCTCCTTCCCGATTTTATAAAATAGCAGTTAAAACAGTGAAATGTAAACATATGTTTCTTTCATGAGGCTCTAAATCTTTAAAGGCAATAACTTTAAAATTCGTATCCCTATTATCTAGACCAGGAGTTGGCAAATTAAAGCCCCACAGGCCTACTTTGTACTACTGCCAATTTTTATAAATAACATTTTATTGGAACGCAACCATGCCCATTTATTAATTATTGTCTATGGTTTTTTTTGCATTACAATGGCAGAAGTTAGTAGTTGTGAGAGAAATCATATGGGTTGCAGAGCTTAAAATATTTCTTCTTTAGCCCTTTACAGAAAAAAATTGCCAACACAGATTTAGTGTTTGAAAAATGTGTTTTGAATAAGTGAATTACTGGAGATTATCACCTATATTGATGTCTGACTTTAAGTAAAAATTCTGTTTGTTAAGAATACATTATTGCTTAAATTATGAGTCAAGAGATAATGAATGACTTATCTAGTGAGAATATATGATAAAATGGTTTACTTGATTTAGTCAGTTTACCGAAACAACTAACCATAGTACCTTTTTTTCATAGTTTGTTTTGGAAATGGAAATATCTGAGTCTTAATTATCTTATTAAAATCTTGGTTAATTTTTGTATTATACAGACTAAGTGGTCCATCACAAGGGAGTGTGCTACATAGGCTATTAGTTGCATGAAAAAATAGTGACAATTTCTTGACATAAAAGTCCCATAATCAAGTTAGATAAAGGTTTTTTAAAAACAAATTTTAATTTTTAGAGTATTTATAAGTTCAAAGCAAAATTGAGGAGCAGGCTGTAAAGAGAGTTCCTCGGTCCCCTGCACATACACAGAACCACCCCAACTATTGATTACCCTCACCAGAGTGGTACAGTTGTTATAATTAATGAACCTATACGGATACATCATTATCACCCAAAGTCCATAGTTTACATTAGGGCTTACGCCACATTCTATGGATTTTGACAAATGTGTAATAACGTGTCTCTACTATATTTGTAATATACAGAATACTTTCACTGCCCCCCAAATCCTCTGTGCACTATCGATTCATCCTTCTTTCCCTTCTGACCTCTGAGGACCACTGATCTTCTTATCATCTCCATAGTTCTCCCTTTCCCAGAATGTCATACATTTGGAGTCACACAGTATGCAGACTTTTCAAATTGGTTTATTTCACTGGGCAATATGCTTTGAAGTTTTCCCCCATGTGTCTCTGTGCTTGACAGCTCATTTCTTTTTGTCACTGAATAATATTTCGCTGTCCAGATGTATCACAGGTTGCCCATTCACCTACTGAAAGATATCTTGGTTGCCTTCAAGTTTTGGCAATTATGTGTAAGTTGCCATAAACATCCACATGAAGTTTTCTGTGTGGACATAGATTTCAACTTATTTTTATAAATACCAAGGACTGTGCTGGCTGAATAGTATAGTAAGAGTACATTTAATTTTGTAAGAAACTGCCAAACAGTCTTACAAAATGGGTATACTACTTTCCATTTCATCCAGCAATGAGTGAGCCTTCCAGTTGCTCCACATTATCACCAGCATTTAGTGTTGTCAGTGTTTTGCATTTTCACCATTCTACTAGGTGTGGTTACCGTTTTAACCTAAAAATTTGCAATGCTTTCAACATTTAAAAAACAGGTTTGAATATTTGGGGATGTGGTGGCAGATACATGTCTCAAACCAAATTGATCATTGAAACATTTTGCTTGGGGAGAGCCTATGAAATAAATATTCCTGGGGACCTACTGACAGCATTTTTTATCTCTGGTACCTAGCCTAGCATAATGCCTGGCACACAGCAGCTGTCTGTGGATATTTACTGAATAAATGAATGCTTGATTTTGGAGCTCAGAGAGAGATCTGGGTTGGCTGCAGTGTGAATGAATTCAGATATAATGGGATAATCTTGGGCCTACTTATAGAAAAAGAATCCAGTACTCATATGCACGAAAGCTCCAAGGCTTAAGAAGCTATTATATGAATGTTCTATTTTAATGGGATAGGTTAATTAAATGGTTAATTCTAGCATTAAAATAGAAATAGATATCTGAGACCAATTAATTGCTTTTTTATGAGCTTTTAAAATTTTATATATTTGGCCAATACCTCACAATAATTCAGTATTCTTTGGCAGCCAGTAGTTGCTGATGGCAGTTTTCTTTGTCAGAACTGCTATCAAACTGTGCTATTAAAAGAGATTGATTTGGTGAGATCTGGGTAGATCTGTAACAAAAAAGCAGGCAGTCCAAGCTGTTGTCTAACATACAGGAATTTGGATGGACTTTTCTGTATCTTCTTGGCTTAAGCTGTAGTTTATAATATTTTGAATCTGGTCTGAGCAAGCTACTCCAAATGTGTCTCATACAATTATACATTTAAGCCAACATTTTATTCTGAAAAGAATGTTTATGTAACTTTGTGTTTGGCTTCATATATTTATTTAATATACAGTTTCTGTTGACATTTTTTCCAGTTCTTATTCTAAATAGCAAATTTATGTTACTTCATTTTACAAATGAAGAAACTAAATTCTGGAGCAGGTTTCAATGCAGTTTTAACAATAACAGTATGAAGTAGAGCGGCATTTAAGAACTTGGATATTAACCTGTTTTTTAGGTCACATTTGTTTGATGATTCAATTTATTAAAAAATTACATATAGTTTTCTGTACTTTATGATAAACATTATGATAATTTCCTCTTTCAATGTTTAAAAATTCTGAAGTGATTTAGGCTTTTTTTCTTGCTCAGGTTAAGAGGGTTGTGAAAGCACTTATTTCTACTTAAAAAAGTTTCCAAATATACCAAACATAGTAAAGAGTAGGTACATTTTTGAAATTTTGTAATTGCTGCTGAAATGTAAATTTCTATGAATGCAATTTTAATTATCATGATTCTTATTATATTAATAAAGATATTCAGAGATCTTCAAAATATATTTTATAATCAGGAAAGAAATTATAATCATGTGCATGGAGGTGGAAAAACTTATTAGAATCCTAAAACATGATAACATTCACTAGATAGAAGTTAAAAAGAGTCTTAAAATTAAATTTAGTAAAAGTGATTAACAAATAGCTTAGAACACTCAATCTGTTTTTTCAAGCGACAATGCTATGAATGATTGTTTGGATTGAACTTGTTGTGCCATGATAAAATATGAAAAGCATGTCATAGAAAATGCGAATCACTAAGGTTGCCAAGAGAACTGAACTAGTTTGGCTTGGGTTTTTAAAATACGTATCTGTATGGAGAATGTCTTGTGTATGCAAGACTGAAGTTAGCGACGTCAAGTCAGGAATGTCATGCAGTTTAGGAAAGTTTGCAGGAGCTTGAACCAGATTATAATTAAAGATATAAACAATGATGAGGGTGTTCCCCAATGGTTAGCAAGAAAGAAAGCAATAGGTGAGGAAGAGTAGTTTCTAAGGAAGAAGGTAGTAGAAGAGAGCAAGAAGAGTGAATAATGAAAGGAACTGGATTGTAAATAGCCAAGATAGGGTAATGGATATGGAAAGGAAAAACTGAGGTAGGACTCCTCAGTGAGGAAGAATCAAGTAGGTTGTGGGGAAGAAACACTGAATCAAGAAATTCTCCCATCAGGTTGGAGCAAACGATTATATAATTGGGTCATGATTACACATTGTGGTGTATAGTTGCTAGCTTTATGATTGTGAGCTAAATGTTTGAGTCAAAGGAGTGTCTATACAAATGCTATATCATCAAGAAGAATTTAAGGTGATTCAGATATAATAAGTATATGAATTATATTCAGATACATAAGTATAATTATGGAAAACATATCAAATTCTATATAGAGAAGTTCTTTTAGTTCTTGCTATATGAACTTGCTTAATTATTTAATTATATGATTCTCATACCTTGTGTCTAAGAACTTAGTGAGTATAGAAACATGACTTCCAGAAATCTGAAGAAATATGGCTCCATGTCTAATTTAAGACTCACTGCTAAGCCATGGCATTGTTAATACGATACCACATGGTGGGGTTTGGATTTTCTCACATGTAAGTAAACTAATTAATATATATTTTTTGATGGTAAGTTAAGCTGAAGATAACCACTTATGTTCTCATATTCTTATTAAAAATAATGAAACAAAGGCAGATTTAAGTTACTTTTTACAGATAGTCTCAGTTTGAGATCTTGTTCAGTTAACATTTATGTACCTGCGCCCATAGATTGGAGGGATTTGGGAAAATAATAAAAGATGGCATACACAAAGAGTTGCATGCTGAGTCCCTTATCTGACCCAGTTGTGAATTCCTCTGAAGCTACATATGCTAAGTACTTTCTGGTACCTGGACTGAACTGTACAGCAAAAGAGACACAGTCCTTGGTAATATACTCAGAGATGAATTGATTTTTGTAACTCATAGGCAATTGTTCACACACTGGCTCAGCTAAAGTTAGTTTACATTCTCAAATGTCAGGCTAACTGGGACCCTAAGCCTACTGGATCTACAGCAGGTCTAACTATGGTTCTTGTGCCAAACAACAATCTAAAACCCAACAGTAATGGTTATAAGAGCAACGTGGAAAATGTGTCTCTTGTGGAGGTATATTAAATCTTTTGTACTACTACAAATCTTTCTTCTATGTTTTTCTAAATTAGATTTTTATTACTGTGGTATTTCTGCCTCACTTTGTTTGGCAGTCATATTAAATGATCTTTATGACACTATTTTACTAACTCAGAAAATTAGTCATTCACTACTATTTAAGAAATTATGACAAATTTAAGGTATATTAAAGGCATTCCTATTAAAAACAATGTTTTGCAGAAGTTAAACACAGATTTTAGGATACAATTATGATAATAAAATTCAGCAGGGCAAAAGAGTATAATTTTTATATGAGTATTGTGTATTTCAAATGAAGATACTAATTATAAAAATGTAAGCCAAGCATATAAAATGAAATGTATTAGAATTAAAGACAGAAACTTTAGAAATCTTTTTTTCTATAAAATTTTCTCTATACATTTTTAATAACATTTTAAATGCTTACAATGAATGTTATTGGAAAAAAAATCATAATCCAAATTTGTTGTTGAGTATACATGTCTACAAACTCACAGAAAAAACAGAAGCGCACTCAGCAAGATGTTGATACTTTTGTGTTATTTGAATTTTCTGTGTTGTTCACAGTAAGCATTTTATTACCAGATATGATTTGGCTGTGTTTCCCCACCCATAGCTCATCTTGTAGCTCCCATAATTCCCATGTGTTGTGGGAGTGACCCAGTGGGAAATAATTGAATCATGGGGCGGGTCTTTCCCATGCTGTTCTCCTGATAGTGAATAAGTCTCATGAGATCTGAGATCTGATGGTTTTAAAAATGGGAGTTTCCCTGCAGAAGCTCTCTCTCTCTTTTTGCCTGCTGCCATCTATGTAAGACGTGACTTGCTCCTCCTTGTATTCTGTCATGATTGTGAGACCTCCCCAGCCATGTGGAACTGTAAGTCCATTAAAACTCTCTTTTGTAAGTTCCCCAGTCCCTATCAGCAGTATGAAAGTGAACTGGTACATCATCAGAAAAAAACAGTACAAATTGTTTAATAAAATTCAAAAGACATCAAGAGCAAATACCACAAAGATGGGATTCCTGTGTTCATTAGGGTTCTCCAGAGAAACAGAATACAGAGACAGAGAGATGTAGATACAGAGACAAACACATGTAGAGAGAGCTATATATGTATCTTTATTTAAAAACTTTTTAGGAAATATCTCATTCCACTGTGCAGGCTAGCAAATCCAAACTCTGCAGGGAAGGCTGGCAAGCTAGAGATCTGAGGAAGAGCTGCCATTCAAGAGAAACTTCTAAGGAAGATACTTGTGCTTCCCTCTGACAAACTACATAGGGAAGAAATAAATTAAGATAGAGTATCTGAAAAAATTTTAATGAAAGTGTGTGTGTGTGTTTGTGTATCCCTGTGTTTGTTGGGGGTGGGGTTAGTAGGTTTGTGGGTATGTAGCTCTGAAACTCACCATCTTCTGGATAAGATCAATTGTTTCTTTACCTCTACATTTCCTTTGCAGAACTTCACAACCCCTAAGAGTCAAGAGGTTATCTCTGATTTCCCATGCTTCATGTGAGACCAATCCTCCACCATCCTCCAGGCCTCCTATGCAGAAGCCAAGATGTGGGGAGTGGCAAAGTTGTGTGCTGTGAATTAGAAGTGTTATTAATAAGAAAATGTCTTATTAATAATCAGATCTCAGGAGCTCTTCATATTTCTGCTAAGACTTAGAAACCTTCTCCCTCAGATCACAGACTCTCAGACTAATCTAACCACATCATTTATCACTATATAATGGCTGTAGGTGCCCAAGACTCTATGGCTATCTCTCATGACCTGGACATTTACGCCCCAGTAATTTTCTTAATCCAATCCTATTTTACAACATTCCCTGATTCAAAAAGCTTTCCATGTGCTCTCTGGGTCTTATGATCTGACATCTGCAGAATCTCCTGTATCTTCAAACTCTTCTCTGAACATTTGTTTTATTTGTTTCAATCCTAGCTGAGCACTCCCTTTTGGTCACTATGTTTTCCCTACACGCCTCTTAAGTAACTTAACTAACATATTCGCACCTTAGCACTAGATCTGAAGGAAGGGGTGTTATCTCTTCTACATTCCAATCATCAGCTTCTTCTGTTCTCGTTACAAGTTTTGAACTAGTTTTTCTCCCTCTGGCCTAAACTTCTCAAACTTTGAATAATATGACCTCTGTTTAACTGTACTTACTAGTGTTCCTTTTTGCATTGATCAACAGATTGTCACGATATTCTACCTTATTTCTTAAGACTATAGCTTTTGCCTCAATATCATTCTCTACAGCATTGCTTCAGTCACAAGTGTTAAGAGTTGACCTTCCCCCAGATCTTTAGGAGGACGAGGTAGGTGGATCACAAAGTCAGGAGTTCAAGACCAGCCTGGCCAATATGGTGAAACCCTGTCTCTACTAAAAATACAAAAGTTAGCCAAGCATGGTGGCAGATGCCTGTAGTCCCAAGCTACTCAGGAGGCTGAGGGAGGAGAATCGCTTGAACATGGGAGGCAGAGGTTGCAGTGAGCCAAGATCATGCCACTGCACTCCAGCCTGGGTGACAGAGCAAGACTCCATCTTAAAAAAAAAAAAAAAAAGAGTTGAACTTCCTTAGACAATTCTTCTAAATGTTTTTCAACCTCCTTTCCTTCAAAGATATTTTTCTTCATACTTTCACAAACACTAAATTCTATATTATACATTGACATTGTCATTTTGAATAACTGCAAACTCTTAATAATCTAAAGAGCCTTTGGTTCTAAACTTTGTGGTAATTCTTTGACCTAAGTAGAACATAACAATTCATTGATTCATTTTTACTTGCCCTTATCAACCTCGATTTAGACTCTATGCTAATAGAATTTCTTTTTTGCATGTATCTTGCCAGTGACCTCTATTAATAAATTGTTCTCCAATAGTTAGTTCTCAGTATTCATCTTATTTGACCTTTGTAAAACTTGTGTTAAGTTATTATTCCATCATTCTTAATATTTATCATTCACCTGCCTCCTTGGATTAACAATATATCTTGGTTTTCCTCTTATTTTGTGGGATGTTCCTTCTTGTATTATTTGCAGGTACGTCCTCATCAACTAAACCTCTAGGCTTTGAAGTGGACCAAGGCTCAATAATAACCCCTCTCTTTTTTTTCTCTATATCCTCAGTCCATAATGAACTTAACTTGTCTCAAGGCTTTAATATTAATATATATTATGTTCACTCTCAGTTTTGTATCTCTATACTAAAGCTCTGTGTGAGCACTCATTTCTTAAGCCTACATTATCATTGGGAAATTTAATAGGCATTTTCACTGTTACTTGTTCAAACCTGAATTCCTCATTTTTTTTTACTCCTAATCTTTTTCTCTTGCAATCATGCAGATCTAGAAAAAGATGCTTTCAGGTAAAGAAAGCAGTAAGTGCAAAGGCACTTACTATAGTGTTTATAGGAGGAAAAGAAAAGAAAGCTGGATGTCTAAGTTAGAAGCTAAGTTAGAAAACTGGAGCATAGTATAAGATAGAGAGTTAGTGAGCTCTCCCTTTTGGTCACTGTTCTGCCATTGGTCTAGGTTGTCATTGCTATGACCTTGGCTTTTGATCTAAGTTGAGACGTACAGTTATCGGAGGGTTATATAAGCATAAGGATGATGAGTTCTAATTTATGTTTCATATCAATTACTGAGTGTTGTGTTAAGTATAGACAGTAAAAGTCAAAAATAGAAGCTAAGCAACCAATTAGTTGGTTTTCACAATAGCTCAGGTGACAGATGATGATGTTTGTCCAGGGTGTCATGGTGGAAGACGCAAAAGTGGTCTAACTGAATATTTTAAGCTAGTGATGAGAAAATTTGGTAGTTTTCCAAAGAATGCTTTCATAATTTTTTTTTTACTGACATCTCCTGTGTAAAATGCTATTAAACTAAATAAGTAGGCTTAATTTTTAGAGAAATAACTTTTCATTAAAAGTATTTCTGAAATGTTAAGAAAGAGGCCTGAATTTATTACATGCATACGTCTTAATTCAGAGGCAGCATATAAGGCATAAAAAGACCATCCCACATGTAAACACTATGCTAGACCTAGAGAAAATGCCCACTATGTATAGACATCCCTGACTTTCAGTGGTTTGACCTATGGTTTTTCAACATTATGATTGTGTGAAAGCAACATGCATTCAGTAAGCTTCTCAAATGTCTTTTGACTTAAAATTGTTTTGGTTTACAATGGGGTTTTCTGGACATAACCCCATGGTAAGCAGAGGATTATCTATATCTTAAACATATAAATAAATGTAGAAGCCAAGTCCAAATGGAGTGTAGATGAAGAGACACAATGCCACAGAAGAAAGCAGAGGTTGGATCAGAAGTGGACGTATATTATGTTAAGGGGCATGAACTGTACTGAACTGTAAAAGGTCAGTGAAATGTTTTAATCACAGGAATTTCTTATACAGAGAATTATTTTCTAAAGGTCACTCAGAGTCAATGAAAAAAAGAATGAAATTTAGAAGAACCTTAGAACAAGGAAACATGACAGGAGGGCATTCTTTAATGATTTAGTGGTAAGCTGATGATTGCTTGAATTAGGGATACTGGGATAATGTTGGGATAAAGAGAAGTGAACGTATTTAAGAGAATTTGAGAATGTCAGAATGGCAGGACCTAGGGATTAATTATGCATCAGAAAGGAGGGGAAAGGAAGAATTATTCTGAATATAATCTAAAACTTTGACTTGGATTTTTGGGTGATGAACAACTAATTCCTAAAATAAAAAACATAAGAAAATAAATGAGACTTTGAGGTTGAAGAGGAAGCAGGAATGATGACGGGTACAGCCTTACACATCAGATATCTGTAATTTATATATGTAAAGGTTTCTCCTAGATACACAATTATATAGCTGTAGAAGAGTGAGAACTAAAGAGTATATTTACAGTTATAGAAGTAGATGAGTTCACTTCAAAAAAGATCTATAGAGATGAAACAATAGGAGCAGTTCAGAAATGGCCAAGGAAGTTTTTAAGATATGGATAAGTAAGAAGATATCATAATAAATAAATAAATGAGTAGATGAAAGAAAGAATAAGAGACATAGAAATTGAGACAATTTGTTGGGCAATTTTTTTCCTTTATTATTTGTTCTTAGAAATTCACTGTTTAAATGAAATCTTATGGTGTTGTACTATATATATATGTATATATACGTGTATATAGATATGCAAAAGCTTGAAATATTTGGTTGGAACAATGCAGATAATCTTGATTGAACATTTTGGGTACATTTAACCTATTTTGAAAACCAATAGTTTAAACAAATTGAACTCATAAGAAAGAGCTAAATGAACCTTCTAACTAACAAATATTAACCTTTAGGGAATTAGTCAGTAAACATATTCAACTCCTTGAAGCTGCATGTGTTTTGAGAGTGCTAAATGATATTTTCTTGTTTTCACTGTGGAGATAACAAAGGGGACCAGATATAAACGGGACAACAGTAAATTTAGGCCCATTACTAGAAAATACAAAAACTACAAGATACAAAAATAGACACTGCTGAATCTTACGAACACAACGGAATCAATCATAGTAAATAAAACCAATACCAAATAAAATACAAAACAAAAACATTCCACATGATCTATAAAATTCATTTATTTTATTTTCTGTTTGGAGCTTAGGTCTTCCTCTGCTGCCAGGTTGGAGTGTCATGGCTCACTGTCCCCTCAAGCTCCTGGGCTCAAGCAATCTTCCCACCCACCTCAACCTCCCAGCTAGCTAGCACTACAGGCACATGCCACCACACCCAGCTAATTGTTTATTTAAAAAAAATTTTTTTTTTTGTAGAGAAAAGGTCTCTTCTAAGTTGCCCAAGCTGGTCTCAACCTCCTGGCTTGAACCTCCTGGCTTGAAGTGAGCCTCTTGCCTTGTTCTCTAAAAGTGCTGGGATTACAGACATGAGCCCCCTGATTGGCAAAATTTAAACTGTTTAATTCTACCATTTGAGTGCTTGGATCCAGTGTGTTTCGAAAATTAATTTTTAAGTATGTTAAGAAATTTGTGACAGTCACGGTGGCTCACACCTGTAATCCCAGCTCTTTTGGAGGCTGAGGCGGGTGAATCACAAGGTCAAGAGGTCGAGGCCATCCTGGCCAACATGGTGAAACCCCGTTGCTACTAAAATACAAAAAAATCAGCTGGATGTGGTAGTGTGAGCCTGTAGTCCCAGTTACTCAAGAGACTGAGGCAGGGGAATTGCTAGAACCCGGAGGCATAGCCGAGATCGCACCCCTGCACTTCAGCCTGGTGACAGAATGAGACTCTGTCAAAAGAAAGAAGAAAGAAGGAAAGAAAGAAAGAAAGAGAGAGAGAGAAAGAAAAGAAAGAAAAATTTATAAAACTTTAAAAAAATTATTTTATTTATTTATTTATTTATTTTGTGCAGGAGTAGCACACAACTTACCGAAGCATTCTCTAAACAAGCAATAATTTAGAAATCTGAAATAATATCTACCTGACAGCAGCAAGTCAAGATGTGTAATTGGGCCATCCAGTAGAATCAAGAGAATTGTTGGCAAAGCATCCCCTGAAGCAATGTAGATTGCACAATTCACAATATGATGGACTGCACACAGCAAGAGTCCGCTTTTGTTCAGCAAAACAGGCTGCCAAGGTGCTCAACACAAGCAAGAGGGCTATTTTATCGGTGACATTATCTTACAAAAATCATCAGCGTGCTCTTACATGAGCTGAAAGCCCTTGTAAGCCTTCCTGGGGAATGTAAAGTTTAGCCAATTGAGAGACTGACATTCATCCAGCAGCATGAAGTAGATGGTGCAGAGATGAGTCAGACCAGTGCCTTTAGCAAGTCCCAGCTAACAATTCAGCTATAATTAGTATTTTGGAACCACTGTCCAAGTTTGACTCTGACAAGGAGAGGTTTCAGTGTTTTATTTTTCCTTGAAAAAAAAAAAAGATTGTCTTTTTTGTCATAGTACTAAAATGTGTGTGCAAAAATTCTGTCACTCAGAAAATCTCTGGATCTGACTGTCAGAGGAACTTTGGGTATTTTCAGGATGTTAATGAACAGGCATCCATATCTGTATCTTGCACCTGAAGTCAGATGTCACAGTTAATGTGCCCTGAGTATCATAGTAGGCTTCCACAGAATATAAAAGATACTCCAATGATATAACCCCTGGTTCCTTCAGAGCCCATGAGTATCAAGCACCTGTGGTTTCTTATGTGATTACAAGTCAACTGACTGAGAAGTGAATAATTCAGTCGACCTAGTTTTGCATGACATTTGTTTTAGCATTATATAGACATTACCTTAAAATAAAAATTGAGGTAGATTGTCGGGCAATGTCACCAATTTTAATTTGTTAATCAATTGTCTATGCTTCTATAAAAATATGTGCATACATAGATACACGTATATGCATATATAATTTTGAGTTAATTTTATTATTCTAATGCCAGAATTCAAAATAAATAAGAAAAAAAAATCTATTGTATATGAAAATAATTTGAGGGAGGATTTTGGGAATATGACAGAATAGGAAGAACCAGGAATCTGTCTCCTGACTGAGACAAGGATTGCTATGGCAGAGTGGGTGGGATGTAACTATTTTGGGACTCTGGAGTCTATTAAAAGCATGGAACTTCCCAGTAAGGATTGGATAGCAAATTGTGGTTAGTTTTAGCCAATTCAGCTCTTAGTACAGTAGTAACTACCTATTTTCAACGCCTCAGCCTCATGCAGCTGTGCACATGTTTCTAGAGCAACCTGTATACAGTTGGCACATGGTAGGATGGGAAAAAAAAATCCTCTCATCCAAATAGCTGGGATTTTTTTCTCTGATTACTAATTGCTACTTCTGAGCACAGAGGTACAGAGAAAAAGATGGGTGGATATTGTTGCTTTACCTCTCCACGCTGTTGCAAGCTCTTCCCCTTGACTGAAGTTACTTCCGGAAAATGTTGGAGGCTGGAACCCTTTTCCAGACATTAGAGACTAGGACATTAAAAGGCAACTGCAACCAGGTGCGGTGACTCACACCTGTAATCCCAGCACTTTATTAGGCCGAGGCGGGTAGATCTCGGGTCAGGAGATCCAGACCATCCTGGCTAACACGGTGAAACCCTGTTGGGCGTGGTGGCACGCACCTGTAATCCCAGCTACTTGGGAAGCTGAGGCAGGGGAATAGCTTGAACTCTGGAGGTGGAGGTTGCAGTGAGCTGAGATGGCGCCACTGCACTCCAGTCTGGACGGCAGAGCAAGACTTGGTCTCAAAAGAAAAAAAAAGGCAACTGTAAATACAAGGAAGATTAGAAAGTAACTACGCATGCCCAGGAAACGGCACAGGCTCAGAAAAGACATAAAAAGAACTTAAGTTTACATCGCATACTGATTCTTGACACTGACACAGCAGAGACAACAATTTTAAAAAATACAACAGCAAAAATAAACAAATAAAAAGAAACAATAACGAAAACCAGCAAACCCTGGGGAACAGAGAGTTTGATTTCCAGCGTCACCACATTATTAGATGCAAAAGTTTGATTTTCTTTCTTTTAAAAAAATTTTTTTTACTTTAAGTTCTGGGATACATGTGCAGAATGTGCAGATGTGTTACATAGGTATACATGTGCCATGGTGGTTTGCTGCACCCATCAACCCATCATCTAGGTTTTAAGCCCTGCATGCATTAGGTATTTATCCTAATGCTCTCCCTCCCCTTTCTCCCCACCCCCTGACAGGCCCCAGTGTGTGATGTTCCCCTCCCTGTGTCCATGTGTTCTATTGTTCAACACCCACTTATGAGTGAGAGCACGTGGTGTTTGGTTTTCTGTTCCTGTGTTAGTTTGCTGAGAATGATGGCTTCCAGCTTCATCCATGTGCCTGCAAAGGACATGATCTCATTCTTTTTTATGGCTGCATAATATTCCACGGTGTATATGTGCCACATTTTCTTTATCCTGTCTATCATTGATAGGCATTTGGGTTGGTTCCAAGTCTTTGCTATTGTAAGTAGTGATGCAATAAACATACATGTACATGTGTCTGTATAGTAGAATATAGTATAGCAGAGTTATAATCCTTTGGGTATATACCCGGTAATGGAATTGCTGGGTCAAATGGTATTTCTGGTTTTAAATCTTTGAGGAATCGCAGCACTGTCTTCCACAATAGTTGAACTAATTTACATTCCCACCAACAGTGTAAAAGCATTCCTATTTCTCCACAGCCTCGACAGCATCTCTTGTTGGACCTTACATAATACTATACATATAACAATTAACACAAAATTGATAAAATTTCTTAAACTATAAAACCCCTAGAAGAAAACATGGTGAAACTTGAAAATATTAAATTTGGCAATAATTTTTTGGATATTACACCAAAGGCACAGGCAACAAAAGAAGAAATCAGACCAAGACTCCATAACAATTTTTTAAACATTGTGAATCAAAGCCCAATATCAACAGATTTAAAGGGCAATACACAGAATGGGAGAAAATATTTGCAAATTACAAATCTGATAAGAGAATAATAAATATACAGAGAATTTATAAAATTCAGCGATAATTAAAACAACCAATTCAAAAATAGATAAGGGGCTTTTCTTTAAAGGAGATGTAAAAATGGTCAATAAAGACACCCACCCTATTGGTTCTGTTTCTCTGGAGAACATCAATTAAAATATACAGTTCCTGAGTATTTTACATATGCCTATGTTTATAAACCTTTTTTACAATGCAACCAGTGTCCATACCACTATAGAATTAAGCTAACAATAAAAATCAATGACTCTAGAGTTGGTATTGAATAAGTGGAAGAGAAACGGAAATTGAAGTAATCATAACACATAAATTTATAAGGAACACAGATGAAGACCAAGTAGCATAAGTATTCAGAGGAGCAGGTAAAAGAGAGCAAGAAGAATGGGGAAGAAAATGAGTATCTGAACTCATTTTAGGCCCTGAGGACCAGTTTAGAGCTATGTTTCAAACTGTGTAGATATTTATTCACGCCAGAGTTCTATTTGAATCAAGGGCAGTATTTTGAGATTTAAAATAGGGAAGTGTTGTTCCCTATACCTTAGACTGAATATAGAAGCAATTTTTCACAGGATAGAATAATAGATTCTCACGAAGCTCATCAGAAAATATCTAGAAAGAGAAAACATTGGGGAGATCCAATAACGATCATATTTTATTTTACAATGTGATTTTTTTTAAATTTTTTAATTGTATTTTAGGTTTTGGGGTACATGTGAAGAACATGCAAGATTGTTGCATAGGTACACAAGTGGCAGTGTGATTTGCTGTCTTCCTCCCCTTCACCTATATCTGGCATTTCTCCCCATATTATCTCTCCCCCTTTATATAAACTTTATGGTATTGATAAATGACTACTTTTATATAGATTGGAGTTTGAATAAGTGACTACCTAATATAAACTGTTTCTCCTTTTAATGATAAGTATAGAAATATCACCATTACAAAACAAATATTTCTTTAACAGTAACTGAGAAAAGGAGCAATACAAGTTGAACAAATTAGTGGGTCTGGATGATCAGTTTGTCCTTAATATTGACTCTTAAGAACAGCAATTCCCTGGCCAACATGGTGAAACCCTGTCTCTACTAAAAATACAAAAATTACTTGGTTGTGGTTGCGGGAGCCTGTAATCCCAGCTACTTGGGAGGCTGAGGCAGGAGAAATGCTGGGAACTGGGAGGCAGAGTTTGCAATGAGCTGAGACTGTGCCATTGCACTGCAGCCTGGGCTACAGAGCAAGACTCCGCCTCAGAAAAAAAAAAAAAAAAAAAAAACGAAGAAGAAAAACAGCAATCCACAGATGATTCTAATACAGGATGATTAAATCACTTTGTACTTGTTATTTTCACTTGAAAGTATAAGTAAATAAGACATTCACTGGTTATGGTGTTTTCACTATACAACTGATTTTCAATTTGATGTACAATTGTGTGATTAATTTATTTAATATACTTCTGTTTTTATTGTTGTCCAAAAGTGTAGAGAGATATTCATGTTCTTATCATTATGGACCATAGTTGATAATGTGTATCTATCAGACTTTTAAAAAAGTTTACTAAAAACTCTTTGGTCTGATATTTTTAAGAAAAGTTAAACCTCCTACCCAAATAGAGAGAGGAAACGCAAATAAGCAAAACATCCAAATACCCAGGTGATATAAGAGATGAATATATAAGTAAATGTGATGAATAGGAGAAGAACTTTGTCTTGACTGATGTTTTACTAAAGTAGAATTCATACATAAATTCAGAAAGAGTACAAATACCCAATCTGGAAGCTATTAAGACACGTAATAGTACATAGATGTTTGTATTATTGCCAAATACAGTTTACTCTCCAACTTTTCTGATATTTTTGTGTCTTGTCAAGTTGTCTTTTCTAAATATGTATATTAATAATATATAATATGGAATATATTTATAATCTCTTAATGCAACCATTTTTGCCTGTAGCTTATAAAAAACTAAAACACTAGCCTGAATAAAAACTGAGTAAAGAATCCAAAATGAAACTGTTATAAATCTCCATTTTTTTCCACTATTTTTTCTAAGAAAAATATTACCTAGCACATGACCTTATAGATAGAGTCACTCAAAAAATGTCTGCTGAATTGAGTTAAATTGGATTGAATTGAAGAAAACCACCTCTACTTTTTCTAACTTTCATTTGGATTCTATTGAAAGAACTCCTACTGGGACTAACAGACCCTCTTTCTAACTACATATTTGCTGTTTATCAATTCTTCATGTTCTTTTATGTTTTTTTTTTTTTTTTTTTTTTTTTTTTTTTGAGACGGAGTTTCGCTCTTGTTACCCAGGCTGGAGCGCAATGGCGCGATCTCGGCTCACCGCAATCTCCGCCTCCTGGGTTCAGGCAATTCTCCTGCCTCAGCCTCCTGAGTAGCTGGGATTACAGGCACGCGCCACCGTGCCCAGCTAATTTTTTGTATTAGTAGAGACGGGGTTTCACCATGTTGACCAGGATGGTCTCGATCTCTTGACCTCGTGATCCACCCGCCTCGGCCTCCCAAAGTGCTGGGATTACAGGCTTGAGCCACCGCGCCCGGCCGTTCTTTTATGTTTTAACAATAAAACAGTCAGATAAAGACAGATTGTCAGCTGAATTTACTCACTGAATGAATTTATCTATTTACTCATTCTTTTATCATTACATTTTCAGTAAAGCACAATGATTCTTTGAAGAGCTTTTTCCTTTTGAAAATGTCTCAGGTGTTAATATCACGTATTTCTGAAAGGCTTTATCCTAAAACTTTTTTATGATGTTGATTTGTTTATGTAATTATTATGAAGGCAGGGTAAACTCTTTCTATTAAGGCCAAATAATTGGACTTAAGGGTATAATTGTATAGCATGGTTCTAATTTCTCTAATAAGAACTCAAAATCACTTTCTTCCAATCAATAATTTTTAACTGAAGCATAAGACACCTATAAAAAAAGCACAACTCTATGAATAATCATTTTAAAAACTCACATTTCATTTTTACAGTAGATAATTCGCCCAGCATCATTTATAATAAAACAGACCCATTACTCCATAGTGCCATCTTTAGTGCCAATTAAAATCATTTACATATGGATGGACTGTTTCTTCTCTTTTAGGTTTAATTTGGTCCATTTGTCTATCCTTGCAACAATGTCACTGTCTTAATTTTTACAAGTGATTTCTTGTTCTTCAGATATATTTTTAAACATTCTTGGCCATTTAAAGTTACATGTAAATCTTTATATCAGCTTATCAATTTCTAAACATAATTGTGTAATGACTTTGGTTGAACCTATACATAAATCTGAGTGAGAATGGACATCTTTTCAATATCCACCCAATCCATCAACAACTATGTTTATTCTTCTTCTATGTGTGTCTTTAATCTCTCTCAATAAAATTTTATCTTTTTAGTTTGACATATATTTGTTACGTATACCTCTAAGAATTAGAAAATTTTATGTTATTATTTCATATTGAAATTGTATATAGCAAACTTGCTAAGCTCACTTTTAAATTCTAAAATGTCAGTAGTTCCCTGTGGATTTTCTACATAAACAAATATTTCACCTGCTAAATATGGGATTGTTATTTTTTTCATTCCCGTTCTAATAATTTATGCTTATTTTCTTTGTCTTATTGCACTGGCTAGAATCTTCTGCTGAATGTTTGAAAAAAATTCTCATAATTTTCAACCTGTTACAACGAAGTAAAATGCTTTTAATAGTATTTATTCACTAGTGTAGACACCCTTTGTCAGAATTCAGATGCTCCCCTTTCTACTAAAGTATTGTTCTTATAAATATCAGTAATGTGTTTTATTAAACTAATATTAATTAAATGTTAATGACGATTATTATTAATGGATGTTGAAATTTATTAAAAGTAATTGGCTTCCTGCAAAGCTACATGGAAACTAGCTGTGTACCAGTGCTTAATACAAATAATCCTAGTGAGGTTTCCACTCTGATTATAGGCAGGAGCTTCCCAACCATGAATACTGTTTTTAAGAATTCTGACACTACCTTGCCACATCCTATGGCTAAAACATGAGTCTTTGACTTATCATGGGAGGGTTTGGTGCTCCAAGCAACTATATACATAACTGAGAAGACATGGCTGGTACTAGGGTGCTTCTATATACATATACATGAGACTTTATAAAAAGCTTATTTTATTGTATGTTTATACTTTCTATAATACAATAATTTCTACTTAGTTTTATAATTTTTTTTCATTTTTTGTTATTTAAGTTGCTGTTTTCTTATCACTTCTTGTGAACTCAGTTTGGTTTGTTAAATATTTTAGCATTTTTAAATTTTAATATATGTATTAAGGTAAGATATTTTAAGTCTGTCAAGATGCATTCCATGAGATTTGATATGTTGTATTTTAATGATAAATGTCTAGATAACATTTTCCTTTTAATTTTTATGGTGCTGCATATATTATTTTAAAGTGAGTATTATTATTATTATTGTTATTATTTTCTGAGACAGAGTCTTGCTTTGTTGCCCAGGCTGGAGTGCAGTGGCCCCATCTCGGCTCACTGTAACCTTTGCCTCCCAGGTTCAAGCAATTTTCGTGCCCCAGCCTCCCAAATAACTGGGACTACAGGCTCGCACCACCATGCCCCACTAATTTTACTGTCTTTTTAGTAGAGACAGAGTTCCCCAGGTTGGCCAGGCTGGTCTCCAACTCTTGCCTTGGATTCCAAAAGTGCTAGGATTACAGGCGGAGCCACTATGCCCGGGGGGACTGTTAATTTCTAAATTTGGAATTTGACAGTTATACTTTCTTATCTTTAGTTTAATTGCACTGTGGACTGTCTGAGAAGATACCCAGTGATTTCAATGTTTTTGAAATGTTTAGGACATTACTTTTTAATCAGACATTTGGTAAATTTCTATGTTTATAATTTGAATCCTACATCACATATGTATAATTAAAGTTCATTAGCTATATTTTAATATATTCAAGATCCTCATCATTTTTGTTTGTTTTAACATAATCGAGAGTTTGTTAAACTCTTTCACTCAGACTTTAGAGTTAATAATTTATTTTAATTTTTGCTGTTTATGATTTTGGGCTATGTTATTAGATGGATATGAAATTAGAGGCATTATCTTTATGGTGAATTAGCTCTAATATTCATTTAAATCACTCTTCGTTTTTTTGTTTGGTATTATTTCATAACCTAAAGCAGCCTACTTCATTTTGGCCTACCTTGAAGGAATTAAGATCTAAAGAAAATGATTTGAGTAACTATTTTCTCAATCCCTCTAAATATAATTCTTAACCAGTAACATTCAGGATGCATAGGAGGTAAGTTAATTCATTACACATAATGGATGATTTATCGCAGGGCTCTATTACATTTTAATTTGTTTGATAATAGCATATCTACTTATCTATGCCTTTTTTTTGGGAGGGTCTGGCTTTGATGTAATATATATTTTTCTTATCCTTTTACTTTCAGTCATTCTCCATCTTTATATTTAAGAAAGTCTCTGGTAACAAACCTTCCATATTTTTAAACTTCTATTTTAGGTTCAGGGGTACATGTGCAGGTTTCTCATATAGGTAAACTGTGTGTCACAGGGGTTTGGTGTAAAGATTATTTCGTCACACAGGTAGGTAATAAGCATAAAGCCCAATAAGCATTTTTTCTGATGCTCTCCCTGCTCCCACCCTCCACCCTCAAGTAGGCTCCAGTGTCTGCTTCTCTCTTTGTGTCTATATGTTCTTGTTGTTAGCTCTACTTATAAATGAGAGCATGTGGTATTTGGTGTTCTATTCCTGCGTTAGCTTAGGATAATGGCCAGGATAATTTCTTCCTGATTTGGACTTGGGAGGTTGTACGTGTCCCAAAACGTATTGATTTCTTCTAGATTTTCTAGTTTGTGTGCCTAGAGATGTTTATAATAGTCTTTGTTTTTTTTGTATTACTTTGGGGTTAGTGGTAACATCCCCTTTGTCATTTCTAATTGTGTTTATTTGAATCTTCTCTCTTTACTTCTTTATTAGATTAGCTAGCGGTCTATCTTATTTGTTTTCAGAAAACAAACCCCTGGATTTGTTGATCTTTTGTATGATTGTTTATGTCTCACTTCCTTCAGTTCAGGTCTGATTTTGTTAATTCCTTGTGTTCTGCTAGCTTTTGGTTTGGTTTGCTCTTGCTTCTCTAGTTCTTCTAGTTGTGATGATGAGTTGTTAGTTGAGATCTTTTAATATGGGTTTTTAATGCTATAAACTTCCCCCTTAACATTGCCTTAGCTGTGTCCCATATAGTCTAGTATATTGTATTTTGTTGCCATTAGTTTCAAAGAATTTCTCGATTTCTGCCTTAACTTTTTACTCAAAAGTCAAATCTGCCATTTTTGTTTTAAAAGGTATACATTTCATAAGTATTAAAAATGTTATCTACTTTATGTATTGAATTCTATGCTGGTAATTATTTTCTTTAAGTAGGTGATCATATGCTTTCATCACTTTAGTTTTTGTTGTTTCTGTTGAGGATCTACATGTTGCTTTAATTTCTGCTCGTTTGAAAATAATATGTCATTTTTAGATATTTTCTTCTGACCTATGCTCCAGTTCAGGAATTCTCACTTCAGATCTGTATAATCTGTTTTGAAATCTTACCACCAAGTATATGATTCTATAATTTCTACTTATTTTATGTTGGAATCTTCAAACATGTATTCTATTTTCTTGAAGATATTAAGCATGTTTAGTTAAAAGTCAGTTGCTAATAACTCCAATTTCGAATACTCTTGTGGATCTGCTCCAGTTGTCTTTTGTGTTTATGTCTTGAGATTTTCAATAACATAGTCATTCTTTGTTGCATATCTGGTCTTTTTAAATTGTGGACTGGAAATTATATTTGAAGAAAAAAATGAAAGAATAATGTGGCAAAGATAATGTTATGTTTTTCAAATAGGATTTACAATCCAATCCTCCAGATGGGGTAGAAGTCTTTGGGAAATCCAATTCGACTTTAACCACTGAGAGGATTTGAAGATGGGATTCTTCCCCTAGGAAAGCTGAGCTATTGCTTGTTCACTCTTATGTTATAGCTATCCCTTTGGATTCTTGTTTTAAATTATGGGGAGCTGATCAGCTCCCTCCCCACCTTGGCAGATCTTAGACTTCAAGTTACTCTCCCACCCTTGCAAGAATAGCAACAATTCTGCCTACCTTATCTCTGTGGGCTTCTGAATTGGCAGAGGCCCCTCAGGCAAAAAATTAAACTGCCTCAAATATGAGCCTCATGTTTTTAGAATTATTCTCAGTTCTTGGTTCCACACTTCTTCACTGCTAAGTTAGTTTTCTGAAGTCTTAAAGCACATAAACTTTCTCTTTCCCTCTTATGTTTTCCTGATTTTATAGTAGTTGTTAATTAGAAGATTGGATTGAATTTCCTTTTCTGCAATTACCGAAACTCACAGTCCCACATTTACTCAAATACATAGTAAATGTTCACCCTTAGGACATAGATTTATATAACATTTTGGTATTTTCAGGGTTTATGTTAATGAAAAGTTGCATAAACTTAACAAATAAAAAACTTAAACAGAATAATAGGTACTAATAACTGCATTTAATATTTCTTGTACACTTACTTGTGCCAAGCACTGTTATAAGTTCTTTACAAAGAAATGAATTCTTTATTCTTCTTACCTAACTTATCAATTATACTGTTAGTACACTCATTATACTGATGAAAACTGTAGCCCAGAGAAGTAGACCCAGCATTTGTGTTCATCACTTTGGTTCCTAAGGTGTCACATATTATGATATACTCCCAATTTCTGAAACCTATTGACATAAATACAAGTTACAGACACATATGATACACACATATACCCATGTACATATACATAGTACACACATTGTTGTAGCTAAACTGTGCTTCAGAGGAAGACTGGCTAGCATTATACAAGTGTCCCTGGATAAGAAAGAAATAAGTTCCTCTAAATTATTCATTGGCAGGAAGGGTTAGCTAAACTAATAGTCACCAAATCCTAACTCTTTTCCCTGAAGTGGCACCTTCTTAAGGTTTAGTCACATGAAGTACTGCTCTCGTCACCCTCTCCTGGCCCCTGGGCTATACTATCCTCAAAAATATCTGGGCATGGTGGTCTACACCTATAGTCCTAGCTACTTCAGAGGCTGAAGTGAAAGGATCACTTGAGCCCTGGAGTTTGAGCTTACAGTGAGCTGTGATTTTGTCACTGCACTCCATCCTGGGCAGCAGAGCAAGACTCTAACTTAAAAAAAAATCGCAAGACCTATCTATTTATGAAAAATGTTATTTTTCTTTGTTTCCCATCAGAGGCAAGCTGGCATTTTTGAAAGAATCATACTAAATATATAAAGAGAACAAAGAGGAATGAATAATGTAGAAGAGGCTTTAAAAACCACTGGGCTTAGAAAAAACAGATTTCTGTTCCTGTAACATTTAAGTAACTTACCAGGCCGAAAGCCTCGTTCTATTCCCCAGGAATGTTACACTTCAGCCTCAAATGGCTGGAGCCACTTTGCAGGCAATTTACCTGGCTTCAGGCCCTTCTCCCTCCCTGGTTTTCTCCATAGGGGAGAGCCATCTTATCTGCAGGGAGCTGGTCAATTGCCCAACTTGTTCTTTCCATAATAACTGCAAAAAGAAAACATTCGGAGCCTGCTGCTGACCTAGGATGCTCCTACTCAGTTCTAGTTTCACTGTGATTGGCAGGCCTACAGCCTTCATAAAGGGAGTCACATACATACAGTAATAAGAGGATTATTCTTTACTCTTTTAGAAGTGAGAGGTTGGGGGTGAGCATAGAGGCAGTCAACTCTGAATCTATATCACAGCTTCACAGCTACAGGAGAATGACATTTTCCAATTCACTAGCAATAACTAGGTCCCAGAGAACTGCTATAACTAAATTAATTTCATGAGAGACTAATATATAAGCCTTAATGGTAATTGTATAATTTTAGCAGAGAAAAATAACTATGGGGTCAACATGACCATGCTGCCACACTATTCTTATCAGCAACACATTCGAAAAATATCATAAAAAAGACACATTTTTAACCATGTCCTTGCATTTTCAGTATACACAGTTTCTTGTGACTTTCGTGCCCTGACAAAAATCAATGTGCTCTTAATATTCTAAGACATTCATTACTTTGAACTAACAATTATAACGCATGACCAGATTTAAAGTATTTCTATATTCTTTCTAGGTAATTAAAAACATTATGAGGTCTCCAATTGTTTTTTTAGGAAAAAAAAAGAAAAACAAACCTATTTTTTAATCAATTAGCAGTATCATAGGAAGTCCTCTGATTTCACTATTACAGATCCATTCCAAGCTGCTGGCTGGTGTGAAAGAAAATAAAATTTGTCAATTATCCAACTAATTATCTGAGTATATGACAGCCAAACCAAATAATCCCTGTCTCCAGTGAACATTCTCAACTGAATTGTCTAGATAACTACCATGCAGATTCAATAAAATTTTTGAGGATATAAACATTTCTCTATTTCTTTCATTAATACATTAATGAATATGCCCACAAATTGTTCATCTCAGGCTTCTAGAATAATGACCACAATAAAAAAAAAATGAGAGCTAGCATTTATTGACCACTTAACATGAACCAGGCAGTGTGATAAGTACTTTCTCTGCCTTCTCATTTAATTTTACAACAAGCCTATGAAGGCACTGGCATGAGTACCTGGCACAAAATGAAGCCTGCAGTTCCCAAATATCTCTTTAACTTTATCTGTGTAAACAGCTTAGCACATCTATTACTCAAATAAAGTTTCTGATGTGTAATCTGTGACCTCTTTTTGATTTAGTGTTTTCCCTTCTCTCAAAAGCAAACGCATTTCCTTTTAGTCATCGTTTTGGCATTTTCTAATTCTAACCCTTTCTTTCCTCTGAGAGCTGTCTTGAGTGCAATGCCTATCCCGGTGTTGAATGATGCTAAGAAGTCATGAATTTACATGAGATATTCAGAATGTTACATAAAATTTCATTCCTTTATATTTCAAAGAATTGTGATTTCTGTTAACATCTAAAAAAGGAAATGACAAATTATGTACAATAATATCTAGTTTTGATAGATTCTGCACACCTAGATAAAGGTATGCAGTGCATGGTATGCATGTTTAAGTAGTATTAAATGTTGGCTAGAAATAAATCACAGAGGAATACATTTTCCTACAAGTTAAAAGACACCTAGGTACAGAGAATCCCAATTTATTGAAATTAATGAGTGACAGAGGACCTTTAAATGACCAAGCAAGTTGTTAACAGAACACTTCTAAAAATGATGTAGTGAAAGTTACATGCCTACTTCAGCCTCTTGTACCGTGGTTATCTTTAAGGTGTTCTTTTATTTTATTTTATTATTATTTTTTTTGTTATACCACTTAAGTATAAATTTATTAGATGTTTAGCCAAGAAAATGGTAACAGATGCTGTTTTTAAAAATCATAACTTAAATTTAAAATTACAATAATAAAATAAGCTCATTGTAATAATTTAAGGGGCACCAAGATGTTTAAGAAAATATTTGATGGTTTTACTGTCCCCCTTTTCTGTCCCACTTTTTGTTAAATGTCTGGGTGTATACCTTTTTGGCTCATTATATACATTTTATGAGTATTTGTATATTTGGAAAAGAGTTTGTTTTTACAAAACTAGGATTAAACTACACACACCACTTACATTTTTTACTTAAAAATGCATCCTGGACATCCTTCCATATCAAAATGTATAGACCTAATTCATTCATTTAACAACTGCATAACATTCAATTATTTAATGATTCCTCTATTGAGGATTATTGTCTTAATATTGTCTTAATTGGTTTCTTATTTAGTTTCCTGAATTTTTCAGTTATACAAGACTTTCATTTACAAAATAAAATGAGAACAATGAAAAACTATATTTTAAAACTATGTTGGATTTAATTTTCTCATTTTCCTCACTTATAGTGACAAGATTTATTAACACTGTTGTGTATTCAAGTAAGAAATTATAGATTTCTTCTAAATTGTTCAATTACTTTGCCAAAGACCTGGAACCAACCCCAATGCCCATCAATGATAGACTGGACAGGAAAAATGTGGCACATATACACCATGGAATATTATGCAGCCATCAAAAACGATGAGTTCGCATCCTTTGTAGGGACATGGATGAACCTGGAAACCATCATTCTCAGCAAACTGACACAGGAACACAAAATCAAACACCACATGTTCTCACTCATAGGTGGGTGTTGAACAATGAGAACACATGGACACAGGGAGGGGAGCACTATACACGGGGGTCGGTTGTGGGGGAGTGGGGGGGACAGAGGGAGGGTGGGGAGTTGGGGAGGGATAGCATGGGGATAAACACCAGATATAGGTGAAGGGGAGGAAGGCAGCAAATCACACTGCCATTTGTGCACCTATGCAACAACCTTGCATGATTTTCACATGTACCCCAAAACCTAAAATAAAAAAAAAAATTAAAAAAAAAACAACAAAAAAAAAACAAAAGGAAAGAGAACCAAAATTTAACAACAAATACAATGTTATCAATACAGATCCCAGGAGTTTAATATCAATAGTAATGAAGTCAATCATAAGAGAACACTCTACGCAACTCTTTGGTGTTCTTTTATTTTAATGGAAAGTTATGAAATATTAAAATATAAACAGAGCTTGAAATAAGGCAACCCTGGATTCAAGTCATAATGATTATTGGCTTTGTGACCTTGAAAAAAGTGTTTACTCTCTCTAGGTATAAAATTAAGATAATAATGTCCATCCTCTCCTTGCCATTCTTAATTAGTTTCAGAGAAACCAGTTTGCTTCATGGGAAATATTTTTTTTCTTCTTCCTTAGGTACTGCATTGCTGGCAATTATCTGTTAGCCACATTCTTTCTTTGCCCTGAGCAGTCACTTGAATACCAAAAACTGTGAATGTTACTATACCATATTTCAGCGTTTACATCATATTCTCTTGTTAATTTGTGACTACAGAGTATATTAAAGTTGTTTGAGTTGAGAAGGGATGGAGAGGTTTATAGCATTTTTCATTCTCAAGAAACACATTCCAGAACATGAGAAATCAAGTTTGTTGAGGAATGAAAGAGTGAAGAGTTTGAAGATCTCCTCTCTTCAAAGCCAAGACCGTGGCCCTGTACTCCAGTCTGGGCGACAGAGCAAGACTCAAAAACAAACAAACAACAAAAAAAGATTTTTCAAAAACTTCGCTCTACATTTGATGATTCTTTTACCAAGAAGACGTGTTGATTTAAAAACACATTTAAATAAATGTAATAAAATAAAGGCACACTGTGGAAATTTTAAAACATATAGAAGAATTTACCAAAAAAATCCAAAAATCAATTTGTAAATCTGTTAGACAAAGATTACTATTGGCAATGTTTGGGTATATTTTCTTTCTTTTTTTTTTTTCTTTTGAAAGCTATAAGATCTTCATTTATATGTATCTAGATGTGTTTTCATATATGAACATATCAGCATCTGTTGTATCTACTTGCTACCACCAAATTGACTTAAAAATAAATGAGTGTTTGTGAATTAGTAAGCCCACATATTTTCACTGCAGTTTGATTTTATTTATTTATTTTATTTTTTTTTTAAAAAAAAGGAAGAAAGAAAGAAAGAATAAAGAAAATAATGAAGAAGAGGAAGAAAAAGGAAGAGAAAGAGAGGGAGAGAATGGGAGTATTGCTTTCTTGCCCAGGCTAGAATGCAGTTTAGTAATGGGTATTGAAAACCTCTTTTATACCAATAATTATACTTAATGATGTAGACAGGAAGGAATAAGGGAAGAAAATAACAAACAAGCAGCCAACCAATATTTCATTTAAACCTATGAAATGCTATGCAATTACTGAGGAGTGATTTACTTCCAATTATGTAGTCACTTTTGGAATAGGTGTGAGGTGGTAATGTGTGTTTTGTGTATTTAAAGTGGAGAGTTCTATAAATGTTTATTAAGTTTACCTATTCCGGGTCTGAGTTTAAGTCCTGGATGTCCTTGTTAATTTTCTGTCTCGTTGATCTATAGAATCGTTAGCACTTCTTGTTACATTGATCCTTTTGCCATTATGTAATATCCTTCTTTCCCTCTTTTGATCTTTATTGCTTTAAAGTCTATTTTATCAGAGTTGAAAATTGCATCTCCTACTTTTTATTTATCTGTTTATTTTTACTCTCTGTTTGGTTGGTAAATCTTCCTCCATCCGTTTGTTTTGAGTCTTTGTATATCGTTGCATATGAGATGGGTCTGGATGCAGCATACCGATGGGTTTTGGCTTTTTGTCCAATTTGAATATACATGAGTTTAATACTGGCATTTGATGCTAGCTGGCTGTTCTGCCCATTAGTTGGTGTAAATTTTTCATTGTGTTGATGATGTTTGCTTTTTGATATATTTTTGGAAAGGCTGATATTGGTTGTTCCTTTATATGTATAGTGCTTCTTTCAGAAGCTCTTGTAAAGCAGGCCTGGTGGTGGTGAAATCTCTGAGTACTTGCTTGTTCGCAAAAAATTTAATTTTTCCTTCGCTTGTAAAGCTTAGTTTGGCTGGATAGGAAATTCTGGGTTGAAAGTTCTTTTCTTTATGGATGTTAAATATTGGTCCCCACTCTTTTCTGGCTTGTAGGGTTTCTGCTGAGAGATCTGCTGTAAGTCTGATAGGTTTCCCCTTGTGAGTAACCTGACCTTTCTCTCTGGCTGCCCTTAGTATTTTCTCCTTCATTCCAACCCTAATAAATCTGGTGATTATGTGCCTTGGGGTTGGTCTTCTTGAAGAATATCTTTGTGGTGTTCTCTGTATTACCTGGAGTTGAATATTACCCTGCCTTGCTAGGTTGGGAAAGTTTTCCTGAATGATATCCTGAAGAGTATTTTCCAACTTGGATTCATTCTCTTTGTCACATTCAGGTACACCTATCAAACGTAAATTAGGTCTTTTCACATAGTCCCATATTTCCTGGAGACTTTGCTCATTCCTTTTTATCCTTTTTTTCTCCAATCTTGTCTTCTTGTTTCATTTCACTGAGCTGGTTCTCGACATCTGATATCCTTTCTTCTGCTTGATCTATTCGACTGTTTAAACTTGTGCATGCTTCACGAAGTTCTCGTGTTGCATTTTTCAGCTCCATTAATTGACTTATATTCCTCTCTAAATTGTTCATTCTCATTAGCATTTCGTCAAACCTTTTTTCAAGGTTCTTAGTTTCTTTGCATTGGGTTAGAACCAGTTCTTTTAATTCACAGAAGTTTCTTATCACCCACCTTTTGAAACCTGCTTCTGATAATGGAACACACTAGCTCTCCATTAAGCCTTGTTCCGTTGCTGATGAGGAACTGCGATCCCCTGTAGAGGGAGAGACATTCTGATTTTGAGTGTTCTCTGCCTTTTTAGGCTGGTTTCTTCCCTTCATTATATATTTATCCCTCTGTCGTCTTTGTAATTACCGACTTTCTAACTAGGTCTCTGAGTGGGCGCCCAACTTGTTGATTCCCAGCACCAAAATCTGAGCAATCCACTGCGCTGGCCAAAACAGCGGTGTTAAGATTGATGGTGCTTTTCTGCCCAGGGATCTCTGGACGCTGCACCAAGAACTGCCGTGCTAGGGCACCAGCAAAACTGCCGCTCCAGCCACAAGAGTCACCCTTGTGACCCGTGGTGCTCCTCTCCTGGGAATCTCTTGGTCCGTGAGCAACAAAAATTCGTCCGAAAGTGTGGCGTCCTCTCGTTCTCTGCTCTTTCACTGGGAGCTATGATCTCGAGCTGCTAGTGATCAGCCATCTTGGATCTCTCTCTTTTGAGTGTATTTTCTAATAGGTAAACATAAAAATATATTTTGGCTTTACAAGCTTATGATTGCCCTGCATATAGTATTTTTCAACATCAAAATTACATCAAATTATCATTCTCCTTTTATTATCTTCTGTTCTGCATTTTAATGGCAACTTGATCACATATTGGTATCAATGATTATTGTCTTAAAATTATACAAAATGTTCTTTTATATGTACCGTAAACTTACTGAATTATCGACAAACTATGATGGTGGTTAGGTTTTCTCTCCATGTGGAAAGTTTTCTTTTCTTTAAATAAGTATAATTAAAAAACAACAATACACACACATGCATACTTTTGAGATACAACCTAGGCACAAAGATTTTCATAATAACTTTAGCTGAAATAAATTAATTTACATAGTTTGTAAATAGCTGTACTGTTCTTTTAATGTATTTGATGATTAGGTGAGCAAAAGTCATATATTGTGGTGACACAGGAAAGTTATGCATCTCAATGACAAACAATACACTTCCCACATAGGAGGGGATAATATTTTTATACCAAACCATCAATGTCCTTTTTGAACACTATGATACCTGCAAACATTGCACATGTTAGATTATACTATTACAAGTCATCATCAGATATTGTTTTTTTCCCTCGTGCAGAAGCCCTATCCCTTACCCACAATATTATGAGTTATATAATTTGTACTTCTTGTACAGAATGTCTATCTTAGTCTGAGATTCAGACAATGTAATTAAAAAACACAGGTGGCCTCAACATGAGAGTTTTTCAATAAACAAGGAGTGGTGATTTCACAGCTGAGCTGACAAATGCCTAGATCTTTTACCCATTTCATTATTTTCTCAAGTATTTAAGTGGCTTGAGTGTTTGGCTTTTAAAAAATGCAAAAATGGAGTAAAACTCTTCAGATATTAGAAGTATTCTATTTCACAGTCAATAAAAAGGTCAGGGGGACTTTTGTACTAAACAAGTCTCATCAGGGTAGTTCATTAACACAATTAGACAAAATGTGTTCTCCAGTTTCAGCTATCTATTCATGTTAAGGCACTTTCTGCCTTGCTTAATCGAATTTAACATGGGAGACTTTTCCTGGCTACATAATCAACACGTAAATTAAAATGCACAGAGATCTCCAAAGGAAAAAAAGTTAATTATTTAATCTTTTTTTTTCTCTATGTATTGGGTTGGGAATTTTTAATTAAAAAGAGTAAATGAATCTTTAACATATGTTTATTTCTTTTGTATAAAAATGTGACTATAATTAATAGTAAAATGACAATGTGGAATGTTGAATTTATTGCCCAGTTACAATAATGAGGCTTTATATTAATCAAAGGTTGTCATTTTAATTGGAGAACCTCATTGATAGTGATAAATAGAATTTGTAATAGTTTTTTCATCCTTAATGATAAATATCTATGCTACTTCCTTTAAGAATATGAAATAACATGTGTTTTCATAAAATATGATAGTTCTAAGTGATATTTTCTTTTTATTTAAAGAAGACATGCATTTAGCAAGTAGTTTACCTTTCTGAAAACTGAAAATATTGCTGAGGATTAAAAAGACAAGCGAAGAATTCATGTGACATTTTATTAAGAAAGTTTAGGAACAGTTCATTTGGAGTTTAATATGCCACCCATTGAAGTTTATGATGGAGTGAGCAAAAGGCATTACTATTGATTCTAGGTCTATGCACTTTCTATCTACATAGGATTATTGTAAATGAATAAACTCATTTCTAGCCTGATTTTTCCAACATTCCAATACCTTTTGTATACTCTGAAAAATGTTAAAATGTTGAGTTTACACAAATGCTAGTAATCTTTAGCTTCCATTTTCAGTTTGCATAATCCTACATTAAGCAGACTTTTCTTTTTAAATATCTCAAGCCACTTATTTTCCTCTTGAGTGTGACTGCCTTGATTTAAGCCAGAAAAAAATTATTTAATATTGCATTCAGTTATTTACTTAATGACGCAGTTTTGTTATTTACTCTTAGAAATAATATTGTTAACTTCAGAGATGTCGACTAGTAAGGTTTACCCAACTTTTAAAATAAGCCCTATGCTAATGATTCAGAAATGTTTTCAGAGATCCCTAGGTTTTCCTACCATAAAAATACTCTTACATATTACTTCTCAGAAAAATCAATAAATGTGTTATATACATACATATGAAAAGTTAACTTTTCTACATGCTGTATACATTTTTTATTGGCCTACAACAATCACAGCACTTACTTTGTTCATAAATCTATAATTTAGGCAGGGTGTAGTAGGCCAGATTTTCTGTTATGTCCTACTCAGCATTAGCTAGAATGGCTCAAAGGCTAACTTATCTGTTTGTTAGTTGATGCTATCTCTTCGATGGAACCTCCATGGCACTATAATCAGAACACCAAAATGTGGTCTTTCTATGTGACTCCCTGACTTGGGATGGTGGCTAGGTTCCAAGGTTGGGTGCCAGGATAGAGAGCCAGGCAGAAGCTATATCTCCTTTTCTAGCCTATCCTCAAAAGTCATATGGCGTCTCCTTCATCACATTCTATTGGTTAAAAGCAAGTCACTGAAGACATCCATATTCAAGGGGAGCAAAATTAAGACTCTAGCTGTTAATGAGAGGAATGTCAAATAATGTGTGGATATGCTTTAAAAGCACAGAGTTTCAACAAATTTCAAAAAATTGTTTTCAGATCAAATTCTCTGACAACAATGCAATTCAGTTACAAATCATTATAAAACATGATGCTATTTTCCTGCATTTTCTTCTGGAAGCTTTATATTTTTGCCTTTCACACTTAAATACACAATCATCTAGAACTGATTTTTACGTATGGTGTGAGTCTAGGGGTCAAAATTTTTACATATTATGTATATTCTATCTTTTTAAATTATACTTTAAGTTTGGGATACATGTGCAGAACATGCAGGTTTGTTACATAGGTATACATGTGCCATGGTGGTTTGCTGTACCCATCAACCCGTCATCGACACTAGGTATTTCTCCTAATGCTATCCCTCTCCTAGTGCCCCACCCACCAACAGGCCCCAGTGTGCGATGTTCCCTTCTATGTGTCCATGTGTTCTCATTGTTCAACTCCCACTTATGAGTGAAAACATGCAGTGTTTGGTTTTCTGTTCCTGAGTTAGTTTGTTGAGAATGATGGTTTCCAACTTCGTTCATGTCTCTGCAAATGATATGAAATCATACTTTTTTATGGCTGCATAGTGTTTCATGGTGTATATGTGCCACAGTTTCTTTATCCAGTCTATCACTGATGGACATTTGGGTTGGTTCCATGTCTTTGCTATTGTGAATAGTGATGCAATAAACATATGTATACATGTATCTTTATAGTAGAATGATTTATAATCCTTTCGGTATATATCTAGTAATGGGATTTCTAGCTCAAATGGTATTTATGGTTCTGATCCTTGAGAAATTGCAATGGTTGAACTAATTTACACTCCCACCAACAGTGTAAATGTGTTCCTAATTCTCCATATCCTCTCTAGCATCTGTTGTTTCCTGACCTTTTTTATGATCACCATTCTAACTGGTGTTAGATGATATTGCATTGTGGTTTTGATTTGCATTTCTTTAAGGACTAATGATGATGAATTTTTTCCATGATTGTGCCTGCATAAATGTCTTCTTTTGAGAAGTGTCTGTTTATACCCTTCATCCACTTTTTGATGGAATTGCTTGTTTTTTTCTTGTAAATTTGTTTCAGTTCTTTGTAGATTCTGGATATTAACCCTTTGTTGGATGGATAGATTGCAAAAAATTTCCCCATGTTGTAGGTTGCCTATTCACTTTGATGATAGTTTGTTTTGCTGTGCTGAAGCTCTTTAGTTTAATTAGATCTCATTTGTCAATTTTGGCTTTTGTTGCCATTGCTTTTGGTGTTTTAGTCATGAACTTTGCCCATGCCTATGTCCTGAATGGTATTGTCTAGGTTTTCTTCTAGTGTTTCTATAGTTCTAGGTCTTACATTTAAGTCTTTAATCCATATTGAGTTAACATTTGTATAAGGTGTAAGGAAGGGTTCCAGTTTCAGTTTTCTGCATATGACTAGCCAGTTTTCCCAACATCGTTTATTAAGTAGGGAATCCTTTCCTCATTGCTTGTTTTTTTCAGGTTTATCAAAGATCATGGTTGTAGATGTGTGGCATTATTTCTGAGAACGTTGTTCTGTGCCACTGCTCTATATTCTATTTTGGTACCAGTGTCATGCTGTTTTGGTTACTGTAGCCTTGTCGTATAGTTTGAAGCCAGGTAGCATGATACCTTCAGCTTTGTTTTTTTTGTTTAGTATTGTCTTGCCTATACAAGCTCTTTTTTGGTTCCATATGAAATTTAAAGTAGTTTTTTCTAATTCTGTGAAGAAAGTCTATGGTAGCTTGATGACATAACATTGAATCTATAAATTACTTTGGGAAGTATGGCCATTTTCATGATGCTGATTCTTCCAATCCATGAGCATGAAATGTTTTTCCATTTGTTTGTGTCTTCTTTTATTTCATTGAGCAGTGGTTTGTAGTTCTCCTTGAAGAGGTTCTTCACATCCCTTGTAAGTTGAATTCCTAGGTATTTTATTCTCTTTGTAGTGATTGTGAATGGGAGTTCATTTATGATTTGGATCTCTGTTTTTCTATTATTGGTGTATAGAAATGCTTGTGATTTTTGCACATCAATTTTGTAGACTGAAACTTTGCTGAATTGCTTATCAGCTTAAGGAGATTTTAGGCTGAGATGATGAGGTTTTCTAAATATACAATCATGTCATCTGCAAACAGAGATAATTCTACTTCCTCTAACTATTTGAATATGCTTTATGTCTTTCTCTTGCCAGATTGCCCTGGCCAGAACTTCCAATACTGTGTTGAATAGGAGTGCTGAGAGAGAATGTCCTTTTTTTGTACCAGTTTTCAAAGGGAGTGCTTCAGGCTTTTGCCCATTCAGTATGATATTGTCTGTGGGTTAAATAAAACCTGATCTTGCTCTTAAATAGAGATTCAGAGTGAGAAACAAAATCAAATTACTACAAGGGAATGCCTTCTGGGATGGTAAGAACTGAAAAACCTCCAGAATGTTTTGAAATCAGTAACATTTGTTACCCCTTCAAAATAATAACAATAACATAAATTTAATGGCCATAGCATACAAATTTTAAGTATTCCTAAAAGATAAAATAATACAATTGCAGAGTTAACATGCATGTATGTGTCTATATTTACCAATGTGTGTATACCTGTATTTATACTTGTTTGTTTATATTTAATACATGTAATAAGATCAAATCCTAGGCTGTGATGTTTGTAGAAAATACCATGTTACACCTATGCAACAGAAATAAATATATATGTATAAAACAAGCATATATATAAATACAAATTATATATATTTATATACAAATTATATATGTACATATATATGTATATATATAAGCAAACACTTATATGGCACTTTCTTTGTGCTATATCAAAGTATTTACCCCTACTAAGAGTTCTACAAAAACCATGATTTTCATTTTTAATATACAGGTAATAAAGCGGAAGTACAGAGAGGTTAAGTACCTTAAGCTACTTGTATGTGGTCGTACAGTTAATATACAGAAGAGCTGGTTTGAAACTCAGCAGTCTCGCTCCAGATTTTGTGTTTTAACCTCCTGAGCTAACCTGCCTCATCATTAATATTGATGTTACCCAAATTGGGATAAATTTGGGGGCATACATAAAAGGATACAATAGGAAATAGCTAGAAATAGACTTTACTAGGAAAGAAAGTGATGATCATGCATTCAGAGGAAATAATACTTACTGATCAGTTATTTTGTATCTTGTTTTCTATATGGTGATTAATATTTCTCTAATTATCTAATTTAGAATTTAAGTATACATGTATACTTTTCTTTTGATATTTTTCTCTTATTTATTTATTTTTAAATAATATATCTTATGAAATCTAAATTTTCATTTGCAAACCAAGAAAGGTATATGATTAATTTCTTCCCTGAACCAAAGAAATTGTTTATGTCACTTTCAATGAACTTGCTCAAGAATCCTAGAACCATGAGGGCCTACAACATTATAACTTTAACTTTCCCAGATTACATTTGGAAATGTCAAAGTAAGAGAGTAAACTCAAAAGGCAGGCAGCATGGTTTGAGTCCTAATTCTGTTTGGATGGCAACCATGAATACATTATTAGCATTTCTGTCCTTCAATTTACTCATCTCTAAAATGGGAATGCAAATAATATCACTTCAGATCGATGGTTTGTAAATAGGGGTGGTTTTTCTCCCCAGGAGACATGTGGCAATGTCAGGGGACATTTTTTGTTGTCACAGCTCGAGGGAGGGTATTACTGGCATTTAGCAGGTAGATGCTGCTAATTACCTACAGTGCAGAGGGCAGCTCATTACAACATAAAACTAACTTACTCAAAGTGTCAATAGTACCAAGGTTGAGAAACCCTTCATCGTGTATCACAAGCATAAATGAGGTAATAACTAAAAATTAATAGAAAAATGTCTGGCACAGATTGTTTTCAATAATTGTTAGCCACTATTTTTATTATTATGAAAAGAAATAATCAAGAAATAAGATTAAAATGTAGACTGGGGACAAAGGAATAAATGCTTTCTATGACAGACTAGGCGATAAAATTCTATCTTGCAGGACAGGGGAGTCATTTACTGCTTCTAAGCAAAAGAGTGATAAATATCAGTGGATATTTTAAAACTTATGGGCAACTGTTATGAGAAGGTGAGATTTTTTATTCCCATAAATATATCATCATAATGACCTTATTTAAAAATATTTAATTATTTTTACTTGGGGAGTGGTATACGGAGTGGGAAATCAATGTTATTATAAAACTTCAAAAGACTAAAGAGAAAATAGACATATAATGACATTTTCAGTTTTGGCAGACCATTTGTGAATACTTCTAGAGGAAGGAATGTAAGCAGACAAACAAATGTCGTAGAAAGCGTTATGAAATTTCAGATTAACATTGAAATATTGTAGATTTTGTGTTGTTATTCATCATTTGTATTTATAAATATTCATGAATTTCTCCAGTTACATACAGAGCAAGTGCCATGAAAAAAAATGCTTTGTACTTGGTGACTGACCATGTTAAGAAATGCAAGAATAGACTGAGCCTATCTACATGGGGTATTTGTGTAATTCATGCTAACAAACATATTTATATAAACTATTAACTAACAGCAACTTTCCTTTTTTTTTTCATTTTAACAATTATTTTTGGGAGAAGGAAGGATGCTATCAGGTGGTAATGTGGGCCTTTAAATTTTCAGATCCCCTGTCTAAGGAGTTAATTACTAAAATTTTCCAATTGTGCAGTAATCATATAAAAGCCGTGGCTTTGTATTATTTACCCAAATAAACAACATTCTTTAGAAGAAAACAGTCAGTTTTACTAATGAGAAATGTAAATTCCAGCTTCATGTGTTATTCATGAATGCTCTGATACCACAATTGTTATTTTCAAGTGTTTAGCTACTGGGAAAAACATCCTCGGCAATGAAGTTGGATGTTGACTGCTGAATGTCAAAAATAATGATCTAGCTGCACTGTAATCTTTGCTGAATGAGGTCTATTATGTATCATATTTAGAAGAATATTTGTGTTGTTGAATGATTTAAACTAATGATCTATTACTGCTTGTATTTTATAAAATATAGCAATAAGCATACAAAAAGTTTACTATTGATACTGTTAAATCCAATTTTGTACATCATATTTGAGAAGTAAAGTTAAATTGGCATATTTGTCAGAACCCATATAAATTTTTATTGGAAAGTGGGTACAACATATAAATGTTTTCCTTGCTTTCAAGAGGACTCAGTTCAGATTTCCTAGTAGCAGTATTTTCTTTTATACTGTTACAATGATGACACTATTTTCATATGAAAACTTAAGTGTAAGTAGTATACAGTAGCAGAGTTTCTTTAGAACAAGTTAGCTACTACATTGAGTCTCTCTTCCAGACAAATGACCTATTTAAATTGTGCTCCGTTGATAGACACATGTCCATCAGCAAATAAGCTTAACAGTTCAATTAAGCCTTCGTAAAATCTTCTGATATTTGATATTTGCTTAAAATTTTTATCGTGGTAGCAAATAAGTATTCAAAAAATTATTTTCTTCTTTCTGTTAAAATAAACCAGTTATATGCCCTAATATTTTTTGACATTTCAAAATTAATAGAGATTTTCTATTTTCTTAGTTATTTGACATTGTAGATGGTAAAATAATGAAGAAAAATAATTAAGTTTTGAGATATGCTTTTCTTGAAAAAGGGAATGTGTTTGGGAATGAGTACTTTCTTTCTTCCTGAAAAAGGAACGTATTGAGAATGAGTACATTCTTTCTTTTACCTTCCTATGAAACTAGTATGTGTTATTAGTGGAGGAAAAATAATAGTGTTAGTTAACAAAGGAACAGATATTATTTCCGTACCTGAGAGGATTGGAGATATGAAAAATGTGAGATGTAAAAGCCTTCGGTTGGACTTGTCCACCATGAAGTTGTAAGTTGATGATTATAAAAATAAGAAGTCTAGGTACAGTGTGCATTTTCTGTTTAACAGGAAATGTTCTTTGATGCAGTGCAAGTGTCACTCAGTGGTCTTTTCACACTGGATCCTCTAGTGCCTCTTTTGAAAATGCCTTTCCATTACCTCTGTGAATCCGGCAGAGATACTTTATAAGTAATCACACATTAATCTATTGCAAAGTCATCTCATTCCTTCTTTATATTTAGAGCTCCACTGTCCCAGTTCACTTTCCATAATATTTGAATAAACCTTAGTGTTGATACTGACAATCAGGAGAAGGACAATGTCATGTCAAGGGTTCCATCTCTGGACATCTGCAAATAGACTCAGTAGTATCAGGGTAGTGAGCATGAGCAGGGAGAGACATATGACATGTGCACAGGACTGGGAAAGGGCCATGCACTCTGCAATATCACCTAAGCCTCTGGAGCAGCTCTACTTGTGTTGAGACTCACAAATTCTCTTTTGTGTGGTATTATCAATTGTGGTCCTATAAGACACAGAGAGAGATAAATAGCTAAACATACGTGTGTGTCTGTGTGTTTGTGAGTGAAAGAGCGAGAATGGCAGTGATAGAGAATGTGTGTGTTTGTGTACATGCTGGGTAATGGAAGGGAGAGTAGAATTCAAAACAAGAAAGAAGATGAGTTATTTCCGCGGTGACTAACACAGTTATTGGATTAGCCAAAATGTTCACTTCTCTACAGATCATCTTGTTATCTGGGAGTGGGCATCACAGGAGTCCATTTGTAAAAGCAAATAGAAATGAAAGATGATCTATATTAAGTTGCAGGCAATAATGAAATTACACTTTTATAACCCATTACCTGATGGCTGTATACTATGCAAACAAATGCAACTGCTGTTCTGGGGCCAACTTATCCACTTTATTCCACGGATTTTGATTATATGCACTGCATTTTTAACTTTTGGAAGAAGCATGAATGTAATCATCTCAGTAAACCATAGATTCCCCTCACACACACACACACACACACACACACTCACACACTCTCACACACGAGTTTTCTTGTTTACCTACTACATTCGATACTACTCAATAATTCTCCTTAATTATTCTCTGACAACTTTTGGTTTCTAATTTACATTTGGTACGAAACAAAATAGTCTACATAAAATTCAAATTATGTATGATGTATTTTTGTCATATACATTCGATGATTTTTGAACATGCATAAACTCCCAACACAGATGTCATAAATGTAATCTAGCTATTCATAGTTAGTTACAACCCTCACTCAATACGAGAAAACAGACACAACTGAAAGACACAGTTTCAGAGAAGTTTTACTAACACAGTGTCAACATAGGGGCCATGAAAATACAGATATTTTTACAGATTGTTCTTTAAAAGACCATGCCAATAAACAATTATCGTTGAACCCTAAGACATCAGCTTTTTGGTCCTACAATGACCAACTCATGATCCAAGTAGTAAAATCGATTATTTACCTCATTGACAGGCCCTTAGAGAACCAATAACATGATTGGCCAAATTATTTACATTTAAACAGATATTTGTTGTTCTAGAAATACAAAGCAGCCTGAAATTATTCTTTAGTTTATGCAGCAATGTACCCAAGAAGACTTTTCAGACTTCTAATTAGTTATTAGTTACATAACTATTTTATCTCTGAAGATGGTAATTATAAAAGTACTTCCCACTAAGCTTTTTATGCTGCATGAAATCGAACTCATGAAAATAACAGAAAAAAATTTTCAAATATTTTCCAGCTTTGTGTACTTTAGAAATAGCAGAGGTTGGCCAATTAAGGCTGAAATGTGGAAAATTTAAATTTTATCCTATTTTGCCCTCTATTTTACTATGTTAGAATACTTCCCATAGACATAATGGACTGTAATTTATTTGAAGTAAAACTTGCCACATTCACAATAGCTCTTGTGATGATTAAATTACAATAAATAATAAGCTCAGACTGGAAATATTTTAAGAGTACTATGATAATGGAATATGTTAAAATCAGAGGATAAGACATACTTTTGTCTCAATGAAAGCATGAGAGCTAAGAAGAATGTCAGGTTTTTTTTTTCCTCAGTGGAAAATCTCAAGAGTTCTGAGGATGATATATAAAATTCCCAGAACCTAATTCCCAGAACCTAAAGTACAATGGAAAAAAAGAAAAATTATAGTTAGAAAAAAATCCCCAACTGGAAAATATACGAGATTAATAAAGGAAGAAAAGCTATTATACAATGATTTTTCAAGTTTATATAAAGAAAAATGCTGTAATGAGCAAAACTGGATTTGTATTTAAAAACCTTCATCCAAACTGGAAAGGAGCCAAGAGACCAATGAATGACTCTGACAAGTCCAGCTTGGCCAGTTGATGAGTTTATTGTACTTACTTTTGAGACAGCAGGATAGCTTTAGAGATCTGTGCTGCCTCCCATCCCTAAGCTGTTTTTAAGATAATTTTCTGGCTCTTTGCCTTCTGTGTGTGTGCGCAATGGAACTGTTTTCCTTGGTAGGTTCTCAGATACTCTCAGATATGTTTGTGTTCTTAGGGACACATGCTCCTCAGCTGAGTACCATGGCCTTGGCTCTTTGCCTAGTCTTCAGGGCTCAGGCAGAGAACATATGCCCTTAAGTAGCCTGGTGGGGGACCAGTCACACCACAAATGCATATAAAATTGTCACAAATTTCCATTAAATGTCCAGCTGTTTAAACTTCTTTTCATCTAGCTGTGAAAATGTATGATAGCTACAACAAAGAGTAAATATACTGGTTAATATATATAAACAGAAAATCAGTTTAGCTATATTCAACGGCACCCATTATGAAAACATTCACACATATGTGCATGGCATACACACACACAGACACAATGGCACCCATTATTGAAACATACATATATATGTACATTGTAGACACACACACACACTCTCACACAGACACACCCCTACACACACATTATATCATTAAACTTAAGAGTTGGTAGTTCATTAATTCAACAAGCAATTCAAGAACATATTGGTCATCCATTCTATACCAGAAATCCTTTCATGTCCTAGAAATAGACAGGATTAAGTTATATTCCCTACTCTGCAGTGACTGCCATTGGTGTCAAGAAGAAGGGTACATAAAATCAACTATATAGTGTAACAAGTGCTAGAGTAAAAGTAAGTACAAACCATTATGAGGACACAGGAGCATGAGCAATTAACTCTACCTGGTCCTTGTCATCACCCTTAAGTGTATCACCTGTGAGTTTATACATTTTGCAGGCCCCAGTATGACCATGCCCTCAAATAATTTTCACTTTCTTAGCCAGATACTCTCAAAACGTCTGGTCTGTGAAGTCGTTGATATCTCACAGCAAATCTTCACCTAAGGTCATTGATAGGTTCTTAGAGACTGACTTTAAGCAGAAGGATATATCACAAGACCAATGTTACTGTAGGCTAATTGACATAAACAAGATTATGTTCCTATGGCATACTTCTGGTCATAAAAACATCTCCAAACTTCCAAATAAATACCAAAACACCAGAGAAACTCTCACACATGCACACACACAAACTCACACTGGGAATATATAGACATGCCAATGAACCAAATGTGCGTATCTTTGAGATGTGGGAGGAAACCAGAGTGCCTGGAGAAACCCACACAGACATGGGGAGAACTTACACACTTCCCACAGACGGTGGCCCTGGCCAGGAATTGCTTGATTTATTTTCCTCCTCAACCATTATAACAAAATGACATTTAACAAAATGATGCTGAAGGAGAGGACATTATTGAAGGACCTCCTGCACTTTCCTGTTCTAACAAGTCCATTTTCAGATTGTTCTCTAAAAAGCTAAATAATTCAATCACACCTCTCTCTGTATTGATTCTATGTATCGTTTTCACAGGAACTATCTGGGAAAAATCTAACTCTAGCTTAATCCATCTGTTTAATTTGTTGACTGTAGACTATGAAGTAGTACTAAAGAAATGGATGAGTGAAACATAAATCCATGATGTTTATCCTCCACTTAGTCCTCGGCATATGCATGGACATTTTATCTATTCTAATAACTTCAGTTTTCATGGATATCTTTATGATTTTCAGAGCTGTATTTCAAATGAGATTATTTTATTTGACCCTTTGGTTATTTACTGGACATCTCCACTTATATCTTCCATAGCCACCTCATAGTATTGTGTTCAAAACAGATGTCATCCTTTACTTAAATGATTAATCAATTGTTAGTGGTCAGGTCACTTAGAGCAGTGGTGTTAGCAAGTTTATTGAATAAGTAAGATTTTCTTTACAATAAAGCTTTTATAAGGGAGCACATTTGGAAATAATACCTCTAGAGACCCAAGTTTCAAACTGTTAGTGGAAAAAATATCCCATGGAAAATGAATAAAGGTTTGAGTTCTAATCCAGTGAACATATATCTTTAAAATTCCTAAGATTGTCTCATTTAAGTCTTAAGAATTTTGAAATTCAAATGTCAGAAGCATTCTCTAGATTGGGCATATTCTATTAATCAGATGATTATTAATCAAACTAATTAGCAGTTTGGACAGGAGGAAATTTCAGTTTACTAGACAGAGATTGACCCATCTTGCTTTTCGTGTCATAATGATTTGGAAACTATTACCAATAGTTAATTTTTGATTTAACATTTATTTAAAACTCTCAATCATTCAAACTATATGTAGGAGTGTATTTTGTGAGTGTGCAGTGATTAGCAAGAATTATAAGCATCTGTTCAAATCAGTGAGAGTTTGAGAAGAAACTGGAAGCAAAATGATGGTGGAGTGTGGTTAATATTCTCATCCTGATAGATCTTATTCATCAGTATGTCAGAATATTAGGTCATAAAAATGCAAGATCTATTAATAATAACAAAAATCATAATAATATGTACTTTCCCAAGACTTTTGTTTTTTTTCTTATTATCTTCAAAACTACATTGGATAGGACAATGCTTAATTTTCTGTACTGTTTGAGTGAGATCTCTTGATCTAATTTCTTAAGTAATGGATATCTTTTAAAGGTAACAAAAAAAAAGATAGTATTTTAAAAAATCTAAAAATCACAGTGATGTCACTACAGGAACAAATTCCTTAGGCTTTCAAAGCAATACTTAGTTTTTATTGAGTTGCCTGAATTTAGAAATGATGTGCAAAGATGAAAGGAGAGGCATTCTCTTAACTATGCCTATTGAAGAGGAAAACAGGTTTTGTCATTATGGAAAGGCCCCATTGTAATGCAGTTTTCTCTCAGCATGGCCTAAATTAAGTAGAAGCTTTGCTACTGATAGTAGAGTTTATTGCTAGTTTCTTACGTGTATTGCCGCTTGAGAAAGGAAGACGTGCTTTAGAAAAATCTCATTACATGTATTTTAGGCTAAGAGTTTTATAAGGTCAGCGGCACAATTCTTCAATATTTAATATGTGATCAGAATAAATATAGTTTAAACATAGCAGGGTCAGCAGGGATTGTGCACACATTAAAGGGACCAGTCATTGGAAGAGTATCAACTGCTTTATGTAAGCAGTAGGAAAACCTTATATTCAGCCGCAATCAAAGCCACAAGTGAGTTATAAAGGTCTTCGCTTTCAAGTGAAATCAATTACAACATAGCTACAAATGCTTGGCTATGTACTGGCTTTATTCCACTAAGAAGGCAAAAAGGTTTTATTTTTTTCATAATGGACAGTGTAAATAGTTTATTTGTTCTGGGTTCGTTGTGTATCAGCTATTTTGTAATCTTTCAACTAATCTAAAAATTGCTATGAAAACCTCTCTCCATACTACTCCCTTTATCCTTTGAGTAAATATTAAATTTGAAAACAGCATGAAATTTTACATATTGCTATTTTGCCCAACCTGAGTTTACTTAGAGGTTTAAAGAGTCCAAAGTTCAGTGGTTTTATGAAGTGGGTGAAATATTCTATTTGTAATAAACAATCCACATTTTTTTCATGGTACTTGACTCAAAATGTGAAAATAAAAACAAAACAAAGAATTCCATTAAATAACTTTTGAAAAATAATGGTCCAGAGATAAAATATTTACTTTAGAATGTCATGAAGATAACATAGATATAAACTCTTTAAAGGCAGGGAATTTTAATGTTTTGTTCGCTAGTTTTGTTCAAGATAGAGTCTCATTCTGCTGCCCAAGCTGGAGCACAGTGGCACAATCTCAGCTCACTGCAACCTCTGCCTCCTGAGTTCAAGGGATTCTCCCTGCCTCAGACTCCCGAGTAGCTGGAATTACAGGTGCCCACCACGATGCATGGCTAATTTTCATTTTTTTTTTAAATAGAAACAGTGTTCTGCCATGTTGGCCAGGCTGGTTTTGAACTCCTGACCTCAGTTGTCTACCCACGTCAGCCTCCCAAAGTGCTGAGATTACAGGTGAGCCACTGCACCGGGCCTGCTATTGTATTCTGAGGGCCTAGAATTTTCTTGCCACATTTTAGATACTTTTTTAAAAAAGACTAAGTGATGAAATTTCATTCTGAATTAAATGGAACTGTGAATTATTTATATTTTTCTATTTCCTGTGAAATGAATTTGATTTCATCAAATTACCAGCCTGATATCACTCTTAAAAAAAATCTGGGTAGAAAAAAAAACACATATAGTCTCTATAGTAGTTTGAAATTCTCTTGATTAGTAGAATAGGGAAGGAAATCAGAATTAATATGTTCTTCTGGTGATTATAGGGTCCTCAAGGACTCATCAGAGTTTAAAGAAAATCCTCAGACTTACTGTTATATGAATAAAAAATATTAGAATCATGTTTCAAGTTTTTGATTAGCCCAGGTATTTAATATAGGAGAGAAAAATCCAAGTGTTAACTATGACTCTAGGAAGATAATCATCAAAAAGTGGTGAGAAACTGTATTTGTGTGGATCACAGAACACTTAGAATTGGAATTAGAAAGTTAGAGGTCATTGACTCCAATCTTATATCAGAGGAAATGATTTTTACTTCAATGACAATACATATAATTACAATACAGTTTCATTTATCTGGAGTCTGAGTTACTGGAAAGCTCAACTCACTAATTTATTTTCCCCTTTGAGTTTTATGAGAAAGAAAGAAGTTAAAAAGCGTAAGAAAGATAATTAATACATTTGAAGATGACTCTGGTGCTTCAAGACCCCGAAGTATCTTTTCAGGCATCAGTATCGTTTCAGTGCTTACTCTTTGGCTTTGTGACCAGGCCTGAAACCTGTGCCTCATATGGGTACTCTCCACTCCTGGATTTGCAAGTGTTAGATAAACAGGGAAAGATGCAAAACTAAAATATTGCTGAAGGCAAGAGAAGAGAGGCACCACAGAGAAGGCAGGAAGCAGAAGGAGTGGAGGTTGTGAGGAATGCAGGAGAGCAGCGAAAAGAAAACAACAACAACTACAAAAAAGCAAATTTGAAGAAGCAGATAAGGTAGGAGACAAAAGAAGGGACTTGGACTGGTGCTATGGCTCATGGCTGTAATCTCAGCACTTTGGGAGGCCAAGGTGGGAGGATCATGAGGTCAGGAGTTCGAGACCAACCTGGCTAACATGGTGAAACCCCGTCTCTACTAAAAATACAAAAATTAGCCAGGCATAGTGGCATGTGCCTGTAATCCCAGCTACTTGGGAGGCTGAAGCAGGAGGCTTGAACCCAGGATGGGGAGGTTGCAGCAAGCTGAGATTGTGCCTTTGCACTCCAGCCTCAGCAACAGAGCAAGACTCTGTCAAGAAAGAAAGAAAGAAGGGAGAAAGAAAGGGAGAAGGAAGAAGGAAGGAAGGAAGGAAGGAAGGAAAGAGTCACACGAGTTCCTGTTTCTGTCAAATTGTCTTCCCATCTCTGAGATACTGCATTGTCCAAGTACTAAGATCGTTCCTTCTAACAGTACACCCTAGTCCCCAACATATCTTAAAAGCATCCCTGTGACTCAAAATCTAAGTTACTTCATAAAAAGTATGCTGAGTAAACAGCTGGCTATCACTGAATTATTAGAGAACATCTCTTGGTCTGAGAATCACATCAATGCTGACCTGTGAAATTGTTAGCTTCTGCTTTAATTCATTCCAGTGATAAAATGCCTTCATGACCCGGAACTTCTTTAAAAAGTGCTCATAAATGTGCAAAGGATTATGAGGTTTAGAACCTTTCCTCTCTCGCTTTCTCTCCTGTTTTCCTTTTCTTTTTCACCAGTGCCTGACCCACCCACCTTCTCAAACCTTCCTTTCTGTTCCTGCTGTTCATCTTTTTCTTCTTACTGCTTCTTCCTGACCCTCTAACTCCTTCCTCTCTCACTTTCTCAATTTCTAATTTGTTTAAATATAATGCAAAAGTATATACTGGAATAGACTGTTCTGATGTGTTCAATATTAGTTATAGAGGTTTCCTATATGTCACAATAATTATTCAGCACATGTAGTTAATGCATTCTTAAACAGTAATTATTACTACTTGCTAAGAACAGGTAAAGCTATTAAGAGGGTCTCAAAACACAATAACCTTTAACACATCTGAGCAATGATGGAGTTTGTAGTAGAATTTATGAGGTTTCCAACCCCAAACCCTCATTTTGGAAAACAGCCATTTGGGTGGTATTTTCCACTCTCAAAGGATTGACTATTGCTATTGTCATATTTCACTGTTGCTTGAATTGCTGCTATAAAATGGTTAGTTCAAATGAACTGGAGCAGCATAGCCAATGTGTTTCCTAAATGTTCTTGACTTAAGTCATGCTTATGAGCCAAAGTGCTCTCTATAAGTCATTTCTAAATGTGACATAGTAGAAAACTGTGTGGGCTTTGATTGCAGTTCAAACTCTGATTTGACACCCTATGTTGTCCCTATGTTGTCACTTATAATCAGGTGACTTCATCTCATTGACTATAATTTTCTCATCTCGAAAATTGAATAATGAAACTTATCTTGCATGGTTATGTGTGTGTAAAGGGGAGTATATTTTAAATACAGTATATAGGTTCAATAATATGAAAGTTAATTTAAAATACCTCATTTTATTCTACCCATAACCATGTAGACAACCAGGTGTCATCATTATTTATCCTCTTATAAAACTATGCTGCCTTTTTTCTTCTTATTGCCTGAACTTGTCTTATTTGCATTCAATTTTATTTTCAAATTTCTCAGTTTGGAAATATTAAAGGCCCCCAAGAAATAGAAAAATTAATTTTTACCGATAAACTAAATCATACAGAATTCGTAATTAATAATTTGTCCATGACACACCTCTCCAATCCTCTCCTTCTTCAGATGCTACAAATTCTATTGACTCAATAGGAAGAATTTTTCTTGATATCTTGATATCACAAATGGGCCCTTATTTGTCTCACCACACACTGATTCAACTTGGCATCGAATGCTCTTATATTTTCATTTGTGTGTTATATTTTGCAAGACAGGTGTGCTGGGAGCAAGGAGGCATGTAAATACACAGATAAAAAAATGGATAGCAAGATTTCTTCATTCTTTAAGACTTGCAGTCATTAATTGAAACACTATTTATTGACTATTTATGGTCAAAATATATTTGGCATTACAGAGAAGAAAGTGTTTCTACTTTCAAGCTCAATATTAAAGTACCCAAGCCTGCTTTACAATGTACTGAGTTTAACAAGTGTTTGTTGAAGGGCCAGTATGTACAAAGAAATATATTGAGTATTGTAGTAAAGATAAAAAGATTAAAAGAATAGAATGCTGCCTTCTAAGAGCCTTGTATAATTGCCAAGTACATTACCTATAAGTAAACAGTACATCCAAGACAGTAAGTTCTAATAACAGTGATAGTGATTTTTTTTTTTCTTTGAGATGGAGCCTTGCTCTGTTGCCCTTGGAGTGTAGTGGTACGATCTTGGCTCACTGCAACCTCTGCCTCCCAGGTTCAAGTAATTCTCCTGCCTCAGCCTCCCGAGCAGATGGGACTGCAGGCAAGCACCTCCATGCTCGGCTACTTTTTTGTATTTTTTGTAGAGACGGGGTTTCACCAGATTGGCCAGGTTGGCCTCAAACTCCTGACCTCATGATCCACCCGCCTTGGCTTCCCAAAGTGCTGGGATTATAGGCGTGAGCCACCGTGCCTGGCCCAACAGTGACATTGATTTCTAACATTATAGAGCACTTAGATTGCACCAAACATGCTTCACAGTATGAATGTGTATTCTCAATTTAGTCATCTTAAGTATCATCTACATGAGATATTGTTATTCTGATTTACACATGAGGAAACTGAAGTACAAATATTAGATAACTTTTTCAAAGTCTTATAGTTACTAATTGTAGCATCCTTGATTTGAATGCCTATGGTTGGATTAAGTTGCTTAAGACCCCAACTTAACCATAGTGATATATTGTCTCTTATAACTGATACATATGTGAAAAAAAAGAAATCTAATATATATGATATATCTAAAACAATTGGAATCAGTTGTAGGCTCCTCGTAGTTTTTTTAAGGTGACATATAATTAAATTTTGAATGATAAGCAAGATTTCAATGGGGTGAGAGGGAGGGTGGATTTGGAATGGAGTGGAACTGTTCCAATCTGAGGAGACACTATGAACAGGGGTACTGCGGTAATACGCTGTGGGAGTGATCTGCAAACAGTGACAAAGTCTATTTGGATGAGAAAAAGGCCATAAGATGAGAGGAGTGGGAATTAAAGCTAGAAGTGTGAGGGGAGAAATGCCATGGCAAGGAGAACACTTTAAATCTTTGAAAAGGATAAAAGCCTGAAAGCATAGACCACCTGACAAGGTGTGACAGCCTAATCTCTGTGAGGCATTTGAAGAGGTCACCATAGCTGTCTGAACCCGAAGAACTGTGACTCTCCCGTCCCCGAAACAATCCCTGCTGAGCTCCAGGCAGCCAAGGGAGGTTCTGCTTAAATGACTGCATAAAATCATCCTTAGCATATGGGGCTTGAAAGTAATGCTGCCTGTTGTCAGATACCACCAGTTATAACTGTCTCCAAGAGCAAAGGTAAGAGCATGAGCGGCACCACGTATTGTGGCTTCTTTCTGGTCCTGTCACCATCAAGGTCCATCCAGAAGCTCCTGAACAAAATGGTTGACTTGAGTACCTTCATCCTTGAGAAGGTGAAGCAGAAGATAAATAAAGTCATTTCTTAACGTGTGGTGGAGACAGGGAGAGGCAAGGTTGGAGTTTCCATTTAAACAAGGCAGTCCCTTACGCCCTTCTGAGAGATCAGCCATCAAATAGCTGTATTAAAATTGCCACACACTGTAGTCAAAAAGTAAAATAATGCTTTTTAAGAAGAAAAAATCATCTCAAAAGTTATACAGAATTATGTCCTTGGCCTTCAGGAAAACACCGCAGCCAGTACAGAAGTGCGTCGTGTTCCCCTGCTCTTTACTTCCTGCGTTCTGCATTATTACTTGCTAAATCAATTGCAGCTGCTTACCTCGGTCCAGTGCATTTAAGCCCTTTCTGGGGGCCTCTGTAGTGCCCTTTGAGAATTTCACCCATAACTCCCTATCAATTCCCTAAACTGTCTTGACTTCTCTACCAGAAAATTGTTATTATATTTATAACAGCATTTTGAGAATATTTCACCAAACTGCTAACAAACCCCATTTTATACAACCAATACATTATGCCTTCAATCCCTTTTTCTCTCTGCATGATGTCTTAGATTAATGCACTATATAATGTTTGTAAATACAGCCGTGTTTCTTCTTTAAAAGTCATTAAGGGGGTTTTAATAAACATTGAAATGATCAATGTGTTAATTGGCTCCAGATAATGTTTATCAAATATTTAGGGAGAGAAAATAAAGTACTCTATGGCAAATAATCCAATTCAAGAAAGTAGTTTTATTGGAAGAGATTTGCTTAATAGGGATAGAATTTCAACAAGAAAAGCTTTTTTAAAATACAAATGGGAAAAAGAGGTAAGAATTAGTTTAAGTAAAAGTTAATGCAACATTAGGTTTGCAGATTTAATTGAATGAAGTTAGAAAATTTGAAGTTTACATTACAAGAACAAATCCAAATTCTGTTTGTTGGTTGTGTGTCATGGAACACATAGATTTTACATTTATTAGTATTATTTGTCAATAATAATGTTCTACACTGCAAAACTAATGGCCTACAAAAATACCTTATCTGATTTCCATATCCGAGGGCCTGTCTAGTCAAAGGGAGGAAAGTGCTATGCAATACCGGTAAAATTTGATATAATTATCGTTTATACTTCTATCGCTTCTTTAAATTGTGGAATACAAATAAAGATATAGAGATTATTTATCTATATATCTATCTATCATCTCTCTATCTAAGTGTATGTATTTTTGTCCTTTTACATTATCTAGCTAAGGTATTTCAAATTGTCATTATAAATTTAAACTTAATGCAATAAAAATGAATGGGTAAAAGAAAGACACATTTAATTTTTCCCTTGAAGCTTACCCTGGAAACAGCACAGAGGATATGTTTGTTGAAGGATGACAGAGGTACAGATGTTGACTGTGCTAAAAGTCTAAAAGAGAAGAAAAGCAAAGGTCCAAGGCTAGGAAATAATAAAAGGTCTGGGATCTCCTTTTACTTACCTAAAAGCACCGTGGGATTTCTCATGCTAAGAAAAATGCTTATGTTGCCAAGAAAACAATGACATCTCCTAGTCTCTACTTGCTTCATGGCAAACAAATGGCTATTCCAGTTTATTAGGCAAACTGGATTTAAGCTCTGTTGAACATTTATTTCCAACTTTCTGGCATTGTTTTCCATTATGGGTTAATGGAGGCAGAGAATCTTAATGCTTTCTGCCCTGGAATCTAAAGCTTTTCCATTATATGCACACTTTTTTCATATTTTTATAAAGTAATTAAACTGATACCTCAACATTGAGGTTAAACAAAACTTAGAATGGGGATTTTGTTTTTCAGGAAGTCTATTATTGTTACTGAAGAATTTAAATTAGAAGAGACATAGGGAACATGATATGTAACCAAAAAATACGATTTATATGAGGTAAGTCATAATTTTTAAAAAATGTGAAATTAACAGAAAAACATAAAAAGGAATTCTATATTTTAAGACTTGAAGATGTATGGAATTTTAAGGAAATACATGTTCTGAGGATGCAAGAAAATAAATAAAAAATAATAACTAAATGAGTCAGATATAGATATCACAGGAATTCTATAACTTATTACATAAATTCTTACCAAATTTTCTGGGATAAGATATTATATTCAGAAAAATACATAATGTTCAGGTCACATAAACTTGTGATTATTCTTTTAAGTGAAAAATTATCATTTAAGGTTATACTTATTTGCAGCATTATTATACATTTAAAAATAATTTGGCTTTATAATGCAAATGAAGGCTGTTGGATAACTTATTCACTAAGTAATAGGCAGTCTATTTATTTGGGTTATTTGATGTGCTTTTTTGTTTATATTGTACTAAAAGCACCTGCAATACTAAGCAATACCCTGCTTCTCTAATCTATTATAATAATTCAAACAGCATGATATTGAACAGCATCAACAAAATGAATAAAGAATTTAAGAAAATCTCACTTTTGCCAGAGAGCTAGCTGCGTAAGTGTACTGTTACATTATTTTAATATAATGCTGAAAACATGATGCAGTCATATACTTTTTGCACTTTAAAATGAGGATCAGCATGATTTATTATTTCTGCTTTCAGTGAAGGAAATGTGCAAGACTTCTGTGCCTTGCGCTTCTCAATCAGTATAATGACTGTTTACATTGTATTAGGTATTATAATAATCTAGAGATAATCTAAAGGGACTGGAGGATGTGTGTATGTTATATGCAAATGCTACACTATTTTACATAAGAACTCCTGAGCACTCTCAGATTCTGGGATCTGCAGAGGTCCTGGAATCAATACAGTGGAACAACTGTATTTTAATGAGTATTGAAATTTTAAAATGTTTATTGTTTCATTTTTTATTTTTTGCTTTATGTCATTTTTAATTGATGATTTATAGATGTATACATTTATGGAGTATAGTGTTATGATTTTTAATACAGTATAAAATGTTTACTCAAGCTACTTAAAATATCACCTCAAAGATTTAACAACTTTTTATAAGAACATGTGAAATTTACTCTCAGCCTAATTTAAATATATAGTACTCAATTATTAGCTATATTCACCATACTATGTAATTGACCTCAAAAAATTTTTTTTAATCAAACTTATTCCTTCTACCTGAGGTTTTGCAGCCTTTGACTATCATCTCCCCATTTCCCCCACACCCCTAGAGTCTGGTAACTACCTTTCTACTCCTTGGTTCCATGAGTTCAAGCATTTTAGATGCCAAATTTAAGTGAAAACATGTGGTTTTTGTCTATCTTTGGCTTATTTCACTGAGCATAAAGTTCTTCAATTCCATTCATGTTTTCACTAATGATATACTTTTTTTCTCTTTGAAAGGTAAATAATATTCCATTGTGTGTGTATACCACTCTTATCCATTCATCCCTTGATGGACAGACACCTAGTCTGATTCCATAAGTTGGCTATTGTGAATAGTACTGCAACGAACATGAGAGTTCAGAGATCTCTTAAACATAGTAATTTTTACTCTTTTCAACAAATACCCATAGGTGGAACTGCTGGGACATCCATATGTTCCATTTTTAGTTTTGTGAGGAAACTTCATGCTATTTTTCATAGTGGTGGTAGTAATTTACATTCTTGTCCACAGTGCCTGAGGACCCCCTTTACTCCACATCCTCGACAGCACTTGCTACACTTTGTCTTTTTGATGCCATTCTAACAGATGTGAGGTGTTATCTCATTGTGGTTTTCTTTTACATCTCTTTAATGACTAGTTATATTGAACAGTTTTTCTTGTATCTGTTACTCATTAATATGTCTTCTGTTGACAAATGTCTAGATACCTTTCCCATTTTTTCAACAGATTATTTTCCATCTATAGGGTTTGACTTAGTTATATAATATTGTGGATATTAATCCCTTATCAGATGAATGGCTTGCAAATATTTTCTACAAATTGATAGGTTGGCTTTTCACTCTTCTAGTTGTTTTCTTTGTTGTGTAGGAGCTTTTAATTTCAATGTATTTCTACCTGTCTATTTTTGCATTTGTTGCCATACTTTTGGGGTCAACGCTTTGGGGTCAAAGCTAAAATTTCTCATGTAAATTTTCCTCTATATTTTCTTCTAGGAGTTTTACAGTTTCAAGTCTTTAAGTCCTTTTTAATCCATTTTTAGTTGATTTTTGTACATAATAATCCAATTTTGTTCTTTTCCATCTGGATATATAGTTTTCCCAACCATTGAAGAGACTATTCTTTTTCCACTGTATATTCTTTTTTTTTTTTTTAATTGAACTATAGGTTCTAGGATACATGTGCAGATCATGCAGGATTGTTGCATAGGTACACACATGGCAATGGGGTTTGCTGCCTCCATCCCTCCATCACCTACATCTGGCATTTCTCCCCATGTTATCCCTCCCCAACCTCCCCACCTCTTCTGTCCCTCGCTTGCCCCCCCCAATAGACCCCAGTGTATGGTGCTCCCTTCCCTGTGTCCATGTGTTCTCATTGTTCAACACCTGCCTATGAGTGAGAACATGCGGTGTTTGATTTTCTGTTCTTTTGTCAGTTTGCTGAGAATTATGATTTCCAGGTTAATCCATGTCCCTACAAAGGACCCTAACTCATCATTTTTTATGGCTGCATAGTATTCCATGGTATATATGTGCCACATTTTCCTTGTCTAGTCTATCGTTGATGGGCATTTGGGTTGGTTCCAGGTCTTTGCTATTGTAAACAGTGCCACTATGAACATACATGTGCATGTGTCTTTATAATAGAATGATTTATAATCCTTTGGGTAAATACCCAGTAGTGGGATTGCTGAGTCAAATGGAATTTCTATTTCTAGGTCCTTAAGGAAACATCAGACTGTCTTCCATTCTTTGTAGCTTTGTCAAAGATCGATTCAATATATATGTGTGGGTTCTTTTTAAGGGTCTCTATTCTGCTCTGTTGGTTCATGTATCTATTTTTATGCCAGTACCATGCTATTTTAATTACTATAATTTTGTAGAATAGTCTGAAAATAGGTAGTGATATCTCCATCTTTGTTCCCTTTACTCATGATTGCCTAAGCCTTGGGCTTTTTTGTGGTTCCATATAAATTTTGGTATTGTGTTTTCTATATCTATGAGAAATGACATTAATACTTTTTATAGGGATGTCATTAAATCTGTAGATTGCTTTGGGTAGAATGGACATTTTAACAATATTAATCTTCCAGTCCATGAACATGGACTGTCTTTCCACTTACTTGGGTCTTCTTTAATGTCTTTCATTAACTTTGTAGAATTTTCATTGTATAATCTTTCACTGCCTTGGTTAAATTTATTCCCAAATATTTTTATAGCTATTGTATATAAAATTATTATATATATATATGGAGAGAGAGAGTGAAGAGAAAGTCTGTGTGTGTATATATATATGTGTGTGTATATATATACACATACATGTATATATTTTAGTTTTATATTTAGGTTTATGTAAGAGAGCAAAAACAAAATATAATGTTGTTATTATTATATTGTTACAGTTACTTTTTTTATTTTTACATAGGCCAATAGAAGAGACAACTCACCTAATAGGTCCTTGCATGTAAAAGAGTTTGTTAAAATTTAACTCAAATGTAACCAAAAGGGTTATTTTTTCCTTATATAGCCTGCTAAGCTTTCTTAGTTACACAATGCGGACGGTAAGGTCCACAAACAGATGGACTTTCATAATTACTATAACTGCTACTCACAGAGTACATCATTTATTCTTCACAATAGCTAATAAACACTTTGTCAGGATCAAACCAGAATTGGTAGAGTGAGGACCAGAACCCAGGTCCTAAGTTTCTATTTTTTCACTCTAAAACATTCCTCATTGCTTCTTATTGCTGGTACTCACTAATGTCTTATGTATGAATGGATGTCTTGTGTAAAGACAGTAAAAGTGATATGCTAGTCTCTGAATTGTAGCTATATTATAAATAGAGACAACAGATACATGTATATGAGCAGATCATCACTGGCAATACTGGTCTTGAAGCTAAGACTAGCTGACTCAGATCAGAATACAAGATGAATTGTGGTACAATTCATACAAGATGAATTGTGGTGTATAATGAATTCAGTGCACACTGTTCAGGACTACTGAAGGAACAGTCAAATTGGAGTCCACAGGATATAACATTGACTCATGTCCTAGAGATGTGCATTGATTTGGAATTTTATGGAGGCTATTGGTGCCACAAATCTGCTTATTTCCACAAACACTGTGAGTAATGATTAGTTATTATAAGCCAGGGATTGCAGTCCTAAAAGTAAAGGTAATACTCTGTTGGTAATGAATTAAATTTCCTCTCGAGATCTGCAAAGGAAATAGCAACATTATGTGGTATTGTTGAAAGTTTAGGGAGAAGTTGTTTATTTTTTTAATTGAAAAACTTTTTAATATTAGTGACATTTCACAAATATAATGACATTCAAGTTTATAAGTCGCCAAAATATTTTCAATAAACTTCATACTGTAAATGTTTATTAATTACATGTGTACATTAGTGGATTAATATATATATATATAATATATATATATAATGTTTACCAAACTTATAAAAATAAACATAGAATTACTTTGGAACTTTAATAACTTCTCCATCTAAACTTTATTTGAGATAAAAAGAAAACACAAGCCAACAAAATTCCATCTACTACCAAATGATAAAATAATCTCTGTGTGTGTGTATATATATATATGTATATATATGTATAAATATTTGATGTTATAGGACATCAAAACACATATACATATATTTTACTCCCTTTAAACCATATGAAAAAATTTGTAACAGCTAAAAAGAGTAAAATCAATTGTTTCCAACTATTGTGAGAAAATGTCTCAAGAAATCACCTTTTTGCTGAAAATGTCTGTTGCTATTGTTATCTTACTAATTTTAATATTATTTAATCCAGCAAACAGACAGCTGTTCACTTTATTCTGCAGCAGAAAATTGTGGTTGCCACCAATTAAGAAATGTACAGCATACTTTCTTCCTTTCTTTTTTTTTTTTTTTTTTTTGAGACGGAATTCACCTTTTTACCCAGGCTGGAGTGCAATGACTCCTTCTCGGCTCACTGCAACCTCCGCCTCCTGGGTTCAAACTATTCTTCTGTCTCAGCCTCCCAAGTAGCTGGGATTACAGGTGCCCACTACCAAACCCAGCTAATTTTTGTATTTTTAGTAGAGACAGTGTTTCACCATGTTGGTCAGGCTGATCTCAAACTCCTGACCTCATGATCCGCCTGCCTTGGCCTCCCAAAGTGCTGGGATTACAGGCGTGAGCCATTGTGCCTGGCCTTACAGCATACTTTCTTTCAGTTTTTAGTTTTTCTTTATTTTTATGGTAGTTTTAGTACAAGCTTCAGCCAGTTCTGCACCAGTAGCAGTATGCCTTTGTTTAGAATTGTAAAGTTTGTTCATAACTTTTTAAAATCTGAAAAATAATTTAATTATAACTAAAATAATTAACATTTCCATTTAATTGTGACTTGCAGTGTATATAGGTATCATTGTAATCATGGTGTTTGCATAAAATATTAAAAAAACATATTACAGTGTTAAATGTGTGCATTAAAAAATGGAACTGATTAATTTGTTGACATTTACCATATTAGTTGTATATGTATGGTAATAATAGAAATAATGCTTGTGCTCAGCTTGAGACCTACAATAGAATAATGCTATCTTACACAATAATGATTAAAGTGAAATGTAATCCTATCAAGACAGCAAAGTTTATGTAATGTCAACATATTTCCAGTGCTTCAGTTTTTAACCTTATATGAAAAGAAAATTAATTAAATTAAAAATTTCAGTTCCTTAGTTTCACTTGCCACACTAACAGTGCTCAATAGCTACATTAATCAACCTAGTTCTAAATGGTCCTATTATATTATTCAAGGTTGGTAATTGTAGTGTAATACAAAAGTTGCTAAAATGTCAAAAATACCCAAATGTATTTGTTGCATATATAGGTTCAATTCAACTGTTGTTGCTTCTCTCAAGTCAAAAGAAACCATAAAATGAATTTTTGTTCAAAGTCTTCAGGTAAAAGGAAAGTTTTAAATTATGTTTTTCCATAAATTATTTTTTGTCATTTTATTTCACTTTTATATTAATTGTGAATGCTTATTTTATGCATTCTGAAATCCATCTCTTCATTTCTTTCTGTTTCTCTTTTTCTTCTGTAAGTTTAAATTTAATTTGGTTCCAGTTTTTATATGCCATGTTCCCCTTCTTTGTTTTTGTTTTTTTCCTTTCTTAGTTCCTTTGGAAATTGCAAACATTTGAGTATTAGAATCACATCTACTTCCCTGTAGCATCTTGCATAAAATGTCTTACCCAGAGTGATCAAAAAGTATTATGACATCCATCTACAGGAAGCTCTTAACATCCATCAACAGACTTCTGTTTGGGCTGCCTTTGTCATTGAAATGTGAATTTTGCATAAGGACATCATAGAAGGCTATAAGGTCAAAAGTGAAATATATTGCTTTTCAGATGAAACACTGTAATGTGTGTGCTGATTATAATTAGCCTTCCAAATAAGGATATTTCAGAATGCCACAGAAAGATGTTCTTTATTTTTATTCTTTTTAAAAATCTTTCATCTAGTTTGTGTGTTGAAAACACTAAAAGCAATTAAGGCCTTTGCCTTCTTTTCCATAGAAGTAATGTAAATGACTCTCTGTTGGTTAAAATATCTCAAAGTAAGGCAGTCTTTTAATTGCAAGCTAGTGTAGACATTTTTGTTATAGTCAATTTAAGCCATGCCAAATAATTCTCTATGGAAAATAACAAAAATAATAATTTGTAACTACCAATTTTTCCCTTAATCTGTTATGCTAAGTATGATAGAAGGAAATAGAGTTATCTCTGTCAAAAAATAAACTGTTCGTATCTATAGAACAGAAATGGGCAAGAATGCAAAAGACAGAACAAAAGCCTGAAATCAAATGTATCAGCTACTATGTGGAAATGAAAATACAGTATTGATTGTATTTACATATGATCCAGTCAGGTAAGTTTCTCATTTACAGATACTTCCTTTCTCCTTTAAAAATATATAATATCCTAGAATCTGGTGACTGGGTTTTCTGTTCTTTGGGACTCATTATCTTATCAGGAGACTTCATTTATCCCATCTTATCTACTGCATCACCCTGTGTAGGGTATAGACATCTGTATTTCAAGAATACAAATCAGGAGTAGGCAAACTAAAATTTTTTTGACCAAATATGACCCTTGGTCTATTTTTGTTTTTTTGAAAAAAGAAAAAAATAGTATGGAGCCAAGACCAAAAGTGTCCCGCAACCCTAAATTATTTGCTCTCTGGCCATCTACAGAAAAGTCTGCCAACCCCTGGTTTATGGGGAAAACGTCCTTCTGTGTTGTCAACATTATTTTTGGGTATAGTGCTCATGTTAGCCCTTTTAGCAAATCCACTTATTGTTTTATTATGAATTTCCTAAGTTTTAAAATAAAAATATTATTTTATTTTTTTCCTTAATCATTCTCTGCTTATTTTCTTAAACTTCCCAAGTTCTTGTGTGTGCATATGTAGGATGGTGATGTTATTCATCAGTTTTTCAGAAATTGGCACCTTACTCCCCTTTATTCCATCAGGATTGATTTCTCTCAATATTCAAAATAATCCTGTATTTATTAAATTTATTAAGATAACATGCATTTGTTCCTATTGCATCACTGCTTGTGTATAATTCTTCAGACTATAATTAAAAATATGTGGGTTAAAGAATTTATGTTTGGCCATTTTCCTTTCAGTCTATAAAGTGCTGTTTCCATTTGTGAACTGCTATGTTCTTGCACCAATAATCTATAAAATGGCATCTTGTTTTAAACTCCTTATCAAAGTGTGGATAGTCTCTGATACTTAAAAAATGTCAGATTGGTTCTTGAAGCATTAACTTGTTATCTGGATAAATATGGTTATTAGTTTCTTATCACTGACCTGCAGTAGCAGCTGATCTTCAGGGAAGTCACGTTATCTGAAATGACAGCCTTGACCTTATAACCTCTCTTCTGTCATGCATGTCATGCTGTGCTTAAACGAGAAGGGTGTTGCATGTTTAATATATTTCATTCTCAACTTATATGACGAAGAATTTATAATAATTAGGTTCATTTTTACATCAAATATTGAAGTTGCATATAGCCTTGTTTCTGCTTTAATGATGAAACAAATTTAACTTGATTAATTATTTTGCACCACAAAGTTTTACAGAATAATATGCCCCAAACACCTGTAGTCTTCTTTAATTCTGTTTCCATTACATTTAAATGTTGTAAAGATTCTGTATCACTGTATATTTATTTTCATTTGTTTTAATCACATTAAGAATTAGCCAACCTAAGGACACAGCACTAATTACCTCAAATAACCATGCATAGGACAAGGGCTATTTAGAATCAAGAAATTCATTTCTATAATCCTTCAAATATGAACAAAATAAAATTGTTTAAACTTCAAAAGTTAAGATTCCGAAGGTCTACAGAGGTCCTAATCCTAAAATTTTCATGAGATTATGATGTTCTTATTAACAAAATGAGAGGCAGTAAAATCTCTGAGAACATACAGGACTTCATTTGCCCAAGTTTTCTAGAAAGTTTTAGCTCTGAAGCAGTGATTCCAGGAAATCCCATCAACAAGGTCAATCTTTCTTCTTCTTTATTCAAACTGACATTTCCCTGCTACCAAAGACAAATATAAAAATTATCTCTCTCATATATATATATAATATATATATAAATAATATAATATGTATTATATAATATATTATTTTTATATATAATATACATAATTATAATATATAATATTAATATATTATATATATTAATATTAATTATTATATATTAATTAATATATATATTAATATATTATATAATATAATATATTAATATTATATATAATATAATATATAATTTTATTATATTTTATAATATATATAATATTATATATATATAATAATATATATTATATATATATATATATTTTTTTTTGAGACTGAGTCTTGCTCTGTTGCCCAGGCTGGAATACAGTGGTGCAATCTCAGCTCACTGCAACCTCCACCTCCCAGGTTCAAGAGATTCTCCTGTCTCAGCCTCCCAAAATATTCTATTTTAATGCTCATTCTTTCAATTTTTTAGTATGAATTTCTTTAAGACTTCTGAGTCTTTATCCCTAACTTTTAAAGTTATCACATAATGACATTTGCTATGTCAGAATCCTCCTCCACACAATAACCCAACATGAGGTAATTATTTTTATTTTTATTAAAGTAGAAAACTGAGACTTGAAATGATAGTCTAAAATCACACAATTAGTCCTCCACAGATTTGGCACTTTATTCCAAATACTTCTACAATCAGTAGGCCATAAATTTGTTCACTAGTTTACACTAAAATCCACTAATGGACACGATATTTAGACAAAAGACCGTAAGGCTTATATTCTTATGTCAGTTTGGGTCTTCCAAGGAGAAACATTAAAATGGATTAGATATGTGAAAGATAGATTGGCTGAAATGCTTGTAATGCATAAAGGGGAAAGGAGCTGGGGGAGCCTTCGATCTGTTGCATGTCTGACACCTCAGAAGGAGAGAGGGAAAGAAGAGGATTGCTTATTAAGAGTCTCAGCTTGCAGCATATTTCCAAGAAAGGTTCACCGAGGCAGACAGATGAGTGAATACTGGAGCCAAAATTGCCTCCCCTTGCAAGAATGGAGCTGCCAAACTCAGTCCTGGCTGAGAGCAACTTGCAGGAACAAGGCCTCAGCTGAAAAATGGTGGGGCTGTCAACTATGCTTCTCACAGCAGAATATCTAAGTGGTGCTGCAGAGTATTCAAATTATGAAAGATCATATGTTTTAAATAACAATCCAAGACAATGTGATATCTATGAACATGCATGTGAATTACATTCCATTTTTAGCCTTAATTGGTGCATAGAGATGTGTGAGTGGTGGATAGAAGACTAAGCATGGAATTCAAGAGGAGAATACTGATGAAGGCTTCTTGGAACAGAGGGTAGAAGAGCACATGTCTGTTGATCAGCTTTGTAAGTGCTAGTGCTGGTCAAAGGAGTGAAAAAAAAAATCAGAATTCAAGGGCAGAGTCGTGGAGAGATCTTAGTTCAGGAAGATACAGTAAAATCTAAAATGTTTTCACAAACCACAAGAGGCCTGAGACAGAAACAGATTGTAAGAGAAAGACTGAAGCAAGATGATTCTAAGACCCAGGAGCAATGGGTCCATTGGGTGAGTGAGGCAACACTCGTAAACCAAGATAATGGGGCACAGAGATCTTCCCATATATATATATACACATATACACACATATATATATACACACACAGTATATGCACATGCACACAAAATTACTCACTGTGTAAGTATTGTGTGTGTGCATATAGTGTGTGTGTCTATATATGTATATATTGTGTGTATATACATATGCAGAAATATAAAAGGAAAGATATATATATATATATATATATATATTTCAGGTAATAACATCTCTTATGAATTTCTCTCTTCTCCACCCCAGTTTGTGACTTCCTAAAGTCATTGATTTTCTTTAGCCCAAATCTAACTCTTTACCAAGTATTCTTTTGACAGGGATTTACTATTAACTAAGGAAAGAGAAGATGAACAATGTTTTATGCTGTTATTTTTTCAAGGGGACTGCATTTTATTAGGCTATGTTTTAACACTTTCTTGATATTTTTATTTTATTTTTAAATATTAATTTAAATTGACACATAATAACTGTACATATATCTGGGGTACATACTGATGATTCAATACATATAATGCATAGTCATCAGGGTAATTAGTATATTCGTCACTGAATACATTTATCGCTTCTTTGTGTTGGGAACATTCAATATCTTCCTTGTAGCTAAGTGAAAATATGCATTATTGTTAACTATAGTCATCCTATAGAATGCTAGAAGTTATTCCTTCTGTGTAGCTGTAAGTTTATATTCTTTAGCCAATCTCTTCTTTTCCATTCCTCTTCCCTCTCCTTCCCAGTCTGTATTATTATTAGGCTATTTTTGAAGTCTCAAAAAGTTCTTAAATGTTAAGGAAAGATACTCAAATGAGCAATTGAGCTCTGATTATTACCCAGAGTGAACAATATTAGATTAAGTTGTGACTAGAAACTACTGCTTATTTGTACTCTTAACATTTCTTAAATATTTTTGGAAACAATAGCATGTAAATAAAATTTTGAGCCCCATATAGTTAAAAGTAAATGCATTAAAATTCCATATTAAAACCTGAACAATTGAAATAACAAAATGCTGCTGTTACTGATACACACTTCATCTGATTTTTGACCTAGTTTCTTGGTTTGAAAGTCACTCAGTCGGGTTATTTGTCTGCACAGTGTTTTTGATGTGCACTGCTTTACAATCGCATACTCTCATTTGCATTCCTCTTTGTCCGGGGCACAGTTCAGCTAATCTTTTACTGTCAGTTATTTCTTTTTTCTCTTAAACAATTGTCTAAATGGCAGGCATCATAGAAGTGGTTTCAAAAATTTAAAATCACAATTTCTAAATCTCAGGGAAAATTATAAAGGGGCTTTAGGATATGATTTATCTTAATTATCTTCTAGATTTCTTTCCATTTTTAATTGCCGGCTATAGTTTTAAGGAGTAAAGAAGCATTTTAAACGGTTTTCTCTTTTTGCAGCCTTCTTTCTCATCACGGCCTAATCTATTCTTTGAGTTAGCAGGACCAGGTTTTTGCCAAAAGCCCTCTTTTTCTAAATTCCAATTGGGAAGAGAAGGAAAAAAAACATCAGCATTGAAAAAAATACTTATTTCTTAATTGTGACCTTTTACAGAAACATGGACATATGCCATTTCTTTTACACTGTCAATCAAACATAGAGGTGAGCGATGAGCCCAGCTGACACTGAAAATGGGTTTTTGAAACATTTGAGTAATTTAGAAAGCTTTATTATCCCCGAATATAAAGTTAATATTATAGTATTGCATATTATACTATTTATACAATAATATCATACTATTGTATTTGTAATACTATTGTTACAGTATTACAAAAGATGTTTCAGGTTGTTGTAAGGGAATGTCTCCTTCAAAATATTTCACTGACTGATTCATTTAAATTCTACTTCTTTTACAGTCAGATTCCCTATATAAATTTCCACTCTCCAAGATATATTGTCTGTAAAGACATAATCACAAAATTTTGTTTTAGTCTTAAATTTGCATTGTTGTAGCTCTTTTATTTAACTAATCTTCACATTCTCTTTATAACTGTATGTTTTTTCCTTTATTTGCTGTTTATTTTAACAAGTTACACAATATTTAAAGTACAGAAGCCATAATGTATTCCATCCTTCTTTTCTCTCTAAGGTAATAACAGGTCTAAGCTAACTTTAATATCCTAGTATAATATCAAGTTACAGTACTACAAAAGATGTTTCAGGTTGTTGTAAGGGAATGTCTCCTTCAAAATTTTTAAATGGACTTATATAGGACAGACAGGACACAGCTGCGTTAACCAGTGAGTTGAGAAAAATATGTCACCCTGTATTCCACATAGTGTGCATTTCTCATTCACACATTCATCTGCCAAAACTTATGACTCTGAATTATGTTAACAATTTTGGTTTAGGTCAGTGCACACAATTTAAGCACCTACACAATAGCCTGTATGTTCATTCTCCTATTGAAAGGGTAGATACATTTAGAAAGCCAAAAAAGAGAAGTAAGTCTATGAGCAGTCTTCCTTAGTTATTTTCATTTGAGCTCACATATTGCCTGACCTATTTTACTGATGTTGCAGAAACATTATGAGAAATCCTTTTAAATCTTGAAAGAGCAGTTGCAAAAAATATGTAGTATACACATACACACACATAGAAATGACTGAAGTGCCGAGTAGCATACATTTCTTTGCTAAATTCTAATGTGGGGACATATACACATAAAAATTATTGGCAATCCTAAAAATATCAAGGACTCCTTAGCTATAAAAAGTAATACATGGTGTATGCAATGCACTGAGTTGATTCATTGCTTTTCAAGGAAACATTCCCATTTTGACCCCTGAATAAATCAGCTAATGTCCTAAAAGCTAAAATTGAATTGTCTTTCCTTAGCCTAAGTATAAATCTAATTAGTGTAGAAATGATCAGACTCAATATTCTCTAGGTTTGAGGAATTCTATAGGTTGATGTTAGCTGAACAAATATATATTTACATACTTTTGAAATAAATGTATCAATTATTTAAGAGAGAGTTCTGTTTTTTAAAGCAAGTATTAACAATTTGATGCCTTTCACAGAAATCCTCATTTTATATTCTGTATTCATATAAGGTTTTTAAAATTGAATTTAGACTTTTATGTGTTATATTTTTACTTGGGAAGTAACATATTTTTGTATTTTTGCGTTTACCAGTAAATACAGAGTGACCCCCAATAAGCTTAGTAGGATTTTATGTGAAAAGTATAATCATTTTGGTATTTTAAGCTTTAACATGTAAAAGATCTTGGGAGTTAAAACAAGCAATAAAAAAGTTAGACAAACTTTATTTTATTTTACTTTATTATTTTATGACAGATCACCATTTAGTTTTCTTCTACCATTAGAGAACTGAGGTCACAAGTCAAATTGCCACCCTGAAATTTGGAAAGACAGACCCAGCTGCTGAAAGAAAGCCTAATCTGCTAATCTGGAACAAAAGACCCTGCAGAGGTAAAGAGATTGAAACACTTGAATTAGGTAAACCTTGCCTAATTGCTGTAAACTGAGTGTGGACTAGCCTGAAAGTGAGCGGATGCCGAGATCTGTAGTCCTACTTCTGTGGGTTTTACTTCCAGGAATCATACCAGGGTCTCACGATAAATATTCAAGAAAGATTCCCCCATGGCTCTAGCAGAGGACAAAGGAAAATAAACCATTGTGAAATACACCCAAAGGATTTTCAATAACATATTTTTACTCTCCAAGGGAAAGGATTTTGCCTCAGTTTTATCTCGGCTAGGGGAAGAGAACTCCTTCCACTCTGATCGCCTCCAGCCTTTCTGTCTAACTTGAGTGGAAAATATTAAGAACAACAACAAATTAAGCATGGTCAACAGAGGTCACAGGTTAAAGGAAATAGATTGGGAATACCTCAGCCAGGAAGGAAATACGGAACAGGAGGACAAAGCTATAAAACACTGGAGAAACATTGGATTTGGGAGGTTACAGCCCAAGAACACTTGTCCTGTAATGACGGAGATTTAATCAGATTATAGAATGTCCCTGTTTCCTGTACCTTAATATTCCACCAACAGGGCTTCGGTATAGTTGATAGATGCAAGAGGCAGATAAGGGAGCGTCCCTGGAGAATCTTTGACCCACCCCACAAGTGTTTACATCAGATGCTTTTGTGCAGATGAGGGAACCTGCCCAGGGCCTTGTCTGGACATGCCCACAGTGGACCGGGGCCTGCTTGCACCCTAGGAATTCATGCCATATGCTGGGGAGAGAAGCCTGGCCTCTTCAGCTCATATGTGGTGGCCTGGTATTCATTCTGTGAGGTGGGAGCCTTTTGGCAGGGCCGTCTCCTTTTTGCTGAGGGCTTTATTTTAATAAATTTTGCTCTCCTCACCTTTCAATGTGTCCAGCTGCCTAATTTTTTCTGGTCATGAGACAAGAACCTAGGTTTTAACTGAGCCAAGGAGCAAAAAAATCCTGCATCATACTATGGGGTATATCAAATGTAACCCATCGGTGGGTTATATTTGAAAGTGCCACAAGTTACACGTTGTCTCTATAACTTGTAACACTTTCAAACTGTAAACTTGAGGAGGAGAACTTAGGGAAACTGAAAGTCTACAGAGGAGACAGAAACAGGAACAGTAAAGGAGGTCAAGGCGGGAGGATCACTTCAGGTCAGGAGTTTGAGACCAGCCTGGCCAACATAGTGAAAACCCGTCTCTATTAAAAATATGAAAACTAGCCCGTGGCACACACCTGTAATCCCAGCTACTCGGGAGACTGAGACAGGAGAATCACTTGACCCTGGGAGGCAGAGGTTGAAGTGAGCGGAGATCGCACCTCTGCATTCTTCAGCCTGGGTGACAGAGCGAGACTCCATCTCAAAAAAAAAAAAAAAAAAAAAAAAGAAAATGAGTGTAAAGCCTCTGTCACCTACAGCTACAGCAAACATTATGCAAAGCTCAACTCCTAGCTACATTAACATAAAATTTCACAATAACAACCTAAATACTTCATTTATATTAACAGATAGAACATGTCTTGCTTCCAGTGAAATAATTACAAGGCATGTCAAAAGTCAAAAATGAAAATAAAGTCTGAAAAGAAAAAGAAATAATCATATTGGAATTATCACACAAAGAATTTAAAATAATTATGATTATGATTAATATTTTAAGGGGACTACTGTAAACAGTAGATATCACACAAAAACAAATGGACAATGTAAGCAAGTGTATGGCAAGTCTAAGAAAGAATAAAAAGAAAATGCTATAAATAAACAAAAACACTTTAACAAAAATGAGGAATACTTTTGATGGACTCATCAGTAGATACATCATAGATGAAGAAAATAATCAGTAAGCTTAAAGATAGGTCAATTGAAATGGGAAGAAAAAAATAATTTTAAAAATCCTAGCACTATATAAAATAACTGTGAGACAATTAAAAATATGTAAAATATGCTTAATTAGGAAACCAGGAGCAGAAGATAAAATAGCACAGAATAAATATTTAAAATATTAAGGGCAGAGAATTTTCCAAAATTAATGACAGATTCCCCAAATTACAGAGTCAGAAACTAAAAGAACACCTAGCAGGACAAATGCAAAATATACAAACGACAACAACACATCTAGGAATATCATATTCAAAATGCAAAAAAACTAAAGATAATCTTCAAAAAAGCCAGTGGAAAAATACACCTTGCCAATTGAGGAGCAAGTACGAAAATTACAGCCGACTTCTTGTCAAAGGCCAGGCAAGCAGGAAAAGAATGGGGCAAACAAAATCTAAAGTTTTGGGGAGAAACCACACCAACCAAACGAAAAGAAAATCTATGGTTTGAAGAAAATGTTTGCAAGGAATGTATCTGTTAAGTGGTCAGCGTCCAAAATACATAAAGAACTCAAACTACTCTATGCAAAGAAAATAAATAATCCTATTAGAAAATGGGCAAAGGACTTGCATAGGTATTCCTCAAAACATAAGAATGGCCAACAGATACATCAAAAAGTGCTCAACATAACTAAACATTAGGGAAATGCAGATTAAAACTACAATGATACATTACGTCACATCTGTCAGAATGGTTAATTAAAGACAAAAGGTAGGTGTTGGTGAGGATGGAGAGAAAAGAGAAACCTTATACACTATGATGAAGAATGTAGATTACCACGATTATTATGAAAAACAGTATGGAAGTTTCTCAAAAAATTAAAAGTAGAAGTATCATATGACCCAGCAATCCCACCTCTGGATATTTACCCTAAAGACTTGAAATCAGTATGTCAAAGAGATGTCTGTACTCCTATGCTCATTGTATCCCAACTGATAGTAGCCAAGTTATGGATTTAACCTAAATGTCTATCAAGGGATAAAGAAAAGTGGTATATGTACACAATGGAATGTTATTCAGCCACAAAGAAAAAATTCTGTCATTTTGACCTGAGTAGAATTGGAGAATATCATGCTGAATGAATTAAGCTAGGCACAAAAAGACAAATGCTGCATGTTCTCACTTACATGTGGACTCTACAACAATAAAGAAACAAAGAGTAGAATGGTGGTTACAGAGGCTGGGGAATGTGGGAAAAAGGAGAGATAACGCTCAAAAGGTACAAAGCCTGAGATACAAAGAAAGAATCAGGATTTTTTTTTTGTTTTAAAAAAACCTATTGCGTAGCATAATGAGTACACCTAACTGTGTACTTCAGAATCACTAAGTAAATTTTAAATGTCCTCACCACAAAGTTGATAAGTATTTGAGGTGATGGTTATGTTAATTAGTGTGATTTAATTATTATACATTGTATTTATAAATAATATCACTTCATACCCATAAATACATACAACTATAATGTACAATACAAAATAAATTTTTAAAAAGAAGGTCTTGAAGCAGAATCTCAAAAAATGGCCAGAAACTTGGATTTACATAAAGAATGAATATCAAAGAAGGAGAAAATGAAGGTAAAAGAAAATCTTTCTGTTTTTCTCATTCTTAATTGATATGAAAGACAATAGTTAAAAACAATAATAGTAATAGTGTATACAATGATTAGAACACATGAATCAGCAAAATAATATTAGTGTCATAAAGGATAGGAAGGAGGAATTAGGAATCCTCTGTTATGAAGTATGCGTCCTACAGACACAGTAGTATAGTGCTATATGAAGGTGAATTTAGGTAAGTTAAAAATGTATATTGTAAACTCTAGGGCAATGACTATTTTAAAAGTGTAATTATGCTAAGAAAGGAGATAAAATAGAATTATATTAAATCCTCAATCAAAACTGGAGAAGGCAGAAACCAAGTGGGAAATAAAGAAACAAAGAACCAATGTAATGAATAGAAAACATTTACAAGCGTGGTACATATTAATCCAACCATGTTAATAAGCATTTTAAATATGAAGGTCTAAATACACCAATTAAAAGACATCTTGTCAGAGTGGATTAAAAAAAAAAAAACTCAGCTGTCTGTTGTATACAGGATGCACGCTGAAATATAAAGACCCTCAATAAAAGTGAAGGGATAGTCCATAAGACTTAAGACAAAAGAAACCATACATGAGCATTGCACTCTAGTTGTTGGGATGGTTTTCCATGAGTTTGTAGATTTACAAGTCTGTAACCAATATACACATAAAAAGAATTAAACAAATAATTAAATGGATGGCAAATGGTAAGAGTCAGAATGGGAAGTCAAGGAAAGTTACAAATAAGAAAGCAGAAGACACAAGAATGATCTGTGTGGTAATGGATTAGAGGTGGAGAGATAATGTAGCTTAACATAGATACAAACGTTATGCAAAGCTCAACTCCTGGCTACATTAACATAAAATTTCACAAGAATGACCTAAATACTTCACTTATATTAACAGATAGAACATGGCTTGCTTCCAATGAAACAATTACCAGGCGTAGCTTAACACAGATACAGATGATCACATACATACCTAATTATAGGTCTGTGTATACGTTAGTATGCAAACACGTATTTCCTTGCTCTGTAAGCTAAGAGGTACAAGAATCAACCACACCAAAGTAGCAAAGAGCAAAATTAGCATCCAGTTCTTGGTTTCTAATAATATTTTACAATTAAAGAAAAGATGCTTGAAGAAATGTCTGATTTTTAGGACCAAACCAGGAAATACCAAAAATAGGCCTGGAATTTTCTGTAGTATCAGAAAGTAAGGAAGTGCTCAAATGTACACACATACACTTGGACATGTGGGTCAGAGGGAGTGCTCAGGAGTACCCAATGGATAAAGCTGAAAAAAGAAAACTGCCACAAAAGAAAGTAATATTGAATTATAACTCAAAGTATAAAATAAACATTCATGAAATTACACTGATATAAAAAGATGGAATAAATACATCAGAAGAGACAAATTTCCCTTCTGGCATAATTCAAAAGGGAATTTATGCAGATATTCCACTCTCACACGAGTGGGACATTACACCCAGTTCCTTAAGTGTGGGCTGCTCATTGTGATTTTCTTCTATAGAGTGCATTGAGTAAAGGAGGAAAAGGGTAACTTTACAGTGAAGAAACTGACAAACACTATCTTAGCCAGGTGATCCGTGATTACATGGACTGTGAGGAGTCATGTGCTCTTGATATAAGGTGATGGAAATGATATTTTATTATGGTGTTTTTCCTCCCCCCAAAGCATAATTCCAGTCCAATCATGAGAAAAACATTCAGGAAATCCGAAATGAGGAAAATTATACAAAATATCTAATCCATATTCCTAAAAATGTCCAGGGCATCAAAAACAAGGTAAGTCTGAGAAGCTGCTACAGCCAGGAGGAGTGTAAGTTAGACATGATGACTGAAAGTAGTAAGGTATCCTGGGTGGGATCCCAAAGCAGAGAAAGGAACTTATGTAAACACTCAGAAAATATGAATAGGAGTATAGTCTGGTTAATAATAATGTATCAATATTTTATAAACTATCACAAATATGCTAGCATAAGATATTACTAATAGGGAAAACTGGTTGTGATGTTTATAGGAACTATCAGTGGTCTTCACAACTTTTCTGCAAATCTGAAATTACTTCAAAATAAAAAGTTCACTTAAAAATTAAAACAGGCTTGGTGTGGTGGCTCATGCCTGTAATCCCAGAACTTTGGGAAGCTGTGACTGATAGATCAGTTGAGGCCTGGAGATTGAGACCAGCCTGACCAACATATTGAAATCCCATCTCTACTAAAAATACAAAAATTAGCTGGGGGTGGTGACACACCCCTGTAATCCCAGCTACTCGAGAGACTGAGGCAAGAGAATTGCTTAAACCGGGAAGGCAGAGGTGACAGTGAGCTGAGATTAAGCCATTGCACACCAGCCAGTGTGATAGAGTCAGATGTCTCAAAAAAGAAAAAAGAAAATAAAAAAACAAACAAAAAGATTTTTTTAAAACACATCACCTTACATTTGATGATTATTTTACCAAGGAGATGTATTGATTAAAAACATTTAAATAATATGTTAAATGTAATAAAGAAATATTGTAGAAATTTTAGAATATATGGAAGAAAAACTATATGTGAGTAGTGCTTGGCATTTAATATATGATAAATAGGTAAACATTTAAAATGATTATTTAACATTTTCCTGTAAAATTATATATGACATACAACAAATCAATATCTCATCAACAAACCTCTGCCTCATTTTATTGCAAAATAAGACCAAATAAAACAACCTATTGTGTATAATTAATAAGCCAATCTTAATAGTCAAAAGAGCATATCTAAACAGAAATGTCATTTTACTTTAGACCGATGATATGACCAAAATTCTTAAAACCGTTTTTTTTTGAGATGGAGTCTGGCTTTGTTGCCTAGGCTGGAGTGCAATGGTGCAATCTAGGCTCACTGTCACCTCTGCCTCCAGAGTTCAAGCGATTCTCCTGCCTCAGCCTCCTGAGTAGCTGGGATTACAGGTGCCGCCACCACATCTAGCTATTTTTTCTATTTTTAGTAGAGACGTGGTTTCACCATGTTGGTCAGGCTGGTCTCAAACTCCTGACCTCAGGTGCTCCACCAACCTCGGCCTTTCAAAGTGCTGGGATTACAGGCGTTAGCCACCAGGCCCAGTCTTAAAAATCTTTTTGAAATGCCAAAAATACATATGTCTTTTTCTATTCAAGCTGCTACAACAACATACTTGAGACTGAATAATTTATTAAGAAAATAGAATTTATTTTCCACATTTCTGGAGGCTAAATATTCTAAGATCAGGTGTTGGGATCTGAAGGGTGCCTTCTTGCAATGCCATCACATAGCAGAAGGCAGAAGGGCAAGCTCGTGGAACACTACATGAAGCCTCTTTCAGAAGGGACTGAATTTCATGAACTAGGAAGGAATCCCCATGGCTTCACCTTTTCTTAAATGTCCCACCTCTTCATAGTATCATATTGGAAACAACCGAATTTTGGAGGGGATCAAGTTTCAACATAAAATTTGTAGGGAACAAAAGCATTCAAATCATATCAATATCTTCATTATTTTTAAGAAATTACTTCCAACATGAAGTTAAAATATAATTTAAAATATACTGAGTCAATCTTCAAAAGCAGGGCCAATATACAGAAAACACAGTAAACATTTTAAATAACCATTGTCAAGTACCTGTAAAAATATTTGGAACATTTCTGAAACTGCTCAAATTCCAGTAACTTTAAGGTTACTCATCTTCTTTTTATGGTCTTTAAGATCAGACCAATGGTGCAAATATGAAGAGTGGGCTCTTTTAAAGAAATGCCTATTCAAAGCAGAAATAAGGTTTTAAAAAAATCAACAGTAAGTGTCTAGTACATTTCCTGGGCTCCACATAGGTCCGGGAAGAAGCAGGTAGACAAGGTAGACATTAATTTTAAGTCCTTCATGTTACTTCTGCCTTCTAGACAGGCAACTAGGCCAAAATTGGTAAAATTCAAGTAAGATCTGTTGAAAAGTTCACTGATTTGAATTGATTAAAAATATATTTAAATGGATCATTTTGCCTTTAATATTAAACATTGACATTTAATTTCAATTAATGTTGATATGACTTGAGCAAAAACATTCAAATCATATCAATATCCTTATTATTTTTAAGAAATTACTTTCAACATAAAGTTAAAATATAATTTAAAGTATATTGAGTCAATCTTCAAAATATACAGGGCTAATATACAGAAATCACAGTAAATTTCAATATTAATTACAATATTTCTTGTGTTGAAAGCAGGTGTGAAAAATGTGCACTTAATGGGCAAGATTAAGGTTGATTTGAAGTTGGTAAAAAATTTTGTGAGTCAGTATATTTCTGATGAATCTTCAAAATCCTAGCCTTGAAAATGCCTGTTAGGTCATTTCAGATGCCTCTAGGTGAGAACGGGCAGCATGTACAATTTTAGAAAAATGTATTTATGACTAGACCACAAATAAAAATTCTGCTTTTGTTTGTATTGTTTTAATCAAAGTTATTCTAGACAGCAGAGTTGAGAGCATTGTTTAGCACAACACTATATTTTTAATCCTTTAATTATTGTGTTTGTTACAAATTTGTCTTTCATTCTTATTAACTGAAAAAAATAAATACATCAGGTCTTGTGTTTAAGCTTAATAACCTAGCCATACTTGGAGTTAGAAATTATTTCTTCAGAAAAGCAGCAAACCTCTATACATACTTGTGTCCACAGATATGAAAAAACAACTTACTAAAGTTTTAAAAATAAGTATTTGCTCTTGCACCGATTTTAACATGTTTGTGTAATTTCCTTTAGGAAGGTTGTAAGATTGTACCATCTGCATACAAGGGATTTAAAGAGAGTCAGAAGCTGGTGGTGCTCATGTTCTATTAGGCTCATAGTTTAGTTTTGGTTTTTGTGTTTTTGTTCATACAGATGTGTCTTTGTTTTAGTTACCAACATGTAAAAATCATGACACTTCATCTAAAAATATGGATTTTCAGCTCCTTTGGAATAAAAAACACACTGGTCAGCAGCTCTGTTTTTCTGAAACAGAATGTTGGAGCTTCTTGATTCTAGTACTGTTTTGTAAGCCAATTTGTGCCATTAGGAAACCACCCGTGAGAAAGTATTCTTTGAAACTTATGGGCCATATTGATTTTCTGTACCTGTTTAATGAAAAAGAGTCCATAGCTTTCATGTAATGAATTAATGCTTTAGAGAGAAATCACACCACTTGCAATCTATTGTTCATGTTAAAAATCAAATTTATTTACATAGACAGATTCATTTTATCTTTTCCTTTCAAGCCCTCAACCTCATAGCTTCTGATTCTAAAATCCAAAAATGATTTTACAACAAACCAATAAGTACTTAAAAGTCTCAACTCAGATTGTTAAACTGCCCTAGTTTTTCTCCTGCCATGCAGAAAACTTAATTTAACCTAATACTTAATGAGTTTTCTTATATTAACTTTGTCTCTCTTCTGTTTAAACTATAGCTATATCATTACATTAATATGTACTATAAACATCACATGATTTTAAGATTCTACTGTAGAATCACAGTTTTCCTATTCTTTGTCAGATGTGACATTTTTTAAAAGTCACTAACAGAAATTAGTGAAGTATCAAAAACAGACACAGATATGAGTGATTCTCTAGTTCAAAGGCCTAAAATATATAGTTTCATAAATTTAATGGTAAACATCAGTAAAGTTTTTAGATAAGATCACATAGATTCATATTTAATTTTTCTTACTTCTCTTTATTGCTTAACTTTTCTCTGCAGTTCATTTTTACAGTTTGAACTTTGAGTGTCAGTTCTTTAGTTTTTCTATTTCCATATAAAAAGACAGAGATGTTTCCTTATGTCAGTAGGCTTGTCCTAATTTAACAAACTGTCAGTGAGAAGTTGTCAAAAAATAAAGTTTTCAAAGGGAGTGTTTCCAGGTTTTGCCCATTCAGTATGATAGTGGCTGTGGGTTTGTTGTAAATAGCTTTTATTATTTTGAGATATGTTCCATTGATATCTAGTTTATTGAGGGTTTTTAGCATAAAGGGCTGTTGAATTTTGTTGAATGCTTTTTTGCATCTAGTGAGATAATCATGGATTTTGTCTTTGGTTCTGTTTATGTGATTGGAAGTTTTAGCCAGAGCAATCAGGCAAGGAAAAGAAATAAAGGGAATTCAATTAGAAAAAGAGGAGGTTAAATTGTCTCTATTTGCAGTAGACATGATTGTATAGTTAGAAGACTCCATCGTGTCAGCCCCAAATCTGCTTAAGTTGATAACCAACTTTGACAAAGTCTCAGGATACAAAATCAATGTGCAATAATCACAAGCATTCCTATACACCGATAACAGAGAAACAGAGAGCCAAGTCATGAGCAAACTTCCATTCACAATTGCCACAAAGAAAATAAAATACCTAGGAATACAACTAACAAAGGATATAAAGGAACTCTTCAAGGAGAACTACAAACCACTGCTCAAGGAAATAAGAGAGGACATAACAGATGGAAAAATACTCCATGCTCATGGTTAGGCAGAATCAATATTGTGAAAATGGCCATACTGTCTAAAGTAATTGATAAATTCAGTGCTATCCCCATCAAGCTACCAATAACCTTCTTCACAGAAGTGGAAAAAAAACACCTTAAACTTCATATGGAACCAAAAAAGAGCCTGCATAGCCAAGACAATCCTAAGCAAAAAGAACAAAGCTAGCGGCATCATGCTACCTAACCTCAAACTATACTATAAGACTACAGTAATCAAAACAGCATGATACTGGTACCAGAATAGAGATATAGACCAAGGGAGCAGAACAGAGGCCTTGGAAGTAATGCCACACATCTATAACCATCTGATCTTTGACAAACTTGACAAAAACAAGCAGCGAGGAAAGGATTCCCTGTTTAATAAATGGTGTTGGGAAAACTGGCTAGCCATGTGCCAAAAGCTGAAACTGGACCCCTTCCTGACAACTTACACTAAAATTAACTCCAGATGGATTAAAGATTTACACCAAAGACCTAACACCATAAAAATCCTAGAAGAAAACATAAGCAATACCATTCAGGACATAGGCATAGGCAAGGACTTCATGACTAAAACATCAAAAGCATTGACAACAAAAGCCAAAATAGACAAATGGGACCTAATTAAACTTAAGAGCTTCTGCACAGCAAAAGAAACAATCATTAGAGGGAACCAGTGACCAACAGAATGGGACAAAATTTTTGCAAGCTACCTAGCTGACAAAGGGCTAATATCCAGAATCTACAAAGAACTAAAACCAATTTACAAGAAGAAAACAACTCCATCAAAAATTGGGTAAAGGTTATGAACAGACACTTTTCAAAAGAAGAAATCTATGTGGCTAAGAAACATATGAAAAAATGCTCATCATAAATTCATTAGAGAAATGCAAATCAAAACCACAGTAAGATACTATCTCAGGCCAGTTAGAATGGCTATCATTAAAATACCTGGAGACAACAGATGCTGGAGAGGATGTGGAGAAATAGGAATGCTTTTACACTGCTGGTGGGAGTATAGATTAGTGCAACCACTGTGGAAGACAGTGTGGTGATTCCTTAAGGATCTAGAAATAGAAATACCATTTGACCCAGCAATCCCATTACTGGATATATACCCAAAGGATTATAAATTGTTATATTGTAAAGACACATCACATGTATGTTCATTGTGGCACTGTTTACAATAGCAAAGACCTGGAACCAACCCAAATGCACATCAATGATAGACTGGACAAAAAAAATGTGGCACATATACATCATGAAATACTAAAAATGATGAGTTCGTGTCCTTTGTAGGGACTTGGATGAATCTGGAAACCATCATTCTCAGCAAACTGTCACAAGAACAGAAAACCATACACCATATGTTCTCATTCATAAGAGGGTGTTCAATGAGAACACATGGACACAGGGAGGGGAACATCACACACTGGGGTCTATTGGGGGGTGGAGCACTAGGTGAGGGATAGTTGGGGTGGGGAGATTGGGGAGGGATAACATTGGGAGAAATACGTAATGTAGGTGACAGGGGGATGGAGGCAGCAAACCACCATGGCATGTGTATACCTATGTAACAATCCTGCAAGATCTGCACATGTACCCCCAAACTTAAAGTATAATAAAAAATTAAAAAAAAAAATGTCAGAGAGAAAAAAAAGTGAAGAAAGTTTTGATACATAGAGGAACCTTGAAAACATTATGCCAAGTGAAATGAGTGAGCTATATATGGTTAAATGCTGTATTGTAAATCAAAAATTATCTGAGACAGGCCTCATCCACTTAGAGGTTAATTTAGCTAAGGTTAAGGACATGCCAGGGGAAAAATAAAGGAAGAAAAAACAACAAAATAAATAAATAAAGTTTTATTCTTCACTAAAATGTTGAATTAATATTAAATAATCCCATTTATTCATATTTCAATTGGCATTGAAATTTTTATTTGTAATTTGATTTTAAATTCAATACAGACACTTCTTTAGTAGATAAATCCAAACTTAATGTAAAATCACTTGAAATCAACTTAGAATATGCTATTAAGTTACAGTAATTTAAAATATAAAAATTATTATAACTGATGTGTGTGTTCCAATTATCTCAAACTTTAAAAACTTTAATTTGGCTGTGGAAAAGAGTATTTGAAGGATATCACATATAAATGCCTATTTTAAAAAGTACACAGGCCTGACATGGTGACTCACACCTGTAATCCTAACACTTTGGAAGGCTGAGGTGGGCAGATCATGAAGTCAGGAGTTTGAGACCAGTCTGACCAATATGGTGAAACCCTGTCTCTACCAAAAATATAAAAATTAGCCAGAAAGTGGTCAATTTCTGGGGGGAAAAAGGCAGTTGCAATTTTCATATGGATTGTGTTGAATTTGTAGATAAGATTACAAATTGCTGTTATGGCTTGAATGTTGTCTCTCTCAAAAATTTATTTGTTGAAACCTCATCCTCAATGCAATGTTATGAGGATATGGGGCCTTATGGTAAGTGAGTAGGTCATGAGGGCTCAACCTTGACAAATAGGATTAATGCCCTTATGGAAGAAGCCTGAGGGACCTTATACGTGAATGCACATATGGCAAAGCAGTTTGCCTATTGATATAATATTATGTTTTTTGCTCTTTAATATAATATGTCATATTACACTGATTTTGTGCATGTGTGTGTGTTAAACCAACCTTGCATTCCTAGAAAATACCCCATTTGCTTGAGGTGTGTAGCCATTTTAATATGTTGCTAGCTTTAGTTTGTAGGTATTTTGTTGGTGATTTTGGTCATTTTATTCAAAGAGCTATTGGTCTGAAGATTTCTTACAGTATCTTTGTCTGGTTTTGGTGTCAGGGTAACACAATCCTCTTAGAATGAGCTGGGAAGTCTATGGAACTTGCCAGGAAAAGCATCTGCAGCAGGGCTTTTCTTTGTAAAAAAACTTTTTGATTAATAATTCAGTCTCTTATATAGGTCTATTCAGATTTTCTATATTTTTACTTGGTGCTTTAATAATTTGTGTCTTTATAAAAATTTGTCCATTTACATTATCTAATTTATTGGCATATAATTGTTTATATTATTCTCTGATATGGTTTGGATTTGTGTCCCTACCAAATCTCATGTTGAATTGTAATCCCTGATGTTGAAGGTGGGGCCTGATGGGAGGTGACTAGATTATGGAGGCAGATTTCTCACGAATGGGTTAGCATCATCTCTTGATATTGTTCTAGCAATAGTGAGTATGTTTTCCTGAGTTTTCATGAGTGCTGTTCATCTAAAAGTTTGTAGCCCCCACCCTTGCTCCTGCTCCTGCTCCTGCCATGTGAGATGCCTTGCTTCCCTTTTGCCTTTCACCATGGAAGCTTCCTGAAGTCCTCCCCAGAAATAAAAGCTGCTGTGCTTCCTATACAGCCTGTAGAACTGTGAGCCAACTGAACCTCTTCTGTTTATAAATTACTCATTCTCAGGTATTTCTTCATAGCAGTGAGAGAACAGATGAATACATTCCCCTATAGTCTTTTTTTTTTTTTTTTTTTTTTTTTGAGACAGAGTCTTGCTCTGTTGACCAGGCTGGAGTGCAGTGGCACTATCTCGGCTCACTGCAAACTCTGCTTCTGAGGTTCAAGCGATTTTCATGCTTCAGCCTCCTGAGTAGCTGGGACTACAGGCATGTGCCACCACACCTTGATATTTGTGTATTTTTATTATAATAGAGAGAGTTTTACCATGTTGGCCAGCCTGGTCTCAAAATCCTGAAGTCAGGTGATCCACCCTCCTCAGCCTCCCAAAATGCTGGGATTGTAGGCATGAGCCACCGCACCTGGCCCCCCGTAATCCTTTATAGTTTGTGGAATTGATAGTGAGACATCTCATTTAGTTGTAGTTTTTATAGTTCAATTCATTTGATTTTTTCTTGATAAGTGTAGATAAAAGACTTAAGTCTTTTTGTCAATTTTGCTGAGTTTTTTAAAAAAGCTTTTGTTTTTATCAAATTTTCTCTTTTATTCTATCCTCAATTTCATTTATTTCCTTTCTAGTCTTTTTCTTTTCTTTCTTTCTTTCTTTTTTTTTTTTTTTTTTTGCTTGTAGATTGCTCTTTTTTCCTCTTAAGGTGAAATTTAGGTTACTAATCTTACATATTTATTCTGTTGTAATATACAGTAGTTCCCCCTTATTTGTGGCTTTACTTTCTGTGGGTTTAGTTACTGGTGGTCAGCTGGGGTTCACAGTAGGTTGATATAGAACCACAAAATATCGAGGGAAAGAAGGAGAAAGAGAGACCATTTTCACATAATTTTTATTAAAATATATTGTTATAATTATTCTATATTTATTATTGGTTATTTTCATTAATCTCTCACTGTAATTTATAAATTCAACTTTGTCATAAGTATGTACTTGTAGAAAAAAATAGTATATATAGAATTTGGTTCTATCCCTGGTTTCAGGGATCCATTGGGGGTCTTGCAATGTATCCCCTGTGGATAAGAGGGAACTACTTTAATGTTATTATTCTTGTTTTACAAATGAAAAAGCAGAAGCACACCAAAATTAAGTAATTTTCCTAAGGTCACCCAGCAAGCTCTGGAGTTGGGACTTGCTCCCACTGTAAAAGTATGCAAACTATAACAATGGAAGAAATTGGGCAAAGACACCGAAACTGAGGCCATCACTTTTCCCTCGCTGTGTTGCTGCATTTCCTTCTTGCTGTGCTGGGTTGTCAGGGGAATTAATATTCTATCCTAGGTTAAAGTATAAGATCAGGCCAATCTCCATGCTTTAACTGCAATGACAGGCTCTTGTCTCCTTTCCCTGTGTCTTGGGTGGGGTTTTAAATCAAATATATGAAGTGTAAGAACTGGTTGACTGTACATTTTCATCAATTTTAAACCATTTCAGTTTGTCAATGTTATGTTCATTTGGGAATCATTTAAGATACATGTAACCTTACAGTATTAGCGTGTATTCATGCATTTTAATACCATTAAGAATTAATTTGAAAAATAAAAACAGAAAGCTCTTCTTCCCTGTTTTTCTTATTCTAGTTCTATGCAATGCCCCACTTATTTCTCCAGATGTATTACTTACTGCCTATTTTAGGCAAACGTCTACATATGCTTTCTATTGGCTTAGAAAAGGAGCAGTGTGAAAATGCCTCAGGCATATACTACAATTAATTTGATAAGACAGGGATGGCCAATTATCATGGCATAATGGCATTTTTTGTTGTTGTTGCTGTTTGTCCAGTGGGGAAAATCAAGGTAACAAGTTGCAAGATGACTGGTCCTCAGGAAGTCATTGCCTTTCAAAGTAAATTACGGAAATCAGAACCATTTGATGTCTTTGTTGTTTAGTTATTGAATAGAGCTAAATCTGTAAACTGCTTTGTTAATACTTTGTTAGTCTACCTATGTACTCTTTAAAATAGGATATTTTCTTAGCTACATTTAAAGAGGATAAATCAGACACAATTAAGCCACAACACCCCTTTTTCTTAGAGGAACTAGAACACATTTCAGTATATTCATACATAGCCACATCCAGGTTCATAATCTTTTACTGAAATTCTTCCTGGACTTGCATCCCAATTTGAACCAAGAGATGAAAATATGATAAGTATTTTGTAAATATTAAAATTATGCAGTATAACTTAGAGTTAGTAGCCATTAATAATTTTATTAAAACCATGTTGAGATAGGTATGCACTGGGGCTCTCTGAGAAAAAAATTAGTTAACATCAGATTCTTACAGACTTGTACATAAGAAAAATAAAGCAGATCTTAATGAATGAAGTTCCAAATTAATGAAAAAGTTCCACAGTGACTAATGTTAAGAAAGACAAAAATGTGGTTATATTAGAATTTACAATATTTAAAATTTACAAAATTATAGCTAGATAGGAGGAATGAGTTCTAGTGTGTGACACCATTGCAGAATGATGATACTTAACCATAATGTATTACATAATTTCAAATAGCTAGAAAGAGTATGAACACGCCCAACACAAAGAAATGATAATTGAGATGATGGATAAGCTAATCGATCTGATCTGATTACTATACATTATATGTATTGAAGCATCACTATGTACCCCACAAATACATACAATTCTTATTTGTCCATTCAAAATAAAACAAAATATTTATTCTAGTCAGAAGATACTCATGCCATCTGAAGAAGAAGAGAGGGTGAGAAAGTAAGGGAGAAGAGTATGAATAGTTCTCCTTTGTGAAAAGAGACCAGCCTGCCTCAAATATGGGTTAAGGTGGGGGTCAGGGGTTAAAAGTTCACCATGAAAGTCAAAATATAAGCAAAGGTATGATCCTGTCATAATGAATACACCTATTTCAGAAGTTTAAAAATAAGCTGAGACTTTAATGAGAGTGGAGAAAAGCTGTGTGGCTTTCTGTGAGTAGAACAATCTAGGTGGAAGAGAGAACAAGTGCCCTCATGAAAGCATCTTGGGCAAAGAAGTGTGCCTGGCACGTTCCAGGGACAATAGGAGGCCAGTGTGGGTGAAAGAGCATAGTAAGAACAGTCACAAAGACTCTCTCCTTCACCAAACTCTAGCCAGGCTCCTCTGATCCCTCTTCTCAACTAAGCCTAGTAAAGATCTATTAAAGACCTTTACTTGCAGGATTGTTGCAAGTAAAGGTCTTTAACAGTATCATATGCAACAATCCTGCATGATCTGCACATGTACCCCAGAACCTAAAGTACAAAAAATAAAAAAATATATAAATTAAAAAAAAAAGACCTTTTTTTGGCCTGTAAAGATCTGAACAAATACTAACATTTATAATAGCTCAAAGCTAGTATAATAGCTCAGATTTATAGTAGCTCAAGGCTGCATCCCTAGGATCACTCCTGTTCACCAGCTCCACATCACCCCTATTAAAATGCCTGCCTGAGAAAAGTCTAGGCTACCTAAAGAATTTACTATTTGTTTGAGCTAACATCTGAAGTGAGGTGTCCTGTCTCCCTGCCTTTGTGAGATGGGAAGATGGAAGCTTAACTTCAGTACATGCCAATTAGGATATCCAGATGGGTTTTACTCAACCAACCCCTCCTCCCTGCTTTTTGTAACTTTTCACTTCCCTGACTTTATTCTTGTTCCCGCATACATTTTGATTATCCCTTTAAATGCCCAGTCACCTCTGCACAAACTGGAATGGAGCTCAGTTCTTCCCCCTACTGTCAGTAGTTTAATGGATAAAGTCTGCTTTCACTGCTTCCTTTAACTAATGTCCAACCATGTTACATTTGACAGGAGTATGACACAAAGTCAGAGGTATTAGATGGGAGTCTGGTCACATTAAAGCTTGTAATCTGTGGTACTCTGGATTTAACTTAGAGTGAATTGGGAATCCATTAGATTAGAGGCTTTGGGCTGAGAAGAGGAATGATAAGACATATTTTCAAAGAAACCATCAAACCTCTATATGAAAGAACACCTGCAGATGTGCACTGGGAGAAGCAAAGACACTAATTAGGAGGCTTTTTCGGTAGTCTCAGCAAGAAATGATGATGCATTGGTCTCAGTTAGTAGTAGGGTATATGTGAAGGGATAAATTTTGACTCTATTTGAAGGTAGCATTACCTAGATTTGCCAATTCATTGTGGAAGCTGAATTTTAATATATATGGATTACTTACATAAATTAAAGTGATTTTACACTTTGCTCAAATATCTGTGTCAAATTTATAAATAATGATTTTTTTTTCCAGAACAATTATTTCATGGAAGAAAAGACATCATTACTTAATTAGCAAATTCAGATATATGGTATACATTTCCCACTTGATTTTCTCCAGATAATTCAAAAGTGATAACTTTAATGAAGATAGACAAATGCAGAGTGCTAATTAGCAGATGATAATGAAAGGACATTATTGTTGAGGATGCTATCTATAGAAGATATCCTATTATGTTTCCCCAGAAATACTTGCTTTGCTTTTTACTTTAAACAAAATAAGAAGATTATTAGAAGAGAAAATTTGTTTATTTTTACACGAGAAACAAACTCAGTAAGTCAGTTCTATCAATTGGAAATTAAATTTCTCATTTGTTTGCTATTGAAAGTAAAACAAGTAACCAGAGTCTGAGACCTCTTAAAGAGACAGTTGTTAAATAGCACACATTTATGACCCTTTTCCAGGCACTATGAACAATTATGCATTTTCTTCCATCCATCCATCCATCCATCCATCCATTTATTCAGGCTTTACCCAACGTTGCCCAAGAATCAACGGAAGTTTGCCTAAGGCATTTCTCATCTTTGCAGTGGTATCCACATATATCTGAAACCTAAGTTAGGAATAGTTTGGAATAGCACGTTCTATCTATATGTGAATAATTTTTTTAAACCAGATTTTTTTTATAATGCCAAATGCAGAAAAGAAATGTCAAAAAAATGTGTTTCAAATGTTTAATTGAAAGTCTGTGAATTTACACTAACCAAGAAGTTTCTTTGGGAAAGCTAAAGTGTGGGAGTGTGCGATTTTTATGCTTATCCAAAAAACAGGGACTTTTAAGGATTTCTTATGCTTGACAACAGATGGACCTGCATTGGAATCCTGTTTCTATCATTTGTAAGTTTTGTCACATTAAGCATGATATGTATCTTCTCTGAGCCTTAGTATTATCAACTGTGAAATGGGGTAAATAATAAAAGTCACACAAGACTCTTGTAAGAATTTAATAGAATAATGTAATACAGTGCTTTCTAAATTTCATTGAAAAGTTGCCTGCAACTCAGTAATGTAAATATACAAATATTCCTTTTTTGGTGTCTTAGAATAGTTCACTATCTAATACTTTTCGCTAGAAAAGAAATAATAAATACAGCTTTCTAATAGCTGCATTACTGCAGCTATACACATTTCTTCACTGGTTCGCTTTGAATGGCACATTTTTTGCTACCTTAAAATTAGCACAGTTTACATTTAATGATGATGCAACACAGTGAAATTATCTTATTCAAAAGATTAAAAATAAAAATTAATGTATTAATTTACTCAAAATGTATTCTTCTATTGAGCTTCAGGTAATGTTTATTACTAGAAATACAATGATGTACAGACATAAAACAATTTCTCCGTCAATGTCAAGAAAAGTTTTGGAGGGAAATTTTTGGCAGCTCACTGTTATTTCTCTTTATGATTTGTGATCTTTTATGTGTTTCTTCAAAGTGTTATACAGAAAAAAAAAAATAATAAACCAGCATTTTGAATGGCTTACAAGTGTTCCTAAGCCACATTTACAAGTCTTCATACGATGGATTTTTCTCACCCTAAACCTGCTTGTGGGCTAATAGGATTATAGGTATATAGATAAATTTTGCTTCTCTAAAATTTATGGACAGGCATTATGGCATGGCTGACTCTGAATCCAGCCATGGAAATGAGGCATGGTATTTTTCTGAGCAATATCAATTGGATGAAGCATACAGAACTCAGAGTTTATTCTTCTCCACTACTCTGTGATGTTCCAAGTCTACACTCCCTGAAGTTTTTTACATTTCTCTCTTTTTTAAAAAATATTATTAACCATTCATGCAGTTAAGATATCCATATTGTGTCTGGTTTAATTTTCTTTTCCTCCATTAGGCTTGAGGCTCAGCAACTGAAGATTTCCTCATCCCTCTCTTTGAATCTGGTCTACCCACTTTGATTTTCTCACTGGGGCCTTGGCTTCATAACACTGATGGGACAGGGAATTGGTTGTGCGAACATGACAAAGCTCTCTAGGCTAAAACGTTACTATTGAAATCCTTTCTATTGATTGTTTCTGCTTCTCTTGGCTAACACCGAATTGTTTTCTTTGCTTTTTGTACAATGGCTAGTCATGCTCTAATTCTTCCACTGGGCACATGAGAGAATTCCTGAGAGGGTTCTAAGGAGTTTCCCCACTGGCAAATTTCCTAGATCTTTTTTTTTTTTTTTTTTTTGGTACTCTGATTTAAACAATCACCTCCAGCATTATACTCCCAATTTCTTGCTGCTGGAGGAGACTTGCCAGCCTTTTAGGGTAAAGTAAAAATATACTGGATGTGTGATGCCCCATGCAGATTCACTAACTAACTGGTTCATGTGCCTACCCCCACACCCTGGGAGAATTAGCGGTTAACGGGTCACAGCCGTACCCTTTTGGTGAATTGTCCTTGGCCAAAGTGGCACTCCCTTATCCTGGAGGCTATGAACCATCTCTTCCCTCGTGTCCCTTTCTGTCCAGAAGGGCTCTGACTTCAGCCATAACTAACAGATAATGTAGTATAAAAGTCAACCCTTTGTCTTGGGGTGAGCCAAATCCTGGACTCACCTGAATCAGTCACATGTGCAGCCATAACTAACAGATAATGTGGTATAAAAGTCAACCCTTTGTCTTGGGGTGAGCCAAATCCTGGACTCACCTGAATCAGTCACATGTGCAAAGTCCCTTTGCCTGGATCAGACTGAAGAGAGTTTTCAACTAAGACCAAGTTCTTGCTTACTTTAGATCTAGTACACTATCTTGTTTATTTCACTTTTATTTTCCTAAGAGCATACCCTGAATGTATTCATTTAACAAGAATCCTTGTCTCAGGCTCTGCTCTGGGGAACTCAACCTAAAATGATAAGTAATGTGGTTGTAGCCTGACTGCTTTTGTGATGCCTGCTTGAGCTGTGGGAGGCTCATGCATCTGAGTGTAGTTGCTTACGATTTGCCAGAGTCCTTCTTCTCTGTGCCACCTTAAAGCCAGTCCAGGTTGTATGTGTTTACATATATAATTGCTCCTGACTGGCTCCTGTAAACATTTAAATCCTTAACCTACAAGCTATGAATTTATTCCATTCTGGTATGGGTTCTTACTTAGCCACATTAGAAATATATGACTGATGAATATTAAGACTGGAGGATAAGGAAGAGCTAATGTATACTAGGCAATTTACATAGAATACTATTAATTATCATGATTGTCCTATGACACTAGTATTGTTATGAGCCATCTGAAAACTGGAGGAACAACTAGAACTGCAAAGTAGGATTCAGGATTCAAAAAAAAAAAGCTGAAGAAAGATTAGTTGAGAATCTAATAAAATAACTTTGAATTCTACAGTCAACAGGAAACTCAATATAAACTAATATGATTTGGCTAGAAAAAAGGACAATTCAAACTTGTGATAATTCTATAGAAAGAATGCTCATACTTGGAAGATATTGTGTTCTGTGTTTCATACTTAAAAGAAATATCTTTAAAAACTGATGCCAACATTAAAAAATTATATTGGAAGTAAAGCAAGTAACTTCTCTGAGGGAGTTCATCCCAGAAAATAGAAGACTGGAAGGAAATTGATCAGTCTTCAAATTTTAGAAACAATTACTTTGAGAATGATATGATTTTACATGGAATTGAAGGAATTTGACCTGAAATAGTTTAGTGTGAAAAATTTTTATAAGCTGAGACCTGTGCTCTCATCACTCCATATAGTCAACTGCAAGATGATGTATAGAGAGAATAATAGCCCTAAAATACGCCCACGTTCTAACCCCCAAACCTGTGAATACGTTACCTTACATGGCCAAAGGGACTTTGCACATGTGACAGAAAGGATCTTGAAATGAGATTATCCTAGATTATACAGGTGGTCAATGTAATCACAACCCTCCTTATAAGAAATATAGAAGAAACTGTAACCATGAATCAAAGGTCATAGGTTCATGGGGCCTTAAGCCATAGAATTCAGGACACTTGAAAAGCTGAAAAAGGTGAGGAAGCAGATTATTCCCTAGATCTCCAGAAAGAACAGAGCCCAACCACTTGATACTAGGATTTCTAATCTCCAGAACTATAAGATAATACATTTGTGTGAAGTCACTGAGTTTGTGGTGATTTGTTACACTAGCAGTAGAAAACTCTTCTGGATGGCTTACTAAGTAAGAGAGGATGCTAGCTTCAGATGGGAGGATACATATGATGTTATTATTATTTTCTTTTTTGCAGGAGACTGGAGTTTTATTACTAAAATAAGTCTCCTCAAGCATTCTGGGAACAGAGTTTTTAAGGATAATTTGGTGGGTAGCCAGGGAGCCAGTGACCAGGAGTGCTGATTGGTCAGGGATGCAATCATATGGAGTCCAAGGAGTCTTCTTGCACTGAGTCATTTCCTGGGTGGGGACCAGAAGATCAGATTAGCCAGTTTGTCAATCTGGGTGGTGCCAGCTGACTCATCAAGTGCAGGGTCTACAAAATATGCCAAGAGATGATCTTAGGAACAGTTTAGGGAGGGTCAGAATCTTGTATCCTCCAGCTGCATGACTCCTAAACCATAATTTCTAAACCTGTGGCTAATGTTAGTCCTACAAAGGCAGTCTAGTTCCCAGGCAAGAAGGAAGTCTGCTTTGGGAAAGGGCTATTACCACCTTTGTTTAAACTATAAACTACAAATTAAGTTTCTCCTAACGTTGGTTCAGCCTAAACCTAAGAATAAACAAAGGCAGCTTGGACATTAGAAGAAAGATGGAGTCAGTTCAGTTAGATCTCTTTCACTGTATCAATTACAATTTTGCAAAGGCTGTTTCAATCCCTCCCTTTGGGTTTTATAACACGTTAATCTTAAGGTGTAGGCTATGAAAATGGGAAAAGGCCACAGATTGGTCTGGCTTCTTCCCGCTGACAGGGGATGTAGTGGGAATGGGAGTGAACCCCAAAGTCAGAAGAATGGAACCTCTTTGCCACTGTCTGAGTATACCCCTGCAGGCCTGGCTGGGCTTCCAAAGCTTGTGTGGCAAAAGCATTAGTACTCTTGTCTTTAGTTTTAGTACAGTATTTACGTGAACAGCATACTATAAGGTAAACCACAAGTCCTAGGATGAGGAGTACAATTCCCAATTTTAAAAGCAAAGATTTGAAAGCATTAGTTTGGGGACTTCTAACCCAAAAAGAATTTAGAATTTAGTCTAAACTGTAAAAACTTCAGTAAAAGCTAACAACAGTGTACTATAATTTTTCTTTTTTTAAAAATAGATATTATGTTTTAGGTTTTGGGGTACATGTGAAGAACATGCAAGATTGTTGCATAGGTACATACATGGAAATGTGGTTTGCTGCCTTCCTCCCCATCACCTATATCTGGCATTTCTCCCCATGTTATCCCTCCCCTAGGTCCCCCCAATAGACCTCAGTGTGTGATGCTCCCCTCCCTGTGTCCATGTGTTCTCATTATTCAACACCCGCCTATAAGTGAGAACATGCGGTGTTTGATTTTCTGTTCTTGTGTCAGTTTGCTGAGAATGATGGTTTCCAGGTTCATCCATGTCCCTACAAAGGACACAAACTCATCATTTTTTTGTGGCTGCATAGTATTCCATGGTGTATATGTGCTACATTTTCCCTGTCCAGTCTATCATTGATGGGAATTTGGGTTGGTTCCAAGTCTTTGCTATTATAAACAGTGCTGCAATGAACATTCATGTATGTGTGTCCTTATAATAGAACAATTTATAATCCTTTAGATATATACCCAGTAATGAGATTGCTGGGTCAAATGGAATTTCTATTTCTAGGTCCTTGAGGAATCGCCACTCTGTCTTCCACAATGGTTGAACTAATTTACACTCCCACAAACAGTGTAAAAGTATTCCTATTTCTCCACATCCTCTCCAGCATCTGTTGTCTCCAGATTTTTTAATGATCACCATTCTAACTGGCATGAGATGGTATCTCAAAGTAGTTTTGATTTGCGTTTCTCTAATGACCAGTGATGATGTGCATTTTTTCATATGTTTGTTGGTCTCATATATGTCTTCTTTTGTGAAGTGTCTGTTCATATCTTTTGCCCACATTTGAATGGGCTTGTTTGTTTTTTTCTTGTAAATCTGTTTCAGTTCTTTGTGGATTCTGGATATCAGCCCTTTATCAGATGGGTAGGCTGCAAAAATTTTTTCCCATTCTGTTGGTTGCCGATTCACTCTAGTGATTGTTTCTTTTGCTGTGCAGGAGCTCTGGAGTTTAATTAGGTCCCATTTGTCTACTTTGGCTTTTGTTGCCAATGCTTTTGGTGTTTTAGTCATGAAGTCCTTGCCTATGCCTATGTTCTGAATGGTTTTGCCTAGGTTTTCTTCTAGGGTTTTTATGGTGTTTGGTCTTATGTTTAAGTCTTTAAATCATCTGGAGTTAATTTTAGTGTAAGGTGTCAGGAAGGGGTCCAGTCTCTGCTTTCTGCACATGGCTAGTCAGTTTTCCTAACACCATTTATTAAACAGGGAATCCTTTCCCCATTGCTTGTTTTTGTCAGATTTGTCAAAGATCAGATGGCTGTAGATGTGTGGCATTGCCTCTGAGGCCTCTGTTCTGTTCCATTGGTCTATATCTCTGTTTTGGTACCAGTACCATGCTGTTTTGATTACTGTAGACTTGTAGTGTAGTTTGAAGTCAGGTAGTGTGATACTTCCAGCTTTTTTCTTGTTTCTTTGAATTGACTTGGCTATGTGGTCTCTCTTTTGGTTCTGTATGAAGTTTAAGATGGTTTCTTCCAGTTCTGTGAAGAAGGTCATTGGTAGCTTGATGGGAATAGCATTGAATCTGTAATTTTTCTTTTGAAGCATAATTTTTCTCTCTCCAGCCCCCATTTTTTAAAAATCAATTCATGATAGAACTGATTTATGGTTTATAAAATATATTTAAGTTTTACTGTACATGGCCTGATTATTTGCATAAAATGCAGCAACAATAATTAATTTTTACTTAGGCTTTTAAAATTGGCTTTGATGGAATTCTGTTCCTTGAAGAATCTCAGATAGGACTTTATAAAAGCTGAGCCCAGCCATGGGTTTGTACCCTCAGATACCTATGAGTTGAGCAAAGTCCTGTCCTCTTGAGGTGCCAAGATAATTTTGGGTTCTTGGGCCTGTTAGAAAGCGATATTCTTTCCTTACCACAGGTCAGGAACCTTGTACACAGAATCTGTGTGGACAAGGTATGAGGCCAGATTCTCCAAAAGGCTCTAATTGGCTCTGTAAATCAACCTTTATCCTTTAAAGGACGCATGCCATTCCAATCAAAGCCTGGGTAAAACGACCAATTTCTCCAATGGTGTACTGTTACAGAAAAAAAACGATGTTTATTGCACTTATGCAATTAACTTTACTGCCCTAAATTGAAAATACTTACAAATGGTTTAAAATTCTAGAGAAATCAGGTAGAGAGAAACAAATATGCTCCAAAATTTTTCACAGGAGTATATTTTACTCACTTGTTAAAAGTTGCAAATAGCTCTAAAGAAATGTTATCTGGACTCTGAAAACAAAAGGATTAGCAATGTTTAACACATCACCTCTCCACCAGAGTCCTAGAAGTTTCCTTTGTCCTCTATTTCAAAAGCACAGTTTTTAATGTGATCTGAGAACTGCACTCAAACCCTTATATCTGATTATAAACTGCCTTCTGAAAAGAAACAAAGCAAGACAAAATGTCTGTGTATGACAAAAGCCTATAGTCACTATTAAAGCTGCAATTGACTAGGAATTTTGGTTACTTATATGGCATACAATGATTTTACATAACAGTTATGATTGTTAATAATGTACACTAAATCATATCAGAATTATAGATGTTTCACATAATTTTTTGGAATACATACTAATAACATATATATATATATATATATATATATATATATATACACAAATACAGTCCAAAGAAAACCAAACACCATTCGTTTTTCTATTTGAAAGTTTTCCTTCTATTCTAATTTCATAATCTCCAGAGTTATTAATCAGAAACCTACATTTAAGAGCACATGTTAAATTTTACAGTTGATTATAAAACCATCTTTTAAGAGGACCAAAATGAGACAACAATTGCTGGACCCTCACATGGGGAACCACCTTATCACGTTGGGGTCACCACCTGCCAGGTCCTCACACAGGGCATCACCTGCTGGAGTCAGATCCACAGACCCAGGCTTGCATGATGGATGATTGATGTACACTGACACAAATCCCTTGCCTTTCAGTCCGACTAAGGGGCTCTGCTGCCTCAGTCTGTAGCGTCAACTGGATCAGCCAGTAAAGACTGCATTTATTTAGTACAGATTAAATGACAAAGGTTGTGAGTAAATGCCACTAGAATTTAATTAACATTGTCCACATCCTCCTGCCCCCGAGAGAGCCATCCTACCCATGAATGACTAAAGGTTAGTTTTAGGACCATATGAGTAGACAAGCTATTTAGATAAACTCTTCTACATGTCCTTGTTATTTGCTTTTCTGCTGTTAACTCAAGGTATAGATGATTAGGGTGCTTTCGGTCAGACCTTTTACTGAAACTATGCTACCTCCCACTCTGGTTTTGCAAGAAGGTTTGTAACTTATTTCTATAATTTTATAATTTCTCCCACCATTCTGACTGAACCCCCACAAACAATTGTCTGTGGATGAAAAAAACATTGTAGGGTAGCTACAGTTAAATACACGATTGGCAAGAAAATTTGTTACCTCTGTGGCACACAGCCATTTAACATTATTATTCCTGATAACATGTACTAAGTCATATTAGAATTATAGGAGTTTTACATAATTTTGGAACACATGCCAATAATACCTTGACCCAAATATAGCCCCAAAAAACCCAGCACCATTTTTTATTTGACAATGTTTCCTGTATCATTTTTATACAAAATAAGCCAAACATAATTTTTGGAGATTAGAGGTCCTAATACCTAAAAGATTAGGCTAGAAAGAGACATAATTTGATTTTAGAAAGTTTGTCAAATATCAAAGATTTAAGACACTGGATATCACAAAACAGAATCCCAAGTCACCGTAAGTCATTCATTTGACCAAAATGAGAATTAAAAAAAAAAAAAATTAACAAAGAAAAACCTTTAATAGAGGAGACTTGACTTTGCAAACAAGACCCAATGAGGACAGCATGAGACCAACTAAATCTGCCTCTTCTCTCTCTCCTTTTTTTCCCTGCCATTTACCCAAAGGAGAAAACAAAACCCTTTCATTATCTTTTAACATTACATAAAAATCAACATCAAAAGAGAAAACCAAGTTTCATGCTTGCATTGGTGCATCTTTAATGTTAAAGCTAGGTTTTTAAATAAAATTTTATATCTCTATCCAGTTTGAATTAGTCTGACCATAAGGTAAGATTTCATAAAGTTTTTAGAACACTTTGCAATTTTCCATCAAACAGCATGTCAGTTTTCTAAGACAAACCCTGTTATTCTGACACATGGGCCCAGATTCTGGCCTGACATTACTATGATTTTAATGTTTTAACCTAAGGGAAAAAAGCTAAATAATTTCTTTTAAATCTTAACCAACTTGTTTATGCCCACAGAATTTTTTATAAGATCGACCCTTACAGACCCTTTTCACTTTGCTTAGATCTTCAGTTTTGTTCCATTACTCTTTTACGTTAAGACAATCTTTAAAACCCTCTGAACTAGACAACATTACATTCCCTTTAACAAAAGCCACATTACCATGCCTTCCTATAATCTTTTGCCAAAAGCACATTCCCTACACACCTTCTATGTAAACTGTTTCTTCAGTGGTCTCAACTACACGTTACAATGTTAACTCTTAGCAACCTTTATTTTTAGTGAAAAACCTGATAGGTAAGCCATTTTAATTATATACTAGGGAGTGGAGCCTAGGACATTAGACAGAAATGAAGATAAGGTCTGACTCCTTTTAGCATACCTAGCAGACATGGCTCTCCATATGTCCCCAGGCCTTATCTACGATCTAATGCTCCAAAGTAGGTGAACTGAACAATTTTCAAAAGTCAAAGAAACAGTCTGACTTCAAAGCATTTAGCAAATCCGATATCTGACCTTAATTTAGACCACATGTGTACATTTTCAAGATTTTTAAATTTTACCAATAATCTTTAAAATTGTCTTTATTTCAAAAAGATTCCTAAAGTCACATAACATAAAAAAACAAAAAGTCATTAAATTTATATTTTTCTGACATAATATTTTATTTAAGCACTTATTTTTCTAAGTCACTTAATCAGAGTTTTTCATATACAAACGTACAACACATAAATACATAGATGGACAGAATATTCAGCACTTGTAAGATATTTCATTTGCTAGTTTCTTAACTGTATTACTGACTTCAGGGAGGAGCAGTTGGAGGAACAGAGCCAGCATTTCTAGGACCAAATAAGCAGCAAATAAGCAGCTCAAGGCCAAGAGAGATTCCCAAAATTAAGAATGCCATTTTATACTGGATCCCAGATCTCCCCCCAAGTGGGAGAAGACAGTGCAGTGCTCTACCCTGAATTTCATTGTAACGCAACCCAAAGCCAATCAGCCCATTTTGTAATCAGGCGACCCCCATGGGAGTCTTATCTCCCAACGGGGGCTAGGAATGTTTCCTTATCTTCCAGGTTGCCAAGAGCAAGTTTCTCTGATCCAAGTGTGCAGAGTTAAGTATTCCTCCATAACTACTATTAGTCATCCCCTAAAATATATTTCCTATGTAGTTATTACACACCAAAGCTCTCTCATAATGAGAAGTAATTTCTGATACCCCCTAAACTCAAAACTGTCAGATAACCCAGTGCAAAACAGAATGGAGCTTTTTAATTTTGAGAGCGAGCTATCTGCTTTTAATTCCTGGGGTTCCATGAGGAAAACAGAGCTTTTGTCCAAAATGAGGTCTGTGGTGCTTCCTGTTTTTTCCAAGGAGTTCCAGCCTACCAGAAATTATATCAGGGCTTCTCATGTGTGCATTAAGATTGGGAAGACGAAAAAAATGAAGAAAAATAATTGAATTGACAGAGAAGAAAAAACCTTTTTCCAGAAACAAACAAACAAACAAAAAACGCACGCAATTCAAGAAGAGAAAAATATAAAGGCATTTTCAATATACCTATAACTTGTTTATCCACTTTTAATTAAACTGACTTTTAACCATAGCACTCTTTAAAAAAAAATCCTTTTAAATTTTTTATTACCTAACTTCAGCCATGCCAAGCAGCCAATATTTTTGACTTTTGAATTTTACCACAGATAACTTCCCACATGAAATGTTTAAGTTTTAACTAAGGTTATAAGTTAACCATGGATACATAGGTGTCTCAAAGATATGGTAAGCAGTTTCTGCTTTTACAAGATTTAGAATCTCCCTCAGGGTACTTTAGAGAAGGAAAAATTCAAGACAGGAAGTCAGAAGCTATACATGGGGAGTGGGGGAACCTCAATAAATGGCAGAGATACATAAATAAAACTCAGAAAGGAATCATTTTGGAAGCCAAGACTAAAACCCAGGCCACCATTGTGAAAAGGCAAAGCCTGAGCTACTGAGTTACAGCATTGAGCAATTTCTATCGCTCTCCCCAGAGGGAGCCCAGAGATGCCAATTTCAAGCTTGCACAGGCTTTTAACTGCTAAAGAAAATTTTTGGGGCCAACTATGACACGAATATACAAATTCCTGTCTTTGAGATGGTGAAAACCAAGAGAAAGTATCCTCACATGGTTACAAGGTTAAGCTCTTAAGGACACAAAACAAGACAGAGAAATGACATCAGATATTGGTTTCACGGACCTGCAGCAAAGTTTGTAACTGACCAGCCTGCCAGGCTGGCTTGAAGAGTGGGCTTATAGTGGTCCTAAACCCACATGCTAACCTGTGATACTCTTTTCTCCATTACAGAACACAGAAAGACAAATTCTTAGCACAAAGTACACCAGCTTTGCAACAGCTTAGGACTAGTCTCACAAAGCCTTTTTTCTATTAATCAAACCCTTGCAGAGGAGACCAATAGTTTATTGTTTTACCCAGACAGAGAAAGAGAGAGAGAGAGAGAGAGAGAGAGAGAGAGAGAGAGAGAGCAGAAAGTTGACTGGTAAAAATTTCTTACCCTTTTTTCTGGTATACCAGGTTTCTGGGTTCCCTTTCTCTGCAGCTTCCAGAAGAACAGAGTGGCTTCTGATAACACCGCTTGTTTGTGCTGTTGCTGTGGGGTTCAAGCCGCTCTACAAGAGAAAACCACCCTTTACTGTTACAGAACCATAGGCAAAATTCTTAATTTGCAAGATGCTGCCCGAATGGGCTTCATGGGGAACTGAATTAACATTTCCATCCCAGCAAAATACACATAACAAAATAGACAATCACCTCGTGGCACCCAGTATGGGCCTGGCACAGCTCAAAGTTTTTCCCATTGTTCCCTGTTTTTGATCCACTCCAGATGGGGAGGGACAACCTCCAATATGGTAATTCGTAACGGGGTCTCTGGGCAGGGCGAAAAGCAGTTAGTCACTCCGAGAGAGAGGCCTGTTGAGCTTTCTTTAGGGTTCACCAAATTTAACTAGTCAAATAAGGAGGGTTCTGAGTTAGGCCTGCAGAGTTTCCATTAGCAACCTCTTCTGAGATTCCTTCCACATATACAAACACACACAAACACAAGACAGACAGAAGGCCTCCCAAATCAGATCCCTAACCAAGAACTCCAAGAGTACCCCTTCCTAACTACCCTCCTATTCTCCATATGAGAAACTTCCTCAAAATCTTCCTGATTGAAGATAAGACTCCCAAACCAGGATCCTTCCTACTAGTTAGAAAGAGCCAACCAAGACCCCCCATGAGCTGAACAGACACCTCCACAATGGCAGTACAGACACAGACTGTCCATGGTGAAGCTACAAACAGACACCTCTCATGGGGCTGCAAACACCACACCATAGGGTTGCAGAACCATTTGGGAAAAGGAAGGAGGTGTTGGTAGCACCTAGTATACTCACCATTCCAGATGCACCACAATGAGGCTACAGACACACACCCCACCATGGGGCTACAGACAAATACCCTGTGTTAGGGCTACATTTAAGGGATGTTTACCCATGACTATTTCTCCATTGCAATTAAATCCATGCACATTGGGCCAGCAGTACCCCACAAGTAGAGAAAGTGCCAGAGTCAGACCCTAGTCCAAGAGAACTAGATGGCTGCTTTGGCTGGCTTCTGGATCCATCGCTGGAGGGGTCCACTGAACCACAGGCAGGTAGCCACGAGGACAATCCTGGAAGAGCTCCCAAATTTGTAATCACCCAAAGGGTTCACTTTGCCTGCTGTCTAGACAGAGCCAATTCATCAAGACAGGAACATTGCAATAGAGAAAGAGTAATTCACGTAGAGCCTGCCCTGTGGGAGACCGAAGTTTTATTATTACTCAAATCAATCTCTCATATGATATGCTTAAAAATTCCTCTTAGTCCTGAGCTTTTATTGTTTAAAAATCAAAATACAAACAAAAAACAGTAAGACTTTGATCCCACCTGAAAATCATAAGGCAGCATGTTATATAGTGCAGTATTTTCCTAGCTGTGGTATTCATATTTTTCCAATTCTAGGTACCATTTGAAAAGTTTCCAATTTAATGTTTTTGTTTTTTTTTTTTTCCTAAATCGAGTCATTTCTGCTTTTTAACTTATCAGAAGTACATTAAGGGAAAGCTTTATATAACTATTTTAAATGGAAATTCTGTAAGTTTTTATCAGCTGAATACATTTGCAGAAACCAAATAAATATAATATCAGCAATAGAACACAGTATTATTGAATTCTACTTACTTTTGTTGCCTACAGAAGGCTCTGAATTTGGAGTCTTCTGTCTCTTGATATAAATGAGAGACTAACACTATGTCTTTTTCCTTGATTTGGGATTGAAAGAAAATTTTTAAAAACAGATTTTTTTATTTGAAATTCAACATGTTGGGTGACATCTGTGATCTTCATTTTGAGTGTTCTCCATTGGTTCATGACTCATAATTTAGTATATGCTGGCATAGTGTCAAAACACAACTTTGCAGTGGATAGGCCTTGGCTCAAATGGAAGTTCTACTGCTATTATTCCTGTGACATTAGGCAAGTGACTTAGATTCTCTGTACTATAATGTTTTTCCATAATGGTTGTAATAGGCTTACTTCAGATGGGTATGGGCTAAGTCAGAAATAATGTATGTCCTAAGTAAATAATTGTTAATACTTATTTAAATCCTAGGCATCAGAGCCTTTTCTGAGTTGTATGCTATGCTTTCTTTTATTTAGTCTCTACAAGAGAGTAGAGAGAAAAAGAGTTAAAACAGCCAAATACCTAAATCTGCCAACAGGCTAATACTTGATATTGAATAGACTATAAGTAAGTTGAGGGCAAGGACTATATATAATTTATTTTTTGTTTATCTAGCACTTAGCACAGTCTCTGGACATGGTGTATGCTCAATGATGATGGTTTAATTGAGCAGTAGTGAGGTTGCTTGGGTTTTATTACTTGGCCTGTCCTTGTCAGTTCAGGTTGGTCTAACAGATCTTAAATGACAGAAATTTGAGATCCTTAAAAAACAGAAATTTATTTCTCACATTTCTGGAGGCTGGGATATACAACATCAAGTTGTAGGTGAAACCAATACAATGAGAACCAATACAGTAAGAACTTAGTCGGTAAGTTCTCACTTTCCAACTCATAGATAGCTCTCTTATTTTTTAGTCTTCATAGGTATGAGAGCAGAGAGAGAAAGAGAACAAGCTCTCCTCTCTCTTCTTATGAGGGCACTAATCCCATTCACAAGGCTTTTCTCATAATCTAAGTACCTCCCAAAGACCTTTCCTCCTAATACCATCAAAGGAGTGATATGGATAGTAATCATTTGTGGGTTAGAAATTCAATATATGGATTTTCATAGGATACAAACATTCAGTGCATAGCATGGTCCAAATAGCTGCTTCCAAACTTTTGCAAAATATGTGATTTTGAATCCTTAACTTTTTCATATTAAGGTGAAAATAAACCTGAAAAAAGTATATCAGCCAGAGATCTTGAAAATGTAAATCTAGTCAATCCTAAGAGTAGTTTTAAAATATTTAAATAGTAACATGCAACAGCATCTCATTTCACTTACAGAAAAAAAAAATTCCTACTCGGGGGTTTCAAAGTTATACATAAGAAATCAGCAAGTATTTTCTGTAAAGGGTCATATAGTAAATGTATTAGGCTTTGTGGGCCATACAGTCTTTGCTATAACTACTCATGTCTATTCATGTAGCATGAAAGCAGCCATAAACACTACATAAATAAATGAGCATGCCTGTGTTCCAATAACACTGTATTTCTGAAGACTGAAATTTATATATTTATGCTTTCAATGTATCATAAAATACTAGTTTTCTTTTGATTTTTAAAAATTCTTTAAAAAATACAAATCATTTTTTAATTTCACAGATCATATAAAAATCCATTCCTTTGTCTACTTTTTAATGAGATTATTTGTGTTTCTTTGTTGAGTTGTCTGACTTACAAATTCTGCATGTCAGTCCCCTGTTGGGTGCATAGTTTGCTATTTGCTGTCCTGTTCTTTAGGTTCACTCTGTTCACTCTGTTGATTGTTTCTTTTGCTGTACAGAAGCTCTTTGGTTTAATTCAGTCTCATTTGGCTATTTTTGCTTTTGTTGATTGTACTTTTGAGGTCTTAGTCATTAATTCTTTACTTAGACCAATATCTAGAAGATATTTTCCCTTAGTTTCCTTTTTGTTTTTTATAGTTTAAGGTCTTACATTTGGGTATTTAATCCATATTGAGTCGATTTCTGTACATGATGAGGGATGGGCATTCAGTTTCATTCTTTTGCATATTGCAATATATATTTTTTCCAGTACCATTTGTTGAAGAAGGTATCATTTCCTTAGTGTATTTTGTCAACTTTGTCAAACATCACTTGGGTATAAATATCTGACTTTATTTCTGGATTCTCATTCTGTTCAATTTTTCAAAAGAAGACATACAAATAAACAACAAGCACATAAAAAAATGCAACATCATCAGTCATCAGATAAATGCAAATTAAAACCATTATAAAATATCCTCTTACATGTCAAAATTATTATTATTAAAAAGTAAAAAGATAGCAGATGTTGATGAGGAGGCAGAGAAAAGGAAATGCTTACACACTGTTGGTGGAAATGGAAATTAATACAACCTCTATGGAGAACAGTATGAAAATTTCTCAAAGAACTAAAAATAGATCTACCATTCAATCCAGTGATCTTTCTACTGAGTATCTATCCAGAGGAAAAAAATCATTATATCAAAAAGACCCCACAATTATATGTTTATCACAGCACCACTCACAATGGAAAAGATATGAAATCAACCTAAGTGTCCATTGCTGGGTGACTGGATTACAAAGATATATATATATCTAGTGTGTGTGTGCGTGCATATATACATATATCTAGTGTGTGTGCGTATATATACACACATAAATATATACATATATACACACACTAGATATATATATCGATAGATATATATACACACACATAATATATATTATATATAATATATAGTGTGTGTATATATATACACACTGTATATACACACTATATATATACATACACACACACTAGATATATATACACACACACTATATATATATAATATGTGTATATAAATATATATATATACACAATAGTATTCCATTGTGTGATTGTGTGTGTGTATATATATATAGTATGTGTGTGTATATATAGCTAAATAGTATTCCATTGTGTATATATATATCTAGTGTGTGTGTGTATATATATATATGTATGTATATATACACACAATGGAATACTATTTAGCTATAAAATAATGAAATCATGTCTTTTGCAGCAACATGGATGGAACTGGAAGCCATCATCTTAAATGAAACAACTCAGAAATAGAAAGTCAAATACTGTATGTTTTACCCTATAAGTGAGAGCTAAGTAGTGTGTATGCATGGACATAGAGTGTGGAATTGTAGACTCTGGAGACTCAGAAGGGTGGGGATAAAAGGGTAGTAGATGAGAATTTACCTAATGGGTACAATGTAAATTATTCAGGTGATGGATAGACTAAAGGCCAAGACTTTACCACAATATAATATATTCATGTAACAAAATTGCACTTGTACATTTTTAATTTAAATGAGTTAAAAAAGGAAAAGCCTTTTCTAACCTCATATTTGAAATTAAGTCTTCTTATTTTCTCTTTCCATGATACCCTGTAGATTTCCTCTCATAGCACTTATATCATTGGATGATTGCTTGAGTAATTATTTGAAAAATATTTCCCCCATTAGTCTGAAAGCTCCACAAGGACAGAATTTCTGGCTATTTCTACATAACATAGTGTACTCAGCCTCTTGTCCAGTGTGCAAAGCACTTCGCTCTGGACAGTGATTGCAAATTTGTTGAGGGATTTATTGGATCCTGTCTACAAAACTCTAATCAAAAACTGATTTGTTGATAGATGCCTTATCTAGAAATAAACAGGAATTGAAGGAATATAGATATCTGGAAGAAGATGAGTTTAAAGTTGCTAAATACAAGATCACTTGATGTACTCAAACTTAACTGCATTCACATTACTGTCCCACCAAGCTAAAAAATTCTCTTAAAATTCTTCTTTTTTCATTCGACACTGGGTCATAGGTTACCATGCTGGTACTATGCTGGATCACCATGCCAAATTTATCCCCTAAAGCCTACAGCAACTACATAGAAAACACTATAATTACAACCATTCTAATAACCATTTTACCTATGAAATCCTTAAGGATTGGAGCTGTTTAGTGACTTGTCCAACACTGAACAGCTAGTTAGTGGTAGAGCTGAGGTTTAGCTTAACTTGTGCATGACACGACTATTAAGTTGGGGCATACGGTCACCCAATGTACTACCTTCTTTGTCCTTCTTCATAGTTCATGTTCTTCCTTTGGAAAAGTTACTCCAGCTCCTCCAAGTAGTTCTTGTGATGAATCATAGAAAGAACCCATGGATTCTTGGGACACGGAAATTTCCCGTCAATTCCAGCTTCCTGCTGATGTATATACACATTTGTATTTATAAAACTTTTTGCAAACTGTAGAATACCAAGTCACCATTGCTAGGTAAAGGCAGTAGTTAATGTTTCAGATGAGAGGTTTCAATTTACTTGTCTGTGGAATTTTTAGATGTATCCCATTTGTAATCTGCAGCCCAATAAAGAAATATTCCAAGATAGCAAGCCATTTAGGACAAAAAATAATTGAGGGATTTTAAAAGTATTAATTTAATTGTTAAGATATTCTAAGGGGATATTGAGTTGAATGCTACCAGCACTTATGAAACTACTGAATTGCATTTCCTGATCCTGACAGATCTTTCCCAAATGTGAGATGATGAGATATTACCTTTCTTTTTCATAGAAAATATTTTTGTTTGTTTGTGGTAGGAGATGAGGCAATTCAGGATTTTAGCACATAATTTGCATGCACATGGTTGCATGTGTGCTTATATGTATGTGTCCCAACTTGAACTAAAATGATGCTTTTGTATAGATTTTGATGTCTTAGGGGAACATCTGGTAGATGGTTGTTTGATTGGGATACAGACGTCAGGTGTATGTGTGTGCGTGTGTGTGCATGTGTGTGTGTGTGAAGGGGGAGGGGGGTCTGATAGTGGTTGTGGTGATAATGAGTGTTTTATAAGGTGAAACGGTATCCATGAGGCTTTTTACCAGAAAAAGAATGCAATCCCCTAATGGGAGAGAGACATATTCAAAATATAATGACTCATAATATGAGTGCAAAATCAATTCTGAATAAAACAAACACGGTGTCTGCCACTCACTCAACTGTGTTCTACTTCTATAGAAGCTGTACCTTATACCTGTTTCAATACACATAAGTATATAAGCAAATGAAAGCATGTTAAAATGGACAAACAGTTTCACAAAGCAATAACTGTGGAACAGTAGAACATGTAATGTACTATGCTCACTTCTGTTTGGAACACAGTATGGCTTAGTACACTATATGTTATATTACAGTGCATGTTCTGATGCCATCAACAGCTCAATAGAAACACATTATTACAGTCTTTACTTTAAATATGAAACACCTGTGGAACACACAGGGTGTATGACTTGCTCAAAGTCAAGCGGCTTGTTAGAGATAGAGCTGAATTTCAGCCTCAAATTGAGTGAGACTTCAAATCTGGGAAATATAACCACTCAATATAGTGGGTGCAACTTGATCTTAGATAAGATCTACATGTCTAGCTACAATCAGATGTGGCACAAATATTAGATTAGGTAACAAGTGTTTTAATATTACAGGGAGGCACTTATAATAGCATTAACATCTTTTGAGAGGATACAGTTCTTGTCTCAAACATCAGCAATATATTTCTTAATATCTGGTTTTAATGACGGTGTTGAGACATCTTTGTATCTTTATGGACAGTCAATGGATTTGCAGTTGGTGTAGACTAAACCTACATATTTAGGAGCACATGCAAGCTCCCTCTAAGGAAGCCTAGAAAAAAATAAAATTTCAGTAATCCCAGAAATAGTGTTATTCCACAACATTTTTGATTGTGCAGAAGAGGAACATCTTTATTTGCAAATCATGTATTATTTGGCCCAAATATTATTTGTTTTGAAAATATTACATGCTAGAATGTTGTCAACAGCTTAATAGAAACACATTATTATAGTCTTCACTTTAAATATGAAACACGTTTGGAACACATAGCATGTATGCCCAGGTTGTGTTACTACAGTTCCTGGTTAGATAACTTTTTGGATCCCAGAAGTAATGATTATTGATTTTGGAGTACTGATTGATGTCCTCCGTAGCTTATATGTAGCTACTAGGCAGAAATACACTTCCTTTTATCCTAATCTTCCCATTATATTAATTGTTACTTGAATTTCATTTTCATTACTCATTTTCTCTCATTCATCCTCTCAGAGTAGAGATAGACAAGTTCATGTAGAGACATGAGATGAGAACTAGCAAAGATGTTCATCAGTAACGGTAATGTTACAAGGTTAATATTAAGTGTTTCTCTAACTACTGTTCTGTTTTAGCATAATAAGAAGACTCTCCTTTTGTCTCACACTTTGTTGCCCTGATTTCCCTATGGAAAGACATATATTAAGGAGATAATTTTAGTTATTTTATTTATAAGTTAGGAAAAAATAAGAGTTAAGACAAAAAAATTGCAAACCATAGTTGTATGCATGTACTCTTACCCATAAATAACTCATCCATGAGCTGAGCAAATTTGGGTTGGACTTTATAAAAGTGCAAATGGAAACAACTCAAGGAAAAAGAAACTTGAGCTTTATGTGGATGAAAGTAGGGCATCTCTGGAAATCCAAGGAAGAGTTTAACAATTAAACTTCTAGAAGTCAGGGATGGAGCCTAGAAGGCAAATTTTTCCATGTTTCTCATTTTTATTCTTTGTGGAGGTTGGTTTATGCTTTTTCCACATATCAGAAAATATAGTTGCTGACAGCTGCAGAATATTTTATCTTACAATTTCAGTGTCAATACAGAGAATGTTCTGGCTCTTTTTGGAGTCAAAAATCCATAGAAAAATGTTTACTGGATAGGTTGGCCCAGATTTTTATACTAGAACAAATCAACTGTAGGCAATGGGTGAGCTAATGTTGTGCTAAATGGAAGCTCCCTTGTTAATCTTAGACGTTTAGTAGGGGAATGGCTATTACCATAGAAAAGACCAATCCATTAACAAAAAGAATCATGTGTTCTAGTCAGCACATAGTTCGTGTTAGTACTGAGATCTGGGGTATATTATTTGGTAGATTTAATCTAAACAAATAGGTGAAGCCACTAGTTCTATTACTTAAGAGTGTCCTAAAATCAGAAAATTTGAAGCAGGTAACTGTCAAATTGTCAAGCTAACATGCAAAACTATGCTTTTTCTGTTAAATCAGATTTATTTGGCTTTCCTTTCCCCAGGTTATGGCTCATTTCTTAGCATTTATTGACCACGTGGTAGTCCTCTTTAAAACCAACGTCTTCTTTCTGCACTCTTTTTTATTTTCTTTTTTTAAACTTTTATTTTAGATACAGGGATATTTGTACAGGTTTCTGCATGGATATACTGCACTTAGGTAGGGAGCATAGTACCCAATAGGTAGTTTTTTGACCCATTCCCATTTTCTAGTTCCCTCTTTTGGAGTCCCCAGTGTCTATTGCTCCCATATTCATGTCTGGGAGTGCTTATTGTTTATCTCTCACTTATCAATGAGAATAGGTGATATTTATTTTTATGTTTCAGCATTAATTCACTCAGGATTATGACCTGCAGTTGCATCCCTGTTGCTGCAAAGGACATGATTTCATTCTTTTTCATGGCTGTGTAGTATTACATGGTGTATATGTACCACATCTTCCTTATTCATTCCACTGTTTAAAGGCACCTAGGTTGATTCTATGTATTTGATATTGTGAATAGCATGCAGTTGAATGTACAAGTGCATTTTTTTTTTTTGGTATAATGATTGATTTTCCCTTGGGTATATAACAAGTTATGAGATTACTGTGTCAAATGACAGCTTTGTTTAATTTTTTTGAGAAATCTCTTAACTGCTTTCCACAGTGGCTGAACTAATTTACACTATTGCCAATAGTATATAAATCCTTTTTTCTCTGCAGCCTTACCAGCATCTACTGTTTTTTTAGACTTTTTAATGACAGTCATTCTAATTAGCATTTCATTACGGTTTTGATTTGCATTTATTCAATGATTAGTGATGCTGAGCAGTTTTTAACACATTTGTTGTCCACTTGAATATCTTATTTTGAGAAGCATTTGTTCATGTCCGTGTCTCCACCCAAATCTCATCTTGTAGCTTCCATAACTCCCATGTGTTGTAGGATGGACCCAATGGGAGATGACTGAATCTCGGAGGCAGGTTTTTACCCTGCTGTTTTCATGATAGTGAATAAGTCTCACAAGATCTGGTGATTTTAAAAGCGGGAGTTTCTCTGTACAAGCTCTTCTCTCTGTCTGTTGCCATCCCTGTAAAATGTGACTTGCTCCTCCACGTCTTCTGCCATGATTGTGAGACTTCCCCAGCTACATGGAACTGTAACTCCATTAGGTCCTTTTCCTGTGTAAATTGCCAATCTTGGGTATGCCTTTATCAGCAATGTGAAAATGAACTAATACAGTAAATTGATACCAATAGATTAAGGTGCTGTTGAAAAGATACTAAAAAATGTGGAAGTGACTTTGAAACTGGGTAACAGACAGATGTTGGAACAGTTTGGAGGGCTCAGAAGAAGACAGGAAATGTGGGAAAGTTTGGAACTTCCTCAGAGACTTGTTGAATGGGTTTGACAAAAATGCTGATGGTGATATGAACAATAAACCCCAAGCTGAAGTAGGAGGTAGTCTCAGATGCAGATGAGGAACTTGTTGGAAACTGGAGCAAATGTGATCCTTACTATATTTTAACAAAGACACTGGTGGCATTCTGTTCCTACCATAGAGATTTATGGAACTTTGGACTTGAGAGAAATGATTTAGGGTAACTGGTAGAATAAGTCTCTAAGCAGCAAAGCATTCAAGAGGTAACTTGGGTGCTGTTAGAGCATTCACTTTTAAAAGGGAAACAGAGCATAAAACTTTGAAAAATTTGCAGCCTGACAATGCAATAGAAAAGAAAATTCCATTTTCTGAGGAGAAATTCAAGCCAGCTGCAGAAATTTGCATAAATAACAAGGAACTGAATGCTAATCCCCAAGACAATGGGGAAAATGTCGTCAGAGCATATCAGAGACCTTTGCAGTAGCCCCTCCTATCACAGGCCTGCAGGCCTAGGAGGGGAAAGTGGTTTCATGGGCCAGGCCCAGGATCCTTAGATCCTTATGCTGTGTACAGCCTAGGGACTTGGCTCTCTATGTTCCAGCCACTCCAGCTATGGCTGATAGGAACCAACATAGAGTTCAGGCTGTGGCTTTACAGTGCGCAAGCCACAAGCCTTGGCAACATCCATGTGGTGTTCAGCCTGTGAGTGCACAGAAGTCAAGAACAGGGGTTTGGGAACCTCTGCCTAGATTTCAGATTTATGGAAACACCTGAATGCCCAGGAAGAAGTTTGTTGTAGGGGCAAGGTCCTCATGTAGAACCTTTGCTAGGGCAGTCCAGAAGTGAAACGTGGGGTTGGAGCCCTCACAGAGTCCCCACTTGGGCATTGCCTAGTGGATCTGTGAGAAGAGGGCCACTGTCCTCTAGACCTCAGAATGGTAGATCCACTGACAGCTTGCATTATGCACCTGGAAAAGCTGCAGATGTTCAACGCCATCCTGTGAAAGCAGCCAGGAGGGAGGTTATACCCTGCAAACCCACAGGGGCAGAGCTTCCCAAGACCATGGGAACCCACCTCTTGTATCAGTGTGACCTGCAAGTGAGACATGGGGTCAAAGGAGATCATTTTGGAGCTCTAAGATTTGACTACTCCTCTGCATTTAGAACTTATATGGGGCCTATAGCCCCTTTGTTTGGCCTGATTTCTCCCATTTGGAATGGCTGTGTTTACCTACTGCATGTACTCCCATTTTTCTAGGAAGTAACTTACTTGCTTTTGATTTTGCAGGCTCAATGGCTAAAGGAACTTGCATTGTGTTGGATGAGACTTTGGACTGTGGACAAAGTCCACAGTCCAAAGTGTGGAGTAACTCAAATGCTGAGTTAATGCTGAAATAAGTTGAGACTTTTGGGGACTGTTGGGAAGTTATAATTGGTTTTGAAATGTGAAGATATGAGATTTGGGAGGGACCAGGGATGGAGTGATGTGGTTTGGCTCTGTGTCCTCACCCAAATCTCATCTTGTAGCTCTCATAATTCCCACATGTTGTGGTAGGTAACTGGTGAGAGATGATTGAGTCACGGGGGTGTGTCTTTCCTGTGCTGTTCTTGTGATGGTGAATGGAGCTCACAAGACCAGATGGTTTTAAAAAGAAGAGTTTCTCTGCACAAGCTCTCTCTTTGCCTGCCACCATCTAAGTAAGATTTGACTTGCTCCTCCTTGCCTTCTGCCATGATCCTGAGGTGTCCCAGTCACCTGGAACTATAAGTCCATTAAACCTCTTTCTTTTGTAAATTACCCAGTCTAGGGTATGCCTTTATCAGCAGTGTGAAAACGGACTAATACATGTCTTTTGCTCATTTTTTAATGAAATTATTTGTTTTTTTGCTTCGTGATGAAGTTCCTTATAGATTCCAGATAGTATACCTTTGTCAGGTGTATAGTTTGTGAATATTTTTTCCCATTCTGTCGATTGTCTGTTTACTCTATTGATAGTTTCTTTTGTTGTACAGAAGCTCTTTTGTTTAATTATGTCACACTTGTCAATTTTTTGTTTTTATTGCAATTGTTTTTGGGGGTTTAGTGAAAAATTATTTGCCAAGGCTGATGTCAATAGGGGTATTTCCTAGGTTTTCTTCTGGGATTTTTATAGTTTGAGGTTTAATCTTTATTTAAATCTATAAATCCATCTGGAATTGATTTTTGGATATGGTGAAAGGTAAGAGTCCAGTTTTATTGTTCTACACTTGGCAAGCCAGTTTTCTCAGCACCATGTATTGAATAGGGAATCGTTTTCCCATTGCTTTTATTGTCAGCCTTATCAAAGATCAGATGGTTAAGTGTGAGGCTTTATTTCTGAGTCTTCTATTCTGTACCATTGGTCTAAGATTCTACTTTTGTACCAGTACTGTGCTGTTTTGATTAAAATAGCCTTACAGTATAGTTTGAAGTTGGGTAATATGATTCCTTAGGCTTTGTTCTTTTTTCTTAGGATTGTTTTCTTTAATCCAGGATTTTTTGACTCAGTATGAATTTTAGAGTAGTTTTGTTCCAATGCTGTGAAGAATGACATTGGTGATTTAACAGGAATATCATTGAGTCTGTAAATCACTTTGGGTATTATGGCCATTTAAATCATATTGATTCTTTCAATCCATGAGCATGGGATATCTCTTCTTCTAGTTGTGCCATTTCTGATAACTTTCAGCAGTGTTTTGTTGTTCCCCTTAGAGAGATCTCTCACCTCCTTAATTAGCTGTATTTCTAGATATTTTATTTTCTTTCTGGTTATTGTAAATGGAATTCTGTTCTTAATTTGTCTCTCAGTCTGGATATTGTTGGTGTATAGAAATCTCACTGATGTTCATACATCGATTTTGTATCCTTAACCTTTGATAAAATTATTCCTTAGTTCTAGTTGCCTTTTGGCAGAGTATTTAGGATTCTTTAAGTATAGTATCATGTTGTCAGCAAAAACAAAGTTTGACCTCTCTTTTCACTATTTGGATGCACCCAAATATACTTTCTGCATTCTTGATCCTACTTTGTCTGGAGAAACCCCCTACATATCACAGGTCCAGAAGTTTTATCAAATTTTGTACTTTCACAAAATTCATAAACCATAGCAAGAAAATAATTAGAAAAGTGTGTTTTTAAATGCTTTTGTCTTCTGATAGTCATTATTTATAATAAATATTTGCAATATCATAAGTCTTCTACAGAAAATCTTTTAAAATACAGTTTTATACTTAATTATGGCTTCTCTATCAGTATAATTCTAAATTGGATTGAACAGTTGGAATCATTGAAAGATTAAATTGTGTATGTAGAAATTAAATCTGCAAAATGCTATCAAAAAGGTGATCATGTTGTTTTTTTGATGTAAGTATCCTTCAAAATTATTTGTTCAACTTATCATTTTATAGAAGCAGATTACATTATCAAAACTGCGTACACTTTTTCCCACAGTTTATTTTTCTCTTCAGACTGATATGAACTTGACATTCAGTCAGATTTTTCATCTGCCAAATTTCCAATATTAATGTTTTCACTTGGGATAAAGCACATGGTTATACTTAAGATTTGAATTATGCATTGCCTTAAAACTTTGAATACTAGTTAGAAAATTTTTACTCAAAACATAAAGTTATGCCAAAATGTCCTTCATATTTTATATTCTACCAATATAATTTGCTCATAGATCTGTGAATTTAAGAGGTACTCAAGTATAAAATATCTGTGACATTACTCATGAGTGATCATTTTTTTTTATAAGTACAAGAAGCAAATGGAAACATAGGCATTCAATTCTGCCATGTTATTGATATGTGAAAAAAATCTTCCAAGTAACCCCTTGGCCTCAAAAGGGAGTTTGGCAATTTAAAAATGTCTCCTTTTCTTGAATTAAGTGCTTATCACAATATTTATGTGCAAACTTCTTTTGATTAAGACTCAACAAAATGAAAAATACAAACTACACAAGTGTCAGATTGCAAACATATTGTGCCACTTGGCACCTAGAAGTGACCTTATATGAAAATCTCTGTGAATGCTGTTGGGAAACAAAAGAGTAGATGTTCAGGACAGAACAAGCAGAAGGTCTGGACAACCAATCTGGGTCAAAACCTGGTTGAGAACTTCATTTCTAATATGAGGCTAAATGAGAATAAGAATAGTAGTTTAAGACTATTCCATGTTTTGGAAGTTATGATATAAAATATCTTGGAAAAATTTGAGTAATACACCTGCTATGTTGGGGAAAAGAATGAAGCCACCAATTTTTAACCCTGTAGTAAAATAAAACGAAAGACTGCTATGAAAGATTATTTAGTTAACTTATCACCAGAAGCTTTTGGGTTACTCTAAACTCTTCAGATAAAATCCTATTATAAACTTTTGGTATGGGCTTGGAAAATAAAGCCATGGAGCAAAGCAAAATTCATGCATTTAAAATAATTTATAAATAACAACAGTTTCACACCTTATATCAACAAATAGAATGTCAGTAAATTCTCAATACAGGTATCTTACTTCATTTAGGCTGCTATAGCAAAACACCATAAACTGAGTAGCTTACAAACAACATAAACGTACTTTATACATTTCTGAAAGCTGGAAAGTCCAAGATCAAGATAATGGTAGATTAGTGTCTGGTGAGGGCCATCTTCCTCATAGATAATGTTTTCTTGCTGTGTCTTCATGTGATGGAAGATACTGGCAGGGGAGGGCGGCTTTTTCAAGGCCCTTTAAAAATACAGTCAGTAATGTATTTCATTAGGACTATATCCTCATGCACTAATCACCTCCCAAAGACCCTACCTCCCAATGTCATCACCTTGGGATTAGACTATCAACGTCTGCATTTGGAGGGAATCGTCAGACCAAAGCAGCAGGAAAAGAAAATATAAATTCCTTCATTGATTGCAAATGTATATAGAAAGATACGGTCATGTGCTGCATAATGACGTTTCATTCAACAATGAACCATACTTATGATGGTGGTTTCCTGAGATTATACTACCCTATTTTTACTGCAGCTTTCCTATGTTTACATATATTTAAATACACAAAGCTTACCATTGTGTTACAGTTTCCTACAGTATTCAGTACAGTCACATGCTGTACAAGTTTGTAGCCAAGGAACAATAGATTGTAGCATATAGCCTAGCTGTGTACTAGGCTGTACCGCCTAGGTACATGTAGGTACACTATGATGTCTGTACAATGATAAAATCACCTAGTGATGCATTTCTCACAGCATAACACTTTTTTGCAATGCATAAATGTATGTATGTACTTGACACGTTGTATACTTTTCATCCATTTCCAGAGCCCTTAAATTGTTATTTTTCATAATTGTGTCATTTTATAGTTGTGCTATAGCAAGAGGCTTTGTTGAACTTTTTACTTCATACTGAAGGTATCCAATTTTTGATACTTTATATTTGAATTTCACTTGAACACAAGTAAGTAGGAGAAAAATTGACCATAATTTTGAAGTCTATACCTACAAAAATGAATGTCTCCTCACTGGTTAAATGGTACTTTTTGAAGAGGTAGCATTTCCTAGTGAAAAAAGCACAAATCAGTGGGATTAATTTTTAACATGTTGATTTAGTAGTTGTGTAATTTATAAAACTACTTAAATTTTCTGATTTAAACTTCCTCAATCACAACAATGAAATAGAACAAAGATATTTATACATGTTTGTTGAAGTATCAAATTAAATGACAAATGTTGAAGTATCAAATTAAATAAAAATGCACAGTGGCATTCAAAACACATACACATATGTAATCATTTCTTCATTGTATATAAACAACATTGTATATACATCATATTTCCTTTTTTTTTTGCAAAAGAAAGACAAACATATTGGTACCTCAACATGTTGATTTTATATTATTGTTACTCTGTTCCTTTAAAAGGAAGCTTCATTAATGTGAATGTAGTAGTCATTTTGGCTAATTACAAATATACCCTTTTCCTTTTATGGTGCATAATAAACCTCTACTTCCTCAGCCACCTTATGATTATTTGCTGTGGCATGACTTGCTTTGCCAAAGGAGAGGACAGAGGAGTAAATATGATACTTAATTCCAAAGTTCAAAAAACTGGGCATGATTTGCAACATTCTATTTCTTCTGCCTTGATGATCTGGATGTACAATTCCATCTGAAACAGACTCTTCTGGCAACCTATAATGGAGATGAGTATTGAGTGAGAAATAAGCTTCTATTTTTCCAAACCAATGTAATTTTGTTCTTGCTAGTTAGTACAGCATACCTTAGCCTAGTCTGACTAATAGTTTTTCTTTTTCTTTTTAATATACATATTTTATTGCACTTTAGATTTTGGGGTACATGTGAAGAATATGCAGGATTGTTGCATAGGTACATATATGGCAATGTGGTTTGCTGCCTTCCTCCCCATCACCTATATCTGGCATTTGTCCCCATGTTATCCCCCCCAACTCCCCACCCCCTGCTGTCCTTTCCCTAGTTCCCCCACACACACCCCAATGTGTGATGCTCCCCTCCCTGTGTCCATGTGTTCTCATTGTTCAACACCCGCCTATGAGTGAGAACATGTGGTTGATTTTCTGTTCTTGTGTCAGTTTGCTGAGAATGATGGTTTCCAGGTTCATCCATGTCCCTACAAAAGACACGAACTCATTGTTTTTTATGGCTGCATAGTATTCCATGGTGTATATGTGCCACATTTTCCCTGTCCAGTCTATCATCGATAGGCATTTGGGTTGGTTCCAAGTCTTTGCTATTGTAAACAGTGCTACAGTGAACATTTGTGTGCATGTGTCCTTATAATAGAATGATTTATAATCCTTTGGATATTTACCCAGTAATGGGATTGCTGGATCAAATGGAATTTCTATTTCTAGGTCCTTGAGGAAGTACCGCACTGTCTTCCACAATGGTTGAACTAATTTACACTCCCACCAACAGTGTAAAAGTGTAATACAGTTTTTCAAAAGATAAGATTTATTTTTTTGCATTCTTTGATATTATATATGTCCAGTAATATGTTTTAAGTATTCATGTACCTCAAATGGGATTTTAACTAAAATCAAAAAGTATGCAAAAGTTTTATTAAAAAAAATTTGAAACTTCAGTTAAAGAGCTTACATTACCTTGCAGATGAATTTTGCAGTTAGAAAATAATGGTAAATGTAAACTAGTAGCTGAAAAATTTCCAAGCTAAAAGTCATTAAACTAGAATAAGCACTTGAAAATGCATATAGACTCAGATAAATGCATATATTTAGTCTAACATTTCTGAAGGTACTTTCTCTAACTGGCAAATTCAGAAGCACAGAAATAAATGCAAGTAATTTGAGAGCTCTGCACTGGCATTTAAATACAAGAGAAAAAAAAATGTTAATAGGATAAGTACTAGAAAGGATTAAGTGAAGCTAAACACCAAAGAGGATTAGTTATTATCCCGCCTTTACAGGCACCCAAGTTTCATGTGGCCAAATAGATAGGAAATAGAAAGCCAATCCTGCAAAATGGGATATTTTTTCTTTTTGCAATAAGATTATATTAAAATCAGTTTTATTATGGCACATAACTAAACAAGTAACACAATACCTGAGCTTTCCTCTGGATAATCTAAAATGTAACGTGCTTTTAAACATATTTTAGGGAAATTTTAAGGGTGTTTTTCCCTGCTAAATATTTATTTTTAGATATACACATGAATTTGAAATTAATCAACAGGTATCCTACTTTTGAAACCAATCATTTATACCTATACAGTGATTTAGAGCTTTTCTGGTATTGAAGACAAATATAACTGCAGAGATTTACAGTGTTTTACTTCATTTACTGTACATATAATTGCATTAAGGGAAAATATAAAAAGTATGCATGTGTATATGTATATGTACATAAACATCATATATTAATGTATGTAGGCACATTTGCCAACATGAACATTTAATATTTAAATATCTCTGAAATTTAGACATCTTTAAAAATAGATGAAAAGTCACTGCTGTAGTTGTCTTGGACTTTTTGCCATTACCTACATGTGTAATAACTTGGTGGTTGTACTTGATGACATAATTGGAAAATTGGAGTCTCATTATGTCAGTCAACAAACTATTTAAAGTCTATTTAAGAAGGAATGAGAACCCTGGTATGAGAAGCTTCAATTGATATCTTCAATAGATCATAAATATACCAGCATTACAAATGTACAGAAGGCCAGGCACGGTGGCTCAAGCCTGTAATCCCAGGACTCTGGGAGGCTGAGGCGGGGGGATCACGTGATCAGGAGTTAGAGCCCAGCCTGGCCAATATGATGAAACCCCATTTCTACTAAAAAATACAAAAATTAGCCAAGCGTGGAAACATATGCATGTAGTCCCAGCTACTCATGAGGCTGAGGCAGGAGAATAGCTAGGACCCGGGAGGCAGGGGTTGCAGTGAGCCAAGATCGCGCCAGTGCACTCCAGCCTGGGTGTCAGAGCGAGACTCCATCTCAAGAAAAAAAGGGATAATAGTGTACAGAATAGTTATTGGTGGCTTGGAAGAAAATGTTGGAGACAAGAAGTTGGAGTACTCTTAAGAAATATTGTATTACTAACTCTTGATGGTACAGTAACTAATGTTATCTTTTGTAATTTAGTGATAATTTTCCATCAAAAATAGATTCAGAAAAATTAGTGTTGGATGAAAGACAACCCAGGAATAAATGAACCAGTTTATTTTGCTCATATTTTCTTCTTTGTGCATACATAAAAATAATACAGAACCTTAGAAACTATCATAGTAATTTTAACAACTAAAAATTCTTTCAATAGAATAAAATGTAAAAATCATATAAAAACATTATTGTATACTAGTCAACCTTTTTTCTTACCTAGCATTGCTTAAATAGGTTTTAGCCTATAGTTGATGACACCTATGTTCCATGAAGTATGCTAGCTTGTTGATTATGATTTTCTAAATTTCAACTTGAAAGGCAAGTGATATTGGCATCTCTACTGGGAGTGCTATTCTAGCTGTTAACTATTCAGACCATTTTTCATGGAATTTCCAACTTTAAATTGTTTTTTCTCAACATTAGCTTGTTTACTAAGGCTAAAAAAGAATTTAAGAGAGGAAACGATGTGACACATAGCCTGATTCCTAAGTATAGCGAGTTGGTTAAAATTATTTACTAGTTAAAATAGGAGTAGCAATACATTTTATTAATTAATATCTAATCCCTATTCACAAATGACACATACTTTATTGTACTGAATTTTTTTTCTTTTTTTTTGAGATGGGGTCTCACTCTGTAGCTCAAGCTGGAGTACAGTGGCATGATCTCGGCCCACTGCAACCTCTGCCTCCTAGGCTCAAGCGATTCTGGTGCCTCAGCCTCCCAAGTAGCTGGGACTACAGGCACACACCACCAAACCAGCTAATTTTTTGTATTTTAGTAGAGACAGTGTTTCACCATGTTGCCCAGGATGGTCCCAAACTCCTGAGCTCAGGTGATCTGCCCAGAACGCCTATAAAGATTCTTTCCATGGAGTTCTCACCAAGATAGTTTTATACCATCATTTTTAAAACTCAGGCCATATCACATATTTTTTTCTGAGAATATATTATTATTGGTATCTTTTTTTTTATTGCATTTTAGGTTTTGGGGTACATTTGCTGCCTTCCTTCCCTCCACCTATATGTGGCATTTTTCCCCATGCTCTCTCTCCCCACCTCCCCACCCCCCGTCCCTCCCCTATTTTCCCCCAACAGACCCCAGTGTGTAGTCCTCCCCTCCCTGTGTCCATGTGTTCTCATTGTTCAACACCCGCCTATAAGTGAAAACATGCGGTGTTTGATTTTCTGTTCTTGTGTCAGTTTGCTGAGAATGATGGTTTCCAGGTTCATCCATGTCCCTACAAAGGACGCGAACTCATCATTTTTGATGGCTGCATAATATTCCATGGTGTATATGTGCCACATTTTCCCTGTCCAGTCTATCATCATTGGGCATTTGGGTTGGTTCCAGGTCTTTGCTATTGTAAACTGTGCTGCAATGAACATTCGTGTGCATGTATCCTTACAGTAGAACGATTTATAATCCTTTGGATATATACCCAGTAATGAGATTGCTGGGTCAAATGGAATTTCTATTTCTAGGTCCTTGAGGAATCGCCACACTGTCTTCCACAATGGTTGAACTAATTTACACTCCCACCAACAGTGTAAAAGTGTTCCTATTTCTGCACATCCTCTCCAGCATCTGTTGTCTCCAGATTTTTTAATGATCGCCATTCTAACTGGTGTGAGATGGTATCTCAATGAAGTTTTGATTTGCATTTCTCTAATGACCAGTGATGATGAGCATTTTTTCATATGTTTGTTGGCCTCATGAATATTTCAGCACATTTCTTAATTTGTCCACACTTTATAGCAGAAAAGATTTTTTAAAATATTTTCAATTTTTAAATACAAATTCATAAAATTTACTTTCAATTTCAGGTCCAACATGTGAAGGCTTAGAAGTCATTAATCCTGTCCTTGCAAAAATAAAAGTGTAAATGAAATGAAAATTAACAGCTTTTCTTGTATCTATTAAAAACATGACTTTGTAGGGAAAGCTATCACCCTCCATATGGACAAATGGATGAATCCAAAGAGTCATGGCTGAGATCTTCTACAATTGATAAGTTGGACTATATTAAAATTAAAATCTTCTACTCTGTGAAAAACTTAGATAATAAAATCTTTGGAAAACATAAATATGTAAAACTATGTATCTAAAAGATGCAAATAACTTTTAAAACTTAACAATGCAAAATCAAAAGAGCCAATTAAGAAATGAGCAAAATATCTGATCCAACATCTCACCAAAAATGATATACAGGTGTCATATAGGTATACAAAAAGCTACTTAATGTCACTTATTGTTAGGAAAGTATAAATAAAAATGACAATGAGATATTATTATATACCTATAAAATAGCAAAAATCTGAAAACTGACAATATCTACTACCGGTGAGTATGAGAAATACCAGCAACTCTTATTCATTGCTGGTAAAAATACAAAATGGTACAGGTACTTTGTAAGACATTTAACAATTGCATAATGCATTTATGTATATGATTTGAAAACTTATTTCCATGCAAAAAGCTACACATTCATTTTATAACAGTGTTTTTTACAGTCTCCTAAAGCGGACAAACTAAGATGTCCTTTAATAGGTGAGTGGATAAACAAACTGTGGTACATCCATACAATGTTATAGTAATCAGGATATATTTAATGGTATGTTAAACAGTGCGTGTGCTGAGTCCAGACACAAAAAGATATAAATGAATCTCAAATGTATATATCTAGGTGAAAGAAGCCAGTCTGAAAAAGCTGTACTTTATAACTCCAAATACATGACATTCTGAAAAAGGCAAACAATACAGATGGTACACTGGATGTGCCTCCTGTCAGAGGTGACAGGCGTGTAAAGCAGAAGGCTGAATAGGCTGAGTACAGGGAGCTCAGGATTGTTATTATGATGTTGAAACTGTTACGCATGATACTGTAACAGTGTATATACAGTAGTAATTTTTTGTCACAATCTATAGATCATTACAGCACACAAGTAAACCTTAGTATATGTAAATTTTAAAAATATATTTAGGAGCAAAGACTTAGAACCAACCCCAATGCCCATTGATGATATAGACTGGACAGGGAAAATGTGGCACATATACACTGTGGAATACTATGCAGCCATAAAAAACGATGAGTTCATGTCCTTTGTAGGGACATGGATGAACCTGGAAACCATCATTCTCAGCAAACTGACACAAGAACAGAAAATCAAACACTGCATGTTCTCACTCATAGGAGGGTGTTGAACAATGAGAACACATGGACACAGGGAGGGGAACATCACACACTGAGGTCTATGGGAGGGACAGTGGGAGGTGGGGAGTTGGGGAGGGATAACATGGGGAGAAATACCAGATATAGGTGATGGGGAGGAAGGCAGCAAACCACATTGCCATGTATGTATATATGCAACAATCCTGCATGTTCTTCACATGTATCCCAAAACCTAAAATGCAATAAAATATTTAAAAATATTTATTTATTTATTTATTTAGGAATTCAGAGATCCCAGTTGGGAATGAAGAATTTGACAGAAGAATCTCACTATATTAAATACATGAAATGGCTCACTAAAGAGTTTCAGAAAAAGGTGCTAATCTACGTAACTTTGGAAATAAATGGAGTGTATACATAATGACTATTGTTTAGTTGAAACATTTGCTCTCCACATGCATTCCCACTGTTTTACTGGGAGGTTACAAATAAGTAGGAGGAAGAGGCTAGAATTATAACTGCGGTAATAGAGTTGGAGTCATCAGCATGAACTCATGTTTACCTTAATCTAGATATGATTTTCATATAGAATTATTTATAGCTATGTGTATGTCAGTTGCAAACAGAGACAATGACACTTCATTAGCAATGGGCATACATAGTCCCCAGGACTTGGTTTCTAATACCATTCTCTAACAAAATTACCAGAGGCCTGGATGTCCTCCAGTGACAGAAAATGAAGATGTCCACACAAAAGTGCTCTACTGCCATAATGACACAGCATGTCAAAGAGATAGAGGAGCCAAATGAAAGTGTTCCCAATGGTTAAGTTGGAATAATTTGAGCAAGAAAATTAACAAAATGGCATTGGATTATAACTCAACTTAAAAAATAAAAATAAATATCTATACTAACATAAATTATTGAATAAATAATGTGTGAGAATGGACAAATCTCTGGTGCAGAAAAATTACAAATAATTTTTGTAGATTCCTCACACTTAGGGAGAAATTCTGAAGCAAACATGGCAAAAATGTCCCAATTTCATAGAACTATTCTTGCAAAAACCAAATATTAATTTGTCTTCAGGATAGGAAATAGTGTTGGGTTATTTCTGCTACATACCATGTTTTTCTTCCACCCATTGCCGCCCCCACCACCCACTAACAACTGCTGATTTTCATGAGCAAGTATTTTTTGGTATCCTCCGGGGAGGTTTGTCCTTGATCTGGAATCTTCTTATAATTGGATAGAGAATGTATAGAGTTTAATATCCCTTCTGAAATGAATTGAGATTCCACCTATTTATGGATAGACCAAAATCAGAATTTGTTCATTTTCTCTTCCTTACCTTGCTCTTGAGTTAATTGGAGTATTTGGCTGTCTTTCTCTTTTTTTCCCCCATCTTCTCTTTCCCGGTTTTACTCTTTGTTAAACAAGATTTCAGAATAATTACAAGCCTGGGTTGTTTTATTTCCTTCTTGCCAATTGAGGAATTTGAAAGATCTTCTGTTTCTGATTTTAAGACCGTTCATGACTCCTCAGTGTCCTTTGGAAAATATTTATTCTATCCTTTCATCTTTGACATTCTCAAAAGATTCCATGATCACCAACCTATTAACCAAACCAAAATTGAATTAATAACAAGAATATAAGCTCAACAGTAAGAAACTTCTATCATGTGAATCTGTGAATAAGTTTCTCAAACAAAAATAGCTTTTATCACTGCAAGAGTCGCATTTTGCAACAAGCCAATTCTGAAGAAAGGAAGGTATGCTGAGTACATACACCTTGTCGTTTGATTCACTTACGCTATCTCATTTCTATGTCTATTGCTCAACTGTCACAAATTGCTACCTGTTCTCTGTGGATCTGTGTTCTTTCTTTGTGTATTCAGCTAGTTCTCTGTCTCCATACATCTTTCAGTATTTTTCCTAACAACTTCAACAATTTATATTACTCTACCTCTGTGTTTTCAAAACCTGCAAGGCTAGTCATTTGGTAAAACGATAAAGAGCACCATGTCTTTCCTTGTCAATAAAACACAAAACAAACAACAAAAAAACTGAGTATTTGCTGATGTCTTTCCTAAGTATCTTTGTGGTCCTAGTTTTAAAGTCTAAGACTTCTGTGATCTTGGTTTACTCATCTATAAAATAAAAAAATTAGACAGTGATAATTAAAATTATTTCCTGCTCCATATTTCTATAACTCCATTTAAAATATTACTTCAAGATAAATTTTATAAATTATCATTATTGTCTTTGATTGCGTCTTTTAAATGAAGAAAGTCACAGGAAAGAGCTCTATTTTAAAAAACAATGATTCCTAATAAAAATATATAAAGTCTTGACCATTCTAAAGCAAACTTACTTTTACTATCTTAGATTTATTTCCTGAAGGGGAAAGCATAGAATGTATTAAAACTTATCTTAAAATTATAATCTCCCTTAGGACATACTTCTTCCCCTTTCATCATTTTTTTTTACCAGAAAAATTGATTTTTTCATTTATATGCCTGATTCATACTCCAGTTTTGCATATTGTTGAGTCTGAAAATAATGTCTATTCTCATCTATGATTTTCTAACGTCAGGTTAGAAGTTTATATATTCATGCACAGATTTTAATTGTTTTACTTCTTGATACAGACAATGCAGGAAATTCTGCATTGTTTGAAGAAATAAGCTGATTTGACAAGACTCAAATGCTTTGGTAAATAAAGATAACCTCAAATTGGAAAATTCTAGATCATTTGCTTTCAAATATTTTTTAAAAAATTCTGTTGGGGGGAAATAGGGGAGGGACAGCAGTGGGTGAGGAGTTGGGGAGGGATAACATGGGGAGAAATGGCAGATATAGGTGAAGGGGAGGAAGGCAGCAAATCACACTGCCACGTGTGCACCTATGCAACAATCTTGCATGTTCTTCACATGTACCGTAAAACCTAAAATGCAATTAAAAAAAGCATAAAAAAATAAAAAATAAAATAAAATTTTCACTTGAAAAAATATATATATATATTTTATTGTACTTTAGGTTCTGGGGTACATGTGCAGAACATGTAGGATTGTTGCATAGGTACATACATGGCAATGTGGTTTGCTGCCTCTATTCCCGTGACGTATATCTGGCATTTCTCCCCATGTTATCCCTCCCCAACTCCCTACCCCCTGCTGTCCCTTCCCTAGTCCCCCTAACAGACCCCAGTGTGTGATGCTCCCCTCTCTGTGTCCATGTGTTCTCATTGTTCAACGTACACCTATGAGTGAGAACCTGCGATGTTTGATTTTCTGTTCCTGTGTCAGTTTGCTGAGAATGACGGTTTCCAGATTCGTCCATGTCCCTACAAAGGACACGAACTCATTGTTTTTTATGGCTGTATAGTATTCCATGGTGTATACGTGCCACATTTTCCTTGTCCAGTCTATCATCGATGGGCATTTGGGTTGGTTCCAGGTCTTTGCTATTGTAAACTGTACTGCAATGAATATTCGTGTGCATGTATCCTTATAGTAGAACGATTTATAATCCTTTGGATATATACCCAGTAATGAGATTGCTGGGTCAAATGGAATTTTTATTTCTAGGTCCTTGAGGAAGCACCACACTGTCTTCCACAATGGTTGAACTAATTTACACTCCCACCAACAGTGTAAAAGTGTTCCTATTTCTCCACATCCTCTCCAGCATCTGTTGTCTCCAGATTTTTTAATGATCACCATTTTCACTGGTGTGAGATGGTATCTCAATGTGGTCATGTTTTATAAGAAAAGATTGAGGAACTGACATAGAACACAGGAGATTATGGAGACATAATGAATATGCAATTTTCCAGGTACTTTAAATTGAACCCTGGAATTGAAAAAAGACATCAATTGAAAAACCAGTGAAATCTGAATGAATTCTGGAATGCAGGTGATTGATGGCAATATACCAAGAGTAGTTGCTTAGACTATGGCAGTTTTACTATGGTTATGAAAGATAACCATAATTTTCTCTCAACCTTTGAGAAAATTGGGACATGCAGGGCATATGGGAACTGTTTGTACTATCTACAACACTTTCGTAAATTTAAAAACATTCTAAAATGAAAGTTTACTTAAATATTGTCAGGATTAGAGTTGATTTTTGTGGTATTTTGAATATTTTACCACAGTATAAAGACTTTGTAGTGACTGGATTCAGTTGGGTTTAAATATTCAATCAAACCTTATATTATAAAATCTTGTATAATAATATTGTAGTTAAAAAAAGATGTTTCAATAGGTAAGTTTCACCCTACATAAATCACTTTTTCCTAATCTGAACACACAAAAAAGTTTTAAACGAAACCCAACCATTTTCTATTTTAAAGATGTACAGCAATTGCGATAGACAAATTCTAATAGAATAATTTTGTATTTACTTAGAAAATTTTCATTGATTAGTATTTAAATGAACTTCATTTGTAAAAAACTTATTGTCACAGTTTTCCATTAGATTTTGCAAATTTGTGATGGACAAATTTGTCAAAATTCAATCAAGAAAGTGAACAAACTGTCAAAATTAAGCTAACTGAATTGTACTTATTTCTAAATAATCCATGTAAGTAGACAAATGTATCATATTGAATTAATGGTATTAACATTTTTATGATATAGAATTTAATAATTATAAGTTTATTTTTAAAAGATATATTAATTACAATTACCAAAAATTTTTGTTGGTAATTAAACTTGATAGTGTATTATTCTGGTAGAAAAGCACCAACCAGTGTGGTGACAACTATTTTAGTTGTTAAATACTCAGTCAAATAATACTTTCAATTTCTTACTTAATGGTGTAAGAAATATATTCCAAATATCATTGAGAAATCAATTTCTTTTTTGTGATGACAAATATATACAACTGGATGGAAGTACAGATGGTTTACATATCTCATCGTACATTATTTGCTAGATTACACTTCTGTAAGGAAATGCAAAAAGGTCACTTTTTGAAATATCAAAGAAACTATGTGTCATAAATTATATTCTTAATAGCATTTTTTTTCTCTAATAAAAACTGTGTTAGTTTAATCATTTTAGTCATTGATGAGGTATTATATTTGGGAACCAAAGGAGAAGAAAAACAGTATGTATTAGTCTGTTTTCACGCTGCTGATAAAAACATATCCAAGACTGGGCAATTTTCAAAAGAAAGAGAGGTATAATGCACTTACCTTTCTACATGGCTGGAGAGGCCTCACAATCTTGGTGGAAGGCAAGGAGGAGCACATCATGTCTCATACGGATGGCAACAGGCAAAGAGAGAGCTTGTACAGGGACTCCCATTTTTAAAACCATCAGATCTCATGAGACTCATTCACTATCATGAGAACAGCACAGGAAAAACCCATCCCCATAATTCACTCACCTCCCACCAGGTTTCTCCTATAACACATGGGAATTGTGGGAGTTATAATTCAAAATGAGATTTGGGTTGGGACACAGCCAAACCATACATAGTGGTAAGCTTATAGATATAATACCACATGTAAAATGCATGCACTGCATCATCATTCACTGCAGAATTCTCTAAAAGTCTATTTAATCAAAGCCATTTTATTTAAGAAAAATTATCTTAAATAATATGGATCTTGAAATTCATGAAATACTTTGATATGAGAAGTATCTGTAGCACACAGGACTACACTGGGTAGTTCTTGGTTAAGTTCCTAAGAGTTGTCAAATATAAAATTAAGATTTTCTTTTCCAAAATGTGTGTCAGAAATTTACTGACATTCATGTGGCCATTACTAGACATCATTTATCAGATAGTTGCAAAAAATACAAAATAAATTCCTTTAAAGTTAAGATAAAGCTTTAAAAGAAGGAGTTTTTTTTTTTTTTTTTTTTTTTGATAAAGCATATTTCATGGAGAGAATATTTTTGAAAACAAATATTTGGGAATATTTCTATCATTATTTAATTTTCTTCCAGAAACGCTATCACTTGTAAAAGTTCTTTGTTCACATACAACATTAAAAAGAGATTTTCTACCTGTTTAAAATTCTTTCAAAATAAGAATGTCACTGGATTCTGGATGCATTTGATAAACATAATAAAATGCAACAGAATTCAATTAGTGAGAAGAAATAATGGATGAACATCAGGGAAGATGAAAAAGTGTGCCTGAATTTTGAATAAAATTTTTAAATAATTGGAGCATAGTTTTAAAAATCAAATGAATGAAAAGGCAAACTTTTGAATAAGAGATAATATTTGTAAATGACATATCTCATAAAAGGATAGTAACTAGAATATATAAAGAACTCTTACAGTTCAACAACCATAAAACAAACAACCTGATTGAAAAATGGCTGTATGGCCAGGCACTTTGGAAGGCCAAAGTGGAAGGATCACTTGAGGCCAGGAGTTTGAGACCAGCCTGGGCAACATAAGGAGATCTACAAAAATGTTTTGCAAGTAGCCAAATGTGATGACACGTCCCTGTAGTCCTTGTTACTTCAGAGGCTGAGATGAGAGGGTCACTTGAGCCCAGGGGTTCAAGGTTGCAGTGAGCTGTAGTCACGCCACTGCCCTCCAGCCTGGGTGATGGAATGAGATCCCATCTCTTAAAAAATAATAATAATATTTTGTTAAATGGATGAAAGAGTTGGATAGACATTTCTTCAAAAAAGAGATACAAAATGACCAATTAACACATGAGAATATGCTCAACATCGCCACATACTAGGGAAATAGAAAGCAAAACCATAATGAGATTCTACTTCACATCATATCATACTATCAAAAATAATAAATAGAAATAACACGTTTTGGTGGGGATGTGGAAAAATTGGAGCCCTTGTGTACTGTCGGTTGGAATGTAAAATGCTAGAGCTGCAGTGTAAAACCGTATAGTAGTTCCTCAAAAATTAAAAATAGAATAAAACAAAATTCACAATGGAATTTCACATTTTTAATTCTGGGTATATACTCCCAAAATTGAAAGGAGGTTCTTGAAAAGATATTTGTACACTCATGTTTATAACAGCATTATTCATAATAGCAAAACAGTAGAAGCAACACAAATATCCACTCATGCATGAGTGGACACAGTGTGGTATATGCATACAGTGGACTATCATCAGGCCTTTAAACATAAAGGCAATTACGACAAAAGCAACGAAAAGAATGAATCCTGAGAACATTATGCTAAATCAAATTAGCCTTTCACAAAAAGATAAATTTTGAATTATTCCACTTATATGAGGTATGTAGAATTGTCAAATTTCTAAGTACAGAGTAGAATGATGATTGCCAGGAGCTGGGTATAGGGGAAAAAAGGAGTTGTTTAATAAGCACAGTTTCAGTTTTTGCAGGTTGAAAAGAGACCTGGAGATTGGTTGCACAATAATGTGAATGTACTCAATGCCACTGAGATGTACACTCAAAAATAATTAAGAGAGTAAATTTTGTCATGTCTATTTTACTATAATTAAAAAAGAATTAGTTTATAATTCTCTCATCAAAACTATAATTTTCTGAAGTTTTTTTTTTCAGCTCGGAGAGTCAGTATAATCAAATATGGAAAGAGACAGTTTAGAGTTAGGCTTCTAAATTGCTTTATGATTGCATGTTTATTGAAAATTCTTTTTTTTAAATGAAGTATACACACAATTTCCTCTTTAATATGAGATTAATGCTATATTTTAGTGAAAAAAGTTATTTATAAAATGTAAAATACTTAAAATACCTTTCTATACTGTATATATATAATATATCATATATATATTTATATTTTTGTTTGGTTACATATATATAACAGATTATCATATAATTGTCTTAATGCATGTATAGAAATATATGCAACATATAGATCACACATGTTCATTTATATACATCCATTAAAGCTCCACCTTTAATATTACAGAATCATGGTATTAAAAATGTTTGTATCACATTATCTAGAACACAGGAAGTAATTTTACACTGGAGTTTGTTACATAAGCACTCATATCTTACATGTAAAAATGCAAAGTCATGATTGTCTTGAGATCTCTAGGGTCAGTGTGAAACTCGGCTTTGAGAAATTTCTGGTGGGTCTGCAATTTTTGGCTAACACCTAACTGCTTTAATACGAGGCCATGATTCATTTTTGTTCAATTTATTTATTTTGACGTTCAGAAATAAAGGTTGGGTATCCCTTATTTAAAAGGTCTGGGACAATAACTGTTTCAGATTTCAATATTTTTTAAGATTTTGAGTATTTGCATGTATGTAATGAGATATCTTGGATATGGGACCCAAGTCGAAATATTTAATTCATTTATGTTTCATACATACTTCATACACATAACCTTAAGATAATTTTATACAATAGTTTTTATAATTCTGTGAATGTGACCCAGTTATGACTGTGATCCGTTACACTGGTAAAGTGTGGAATTTTCCACTGTGGCATCATGTTGGTGTTCAGAAACGTTCAGATTTTTGGATCATTTCAGATTTTGAATTTTTGGATTAGGAGTGCTCTACCTGTATATGAAAATTACACAGGTCAGGTTAATTTCAAAGTAAAATCATAGCCAATAATTTCAGTTGGCCGACAGTCCTACTTAGTACTTTAGTGGTACTTTAGTCCTGCTAAATTTCCCTAACCATTCTTCTACTCTCTTTGATAACTTTTTGATACCTTCTTCTTCTCTCTGAAAACCACTGAAACTTCTCACTTTCAAGCTCAGATAGTTTCACTGAGAAAAATCTAACCAATCAAAAAAGAATTTACATAAGCTCGCATCAAAACATGTACCAAAACATGCAGCTACACATAGACTGAAGTACTCTATCTTTCCTCCTATTATTATGTAAAAAAATCTGTACTGCTATTAAAGAGGCCGAGGTAGGCAGATCACGAGGTCAGGAGATCGAGACCATCCTGGCTAACATGGTGAAACCTTGTCTCTACTAAATATACAAAAAATTAGCCAGGTGTGGTGGTGCATACCTATAGTCCCAGCTACTCGGGAGGCTGAGGCAGGAAAATCACTTGAACTCGGGAGGCAGAGTTTGCAGTGAGCTGAAATTGTGCCACTGCATTCCAGTCTGGGTGAGAGAGCAAGACTACATGTCAAAAAAAAAAAAAATAAATAAATAAATAAAAATAAAAAATAAAAAGCCTACTCCTCTCTGGTGCTAGATCCCTAGTAGTGAACCAAGAACATTATTCTAGCAATATTCCCTTCTCTTTGATGCCATAATATTTTTTCTTGTCTGTTGAATCAATTCCATCTACATAAGAATATACCATCTTAAAAACAAATGAACAAACAAAACTATCTTTTATATTTACTTTCCTCCCCATCTAATATCCTATTCCACTGCTCTCTGATAAGAAAATGCCCTAACATGAATGTTTATACACACTCTCTAATTTTCTTCCTTATTTCTTTATCGAATTCATGGCAATTAAACTTTCACCCCTGAAACTCTAGCAAAAAAGTTCTGGTCAAAATCATCAACAACCTCCTAATTGCCAAAATATAAGGACCTCAGTATTCACCTTAATTCAACCATTAGCAGTGGATCACTCCCTTTTCCTTGAAACATTTCCTTCATCTGACTTTAAGGAATATTCTCCTAAATTTACCTTCTTACTCTTCTTTGTTAACTTCTGTTTTTACCCCCTGCCCCATTAATGTTGGGGTACTCCAGGCCATGTTTCTGGATCTTCTTGCCTATTTCCACCCAGTCCCTTAATTATTTCATCTAGTTTTATTACGTGGAATTCAGTTTATTCAGTGGCAACTTCCAAATTTATATCTTCAGCCCAGAACATGCTTCTAAACTCGTTTCATATATCCAACTACTTACCCAATATTTCCAGTTACTTATATGATACGCAGTTTCAACTTAACGTCTTTGCAGAATCAAATCCTAATATCCTCGGCGATGTTACTCAACAAATGTCTTCTTCATCCAGTTGCTCAAATTTGGGCAGGAATTCTTGGATTTTCTTGTTATCCCCTTCACCACGTCTAAGCTGCCAGAAAAGCTTATTGGTGCTACCGTAGAAATAGATCCAGTGTGCCTACTTCTCATTTTCAGTTGTAAAGATGAACACCTATCAAGTCACATTCCAGTGCGGCTTTTATCCTTTTGCCTGGTATTTTCCAGTTGGCTCAGAAACAATCTACTACCCTTTATCTGCCCTCTACAGTCAATTCAGAACGCAGCAGTCAGCAGTTTGCTTTAAAATATGCTATGGTATACTACTTACCTATTTGGAATCCTCTGATATGTCCCTATATCATACAGATTAAAAACTAAAGTCCCTGGAACACTCTATTAGTCCTTACCTGATTGCTCTTCTCCATATGTCTGATGTTATCTTCCACAAATCCTTTACTTACTCTCTCCTTGTCAGAGACCGCTGTGCCTTGGCTTTTATTGTCTGGAATCTTTCCCCAGAGAGCTCCTTGTCTTGTTCTCTGCCCTTCCTCAAGTATGCTCTCAAATGTCACTTTATAAATAATGTCTTCCCTGACCACTATATTTAACCAGGAACACTATATGCATCTCTCTCTCCCTCTTTCATTGTTTTTCTTCATAGTGCTCATTTTTACTTGATTTTCTCATATACTTTACTTTTATCCCCCTTGTGTCTATTTCAAAAATGTTAGCTTTATCGGGGTAGATTTTTCTGTTCCTTGTTATATCCGTAGTGCCCAGCAAATTATGCATTGTAGTTATTCAATAAAATATTTGTTAAATGATGAGTAAAAGTATTGAAATAAATGATTAAAATGTTCTACTTTTTAATACATTAAAATACATTCTTTTTTTTTCTCTAGGAGTTTCTGGTCAAATAAGATGTTATGTATTATCGACGGCCTTGATAAGTGTAAAGAAATTCGATTAATTGGGAGTGGCTAGGACTATTTTAACTTGTAAAATTCTCTATTACTGAAAAGTTTAAATTGCCACCAAGGCTGATCATTAGAGAAGAAAATAACTGGAGAGCTAGGTATTGTTTTTTAAATGCTATTAGGCACCATTTTCAAATGGAAAAAATTAGTCACTTTTACAGTTGTAGCAACTTAACATTCAAACTTGAAATGCAAAATTTAAAATTACAATGTTCATAATATGTGTCTTAATTTCAAACTCGTATTCTCATTTCATACTGTATATACTATGCAGATTTATTTTCAGTCGCTTGATATCAGGCAGCTATATATGTTGAATAAGAAACAGAAAACATAAATACTGTTTTCCAGTACTCCCTTTGCAAACCCTTTTGATAATAGCTGAAGGTATTAGATATTTGCAGTTACAGCTGTGAATAAATAATGTGTATGGTATGTTTAAAAAGAAAAATCATAAAATTTCCTGGGCCTGGGTTACCGTAGAAGTAACTGAATTTTCACAAACCAAGATATCTGACGTCCTTTGAAGAGCAAGCATGAATAGCAGATAGTTTTAAGGAAGCAAAGTTTTGATAATTAGTAACAGGAAAATTTTACATGACTTTCTAATTAAGGTTTTTGTATGGATTACATTGCAAAGAAATACTCTAGTTTTATATAACTTGCTTCATTAGAATATACACAAATGACATTTACAAAGGTTATCTAGTGATAGTAAAAAGTACTTCTAATGAACATTTAGAAAGTCCCATAATACTTTTTAACCATGAGTTATAATACTTTTTAACCATGAAGTCATTGAAGTACAAATTTCTTTAATGTAAGGGTCCTTATGCTAAAAGTTACTAAAGTAAATGATAATCACTTGGACTTTGAATATTATCATTTTTTTCCCATAGCTCTCTCTTTCCTGGTTCCACCTCTTGCCCATAAACCTGCCCACCCCTCCACCCTTTCCAATTCCAGTTTGCCCCAGATCCTAGCTGTGCTGCAAGACATAGGTTGAGTCTCACTTTACCCAGGAATTCTTCTCCGATTATTGAGCTTCTCCTTCTCTACTCTTAGTAGGTCTTTTTTCTTTATTATTGCATTTTAGGTTTTGGGGTACATGTGAAGAACATGTAAGATTGTTGCATAGGTACACACATGGCAGTGTGATTTGCTGCCTTCCTCCCCGTCACTTGTTTTTTCATTATAGTGGAAAATGCATTCAACTTACAGTTGTAATATCTGGATTCAATTTTTTTATGTACTCACATAGGATAGTCAGGATGAGGGTCCTTTTCTACAAAATGTTGATTATACCTCTCCAAATGTCTTTATGAATACCTGTCAATTAAAAAGTACTAGTAAAAATGTAAATTGAATTATTAATATTACTAATATTACTGTTGTTTGAGGACATTTCCCTTACCTTGCAAACTTGAAAGTCTTAATGTTGTTTTATATTTATGAATTTTTGTCCATTTATAACAATCTTAGTACACATGTAAATCTTTTACTTTTGTAAAAATTATAAAATACAAAAATAAAATAGAACAATGTTATCTGATTTACTGATGCAAACATGTTATTGATTTTTGATAAATATTATTTTATATGTACTTGTATATATATGTATATATGCTTCCCAAAAGTGAAAATACATCAACTGAACTGCATGTTTTAATAGTTAATGCTAAAAATAAAAGATGCCAAATTAGAGGTAAGAATAATTTAGCAGATATTCATTGCTAATAAGGGGATGTGGGATAAAAAATCCTACAAACAATGCTGAGCATTACAGGCGCTGATGTACCGTTTCCATATTCTGTAGAGAGCACATTATTAATGAGTCTTGGAATGATGTCAATAAATAAAGTTTTCAGATAGACTGCATGAAATTAGTCAACGTATTTGTATACAAGAACATTTCACAGATTATATTTTAAAAAGTCCTTTAACTTTACAGCATTAATTTCTTCAGCAGTCACAAAGTGACAATAATATGTTTGGAAGTGAGCCCATGAGTTCAAAATTTCAAAACAGAGATCTTGTTAATATATCTCTGAAGTAAATAGAACTGCATAGAATTTGTATCCTCTCAAAGGAGAGTAAAGGATGCATCTAATTGAAGATGAGCCAACGCAGAAACATTTAGATGATTAATGCTTTAAAATATGAATAGATCATTTTTAGGAACATATGCCTATAACCTAGTGGGTTCTCAAGAGATTGCCACTGTATGATAATAGAGTCATACATTTATTCAATTATATTTAGTAAGTATCTCTTTGGAATTCAAGATGCACAGTAACTAATTGTATTCTGGTACCAGAATTTCTATTCATGTCCTAATCCAATTTCTGAAGGATATTTATCAAATTGTAAATTCAGGTTATTATTATAGTAGAGCAAACAAGACAGCTGGAATCTCTGGAAACTCTATCTAGGAGACAGGTCAATGAACACTGCTTATGGGACTATATGGAAGAGGTGGTCTGCCAAGAGATGACCTTGGCATTGCTTCAATTTCCTACTCTTATAGGGAGTAAGAAAATCGAAAAGTAAAATAATTTAGATCTTACATTAGTAAAAAGCATTTGCAATGGATTATACATATGTGTACATGTATATATAGTGATACATATATACATATATATAACCAAAAATAAATTTGAGAAAAAAAATTGTGTTTTTGAATCAGAGTTTGTGTCTTTCTTATCTTAGCACTCAATGTAGTTTTGGATAAAGGAAATACATGTTAATGTTTAATATTGAGTGTCTTTGGATAAAGAAAATACACTTTAATGGTTAATACTTGATTGGATTGAAGGGTACAAAGCTTGATCATGGGTGTGTCTATGAGGATGTTTGCCAAAAGAAATTTACATCTGAGTCAATGGGCTGGAAAAGGCAGACTCACCCTTAAGCTGGGTGAGCACAATGTAATAGCTGCCATCATGGCTAGGATATAAGCAGGCAGAAAAATGTGAAAAGAGAGACTGGCCTAGCCTCCCAGCCGACATCTTTCTCCCATGCTGGATGCTTCCTGACCTCAAACATTGGACTCCAAGTTCTTCAGTTTTGGAAGTTGGACTGGCTCTCCTTGCTCTTCAGCCTACATATGGCCTATTGTGGACCTTGTGACTGTTTGAGTTAATACTTAATAAACTCATATATATATATATATATATATATATTCCATTAGTTCTATCCTTTTAGAGAATGCTGAATACTATATATTTGGGTAGCAAGAGTGGTATTCTAGGGAAACAGAATATTAAGGATGGAATTATTTCATTGGTTTTGGGGTTTCTGGAGTTGGTTGCTTAATATGATTAGACCCAAAAATGCTAAGGACTCTACTTCTAATAGTATGGAGAACTTTGGTCATCCTTGGCATGAACTGTTTAGAGACTTAGGCAAAATAAATGCATTTAACCCTCATGATTCTTCCCTTGTAAGAACCAAGGAGTTTAGTGACACTATACGTAATACCTTTGACCATATGAGGAGAACCAAGGAACATAATGAAGCTGATTGGTTGGTCCTACATTTAGTGGACAAAGTGATGAAAGAAAATAATGAACTCAGGGACTCTATCCCTAAAATTATGATACTGAGCCTCAAATCTGCTAAGATTGCTCTGAGTGGGAGTCTTACCTCCTATAGAGAAAGAGCAGAAATTATGACGAAACAGACACAAGCTCTTATCATGAGAGTGACCTGCAATGAAAGGTGCATGCAGAGCCTCACCACTTGTCTACTGGGAAAGCGAGGGCATTGTCTGGAAAAGAATGGGACCCTGCAATTTAAAATGGGAATGTGTGGGAAGACCCGGATGAAGCTGGGGACACTGAGTTTGTAAACTCTGATAAACCTTTTTTTGCCAGAAGAAACAGCTTCCCCATCCCCAGTAGTGACAACATGCCCTTCCCAACCTATGCTGCCATCAACCTTTCCACCTTTGTCTAAGGAGATAAAACCTGCACTGCCTGAGGCAACATGATGACTGCCCCTGAGGCAGTTGCCAGGCAAGATAATGTTGATTCTACTCAGGAGCCACCCCCAACACTCCTGTTTGCTTCTAGACCTATAACTAGACTAAAGTCCCAGTGGGTCCCTAGAGGTGAGGTTGAGGTTTTGACCCATGAAGAGGTGTGCTACACTTGAAAAGAACTGCTTGAGTTTTATAATTTATTTTACCAGGGATTGGAAAACAGTCATGAGAATAGATATTAAGGGTTGGGATAATGGGGGAAGGAATGTAGAGTTGGATCAGGCTGAATTTATTGATTTAAGCCCACTAAGTAGGGACTCTGCATTTAATGTTGCAGCTCAGGGAGTTAAAATGATTTTAATAGTTTATTTGCTTGCTTTTCTGAAATATTAACTAAAAAACGGCCCACTTGGAGTGAGCTGGAAATGCCTGATCTCCATTGGTTTAATGTAGAGGAAGGGATCCAAAGGCTTAGGGAGACTGGGATGGTGGAGGGGATTAGTCACTTTAGACCTACTCATCCCAGCTGAGAGGGTCCAGAATACACACCCTTGACCAATGCCTTGCAAAGTAGATTTGTAAGGGCAGCATATGGATCTTTGAAGAGCCCTGTAATTGCTCTTCTGTGTATGTCATATCCAACAATGGGAATTACAGTCATTCAACTACAAAACTTAAATACAATGGGAATAAATAGATCCCAAGGTGGCAGGGGCCAACTGGCAGCATCAAACTGTCAAAGACAAGGTTGGCATAGCTACCATAATAGACAGCAGAGGCAAAGAAGGAGTGAGAATAGTCTAGCTCCTGTAGAGCTCTGGCATTGGCTAATTAATAATGGTGTTCCTAGAAATGAATTAATAGGAAGCCTACTGCATTTCTACTTAATTTATACAAGCAGAAAATATAGGTCAATAGACAAAAGACTAATTTGAATTACAAAAATGGAGAATCATGGCCCTTCAATCGATTTCCAGACTTATACCAGTTTACAGATCCAGAACCCCTTGAATGGAGAGGAGACTGGGTCCCCTTGAGGAAGGACATTGCTACATTACCAGCAATTCACGCAATGTATTTTTCTCCCTTTCTTCCCCAAAAATACCTCTGGTCTTTAACTAGGATAACTGTGCATTAGGTAAAGGAATTATCAGACATTTTGGGGACTACTGGACACTAGCCCTGAGCTGATGTTGATTCCAGGGGACCCAAAATGTCATTGTGGTCCTCCAGTTAAAGTAGAGGGCTTTGGAGGTCAGGCAATTAATGGAGTTTTAGTTCAGGTTTGACTTACAGTAGGTTCAGTCAGTCCTCGGACTCATTTTGTGGTCATTTCTCCAGTGTCAGAATGCATAGCAGGCAGAAGCCCCACTTTGGCGCCCTGATTACTAGGGTGAGGGTTATTATGGTGGAAAATGTCAAATGGAAGCCATTAGAGCTGCCTCTACCTAGGAAAATAGTACATCAAAAACAATATCACATCCCTGCAGGGATTGTGGAGATTAGTGCCACCATCAAGGGCTCAAAAAACTCGGGGGTGGTGATTCCCACCACATCCCCATTCAACTCTTTCATTTGGCCTATGCAGAAGACAGATTGATCTTGGAGAATGACAGTGGATTATTGTAAGCTTAACCAGGTGGTGAGTCCAATTGCAACTGCTGTACCAGATGTGGTTTCATTGCTTGAGCAAATGAACACATCTTCTGATACCTGATGTGCAGCCGTTGACTTGGCAGATGTCTTTTCCCCATTCTTGTCCATAAGGCCCACCAGAAGCAATTTACCTTCAGCTGGCAAGGCCAGTAATATACCTTTACTGTACTTCCTCAGGTATATCAACTCTCCAGCCTTGTGACATAATCTTATTTAGAGAGAAGTTGATTGTTTTGTGCTCTCACAAGATAACACACTCATCCACTACATTGATGACATTATGTGGATTGGATAAAGCGAGCAAGAAGTAACAAACACACTGGACTCATTGGTGAGACATTTGCATGCCAAAGGATGGGAAATAAATCCAACTAAATTTCAGGACCTTCTACCTCAAAGAAATTTCTAGGGGTCTAGTGGTTTGGGGCCTGTTGAGATGTTCCTTCTAAGGTGAAAGCTAAGTTGCTGTATTTGGCCCCTCCTACAACCAAGAAAGAGGCACGATGCCTAGTGGACCTATTTGGATTTTGGAGGAAACACATTACTCATTTGGGTGTGTTACTCTGGCTCATTTATCAAGTGACCCAAAATGTTGCCAGTTTTGAGTGGAGTCCAGAGCAGGAGAAGGCTCTGCAACAGATCCAGACTGCTGTGCAAGCTGCTCTGCCATTTGGGCCATATGACCCAGCAGATCCAGTGGTGCTTGAGGTGTCAGTGGCAGGTGGGGATGCTGTTTGGAGCCTTTGACAGGCCTCAAAAGTGAATCACAGCAGAGGCCTGTAAGATCTTGGAGCGAGTCCCTGCAATCTTCTGCAGATAATTACTCTCCCTGTGAGAGACAACCCTTGGCCCATTAACGGGCTTTGGTATAAACTGAACTTTTTACTATGGGTCATCAAGTCACCATGCAACTTGAACTGCCTATCATGAACTGGGTGCTTTCTGACCCATCTAACCATAAAGTGGGCCATGTAGAGCAGCATTCCGTCATCAAATGGAAGTGAAGACACAAGTAAGTTACATGAAGAAGTGGCTCAAATATCCACAGTCTATACTCCTGCCACCTTGCCTTCTCTTTCCCAGATTGCGCCGATGTCCTCATGGGTTGTTCCCTGTGATCAGCTGACAGAGGAAGAGAAGACTAGGGCCTTGTTCACAGATGGTTCTGCAGGATATGTAGGCACCACCCAAAAGTGGACAGCTGCAGCACTACAGCCCCTTTCTTGACATCCCTTAGGGATAGCTATGAAGAGAAATCTTCCCAGTGGGCAGAACTTTGAGCAGTACACCTGGTTGTGCACTTCTCATGGAAGTAGAAATGGCTGTATTCATGGGCTTTAGCCAGTGGTTTCGCTGCATGGTCAGGAACTTAGAAGAAGCATGATTGGAAAATTGGTGATAAAGAAATCTTGGGAAGTGATATGTGAATGGACCTCTCTGAGTGGTAAAAAATTGTGAAGATATTTATATCCCATGTGAGTTCTCACCAAGGGGTGAACTCAGCAGAGGAGGATTTTAATAATCAAGTTGATAGTATGATCCTTTTGTGGACATCACTCAGCCTCTTTTCCTGGCCACCCCTGTCATTGCCCAATGGGTCTATGAACAAAGTGGCCATCATGGCAGGGATGGAGGTTGCATATGTTTTCAGCAACATGGACTTCCACTCACCAAGGCTGACCTGGCTATGGCCACTGTTGAGTGCCCAATTTGCCAGGAAAAGAGACTAACACTGAGCCCTCAATATGGTATCATTCCTCAGGGTGATCAGCTGGCTACTTGGTGGCAGGTATATTATATTAGACCTTTTCCATCATAGAAAGAGCAGAGGTTTGTTCTCACTGGAATAGACACTTACTCTGGATATGGGTTTGCCTATCCTCCATGCAATGCTTCTGCCAAGACTACCATCTTTGGACTCACAGAATGCCTAATCCATGGTCATGATATTCCACACAGCATTGCCTCTGACCAAAACATTCACTTTATGGCTAAAGAAGTGCAGCAGTGGGCCCATGCTCATGGAATTTACTGGTCTTACCATTTTCCCCATCATCCTGAAGCAGCTGGATTGATAGAATGATGGAATGTCCTTTTGGAGACACAATTATAACAGTAACCAGGTGACAATACTTTGCAAGGCTGGGTCAAAGTTCTCCAGAAGGCCATGTATGCTCTGAATCAGTGGCCAATATATGGCACTATTTCTCCCATAGCCAATATTCACAAGTCCAGGAATTAAGGTGTGGAAGTGGAAGCGGCACCACTCACCATCACCTCCAGTGATCCACTGGCAAAATTTTTGCTTCCTGTTCCTGCAACATTAAGTTCTGCTGGCCTAGAGGTCTTAGTTCTGGAGGGAGGAAGGCTGTCACAAAGAAACAACAATGATGCCATTAAACTGAAAGTTAAGATTGCCACCTGGACGCTTTGGGCTCCTCCCACCTTTAAGTCAATAGGCTGAGAAGGGAGTTACTTGGCTGGGGTGATTGACCTGGACTATCAAGATGAAATCAGTCTACTACTCCACAATGGAGGTAAGGAAGGGTATGTATGCATGGAATTCAGGAGACCCATTAGAGAGTCTGTTAGTATTACCATGCCCTGTGATTAAGGTCAGTGGGAAACTGCAACAGCCCAATCCAGGCAGGACTACAAATGACCCAGATCTTTCAGGAATGAAGGTTTGGGTCACTCCACCAGGAGAAAACACCACCTGCTGAGGTACTTGCTGAAGGCAAAGGGAATACAGAATGGGTAGTAGAAGAAGGTAGTCATCAATACCAGCTATGACCACCTATGTGACCAGCTGCAGAAAGGAGGACTAATTGTCATGAGTATTTCCTTCTTTTGTTAAAAACATGTCTGTGCATGTATACACTTTTACTGAGAAAATATCTTCATTTTATTTCCTTTGTCCTTTATCACATGACATAAGATTTGTTGACTTCATATCAGGATTTATGTATTGTTAACTTTATGTAATAGTATTTGGGTTGGGGATTGGTGCGTTTCCTGTTGTAGGAAGGATAGTTGTGTTATGTTAGGCATAATTATGACCTTATTAATAGTCTTTATTTGAAGATTATGTATGGTCTCAGGAGATGTGTATGGGTTCAAGTTGACAAGGGGTGGACTCGTGATGGTTAATACTGAGTGTTAACTTGATTGGATTGAAGGATACAGAGTACTGAATCTTTGGTGTGTCTGGTGAGGGTGTTGTCAAAGGACATCAGCATTTGACTCAGAGGGCTGGGAAAGGCAGACACACCCTTAATCTGGGTGAGCACAATCTAATCAGCTGCCAGCATAGCTAGAATACAAGCAGGCAGAAAAATGTTAAAAGAGAGACTGGCCTGGTCTTCCAGCCTACATCTTTCTCCCACACTGGTGGCTTCCTGGCCTCAAACATTGGACTCCAAGTTCTTCAGTTTTGGAACACAGACTGTCTCTCCTTGCTCGTCAGCCTGCAGATGGCCTATTGTGAGACCTTGTGATTATGTGAGTTGATACTTAATAAACTCCCATTAGTTCTGTCCCTCTAGAGATCCCTAATATATACACTAAATATTTTAAATCAGCTAGCATATGAATATATTAATGACTAATCATTTCAACAGATGATCTTTACATCTTAGCAATAATGTACCTCTGTGATTTCTGTATATTACTTAAAAACTATGTGAAAATAAAGATAGAGAGAAATCATATGTGTTTGTAATATACATATAATTATGATGAGATTGCAGAATAAGAACAATACCATTCCCAAGATCAGTGTTTCTTCTACTATTAAAAAAAAAATTCCAGTACTCAAAACAGAATGATTATAGATCTCATTGATTTTTTTTTCTTAAGTAAAGCAATTATACTTTAAAACATGTTCTCAAGGATGAGACAAATATGTTATATTTGACATTGCACTGGATATGAAGTTAAGACACTGTTCTTTCTCTGTTTTTGTTTTTGCTTGTTTATTTTTAATCTCAGTTCTACCACGGGATAGCTTCAGGACCCTGAAAAATTGCTTCATTGTCCTATACTATAATATAAATGAAAAGCATAGGAAAGATATATATTTCATTTATTTCTCATCACCGCCATGTGAGTTGATCCCATGAAAGGCAATATAGTGTAATAGTAACAGTGGAGGCTCTGATATTAAGATATACCACCAATAAATGCCAATCAATGAATTAAGCAGAGTCAAGACTGCCTGACTGAAGAGCCCTTGTCTGTCCTCCTTTAACCTCTGTGGCTTTATAAGGATGCCTATGAGAAATCGTTAAACAGCACTGGAGAAAGAAGAAGCATATCTGTCTTTTAAAACAGCTTATATTTCTGACTATCAACATGACTAATACTGTGAATGTTGTTTTCCCCAAAATTGCCTTGTGAGGTATTGGGGATTTTTTTTTCTTAATTTATTTGGTACAAGATACTTGAATGCTGTCTGTAAATAATTAATATTTCTAGGAAGAAGTGTGTTTTGTCATATCAGTTCAATTTAGCTTTATCAGAAAAAGTCAGATCAAGGATAATATTCAATAATGAAAACATACGTAGCTTAGAGTCACACAAATATAGGCTGCTTCTGAGTGATTTACAGAAATAGTAGGCAATAATATTGGAAAATAGATATGCAAGTATCAAAATAATAAAGGAAATATACTTCCTTGTGAAAAATAATTTAGGGTTGCTTTATAAAGAATATCTTATAGATACAAAAATTATTTAAGGGACTTAATCATTGTTTTCTGCTCCTTTTTCCTTTTGGGAATAAACGTCTTTCTCCTTGGAAGACAAGTAAATAGGAAATTCACAATTTTTCCAGTAAAAGTTGTATGTGAAAATATAAACAAAATAATAAATGTGAGTGGCCAAGAAGTATAAAACGTTGTTTATCATCAAACAGCACCAAATACTTCTGGCTGTGTTATGATCAGTTTGAATGGACTTTTGCCCAAAGTTCCTATAAGTATCTTGATAGCAAATAATTCTAACACACCTCTTGTCTCTGTCAATTCACTACCTTGAGATACTAAGCCAGTTTAATAATATATTCTCTTTGAAATAGTATCCAATATTCCTTCAACTCACACTCCTATTTCTGCCCTCTTTGCCAAATCTGTACTCTTTGATCTATTAATTAGCTCCACTGCAATTAACTACAATGGATACTCTTTCTACCCATTCTTTTCTTTTCTTAAATGAGTCCTGATCTCCACAGAATACATGTCCTGTCCTGTGGTCCCTGCAACTTTGTGTTGATCTTCTAAGCCACCACACATTGATGACAAAAATGACGCCTTCAGGAACAGGAATGAGGATATTCTTCCTTGTTGTAATTATGATTCCAAACTATTAATCCTTTATTCTTAGATAAAAACACTGTTGAATTCAGATCATCTGGTTTCAATACATTCATTGGTTGTTATAATCACTTTCTGTTATTCACCAAAGATTTGTCACTGACGTCATGGCTGTCCTTGGAGTCATCATTATCCTGGGCTATAATAGTGTCTTTGGGAATTCGTAATAATTGAACCCATATGTTTTGTCATTGTTTCTCTTGTCTCCAATGCCTTCATATACTTCATGGCCACACCTAGAACTTTTTCATAATCCAAAAATGAACAATGGATAAAGTCTGATACTACAAAATTTTATTACTTGATCACATATTTTTCTAGCTCTCAGCTTTTCTCTTTAAATACAAATACATTTTAAACCTCATGGAGGCTTTTTGTTTCTGGATCAATCTGTTTTCTATTAATTCATTGGCTATATTCTAGATTTTCTTTCTTTCTTATTCAGGACTCCAGGGAGAGCAATTATTGTCGTTGTAGTCATTGTTTTTATTGTTATTTTATACTTTTATCTGCAAGGACATATCAAACTTTTTATCTCAGCCCAATTAAGTTAGAAAAAATCAAAATGATACAGAATAAAATTTTGATATACTAATCCTATTTAGCCTTGTTTTTAGACTAGCATGTATAATATTTCCAAGTACACATTTTTAAGAAATACAAATTAAAAATGCACTCAGCCAGGCGCGGCGGCTCATGCCTGTAATCCCAGCACTTTGGGAGCCTGAGGCGAGTGGATCATGAGGTCAAGAGATCTAGACCATCCTGGCCAACATGGTGAAACCCTGTCTCTACTAAAAATACAAAAATTAGCCTGGCGTGGTGGCACGTGCCTGTAGTCCCAGCTACTCGGAAGGCGAAGGTGGAAGGATCACTTGAACCCGGGAAGCACAGGTTGCAGTGAGATGAGACTGCGCCACTGCGCTCCAGCCTGGTGACAGAGCAAGACTACCTCTCAAAAAAAAAAAAAAAAAAAAAAAAAAAAATGCATTAAGTTTGGAAATCCAATCTAAGACTTAAACATTAGAAAAACACAATGCTTTCTGAGATCTTAAAGAGTAGTTGAAAGTATGTAGCTCTATGCCCAACACATATTAAGTGATCAGTAAACTATTACATAGTCCAGAGTATCTAAGGAATTCTCTTTTGATCATTTCATCATGCTGCAGTGTCCAAGTTCACAGGGTTCTTTAAAAGGGCATTAAGGAGTAAGAGCCTGTTTTTTCATGAAGGAGACTTGATCATAACATTAGGATGAGCAAAACTCAAGAAAAAAAAAGAAAAAATTACATGTAAAAACACTAAAAAATTTTTTTTTTAAAAAAAGCCCAAAGGAGGGTTGAGTGAATGAGATCAATAGAATTATTCTGAAATAAAAAGGAAGGAAAGAGGTTTGACTGAAGACAGAAATATCGCATAGAGAGTAGAGGAATTTCTTATGAAAGACCTCTATTTTTGGTACGGAGTGAGAGGCTGATTAATCTTAGAGTGAGTACCAGAAAGCCATATATGTTTGGAAAAGATGAAGTGGCAATGAGAAGAAAATGTCATATGGGATTTTTCAGTATGTTCTCTGAGCCTTATTTAATAAAAAGTAAAAGTAGAATATGACACACTTAGTAGGTATTTGTGTGTGTTACTTCTTTTTTTTTTTTTTCTTTTTACTAATTACCTATGTACTTGTCTTGTTATGTTTTGTGGCCATTTTCCACCTTTCCTCAGTGTTGGGATTCAGAAGTTGCTAAGCATTAATATTTCCTAATTAACAGAGCCTGGTGGGAGAGGATGTTTGTTCATTTGTTTTGGTTTGGTAATAGCATATCTTTTTTTATATATAAGGTCAGCTTTTATTTTAGATTCAGGGAGTATGTGTGCAGGTTCATCACATGGACGTATTGTGTGATACTGAGGGGCAGGGTAAAATGATCTCATTACCCAGGTAGTGAGCATAATAGCAAATAGGTAGTTTTTCAGTCCTTCCCCCACTTTTTCGGTACCCCCCTAGTAGTCCCCAGTGTATGCTCCATTCTTTATGTCCATGTGTACCCCGTTGTTTGACTCTCACTTCTGAGTGAGAACATGTGGTATTTGGTTCCTGCTCTTGGGTTAATTTTCCTAGAATAATGGCCTCCAGCTGCATCCTTGTTGTTGCAAAGGGCATGGTTTTGTTCTTTTTGATAGCTGTGCAGTGTTCTACAGTGTATATGTAACACATTTTCTCTAGCAAATCCATGTATGTTGATTACATGTCTTTGCTATTACGGATAGTGCTGCAGTGAATATGCAAGTTCATGTATCTTTTTGGTAGAACTGTTAATCTTCCTTTAGATATATACCAGTAATGGGATTCCTGTGCACATGGTGGTTCTAAGATCCTTGAGAAATCTCTAAACTGCTTTTCACCATGTTGAACTAATTTAGATTTCCACCAACAGTGTATAAGCATTCCCTTTTTTATGCAACCTCTTCAGCATCTGTTATTTTTGACATTTTAATAATAGCTATTCTGACTGGCATGAGACACATTTGATTGTGGTTTTAGATTTTACTTTTTTGATGATTAGTAATATTAAGCACTTTTTCGTATTTGTTAGCTGCTTATATGTCTTCTTTTGAGATGTGTCTGTTCATGTCTTTGGTTCACTTTTTAATGGGGTCGTTTGTTTTATGTTTGTTGAATTGAACAAGCAAAGGGGAAGGGCTCCCTGTTCAATAAACGGTACTGGAATTACTGGCTAGCCATATTCAGAAGAATGAAACTGGCTCTTTACCTTTCACCATATACAAAAATTAACTCAAGGTGCATTAAATATTTACATATAAGACCTCAAAATATAAAAATTCTAGAAGAAAACCTAGAAAAAACCATTCTGGACATTGGCCTTGGCAAAGGATTTCTAACAAAATCCTCAGAAGCAATTGCAACAGAAACAAAAATCAACAAGTCAAACCTAATTAAACTAAACAGATTTTGCACAGCAAAGGAAGCTATCAAGGAAGCAAATGAACAACTAACACGTTTACGACAACTTCACAAACTATGCGTCAAACAAAGATGTAATATCCAGAATCAATAAGTAAGTTTCAACAGTTCAGCGTGTCTTTTTTAATTTTTGATTTTTTAAATATCTGAAACTTTTAAAATAATGTCCTGGAATAATACTTAATATTTTCACATACAGAAACTATAATCAAGCATCATATTTTAAAGTATAAATATCTAATTTTGATTTATTATTACACATAACAATGTCTGTTCAAGGAAAATAGCTCTTATTTCCTAAAAGTGAATACACTTATGCTTTTAATATGTATCACTTTTTCTCTTCAGATGCAAGGTATTTTCAATTGCTTTGACTTAGATAAATGGAAGAAAATCAACTTCCTCTAACCATAATATTTTTCAAAGACCTCTCCTATTTAAATGTTTATATTTTTCTTCTTCCTTTATGGTAGTGTCAGATTTATTCTCTTAAGTAGCAGTGAATATGACTTTTAGAATGAGTGTTTGTAAAATTGTATTAGTGCTACGCAATCTGTTTCTTGATGGGAACTGGCATTTGTATACACATTACGTTTTTATATTGTGAAACTAATACATAAGTATGTAAAACGATTTTGTACTTAGGATTTCAACTATATATAAAACTAGTAGGCTGGTGTATATTCTTGTATACAGCTCATGATATAGAGAGGATTATAGATTTTTATTGAGAGAGTCGATTGGAAGAGTGAGTTCCAGCTCAACCACCAGACATTTTTTGCTTTGGATAATCACTTAGTACCTCTGTTTTACCTGTATGGCAGAGGAAGAGCAGATTGCTTTACTCAATCTAAGGAAAACAATTAGAAGTAGGTGGAAAAATATTGTACGACACAAATGTACATACTCCACAGCACCATACAGATGTAAGACAATTTACTATCTTTCTAAAATTGTATTTCCTTTTATGATGATTATTATTGTCATTTTCTGCACTAGTATTGAGCATGTTTAATATTGACCTTACATATAATTTATTAAAGTAAATAGTTTATTTTTGTTCTAAATCTTAAAATGAATAATAGTAACTATTCTTTATGGAGTATTAGTATCTACCAACCCCTGAGTTAAATGTTATAGATATCAGTGTTACATGTAACCCTTAAACAATTCTGTAAGGTAGCTATTATTGTTACTTGATTTTACAAAAGAAACTGGGTCTCAGGGACATTAAAATCACAGCTGCTTGACTTCAAAGCCAAGATTCAAAGTCAGTTCTATTTGACAACAAAGTCTATTTGGCATGTAAAACACAAATCTGAGAAAGGCATTATAAAGCGGTTAGTAGCTAAGTTTCCAGAGTAGGACACAACTGGATTTGAGTCTTACTCCAATAGTAGGTGTGTGATCTTGGGCAAGTTCCCTTTGCATGTGTATATTTCTTCATTGATAAATGGGGATTAAAGTGGAACTTTATAGAACAAGTTATTAGGTTTAGATGAGATATGTGTACATGTAAAGTACTTAGCGTAGTACCTGTCACACAATACATACACAGTGAATGTTTGCCTTTATTGTTTTATCCTCTTAAATTTAGGTCCCTCATTCAAAAATATGGAGATGAGAATAAAATAGTACCTACCTCAGAATGATGGTGCAAGCATTATATAAGAATATCATTTAAAAATGATACTGGGCATGTAAGTGCTCAGTAAATGATAATTATTGTCATCATCATCATCATCATCATGCCAATGATTCATTAATTTATAGAGATGCTTGCTAAATTTTGTAGATAAGTTTAGGCAAGAAGACATCCGCATACTTTGGATTACGATCTGTCCAGTGTAGCTCTGGTGAGCATCTACTCTAAATTGCAGTATATTTGCTTCAAATCCTGTTGGTTGGATGTATTTGTTACCTTTGTCATCTCTCAACCTGCACTAAGAAAGGCCCAACGGCTCTGATGAATTGCCCAACATTCTGTTAGGGCTCATTTAAAAGGCTGAGAGTGTAAGGAGGAAATATTATTTTTCTTTACTAAGCTCCCCCACTCACAAAAAGGACCATAAACAAAGTCACCATTTGAGAGCAGGGAGTTTGTATTGCACAACATTCAATGTCAAGGGAGCATCAGTAAAAATAGGTAATTAGAACAATTCCTTAGTCAACTGTACTGGAAAAAAAATACATCTGCAAAGGAATATGGTGTGAGATAAAGAGACAGAGACCACCATGTACAAGATACATTTATAATGTAGAACGATAGGTAATCTATTTATGAAATATTAATGGTATTTTTCTTTATGCTAATATTAGACATATTTTAATGTAAGGTTGAAATTAAATTAGGAAAGGCCTGGAATGCCCTGCTAAGGAGTTTAAATTTTATCCATCAGCAGATGAATAAAATGAAATGTGCTCTTTTGGTTGTAATTGGTAGTGGTGTGATTACGAAGTATGTAATGACAAAAATGACAAGGAGTCGGGAGTTGCAGTAGCCGAAATAGAACTAGGAAAAGTCATCTTAGGAAAATTAAATAGAAATTCCAAATAATATAAATGTTTTGACACTGGTATTCAAGAAATGTAAAATAAGAAAAAGGCTGAACTAGTTCTTTCTAGTCTCCAAACACCATCAACCACATTTTACTTTTATAATTGAAAAAATGAAATTCAACCATATCTTCCTCTAAATGAGGAGGGTGTGTGTGTATGTGTATCAACACGCTTCATTTTTTCCTTCTTTATTGTCATGATTCTACCCTCAAATTAATGTATTATTTTACTTAATAATAAATATTTATTGAGAGGCTACCATGTTCCAGGCGTTGTTCTGGCATTTAGCAGATATAAGTAAACCACACAAGAAAAGATGGTTTCCTTCTAGCACTCTGTCAGAGAAGAAAAAAATAAATAATATTATAAAACCAATAATCATAATATAATAAAAATATTTTATGTTAAAAGGCTATTAATAATATATAACCTTCCAGAATTCTACATGGACATAATACCAAGAGGTAACTTGACCTCTCACTGTATTTTATGTTTTATCTTTGAAAAAGTATACATGCCAATTATTAAGTTCTAGGAAATCATATCACATTAATTCTCTCTGATAGCTGCAAGATCCAGATTGTTCCTATTTCAAGCCTCCTTTGGATTTCTAATTGGCTTGGCTATGCATTGAAATGTAGAAAAATATGGCCATAAATCTATATTCAGCAAGCATTGGTAGCATGTTTCAGGCACATGAAATGTATAAGGACATATGAAAATTTGCTATGCAGGCCACTTGGAGAAATACATTCTTGAAGATTCAGGTAAATGTAGGTACTCAAGCAGTCCCTGTGAATACAATGCATACTTTTATCTCATTTTAATATAACTTCCTTGTTAAGATTTGTTTCCACCTGTCTGTGAATTCCTGAAGGATAGAAACCCTGTGATTTATCATTAAAGAGGCTGTCAGCTCCACGACCAAGAGTGGCCAGATTAACCCCCAGTGAGAAGAAACCCTCTCCTAGAGTCTAAGCTTATTAATCTATGATCTGGGCTTTTGAGAGTTGCCCCAACTGATGTCAGAAACCCTAACTAGTAAGGCTTGCTTATATGCCTAGGACTATTTCAAAGATTGTTCTTCCAGAACTAGATTATGTCTAATACATTATTGGATAGCTTATAAAACGGATCCAATTTCACTGATGTGATTGGGAAATTCAATCATGAAAAGTCTACACAATGATCTTGTAGACATAGTTTTAAAAAGAGTAGGATAAGAAAAATGGCAGAAGGATAAGAAAAATAAGATAGGCTCTTGAACGTGCTTTGTAAAGAGGTACTATAACTATTGTGTAGTTTTAATGCCCTTGGGTCTTTTCCCTGTCTTTCTTGTAACAATTTTCTTCCATTCATTAACAATTTAACAGTGGTTTCTGTTTCCTCTTCTGCCTGTTTTGTTTTGTTTCATCTTCTCTCTTTCTCTCTGGGATCTTCCTTCCATTTTTTAAGACACTCTTCATTTTGGCTAAGAAATTAGCTTACAAAGATGTCCTCAATTTCTCCCATTTCTTTCTCTAGTATACAGCTTGCATTTGCAACACTTACTGAAATTCATCTGAGATGGAAAAACAATACTTTCTTTATGGCATAAGATGAACAAGTTCTCTGACCTAAAGACTCCTGTAGTAAAGAATATCTTTGCATGCTTGGTCTTGTGAGTTCTCCTGAGAATGCTGTCATTGAGGATGCCTGGCTGATCCCCACCCCTAACTCCCATGCTTGTTGCTAACTGCTGGTACTCCACTGGGTGTGAGGATTGTGCCAATATGTACCTTTAATTTACTAAGGCTTTATTTCTGTTTAGGATGATTAAATTATAGATTTTGATTTTAGACCAACATTTTAAACTTATAAAGACAAAAAATTTTAGGAAGATCTTGCTGCCATTTTTCTTATCCTTCTCTTTAAAACTGTATCTCTAAAATCTTTTGTGTAGGCCTTTTATGGTTGAATTTCCCAATCACGTAGGTGAAAATAGATTCATTTCACAAGATATCCAGTAATGTATTTGAAATAACCTACATGTAGAAGAACACTCTTTGAAATATTTCTAGGAATATGAGAAAGGCTTGCTGATTAGGTTCTGATATCAGTTAGGGCAGCTTTCAAAATCCCAGACCATAGATCAATAAGCTCAGACTCTAGGATGGATCTGAAAGGTGGAGTGTATTGCCAGTCTTGGCTTCTGGTGAAAAGGCTAAGCTGATACCTAAAGCTAGTGTGCATGTTGTATAACATGATAGATTCCACATTGGTCACTAATGGTTGTCACAATAAGGTGAAAAAATATCCCAAGAGAAGTCAGCCCAGTTAAGATCATTAATTTCAAAGTGTGAAAGACTGGTATTTTACACAAAATTCTACGTATAATAGTGTGACTTTGGGAAACCAACATAGTCACACATTTGCAATGAAGAGTATGAAATGCTAGTGTAATTTATAAGCATTGTTAATGCTGAGGCATTTATAAAGGTTTGAATACAGAGGAAATTTTGCTTAGTATCTAAAATCTAGTATAGAGGAGAAACAAATAATTCTGATAGTAAATATATTTATTTCTCAGTGTAATAATAATGCTTTACTTTTATAGTATTTCATTGTTTACAAAGCAAATATACAAACATTTTTTTCAAATCTTTACACCATAAATAGGACAGGGCTTATTATTTCACTTAAAGTTAAAGATGTTAAAAATCTAAAAATTTAAATGTATCAGCTATCTTTAATTTTTAAAAGAAACAAGTCACATCATGAAATGGCTCAAAGTTAAAAGTAATTTTCCTATCTTATATAATAAGAATCTGAGATTAAGGATGGTGTAGTCATGACTGAATTTGGAGTTAATTAGAAAATATTCTTACATCAGTTCTCTGAAATATTCTTACTTCTTATATTTTTCTTTATTCTTGGCATGATGTGGTATCACCAATTAGTAAGAAATATATATCCTGTGGTAGGAGGAAGATTGCTGTCATAAAACTACCATAAAGACTGGTTCAATTTTCTAAATAAACTGGACCACTTCCTTACACCTTATACAAAAATTAACTCCAGATGGATTAAAGTTTTAAACATAAGACCTAACACCATAAAAACCCTGGAAGAAAACCTAGGCAAAACCATTCAGGACATAGGCATAGGCAAGGATTTCATAATTAAAACACCAAAAGCAATGGCAACAAAAGCCAAAATAGATAAATGGGATCTAATTAAACTTAAGGGCTTCTGCACAGCAAAAGAAACAATTATTAGAGTGAACTGGGAACCGACAAAATGGGAAAAAATGTTTGCAATTTACCCATCTGACAAAGGATTAATATCCAGAATCTACAAAGAACTAAAGCAGATTTACAAGATAAAAGCAAACAAACCCATTTAAAAGTGGGCAAAGGAGATGAACAGACACTTTTCAAAAGAAGATATTATGCCACCAACAAACATATGAAAACATGCTAATCATCATTGGTCATTAGAGAAATGCAAATCAAAACTACATTGAGATACCATCTCACGCCAGTTAGAACAGGAATCATTAAAAACATCTGGAGACAACGGATGCTGAAGAGGATGTGGAGAAAAAGGAACACTTTTACAATGTTGGCGGGACTGTCAATTAGTTCAACCATTATGGAAAACAGTGTGGCGATTCCTCAAGGATCTAGAAATAGAAATTCCATTTGACCCCATAGTCCCATTACTAGGTATATATCCAAAGGATTCTACATCGTTCTGTTATAAAGGCACATGCACAGGTAGGTTTGTTGTGGTGCTGTTTACAACAGCAAAGACCTGGAACCAACCCAAATGCCCATCAATGATAGATTGGACAAAGAAAATGTGGTACATATATACCATGCAGCCATAAAAAAAAGACAAGTTTGTGTCCTTTGTAAAGACATGGATGAATCTAGAAACCATCATTCTCAGCAAACTGCCACAAGAACAGAAAACCAAACATCACATGTTTTCACTCATAGGTGGGTGAGGAACAATGAGAAACACTTGCGCACAGGGAAGGGAACAACACTCACTAGGATAGGTGGGGAGGGGAGGGAGGTATAGCACCAGGAGAAACGCCTGATGTAGGCAATGAGGGGGATGGAGACAGCAAACCACCATGGCATATATGTACCTATGCAACAATCCTGCAAGATGCAGGATGTGCACATGTACCCCAGAGCCCAAAGTACAAAAAGTAATAATAATAATTTCTGTAAAATTTCTGAGAGTAATTCTAGTTTGATAGGCTTGCAAGGTATGCCCAACCTTCAACCAGCAGTTGGGTATAGAGAGGACTGTGATTTGCTATAAGTCAAATAATGCTCAATACATGGAACAGAATAGTGGGAGGTAAAATTTTCTCCCTTGGCCCACCTGAATAGATTGCAATAGTGATACATAACCAAATGAAAATTTGGCTAATGCTCAAGAAAGAAGAAAGAATGCTGGGAATGCCCACAGAAATGTCTACTTTTGTAGATGAACAATTAAAGGTGTTATGGTGTAGGTTACAACAGAATACAATACATGCAAAAGGAGAAGTAAAAGAAGGTTTTTTTTTTTTTTTTCCAAATTAAAAGATATGAGAAGGTGACTGAGAAAAAGATAGAATATATTTGCAAGGGTACAGCAACCTAAAAGATGAAAGGAAAAGAAAATGGTTGCAATGATTACTAGAGTAATTAAAGTAGTGTGAGCCATAGCAGATGAGACCTGAAAATCTTCATGGAAAGCAGACCACTTGGAGAATTGCACAGGCCTTCTTTAGACCGTCCATTTTGATATGTACAATTCTAACTGCAGGTATGACGAGATGAATTCTGTAGACAATATATCTGGGACACACATATCCAGGGGAACTATTTTTCTATTCAATACACTTTTAGCTGCTTCATTTCACCAAAGTACATGCTGTAACGGGTTTAAACACTATTAAACTCCATTAAACAGTGATAAAGATATGCACTCATCTCTGAAACATGAGCATAGCTCATGAAATTCCCTGCTGAGAAGCTATCGGTTGGCATCTCTGCTGAAGTTACAGCCCATAAATGTAGGCCTGAGTCCTCAGTAATTATTCTTTCCTTTCAGATCATCAGAAGGAAAATAACCTCGTGTATTTATAACTATCTCTATTAGGTATTTGATGATTATTTGTTGATCCTTGCATTGATTTTCATACAGGATGTTGTTATTTGGAGGAATTTGTTGGCGGGAAAGATTTAATTGGACTGATTACATAGGCAGCATGGCCTTCATAACGAGCTGTGTCCTATTTACTGGCATATGCAAATCTAGGTTAGAGAGGGAGGCAAAGGAAGAGAGAAAGAGAGAGAGGAAAAGGGCTGATGATAATTCCTTTCAGCTTAGTTCATCGATGACCTGTAACCTTTTTCAAAGTTGAGCATGTATCATATATAATATATATTTCAAATATCATGTATATTTACTTTTTAAAATAATATTCTAGCCTGTAATCCCAGCACTTTGGGAGGCCAAGTTGGGTGGATCACCTGAGGTCAGGAGTTTGAGATCAGCCTGGTCAACATGGTGAAACCCATCCCTAATAAAAATACCAAAAAAATTAGCTGGGTGTGGTGGTGGACGCCTGTAATCTCAGCTACTTGGAGGCTGAGGGAGGAGAACTGCTTGAACCCTGGAGGCAGAGGTTGCAGTGAGCCGAGAGCACGACACTGCACTCCAGCCTGGGTGAAAGAGCAAGACTGTGTCTCAAAAACTATAATTAATATTTTAATGTGAAAACATTTTTTTTTTTTTTTTTTTGAGACGGAGTTTCGCTCTTGTTACCCAGGCTGGAGTGCAATGGCGCGATCTCGGCTCACCACAACCTCCGCCTCCTGGGTTCAGGCAATTCTCCTGCCTCAGTCTCCTGAGTAGCTGGAATTACAGGCACGCGCCACCATGCCCAGCTAATTTTTGTATTTTTAGTAGAGACGGGGTTTCACCATGTTGACCAGGATGGTCTCGATCTCTTGATCTCGTGATCCACCACCTCGGCCTCCCAAAGTGCTGGGATTACAGGCTTGAGCCACCGCGCCCGGCCATGTGAAAACATTTTTAAAGGCTAGAGCTTATTTGGTTACCTTAAGAGCTGTATCAGCTTGATAGCAGCCCATCCGAATTATTGTGCAAAAAGTGGCTAATCATAGAGGTTAAAATACTAAGGTGACTATGGTATGACCAATCTGGTGGCTGTATAACTCTGGAAAGGTATTGTGAAATAGCACAAAGTTTATATAACCTATAAAGGAAATATACAACAATGATAAATAAGGTTATACTGGAAATACATAATATATTATATACTGTATATTGTTAAGTATTTATCTCAGGATGGTGCTGAGACAGTTTAGTAATATAGTAGGTAGAAGAATTTTTTTTCTACTAAAATTCATCTAAAAAACTTTATGGAGTTACTTTGCAAACATGACCATAAATTCTAGTGATCTTATTAACTTTATTTGAAGCTAAGTCTATTTCTTAAATTGTATAAATATGAAAGCATTAAAAATATAGGTCAAATCATTTGAATGAATATTCTGTCATCACATTTTGTGGCCTTAGGATAAGCTGGAATTTTTTCATGCTTTTGCATTCTCATTTGCATAGAAAGAGATTATTTTAATTTTGATAGGATAAAATGCCTAAATAGTTTAATCAATAAAGACTGCCATAGGACATTCTAACTTATTTCTTCTATCTAACTGTATGCTTGTTCAAAACTAGAGCGACTATTGTTAACAATGTATTATAGGTTTCAAAATAGCTAGAAGTGAGGACTTGAAATGCTCTCAACACATAAAAATGATAAATGCACTCGGTGCGACGGCTCACGCCTGTAATCCCAAACTTGGGAAGGCGGAGGCAAGAGGATCACGAGGTCAGGAGTTCGAGACCAGCCTGGCCAACATGGAGATACTATATAAATAAATAAATAAACAAATTAGCCAGGCGTGGTGATGCGCGCCTCTAATCCTAGCTACTTGGTAGGCAGGAGAATCACTTGAACCGGGGAGGCAGAGGTTGCAGTGAGCAGGGATCATACCATTGCACTCCAGCCTGGGCAGTAGGGCAAGACTCCATCTGAAAAAAAAGAAAAAAGAAAAATAGAAATGATAAATGCTTACAGTGATGAATATCCTAATTATCCTGACATGATCATTAGACATTCTACACATGTAATAAAATATTACATATACCTTATAAATATGTACAAACATTGTATATTAACTAAAAATAAAAAATGCTGGCAATGTAGATATGCAGGGAGCAAAAGGGAGTTTGGGAATGCAGAACTGTAAAATTCATCAAGCAGATATTCAACAGTGTTTTTGCCTGATTCTATGATCTTTGGGGCCACCAGAGAGATTAACAACATGCCACTGAGATGTATCAAGTATATTTATGCTGTATTTATTTAAAAAGTAAGAAAAATTAAAATAAGGAAAATGTCAGTTATGTGAAGTTTAAGCAGGCAAAAGTGAGGCAGAGAAATGAAAACGGGAGAAAAGAATCAGGAATTGAGGAATGTGGTTTTTAAAAAAAGTAGGCAGAGTTGAAAAAAGGAGCATATCACATTTTTAAAAACCAGAACAAAACTCAAGAGTGTGCTGGAATGGCACTGATAGTGTTCTATCAGTTGTCTCTCAGAGGACCCAGTTCCTTGGGTTTCCTAATATATTTCACGTAAATGTTTTCAAACTCAACCAAAAATCGAAATATGAAATTAATATGTTCAAGAGATAGAATAATGAGGTAATTAAGAAGCTAGCTCCTAGAGACAGACCAACTGACTTGAGTTTTGGCTTTGCAATTTAATTGCTGTAAACTTGGTCAAGGTACTTAACTTATCTGAGTCCCAGTATCCTTACCTATAAAATGGAATTATTAAGATCTCCTTTAGGGGTTAGTTGTGGTAATTATATGTACTATGGTATTACATGTGCTGGGCACATAATAAGTTCTATTGTTTGCTATTGTCATTATCACCTTAGTGCATTACTACTAGAATAATTCTTTTAAAATTTAGTAAGTTTTATTTTAGAACAGTTTAAGATTACAGAAAATTTGAAGATAGTACAGAGTTGTCATACATCCCACACTCAGCTTCCCCTATTATTAACATCCTACAAATGTATTGCTATACGTTTAGTAATATAATAGGTAGAATAATTTGTTTTTTCCTACTAAAATTGACCTAAAGAGCTTTATGGGGTTACTTTGCAAACATGACCATAAATTCTAGTGGTTGTATTAACCTTATTTGAAACTAAGTCTGTTTCTTAAATTGTATAAATACGAAAGCATTAAAAGTATTGGACAAATCATTTGAACTAATATTCTGTCATCACTTTTTGTGGCCTTAGGATAAGTGAGAATAATGATAAGTTATTTATTATAACTTAAAAACCAATACTGATACATTATTATTAAGCAAAGGTGATCCGGTTTTCAGATTTTCTTAGTAACACAACACCCAATGTCTGTGTTGCTCCGGATTCCCGTCTGTGATACCGCATTACATTTAGCGTTTATGTTTCCTTGGCCCCCTCTTGGCCATGAGGGTGCGTCAGATTGTCCTTGTTTTCAATGACTTGCACAGTTTTAAAAGAGTATGAGTCAGATAATTTGTAGTATGTTCATCATTTAGGATTTGTCTGATGTTTTACTCATGATTAGGCTAGGATTATGAGTTTCAAAAAGAAAACCACAAAGGTCAAGTACCATTTTCATCACATCATAAAAAGAGTACATATTATCAACATATCTTATCACTATTGATTACGGCCTGGAGCACCTGGCTGAAGACAGTGTTTTCCAGTTTTTTTCACTATAAAGTTACTTTCCTCCTGCCTTGCTGATCCTATAAATTTTGGAAGGATATCACTGTTTGCCACCCACAGTTGAAGTGTGGGAATTACCTTTGGCCTTCCCAAGGGATGAATATTTACATGAATTACTTCAAATTTTGTACAAGAGATTTGTCTATTTTCATTCATTCATTTATTTATTGATACATGTAAATATGTATTTGTACATATTTATGTAGTAGATATGATAATTTGATAAATGCATACAGTAAGTAATGACGAATCAGGATCATTGGAATATCCATCACCTCAAGCATTCATCATTGCTTTGTGTTGAAAACATTCCACATCTTCTCTTCCAACTCTTTTGCAATACACCATAAATTTTTGTCAACTATTGTCACTCTACTCTGCTACTGGACACTAGAATTTGTTTGTTCTATCTATTTTCATACCCATTAGCCAACCTGTCTTTATCACCCCTCTCTGAACTACCCCTTCTAGGCTCTCGTAATCATCATTCTACTCTCTACCATTGAGATCAACTTTTTTACTTCCCATATATGAGTGAGAATCTGCAATATTTGTCTTTCTATGCCTGGCATTTCACTTACCATAATGGCCTCTAGTTCCATCCATGTTGCTGCAAATGACAGAATTTTATTCTTTTCCATAGCTGAATATTCCACTATGTACATATGCCACATTTCTTTATCCATTCATTCATTTATGGCCATTTATGTTGCCTCCATAGTTGGTTACAAGTGAGAGCCATCTGCAGTGGTGGCAGTAGGGCTTATTCTTAGCCTTTGTTAACTAGGGTAGGTACTTGGGTGTCCCAGGTGATGGGCTGGGCTATGGAATGCTCAGTGATCTTGGTCCTTGGTTCTGCCTTTGAGGAGAGGGTAAAAGTAACCCAGGCAGTGTTGGGCCATGCAGTCCTGCACTTGGACCCCACAAAGGTGGGCACAAGGGCTGGCCCTGGCTGGAGTCAGGAAGCAGTCTTCAGGCCTTGGGAGAAATGCCCCTGCAATGAGTGAAGTGACTGTGTCTGTGCTAAAGTCACAGTACTGGGGAAGAGGGGCAGTCCTACTGCCACAGTCAGGAGAGGCAGGAATAGGCAGGAGTGAGACCTGCTCTGTTCTCATGCATCAGACCTGGCAGAGCTTCCTCATGACACAACTCTGGCAGCTTGTTGGGACTGTTAGACAGGTCACATGCAGAGTGCCTTCAATCTGTAAAACTTCCTTAGCCTGCAAAATTTGCCAGCTGGGTCAAAACTATGCCTCTCAGACAAATCCCCTCATTCTCTGGTTCTATGAATGGGGGTTGCCAAACTCTAACAGCCATGGCTGGAGACAAAACCACACTCAACTCTCAGTTCTGATCATAGGTTCCCTCTTCTTCTTGAGACCAGAATGCCAATCCCTGGTCTGAAACTTTCCAAACCAGTGGCTGTTACGTCCAGTGGCTGGCAGGTTTCCATACAGCCTGCTGTGAGCTAGCATCAGGAATGACTTCTTTCTATTGGTGTCCAGGTATGAAAACACGCATGGGACACTTCCCAGTGCCATTCTTTCTCAGTCTCCTGGCTCCTCTCCATGATAGATCCAAGACTTGGGATGGTCAAGAGGCTCTCCCCTGTGGCCTGGCTTGCATGATTCCCGTGTGGGAATGTGTATCACAGAGACAATACCCCCCACTATACACACTGGGGATTCACTAATTTTCAGCTGGACCTAGTCAGTGTGGTTGCTGTCTGCATTCTTTTTATCATTATCTGAAGTTTTCTTTTGCTTTTCTGTTGAACTCCCATGTTCTTTCTCTCTACACACTATTTTACTATTTCCAAGTGGTTAAGTTATGGTGGAAAAACCTCTATTCGACAGTCTTGGAAGGAAAAAAAGCACAAAGTATACTTTTTTATATACTTAAGACTCATCTAGTGTTTCAGAGGTTCATACCAAATTTATTTTAATCACCAAATAATATTAAACTGTATGGATGTATCACAGGTTTATCCATTCACCTATTGAGGAACATTTTGCTTGCTTTTAGTTTTGTGTGATTATGTATAAAGTTACTATAAACATATGTGTAAGTTTTTACATAGACAAAAGTATTCAGATCTGTTAGTTATATATCTATAAGTCCAATTGCTAGATTGTTAGCATTATAAGATCTGCTGAACTATTATTGAAGGGTCTTTACCATTTTGTATTCTCACCAGCAATGAATGAGATTTCCTGTTACTTTTCATCCTCTTTGATATTGTCAGGGTTTTTTGGTGTGTGTTTTCTTTTCTTTTTTTCCATTCTAATGTGCTATTATACTATTTACATTTGCAATTCCCTAATGACAAATGATGCTGAACTTCTTTTCACGTTTATTTGCCATCTTTACATCCAAGGTATTTGTTCAGATTTTTTTCTCTTTTTAAAATGAGTTGTTTTTTTTTTTATTGTTGAGTTTTGAGTGTTCTTTGTATATTTGAACACAAGTTCTTTATTATAGGTGTTTTCCAAACATTTTCTAGCAGTTGGTAGTCTGTGTTTTCATCTAAATAGTACCTTTTGCAGTATAAAATATTTTAATTTTAACCAGGCTCAACTTATCAGCTTTTCCATCATAGATCATAAGTTTGTTGTTTTATTTTAAAAATTGTCAAACTGGAGGCCTCCTAGTTTTTCTTCTAGACATTTTATAATTTTGTCTTCTATATTTAAGATCTATTATATATTTTCAGCTAATTTTTGTGCAAGAACTAGTGCCTACTTGTAGGTTCATTTCTGTGCATAGGAACTCCCAATCTTTGCAATATTATTAGTTAAAATATATCCCTTCTACATTGAATTAATAAGCTCCTTTGTCAGTGATCAGTTGAGTATATTTGTGTGGTTCTATTTCTGGGCTCTATTTTGTTAATCTATGTATCCTTTCTCTTGATAATATCACAAGGTCTTCATTAGATCTATTAAAATAGATCTTGAAATTGGTACTGTATGTTCTTAATTTTTTTTCTTCTTCTGTACTATTTTATTGGTAACTTTAAGTCTTTTGCTTATTGCTATAAACTTTAGAATCAAGTGGCTAATATCTAAAAAAACTTGCTGCGATTTCAAATGGGATCTATAGATATAGTTGTGAAGAATTGACCGCTTCACGATATTGAATCCTCCAATTCATAAAGTATGTCTTTATCTCTTCTGTAATATTTTCCACAGAGTTCTGTAGTTTTCTGCATATAAACTACAAATATATTTTGTTAAATTTATACCTATGTATTTCCTTTTTTGGTACTATTATAAATGGTATCTTTTTTTTTTATAATTTCACATTCCAATTGTTGATTGGTATAAAGGAAAGCAATTTAGTTTGTATATTGTCTTTGTATCTTCTAATGTTTTTATACTCACTTTAATTCCAGAAAATTTTTCTTCTTGTAGAATCTTTGAAATTTTTTACAAAGATAATCATCCCATCATGTCACTAAAAAAAAAAAAAAAAAATAGCATTACTATTACTTTCATAACTGCATAGCTTTTATTTATTTTTCTTGTCTGATTGCAGTAGCTAGGACTTCTAATCTAGTGTTGAGTAAGTGTGCTGAGAGAAGACATGCTTTGTTTCTTATCTTATGGGGAAAGTATCTAGTTCTGTGTGTTATTGGTTGTAGGTTTCTTGGTAGATGTTTTTTATCAAGTTGTTAATTTTCATCTATATTCCCAATTTGCTTTGTATTTTTATTTCAAATTAATATTGGGTTCTTTATCAAGTTGGTAATGTTGACTTATATTTTCAATTTGCTGCATATTTTTATTGCAAATTAATATTGGGTTCTTTGTTAAGTTGGTAATGTTCATCTATATCCCCAATTTGTTGTGTATTTTTTATGCAAATTAATATTGGGTTTTTTTAAAGAAGTCCTTTCTCTATCAAATAACATGATCACATGACTTTTCTTCTTTAGCTCGTTAACATGTTGAATCATATTATTTGATTTTCAATGATTAATGAACCTTAAATACCTGAAACAAATCACGTTTGTTTGTCATAAGTAATAATTTTCATATAGTGTTGGTTTGAATTAGGTACTATTTTTTGGGACATTTATGTCCCCATTCATGCAAGATATGAGTACGTAGTTTCCTTCTTTGTAATAAATTTATTTCACTTTAGCATTAGATAATGTTGGCCCTATAAAATGATTTAGAACGTATTTCTTGTGTCTGTTTTTTGGAAGAGGTTGCAAAGAATTGATACTTTCTATTTTTCCTAAACAATTGGTTGAATTTTCCAGTAAAACAATATGGGCTACTTTTATTTTTGTAAGGTTGTTAATTAGTGATACATTGTATTTCATACATATGTAACTTTTCTACTTCTCCTTATAGGAGTTTTAATAGTTTATATCTTTCAATAAATTGGTAAGTATCATCTAACATCAAATTTGTGAGAATAGCACTGTTCAATGGACACCTGGACTATCTTTTAATTATGTCTACGTCAGTGGTAATGATTACTCTTTTATTTCTGATATTGATAATTTATGATCACTTTCTCTCTGTTAGCTTTACTAATGGTTTAGCAATTTGATTGATATTTAAAGTTTTCAGCTTTTTATTTTATTGATATTTTCCATTTTTTTCTTATTTTCAATTTTATTGAATTTTGCTCTAATTATGATGTTTTATTAATTTAGTTATGTTAGGACTAAATCACTCTTTGCCTAATTTCCTAAGGCAGAAGCTTAGGCTATTGATTTTTGATTTCTGCTTTTTTCTAATATATCTTTAATGTTATAAATTTCTCTTTAATTATTGCTTTTGGTACATCTCATACATTTTCATAAGTTGTAATTTCATTTTATTTAGCTCTAAATACTTTTACATTTCTCTTGAGATTTCTTTATTGTCACATATGCTATTGGAAAATATGCTGTACATGTTGTAAATAGTTGGGGATTTCTTAGTTATTGTTCAGATACAGATTTATAGTTTAATTCCATTATGGTCTGAGAACATGCATTGTGTGATTTCTAAACATTTAAATTACAAATGTATGTTTTATTTCCAAGAAAGTGGACTCTCTATGCACATAAAACACAGGAGCTTAAGAATAATAGTCTGTTTTCAAATGGAGTGTGCTGTGAATGTCAATTAGACTGAGTTGATTGATATTGTTCTTGATGTCAAATATGTCTTTACTAATTTTCTGTCTGCTTGTTCTGTCAATTAATGATAAAAGTATATTTGAGTTTCTTAGTCTATAGCTATACTTATTTATAGTCTAGAGCTATAATGATAAAAGTATATTTGAGCCTCTGTGTTAGTCTATAGCTATACTTAGTTTATAAGCTATACTGGGTAGCTTGTAAACAAAGAAGTCTGTTTTTCACAGTTATGAATGCTGATACATTCAAGATCAATATATTGGCAGTTTTGGTGTCTGAAGAGTTTCTACTTTCTGATTCTTAGTTAGCATCTCCTCACTGTTGCTTTACATGCTGGAAGGGATGAGGAGGTTTTGTTTGGGCCTCTTTTATAAGAGGCTAATCTCATGTAGGAGAGCTTTACCCTACGACTTGTGATGGTTAATACTGAGTGTCAATTTGATTGGATTGAAGGATAAAAAGTATTGATCCTGGGTGTGTCTGTAAGGGTGTTGCCAAAGGAGATTAACATTTGAATCAGTGGGCTGGGAAAGGCAGAGGCATCCTTAATCTGCATAGGCACCATCTAATCAACTGCCAGTGTGGCCAGAATATAAAGCAGGCAGAAAAATGTTAAAAGACAGAGCAGCCTAGCCTCCCAGCCTACATCTTTCTCCCATGCTGGGTGCTTCCTGCCCTCGAACATTGAACTCCAAGTTCCTCAGTTTTGGGACTCAGACTGGCTCTCCTTGCTCCTCAGCTTGTGGATGGCCTATTGTGGGACCTTGTGATTGTGTGAGTGAATACTTAATAAACGACCCTTTATATATAAATATATGTATCTCCTATTCTGTACCTCTAAAGAACCCTAATACATGACCTTTTCACTGTCCCAAAGGCTGCACTTCCTGATACTATCATCTTTCATATACCTTTAGAATTATTATGTTTTTTTGGAGAATTGGTCCCTTTAGCACTATGCAACGCCACTCTAACATTTGGAATTGTATTGCATTGTGGTTTTCTTTGTCGGAAACTAAATAGCTCCACTAGCTTGCTTTTATTAGTGTTAGCATGATGTAACTCTTCATTTATATACTTTTAATCTAAGTATGTCTCTACATCTAAGTAGATTTTTATAGTTAGATATTATGTTTTCTCTATCCTACCAATTTTGTCTTTTAATTATAATATCCAGACCCACTCACAGTTAAAATGATTATTTATATAGTTGTATTAATGTCTACCTTATTTATAACTGTTTTCTATTTATTTTATATGTTTATGATATATTTATAGTTATTTGAAATTCCTTGTTTGACAACTCCAACATCTATATTATATTTGGCTCTTGTTATGATGAATGCTTTGTCTTTTCAAAATATATTTTTTTGCCTTTTGGCAGGCCTTATAACTTTTTGTTAAAATCACACATGATCTATCAGTTAATAAGTACTAAATTATATGTGACCTCTAGTGTGAAGATTTATGTTACTCCAGTTTGAAATAGGATTGTGTTTAGTGTTTGCTATAGTTGTATTTGCCAAGGATTAAAATTCATTTTCTCTTCTTACTCTGTCTTCAACATTGTTTGGGGTTTTTCTAATAATTGCTCTCAGGAAGCATCTGAAACTAGCAGCTTTGTTGTTGTTGTTAGCTATAATCCACTGCTATTTCATTGGAACCTGTTGGATGTAGTGGTAAATTGTAGGGGAAATAAAATATCATGTAATCATGTAATTAAATCTATCTTTTAGTGAGCTGATAATTCTGGGCTGTGATTTTCACACATTTCTTAACTTTTTATCCCCACTTAGGTGTGACATGAAGGCAAGCAGTGTGGTGTTTGAGAAGTTATCTTCTCCTAGATGGGATAACACTATATTAGTCTTTTCCCCTACAGATTAAATCTTTTTGTGGGTAAAACTTGAATTTATTTCACAGTGGTTATTCTTCCCTTCTCACTGCTACAGCCAGGAGGGTATCCTTTTTGGCTCCTGACATTGAGAGACTGATGGAGTTCCTGGAGAAAGTACCCACTTACACTATAGCCTCAGGAGTTACTCACTCTCCCTGTAGTTCACACTTAGTCCTCAGCATTCATTCAGATTACTTGTTCTGACTTGCTGACCCCAGCAGCCTCTGCTCCAGATGAATAGATCTTGGCAATGACTTTTGGATTCATCCTCTCTCTCCATATTTCAAGATATCAGTATGCTCTGTGACCTCAGGTCTCTGATAACTTTAAGAAAAATCATAAGTTTTCAGTTTGTTAAGATTTCTTAACTTGTCAGAACTGAAGTAATGACTTTCAGGCTCTTAACTGTTGGAGCTAAAACTAGATAAAGAACATTTTTAAATTAAAAAAAACAGATTAAAATAGAAGTGGATCACAGTTAGTAAAAGTAAGAAATATTTTAAATTATATACCTAAGTGTGCATGCATGCAAGTATTCAATGGGTAAAAATAGAATTGATCAAAAATTTTTAAAAAGTTAAAAAAATACTGACCTAGAGTATTGGTTTAGTTTTGTGTTTCTCAGCTAATGAGTATTCAAATGTTTGGTGTACCCTTGATTTGAACCAGGTTAAAATACAGCATAGGGCAAAATATATATCATTTTGCATACAAATCCTAGTCTACTGGCTGTAATAAAACAATTTTCTCTCATAACTAGAAATTTGCAACACTTCCTAGGGAAATGTTTCTATAGATATTCATTTAGTTTTGATGGTGTTGATCGCTAAACAATTAATTAACTAATTTTAGAAGACTGGAGGAAAGGTTAAAAAAAAAGCATTTGAAAAAGGAAAAGAAAGCACAATAGGAAGAATTCTAGTACTTCAAATTATACTGATACTGTCAAGCTTCTCAAGTGAGAATTTTTTAAAATCATTATGCCATTCTGTTTTCATTAGGGAATAGCTTATTCATACTAGTTAATTTTTCACATACTTAAAAACTTTGCTTTTTCTATTAAAAATAATATGTATTACTCTAAAATATGTCTGATGGAAACACATGAGGATTTGGGTTAGAAGAGTATGTGTAGATCATTTCTCAGTATCAATCACCTTATTTGATATATCCAACACTGAGGCTCTTTCCTGTTTTGGGTGCCAGCCTCTTCCAAAGCACTTGTTTCAAAAAAAAATATTTCTTAGGTGTATGGTCAAAGGTTTTTTCCACTACCAAAACAGGAGTCCTGTCTTTGATGTCCAAACTAAAAACAACAATGTAGCTGACTTTCCCAAAACTACAAATCCAAGGATAATAAATCCTACAGTTCCCATCTTTACAATGCACATAATCATTGTTAAGGTTCAAATATGTCTTCCAAAGTTTATGTGTTTGAAACTTAATTCCCAAGGCAACCGTGTTGAGAGGTGAGACCTTTAAAATTCATTAAATCATAAGAGTCCTTAACTCACAAATGAATTAATTCCATTATTTCAACAGTGGGTTCATTATTGGTGGAGTAGATTCCTAATTAAAAAAATGAGTTCATCCCCCTTTTCTCTCTGTCTTGCTCATATGATGTCTTCTGTCATGTTACAGCATAGCAAGAAGGGCCATGCAAGATGTCAGTACCTTGATCATGGACTTTCTAGCTTCCAGATCCATGAGAAAACAAATTATTCTCCTTTATAAATTATCCAGTCTCAGGTATTTTTTGTTTCTTAAAGCAGCACAAAACAGACTAAGAAAATTATTTCCATTTTCCCAAACAATCTTATTAAGTGATTTCAATGATGATATAATTGAGTCTCATGGAAATAAAGTAGCTTAGATAAAGACAAAATAAGTTCCTCAATAGTAGAAAGCTAATAACATGTATAGCGAACTCAAACTTATACCAAAGCTTATACCAAAATAAAGAATGTTAATCACTGCCTTCATATCTATAATTTACTTTGGAAATAAATAATTTTTTTACTTAACTAACATTTTAATAAAAATTAAATAGCATAAGTTTATAATATGGGAAGCAGTTATTTAAATCTGTATATTCAAAACTGTTATATTCAAAAGCGTATTGAAAAGTCATGTTTACTTCAGAATTTGTAAGATAAAGAAAAAATACAATGTGCTTCAAGGAAGATTAAAGTATATAATGATTTTAAGTAAATGCATGCTAAATATATTATTTAAGATTTCTAAATATCTGTATCTTTATCATTAAGTAAAGCTGCATCTGAATTTTATGGTAAAATATACAATTAATTGTCAAATATATATATGAAGAATTAGTAAACTGAACTTCTGAAAACTTCGATCCCAGGCCAATGTGTAATACTAGTTTTTCACTGGCAAAAGAACTTACTCACCATGAATCTCTATTTCCTCTTTTTAAACCAAAGAACATTACGTTTTATGACTTCATAAGCCCCTTTTAGTTCCAAAGTTGTACATCTGGTTTCACTCACACATGAATTAGTCAGAGATAGTAAATCTTCTACTTCATTTTTATTCACTGCATGTTTCTTGTGCTTATATGAAGGCTGGCCATAACTGCTGCTGGATATCAAGCACCCTCATGATTAATAATGTGGATGCCTATAGATTTTAGGTTTCCAATTTCAAATTTCTGAAAAAAAGGGTTATTTTTACTGAGAAAAATTATTTAACCTAATATTTTTTTCCTTATTCAGTTGATACATTTTCATTCTTTTCTTGTAGAAGTCTGATTTCTACTTTTCAATTAATAAATTTACAACTGCCAACAACTTTCTCAGAGTCACAGTTGATTTCACAGATGATCATATAAAGACCAGAAAAAGCTAAAATAATGGAAAGTGACTGCCTGAGAGAACACTTCTCTTGCTTGTGTTCATTTATAACAATTCATGATGAAAATGTGGAATAGACTACCCCTACATTCAAAAAGTAGAGATAAATTCAAAAATAGCTAAGATGAAAAAATTTCTCAGATATATTTCTGCATTTTTCTGAACTTTCGATTATTTCATTTTAACCATGTGATTGTTGATATACATGACTTTCTGGCCACTATCCAATGACATAATTTAACTTTATGTTTTAACCACTCAACCCAAAACTTGTAGCTTTACATATTATTTATTTAATGACACTATTCTGTGAGTCTGCAGTTTGGGCCACATTTATCTGTGTTAAGTTTTCCAATGGTTTTGGCAAGACTCATGTGAAATATGTGGTCAGCTACCAGGTTGTCTCATGGCTCATTGATTCAAGGGGTCTCTTCTTTGGTAGTTTATTTCTGCCTCCTGTAGGTCAGCCCACACTTACTCAAATGGTGATGAGGTCCACAATGATAGCAAGAGTGGAATATGCAAGTCTTCCTAAGGTCAAGGCTTAAAAGCCTTACCTCATTTCTAAATTTTATCCTTCAAAGGAAATCACCAGGGTAGCTCAGATTCAAAGAATATAAACTACACATTGATTAGAATAACTGCAAGATTCAGGCATATTGGTTTATGTGTGTAATCTCAGCACTTTGGGAAGCCAACTGATGGAGCATAGGAGTTGGAGGCTGCAGTAAGCCATGATCATGTCACTGTATCCCAGCCTGGGTGACAAAGTAAGAACACGTCTCAAAAAGAACTGAAAAGTAGTTTGGCTATATTTTTCTTTTCTTTTTGCATTTACTGAGCTGTCAGTGAATTCATTTATCAGCAAAGTCATCAGCAAAGTCATATGTGTTGAACAAATGCTTGGTTGAATATGCATGAAATGAAGAGATGAAGATAATATAATTCAGTATGAGACGATTTACTAGATCCCAAAATTGTGACCTTAAATAATAACTATTAAAGTATCATATTAGACAGTCTTCAGGTAAAATTTAGGACCTTCTTTTATAGCTACAACAAAATATTGAAATAGTCTCTAAAAAACTAACAGTAGACATATTCTACCCTTAAGTATGGAATAAATGATGGGAATAATCAAACTGTCTCACACCACAAAAAGTGTAAGAAAAATAGTTTACCCAAATTTTTTTTTTTTTTTTTGAGACAGAATTTTACTCTTGTGGCCCAGGATGGTGTGCAATGGCATGATCTTGGTTCACTGCAAGCTCAACCTCCTGAGTTTAAGCGATTGTCCTGCCTCAGCCTCCCAAGTAGCTAGGATTAGAGTTACCCACCACCACGCCCAGCTAATTTTTGTATTTTTAGTAGAGGTAGGGTTTCAACATGTTGACCAGATTGGTTTTGAACTCCTGACGTCAAGTGATCCACCTGCCTTGGCTTCCCAAAGTGCTGGGATTACAAGTGTGAGCCACTGCTCCCAATCCCAAAGAAATTTTTAAGTGGGGACTATTCCCTGGTATTGGAGGCAGAAAATATATTCATCTATTAATTCTATAGATAACTGACCATCTACTCTAGAGATAGAACATAATTCACACAGATTAAAATCCCTGCTTTATTATACTTACATTATAGCAGGATGATTTATTAGTAGAATAAAGAGCAGTATTTCAAAATTCCCAGTTTGATCCTAATCAATATTTTCCCTGGGCTTAACATTTCTGGAAGTCTCATGAGAAAATCTTATTTAAGGATTTTTCTTTTTCTTTTTACATTAAAAGCCAAAGAGCAAAAGAGCCAAAACGTGAGAACAGCCCAAAGACTCATCAACTGATAAATGGATGACCATTGTTCTATAGCCATACAATGAAGTATTATTCAGCTGTAAAAAGGAATGAAGCACTGATGCATGATACAAGGTGGATCAATGTTTGAAACATTAAGTATAATGTTTTACTTAGTAAAGTGAAAGAAGCCAGCGACAAAAGACAACATTAGTGTGATTCCATGTGTATCCAATGCCCATAATAAGCAAATCTATAGAGACAGAAGGTAGATTAGTGGTTGCCTAGGGCTAGAGACAATGGGAAGGTTGTAAGGTAAAGAGTACAACATTTATTTTGAGAATGACAAAAATGTTCTAAAATGGACTATGCTGATTATAGCACAACTCTATGAATACACTATAGAATGTTAAATTATATACTTTAAATGCATGAATTATGTGGTATATGAATTTCATCTCTATAAAGATTTTCCTTTAAAAAATCACAGGAAAAGGAATTTTCTTTTCTGTAATGGGAGAGCAGCTTATATTCACATATTTCTTTCAGAGTTCCAGAAAAAGAAGAGAGAAAAAAAATTATGCACAAAACTATTTGAAGAATTATTTCCTGAAAACTTTTCAAATTTGGTAATTTACAGTAACCCAAGGATTTTTAAAGTGAAGCAAATGCCAAGAATGTTAAGTAAAAAAAACAAAAAACAAAACACCAACTAATTACATTGTAATTAAATTTAAGACCTAAAGATTAAGAAATAATCCCAAAAGCAGTTAGAAAAAAATATATTAAATATAGGGGAACAGTGATAGAAATAAAAGGTCTCTGTCTCTATATAATTTTATATATATTTATGAACATATATGAAAATGTATATGCATATATAAATATATCTATAAATATATACATATGAATGCACATGAATATGTATATAATTATAAATATATGTGCATCTATCTACGCACACAGATACAACACACACACACACACACACCCTCACAGAGGTTTATTTTTAAAAATTGGTTCATGCTATTGGGAAAGCTGGCAATTCCAAAATCTTCAGGATAAAAGGACACATTGAAGACCTAAGGAAGAGTCGATGTTGAATCTGAAGGCTGTCTGCTGGGAGAATGTCTTCTTTCCTAGGGAAGATTAGTCTTAATTTTCTTAAGACTTTCAACTAATTGGATAAGGTTCACCCACATTATGATGAGTAATCCATTTTACTCAAAGTCTACTATTTAAGTACTAATCTAATTTCAAAACTACCTTCACAGCAGTATTCAGACATGTATGAACAAATATCTGGGTACCATGGACAAGCCAAGTTGGCATATAAAATTAACCATCACAGCCTCCAAACGAAATTACAATTAAACAACAAGACAATGCAATTAGACTGGCATCAGATTTATCAAAACAATATAAAAAGTAAGGCTTTAATGGAGCATCATTTTTCAAAGAAATTTAATTTAAAAAACAAATGAACAAGGGATATTTACTATTAAGTTGTCCATCAAGTATCAAGGCTATTTAAATATTGTTTTGAATAGTGAATAGCTTAGGGAATACTATACTTATTAGCTGTTCTCAAGCAATTGACTAGAGTGGTCAGAAATGTTTTTGTTAAGGAGTCACATAATGACTATTTTAAGCTTTGTTGGTTCTATGTGTTTCTGTCAGATTTCCTTTTTCTTTTGTTTTTCTATAACTGTTTAAAATTGTGAAAAGCATCTTTCATTGACCATATTTTAACAGGATTTATGCCAGATTTGGCCCCTGGCTGTATATTAATTCCTGCATTAAAAAATGTTATTCATCTAACCATTGTAAAAAGCCATGGATATTAGAAAAGAATATTTGTAAATATTATGGTATTATTTCAAACAACTTACCATATCTGGTATTGCATTACTACTTAATCTTCACAGAAATGCACAGGCAAAGCATTATTATTCTTTCTTTTCAATTTACATTTATGGGAATTTTGCCTCATGGATGTTAAACAACTTGTTCAAGATCATATCACTATTAAAATGACATTCTTAAGGCATAAAACCATTTTTTTGTAACTCTAAAGCACATGCTACTAAAGATTAGACCACAGTGATTTGTTCTTTCCCTGTTCTAGTCATCAATGAATCACAAGGAACATCTTATTTCAGAGCCTTATCAAGGCGTTGGGCTTCTATTCCCTATCGTTGTGCCAAAAGTGTCTTCAATATGAGAGAGAATGAGAATACCAATAAGAAACTAAATACTGAGGAAAAGAAAGTAATTTCATTATTTGCAGATATTATGATTGTCTACATAGGAAACCCATGGGACTGATTTAGAAACCCATGGGTTTTTAAGTTCTAATGAGAACTTAGAGAGTTTGCTAATGTAGCAAGTCACAGAATTAATAAATATATAAACATGAATGTTTTTCCAGGATATTGGCCATGACTAGTTAAAATGCAAATAAACCCAAATGCCCATCGATGATAGACTGGACAAAGAAAATGTGACACATATACACCATGGAATACTATGCAGCCATAAAAAATGATGAGTTCGTGTCCTTTGTACATGGATGAATCTGAAAACCATCATTCTCAGCAAACTGACACAAGAACAGAAAAAAAAACACCACACGTTCTCACTCACAGGCGGATGTTGAATAATGGGAACACAGGGACACAGGGAGGGGAGTACCACACACTGGGGTCTGTTGTGGGGAAAAGGGAGGGACACCAGGGGCATGGGAAGGTCAGGGAGGGATAATATGGGGAGAAATGCCAGATGTAGGTGACGGGGGAATGGAGGCAGCAAACTACATTGCCATGTGTGTACCTATGCAACAATCCTGCATGATCTGCACATGTACCCCAGAACCTAAAGTACAATAAAAAAAAAAAAAAAACTGAATCATCACATTATATGAACTAAACAAAAACAATAATAATAATAATTAAATAAAGCACATGGACAATAGCAAAAATGATGACAGAAATATAAGTTTTCATGTTTTATCCTGGACTTCAATCTCAAAAATACAATCAGCTCTCTGTGGAGATTTCATGCACACTGCAGACTTAATATTGCAAAATGAACGCATCACTATCATATCCCTCTATCCTACTTCACCTATGGATTTCCTCACTCAACTCATGACATTCCCATGTTCTTATGCCCATGTTGAAAGTCTGAAGTTATTGGCTTCATTACTTGAATATCTCATCTCCTTACCCCTCAAATCTATATATTTTTACTAATTTTGCCTCTAAATGTTTTAATAGACTTTATTGAGTTATAATTTCCATAAAATAAAATGCATATATTTTAATGTATGTTTGCTGAGTTTTGAAAACTGTATCCACCTACATAAACATCACCTTAATCAACCTATAAAATATTTTCAAAATCCCAAAAAAGTTTACATGTAACTTCTTAGAGTCAGAGTCATCCTCCCAAGGCAACCATTGAGCTAAGTTTTATCACCACAATTTAGATTTACCTTTTTCAGAACTTTAATAAACGGAACCATATTGTGCCTATTCTTTCGCATGTCACTTATTTTGTTCAATGTAATATTTTTCAGATTCATTCAGGTTGTGTGTAAATTAATTCATTATTTTTTTATTGCTGAATACACTAAGCCAAATATTTCTTAGGTATTATTGTCTCCACCAATGCTTGTGTTACAAACCTCTTTCTAATTTGTATCTTTCTCATTAATGGCATGGATTACTTTCATTATGGCTTTTTCGAATGTCTCTTTCATACTGTTTGAGAGCACTATTATAAAAAGCCTCCAATCTATACAACTCCTTTACAAAATATCTTTCAGTGGATTCTCTCAAATGATAGATTAAAAGAATAAGCCCCTTACAATAGCATCCAGGATCATTCAAAATCGATTCTTTTCCTCCTTTGCCTGCTTTAATTCGTTATGATTCAGAAATTCCTAAATACATTTACATTTCCACATATTTTATTTTAGCTCTACTTTGTTTTGCTCTATCATTTGCTTTTCGGGCTTAAAAGAGTTTTCTTTGCTTCTGTGTTTAGGTGAGAATTCTTTCACAATATGAATAGAAACACATAAGGCAGAGAAGACATGGTAAGTTAGGACAAAGAGAACAGCGTTCAAAATCCTGATGCTTATTTTAAAAAGCATGATGAGATGGTGTCAATGGATGGGTAGAAATCATTTTGGTATTGTTTCAGCTGGATCTATCAGGGGTTTTGCAGGAGCTGACATTGAAAGTCTAGGCTGGGTTAACATCAAATGTTCTGCAAATAAATTCATTGATCCTTATCCAGCAAAGTGATGGAAAATGATTGAAATGTTCTGCATGTTGTAGAAGTTGTCTATTGCTGCCTAAGTACCACAAATTTAGTGGTTTAAAACGATACAAATTTATTATTTCACAGTTTTACAGGTCAAAAATTCCATTAGACTCAACTGGTTTCTATGACCCAAGATTTACAAGGCTAAAGTCAAAATATTTATTGGCTGGGCTCTTCTCTGGAGGATTTGGGGTGAATCTGCTTTCTGATTCATTCAGATTGTTGAAAGAATCCAGTTTCTACTAACTGTAGAACTGTGTTCTCTATTCATTGATGGCTGTCAGGTAGAGGTAGACTTCAGCTTTTAGAGGTTTCTTTCTATTCCTTATATGCAGCCCTCTCATTTCAGAACAAGCAATGGCTCATCAAATCCTTCTCACACTTGGAATCTCTCTGACTTCACTTTTTGCTGCTTATCTTCTACCACTTTTCTTCTGCTCACACCTAGGCCAACTTTCTTTGTTTTTAACAACCCATCTAATTACACTGGGCCCATCTAGATAACCCAGGATAATCCCCTTGTTTACAGTCCATAACTTTAATTACATCTGCACAGTCTCTTTTGACATGTAACATAACATATTCACTAGTTCCTGGAGATTAGTATGTGGACCTCTTTGGGGAATGGAATATGAGGTCAGATTTAGGTCATAGAAGATGCTTATAGACTACTTACATCTCCACCAAAATGTACGCTTTGAAGCATATTTATAAGTGGGATCTTTGAGAGGTTATTAGTCCTTTATAACAAGCACCCTCCACCCTGTTCAGTGAGTTCCCTTGTTACTTTCCCATGTGAAAACACAGAAAAAAGACAACCTTCTAAAAGCCAGGAAGTGGGTCCTCACCAGACACTGAATCTGCTGGCGCCTTTATCTAGAACATCTCAGCCTCCAGAAGTGGGAAAAATAAATTTCTATTGTTTATAAATTACCCGGTCTATGGTATTTTGTTATAGCAGCCTACATGGGCTAAGAGAGAAGGTTTATTCTGGTAACTGGGTGGAAGTTATATGTGGATGTAGCAGATGCCTCTGTTGACTGCATTATATTCCTTCAATCCACTTTTGATTTCAGTCACATCTTGTGAGCTCACATTCACCAAATTTTCCCACTGTCTTACCTCAATTGCAAGATGTATAATTTATAATTTGTTCAAGGAACTTTTAATTGTTATAGCTTCACCATAAGCACAGCCCAGAAGTCCTAGCAGGGAGGTGAAGTAGGGGTGTTTTCAGGCTCCCATGTTTAGATTCTCACCCATGAAGGATGAAAGTTGATCGATAAATGCACCCCTCCCATTTTTCATGTGATGAATCTTCACATTTGCCAACACTACCAATGGATTCAAGGCTGGTTCCCACACCAGCAACTCACTCCCTGAACACTGCTGCCTGTGACCATCTCCGAAACAGATTGTCTGTCAGTACCCATCTCCTTGTCTCAAGTTTTGTATTTGAGATCATTTTAACCAAGAAAAAAGAGCAAGTTATCATATTTCTAAGGAGGTCACTATAATATTTTATCTATGAGGGTCTGAAAGTCTCAGCCAAGGCAGTGGCAAAGTGCTAAATGAAAGAAGATAGTTTTAAGACATATAACTGATTATATATAGAAACTTACTGATTATGGCTTGAGAGATATAAAGAATATTTAGAAGGTTAACTTGCAAGAAAGACAGGTGAAGAAAAGTGAGATAGTATTATATATGTTCCCAATATGGACTTTAATCTGAAACAATGATAAATGTGGACACTATCTAAATTTAAGCATCAAATATGAATTAAGTATTTAATTGCTTCAAAGTACTTCATTAGTATATGAATTATCTAATTCCAATATTACAGAGTATGAAAAATTTAAACACTTATTTAGGGCTTACTACAAGCTAGGTACTGTTCTAAGTACTTTATGATATCAAACAATTTTATCCTCTTAATACCTTTATTGGTAGATACTATTAAAGCACCCCTATTTTAAATATAAGAAAACTGAGGTACAGAAAGTTTTATTAATTTTCCCAAGTTTACAGCGATATAAGTAGCAGTGCTGGGGTTTGAACCCAGAGCCGTCATGCTCTGGAGTTGGAGATACTAGTTCTACACTATCCTGTATCTCTTACTACTACTAATACTAGTACTATTTCTAGTAATACTAACATAAATATGTGTGATTATGGCAGATTGAAAACATGATCACAATATTTTACAGTCCTTCTATCAAAAGGTGGAGACTATTTCCCCAAATCTTGAATCCAGGCTAGTCCTACAACTTTTTTGACCAATAGGATTAGGCAAATTAAACATTATGTAAATGCCAGAGAATAGCTCCAAGAGTCTTTGTTTATGCTTTTTTCTCTCTTTTAAGGAAGCTAAGCTACACTTCTAAATGATGACAGGCCAACTTGAAAGAGAGAGGACCTACGAATAGCCAGCAGCACAACTCCAGATATATGGGAGCCAGATCATCATAAACTATCCAATTTCTGCTGAGTCGCAGTAGACTGCAACCCCATGAATGAGACAAGGAGATACTGGGAAAAAAAAAAAAAAACTGCCTGGTGTAACCACAGAATCTTAAGAAATAATAAATCATTTTACTCCAATGTTTTGAGTTGGTAGTGTTATGCAGTGGTAGATAACAACTATGGTTAACAGAGAGGCTACTCACAGTAAGAAACAATGCTAGCTGCTGTGGGAAATAACAAGGTAGTACGAAATATGTTGGTAAAATTAAGAGGTATCAATAAGACTTCACCTCGAGGGAGAGAATGATGGAATAATTAACTGCAAAAACAAACCTAGGCTACTTTAAAAGATTCCTTCAGGTAAGATCTTAGAATGGAGAAATAGTAACTAATGAAGAAACGTTTGCTTAAATCATATGTTTTCCTTGTCTGTGAAACTATTGCAAGTTCACATTATAAATAGTGTGTTTTTACAAACACCATTAGTTATTTTAAAGATACAAAAAGAACTAAAAGGAAGATGAGCTTTGGAGTTAGATAAGCCAGTATTGCAATACCTATGTTACAATTTATTATCTGGCTGATTTTGAATAAGTTACTGGAGGTCTTTTTACCTATTTCTGGTCTATTTTTAAATGGGCATATCAGCATCTGATTTATAGAATGGTTTGTTAATTAAGTAGAGTAATATAAGTAGACAGCTATTTTAATGTCTGGTTTCAAAACTGGTGTACAAACAATTGTACTTTACTTCATCCTCAACTTGTTGAAGGAGAGCGTAATGAAAAATCCATAGTTAATTCTATCACAATGAATATAATCCCACTTTCTCAATTATATTTGTAATTAATTAAATTTTTCCATTATAACTTTTCCACCTAGGCTTGCCTAAAACAGTGTCGCTTTCATTTTAGCTATCCCAATTGATAAATTAAAATATTTATTATTAAAAATAGTAATATATTAAACATTAAAATATGTATTATCAATTTTTTTTAAAAAAAGCACTTTTTCTATTTTCCAGGCTTTAGGGCAAGATTTGGAGTTCACTGGATGCTTGCTCATTCAACTTTGCTCATTTAGAATCAAACAAATCACTTCAAAAAATTTTGGTGATAATTTAGTTTTCCTCAGTCTTCATGAAGATGTAGATAGTGCTCATTCTGGGGAAGAATCAAAGCCAGAATCATCAATTGTGTTACCCATTATATTTTGCAAAAGGATTTTCTTTTAATTGAAAAAGCAGAATATGATCCAGGCATGGTGGTTCACGCCTGTAATCTCAGTACTTTAGGAGGCCAAGGCGGGTGGATCACCTGAGGTTGGGAGTTCAAGACCAGCCTGGCCAACATAGCAAAACCCTGTCTCTACAAAAAATACAAAAAATGAGCTGGGAGTGTTGGTGGGTGCCAGTAATCCCACATACTCAAGAGGCTGAGGCACAAGAATCGCTTGAGCTCTGGAAGCAGAGGCTGCAGTGAGCCTGGGTTAGGATGACTGTAACTGATAAAATAGTATTAAGATGACATTTATCCATTCTATATGACCCTATTGTTTGTAATTACAGAGATCACTGAAGCCATGTACATGAACGTGAATAGCAGCACTCCTTCCCAAGACTTACTCCACCTCCTACTTCCTACAACATTTTCTTTAATTATCAATAATGTTCTGCTTCTACTATAGGTATATACACACAGATATACCTAAAAACTTGAGTCATCTGAAGAAAGTCTACCATCAGAAGACGCAATGTTGAAAACAATTATATGTATGATTTTATTCATATTCCAAGCAATTAGCTGGAAAAACTGCAAGTAACTAAATTTGCTAATTTGGTATGCGGATAAGTTCTATCATGTGAAAATGCTATGTTTTTGCCATTGGCAAATGGTACTACATAACTCCATGCTTTATTTTAGCTTTGGAAAATATAAAAGTAAAAGTAAAATATAGTTACTAATCATGATGGCTCCTGGAATATTTATTTTTGTGCCTCCTCCAAAAGGTTTTTGTAATTTAAGTTGCTTGTTTAGTTGTGTGTAAATATTTTGTAAAACTCCTTAGAAGTAAGCAAATAAAATTACTGATAACCAGAAAACAATGCCCAAATGAGTCTCTCCATGCAGCTCCACACCCTCTATGCTCCTGAAAAACAAGGAAAGATAAAGTAAACAAAATCCACATGAGCCTCTTGCAGTAGTAAAAGTAATAGATCCAGAGTCAGGGAATCAACTCTGCTAAGTTGCTCTAACATAGATTACTTGTATGACTTGGGGCAGCATATCTCTAAGACAAGATAATGGGGCACAGTATTTCTTAAGTTTCCTTATGCCTCTTTTGCTTAGAAAATTATAAAAACCTTCTAATAAAAATATAAAAAAATTTTTCTGCTATCACTATCATCATTTCAAATTAATTTATATGCTCCAGTTAAATTGAAAAGATATTTAATATGGAAAGGAATAGACAAAGCTATTTAAAAGGATCTAAATTAAATACAGTGATTTTACTTTAGGAAGTAGAAATAACAACATATTTTATGTTTTTGTCTGTTTTTAATCAAAATTATTTTTAGACTTCTATATATTAGCATAGTCTATGCCTTGTTTTGGCCAAGTGACATTTTAAGTATATTTAAGAAATTATGAGCAATTAGAACTTAATTAAAATGCTGTGAATTGAAGAGTTTTAAAAGTTGTTGTGACTTCTGGTTTCTGATTCTGCATATAAGGATTTTGAAAGTTGCCACAAAAACAAGTACAAGGGTTTAACAAGTATAAAGTTAAACTGAAAAATCAGTTCTTAGATCTGTAAGAGAAGTGAGGCCACAGAGCAAACCACTGCCCTCAAAATTGGAGAGATAGAACAGCAGACAAAGAGAATCACAACTTACTGGAGCAGAGACCCATGAGCAGAGACCTACTAGGGAACCAATACTAGGGGAGAAAAACTGAAACTTTGACAAATTTCTGGAAGTTCTGTGTACAGCTCTGAAAGTTAAAAACAGCCCTATACTTAGGGCATCTACCACATCCTCATATTGAATATTGGAGAAAAATTTTCTTGTGTTTCTAGCAGAGAGAGTTGGAAAGGGAACCATTTTGAAACATGCCAGAGCATTCTGTTCTTTTTTAACAAGGTTTGCTGTTAGGAAAATCTACTTTGCCAAAACCGAATCAGCTGATGTTATAAGAAAATGTATTACCTGGGGGAAGAGAAATATCCAGCTCTAGCTTCTGTAGCCTTCAACGTGGAGGAAGAGAAATACATAATTCCGGTTCACTTCAGCCATTTTGTCTCACCTAAGTCAGGAGAAATTGAGAAGCAACAACAAAGTTGACAGTCCATGGACACAGATTCGCTGAAAGACTGAGACCTAGTTATTGGGCTATGCAGTGTTTCTTCTCCTACCACACCTTACCACTCTGTTATAAAAGTCCTACTTACCACAGTTCCTGTTAGCTAGTATTTAATGTCTGTTTTAAACAAAAATTACAAGGCACACAAAAAAGAAAAATTATATACAGCTGAGGAGACTGAAGATGCATCATAACCAGACTCAGATGTGGTAGGAATGTTGGAATTATCAGAGCAGGAATTTTTGTAAATTAAGATTAATAGATTAAATGTATTAATTAAAAAAAAAAGCAGTCGACATACAAGAACAGATGGATAATGTAAGCAGACAGATGGCAATTCTGAGAAAGAATGAAAAAGAAATGCTAGAGATAAAAGCACCATAACAGAAATAAAGAATGCTTTAATGTGCTCATTATCAGAATGAACATGGCTGAAGAAAGAATCTTTGAACTGGACGAAGTGGCTATAGAAACTTGCAAATTAAAAATAAAACAAAAATAAGACTGAAAAGAGAAAAAACAGAACAGAATATTCAAGAACTGTGGAGCCACGATAAAAGGTGGGAGAGGACAAAACCTTCAACCTCACAAAGAAATTAATTTTATAAGACTTTCCCCATTCAATAATATAAATCAGGCTTTAAATATAAAACTACCAAATAAGTCATGATATATAAATTCATTATCTTAGTCTTTTTAGAAAAATTATTTTTAACAGAAACGAAATTTATTTTTTATATTATTTTTAACAAAAAGTAGAGAAAGAAAAATGGTTTAGGTAAAAAAACCTGGATCTATAAAGAAAGGAAGAAGATTACAGCATAAGTGAAGGTCGAATATAAACTTTCATTTTTCTTATTTCTGATTTAGCTAGCATAGCTTGTTATAGACAATAGCAACAATGTATTCATGTATGCATACTTCTGCATGTGTGTATATATGTATATATATTATATATATGCTTATGTATAAGTGAAATGAATGACAATAATGATAAAAGGGATGAATGTGCAGAATTAGAAATATTTTGTTATTATGAGGTACTTGTACTCCACATGAAATGATATAGTTTTTTTTGAGAGTGAACTTCAGTTTGCTGTAAAGTATATAATAAATTCGAGGGCAACTACCAAATATTTTAAAAAGTATAACGTGCTAAAAAATGAGAGAAAATGGCATCATAAATGCTAAATTAAATCAGAAGAGACAAAAAATTGTGTCTATTTATTGCCATAAATAATAAATAAATAGAACACAGTAAAAACTATTGTAGAGATTATTCAATAATCACATTAAACATCAATGTTCGAAATACAACAATTAGTAGATAGAGACTGTCAAAGTGGATCAAAAAACAAGACTCAACTATATGTTGTCTTTAAGAAACTCATCTTAAAAATAAAAAAAAAGTATAGGTTAAAAAGTGAAGGGATGGAGAAAGATATATCACACTAACAGTTACCCAAAAGAGGTGAGAGTAACTCTACTAATTTCAGGGAGTTAGGCTCAGAGCAAGAATGGTTAGCAGGGATAATAAGGGTACATATAATAATAAAGGGGCTAATATTTCATTAAGACATAACAATCCTTAACATGTATGTTCTTTAAGAGAACACCAACACATGTGCGGCAAACTACAAGAATGCTGCAAGGTGCAACAGTTGAATTCATTATTATGATGGGAGACTTTAACATCTCTTTATCACATATAGATTTAGCATGGAGAAAAATTAGTAAGGGCATAGTCAAACTCAGTAACACCATCAACCAAGTGGATATAATTAATATCTATAAACTATTTCATCCAACATTAAATTACACATTCTTCTTATGCTCACATCAAACATTCACAAAGATAAATTTTCTGGGCCACAAAATACTTATTAATGGAGTTTTTTTAAAAGTAATCATACAATGTTTGCTCTCACACAACAACAGAACTAAAGTAGAATTCAGTAATAGAAAGATAGCTGGAAAATCACCAAATCCCTGAAGATTAAGCAGTGCACTTCTAAAACACACAAAGGTTAAAAAAATCTGAAGTTAAATTTAAAATATTTTTAAATAAAAATAAAAGTACAACTTATCAAAATGTGTGAGGTACAGCAAAAGCAATGCATAGAGGGAAAATTACATATTTGAATGCATATGTTAAGAAAGAATAAATATAAATCAATAATCTAGACTTCCATCTTAGGAAATTGGAAAAAGATGAACAAATTAAATGCAAAGTAAGTGAAAGACAAGAAATAAAAAAGTTATATTAGAAATCAATTAAATAAAAAAAGAAAATTAATAGAGCAAATGAAGCTCAAAGCTGGTTCTTTGAAAAGATAAATAAATCAATAAGCCTCTAGACAGTCTAAGAAAAAAAGAAAGGATAAACAAAGTACTAGCATCAGATATGAAAGATGGAAAATCACTACAAATCTCATGGACATTAAAAGAGTAATAAGGGAATGTTACTAACAGCTCTATGCTTGTAAATTTGATGGCTAGATGAAATGGACAAATTATTTGAAAGCTATAATCTGCCAAAAGTCATACAAGAAAAAATAGACAACTGGAATAGGCTCACATCTATTAAAGCAATTAAATCAATAATTTAAATCCTTCTAAACAGAAGACACTAGGCCTAGACATGTTCACTGGTGAATTATTCTACCAAATATTTAGGGAAAAAATTTATACTAACTTATAATTTCTTCCAGAAGACAGAAGCAGTGGGGATGCTTCCTAATGCATTCTATGATGCCAGTATTACCCTAACACCAAGAACAGACAGTTATGTTACACAGAAAATAATTACAGATATCTCTCATGAATATAGATGCAAAAATTTTCAATGGACTGTTAGATAATTCAATACAATAATGTATAGAAAGAATTATATGCCACAACCACATAATATATCCCAGATATGCATGGCTAGTTCAACATTTAAAAAAATCACATCAACAGGCTAAAAAATAAAATTTACATGATCACATTAATAAACAAAGAAAAAGCATTTGACAAAATCCTGCACTTCTTTGTTATAGATTGGTTTGTTTTGTTTTCAGAAAACCCTAAAATAGAGGAGAATCTACCCAATTTGATTTCAGAAAAAGAAAATCTACAGCTAATAACATAGTTATGTGTCACATTATGATTGAGATACATTCTGAGAAATGTGTCATTAGGCAATTTTGTTGTTGTGTGAATATCATAGAGTGTACTTATACAAACCTAGACTGTCTATCATACTACACACCTAGACTATATGTTATAACTTACTGCTTGTAGGCTACAAAGTTATTTTGAATGTTACTGTACTGAATACGGTAGGCAATTATAACATAATGGTGTTAGTGTACCTAAACATGCCTAGTATAGAAAAGGTACAGTAAGAACGTGTTATTTTAATATTATGAAAACATTGTTATTAATGCAGTCTGTCATTTACCAAAATGTAGTTATGCAATCCATGGCTGTACTTAATGGTAAAAATTAGAAGCTTTGCCACTAACATCAGAAACAAGTTAAGGATTTTCTCTTTCACCCCTGCTTTTCAACATAATAGAAGTGTTAATTAATACAAGAAGTCTGTTTACAGATAAACATGATTTTCTAGGTAGAAAATCCAAAACAATTGCCCCTCATGGAATTAATAAGCAAGTATGGAAAGTCGCAGGATACAAGATTAATATACAAAATCAATTGCTTTCCTATACATCATCAATGAACAAGCAGAATTTGAAAGAAAACACATTATCATTTACATGATCACCTCCTAAAATGTACTTTTAAAAATCTAACAAAATATATTCAAGATTCATATGAGAAAATCTGCAACAGTCAGATGAAAGATACCAAAGAAAACTCAATAAGTGGGGAGATATTCCATGTTCATGGATGATAATACTCATGTCAGTTCTTAACTTGATCTAGAGTCAAAAAATTTCAATAAAAATCACAACAAGTTATTTTATAGATATTGGCAAACTGGTTGCAAAGTTCACATGGGAGAGCAAAAGACCTATCCAACTCAATGCTGAAATAGAAGATGAAAGTCAGAGACACTATACCAATTTAAAACTTAATATTAAGCTATAGTAATTGAGACAGCATAGTACTGGCAAAATAATTGACCAAAAAGCAAAACAAAAGAAAAATCAGAAAAAAAAAAAAAAAAAAAAAAAAACAGAAAACAAAACAAAAAACAGAAAAGAGAGCCCCAGAATAGATCCACATGGACATAATCAACTGATCTTTGACAAACTCATCTCTGCCCAAAGTCACAACAGTAATACAAAAAAGCAAACAATATCTTTTCAACCAATGCTGCTGAAACAACTGCAATCTACATGAAAAAAGTGCATATAGACACAGACCTTATACCATTTTCAAAAATTGATTCAAAATGGATTACATATCTAAATTTAAAATGTAAACCTATAAAATTTCTGAAGAGCAGAAAGCCTTGATGACCTTGATTATTATATGACTTTTTAGAAACACCACCAAAGGCATAATCCACGAAATAAATAATTAATAAGCTGGACTTCATTAAAATTTAAAACTACTGCTGTGCAAAAACCACTGTCAAGTGATTAAGAAGACAAGCCACAGATTTGGCAAAAATATTTACAAAAGAGACATCTGATAAGAACTGTTGCCAAATATATAAAAAAACTCTTAAGAGTAAACAATATGAAAATGAACAACCTAGTTAAACATGGACAAAAGACCTAAATAGACACTTTGTTCAACAAAGAAGATATAGGGGAGACAAATATGCATATTGAAAGATGTTGAACTTTGTATGTTATTAAGCTACTACAAATTAAAACAAAAATGATATAACACCGCACAGCTATTACAATAGCCAAGATACAGAACATTGGCAACACCAGATGCTGGTGAGGATGTGGAACAATAGGAACTCTTATTCTTGCTGGTGGGACTGCAAAATCGTACAGACACTTTGGAAAACATTGTGTGAATTTCTTAAAAAGTGAACATACTCTTACCTTATGATCCAGTTTGGTATTCAGTCAAAGGAGTTGAAAATTAGAAACCTGCACACAGATGTTCATAACAGCTTAATTCATAACTGCCAAAACTTGGAAGCAACCAAGATGTCCTTCAATGGGGAAGTGGATAAACTATGGTACACAAATAAAATAAAATATTATTTAGTGTAAAAAGAAATGAGCAATCAAGTTATAAAAAGACTTTGAGGAAATTTAAATGCATATAACAAAGTGAAAAAAGCCAATCTGTAAAGGCTATGTAATGTATGATTTCAACTATATCACATTCTGGAAAAAGGCAAAATCCATAAAGACTGAAAAAAATTTTGTTTGCCAGGGACTGGAGAAGAGAGAGACAAATATAAGAACAGACGCCCTCCCATTATTTCTATCCAAATGTTGGAGCTTGAGCTACAATCATAGCCAAGGGAGAATTTGGAATAAATTTGGTACTATTATCTGTGCATGAAGGATTGTGAAAACCAAATGCTATTCTATTGTTACAGAAATGAAGAGGTTGAGTAGAATCTTATTCAACCACATGTATGTATGTTTTCTCCTCTTATTCTTATAACCTGCTATGTTTAAGTATTATATCTGTATATGTTGTATACATATATAATTTAAAACTACAATAGATATATAAATATAAACTAGTAAAATAGATATACCATACACATATGTGTATGTGTTTTCTTATTATTATTACTCCTGGTAGTTAAATAAAGGCCTTTTTTAAACCCTGAAGAATTTTTGCCTCACTTTGCACCTTGCTTAATTCAGTTTCAAAAAGTCTTTTCCGGGAAAATTAAAACTGCGATTAGATATCATCTCACCTGAGTTAGAATGGTTCTGCCACTTTTTGCTCCTGTAGTTCAGTGAGTGGGAGGGAGAGTGCCCAGCAGATTCTTCACTTCTGTAGCTCAGTGAGCAGGAGTATGTGGCACCCAGTGGCTTTTTCACTTCTATAGTTCAGCAAACAGGAGGGAGTGGTGCCCAGTGGCTTCTTATCTCCTGTTGTTCAGTGAGTGGGAAAGAGGGTTACAGCTCCTTTATTCCAACTACCCACAACTTGGCAGGTAGGGGTGTTACAGTTATTTCACTTCTGCCATTCAGAGAGTTCTGGGTTCTTGTCTCATGACCAAGAGGAATGAGGCATGCAAACAGCAGAGAGTAAGTAAGGCAGAATAGAATTTCATTGAGTGAAATAAAAGCTCTCAATAACAAAAGGGGACCCGAAATCGGTTGCCATCTATGAGGTTAAGCCTGGGGCTTTTGTGGTCTTAGAATGTAGGGGTGTATGCTGACTGGTCCACGGGTGGTCTTGGAAAGAACACAATTCAATTGGTTAGAAGGCATAAACTGGAAGGAAACAATCGAAAGGGAGTAGGTAAGATGGGGATGGAAGTTGTTACTCTAGCCATGGATTCTATCTGGATCTGGCAACTCAGTTTTCAGGCTTTAGACTGTCCTTGGCTGGAAGGTTAGGACCTGTCCCCACGTGCCTAGGAATTTGTTTGTCTCCTGTCACTATCTGAATGATTATTATTTTAAAAAAACAAACAAACATACAGCAAATCCTGGCCAGGATGCAGAGAAAGAATACTGATATACCATTGGTGGGAAAGAAAAATAGTACAGCCATTATGGAAAACAGTGTAGTGGTTCCTCAAAAAACTGAAAAATACAATTACATACAATTCAGCAATCCCACTGCTGAGTATATATATTTTTGAAAAAGGAAATTAGTATATCAAAGAGATATCTGCACTTCCATGTTCATTGCAGCACAATTCATAGTCTCTAAGATATGGAGTCAACCTAAGTGCCCATCAGTGACTGGATTTTTAAAATGTGGCTTATATACACAGTGGGATATTATTTAGCCATTTAAAAGAATAAAATGCTATTATTTGCAGCAACATAGCTGGAACTGGAGGTCATTATGTTAAGTGAAATAAGCCAGGCATGGAAAGATAACATATGTGGGAGCTAAAAAAGTGGATCTCATGAAGGTAAAGAATAATATGGTGGTTACCAGAGGCTAGGAATGCAACAAGGAAAGGGAGATGAAGAGAAATTGTTTACCGCGTACAAAATACAGTTAGCTAGAAGTAATACGTTCTAGTATTTGATAGTAAAGTAGGAAAATTATAGTTAATAATACTTTATTGTGTATTTCAAAATAACAAGAGAAGAATTGTAATGTTCCCAACACAAAGAAAACATAAAAGTCTGAGGTTATAGATAACTCAATCGCCCTCATTTGATTATTACACATTGTGTACATGCTTCATAATATTATGTCTACCCAAAATATGTATGATATATAGTTCAAAAAATTTTTAAAAAAAGTAGTTTTCAGGAGCGGAGAGGAGAGGCAATTATGGAGTTACCATTGATTGGGGATTGAGTTTCACTTTTGAAAGAGGAAACAGTTCTAGAGATCTGTTGCACAAAAATAAGAATATGTATATCAAAAATTGAGCAATGGTTATTGGTTGTAAATTTAATGTTGTAATTTTTAATATAATTGAAAATAAAAATGTTTTTAAAGATGATAAATAATTGCAAAGGTGGACCTTACTTGTTCCTAATGTACAGGAAAAAGTGATGCTGTGAAAGTCCAAAAGGTAATTCTTTCGTGTGTGTGTGTGTGTGTGTGTGTGTGTGTGTGTGTTTTGCTTTAGGCTTTGAAGGACATATAATAATTCAAAAAGATTCAATAGTTTCAAAAGTAGAGGAAAGCCAATTCAGCTTATGCTACTCTGATTTTTCATATATACATTTTTATTCTACCTTCTAATAACAATATATATTTGAGTATGTTCCATAAAGTAAAAAATTTAAAACAATGTTTAATACATATAATAGCCACAGTATATAAACCTCCTTTTTAATAACTGAAATTATTTTATTAAAATATTAATATTATTCCAACTTGAGAATATTTCCATTTTACTCTGTCAAAAAACAGTCAACATTTTTTTCCATGAAGGGCCAGACGGTAAATATTTCAGACTTTCCAGAACATGTAGTCTCTGTCACAACAATCCAGCTCTCTCACTGTAGCAGGAAAATAACAATAAACAATACTTAAACAAATTGTCTGGCTCTGTTACAATGAAACCTTATTTTCAAAACAGGTAGTCAGCTGAATTTGCCCCACAAGAGATTGCTAACACCTGTTTTATGCCATTTTAAACATATGTCAGAGCTGTTTCTTCAAAAGTATCTACGTGTGGATGAAAAGAAGAACCCCAAATTCTGCCATGCTCTAGGAAGTTTCTTCAAATACAGAACACTGTGAAATATTCCAGCATGAAATAACACTGTATTGACAGTTGATTTGAGACAAAAAGTCTTGGATTGACAAAAATTCTGTATGTCGTCTGTGTTATATTCCCAAAGGCTAAGGAAAGAATTTCTTTCTAAATAAAACATAAGGTAATCTGGGATAGGTCAGTAAAGTTGAGTTCCAGAAGACTTTAGAAGTAAATTTTGAATGTCTAACTGGCAATATGTATTAGTTTACACTCAGCTTATGTATAATTTTATCTGAGATGTTATGAAATTCTTATTACCCTATTTATCTCTATGCAGCTAAATTAAAATGAAGGTTACATCTTCCAAATATTAGATCTTTAAATTGGGATGAAAATTGCTGTCATTAACAAATGGAGGATTTCTAGTATACAATGTAAATAGTTAAGATTTGAACATAAATTATGGCTTTTGTAAAACTTTGCTTGCTTATTCCCCCAATTCTATACACTACTTGAGACAGTATGAACCAACTGTTTTCATCCACTGAATTCTCTTATAAAAATAAAATTTTCAATGAAAATATCTCATTATTATTAAATGAGTAGAACTGTACCATGCTATGACATTTATTTCTTTAAATATACCAAATTAGAAAAAAGTGGTCAGCACAAAGTTTTATGTATACACGAATCTGTATTTTGGCACCAAATTGTGTATATATGAATCTTTAAAAAACTTAAATATTTTCAATATTCTAATTTACAGATTGATCATTGATACCTTCTGTGAAAACGATTGATTGAACTACTCTGTCGTAATTAACAGTACATATTAAAGACGTTGTTACCTAAAGATCCTTCTACCATCTGATTTTGACTTCGTTTTGTCAACCTTTCATAAATAACCACCTGCACTTACTAGTTCCAAAACACATGGAAAAGTTACATCAAATTTTCATTTGAGAATGCATGAAAATGTTTTCTAGGGGAAATAATTTATGAAGCACAATATCTGGAGTACAATTTTAAGTGGGAATAGATTTCCGTTACAGCCTTATGTTTTTATGAAAAAGAGAGCATTCAACTGATGCGATTCTCCCCAGTGTAGAATCCTAACTCTGCTTTTCCTTTTAACAGATCCAGATATTAATGAGTTTTAGCTCATATTACAACCACAGTTTTTGGAAAATGACTGTCAGTGGGGCCACTATTTACATTCAGTGAAGTTGTAAATTTCTCTGGGAATCAAAAGATCTCTAATTTGGTCCAAAGAGAATATTAGAATCAGAAAAATATCACAGAATAGCACTAATAAAATAAGTACTGCATATTCACTCCTTTTTACAAAATTAGAAATTACTATGGTCACAGAATTTTAGAAAAAAATACCACCATTTGTGAGAAATTGAAAAATGACAGTGTTTATCCCAGTCTAACGTACACTAAATAGTGTGGGGTTTTAAATGATTTCGAATACAATTAAGACAAAGTAGTCTTATAAATTACCTTTTAAGCCCGTACAATAATTTTTATTTTAAAAATAAAATCTTGGTTGGATGCGGTGGCTCAAGCCTGTAATCCCAGCATTTTGGGAGCCTGAGGCAGGTGGATCACTTGAGGGTAGGAGTTCGAGACTAGCCTGACCAACTTAGGGTGAAACCCCACCTCTACTAAAAGTACAAAAAAGTTTAGCAGGGCTTGGTGGCACATGCCTGTAATCCCAGCTACTGCGGATGCTGAGGCAGGAGAATCTCTTGAACACAGGAGGCAGAGGTTGCAGTGAGCCCAGATAGTGCCACTGCACTCCAGCCTAGGTGACAGAGTGAGATTCCATCTCAAAAATAAATAAAAAATAAAAAAATCAATAAAATCTTATGTTGGCATTTTTGTTGTCTTGCTCTGTCACTCAGGCTGGAGTACAGTGGCATGATCACGGCTCACTGCAGCCTTGAACTCCTGGACTCAAGTGTTCCTCCCACCTTGGCCTCCCAAACTACTGGGAGTCACCACATCATGCCTATTTAATTTTTAATTTAACCAAGTATGAAGGGAAAAGAGACACTGAATACAAATGGTCAACTAAACTGGTACACAATATTTCAAATATCAGATAAAACAATACTTAATTGTCCTGATGTTCATGAACTTCATTCTATAAAATACTGTTTTTTGCCAGATGAAATCCAAAATAATGATTTTCTCAAGAAAACTTAGTGCAAGTAGCCACGATATAATTTTTGTTTTGAAACTAAAGTTTGTGGAGTTTTTTGTAGCTATAGGAATATCATAACACTTGCTACTGTAAGTCTTACTAACACAAAAAATGCAGAATTCCCAGTTGATCAAGGAAATTATTGAAGCTGGATGAGTGATAAGATAATAAGGCAAATGTTGTTGAGGTCAAACATGTAGGCAAGGAAAATATATTGTATCAATTTACTGAGTAGTCAAAATAATCATAATCTTAGTAGTTACTCTTTAGAGAGTTCTTACCATCAACGAGGCAAAGTCCTGTACGTGGTCATAGCTAATGTATGTTGAATATTTACACCATTGCCAGGTTTGGTACTGAGCATTTTTCTTTTTCACGATGGTAGGCAAAATCCTACCTGATATCCATCACTGGTGCCCATGCCTCAGATAATTGTCTCCATTTGACTGTGGATGGAATACATGAATACGATGCTCTGCCACCACAATAATTAGGTTGCAGTATAAGACAAAGGTGAGAGAATTTGGCAGATGTAATGAAGAATCCAAATTCATTGTTTAGAAGTTGATAAAAAAGGATAATTTTCTATGTTAGCCTAACTTAATCGGATAGAATCTCTTGAAAGAAGGAATAGATCATTTTTGAAGAGAGAAAATTGTTGGCTTTGAAGAATTAAACTGCTATGCTGTGAAAGAGTGGGTGAGAGCATCCCCCTGCTGAGAGCCAGAAAGCAAACAGGGATGGCAGTCCTACAACCAGGAGGAAATGAATTTTTCCAATAACTGGATGATCTTGGAAGAGCAGTGGAGATCACATTTCCATGAGATGCTAAAGAGGACCCAGTTAGCCATGTTCAGACCCCTGACCTACAGAATTTGTGGGATAATGAATGGGTATTGCCTTATGCCAAAAAGTATGCAGAGGTATGAGAAACAATAGAAAACTGATATAATCATGTTGTTTAATCCTTATGAAGGGTTCTGAAAATAAAACGGAGGAGGAAATATTAGTATCCACAGCATAGATATGAACTCAAAGAGGTTAAGAAACTTGTCCCCAAAATATACTTCATTACAGATAGATTCAGAATCAGTAGAGTTCACAGTTAGACCCTCTGAGTCTGGCATAACCAGGATTCTTCACAACAACACTTTAAGTTCTGCCCCTTCAATCCTCCCAATGATCATATGAAATGGTATTAATATCCTTTTTTTTTTTTTTTTAACAAAAGAAGATATTGCCCTTCAGGGACATTAAATAACTTATAAAAAAACCATATAAGTACATGGTAGAAAAGGAACTTAAACATAGGACTAACTTGCTTCAAACTTTATTCTCATAAAGAACACAGCATATATGTTCTTGAGATATTCACTTGATTCAAGAGTGGGGTGAAGGCAATCTACAAAACCATGCTTCTATTCAGTTTAGGATTACATATTCTACTCTGTGATGAGCCACAAATTGCCCTTTGGACTCTGCTGTGCATAATAGTTGATATTTGTACAAACCTCACTCTTTTTTAAAAACTCGAATTTCTTCAACAAAGCATGGATGCCAGTGGTAATCTAAAAGATACACATATCAAGGTTAAAGATCAGAAAATAAATCTTACAATAAAGCTATTGCTCTTGGAGGAGTATCCCAGGGAATAAATAAAGCACATCATAATAATGTGGTTGACTTCATGAATTGAGGTCCTTCCTTCATTTTATTTCACAACTTTGGATGCACCTAAAAAACTCGAGAGCTAAAATGATATATAAACAAGAACATTTCTTTGATTTAAGGATCAATAAAAATCCTTAGGAAAATATAACCAAAAAATAAAGCTTTCCATTTGGGGCTTTATAAGCCTATTTTTAAAAAAATTAACTATTGCATAGTGTCAATGTTATGGGAGTCAGGTGATTGCATTGAAAACTACAGTTCACAGGACCACTGATGGGGATACACCACATCCTACTTCTTCCTAAGTCGTTTTGTTTTATATTCAGTTCTTTGGTGTCATAATTAACACTTAATAAAAAAAAAAACAACTATGAAAGACATAGAGGTTATGTTGCTATTAAGTCTTACCAGTGGAAATGTGAGAAAGAAAAGTCAAAGGAGAAATACAGATATAAAAAAGATGAGAAAAAACATAAAATTTGCTATATTTGGTGTTAAATTTATCAATAATAATTTTAAAGTGTGAATGTCATATATCATTACTAAACTTTCCCAAATTCAGGGATAGGATATTGGACTTCCAGAAATACAAATTGTGGTTAACCGTAGAACTACTTTGGAAATAAATTGTAGGCTTGCCTGTATTATAAAGGGAGTATGTGCTAAAATTATGTGTAAGTGGGAGAGGGAAGTAAAGGAAAAATGTTTTAGATGTATAGTACGAAGAACATAATTCTCTTTAAATAAGCTCCAAATCCTTTTCAATTAATGGACAGTGCAATTGCAAAAACAAAGAAACAAAAAAAACTCTACAGCTTACACTTGTTATCATCTTGACACTTTATTTCTAATGCATACATGATGTGATCAGCCTTTACAAATTTGCCTATAATACAGCATAAATATTTTGGAAAAAATCACTTTGTTCAATTTTCACCTTCATAGGAAATTAAAGAAAACTACTTTTTCCAAATAATAAATTAAATACATTTAAAAGAGCTTAGACAAGTGACATTTCCTACATAAATCTACCTGGAAGAAGTGCCATAGCACATTACATCTAAACAAAAACATCTGAAGAGTTTTAATTACTTGAGTATATGCAGTCATTTTTCTCAAAATATGATTGGGTCATCATGAATGGTCATAATGGAACTTAATTTAGATTTACTTATGGAGTTAAAAAAATGTGTTGATAAATCTATATCCTGGAACACATTGGCCTGATCTGCTTAACATCTCGAGACTTTTGCCTTTCAAATTTATCCTTTAATTTTTAAGATGGGTGTTTCCCCTCAAAACTGATGAATTAAAAAAAAAAAAGTTTCTCCTTGCTATTCAGGCAGGAAAAGGCAAGGTGATGTAAGAATTCCAAAGATTATAAAGTTTAAGAGCATTGAACAAAATTAAATAAATATTCAGTTTATTAAACTGAATTAAACAAACATTTAAATATATGGCCACTTCCACAAACCGGTGCATACCCTATGCATGCCTGTAGTCCCAGCTACTCGGGAGGCTGAGGCAGGAGAATTGCTTGAACCTGGGAGGTGGAGGTTGCAGTGAGCCGAGATCGCGCCACTGCACTTCAGCCTGGTGCCTGGTGACAGAGTGAGACTCTGTCTCAAAAAAAAAAAAAAAAAAAAAAAAAAGCTCATTGCATGCGTGTACAAATAAGGTTTGCTTCTATTTTCCCAATAACTACACTTTAAGCACTAAAAAGGGCAAAGGGGATGCAACCAATTAGTGGAGAGAAAATCAGAAGTAAAATTATCCATTTTGTTTAGACACCAAGGGAATAGAATTAGACTAGAAGATTAGGCAAACAACCTGAGATCATTTCAGTGGTATTACAGGTTTTAGTGCAAAAAGAAATCTTCATAAGAAAGTCACCTGATTATGTGACTCATTTGCCCTTCGTAGAATCATTAGAATATTTGCTTCCTACTACATGATGAGGTGAAATTTTTTCAGGAAAGCACTTAGTGGTAAATCTGAATTGAAAATACTTGTTAGGACAATAAAGTGTTAGCAAAAGCAAGGTACTTCATTTCACATGGCTTTCTCTGACAATGTTCTACAACTTACAAGTGAATAAGGTCATGGTAAAATCATCAGTGCATCGATGCTGTAAAAATTTCTAAGATATGCTACAATTTTTAGAGGTTACTAATTACTGAGAATCAGGGGAGGAAATTTAATTGTTGGAGAAGGTTGGTAATCATTTATTATAGTAAATCAAGAGCGGTCAATTGCCCAAGCTCTTGAGAAAATTTGAGATATATAAAATGGAAAATGTGTAATTTTCTATGTCAATTCCCCAGTTATTGACATGGGGGATTACAGGTTTTTCATAGCAAGGTAAAGGTATTTTCTCCACCACTACAGCTCTTAGGAGAATAAATCATTGTTGACACCCAAGTACAATGGCAGAAAACTTAAGTAAGCTTTGTTGATTTGCAAAAGCAATACTCTAGATAAGGTACACAGGGAGCATAGCATGTAGTATTGAAGGGATGTTAAAAAAGAGAAAGGCAAGTATCAATCCTGAAGGTGTTTCCAAATTAAAGATAAAGATACCCTATTTGATCTAGGAGGCATGAAAATATATTGAACAATTTTTCACATTTAGCTTTATGTACACTTAAAAGGTATTAGGTATAATCTTTAAGTCTTTTTCCATTTCAGTGGTGTCTAGAGATACCCTTTTTTTATATCAACACTAATGTTGGCAGTTGAACATTGACTGCTATTTTGCATAATAACAACATAAGTAATCATAACATACAACCTTTCTACCATTTACTAAATGACAGTGCTATAAAAAGTTCTCAATATGAAAATCATTCCACAAATATTTATTAAACATCTTTTGTTAATAATACTCAAAGAATGATAAATTGTTCTATTATAAAGACACATGCACACTTATGTTCATTGAGGCAGTTTTCAATAGCGAAGACCTGGAACCAACCCAAATGTCCATCAACAACAGACTGGATAAAGAAAATGTGGCATATATACATTATGGAATACTATGCAGCGGCATCCATAAAAAACGATGAGTTTGTGTCCTTCATAGGGACATGGATGAATTTGGAAACCATCATTCTCAGCAAACTGACACAAGAACAGAAAACCAAACACTGCATATTCTCCCTCATAGGTGGGTGTTGAACAATGTGAACACATGGACACAGAGGGGGAGCATCGCACACTGTGGTCAGTTGGTGGGGGTTAGGGGAGGGACAGCGGGGGGTGGGGAGATATAACATTAGGAGAAATACCAGATATAGGTGATGGGAGGATGAAAGCAGCAAACCACCTTGCCATGTATGTACCTATGCAACAATCCTGCATGATCTGCACATGTACCTCAGAACCTAAAGTACAATAAAAATAAAATAAAATAACTTTCTTAATATAAAAATAAATAAATAAATAAATAAAGTGAGGCAGATACATTCAACAAATACTTATTAAAATTCAGCTGTGCACTTGCCATGCTCTTGGGACACATCAATAAAAAAAAAGACATAAATCTCTACTCTTTGAATCTGACAGTCTATCAAGGTCACAATCAATAGTTAATGAAAATAACAGGTAAATATGTATTATGCTATATTGAGTTCAATGATATAAAAAAAAGCATAGAGAAGACTGTCAGAAGTATATATGTATATATGTCTGTGGGAATGGGTGGATGCAATTTTAAATAGGGTGGTCAGGGTAAGCCTCATGGGAAAGGCCACATTTAAACATTAACTTGAAGAAAAGGGATTAGTCTTATAGATATCATGGGGCAGTATTGCTTCTACGGGGAGGAGCAGGTTGTGTGAGCATCTTAAGGCGAGAGTGGGTCTGGAATCCCAGGCCTAATGAGAATAGACCAGAATGAGTATGGAGAAAAGCAAAAGGAGATAATAGAAGAGAAGCATGCACTGAGGGGCGCTGGGGCTGGTAGTGCAGGCAGAATGTATAGGGCCTTGTGGAGAGATGTGAAGACTTGCCTTTAACCTTATAAAACCCTCCATATAGAAGGTATTCTAGTGACCATTGGTACATAAATCAGGATTTCTCATTGGTCCTGTTGACATTTCAAGGTGCATAATTCTATGTTTTACAGGACCGTCCTTTTCATTGCGTGATGTTAAAAAGCAGAGTTGACCTGTCCCTATTAAGATATCAGTAGTCATAAATAAAAATGACTCCAGATGTGACTAAATGTACCCTGGATGGCAAAATTATCACTGGTCGAGAACCACTGATATAAATAAAGCTACTCAGTCACAAAAATTTAAACTAATCCAGGGCCACACAGCTAGTAAATAAACCTAAGTCCAGATGCCAGATGCTTAATAATAAAAGACATTTTCTCCATTGCTCGGCTGTACCATTTATTTGTTTTTCTAGCTCATTTGAATCAAATACAGTTTGACTAGAGTTATAATGTTGTAAACTCTTGGAGACTTTTTACAGTATCAAATAAAGTAAAAATTAGCTTTAAGTGACAAGGCAGGTTTACTTCTAATGAAAGTCTGGAATTTAGCAGGAACATCAACTCTAAAGCAGTGTTCACAGCTCTGAGAGGAGCATAGATCATAATGGGATATGCTGACAGTTGCTACATGGTAAACTGGAATGGAGTATGAATGATAGAAAAGTAGATTGGGTATATATCCAGTAATGGGATTGCTGGGTCAAATGGTAGTTCTCAATTTTTTGAGAAATCTCCAAACTGCTTTTCACAGTGGCTGAATTAATTTACTTCCCATCAACAGTGTATAAATGCTCCCTATTCTCTGCAGCCTCACCAGAATCAGTTATGTTTTGACTTTTTAATAATAGCCATTCTGACTGGTGTAAGATGGTATCTCACTGTGGTTTTGATTTGCATTTCTCTAATGATTAGGAATGATGAGCATTTTTTTCATACATTTATTGGCTGGAATTCATCAATGCAAATTGGATAAAGCAAATGTGGTCCACATACGTCATTGAATACTATGCATCCATAAAACATAATGAAATCAGGTACTGTGGAGCAACAGGAATGCAGCAGGGGCCGTTATCATATGTCAATTAACTTGAGAAAAGAAAAGTAAATGCCACATGTTCTCACTTATAAATTGGAGCTAAATACCGAGTACACATGGACATCATGAAGGGAACAATAGACAATGGGAGTACTAGAGGCAGGGTACTGAAAAATACCTGTGAAGTACTATGCTCACTACCTAGGTGACTGAATCATCCATACCCCAAGTCCCAGCATCACGCAGGATAACCATGTAACAAACTTGCACACGTACACTCTGAATCTAAAATGAAAGTTGAAATTATTTAAAAAATTGTTATCTATAAAAAAGGGAGAGAAAGTATAGTTAGATATTTGAAAGCACAATTTCCAGTGAAGCCACAGAGCTGTGGCCAGCTCAGAATCCATAATATATGACTAACTAAGCTGGCATCCTGCAATAGTAAAGGTATTTGTCCTTGGCTTGAACAAAAATATAGAAAAAACTGTTATGTTTCAAAGTCCCAGAATATGTATGGTCATAAGGAGAACAAAATGATTTTGTTCATATACTATGGAAATCGTGGTAGTAAGCAGCTATCTCTAAGAAAAAAAAACGTATAGGTAATAAATATATTATATGGTAATATCCAATATGCTTTTATGTGTACTGGTTATACTTGCGTAGGGAGAGATTGACTAACGTGCCCATTTTTCCCATTCAGCACGTTGACTAATGCTCATTCTCTAAACATGTTTATATGCCTTCCCCCGGCCTCACGCAGTTTGTACCAGATACAATCGTAATTTGCAAGTGTCTTAGTTTTGTATTTCCTCTATTAATTTACATTCTTGAGGGGAGGGGCAACAGAGGACCTAGTATATATAAACTGCAGTTTCTATCATAGCAACTTATGTATTAAATTATTTAAATAAATATTGGTTTTGAACACATAAATTATTACCAAATATGTCTTTTATTAGTTTGGATAACAGATGAGATCCTTTCAAAACAATATATGTTGATTAACTCTCAATGACTATTAAGAGTCTAGCAAATTTAAGTTCGATTACTTAGTAAGTTTATGTTAAAAAAAATTTAAATCATTAAATCACAAACACACACACACACACACACACACAGAGCTTGGAGAATCTTGTGTCTTGACAAAAGAACAAAAGATTCAATCTAGTTTTCTCTGAAAAGCTTACTTATTCATTGTAATTCAACTTATAAAAGCAATGGACTGTTTTGAGTGGTTTCAAGTGATTTTCTCTTTTGAAAATGACCTCTCCACAAGTGTAACTTTTTTTCCCTGTAGGATTGTAATATATGAAATAATGTATGGTATTGTTAGTAATAGATACGTAACTCAGGAGCACATCTTAAAGTTTCATTATTCTCATTTACAACCTGAAATTTACTAAATTATCTACTAGATACCATATTAATTTGACAAAAAAGAATGTGTGCTTTGTCTATTCTTTATCATCTTCACATTCCAAAATAGTACTGCAATTAATGCGATGTTTTTAAAAAATTTCAAATCCAGTCAGTTATTATTATTATTTGAAATGGAGTTTCACTCTTGTTGCCCAGGCTGTAGTGCAATGGTGCAATCCTGGCTCGATGCAACCTCTGTCTCCCGACTTGAAGCAATTCTCCTGCCTCAGCCTCCAGAGTAGCTTGGATTAAGGCACCTACCACTACACCCAACAATTTTTTTTTTTTTTTTTGTATTTTTAGCAGAGATAGGGTTTTACCATGTTAACCAGGCTAGCCTCAAACACCTGACCTCAGGTGATCTGCCTGCCTTGGCCTCCCAAAGTGCTGGGATTACAGGTGTGAGCCACTGCGCTTGGCCCTAACCAATTATTTTTAAAGATCTGTGAGATATTTTGTAGTATGAATGCACCATAATTCAATTATTTCCACAGGTGGACTTTAAGGATTGTACCCTTGCATATGTGTTTGAGGTGACTTCATTGAGTGTGGCTTTAGATAAGACTCCTTTTTTTCTACATGTGTGTTATTTTGATTTTTGGAATGAATATCTTGTATTAGAAAGAAAACCCAATCACATATTTTTAAAGTGCTTATTAGTTGTTTAAGCTGTATTATGAGTGTGAATACAAATGCCTTTTAATTTGCCTTCATTTAAAAAAGTTGTAACTCCTATACTGTATGCTAAATACCTCATTTGAGACAGGTATATTTAAGATACTAGTGAATCTTATTAGATACCTAATAAACACAAGTAATAGCACCTTTGTAAGATAGACTTAAATATTTAAGTAAGGTGAGGACTCAAATCAGATTTGGATTGTCAAACTTTAGTTAAGTATTTATTGTCTCCAAATGAAACTTAAAGTACCCTGTCTAAATTTCAGAGAGTAATGTGATTAAATAACTAATTTCAATTAACGAGTTCAGAAGAGGTATAATTTCTCTTGCTTCCATCCTTCTTAAGGTGGCCTGACCATTTTCTACTTTACATTACAAAAAATTGAAGCAGCTAATCTCATGGACTGCCATTTGTTCACATTTCTGGTGAAAGGAAGGAGGATCACTATCCTGTAATCATTATCAGTCCTTCCTGATCTTTTGAAATTTAAAAGATGTCGATTTGGGATGCTCCAGTTCTGATTCTGGTACACCTACCTGAGTGACAAGGAAGGATAAAAGCTCAAAGAAAATATATTGAGGGAGAAAGGGGAATACAAGGTATTCAGACAGGAAAATGGAAAAAGGAGTTGAGAGAGGCAAAAAAATAATAATAATAAAAATAACTGAATACCTTGTGGACACTATATATCACCCTCATTTTCCTTTTGTGAAATTGGCAGGTACAATATATGCCTGAAGCAGCTGTGCCTTTTTTCTTTTTCCCAGACTCTCTGACAGCAGGATCAGCTCGATTCGCTGCTCAGAGTAAGTAGTTGATATGGTTGGGAAGTTGTGAAGCTAAGATTGGGAAAGACACCTGGCATTGAATCTAAGGGACTGTTTTGATCCCCAAAGATTGCTCTGTTTATTACAAACTTTGAAGATTCTTTTCTGTTCTTTCTGGGTAAAGTGTGAAAATATCCATTACTGACCTTCCTTGCTTATACAGAAATCCTCAATCAGGCAGAGTTTTCAGAAGACGGAACACTATTCACGGTGACAAAAGAAAGAATTAGGGTGAGAACAGCAGTAAAAACATCAAGAGAAACTAGCTTTTAAATGAGCACAAAACGTTTAATCAGATTATTTTCTCAGTCTCTGCTACAGACTAAATGTTCATGCCTCCTCTCCCCACAAATTCATGTTTTGAAATCTAATCCCTAGTGTAAAAGTTTTAGAAATGGGGTCTTTGAGATGTGATTCCATGATGAAAGTGGAGCTTTTCTGAATGAAATTAGTGCCTTTATGAAAGAGACCCCAGAGGGACTCCCTGTCCCTTACTCCACATGAAGATACAGGAAAAAGATAACTTCTATGAACCAGGAAGTAGGATGTCACAGACACCAAATCTGCCACAGCTTTGATTTAGGACTTTGCAGCCTCCAGAAATGTGAGAAATAAATTACTAATTTTTACACACCACCCATTGTATGGTAGTTTGTCACAGCAGCCCAAACAGTCTGAGACAGTCCCTTTATTATCATTTTCTTGTCACATCTACCATGGAGTTTCTATATGCAGGTCTAGGAATGTATTTATATAGAACGCAGTATATTATTTTGACTGAAAATTACAGTCACAACCACAAATTATAGGACTGTACTTTTGATGGCTATGGCAAATGTGATTTCTGTTAAAAGAAAAAAAATAGACAATTGAGGTCTCTTTGGGAATGACTCGAATTTCAAATCAGGTCCAGATTGTGATAAAGAAGACAAAATTAATATCCAATTAGTTGCTTTAGTTATCTCACTTTTATAATTAAAGATGAATTAATAATAAGCTCTTCTTTAAGAGTTATCATAGATGAAATTGTGTCACCCCACATGTATATGTTGAAGCCCTAACCCCCAATGTGATAACCTTCAGATATATGGCCTCTAAGGGGTAAGTTAAGGCGAAATGAGGCCATAGGGTGGAGCCCTCATCCAACTCAACTTGTATCCTTACAAAAGAAGAGAGACCAGAGTTCTCTCTCTTTCTGCCCAAGCAAAGAGAAAGGTATATAAGCACAGTGAGAAGGTGGCTGTTTACAAGCCAAGAAGAAAACCTTCAGCAGAAATCAAATTTGCTGGTACCTCAATTTTGCACCTTCAGCCTTTAAAACGCTGAGAAAATGTCTATTGTTTAAGTCATCTAGTCTGTGCTATTTTTAATGGCATCCCTAGTAGATTAATAGAGAAGAAAAATACAGTAACCTGGAGCATAAGCTGTGATTAATATGGACATTTGTTTACATTGCAAATGGTTGTGTAGAGGAAGGCTGGTGTTTATCGTAGATTTTGTGAGCTATAGTAAGTCCTCGTGCTTCTCTCAACTTGATTTTCTCTACAATATAGGGATTGAGTTTTATAATTTTTAAGTTCTCTTTACATGTAAAAGCTTATGAATTGATCACTTATTTTAATCTTTTTTCCTGTTTTTTGAACAGGATTTTGCACAAAACGATAACCTTGAATTACAGCATCAGTGGGATTTGCAGTGTATAGAAGCAAACTATCAAATTTGGGAATTCACTAAGTATATTCATTTCCTAGAGCAGCTGTAACAAATTGCTACAAACTTTATGTTTTAAAACAACAACAATTATTATTTCATAGATTTGGAATCCAGAAGTCTGCAACCCAAGTTTAGGCACGATGGTCTACAGGATCTACCACAGTGTCTAAGGGAGAACCCTTTGCCTCTTCCAGCTTCTGGTGGCTCTTAGCATTCCTTGGTTGTGGCTGCATCATTCTAATCTCTGCTTTCATTTTTAAATGGAAAAATGATTTTCTTTCTTACCAATTTTATAAGTTCAAATTGTATATGATGCATTTTCAAACAAAATTTCCCAGTATGCTCTATTTAAAATTTATGTTTGTCTAGATAATCTTCACATTTTTAAAGGGGCTTCTCTTGTCTATGTGTCTCGGCGGTGTGAGTCCCCAAAATATATTTGTCATTAGATTTAGGGTATACCTGTATAATCCAGATCGATATCATTGTAACATTCTTAATTATATCTGCAAAGATCTCTTCCAATAAAGGTTGTATGTGCAAGTTATGGGACATGGACATATATCTTTTCAGGGACTGCCATTCAATCTCCTACACCAAGAGAAAAAATTGTTATAAAAAAACTACCTTATGTAAAAAGTTAGATTTAAGAAAAAAACATTTATTTTCAATTCTCTAAGCCAACATTTTAAATTATATTTCATTTTATTCAAACTTTCCTATTACTACCTAGTAAATGTTAAACATTTTCCAAAAACATAAAAACAAATTTAAAAAGTAAAGTTTTAGGTAAATGAACTTCCAGTACCATGGGTTTCCTAAAATACTGAAGGATGTATATAATATTAAAGGCAATTGAAATTTCTAAAAGTCAACACAGAGATTTTTGATACGATATTTTTGTTCTAGTCTTACAGTTTGTCTATTTTCTAATCTACATATAAAATACTTGAAGTTACCAATATATATCATCTTGTGATGGTAGTTTTCAGATTCAATGTTTGCCTTTATTCCTAAATAGTGGAAGACTGAGAGTTCAAAAAATTTCTCAAATAAGACCAGAGGGGCTCATTAACTGGCAAGATTGAGCTGTTCTTTGTGCAACATTTGTTTGGGGAAAAATTGACATATATAAAAACAAACAAACTGAGGGTTCAGGAAAATGCTATCAAAACATTAGATATTACATTATCAACTCAGCTTCCTTTTTGTGTATATACAAATACTCATTTTATTCTTAAATTCATATTATTTGGAAAATAAAATACAGTCATGATCCCTATAATGTTTTGGTCAATGATGAACCACATATACTGTGATAGTCCTATAAGGTTATAATGGAGCTGAAAAATTCCTATTATCTTGTGATGTCATAGCCATTGTAACATCATAGTGCAATCCATTATTCATATGTTTGTGGGTATTTTGATGTAAACAAACTTACTTTATTGCCAGTCCTATAAAAGTAAAGCACATCCAATTATGTACAGTGCATACCACTTGATAATTATAATAAGCAATTATGTTACTGTTTTATATATTTACTATACTATACCTTTTTTCCCCATTATTTTAGAGTATTTTCTCTCCACTTATTAAAAAAAAAGGTTAACTACAAAACAGCCTCAGGTAAGTCCTCCAGGAGATATTCCAAAATAAGGCATTGTTATCACAGGAGATGACAATTCCATGTATGTTACTGCCCCTGAAGACCTTCCAGTGGGATAAGATGTGGAGGTAGAAGACAGTGATATATATACACATATACATATAATCCTGACCCTGTGTAGGCCTAGGCTAATGTATGTGTTTGTGTATTAGTTTTCTAACAAACAAGTAAAAAGTAAAAATAAAACAAATTAAATTACAAAATTTATAGAATAAGTCTATAAAGAGATAAAATTTTTTTCTACAACTGTGAATATGTTTGTGCTTTAAGTTAAGTATTATTACAAGACAGCAAAAAAGTTTAAAAAGTTAGAAAGCATATAAAGGGAGTTACAATAAGCTAATTTATTATTGAAGAATATATTTGTTTTATAAATTTGGTAGCCTCTATGTACAATATTTATAAAGTCTATGGTAGTGTACAGTAATATCCTTTACATTCACTCACTACTCACTCACTGACTCACCCAGAGCAACTTCCAGTCCTGCAAGATTCATTCCGGGTAATCATTTTTTTAAATCAAGGATATCACATTATTAATGTACCTTTGCTGTGTTTAGACAGGTTAGATACACAAATACCATTGTGTTTGTTCCAGTTACCTCAAGTCCTCAGTACAGTAACATTCTTTTTTTTTTTTTTTAATTGCGTTTTAGGTTTTGGGGTACACGTGAAAGACATGCAAGGTTGTTGCATAGGTGCACACATGGCAGTGTGATTTGCTCCCTTCCTCCCCTTCACCTATATGTGTCATTTCTCCCCATGCTATCTCTCCCAACTCCCCACCCCCCGCTGTCCCCCCTACTCCCCCCCAACAGACCCCAGTGTATAGTGCTCCCCTCCCTGTGTCCATGTGTTCCCATTGTTCAATACCCGTCTATGAGTGAGAACATGCGATGTTTGATTTTGTGTTCTTGTGTCAGTTTGCTGAGAATTATGGTTTCCACATTTATCCATGTCCCTACAAAGGACGTGAACTCATTGTTTTTGATGGCTGCATAATATTCCATGGTGTATATGTGCCACATTTTTCCTGTCAGTACAGTAACATTCTATATAGGCCTATATACGAGAAGGACTAGGCTATACAAGATAGACTAGGTATGTAGTAAGCTATTCCACCCAGGTTGTGTGAGTACACTCCGTGGTGTTCACACCACGACAAAATTACCTAATGAGGCATTTCTCATTAACTTATCCCTGTCATTAAGCAACACATGACTGTATTATTAATCCTCTTAAATACATAATTAATCACAATAAACATTGATGTGATGATGAAAATACTAAAGATTTAGAGGAGAGATACTGTAGATTCTGTAATTTAGCTAATGGTTAAGGTAAGAATGTTACACTCTGTTCTAACTAGGATTAGATTGAAGAAAAAAAGATATTTTCTCTGTGTGCCTTCCACCTCACTCCTTTTGTATCTGTTTTGTTATCCATCTTGGAACCCTACCAAATACAAATTAATTCTTTGTGATTCATTTTCTTATTTATTAATGCTACTTTTTCAGTATATATAGCTAATGATGTGTTATCTGCAGTTTTATTCTTAGAATCCTTATTAGAACTTCATATATTACAAATACTATAAAAATAAAAACCGATGTTCTTTCTTACCAATTTTGTAAGCGCAATTTGGACGTGACACATTTTCAATTAAAATTTCCCAATATGCTCTATTTAAAATTTATGCTTGTCTAAATAATCTTCACCTTTATGATAAATTCCATTGATCAAGTAGGCAAAGTAATTTTTTTGAAAATATTACTTCAGAATAGCTGAAGTCAAATTGATAATTTTAATGTATTAAGGTAAAATTAAAGTTGTCGATTTTAACTTTGGAATACACTTTAGAAACATACTCAGAATCCTTTGTTGACTTTACAATGTTTCCCTTCTGTCTCTTGTAACATGAATTCCCTAAATTAGAACAGGGAACATTTTACTGAACATCTCCATCAGCTCAGGCTGCCATAACAAAGTATCATCGAGTCAGGGACTGAAACAACAGAAATTTATTTTCTCAAAGTTCTGGAGGCTGAAAGTCCAAAATAGAAGTCTGATAAATTTGGCTCCTCATGGGGGCTTTCTTCCTGGATTGCAAAAGCCATCTTCGTGTTGTGACCTCAAAGGGCAGACAGAGAGTCCTGGTGTCTCTCTTCTTGAAAGGGCGCTGGCTATCAGATTAGGGTCACATCCTATGACCTCGTTTAACCTTAAACCTCTTCCACTAGGCCCTATCATCAAATAGAGTCTTTCTGAGGAGTAGGTTTCAATATATGAATTCAAGGTTGGGGGGCAGGTGGTGGGACAGAAACATTTACTCCATAACATTGAGTTGAGTCAAAAGTATAGTATAGACTAAATCAGAATAATATTTTCAAAAATTTTGTCCCTGCCTTTAAGAAATACATAAATTTATGGCGAAGAGGTAATCGTAACAAAAATGATTACAGCTATTAAACTCATGTATTGTTATAAGGAATAAAAATGAAAGAGAAAATCAATTATTAAAAACAAAATATGACCAGGTGTGGGAGGCTGAGGTGGGTGGATCACTTGAGGTCAGGAGTTCAAGACCAGCTTAGTCAACATGGTAAAAGACTGTCTCTACTAAAAACACAAAAAATAGCTAGGAGTGGTGGCCGGACCTGTAATACCAGCCACTCAGGAGGCTGAGAAGAGAGAATTGCTTGAATCCGGGCCGCATAAGTTGCAGTGAGAGGAGATCCTGCCAATGCACTCTAGCCTAGATGACAGAGTGAGACTCTGTCTCAAAAGAAAACAAAAGAAACCAAAACAAAATATGACCCTTTTACCAGTCATGATCATAGTTACATTTTTTTCTGATGACTCAGCATTTTTAACTTGGAAACTCAAAAATACAGCAGTGTCAACATGATTAAACAAACAAAAATAATACAATGATTATTGGTTAATTTAAAGAGTTTATTTCAGGATAAGAAAGGCAGGATGAAATAGGGGAAAACTTACCATGCAATTCAAAACACTGGGAAAGTTTCCTAAATATTTTAATAGCCTCTTCATTTATAAAATGGAAATCAAAATATTTTTTCTGCCTACTGAGTGTTATGGCAATAAACAAAAATCCAGAAAGTAGAAATTATTTTTTTGAGAAGTCTGCCTGTCATATAAATGTGAAGTACTATATTAAAGTGCCTAAATGGTGAGCCTGTGCTCTATTAATTCTTATGGAAATCATTATAAAGTACCTTTAAATGTTACTTCTGTGTGTAGAATTTCTGAGTATTTGTTAAAAGAAAAAACCTGAAGGTAAATTCTGTGAATACTCAATAGTGCTGTGCAGCAGATAAATGGGATTAGAACTGATGATACAGAGTTGCCACACCTAAGCATTCATATACTTGGAAACAGTAGCTGAAATAATGAGGCAGTAGAGATTTCTCAGAAGATATTCTGGAGAAAGAGAGAGGGGTATCAGGATGAGAAAACCCAGGATAGAAACTTGGTACATGTCTACATTTGAGGAGCATAGAGAAGACAGGATAAGTTGGTGAAAATCACTGTTCTAGAGCAAAGAAAGTGTGTGTCATGAGACAATGCAGACAAAAGCTTCGGGAAGGATAAATAACTAGTATTGAGTGCATAGACTGCTAATAGAAAATAATGAAGAACTGAGTGAAAGGTACAAAGTAGATTATTCTTTCCTTCATATGATCAGGCCAAATCAATTTAATATGATTTGAATTAATATAAAAGAAAACTAATCAGATTCTAAACTCTTTTGCTAATTTAAACTATTACTTCTAATTAGGTGTTCAACTTTGAGAACATATTATATATATAATGTTCAATATATTATATGTACATTTTATGTATATATATATAATATACATAACATTTTTTAAATGGAGAACATATATATATGAGTATATATACGTGTGTGTGTGTGTATATATATATATATAGTTTTCTTAATTGAGCCTCATCATAGATATAAAGAGACAAGATGAGGATGTGGAGTGAAATGTCAGTGTAAATGACATGCTGGCAACATTTTTAAAGAAAATGAAATATGACAACATTGGGTATAACATATGAAGAAGGAAAAATAAAAATGTTTTGTGATCTTTTTACCTGAGAAAGTAAAAGAAGAAAAAAGGCATTGGCACACAGGGAAGAGGTGGAAGGAGGGAAAAATAGACAGGTCATTTGATAAGCCAATTTTGGACAGGTAACATTTGAAAATAATAAAAAAGCCAGGCACGGTAGCTCACACCTGTAATCCCAGCACTTTGTGAGGCCGAGATGGGTGGATTACTTGAGGTCAAGAGTTCAAGACCAGCCTGACCAACATGGTGAAACACCGTCTCTACTATAAAATAAATACAAAAATTAGCCAGATTAAGTATAGTGATCTGCAGGTGACTTCTCTGCAGGTGAAAATTAGAGGCTGAAAAAAAGGAAAAAGTTACAGAATGTGGATAGGCTTGCTGGTTACAGTTTAAAAATGGTTACAAATAAATATGTTATAATATTAGGTTGATGCAGAAGTAGTTTCAGTTTCACTACTACTTTTAAGGACGAAACCGCAATTCCTTTTGCACCAACCTCATAAAATGACAATTTCAAGCATATGATAGCCTAGAGATTTTCAGTTCCTAATTTATTCTCAGACAATTTGCTTAACATAAGTTTCAATCTAGGCAAATAAAAATAGTTGTCATTTACTGAGAACCTATTATTATTATTTTATGAATTAAGAAAATAAGGCTCTACTGTTTAAGTGACTCTCCCTAGGTAGAAAGGTCTGTCATTGGCAAAGATAAAACCAAAGCTCAGATCAGCTTGGACTAAAGCCTGTGGCCCTTCTACTGACTGAACAATAAAAACTGAAACAGCAACTTAGCATGAAGATGAAGCTGAAAATCTGAGATTCTGATTCATGGTGGAAGTGAGACAAAATCAGGAATAAAATATTGTTACATATACAAAAAAGGAAACCATATTTCCTTCTTTTTAAATATAGCTATTAATTCGACAAAATTCATCTTGTCGAGATAATTTCTTTGACTAATCCATCATGATAGATAACTTGTTGATACTATAAAAGATGTATTATATTTTGGTCCAAAACCAATACACCTAGGAACAAATTTAGGCTAATCCTTTTGTTAAGGGATTTGAGATCACATTATAAAGATTGAATATGAGTCACTTATTTGGTTTATAACAGAAATTCTCAGTTTATTCTAAATTTTCAGATCTCTCCAAGGTACATTGATTTAATAAGATCCAATGCCATATATAATTGCAATTTAGTAGTAAAATGGGAAAAATATTAAAAACTACTGGGCCACTTTTATTGAGAAATATAGATTTTCATAACTTTACCTATACAATTGTAAAGAATATCTTATTTATCATGTGAGACATTCTTGACAACTATGTGCATTAAGCCTTATTCTATTTTTGGTATGCATAAAATGCCCCTTGAGACAGATAACAGGACTCTGTGAAAGCATTTTGTTATTGGTTTAAAAAGATAAACATAATAACCTTGAGCTGCACAATCTCTCTTTTCCTTAGATATTAATTATATAATATAGTATTTTTACTTTTCTACTGAAAGTGTGCTTGGTTATCTCGTTTGCCATACCTAAGTATCTTGTACGGAACACTGAGTTGTTAGTCATTACCACTGTTTCATTCTCATTTCTATAACGCCCCAAAATCAGAAAAAAAGACCAAGAAAATCACGAATATTTCCCATCTTCTATTTATTCATTTCCCATGGGATAAGTTAGTGGCATATAAAAGCAAATTTGATCATAATTATCTTGGGTTCTTACCTTATTCCACTATGCCCTCACTCAAATTATCTTCATTGAATTTAACTTTGTAACCTGATCAATTGCAGAGAGAAATAATACAAGTATCATGCTTTTAAACATTTTGAATAAGATATCTCATGTCTGTATTATTTGGAACTCTTAATTAAAAAATCCGAAATTCATCTCAACTAGGCCTTAGCCAAAGAAAACGGGACATTCTTTTGAGATATTACTGCTACGTTCTTTAAGAAAGAACTTTCACAGCTGGATCCCCATGCTCAATGAAAGCGAGAATCTGTCTCCCCCAGTTCCCTACTTCTGCTTTCCTTACTTTCATACAGGCTTTTCTTATAAGAAAATACAGACAGTTACCCAAACCTCCTACACAGCAGCTGGTCAAGACCATTGAAACCCTTTTATAGAAAAACTCCCCTTTTCCAATTAGCTGAGGTCTTAAGCAGGGTTTTCCTTGACCAGGGTTGGATGAAGGGTCTATTATCAAACCATTACTACCATCATCTGACATAATAGAACATCAGGGGCATAATATAGTCAATTTTACTTAATCAGTAATTTGAAATAAAATACTGTAGTATTTGATTTAGTGTAAAGAAAAAAAATCTTCAACTTTCTCTAGCAAATATATACATTCATTTCTGTGAAACAACACCAAAAATTTGCATTTCCCTTTAGTTTTTCTCAGTCACAAAATTAATAGCCATATTCTGTGGTTAGTTATACTACTGAGTTTATTTCAGACACTAGGTAACATGGAGTTCCCGTGCTCTCTCTAGACCAGTGGTTCTCAAGGTTGCCTGTCCACGAAAATCATCTGAGGGGTTTTAAATCTTGTCCTTCCAAGACATCAGTCTCAGAGATTTTAATTTAATGGGTTTGGAGTTTTGGCCTGAATAAACAGGCGTTTGGACGCTCCCCCTGGCTATTACTAAAGTACAAACAAATCTGAGAACTTTTATTAATATTCTGTATTATTTTCATGCCAAATTCTTTCCAAAGTATTATGAATTAATGAACATTGACGTATTTCATGCCTCAGAAAAGATTGTTTTACTTAGTGGATTAAGATAGCATATTAGAAGATAACGTAATTTTTCTGTGTTTCACAGATTCTTTTGCTTACCTAGATTTCAGTCTTTATCATAGTATATCATATTTCAATTAGCTGTTTGATTCTTTCTCCTTTACATTAAACTGGTAATGTCTGAAGGAATTCTCTGTTTCTTTGAATGCCTCTGACTCTTGTAACTTCTGCAGCATTTGTTATTTAGAAGGTACTTGTTAAGTGTTTGATCCACGGTGTTAAGAGAAGCTGAATTTTGTATTCTTGTAGTGAGTGTACAACAAAAAATAAATTGTTATCTCAGCAGGACTATGTGAAAGGAAGGAAAACTCACTTTTTTTCTTCCTAACTAGAAAACAAGTCAAGATAATTCAAATTGTTCCCAATCAAATGTCAAAGAAGTAAGCCACCTTAAAATACATCCTGCAATGTAAAATAATAAGTGGAAAAATTAAAGTTCTTCTATATGAACACTATTGGCAGTTAGAAGGTGTTATATTCATGTGATTTAAGAAGTCCTGTGAAGTGTTCAGAGGCAACTGACTAAAGCAAACTGAGTGTTTTATATTTATCCTTGCCCACTTGGAAGTGGTTTAATACTTAGGTGGGTGGTTTTCTTCTGAACGATGTTTGAAGCACCATGGTACACAAAATAAAATACTGGCTGCAATAAAATGCTGTTTTTACCATCTTAAAACCCAAGAAATGAACACTTTTTAAATCTATTTTTATTTATCTTCATGTTTTTCTTTCTGAGTCAAATTTTATAAAATAGAAGATTAGGATAGAACTAATATATATTGAGTGTTTACAAATTTCTATATAGAAGGTCACTTTATTTTGTGTTCACTCAATTACTGACAAATATTTAGTGAACATATATATTTTATTAAGGGCATCATGCTAGATCATTTGACATTTTAAACTTAGACATCATAATAATTCTATGAAGTGTCATTACGCCTACTGATAAAAATAAAAACTAGAAGCATAAAACAAAACAGATGAACAACAAAAAACTTTTCCTGATATTACACAGCTAGAAAGTGTATTAAAGGTTGGATTTAACCAAAATATATTTGACTTTAAAATCCATAATTTTTCCATTTCGCCATAAATGTAATTCATAGCATGCCTCCAATAGTTGTAAATGTCTGTTCCCGCCTCTGTTAGTCATTTTTGCATTGCTGTAAAGGAGTAACTGTGGCTTGGTAGTTCATAAAGAAAAGAAGTTAATTTGACTTACGGTTTTCCACAGGCTGTACAAGCATGGCACCCACATCTGGCTGGCATCTGGCAAGGCCCTCAGGAAGCTTTTAGTCATGGAAGAACGGAAGGGGAGCAGAGCATCACATGGCAAAAGGGGAGCATGAAAGAGAAGGCAGGGAAGTTTCAGACATTTTTAAACTACCAGCTCTCCTGTGAAGAGAGCAAGAACTGACTCATTACCATGGGGAGACAGCACCAAGCCTTTCATCAGGAATCTGACTTCATGATCCAAACACCTCCCACTATGTTCCACCTTCAACACTGGGGATCACATGATTTGGACAAGAGAAACATTCTAATTCTATTACTACTCAATTTCCCATTCTTAATTTTGCAAGATTTCATTCTTATGTGACATTTGAAGTTTTCACTGAATTAAGAGCAAGTTAAAATACACTTTGGAGAACACTGCACATAAGAGATCTCTGACTTGGCTCAATCCCATTTCTTGGGCAGCCTTTCTCCTGGCACGTGTGCCTGTGATTGATTTTCTGCCGCAGCACTGTATTACATGTCAGGACAAACAATGAGATTTGTGATGGAGTCACTTGCTTAAAACTGACAACTACATTATTTGTTTCTTTTTTCTTTATCATATATTGAGGATAAATATAAAAAAACTTTTACAACTGATACATGAAGGTTTGACGGGTCAATTTCTGATTATGATTCGATATCTTAAAACAAAACACAATTGTATTTAATTAGGACACAATCAAACTCACTTGCGTGACTTTTGCTAAAGTATTTTAAAAAGTAAATACACAGTATACCCAATATTGTGGATAAAATTCTCTTTGTTTGACTTTACTAAATCAATGGTTTAGAACCAGGGTCTCCTTTGCCCCCTTGGGGGATACTGGGAAACGTTTAGAATTTTTTTTAGTTTTACAACTGGAAAGGAGGTATGTACAACATCCTACAATGTGCAAGACTACCTTCCATAACAAAACATTTAACAATTTAAAATGTCAGTGGTGCCAAGATTGAGCAACCATGCTCTGCATGTATTTGCATCATCAAAACCAATGTTATATCTGAAATTGATTGTCAAGTTGTGTAAGCTACTGTACATGGTGAGTTAAAGAGAAGAAGAATAAACTTTTTCAAGTTTACAAGCCTTGACAGACAACCACGACTAAAATACTGAAGACAAACAGAACCTCAATAAGCATTTTCTCAGATATTGAAAGCAGAGTATGATACATTTAAAAAAGTAATCAAATTCTATCTGGAATGGCTAATGGGGAGCCATAGAAGTTTGCTATTAAGCAAAGGAAGGGTCAGGGCTGCCCTTTACCATTCCTCCGTGAGAGCTTCCTGGAAGCTGACTTAACAAAGGAAGAATTTTGAAGTAGAAATTTGTCTGATGGCGAGCCAGGAGAAGCAATAGCCCAGGAACTGAGTTCACCTTGACAAGAACAAAGATGACTGGTAAAAACACAAATCACCGCTGCCTCACAAAAAACAACAGCAAAACCTAAACTTTTTGAACTTGTCACTTTTGTGACCTGGATATTTAGGTACTTCACGTTTGCTCTTTTAGTTTTCATGTCACTGTGAAATTACAGAGGCTTTAATGCTCCTTTTTAAGTCGAAAGAGATGTTTTCCACAGCAGGTGCTTTCCATTTATGAGAACTTAACATGTCTCGTGCCCTAACAGTTTTTACAAAGGGAAAAAGAGAAACACGTAGAAAGCAGAATCGTCTGCTGCTACTTACCACTGGGAGAAAAAAAAGTCCTGTTCTTTATATTATCTAACTGAAAATAATGTACATAATTTACTTTAAACTTAGGCCTTAAAATTTGACCACTAACTATGTCTGTTTCTTAAGAATAGATAGATAATATTTCTGATATGTAAGAAGGTAACAGTGGAAATAACAACTTCAATTCAGCAGCAGGTATTAAGGACCTATTCATAAAATTCTCACTCTCAAATCCCTGTTTCTATATTCAACCCTAAATCTCTTTTGAAACATTTATCTGTAAGTCAATTTTAATAGACCAGATAAACTACTTCCTGCTTTATCATCGTTTCTTTTAATCTTCTCTTTTTAATTTATTCAAGTAAAATATGAAAATAGAAAATAATCTAAAATAAAGAAACCCAAAAAGAGAAAAAAAAATTGAAATGACCTGAAGACTCAAAACCTCAGATAAGAACTATAAATATTTTTGCATATAGTCTTCTGCAATATGACATATAAAACATATAAAATTCCATGTCACCCAATTTCATCTAAATAGATTGTCAATAAATAGCTAAGTCAATCAACTAATAGGTGCTACAACATTTTTAATGGTAACTAGTTTTCTTTTGTAACCATGAATCATTATATTAATTCTATATTTCTGAACACTTAAATTATTTCCAATATTATAAATGTCTTAGTGAACACCATGTTATATACATCTTTGCAAATATTTAGGGAAGGCCATTCCCCCAAAGTGGAATTATTGGGTAAAACTATGAATTTTTATTGATTTTAACCAATTACACAGTGAAAGTTGACAGAGTTTTTTCCTTTCTTTTAGGAATTTGAGTAGCTGCTTATCAAAACCTCGCTATCATTTGATATTATTATCTACATCGTTTGAATCTACATTTATGAATTTCAAATGTGTTGAGTAATAGCGATATTAAATATTTTGTACATAGATATTTCTTTTTTGTATCTATGTCAGTTGATTAAGAGTTTATTAAACTATATTTTCTTATATTTTTAATCTTATTAATTTGTAATATTACTTTGGAAATATATGTATATATTAACTTTTGTTGTAACTTTTTAAAAATCATCATTCATTTATTTATTCCACAAATATGTATTAGCAAACACTATAAGCTACACAGTGTCCTACTCCTAGTGACAAAAAAAATCGGTAGTAAAAAACCAACAAGCTCTCACTTTCATTGAGTGTACAATCTGGAAGGTATTTATTAACTAAACAATTATAGAAGATGAATGCAAAATTATGAATATGATTGATAAGCATTATGATGATATTTTTATCCTTTAAAAATATAATTTAAAGCATGACTTAGACGGAATAAACAGAAAAGGCCTTTTAGAGAAAATGATGCTTAGAATGAGCTCTGACAGATGAATTGCTAAGCAGAAAACATTGGCCAGCAAAGGGACGGGCAAATTCAAAACTAAGACAGTCACTTTTTCTATATGTTTTTAAGACTAACTCAAGTTGCTCTCTGACACTTTAATGAAAGCAGATTCACACGGCCGATAACGGGGCAAAATTACCATGTGGTAAACTCCAGGCTGGCAAAGGTTTTGGTATTTCTTTCCTCTATAAACCACTATGACAATCTAGCAATTGATGCCAAGATGTAAGCCACTTTGGCACTAGTCTATAAACTGGATTTATAAAAATCCTGCTAATGGCACTGACAGCATTAATATCTTTGGAAGCACAATACTTCAGTACAATGGGCAACAAGCCACCCACTTACCATAGGGAGAGTTGCATTTCACCATCTGGATGACTAACTCAACATGTTTAAAACAAAAGTATCTCTGTTGCCGAAAGCTTTCACAGCAGGAAAAATAGAGACAAAAATAACTAAGAATGAGTTGAATAGCAATAAAGTATCATCTTTGCCTGGAATTCTGATGGGTGGATATTTGGAACACTAGCATGTTATTTATTCACTCAACCAGCAGATACATTGTTTTCACAATTTTATGATCAAAATTAACTGTCAAAAATGAAAGCAAAGTTTGTATTTATTTGTTTATAATTAAAGTTTACTTCTTAGAAATTATTTCTGCAGGGTCGTCAACCCATTCTTCTCAATTCAAGGTAACATCTGATTATCTCTACTCCCTCTTTTTCTTTCTTCCCAGGGTGATCTAAGTAGTTAGCAGGCTTATATATCATCAGTAGTGTGCTGGTAAATGTTTAACTACAACCAGCTCTCTGGAGGGAAAAAACAAAAAAGACCCCTATTTGTAGGGTTTCCAAGTTTCTGTTATGAATGTTCACATGGTGGCCAATTTTGAGCTTCCAACTTGACATCACGTAGTGCAGTGTTGGACGGAGATGCTCACACTTGGCTCTAATGAGCTGGTTGGAAGCAACTCCAGTGTACTACTCTTTATAGCCCTGGAATTGGGGAATGTTTGTGGCTTGAGTATGTTCTGCTGTTCTCATTGGCCTCTGCTGAGGTCTTTTTCTCCCTGATAATGAGAATTGGCTTCTGTCTTCATCATCAGCATCTCAGGTTGGTGTATTTTCTCTGATCTTATTGAATAGACAAACATGCTGACTGTTCTGGAGATAGCATGACTGACTCTCTGGATGACTCTGCCCCAATCCTGGCTCAGCTCCTGATGGCTTTGCAGTTCACACCATGGAATCCATAATTCCCATAAGAATTTCTGGGCAGCTGAATTAGTATTTATTTCTCTCTGGGACTCTGATTCTGGAGATATGGCTATTATCTATGGCCTATGCAATCTGAGGGAGATTTGAGATGCAGGATGTCAATTGCAGACTTCCATTGTTTCACACTGGCATTGCTACTCTTCTGCAGCTATGTTGGTCTAGAAACATTCTGTACCCATTTAGAGAGTTCCTAATAGTCAGCAGCTCAAAATTTCCCACTTTTTCAGATCACAAATCTGAGAGTTGACTTCAATAGATGCCATTCCTCCTCTCTACTCCCTTCACCATAACACAGATTTTGGTCACAATGATGATCAGGCATCTGAACTCTATGCTCTGTTTTACTAATCTCTAAGCTTCCAATCCCAACAGTTTCATCTCTTCCCTGATTTTGGGAAAACAGCTTAATTCAATTATTCCATTATTTGTGATCCAGTTAACCTAGCTCTTGAATTTTCTAGATTTAGCTCATGATAAGGAAATCCTGATATTTAGAATTCCATTAAAAAAAAAAAAACATTTTTTTCTCTTAATTGCCTGCCTCAGGAGAATCCAAAGCATATTGGACTTTACATTACTGTTTGACAATAATTTAAAAATATATACATATTTAAATCAGAGCTGAGCAATACTTTTATATTTTCATCTTTGAGATATGAGGCTTTAGGAAAGAAAATAATAGGCTAAAATTCCCTATACCTCTCCAAAATGTATGTTCCTGAGGTAATGGTAAGTACTGAGGATACAATGATAAAAAAGTCAGATGTGACCCCTGCCTTTATAAAAGTTGGTCAAATTGGGATACAGACCAGTTTAAAAAAAAAAAAGCAACAAAATTAATGTGCTATGATAATTGCTAAGATGAGACAGTACTGGGTGTCATGTGAACTCCTAAGAAGCATTGCTAACCTATCCTGGTCTAGTCAGGAACAAAGTCTATTGAAAATTGGGATTGAGGCCTCTGTGACTAATAAACTGGCTCAAGTTATTGTTTAAAGCATGACTTAGGCTGAATAAACAGAAAAGGCCTTTTAGAGAAATGATGCTTAGAATGAGCTCTTCAGTATATGCTGTCAACATTTCCGAAAGATGTATCATAGCCAAAATGGTTATATTGGCCGAAAGGGAAGAACAGCTGATTTCTTCACGGTAAGAATATGTCTTGACTAAAGTGGAACAATGAAAGATAAATAAATGGAAGGAAAATAAAAAACCTAGAAACTCTAATTATCTGAAATAAAGTAAGAGCTATAACTACTGGCAAACATTTTGCAAGATGAAGACTAGAATATTGTTCACTTCTTATTATCTTCTAAATCTTGTCCAAACCTATATTAAGGATTTCCTTAGCAAGATAAAAAAACTCGTATCTCTCTGGCTAGTGATGAGATTGCCAATGTCAAGATGCTTGCAGTAGATACAAGTTTCAATGTTGTTAATAATTAGCTTTGGTATTTCAAACATATTTCTCAAGATATATTTCTCAAGACAATTTATCCATATTTTTTTTTGTCTTTTGACATCTGGCCAAGAGGTTACATTAACCATTAAAACAGATATTATCAATTCCAAAACTGGCCAATAGGAAAGCACTTTTTTATATAAAGTGATTACTAGTCAGCACTGAGTGAGCAACACTTGCAATTGACTCATGTTCAGTGGTGGAATAAACAAAGAATAGATAAGAGTAAAAAGGATTTCAGAGGCTACACATTGATAGAGTAAAACATTTAGCCTCAGCACACCTTTATTCATAACTCTTGAGGACTCCAAAGAGCTTTTGTGTGTTTGGGATATCTCTCAGTATCACTATCTTACGTAAAAACTGATAAAGCTTAATAATAGTTGTGTATGTATGTATTTAAAATAGCAATAATAAATATTTAGTTGCATAAATAACATATTATGGTAAATAACTATTTTTCCCAAAAATATTGAAAATTGTGACAATGTTTTATATTTTTGCAAATCTTTTAAATGTCTGGTTTAATAAATGACAGCAATATTTTTATATCTGTTTTTGTATTTACTCTGTTGCGCCATTTTGTTTGGCTGAAATATATGAAGAAAATCTGATCCCACACAAGTATCATCCCATGGAAAGAAGAGAGACATTTGAATACTCCCTTTGAGAACTTTTGAGTTCTTCTGTGATACTACGATGAAAGTAGTAATTACTTAAAGGTGAGTTACCATCTGAGTTCTAACACCATGTTAATGAAGATTTGTGTTTTATGACATTGAAATTAATCAATCATTGTTTTTATTTTGAATGCAAGTTTTTGTAACATCATGCTACGTCCAATATTGGTTCATATAGTTATACATTTCTTTTAGAATTTTAAAACATTACATTATGCATGATCAAATGATCATATTCATTAATATCACCATTAATGTCATAAAAAATGTATTTAAGTACTGTAATATGCTTCATAAAGATATTTTGGTTGATGACAGACTGCATATATGACAGTGGTCTAATAAATTTATAAGACCATATTTGTACTGTATCTTTTCTTTGTCTAGACACACAAATACTTGCTATTGTTACAGCTGCCTACCATGTTCAGTGTAGTAAATGTTACACAGGTTTGTAGCTCAGGAGCAATAGGCCACACCATGTAGTCTAGGTGTACAAAAGGCTGTATCATCTAGGTTTGTGTAAATATACCCTGTGAAGTTGGAACAGCGACAAAATTGCCTAATAAGGCACTTCTCAGAGCATATGTCCATTGTCAGGTGGCACATAGCTGTATTAGAAAGCAGTCACGGTGGCAGACCCATTTTTCAAATTTCAATTTTTTCATTGAAAACACAAATTTTATCTTTAATAATGAATACTGTCAATTTCTTTTATTAAAGCTATAGGCTCACTTTTGAAAATTTGTCTTCCCCTATGAATAAATAAATATAAATAAAATATTTATTCATATAAAACTATGAATAGAGGTTATTTATTACTTTTTCACATAAAATGGTATTTCATGATTTAAAAAGGCAATTTCATCTCATAACTCAAAAACTCTTGCAAGTGCTTTCTCATAGTTTCATATGAGGCAGAACTGTTTTATGGGTATTTTCTGTTTTCAAAAGACTTCTGAAAAATTTTAAATAAAAAGTTGAGAGTTTATCAATTAATACTCTTTACTACTTTATCAAGGACAGTGTTAAAACTTGGCTGGCATTTTTTCCTAATATGGTTGAAAAATATACATGGTAACCACTAATTGAGTTTGGTATACTGCCTCCGTTTGTGCTAAGACACCAGCAGTGCTACCCGTCATTATTTTGCGCCTTGAGTGTAAATGTCAAAAGCATAGTTTAGGAGTTTATTTTTGATGGTACAGACTCCCAGAGAGGGCCTCAGAAACTTTCAAGTGTCTGCAGGTCACACCGTAAGAATCACCTGTCTCTAAAAGCCTACCCCACTTTTCCTTTTGTTTCCTTGCTGACCTCACCCTCTTTGGCTCTCCTCTTCCTCACTCCACTTCAGCCACATTGACCTAATTGCTACTTTATAAATACTGGAGACATATACTAGTTTTTAGAAGTTTCAGTGGCTGTTCCCTCTGCTTTAGATGTGATCATCCATCGCACCCAAATGGCTAACTCCCCAACGGCTAACCACCAATTAAGCCATTGCTCAAACATTACCTTATAAATAAGACCTACCCTGACCACACTATTGAAGATCACATTCAGAACTTTTAATTTTGCTTACCTTGTTCTATATTTTTCATAGCATTTAGTACATTCTCTTTTTATATTTATTATGTTTAGTGTTTACTTTCTCTCAACCCTCATTAAAGCAGAAATTTCATGGAGGCAGGGATTTTTTAATAATTTGTTTATTGCTGTATCTCAAAGGTTTATATTGAGTTATGCGCAAAAATCAGTAAATATTTTTGAAGTAAAAGATGAATGACTCCAATTGCATAGCATCTTATTTTATGAATGCAACTGCTCTTTTTTATTTCAGAGAATATTAATAATATATAATAATATATTATAAAATTTCAGTTTACTTTATTGTCTTTTTTTTTTTCTGGAGATCAAGTCTTGCAGTATTGCCCAGTCTGGAGAGCAGTGGCACAATCTTGGCTCACTGAAACCTCCAGCTTCTAGGTTCAAGCAAATCTCCTGCCTCAGACTCCCTAACAACTGGGATTAGAGGTGCCTGCCACCACACCCAGATAATTTTTGTATTTTTAGTAGAGATAGAGTTTTGCCATGTTGGCCAGGCTAGGGTCAAACTCCTGACCTCAAGTGATCTACCTGCCTCGGCCTCCTAAAGTGCTGGGATTACAGAGGTGAGCCTCCATGCCCGGCTTATCTTTTCCCGTCTGTTTCTTATTCTTATTGTTTTCTTTTGACTCGTTTCCATCCTAAAGATTTCCTCAAATATCTGATAAGCTTTTCTCTCCATTCACACTTAATAGTGAGGTCTTAAAGTCTTCCTAGATGCTGTAATTGCATGTTTTCATGGCAGGGCTTTTCTTTAGACTGGAGAGGAATGGTTTGTCTGGGGTCTGTAAGTGGGCCTTCTTCCTTGGATAGTCAGTATCTCCAGAGAGGAATTTTCTAATGTTAGCCGGTCTGATTAACATTGACTGTCAACTTGATTGGATTGAAAGATGCATAGTATTGTCCCTGGGTGTGTCTGTGAGGGCATCGCCAAAGGAGATAACACTTGAGTCAGTGAACTGGGAGAGGCAGAAGCCACTCTCGATCAGAGTGGATACCATCTAATCACCTGCCAGCACGGTTAGAATAAAGAAGTCAGAAGCCGGTGGGAGAGGCTGACTTGCTGGGTCTTCTGACACTCATCTTTATCCCATGCTGGATGCTTCCTGCTGTCAAACATCAGACTCCAAATTCTTCAGCTTTTGGACTCTTGAACTTACACCAGTGATTCTTTAGCGGCTGTCAGGACTTCCGCCACAGACTAAAGGCTGCACTGTCAGCTTTCCTACTTCTGAGGTTTTGGGATTGATTCGGACTTGCTTCCCCGCTCCTCAGCTTGCAGAAAGGCTATTGTAGGACTTCCCTGTGTGACCATGGGAGACAACTCTACTCAAAACTTCTCTTCATATATACATCTGTCCTATTAGTTCTGTCTCTTTAGAGAATCCTGACTAATACACCCTGATAGTATACATTTATGTAAGACTGGTTTGTAGATATTTGACTATCAAGTTGAGCAAAATTATTAGTGCCCTTACTCTTAAATGTACAGACTTTAATTTAATCCAGATGTCAGCAAACTATTGTCTATGGGCCAAAATCTAGCCTATTTTTGCAAATAAAAGTTTTAGCATAGCAACACCCATTCATTTACATATTAACTAAGACTGCTTCCATGCTACAATACCAGGGTTAAGTAGTTGCAACATAAATGCCATGAAATGGAAACCCTAAAATGTTAACTAACTGGCCTTTTACAGAAAATGTTTGCTGAACCTTAATTCCCGTTTCTAGTATGGTTCTTCTCTGCTGTTATCCTTGCTGCCTTGTGTCTTGGTGCACAGTAAATTTTGGTTTACTTTATAGAGGTAACATGTATTCTTCTGCTGGGAATGTAGGAGGTAGATCTTGTCTTTATTGGAAAGACTTGGAAATTTACCTGCTCATCAAATAATCCTCTTTTTTCAGCTTTGCCTCTCACCTGTTTCTTCTTAGGCAAATGATTCATCTATCTTTATTTCTTTCTAGAATAAAGTGACATAATCATTCTTACTTTTTCATGCCATTGGTCTTATAAGGCACTTTGGTATAATCTTTGTTTTCCTAATAAAACAACTTTTTATTTTAGTTTTTCCAAGAATGTGCTAACATCTCTCACTGTTTGATTGATCCTTTCAATGATTTTGGCCTTATAAATTTAAAATTTTTAAAAATTTTAACACTTTTTTTCTGGGAAGAATATAGATAAAGATTATATTCATTCCATTGTGCTTAATTTGCAGTAATAAGTACTATTTTTAATTTTCTACATCTTACATATTATTTTTTATTTGTAGCCTAATTAATGTTTAAGCAACTTTCTATGAACTTTCTAAATTTATTTTTTTTTAATTTAATAACTGCAAGTACTGTGTATGTGCATGTGCTTAATTTGTTAAAGACTAAGAAGAATATATAAATTTGTCTTACGTTTTTATGAGGTTTTATTTTATAAGTCTCTATGGTATGCAATTTGGTGAATAAAAATTCATGACATTTTAAACTGGACCATTCACTTCAACAATAAAAACTGGTTCCTGGGACTCATTTAATGGTTTAAATTTTTATTGTGCATAAAAGGAAAATAGTTCCAGGGGGCTTTTGATATAATAAGCTCAGGATCATAGCTCTCTCTCCTGCCCTGTTCTGCAGGAGAACAACTTCTAACTGAGTAATGTTTTGATATTTTGATAATTATATTATTACATATTAGTAGATCTTATATATGATGTAATATTTGTTTGGAGATTTATAATTTATACTTACGTATATTTATCCATTGTGGTAGGCTTAATAATCACCATCCAAATAGATCTTTGTCTAAATCCCCTGAATCTGTTATGTTTACATATATGTCAAATGGGACACTGCAAATGTGATTAAAGTTAAGGACCTTGATATAGGGCAATTATCCTGAGACCTTAAAACAATAAAATGTTGATAAGAAAGCAGAATAATATAGTGAGATCTTTTAGGTAGGAAAACATTGTTTAACCTAAATATATTTCAAAGATTACTAAATAGAACAAAAAAGGCTACATTAAAATAAAAAATTGCATTTATCAAAAGCTTATTAGCACGAAGAGTAAAGTCAGTGCATGAAAGAAGATATTTACAATACATATAATCAGTATGTAGGACTCAGAGTCGGAATATTTAAAGGAGTCTTACAAATTAATTAGAAAAAGGAAGAAAATATAGAAATGCCAAAACTTGTTCAATCACTATATACACCTAAATATAAAAATACAAATGTGCTTTATTATTCAAAGAAACAAATGTTACCATGTAATACTACTGTACACCTGCCAGGCTGGCTAAAATGAGAAAAGATAGACACTAAAAGGCAGGAGCCTGCACGGGAAACTGAAACTCTGATCTCCCCTGGAGATTGTGAAAATTTGTAACATCAGTTTAGAAAGCGGTGAGGAGATACCAAAGCTAAATAAATGCTTTCTTTGAGTTAGCAATTTCAATAGAAGAAATATTCTTAAAAATAAGTACAGATATTCACTAAAAAATTCTGCTTTAGAATATTCATGACAACGTAATTTATAATGGCCAAAATCTGAAGCCTACCTGAACTCTTATCAATAGTGAAATAAATAAATAAATAAATAAATAAATAAATAAACTTTTAGTATAATCAGGCAGTGGGACATCTATATGGCAACACAGATGAGTGGATTACAACTAATAGCAACAACTTAGATAAATCTCACAAGGTGATATGAAGGAAAAGAAGCCCAGGCAAAAATAGTTTTTAGTATGTTTTTATTACTATATGTTTATAAACAGGCATTATCAATCAGAATTTGATTTCCGAAGTCAGGAAATCAATTACATTTGATTGGAATAATGAATGAAAGAAAAAGCTCCTGGACTGCTAGTAAGTGAGGTTCTGTATCTTGATCTATGCATTGGCTACATAGGTGTTTTCAGTTTCTGAAAATTTACCAAGCTGTACTCAGAGCTGTGCACTTAGCTGTTTGCATAGTATACTTCAGTAAGAGGCTTACTGAAAGAAAACATTTTAAAAAGCTTCTTCTTACCCCCTGATAGGAGTTTCAGTAGTAAGTTGTACCTAGCATTTAATGATTAAAAAAATAAATGAATGAAGAAATTCCACCACATTTATTCCCCCCAAAGTTAAATCTCAATCCTACAAACAAGTGTTTATTAAGCACTTAATTTGTGATTTGCATGATTATGTACTATGATGGTGAATGCAAAATAGAACCTGAGTATTAACATATCTCACCCTTTCTCTAATTAGCCATCTTTCGTAGCCTTAGAAGACAGGCAGGGAACCACACCTGGACGCCAAAAAGAGAAATCCATGAGAATATTTCCTACAACTTCAGAACAAAAATCCCCAAATATAGAAATAAAAATTTGTAAATATGTTTATTGTTAACTAAAAAGATAAAGAAAGAAAAAGCATGGACATGAAACATGGTTCCTTTTGATATATTTCAAACAAAAACAATTTGTCATTTACTTTGTTAAATAATTATGTATTGTATAAAATTTAGCGATAAGTCATTTTTTTCCCCAATAGAGGTCTAGGGCATGAAACTTCTGATTGGGTAAAATTTTAATAATGTCACCATTTGTCATCATTTAAGGTCTTGCTAGACATTCTTCATATAAATATAAATGATGAAAACTCCCACTCTTCCACAAAGCTTATGATTTTCCAGTTCTATTTCTCTTAAATAGTAGAAAATTTTGCGATTTTATCACAGAGTAATGTCTGCTGAGTTTTCTATTGTTGGTGTAGCAAATTGTCATATATTTGGTGAAGTAAAATGATGCAAATTTGTTATTTTACATTTCTGGAAGTCAGATGTCTGAAATGAGTATTACTAAGCTAAAATCAAAGTGTGGGCAGGGCTGTGTTTCTTTCTGGAGGCTGCAGTGGAAAATCAGGTGTATTGCCTTTTTAAGCTTCTCCAGGCTGCTCTATTAGCCTTCTGTCTCAATCTTTTACTTATAAGAACACTTGTAATTACATTGAGCCAAGGTGGGTAATCCAGGTTAATTTCCCCATCTCAAAATTAGCTGATTGGACACCTTACTTTCTTCTACAACCTTAAATCCTCCTTGTCATGTATTAGTAACAGAATGCATTCACAGGTTTCTGGGATTAGGATTTAGACATTTTAGAGGAGCCATTATTCTGCTTACCACAGCTTCCACCAAAATTCACTTTATGATAACAAGGCAATTGTGCGTACTTGTTAGTACTGAAAAAGTACACATAATAACCTTTGTCAATGCTGTCTAAATGCAGGCATACTCATGGCAATAACTATGGTCACTTGCAAAAAGAAGTTAATGTTCTAGTTCAGATCTAGATATTGAATAATCTACATTTTCCTGTTGGAAAACAGATTTACCTGTCTTCTAATGGTTTATGAAAGAAATTGAGTAGTCTGCATATTCAGAGGCTTTTAAAAGTTTTTAAGCTCTGAGGAAGGTTGACTTTGGAGACAGAATCACAGAGCACAACCTCTAAATTACTGATCTTTTGTTATAAATTCACTTCCTTCTTATTTTCTTGTACCAGGGTCAGATTAGATGACACTGTGTTAGGACTCTGCAGAAGGACAGAACTAAGAGGATATATGGAAGGGAGTTTAACAAGGAGAATTGACACAAACGATCACAAGGTAAAGTCCTATGATAGGCCATCTGCAAGTTGAGGAGCAAAGAAGCCAGTAGTGGATCAGGCTGAGTCCAAATCTCAAAAGCAGGGAAGCTGACAGTTCAGCCTTCAGTCTGTGGCCAAAGGCCCGAGAGCCCCCAGCAAACCACTGGTATTAGTCCAAGAGTCCAAAAGCTGAAGAACTCGGAGTCTGATGTTCGAGGGCAGGAAACATCCAGCACGGGAGAAAGATGAGGGTCAGAAAACTCAGCAAGCCTGCTTCTTCTACCTTCCCCTGCCTGTTTTATTCTAGCCATGCTGGCAGATGATTAGATTGTACCCACTTAGACTGAGGGTGGGTCTGCCTCTCCCAGTCCACCGACTCAAATGTTTGTCTCCTTTGGCAACACCCTCACAGACATACCAAGGAACATACTGTGTATCCTTCAATCTAGTGAAGTTGACACTCAACATTAACCCTCATGGCACCTAAAATAAAAGAACTCTTGACTGAGATTAAAAAAAAAAAAAAAAAAAAAACCTTGATTATTATATCCTTAATGTGAAATGTTAAATGCTCCCTTCCCAAGAGAAGCACCACTTATAACAAGTCAAAATGCTATAACTATGCACTAATCTTCTTTGAAAAATGTTGAACTCTTGTTAAGCTTTCCCAGACCTTTCCAATATAAATTACCCTTAAACCACTACAGAGCACCTGGCCCATGCTTTTGGCATCTGTCTCCTTCCAGGTGGCCATTCTTAAATTTTGCACTTGAATCAACATAAATTTAATTATATTGCCTGAATATCATTAAGGTTGACATTTTGGTGACCCAGATAGGACCAGAAGTGAACCTCCAGTGATCCTTGTCACTGACAACAGACAGAGCCTTGCTATCAGCAAAAACAACTGTTGTTCTTCCACCCCCAGCATAGTTAACAGGGATCCTTGGTGAGGCCTCTCTTGGGTTTGAATCCTCCCAGCTTGCTTAAGGATTCAGGCTTTATTCAAGCTATACGTTCCTAACTTAACTGGACTGAAATTGAAGCTCTGATGCAAGGTAGGAGTTTCATTTGATATTCTTTAGATTTAGAATATTCTCTAAGTTCTAGTGGGAGGGTTGAATTTAATTGCTCATGACAAGTAATGGTCTCATCGGGGATCCCATAAGAAGAATGTAAAGGGAATTTCACTTAATCCAGTAGGCATCCATAAATGATTGATCACCTAGAGCCTTAAGCACCCAAGTTTCTTGGGGTCACTGAGAATGTAAAAGGGAAGAAGTAACTCAAGGGTAACACCTGGATGAGTCATTGCCACAAGGAGCATGCTTGATTCAAAATATTCTCCCTAAGTCTTTTGGTCCTTCAGGAAGGCAAGCACTATATTAGGGGCAACTGTGCATGTAAAACCACACTTTGCACCTTAAAGAGAGACCCACCTTTAGAAGTTCCAGCTTAGTTTCTGTTTAAGACATGTATGGTGCCTTTTCATGAAAATATTTTAAAAATTGGTCATGCATAACTTGTGACAATCCCAAATTACAATGGCCAAAATGACTTTGATTTGAAACGCTACACTAGTTTGCATGCATGCTCAATTAGAAAAAGATGGCTCTAAAATAAAATAGAGCAATTGGGAAGTTATTTTCAATGGTATTTGAAAGCTTCCAAAAAAGATTCTGTTAAATTTTTTTCTTCACAGGAAGAAAACAAAAAATTTTCTTAAACAATTTCTGATTTGAAACAGACTGCTCAATTCCTCCTCCATCATTCTTAGCTCCTTCTTTATCCTTTATTATGTGAACAACTTTGTGCAAATCTACCTTTCCTCTTCCTCCCCATCCTGCTTCTGCTGCTCTGGCTCTGTTTCAAGAACGGCTGGTGCCCGGTAGAGGAGAACTTGCTTTCTTTCTCAATGATGATCAAAGATAGAGCTTAAAGGCACAATTAAAACTTCCCTGACCCTCATCAGGACAGTACTCATTATGCCACAAAATATGAACTGAATATTTGAGTTTATAATACTGTTTTATTTTCTGATTTATATCAACTAGATCACATGTTAGTTTCAGAAAGTAAAGCTACAGATTGACTAGCTCTGGTGAATTGGAGAAACCTCTTGGAAACTTTCAGATATTGAAGGCAAATCATGCCTGTGGTGTTGCTAAAGCTTTACTCAATACCATCCCTTTAGTATTTCAAAAAATAGTTGATGAAATAAAATGAATACAATAATGTTGACAAAATCCAGGTGAGTCAGTGATGCTATATTTTGAGAGATTTGAAACAAATCCTTAAACAGTATTCAGTTGAGGGTTATACTAATCATCAAAATGATACTCTCCCAATTGCAATTTCATAAATGGTTAGATGAAGAATTAACACTAATAATAAAAACATAACACTCTAGTTGGAATGTGTCTCAATCTCACAATTTGGTTAATCTTGCCTATCAGTTGTCTCATACCTTAACTAAAGAAGCAAGAAAGAGAGAAGTTAAACGAATAGAGCTAATGAATAGGGCTAATGAAGTTATAAGTTTAGTTAAAACAACTTTATACACAATCCTGGCTTCCAAAATGCATCCACAAACCTCACAATGGCCCTAACCCTTTGCTTTGCAGTTATTACAATAAACCTAATCACTCTAAAAAGTATCACAGAAAACTCAAGTGTAAGGAACAACAGACAAAGAAAAAAATAAAAAGAAGAATAGGAATGCTCCAAGGAACTTAAAGTGATCCTTCCGTTCTTTCCTACTATCACTCTGTGAAAATAGAAATTATTTAAAATGAAGAACTCATACAAATACTTGTTCATACTGGAGCTACATTATGTGTATTAAATCCAACCTTATTTCAAGGCACTACTTCTTGGTGTAAACAGTTCAAGTGGTGAGTGTCACTAATACTCTTATATCAGTCCATAAATCGCAGCCTGTGGCTTTCCAGATAGGCACCTTACAAGAGGCTCATGTTTTCCTCTTGGTTCCAACAGCCCCCATTCATGTGATAGGGAGAGACTTTTAGAAATATACAATACCCACATTTTCTTTTTCCCAAAGGGGAAATGTATTTAGAATTAGAACACAGAAAAAATTTAAGGACAATAGACACAGAACATTTAAAACTGGACCCTTCTAATTTACAAATTGCCCTTCATGTTTCCAAAAAGGTTACTGAATTATTTTATTTTATTATACTTTAGGTTCTGGGGCACATGTGCAGATCATGCAGGATTGTGGCTTAGGTACATACATGGCAAGGTGGTTTACTACCTTCATCCCCCCATTACCTATACCTGGTATTTCTCCCCACGTTATTGCTCCCCACCCTCCCCACTCCCCACTGTCCCTCCCCTACCCCTCCAGCTGACCACAGTGTGTGATGCTCCCCTCCATGCGTCCACATGTTCTCATTGTTCAACATCCGTCTATGAGTGAGAGCATGTGATGTTTGGTTTTCTGTTCTTGTGTCAGTTTGCTGCGAATAATGGTTTCCAGGTTCATCCATGTACCTATGAAAGACACAAACTCATCATTTTTTATGGCTGCATAGTATTCCATGGTATATATGTGCCACATTTTCTTTATTCAGTCGATGGTTGATAGACATTTGAGTAGGTTCCAAGTCTTTGCTATTGTAAACAGTGCCGCAATGAACATAAGGGTGCATGTGTCTTTATAATAGAACAATTTATAATTCTTTGGGTATATACCCAGTAATGGGATTGCTGGGTCAAATGGAATTTCTATTTCTAGGTCCTTGAGGAATTGCCATACTGTCTTCCACAATGGTTGCACTAATTTACAGTTCCACCAACAGTGTAAAAATGTTTCTATTTCTCCACATCCTCTCCATCATCTGTTGTCTCCAGATTTTTTAATGATAGCTATTCTAACTGGGGTGAGATGGTATCTCAATGTGGTTTTGATTCGCATTTCTCTAATAATCAGTGATGATGAGCATTTTTTCATATGTTTGTTGGCCTCATATACGTCTTCTTTTGAAAAGTATCTGTTCTTATCCTTCACCCACTTTTGAATGGGTTTGTTTGTTTTCTTCTTGTAAATCTGTTTTAGTTCTTTGTAGATTCTGGATATTAGCCCTTTGTCAGATGGTTAGATTGTAAAAATTTTTTCCCATTCTGTTGGTTGCCGCTTTGCTCTAGTGATTATTTCTTTTACTGTACAGAAGCTGTGGAGTTTAATTAGATCCCATTTATCTATTTTGGCTTTTGTTGCCAATGCTTTTGGTGTTTTAGTCATGAAGTCCTTGTCTATGCCTATGTCCTGAATTGTTTTGCCTAGTTTCCCTTCTAGGGTTTTTATGATATTAGGTCTTATGTTTAGATCTTTAATCTATCTGGAGTTAATTTTAGTGTAGGGTGTCAGGAAGGGGTCCAGTTTCTGCTTTCTGCACATGGCTAGCCAGTTTTCCCAACACCATTTATTGAACAGGGAATCATTTCCCCATTGCTTGTTTTTGTCAGGTTTGTCAAAGATCAGGTGATTGTAGATATGTGGTGCTGCTTCTGAGGCCTCTGTTCTGTTCCATTGGTCTATGTCTCTGTTTCTGTAACAGTACGATGCTGTTTTGATTACTGTGGCCTAGCATAAAGTCAGGCAGCGTGATGCCTCCTGCTTTGTTCTTTTTTCTTAGGATTGTCTTGGCTATGTGGGCTCTCTTTTGGTTCCATATGAAGTTCAAGGTGATTTTTTCCAGTTCTGTGAAGAGGGTCATAAGTAGCTTGATGGGAATAGCGTTGAATCTATAAATTACTTAGGGCAGTATGGCCATTTTCACAATATTGATTCTTCCTAAACATGGTCATGGAATGTTTTTCCATCTGTCTGTGTCCTCTCTTATTTCCTTGAGCAGTGGTTTGTAGTTCTCCTTGAAGAGGGCCTTTACATCCTTTGTTAGTTGTATTCCTAGGTATTTTATTCACTTTGTAGCAATTGTGAATGAGAGTTTGCTCTTGATTTGGCTCTGTGTTAGTCTGTTGTTTGTGTATAGGAATGCTTGTGATTGCTGCACATTGAGTTTGTATCCTGAGACTTTGCTGAAGTTGCTTATCAGTTTCAGGAGATTTTGGGCTGAGATGATGGGGTCTTCTAAGCATACAATCTTATCATCTGCAAATAGAGACAATTTGACTTCCTCTTTTCCTAATTGAATACCTTTTATTTCTTTTTCTTGCCTGATTGCTCTGGCTAGAACTTCGAATACTATATTGAATAGGAGTGGTGAGAGAGGGCATCCTTGTCTTGTGCCAGATTTCAAAGGGAATGCTTCCAGTTTTTGCTCATTCAGTATGATATTGGCTGTGTGTTTGTCATAAATAGCTTTTATTATTTTGCGATACATTCCATCGATACCTAGTTTATTGACAGGTTTTAGCATAAATGGCTGTCGAATTTTGTCAAAGGCCTTCTCTGCATCTATTGAGATAATCCTGTGGTTTTTGTCTTTGGTTCTGTTTATGTGATGGATTATGTTAATAGACTTGTGTATGTTGAACCAGCCTTGCATCCCTGGAATGAAGCCTATTTGATCATGATGAATAAGCTTTTTGATGTGCTGTTGCATTCAGTTTGCCAGTATTTTATTGAAGATTTTTGTGTCGGTATTCATTATGGATACTGGCCTTAAGTTTACTTTTTTAGTTGAGTCTCTGCTTCTGTCAGTTCATCAAATTCATTCTCCATCCTGCTTTGTTCCCTTGCTGGTGAGGAGCTGTGATCTTGTGGTGGGGGAGAGGCGTTCTAGTTTTTGATGTTTTCATCCTTCTTGCACTAGTTTCTTCCCATCTTGTTGAATTTATATAGGTTTGATATCAGGTAGCTACTTGGGGAGGCAGCCTTTTCTTTGTCTGCCTGCAGAGGCGCTGCTGGGCTGCTACAGATTCAGTGTAGCTGCTGCCTATTTTTCCTGCATCTTATATTTGCTTAGGAAAATTAGGCCAGCTTCTGCAATGGCAGCTGCCCTTTCCCACTGCCGAACTCGTTCGTTCCTGGATGCTCTCTAACTGATGTTCTGGGTGTGAAACTCTGCAGTGAGAGCTTTTTAGCCTGCTAGGCTTTGTGAGGGAAGACCCGTCCTGCTGTATGGCCTATTTCCCTGCGTTCAGTTCCCCTTCTTTCTGGAGGGTGGGTGGCTCCCTCCCCTGGCTTTTTGGCTTTGTCGGTGTCAGCCAGTGCTTCCACCTAGATCTATTCTGACAGCCCTGGAGCTGGCTGAAGTTGCTCTTCTGCCCTGTTCAGGCAGCTCACTGAGGCTTTTCAGCCTGGCGAAGATCTTCTATTCTGTGGGTTGTAGAGGGCTTGGGTGGAGAGCTGTATCCAAACTGAAGTCCCAGAGGGGGAGATCCCCCAGTCCTCCAGTCAGTTGCATGCACCACCTGGGTGGGTCAGTGTCCCGTCTTGCCTCAACTTGCCCTATTTGTTTAATACCCACTGTCCAACCAGACCCACAAAATGAACCTGGTACCTCGTTTGGAATTGTGGAGACCACTAGGCTTCTGTGTCTCTCTTGCTGGGAGCTGTTTTCTGGAGCTGCCCCTTATTCGGCCATCCTGGGACCCCGAAACAGGCTACTGAATTATTGAGTAATGAAAAATTACATAAACTGCTAAAAGCAGTACCTGATCAATTATGGTCAAAGTCCTCCACTGATATTGAAAAAATTATCTTGGCTGCCCCAATTAAAATCCAAATACACTGATCAAAGCTTCTTTTGAACCTAGAGCAATACCACCTAAGATCTAAGGCCTTGGAATAAATAACACATATCACTTTAGATTATATAGAAAGAGGCTGACTTATTCCCTACACAAGTCCGTATAACCCTCCAATTCTACCCATGAGAAAGGGTTGAATTGGATCTAAGAACAATTAACAATATAGTCGTTCCTGGCAATTCGGTAGTGCCAAACATCGTTGGCTGACATCTCATCTGAAGGTGAGTTCTTTACTATTATAGATTTATATGGTGTATTCTTTACATTTATGTTGATAAACACAGTCAGTTTCTCTTTGCCTTCACTTGGAAAGACAGACAATAAACATGAACACTCACGCCTCAGGGATACACGAAGAGCTCAACTTATTTCTTACAAGTATTGAAAAAGATATACTTTAATACAATATATGGATGATTTAGTTCGCTGTTCAGAAGATAAGCAACCTTTATAAGAGATGGGATTCACTTAGTACAACAAATGGCTTTAAAGGGATACAACATCTCAAAGGAAAAAGTTTACTTTTAAACTTAGGTCACCCAATATCAAATAAAGGCCTTTTCATTAATCTGAATAGAAGAAAATGGGATATGGACCTTTCCTGCCCAAAACTAAGAAACAACTAAGAGGATTTGTGGGGCTGGCAAAATAATAAAGAAATTAGATTTCATTAAAAAAAAAAAAAAAAAACCTCAGACTATATACACTCTTTCATTTCTTTCTTTCTTTTTCTTTTTTTATTGCATTTTAAGTTTTGGGGTTATATACACTTTTAAAATAAGATAAGCCAGGGACTCTGGAATGGACAGAGGAAAATTAGTTAACACTAGAAGCAATTAAAATAACAGGAATTTTATAGATGCCCCGGCCTTAGGACATTCAAATTATAATATTGCTTACATTTTTTTTATACCAGAGGTATTTCTGATCCCAAAACTTGGGGATCATAATAGACCTACATGATGCTATAGTCAGCAATTGCGTCCAGTGGCTAGAGGACTACCATCTTGCATGAGAGTGATAAGAGCTACTGCCCTGCTAGTAAAGCAACCAAATAAATAGTGATGGGATCGCCTCTCACTGTCTTTGTTCCACATTCTGTAGCACCATTTCTAAGTTCACACCACACTCAGCATTATTCAGTTAGCAGGTTGTCCTCTTATGAAGTCTGACTTCTTTCTGCACCTCATATAATCATCTCTGAGTGTGGTAATCTAAATCCTGTGATTAGGATCCTGAAAAACCATGTGATTCTATAACCTTAACTGATCAGTTTCTGTGTCTTAGGATAGACCTGCGCAAAACTCCCCTCAGTGGTACTAATGTTTGATTTACAGGTGGATCATCCTTAAAAGATGAACTTGGAATTTGTCATGTAGTTTATGCTATAGTGTCCTTAGCTGAAGAAATAGAAAGTGCTTATCTTCCCAATGCAACGTTGACTCAACAAGCAAAATTGATAGTATTCATTAGAGCTTGTCAGCTGGAAAAAGGAATAACTGCTAATATTCATACAGACAGCAGATATGCCTTTGGAGTCTTGTGACTTTGGAATGCTGTGGAAACAAATAGGGTACTCAATCTCTTCCGGTCAGTTTACAAAAAATAGACAACCTATTTCACAATTATTAGAAGCCATATTATTACCAAAATCACTAGCTGTTATTAAAATCCCAGATTATTACAAATTAGATCCTCCAGAAAGAAAATAAAATAAAACAAAACAACTAGGTGATAAGGTAGCAAAGAGGTTTGCTCTAAATATATCTAGGCAAGAAAAACCATCTGCATTAACTTTTAAAGAAACCCCTAATTTGACATAAAATTAGCTCAGTTTGGAGTTCTAAAAGCAGAACGAAAAAATCAGAAAACAAAAGGGGGAACATAGTCCCCTAAGGATAACATAAGGAATGGGCTAAATGACTTGCCTATACTTCCTACTAAATTACAGCCATTATTTTTTTTTAACCTATGTATGTGATTTAGCTCATTGGAGTCCTGATAAGATGGTTATATATCTTATGCTGGTATTTGGAGAAAGTTTCCAATAGTTTTGGAAACTTTCTCCAAATACCAGCATAAGATACACAGTCACTGCCATATATTCTCAAAACATCATCCAGGGAGACCTTTACATAGTTCTCAAGGACATTTTCTTTTACCTGAAGCCCCCATCAAGGTATGGCAATTAGATTTTATTAAGCTGCCCCCATCATAAGGATACAGGTATGTTCTAGTGATGATTTGTATGTTTCCTCATTGGGTAGAAACATTTCCATGCAGATTAATAGCCTTAGTGGTAAGTAAAATTCTCCTGGAAAAACATGATTCTGACTTAGGGAGTCCTTCTAGAACTTCATAGTGACAGAAATGCTTATTTCACCGGACATGTTATCTAGTCAGTAAGTAAGATGTGGCCAACTCTTCAACATTTTCATTGTTCATATCACCCTCAGTCATCTGGGTTATTAGAATGCACAAATGAAATACCTAAAACTCAATTCACAAAATAAACTAAAGCTTTTAAAATTCTGTTGCCAAAAGCTCTTTCATTGGTTTTGCTGAATCTTAGAAATGAGGTATCTCCAACTGAGGTAGTAACAGGTGGACATTTGAAACTATCACCAGGAAACTATGAATCTGTAATGCAAAAAAGACATATATAATGGCTTTATAAAATAACTAACTAAAAATAACAATTTTATAAATATGTATATATTTCTATGGTGAACTCTTGGGAACCAAAAACCTTAAAACCTATGGACTTCAGCCAGAAGACTTTGTCTACTGGAAATGACATCTTCTAAAGGAGTCTCATTAACCAAAATAGAAACGTCCCTAAGAGGTACTTTATGAAAAATTGTGCTGCAAAGCTAGAAGGCATAAACTCGTGGATTCACACTTCTCATTTAAAGAAGACTGAGCCTCCTGAATGAACTGACTTTCTGGAAGGTGATCTTTGATTTAAGTCAACATCAGGCCAAGAAAAAGACAGCTAAAGTAGATAGCTCTCCCATAATACCAGTCCAGGCCTGTGTCTGGTAAATAATGCTCATACTTATCTACTAGTGGCTATTATCATCATTGCTTTAGGTATCTTATTAATTGCTATTATTTTATATGATATAGAAAATTTCTTCCCCAGCTCTTTGGGAGGCTGAGGCAGGTGGTTCATTTGAGCTCAGGAGTTGGAGACCAGCCCGGGAAACATGGCAAAACCCCATCTCTACAAGAATACAAAAATTAGCCAGGCATGGTGGCACATGCCTATAGTCCCAACTACTCCAGAGGCTGAAGAGGAACAATTGTTTGACCCCAAGGAGGCAGAGGCTGCAGTGAGCCAAGACGGCACCACTGTACTCCAGCCTGGGCAATAGAGAAAGACTCTGTCTTAAAAAAAAGAAAAAAGAAAAATGTATTTCCATTCTAGTCTGTTGATATAATTTTTGTTTTAGGACTTTAGTAGGTAGTTCTTATGGTTGTTCCTTTGTCTCAACATGTAGAATGATATGATGATACTTTTATTAAACTATTCCAAAAGGTTGCTATTGGAGGAAACCTATCTGATGGTTGGATCTGTCATTTGATTCCTATTGTCATTGTTCATGACCAATATATGTCATTTATAATATCTGTCACTAATTTTTCAGATGTTCTTAATGCCATTACATATTCATCTCCCTTTGATCCGACTTTCCAAGTCTGAATTATTCATGAAACTAATGCTTCTATATGTTGTCTAAAACTATCTGCTATCAAATCTACTCAGAAGGAATTTGGCCCTGGCCTTCCCCATTCTATTCTTTATTGAATTAAGAAATGGATTTCTGAAAGCAATGAATATCTGCTTTGCCGGCTTTTTCCACTCATTTCAGATGATGTGAGCAGGTTTTTGCAAATATGCAAAAAAGGAAATCTCTGGTGGAACTTAATGCTCTCTTTCTTGTTAGTGAGGCCATTAATGAACGTCGCCTCAGAGGAGTTACTTGTACTCTCCCAGGTTATGTATTTGTATGTAGCATCAAGACTGATCGGCTACTCAAGGTGGGACACTCACATTGCTGCCTCCATAGCTGGTAAATAGATAGCTTATGCTTTTCAGGGCATTTTGTAACTCCCTTATACTTACATAAAAACATAAAATAAATGCTTTTCTCTCTCCATTACAGAGCCAAGTAAGAGGACTATGTTAGCAAAATATGATAATAACTTAGGTAAAAGTATTTTTGAAATACCAATCCTAAGTGCTAGAGTTTATATTAATAGAGATATGATTCAAAACCTATCCACCACTATTGGTCAGACAGATGAAGACACTGCAAAAGGCATTGCAACTCAACAAAAATCTTTGAACTCCTTAGCTTGGGTGGTAGTAAATAACAGATTTGCCTTAGACTATTGGCAGCAAAGGAAGAGTCTGTGTAATAGCACACACAACTTGTTGTGCCTATACTAACACCTACGGAGAAGTGGAGACTTGATTAGGAAGAATAACCCAACAGGCTAAATGGTTATAAGACATAAGAGAAACTGACCCTTTAAATGACTTGCCTAGTTGGTTACCCTGGGGGATGCTTTCTTTATTGCGTTCTGGTCCTCAAGTAGTTATTTTCATAATCATAAACATTGTTCTCATTTTTACAGTGATCAAACTACTTATGATTTGTGTTTCACTTTGCCTACAATTAGCAGCTAAAATTAGGGTAATGATTGATTAGAAAGCTGCCATAATTGAAAATATGTTCATGCGACCTGAACTGCACCCGTCAGTTACTTTGCTCCTGATGCCTTATAATCCAACCTTACCCCTTTTCCATTTTATAAATTAAACTATTCTTCCCTCCCTAGGACATGACTCTCTAGGAATATGAGTTCTTAGCAATGTGAGATTTAACTACACTCTAATTAAATACTGCTTCTGTGATGCTCTATTCTAAAGATCTTGAAGGAAAGGGGAAATTGTGGGGGGAACAAAAGGATAGTCTGTTTATTTGGGTTGACTTTGAGACCAAGTCATGGAGCATTGCCTCTTAATTACTGACCTTATGGTATACATTCACTTGCTTCTTTATTTTCTTGTACCTGGCTGACAGATGGTAACCTTGACTAAGATAAAAGACCCTTTGACTATTACTATCTTAAAATAGAATATTAACTGCACTTCCTGAAAGAAGCATTACAAATAGCCAATCAAAGTGCTGTACCTATGCATGAACCTTCTTTGAAATATGTTGAAATCCTGTTAAGCTTCCCTTATATAAGATCTTGCTTATATAAATGACCCTCAAAATTCTCCACTATGTAGCATTGAGCCCACGTTTTAGAGTCTGTGTCTTTCCAGATGGCCATTCTCAAATTTTGCACTTGAATAAACAAATATTTAATCATATTTCCTGAAACTTGTTAGTGAGGCTGACAGGTTCAGCAATTCATTCTTTTCTTTATTGTATCTACTTCTAGTGTAGATGAGTTCCATGTACATAATCTTCTTTCTAAATGAAATATTTAACTTTCAGTTTGGGTAGATCTGTATATATGATACTTCTAATATGAAAATATGAAATGTTATTTCTAATCTGATACAAAATTAGCAGAAAAAGACGCATGAAAAAACTAAACATATAATATGTAATTATAATATGATACATATAATTATATACTTGTCAACCTAAGAAAAGACATCAGAGAAAAGTATCTACTAATAAAATGAGTTTATTCAGGAGTAGGAAAAAATGATTATAATGAAGAAGTACAGCTTTGGCAAACATATGGGTATGCTTGAAGAGACTACATAGCCAAACCAGGGCAGATTTCAGCCTCTGTCTGCGGTACCTGTATACGATTTAAATACGTCATTCCAAAGCCTTGGTAATATAGCTGATTTTCCCAATTTTATCTTATTATAAAGAATGTACTTTCTTATTGCTATATTGCTATAAATATAAGAATGCTCATAAATAATTTTTCAATTATGGAGAGATCAAGTAGGAAGAAAAAGTATATGTTTTTACCTTTGTTCACAAAAGAAAAATTTACTTAGTTGTTGTCAATTATAGACATCCCGAGAGAGAAATTTTTCTTAAATCTGGAAAATAAAACATTTAATTAAAGAACTAACAGTGTTTTAAATTAAACTCATAAAAACATTACCTTAATCAGTTATTTAATTTCATGTAATTTTTTTTTTCTTCTTCATCTTAACAGTGAATTATTAATTCATCATTTTCTTCATTAGAGTTTTGGAGAATTTTTATTTAGTTCATTGATCTTAAATTTATCAGAATCCTGTATTCAAGAGTACTTGTTAGAGTCTTTTCCAAGAATCAGATTACAGATGCCTTTAAACAATATTGGAACAATAATCCTGAGTGATGACACTTAGCCTAGCTGTGGTTAAAAATCAAATGAGAATTCATTGTAAAAATTACAAGGAAATTTAGTTACTTTGGGGCAAATAACATAGTAACTAAAATCATTATTGATCACATAGATTTTAAAGAACTCTGTGTAGTTTTGGAAGCTTCATATGAATAATATACCCAGTATGTAACCGAAAGAAGACCTAGCATCACTTCCCACTTGAAGTTTTACATATCTACCCAACATCTCAAATAACCATGATTTAGTTCAGTATCTCTATTTTATAAACCTTTGAGAAGTCCTAGGACTCTCTTAAACATCTCAATATTGGTTTGAGATTTAAAAAAAATTATAATTTAATCATGAGAAAGCCTGCCAAAGATGTCAAAAGATCTAAAGTACTTAATCAAAATGGGATCATGACACCGTATTCTTTCAGTGCACTTGGCCAGCTGGAAATTGCGGCCATCGAAGCCTCTGCACAGGCTTCACCTGGCTCTGGGCTCGCCACTGGGCTGGCCCCACTCACTCTGCCCAGCAGTCTGTGGTCGCTGCAAAACCCACACTCAGCCCACATTTAGGCAGGGCACACTGTGACCTGCTTCCACCTTGGGTGCCAGCATCTGGATTAGGTGGATGCAGTAGCACCCCAAAACTCAGAGATGGCAGCAACCACAGAGTCCCAAGGGGTGTTACGGCTCTCGCCTGGGAATCCTGACGTCTGAGCCCCCAGGAACTGTTACAGCTCTCTCACCTTCCTGCCACCCATAGTGCAGCAAACAGGTGCGAGGTGGGGGGCTCATTTGTGTTACAGCGTATTCGTTCCCACCACTCACAGTGCAATCAAAAGGAGTGTGTTGTGCCCAGCAGTTTGTTCCCCGCGTTGCTCAGTGAGCTGGAGGGAGGGTTACCATGTTACGGCTCTTTCCGCCCCTGTCATTGCGTGGGTTCCAGGTTCTTGATCTGTGAATGACGTTGTGTGACCAAGAATGACCAGAGAGTGAGCAAGGCAGGGAAGAGTTTTATTGAGTGACAGAAAAGCTCTGGACAACAAGAGGGGACACAAAGTGGGTATTCAAAAGCATGTAGCCCAATGTGTGGCTGAGTCCAGAGTTTTTATGGGGGAGTGCATGCTGACTGGTCCTTAGGCAGGCCTGGAAAAATTACCATTTGATTGGCTAAGAGGCATCAAGGATGTTCTCACTCAAGTCAAAAACTGAACTGGTAGTTCATTCAGGCTTTAAATATTCTTTGGTTTGAAGGTCAGGTTTCACCAGGGACCTGTCCCTGTCTGCCTAGGAATTTGCTTCCTGCTGCTATCAATTACATGCCATTGTGAAATAATAGTAAGTCACTTAACCAGAGTGACAATCAAAAGATTTCAAAACAATACAAAAAGTTACATGTATATTTCAAAAAAAAAAAAAACTCTTTTAAAGCTCAGTTTTCCTAAGTAAACAAAGAAAAAAAAACACTAATGAAGACAACATGAAATACAGTAAATTATCTTATTAAAGTGTAAAATCTTTGTTTCTTAGACTAGTTACCAATAAAGTGAAGAAAAAACTCTGGTAGCACGGTTGTTTCTCCTTATAAAAAGCCCATTTAGATAACCTGAAAGTCGAACCTAATGAAAAGGTACTCGAATTCAATTAGATACAGGAAGAATGTTTGTCCAAGGTTATGAGTATACATAGTATTATAGAAGAATAATGTATGAGTGGAGAAATACATGGACCTTAGTAAAAGCATGGAAAATTTCGTGGTTACATGAAAAAATTCCGACATATCAAGGAAAGTCAAGAGTACATAATCAAGTGATACTGAAGGAAAACACTGCTCTAAACTATAAGGTTGCAGTTCAGAAGACTGAAAATTTGAAGAAACAGATTTCAGAATTAAACCAAACCTCTTGCAGTTTTCTTTTTCTTTCCTTCTTTTTTTCCCTTTTCTTTTCTTTCTTTCTTTCTTTCTTTCTTTCTTTCTTTCTTTCTTTCTTTCTTTCTTTCTTTCTTTCTTTCTTTCTTTCTTTCTTCTTTCTTTCTTTTCTTTCTTTCTCTTTTTCTTTCTTCCTTTATTTCTTTTCTTTCTTTCTTCTTTCTCTTTCTCCCTCACTTCCTCCCTCCCTCCCTTCCTCTCTCCTCCCTCCCTCTCTCTCTCTTTCTTTCTTTCTTTCCTACGGATAGACCAATATTATAAGAAAATCTTATTGCTCCAAACATAAATAAACAGTCTCTAGTCCTATACCAGTGCATCCCTGACACCAATGCTCAATTGTTAAGAAAACATATAAACGATTCCCTATTTCCAGCAACAAACCACAAATAAGACTCCCTTTACAAGACCCATCTTTCAAAAACTCTCCACAACTGGCTTAGACCTACCATTCTCTTAAACCCCTAGTCTTTGCCCTGCATTTCCCCCTTTTTTTATACTGAAAAAATCAATCATTTCACCTTAGGACAAAAATTCACTTTTTAATTATTTTCCCTTATCATTAAGAGAATAGAAAATTATTTCTCATGTAAAATTATTATTTTTGTGCTTTTTATATAGAAAATTACATATATTAATAAGAAAATTTAGCAACTGTAATTTTAAGTGAAAACCTAGGAAGTAATTTTGAACTGTTATCTCACATCTCATAAATATATCATTTATAACCTCTAAAAAGCATATTTTGTAGAATATTTTAATGTAGATAAGACATATTTTCTAATATTAATATATTCAAATTAATAACATACTTATGTTCACTAATTTATGTTTTTGTATTTTATTTTATTTAGAAATTATTATTTCATATTGCATGACTGCATTGATATCTCATGTACTCCATAAGCATATATATCTACTATGTACCCACAGAAATAAAAATAAGAAAACCCAAAAGCTTCAGAGAATAAATATCTATTACTTAAACATTTTATATTACATAAAATGTTCATTTGTGAATGAATATCCTATTTAAGTTAACCTATTTCCTTTTAACAATTATACCTAGATTATTTATGAAAACTGATATATTAAACTGAGTTTGTCATAATTTCAATTTTTTGTGTCAAAGAAAAACTCTCAAAGTTAAATCATTGTGCTTTATATGCATTGCACTCTCATCTATACATTTGTTTTTAGGTCAAAATCATAATTTTAAGATCTTAAGATATTTGTCAAAGACAAAAATAAACAGTCTAGTCAGCAAACCTATGCAAAAAAAAAAGGACCCAAACAATTCTGAAAACATCTTAATTTTTATCTTATCGACAAATTTAAAACCAGAATATGTTATATGAAGACAGTTGAATCCAAATTATATTTCTAACATAAAGGTCAAGGCTAAACTTTAACATTTTTTAGTTACCCCAGTAGGTAATTTTATAAAGACTGTGAACCAAATTTTGGGTAAAGTAGTAAGAATTAGTTACCAAAATATTGTACAAAGAATCGTTAACTGTGAAAATATGACAACATTATGTAAGGAAGCTTAAAAGATAACAATTATTCTAACCAGGTCCATATAGTATTATTTTAGTCTCAATTTTTTATCCTTGAAGATTAACAGTGTTGACTTTTCTTCAAGTATATGGAGGGAAGATGCCTATTACATACCAATTTCATCTTCTGCTTTTAAGAAACAGTGGTAATATCAAAATAAACATTTTTATACCTGCTATTTTTGAACTATCTTTACTTAAATAGTCAATATGCCAGAATAGCTGACGAATTTTGGACAAAGATAATTTAGTTCACAAAAGAATGAGAAAAAGACATAGGAAAGGGAGGGAAGACTCAGAAAAAGAGTCTCAGCCTGCTTTGAGACAATATCTTGCATGGAGGCAATTTTTGAATTTCGAATGCATTTAGAAGCTCCAAGTTTCCAATTGAAGTAAGTCTTTCACTTCGATTTGTTAATTTTAGAACCAGAGCATTTTAATTCAGCCCTAAGAGAGACAAGTTTGGGAAACTAAAAGACTCTCGAGAGGATCTATTGAATATCTAAACTAGTTTAGGTGTACTTTGCCCATTGATTTAAAAATGTGCACAAAAAAAGGATCATAATTTTTATATACATAGCTGACTGAGGTCCCAGAGGGAGAGTTTGTTGTATGCATTGAAATTTGGGGATTCCATTTTTATTTATCTTGATAAATGTTAAAACACAGAGAAGAAAGGCCTATCAACAATCAAAAGTATAAACATAAACAACTCAGAAAAAAATTGAAGTCAGAATAATACTCACCAAGACCAGAAAGATAAACAGTCTTAGTACCAGAAAGGGCTTGCCAGAAAAGACAAAAAGTGTAAAAGTCTTCATGGTCCGAGAAGGAATGCAAGGTTTTTATTAAGTTAGTGTTAACCAAACTAGATCCAAAATGAAGTCCTCAGAGAGCTGCTATCAAACAGAGGGAACTGGACCTGAGAGAAAGCTTACCTTGAGAGAAAAAGGTGAGCTGTGGAAGTGAAAAATACAAAGGACTCAGTTGTGGGTACTGCAGTCAGTTCCAAAAGTCACTGATTCCCTGGAAATTTCATCTTGCTTCAGAGCTACTTCTGACACCAGATTATATCAACCTAAACAAAAAAAGCTGTCGCAGAAAAATATGTCAGAATATGATGATTTTATTTGAGAGTATACAAAAAAGACTTATAATCTGGAGGCGCAGTCATCACAAGCCATGGGTGCATTCAAAGAAGGGAGGATAAAGGGCAGCTTTTAGCGACAAAAAAAGTAGATCCTCTAAGCTGCTTGGAATAGAGGTCTTTGGTTCTGGAGGCTCCAGGTTAAAATTGTCATCAGTCCATTGGTGGAGATGCCTTTACTGGGCAAGTGTTCTTTCCAGAGCATCTTTTTGAATTGCTGCAGACCTAAAGAAGAAAATCCTTCTAGAGTTATTTTAGAGAGTCCAAGACAATCCCTACCTTAGACATGCACGCATGAGCTGTCCTCCTTCCTGCTTTCCTAGCTCTAATTTGATTAGGGCCAAAAAGAATGCTTTTATTGTGGTATCTGCAACTTTCACATACTGTGTGTGTTGTATATATTAAATATGTGGTATTATATATCTTGATATATTTCCTATATACATATATACACACATGTACTATATTTATAATATACTGTATATCATGTATTTAACTGTTTCTAATGCATATTTCTCTGCTCACATATGTGCATATATGTGTTCAATTACATACTCTATATATTAATATGATATATAATGCATAACTGTAATATTCTGTATAGTCCATTTCACTCATTTTCTAATACATTTGTCTGCTTGAATGTATGTGTGATTAATAATATTGGAAAATATTCCAAATACATGAATTGAAATTGAAAATAAATGATTTATTTCAAATTATTAAAACCCTTGAACAAAAATGCAAAATCTACCCAGGCATTCATGGAATGATTTAAAATCCAGAGAAAATGAAATAAGGATTAAACTTGAACTATTCTGCAGAGGATAAAGATTTACTACGTGAATAGTTAGGAGTGTTTCAATTCAAGCAAAACATTAAATGATAGTGTCAAACTCTTAGCCTGGAGCGTATTTATCATCAAATTTCTTTTCTTGGTAGTAGCATTAAGGAAGCATTAAGAAAAGGATAAAGTACATTTAATACTGTAGGAAGAAAAAGTTAATGATCCTAAAAGATGATCATGGCTGCTTGTCCTTGAATATTTAAAATAATTTTTCTTACCTGGAAAGTTACAAAAATGCTTTTAAAATGTTATTGGATTTCATATGAGATGTAAATCCTTTAATTTCCCAAGAGCATTAAGTGGGCAAACTCACAAACCAGATTTGACTTTCATCGTTCTGTCTGCTTTTATGACTGACATCTATTACTTTTTTTTAGCGTTTATAAGATCAGTGCTGAAGGAGGCATTTATTTCTTCTGAAGACTTTTGCCTGCATTGGTAGTAACCTGTACCCGACCGAGCTCTACTTATGGCCTCAAGATCCAAACCACTTTGATTTCTCTTTGAACCAATTTAGACTGAGAAGCAGAATTTGCGTGCTCTCCCACTCAATGATTTATTTTCCAGAACAAAAGTTGTTGTATTAAAACTAATAAACGTCATTTTAAAAATTTATATTATTTTACACTTAATAACATTTACTACTTATTAATGATGTATGACTGAGGACAAAATTGAATTAACATAAATGCAAAAATATCTTTTTTATTATATACTATTTTCCAAATACTATGCATATTATTTCCAACACTATCTTCCCAATTTTAAGAAAGAAGCAGTTAGTCTTGACTGCTTACCCTGGCCTTTCATGTCTCTCTTTTGATAGAAAAACCAATCCTTGAGTTAAAACTGAAAGGAAGGCGGAGGCGGGTGGATCACGACGTCAAGAGATCGAGACCATCCTGGTCAACATGGTGAAACCCCGTCTCTACTAATGCAAAAAATTAGCTGGGCATGGTGGCACGTGCCTGTAATCCCAGCTACTCAGGAGGCTGAGGCAGGAGAATTGCCTGAACCCAGGAGGCGGAGGTTGCGGTGAGCCGAGATCGTGCCATTGCACTCCAGCCTGGGTAACAAGAGCGAAACTCCGCCTCAAAAAAAAAAAAAAAAAAACTGAAAGGGGGAAATTGGTGCTTTATTATCCCTTGAATTAATCCTAGCCCTAATATACACAGACATGTCAAGTTCTATGGATTCCCAAGGATCTGCATTTCTAAAATCATACACATCATAGGATAAAAGGCAGGGTATTTCTAAGGTCTTTAAATTCTGAAATAAACTATGTTCCTGTTTATTTTTTTATTTGCTTTTCTTTTCCTTTTTCATTTGGTTATTTCTTTACTTTTCTTCCTCCTTTCCTCTTCTCTGCCTCTCTTCCCTCCCTTCATTCTTTCCTTTCTTCCTTCTGTATCAAAGCCAATGAATCCTTTGTTTTTTTACAAAACTGGTCCCAAGGTTATCTAATCAGAATTTTGACTATTATGTAATACATTTTATTATACATATACACATTATCTCTTTATTTGGGGAGTTTGCTCTTAGTTAAGAAGAATTTCTTTGCACATTGCTTTATTTATTTTTAGTTTATTTTACTTTATTTTGAGACACTGTCTCACTTTGTCATTCAGACTGGAATGCAGTGGTACGATCGTGGCTCACTGTAGCCTTGATCTCCTTGGTGGGAAAAGCAATTCTCCCACCTCAGCCTACCAAGTAGCTGGGACTACAGGTGTGTGCTACTATACCTGGCTAATTTGTGTATTTTTTGTAGAGATGAAGATTTTGCCATTTTGCTCAGACTGGTCTCAACTCCTGAGCTCAAGCAATCTGCCCACCTTGGCCTCCCCCTAATTACTGGGATTACAGACATGAGCCACTAGGCCAGGCCTTGCACAATGTATTATTATTGTAAGAAAACCATCCTTTAGCAATTAAAATTTTTCTGTGGGTTTTTCTTTAAGTTTGCTGAATATCCCATCAAAACTCTAACTGGAGGGAACTAAACTTTATTACCCCAGAAGTGTACTTCATGAGCATATAATTATCATGTAGACCTTACATTGTACTTAAAACTTATTTAATGAGATACTTTATTACGGTATCTTTGTTACTAAATTTCCTACCTTATTTTGGGGTAATAAAATAGGTCATCATTATTTCCAGAAACTACAGCTATTAGAATGTAAATACCTGTTCATTTAAACTGAGTTAATATAGCATATATATTTAAAATGATTGATTCTCCTTAAATGAATAAAATCATCTTTAAATTATTTCTAAATAATTGATTCTAACTTCGGAGAATTCTGCTAGTCATTTGGATGTAATTACAAAATTAAAAGTTATCTTTCTTTCTCTTTCTCTCCCTCTTTCTCTCTCTCTCTCTCACACAGGCACGTGCGTGCACACACACACACACACACACACACACACCACTCTCTCTCTTTCTCTCTCTCGTCTCCCTCTCCCCAAGGCGTTTAAATGTCTGAAAGTTGCCCTATCTTGCAATATATTCTATAATTACAAATTAAACTCTAGCCAGTAATTATGGTATTTTCTTTCACAAAACTCTCTCTCCTTTGAAAAATACCGTTTTTTGATATTATGTCTGGTAGGGAAAAATACATACTTAATTTATTTCTAATCCCGAGAACCTCAACAGATGAAGAGTTTAAGGAATCATAGTTTGTCAATGTGTTTCTAAAATATTTTGTCTATGGTTATAGCCATTTTCTCTGAGACCTACTCTTAACTTTTCTGTTCCACAGAATTTTGGCTTCAATGTCTATGTTCTTCTGTGAGCTATGCTTCCTGCCACTGCAGATAGGAGTTACGTCTTAGAGAACTTGGTTTCCCAGGAATTGCTCCATCTAAAACACAGTAAGTCATAAAAATATTTTCTGAACACATACGTGAAGGGACAATATGGACTGATTCATTTTAAGATTCAAATAATACCTCTTCTACATTAAAATGTTACCCTTACGGGAACTAGAGGTGGTTAGGTGAGATGAACAGGATTTTCCACAATGAGTTCATTGTTTAATTTGTGCGATGTGATGACCATAATTATCTTATTGGTCCTTAATGGTTCTGCCCTTTGGAATCAGCTGTTCTTTGGAGTTGACACAATTGGACTCATTCCTGTATTCAAACACTCATGGACACAATAAATTACATGCCTGGTATATCTGGTGGAAAGTTACCCACTAGCCTTCTGCTCCCCCATGCCTTGAGAAAGTAACCATCACTACCCCAGCTGACCCCCTTTGTGAAATTTGCCCTTCAACTAATATTTATGGTGGCTAGGACTCACCATTCTTCCTTTTACTATTTATAAGCAGTTTGAATGAGAGGAGAAAAACATTTGGGTATAGTAATTATGTTGAATTGCATAGTTATACTAAACAGAAGGAATTACAGTTTAATTAAATTGAATGCTCAAATAGAATTATAATTTTATTATTTCAATAACAACAAATATTAGTTGAAATGTAAATATGGGGTTATCTCAGATTAAAAAAATAGATAAGTTACTACTTTTTAGAAATCAAATGTGACTAAAAGTCATGCAGATTCCAATATAATTCAGCCTTCCGAGAGTTAGTAATTGCTATTTTTAGATTTCAAAAAGTTTGATAAAAAGTGTCCATGCAAAAGGGACTGACTTGAATTGTGAGGTATCTACGCAATGGATACGTATGGATAAACCTGTGTTATACACACTTGAGCTTTCTAAGTTCACTCAGTCTCAGATAAAAAGTGGTGCTAAAATAATAGTAATAGAAAAGCGATTTGCAGTAAAATGTGGTCTGGTTCTCTACTAGTCTCCCTAAAATTAAAAGCTATTAAACCAAACAAACTATATGAGGCAAATGTTTTTGGGCACATGAGAAAGCGGACTGTCACAATGTGAACTCTGAATTTGCCTCAGATTTCTACCCATGGATAATTTCCTGGCTGTGGCACACAGCTGTGGCACATCCCACGGATGTCCTGCTAAGCAAACGGGCAGAGCATAGATTGGGGCTGCCGATGTAGTCTCCAGAACATGACATGGAAGAAAACTTGTCAAACATATGCCTAGCTTGTGTGAACATCTTCAGTGACAGAAAGCTCATTGCATCTTTGGACCACTCTGATTATTACTAGGGAACTGAAATCTATATCTTTATTGCTATAGCTGGTCTTCATCATCCTGACTCCTGTCAGTTGTCTAAACACCTTGGTGGTTGGTGCAGATACCCCTTAGACATTAACTCTTAAAATTAGCTCCTCATCCATCTGCTTCGGTCATCTCTAATGCTATCTTCTCACTATGTAAAAATGTTTTCTGGTGGACCAGTTGGTTCTTTATTTTTTCTTTTCTTCACCCAATCCTCTATCAAAATGTAAACATCATTCCCTTCTATTATTCTTACTATGATGGAGATTTTAATTTTTCTCCTTCCTAATAGTAAACCCTTTGGCTTGAATGGAAGATTAGGTATAATTTTCTGTTTCATGATGAGAAATGTTATAACAAATGAAATAATATTTCTGAAAGGTTTTTTCTACACTAGATGTTATTTTTCAGTATTTAAAATTTTGTTTTCCCTCATTCTCAAAATGGTTTTTAATAACTAAGTCACTGGAACTCTGAGGGGTATCAAGGGAACACTAATGAACAATAATGTGGTTCTTGACATTATAAAACCTCGAGTTTGGTGGTAATAGTAGACATTGAACAGATAATCACACAATTGATTAATTACAATTGTGTTAACTAGTGAGATGGGGACAATGCAGAGAGACAGTCTAGTCTGAAGGGTCACAATGGACATTATGTCACATATATATTTACAAAATACTTGAAAGGCTTCACAACTTACATAAATTACTTGCAAAATTTATCATAGAAAGAAATTTTAGTATCCAGTTGCAGTAAATGAAGTTATTGACAAGTACAGTTTTATTTTATTTTTATCTTTTGCTTTTTTTCTAACTAATGAGAGATAGACTTAACTAGGTAATCACAATTACCTTATCCATTAAAATTTCTGTTTTTTATTGAAGTAATAGTGAGTAGTAAATAGAGAGTAAGCCATGAACATTGTCTTTTTAGATAGATAATAACCGTAATAGAAATAAGATTAATATATGTGCCGGTATTATGCTAAGCTTTCTCTTGCTCTTATTCTTTCTCTTTTTGCTTCCCACCCTCCCTTCCTCTCTCTGTCTCCCTCTTTCTCTTTATATCTTTGTAATTGTATTTAATTCAAATAATAATGTAATATGTAAGTAGCATAAATTTCCTTATTGCTCAAACAGGCAAACTTAGACTTCTGAGACTTTAAGAAATTTTCTCAGGACAACCAAATCCTTAAGTGGCTTAGGACAAAATTCAAATTCATTTGCCTCTGTTGAAAAGTCTATACACTTACCTAATGATTTGTGGTTTCACAAACCTATATTAAATGCTTACTTTGAACTAGGGGCTACTTTAAGCAAGAAGGTAATAAAGATGAATTTGATATGTGCCTTGATGGCAATGTAATGTTGTAGAAGTAAAGGAGTGTACCCACTTCCTAAAAGAGAAGAGTAGCATTGCCTAATTACCTGGAGTTTGAAGGTGCAAAAGGTTTCACAGAAGAGACACTCGTAAGCTCAATCATGAAGAAAAGTCAGAGTTTGCCCTATGGAAAATAGCTGCATGTGCAAGATAATGTAGACAGGAGGAGTAACAAATATTATAAAGTATAATTGGGGAATCATAAGAAGCCATATGCAATCAATTATAGAATACATTATTAGAACATGTTCTGGAAAAAAAATAATACAGAACGCCAGAGAGCCTGTATTCTTCTAAGTAATGATAGAGTTGTAAGTAATTCAATTTAACTTAATTACTTGTTGATTTTCAATACACAGATTAATTGTATATATTCTTAATTTTGTTTTAAATACTCAAGAAATCTGCTGCTTTAATTTCTTTCTTAATATGCGATCTATCTAAACCTCAACTTGGAAAATTTCCTCAATTGCGAGGAAATGTACATGTCTTTTGAGGAAAGAGAAATAGATGGCACAAAGTAATCAATTACACAAATTGAGGTTTCAGGTTTGCTTTTTCTGTCTATTTGTTTATTAAATGGGTTTGAAAGAATTTGTCTGACATGAAATCAAAAGAGGTCTGTAGGAAGTGTATTATCTATTTCATGACAATGCATAATGAGCTACTGAATGAAGGATTAGCTACCTCTGCCATTTGAATAGTCAAAGAGAATTTGTATTTATTTTACTGTCAGCAGAACACAGCAAATTAGATATGTATTCTTTGCATATTTTGACATTCCAAAAGTTTTTTTTGTATATAACCTCTAAAAGTTATATCACAAACGAATATTACTTGTCCTTCTAGTTTAGCATATGATTCTATTACAGAACATTTGTGTGTATACCAAAAACCCGTTTGAGCAACTGCAATTTGCTTCTACCTGTGACTGTGACAATACTGACTTAAACCATCAACCTTTGTTAATTAGCCAATTATTTCCAATGGGGACATTATCTTCCTATTTATAAAGACTGAAACAACAGAAATGAATAAATGCTGCATGGTAAAGGGGAGATTAAAACTACATGTTATTATGGACTGAATTGTGTACTTTCCAGAAATTCATATGTTGAAGCCCTAACTCCAGATATGACTGTATTTGGAGGTGGGGCCCTTAAGTAAGTAATTGAGGTTTCATGGGGTTGTAGGAGTAGAACCCTAATTCGATAGGACTAGTGTCCAGTGTTTATATAAGAAGAAGTGATGCTAGGGATCTCTGTCTCTCTCCCAGTGCTCACAGAGGAAAGGCCATGTGAGCACAAACTGAGAAAGTTGTCTGCAAACTAGAAAAAGAGAACTTAGCGGAAACGAACGCTACTGGCACCACTTGGACTTCCAGCCTCCAGAACTGCAAGAAAATAAATTTCTAGTGTTTAAGCCACAGTGGCATTCTTGGGGTAGCCCTAGAAGAAAAATACAAATGATAATTACCCATTTTTGAAGACATAAGAATGAGTAAAACAGCCCTATAGCCTTGAAGGTCTCCAATAAAGTGGACTTGGGGGTTTGCAACCCTGTGTGAATGGGCTTATCGTACATAGAATCTGTAAAGTGGATTTAACTCTATAGAACTAGGCTTTATGTAGCTCTGATGAAACCTAGTGTTGTTCTACTCCAGACTGGCATCAGTGCTTACTCTCTAAATCCACCTTACTGTTAACCTCTTGCCTATGAATCACCAGCAAACCAGTACTAGGTGCAACTTATACAGTTGTTTCCCTACTTAAGTTGCCAAGAATTTGGAATAATGAACTCACTGACTTCTTTAAGATTACAACAAAATTACACATAAGTAATCAATGCCTATACTTATTAGCTAGCAGATTGTTTAGAGTAAATGATTTGGAAAAAGTCAAGTACTTGTGTTACCGCTTTTGGCATTTTGTCTTTGAAACAGTGACTTTCTAATGGCCAGTTTAATTTATCAATAGGTTAAGAAATTATAACAATTACTGCTTGGATTTTGTGGTCATTAAATGAGAAAATTACATAAAGCAACTAGTATAGTGCCTGAAACATAAAGAAAGCTCCATCAATGCTTGATACAAATCATTATAGGAAATAAATGTACAGCAATATCCATCTTGGTATATGTAGAGACATATTACATTTTCTTCCATTATGGTTATACTTCCTGTAGTTTTATGTCTATTATTTCCTAAGAAGAATTTAAGTCAAATATTTGAATGTGGTATTGAGTAGAGCATTACCCTGGAAAGTAAATAACAGCGATATTTTAAAAAAAATAAAAACACTGAAATCCTAGTAAGTATTTACATGTTTTAAACGTACCATTCAAGAAAATCATAGCATCAAATCTTATTGCCAAATCCCATAACCAATAATAACCAGTTCATGACTTAATAGTATTCAATATAATTATATTCATATTACATTAAAATCTAGACTCTTGAATATTATGGCAAATTAAAATTATAAACAAATAATTCTATCAATGTGACATGGAAGAATTTTCCCCCTGTGGCTATTGTTAATAATTACAGCCATAAGAAACTTAAAATAGTCAATATTTTATCTCATTTTGCTCTTAGATCAAATCTGTGAAGGGAGGTATTATTTCCATTTCAAAAAGGAGAGATTTAAATCTAAGAAAATTCAAGTCTTTCATCCAAGTTTGCTATGCAGTGGCAAGGTTGTAAGGAAAATCCAGGACTATATAAATTCCAAAGTGTGTTTTCCTTTTATTGCTGCTAAAATTTAGATTTGACAAAGTGCGTATCACACATAATTCTTTTTTAAATATGTGTTTTAAAAATTGTTTTAATTTCATTTATTACAACTGACATTGGAGTATCTGTAAATTGTTTTTATTGATAACATGTCTGGAAGACAGGCCAAGTATAATGACATTAGCCTTTACGATAATGACTAAAAAATTCTAGTATATTAAATATCAACATTATTTGTAATATATGTTTATTTCAAAATATAAAATAAATATTCTATTTAAAACAATACGGTTAGTTAAATAGTAGGATTAGTTTCTGAAGCTCAGAACTCAGATAAAGCTAATCTTTCTCACATGTGAAATTACGTGTTATGCCAAAGTATAATGTAAGTTAACTTTAGAACACCAAAATTATAAAGAAAATTGAGTCATTAAATTACCAAAGATAGAAAAAAGCATTTTTTAGCAGAATTTGTCTTCTGTTCAGATAATTATTTAAAGATAAGGTCAAATATTCCAGATTTTTTACAAACGCAGATAATTAAGGTAGGTGATGCTAACACCATTAGACTTGGTTCTTTGGTGATTAGATATTAAACGTATTCCAAGAGACTCTCTTGTCCAGTCGATGGAAGAACATGCAAAAGGTGAATAAAATGTATTATTTTACCTAGTTTACATATGATTAACCTTTAATGAAGAAGATACTGGATCAAGTATTGCTTTCAAATTAACAGGCATTCACTTTAAAATCAAAGGAATTTCTTGACTAGCAATGTGAATGGAATATACATTTCATATAAAATGTTTTCCTCGGTGGCATTTAAACCACTGACTTTGACAAAGATAGATCCTAAAAGTGTATAAAAATAAATGAAAACATATGAAACCATGAATTAGATGAACAATTTCAGGATCTGAACAGGGTTGCTAGATAAAATACAGGATACTCAGTTAAATTTGAAGAATTTTTAAGTAAATTTACTGGCTGAGTTGTGCTGCCCCTCCACCCTTCACCACTATCGTACATTGATATCCTGTGCCTGAGGATCTCAAAGAATGAAACTGTATTTGGAGACAGGGCCCTTCAAGTGGTAATTAAGTTGAAATGAGATCACTGGGGTAAGTCTTTATCTTGTATGACTCATCTTACAGAAGACGACATTTGAGCAGGGGTATGTACAAACGAGAAGACTGGGTGAAAACACGAGAAGACAGCTGTCTCCAAGCAAAGAAGAAAAGCTGTTCACAAGAACCAACCCTGCTATCACTCTGACTTTGGACATCCAGCCTTCAGAACTGTGGGTAAGATTCTGTTGTTTAAGCCACCCAGTCTGTGGCAGTTTTTGTCTGGTAGCCCAACAAACAGAAGCAATATCTTTTCTTTGCTAAATTTGGCACTCTTAATGATGAAAAGTGGTCATCAAATATGGTGAAAACAATACGTATTTGCAAAGGACTAGGTAAGCACATTCATTTTTAATTTATTATCACTAACATTAACATTAGTCCTTTCAGTCCTTTCTCCAGATCCTAATCATTCTTTCATGAAAAGGATAAATTAGTGTTTTATATTTACTTATCTTTCATATATAAAATTACTTTAAAAAATTTTGGCTGGGCACAGTGACTCAAGCCTGTAATCCCAGCACTTTGGGAGGCTGAGGTGGGCAGATCACGAGGTCAGGAGTTTGAGACCAGCCTGGCCAACATGATGAAACTTCTGTATTTTGAAAAATATGAAAGTTAGCCAGGGGTGGTGGTGCAGGCCTGCAATCTCAGCTACTTGGGAGTCTGAGGCAGGAGAATTACTTGAACCTGGGAGGCAGAGGTTGCAGTGAGCCAAGATCACAGCACTGCATTCCTGCCAGGGTGACAGAGCAAGACTCTGTCTTGGGGAAAAAAAAAAAAAAATCCAACATGGAAAAAAATCCAACTGATCTTTCTGTGTACAATTTTCAAATAAATATAGCCTATAAGCTTTGTATATAAAATACAATCTTTTAGAACATTTCCACCCTCAGAGTTCTGGGATTTTATGATATTGACATGATAAAGGCAAAAAGTTAACAGTTGATTTATTTATCACATTGTTTCTTATTGCTTTTCTGAATCATTTTTTGCCACTTAGTAGACCATATTTGTTGAAGAAAACTTGAAAGTTGAGAATAGAAGAAAATAGAACATAAAAATTATTATTTTTAATTGCACTGTCCCAAGATAACCATTATTCTTTTTCTGTTATTTATTTATTTGTTTAGTCTAAAAAAATGGGGGATACATGTGTAGAATGTGCAGGTTTGTTACATAGGTATATGTGTGCTGTGGTGGTTTGCTGCACCGACTGACCCATCCTCTAAGTTCCCTCCCCTCACCCTTCAACTCCCAACAGGCCCTAGTGTGTGTTGTTCTCCTCTCTGTATCCATATGTTCTCCTTATTTAAATTCCCATTATAAGTGAGAACATGCAGTGTTTGGGCTTCTGCTCCTGTGTTATTTTGCTGAGAATGATGGCTTCAAGCTTCATCCATGTCCCTGCAAAGACATAATCTCATTCCCTTTTTATGGTAGCATAATATTCCATGGTGTATATATACCACATTTTCCTTATCCAGTCTACTATTGATGGGCGTTTGGGTTGGTTCTATGCCTTTGCTATTGTAAATAGTGCTGCAATGAACATATGTGTGAATGTGTCTTTATAGTAGAATGTTTATATTCCCTTTGGTATATACCCAATAATGAGATTGCTAGGTCAAATGGGATTTCTGGTTCTAGATCCTTGAAGGATCTCCATACTGTCTGCCACAGTGGTTTAACTAAGTTACATTTCCACCAATGCTGCAAAAGCTTTCCTATTTCTCCACAGCTCCCCAGCGTCTATTGTTTCCTGACTTTTTTAATAATCCCCATTCTGACTGGGGTGAGATGGTATCTCATTGTGGTTTTGATTAGCATTTCTCTGATAATCAGTGATGTTGAGCTATTTTTACTATGTTTGTTGGCCATGTAAATGTCTTATTTTGAGAAGGGTCTGTTCATATCCTTTGCCTACTTTTTGAGGGGGTTATTTGATTTTTTTCTTGTAAATTCGTTTAAGTTCCTTGTAAATTCTGGATATTAGACCTTTGTAAGATGACATAATTTTACACTTAGAAAATCCCATCATCTTAGCCCCAAAACTCCTTAAATGGATAAGCAACTTCAGCAAAGTCTCAGGATACAAAATCAAAGTGCAAAAATCACAGGCATTCCATTACACCAACAATGGACAAGCAGAGAGCCAAACATGCATGACCTCTTCAAGGAGAACTAGAAACCACTGCTTAAGGAAAGACAAGAGGACACAAATGGAAAAACATTCCATCCTCATAGATAGGAGAAATAAGTATCGTGAAAATGGCTACTGTCCAAAGTAATCAAACTACCATTGACATTCTTCACAGAATTAGAAAAAAATTTTCAAATTTCATATGGAATCAAAGGAAGCTCCATATAGCCAAGACAATCCTAAGCAAAAGGACAAAGCTGGAGGCATCATGCTACCTGACTTCAAACTATACTACAAGGCTACAGTAACCAATATAGCATGGCACTGATACCAAAACAGACATATAGACCAATTGAGCAGAACAGAAACCTCAGAAATAATTCCACACATCGACAACCATCTCATCTACAACAAACCTCACAAAAACAAGCAATGGGGAAAGAATCTCCTATTCAGCAATTGGTTCTGGGAAAACCTGGCTAGTCAAATGCAGAAAACTGAAACTGGACCACTTCCTTATACTTTATACAAAAATTAACTCAAGATGGATTAAATACTTAAATGTAAAACCCAAAAACACAAAACCCTAGAAGAAGCCTAGGCAATAACATTTAGGACACAGGCATGGGCAAAGACTTCATGATAAAAACACCAAAAACAATTGCAACAAAAGCCAAAATTGACAAATGGGATCTAATTCAACTAAATCTTCTGCACAGCAAACGAAACTATCATCATAGTGAACAGGCAACCTGCAGAATGGGAGATAACCATTTTTCTTATTTTCTTCTCTGGAGACAGGGCCTCACTCTGTTGCCCAGGCTGGAGTGCAGTGCTATGATCACAGCTCACTGTAGCCTCAACCTCCTGTGATCAAACAATCCTTCTGCTTCAGCCTTCCAAGTAGCTGGGACCACAGATGTATACTACCTTGCCCAGCTCATTTTTAAAATTTTTTGTAGAGACAAAGTCTCTGATTTTGAACTCCTGGCCTCAACAGATCTTCCCACTTCAGCCCCCTAAAGTGCTGAAATTACGGATGTGAAACACCATGCCCAGACAATGTAACTATTTTAATACAAGTTTTATAAATTCCTTCTTTTCATTTTCTTTCAATATGTTTTGTAAAAATTTATATTTGTATTAAGATAGAGGTTGGATATTATTTACTATTATTAAAATATATACTTATATGTTGTCTTTTACTATTAGATCTATGTGTATATTAGAGTAGGTATATATACACCCCCAAATATCCACCATATCCTACTACACCCACACACAGACACACATTATATGGTACCATCTATATATGACTGACAAATAACCTTTAGTCCTTTAACCTTTTATAGTGATGGTGAAAATATAATTTTCAGGTTTCTAACTGCAGGGAGAAAAATTCATCAAACAGTCTAGCAGCTGTGCTTTCAATTTCATGACTTTACTGGTTCCTAGGTCACACTTACTTCTGACTACTCCCAGGTGAAGACTAAGCATGGCAGAGATACTAAGGCAGACTGATGCCTGAGGATTAGGACTCTCTGATGGGTGGCCCCAGGATCCCTCAGTGACCTTACCGAGTATTCCTTAGAACTGCATTGAAGCTAAGATGTTTCTACCTAACCTCCCTTCCTTCATCTTTCTCTTCCTTCTTTCTGTGTTTCCCTCGGGGTCCTACTTTTTAAGAGTTACCCGATTGCAGAAGTCACTGGTGACTTGCTTCAGGGGGATAGGCCTACTATTGGAATCCAAGAGGAACAAAGGGAGACAAGATCATTATTATAAAAGAGCTCACATTCTAGTTAGGAGGACACAGACAATATATACATAAATATATGTAAATGTACCAAAAATATTGGATAACAATAAATGCTGTTGTGACACTATGGTTAATAACTAGGTATAGATTGGTCAGGTATGGAAAACGGCATTCAAAAATGTAACATGTAAGGAAGACTTAGGAAGTAGCTAGTGCGGTCACTCTGGTGCTAGTCAAGAGAAAGATCATCCAGATTGAAAATCAATGCAGAGCTGTAAGGCAGGAACTAATGTGACACAGTAAAGACCAGACAGAAGCTCAGTGTGGCTAAAGCAAAGTAAGGCAGAGAGAATCTAGGTTAGAGACACAGGCAGGAGCAGGACTAAATAAGACCTTACAAAACGGGGTAGTATTTTGGGACATAAACCAGGATAATACATCTGGATATGCGATAGCAATTATTGGAGGTTTGTAAGAAGTTCCAGGATCAGATTTATGTTTACAAAAATCATTTTAGCTGAAAATAGATTATCAGAGGCAAGAATTAAAAAATTCTGAACCATTCCAATGGTTCAGAAAGGAAATGAAGTGGATTGCACTTGAAGCAATGGACGAGGCATTAAAAATGGACTCGTTTAGGATGAGCTGTAAGAGAAAGTTGCTGATTAACTACATACAGGGAATGAAGAAAAGTGAGATAATCACAGAGAACTCAGTCTTGGGCTTCAAAAATGAGGTGGACACAGGTACTGCTTACAGGGTGGAGGGTGGTATGGGTGTTTATCTTTGACATATTTTTGCCTCTTGATGCATCAGGGAGATACTTGTGCCCAGGCCACGTTTTGTGGCAGGGCTGAATTGTTGCCCAGGAAGAAGGTAGACATCAATGAAAGGACCCATGAGAGCAGAGGTGATGCTTGTTTGTGCCATGGCTGTGGTCTGGTATCCTCTGGCACTAAGAACAGTCTCAGAGCTCAAGAGCACACAACTAAATTGGCAGAAGGGCCTGGCACTGAATTATATTTGTGAAATGGGCATTACCGGAGACCTTCCTGTTTGTACAGCTTGCCTCGCTCCACAGCTATAAGCCAAGAGCAAATGTTTCAACCACCGGAAAGTCAGACTCAATATGAAATAACAGCTGAGTGGTGGAAAGAAAGGAGACCCCTTTCTCATTGCAGCATCGCCAGATGTAACAATGCATGCAGCCAATGGTACTAAATAAATGTAGCATTAAACGAACTACTATATACACCAGACCCCAGAGCACCTTCTCTTCCTAGAAAATTGTGTTTCTAAAACCGGAATTTGTATTATACCCAAGTTAAAATAAATATTTCAGTTGTCACTCAAAAGTAACTCACAACATATTTTTAGCAGTTATTACTCAGGCATGGGCAAATTTAGCCATATGAAGCTCATGTCAACCTTCATAGCCATCAGCTACATTGAGTTTTTTGCATTGATATCACCACATATGCATTTCCGCTTAAATTAACATAACCTAAAGTTGCTTTAAGTGTTTTAAAAGAGATCACACCACGGTGCAGTACTGAATGAATTATGGGCCTGAAGAAGATTGCCATAAGCCAGGCAAAGCAACTAAAGGCGGCAGACATTTCAAAACCGTTCATAATAGAGCCCAGAAATGTCATGGCTCGAAGTATGCCATATTAATATGGTTGGCAGGAGCATAATTCAAATTCTGAATATTTGTTGAAAGATTCTGGGTGACTCTTATGCAGCTGCTTAACTTTTTTACCAATGTATAGTTCAATTAGCAGAAGAAAAAGAGGAAATGTAGACAAATCCTAGAATTGCTCATGTTCTTTTAAAATATGCTGGAAGTTTTAAACCAAAGAATTCAAGGTGCTGAATATGGTATAGAAAATAAAACTGGTCACTCTGAGGCCTGAAGCCTAAAGTAATTTAGAAGATCCTTCAAACTTGAGAGTTTGAATACTACCTAGATTGGTTTTATTGTGATACTGAAGAAAGAAGATTTATGTAATAGTGGGTAAAGATATTGTTATCTGGGAAATTTTAGATAATGTTAGGTATGTGAAGTATAATGTTTCCATTGTTATTAACAAACAATTATTTGCACAAAATAAAAATATTGTTTAAAAAAATACTGTGTTCTGGCTGGCATAACGGCTCACACCTGTAATCCCAGGACATTGGGAGGACAAGGTGGGAGTATTGCTTGAGCTCAGGCAACATAGCAAGACCTTGTCTCCACCCAAAAATTAGAAAAATATGCTGGACATGGTGGATTGTGCCTGTAGTCCCAACTACCAGGTAGGCTAAGATGGGAGGATGGCTTGAGTCCCAGAGGTCGAGGTTGCAGTGAGCCACGATCACACCACTGCACTCCAGTCTTGGGACAGAGCAAAACCCTGTCTCAAAAAAAGGAAAAGAAAGGGAGGAAGGGAGGGAGGGAGGAAGGGAGGGAGGGAGGAAGGGAGGAAGGGAGGAAGGGAGGGAGGGAGGAAGGGAGGGAGGAAGGAAGGAAGGGAGGGAGGGAGGAAGGAAGGAAGGAAGGAAGGAAGGAAAGGAAGGAAGGAAGGGAGTTTCTATGAAACCTAGGATTCAAAGAATAGTAATTTTGGAGTTAGCTATATCTAATGCTAAATACCTGTGTGATTTGGGACAAGAGATTTTGTTTCTCTGACCCTTTGTTTCTTTCTAGATGGCTTACTTCACAGATATATGTAGAGCAAGTGAATGAAATTAGTGAATTCTAAAGTATTGAACATAGAAAACAATTAGAAAAGAGCCTCTGAGTATGTACTTAATAAATATTTCCAGTTACTAACATTATGATAGTAGCTAGAAAGCAGGCATTTTCTTATTAATGCTTATCTATTGAACAAAATAATCTAAACTCTATTAATAAAAGTATTTTCTATGGACTAAAGGCTGTTTAGTACTAGAGTGCATGGGTGTTCTAGAACACGAATAAATATGATCTTATCATTGGGCATTTATATTACTTTTAATTTTTACTCTTATTTATAGAGTTACAATGAATATGTGTACATATGAATTTGTGTGTGTGTGTGTGTGTGTGTGTGTGTCTTTTTTATTTGAAACAGAGTTTCGCTCTTGTTGCCCAGGCTTGAGTGCAGTGGCACAATCTCCACTCACAGCAACCTCCACCTCCCAGGTTCAAGTGATTCTCCTGCCTCAGCCTGCTGAGTAGCTGGAATTACAGGCATGTGCCACCACGCCCAGCTAATTTTGTACTTTTAGTAGAGACTGTGTTTCTCCATGTTGGTCAGTCTGGTCTCAAACTCCCGACCTCAGGTTATCTGCCTGCCTCGGACTCCCAAATTGCTGGGATTACAGGTACAAGTCACCACTCCCGACCATGTGTGTCTGTTTTATTCAAGAAAATGAACAGGTATATTATTACTGTGTAAAAAATATGAACCTTTATAATATTGTATGTATTACCAATTTTCAACTCAAAGTTTATTGGAGTTTCCATTTCTACTAGTACTATATGAGGATACTCTTTCAATGCATCTTCACTGTGCACCATACATTAACTGTGTTACTTTTCCTTAGACATAATATTGACATTCTCTGAGTTTTTCTTGTTTCTTGTAAAATGCAGTATGTTCTATTTTCCCCTACACAGTTACGAGTATTATATTAAGTAATATAATAATAAATCAGAATCATCTGTCCTTTCTGATATATGCCCCTTCTCCTGTGGAGAGAGAGCCGATCGTTTTTTTTTTTTTTTTGAGATGGAGTCTCACTTTGTCACCCAGGCTGGAGTGATATGGAGTGATCTCAGCTCATCACAACCTCTGCCTTCCAGGTTCAAGTGATTCTCCTGCCTCAGCCTCCCGAGTGGCTGGGATTACAGGCGTGTGCCACCACACCCAGCTAATTTTTGTATTTTTAGTAGAGACGGGGTTTTACTATGTTAGCCAAGCTGGACTTGAACTCCTGACTTCGTGATCTGCCTGCCTCAGCCTCCCAAAGTGATGAGATTACAGCCATGAGCTACCATGCCTGGCTGATCTGATCTATTTTAACAGTTTTACACATTATCTTTCTCACTCTGCTGATGACTGCTAAGTTTCTTATTGCTCTGATATCTTGAAATTGTCTCTTGGATATGTCCTCCTGTACGTTTCACAGTCACATGAAACCTTAAAGTTCAACTGCCTCATCGTTTTATTTCTCAGCTTTGTTTTCTATTTTCCAAAAAAAACAGTTAAATTTCCAGTAGGTTACGCAAACCATTAGGCCCTCTTTAACTCATCTTCTGATTACACCTGATGTATATTCTTCTACTCAGTAAATATTTCTGGATTATTTTTTGAAATGTCCCTCACATGTGGAGCTTCTTGTAGACTGTCTCTTCTGCTAGGGTTGTCCAGGGTTTCCTGGACTCATGTGTGGGTGGGGTAGCACTTTCCCAGCTAGCCACCATAACGCAATTCATTTCCATTTATGTATAGCTTGTATTTACATATACCTTGTCAATTCTGAAAAATGATGTGTATTTATATATTCCACAGATAAAATGAGAAACTACAATATAAAAGTAAAAACAAATATCAAATCATAAACGTTTGGGGTAGTATATAATTTATAGATGTATGTATGTATGTATGTATTTTATTTTCAGAAAATCTAGGATAAGCAAAACTTTTAAACCTGAGAATAACAATTAGCTTTGAGTCATCTTCTAGACTCAAAATTCTTCCAGTTCATTCTTCACATAGCTTCAAGACAGAAAATTACCAAAAATGCTATAAGTAATATTTCTTCAAACTACTGCTTTCATTGTGCTGCTCAGGGTGGGGAAAAAGAAAAAACTGAAAACATCTTCAATAGCTTTCCCTTATCCCACGACAGGAGTCTAAATTACTTTACCTGATTTTAGATCGCTTCGTAATTGAAACTGATACAATATATCTAATTTAACTTCCAACACACATTCATTACCCTAATCTTGCCAATTCTCCCATTACCTCATGAGACTGCCATAGAATTTCATGTTTTTGGGGGGCATTATTTTGTCATTTACTCTGGAATTCCTCTCACTCCATTTTCTTTTCCAACTCTGTAAATTTCAGCATCTTCCTAGGTTACTTCTAAGTCTTACCAATTCTTCAGAAAATGTTCTCATTATTCATGCCTCCACTGATTTCTTTTTTCGATTTATTGATATATACATCATACATATTTGAGAATCTATGATCTTATGATCTTAGCCTTGGGTATATAATACGAGCAAGACAACCATGGCCTCTGCTTTCTTAGGTAACATAGTCTATTGAATATATAAACCGTATATACAATATATTAGCTTGGTGCAAAAGAGATTGCGATTTTTGCCATTGCTTTTAATGACAAAAATTGCGATTCCTTTTGCACCAACCTAATATTAATTTAAAATATAAAAACATTATATGCCATATTTAGAAATATAAATTAAAATGACAGAGCGGTGTCATGGCTTACAACATGAACACCTAAACTAGTTTTAGGGATCAAATGAATGTTTTTTAAGGCTCCGACTTTTTTATTTTACTATCAATGGCTTTAAAATGAGGTTTATTAAAACCTTTGTGTGTCTTATGGCATTCAGATCCAGTCCTCACAAATGACAAGTTGCTAATTCTCATTTATAGATTTTAGATTATAGAAATAAAAATGTATTTCTTTCTATTTTAATTTACTTGAAAATGAAAATTACTTTTAAAACTACATTACATATAATAGTGCTATTGGCACTCTGAAAATGGTTAGCTTCTGTGGAGCTAATTTTGTGAAATCTACATGCTTAAAATGATAGTTCCCGGAGGAGTCTATTGTGAAGAGGAAGAATTACACTTTAAAAGGGAAAGCGCAGCCTGATTCCCTGGAAGGATTTGGATTCTGTCATTGGAAATGCACAGCACACATCTCAGTTTAATTTGGATCAATTAAGATACTAGGAGAATAATAAAGGTGATATTTGTGAAGGCAGAAGCCTGCACTGGTTAATGGGTGATGAGAATGCTTAATAAGCTAGAAAAATAATATCTCTCTTAGTTGAAAACAACCAAGTTTGAAAGGACAGAAGTAGTAGAAAGATAAGAGACAGGTGAAATGACAGAATTGGGCAAGTTGGCAAGGACTGTAGAGAGTTTCAGGAGTGAAAATACCAATGAAGTGAAGAAGTAACAAAAATGGTTAAAGACTACTACTCTAAAACAAAGCAAGATAACTTTGTTTCTAAATGCATACTATTACATAACACAGTGCACTCTGCTAATTTAAGAGATGTAGAACTATAATTAAATAGATTAAAAATATTCATGTGCAGCTTTTGTAGAGGTAACCACATTTTATAAATTCATCAAAAAAATATCGACACTATTGGAAACGCTAATTAAAAACCATTCATGATTAACATTAAGACAACCAGGTATGGGAAATGGAAAGAAAAGCATTTGTTAATAATAAAACAAACCACGAAGGTAACTAAAACAATTACACTATATATTATTGGAAGGATTAATCAATACACATGTATTGGCTGAACAGTGTGTATGTCAGAATATGGATTGTAGGAGAAGTCTGTGCCACGTTGACAAGAAAGTAAAGTTCTTACCTATATAAAGTTCAATTATAAGTGAATTCTTATGATTTGGGAATTGGGGGTTATCATTAAAACCTGTGTGTTTAAATCTAGAATATGTAAAGACATATTAAAACTCAATAATTAAAACATAAATAACTCTGTAAAAATTGGCAAAAATCAGAACATATATTGTCCCAAAGAAGATACACAAATGGCTAAAAAAAAACCTTATTGGAAACCCCAGTGAAGTTCTTCACACCCACCAGTATAGCTTTAATAAAAAAGACTGATAAATACATATGTTGGCAAAGATGTGGAGAGACTGGAACCCTCACACCTCATGCCAATTGGAGCAGCCATATTGGAAGACATTCTGGCAGTCCTCAAATGATTAAATCATATGACCCCGAAATTCCACTCCCAGAAACAAGTAGAAACAAACAAAATAAATAGAAAATACATATTCAAGCAAGCATTTGCACATGGGTATTCATAGTGGCATTATTTATAATAAGTCAAAAAGTTGAAATAAACCAAGTATCTATCAACCAATGAAAGTTTAAATAAAAGTAGAATATCTCTACAATGAAATATTATTTGCCAGTAAAAGAAAATTAAATATTGATACATGGTACAATAAAGATGAACTTAAAACACTATTCTTAGTAAAAAGAAATAGTCACTAAGGACCACATATTGTATTATTCTATTTATATAACATATCCAGAAAGGAAAATCTATAGATACAGAAAGTAAATTAGTGGGTTCCCAGGGTTGGGGAATGATGGCTAAGCAGAGTAAAGTTTCTTTTTGGGGTAATGAAGATGTAAATTGATTTTGGCAATGGATTCGTAACTTCATGAATGGACTAAAACCACTTTATGGTACAATTTAAATGGATGAATTGCCAATATGTGAATTATATCTCAACAAAGTTAAATTGTTTGTATCAATGAATGAAGCACTGACTTGGCCCTGTGCATATCACTAAATTATATCTCATATTTGATACAAAGCTTTTTGATTTGGAATATGCTTTTTTATATACTGTGGCATAAAAATGGTAATTACCAAATAACCAGTGGTCTTGTCACTCTAAGTAGGAAGAATAGATTAAATGGCTCTACAGTAGGTGGCTATGTTAATTATAAGCAGAATGATAAATACCAAGTTCAATGCAAGATTTTAGACTGATGAAGTAGTGTAGGTTTTAAAATAGATCGATTTATTCTTGTGAAGTTCTTCATGAACTAACTAATTGTAATTCAATTTGTTGTGTTTGCCCAGATTGAGGTGTCTCAAGATTTCACACTGGAAATTCATACCCTGAGATTTTAGGTATGCACAAACCAGGTGCCATATTCTTGTAATAAAGTGCACAGGAAGTTTGCAAGCAGTATTTTTTTTAAAAAATGATAATTATCATTTTCATAATGAATACTCTTAAAATTTCTATATTTTAGCTTTTAGTTTCTAAATATTTTATATTAAAAATTTATTGTGCATCCACTGTAATGACCATATCCAAGGCTTTTAGCTTTTTTATTTTCCATGTGTCAAATGAACAAATTGGGATCATGTTAAGCACCTAATTAGTAAGACAATATGGTAAAGCATATTATTCATAACCTTGAGTCACTAACATTGTATGATTTCTATAAAAATAGAATTGTTTTCTGCATGTGATTTGGACTGTTTTAAGTACTGGAGGACACCAACTCTCCTGACTTTACGGCTGGTTAATTTTGTTTTGGACAGCTTTCCATGAAAACAAATATTTCTTTTTTTTCCTTTTCCCTATTGTTTTTGGTTGATTTGAAAGTTCTAGATTCCGCATCTGTCCTTCCAAAAGTTTGTCCATACTTTAAATATATACGTTTAACTTTTATTTCTTAAACTATTTCTTAATTAAAGAAATTTGGTATCTTTTCTCTTAGAAAATCAACAGATTTTCAGCAATTTTTTAATCTCACTGTTAGCGATCAATATTTGTTAATACTAATTGTAAATTTATACATATGTAATTCTAGACATAATTTATGATTAACATTTAGAGTTAAAATGTATTTTATTTATTTTCACCTGTATTGTATTTTGTTTTATTTTTCTTTTTACCACAGTATTCTTTTCAAATAGGTTTATTAAAGGAAGATTTTGCTTATATGTAAGCTAAATGTATTATTTTCAAATGTTTTTATTTCACTTTTAATCTTGTGTAATAATTTTTTAGATAAGAATTTTATATAAAGTTTTTATATGTAGCTCTTTGAAGACATTTTCTTATTTCTCTTTGTATTGAATAGTACGGAAACAGGCAAGATAGAAATAGTCTCATTTTCATTCCTTTACTGGTCATTTGTCTTTCACTTGTTGAAGCTTTTAGAATTGTGTTAGTCTTAATGTTGTGTAGAATCACCGCAGTGTGTCAATATATTTGCTTTTTTTCCTCTCCTCAATTTCCTGCTCAACACTTGCTGAGTGTTCTCACGAGAAATTTTATTTCCAGTTCTGAAGTATCCAAACTATTGCTCTTTCCTCACCTAATTTTTACTGTTTCGTTCTGAAGTTCTTATTAGATGAATATTGCAACAGGACCTCATCAGGTATCTCTGACTTTATCTGCACATGTATCTGTGTTGCCTCCTGAGAGAGTTCCTCAGCCTGATCATTTAGCCACAGATTCTCTTATTTGTGGTATCCATTTAGCTGATTTGTCTTAGATATTAAAATTACTTCAAAGGTTGTACTTAATTTTCAAAAACTCTTTACAGTTTATCTTATTCTTTTTCTTTTGTCATTTTTTGTATCATAATCTCCATTTATTGTTTGGAGAGGTAGTTTCTTCCTTTGTCTTTCTGAGTCTGTGTTTGAAAACCCTTTTTAGAAGGTAACATTAATTTTCTTAAATAATTTTAAGTTATTCTGTTTGTTGAATGTGTTTTCTTCCCTCTTTCACTGGGGAAGTTTGAAATGTTTGTCATGTTGGACTACACCCTTCTCTTCTGCAAAATAATGCTTACATGCACATGTGAGACTTCAGTGGTTTTCTGTCATACAGACAGCCTCAGTGCCCCAGAATGAGAATAAGTTCGGCTTAATACTGAGTTCTCAATCAGTCCTGTTTTATTTTAAACAGAAGTGCTTTTTTAAATTTCTTGATAGAGACTAATTGACTGTAGCAGGCTAACACTTTCCACAGTATCTCCACCAAATGGATTTTAAAACTACTTATGCATCTCAAGTGATGAAGAGAGGAGGGCCTTTGTAAGACAGAAAACCTCTTAAGATGTATCACTTTCTCCGAGATTTTGCGAAATAGCCAGGGCATGAAGAACAACTCGGCCAACAAAGCTTTGACATCCGGAGTGTAAAGATTACATTTTGTTTGAATTCTTTATTTTTGCTCAGTGTAAAGGCCAACAAAACAAAAGAGTATCTGGCTTGAAAAACATCTACATTCAGATATTAATCATTTTATACTTGCTCCACATTGACCTAAGGGTGCAGTTTGGGATTTGCTGTAGTTTTCTTTCAACTACTTTACTTGCCAAAAGAGATAATATAAACCCTGAAGGTCTCTGGCAGAATGTTTACCCAGTTTTTTGCCCATCAAAAAGGATAAGGAAAAATGTAAACAGCAAAATGTTAGGTGATGCAGTATAAAATGCTAATGAAGACAAAAGCTGAAATACATGCCCTGTTTGAACAACCACAGAATACATTTAGGAAAAAAGTCTCAAAACAGACAACCCTTTAGACTTTACAGCACATTTTAGTGCATGTGGAGTCCTAATCCACTGACTCTCAAAATGTATAGTGTGGGAAGAAAATTTGTGCAAAAAACTGAAAGCTAGTAGACTGTGCTTGGGTTTTAATTCTACAACCAGCACTGAATCAAAACTTAACGGACAAAACAATCTATCTAATATCAATAATCAATGTGAACATGGAATTACACAAAAATTGTGACATGACTGCCCTTTTGGCGTCACATGGGAAAAATTGCAATTTCATATTAAAACATTTCCAAAAAATTAAAATGCATTTTAGCATTAAAGTTCTTAGAGTATCTATTAATATCTATAAATATATAGGTAGTTAAATGCAGAGCAGACATAATGACAAAGAGGTAAAGCAATGGAAGTTTGGCAAGACTACAGCATGGAGACATGGATTAATATAAAAACACTTACAGCACCTTTTGGGAAGGCAAATAAACAGGTACCCAGATGCTACCAGTAAGGACAACTTTTCTATGGCACCTGAAATTATTAAACCTTACCTGTCATTTGCCTTCAATGTTAGAGGGATATGAAACCGTATTACTAAAACAGGAGTGAGTTTTAAAATAAGTTTGACATCTGTGTACCACCATCCAGTTTAAAATCACTTTGTATACACATGCCACTCTCTTTCCTCTTCAGGATTAACTATTAACTAAATTTTAGGTTTATCATTTTTACCTTCTATTTAAGAGTTTTACTACATTGGTTTGTATCATTAAAAACTTTAACGTTTAAAACATTTCAAACGATTTTCCGATGTTCATCCATGTGGTTGAATGCAATATTCATTAATCAATTTTTCAGACATGCAGAGTTCTTTCGAATAACTATATTACTCTTCATTTATCCATTTCATTATTTATGGTTATTTAAGATTGTTTCCATTTAAACCATGAGCTTGGATGATTTTACAGGTCTTTGGATGTGTACATAGTGGAGCTACGCTTGGTGCAAACCTCCGAGTCTAATTTACTTATTTCAAAAGTATTTGCATATTCAATTTTATCAGTTAATGCCAAATTATTTCATAAGTGATTGTAGTAATTGACACTCACTCCTGTATGTAATGAGTAAATGATCTTATGGCCCTATATCCTCTGTAGTATATTACTATTGCAGTACTTGAGTTCTAATGTTTGGCACTCCAGTGTTTGTGAGATGGTGCTCATTCTGCGTTGTGTCTAACTTCACTGAGCATGGGGCTCGTCTCTTCTGCGCTTTTTGTCTTCCTTGACTTGCTTCCTCTGTTGTTGTTTTGCTTTGTTTGACAAAATGATTTTTTTATTTTTTTTCTCTCATTGTACTTTTTTCCCTCTGCTTATTTGGAAGTCATACACTTTACCTCTTTTCTTTTAGTGGTTACTCTAGAAATTTTAGTCTACCAATTTAAAATACCGAACTTTAATGTGTATCAAAAGTTCTATCCACCTTCTAGCAGTGCAGGAATATTAGAACAATGGAAATCCTTCCTCTAATTCATAAAATTGTATTGTTATTAGTTATGTTCTCTTTTTTAAACTTCCAAGCATTATAATCATCATGTGATGCAATTTATTAGAATAGTCATATGCTTACTATTATTCTTATCCATCATCTTACTGTTTAGACCTTTCATTAAAATTAATGCCATTGTGCGTGAATTATACACCACAGAATTTCCTATTGATAAAAATCTGTTTGACGTGACTCTTGTGTTTTGCCTTTCTGAAAGCATTCTGATTTTCACCCTCATTTCTTCCCCAGTTTGAAAGTTTTCTTTCCCTTTTGTGTGTTTATTTTCTGCTACTTATAAAATTCTGGATTAGTAGTCTTTGCATTTGTTGTGAACTAATGTTCACTGGAATATTACCGGGGAGAATTATTTCAGACCTGGTTGTGAAGTAGCTTTATGTACTTCTCAGGATTACGTATATTTCCTATTTCCAGGACTGGGGACACTGACAACCCAGGATACTTTCAAATAGAATTTTGTTTGATTTCCATTTTTCTTCCCTATAATTTCCCTAGTGTGAATGTTATTGCAAATGTGGCTTACAGTTATGATACTACATGGGAAGATTTTTTTTTTCATTTATTCTTTTCTAACACTAACATAAATGCCTGAGACAGAAAAATTTTTCTCTTCTTACCCCTTAACCACAGGGTAAGGAAATTGGTGAATGATAAGATTTGTACTATTTTACTCTAAGGCAAGTAATATAGCACCTTAGGGATGATAGGTTACTAGAAACCTAGGTTTATCACCTGTGTCCTTTCTCCCAAAAGGATGTGAAACTTGAAGCTAAGGATCAGAGTTGGGCAAAAAGTCTTGTGTTGAAAACTGACTTTATGGTTTACTTAGCTCTGTGAGTTAATGTCGATTTCAGCCTTAAGATTTCATTTTCCTGATCATCCAAAAAAATAAGATTTTACAATTGTTTAAAAATCCAGCATTTTTAGCTGTTTCATCAGAAAGTTAACCAATTATTTATTGAGTCAAATGTAATTGTGCAAATGTTCATATTTCCATCTTTTTTATTTCTTATTTTTATGTTTATATTATTTAATAAGATTTTTAAGAAATAATTTCTAAATCCGAGTGGTAGAAAAATAGGGAAGATTATAAGGAAATCGTAAAGATGTGAACTTATTGGACTCATGTTTATTTTGTATGTTAAGAATAATATATATTCACTAAGAAGAACAAAAAGTCCTTCCTCAGTGAATTTTCAAAAGACTCAGACCAGGAATGATAAAACTTTTTAGTTTAGATTCAGGGCAAAAGCAAAGAAGCTTTTGGTCCTATGATATAATATGGGGCAGGTATATAGAAAATTTCTTTTTTTACCTCTGTCAGGACCCTTAAACAATTGGGCAATCATTTTAAAATATTTTATTTGTCATGATATTGAATTTCTGATAAAAAATAGTACCGATGAGGATTATCCATGTGGTTTTGTGAGTTGCATATACAGACTCATGGGATCTGGAGCAGGAGAACGGTACAGACAGCATCAAGGTGATTGGATCTGACGGACTCATTTAGGGAACATCAAAAATACTCTTTGAAATGTTCCAGAAATAGCAAGCAATAAATGGCAGAGCCCTAATTTGGGGGAATTTATTCCAGTGTAGTCTTGTATAGTCATAATTTATGCAGACGGTAAACTATAATTTTATTATGCAATCATAGACTACCGAAGATTGAGTTATTTGAGCTAAGTGAGAATTAAATCAGACTGTAACGTTAGGGAATAAAGAAGTGGGTTAAAGGTATGTCAAAACAGAAATCATGTTTCCGCATTGCTATATTTGGAAAGAGTAATTGTGCATTTCTGAAATAGAGTCAAGAAAAGGCTGAGGAGCCCATTTAAGGGCCTGATATATGTGATTTTTTTCATACATATATTTTTGAGTATGGAAATGGGAAAAAGGAGCTGACCAACTCAGATTTTGTATGTTGAGCCAACATCATATAAACAGGTCAGTTTTTGAAAGTGTGTGTGGAGCAGAGTGGGGGGTAGGCAGGGTATGTAGATTTAAATTTGGAATAAAAAGTAGAACTACTAAAAAAAAAATAAGAATTTTCCTGGTGGGAAAACCTGGCATGCTCAAGGCAGGTGCAACATGTGTGGTGGAACAGAATTGTGGATATATTGACAGGGGCCAGAAGGACATTCAAGTTTCTTTTTCTTTATATTTTTGTTGATTACTCTGTTGCTGACATGAGTCGTAGAAGCACTTTAAGCAACAGATCAACAGGGAAAATAACCACGAATAAACTCATCTCAGTAATATGTTTCTGTTTTTCCATCATAGGTAGGATTCACATTTCAGCTGAGTAAATTCTTAGCATTCTTGGACTTTATGTTAATTCTAGAGGTACTGCGGCCATCTCAGAAGAGGCAAGAGGGTCATTTCTGAGACAAATGCATTATTTTATTTAAATAGCAAGTGATCAAAACCTCATTTTTGTATTCTCAGTATGACTGAAGGAGAAAGAGAGGAATAACATATAAAGACAAAACATAATTATTTAGGATAATTTAATGATGGTTTTGCATTAGTATGGACATACCCACCAAAATGTATCTAATCAATGTAAACAATAACCTATTGTCCTCAGTTCTTGAAGCTCCATGTTTGCACATAACACATTTGCATTTTTTTTGCAGGACCTCTCACTACTTCTTTTCCACCAATTTTCCTTATAATACTTTACAAATTAATTTTGAAGCCACATATCCACTTGATATGTGAAATGTTTTCAAAATCCTGCCTTTATAATGTCTTTCTTTTTGGCTGCGGGAACACAGTGGAAAGAGCTACATCAAAAACTGGGAGCAAAAATTGCTGTTGTGAAATGCCTCTGTATTTGAAGGCCTTGAGTTCAGTTATTACTGGGGAAGATTCAATGCTAAATAATTTATCTTGATATGAAGATTTTCTTTTGACAAGCGGCACTGTTAACGGTACAGCTTTTCGCTGTATTGAGACACTGGAGAAATTTGGGGCAGTTTATATAATATTTTCCTTAGTTTCAAAGAGAAATCAGTTAAATAACAGTCTTTCATAGCTAGCATTCTTTGTCAGCCTGGCACGGGAAAAACAATAGCATGCTTTAGACACGTATTTTAAAAAATACACTGTTTCAGTTTTCAGACCAACAGGTTAGTTTCGAAATTTTAAGCAGAGTGGAAGTCATCTTAAGTTTCCTTCTTAGAGTATACTGACTTCCTTCCTAAGTTAAACATGACAACTTATTTTGTAAATGTCATTATTTGTGGTCTAAGGGGTATTACTAATAGATCCACTCATATGTAAATTAGATTGATATGTAGTACTGCCATTTTACATAACAATTTTGTATTGACTTGGTAAAAACACGCTTTTCTTTTCCTAATGTCAGGTTTTTAAAATATTTTATTATTATGGATAGAATCTATTTTTAGATCTTTCTAGGAAAAGTATGCTTATTTATGAAAGAAATAGCTCTTCCAGATGATTGTTAGAAAGCATGATGAATCCATCAGCATAGGCCAAATTACTCCATAGTAACAAACACCCCTTCCCCGCCACAAAACCCCAAGGTCTGGAAGACCACAAAGTTTCATTTCTTGCTGTCCTTCATGTCCATTGATGTTTGGCAAGCCACCTTGCTTCTCCTAGTCATCTATGACTTATAGCCATTAGCTCAGGTTTTGCTGGTTACAACTCTAGAGACAAAGGAGGTTATGCATCCGCACTTAACACTCATCACTCAAAAGCCATGTCTAGTCATTTGTCTACATCCACTTAGATGGGAGCCAAAAAATACATCCCACCAAGTACCTAAGAGGGGAAGAACCAGAAACATTTGGAATGCTCTGAGGATTAGCACACTTTACTATTCTAATCATCAAATATCTGTGCCGTGGTCTGAATGTTTATGTTCCTCCCAAATCCATATGTTAACATCCTAACAACCAGGGTGAAGATATCAGTACACGGGCTTTTTGAAAGCCCTTTTGGAAGGCAGAGACTTCATGAATAGAATTAGTGGCCTTGTGAAAGAGGTTCCAGAGAGCTACTTTGCCATTTCCATCAAGTGCAGACACAGCAGAAGGCACGATCTATGAGAGAGCAGGCTCTCTCCAGGCACTGAATCTGCCAGTGTCTTTATCTTGGATTTCTCAGCCTCTAGAACTGTGACAAATACATTTTTTTGAGATGGAGTCTTGCTCTGTGGCCCAGGCTGGAGTGTAGTGGTGCGATCTCAGCCCACTGCAAACCCTGTTTCTCAGGTTCAAATGACTCTCCTGCCTCAGCCTCCTGAGTAGCTGGGATTACAGGCTCCTGCCATCATACCAGCTAAATTTTGTATTTTTAGTTGAGACAGGGTTTCACCATGTTGGCCAGCCTGGTCTTGGACACTTGACCTCAAGTGATCTGTCTGCCTCAGCCTCCCAAAGTGCTGGGGTTACAGATGTGAGCCACTGCACTCAGCCAAGCTTCTGTTGTTTCTAAGCCACACAGTAGTTTATGGTATTTTGTTATAGCAGCCCAAATGGACTAGGACTATCTGATTCTCTGTCTTTTCATTGTATAATATATAGCTACTTGGACCTCAAAGCAAAAAACACATTAAGCCTTCAGTATTCACAATATTAATCTGAAGATTGAGGATATTTGGGTGATGAATAATAGTCTTTCTGTAAGAAAGTGATATGTTAAACACATCAGGACCAGAAATGGCTTTTTTGTATCTATATCAGAGTCCTCAACATGGGGACATTGGACCCATACCAGTCTGTGGCCTATTCCTAGCAGGCCGCACAGCAGAAGCTGAGCAGTGGGCCAGGGAGCCTTATAGCCTGACCTCTGCCTCCTGTCACGTCAGCCCAAGGCATTAGATTCTCAGAGGAGGGCAAACCCTATGGTGAACTGCACTGGAGCGGGATCTAGGTTGTGTGGTCCTTATGAGAATCTAATACTGTTTCCGGGTTTTAGGGTTCAGGGGAGCCCTCAGCTCCCCTGAGAGGACATTTCTCCAGGTTCTTGGTCTATCGCTCACCCAGGAATGAGAGAGGAGACCACAGTGCAGTGCATTCATAAATACCGGACTCAAAAAGCTTTTGCAGAGAAGTGATTTATTTACGTTAGAGAAAGAGAAAAAGGAGAAGAGAGAAAGAAACAGCTAGCTAGTGAGAGAAATTATAAAAAAGAAAAGCCGCTCTCACAGTGAGTGAGAAGGGTTCCCAGAAGAGGGGAAACCAGAAACCAGAAGGGGGAAAACTGAGAAAATCCAGAAAGATGGAATCCAGGAGAGGAAAGCAGCTTCCACACTGAGTGGAAGGGAATAGAGAGAGAGATGGAGTTTAGGAGGGGAAGACAGGCTTCCATGAGAGAGTGTGGAAGGGGACTCCAGAGGGAAAATCCACCCTGATGAGGGAGACAGGGACTTTTAACCTGGGAGGAATTCCCTCCCTCTCCAAGTCCCTGGGCCAGTAAAAGAAGTTCCTTAGAGGTGGAGGTTGCAGTGAGCCGAGATTGTGCCACTGCACTCCAGTCTGGCGACAGAGCAAGACTCTGTCTCAAATAATAAAAAAAAAAAGTTCCTTAGAACTTCTGCTGGAGTGATTGACTTTTGACCCTTTCCCGTGCCCTCGGAAATTGAGACAGCTAAATCCCCCAATGGAGAGAGATGGGGTGGTATGGCTGGGAAATTCTTGCCCTTAAAACTACGCCCCCTTGTGGACCCGGAAAGAGAATACCTTCCCTCAATACCCGTTGATGGTCTGAGGTGGAACAGTTTCATCCTGACACCATCCACCCCCAACCTTATCCATAAAAAATTTGTCTTCTGTGAAACCGACCTCTGGTGCCAAAAAGTTTGGGGATCACTGACCTAATTGTTATGTGCTCCCATAGTCTGATATGTAATGGTATGGTAGATGCCTTAAAACTGCAATTAGTGCTTACATTTAAAAAGCAGAAGATGCAAGACACATATATAGTAATCCATAGCAATTCTGACTTTTTGATGTACTCCTATTCTGGTGGCGAGAAATATTCCTTGAATATTCTCTGATTCTGTTCTAGAAGAGAAGTCCCTTAGTCTAACTTTTTGTGTGTGTGCTTCTTTGCACCTCTCAGAGAATTAGCCGTTTTTATTTTCCTCGTTGTCTATACATTAAGTTCGAATAGGAAGAATATATTATCCTTGAGCATTGAGTGGTATGCTCAGCCTGATTGCTTTCCAGATAAATTCATTTTAAACCTTGGACTGTCATTTCATCTTTTAATCTAGATTGTGGGGTTTTTTGGCCATAGAAGTCTCACAATAACTTACTCAGCTTCTTAACAATTTGCATGCAGTTAGTTTTATACACCAATAACAGTAACCACAGTACAGTTTGATATAATACATTCTTCTTTCTTAATCACAGATAACTTGAGCTTATCAGATTTTAATGGGCATGTTACACCATGAGACTTTTTCCTGAACAATTCTGACAACAAAAAAGATTTTTCTGGGAACAACAATAATTCTTTCAGACATTTTAACAATCAGTGTATAATGGTCCTCTATTAGATTTAATCCTCCCGCAAAATAAATTTCAATTGGTATTGTTGCTTATAACGTTTCTCATTTTATCTTAATCTTAGAATGGAATGCAGTTGCCTTTTCCAACTTAAAAACTTCCCTATTTCTGGATTCTCTCTGTCTTTCCTTTTATCTCTGCTTTTACAAGACCTAATTATTTACAGAGGCTATTTCTTAATTGTAATAGCTTGTCAACTGCAGCTAATAGAATCCGACATCGGCTACTGTAATTCTAACGTCCAATCTATTTTCTGAGCATCACAACACTTTCAGCTTTATATTCTGAGTTCCAAAGTATCTCAGGTGATTCTGTAACCAAATGTTTCTGCCACTGAATAACATAGATCTTTACTGGTCAGTTTTCTCATTCTCAAATGACCCATCCACAAGACACTGACAGGTATCCAGGTCTGTTTGTTTTGTTACAGCATCATTCCTCTTGTGGTTCTGATTTCTGCATCATTCAGGATAAATTAGATGATGCTATGGTAACAGTCAATCCTAAATCTTGGAGGTTCAAACAACAAATGTTTATATTTTGCTCATTCTGTGTGTCTATCAGAAGTCACCAACTCTAGTCACTTTTAGACCAAGACTAACAGATGGCAAACATGTTGGATGTTGCTAGTCACCACAGCAGAATAAAAATAGACCTCTGGAAGGTCTCACTGGCAATGAAATGCTCTTCAGAAGAGCGATATATCTCATTCATGTTCACAAGCTTTTGGTTAGAACTAGTCAAAAGGCTCCATCCATTTTCAAATGACGCAGGCCATGAATTCTTATTTTGAACCAAGAAAGCAGAAGAACTGAAAACATTTGATAAACAGCACTAATGTCTACTATATATGCTATCTGCGATGGTCATGGATGCAAAGATCACACATAGGATTTTAAAAATATCAGTGCAATATGGGCAACATAGATAATACATGGAAAACATTTGTTTGAAGCTGAAAGTTCTCCAATCTAGAAAGCATAAGCTAGGAAAACAGAGAATATGCTTCCAAATTTATAAAATATTTGCAGTTAGATAACAAGTTTAAAGGTTGCTGTGGAGATAGAGGTCCATGATCCAATAGATTGAAGTAGTTACACATTTAGGTAACTAAGAAAACCCTACTAGCAACTGAATAGCAATATTTTCCGCAAAATTAACACTTTGCCTGCCGTCTCTATATCAGTAGGCAAAAATGCATAAAAGTGTTGCTCAAGACAGATACTATAAACATGATGTTGGTTTAGGCTGATGGCAACACAGTTAATTTAAAAAGATTGGATACAGCTATAAGCAGTAGATTATTCAGTTGTTATTAGCACTATGTTTAAAACACTAGTTGGTTTCCATAGCATAGGAGCGTGCTTATTTGTTGTATTTTATTCTGGAGGCATTTAATTCAGTTCAATAGATATATACTCCATGTCTCTATATTTTCATTCCATTGGTGAGTCACTATTAAAGTATTTAAATAAATAAGACTCTCAAGTAATTAAACAACTACTGTGGAAGTGGAAAGGAACATAGACAAAGGGCTATTAATATCTAGAATGTGAGTGCTGCAAAATAGCCTGGTTATTGAGCAAGGAGGAATATGTTGAAGGAATGAGAAAATGATTTCTACAGGATGTATATGTTGATACTGGAATTGAGAAATGGAAACCATGTCATTATGTAGAGATGTATCCAAGTAAGAGGAAGAGAATCAAAGGCAAGGGGACAAGGAAACATTCTAGAAGATGGGCCAATTGTAATTCAGTTAGTTGAACTGCAGAAAGTAGCAAATATAAGAAAGCACTGAGATCAAAGAAGAAATAAAATTGTGCAGAAGCCAATCCTTCTCTTAGCTTAACATCTGAATAAATTTTATATCCTGGCTAATTACCTCTACTACTCAAATCTTCATCAGCCACTCTCTCTTCTTGAATGCAAAAGTATCTACATTACATCATTTAGATCACAATTATGGGCAGTGTTGATTTTTACCTGAGTATATAAATACTTAAAATTTTTGCCTTTCTGATGGCTAGCATTCACTATAGCTGAATTTACATATTCAGCTACAACGCATGTAAGTACATGCGTTGTAGAATCAGGTAACCCTAATCTAAAATCCCCTTCTTTTTTTAGTTGTGTGACCTTGATCCATTTAGAAATATTCCTCCTCAGTTTCTTAATTTATAAAATGAACTTGACAATCAAACCTATCTTATAATCTGACTTAAGAAAACAATACTTAAAAATGAGTAGGCACTAAATAAATATTTTATCGTTTCTGTTATTATTGTTTATACACACACACATATATATGTATTTTTTTTTTTTTTTTTTTGAGATGGAGTTTCGCTTTTGTTACCCAGGCTGGAGTGCAATGGCACAATCTCGGCTCACCGCAACCTCCACCTCCTGGGTTCAAGCAATTCTCCTGCCTCAGCCTCCTGAGTAGCTGGGATTACAGGCGTGCACCACCATGCCCAGTTAATTTTTGTATTTTTAGTAGAGACGGGGTTTCACCATGTTGACCAGGATGGTCTCGATCTCTTGACCTCGTGATTCACCTGCCTCGGCCTCCCAAAGTGCTGGGATTATAGGCGTGAGCCACCACACCCGGCCTATTGTTTATATTTTTTATGGTCTCTATGTACCAGATTATCTTAACTGGAAACATTATTACTAAAAAAATAAAATAAAATGCTTGGTTAAAGATGAAAAACAAAACAATAAAATGGCCCTACACATCATAATCATGAATCTATTAATAGTTAGTGAGGGAGAATCCTTGTAAGTAATTTTCTTTGAGTTCATGTTTGCTTTTATGCTTATCCACCCTTACATTTTACTACTATATGCTTTTACTTATTGTCACTAGTTGTACTGTTGTTTTTATATATGAATTAAACTTTAAAAAACTTAAAAATAAACATCCTATTGTTTCCAAGGAAGACTGTTAAATCTTTACAGACAAAAGATAGAACAAAGCAAAAATTTACTTGTTTTAACTTAAAAGGAGATTAAATTTTTCACTAAGAATTTTAATACATTTTAATGCCTATGTATAACAAGTATAGCACATCTACCCTTTCACCAAACAGTAAATGTTTTGGTAAAGCTTTCAAAACAAACAAATAAACGCTAAATAAAAAACTATATGTGCCAAATTTGACTGATTAGAGGGTTTATTCCTTTCATGTTGTGCCTTTTCAGAATTTCAAACGAGTTATGTCTATGCATTACTTGAAATTGAAAAACATGAATCACCAAGCCTCTCTCACATTACAATATGTCAAGTTTTAACCTTCTAATCTCTAATCAAAAGGATAGGATTACAATTTAAACCTTATGAACAACAGGGATAAATATTTCAATACAAAATAATTTATTCTCATAGTACTGTACATAGTTAAAACACATACCCATCAACTGGGAAATGAGGTCTCTGTCGTTCCCTTCTTTTCAAGCATTGGAAAATTAATCGATTGGAAACATTTAGGAGATTAATTGGTGAATGTTCACAGTTCATCATAGAGACATTTAAATATGGTGATTATGATACTTTTGAACTATGTGTCAATTCAATTTTTAATAGAAATCACTAAATGAAGAATTAGATTAGAATAATCTCAAACCGCAAACTAATCTATTTTAGTCGTCACGCTTTGGAAAGCATTAATCACAAGTTAACATAATAGACAAGTAAGGAAACAAAGGGGTTCTTGTTGCACTACACAGGAAAAAAATATCTAAGTTTTAACTACTATGATAAATATTGTGTGTGTGTATGTGTGTGATTGTATGTGTTTATGACACAGTGAGAGAGAAAAAGGGAAAGAAAGTGCCTGTATAAGTGAGTCATAATTACGTTTATACTCTTTGTATTACAAAGTAAATCCAAGCCATGTTATTTTCCCTTTACCCTTAGACTTTGCCTTAATCCATTTGTACTGCTATAACAAAGTTCCTGAGACTGAGTAACTTATAAACAACAGAAATTCATTTCTCACAGTTCTGTAAGCTGGGACATCCAAGATCAAGCTGCCAGGAGGTTTAGTGACTGATAAGGCCCCTCTTACTATGAGGCCCTCCTCACATGGCAGAAGGCAGAAGGGAAAAAAAGAAGTTTAAACTGATTTTCTGCAGCCCTTTAATAAGGCACAATCCAATACCTCTTAATCACTTTCCGAAAGGCCTCAACTCTTAACACCACCACATTGAGGATTAAGTTCCAGCATGAATTTTGGAGGGAAGACATTCAAGCTGAAACAGAGTTGAAACTGCCTTTGCAAAAATTATGACAATGAGAAAAATTTGATGTTGAAAAATTATGACACTGAAAGAAATCTGACTTAATTGACTCTATCTTGCTTTCAACTTCCAAGTTGCCCTTATTCATTTATGGGTGTAGTTCAAGCTCAATATAAAAGGAATTTAGTGTATAGTTTAACTGTAAAGCAAAGATGATAACAGCTCTTTCCCCAAAAACTGCCACCTTGCCTGGGGACCCGACTGCTTTTGTAAAACTAACAAATTAACCACAGTATTACAAATTATGGACACAGAAGTCATCCAGCCAGAGCCCACAAGATTCCTAGCTTCCCCTATTGTTCCTATGGATAACATCACTATTGTAAAACTAAAAACTGGTGTCAAGATATTTTTCAATCTGCATTCTGCATTAAAATCTTTCTCTACTGCAATAATGCTGTTTCAGTAAATTGTCTCTATTTTTGCAATGAGCAAGTAGTACCTTTTAGACAATTACAGAATTCTTCCAAAGAAAGAAAAAGAGTCCTATCTTTATTCTAAAAGCTGTAAGTAAATTCCTATTGGGCCATAATTTTGGCAACTTTTATTCCAAGAATTTGAAGACAAGAAGAAACAAGAATTGTGGACTTTACTGAGGAAGACAGCATTACATGTGTTCACTTCTGTGGCCACTGACTTCTATGGCCTTATTTCTGTCAGGCTTCTGTAAGGCACAATGGAAAATAAATTACAGGTTTCTGTACCAATCCAAGCAAGTCTTGAAAACAATGGGAGTAGGCAGCTTTCTATGGTGTATATTGGGACTGGTATTACACAGTCTATAAAATAAATGTATGTGCCATTCATTTGAATCACGAGTTTTTTTTAATTGTACTTTAGGTTCTGGGGTATATGTGCAGAGTTTGTTTTTTAATGCAAATATTCCCTTGAAGTATAATATATAAGATTCTATAAGTTAAGCCCACGTAAGAAGTTCATTGATAGTAAGGCAGAAATAAAGGATGTTTTGAAGGGTATATGTCATTATAGAATATTAATTAAACTTTTTATAAAATGAAAGAAAACAATTTGTATACAACTAAAGAATATTATGTGATTAAATATATGGTCATGACATTTGACTTTCTGCATATTTTATTGTGGGTATTTCAAGTTCAGCAAGAAAAATAGCCACTTATATAGTGACTGTAAGGGGCCGGAGAAGTCACGCGGACTCCTCTCAGGCACAGAGGCGTTTGATTGGCTGTGCCCAAGGTGAGTGAGACAAAATGGTGGGGAGTGGGGCCCAGATGGAACAAAATGGCAGGGAGTGGGGCCCAGATAGGACAAAATGGTAGGCAGGGAGTGGGGCCCAGATAGGACAAAATGGTAAGCAGGAAGACAAAATGGCAGGCATGGAGTGGGGCCTGGATAGGACAAAATGTTAGGTAGGGAGTGGGGCCTGGATGGGACAAAATGCTATCAGGTAGGTCCTGACGGGGCTTTTTTCCTGGGTCCTCCGGCCCCTCCTGTTGGACCGCAGAACCTCACCCGGGAGCTTGAATAAATTCCCTTGCATTGGATTATTTTTGTGCTGGCCTCGGTTTCTTTGTTTTACTCTCGGCGAGAACAGACCTTACAGTCACTATATAAGTGGCTATTTTTCTTGCTGAACTTGAAATTGAACACCTCCCAGGCGAGGGGCAGGTGTGTCCGAGCTCCCGGCAAGGGAAGTAGGCATGTCCGAGCCCCCGGCAAGGGAAGGAGGCATGTCTGAGGTCCCCACGAGGGAGGGGGGCGTGTCCGAGGTCCCTGCAAGGGGAGGGGGCGTGTCCGAGCTCTCCACGACACAACCGGCCTTACAGTGACTATTTACTAAAATATATACCACAAAGCAACTCCTAAGACTTTATAATACAAATATCTCACTTTTTATTGAATACTTGTTATGCACTGGGCCGTATGCTAAACCATATATGCAATGTTACTAACCCCTCTTGATAAAACCATGAAATATGTATCTCTACAGTTACCACTGCCATCATCACCATTTTACAGACGAAGAATCTACATTAAAGAAGTTAATAATTCATTTAAGATCATACTACAAATTTGTCAAACATATTAGGCAAACTTATATGTACATGTGGTGAAGTCCAATACCTTTAGCAATATTAATAATTTACAGTTTGGACTTTAAAATGCAAACTCTCGAAACTGTGGAGCAATTGTCTATTTTGTTTCTCCCCCGGTAATACTTTATATTGCTCATGGTATCTTACCACATGTATACAATATGCATTCAACAATGTCCTGTCCTGTTAGAAATTCATAATCTTATATAATGTTTAAATATATGTCAACCGGTGTGACAGTAGTTGTATATTCTTTCTGTATTTTTGTATTAGAAGGAAAGTTTTGAGATGTGGTTTGCTATTTAAAAATTAAAAATAAAACTTGCTTTTTTTCTATTGTAACTGGAATGGTGTACTGGCAACAGTATTTAAGAGAAATATTGGTCAATATATGTCTAAATAAATTGACGTTACTTCTCTTTTTATGTATCTTATGGGAATGACTAGCTCACATCAGTGCATAGCCTGGCCCACACAACTCTATATTGGAAACTAGAAATTATATAGGGTCATTATATGTTCACAAGCATTTAGATGTAGTCATTTTCTGTTTCTCTTGTTTTGATACTAGTACTCAGTAAATATATGCCACTCTGCATCAAAGATGTGGATGAAAATAGAAAGGAGATATAGAAAGACAAAAGAACTAAAAAGCAGCTTTAATATTTTATCAAAATACTTTAAAATTACCAAAGCTAAAAATTACATTTAACAGAGCTCTTTAATATAAGTGGATTTCAATAAAACTAATATATTTTATCAAAAGTATCAGATCATATCCTCTGCAGCAACATGAATGGAGCCAGAAGCTATAATCCTAAGCAAATTAATGCAGGAACAGAAAACCAAATACCACATGTTCTCGCTTATAAGTTGGAGCTAAGCACTGAGTACATACAGGAACAACAGACATGAACTACTAGAGTGTCAAAGGAGAGAAGGTAGGTTAAACTACCCTGAAGCTGACTACCAGGGAGACAAGATCCATACTCCATCCCAGACCTCAACATCACACAACATGCACCTGTAATAAATCTGCACATGTGCCACCTGTATCTAAAATGAATTTGAAATTTACAAAATATATAGATAAATAAAAACAAAATAATAATATATTTTATCCTTTAAGTATTAAAAATGTATTCTTCCTTTAACAATGTTTCTTTCTCCTTTCAAAGGACAATGAAAACAAAATGAATATTTTATATTTTTTCCACTAATTATTGCAATGAATTCTTTGTCATATAAATATTTTATTGTGAAAAGTAATAATGTTGCTTCTTAATAAATGAGACAATCATAGATACTCTTAGGCCACTTAAGTCATTTGTGACAGTTCATACTTCAATATAGTAGATTTTTAATTATATTCAGTTTCATTATATATATATTTCAGTCAGAATTTCTAGGCAGATTCTTCTTACTGACTCCAACCAACACACTATGCATAATTTTGAGTTAGTTCCTTTACAACAATACATTAAGCCTAAGGACATAATGGATATATAGTTGGCACACCCTGAATATTTGTCTTTCCTCTTGTATGCTAATGATCTCAGTCCCTTCTGCTAAACTGGATGTTGTCTTGGGGCAATTTTCCATATGATCAGTAATGATGATACATAAGGTTGAAATTGTGGAGTGCCAAGTATGTGCTTACCTTATTTCATTCTTGCAACAATGCTGTGACATTGACTATATTTTCCCTTTTACTAAAAAAAAAAATTAAATTTGAAGACACTAGTAAGCAGCAGAGCCTGGATTTGAGCTCAGTCTAAATGGTTTCAAAGCCTCTGTCAAAACTCTATGTCTTTGTATTACAATAAAATTAATTTTAGCATATCCACCAATTTTGCCCACTCTTATTGAAATACAATACATTGGAAAAATAATGACATCACAGAAGGATTTTCAAAACATTCCCAGTCATAACCTCATGTGTATTCATCTATCTGCTATTTATATATGTATGTGTATGTATGTTAGTATGTGCATGTAATGTAATTTTTTACCTGCAGTTTTTTTTATATATATGTAATATCAGCTGTATCTTTTCCAATTAATTATCTTAGCAGTTAGTGATTTTATGCTTTGTGATTTTCTGCAAAATTTTGATTTTGCAGAAATTTATGATTATACTTGAAAATAATAATACATAATAATTATAATATCTACATGTTAAAAATATTTATCAACATTATTATCTGTCACTATTGTAAATACAAAGGTTAGATTTATACATGTCCTTGTGGTCTTTCAAAACATTCAAAGAATGCTATGAACAAAGGACTTAGAGTTAACCTAGAACTCCCTTTTCACCTCTTCTTCTCTAACCTCTCATTTTCATTTTCTCTCTTATAATCTCTCATTGTTCTTTTTCATACAATAATCTGTGTATATTCTAGGGAAGCAGTAGTAATGGCAATATTTCATGACATACTCAAATTTTTAATCAAGACCACTTATATCATGATCTTAATCTTTTTGTATTGCTCTATGCTTTTAAAAAGCATTGTGAGAAAAAATATACTTATTTTACCCAAATTCTTTTTCTCATTTTTAGAAAATGAGTTCATAAATTATTAACAGTTATACATTTTTAATGTTAAAATTTATTCATGGAAATTGGGTGGTACTTAAATTTTGTAGGTATAAGATATTTAACTAGTTTTTCATTTATTTAATGTTGCTGACAAATCAATAAATAGGTGGATGTGTTTAAACCAATATGGAATTTTAAAACAGGGACTTTTGAGTATATAGTTGCATAGATGATGAAATAGATAAAAGGCAACATATTTAGATTTAGTGGAAGAAGATTAAACGATGTGAGAACACTAAGAAGCACACAGTTGAGAAGGTTTTCTGATGATAGCAGAGGTAGCATTTAGTAATATTATTAATTATTTGGTCAGAGGATTTAAAAAAATTTACTGAGGGTGTCAATAAATAGAATAGTTTTTATAAAAAGAGAGACACCAACTATTTGAATTATAGTTTTCTCTTGGTTGTATGCCTCTTTGATGCATGGATATTATGTTAAATCGTAGAAGCAAGTAAATCAAGTAAAAGATGAACAACAAAGCTTCAGTAAGACCACAGTCCAGGAAGTCCCCAGGTCCTTGGCTTTATAAGCATGTCTACCTTCTTTCTCTCTAGGGTGCTTAATTTATCAGTCTGTTCAGCATAGTTTTAAAGCATATGTATTATTGTTCACATTTCAAATGACCAGGAGATATAAAATCTGATAGGCTTATTTTAATATTTAATCCAGGAGTTTTTCTTTTTTTATTGTTACCTACGTTTGATGACTTGACAGGAAACAGTCACTGGAGGAAACATTATAAGCCAAACAATCATAAATTGTAATGCACAGAACATTGGAGGAGTAAACATTGGCTGGTAATACATAAGCAGTATGTATGCTTTTCACATGATGGTGTATCAGGAAGGCAAACTCAAAAAGATTTGGATTCCGGGGAAATGATAAAGAATGGAGTCTATCTTACACCTCTCACCTTATACCTGATACTCCTTCAAATCTGATCCCAAGGTTAACAGTCATCTGCTGACTATCCCTACGAGAGTAACTAAACTCTCTCTCCCTCTTTTCCACTTGGATATTGAAGGTAATGTTGTATTTTAGTCGCTGGTCATGTGCTTTAATGAAATGGCTGTGAGGCCCGTCCACTCACTGAAATAGGTATTATTTTCTCAAAAATGCTGTCTCTATTACTGAAAAAAAAGAGATTTCAGGATTAGCATTCTTACTCATTGCTCCATTTTGAAATAGGTAAGCAACGTATTAAAATTAGTCAGAGGAAATGTCGGGAGACTGCAAGCAATTTCTTGAAATCATGATGATTCACATAAGCCGATATCTACTATCTCTGTGTCTATAAAACTAAAGGGTAAGGAAGACGGTTTATCCTTTCTGTCCTTGTATCTCCCTCATAAGTTTTGGTAAAGATAGTAATTACTTTGGATGCAAGAATATATTTATAAAAATAGTAAGTTACACATGACAGTATAGCAGCATTTAGGTCAATAGTAAGTCTAACAAAATATAATTAGATAGCATAACTAAAGCACAGATGGCTTTTACATAATTCTGACCATGTATATTTGAGCCTTTGCAATTTGAGTCTTGCAAATGATCTCCCAAAACAGTTTGTATGAGCTTGTACATTTCCTATGCAGTGGCGTCGCTTAATTTGCCATCTCCTCCCTTCCTTCACGTATAACTAGCCTGAGAATCCATGCAACTTCCTGCAAGTATTATAGTTACAGTTACTTGCAAAGCAAACACAATCATGGAGACCTAAAAGGGTATCAAGTAAGTCTCCTAAAATAGGTCATTTCATTGATCAATAAATTACCATTTCCTCTGGAAAGAGTCTAAACTCTTGGGTTTTATTAAACATGTGAACCAAAACTATTTTTACGACTGTCAATATTTTTTTTCTCTCTCTCTTTCTCCCATTCCCTCTCTTCTGTCAGGTTTTGAGCAGTTGGCATTGTTCTGTGAAATGATACACTACAAACTAGAGAGCCTCAGCATATTCTGTTGAGGAGCAGAATTCAATTTAGTTCATACTTTAGGACCCAGAGTCCAGTACTTCATTGCTGGCTCATCCTCTCCAAAGCACAGGAAAAAAGTCTAGAACAATTTAGAGCCGTAATATATCAGTGAATCAGAGACCGTGGGATAGGGAGAGCACTGGATATGGGCAGAAGTGGAGGGTGCAGTGCAAGTCTGAGAGCACCCCAGGAATCTCCAGGCCATGAGACACAAAATTGCCCTGGAGAGCAATGTCTGTTTCAGTCAACCTCTTCTGTTAACCAGGAGAACAGAAAGGCTGGGTCTTTCAATTCATTGTCTCTGGCTCTCAGATGCTCTCACCAGGTGGTATTCAGAGGCCAGAAGAGGAAGTTTCTGGAACTTTCTATTCTTTTCTTCTAAGCTTTTTTCCTGTGTATTTAAGTCATAATTATCTGATTCCCTGTTAGTGACTGGAATTCAGAGTTTCAATACAAAGTATTCTATAAATATGTCAAAATAAAAATATGTAAGGAAACTTGAGATTCCTTACAAGGAAACCGTATGTTAGGGTATGAACAAATAAGGGGAAGTAATTTTTTCTCACCCTCAGAAGATGAAGCCATGTGCCCCAAGCCCCTCTTCCCAAGGCAACCATTGCTTGTTCCGAGGTGTGATTTTACTATTGTTTGAAAGGTATCCTTCTCCAAAACTCAGTCAGCTTATTTAGTCTGCTAATATTCTCAGCAATCCCTCTACTTTTGGATGCATCTGTCCTTTTATAAAATCCAAGTAAATATTATATGTAAAATTAAGATACTAATCCCTCAAAGGCAGGGACCTTGTCCTACACAGCTTGGGACATAGAGAACTAACAAACCTATTTTGTAATGAATGGAATTATTCAAGCTGGTTTTTCTGTGTAACAACTTTAAGGTCAGTTCATTAGTTAATACTTCTTTTTCCAGAGGACTGCATGAGATTCGCCTGTGCTGAAGAAATAGGAATTAATGAAGGAATAGAAATAGAGTGGATTGAATTTGGGAGCCAGGTATTTCAGATCGATGACAGGGTCCTTTGAATTGTCTGAACACAACACAAAGGGAGGAATAGGGAGATAGGAGGTATGTGCTTAATCTTTCCAATGGGAGACGAGAAAAGCTGGAGTGTGACTGGGGCAAGGAGTCAGGAAGATGGATATTTTTCTTTGTGATTTTACAATACTCCCATGCCAGCTGTGCTTTTCTTTATGGTTCTATAGAGCTTTCATACTGGGCCTATTTGGAGTTAGTTTTTGTTGCTTATGTCACCTTACACCTGATACTCCTTCAAACCTGCTCCCAAGGTTAAAGCATTCCGATGGAAATATTCCCAACGGTGCCTTTAATATAAATTCACAATATGCACTTTGATCGCACCAAGGAGATGTAACACTGTAAACTGATCATTCCTTATTAATCATGCTTTGTGCCTATTGCTGTTGTTACTATCAACCTTATCACTAGCCCTGCTTTTCATGCAGATTTAAGGCTTATGATACAAAATATTGTTAGTTGGAAGAGCACTCCTTATTTGCTATAAGCAAGCAAGTCAAATTTGTAGTTCCTATTTGAATTTCCAGAACCCCTCTCCCTTTTCACTCTACCACATATACTGCATTAAACCTTGAGGAACAGCACTGGAGCCCTCACATACTTGGGATTTTATCTGCACTAGGTTCATTTTGACCCAACAATTACATGACGCTATGCATATAGTCAAAGAAAAATTCATGATTCTGAATTTTACAAGTTAGTAAGGGAGCAGAGAGATAGCTGCTGACAGTATCATTGCATAGCTGAGCATGAGATAGTCATATGGAAGAAACGCGTGTACAGATTCAGAAATAGATTCCAACCGTGTCTCGTTTTTCTTTTGATCCTTTATATTTATTCTGTAAGGCGAAAAAAATTAATTACCTAAAAATAGAAGGAAAAATTCTACTTTATTTTTTCTATAAGTCTGCAGAAAATTTAAAAATGATATTGAATTATTGAAGACATATTTTAAAGACTTTAAATAAGATAAAGAATTATTTACATTCTACATTAACATTCAAGTACAGAAAGAAATGGAGTTGTAAATCTACGTGCTTTCTGAATTCAAGAGACATGGTATTTCTGAGCTTACGAGCAAATGAAAAATTGCTTACTTTACACACAAAAAGGTGTCATAGTCTGACTAAAAAGCTATATCAGGAATCTAAGTTCTACAAATCCAAGTTGCATCTGACAAAAAATCAGAGTCAGCTGAAGTGTTTTTATCAGGCTGCAGTTCATTGTTTTAAAATTAGAATGCATTGTGGTTTGGTACTTGGCTCTCAGCCTCCGGTTGATACTTCCTTCACTGACTAGAATATGTCTTCATGCTACGGACCTCCATTCTCTGCTGCCAGACAAGGGCACTCTCAGACACAAGAGTGCACATCATTCTCCTGTGTAAGTTTGAATGGAAAATAATTAATTGTCATGACTTTTGAGGGTACAAATGTTAACTCTTTGGTAGAGGGTGTATGCATATAAAGGTGGGAGAATCTCCTTTTATATTTATTTATTAAAGGTCAAAGCAGGGTTCACATGTAAACTGCTCAATCTCAGTCCATTGTAGGAACAATATAATACATGTAAGAGCATCATGCACAGAAAGCTTCAGCATTTTTTCTCTGCCTAGTGTCTACAGCACTGTCTGACAAAAGTAGATACTTGAAAAGATTTGTTCAATGGATGAATTAAATCTTATAGTTATAAGAAATGTACATATGAAATTAATTGTATTATTAATTCATTTTTAAGTTGTAGCCTATACTTTAGTTTTGTTTTTTTTTTTTTTTAAATGTAAAATGCTCACTTAATGACATGCACAATGACAAGCTTTAACCCCAGGAAATGACTAGTGGTCCTTTGAGGAACTGCAGTGTGTAGCCTTTACTGAAGATGGGGAGATCAGTGACCTGGATGGGGGCACTCCGTGAAGTTACTCAGAAAGGCTGAATGGCAGAAGAGAATAGAGAGTTTGTGTTTCCACTTTTCCATCAGCTAGGGAACTACTACTTGTAAACATTTCTCACATTGGACTTTCACATAAGATTTCATTTAAAGAAATGTTGTTGCCACTCATGTTTTGGACGGCATAGGTATGCTAGTTACACTGATTCTAAAATTTTCTAAAATGGGACTAAAGAACAGGAAATACAATGTGGTCTCAAAAGGAAAACAAAGCTGTGAATTCAGAGTATAGAAATAACACAACAGCAGGGGACTCACACTGTAAAGAGGAGCAGCTCTGCACTGCTGGGTTGTGTTGGTGTTTCAAAGTGTGGCACTCCCACTGCTACTGAACGTTCTAGAAATGGCTGAATTTATTCTGTGTCACTGTGTTTCAATTCAGGCTCTCATGACACATGAGCAGTTCAATCGCTTACCAAGATTAAGCAGAGCCTCTGCCATGGAAGTCAGCGATCTGAAATGAACACTGTGTGATCCAAGACATTAAATATATGATGTACCATGTGTAGCAAGCCAAAGCAGAGAAGAAATAGAAAATCAGAACTTAAAGACCTAGAGCTGAAAGCAAATTGTTTGTAAGCTGAACCTCTAATAATTTCTGGTCTTCTTTTCTCTTTAGCACTTAGATGGCCTCCTGGGCTGAAGATCTTAATTTCTCTTCACAGATCTACTTACTTGAAGTAAAACGTAATTTAAAATTTATAACAAGAAAAGATAAGAACCCATCTCTAGGGCCCCTCAGTGTGTTCAGATATTGGTGGTTTAGCACAATCCATTTTGGGGAAGTATAAATTTATGGAAAGGGGCAGGACTTCGATGAATAAAACCATAGGACTGAGAGGGGAAGAAAAGGAGTTGAGATTAGAATATACCAGCCAGAATCATAGGAATTGAAACATTTTTAATCACATAAGTTACAAAGGATTATGTTCCCATGATAAATTATCTAAACAATGAAAAAGTATCCATAGGAAAACATTCTGATTATAAGGGTAGTCTCTACTGTTATGGGATAAGAATGAAATATTCTATACTCAGGGACACATAGCTCACTTTATGCTGTGTTGTTTCTATCTTCCCTAAGAATGCTCACCATCTGTGACCTCTTTGTACCTCTTGGACCCCAACACCCATAACTACTTGATTGTCAGGGAGGCAGATGCACTGCAGTCAGATCTTTAGTGAATCCAAGGTAGGGTAGAGAGCGTTGTGGTTAGAACCCAGGACAGTTCATCTATTCATCACTCTGCCAATTACCCCGGGACTCCCCCTGACCAATTCCTTCTTCCCAGCAGGCCTATACTGCTTTTCTGCTGCAAATATTTCATGGATTTTTTCATTCCATTTGTCTGATCCCATCTGCTTTCTATCCTTTAGGAATATCTCAAAAAAATAAAAATAAAATAAAAAGTGGCCCGTTGATGATAATAGCTCTTATTTTCTGGCACTGTTGTTGAGATATTTCTTAAAAGAAAAACATTCTCTGCCATTTCTTTTTTTAAATTTTACTTTAAGTTCTGGGATATATGTGCAGAATGTGCAGGTTTGTTACACAGGTATACATGTGCCATGGTGGTTTGCTGCACCTATCACCCTGCCATCTAGGTTTGAAGCCCCACATACATTAGGTATTTGTCCTAATGCTTTCCCTCCCCTTGCCTCTCAACCTCTCCCCCGACAGGCCCCAGTGTATGGTGTTCCCCTCCTTCTTCTCTGCCATTTCTAAGGAATTAAGATAGAAGAAGAGAAGACATATATACCAGGTCCACAGTCTTCATTCACTCTCCCTCCATTCTTTCTTTCAAACACAACCATCTCATCTTTACTAATAAACTAAAGGATAGTCAAAGGTCAGGGAGTTCAGATCCCCAGATAAATAATATCACCACATTTAATCCCAGGTGTGCCATCTCCACAGAAATGGAAGCCACAGAATTTAAATAGGAGAGGTTTGCGATTCTTTGGATTTCTAGAAGACAGAGACACCCAGTTTAATATTAAGTTAAAAAGGTATCTTAATTCCTATGTTACACATAAATATATATTTGAAGAAAAAAGAAAATCTCATCTAGCTTCAATTAACACTGTTTTGACTGAGATATTTCCAGGCCACGTGTAAAATTGATATTAACATTAACACGAGCTGCCTTCAGAATCCTAGCCTAATCTTCCTTAAGAGATTTCCCACACTGTTCAGATTATTCCTTGTGCCAGCAAAGAAGGCACAAAAGCAATTAAAATAGGACAAACTGGTCAAAATTATGTGAGCGATAGTGTCTGATCCATCAGTTTATGTGAGATTTTTCAAAAACTAAATCTGACCAGCTCTACATGAAGGTTTCACTTAAATCACTAAATGGGAGAGTTGTCAAACAGACATCAAGTAGACATTGGCAAACTGTTAAAAATAATCAGCAATTCAGAACATAAACACATTGAAATCATGCATTTGTCTTAGTGCTGTTAATTTAGAAAGATGTGTATATGTTCTAATAAACAGAGACAGAAAATACACTGAAACCAGTACTGTCTGAAACTTTTCCCTAGTATTTTTTATTTTAAGAAATCTATAGGGTTGATTTCCAACTCTGATTTCCCAGTATATTATAGCAGTAGCAGCTTCTTTTATTTTTTCTTGAAATTAAAAAAAGCTTGTAGCACACAAAGTATTTCAGAAATATCTTAAAAAGAAAAGAATTATCTTTGCTGAATGTAACAGTGTTACAATATTGGATCTCTGCACAGATTGAAATACTTTTTCTAAATATAGGAGGAATTTTACATTGAAATACTATTCACATCCATTTTGTTCTCAATTGTTTTTTGTCAGCTCTTTAAGTTATAAAATATGTTTTCCTCATTGAGGGAATATTATCAGTAATTGCCTAATTAACCCACAATACGATTGATATAATACATGTTTCTGGTGTGGGTCTTTAGAAATTAGAATGACAGAGTTCTGAGCCTGTAACGCTTTGGGATATGAGTCTCTTTTCAGTGTTAGTTTTACTTAAGAGTCCGAGCAAATATGTGCTTAGAGCACTCACAAAATGAAGCCGTGAAAACAAAATGAAAGTATTTGCTATTTCAAAAAGAAGCCCTGATGGAGATCAAAATGGAACAAAAAAAGTGCTGTGCATTTCCTTGCATTACTATAGCTTAAGATTAAACATTGTTTTTATTTTGAATAGCTAGCATTCCTGTCTATCTCATCATGTTCTTTAGCCAATAATCTCTTCAGTGTTTTGGACCTCTAAACGTGATCGTCCAATCCTGCCTCACAGAGGAGTGAGCTCAGTTCTTTCTACCCCAAGGAGGCCAGAGACATGGACATAATCAGAAGAGAAAATATTTTATGGGCTGAGCAAGGTAATTCCTCCATTAAGCTATGAGATCGAAGTTCCAAAAAGAAACTGAGGCCAGGCGTGGTGGCTCACGCCTGTAATCCCAGCACTTTGGGAGGCCGAGGCGGGAGAATCACGAGGTCAGGAGATCGAGATCATCCTGGCCAACATGGGAAAACCCCATTTCTAATAAAATGCAAAAAATTAGCTGGGCTTGGTGGCGCACCTGTAGTCCCAGCCACTCCGGAGGCTGAGGCAGGGGAATCGCTTGAACCCGGGAGGCAGAGGTTGCTGTGAGCTGAGATCGTGCCACTGCACTCCAGTCTGGGGGACAGAGGGAGACTCCATTTCAAAAAAAACAAATAAATAAAGAAAGAAAAGAAAGAAAGGAAAAGAGAAGAGAAAAGAGGAAAGAAAAGCAAAAAGGGAAAGAAAAGAAAACGGGGGATTTTTTCTGCTTTTCAAGGGAATGGTGCTGCTTCAGCAGATAGTAGTAGGAAAGACTAGAAGGGAAGAACCCTGAGAAGCAGGAATCCCAGGGGATATATGAATCTGGAAGAAGAAGTTCTCAGAACTCAAAAGTAATCTGTTATAAAATGAGATGTGTAGATTGTTGACAGAGAGACAGTTTTACATAAAAATTAAAAGCCTAGACTCACAAACTAAATTGCCTAAATTCAAATTGTAGCTCTGCAATGCACTCGTTGTGATAATAAATTATTTAGTCTTTTTGAGCTTCACCTTCTTCATCTGTGAAATGAGATATTAATAATGACCACTTTAAGAAGTTTTAGGAAAGATTAATTGAGTTAATAACAATATTAAAAACTTTACATCGTCCCAGCATTTTGGAAATCTGAGGCTGGTAGATCACTTGAACCCAGTAGTTCGATACCAGCCTGGGCAACATAGCGAAACCCTGTCTCTGTGAAAAATACAAAAATTAGCGAGGTGTGGTGGATCATGGTTATAGTCCCAGCTACTTGGGAGCCTGAGGGGGAGAATTTCTTGAGCCAGGAAAGTCAAGTCTATTGTGAGCCATGACTGTGCCACTGCCCTTCAGCACAGTGACAGAGGGAGACCCTGTCTTCCCCCAAAAAACAATAACAACAAAAACCAGCAACAACAAAACTTTATTGTGGTTTAAAATATATCCACAAAATCTTCAGACATGAAAAAAGTAGAATGAACATAAATTCACTTCCCATGAGCGTGGGCTAGATTTTAACTCACTTCTAACAAATACAGCAAGGAAAAGTGACGAGTGTGACTTTGGAAATTAGCTCACCAAAGGCATGTCGCTTCCTATTGGTTCTCTATCTAGGATCCCTCACTCTGGAGAAAGCCATCTGTGCCCCACAGAGGATTCAAACTGCCTTACCGAGAGACCCACCCCACAAGGAAACGAGACATTCTGCCAACAACCAGTGAGAAACTAAGGTCTTCGGACAACACGAGTGAGCCTTTTTGGTAGGAGATCCTTCATCTCTAGTCAAGCCTTCACATGACAGCAACTCTGGACTTCATGTTATCTGCCACCTCATGACATACTGTAAGTGAAAGCCCACTGATGAATGGCTCGCTTGCACTATTCACATGCAGAGGAAAAACTAGGGACTCCAGAAGGAAGACTGTTCACACTTTATTTTACATCATATGTAATTTACTTTTTTCCTTTCTCTGTCTATTCCCATTGAATTATACACTTCCTTTCATGTCTTCAATGCAGAAACACACATACACACACACACATACACACACACACACACACACACCCACACACACAATAAGACCAACCAAATGAGAAAAGCAAAGGGTATTAATTCATAGATTATTGTAGCAAGGGAGCCATTCACCTTCAGTTGCATTTTGCCAAAAACTCAAATGCAGGCACAGAAGTGGTAAACGCTCAGTGAAAAAAAGGAAAGGCTTTATTTATGCACTAATTGGTGGTTGTTGATATGGGAAAGCTGTAGGTGAATTAACTAGAGGTGAAACACCTTATGTAATCAGTTAAGAGTGTGTATCTTACTTTCTCTGATTCTTGAAGCAGAAACAAAAATTAAAGAAACCTTCAATTATTAATCATACTCTGGCTATTTTGAGATGATTGTTATAGAAGTTACTGTTTAATCTCCTATATTGTGACAACAGGTAGCAGTATGGCTTCCTGCAAGTCTGATTTTTGGGAGGCTGGCTTTCTCAGTTGTTTATCATAGATAAGGGGTTGGTTTCCTGGGCAGATTTCTGAAGGTTGTGAGTAAAAGCTCCATTTTTTTTTTTTTTTGAGACAGAGTCTTGCTCTGTCACCAGGCTGGAGTGCAGTGGTGCGATCTCAGCTCATTGCAACCTCCACCTCCCAGTTCAAGCAATTCTCCTGCCTCAGCCTCCCGAGTAGCTGGGACTACAAGCACGCGCCACTATGCCCAGCTAATTTTTGTAATTTTAGAAGAGATGGAGTTTCACCATGTTGGCCAGGATGGTCTCGATCCCTTGACCTTGTGATCTGCCCACCTTGGATTCCCAAGGTGCTGAGATTAGAGGCGTGAGCCACTGTGTCCAGACGCTTTTATATATTATCTCATCAAGCGTACACTATCTTTTACACTAATATGCTGATTATAATTCCTGCTTCTTTGTTCCCAGTTTCTAGCACTATTCTATTTCATTTCCATATCAAAGTGTTTCTAGGCTTTCTCTAAACATCTGGTTTTATGAAGTACTGAAATCAAGCTTTTTGGATGTGAATAATAAAATAATCAAGAGGATTATATCTTGGCAGAAAGATACTTTCTGCTATAACAACAGACCTAAGCAGAGAAAAAGAAAACAAAACAATAAACAAAAACATAGTTTAAAAGTCAACACATTACCAGTTAAAACGGGGAATGGGAGTGGAAAAAAATTGACTAAACTGATGGATGAACCAACATAGTCATATTTTTCTTGCTTCTACTGAATTGTTTCGTATGTAGTATTTGATGCTATTTGTGACAGTATCTTTCTTACAAGTATATAAATGATCATAGAGAATGTATTTTCAATATAGCCTTTTATTTTTCACATTGCAATTATTTTAGAGTAAATGTTAGCTATTGTTTGACTGGCAACATTGAGTCAATAATCATTCAATTAATATAAATTGGCTTAGGCTGGAACAAAAAGAAAGAATCGTTATCATTATTGAATGTGAAAGGCAGAAAATAGTTCCAGTTATATTTCACCAGTTTTTAAGTTCCATTGTTCTTGCAATGACCCTATGAAGTCATCAGGTTGTTTACTCTTTTGGTAATAAATAAGCTGAGATGTAATGAACCTAAACAGTACATCCCTGATGGAGATCCAAAAATCCAAATGCTTACTGTGGCCTAGGCAGTTAATTAAAAGTACATAGGCAGTATAAATTTACTCATTAATTCAATACATATTTATGTAAGTACATTTATTCATTCATTAAATACATATTTATTGAAACATAATGTCAGGAGCTGTTCTGGGTACTGAAATATATTTTATATTTTATTTTCTTGAATTTTATATACCCCTTGATCTGTATTTAGTGATATACATTTGATAGAGGCATGATCATTAATAAATATTTTATTTATATTTTATAACAATAACAAGACTGATGACAAATGATTATTGGTCCCACACTGCTTTCAGGAATTTCATAGAGGTTGGTAAGGATTTTAGTCCACTGCATCTTCTAATGGCAAGAGCCACTTGTTTACATGCAGGAAGACCAAAGTGCTGTCACATCATCTCGTATTATTTTCATGGTTTTTATAATACAGAGCTACAGATTTCTTTTTCATGTGAATCCACCAAATTTTCTTCATATTGTCTATTTTTTTAAAAAAAGCACATAGTGCAGATGGAATAACACATGCCAATCTATTTTGTTGCCAAACAGTTTGGAACATTTGATTTCAATAGAATTAACTTAATCATGTTTAAGAATTTAAATATTAATGCAGATCACAAGCTATTTAATTGGTATAAGGCTATTAGTAAGCATTGCCAGCGATGATAACTATAATAGATGAGTCAAAACATAATCTTGGATATACAGACATGGTCATAAATGCTTTGGTCTGTTTATTTCCTAACTCTCTGAGTGCTCTGTTTCATTGGTGTGTTGTTTTCCTGATCTAATTCCTTCAATTAGATGTTTTCAAACATTCTATTTTTAATCATTTGGACTTTTTAAATCATATGATCTACTTTTCATACTTCTCTAAGCTACTCTATACATTGCCTGTCAAGGCATCCTAAAGCAGAAGATATTCTAGTTATTAAACCTTTCAATGCCTTCCATTTACACAGTGAACAAAATGCAAAGTTGTCCAAAGTGTTTAATCATCCAAGCCAAATTCGATTTTCCTAACTTTTCTTGTGTTAAACCCTTTTCCACATGTGCAACCTTTTTAATTATCTGTAACTAATCAAGTAAGCATGTCCTGTGCTTTTTCATTTTATCTTTGCTTGAGCAAATCTTTCCCCTACAAGCGACTCTTCTAAGGTGTTTGCCAACACTTAATCTGTTCTTACAGGTCACTTTCAGTTTTACAATTACACAATTTTTTTCTATGTTCCCTAGTTTAAGTAAAATCTGTTCACACCTATTTTCTGTGTACAGGCTGTTAGGAAAATTAGTCTTATATTTAAGTTCTTTGAGACCAACATTTCTCTCTAGATAGAGTTCAAGCTCCTGGTGACCTCTATGTGAGGACTGCTGTATAAATAATAACTAGCACTATTTTGTTCCCATAATAGGCATTCAGTGTCTGTTTGTGAAATTGAATTTTAATTAATTAAGTACCAGATGTTGAAATGAATGCTCTTTTATTAAGGCACATCATTTTGAAAAAGGATTTGTAAGATGAACATTGAGAGGAAAATGTAGGCTGGGAGAAATAGTGGAGAAGATGGTTGTAATTGTCTCATGAAATAGTCATCTGTTGCTTCCTGTTCTATGTTGTCACAATTAATTTTATAGTACCCTTTTAAAGCTTATCCCAATATGATTATGTATTTACATATCTGTATCATCACTAGACCACAAATTCAATAATAATGAATTATGTTTTATTTGATTTTGTATTTAAATATCTTGCATAGTGCTTGACCCATTGTTTATACTATAAATGCTTATTATATGCTGAATGAAAAGTGTACAAACAAAAGACTCAGATCTGGAGACGCTCACATCTCTCAAAGGAAATCTAGGAATATTGTACTGCTGTTTAAATCTGTGGCTTGAAAATGTATAATTGTTTTATTCTCATTATTCTTTTTGATACTGAAAAAATGGAGTAATAACCAGAGTAATTATCTACATTTTCCTGAATTTTGCCTTCATTTACTAAAAGACTTCTAAATCTTTGTTTCATAAATTACTTTTCTCCCAATTATTCTAGGACCGAGATAATTCGCTTTTTCAAATGAGCGACTCTTTCAGTGAACATGTGAATATTCTATTGTTTTTTTACCGGTAGTCACAATGCTCTTTAGCTAAGCGTGCTGCTGACGTTGCTGATGTCTGCAAGGCTGGGTGAAGGTGCCTTGTCCATTTGTCTGCCCACAGTTGAGTCCATGACAGACCTGCCAGGGAAACCAATCCTAGGGAAGCAACACTGATAGACAGAGAATTTTCTTTCTAAATTTTTTTTCAATTATTGTGAATACAAAATAGTTGTATATGTTAATGGTATACATGGTATGTTTTGAAACAGGCACACCATAAGTAATAATCAAATCAGGGTAATTAGAGTATCCATCATCTCAAGCATAACTATTTGAAACTATTTAGCAAATTATTGCTAACTATAGTCACTCTATATTGTGCTGCCAAATAGCAGATCACATTCATTCTATCTGTAATTTTGTATCCGTTAGCCATTCCTATCTTATCCCTGACTCCCTGCTACCCTTCCCAGCCTCTAGTAACCATCAATCTACTCTCTATCTCCATTAATTCAATTCTTTATTTCCCATATATTAATGAAAACATGTGATATTTGTCTTTTTATGCCTAGCTTATTTCCCTTAACATAATGGAAACTCTTAGGTCAAGTCAAGAGAATAAACCTCCTCTTTTGGAACACTGAAACATCTAAGGAGCTCATTTAACCCAATGTGGGTAGACTTCTAATGGAAAAGTTTCTTACATACACACACACACACACACACACACATCATGTACACCAAACTTGTGATTTTAACTACTGAGAAATTAGATTAGATGGCCTCTAATGTTCCCTCACCCGAGAGACTCTATTACATGCTCATTCATTCACTCATTCAATAAATACTATAAAGTTCTTCTAAGTGACAAAGAAGATGTTGGGTAAGAATGAAGGCTTAGTCTAAAAATGCAACAAACACAAAAAAAGTTGGAGAAGCAAGTCACCACTTTAGTTTGTATCCTCACTTTGCAGTATATCATTTAATATTTTAACAATTTATTTAACCTTTGGACTTATAGTTACCTTATAAGAAGTATAGTAATGGCAATAGTAACCTTATAAGAAGAGAAGCCAGTAAGTAAAATTAAAAAGAATTGGCCTATGGGGTAGGATAAGAATCATCAGTCATGGGTTATGGGAGCAAAGGAAGAAGAATTTATGTACTTCTCAGATGTTAAAGAAAAAAAAAAAAAACATGTCCAGTAGGATAAAAGTCACATCAAAGAGAAACTGGGAGCCAAAGAAATCCATCACCCCCATTATTTGTTTAACCAAAGTCATGGATTTAGTTTATATTATATTTATTTACCTTTTTTGCTCCAGGTGCTGCAGTAAGTGTTGGCAATATAAAAACTAATGTAAAATAGTTTCCAGCTTACTACTTGAACTTTATTTTTTTATTTCAGGTTCAGGGATACATGTGCAGTTTTGCAATACAGGTCAATGTGTCACAGGGGTTTTGTGTACAGAAAATTTCATCACCCAGGTACTGAACTTAGTACTTAATAGTTATTTTTTTCCGATTGTCTCCCCCCTCCCACCCTCCACCTTCAAGTAGGTTCCAGTTTGTTATTCCTTTTTTTGTGTCCACGTTTTTTCATTATTTAGCTTCCACTTATAAGTGAGAACATGCAGTGTTTGGTTTTCCGTTCTTGCCTTAGTTTGCTAAGGATGATGGCTTCCAGCTCCATCTACGAAGAAATTACAGGAACTTTGGAAGGCATTAGAGTCACCAGTGCCTCTTATCATTCTTTATATCCCCTCCCACAAAGTTTTTGATTTAATGCAAATTATTGTCCAGAAAAAAACAATTTTATAAAAATAAGCAACCTGCATGATTATGAGTAGGTGACTGAAGGACCATTCTGCAATAAGACAGCTTTAGTGATTATACATTGAATTCACTTCAAGGTTCATAGTTGTAAAAGAAGCTTTAAATATAAAAATTGTTTCTTATTTAATCTTAAAAATTTCTTACATAATTTGAATCAAAAAGTTAAATAGATGCTAATTTATTTCATTTATCATCTTGTATTCCATTTTATTATCTAAGCTTCTGAAAATCAAAATTGTTACATTGTGTTTGGAAAATATTTAAGGAAATAATTCTTTTGTTAGTCTAAGGAATGAAAGATAAAATTGAATAGCTAATCTTACACATACGTACTATTTTATGAAAATATACACTGAAATTATATAGGATTGCAACACAATTTGCAAAAAAAAAGGTTGAGGGATTTAAGATTTAAAAAGAAATTTTCCATTTTAAAAATAACCAAAAATAATGACAAATTCTGAATATCAGCTGGATAAATTCTGTTCATGTGTGTGATGCAGGTAGAAGAAATAATTATATACCATTATTAATGTAGGCATTGTCCACATGAGTCTAATGTAATTAATACAGAATTCTAAGAGTGTTCCAAATATTATTTTACACTTCCAACAAGAGGAAGAAAACACCTAACTACACAGTTCTATGATTCTGACCCTCTTTACAACAATTTGTATAGGTCAAGTGGTCTCAGCTGGATCCCTTGGTTCAGCTAGGTCTAAACATGACTTGTCAACTCGGTTAGCAGAGTCAAAATTTGCATGAGGGTTTGTTAAAACAAGTGTAACAAAACACACACACTTAAGAAAGTAAAAACAAGGTAAGAACAATGAGTGGTATGTTTCTGGTATATTGGGCCTTTGACCAGAATTTCTTGATTTTTGATGAAACTCCAAGCAAATGAGATGGGATGTCTGGAAGAGCTATATTTACTAGAACTCTAAGGATAGATTGAGAACCTGAGCAATATTGCTTTTGTAGTTACATACGGAAGTAGTTGCAAAGTGAGGGAGAGCATCCGTCTCCTCAGTAAGACATGGCTTTGATTGACAGAAGACTATCGTGCGCATATGATTTCTGCTGAGAGTTTTAGCACATTGTCAGTAGTTCTCAGAATGTCATGTACACGCAGGTGGGAGAGACTTCCTGTGCACATTACACTGTGTAGGTCCTCAAGACTTCAGCACTGACCATGACTAGATGAAGGAATGCCAGAGGACATGGAGAAAACTTATATGACATTATCTGTGAACTCCCTGAAATTATACAGTAAGATATAATAGGGTGGCCACAATCCCATGTTAGTATCTGAGGAAAAGATAAGTAGAAAAGCATGAGCTACATATTGCACTCTGAAAATAAGGGTCTCATCTTAACATAAAATTGTAATCTATGTACATAAGATCTGAGTATGATGTATGTATTAAAAATAATTGTCTGCAAGGATAGTGCCTTCCTTCAACTAAACAATACATTATTTAGAAAAATGATGTGGAATCCAGTATGGAATTCTTGTTATTGTGTGATTAAGTTTTCTTTAGTTTACATTGTATTATTTCAAAGAGCAAGTCAGAAATTTTTCTCATCAACTGGATACACTGAACATATTCATCAATATCATCAAAGCAAACAAAATTCACAGATGGTTCAAATGTCAGGAATTTCAAACAGAAACATGGGCAAAGTTAAGAGAGCATGTAAGGGATGCCAAGGATCCTAGACATCATCAGGACTGGGGAAGCATTACTTCTACTGGGACTGAAATTATGTTCCCAGAGATTAATGATTCTAAGAGTCAAAGGAAAGGCCACCTTGTGGTGCTACAAAGGAATGCAATTATTGTAAAAGATGAGGCTGGGCGCCATAGCTCACGCCTGCAATCCCAGCATTCTGGGAGGCCAAGGCAGGCGTATTGCCTGAGTTAAGGAGTTTGAGACCAGCCTGGGCAACATGGTGTAATCCCGTCTCTACTGAAATACAAAAAATTAGCCAGCCATGGTGGCACATACCTGTAATCCTAGCTACTAGGGAGGCTGAGGCACGAGAATTACTTGAACCTGGGAGGCAGAAGTTAGTGAGCCGAGATAGCACCATTGTACTCCAGCCTGGGTGACAGAGCAAGACTCTTCCTCAAAAGAAAAAGAAAAGTTAATGCTGAAAGCCAACTGGTTAGGAAATCTGGTGATGTAACATATTGTATCAGCCACCGTCATCCCCATCTCAGAGAAGGGCAGAGGATTGAGAATAGATCCTTGATGTGGAGACTGGGGATAACCCACAGAGTTTACTCTTACAGGTAATTGTGGTGTAGACAGATAATTCAGAACCTTTGTTCTCAATTGCTGGGTAATTTCTAGGCTATTCCTTTTGTTCAGGCTACAGCAAAGGTAGAATATTAATGCAAACGAGCTGCATATACTTACTATGCTTTGCCTGTGTGATATCACGTAACTGAAAATTTAGCTGTTGTACATTGAGCTAACTCAAATGTACATTACACGCTCTTGGTAGAATTGATCAATGAAACAAATGTTTATATGTTAGAATATCATTTAAAAGTATAACAAAATTTAAGTAGCTGAAAGAAAAAAGAAATAAAAAATGTTCAGGGAAGTGTTGTATTATACAATATCCTTTTATTCAAACTGTATTTTAAATACATCTCTGTTTCTATCCTAAGTGTGGGCACTGTATTTTGCATGTACAGTGTCTTAATCTGTGCTACACACAAATGCCATGGTTGAATTTACATCCACCTACTTAGCTCAATTAGTGTATTTTTAAATAGCTATGTAAAGCTTTTTTTTTTTTTTTTTTTAAGCCAAAATAGCATCCTGTGAAATGCTTGGGTCCAAAATAGAATTATGTGAAATCCAAAAAAACCAAAATAGAATTCCTACAACTCCTGAAATCTAAAACACTTGAAAATAGCTTCAGTGGGTGTGACATATCCATCACTTTCTTGTTGACTTAAGGTCACCTCTCAGGTCTTCTTTGTAGATTACTTAAAAATAAAAACAAGCCAGGCACAGTGGCTCACGCCTGTAATCCCAGCACTTTAGTAGGCTGAGGCAGGTGGATCACAAGGTCAGGAGTTTGAGACCGGTCTGGCCAACATAGTGAAACCCTGTCTCTACTAAAAATACAAAAAATTAGCTGGGCGTGGTGGCAGGCCCAGTTAATTTTTTGTATTTTTAGTAGAGAATTTTGGTCTTTATTCTAAGAAAACAAAGATGGCATGGTCAAGATTTGAAATAGAAGAGTAATTGATCTGATTAATTCCAACTTTGTTTTAAAGTTTGCATTCTATGTGTAGAATGAAGAATAGATGTTGGAGGGATATGAGTGTATCTGAGGAGTTGACAGTCTTCTTGGTGGAGCTGAAGTAGAAAACAGACAATTCTGAGAAATATTTAGAAGAACATAAATTTGGAAGAGAGAACAGAGTTAAAAAAATACAGCTCCAAATAAGAGACAAAATACTTCATCAAATCGGTATCTTCCTTTTGGTTGTCTCTTTAAAAAGAATCTACCTATTGCTGATGTAGTGTGCAGTAAGTAATTATCTGGTATTTATGACTCTAAATATATTGTGCTTTTGTTTCCACTACTTTTACATTAGTTTATTTCCTAGATTACAGTTGATTTTTTTTTTTACTACTCCTTATGGTTTTCAATAATATCCCCTTTTTTGACCACTTATGATGCACACATTGGTACTCTAATCTAGCTCTATTTTCTGAGAGATGATATGTCATTTTTGTCTCACTTTGAGATATGTATAGCATTTGGTATTTGACAGAATTGCCTTAAGTAACTGGAATTTTAGTAGTGGCACTTCCTTGCCATTATTTTTCTTTTGTTATACTGGGATAAATTCCTTCCTCACTTCTGTCCTTGATCTATACATTGTTCTTAGGTTGTGCTTTGCATATGAGCTAGAAATTAGCCATGGATTACCAACTTTAACATTGAAGACAGCTGCTTTCCATTTTCAAACTGAAGAATGCTATTTCCAATGAAATTGAAATGAAAGAAAGTATAAAGACTGTTTTTATTTTACTTTTAGAATTTGCTTATTGTTGTATTCCATGAGTAGTTTGATGCGTATAGGAGTTTTACAGACATTATAGATGATCCTCCCTGAGCACCAGTTAATCTTCCTGATAAATAATTATAGATTTTGGTTCATTTTTGGTTTTGACCAACCAAGTAGCAGATAGCATACTTACACATTCACATTTTATAGATGATTCTAAATGTCACTCAAATAAACAGTAAATCTAGATTCAGTAAATCTTCTTCAGACGGACTTTAATATATCAATTCATTTTCATCAGTATACTTGTCAAATACATATGAAATATACAAAAATTGCCAGGTGTGGTGGTTCACGTCTGTAATCCCACCACTTTGGGAGGCCGAGGTGGGCAGATCACCTGAGGACAAGAGTTCAAGACCAACCTATCCAACGTGGTGAAACCCCGTCTCTACTAAAAATACAAAAAATTTAGTCGGGCGTGGTGGCACATGCCTGTATACCAGCTACTTGGGAGGCTGAGGCAGGAGAATCACTTGAACCCAGGAGGTGGAGGTTGCAGTGGGCTGAGATCTCACCATTGCCCTCCAGCTTGGGTAACAAGAGCAAAAACTCTGTCAAAAAAAAAAAATATATATATATATATATATATATATACACAAAATTATATAAATATCCCATAAATGTTTTTAGTCATGAAATAGAATTATATACTTTTAAATACACTGTTTTCTAACAAACTTTTTTCTAACTATGCGCATAATTGAAGATGAAAATCTAATAGTCTATATCATAGCCTAATGTGCTGAGTGTAACACTGTAAACAAGTGGGCTTCTTCAATTGTGTCATGCACATATACATGGAGGAAAAATTCTGAACTTTTGCCAGGTGTTCTACAATACGACAAACAGTCTTTATTTAAAAATCTAAATTAATTTAATTTTTTTATACTTTTATTTTAGGTTCAGGGGATATATGTGCAGGTTTATTACATGAGTAACTTACATATAAAACTGCCAAAATTTCAAATAGTTATATTCCTTAATTACATCTTGATGGAAAACAAAAGAATTTTGTAAACAATTAGTCACCTGTTATTTTGTGTATCAGATAACATGTTACATTTCTCTTGTTCTGCTGACTTGAACTTATCAAGACTTGAATGTACCTTTTTTATTTTTTTTTCTGAAGCTCTGCTACACAACAGATGGGATGTCTAACATCCTTTTCTATTTAAAACATGCAAGTTCTAATCAACAGGAGGGTTTTAGAATGTTAAACCAGCCAGCCATAAGAAATGTGTCATGCAATTTCCTGTCATTCTAATTAATTAGATAGCATTATTTGTTGTCCCCAATGAACCTAAATGAGCTCAATGCCAGGATAATAGCTTCATTCTTATCAAAGGTTTGTTTTCATATTATTCGCTTGGATTGAAGCAAAAAAATTCAAATATTCCAAGATTAGCCCCAGTTTATGAGGACTATGATTAATATATGAAACCTACATATTTAACCTAAGTACTACCAGCAGCCTATTACTGCATGCCATTCTTGTTCTAAAATTACTGATTAAAAGAAATGCTATCTAAATTATTAGTGTGCAAACTATAAATAAAATATATGAAATTTTTGCCTTAATTATTGGGACACAAATGAACATAAGATTAAATATCAAATGAAAATCAGAAAACAAATTAGAAGACAAAGTGATTCGAAATATTTAATCTTAATCTGAAGGACATCCTGTGAGATTTTAAAGTGAAAGAGACATGCTAAGTAAAATAATAATGACAATAGGTAATTAAGCAAAAGTGCAAAATGCTAATTTCACTGTATGATTCCAGCAAGTATCATACATTTATAATAGTGTGATACTTATAAATATTTACCTATCATTACCATCCTTAAAAATATCTACTTACTCAAAACTTCTCACTAATTATATATTTATTTTCTTCCCAATAGCTGTGCTTTGATATTTTCTGCAAATTTATTTAAATTGTTTATTTAAATGTATTTCATTTTTATTTCAAAAGTCTAAACATATGTTTACCAACACAAACGCTTATTGTTGTATATAAAAATTTAAATGTTGATGGTAACAAGTGATGTAATCTCTAATAATAAATCAGATCTGTGTGTATTTGATGTGTCTTCTAAGCAGATATTTGTATAATCACATTGACATCTGGAAATAACTCGCAACTGTAATAGATCTTAAAAGTTGCCATGACACTCCTATTATTGCTTTGGAAAAGTCTTCCACCACTGTTATGTCATAATTAAGTATTAATTGATAGAAATATGTGCTTTATCTTTGATAGTACTTCAAGGCTGTCAGCAACCAGTGCATTCTCTTCAGCTCATTTATTTCAGTTGAAAACCTACTGATTTGCTAGCATCCACATAAATTGTGCTCATGAAATATTCCTCCATTTACATAATTGTAATTAAACATTCCCTTCCATAAAATGTTCAAGCTAAGTTTCACATTTTCCTTGTTTTTATATGTCAGTGTCTGTAATATGTACTAAACCACAGGTTGACAAGCTTTTTCTGTAAGGGGTCAAATAGTAAACGTATTAGGCTTTGAAGTCTATTCAGTCTCTGACACAACTATTCACCTCTGTCACTGAGGTGTTTGCAAACAGCCATAGGAAATGCGTATGTAATGGATGCATTGCAATAAGAATTAATTTACTGAAATAGGTAGCATGTTTGATTTGGCCCACTGACTATAGTTGGCCCATTCTCACGTTAGACTAGAGGCTTCTTTAGGAAACAGACAATACCTTATTCATTTTCTTTACCACACAGTGTCTGCCACAGAAATTTGCACATTTTAGGGCCTTCAAAATTCATTGAATTACTGGGAGATACGTTACTGTAGTATAATATACTGTACAGTCAATTGTATAAGTTATGGGGAGTACATAAAGTTAAAAGAAAAAAAGGAAATGATTCAGAGAAAACAGGAGTAAAATAAAAATCATCTATGTTGTCATTTTAAACTATTTTCCTTAATTAGAAATTATATTACAAGAAAAAATGAATCAATAATAATTTTTGATTTATTTCACTTTGTTGGTGAGAATTCAAAGTCCTTTTCCATGAGGAGCACATAATAGAACTAGGTAGAAAGACAGCATTCCGAATGCCTTAAGAAAGTGGTGAGCACAGATCCATTGTTACACAGCAACACGTGAAATACTTCCAAAAATAATTGACATGCACTTCAGATATGACAAATGAGAAGAGTTTTTGAAGGTTCAAAACTATGAAATATTGAAGTAATTGCTGCTTTGAACCTTGCTCTCTAAATTCATTTAAAAAATGAAGTATAGGTACAGACTGAAAATAGAGGAAGTCCTTTCATTTTCCCATAATATCGCTGGTAGGTATGCCATAAAGACAATTGTATTTCCTCAGACCTGGATTCCAGAGTTAAACTTGTGACCAAGATTTCTGCTTTAAATAACTCAAAAATGTGACTTTCTATAATGCAAACAAACTTACAACTGCAAAGTGCTTATTTATTCACAGTGGTGCACCAAATTCCGTAAAATGTGAACATATAGTTCTAAAAATTTCAGTGATGCACATCATGAGCTTGAGGAAATGGAAAAGCGAATAAATGGAGATATTGGAGGGACAGAAAAAAATATTGATCTGGAAGTTATATGTGAGGTCAGGGCTAAAAATACTGATTTGGGAGTCATGGACAAAGAGATCTCTTGGAGAAGGAGTTTTGACTTTCCTGCAATTGGAATGATGGAGTAGAAAATCCACTGTAAAAACATTTAAAAATATGAGGCCCACATTTGTGGTTGGTTGGTTGACTCTACAGACTTATTTCCCTGTCTTTAAACTAAGAGAGATGTCTTAGACGTCTAGAGGACCTTCAGGTACTTTTCAGCTGTAAAATTACCATTTATGCATGAGGCCTCCTTCAATTTAAATGAATACATATGTCACATTAAATGTCATAATTGAGCTTATATTCATATTTCTACCACAATAAACCATAGCAGAATATTTAATTAGGGCTTATTGTGTTTTCTCGTTTAGAATTCATATGGGCTTCATGAGGTTTCAAATCCCTTAAGAAAGATGTTCAACCAGTTACATTTATTTTGGTTTCTTCATTTATGTTTTCTATAAGCAAACTTGCTTTAAGACATCTTTCTATTTGGGATGCTTCTGTTTGAAATTTTTGCAATAATTACAGTATGAACGTTGCTATTAATGGGGATACTGCTAGTTTTCCTACTGGAAAGCAGATTTGCTCATGATTCATTATTGATTACACCATTTTTTTATTGTGTTTTAGGTTTTGGGGTACATGTGAAGAACATGCAAAATTGTTGCATAGGTACACACGTGGCAGTGTGATTTGCTGCCTTCCTCCCCTTCACCTATATCTGGCATTTCTCACAAGAAATTGGAATGTAATATGATTTTCATACAAATCTACCTATATTTGCATAATATTAAGAACAATTTTAATCTAGTTCCTATCCTTAAGTATATTTCAACTTAATCTTTCCTTAGTTCTTACAGAGTGGTTAAGCTCTTGTACTATAGTTGATATTAACTGCCTAGTCAGAATCTGTATACAAGTAAAAATAAAAAGGAAATATGTAGAACACATGCCATAGCAAAATTATTAATTAGACAAGTCATTCCTCACTAATTTGTTTGAAAATAAATTTAACCAGATTTTGCCAAAATAAAGACGTCTCAAACTCTGATGGTAATTAGGTAAGTTTCATAATTTTCTTAAAATTAAAGAACAAATATAGACAGATGATGTGGAAAGAAATTTGGAAAGCCCTAAATTAGAAGACAAAGGTAAATTTAGATCATTCCCTAAGGGTAGCACAGATATTTCTGGAATGACTGGCAGACAGAATGAGATCTTCTACAGTGCTGGTGCCAAGGATGAGATAGTTAAGTTCTTACCATAGGATTAAACAGATTAAATATGGATTAAGGCAGAGTCAGAAATGTCAAAAAAAAAAAATTGATACCTGGCTTCAAAATACTTAAAAAAATTTACTAAAATAATTATGTTATACTACTCTTGACTATCTTTGAAACCAATTGTGAATTAATTCACACTGACAATAAAACAATCCGAACTGATTTCTGTACTTTTAGAGCCTTTCATCAGGATCAGCATGGAGAAATACAAAGTGCATACCATTCCCTCATATAAAAGCAGTAAACATAGGGATGTATTAGTTTTCTATTGCTGCATAACAAGTGTCCACAAACTAAACAACAGCCATGTATTAGTTCACAATTCTAGAGGTCAGAAGTCTGGCATGACATGACTTAGTTCTCTGCTCAGGGTTATTACAGCTTGAAATCAAGACGGTTCAGTCTGAGTTTTTGTCTGCAAGCTCTGGGGAAAAAGCTGTTTCTAGGTTCTTTCCTGTGGCTAGCAGAAGTCAGTTCTCTGCCATTGCAGTTCCTTTGGTCTCCCCTTTCCCTCACTGATGTTGGATGAAGACTGCTCTTCATCCAGCTGCTAGAGCCTGTCTTTCTCTATTGTCAATTCAGAACAAGGATGTCTGATTTTTTTCCAGGCAGAACACAGTTCATCTCTGTGAGTTTCATTCTGTGACAACCTAGTGAAGAATCTCTGCTTCTAACGGATTCACGTGATTAAAAAAGGCCAACCCAGGCTGGCCATGGTGGCTCATACCTGTAATCCCAGCACTTTGGGAGGCAGAGACAGGTGGATCACGAGGTCAGGAGTTCTAGACCAGCCTGGCCAATGTGGTGAAACCCCCTCTCTACTAAAAATACAGAAATTAGCTGGGTGTGGTGATAAGTGCCTGTAGTCCCTGCTACTCAGGAGGCAGAAGCAGAAGAATCACTTGAACCTGAAATGCAGAGGTTGCAGTGAACCAAGATGGTGCCACTGCACTCCAGGCTGGGCAACAGAGTGAGATTCTGTCTCAAAAAAAAAAAAAGAAAGAAAGAAAGAAAAGAAAAGGTCCACCAAATTGTCTTCCTATTTGAGGTCAACTGTGCCATATAACATAACCTAATCAAAGTAGTAATATTTATGAAATTCACAGTTCCAAAGATTATACAGGGTGCCATTGTAGAATTCTGCTTATCACTGGACTCTGGAATCTAAGGACCTGTCTTTACACCCGGGCTCTGCTAATTTGTAGTTGTGCGATCTTGAGAATTCTCATGATTTATTCCTTCCTCAGACTTCTTTGTAAAATTAGCATAATACTATTGTGAGACGTTTAAACTGATATTAACTCCAGAAATCATGTTAGTTAGCTATTATCATTAAGTTACAAGACTATATAGACAAGTATGGGGAGAAGAAATGGTATGAACAAATAGTTCATAGTGAGCCCGCATCTTGAAATGAAGATGAAATGAGAGCCATCTGTTTGCCCTTCTCTCCAGGAATTTCAGTTCCTATGATGCTCCCATGATGAAAATATCTTGCAATGCTAAAGTTCTAGAATTTAAAATATGAGTTTTGGGTACAGTTTCACCACTAAATAGGACCAAGGCAACTCCTTCATCTGCTATACCTGGGAAAACAATGATCTTAAATAGTACTGGGATAAACTGGTTACTAGACTTATTGAGAAAGAGTCACCAAAGGTCCAAAAATCCATAAGAAGGAATTTTCAAGGGTTACAGTACATTTATCTGAAATTTAATTTATGCACTGAATTTATGTAATCACCCCTGAATGAGATATGACTTCACTTGTAAATTCAAATTGATCCAACTACAGAAGCCAAAATTAAACAATTTTACAGCACTGTTATTTTGACTATATAAAATGCATTTTCATAAAATGACTACTGCAGTTTTTATTTATCTTTCCTCTCTTTCAGAATCATCTATGAACAATTTTATAGAAGTAGTTGCTGGCCTGACTAAAATATGTACATGTTTTGGTATCTTAATATCAGCTACCTTCATGCAAAACAGTCTCCCCTCTGCACTGAAGTTCTGCCTTATTCTGTGACACATGCCCCCTACCGTGGTTAGGACTTGAGGGTATTTAAAGAGCCTGAGATTTACAATCAGAAATGCCATGGATTTGAAGGCTGTTGCATTGAAGTTCGACGTCCATGTTTTACTCCCGGCATTAGAGCCTGACTTGATTAGCAGGTCAACCATTCTAAGAGCTGGGAACTTGCTGCCTTTGAGAATCAACTTTGATGTTGATTCTTGAAATCTGTGGGTTTATTGATAAAAACTTGAATAAGAAATAATAACTACATTTGGAGCTCCTACTGCTAAACTCTGTTCATCTATTAGGGTGCCTCTTTTTTATCTACACTCAGTTTAAATTTTTCAGAGTGCTGGTTTCTCAGGATTAGATTTTGTCTAAGCTGCTTTAGCCGAATGCCTTTCCCTATCCCAGCTGATGATTCTCTTTCTTCTGTCAGCCCTGGATAGATTCTGTAGTCCCACTGTTCTCTACCAGGTCTTGTCTATCTTTGGAGACGTGTTAATAAATGTGGCCTAACTGCACTGTATTAAATTGTAGAGAAGCAATACCAGGATAAGAATAGATAAAACTGTGCCCTGCATTACTCCAATCCAAGGGTGAATACTAAGATCTATTTTTGTTTGTTTGTTGGGAAGTTGTTAACATTTTCAATATAATCAATGAAAGCCTGTCATTGAAGGCTGTTAAAATGGACTAGAACACTTCACAGATTACATTTTCAATACTGTTGTGTTTTTTCCTTAACAGTTATGCCTAAAGCCAGCATCAGCCATTTGGCTGACGGTTTATATTAAAATCAAGAGAATCTCTGTTTAGGCATAGGGATTTTTGCCTTTATTTATTGAGATATTATTCATAGACCACCTGTGGTAATAAATACCTAGAATTTTTTTATTTATTAAGCTGATTTATTTTATTTGTTTATTTAATGCAAATTGTCTGATCCCATTACATTTATGCTGAATCAATATTTGGATTCAGCTAGCTCGCCAGGTGATTTCTTTATCTACTGACTATAACAATGCTGGCAAAAATTCAACAGCCTTATAATAAAATATAAAATTCTAACATACACTTCTGTCAGATTCCAACTCTATTCATTTGCTACTCTATGTTACAGAAAAAAGATAATATGCAAATTATAGTAATTAAATGAATTCTGAATGTTTAAGACATTCTGCTTATTCTTGTGGGTTTTTTCTAATATCAGTTATACAAAATAGGAGATTATTATATAGATGCTGTGAAAGGAAATGTAAACATTTATACATGGCTTGGGTCATGGCATAAAACTTTCTGGATCAACAAAGTTCAACGACTCATATCCACTGAAAAATGACTGACATCATCCTTCACTCTCAAACTGATTTTCTTCATGTTAATTTTGAAATCATGCAGTAATATATGTCCCAGTGCTTAGACAAGGGATGACTCTGTTTAGGAGAATTAAGTCTCTCTACCTATAAGCAGAACTGTGAGGTGAGGGTAGTGTTTTATTGAATGATTCAGAAAGATAGGATAGGAATGTACAGAATCATTATAAGTTAGTTTGCAGAAAGGCATACAAATATATACACAGAAACAACTGGGTAACTTGAGCAGTTACATAAATCATGCTGATCTAACAAGCTTCAAACAAGTGGAAGTCAGGCCCTTGTCTTGTCTCTAAAGACATTCTTTGCCTTTTAGTTGAGCCCCTTTCTTTCCAGGCAGAGTTGACCTCAGACTTCTCTCTAACATTAATCTCCAATAGCTAGGTAACAAAGGTAAATTCAGTGAAGGCATTACTGCCATCCTGGGAAATTGGAGGGTGAGCTACAATGCCTATGCAGCAAAGCCGAGTAAACCAGAAATAAGAAAGATAAACAATCAGTGGACACATTCTTCTCCCACAAACGCATTCTCATCAAATTGCTACAGCTACGGGGTCCCAAAGGATGAACTGGCAAGAAAAACACAAATGAAAAAATAAAACCTATTCACAATTTCACTGTTTGTTGAGACACAGTAATTACAGAACTATCAGGCCCAATTACAAAGCACACAGAGTCAATTGGCATTAAGTATTTAGAAAGCCAAGCAGAGAAGCTATTTGACCAGCGTGCTTCCATTCATTGCAACCCAGCTCAGGGGCCTCTTGCTCCTGGTTTGTAAGTCAGACAACTACATTGTATAATTGCATTGCTTGTTCACTCTGCCCTTAAACATTTACCATAGAGAATTAATTTCTCCATGAGATCTTCTCTTGCAACTTAGAAAATGCTGATTACTTGCTCCATTCCCATTGCAGGAATTTCCTTCCTTTTCATAAATTCTCTTCTCTCCTTCTCTTAACATTTTGATTTATGCAATGCACATGTCAACCTAATATTTCACAAAGCTTGTGCATCAACATCTTTTGCAAAATGTATATTCTATACATATTTTGAAATCTTGTGTACATTTAGAAGTCAAGTAATATTAGAAGGTTAATTTCAAAACTCCAACTCCATCTCCATTTCTAAAATACGTACAAACATAGGCCATGATCCCAGAGATGTATTGCACAGGATGTCAGATTTTTCAGGTTCCACCTATGCTGGAGTCTAAGCTCTAAGTAACTTGGCAATGAATAAAAAATTTAATAAAATATTGCTTGTAGTAATTTTATTTCCAACAGAATAAGAATGGCAATTGACGCCTGGGACTGTGATAAATAGATGTTAGAAAAATGTGATTCTTTGATTCCTGTAAGTTTTTTTTTGTAGTCTTGGGCAGTATGATCCTTCACTCAGATGAACACACAGGAGGTAAATTAAGAGACTTTCCATAAATTCTCAGAAAGGAAATGCAACAGGTGTTAAACCTGTTTCTTTGTACGTATCACTTATCAAAATTTTAATCCTTTTATTAAAATCAGTTTAGTTTTTATTTATGAAATATGTCCATTTTCCAGAAAACTGGAGTAGAACAATAAATATACATTTAGGTACCCAACATCAATATTTTTAAAATTAACATATAGCTCTACTGGTTTCATTTTTAAAATAGCATTTTAATTATGCATTTAATATTGCCACACCTATCCCACCTTCATGGTCTCATTTATTTTTCTTTTTGCCTAAATGTCACTATTGTTCTGGTAACTATGTATCCTTCTCATGTATGTTTTAAAAAGTAAATGTGTGCATCCATAAATACTAGTACTTCTCAGTGTTTCAAAAATTCATATCAATTATAATATAATTATCACTTTCAATTTACCTTTTTAAATGTATCCAACTTTTGAATGTAGATTTCATTCCGCCATGTTGACTGTCTTATCCTTACTGGTATAAATATCACAATTTATCTATTTCTTATTTTGTGAACATTTCATTTAGGTTTTGCTTTTATAGAAAATATTTCATGCACTACATTATCTAGATTTTGATAGACTTATCTTGATATTAAGTAGGTTCTGTTCTTCCTCTTTGTTTCTTCTCCCTAAGCATGTTCTCCACTGTTTTGAGTCATTTTTACAATTCTATACCATATTTTTTGTTTTCATATTTAGGACACATCACTGACTAGATCTCAATTAAAATAACTTTGAATTTTACATTTATTATATAATTAATTAGGGAGACATTTATTTATCATTAATAAACACAATAAATTATCAACATTAACTCATCTTCTTTAAAACCAGAAATATAAAATATATTTTATTGATATTTTTTGGTTTTGACATATTTTTATTTTTAATAGACATTGCTGGCCAGTGTGGTGGCTCAAGCCTGTAATCCCAGCACTTTGGGAGGAGGAGGCAGGCAGATCACCAGGTCAAAAGATCAAGACCATCCTGGCTAACATGGTGAAACCCCATTTCTACTAAAATTACAAAAAAATTAGCCAGGTGTGGTGGCACTTGCCTGTAGTCCCAGCTACTCAGGAAGCTAAGACATGAGAATCACTTAAACCCAGGAGGTGAAGGTTGCAGTAAGCTGAGATTGCCCCACTGTACTCCAGCCTGGGCGACAGAGAGAAACTCCATATCAAAAAAAAAAAAAAAGACATTGCTAAGTAAAGTTTGCTAATAATTTAATAATTTTGCATGATATGTTCATAGGACAAATTGGCTTATAAATTTTTTCTTAAACAGTTCTTGTCCCATTTTGGTATAAAAGTGTTGGTAGTATCATAAAATGATTTCATGTGTTTATAATAGAGGACTCATCATTTTCTTGAAGGTTTGATCAATGTTGTCATTAATATAACCGGAAACACTATGTTTGTGTGAGGAGATTTCTACTATTTCTGCTATTCAAATGAGTATTGATGAGTTAGATTTAATATTTCTTCTTGAGCCAAAATTACTACCTTATTTTTGTTTAAAAAAAGTTTCATTTAAGCTTTAAATTTGCCATGCAGTTTTTTCATACTGTTGTTTTATGATATTTAAAGATTATGTTTTATCTTGCACTATTTGCATTTTGTCTTTTCTTTTCTTTCTTTCTTTTTTTTTTTTTTTTTTTTTTTTTGAGATAGAGTCTTGCTCTGTAGCCAGGCTGTAGTGCAGTGGCGCAATCTCAGCTCACGGCAAACTCTGCCTCCCGGGTTCAAGCAATTCTTCCGCTTTGGCCTCCCGAGTAGCTGGGACTGCAGGCGCATGCCACCAAGCCTGCCTAATTTTTGTATTTTTAGTAGAGATGGGGTTTCACCATGGCCAGGATAGTCTTGATCTCTTGACCTCATGATCCGCCCGCCTCGGCCTCCCAAAGTGCTGAGATTACAGGCGTGAGCCACCGCGCCCAGCTGTATTTTGTCTTTTCTAATAATGCATGTATGTGTGCATTTGTGTTCTCAGTTTTGTTTGTAGTGTTTGTCAGACATTTGTTCATTTTATTCATCTTTTTCAGAATGAGATATTCATTAAATACATAACTTTTATTAAATTCATTCTTATTTTTATAGATCACTTTCTTTTACTTTACATTCTAGTCTCTAGTTCTAGTTTACATTTCTGGTAGCTTTCAAAAATAATATAAATAATATATGTGTATATAATTTTGTTTAAGAAGTCCTTTGGGTATACCTTATAATTTTTAATAACTAGCATTTGTTATTCATCTCAAAATTTAGAAATTTATTTATAATTGTGTTATAATATTATTTCTCATTCATGAGTTAGGTAGATGTTAGTTTATTTCTGAGTGGAGTTTCTTATTTCTTGAAGGAGTAAGACATTTTAAAATCAAATTTACTGAACTATTGTCATAGAATGTGGCATATTTGATACTGATTATTTGGAATATATTTTCTACTTCCTTCAAGGATTATTATGGTATTATTTTTTGCAAAGGTTTTATATATTTTTGAAAAGAATATGCACTAATTTGGGGAATAATGCTGCTCTTTATGTCTGTTACATCACTTTTAATGCTAGCATTATGAATGTATCTTGTATCTTTTAAGTTGCCTGGTCTTTCTGTTTCAGAGAAAAGCATATCAGAAGATTTATTCACTCTGTCGTTCTTCAACTCATTTAGTTACTATTCACTGAGCAACCTCAATGTGTCATCGGGAGGATATTGGTAGGAAATCTATCCTTTCAATTGCTCATGCCCCAGAAGCTTGAAATCTTTTGTAGTACACATGTAAAATCTATCAGAAAATGTCATAGTTCTTACGATGACCTACCAAGGCTATACCTGTCTGGAATGCAGGACTATTGCAGAGTTTTGAGTAGACAAAAACAACAGACTGATTTTAATTTGAAAAGATCAGGCTCAGCTTTTATGGAAACCATTTAGAAGGCTGTTGCAGTAAATCAGATGAGAGATGATGGTGGCTTGGTTCAGGTAATAGTAGGAGAATTTTGAGAAATGATTATATTCTCTATATATTTTCAAGTACTGATATTTCTAGTGTTTTAAGTTATGTTAGATATGTGCATCAACAGTATCTTCAATTTTTTCATGTCTAGACAACTGGAGGGGAGGTTTTGTCACAAATTATATTCTATAATTATGTATTTTAAAACATTTTCTCTTAATATAGCTGAATGTTTTATATATTTAGACTATTTTGTTAGATTTACTTTGGTTCAAGCTTAAAATACCTTTCCCTTGAATTATTTCCTTTAATCTAAAAAAACCACCCTCTTTATTTCTGTTTGCTCTTAGTTATTACTGCTTTCCCAGTTTGTCTAATATTTCTTCGGTCATTCTTACACCTTTTTGTTGGCTCATGAAATGCTGTAAAATTTAAAATGTACTGACTGTATGTACAAGACACAAAAATTAAAAACTGCAAATGATGTACATCTCTTTTCACTCCTAACTTCAACCACACACTTTCTTCTCCAGGGGTGGCCAGTGTCTTCAGTTTCTATCCATCCTACTATCCATCATGTGAGCTATAAAAGATTTCAAGCTTTTTGGGCATGAGCAATTAAAAGAATAGATTGCCAACCAAGGTCCTCCCTATGACACATTTAAGTTGCTCAGTTGAGGGGTTCAAGACTTCATGGAGGCAATAAATACAGATGGAAATGGCAGGTGAAAATAGCAAGAGGCTAGAATTAGAAGGGGAGTCTGAAGATGTACCCAAATTGCTGCAATCTCATGATAAAACTTGAAAAGATAAGGAGTTGATTCTTATGGATGAACAAAGAATGTGGTTTCTTGAGAAAGAATCTACTGCTGGTAAATTCACTATGAACATTGTGGATATGACAACAAAGGATTTTGAATATAACATGAAAACTTAATTGATAAAGCATTGGCAGTGTTTCAGAGGATTAATTCCAATTTTGGAAGATGTTTTAGTGGGTAAAATGCTATTAAACAACATCACATGCTATCGAGAAATCTTTCCTGAAAGGAAGCATTAAGAATGGAGCAAAGTGTATTGTTGTCTTATTTTAAGAAATTGCAGTGACCACCTCAACTTTCAGCAACCACCACGCTGATCAGTTAGCAGCCACCAACATCAAGGCAAGACCCTCTACCAGAAAAAAGATCATGACTCATTGAAATCTCAGATGACTATTAGCCCTTTTAAGCAACCAAGTATTTTTGAACTAAGATATGTACTTTTTTTTGGATATAATGGACTACACTATAGGGCAAACAGTATAGAATGAACATTTTATATGCAATGGAAACTTCCCAAATTCATCTGCTTCATTCTTGCCTTATTGTGACATTTGCTTTATTATGGTCTGAAACCGAACCCACGATATTTCTGGGGTTTGCTTGTACATATATTTTAGCTTCTATTGTATTTGGGATTATTTCTGTTTTGCATACTATTTTTTGCTTGTTTTCCTCTTCTCCATGACTTATATTCTATCAGCCATTGTGTCATCATCTTTTCCTCTGCTAGATAGGTATTATATTGTATAATTTTATTTAATGTATGCATTCCCTGTATTCATTGACTGCATTTTTCTAATTAACACACTAAATCAAAGGCTAAATTTATTAATTCCATGATCAAAGTCTGGTCTAATATTGAGAGAGATTTTCCCTAAAAGCCAATAGAGGTACTAAAAGTGTAGTAGGAGAAAGTTGTGTAGGAGAAAACCATATTTGTGATATTTCCTTCTGTCTTATCAAAACATTCTATTAACTAAGGCATAACTCAGATCTGTCTACAAAATTCCACTTTCATTCTGTACATTTTACCTTTATGCTGGTTGTACTTCAAAAACTGTGCATAGAAAATATTCACAGTATTTTTCATGTACAAAAATGTCACTTCATTTAAACTGTGTAAAAGACTTTGAAAAAGACTAAAAAGTATCTTTCCATTAAAAAACTGTAACTCAATCTGGGTACATTATTGTATGGAGTCTGTGCCTTTCATTGTCTTTGATTTATTTTACTACTAAGATGTTGAAAATTAATAGTAACGTAATTTATTCTCTTCCATAGAAATACAAATGAATTTGTTTGTTGGAGGTGCAATTGATAACCTCCCTTTTAAAAAAATCTTGTTTTGCATTTATTGACACATTTATTTGAGTTTCTTAATTGCCCAAAAATGTATCCGCTTTTTACCTTCTCTGATCCAGTTTTTACATTTTACTCTTTTTTCATTAATTAATGAGCTAGACAAATCTTTTCTCTAGATTTATTGAGTTATAACTGACAAATAAAAATTGTATATATTCAAAGTATGCAACATTATTATTTGATAGATGTGTACAATGTGAAAATGATTACCACAGTGGAATTAATTAACACCTCTATCACCACATATAGTAATTACGTGAGCATGTGTACGTGTGCCCATGCTAAGGACACTAATAATCTACTCTTCTAGCAAATTTCAAGAAATAATACAATTGTCACCATGCTGTACATTAGATCCTCCAACAATTCTTGTTATAACTGAAGGTTTATACTCTTTGGTTAACAGCTCCCAATTTCTCTCAACGCTCATCATCTAGCAACTGCTATTTTTTTACTCTCTGCTTCTATGAGTTTAATTTTAGATTATATATGTTCTTAAAATATCTCTCTTTTCATGTTTGCTTTTTTCACTTACCATGGTTTGTTTCTGTTGTCACAGATGCCAAGATTTACTTCTTTTTATAGCTGAATAATATTTTGTTGTGTGGTGTGTGTGCTTCTCATATTTGTTTATCCGCTTATCTGTCCAGAGAGACTTAGGTCGTTTCATTATTAGCTGTTGTGAATAATGCTGCAATAAACATATGGGTGTAGATATCTCCTGGAGATACTGAGTTTGTGTCCTTTGCATATATATCCAGAAGTGTGATTGCTAAAATGTTTGGCAGTTCTATGAGATAAATAAATCTTTGAAATGTGCTAAATTTATAGAGTTACACTTTTAACTTTAAAATTCGTCATTTAATAAATCATACTTAAAATAGAAAGCTGGGTATAAAATTCTTAAATTTTGTCTTTTTTTTTTTTTTGGTCTAAATTTGAAGGCATTCCTCTGTTATTTTTGATTAGACAGTGCAGTTAAAAATTGTTAGGAGGTTTATTTTTTACATACAGGTTTTGCCCTTTCTTTGGAAGCTTTCATTATTTCATCATTTTGTAACTTATAAGAAAATTTTATCATCTATATTCTATTCTCAGACAATGAATTCTTTAAATCTGAAATCTCAGTTTTCCCATCAGATCAGAGAAATATTATTTTAGCACTTTTTATTTCTTAGTTTGTTTTATTTTCTACATTCTCTCCATTATTTAACTTTTCTTTTATATTTTCTAATATGTCTTTTTCTTTCTGTTTTAATAGGTTTCTAGCAGACTTAGGGATATTAGATTATTTGTTCAAGCTCACACATGGTGAAAGTGACAGGATTGGAATTTAGAACCCAGAAGCTCATACCTTAACATAAAAATAAATAATTAGAATTTTTTTGTTGTTGTTCATCTGTTATCTTCTGGTACTTAGTGCTATAGACAGTCAAGAATCTAGAGATTAAAACCCTGAGAGAAATATAATTGCCACTCATGTACAATTGAGTCTCCACTTTAAGATTTTCTCATTTTATTTTATTCCAAAGAACGTGTTTTCCCTTTTCAGGAGAAACAATACTAACATGTTCTTTTGTAAGTCTCCCTATAATAGCTATAGCAGACCAGACACATTAAGCCTGAAATGCTTAAATAGTGAATTACCACCAAAGGGATTTTAAAATTCTGTCTCCTGCACAGAGGATTGCTGGTGCTTACAGAATTGAAACACCAAAATAAACACAAATTTAGACACTGAGTTCTTCAATTAGAAAGAAAGTACTAGAGACTCAGGCATGACTATAGCATTTCGGAGGAAATTAAGCATTTCTTAGGAATCAATACATGCTCTGTTATTAACTATTGTTTGAATACCTGTATAAACAAATCTAAAACAGGATCATTGAAGTGCTGAAGCATTAAGCCCATAAAAAAATCTAGGCCATAAGATTCAGAAAATAAAGAAAATTACATCATTTGATTTGAACTATTTTCTTAGCTATGGTAGTTATCACGAGATACTTTGTGAGAGGCAAATCAGTGTCTGAAATTAACACCTTGATATTTTGCATATACAAAAAGTACTTGAACTTAGGTTGACATAATTCCTCTTAGAAATGTCAGTCCAGTCATTCCTTTAGCAGTCTTTGAAAGCTCTGAATAGGAAAAAAAAAAATAGCCTTATTACTTACCGTTGTATCTACCTAACTAACCATCTACTTCAACCTGAGTGGGGGGGACTCCACATGATATTAAGTCAAGGTTCTGCTGCCCCAGGAGCAGATAAAAGCAGGAGAGTAGCGAAATGATCTTGGAGAATTCTCTTAAGCAACTTTGTCTTACCTTTCTTTTTGTGTAATAATTACACGGTCGCAGAGCAAATTCTAAATGTAACTAGATTCTTTTGATTATCGATTGGAAGAGGGCACTTGGTTTACCTTTCTACATGACGAGCAGTCACTTTTTGCACTGCAGAATGCATATCTCTAACATTGAGATTTTGGTGACACCAACTCAGAGAGTTATTTTTGCTAAAAATAAACGAATATAAAAGCAAATTGATCATACACACCATGAAGCATTTTGTAAATTCATGATAATATTAAAAATATACATGATAAATCTAACATGCTTTTCTAAACTTATTTGCACATTTAGGTTTGAAATCGTTCATGCCAAAGTTTATTATTAATAATTCTCTATGATTTTCTTTTGTAAATTTGTATTTTTCTATTTTTAAAATTTTCATTTTTATTATTTTTTTCTCCCTTAGCTTTGTTACATTCTTCTCAAGGACTGAAGCGGTAGTAGGTGAATGTTCTATCTTGGTTTAACAAGTCCTGAGGGGGTACTTCAGAGTTAGAAAAAAGAAGCCTAAGATTCAGTGAAGGACAAAGGGAAAAAGGAATACAGGTGGTGAAAATCAACTTATGATCCCTGGTCCCTTGTGATACATTACACCGTACTTTACTGAAGGCTAATAGGAAATGTCTGTAAGTTTCAATGTTTAAGTTCCTACTAAGGCAATATTCTGTTCTTAAAGACATTGGTAATATGCCCTGTAGAAAATGCACACTCCCTTCATAATTCTTATACTTCTTGGTATGTGTTTTATTGCTTCCCGCTAGTCAAGATCTAGATTGTGTCTTTGCAGTGAGCCATGTTTTAAAATGTTATAAACCAGTGATAGAAATAAATAAACTTGCAACATCAGTTTTGTTAAAAAAAAAATTTAGGCAACTATATGAGGGGATTTTTTTTTAGGTCACTATGGGATTTAATTAGAAATTTCCACTATTATCTGTGGACAGATAATAATATTTAGCAACCATATCTAAATTCATTAAAATGCATTCATTTACTAGATATTTGCAAACCTACTATGTGTTATACTATGAGGGTAAAATTAATTTATTTTATTTAGTTCCACAATTTAAGAAGTAATTTTTTTTCTTTCTCTCTCTCAAGCTGTTTCACTTTCCCACTCCACTCCAGCACAACAATTTTTCGAGGTCAAAGGTAAAATGTGCCTCAAGAAAGTTTTACTATAATTTGAAGCAGATAATTTCAAGTTGAAGGGCCAAGGTTTTTAATGAGGAAGGGACCCTTGATTTCTAGTAAAGTTTGAGGAACGATTAAAGAAAATGTTTTATAGCCTTTTAAGCAAGCACCACAGGAGCTATTCCTCTGTTTCAGGGATTAAAAAATAAACCATGGTGTGCTTTCATTTTTTTTTTATTAGACACTATTTGTAAAATATTTCTTGGATAAAATATTTAAGCAGGTTAAAATGATAATGAGAGTCATTTTGTATAGCAACTGCAAAACGATCACTGGTTTTAATGGATACATCATCTCCAATCCCAAGTCACTATGATTAATTTTTATGTTCATTAATTAGTCTAAGTGAATTTTCTATCAGAGGAAGGAAATGTCAGTCATAGATTCTTTCAACTATTTGCTTCAAGTTCAAAACCAGCTGATAAAAATGTACATGGTGTTTAAATAGGTGAGTACATTAATGTCACGGAAACTTGGAATATGAAATTGGATTAGGCCTTGAACCAAACTTCTTTGAATGCATGGATAATAGAATATAGATAGATAAAGATTATTTGACTCATGATAGGCCCTCAAAAGCATGTTTCTCAAATCCCAGCTTATTATGATTTTTAGTGAGTAATTCAACCACCACAAGGAAAAAAATTTCCTTTTCTAAATATATCTCTACTGATTCTCTTAAAAGAAAGACAAATTATGGTAGAAACTAATAGTTTTTTACATCATATTTTCATTGTTACTGAAAACTGATTTAAGTGGTTCTTGTTTATCTTTCTAGTTTTATCTCCTTTTATTCTTTTTCAAACTCTTGCCAACCAGAGTTAATTTCTGTTTTCCTGGGTGCATTACAAAGTTTGTATCTGTGTTTTCCCTGAAAGGATATTTGTGCAGAGGAAATCTTTGTCTTTCTTGAATAACAGTCTTCATCATTATAGCTAAAGTTTATTGAGGACAACACAGTAAGATAGGGACAATTGCTAGCAGTTTCACAGCTGAGGAAACAGGCGAAGAACAAACAGAGAACGAAGTGTAATCCCAGCACTTAGGGAGGCCAAGGTAGGCAGATTGCCAGGTCAGGGGATTGAGACCATCCTGGTTAACACGGTGAAACCCCGTCTCTACTAAAATTACAAAAAAGTTAGCCAGGCATGGTGGCACTCGCCTGTAGTCCCAGCTACTCGGGAGGCTGAGCAAGGAGAATCACTTGAACCTGGGAGGCAGATGTTGCAGTGAGACAAGATTGCACCACTGCACTCCAGCCTGGGCGACAGAGCGAGACTCCATCTTAAAAAAAAACAAAAAACCAAAAAACAACAACAAAGAAAGTAACAAAGCAAAAGAGCTACTATGTAACAGAATCCATACTTGCAATTGTACATCTTATTTGGATATTGCTTCAGTATCATTTCCTTCTCATTCTAAGCTTTAAGCTTATTCACCCATGATTTTCCCATAGTGTTTAGGATGTATCTCTAGTAATCTCCCTATATTGCATTTGTGTAATGTGTCTACTTTACCCTTTAAACTCTCAACAACTTGAAGTTATGGAATATATCTTTTTACGTACCAAATAAATCAACTGAATTAATTAAAGCAAATAAATATTCTTTTCTTCAAAGTGGAGTTTCCCTGGGGAGTGAACAAAAAAGATGCAAGGTTTTGTACTAGAGAAGAAAGATAACATTCATCTTACCTATAGAAATATGAGAAAAAATGTTATAAACTAAATGGTAGACATTTTTTCCTGAAGGTAAATGCTTGATAGAAGAATAGCAAACAAGCACTCTCAAAAGCTTTGCACAAATAAAGGAAAGTTCAGGAATAAAAGCTTGTCCTGCTTTGTGTTTATATACAAGGGAACATAATGCAGATTAGACACATTGACTGGGAGAAGTAGGTTAATTATTTGGAAGTGTTTGTAATCAAAGCAGAAACCATCTCACCTCAGAAGTCAAGTAGGTAAGTCTAATGAAGGGCTGATTTTTGGAGCCAAGATGGTTCTGAGGAAAAGCAGACGTCAGGATACAGCAATGGGGAGTAGTGCCCTGATGAGGAGGCCACTCTAAAGCACAATGGAATTAATACTAATGACAAGCAGGGCGAGGATCTGCAAAACCTGAAGAGTCATTTGATTGACATGAGAGAACACGTTCCGCTAAAGCATAATATTCAGTTCAATTACATGGGTAATATACCAGAGATGTAGTTGGAAATCTCTATCAGAAATTCCATACATGGGAAAAGTATAAGGCCACTAGAAATTGGAAGGAAGGATACAGTTGCTGGAAATATGTATAAGTGAATGTGTTCAGTTTTTAACATACAGGTTTAATATTGATACGGGAGGGGCGCAGTGAAGTGCTGGGAAGGGAAGGGTATGGTCTGTGGCTAGAGCTTCGCCACCGGGCCTGTGCCCATGGACCTAGGTGAGGGAAAACCTTTCTGGTTTCCTGCTCAACGATTGCATTTTCCAAGACCACCCTGGTCCGCCACACACCCATCCTGTGCCTATAAAAACCCTGAGACCCCAGCAGTCACGCACATGAGCGGCTGGATGTCGAGAGGAACACATGGGCATAAGAGCACATCTACAGGCACCAGCAGAGGCTGGCAGGCCATCAACCAGTAGAAAGACATGGAGTTTGGCAGGGGAGGTTGGAGGGAGTCCTGCTGCTGAACGGCCAGACTCCAGGGGAAAACCACCTTCCCGCTCCCCATCTGGCTCCCCATCCATCTGCTGAGGGCTACTCCCACCATTCAATAAAACCTTGCTCTCATTCTCCAAGCCCATAGTGATCTGATTTTTCCGGTAGACCGAGACAAGAACCCAGGACACAGAAAGTCCTCTGTCCTTGCAATAAGTCAGAGGGTCTAACTGAGTGGATAAACACACGCCACCTACAGACGGCAAAACTAAAAGAGTACACGGTAACACACCCACTGGGGCTTCCTGCAGACGCTCACCCCTAGACGCTGCTCTGGGATCGGAGCCCACGCTGCCCACAACCTATCCATCTGCTTCCTCTCCTTAGGGGTTTTGAGCAGCAGGAACTGAGGAAGCGAGTCACACCCCTGACACATGCCCTGCAAGGCCGGAGGGGGACAAGAGAACTTTTCCTGTTTCAGTATTAGGTGTGGGCTTACCTCTTAGCTCTGTGAAACATGGCAAGCCATCTAACTTTTCTTCAGCCATGATTGCCTCATCTGTAAAACAGAGAAACTCATGGCTGCTTCATGATTAAGAATTAATTACAACACGTCCTTAAAATTCTTAGCATAGTGCCTGATAAGAATCGGTCATCACTAAACAGCCATTATTAATTATTATTATTATTGAGACGGAGTCTCGCTCTGTCGCCAGGCTGGAGTGCAAGGCTCGAACTTGGCTCACTCCAACCTCCGCCTTCCAGGTTCAAGTGATTCTCCCTCCTCAGCCTCCGGAGTAGCTGAGACTATAGGCATGCACCACCACACTCAGCTAATTTTTGTATTTTTAGTAGAGACAGTTGTGCTGGGATTATAGGCGTGAGCCACCGCGCCCGGCCTAACTATCCATTCTTACTGTTGCCGCTGCTGCTCCTCTGTTTGCTCTTCCCCAGTGATCTGCTTATTTGTTGTGAATATCGGTTAACATTTCCTTTGGGCAGAAAATCTTTTAAATGGGAGGATCTTGAATGGACTGAAAGTATTTGAATTGCTCCTTCAACATTTGCCATAAAAAATAGGAACATTTTTCTGTCAGACTTTTTAAAATAAAATTATTTTATTTCATAATCTCCTCCCACTATTTTCAAAGTCAAAGAAATTAGAAGCAGCACAGCAAAACCAATTAAGTGCTGTGAATTCTGTGATTACCACAGAGAACTCAAATCTCTTGCCACATCTTTCAGACATGAAGATTTGTGTGCTCTGGCAACTTTAATACTAAATAACTATGATATCAAGGGATACCATAACTATATATCCACCTATGTATGAAGGGAGAAAATCATAATGGTTATGTTTTATGAAATTCTTATGTATGTGCACTCAGAAATCATTTAGAAGAGTCAGATTGAAAATTTAAAATGTCACAAAGACTAAATAGTAAGAATAAAGGAATGATAGCTCATACAACAACTTAAGAGAACACAATAAATCATGATTTTTTTAAATCAATGTTGGAAGAAATTTCCTCTATGTATCTGCAGGACTATTATTAAAGTAACAGTAGGCTGGGCATGGTGGCTCATACCTGTAATCCCAGCACTTTGGGAGGCTGAGGCCGGTGAATCATTTGAGGACAGGAGTTTGAGACATGCCTGGCCAACATGGAGAAACTCCATCTGTACTAAAAGTACAAAAATTAGATGGGTGTGGTAGCACACACCTGCAATTCCAGCTATTGGGGAGGTTGAGGCATGAAAATCGCTTTACCTCGGGAGGTGGAGGTGGCAGTGAGCCAAGATCACACCACTACTCTCCAGCCTGGGTGACAGAGTGAAACGCTGTCTCGATAAATAAATAAATAAAGTAACATTAAAACTCTAAACTCACTGCACAACAGCTATATTCCTTTAAAACATTACAATGGAAGAGTCCTGCATTTTAAACTATAAAGTTGATATTTAAATTTAAGAATACAACTGCAGCTATATGTACTTACGATTTACAAAGAAACTGTGAGTATAGACATTAAGATATTCCATGCTTAGGAAACTGCTAGTTAACTAGAAGAGATAGAAGAAAGAGAATAGTCAGAGAGAGAAAACAAAACTTGAATTGCTTTGAAAATTATTGAAGACTTTTGCTTACTTTAATGAATAAAGTTTGCTTATGATGTATTTCCATGCAAATCTTAATAATCATGAAGCAGCAAGTGGCTAAACAAATATAATTTATATAAGCTAAATCATAATCACATATTACTGAAGATGGAGAGTAAATATGAATGTGTACACCGAAATCTAAATTTAGCTTCATGTGAGTACATTCTAGTGGTGACAAAGTATGTTTTAGTTTACGTGCCTTGAATTTCAATAATTATCCTCATTAACTGATGATTAATTGTTTAAAATCTCCATTTATCTTTTAAAATTTTAGCACACATATATTGGCTAAATTTAGCTATTTTAGATTTTGCTACAAATTTGTAGCGTGTTTTAGTTCATTTTCATGCCTCTGATAAAGACATACCTGAGACTGAGAAGAAAAAGAGGTTTGATTGGACTTGCAGTTCCACATGGCTGGGGAGTCCTCAGAATCACGGCCAGAGTCAAACGGCACTTCTTACATGGTATCGGAAAGAGAAAATGAGAAGGATGCAAAAGCAGAAATCCCTGATAAACCCATGTTTTGTTTTTCTGTATCATGGGATGTTTTCAATCATCATCATACTCTTATGGACATGAAAAAAATATTCACAATGTATTTCTTAGCAAGTAAACATGCTATAAAGCAAAATGGAATCATTGATAAATTTCAAATATTAAAAAATGTTGGTGACTGAATATTCCCAGTTGTGGTTTCCACGTGTCTTCCAGTGTTGTTCCTTGGTGTTACAGTGATAAATAGAAAAATATAATAAAAGTATCAATTAAGTTTTTGGCATATGTTTGAAAAGTACTTCTTTAGTTCATTGTATTTATTTTGTAAGTCAGTGATTTTAGAAATATGGATCTGTTTATTAGAAACAATCCTAAACTGTGGCATTTAATATGAAAACTTAGATACATTCCTTCAGTTAAGGTTTGTTCAGTACAGGATACTAGTGTAGGTAACATGAGGAAAACACAGATGACTAACATTCCGCTTGTTAATCCTCATCATGGGGACATTAAATCTAGGAAAAAAAACGGTCAATGAGTATGATTAAAAATGTAAATCAATATTAGGTTAAAAGAAAGTATACAAACACACACACACAAACACACACACACACACATGCCTTGGAATTTCAGAACATCAGCATAATGGTCATGTTAAGTATTCCTAAAGAAGCTTGGTCTTTCTATTTTCCTCCCAGTTTTATCACTACCTGGAATTATCTACCTATTCATTTGTTTGCATCCCCAATCAGGAATGTAAGCTCCATAGTATAGTTGTTCTTTTGACTGGTTCATTACAATGTCTATATTGCATCCCAGCTTCAGGTCAGTTTATAGAACATAATAAGTGTCCAATAAATATTTGTTGAATTAATAAATGAGTTGTTTCAAGTATTAAAAAGATAATTCATGTTAAGCTTTTAGCACAGTGTTGTATACACACTAATCACTTCTAGTTATGAACTATGTATTGTTATTGGCATTATTTTAGTTCATTTTGAAATAATTCAAAATAATATGATCAGGGTTTCAATGCAAAAGCGATGCCTGAGCTGTTCTTAAAGATCAATATTTCAGTACATAATGTGGGGGAATTCAAGGAAAAAGAAATGCCAGAATGAATTTGGAGGCACAGTGTAGGACAGACTTTCTGGAATGCAGATGATCAGTGTAAGTCTGCATGTTGGTGCTAAAATTTAAGTAATGGGGCCTTGTATGAATATAAGTGAAGCAATTGGGGTGTGTGTTTAGAAAAGCATCAGGCTACTAACTAGTACATTCCTTGAAGGAAGTAACTTCTCACTCTTACTACCAAACACCAAGACTTAGTTCTGCATCACAAATGGCAGACTGAACAAATGATTAAACTAATGAACACATTACTGAAAAACACTATCCAGAGTAGTGATGTAATATCAAAATTGTACCAAGAATATCAATCTGGTGTTAATATTCAAGACTCAGTTGATGGGAAGAGATCAAAGTCTTGAAATTACATTAGAAGATATTTTAAACAATTTAGGCATGACATAAAAAGACCTAACCTCAAGAACTGGCATTTGATTGAAATGAAAGAATATGAAAAATATTGTGAAGAAAGTATGATCTTATACGTACAAATTCATGTGGTTTTAATACATAATGTCAGAGCCTTCATCACACTATCTCTAGTGCTTCATCAGTCTTCAATTACTTTCTAGTCAGTTATTCTTATGACTAAGCACACTGTGGTGGTTTTCTTTATTGTTTTGTTATTTTTAGATATGTAAAAAGTGCATCCCTTTATAAATGCATGCATATGTATATATACACACACACCCATACATGTGTGTGGATGTGTTTCCTCTTCTTGATGCTACATTTCAATACAGTGAATATGACTCAAAGCCTGAATATATGTGACCCATATGTATGTATATGGAATTATCTGAAATTATTGAGTCATATTCACTTCATTGAAATGTAGCATCAAGAAGAGGGAATCCTGATCAGAGAATTAAAAATGAATTTTTTTAAAGGCAATAAAAATAACAGTGCTATTCAGAATCATGTTTATTTATGTGTACAAAACCAAGGACCTAAGAAAGTTAAAAAGTCGTTAGAGATCTATCCAAAAATTGACTGCATATGTCTAAAGAACAGTACACTGTCTATAATTAAGGAGTAACCTCCCAGTTCCAAGAGTTTCCCAATCATCCTTGAGTATAATGTGAGATGAGCTGACGTGATCTGAACAGGAGGTCACCCACAGAAAGACAAGGGAAATTATACAGTCAAGGCCTCTTGCTGTTAGAAAAGCTATCATTATAATAAAGTAGAATAGCACATTCTTAAAATACTCAAAGGCCTTTCTCATACCAAGGGTTAGCGAATGCCCTCATTATTCTCCATATCAAAAACGCCTTCAAAATATAATATGAGGAACTGAGACTAAGGACAGGGGTTGGAATAAATTTTGAAGCCTGTGGTAGAGTTTTTTAACTCTTTAAAATTTTATTTTCTTTCTCTGTCTCTCCGTTTATTCTTTATTTCCCTCCACTAACTTGATTTGAATGTCTCTGTCTGTAAAAACAGAGGAGAAATTTTAAAACTATTAGAGGTCTAAGGTAATCAAATCACGCTGCCTGGGCCCATCATATATTCATTCTCTTCAGTCTGCAGCTTTCTACTTATCTTTACACATTTTAGTTCATCTCCTACCCATAGTACCTGTTTCCCAAAATCCTTGGGCCTTCAACTTCATCCCACTCCACTACTTTCTAGAGGCATCAAGTCTCTCATGTTCACATTGCCTTTCTCAGTGCCTGGAGCAGAGGACATATTTGTTTGTTGAATGAACTAGTCTTGCTGGCCTTTAAAAATATTTCAATGTAAATTCCATTAATTATTTTTCTTTCTGCTTTAAAGTTTCTATCACTTCTCAGTTTCTCTGCAAAATTCACCATCTAGTCATGCTCTTGATGTTATCATCTCTTGTTTCTTTAAAGACTAACTCCATGTCTGTTATCATTCTTTCTTCTTATTCATTTATCAGCACCATTACATTTGTCCTACAACTTTGAACCTGGCATAATTCTAAGAACATTTACATATATCATTTTCCTTTAGTCTTCAATAAAAACTTTTGAAATTGGTACTATTATAATTAATCTACATGTTGAAAAAGGAGGCAAACAAAAGTTAGCTTCTTATTCTAAAATGTCACTTTAGAGTAAGTGAAATTTGGTTGGTGCTGGTGCTGAAATTCTGACCAAAGTCTGATTCTAGAGACTGACCCATGGATCAATATTAACATTCAGTTGCACACCACATCCGCTGTTTAATGTCTTTTAATCTGTTTTTAAATAAACACTCTAGAAAAAAAGTTTCAAAAGTTACTAGTAAATGCCCCAAAGATAAATTCAATGGCATTATTCCATTGTTCATCCTAGCTCAACTTCCCTTTTTCTTGATCAAGTTTTTCTTCTTAGTATTATGTGTCTGGGATGATTCTTCTAATATTAAACATACTAATACTAAATTTTCCATATAATAAGTATTTTCTTTCCTCTCAGATTTCTCTTTCTCATTTTTATACTCCTCTCTTTTTCAGACGATACTTAAATATGACTCCTATCTTTCTCTACATATTCTAGTTGGTGATTTCATTGCATTTATCATTTCAAAACTACCTATATGATGATAATTCTCAAATCTATTTCTTCAACTCTTCTATATTTTCTGAGCCCTAATTCATTAATCAGTATTGTCCAACATCTGCGCCACAGAGGAGATGAGGTCTGAGAGTTTATTAAATGTACCATGCTCCCTCTTGCCTATGTGCTTTTTCTTTTGCCTCAGTCATAGTTCCCTTCAACTCTTCTTGAACTGGTTAATTTCATGTTAGTTTCAAACTTCAAGTTTTTAAAGAGCCTCTTTCACTTAGGATTCTCTTATACCTATGTCTCTGTATCAAGAGTTCCTGTGCCTGCAGTATCTTCCCTCGATCTTCACTAATAAAAGTCCTGATTTTTCTGTGTGTAAACAGAAGCCTAGAATAAAGAGTGTATTTCCGAACCTCTTTTCAAATCTGGGGGGTCATCAATGGGCATTCAACTCAAATATATGTAAGCCGATGTCTCATATGAGCTCATCAAAGTTTTTTATGTTTTTTAATTTAATTATCGCCACAAACCTTTGAATTTAGACACGCTCCCTTACTTCTTTCCTCTTTCTTATTGGCTGGAAGGCAGACATGAAGGCATGAGACTTATTAGCCTTATTGTATCATAAGGCTGCAACCAAACATGGCAGAGAAGCAAATGTTTCACTATTGTTTCTATCCTCTTATGTACTTTATCTCTTTAATGTTTTACACTCTCTAGCATACCATATCAGTCAGGGTTCTGTATTCCTTTAGTTATTTATCTTACTTTTTCTCTTCAAATTCAAATTAAAACTCCACACACGGCCGGGCGCAGTGGCTCACGCCTGTAATCCCAGCACTTTGGGAGGCCGAGGCGGGTGGATCACGAGGTCAAGAGATCGAGACCATCCTGGTCAACATGGTGAAACCCTGTCTCTACTAAAAATTCAAAAAATTAGCTGGGCATGGTGGCGCATGCCTGTAGTCGCAGCTACTCAGGAGGCTGAGGCAGGAGAATTTCCTGAACCCAGGAGGCGGAGATTGCGGTGAGCCGAGATCGTGCCATTGCACTCCAGCCTGGGTAACGAGCGAAACTCCGTCTCAAAAAAAAAAAAAAAAAAAAAAACTCCACACACACAGATAATTTGTTTTGTTTCATTCAGTATTGTACCTCCATGGTCTAGAAGAGTACTGAGCACATAGTAGATGCTTAAGTAATGTTTGCTAAATATTTTTAAAATTATGTATTTATTAATACACTGTCTGGATTTTGTCAATAGTCATGACACCTGTGTACTAGAATTTAGGCAATATAGTTTCCAGTTTAAGAGTGTTAAGAAACTAGATGAAGTAATGAAAGTAATTTTAGCATCTTAGATTTAGATATGTTTTCATTTTGTATCCTCCCTTTTGGATTATGAATTTTGTAACCAATTCTCTCCTTCAAAACATCTTAAATACTTTTTGACAACATTAAAATCCAGGTGCTTGGATATATCCATTACATACAGACTTTTAAATTGCCTTATAACCCTCTGGAAACATACCCTAATTGAATGAAAAATGTTTCCTTGTTTTCTTAATTTATACTTTGTACAAAAAATGTTTAGACATTACACTGCTAATGCTTTGTTTCCCAGAATTGCTATTATTATTTATTATTAGACTAGACCCTCAGTAATTTGCACTAATAACTAAGAGACTCACTAGAGATTACTGAATTTGGCAGATTAGTTAGTGAACAAGTAAATATGAAAACATCAACACTGCTGTACCACAAAATGTGCTTTATTCATTATTTTGATAAGTGTAGTTTAATTATAATAATCTATGGTAATTGTTCACAGTATGCTAATAAACACATTGCCATATTTTACGATATTAATGCAGTCTTAGTTGAAAGAAAAATTGTTTGCTAAATTTGTCTCAGTTTTTTGAGAAAAATATAAATCAATGATTTAGTATGATTTGCATTACTTTTGTTTGGAAAAATATGTCCTATATTATATAATGTTATTTTAATAATTTCTATTGTTTATTGTCTATATCTCCTACCAAAAAATCCAGGTCATGGGAACAGATTTGCTTCATTGCACACATATGATGCATATTATGTAGAGATATGTATTTAAGTACCCATTGTGTAGGTATATAATACTTTGTAAATTGAAAGATTTTAAATATAAATTTGTAATTCATATTTCATTTAAATATACATTTTTCTCTCTATCCATGATATTCTATGCTTTTAGAGGCACTACAGGGGTAAATTATTTATTCCCATTTTTAGTAATCGCTAAGCAATTTTTAATGAGAAGATAACCTATCTAAAATCATTGTCAAATTATGAAAAGACAGATTAAGATGACAAAGAATTTATTGTTTGCTTTGTTTTGTTTTTCTATGGAGTAGAGTATTAAACAGGTACTAATAGCTTTCAGTCATACTTGAGAGTTTCTAAATTAAAAAGGGATCACTGAATTCTTACTAACCTAAATTTATTGATTTCTCTATTCAAACAATAAATATATAAGAAAATAGCCATTAAGTTCTTGTTCATTGTGATAAGCAGAAGAGGAAGTAAACAAAAATTTTTGCCCTTATGGATATCTTGTTTTCTAACTGGGGAGATAGAAAGTAAACTACATCTGTAGCTAAAATAAGTATAGGCTACAGCATAATATGAGATTAGGAGAAAAATAAAGCAGAAAAGGAGAGATGTTGAGAGAAGGGGGCGATTTCAGAAAAGGATGTCAGTAATATGATTTGGCTCTGCCCCATTCAAATCTCATCTCAAATTGTAATCTCCATAATCCCAACATGTCAAGGGCAGGACCAAGTAAAGGTAATTGTATCATGGGGGTAGTTTTCCCCATGCTCTTCTCATGATACTGAGTGGGTTCTCATGAGATCTGATGGTTTTATAAGGGCTCTTTCTCATTCACTCAGCACTTCTTCCTGCTAGCCTGTGAAGAAGGTGCCTTGCTTCCCCTTCACCTTCCACCATGATTGTAAGTTTCCTGAGGCCTCCCAAGCCATGTGAAACTGTGAGCCAATTAAATCTCTTTCCTTTAAAGATTATCCAGTCTTGGGCAATTCTTTATAACAGTATGAAAACAGACTAACACAGTCAGTGAAGGTGATATTTGAGAAAAGACCTAAAGGGGTTGAGGGAGAAAATTGTGCTTCAATCTAACAGAGGTGCTTTCGAGCCAAAATCAAGCAAGGGCAGAGATCCTGAGGCAGAAGCTGTTGGTGTGTTTGAGGAAACAAGCGGCCAGCATTAGACTAGATGCATACAAAACAGAAAATGGCAGTACATTTATGTGAATTGCTAAGCACTTACATTCAAAGCAGTACTAACTTTTTAAAAAACATATGTAAGTAAAAAGGAGGAATATAGATGTGAGATACAGAGCTAGAAAATAATTTTTAAAAATACTATTTAAAAAAAAAAACTTGTGCATCCCTAGTCTACCTAAAAAGACAATTAACTTATGAAGTGACAGACAAACTAGCAATACATATTAAGAAATTTGTCTGAGTCAGAGATCTCATTGTAATGTTTTGCTTTTGCATGTACGTACATCTGGGCACAGGCATGCAATTTACTGTTTAATAAAACTTTAATATATTAAAGAAAATCACCTTAATATAATGAGCAAATATATTAACTTGTGTTCATAACAATATAATCACAATTTTATAAGCAAGATTTAATTAAATTATTTCAAAGTTGATAAATGCAAGCTACCAGACTCATATAGCAAATATAACCTTTCTGTGATTTAAAATCAGGTCATCCCAAGAACAGTTAAAAAGGCCTCCTATTGTGACTATTCTTTACAATATTACTAGTAATCATATTTAATGCAAATGACAAAAAACAAGAGAAATATTATCATTAATTACAGATGATTCCTATTTCAGTGGATACCTAGGGCATTCAATTAATAACTCATCTCGCTGCCAGAGTTGTAAAAACACTGAGAAACAAACAGAAGCATACTAGATGAAGAAGAAATATATTACCTTCCAGTTCTGAAAAACAGGGGTTATAAATGCAGCAAATGTTTTCCTTATTATAGAAACTCAGAAATGGAATGACACACTTTGTCAAAAGTCATGCTAGATGCCACCAGAAGGCTTCCTCATGGACTAGGCCTACATTCCATTTAACAAATAGCCAAATGAAATTAAGAAGAGATTCTCATTGTATTTTTTTCCCTCCCAAGAGAACAAGGCTTATTTGCGATTCACATTTTCTTTCCCCTGTAAATAAGTGAATATGAGGCCAAAGGAAATCCAGGAGTGTTATTCTTAAAAAGCTACTTCTAAAGCTAAAGACATACTGTTAGTGAAAAAAAAAAAAAAAAAAGACATCTTCCCTAATAATAGTCTTTCTATTAAAAATATCCAAAATATGCAACTGGAATTAAGTTGGAAAAGTTGAAACTACAGGTGAATACAAGTTAAAGATATAGAAAAATAAGAATCTTAATTTCATACCAACTGTCAGTTAAACAAGTAATAGAAATAAAAGAGCCTCTTTCTAGAACCAACAAATGCTGTGTCTATTAATTAACAAGTTTGGGGTGGATATACATGAAATTTTATTAAGAAACTTTAAAGTAGATCAAATGATATCATCCCATTTTCTGTTGCAGGAAAATTCTGTATTGTAAAGATGTACCTTTTTCATCCAGTCTAAATTTGTTTTGAATGTAATACCATTCTTGTAGGTGTAATAGACAAATAACCTAGTGGGAGGTAAGAATTAAGAACACATGAAGTTTTGGCCGGGTGTGGTGGCACATGCCTGTAATCCCAGTACTGTTGGAGGCTGAGGCGGGCTGATCATGAGGTCAAGAGATTGAGACCATCCTGGCCAACATGTTGAAACCCTGTCTCTACTAAAAATACAAAAATTAGCTGGGCATGGTGGCATGCTCCTGTAGTCCCAGGTACTCAGGAGGCTGAGGCAGGAGAATCGCTTGAACCCAAGAGGCAGAGGTTGCAGTGAGCCGAGATTGCTTCATGGCACTCCAGCCTTGAGACAGAGCAAGACTCCGTCTCAAAAAAAAAAAAAAAAAAAAAAAAAAAAAAAAAAAATATATATATATATATATATATATATATATATATATACACCAAGATTCAGTATATGATTAAGGAACCATTTTTAAAAAGTGGATAAGAGATCCACTTATTCATGATTCAACAAATCGTGTTGGAATAATTCAATGTATATAAAATCATATATATATATATACACAAAAAAAATTATTGATTAAATAAACTTTACATACATTGATTAAGTAGACTACTTATAAAAATAAAGCTATGAAGTCCAAAAGGAAAATGGATTTTAAGTAAAAATTTGAAATGTACGTGGGCAACTGTATCACATAATCGTAATTTTCCCTTTCCTGCCTGCCCTTGCCCTGGTTTTAGCATTGAGAGGATGCAGTTACGTCTCCCATTTCATTTGGTCTGGAACACTTGGCTCAATTTGCCCAATGAGAAATGAGTAGGTAAAATGTGTGTAGGAATTTTTACACGCGGTTGTGCAATTTTGGCTTGCTTTTATGCTTCTACCATCCACCATAGCAAGGACTTCTCTGGAGAGCCATTGACATCAGAATAAAAAAATATCCAGAACATTTTTGAACCTAGTCTACAACCTGGAGTGAAACCAATGAGTCACAGCTTAGTCTAGCAGAACACCAGCTGATTTACAGCCCTATGAGCAGGAAAAATAAATGTATGTTTAATGTGCCTGAGATCTGGACATTGTTTGCAACAGAATTCCGTTATTGTGATAGTGATTTAATATATTGTAGAAAATTCTAGAGAAATGTGTGAGTGTTTTATTAACATAGTGGAAAATGCTTTTCTAGTCCAAAAAAATTTTAAAAAATGCGTAGAAAAACACGAAAAAATTGCCTTTATGAACATATAAAGTATTAATGAAGTAAAATTAATATAAAATAAAAATAAGGAGATAGTCTATGAAAAACTATGCAGCATGAAAGGATTGCTATTATAAAATTCAAAAAACTCCTGCATTATTGAAAAATAACAAAACAGGAAAATGACTAAAAATAAATACATAGAAATGTTAGCAGAAAAATATGTTGAAGATGATCACCTCTTAGTAATATTTGTACTATAAGAAATAAAATAGTTATTTTGTTCTTTAAAGAGTAAAAATAAAACAAGGAAAATAAGTGGTTTCAAGGATAAGGATAGATGGGAATATTTATCTGTTTGGGTAATATTAACTGTAGAGTAGTTTAAATTATTATCTATATTTTAAATGTACATAACTTTCATCTAGCAATTCTACATCTAATAAATAATTCTATCAAAATTTTAATATTTATGCTTAGAAATGCTTATACAAAGGTGTTTATGTCTACATTGCATATTAGAACAAAAAATAAAAACAATCTAAATGTGCATCATTTAACAAATTTTTATTTGTACTATACACAACCTCACGATGTCTGGCACAGAGTGCATGTTAAATAAGAATCAGTAATACTTACCAATCAGTAAACCGTGTTCCAATTAAGTCAACTACAGGATTTTAAAATATTTAGTTTACTCTTCAGAAACATATGTTTAGTAAAAGTTAAAATCTTATTTTTGCTCTTAAAAATTCCTGGATTGATTTATATGTTAAATGCAATCACAAACAAAATCCTACACTGTGTTTTGTAAAAATTGACAAGTCAATTCTAAAATTTGTGTAGAAATGCAAATGACTTTCCAAAAGATGATCAGTGTTGAAGGACTTACATCATCTAATTTTAACACTTATAAAACTACAGTACTGGAGCATAATCATAGACAAGGTGAAGAGGAACAGAGAGTCCATAAAGAGACTCATGCATTATTAATCACTATGATATTAAATTAAACTTGTATTAATTTAAAATTCATCAGTTAATTATTAAATTAAACAATTAATTTGTCCATTAATTTTTGATAAACAGGTGAAGACAGTTGAATGGAGGAAAAAATAATTCTTCAAAAAATGGTGCTAAAACAATTCTATAGTCATATCTGATAAAAGGATCCTCAATCCATATCTTGTACCACATGAACATCAAAAGCTATCTTGTACCACACAAATATCAAAAGCCAGGGTATTCTCCAATTAATTTAGGACATTGTTATTATCATGGGCCTAAAGTGAAAGCTTTATTTATTAGTTCGTTATTGTGATGTTGCAGTTGGTACAAGAAAAAAATAATATAAGCAAAACACCTCCCAATTTTAATTCTTTTTTATGAATCCAGAGAGAAGCAATAGTTTCAGAAATTGAAAGCAATACCATGTTCATTCCAATACTGGCATGCACAGTAAGTCCCTTCTACTGTATGAGCCATGCTAAAGATTATTAAGGGGGTCCTTGAACCTGTAAAACTAATTAAGCTTAAGCTGGGCATGGTGGTGCATGCCTGTAATCCCAGCTACTCAGGAGGCTGAGGCAGGAGAATTGCCTGAACCCAGGAGGCGGAGGTTGCGGTGAGCCGAGATCGCGCCATTGCACTCCAGCCTGGGTAACAAGAGCGAAACTCCGTCTAAAAAAAAAAAAAAAATTATTAAGCTTAAATATTAAAAACCATTCTCACTTATAACTAAGACACTGTAAGGAACAGAGCTGATTGATTACATGCCACGTGTAGGGAATTCTTTTTTAGACAACGTGTGAAAGGTGTGGCTAAATTAGAAAAGACAATCAAATTCCAAAATTTGGGAAAAATACACTTTCTGATAAAAATACTAGTCAGTGGTTTGAACTCAAAATTTACATGAAATAGAAACCACAAACTACTCTGAAATGGAAAGCTATCTACACAGGTGTCAAGTGTGTGTTATAAGCCTCCAGTTCTACCTTGGTAAACATATTTCTTTGAAGACTTGTAGTTTTATTGCAGGGATTGCTTCTCCCTGGAATAGACTACAGGTGCCATCTTAACTGAATAAAAAGACTTCAGACTGTTATTTCTAAAAAATAAATCTAAGGGAATGTACTACAAAGGTTCCTATCTCCACCACCCAGTCTCTCTAGATTTTGAAATAGAAAAATATACATGTCATGAAGACATTTTAAAATTAGTCTCTAAAGATATCGAATCTATACCATAAATTTTATAAGACCTAACATATTGATTTATTTTCTATGGACTGAGTAACGTGAGGAACTGCTACTCATGTATGAACAGTTAAAAATCAGGTTTATTTTGTACCTTGGTACTCTTTAGACATCAAATAGTCTAGGACAACCTAACATTTATGCCAAAATATCTTAAATACTCAGAAAGTACCTCTTTTGTTTCGCATTTTGCCACAGTGTTCATGAACATTTGCTGTAATAGCAATTTCGGCTTCTTAGTGTTTTCATTCTTAAAATAATATTTACCACAATATATTTATTATGTCTTGGCAAAACAGAATAAAAATATTAATACTACTACTAATAAAAATAATGCAAACTTTAAAGTTTTTTATCTCAGATGTAAAATAATGTTTCATTGCCAATTTTGTTTAAATACTTTTAAATTAAAAAACTACAGGAATACAAAAAATATTACTTTGAAGTTAAGCAACACGTGACTACATCATCCCCATCATTCTTTGCCATTGTCTTCTGTCAACTGACATGTTCAATTTTATGTTTGCCTAAAATTCTTTGATGTCTGCCTTCTGGCTTTCCTTATAATCTCAATTCTTGCCATCATCTTGGACAACACTCAGGATTTTCTTGATTGTTATTTTTTTTAAATATATTTTACCTCTAAAAATTTAAATTTAAGCATTGATGCCGGCGATGACAATCTTCCATTTTTCTTCTTATGTGTTACTCCTATCACAAGTGTCTTTGGCATCAGTGGAAATTTCTCTACCTTGAACTCTCTACTTAATTCTTTCTATTACTCCTTCCTGGCCTTATTGTGGGTGCTTTCAATCCTGAACACCCATATTATCCTCTTGCTTATATGATTCACTTCCCAGTATCCTCTCCTGTATCAGGAACTTAGAATAGTCAGCACAAAACAATCACAGAACATTGGATGTTGATGTCAGAAGAAATTCATTTTTTCCTATCTCATCTGAGACCTAAAAACATTTTTAAAATTATATTTTCCCACTTAACTGCCTCCTTTATTCACAAGAGCATTTCAGTCTGTCTTCACTCTTCTCAAATTCCTTATCCCTCTAAACTGTCTCAATCCTAGTAATAGAAAAGCTACAATTTACTGAGTATTTGATTTGCTGAACAATCTACTAAATACACCACAAATATTGCCTCATTTGATTCTCTCAATAACTCATTGAAGTGGTTTTATTATTCTTGTTCAACTGAGTAATAAACAGAAGGCAAGAGTGATAAAGAGTATGTCAAGGTTGTGTAATGGATAATAGGTGGAGTTCAGATTTGAACTCCCAATCTCATAATCTGAAATGCCACCTTTAGCAGAAAAGAACTTGCTCCCTTCTTTACTGAGAATCTAGAATCTATTCGATGAGAAGTGCTTTCTTTCCTCTATTTCCATTATAAATGCATTTGCTTTCCTGCATTTCTCATTTTCTCTTGATATTGTCAAAATTCTACATGAGCACTGATATTGTATGGCTGTGTCCCCGCTAAAATCTCATCTTGAATTCCCATGTGTCATGGGAGGAACCAAGGACAGGTAATTGAATCATGGGGGCCATTCTTTCTCATGCTGTTCTCGTGATAGTGAGTAATTCTCAGGAGATCTGATGGTTATTATGGGGGGCATTTTCCTGCACAAGCTCTCTCTTTGCCTGCTACCATCCATGTAAGACATGATTTGCTCCTCGTTGCCTTCCACCGTGATCGTAAAGCTTCCTGAGCCATGTAGCACTGTAAGTTCAATTAAACCTCCTTCTTGTGTAAATTACCCAGTCTTTATCAGCAGTGTGAAAATGGATTAATACAAGCACCTAATATTATATGTTTCTCTTATGCCTACACAAATCCTTTTCTTTTGTATAATCCACTCTCTTTATAGCTTCAATTTTCCCTTCATTGTATCTTCTCCAATTAATGTTTTCAAATAACAATAATGATATTAATGATAATAGAGTCCCATCTTTAAAAATAAAGGCAAAAATTATCAGTCTCTAAATATTACTCTGGGTTTCTGATCCTTACATTGTGAAGATTTTAGGGGTGGTCTATAATCAATATCCACATTCCTTTTTCTGTTTCATATAGTAAAATATGAGTTCTACTCACCTTTCTACTGAAATTGCTTCCACTGGTATCACCAAAAAGCTTGTTGGTCAATCCACTATAAACTTTAGTTTCATGTCTTTTCAGTATTTGGAAATATCTCTGTGCTAATTTTATACTGCTGCATAACACATTGCTAAAAACTTAGGAACAAACATTTATCATCTTGAAACAACATTAATTTATTATTTTACAATTCTGAAGGTCATGGCACCTCTAGATTATTTGCTGAGAATTTCATAGAGCTGAAATCAAAGTGTTGGCTGGGCTGCATTCTCATCTGGAGGTCAGGGTCCTTTTCCAAGATCATTCAGGTTGCTGGTTGAATTAAGCACATTGTGGTTGGAGGAGAGAGGTTGCTGGTTTTTTGCTTGCTATAGGCCAGAGATCTTTGTCTCCTTCTAGGAGATATATCTTAGCCATAAGGGCTTATTCACAACATAGTAGCTTTCTTCTTTGAAGTCAACAAGACCATCTTCCTTTAGTTTGCTATGGCAAAATCTTAAATAATAACAATCTTAAAGAGAGTGACTATACCTTTAAGGAATAGGTGATTATATTACCTTTGCTGTATAATCTAATCAGGGTAGACACCATTTATCACATTAGCAGGTACTGCCCACACTCAAGTGGGGGGGATCAAAGGACATTTACACTATTGATTGAATCTTGGAGGCCATATTAGAATTCTTCCTACCAGAGTTTCCTTTTTGGCATGTTCTATTTCTTTGGCTCCTCTGACACCACACTTTTATAGTTTTCCTCCTTCCCATTCAAATATGTCTTCAAGTCACTTCTTTTTATGATTTGTCTTTAAAATATTTTATATCAATCATTCTTAAAGTCTACTGTCTCATCTATAACTTGATGCATCTAAAATCTATCTCTATTCCTGCATGCTCTTGTGTTAAAAATTTATGAATCTAACTACTTACTCTCCATTGCCATATCCACTTGAACGACCTAAGGAATATCAACATATTAAATAAACTCATCACTTCTTCCTCATATCTAACACACATGCACGTGTGCATGCACTCACACAGACACACGTGAGCATGCACACACACACACACAATCTCTTCTTCACTGGTCAGTGTTTTCAGGGAATGAAATAAAAACACCATTCAAATACTAGCCAATGCCAGAGGTCTGTGCTGCTCCTTGGTTGCTCTTCTACCACTTACACAGCATGTCCAATCAATCATGAAACATATTTACTTTCACCTCTTTAATAACTCTCTGATTTCCCCAATCAGAGCTGCCAACATATTTGAGTTGATTAGACAAAAATCGTCCAAACTAGTTTTGTCTCCGTAGATTGATTCTAGAAGCATATATTTAATTGTTTATACTTTTTATCCTAAAACTCTTCAATACTCTTGTCTTTGAGCTCAGGGTAAAATGCAAACTCCTTGGAATGGCATTTAGAGAACTTTAACAATAGGGTTTTGATTATATCTCCAATTGCATCTTTAGATACGTCTCATCTGAACTCGGAAACTTTGGTACAAGTCTAGTAAATTACTTACAGATCCAGTAGCGTCTGTTTGTTTGTTTTGTTTTTCTCTAGACTACTGGCCATGGCTTGGAACATGCTATTTCTTGTGATTGACTGGAACATCCTTCTCTCCTTTTTACCTGACTGACTTTTATGCAATTTCATTCATGGTGAGAGCGTTTTCTTACCATTCTATACTAAACATGGTTTGAAGACTGTCTTATGTGCTCCTCCCTGATAAAGTATGTAGATTATTATTTAACTTAAATTTTTTCAGTATTGTCGCTTAATAGAAATAAGCAGGTTTCTGCAGTTTTATTTTGTTTTGTTTTGAGACAGTTTTGCTCTTGTTGCCTAGGCTGGAGTGCAGTGGCATGATATTGGCTCACTGCAACCTCCACCTCCTGGGTACAAGGGATTCTCCTGCCTCAGCCTCCCGAATGGCTGGGATTACAGGCCTGTGCTGCCACATCCAGCTAATTTTGTATTTTTAGTAGAGACAGGGGTTTCTCCAAGTTGGTTAGGCTGGTCCCCAACTCCTGACCTCAGGTGATCTGCCTGCCTCGGCCTCCCAAAGTGCTGGGATTATAGGTGAGAGCCACCACACCCAGACTGCGGTGTTATAAATTAAATGGATAAATCTTAAATGATGTATAAGTTATAATTAAAAGAAAGGAGGGTAAAAGAAAGTATTTATAGAGAAATGGAACAACATTATTTAAGTCACAAATACAGTGTGCTTGCCATATACAAGTAGTTTAGTAATTTGAGAGTCTAAGGTACAAAGGTCAAGGAGTAATTTGGAATGCTGAACTGACTCCACAATGAAAAGGACCATTAATGCCTCAATTTAATCTGGTAGTCAGAGGGAAGCCACTAAAAATTCCTAAACATTGACGTAACATAGCTCTCCTTTCCTTTTTAATTTATCACATAAATGACTAGGTAAAAGGTAGATTAATGGTAGCAATCTTCTAAGAAGACAGATTAGGAGATTATCAATGCAACTAAAGTGAGGAATAATTAGATCATGGAAAAATCAAGCTGGAGATACAAACACAGACATAAAGAATAGAAGGTTAAGGTAAAATGTTAAAAGGCAGTTGTTTAACTTATCCTATTTAAACAAGTATATGTGTGTGTATGTATGCATACATACACACACATATATCTATATATATTCAGATATCTCTGCTATTTCTTGAAAGTGTATTCTCTTCTTTGAACAAATATATATGTATTTCAAAGAACAACGTAAATGTATTGTTATGTATTACAGTATTATATATTTAACATATGTATTATATGTATATTATATACATATATATATAGTGGGAGAGAGAGAGAGACAGATACAAAGAATAGAATACACATACTCAAAAAATAGCACAGAGACAGTCGACGTATTTCCCCAATATGTCCCCAATAAGGTTGAAACTACTTGATGAAGAGAACCATTACTTTTAAAAGTTTTATAATATTTACTGTGAACCTTGAATTTTTATAACACATATTCACCCAAACACCCCCAGACACAAAGGTCTACTGAATAATTCTGCTTCAAATAGTACAATAAATGTTTTAAATTACTTTGACTATTAAATGAATACATACTCTTTTATGTGTTGTACATATTGCAACTTCAGTCTTTGAAAACTATGCCCAGAGAATGCATTTGAGGTTCCTGACATGAACCATACTTTATGCACTATCAGGATTCCTCTTTGAGGTAATCTGCTTGTCTTAGTGCTTCCATTGTCTAAGCCAGCAGTACTTGACAGAACTTTCTGTAATGATGGGTATGTTCTATATCTATGCTATTTAAATATAGTATCCATTAACTACCTGTAGCTATTGAGCCCTTGAAATTTGGTTAGTGTGACTGAAGAATTGAATTTTTAATTTTATTTGATTTTAATTAACAAGATTAAACAGCCACTCATATCACTAGTGTCTATATAGTGGACAGCACACATCTCCATTTTTAAGCACCAGAGTTCTGACAGTTGGAAATTACCGGAATTTGAGTTGCTGTGATTTGATTCAACTAAATTCAAATTAAGAATACATTTATCAAACCTCTTTTGCATGCTTAAACTTATGCTTACAGCTGTAAAACAACGGTGCAAAGAATTGAAAAGTCCATATTCTACCTCTGAAGAACTCCATAGTCTTATGGACAAAAGCTTATGGGCCAAATACAATCTGCCACCTGATTGTGGAAATACAGTCCTTTTGGAACACAGCCAGGTCCTTACTTCTATATTGTCTCTGGCTGCTTTTGTGTTACATAACAGATGTGAGTGGTTACAATTTAGGCTGCATAGTCCTCACAGCCTAAAATATTTACTCTCTGGCTCTTTTCAGAGATAGTTTGCTAGCCCTGGTCTAGTGGGTCAGAGCTGTGAAAGCAAATAATTACAATGAAGTGCAACAAGTTAAATAAAGAAATGGGGATAAAGTACAGAGTCATTAGGGCAGGGTATGATTGACTCTGGCTGAGTTGTTCGGGAAAGGAATCAAGGAAAAGTGATGTCTGAGTTAATTCTGATTGATGAATAAAGAGTTTGCCAGAACAGAGGCTAAAGGGAGGGTTTGATGAGTTTCTCTATATTTAGTGAATAGAAAATAAAGTAATCTCACTATTTATAAATACATTCACAAATATATATATATATTTGTGTGTGTGTATACATATAAAATATATACATATATGTAGCATATGCATATATAACAGTAGTGAGAAAATATTCAAATAAGCTAAACTTAGTGTTAAATTAACAGTAGTGAGAAAAATGAATAATTTAACACTAAGATAAGCTTATTCAAAAGCTTATACTGAAAAGATCTTAAATCTTTATGATTTGTTTACCTATAGTGACTAACATTAAATGAAATAACATGATTTATATCAACATATATTTTCTGGAGTTACATGATTAATAATTTTTAAATCCATTCACCCTTAAAAAGAAGACTTCCTAACAGCATGCTGTCAATGTTTCTTTTACCATGTGTGAAGGAATATAGGAAATTAGGTACATCATGGACAACACATTTTTAACGTCATTGGCTAAAATGTGAAGATGACCTACAAGGAGTTATTTATTACTGAACAAGAAAAGGGTAATATATAATGTCTAGAACTCAAGCTTCATAGAATTTAGTGGCTCAAAACAGGCATATGAGTTCAAATTTGAAGCATGAGAAAATTGAAATCAATATCGGAATAGAGATTTTAATATCAACACGATTTACACTTCATGTAATTCATTTTTAAAGAGAATGAAAATTCAACTAATCCAAACCATTGTTCTTTATTATTATTATTTTTTGATCTTTGCTAGATATTTGCTTTGCTTTGCTGCAGTTATTTCACACTTCTTCCATTGGGCAGTACCCCTGTGGTTTGAGTGGAGTGAAGGGGACAAGTACTTTCCTCTGGATATTGTTATTGGTTCAGGTAATTTAAATTTAAGCTTATTTGCATGTGACATTAACTAAAAGTAAATATTCTTGAAGGATGGTTCAATTAATAGATATATTAGCACACTTAATGGCTGTGACAGGACAGGGACACCTTATCTTCCTATGGATATGAACAAACTGTGACATCACCTTCATAGTGCTGAGCCATCTGGCGACCCTGGGAGAAGTCAGCTTAAGAATGAAGTCAACATGTGGAAGAGGGCAGAGAAGAAAATCAGAGAAGCTAAACCAGAGCCGTAGTGATCATTACCTCAACCCAACTCTATGCTCAGATTTTCAAGTGAGTCCATCAGTCCCGTATTGCCCGAGTCAATATGTACATTACTTAAAGACATTCTGATGCAAAGATGTACAATATATGAGTAGCCTTCAAATAGAGTTCCATAGCAAACAAAACCCTATGTCTAATTTTGAAATTATGATGTAAATAACTATAGAATCTGTTTTAGTTTTATTTTCGGGAATAATAGCATTTGCTCATGTACAGCAATTTTTCTCCCCTACAGTCTCTTTGGAGATGCATCAACTTTCCCACTTTATCATTATTTTGGATTAAAATTTTGTATACCTTACTAAAATGAAAATGCTACCTTCATTTTAAAGAAATTATCAAGGAAGGAAAAACAAATACCAGGTGATTTAAATGAGAAAATTGAATCCAAAAACATTGGAAATAGTGTGTTTCAGAACAGCGTGGGGTGGAGAGATGACCTTAAGCTATAACTCTAAGTAGGTAGGAGGAAATATAAGGCCAACTGGAGAGTATGCATGTGTGTGTTTTCCCGTGTGTGTGTGTTGATGATGTATATTCACATGTGTGGGTGCTTCCTTGTATTGATTGTTGATAGAGAAGTGTGATACTAAAGTAAATTACGAGTCCTTAAATGACAAAAGTTGTTTAATTCTATGTTATATGTAGGAAAAGATTAATAATTGCAGACAAATGCTGTAATTCTAGGTGCAAATAGGAAATATCTAATAACTGCAACTGGACTTTCAAGAGTGCCAAATATATACATATATATAGTTGTTTTTCTTTCTTTCTATTTTTTTTAGAGGGAGTCTTGCTGTGTCACTAGGCTGGAGTGCAGTGGTGCGATCTCGGCTCACTGCAACCTCTTCCTCCCAGGTTCAAGCAATTCTCCTGCGGCAGCCTCCCGAGTAACTGGGACTACAGACGCACGCCACCATGCCCAGCTAATTTTTATTAGTAAAGACAAGATTTCACCATATTGGCCAGGATGGTCTTGATCTCCTGAAATCGTGATCTGCCAGCCTTGGCCTCCCAAAGTGCTGTGAGCCACCACGCCTGGCCCAAGAGTGCCATATTTTTAAGAGGAATGTAGAATTACAGAGCTCACTGCTAAAGTCAAGTATGTTTTCATTTTTCAAACCTGCCAAAATTTTTTCACATATATGCATCAAAATTTGCTTTTGTAATGTTATGCTTTTAAAACGTACCATTATTAGTGTCATCATTATTATCATTTATTTTACTCTGCAGAGCATTGTTACTGGATAAATTATGGAATTGCGTTCATAGCATAAAGTGAAAATGAAATATAAAGTTATCAAATAGCAGATATATAGCTAAGGAATTGTAATACAACATTTATCTTTGAATTTTTCACTCTGTATTTAGAATGCCAGTGTGTCATTAAAGAATGACTTATGGCCACGCACTGTGGCTCACACCTGTAATCCCAGCACTCTGGGAGGTCAAGGAGGGAGGATCGCGAGGTCAGGAGTTTGAGACCAGCCTGACCAACATGGTGAAACCCTATTTCTACTAAAAATACAAAAAATTAGCTGGATATGGTGACACTCACCTGTAATCCCAGCTACCCAGGAGGCTGAGGCAGGAGAATCCCTTGAACCCGGGAGGTGGAGGTTGCAGTGAGCCAAGATCATGCGCTGCACTCCAGACTGGGTGACAGAGTGAGACTTCATCTCAAAACAAACAAACAAACAAGCCTCATATATTGACAACATTAACACTTTATTTTTTTTGAATAGCAGTTAAATATTTTTTAAAATTCAGCATTTTTGAAAGCTATAAAAAGAAATATTGTATTAACAGCTATTGAGATGGAAATTGTGAGAAAAAACCTACTTGTGCACTATGAAGAACTCTTATATGTACTGTTACTACATTTTGCATTTTTTTTTTTTTTTTTTTGAGACGGAGTTTCGCTCTTGATACCCAGGCTGGAGTGCAATGGCGCGATCTCGGCTCACCGCAACCTCCGCCTCCTGGGTTCAGGCAATTCTTCTGCCTCAGCCTCCTGAGTAGCTGGGATTACAGGCACGCGCCACCGTGCCCAGCTAATTTTTTGTATTAGTAGAGACGGGGTTTCACCATGTTGACCAGGATGGTCTCGATCTCTTGACCTCGTGATCCACCCGCCTCGGCCTCCCAAAGTGCTGGGGCATTTTTTTTTACATAGTTTGATTTAGGTTAATTACATCTATATTTACATATAATATTGGTTATAAACATAGGTTTCTAAATGACTTTCGTGGATTGCTGATCATGAAAAGCTTTCTGCACAGAGGCTGGTATTGTAAATCTTTAAAAAAAGATAAATATGCTTTGTTCTTAGTTTTCACAACACACATTTACATATTAAGGGTTCTGATAAGTTCTGCAGTAAAGAAAATAATTAAACATCATTTAACAAAACATTGCTTAAACTTATTTGTTAAGAAAATATTTTCCCCTAAATAACACTAACATCTATAATTTGGAATGCTCATTTCACCAAATAGACTTTTAAATCTTTCACTTTGAATAAAAGTATTTTCAATATCCTTGTTCGGTTTTGCTTTTGAGGTGCATTGGCTCAGATAGTTTCACCATAAATAGTTATTTTTTTCAACTTGTTTTGACCTCAATCGTAGGTCTTGTTCTTTTGGCTTAAGATAAGCACCACTTCTATATGCATTACATTATATTGGTTTCTTTTTGTTAAGGTAATAGCATGCTCTAAATCCCAAGATAGGTATTAAAAGTATCTAATTTTAAAAAATACACAAGGACATTGGATAAATTATTTTGATTTTTAGAAATATTTGCTTAAGAATGTTTTCCTGTGTAGTAAAGCTTTTTGTCTGATATAAAAGAAAGGGATGTGTGTGTGTGTGTGTGTGTGTGTGTGTGTGTATTAGTATTTCAGGGTTTGTTCAACCAATGTCATCACTAGATATTTCTTACATGTGCCAGGTGCAGTGGTTCACGCTTGTAATTCCAGCACTTAGGGAGGCAGAGGCAGGCAGATCATGAGGTCAGGAGTTCGAGACCAGCTTGACCAACATGGTTAAACCCTGTCTCTATTAACAATTCAAAAATTAGCCTGTTGTGGTGGTGTGTGCCTATAATCCCAGTTTCTCAGGATGCTGAGGCAGGAGAATCGCTTGAACTCTGGAGATGGAGGTTGCAGTAAGTCAAGATGGCACCACTGCCCACTGCCCTCCATCCTGGGTGACAGAGAGAGACTCCATCTCAAAAAAAAAAAGAAGAAGGAAATATCTTACACAATGACCACATTATTTTTCTTAACTCAATCCTGTTAAGATCAGTCTAATGCAAATGTTAGAAAAGAGAGAAGCAAATCTATCTGAGTCATGCTGAATAGATTAAAAGAAATTGAGGATTTAATGCTGAATGTCAGAGTCAGATTACACAGAAGTCTTGAAATTCCAAAGCAAGGTTTCTTCAGTAAGATAGCATCAAAATAATGAATATCATATTATGGACTTCATTCAGTAGCTACAGATGACAAAACATTTTCACTCAGAAAACGTCATGCCCATTTAGAAGGAAGATTGATAAAAGACATCATATGGAGTCTTTCTTGGAAAACAAGGCTAAGGAGCTGTCTGGATCCTCATTGCAAAGTGAAATGTCCTCTTTGTTGGGAAGATAAAATAATAACACACTATCACGCTGTAACTGAAAATACATATGGCTAAATAACTAATCAGATAAATATAGTTCTTTTCAATAAAACTAACATGTATTTCTTTCTTCCATTCATATTTATTCATTGTTCATGTATTCTAGCTCATAGAGTAAATGAATGTGTGCAATGTTAAAGAAACAGGGTAGAAATAAATCATCAAAGATAGATTTTTTTTTGGAAAAAATTAGCAATGTCAGGCATATAATATGCTCAAGGGGTAATTCTAATGAGTTATTTATACTTATGCAGATTATTATACATAAAATGATCAATTAAATTATTCAATTTGAATAGTGCATCAAAGGATCCATAATTGTACTTTTTAACAGCACAGTTGTGGTTCAACATTAGTGTTTGGGAGTCAAAGATATCTGAATTGGCGCTCTTGCTCTATCTCTTATTTAGAGTTACTTAAGTGTTCTGTGCTTCAATATCTGAGTCAAAATAAAGGGAATAACTTCAGACCTTTTAGCTTTTGTGACTTTTTTTTAAAACATTAACACATTAAGATTGCTTCTAATGCTAGTTCATTTTGTTATTTCTCCTGGCCTTTTTAGCCGTTGATCCATTTAACTCATCCTAGAGTTTTTTTTGTTTTATTTATTTTTTACAATGCCAGCATAAGTTTGTGGAGTATGAGTGCAGTTTTGTTACATGGATACATTGCACAGTGGTGAAGTTTGGGCTTTTATTGTAATCATCACCTGATTAGAGTATGTCGTACTGATTAAGTAGTTACTCATCCCTCATCACCCTCTCAATTTTCTCCCCTTCTGAGTCTCCAGTGAGTGTTATTCCACACTCTAACTTGCAATTTCATTACCACCTATTCCTCTCTTTTTCTTTCCTTGATTACTTTGCTGCAGAGTAAAACACACTGTTTTGTCTAGTAATTTTTAATAATAAAATATAAATTGAGTTTGGGATTTTTTGGGGGGCTTCATATCAAAATGTTGCTAAATATTTATTGAGGCTTTATGAAATTCATTTTTATCTAGACTGAAGTTCCAAGGATTGCATGTTTGAAACATATATATTACATGCCTTACACCTTGAGTGTATTCTCAATATGTTCTTTTTTTATCCCATTATCTTCATTTAGACTCTGAACTGACGTTTTCTCTTAACCAGGTGGTCTTTTTCACATTTTAGTTGATTTTTTATTTTTAACATTTATAATTACAAAATGTTAGGTTTTAAAAAATGTACTGGTGGATGTCAGTTACCAACCTAACACACCATCAGTGTTTTATTACCATGTTTGTGGAAGAATTTATCTATATAGGGTTGATGTGTAATTTTTGAAATTCCACAATACATTATTTTCAAAATCTCTTTTACTTGAGCCTAAGGAAAAATATACAAAGCTTCAATTAAGAGACATAATTCATTATATCACACGTATGTTATGCAATATGTATGCATTACTACTGCAATAGTAGTTATGAATTCATATGAATATTATTATACAGTATTAGCAGCAAGTAGTATCATTTAATTTTTTTAGTTTTTAGTTTTGGGCTATTTGGAAAGAAGGTCTGAATAACTTGTCTTCCCAATATTTCTTGACCTTTTTAAATTTCAAGTCTTTTAATGAACAAATAGAAATTTACACAATTGTATCCTATAATGATTCGTGGTTTTATTCATTCTCTTTACAGAGAGGAACCTGTTCACCTGATAAATATTTTAGTCTTAATTTGCCATCTACTAAATTACTGAAATGCATTGAACTGATTCTTTTGAAGTATTAATTGATATTTGAAATGTGATTCATTATCTAAAGTAAATTTGACTCAGTCCAGTAAAACATTAGAAATAAAATGCACTTCAATATATCTAACGTGAACTCCTTGTTGTACTAACTAAGCACCAAAGAGATTACGGGGTTATCTCCCCCTTTTTTTCTCTAATTGCTATTTAACATGTCTTTCCTGTATAATTATTTAGTACTAATAGTTTATATTTTTGAAGGTTTCAAATTTATTGCCAGCACCTTTTGTCATGATAAATTCATCCTCTAAGAAGAAAAAGTTATTTAAAACTCTATGGCCAAGCAGCAATATTGCAATAATCTCTGAACTGCCTTAAAAATGATGACTCATTTAGACAACTTGATTTTTCATGTTTATCCTTGATGCTACATTAACATTTTTGAGAGCTGATGGCCATGAATGTAAACAAATAAAGAAAAATTATTTTTAAAATCAGTGCATGTCACTTAAAAATATGTTGCATTTTTCTTTCTTATATGTTTACAATATCGAAGGACCATTTATTTTTAATTGTGTGAAAGAAATAACCAGAAACTTTGAGAAATTCCCAACTTATGTGGAAGAACATTTCTAGATATGTGAGGGAATTGTGTAGAATTTATTTTTTCATATCTATTTGGAAAGAACAGAAATAATTCTTTGTCTCTTAAAATCTGTAGGCAAATAACAGGTCTGAGAGTTGAGATTGAGAGTCAAAAACAAAGTGAAAGAAAATTCAGATAAAAATAACAGTCATACACTTTCTAGTTATTTGACCTGGGTAGTATCCTTGGGCCTAGTTTTATTATTAATAAAATGGAAACAATTATTTCTGCTACATTGATATGAGTTATAAATGTGATTCTCATTATGGAAATGTGTTTTTCACAATCATGCAAATGATCATTTTCAATATTAAGTGATATTAAACTTTGTATAACTCCTGGAGATGGAGATGGTATTATCTAGCATTTCATCCTGTGAACCACTGTCTTTGTTTTGAATGATTAATTACCAATAACTTTTTTCCAGTGTGGCATAAGTATTTGATCCATGAGGTAATTAAGTTGATATATTTCATTACCTGTCTGTTTGAATATTATCTATATTATCAACCCATGGAATAAACCATTATTTAGGATTTTAATAAATCTTACATATATAGCCACAACTTTAATACATATTTCCATCATAGCTCCATTTTAAAAATATCTGTTTTTTTCACAAGATTGTGGTATCAATGATTAAAGATTATGCCTTACTTGTCTTCGTATTTCCTAAAACATTCTAGAGCCTGGCACAAAATAAGTGCCAAGTACATTCTTGTGGAATTAAATAATAACTTCATGAACTATTTATAGGAAAAAATATGCTGTAATATACAATGCTAGCAATCACCAATTTGTTTTTCTTTTAAGGAAGCCTAGTCCAGCATTCTGAGACTTCACTGATCTACATTAAAGGACAATGTTAAAAGATAATATTTACATTATGGAACCAGTTACAAATTCTTTTTACCCTTCAGATCTAAGATGACTCAAGCGATACTGAACTGCAAGCTGCAATGTGTTGTGACATAGAAAGAAACCTGGATTTCATAGTTTTGAAATAATATATTAATAAATTTTTAGCCAATTATTGTTAGTGTTCATCTGCCAAATTTCAGAATGTCAAAGCTCATTAGTGAGCTCATATTTGCTCTCTAGACTATCATAGCAATGTATTAGAGATACTACAATTTTAAAACTTTGTATGGTAATTATAATAATAAATGCAAAAGTAATTATTTAAAAATATAGAGAAGAGGAGAATGGCCAATGATAAGCTTAAATTTTCTGAACAGAATATATAGCATGCATCCTATTTTTTACGCTGGGATACACTGCTTCTGTTGTGAAATAAAATTTGTAGTTTGCTTAGCAGAGCAGAAAGCAATTCAACATGAATTGATAGAATATTGTAAAAAACATTCTAGCTGGCTAAAACTTCAAGAACAACATATGACCCAAACTGGTATATGACCAAAACACTAGGATTTAATGGCTGTATATCATATTTGTGTTTGTTTTTGTGAAAATTGCCTGCGGTTCTGTAGTTATTCCTATTTCACATTTGAAATATGGCTCCATTCTCCATCAGAAAAAGCAAAAGATGCAGAATTATGTAATGAACCATAGTAAATGAAAAATGGACCCATTCTTTGAGATTTAGCAAAAATGCTCTTATCTATATAAATTATTTTCCTAAAAGTGATATTATCACATGAATACCCAGTGAGTCACTCTCGATTTTCTTAAACAAAATGGGACAGTTTTTATAATTTTCTAAGCAAAAAACCATGAGGCTTACTTTATTTTAATCTACCTTTCTTTTTCTTCCTTCCTTCATTCTTTTCTTCCTTCCCTCCCTCCCTCCTTCCCTCTCTCCCTCCCTCCTTCCCTCTCTCCCTGCCTCCCTCCTTCCTTCCTTCTTTCCTTCCCATCTTCCTTCTTTCCTTTAACAAAAATTTATGTTATTTATTTATTTAGTAAGGAGTAAATGCTGCCTGAAAAGATTATACTCGGAATTACTAGATATATTAGCAGTTTTGCTTCAGTGATGTCAGAATCACCACATAAATCAGGTATTTTTTAAAGTACACACAAACACATAATCCTATACCCACACACACTTAGCGTCTCACGAGGGTCAATACTGCCGAGAAAGATGAGCCTTAGTGTTGCTCGGAGCCAGAGGTCTACAGTTTCTTGGGTTGATTTCCCATTATATTTACATTACATTTAAGAATCAATCATTTTTAATGATATGGTTTGGCTATGTCCCCACCCAAATCTCATTTTGATTGTAAATCCCACAGTGCCCACCTGTCTTGGGAGGAACCTGGTGGGAGGTGATTGAATTATGGGGCAAGTCTTTCCTGCACTGTCTCATGCTAGTGAATGAGTCTCATGAGCTCTGATGGTTTTAAAAATGGGAGTTTCCCTTCACAAGCTCTCTTTTTTGCTGGCTGCCATCCATGTAATACTTGACTTGCTTCTCCTTGCCTTCCACCATAATTATGAGGCCTCCCCAGCTACGTGGAACTGTGAGTCCAATTAAGCCTTTTTCTTTTGTAGATTGCCCAGTCTTGGGTATGTCTTTATCATCAGTGTGAAAGTGAATTAATATAGCTCCCTGTAAAAAATTTCTCTTGAAAATTTTTTGGGAACCTAGGTTGATTATTAAGCACTTATAACTCCAAGATAAGAATAGTGGGTTAGTGTGAATGAAAGGCACGAGATTCAAGATAATCCTGTTTGTTGTAAAGTAGAGTGGTGGATATCACAAATGATTATTGTATCTTTGAGTAAGAAAACACACACACACTAATTGTCTAAGATTATATCTTTTTCCTCTTTTAAAGATAATGGTTCATTAAAAAAAAAACCAACTATGTTTAATGCTTATGCCAAATAAATACAAGCAAAAAAGAGAGAGAGAGAGAGAGAAAGAAGAGGTCATAAAATGTGTACAATGAAGCTGGAGAGGTTATATGTATATGCAGAATTATGTAATGAACCATACACACACACACACACACACACACACACACGTATAATTCATTTTTATTACAGTATGAATTAGCTTGAGAAAAACCCAGGTTTATGCAGTGCCAAGGAAGAAAAAGACCGGTGTCTACTTCCAGCATAATGAGGAACATAAGTCACTGGACTAAAAGTAATGCTATAAAAAATTGAATGATAAACTAAAGGCTAAATCTTGCTCATCGCCAGTTCACTGATTTGTTCAAGATTAGAGGACTCTAACTGGACCTGTAGCCTTTATTTTCCTTTCTTTGTGTAAATAACATTCCTGAAGCATTTTAGCATCCCCATTAGATGCAGGATGACTGGCCTGTAAGTCACTTTTCTTCAGTTCATCTTTACTGAACATCTTCAATATCACAATGTGGTTAATGAACATTTACCTTGGATTTATCTATTTATTTGCTGTATTAACTTAGCATGGTATTTAACTACTGTAAACCTCTGCTTTTACTGAAAAAAAAAAATGAGTACTTTAATGTGTGTTCTTGATTTGGAAATGATGCTAACTTCCTTAGCAGGTTAGTGCAAACTAAGTTGTCAATAAACGGCAAAAACAACTGTTGCTGTTGTTTTTATTTTCATTCCTTCATTTATTTTCCCTAGCTCAAATGGGTTTTTGAAACACTGCTCAGAAGGAAAGGCCTTTCTGATCAGGTCTTTCATGCTGAAATATTATTACTGGGGGACTTAAAATTTACTCTGCAACCTATAGTAACTCTTTTATAATCACACTATTTTTTCTGCATTAGCTTCATGTGAATGCATAGCCTAGTTTCTTGCTGAGGAAGAAACCAACACATTCACAATGAAAAGTTGCTTCAAAATAATCAGTTTATCCTGACTTGAAAGGAAAGACATCTACTGAATCACCACACTGTTTTCTGGATCACTTCATAGCTGATTAACTTTGGCCTTCCACACCATTTTGCAGATTAGGATCATAACTAAGGTGAATTAAAGGGCAATAAGTCAGTGATAACAAACTTCCTTAAATCCTAGAAGAGTATAGAATAAATTCAAAATCTAAAATATAATCCAGATTATTATTTTATAGTAATATCACTGGAGCTATGAAACCTTATATTAATGTACCCATTAATGGTTTTAATATAAGAAATATTAGTGACATTTACTTTTTGTTTTTGTAACTCATTTTAAGATAATGTTTTACTTTCTGTTATTTAATATATTGCCTTGACTGCTTGATCCTTTTGTGAATGTAGGTGGTGTGTGTATGTCTCTCCGTGTATGTGTGTGTGTGTGTGTCCAAGAGTAGACCTATTATTATCAAAAGGCCAGCAGCACTAAAGGATTGAATCGGTGACCCGAAGGTTAAATTCCACAGCGGTAATCACTAAGCTGTTCTCCATTATAGTTGTAATAAAAAGACTGGGACTGCTGACATCTGGTACCTCCTCATCTAAAAACCTTTTAAATTGTTTGAGGAAAAGAAAAAAAGCTTTTATTCAAGTGAAAAAAAATCCTCTAAGTGTGTGTTACTTAAAGATCTGGAAATTTCCTGTAAGATACCCTGTCAAAGATGGTCGGACCACATCTGCACTAGAGTAAAATGTTAAACCACACTTTTTCAACTTTACACTCCTTTTCTTGACCTATATAAAGAGTATAATGAGGGCAGATGAAGAACAACCAGTATCACACTTTTTAATATTCCCTCATAAAATGAACATATTTTGCTGATTACCAATATCCTAATTCAAAATGACTAAAAGATGATAAGACCAAGTATATTAATTAAATATTATGAACCGTAAGTTATAAGCAATGACTGGTTTTCTTATGTATTTAAACAGTTTAAGTAAACTATTCTTGTATCCTTATGTACTTAATTTCAAAAAATACTAACAGTAAGTTAGCCACGTGGATTTACATATGCTAGATATTGTCGGCAAACAATAAAAAATGAAAATTACAATGCATTTCTCAGTTGTAGATTTACAAGTATTTATTAAAATAATTTTTTAATATTAATATGCTATAAGGATTTACTACCTTAGAAAATTTTACAAATAATTCAAAAATGTATAATAATACAAATAATAATCAAAAAGTAAAATTTCTCTAGAAAGATACGTAATTTTACAGGTTTCAAGGACTATTTTTTCATTACGCCAAAGGAGACTGACAATTTATACACACTCTTACTGGGTGTTTTCAAGTAAGAGCACAGGTGCCAAAATAAATAAATAAACACCAGCAACAACAAAAAACTACTTCTTGCCCTTGAACAATATACTAGAATTCGAGGGGTAAAAAATACACTTGCTCAAGTTACTTAAGACCACTAACAGAAGCAAATAATGAACAAATGCCAAAGAGAGTATAGTCAAATGGAGGAAAGAATTTAACTTTTCGTTCTTTGTGGAATACATACCCAAATAATGTCTGCAATTTGGATACTATTAATTCCTTTAAACATTAACTTTATTATTGCATAAAGATTATATAGATATTTGGACATAACATCAATCTTGCCCTAGAGAGCTTGCATCAAATAATTATAGAAAGTTTATTAATTTGGTACTAAAAGATCAGAGTTTTGCTTTTGCTCAATACTAATTTTGTTATCTAAGCAAATTGAACAATTTCTTTGAGTTAATATTAACAAAATTGGTGTTAATATAAGAAAATTTTAAAATGGTGTTAAAAATATAAAAATGACCCTTTCCACATGGGGTTACTGTAGATAGAGAATAAGATTTATATAAAAACTTCTTGTAAACGGAGGCAGTCTGTTTACTTAAGAGCTATTATGAGCTTGTGGTTAAATAATTACATTAGACAGTAAGACATGCTTCAAAAGGGTCATAGTAAAAGTGCAATGTAGATATAGTCAGGGAGGCAAACACTTTCCCATCAAAGAAGAAAAGTAAATGCTCCATGGAGAAGGAGCTTTTGAACTGTGCCCTGAAGGATTTCTATTTACATTTAGCTTCAGAGAACGATCACCATTAGAAAGATTATTCTAGGAGAAAGTTATTCAAATAGCATTTTCAATGAGATAAAGAATTATAGCTTATTTCATATGGGGAGGACAAAATTAGATTTGAAATAATATCATGTTCAAAGGGTCAAGAGAGAATCTAGCAAGTACTGAGTGGTGAATTGCATACAAATTTGCATGGCTGAATATAAAGAGGCTTATACATTTTTCGAACTAGATTGAGACAAAAAAAATAAGCATTTAAGAGGAGTTGTTTCTGTTTTTCTCTGTTGAGCAATCTGACAAGCATTTGCAAAATCAAAGGTAATCATAAAGTAAAAATCATCATTTGTTTTACTAGAGATATTCAAAATTCTCACTATACTTGGGAAGTATATTGTATAGCTGTACTTAACAAAGAAACACATGAATTCTCTGCTCTGTCTATGATAAAGATCGGATCAAAATGCTTGAGAAGGAGTAAAGAAAATAGGGGTAAATTAAGTGTAGATTTTTAAGACTATTTTATCTGGAGTCAATAGATGATCCTGGTGTTACCTGTCTATTTGGTCAATTCATAACCCTCCTAGCTCATGCTACATTCTCATTAAATTTGCTATAATGTTTGCACTGATAGGCATTAGGTGCTTACTTCCCTAGCCACAATTAGGCAATTGGATGCATTTCAATATTGTTCTTATATAAATACTCCTCTCACTCACAGTCAGTTACAACTGCCACTTCATCATTAGGTTACATTGTAGGCCTTAGTAGATCTGTTTTATCTCCAGTTCCTCTTTGCAGCATTCATTAAGATGAGCAGCCCAATCTCCTTTCAAGAGAGAACTTGTCAATCAGCCACGAGGAGTGCCCTTAGCTGACACAGTCCACTTGCTGGCCTTCAACATCTAACACAGTATTTGAGCTGAGGCTACTCATGCTTTTTCCAGGCAGCCTATGTAGTAAATGGCTGATCACAACGTGGGTACCACAGCCTGGTCATTTCTGCCCACTATGATCCTCTATGGAAGCTCCTTTTGCTAAAGCTCCTCTTTGGGCTTGTTGAGAATCTCTCAGAGTTGCATCCCAGAATGAAGCTCTTTCTGCCAAACTTCCTTCACTCTTTCTCTCTTTACACAGACGTCAACTGTGCCATAGTCTACAGGTCTTTCCTGTCCTGCCAGATCTTTCTCCCTCTCTTGTCTTCTATAAGTATTTCTCTCAATAAGTCTATTGGCATCTGAAGAACAAATTGACAGAATGTCGGAATTCCTAATAATCAGAAGTTACTCAAAACTATCTGTGGAATAAATGGATGGATGCATGGATGCATGGATGAGGAGAATTGCTAGAAGTAAGAGTGAAGTATGTTTTAAATGTAAAAAGTAAAAAGAAAAACTTGACTTACTTACTTGCATTTTTATAATAATGCAATCCATTAAAAATAACCAGTCCCTGTCATCACTAATGTTCTACCATCTATTTTTGAAGGAAGGATGGGAAAATAATTGTTAACATAAAATATTATAAAAAATTGTAATATATATTACTTGTGTTATATATAATTTCCTAATACTTCTTGCAACTGATAGCATACATATACATGCATCACATATCACTAAATAGAATTTAATTTAAACAACAAATCAGGAAGGAAATTAAAATTCAGAATGATTAAGTAACAAAGTGATGTAGCTAGCAAGTGGAAATGATGGAATCTTTTCTTTGATCCCAAAGATTCAAGGGCTAGTCTCTTAATGGAACATTTTGATGCTTTATGCTTTAAGAATTAACTATAGAGAGAATATTAGGTTACAATTATGTCTCTAGATGTCAACTTTCATTTACCTGACTACATGGGCTTTCATCTAATAAAACAAGTTATAGTGAAAAGTGATCTTATTTTCCTGTTTTGTAGCTGATAATACTTGAGTCATTTTATTTAGTGCTAGGGTATTTTTGCAACTTTACTTCCCACTTATAATGTTTCTATAATGTAATAAATGCTGATTTTATCACATTTCCACTTCGAATACCCCAATATACATTTTTTCAAAAAACACCCCTGCATTTATTTTGGAATACTACATCTCCAACACAAACACTATGGAATTAAAGGACAATGTGATGGATGGTGGTTGTCTCTAAGTAAAAGAGTCTTAGAGTTAATGTAATTACACAAATGTTCATTTTATTACATCTCGTATGTACTGAATTTTTGAACAGATGCAATAAACAGTCAATTACTTCAGTGATGGGTAATACCAAGTAGTAACTAGAACAAAACCTGAACTGTATTTCCCAAAACAGGCTTTTGAAAGTAAAGGCAGTAGTTTTGTCTAACTACCATTTTTCAATTAATCATATACTAATTGAGTTAGTAAGAAATGTGTTGGTTGTCTAACTCATTTAGAATTAACTTGCCAGAGCTGCCAGTAAAAGTGATGTGTTTTTCCCCGTCACACAAATGCTTGCTAAATCAATAAGTCAGTAAATATACATTTGCTGATGACATAAATGTGTCAATTTTTTCCATGTTGTTTTAGACAAACACTTAAAATATGGAGAGATAAATTGGTTTACAAATGCTAGAGACTGGTGCATTCATTTTCAGAAGCAATTCCTTTTTTCTGCCTCTGATTATATTTGACTTTAAAAATAGCAAAAGTCAATTGCGTGCCCTGATAATAAGGGGATGTTTGCTGATTACAAATAAGAGATACCAGTTTTGTCTGTTTTGTGCATAGCACACTATTTATCACTACATACACCCCTTAAACTAGAGAATTTTCTATTTCAACAAAATAGTCACAGATGGTGGCAGGTAATTACATGATAGTAGGCTTTTCTGAGTAAAGTCTTGGCATGCCAAAGCTTACCACTGATGTGTTGAGTGATTCACCTTGAAGGGCCATTTTGTTTGATGTTCGGTGACCCAGAGACTTGACATGGCTACATTTCCCAGAGAGTCTCATGGCACCAGGAATCTGTCATTCCATGGCAGCAGTAAGCTGGCTTCTGTTATAGTAAGTTGTATTTTCTCTTTTTGGAAAGTTATTTTATGAAAGTAAAAACATTATTACACACAGAAGAAAGATATTTTCAAGTCCAAGTTTTATCTAGTTATGAGATCTATATATTTTAAGGGAATTAAGTCAGAGAACATGATTAAAATCAATGTTAAATTAATTTATTGTAAGCAGGCTGATCTGGATAAGTGAATTCATCAATAGTGATGAATGATATCAATATTGACAATATAAATGTGTCATACTTTAATCTTTCTATCTGGAGCGTGCATGCAAACCCATGTTTATTAGAGGTGACTTTGCTTACAACAACAGATTCATTTTCATAAAAAATTACAGAAAGCTACTGAGTATTTTTAAATGGTGGAATACATTGATTCAACAAAAGAAAAATGGGGACGTTTTATTGCAATATAGTTAAGAATTCCCCAAAGTAGTTTATAATAGGTATATTTTAAAGAAATAAAATCATTTACTTAATTAACTTAATTAAGTACACTATTGCACTTGCCTGCTGAAGGGCGGACAACGACTGGGTAAGTAATGCTTTTGCCCTTTCTTGACCATAAAATCTAGATGCAGAAGCATTATGTATGTGAAATTGCCAAAAACAAGCATAAAGCTAATTTATTTATCTGCTAGAGTTCACTCTATTTTGAACAGATCAGAGAGGGCTTTAAAGAAAGGGTAGGTGATGAATATATATGTATATGTATATACACATACATACACATATATATATTTTCTGATTTGTAAATTTTAACTCAAAAATTTAAAACACTGTGTAAACTGTGTGTATATACATACACATCTACATATATGCACATGCATAAATAAATAGGTGCAGAAGACCAGATATAAGATATAAAGGAACTATGAAAAAAAATTCCAAGTTTACATTCTGTTCCCTGGCTCATTGTTTCCCTATGGTAAAGTAGGACTAATGCTACCAAAGACTGATTTTTCAAAATCAAGCACACACAATTTGCCAGGTGTGACCTAGAAGCTACTACCATAGGCATCTCCTTAGTTTCTTCTACATTCAGTTAAGAGATAATTGAATAATAATTATTATTTAAAAATATAGCTTGCATGGAAAATTAGCTTCAACATTGGAAAACTCATTTACAGAAGACATTGAGAGTTCAGGCTATAAATCTGTGGATGGAGTTTATATTAATTTGCAGTTTGGTTTAGATGAGAAGCAACTTGGACAGTTAGAGCCATAAGGGGCCTAGCTGCAGATCCCAGCTCTACCTAGGATCCTAGATCTTTGACCTTGAAAAATCGATTTCACCTCTCATCCCCTCATATACACAATGAAATTAATAATAGCAGCTATCTCTCAGGTTTGTTCTAAGTTTAAATTGATTAATATTAAGATTTAGAATAGTTTCCGTATCAAACATGTCAGGCTCTACATGTTTTTATAAAATAAAAATACATCTCAGGACCCCCGATACAAGATAGACACCATGAATCTTCAACAGAAGTTTGGCTGCACACAATTCCTTAAGCTTGATTGTCCATACATGATATTTTTGGATTACTAGATCATGAATCACAGGTGTTCTCTGGTACAAATTTGCAAAATGCTAGGAAAGTGGATGAATCAAGTTTCCCTTTCAGTTTTCTTCCAAAGTTGACATACTAGAAACCTGTGACAAGAAAAGTCACAGAGACGCCACGGAAGGAATGTGATCCAATATCAAGTGAGTAGCAACAGATGCTGCCAGATGCTTGTCACTTTTAGCACCACCACTGATTTTCTCTTTCTAATCTGTGTGTTTATTTAATTAAGAATTCTTGACACCAAGATTCTTATAGCAGACCTACTTATGAAAGTCCAAAAATTAAAATATCAAATAGAACATTATCTCACACAAGTGAAAATTTCTACTTATCAGGTCACCACAGGCAATCTCTGCAATGATTCTTTTTTTCCCATGCATACTCAAGTGGCACAAAATATTCTAAAGCATGAATATCCAATGATGTTCTAATGGATGATTAGTATGTGCTAATGAAACTCACTATATACACACATCCTGTATATTGTATATCTCGTAATAAAAATAAAAAGAATTCATTACAGAACACAAATAATATAAGCAATGAGGAACACACAAAAGATATGTGTCTCATAAGATGAATTTATTTATATTTTGACAACTTGGTTAAGGTAGCACTATTCTGAGTTCTCAGTTTTGAAGAGCAAGGAAAGTTTTAATGAATCATTTAGATTTTCTGAATTTTGAAAAATATTTTGTGATTTCTATAGGCAGAATACTTAAGAGAATCAAGTACATTAAAGAGAGTCAATTTACAAAGGTGGAAAAAATAATAGGTATGGAGAAAAGTATCAGTAAACAACTCATCTTGAGGAAGAGTGTTGATATTAAATTGAAGATAAACTTGATGTTATAAGAAGGATCAGAACACACGTTCAATCTCCATATTAACTTGTTCAGCAAATATTATCCTTTTGTGTACCTCCTTGTGTTTAAGGCATTATGCTGGGAATTGTGTAAAATGTAACCATCAGTTGTTTGAAATGCAATAATTATTCTTTTTTTTCTCTGTGGCCTCTAAAATTCACAATAATTTATGTCAAATTTACCTTGATGTGGAAGAATCAGATTCATTATTGTTACTCTATTTTAGATCATTACTCTTTTATGTTCTGATTAAGTTTGATGTATGAATGTGGGTGAGGAACAAGAGTAAAAGAGTACCTCAAAATGGTCATGGATTTTATTTAGACTAAGTTTGGTCAAGCTTTCAGTGACAGAACATTTGCTCCTCATCAATGTTAGGTTTGTTGTCTTCCTGCTGTCTAGTAACAACAGTCATATTTCATCATTGCACTTACCTTTGCAACACTGCTCACCGGGCTTTACTCTGCAAGTAAGATTGTCTTACCTTTCGGGATTAGTACTAGTGTTTCAATTTGTTAACGAATCTCTTCAGAAGGTGTCAAAAATCCTAGTGAGAAAGAGTTCTTTCATGTATTAGTCTTGATTTGTCCTGCTGTTTTTCTGTTTTTGCAAGTAATTTAGATGATATTAGTAGCATAGCCATATAATTTTGGGTGATTGGATTAAGAATCAACCAAATTATTCATTGTCTGCATTTAAGATTTTGCCAGATTGTCATTTAGAATATATTATTATGTTATTTTCTCATGAGCCACATATAAGTACAGTAAGTTAAAAAGTATATCTCTCCGTCCTCTGATAATTCAAAAGAAGTAATTATCAGACCCAATGAAAACATGTTAACTCAGAAATACTAGGACTTGGAGATTCTAGACTGCGAGAAGATAATACTGTGCTATCTTTGACAGGAGTTTGCATAAAACTGTAGAAGGAAACATAAGCTATTACTTGTAGATAAGGGATACATGTAAGTTGCTGTTAATAACCTGGCATATGCCAGTTTCTCCTAAACCAAATTTTATAACTGATAACTACCATTACAGATGGCCAAACAAGTGGTTACTTTAATAGTCCATGAATCTATTGAGTCTTGCTGAGCTGAGATAGATGATTAACATTAAAAGATCCTTTCACTTGTCTTATTAACATATATGCTTTTCCAGGAAAGAGAATTATTTTGGTATAAAGTTTTCAGCTACTAGCTTTCATAGGCCAACCTTCAGTTCTACATTAAATGTAGAAACTGGAAAAAATTTTAGGAAAAAAAAAAGTACACTGAATTTGGTGTCAGGACATCTACTATTAACGTAACTGTCATTAATCAGCTTTGTTACCTTGGATGTGTTCAACAAAACTGAACTCCAGTGTCCTTATGTATAAACAGAAGAAACAATATGTATCATTTTATTTAATTTTTTATTTTTAATTGTTTATTTTTGACTCTGTCAGCCGGGGTGGAGTGCAGTGATACGATCTTGGCTCAATGCAACCTCTGCCTCCTGGATTCAAGGGATTTTCATGCCTCAGCCTCCTCAGTAGCTACAGATGGGCACCACAATGACTGGATAATTTTTGTATTTTTAGTAGAGATGGGGTTTTGCCCTATTTTGCCTTGTTGGCCAGGCTGGTCTCAAACTCCTGACCTCAAGTAATCTGCCCTCCTAAGCCTTCCAAAGTGCTGGGAATACAGGCATGAGCGACTGTGCCTGACCACAATGTATCATTTTAAAACCTAAAACTACATGACATGTCTGTTTCAGGCTGGGATGAAATTGACTAACCCAGTCACCTAATATAATTGTGGCTTAGAGGCACACATTCGCTTTTGAAACCCGTATATTATCTAGAAATTAATTGGTCATATATACAAATTGGCCCATAGCTAAAGGCAAAGGTTAAGATACAAGTCTCCAGTATAACTTATCCAGGAATCCCCAAGTTCTCAAAAGTGTCCCCAGAGTAGTCAATGCCTGGAATGCCACTCGGAGAATTTATTAAACTAAGAGCAGAGCAGAAACTAGATTATGAAACAAACTATGGAACAGCTAAGAAGATAACTAATTTTCTCAATAAATGTTCACTTTCTGAGGTCCATAAAAATAGAAAATTACACTACAGTTTCAGAAAACTGTAAATATGAAACAGTTCAGTGAAAATTAAGAAGTCACATAGGTTTATTTTTTAATCCATGTGAAATGAACATTTCTCCTTGAGAGAATGCTTCTGCTTGAATCAAGTTTCTATGCTTCTGTTTATACTGCGAGCAACAAAATCAAACAAAATAAAAGGAAAAAGAAGGAAAAGATGAAGGAAGGAGCAAACTAGAGTAAAGAAGAAAGAAGGGAGGGAAAGAGACACACACAGAGACAAAGAGAAAGAGAGAGAGAGACTGACTTTCATTTGCTCAAAATGAATCTGATTTTAACTTTCTTAAACCTATATCTTAATATGAAGAAAGTTGACCTCTTTTTTTATCAATTCTAAAATTATATTTATTTTTTTTCATATATATCATTAAGGAGGGAATAAAAAGATATTTTACCTTCTGCTAAATATTTGCTTAAGTAAAATATATGAGTTAAGCAGTATTTACTCAGCTAGCTGTATTCAGAACACTGTAAAAGGCAGAGTGCTGTAATGTTCAAAGATTATTGTGCTGTGTTGCATTTTGCATTCCCAAGATAGTATTTTTTCCACAAATGCCCTTTTTAAGCACAGCATATACGAGGAGGGCCCCTGTAAGAATTTAAATGAGAATTCTTTAGAAGAAATAGTGTTTCAGAGTATTAACATTTAAACCCCTACTAATCCCTGAATAGCACCAAATATCATTTCTTTTGAATCAGGATACTGCATTATGCTCAAAGAATGCAAAACCGAGCAAGTGGCTTGGAAGGCATAAATACAAAGCATTTGGGTAATTATAGATTTCTAGTCATGCCACCACAACGAATGTTAGTGTAGCTGTTAATATTTCTGTTTCAAAATCTGATTTTTCTGTAGCATGTAACCTAAAAACTACATTTTAAAAAAACGATGCTAAAAATGATCATACTCCTTTTGCAAGGTGGGAGGATTAATTCCTAAGATGAAGTTTTTGGTCATTTAATAAAAATAAATTACTAAATATTTAATACCTTATACTATATGGCCTTTTCTATAACTCAAAATACTTTTAGTTTTAAATAAAATTTAACGTGAAAAAATAAAATGTTAATAGCTCTGATTTTATGACATTTACTAGGAAATGCTTATATTTAAAAATGTAAAATATATAAATTATTAAATATTTCAAAACTATTTTTCAGAATAGGACCTAATTGCAGATTTTCACCCTACTTAATGTTATCATCCAGAAAAAAAAACCTCTCATCAATACTTTACTACATTAATGGCAGATATACCTTGAAAGCTGATGAAGTAGCAAGCAACATTACACATATTTATGTTTCATTTGTTTCAGTGTCAACATATTTGATATGCAACTGACAAGGGATAATGTCACTATATGAAAATGTACAACTTCATGTAATCTTAATGTGATAAGAACAGAAAATATATGCAGCAATATCTGTGCTATTTCTCCATTGAGCAATGACACCATCATTGACATAAAATTCAAACTGAATGCTATAACCAGAGTTGAAAGTGGTGCTCTACAAAATCTGTCAATACTGCTTATTGTTCTTTTTATTTCCCTCAAATGAACAAATCCTTTTCAATTATAGAGAAAAATTCACATTGAAGATACTGGACACTTCGTTTATTTGAAGTGCTCTTAAAAGAATGTCCTAGGTTTTCTTTAAATACTTCTATGTGTCTATTTAAATAACGTTAATTTTAATTAATTATCACTTTTTTTTTTTTTTTTTTTTTTTTTTTTTTTTTTTTTGAGACGGAGTTTCGCTCTTGTTACCCAGGTTGGAGTGCAATGGTGCGATATAGGCACAACCTCTGCCTCCTGGGTTCAGGCAATTCTCCTGCCTCAGCCTCCTGAGTAGCTGGGATTACAGGCACGCGCCACCATGGCCAGCTAATTTTTTGTATTTTTAGTAGAGACGGGGTTTCACCATGTTGACCAGGATGGTCTCGATCTCTTGACCTCGTGATCCACCCGCCTCGGCCTCCCAAAGTGCTGTGATTACAGGCGTGAGCCACTGCGCCCGGCCCAATTAATTATCACTTTTAACTCCCTTTGTTATTTCAACATGTAACATTATATCGTTTTTTGAATTTTTAGTTTTATTCCCTAATTTCTGTCAATTCTAGTCAATATTCCATTTAAAGAAGAAATACATTAATTCTTCGTTAGTCCTTACAAAATGAATCACCTGATAATTTCATATTTATTAATTGCTTATATTTTATTGAATTCATTATATTCTGACAATATTTTATGACCAATATCTTAACATGAGATCTTACAATTAAAAAAAAAAGAGAGAATGTTTAGGTAGAGAGGCAATATATCCCGTTTTCTCAAGAATCTTGAGATCATTTACAGAGAATGAAACAAATATTTAAATAATACAAAACAAAAACAGTTTCTTTGAGTCCCTAAGATTTCTATGGTGAATCGAAAAGTCTGAAATGCAGTTCCTTTGAAATAAAATTTTGAAAACTGAATAGCATTTTAATTTTTATTTCTTTCCATAAAATACAAGAAATATGTCATCATGGCTTAAATTTGTGAAAAACAAAACTATAAATAAGAGAATAATAATACCATGTATATGTATTAAAATTTTAAAACAAACCATGATTTTATTATTTTGTTTACCATTTTAACTTTCAATTATGAGTATTTCTAATGAATGAGATTTCAGAGGCAATTAAGTAAAGGTCCATGACTGGCCATGGGCAGGGCTGGGAAAAAACGTTGTAAGTTCTCACTCCAGGTCATGGATTCCACTCCGAACAGCCAGACCTGGCAGCCCAGGCACAGGCTGCAGGCCGTCCCTGGTTTGAAGGTGGGGTTTCACCAGGGACCTGCCCCTTTCTGCCCAGGAACCTGTTTGGCCTCCCGCTATCAGCATGCCATCCATAGTGCCCAGGCTGTTTTAGCTGAAGGGTGCCTGCAGATCTATGCTGAGCTGCCCTCAGCTCCCCCTCCCCTGCCCCCCACGCCTGCTCATCAATGCCCAGAGGGGGCTAAGGAGGCAGGGGGCTGGCATGTTAGCGCTGTCCCAAGTGCATGCCCACCCGGCTGGGTTGCAACAGCAGTTGCAACCCAAGGCTCTGCCACAACTTTGCTCCACCTGGGAGCAGGTGCCAGGAGTGAGGAGAGGCCAGGGAGCTGGAGCGGGCACTTCCAAGTCTGCTGAGGCAGGAGGGCTTCCCGGGCCCCTGAGAGCTCAGGGATATCCGGGTCTGAGCCAAGGCTGGGATGACTGCAGCTGAGCCCAAGAGCAGAGAGCTTCCTCCCAGATAACTCAGTGGAGGGTAGGGGTCCTGCCTCTTCCTGGCTCCCTTAGGCTCTGAGGATCACAGAGCCCCGGCCGTGCTTCTCCAACTACAGCTGGTGTCCCTGCAGTGGCTGCTCCAGATGTGCCACTGCTACCATCAAAATGTTTAAAAAATTGTGTGCCTGGCACGTAGAAAATGAAACATGATTTTTTTCCCTTCATTTTTAGGAGTTATTTTTCTTGTTGCTTTAATGGTTATAAACATAAAGATGATGGTTGTAGAATACATGGAGTCATACATTGTCCTGAAATTTAGAATACTGAAAAAAAAAAAAATTGGTTTCTTAGATGTGTGAGTAATTAAAAGAATGTGCCATTAACAAACTAAAACGATTGAATTTGACCTTGTTGCAAAATTTAAACTTGTTTTAAAGAGAGAGTTAAAAAATCAATTGTTTGATATGGTAAGTCTGAGACAACATAATTATGTAAAACAGGGCTTTTTATGGAGAAGTAGACGCATTGATCCAGTAGACACTCTGAATGTCTATAAAGATTTAAAGCTTCTCCAAGGAGGAAGATCACATATTCCCACCATGTTGAAAACAGACATGACTTCCTTTCATCTGTGAACTTTGCATAGAAGTACCACATGGTAGTCTTGGATGGAAGCTTTACAAATTGGCATGTGTGTGCTTCTTCAAATTTCAAATTTCAAATTTCCTTTCCCTCCCTCCCTCCCTCTTTTATTCTCAGGGTCTCATTCTCTCACCCAGTGCAGTAGTGCAATCATTGTTCACTGTCACTTCGCACTCCTGGGCCCAAGGGATCCTCCTGCCACAGCCTTGTGATTAGCTGGGAGTACAGATGCACACTAACTTGCCAGGTTACTTTTTTGTTTGTTTGTTTATTTGTTTGTAGAGATGGGGTCTCGTTTTGTTGCCCAGGCTGTCCTTCATATTTCTTATTCTATATAGAGGAGGCCCCATCACCAGCTTCCTGAGTGAAGGTTGTAAGGTTTGTTCTCATCAAGTTTAAAACGAAGAAACTGAGGCCAGCATAAGAAGATCCAATGCAAAGGGTTTATCCAGGCTCCGGGTGAGGTTCTGCGGTCTGACAGGAGGGGCCGGAGAAGTCACATGGACTCCTCTCAGACCTGGGGTTTTATAGGGAGTGGAGGTGTTTGATTGGTTGTGCCCAAGGTGAGTGGGGCCCGGATGGGACAAAATGGTAGGCGGGGAGTGGGGCCCGGATGGGACTAAATACTAGGCAGGGAGTGGAGCCCAGATGGGACAAAATGCTGTCAGGTAGGTCCTGGCGGGGCTTTTTTCCCAGTGAGGGGGAGGGGGTGTGTCCGAGCTCCCGGAGAGGGAAGGAGGTGTGTCCGAGCTCCCGCTCCCAGCAAGGGAGATGGGGGTGGGGGGATGGCGGGGTGGGGGGGGGGTGTCCGTGCTCCCTGTGAGGCAACAGGCCTTAGAAAGGTCACATCAGACAAAGCTAAATTTGAATCAGAGAGACATATAGCAAAAGTAGAAATTAACTTTTGTTGTTGTAAATCAGTAAAATACTAGTTATTCTTGCTGTAGAACAACTCAGCCTATTTTAATGATACATATTCTCAAGAAGAAGTAGATGAAAGATAAGAATTGTAAGAAGGAAATGACCACCATTGTCAACCATTGCCTATTTTAAAAGAATGAGGCCTAAAAAAATTTATACAGTCATCTGGGGAGTGCAATTTTACTAGCAGTGTGAATGACAGGTTACAAGCATTAAAGAATGGAAGCGTTGTATTTCCTCTGTTGATTGTTACTACCTATAAGGCAGATGTCCTTTTGATGCATGACGCTAAAAATATTTTGCTTCATTTTGATTTCTTTCCTTCTCTGGCTCTTAAAAGAGGTTTTTTTTTGGTCTACAATGTTCTAAAATGCATTACTGTGGCTTGCTTTGGATATATTTCTAATTGCAGATGTTGTAACTTCGGATCTTAATCTCTAAACTTTATTTTAAATGTTATTTTATTTGATATTTTGCACTTTTAAATGTGTGCTCTATTTTTAGTTATTTCCTTTCAATTTTACCTGCTATCTTTTCTGTTGAATTATTTTTTAGTTGCTCTATCATAATTTTAATTCCATAAAGTCTGTTTTTTCTCGAAAAGATATATGTGTCTATCTTTTTCATAGATGTCATGTATTTACTTATTTTTCTCTGAATCTTAATGAGAGTTGTTATGAAATCATCTCTGTTCTGAATGCCGAGAATGGGAAGAAGGCTGGCTTGAATGTCTGAGTACATTCTCCTGAGCCATGACTTTTGTCTCTTATTTCAGAAATCTTTTCTTTGATATTATTTAAAGAATAAGTTTCCAGTTATCTCCTTTGATGTGAGTGAAACCGTTTCCTAGCAATGGTTAACCAGGGAGGAAAGCTGCGTATCCAACTATCTCTTAAACTTTAAAACATGACTTTGTAAGACAAATTTCTATGACATTTTAGGGTAACCCAATTCCTTCAATTCCTGAAGATTCCATGAGTAAATCAGTTTACTTTTTGATTTTCCTTACTGCCAGCTCATATTCAACATCCTTAGCTCCACTGAATAATTTTGTGTTTTACACCTCCTTCCTAGATTCTGATAATTTCTTACTAAAATTCTCACAATTTGTCATTAGGGTTTATAGAAAACAAACATTTCACCACTTATGGATGCTTAAGTTTTGTGAGATTTCAAGATGTGAAAACCCAGGAGTTACCATTTTCTTTATTTAAAAAAAAACTTTATTGAGGCTGGGCATGATGCATCTGGTCTATAATCGTAGCACTTTGGGAGGCTGAGGCAGGCGGATCACCTAAGGTCAGGAGTTTGAGACCAGCCTGGTCAACATGGTAAAACCCCATGTCTACTAAAATACAAAAAATTAGCCAGGCATGGTGGCACAGACAGTTAATCCCAACTACTCAGGAGGCTGAGGTAGGAGAATCCCTTGAACCTAGGAGGCAGAGGTTCCAATAAGCCAAGATAGTGCCATGCACTCCAGATTAGGCAACAGAGCAAGATTCTGTCTCAAAAAACCAACAAACAAAATTTTATTGAAATAAAATTCACATACTACACAAATTATTTACCAAACCAAATCAATGTATTTTAGCACATTAATGGAGTTGTGTAAACATCACCACTGTCTAAATTTAAATATTTGTGTTAGCTATTTTCATTTTAGAGAATGTTTGTATGTAAGTATAAACACACACATAAACACACAGGTTTATAAATTTGTGTATATATACACATATGTGTATATGTACACATGTACACATGTTCATAATATATAGGTAATTATGTGTGTCCATATACATTCATGCATTGCAACAAGTCAACAACTGCTTCTGATCTTAGCAGCTTTTATTAACCAGTTAATTATTTTAGAAACGAGGATGACTCATATTTTGATAATATTCATTGACTGTCAGGTGTGTAGCTCAGATTTAAATATTTCTGATAATGTTATTACCTTGATATTGTAACTTGTATCTCCCTGTGTGTGTGTGTGTGTGCGCACGTGTGCATGCACACTCACATGCACTTAATTTTACTTTTGTCCTCTGACAGGTTTATGTTGATATATTTGTCATTAATGCTAAAATATTTTTCCCCAAATTGTCATTCTGGTTTCACTTTTAAGATTGTTTTCTGGAAATAGATTAATTTACTGGGTGGGAACCCAATTTTTAAAATATTTTCCATAAGTGTTCAGAAAGGCCATCATAATATTGTTTTCAAATTATTTTTATATCAGTTTTACACTTACAACTTTGTGAAATTACCACTTATGTTGGTTTATAATATTAAAAATTTGCATTGAAGTCTCAAATATTTAGCAAAGTTAATTTTTCTAATTTTTTCATGATTAAAAATTAGTGTTATTTAGAATATAGAGTAAAATCTTCTATTATTTAAACAGTCTGGATCTGCATTATCATTAAGATTCCCTGTTTTCACGTAAGTACATATACCTTTTCATATGAAATAACTAACAGAGTCAATGGCCTTTATAACTTGGTGTATTTTATTGGCTATTTCTTGGAGCATGCATGGCATCCCATACTTTTAGTGTCACTAGCTGGCTTTCAGATAGATAACTTAGGTCTTCACCTGGCTGATAATATTCTTTGTTTAGTATCTTGGCTTAATTATATGTTTCTGCATAACCCCTCATCCCCTCAACTATATATGCTTATATACTTTCACATTCTACTTGGAAACTTAAACTAGGAAAACAAATTGAAGTCAGCTTTTTTATCTTCTTTATAATATGAAGAGGAGATACACACACACACACACACACACACACACATATATGTTGTTGAAAAAACAATAAAATTTTGTTCATCTCACATGCCCTGGACCCAACTTGGATTGTGGCAATGATCAACACCACATACAGAAGAATGTGAGGTGATAAGGTTTTCTGTAGTCTTTTAGAGAATAAACCCTGAGACCAGAAAAAGCAGTGTATTTGTTTGGCAAAGTAATTTCTTCGTTGCAGAAATGGAGCAGCATGTGGATTAGAAGAGACTCTTCAGGGCCCTACAGTAGGTTATATCTTTATATGACTAGAACTATAAATACAAGAATATACAATGTCTGTACTAAAGAAATGTTGCCACCATAATGCACACAATGTAGTATGTCATATCACAACATTTAATGGGCAAGAATATATTAACTCCTGGTATGTGTCTTTTTCTTGAAACAATTTTTTAAGATACCTCTGCTCTAAATTTATTGGTGTTTTTAAAATTTTGAACTGAAGGAGAAAATAGCTATTTTGAAAATCCTGCCTGAAATGTAATTTAAGATTTAACATAAACCATACAGAACACAATATTTATAATCGCCTACTAATTGTAAAGCACAGTGTGGGGACCATATTAATTTATTTTGAATAAAAATGTGTGTACAAATGTAAATGAGTCTTGGACAGGCTGTAGACATGTATCACTTACAGTCAAAATGTAGACTAATTTCATTTGAAAAGATATTTATCCTGGTTTCCAAGAGATGATCAAGCGTGATCTGAGCATATTAGAGAGAATAAATAGTCTGCAAAGTTTATGATTCTTAAACATCATCCCCAAATCTTTATGTGCTTATTTTTTGAGTACTAGCTGCATTTCTGAAGTGCAGCTTCTGGAAATTCCATTAAAAACCACATCTGTGTAGTCATAATATATGTTCATTGAAGAAAGTGATTTTTAGGAGATTCATGAAGCTTTACAAATTTAGCACAAAAGTGCCCCTGCTGGTAGAACTGCACTCTTCATAAATGAATATTATGAGAGGATGAGGCAGTACATCACAACAGATCGATACTCAGCATGATGTACTGTCTCATGGCAAACTTTCTCTTCCCCGTACAACATATAATAGATCAATAGGAAAATAATTCCAAGCCTAAAGTTACTGGCAAATAATTATGTCTGAATTATTTCCATCGAATATTTTTCCTCTGGTATTTCAGTTCAAACACACAGGAAATGGCAGAGCAATAAAATTTAATCAGGTAAGGAACAATTTGGAATATAATTGACCTAATTCCCATAAAAATATTAACTTGTCTTTCATTTTGCTTAGGAGATTCTTCCAAACCCCCCACCCCACTTTTGATAATTGTATATTTTTTTCTTCATCAGTGACAAATATAGATCCAGGATAATCCAACAGGATACGTTTCCCTTTCAAATGCTGACTTATGCAATAAGCATTTTTTGTTGAGTGCCTTTTAGTATTTCAGACTCAGTTTGTGGTGCTGAGGATACAATTATAAAGTAGATGGATATCAGTGTTTTCCAGTTGTGGACTCTTCAGAGGAAGACACACCATAATAAAAACACTTTTAAGACTATATAGTAAGTGCTAAACAGAAGTTACATGCTAGATGTGATGCGAGCGGAGAGCTAGGTGCAGCTGGTCTGCTTCTAGGTGTCATGAAAGGTTTTGCAAATAATACAAAATCTCACATGTTAGAAGGAATGAGAAGTTAGCCATATACCAGGAACAATAGCAGGAAAAGGGGAAAGTCAGGGAAAATACACAGAGGTGGCAGGTAAGTAGCTATGTTACAGAAAGTCCTATATATGTTAAAGGCTCACCAAAACTAAGAAACTGCATTGGTACAAAAGTCATTGCAGTTTTTGCCATCACTTTCAACAGTAAAACCAGCAATTACTTTTGCACCAAAGTAAAATATTAATAAAGCTCAGAGAGAAGTATATGAGGTCTTATGACTTCCATAGCGAGAAAATGGTAGAGCTGCCACACCTCAGTCCTTGGAAATGAATCAGAACATTCAAATTTAGTCATAAGTAGAAATTTAACTTTTTTTTTCCATGGCAGAGTCTCGCTCTGTCACCCAGGCTGGAGTGCAGTGGCGCGATCTCCGTTCACTGCAACCTCTGCCTCCCAGGTTCAAGCAATTCTCCTGCCTCAGCCTCCTGAGTAGCTGGGATTGCAGGCGATTACTGTAATCTGTACAGCTGGGATTACTTCCTCCCCAGTAGCTGGGATTATGCTTGGAGAACATGGTATCTAAAGAGGAATCATTGGGGATGAAGCTGACAAAAGAGGTAAGCAGGGATTAGGTCATAAAAAACAGTTTAGGTTAGGCTATTAGACTTGGATTTAATCCTGTAGACAAATCTGTCACAAAACATATTTGTGTCCAAATCTTCCAGAACTGTCAAAACAAAAAACTCAGAAAAGTACAGAATATTTGGTCTCAACTTCAGTGTTTAAGATTTAAGTAAGTTGGATGGGCGCGGTGGCTCACCCCTGTAATCCCAGCACTTTGGGAGGCCGAGGCGGGCGGATCACGAGGTCAAGAGATCGAGACCATCCTCACCATGATGAAACCCCGTCTCTACTAAAAATACAAAAAAAATTAGCCGGGTGTGGTGGCATGCGCCTGTAGTCCCAGCTACTCGGGAGGTTGAGGCAGAAGAATCACTTGAACCCAGGAGGCGGAGGTTGCAGTGAGCCCAGATTGCGCCACTGCACTCCAGCCTGGCGACAGAGCAAGACTCTGTCTCAAAAAAAAAAAAAAAAAAGATTTAAGTAAGGATGGATTTAAAAAAAGGCATTAAAATTAAGCACCTTACATTAAAAGTAACACATTTTGGGAACTACACTTAGATACTCTGACAATTTATTCATTCATTTAGTCGGTCACTTAACACATTAAAAATCTCAGTATGGGTTTCTAGACTTTGAGAATACAGAAGTTAATGCTTGAGACAGACATCAGCCCTCATGCTGCCTGCATTCTAGTATTTTGCATACAGTGGTGGTAGAGAGGAGGAGGAAACCAATAAACAAATAAAAAGTAAAATGGATATAATGCATAGAAAATTAAAGCAGGCCAGGCACGGTAGCCCACAACTGTAATCCCAGAACTTTGGGAGGCAGAGGCAAGTGGATCTCCTGAGGTCAGGAGTTCGAGACTAGCCTTTCCAACATAGTGAAACCCCGTCTCTACTAAAAATACAAAAAATTAGCCAGGCGTGGTAGCGGGCGCCTGTAATCCCAGCTACTCGGGAGGCTGAGGCAGGAGAATCACTTGAACCTGGGAGGCCAAGGTTGCGATGAGCCGAGATTATGCCATTGCACTCCAGCCTGGGCAATAAGAGTGAGACTCCATCTCAAAAAAAAAAAAAAAAAAAGAAAGAAAAGAAAGAAAGAAAATTAAAGCAAAGTAAGAATGAGTCCGTGTGTTTAGAGTTCATGTTTTATGGTTAATCAGAATGGAGCTTCTTTGAAGGAGATATCTATGCAAAGATATAAAATGTACCAAGGAGGAAGCCATAAAATACCCTAAAGAACAGCAAATACAAACGCCAGAATTTGGAATGTGTTTGATGAATCTGAAGAATGGTGAAGAAACCAACATGCCTGATGCAGTGGACAAATGAGAACTTCTGCTGGCCATGGCCCAAATCTTCTCAGTGCCCCTTAAGAATATTGGAAGTACTTTGCTTTCATTTTTATTGAGATGGGAAGTTATTGGAAGATCTTTATCAGAGGGCAGACTTGATCAGACTATTATGCAATGAGATCGGATAGTCACCATTTATACTACATTGTGCTCAGGTGAAAGATTTGGTTTAAGGAGGTGAGATACATTATCCTATGAAAGAGAGGAGAAATACAGATATTCAGATGAAAGTAGGCTAGCATAGTTGATGGTAGCATGTGGACATTTTATTCTGAATTTTCCCCTTTTCTCAGTAAAATAAAATAAAATAAATAAAATCAAAAACTCAGCATTACTATTGAGTGTGGGGTTACCACCTGAGACTATGTTTCAGAGTTGAAGAAAGAAGAAAGGAATAAAATTCTCATTGAGAGGAATGGACTAGCTCCCTGCAGGGGATTTGTTAGGTAGCACTAAGGGAGAGCTTATAAACTGAAATCATGAATGTCAAATAGGACCAGCTCGTATGTTTCTTATTTTCCTCAAGCAACCTTCAAGCTCAGCTTCTGCAGGAAAAGAGTGATCAAAGACCTAAATTTAACCAGAACATTTTTACCCCCTGGGTGAGATGATGTGAAAAAGATACGGGGAGTTTGAATATGAATAAAAATTACATATTTTAATGAATAGCCATGGAATCTTTTAAGGGAGGTAAATAAGTATGTGAGGGCATGATGAAACTCAGTGACAGAGATGATGAAATAAAACATATACATTGTAGGTACTGATGGATAAAAGAGTTGTATGATTTGGGATTCTGGAAAGATTAAACAGGAAATATTTGAGGTGGCAGTCTGAGTCTGATGCTTACGTATTACATTTTGAGGAGTTTCCTGTTTTTTCAAAGACTGAGGTATGACCATGGAAATTGATGGCTAGTGTTGAGTAGAAGATGAAATCATAATGGGAGAAGACTTCAAAGTAATAAGAAGCCAAGGTAGTTGAAAAAATAATCTATGTGGGTGATAAAATTACCAAGAATTATGATAGGATTAATATCAGAGAGTGAGACATTGAACCAGAAGTTCAAAAGGATCAGGCATAGTTACAAGCATCACTAGAAAATAGCAATATGGAGAAAGTCTCATTGCAAATGGAACAGTATATGCAAAATTCTCATGAGCTTACATAATTTCAATAATTATTTGTTAATTTGAATTATGAAATATTACTGCATTTGATAATATCTGAATGCCATCTTTAAATCTTCACAGCTAATGAGTAGCAAACTCAGAAAATACTTTTATTTGTGGGGTGAGTTGTGTCAGGGGAAGGATAAGATTTAGATATTTAAAAGACTTTTAGAGCTTGATGGATGTAGTTGTTTATTAATTAATTTCCACATTTATAGTTTTGTTTTTCCTTGAAGGAATTTATCACTAGTATTTCTTTGATGATTACAAGTTTCAACAGAGATCACTATTCATTTGGAAAATTAATAGAGAGAAAGGAGGAAAGATTTGTGAAGTTAGCCCACTTTTAAAAAATGTTCTTTTTAATAGACTGTCATTACAAAGGAAAATTAAAGCAAAAACCCAATGAACAAATGTTCAGGAGCTGGTAAAACTAAAAATCCTCAAACAAGAACAAGTCCCACTTCGTGGACCTCTCAAGCCTCCGTATTACCTTGAGAGGCATTTACCATGGAGGGGAGCAGAGGAAGTTTAGGGGCCAAATCTCCCCGCCAGGGAGAGAGAAACACAAGAGATAAAAGTGTGATGCTTTTGTTTGGATAGTTGACCCTTCAAACCTCATTTAGAAATTTGGTCCCCAATGTTGGAAGTGGAGCCTGGTGGAGGTATTTATGTCATGGGGTGAATCCCGTATAAATAGATTAATGCCCTCCCATGGAGGGGTGGGTGTGGGAGTGTGAGTGGATTCCTACTCTGATAGTTTCCTCAAAAACTGGTTGTTTAAGAGAATCTGGCCTCTCTTCCTTCTCTCCTTCTCTCCTGCTTACCCTCTTAACCACACGATCTCTGCACACACCAGCTCCCCTTCACCTTCTGATATGCATGGAAGTGGCCTGAGGATTTCACCAGATGCCCCATCTTCCAGCCAGACAAATAAAGCTTTTTTGTTTATCAGTTACCCAGACTCTGGTATTTTTTTACAGCAGTGCTAAATGGACTAAGACAGGTGATTAAAAAAACAAAATGATTGGCAGATAAGAGAAAAGAAATGAAGCTGTGAAGGAAGAGGAGGAGGAAAAGGATGAGAGAAAAGAGTGGGCAAAGCGTAGGCACTGAAATCCAGGAGAGTATGAATGAAACGAAGCAACATTTTCATAGGTAATTAGGCAAGGATTGAAAGCAACAAAGAGAAGAGAGCAGGGGTTAATTAGTATGCAGTTCTTATGAGGAAAGATTTTTTCGAGGTAGAATAATCTGAACTGTGAGCAATGAGAAGCAGAGGAAAATTAGTGCACAGCATGTGTGTGATGCCCAGGACAGGCACAACGTGGGGAAGAATCATTCAAGCTGACAGCCTCCCACACGTGGCATCACACTGCAGAGCCAGCCAAGGACAGCTTAATTACCATTGTATGCTGGGGTGTGGCAGAATGACACTGGGCCAGACTAGAGAGAGAGACCATTTAGACTTGACTGTGCAGGATTTCCACAAATCAAGTCTGTAACTTTATGGAGTGGCTCACAGAGTTGAAAGTTTAATGTTCCTTTTCATCAGCATCAATAAAGTTTAAAATGAAACAAAATTAAAAGAATCTAGGTGACAAAAATTACTTTAAATCAGTGTAGTCTTTAACTTATCTTCAGATTTCTTATATAACCACAATCTGGCACTGAAAATACAGTGTGATTCTTTTTGACATAAGCAATGACACATGACAGAAAATTTACAAGACAATGTCATATTTATCCATGATTTTTGTATTTAAAGGCGTTTTAAATTTCGTCTGACATCTTCAATGTATGTTGAGTGTTTTAGGCACTCTTGCATTGCTATAAAGAAATACCTGAGACTGGTAATTTATAAAAAAAAAAAAGAAGATTAATTTGGCTCATGGTTCTGCAGCCTGTACAGGAAGTATGATACTAACATCTACTTGGGTTCTGGGGAGGCCTCAGAAAACTTAGAATCATGGCCAAAGGCAAAGGTGGGGCAGGCTTCTCACATGACCAGAGTGGGAGCAAGGGGATGGGGAGGTGCCATATATTTTAAAATAACCAGATCTCAGAAGAACTCACTCAGTATCACAGCAACATCTCCAAATCATGAGGGATTCACCATAAACCAAGCACCTCCCACCAGGTCCCACCTCCAGCACTGGAGGTGACGTTTCAACCTGAGATTTGGTGATGACAAATATCCAAACTCTATCATTGGGCTTCTGTAAGTGAGTCGAAAAATATTAGGGCACCACACTGAAGTGTAATTCTCACTATAAAGAAATAAATATAGTAATTCTCATTATACTTAATTTTTAGTTAAATGAACTTAAAATGATTAAGACTAAAACAATTTTGATAAAGAACAGATCGGATTATGGAAGAATCTCACAGGAAGCATTTACCAGCTAGTCTTGTCGGCCAGCTCTGAAAATCTGACAGAGTTGCCTACAGAAAAAGAGATGATTGGAACAGTGCAGAAGGATGGAGAGCTGGAGAACCAGGTTGATAAAGAAGAGCAGGTCGGATGCTTTGGGTGTACTGAACTCCCTCCCCGGGCTAACCTGTGATTTCTGTCACAGTTGTGCATGCTAACAGTGTCCTGCCTCTAGCTAGCACTCAAGTATCTCCACCTTTATGGCTCAGGGTTTTCTCTGAAGCATGGGGAGCCTGCTCCACCTACAGGTATAGCTAAGTGTGTAGGGAAGTCAAAGACCCCCAGAGCATCCCTCAACCAATAGAGAATAATTTCCCTGAGTAAATGTCCCAGCCTTCAGACGGACCAGTAGGTAAGGTGTTCTGTTCATCTCCCCAGGACCCACTCCTGTGCCTAATGCAGGGACTTTAGATTAAACATCTTGGGTCTGTTTTCTGACATTTTTTTCTGTTTCAATCTCTGTTCCTTCAACTCTGCAACATGCAGACAAAGTCACATTTCAAAATCTGCTTTTAAGGAAACCCAGCTTAAGATAACAGGCAATAAAAAAGTGCTGGTAATGTTTATTAATGCAACGTGCTTTCCTCAAAGCAGCACCACAGATTGAAATAGTGTTAGTCATGAGCCATCATCTCCATTGTCCAAGGAACCAGTGTCTTTTGCTCCAGCTTGGCTCATGGGTTCACTGAATGACCTTGAGGGCTGTTTTATCTTTCTATTGCTGCTGCAAGAAATTAGCAAAACAGTAGTGGCTTAAAACAACACAAATGTATTATCTTATAGTCTTGCAGGTCAAAGTTCAAAATAAGTCCTACAGGATTCAAATCAAGGTATCAGCAGGGCTGCAGTCTTTCTGTAGCCTCCAGGGGACAATCAGTTTCCTTGCCTTTTCCGAATTTCAGAGATCACCTGTATTGTTTGACTCATGATCCCTCAGCCATCTTCAAAGAATGTGACACTAACCTCTTCTTCTGTCATAATATCTTCTTTTTTGACTCTGATCCTCTGATCCTTCTGCCTCTGATTGCTTTCTTTTTTCTTGTTTTCTTTTTTTTTTTTTTTTTTTTTTTTTTTGTGAGATAGAGTATGGAGTCTCGCTCTGTAGCCCGGGCTGGAGTGCAGTGGCACAATCTCAGCATCTCGGCTCACTGCAACCTCCGCTTCCTGGGCTCAAGCCATTCTCCTGCCTCAGCCTCCCATGTAGCTGGGATTACAGGCCTATGCAACCATGCCTGGCTAATTGTTTGTTAGCGACAGGGTTTCACCATGTTGGTCAAGCTGGTCTCAAACTCTTGACCTGGTGATCTACCTGCCTCAGTCTCCCAAAGTGCTGGGATTGCAGGCTTAACCCACCGCACCCAGCCCTGCCTTCTTCTTATAAATTCTGTGTGTTTACATTGGCCCACTAAAATAATCCAGTGTAGTTTTTGCATTCCCAGAATGTTAACTTAATCAGATTTGCAAAGGAACTGTACCATGGAAGGTGGCATATTTACAAGTTCCAGAGATTTGGAAAGGGTCATCTTTGGGAGAATGGGAGGCACATTATTTTATCTATAAGAGGAGAGCACTTTGAATTAGAGCAACAGCAAATTTTATCCAATATGGTGAAGATATCCCTTCCAGAATAAATGTGGAATGCTTGTGACTGAGGTTGGACTCAGTGGTACCAAAAATCACAAGCAACGAATGTCACACACAAAAATTTCAGTCGGGGAAACATGGTGAAACCCTGTCTCTACAAAAAACACAAAAATTAGCTGGGTGTGGTGGCGCATGCCTGTGGTCTCAACTACTCTGGAGGCTGATGTGAGAGGACTGCTTGATTCCAGGAGGCTGAGGCTGCCGTAAGGTAAGTTCTCACCACTGCACTCCAATCTAGGAGACAGATCAAGACCCTGTCTCAAAAACAAACAAACAACAAAAACCCATAACTTTCCACTTATATATGCTTTGTTTTTCTCCCAATCATTCTTTTGAGAACACTAATTAACTGCTAGTATATCAGTTACTAGCTAGACACCAGAGGAACCTATGTTACTCCTACCCTCTAAATATCTCTATATACTTCTATATACCTCCTACCCTCTAAATACCTCTAAATACCCTCTAAATACCTCTAAATACCTATACTCAGGAAACTTGGGCATAGGTCAAGTTTTTTAAAAACTGCGCCTTCTTTTTCAATAATAAACTAAGGTTTGGATTAGATAATTTAAGTAGAAATCTCAGAAAGCAAACACAACTTCCTTTATGTAAACCCACACTTCTCAAATTTAGTAAGTCGTAAACATAGTACGACACCTGACCTCTACAAACAACACCCGGGTGCATGCACACAGTCACACATACCACACACACACACACAAACACACACACACAGTCTTATACTTGAATATTTAGAATATTTAGGAACAGTTCGGTTTGGGCATTGTCTGAGAATTGTTGGAAATTATGCCCTAGAAGAAAAACCTATCACGAGTGTTCAAACTGCCTACTTTTCTAATACCTTATATTGTTTCTTTACCTTACTTGCAAACCTTTGTAGTGTGATGTGTCTATTGTTAACCAAACCTGCAACACAATTCTTTTCTATTCAACCATCCTCCACAGCTTCTCTGTCCTTACCCTCACCCCTTCAGACAGAAGGTCATTTTCAGTCCCTATCTCCTATCTCATTTGCTTCTTAATTTTTTAGAATCTTTGAACACACAACTCATAAACACCTTCCTGCTGGATATTTTACCTGTCTCCATACAGAAGATAATGGCGCCATCTTTAGCTAACCCTTCTTATATAATTGATAAATTATACATATATTTAATTGCTTATTGTAAGCCTTATTAAAACATGTACCACTTTTACCAGAGAGCTCTTTGAAATCAAAGTCTAACACTTTGGCTGGCAAGCTAAATAGTTGCAATAATGATTTTAATAAATTGCATTGAATTGAATTGAAACTAATTGAAGCAACAGATAGAATGTGGCCAGATTGCAGAAAGTTAAGGAATTCAGCTATTTTTCTAACCAGCAAATAGTAAGTAGAGTTACAATTGCAAAAATACTGATCTACATGCGTTGTAAATGAAGAAAGGAGAAAAAAACGCAGCTGGAAGTAGGAGTTTAATATTTTTCAGTTAAGAGAAAGTAAGGGATGGAATTAGCACTAAGGCTATGAGAATAAGACATTGCTAACTTGAAAACATCTTTCCATTTAAACACCTTACAACATATAGTTATTTTTAAAAATATTTGCTTAGGTCAAGTTGTTTAGGAAAAGTTTCATTCCAACATATGGAGAAAAAGAAAAATGTTCTGCAGATGTTAATCTGCACTGCAGGAACAACAGATTCTATCTGCTGTTACTAGGTTTAATTCCTCTTCCTAGGACTCCAATTACATTTTCAAATTGTTTAATTTAGTCTAATTTTATGAATTTGCTTTAAAGTTCTTTCTGTGAGTTCTCTAGACAATCTCCTTCGGTCTTTTGTAGCTAACGAGCAATAAAAAAATCTGTTGTTGTTATAGGTGACAGGAGTGTTTTTCAACATACTGTTAGTCCAGTGATGTTATCACACTTTCATTATTTAATTCCACTTGGTCTTTATAATTGTTACCTTATGATTGATAGAAAAAAATGTTTTGATTGGCTAGGAAAATATGTGGGAGAACATAGCATCTTTTCAATTTTGTTCTTTAGTTTAAAAGTAATGAAAACGGTTCTTAGCACTCAAGTCTTATCTCATTCTTAATACACTCCACAAAACAGTGAATTAGTTCATATACCGTTTCTGGAAAGTAGGTATTTCCTGGATCTTCAAAATCGTTTGTTTTCTTCTTCTTTTTTTTTTTTTTAACTGTTCTGTCAAGTGCTAACTAAAATAGTGCTAGAGAAATAAAGGTAGCTTTGAATACATTTTAAAATGGGAAGCCCTGTTCTTTCTAAAATACGGATTAATTATGTTTTGAAATGTATGTAACGTACAACAGAGTGCAACGGCAAATTTCTCTAATGAATATGTATTTTTTTTCAATGATGCCAAGATTAAGATTACTCCTCAGCTCCAATACTGAATTAAAAATTATCTCACATGAAATATCAACCAATAAAGCTGGAAGGAACAATAGAACTTAAAAAATTATCAGTTCACAAAAAAAAAAAAAAAAAATAGTAAAAAGTGATGCTGGAAATAATTCTGAATTGATGCTAAACTTTGGTCAGCGTATTGTTGAAAAACAGGAATATAGTTTCAAATGATCACGTCACAGATTAGTCATTCATTACCAAAGGAAGTTGTTTACCTTTACCATATAACAATCAGGCAGACACCATTTTAATTAAATGGTGGAACTTAATATTACCAATAATGAATTGACATTGCATGCCTTAAAATGTGATATCTTGAGAACAACACAATATCACCTATGTGATATTCCTATAAAAACAAAGAAGAATAAGAAAAAAAGCCACAGTCTAATCATGAGGAAACAATTAGGCAAGATGGAATTGAAGGATTTTATGCAAAACAGATGACTTGGAATTTTCAAAATATACTAAAGCTATTAAAATATTTTTAAAAACTCAATGTGGTAAACTCTTCTAGTTTAAACAAACTAAAATACATAGCATTGGTTGATTCTTATTTAATAAGAAAAGAGTTTAAAACACTTTATTAGGTTAATTGGGAACTTAAAATACGGACTCTACATTGAATAGTTGCATTGTTTTAGTATTAAGCTGATGAAGTGCAACCTGTCTGGTCACAAATGAGTATTGAGTATATTGCTTAAATACAAAGAGATCTTCCCTTGTCCTGGCATTTACTTCTAATTATTTAATTGTTTCTCAGCCTCCTTTCATTCAACATTTTTGCAAAATGTTGTATACATATAAGAGTTATACATGACACCCTCCTTTCACTTTACCACCCACTGAAGTTTAGTTTCCAATTTACAAATGGCTCTTGCAGTTCATTATAAATACAATGGATTTATTCCAGTCTTTATCTTAATTTGTTTCTTTCTTCCACATTTAATACCTTCCTTAAACAACTTCTGTTCTTAATTTCTGGGATACTACTATCTATTTCTCTTTCTACCTCTCAGTTTTTGCTATTCATTTTGCTAGGTTTTTCTTGGACATTTCATAAAAGTGAGTATTTCCAAAGCTTTTTGTCCTTAGCCCTTGTTTTTTCTCACTTTAACATTATTCATGGCTTATTTTACTCAGGCCCTAACAATTCTAATATCACTTTTGTAAAAATGACACTCATTGTTGGGATTCACTCAGGGTGGTTGGCAAAATATCAAGGGAAATATTAGAGAAAGTTATAAGATACAGTCTCAAACCTTTTGGAAGGCTTTCATAACTTGTAATAATGGAACAGACTGAAGGCAGCCAGTTCTTACCTTAGAGCATTATGACATAAGGTAAAGATTAGGGATAATAGAAGCTTCCCCAGTTAAGTCTGTTTACCCCACATTCCTTTGTCTTACTCTAACTAGCTTATTTATTCATGTATACATTGTGCCAGATGGCCATCTTGCAGGGAGGTTGACCAGGGAAATTACTCATTAATAGTGTTTGCTCTAGGCTGCAGAACCAAACCCTCTATTATTTGTATAAACACTCTTTTAACCATGTTGATTATCAACAAGTGTGTTGACGTAGTAGAACCTCTGTTATTAAATCTATACTGAATAATGTGAGAAGGAACAGCTAGTAAGGGGTTGGGTAGCTGCAACTGCCCTCTGAGAGCAGCTGATGACCTCCCTAGCCCACTCGTTCACTATACTCTGTGTTTGAGTGTATTTATTCATCCATCTCAGAGTCAGGGTTTGCAGGACTGACCCCGTGTGTGGTGAACGATGTCTCAAATCGGGCCTACATGGACACATCAAACTTATTTTCACATCTATATATCCAAATACCCGCCAGCAGTCTCTGGATATTTTAAGAGCCCATTTAGTATAATAGATCCAACATTGAGCGTAGTGTTATTTTATACCCAAATTCACTCACCTTCCTTTATTTAGTTTTATATAAACAGCTTCCCACTACTCAAAGTCTGCAGATTCATCATCCTTCTGGTAAGTCTGTCAAAGTTTATTAAACAATGAAGTCTTACCTTATTTTCCCAACCTTCTTTCCACTGAATTTGAATTAATATTTAAATCCTGCAATTATAGATTTAGAAGATCACACATGCAAAAATAACTTCCCTCTCTTCCTCATCATCTTTGACATTAGCTTAGTTCAAATAATTCATCATCTTCTTTGAAGATCAGTAATAATGTCCTTTGTTTTGTCCCACCAGCTCCTTTATAGGCTACAGTATGCCACCATAGTCATCTTCCTGACATATATATCTTCTTTTTCACTGCCTTGATCAGTAGTCTTCATTTGCTCCCCAAGTCTTAAGAATATGTTTTAAACTTTTATGCATGAGATGCAATATTATTCTTCATCTGCTTTGTGAATACTCCTCCAGACTCATCTCTGCTTGCTCCATCACTCCATATACATCAATAATAATTGTATGTCTTGGAACAAGCTATGGGTATTAGTCAGGATTCTCTAGAGGGACAAAACTAATAGGATAGATGTATATATAAAGGAGAGTTTATTAGGAGAACTGACTCACATGATCACCGGTGAAGTCCCACAATAGGCTATCGGCAAGTTGAGGATCAAGGATGCCCGTCGGAATCCCAGAACCTCGAAAGCAGGGAAACTGACAGTATAGCCTTCAAATCTGTGGCTGAAGGCCCCAGAGCCCCTGGCAAACCACTGATATAAGTCCAAGAGTCCAAAAGCTGAAGAACTTGGAGTCACATGTTCGAGGCAGGAAACATCCAGAAGGGGAGAAAGATGAAGGTCAGAAGATTTGGCAAGTCAGCCTCTCCCACCTTCTGTCTGCTTTATTCTAGCCATGCTGTTAGCTGATTAGAGGATGCCCAACCAGATTGAGGATGGAACTGCCTCTCCCAGCTCACCGACTCAAATGGTATTTTCCCGTGGCAACAGCCTCACAGACACACCTAGGAACAATACTTTGCATCCTTTAATCCAATCAAGTTGACACTCACTATTAACCATCACACTATGCTTTCGTATTTCCCAAGCCTTTGCATGTGTAGTTATTTCTGCCTAAGGGTTCATCTGGTTGACTCTCTCTCAAATATTAGTTCACATGCTGCCATAGACTTTCCTAAGCCAGTATTAGTTTTACTTCAGACACTGCTCTCTTATGCTTTTTTTTTTCCTGGATTTCAGAAAATACATTATTGTATTGCAATAGTTGTTTTGCATAACCATCTCCTCAGCAGAGTACATGGAAACAAGCAGCAGTCTCTCTTTTGTTCTTTGCCTCTATTTCCAGACTTATTGTATCTGGAACATTTTGGCAATTCAAGGGAAATTATTAAGAAATCAATACATTAAGATGAAGTCCTCAGCCGCCTCTAATTGTGTCACTAGAAGTCAAATAGTATAAACCAGTTTGTTAGTGATTTAGGCACTCATAACAACAATAGTTACTGACTAGTATAAACTGAGTGGCATCTCCTGGAGACATGCAAGGAATTTACACTGAGAGAAAACATTATGCAATTACAGTATTCATTGATAGTGTGGTACACGTTCATAGGATCACAAAGGAATTCATTAGATGCTATTTAATCTCTAGTTTCTTTATTTCTTTGATGAGATATTATAAACTGTGTTTGAGATATTATAAACTGTGTTTAAGATATAACATCAAAGGAACAAAATAACTTTTGCAAAGCCACTACTTACCTTTAATCATTTAGAGTCATGAAACAAGTCAGTATAGCTATGAAAATAAAGTATCCTATTCTAAACTTAGTAAGCTTCTCAATCTTAGTGTTCTATCTCATCTGTTAGGAGCAATTTACAAAAATAGATTTTTCTGTCATTTTGGCAGTCCAGTTAATTTTTAAATTGCATGAATGATGTTATTAAAATAAGATGATGATGACAATAATTCATGTCCATCATAAAAATTTTGCTAAAATATTTTCCCTAAAAATATCAGATGAAGATAACTCTTAACATTTTAGATACTTTTCCAATCTGCTTTCTCTGCCACATAGTGGCAAAGCGTTTGGGCTCTAATCAGAACTGAATTTTAAATTTGAATCCTGTTGCATGATGCCAGGTAAATTGTTTAACCACCCCATGACTTTGGGTTTTCCTCTGTAAAATGATGATAATAATAGTAATACTCATATCATTAGTTTTCTTTGAAAATCAAACAAAATTATCTATATAAGATGTTTAAACCATAGTGTAGAATTGCATAAGCAATCATTAAATCTTGGTAGTTTTTGCACTTATTTTTCATTTTTTGGTCATATTTCACATACATTGATTTATATTGTGAATTTATCATTTTACATAATATCACAGTTTTTTCCTGTATTAGCATTTTTCAGTTTGTAGTACTTTAAAGAAATATATCTTATCAAAAATAAAAGTAAAACTACTTTTATTTCTCAAATACTGTTACATATAGTTATTAAAATTCAAGTTTTGCTCTAAAATATTTTACCTCTGTACAGACACCTACAACATATTTTTGAATGCTACAATATATTTTTGGAATAAAAACTGAAAACAGTCCAGGTGTTTGAGAACATCCAGATGTTCTACAGACAAAACACTTTCATTGTAGCTTAAATATTATATTTTCAGCTAGTTGCTAGGCAAAAAAAAAAATTCTGTATTAGAAACTAGATTCAGTCATACTTGATGGTTTATGTCATCTTTTTCATCACTGCAATATTATCACCCTAGTGCTATGTATTACAGCAAACTGAAATATATTGGTCCTCGACAGAATTTCTGCACTATAAAAACTACACTCTTATAGTTTATGGTTGGAATGTGGTTGTATATGAAAATATCTACAATCTTTTTTGACATTACAAAAATTTAATAAAATAGAAGTCTATTTTTTTAAATGGTCTTATTATAATTTATGTAGATAATTGCATCTACTCATTTTCCTGTAAATGGCTGCTTGATTCTTGATCTAGATCTTAGTATGTTTGGTTTACCAAATAAAGACAGTTCTAATCTTTATTGCTAACATCACAGATTAATGTAGTGTACTTATATTGGATAATACATCATTTGGCCATGATCCTGCCCTTAAATTCTGTTATTTGATACATGATGGTTTGAAAAGAAGCCTCAGAACAGAAATCTTGGGTCTCTTTTATATGTTACTTGAAATTGCTTATTTTCTGTTCATTTTTTTAACTTCTATTCAATCTAAACACACACATACACACACTCACAGATATATGCTTGTGTATGTTATGTTCCAAGTAGCATGCAGCACGTTCAGTAGTATAGAGATGAATTTTCTGTCTGCCATCAAAAATGTTCAGAATCTGGCAAAATGTTGATATATATCAACATCTATAAGGAATACTGCTTATTATATTCTACGCATTTTACTAGATTTTTTATGTATATTATCTAATGAAATTGTTTAAATTAAACCTTCTGTAGAATTAGTATTATTATCCCTGCTTTAAAAAGTAAGAAATTGAATGATAAGATATCTTGCTCACAGTTGCCCACCTTAGAAACCAGTTACATTTAACACAAAGGGCTATCAAGTAAGCCCCGATGTTTCCCTTTGGAATTTGAGAGGAGCTCTATAACAGGTATTAATTGAATGCCAGAGAACTCTGTCTAATAAGTGAGCATCCAATGATAACAGAGAAAATTAGAAAGTCTTCATATATGTGATAGCACTTAAGGTGAAACAGTGCAAGAGTGGTAGCTAACTAGGAGTCAGAAAGAAGAAAAGGCATTCCAGAAAAATTATTGCAATTCAATTATATTTGAACATTGTCATATGCTTTGGTTTTCTGAATAACAATTTAATAAACGGTATGAAGAATCTTCTGATAATCTAAAAACAAATTCATATTTCCCTATACGGAATTTTCAACATCTTAGCCAAGAGTTAGACGTCAAAAACAGAGGGTCTAGCCAACCACAGTTAAGTATAGGACCAAGGTAATAATTAAGATAAACCAAGGAAAATCATATCCCCACTCCTTCATTTCACTTGCCTACAATACATGGAGAACTGTGCATCTATTTACTTAAATTTGCTTATATAGACATGACTTGCCCTAAATGAATGGAACTCTTGCTGAAAAGAAAGGATTCAATTTTCAATATTTGGATCTCTCAAAAGAGAAATGAAACATAATAAAATATGTTGCACCTGATATTTAGAGAGGAGATTTGTTTAACATAAACATTTTCTGGACCAGTTTTGTATGTTAAATTAGTGATCACACATGTTTTATTGCCAACTTAGTATAATAAATCTCTCAGATGCCAATACCATCTGGCCATCCGTGCCCACTTGCAAATTCCATGTGTCATTTCGTACCTGCCATAGTTCCATACCCAGGCTGCTCAGCATCTGCCCTGAGTTAAATGCTTCCTTTACAAATCACAATTAATGGGAACATTCTGAGTTGTGAGTAAAGAATTTGTGAAAAAAAAATTGTCACACATCCCAAAATATAGCCTGAGATGTCATTGAACAGATGTTAAACTAAAATAAGTGTGATAATATAAGGAAAAAAAAATACTGCTGATTTGACTTGGCTGATTTTATTTCGATTTCTTATTTTGTTGATAACTGTTTAAAAACTTTTTTTTAACAAAATATATTTTAGAAAATAACAGTCATGAAAAGGTATGAAGTGGCAGTGTGAAAGTAGAATGAAACACCAAGTCTATTTGTTTTCTTAATTATGTAAGGAAAAAAATCAATTGCTGGCTTATACCGTCTTTATTTCTTGTCTTGGAAGCCTACAGAGGTATTTTTGTGGTCTATTTGGAATAATGAGAAATCCTCACTGGATGCTAAAGGTGATATTTCCACTTTTAACTGGCTAGTCAGGTAGTCATTCAGCAGTCATTACCGTTTAATCAGTATCAACCACTCACAGGTAATTTTCGGAGACTTCAAAATCTAGGGGATAGCCATGTCTGTCTTCAGGAGCTTACAAAATAATAGGTTAATAATACTGGAAAGTTAAAAGAGTCATTAAGTATAAAATATGGTTATGTGATTCCTGAATTTTGATTCTAGAAACAGAACCATGAAGTTAGACTAATGCTGGGTGTACATAAGGGCCAATTAAACTGCGAGTCACATATACAAAAGTTCAATGGAATCTGGGGGATAAAACTGCTTAAACAATTATAATTTCAGAAAATATAATTAAGACACTAGCTCCACTTAGCTGCCTCTAAATTTTCTTGTAAAAAGATAAGATGACTTGGTAAGGTGGTGCCTGTCAAGTTTCTCGTGGAGCTGTAACATATGACTCTTGATGCCATACACGGAGGAATACATTTTTGTGCGGTTCTTGCTGAAAACGTGAATTTAATCTTGAGGAAACATCACACAAGACCAAATGGAGGAAATTAGATACAATAACTGGCCAGTACTCTCTAAGAGTGTCAAGTTCATGGAGACAAAATGGCTAATGGAGACTAAAGAGACATAACTAAACTTAATACGAGAACCTGAATTGAAGCCTGAAAGACCTAAAGAATACAGAGAGGAGAGAGTAAACATTACACTTAATATCTCTATCTTGAGAAATCATTACATTTCAGGTTGTGCGTTTAACTTTTGAACACAAGTGTGTCTCCTGTCACAACACTATTCTTAAAAGTGTAATTTCCAATGGTTATACAGTGGTCTTTCATATGAATATGTCATATTTTACTTACCATGTTTCTGTCATCAGAATTTACTTCTATGTTTTCCCTCAAGTTCTTATGTTGAAAAACCCAGATGCAAATAGATAAACGCATTTCCAATTTAGAATGATATTTTTGGTTAGACTTGATATTGAATTTGTAATATTTTGGATTGTGTCATATGATCCCTCATCATACCTTTTCTGGAGCTGAAAATTACATTAAAATATGTTTTATTTGAACCATGAAAAGTTGGTATCTTGTTTTATTTTTCTTATCTTAATTATTAGTTAAGATGTTATTTTAAATGGTTATTTGCAATTTGTATTTCTATTCTCCTTTTACATTTTTTATGTATTCTTTAAATTTGATATCTATTTATTTAATATTTCTGATTATTCTGATGCTTAAATACAACATTTTGCTCTTTTTTTTTTAAAAAAAAAAATACATATTTATCTGCTTTGCCTAAGTTCAAGGTATGATATGCATACATTACTACTTTCTGTTAATTTGAGGTATATTCAGTTTTTCTAAAACACTCAGGAGAGTGTATGTTTCTGTGTAATTGACTGCCTTTTCATTAAGATGTAGTACAGATAACTGACCAATCTTACACATGGCTTTTATTTGAACATAAAATCTTAAAATTGTGATCATATTTTTTTTAGATATACTCACAATTAAAGTTTTCTCTCAAGAGATCTGAGCAGCAACACATCTGGAGTTCTTCAAAAACAGACTTTGTGACTATTACTCAAGAGACCTCCAGATAATAAAATTGTTTTGTTTTGTTATTATTTTTTCTTAATGTACATTGCTTCCTTTTCATTTATGAAAGTATATTGCAACTAGCACTGCAGAGTGAGAAAAATCCCCTTTATGAACAATTAAGTTCATTGACTTGAATATTTTATTTTTCGTATGACACACTTTAAACCATCAGTATAAAAATAATTGTAATTACTTAAGTTACTAAAAGACTATATGAAGAAAATAATTTCAGGAACATTATAATGTTTTATTCAAAAATTCTTTAAAAGGGTTTTTCTAAACTTGACTGGTGATGATTTTAAGTTATAACTCTTTTCATAGTTTCAGTTGACATTTGTTAATTTAACTATTGAAATTATTTTAATAATTTCAGTTGACAATCTTGTATTAATGTTTACAGAACCTGTGTGGCCTTTCTCTTTGTCTAACCATTTTCAAGACTTCATAACAATAATAAAAGCTTGGATTTATTTAGGCTTACAACATACCTGGCCTTGTTCTAAGAGTGTTACACAATTTATTTTCCTTTATTTATTACAGTATGTGGTGTAGGGGTTATTAATAGGTTCATATTACTGGAATCAGATTTTAAATAACTTGTCCAACTTTGCAGAGCAAATCAGACTTTTACACCAGATTAATATGACCCATGCATTTTTCACTCCTCTGTAGGTTGGCTATTTCTTTCAAATGTAACTTCATTTTTTTTTCTAAAACTTGTTCATGCATGAGTTTCTTAATTTTTATTCACGTCTTTGCAGAATGGTATGTTTCAAATAATCATTTGTAGAGGATAAATAGACAAAACATCTCATGAATCCGTTTATATTGCACAATATTTTCTACTGCTTTTCATCAGAAGAGATACTTCATTTTTATTACAATAATGCTGGTACTGAATCATAATATTAGTGTAATAACAGGCAATTGACCTGTCTGAAAATCAGTTTTTTATCTACAAATGATAAAACTAATGTTCATCCAACTCACTGGATTGTTTTGAAGATTTAATTATATATCCCTCATAAAGAAGACAAATAATCAACTGGAGATTACAATGATTATTTTTCTAATGTATTATTATCATCGTTTTCCAGAAAAGTAACACAGCTGTTGTTATTGTCATTATTTTCATTAATCTCTTGGTAGAAAATTATTCAATAATCCTTCAAAACCCACAAAAGTTTCTCCATTTGTGTCAGGTAATTTAACTAAGAGAAATCTGAGTCCATCTGGATTTTGCCTCTTCTGAAGACATCTTTTCTTCTCCTCTCTGTTCCCTGGATACTAGTATTAACAGTTGTTTTTCTTCTTATTTGCCATGATGCCTGTAGGTATGGCTTGTCTGCAAGTTTTGTATTGAATCCCTTTATACTATATATTTAGGAATACTATTAATTTTTATTGTAAGTTTTCATCTATTATAACTTTTATTATTGCTTCTGTTTAGTTTGATATAGCTGCTTTCCACAAAGTAGGCTGTATTTTAAACATATTTACATATCTGGCATCTGTTCTTATAATGAATATACTCATTCTTTTTCATGGTTTTGAGTACAAATACGAATTGCATACAATAAAGAAATCTTAAAATCAATTTGAATTTTTTAAACCAATTAGTTAAATGTTGTTTACTTTTAAAGTACTTGAAGTATTTATATGTCTGATTATTTTATTGCTTTATATTGATATGCATGATAGCCTATTTTATTTATATCTAATGTGCTTTTATTTAACTTTTTACTCTGAAAATTTTTTACATTCCATTTACTTACTGCTTTTATGTTATAGGTACCATGCTAAGTATTATATATGTATTGTCTTATTGGTATTTCTGATATCACATATTATTATATTTTATAATTCTGTAATGATAAGTCCTTCTAGTTTCTTCTTTATATATGTATATATTTTGCTGTATTTTGTAACTATCATTTACTAAGAACCCAATATATTAGAGACAATGTAGTAAATTTTTTACATGTGTTATTTGAGTTAATTCTCATTGTATCCTGGCAATCTAGGTAATATTCTTTCAATTTTAGAGACAAGAAAAAGTACTTAATTCAATTTTGAAAACTTAGCTAAGATTAAGAGAAAGAGCTGAAATTTCAACCAAGTTAATCTGAATCCATGTGTTTTAATCATGTCTCATTTAATGTCCTTTTATGAAGGAAGACCACTTCTTCTTAGTTTGATAGAGCTATGATTTCTTTTCGTGAAAATATACAAGCTGTTTTTCTAAAACCAGTTTATACAACGTGTGATCCCAACGAAAGTAGAGACTAGGTTTGTTTTGCTCATCATCAATATTCCTAGAGTTCAGAACATTTTCTGATGTATAGCAATTGTTCAATAAACATATTTACCATTACTAAAAAGAAAACATAAAATAAGTGTCCTTTGTATTACACAATGACTAGTATGTAATTTTTCTTTTGAATCTCTGTGAAAACAGTTTTGAGGAATGCAGTAGAGTTTTTTTTTAAGTGGATTATTTTTACTTTTGTTCTTTCTTTGTCAATTAAGAAATTATTACTACTTATGAAATGCTTATTTTGATTCCAGGCACTATACTAAGTGTTTTGTTTCTATTGATCTATTTTATCATCTGAAAAGTAAATTAAGATTTTATATCTTTATGTTTTTCAGTATGCTAGGTTTGTAAATTTTCCTTTTAATGTCTACTTTGTTCCTGATAAAGTACATTGTTTTATTAATTTTACAGTCAGACGATAACTAACTTACCTGTAGTGGTTTGTGTTTTAAACTTTACTTACTTACGTTACTTACCTGTGTAGGTTTGTGTTTTAAACTTTTTATTTTTTACAAGTTTCAAATTAAAGGAAAAGTTGTGAAAGGCATACAGAAAATTCTTGTATCTTCCTCTTTCTAGGTTCCCCTAAGATTAGCATCTTCTATGAACATAGTAAAATGATCAAGACCAGAAAATTAACATTGGTTCAATACATTTAACTAAAATACAGACCTTAGCAAAGTGTCACCAGTGTTTCCACTAATGACGCTATCTCTGTTCCATGATCTTATGCAGAGGTGCGCATTGCATTTCTCCTTAGTCTCTTTCTATCTGTGACAGTTTGTTAGTCTTCTCTTACTTTTAATGATCTTGATATTTTTGAAGAAGAATGGTCAGATGTTTAGTTGAATGCCCCTGAATTTGAGTGCATCTGATATTTTCACAATTTAGATGAAGTTATTCATTTCTTTTGGTAAGGATATCACAAAGGTTATGTTGCAGCCTTCTCACTGCATCCTATCAAGAGGTTAATAATATCACTACTTTTTATTACTGGTGACATAAACCTTGTCCTTTTGGATAAGGTGGTATTTGCTGGCTGAGAATTTATGCTTTAAAGAATATTTTTCTTTCATAGCCCCCTTACTCTGTCTCACCTCACTTTTGTGAATCCCACTGAGAATGATGGGAGTAGAAATAGTAAAAGCTTATATCTCATTAGCCCCGCCATATAGAGACCTCTGCTCATTCTCCGTGCACTTTATGCTGTATTCATTGTGAAACTGAAGTTATACTTTCAGATAATGAAGACAGAGTGGTTCTTGTGCAGGGAGAAATAGAAGGAACAAATGTATGCCAATGGTGCTTAAATCTGGTTGTGAGTAAGAATCACTTGGGGAGCTTTTTTGAATCCAGAGTCTTAGTACATTGCATGGATATCCAGATTTATTTCATCTGCTCCCAAATGTGAAAAACACTACTCTGTATAGCATACTAACAGCTCATGAAAAAAAAAAAAATGCCAGCAATGTGTGGTGAATGAGGGAATTATAAAAGAAGGTTTCTGGTTTTCCAACTAAGTACTAATTCTCAATTGAAATGTAGTGGCAAAAGTTTGCATGTAACTGAATGAGCAAGAATATCTTTCTTTGTGAATCCTATGTATTTTACTGTTTTTGACACTAATCTCTTTCCCTTTTTCATTGATACATAATATTTGCACATATATATAGAATCATGTCATATTTTATTACGTTTATGGAATATGTAATGATCAAGACAGAGTACTTAGGATTGAGAACTTGTTGGTAACCTTCAAATGATTTGAATTTTTCAATTGACCAGAAGGGCAGCATGAGAGATGAAGGAACACTGTCAATAGAGATAAAAAGTCTGGGACAGAAACAGTTTTAAAGAAGTCCATATACATCACTTGTTATTGTGGGGGATGGCAAAATGAAATTCCTTAGTGAATGACAAGTTGTAGCTTGTATATTACAAATTTGGGTTTACTCTAAGTACAATGAGAAATGATCTGAAATTTGACTGTAACAATACAAAATTCACTCAACTGAAACAAAGTGTGCTTATTCAAATCGAGGTCAGAATTTCTGTTTGTCTAGATCATAGGTATATTATTAAGACTACTTAAAGAGAATCAGAAAATGGAAGGAAAAGGTAATTAAAACTGAAGGAAATATGTGTTTATGAGGCAAAGAATGTTTCCAGTGAAAAGTCAGATTTCAGTAACGTTATATTTCCAAGAATTAGGGTAATGTGATTTTATTAAAATATAGACTATGATTTTAGAGTAAACTTTATTCTAAAATCTAAAATAAAAGAGAATACATAAATATTCTTTTTCATACACAAACACACACACACATTTCCATTCCTAGTTTCAAGATAATTTTTTTTCTTAATTCTCAGCAGATTGAAATTGGAGTGGGCAATGAAAGCAAACTAATAATCATAATTTATCCTTTTCATTCTTAAAATAGAATTTCAAAGTATTCAGGTTCTATAATAATCAATGCCACTCAAATATTTTTATAACTGAGTCAATGATTGATGAATGTAAATACTAATACACAAAAGTAATTACAAGAATAAGATTATTTTTCCACATTTCATGCATAGTAGTATTATATACAACTCATATTTTTCTTGTACATTTGCCAGCTCTTTTCAAATATATATATTTGTTGCGTCATTATCAAAGACTGTTCCTCTCTTCTGAACTTGGCAATCTTACTCTTTTATACTTCTTTTAACTACACCTATAATATAGAATCAAATTTGGGTTTAATACACTACATAATTATTTTCAACTGAAAGTTGTTGTCCTTTAACATATTGTAGATATGAAGTACATCTGTACCCTGCTTTACTGAACTATTCTCACACCATTCTAACCCTAGTGAAACATCTTCCATAATGCAGAAATTATATTACCAGCTCAAATGTGTTAAAGAATCATTGGTTCCTAAACAGCTTCATCTTTATTGGATAGTCACTAAGAATTGTTTTTTGGCATTTGTTCTATTACGTCTCTTGATTATTACTAGATTTTAGTGATTACTCTAAGTAACCACATCCTCTTCTAAAATGACCAATCCTGGGAGATTTAGTAGAGCATCTCTTCAATACCCTTTAACTTAACATTCTCTGTGTATTTTGAATTCTAACTGTAGATTCCTTTTATTAGAAAGTCAGGAAGGCATAGGAAAAAATTGCCTTGATTCTGACAAAATTTGTTCTGGTCCAAACATAAGCAAACACTCACAGCTGTTTGATTTTGTGCAAAGGACTTACTTACCTGGCTATTTGTTTTTGGAATTAGTATTTGATAGGATAATCGAGATAACAAACATAAAGCATATACTAAAACACTTATGCCATAGTAAGTGCTCAGTAAGTACTAATTTAATTTACAGATACTTTCAGCTTCTAATTATGAGCTAAAAATTAAGTATTGCAAACATGCTGGATACAAATATATCCATGCCCTATATAAATGTAGGGCAGAGCAAGATACAGAAAGCCCAATAATTATGGCATGCAGGGTAGTTTGCATGATGCCTACTATCAATAAGCAGCTCAAAATTGTGTGCGAGTCATGAAAGACATGCAAACAAGTTCTGGGAATGTGGAGTGATCCATGCAAAGCCAAGAAAACCAGCAATCATTGCAAAGGTTGGATGCAGGAAAAATCCTAAGAACACAAAATATATAACCCACATTTTTGTATAATAAAATCTCTAGAAGTATAAAAATACAGAATATAATCTGTAAACTAGATAAATGTACTTCAAACAACTAAACTAAAAATACTTACTGAACTCCTGCAATGTAAAAGACATCATCAAACAAGATACATTGCAAGAGAGCCAATATTATCAAAATCCCTATATAATCTACTCTGGATTTATCCCTTGTCACTCTCATCCAAGCAATCTATGTTTGTGTGTGTTGATTTTACTTTGCCTTTAACGTTACATGCCCTAAGCTTATTTAACTTCTATTGTTTTTGTTTAAGCTGTTCAGTTTGCCCTTCCTGTTGGTACAAATCCTGTCATTCTTTGAATTCCAACTTCAATATTTCTTCCCACAAACATAAATCTCATAACATTCTGGGTTAAATTAAAATCTCAGTTTATTTTATTCTTCTAGTCTTTCTGACATACTTCACCTTGCTATTACAGGTCCACATGAAACTCATTATATATTAGTGAGTTTCTTGAGGGCGGTGGACTGCTGAAATTATCTCTATGACCCTAGAAACTTGATGTACTGCCTGAGAAGGGCCTGATCATAGGAGACACAGTATAGTAAGCTGGGGATAGTGAATTGCTACCTGTTTTCATAGTCATTTTCTAGTATGTAATTAATAGTAGAGAGGAACAAAATTTTAGTGCAATGATACATATATGAATGTTTGCCTCAAATCTCGCTTCCTCCTCCCTTTTCCCTTTCCATTCTCTTTTCCTTTATTCATTTCTATTTTCCTTCATATTACTTTCCTTTTCAATATTTTTAAAACTTTCTAATTATCCATGTAAAATTCTGATGAGCTTTTGGGTAATTACAGGATGGTAGAAAAAATAGTAATTTACAACCCTTAATAGAGTGGTTTCTTACTGCCATTGAATAAACAGGATGAATTTTCTAACTAAGATGTTTCTGATATCCTTCTGCACATGTAGAGGTCAACACATGGGTGGGTCAGGGGAAAACAAAGAATGAGGAAGATGAGGACAAATAAAAATGGAGAACTTAGGTGTATAGTGTGTGTGTGTGTGTGTGTGTGTGTGTGTGTGTGTGTCAGAGAAAGAAAGGAACATCAAGTCCACATGGTCATAAAAAAATACAGAGGTGATTACTTCATAGTGAAATAAATACCAAAGAATAGTACCTGTGTTAACATATTTTTGCATTAGTCTCTCAATGTGTTAAAAAACCATAATGCTCAGCATTTATACATCCACAAATTTATATGAACACTTTAAATATGAGGATCAACTAAGTTAATGTTCTCTCAGTATTGGGAATTATTAAATATTCCAAAAGCCAAGGAATATGTTTATCTATGAAATTTAGAAATGTTCATTCAGGCAGCAAATTCCTTATATTTAGTTCATCTTGTTTAGTGAGCCAATGTGTCTTAAAAATAGATTTTATTTTGAACATATTAGCTTATAATTTTAGAGAGAAAGAACCAGTGAACTGTATAAATTTTTAAATGATATAAATACAAAAAAAGCTTGTAGGTACATCAACAAAAATCTGTGCTATCTTCAGTTTTGAAAGTTTCAAAGGAAAATCTTATAGTTAATCTTTAAGCATTTTTTCCACATTCACATTTTTGCTGTAAGTATGCTATAAGTCTATGTGTGTATGTACAAATTTTGAAATTACATTTATACAAGAAAATTAACTGATTTCCCAATATTTTCTAGAATGTTAGCCAATAACTTAAATTATGATATAACATTTAGGATATCAAGATATGATTTGTGATCATTGACAGATATTCAAACATGTTTAAGAAGCAGTATATATTTTCTCTCACCGTGCATCGAATAATGTTGAGAATAAGCAGAATAACATCAACTGAATTTGGAAGTGTGACTTAAAGTCAAACAAATACTGAAAAATTCTTACATGCAAACAAAACAAACATTCATCACATATGCTACTCCAGCTGATAACTCAATGCTTGCCACGTAAAGAGCCCATATAATTCAAATAAATAAGTCTATTAAATTCTACTGGAATGAAAAATGCAATTATAGATTAAGGGATGAACCACATTGTCAATGCCTGAATTAAAATGGTCAGTTTTACCATATAATCTTACGTGAATGCAGATAGTATGAAATTCATCATATAAAATTTACATTATATGATATTTTATGATTTTACATGGCTTTTCTTAATTTTTCCTTCACTATAATACACTATATTGTGAATGCTTATTTATTTTACAAAATTACCATATCTTATAAAAACTTGAAGATATTCAGCAAAACAGGGTTATTCCTAGTGTGCCTGATACAATATATAAATTTAACAACATTTAGAATGATAATAACACCATAGGTTATAGCTAACTACTGGCAGAATTCAGATGTAAATCCAAGTCTCCTAAATTATGGCCTCAATCATCTTATATTAATTATTGCTATTTTTAACTATAAGTTAGAAAACCTGCTGAATCACAGATCTTGAATATGAGTATTATATTAGGACAAAACATATTAGTTAAGGTTTGAGTTTACCTCTAGATTAATATTTTGGCAATTTAGTAGCCTAGAGTCATTCTATTTATTTAAAAAACCCAGACATTTTGATGGACCTAAAATTTCTAATTAAAAGATTATCATTCACACTTACAGAATAAAGAGGGCATAATTATATGGAAGTTTCTTTTCTTTGATAAACTCTCTAAAGATAAAAGATGAGCATCATTTATTTATAGTCTTCACATATGGCCTCAAATACTCTCTGAACTTCTAACTTAAAGAAGCTATGATATGTTAGACTAAGGAATGAACTTGCATATGTTGAACCAGCCTTGCATCCCTGGGATGAAGCCTACTTGATTGTGATGGATAAGCTTTTTGATGTGCTGTTGCAATCGGTTTGCCAGTATATTATTGAAGATTTTTGTATCTATGTTCATCATGGATATTGGCCTGAAGTTTTCTTTTCTTGTTCAGTCTCTGCTGGGTTTTGGTATCAGGATTGATGTTGATCTCATAAAATGATTTGGGAAGGATTCCCTCTTTATAGATTCTTTGGAATAGTATCAGAAGGAGTGGCACCAGCTCCTCTTTGTATGTCTGGTAGAATTCAACTGTGAACCTATCGTCTCACCTCAAAGTCTCCTTAAACTCATAAGCAACTTCAGCAAAGTCTAAGGATACAAAATCAATGTGCAGAAATCACAAGTGTTCCTATACACCAATGACAGACTAAAAGAAAGACAAATCAAGAATGAACTGCCATTCACAATTGCTACAAAAAGAATAAAATACCTAGGAATACAACTAACAAACGATGTAAAGGATCTCTTCAAGGAGAACTACAAACCACTGCTCAAGGAAATAAGAAAGGACACAAACAGATAGAAAAACATTCCATGCTCATGGTTAGGAAGAATCATTATTGTAAAAAATGGCCATACTACCGAAAGTAATTTATAGATTCAATGCTATCCCCATCAAGCTACCTATGACCCTCTTCACAGAACTGAAAAAAGCCATCTTAAACATCATATGGAACCAAAAGAGAGCCCGCACAGCCAAGTCAATTTTAAGCAAAAAGAACAAAGTTGGAGGCATCATGCTACCTGACTTCAAACTATACTACAAGGCTACAGTAATCAAAACAGCATGGTACTGATACCAAAACAGAGATATAGACCAATGGAACAGAACAGAGGCCTCGGAGGCACATCACACATCTACAACCATCTGATCTTTGACAAACTTGACCAAGACAAGCAATGGTGAAAGGATTCCTGGTTTAATAAATGGTGTTGGGAAAACTGGCTAGCCATGTGCAGAAAGCAGAAACTGGACCCCTTCCTGATACTTCACACTAAAATTAACTCCAGATGGATTAAAGACTTAAAGATAAGACCTAACACCATAAAAACCCTAGAAGAAAACCTAGGCAAAACCATTCAGGACATAGGCATAGGCAAGGACTTCACGACTCAAATACCAAAAGCATTGGCAACAAAAGCCAAAGTAGACAAATGGGATGTAATTAAACTCCAGAGCTTCTGTACAGCAAAGGAAACAATCATTAGAGTGAACTGGCAACCAACCGAATGGAAAAAGATTTTTGTAATCTGCCCCTCTGACAAAGGGCTAATATCCAGAATCTACAAAGAACTAAAACAGATTTACAAGAAAAAAAACAAACAAACCCATTCAAAAATGGGCAAAGGACATGAACAGACACTTTTCAAAAGAAGACATATATGAGGCCAACAAACATGAAAAAATGCTCATCATCACTGGTCATTAGAGAAATGCAAATCAAGACCACATTGAGATACCATCTCATGACATTTAGAATGGCGATCATTAAAAAATCTGGAGACAGCAGATGCTGGAGAGGATGTGGAGAAATAGGAACACTTTTACACTGTTGGTGGGAGTGTAAATTAGTTCAACCATTGGGGAAGACAGTGTGGTGATTTCTCAAGGACCTAGAAATAGAAATTCCATTTGACATAGCAATCCCATTACTGTGTATGTAGCCAAAGGATTATAAATTGTTCTATTATAAAGACACATGCACACCTATGTTCATTGCAGCACTGTTTACAATAGCAAAGACCTGGAACTAACTCAAATGCCCATCAATGATAGACTGGACAAAAAAAAAATGGGGCACATATACATCATGGAATACTATGCAGCCATAAAAAATGATGAGTTTGTGTCCTTTGTAGGGGCATGGATGAATCTGGAAACCATCATTCTCAGCAAACTGACACAAGAACAGAAAATCAAACACCGCATGTTCTCACTCATAGTTGGGTGTTGAATGATAAGAACACATGGACACAAGGAGGGGAGCATCACACACTGGGGTCTGTTGGGGGGAAATACGGGAGGGACAGTGGAAGTTAGGGAGTTGGGGCAGGATAACATGGGGAGAAATGCCAGATATAGGTGATGGGGGATGGAGGCAGCAAACCACATTGCCAAGTATGTCCCTGTGCAACAATCGTGCATGCTCTGCACATGTACCCCAGAACCTAAAGTGCAATAAAATATATATATATGTGTGTATGTAATAAACTTAACTTACATAATCAGCATCACCAATATTGTCAATGCCTTTTTTTCACTATGACATATCAGTATACCTCAAAATCCTTTTATTTTCATTCCTTATTAATATGTATATAAATACATGTGTGTGTGTATATAAATATGTGTGTGTATATATACGTGTGTGTATATATCACATATATAAATGTACATATTTAAATATGTATGTATATTAAAATATATAAATATGTGTATATATGTATATTTATCACATATATACATGTACATCACATACATATACATATACATATATATACACACATATATACACAAACATGTATATATACACACATATATATACATATTAATAAAGAATGAAAATAAAAGGAGTTTGAGGTACACTGATATGTCATAGTAAAAAAAAAAGGCATTGACAATATTGGTGATGCTGATTATGTAAGTTAAGTTTATTATTTCTATTCAAAACAAAACGGTTTTTCCAAGCCTTTTGTCTCCAATAGCTAACTCTTGAATGTTTCTACCTATATTATGCTAGCGTTATTATTAAACCCATTTTACAAAGTTTTAAACTGTCACTGAGAGGTAACTGGCTTGTCTCAAGTCACAAAAGTAGTTACTGGTGTGGCTGGGATTTGAACTCAAACGTCTCTGTGTCCAAAATCTCACTTTTTTTCTTGTGACGGTACCATCTCTCACAAGTCATATGGCCTAACCAGGATTGTGAAAGAGAACACAATGTACTGCAATGTTTATTTCCCATGGTATTTGTTTGAAATAATTGTAACATTGATGTGACACTGCTGGTCATGTGATGTACAATGAATAGCACATTAATTGTAGCCAAATCCACTGGAGGAAAAGAAAAATTCTGTAGCACAACTTTTATAGACAACTTTATTAACTGATCTTTTTAAAAGTGTGTTATATTAAGTTATGAAACAATATACTTTTAAAATACCAAAAAATAAAAAAATAAAAACTGGTTGGGGTTCAAAACAAATCAAGATTACAAAAGAATTTATTTGGTATCTACTCTGTACTAAGCAATATGCCAGTTACTCTACTTGTATTTTATTTTCATCCATCCATATACTACGGTTAAAATAAACTCTATTTATCAGACGAGAAAACTGAGACACAGAGAAGTTAAGTAGATCATATCCAAGATTAAATTTCTAGTTAAAAAGGCTTTCTGAAATTATACAGATGCCTATGTAATTGCAAAAACATTTTACTATTATCAATATCTCTCATTGATGAAATTTTGATTACTTATATTTAAATTTCTGGCTCACATACATGTAATCATACTATAAAATGCTACATATGAAGTCAGCATAAGGCTCTTCTTTGTATTGCAATAGAGAAATACCTAAGGCTGGGTAACTTATAAAGAAAAGAGGTTTAATTGGCTCATGATCCTGCAGGCTGTAGAATTATAGTGCTAGCATCTGCTTGGCTTCTGGGGAGGCCTCAGGGAAGTGTTTACTGATAAGAAAAGCCAAGCAGAATTAAGCACATCACATGGAGAGAGCAGGAGCAAGAGAAAGCCAGAGGGATGTTGCCACACACTTTTAAATAAACAGATCTTGAGGGAACGTACTCACTATGGTGAAGACAGCACCATGAGCACGGTGCTAAATGTTTCATGAGAAATCCACCCCCATGATCCAATCACCTCCAAACAGGTCCCTCCTCCCACACTGGGGATTACATTTCAATGTGAGATTTGGAGGGAGCATCCAAACTATGTCAATCTACATCAACTATATATAGTAGTCATTGAATACACACACACACAAAAACAAAGACGGCCTATTCTAAAGGACTTTACAAAGCTAGTAAAGTAGATAGAAAAGATTAAATATCTATTTAATCTTTTACAAAAAGTTTACAAGGTCAAAGCAACAAATGCTCTAATAATGACATACATCGATCATGATTCATTCACACTAACCCAAATTATTAAAATATAAATGCTGGAAATATCTGAAAAAATGATGCACTGCAAGTCATCCTGATATGTGTATTTTTTCTTTCTTCCACTTTTTTCTTTTTCTTAAGTTTTTTCTAACCTATGAATTTCTGTTTATAAAATCTAATTTACGAAATTACAATCATGTCTTATCTAGAAGGTTGATAGTTGGAGCAAAAGTGACATATTACTTGTAAGTCATATTGTCAAAAACCTGAAATGCACAGTTTTCATATAGGTGAGAACTATAGAATACTCTCTGATGGGAGCACTTTGGTTATATTGAAGACTGGAAGAATAAAATCAGCAATAGCAAGTAAAAATCATTCATTCATATGTAAAGAAAAAGATCTTATTATGGCTTTAGCACCAGGTTAAATGAATTATTTTAGTTTTTAACATACAAAAACATGTTTATTTTAAAAAAAACTAATTAATTAAGAAATTATAATTAAGAAATTTGGTAATTTTATTGTGTCTTGGAAACATTAGATAGAACTTTGAGGCAACTGAATATGCCAGATATCCATTAGGTTAGTACGAAGACTAAAAGGAAAAGGAAGAGGGAGAAGAAAAGAAAGAGGAGAAAAAGGAGGGTAAAGAAAGAAAAGACAAAAATAATAGTAAAATCACCAAATAAAATAATTCATTTGGAACATTTTCATATCTACATATTTAAAAATGGGTGATACTTCAGGAAAGAGAAGAGGGAATTTATGGAAGTAAGTTTTAATAGTATATAGCCATGTCAATAATTAATGTAAATGAAGTGATTACCAACTGTATCCAAAGAACATCTATGTTACCTTTGAAAATATAATCAACAATACAATGTCATATTCCTTTTGCAATGTCTTTGTCTTAAAGAAGAACATTTTATATTATGCATACATGATTCTTCACATATCTGGAAAAGATGTAAGAAGGAAAGGACAAAGGAAAAGGCTATCCATTAGCCTTTTTTTAATATCCTATTACTCTTATATGTACACACACACTTACACACTTTGAGTTGTAATGAGTATTTTTCCTTGCATTTTCAATGGTGATATGGTTTAGCTTTGTTCGTCCACCCACCTCATCTCGAATTGTAATACCCATGTGTGGAGGGTGAGACCTGGTAGGAAGTTATTGGATCATAGGAGTGGTTTTCCCCATGCTGTTCTCATGGTAGTGAGTTCTCTTGAGATCTGATGGTTTTAAACGTGTGTGGCAGTTCCCCTCACACTGTTCCCATTCCTGTCCCCTTGTGAAGAAGGTGTTTGTTTCTCCTTCTGCCATGATTGTAAGTTTCCTGAGGCCTCCCAGTCATGCAGGATCTTGAGTCAGTTAAACCCCTTTTGTTTATAAATTACAGAATCTTAGGCAGTCTTTACAGCACTGTGAGAACAGACTAATACCAAAAATTGGTGTTAGTAATGTGGAGTACTGCTACGAAGATACTTGAAAATGTGAAAGTGATTAGGTAATGGGCAGAGGTTGGAACAGTTTTGAGGGCTCAGAAGAAGATAGGAAGATACGGGAAAGTTTGAAACTTCCTGGAGACTTGTTGAAAGGTTATGACTAAAATTCTTCGATTATTCTATGAAGATATTGAAATTTAGTGATAAAAATGGGTTTTTGTGTTGGGAATTTTGCTTTTGTTTTTCCATTTTTAATGATGTCAATTTTACAATTGATGTATTTGTAACATTCTATTTTATATCGGAATTTGAGTTTCTCATTATTGCTGACACCAAATGATCAAAATGTGATCAAACTACTGTTGAATTATAGTGTAAGATCATCTGCTATTATCAATTTTCTTAGCTAAGATACTTGTCTTAGCTCTTTTTTATTGTTATAAAGGAATTCAGGAGGCTGGGTTATATACAAAGAAAATACTTTTATTTGGCTTTCAGTTCTCCAGACTATATAAAAAGCATGGCACCAGCATCTAGTGAAGTTCTGATGAGGACATCAAGTTGCTTTTAGTCCTAGTGAAAGGCAAAAGGGAGTTGACATGCAGAGATCACATGGCTTGAGCTTAAGCAAGAGAGAATGGGAAGGAGATGCCAGAGTCTTCTTAACAATCAGCTCTCATGGAAATAAAAGATGTGCAAAAGATCAGAGATGACTCTGTTTAAAAATCTACAAATACTCGTGTTTATTTATAGAGTTCAGTAACGGGAAAGTGATAGAAAATGACACAGGGAAGTTACTCCAGTTACTCTGGACTTTAATTCTAAAGATATTTTAAAAGCTTGCTTGCTTGTTGCCTATTTCTAAATAAGAGACTGGAATAATTGAAGGATTTTAAGTAGAATAATAAGTATGCTTAATTTGTCTTTTATCAGTATTACTTTGATATTAATGGGGAGGGCCAAACCAGGAGAGATATGTAGAAGGGAAAAGTTGAGATAAGATCAAAAGACTTTGGAATACACCTAATGGAAATTACTCAATACACTTATAAGGCTTAACTTCTACCTCTCCCTTTTGTAGGAGTCCCGCTAAACACAGTCTTCTGAAGTTCTGAGTAAAAGCTAATTGTCCTTATTTGTACCATATGTGTCTCCTGCCACATCTGACTAGATTTGGGGAAACACTGATTCTAGTGAGAGGAGTCAGATTCGTAGAACAGACAAATTAAAAGGGATAATGAAAATGAGGTGATATTACAGAGCATAAGGAAGAGATAAAGAGAGATGGAGAAGTGCAGTAACTTCAGATCCTGGTGTTTTCCCAGTCCTTCGCTCTGAGTTTTTGAATCCAACATGTATTTATATTCTGTAATACAGTGGAATTTTGTTAACACGTATTGAGCACTTACTATGTGCCAGATATTTCTTGGGACCAATCATATAGGAATTTCTCATTTCACACAGAAAACAAAAAGCTAAGGGAGTACAAACACAGTGACGAATTTCCCAGAGTATATAAATAGGAACCAGGATACAGAAAATTTAACTCTTGTGGCTATAATTAAAATTATTGCAGGAGGCTTTCATTCTGTCTCACAAAAGCAACATTTGTCTCCAATTGGGCTTGCTTGTAGATTCCCTTGAAATCAAATAGTATATTTAAAGCAGTAAGAAAAAAATGTGGAAAGAATGAGAAAACATGAGAATGCTATCCTGGGTAATCTCGAATTTCAAGTTGTAGATGGCAGAGAGAGTTCCTAAAAAGGGAAGAACTGAAAGGTGTCTAAATATATAAGGCAAGGTAGAAGATAAGGAAAGCTCACTTACTTTCAGTGTAGCTGTGAACTATTTATATGATACATAGTCATTTTTCCAGAATATATATTTAATTTTTAGTTAGAACATTATAGGATATACCACTTATATGAAAAGAAGAAATGGAGAAAGAGTGGAAAACGATGGGGAGGAGGAGGTGGAGGAAGAGGAGGAGGACTCCTTGAGTAATGGCTATTTATAGGGCCACATCTGCTATAATGAAAGCATATAAAATATGAAAGCATGGCAGGCATACAGAAAGTTACGAACAGAGCTCTTGTCACATCTGCCGTTTCAGCAGAATTATACTCACAATTCTGGTCTTCTTTAACTATGCATTCACATCTACAGGTCTTTCCTCCTCCTCATTATCTTTGGAAAGTCCCTCCTTTTGTGGTTACCAGCTATTCTCTCATTGAATCATATCAAATGAAACATTTTCATTCATGTTTCTGGGATTTTTCATCATAAAACTATCTGAGAGGTTATCATTCTTTACCCTGTTTCCTGACTTTTCCGCTGTCATGCCTAATCAACAATGCTGACTGCTTTGTGAATGACAGCTTCAAATTCTCCAAAGAGAACACATCTCTCCACTCAATGCATTCCAATGTAGCACATGCTCACAGAGCTAATCTTGCCTATCACAGTGAATTCTTTAGGTTACTAAGCTCATAATTAAAAGTCTTCACTAATGACATGGTAATTGTTTTAATGGATTTCCAATGAAGTGTGAAGTTCCCTGCTGATATGTCAACGAAATATGAAGCATTGTGAGAAAATGATGTAAAGCTTCATAGAACGTAGTGTTAGAGGAGACCTTAAAATTATCAAGGGTAACCTTTCTATATTAGAAAAGAGGAAATAACCTCAGAGAAGTGATGTGTGTTGCTGAAGGTCATTACACTGAGTGGAAACTGTGGGTGTCCTGACTCCTAGTACAGTGATTCATTTCCTTTTCACTGCTTATTAATTTTGACCTGCTTTATATTTATATGGTCCTTGTATATAAAAAAACTTGATTTTATGTTTTTCACTATATCAATGGAAATATTTATTTATTCTATCAATAAAAAGGTGCATATGAAAGCAATTTTATTACATTAGTTTTATGGGAAGATTGCAAAGGTGACTTTCAGGATAAAAATCTACAGAGCTGAGAATTTCTTGCTTGGTGCTTCCAGAATAAATAAATACTTTGAGAAATCAATGCACCAAGAGAGTTGTGAGGGAATTTTAGTGCAATTTCATAATCGAAAGAATATTAAGTAACTGAAATTGATTTATATTTGTACAATATCAAAATGTCTAAGAATATTTCTAGTTATTAGTTTTGGAACTGTGAAAGGAAGTAGAACAGACATCAGAACTTTAAAAATCAGAAAACTGAGGGAAAAGGTAAGTGATTTACCTGGGAAAACCAAAACATAAGTTTTTTATTGGAAGTTCAAGCCTTGAAAAACGAAATAAGTTGTAGAATGATGTTTTGCAGAGGACGTTTAAGACCAATTTTTCACTGCATAATTATTAGTGACAGAACAAGAAAGAATGTTTTCATCGTGACATCAAATTATATTCCTTAGAAATAGAAACAAAAAGTATGAGAGTTTCCTTTGCTCTAAGTCATCAAAGAATATTTTTCATTATTGATTCAGGAAAGCTCCCCCAATATAAGATCTTAGTAGTTCTTGTAAGTCTTTTGGAATTTTACAACATAAATTCGTGTTAAAATTCATGCATTCATCTATTTCCAAAGTAGATTAAAGCACATGTTCTCAAGGAATTTACAGATACTTTTAAATTTCTCATAATATTTAATAGGTAATTGGCACTAACTTCAAACCCCAAAGAATTAAAATTGATAAACACATTGGATCTATTAACCTAGTCTAGGTTTAATTTTAAGACCAGGATAATTTCCTTATAGCTTTCTTCATTTAGAAACCATTCTAGGAATGATAATTATAATTTTTTAAATGTTTTGCAAAGTAAGACATCGTTTAAATGCAAAATAGTCTTATTATCACTGTGTCAGTACCCTTGCTTACACAGAGTAAGCAGTGCCTTCCTCACTTATATCTAGCTTTTGATGGTGTCTCATGCTGTTAAGCTAACTGTTAGACTGTTTCATTTTCCTACTTGATGAAGGAAAGTGATGTTAATTTTAATTGGATTGCTGTATTTCATTACTTTGTAAATTCCACTCTTTATACTTCTTTCCCAAGAGATTTCATCAGAAATCAGCTCCAAAATAGAGTTTATAATGGAGCTTCTTCTACAGTTTGCCAAACTGTTACAGGCACTTATACGCTTGAAGAGTCTGTTGAAGTCCTCGAATGAAGGAAAAGAATTGTGTTATGTTTGATTACATTAAGCAACCTAATAAAGTCAATTTTCTCCAAATGACAAATCAAATGACCTTGTTATCTCCTCTATGTTCTGTCCTCCTTTTGGCACTGATGGCTTCCAAAGGAATAGAAGCAGATACTACATTCTGCCTAGCTAGCCATGCCTGCTTCTTAGTATATCTTTTTTATATTATTTAATTTTATTGGAGTTAGCACATTTAACAAATGACTCTGTTAAACACTGATAAGGAAATAAACAAAGAACTCATATAACTAGGTAAGTTTTTTAAACACATAGGAAAATGTAAATACAATTTAAATGTTAAATAATCATGTAATATGGGCATACTGTACCACTATGTAGTATGACAGAAATTCAGGGGCCTGGATTTTCATCCTCTAAAATATTTTAACTCTTCTCAGAGATGGGAACATGGCCCTATGAGATTATGATTTCAAGGGAGATTATTATTATACCTGGTACACAAAACAGCTGAAATAGGGCTTAGCGATTTGCTTGGTATGGGCACAAGCCAGTTCTGTTGAATAATCCATAGGCGTGTGCAGCTAGCAGTCAACAGTAACCCCTCTCTACTCCCCACAGAAAGCTCCTTATATGATACCTGGGAACAATGGTCTGCTCCCAGTTTTGGGTTCAGTTCATATTTTGTCAGCCTGGAAATGCTGACAAAATATGCTGGGCTGTGGTGATACACAACCTGTGCTTCTTCCTTTGTGAGCCCCGGAGGTCCCCGTAACCCAGGAAATGGCTCTCGTAAGGTAAAATACTTTTGAAAAAAATATATAGAAACTAAATCTCCTTATACTCTATGTTTATTTTTTGTTATTTTGTTTTGTGTTTTTTGTTTTTTTCTGAGGTAGAGTTTCACTCTGTTGCTCAGGCTGGAGTGCAGTGGCGTGATCTCGGCTCACTGCAACCCCTGCCTCCTGAGTTTAAGCAATTCTCTTGCCTCAGCCTCCCAAGTAGCTGGGATTACAGGCATGCACCACAATACTTGGCTAATTTTTGTATTTTTATTAGAAACAGGGTTTCACCATGTTGGCCAGGCTGATCTCGAACTCCTGACCTCAGGTGATTCGCCCTCCTTGGCCTCCCAAAGTGCCAGGATTACAGGAGTGAGCCACCTCTCCCAGCCATCTATGTTTTTAATAAACTCTCACTAACATTTTCACTGTTTTTATAAACTTTTTCAAAAATAATAAAGTACTGAAATTCTTCAATATCTTCTCCTAAAGCTTTTTCTCTGATCTAAACCTCTATCATATACATGAAAGAACAGAAATAGAAGATGGTGATTGCAGTGTACTGCAAATAATTATTGTAATCCATCCTTGGAGACATTTTTCCTTCCCTGGGATCTGAATTGGGCTTGTGTTCAGTTTTGGCCAATAGCAATGTGGTGGAATTGCTGTTGTAGCTAAACCTCTACTTTGCGTGCTCCTGCTGTTTCACATGGGCTTCTGAGACAGCCATATGAACAACAGCCTAGTCTGCTGGAGGATCAGAGATCCAACCTGCAACTGCACAGGAGCTTAATGGAGCTTCACGAGTGACCAAGCTGAGATCAGCCAGTCCTGGCCTGATTTGGCCAAATGCCCAGCTGAACCTCTCCCCAATTTCCAAGTCACAGCATAAACTAAATCACAGTTGTTGTTTTAAAGCAATGAATTTTTCATGAGTTGTTATACAGTAAAATTTCATAAATGAGTCCAGTATTCCTAAAGAGATCATGGTATAAATACTTGGGCCTCTTAAAGATGTCTAACATAAGTAAAGCACAAGGTAAAATGCAATCCCTCCTCTATGCCAAAAAAATATAAATGTGATGGGTACTTTCTTTTATAAACAGTATTTTCAATGTAAATTTGCTTAAATAATGACTTTTTAAAAATTTTTGATAATAAATTTAAATTATGTTGGCCACAAGATGATACTAATATCTGTAAGTTTTGTGAGAACTTAATTTAATGTCTCGAAGGCATAATGTGGAACAGTGCTGTAAAACAAACTTTCTCTATTCGATTAAAACTATGTAAGTTAACAGCAGGTAACGCAATGCAAAGCACTGGAACTTTATAGGAGTGCACAAAACATCTGAAAACAATTCCAGTGAAAGTACAAGAGGATTCTGGGCGGGCAGACCATTATAATAGAGACTGAAAATTAGACAGGAGAACAGTTTAACAACTTTGCTTGCATCAACAATATCATGGGATATTTAACAATGACAAGTGTCAGAGGTGAGATTTTATGTTTCCTCTTAACAATGCTCCCTCAAGGAATCTAACTCCTTGAAGGAAATTCCCATAATTGCTTAAGTCTTTTGTAGTACCCGACCATCAATTGGGAAAGCTTTTCTACTAAAATAAGAACAAGGGAAAATAATAATTTTAAGCACCGGCATGTGGTAATCCTTAGTTTTCATTCATTTGGATGCAATTGTTCCAAAAAATATGTCCCCAGTTAGTGGCCAACTATACCATTTTATAGATAAGGTAAGAGATAGGAGAAAAGAAATAGTCCAAATGGTTTAAGATTATCACTTAGAGAAATGAACATATATCATATAGTCATGTAATAGGCCACCTACCCAGTTCATAACCAACTTTCCTGAAAAAAAGTTTTGTCAGTAAATGTAATGTCATCAATCAACATATGATATTTGGATGTGAGCATCTGTATAAAATAATCTGAATCTAAATGATCATATTCACTTCTATATCTAATGACTTTTATTTTTCAAGAAACTGTAGTTATTAAATTAACCTTCAAATGCATTATCATTTAAATTATTATTTATTTCACCATGATCATCTAAGGGGCTTTATAGAACTCTTAAAATACCAACAATAATAAATTTAAAAAGCACAAACACACATATAATATACAGGCATGTATACACACACATACCTACATATAGGTAATATATACACATATATATATGTAAATGTCCTAAACCATTATAGCATATATTGTTAATATTGGTATATATCACATATTTTATGTTACATTTATGTATAAACAAAGTGTATATAAACTTATAATTTTGTTACATATATCATTAAGTCCTCAAATTAAACACGTGCTCTGAGACTCAAATTCCCTTCTTAAAATAACCTGCTTAGCTTCTTCTTGCTCTTCTATAATTCTTGTTTCAAACCACTTCCAAGCCAGGAAACATTCTCTGCTGTAAGTTTAATCTTGGTTATTGTAAGAAGGCAAACAATTAAGGACACAAAGGGACAAGGACCAGTCAAAGGCTATTCAACTGCCCTTCACTTTCTACCAAAATAGTCATTTAAAAGCAAATAAACAATTCAGTCTCTCTTCTTCCAAGATTTTGTTTCATTTTGTGTGCTTTCTCCCAAGCTCTGTCATTCTATTCTCTCTCTCTCTCTCTCTCTCTCTCTCTCTCTCTCTCTCTCTCTCTCTCTCTCTCATTCTTATTTATTTGGTTTTGGATCAGCCCACACCCACCACCCACCAGAAAGGTCTAACACATCAAACTAGACACTTCTGGGGGAAAAAAATATTGGCAGAGTTTAGAAACTCAGAAAGCAATCGTGAACAGATATTTATTTCTTCCAATAGCAATGTTAATAATAATTTTTAAAATCTAAAAATATATAGATATTTTAACAGCATTACCCTCTTTGTTAAAATACATAAAATATACTGTTGTATGCCATAATCGACTAGTCTCCTTTTCTTCTTAAAAAAGAGTAAACATGTCTCTCCCTATTTTGGGAGAGAGGATGTGTGTGTGTGTGCACGTGCATGCATAGGGGTGTGTGTGTGTGTAGGTGTGTGTGTGTGCACACCAAGAGGGGTGCATTTTTTAAAAATTCAATTTATTTAAAAAATATTTTTAATTTTTGTAGGTAAATAGTAGGGGTATATATTCATAGAGTATTTGATATATTTGATACAGATGTACAATTTGTAGTAATCACATCAGGGTAAATGGGTATTCATCACCTCAAGTATTTATTATTCTTTGATTTACAAACAATCCAGTTACAAACTTTTCATTATTTTATAGTGTACAATAAATTATTGACTGTTGAGTATATTTAATAATAAACTATTAATTTTTACTATAATCACCCTGTTATGCTATCAAGTACTAGATCTCATTGAGTCTATGTGACTCTACTTTTGTACGCATTAACCAGCCCCGCTTTCCTCTCCACCCCACTACCTTTCCAAGCCTCTGGTAACCATCCTTTTACTCTATATGTGCATGAGTTCAATTGTTTTAATTTTAGCTCCCGCAGTTCAGTGAAAACATACAAAATTTTTCTTTCTGTGCCTGTATTATTTCACTTAAGGACCTCTGGTTCCATCGTGTTGTTGCAAATGAGAGGAATTTATTCTTTCTTGTGGCTGAATAGTACTCCATTGTGTATATGTACCACATTTTCTTTATCCATTTATCTGTTGATCAGCACATATGTTGCTTCCAAATCTTGGCTATTATGAACACTGCTGCAACAAACATGGGAATGCAGATATCTCTTTGATATTCTAATTTTCTTTTTTGGGGTATATATTCAGCAGTGATTGCTGGATCATATGGTAGCTCTATTTTTAGTGTTTATGAGGAAACTCCAAGCTGTTCTCCATAGTGGTTCTACTAATTTACATTCTCACCAACATTATACAAGTGTTTCCTTCTCTCCACATCCTCACCAGTATTTGTTATTGCCCATCTTTTAAAGACAATTTTAACTGAAGTGAGATAATTTTTCATTGCAGTTTTGATTTGCATTTCTCTGATGATCAGTGATGTTAAACATCTTATTCCATATCTATTTGCCATTTCTATATCTACTTTTGAGAAATGTCTATTCAAATCTTTTGCCCATTTTTACTAGGATTATTAGATTGTTTTTTCCTATAGAGCTGTTTGAGCTCCTTATACATTCAGTTATTAATTTCTTGTCAGATGGATAGCTTTCAAATAATTTCTCCCATTCTGTGGGTTATCTCTTTACTTTGATGATCGCTTCCCTTTCTGTGTAGAAGCTTTATAACTTGATAAGACACCATTTGTCAATTTTTACTTTGGATGCCTGTGCTTGTGGGGTATTACCCAAGAAATCTTTGCCCAGTCCAATGTCTTGGAGAACTTCCCCAATGTTTTGTTTTATTAGTTTCATAGTTTTATGTCTTAGATTAAGTTTTTAATCTATTTTGATTTAATTTTTGTATATGGTTGGACAGAGGGGTATAGTTTAAATCTTCTGCATACAGATAATCAGTTTTCCTAGAATTATTTGTTGAGGAGACTGTCTTGTTCCCAGTATGTTATTGGCAGCTTTGTAGATTAATTCATTGTAGATGTATGAATTTGTTTCTGTATTTTCCCTTTTGTTTCCTTGGTCTATGTGTCTGTTTTTATGACAGTACCATGCTGTTTTGGTTACTATAGCTCTGTAGTATAATTTGATGTCAGGTCATGTGATTCCTAAAGGTTTTGTTCTTTTCCATTCAGAATATGTTTGAATATTCTGGATCTTTTGTGATTCTATATGAGTTTTAGAAATGGTTTCTCTATTTCTGTGAGGAATGTCATTATTTTATTAGTAATAGGCATTGTATTGAATCTGTAGATTATTTTGGATAGTATGATTATTTCAACAATATTCACCATTTCAATCCAGAGACGCTAAATATCTTCTCATTTGTTGTAGCCTCTTCAATTTCTTTCACTGATATTTTAGTTTTCATTGTAGATATTGTTCACTTCCTTGGTTAGGTTAATTTTTAGATATTTTATTGTATTTGTAGCTATTGGAAATGGGATTAATTTCTTAATTTCTGTTTCAAATTGTTCACTATTGTCATATAGAGATGCAACTGATTTTTGTATGTCAATTTTGTATCCTGAAACTTTATTGAATGTGTTTATTCGGTCAAATAGATTTTTGGGGGAGTCTTTACATTTTTCCAAATATAAGATTGTATCATCTGCAAACAAGGATAATTCGACTTCTTCCTTTCCAATTTGAATGTCCTTTCTTTCTCTTGTATGATTGCTGTAGCTAGGAATTCCTGTACCTTGTTAAATAACAGTGGTGAGAGTGGGCTACCTTATCATGGGCTTTTGGTATTTCCCCATTTAGTATGATACTAGCTATGGGTCTATCATATATGGCTTTTATTATGTTGGGATGTGTTCCTTCTATGCCCAGCTTTTTAAGGTTTTTTAATTTATGAAAGGATGCTGACTTTTTTCAAATGATTTTTCAGCATCAATTAAAATGATTACATGGTTTTTGTCCTTCATTCTTTTGATATGAAGTATCACACTAATTGATTTGCATATGTTGAACCATCCTTGCATGCCCAGGCTAAATCCTTGTTTTGCATATGTTGAAGGATCCTAATATCCTCTCTTGGTCATAAAGAAGAATATTTTTAATGTATTGTTGAATTTGGTTTGCTAGTATTTTGCTGAGGATTTTTGCATCAATGTTCATCAGAGATATTGGCCTGTATTTTTCTTTTTTTTTTTTTAATGTGCTTTTGTCTGGTTTTGATATCAGGTTAATACTGAGCTTGTAGAATAAGTCTGGGAGTACTGCCTCCTCCTCTATTTTTTTAAAATAGTTTAAGTAGAATTAGTATTAGTTATTTAAATGTTTGGTAAAATTTAGCAGTGAGAAGGCCAATGTGTCCTGGCCTTTTCTTTACTCAGAGATGTTTTACTACAGATTCAATCTCATTACTTTTATTCATCTGGTCAGGTTTTGAATTTCGCCATGCTTCAATTTTGCTAGGCTTTATGTGTCTAGAAATATAACCAATTCTTCTAGATTTTTCAATATATTGGCAGATAGTTGTTCATAGTGGCCTCTAATGATCCTTTGAATTTCTGTGGTATCAGTTTTAATGTCTCATTTTTCATTCTCTTTTTATTTATTTAGGTCTTCTTATTTTTTTCCTAAGTCTAGCTAAAGGTCAGTCTGTTTTGTTTGTCTTTTCAAAAAACTAACTTTTTGTTTCATTGATTTTGTTTTTATATTTTTTCTTCATTTCAATTTCATTTATTTCTGCTCTTTATTTATTTTTTTTATTTTGAGATGGAGTTTCACTCTTGTTGCCCAGGCTGGAGTGCAATGTCATGATCTCAGCTCACTGCAACCTCTGCCACCCTGGTTCTGGTGATTCTTCTTCTGCCTCAGCCTCCCAAGATGGGGTTTCTCCATGTTGGTCAGGCTGGTCTTGAACCCCCAACCTCAGGTGATCCGTCCACCTCGGCCTCCCAAAGTGCTGGGATTATAGTCATGACCCACTGCACCCAGTCTGCTTGTTATTATTTCTTTTTTTTTCTATTAATTTTGGTTTTGGTTTTCTCTTGCTTTTTCTAGTACTTTAAGATGCGTTGCTAGGTTGTTTATTTCTACCTTTTTTAAGGTAGTTACTGATAAATACAGTCTTTCCTTTTAGTACTGCTTTTGCTGTATCCCATAAATTGGTTTTGGTGTGTTGTGTTTTCATTATTAGTTGTTTCAAATATTTTTTAATTTTCTTTTTAATATTTTCATTGATCCACTAGTCATTCAGGAACACATTGTTTAATTTTCATGTAATTTTATTGCTCTAAAACTTATCTTGATATTGATTCCTAGTTTTATTTTGTTTTCACTAGAGTAGACACTTGATATATTAATTTTTGAAAGCTTTTACAACTTTTTTGTAGCCTTTTACAACTTTTTTTTATCATATGGTCTACCTTTGAGAATTATCCATGTGCTGAGGAGAAGAATGTGTACACTGTAGTCATTGGATGAAATGTTCTGTAAATACATATTAGGTTCATTTGACCTATGGTTCAATTTAAGTTAAAAGTTTCTTTGTTGGATTTTCTGTTTGGATCACCTGCCTAATGCTAAAAGTACATGTTGAAGTCTCCAGCTGTTACTGTATTGGATCTATCTATCTCTTTAAGTCTGATAAAATTTGCTTTATATATCTTGGTGCTCCAATGTTGAGTGCATCTATATATATATAATGTTGAGTGCATATATATATATATATAATGTTGAGTGCATATATATATACACACATATATAATGTTGAGTGCATATATATGTGTGTGTGTGTGTGTGTGTGTATTTTTTGGCTATGTAACACATTTTACCTATGTAACAAATCTGCAAGTCCTGCACCAGTATCCCAGAACCAAAAATTAAGTTAAATTAAATTTAAAAAAAAGGAAAAACACAGCAAAGCTGAGTCCTTTCCTTTAGGGATGCATGTTTCCTTTATTACTGAGTGGGTCCAGATATGCCATCTGGGAACCAGGGCCTAGAGTTGGAAACCTTGAGTCTACCTGGTGTTCTATTCTACTGTAGCTAAACTTGCATCTAAGCCACTAAAGAAAGTCCTATCAACTTTTCTCTTCCCTTTACACAGTCAGAGAAGTTACTCCTCATGGCCACCACCACTGCAGCCCCATGGTGAGTACTTCCTGGCTACTGCCAATATTCACTCAAGGCCTGAGGACTCTTCACTCAGTTTGTAGTGAATGCTGCAAGGTCTGAGACACTCCCTTCAGTGCAGTGGATTCCCCTCTGGCCCAGGGCGGGTCTAGAAATGCCATCCAAGAGCCAAGTCTTAGAATCAGGAAACTAAAAGCCCATATTGTAACCTACTCCACTGTGGTTGGTCTGGCACCTAAGCTGATATTTGGTTCTTATGAAGCTGCTTTTTTGGTGTTCCTGCAGGAAGGACAATTAGTGGAGGCTTCTGTTAGACCATCTTTCTCTGTCTCCATCTCAGGGGTGTCTTTTAGGGGGCAATAAAAGGACTCTCTTATTCTTTGTTGTAGTCTTTCACAGAAAAGAAAAGAGAAAATAAAGAAGTATTTGAGAAAAGGAGAATATTTACGAAGAGCAGCATCATATTCTTCCTTATTTCTTCCATTAGAAATAAGGTTTCAAGTCAAAATATAATTAGTTTTTGCTGGTGCATTGGATCTGTTACAGTCCACTGAGTGACACAGAAAGAGACACATTTAATAGTCCCTGTACTTTCTCTTATAATTCAGCCAGGGTTTATGTGGGGCAGAAAAGAACCACATTCATCTCAGGAAAATAAGGGCTGGGTGACTATTATTCCTAACCAAATACAACTAGAACCATGTAAAAAGGAAAAAGACCATTAATTAGTATGGGTTAACTGAATCACTGAAGAAAAATATGTATCACTGAAGCTGTGCTTACTTCACATGAAGAATAACTCTTACTATTGGGAAGGCAGTCTGGAAAGGGGGTCACTTGCATTAGATGTAATTCTTAGAACTGTTTATTTTCTTTTGAGCCCAAGAAGATTGAGTAAATATTTATATAGTTGTGTGGCTCAAACCTAAAGGACTGCTTGAAGTAACAGGAAACACGGAGGGGCCAAAAGGTGAAACTTCTTCCAACGGGAAGAGTTAGAAGTTTTCTCAAGGAAGACTATGTGTTAAGAGTGATGACAGACTGTAAAAGGGAACATTTTGTGGGCGGAGTGATACTACAGGTCAAGATAGAGTTAGCCACTAAGTATTCCGTCATTATCTGCGTGTAAGACTGAAAATCCCCGTTTATTCTGCAACACAGTGGAATGTCCATAATGTCAATTTCTTCAAGTGTTACTCCTCATTCATGTTTGTGATTGCCTTGACTTTTTTTTTATAAGAACTTATGTTTCTAATATATATTGAACTTAATCTGGAGCATAAAATCCCTTACAAATTGCTGGGGAAAAAAGTGGACATGGGTTAATAAAACTAATTTCCAATAAATCTTTATTGGAAAAATAGAAAATGAAAAAATTGAGCTGTTTTTCATTAACTATAATTTGACATACTCCAGTGTCATTTAAAATGAGAAAGAAATTGACCATCTGGGGTACTGCAGTAAAATTTCAGGCATTTAAAGTTTGTAAATACATTGGAAGTCACTCTTCCACACACTTCAGAACTAGTAGTTGGTCCTTTGGGACAGAAAAAAGTGATTGATTCCTGCGTAACCAGTTCATAATAATAATCAATCAGCTCTCGAGAATGAGCAGGTAAACAGAAACCCTACCATTCCCTTTTCCTTCTTTCACCAAATCCATTCACAGATGAATGCACTGAAAAGAAGTAAGATCAATCTCCTTTTTAAATTAGTTATGACAAAATACCTCTTGCTTTCACATGTAGAAAGTCAATACAGAAATGTAAAATTATTTCACTTGTTACTATTAACAAATATATTTTAGCACCATTATGTCTGTTGATTTTTAAGACTTGCAGAATTCTATTAATTTAATTATTCAATTTTTTACATACTGTCTATTAAAACATCTATGTATTTTGTGAAATACATAGATGTATTAGAAATATTCAAATTATCAAATTTTATATAACAGTTAAGATGTCCAAAATAAGTTATGCTAAATAGTATGTATAATAGTTCACGTTACCCTCTATGATAAGTAATATTTGACATCACTGTCAATGACAGAAGAATTCTGATTAAGAACAACTACAAGTAGTTAAAGGTAAGTCCAGCCATGTAAATACTCATAGCAAAGACTACATGTGTCTAGTCACTTTGATCTTCACTTTCCAGTTCTTCCTTCAAAGCCAATAAATCAGCTGCCTGATTGCTGTTTGTTTTCATTGGTTACTCTTACCCCAGAAGGGAATTGTGCAATGGTTCAACAGACAATGGTGAAATGGTTGAACATAGAATGGAATGATGGCTCAATACCACACTGTTACCTGTGATCAGAAGTCATTTTGTCTGCAACACAATGATGTTTAGGACATACAACAAATTACTTGCAATAGAAACTAAAACCTGACCAACACCCAGAGCTTTGTGAGATATTTGAAATATTTTGTTCTAATCCAAGAAGATTGGAGGAATGAGATGGTTGAATGGTGTCATGATCAGTTTTAGTTTTTAAAAGAACAGTTCTTCATACAGTGGGGAGAATGGTTTGGAGGAATGGGCCAGTTAAATTTAAGAAGACAGATTAGGAAGCAAAAATCATACAGCAAATGAGAGGTAATATAATAGTGACTTCTTAGGTTGATTTTAGTAGGAAAAAATAAAGAAATTTAAGAAATAGAAAAGAAAATTCATAGTCTTGTAATTTGGAGATTTAGTGTAAGACATTTAGGATAAATACAAATTATCGTTTATGCAATTTCATGGAATACGTTATTAACTGAGGTTAGGAACCCTGAAAATGACTTCCTTTAGAGGAAAATAGTTTCACTTTTATATACATCTGCTGAATTTGAAGAGACTGTTATTACTGGAGATTGTAGGTTGGAAGTTAAATATATCAGTCTCAGGATAGAAATTTAGACTGGCAAGAGAAAAATAAAATGAAAAAAATATTAAAATATTCAGATGGGAACCTGAGGATCAAAATTACTTCATTATCTGATTTAGTTTACAGTAATTTCATTGTTAGTGAGATTGACCTTTACGAAATATTTACCTATAATTGTTGAGGTAAAATACAATAAAAAAGTTTAAAAATTTAAAAAATGTAATGCAATCCCCCATCTCCTACAGTTATTTTTATTGAGTATAATTTTTCTTATGAATATTCATGAAAATACAAGAAAGATGTGTGGCATTATATGCTGAAATAATTTTTTAATTAATATAAACAAATTTAGCATATAATGAAATCTATTTATTCTAGCAGAGTATAATTTATGAATATAACAAATTATAAATTATATTACAGATGTGGCATAAATATAACTAAGCCTTTACTTAAACCATATATTTACATTTCTTCTAATAAATACCTTTCTTGAAACTTTATTTCTAATTAATTTATACCATAAATATTAGCAACTGATATATATGTATATAAAACTTCCTGGGCTTAGAGCTTTTGAAGATGCAGATTTAGATTTTTTTCTTTTTATCAATGATTTGATCTGTAAATCTTTTCATCTTAAACCTCCACATCAACTAATTTAATTTTTTTGGATTCCAAAGCTACTTAAAATTACTTCAATAACTTCAGATTAAACTATTTTTACATAGCATTTTATTAACATTTTTATTTCTTTTAACATTTGTGGTTAAATGTATATCCTCTTTCCAAGTAAAGTTATGTGTTTTTCGTGTGTGTGTTATTTTGATCAAATGGTCAAAGTTTAATAAGTTATGTTGATCATTTTGAGGAACCAGGTCATAGTTTTATTTTATTTGTTTATGTTACAGTTTTTGTTTTTCAGATTTTTCTCTAATATATATATTCTGCCCTTGTGTTTTCTTTTCTGCTATTCTAATTTTCTTTGTATTATTTTACTGTTTACAAACATCTTAAATTCTTTCATTAATTCTATTAAATTGACAATAATATGTTTAAAGCTATACATTTTATTGAATAAAGCCTTGGTCATGTACCATGGGTTTAATACACAATGATTTGAACATTTTTAGTGTCTGAACTATTTAAAAATTAATATTCTGTATCCTTTATAATGTAAATAATATTTAGATTATTAAAATGTTTTTAAGTCATTATTTTCTTATAGTTATTCATTTGTGTTAATTTATTGTTTTAAAGCATTTTTTTACAGTAAGTTACATAAAAGTTTTATATATTTGCCATATGAAAACATTTCTCTGGCTAGATAATGTATGCCAGTGTCTATAAATGTTTACGTATTTTTATGTTAACAGTTTTTTGATATCTTCATTTTTGTCTCACTCATCATTTGACCTGGGATATAAACAATACAAAACTAAAAAACAAGAGACATGAATATTTCTTGAAAAAAAAAAAAAAACTAACCATACTCTTCATTTTTCTGTTTTACTAATAACTGAACTTAGAAATGATGAATCAATAAGTTAAATTATATCTTACTAATATCTAATTAATGTTTGATAATAACATAGCAATGTATAAAGAAAACCTGCGTAATTATCAAGAAATCTACAAATAGGCAGTTTCTGATGCTGGGTTCGGCATCTCTATGTTCTCTTGGACTTAATAGTCACATGATTGCCAGAGATCTAGGTATTAATTTATTTTCTAAGTGTGAATAAGGAGCCTCCCTGCCCCTTTAATTTATTAAGAAGGCGAAACCATTCTTAGTATGTCATAATATAGATACACTTGATTTCATTTGTCAAAATTTGTCATATCTTTTCTTCTTTCTTCAAATATTTCACCTTTTCATCCTATATATTAAAGTTTTCAAGGATGAGGAGGGTTAGAATAGCAATTAGTCTAGCTAATATCTGTGGGTTAGAATTATTTTAAATGTGTGCTGCATTAGACCAAATAAAATTGATTTTCTAGCTATCTATGTGTGTTTCTGTAGCTTATTATAACTTTATAGAAACAAAGATAAAAAATGAGGAGAAATTGTGATTTCAGCATAGTTTAATAAATATGCATTGAACATCTATGATTGTACTATGTATCATAAATATATTTATTTCTGTGTTGGCAAAAATGTAGCTAAAACGTTGTTTAGTTTAATTCTGAAAATGACTCCTTTTACAAATCATTTTACACAGGCCATTCTCTGCAATAAGTGAGAATAAAGAAAGCTTCTTCATACTATTTCCTCTTTATTTCTCCAAAGCATATCAGCAAAATAAGTAAAGTTCATAATACTCAAATGGTAGGAAGTAGGTGATGTCAATCCAACATAAATACTTATGTTTTTTAGCCTAATTTTGGCTAGAAACCTGCAAATGCAGCTAGCAGCTATTCTCTTCTGCCTCATTGGTATTTAAAAATCTGGAAGAATACTCAGTACTCCCCACAAACCCCTGACTGCTTAATATAATATATTCATCAAACAAGTATATGCTTGGTTCAGCACAAAATGGAAACTTAGATGAAAAGGGAGTATTAGGCAGTCTTTTTAACACATTTCTTTATCGTAGGTACATACAGTAAGACTCCTCTTGATCCATATGTTATCATCCTAATTAGTTGCTATAAATATGCATGAAAGTGCTGACCACAGAGTAGCAGATGAATTACCTCTTGTATGATTTTGTGCATGTGTGTAAGCATAGTTTTATTTATTTCATTCAAGAAACATTGACTGAATTCTTCTTCTATCTTAAGAAATAAGCTAGCATTCAAAGATGAATAAGACATTAGCACTATTACTAGGGACTGAGGTTTAGAAAACTAAGAGTTTGAAACCAAGAAACTAGTTTTATAAATATAATCCCTGTAGATCACTGGAGGCATGGTTTCAAAGGTACTGAAGATACTTACTGAGAAGTTTAATAACTTGAATAAAGATTTATAAAACCTGAAATGATATATATTTACAGTTAATACAAAGAATCTCATGTTTTAATTTAATCATTTTAATCCTTTCATTTTTCACATACTTAAAGTGTGTGAAGATCATGGAGATTTAAATGATTTAGTTTCTTTGTTTTCTTTATTGTGTATATTTTTAGTTTTCAGTAAATTTCCAGTTTTGTTTATCAAAATCCTCTATGGCACTTTAAGGCATATGCTAGACAACCAGGCATTCACCTGGTGTTATGTGGCCTGCATGTGTCACTGTCTATAATAACTGCCCTTAGAGCTAAATTTGCAGAAGGTGAATTGGATAAAAATACTGACTTGGGGTCACTTATTGTCATTTGTGCAACTCATTTTTTTTTTAGAATAAGAAGAAAATCTATATATAAAATACAAAATAGCTTTTCATTCTTAGTTTATTATGAAGAAAAAAACGCTACAAGAATGCCCAGAATCCTAAACAATATTTGACAGACTGGAATTAGATGATTTTCTCAAAGGGTCATCAAATATTGATTTTTACATTGTTTCACTTAGCTATATAAAAAGGGCAAAGCTTGTCATCTGATTATTTCCACAGATTCTGCTCTTAAAACCTATACAACCTATTCTTTAAGAAACCTTGGGAAAGACATAATTTCTTTCCAACAGAAATAACTGTCCAAATAAATGTGTTCAACTGGTGTATTCACTTAAATTAAAGACAGGTTTCCAGCTGATACAGATGATTGTTCTAGCTGATATGTCTGATTGCTCTTGTGTAGGCAATTACAAGACCACGAGGAGAAGCACAGAGAGTCTGACTTCCAATCACAACCTGACTGTGGGCATGCCCGAATCTGACAGTCTTTGATGGAGGAAACCTTGACTGAAAGATTGCAAAAACAAACCCTCAAAGAGAATACTTACAGTGGTATTTAGAAACACACACAGACAGACAGAGAGAGAGAGCAAAATAAACCCTCAAAGAGAATATAGTGGTATTTAGAAAGAGAGAGAAAAAAAAAAAAGAGAGAGGGGATGAAAGGGAGTTGGGAGTGGTGGCTCATGCCTGTAATCCCAGCACTTTGGGAGGCTGAGGCAGGCAGATCCCCTGAAGTCAGGAGTTGGAGACCAGCTTGGCCAATATGGTGAAACCCTGTCTCTACTAAAAATACAAAAATTACCCAGGCATGGAGTTGGACATCTGTAATCCCAGCTACTTGCGAAGCTGAGGCAGTAGAATTGCTTGAACCCAAGAGGTGGAGGTTGCAGTGAGCTGAGATGGTGCCTTTGCACTCCAGCCTGGCCAACAAAAGCAAAACTGCATCTCAAAAAAACAAACAAATAAATAAAAAAATTTTAGAAAGGGTAAAAAGGTGGAGGGGGAGGCAAGGAGCAAGGTACATTGACTGAAAAGAAGAAACATGAGATTACATTTGCATAGTGCTCTAGTTTCTGAGACAAACTTACTTCTTCATGGAAATTCCTGGACTCTCTCTCTTCACCTTCTCTCTCTTCTTGCCTTTCTACATCTCTTTAAAGTTTATTGCTTCCATACAGAAGAGCTAAATGAGCTGTTAAAATGTAAGATAAGCATGGTATGAAAATCAGGTTCTTCCCAACTTTCATTTATCACGGTCCATTGAATTAATGAAAATTGGGTCTACTATGGAGAATTTGTTTTTATTTCTGTTGTTTGATTTTACTTTGAGGTTGATATTTAACAAGTACCAATCTCATAAACTATAAAGGATAGAGGTAATAGGCATCTTTCAGGATTTTATTTGTAATTTCAAATTCTGATCCATTTCTCCCTACGTGTGTAGCTATTTATAGCATTTTGTAAGAGAGAAAATGCTGCCATACAGTCTCTATTATTAATATAAATAGTCTATGTTTTTGGAGTTTTAATATATATTTTTGTTGTTGTTTTTTTTTTGCTTACATGTTTTCTCCATATCTTTTTCTTAAAATCATATAATAATTTTTACTGTTCAACAGAAAATATTTCTTCTCTTGGATTTAATGAAGAAAAATGTCATTTCAAAATCTAGAAAAAGGTAAAAGCTTACTGATAAAGAATCTTTCTTACCGACTTCAGGCCCATTACATAACTTACCTTACTTTAATAAAAACTTGTTGTAATCATCAGCACCACTTTGAAACTAGACTTTTGTTCAAAGAAAAACCAATTATAGCTGGGCATGGTGAAACTAGACTTTTGTTCAAAGAAAAACCAATTATAGCTGAGCATGGTGGCTCATGCCTATAATCCCAGCTCTTTGGGAGGCAGAGGTGGGTGGATCACGAGGTCAGGAAATTGCGAGCATCCTGGCTAACATGGTGAAACCCTGTCTCTACTAAAAATACAAAAAATCAGCCAGGTGTGGTAGCACACGCCTGTAGTCCTAGGTACTTGGGAGGCTGATGCAGGAGAATCCCTTAAACCCGGGAGGCAGAGATTGCAGTGAGCCGAGATTGCCCCACTGTACTCCAGCCTGGGTGACAGGGTGAGACTCTATCTCATAAAAAGAAAAGAAAAGAAAAGAAAAACTAATTGCAAAGCTGTAGAAAGAAATTTTGATCAAATTGTGCTGTCTTTATTTTATGTTCGAAATACTATTTGAGGTAATTCCTTAAATTTCATTTATAATTTTCATTGGGTATGCTAGCTGATAGTAGCCACAAATTAGAAATTAGAAGTAGAATGAAGAGAACTTCGTATTTTCTAAAAATAATCTTCCAATTAAAATCAAATATAAAAATATAATAATATGAATTAAATTTTGAAGTTTTATGAATGACCGAAACTATAATTTCAACTGAAACCATCAACGCCATGAGGTAAAGTGTTCTCACAAATAAAATGAAAAGATAACACCTTCAGTGTTTTCTGAAGGCACATTTTATCTGAGCATACATGAAACCACCAAAGTGAGAAGGACTCAGGTGTGTCATCTTAAATTAATTGGCCACGCCACTTTTTAGATTTATCACTCATCATGAACTGACATTTTCCATAGTTTTCATGATGGTACTTCTGCATGGAAACTTGAGATGCTTTTTCAAGTTAAGGATTTCATAATAGAAAATCTCAGAATTAACAGCAGTCATTTGATGAAAGCATGGAAAAATTGGTTACTCTATTATTATAAACTTAGAAAATTCAGCCCTTATTATTTAAGTGGAATCAATGCATGTCTGAGAAACAAAAGAATTCCTTAAAGACATCTTGTGCTAACATCCTCCTATAATTTATTTTACTACTTAGGAAACATATTGAAAAAAATTACTGTGCAATATATACTCAATGTAATTATTATTGATGACATGACTGAGGCCAATATCCACATGCCATTAACTCTCAACCAAGATTTTTGTATGGCAACATGCTGCTACTCTCTAAAAATATGCCTATATAATTTTTACAGGGAGTTAGCAACAAAGCAGTTTCTTTGTATACAACTAACAATAAGAACTACAGTTACGTTTTAAACAGAGGAACATTTAAATGTATTCATCACCACTATAAAACTGTGAACCACTGAAATATTTAATTGTTGTAAGCATGTGTATTTCTACATATTAATAAGTATAGTAAGTGTCGATGTTGTTTCTATGTTTGTTTCTTTATTTGTTGTTTCTGTGTTTCGATTTTGATTAATAGATTTTAGTGTCACATTAATTTTGTCATACCTGATTAAAAGTTTTAGCCTATTGTTCATTCTCATAACTGTAAATGCCTTGACATACATTATTTAATCTTTGACCTTGAAATTTTTGGTAAGACAGTAGTTTATAGAATTGTTTTGAATATTGAAATATATTCTTTGAATTATTTAGGCCACATATTATTTTCATTTAAAGCTATTTAAAATTTTAACAACTCATAAATCTATGCATGGCTCCCCATTGCATAAAAGTTCCAAGAGTTTCCCAAGGAATTTAGATATGTGGCAGTAAAATATTACCTGTCATATTGCCATTGTATTATAGATAAAGGGAAAAGATTTCTGACAATTTTGTGTAAAAATGTAGTGTGATATTCAATAAGAAAAAATTCTAATAGATGGTTTTAATTTAGAACAATATCTTTTTTATGTATTTTTATCAAGTTTTATTAAAAGAATGAGTGTTGAGATTGAATAAAATATTTCCAAACAAAGAAACAAAATCAGTTTAGCAGTCATTTTTAAAATGACGTATGTGTTCACTTATTTGAAATTATCCTGATAATGTTTCTTTAAGGTGTTGTCCAGTTCACAGAAAGGCATAACACTTTCAAAAGTTGTGAGGTAGACAAATTTTTTGTTTTTGTTTTTTAGACAGAGTCTCTCGTCTTTGCTCAGGCTGGAGTTCAGTGGCATGCACTCAGCTCACTGCAACCTCTGCCTCCCGGATTCAAGACATCCTCCTGCCTCAGCTTCCGGAATACCTAGGACTACAGGTGTGTGCCACTACACCTGGCTAATATTTGTGGTCTTAGTAGAGATGGGATTTCACCGTGTTGTCCAGACCAGTCTTGTACTCCTGACCTCAAGTGATCCACCTGTCTCGGCCCTCCAAAGTGCTGGTATTACAAGTATAAGCCATAATGCCCGCCCAACAAATTTTTCTACAGAGGCTCTCATGATTACTGCTTTAGGGGGAGAAAAAAAAAAGGCATTCAGTGGTTAACTACAGAGCCATCTCAATCAAGACCATTTAATGAATGGTTCCAATTTATTAGCCTTTCTGTTTCTTTATGAACATTAGAATGGGATTTTTAAAATTGGGATGTTGATTAATAAAACAAATAAAACACAAACATCAAACAAATAAAAGGACCTGAGAATGAATTTAAACTTTATGCCAGACAGATCTGAATTTGAGTAGCTTCAAACTAATTCTGAAATGTTAGCTTAGTCACATCACCTTTGAGAGCTTTGATCTCCTCATTTATGAAACAGGGATAAATATCACAGCCAGGCGATATTGTGATAAGTGATGCATATCATACTGAATACATATAAAGAACAATTTTATTTATCTGCATTGTACTGGATACAGGATTAATATGATCCGCAAATGCATAAGATTATGGATTTATATATGATGAGTGACACGCATGACACATGTTTGTTAATTTCACTGCAACCATGAGACACATTACTAATGTCACAATGGTCTTTTCTGATGAGCTATGATATAATACTGGAATCCTTTTTCTGTAACTGAATTAGCAACAAAAAAACCTTAGTTAATAACTACACTATACCATGCCAACTTATTGCAAAGTTTTATCGTCTTTTCCTAAATAAAATGTTTTTTTTAAAATAAAAGAAATGTTGAAGCCAAGATCATCTTTCATTAATCTTTAAATCATTCCCCACTCTTCCTAAACAAATTTCTGATTCCATATTTCTTAAATCTCTTGAATATTGTGTATTGTTATGTGTTATGCGTTGGTCAGCACTCTTTTGGTTGAAGTACAGAATCTATTTCTGACAGGAGACAAAGAATGAATGTATTTGTTTATGACACACTTACAGAGTATGTGAAGGAGAGGCGGTTTTATGCAGTGCTGATTTCAGGATATAAAACAATGCCATTAGAATTTTGTATCTCTCTTGCCATCTCCCACTTCTTTCTATCTGGGTGTTCTTCTTCTGATGGGTATTTTCTCTTGGCAGCTAAGATGTTCCCAACAAACTACAGGCTTTTATAGTCGTTGGGAGGCAGAGGTGGAAGGATCACTTGAGGCCAGGCATTCAAGTCGAGCATGGTCAATGTAATGAGGCCTTGTTTCCTTAAAGAAAAAAAAAAGAAAAAAAATATTGCTGGGTGTGGTGGCACAAATCTGTAATTCCAGCTACTAACGAGGTTGAGGCAGGAGGATCTTTTGAGCCCAATGATTTGAGGTTATAGTGAGCAATAATAGCACCATTGCACTCAACCCTGGATGACAGAGGTAGAACCTATCTCTAAAAATTAAGGCTGGGTGCAGTGGCTCACGCCTGTAATCCCAGCACTTTGGGAGGCTGAAGCAGGCGGATCACAAGGTCAAGAGATATTCACCATCCTGGCCAACATAATGAAACCCCATCTCTACTAAAAATACAAAAATTAGCCAGGCGTGGTGGCGCATGACTGTACTCCCAGCTACTCAAAGTAAAATAAAAAAAATTAAAATATGAATTATAAGAAAACCTAAAATATAATATTTAAGATCCATGGTCTCAGAAATTGGTAGATTCTCCATTTCCATCTAAACAGTTTATTTTACGAGCATATCTGTGACTATTTTGTTTTATAAAATTTGCAATTGTTCAGTGTGAAATTGTCTTGCTCTCATAATATATACCATTTCCTGCGCCACTGATGGGATTTGGACTGTAATGTACTCAAACTCAATAAAGTGTTTAAGTTTATAAGTACACAAGTTTAAATTTTGCATATAATATGAAGACTAGCCTTGTAAATATGTAAATATATTTACATGTATATATGTCATTAATAACACCAGATGAAATTCAACAATTTTTAAAACTTTCTTGTGCATATGAAATAATAGTTCTCAAACTGGGATGCCTCAAAGTTAAAGTGCTAAGAAGTCCAGCTCACAGCAGTTACAGCATAGTTTATAACTCATAAAGAATCTTCTTTGTGATTGGCTGATATACATTGACACCCTATTTAGGGCAAGTGGGGCTGTTTAAGCTGATTTGTCTATAGCTGATTGGTTTAATTTTATTAAATCATGCTGGCAAGATCTTGACGCTTATATTTCATGTTTTTTTGGCAATTGGAACTAACGTTTTGGGCAAATTGGAATGGCTTCAATTTTGAGTGTGCAGCTACAGACAGTTGACCTTGAGGTATATCTAAATTGTAGTCACTGTATTTATTTTTCTTTACATAACTTATATATTAATGTATATACACATGCATATATATGCACACACATGTGAACATTTAAATTGCATTTCTGCTTATATGAAAGGGCTGAAAACAGAGAACAGTAAGTACCATTTTCGTAGCTTTTACCTCTTGAAATTTAAAAATTAAAGTCTCATAAATAGCAGTCTTTTTTTTTTTTTTTCTCCAAAGTTCAGGACCAAGTTAGAGATAGATAAAAGAGTCAGGAAGATGGAGAAAAAAACACTCTTTCCGTTACTGATGAAGTGGTGTGTAATATGACTTCAGTCTATATGGAAAGGAGTCAAAGTTAGAGGCACTTATTAATCATTTCCTGACCACAGGCAGCAGCAGTCCTTACCAGCAGGAAAAAACTGTCCTGGTGATGTTGATGCAAGACTAAGTTTGAAGAGGAGAACATGTCCTAACTGTTATATGCAATTTATGGCAAATTTCTTCACCCCAACTCGCCAGTCAGGTAAATAATTCTTTCTCATCCAGAAAAGAATAGAAGAAGTCAGGCATATCACTGTAATGTAGGTCCTACATTACATCAATATGATGCCAATAGAAGGTAGGTTTCATCTCAAACTCATCACTTCTAAAGCAAAAGAATTTAACATCTGAAATTAAAGTCAGTTGTTTAGTTCAAAACTCTCATTATGTATCTTAAAAATCTGAAGTCCTGGGTTCAGGGATGGTATTTAAACTGGCAAAGTTATTAAGGAGTTTGAACTAAGAGCTGACTTTTTCCTCACTTCTTTTAGTCATTTATTTATTTAGCAAATACGTATTTTATAATGTGAAATCACACTGAACCCCAAGGGTACAATACTGATTAAGACAAATAGTGCCCTGACTTCACAAATCTTACAGTCTGGAGAAAGATACTGTATTCGCCGGGGTTCTCTAGAGGCACAGAACTAATAGGATATATATGTATGTATGTATATATAAATATATAATTGGGAGTTTATTAAGTATTAACTTATATGATCATGAGGTCCCCCAATAGGCCGTCTCCAAGCTTGAGGAGCAAGGAGAGCCAGTCTGAGTCTCAAAACCAAAGAACTTGGAGTCCAATGTTCAAGGGCAGGAAGCGCCCAACATGGGCAAAAGATATAGGTTGGGAGGCTAAGCCAGTCTCGCTCCTATTCAGGTTTTTCTGCCTGCTTTGTATTCACTGGCAGCTGATTAGATTGTGTCCACCAGATTAAGTGTGAGTCAGTTTTCCCCAGCCCACTGACTCAAATGTCAATCTCTTTCGGCAACACCCTCAAAGACACACCAGTCGCAACTGTGTATCTTTCAATCCAATTATGTTGACACTCAGTATTAGGCATCACATATACTGTGAAGCAAATAGAAACTAAAAATATTTACTTGTAATATTATGATCAATAAAGCGTATTGTAGTTAGAAAACACACAGCTAGTTTTAGGGGAGACTCCTGAAACACCTTTTCTGTAGGTGAAATAGTGTGGGGATGGGATTTGGGGTTGTGGACAGTGGAAAGAGAACAGGGCACATTGGAAGACTGGAACCAAATTAAATTGTCTTTAGTAGAAAGAGACAAGAAAGAAATAATTTCTGACAAGAAGTTGGAGAAGTAAAAAAATAATACCATTTCTTAAGTCTTGAGCATGTGAGATGGTCTCTCTGGGGAATCTTTATTGAAAAACACAAAACAAAAATATCAAACAGGACAAGAAAAACGTAATCTACAAATTGTCCAAAGTTCATAAGTAGCCAGAAGCAGAAAATAATTGATAAAGAAAAGGCATTTGCAGAGGATGGTGACATGATTTGTATCCATTAAAAACAGTAGATAATGACAATAACAGAAGGAGAGACTAAATAGGAAAAGAAGAAAGAGATAAATAAAAAAGATACATTAGTATGTTTTTATACACTCATAGGTTATCACACAGATGACACTAGTAGTTTTAAACAAAATTTCTGACATTAATATTTCCTAGCAAAGTCTATTTTCTGCCTTACTCTAACTTACAATAAATTCCAGTATATCCTTTCTTGGGAGAAGAAATCTTTTTTTTTTCAGTTGAATGAGAGGTCAATCTTTCAATATTTCTATTGTTTAATAATCAAGAGGTCGGATGTAGACTCACTTTGATTAATGGACTTTAACAACACAATAATTGTCTTGTCTAACTTGAAACTTTTTTCCATCATTCAGCCAGATATTATGGTTCATACTTCTGAAATAAAATCTGAAGGTCTGACGGGGTTAGATGAAGGATGGTAAGAAATAGATTTGTTTGCCTTTCCTGAATTTGAATCTGATTGATAACTAAAGCCACATTCTACAGGTGCCAAAGTAGCATGTGATTCATAGCATGGGACACAGGGCAGGGTTCTTTATGATCTGAGCACAGGACCACTTCTGGCCTCATCTTTTATATTTACAAATAAAGTGCAATATAATCCCTGATCACACAAGTGTATCTCAGGCCTTATGACTGTTATTCAGCATGTATCCTCCTGCTTCTCCCATCTCCCTCAGCCTCAGTTCAGAAATTATATTACCTTAAAATAAACTTTAACCTGCCTAGAGAGGTTAAAGATTATTTTAAGATAATATAATTACCTATTCCTTTCTTTTTGTTCCCAAAGCACGCAGCAAATATATCTCTTTATCATGCTTAACACTCATACCATTTGGTTAATCAAAAAACAAAAACAAAACACATGAACAAGCTAATAAAGTATACTGAGTTTGGTCAAATACACTTCAATTTTCCCATCCAACTTGTAGAGTGCATATCATACAGTGAGGTTCTGATTCCTACAGATTACATAAATAAATAAAAGAATAAATGATGAATAAAATCAAAGAAACATGTAGTGAGCATTATCAGATTGCAAGCTGGGAATATGTGAGGTGATGATCACAAATTTGAATTTCTTTGTGTATACATGTGTAGCATTACAGCTCTGGTGATCTGCAGTTCACAGAAAGCTAACTTGAATGGAGTAAGAGTGAAAGAGGTCAATTATTTTGAGGTTAAAATGTCTTTATGGATATTATAATAACATTTGATGGTAGTAAGAATCATAAAGTTAAGGAGGTCTATGAGACAGATTTTATTTTTCTTTGGTTAATTGGTGGGGGGATAAGGAAGGGATAGCACTAGGAGAGATACCCAATGTAGATGACGGGGTGATGGAAGCAGCAGACCAACATGGCATGTGTATACCTATGTAACAAACCTGCACGTTCTTCACACTTATCCCAGAACTTAAAGTATAGTAATAATAATAAAAAGAAAATTGTGATGGGTTTTGTCCTGATAAAAATTAATAAAATATACTTTCATATTTTCTCACTTAACCAAGTGTCTTCTTTCAAAGAATGGGACCCTTTGTAGGTATTTATCTTTCATACAGTATATGAACTCCTGCAGCAGGCTAAGCAATACACAGGTCCAGCAATTCCTTTATGGAGCTTACACAGAAACGTAGCATAGCTTAAGATCCAACTGACATTTTGGAACCCTGCTAGAGATTTAAAATCTGATATTCCAGATCCATTTTTCTTAGTACTATAAAAATTACTCAAGTCTACCACTGGGCAGGTTAAGCTAAAATACTAAATATTTTCTCATACGTTTTGCTGTAAATATGCTTCCTTGTGTTTTTGTCTGAAAAGAATATATATTAAGGAGACAGGGTCAGTATAAACGTGTAATTTATAAACTAGTCTAACTAAAATTTATATCACAGGTATTGTTTATACCTCGGTTAACACAGGTTTTTCCTCCTCTGCCTCACAGGTAGTGTGATTTAGGTGTTTACTAAATATCCCTGCAAGTCTTTAGCAATTACTAGATCAGAAAAAAAAAATAATTAAGGCTTTAAAATAATATATGAACAAAGTTTTTCACATCGTGAAAATTATACAGTTCTATTCTAAAACGTCTTGAAAATACAGGAATTTTTGTCCCCTTGAATACTATGCCTGCATAGTGTTCCATGGTGTATATGTGCCACATTTTCTTTGTCTAGTCTATCATTGATGGGCATTTGAGTTGGTTCCAAGTCTTTGCTATTGTAAACAGTGCCACAATGAACATACATGTGCATGTGTCTTTATAATAGAATGATTTATAATCCTTAGGGTATATACCCAGTAATGGGATTGCTGGGTCAAATGGAATTTCCATTTCTAGCCCCTTGAGGAATCACCACTCATTCTTCTTCAATGGTTGAACTAATTTACACTCCCACCAACAGTGTAAAAGCATTCTTATTTCTCCAAATCCTGTCCAGCATCTGTTGTTTCCAGATTTTTTAATAATTGCCATTCTAACTGGCATGAGATGGTATCTCAATACGGTTTTGATTTGCATTTCTCTAATGACCAGTGATGATGAGCATTTTTTCATGTTTGTTGGCTGTATAAGTGTCTTCTTTTGAGAAGTGTCTGTTCATATCCTTTACCCACTTTTTGATGGTGCTGTTTGTTTTTGTATTGAAATTTGTTTCAGTTCTTTGTAGATTCTAAATATTAGCCCTTTATCAGATGGGTACATTGCAAAAATATTTTTCCCATTCCATTGGTTGCCAGTTCACTCTAATGATAGTTTCTTTTGCTGTGCAGAAGCTCTTAAGTTTAATTAGATCCCATTTGTCTATTTTGGCTTTTGTTGCCATTGCTTTTGGTATTTTAGTTATGAAGTTCTTGCATATACCTGTGTCCTGAATGGTATTGCCTAGATTTTCTTTTAGGGTTTTTTGTGGTGTTGGGTCTTATATTTAAATCTCTAATCCATCTGGAGTTAATTTTTGTATAAGGTGGAAGCAAGGGATCCAGTTTCAGCTTTCTACATATGGCTAGCCAGTTTTCTCAACACCATTTATTAAACAGGGAATCTTTTCCTCATTGCTTGTTTTTGTCATGTTTGTCAAAGATCAGATGGTTGTAGATGTGTGGCATTACTTCCGAGGCCTCTGTTCTTTTCCATTGCTCTATATCTCTATTTTGGTACCAGTACCATGCTGTTTTGATTACTGTAGCCTTATAGTATAGTTTGAAGTCAGGTTTATAGTATAGTTTGAAGTCAGGTAGTGTGATGCCTCCAGCTATGTGTTTTGTTTTTTTTTTTTTTTTCGCTTAGGATTGTCTTGGATATGTGGGCTCTCTTTTGGTTCCATATGAAGTTTAAGGTGTTTTTTTCCAGTTTTTTGAAGAAGGCCAATGATAGCTTGATGGGGATAGCATTGAATCTATAAATTAATTTGGGTAGTATGGCCATTTTCATGATATTGATATTTCCTAACCCTGAGCATGGAATGTTTTTCCATCTGTTTGTGTCCTTTCTTATTTCCTTGAGCAGTGGTTTGCAGTTCTCCTTGAAGAGGTCCTTCACATCCCTAGTTGTATTCCTAGGTGTTTTATTCTCTTTGCAGCAATTGTGAATGGGAGTTGCTCATGATTTGGATCTCTGTTTATTTGTTTTTGGTGTATAGAAATGCTTGTGATTTTTGCACATTGATTTTGTATCCTGAGACTTTGCTGAAGTTGCTTATTAGCTTAAGGAGGTTTTGGGCTGAGATAATGAGGCCTTATCAATATACAATCATGTCATCTGCAAATAGGGAAAATTTGACTTCCTCTTTTCCTAGTTGAATACCCTCTATTTCTTTTTCTTGACTGATTGCTCTGGCCAGAATTTCTAATACTATGTTGAATAGGAGTGGTGAGAGAGGGCACCCTTGTCTTGTGCCAGTTTTCAAGGGAAGTGCTTCCAGTTTTTTTCCATTCAGTATGATATTGGCTTTGGTTTGTCATAAATAGCTTTTATTATTTTGAAATATGTTCCATTTATACATAGTTTATTGAGAATTTTTAGCATAAAGGGCTGTTGAATTTTGTTGAAGGCCTTTTTACATCTATTGAGATACTCATGTGATTTTTGTCTTTAATTCTGTTTATGTGATGTATTACATTTATAGATTTGTGTTTGTTGAACCAGCCTTGTGTCCCTGGGATGAAACCTACTTGACTGCGATGGATAAGCTTTTTGATGTGCTGTTGGATTTGATTTGCCAGTATTTTATTGAAGATTTCCACATCACTGTTCATCATTTACAGCAATCCTATAGGGTTCTGCCATAGAGGAGTTCATTTCCTCTATGGACTACTCTGTAGATCGTACACCAAGGTAACATTCAAATGCAATCTTGAACACGAGTAGAATCACAAATGTAGAATATGATTGTGATATGGACAGGAAACAGAGCAGGGAAATACAGAGAAGAAGAGGATGGTTCCACTGCAGATGCCCTATCCTTAAGCCTAGAAACCCATGACCCTAAATGGGAACAGGCATTCTTGTTTTTGCACCCAAAAGTTGTTGTTTGACCAGCCACACCCCCATATTCTGTGCCCATATAAACCCTAATCCCTGGACTCCACAACCAGATGAGCACACATGCAGAAGAGGAGATGAACAGAAGAATAGAAGAAAAGCAGAACTGTATGGCAGAGAGAAGAAAAGCGGTGTCCAAATGCCAAGAAAAGTTTGGCTGGGGGTGGTCAAAAAGTAGATGGATGGCCGGGCTTCAGGGTAAAATCATCTTTCCACTTCATCTCCCTTCCAGCTCCCCATTCACCACATTGAGAGCCACCTCCACCACTCAATAAAACCCCAAACATTCATCCTTCAAGTCTATGTGAGACCTGATTCTTCCTGGACAATGGAAAAGGACCTGGGTACCAAGAGGGCACTGAGCTAGTTAACACTTAAGCTGCTCATGAAGGTTAAAGCTAAAGCAGGACACTGTAACACATGCCTACTTGGGCTTCGGGCGTTGCAGGCTCCCACACCTGGACACTGCCATGGGGCCAGAGCCCAGGGGCACTTGCCCCAGCTCCTTCACCTGCCTGTCTGTGTGCTTCTCCTCCTGTAAGGGGTTTGAGTGTGCACAGTGGCCAAACAAATGAGCCACACCCCTGTCACACATCCTGTGAGAGGGATTAGGGTTCTCTAAGATTTCAATTTTTATTTCTTCCGTATGAAGCATTCATTGTTTTTAATAATTTATGATAGAAAAGCTGTTACTTCCAGTCACATGTCATCCAGAATTCTGCTACTGACTCTCTCCAAAGCAGGTTTGAAGCTTATCTTCCTGGTGTCATCAGCACTAGAAAATCCTTTAGGTTTTCTCCCACTGAAAATTTGGAAAATATTTGAATATGTCATATGTTTATTAGAAGTAGGGATTGATTATTTTATATTCCAAGTGTCACAGGTAACATTGCAATTTCCTAGCCTCAAAATGAGAAAATGATTTGTACTGATTTCATTTCCCATTTAAATAAACTATGTAGTACATGCACCTGAAGCCAGAACGTTTGTTTTTCTTTCATCTAGTTTATAAAATTCTACATTTTCTTCTTAATGTAAATTTTCACTCTGGACACAAAAAACTATTTTAAAACAGAACAAAATAAAATAAAGATTTTTTAAAAGTAGACTGAAGACCAACTGTAACTGGATAAGCTTTAAGAAAAATAAAATTTTTCGGCTGGGTGCAGTGGCTCAAGCCTGTAATTCCAGCACTTTGGGAGGCCGAGGCAGGTGGATCATGAGGTCAAGAGATCGAGACCATTCTGGCCAACATGGTGAAACCCCGTCTCTACTAAAAATACAAAAATTAGCTGGGCGTGGTGGCATGTGCCTATAGTCCCAGCTACTCAGGAGGCTGAGGCAGGAGAATTAGTTTAACCTGGGAGGTGGAGGTTGCAGTGAGCCGAGATTGTGTCACTGCACTCCAACCTGGTGCCTGGTGACAGTGAGACTCTGTCTCAAAAAAAAAAAAAAAAGAAAAAAGAAAAGTAAAATTTTTCCATGAATCACAGCTTAAGATTCACTTTGTCTTATACTCATAGGCTTTATTATAATTTTGTCAGGTTAACAAAGATATGTCACTCAAATTCATAAATTTTCATGCACATTATTGCAAATGCACTGAGTGTTTGTAACTATGTTCTTTTGTAGGACGACACAGAGGAACAATGAGGAATTTTCTTTTAAAATTCTATTTATCATCACTTTCTTGTATGCTGTGCTATAGCATCAGATCAGAAGTCACATTCAGTGTCATTTGACCAATTATGAAATCCAGACACCAACATCTATATTCAATTTTAATATCTACCTAGAATTTTGGTTGTGATTTTATTTTAGTCATAAATCACTTTTGACCTACTATAGCAAATAGAAACATATTTTGATGACTGTTACACCTATTTATAAATCTCAGAAAGTGCTGTATTCCAAGATGGGCTTGCCTTTGCTAAAACTCAGGAAAGTGCTAGCAGAGCATTTAAAAAAAAATCAAAACGTTTATTGGAGTGTTGTACAAAAAAATTTCCAGTCATAAAATGTATATTACAAATCATTGGAAAAAAGAAAAAAACACACACATTTGGCATGCATCTTCTTAAAAACTGAATCTCTGAAATGAAAGCCTAATTCTAAATTTTGTTTACACAAACAATATTAACATTAAGGCTTATTTCTATACTAACAAAAATGAAATAGATTATTTTATATTATTGGATAATGATGTGTTTGCATTAACATATGAGAAAATTTTCACCCATTTGTATAAATGACATTGGGCCAGATTTAACCTGAATATGAAGACATAAAAAAGCTGCCTGCTGAAAGTTAAAAAATGTAATAGCCAAAAAGAAGTCCTTAGTATATTATTCAATGCCTTGTGCATTGCATATGATCAGAATAACAATCGATTTAACCACAGTAGCATGTAATAACACTCCCTTAAAAGGAAAGAAACAGTCACAATTTTAAGGCAGCAACAGATGTCTTGAGGTGATATCTAATATTTTTCATTTACTATCTGTGATTTCAGGAATGTCTTAAGTTTTAGAACACATTTTTAAAACCCACATAGTTTTCCATTTTTTTCTTTCATTTTTAGTGGAAATGAGCTAATGGGAAAAACCTTCCTGGAATTAAATTCATGTAATAAGTTAAACAAAATAATTTTAGAACTTAAAATGAGTTTTTTGTCTTTGTTCTCATAATGAATGTAAAGGACATACATGAAATTTCAATACTCAGCCAAGGGTGGTGATTCATACCTATAATTCCAGCACTCTGTGAAGCCATAGTGGAAGAATTGCTTGGTGCTAGGAGTTGAGACCATCCTGGGCAACATAGCAAGAATCTGTCTCTAAAAAAGTAAATTTAAAAAATAACCAGGCATAGTGGTGAATGCCTGTAGTCGTATCTTAGCAGGCTGAGACAGAGGATTGCTTGAGCTCATGTGTTCGAGGTTACACTGAGCTACGATAATGCCACTGCATTCCAGTCTGGGCAGCAGAGTGAGACTCCATTGCAAATAAATAAATAAATAAAATTTAATACTTTTAGCTATACTGTATAATAAGCATTTATTTATATTCATTATTAAATAAAATGTTTCACTTTCAAAAATAGATTAAATATGAAAGATCTTAGCTAAATTATTATGAGAACCTATGTTTACTCTTTGTGGCCCTAAACTCTATTCCATAGTTTAAAAACACATTTGATTTATTTAAACATTAGATACCATCTCCAGAGGCTAGGATTCATGGGTCAGAATATATATCAGGTTTAATTACCATTTTATAATCAGTGCTGAGTCATGCCTGCCTCACCATAGGTGTTCATAATCACTTGTTTAATGAATAAAGGAATGAGTAAAACACATGAGGTCATACTTTCAATATATGACGATGTCATATGCATCTGTGTGTGTGGGTAAGTAAGCGTTCGCTAAAACTGGAGCAAACCAGTCTGGCTAAAGGAACGGTCTCGCTAAAGGAAGGGCACAAGTAAGTACTAGTGAAATATAAGGTCAGAATAGCAAGTTGGGACACAGTTATGAAGGATTTTGACAGCTGAAAAGTCTGGATATAATATATTTGAGGAGTTGTAAGGATATAAAATATTCACCCACAGATTTCCATGTATTATTTATGTATATCTATATATTTAACAAAATTAAAAGATACACGTGATGTGTGTGTGTATATATATAATATTTATATAAATAAATATATATTTATATATTATATATACATATATTATATATATTTATATATAAAATGTATAAATATATATAAATATATTTTATAATATATATAAATTCAATATATATAAAATATACATAAATATATGTTTATTTATATAAATATATGAAATCATATATATATAATGGCAAATAACATATATATCTTTAGAAAGTACCAATTTTGGGAAAACTAAGAAAAATAACATAATTCATATTTTAAAATGCCAATGAAAGTGCTTTAATAAGTAAATTTCATTGTACTAGGTCTATTATTTTTTCAAACAGTAGATTTTTACTTTTTTTGTGTAATAGGACTCCCAGAAAGAATGCTCCACTGTTCTAGACCAGGTAGCTGCAAACGTTTTTTCTATAAAGGGCCGGAGTAAATAATTTGGGCTTTGTGAAACTTAGATCTCTTGCACAAGTATGTGATTCTGCTGTAATAGCATGAAAGCAATCATGGTAACATTTCTTTTTCTTTTTTTTTTTTTTTTGAGACAGAGTTTCGCTCTTGTTACCCAGGCTGGAGTGCAATGGCGTGATCTCGGCTCACCGCAACCTCAGCCTCCTGGGTTCAGGCAATTCTCCTGCCTCAGCCTCCCAAGTAGCTGGGATTACAGGCACGTGCCACCATGCCCAGCTAATTTTTTGTATTTTTAGTAGAGATGGGGTTTCACCATGTTGGTCAGGATGGTCTCTATCTCTCGACCTCGTGATCCACCCGCCTCGGCCTCCCAAAGTGCTGGGATTACAGGCGTGAGCCACCATGCCTGGCCCCTCATGGTAACATTTCTTTTTTTTTTTTTTTATTGCATTTTAGGTTTTGGGGTACCTGTGAAAAACATGCAAGATTGTTGCATAGGTGCATACGTGGCAGTGTGATTTGCTGCCTTCCTCCCCTTCACCTATATGTGCCATTTCTCCCCATGCTATCTCCCCCCAACTCCCCACCCCCTGCTGTCCCCCCCACTTCCCCCCAACAGACCCCAGTCTATAGTGCTCCCCTCCCTGTGTCCATGTGTTCCCATTGGTCAACATCCGTCTATGAGTGAGAACATGCGATGTTTGATTATGTGTTCTTGTGTCAGTTTGCTGAGAATGATGGTTACCAGGTTCATTCATGTCCCTACAAAGGACGTGAACTCATCGTTTTTGATGGCTGCATAATATTCCATGGTGTATATGTGCCACATTTTTCCCGTCCAGTCTATCATCGATGGACATTTGGGTTGGTTCTTGGTCTTTGCTATTGTAAACTGTCCTGCAATGAACATTCGTGTGCATGTGTCCTTATAGTAGAACAATTTATAATCCTTTGGATATATACCCAGTAATGGGATTGCTGGGTCAAATGGCTATTTCTAGGTCCTTGAGGAATCGCCACACTGTCTTTTGAACTCATTTACACTCCCACGAACAGTGTAAAAGTGTTCCTATTTCTCCACATCCTCTCCAGCATCTGTTGTCTCCAGATTTTTTAATGATTGCCATTCTAACTGGCATGAGATGGTATCTCAATGTAGTTTTGATTTGCATTTCTCTAATGACCAGTGATGATGAGCATTTTTTCATATGTTTGTTGGCCTCATGTATGTCTTCTTTTGTAAAGTATCTGCTCATATTCTTCACCCATTTTTGAATGGGCTTGTTTGTTTTTTTCTTGTAAATCTGTTTTAGCTCGTTGTAAATTCTGGATATCAGCCCTTTGTCAGATGGGTAGGCTGCAAAAATTTTTTCCCATTGTGTTGGTTGCCGATTCACTCTATTGACTGTTTCTTTCACCGTGCAGAAGCTGTGGAGTTTGATTAGGTCCCATTTGTCTATTTTGGCTTTTGTTGCCAATGCTTTTGGTGTTTTGGTCATGAAGTCCTTGCCTACACCTATGTCCTGAATGGTTTTGCCTAGGTTTTCTTCTAGGGTTTTTATGGTGTTAGGTCTTATGTTTAAGTCTTTAATCCATCTAGAGTTAACTTTAGTGTAAGGTGTCAGGAAGGGGTCCATTTTCTGCTTTCTGCATATGGCTAGCCAGTTTTCCCAACACCACTTATTAAACAGGGAATCCTTTCTCAATTGCTTGTTTTTATCAGGTTTGTCAAAGATCAGATGGTTGTAGATATGTTGTGTTGCCTCTGACTCCTCTGTTCTGTTCCATTGGTCTGTATCTCTGTTTTGGTACCAGTACCATGCTGTTTTGATTACTGTAGCCTTGTATCATAGTTTGATGTCTGTTAATGTGATGCCTCCCACTTTGTTCTTTTTGCTTAGAATTGACTTGGCTATGTGGCCTCTCTTTTGGATCTATATGAAGTTTAAGGTGGTTTTTTCCAGTTCTGTGAAGAAGGTCATTAGTAGCTTGATGGAGATAGTGTTGAATCTGTAAATTACTTTGGGCAGTATGGCCATTTTCACGATATTGATTCTTTCTAACCATGAACATGGAATGTTTCTCCATCTGTTTGTGTCCTCTCTTATTTCGTTGAGCAGTGGTTTGTAGTTCTCCTTGAAGAGGTCCTTTACGTTCCTTGTTAGTTGTATTCCTAGGTATTTTATTCTCTTTGTAGCAATTGTGAATGGCAGTTCGTTCTTGATTTGGCTCTCTTTAAGTCTGTTATTGGTGTATAGGAATGCTTGTGATTTTTGCACATTGATTTTGTATCCTGAGACTTTGCTGAAGTTGCAACATAAGTGAAAAATGAGAATAGCTAGGTTTAGGTAAATTTTAATTCAGGAAGCTAGTTGAATGCCACATGATTTTCATGTGTCACAAAATAACATTTATAAAACTTAAAAAATTTCCAACTACTTAAAATACTTAAAAATTTTTCCAACCATTTAAAAACACAGAAAATATTTTTAGTTCATGAGCCAAATGCAATTCAACCTTTGCCACCACCAATTCTATCAACTTATATGTCTAAGAGTTTTAATAGATATCATTATTAGGTTTATAGCTATTTTCCATCAGACTAAGCTCCCTGAGGTTTGCAAATTTTCTATTAGTAGTTCAGTTCCAGACATGCAGCAACTGATCAATAAATATAAATTAAATAAATGGTTGAAACTGATGAAAAAGCACTTGTACTTTAAACCAGAATGCATCATTTTTCTTTCCACATATTTTTCTTCTGTGCAAAATAATTACAGAAGATTATGGACTACATTTGTAGAGCATTAAAGAGAAATGTTGGCAGTAAGAGTAGCCTATATTCTAACACACTGTCATCCATTTTTAGGGAAAATAGAAAAGAACCTTTTGCATCAGCAAAGGCCTTAATTATATACATCACATAGATCATAAAAACATTAGGAAAAGGTGTCTAGATTGTGCAGACTTTCACTAAATTAAAAAAATGGGAAATATGGCTTCAGTAGTTCTAGTGATAATAAAATCACACATTTTAAAATTATATGTAAAATTTTAAAGGTCATATGGCTATGGATAAAAAAAGATGATTATATTCTCTTGCTTTGACACTGCCATCTCTATTCCAAAGACATTTTACCTCTATCATTAAAAGTCTGTCATTTTGGCTTACCTCTATACCCAAATGTTTCTGTCTCCTTACCAAGCTTATTTTTGTCCTTTAAAATATAAATAAAAATATTAAGTGTAGTGACACTATTGAAAATCATGTGGGTGGAACTCTGAAATCCTTTTCCTCCAAGGAAGCAACAAATAAACTGACAATAATAGAATAAACTATCTCATGATTCTATAATCAAAAGTTTACAACCACCAGTGGTATACTTACTTAATGAAGAACAAAGCTGCTGAATTTTGTAATTTAGCTCTGTGATATTTTAAGTCATCTTGTTACCACCCTCCAAACCCCCCAGGTCAATGGTAGCCTTGAAGACAGTAGCCCATACTTCTGGTGCAGGTTGCAGGTGCTGACTGGAACAATATAGACCTTCTTTGTGAAGAATTGTAGTAGTATGATATGACCTGTCTGGTGGTCCCTTGAAGAATTAGCTCAAAGAATTGCCTTTGTTTTATTTACTTTTGATCTTACCCAGAGCTAAGGTAGCCTCTCAGGTGATCTTTTTCAAAAATTTAAGTGAAAATGAATTAGTTGCTGTTGTCTGAGACAAGAAATAATTATTAAAGAAAAAAATAGACAATCAAACCTGAGAAGAAAGAGTTTCGGAAAGGAGATACTTGAGAGAATAAAGGCTTTTAAAAATTCTTGCCCATTCTGGGAATCCAGAAGGCCAAGCACAGGCCAAGGGCTGAAGACATTCCAGCAAAAAACCTGAGAAAAACTGGAACTTTCATGCTTCAGTTGAACTTGGGGATCTAAAAAAGCAGGATTTGAAGGCTAAGGCAGAGTTGTCATCAGACATGGCCAAACATTACAGAGATTTAAGTGACCTCAAATGACAACAAATACAGACTTTAAGACATTAATTCAGAAAATCACTTGGCAAACAAACAGCAACAACAATCCATGCAGAAGGTGGAGAATATAATTTCCAAAGTTGTCACAGGAAAATATTAAAAATATCCAGCCTTTAGAAAGTCAATGTATATGCAAGTGATCAAGAATGCGTTGTCCCCTCAGAAAGGAAGTAATATAAGCTGTGCCAGAGGAAGCCCAGATATTAGACTTCCCAGGTGAAGATTTTAAATCAAATGTTTAATTTATGCCAAAAGTGTTACAGGTAGTTAGACAGGTATGATCAGGGCAGGTCCCAACCAACCTGCCAGGAATGTCAAGTGCTCCAGTGATGGTTCAACAATTGTCACATTGCCTTTCTCAAAATGATAATTTAGCAGCCTGTATCAGGCAGAGACAATCTCCTGCTGATTCACAGTTGTTAGTATTACAATGTTAATTGAATGCAGGCTCCAGGGAGCAACAGAAAGGGCTTCCTGGGCATGCGCATTAAGAGAGAGAATGGTGAAGTATAACCTTTTGGGGGACACTCCACCAGAAAAGGGAAGAAAGCCTCAGATGGACGTGAGTACAACTTCCTAAACACACTGCTTGTGCTCACTTCCCAAGGGCAAGAAGGGCAATGTGAATGTGGGCAGCCCACCATAAGGGAAGAATCATGGGAAAGGGTACAAGAAGCTAGAGGTGGGCCAGTGTATAAAATCCTAGAATCAAGGTCAAATATCACAGTTGTTCTTCAAGTTGCCTGGTTGGGTCTATTCCCAGTGTATCTTCCTTTCTTTCCTGTTCTATAGCTCTTTAATAAACTCCCACTCATGCTCTAAAATTTACCTTGGTTTCTTTTTCTGTTTTATGCTCTTCAGTCAAATTCTTTCTTCTAAAGAGGCAAGAATTGAGGCTGCTACAGATCCCTATGGATTCACCACTGATAACTCGAACACCTTCCATCAGTAACAAAATAACTGAAGGAAGCCATGGACTAAATATACACATACACACACGCAAAAACAAGTAAAAAACCAAACAAGAAAAAAATGTCTTACCAAATAAAAATAATCAATACATTTAACAAAGAGAGAGATAAGTAAAAGTAGGAGTGGGTCATGGTGATGCCTATAATCCCAGAACCTTGAGAGGTTGAGGTGGGAGAATAGCTTGAGCTCAGGAGCCCAAGGCTGCAGTGGGCTATGACTGTGCCACTGCACTCCAGCATGGGTGATGGAGCAAGGCTCCATCTCTAAAAAAATACAAATAAAATATTAAAAGGAACCATAAAGAGACATATAAATAACACTCTTCTACACAACAAGGGAATAGACATTCTTTTCAAATGTACTCAAAATGTCCTCCATGACAGACCATATTTTAGGTCACAATGCCATTCTCCACAGTTTCGATACTAATTAAAACAATTTTATGTAATCATAAGAGTCGAATCAAAGTATCATCTCTAACCACATGAAATGCAACCAGAAGTCAAAAACAAAAAAAATTGAAAAATGTACCATTGTGTAAAAAAAGAAAATATATTAATAAGCAACTAAGGGCTCAAAGAATAAATAACAAGAGTAAATGCTTTGAGACAAATTAACACAAAAACACAATATACTTTAAGTTATAAGATACAGCAAAAAAGTGAGGATTAGAGGAAAATATATAGCTGCACTGACTACATTAAACAAAAAAATCTAAAATCAATAAACTAATTTTATACCTAAAATAATAGAAAACAAAGAGGAAATTAAATCCAGTTGGGCAAATGAAGGAAATAATAAAGATTACAGCAGAGATAATTAACAAAATAATCAACAAAACAAAGTTTGCCCTTGAGAAAATCAACAAAATTGACTGATTAAGAAAAAAAGAGAGAAGACTAAAATTACTAAAATCTAAAATGAAATGTGGTAATATGATCAATCTTATAGAATTAAAAAGAATTATTATTATTATCATTATGATGATACACAGTCTTACTCTGTCACCCTGTCTGGAGTGCAGTGGCACAATCTCAGCTCACTGAAAACTCCACCTTCCAGACTCAAGCAATTCTCATACCTCAGCCTCTGGGTAGCTGGAATTACAGGTGTGCACCACCATATCTAGCTACGTTTTTTTGTATTTTTAGTAGAGACAGTGTTTTGCCATGCTGGCCCGGCTGGTCTTGAACTCCTGGTCTGTAGTGATCCACCCATCTCGGCCTCCCCAAATCCTAGGATTATAGGTGTGAGCCACTGTGACTGGCCAGGAGTGAAAATAATCATCACAGAAAAGTATGAACAATGTTTTATTAAAGTATGAACTACCCTACATGAAATGTGCACCTCATAGACATACATGAACTACCTTTTATAGACTGACTTGTGTTCCCCCAAAATTCATATGCTAATCCCAAACTCTAACATGTCCTTATTTGGAGATGGAGTCTTAAGGAAATAATTAAGGTTAAATAAAGTTATAAGAGCTTTGATCCAATTTCACTAGTGTCCTTTAAAAGGAGAAAATAGATACCAAAGAGATATCTTCTCACTCTCTCTTTTTTCTCATACATGCATCAAGGAAAGGTCATATGAGTACACAGTGAGATGACTATCTGAAATCTAGAAAGAGACTTGTTCTGGAACTTTCAGTCTCACAAACTGTGAAAAACATAAATTTCTGTTTTCTAAGCAACCAAGCCTGTGATGTTTTCTTATGGAAGCACAATCAGACCGATATAGTTTGGTTCTGCATCCCCCCCAAATCTCACCTTGAACTGTAATTCCCACGTGTCAAAGGAGCAAACTGGTGGGAGGTGATTGGATCATGGGGGCTGATTTTCCATGTTGTTCTCATGATAATCAGTAAGTCTTGAGATCTGATGGTTTCAAAAGTGGCAGATTTTCCTGTGCTCCTACTTCACTTGTCACCTGCTGCCATGTAAGCTGTACCTTCTTCCCCTTCTGCTATGACTACAAGTTTCTTGAGGTCTCCCCAGCCATGCAGAACTATGAGTCAATTAAACCTCTTTATAAATGACCCAGCCTCGGGCAGTTCTTTGTAGCAGTGTGGAAATGGATTAATACAGTAAGTAGGCACAGCAGTGAGTGAGATACTGCTGTAAAGACACTCGAAAATGTGGAAGCAACTTTGGAACTCGGTAACAGAAGAGGCTGGAACAGTTTGGAAGGCTCTATAGAAGGCAGGAAAATGTGGGACTATCTGGGACTTCCTAGATAATTTGTAAATTGTTTTTGCCAAAATGATGATAGCGATATGGATAATGAAGTATAGGCTGAAGTGGTCTCGGTGGAGATGAGGAGTCTATTGGGAACTAGAGTAAAGGTCACTCTTGCTATGCATTAATGAAGAGAATGGTGACATTTTGCCCCTGCCTTAGAGCTCTGTGGGACTCTGAACTTGAGAGAGATGATCTGATATTGGACCTTATGTTTAAAAGGTAAGCAGAGCTTAAAAGTTTGGAGCTTGCAGCCCAACAATGCAATAGAAAAGAAAAATCCATTTTCTGAGGAGAAATTCAAGCCAGCTGCAGAAATTTGCATAAGTATTAAGGATCCAAATATGAATAGCCAAGACAATGGGGAAAATGTCTCCAGATCATGTTGGAGACATTCACAGCAGCACCTCCAATTACAGACCTAGAGGCCTAGGAGGAACAAATGATTTCCTGGCTGGGTGCATGGCCCTGCTGTACTCCAGATCCAGCCAGCACTAAAAAGAGCTAAGATACAGCTTGGGCCATGGCTTCAGAGGATGCAAATGCTACAACTTGGTAGCTTACATGTGGTGTTGGGCCTGCAGGTGTGTAGAAGTCAAGAACTAAGGCTTGGGAACCTCTGCCTAGATTTCAGAGGATGTATGGAAACTCCTGAATGTTCAGGAAGAAATCTGTAGGAGTGGAGCCCTTATTGAGAACCTCTGTTAGGGCAGTGCAGAAGGGAAATGTGAGGTTGGACCTTTGTACAGAGTCTGCACTAACTTACTGCCTAGTGAAGCTGTGAGAAGAGGGCCACCATCTTCCAAACCCCAGAATGTTATAACTACCAACAGCTTGTATGATGTACCTAGAAAACCAAAGACACTCAGTGCCAGCCTGTGAAAGGAGGCAGGAGTGGGACTGTACTCTAATGTAACCACAGAGACAGAGTTGCCCAAACTAATATACTTAAAAATTAAACATTTGCAAAAACTTATTTTATCAACAAAGAAAAATAAATGTCCAGTAAGCATGTAAAAAGAAGGTCAACATCACTAATCATTAGAAAAATGTGAATCAAAATCACAATAATATACTACTTCTCATGTAGTAGGATGGGTATAATTTTTAAAAGTAGAGAAATTTAAACCCTCACACATAGCTAGTGGGAATGCAAAGTGTTACAGTCACTGTGAAAAACAGCTTGGCAGCTCCTCAAAAGGTTAAACATAGAATTACATGTGGCTAAACAATTTTATCTCTAGTATATACCCCACAAAAAGGAAAAGAAGTGTTCAAACACAAGCAACGTAATCATAGAAGAACTATTTCCAATAGTTAAAATGGCAAAATGCACAAACAAAAGTGTTTATCAAATAATGAATGGATAAACAAAATTGTATATGTATATAATAGAATGTTATTCAGTCATGAAAAGAAATGAAGTACTGATACTTGCTACAGCATGGATTATCAATGAAAACATTATGCTAAGTAAAGATAGCCTGACACAAAAGATCACATATTGCATACTTCTATTTATATGAAATATCAATAAGAGGTAAATCTATAAAGTTAGAAATCAGATTAGCAATATTTAGGAGGTGAAGGGAGAGAAAAATGGGAAATGATGCTAAAAGGGTAAAGGGTTTCCTTTTGAGATGATGAAAATGTCCTAAAATTGCAGAGTGGTGACAGTTATACAACATTGCAAATATATTAAATACTATCTAATTGTACTTTCTAAAATGGTTGAAGTGATAAATTTTTCCATGTAAATTTTAGCCTAAAGGAAGAAAATTATTAAAAGATAAGTGTTTACTTTGTAGTGATAATGAATTTATAAGGAAAAAAAGATGAAAAGAACAGTAAAGGTTTACAGTGAATTCATAAAATATTTACATATATTGAATTTGCAAAAACAAATTTCAAAGAGTAAATTGAACAGTTTAATATCTGTAATATCAGAAACATTTAAGGGCACATTGCTGGTAATATTAAATGATTGAATAGTAAAAAGAACTTATCTACTCCCTAAACCTTAATTTAAAAGAAATAATTTTTGAGTTGTGTCAAGATGGCAGACTAGAAGTAGCTCTTGTCCACTGCTCTTGCAGAGGGGATAAAAATGGCTAGGAACACTGATCCTGCAAGCCAGTTTTCTAAGGAACCACATTGTGATCCATCAGGTCAGCAAGTAGACACAGAGAACAGAGAGGAGCAAATCTGGGCAGCAGCCCACTGGAATTAGCATGGAGCCAGGAGAAGCTTCTTAACACAGGTAAAGAATCAATGGGTCAGAGACCCTCCAGTGGATTTACATTCGGCAGAGGGACCTGTGCAAGCCTGAGAATTGGAGAATCCTCCTGACCCCCACCCACATGCCTCTTAATTGAGACAGCCACTCAGAGTTTTTGCAGAAGCAACTCTCAGCTCCATGATGACCTCTACAAGCCCTTGTCCTTGGGACAGACTAGCATCAGTGCCATAGTTCCAACAGAGGCTGCAGTTGCGGTGCCTGGGAGCAGTAAGATTGCTCCAGCAGCCCTGTCACCAAAAAACATTCAACACCAGCATCCAACCTGGCAGTCCCACTTACGTTTGAACTCTGGCAGTGAGTGCATCCTCCCATTCCCACAGGAAACATCCAGATTGTAGGGCAGGTGGTTCCACCCACCCCCACTGCTCACAGCCAGACAGGCAACACCTGTGAGAGATTCTGTCTCAGTGGTCCTGCTTCTGTCTAAACTATGCCAGTATTCCATCCTTCTGTCTTCCTGAGACAGTCCTGAAACAAGAGGGTGGGTAACTCCCAACCTAGATTGTAAGAAGGTCAGTGGGATCAAGGAGAAAGTTGAAACTCAGTCAAAGAAATCCAGATAACAATTCAGGATCTGAAAAATAGAATAGCCATTTTAAGAAAGAACCAAACTGAACTTCTGGAACTGCAAAATTTACTTCAATAATTTTACAATACAATTGGAAGCATGAATAGCAGAATAGATCAAGCTGAGGAAAGGATTTCAGAGCTTCAAGACCAGTCTTTTGAATCAACTCAGTCAGACAAAAATAAAGAAAAAAGCATTTAAAAAAAATGAACAAAACTTTTGAGAAACATAGGATTATGTAAAGACACCAAATCTATGACTTAATTCCCAAAGGAGAAAGAAAGTAAAGAAGTTACTTGAAAAATGTATTTGAGGATATAGTCCATGAAAATTTCCCCAAACTTACTATAGGAGGAAAAATTCAGAAAATACAGAAAACCCCCTCAATACACTAGACAAGATGACCATTCCTAAGGCACAGAGTCAACGGATTAACCAAAGCCAGTGAAAACAAGATAAAACAAAAACTTTAAAGGCAGGTAGAGAAAAATTCAGGTAACCTACAAAGAAAACCCCATCAGGCTGACAGCAGACTTCTCAGCAGAAACTCTACAAACCAGAAGAGATTGGAGGCCTATTTTCAGCACGCTAAAGAATTTCCAACTAAGTATATTATATCCAAACTAAGCATCATAAGTAAAAAAGAAATGAACTCCTCCTCAGATAATACCTCCTCATTTCTACAAGATCACTCTTAAAAGAGGTCCTTATGGAAGTGCTAAACATGAAAACAAAGCACCAAAATGTGCTAAGTCAAAAAATATATTTACGCATATAGCCCACAGAAATTGTAAAGCAACTACACAATCAAGTCTACCAAACAGGGAGCCAACAACATGATGACATATAAATCTCATATATCAATACTAAACCTGAATGTAAATTGTCTAAACACTCCATTTAAAAGACAAAGAATGGTAAGCTGGATAAAAAGGCAAGACCCAAAAGTCTGCTGTCTTCAAGAGATGCATCTCACATGTAATGATCTCTACTGGCTCAAAGTAAAGGGATAGAAAAAAATCTACCAAGAAAATGGAAAACAAAACAGAGCAAGAGCTTCTATCCTCACAACAGATAAAACAGATTTTAAATCAATAACAATCAGGAAGAATAAAGAAGGGAAGTACATAATGATAAAGGGTTGAATTCAACAAGAAGACTTAACTATTCTAAATATAAAGATATCCAGCATAGGAGCACCCAGATTCATAATACAAGTGCTTCATGACCTATGAAAAGACATAGGCAGTCACATAATAATAGTGGGTGACTTTAACACCTTACAGCATTAGACTGATCATAAAGGCAGAAAACCAACAAAGAAATTGTGGACTTAAAGTCAACCTTTGACCAATTGGACCCAATAAACATCTACAGAGTATTTCTCCCAACAACTACAGAATATATATCCTTCTTATCCATGCACAGAATTATTCTAAGATCAACCATGGGCTCAACCATAAAGCAAGTCTCAATATATTAAAAAATAATTAAAATTGTACCAAGTACACTCACAGATCACAGTGCAATAAAAGAAAAAAAAAAAAAAGAAATGGAAATTAAACAACTTGCTTCTGAGTAACTCTTACATAAACAATAAAATTAAAACAAAAATTTTAAAAATTGGAATTAGTGGAGGTAGAGAAAAAACTTACTGATACATTTGGTGTTAAGGCAGTGTTAAAAGGCAAATGTATAGTTCTAATAAATGCCTTTATCAAGATGTATCAATTTACCATACAATCATCACCATGAACACATGAAAAGCTTTCAATAAAATTCAATGTCCCTTTATAATAAAAATTCTCAATAAAGTAGGCATTGAAGGAACATATCTAAAAATAAAATGATCTATTCATGACAGTCCCACAGCCAACATCATACTGAATGGACAAAAGCTGGCACCATTCCCTCTGAGAACTGGAACAAGATAAGAATGTCCATTCTCACCACTCTTATTCAATATAGTACTGGAAATCCAAGACAGGGCAATCAGGCACAAGAAACAAATAAAAAAAGCATCCATATAGGAAAAGAAGAAGTCAAATTACTCCTCCTTAATGATATGATTCTATACCCAGAAAACCCTAAATAATCTGCCATTTATCACTCCTGAAAGTGATAAATGATTTCAGTTAAGTTTCAGGACACAAACCCAATGTACAAATAATGTTCTAGCTGAAAACCAAATCATGAACACAATTCCATTTACAAGAGTTACAAAGTAAATGAAATACCTAGAAATCCATGTAACCAAGGAGGTGAAGATCTTAACAAGGATAACTACAAAATATTGTTGAAGGAAATCAGATATGACACAAGTAAATTTAAAAAAATCAATAATCACATACTAGAGAATCAATGTCATTAAAATGGGCACAAAACCAAAGCAATCTACAGATTCACTGCTATTCCTACCAAAATCACAATTTCACTTTCCACCAAATTAAAAACAACTATTTTAAAATTTCTCTGGATCCAAAAAAAAAAAAAAAAAGCCTGAATAGGCAAAGCAATTCCTAAGCAAAGAGACCAAAGGTGGGAGCACCACATTGCCCAACTTCAAACTATTTTACAAGGCTACAGTAATTAAAACAGCATAGTACTGCTACAGAAGCAGAAACATAGGCCAATAGAACAGAATAGAGATCCCAGAAATAAACCTGCATATGTACAATCAACTGATTTTTGAAAAAAATCAACAAAAATAAGAAATTGGGAAAGCATTCCCTATTTAATAAGCTATACTGGGATTATTGACTAGCCATATGCATAAGAACAAAACTGGACTCCAGCTCCTCATTGTATGAAAAAGCAACTCAAGATGAATTAAGAATTTAAATGTAAGACCTCAAACTATAAATATCCTAGAAGAAAACTCAGAAAATATTCTTCTTGACACAGTATTTCACAAAAATTTATGGCTAAGTTCCCAAAAGTAATTGTAAGAAAACCAGAAATTGACAAGTGGGACCTGATTCAACTAAGAAGCTTCTAAACAGCAAAAGAAATAACCAGCAAAGTAAACAGAAAACCTAAAGAATGGGAAACTATACATATTTTGCAAACTATGCATCTGACAAATACATAATGTCCAGAATCTACAAGAACATAAACAAATCTGTAAGCAAAAAAGAACCAATCCAAGTAAAAATGGGCAAAATGCATGAACAGACACTTCTCAAAGGAAGACATATAAGGGGCCAACAAACATATGAAAAAATGCTTAAACATCACTAATTACTAGAGAAACACAAATCAAACCATCCTGGAACTGGCTGTCTTTTGGTTCCCAGAGTTACACATTACTAAGCTGAATCAATGTTTATTATAGGACATGTTATAGACAACATCACATTTTCTCTATGGCTTTGTGGGTTTCAATATATGTAGCATGAGTTGAAGTCTCATACCTGCAGTTCTCTCAAGCTGGCATTGGATAGCAGTGACTCTATAGTTCTGAGGTCTTGGAACTGAGCCCATCTCCCAGCTCCAGTAGGTCTAATGTGAACTGTCTTCAGTCGGTCTCTTCCCACAGTTCTGCTGAGCATTGCCTTAGTGGAGTATCTTTGTAGTCAAGCCCTGTGGAAAAAGTCTTCCTGAGCCCCAGGCTATCTGTAAAATCCTTTGAAGTCCAGGTGAAGGAAGCCATACTCCTACGTCTCTTGCATTCTGCACTCCTACAGAATTAAGAAAACATGGATATTGCCAAGAAATACCACTTGCTCCTTTTAAAGCTCAGCTCTGAGCATACTTGGGCTTTCTTGAGCCACACTTGGGGCAGCTGAGAAATGCTGTGCCAGAATGCAGGGGGCAGAGACTTGGGGAAGCCCTAGGCAGTGAGTCCTATGGTCCAAAGTGTGCCCTAGGCCTCTCTTTTGACATATTTTCTTTCTCCATGTCTTGGCCCTATAAGTCTGTGATGAGAAAGGCTGCTCCAATAATCTCTAAAGTGTCTTTATGGGTCATTGTCCTACTGTCCTGATAGATGGCCTGTGGCTTCATTTTATACATATTAATCTCCTCATTAGGTGGTCACTTACCACACCTTCGGTTTCCTCTCCTGAACATGCTCATTCATTCTCTGCCATACAGGAAGGCTGAGAATCCTTCAAATATATACATTATCTTTCTGTTTAATTATAAATTCCATCTTAAAATTACTGACTTCTCATATTTTACCATATATACTTAAAAGAAGACATGTAACACCCTGAATGATTTGCTGTTAAGATAGTTCTTCCACCAAATGTTCTAGTTAATTGCTCTTAAATTCTGCTATATGTAAAGTGCCTGGGTATGGACACAATTCAGCTAACTTCTTTGCCACATTATAATGAAGATGGCCTTTATTCCAGTTTCTGATATCTTATTTCTCATTTTTGTCAGAGACCTCATTGGAATTACTTTTACCATTTATATTTCTAGAAGCATTCTGATCAGAGTCACTGATCATAATTTCTAAGAGGTTTTAAACTATTCCTATAATTATTTTGAACTTTCATCAGAATCTCCCTTATTGCTCTGTTTATGGCAACTTGGGCTATTTCCAGCCTGCTATTCCAACTGCTCCAACTCTACTACTTGATACCAGTTTTCTTCCTTAGACTGTTTCATGCTGCCAGAACAGAAACTTGGAAATTTACAAAGAACAGAAATAGGCAAATTTATCCTTTTAGGATGGCATCTATTTCCCCTCCTGCCCCCGATTACCCTTACAGCTTAACCTCTTAAGGGCCCTATTTAATATTTTTTATAATGGCATTTAAATTCCAATGTGAATTTTAGAGGGGATACATTTGAACTACAGTATTCTTAAGATACCTTCTATTTTGAAAATAAATATCTTATGTTTTAAAGTATCTTCTATTTTTACAACTTTTATTTTGGTTGTTAGCAAAATCAGCTTAAAGCAGTTATTTACATTGACTGCTTTATTGATAATAAAAACACATATATTAAATAAAAACTTCTATCAAAAAAACAGAGTTCATTTCTTTGCATTATTTCTAGAGGCTCTATTTATTTTAAAATAACACATTTAAAGTCATTTGTTAGGTCCTTACTTAATGTGAAATAATTAACACACATAATTTTTCTCATCCATTTCTACCTCACTTTTTTTCTTTCTTACCAAGTTTACAGTGTTCAAATGTGTGGTATTAAATTAATGTTTTAAAACCGTAATTCCTCATATTCTTTAGTTTGTGTGCTGATATACAGATGAATTCACTTAACACTTTCCTCTTGTGGTTTCTCCATCAGTTAAAACTTTGTTTTGATATATCTTTCAGTTCTCAGTATGTTATCATCAAATATTTCTTTCCCTCCAAGTGTGACTCATAGGTACTGCTTTTCCAGAATTCTTACTGATCTTAGAATAATACAACTCAACTACTTATAATTTCCTGGTAACGTTTTCTTTCTTAAGAATTTTGTTGGAATTGTTCTACTTCTTTGAAATTGAGTGTCAAACTTTTTAAAAATCTAAAGTAAACAGTTACTTAATCTAAGTGACTTCCCCAAAACTGAAAGATTAGTAATTCTACCAAAGTATATCTTAATGTCAATAGAACTATAATGTATTTTATTCAATAATGTGTGACCTATTCTTTTATAAATTTATATTTACATTTTTATTTTTTTCTATAATCTTCCTTGGGAAAATCTGTTATGTTTACATTTAATTTACATCTTCTAGGTTGCATAGCAATTATCTTATTTACAAACTTTTGTGTACAATTGAATTTTTAAAAATTATTTTTAGGTGATTTAAAAAACTACTATGGTTTTCAATTTATTTATAGTATTGTTTCTCTGATTCCATTATTTAAATTATAAATTTGATTATTTTTATAGTTTTTAAGATTGCATATTGGAGATTTTGTTAGCATGCCTCATCCAATTGGAACAAACAAAATAGTGTCTAGAGATCCATACTGTAAACTTTTATCCAAGGAGAGAAGTTACAGGTCAACAGGAAAAGTGAAAAAATTTTAGAATACTTTGAAAGGACCAGTGGGCAGCAAGCAGCCTGATCCACTGGTTTGGTGAAAGACTGCAAGGTTTCAGAGCATTAAATGGGGGATAGACTGACCTCATAGTAGACATTTCCAGTGGGGAGCCAGGCAATTCAGGCCATGAGGGAGCTCCTTGATTCTACTAAGCCCTGGATCTGACTTGGTGAGCAGAAGGGAGTTTATGAAATAGAGAGGCATCAGGGGTGTTTTAGGACTCACAGAGCCTGGTGCCAATATGACGAAGCCGTATTTTATCTTAATTCATAGAGAACCTTGCAAAAATCTTTTGGCTAACTCAGTTAGTAGTTACAGACAGAGAGGCTCCCAATTGAGATTAGCAATCTAACCTTGTTGGGGGATGAATCCCCATGGCCAGATCTGAGAGGTAAGCAGAGAGTAGACTTTTGTTGCAGGAATATAAATTGAATAACGCCTGCTTTGTGGGCTGGACCAAAAGGAGTATGGCTGAAAGCTGGGATTTATTTCCCATGAAGGGAATCTGGGGCAAATTCACAATCTGAGCATTGACTTCTTGGGACTCAGCTGACTGTTTTGGCTTGCTGTCAGTGGCAGGCTGTCATGTCAAGGGTGTGGGAGCTGAGTGACTGTCACTACCAGGTTTTTGGCTGTGGAGTCTGGGCTGCCACTTTCTTCCCATGAGGGCTCTTTTGAGCAACAGAGGTGCTTCTCCCTGCACATTGCTTCAGCAGCCAGGGAACATCTTCTGACCTCCATTAGGTGTCCCACTTTGCCTGTCATTAGAAAACTTAAAAAGAGTTTTTTTTGTTGTTTTTTTTTTGACCAAGCCCTCACCCAGCTTTTCTCTCTCATTCACCTTGTTGGCAGAACATGAGAGAGAAAACACCAGAAGTTCCATGGCTCTGCCCATCTCCTGGCACATATGAGTACTTCTGGTTAACAAAGGTCAAACATAAATCTCATAGTCACCACTGCAACTGGCTGTTTTCTTCAAGAACCACCTACTGGTCAGGTGTTCACCCTATATAGCCCATTAAAACATCTGCTGACATGATTGCACAGCACTCAGGAATGAGACAAGCTTTGCACAATTTCAGCTACCACCATCTCTCACAACACTCCAAATACTTAGAAGGCCCCAACCCTACTCACTCACATGATACCTTACTACTACATTGGCATTTGAGAAAACCACCACACTAAGTCTAACTATAACCAAGGAATTCATACAGAGCTTTGACCCCCTGAAAGCACCCAGAAGCAAAACCAAATGACCTATTCAATGTACATTACTGTCACTTCTTCATTGGGGATGTGGAGTCTCATCCAAATAAAAATAACTTAAAAAATAAGAAGGGACAGTCAATCCCACCGATGAAGATAGGTCCCTCAGACATCCTCCCTCTTACTACTGTTACAATGATATTTAATATTCTTACATTATAATATTACCACTTTTTTTTTTTAATTCTCCAGATGAGAAGAAACCAGTGTAACAATTCTGGCAATATAAAAAGCAGGGGTGATGACACCACCAAAGTATTATTCTGGTACTTTAGCAATGAATTCTAACCAAAATGAAAATTCTAAATAAAGGACACAAAATATGGATAATACAGAAGCTCAGTGAGATCAAAGAGAAAGTTGAGAAATAGCACAAAAAAATCAGAAAAACCATTCGGAACATGAACAAAAAAATTACTAAAGAGAAAGACTTCTTTTAGTACCAGACAAACAAAACTTCTGGAAATAATAATTCATTTATAAATTACCAAATTCATTAAAAATTTTAACAATAAACTCAAATAATAAGAAGAAAAACATCTCATATCTTGAAGACATGAAGACAGATTTTTTTTTATTATTACACTTTAAGTTCAAGGGTACATGTGCAGATCATGCAGGATTGTTATACAGGTATACACATTCCATGATGGTTTGCTGCATCCATCCCCCCATCATCCATCCCCCCGACATTAGATATTTCTCCTAATATTAGCCTTCCCCAACCACCCCCACCCCTTGCTATCCCTCTCCTAGCTCTCCCACCCCACAACAGGCCCCAGTGGTTTTTTAAATTAACCCAGTCAGACAAAAATAAAGAAAAAAATTGAAAATGAACAAACCTTTAAGAGATGTGGGATTATGTAAAGCAACCAAATACCTGAGTTACAGTTATTCCTAAGGGATAAAAATAATAAAATATTTTGATGACCTATTTGAGAAAATAATTGAGAAAAACTTCCCTACTAGAGATTTAGACATCCAGATACAAAAAGATCAGAGTACTACTGGAAGGTACGCCGCGAGAAGGATTTCACCAAGGCATATAGTCATGAGACTATGTAATGTCAATGTGAAGGAAAAAGTTCTAAAATTAGCAAGAGATAAATGTCTAATCACCTATAAAGGAAATCCTATCAGACTAACAATGGACTTTGAAGCATAAACCTTACAAGTGAGAATATATTGGGATTCTATTTTTACTCTTCTTAAAGAAAAAATTGTCAGACCAGAATTTTATATTCTGCTAAATGAAGCTTCATAAATAAAGAAGAAATAATGTAGTTCTCAGACAAGCACATGCCACAGAAATTTGTTACTACTAGATTGGCCTACAAGAAATACTCAAGCCGGGCACGGTGGCTCAAGCCTGTAATCCCAGCACTTTGGGAGGCCGAGGCGGGTGGATCACGAAGTCAAGAGATCAAGACCATCCTGGCCAACATGGTGAAACCCCGTCTCTACTAATACAAAAAATTATCTGGGCACGGTGGCGCGTGCCTATAATCCCAGCTACTCAGGAGGCTGAGGCAGGAGAATTGCCTGAACCCAGGAGGCGGAAGTTGCGGTGAGCTGAGATCGCGTCATTGCACTCCAGCCTGGGTAACAAGAGCGAAACTCCGTCCCAAAAAAAAAAAAGAAATACTCATAGGAGCTCAAAGTAAGGAAATGAAAGGCTGATATCATCATTAATACACACAAAAGTCTGCAGTACACAGTTTTCATAAAACAATTACACAATTAGACTATAAAGTAACTAAAATTTAACATTGCTATAGGAAAAAACCCTCATATGTAAATAGTAATCCTGAAGGTAAATGAACTAAGTGCTTCACTTAAAATATGTAGATTGGCAGAATGGATTAAAAACGTAATAACACAGGATTCAACCATGTACTGCTTATGAAGAAACCAACCAACTGGTAAAGACATTCATAAACTCAAAGGAAAGAGGTGGAAAAACATATAATTTCATGATAACAGAAACCAAAAGGGAGCAGGTGTAGCTATACTTACATCAGATAAAACAGACTTTAAATCAATCACAGGGGAAAAAAAAGAGAGAGAGAGCCATTATGTGGAGATAAAAGGATTCAATTCAATAAGAGGATACAATAGTCCTAAGTATATATTCCTCCAACACTGGAGCACCCAGATGCATAAAAACAAATTCTACTATACCTAAGAAAAGAGAGAGATAGTAATACAATAATAGTGAGGGACTTCAACACTCTACAGACAAAATAGACAGACAATCTTGGCATAAAATCAATACAGAAACTGGACTTAAATTATTGCGGCACTGTTTACAATAGTAAAGACGTGGAACCAACCCAAATGCCCATCAATGATAGAATGGATAAATAAAATGTGTTACATATATACCATGGAATACTATGAAGCCATAAAAAAGGATGAGTTCATGTCCTTTGCAGGCACATGGATGAATCTGGAAACTATCATTCTCAGCAAACTGACACCAGAACAGAAAACCAAACACCACACGTTCTCACTTATAAGTGGGTGTTGAACAATGAGAACACATGGACACAGGGAGGGGAACATCACACACTGGGGCCTGTCAGGGGCTGGGGGGCCAGGTAGAGGAGGGATAACAAGGGTGAGGGGATTGGGGAGGGATAACATTAGGAGATATACCTAATGTAGATGATGGGGGGGGATAGATGCAGCAAACCACCATGGCACGTGTATACCTATGTAACAAACCTGCACATTCTGCACATGTACCCCAGAACTCAAAGTACAATAAAAAAAAAAAGGGATGAGATAAAAAAAAATTGTACTCTGGGCCAAATGAACCTAACAGATATAAAACATTCTACCCTACAATTGCAGAATATACATTCTTCCATGGTGAATGAGTTACTTAAGTGACTGTGTTTGAGACCAATCTAAATAACATTATGAGACCACATTTCTATAATTTTTTAACAAAATTAGCCAGATGTGATGATGTATTTCCATAGTCTTAACTATTTTGGAGGTTAAGGTAGAAAGGTTGCTAGGTCCTTGGTCTTTGAAGTTATAGGCTATGATAGTGCCCTAAAATCTAGCCTGAGTGACAAATCAAGATCCTGTCTCTCTCTAAAAAAAGTTTTTATCTGTGCATAAATCATCCTCCAAAACAGACCATATGTTAGGTCGTAAAACAAGTCTCCATAAATATTTAAAAACCAAAATTTTATCGGATATCTACTTAGAGCACTGTGGAAGAAAACCAGAAATCAATACCATGTGTAGCTCTCAAAACCAAAAAAATCATGGATGTTAAACAACCTGCTCCTGAACAATCTTAGAATCAATGAAAAAATTAAGGTATAAACTTAAAAATCTTTTGACATGAATGAAAACGAAAGAACAACATACCAAAACCTCTAGAACACAGCAAGCACAGAGCTGAGGGAATTCTAGAATGTTAAATGCCCACATAAAAACGATTGAAAAAATCACAAATTAACAAAATAACATTGCACCTCAAAGAACTAGAGAAACAAGAATATGCAAAGAAAAGAAATAGCAAATATCAGAGCAGAACTAAATGAAATCGAGGCAAATGAAGGATTAACAAATTCAAAACTTGGTTCCTTGAAAAGATAAGAAAATTTGAGAAACCACTAGATAGATTATCCAGGCAAACAAGAGAGAAGATTCAAATATGCATAAACAAAAATTAAAAAGGAGACACCATAACTGATACCACAGAAATACAAAGGATCATCAGAGAATACTTCGAGCATCTCTACACACACAAACCAGAAAACCTAGAGAAAAAATAGTTAAACTTGTAGAAACATACAACCTCCCAAAATTGAACCAGGAAGAAACAGAAATCCTAAATCAGCCAATATCAAATAGTGAGGTTGAATGAGTCATAAAAATCTTTCAATAAAAACAGAAGCCCAGGATAAGGTAGATTCAGAGAAGACCTAGTACCAATCCTCCTGAAACTGTTCAAAAATTCCAAGAGGCAGAAATCCTCCCTAACTCATCGTCTGAAGTTAGTATCACCCTAATACCAAACTCATGCAAAAAATCAACAATAGCAACAACAAAACTACAAGCCAATATCCCTGACAAATCTAAAGCAGTAGGGTGGGATTAGTATCTTGATCAAGGGGGTTTTATTCTAGGGATGCAAGGAAGGTTCAAAATTGACAGATGAGCAAAAGTGATTTGCCACATAAACAGAATTAAAAACAAAAACTCTATTGTCTAAGTAACTACAGGAAAAAAAATTAATAAAATTTAGCATTCCTTCATAATAAAAACTCTCACAAAATTAGGCATAGAAGAAACATACCTCAGTGTAATAAAAGCCATATACAAAATCCCACAGCTAGCATTATACTGAGTGAGAAACTGTTGAAATTATTTTCCCAAAGAACTGAATGAAAACAAGGATGCCCTTTTTCATCACTTTTATTTGACCTAGTACTGGAAGTCCTAACTAGAGCAATTTGGAAAAAGAACGAAAGAAAAAACATACAATCTGGAAAAGAGGAAGCTGAATTATCTGTTTTCTGATTATATGAATGCATATCCAGAAAACTCTACAGACTCTTCCAAAAGACTCCTAGATTTGATGAATGACTTTAATAAAGTTTCATGACACAAACTCAATATAGCAAAATTATTAGCATATGTATATACCAATAATAATCGAGCTAAGTACCAAATAAAAATCTCAATCTTATTTATAATTGCTTCATAAAATTAAATAAAATAACTAGGAATACATTTAAATAAATAAAGATTTACAAGTAAAACTATAAAACACTGATGAAAAAAATTATAGATGACACAAATGGAAAAACATCCCAGACTCATGGAAGGGAATAATCGTTATTGTTAAAATGAGTGTACCACCCTAAGTAATTTACGGTTTCAATGCAATTTATATCAAATTACCAGCATTATTTTTCACAGAATTAGAGCAATAATTCTAAAATTTATATAGAATCAAAGAAAAATCTGAATAACTAATACAATCCTAAGCAAAAAAACAAATCTGGAGGCATCACATCATTATCTGACATAAAAGTATGCTACAAGTCTATAGAAACTGAAACAGTATGGTACTGGCATGAAAATAGACACATAGATCAATGAAACATAATATGTCACTAGGAAAATAGGCACATACCCACAACCAGCCAATACAACAAAGCTGAAAGAAAGGTACACTGATAAAAGGACACCCTATTTGGTAAAAGTTGCTGGAAAGTTGGATAGCCATATCCAGAAAAATGAAACTAAACCCAGAACTTTCATCATATACAAAAATTAACTCAGATTACAAAAAAGCCTTAAATATAAGATGCGAAACTATAAAAATCATAGAAAAAAATAGGAAAAATTTCTGGACATTGGTCTAGGCCAAAAAAAAAAAATACGTTTAATTAAGACTTTAAAAGCAAATGTAAAAAGAAACCAGTAGAAAAATGTGACTTAATCTAAAAAGCTCTTTACAGCAAAAGTAAAAATCGATAGAGCAAACAGACAACCTACAGAATTGGAAAAATATTTGCAAACTATACATCTCACAAAGGGCAAATATCCAGAATCTAGTAGAAACTCAATGCAACCACAAAACCAATTGGCAAACAAACAAATAACTCTATTAAAAAGCAGGCAAAGGGCCAAGTTTGGTGACTTATGCCTGAAATTTTAGCACTGTGGGATGCTGAAGAAGGAGAATTGCTTGACCCAGGAGTTTGAGGATGCAGTGAGCTATGATTGCACCACATTTCACTTCAGCCTATGCAACAGAGTGAGACCCTGACTCTCTCTATATATATTTATTTAAAGTATGTAAAAAATATAAACAGGTTTAGTTTTACAAAAGAAGACATACAAGCAGCAAACAAACATGTAAAAAAAAGTTCAACATTTCTAATCATGAGAAAAATGCAGGTGAAAGCAAAAAAATACCATCTTGTACCAGTCAGAATGGCTATAATTAAAAAGTCAATAAATAGCAGATGTGGACAAGGATGCCTGTATAGTGTGCTTGTACACTACTGGTGGGAATGTAAATGGGGGGATGGATGCAGCAAACCACCACGGCATGTGTATACCTATGCAACAATACTGCACGAGCTGCACATGTATCCCGGAACTGAAAGTATAATAATAATAAAGATATGGAAAACAGTATAGAGATTCCCCAAGAACTACAAACAAAACTGTCATTCAATCCATCAAATCTACTTCTGGTTTTCCACCCAAAAGGAAAAAAAAAAGTCATTTCAAAAAATAAAAATAAAAACCACTTGCACACATATGTTTATTTCAGCACTATTCAAAGTAACCAAAGTCATGGAATCAACTTAAAGTGTCCATCAACAGATGATGGGTTAAAGAAAATGTGTTATACACATATACTATGTAATACTATTCAGGCATAAAAGGAATAAAATCATGTCTTTTGCAGCAACCTAGACGAAATTGGAGGCCACTATCTTAAGTGAAATAACTCAGAAATAGACAGTCTAATACCAAATGTTCTCACTTGTGGCATTGAAATTTCTGGGAGCCAAACAACAGGTCCATATAAATGTAAAGAGTGCAGTAATAGACATTGGAGACCTGGAAAGGTGAGAGAGTGGGAAAGGAATGACAGATGAGAAATTATCTATTAAATACCATGTATATTATTCAGGTTATCATTACACTAAAAGCCCAAACTTCTTCATTATGCAATATATTCATGTAATAAGACTGTACTTTACTCCCTAAATTCATAAACGATCATAAAAATAAATTTTATTTTTATATTCCAATTCTGTTCTAAACAGTGTAATATGTATTTAGAATGCAACTTACTTCAAGAATAGATATGCTCATTGTAAAACCAAACATTATTTGCAAATAATCATTATTACCTATTTATTTAAAATGTACATTAAAATATATATATATATGCATTTGCTCAAAAATATTTATTGAGCTTGTCTAACACATAGGTGGGTTTAATAAATACTAAGACATAAGCTGATATGTTACAATTTAAAAAGTGGTATACTTTAAGATATACATAAAATAGTAATGCCATAGACACTTTCGATTAGTATAGCACTGATAAAACATAAAGTTAACATGTAAAGTCTAAAAGATGATTAGACACATTATAATATTATTTACAAAATTTTAAACTACTGTTCAAATTCCTATTTTAATTTTAAATGTAAATTCATAGGGTATGTCTTAATAACTCATATTGGCCTGGCTTAGCCTCTCCCGATACAATACTTAGAGATAAGACTTAAGTCAAGGTAGTTAACCCTCTTCCACTTCAATTTCCTTCTTTCAAATAATGATAGTCAAGTTTTCTTAAGTGCTTAATATGTGACAGGAGTGAAGCTCAACATTGAATCATTTAATTCTCTTAATTATTGTGTAAAAGAAAGCAGACTTCTTAAAATTTAAGTTTTTATATAAAAAGTATACTTGTACATATTTATTTATAAAATTCTGGGAAAATCCAAAGTGATCTATAGTAACAGAAGGACCTGTAGGTTATAGGTAGATGAAGAGATGGATAGACTTTTGAAGCAGTATTAAAAATATTTTTGATATGTATACTAGTAATGGTTTTACAATGAGATGTGTGTGTGTGTCAAAACTTATAAACTATATATTTTAAATATGTGTAGTAAATTGCATATTAGTTGCACCTAAGAAACCCATTTAAGAATTATATATACATATTCCAAGTATATATATAATTATATATACTTTCATTTCTCTTCCCAAGTTTCCTTATCCTGGTCTTCCTTTCCTAAGGCATCAATATGGCAGCTAATTATACGTAGCTGTGGGGTAGAGTTTGTGAGCAGTGCAGGAGCATGAACTGAAGTTGGGCACCCATGCAAAGTGCTGGCTTGAAGTCCTACTGTCCAGTGATGTGAATCCATATAAATATATAATGCATAATTAGATAATATGTATGTGTATATATGTCTATATATGTGTGTGCATATATATACCCATATATGTATATTTATACGTGTGTGATTGTTAGTAATTGTTGTTTGTTCTGTTTACCTGTTCTGTTTAGTCCTGAGTCTAAAATGTATCTTGAAATAAATTACATTTATTAAGAGTACTATTATAGAAGACATTTCCACATAAATTATAACGTGTGTGTGTGTGTGTGTGTGTGTGTATATATATATATATATATATATATACGTGTATATATATATATATATATATTGAGCCCGAATCTCGCTCTGTCGTCAGGCTGCAGTGCAGTGGCAAAACCTCGGCTCACTGCAACCTCCGCCTACCGGGTTCAAGCGATTCTCCTGCCTCAGCCTACTAAGTAGCTGGGACCACAGGTATGCACCGCCACGCCCAGCTTTTTTGTATTTTTAGTAGAGACGGGGTTTCACCATGTTTACCAGGATGGTGTCGATCTCTTGACCTTGTGATCCACCCACTTCGGTCTCTGAAAGTGCTGGGATTACAGGCCTGACCCACCGTGCCTGGCCAACCTATGATTTTTTTTGGAATTAATTTTTATTAACAAGCTGTGATTAAATTAACTTATTAATGATGAATTCTATGACTATTAAAAGAACTATTCAGAACCTAGCAGATTAATTTGAAAATAAAATATAGAATTCTAGTTTGACACATAACCTATGACTCTTGTTTTTTAAAATATAAATTTTAAATTTTTATGTATTGTGGGTACATAATAGGTATGTACACTTAGCATATATTTATGGGGTATATGAGATATTTTGATACAGGCATAAAATGCATAATGGTCACATAAGGGTAAATAGGTTATTCATCACTTCAAACATTTATCTTTTGGGTTACAAAGAATCCAATTATTCTCTTTTAGTTATTTTAAAATGTACAATAAATTATTGCACAATACATTATTGTAAGTGTAGTCACCTTATTGTGTTATGCAAATATTTTAATAAAATAATGGTCTAATAGTAAATACAAATATTTACATTTCAAAGTTACACTTTTATTTTGAACACTTAATATTTTTACTGAAACATAAAAACAAAATTCTAAATTAAATAACCACAATAATAAAAGTAATTATTCCTTTAATAAAATACAAGCAAAGCAGGAAAAAAAGAGCTAAAACTAATTATATAATGTACACTAAACACTTGATGTCTTTTGATTACTCTTCCCAATTACTAACTGGGGAAAAGAAATAAAGTAGCAATTTATTTTTCAAGGAAAGATAGAATTCGGGTCATCCCACTTGCTATAATTTCCAAGTATGTGTCCCTCCAGAATTCTTTTGTTTAAACCTAGTGCCCAATATGATACTATTAATAGGGGGGGCCTTTTGGAAAGTGATTAAGTCATGAGTGCTCTACTCTCATAAGTGGGATTAGTGGTCTTATAAAAGAGATTGAAGAGAAGGCCCTAGGCCCCTTTTGCCCTCCACCCTCCTGCCATATGAGAATACAGCATTTGTTCCTTCTACCATGTGATCATGCAGCAACAAAGCATCATCCTGGAAGCAGAGAGTGAGCCCTTACCGGAAACTGAGTTAGCTGATATCTTGATCTGGGACTTTCCAGCCTTTAGAACTGTGAGAAACAAATTTATGTTGTTTACAAATTAACTCATCTATGGCATTTTTTCAAAGTAGCAAGGACAGATTCAAACATCATTTTTATCTCTAAACATGCTAACTAAATTTCTGGAAATAAATGCAAGCTAATTTGTTAGAGCAGTGGTTCTAGAAGTATGTTCTATGTACCTTTTGGGCTTTTTGCAACCAATGGAAATGATCCATAGGCCTGAACTATTTTTATGAAAATGCTAAGTCATTATTTGTATTTTTAATTGTGTTAAAATATGTGCTTATGGTACAAATGTAATGTTGGTAAAATTGCAAACATCCATAAATGAGTTAAAGTACATCAAATTCTATCAGTAGTTACTGTATTGTATATTCCTATAAACTATTAACTTTGCTGAATGTTACAGAATATCTTGCTAAATGTAATGGTGAAATTTTACATGTCAATTTTGCAAGGCTATAGTACCCAGGTAATGGGGAGTTATTTTACAGATGTGATTAACATCTATCTCAGTTTACTTTAAATGAAGGAAATTACCTTCAACAATACAGATGGACCTCATCCAATCAGTTGAAGGCCTTAAGAGGAAAACAAAACAACAAAACAAAGCTGAGTTTTTTTCAGAAAAGAAGGAATTCTGTCTCAAAACTGTAACATAGAAATTATGCCTGAGTTTCCAACCTGTTGGCCTGCCCTATGTATTTCAAATTTAAGGATGCAACCTTAACTCTTGCCTCAGTTTCCTGCTTACCAGTCTCCCAACAGAATTTAGATTTGCCAACTCACATTAATGTGAGTCAATTCTTTAAAATAAATCTGCATACATTATATCTATATTTATCTATATCCTATTGCTTCAATTTCTCTGGAGAATCTTGACTGTTACAGGTTTTGGTACTGAGAGTGGTTCTAGAAGAACAGAATCTCAACGATGAGTTTTTATGAATTAGTGATGAGATTTCTGGAATTGTCTTATATTATAGTTTGAGTATTTTCCCCTCTAAAATTCATGTTGAAACTTAATCCCCAATGTGGCAATATTGAGAGGTGGGAACTGCTATTACTGAGCTGGGATCCTTAAATGCAATGGGGATAATTGGATGCCAGGGTGCAGGGGTCCAATGGCAGCACTTAATTGCAAGAGATAAGGTAGATGTAGTTACTGCAATGAACAGTTTAAAGCAGTAATCAAAATCGTCTGGCTCCTGAAGACCTATGACATTGTGTCCCCAGGACAGAAATAGATGGGCAGTCTAATAAATTCTTTTTTAATCTGTATAAGTGAAAGAAATCTAGGTCAAGTGAACAGAAGTCTGACTTGAAACATCAAAAAGAGTCATGTTCCCTGAATCAATTCCCAGATTTGAACCAGTTTACAGACCCAGACACCTTGAATGAAAAGGAGGTCAAGTCTCTTTAAGAGAGGACCTCAATAAATGGCTAGAAATGTATACTGTTAATCTTTTTCTCAGCCTTCTCCTAAGGGACACGTGGCCTTTTACCAGGGTGACTGCACTGGAGAAAAGGAAATAATCAGATGTTTGGGGAATTGCTGGGCACAGACTCTAAACTGAAACTAATGCTAGGAGGTCCAAATATCACTGTAGTCCACTAGTCAGAGAAGGGGCTTATGGGAATCTGGTGATCAGTGGAGTTTTAGTTCAAGTTCATCTCATAGGAGGCCCAGTGTGTTCCCAAATCCATCTGGTGATGATGTCTCTCATTCCAAAATGTATAATTGAAATAAACATACTCAGCAATGGACAGACTGCTATATTTCCTGGTCTCAGGAGTGAGGACTACTGTGGAAAAAAAAAAAAAAAGGCCAAATGGAAGCTACTAAAACTGTGTCTACCTAAAAAATAGCAAATACGAAACAGTATAATATTACTGGACAAGTGCAGAAATTAGTTCTATTATTAAGATTCAGAGAGTTCAGGAGTGGGGATTCTTAACCACATCTCTTTTATTGTGCCTTTTTGATCCATGCAATGGGTTGTTGCGTAAAGTAAGAAAAGAAAATAAAGTAGGATAGGTATGTTAGCAAAATACTATGAGCGTGTAATTGTTGTCTAATGCTGCATAACAAATTATCACCAATTTAAAAACTTAAAAGCAACACCTGTTTATTATCCCACAGTTTCCATGCATCAAAAGTCTGGCGTATTTTCACTGGATTCCATACTCAGGGTCTCACCATGCTAAAATCAATGTGTAAGTCTTGATCTTGTCTGAGGCTCAGAGTTTTCGTTGTTTTTGTTTTCTATGCTTACTTGTTATCGACAGTGATTAGTTTCTTTTGGCTGTAGAACTGAAGCCTGAGTTTTTTGCTATCTCTCATACGGGGCTGTTCTGAGGTCTTAGAGATCTCTAATCATTTCCTGTCTGAAGTCTTTATCTACACATTATGGGAGGTGGCTCCTTTAAGGCCAATGGAAGAATCTCTCCTCCCAAATCTCTCTGACCTTTATTTAAGGGCTCACCCAGGATACTATTTGTTTTGAGTAACTCAAAGTCAACTGATTAGATATGTTAATTACTTATGAAAAACCCCTCTGATATGTAAGGTGACATAATCATGGAGAATAATTTTCCATCATTTTCACAAATCAGTTGTACACCCAATGTGAGAATACTATACAGAGTACCTACACCAGGAAGTGAGAATCTTAGGGCCTTCCTAAGATTCTGCTGGCCAAAGAGATTTAGAGTGGTGGGCTGAGTATTTAAACAAAATGTGTAACTAATAAAAATCAATTTATCTTTTAGAAATAGAATAAAAATAGTTAAAGGAGAGTGCACTAGCAGTAGTTTGAAGATAGAGATAAAAGTGCAAGATGCCTGAGACATTTAGTTCTGATAGATTTATTAAAGTAATACTTCTTTTTGTTATGAAATTTTTAAAAAGAATGGAGTAATCTTGACATGAATCAAGATTACTTATCTCAGAAATGATGTAAGATGGTGTAAAAAATTTCAATAACATTGGTAATTAGGGATGTGACAGAAGAAAAAGAAGAAAAGGTAAACAAATTATCCCATCTTGGGTGTCAGGAAGAATGACAGGAAGAAAGCAATCCAGAGGATAATCCTGATTTCGAATGATAAATTCAAAAGTAAGAGATTTAGTATAGTAGTTTCTTATGGATGACATACAAGTTACTATGGCTCACAACAATGCATATTTATGATTTTATGGTTTCTGGAGAGCAAATAAACAAAATGCAGCTAGGCTAGAATCAAGGTTGTGTTTCTTCTGAAGGCTCTAGTAGATTATCTGTTATCTGGCCTTTTCCAGCTGACATTGGTGTCCAGATTCCTTGGTTAAAAATTATCTTTTTCCATCTTCAAAGTCTGGAACAGTAGTTTGAGTTATCACATCCACTTATCGTGTCCTTCTCTTCTTCCTCCTTCTTCAAATTTAAAAGACTCTTGTGATTACATTGAGTGCCCCTGGATAATTCCAGATACTATTCTCATCATAAATTTAGCTGATGAGCAACCTTAAATTTATCTGTAATTATAATTTCCCTTTGCTACATGACATAACATATTCATAGCTTCACAGCATTAGGAGGTAGAAATCTTTGTGTGTCTTATTATTCTGCCTACCACACATGGATAGAAGAAGAGAAACTGGCCACGTGCAGTGGCTCACACCTGCAATCCCAGCACTTTGGGAGGCTGAGACAGACAGATCACCTGAGGTCAGAGGTTCGAGATCAGCCAACATGGCGAAACTCCGCCTCTACAACAAAAATACAAAACTTAGCCAGGCATGGTGGTGGGCATCTGTAATCCCAGCTACTGGGGAGGCTGAGGGAGGAGAATCACTTGAACCTTGGAGGTGGAGGTTGTAGTGAGCCGAGTTCATACCACTACACTCCAGACTGGACAACAGAGCAAGATTCCATCTCCAAAAAAAAAAAAAGGGGATGGGGAGAAGCCATTTAATTATGAATGCTTTCTATTATTTCACTTATTTGGTTTATTTAATAAAATTTCCTTTTACTATTATATCTCTGTGGCTCTCTTTCATTGTTACTCATTTTAACTCTACACTAGTATACCTGAATTGTTTTGCTTCACCTTAATAGATACTACACATTTTCCCTAAATAAATTATTATAATGTTATCCCCTTAATATTAAAAATAAATTAAAAAACATTTTACAGTCTAATTATGAGTACTGAATAAAATACAAATTTCAACTCTTGGGTTCAATATTTTTCAATACACTATATTTTACTTTGGGTTCTTCTCACAGATTCCTTACATCAGCCAGAAAAATTATGTGGAAAGTTCTACATCTGATTCAAAAGCTTTTCTTTACCTTTATATATATATATATATATATATATAAGGGATTGGAACTACAAGTTTATATTGTGTCAACACAGGAATACTTTTGTGCCTCACTATGGGTAAAGCATTCCACTGTTGCGTAAGGTTTGTGAGTACCACAGATGGCAGCAGGTGAATTTTTAATGTTTTTTTTTTTGCATATGCACAACTCTCCACACAAAAATAAGAGTGTCTCATTAACATTTATTGTTTCTCCAAGGTCAAAAAGAGAATGCAGTCAACTCAAATTATGGCTATTATAGACTAGAAGCAATGTGTTTCTAGACAACTCCTAACATCCGCGATTTTATTTTGATAATTTTAAATTGAAATGAAAACAGTGCACATATCCCTGGTCTCCAAAAGCATTTCATTAAAAAATAATTTGTAATGTCAATACATTGCATTCATTTTAAGGAAAAGTCAAGGATATGTTTGTTATCAAAATCATTTTACTACTCTATTGTTCATATACTAGAGACAAGTATTTTATATTAGGTTTCAGGGGATTCATTCTTACTTATTAGGCCTTTCTGGTCAATAACTAAAAATTTACTTTCTAATTAACTGGAAAAATATATAAAATGTGTTGTGATATAGAGGAGTCTCAGAAAATTGCTTCAGGATCCCAAACAATCATGGATCATAGAGACAAGAAATGAAAGAAATGAAGAGAATAATTTATCTCATAATCTAATTTTAATGTTTTTTTCCTTCTCCTCATTCTCATGAATACTTCTTTCTTTCCTCTTATATTCTCTCTTCTTTTCTCTTCTCTGCTTTTACTTCTAAAATTCTCAAAAGTACAGACTCTTCACCCTATTCAGAATCCCCTGAGTTTCATCTTGAGCATATTCTATAGTAGCTCCAGAACTGCATTATAACAATGACCTTGAACTTTCATTCAGCACTTGTGCACACCTATTATATGCTAGTCATTGTTGAAGAATTTTACTATACATTAAGGGTGTTAAAAAAGAATCTTGTTTTTTATATATTTTATGATTTATTGGAAAGAGACAAGCAATAAACAATAGACAATGACTAGTAAATTATATACCATGTTAGAAAATAATGAGCACTATTAAAAAAAAACACTAGAGAAGACTGGAGTGGCCAGAAATGTGTTTAGAAGTAAGTTGCAATTTTAAGTCAAATAATCAGGGCAATCACGTTTTATTGGCAATATTTTTGTGTGTTCCTTGGCTACAATTCTGTGAGAGCTAAGTTGTAACTGATTTACTTCAGGTTGATACAATTCCATTTTATATTCAGATAGTCAGACAGTTTTGATGGCATTTTACAAGTAGTCATGCCCCATCTATGTAGCAGTAAATTACGAGTTTATTTACCATAAAAAAACAAACCCAGAGATGTTCTAATTATAGCATTTCTTAGATTGGACCTCTCTTCTATTCAAATATCGTAGGTCTATTTACCTAGAGTCTTCGGCATATTTAAAAGATGATTATACTGGGTCACATGGCTTCTTTTCTCCCCAGAAACTTCTCCTGGATAGGAATCATGATGTAGCTGCTTAATTTGTGGTTACTCAGAAACATAAGCCCTGCTGTTCAGTATTCTCCATTGTATGTGATTTATAGGTAAATATTACTTTCAGGTCAAATGAAAAATTACCAGAAGAGTAGGCATAACCTAAGAACCATGAATAGACTAATAGTTGTAATCAGCTCCCCATAAACTGAGTCACTAGGGGATACTGTTTCATATCTTTTGTTCAGATGATATGAGTAGAGGATTTAGAAAGAGTTTATAAACCAGCAGGAGAACAATCTTCTTTCTATAGAGAAATCAATATGGAAGCTTCTTCTAATACCATTCATAAGTAAATGACTGATCTGAAAGAGATAGCTAAGAATAATATTCCTCTGCTCTGACCTAGTCACATGGAATTATCCTGATGGCATCTCTCTCTGGGGATTGAAATCTACTTATGTGTATCTCTGCCATCTGCCCTGATGTTTGCCTGTTTCCTTATATTTTCCATTTGACCCTAACCATTGCCTGCCTTGTTCAGGCTCTCCGATTTGTCAGGTGTACTCTCTACCCACCAAGCTGGTAATGATAAGAAATTTATTGATTATTTTACTTGAATCTATACCTGAGCAGATGTTATAGAGTCTGACTGTCCCTGTCACTTGATAATGGACTTGTATTCACAGTCCCAACTTGGCTATATGGAATGAAATTATTCTTCTTCTCAAGTACCATTAAAAATATATATTGTTAAGGGCAGTGATACTGCATCTTCCACATTGTGAGTAATCAATGAGTACTCATAAACTTAAATGTTGCCCAAGTCAACTGTTAAGGCAAAATGAAAAAAAAAAAAAATGACTTCGAGGTGGGAAAAAGAATCAGTTGTATATTTGCACTTTTCCTACTTCTTTATTCACACTTTCTAATCCCAGAAATCTTTCCAGGGAAGTACACTACCTATATATATTTCTTCTATATTCATTTTAGAATAGCTGAATTAACTACATCTCTTATTTCACCTATTTTAAGTGACAGTTCATTTGCTCTATGGCTGGAGAGGGATAAAGAATGTCCATTTGGTATTGTTTCATTGCTCATTTCCGTACTTGAGTTGCAGTGAATGTACATCCTGATCAGAAGAAATGTACTTTGGGTGAGAAGGCTGAATTAATAATGTGCGGTTACAAACCCTTAATTATATTTGCAAGGTTGCTTATCTTACTGGATAAGTGACATCTAGAGTATATTAGGGGTCAATCTTGGTTAATACCCACTTATAGCCACATGGGACTACCATTAATGATCTGATGTAATCCATTTGCTGGCTATGCACTGGCCTAGATCCTTGGAAAATTTTATCCACCTCCATTTCCAAATGGTCCTTAACCTGTTAACATTGAGTGCATTGTTTACATTAGCCATTTCATTCCGTACAAGAGGAATTAGTTATGTCCATGACCATCATTGCATGTCTTGAGCACAGCATATCCAATTATTTCATGAATACAGTAATGACTCTAGGAATCTGATTTAGACGTCAGCATTAGTGTTCCAATCTCTGTCCAAGTTGGGAAGTGGATTATGTTTATTTTTATTTTTCTATGTTTTGGTACCATTATCAGGTATCTCCATTACTTACTTTATCCCTTTCTCTATTACTCAAAGAAAGCCTATTTTAGAGTTATTTTTGTTCTATTATAGAAGTTATTTTGCCTGATAATACAGCAAGTCTATTGGCTTCAGCCCAAGAGTTGTAAAAATTCAAATAATCTAAAAATGAGAGCCCACTGTAATTTTTTATATTTTAAACAGCTTGTATCTTTGCCTCTTGAACAGACTTTATTTTACCTTCTTCCAATAAGTATTACTGCATGCAATCAGAATGCTGCTGGTTTCAAAAGTAAAACCTAGTGTTTAATCCAAACAATCCCATCTGTGAACTGGAGAGCTGCTTTTACATTGAATGGGAGAGAATTATAGACTTCAGACCACACAGCAATGTCAGAGTGGAGGTTTCCTAGGGCTCAACAGTATGCCCTATGGGCAGTGAATCTATCTTCTCATCCACACAGTGTACTACTATTAAAATTCATTCTTTAGCATGCTCTTGAATATACTGTTTCCATATTGGGAGTGAGCTTTAACGTGTTGCTCCTTGACTATTTGAATATCTCTCTAATATCACCCAAGATATAATTGAAAATTCTGTCATAAGAATTACCTAATACTCTTCTGTGTTTACAGGTGTGGAGAGTTTTGGCCAATGTCAGTAACAAGTTAGCAATTGTCTTTCAAATGAAAGTTATCATGTCTAAAACTGAAGAGTACCACTATTTTGCCAAAGTCCAGTCTTCCAGTGTAAATACATTCTGAATGCAGATATTTCTAAAATTATCTGAGCTGCTAGATCACAAGGTCCCAGTGAGGCTGCCTGTACCATTGTCTCTGTGAATTCCTTCATGATTGATTCTGCTCCACTCTGTTACAGAGTTCTTTCCAATGACCTTGTGAATAGGGCTCAGTGGGATTCCTGTTTGAGGAATATTATTTTGCCAAAAGAACAGTAACCTGTTAGCCTCTGAGCTTCTTGCTTATTTCCAGTGTCTATGAGAGGTAGTAACTTTTTCTTTACAATTTTAAGACCATTTTTGATGGCTTAAAATTAACTTATTCCCAGGGATTTCACAGATTAGGCTGAGCATTGACTTTACCTGAAATTTTCCATAAGCCTCTATTAGTCACATGAGTGACTAAGGTACTTAACTTTTTATGAGCTTCTTTCTTTCCTTCATCTTTTTTTTTACTTTCTTTCTTCTTCCCACTTCCATTAAAAATTTTAAGTGAACAGTAAAATATATGATAGTTCAGACCAACTGTCACAATACTGTCAATATAGTGTACTACTAAGTCCAAGTCCCGCCACCTAGATTTTGACAATATGCAGATACATTCGATAGCTCTGTAGGAGAACAGTGAATTTGTAATAATTTTTTTTCAATAAGAATGCAATCTCTGCCTGATCATGTTCCAATACTGAGATTAAAAAGAGAATGATAGATCCAAGGTTATAATATCAACAAATATTTTGATTATAACTTCAATATATCTTCCACTCAAAAGAAAGTAATTCAACAGAAGAATCTGAGGTTTGGTAGAATATCTTTAATGAAAATAGGGAAGTCAAACAAAAGCCTATATATAGATTAGAAAATAAAATAAATATTGTAAAAACTAATAGATCCATAAAAATGTAACCCAGGAACATTTTTAAAGAAAACTTATCTTCTATGAAAAATAATTATATCTTATTCATTTCTGTAACTTGAGGCCCTAGCACATTGTCTTGCATATATTCAGCACTTAAAGAATATATTTTTATTAATTCAAACAACATGATATTTTAAACAACCTAATTTTTAGTTGACATTAGGACTGGGAGTAGGGGCCAGGGAGAGGCAAGAAGAAAAAAAATCACCAAATTTTAGGCCACTTCAACAGTCTACATTTTATAGAATCTTTCTACTTAACTACTCTATCTCTCATGAATACTTAAGCATGGCTCCTTCTGTTCTGAGCAATAACAGTGGTTGATGTACTAATAAAGATGTACTGAGCTGCATAAAACCGAAGTTGACTTGTCAAACTGAAGAGCACATAGTGACTGTTGTCTCCTGTGCACTCAGGATTTAAACTATGTTCTGTCCACAGCAAAACAATCTTCAAAAGAAGTGTTATCACAATACTGAAAAAAAATTGTATTTCTGACTTATTGGTGCATTTTATTATTAAAGCATAAAGTCTCAAACCTTCTCTCCTTTTTTCCTTTCCCTCTCTCCTTCCCTCACTGCTTTCCTCCCTCCTTCCCTTGCTCCCTCCCTCCCTTTCTTCCTTCCTTTCTTCCTCCCTCCCTCCCTTTCTTCCTCCCTCCCTTTCTTCCTTCCTTCCTCCCTTCCTCCTTCCTTCATTCCTTCCTTCCTTCCATTTCCCCTTCCTTCCTTTCTTCCTTCCTTTTTTCCTTTTTTTTTTCTTCATTCATTCCTTCATTCCTTCCTTCCTACCTTCTTGCCTTCCTCCTTCCCTCCCTCCCTTCTTCCTTCCTTCCTTCCTCTTTTTTTCTTTCTTCTTTCCACTTCTATTAAAAACCTGAAGTGAATAGTAAAATTTTGGAAATCATTTTCTCTAAACTTTGCCACAATCTTTTATTCATAGTTGCCATAATACTAATATTAAACTATATTAATTTATTAGTGATATTCTAGACATAATAAAATGATTCTGTGTTATATCACTTGAACATTGGATTTAAACTTTGTAACTTTATTTATAAATGTGTACATACATACATTTACATACATACATAAAGTCATAGTATGTGGATGTATAATCTCATGTTTAGACCATAGGTACACTCAGAATAGAAATATACATACTTAAACCTTCTTTTGGTACGATAACACTATTAATTCAATGATTCTTTTTGAATTTTTGTCAGTTTACAAATAGAGTACTTCTAAGATTTATTTTTATGGTAGTTCATGAAAATCTTACTTTGAGAAGAGAAGATGGCTTCATCATAACAATTTAATGTAAATTGGATGAATTCACACCAAGGAAGAAGAGACAGATGTAAAGTTTAAGGCACACTTCGCCTTCTATTAGGTTGGCTTCTGGAAGTAGAGCCTGAAACAGAGATTCCTGTGCAAGTGATTATTGAGGGGGTGCATTCAGGTAGAACTTGCACTGAAGTGACAGAAAGGATAGCGTGGGGGATGAAGAAAAGCAAATTTGTAGCATCAGTTGAAGTCTGGGCTCATTCTGATCCCATGGAAACTTTGGGAATATAAAGAACAGTGATTAAGTGTTCTGACGTGGGACAAGAGAACTTTTCTTTATCCATATCAAGCAGTCACTGAGGAGAGGCCCTCCTCTGCAAGAGTGTTCTTACCTCCCAGGCAACTCTGTGCAGATCCAGCTCTGAGTAACAGAGAAAGTTCTCAGGAAGAGTCCAACTGCAAATTGTTTCCAGGCAAGAAAATTCATTTTATATTGTGGCTTACAATCTAATGCTACTTTATATCATATATTTTGTTGCTTGATCTGTTCTGGTCTTAGTCATTGGGAACTCTTTCAGTTGTCTGCTATGTCCCTTTAAGATGAGCATATTTGTCCTCCTCCTTTCCTTCCTCCTCTTCTTCCTTCCTTCCTTCCTCCCTCCCTTCCTTCCCTTCCTTCCTTCTCTTCCCTCCTTTTCTTCTTCCTTCCTTCCTTCTATCTTCTTTTCTTAGCACTTCTTTACCTTCTGACACTATAAGTTGGTTCAAGCTGTTCTTGTATATTTCCTACTTAAGTCATTCATTTCCTCAGGGAACTCTGGTTCCTTTCATTGAAGAAAGTGATATTAGAAATGAAGATCTAAGTGTCATGTGTCTCTATTGCTATGCTGTTGTTATTGGTTTTAGGAACCCTCATCTGGCTGAGCAAATAAATATATATGTGGATACTGCCTTGTATATGTGCACATATATATACATATTTATAATGCAAGCATCTGTACATATATTAAGCTAAGGATATGTTCATATTAATATCTCCAACTGTGTAGTCCATTGTGCACATATATATACATATTTATAATGCAAGCATCTGTACATATATTAAGCTAAGGATATGTTCATATTAATATCTCCAACTGTGTAGTCCATTATCACATGAACCAATATGCCTCCTCTCCTTGCTTATCTGTAAATTCCCACCTCAACATTCATAAATCTGGCTATCACCAGCCACATTTCATTTACTTAATTTTTTAAATTTTAGTTTACATTTATAGCAGTATTACAACTATTAAAGTTTACCCCATGGGGGAAAAATCTTAGCAATTACAATACAGTGCTTATGTTCACTTCCCTTTGACTTTAGTAATACAGACTCTATATGCATCTAAAATTGCATGTTAGCAGCTTTTCCTCCACCTGCTTCAGTGAAGTTGTTGAATACATTTTTAATACAGTTAGATTCTCTTGTCGCAATTTGAATTCCTTTCTATATTATCAACTTCATAAATAATATGTAAGTTTTAACTTATGTATATTAAGCCTCACTTCTTGTGCCACAGGGTTCTTTGGGTTTGGACAACTGCATAACATCATACAGACCATCTCATATGTAATAATTTTGTTGACTTAAAAAATTATCTGAAATTCACCTATTTCACCATCCCTTTCATGCTATAATGCCTGATAAGTAAACACTGATCTTGTTACTTTTTTATAAGTTTGACTTTTCCAGAATGTCATATAATTGGAATCATACAGTGTGCAGCCTTTACAGACTGGCTTTTCTCACTTAGCAATATTGAGATCTATTGATGTTCATTTATTTCTTAATAGCTCACCTTTTATTGCTGAATAATATTCTCTTGTATAAATATAACACCTATCTTTCACCTATTGAATGACATCTTAGATGCCTCCATCCACATGCAAGCTTTTGTGTGGACATAAATTTTCAAGTCAGTTGAGTAAATACCTAGAAACACAACTATTGGATTAATATGGTAAGGCAATGTTTAGCATGTTAAAAAGCTACTAAAATATCTTAAAAAGTGACTGGATTATTTTCCGTATTTGTTGGTAATTAATGAAAGGTCTCATTGCTCCTCATGCTTGCCAGAACTTGGTATTATCATTTTGATTTTTTGGATTTCATTAGTTCTCATAGGTTTGCAATGGTGTTTCAATTTTGTAAAATTGCAATTTCTAATGATAAATTGTGTTGAGCATCTTTTCATGTACTATTTTTGCTGTCTGTATGTCTGCTTTGGTGAAGTGTCTATTCAAATCTTTTGCCTATATTTTAATTTTTTATTGTTGAATTTTAAGACTCTTTTGTGTCTTTTGTTTACAATCCCCATTTAGATATGTTTTGCAAATATTTTCTTTCAGTCTGTAATATGTCTTTCCATTGTGTTACTATTGTCTTTTGCTGAGCAGAAGTTTTCAATTTAAATAAAACTCAACATATCGATTCATTCTTTCATTGTTCATGCTTTTAGTATTATAGCTAGAATCTCATTATCATGTTCAAAGTCACTTATTCCCCTGTGTTTTCTTTTAGAAGTTCTATAATTTTTCCTTTAAATTTAGGTCTATGATCAATTTTGAGTTCATTTTTATGAAAGGTGAAAAGACTTTGTCTACATACATGTATTTTCCCATATATATGTTTTTGCCCATATGGATGTAAGTTTTTTTCTAGCATCATTTGTTGAACTAGCTATCCTTCATTTAATTACTATAGCTGCTTTTTTTGTCAATGATCAGCGAACTATATTTGTAGGGATCTATTTTTTAATTTACTATTCTGTTCTATTGATCTATGCATCTATTATTTTGCCAATGCTGCATTATTTATTACTGTAGTTGTTTTGAAGTCAGGTAGAATCTCCACATTTGTTATTCAGCTTTAATATTGTTGTCTATACTGGACTTTCACTTTCCATGTAAATTTTAGAATCAGTTTGGTAATATTTACAAAATGTTTGCTGTGCTTTCTATGGAGATTGTGTTGAATCTATAGGTAAGAAAAAGAATAAATAATATTGGCATCTTAACAATATTGAGCCTCGCAATTCATGAACAGAGAATGTCTTCATTTATTTAAATTTTTTATTTCTTTCTTCAGTTTTTTGTAGTTTGTATTCTTTGCTTATTTTGTTAAATTTACACTTAAGTATTTAATTTTTGATGCTATTGTAAATGGTATTGTGTTTTTAATTTCATATTTTATTGTTAATCCTAGTACACAGAAAAGCAATTGACTTTTCTATACTAACCTCGTATTCTGTAATTTTACTATATTCACTTATTATTTACAGAAAGTTTTTGTTTGTGATTCGTTTCTGATTCTTTGAGATTTTATACATAAGCAGTGATGTCAGTTTAAAAAAAAAAAGAGAATTTTATTTCCTGTTTTCAAAGCTCTGTACATTTTTTCGTTGTTTTTTTTTTTACATGATTACACTAGCTAAGACTTCCAGTACAATTTTGATTAGAATCTGTGAGAGAAGACATTCTTACCTTATTCCCACTCTGATGGAGAAAGAGTCCAAGTTTTTATGATTAAGGATAATGTTAGCTGTAGATTTTTTATGTTTTCTTTTATCAGGTTGACTAAGTTCTGCTCTATTCCTAGTCAGCTGAGAGCTTTATATCTTACATGGGTGTTAGAGTTTTTAAGAAAGCTACACTTATTAATTTGATCACTAAAATTTTGATACCTGAGTATTTTGAGTATACATTCACAACAGATGCCAGATGCTGATCAAGAAAATTATGTTCTACACAGGAGTTTTTCATGTGGAAGAAAATGAATGGACAGAGAAGGCTAAACATAAAAAGCAAAGCTAAAACTGTTGTTTGTCTATTCAAGAGTCCAGCTGTTTCTACAAATGACTTCACAAATTTCCAATATATAATTTTCTTTTATTTTCATAAAATGTATTTTTGTCCTAATCTCTACTATCAGTAATTACAAATCTCTCTGGAAAAATGTTACCTAATACTGTAAACCCATAAACTTATTCTCTCACATTCAAAACAACAATGAATACTACCCAAAAGTCTTTTAAAGTTTGACATGTAAAAATAAGCCTTGAAAACTACATTTTGCTAATCAATAGTGAAACTGAAATTTATTCTGTTATATTCTGAGTGTGTTATTTACTTTTGAATGTTTGTTTGTCGTGACTGTTTTCATTCTAAATTATTGTTTAGTGATTTTAATTCTTCTGGCTTAATTTATTTATGGGTTAAGAAGGGAGACTCTGGGGTCTGTTGTGGGGAAATAGGGGAGGGACAGCGGGGGATGGGGAGTTGGGGAGAGAGAGAATGGGGAGGAAGGCAGCAAATCACACTGCCACGTGTGCACCTATGCAACAATCTTGCATGTTCTTCACATGTACCCCAAAACCTAAAACGCAATTAGAAAAAAAAAAAGGGAGACTCAGTTTAAAAAATACTGAATATTACCACTTTTATCAAAAATTATTTTCCTTTTTCACAAACTTTATATGGCAGATACATTATATAGCATGTGGTTTATATAGCACAAACTTCATATAGCCTAAATTATATGCTATATAATATACAACTATGTGCTATATAATGTATATACATATATAATGTATATGTATATTCTATATAATGTTTGTACATACATAATGTAAATCATATATTATATAATGTGTATATATAGATAAGGTATACATATATGGTATATAATGTATATACATATATAATGTATATGTTTATACTATCTAATGTATATGCTATATAATTTATAGCATGAATATAGCTATACAATATATAGCTATATATTTATAACATTATATATTAAATGTTATATTTAATATAACATTATACATTAAATAGCATATAATTTATGCTATATAAAGTTTGTGGAAAATAAAATTTAGATAAATGTTGGTAATATTCAGTATTTTTTAAAAGTTGAGTCTAAAATGTTCTTTAATGTTTAAAGAATGATTTTGTTCTTCTTTGGAACTTTTCCAACTTTACTACACTATTCATTTGGCTTATCTTTTCTTGTCTGAATTCCTAAATAGTTTTAATTATTGTAGGTTTATAATACATTTTTTTCTGTTAATGTAACAAATCCCTCATAAAACTTACAAAATATATTGAATATCTCCATAGAAAGATTCCAATATTTTCCAAATTCTATGAAAATACACCAGTGAATTATTTTAAAAATACAGTGAGGCAAGTATTGTGTGTGAGTAGAGGAAGTCAAGTAAATTTGTGAACTAGGAAAGTGTAATGAACATACACTGAAGTGTTTAATTAAATGGTAGTATACTGAAACCATTGTAGGCAACTGATGAAACAGAAGTATGTCACCCTAATATATATATAAGAATTGAATGTACACTGAATAGCATCCTATGTAAGTAGGCAATATATTGTAATAAATTAAAAAAGAAATAAGCTCATCTGAAAATCTCCCAAAGTATACTCCGGATAAATTTCAGAGTTGGATGTAAAACTAAGAGCCCAAAACAACTAGAATCAAACTATATTTATAATGTATCACATGTAGTTTCAGAAAAAATGTCAGAAATATAGGAGACATTAAAAAAAAACTATTATAGCAATAGCACAGAAGAATTGTTACCATTTTTAAATGTGTACATAAAATGTTCAGAGAAATAAAAGTGAGATAATATTTTGAACAACTAAGAAGTAATGATAGATGTTATAATGTATTTGAAAACTTTAAATGAGTAATAACAGGGACTGAAAAAATCTTGCCAATGAAATAAACAAGCATTCTGAAAAGAACTGCAAATTAGAAGAACATGTAAATAATGGATATCATTTTCACAATAAATTTGCTAAATCTTAAAAAGGGAAAAATATTAATCATGGGAGGTTACAATTAAATAGACTATCTTTTTGAAAACAAATTAACAATAATGATAGGGTTCCAGACATGCTACCTCTAAATATGGCACCTTTGGCATTTGAGAAAACAGCAGAAGCAGGAAGATCTCTCTGAGCATATCCCAACATTCTACCCCAACTGATAAAAGAATCCTCTAACCTTCTGCGAAAGTAGGTCATAAGACCCTCATTCCAGAGGTGTCCTCCTTTTATGTAGAGAAATATCCTTATCACTGAAGACAAATACGTAGAGAAAAATCTGAGCAAACAGGTTTACTAAGTCCCCTCAACCTGAGTTTCTTACCATCAGATCACACTCTTCTGTTCAATTATATTTCTACATGGCTGTGAACTCTTCACCAAACCTAAGAATAAACATACATTTTTATCATAAAGTTTCTTTGGATCAGCTATTTCTTTGAGTTTTTATTGCTAAAAGACTTATGTGTCATGTAAAACTTACCTTAAATAAATTTGTATGTCACTCTTTTGTTAATCTTTATTTTATTATAGGTGTCTCAGGCACAAGCTTTGCAATGAGTGATGAAAAGATACTACCTTTTCTCCCCTACTATATATATATGTGTGTGTGTGTGTGTGTGTATATATGTTATTATATATACTATATATATATAGTATATATACACTATATATATGTTGTTTTATATATGGGAATTTCTTTAATTCTTTAATGAAAAGATACTACCTTTTCTCCCCTATATATATATATATTTATAGATATGTACAATACCTTTTTTCCCCTACTATATATATATATATACACACACATATATATATATGGAAATTTATTTAATTCCTTAGAAAACTTGTTAGAGTTGTTTATATATATCTAAATACAAATAAATAAATAAATAGAAAGAATATTATGTGCAAGTTATTATTGTAAAATGGAGATAGTGCCAATTTTAAAGCTCTTTAAAATTTGCAGAAGTAAATGTAGTATAAAAAGGCTGATGTTATGATACAAAAATAATAGAATATAAGCTCTACATAATTTATTCTAAAAGTTTTGGCAGAACGAAGAAATAAAAATATTTTAAAATAAACTTTTATGTGCACATTAAAAAATCTCACTGTTCATGATGAGTAGATGAGAGTAATAGGAATGAGAAGTGAAAGTTGATGGGGTAGGAACAGATTATATAGTTCTTTTCTTTTTTTTTTAAGGATTTTAGAGGACACAAAAAGGAAATTGCTAATGAGTTATTTGATATCTTCCAATGTCACTAACCAATGAAATGCAGATACATAATTACATATTTGACCAGTTTCTCAAGGTTTTCTAAAATAGTGAACACCAAACATAGATAAGGATATTAAATCTGTCTCTTCAAATGGGGTTTCAATGATAATTAAAAAGTAATTTTGTACTATTTATCATGAATCTTTCAAATCCTTGAACTTCTGGACATAATATCCTCTTTCTGAAATTCTGCTCTAAGTATTTTCATATATATAACAATAATTTATTTGCAAAATGTTACCCAGGTTCAAATGATCCTCCTACCTCAGCCTTCAGAGTAGCTGGGATTACAGGTGTGTGCCACCATGCCCAGCCTAGAGTAGCATTTCTTTTAACTGAGGTGTTAGTTACTAAAATATACTCACACATAGCTGTTAAAAAATAATGAATGAGGTTGAATGAGGTTATTTTCTTTATTTAAATACTAATGAAACTGTCCAAAGCAATAAGTAATAAATTAATTACAATAGAATATTAAAGAACAACATTATTGTGAATTAGAAGAGGTTAGTCAAACTTTTAGGATTATTAATAATCTGAAATTCATGTATTTATTTAAGATTAACAGTGTGAATGATAATATATTCCTTGCAATGTCTTCTGTATGTTTTACCAGTTTTTGATGAGAATAAATGTAAGAAAATATCCAAAGATAAACGTTTTTAAATAAAACTGGGGATAAAATCAGCAGCCCATGGAACATGTAATTCCTACAAATAGGTTTTATTTTTTCTGTACATTAAATTTTTTTTCAGTATTTTCTGGTTATATAACACCTGTAATTTTCTAAAAGTTTCATCATTTGTGTTATTTAAAATTAATTTTAATTGGCAAGTAAAAATTGTTTCATCATTCTTTATTATATAAATTGCTTAGTGCCTGAAAGCATGTGACCTTGTGACTTTTGTACAAAACCTTTCTGGTTTAGCATTCAGTGAGAATTACATTTGACACATGTTCATGTGCTCTCACTCTCTTTAAAATTTGAAACAATATTCATTGCAGTGATAATACAGTAACCTGGGGAAGTAAAACTTACATTTTTAAAAAAGTATACGACGCATTAAAGCTGAAGAAAGCACACTTAACTCCACACTTTGAGAACATATCTGATGACATAATTACTATAAATAAGGAAGGATTAGAGGTTATTACTCCTGACAAACTTTGCAATTGATCTGAATCTTTTTTAGTTTTTGCTATTCAGATAACTCAAAATGGATAATGATACTGAAATGTAGGTGGGGAGGTTTCTAAGACTTACTACATACAATGTATAATACAGAACAGATAAATTTGTTAATCATAATACATGTATACATGTATATTTTCTTTTTCTTTTTGAGATGGAATCTCGCTCTGTTGCTCAGGCCTGACTGCAGTAGCACGTCTGGTGTGTCCTGGATCACTGCAACCTCCAACTCCTGGGTTTAACCAATTCTGCACATTCCACCATGCACACGCACATTTAATTTTTTGTATTTTTAATAGTAGTGGGGTTTCACCATATTGGCCAGGCTGGTCTCGAACTTCTGACTTCAGGTGATCTGCCCACCTCAGCCTCCCAAAACGATGGGATTACAGGTGTGAGTCACCATGCCCAACCCAATATGTATATATATTTTAAAACTTTATCTTGCAGATATTTAATTGGTTTTTATTAACTCAAACATGAAATGGAAGCCCAAAGAAATCCATTTTAACACAGTGTAAAATCTGTTGTTTATAAAAGCATTTAAACTGAAAATATTGATTATCTGGATCAATCTTAAAACAGCTCCTGAAATTTTCTGATTAGTTCGTTAGTAATGGTTTACAACTTCCTGGTAGTCTTTGTAAATCCAAGATAAAGAATAACAAGTCTCCAAGTATAGGACCAGTTTCGGATTTTCTGTTCTAAGGAATAAATTTAAAACAAGGTAGTTTTACGGATATTTACTTTAAAAACATTGCCTTAAGTAAGATAATAAAAGATGACACCGTTGAACACAATGATGTTGGCAGCAACAACGTGAAGTCATAGGACCATAAAGCAGAGTCTACCACAAAGGTCCTGGCACTATTTATAGACTGCACTGCCTCACAGATCAGGGGCATCAGCATCACATGCCCACAATTCATGCCTTGAGAAAGACCACAGAAATATCTTGGCAGCTGCACTGTTGATGTAGATAGATTTTTGTATTAGTCTTCTCTTCTATTCCTATAGCATATTTTTAAGTAGCCTTGAAAGATTGGGCTGCTGTCATTCACTGTAGTTACTGCTGCTGTGGCCCTCTCTTGACCATGCAGCAGCTGGTCCCAGGTGCTATGTCAGCTCTGCTTGTCCTCCTGGGGCCTGAACATCTCTGTATTTTTAGTTTCTGCTTCTGACTCATTTTTTACAGCTTGCTGCTGAACTTAACTATTAACTTAGGGATTTATTGCACACTTAATAGTTTTTCCACAGAAAATCATGGCTTATGTTTGGAAATTGAAAGTAAGTGACTTCCAGCTAAGTTGTTCTTAAATTTTCTCTTTGATACATCCCTTTTGGTTCAAATACATGGCAATAATAGATAAACCAGAGAAACAAAAATAAAATAGACAAAGTGCAACTAAGAACAAAGATAAACATTTTAATATGCTAAAGAAGGATCAGGAATATTAAGAGTAATGGCTAAACTGAAGTACTGCTAGTTTTAAGCATCAAGGAGAAGAACAGAAAGTGTAGCTCAGAATTTAGCATCTGCAGGATGAAGGAACTAAAACTACTACAGAAATGGACGTGAAGCCAAAACACAATCTGGTGAAAAGCAAAAACAAAACAAGCAAACAAACAAAAATCCTACGTATGTTTCCAATAATCTATTACTTCTCATTTTAGCAAGCTGTTGGCTGATGAAGCAGGGGACTCATGCATAGCCAACCTCAGGAAGTGAACCCCAATGCCCATCGGGTCTATATTTTTGACATGGTTTGGCTTTACCCCCACCCAAATCTCATCTTGAATTGTAGTTCCCACAATCCCCATGTGTCATGGGAGGGACCAGGTGGAGATAATTGAATTATCCCCCATTCTGTTCTCCTGATAGTGAGTTGGTTCTCACAAAATCTGATGGTTTTATAAGGGGCTTCTCCCTTTACTGGGCACTCATTCTCTCTCCTGCTACCCTGTGAAGAGGTGCTTTCTGCTGTGATTGTAAGTTTCCTGAGGCCTCCCCAGCCACGTGTAACTTTAAATTACTTAAACCTTTTTTCTTTATAAATTACTCATCTTGGGTATTTCTTCATAGCAGCATGAGAACAAACTAATACCATTATCCTCAATGCCAGTGTAGGCAGAAGCAGTGAAACGCCATCCAGAGTGACAGAAGAGCACAGGAATAATTAGAACAACCATAAACTACTGATCATAAAATGGTGATTAAGGAGAAATTGGCCTGGGGCAGTGGCTCACACCTGTAATCCCAGTGCTTTGGAAAGCCAAAACAGGAGGATCCCTTGAGGCCCAGAGTTCAAGACCAGACCAGGCAACATAGCAAGACCCTATCTCTACAAAAAAAACAATTAACTGGGTGATGTGGTGCATGCCTGTAATCCTAGCTACAGGGGAGGTTGAGGTTTGCAGGTTGCTTGAGCTCAGAAGCTTAAGACTGCATACCACTAATCATACCACTGTACCCCAGCCTGAGTGATAGAGTGAGATTCTGTCTAAAAAGTTCAAAAAGGGGAAAAGAAAATAAATAAGAACACATGAAGAGATAAAATAATTGCTCAAAAAAAAAGATGAGACACTATTATTGAGAATTTAGTGAGCTCTCCATCTTTGAAATAATATGGGTATTGAGATATCAAAGAGTGTGGCTAGGATGTTGAGAAAGGTTCCTATAAAAATGAGGAGCCAGATTAAGATAATCTTTGCTCTCACAACATCTCAATGAAAATGAGCCCAGACAATAATATACATTAGAGTAGAGTGACAAAATTGTGAGTGGAAATTTATAATCAACCCAAATAAATATGAAGATCACAATTATATTTTTATAAAATTTTAGCTTTTATTTTTATTCATTTGTATGTATAAATATAGATGTATATATTTTGTGGGTATGTGTGATATTTTGACACATTTACATACTGTGAAATAATCAAATCAGGTAATTATGATATGCGTTACCTTTTTTATGCTTGGAACATTTCAGTAACTCTCTACTAATTATTTAAAAATATACAATAGATTATTGTTTACTATGTCACTGTGTAGTGATTTATTAAATACTAGGTCTTATTTATTCTATTTTTTTATGTTGATCTGTATTTCACATAAACATCATCTTTTTAACTGTCAATGAAACATTTACCACAGTACTGCAACACTGTACTCAAGGACATTGATGGTACCTGGAAGACCAAGGCAAAAATGTCTTTTCGTTAATTCTAACCAAACTCTAGAAAGTGTTAAGTAGGGATAAAGGAAGAAGTGTAATGGTTCCCCCTTAGATCAGAGGAGGGAAGATTTTACATTACCTATTTACCACTTTAACTGAGAGGGGGAGACATGTATGTGATTGAATATCAATTTGATTTAATATTGGTAACATCTATGCTGGTTTTTAAGGTGCAAATTGAGAGAGTGCTATGTTCTATACCAATGGTTTCCAAACTCTATTATGGTTCAGAATCACCTGTGGAACTGATTAAAAGTAAGTGAGCCCCACAACCTCAGTTTCTGAATCAGTGAAATTGCTGAGAGGCCTGAGAATTTATATTTCTTCAAGTTCCCAGGTGATGTTGATGCTGTGCTGGACCAGGGAACACACTTTTAAAACCACTAATCTATGTTATTACTCAAACTAAGTGTTGTGGAGAAACATTTTTTCCAAGGAAATGTATGTGACCAGTCCTTTGGAAATAATGCATGTGTGTCTATTTTCTCCCACAGTCAAATCATTTGGTGGTCCTTAATTTATTTTACTTATTCCTATTATAATATGCAAATTATATGATAATTTTTATTTGGTTGGTTGGCAGTTTGGTTAGTTGTTTGGTACAACAAAATTTTAACAAGTGTAGTTAAATTTACCGTTTATTTTGCCCCAAACTTTATTCATTGCTCTCTTTTCTACATTTATCAATTTCACACAGAAGTTGAAAGGCTGTGTACATTCCTAAAATAAACCTTTGTAAGATATTTTAAAACCTTTGTAAGGTGTCGTGGATTTGGGAATCAGTGTCATATGTACCTTTAAAATGCTTGAAACATATTTTTTTTTGGCTCATGTATTTGTCTCTGTTTTGCTGTTCTGTACTGGTTAACTAGATGTTCTTCAAATAATTGGGGAGCTATTGTGTGAAAAATTCAACTCATTTGGTCTAAAGAGACGAGAATAATAAGGAGATTAGTAATTGCTCAAGATAAAAAAAAATAAAAAAAAATTGCTTTACAATTTAGTGAATTCTCTACTTTGAAATACAGGGAGTGTGGATATGAAACTGTGTGGCTAAAATTTTAGACAGGTTGGTAAACATCCTTTCTAAAGGAATGGCCAGATTAAATGGTTTTTGTTATCAAAAACAATCTTCCAAAGTAGAAGGTTTTAATTGTTTTCCATTTCAGCATTCCAGGAGCTCAGTTTTCCATTAAATCACCTATTGAAAGTTAAAAGAAATGTTGTTAAAAATGAAACCATTTACCATCAAAGACCATTTCCGAAAGTAAACTGATTCTAAGAGATATATGTTTCTCTGAAACTAGATGTTTGTCACCATAAATGGAAATAACACGTTTTTTTTTTGTTTTGTTTTGTTTTGTTTATATTCTCTGGTCCATATACTAGAGACAATTTGGACACACAGAAAAACTTGATGATTATTTGTTTTCTGCTGTGTAGGTAATGTTTCTAGAATCTTCTTTTTAAAAACTCAATATATTTTCATAGCAAATAAAATCAATATATTTCTTTCCATACACAATCAGAGATTAAAATTCTCAGTAAATAATTATCATAAAGTAGGCTGAACTAGCTGTTTTAGATTTTATTACAATAAATACATTCCCAACTAAAAAATAAGCACTGTAGTCTTAAATAACATATGATGCTTTGACATTTATGTGCTCCTTTGGTACAGATATAAATTTGGAAAATGTATAATTTGGGTTATGAAAAAGGAAGATGATAGCACCTTCCTCAATCAATGCAATAGTAGATATGCACACACATATGAAAGACTCTGACATAGATCAGAAAACAGAATTTTATCAGCTTACAAAAATCTCTGAATAAAATCAGGTACATTCAATATATCTAATGTGTTGTTAACTACAGATGTTATTCAAAAACTGGTAAGCACACTTTAAAAACATTGCATATTTGTAAAATGTGGAACTGCCAATGATACCCCAAGAATACTTGTGAACAAGAGTTATTACTAACATGTACATATTTAGATTACTTGTCTTTCCATAAATATGTCAATCAAGAAAACATAAATCATCCTAGGTATTTCAAGCACAGGACATTGAATAGAGGGTATTGATTACACATATCTTGAAATGTTGAAAGAACAAAAAGTGGATGTTACTTATAGATTACCTATAGATTAAGAATTTCAGAAGATTTAGTGAATCTTGACGTATTTTAAGTTCTTTTGTTGTTTGTTTAGTGCCATACATGAAGGACAGTCTTTACATGATTTACACAGATATTCTACTATCTGATTCTGCACATACAACAATTTTTTTTCTGATCTGAAAAAGAATAATTTATTGGTTGTTATAAAATTTTGGAGTCATGTTGGCATGTACAGCACTCCAAATAACCATCAATCAGAAAATGCAGAAACTACTTAGAGACAATGTTTTGATCAGAATACTGCCTTCTCTACTGGAAAGTATGACCACTGATCTTTCTTTCTGTTCTTGTTTCATTATTTGGGGGAAGGGGAGTGGGAATGGGAAAAGAACACCTGTTTTGCTGAGTTCTGCTCATGAATCCAATCTATCTGTCTTGCAATGCAGAAAGGAAGGATTTGGACCCCTTGGCATTTGTGGTGAAATATTATTTGACACTTCATACAAAGGAGAGTAGAAAATCAGTAGGCATTAGCCAGGACCAACTATTCAGGGAAGCCAAAGAATTACAAATTTTGAAAACAAAGCAAAAGAGTGAGACAGCCACATTCTTATACACAGAACCTTAACCTAGATTTGAAGGTAGAGATATGGATGGAAAGACAAATACTTTTAATAAAAAAAGAATGAATTTTTGGAGTAAACACAACAAGTGAGAAATGCCTAATGACAGTGTAGCTGAAAAAAAAATGTCAATAATATAATTTATATATGGAAGGGAAACTTCTCAATGATTTTTTTAAAATGTATTCTACCAACTTGTTTTAGTGGTTTTGGGGAAGTAAAAAAATAAGGAGGATGACTAATGTGAATGCTACAGTAAAAGATGATATGAAAAGCAAGAAGGGGAAATATGCCACAAGCTGAATGAATTCAAAAGAAGTAACTTAGGGTCAGAGATGACTTGGAAAACTTAAGCAACCTCTAGCCTACAGATACACCTCATTAGCATTAACAAATTCTGAGATGTTGGGAAGAATGTTGCTTCTTAATCTACTCAGAACTGGGATTTTTTGCTCAACTTTTATTTGATTTTTAAAAGGTAAAAGACCAGTGCTACATATTTATATTTTTATTTCCAAACATCTAAATTAATGCCTCTTCCTCTGTAAAGTAGCCTAAATCATGTCTTTTTTCAATATTTGTTAATGCCAATAGATAGAATACCTTCCAAATATTTTTAAAATGTTAAGTAGCTGTGACTAACTTAGTTTAAATCCAGTATAGTATATTTAGTTGTCAGATGTCAGATGAATTTGGAATTAAAATATATTCATATAAATTACTGAAAATTATTTTTAGTAGTTAAAATAGCAAAAGCTGATGAACAAGAATATCACTGGGAAATCAGTTTTTTCCTTATAAAAAGTGATGATTGGCTAAGTACAGTGACTCACGCTGGTAATCCAAGCACTTTGGAAGGCCCAGGTAGGCAGATCATGAGGTCAGGAGTTCCACACCAGTCTGACCAACTTGGTGAAACCCTAACTCTACTAAAAATACAAAAATTGGCCAGGCATGGTGGCGCATGCCTGTAATCCCAGCTATTCAGGAGGCTAAGGCAGGAGAATTGTTTGAACCTGGGAAGCGGAGGCTGCAGTGAGCCAAGATGGAGCCACTGCATTCTAGTCTGGGCAACAGAGTTAGACTCCATCTCAAAAAAAAAATGATGATTATTTTACAGTTTTCACTTCTCTTCATGAATTTTGTTCTGTGTGATATGTTAAGCCATTGTCTTAACGTGACAATAGTTTGAATTGAGTAGAAAAGAGGAGCTTCTACCAACCTTGATGAAAGTGATTAGGAATCCTATATATATCTATCTGTGAAATTTATCTACTTAATACTTTCACTCAGTGTCATAACACTGAGAAGAGAAACTTTGGGAAATATTGAAACAGGGTTCTTTAGTTAATGTCTAGCAGTGTGAGAGCATGATCATCCCAGAAATGTTTATTTTTATTTAAAGAAATGAGATAATAACCAAATAACTCCAAATAACCACCAAATAACTCTAAGAAAGATTAGTGGTCATACTTTCCGGTAAAGAAGGTAGTATTCTGATCAAAATGTTGTCTCTAAGTAGTTTCTTCATTTTCTGATTGATGGTTATTTGGAGTGATGAGAGTTATTTACATCTCATCTATAAGCACTTTTAGAAAGGAAAGTTATACCTCTTCAGATCCAATCATCTCTCTTAGAATATTTTAATACTACCTGTTTATTACTCTCTATAAAATATCAAAGAATTGTATTATTGAAATGAAGTAGAATTACAAAAGAGTCTGATAGCTTTTTTTGTTTAAAAAATTCCATGTAGGGGGTGTGTTGAAGATTAACACAAAAAAGAGTAAGTGAATGTCCTATAAACTATTAGTCAAATACCATTAAACTACCATATTCAAGTACAAAAAAAGATATTGTGTAAGGGACAGAATGTATGAGCTTATTGCAGGGATTAATTTCTAATTCAAATTTCTTTGGTGAGGATATGAGGAATCTAGGCTTAAGAAGTACTTTAAAGCCTAGAAAGCTGACTGGTTGCCTTGGAGATGGAAGGACAATTGAGAAGACTCTGTGGGAGATGGCTTGTCATAAAGTCTTTAGGTTTATAATAATAAAGAACTAATCATCCTCTTGATTCTCGCAAATAGAGACAGAGCAGGAGAGTTTTTCAGGTATGTGTCTCTATTCTAAATAGCCATGCACTGCAACATGAGTTTTCTTTTTGAGGCTCTGTTTTAGAGGGAGCCGCATTCACCACTCTGACCCTGGTTTCCAGCTGAGTTGGTGACATATAATAGACTGCCAGTTAACATTGGCTGAATGATTATCTGCAGGTAGGAATTACTTCAGAAAAAGGTGAATACAGTTAGAGAGAAAGAATTGTTTGTGGTGTGGTTAATTTAACTGACACCTAAAATAGAGGAGTATAAATTGCTGAAGACTTCTTGAGAGAAAGAAAAGCAGGGTAAAAAGAACACTTTGTTTCAATAATAGCCTGATAGCATCATAATCATTCTATGTATTGACTGAGTGCTGTACAGTCAACAAATACTTAATGAATGTTGGTTATATGCTGCATACTTAGCCCCTACAATTCAGTGACTATTGGCCAAGTTTAAATTTGTAAATAAAATGATGGCAGGCAGGATTTTGGCAATGTGTTTCTGATCTCAACAATGTGAATTGATTTGGGGGAGCCATGGACTATTACTACTATGGTATAAACATTTTTATTCTCCCTGCAAAAAATATTCTAAAGTTGAAGACAGATACCCAATGTAATGGTAGTAAGAAGCAATGGCTTTGGAAAGTGACTAGGTTATAATGGAAAAGCCCTATTGAATGGAATTATGCTTCTTTATCCCTTCTACAATGTGCGGACACAGTGAAGAGTTGGCAGTCTGCAACACAGAAGAAGGCCCTCTTTGGAACCTTATTATTTTGTCACAGTGATGCTGACCTTCTCAGCCTCCAGAGCTACAAGGAATAAATTTCTGTTGTTTCTAAGCTACTCAATCTGTGGTACTTTTTATAGCCACCTGAATCAACTAAGAAAATCACCTTCAATCAATGCCTTGCCTGCCATGAATGATTGGTCTAAACGGGTAAAAAATAAAATACAACATTTTATTATTCCATGAAATTTAATATAATCTAGAATAAACACTTTACAACACATACACCCTTCCACACATTCACCATTGTCAAAGTGAGTTAATGATGACTCATAATAATAATACTATTAATAATAAATGATGTACTTGGAAGGAATTATTTTTAATGTGGCTATCATTTTGCAGTGAAGTGAAACAGGCATCCTCTCCCTACAAATATTGTTGAAAATAATACTGTCTCAAAACAGGTTCCCTAGAAGCAAAACCTGAGAAAAATATTTTTTGATTTATGTTGGATATGAGATTACTCAGATGGAGACTGCTTTTTGTTTGATCCTAGGGTAAGCCCTAGAACACAAATTATATCAGAGTTGAACTCACCTTGAGGCAGAAGGTCCAGTTTCTCTACGCCTTTCATTTCCCTAGCCATGCTCTTTGGTTGTGGGGAGGTGGTACAGAGTATGTGGCAGAGGTAGAGGTGGGTGAAATGAAAGGGAATACTACTGTGAGGCAGCTCCCAGTGTCCAAAGACACAATAGCATCCATCACATATACAAAGTGAGAATAACCTCCAGTGGTCTTAGAATAGCAAAGCAAAAGCTCTGCATTCCCTTTCTGCTCTAAACTACTCTAAGAGTGATACTCTAGGCAATACATCAGTGTTGCTGCTGTGTCTTGGTTCAAAAGAGTGACATGTATAAAACTTAGCTCTGCTATCATAAACAGATTTACTTTTCAAGGCAAAAGTCAATTTCAAGCAAATAACGTGAGAAAAAGAGTTTGGAAAATATGCTGTTGAATCTTATGAAATTCAAAAGAAATGATCAGAATGTTTTAGATTCTTTTGATGGCTGATAAAATCTATGTATATATAATTATATGTAAAAATAATTAACTACAAGTGAAAAAATAATTGTGATTAGTAAATAAGACTGATATACATTAGAAATAGTTCTAAATAAATCCAGAGAAAGATATGGTTTTAATTCTAGAAATGTCACTGACTTAGATTTAGAACTAGGCTAATTTGTTGAAGCCTTATAAGCTTCTTTCTGTTTATATAATAAGGTTTGGACTCAATCTTCTAGAAAACTGTGGTTTTAAACTTTAAGTTATAACTCTCTGTAAAAAGTGTATCTGAATTTAGATTATATGCAATATAAAGTTATAGTCTAAGCATATATAATAATTTTTGAATAGAATGAAAACATTTTTTAAATTGTACTTTAAGTTCTGGGGTACATGTGCAGATCTTGCAGAATTGTTGCAAAGGTACAAACATGCCATGGTGGTTTGCTGTCTCCATCCCCCTGTCACCTACATCAGGCATTTCTCCCAGTGTTATCCCTCCCCAACCTCCCTGCCCCACCCCATGCCTCCCCTAAGACACCACCCCCAACATACCCCAGTGTGTGATGTTTCCCTCCCCGTGCCCATGTGTTCTCATTGTTCAACACCAGCTCATGAGTGTGAACATATGGTGTTTGATTTTCTGTTCTTGTGTCAGTTTGCTGGGAATGATGGTTTCCAGATTCATCCATGTCCCTACAAAGGACATGGACTCATCATTTTTTATGGCTGCATAGTATTCCATGGTGCACATATAAAAATTATTTTAAAATACAAAAGGAATTTAAAATAATTTGTCACACAGATGCATTTCTTCTCATCCTGAAGGAACTCTCCATAAACAACATATTCTACCTGCCTTTCCTTTCCTCTTTCCTTTCAGGACAGACACATCTGTGCCTCTATATTAGTCTGTTTTCACACTGCTAATAAAGACATATCTGAGACTGGGCAATTTACAAAAGAAAGAGGCTTGTTGGACTTACAGTTCTACATGCCTGGCAAGGCCTCACAATCACGGCAGAAGGGGAGGAGGAGCAAGTCACATCTTTCATGGATGGCAGCAGGAAAAGAGAGAGCTTGTGGAGGGAGACTCCTGTTTTTAAAATCATCAGATCTCGTGATACCCATTCACTATCACAAGAACAACACAGGAAAGACCCACCTCCATGACTCAATCATTTCCCACCAGGTCCCTCTCACAACACATGGAATTTATGGGAGTTACAAGATGAGATTTGGGTGGGGACACAGAGCCAAACCAGATCATCTGCCCCTCCCTCGCCCCTCCCAAATCTCTTCACATTTTAAAACCAAACATGCTTTCCCAACAGTACCCCAGTCTCAACTTATTTCAGCATTAACTCAAAAGTTCACAATCCAAAGTCTCACCCAAGATGAGTCCCATATGCCTCTGAGCATGTAAAATCAAAAGCAAGTTAATTACTTCCTAGATACAATGGGGGTACCAGCATTGGGAAAATATACTTATTCCAAATAGCAGAAATTGGTCAAAATGAAGTGGCTAAAAGCCCCATGAAAATCTGATATTCAGAAGGGCAATCAAATCTTAAAGCTCCAAAATGATCTCCTTTGACTCCATGTCTCACATCCAGCTCACGCTGATGTAAGAGTTGGATTCCCATGGTCTTGGGCAACTTTACCCTTGTGGATTTGCAGGGTACAGCCTCCTTCCCAGCTGTTTTCATGGGCAAGCACTCAGTGTCTGTGGCTTCTCCAGGCATACAGTGCAAGCTCTTGGTGGATCTATCATTCTGGGGTCTGGAGGACGGTGGCTGCTTTCTCACAGCTGCACTGGGTGGTGCCCCGTAGAGACTCTGTGTGGGAGTTTAACCCCAGATTTCCCTTCCATACTGCCCTAGCAGAGGTTCTCCCTGAGGGCCCCACCCCTACAGCAGACTTCTGTCTGGGCATCCAGGCATTTCCATACATCTTCTGAAATCTAGCTGGAGGTTCCCAAACCTGCATTCTTGACTTCTGTGCACTGGCATGCTTAATACAACCAGGATGCTGTCAAGTCTTGAGGCTTGCATCCTCTTAAGCCATGGGTCGAGCTCTACTTTGGTCACATTCAGCTATGGCTGGAGTAGCTGGGACACAGGGAACCATGTCCCTAGGCTGCACACAGCACAGGAACACTGGGCCAGGTCCATGAAACCACTTTTTCCTCTTGGGCTGCCAGGATGAAAGACCAGGGATGGGAGGGACTGATGCAAGGGTCTCTGGCATGTCCTTGAGACATTTTCCCCATTGTCTTGGTGATTAACATTCAGCTTCTCATTACTTATGCAAATTTCTACAGCTGGCATGAATTTCTCCTCAGAAAGTAGGATTTTCTTTTCTATTGCATTGTCAGGCTGCAGATATCCCAAACTTTCATGCTCTATTTCCCTTTTGAAACTGAAAGCCTTTAACAGCACCCAAGTCATTTCTTGTATGCTTTGTTGCTTAGAAATTCCTTCTGCTAGATACCCTAAATCATCTCTCTCAAGATCAAAGATCCAAAAACCTCTAGGGAAGTGGTTAAATGCTGCCAGTCTCTTTGCTAAAACATAACAAGAGTGACCTTTGCTCCAGTTCTCAACAGGTTTCCTCATCTCTATCTGAAACCACCACCACCTGGATTTTATCGTTCATATCATTATCAGCATTTTGGTCAAAGCCAGCATTTTGGTCAAATTGCCCAAGTTCCTAGGGAGTTGCAAACATTCCCATATTTTTCTGTCTTTTTCTGAGCCCTTCAAACTGTCCCAACCTCAGCCTGTTACCCAGTTCCAAAGTCACGTCCACATTTTTGGGTATATTTTCAGGAACTCCTGACTCTACTGGTACCAATTTACCGTATTAGGCTATTTTCATGCTGCTGATAAAGACATACCCGAGACTGGGCAATTTACAAAAGAAAGAGGATTATTGGAGTTACAGTTCCATATGACTGGGGAGGTCTCACAATCATTGTGGAAGCCAAGGAGAAGCAAGTCACATCTTACATGCCTGGCAGCAGGCAAAGAGAGAGCTCATGCAGGGAGACTCCCATTTTTAAACTATCAGATTTCATGAGACCTATTCACTCTCATGAGAACATCATGAGAAAGGCCTGCCACCGTGATTCAGTCATTTCCAGCTGGGTCCCTCCCACAACACATGAGAACTATGGGAGCTGCAAGATGAGATTTGGGTGGGGACACAGAGCCACACCATATCAGCTTCTTCCATTTCAAATCCCCAAACCTCCTCTCCTGCCTTAACCATCACTCTAAATCTTCTCTTACTACTTTTTCCCTTTCTATTGTCTCATTATGTCTAGTTTTCTATCACAAAAGTGAAAGTAACTAATCTGCCAAGGCAAAAAAAAAAAAAATGCACAAAAAATTAGCATACAGTAGAGTTTGGGAGTTCTGGGCATGCTAAAATAGAATTTCCATTAGAAAGGTAAGAGAGGGTGATGCTGGGATCACTTACATTTTAATAATGTATGTCCCTGATAGGTTTGACATTTTAAAATTAAGAACAAGTAAAATTAAATATTGTGACTAAGACTAGTCACGGAAATACTTTGGACAATAAGAGTCAGAAGCTGTTATTTACATTAATTAACAATTTCTTGTCATATGAAAGTAAGAGGCTTATACTATTTTTTTTTCTTTTTTTAGGTTGCCTTTATTTATTTAACAAATTGTGGTACATTCTGTGTGATATGCTGTCCAGATCTTCCCTTGAGGATTGAAACACTATTGCCCCAGTTTTAGAGAGTTGGCAAGTGATGGTTTCTTTCTTTTTTTTTTTAATTGCTTTTTAGGTTTTGGGGTACGTGTGAAGAACATGCAAGATTGTTGCACAGGTGCATATGTGGCAGTGTGATTTGCTGCCTTCCTCCCCTTCACCTATATATGGCATTTCTCCCCATGCTATCTCTCCCCAACTCCCCACCCCCCACTGTCCCTCCCCTATTTCCCCCCAACAGACCCCAGTGTGTAGGGGTCTGTTGTGTCCATGTGTTCCCATTGTTCAACACCCGCCTATGAGTGAGAACATGTGGTGTTTGATTTTCTGTTCTTGTGTCAGTTTGCTGAAAATGATGGTTTCCAGGTTCATCCATGTCCCTATAAAGGACGCGAACTCATCGTTTTTGATGGCTGCATAATATTCTGTGGTGTTTTTTTTCCTTTATTCTGAGGGGAAAAAAGTATAGGAAGCTGCTATATACATATCATAAGAAAGAAATAGCCTAATATGTGACTGAGAAGCTGAAAATTCTGTTTGAATGGTAAATTATGATATATGGCTGTATATCCATAGGTCTTTAAATTTTTTAAAACTTCCCTTTTTTCGAGAAGAGGACATTGGAAATAGAGGAAAAAATACCTATTTCATGTAAACATATTTCATTCTATCTATTCCATATAAACATATTTCATTCTATCTAAAACCATTGTCTGTGTTAATTTTATCATTTGTGTTCTTGTTTGAGCTGGTGACTTAGAGGACATAAGCTGAAAATGATTACAGAAAGAATATAAAGTCAACATTTTACTTCCTGCAAAAGAGGGGACGTTATTAAGACCCTAGACTAGATGGCAAAGTCTTACATGTGACTTTGTTTATTCCTAAATATCCAAAATTTACTGATGTTAGCTTCTTCTATTGTATATAATTGCACTATTTTAACCAGAGGGGATATGACATCACTGAGTCATATCACTCTTCTAAGAAAATTCTGGTCTGATGACTCATCAGTGACATCACTTATCACTCGTGAGTCCTCAGACCAGAATTTCCTTAGAAGAGGACTATGCTGGTATGGGAAATGCGCTTGGCGAAATCAATCTTGGTTAACAAGAAGTATATATTAACTTTTCTTCCGGGACTCTTTATAAATGGGCCTTGATAGCAGTTCAGACATTTTTGTGTCTTCCTTGCACTGTACGTGCACTTGAAAATGCCAGGAAGAGATTCACGGGGAGCTGGACTCAATACACTGGCCTTTGAGCTACACAAAGAGAAAATTCTAGAAGTTGGGTTATCATGTTCATCTGTTATTCATGAATATTCAGTAAAGTCTTGTTAAAAGTTGCAACCAATTCTCCACTCTACTATAGAGACATATGGTGAGGGCCTGCTCCATGCTACAGATGCAATAGAAAAGAGGTGTAGAGAGAAATGGAGCCAACAACAAGCAGCAGCATCAGCCTGAGGAATGCCATCAATCATGTACACGAGGTGATCGCTAGAATAGGATCCAGATGTCACAGAAACTGTGGCATGTGGCCAGAGACAGAGCAGGAAAAGAATCAACTCTGTAGAGCCATTACTAATATATGCAGAACAAAATCATAGGGAACTCAGAATGCTCTAAAGAATTGCTGCTAAGGAAGCTCTGAGTCTATATAGTCAGACCAAAGATATGTTGGTTAATGTCTGTTTTACCCATCACTGTAACTAAGAAACTAGAGTGATGCCTAATGTATGTGAGAGATAAAATCCGTATTTATGAATGAATTTTCAAGAGAATAAAAAGTAATTAGGCCATCAATATAAATTTTAGCCACATGCTGGTGAGAGATAAAATAGACCCATCTGCTATATAAGAAAACTGTAGTTTTTATACAATTCTTTGTTTCCTCTGTAGCTGAATGGAATTCTAAATGAATAATATTGGATTCTGTCAAAGACTGCTTCAGCTAAATTAATAGACAAAGCAGTCTGTTTGAGATATTGACATTTAAACAGGTGATTTCTATTTTATTGGAAATATAATCTATACTGGTAAAGTCTGTTGTTACACCTTTGGCAAAGTTGTTTATTATTTCTGGATTTAAATATTATCTATCTCAGAAGATTGACACTAACATTTCAGACTAAATTATAGTTAGATGCCTTAGCAAAAAGATGCCACATTATAGATTAATTATAAATGTGCCAAAACTCCACTTCTAATTCCAGATGAGCTCCAACATGATGAGTGAATGTAACATTCCCGAAGATCATATTGACCATTCTACAGGTACCTGAATGACCATGGAAAAAAGCTGTTGCAAAAGCTTTTGTGTTACACAGGTTTAAAGTATAAACTGACTCCTTATTCAAGATTTGATCTCAGGAAATGTCCGTATTGTTAGTGGTTCTGAGATACTGTATTTGATGACACTAGAAACTCCCCCAATTCTAATCTTGTGCTCCTCAATTTTGTTGGAAAGCTTAGAAAAAGCCTTTATTGCATGTGATTTGAAAGCCAAGAATCATGAACTGTAAGCCAGGCTACCTTTAGATGAACAGCTAGTACCTAGTTCATCATTGAGGAAGTTGAATATTCTGCTTGAAGAATCAAAGTAGTCTGCACAACGGCTTGGCAGTGATGAGTGTCATCGGTGGAACAGAAACTATAAATGGTCACTGGCATGCAGAGTAATGTCATGTTGTATTCTGAATCAAATTCTCTCCTTTTGGCATGAAAAAGAAAAAACTAATGCCTTTTGAATCTCCTAAGTCTATGGGACTTGTAAAGTTTTGAGATGAGTAGAATTTAAGAGAGGAGCTGTACTTCTAACTAACAAAGAATATGGGTCTTTGAATAAATAATTTGAATACATCATCTATATTCAAGGATTTCTCTACATTTATTGATGAGCATGAGCTTCAGTATTAAGAATAAAGTCCTCTTCAATTTAAATGTTAAAAAAACTTACTAAATAAATGATAAACTCCTGTTTGCAAAGTTAATCTTATGTAAATGTACAATAAAGTAAAGAAAAACCTCCATCATACTCCATTTTTAAAATAATATGTACATTTGATAATTACAGAAGTAGATGAGCTAAACAGCAAGTTACAATATATCATCTTTTCTGAAAGGGGGCTAAAAAAGGCACAACATTTTACCAGAAATATTTTAATGTTTGTATTTTTACATTGCAGTGACATTTACCTATCATGTACTGTGTTTGATACGCATAATGGGGACTACCACCCCTCTGGAGGATTATATCTTATTTTGCCACTGTTTTTAGACATTTATAAATTCCAATAGACAATTTATTTCTGTTTAAGTTTCATTTTATTTTATCTTATTTTTATTTATTTATTTAGAGACGGATTCTCACTCTGTTGCCCAGGCTAGAATGCAGTAGCGTTATCTGGGCTCACTGCAACCTCCCCCTCCCAGGTTCAAGCTATTCTCCTGCTTCAGCCTCCTAAGTAGTGGGGATTACAGGTGCTTGCCACCATGCCTGGCTAATTTTTGTGATTTTAGTAGAGAAAGGATTTCACCATGTTGGCCACGCTGGTCTCAAACTCCTGACCTCAGGTGATCCTCTGGCCTCGGCCTCCCAAAGTGTTGGGATTACAGGCATGAGGCACCACACCTGGATGAATTTCATTTTATTTTTAATTGACACATAATCATTGTACATATTTGTGGAGTGCAAGTGTGATGTTTTGATACATGCATACATTGTGTAGTAATCAAATCAGAGTATTTAGTATGTCCACCAACTCAAGCATTTATTACTTTTTGTGGTAGGAACATTCACCATCCTCTATTTTAGTTTTTTTTTGGAAATACACAATCTAATATTATTAACTATAGTTACCTTACTGTGCAATGGAACACCAGAATTTGTTCTTCCAATCTAACTGCAATGCTGTAACCATTGGTCCATCTCCTTCTTCCCTCTACCCTTCCTCACCTCCAGTAACCATTATTCTACACTGTACCACCATGAAATTAACTTTCTTTTAGATTCCACAAAGAAGTGAGATTATGTAGTATTTGTACTTTTGTGCCTGGCTTATTTTACTTACATGATGTTCTCCAAGTTCATCCATGTTTTTTAAAATAAAAATATTTTATTATTTTTATGACTAAATAGTATTCCATTGTGAATACACACCACAAGTTTCTTTATTCACTTATCCACTGTAGACACTTAGATTGATGTCGCATCTTGGCTATTGTGAGTAGTGCCTCAATAAATAGGGGAATAAATACATCTTTGACAGAATTTTATTTCCTTTGGATAAATATCAAGTAGTGGAATTACTGGACCATATGGTAGTTCTATTTTTAATTTTTTTAGAAATCTATATGCTGTTTCCTATAGTAGCTCTACTCATTTACATTTTTACCAACAGTATATAAGGATTTCCATTTCTCCACATCCATATCAGCTTTTTTTTTGGGTCCTTTTTATAACAGCTTTCTAATTGGGGTGAGGTGACATTTTTGATTTGCATTGTTCCAATGACGAGTGATGTTGAACAGATTTTTTATATATCTGTTGGTCATTTATATGTCTTCTTCTGATAAATGTCTATTCAGATATTTTGCCCATTTTTAAATTGGATTGTTTGTGTAAAGGTTTTTTTTTTTTTTTTTTTTTTTGCTATTGATGTGTTTGAAATGTTTGAGTTAATCTAATCTAGATATTAATCCATTCTAGATGCTCATCCCTTGTCAGGTGTATAGTTTGCTGATATTTTCTACCATTCTGTGGGTTATTTTTTTCACTCTGTTGATTACTTTCTTCAGTGTGCAGAAAAGTTTTAGTTTGATATAATCTCCTTTGTCTATTTTTGCTTTTTTACCTATGCTTTTGAGTTCTTATCCAAATATTTATTGCCCGGACCAATGTTCTGAAGTGTTTCTTTTATGTTTTTTTCTAGCAGCTTTAAAATTTTGGATCTTATATTTAAATATTTAATCTATTTTGTGTTTATTTCTGTATATTCTGAGAGAGAGGGGCTTAGTTTTGATATTCTGCATGTGGATATCCAGTTTTCCCGGCACCATTTATTGAAGAGAATATTCTTTCCCCAATGTACGTTCTTAACGCTTCTGTCACTGCATTGATTTATGTTAATCTAGTGGAAGAGTAACCTTCTTACATTTTATAGAGTGACTTTTGTAGGGATAGATTTTTGCCTGCAGATGTGTCCTAGAGTGTCAATTGGCTAGGGTGTATTTGTTTTTGAATAGCCACAGGGAAGGCTCTTCATCCGTAGGCAACATCAAAGATGCCTGCGAGAATGCCTCAATTGTCTAGGCTGAAGGAGTGTGTGTGGCTGTTCTGCCTGACACAGCCTTCACACAGTGGGTGGAGCTCAAGGCTGTTTCATGCTGGACTGGAACACCTGTTCCTTGAGAGGCCAGGCACCATGTGCGCTAGGGTGCCAGAGTTACAGCTGTAACCTGTTCTGCTGGGCCTAGGCTTTGTGTGCCTCAGGTTAGAACACTGCAGCCAGCCACTGGAGTGCCTCCTAGTTTGCTCATTTCTGGGAATAGGCAGGTGTAGCTGCCCAGTGGCAAATGGTGCACTATCACATATGGGTGCAACATAGTGGCAGTGAAACGTCAGGGATGGAGATGTGCAGTAGCTACTGGTCCCCAGAAAAGGATGCGCTCTAGTAATGACTTCAGTCTGAAGATGGTGTTGTTTAGCTGCACCTTGGATCATGGTAGGGCTCATTCTTTGGAGTAATGCAGCAATTTAAATTTCGTAACTCTCTAGATTGAACTCAGAGCCTGTGATGACTGCAGGGTTCTCCAGAAACAAAGATGGTAGGTGTCTGTGGTACAAAGAGGCACTTCTGGAGACCTGCTGCTGACCTTTTTCCTCACCGGAGTGTCCCTCCTGGCTTTGAGCTTATCCCAACTGAGGAGATGTGGTATCAAAGGCACCTTTTCTTGTGGCCATCATGATCTCTATGTTCCACAGGGTATCTGTCATTCACCTGATATTCCAGCACTTTCCTTTACATATTCTAGTTCAAATGTGATTATTTCTTAATTGTTTTGATCCCTTTTCATAGAGGGAGGATGAGTGTTAGGCATTTTTATTTACTCATCTTGGTAACATCCCAAGATAATCTTTTTCTTCAGGGCGAGGGGAGTGGGGAGACATCCCAAAAGAATTTTTTTTCTGTGGTCCAGGCTGGAGTGCAGTGGTGTGAACTCAGTTCACTGCAACCTCTGCCTCCCAGGTTCAACTAATTCTCCTGCCTCAGCCTCCCAAGTAGTTAGGACTACAGGCACGTGCCCCCACGCCTGGCTAATTTTTTATTTTTAGTAGAGATGGGTTTTTACCATGTTGGCCAGGCAGTTCTTGAGCTACTGACTTCAAGAGATCTGCCTTTCTCAGCCTCCCAAAGTACTGGGATTCCAGGTGTGAGCCCCGCCTGGCCTGAAGAGATAATTTCTTAATGCAGCTCTATTTTAAAATCATACAGAAAACTTTAAAACAGGTAAACATACATTAATTAATATTACAACTAAATTCAATTAGAACCATGTTTTCCCCAAATCACTTTATTATCACAGCATGAATAAAATATATTACTTAATTAAATTTCATGCTCTGCTCCCTAAAAAGTATCATATAATTTGTATATGAAAACAGTAAAATTGCATAATTATTAAGAAAATCCTATGCTGTGCCTGTTACTAACTTGAGCTTGACTGAAGGCAAATGACTTTTTTTCCTCTTCCTTTGAAGAAAAACCCGGTAAAAATAAAGAGTTTTATTTCAAATAGTAACTATTATGTTACCAGTTCATAATGGATAGTCTCCATTTAGAATCATTATAAGGTTGTGTGCTGCCATTTTGAACATGTGATATATATATGCAATATATTATATATAATAATGTGATATCATATATATGCTCTCTCTATATATGTATACGTATTATGTGATATATGTTCTCATTCTCTGTAGCTGCATTTGAAAGACCACTCATAATCATTTACTCTTCAAGTTTAAACATTAATTCTAATTGTTAAATATTCAATATGATAAAACAGTTTTCTGAAGCAAAAGTAAAATAAAATACAAATGAGGGAATCAACAATTGTGTTAAATTGTTAAAATTCTATGTTAAAACAATTATAGTACTGAGACCTAAATATTCTGTGAGACCTAAATACATCTATGGGATATCCCATAGAACCCTTTAGAATATCCTACAGGATACTACAGGTGTAAACTGCACCTGGCCCCTAGAGTCTATGGAATATTTCTTTAGAATATCCTACAGAATGTTTAAGTCTTAGTACTACAATTGTTTAAATGCAGGATTACATTTACCATCAAGCACCCCTTATATTTTCTAGGGTTTGAGAAAGTAAGAGCAGGCTGTTATAAACTACTTACACCAAACTGCTTTTGTTATAACATATCTCTCTGGGGGACACAATTCAACCCACTACACTTTCTTTAGAGTATAATATTATATGAGTGCTATACAGAACTGTTCAGTTAGTACAGTAGCATTGTATAAAAGTTGTATAATATTTTTCTTTGAAATTAAAAATCCTGTGTTTTACACCTGTGCTTAGATTTCTTTCTATCACGTTTATCCACAAACTCTTTACCAAAAGTCAGAGTCCTAATCTACTTAAATGCATAGCATAATCCACCAGGTTTTTGTCAAAGAAATGTGAAGAATATGAGACTTTACTCAGAATTTCAACACATTATCCAGCCAGTTTCATAGTTTGTAACATAAGACATAGACTATTGGGGTCAGAGACAAAAGACAGTTATATGGTTTGGCTGTGTCCCCACCCAAATCTCTTCATTAACTGTAGTTTCCACAATCCCTGCTTGTTGTAGGAGGGAACCAGTGGGATGTAAATGAATCATGGGAGCAGTTATCCCATGCTAGTCTTATGATAGTAAATTCTCACAATACCTGATGGTTTTATAAGGGGTTCCCCTTTGCTGGACACTCATTCTTCTCCTTGCTGCTTCCATGTAAAAAGGACAGGTTTGCTTCTCCCTTCTGCCATGATTGAAAGTTTCCTGAGGCCTCCCCAGCCATGCAGAACTGTGAGTCAATTAAACCTCTATTCTTTATGCATTACCCACACTTAGGTACTTCATAGCAGCACAAGAATAGACTAATACAGTAAACTGGTACAGGGAGTGGCAGGGAGTAGGGTGCTGTGGTAAGATACCTGAAAATGTGGAAGCAACTTTGGAACTGGGTAATAGGCAGAGTTGGAACAGTTTAGGGGGACCCTCAGAAGAAGACAGGAAAATGTGGGAAAGTTTGGAACGTTCTAGAGACTTGTTGAAAGGCTTTAACCAAAATGCTGATAATTATATGGACAATGAAGTCCAGGCTAAGGTGGTCTTAGATGGAGATGAGAAACTTGTTGGGACTGGAATAAAGGTGATTCTTGCTGTGCTTTAACAAAGAGAATGGTAGACTTTTGCCCCTGCCTTAGAGATCTGTGAAAATTTGAACTTGAGAGAGATTACTTAAGGTATCTGGTAGAAGAAATTTCTAAGTGGCAAGGCATTCAAAAGGAAGTAAAGCATAAACGTTTGGAAAATTTGCAGCCTGACAATGCAATGGAAAAGAAAAAACCATTTCCTGGGAAGAAATTCAAACTTGCTGCAGAAATTTGCTTAAGTAATGAGCAGAATGTTAATTGCAAAGACAATGGGGAAGATGTCTCCAGGTCATGTCAGAGACCTTCAGGGCAGCCCTTCCAACACAGACCTGGAGACATAGGAGGAAAAAACAGTTTTATTGGCCATGTCCAGGCCCCCCCTCTTCTGTGCAGCTTCAAGACGTGGTGCCCTGCATCCCATTGCTTCAGCTCTAGCTGTGGCTAAAAGAAACCAAAATACAGTACTGGCAGTTACTTCCATGGTTGCAAGCCCCAAGCCTTGGTGGCATTCACATAGTATATTGAGCCTATGGGTGCACAGAAGTCAAGAATTGGTGTTTTGGAACCTCCATCTATATTTCAGAGGATGCATGGAAACGTGTGTATGTCTAGGTAGAAGTTTGCCACAGGGGCAAAACCCTCATGGAGAACCTCTGCTAGGGCAGTGTAAAAGGGAGATAGAGAGTTGATGCCCCTCCCCCCCGACAAAGTCCTCACTGGGGCACTGCCTAGTGGAGCTATGAGAAGAAGGTCACCATTCTCCAGACCCCAGAATGGGAGACCAACCAACAGCTTGTACCACGTGCCTGGAAAAGCCACAGACATTCAATGCCAGCTGTGAAAGTGGCCAGGAGGTGGGCTGTATCCTTTGAAGCCAAAGGAGCAGAGCTGCCCTAGGCTGTTAGAGCCCAGCATTTGCAACAGCATGACCTGGATTTGAGTCGTGGAATCAAAGATCATTTTGAAACTTTAAGGTTTAATGACTGCCCTATTAGATTTCACGCTTGCCTGAGGCCTGCAAGCCCCTCTATTTTAACCAGTTTCTCCCATTTGGAATGGGTGTATTTACCCAATGCTTTTACCTCCATTATATCTAGGAAGTAACTAACTTGCTTCTGATCTTACAGGCTCATAGGTGGAAGGGACTTGCCTCTTCCCAAATGAGATTTTGGACTTTGACTTTTGAGTTAATGCTGGAATTATACTTCTTCATATGTCCCAAATCTAATTAGTATCTTAAATCTCTGAGTATCGGTGTGATTTTTACAATTAAAATGAAGCAAATGTTAGATTAGGGCAAGCTACAATCCTACAGTGCACAGACATTGGGGAAGGTCTTTTGGAAAGTCCTTATGCTGATGGCCTACATGTTTGTAGTCAGAGTGTTCTACTTTTCTTTCTAGGTCTGACTGGTTGATTTTTTGAAGGGAAGCTTCAGTCTTTGCAATGTTACGCAGCTGGGTGCAGCTGTAGTCAATACAGTGTGTAATGAAGTGGGGAGGGATCCCTAGTCCCACATTCCCTGTCTGCCTCAAATAAAAACTCAGAGAATTATGTCCCAACATTTTTGTTACTTTTTGTTTGTTTACTCTGGTTTATTTTGTTTAGTTGTTTTTCCCCTCAAGGTACTTTCCCTAGACCTTATGTTAGAATAAAAATGCTCAATAATTATTTTCCCTAGAAGCAGCCTCAACTAGTGATTGACAGAAATAACTAAGTTCCACTTCTCTTGGAAGAAATTTAGGTGAGTTTTCCACTGACTCCCAGATTCATTACTCACTGAATTAAGTTTCAGTCATAAACAATGGTAGCTGTCTTGATAAAACATACTTCATTTACTCCCTGATATATATATTTTCTCAATCTCTATTCATGTTCTTGTTATCCCCTAAATTGTTTATCCATTTGGAATTTTTGTCTCAGGTTCTACATATGGAGAATACCAACGTAGGACAGTAGTGTTTGTCCTCTTTCAATCTTAACCTCACTATTTCCTATTTCTCTAGCAAGTGGAAACATCTTTCAATTTTTTTCTTTTAAATCTGTATGATCTATACTTGTAACATAAACTAATTTACCAAAGGACCTGGTATTTCAGAAATAAAAAAAATATATATATATATATAAACACCCCCCACACACACACATACACACACACATATATATGTTTACATACAAACATATATATAATTTTCGAACACATATATAACCTCAAAGTGTGTATTTTAAACATATATATGTGTATGTATGCATGTGCATACACATACACACATATATATGTTTATATACAAACATATATATAATTTTTGAACACATACATAACCTCAAAGTGTGCATTTTAAACATATATATGTGTATGTGTGCATGTGCATGTGTCTATGTGCACTTGTGTGTGTGCATGTATAAAAAAACTCAACTATATATGACCAACTTGATTGTCTCATTCTGCAGAGTCCTTGTGGCTTAATGAAGAAGAACCTCTGAGTAATTTTAGAATGATGAGTAATCAAACTTACTGCAGGAAGCATATGAAGTGCCTCTGTAAGATATACTCAGTGTTTGCTGTGCAAATGATTAAACTGATTAAATTGAGTCTATATTGAACTATTTTATTTATATCCTGGAGTATTACTAAACTAATTTCCTTCCTGGATGAGACCATACATACTTATGGGTTTTTCATCTTTTGGTGGGTAAAGTTGTGAAATATATTAAGAAAATCTTATGTTTCCTTAGTGCTTGTTATTCTGAAAATAAAACTCATAGGATTTCATAACATAAACAAATGTATTTTCTCAAAGCTTAAAGTATATCCATCAAGTTCTCATTATATTGGTTTTTAGAAAATGAAAGTGGAAACAGCATTTTAAATTATGCTTTATTCCTTTATCTCAAAAAATAAAATCTATCATGTCAATTATAAAGATGGAAGCCAAAATGATATGTCAATGATACATAATACATTAATAAATGCTTTTACAAAAATAACCTACATATCACAAGATAAAAGCTTTTCTTGATCATGTTAGAAACACTTTCTTGATATTAATAATGGTAAAATTGAAACCCACTAAATTGATGGCAGGATAATTTAATTTATATTAATGTTTTTCAGCATTTCATTTTGAAGAGATTAAAGATTATTAATAGATGCAACAATCTTGTTTTCTGTCTTTGCGATTGTGGATTTCACTGAACATGTATGAATCAAGTACTTTTGTGAGACTTACAAATATTTAGTTCAGCTTTTACTACCAGATGTAATAAACTCTGTGAAGTACACCTTTGAGTTTCATTATATTAAGTCAAAAAAGCATTTGTCTATCTAATATTCAAAAAATAATTTTCAATATTTGCAAGGGTAGAGGAAATAAAAATCTTTATACCATGTTGACAAGGATATAAATTGGTCCATAATTTGAGAGTGAAATAATTATTATCAATTTGTAAAGAATCTGTATAAATTCTTTGTAGCCTTTGATACAGAATTTCCTTCATTAGAAATTCAACCTAAGCAAATCAATAGAAATTTGTGCACATTTACATATGAAAGGTATTATGAATCATTATATATAGCATTATAAAAAATTGAAAACTGCTGTTTCAAAAGTTCAATAATGGACTATCGGACAAATAAAGTGTTGATTAACAGCAGGATACTTTGTAGCTTTATTGAAACTTATGGTTTGGAATATTTAATATGAGAACATTTGAGGTATATGAAGAAGAAAATAACATACAAACTGTATGACCTTGTAATTCAAAGATGAAGAAAATGTACATATTCACATGAAAACATTAGTAACTGGAAAGGTAAACGTCAAGTTGTTAATAGTTACTACATACTGTTTAAAAATGTAGTTCTTGAAATGTACTTTGAATATTTTTGTGCAAATCAAATGCTCCAAGATTAGCTTTTGTTACTTTTAAAATCAGTTTAATGCTTCCTTGAAGTAACTAACGGGCAATTTAAATTGTGTTGTTCAGGTTAAAAGACAATTTGATTATTGCAGTTTATCATATAACAGAAGTTAACATTTACTGTAAGTTAATGATGGATGAATAACTTCATTATTAAAATTCATACATTAAATCATTAAATGTTAAAGTCATTCTATGAAGTATATTATGCTCTTATTCTATCTTTTTATATGAATGAGAAATGTGTTAATTGCTTAATTATATCGAACTTAAAGATTATTGTCTGGATTTGTCTCAAACAAAATATGTTTTCAGAGTTGTGCTTATATTTAACTAATAAGTTTCAACTTTATAAGTAGAAATAAAGATTATGCTGTGCTAATAAATAAACAGAATTCTTAAAAACAAAATACAATGGCTTATGCACAGTAGGTGTTTTTTACTCACATGAAAGACAAATTGGTAGTTCAGAAAGACACCTGAGGTCTTGCTCAGTTATTTCTTCTTGTTCTGGAATGTGGAGGTTACCCTTATTCCCATGGATGAAGATGTCCATGTTCCAGCCACCCCAAAGAGAGAAACCATGAACGTGGGGGGCACACATTCCAATTAATGATACAACCCAAACTGGCACATACTCTATCTATTCACATGCCATTAGGCAGAGCTTAGTGAAATAATAAAATGTTGCTCCAAGAGAGGCTGAACATTCATTTTTATGAGGCCTGGCCATCTTCAGAGCTAAAATTTAAGGTTAAATTAAAATCATAAAGGAGAAATAAATATTAGAAAAACCATCTCTGCCACACATATAGCATGATGCTGGGATCTTCATATATTCTTAAGAAGCTCTGATTTATTTTTTAATTTCACATTTAATTTGGTAAATTATTTTAATATTATTTAAAAGTTTAGATGCATATTTCATTATTGTCCAATTTTTAAGCATTGATATTTGCTTGTAATATTTTTCTGTATTTATCAGTAAATTTTAATTTTTTTGTCTTAGCAAGGTACTATATATGAAACTAATCAAAGTGAAAGTTTAGACCAACAAGGTCCTTCTGGGTTGTTATTATAAACCTGTTTATATTTTAAATAGATGGTTTATATATATGGTTCAAAGGTGAACACTCAAAAGATTAAAAAAAGACAGTGTTTTCCATTAAGAGGTACTCATACATTGGGTTGTGAAATATATTTTTTATGTAACAACAAATTGCTTTTCCTAGCACTAAAATGAGATAGAATAAAACAAAATGAAACAGAATATATTATATGATATGTAAATTTCTTTTCTTTATAAATTACCCAGTTTTAAGTATTTCTTAGTAGCGGACTAAGAATGGACTAATACACCCTTTCTGCCATCCCCTGCTCCCCCCTGTAAACACACACACACACACACACACACACTTAACCTTTCCATAAATTATTTTGGTATTCACAGAGGAGAAAGATTCTTAGCTCACAAGTAAACAGACTCATAAAGTCTATTTTCAAAGCAATTCAGTGTGTGAGAGAGTGTGTGTGTGTGTGTGTGTGTGTCTGTGTGTAAAGAGACAGAGAGAAACCGTGAGGAGTAATAGCAAAGATAGGTAAATGTAGATATCTGAAAATAAATTTAGATAGATTTTGGAAAAAAAGAATTACATTATTTGTTCCAAACAGTTTAGGTAATATGACACTGATTGACTAAAGCATTAAGTTTTGTTTGTTTATTTTTCAGATGAGTTTATTATTCTTTGAACACATAAAATATATTTTGATTGGCTGGAGACATAGATTTTCCTCATCATTTCTCTCCATATTTGTATGCATAAATCTATACACTTACAACCAGATAGACAGACAAACAGATGAGATAGATAGATAGATAGATGGATAGATGGGTAGGTAGATAGATAGATAGATAGATAGATAGTATATATAGCAACCATACATAAATTAGGTTGTTTAGAAATTTCCTTTTTAGTGCATTAGGCAGCACATCAGTCTCATAAATTAGGTTGTTTAGGAATTGTGATTCTCCACTATCACTCTAGGAGACATCTGAAGGAGGTAGGAAAGGTGATTGACTGGGAAGGAAAATTTTTTCTATCAAGTAGCAGCAAACTGCAATTCTAAGCAACACAAAGATAAATGCATGCTGCTGTCCATATTAACTTAGTGATTCATCAGTTTGTACCATTAATCCTGAAGATTTGTGTCCGCATCTCCACGTGGTTTTTCCAAACTTTCAGTCTGTCATACATGCCATGCCTCTTTTACCTTTTTGCTTTAGTTGCCAGAGCGCTATGAGAAACAGTTTTCTTTAGGCTTTCAGGGACAAATATGCCCTCCACAATTTAAAGAAGGCTCACTGTTTTGACAGCAATGTTGGTACGGCTCCTCCAGAAGATTCTTTCCCAATGATTCCTTTATATATATTAATATCCTCCAGTTTTCGCAGTTTGGCAACTCACATTTAAGGGAGCATTTGGCAGAGAGAAAGTGTGATTTTAGATGTAGGGTGATAATGGCCTGAAATAGGTTGAACTAATGTTGGGGCTTGTATTTTTTCATCTTTGGATTTGTATTCTACGTTTATTGTTACCATTGGAGAGGACTTAGACTATAGAAAGACCGATTTTTTTCTTTCCTTTTCATGGCAATTGCCTTTACCTGCTATTAACAGGCAAGCTGCTTACAGCTGAGTTTATGTAGAATATGGGATCTGATAAAGAAAAATCAAATCCCAATTTCCCAACTGCCTGCACGGACACCTTCTTGACCAAGGGGACACCAGAGAAACCTTCAAAACTAAATTACCAGCCGCGATGGAATGGAAGGTCAGACACGCCTCAGTGTGCCCTTCCTTATTAACCTGTCATCAGATTTCATTCCCAAGGAGTAAGCAGAAATTAGCCCTGAAAAATAAGAAATGGACTACCTATTCCTTTATCACCTTTAGCCAGTCATCTAAAGCCATAACCTGGCTTCTCCTCCCTCTGCAGTTTCAATACAACTCACCAGTTTCACAATGCATCCCATTTCTAAGAACTGACAATCATCTCCAGACTAGTTTTCGGTGACTTATGGAAGATGCAGTGATGGTTTCTGTGTCCTCACTCTCTCTTTTTGACATGAGCGTACCGCAAACTCCCCACTCAGGTCCTATGCTGATGCAGCCATTTTCTGAACATGTGACCCATGAAAAGGCAGGAAGCTGAATTGTACATAAATATTCATGACTGCTTGATATGGTGTGGATCTTTTTCTCCTCCAGCCCTCATGTTGAAATGTGATTTCCTCTGTTGGAGATGGGGCCGAATAGGAAGCGTTTGAGTCGTGGGAGTGCAACCCTCATGGGATAGTGCACTTCCCTGGTGATGAATTCTTGCTCTAAATTCACTCAAGATGTGGTTGTTTAAAAGAGAGTGGTACCTCCCCGCTTCCTTCCTCTCTCTCTCTGTCTCTTTCTCACTCCGGCTTTCACCATGTGATGAAGCTGGTCCCCCTTTGCTTTCCACCATGATTGTAAGCTTGCTGAAGTCCTCACGTGGAACAGATGGCGATGTCATGCTTCCAGTAGAACCTGCACCAAATAAACTTTTCTTTATAAATTACCCAGCCTCAAGTATTTAACACAAAAATCAGATTAACGCACTTCTCCTACAGCTTATTAAAAATGTATAATCAGCCACCCAGCTCAGCATACATTTCTGTGCCCGTCACTCCTGCCTTCAAGTGCTTGCTCCCGGCTTTTGCCGCAGCTAAGCTTCCCAGGCTGTGGGAGGGTCATCCTGCAAGTGTCGCAGGACTTTTTCCTTAGTTCAGCTATAGATGGAGCCCTTATCGCATGGCCGTGAAAATTTAGGCTCTCAGATAATTTGAAGAGTGAGAAAAATGGAATTTATTGGGAAAAAGGAAAAAAAAGTCGGGGGTCGGGGGGAAGAAACTCTTAGTGAAGCAAAAGAGTATGTTTCCTGCCCATGAGCTTCCCACCTCACAGACTGAATCCCAGGTTCCACCCAGGAGAGGAGAGGCCAGGCTACTCCGCGCTGCATATGGCGCAAACGTCTGTGGCTCCACCTCAGTGAGCATTCCTCCCAGTGTGCAGGCAAGCTGGAGTGTCTCTGGGGACCCTCTCCCACCTGGCTGTCTCATTGGCTGCAACCTTTTATGAAAAATAAAGCTCTCTCTTCCAAATTGATGAGCCTTGTGATTCTTCAGTTGACAGATCCATTGAACTTTATAATTTTGTTATTACTAATCCTCTAATTTCAACAGCAGAATGATCACTGTCTTAGTCTCTTCCCCAAGATTCAAGTTTTAAACATTATTGTTATTTATCTAATGAAATATTGTTCTCTTGCCCAATTTGATCAGTTATTAAGATAAGTAAAGGTCTCTTTTTTTAACTCTAGATCTGAAAAATTGGTAAGATTCTAGGAAATAATTTTTAAAACATTGGAACTTGGTGAAAATTACATACTTTGTTATTCCTAGTATCATCTAACTTTTAAAGAAACAACATTATATTAAATTCTGATATTTTGGTTTTACTTGATATCACCACATACTGGGTTATTCTATTAAAAATATCTTGATGCAGAAAGATGCCTATGTAATTATGTGTACTTTCTCTTTTCTTCGTTGAACATTACATGAGTCAAGGATGCCAGAATTATTGAATAACTCCATAAAAATACATTCAATTTGGTTAACTTTTTTATAATAGTTTTTTTTAAACCTTTTCTGTTTGGGTTTTTACGTACTTATGATTTTTCAGATTTATTACGTGTCAATCAACTTATCTTAGGAATCTCCTTTGGATGCTCAAATTGTTTCAATTTTGGCCAGTGGGAGTCCCTTTTTTATTGACTCCTGTGTCCTTTCAACAAAACCCCATTAATCATTGAAAGCTTCACTGCTTTATGATACAACAAAGTGTAGCAGGGTCACTTTGTATCTTTCAGATCTAGAGACTGAATTAGCCTATTTTTTTTCCCAAAATCTATGCACTAGGATGCATTGTCTGGGTATCTTTAATACTAGCACATTTCTATGACTAGAGGTGAAATATATATATATATTTCTAATTGACACCTTTTGTAAATTCACACATTCATAAAGATATTTCTAATTCAGTTCTAATGGTACCATGAGTGCATAAATTCTTACACATAAATATTTCTCCCCTTTTGCTTTATACTACAAATCTAGCTTCCTAAGAAAATTGATGTAATTCATTACATTCTGTTTTTTAAAACTTAAAGAAAATAGTTAAAAATATAAAATATTAAATCAAACAGCATAATTACTGAATAAAGTTTAAATATAGCTCTGGTATTATCTTCTCTGATTTGTACTACATTTGAATAAAATTGTACTATCATTATTAGTTCTTAATCTGTGTGCATATGTGTAGAACTAACTGTTGAATAATTTAGTTGATTTACTCCGTTTGCTCGCAACTTCAGGGCAATGACATTCTAAATATTTATAGTTATTCTAAATGATAAAAGCCTGACTCTTCTATTATTCCTGAAGGGAGCTATCAGATATTAGAATAGAGAAAATGTTCTCTATTTGAAATAAAAGAAACAATTTAATTTTTAAAATTACTTACAATAATTTAACTTCACCAATATCTAGTCCATCTGTGATGAGTTGATACATACTTATAAGAACACAGTTCACATATAGAACTTTTTTCTGGCTGAATAAACCAAAGCTTCCTCATATTGATTTAATTCTAGTAATATTAAAACTTGTGCATTTTTATATTGCTAATTACTTAGTATTAATTATGCTTATCCTGTCCTGACCTTCTATATATATATATATCTTTTTACTATATCTTGCTCCATTTTGAAACTGCAAGTTCAACTTCCTTTAAAATATATGTGGTATGTTTCTAAACTTATGTCAGGTTGCTATGTCATTGCTACGCCAAAATTTACAGCATGTAATGACAAATGATTTTCTCAATAAGTGTGCACATGACTTATTTCCAGTTAAATATTTTAAATTTCCTTCAGGGGAACCAAGGAAATTCCAAGTGTCTACAAACTCTCTGTGATTAGTAAATAACTACACATTGATATGCAGCAACCTAAAATCTACTTTTTACACTTTGCTAAAATTCAGCTATTTCTTACACACACACACACACACACCCCTCACACATTTATATCTTTACTGTATCTCTTAATTGTAAACATATGCTAGCTATCCAATTTCTCAAAAACTTTTGAAATATTACAAATACTTGTTCCTTAATGCTATAAAAATTAACATTTTACAGAACCAATTAGAAATTTTATATGACATAGCTAAAACATGAAATGAGCTACAATAAATTATGCTTTAAGATGGATGAAAAAATTATGACAGTAAGAGAAATCTGTCATAGTTGATTCCATCTTGCTTCTAACCTCCAAGCTATAACTTGCTCATTCTTGCTTTATCCTTAAGGCAATGATCACAATAGCCCTTTCCAAAAGTAAAACACCTTTGTAAAACTAATGAAAGACCACAATGTTAGGACTATGAGAGAGGGACCTAATTCTGCTAAATTGTAGACATAGTTAAATGATTACCAGACATTATTCTGGAGGCCATAAGATTTGTAACTTCCCCAATTTTTCCTGTAATTATTAACATTACTATTGTAAAACCTAAGATTGTCCTTTGAGATGTCTTTTCGGGCTTTTGCATTTCTGACATCTGTATGGCTTCACCCAGACTGTGATTCAACCTGTCCTGTGGCTCCCGCCCAGAAGCTGACTCAGTGCAGGAGGACCATTTCTCACACTCCTGTATTGCACCTGCAACCAATGAACAGCACCCATACTCTAGCTCCCTATCCACCAAACTATCTTTGAAAAACCCCTAATCTGCAAGCCTTTGGTGGGAATGATTTGAGTAATAACTGTCTCCCATTTGGCATGGCTAACCTCGTGTCAATTAAACTCATTCTTTACTGATGCTATGGTCTTAATGGATTGATTTGGTGCAGGGGGCAGAAAGAACTCATCAGGCAGTTACATATTACACTTTTGAACCATGCCTAGAAAGTTTGAGTAAAATCTCTTTAATGTATGTGTACAACTTGCAAATTATCTTGGTCCTACTATAAGCATTTTATACAAAATATCTTTTATCCAGGTCCAAATATAATTATGATTTATATCACATTTAAGTTTATCATTAGGTAATTATCATTTATTATTTATGATAAATTTTAAATAATAAATATAAAATTACAAATAATACATTTTTACGTAATTATAGATACTTAATATTTTACCTTTTTAGTGGAATATCTATTGGTAAATACCTTTATATTTTAATAAAGTAAAATATGTCACATGCCAAAATTTTGGTTTTGCATTCCAGTGGAAAGTTTTGTTTGGTCATGTTTTGTTTTCAATAGTTATAATTTGATTCTTCAAGTTGTCTCCAGGCCATCTTGCATCTCTTAGCCAGTAGCTATTTTATATTTCCCAATTTCTCTTTTCTAGCTTAGAACATTGATAAGAAAATCAGAATAATGCTTTTAAAGTCAAATTCATATAAATTTTAACTTCATATTTAGGCATTAAAAGGCACCTTGTAATTTGTAACTAGATATCAGAAAGCACATCTAGTAAAATATTAAACTGTAAGCTCACCAGATATTTCATACTTGTACCATATGTATTTTGTTTATTTAAAGGGATTTCTTTTTCCAAATAAACATGACTTAGGAACTAGAAATCTCTTAATATTTTTCTTCTAACAACCACCACCACAACAACAAAAACATTTTAAATGCTCTTTTCTTTTGGCATCAATTTTTTCCCTGTAAAATTGGGATAACTTACATGTCAAAATAGCGCTTCTTAATTTTTATATATATTTAAATATAGCATCTCTTCAATGGTTCTTGCTGGACTAAAAACATTATTTAATTTTGGTTTTTATTTTTACACAAATAGTCCTTCGTTATCTCCAATCATCTGAGGAAGGAAGTTACTATAATCTATTTTATATCCATGTATAGAGAGTCAATAAAAGGGATTTCTTCTATGAGAACTTTTTTGTTTTTATTTAGTGAAGATGAAAAGGAAAAATTGGCAATTATTTCAACAACGCGCTCCCCTAAAGGTTCCGAGACTTTGGTAAGAATATTTTGAGAGCTTAATTTTACATTAAGACAATGTGATAGCTCATTTTCTTGGATCTTAAGAGAAGAGAAACATAAAAGCTTATCAGGAAATGGTACAAAGGTGTTTTTATTAATAGCTACAGTCTTCAGTTTACTGTGGTATGTCATCAGTGTTCTGATGGGCAGATGACATTTTGTTCTTTTTTGTTCTTGCTTTTTCAACAGTTATAATTTCTCTACATAAACTAGTAGAGGTATTGGGAATTATACCTCCTCTAATAATGTTAGGGTTTGGTTTTGAACTTGTTGGCCTTTTTTAAGGTATCCAAGTTTTCTTCTCGAATATTCACTTTTCCAATTCAATATATTTCTGTGGTTTTGCATTTTCATCTGAATATGAAGGGAGGCGATTAGGAATTTTATCCTTTCCTGAACCTCATCTTCCCACAGTTGGAGACGTGTTATATTTTGTTTTGGTTTTCAGATTTTCTCTTAAATAATTCAGGACATAACAATACCGAGAGGCACCAAAAAAAGAAAGAAACAAACAAAGAAAAAACTTTTGACCTATCTGTAGAATGCCAAATTAAATACAATTTATTTTATAGCTCAAGGACCACAACAGTTTTAAAATACAACTCAGAATATATTGTCCTCTGCCCTCTTGATCCTTGCACTGAAAAGTAAGCACAGAAAATCAGTCTGGACCAAAGATATAAATAAGGCATGCAGAAAAAAAAAAATTTAATGCATCTTTTTATTTTTAAGAATGGAAGGGCTAAGAGTGGCTCAACAACAAGCCCAGAGTTGCAGACTGTGATTACTTTTAAATAATGAATGTTTTGAAGAAATGCAAACAGTTGAGTCTTAAATTTTGCTGTGGAATTTTGTCTCGGTGTAGAAGAGAAAGAGAGGAATGAGAATCTGTTTATAAAAACAGACAATGACTAGACCATATATGGAAATAGAACTCTGATCCATAATATCTTTAGCAACCAGCCCAGGGATGTAAACCACAAGGGCCACAGCAATGGCCCAAACAGTTCAGGATGTGTGAGTGACTGCCAGCTTTCTAATTGCTTGCTCCTGCCTCCAACTCAGGACCCATCCTGAGGGAAAAAAAATAGAGAGAGAGAGAGAAAGAGAGAGAGAAAGAGAATATAGAATTCTGACTTTTAGAATGTGACGTAGAATTAGCATGCATATATTCTATATTCTCTCTCTCTAAATATATATATATATATAAAAAATATATATATATATTCCCCAAATCAGTCAACAAATATATCCTGTTTCTAATTAACCTAAATCCAGCTTCCTCCTGCCAATAACTTCTAATCAGAGCATACCTGAGCCTTCTTTTCTTTTAATACAAAATTTTTTCACTTCCCTGACAGTGTTTGAATCTCTGCCAAATACAAATAATAGTGGCTGACTCCCTTGCTATAACTGACTCTGAATGTATAGACAGCTCTGGGTAAATATCCACTTTATGCTTATTTGAATATTTTCACATATTCCCACAGAAGCAAATAAAAGTCAGACATCAAGGGCCCTTGATTATGTGCAAACTCTGTTATTGTCCTGTAACCTACTTTGCTACATTTGGTGTTTGTTTTGTGTCAAAACTTGCCAAGACTGCACCAAATTTTGGCAGAAATAACATCAAACTCTTAGAAGTTTTAGACATACAACCTTTGGCACTTACTAACAATTCTGTGTGCAAGAAGAAATGAGGAGAAGATGTACCAGATAAAAGCTGGGTGACTATTTCACCTCTGTTCTTAAATCCAAATTTAGAGGTTCTCTTTTATATGAATATAGTCCAAGGTGCATCCCAGCCCGCTAGCATCTTACCAGAAATTACTTTGTAATCCACAAGGAAAGAGACTCTCATAGTCTGAAGTAAACAAACAATAATACATTTTGTATAAGAGGTTCAATAGGACATTTTGATTACAATGGGACTAATACTCATTTGAAACAAAGGTTGAAAACTTTTTGTAAAGGGCAAAATAGTATATCTTTTAGGTCTTATGGGCCATATGATCTTTGTGGCAACTACTAAATTGTTGAAAGCTGTCTCCCCAAATATCACCAACACAAGCTGTTGATAAAACAAAGCTGAGTTTATTGCTTACAACGATAAGGGAGAATGCCACCTCCACAAAGCTTTGGCAGTATCTCAGTTGGGGGAAGATAAGGTCTGAATTTGCTGAGATTTGGAATTGTGTGTATGGTGGGTCTTTAATGTTGGAGTTTGATTAGGATTAGGTAAGAATGACACTATGACAGTCTTGGATTGGGGGGAAGAGTAGGACAAGGATTTGAGTAAATTATTCAAAGAATCTTAGGAGACAAACTGCTTGTTGATGTTTCTCTTTGAAGAATTGATAGGTCTTCCAATTCCTGTAATGAACAACCAAACCATTTGCTTGCACAGAAACTTCTTGGAACAGCAAAGGAATGTTAATGAAGAGGGTGGAACAGCAAATCATGTTAATGTAGACAATAAGGGTATCATTTGCATTCTGTCTAGGTCAAGTGTCGGGGTAGACAATTCTGGCCCCCAGAACTCTGCCGTTGTAGTGCAAAAGCAGCCAGAGACAATGCATAGCCAAACAGAGAAGCTGTATACTAATAAAACTTGATATGCAGATATTGAAATTTGGATTTCACGTCATTTTCAAGTCCAAACATATCCTTCTTTGATTATTTTCAAGCAGTTAAAAACTTAAAACCATTTTCACCTTTGAAACTATAAAACACATTACTGGATGGAAAGCCAACGGAAGTAATGTGTATAGAAAGTAAAACATTAAGGGTTTCTTTTTTATATTTAATTTTACTTTAGAGCCTATGACATAAAATTATTTTGATTACTGGAGTGGAGGCATGCCCATCTTTTCATTACTGGGGAGAAAGAATTGCATTTTTCCAGAGATTTCTTTTTCTGTGTCCAGTCATTTTCAAGTACTACCCACATAGAAACACATAGAGATAGTCATCTTGCTGCTCCTCATGCTACTCATGTAGTGTCAATTTGCATTTTGATAGTGTAAGCTTCTGATTTTAATTCCTATGGGAGCCTGGAATAGGTCCTGAGACCAGTTGCATTGCTCGACACCCGTGTGTCAGGGTAAGAGCACAAATGTAGGACTCTGCTCTGCTTCAGTCCACTCATTTCTTCCAGGCCCCAGTGGTGCTCCATAACAAGAAGGACCGTGCACACAATCCTATGTAATTCAAAACACTGCAACACATATGTCTCAAGTTCCGTAAACCTCACCTCACCTCCAAGCCTAGCAACAGCCAGCATTTCTTGGCTAAGTTTCTAGCCTAGGGATATGTGTGCTGATGGTGGGCTTTTCCTTGAGAGGATGGAATCAGGGAAGAAGCTCATTGAAAGGTCCTGACTGCAGTCTTATAGGTGTTGGACAGGGGATTTGGGAGTCCTGACTGTTAGAATGTGATGTAGAAGTATCATGGATTTTTGGTGATTCAGTCGCATTGGCCATGTGATTTTCCTTGCCCCACAAATTGGAATAAATTCCTCTAAACTATGAACCCAGGAAAATAATCAGTGATGCAAGGCCATTCTTATTTGTGACAGTTTACCAAGTTGTATCCTTTTAATTCCAGGTAAATTTCACTGCTGTCTTCACATTAGAGTATAGCCTTTGATGACCCTGCTTCTGTGCAATAGTACAGTCTCCACTATAAATGGAATTTATGCATTTCTCTTTTCTCAAACATCTGCAACTAGAACCCAAGGATCAACATTTCTGATACTGGTAAATGGTCCTGGAGTTGGAGTACTCAGTTAACACTGGTTTCAAGCACTTGTTATTTTTTGCATCCTAGAGATTTCGCTAGCAGTTTTTATTTTTTGAGAGTTTAGCTATTCATTTAGTAGACTCTCGTAACATATTAAGAATATGTACATATATTTTAAAAGTTGGTTTTAAATTTTAAAGTTTTTCTAATTACGAAGCCTATCAAATAGCTGAAAGTGGAGACCTCACACTCCTGTTTAAACCACTTTTTATATTCATTTTATAAAATATATAGAATCATTCTTTTGTTGTATTTTTAGTTTACATTTTCTCTTTCCCTTTCAGTTCTTGAGTTTTTTTTTTTTTTTTTTTTTTTTTTTTTTTTTAGCAAAGTAATAACTGCTCTAACTCAACATTTTCATCTTTGGCAGGAGATTTTTTTTTTATTGATTATATTTCTAAATAATTAAATTCAATAACTTATTTTCAAATCTACCATGTCTGGTTTTAGTTTAATAATATTAGTCTTCAGCATTTTCAGTCTAGGAGGAAAATGTCTTTCTATTGGAGGAAATTAGATTGCAGTATATTTTTTTATAAGGATAAAATTGCCTTTATTAACATTTCCAGTTTACAAAATTAATGTTTTATTTTATTTTTCTCATAAAGATTAAGATTCTAAGTTTGTTTGGTTGATGTAGCAAAGGTAATTATAACAAGAAAATATTGCTTGGAAAAAGTAACTTTACAATAACTCCCAGTTAACATATTTTTATGTCTCTATTTCACAGCAAGGAACTCTTTCCATTTCAGGCTTTGTGGTGTCTGCATGAAAGCATGTGAATTTTACTGTAAAAGGAATTTATTTGTGTGCATATTAAAAAATAAAGACATGATGTATAAAAGAGCTGGAAATGCACAGCTCTATGTAGATACAGCAACTGTTTGCAGGTATTCTACATTCTTACAGGGCACATATATTTCGAAACTGAACAAATGGAAAGTACTCAAAGTCAAAGTGCAAATGTATGGAACTTTTATTTTGTGAAATAATTTTAAATTATGGATATAATATTTGAAATAATGTCAAATGAATCATAAGGTTTTAATAGAAAACATTTTAAATATAGTAAATTATTAAATCATTGGTTACCTTGACATCTTAATAAGACTTAAAGCAGGAAAAAGAACACATGTTTTAAAATAATGTGGACTTTCTCATTTACACTGTGTTCATATATTATATGCAAATTTAATAAATACTGAAAAATTAAAATATTATAAGTACATTCTAAACAACATACTTTATCTATTATGAAATTGAATTTTTATGACTTGCAATTTGGGGAATTTCCATAAATAATTGTAGTTCATTAATCACATTTGAATATTTTTCTAAAATCTTTTTAATGCAGAACTAACAGTACAGTAATATTTAAGTAATATTTCAAGTAAATAACTACATCTTTATAAACTCTTTCTATTTTTTGCACTAGAAGCAATGCAATTTCCATCTCGTCCTGCCTCATTATTTCCAGCTCTCTGCCTTGTTTGTTAGGATCTGCACATTCTGTTTGATTTTTCGCCAATGTACCATTACTTTCACCATCTCACCAGCTCTCCTTTATCTATATTACTCACGTCTTTATTCTGCAGATTTTCCATTTATATGTCACTTTTCTCTGCTACTAAGTTGCTTTGAGGTATATTTTTAATTGTGCCACTTAGGCTATTGAAATATGCTACTATCTGTGGGAGAAATGACATTTTTTGCAATGATTTTTGTTGTAGAAAGAGAGAAAATGGCGAGGTCAATTTTAACGCCAACAAGCATCATGACTATAATAACTTAATCATCAATTTCTCCTTCCAAACTTCCAAGCTCTCAAATATCACAGCCAATCACCAGGCTCCCAGAGAACACGAACAATGAAGGAGAAGAAAATTTAAAAGAGCCAAAGGAATTCAGAGAGAAGTTTCTAAGATAAAATTAAAGAGTCGTGTTGTATTAGGACTATTTTATCTATTCAGGAAGGCATTTTGCAAGCATTTACTTATTTACCATTTGGCTGTATAATATTAATATGGTATGAATATATACCAATGACATACAATTTTTAATAGAATAAATTACATATGATAGATTCACACTTATCCTAATGAAAAAACCTAAGATATTTCTAAGTTAATCGATTTAAGTCATTCACTATTCACCAAAGTTTGAATTTAAAGATAGCCATTTCAGACCATTTCAGAAATACTACTATGGGCAGAAAGAAAGGGGAGGAATACATCAGATTAGAAATTGACTAATTTCTAAAATCTCTTTCCTTTGGGTAGATACCCAGTAGTGGGATTGATGGATTGAATGGTAGCTCTACCTTTATTTATTTAAGGAATCTTTATGCTGCTTTCCGTAGTGGTTGTATTAACTTACATCCTTCCAGCAGTGTAGAAGAGTTCCCTTTTCACCCTATCCACACCAATATCTATTGTTTTTTGACTTTTTAAATAATGGCCATTCTTGCAGGAGTAAGGTGATACTTAATTGTGGTTTTAATTTGCATTCCCTTGGTGATTAGTGATTTTTTGTTTCATATGTTTGTTGGCTATTTGTATATCTTCTTTTGAGAAATATCCTTTACCCACTTTTTGATGGGATTATTTGTTTTTTACTTGTTGATTTGTTTGAGTTCCTTGCAGGTCATTATTCTAAGTGAAGTAACTCAGGAATAGAAAAATCAAATACTGCATGTTCTCACTTATAAGTGGGAGCTAAGCTATGAGGATCCGAAGACATACAGAGTGATGTAATGGACTCTGGATACTCGAGTTGGGGAGGAGGTTGGGAGGGGGGTGAGGGATAAAAGTCTACATACTAGGTACAGTATACACGTATATTGGGTGACAGGTGCACTAAAATCTCAGAATTCACAACTAAAAAACTCATCCATGTAACTAAAACCCACTGTACCCCCAAAACTATTAAAATTAAGAAAAAAAAACTAAAATTGAAAGAAAACACAGAAAAAAAACTAAAATTAAAAATAAAGTTAAATAAAATAAAATAAAACCTCTCTCACTATATGGCACCTCTAATGTCAAGATCTACTTCTGGTATTTTTTTTTTTTTTTATCTTCATTTTGGTCACCAAGAAGAATGCAGTAATAGAAAAGAACATACTGCCCAGTGCAGTCAAAGAAACACATGGTTGTAATGCAACCATGGAAAATACAGTTCGTATCCCTCTCCCCTCCTTGTTTTCTTTGGTTTGGCTTGATTGGATTTGCTTAATTCTAACAGGTAAATAAATTAGAGTTTGGAAAGAATTTTTTTAAATTTCTAATTGGTTATGCTAAGGACTTAGATTGTGATGTTAAAACAAGTAATAGAATTTTTGTAGCTAATATTTTTATTCAGAATTATAAAAAGTGAACAAATTGTATTAACTATACCAAATTTATATGTTGACACATGTAGTCAAATGTTTATATATAAGTACACACATATGTGTGTGCATTATGCAGTACAGTTCTATGACTTTTGCCAATTGTTTACATGCGTATTAACTCTCAGTTAAGGTTTATAACAAGTTCAACTCCTCAGAAAAATCACTTAAAAGACGTCCAAGAAAATGCCACTCTCACCAATAGAGACTGTCCTGATTTCTTTAGTCATATGTTTGTGGGTTTTTTTTTTTTTCCTATTTTAGAACTTTAAATAAATAAAATCACACAGCATGCACTGTTTTCTGTCTGGCTACTTTCAGTCAACCTCATGTTTTTGAGGTCTATAGATGCTGTTGTGTACATAAATAGCTTGGCATATATAAATAGCTTTTTATTTTTGAGTAGTCAACAATACGCCTATAGAAGAATTTGTTTATCTATTCTCATTTTGATATACATTTGAATTTTCTCCAGTTTTGACTGGGTTTATATGTTCTAGATCCAAGTATCTTGGATCTAGGTACTTGAAACATATTTTACAAATATTTTCTCAATTTTTGGCCTGCCCATTACCCTCTTTTTGAAGTTTTAATTATGGAATTTTTTTTTTTTTTTTTTTTTTTTTTGAGACGGAGTTTCGCTCTTGTTACCCAGGCTAGAGTGCAATGGCGCGATCTCGGCTCACCGCAACCTCCGCCTCCTGGGTTCAGGCAATTCTCCTGCCTCAGCCTCCTGAGTAGCTGGGATTACAGGCACGCGCCACCATGCCCAGCTAATTTTTTTGTATTTTTAGTAGAGACGGGGTTTCACCATGTTGACCAGATGGTCTCGTTCTCTTGACCTCGTGATCCACCCGCCTTGGCCTCCCAAAGTGCTGGGATTACAGGCGTGAGCCACCGCGCCCGGCCAATTATGGAATTTTTAATTTTAAGGAAGTCCATTATCTTTTTGCTTTAGTGGCTTGACTGAAAATCAAATGATCCTAGAAATACAATATATTTCTGAGCTATTAATTGGGTATCGCTTATCTGCTTCACTTACATTTATGTGAAAGCATACTATCTTCATTATTATAACTTTAATAATCTTATGTTTATATTTGTGTCAATTTTTTTGAAATTTAATTATCTTTAAATATTGTTCTGCTCCAATTTTCCTCTAGTCTCCATCAAGCAGTTCAACAATATTTATATGAATCTGTTTAATACTATGCCTATTAGACTATGTTTTTATTCATATTTTTCTGCCTTTTATTCTTTCTATGTTTTATATATTAGGTAGATTCTTGGTAATTTCTACTTGGTAGAATCTACTTAAGTAGCTTCTATCTTCAAGTTCATTAATTTTTTTGTTGTTTTGTTTTCTGGTGAGACTAAACTGTTTTTGGCCCTATATTGTGATTTAATTTTTACTTTCAATGCTGTATTTTTGAGTACAAGATATTTCATTTTGTTATTTTTATATCATTCATTTCTGTCACCAACCTGTGTTTTCCTTCAAATATTTAAATATATTTGTAACAGCTCTTTTATATAATTATCTAATAATTTTATCTTTGTCATCTAATGCTGTTTTAATTGGTTAACTTTTCCCTAGTTATGGGTCATATTTCCTGTTTCTTTGCATATCTAGTAATCTTTTACTGTATAGTATACATGTAATAATGAACTTGTTATATACCTTTGATTGAATAGTCTATATCATGTTTTATGTAACCAATTCACTGGATATTGTTGTTTTTGTCCTTTAAGTGATGTTGGGCTTTGCTAAGCAGGTGCATGCCAAAACCAAGTTGCTCCTCTTGGGTTTCTCTTTTTTTGTTCAGTAGTCAACAGAGTGACTCCAGGCAAAAAAATAAGCAGCTTACTTATGCAAAAAGATTGTATGCTCTTTGTTTTCCAGTAGTTGAATAGTGCTCTTACTTATTATATCAAATTTTGCAATTGTACACATGACAGGGCAAGTCCAGTATCAGTTATTTCATCAAAATGATAAGCAGATAGATTGGTGTTATTTAAATGATACTTTCAAAGTTCAATTTTTTCTTTAAAAATCACATTATAAAAATGTATGCCAAAGAATTTTTATGTTTCTCCTAGAAATTATAAATGTTCTCAGTTTTAAATGAAACTTAATTAACTCAGAGTATCATATATTTTCTGTTACTCCTGGTGAAATAATAGGAGGAATATTTTGGCCAACTACTTTCTTGTCTATTAAAATACTCTCATTTCTTTAAGTTCAACTTACAAGACATTGTCTTTGTAAAAAATTTCTCAAGTTCTAAAAGTTCACTTTGATTCCTGTACCTGTGATATATTTTACAGCTCTATTAGCACAATCATTTTTCTTTATATTTTTCTCTGTATCCTCTCCCAATATTTTGAATGTTTCTTGAGGCAACAATATTGAAATGGCCAAAATATAAAAATAATAATCTTATAGATAATAAAAAACATGGCCTAGATGGTCATCCAGGGACCTTCAAAATTAAACTTCTTAGAAAGATGAAGAGAGAATAATTTGCAGCTACAGCTAGTTAAAAACCTGGTAATTTATTAAGACTTTGGACTCAGTGAATTTTCTATGCGTTTTATTAGAAGATGGAGACTGGAGAAATAAGTATTAAAAAGGCATATTTGTTATTTTATTTTATTTTACTTTTGAAAAGACAGAGTCTCACATTGTCACCCATGCTGGAGTGCAGTGGTATGATCATAGCTCATTGAAGCATTGAACTCCTAGGCTCAAGCATCCTCCCTCCTCAGCCTTCTGAATAGCTGAGACTACAGACACATGACACCATACCAGACTAATTTTTAAAATTTATTGTAGCAATGACATTTCACTATGTTGCCTAGGCTGACCTCAAACTCCTGGCCTCAAGCAACGCCTCTACCTAGGCCTTCCAAAGTGCTGGAATTACAGGCATAAGCCACTGTCCATGGCCCAACAGCATTTAAAAATTTTGTTTCTTAAGTATTTTACACAGTAGTGAATATAATTATAAATATAAGTATAATCATTGAAAATGGAACTGGAAGGAACACAGAGCCAAAACCACAGTCCTTTTTTTTTTTTTTTAATAAGAATTTAGATTTAAGCACATCCACTTTTTAAAGTCCCCATTGTAGACTTAAGTCCACTTTTTAGATTTAAGTCCACTTTTTATGAAAAAATATTTTTAGCCCCAAAACTATTGTTAACTTAGAAGCTGCAATTCACTGTCAAAGATTCAATGAATGGCACTACTCAAGTGGAAATAAATTTAAAAGTTTGGAAATAGTACATGAAAATAGTTCTCAGTTTACTCTTCAAAGCTACAGTTTATTCACTTAATGTGGCCCACTGGTGACTGAAAACATCACTTGTTTGTGCACTTATCTGGAATAAATGCTGAACCCCCCAAAAATGTACCAAGTGTTATGGACTAACTTGTGTCACCTCAAAATTTAGAGATTGAATCCCAAACTCTTAGTGACTATATTTGGAGATAAGACCTTTAAGGTGATAATGAAGGTTAAATGAGGTTATAAGGGTAGGGCTTAATTCAGTGGAACTGGTGTCCTCATAAGAAGAAATAGCAGATTCTCTTTCTCTGTCTCTGCTCTCTCTCTTCTCTCTCTCTGTACCTTCATAAAGATCAGACAGCTTGAGGACACAGTGAAAAGGTGGCTGCCTGTAAGCCAGGAAGAGAGACATCACCAGAAACCAACCCTGCCAGCACCTTAATCTTGGATTTTCAGCAGCCCAAACTGGGAGAAAATAAATTGCTGTTGTTTAAGCTACCCAGTTTATAATATTCTGTTAGGGAAGCCCAAGCAGACTAACATATACCAATGAATAGTTTTTTCTAGGATTCGCACACTAGTTCTTGGGGAAATAGGTCATAGCTGCCAGGTATCAAGGTGCTAGCCAACAAACTGGCTCCCTGACTCTAATTGGTTTACTTCCCTATGACTATACGTAGCTTCTAGTAAATGCATCTCTATATTAAAAATATTTCAAACCTATAATTTCTTAAATGTTCAATAATTAAGTTTTGAATTTATCCGTTAAAAAGTAATGATTTTTGTCCTAGGTCTTGAAAACAGTCAGAAGTTTTTTAAAGTAATTGCTTGTTTCTTTGTTTTGTTTTGTTTTGAGATGGAGTGTCACTCCTGTTGCCCAGGCTGGAGTGCAATGGTGCAATTTCAGCTCACCACAACCTCTGCCTCATGAGTTCAAGCGATTCTCCTGCCTCAATCCCCTGAGCAGCTGGGATTACAGGCATGTGCCACCATTCCTGGCTAATTTTGTATTTTTGGTAGACACAGGGTTTCTCCATGTTGGTCAGGCTGGTCTTGAACTCCTAACCTCAGGGGATCCACCCACCTGGGCCTCTCAAAGTGCTGAGATTACAGGTGTAAGCCACCGTGCCCGGCCAAGTAATTGCCGGGCAATTACATTTTTTTTTTAAAAAGTACTTTTTTTAAAAAAAAAATAAAAATAATTTTTTTAGCATCACTTCATTCAATAAATATAGATTCAATAGAAGTAGGTAACTTTTAAAAAAAGACATGAAGAAATTTTAAAAACCACATTGTAATATCTTATTTGACCTCACTTAAATGCAAATGTTGTTTCTACAACATTTATAAGAAAACATTTTTTTCCATCTTTTGCAGATATTATGCATTGTTCTTTACAAGGATAGAGAAACAATTAATCAAGATCATCTTAGCAACAATTTTCCATATGCTCCTTATTTTCATTGGAAATAAACTAATTCAATAATGTGCATTTCAGTATTATATTGAGGGCTAGACACAGAAAATCCAAAGTCATACAACTGGGGGCAAGACTCCTTCTTAATATTACTTTTCCATTCTAAGGTCATATCGTTGTATGACTTTTGTGTGTAAGTGCCTTATTCTCCAGAATATTGAAGTGAAAATGAGTCTTTCTTTTTTCAGTTCATTGGGTTCTGATCAAAAATGATAAATTAGTACCACTGTTTCCATAACTTATAGCCAAAGATGTTCCTAGAAAACATTTTCTGTTACTGAAGACATAGTGACAACCATAAAATGATCATCAGAATATCCAATAAAAACCTCTCTCAATGGTGTAGATTTTCCTTAGATACCATCTGTCTGCTGTGTTCCCTTAAAAATATAGCATATCATTCACTCTTTGGTGTACCTGGACATCTTATTATCACTGATCCTTTAAGAAAAGTAATAGAAGTAACTTGCATATACAGTATTAATATTCTTCTCCAATAAAGGACCTTAAGAAGTTATAGAGAAAATGAATTTGATATTTTATTTCTAGTATTTGAAATAATTAATTGCATGTTTTAATATATATTGTTAGATTGCAAATTGAACTGAGCTAGCATAAATCAAACTATAATTTGCAAAAATAGGTATTTTAATTTGACTTTAGAAAACCTAAATACATTAAAAAAAATTAAAAACCCACAAAAATTGAAGATCAAATGTAGTTAAATATTTGCAAAAGAATACTTATTAAAATTTCATTTGCAAATTAACCTGCAGATCTAGTACTCCTGCAGAGATTCAATCCCTCCAATTCCCATGCATTCAAAAGAGAATATATAAAGAAGAACATGAATCTTAGCTGAATTAATGAATTTGGATACTGCTCTGAAAAAGTAGCAAGCCCCTCCCAATTCATTATAATTTCCTCTTTTGCTTCTACCTCGTCCCACTGTTGTTCCTTCTGTCAGAAATGGCTGACTAGCTCTTACTCATTTCTGGGAAACCAGCTAAGCAATCCCCTTATCTAAAATGTCTTCTCTGACTCTGACTGCCTCACCCTGACTTTCATATTCTTGTTGCCATACTGTTGAAGCGCCCAGTGTTTGCTTCATTGTAGGCAAACAAACTTACTACAAAACATACACATACAATACAACCCATTCCTATCCTTCTTAGTATTCTGTCATTCATATCTGGGGTCTTCCTCACCAAGTCAGTAGAAATCACTTTCTTCTAAAATTGGCAATGACCTACATTTTGCCAATTTTTCTTTTTTTGACAAAGTCTTTCTCTGTTGCCCAGGCTGGAGTGCAGTGGTGCAATCTTAGCTCACAGCAACCTCAACTTCCTGAACTCAAGAGATCCTCCCACCTAAGCCTCCCAAGTAGCTGGGACTACAGGCGCATGCCACCATGCCCTGCTAATTTTTGTATTTTATGGAGAGATGGGTTTTTACAATGTTACTCAGGCTGGTTTTGAACTCTTGGGCTCAAGCAATCTGCCCACCTGGGCTTTGCAAAGGACTGGGATTACAAGTGTGAACCACTGCACCTGGCCCTTACCAATTTCAAATAACTTGGTGATAAACTTTCTAGAAGTTCTCAAGCATACATGACATAGCTAACACTCCTCAGTATCTTTAAGAATTTTTACCTTATAGTTTTGGAAACACTAAATATTTCAGATTTTCTCTCTGACAGTCTGGGTTTGCCTTTGTTGAATCCTCTCAGGGACAGTCTTCACTTTATTTCTTTCTCTCATTTTTTCTGTTGGTGATCTGATCTATTTACTTTATTTGAAATACAATTTAAATATTGACTCACAAATTTATATCTCCTGTGCAACTTTTCTGCTAAGCTGCAGATACGTTTATCTAACTGCTGACTTCTAGTCTTAATCTCTTTCACTCTATTCTCCACAGAGTAACAAGTCCAATTATTTATAAAGTATTCAGCACATATTATAACACTTGTGCTTCAAAACCTTGAAAAACATCTCCTTGCAACCAGGGTGGGGCTCAGGGTCTCAACTCCTTCCCCGTGCTCGGGGAATAGGAACAGAGCTGCGGGGGCATCCCCAAAACGCTTCCAGTTCTCTAATCTGATGTTTTCCCGGATGTGCCCAGGTCGTTGGCATCTCTTCCCCCAAGAACGGGAGAAGGGGCCCCAGAGGTGAGGTGAGCTTACCGTTATAATATCTTGGACCCAAAGAGTTTAGCAGAGAGTGATTTATTAGGCACAGAGTGAGAAAGGGAGAAGGAGAGAGAGCTCCCACCCGGCTATCATGGGAGGGGATCCAAAGGAGGAATCTCTGTAAGTAAGGAGCAGTGGGTTTTTAACCCTGGAGTTATTCCTGCCTCATTCAAGTTCTCATCCAATGAGAGGAGTTCTTTCAAACTTCTGCTGGAGTGATTGATCTTTGACTCTGATACCAGATTGGCTACTTGGCCCACAAACGAGCCCCCTCTCCCAGAGCTTTCCAGGAGCTTTCGGAACAAAGAAGTTCACCTGGAGTTTCTCCCTAGCCCCTACCTTGCACTGGGAAATTCTTGCCTTTAAAACCAGGTCCCTGTGGACTCAGCAAGAGAAGTTATTTGTTCCTTAACACAGTCCCTCATCACTACAGCCCAAATAGAGCCCAATTTTGAAAATAGCCTGTGTTAACGTGTTCTGGCTTTACGTTCCTCTCTGAATACCAGCCCTACCAGCTCTTCTTCCACGTCACCACTTTTCCATTAGTTCTTGGAAGATAATCAGTTTTTTCCACATCAGATTTTTTTTTATATGTTATCCCTTCTCTTCCCCTTACTCTTCATATAGCTTCAGGTCAGTTAATCTGTCCCTCGCCTCTTTAAATCTGATCTTTCTCTTTACAAGATGTTCACTACCTTTATATCACACATCACAACTTGTCATTATATAAATTACATTTACTTACTGATATAGTTTGGATGTCCCCTCCAACTCTCCTAATGAAATATAATCCTTATCAGTAGGTTGGTTGTGGTGGGAGGTGTTTGGGTCATGCGGGGTGGATCCTTCATGGCTTGATGCAGTCCTTGTGATAGTGGGTGCGTTCTCGACAGATAAAATTGTTTAAAAGTATGTGATACCTCCTGGGACCCCTCTCTTGCCATATGACATGTCTGCTTTTGCTTCCCTGAGGCCTCCCCAGAAGTTGAGCAGATATTAGTGGCATGCTTCCTATACAGCCTGCAGAACTATGAGACAATTAAATATCTTTTCTTTATATATTACTTGGTCTCTGGTATTTTTTATAGCAATGTAAGACAGTCTAACACCAAAAATTGGAAGCAAGGAGTGGAGCATTGTAATAAGATACCTGAAAATGTAGAAGCAGCTTTGGAACTGGGTAACTGAAAGAAGCTGAAATAATTTGGAAGGCTTAGAAGAAAATAGGAAGCAAAGAGAAAGTTTGGAACTTCTTAGAGACTGGTTAAATGGTTTTATTGAAAATGCAGACAGTGATATGGACAGTGAAATTGACATGGTTTGGCTCTGTGTCTCCACTCAAATCTTGTTTCAAATTATAATCCCCATAATCCCCAAGCATCGAGGGCTGAACCTGTTGGGAGGTGATTGGATCATGGTGGCAGTTTCCGTCACACTGTTCTTGTGATCATGAGTGAGTTATCATGGGAGTTGATGATTTTATATGGGGCTTTTCCCCCTTAAATCATTTGTTCTCTCTCTCCTGCCACCATGTAAGATGTGCCTCTTCACCTTCCGCCATGATTGTAAGTTTCCTGAGGCTTCCCCAGCCATGCAAAACTGAGTCAATTAAATCTCATTTCTTTATAAATTGCATACCATTTTCAGGTATGCTTTCATAGCAGTGTGAAATAGACTAATACAGAAGTCCAGGTTGATAAGGTCTCAGAAGGAAATGACAAACTTATTGGCAATTGGAACAACGGTCACTCTGGTTATGCCTTAGCAAAAAAAACTTGGCTGTATTGCATTCATGCCCTAGGGATCTAGGAAAGTTTTAACTTAGGAATGATGACTTAGGGCATGCGGAAGAAATTTCTAAACAGCAAAGCATTTAAGAGGTGGTCTGGTTGCACTCAGATGTGGGAGTAAATAAATAAGTTGGAATTTATAATTAAAATGGAACCAGAGCATTAAAGTTTAGAAAATCTGTAGTCTGACTAAGTGGCAGAGAAAGAAAAAGCACTACCAGGAGAGGAATTCAAGTGAGTGTGGAGCAACCGCTTGGTAGAGTGATTTAAATGACTGAAAGAGAGCCACATGCTAATAGCCAAGACAAGGGAAAAAAGCCTTGAAGGTATTTCAGAGATCTTTGAGAAAACTCTCCCATCACAGGCCCAGAGGCCTACAAGAAAACAATGGTTTCATGCCCTAGTGTTGGGGTGCCACTGCCCTGCACCACTCCAGGAGGGTACTCCTCTTATGCCAGCCACTTCAGTTCCAGCATTTGTTCAAAGGGCCCCAGATTCAACTCTGGCCACTCCTTCAAAGTGTGCAAGCTATAAGCTTTGGCAGCTTCCATGGGGTGTTAGCCTATAGATAAACAGAGTGCAAGAATGAAAGAGGCTTGGCAGCCTCTGCCAGGATTTCTGAGGATATATGAGAAAACCTGGGTGCCCAGGCAGACACCTGCTGCAGGGGCGGAGACCTCACAGAGAACTTCTACTGGGCAGTGTAGAGGGGAAATGTGGGGTTGGAGGCTCCACACAGAGTTCCTACCAGTGCACTGCCTAGTGGAGCTGTAGGAAAGAAGCCACCATCCTCCAGACCTCAGAATTGCAGATCTAGTGGACAGCTTGCACCTGTCACCTGGAAAAGCCACAGGCACTCAATGTCAGCCCTTGAGAGCAGTCATGGGAGCTGAACCCTGCAAAGCCACAGGGTGGTACAGTCCAAGGCCTTGGGAGCCCACCTCTTGCACAAGTGTGCCCTGGATATAGAACATGCTGTCAAGGGAAATCATTTTGGAGCTTTAAGATTTAATGACTGCCCTGCTGTGTTTCAGCCTCATATGGAGCCTCTAGTCCCTTTCTTTTGGCTAACTTTTCCCCTTTGGAATGGGAGTGTTTATCAGATATCTATACCCCAATTGTATCTTAGAAGTAAATTACTTGTTATAATTTAACATGCTCATATATGAACAAAACTTATGATCATATGAGACTTTGAACTTGAGACTTCTGAGTTACTTCTGGAATCAGTTAAGACTTTAGAGTTTAGGGGACTTTGGAAAGGAATGATTGTATTTTACAGTGTGAGAAAGACATGAGATTTTTGGGGCCAGGAACAGAATGGTATAGTTTGGATGTCTCCTCCAAACCTCACGTTGAGATGTAATTCCCAATGTTGGAGGTGAGGCCTGGTGGGAAGTGCTTGGGTGATGGGGTGGATCTGTCATGGCTTAGCACTGTCCTCATGATAGTGGGTGAGTCCTTGAGAGCTCTGGTTGTTTAAAACTGTGCAACACCACTCCTCTTTGCTCCTGCTCTCACCATGTGACGTGCCTGGTTCTGCTTTCCTGAGATTTACTCAAAATCCCAGTAAATGCCAGTACTGTGCTTCTTCTACAGCCTGAAGGACTGTGAGTCACTTAACTCTCTTTTCTTTGTAAATTACCCAGGCTTCATTATTTTTTCTAGTAAAGTAAAAAATGTAAGAAAGTCCTAACATACTTATTCAGATGTTAATTACTGGTTTCCTCAATTAGACTGAAATTAGAGTGCAAGGAAACAATTATTTTTCTACATAATAGCTTAAGAAAATAAACACTGTGTCTATTTTTTTGTTTCCAATTGCTTGTCTCAGTGCTTGATATTAATAGATGTGTAGTATTAGTTAAACAAGTTTATATATGATAGAAGTAATCTGAAAAGTCTGAAATTATATCACATAAAATAAACTTATTTTGCTAAGCAATAATATGGAGTTATGCTCTTTCATTTGTAAGAGTTCAACCAATGTCACCAGTATAAAGAACTCTAAAGAGAAATTAGATATTTAAGAGAGGTCTAAATCCTATCATCATTCAATTATTAATGTATTCTCAAATATTTATAACCCATCTACTCTGACACATTGGAGATAGAACTATAGACAGAACAAAGGTCTGTCCTCAGTTTAATATGCAATATACTAAAATAAGCACTTATTTAAAGATTGAGTTGTACAGTCAGTACATGAAAACTTAAAAGAGTTTGATTTACAATAGATGCTGTATTTGTCTATTTTCACACTGCTGTAAAGAACTTCCTGAGACTGGGTAATTTATAAAGGAAAAAGTTTTAATTGACTTACAGTTCTGCATATCTGGGAGCCTCAGGAAGCTTACAATCATAACTGAAGGAGAAGCAGGCACATCTTACTTAGTGGCATGTGAAAGAAAGCATGAAAAGGAAAGAACCCGTTAGAAAACCATCAGATCTTGTGAGAGCTCACTCACTATTATGAGAACATCATGGGGGAAAACCACCCCAATGAACCAGTCGCCTCCCATGAGGTCTCTCTCTCTCTCTGGACATCTGAGGATTACAATTCAAGATAAGATTTGGTGGGGGACCCAAAACCTATCCGTATCAGATGTACATATTTCGGGGTACATGTGATAACTCAATAAATCCATATAATGTTTAAAGATCAAATAAGTTTAATTGAGATATCTATCACCTTAAATATTTGACTTTTCTACATGCTAGGAACATTGGAATTAATTCTTTTCTAGCATTTTAAAATTTATATAAGTTCCTTGTAAACCAAATTTACCCTTCTAATCTATCAAACACTATGTATTATTTCTTCTATCAAACTGTATGTTAGTACCTGTTAATCAGCCTCTTCTTATTTCCCATCTGCCCCACCTTACCCAGCCTCTGTATTTTCACAAGCTGTACTATTTTATCTACTACATATGAGTGAAAATATGTCATATTTTTCTTTTTCTGCTTAGCTTATTTCACTTAATGTAATGACCTCCAGTTTCACTCATGTTGCTGAAAATGATAGGATTTATATTTCATCGCTTATACATGCCACATAGAAAAAGTTTTTATAAGCCCATTGACAAACACATAAATTTATTTAGGAGAGATAAAAACATTCACTGTTGTATACTCAGAATAAATAATAGATGTATTTGATGTCAAATAGGGGGACATCCATTATAGAAATAAATAAGGTATAGAAAGGCCAAGAAAAATGAAAATGCAGAATGGGCTGTGAGAACACTGAGTAATTTTATTTTGGTTTTGCTAAAGTGTAGATTTTGTGGGTTTGTATATGAGTGGCTGCCTTTTGTGTTAAGGTGTGTGTTTGTTGAAGTGGTGGTTGTTGGTGGCTGGTGGCAGTAAAGAACACTAGAAATGCATTTCTGGAATCCTGAATGTTCCTTGAATTATGTTAAATAATTTGGACTTTATTGCACAGACAATAGCAAGGAATAAAAGTATTTTAGCACTGCTCAATTGAATGTGGTACAGTGGCCCTAAGTATCCACAGGGGGGTTGGTTCCAGGATATCCCCTTCCCCCTAAAGGATACCAAGTCTGTAAATGCCTGAGTCCTTGATATAAAATGACATATTTGTATATAACCTATATACATTCTACTTTATACTTGAAATCTTTCCAGATTATATGTATTATCTAATATAATATGAATTCTATGTAAATAGTTGTTATATTTCTAATAGGCATTCTTCTTATTATTTATGTCTTTCCAATCCAAGATGGGTTGAATTTGCAGACGTGAACGTTGCATATAAAGAAGGCTGATAGTTTAACCATTAAAAGCAAACAAATAAACAAAATCTCAACTAATTTGTATGGATTTTCAGATATAGAGAAACTACCAGATAGAGAGTTAAGAAAAAGTCATTACCTAGAAATAGATTATATCACTTACTCTAAGATGGTGGATCTGCTAACTTACCTGGATTCTCCAAAAGCAGAGACTAGCAGGAGCTAGTGAAAAGGTTAAGAGACTAGGCCAGGCACAGTGGTTCACGCCTGTAATCCCAGCACTTTGGGAGGCCGAGGTGGGAGGATCACGAGGTTACGAGATCAAGACCATCCTGACCAACATGGTGAAACCCCGTCTCTACTAAAAAAATACAAAAATTAGCTGGGTCTGTAGTCCCAGGAGAATTGCTTGAACTCAGGAGGCAGAGATTGCAGTGAGCTGAGACTGCACCATTGCACTCCAGCCTGGTGACAGAGCAAGACTCTGTCTCAAAACAAAAAAAGAAAAGAAAAGGTTAGGAGACTAGTGGTTTAAATAAAAGGAAACCAAACCACTTTATGAGCATAATTATGGAGTTGGCCATCACAGCAGGCCCTAGTGCACAATCTCACAGGTAGGTCAGAGAAGCATTATTCATCTCAAAACTATTTTCCCAGAGGACAGTAAGTGAAAGAATGCATTCCTTGACTTCTTTCTCCCATTAGTCAAGGTTGGTTCCTCAAGTGCTATCTCTGCCACACTTGTATGCTGCTTGTGCTAGAATATAAAAGAATTCCTGCAGTTGTGCCACAAAAAAAAAAAAAAAAAAAAAAAAAAAATGCAGTATTAGAGAACCCCTGGTATGGGAATTGAGAAGCACTAGGTACAGGTCTTAGAAGTGGCAAAGTCAAATCTCAACTGTTAAGTGACTGGTCAAAGCCTGATTGAAACGTATTGCTAGAGCAGTGGGCAACAAGAGTCATCCCATAATCCCACATATTGCTATTGTAAAAAGGCAATTGAAAAAAAAGGGCCTTTTTATTTTTATAATAGCTGAATGTCTGATAGAAGTTATATAAATAAGACAAATTTTTCACTTTTCCACCAAATGCTGACACGGCCTCACATACATACATGTCTTATAAGCATACTGTCAGAACAATTCAAATACAAATCTCAACTTCCTAGCAAGGTGAAACACATGCTTTTTCTTTCCAGTTCAGGAGTAACATTGGCCTAAATGAGAGATTTAGGCTGAAAAATCCTTGTGTTCCTTAAGCATGTTTTCAATGTTGACTTTATCTCAACAGATGATCTTTCTGCTTGAACGTGGATAATTCAATTTCTCCCCTTTTTCCACTAATGGATTTTCATTTAAATCTTTTTGCAGAAATCATCAATGTATTTGTCAGGCAGTGTTTAAGAAAGTGTTTGTCAAAATCTCTAAAGTTATTACAATTTTCCTTTTTTCATATGGAAGGAAAAAGAAAGATTTTTTTTTTAGAATATTAAAAAGAGAAGAAGAGTCATTCCTGTAAGAACCTAGAAGACTAATCTTCCTTGAATCCTCATAACTCCTTATAACAAGAACTGAAACTTCTCTTTTCAAATGCATTTATTTCTTAATTGAAATAGCCTGTTTGCTGGGATGGCAATTTAGATATATGTAACTTTCTTGATTTTCAAGCATACGGTGAACCCCATTTATCCTTTGAAATATTTACTTCATCATTGAATCTTAGAGAAAGATTACAGCACAGATTCTCCAAAAATATTATAAATTTATCTCCATTTTTAATGGATTGTAAAATGAAGAAGTAGGTGGTCTGATTATGTAATTTGATTTTCAGTATCGACAACAGAATATCTAAATATGCTATGCTGAAACTACAGAAAACATAATAGCAATAGTAAAAAAAAACCAAAAAATTGTCATTTGACTGCTATCTACAAAGCAGACCATATCAGAAAATAGCTGCCAGAATACATCTTGCTTTGAAACTATTTCAATTGTTAATGAAATTCATAAAATTGGTTACATCCAATGCACTGAATTTGTACTGCTCACTACATTTGAGAAATTGTGCAAAAAAATAGCTAGTACATTTTATACTTGACTATCATTCAGCTGCTGCCAAACCATCAGTTGTGCAATATTTATATCTTTTAATGCAGTAGATTTAATTCAGTGCAATTCCAGTTATGTCTAAATCTCCTGTCATATTCAGCATAACATGCAATGTTTTTTCTCCCTCCTTTTTTTTTTTTAATTCCCCAGAAAGGATCAAAAGCACAACAGGTGTATTCAAAGAAGAGCTTTTTGAATGCCTCACCTTAAAACTGCACTACTCCCATAATGGACAAACTCCAATTTCACTTCACTGACATGGTAGCAAATATTGAATCTTTTCATATTCTTCAAAGGAATTCTAACAGCCCTCTTTTTAATTTTGATTGTTTGTGTTTGTACTTGGTTTTATAGTCAAGGAAAAGCAGAAATCTTCTTATAATATGGATAAATCCCATAATAAAGATTATAATATAATTTAATAAGCTTAATATTATATTTTGATAAATAAAATAAACATTTTTTCTAGTGGAAATACCTATGTGATACACATATTAAAATAAAAATATTATATCTTCAAGATAATCCATCTATACAGTTTTTATGCATTAAGTATTGGGTAGATTAAATTCAGGAAAATAAATTGTAAGTCATAGATTTGTAGTGTAATCGCCACTACAACTTGGATAAGTATATCATATTCAGTCAAAAGACTGTGTTTGCCTGCTATGTGTCATCATGTAATCTATCCTTTGACACCTCCAACGCTTTTGTATCAGTTTTCTGTAGAGCTAGGTAGAGGTGACATACTCTAAATTAGTTCACTGTTGCTGTAAAGAAATAAGGTGTGTATAAACATCCTTGAAAATAGTGACTACATGGTCATTATTTACTTCATTTTTGTCATCTACCCCACTAAACTGAATAATTAAGAAACTAAAATAGATTTTGTTAGACCTCAGTTATTTACCTTTTTACAAGAATGTGACCTGATTAAAACTTTTCCCTTTTAAAATCATGTATTTTTAATTGTTCAGCATTGCAGCAATAATAAATATTAAAATTATACTTTTTGAGTTTTTACTGTGTGCCAAGCACTTTTACAAATAGATAAAATATACAATTAACCAAAACACATTAACTATGCAACTTTCATGTCTTTCACAATGCATTACTTCTTTAGAAACTATCATGAAAATGCGTATCTCTTTGCAGACAAACATATTTCTGTGCATCTCCCTCTTAGGTTTATAATGAAAACCTTTGAAATCAATAAATCTGAGTTAAAATTTTAAATCTCTAATTTACTACTCATCTTTTCCTGAGCATGCTACTTAAACTGAGTCTGTATCTTTATTTGTAAAATATATATGTGAAAGTATGTGTCTGATACTCACCTTACAGATTAATTACAGAATTCAACTCATGAAAGTATATAATGTCTTTGATACATTGCTTGCCACATGGTAATCAATGCATAACTGGAAGATACTAATATTTATTTTCATTCATTGTTTCATTTGTTTTACACAATTTTAAAGTGCTGTAGTTTTCACTTTGTAGGATGTTTCTCTGCCAATCTGACTTTTTTTTGAAATTTATATATAATCTTTTGAATACTCATAATTTAAGAAGGAAAATTATGCATATTTTCACAGTGATTATTTGATGTCCTTATTTAAATAAGTTGTTTCTTGCCTTTAATAAGAATCATATCTACAGCTAATAGAATAGACCCTTTTTCTATTCCTATTCTTATATCCTATTCCTATATAATAATATATAATTATTCTATTGTAATTTAATAAGCTATAGGGATCAATGTCTTCTGCTTTCTATAATGTCACTCACATTTTAGAACTTATTTCTTAGTATATTCTTCCTGTATTTATTTTTTCTCTAATCAATCTGTTTGATGCTATTCTACTTCAGTTAACTCTACAGTCATGAGGGCAATCAGCTGCCTTATTTCTTCCTACCTATTTTAACTAATTAGCAGTTAACCTAATTTTAACTGTTTTGAACGAAGTGTCATTGTATGCCAGTGAAGATCTGGAATCTAAATCCAAGTTTTGAACATCCTATTTGAAATTACAACATTAAGAATGGTTTTGACATAAGCATTATAGATGCTTCAGCAAAAGGTCATATGAGTTTGTAGGACTCTCCTAAGAATATCAAAAGTTTGGCAACTTACTTAGAATTTCACAATATTTTCAAATATGCAATGTATTTAGGTTCTACCACCTAAATACATAAATAAAAATAAATACATTTTTATTTATTTATTTTTGAATTATAAATTAATGAATGAATGAATGAATTAAATTATTTTAATATAATCCGAATGTTTTGAGTGAGGTTATTACTTCCGTATATTTTGAGATCTGAAATAAAATAATTTGTTGTTTCACTAATAAAGAAAAGTTGAAGGCATAGCGAAAACACAACCTTAAAATATTGCAGAAAACAATTCTGCTGGAATTTATTAAAACTAAGTTGTATGTAATCCCAGCACTTTGGGAGGCCGAGGCAGGTGGATCACGAGGTCAAGAGATAGAGACCATCCTGGCCAACACGGTGAAACCCCGTCTCTACTAAAAATACAAAAAATTAGCTGGGCACGGTGGCGCGTGCCTGTAATCCCAGCTACTCAGGAGGCTGAGGCAGGAGAATTGCCTGAACCCAGGAGGTGGAGGTTGCAGTGAGCCGAGATTGCGCCATTGCACTCCAGCCTGGGTAACAAGAGCGAAACTCCGTCTCAAAAAAAAAAAAAAAACCAACAACTAGATTGTAAATTAGGAGCTGTATTTTGTGCAAAGGTAGCAATGATGATCAAACTTGAGAATTAGATATACTTGTGGAAAAAAAAATAACTCTTAACTGATGCTGTTTCTTCAAATTTACCATGGAAAAATAATGTCTACGCTTTTGCTCATAGGCAAAATTCATGAGATAATATACAAAAACATACTTGACAGCAATAAATAGAATATATTTTTGTTCTTCAAATTTGAAAAGTTTCCAGCTCCAACTATATAGAGATTAGCTTAATAATTTAGGACGTTCATTAGTTTTATGTAATAAACTTTTTTATTTTTATTTCTTTTGTCTGATGTGTTATGTTTGCCTGGGAATATTAAGTTACTTCTTATTACCTTATATTTCATAGATATCTTCCTTTTTCACAATTTGAATGTTTTTAATTTTATGCTAAAAATAAAGGAAATAATAAATAATCACCCTAACATCTTTGCCTTTATGGCAAATCAATTGAATGCTAACTCAAATTGATAAATGTGCTTATAAAATTTTTAGAGATCTTTAATATCCTCAAAGTTCATGATTAGAAATCTTATTAAATTTCTCACATGGAATAATTAAAACATCATTATCCATTTAAATATGCTTTATTCAAATGATTTTCAGTAAGAAAACATTCAATAAGTCTCCACTACATACCAAAAATCTTCCTTGTAATAAGAGGAATATAAAATTAAGTCAAACAATATCTCAGCAAAATATGATTCTATTTTGGCTACAAAGAGAACTATCAAAAAATACTTATAATACAAGGCAGAACGAAATTAGAATTATTGCTGAATTCTAAGAAAAAAACAATGAAGTTACAGAAAAAAAATGGCTGCATTAATTTGCCCAAGAAAAATGGCACTTCAGTTGGAACTAAAAAATGGGAAAGACTTCAAGAGTAGCAGTAACAACAAAATAGTAAAGAAGAAAATTCCCAGGGTAGATTGGTAACAAAATCAAGTTATGCTGAGAGCTTACTAATGCCTACGGTACAGAAGCTGCTCCTACCTATTACAGTTGAATTGTAAAAAGAGTTTACATATGCATTACAGATAGACTATAGACTAGACAGAAAAACCAATGTTGTTTGTGTGGAAAGCTTTTATTGTTGGTGTATGCTTTATGAAGTCAAATGGAGCAAGATTGAATGAGAAATATGTGTGTGAAGAGATGTGTGAATAGTGTAGGTGTGAAAAAGAAAAGAAATGAAGGAACAGTGAAAACACTCTTTAATAAGCAACAGTGAGTTCTTTAGGAACATAATGAATTAGAAATGTGGAAGAAAATGCATGCTGTTAGTATTCTGAGAAATACAGTAACTAAGAGCAATCAAGTCATGTAATATGGAAGTTGTTTTACAATTTTTTAAGTGTTGTTTTCTTTTAAAATTAACTTGCATTTGTCACTCCTAAAAATACTTGCTGCATACATAGCAGTCATTTCAATATTCCCACCCGAGATGACAATCTTTAGAAACATATATTTCATCTTTAGGACTTCTATTGTATTGTCTTGTATTTTTGCCCATCTGTTTCCATGGCATTGTGCCTAATCAAAGCTTGGTAGGACCCTTGGCAGCACTGCCAGCAGGCTGAGGAGCCAGGTAATACTGAGTTTAAGAAAGGCATCTGCAGAATTTTCCTTGCAACATCTGTGAAGTTGGAAGAGCACAGGGAAGTCTATCTTTTCTGACAGCTTTGCCACATTGGCTCCACATGTCTCTGTACATTTTGGGACACCTGTTCATGCTGGTGTGCCAAAAGATAGGAATTTTAAAAAAAACCTAACTATTCCAAATTTTTGGTCTGTCTACATATCCATATATACTAATCAGTGGCAGAGTCACTTGGTGAATGGAGCAGTTCACATAGATTATACCATTTCTGTTTTTTCTATCTTATATATTGCATTGTGTGTGAAGAACTTTCATTATATATATGGAATTTATGTGTCTTATATGTATCTTATATATCAACCATGACATAAGACACAAGGGAAAGGGCAAAAAAAAAAAAAAAAAAAAAAAAAAACTGAGATGCAGTTATATTTTCAATTTACATAAGGTATTCTCATAGTAAATTGATGAGAATGAATCAGTGAAAATGAATTAAATTTTTAATTACGAAAAGAAGGTAGGTTAAGTAACTCCAAATACAGACTTTTAATTGGGCTAATTTTTATTAATATGAAGGTTTTATTTATTAGATAAGTTTAATTTGGTTACATGTTAACAGTAATCGAAAAATAGTATCTATTCCCATGGAGAAGAAAACCAGGGAACACATACACACAGGCACACACAGTTCTTGAAGAAGTGTCAGACGTTCAGAAGTGGAGAAAAAACACTGACAAAATCAAATCAGCAAGGCTTAATATAAACTCTAAAGCAAAGAAAGTAAAAAAAAACTTATTTTGAGCCTTTTAATATTAGTATATTTTGGTATTTTTAGTTCTAAAATCCCATTTTATAATTGAGGAAATCCAGGTACAGAGAAGTATAAATGAGCGTCAATAACACTTTCAGGAGACAGGTGCTTAGTGCAAGAGAGAAGGACGCTGTAGCTTCTTTCTCAAAAGTGAAGCACCACTTCTCTTTTGCCTTTTAACTTGATGTTACGTCATTGATAGATGCTGGGAGATTCATTAAAAAAAACTTTTCTCAGAAAAGAGTTTATAATCGTCACTCACTGCCTATACATAATAACTTAACAGCATAATTTTTACTTAACTCAAAAGAAATTAAAAATTCTTTCCAATATTATAAACATTTCATTTAATTATTCATTATTTAATTTTAAACAGTATTTACCACATTTTGGAGAAATAAATATTTACAAAATTATAATAAAAAATTTCAGGTGATCAACTGTGTTTAAACATATAACTAATTTTAATATATTGGCTTCATTTCTTTCATATTTAAAAGGTGTTTTCAATGTAGATTTAACTTAGAAGCTATTATATTTTTACTTTTTTATAATATTAAAATATTGCAATTATTTGTTTTTATATTTTCTATATTTTGGATTTACATCTGGCTTATTTCGTGTTACTTTACATGAGGTTGTTTCAAAACCATTTTCTCATTATTGTTTGCTTTAATTTTATCACTGAAAATTATGCAAATGTGTTCGAAAGTTTAACCTAAAAGTATCTTAGTCTTAAGACATTATTTAGCTGCATGTTCTATATTATCAACATTATGAATAATTAGGTGAATAATTAATTGTATGATTTTGTTCTACTATAAACCATACTTTATTTGCTGAAATCTAATAAAGAAAACAAATATACCATACTTTTGGGGCAAATGTTCACAAAACAATGTTTCAAAATGCTAATGATGAGTTTAGCATTAATTACAGATGTCAGGGGATTATTAATATGATGGAGTGAACTAATAAGACCAAGGACAACCTTCAGCTTTCTTTGCAGATCAAAATATTAATGGGATTTTATTTTCCACTGTGTTTCTTTTTCTAAAGAGTTCTTTAAAATTCCGTGACTATGTAGAATTTGCGTTTAAGAAGACCATTAATGGGAGAAATTCAACCCAGTGTCACTATGCATTAGTACCTTTTCATGTTGCTAATAAAGACAAACTCAAAACTGCGTAATTCATAATTTATAAAGAGGTTTAATGGGTTCACAGTTCCACACGGCTGGAGAGGCCTGGCAATCATGTTGGAAGATGAAGAAAGAACAAAGGGACATCTTACAGGGTGGCAGCAAGAGGGCTTGTGCAGCGGACCTCCCATTTATAAAACTGTCAGATCTCATGAGACTTTTCACTACCATAAGAACAGTGTGGGGGAAGTTGCCCCTATGAGTCAATTATTTCTACCTGGGCCCGCCCTTCACCCATGGAATTATTACAATTCCAGGTGAGATTTGGGTGTGGACACAGCCAAACTATATCTCATTAATTGTAGTGCAACTTCAGATATGGTTTAGGTGATTGTCCCCTTCAAGTATTATGTTAAATTGTAATCCCCAGTGTTGAGGTGGGGCCTGGTGTGAGGTATTTGGATCATGAGGACAGATTCCCTCATCCATAGCTTAGTGCCATTCCCTTGGTGATGCGTGAGTTCTTGCTCTGAGTTCACAGGATATCTGGTTGTTTAAAAGGATATGGCCCCTTCCTTCTGTGTCTCATGCTCCTGTTCTTGCCATGTGATATGCATGCTCCTTGTGATATGCCTGCTCCCCATATGCCTTCTGCCTTGAGTAAAAGCTCCCTGAAGTCCTCACCAGAAGCCAAGCAGATGCCACCGCCCTGTTTACTGCGGAGCAGCAGAACTGGGGACCTATTAAACCTTTTTTCTTCATAAATTATCCAATCTCGGGTCTTCCTTTATATTAATGCAAAAAATTTACTAACACAATTTTTATTTCCTGTTAAAAGGAATTAAAAATAATTAAGTTCCTTTTAACATTAAATTAAGTTAAACATTAATTTAAACTCTTTAAATTAAAGAGTTAAATTTATCTTCCATCCTGTTATTTCTTACGTTTTTGAATACTTACCTACTTTTTCATTCTGTGGTGACCTATGAATTCAAAAAGGAATACAATGACATTTTTATGCTTAGGGAGTGTCTGTACTGGTAGGCAAAATAATTACCTTAATGAATAATTATTATAATGTTAAAATGTTTTGGAATTTTTCTGCACAAAGTCATGATATTATGAAGGTTTAAATTAGGTAAAATATTAGATGATATTGTGTTTTAGGATGAAAGTGCTAGTGAGAGTGTGGATAAATTATTTTTTTTTTTTTTGAGACATGATCTCTGTCACTCAAAGGATCCTTTTGCTTCAGCCTCTGAAGTGGCTAGGACTGCAGTCATGCACCACAAGTTCAAGACCAGCTGGGTCAGCATAGTAAGACTTCATCTCTTTAATTTTTAAATATTAAAATTTAATATTTCAAAATTTTTAGTAGAGATGAAGTGTCACTATGCTGACCCAGCTGGTCTCGAACTTGGGAGCTCAAGCAATCTTCATGCTTTGGCCTCCCAAAGTGCTGAGATTACAGACATGAACCACTATGCTCAGTCTTTGGACAATGACTAAAGGAGTGATTCCTTGGTAGAACAAATTGAAGTCTCTTTTAATAAATACTGATAATTTTGAATTTTTTATATACAAGAGGTTTTCAGTTGCTTTTAGGGATATAAAAAATTCACTGAAATCTCCCACTTTTGGGGGAGATATTTAGAATATTTAAGTTAAAAATATAAGCGAAGCAAATAGGTATTTGTCTACAATATAAGTTTTAGTAGTGTAAAAAGAAAATAAAACATATGTATCATATAGGCTGATATTCTTATTTCATAGGTTATAAACAGAGGCCCAGTGAAGAAAAATGATTTGAATCTGAGTAAAGTGATTACTTCTCGCAAGTCACCCTAGTGACTTTATCTAGTCAGATATACATAATCTGTAATCATGGCAGAAAGGCAACCAACCGTAAAATTTCTCAGGATAAAATAGAGTGAAGAACTCAAAAGGAGGTAGGTTACTATTTATGCTTATTTGAAGGCTTCAATTAAAATGAAGGAATATTAATTATTTAGTGACTCGCACTGAGTTCAAAATAAAGTTATAAGAACAGTAATACCACAGTTGTAATTGACCAATGGATTTATAGTCAATTAAAAATGAATATAAATTTTTGAAGACTTTAGATGTAGACCAACCAAATGAGAACAAATAGAGACAATTTTTTCAGAGCTTGCTATATCAAGGGAGTTACCCACCATTACTTAGCTTTGGCAGAGATTCAGGAGAAGCAGGAGAGTAGAAAAAATTTCCAGTGAAATAAAGGGAAGGCATTAGGTAGGCTCTGAATGGAGGGTGTTCACGTGGGGAAGACGGAAGTTGGCTAGCATGAAGTGAAGCTCTTCACATTACTGGATTGGAGAACTTATTTGGCTTCCTCTGGTTGGTCCTGAGCTAGATGAGAGGTAGAGAGGAAGTGACAAAAATTATAAAAGTTGGCAGTTATGGACCAAGTCCTGACTGTTCTGGCCCAATTGCTACAGATGTGACTTGGGTTCCCATTTTTTTTTTTTTTTTTTTTTTTTTTTTGAGACGGAGTTTCGCTCTTGATACCCAGGCTGGAGCGCAATGGCGCGATCTCGGCTCACCGCAATCTCCGCCTCCTGGGTTCAGGCAATTCTCCTGCCTCAGCCTCCTGAGTAGCTGGGATTACAGGCACGCGCCACCGTGCCCAGCTAATTTTTTGTATTAGTAGAGACGGGGTTTCACCATGTTGACCAGGATGGTCTCGATCTCTTGACCTCGTGATCCACCCGCCTCGGCCTCCCAAAGTGCTGGGATTACAGGCTTGAGCCACCGCGCCCGGCCTTGGGTTCCCATTTTTATGTGTAGTCAGACTATTGTCCATTTGTATATTTCATCCTCCATAAGGAAATGTTACAAACCACATAAGTGATAACAGTTTCATTCTCTTTGTTATCTCTCTCATTATTTTTTAGCCTACTGATATCTACCTCTTCTGAGATCCAACCATCTTCCCTTCTTCCCTTCCTCCCTCCCTCCCTTCCTCCCTCCCTTCCTTCCACTCTCCCTCCCTCCGTCCCTTCCTCTCTCTCTCTCTTTCTCTCCCTTTCATGCTTTCTTCTTCCTTCTTCCCCACCCCTCCTCCCAATCTGGTCTCTTTCTCTCTTTCTTCAAGCCAGTCTCATTCTGTCACCAGGCTGGAGTGCAGTGGCAAAATCTCGACTCACTGTAACCTCCATCTCCCAGATTCAAGCAATTCTCATGCCTCAGCCTCCTGACTAGCTAGGAGTACAGGCATGCCCACCACATCAGACTAATTTTTGTATTTTTAGTAGAGACAGGGTATCACCATGAGGTTGACCTGGTGGTCTCAAATTCCTGGCCTCAAGTGATCTGCCCACCTTGGCCTTCCAAAGTGTTGGATTTACAGGTGTGAGCCACCACCTCTGGCCAGATCCAAACATTTTTCTATTGTCAGAAATTAAGACAGAGTCAAAAAGCTTAGAAAATCTGTCAAAAAATTATTTTTGTTATTCCCTTTATGATTTATGTTAAGCAATTTGCTCCCCTGTAAAACACTCCCATTATTATTTTGCTCTTCCTTTTGCCCTAAATTACATTACCAAATCTAACCATGGAAAAACTCATTGACAATTTAAGAAAATAAATAAATAAACAACTTTTTTGTCATTTATTTTCTCTTTCCAATTAAATCAGATGCTTTTCAGAATTTTTGTTTCATTTTCTCACTAAGCTTTTCATTTTTTCTTCCAGTTTCCTTACATGTCTAAGCCATATTCTTTTATAAATATGTTTAGCCAAAAAATGATCTCCTTTTATCCATCAGGAATACAGATTCTCTGACACATAACCAGATGCAAGATGATGGATTTTATAAGTAACTTAAAATATATAGAACGTGCTTCATTTTCACATAAAGTGACAGATAATAACCTCAGTTGAACATTAAATGTTTCTTCTTTCTCCCTTTTTTAACATACTTCTTTAAAGAAAAGAGAGATAATTTCTTTTGATTCAGTGATATATTCTATACATACACAGGCAATAATTCTTTAATAAGTATCCTATTAATAAATCCCCACACCTTGCCACTTTTCAATTTAACTTTATTCTTTATTTTGCATGTTGAAAATATACCTTAATTAATACTAAACATAGAGAGTAAATGATAATCTGTTTTGAAATGCTCTCAGGCTGTGTGTGAGAGCATATCATTAGGATATCAATTAACTGATCCTATATGCACCAGATTTAAACTATCATGTAGATTATTATTCTTAAGAATGCTTTCGTCTTACATTATTTACAAATTTCATTCAAAAGCACTGTTTCCATACTATCTAAATAATCTCATCATTCGTCTCCTCTTTGGTTACATGCCATAACCTTAGTAAGCAATGATACAAAATGGTTGTGATTAGTGTACTATGAATAAAATATTTAGGCATGAATCAGCCTTGCTTCAAGAGAAACAAAATTCTTTTCATGAAATATAAATGATTTTGATTTATAACCAAATATCTGCTCAATGATACCTTCAGCTTAACACATTATAGGTTTAATTTATTTCTTCTGAACCATTTCCTCACTGACAGGCCTATACAACAAAGTACTCCTAATAGTCTGCATAAGACATTTAAGGTGAATTTTTTAGTCTTCTCTTAAAAATCACTTTAAATATCTCTCTTCTTAAGAGAATGAGGCCAGGGTTGGTGGCTCACGCCTGTAATCCCAGCATTTTGGGAGGCTGAGGTGGGCGGATCACAAGGTCAGTAGACGGAGACCATCCTGGCCAACACGGTGGAACTCTGTCTCTACTAAAAATACAAAACATTAGCCAGGTGTGATGGGACACTCCTGTAGTCTCAGCTAGTCGAGAGGCTGAGGCAGGAGAATCGCTTGAATCTGGGAGGCAGTGGTTGCAGTGAGCCGAGATCGCGCCACTGCACTCCAGCCTGGGCGACAGAGCGAGACTCTGTCTCAAAAGAAAAAGAAGAGAGAGAATGAGAATGACAAATGTTGGTAATATCTGGACAAGCACCAACTCATAGCACATTTCTGACGTACCTAACTTTGGGTATTAAAAGCTATTTTCAGTAAGGCATCCACTGATCAGAAGCACATTTGTTCTCAAGGTGGAAAACAGAGTACAATCTTTTTTTTTTTTTGAGACAGAGTCTTGCTCTTTCACCAGGCGCCAGGCTGGAGTGCAGTGGTACAATCTCGGCTCACTGCAACCTCTGCCTCCCGGGTTCAAGCAATTCTCCTGCCTCAGCCTCCTGAGTAGCTGGGACTACAGGCGCATGCCACCACGCCCAGCTAATTTTTGTATTTTTTAGTAGAGAAGGGGTTTCACCATGTTGGCCAGGATGGTCTCTATCTCTTGACCTGGTGAGTCTCGGCCCCCCAAAGTGCTGGGATTACTGGCAGAGTACAAATTTAATCCTTGCTCAATGTCTCACTCAAGTTCTCCATTTGAAAAGTGCTGGCAACTAATGAGGACTTAAAACTTCACGTTCGCTAAGGTAGGGACTGGGGAGTCAGCATCTTAACTGTCTAATCAGAACCTCTTTAGTTATGCAAAAAGCATCTTCCATGGCAGGTGTACATGGCGGAGTATTGAATCCTCCATTTTAAGGTGATATTTGATGTACAAGAGGCCTTCAAGAACTATGGGATTCTCAGAGGCAGTAGTCAGCTCAGGATGTTAATGTTTCTTCAACATGATGTGTATCAGTCAGGGTTCTCCAGAGAAACAGAACCAATAGAATATATACAGACAGAGAAGAGAAGATTATGAAAGAAATTGACTCATGATGGAAGCCAGAAAGTCTTATGATTTGCTTTCTGCCAGATGGAGATCCAGGAAAGCCATTGGTTTAATTTAATTTGAGTCTCAAGGCCTGAGAACCAGGAGGGCTCTGGTATACCTTCTGGAATCCAAAGGTCCAAGAACCAGGAGCTCTGGACATCTGCAGACAGGGGAAGACAGATGTGTCAACTCAAGGAGCAGGAAGTAGAATTTGCCCTTCTCCCACTTTTGTCTTCTATTTCAGACCTCAACAGACTCGATGAGGCACACGCACATTAGTGAGGGCAACTTCTGCAATCAGTCTACTTCTTCAATTCTCTTCCAGAAACACTCCAGGGGCACACCTGGAAATAATGTTTTACCAGTTGTCTGGGTATTATACCAGTCAAGTTGAAGGATAAAATTAACCATCACATGATATCACTTTGTTTAATATTTTTACAATAATAAATTAGCTTTCAAAATTTTTTTATAAAAAGCAACATTGTCTAACATATTTATGTGTTTCTTCTGTTATTTACACATCTAATCCTTCAAGCAATATTTAGCAATTTTGTGCCAAGGACTAAGGCAGATGCTGGGAAGAACAGAGAAATGGTTAAGATTAATTGCTAAGGCGAATCCTCTGTTTTAACTAAAAGAAATTAAAATACACCAACATATTTTTATACAACTTAGTACTTTTTCTAGTCATTAGAATCTAGAAATAGAGAACAACAGTAATCATACTCAACTGTGTTTTTGTCTGACAAACACAAATATAGACTATTCTTGAGAAAAAAAATACAATGTTGGTTTTCTAGAGATTCAGTTAAATAAAATGAAGAGAGAAAATTAAAAATAAGTTATGTTTAAGTACAGTATCAAGGTTTGAGCATCAGATTATAAAATGAAGTTTAGCTAATTTTAATTTTTAAAGTTTTAATAGTATTTCTGTACCTTAAATCCTGACCTATTTAATATATATTATATGGTAATATAATTTGTTATATTATAAAACAAATTAAGTAAAATTAATAATACATTTAGCCATTTACTATAGTATAATCAATTGCTTTGCTTTGCATATATATTTTAAACTCCAAAGAAAAGTGCTAAATGAATAGTCTTTAAGGTGTCATTTTCCATGGAAATAAACATATGTACATATATATATATATATATAATTACTGACATTTAATAAGTATTTGTAAAGGTATACCTGAGGGATAGAAGATTATTTAAAAAGTAGTAAAATAGTGTATGCTATTGAGAATATGTTATTCTGATAATCTACTATTTACAAAATACCATTTAGAATATTCCAAATGTATTCTTACAAGCTTTTCTTACAAAAAAAAAAGCATCAGTATTCTGAAAACCCTAATACTGTGAATTAAAAGAATAAACGTTCACCTTATTATATTTTCAAAACTAGTTAAGGAGGAAATGCTAGATTGAGCCTTGGGGAACTAAATATATATTACAGGCATGAAAAATGCTTCATTTCTGATGCTGCTTTCAAATGACAGCATAATACGTTATGGATGATTTGATTTTTTTGTATGAAAACGCTGTTCAGCACCCAAAAAGGCATATGCTGCTAACGGCATGTGTCGCAATCCTTTATATGACAGCTGGCAACAAGAAAATGCCAGTCAAAACACAAAATGTCAAGCAGAAATTGTCCCAATAAAAGTATTAGTTTGTAAAATTCTTTCATAAATAAGCTTCATTAAATTGCATTCATTGATTCCAAGCATCATTAATCAAAAGCAGCTTCAAATAACCTAACTATTGTAACCTAAAAAGATAGGAGGAGTGACGAAAAATTACTACAGTTTCTCCTTAATTCCTACAATGTTAGGTTTGTTCTGTGCTATCAAACCCCAGAAGTTCACCTGTTATAGCCCTATTTTAAAGATCCCAAGTAGAGACTTTAACCTTGGCCTTTCTGAGAACTTTCAGCAAACACAAATAAAGAATATTAGCTGCTATAAATATTATTCAATTTTTTTATGTTAAAAAAATGGCTTTAAGTTTACTTTTTCAGCCTCTCCAAATCAACAGCTTTAAAGTAAATTTTATTTACTTACTTATTTTTGCTGAGTTGTTTGTCTTTATCGAGCCAAGTTTTATTTTTTCCCTTACAAACTGTTCAACATTAATGTGAAGATTCATGGCTGTTTGGGGGCTTTATAATTTATTAAAGCCAAGGCAGAAGAGAATTCCACCTGGCAAATGAGATTATTTCCACTTTTACTTCTACTTCAGCACTTTTTTTTTCTAACTCATTTAATTACAAAGAACAGGGGAGTTAGAAAGGGAAATGCAAAAATGAATCAAGAAATAATAATACAATATTAACCAAGAAAATATATGTCCCAGTCATCATTATCTTCTTTACTGGGGGGAAACATTTCTTTAGAGGTTTTGAATGCTTTTGCAGACAGCAAATGAAACTTGTAAGATCTGATGACCTCAATCTTCCTGGTGGCTGTGAATTTATTACAGAGCTTGTTTCTTTGAATTGGTTAACTATAGATTGATATTCTCTCTCTCTCTCTCTGTGTGTGTGTGTGTGTGTATATATATATATTTACATTATATATATAAAATCTTTCTATATATGATCTATATCTATATCTATACACACGCATATGACAATTTCGATTAAATATCAGAAGTAGGAAACGTTGACATAGCATCAAAGTAAGTTTTCTTAAAACATGCTTATGGCTTATTATATAGTATATATAAAACAAATAATAATATTTAGACATAAAAAGAACAGTGGAATAATGAAAGAGCCACAGAATATCACTGAATAAAAATGTGGTGACAGCTTTTGGATATGAATATTTGACCGGGCTGGTGTTACTTTGTGGAGACATTTCAGCTTTCACACCCTGTTACTTTCCTTGAGTGATGTGGCTCTCAATGAAGTGCATGTAGCCTCTGGAGGCCCAGACTCTGGCCTGATGTGCAACTTCTTCTGCCATATTTTAACAGCCAAAGCAACTCACAAGGCGAGCTGGATTCAAGTGATGGGAAAATAGACTTTAGCTTTTAAGTTAGAAAAAATGCTGTCACATTTTAAGAATGTGAAATACTTCTAAAACATGGTTTTTCCAGCTATATAGCAGTTGTGAATATTTTATAGATTAATTAAAGTGATTTTTCAAATTATAAAAGTAAATGTCATGAAACATCAAATAAATATATTATTTTATTATGCATGCATGACAGAGATAATAAATAAATATGAGTCCAATATTTATTTGAGGCATCAATTTTAAATGCTTGTTTTAGTAGAGTGCAATAAAATACATAACAAATGGAGCATTATTTTATTTATCTAAATAGCATCATAAATGAACATGACACTACAATGATCAGTGTTAGACAAATAGCAATTTCTGTTCACAGAAATTATGGCTATATATAAATATCCTTGATGGTGGAGAAGCAGGCACACGTTTTAAAGGAGGTATGAGTGTCTACATTTTTAGAAAACTTTAAAAGTGGATAAAGTTGGAAATATTATGAATAGTAATGAATATATTGTGAGTTGATATAAATAGGCGACCCATGTGTTTATATATTTTCTAAAATTTTATTATGAAAAATAGAAATTTACAGGAAATAAGAAGGTATAAAATAACTACTCCAGTATACTATTCACTGAAGATTCGGCAATTGGTAACATTTGCGAATTGCCATATCTTCAGTGAATAGTATACTGGAGCATTTACCATTGCTTTACCCCTTCCAGCCCTCTGTTCTCTCTTCTCTCCTACCCCTCCCTTTCCCACTTCCTCTCTCCACATTCTTTGATTTTGCTGACCCATTGGAATCCCTTTAGTATCTAACTCAAAAAAAAAAAATAAATAAAAGCTATTTGCCACTTGACCACAGGAGCATGATCACATACAGGGAAGATAATTACTATTGATATAATATTATCTAATATGTAGCATATTTTCTAAATGTCCCAGTTGTCTTCAAAATTTTTGCTATAGCTGCTTTTAAACCAACCTAGATGCTATCACAGATTCCGATTTGTTGTCCTTGAACATCAGTCTTCTTAAATCTGGAAGAACTCCTACATTTTTTTGGTCATTGATGACACTGATATTACTGAGGAGTTCAGGCCAGTGGCTTGTGGAATTTCCAACAACCCAGTTTTACTTCACTGCCGTGGTTAAATAAAGTTAGTTAAATGTTTCTGGTAAAAATATTTCAAAAGAGTGTTGTATTTGGTCTGGTGTGCTCCTTATATTATCCCAGAAACGTAGAAGGTCAATTATTTCCCATATTGTTGGTGCTTATTTTTATCAGGTACTCAAGGAGGCACTTTCTCTAGCCTCTCTACTCTAAAAGAAACATTTATTTCCTTTTGTGAATGATAAATATACTATGGAATGGTATGAAAAAGTGGCAATAAATAGAGGATGTTATGAAAGATAACAAAGGGCAGATTTAGCTCAAATTCAAATCCAAAGTAGGCTTTCAGCTGAAATATCTGAGATGCATCTTGAATTTCCAGTACTTCATATTACATTTCTAGTATTTTGTCTACCATTTAAACTTAGTATCATTACACTTACTCTTTCTATTCGACCAGCATTATATCACTGAATTTAGTTCATTTGCCCCATCTTAATATACAATGCTTTCTTAAATTCATGGTGCTGAGATGTCTCAGAAGTTATTCACTATACATTTATCGATTTAAAAACAATAAGAAACATACTTACTAAATAAAATACAATACATTTTTTAATGACTGTGAGCCACCTTTTTTATGTATTCCAAACTTCTGGTGATAAAAATCCTCATATTTTGTGGAGAAAAACTCACAATAAACTAAATAAGTGTTGTCAAGTATCTCTATTCATATAGATGTAGATATATCACAAAATATGTAAAGATTTGATAATTTTGGGCTTGATGAGGCAAACGTCTGACACTATTCAAAATCCAGATTTTTACCTATATAAAAAATATTGAATGAACTCATTTCTTATATCTTTGGAGAAATATGGTATTTGAGGTGACCAGAGGTATAATAGTCTGTAACACTTAAATTCTTTATGTTCACACTGCAGGTTTTCAAAGAATTTATAGTCCAATTGGTCAGAACCCTGTTCAGGTTTCACAAACGCATAGTATTAGCTCTAGTCTAAAGCAGTATCACAGTTATCACCATTGACACTAATAATACTGTTCATTTACTGACCACATCTTTACCTTCAAGTTTGTATATTGGTTCCCTGATTTCTTTGCATGAAAATTATTTTTCCCCCAGAAAATAAATCTAAAAATATTAAAATTGTAACTTTGTCATCAAATGTTGTGGATACTGCAGTTACCTAAGTATAACCAAATATGCAGAAAGATCGTGCAGTCTTTGTCATTTTGAAGCTTCTTCTTTGAGAATATCAAGTGCGTTTACCTGCATTTCAATGTGTATAGTGTTGACTTAGTATAATACAAACCATATATTTATGAGTATAAGCATTTAACTATTTTAGGAATCGAGAAATGGAAAGTTAGCAAGCTATTTGTGATGAAGAAAAGCAACCTACCATCACTAATTTTCTAGATGAGTAGCTGCATTTGTTGAATTTGAAAGAAAACCTAGATAAGAATTTCTAGTTCATAGATATGTAACAGTTTCCTTAAATAATAGTTTGTAAAAGTTCAAAATACATTCAGAAGAATTGCTTTTTTTTTTTTTTTTTTTTTAACTTTTTGAGCATTTGTCAATTTACAAACTTCCGAGGGTTGATTGGTCAGTTTTGAGGAATTAATTACTTATTTTTATGATAAATAATCTTTTGGCCTAAATTATATATGAACCAAATGCAGTATGTAACTAAAATAAGAACATGGTGGTCATTCTCCTCTACAAACTGTTACGCTATCAATGACTCTATGGACGAAAATAACCCTCAGAGAATTTTGCCTCTAGTTCTTTATAATGAAAAATTGTATTCAATAATTAAATATAAAAAGATAATTGTGCAGATAAAGTTTAATGTGATGCTTAAAAATGGAACATATTCAACTGAATTCTAAAGAGATAAATAATGTATTCTCAATAATATAATACTTTCTCCTCGAAAGAAAAAAATTCTGTAATATTTAGGCTGAATTAATATTTAGTTTTGAGTTTGCAATCTTCTCTCAGCAAATCAACAACAGAGCTACTCATCTAAGATTGAGGAGTGACCTGCAAAACCAAATCAAATATAAATTATTCTCAATTACAACATCCATGTATAACTTGTTTTTTAAAACTCTACTGAGGAAATTTGTTTTATTTTTTATCGGTCCTCAAATTTTGAAAAGGGCATGTTCATCACATAAAAAGGCCCTGAGTAGGATTTTATATTCATAAATGTAGAGATGACAAGCTTAAGATTTACTCAGCCATAAGGAGTAAAACTGCTAGAAGCTTTTTTCAAGCCACACTTAATTGCCTGAAATGAGCCTTGAGAATCTCACTTTTGGGTCATGTTTCAACAGGAAGCATCGTTTGCCTTATGATGGAATCAAAGAAAAACTACATGGAATAAGATTTTATTCAAGACTATTGTAGTGGGGGCTATTTCAATATAGTAGACAGATTGAACTCAATTTCCCTAAAACAAATGGCAGGAGAGTTTTTAAGTACTGCAATAACTTAGTGGAAAAGTGCTAGAGGACTTTCCTGGGAAGGTTTGTCAATGTAATTAAGCGGTCTCTATTTGCTAATTGGCTCTTGGGGAAGTTAGGCTCCTACCCTCCCTCAGAGAATGGGAGATAGAGACACCGTCTTTCTCTATGGTTATATTTCAAAGAAAGGGATGGCTCCCAATTCTCAAAAATGACGTCCCTGGGTTATAAAGTGGTCAGAATTTTTTGTAAAAGTTTACATCTCAAAGGGTCAGAGAAAGAATTTACAGTTCTCAGATTTCTAAAGTCAATGCTTTAAGAAAAAGTTGGTCAAGGTCTACAGTCAGAAGGAAATTTGTCTGAAGCTCAGTAAAGCTAAGAGGAATATTAATGCTCTCTTGGTTAATTGATAATTATCACACTGATTACCAAAAAAATAGTAGCATGCTTAGGTTCAACAAAGTGTGGACAACCATGTAGAAATATGATTGGACAAAAAGTGTGTGATCTAATAGACTGAGTAGGGAGACCCAACGAGGTCTGTCTGTCTAGATTATTTTCACCTCTAGAGCGTGTGTTCCTTCCTTCTGGGAATGGGGCAGGAACTTCTTGAATGGGGTCTTATGACCTACAGTCAAAATAGGTCAGATAATTTCTTTATGGCCAATATTTACACAGAAAGGCAGAGGAAAAATCAATAGTCTATAGCTGGCTTTAGAGAAAAGGTGTTCTGGTTTCTATGGCCTGAATTGGGGAAAGAGAGATTCTAGTGTCTATAATTAGCTTCAGAGGAGAGTGGGACTGAGACAGGAGGGCAGGACAAGGTCAAAAATAAACTTTTGCTTCTGAGGCCTTTACTTGGGGGTATCATTTCTGAGTTCTTAGGTAGCTAAAGGTGATTGGATTTGTGTTTATTTTTAAAAATGCATCATGTGCATTGAATAAATAATTAAGAAAAAAAGACTCACACTGAGAACTTTAACCAATAAATTTTTTTATGTTTGTCCTCAGATTGTAAAAATTCTCTCTAACATATTCACTAAGATTTGTGTTCTTATGTTGTACAAATATATTGACATAGAATATTTAGTTTAATCATAATAAAAGTCCTGTTAAAAGGTTTTAAAACATCTCTTTTCAAAAAAAGAAAAGGTCTTTTTTTTTTTTTTTTTTGAGGCGGAGTTTCGCTGTTGTTACCAGACTGGAGTGCAATGGCTCTATCTCGGCTCACCGCAACCTCCACCTCCTGGGTTCAAGTAATTCTCCTGCCTCAGCCTCCCGAGTAGCTGGGATTACAGGAGTGCACCACCATGCCCAGCTAATTTTTGTATTTTTAGTAGAGACGGGGTTTCACCTTGTTGACCAGGTCTCGATCTCTTGACCTCGTGATGCACCCGCCTCGGCCTCCCAAAGTGCTGAGATTATAGGCGTGAGCCACCTCGCCCGGCCAAGAAAAGGTCTTATATTTATTTGGCAGTTCATTCATGGACACCAGCTGTCAAATGGTGGAACCAACACCTTCATGAAGGCATGTAAGGTTCTAGAATCCACTGTTCAATTCTCAAGTTATATTGTCCCTCCCACTAGGCTAGAGGAAAGTAGTAATTTTAAATTATAATAAAAAGTGGCAAAACAAATAGTAAAGGGTAATATAAATAATGAGAAGACACTCACAATATACTAGGGACCCATGAAACATTCAATGAAATTAAAATATTGTGTCTGTAAAGATAATCAAATTAATTTTTGTGATGAAATCTAACTTCATTTCTAGATATAATGACTGAGACTAAGCAATAAATTTGTAGTTTGCTTTTTTCGTTGTTCTTGCAAGAAAATATAAAATAAGATAAGTAGTTTAATTCACCCTGCAGGGAATCTTTCAGCATTAACTGCATGAAAATGAAGGCTAAAACTTGAAACTGGGTCAATTTGAAAACATGTATACATTATTCCTTTATACTGAATTCTAATATACATATATTAACAAAAAGAAAGGTGGTTATTTCTTTAAAGCTCTGAAATAATTTAAATATTTTATATAAAAATGAAAACATTAAAATATTTTGAAGAATCATTACAGTTTATATAGTAAATGTTTTAATAAAAATATAAATTAATTGAAAAATCAAAAACCATTTTAAATGCATGAGACAAAAGTATAATTCAATGTAATCCACTTATGAATATATTTTTAATACAAATAATTATCTTCAATAGTTCTATTTTGTTTGTGAATCTGAACTTCTGAATATCAATTTTTTCCCAAATAAAATCCACTTGTAATGTAAGAAGGAAAGAGTAGTTCTAAGTGTGTAACCAGTTTTTAAATGTTCTGGAATCAGTAGCGTTGGTAAAATCCACAATCAAGTATAAAATAAGCTTAGCTTCCAATTAAAATGTTACAAGTTGGTACTAAATCTAACCAACAATTTGAAACCTTCGGTAACACAAAAGTTGACACCGTTTTTAAAAAATGTGGCAGACAAAGCCTCACTAAAGAGAGAGAAAAACTTTTAAAAATACCCTAAGAGCAAAATAATTCAAAAATAGAAACAATGAAGATACAAAGTATACCGAATTAAAATGTGTTGTTAGCATGTACCATTTACTTAATGAAACATTAAAAGAAAGAGAAACACCTTAGTTGTATTGAAATTTATGACTCCCGTAAGTGCATGATAATTATCCCTTAATTATGATGATAGATGCTAAGATAAAATAATGTTAGTTTAGAAAATTCTTTCTGAAAAATACATTTTTATATATTTCAACTTGAAGTTTTTCAACTGTTCCTAGTATTTATTGAATTTCACAAGCTTTTTTGTAATATTTCAAAGAAAATAATATTGTTTCTCTACTTCACAGGAGATAATACCATGCCACCAGGATATTCCCAGTCAATCCAAGGGTACTTTCTGCAAGTTTCTTAATGTAATAAACATATCAGTATTTTGGAAATCTGGTTTAAAACACACACTACTAGTCAATGACCTTCAAACTCCATTTTCTTTATCATGAGAAAACTGGAATGGTTATGATCAACCAAAAAGATCAATAACAATTATAATGAAGGCGATTTCATGGTGAAGAATTGGTATGAATAAGCTTATGCTTAGAGAGGGAAATGTTATGCTTTATCTTCTGTTACAATATGCATAGTTATATATTCCCCCTCTTAAGTGTTTACCTTTTAAAGAGCAAATTTATCTCAATATGAACCACAACATAACAAAACAAAAATAACTTTGCTGGTATATTTCAGTTGAGCTTCTTCTACACATCAAATCGTCATTATAGTGAAACAGCACCTTCTGCTCAGAGGTGAGTCAGTCAGAGTGTGTTAAACATGTTGAATGAAGGTCACTGACTGCATATATTTCAAATACAGCTTTTCTAGAAATAAAATGCTAAGCTCAGCTTTACTGAAAGCAATTTTCCCATTTTTTAATAACTTGTTTGAAAATATGTATATTTTCTTTTAAAAAGAATGAGTAGTCTGGGTGCGGTGGCTTACACCTGTAATCCCAGTAGTTTGGGAGGCCAAGACTGGCAGATCACCAGAGGTCAGGAGTTCAAGAACAGCCTGGTCAACATGGTGAAACCTCTTCTCTAATAAAAAAATACAAAAATTAGCCGGGTGTGGTGGCACACCCTGTAATCCCAGCTAGTCTGGAGGCAGAGACAGATGAATCGCTTGAACCTGGGATGCAGAGGTTGTAGTGAGCCAAGATTGTGCCACCGCACTCCAGCCTGGGTGAAAGAGTGAGACTCCATCTAAAAAGAAAGAAAAAAAAGAAATGAATAATGTAATTTTAAAGTCTCATTTAATCAAGTATATTATTTACTCAATCAGAAAATATTTATTCTATATCAATTACATACTCAGCTAGGTAGATATTGAGATCTTGGAAATTTCCCCGGGGTTGGGGGAAATAATGGTAAGTTTCCTGTAGTAGACAGAACAATGATTTGCATAGAGAAATCCAATTCCACAAGTACCAGTGATCATTTCACACCGTGTATGCTATGGATCAGCTGCCACCAGTTAGATCTAAAAACTGGTGGTGGCAGCTGATCCATTATTCAAGAACATGGTTCCAATTCTTTTATTATCTCCCAGTCCACAGTACCAATGACTATGTTAACTCGCATGGTAAAGGGGACTTTGTAGACATGATTAAGAAAGATTTTCAGATAATCCCTTTGAGAGAGAACTATTTTCCTAGATTATCTGGGTGAGTCCAATATGATCATAAAATTTTTGTAATAGGGAAGCAGGAGAATCACAGTCAGAGAGAGAAAGCATGCCACTGGAAACTGGTCAGAGACAAAAGAGGATTTTACACTGCCAGACTGTAAATGAAGGAGGAGGCCACAAGCCGAGGTTTCTAAGTGACTTCTAGAATCTGAAAAAAAATCTGGATTTTCCCTCAGAGCTGCACCTGGAACACAGCCCTGCTGACACTTTGATTTTAGGATTTATAACATCCACAACTACAGAATAATAGATGTATATTTCTTTAAGCCACCAAGTTTGTGGTAGTTTGTCACAGCAGCAATAAGAAACAAATACAGCTGCTATTTTTAAAGAATTGTTACAAATGACTAAGAACATAAGTAATTAATGAATAAACACTGATAAGTCTTATCAGTGGGATTAATGGGAAGGAAGATGGTTAGATATAGGTTAGTTAGGGACCTCGCTCTTAAGAAATTGTGTTTATTTTGTGCTCAAAAGGATAAAATGAGATGGTCTTGTAAAATGTGAGGGAAAGAGAGACATAGACATAAGCAGTTGAAAAGGGTCTGAATTCTTTTCCTTTCACAAAACATAGTCAACCTGGTTGAAGAATAATAGGTGTGTGTGTGTGTGTGTGTGTGAGAGAGAGAGAGAGAGAGAGAGATCATATAAAATAAAATTTTAAAAGGCTGGGGCTGATTATATTAAAACTTACAGATTATGGTACAGTTTTGAGTTTATTTATTTGAATATAATGTGGACCTGTAATTAAAGCAGGAAATAATATTATTTTATCTAAATATTTAAGAGTTAAATATTTCTACTATGTAGTCATTGGATTGGCTGAAGATAGAAGAAAACAAAAACACTAGTTAAGTGACCATTTGACTAAATCATACTGGAAATGTTGGTATCTTAACTACGATGATGTAAGTGAAAGTAGAAAGAGCTGTTCGTAGCATGGGCAGGATTTGTAGACAGATTAGGATGGGAAGGTAGAAACAACAGAAAGATCAAAATGAGGCACAACTCATAAGCTATTTATCAGAGCAACTGGGTACATATTGATCACATACTCTGAAAGAAAAAGTACAAAGGCAAGAGATGGACTAAGAATCAAAATGCTAGTTTCATATATTGGATTTGACATATTATTAGAGATTCTTGTTGAGATATAGGGTAAGAAGAATTGTATAAGCCAGTAATTCATGGGGAGTTCTGAATAGGAGATTAAAAATATAGGAGTCTCCATATTGTAGATTAAAAGTAAAGTTTAATACACTATAAAGTACCTTGTGAACTAGTGTAAGAACTTTGCCTTAGTGCCTGAGTGACAAGAGAAGCCATTAGCAGGTTTCAAGTGCAGAAGTGATATGATCTAAATTGTCTTTTGACTCCTATGTTGACAACTGAATGGTAGAAAATATGAAAGATGAGAGACTATTCGGGAGAAAATTTGACAGTATCAGCGGCTGACAGACTTAATATGGGTTGGAAGAGACAGAGAGGAGAAGAGAACTCCAATTCTGAGTTGTGGTACCTGCAGGAATAGAGTTATCATTATTTGAGAAGGATAATATTGAGATGAGCTCAGGTTTGAACCTGCTAAGTTTGAGAAACCTATCGTACACCCAAATAAGATACCAAGGAGACTATATGATATGCTCCTAAAATTCAGAAATGGATCCACACTAAGATCTATATTTGAAAATCATCAGCCTATACATTGTTTTTTTCAGCCTATAGATTTTTTTAAAGGTATGAGACGGGATGAATTAACCAGGGAGTGAGTCTATGTAGAGAGTAAACAAGAAATTCTGTATTTAATTATCTGGGAAATAACAAAACAAAACAAAAAATAAACTAAGAAAGAGTAGCCAAAATGAAAATGTTCTGGGGAAATCAAGGCATGCTAATCACCTCATACTCCACAGACATCTTACAGAATGAGAATCGAATGTATTAATCACTAAACAGATCTTTCTAGAAGTTGCACAGGTATCTCAAATGTCTAAAAGTACTTTATTAATTGTATTGCAAAGTTGTGAACTTTCCATTTTAGTGAATGTCAACATGTCTCCCCAGATGTTCCAGCCAGAAATCTGAGAATCTATTTTCTTTCTTTTCCTTAACTTCGCAGATCAAATTAGTCTGTCCTGTGCTGTCTACCTTGAAAAAAAAAAAAAAACTCTTCTTCCCCATTAGAAAATTAATTCTGTAATCAGTTACAGAACTGATCAAGAAAGCTATCAGTTTTTATCTGTGATAACCCATATAAGTTGTTTTGTTTCCTCTACATTTGCTGTAAACAGATTTATTACAGCAAAAATTACTCAAATATTTATTTCTACCTAACTTTTGAGAGTAAGATGGTGAGACATCGGATAACCTTCACAGCAATGTTTTCTTTGGTGATCTGTTCAGTGCAGAGATCCGCTCTCCTTTGTCTTTGTAAATGTGTTCATGATTCTCTCCTTCAATTGGCTCTCATTATTTTCAAGATAAATATTCATTTTAGTTTGACTTTAAAAGATTTTTGTCATCTGACCCTGGTTTACCTATCTAGCATGATCTCTTGGCATGTTCTTACATTATACAACAAATATTATGAAATATTTTGTGTTTCCCTAAAAGACTATACTCGAACTTAAACATTTAGAGCATATCAAATTTATTCTGTGTAGAGTGATCGTCTCTGCCTACTCATTTTTCTAAAGATTTGTTTCAAATATCAAACTGAGTTAATTAAGAGTTCCCTGAAATTCACAGGCATAGTTAGGTTTACTATTAATCCTTTTTATTGCTAAAGATACATTTTGTGTGGTTTTAAAAAATACTTTGCATCAATATCCTCAATTTGAGTTTCTTGAGCTAAAAGATAATACTACTTCATCTTCAAATCCAAATTAAAGTGTCATCAGGCACATAATAAACACTAAATAAATCTTCATAAAGAAAAGAAGTGAAGAATGTGGTAGTTATGCAGGAAAATAAAGGAGGATATTCTCAGTATATTTTTTTAAATTAAATTAGATTTTAACATTGAAATTTGTAATTTCACAATATTTACTATACTTCCACCTGCAATGTAAGTTACTATACTATTCGCTTCTTTTATGGCCTGATACTGAATAATCAGGGTGCTAAATTGTTTGTGACTAATTTTATAATAGCAGCATATGTACATTTGTACGTATGTGTAATATGTGCACACTTGTTTGAGTGTGTGAGTAATTCCATATTTATCTGTACCGAAAGAGATGCCATGTTCTCTAATCAGGAATTTATGCACTTTCGGGAGAGTCAACTAGCATTCAAAGATAAAGCACACGCTCCAGAAGGCAGTACTTTACATATTTCAGCTACCTTTATCACCCAAGTTTGTTAATTTTTATAATAAATGCTGGGAATCGGTTTTGTTTTGTAATATTAACAGCCCGTTAATTGTGACAACACACTTAAAAAGTGGGCTGTCATTGGTAAAATTATTTATGTACAGGGTGTATGAATGGCTAATACATTTTGGACATACTTTTTACTCTCTCATAGAGCAAGCTACAGAGTCTGAATCCTTAAGAATGAGGAATGAGGTTTATTCCAAAATGTTTCTAAGTCTGGTTATTGACTCAAAGGATTCAGGTTGCCTTATTTTGTGAACTAAGCTCTGCTTCCTGTACGTGATTGTGCCTAGCACAGTTAAACATTTTATTACAGATGTGGTGGAAGAATCTGAAACAACAGAAACATGAAATTTCATCATCTTTATGAGACAAACTGTATCCATTTTCTCCCTGGTAAATATATGTTTAATAAATGTCTTATATGCAGCAGAAGTTAGTTGGTGATGACTTTTTAAGAGAAACCATAAGGGCCAAGGGAAAACTTCCCCTTTGTCCTCCGTAGTTTTGAAGAAGAAAAAAAAACTCAAAAAAGGTAGATTAATAAAAGGAGTGATAAACAAATGTATGAATGTGTACATAGGGAGAATAAGAGTGATTGCCCAACCTCCCAATGGGGTACAGAAGCTTACACACACACGTACACACACACACACTATATATATATGTAAGTATATATTAGAAAGATTATATGTATTAATATTTATATATGTTTCTAAGTATATTAACATTTATATATAAGCTTTTATATATAAGCATATATAAGAGAAATTAATGTATAGATATTTATAAATATATATTATATCTCTATATATGTATAAAGATATAAAAATCACAGTTGAACAGGCAAAAAAAATAGTTTAGATGCCATCTTGAGGTTACAGAAAGAATAGGAGATCAGAATATGAGCAAAAACAGATTATAGTGGCAAATCAGGTTATGGTGGTAAGACAGGTTATAGGAGAGAGAAAAGAGGAGTCCTGGCTGGTAAAGGTGATCTTGTTATGTAGAAGAAATCTTACAGGTAACAGCCCTCACAGAAGATGAATGGAAAATGTTTCTTTAGAGCTTTAAAGGGGTCAGACTCTCAGTTAATCTTCCGTAGACCTGGACAAGGAAAGACCTCAGAAAAAGCCGGCTTGCATCAATGGAGATTTTCCATAGCTACAAATCTAACCCACGAAAACTGCTTTGTAGGGATATTACTGTTTATGGTCTCTCTGAACAGCCATCTCAAAATATGCCAAAGAAGTCAATTTTGGGGTGAAATGTTTCATTTCCTTTATGACTGAGTCACACCCAACTCTCGTGTTGGCAGTCACTATTATTAAGAGTTGTTAAAACAGGTTTGAGTCAGCCTGAAACACTGGGCTGCCTGGAAGTTTCTGAGCAACAACTCTATATGATACGATGCAGCAAAAGCAGAAAGGGAGATGACAGACTGGGAGACAAAGTGTTTGACTGTCACTGCCTTTGTTGATGAAGACAAGTGTGCTTGCCAACGTGCTCTTACAAATGTGCTGAGGTATTCCAGAGCAGACAAACAAAACCTTCATAAGGTTAGGCAAGATAGAAAGCCCTTCAATATAATGAGAATGAATCTCTTCTGGCTTGTGAACAGCCTCTGATGAAGCGCTATATCCTCCCCTTAACTCTCGCAGACCCCAGAGGAAGGTGTTCAAACAAACACAGTCTTGAGCCTCTAAATGTTATTTATTCCTGGTCTATATCTTCTTCTTCTCTTAATGTCTCTTAAATTGAAAGTCTTCATAGCCTGTAATTTAAAAGTATTTATTCTGATTGCTTATTTTCTGTAATTTATCTCCAATGAGATTGCAAGCTCTTCAAGTCTAAAAGATAGGACATTGGGAGGACTCTTCAGAGGAGCATGGAATAAGAAAAAATAATAATAAACTGACTCATCCTCTTTCTAGCCTTGTAGGGAGGGACTCTTTGAGGAATAAAATGCCGAAGTTTCCTGAGGAAGCACTGTTGCTGTAAACACCAAAATCAAGGTTCAAGTACTGGATCCATCCTAGGCCAAACACTGACACATCAGCACTTATGAGCAGAGAAACATTTATTCAATTTGGCCAAATCCTCAAGATGGTACAGGCAAAATCTTAACTCTGACCTGCCTTTGAACATTACTGTAGGCTTTTATGAATACAGTAGGTATGCAGGAGGTGAGATCTCAGTAATCAAAGCTGCTTACATCCCTTGGCTGATCAAACTTCTGGACATCATCAAGGAGGTCTGCATGGTATAAGGATTACTGTTCTTTGGATGAAAACAAGTTCATTAATCTTATGGGCGGTCACCAGGTGTCAGGATATGAAGTTAATCAATTATTAGTGATTGGTGATTGCCTCTACTGAAATGACTAAGTGCAGGTTATCATTCATGGAGAAGGAAAAAGACAAAGGAAAGGAAAATAAGTAAGACAAATGTCTTAGGATTTTCATAATACAGGCTCAGTTACAACATCCCCACTGTTGTTTCATACCTCACTATTGAAGAGTTGGTGTGTTGACTCATTCTAACTACTTCCTCTGAAAGGGGTGTTGCTATGGGGCCAACAAATGGAACTTGGTTACCAGCAATTGGAAATATTCGTGTCCCAGGTGCTACAGAGGCAATTTGTTGTAACATCACTAAACAGGATGTCAGGAGCCTGTTTAGTGACAGATGTGATCTTACAATATCTTACACGTAGTACATCAGGAATATAATACACAACAACAAAATATTTCTATTCCTATAATCACAGCTAGAATGATTAATATTGTTTTCCACTAAGAGTGTTCTAATCTAAACCGTAAAGATAACCATTGGTTTAGTGACATTGTGGAGTTGGACATAGCATTAATTTTTTTGTGCATATCTTGAAGGGCCAGGGTGATGTATCCTGAATTGTCTGGAATGTACCACAGCATTTGGTTTTGATTATGGCAAAAATCTCTCCTTGCACAGCTGTGAGAACATCAAGGACCAGGAAATTTTGCAACACTGCTTTTCTCCTTGTGGTCATTTCAGAAGTCACTAAAAAGATGTCTTCGAATTCATCCTTTAGCAAATGTTGGTTATCGTTTGTGAGGGTCTTGACATGCCAGATAACATTTTCTAAATTAAATTAGGGATTAAAATTGGATAAGAGGTGGTCACACCAGTGGAAAACTGATCTGGTCCATTGGTTCAACACATTTGAGAAATTTGCAGTTTGTCCACTGGTTTTGGTCAGATGGTTCTGGACCAATGGGAAACCCAATATGCACCATTCTATCCATCCAATGAGTAGCCAGGGCCAGTGATTAGTCCCACATAGCCAATGAATTCCATTTGAGGCTATCTCCTTCAAGCCCTGGCCTCTGTGTCCAATCGGTAGTGAAGCAGTGGGTTTGTTGACACACTAGAGTATCTTCACAACAGTGTGGAGACGTCCAGCCCACATTCTTAATAATGTTTGGCCAATAATCACGAGAATTTTTTTTTGTTTCCAGCGTAAGAGGGCAATATGATGTAAGTGTCTGGTAGTAGGGGTCATCCAAAGATTAGCAGCTGTTATCGGTCGGTATAGCAGCTGCTAATAGACAAAATTATGAGTGCTGCTGAAGGAAGCTCCATCAGGAAAGGAATAGCATATTCTGAATTTGTGGAATTCTCTGATGGATAGTATAAACTTTTCTCTGACATACATTGTGAAGGGTTACATTAATACCAGGCCATCACCTTACATTTTCTTTTGTTAAGACACCAGAGGGCTTATTTTCTTATGACTAGTGTTTCATATAGGTTTGTAACCCATTATTTCCCTGTAGGAGTGAGACGCACTAAGGTAATCCAGAAATGCTACAGACTGGAGCAGCCCAGCAAGATTCCTCTTTTCAGCTATCTGTGTAATGTGCCCATGGTAGGAAATGATTGGTTTCAACCAATACCCTCACCCAATATATTATTGTGAGGATTAGCAAGAATCTCATGATTAAATGACAAAACGTTTTATTTATCTGTGTAGATTTTCTTAAAAATCAGTTTCAGGTTTTCAGTTGTTTCTCAGGTTCATTCAGGTCCATTACCTAATAGACCAGGCTGAGGAGGGGCAATTTTTATCCAGGTAGAATGTATCCATGGTTTAACTCTGGCCAACTTGGCGCGTGAATGAATAGTCAGAAGGACCTCGTAGGGTCTTAACCATTGAGGGACTAGTTGATGATCTGGTCCAGTTACCCCATGTCTTAAATAGGACTTAGTCTTCATCCTGGAAGGGATTAAGTGGATGCCCATGGGAAAGGCTAACCTGTTAGTAGCAAACCCACGAACACAGGTTGTATTTCATTAAATAATTTTAAATAAAGAATAATACCTCCTTCTCTTTCTAAGATTTAATCTCCTGCATGTAAACCAGAAATGGCCAGGAAGTGTTTCTCATTCACAATTTCGAAATGGCTCAGTTGGAACCTGCTTCAGGAAGCAACCCAAATTCTCAACAGAGCAGAGGGCAATCTTTTGCCTCAACATAGATTAGTTTCCTGACTAAGTTTAGCAATTTTTCTTTTTATAGTTTGATTCATTTTTTGGGGGCTTTTCTTTGGATTATCATTACCCCACTGCTTGAAGTTTCCATTCAATGTCTAAGACTTGAGACACTTACTGTACTACCTGAGAGGTGAATGCCACTCCATTTTCACCCTGAACTGTCAAAGGAAGTCCATAACTGGGAATTATTTCTTTGAATACAGTGCAGGCCACTTTGGAGGCCCTCTCTGTTTGGCTAAGTTACACTGCCACCCATCCTGTAAAAGTGTCTACAAAAACCAAAAGATGTGTAGCCTCTGGGCACTTGCCGCATCATGATGAAATCTACTGGTCAGTCTTTGTGTGGAGAATTTGCTCAATGTTGTAACCCCTGAACAGGGTGTGGGGGTCAAATTTTAGGGTGGTAACAAAACCTGCCTTGATGGATTGCATTTTATATGACCCATTGCATATTGGGGCCAAATACTCACGTAGTCACTGCAGGGTTGCACCTCTTCCCTAATGGGTACTTTGATGAAACTGGCTCACTGTATCTTTAAGGAGGGCTCTAGAAATCAATATAATACCTTCCAAATTACATTTCTAGTCAGGATAGGCTGGGCTGGGGATGTGAATCTCCATTCCTTGACTTCTTTAAATATCCCTCAGTATAGCAAGATTGAAACTAAGATCAACCAGAGGTATCGACAGGGATAAGATCGCCTCAAAGTCCAATGTTCTTGCAGCCTCCTTGGCTGCCAGGTCAGCAAGTTGATTGCCCTTGACTATTTGGGAGTATCATTTTTTATGACCAATACAGTAGATGGTAGCTACCACTTAGGGGCTTTAACAGATTCTAAGAAGGCCGAAATATCGGAGGCACATTTGATTTATTATGGTTAGCCAAAAGCCCTTTTTGACCCATAGGTGTGTGCCACTAAGAAAGAATATTGAGAGCCTGTATAAATATTCAAGATACTATCCTTACCCAATTCGAGGTTATGCATAAGGGCAATGAGATTGGCCACTGGAGCTGCAGTACCTGGAAGTAAGGCTTTGGCTTCCACAGTACCTTGAGACATAATGGCTGTGTATCCATCACAATAACATGCGTGATCTATGAAGCTGCTTCCATCTGTAAACAGTCCGGTTCAAGGTGTGGCAAGGACTGATCCACTAGGTCTGGAAATGATCAAGGAGATCTGCATGATGCAAGGATTATTGTTCTTTGAAAGAAAAACAAGTTCACTAGTCTTGTGGGCAGCCCTCAGGGTAAGGATATGAAATTAATCCATTATTAGTGAATCAGTGACCACCCTCTACATGAATGACTAAATTCAAGTAATCATGCATGCATGGAAGAAGAAAAGGACAAAGAGAAATAAATATAAGTAAAACAAACATCTTATCATTTTTATAGGATAGGCTCAGCTACATGGTCTCACATAAGAATTTCCCGTTTGCATACATGAGGCACCCTGATGAAATGTAGTCTGTACTGTGATGTGGTGGCATCCTTCCTTGACTACAATCAGCTAGTCTTTAGGTGGGGCTTCCGTTAGCATCTCACTCCTCAGTGTGATGGGTGTCGTTTATAGTGCTCTAAAAATTAGCTACTTCATTTCACTTGGGTGTTCTCGGTTCTCTCAAAAAAGAAATGGTAGAACCTTCATTGGTTATGCCTTAAAGAAATGTCTAATGAAATTGATTATGACTTTGCTACCTTAAGCAGTTGTTCACGTTCAGGTATTATATAATATTCTTCAAATAATTGATGAGTTACCACATTTGCTCATTAATGTAGCACTTCAGTCAATGTTCACCACATTTTTAAATTCTGAAACAGTAAAATATACAAATGCTCTGGCACATGACTAGACGACACATAAATTAATGGAAATTATGTACTACTCTCTCCCACTCAAGTGTAAACTCCATCACTGTTTCAGTGGGTAGCTAGACAAACATGAACAGGGCAAGAGAGGGCCCCTACGCCCCACCAGGAAACTCAGGGGACCATCGCCTGATGATAAGGCAGTCATCACACTGACTTTCTAGAATAATAATTGGTTTCAGACAGTGCTAGGGAAAGGCAGTTTCCCAATAGGTAAAAAAAAAAAAAAAAACCTGACACTGGTGATCAGTTGCTTCCCGATAAGATCTCAGGAGTTGCGCAAATGAGCTCAAGCACGTGCATTGAGAGGCAAAATGGTGGAGTTTAACTGGTACATGACCTTTCTGGGGCATTCTACTGGAAAGGGAAGAATGCCACAGGTGAGCATGTATGCAACTCCAGTAAACACACTATGCGTGTTTACCTCCCAAGTGCTAGCAGGACACCATGCACGTAGACAGCCAGCCCAAGGGAAGAATCATGGAAGAAGGGACACAAGACCCTGGAAGTATAGCAACATATAAAACCCCAAGTCAAAAGTTCAGTCCCACACTTGTCCTTCAAATCGCCTGCTTGAGTCTCTTCCAAGTGTACTTTCCTTGCTTTCTTTCCTGCTTTAAAACTTTCTAATAAACTTTCACTCCTGCTCTAAAACTTGCCTCTGTCTCTTCTGCCTTTGGTACCACAGTTGAATTCTTTCTTCTGAGGAGGTAAGAATTGAGGTTGCTGCAGACCTGTAAGGATTCATCACTGGTAGCATCACCACAAAACATTACCTCCATTGTTACAGTAGATGAAAAAATTCCTACTTTATCTGTCAATATGTTCATGTCCTAATCCCTGGAGCATGTAAATTGAAAAATTTATAAAAATAATATTTCAATTTCACAGTATTTTAAAATATTCTTTCGTATATGAAACCTCCTCTTCGGCTTCTTTCAAACAGTGCTGTGTTCATATGGTCAAATCCCAATCCTGTTTAAATCTGACTATCCACTAATCCCCTTTCCATAGGTATGCAGCTAATCTGACTGTACCCTCATGTTTATCTACCTCAGAAAGGTGCTTACCATTGCACAGTAAGAATACGATTGTTCCTTAATACATTCACTCTCCAAATTTCTTAAGCATCTATTTCCTGAGTTTTTTATTCTCTTCAATATCAAATCCCTCATCTTCACTCTTATCTGGTAACTATACTTCCTATTTCAATGACAAAATTAAAACAACTAGAAAATAACTTCTACCTACTTACATTTCTGACTATATACTTACATAATTGCTGTTCTAATCTAATGGATGAAAAACTAGCTAAAGCCAAACTATCAATTTGTATACTAGAGCACACCATCTCTCAAAAATACTGCACCAGCAATTCTGTTTCTCTTTCCTTTGTATCATTGATTTTTGTTTCAGAAGAGTATATATATAAACTGCCAGAGCCAAGGGAAAGCTTTACCTTTGCCCCTGAAGTTTCACTGAAAAAAAAAATCAACTCACAAAAGGCAGATTTATATGGGGAAAAGGCATACAAATTTATTAATATCAAACTGGGAAGAACCACCGAGTAATTACCGCTCCCATGGGGTGCAGACGCTTTGGTACCATCTCGGGGCTACAGAAAGTATGGAGAGTCACAGCATAGTAAAAATCAGGTTACAGTGGCAAATCAGGTTACAGTCACAAGACAGGCTATGAGAGATAAAAAAGAGGAGGCCTGGCTAGCAAAGATGGTCTTGTTACATAAATAAAACTTCATAGATATCAGCCCTCAAAAAGCATAGATGATAAATGTTTCTTTCAGACCTTTAAAGGTGTTAGACTCTTAGTTAATCCTTCCTAGATCAGGAAAAGGAAAAGCCTGGCTGCATCAAGGCAGATTCTCCATAGGCATAAACCTCCCCAACAAAAGACAACATTGCTGGGTTACTTCTGTTTTCTGCCTTTCTGAAGAGCCATCTCAAAATATGTCAAAGAAATAGATTTTTGTGGTACGCTATTTTGATTTACACATACATACACATACACACATACATACTTAAATACCTAATATCATCTTATATTTAATAATCCCCAAACTCAGTTCCTGATCTTTGCCCTGAATCATTTCTTCCCATTTTATTACCCATGAAATGGTTATATCATTCTTGAAGATGACCAGGTGTCAATCCCTAAAGTCAGTCTTTATCTCTATTTTTTCTTGCCTCCAAGCTGACCGAACAAAAATTTTACTTTGCTTTGACTTCCAACAATATACCAAATTTGACCACCTTAATTCAAATCACCGTCATCCATTGCCTTGATTCTTGCCCTAGCTTCCTGTGGACAAAAAGGGTCAAACTCTGTAAAATGTTTGAAGAGATTTACTCTGAGCCAAATGTAAGGACTATGACCCTGACACAGTTCCAGGAGAGCGAGAACATGTGCCAGGTTGGTTGGGCTACAGTTTAGTTTCATACATTTTAGGGAAGCATAAGACATCGATCAATACATGTAAGATGTATATTGGTTCAGTCTGGAAAGGTGGGACATCTTGAAGGAGGTGACAACTGGTTGAAAGAGTAGTTATCAAAAGACCTGGAAGCAATAGAAAGGAATGTCTTTTGGTAGATAATTAATTTAATTAGACCTTTATTTAAGAGAATTATTCCAGCAGTTGTTTGAATAATTGAGTTGAAATTGGGGTGAAGGTCAGATGACAAGCTTACAATTTGTTGCAACAATCAAGAGAGAAGAAAATAAGATTCTGAACTAGTCGGCTGGAGAGAAACCAGTTAGGTGAATCAAGCAGACTGTGACCTGTGAAATCTTCACTCTCAAACTATCTGTTGACACAGGTGTGGAGCCTGAACAGATAATCCATCTCTTCATGTCAAGATGTTAAATCCACAAGAAAGTGTCATTTCACATAAAGCAGCAGGATTGTGTCATGTTGTTTTTCACATTACGTACATTTCACATCGTACATTTTCAAACAAGTGTGGATGTAAATGGTCATAAGTATGTTTAGTCAAGTCAGGCAAGCCATAGGAGTGGTTTATAATGTTCACAGTTAAACTTTATTCATGTCCCAACTGCTTCTTATAGCAAAACTATATGGCTTAAATTATTTTAAGCCTATTAAAACCATTTTCCCTTTTTCCTCTCTAGAGAATTTCAGCACTTTTATTTGTCTTTAATACTTGGGGACATTTATTTTGAGCCAAATACATATGACCAGTGGCCCATGACACAGCCCCAGGAGATCCTGAGAACATGTGCCCAAGTTGGTCAGGTTATAACCTGGTTTATATGTTGTAGAGAGATATAAGACATGCATTGTGTATATTGGCTCAGATGGGAAATGTGGTACAATTTGAAGTGGAGGCTTCCAGGTCATAGGTGAACTTAAAGATTGTGTGACTGGCAATTTGTTGAAAGAGTTATTATTTTAAGACCTGAAATCGGTAGAAAGGAATATCTGGGTTAAGATAAGGGGTTGTGGAGACCAAGTTTTTATTACACAGATGAAGCCTCCAGGACGTAGACTTCAGAGCTCCTATCAGATGTAAAACGGTGCCAGACTCTTAGTTAATTCTCTCTTGAGTCAGGGAAAAATCTGAAAAGGGAAGAGGATTCTCTACAAAATTGAGATTTTGTAACCATTCAATGGGTTCTCATTACCAGTTGCCTAGACAGAACTGAAGCTAGCTGTACGGTAGACTGGAGTTTTATTATTACTCAAATCAGTCTCCTCAAAACTTGGAGAGCAGAGTTTTTAAGGACAATTTGGTGAGCAGAGGATTGGCAAGTAGAGAGTACTCATTGGTCAGGTTGGAGATGGAATCATAGGGAGTTGAGGCTGTCCTCTTGTGCTGAGTCAGTTAATGGGTGGAGGCCATAGTACCATGTGAGCCAGTTTTTGATCTTGGTGGTTCTGGATGACCCATCACATACAGGGTTTGTAAAATATCTCAAGCACTTATCTTAGGTTTTACAATAGTGATGTTATCCTCGGGAGCAATTTGAGGAGGTTCAGAAACCTGCAGCCTGCAGCTGCATGTCTGCTAAACCATTTCTAATCATGTGGCTAATTTGTTAGTCCCGCAAAGGTCACTTAGTCCCCAGGTAGGAAGGGGATTTGTTTTGGGAAAGGGTTGTTATCCTTGTTGTAAAGTTAAACTATAAACTAAGTTCCTCCTAAAGTTAGTTTGGACTATTTCTGGGAGCAAACAAGGACAGCTTGGAGGTTAGAAGCAAGATGGATTCAGTTACCTAAGGTCTCTTACACTGTAATGATTTTCTCAGTTATAATTTTTGCAAAGATGTTTCAATTTTCCCTACAAGATAGCCTTCTAGGGTCGTTTCAAAATTTGTCAAAGAAATATATTTTGAGGAAAAATACTTCAACGTCTTTCAGGGCCTGCAATCTCTACTAGAGTCAGGTTGGAATTTGGTGTATTATTACTACACAAGAGTCTGTTTTGTCTGTCTTAAGATCACTATTTTAATGTTAATGCCAGTCAGTTTTGCCTGAATTTCAGAGAGAGGAGGGTATGTAGTGAGACATGTCCTGCTCCCTACTTCCCATCATGACCTGACCTAGATTTTCAGATTAATCTTGAAATGCTCTTATGGAGACAGGGCTCCATCCTTTGGTTGAGGGACTTAGCCTTTTGTTTTTGGTTTACCTTCTCAACCAACTTTCTGTTTCTTCTTTTGCTCTTTCATTGTCTAATGACTAGCCTTTATACATAACATCGCAAGATTATGCCATAAATTCAACGTCTTACACTGTTTTCCAATTTTACCCAGGAAAAAAAAAAAAAAGAAAAAAACAAAGCCTAACAGTATCAACCTCCTCCTCATTTGTTAACTTTCTAACTTCATCTCTTATTTTTCTCTCCCTCAAATTTCTTCTTTCTGTTTCTGTTTACTTTGCTATTCCTTAAAAACAACTGGCGCACTCTTACTTCTGGGTCTTTGTGATTAGAGTGTTCCTGGCCCACTCCTCACTTTTTGTAGTTCTCAAATGTCATCTTGATGAGTGAAACTTTTTCTGGTCATCTTTTGTATAATTGAAACACACCCACACCATATCTTGTTCTTTTTCCTCCTTTATTTATTTATTTATTTATTTATTTATTTCTTCTTAGCAAGTATCTCTACCTAACTTACTAGCTATTTTATTTGTTATGTTTATCATCTGGTCCCCCTCCCCACACCCCAAGTTATAGTGAAAAAAAGAATTGTTAACAAAAGATCATGACATCTGCGGGAAAAAAAATGGAGAGTTTTCTTCCTATAAAAAACAATCTGCAGATTGGGGAGACACAGCCTCTGGTGTAAAATGAAAGCATGCTTTGAAGCGGTTGGAGGGTAGAGAGTTGAAGATTGTAAAAGCAAGAACTTTAGGGCAGGGCAGGATAGGTAGCAGGTAATAAGGAACAGGGTGTTGACTGGATGGGCTTTAAGCCCCAAATCACTAGTCTCTCTTAATTGGTCGGTTCCACGTGGTTGGTCAGTTGGCATCAAGTGTTCTGCTGGTGATCATTTGGGGAATATTCAGCTGCAGTATATCCTGTTCAGCACCAGTCACAGAACTGGTTTGCCTTGATTGTAGAAAGGTCGGTCCTGTGATAGTTTTGCAAAATCTTTCTGAGAACACAGAGTACCTGGCTGCTCCCTCACCCAGGCATGGCCACCTCATTTTGTTTTAACTTTGAGATCTCAGTCATAAGGGGGCCATTTTTGTTCTTTTGTTAGAGGTGGGCTTTAACAGAATGAATAAAATCTATATAGAAAAATGACATGTAAACGTTCTTAAACATTTCTCATCCTCAGTTGACAAAATGTGCTGAAACACAGAATATGGTTTAAATTCTTTTACTACATCAAAGATATAACTAGATATAATACTTGAATGAGGAAGCTGAACCTCTCTTAGTTTTAGTTTCTTTGTATCTAAGATAGGGAAAGTAATATTGTTCTAATATTGCTTGTATTTGAATGTGATATATAGAAACATTCTATTACTAGAAAGCCTATAAAAGTAAAAGTGCTACTTATTTAATCTTATTGACAACTTCATTAATTCTTTAGGTGTTTTTTTTTTTTTAATTTGAAGCAAAGCAAATAATAATTCAAGACATGGAAAATAGTTATTATCAATACTACATACAGAATAATTACATGGAAGACAATGCGAAGGGCTCTTTACATGTAACTTAAGGAATATGTACATGTCTATTACTAAGTAGTGACAAAATGAGGCTAGAACCCTGGTATTTTCAGTGGGAACTGCCAGATTACCATTATACTTAGGCTGGCCCCACCTAAGGCAGAGGGAAGCTCCTAGACAAAGATGAGAAACTGTCTTTACTGTTAATCTCTGGAGAGTCTTACTGGCCCCACTGTTCTTGAGTAAATTACTCTCTATCCATATGATGCACCCAGAGACAATTTGTCAAGGGCCACTTCTCAAAATGACTGAAGTTTCAAAGTCAAGTCTTTGTCCTGCTTGCTCAAACAAAGTTGGCAAAGTGGGCCTCAGAAAGACATTTTACATGGTATATGCTCATTATTCAAGTTCCCATCATACCTGTTTCTATATTGATTTCCTTCATAAATCTGAAAGGAATGTTGGAACAGGGGCTGTGGCTTATTCATTCTCATTTTTTGGTGTTTGGAAAACTGCCTAGAATATAGTAGGCATTGATTCATGATTGCTGAATGGGTGAATATATGTTCTCTCCATCTGAGCAGTATTTATCACAATTTCAGGGGGCCTACTAAGCTGAATCTTCATATACTAAATTCTATAATTTTATATATTTTCCTAATATCTATAATATTTCAGTGTTATCATCTTTCTAAAAACTGAACTAACTTCTGTAGTTAAAGCAAAAATTCTGGACATTTTCTTTTACCAATGTGAACATCTTAATGTTCTCTGCAAATAAACTATAATTATAATGCATTATACTTAGTAAAAATATTTCATTTGAACCAGACAGGACTAAATTTAAATTTAATATAAATTTTAAATACTGTTTTTGGAATATGGCTACAGATTACATACCCAGATAATTATTAATAGTAATATAGATTCTAAAATATTGGACTTTTTGATAAGATAAATGGTTAGTCCCTTATGGAAAAAAACAGTATTTTTGAGCAAAAATGATAATTAAGAAAGCATTTGAGTATCTTTAATGCATGTTGAGAGTTTTGGCTCTGATATACTCCTTGTTTACCAAATAGAACATTAACTTTTTTGAGTGCATCTTAAATGAGAAACTTGTTTGTAATCCTTGTAAAAACCCAAAGAGATATGCATTAAAATTACTCCACAAGGAAACAGACTCAAAAAATTGATTTTTTTCTTCCTAAGTTTGTATTGTACTCCCATATGATGAAGACAAGATTCGAACTGCAGACTGCCAAACTCCAGCCAAACACTAAGCCATTATGGCATGCTGCCTGCTCAAAACTTAGTGGGTACTAATCACTGAGCAATCAGTCCCAATATCTGTATCTCTGTCTCTGTCCCTATCTCTTTCCCTATTTTGCCTCTATCTTTGTCTCTCTCTCTCTCTCTCTCTCACACACACACACACACACACACACACACACACACACAGGGAATATGTAATTGCATAATGAAACAGAATTAACTAGAATAAATGTTTGGCATCATTTTATTATGAAGAGGAAAGGGGATTATAATTCAAGTTTGTCTTATTTATAATCCTGTGTGTTTAATCACAGTATATGAAAATAGAATATAGTTAGCCCTCATTTTTAAAATTTTCAAAAAAAAACATGCTTCTGATTGTATTTTGAGGCTCTGAGAATTCTGAGATCATTGTTTAATTTTTAATCCAGTTGAAAGCTAAAGTATTTAAGTGTTTAATTTTATGTTTTTTAAAAAATCAAATGATAAGTTGTTATTTGAGTAATGCAATTTCATCATTGTTAATTGTGGGAAGAAAAAATAGATTTATATATATTTAATATGTAGAGAGACCTTAGTTCTCTTGACAATACAGGTTATCACATTATCAGTTGAATAATCAGAGTAGATTAAAGGCAGTTTATAATATTAGAATGTATACTACTGTTAATACATTTTAGAATAACAATTAGCAATGCATTACTAAAGATAATTCTAAAAAATCTTGTATTCTCAGATTAAAGTTTCAGCTCTGTCATTTACTAAGTTTTTAAATTTGGGGATGGTGATATTCTTTTTCCGATTATCTGGATTTTGTTTGCTTGTTTTTGTTTATTCATTTTTCATCTGTAAAATGAGTCCTGGGCCACGACCTCTAAGTTCTTTTTTGCCCCCAGTCCCTAACATCACAATGTTATATTGAAAACATTCTACTAGGTCAATATTAGTAAAGCAGAATGAATATAAATGTTCTGCTCATTCTCCATGCACACTTTGGAAATCATGAGTAATGAATACTAAACTCACATTTCTTATTTATGTATTTCTTGATCTCATTTTGTGGCTATTCCCTTTGCAGTAGCCTCTGGGCACATTTACAGGATTTAATAAGAAGAGAGACGATATCTGCAATCTTAATTGTATAGCAGAATGATAAACTCACAGACGGAAAGCTTGTCTTGTAAATTTAATTTCCTCTAAGCTTGTTAGGAAGAATGTACCAGAGAATATAACAGCTCTCATCTCAAGTCATTGTATTACATGAACTTTTCAATTTTCATGTCAACTAGTATTAATATGTTTAAAGGCACATTGCCTATTTTAGATGATATATAATATATATTTTTCTTTGATTCTGGATATTTCTGTGTGGTTTATATCCACCATAGACCTATTTGAATTATCGTCATTAAAATGTTTTTTAATAAGTTAGGCTTAGAAAATGTTTGATTGCCATTAATATTTGCATTCCAGAGGCCATAGTAGATAATTCAGTTTCCCGTTACTTAAAAGAATTGTCTTGTTCCATAACTAGATTTACTTCAGCAGACAAAAATGTGAAGCACCATAGCTGCTTTTTAATATCAGGATTGAGAATTTTATTTTATTTAAAAATTATTTGGGCCATATATGTCAAAGAAGATTTTCTTATTTCAATAATCTCTGGACAAATGTCCACTTACAATCTAAGACTATATTATCACAAGAATAGAAACAGAAAACATTTTTCATTAATAACATAAATGTTTTATATAATTGAAGAAATTCAGAAAAGGCGAATAAAATAATCAAGTTAAGATAATGACTGCATAGGATAGAGTGAAGACAACGGGAAGAAAATGAGATATGATGAGCATTTTCTCTGGGAAAGATGATATGCTGTTGTGATTTAACTCTTGCCAAAGTTCAATTTCATGGGTAAATTATCTTCTTTTATGGATTAAGGAACTATCATCTGGTCTCTCAATGTCAAAAGCTAGCTGTTGAAGATATGAACTAACGGTTCTGACACAGATACTTTAAAGATGCCACAAATTCTTTTCTAGGCCTCTTACTGGGAGGTGAAGTCCATTTCCTTTCACCATGAATCTGGTTTCCCTGACTTTTTTTAGTCAGTGAAAGTGATGCTTTGCCAGTGGTTAGGCCCTGATTACAAGAGCTACTATTATTCCCTGCTCTTGAAATACTTGCTCTTGGAAAGCTGAGCATTTTACTTAACCAGTTTTTCTGCTGGAGAGAACATTTAGAGAGGCCCTGAGACCTAAAAGAAGAGGCACGTAGCTGATACCAGCCTTCCTACTTTGTCTTCAAGTTACCAGGCATGTTTGTGGAGCTGTCTCAGCGCCTACAGAGTAGCCTAGTCTTTAGCTACACAACACAGTCCGCACCGTATGCAACAGAAGAATCACCCAGCTGAATTCTGCCTGAATTCCTGGCTCCCCAAATTATGAGCTACAAAATGTGGCTGTTTTAAATCACTAAGTTTTAAGAAGTTTGTTAAGCAAGAATAGATAAGTAGAACAGAGACAACCAACAACATCCATGTTCATTCCAAGATGTAATTCTCTACCTGTGGAAGAATAGAAGTATTATCATTTTTCTGATAATAATAATTCAAAAATTGAAAGAAATTATTGCCATTTATAAAATGAGAACAATAAGGAAAGAGTGAGTTATAAATTCCACAAAATGCAAAAATATAAATTAGAGGGGGCTATTTCAGCCTAAGTGCACACTGCTCAGGTGATGGGTGCATTAAGATATCAGAAACCAACGCTAAAGAACCTATCCTGGTAACCAAAAACCACCTGTTCCCCAAGAACCTATTGAAATAAAAAATATATAAAATAATAATTAAAAAGGAAACATTTTTTTCTTTAAAAAGTACTATTAAACATAGATAGAGCCAGAAAACGAAAATGCATGTATCCTATGTACTTTGTAGGTGATGAGATAAAGCTATAGACATTCAAGTACAAGTTAAAATTTGAAAACGACATAAAGGGAAACAACTGTACTATGCTAAGAGAACACAGACACTAAATACATGTTACTCTAGATTTCTCTCACAGAATACACAGTATTAGGTCATCTTTAACTATTTATTGGGAAAGACTAGAAATTAGGATACATAACTAACACTTTGCCTTAAAGGTCAGCTAGCTCACAGTTGGTCTCCAGGCTTATCCCACTCATATCTAGTGCACAAAACTTCTAAATAAATGTTCTCCCCAAAGGTCAGATCTGATCATATCATAGTCCTGCAAAATCTATGATTCTTCATCATCCATAGAATAAGAACAAGACGTATTGTTGCCCTACGGTAATTTTGTATACATAATTTTCCTCCTTTGTTCAAAAACAAATGTATCTATACTCTAAATGAAATTCTTTCTTTCTTTTGCCCTAATACACTGACATATAAACACACATACACACATGTGCAATATGCAATGTTAGAACAGGGACATGATATCCACAATATTCCCACTCAAAACATTGTTGTTTTTAATTAAAATGGGAAACACCCAGCAGTCCCTGTTTTTTAGGAATAATTGAACCCTGCGTAGATAGTTATTGTGATGACCTCCTGTCTTGGCAGAGGAGGGAATTTCTTTACCAGAGCCTGGATCTACCTGACAGAAGGAACCAGCTTGTCCATGAATTTCATGGCCCCAGTTTTGAGAGATTCTTCCTTGACTATGATGTTCCATGGCTAAATATGAAGCAATATGTGGGAAATATTGCACAGATCTTCTGGGATTTGAAGAATTTTTACAGTCCACTACTTGGTAGTACAAGTTTGGTTGTCTGATAATTTTTCTGGAAGTTAGTTACAATCAAAAACTTTTTAAGCTCAAACTCATGGTTTCCTTGGCAATGCTCTTTCCAATAAATGTCAGAAGTATATTAAACTGTTTTCTTTCTGTCTGTTCCATGTGTCTCTGCTTTATTTCTTCACTGTCTTGGCTTCCTGGTTCACATTCTCAATTTAATGCTGCCTTCCTTGAACGTATGTGAAACAATAGACTCAGCTAGGAAGACAATATCCTTATTTGAATTTTTGAGGCAAAATATAGACGCTTTAGGAAGAGGAACGGAATAAGGGAGAAAAGCCATTGATTAAATAAATAATTAAACATTTATTTTGAAATTATAAGGTCAATAAATATTCGTTAAATGACAGGTTGATCAAATGCTCCTGAAAAATGGAAAAGCATTAGATAAGTACAGTCAGACTTCTTAAATGAATGAACTTCAACTCAAGAATCCATTATGTAGTCTAGAAATCGATCACCTGTGGAGGTGAAAGATATTTAAGAATATGCAAGAAACCCAAAGTGTGTATCTTCAATTTTCTTAGTTTCTGGCATCCCTTTGCATATTCTTTAATTAAAGAGTGCAGATATTTTTTCTCTTAACCCGTTGGTACAGATTAATCTAGAAAACATAAAAGTTGCATGGGACAATATATCAAAAACCAAATCAATAAATATAACATATATCAAAGAAATTGATCACATAAATTACAGACAAAGACTGCTGTCAGTGTAATATGAGACTACTTACAAATTGTTAGAAAAAATAAATGGTCAAGTTGAAAAATATGCTCTAAGAACCCAAATAAATATATAAAGATTATCAAATTCAAAAGTCAAATGTATATAAAAAAATTCTCAAATTTTTTTATGAAATTAAAAATTAAGCTTAATGTATATTCTTGGAATAGCAAATCTTTAACAAATTTGTAAAAGCTATATCATTTGTTGCTTGCCAGAAATATAAAATGTATTAAAGTTATATATACATCTACATTTTCAAACAAGTCTTCCTAATTAATGTGGTTAGTGGTGTCCATTTTTATAGAATATAAAGACAATAAACTCTGTATAGAATTACACATAAAAGTCATTGCAACAGAAAACATATATACTTATGTCATTCATATACAGATAATCCTCACTTTCTGAGGAGTTCATATCTGCAGATTCACCTCCAAAAATTTATTTTTAACCACAAAGTCAATACTCAAGGCACTTTCACAATCCTTCACAGATGTGAACAGAGTGGTGAAGTTTTTGAGTTGTCTGATGTACTTGAAGTTGAACAATAATCTACTTTCTTGTTTTAGCTCTCATAATGTAAACATGTATAATTATCATGGTTTATTTAGAGCCATGTGTACTTTTTTGGTAATTTCACTGTTTAAAATGGCACCCAAATGTAGTGCTAACATCCCTTCAAGAATGCCAAAATGTGAGATGGTTGTGATGTGCCTTATGGAATGTGTTAAATAAGACTTACTTGGACATGAGGTGCAGGGCTATTTGCTGTGAGTTCCATGTTAATGAAGCAATAATATATGTTAAATAAGATGTCTTTAAACAAACACATAAAACAAGGTTATGTATTGTGTGGTTAATAAAAATGTTGTTAACAGATGCTTGAAGGAATTTAACTCTATATTTCAGTTAAAAGCAATTATTTAGTATTCACTATTTTAGTGTTTGTGGTGTCTTTATAAAAACATAACTCTTACATATAACAAGAATCTATTATATATGTGTCTGGGTGGGTGTATATATATATATATACACATATATACATATGTTTATAGATAAATATATATGCGTATGTGTGTATATATCTATCATGCATTCTAATTTGAATAGGATAATTTGAACACTGAAAAATGTAGAATACAAAGTTGGTTATTACAATACATTCAATATTGTTAGTAGGTTGCCTTAGAGGAAGGAGGAGTCTAATTTTAGTATAGTAGAAATTGAATAGCTGAAAAAAGAAAATAAAAGATGGTATTTTTAAAATCATGCATGATATTCATATGTTAATACACATACAAAAGAATTAAAATAAACTCAACTTTAAGATAAGATTTTTCAAAAGTAACAAACAGTTATCTCATTTCCCATATTCTCCTAAATAATATTTATATGTTTTCTATTTTATCATCTATATTATTGCATTCCATGTCTTATTATTTCTCTAATAAGGTGACAGAATACATTAAGTTGGGAGATAATAAATAAGACAGATGCAGACTGATGGACAATAATAACAATAAACTAGGAAATGATACAAATTGATAGACATATAGAAGTTGATATGGTTTGGCTGTGTACCCACCCAAATCTCATCTTGAATTGTAGTTCCCATAATCTCCACGTATTGTGAAAGGGACAAGGTAAAAGGTAATTGAATCATGGGGGCAGTTACCCCATGCTGTTCTCATGATAGTGAATGAGTTCTCATGAAATCTGTTGGTTTTATAAGGGGCTTGACACTTCTCTTTCCTGTCGCCCTTTCGAGAAGATGCCACCATTATTGTAAGTTTTTTAAGGCCTTCTCAGCTTTGTGAAACTGTGAGTAAAGTAAACCTCTTTCATAAATTACCCAGTCTTGGGCAGTTCTTTACAGCAGCAAGAGACTACTGAACTTATACAGAAGTTCATGTCAAAGCAAACATTCTAGTCAAAATATTATCTCTGTGTAGATGCTTATGTGTATAAATATTGAAATAAAACTGTTAGAGATAAAGATATGTGTGAATAATCACATACATTGTATACTGCAAGCCAAACTGATACATCTCATGTTAATGTCTCTTTTATTAAGTAGCTGGATGATCGTAGTCAAATTATTTAATTCTGTTATGTTCAGTTTATTTAACCGTATAGTTAGGGAATTTATCTGGTTCACCTTTTCATAAGTTTGAAATTATAACTTTTGTATAGGATGTCATTTAAAAGATAACCAGCTAAACCAAAAGAGATTTTAACTATCGTTACGATCAAATATCCTCACTAATAAATTTTAGTTCTTATTGACATTTAACAAAGCATCTTAGTTAATCTGCCTGTGAACGCTTTTCACTTTTATTTTTTTCAAAAGAGAAATTATTTGTTATGTCCATGTATCCATGTAGGAAAAGGTAAACTCTGGATTGTTTTCATTGTCTATATGGCAAAACATGTAATAGACACAAGAAACAAAGCACAAACAAAACCTCGATAACACCCAGTGGAGCAAAATTCCAGTAGCTGTTTTACTAAGTAACCATATCCGTTGCTGGAGTCTTTTTTTGTCAGGATGTTTTTACTTAACCATACTTGACATTCTTGGAAGAGCTGGAGTTGAGGCATAGCAACAGTAACCTGGTGCTATGACTTCTTTTGTGAACTTTCCAGTCCAAACATCTTTTCCAAGGTTCGTGAAACTGTTCTGGTGCTTTCATTAGACTTAAATCCCTTTTTAATTTTCATGAAAGCTCATTTGTACTCAAGATGGTTTTAGTAGATTTTGGTGACTTGCACTAAAGTCTTATAACTAACACAAAGATTAACATACATCTTGTACTTCTCTTGTATAAATTTTATCTTTTAAGAGTCTGTAGCTATTCTATTGTAAATTGTTTACATAATAAAACTCTTTGGGTTAAAAATCTTCAATTTCTAAAAAAAAAAATGCTTTATTCCTTGAAATCTTGTTGCAGATATATTATATAGATTAATGTAGAGGTTATATTCTTCTGTGATCAGTATTCAGTGCCAGCAAAGAGAAATACATATGTAATTCATATTGCTATAAAATTATGTATAATTTATAATACAGTATAAAATCTAATGTATCATTTATTACATAACATATATTTTTCCATAATTTATTGTATAGCATATAATTCATACAAACAATACTTACATATTGCTCACTCATTTATTTTAAACTGCAGTAAAATCATAATGTCTACTACACTTAAATTTTAATAAGACATTACTCAGAATTTTCCAGGAGTGGGGCCAAGACGGCCAACTAGAAGCAGCAACAGAAGCTCCCATTGAAAAACAAACATAATAAGCATGTGAATCCTTCATCGGCAGCCAAGGTGTCCAGGTTTTCCCATCAAAATTGACTAGAAGGCTGGCATGACCCACAGAGAGAAGAAGAGCAGTATGGTACGGCAGTCCACCTGAAAAACACATGGGAAAGGGGAACCCTCTCCCTCCAGCCAAGAAAGCAGTGAGTGAGTCCTCTACCCAGCTGGGTAAAATGCTTTTTTCAAGGAACTGTGCAACCCAGAAATCAGATCCGAAGATCCCACCTCCAAACCCATGCCACCAAAGCCTAGCATCCCAAACCTGGAAGGCATAGATTCTTATAGTATCTTAGCTGGAATCTGCTGAATACCAAACTCCAGGGGGTAGGTGCCATCAGCACTGGCTGTCTGTGGCTGCCTGCTGTCTAAGCCATTTGATCTCCTTGGGGGAGGGGCAGCAGCCATTACTGTGACTTGTAACTGCCTAACACACTATGCTCCCTCTGTGGGAGAAGGACAGCACCGGTCTCCATAGCTCCAGGCTGCTTTTTTTCCCAGCTAGAGCCAGGGACGCTGGACAGCTTGGTCCCAAGACTTGTGCCCACAGCCCAACACACCAGCTGTGGCAGTCTGTGGCCAGAGTGCCTCTTCAGGTCCAGCCCCGACTCATCCATCCTTAGTGTGCAGGGCTTCCCTGCAGGATCTCCAAAAACTCCAGCCAGAAGCTCGGGGACAGAATTCAGATCTCCCTGGGCCTGAGCCCCTAGAAAGAGGAGTGGCCGCAGTCTCTACAGACCAGCAGACTTAGCCTCTCCTGGTAGTTCTGAGGAATCCAGGCAGCACAGATGAGTGGGTTTCCCCCAAGCAAAACACATCCTCTCCACCAAGGGACAAAGTTCTTCATTAAACATGTCCTGATCCCCATGTTTCTCAACTAATTGAGACCCTCCAACAGGGATTGTCAGACACCCTATACAGGAGCAATCCTACTGGCATCAGGTTGGTGTCCCTCAAAATCAAAGGTTCCAGAAGGCGGAGACACCTGTCTTTGCTGCTCTCCAGCCTCCTTGAATGGCATCTACAGGCACAATAGTGAATCAGATGAATATGGCCTGAAGTGAACCCCCAGCAAATTGTAGCAGCCCTGCAGAAGCGAGACTTGACTATTAATGGAAAAACAAGCAAGCAGAAAGTGAGAACTACAGCATCGACAACAATGATAAAAGGCCCCCACGAAAACCCCATCCAAGAATCAGCAGCCTCAAAGATTGAAACTAGACAAACACACGGAGATGAGGAAGAATCAATGAAAAAATGCTGAAAATCCAAAAGGCCAGAGTGCCTCTTCTCCAAATGATCACAACATCTCTCCAACAAGGGCACAACATCTCTCCATCCTCCAAATTGAGGGACAGAATTGGACAGAGGATGAGATAGATGAATTGACAGAAGTAGGCTTCAGAAAATGGATAATAAAAAACTGTGATGAGCTAAAGGAGCATGTTCTAACCCAATGCAAAGACACTAAGAACCTTGATAAAAAGTTAGAAGAATTACTAACTAGAATAACCTGTTTAGAGAAAAACATAAACAACCTGATGGAGCTGAAGAACATAGCATGAGAACTTATTGAAGTATACACAAGTATCAACAGCTGAACTGACCAAGCAGAAGAAAGGATATCAGAGTTTCAAGACCACCTTGCTGCAATAAGACATGCAGACAAGAACAGAGGAAAAAGAACGAAAAAGAATGAACAAAGCCTCTAAGAAATATGGGACTTCATAAAAAGACTGAACCTACGATTGACTGGAGTACCTAAAGGAGATACAGAGAATGGAAACAAGCTGGAAAACACGCTTCAGGATATTATCCGGGAGAACTTCTCCAACTTGGTAATACAGGCCAACATGCAAATTCAGGAAATACAGAGAATACCATTAAGATACTCCATGAGAAGATCAACCCCAAGGCACATAATCATCAGATTCTCCAAGGTCAAAATGAAGGAAAAACTGTTAAGGGAAGTCAGAGAGAAAGATCAGGTTACCTACAAAGGGAAGCCCACCAGACTAACAGCAGACCTCTCTCAGCAGAAACTCTGCAAGTCAGAGGAGATTGGGGGTCAATATTCAACATTCTTAAAGAAAATAATTTCCAACCCAGAATTTCATATCCAGCCAAACTAAGCTTCATCAGCAAAGGAGAAATAAAACAAGCAAGTGCTGAGGCATTTTCTTACCACCAGGCATGCCATGAAAGAGCTCTTGAAAGATGCACTAAATATGGAAAGGTAAAACCAGTACCGGCCACTGCAAAAACACACCAAATATAAAGACCAATGACACTACAAAGAAACTGCATCAATAGTGTGCAAAATAATCAAATAGCAGCATGATGAGAGGATCAAATTCACACATAACAATAGTAACCTTAATGTAAATGGGCTAAATACCCCAGTTAAAAGGCACAGACTGGCAAATTGGATAAGGAGTCAAGACCCATCGGTGTGCTTTATTCAGGAGACCTATCTTACATGTAAAGATACACACAGGCTCAAAATAAAGGGATGGAGGAAAATCTACCAAGCAAAGCAGGGCTTGCCAATACTAGCCTCCAATGAAACAGACTTTTAATCAACAAAAATCAAAAAAGACAAAGAAGGGCATCACATAACGGTAAAGGGAACAATTCACCAAAAAGAGCTAACTATTCTAATATATATGCACCCAATACAGGAACACCTAGATTTATAAAAGTAGTTCTTAGAGATCTACAAAGAGACTTAGACTCTTACACACTAATAGTGGGAGACTTTAACACTCCACTCTCAATATTAGACAGATCAATGAGACAGAAAACTAACAAGGATATTCAGGACTTGAACTCAGCTCTGTATCAAGTGGACCTAGTTGAGGTCTACAGAACTCTCCACCCCCAAGTCAATAGAATATATCTTCTGAGTGCCACATGGCACTTATTCTAAAATAGACCACATAATTAGAGGCAAAACACTCTTCAGTAAATGCAAAAGTACAGAAATCACTCAAAACCACACAATTTCATAAAAATTGAACCTGCTTTTGAGTGACTCCTGGGTAAAAAATGAAATTAAGGCAGAAATCAATAAGTTCTCTGAAACCAATAAGAACAAGGAGATAATGTACCAGAATCTCTGGGACAAAGCTAAAGCAGCATTAACAGGGAAATTTACAGCACTAAATGATCACATCAGAAAGCTAGAAAGATCTCAAATCAGCACACTAACCTCACAATTAAAGAGCTAGTAACACAAGAGCAAACTAATCCAAAAGCTAGCAGAAGACAAGAAATAACTAAGATCAGAGCAAAATTGAAGGAGATAGAGACATGAAAAACCCTCCAAACAATCAAGGAATCCAGGAACTGTATTTTTGAAAAAATTAACAAAATAGATAGACCACTAGCTAGATGAATAAAGATAAAGAGGGAGAAGAATCAAAAAGACACAATAAATAATTATAAAGGGGATATCATGACTGACCCCCAGAAATACAAACTACCATCAGAGATTATGATAAACAACTCTATGCAAATAAACTAGGAAATCTGTAAGTAATAGCTAAGTTTCTGGACACATAAACCCTACCAAGACTAAACCAGGAAGAATTTGGGTCCCTGATTAGACCAACATACAAGCTGTGAAATTGAGGCAGTAATTAATAGCCTACCAAACAAAAAAGGCCCAGGACCAGACAGATTCATAGCTAAAGTCTACTAGAAACACAAAGAGGAGCTGGTAACATTTCTTCTGAAACTATTCCAAATAGTTGAAAATAGGGGAATCATCCCTAATTCATTTTATGAAGCCAGCATCATCCTGATAGCAAAACATGGAAGAGACACAACAAAAAAGAAAAATTCAGGCCAATATTGCTGATGAACATCGATGCAAAAATCCTCAATAAAATACTGGCAAACTAAATCCAGCAGCACATCAAAAACCTTATCCACCACTATCAAGTTGGCTTCATCGAGTTGGGTTCATCCTTGGGTTACAAGGCTGGTTCAAACATATGCAAATCAATAAGCTTAATGCATCACATAAACAGAACCAAAGACAAAAGCCACATGATTATCTCAATAGATGCAGAAAATGCCTTTAATGACATTTAACATCCTTTTATGTTAAAAAACTCTCAACCAGTTAGGTATTAATAGAACATATCTCAAAATAATAAAAGCCATTTATGATAAACCCACAGCCAATATCATATTGAATGGTCAAAAGCTGGAAGCACTCCCTTTGAAAACTGGAGCAACACAAGGATGCCCTCACCATTCCTATTCAACATAGTATTGGAAGTTCTGGCCAGGGAAATCAGGCAAGATAAAAAAAAGAAGAGGGGGGTGGGGTTATTCAAAAAGGAAGAGAGTAAATCAAGTTATCTTACTTTGCAGGGAACATGATTTTATATTTAGAAAACCCTAACATCTCAGCCCTAAAAGTGTTTGAACTGATAAGCAACTTCAGCAGTATCAGAATACAAATCAATGTGTAAAAATCACAAGCATTCCTTTACATCAACAATAGGCAATCAGAGAGCCAAATCATGAATTAACTTCTTTTCACAATTCCTACAAAGATAATAAAATACCTAGGAATACAGCCAATGCAGGAGGTGAAGGACTTCTTCAAGGAAACTACAAACCACTCACTGCTCAAAGAAAGAAGAAAGGATGCAAATAAAATGGGAAAAATTCTATCTTCTTGAATTGGAAGAATCAATATCCTGAAAATGGCCATACTGCCCAAAGTAATTTGTAAATTCAATGCTATTTTCATCAAACTACCATTGATATTCTTCACAGAATTAGAAAAAAAAAAAACTATTTTAAGTTTCATATGAAATCAAAGAATACCCCCATAAGGTGAAGACAATCCTAAGCAAAAACAACAAAGCTGGAGGCATCATGCTACCTGACTTAAAACTATACTACAAGGCTACAGTAACCAAAACAGCATAGTATTGGTACCGAAACAGACATATAGACCAATGGAGCAGAAAAGAGACCTCAGAAATAACACCACCCATCTACAACCATTTGATCTTTGACAAACCTGACAAAACAAAGCAATGGGGAAAGGATCCTCTATTCAGTAAATGATGTGGGAAAATTGGCTAGCCACATGTGGAAAACTGAAACTGGACCCCTTACTTAACACCTTATATACAAATTAACTCAAGATGGATTAAAACCTTAAATGTGAAAACCAAAACCATAAAAACCCTAGAAGAAAACCATTTAGGACATAGGCATGGTCAAAGACTTCATGAGTAAAACTCCAAAAGCCAAAATTGACTAATGGGTTTAATTAAACTAAAGAGTTTCTGCACAGCAAAAGAAACTATTATCGGAGTGAACAGGCAACCTACAAAATGGAGGGACATTTTTGCAATTTATCCATCTGACAAAGGTCTAATATCCAGAATTTACACGGAACTAAAACATATTTACAGGGAAAAAGCAAATAACCCCATCAAAAAGTACTAAAGAATATGAACAGACACTTCACAAAAGAAGACATCTATGCAGTCAACAAGCATATAAAAAAAGCTCAACATCACTGATTGTCAGAGAAATGTAAATCAAAACCACAATGAGATACCATCTTACACCAGTCATAATGGCAACTATTAAAAGTCAGAAAACAGTAGATGCTGGTGAGGCTGTGGATAAATAGGAATGCTTTTACACTGTTGGTGGGAATGTAAATTATTTCAACCATTATGGAAGACAGTATGGCCATTCCTCAAGGATCTGGAACCAAAAATACCATTTTACTCAACAATAATCCCATTACTGGGTATATACCCAAAGGATTATAAATCATTCTACTATAATAACATATGCACATGTATGTTGCATCACTATTTACAATAGCAAAGACCTGAAACCAACCCCAATGCCCATCAGTGATAGACTGGATAAAGAATATGTGGTGCATATATACCATGGAATACTATGCAGCCATAAAAAAGAATGAGATCATGTCCTTTGCAGGGACATGGATGAAGTTGGAAGCCATCATCCTCAGCAAACTAACACAGGAACAGAAAACCAAACACATCATGTTCTCATTCATAAGTGGGAGTTGAACATTGAGAACACATGGGCACAGAGAGGGGAACACCACACATCAGGGCCTGTTGAGGGGAGAAAACTTAGAGGACAGGTCAATAGGTGCAGCAAGCCACCACTGCACACATATACCTATCTAACAAACTTGCAGGTTCTGCACATGTATCCCGCTGTTTTTTCTTTTTTTTAGAAGAAATGCATTTTTAAAAATTTTCAATTAAAATAAATATTTTGTTGTTTTGTAGCATGACCATAATGAATAATCTACATTTTGTATCCCTGTGATTGGAACAGAGCACAGTGGAATTTCTTTGCAGACACATCCATTGTCTTGCTATTTCTTTGAGGGCAAACACTGCTCTTGACTAAGTAGTTAAGAGCAGTTCTGTTTTGCTTCTGTTTTGTTACACATAGAAACAAAGTAAAATATTAAAACTTTTGATCATGTTCTGAAAAAAACTTATTTTAGAACATGATTATATAATTGGCAAAACTTAAAAATTAATTCAATAACATCACTGACAGGTGATTTGATATTTCAAATGTACTTTTACAGACTTTCACATACTTTAGTACTGATACCAATCAGACTGCAGTATGCTATTACTTTGGTTTCTGCCACATTAGCATATACTTGTTTTGCATGATTAAAATAATATTACATCATATGACAAGATATCAGGTATTTGACTTGTTCTTTGTGAAATTATTCTTTTTTTTTTTTTTTTTTTTGAGACACAGTCTGGCACTGTCACCCAGGGTGGAGTTCAATGGCGTGTTCCTGGCTCACTGCAACCTCCGCCTCCCTGGTTTAAGCAATTCTCCTGCCTCAGCCTCCCAAGTAGCTGAGATTATAGGAGCCTACCACCACATCAGGCTAATTTTTTGTATTTTTAGTAGAGATGGGATTTCACTATGTTGGCCAGGCTGGTCTCTACCTCCCGACCTCAAGATCCACCCGCCTTGGCCTCTTAAAGTGCTAGGATTACAGGCATAAGCCACTGTGTCCAGCCAAATTAGTTATTCTTAAGAAAACATTCTATCTAAAACCTTCAATGTGTTAAATATTTATAATCAAGATTTAAGAAAACAAAAGAAAACCTGTGGAAGTCAATGTATGTAAAGGACGATAGCTAGCCTTATCTCTCATTTCACCTATGGCCATAATGCCATACTTCTGTTGTTTGTCAGATATAAAGTCATCATCTACCTATTTATTCGAAAATTTTTTAAAAAGCAGATTGCTCATTGCATTATATGCATGTTACCATGCAGTGTGTTCTGTCAGGTGCAGCAGGTACAAACATGAATAACACACATGAATATTACACTAAAGAATTCCAAAGAATTTCTGGTTAATCTGATAAAAACAGGCACATACATTCTAAAGTGCATTGAAATTTTAGTTCAAAGGTAGCTGAGATCCCAATGGTGTTCTTTTTTTCTTTTTTTTCTTTTTCTCACTCTGCACTGACCTGGAGAAAGTAACACCTTAGCATGTAATCTATTCCCTAAAAATATCACTCCCAGAGTTATAGATTTTATTGAAATGTCAAGGAATACATGGAAAATTTATTTTCCTGGCACACCATATGACAACGCATTATAGATGATAGTTGTTTAGATAGATATACAGACAGATGGATAAATAATCTATTTTCTCTTCTCAAGAGATATTCTCTGGCCACCAGCTCTATCACTACACCACCTTTTCCATTTTCCTTTCCCTGTCCACAAATAGCGTCTAAAGTTGCTCTTATACCTAAATAATTCAATGCTATCTTTCAGCTTGCATATGCCCACAGCAAAACAAAAGCTGTATAGCTACTGACATAACCCAGGATTCTAGGAAAGCTCATACCAATCAATTATCCATTTCATTCCAAGTGTTTCAAGGACAGGATCACCTTCATCATTTCCTTTTACTAAGCTAATAGATTGAAAGAGTAATTGGAAATTTTGATACCAAAAAAAAGGATTTTTCTCCTAATGTGTATTCAATACAGTACATTTTCTGTAAAAAAAAAAAGTATAAACTGGAAAAGTTAGACAATTGTGTTCAGAAGGGCACATTTAGCTACATATGAGGCTGAGATTGTTTTTAAGTAAAGGATGTAACAACTGAGTAGGACAGTATTTCATATCTGTTGCTAGATGGGAAATTCTTTAATACATTATCCATGTCTCACTTATTTTTCTGTTACATGCTATAATAACACCTTGCAAATAAGAAGTGTTACAACATTTGTGTGGAAAAAGACAACTAATTATCCTCTGTGAGGTCTCTTTTCAGTTGTCTTATTGCATTTGACAGCTCATTCTTTAATTGGGAAAGTTACTAACTTTTATAACGTGTAGTTGAGAGCTCTTCAGTGCGATGTTGGCAGAAGATTCTCTATGGGCCTCTATGGGTTTTGCATCTCTTCTGAGCATAGCCATTACATTAGTTATCTCTTGCTATGCTGTCTTCTGCTGAGGGTTTCTCAAGACTCCAACTAAGGTGTTGGCCTCTCTGTTAGAGGTTCATGTAGGGAGGATCTGGTTTGGTTTCCTGTAGCTGCAGAAATGAAAGATCCAGCTTCCCAGTAGCTGTAGATTGGAAGTTCCTCTTATAACATAGAGGACATCAGTAGTTACTTGCCACATGGCCTTCTCCATAGACAGTATTAGCAGTTTGCTTCAAGACCAGTAAGAAAGACTGGTGTCTGCTGTAAAGTGGGGTAATATTTATAATATATTATTCATCATATAGCATATAACATATGATGGCTAACATAGTATATAGCATATGCCTATGGTGTGTCTATTGTATATATTGTAACCAAATCAAAGAGTGTTGTCTTTTCTACCTAAGTAGTTTTACTTCAATGCATTAAACTAGTATTAAAAATTTTAAGTAAATTAAATTTTTTTTTCTTCAATGAAGGTATTTAATTCAAATATATCTATAAAAATAACATGATTTTTTTTGTCTTTATCATTCTAGTAAGGGTACATTCTTGTATTTAAATATTTTTATTTTCAGGCATATAGTAATTACATGTTAGATTCTGTTATATAATATTTATTATGTCTAGCTATTTGTAGAGTTCTATTTAGCTTATCCTTTTATTGAACGACAAAACAAATATAATTATTCTATTACAAAATTAGGTATTTGTACATTAAATCAAGGATAGAAATTATAGAAAAAAATCTTTAAACATTTTGTAAGTTTTATTAGTTTCCTTTTCTCTGAAGTAATATTTTTCTTCTGTTCTTAAGCAATTAAAATATATTCATGAACATTAAGAAACATGTAATTAATTTTATTCATCTTCTGGTATTTAGGAGTTTCTCTCTCCATTTATTCTCACTTCTGCACAACACCTTTAAGAAGTTTAGTTCATAGGAGCTGGCCTCTTGTATTAAGGTACATTTATCCACAGGTCTGTAAGTCTTGGGAACATAGTTCTAACTATACTTTGTTTTGGATTATCTTTTAATAGATCTTTATATTGCAAATAACCTTAAAAGATATAGCAACTCCATCCAGAGCAAAGCACAGGCATGCTTCCTGAGTATTATGAAAGAGTCCAGCTTCCAAAGCTCAGAGTTTCTTACCTATAACAAACTCACCTCATGTGTATGTATCCCTTGTCCCTCTGTCAGTCGGTGGAAATTGGTACTTGAGAATCCAGTGTATAAAAGTGCTAGTACTCTGTGCATTTGTTGTCAGAAGTTAGACAACAAATTAGAGACTGACCTCAGTCTCTAACCCAGTGGTTTGTTTATTCTGCAGCATCCTTAAAACTGTGCCAGGCTGACTCGTTAGATTGCAAGTAGGTGAAGTCTTATCCACTTCACAGTGTATAAGTGATCTTCTCACTTAGAGAGGCTTATGACACTTACCCTAACTCAACACAGAATGAGTCTCAGTAGCAATAATGAAACTCAAATTTAACAAAGCAGAATGACTTCTTACCCTAGTAATATTTTACTTCAACCTAATTAAGCACATTTATATATTTAAAGATAGAAAATAGGGATCTGGAGAGCTGTGAGAGCTGATTAAAAAAATAGAAGAAAGCTGCTTTTAGATGTAAAGCAAACTGCAACCACAGAGGTAATTTCAATAGAAGAGTTTACTCTAAGCATAGAACTCAACTGGTCCCATTACCAAAAATGTCTCTCCTGGGAAGATTAAATGCATTAGACAGATTTTTACAGGCTATTTCTTTTCATGGGTTGGCTGACACAGTCTGTCCATTGGCTATTTTAAGCCCTGAACAACCATTTTTCTCTTACCTTCTTTCACTGAGGCTGAAAATCTTTCAAACAAGGGTCATCATGTGACACAATTAAGAGCAATGGGATACATGTGGATTGCTTAGTAAGAGAGTGGCTTATTATAAGATATGTTATTTAAAAGTCTTGTATTGTTAGTCTTTCCCTGGTTTTTGTGCCTAGAAAAAGAAAAGGAATTATATTAGAATCATTTGAAGGCAAACTTATCAGTTAAAATAAAAAAGCATCCTAAGTTTAGGATGAGCATCTGCTGCATGAGAAAACGAAACTACTGTAAGTTTAATTACTGTTAATTGGAACTTTTGTTGCTTGGATCCAAAGGACCTCCTGATACATGAAAACCAATAAACTAGACAAAGCAGAGCCAACAGAGGATTCCTCTTTCTATTTGCCCTGTTAAAAGTATTTGGAAATTTGCTAGAGCCCATTCTCACCCACATCCAAACACATGCCTACAAAAATATATACACTAAATGAAAGACGGATGCTGATATTGAGATCATAGTGCAGTATCTTCTGAATTTATTGAGTACATTTAGCAAGACAATGAGTTCTTAGATTTTTAATATTGTTTTTTTCTCCAAAGATCATCACTGATTTGCATCAGCTATTGGACTTCAATTTGTGAGCCCCAAACTGGGCTTTTCTGCTTCGAATAATTAAAACATTTAAAAACCTTAACTGTTTACATAACTAAGAAACTGTTGTCCAATTACTTTCTTGGTGCCTGTGTAAATTTATTTTACAGAAAAAAAAGTGCTGGTCAGAAGATATATTATCTGTTCCACTTTGTAGTTATAATCATTTTATAACAATTAGTACATGTATTAGTTTCCTACGGCTGCCATAATAAAATACCAAAAAAAAAAAAAAAAAAAAAAAAAGAAAAAAAGCCAGGCTGGATGGCTTAAAAGACAGAAACATATTTGTTCACAGTACCAGAAGTGACAAACCCAAAGTCAAGCTGCCCACAGTGTTGGCTTCTTATGGGCCCCCTTTCTTTGGCTTGCAGATGGCCACCTGCTCATTGTGTATCCTTACATTTTCTTTCTCTTTGCTCAAGTGCTGCTAGTGTCTTATCTTTTTATGAGGGAATCAAACATATTGGACCAGAGTTTCACCAGAAAGGCCTGACTCTAAATTAATCATTTCTTTAAAGACGTGTGTCCAAATAAAGTCACATTTTGAAGTATTGGTGATTAGGGTTTCAACATATGAATTTATAGAGAACACAAGTCAGCCCGTAGAAATATGTAATCTATTCTTTTAACTTCAACTCGTATAGAGATAATTATTTGTTCAATTTCTTAAGTCTTATTAACTCTGAGTAAATGTAAAGGTGCAGCATGATGCCTAGAAGGTTAAAGTCCAAACCATAGACTGTGGTCATACCCACATTGTGAGCTTTGGGAGTTTAGTCTCCAAAACAGCATGCCCACACTGGCACCCAAATTACTCTACTTCTTCTGCCAAAACTCTAGTGTATAGATTTTTTAAAAAACTCATAAAACGCCTATAATCCCAGCACTTTGGGAAGCCGAGGCGGGTGGATCACGAGGTCAAGAGATCGAGACCATCCTGGTCAACAAGGTGAAACCCCGTCTCTACTAAAAATACAAAAATTAGCTGGGCATGGTGGCACGCACCTGTAGTCCTAGCTACTCGGGAAGTTGAGGCAGGAGAATTGCCTCAACCCAGGAGGCAGAGTTTGCGGTGAGCCGAGATCATGCCATTGCACTCCAGCCTGGGTAACAAGAGTGAAACTACATCTCAAAAAAAAAACAAAAAACAAAAAACAAAAAAAACAAAAAAACCACACATAAAAGTTCTAGGTTATGGTATGCCTTTGAGTAAGAAGTCCTAAACCAACCATGCTACATTATGAAAAAGCAATTAATTTTCTCAAATGTGTTTATCCTACTTCCAAATTAGGCACATTTGCATTTTGTAGTCCACAAACGTGTATTCATTTCAATACTTTCCATAGTTCAGAAACAATGGATAGAAGCAATACAGTAATATTTCAACTAACTTATACAATCATTTTCATTTTTGTAGACCATAGGGTTGCCACTAAATGAAATTTGGTTTGATAGCTGGAATTCATCAGGCATTATTTATTTCTGTTGTCTGCTTGAATAATACCTTTTATCTGAGATAAATAAGCACTCTGTACGTAAAATGCCTTTCTCTGACAATTTAATTGGTCACCAGGAAACTGAAGAGAAAGAAAAATAAAAATTAAATTAAAATAAGTTGTATAGGTAGCTCAGTTCCTAGTTGTTAAATTTCTATATATATATTATATATATATATATATACACACATCTGTAATTATAGTAATCCTGTTTAAAGTAGATTTTTTTGTAGGAAGTATTGTAAAAGTTGTTCTTTTTCTTAACTTCTTAATACCATACAAAGGAAATTTAGACAAAAACATGGAGAAATAGGCATTTAATTTTGGCAGTAGTCTCTTACATACATAATAAAGGTGTTAAAGACTTAATAGGTGGTTTTAATTTTTTTTAATCTCTATGATTGAGGTATGAATTTAACAACTATGAAAATAAAGGTTGACCCATTTGAGCACAACTGAAAACAGAACACACAGAGATACTGTAGGAATATTGAAAGAAATTCTCTGATTTAAAAAAGGCCTCAAATAAACCAAATTAATCTGAGCTCCTCTTTACTACCTATTGGTTATTTGTCATGAATATTGGAATATTATGACAAAGATATTGTGTCTCTGTCCTTTGATAAAGAAGCAGGGTATAATTCAACACACACACACACACACACACACACACACACACACACAGAACTTAATACCAAAAGCCATTAGTTCTAGTTTTATTTTCTATCATTTAACTAATCTGAAATATTTGTCAAATAAAACATAAACAAAAATGACAAACACAAAATACAATCTGGGCCTTTGTTATCTCATGTGTGAACTACTACAATATTAATATATTATCTCAAAATCAAGTGAGACAAAGAAACAGTTAAAGAAGGCCTTAGGCTCAGACTCTGTCTTCTCTAGAAGAGAACTCTCCTCTTTCTTCTATTCGTCCTCTCTCTCCTTTGGTCTGGTAAAATCTATTATTTTAAAGTTAAACTTACCACATGTTCTCACTCATAGGAGGGTGTTGAACAAGGAGAACACATGGACACAGGGAGAGGAGCACTATACACGGGGGTCTGTTGCAGGGGAGTGGGGGGGACAGCGGCGGGGGGGAGTTGGGGAGGGATAGCATGGGGAGAAATGCCAGATATGGGTGAGGGGGAGGGAGGCAGCAAATCACACTGCCATGAATGCACCTATGCAACAACTTTGCATGTTTTTCACATGTACCCCAAAACCTAAAATGCAATAAAAAAAAAAAAGTTAAACTCACTGAAAATTCCTGTAAACCTCAAATTCCCATTTTTCTTTCATGCAAGTTGAATTTCAAGCTATTGTCAAGAAATTTCCATAGATCACTAAGTGCTCTCCCCAATTTGCTGATTAACTTCACATAGTAAGTCAGGCCGATCAACCCCAGGTTTTCTGACCCATACCAGCTGAACCACACACTTGGGGAAGGTCAGGCACAATGCCGAATGACCAAGGCTTGTTGGTGTGATCCTGATGGAGAGTCAGACAAAATCATCTCTAAAGACTATGACAGAACTGAAGGCATAGCAGAAACCTCCATGAGACCATTCTTGAGGCTTTTCCTAAAACTTCAGACTGGAATAAAACCCAGTCCCATATTTAAAAGCCTAATGAGCCACTTTCCAACCATTACAGTTGTACTCCAGGCTGTATTTAAAAAAAAAAATTCTATCAAGTCCAGGTTGTACTTTAAAAAAATTATGAATTATCTATAGATGTTGAATCTATTCAAGTAGCCTTTAATTCTGTTTGTGAGCAGAATTAAAGTTCTCCTTTCTGGAGAACTCTCTCAGCTTGTCAAGAGAACCTGGATAGAAAGGAAAACCATACCCACTTCTGGTCTAGATAATTTGGCAAATCAGCTTGCTGGCACCCGTGAGGACACTAATACAGAGAAAACCACTCAAGTTTTAAATCTCCTATTACAGCAGTTGGAGCTTTCCAGACATACTACTAGAGAGAAACATCCTGAGCCAGGCTACTGCCATAAGAAGAAAGGCCAGTGGAAAACAGAGTGCCAAAAATGCCAGAAAATCTCTTTCTCATCAACTTTCATAAATCTCCGGCAAATTATGCTAAAGGAAAAAAAAATGCCAGTCACAAAAGTTTACATACTATACAGTTCTGTTGGGTCTCACAAAGTGATAGCCCTAAACACTACAGCTTTAAGATGCTAAAAGGCCTTAGCAGCAGCCTTAGAACCAAGGCCCTTCTAATCTCACCTGGCTCCCCATGCACCAATCTCAGAAAGCGTTTCCCTTTGGAATTTTCTTCTCTGTTCAAGAAAGATTCTTTCCCAAAAAAATGCAATTGCTTTAAATCCCCTTCCTAGAGATCCCATCACTTAACAAGGAAAGATCAACCACTAGAGAAGAAAAAAGACGGGAGTTTGTTACCACACCCAGACAGACTTTTTAAATCTATTTTTCTAAAGGCAGCTCCAAGAGATTACCTGGGATGCTTTACATAAAAAATCGCCTTTTGTGTGTGTGTGTGTGTGTGTGTGTGTGTGTGTGTGCAACCTCACCTTTCACCTTCTCTGAATGTCTGCCTCCCATGTCCTAAGTCAATCTGATGCAGGACAGGCAAGCCTTCAAACTGGGGCTTAGCCTGGGTGGTTTCTTCATTTTGACCAGGAAATAAATTCAAGAGTGAGTTGATGGTATTTAGACAGAATATTTTTAAAAAATGCTACTGCTCCTTGTGGAGCAAGTTTAACTCAAAGGTTGTGTGCCTGGAGTGAACAATGTATGGGCCCTTGGCAGCTGTATTTATACTCAGGAAAACACATTTTCAATTACATGCAAATTAAGGATGTGTAAATGCAAACTGAGGGGCTACTTAGAATATTCTCAGAAAGGGGTAACAACTTCTGGTTTGTTGCCATGGAAAGGGATGGTAATGTCTGGGTACATGGCCATGGCATTTTTAAACTTCTATGGTGCTGGTGGGAGTATCTTATGTCAACGAGCAATGAGAGCAGCTGAGGATTGCTTTCATCTCCATCCACTGGTTCCTGCCAATTTCTTCTCTTTATCCTGTCTGGAACAGATCCTGTTTGGGTCAGCAAGATTGCTATCAGAAAACAAGTTCTGCCAGTCTCCTACCTCACATTTATTCTCCCTAATAATTTACTGCTCCTCAAAAAGTATAGTTTACATTCCTCAACTACTCAACCCTTCTTCCCCACCTGGAGACCACTCTCAATGAATGGGTACCAAGGATTATAGGGGCTTTTACCAATTTTCTCAATCATCTGGGTGAAACCACTCTTGGAGTTGGGAATGAGGTCTTCGTGCTTACAGATACTAGAACAAGAGTATCAATTCTTAACCTCACCAGCCTCAATGATCCCATGCCTTCAGGTAATAAAAAGATACATATGGGCATTTCCAACAAGCTTGTTGCTGTTTTTGTTTCACAGCCCATCCGTTTCTATCTTGTACTTCTCCAAGACACTTGCCCGCTTCTTGCGTGTTAATTCTTCCCTATCTACCTCCTTCTTGGACTTGATTTTCAAGAAAAATTCTATGTTAGAACTTTTTTTTCTCAGAACAGGGAACTAATTTTAGAATTTGACAAGGCAAACTGTGCTGACTCAACCTGGGAGTCTTCTGACTTCCCAAATTTCCTCATTTGTTATATCATTCCCTGTTCAGAAAACAAAAATAATGCCACCCATCACTGCTGAATCAAGTACCTGTCTCTTTAGGGGCAAAGCTTGAAAAGTAAGTTTTTAAACTAAAGGAGAAATTGGTACATTTTTCAGTTCTAGGGCATCCTAATTATAAATTCTCTTTTTTCCTCTTTGTATATGTAAAGAAAGGAAACACATTGGGAATCTTAACCCAAAGTGTGGGGACCAACATCACCCTCTAGTAAGCTATCTTAAACTCACACCTCACTCAGCAACTGATATGCATTGGCTGTATACCCAACCAAATCTCACCTTGAAGTGTAATAATCCCCTCATGTCGAGGATGGGGCCAGGTGGAGATAGTTGAATCATGGGACAATTTCCCTCATACAGTTCTTGTGGCACTGAATAAGTCTCACAAGATCTGATGGTTTTATAAATGAGAGTTCCCCTGCACAAGCTCTCTCACCTGCCACCATGTAAGACATGGTTTTGCTTCTCCTTTGTCTTCTGCCATTATTATGAGACCTCGCTAGCCATGTGGAACTGTGAATCCATTACATCTCTTTCCTTTATGAAATACCCAGTTATGGGTATGTCTTTACTTGTAGTGTAAGAACAGACTAATGTAGCATCCTTTGCTAGCTGACTTACTATTTATGATCTTCTCCTACTTGCTACTTCTCTTATCAGTTACATTGCAAAAATAACCTTAACTCCGTAACTGTTGTGCCATCCTTCAGTTGAGGTACCACTTGACTGCTTTACTCTGATAAACCTCAGGAGTATCTCCACGACAGTCTCCTAGGCAGTGCTTAGTTGTCCTGGTTTAGGGATGGCTCACATTTACAAAATGACTCTGGCAAGTATTGTACAGGCTCTATAACCACTAATGCCTTTGAGGTGGTGGAAGCAGCTCTTTGCCTTTAGCCACTTCAGCCCAGCAGGCAGAGCTATTTGCCCTCACTCAAGCCTGTCTCCTTGCTGAAAGAAAGAGTGTTAATGATTATACAGACAGTTGGTAGTCCTTAGGAATTGCTCATGACCTTGGAATGTTATGAAAACAAAGAGGTTTCCTTACTTCCAATGAAGACAAAATAAAGAATTGGGTTGTATATAATAGAATTATTAGATGTAATACAGCTATCCACCTTCTAGCCATTATCAAATTTTTAGACCATTCAAAACCAGACTCTATGGAAACTAGAGGAAATATCCTGGCTAATAACACAACAAAGAATGATGTCCTTAAAGATCCTTCTGATCAAATCTTTGTCATGACCCAACTAGAAAGATTCCTATGAGACAAATTTAAAATAATTACTAAAGATGCACAGAATCGGGCACCAGAGGCCAAAAACAGAAAACAAAACAAAACCAACACCCAAACTGGAAAAATAACAGCTGCTGGTTTAATGATAAAGAGGAACTCTGGTAAATAGTGTACAGAATTAAGTCATTAGACTACAGGCAAGATTATTACTTTTATGAAAAAATACTGATAGGGCAACAACACCACTGTGGTGGAAAGAGGCCATTTTAACCACCGTAATGAGCCATTTGAGAATTAGCAGGTGGATTTTATCCAGCAACCTCTCACACATTAATACAATCATATCTTAGTTTTGATATACAGGTTTTCCCATTGAGTTCAAATCTTTTCCTGCAGATGAGCTAGCACTTCTGGAATGGTTAACATCCTATTATTAAAAAAAAAAAAAATCCCTACTTGTAATACCCCCACTTAAGCTCCTTGGTTGACTGAGAAACTAATTTTACCAGCCACATTATAAAACAAGAGTGTGCTTTCTGGCCAATGTTACAGAACTTTCATGTGTTTCTTATCCTCAGTCCTCTAGACTAGCTGAACGTAACAACAGCACTCTTAAGAATCAATTTGAAAAGTTTTTGGGAATGTTATACTTTTCATGGCCCAAAGTCCTACATACAGTGAATTTGAACTTAGACACTACTCCCTTTGATTACATCAGCTCTCACTATTTCAGATAATTACTGGATTCCCTATGTATTTGGCCCCAACTTCTTTTGACTCCAAATTAATAAAAGGTGAACTGTTTTAATATTATAAAGGTACAATCAAGGCTATTGATAAAAATTATGCTCTGGTAAAACAATCTTTCCACAGTGTACTCTCAGGGAACAAAGACCTAGAACATCATAACCTATAACTGTGATATTGTGTCTACTGGAAAATACTCCCTCCAACTTCACTCCAAAGGCCCATATCATTTTTTTTTTTTTTTTTTTTGAGGCAGAGTCTCCCTCTGTCTCTCAGGCTGGAGTGCAGTGGCGCTATACTGGCTCTGCACTGTTTACCTGTTGTCTGTAAAATCTTCATAGAAATATAACTCCTGACAATAATGTTAGCCCAATGCTTGAAATGATAGCTAACGCCTATAGAATAAACAACCTCTGCCTCCAGACTCAAGTAATTATCTTGTCTCAGCTTCCCGAGTAGCTGGGATTACAGGCACCTGCCACCATGCACAGATAATTTTGTATTTTTAGTAAAGACAGGGATCTACCATATTGGCCAGGTTGGTCTGGAACTCCTGACCTCATGATCCACCCGCATCGGCCTTCCAGAGTGCTGGGATTACAGGGGTGAGCCACCATACCTGGCCCATATCACGTTTTTTAAACAATCATCTGCACTGCCACACTTAAAAGAAATCGATTCCTGGATACACATATCTCATCTAAAGAAACTATTACCTCTTGAGTTAACCTGCATTGTTATTGACAAATCAAAACTAAAAATTGTCTTATAAAATCTAGGATTTGAAGCAGACAATATTTGAGTAGGTTTTTTTTTTCCAAGATATCTGAGCCAGGCATGTATAATTTTTTCTCCCTTCTAATTCTTACTTTATTTTCTCCCTGGAAGAGAATGTTCTCTTCTGTATTTCTCAGTCTGTTGTCACAGAGGGAAACCTCCTTGGGTCTTCTTAATATACGTTAAAAAAAGAAAAAAAAATAAGAAGAAAAATTATATATGGACCAACTGCAAAAGAAAGGGCCTTTAGCAACATTTAGTAATGTGACTGACTCCTGGTTTAATTCTACCAGGTATAAGAAATTCATAGATGGAAGAATTTTCTGTACTACTGTCATATACATTTACTATTATGGATTAGATAGCTCAATATGGGCCTCCAGATGTTTAGACACCTGGATAGCAGGAGGCTAATGTGGGTTAAAATATCTGACTGCTCTTGTGTTAATACATAATAGTTTTAAATATTATCACATGGATGGATCTTCATTGGACTAGACCCTCATACTACATCCAAGAGTTAACCATGAGCCATTAAGTGGGTTACAGGACTTGCTGTTACTGGATTTGCTTCCTTTGGCTGATCTTTTGTGCTAGAGTATGTTTCTGCTAAGGAAGAAATGATAAAAAAAATTATCTGCTACCCTAGGAATTTTTTCAGACTCCATCGCAAAGGCTATTGTTGCACAGCAGCACTCATCAGCTTTTCTTGACAGGGTAGTGTTAGATAGCAGAGTTGCTCTTGACTATTAGCTAATCAAGGTAGTATCTGTGCTACTGCTAATACTGCATGTGGTATCTAAGAAACTCCTCCGGGGAAGTTAAGACTCAGTTATGTAAAATAAGAAAACAATATATCTGGCTACAAGTCTTGCTCAAGTTCCCTGTGGTCGTTTGATCTGTTCAGCTAGTTATGTTTAAGTCAAGGATCGTGACTCAAAACCATCATGCAAAGTAGACTTGTCATATTGCTGGTATTTATGCTTTGTATTTTTCTTTTAAACTGTGCACCTGTTGTCTGTAAAATCTTTGTAGAAATGTAACTCCTGACAAAGCAATATTAGCCCAGTGCTTGAAATGATAGCCAATTGCCTATAGAATAGACAAAATCAAATTTAAATATAAAATGCAGACAAACTAATCCTGAGAGCTTCTCCTTCTGGTCTCTGTGTTGCTAAAATGTAGCTACAATAGTTTTGACACTGACTTTAAGCTGTTAATCATCTTTCTTCAATGTGGAACAAGACCAACTAACTTGGAAAAGTCCAGCCCAGCACCGAGGAACACTTAAAATCTGAATAATGCTAATTGATCAGTGATGCTTTTGGAGAAAGATCTTGATTAAAAGAGGGAAATGTGAAGGTTGCAGATACCTAGATAAAATCACTTTTGTCACATCCATACAAAACAGATCCAGAAGGGAAAGGCCTGCAAGAGAGGAAGCTCATGCTTACATGTCTGAGATAAGAAGGGTTTCCAAGGGCTTTCTAAAAACGTTTTCACATCCTTCACACATATCCTGCTTTGATAAGTCTTATCACTAGACATTCATTAGGACTGCAGTAATTCAGATAAGATGTTCTTGAAAGAACACTGGCTCGGTAACAGGATCTCCACAAAGGAACTGACAACTCTGACTTTGAGGGTCTGCAAACAATGAACTCTTTCTAAGCAGCTTATGAAAATCTCATTTTGCAAAGGAAAACTCCCCTTATCCTTCCCTCACTGAGTGTACTGGTGGCACCTGCCATTCTCTGCATTCTAGTTCATAATCTTTTTTTTTTTTTTTTTTTTAAGATGGTTCTTGATCTGTTGCCCAGGATGGAATGCAGTGGCTCTATCATAGCTCACAATAACCTCAAACTCCTGGGCTCAAGTGAGGCTTTTGCCTTCAGCTTAGCCTCCTGTGTAGCTAGAACTACAGGCATATCCTACTACTCCTGGCTAATTGGTGTTTTTGTGTGTGTGTTTTTAATTATTTTGGTAGAAACAGGGTCTTGGACTCCTGGGATGAAGTGATCCTCGTACCTTGGCCTCCCAAGTCATTGGGGTTAAGCTGTGAACTAGAACACATTATAATTCTTATTTCTTATTTCTGAGTAAGTCTAATAAATTTAGAGATAATTGTATCTAGTTTCCTTTTTTTAGATTGAAACATTAAGAAGTAGAAATGTGACAAAGTCATTGCTACTTCCAGGAAAGATCTTCCAGAGCAGAGAAAGTGCAGATAGAAATATTCTGATATTTTTTCTCCTCCCATCCTCCAGTTGCCAATTAGAACCTTCTACTGATTGAATTTCAATCTGATGTCAGCTACAAAGGGTAGCCTAGTGATACCATCCATAAGGATCAACCTCTCTGGATGCAAATTACGGGTTAAATATGCAGATTATGAATCTAGGATGGAGGAGGAAGGCTAAGACAAAGGATGAAAACTTGTATGCTTGGTAAAACCACTATCCTAGTAAATTTAACTCTCTTCCCACTCATGCATCTAAATTTTGCTGGAAGAAAACCTAAAAATCACAATGGTTAGAGCATATAAATTTATAATGACCAACTTCAAGTAAACCCTATGGAAGATGGGAAACACAATATACTTTTTTTTTTTTTTTTTTTTTTTTTTTTTTTTTTGAGACAGTCTTGCACTGTCACCAGGCACCAAGCTGGAGTGCAGTGGCCAATCTTGGCTCACTACAACCTCCACCTCCTGGGTTCAAGCAATTCTCCTGCCTCAGCCTCCCGAGTAGCTGGGACTACAGGCACAGTCCACCACGCCCAGCTGATTTTTGTATTTTTTTCAGTAGAGACAGGGTTTCACCATTTTGCCAGGATGGTCTCAATCTCTTGACCTCTTGATCTGCCCATCTCCATCTCCCAAAGTGCTGGGATTACAGACGTGAGCCTCCGTGCCTGGCCCACAATATACTATTTTTAATCCATTAGCTCTCTTATATTTGCAGGAGTCTTTTCCCAGACTCTTCTCTTTAAATGTTTAACACCTCCTCTTCCATCTTGACTCTTATCTGATGACTTTGCTTCATACTTGAGTGAAAAAGATTATAGTAATCAGAAAAGAATGTCTACAGAGTTCTACCACATCAATCTATCTTTCAGTACCTGCAGCCGCCTACCGTGCTTTTCACCTTAACTTGGGTGAAATGTCATGCTCCTGTCTATAGTCAGTCTTTCTACTTTGGCTTTAGGTCTTATCTGATCTTATCTGCTCAAAACTTTTCCTTCGGAAATTCTTTCCCTTCCATTTTGCATTGTCAACACTTCCTAGAAGATCATTACGATCAGCGTATAAAATTGCTATGTTTCTTCAATGGTTATGTGGCATTTTAGCAGCATTTTACCTATTTGGCCATTCGTTTTATGTGTAGTAATGAATTTGAACTTGCTCAAAAGAAGTCTAGCTTTTTCCCCTTCCTCCTGGGAGATAACTTCTGAAAGCCTGAATTTTCTCAGTGATGAGAGCATCTTTGTTATTCATCATGGGCATGTGAAACCACACCTAATAATTTATTGATGAAAAAGTGATTTATAGTGGGCCTTGTGATATCAGCTCAATCTTTAGTGATTTGGGACTAGAAAATAGGTTCCCCATGTAGACAATCATGTAATCAGTCATTCTGACAAAATGAAGGAATGATTCAGGTTTGATGAACTTCCCTGGTTGTAAATATGCTGTGTATATTGTCGAGGGTCAATTCCAGAGAGTAACGTGCCCTAATGACAATAAAAACTATGCTTGGAACCTTCCCAGATTATGCCCTATGCGTGTTCCTTTGGCTGGTTTTAATGTATATTGTCCCCGTAACAAACCATGGCAATGAGTATAACAGCTTTCAGAGAGTACTCTAAGTACTCCTAGAGAACTGTCATACCTAATGGGGATTCAGGGAACCCCTGACCTTACAGTTGGTTTCCAAAGTGAGTATAGTTTTGAAGGATTATACCTTCAGATTTTGTAGTTTGGCTATATCTGGGCACTCCTCTTTAATAAACCTCTGGCCATTGCACACCCAAGAAACCACACTTTAATAGTTTTCCCCCCACTTCATCGGTCACTCCATCATAGCCTCCTGTCCAGGTTTCTTCTCCTCTCCCTTACATTTTAATATTGGAGTGTTCTAGGGCTAATTACTTTATTCTCCTTTTCTTTTTCCTATCTATAGTAACTCCTGCATGATCTCATCCCGGCTTAAGGCCTTAAATATCATCTCTTTGCCAATGACATGAAATATATATATATATCCAGTCTGTCCTCTCTCCTCAAATCCAAATTAGCATATCCAATGGTTTAACTAACACATCCACCTGGACATCTAACAGATTTCTAAAATCTAGCATATCCATATGAACATTATCTCTTCTTTCTCACTTATACCAGTTGGGACTCAGAAAATGCTCCTAAGGTATTTAAGCCAAAGAAGGTGAGGAGGGCCTCAGAAACAAGGAGAGGGTTTGCTCTCATGTTTCCCCATCTTTCTGAATGAGAGCTGGCCATAAAGGAATTATCTGAACTATCTTGTCTAAAAGTAGGTATAAGATCATCATTCTGGAGGGGTCATTCCCTATACTTGGGGCAAAGAAATATTATACAGAGATACCAAAAAGCATCTGAATATAAAGGCCTTCCTGGGCTTCCCTCCTCTGCCTATTACTAGCAGATTATACATTTTATCAGTCACATTTCTACATGACTGCATTAGTTCGTTTTTACACTGCAATAAAGCAACTACCTGAGACTGGGTAATTTATAAAGAAAGAGGTTTAATTGACTTGCAGTTCCCCATAGCTGGGGAGGCCTCAGGAAACAATCATGGCGGAAGGTGAAGGGGAAGCAAGGCACATCTTACATGGCAGAAGGAGAGAGAAAGTGAGAAAGGGGAGGCACCAGACACTTACCAAACAACCAGATCTTGTGACAACTCACAGCAAGGGGAAAATCTGTCCCCATGATACAATCAGCTCCCACCAGGAACCTCCCTCCACACAAGGGGATTACAATTTGAGATGAGATTTGGGTGGCGATACAGAACCAAACCATATCAATGACTGTTTATTATTCATGGAATTTAAGAATAAAAATAGTTTTCTCAGGGTGGGCGCAGTGGCTTATGCCTGAAATTCCAGCACTTTGGGAGGCTGAGGCGGGCAGATCATGAGGTCAGGCATTAGAGATCAGCTTGATCAGCATGGTGAAACCCCATCTCTACTAAAAATACAAAAATTAGCTGGGTGTGGTGGCAGCACCTGTAATCCCAGCTACTTAGTAGACTGAGGCAGGAGAATCACCTGAACCTAGGAGGTGGAAGTTGCAGCGAGCGGAGATCACGCCACTGCACTCCAGCTTGGGCGATAGAGTGAGACTCTGTCTCAAAAAAATAAAATGGTTTTCTCAGTCTTTTCACTCCTGAAGGCTTCCATATCACATAAAACTTTGGTTAAATAAATTTATTATTTTCTCTTATTAACCTGTTTTTTGTTACAGTAATTTTGGCCATGAATTTTATGATGTGGGAACAAAAAGTATAACCACTTTCCACCCCTACCTGTCCCAATGCCCAAACTGTTATTCATGATCTTCTTCATCTAAGTGAAACGTAAGTCAATCTTTATATTACTCAAGCCACAAGTCTTGAGGTTTTACTCATATTTTCTCAATTTTTTTAATGTGAAAACTGTGACCTCTACCATCAATGCGTATTTAAGACCTGATGGTTTTGCACTACTTTCAGTGCTCCCAACTTATCCTCTCTTTCCTTGATTACTGTTGAACCACTTTTAACTAGTACCACTGCTGCTTTTCTTGACTGCAGGTAACCTAATCTCTAGACCGCAGCCAGGAGGATTCTTTTGAAAGACAAATTAGATCCTGCCCTTTCTCTACTCAAAACCCACTGGTGGTCTCCCGTTTCACTTAGTGAAAATCAAAGTCCTTGTAAAGACCAACAAGTGCCTACATGATATGCCTTATTATTTGCTTTCAAATCTCATCAGCTCCTCATACTGCTCCCGTTACACTGTCTTCCTTGTTGTAAGGCTCAGTGAACAGGATAGATCTACTTCACCTTTGATCATTTGCCTTGACAGGGGCAGTCTTCTCCCTGATGTTCAGAAAGCTAATTCCATTTTTCTGCTTAAAGTCTTCCTTCAAATGTCAACTTTTTATAAATATATAATCTTTTGAATCTTTAAAAAAAATTTTCAATTAGGAACATTATCTCCCAATGCTCCTAATATTCCTCATTGATAATTAGACTTTACATTTTTCCAAAGCACTTATAACCTACCACAATATTATATAACTTACTTACATTTGTAGTTTATTGTACATATCTCCTTGTCTAGTTAGCTTTCAGTCAATTCCAATAAACATACCAAAGCCAATAGTCTTATCTTGTAGGGAGTAGGAGAGGGAACATAACATACTTTTTCATCTCTTGCTGGGTTTAGAGATGAGGCCCCTATAGTAAAAGAATAACAAGATTAAAGAATATAATTTTATTGAATATCACTTTTTATTACATAAGAGCCTTCAGAAAAAAGACCCAAAGAAACAGAGAAAACTGCATATTCCATGCTAAGTTTAATGAATGAATAGTTGTGAAGAAATATGATTGAAAGACAAAAATGGTTTGATTAAATGACAATAAAGTGGAAATATTTATTTATTCTCTGGAAATAAACAGGGAACTTAACAACGCCTGTTTGATCAGATTCTTCTTGGCATTTTTGTGTCTTATCTCCAGAAGAGAAAAAGTTTATTACTTTTCTCCAAAAATAGGGAAAACACCTCTAAAATCAAGGTCTTATGACCTACTTTACAGGAAAGCCAGCTATGTTTTAAGGCCTACATCAGCAGAAAAGGATCAAGGGAAAGGTGAGAGTGATATTTCTGCTTCTGCTGTTTTCTCAAATGCCAAGATACCGTATTTAGAGGTGGTGTGTTTTGAACCCCACCATTGTAATGTCACAAGCAGGAAGATTCAAGCAGGAAAATTCAAAACTCACTGTTCTCTATTTTAGAACACCTGTTCCTACCATCTCGATGAAAATTTGAATGGGAAGACAATACCACTTAACTATCCAGTTTTTGACATCAGATTTTGGCTTTTTTTTTTTCTTTGACAATCCTGTAAGTTTTAGAATTATACATATATATATATTATATATATATAATATCTGCACTGCAAATGCAACTAAAGAGTACCTTGGAAAAATCTAAATCCTTTTCATCTATTTCTGTGCATTGATATATGCTTGCCTAATTTTATCTTTCTCTTATGGAAATTTGCTTTAAAAAAAAGCAAGAAGAAAATGGCAAATTTCAACATTTTTCTCTTTTCTGACATTTGCATTAGCGTTCTAGCTTCATTTGCATTTGGTTTGCCCCACTAGGCTAGCAGATATGATAGTATGATAGTATTTACTACAATTACATCAACATTTCTGGTTTCTTCCCTTTCCAGTATATGTATATAAGGATTGTGTATCTCTCCCATTGCCCCCCAGTAATCTGTAGCAGTTAAGCATAATCACATAATTTTCTGCTTTAATAAAAGTTGTGTATTTGATTTAAGCAACCTATGGGTAGAAGAATCTTAGAGTAGTTTCCATTTCTCCCTTTCTGCACTGAATTAAGATAGGATGCCCAAGATCTATGCAGTGTGAAATGTGGATGGCAACTGCTTAGGCTCCCATATAAACTTTGACTGACAAAATAATAATAATAAATAAATAAATAAATAACACATTTTATTGTATTGAGCCACTGAGATTTGGGGATTTTTGTTCCTGGAACATAACCTATTTAGATTTGGTCAGATGTAACACAAGGTACTTATTTCAATTACTGTGCTAGTAATGATTAGGTTCTGTCACATGTGAAATAAACCAACAGATAATAATAACTCTAAAAAATAGAAATGTGGCCAGGTGCAGTGGCTCACACCTGTAATCCCAGCACTTAGGGAGGCCAAGGTGGGCAGATCATGAGGTCAGGAGTTCCAGACCAGCCTGGCCAACATGGTGAATCCCCATCTCTACTAGAAATACAAAATTAGCTGGCCATGGTGGTACTATAATCGCAGCTACTTGGGAAGCTGAGGCAGGAGAATCACTGAACCTGGGAGGCAGAGGTTGCAGTGAGCTGAGATTGCAACATTGCAGTCCAGCCTGGGCAACAAGAGCAAAACTCTGTCTCAAAAAAAAAGAAAGAAAAGAAGTGTATTATGGTTTCACATAAGTGATACCTAGAAGGTAGCCAAAATCTTGATTAAAGTTTTATAGTGTAGATATATAGGTTTTTCAATATTCCCTGCCTCTATTTTCTTTATTACTAGGACGTCTTCTGTAAGCCCTAATATAGAGTGACAATAAGTATTGGTTTTCCCAGGACATTTCCATTTTATATCTATTGCTTTGGATTAATAACTTTTTTAAAAAATTTCCTTTCATTCTCTAATGGGTTCCATACTGAGAGATAAATGATACGATCATTCTTGACAAAAATTTTCTCGTTGTTCAAACTCTAATCAGGTTCGTCTGACACTTTTCTCAAAGAAGCCCTGAATTTTAGGCTACTGTGCCCGTCTCTGCGCTGTCTAATTTTAGCAAAATTCCTGCTAAGTCAGTTAAGCCAGAAGACTCCATAGTTTATATTTAATACCTTAAATATCTGATTGGGCTCTTTATTTCCCAGATGATATCTAATCACTCTCGTCTACCTTTAGCAAGAAATCTGCTACGTCAGTTTAGACAAAAGCCCGATTATCCTTGATGTCTTTTGTTGGTAATTTTTTATCCACTGACCCCCAACTTGACCCTTAGCTACAAATTCCCACTTTTCCTTGAATTCAGAGTTGAGCCCAATCTCTCTCGCTAACTAAAAACCTCATGCTAGTAGCCCCTCCTTGTTCAAGTATGACTTTTTACAAGTGTCATGAATAACTTTTGAAATTTAACAGTCCATCTATAATAGATGGTTAAGCTCCTACTGTCACTTCTAAATTCTGATATAATTCAGTAGGTTAGAAGGGTGAGAGGGGTCTGCATTCTACTAAGATATAGGTGTAGTTAACAAATTACCAGCCATTATTCCAGAGGTCACAAGATTTTCAAAGTTCCCCATTCACTATTGTAGAAATTAAAATTGTCCTTGGGAGATGTCTTTTCAGGAGTTTGTATTTCTAACGACTGACTGGCTCTACTTGGACTCTTAACTCTGGGCTCAACAGGTCCTGTGACCCTATCCTGAAGCCAATGAAGTGCATGAAGACCATTTTCCATACCCCTATAATTGCATCCCCAGCCAACCAGCAACACCCATTCCCCTAGCCCCCTGCCCACAAAACTATTATTGAAAAACCCCAGCCTCTGAATTTTCAGGGAGATTGAGTTGAGTAATCGCTCTCTCTCCCATGTGACATGCCTGGTATCATATCAGTTAGATTCTTCATTGTAATGCCATGGTCTCAGTGAATTGGTTTCGACTGTGCAGTGGGTAGGAAGGACTCATCAGACAACCACAAAACCTTTCCTTAAACTATTTTTTTTATAAAGCCTTAGTATCACATTTTCAAATCTTTGAACTAATTAACAAATGTTGTAGTTTAAGAGTAGGAGGTAGATCTTGTAATAAATAATTTGAAGTACTTACAGCCACAAGTTTTGGATTCAGATAGACTGTATGGTGTCATTTTTTTGCTTTGCCCTGTGTGACTTCTCTTAAAGTATGTCTTTATTGTATATCACCTCTCTAAGACTTGACTTTTCTTCCTTATTGAAAAAGGATTACTAATTAGGCCATGAAAAGATAAAAGGGTTAAGGTACATAAAGAATCTAGCATAGACTATATCTTAAATAAATATTTGCCATGATTATTATTATATCAATTACTTAGATGCTGATCATTATAATTTATGCAAATTCTATTAGAAAACTTCTTAAACTCTTGAATATTATCTGCAAACTCACTGAAATAGCTTTGTCCTACTAAGCAGACATATGAGAGCACTCACTTATGCAAGCAATGGCAATTAACCAAGCATTCCACTTCTATTACAGAGTCCTACATCCTTCATCAGAAGTACTGGAGAAGGATATGCTCTCTTGATTTCTAAAAAAAAGCATTCATCCCATGCTTACTTCAGAAGATTGATTGGGTGTGGATGCTTCATTTCCCTTAGAAAAGATCAAATTAACAATTAACTATTCATAGGTAGAAGCAGCCTGAGCTTAGAGGAGTTTTATAAAGTCTTACCTGGTGAAAAATTACTAATTGTTATAATAATACATGATGATGTTAAATAAAGGTATTTCCTTGAATTCAGAAAAGCATAAATATAAGTACACATTTTTAACAGAAATTAGAAAAGGCTTGCGGTTCTATAAGTTTTAAAATTTGCTTTGAAAGTACATTGGCTTCTACAGTATAATTGTAATACAGAATTAAACATATATGAAAAAATTGTCAGTTTGGCTTAGTGTTGAAAGAAATCGTAGCTTTTATTCTCATGTGATAAGAAAATTACATTGTAAGTTTTATTATCAGTCAAAACAAATTTCAAATTTAAGAACAAGAGAAAGAGAAAAGCAAAATGAAAGAAAAAGAAAGCAAGCTTCTAAAGTTGACAAGAACTAACAATGAGTGAACTACTCTTCAATGAAATTTGGAGACAAAACTGTCTGCAGCTAATTGTTGATACTTAAATTATAACATAGAGTTAACTTTAAATTGTAACTTTGGTTACATTCAGATCACATCATTTGCTGTGTATTTACAAGATAAAATAATTCTTTCAATTTAAGATACACAAGTTGTCATTTGTATTAACTTAATTAATTTTTTATTCCTCATAAGTATCCTGTATTGATTGTCCCCTTTATAGGTTCAGATTTATTTCTCCTGATCTTTATTAGGTGAAGTCAGTTCAGTCAATTCAATTTCTAACCCCATTTCTCTGCCAAGAGATTTCCCTCATTCTCTCACATAATTGGCATATTTTTCTATTTGAGTTATAAATCATTCTATTTCCTTTCTCTCCTCTTGGTATTTTTATTTTGGGATCAATTATACTATTCTAATGATGCTTCCCTGATTTTGTAAGCCTTCAAAGTATTTGACACGATACGAAGCTGTAAAACCAAATAACTTACTGCTGGCCTCTGCAGTATCCATTTCTCTAGGCTGAATAATGCTCTCAGTGGGATAAAAAGGTGAGCATTGAAGTAGGTCAGGGATTTCCTTACGAATAGTACCACCACTCTATTGCTTCACTATAGAAAATAACAGGAGCACGTTTTATCTGATTGTGAAGTCTTTGGTGTCTTTGCTACACTTTTAAGGCTGCAGGCCACAGTGGAATAGGTTGAATTAATCTCTTTGGGTTTAAGCTTATTTATCAAAAAGGAAGAAGGTTGTATGCTAAAGTCTTAGGTCAAGCCCTCTGCTTTCACCACTATCTTCTATCTTCATACAACTGAGATGTGGCTTAATAACATCTTTACACATTGAATAATGCGTTGCTGCTGCCTTATGATGGCAGAGCACAGCAAGACATTGTGTAAATGTTGAAAGATATAATATCATTAATCTGGGTATAAATCCAGCAGCAAGAGAGTAGAAAGATATAAGTATATGGGGTATTTGTTGAAAAATAAGATACAAAATTTGTTCAGTTTTTATAATAAAGATACATACATATATTTTCTATATATGTATATAATGAATATATGTATTAAAAATAAATATAAATTCAGATTTTAGGTTAGAGTCATAATTCAGAACTCTTAAACATAAGACAATGTCTAACCTAAATATATTCAAAAAATTATTAAATACTGTTAAATTGTATGTTATCTCTCAGGTCCTTAAGTGAAATTCTATTTGTTCTCTTAGCTATTTGGTTCAAATTTCCTAAGTACGGGCAGTGGAAATGAATGACATATTTGTCAGAGATCTGGTTGTTAATGATAACAAAACTGGTTGAGGCCTCAGACAAATTTACAAAGTTATCAAGTTATTGCTGTAAAACTCCCATCTGTTAAGATTCTCTCAAGAAAGGACACCCTCTTTCCTTTGTCCCTGAAACCAGCCCCAAATCATTTATTTTTCTCTATTATTTCCTCCCCTCTCTCCATCTGTGAATTTCTGGAACCACTTATTTAAAACTCACTGAAGGTATTTTCTACGTGTAAAATTAATAAATGCAAGATAATCCCTGCCTTAAAAAAACTGAGGCTAATAATGTATATATTCAACATGAAAAATAGCAATTTTTAAGCATAAAATACTTCTGGATAATAGAAAAGTAAATAGCTAGATTGGTTAAAGTAACATGCAAGAATCAGAAAGATTGTCAGTTAGAAGGATTATTTAGAATCAAGTATGAAGTTTGTTAATATGCAGATTTCTAGTCCCAGAAAAGGAGGTTAGGTGAAATCCCTTAATCAGCATGTTTAACAAGTAATATAGAGAATAATAATAATAATAAGTAAAAACATTGAATGCTTATTAAAAATGGATGGTACATTGGTTAATCTGCTTATCACTATTTCATAGACCCAGACTTAAGCTCTTTCATATTCATTGGGTGAGTATGTTAGCTGTGTGAGAAAAGAACCACCAGCTAGAGATACCAGGCAGAACTTTGTGGAAAAATATTGTACCTGTAGACTATTGTCAGAATAATGTTAAATAACAGCCACCCCTAATCTCAGTGATTTATAACAGCGATGGTTTATTCTTCTATATGTAGGTTGGTTTCACCAGGCCAGCTCTGTCTTGGACTGCAGTGGCTGGAACACCACAGGACTTTATTTTAGGGATGAATCTGAAAGGAAAGCAGCTACTTGGGGGAAACTTTAAGTTCTTATAATGATTATCGGAGGCTCAAAATATAAGGGCAATTATACCTTCCTGACAGGTAAGTTGCCATGGTATTGGCTAAGGCACTTAAAATGGCCAGGATCAGTATTAGTAGAGTGATATATATGTCAAATTCAGTCAGAAGACAAGACAGCAGTTATTCAAAAATAATTTAATTAAAAGCTTTCTAATGAGGTATAAAGATGTTAACTAGATAATAGAAAACTACTACCATTATGCCTAAAGGGACAAAGAGAGGAGTTTCAAATAATCAAAATTTATAAATATAGATATGTGGCTTAATTATGGACTAAATTGTACCCTTCCAAAATATAAGGATTGAATCCTTACCCTCTAATGTAACTGTATTTGGAGATAGTCTTTAAGGAGATAATTAAGATTAAATGAGTCCATAAGGGAGAGGCTTAAATTCAATAGGACTATGTCCTTATAAGGAAAAAAAGAGACGTAAAGTGTGTTCACACAGAGAAAAGACCATGTGAGGACATGGTAGAAGGTGGCCATCTGCAAGCCAGGAAGAGAGGGCCCACCAGAAACCAGCCCTGCCATGACCTTGATCTTGGATTCCAGTTTCTATAACTGTGAGCAGATATATTTCAGTTAAGCCACCCAGTCTTTGATATTTTGTTATGGCTGACTGAGCTGAGGAATATAGGCCCTGGGGAGCTGAAATCTAGACTTCAAAGGTGGAGGTCTTACTTACATGAATTCAGAGGAGCAGTTCCTTGGGCATCTGACACAATTTTTTAGGATGCATAAAAATCGTGATAATATAAAAAACAGTTCAATATTTAGTAAAGTGAAAATTACCCTGTAAAATTGATTTTTTTCAGGTTATGCTAGCTGTACTTCCTTTGAAAGCAGGAGTGTCTTAAAAATTATATTCAACAATAATTAAATTTTAAAATCAGATATTACATTTTGTTTTATCCAAACTAAATTGATTGACATAAAAACTTAGAAAATAAAATAATACAGAAAGAAAGAAAACATGAAAATATTAACATTTTTAAGATCATGTTTTTTTATAGAGATACCTAATATTCAAATATTAATTTTAAGTATGACAATTAGATATGTATTTTTACCTTTGAAAATAAGATTAGTGCTTTTTATTTTTATGATATCTAATATTTGTACATATATACGGGGTGCATGTGATATCTTGCTACATGCCTAGAATGTGTAATAATTACATTTATGGTATCCATCACTTCAAGTATTTACAATTTTTACAAATTACAAACATTTCAAGTCCTCACTTCTAGCTATTTGGGAGCATCCAGTGTATTATTGTTAACTGTAGTTATCCTATTCCACTACAGAACATCAGGACTTATTCTTTTTACATAACTGTGTATTTTCACGCATTAGCCAATCCTTCTTCATCCCTCTTTCCCCAACACACAGCCTTTCCAACCTCTTGTATCCATCATTTTACTCTCTATCACCATGAGATCAAATTTTTAGCTCCCACATGAGTCAGAATATGCAATATCTGTCTTTCTGTGCTTGGCATAACATAATTCCCCCCAGTTTTGTACATGTTGCTGAAAATGACATAATTTCATTCTTTTCGGGGCCAAATAGTATTTCACTGTGCATATATACCCCATTTTCTTTATTCATTAGTACTTTGGACATGTAAGTTGATTCTGTATCTTTGCTATTATAAATAGTGCTGCAATAGATGGGGTGCAGGTTTCTTTTTAATACACAGAGATGTATCTTCCTTGTTAAGACAAATTATAATAAAACAGAGATGCAAATTAGATGGAACAGAAAGCAAAATGTTGTAAAAATTCAGGCAAAGGGTTTTACTGGTAACAAATGCATCCAGCCTAAATAATAAGAAGACCAAATTGGAAGATTTAAAGGAAGCTCCCAGAGCACTGACTGCTCTCTGCTGGTAGAATTCCACCAGTAAATTGGTAAGCCACTAAAATAACAAAAAGTCTACAATAGAAGTCATACAAATAGCATTAAATATAATGCAAACAATTGTAAATTTTTGAATAGTTGTAAAAATATGGTTTTTAAATTATCACTATAAAAAATTTACAATCACCAGCATCTACAGCAAATTACAGCCTACATTTGGGAGTCTCAGGAAAGCTTTATTCTACGTGTCCCAGGGTACAGAGCAAATGATTCAGAGAATTATAAATCATCAGGTTAACTGGAGTGAACTGTAAAGAGTTTAAATATTTTACACAAGATCATTTACAAAAACAAATTCAGATTACATTAGACAATACTGCCTACAAAACTTCTTTCCTAAGCAAATATTTATTCCAGTGTATGTCCTTGTCATCCAGCCACTGGCACATCAGTGCTTCCTCTCCCGATTCTCCCTCCCTTCTTCTTTGTTACTTTCTTCTCATCTCACACTCCTATTGAGAAAGAAAAACAAATTAGCTGATTTTTCTCTTACAAAGCCTTTGCATGCTACCTTTCATCACTTTGTTTCCTGCCTACATCCAAATCTCATATTAAGTAAATTATCAGAAAATATTTTACAACAAAGACTATTTCCTTACTTAAAATAAATTGTGATAGTAGAAGGGGTATGCTGAAATCAGCTCACACAGATTTTGTGGCTGTCTTCCCAGCTCTACATTCATTGATGACACTTTGGCAGCTTTAAAGCGGTGCCTGGGTAGAGGGAAGGAGGGGTAGAGCGAACATTTAGATAACTGAAATGAGTACATTGGGGCTTCTTATTTTCCCTGGAGAGTCAATTGTTTTAACATTTCTCAGTGCAGCACTAGAATCAATTGTTTTAACATTTCTCAGTGCAGCACTAAAGCCATTTGTTGTTAGGAAATATTAACAATGATGACAGTATTAGCTAACATTTGAAGTTTATTTGGCCTGATATTCTAAATATTTTTTATACCTTAAACCAATTAGTATCAAAAATAATCATGTAGAGTAGGTAGTAGAATTTCCCATTTTATGAGATGATTATACTGAGGTCAGAGATGTTGGAGCTCATTCACGGTAATCCTTCTAGTAAGTGCTAGTACAGGAGTATAAAAACTGTCTCACCCAGATTCTCAACATAGGCTTAGAATACTAGAAAGGAATGTATGAGAGTCATGAGACCTGAGTATTGAGTCCCTGTGTTCCATTCTTGCTCTTTGGCCGTGGGCATTTTGTTTCCTTCAACCTGAAATGAAGTCTTCTCGACTAAAACTACAGATAAAAAGAATTATTTTATGGGATTGTTTGGAGAATATTTCAATAAAGTTAAAAGTTTTTCATTAATCTAAAACATATAACATATTTGTAATTTTTAGTTAATACTAAAATAAACTATTTTTTCATTTTCTTTTACTCATTATTCCTGGTTTTATCACTTGAGTTCTCTTTATATAAAAATATGTGATGATTTTGGACACATGAGAAACAGAATTTTCTTATTTTTCAAAGATTTTGCTATTTGCAGTGGGCTTTAGCTCCTCAAATATATGATCACAGTTATTTTTTTTCTAAATAGCTTCTTTTTAAAAAGAAAATATGATTCTTTTTAAGTTTTAAGTTTAGGGGTACAAAGGCAGGTTTTTTCATAGGTAAAATTGTGTCATGGGGGTTTGTTGTACAGATTATTTTATAGCCCAGGTATTATGCCTGGTACTACCCATTAGTTATTTTTCCTGATCCCTTCCTCCACCCCAGTTCCATCCCCCTAAAAAGGCCCCAGTGTGTATTATACCCCTCTTCGTGTCCATATGTTTTCGTCATTTAGCTCCTACTTATAAGTGAGAACATGTGATATTTGGTTTTTTGTTCCTGTGTTAATTTGCTAAGGTTAATGGCCTCCAGCTCCATCCATGTCTCTGAAAAGAACATGATCTCATTCTTTTGTAATTGTAATTTAATTTACTTTTAAGTTCCTGGGTACATGTGGAGGATGTGCAGGTTTGTTACATAAGTAAACATGTGCCATGGTGATTTGCTCTACCCATCAACCCATCACCTAGGTATTAAGCCCAGTATGCATTAACTATTTTTTTCCTGATGCTTTCCCTCAACCCACTCCCAAACAAGCCCCAGTGCGTATTGTTCCCCACCCTGTATTTATGTGTTCACATTGTTCAGCTCCTTCTTATAAGTGAGAATATGTGGTGTTTGGTTTTCTGTTCTTGCATTGGTTTTCTGAGGATAATGGCTTCCAGATCCATTCATGTTCCTGCAATGGACATGATCTTGTTCCTTTTTATGGCTGCATAGTATTCCATGGTATATATGTACCACATTTTCTTTCTCCAATCTATCATTAATGGACATTTAGGTTGATTTTGTGCCTTTGCTATCATGAATAGTGCATCAATGAACATACACATGCATGTATTTTTATAATAGCATGATTTATATTCATCTGGGTGTATACCCAATTACAGGATTGCTGGGTGAAATGGTATTTCTGGTTCTAGGTCTTTGAGGAATTGCCACCCTGTCTTCCACAATGGTTGAACTAATTTACACTCCCACCAACAGTGTAAAAGTGTTCCTATTTCTCCACATCCTCTCCAACATCTGTTGTCTCCAGATTTTTTGATGATTGCCATTCTAACTGGGGTGAGATGCTATCTCAATGTGGTTCTGATTTGCATTTCCCAAATGACCAGTGATGATGAGCATTTATTCATATGTTTGTAGGCCTCATATATGTCTTCTTTTGAAAAGTATCTGTTCATATCCTTCTCCCACTTTTGAATGGGTTTATTTGTTTTTTTTTTTTTCTTGTAAATCTGTTTTAGTTCTTTGTAGATTCTGGATATTAGCCCTTTGTCAGATCAGTAGATTGTAAAATATTTTCCCATTCTGTTGGTTGCTGGTTCACACTAATGATTGTTTCTTTTGCTTTACAGAAGCTATGGAGTTTAATTAGATCCCATATGTCTATTTGGTTTTTGTTGCCAGTGCTTTTGATGTTTTAGTCATGAAGTCCCTGCCTATGCCTATGTCCTGAATGATTTCGCCTAGGTTTTCTTCTAGGGTTTTTATGGTGTTAGATCTTATGTTTAGATCTTTAATCCATCTGGAGTGTTCTAACAATCTATTTTAAAATGGTAACAACTTAATTTCTATCACATTAAAAAACCCAACACTCGTTTTCTCCCCATTTTATGTTTTTGATGTCACAATTTACATCTTTTTAAATACACATCTATCAGCAAGTGATTATAGCTAGTATTATTTTAAATATTTTTTTATTTTATCTTTTCACTAGAGGTAAAAGTGATTTACACACCATAAACAGTGTTAAAGAATTCTGAATTTCTCTGTATACTTGTATTTACCAGTGAGTGTTATATGTTCATTTGAATTCATGTTACTAGTTATCATGATTTTATTTCAGCTTAAATAACTTTCTTTAGTGTTTCTTGTAAGACAGGTCTAGTACTAATGAATTGCCTCAGCCTTTTTATCCTTTATTTCTGATGGACAGCTTTACCAAGTAAACTATTCTTGGTGGACAGTTTTTTTGTTGTTTTTTTTTTGTTTGTTTTTGTTTTTTAGTATTTTGAATATATCATCCAAATCTGTCCTGGCTTGCCAGGTTTATGGCAAGACATCCACTAGTAGTCTTACACGAATTCATTTGTATGTGGCAAGTCTCTTTTCTCACGCTGCTTTCAAAATTCTCTTTGTCTTCGATTTTTGATAGCTTGATTATAATGTGTCTCAGTGAAGTACTCTTTGTGCTGTGCCTGTTTGGAAAATATGGGGCATAATTTACTAGAAAATCTGTGTCTTTTTTTATATTTGAGAATTTTTCAGTCATTTTTTTGAATAAGCTTTTTGACCCTTTATCTCTTCTTTATCTGGAAATCTTAAAATTTGTATATTAATTCTGTTGATATTTTCACATAAATTCGGTAGTCTTTCTTCATTTCTGTTTATTGTTTTATTTTTTCTCATTTGATTGGATGTTTTCAAGTGATCTGTCTATAAGTTCCTGGATTCTTTTTTCTGCTTGATGAAATCATTTGTTGATTATCTCTCCTGAAATTTTCATTTAATTCATTATAGTCGTCAGCTTTGAAATTTCTGTTTGCTTCCTTTTTATATAATTTTTGTCTTTGTTGAACATCTTTCTCCATGATAATTTTCCATTTTCATTGAGTTGTCCATCTATATACTTTTTAGTACTCTGAGGTTTTTTTTTATTTTTAATTATTTGGTAACTCATAAATCCCTATTTATGGAGCCAGTACTGGAAAATTTTGGTGTTATTTTGGTGGTATCATGTTTCCTTGAGTTTCAATGTTCCTCGAACGCTTGCATTGCAATCTTCACATTTTCAGAAGCAATTACTATCTCCTGTCCTTTATGACTGGATTCAGGAAAGAAACACCTTTACCAGTAAGCCTGGCTAGGGATTCTGAGGCTCTCTTGAATCTTTTCTATAAATACACCTGCTCCATACCTCTGTTCCTTCTTGCGGGAGAAAATTCTTAAGCTCATATGTCTTTTTTGTATCCTGCAAAGGCAGATCAGGGGCTGAGAACTTCCCATTTGTTTTTCCTAGGGCTTTGCCCACAAATACTCAAGTTTTTGTGTTTTCTCTCAATCCTGCAGAGTCAAGCTGACAGTCTGCCTGTGCTTGTGAACTGCCTGCAAAGGCTTACATTCGCCATCTCCTGGGGCATGCACTGGGACCCAGTTATGGTAAGGGATGTGGCTTTTGGAGTATTGAGGGGTGCCTGTGAGTCACATGGAGAAGTTCACATTTGTATCCCAAATGACTCATAGGCGGGCACCCTGATGGAGTCTGACTAGAGGTTAATAGGATTTGTGGCCATTTGTTGAGTTCTGAATTTTGCTTTCTATGAATCCCCACCTCTCTCCCCTGCTCCCAGCTTCTCCCAACCACTCATCCATACTCATTACCTCAGTAGTCTGGGTGGTGTGAAATATAAGTGAGCCTCTTGGGCAGTAACTTGCACAGAGTAAGAATTCAGGCACTCATCCACTATATTCTCCCTTTCTTCCACGGGAGAAATTGAGGGCTAAAGGGATCTCGATCTCTTTTGCTAAAGAGCTGTGCTGCCTTGAAGATGGAAGATATGGCTTAAGTGAAACTACTCTTCTTACCCTTTTCAGTGTGTTTATTCTCAGATTATTTCACTCCAAAGTTGTGCTAGACTATCTCTTCTGTATTCCTGGACTCCCAAAAAGATACTCTCATTAGCAGGTGGTGGTCAAAATTAATGCTCCTATGGAAAGACAATGGTAGAAAATTTCTATACCATCATGTTGCTTATGTCACTCTTCCTTAAATAGCCTTTTCTTCTTGGTAACATCAGCATTTTAATACAGTGTTATTACAAGTTTTGGTTCCTTATAAACTGGTATGTTATCTCTGGAACACTAGACTGTTTCTTCTTTGACAATCATAAAAAGCTTAATGTTTCACCTTTTCTCTTTTTTCTCTCTTGTCAGAACTCCTAAAATATTTGTGTCCCAAAAGCTTCTTGGGGGCAGACATTGTTGATATGCTGCTATGACCATAAATTATTTTGGCTCAAGAGTGTCATTCATAATTTGTTTCTGTGATAATCCTTCATATTTTATTTTATTAATGTAAGAATGCACTTAGAGTCGTCTCCTGATTCATAAGTAACTATATTTCTGTGCAGAGTGTTAGTAAATGTATAGTACTGAATACTCAGGACCTTACCTTTCAGTAGAACCATTAAACATGTCAGCTTGTCTATATGTCTCCAGGATGACAAATCTTTAGGAACATAGGAATTCAAAGATATGTTTTTTCACTCAATGCTTCTAAAAATATTTATAAAATGCATTTGCCTATTCAACTATTTGCCTCTATAGTGTATCTCCAGGCACAAAATTTTTCCTCTTATCAAGTGACTTTTACCAATTTGACAGAATCAAACAATCAAGATAAAACATAGCTTCAGCTTTTAAAAATAATGCCCTAGTTTAGAAGGAATGTATATAGCCCTTTTATTCCAAAATTCTTGTATTGATTTTTTGGTAGAAATTTCTAGATAATTAGTTCTAGTTTTGCTATATGTAATGTCTGTTTATTTTGCCATAATAATGTTTGTCAAAATATTATTCATTCTTCTAATATGATTATTATAAGATATTTAAAAATAATGCTCAAACATTGTATTAAAACCACTGGTATCATTGATGCAATTGTAAGACCATTACCATTCTTTATTAATTACTTTATTTCATTTCACTGAACATTATTTTCAAAATTTCTGTTTTTTTTTTAACATGTAGAATATAAACTCATGAATAGAGACCATGCATCTAGATACTGTTTTGTTTATCATTTTAAATTATTTTAATTTGGCACAAAAATGTCCATCAGATTAATTATGGACAGATCTTACATAGAACCCAGAATACTCATTTCACATGTGAAAAAAAAAAGTAAAACACAGGTTAAAGTAAGTTGTTCAAAGTCATAAGTTAATTATTTGTCAGTATCCACAGGCTAATTTAAGTTTCTTACTTACAAGTTCATTATGTTTCAGTAGCACTAGTGCAATTAAATAAATCATGGAAACCAATAACTAGTTAACACCCTTGCAAAATCCACCTTTACTATGATGCAGCCTTTTTTGAAACTCTATAGATACAGCCACAGACACACTAAAAGATATTGTTTATCCCCTTGGTAGTAGCTATAAACATTTTGTTTTCTTTTCTGTCACTGAGTATGTGAGTCAAATGTCAGTGTAAGTAGTAATATCAGTACACTAATCAAATGAACTATATAGTAAATTAAAGAAATTCATAAGGAGGAAGTCAGTGAAATAAACACAGCAGTTAATTAAACAATGCTTTGTTAAAAAAAAAAAGGCCAGGCTGGGCACGGTGGCTCATGCCTGTAATCCCAGAACTTTGAGAGATCGAGGCAGGTGGATTACCTGAGTTCGGGAGTTCAAGACCAGCCTAGCCAATATGGTGAAACCCCATCTCTACTAAAATTACAAAAATTAGCTGGGCATGGTGGCAGGCACCTATAATCCCAGTTACTTGGGAGGCTGAGGCAGGAGAATCACATGAACCCAGGAGGTGGAGATTGCAGTCAGCCAAAATCGTGCCATTGCACTCCAGCCTGCGAGACAAAAGCAAGATTAATCTTAAAAAAAAAAAATTCCAAGAAGATCAATAAATGGAGACCTCGTTTGTTGTAGGAGCTCCTAAATGGGTGAAATATTTTGCTCTGGTAACATATTCAAAGGTTTAATGCACTCTAAATGGGTAATACATTTTAAAAATAAACACAATTTAGGTAAAATATGACAGAGTGAAGAAACTTTTATTCCATTTTTATAATTCATAAGAAATTACAAAAATATTGAATAATAAAGGCAAGCAATATATGTTCTATGAAACTGGATATAAAACTAACCAAAGCCTCAGATTATGAACTGTAAATTGTCTGTACAGTGAACATATACAATGGGGGATACTGGGATCCTATACTTACAACTTAAGATTTTACACATCACGTATGTATCCATAAAAGTGTATAATATATTGGCTGGGCACGATGGGTCATGCTTGTAATCCCAGCACTTTGGGAGACTGAGGTGGGTGGATCATGGGGTCAGGAGTTCCAGACCAGGCTGACCAACATGGTAAAATCCCCATCTCTACTAAAAGTATAAAAATTAGCCAGGCCTGGTGGTATGCACCTGTAATCCTACCTACTCAGGAAGCTGAGACAGGAGAATCACTTGAACCTGGGAGGCAGAGGTTGCAGTGAGCTGAGATTGTGCCATTGTACTCCAGCCTGGGTTACAGAGCAAGGCTCTGTCTCAACAACAACAACAAAATAGTATATAATAGAGTCTTTAAATTTTCATAAAATTTACTATTAATAAAAATGGGTTTAACAGTATGTGTGGAAGAGGAAGAATGTTGATTGTTCGAATTTATTAGTCCGGGTAATAGAATTATATATACTTTTTGCTATGTAACTTCCAATAGAATAGACAGAGTATATACCCTCACCACTTTGACTTTGAGTTTTACCACGATTCTTGTTTTAACCATTGAATTGCTAGCAAATGTGACACTAGCAGATGCATTAAATGTAGTTTTGTGGTGGCCCTTGCTCTTGCCATAGCTGCTTCTTATCCCCCATGCAGATGCCGCCCTCACTCAGGCTGTTCTGACACACTATCTTAGTCCACTGCTTTTTTTCACTCTTTTCACTTTGGAAACCCTTCTCACTCAGCCAGAGTTCACATACTCTGCACTTCTCACTTTTCATCCAACACTTTCCATCTAACCCATAAACAGGCTACCTAGCTTCCACATCCTGCACCTTGTTACCCCACCCATAGTACAGTATTTCTAACCATAGTTCCACCCAGCCACTTTCTAGACTACTCCTATTTAGTCCTCAACACCATGATTAGGGCCAGGATGAGACACCTTCCAGTGATCTGGTGGGACATTAACTTGCTAGACCATTAGTCCTACATAACAACATAATAAATTTTTTAGAAGGAAATGGAAAAAATAAGGTGGGAAGAACAGGGGAAGATAAACAGCTATGGTATGGTTTTGAGAAAGATTGGGACAGGACATTGTCTCAAATTTTATAAGATGGCACAGCAAGGAAAATCGAAAACTGAAGTGAGGTGATTGTTCAGAAGTCTAATGCAGCACTCTAAAAGAGACATGATGATGACTTGTGTAGTGTGTTAGTATGAAGAATGTGAGCAAAACATGGTTTCTGAACATCTTTTAAAGGAAAAGACAATAGTATTAGCTGATGGATTTTGAAAGAAAAAGAGCAGTAAGAGATGACACTAAAAGTATTTTTAGTGTCTTAAAAACCTGGATGTTTACAATTGCTATTTACTGACATGGCAACCACTGAAGGAAAATTAGTTTTGAGAGAAATTTCAAGAATCTAGTTTTGAACATATTAAATCTTTCAAGTGTATTTTGTATTTGAGAGGAGCTGTTGATTGTACAGAGGAATATGTAAGACTGAAGATTAGAAATAGCCCAGAGCTTAAATTATGAATTAAAAATAAAATTATCTCTACTTAATCTCACTTGAAACAATGGGTTTGTTCATGTAATATAAAAAAATGACTAACAAAGACAAAGAAGACAGATAAAATAGTAACTGGAACATTATAAGAAGAAAAAAATACAAAAACTGCCAGAAATATGTTTAAGCACTGTATTTGTCTGTTCTCACAGTGCTATAAAGAACTACATGTGATAGGGTAATTTACAAAGAAAAGAGGTTTAATTATCTCATGGTTCTGTAGTCTGTATAGGCTTCTGCTTCTATGGAGGCCTCTGGAAACTTACAATCATGGAAGAAGGCAAAGGGAAACACATCTTTAAACGACCAGTAGGAGAGAGAAAGAAAGAAAAGGAGAGTTGCTACACACATTCAAACAACCAGACTGTGTGACAACTCTATTTTATGAGACAACACTAGGGAGATGGTGCTCAACCATGAGAAACCACCCCCATAATCCAATCACCCTCCACCAAACCCCACATACAACATTGGGAATTATAATTTGACATGAGATTTTGGTGGGGACACAGAGATAAATCATATTATTCCAACCCCATTATCTCCTGAATCTCATGTTCTTCTTACATTTCAAAACACAATCATGCATTCCCAACAGTCCAAGTTTAAAGACTCATCTGAGCCAAGGGAAGTCCCTTTTATGTATGAGCCTGTAAAATGAAAAAACAAGTTAGTTACTTTCAAGATACATTCAGGGTACAGGCATTGGCTTAATACTGCTGTTTCAAAAGGGAGAAATTAGCAAAAGCAAAGGGGCTACAGGCCCACTGCAAGCCTGAAACCCATCAGGGCAGTCACTGGATCTTAAAGTTCCAAAATAGTCTCCTTTGGGTTCATATCTCACATCCAGGACATGCTGATGCAAAGGGTGAGCTTCCACAGCCCTGAGCAGTTTTATCCATGTGGCTCTGAAGAGTACAGCCCCTGCAGTTGCTTTAATTGGCTCGCATTAAATGCCTGTGGCTTTTCCAGGCACATGGTACAGGCTGTAGGTGAATTTACAATTCTGGGTAAATTCTGGTGGCCCTCTTCTCACAGCTCCACTAGGAAGTGCTTCAATGGGGTCTCTATGTTAGGGCTCCAATTCCACATTTCTCTGCCACACTGCCCTACTGGAGGTTCTCCATGAGGGCTCCACTCCTGCAGCAAACTTCGGGCTGAATGTCTGTGTGTTTTCATACATCCTCCGAAATCTAGACAGAGGCTCCAAAGCCTCAGCTCTTGCCCTCTTCACATCTGCAGGCTTATCACCACGTGGAAGATGGCAAGCTATCTTACGCCTTGAACCTTCTGGAGCAGCAGCCTGAGACATTGTATTTGGGGACCTTTTAACCAAGGATAGAGATGGAGTGGCTGGAATTCTGGGCACCATGTTCCAAGGCTACACAATGTTAGCAGAACCCTGGACCTGTCCCACAAAATCACGTTTTTCTTCTAGACCTCTGAGCCCATGATGAGAAGGGCTGTCATGAAGGTCTCTGAAATACTTTAAGAAATTTTCCTCATTGTCTTGGCTATTAACCTTTGACTCTTATTTACTTATACAGTTTTCTGTAGCCTGCTTATGGTTTTCCCTAGAAAATAGGTTTTTCTTCTTTACCATAAGGTTAGACTTAAAGTTTTCCAAATTTTTATGCTCTGCTTCTCTTTTAAATATATGTTCCAGTTATGAATAATCTTTTTGTTCACATCTATGAGCATATACTGTTGGAAGCAGCCAGGTCTCCTCTTGAATTGTTTTTTGCTTAGAAATTTATTTCAGTAGATACCCCAAATTATCACTCTCAAGTTCAAAGTTCCATAGATCTCTAGAGCAGGGTCACAATGCTGCCAATATCTTTGCTAAAGAATAGCAAGAGAGAGCTTTACTACAGTTATCAACAAGTTCCTCATCTGTATCTGAGACCACTTCAGCCTGGACTTCATTTTCTATATCACTACTGGCATTTTGGTTACAACAATTTAATGTCTTTAAAAGTTTCAAACTTTCCCTCATCTTTCTGTCTTCTTCTGAGCCCTCCAAACTGTTCCAACCTCTGCCTGTTACCCAGTTCCAAAGTTGTTTTCACATTTCAGGGATCTTTATAGCAATGTCCCATTCCCTTTGCCAATTTTCTGTATTAGTCTATTCTCACATTGCTATGAACTACCTGAAACCGGGTAATTTATAAAGAAAAAGGCTTAATTGGCTCATGTTCTATGGCTGTACAGGCTTATGCTTCTGGGTAAGCCTCAGAAAATTTGTATATATCTTTGTACTGTCCTAGACTTTGAAAAGTACTAGCTTTAGTGGTTCCTCATTTAGAATGCAGCTGCCTTTTGATTATTTATATCTCTATATCCATATAACAGTTTTATCTATATTCATTATGTTAAATACATATCCATTTATTTTTGATTTGTTAAATAAAATTCAGCATTAATTTCTAATTAAAATATCAAAAAATTATATTGTTTTTAGGACTTATTGATTTTTGAAAATTTATTGATTGAGTCCATAATATTCATACATTCCTAACAGTGAATATAAACTTTGGAGTATGTGAAATATATATTTATATTTATATATGTATGGAATTTCTGAATTAAAATTGGCAAAATTTTAATAAGACTTTTGTGTTTTTATTATTATTAAGCTGAGTTTATAATGTCAATTTTTGTGGGTTAATTGGTCTACTTTTGACAAATTTTGGTATCTATATAAAGTTTGAATGCAAAAACTAATTTGAATCTTTTGTGACTTTTTTGTGGTCTTACATATTTTGAATAACATCAGAATTATTTCTTTATTAATATTTGAAAATATTTAGCAGAGAAATAATCCAGATTTGATATGGTTTGTCTCTGTATCTCCACCAAAATCTCCTATCGTAATTCCCAAGGTTGGAGGTAGGGCCTTGTGGGAGGTGACTGGATTGTGGCGGCAGGGCGTTTCTAATGGTTTATCATCATCTCCCTAGTGCTGTCTGATGGTAGAGTTGTCATAAGATCTGGTTGTTTGTAGCACCTCCCCTTTCACTTTCTCTCTCTCCTGATGCACATGTGAAGGAGTGCTTGTTTCCCCTTCACCTTCCACCATGATTGTAGAAAAGGCTCAAGAATATGCATGGGGTGTAAATGAAAATGAATTTGCAACTCCATTGAAGGACAGCAAAAAGAACTTGAATCTAGAAGCCATAAAGAACAAGATCAATAAATTTGAGCAGCTTTCAGCTTTAAAATAAGTATTCTAACCTTTATTAATTATCATCCAGAGAATTGGTTTACCACAGATAATTCAACATAGTAGTGGTATATATATATATACCCTCCATGTAATATATATATGCACACACACACACACTGTATATATATAAATATATTATATGGAGTTTGGCTGTGTCCCTACCCAAATTTCATCTTGAATTGTAATTTCCATAATCCCCATGTGTTGTGGGATTGACCGGTGGGAGGTAATTGAATCATGGTGGTTACCTGCATGCCATTCTTGTGATATTGAGTTCTCACAAGATCTTATGGTTTTATAAGGCCCTTTCCCCCACTTCATTCTGAACTTCTCTCTTCTGCTGCCATCTGAAGATGTGTTTGCTTTCCCTACTGCCATGATTGAAAGTTTCCTGAGGCCTCCCCATCTGAGGCAAGAAAATAGTTGAAGCCTTCCCTTCCCTGGAGGCAGGGAACAGAAGGCTGATTCACACTTAAGCTATAATAGGAAATATTCTCTCCATAGGGCTTATGACATAAATGACTTTGTAACTTTACTTCATTCTCTCCATTTGCATAGTGCATACCTGAAGTAACCAATGGAATCCTCTAGGGGATATTTAAACTCTCAAAAATTCTGTAATGGGGACTTTGATCTACTATGCTCTGGCCTGCTCCCACACTGTAAAGTGTACTTTCATTTTCGGTAAAACCCTTCGTTCTTTCCTGTTTGTGTGTTTTGTTCAATTCTTTGTTCAAGACTCCAAGAACCTGGACACCCTCCACCATTAACACAGCCATGATGAACTGTGAGTCAGTTAAATCTCTTTCCTTTATAAATTACCCAGTCTCAAGTATGTCTTTATTAGCAGTGTGAGAACAGACTAATACAGTAAATTGGTATCAGTAGAGTGGAATGTTGCTGCAAAGTTACCCAAAAATGTGGAAGCAACTTTGGAATTGGGTCACTGTAATTTTTCATTGACCTTAATTACAGGGCATAGTAATACTAAGAGACACCCTAAGAGATCTCGTGTATTTCACACATAGTCTTTCTCACCCCTGTTATGTGAGTGGTAGACTGGTTTCATCTTGATAGTCCAGTTCTATCACCCCAGCCAACAATGTAACTCCCTTCTTAACCTGTTGACTTAGAGGTAGGAAGACCCCCAATTGGCCAGATGGCAATCCTAACATTCAGTTTAATGGAATTGTTGTTGTGTCTCCTTGTGGCAACATTTCTCCCTCTGGAACTAAGACCTCCAGGCCAGCAGAACATGATATCACAGGAATAAAAAGCCAAAGTTTTCCTAGAGGATCACTAGCCAAAAAAAAATGTGGAGTGGTGCCACTTCCACTTCCAGCCCTTGTTTGCTGGACCAGTAAATCCTGGCTATGGAAGGAACCGTCCCATATATTGGACACTGATTCAGAGCATAGACAGCCTTCTGGAAAACTTTGCCTCCACCCTGCAAACTATTGTCACCTAACTGGCATTGAAATATTGACTTCAAGAGGTTATTCTATCATTCTATCAATCCTATCAAGCTGCTTCAGAATGATGAGGAACATGGTAAAGCCAGTGAATTTCATGAGCATGAGCCCACTGCCACAGTTCTTTAGCCATAAAGTGACTGCCTTTGGTGAGAGGCAATGCTGTGTTGTAATGGTGGATAAGACGTTCTGTGAGTGTACAGATCATAGTCTTGGCAGAAGCACTGCATGCAGGATAGGTAAACTCATATGTGGAATAAGTCTCTCTTCCAGTGAGGACAAACCACTGCCCTTTCCATGACGTAAGAGGTCCAATATAATCAACTTTCCACCAAGTAGCTGGCTGATCACCTCAAGAAATGGTGCAATATTGAGGGCTCAGTGTTGGACTCTGCTGTTGGTAAATTGGGAACTCAGCAGTATAGCCAGGTCAGCCTTGGTGAGTGGAAGTTCATGTTTCTGAGCCCATGTATAACCTCTATCCCTGCCACCATGGACACTTTGTTTGTGTGCTTGTTGGACAATGACAGGGGTGTCCGGGGAAAGAGGCTGAGTGGTGCCCACAGAACAAGTCATTCTATACATTTGATTATTATCATTCTCCTCTTCTGAGGTCACTCTTTGATGAGTATTCACACGGAACACAAATGAGTACACATGACTTGTGGGGCACAGTAAGGAAATTTAACTCAGAAAATTTGAGTACTGTGTACAATGATCAATGAAGAGATAAAGAGTGAGAGTGAGAGTGACAGTGAGGTGGGGAGAGAGAGAGAGCAAAACAAAACACAAGGAGAATTAGATAGACGCAATATTTTACAAATCAATATTAATGAAAATGATGAAATTGACCATATACATCAAGCCACAGAAAAAAGAACTGCTACAAATCTCAAACATGATAACGCAAATATAAATGCACCCACGACATTTTTTTAATTTATGTTTTATTTTTTAATTTTAATTATTTGTAGAGGCAAATAATTGCTACATTGCCCAGGCTGGTCTCAAACTCTTGGCCTCAAGTAGTCCTCCTGCCGTGGGCTTCTGAAGTACTGGGATTGCAGGTGTAAGCCACTGTTCTTGAAAACAGGAAACTAGCAGTAGAACTACTGATAATCAAAGACAAGGAAAGATTTTAAAACAAGCCAGAGGACAATATAGACACATCATCTTCAACAAATGAGCCATAGTCTGACAGTTCACTTATCAAGCAGATTTACTGGAAAAGACAAATAGAATAAACTTTTCACAGTTTAAAAAAAAAAACAAAAAAAAACTGCCAAACTGTAATTCTGTAGCCAGATAACAATTCATAAAAATTGAAAATAGACATTTTTATACAAACTTTGAAAAAATCATTATTAACAAAGATTTAAAAGAATAATAAAATGAACTTTTAAGCAGCATGATTATAACCACTCAAGATGAAATTATGGAAAAGCAGGAAGGAACAAACAACGTTGCAAAGTGCCAGATATGGATAAATTTAAGTAAATATTGGTGTAATAATAACAGTAACTTGTAGAGTTTAAACACAACCAGAATTTAAGCACATGGAAACAGTAGCACAGAAGGTAAGGGAGTAAGTGGAGTTTTGGTGTTTCATGGTCTTTGCTTTGTTTTGAAAGTCATTAAAAGTAATTCAAATTACATTTGAATTAGTTACAAATGCATTTATAAGTTTTAGGGTAGCCCCAAGTAGAATGTGCATTTAAAAAGTGCATATTTAACAAATTTATAGTGTAAAAATAAGTAGAGAAAAAAATACCACAGAATGATAAATAATTTAATCCAAGAGAAAAATAAATAAAAAAAAAACAAGGAACTTAAACAGGGTTAACAAATAATAAGTGTATAGTAGATCATAGATTAAACCCAAAATGTAACACTTACACTAAGAATAAACTGAACTAGATTCTTCAATTTAACCAGATTTCCCCAATTAAATAAGATTATCAGATTTCAAGCAGTGGGTAGGGGGTGATATTAGAAAAAAGTTGTGTTCCCAATGACAGATACATCTAAACTAAAAATGCAGAAAGCATGAAATACAGAAAAAGTGAAAAACTATACATATAAGCTGTAATCAAAATAAGGCTGGTGTAGCTTTGCATTTGTCATGCAATGTAGATTCTAAAGTCAAATTGTCACTGAAATAATGATCTTGCAGAATAATTTTTGGAAATCACAATTCCATCAGGAAGATATAACACTTGTATATCTGTATTAATCTATCATTTATTGATAATAATTCCTGGCAAACAAAAGAGTATTTACAAACGATAGTAGCCATATTTAATGGCTCCATATGGAACATTTGTCTCAGAATTACGTATGAAACAGTTATTTTATTACTTTCTTCTTCAAAAATATGCCCAATGTTCTAACATATAGAAAGACACATTTTAAATCTTATTTCCTGCTTAACACTATATGAAAAATAACAATTGTATGTGGATTATAGATTTAAGTACAAGATGTGAATCAATAAATTCTTCAGGAGACTACATGGGAGGGTAGCTTTGGGAATTTGTAATTAGAAAGTATTTCCTAGGTCACATAAAGTACTAACTGTAAATTAAAGGATTAATTAACTGTCCTCCATTAAGATTAGAAACGTCTGTTTATCAGAAGACACAATTAAGATAGTAAAAAGGCAAACCACATGGGAAGACAAGATATTTGCATTGCATATAATAAAAAACAACAACTACAAATAAATTGTTAGAAAGACAGGCAACTCAAAAGAAAAATGTGCAAAGGACTTAATCAGCACATCACAAAGCAGCACAACGGCCAGTATAAACAGCTATCAATTATCTACTAAAGGTAAGAAATGTTTTCCTATGCGTGTAAAGGATTTTTGTGTTGGTAATATGATTATTTTGCATGAATCCATTTTCTTTTCTTGGTGGTATTTCACAGGATCATTACTTACATAGTTGATGGTTGTTAAGATAATTTGTCAAGGTGTATACAGCTTCTTTTGGAGCAAGGATATTGATTTTTCTTTTTTATTAGCCCCCCCAAAAAATACCTATTGTGGGCTGGGCGTGGTTGCTCACACCTGTAATATCAGCACTTTGGGAGGCCAAGACAGGTGGATCAGGAGGTCAAGAGATTGAGACCATCCTAGCCAACATGGTGAATGCTTGTCTCTAGTAAAAAAAATTGCAAAAATTAGCTGGGTGTGGTGGCGCATGCCTGTAATTCCAGCTACTCAGGAGGCTGAGGCAGGGGAATTGCTTGAACCTGGGAAGTGGAGATTGCAGAGAGCTGAGATCAGGCTGCTGCACTCCAGCTTGGTGACAAGGTGAGACTTCCTCTCAAAAAAAAAAAAAAAAAAAAAAAAAAACATTGCCAATATATCCTTCCAGGGTTCCTAAATAACTTTGTCTGTACTTCGGTATTCAGTTTTCTCTTACTGGAACACGTAGCTATGCCTGCTTCATTTGGGATAAACCGAGTGAGCTATTCATGGATTCACAAGATGTCAACCAGGATAATTGGTAGTATATTTGGAGTGAACTTAAGTGACAATAAGTGGGTATTTATTTTTAGAATGGCATTTTAAAAAGTTTTTATTACTTCTCAGCATGGAATGGCAGACCTCACAACATAATCTAATTTTATTTGAATTGTTTAAAAAATTATATTTCCTTGATTTTGGAGTGTTTTTAATATAGTAACGATTATTTTTATAAAATGGAATTATATTTGAATTAAATATAAACAAAGTCATCCTTATAATTTCTATTTAATACTTAAAATACACAGAGTCAATAAAAATATTCAATGACTCGAGTAGTGTAAGATATATTGAATACATATTTGTTCAATGTCAACTTTTATTTTAGATACATGGGATTCGTGTGCAGATTTATTGCATGATACCGATGTTTCGAGTATGGATCTCATCATACAGGTAGTCAGCATAGTATCTGATAGGTATTTTTTTCACCCATGTCTCCTCTCTCTCTTCCCCCTCTAGTACTTCATAATGTCTACTGTTCCCATTTTTATGTACATGTGTGCTCAATGTTTAGTTTCCACTTATAATTAAGGACATGTAACATTTGATTTTCTGTTCCTCCGTTAATTAAATTAGACAATGGCCTCCAGCTGTATCCATGTTGCTGCAAAGGACGTGATTTTGTTCTTTTTTATGGCTGTGAAGTATTCCATGTTATATATGTAACACATCTTCTTTATTCAATTCACCATTGATGAGCACCTAGATTGATTTCATGTCTTTGCTGTTGTGAATAGTGTGGCAATGAAATTAGAGGTGCATGTGTACTTTTGGTAAAATGATTTACTTTCTTTTGAATATATATCCAGTAATGGGATTGCTGAGTAGAATGGTAGTTCTGTTTTATATTCTTTGAGATATCTTCAAACTGCTTTCCACAGTGGCTGAAGTATTTGACATTCCTGCCAAAAATGTACGAGCATTTATTTTTCTCCACAACCTTGCTAGCATCTGTTGTTTTTTGCCTTTTTAGTTATAGCCATTCTGACTGGCATGAGATGGTGTCTTATTATGGCTTTGATTTGCATTTTTCTGATGATTAGTGATGTTGAGCATTTTTTCATATGTTTGTTGGCCATTTGTTGTGTCTTCTTTTGAGAAATGTCTATTCTTCTCCTTTGTCCATTTTTTTTTTTTTTTTGAGATGGAGTTTCACTCTTGTTACCCAGGCTGAAGTGCAATGGTGTGATCTCGGCTCACTGCAACCTCCACCTTCTGGGTTCAAGCAATTCTCCTGCCTCAGCCTCCTGAGTAGCTGGGACTACAGGCATGCTCCACCGTGCCCAGCTAACTTTTTTTTTTTTTTTTTTTTTTTTTTTTAGTAGAGATGGGGTTTCACCTTGTTGACCAGGATGGTCTCAATCTCTTGACCTCATGATCCACCCGCCTTGGTCTCCCAAAGTGTTGGGATTATAGACGTGAGCCACCGCGCCCGGCCTGCTTTGTCTATTTTTTAATGGAGTTATTTGTTTCTTGCTCGTTGGTTTATTTAAGTTCCTCATAAATTCTGAAAATTAGACCTTTGTCAGATGCATAATTTGCTAATATTTTCTTCCATTCCATACACTGTCAGTTCACTATGTTAATAGTTTCTTTTGCTGTGCAGAAACTCGTTAGTTTAATTAGATCCTGCTTGTAAATTTTGGTTTTGTTGTCGTTGCTTTTAGTGATTTATCCAAAAATTATTTGCCAAGGCTTATGTCAAGAAGGATATCTCCTAGGTTTACTTCTAGGATTTTTATGTTTTGAGCACTTACAGTTAAATTTTTAATCCATCTTAATTCTTGTCTATCATGAAAAGTAAGGATTCAGTTTAATTCTTCTGCAAATACTACCAGTTATCCCAGCACCACTTATTGAATAGGGAGTTATTCTCCCATTGCTTGTTTTCTTTTTTTTTTTTTTTTTTTTTTTTTTGGCCTTTTCTATGACCATATGATTGTAGGTGAGATTTCTATTCTGTTTCATTGTTCTATATGCCTGTATTGGTACCAGTGCCATGCATTTTGGCTACTTTGGTTTTATAGTGTCCTTTGAAGTTGGGTAGTGTGTTGCCTCTGGCTTTGTTTTTGTTGCTTAGGATTGCCTTGTCTATTTGTTTTTTTTTTTGTTTGTTTGTTGTTGTTGTTCTATGTAAATTTTAGAATAGTTTGTCTCTAATTCTGTGAAGAATGCCATTAATAGCCTGATACAAATAGTGTTGAATCCGTAAATTGTTTTGGGTAGTCTAGCCATTTTAGCAATCTTCATTCTTCCAGTCTATGATGATGAAATATTTTTCTATTTGTTTGTGTCATCTTTTATTTATTTATTATTTATTTATTTGTTTATTTTTGAGACGGAGTCATGCTTTGTCACCAGGCTGGAGTGCAGTGGCACAATCTCAGCTTACTGTAACCTCTGCCTCCTACGTAAAAGTGATTCTCCTGCCTCAGTCTCCTGAGTAGCTGTAATTAAAAGAACATGCCACTACACCTGGCAAATTTTTATCGTTTTAGTAGAAACATGGTTTCTCCATATTGGTCAGGTTGGTCTTGAACTCCTGACCTCCTGATCTGCCAGCCTCAGCCTCCCAAAGTCCTGGGATTACAGGCATGAGACACCGTGCCTGGCTGTCATTTTTGATTTATTTCAGCAGTGTTTTGTAGTTCTCCTTATAGAGATCTTTGACCTCCTTAGTTAGCTGTATTTCTAGGTATTTCATTTTCCTCGTGGTTACTGTAAATTGTATTGGGCTCTTGGTTTGATTCTCGGCCTGGATGTTACTTGTGTACATATGCTACTGATTTTTGTTCATTCATTTTGTATCCTAAAAGTTTCCTAAAGTCGTTTATCAGTTCTAGAAATCTTTTGGCAGAGTCTTTTGGGTTTTCTAGATATAGAATCATGTCATCAGCTAAGAGAGATAGCTTGAATTCTTCATTTTCTATTTGGATACCTTTTTGCAAAAATCATTTCTCTTGTCTGTTTGTTCTGTCTAGGATTTACAGTAATATATTGAATAGAAGTGATAACAAATAACAATATTAACCTTAATTGTAAATGGGCTAAGTGCCCCAACCAAAAGACACAGACTGGCAAATTGGATAAAAAGTCAAAACCCATCGGTGTGCTGTATCCAGGAAACCCATCTCACATGGAAGGACACACATAGGCTCAACATAAAGGGATGGAGGAAGATTTACCAAGCAAATGGAGATCAGAAAAAGGCAGGAGTTGCAATCCTAGTCTCTGATAAAATCGACTTTAAACTAACAAAGATCAAAAGAGACAAAGAAGGGCATTACATAATGGTAAAAGGATCAATGCAACAATAAGAGCTAAGGATCCTAAATATATACGCACCAATACAGGAGCACCCAGATATATAAAATAAGTTGTTAATGACCTACAAAGAGACTTAGACTCCCACACAATAATAGTGGGAAATTTTAACACTCCACTGTCAATATTAGACAGATCAACAAGACAGAAAATTAGCAAGGATATCCAGGATTTGAACTAAGATCTGGACCAACAAACCTAATAGACATATACAGAACTCTCCACCCCAAATCCACAGAATCTACATTCTTCTCAACACCACATCACACCTATTCTAAAATTGACCACATAATTGGAAGTCAATCACTCCTCAGCAAATGCAAAAGAATGGAAATCATAACCATCAGCCTCTCAGACACAGTGCAATCAAATTAGAATTCAGGATTAAGAAACTAACTCAGAACTGCACAACTTCATGGAAACTGAACAACTGACTCTTGAATGTTGACTGGATAAACAATGAAATGAAGGCAGAAATAAAGATGTTTTTTGAAACCAATAAGAATGAAGACACAATGTTCCAGAAGTTCTGGGACACATTTAAAGCAGTGTCTAGAGGAAAATTTATAGCAATAAATGTCCATATGAGAAGCAAGGAAAGATCTAAAATTGACACCCTATGATCAAAATTGAAAGAGCTAGAGGAGCAAGATCAAAAAAACTCAAAAGCTAGCAGAAGAAAAGAAATAACTAAGATCAGAGCAGAGTTGAAGGAGATAGAGACACAAAAAACCCTTTAAAATATCAATAAATCTAGGATCTGGTTTTTTGAAAAGATCAACAAAATAGACATACCGCTAGCCAGATTAATGAAAAAAGAAAAGAAAGAAGAATCAAATAGATAAAATAAAAAATGACAAAGGGGATATCACTACCGATTCCACAGAAATACAAACTACCATCAGAGATTACTACTAACAACTCTATGCATACAAACCAGTAAACCTGGAAGAAATAGATAAATTCCTGGACACTTGCACCCTCCCAAGCCTAAACCAGGAAGAAGTCGAAACCTTGAATAGACAAATAACAAAGGCTGAAGTTGAGGCAGGAATTAATAGCCTACCAACCATAAAACACCCAGGTCCAGATCGGTTCACAGCCAAATTCTACCAGACATGCAAAGAGGAGTTGGCACCATTCCTTCTGAAACTATTCCAAACAATCCAAAAAGAGGAAATCCTCCCCAAATCATTTTATGAGACCAACATCATTCTGATACCAAAACCTTGTAGAGACTCAACATAAAAAAGAAAATTTCAGGCCAATATCCATGATGAACATAGATGCAAAAATCTTCAATAAAATACTGGCAAACCAATTGCAACAGCACATCAAAAAGCTTATCTATCATGATCAAGTAGGCTTCATCCTGAGGATGCAAGGCTGGTTCAACATATGTGAGTCTATAAATGTAATCCATCACAAAAATAGAACCAAAGACAAAAACCACATGATTATCTCAATAGATGCAGAGAAGGCCTTCGACAAAATTCAACAGCCATGTATGCAAAAACCTCTCAATAAACTAGGTATCGATGGAATGAATCTCAAAATAATAAAAGCTATTTATGAAAAACCCACAGCCAATATCATACTGAATGGGCAAAAACTGGAAGAATTTCCTTTGAAATCTGGCACTAGAGAAGGATGCCCTCTCTCACCACTCCTGTTCAATATAGTATTCGAAGTTCTTGCCAGAGCAATCAGGCAAGAAAAAGAAATAAAGGGGATTCAATTAGGAAAGGAGGAAGTCAAATTGTCTCTATTTGCAGATGACGTGATTGTGTAGTTAGAAGACCCCATCATCTCAGCCCAAAATCTTCTGAAATTTATAAGCAACTTCAGCAAAGTCTCAGGATACAAAATCAATGTGCAGAAATCACAAGCATTCCTATACATCAATAACAGTCTTAAAGATAGTCAAATCAAGAAGGAACTGCCATTCACAATTGTTACAAAGAGAATAAAATACCTAGAAATACAACTAACAATGGATGTAAAGGACCCCTTCAAGGAGAACTACAAATCACTGCTCAAGAAAATAAGGCCACAAACAGATGGAAAAACGTTCCATGCTCATGGTTAGGAAGAATCAATATTGTGAAAATGGCCATACTGCCAGAAGTAATTTATAGATTCAATGCTATGTCCATCAAGCTACCTGTGACCCTCTGCACATAACTGAAAGAAACCACCTTAAACTTCGTATGGAACCAAAAGAGAGTCCGCATAGCCAAGACAATCTTAAGCAAAAAGAACAAAGCTAGAGGCATCATGCTACCTGACTTCAAACTATACCACAAGGCTACAGTAATCAAAACAGCATGGTACTGGTACCAAAACAGAGATCTAGACCAATGGAACAGAACAGAGTCCTCAGAGGCAACGCAACACATCTACAACCATCTGATATTTGACAAACCTCACAAAAACAAGCAATGGGAAAAGAATTCCTTGTTTAATAAGCGGTGCTGGGAAAACTGGCTAGCCATGTGCAGAAAGCAGAAACTGGACTCTTTTTTGACATCTTACACTAAAATTAACTCCAGATGGATTAAATACTTAAACATAAGGCCTAACACCATAAAAACCCTAGAAGAGAACCTAGGCAAAACCATTCAGGACATAGGCATAGGCAAGGACTTCATGACTAAAACACCAAAAGCATTGGCAACAAAAACCAAAATAGACAAATGGGATCTAATTAAACTCCACAGCTTCTGTACAGCAAAAGAAACAGTCATTAGAATGAACCAGCAACCAAGAGAAAGGGAAAAAGTTTTTACAATCTACCCATCTGACAAATGGCTAATATCCAGAATCTACAAAGAACTAAAACAGATTTACAAGAAAATAACAAACAAACCCATTCAAAAGTGGGCAAAGGACATGAACAGACACTTTTCAAAAGAAGACATATATGAGGCCAACAAACATGAACAAATGTTCATCATCTCTGGTCATTAGAGAAATGCAAATCAAAACCACATTGAGATACCATCTCACACCAGTTAGAATGGCAATCATTAAAAAACCAGGAGACAACAGATTCTGGAGAGGATGTGGAAAAATAGGAACACTTTTACACTGTTGGTGGGAATGTAAATTAGTTCAAACATTGTGGAAGACAGTGTGGTGATTCCCCAAGGACCTTCCATTTGACCCAGCAATCCCATTACTGGGTATATATCCAAAGGATTATAAATCATTCTATTATAAAGACACATGCACACCTATGTTCATTGCGGCACTGTTTACAATAGCAGAGACCTGGAACCAATCCAAATGCCCATCAATGATAGACTGGACAAGGAAAATGTGACACATATACACCACGGAATACTATGCAGCCATAAAAATCAATGAGTTTGTGTTCTTTGTAGTGACATGGATGAATCTGGAAACCATCATTCTGAGCAAACTGACACAAGAACAAAAAATCAAACACTGCATGTTCTCGCTCATAGGCAGGTGTTGAACAATGAGATCACGTGGACACAGGGAGGGGAGCATCATACACTGGAGTCTGTTGGGGTGGAATAGGGGAGGGATAGTAGAGGTTAGGGAGGTTGGGGAGGGATAATAAGGGGAGAAATGCCAGATATAGGTGATGGGGGGATGGAGGCAGCAAACCACCTTGCCATATGTGCACCTATGCAACAATCTGCATGTTTTACACATGTACCCCGGAACCTAAAGTGCAATAAAATAGATATATATAAAGAAAGTAGGCATCCATGTCTTGTTCTAGTTCTCAAGGTGAAGGGTTTTGAAATAACTTCATGAAATATTTGTCAGGTGCTCAAGAAGGAGCCAGAAAATCAGAAATCTTTGGTACCTTGATCAATGTTATGCAGCTCATATGTAGGAAAGGATTTTAATTTCAAAATTTGTCTTTCTTGCAACTTCCAAACTATCTTCTGTTCACCTGCCTAAAGACAAATAGAACATGGATACACATTACCCTGATTACATTATGTCTTTTTCAATTATTTGCATATAATGTGAGGATATCTAAATCAGATTAATCTTTATTCATAATTTCAAAAATATTTCCCATTGAAGATCATTATTGGTTTCAATGAATTCAGGAAAATTTTAGGTAAAATCAATGTCAACAAACATTAACTGTGTTTGATTATAGATTTTTGTTAGTAATTTCTAAATGAAATTAATTTATTTCCAAAAAATAAAAATAAATACTGTGTATATAAAGGAATTCTTTTTTTTTTTTTTTTTTTTGAGACAGAGTGTCGCTCTGTCACCCAGGCTAGAGTGCAGTGGCGTGATTTTGGCTCACTGTAACCTCTGCTTCCTGGGTTCAAGCAATTATTCTGCCTCAACCTCCTGAGTAGCTTAGATTGGAGTTGTCTACCACCACGCTGGGCTGATTTTGTATTTTTAGTAGAGATGGAGTTTCACCATGTTGGTCACGCTGGTCTTGAACTCCTCATCTCAGGTGATCCACCCACCTAGGCCTCTGAAATTGCTGGGATTACAGGTGTGAGCCACCATACCTGGCCAAGGAATTCTTTTAAACAAACATTTTATAATGCTAAGAGAACATTCTTATTCTATGTTGTGTTTGTTTCATCATATGGTATGTAAATGAACAAGTATTTACACATGTGGATAATACTAATATGATGGATAGATTAATGTCACTACTGTGTTCAGCATATTTTACAAACCAGTTTGCGTCTGCAAAAATAAAGACAATAAACTCCATCTTCAATAGAGCTTGGAAGAGAAGATATATGGACGTATGCATTCATGATGACATATAAAAGTGGAAATATTTGTGTTAAAAATTATCATATGAAGTACAATGATATGTCAGGAGAGAGAATTACAATATTATAGCAGAGTACATGTTTAGCTGGTGGAAGGATGGGGAGAAATTCCTCATAAAAACTTTAAGCAAATAGTAAAGACAGGGAAATCATGTTAGTTATAATATTCGAGTTCTATATAAAGATTTCTACTAAATTCAGCAAGTCTACATTAAAAACAAAAAGTAAAATAATATATACAATGTATAGAACCAAATCAAAGTGAACCATTGGACATAAACATCTTTCTCTGTCATTTTTACTTAATATAGTAGTACAATTTTCATATGAATTTTCAGAAAATTTATTTGAATTTCTTATAATTTTCCAGAATTACAGTGTTCTGTAAATCCTTGAATAAACATTTATCGACATGTATTTAACAAAGCAAGAAAATATAATTCTTTAGTGAAATATTTTAAAGTATTCTATAATATACATGCAACTTATCAAATGATCTCTATAATAAATTTACCTATGATTTATTTGTATAAAAATGTGATTATATTGGGTACAATGGCATATTTCTGTAGTGGCAGTTACTCAGGAGGAAGAGATAGGAGGATTGGTTGAGTTTAAGGCTGTAGTGCTTGATGATCCTGCATGTGAATAGCCACTGCACTCCCACATGGACAATATCGAGAGACCCTGTCTCTAAAAAATAAAAAGAAAGTCATTAAAATATTCCCTGAGGCTCATTTTAACTGGAAATTGAACAACATACCACTGTGGATTTTTTTTTTTAATGGAGCATCTGAGACACAAATATCACATGCTGCATACGCCCAAATTTGCCCATAGAATGAATGAAAGATTTGCAGGAAATACAGTGAAGCATGAATCTCAATCCACTTTGCATGGCAGTTCCATAGTGTAATGGTTAGCACTCTGGACTCTGAATCCCAATCCACTTTGCTATGTCCTTACTCTATATCTATAAAGCTTGGTAAATTGCAGAATATTCTGTTAGAATTATTATTTAAAATAATGGCCTTCATTTGTATGTGTTAAATAAAGACCTCTCTAATAATTTATTTCCAGGATTTTTATTCTTCATGACATATGTAAGACAAACATAATCAGAAAATCTGATCAATCCAAGTTTAGCTAAATTGGATTTATTAAATAAACCCATATTAAATTTATTTTTAAACAAGTTAATATTTGTGGCTTTAAAATTTTCATTTATTTGAAAAAATGGCTGATATAATATCAGATGGATTGGGATGTGACAGAAAGTTCCCATCATTAGAACCTAATTGGTATAAAAATAAACTAAAAAATCCAAAATGCATGGGGAAATTAATGCAGGCAGATAGTTGAACCATTTTTTAACTAAAATAAAATAGCAATATCACCTTAGGAAACTTTAGTTGAAAGTGAAAAGTACAGGTTAAAAATATACATGAAAGGTACCTTTATTCTTAATAACTACTTTTATTTTTATCCTTCAAATTATACCAGAATTTGAAGGACACTTTAACAAAACAAGGATCTAGAAAACGTGATAATATTAAGTTAAAATTTACTCACTTATATACCATAGACCTTTAGAAATGATTGAAAACTGGAAATTATTTTATGTCAAATACAAATTAAGTAACTATTCTATTTTGCATTGCTGTAGTCGGCTCCCTTCTTATTCTGTTTCTGGGAGGAAGTATGAGAGGTGAGAGGGAAATTCTAGGCTGTCCAGAATCATGCCAGAATATTATGAGGTCTATCTAATTTTATTGTCTGTTGCTGTTAATAACTTTTTTATTTGTGTTTGTATTTTCACTGGTATAATTATTTCCTAATTTTGTTGTAACTTTATTGTTTCTGGGGCTTTTTCCATGTTGTCTCTTGTTCCTATAACTCTTCTCTCTCTGTTTATGACGTACTATTTGTTTTTGACATCTTAATTCTAACTTTTAGTATCTGGTAATGACTGACATTTAAATGAATACAGCATTCTCTCTCCTTCTCTCTCTGTCTATTTCTTTCATTCTTATATCTATAATTTACCACAAATATAGAACCATAGAGCAATGTAAAGGGATCGTGGAGAAAGTCACCAGGGTGTAGACTGGTAGATTATTTAATGGAAAAGATTTCAGTCTCCGCCTCCAATCATTCACATTTATCACATATTTATCGTTTATTTGATAGAAGTTCTTTGTAATTTGAAACATTATTGTGTATCTTATTTATTTTTACCCATACGTATTGAAGGCAGCAGATAATATACTGCAAACCTCTTAATCATAAGAGCCATGTCCCATAATTTTCATTTATTGATCATATTGTAAGTGTATAATATTGGAGAAAGAAAAAGCATAAAATTAAGTAACTAAACATAATGATAATGAAATTCAGGGTATTAATTTTAAAGCAGGATTCTAAAGCCAGCTTCTCACTTAACTGTGTGAATTTGAGATAAATATTAAAATATTTAAGCCTCAATTTTCTGAAGAGCAATGATAAATTATAGTCATGCATTGCTTAATAACAGGGATACCTTCTGAGAATTGTGTCATTAGGTGATTTTATTATGATGTGAACAATATAAAGTGTATTTACACAATCCTACATGATATAGCCTATTACACACCTAGGTTGTATGGTATAGTCTATTGCTAATGTGTAACTGTATTGAAAACTGTAGGAAATTGTAAAACACTGGCAAATATTTGTGTATCTAAACATAAAAAAGATACAGTAAAAAATATGCTATAAAACTTAAAAAATAGTATACATATATAGAATACTTATTATGAACAAAGCTGGCAGTATGGAAATTTCTCTGAGTGAGTCAGTAAGTAACTGGTGAGTGAATGTGAAAGCTTAAAAAATCACTGTACAAGGGCCAGGTGCAGTGGCTCATGCCTGTAATCCCAGCACTTTGGGAGGCCGAGGTGGGTGGATCACCTGAGGCCAAAAGTTCAAGACCAGCCTGGCCAACATGGTGAAACCCCATCTCTAGTAAAAATACAAAAAATTAGCTGGGCGTGGAGGCATGCACCTGTCCCAGCCACTCTAGAGGCTGAGGCAGGAGACTCGCTTGAACCCAGGAGGTGGAGATTGCAGAGAGCCAAGATGGTACCACTGCACTTCAGCCTGGATGACAGAGCGAGACTCCAACTCAAAGAAAAAAAAAAATCATTGTACAATTAGGCTACACTAAATTCACAAAATTTTTTGTCAATAATGCATTAATTTATGGTAATAATTAATATATTTAATTTAACAATAAATTAAATTATAATGTAGTAACTTTTTTGCAATATAAATTTTTTAACTTTTAAAAACTTTTAGACTTTTGTAATAAAACTTAAAGCTCAAACACATTGTACAATTGTACAAATAATATGTTTTTCTTTATATCCTTACTCTGTAAGCTTTTTTCCGGTTTTAAAATTTTCTGGGTTTTTTTTTTTTTTTTAGTTTTTTTTTGTTAAAAACTAAGACATAATTATACACATAAGTCTAGGCCTACACAGTGTCAGGATCATGAATATCTCTGTCTTCCACTTTGACATCTTGTTCCACTGGAAGGTCTTCCTGGGCAATAACACACATGGAGCTGTCATCTCCGATGAAATCAATGCCTTCTTCTGGAAGACTGCCGGAAGCACGGGCCTGAGGCTGTTCTTCCTCAGGCCTGTGCTTATTTCTTTTTAATAAGTAAAAGAGGAACACTCTAGAATAACAATATAAGTATAGTAAATACATAAAGCATGAATGGTCATTTATTATCATTATCAATATTTTTGGGTACTGTACATAATTTTACGTGCTATACTTTCATAACCCTAGCAGCACCTTAGGCTTCTTCACACCAGCATCACCAGAAATTTGTGAGTAATGCATTGTACTAGGACATTTAAACAGCTATGATGTCACTAGGTGTTAGAAAGTTTTCAGTTTTATTATAATTCTTTTCCCATTTTGAATTTTTTATTTGATTTTAGTAGCTTTAGGGAGATAAGTGGTTTTTGGTTATATGGACAAATTGTATAGTGGTAAAGTCAGAAATTTTAATTTCACTCATAACCCAAGTAGTGTACATTGTTTCCAATATGTAGTTTTTTTTATCCTTCACCTCCCTCTCACCTTCCCTTTTTTTGAGTCTCCAATGTCCGTTATACCATTCTCTACACCTTTGCAAACCTATAGCTTAGTGCCAACTTAGGATTGATGACATTATGGTATTTAGTTTTCTGTTTCTGAGTTACTTTACTTAGAATAATGGCCTCCAGTACCATCCAAGTTGCTTCAAAAGACATTATTTTGTTCTTTTTTTACAGCTGAATCGCATGACTCAGCTGTAAAAAATGTATTAGTACATTCTCAGATAGTAAATAGATACTACCTAGGACTGGGTAACTTATAAAAGAAAAAGGTTTAATTGACTCACAGTTGTGCAATCTTAATAGAAAGCATGGCTGGAAGGCTTCAAGAAACTTATAATTATGGCAGAAGTTGAAGGGGAAGCAAGCATGTCTTACATGATGGCAGAAGAGAGAGAGAGAAGGGGAAAGTGCCAGACACTTATCAAATAGCTAGATCTTATCTGAACTCACTACTCACTCACTATCATGAGAACAGCATGGGGGAAACTGCCCTCATGATCCAATTACCTCCCACCAGGCTCCTCCCTGGACAAGTGGGAATTACAGTTCAAGATGAGATTTGGGTGGGAACACAGAGGCAAACCATATTGCTGTGCCCTGGTCCCTCCCAAATCTTGCATTCTTTTCACATTTCAAAACTAATCCTGCCTTCTCAACAATCTCCCAAAGCCTTAACTCATTCCAACATTAACTCAAAAATCCACATCCAAAGTCTCATCTGAGACAAGGCAAGTCCCTTCTACCTATGAGCCTGTAAAATCAAAAGCAAGTTAGTTACTTCCAAATACAATGGGGGTATAAACATTGGGTAAATGTGCCATTCCCAGTGAAAGAATTTCATCAAAACAAAGGGGTTATAGACCCCATGCAAGTCTAAAACCTGGCTAGGCAATCATTAAATATTTTTATATTATTTTGTGCCCTCTCTTTCAAGTTATTAAATCTTAAAGCTCAAAGTCTTCTTTGACTCCATGTCTCAGATAAAGTCATGCTGATGCAAGGGGTGGGCTCCCACAGTCTTGGGAAGCTCTGCCCCTGTGGTTTGCAGGGTACAGCCCCTGAAGCTGCTTTCACAGGCTGGTGTTGCGTGTCTGTGGCTTTTCCAAGTGTAGGATGCAAGCTATCTCCAGATCTACCATTCTGGGGTCTGGAGGATAGTGGCCCTCTTCTCACAAACCTGCTAGGCAGTGCCCCAGTGGGAACTCTGTATGGTGGCTCCAACCCCACATTTCCCTTTCACACTGCCCTAGCAGGAGTTATCCATGAGAACTTTAGTCCTGCAGGGGACTCTTGCCTGGACATCCAGCAATTGCCATACATTCTCTGAAATCTAGGTGGAGGTTCCCAAAGTTCAAACCTTGTCTTCCATACACCCACAGGCCCAATACCTCATGGAAGCCACCAAGGCTTGTGGCTTGCACTCTCTGAAGCAATGGTCTGAGCTGTACCTTGGCCCCTTTTAGCCAAGTATGAAGCTGGAGCAGCTGGGACACAGGACACCAATTCCTAAGGCTGCACAGAGTAGGGCACTGGGCTCAGCCTATTAAATAATTTGTCCCTCCTAGGCATCTGTGCCTGTGATGGGAATGGCTGTTCTGAAGATCTCTGATAGGCCCTGGAGTTATTTCTTACATTGCCTTGGCTATTAACATTGGTTTCTCATTACTTATGCAAATTTCTGCAGCCAACTTGAATTTCTCCACAGGAAATAAGATTTTTCTTTTCTATCTCATGGTCAGTCTGCAAATTTTTCAAATTTTTATGCTCCACTTCTCTTTGAAACATGAGTTTCTCTTTTAGATCACCACCTCTGCCTGGACTTCATTGTCCATAATATTATGAGCATTTTGGTCAAAGCCATTCAACAAGTCTTCAAGAAGTTCCAAACTTTCCCTTAGTTTCCTGTCTTCTGAGCTTTTGAAACTGTTCCAACATCTGCCTGTTACCCAGTTCCAAAGTTGCTTCCAGGTTATCTTTATAACAGTACCTCACCATCCTGGTACCAACTTTCTGTATTAATTCATTCTCACACTGCTATATAGATGTTACCTGAGACTGAGCAATTTATAAAGGAAATAAGTTTATTTCACTCACAATTACACAGGCTTAACAGGAAGCATGGCTAGAAAGCCTCAGGAAATTTACAATTGTGGTGGAAGGTGAAGGGGAAGCAAACATGTCTTACATGGTGTCAGAAGAGAGAGAGAGAAGGGGGAAGTGCCAGACACTTATCAAACAACAAGATCTCACTCACTATCATGAGAACAGCATGGGGAACCACTCCTGATCCAATTATATCCCATCAGGTTCCTTCCTGGATAAGGGGGACTATAATTCAAGATGAGATGTGGGTGGGAACACAGCCAAACCGTATCATATGCCATAGTGTATATATACCACATTTTCTTTATCTACTCATTGGTTGATGGGCATTTAGTTTGGTACCATATCACTGCAATTGTAATTGTACTGCAATAATTATAAACATGCTAGTGTTTTATTCATATAATGATTTCTTTTCCTTTGGGTAATAACCGGTAATAGGATTGTTGAATTGAATGGTAGATCTGCTAGCAGCTATTTGAGAAATCTCCATACTGTTTTGCATAGGGGTCATACTAATTTACATTCCCACCAGCAGCCTATAAGCATTCCCTTTTCACCACATCCACAAATAACATTTATTGTTGTTTGACTTTTTAATAATAGCACTTCTCTCTGGGGTAGTGTGGTACCTCACTGGAGTTTTAATTTACATTTTCTAGATGATGAGGATGTTAAACATTTTTGTCATTTTTATTGCCATTTGCAGATATTCTTTTGAGAAATGTCTGTTTATGTCATTTGCCTAAATTTTCAATGATATTAAAAATATCATTTTTATTTGATTGTTTGAGTTCCCTATAGATTCAGGATATTAGTCCTTTGTCAGATGCATAGTTTTCAAATATTTTCTCCCATTCTGTGTGTTCTCTAATTACTCGGGCAATTGTTTTGTTCGCTGTGCAGAAGCTTTTTAGTTTAATTAGGCCTAATTTATTTATTTTTGTTGCATTTGCTTTTAGGGTTTTAGTCTTAAATTATTTGGCTGGACCAATGTCTAAAGAAAATTTTGTTAGGTTTTCTTCTAGAATTTTTATGATTTTCAGGTCTTAGATTTAAGACTTTAATTCCTCCTGAGTTGATTTTTCTGTATGATGAGAGATATGGATCAACTTCCATTTTTCTACATATGGTTATCTATTTTTCAAAACACCATTTATTAAATAATGTTCTTTCTCAGTTCATGTTTTTGTACACTTTCTTGAAGATCAGGTGGTTAGTATTTGCCTTAATTGAGGGTTGTGTATATTTTATACCAGTACTATGCTGTTTTGGTTACTATATCCTTGAAGTATAATTTGAAGTCAGGTAAAATGTGATGCCTCCAGATTTTCAGATTTTTTTCTTTTTTTTTTTTTTCTTAGGATTTCTTAGGCTATTCAGACTCTTTTTTGGTTCATATAAATTTCTTTTTTTTTTTTTCTATTCTGTAAAAAGTGTTATTGGTATTTTGATAGGAATCACATTAAATCTATAATAGATTTCTTGAGTGGTTTGGTCTTTTTTATAATATGGAAAATTCCAATCTATGAGCACAGAATATACTTCCATTTATTTACATCAAAGCAGGAGTGGCCGTGAGAAACAGACCTCCTGGACACTGAACTAGGAAGGAAGGAGTGATTTATTTCAGTCAGGAGCAAGGCACATAGCTGACCAATAGCCAAGCACGTCTAACAAACAAAGAGAAGCTCTGCCTTTATATAGGCTTACAACTCTAGATATTACACGTGAAAGGGTCTTGGGTTTACAGTTTTAGAAATTACATGTGAAAGGGTCTGGGTCCGTGGAGTAGGTTTGGGGTGGAGTTTGATCTTGTTTAAGTTAAAACAATGCCTTCCAGAAAGATTCCACCCATACCATGCCTGCTATCCATAGGAAGCGATTAAGGAGGCCCCTGTTGGCCAGCCTTTTCTTCTGTTGAAATGCATGTAGAAGTTAACCGGGAGGTGATCTTAGATGCTTGAGTCTCTTTCCTCAACATCATCTGTGGTTTCTTGATTCTTTTCAGCAGTGTTTTGTTGCTTTTCTTGTAGAGATCTTTTACCTCTGTGATTAAGTATATTCTGAGGGATTTTATGTTACTTTTTTGCAACCTCAGTAAAAAGTGTTGAGCTCCTGATTTGATTCTCAGCTTGGTCATGGTGTAAAGCAGTACTACTAATTTGTGTACATTAACTGTGTAACCTGAGACATTACTAAATTCATTTATCAAATCTAGGATATTTTTGAATAGTCTTTAAGTTTTCTAAGTTTATGATCATAATATTGGCCAACAGAAATAGTTTAATTTCCTCTTTTGCAATTTAGAAACCCTTTATTTTTCTCTTGCCTAATTATTCTGTCTAAGACTTTCAGTAATATGTTGAACAATGTGGTGAAAGTGGGCATCCTTGTTTTGGCTGTATGTCTGTCATATATGGCTTTTATTATTTTGAGATATATTCCTCCTATGCCTAAATTGTTGAAGGTTTTTACCATAAAGGGATGTTGGATTTTATAAAATTTTCTGTGTCTATTGAAATAATTATATGGGTTATGTTTTTAATTATCTTTATGTGATAAATCACATTTATTGATTTGCATAAGCTGAACCATCCCTGCATCCCGGGAATGAAACACACTTGACCATAGTAAATTATCTTATTGATATGCTGCTAGATTCAGTTTGGTAGTGTTTTATTGAGAATTTTTCAATTATGTTCATTAGGGATATTTTCTGTGGTTTTCTATTTTTGTCGTGTCTTTCCTTGGCTTTGGCATCAGAATGCTACCGGCTCCATAAAATGTGTTATGACGAATTTCCTTTTTCTCAATCTTTTGGAATAGTTTCAATATGATTGGTACCAATTCTTTTCTGAATATCTTACTGAATATGATCATGAATCCTTCTGAAATGGGGCTTCTTTTGACAAATTTTTTATTACTGACTAAATTTAACTGCTTGCTATAGTTCTGTTTGTGATTTTTATTTCTTCTTTATTCAAGCTAGTATTGTGTATTTCCAGGAACTTACCCATTTTTTGCAGATTTTCTCATTTATGTGCATAGAGATATTCTCAGTAGTCTCAAGTCAACTCCTATATTTCTGTGGTGTCAGTTGTAATACCTCCATTTTCCATTTATAATTGAGTGTATTGGAATTATTTCTCTTCTTTTTTTGATGAATTTGGCTAATGGCATATCAATTTTGTTTATCTTTCCAAAGAAAATAATTTTATTTCATTTATCTTTTATACTGTGTTTTTCTTTCCAATTTCATTTTGTTCTATTCTGATCTTTGTATTTCTTTTCTTCTGTTAACTTTAGGTTTGGTTTGTTCTTATTCTTCTAGTTTCTTGAGGTGTGACATTAGGTTGTCAATCTGTGATCTTTCAAACTCTTTGATGTAGGAATTCAGCACTATAACCTTTCCTCTTAGCATTGCTTTTGTTGCATCCCAGAGGCTTTTATAAGTTATATCACTGTCCCTATTCACTTCAAGGAATTTTTCTATTTTCTTCTTTTTGGAGGCAGTGACTCACTCTGTTGTCTAGGTTGGAGTGCAGTGGTTCAATTTTAGCTCACTGCAACCTCTGCCTCCCAGGTTCAAGCAATTCTTCTGCCTCAGTCCTCGGCATAGCTGAGATTACAGGCATGTCCCACCAGGCCTGGCTAATTTTTGTATTTTTAGTAGAGACATGGTTTTGCCATTTTTGCCAGCCTGGTCTCGAGCTCCTGACTTCAGATGATCCACAACCTTGGCCTCCAAAAATAATTAAATAACAGGCATGAGCCACCATGCCCAGCCTAAATTTCCATTTTGATTTTGTTGTTAACCCAAACATTATTCAAGAATAGGTTTTTTGAAATTTGTATGTTTCTATAGTTTTGAGATTCCCTTTTGGTATAATTTCTAGTTTTATTCCTCTGTGGTCTGAGAAGATACTTGATATGATTACAATTATTAAAAATGTATTGATACTTGTTTTGTGTCCTGTCATATGGTCTATCTTGGAGAATGTTTCATGCTCTGAAGAGAAGGATGTATATCATATGGTTTTGGGGTAGAATGTTCTGTGAATATCTGTTAGGTCTATTTGCTCTACAATGCAGTTTAAATCTCATGTTTCTGTGTTAAGTTTCTCCCTTGATGACATGTCTAGTCATTGTGTTGCTTTCTATCCTTTTTTGGTTTTTTGTTACTGTTGTTGTTTAAGGTTTAGTAGTAATTGTTGAATAAATATAAAAACTCCAGAGTTAGATATTTATATATTTAGAATTATTATATGTTCTTTTTGAATCTATCATTTTATCATTATGTGATGACCCTCTTTGTCTGTTTTTTTTTTCTTAATTTAACTGTTGTCTCTTTAAAATCTATTTTATATGTTATAAAAATGGCAACTGCTGCTCACATTTGGTTTTCATTTGCATGGAATTTCTTTTTTCATCTCTTTACCTTGAGTATATAAGAATCCATATGTCTTAGATGTGTCTCTTGAAAATAGCAGATATTTAGTTTGTGACTTATTAAATCTGTTCTGCAAAACTGTATCTTTTATGCCGTCAGCTCCATTTTAATTTATGAATCACCATAGTGTACGTGGTCTTTTTCCAAAAGGTTGTTATGCATCATATAACTGTATTTCTTTCTTTATTGCAAGCATTAAGCCTTATAAGTGAAAATATAAACATAAGCTGCAAAGTTTATTAAAAACCAATATACATTTTCTGTACTGTCATTTTTGAAATTTTTGGACATAATTAAAAATGTTATAATATGCAAATAAAAGAAGAAAAAACAGCTTGAAAAAATGGACTGTTATTTTGTAGATTTTGTTAATAAGTAGCCAACACAAATAAACAAGTTTTTTAAAGGAGCTCCAGAAAGGGTTAGTAAAAAAAAGTAGTGGAAGTTTCAGATTGGAGTTAATCAAATGTTAACAACAACAACAGTTTAGATAAGAATTTGAATTCAGTTCATCAAGTTTAGCATAACAATAACACTGGTAAAGCACAGCTATTTTTGATTAAAATTTGACAAGTAGAAAAGAAAATCAATGAGTTAAGGTACTAGCCAGTCGGACTAAGAGCACAATGTTTATAAAAGATGTAGAAGGAATTTCTAGTGAAATGATTAAATAAGCAAATTGTTTACAGGATTAAGAAGCGTTATATTAACTCTGAATATAATGTAGGTGTATGCCAATCAATGAAAATATTTTGCTAGGGTAAATTTTATTGTATAAAAAGTAGTATTCTTCAAATTTTATAACTTTATTTAAAAATATCCATTTGCTGTTATGTATATGTGATGCCAGACTTTTTCAGTGCTCTTTAACCTGCCGGAGACCTCCACGGCTAGCAACACTCCTGCCCAGGGCCTTACTTTGCTCTGAGCTTGCTGCAGGATGTACCCTACCCCCTTAACCTTGCAGGCTGCTTTTGACTTGCACTCCAGCCTGGATCCAATGCTTGCTTCAGGATCTGTGCTCAGCCCACCACTGAGCCAGGCGTGCCATGACTTGCTTCTGTCTTAGGCATCAGTGTCTGGATGAGAAGAACACAGTGGTGCCTGAAAGACTTGGAGATGCCCGTGACCTTGCAGCTACAAAGTGGGTGTTATTCCGGTTGTCTGCCGCTTGCTGAATGAGGGCATGTTAACAGCTCTTTCAGTCCTATTGCCCATAGCTCCTGGGCTGGCCCAATCCTGCTGCTGCTTCCTGTCACATGGGGCAGACAACAGGTGCCAGTGGAGGGCTGAGGGCTGCAGTGTTATTGCCTTTTTCATACTCATGTTCAGTGGGTCTCAAGTTCTTGTCCCACATCCAGAAAGAATTAGGTTATGCTAACAACCAAAGGGTGAGCAGGCAAAGTGTTTTATGGAGTGACAGTTCTCAGTGGAAAGGGGATCCAAGGAGGGAAGACCCCTACCTGAAGTCAGGTTGTTCCCCCAAGTGTGGCTGAGTCCAGAGTTTTTATGCATTCAGAATGTGGGAGTGTGTGCTGATTGGTTTGTGAATATGCAAAAAAAAAAAAAAAAAAAAAAAATTGGCTAAAGAAAGGTACCACTCAAAGATGGACATGACAGTGTGAAAAACCAATTAAGGAAGAATAGGTACATGTAAAATGGGTGAAGAATGGGGATTGATCTGAGGAAAGCATGCCAAACTGGAAGAGAGATTTCAATCTGGTCCATGGATTTATCTGAGACTAGTTCCTTGGTTTTTAGGATTTGAACTATCTTCTGCTTCAAGGTCAGGTTTCATTAGAGACTTGTCCTAGCTGACATTAGGATAGGGATAATAACTGTTCTTAAGTGTTTTATGGTGATGGTGGGGGGGCATTGTTTGGGAAGACAGCAGTCAAATCTCTCTCAGAGGCCCATCTAAGGGTCCCCAGTAAATGGGAGGCATTGCTTAAGGATCCAGTTGCCTGACCTTTTGGAGTTTGATGGCATAAAGGTGAAAATAAACACAGTGCTAAGGAGGCTGGGGAGTCTGGACTGGCAGAACTCAACACAGTACAACAAAGTGGCTGCGGCCAGATTGCCTCTCTGGATTCCTTCTCACTGGGTGGGGCATCTCTGAAAGAAAGGCAACAGCCCCAGTCAGGGGCTTACAGATAAAACTCCCATCTCCCTGGGACAGAACACCTCATGAGGGGATGGCTGTGGGTGCAGCTTCAGCTGACTTAAACATTCCTGCCTGTTGGCTCTGAAAAGAGCAGCGGAGCCTGACAAGGCGGCTTCCCCCAGCACAGTGATTGAGCTCTGCTAAAAGACAGAATGCCTCCTCAAGTGGGTCCCTGAGCCCTGTGCCTCCTGACTGGGAGAGACCTCTCAACAGTCATTGACAGCCACCTCATACTGGAGAGCTCTGGCTGGCATCAGGCCAGTGCCCCTCTGGGAGAAAACATCCAGAGGAAGGAGCAAGGAGCAATCTTTGCTGTTCTGCAATCTCTGCCAGTGATACCCAGGTAAACAGGGTCTGGAGTGGACCTCCAGCAAACCACAGCAGGGCTGCAGAAGAGGGGCCTGACTGTTAAAAGATAAACTAACATTCAAAAAGCAACAACATCAACATCAACATAAAGGACCCCCACACAAAAACACCATCCAAGGTCATAGCCTCAAAGATCAAAGGCAGATGAATCCACAAAGGTGTGGAAAACCCGGTGAAAAAATGCTAAGAATTTCAAAAACCAGAATGCCTCTTCTCCTCCAAATGATCACAACTCCTCTTCAGCAAGGGCACAAAACTAGATGGAGAATGAGTTTGACGAACTGACAGAAGTAGGCTTCAGAAGGTGGGCAATAACAAACTCCTCTGAGCTAAAGGAGCGTGTTCTAACCCAACGCTCAGAAGCTAAGAACCTTGATAAAAGGTTTCAGTAACTGCTAATTAGAATAACCAGTTTAAAGAAGAACATAAATGACCTGATGGAGCTAAAAGCACAGCACATGAACTTTGTGAAGCATAACCAAGTATCAATAACTGAATTAATCAAGTGGAAGAAAAGATATCAGTGATTGAAGATCAACTCACTGAAATAAGATATGAAGACAAGATTAGAGACAAAAATGAAAAGTAATCAGCAAATCTTCCAAGAAATATGAGACTATGTGAAAAGACCAAACCTATGATTGATTGGAGTATCTGAAAGTGATGGGAAGAATGGAACCAAGTTGGAGAATACAATTCAGGATATTATCCAGGAGAACTTCCCCAACCTAGCAAAACAGACCAACGTCCAAATTCAGGAAATACAGAGAACACTACTAAGATACTCCTTGAGAAGAGCAAGCCCAAGACACATAATCCAAGGTTGAAATGAAGAAAATAATATTAAGGGCAACCAGAGAGAAAGGTCAGGTTACCTACAAAGGGAAGCCATCAGACTAACAGTGGATCTCTCTGCAGAAACTCTACAAGCCAGAAGAGAATAGGAGCCAATATTCAACATTATTAAAGAAAAAAATTCATCACAAAATTTCCAAATGTTGTGAGAGGGATCCAGTGGAAGGTAATTGAATCATGGGGACAGGTCTTTCCCATGCTGTTCTTGTGATAGTGAATAAGTCTCATGAGATCAGATGGCTTTATAAAGTGGAGTTTCCATGCACAAGCTCTCTTTGCCTGCTGCCATCCATGTAAGACATGACTTGCTTCTCCTTGTCTTCCACGGTGATCGTGAGGCCTCCCCACTCATGTGGAACTGTTAGTCCATTAAACCTCCTTCTTTTGTAAATTGCCCTGTCTCAGGTATGTCTTCATTAGCAGCATAAAAACGAACTAATACACCCTGCTTTATGGAACAATTTTATATATGGTTTGGTTGTGTTCCCACCCAAATCTTATTTTGAATTGTAGCTCCCATAATCCCCACTTGTTGGGGGATGGACCTAGTGGGAAGTAATTGAATCATGAAAGTGGCTCTTTCTCATTACATTCTCATGGTAGTAAATAAGTCTCAAGAGATCTGATGGTTTTATAAAAGGACGGTTCCCCTGCACACACTCTTTTGTCTGCTGCCATATAAGACATGCCTTTACTTTGCTCCTCCTTTGTCTTCCATCATGACTGTGAGGCCACCCCAGCCAGGTCAAACTGTGAGTTCATTAAACCTATTTCTCTTTATAAATTATCCAATCAGAGGTATTTCTTCATAGAAGTATGAAAATTAATATGCTTGTTCTACAAAAGAACTTTCCAGTCTGGGTTTATTTTTTAGGTTTTCTCTGCCCTCATAGGTTTGCACCACTATCTGTTCACAGTTATGTTCAAGTTCCCTGGCTTCCTCTGGAAAAAATGATGGCTGGGTTTAGGGAAGGACAGGTTCTTAATAGGACTGTAGAGTCTCATAGCAGAGATTGATATTTGAGAAGGTATATGCCCATTAAACAAAGACTCCCCTTATAAGACAGAAATTCTGCTACATTATGTGGAGTATGAACGGTTAAGTTATTCCCCATGGTAAACTTAGTAGCCTCTGACACCAGCAAGGCCACTACTGCAACTTCTTCAAGGCAGGCCAGCCATCCTTCAGCTTGTTCAAACTGGGGTGGGGGGTGTCAATTAGTCTCCCCAAGTGTGGCTGAGACTAGGGCTTTTGTGGGTTCAGAAAGAGGGAGTGCATGCTGATTGGTTTGTGAGTATGCATACTCATTAGTTGCCAAAAATTGAGAGATGTATGTCAGTTTGACTTTTCAGCAGTCAACAAGCAAATTGCCATGATTATCCCAAGAAGAGATAATCTTTGTTCATGACCAGTCCACTTTTGCTTTGACTGGACCACTTCCACCTCTTGATAGCCATCACTTCTACTGTATTTTGTCTTCAGGATTGTACTGATAAAGGTATATTTTATCTCCTGTTACAGTTCTTCAAAAAAATTCTTCTGGTTCTCGACCCTACTTGTTTAAAATTTCCATTAATTCTCTACTCTTGTCTGGAGCCAATCTGAGTGAAATGGTTTTGGTACTCATCTAATGGACAGTTTGCTCAACGTTTAGTTTTCAGTCAATATTATTTAAGCTGAACCAATTGAAATGCCCATGATGGTGGGTATTGTTTCTGTGGTTAATTGACGGCTCTCTTCAACTAGGGCACAAACAAAATTAAGTTTTTTTCCTGCGAATTTTTTTTTTTTTTTTTTTTTGAGACGGAGTTTTGCTCTTGTTACCCAGGCTGGAGGGCAATGGCGAGATCTCGGCTCACCGCAACCTCCGCCTCCTGGGTTCAGGCAATTCTCCTGCCTCAGCCTCCTGAGTAGCTGGGACTATAGGCATGAGCCACCATGCCCAGCTAATTTATATTTTTTAGTAGAGACAGGGTTTCACCTTGTTGACCAGGATGGTCTCGATCTCCTGACCTCGTGATCCACCCACCTCGGCCTCCCAAAGTGCTGAGATTATAGGTGTGAGCCACCGCTCCCGGCTTTTCCTGCAAATTGACATGGACGGTCTGCTGCTATGTGCTTCATTTTCAACAACATCTCATCCCATCTTAGAATAAGTTATCCATTTGTAAACTGCTGATTTATTTGGGGCATTGTCCAATTATATTATAAACTTTTCATAAAGAATCAATAATTTTACCATTCTTCCACCCAAGCTTCAGTATATATTTGTTGTTTGTTCTTGCTTCAATTTTAGCAGAATTCAGGTTGCTTTGATAGGAGCTCTTTTCAAACTGATTTCTTATCCTTCCTCGTGCCTAAAAGCATATCCTGTTTAGACATGTTACAACAAGTTAATACGAGTTTATTTTAATGAAAAAAAATAATATCTATGCAGAGTTTTTCCAAAAGACACGTTTTCCATAAATACTTTGAAGACCTTTCACATACTGAATATTTTTTTCATGTGCTTACTAGTCATCTATATCATCTCTGATTAGGTGTCTGTTCAGATCTGTTTTGAGTTGAACTGTTTCCTAGGAACTCATATTGTTAGTGGGAGAAGAGATCCAAGTTACGCCAAGTTACTGGTGGCAAATTCGTACCTGTCTGCCGCAACTTCAGTCCTTTCCTCCTCGGAAGAAATAATTTGACTGAGGGGCATAAAGCAGAAAAAGAGATTGAAGCAAGTTCCAAAGCAGAAATAGAAGTTTATTTAAAAGGTCTTAGAACAGGGGAAAAGAAAAAAAAAACCCGTGGACGAGATCTAAGTGGGCGCCTGAGGTCAAAGAGAGAAAAAGAAGGGGCCGTTAACCTTGATCCCGGGACTTTATAGGCTAACCTCTTTCTCATGATTCTTCCCTTAGGATGAATTTTCGGCATGCACAGTGTCCTTCTCACCCTTTGGAACTGAGCAATGTATTTAGGGAGTTATATGCACTCCAATCTGAGACTTTCTTTCTTTTTCCAGTGGAGTGTACCTGGAAAAATCATACTTCACCATTTTTGTCTCTTAATCTGCATGCCCATGAAGTTGCTTCTCCCTAGGGCCTGTATTCAGTTAACAGTTTGATGCTAACAGCTGTGGACCATCAGGAAATGGCCTTTCCTTGGTTCGGGCTGGGAATTTATCACTTTCTGAAAGGCAATGCGATAATTGCCCTTTCTAGTGGCTGGGGTCGGAGAGGCCCCTCTCCTGCCCCACTCATGCCTATCTACCTGTAATAATATGTTGGAGTTTTAACTCTCATTATAACAGAAAGTAACCTTGTTTGTAAATAAAGTCATTGTAAAAATAGTGAGTTAAATGAGATAATTCTCGGGTAGAATGGACCACTAATGCAATATGACTAGTTTGTCCTGAAAATACAGAAATTTGGACATAGACAAGCACATAAATAGAATACCGTGGAAAACTGAGGGTAAATATCAAGGTGACGCATTTACCTGCCAAGGGACACCAAAGATTGCTGACAAACTACCGGAAACTAGATGAGAAGCATAGAAGAGATTTTCTTTTACAGCCCTCATAAGGAACCAACCCATGACAACACCTTGATCTTGGACTTCTAGCCACTAGAATTGTAAGACCATAAATTTCTCTTGTTTAAGCCATGCAGTTTGTGGTGCTTTATGGTAGTCCTCAAAACTAATACAATATTTGGTTTTGCCTGTGGTTTGCCAAACTAGGATTTTTTGTTTCTTATAATTACCTTTTCAGTGTTCTTCATGTTTTCTTGATGCAAGTCCTCTACCAGATATACGTTTGGTCAAGATCTTTTCCCAGTCTGTAGCTTGACTTTTCATCTCCTTACAAGTGTGTTTTACAGAGTAGAAGTTTTTAACTTCAATGGCGTGAAACTTACTAATTATCGTTATTTTTCACTAATCATGCTTTTGGTATTGTATCTTAAAACACATCAACAAACCTAAGATACCTAGGTATTTTTCTTTGATAACTTCTAGAAACTTTATAGATTTGAGATTTGCATTTTGATCTATTATTCATTTTAAGTTAATTTTTATAATATATATGAAGTCTCTCTCACTTTCTCTCTCACTGTCGCTCTCTCTTTCTCCATAAATATATATGGCACTTAAATGTGTGGTTGTTCAAGCATCAGTTGCTGCAAAAATTATCCTTCCTCCTTTTAATGCTCTTTACTCCTTTGTCAAACATTGTCTATTTTTGTGTTGATTAATTTCTAGGTTCTCTATTTTATTTCATTAATCTATGTGACTATTATTTCACTAATATCACTGTTGTTTTCACTATAGCTTTATAGTAAGCCTTGAAGTTGTATACTAATATTCTTTTGACTTTGCTCTATTTAACATGGTGTTAGCTCTTCTAAGTCGTTGTCCTTTTCATATAAACTTTAGAATCAGTTTGTTGATATCCATGAAGTTACTTGCTGTAATTTTAATCAAGATTATGCTGAATGTGTAAAACAAATTGGGAATTCAACTATTTTTATTTAGCTAGTTTTCAGTGCTGAGAGTGAAGCTCAGCTTCATAATTTAAAATGTATTTTTAGCAAGGTTATCAATTTTTAATATAAAATTGCAAAATACATATTAAAAACTTGTCTTATTACTCAAGTAACATCTTTAAACTATGTTTTTAAATATCTTCAATGATTACCAACATCACTATAAATATGACTGAGCTTTTGTTTCTTTCTCTCATATTCTTTTAAAAACTGTTGCTCACCACCATCAAAAATTAGAATTTGTATTGTTTCCTTGAGTTTATATTCTCTTTTTAATTTTTTTTATCGAAGCATAATATGCCTTTAACATAACTTAAACTTATCTCACTAACCATGGATTTCCTGCCTTAGATTTTACTCAAAAATTATTGAAACTTTTTCTCCAATTGCATTGATTAGTCTCCCTGTAAAGCTGTCCTTCAGGTATTTGTTTTACTCTCTTTCTAGATTAGATTCATTGTTTCCTCAATCTTGTATCTTGTTTTCTTTATTAACTACTTTATTTTATACCCTTGAGCAACTACACCCAAAAGAGACAAAAGGAGATAGATGAATTTGGATTCTTGTATGTCTGCATCTTTTGCTCACACTCATTTTTGATAGTTTGGAAGAATATTGAATTCTAGATTGAAAATAATTTGTGCTCAGACATATGTAGGCATAACTTTATATTCTTCCACATGCCAGTGTTGCTTATAAGACTCATGTGGATCTAAAATGTGTTCTACTGTTAGAACTAGTTTTAATTTTCTTCTTAATTCTTCTTTTCTCTATAAATTTTCTAAGAGTTTTAAAGTTATTCTCAGTATCCTAGGATGTCCTCAATATCACAATATTTCATTATGGGGCATTCTTATTCTCTTCCTGCTTTTCTTCTTACTCTTTCTATTATTATTGTTTTGTTTTTCAGCACTTTGACTATTCTAATTTGAAAATAACTTTCTAAAAAACTTATATTGTTCTTTTAAAAATTTAATTCTTCTTTCAAAGTTCTTTCTGGAACTCTTTGGAATTTACCATTTGTGTTTCTTTCATTCCCTCTCATGCTTTTATTTTCTTTATATTCTGTGATACAGAAGATGTCTTTTTACTTGTATTTCAACTTTTCTATTGAATATTTGATTTTGTAATATGTCTGGCTTGGTCAGTTTAGGCTGCTACAAAACATAGTACTATAGTCTGGATGGCTCAAACACAGAATGTATTTATCACCGTTTTCGAAGCTGGAAATTCCAAAATCTCATTTTTTATAACATGAACAGACTGAGAGTTTTCCAAATCTCTAAGTTACAACTGCTTATTGCTTAACATCTCTGTGTTCAGTTTATTTCTCTCTTCTTATATTTTACTACAAGCAGTCAAGAGGAATCAAGGTGCTTTTTCAACATTGTACTTAGAACTGTCTTCAAACAAATATCCAGTTTCATCATCCACAGTTCCAGCTTCCAAAAACCACTAGACAAACACAATTCAGCCAAGCTATTTGTCATTTTATAACAAGGATAATATTTTATTTATTGACCAATAACATATTACTAATTTACTAATTTTCATCTGAGATATCACCAAAACAGCCCTTCAAATCCGTATTTCTAGCAACATTCGGTACACAGCTATTTGTGTGTTCTTTAAGAATATGAAAGCTTTCTCTTCAGTTTTCCTCTTTAATTTCTGAACCCTCATCAGAATACCTTTAAGTTCCTTCACAGCTATACATAGGCTATTTCTAGCATGCACCTCAAAACTCTTCAGCTTCTACCCATTACTCAGTTTCAAAATGCTGCCACATTTTTAGATACTTGTTACAACAGCACTCCACTTCTCAGTTCCAACTTTGATTTTGAAAGTTGTACATTATTTTTGAGATATTGGTAAATTCCTTTCACTGCTACATTAGATTCCATTGTATTTTCTGTCAATGAAAAGTGCTTTGTTTTCAGGTATTTATCATTCTAAAATATTCTTCTAGGAAATTTGTCTCTATATAGATTCAGAAGTTTTTCTAGGTATTACACAGAGAATAAAAATTAGGCTGGGAATGCCTGTAATCCCAGCACTTTAGGAGGCCGAGTCTGGAGGATCACCTGAGGTCAGGAGTTTCAGACCAGCTTGGCCAACATAGTGAAATCCTGTCTCTACTAAAAGTATAAAATTAGACAGGCGTGGTGGTGCATGCCTGTGATCCCAGCTACTCTGGAGGCTGAGGCAGGAGAATCACTTGAACCTGGGAGGCGGAGGTTGCAGTGAGTCGAGATTGTGCCATTTAACTCTAGCCTGGGCAAAAAGAATGATACACTGTAGAAAAAAAAAAGTGTTAGGGTATGTGCCCACATATTTCCAAAGTGATTGCAAAATATCACAGTCCAACCTGCACTGTAAAGGATTCTTGTTGATTACCACTTGCCCCAACTCTTAAAATTATTTGACTTTCATTTTTATTTCTAAAGTCAAATCTCATTGAGTTTATATTTGAATTGCCCTGATTACATGTGATATTGAACATTTATGAAGATATTTACTATATATTGTGTAAATTTCTCTGGAATCACCCTGCATAAGTTTGGCCTATTTTCTTTTGTTTACATACATTTTAAAATTGATATGTAGGGGATTTTTATGTATTCTGAATATGAATCTCTGTTGGTTTTACAACCACCAAATACATACTTCTAATGTTGCTAGTTTTTTACTTTATTTACATTACCATGTGATAAAGGATATTTTAAAATTTTAATTAATCAAAAGTACAGAAAAATAACATTTTCCAGTGAATGCATAGGGTTTTTGAAAATATTTTGAAATATTAATATTAAAAGTTGATTTTTGTTATAAAACATTTAATTGGTAAGTAAATAATTTTTCCCTAATTATTCATTGATTGGCTATCACTGATTTACATCACTGAGATTTTCACATATAAAATTTTCGTGTGTGTGTGTTTCAGAGGTCTCTATTCATGTTCATCCAGTTATTATTCTATTTAAACATCATTAGCTTTCTGTCTTAATTACTAAAGATGTTTATAAGTCATAATTTGCAAATGCCACATTTTAATACACTTACACAGATTTTTTAACATATTACAGATAGTCTTTGTCGTATTCTTTTACATCGTAAATGTATAATTATCTTGTTAAGGTTCATGAAGAAACATGCTGAGATTTTGAATGGAATTGAACTGAAAATGTATGTCAATTTTAGAAAAACTAACTTGTTTATGGTTTTGAGTACTCCTACCCCAAAACATGATACCTCTCTAAATTTATTTTGGTCATTTTAGATACATTTCACTATACCCTTAAAATGTTCTACATGTAATTTACAGATATTTAATAAAATGAAATTTTAAGTATTATATTTTTATTCCCATTAAAAATTACATTAATAAAATTTATTATGTTCTGTTCTAGAAATACAGTGAGATTTATTTAATAATCTAATGTTCAGCAACCTAAATAACTCTCATATTAATACTAATAATATGTCTATTTAATTATTCTGGAATATATAAATAAACATTCATATAATCTATTATATTCTTATTTTTTTCATTCTAATTTTTCAGACTGTTCTGAATTTATAATTTTCTGTCATTCACTTAATTGTTTAGATAGAATTTTAATTAAATTGTTTTATAAAGTCAGAGATAGTGGATTTGACTTCTTGATTGGAAATAGAATGCTTTATATACTTTGCAATTCAATGTGATTTTATGATAGCATTTTTTTGATAGATCTTTAAATAAAATCTTTCCTTGAATTTTGGCTGAATAGCGGCTTTATCAATATTGGGTGTTCAATTTTATAAAATTTTTATCTGCATCGATTAAAGATGTTTTTAAAATAATGTGTGATAGTTAATTTTAATGATAAATTAACAGTGTAGTGCATTGCTAAGAAATAAATTGTTTTGAAATTTATTATTGAGGAATGTTTACACAATTTTCCTATTTAGTTTACTTAAAATATATGAATTACACTGAAGTTAAGAATTAGTATATTGTCTGGATGAATGAACATTTTTGTCATCAAATAACAGTATGTTCCTCTATTAAAATAAAAGTTTGTTTTTAACAATGCTTCAGATATTAACAAACCTACTTCAGTTTTGTTAAGATTAGCATTTTATTTATACATGTATTTTTTTCTATTAGCCATAAAACTCTTTTGAAAATATTTCTGTATAGAAAACATTTAGATGATTTTTAAAAATTTAATCTGCCAATGTCTTTTCTATCTAATTTAGCACATTTATATTTATTTTGATTCCTTTTATGATTAAATTTCATTTTATGATCTTATATAGTGTTTTCTATTCCTCACCACTTTTTGTTTTAGTTTTATTTTTTCTCCTTTCTTAACTTTTTTTTTTATTGGGTCATATTTTCTTTTTTTCAGTTTTCAAACTGCTTTGAAGTCATGCATTCAATTTTTATTGTTAGTGTAATTTATCCAGCTGGCAATTGTAAGATTTTCATTGTTAGAACTCTTTTTGAAAATATTAATGCTATAAGCAGAAGTTCAAAATTGTTTGAAATGTTTCTTTAATTTGTGGGCCCCCTCACTTTGCTTTCCTTTTATGGGATTATAGCAGCAGTATATTAATTTGGCCACAAAAAAGGTAAAAATTACTTTTATGAAAATGTTTTTTCTCAGGAAACGTACTTCGAAAAGCATTTATTTTAATTTTTACTTTAAAATACATTACATATTCATATCCATATTCTCTATAATAGTATGTATGAATTCATACAATGTCATAAGCTTTATTGAACTATTATCATTTCTTTTACTATTTTTATTATACTGATGAAATAATATCACATTTATTATATTTATTATACATTAAATATTATCAACATATACATGGATTTTGTAAATATTTACTAATATACAGCAATATTATGGAAACTTGTGATATGTTAAGTCTTTCTAATTTCCTTAAAAAATAGCATTCTTCATTCTGTGTCTAGAGGCAAAAAGATGTTTTTTTTTTTTTTTCCTGTTTAATTTTCTCTGGTTTCTCAGTGCTCACTTGTATGATGAACTCTAAAACAATGAACATTATGACATACTATCAATCATTATACAAAAATAGTGTCAATTGCAATTACCTATCATCAGTAGTCCTCTTATTTGTTCTAAGTTTGCTTTGCCTAATACAAGTAATGATTCCAGTGTCATTTATTTATTCACACATAAAGGAAGAGAAATAAGATATATTATAGAATTATTGATGTTTTTTTTCCCAGCACATTAAGTTTCTTTGTTTAAGTTTGAATATGATGTCTTCAGAACATTTTGTTGATTTTTAAAATAATGACACAAAAAATAAAAATGTAAGTTACAAACATAGGAAGTCTGCAGGTGCTTTTCTGATGTGTATACTGCAGAAACATACATGTGATAAACTCAAAGGTATTTTTTACCTTCTTAGACTTTTCCTAAACAAAATTAATGCTCTGTGTTAAAATCACTGGATTTCTTATCAGACCCTCAATACGAGGCTCATGTGAATATCAAATAAGCTATTTCATTTTAAGTTTAAATGCTTTTTAATAATATTCTCAGCAATAACTAAAATATTATTTTTAATTCACCTTAAATATTGATCTCAGATTAAGAACTTCAATGGTTTGTCTATGGCTCTGAGGAATATAGGTCAGTACACTTAAACCGTCATAGTATTACACAATTATGATTTTAGACACATTTTTAAAACAAAATAGAGTTATTTCACATCAAAATCGAGGTATCTTTTACTAGATAATATGTACCTATTAATATATCTTTGAATATAAAGAAATATGTGTCACAATCTCAGAAGTGTGTAGAAAAGATGTAAAATTTTTACATGGCTAGTTAATTTACTTATTTTCAATTCTTTTTCTTTCTTATAACCACCTACAGGATTAATCTGTTTACTAGATTTAATAAAATATCTGTATTTAGTATTTAAATAAAAAAATAGACATCACCCAGTCTGTGTTCCAATGTATATTGCTTTTATAGATCACAGTGATCTAGTAGAAATATTGTAAAATACATCATGTTCTTAAATAGTATATTTTTCCCCTTGGCTCTTCTGTACATTTTGGTTGTCTAATTGCATTACTTCTAATATTCTGTCACTCTATTTTCTCTGCTTTCCTGTAGAAAGAATCACACACTAATAGGTTGTGTTTGCCTCACTGACTGTGTCATTGAGACGTTTATTAAGTCATAGGTTTTCATTTACTTCAAAGCGTAACCTTTAATACATTATTTTCTTTCATATTTACAGATCAACATTTGTGAATAAGGGTGACTTTATTTTCAGTGCACATAAAATAAATTCTGGAGGGAATGTAATTATAAGCTTCTATTCTATTTTATTACACTTCCAAGAAGTTAGGACTTTATTAAATGTGTGACTTCCATTTGCATCCCTGGAGAAATAAATTAAGAGAGTGAAAGTGTTTATTTATTTTGATTTTATTATACATTTATTCAGTTTACAGTAAACGTCATGCTGTAACTAATTAACAAAATAAAAATGCTGTGAATTTAAATATTCAAATAAATATTTGAATTTTTTATTGTCAATAAACCCTGAAAAAAGACTTGATAAATTTATTGAGTATTACTTATCATAAGCTTAATACCAAAATAATCCTCTTGTTGATATAAACCTTTTGTTTCTACTAAATATATTAAAGATGCTTTCATTATTATAATCAATTTAAATGTCTAATGTAATCCTTAGTGCTAAAAAAAATAAAAAAGAGAAGAACAAGCAAAATAATATGTCATACAAAGTGTTAATGTCTTAGGAGTAAAAATCATTTTACCCAGAAGAATGCTTAGCAACTTTAAATGCATAAGCAATTGTATTGTTAATCCATAGGAATTATGATGAAATTAGATAATTATTTAACCCTATACATAAATATTTATTGAATATCTAATTTGTGTCAGGTACTCTTCTAGACACTGATGCTATACGAGTGAATAAGGAAAATATCTTTCTTTCCTTCCCTCCCTTTTGTTAAACTGGGCTTATATTAGGTGTGAATAGGCAGTGAGAGATATACGGAAGACACGCAAACCTCAGCTGAGTTATGAGGGTGGCAGGTCAGAAGTGCTAGGAGAAGTGACCATGGGGAACACAGGTCAAGTTATAAAACCAATAATTTGAAACATTTTAAGATGTTAATAAAAAGAGTCCACTGGGTCACCGAAAAACTGACAATATCATCGGACTACAGGTAAGATCCATCACGCAGGGAGTAGCTACTTGGAAAGACTTGATTAAAATCACAGATGAAAATACTCTACAGTTAAGTTTGGGAAACACACTGACTGAAAGCAAATGAAATAAAAAGGTAAAAGTCACAAAGGATTCTGCAGTGTGGGTCTGAACTCAAGTCGTTTGCCTATCCTCAAAGATAAGCCCTAGCTTTTATAATAAAATGTTGGTGAGTGGAAGTACATTTCCATATATGAAGTGAAGATAAAATCATCATAAGGTATATTTTATATCATTTATTAGAATCCTTTACTTCATATTATCTTTTTACAATAAACAACCAATGTCTGTTAGTCTCAAGATATTGATAAGAAGACTTTTCCTAAACACTCAAATAATATATCAGTAATTGTGCAACTTTAATTTTGTGGAAAATATAACTACATATATTCAGTCTACCCACCCTCATTGATTCATAAGAGGAATTCAATTATTCGAATGCTAAAACTGGACTTTAATCTGAATCAATACATATAAAAGAAAGTAGAATTTTAAACTGTTATGATCATCTTGACATCACCTTTTTCATTTTTGTTGAAATAAAATTTTATAAAAATATGCTTATTAAAATATATAATATTATTTTTGTTTTTTTATGGTTACAATTAGCTTTATGTTTAATTTATTGCATATTGAATGGAGATTTGGCAGCTGTAAAAGTGTATAAATAAATAAGCCATAGTACCCATAACCTATTAATTAAAGCCTGTTTTTGGATAAGTGCCATAATACTCAATGTAGGGTGTATTTTACAATATTATATTTTAAAATAAATTAACTATTTTTAACAGATATCCATTTGAAAACATTATAATATAGCAGTATGAATGCAAAATAATAAATTTCACCTTATAAAGTCTATTTTTAAATGCCATCTTATTTACAATCATAGCCATTTTCAAAATTGCTCAGCAGGTTATAGGCATTAATTCTATGAATATGAGACTATGTGATGGGTTGGGAAAATACACTATTTTTTCTCCTATAAATACATCCTTTTATTCTTCCAGATGATCAACCAACAGCTGCTGATTGCTTCAGCTGTACTTTATTTTGGCTAATAAATAAAGCATTCTTTTGATTTTAAAATCTGCCATTATTTTGCATATACCAATAAATTAAAAATAAAACTTTTAAAAAGTCTCTTCTTTTGGACCTGTATTGGCATGGAAAAAAATATATACGTATGTTTTAAGCATTCTGAGAATTGCGGCAATAAAAAAAGTATATCATTCTCAATTTAAAAAAAATGTATTTCATATTTAAATAAAAGATACATTAGCACTGTTGATAATTATTATCATTATCTTATTATTATTATTTTAATGGAGGGGGAAAATGAATGAATAACTTTCCCACATACCACAAATTCTGTTATATAAACATTTTTATTATGTAATTGCTATTAAAAAGTCTGCTTTTTATTTTAAACCTCAAGTTTATTATTATCAGCCGAACACCTGCAAGGGCTAACGCACTGAACTGTTCTGGAACCACTGTGTCTGTTGCTATTGTCTCTTTATTTATTTATTTATTTATTTGATTACTACAAAATCTTGATCAAATCTGTTTTGAACTATTCAGATAAAAAATGGAGTTTCTTATTAGAACTTTTAAAATATATAAAATGTGAATATTTGTGAAAATGATATCATCTTCTCATGGGAGCATCCCCACCACTGGTTTTGTTATTACAATGTTTTATTTACTATCCTTTTAGTAACTAATAATGCTTTAATCAAAGCACCATTTAAACTTTGAAATGATTTCATTGTGGGTTTTTTTTTTAGTATGTAAAAAATGTTTTCTCATTATATTAACAATTCTATGCATGCTACATCAAAAATCTTTACCTTATTACAAACTAATATTTCATCCTTTGAAACTTATTACAAAAATGTAGGGAGAAATTTAATTTTTCATTCCAAATATAGGCTCATAAGAAATAAAGTTAACTTGAATAAAATTGGAATGAACAAACATCTTGCAATTTGGTGGATGTGACATATGTATTCTTTTTTTTTGAGATGGAGTTTCACTCTTGTTACCCAGGCTGGAGTGCAATGGCGCGATCTTGGCTCACCGCAACCTCCACCTCCTGGGTTCAGGCAATTCTCCTGCCTCAGCCTCCTGAGTAGCTGGGATTACAGGCACGCGCCACCGTGCCCAGCTAATTTTTTGTATCTTTTAGTAGAGACAGGGTTTCACCATATTGACCAGGATGGTCTCGATCTCTTGACCTCGTGATTCATCCGCCTCGGCCTCCCAAAGTGCTGGGATTACAGGCTTGAGCCACCGCGCCCGGCCAACATATATATTCTTAATGTACTGACTTATTTTCTAAAATATCCTTTTAGTATGTTTTATAAATGTATACTATACAGCAGATAATTTATTTAGTTGCTATCTTTCCATCATTAGTCAGACATTTGCAAGCTCTTATCAATCTTCCCATTGAAGTAGGGTTTATAAACTCAAAGGCTAGCATAGCATTGCTTATTAAACACATTTTAAACAGAGAATAAATGTAGAAATTTCATGCATACCAATATTATTTCATTTAATTTAGATTTCATTACAGTTGTTTTTGAATAAAACCCCATGATCAAACATAAATTTACCTTATAGTAAGTCACTGATCATATGTATGTGTTTCTCAGATTTTGTTTTGTTTTGTTTACTCTGTCTATAATTTATTTGGGATTTGTATTCTCTTCTCTATTGGTATCCAATGGAAAAAAATAACTGATTTTAAAACATGCATATTTAGAATATATTGTGGGAGTGTGGTTATACATACATCAGCTTTAGTGAAGGAGACACAAATTATTCATATTTCCAGGAATGTAATATATTGTTTCACATAATATTTAAATCCTAGGCATGAAACTGTGTTGCATTACTATATTTTATCTGTCTGAACATGATTTTCTGGACTCCTTCTCATTTTGTCATGCTCCTTTTAATAATGCAAGTCTGACCATTATTGATTTCATTTTTTCTGGCTGGCATCTTTGCATTCGTGATAGATATGTGATCTGACAAATATTAGGAATATATAGTAAGAGTTTTGCTGGGATTATTGCAATAGAGGCAAGCTGTTCATGTTGGGTCTAAATATGGAGCCTAAGCTTGTAAGAAGCTACCATCTGAAAGCCACACAAAAGGTAAAAAGTGTAAGAGAAGATAATACATTGATAATTTTTTAAGCTACTGAACCCAGTTATACTAAGTGGAGCCTATCATTATGAGGCAGTATATTTCTTTTCACTTTATCTCTGTGAGCTGATTTGCAAGTGAGAGTCACTTAATTGATATTCTAAAGTTAGCTATAAAAGAAAAAGAAAAACTGAAGAATTGAACAAACCATAGATGTTAAGTGTGGGTTAGTGGCTATCAATAAATTCCCCTAAAGATTATTTACTAAATAAATGATAAATTAAAAAAAAAAAAGTCATTAAAAAAAATTACAAAACTTCAAAAATATTTATTCAGCCCCTACATTGGGGCTACAGTTAACAAAACAGGCATAAATTCAGACTGCAGGAGCTTGGTTTCCTTTAAATCAATTTAGTGCCAAATGTTTTCCTTTTCTTTTCTTTCTTTTTTTTTTTTTTTTCTCTTCAGTCTTCCACATATTCATTAACAAATAGATCTTAGGGGAATATAAGACATGTTAGAATTATGAACTATTTGCCCAGAAGACCCAAAGACTCGTTTACATGATGGGGCTTTACTTGGGGAGGCTGCAATTAATATGCCCCCAGCTCAGGGTTATCTCTAGTATTGATTCATGACAATTTCATCCATTAGAAACTCCTAATTTGGGTTTGCAGTATTGCTTTATTTAAAGTCTCATCCACTCTTGTATTCTAGGGCAGAGTCACATATCTAATTGCCTACTAGATACCTCCAGCCGAGGCAGGAGAATAGTATCTGGAGGCAGAGAACATTAGGCCAATTCATGCTGACTTCTTAAAATTAAGTCCAATGGAAGCACTCCAGCTATGACAGGAAATACCTTCTCCACTTACATATGGCGTACACCAAGTAAATGACTTTGTAACTTTACTTTATCCTCTTCATTTATGTAGCCCATACACCAAGTAACCAATGGAAATTTCTAGAGGGGATTTAAACCCCAGAAATTTTGTAACCAGACTCTCAAGCCCCTATACTCACACTCACTCTCACCCTGTGGAGTGTACTTTTATTTTCAATAAATCTCTGTTTTTGTTGCTTCATTCTTTCCTTGCTTTGTTTTTGCATTTTGTCCAATTCCTTGTTCAAGACCACAAGAACCTGAACAACCTCCACCAGTAACACAGCTAAATTTACAAAACCTTCAGCTATTCGGAGAGATGAAGATAGAACTTTTAAACCCTGCTATATTACTTAAAAGTCTAAACTGCTAAGGCAGCATCTAGTGGCCAAAATTAAGAAAAAAATTAAGGACAGAAATACAGGAATGTTTAAATTGGGATGCACCAATTTATATGTGCTTTTTTTCTTCTATAACTGTTCCTCTTCCATCACATGAGATAGTGTTCTAGACATACTGGCTGAAATTTATACTTTAATTTTTATTGTGAATAGAATTATATCCAGGACGCAATCTGCAGAGGGATTTGTATCCATTGTCACTGGTTTGTTTCATCAGTTAGTTTTCTGTATAGTCTTTAAATGTAGTAATATTTTTCTCATACTCAAATTAGGAATAGCGATTCAAAGAAACAGAAAATAAAAATTATTTCATTTGGTGGATCAGTAGAGATAGTCTTTGATATTTCTTCTTAAAACCATTCTATGAAAATAGCATTAAAAGTGAATACAACAGCCCTAAAATAAACTTAGCAGATGACCTTCTGGGTGGGATATTATGGTATCTTGTGTGGACTGTCGCCTCTGAAAATATAATAAGAGAGCCAGAAAAAGAAATAATCTCTTTTGTATTTGTTATCAAAATTAAGCATCTTGTAGCTATCCCTCAATCTTCTTCTGAGTTTTCAGAAATAAAATATTATGAGGTTAGTTGGAGCAAGTCAAATGAGCAGAACTTTCCTACTCTGCTTATACCGTTTTTCAACTACAAAATTTATTTATTTTTTTCCTTCCTTTCTTCCTTTTTTTTTTTTAACAGCATGGAAATACTGAGAGAAGGGAGTTAAAAAAGATCAACAAAAAAGACTAAAACAAATGTTTGCACTGTTAATTTTTTTTTAAGACAGAGTTTTGCTTTGTCACCAGGTGCTAGACTATAGTGCAGTGTCATGATCTTGGCTGACTGCAGCCTCTGTCTCCCGGGTTCAAGCAATTATCCTGCCTCAGCCTCCCAAGTAGATGGGACTACAGGCCCACGCCACCATGCCCAGCTAACTTTTGTATTTTTTAGTAGAGAGAGGGTTTCACCATGTTGGCCAGGATGATGTCGATCTCTTGACCTCGTGATCCGCCCGTCTCAGCCTCCCAAAGTACTGTGATTGCAGGTGTGAGCCACCCCACCCAGCCTAATGATTTTTTTTCCCACTTTTATAAATTTTATAACTTTCTACCTGTATGCCAAATTTACTATTTTTACAAATGTGAATTACGTGTAAAAACAAACTAGGCAATTTGAGAAATAACGTGGATGGAGACATAGAGTGCTAATTGTAAAGGAATTATGATTTTGCATTAGCTCATGTGAACAGCAAAGTGAAAACAATAAATGCAGTCATAAACTACTTTAAATATATTGAAATCCTAGGAATCTTAAAATGCTAATGACACAGGAATATTTTGAAAATCGGTTTTGGCATAGAGTGGCACTAATATTTGGTATTTTTTTAGCAAATAGATTTAAATTCTCTAATATAAATAAAAAGGAACAATGTGGTAATTAAAGGCATCTGATAATAAGTTTTTTCTCTAAAACTTTCCTGTTTGTTCGAGCCAGCATCCCCCAAAAATTCTACCTTCAGATGCTAAATACCTTAGCATTTCCATCTCTAAATTCAAAGTTAAAACAGTAAAAATATTATATTTATATTTTCTCATTATTTCAAGCCCTGTCATATTACTTATGGTGTATTACTTAATGATAAATAGTACCATAAATGAAATTGCATGCTATAAAATATCATAATAGAATAAATAAAACCGAGAACTCGGTGGGTTCATTTTATTTTCCTTGATCCATTAACCAAGCATTGCTATTATCTTCAGTGACAGAAACGGGTGATGACAAAAGGCTTGTATTTTCTGCTGCTGAGCTGAAAACACAGATTAAGAAACAGGCAGGATTTTTAATAATTGTATTTTGGAGTGTGTAGATAATCATTCTGCTTTTTCCAGGGGTGATTAGAGCTATTTTGACATCAAGCAAGGTAAAAAAAAGAAAAATACATAATTTATCTTTCAATGTAAAAGGTAAATGAAGCCTCAAAAAAATCATTAAATCTTGTCCTCTTTCTCCTAACTCGTCTAAAGCTAAAAATGGCAAAGAGATGAATCAAGATCTCAGGGGAAAGTCAAGTTAATATTTTTTAGTAATCATTCTTTGACTCATTCACTGATTCACCCACTCCACAAATGCTAATTGAGTGGTTTCCAGGTGCCAGGTCCTGGAGATGCAGGTACCTTGCATCATTTTTCTAAATCCTTACCTTCAAGAAATCTGTAAGGGCTGAGTCCAAGCTATGAGACAGGAAAAAATATAGTAAACAAATACTGGAATGATCTAAGGTCTTTGACCAGAAAAAGAGCAAGAAAAATATGACACACCAAAGAAGCATGTGCTAATGCCCTGAGAAGAAAGAAGCAATGGTGTTGAGATGGCATAACGCCGGGCAACGGGTGGTCATAGAGCATCTGAACAGACAGGGGAGAGGAATGTAGAATTTATCCTGAGATCACTCTGAGGCTACTGAAAGCCATTAAACATGGGAGTGATAGATTAATATTTGCATCTTAGAAATATTATCATATAAATATGGGAGAATGCCAGGGTAAATCAAAGAAAGAAGACCACGTATAGCCTTCCACTGGTGAGAAATGACGTCCTGCGTTATGTATTGGGAACAGTGGAAATGCAACCCCGTCTTTACCGGATATAGTAAAGTACTTTCAGCAAAGTACTCTGTTTAAAACCATGTGTCTTGCTTTCATTTCTCTTTCAGAAACTTTATCCCACATCTTTGGGTTGGAATAGCAACTAATAGAGAATTGGCATTTTAGCTTTCTTAAAGTGGATCTTTGAATATACCCAACAATTAGTCAATAAACTTTCATCCTTTCCTTGTTTTTATTCTAGCAATCCATTTTTCCATATTACTCTAACTTCTAGCACTATAATAATAAAAGTCTCTTCATTGAACAAACATGAGCAAACCATTTAGGTGAAAGTCTACAAGTTTTATCCTCAGTGTCAAGCATAGGACCTTGCACTTACAAAGTTTCTAATGAATATTACATTTAGATATGTATGAATTATTTAATAAATGCTATCAAGTTACATACAGTGAATCTTTCCTCACAACTTGGTAATAAGAGAGGTAAAATAGGCTTCTAGGATTAATGTTAATGAGCTATTTAAAAATCACATTAAAAGGACAGGAAAAAATACATCTATGTAACTAAGACTAGATTGCATCCTGAGTGAATTTATTTTATTATATAGCAGTATTTATTTCCTGGAAATTATTATTAGCACAAGATATAAAATAGGTATGAGACTAAATTAAATATTAGACAGATTAAACAATTCGTATGGGGACACTTTGGTTATAAGTGACAAAGATTCAATTAAATATAACTTAAACCAAAAGAAAGAAAAGGGGAGAGAGAGGGAAGTTGACAGGAAGGAAAACAAGGAAGAAGGAAGGAAGGAAGGGAGTAAGGGAGGAAGGGGGGGGCAAGTAATGCAATGAAGTAGTTTTTATAAATCTTAGAAGCACCATAGTCCATATGGCAGAGTTTGGAGTGGCTTGATCCAATGGTTCAAACAATGTCATGGGACTTTCTTTTTTCACTTCCCACAAACTTTTCTATGTATAGTGGCAATAATGGTACCTCAATACTTACATCTCATGAGTTTATCTTCCCCAAGAAATCTAACAGGAAAGTCCTAGGCAGGTAATGGTTTAGTCAGCTTGTTCTCCATCCACATTTTTCAGTCTATCACAGTGACCAGCCAAGCTGTTCACTGAAAAGTGTAGAGAAGACTTGCTTATTACAAGACAATGTGTTAGCTTCAGGTACCTAGAAACTAGAGATTCTCAAAGGCAAATCTGGCAGTGTCCCTCAAGTGGCAATGCTGACTGAGGTCACTCTTGTAGATATGGATGCATCTAAGTATAATCAAATACCTAAATGCTCTCGTAATTTAGCTAGTGATAGAGTTCACAGACTCTTTTCTTAAAAACTTGGTTCTCTGCCACAAACTTCCACAATGAACTTGGGCTGCTTAATTCTTCATTTTATTTTCATCAAAACTTAGAATTTCACATCTCTTTACGCAACATGGTTATTCATTTACACCCTGTCAGCTAAGGAGGAGACTGCGAAATCTTTTTGATCCAAGTACTATTTTTTTTTTTTTTTTTGAGACAGGCGCCAGGCTGGAGGGCTCTGTTGCCAGGCGCCAGGCTGGAGGGCAGTGGCACGATCTCGGCTCACTGCAACCTCCGCCTCCTGGGTTCAAGCAATTCTCCTGCCTCAGCCTCCTTAAGGAAAATGAGAAGATAGCTTAGCAGCAGTACCTTGTACTGTTTGTGCATTGTTTCAATAATTTTCCTAAACCAAATAATTTTTTAATGAATCAGTGCTCTATTTACGTAATATTATCAAATATATTTTAGTGTGCTATTTCTTTCTTCTTTTTTAAATGTAATTTAATTTTATTTTGTTCTGGGATACATGTGCAGGACGTGCAGGTATGTTACATAGGTAAATGTGTGCCATGGTGGTTTACTGCACCTGCCAACCCATCATCTAGGTATTAAGAACAGCATGAATTAACTATTTATCTTGATGCTCTTCTTCCTCCCTCGCCCCGGCCCCCGGCAGGCCCCAGTGTGTGACGTTCCTCTCCATGTGTCCATGTGTTCTCATTGCTCAGCTCCTATTTATAAGTGAGACGATGCAGTGTTTGGTTTTCTGTTCCTGTGTTAGTTTATTGAGGATAATGGCTTTTAGGGACATGGATGGAGGTGGAAGCCATTTTTTAAAAATTAGATGTCCTTCTCCCAAATACATACCTTATAATTTCCTAGAATTGTTCCAAACTTCTCATAAAAACTGACAGCAGCTACCCTGATACTGCTGAACACATTAGAGGTGTTTTTCTGTCTCAGGACCTTTCCACTTGCTGTTCCCACTTCTGAAATATCCATCTACTAAATTCCTTCTTGTCTTGGTCCCTTGCTTAATTCATATATTGACTCAAATACCACCAATTCAGAGTGTCTTTCTTCTCCATTCAATTTAAAATTGCCATTGTTGCCTACTTCTGTACAAAGGGCTATTTCATCTAAATGTATCCTAGAGTTAAGACTATGCATTTTAAAAAGTATATTGTATTTTCATAAGGGAGTCCTAGATAGATCAAACAATTTATGAAGCATCCACAGAAATAATAGGTTATAGTGTTCTTATTAAAAAGCATAATAGATATCTGTATGTTAATTTCTAAGATGTATTGTTAATTTGTTTTAGTATGTTCCCTTTTGTTTATAAAACCGTTAAAATACACACACACACACACACATACACACACCTATGCATATATACCACTGAAGATATATGCTAGTTCTGAAAAAAAGCAAACATGATTTATTTTAGAAAGGGAAGTTTTCTATAAAGATGCATGCATTGCTTTTCCAATAAAAGACTCTTTAAAAGGGAACAATTTATTCACCCATTACAAAGTATTTATTGAATAACTGTTATGTTCCATGGACTGTGAAAATTGACCTACCCAAGTTCACAGTGTTGGCTGCAAACTGGTGATTCTCAGGTAAGTCTCATATATAAATCCTACTATCCAGTATATTGTGTTATCTGGAGGTATAACCTAGAATCTCCATCCTTGTCTAGGAGCTATCATTCTATAAGGAAGAAAGTTAGTAAATAAGTGAAATATAAGACATTTTAGGTGGTTGTAAATATAACTAAGAGAAAAGTAAGAGAAGGGAAATAATTAAAGAGGCAGAGAACAGTGGTGAATTTAGACAGAAGGGTTAGGAAAATACATCTGAGTTAGTAAAATTTAAGTCAGGGACTGAAGAAAGTGAAAGACTAAGACATAAATGTAAGGGACAGATATTTCAGGGAATAGATCAACGACATAAAGAAATGTAAGGGACAGATATTTCAGGGGATAGATCAGCAAGTGCAAAGACCCTTAGAAAGGAACATGCATATATGGATTTGAGGAAGTGCAATAGAATTGTTGTGACTTTTGACAGTTTTCTCAAGAACAATATTAGAACATTCTTAGAAAAATCTTTACAGAATTTGCCTAAGAGAATAGTGTACTCTGATATTGGGTTAATTAGACTACTTAGATCAAGCCAAAAGAATCTTCCACATGATCTGGTATAACTTAATAGTATTCTATGACATGATTAGGGCAGTAGCATCACCTAATGATAAGTGTGGTTTCTTTTATTTCACCTTACTGGATGATGTAAATCCTTCTGGATGAACTCACAGGAAAAACTTATTTTATTGAAAACTATGTAGTCAGAGTTTCCCAGATTCATGGCATAATTCCATAACAACTGCAAAAAAAAAAAAAATGTTTTCTACAGGACAATGCATAAGATGTACAATTGCAATTTCTATTTCTTTTCAGTTGAAAAAAACATCCATTGAGATAATATTTGGTATCTCTGTATTAGCCACAGTAAGATTGATTATGAGGTTAGTATTATGGTGCACACTGACACTGTTTATTTCATTTTCAGATGTTGAACATATTATAAAAGTAAGACTAAGCCTTCACTTTAGGCTCTGAAAATTTCATTATGAAAAAATGAGTTAAAAGTTGAAATTTTGTACGTGCTCTAATTGCTTTATTGTGCATGGGATTAACATTTTTTTCCACATCTTGGTACAAATAAAAAAACATTGGTATGAGAGATTATAATGGGCTTGTTAGTGCTGTTTTCTAACTACTAGTAAGCGTGCCCTACCAACAAAGAAAAGTTACTGATAATCTTCAACATTTTTCTTAGACCTTGACTACTAATAAAGAAACATGAAAAGATTTTTAACCAAGATTTACTTGAGAAAAGCCTTAAAAAACAGTAAGTACTTGAAAATTTTGTAGTACCCATGATTTGACACACTTTGATGATATGCTAAACATTTTGTTGCCTCTAAAACTAAAAAGTTTTATTAAAAACAAATAATTCATTAAATTAGAATGTCAATGTCATTGACTTTTTTTTTTTTTTGGAATGGAATTTGACTCTTGCTGCCCAGGCTGAAGTGTAATGGTGCAATCTTGGCTCACTGCAACCTTTGCCTTTGGGGTTCAAGTGATTCCCTTGCATCAGTCACCTGAGTAGCTGGGATCACAGGCATGTGCCACCACACCTGGCTAATTTAGTATTTTTAGTAGAGATGGGGTTTCTCCGTGTTGGTCAGGCTAGTCCTGAACTCTTGACCTCAGGTGATCCAGCCACTTTGGCTTCCCAAAGTGTTGGGATTACAGGCATGAGCCACAGCACCCGGCCCCACTGACAATTTTTTAAAAGAATAGGAATAACGTACAGTTGATTCTGCTTTCAGAATATGCATTATTTTAAAATAAAATAGAAAAAGTTACTTTAAATGTGAGCTGGTCCAGAATCTCAAACTTTATTAATAAAGATGACAAATTTTCCAAAAGGTTTTAAAAGTAGGTGTCAAGGGGAATTATGTGTACTTCTGTACTGGGAACTGACAGGATTGTCCTATGTGAGAAACATTAATCTTAGAACATGAAGCTAGTTGATTGCCACAGATTCTGAAGCAACACTGTGAAGGTGGAATAGCCATTCTCCACGCTGGAATAAAGCCATCCACAAGGGACAATGTGTCTAAAAACTGGAGGAAACACACGCCAGGTAAAATGGACTGTGAGACATCATGCAATCGATTACACTTGTCAGTCATATTTTATTTTTTTCCCTTTTGAAGGAAATGAAGGAAAAGAGTATCACATTGTAGGGAATGAGGGAACGATTACACTGAAAATTTCCCAAAGATTTTGGAAATGAGGAAAATAGCTCTGAAACTAATATTTTCATGTCAATACATAATGAATCGTAACAGAAATGTGCAAAATCACCTACAGATATTAAATGAATTTGCTATCTCCAGAGTACTTCCTTAGCAGCTATATTTCTTATTATTAATGAATCCATTTTCCTTTTGTTTTTGTTCTCCAGTCAGATAAATTTTGTCACTATTGTTCTACCCCTGTCAGATAGACACCTCTCAATCTGACATAATGATACTCATTCCCTAGACTGTGGTGCAGTCACTCAGGCTCTGCTGTATAGCCAGTTGGACCTTCTTTAGAGATTCACGCTAGCAGAGTGACTCACTGTCCATTTTCACTAATTTGCAATTATTGCATATTTAATACCAATTGTGGGTTAATCTTTTAAAAATTAATAATAAGTGAATGGATTTTGCAATAATTTTTGAAGTCAAAGACACAAAGAAAAAATTGATTTAATTATTAAAATACTATGTACTCATTCTGTTCTTTGAAATAGAATATTTTAACCCATTCATTTTTATAAAATTTTTGAAACATTAATTTAAGTATAAAGGGACTACTTTCTATATTTGAAGTTATAATCTTTTCTTATGTGCTTATGCTTGAAAATAAGATAAATATATCAGAAGTAAATTTCAACAGATATAGATTATCACGATCAATGATCCTGAGTTTTGATGTGTCCCCACATTCACTTAACAATGTACTTGTTTCTGCAAGGCAGGACATAATCACACTTGTCGAATTAGCTATATCACTCCACTCTTTTTTACACAAAATGATGTCAACTGCAATCATAAAAGTATAATTAATAGGAATAAAAATAGCTTTCATCACTAAAAATCGCAATTCAAGTCTTCTGTATAAAATATCAATAGCCAGATGACATCCATTACAAAAATCTGTTGGTAGGATATGAGGATTAAGTCAACAGTTTGCATTAGTATCTTGGCTTCTTTCACTTTCCTAGCTAAAGTTCATGTCTCCAGAAACTTGTACAAAGTTAATATAAGACTAATATTCAACATTTTATTAACTGTGTGCAAGACTCTAAAATCCATAAAATTTATTCAGATACATAAATTAAATATATATCTGATATATATATACACACACACATATAGAGTTTATATAAAAGTATATCTATTCATATATATACATAATACATTTTTGGCTTTACCAAATTTATAATGCAATGTTATATAAGAGAGAATATTCCGATACTCATTTTATGAAAATATAATTTTAATGAGTGCATAGTACACCAATATTTAAATGGACCATAATTTGTGATGAATTTTAAAGTTTTAAAAGCTTTGGTAATTTTAAATTTATCACCATTTTAACTAATGCTTCAATTATCAAGTTTATTCATATATTTTTAGAATTTCTAAACACTTCTTGAGGATAATTCTTAAAAGGGGATTTAAAAATTACACACATACATATTTAAATCCCCTTTTGTATATATGTGTATACATATTTATGTTTATATATGTTTTTTATATATATACACACACACATATGCATATATACACACATAATAAATATATTTCTACATCTGGCTAAAAAACTTGTTACACTCTATAATTCCACCAGCAGTTTATGGACTCTTTTTTACCTTATATTTACAATAATGTAACTATTAATTTAGAAATGGTATTGTATACATGTAAATCTTAGTTTTCTTTTTTATTTAGTGAATGTAATTTTTTAAGTATATTTCCACTGGATGTTAGATTGCTTCTTTTATTATAAATAATGATGAAAAACAAAATATAATCTTTCTGTTATTGGTTTTATAAATTTGAGGAAACAGAAATCAAAAGAATTCAAATTAATAATTATATCCAGTTTACACAATGAGGGCATGATATAAGGCTAAAATTAAGGGTATGAGTCACTTTTATAGGGCAGGGTGGGCACTAAAATTCTAATTTCACCAATAGATGTGAAGAATATGGGTGAGGATGAGAGAATTGATTCATACTACAGGTCTTGTCTTATTTGGAAACATATAGTTGATACTGACTCACTGTCAAAAATATATAGAATTGTCATAATAAATATGAAACAAAAATAAAACAATAAAAAAGCTTATCAAATCGGCTTTAATGTTAAAATGATTGCAACAAAACAACTTAGCTGATAGGAAACTTAGTGAAGATGCATGATTAAGTCTAATCATATAAAGAGTGATGGAAAATACCAATATGATAAATTTCCCTGAAAAATAGCACAGAATCTCAGATAGGGGCAAAACAAGCAGTCTTTTCTGCAGCACCCAAACCAAAGTCATCCAAGTTGTATGCAATTTGCGAGAAGCAAATTTTATAACGTAAGTGAATTGATTAATTTTTGGAGAGATGATAAATTACCCAAACTGACTCAAAAGAGGAAGAATATTTGGACATGTCAATGCACAGTACGTTTTAAACATAATATCTTCTTAAAAGGATGCCATATTTATAATTATCTACTATGATATTCTATAAATTGTTTAAATAAGATTCTGATATTATATGAACTTGGAACATAAAAAGATGAGTGTCTTGTGAAACTCAATGAGTCAAGTAAAACCATTACACTGAAACTGTGAAAGCAATAAAGGAATTCATATAGACCCACATTGTAGATTCATCTCACAACAATAAATATAAAAATCTTAAATAAAACTTAAAAAAATTAAACAACATAAAAGGATATATATATATATATCTTATGATTAATTTTATTTGATCATTTTATGCTGAAATAATAATACATAAAGGCTATAACTAAAATCTATTAACTGAAAAGGTATCTATACAATCAATTTACTTAACAGATAGAAAAAGTAAGTGCTTTAAAAAGACATTGTACAGTATTTTAGAAAATTAACAGTTATATTGAAAGTAAATTTTAATACAATAGAGAAAGAAAGAATCTTCCATCAATTAATAAAAGTAATTTACCATTGCTTAACAGGACATATCATCTTGTAAAATAAATCCTGGAAAGCCAAAATACCTGTTACTTTTACTGTTCAAGATTGTAGCTAATGTTCCAGTCATTGCAATAAAATAAGAAAAAAACAAAAAGTAAGACGATGGGGTCTATCATTAATAGAAACAAAAAGACCAAATCTGATATTATTTACAAAATCCATGACTTATCAAAATTCCCTTTAAAAATATTAGAATTTTAAAGGGCCAAATTTTATAACTGTAAACTTTTAAAAAATCTATTATCCCTTTGGTGAAAAATATTTTAATTATTAAGTTTAAAATATTCCATTATACCACACACAGAAATAAATTCAAATGAATTTTTTCTATACACATATATCGGAGAAACTTGTAAATTACGTTGGTGAAACGAGGTCCTTCCAGTGCAAGGCACAAATTACAGATACTAGAAAGAACAGATATTGCCAGATTCTACTATTTCATGTTACACTACATAAAGACAAAATGCTCATGACTGTTCAGGAAACATCTTTGAAACATATAAAATAGGTTAATAAATAATATGCATTATAATAAAATTTCTTAAAATGAGTAATATTTTAAGTATATATAATGTTAGGTAATAAATTAAGGTGGGTCAATGATAATTATGCAGAAAACATAAACATATATGGCTAATTAACTTCCGACACAATTTAATTTAACAACAATGAAGTTTCTTCTCCCCTCTACCCTAGAATATCATTTTTAAAAAGTTAAAATTCAATGTTCATAATGTTGTTAGAAGACTTGTAAAATTAAAAACTGATAGATAAATGTATTTTTGCATGGCAAGGTTTGAAAATGGTTTGACAGAATTGCCAAAACTTTAAATGCACTATTCGCATACATATATAAAATACATTTTTGGCTTTACCGAATTTTTAATGCAATATTATATGAGAGAATATTCCTATACTTATTTTATAGAAATATAATTTTAATGAGTGCATAGTACACCAATATTTAAATGTACCCTAATTTGTGATGAATTTTAAAATTTTGAAAGCTCTGGCAATTTTAAGTTTACCACCATTTTAACTAATGTTTCAATTATCAAGTTTATTTAACTAGTATATCCTTTCCAGTTGTCCATTTTAGAAAAATGTTAGCATGTATACATAAAGAGTCATATAAAAGAGTGTATATTGTATTAATATTTAAAACAAAACTTAAAACTTATTGATTTAAGTAAACACATTTTAGTATATCTGCATTATGAAATTACAAAGAGAAAAAAATTTAGAATATATATAAATAAATAAACATAAGTATGTATGTTTCTGGCCTCTGCAAAATCTTGAAGACATCTTAAATCATATTCAAGAAGCAATGTATATATTAATGTAAAACATATTGCATATATAATAGTATGCACATGTGTACACGTAGGAAAGGTGTGGGAAAAATCACTGTTTAACTTCTGCTAGTGGGTAGTATTGGAATATAAGGGGATATATAAGACACCTACGCTCAGTTCGTTCTATCTGCAGGCTTGACAAAAATACAAATTTCTAAAATATGTCTACTGTTAAGTGTAAAAGTTACAATTATCATCACATTCATCATAAACAGAGAATCAAAATTGCCATCTTGATAACTTAGTGTGAATTGCATTAATTCATACAAATGTTTTCTTGATAAGAAAAAAAATTGGAGAAATTTAATGTAATCACTTTTTAAAAGAAATTCCATTTAGGCAGGTTCTCATTATGCAAAATGACTATTTTTTTTTTTTGCCAAATACTGTGTATATATTTTGAAAAACATATAACTTTGTGCTTTATTCATCGATTATAATTTCTCGTTAGCATATCAGGTGAAAATAAACTACCATGCAATAAATCTGTGATATAAAATGTTCCAGTGACTTACTGTATTCCTAGATTGCTAAAAGAGTCAATTTTAAGAATTATAAAAACAGAATGAGATTTTATACATATAAGGAAAAGCAGCCATTTTTTATCAGTGTTTATCAAAATATTGATTTTTTTCTTCATTCAAGGGTAGCTAAATAAAAATTATTTAATGATGTAGTATAATTTAAATACAAAGTTTTCAGTATTACTTAGTTAACACTATTTAGAGTATTACAAATATGTGAAAACTTAGCATTCTCTGTTTGTTAGTGCTTTGCATATATTAATTAGGCCATCTCAGTTCTCACAAAAACCTACTTTTTATATTTTAAAGGTGTGGAAAAAAAGGACAGAGTAAACTTATTACTAAGTTAATAAAATTATAGAAAGGAATGTGTGTCCAGGAATGTATAGATTATGTATGTACATATATAAATATCAGATACAGATAAATCATATATTAAAATATCTAAAATTAATAGTAATTGTACATAACAAACACAATGTTTATGTCCAATATGCATTAACTCATTTTTAACTTTTGTGGAATTAAAGATTAGTTTATGAGTTTGTCTTAGAGATCATGCTATTTTTCTAAATTATTTTCCAAATTTGAAGAAAACTAATAAATATACAAAAGTTAGCTTTTATTAATAGATAATTTATACATGAATTATTAACTACCATATTAAGTTTAACGTAAATTAGAATTGATAAAAATATATACATCTTATAAATATACATGAATTATTTGCTGTATCCAAAATATGTGTAAGAATGCAAAATGATCATCGAAATGGCACTTCAGTAGTAAGAGAAGGTGTCCTACTCATTAGAATTCAATTGAGAACTATGCTTAAGTTTGTAAAAGATTACCAAGATTTAAGTAAAAATTAAACATTATCATTACTTTTTACCATCTCTTAAACACTTTAACATAAATCATATGTATGCATTTATTCTCCAAACTTGGAATATGGAACAAAGGTTCCCTTTCTTTCCTATTTTAGTCTGCTGGTAAACAATTTTGTATTCATAGTTTTGAAAAAAATTTAGTTCAAAATGCCCGTCTACCATTTTTAGTATGAGTTTATGGTGGACTTAGACATTACAAAGCAATTTGAAAGTAGAAACTTTTTGATTATTATATATTCCAACCTTTTACAGTCGTCCCATCCAAAAATTCATCATTGATCCATTATAGCCTTAAGTCCTCCAAAACCTTTAATTTAATTTTATGGACACAAAAATCACCTTTATTGCAAACTAATATTTTATAGGTTTATGTAATATTTAATTGGGCTATTTTACCACAATAACAAGTGTAATATTTAATTGGGTTATTTTACCACAATAACAAGTGTAATTGGCATAAAGAGGTTTGGGAATAAAAATCTTATTCTGTGAGCATGGAACTTGTCTTCGAGTAAAGAGAGTTGTCTCTGCTGTAAGCATTTCCAGAGGGAATGGAGACCTTGACCATTGGTTGGTTAAGTAAAAGCTAGCTGATACGTCTTCTTTCTGTCGCTCTATTTCATTTTCCAACTTATACCTGAGAAAGTATGAGTGTACATTTGACTTGGATTATACGAGTAAGTGTGATCTAACTTTAGTGAAAAAATAAATGTTTCCTGTGAAAACTTCTCATAAGATCAAAGCATTTTTCACCCCCTGCCAGTCTTGAAGAAGTTGCTACAGAATGTCAAATATTAAATGTGGTTGAACTGATATCCATCTACTGAGCATATAATATTGTTATGGTAAGGTGAAACACCATAGCGTGTATATGGAGTTTATACATTCAATTATTTTTATGTTTATATTTATTCACAAACAAAGCAATAGACTTTGAGAAATAGCAAGACACACTGAGAACTCCGTTGATACATGCTTTTAAAAATTTTATTTTTAATTGACAAATAAAAATCGTATTGATTTATTGTGCACATTTTGATATTTCCTAAAGAAATTGCAAATAAAAAAAACTTGTAAATACCTTCTATATTTGTATTGGTCAATTACAGAGAGGCAAATATTGCCTAAAAGCATGTAATAATCTGATAATGAAAAAAAACACACATATGAAGCAGAAGTTATTTTTACCATATCATTTTTTCATAATTACTTGAATTTTTGATGACTTCAAAACTCAAAAACATACTATTATTTTCATATGTATATTTGCATAGTCGATTTTGAGAAACAAAGATAAAATGCCATTACAGCACCTGGTTTTACATTAACCTTTCATAATATCAAAATTGTGGAGTCTGGTTATTCCTCTATTAGCAATTTCAGTTTAAACCTGCTCAAATTTTGGGAACTCAGTGAATATCAGTGTTCTTGTATCAAGAGAATGAAAACTATTAGCTATATCTTATAGGATTTTATTTGAGAAGATAAAAGATTTAAAGAAAAAATTATATGAAAAAGCCAAATTTGATATGTAAAAACATCACATAGATTTGATATAAGTATCCAAATAAATCCTTTAGTGTTTCAGGAATTACTATTGCTTTCAATTGCTAATATATCTCCAGTGTATAGACAATTCTCATTTCTTTTTATGGGTGCTTAGCATTTTCTTTCAAGAAAGTAGCATTTTTTGCATATAGGAAGTTTTGGTAAAAGACCGGCACTCTTACATGGATAAAATCAAAAAGCTGACATATTTTCTTTTTAGGTTCCCAGCATTAGAATGCTAATTCTGAGGAAGGAGAGGCATTAGCTACATCCAGAGTCCAAAGGCAGCAATGACAATATAACTCCATAGAAAGCCTGGTACATAGTTTGGTTTCATTCTGGATGTTAGCCTCCATGATCGCTAGCAATTTTCTGAGCGTAATTCACCAGACTTACTAATCATTCTTATAGCTATTCTGGATTAAAAATTACTTTTAAACTAATAATCCTTCCTGATACACAATTTGCATTTGATGATTATAAATGGCTTCATAGTATAGAAAGAAAAAAGTGCTCGTAGAGGTTAGATAATTTGGTGTCAAGTCCTAAGTGTGTCATTAACTTGACCCATGACCTTGGGAACACCCTGGACTCTTTTTTTTTTTTTAATGTGTGAAAAAAAAAAGAATTACCTAGAATACATCACTGATAAGTATGCTCTCTCATTAGCAAATGCATAATAACAATATTAGTTTATACTCTGTAGTCTCGTGAGAAAATGGCAGGCAACTTTAAAAAAGGCAGAATGAAATTTATCATAAGAAATAAAGAAAAGCGAAAGACTTATTACGGTAAGTTATTTTTGAAAAGATTTGGTTTGAGAAGGATAGAGGGAAAGAGAGAGAAATAAAGAGATGAGATAGGGCAGTAGAGATTCCCTCAAATGCATTAGTATGGATATTCGCAGGATACCTAGATATCACTGCTCCAGATTACAGCTGTAATAACAGATGCTAGTTTGGGAATTCACATGAATTTAATTTTTCTGTCTGTAGTGCCCTAAATTAGTCATCGGGACACCTGAAATGGGTCATTTATTGTCACGACAACAAAAGCCACAATTTTGCTTTTTGCTATTCTGATACTAGTACATGTATAATCAAAAGTTACTGATATTTTACTGTTGTTTATTTCCACAGTGCAATATGCATGAAATGACATAAAGTTACAGGTAAAAAATAATGCAGAGTTTTAAGAAAACAAATGTATTGCAGAAATCTCTCACCTAGCTTTGGTCAGCATAAGAGCAATGACACTTTAGACTAACAAAGAGAGAGATTTTACAGTAACAGAGAGAGCAAGGCATAGAAAGCACACTGTCTTCTCTGTATATTCAGAGCAGAATTAAGGAACACTGAATAAATAATGCACAGAATGAAATTTTAGCATTCCAGGTCCAGTTTTTCTACTACCTCTCTCTGTGACTTTGCAAAAGCCATTTTTCCTCTGTATTTGCTTTTCCGTTTGTGAAATAAGAATGCTAATAATGTCTATTTCTAATGCTGTGTTTACTTTGTAGTTGAAGCAGTATAATGCAAGTGAACACATTTTTGAACTCTATCGGGCTGTGTATAAAGACTGGCTTCAAAAACTTATAAAGGTGTTTCCTTGTTGCTCCTTCTCAACTGTGCCAAGACATTACCATTCCGTGGCTTAAAAAAGCACAAATGATTGACATTCTACTTTTCAGTGAAGAGATAATCTAGTTGTCAGAATGATTTTGTGTTCTTTCCTAAGAATTTCTTACTAAGAATGTGGGACCGTTTATAGAGTATTATTAAATGGTGTAAGGAAGACTTAGCTCATAGTAGATTTCCCAGTGGCATGACCTTTCTGTTTCTTATGTAGGTGGACTCACTGGATGCTCTAAGAAACAGTGGCAGATATTTAATAAATATTTCAAATTACACAGAATACACTTAAAGTGCCTGGTAATAAAGTGCTTTTAAACACACTAACCGTTATAGAACGTCCAATATGTTGTTTAAAGAACAAAGAAACCCACAATTAAATTTTAAAATGTCAGAAATCCTTTCAGCAATTATCCCCCAGAAATTTTGTGATAGACATTTTTATTGTGTATCTAAAAACCTAAGAAGCTTAATGCCTTAAACTCAGATGGAAAAAGTGGAGAAATGCATAGAAATGTAATTCTCAGGCTCTCCTTCCTCCTCTGTATGCAAATCCCTTAGTGGTATATAAATGATTTCACAGCCAAGCTTCTCACAGTAAATAATTGACTTTCCCACCATATACTTTATGGGTGCTATATACACTCTTTATGAGACAGCAGTAAAATTCAGTAGGTTTCTTTATTTGACCAACTTTGTTCATCCCGGGAAGCAACACATATACACTTAACAGCTGTATAGTTAAGTCTCTGTTTTACTGCAAAGTGGAGGAATAAAATTTTCTTTTTAATCAGATCTTAGTGTTAATGAAGTTATCATATATATTGTATATGAATCGGTAATTTTCCAAACTTAAAATAAAACCAATCATAAAACTTAAAGTGATTTTATTGCAATGATAATCTTGACTCATTTTTACGGACTCACAACATATTAGAGATATCAGCATGCTTGTCAGTTGTCATTTTTACTGAAAGGTTTGAAGAAATGATAATTAACAGGGAGTCGGATTGATGAATTTGTGAGTAAGCCAGTATACAACCATAAAAATACAATTTTATTTAAATGGAATATCCCCAGCACCTCTTAAAATATTCCCCATTCCCTTATTTTTTTCCCGCCTGCTCACCTGAGGATGTAATGAAGAAGGGAATGGGCATTATGTAGACTGAAAGAAAACATTATCAGCCAACTTCAGTCTGATGAGAAAATTTCCATCCAGTTAATGTCAACTTGCTCTTGTATGGCCTCATAACCTCCCACATTGCATTATGAAAAGCCCCTAAGTAGACTCTTTTTTAGAATGAATAGATTACAAAAATACACCATATCCCATTATAAACAATGATGCCAAGGAATGCACAATTTCTATCAGTGCCTGGTCATCCCCAGCTCATCTCTACAAAAAAAGAACCCCCCCCACACACACACACACGCACACATGAGCAAAGAATTATATGAAGTAAAGCATTTTGAAAAACCACAGACTTTTGGCCAGTCATGATGACCCACACCTGTAATTTCAGGACTCTGGGAGGCCAAGGCAAGAGAAAAGCTTGAGGACAAGAGTTCGAGACCAGCCTGGTCAGCATAGCAAGACACTATCTCTAGAAGTAAAAAATTAGCCGGGCACGGTGACACATGCCTGTAGTCCCAGCTACTCAGGAAGCTGATGTGGGAGGATCACTTGAACCCTGGAGTTTGAGGCTGAAGTAAGCTATGCTTATGCCACTGTCCTCCTAGAGAGTAAGAACCTGTCAAAAAAAATAATAATAATAACCCACAGCTTCTGGTGTTAGAAAGCTATCATCAAATCCCACTTCTTCACTAACTTTGTGTTAATAGCTTTGAGCAAGTTACTTAATTTTTCTGCATACCAGATGTTTGTACCAGGAGTTAAGTGAGACAGCACATGTAACGAGTTTTGTAGATTTTCTATGCAAAACTATAACTGTCTTCAAATCTGATTGGAAACTCTTGGTAGCCCACAGAATTCATAGTGCATATTTTCCTCCAGGCATTTGTGCGGTAACCAGCCCCTCAGCTGTGCTATGTGTTTCTCACTTTCTGTCTTGGAGGTTCTCTAACTCTACTGAGGTTTACACATGAGGAAACCCACTTATTAACATCAGAATCATGTGGAAGTATGAAGTTGGTCCCCTGCCAATAGTTTCTACTGAAAAATTGAGGCCTTCTATTGTTATGCTGAATAAATTTGGAAGTGGATTCTCCCCAAGTTAAACCTTCTGATGACACTTCTAGACTGTAACTTTATGGCAGACCCTGATTCACAACCAAACAGCTATGCTGCTCCTCAATGTGAGACAATTATTGTTTGCTGTTTCTATCTGCTAAGTTCTGAGGGGTAATTTGCTCTATAGCAATAGGTAACTAAAGAAAGGCTCAATAGAGATGGTCCATGTAATGTTGGTAAGGTACTTGCCCTAGATCTCCTTATGAATCTTAATTTGTACAATTAATTTTCATTCCTGGGCTTTTTTAGAACCTACTGTTTATATCAAGGGAAATCAGGCTCAAAAATCTAATCGCATAACTAATCATCAGTGTATACAGTGATCTGAATTGCAAGATAATTCTTGACATCAGGATGGTGTTTTTGTATAGCTCATTTTTTTTTTTTTAATCAGGGGAGTAAAGTATTGGTTGAAGATATTAATAGGATATTAGCAGGCAATTTGAGGGATCTGGTCACATTCTTTTGGGACTTACACACCATAGTCAAAACAGGTTGGCTCTGTTTTTAAACACGTATGAACATATGTGTTTGAGCACATACACACACACACACACTATATTGTAAACTTTTTAGTACTTACTGTCAAATCAGGGGACTTACCTTTTTTATGTAGCTTATTTCTTGTTGACATATTGTCTATGTCTTGGCTTGCTTCCAATTTTGATACGTCTTCTGAAGTTATATTTTCTGGAAAACTTTCTCTACCACAGAGTCTCACCAATATTTACAATGTAGAAATCTGATATGTCCTGAATCTCATTCTCCACTCATCCCAGTCTTTGCTATCGAAAGTTATAGTCAACTAATTTTCATCCATCTATTTATCTGTACAACTATTCTTAGATTTATTCTAGAGGCATATATACTGTAATTTATTGGAGTGAAATGTTTCTAGAAAAGCACTTCACCTGGAATATTAGATTTTCTTGTGTATTTATATTTGTATAGGGGACTTCTTAGAGAGAGTTCTATAATCCAAAGCAATGATTTTTTTTCAATAGCAGAAAAACCAGAATTTCTCTTTGAGGGAAAGCAAAGAGTGACGAGAAAATATTTCACCACAGTCAGCTATTATGTATTCCTGAAAGAAAAAGAGACCAATACATGCTCAGAGTGAGAAGATGAGTTAGGCAACTGAGACAATTTGAAGCAGGTGTCCCAGTCCCCGTAGGAATCTGTCTACATGCTGATGAAACCATTATTTCAGGAATTCTGCTTCATGAAATTAAAAAGTAAAATCAAATGTCTCCTGTTAATAGAGATGCCAAGGGTGGGTGACATTTGTGAATTTGTGGCCCCACACTCAAAATGATGTGAGAATGCATGATCCTTGCTGAGAACACTGCTGAGCTGTTTTCTCCATTCCACAGGCAACCAGGCTGATGTATTCCACTCACACAGAGAGAGCTCACAAAAATATCTGCGACACCTTTAAATATCAAATGGAAAGTTAAAATATAAACTTTTGAATGCTTTTTCATTTATGCCTACCTTTGTCTTGTCTTCCGCTCTCCCCAAGAATGTACCCCAGGCAGATTAAATCTCAAAGATAAAGAATTCATTTCCAGAATATGTTTTCTTGGTACATTAAAAACAGCTTTTAAGATTCTATTTTCTGGTTACATGTTATTTTACCTTATCATCCAACAACTATAATATTAAGAAAATTTATTGTGTAGCCTAGGGCCTAGGTAGGATAGGACCGATATGCCATATGACCCTGGATTTGGGGATGCTGTTTGCAGCTAGACCAATTATTTTCATTGGGATATAGTTTACTACTTTAACCCCGTGAAGTATCAAAAATTAAATATACATGTTTGGCTGGAAATAACAGCAAAACACCCATACTCTGAACAATCAGAGAAATTATGTTTGTGTACAAATGGTATTTTGCTAACTGGAAGCAACACTTTTTCTGAATTTTCTGTTGCCTACTGCAGGCAGGATTATGCTCTCATCTGTGTTCTTATAATACTTTACACAAAACCCCAGGAGAATGTATCATCATAGTATAGATAGCTTTTACATGACTTCTTCCCCCAGACAGTGACTAAGTTGAAGGCAAGAATTCGTCTCCATTACTTTATTCCCCAAACATATCTAATTCCTGAAGAATTTAGTAGACACTCCAAAATATCTAAAAAAAGGCTAACTGCTACTTTAATTTTAATTTAGGAGTGTACGATAAAACATCTAAACATTGGATTTGTCAATGACTGGTTAGCTATTCTCTATTTTTGCTAGTTTTGTGAGTGGTCCCAGTTGTAGAGTGTTGGAGCAGGATCAGGCAAAGAGTAAAATGAGAACACATCAGGAAGTCACAACAGAAGGATGGGGATGCAATGGGCCTGGGTCAAGCATGAGAACACATGAGTTGCCTTGTAGCAAGATGTGCAAATGCATCCCTAGGGCCTGACCATTGACATTACTATGCACTTGGCTCTTGACAAAGGATAAGTCAGACTCAGGAAAACAGATCTGAAACATACACCACCCTCAGTTTGCAGGTCCACCTATGGCTGTGGCTCCAGCCACTTGGACTCCCTTGTTTCTGCTTAGGTTTTTACCTTGGTTTGCAGCGCTCCCAGAATGATGGCAGTTCCTGTCGATCCTTTTAATAAATGCATTCTCTATTTAAGTTGGCAAGATTTGGTGTGTGCTGCTTGCAGCTAAGAATGCTGCCTGAGGTAGTTATGATGACAAATGTCCAGGCACAACCAAAGTGTCACATTTACTAGACCTGAGGTGCAATGTAAGGACTCTTCACCAGGAATAAGATATAAACTCTGTTGATTCGTTAGTGTATCATATATACCTCGTAAAATGCATCTCTGCACATTGGTTGATAGAAAGACATTTTTTGTGTAAATAAGTGTTTGGGTGAAGGAATGAATATATGAATGAACTGTCAAAGGGGAAAGCAGAAGTGTATTCCTTGCCTCCCAACTAACTCAGATTACAGTTAAATCTTACTTAAATTCTCATATAACTCCTCAGAGGATGGAAAGCAATGAAGAAATATTCAGGGGCTTTTTAGACAGGGAAGATTTAGTTTACTAATTAACTGAATCCAGAGTATTTACGTGTTCTTGGACAACAACAAACTGAAGACTGTGCTTGCCAGACTGGATAAAGAATAATTTTACTTTTTTCAGATTTGAACTAGAGTTCAAGTCCATGACATACATAGCCACTTATTAACATTTACAAGAAAAGAAATGCTTTCTTTGTCAGAAAGTATTTTCAATTTGTACAGAATATTCTCGTTTCAAATTACTGAGGCTCTCAGTACCTCTCCCTATTCAACATTGACAACATTTTCAGGATCACTGAAGGGCCTGAGATTTTACTTTGGTACCAAACTCACTACTGAACCTACCATAGTTTCATATCCACCAAAACCTCAATTTCAACACATTTTTCTAATCACACATTTCTTACTTCCTATTGGATATTTTCTATCTGGATATTTTCAGACTAGATTAATTCAAACACAGTTCAAATCAGCTTAATTCTTCCAGCTGTACAACAATTTCTTCTGAGTTAGTTGTTTCTCCTTATAGGACCATAATTTCCATGGTTATGTAATGTTAGGACACTGGAAATACATTGGGTGTATTTATCTTCTCTGCTCTTCTTATCTAATCAGTGGATTCTCCCTGTGCAATATGTCTCTCACCATGATCCATAGTGATAATTCCACTCTAGCAAGTTCACTGTGAAAATGTCCCCAAATTTTGCTTTCACTATACATGTTTGTTGTTTAACTGGATGCATGAATTTTTCAGAATGAAGTATGATTTCTGTAATGCACTTAAAGCTCTCTTTACTATTCATTCACAGTGGCTCTTATAATATGCCATAAACATACCCATTTTATGCATCTGGAATAAAATACTCATCTTATCTTTTGGTTGTTTAAATGTCTGCACCACTTTGAATATGCAAAGACAGCTTGACGTCTCACTTTGTGGTCTCATATATCTTTTGGGAGACAATTCTCTATGGGAGACAATGTTTCTGCACATTTTGAATCAGCTGCTATTCTAGGCTATCTTTTCAAAGATGTTTGTATACCTGTCTTGTAAGATAGAAGAAGTGTCTCTTTCCAGAGCAGAAAGATTTGTTTCCTAACCGGTATAACAATGACAATGTCCCCTTTCAGGGCAAATGGTGAGCAGTCTGGTATCAGGCCCTTTAAAGAACTGGACTTCCTAAACTTGGGGTTACTCATTTGTAAGACAAATTCACTGTGTATACAGCAATGACCTGGGTCACTCCAGATCTCATATAGGACGTAGAGGCAGGGTTAATTGATGTGAAGGTCCATCTCATGTTGCCTGTTGTACTATAAATAGCAATGACATTTGTTTCTGACACAAGAGTCTTGTGTCTTGTACCACAAGCCAAGAAACTGTGACAGGCTAACGTATCAGTTTGCAAGGGGAGTAAATTCTCAGACCCTTCACAATTTTTGGCTCTACCTACAACGATGATCATTTATTTAGTTGAAACATAGGCTTATTTTGTAATTCTATAGATATATTTATTTCTCACATGAATTTAAATTTCTTAAAAGTAGGAGATACAGCATGTGTTAACCACTCAGCAAACAATATAAGAATTCAAATTATTTCTTCCTTATAGTTTTATTGGTTCCCCTCCCTTCTAGATGAAGTTAAAAAATAAAATTACTAGTAGAAAAGATTTTGAAGGAGACCTGATTTGATGATTTGAAGAAGATACCTTGTGTGGAATACACAATGATTCTCCTTCTGGAAGTAGTTGACTAAGATCTGCTGTAAGCAGGAGGACTATTCCAGGAGGAGAATTTTAACAAGTAGGCTTAAATAAAGAATATTTTGTATCCATGTAGACAAAATCTAATAGAAATGCACGCATCCATGTAACAGAAACAGCCTGTGGTTCTCCAACATCCCTTCTTCCTTAATAGGCAATTTGCAGCATTTAACTAGGCACATAAAGACTACATTACCCAGTACACCTTGCAACAAAGTAATACTTGTTACTAAGTTGAGGCCAGTGGGATAATATTGTATTGTATTCTAATTAGTGTCCTAAAGTCCTGCCTTTCCTTGTGTCCTTCCTTCTTCTTGTTTGCTTGAATGTAGATGTGGCAGCTTTAGCCACGACAAATATTTGAATTGTGTGATCTTAGACAATAAAGTTGGCCCTTGAACAACATAGGGGTAAGGGGTGCCTACCTCCTAGGCATCTAAAAATCTATGTAACATATTTGACCTTAAAAACCGTAACTACTTATAGCCTACTGTTGCCTAGAAGGCTTTTCAAAAAGAAACAATCAATTAACACGTTTTGTACGTTGTATGTATTAAATACTGTATTCCTACAATAAAATGAGGTAAAGAAAATAAAATATTATTAAGATAATCATAAGGAAAAGAAATTATACTTACTATTCATTAAGTGGAAGTTGATTATCATAAAGGTCTTCATTCTCATCATCTTCATGTTGAGTAGGCTGAGGAGAAAGAGGAAGAGGAGGGCTTAGTCTTGTCATAGCAGTGGCAGAGGAGACAGAGGTGAAGGAAGTAAAAGGGAAAGCAAGACAGGTAGGCATACTCAGTGTAGATTTATGGAAATACATTGTAATTTCTGCCTCACCTTTTTGCTTTTTTATTTCTCTAACAATATTTATATCTAAAGCAATCCTTCTTCCACCATTTCCTTCAGTTTCAGTGTCCACATAATATAAAAGTCCATATCCTAAAAAAGGCAAAAGCAGTCTTGAATAATGAGAACCCTCTGGTAGATTATGCAATGCCAGTTTGTGTTTTGGTACTGCTAATTATACGTCTTTTTCCTCATCATCTGACACTGGTCTGAAAGCACACATCTCTATTAGGGTGTCTTCTGTTAATTTATTTTGTTATGCTGTCTTCTAGCTCTTGAATTTCCCCTAGATTGATTTCTTGAAAGCTTTTATCCCCCACCTTGTTTTGCCATATCCAATATCTTTTTAATGATTTTCTTAATTGGCTCTGTTGACAATCGTAGAAGTCATGCACAACATCTGGACAGTTTTCTCCAGCAGGAATTTCTTGTTTTAGGCTTTATGGCTGTCACGGCTTTTTCTATAACAAGGACAACATCTTCAATAGTGTAATCCTTCCAGACTTTTATGATGTTCTCTCTTTCAAGGTTCTTTTCCATAGTGATGACAATTGTTTCTATAGAGCACCATGTGTAATGTACCATAAAGGTTCTTACGATCTTTAAGTAGAAGCTGAATTAGAGACATTGTGTTTCATGGCAAGTAGACTAATGCTTTTGATGCTGAACTCATGAGGTTCACAGTGGCCAAAGTCATGGTATAATATTAAATACAAAACAAAACAAAAAAAAAACTTTAAAAGACAGTTCCTTAATGGCAAGGTACTTCCTGATTTCAGAGAGAAAACACCAATGGGAACCTATCCAGAAAAAGTGTTATTGTTGTCCAGGTCTGCTTGTAGCACAACCAGAGGACTGGAAGCTGGTGTTTATTTTTTTCCTTCAGGGCTTGGGATTTAGTACCTTTATGTATAAGGGAAGTCCTAATCATAAACCTGACTGTATTTGCACAAAACAGCACTGTTAGCCTATCACTTTCTGCCTTAAATCTTGGCGCTCATTTCTCTTCCTTACTAATGAATGTCCTTTATGCCATTTTTCCTCTATAACATATCACTTTCTTCTGCATTAAAAACCTGTTCAGGCAGATGACCTCCCCTGTGATTTTCTTATTTGCTGCCTCTTGGTCAGCAGAAGCTGCTGTACTTATCTTGACATTATTTAACCTAATCTTTCCCTAAACTTATCAAACCATCCTTAGCTGGCATTAAATTCTCCAGCTTCCTTTTTACTTTAAGTTGTCCTATAATGACTTTGGCTTTTCTCAAATCATATTAGAGTAAATGGTTACATCTTTCTTATATAAATCCTTCACCACATAAAAGCTACATTTTCAATACAAAATGAAAAGATATTTCATAAAATGTGCAAGGTTTTCACATATGCTGGTGTAGTTGCTGCATGGCCTTCACAAATTTCCTTTTCCTTTTTACAATGATCTTTATGCTGAATTCATTTATCTTGAAATTGTGGGCAACCTCAGCTGCAGATCTCAATCCATGGTACATATCAAGCAATTCATTTTTTTTCTTGTTGTCATGATTATGATTATTGGGAGCACTTTCAGCGTTACCGGAGGCACTTCATATGAGTCTCATGGTATTACTCAAGGTTTAAAGTATTGTGCTAAATACAATGAAAAATGCATAAGAACCAAGAATCACTGCTATATGCAATTACTGAAGAGAAGAACGGCTCACACAGAGATGATCAGCATTACATGGGGGGTGTTTTAAAAAAGTTTAACACTTGAGCTTACCACAATAGCAATAGGAGATGGCTATGAATTTATTATAGTACAACAGTACACACTACAGTTAATTCTATAAAGGTATGTTTTATGCATCTTTATGTTAGTTTACATTCCTCTTGACAGAAAATGACACCATGTATGGTTTGTAAGTGTGTGAATAATTTTGATAATTTTAACTTTTTATAATAGATTTGTGTATATTTCATGGTAGCAAATGATGAAATCAATTACTATCCAGACATTATGCATTCATGTCATACACAACTTTTGGTAAGTTTTCTTTTCAAATTGTCACAAATACTCCCCCACATTTGCCAATATACTTATTTTTAAAAATGTATTTGTAGGTAGACTGACACAGTTCAAACCCATGATGTCCAAGGGTCAAATGCATGTGTTATTTGTATCTCAGTAACTTCATGTGTAACATTGAAATAATGCTCTGATTATCTTGAGTGTCAAGTAAGTTATAAGTAAAGCTGTTTACTATGTTCATGGCCCAGAGAAAATACTAAAAACATATTTGCTATTACTATTATTAAAATTATATTTTTAAGGTAATAAAGAATATAGAAAGAGCCAGGCCTACTAGGATATACAATTTTAGCCCTGAATTTTCTTTTTCTACATTAACATGAATGAGAAGAAAAAAATAAACACTTCTATTTTGTGTAAACTAGTATTACTAGCTGCTGTTAGTTGAGTTTTTTTGTTTGGTTTGGTTATGTTTTCAGTGTTAGTCATTCTCAAATTAATGTTAATTGCTCAATTTGGCTAATGTAAATTAAAGAATACTTATTAAATTTCCAATAAATTCATATAGATTCCAATAGATTCAATAAAACAAGAAAAAATATTCAAAAATGGAAACTCACAGTAATGGTTATAAATTATTCAGCATTTTCTATGTAAAGACATTTTTGAAATCTCCAGAATATGCATATTTTATAAGGTAACTCTATTTTTAAGAGACAAATATAACATTGAGACTTAGGAAGATAAAGTAATTAGGCCAATGAAGCAAGCTAATCAGAAAGAAAGCTGGATATCCAATCCCCATACATCACCATAGTTTAACCTCTGCCCCTTATTGACAGGTGTTCTGGCATATCGTTTCAGATAATTGGTGTGTGGTTGGAATATTTTTTACAAATGTAGCCTCAAGGAAGCAACAAAGCCATCTCTGCAGAAACAAAAACATAACTGGTTATTCCCCTCTAAAGCTGATTGCCTGGAGCAGCTATTAGTGCTGTTGTTTTGGACGTTTTTGGTGAGTTGTGCAATCACATTGTAAGTTATTGTTGTGCGAGCCGTCTTAACTGCTGAGGTTTCTTTGTAGGTGGTTATGCTGTATTCTATGGCAACACAGTGGAGTAAATCCTCTTTCCCATGGCTCCTTTCTCATTTACTGAAATGATGCCCAGAGTTATTTTCCTGTAGCTAGATCACTTTCAGACACGGGGAATAGAACAACAGACTAGCTGCACTGTTGTCTGTGTGTTTCAGAATCTTCAGTTTCCTTTTGTGCTGCCTTATTTATTTTTATTTTAAAACGACTGTATAAAAAACAACAATTCCTTAAGGTCCTTGGTTTAATATATATATATGCAACAAAAAACATGTGTATTTCCAGTTCTATGAGGAGACAAAAGAATTATGAGGAACTTAGACAAATTTATCAAAAGGCAATCAACTAACATTGTTTAAGGATACAACTCTATGCAATTCAGCAGCACAATAGGCATGTGAGTAGTTTTCTTTTGAACCAACTTGACTGGATGCTGCTCTCAAGGACAGGGAAGATAAGCTGGTACCCAGGGCTGCTCTGTGGGGAGTGCTGAAAGAGAATCACACGGCCGTACGCCCTTCAAATGAGTGTAAGAGGCAGGCTCCTCTCTTCCCATAGAGATCTATTTGGAAAATAAATGACTTATCTTTGATAATTCAATGTTCAATTTGCCTCTGGTGCCCTTTTGGAGGTGAGAGGCAGAAAAAGGTGAAGCAGTTACCTTGTAAGAACGTATCTTGCATCCCTGTGTACAATGATGTTAGGGAGTTGGGCCAGAGGGGTTGTGGGACAAGAGATGAGTAAGTTATTTTTATATGCATGTGTGACAGGAGAAACCAATAAAGGGTGGATATTATTAGATCTTATATGTTCAAATTGAACAGAACACTCTAGTTTTGCCAAAGGGAGAGAATATTAAAACAGAGAAAAATCTCGAATTTATTTATTTTTTATGGATCAAATTAACATTTATTTTAAACATCTATTGTACTCTGGGTCTGTTGTTTGTAAGATATGCTGATTATGTTTCTGGAATAGACAATTTTTGTTTAACAACATTGATGTACAGACTGATTCATAACTAGAAGTATGTTAGAGCAGCAAAATAATTGGAATAGCTTTCACCTCTAATGCTCTCAAAACTTTACATTATTTTCTATTAGAATCTTCTGGCTTCTAGTGAGACAGAAAGAATGAAAGGAAAGTGGATATAGAAAAATATAAAGAAATGGGAGTCTCAAGTTATGGTCCAGAATATTTTTCTGAAAGCAAGAAAGTGGAATAGCCAAATCCTTTTTTCACCCCACATAATTGGAGTTGAAAGACTTTCATTTGTAACAAAAAGTAAATATAATACAGCATATATTTTCTCAAACACTCCACTGACTTCTTCACGTATCTTAAAAATACACGAAAAGTAATTACTAAGATTCTATTACTTGGTCATTTTTAGTGAAAAGGAAAAATTGGAGATGACTTGCTTGTCTAATTTTGCTAAAACATACAACATCATTAGCACTTCAGACTTTCTTATCTGACTTTCTCCCACACTTCTCTCTCTGTTTTCTCATTTTCTCCTAACCTCATCCTCTCTGGCTTAACTATCAACACACCAATAATTTTAAATAAGAAAAATAATAATTCAAAGACTTATTCTGTGGTGCTCATTGCCAGATTTTCTAAAGTGAAAGAATTGTTAAATGAGGAATTCTAATTAGGGACACAAAACTGTGAGTATATTGAAATTAAATTGGTTTTGCCATCCACAACCTATGTGACAGCAGGGAATTTACCTTGATGAGCTGTGATTTTCTTATCTGGAGAATGGAGATTTATAATTTCTAGCTCAAATAGTTTTTAGTAGGTTTGAGCAAGGCAACATTTACAGTGCCAGTTGAAGCTCTTCGCACCAATTCTAAGATATTGGGGCTGCATTATTTCCACTGTTGTAGATGAAGATACTGAAGTGTGAGAGTTTTCATCACTTGCCTGAGGTCATTAAACATGCAGGAAGTCTGACTACTCATTAGGAAAACTATATTGTACTATTCTATAGGACAGCATAATAACATTTCTTCCCAATCATGCTGTTTATCAAGTAGTCTGAAGAGTAGTTACTGATGCTATAGTAATTTAAGCCCCATCTTTATGGAAATTTGCTCCTCAGAACTCCTTAAAAGAAACATAAAAATAAAATCAAAGAACTAATATAAAACAACACAAATTTGCATAAAGACACTGTTACTATGGCATGCGTTCTCTTTGAGTATGGAACAGAATGCAAAACAATGTTGGTTTAGTCACCAGCAATCCATTTCTTGGCTAGTCTGTGTGATTACTCAAGGGCAACACATGGTGTTTTATAGTCATATATTATCAGTACTTGTGAAAAAATGCCTTAGAGTTCTGTAAATAACATTCTTTTGGTCTACTTATTGAGAAATAGTATGATTTTGCTCACAGCACACACATCCACATACCCGTATATTTGTTTTTTGAAGATCTTATCCATATAATCCACTTATTCAACAAATATTTTTGAACAACACTTTGTGTCATGCACTGTAATAGACAGAGAGAATGGCAGGGGTGACAAAGACACGGAAGATCCTTACACATTTATGGAACTTACATTTGTGTGTTGGAGACAAGTAATGCACTGTTAAATAAATAAATAAATAAAAATAAATAAAAGAATTAAAGATTGTGAAAAGCTCAGTGACGGAAATAAATACATTGATTATGATAACTGAGTAAACAGAAAGGCTAAGGTTTTAGATAGAATAGTCATAAAATGTGTGGCTCATTCTGGAGGTGCTATGTAAGACAGCTGAAGGATGAGAAGCAGTCAGGTAGGTGAAGAACTAGGGTGGGATTAAGACAGAGGAGATAGAGACGGAGGAACCTCTGGGGAAGCCAGTGAATTCTCATGCTCTGGGAACATAGGGAGACCTATATGCCTGAAAAGGAGTGGACAATTTGGAGAGTGATTTGAGATGATGTCGGAGAAATTTACAAGACCACAATTTTCTTACTTCAGGCTGCTACAATAAAAATATCTTAGACCGTATTGCTTAAACAGCAGAAATTAATTTCTCATATTTCTAGAGGCTGGATCATTCAGGATCGGGGTCCCAGCACGGTCAGGTTCTGGTGAAGGCTCTTTCTTTGGCTTGCAGATGGCCACCTTCATGTTGTGTACACACCTAGTGGATACAGAAGGAAGCATGGTCTCTTTCTCTTCTTATAAAGGCACTAATCTCATAACAAGGGCTCTTCCTTCATGATTTCATCTAAACCTCATTACCTCCCCAAAACACAGCCTCCAAAGACCAACTCATTGAGAATTACGACATCAACATATGAATTTAAAGGAGGGGGCACAAACATTCAGTTCACAGCAATAATCATGCAGGAATCTGAGACCATGATATGGAAATGATATAGTCTCAAAAAATATTAGACACCAAGAAACAAAATTAATTTAAACATGTAGGTTAATAGAATATATATGTAGGAGACACATATTTTCATGATTTTAATAAAATCAGAAACTGAAATGTAGCTTTTTCTTAGTTTATATAGCCAGTGCAACATTCTGTAAGTCCACCATCTTGCTAGATAGTAAAGAAAGGCAGGGGTAGAGATTTGCTGGAGTAGTGGTAGGAACGTCATCCTTTACAAACTCAGTCTCTCTGACAAAGATTAAATATGGTAGACTGGCAACTTTTACTCAAATTCATTGTTTTTTTCTTTTTCTTCTATTGAACTTAGAAGCTGGATTCCACAGCCTGCGTGCATCTCATATTTCCCCATGAGACATGCATAAAATGATGTGTGCAACTTTCACTATCACTTTTTCTAAGGAAAATTGTTGGACTTCAAATCTTTCTTTCCCTTTCTTTTGAGCTAAAAAGCATAATGGTTTGAAACCTTGTTTCAAATATGTAGATAAAGACAATATCCTGACAGTTCAGAGAATTGAGGAGCCTAAAGATGGAAGAACCAGGGGCCTGAATGACCCTACAGAGCACATCTTCCCCACTAGTCAAGACAACTCACTTCTGCAGTGTTAGAAGAACACAGATTAATGAACAAAATGTAGGCATACATACATTTACGTGGGGCTAAATATGACTTCATGTCCTAGAGAAAATGAGGACTTGGGTTGGTAGACATGGGGAGAGAGGGCTAACAGTTCTATCATCAAGGGGAACAGTGGCTGTATTTTGTTTTCTGAGCCTTCTCTCTAGAGATGCCTTCAGTCTAACTAGCCACTGAGTGTTCGGCCTCAGTTCACTTTTGCAGTATGGATGAATAATTCTTAGTTATAGCAGGGGTCTGCAACCCTTGGGCCATAAACCTGTATTAATCCATGGCACGTTAGGAACCCAACTGCACACAAGGAAGGAAGCAATGGGCCAGTGAGGGAAGCTTCATCTTTACTTACAGCCACTTCCCATTGCCAGCATTACCATCTGAGCTCAGCTCCTTTCAGATCAGCAACGGCATTAGATTCTCATAGGAGCACGAAACCTATTGTGGACTGCTCATGTGAGGGATCTGGGTTGTTCACTCCTTATGAGAATGTGATGCTTGATGATCTGAGGTGGAGCCGAGGCAATGATGCTAGTCCTAGGTATGGGGTGGCTGCAAATACAGATTAACATTAGCAGAGAGGTTTGACTGCACACAGACCATAATAAATCAATTGCTTGCAGAGTCGGATCAAAATCCTGTCATTGAGTTGCAAGTGACAAGCTGCATCTGGTGGCAAGCTTCAAGTCAGAATCTGACACTAATTTGAGTCTGCACATGGCTCACCCATTATTTTATTTACCACTTTCGCCCCTGCCTCATTCTCCCACTGTGCATTTGTCTCAGTGACCGTTTTGGTAAGTCCACAAGCTAACCCTAGCCCAAATAAGTAAAAAACAAATGTCACTGTAGAGCTCCTTTGAAAAAGGGGGAAAAACCCAATGATGAGACAGCAGAGGACTTTAAGGCTGCCAACAAAAAGATATCTACCTTTAAAAGAAAATACCAAGAGTCCGACTTAAAATATGGGTTCTTTGCAAAAGGAGATTCACATTCTCCAAGCCTGCTTTGTATAATATGTTGTGACTGGCTATCTGAGGAAGCGATGAAACCTTCAATACTGCTTTGCTACATGGAGACCAAGCACCCCTGCATTAAAAGACAAGCCTTTGGTGTTTTCAAAAGAAAATAAAAGTGAACAAAAAGAAAAGCAGCAATTATTGAAGACTACCACTTCATCAAATGTGTCTGCACAAGGAGCCTCACTCTTAGTGACTAACCACATTGCTGAAGCTAAGAAGCCCTTTACTACCGGTGAAGAGTTGACCCTGCCTGCTGCTAAGGATATTTGCCATGAACTTTTAGGAGAGGCTGCAGTTCCAAAGGTGGCACGTGTTCCTCTTTCAGATAGCACCATAACTAGACAAATCAATGAAACAGCAGAGGATAATGGGGCACAATTGTTAGAGAGGTTTAATGAGTCACTGTGGTATGCAATCCAGGCTGATGAGTCTACCGATATTGACAACAAGGCAACGATGCTTGTTTTTGTGTGATATATTTCTCAGGAGTATGAGGATATGTTATGCACACTTTTGCTGACAATCAACACCACAGCTGCAGAACTATTCAATTATTTGAATGATTATGTATCAGGAGAACTGAATGGGCCATTTTGCATCGGTATATGCATGGATGGAGTGGCTGCCATGGATGGCTTTCTGGTTTCATTACTTGTGTCAAAGAGGTTGCTTCTGAATGTGAGTTTATGCACTGTGTCATCCATAGAGAAATACTGGCTAGTCAAAAAATGTCACCTGAATTTAATAACATGTTGCAGGATGTGATTAAGATTATCAACCAAATTAAAGTACATGCCCTTACTCACATCTGTTCACGCAGCTCTGTGAGTAGATGGATACAGAGCACACGTATCTTCTCTTATAAACAGAATGAGATGCTGTTCTTTCTTTTTATTCTCTCTCTTTTTTTTTTTTTTTTTTTTGAGATGGAGTTTCACTGTATCACCCGGCCGGAATGCAGTGGCACGATCTCGACTCACTGCAACCTCCACCTCCCGGGTTCAAGTGATTCTCCTGCCTCAACCTCCCAAGTAGCTAGGATTACAGGCATGCACCACCACACCCAGCTAATTTTTGTATTTTTGATAGAAATGGGGTTTCACCATGTTGGCCAGGCTGGTCTCGAACTCCTGACCTCAGGTGATCTACCCGATTTTGCCTCCCAAAGTGCTGGGATTATAGGCAGGCTTTCTAAAGATAGACCGCTGGCCAGATTTTTTGAGTTATGAGAGTCACTCCAAGATTTCTTTTAGAAAAACAATCACCACTGGCAGCACATTTTAGTGACACAGAATGGGTTGCAAAACTTGCTTACCTCTTTGACATATTCAGCCTGCTCAGGGAACTCAATCTGTCACTTCGGAGGAGAGCAACGACAGTGTTCGAGTTGGCAGATAAAGTGGCTATATTCAAAGCCAAATTGGAATCATGGGGGTGATGAGTGAATATTGGGATTTTCGACATGTTTCAAACATTAGCAGAGATTTTGAAAGACACTGAGCCTGGGCCTTCTTTCTCCCAGCTCCTGCAGCATCACCTATGTTAACTTTGAAAAGACTTTGAGCATTGCTTCCTAACTACAAAAGACCCCCAAACTGGGAAAGAATGGATCTGTGACTCATATGTAAATAAGCCTGGTGAATCGACTTTGTCCATGCTAGAAGAAGGCCAACTGCCTGAGATCGCGAATGACAGTGGCCTTAAAAGTGTTTGAGACTTCAGATCTCCATACATTCTGGATTAAAGTCAAGGTAGAATATCCTGAGATTGCCACAAAATCACCGAAACACGTGCTTCCATTTCCAACATTTTATCTTTGTGAAGCAGGATTTTCTGCAGTGACCACAACCAATATGAGACACAGAGTAGACTGGACATAAGCAATGTCTTTAATTGTCTCCCATCACCCCCAGATGGGAACTGTTTAGTTGCAGGAAAACAAGCTCAGGGCTCCCACTGATTCTACATCATGGTAAGTTGCATAATTATTTCATTATATATTACAGTGTAATAGTAATAGAAATAAAGTGCACAAACTATAATGCACCTCAATCATTCTGAAAACATCCTCTTCACCATGTACAGGGAAAAACTGTCTTCAAATTTTGTCTTCAAATACCAAAAAGGTTTGGCACTGCTGAGTTAGAGCACAAATTTGTTGGTTCAGTCCTACTTAGTAAGGCAAATTCTTCAGAGTCAGAGCTTCATTCTGAACTTGGTCCCTCCCTTAAGCTGTTCAAGCTACTGGTAATTCTCTCAGCCCTTGTCCAAATAAGCCCCCCAGGCAATGACTCACAGATGAGTTTTGTGTTGGCCACAAAACATCTGTAATTTCTAGACTTTACAGCACATCATAACTGCAGGAGGCTTGCGAGTAATAGCAGAGGCTCCTTCTGTAACTAGTCATTTCCTGCTTATTTCAGAGAAGTTATCCACGGCAATGGACTCTTGCTAAAAGGGCAACTAGTAAATGCCTTTTAGTAATAATACCTTCAATCCCTTGTACAATCTTCCAGTTGTGTGTGTGTGTGTGTGTGTGTGTGTATGTGTGATAGGGAACCAGAACTCTCATGTTTGACTACTTTATTCTTTCACTTTTCCTTTCTGTGTTTCAGTCTCTTATACAGAATTTTTTTTTTTTAAATTTTCCTTCAAATTGAGTGGGAGTTTCCTTATATTATTTCTACCTACTTCATGAAGTAGTTTTTGCCCTTGATTCTTACTGTAGCTATGCTATTTGAATGGCTTTAGATGGATCTGGTTTGTCTGTTGTAAGAATGGAAAAAATCACCTTAATACTTCATATTTTCTCCATTATGCATGCTTGCATATATAGACAGATAGTATGTATGATATTAATTTTTTTAACCAACATTTATCAGACAATTTTCCGAAAACAAGTAGGTGGATGCTTTTGAAAAGTCAACCTTAAGATTTCCATCTTCAGTCTTTTTTTTTTTTCAATCTTTTCCAGAGATAATGTAAAACTTCATTTGCTAGGCTGAATATAGTTTTGTGCTCTATGGCCATCATAATATTTAAATGATGGACAAATTCTTGCATGAGTAAATAATCCTTATGTCTAATTATGGAATCTTGACAATAAGACTTTGAATATTTTCTGTTTCACAAACTAGAGTACCCGTATGCATCTTCTTGTTACTTCAGTACATTTTGTATTCGAGCAGTAATTAGGCTTATTTTTGCAAGGAAGTAAATTCAACCCCAGGAAAACTGTTTAGTGACTTCACTTTCTCTTCTTCAAACTCTCAGGGAAAAATGGAAATGCTTCATGCAAGAGATAAGATGAGTCTTCAAAACAACATTTGGTACATCAAAAATTTATTATAGGTGCCAGGATAAATTTGGTGCTACATAACTTTCCTGAACCAATAGTGTTTTAATGACATTTATGATGCATCATCTACAATACATTTTAAAACCCATTCTGAAAACTGTACAATTCAACATTTTTTTTTACAGAAGAACAATTGTTTTTTTTCTCACCCAGAGCAGAATAAATAAGAAATAAAGCGAAATAGGCAGAGGAGGCCTAGAATGGAGACATGAAGGTATAAAAATAAGCCACTATAAGAAACAAGCATTTGCTTAAATATTCATCAATGTAGACAGTTGTTTTTCCAGAAAATAATTATGCAGAAGGTTATTATATTTTAGAATATGAAGCATAAAAATGCAGATGTATGAACATTATGCTTTGTTAACTATATAATGTCTACTGTACAATCTTTTTTTAAAATATACTTTAAGTTCTGGGATACATGTGCAGAATGTGCAGGTTTGTTACATAGGGATACATGTGCCCTGGTCGTTTTCTACACTCATCAGCCCATCACCTATATTAGATATTTCTCCTAATGCCATCCCTCCCCCAGCCTCCCAATCACCAACAAGCCCCAGTCTGCAATGTTCCCCTCCCTGTGTCTATGTGTTCTCATTGTTCAACTCCCACTTATAAATGAGAACATGTGGTGTTTGGTTTTCTGTTCCTGTGTTAGTTTGCTGAGAATGGTGGTTTCCAGCTTCATTCATGTCCCTGCAAAAAACATAAACTCATCTTTCTTAGGGCTGCATAGTACTTCATGGTGTATATGTGTCATATTTTCTTTATCCAGTCTATCACTGATGGGCATTTGGGTTTGTTCCAAGTCTTTGCTATTGTGTACCGTGCTGCAATAAGCATATATGTGCATGTGTCTTTATATTGGAATGATGTATAATCCTTTGGGTATATACCCAGTAATGGGATTGCTAGTTGTAATTGTATTTCTAGTTTTAGATCCTTGAGGAATCACCACTCTGTCTTCCACAATGGTTGAAATAATTTACACTCCCACCAACAGTATAAAAGTGTACCTATTTCTCCACATCCTCTCCAGCATTTGTTGTTTTCTGACTTTTTAATGACTGCCATTCTAACTGGAGTGCCATGGTATCTCTGTGGTTTTGATTTGCATTTCTCTAATGATCATTGATGTTGAGCTTGTTTTCATATGTTTTTTTGGCCACATAAATGTCTTCTTTTGAGAAATGTCTGTTCAAATTCTTTGCCCACTTCTTGATAATTTTTTTTTTTTGTAAATTTGTTTAAGTTTTTTGTAGATTCTGGATATTAGCCCTTTGTCAGATGGATAGATAGGAAAAATTTTCTCCCATTCTGTAGGTTGCCTGTTCACTGTGATGACAGTTTCTTTTGCTGTGTAGAAGCTCTTTAGTTTAATTAGATCCCATTTGTCTATTGTGGCTTTTGTTGCCATTGTTTTTGGTGTTTTAGTCATGAAGTCTTTGCCCATGCCTATGTCCTGAATCGTATTGCCTAGGTTTTCTTTTAGAGGTTTTATGGTTTTAGGTCTTATGTTTAAGTCTTTAACTCATCTTGAGTTAATTTTTGTATAAAGTATAAGAAAGGGGTCTAGTTTCAGTTTGTTGCATATGGCTAGGCAGTTTTCCCAACACCAGTTATTAAATAGGGAATCCTTCCCCATTGCTTGTTTTTGTCAGGATTGTCAAATAGATGTGTGGCATTATTTCTGAGGCCTCTGTTCTATTTCATTGGTCTATATATCTATTTTGGTACCAGTGCCATGCTGTTTTGGTTACTGTAGCCTTGTGCTATAGTTGTCTCCAGTTTTGTTCTTTTTGCTTAGGATTATATTGGCTATATGGGCTCTTTTTTGGTTCCATATCAAATTTAAAATAGTTTTTCTAATTCTGTGAAGAAAGTCAAGGGTAGCTTGATGAGGATAATACTGAATCTATAAACTACTTTTGCAGTATGGCCATTTTCAGGATATTGTTTCTTCCTATCAATGAGCATAGAATGTTTTTCCATCTGTTTGTGTCCTCTCTTATTTCCTTTAGCAGTGGTTTATAGTTCTCCTTGAAGAGGTCCTTCACATTCCTTGTAAGTTGTATTCCTAGGTATTTTATTCTCTTTGTAGCAATTGTGAATGGGAGTTCACTTATGATTTGGCTCTTTGTCTGTTACTAGTGTATAGGAATGCTTGTGATTTTTGCACATTGACTTTGTATTCTGAGACTTTACTGAAGTTGCTTATCAGGTTAATGAGATTTTGGGCTGAGATGATAGGGTTTCCAAAATATACCATCACATCATCAGCAAACAGAGACAATTTGGCTTCCTCTTTTCCTATTTGAATACCATTTATTTCTTTCTCTTGCCTGATTGCCCTGGACAGAATTTCCAATATTATGTTGAACAGGAGTGGTGAGAGAGGGCATTCTTGTCTTGTGCCAGTTTTCAAAGGAAATGCTTCCAGCTTTTTCCCATGTACTATGATATTGGCTGTGTGTTTGTCATAAATAGCTCTTATTATTTTGAGGTATGTTCCATCAATACTGAGTTTATTGATGGTTTTTAGCATGAAGCATTGTTGAATTTTATTGAAGGCTTTTTCTGCATCTATTGAGAAAATAGTGTGGTTTTTGTCATTGATTCTTTTTAGGTGATGGATTATATTTATTGATTTGTGTATGTTAAACCATCCTTGCATTCCAGGGATGAAGCCAACTTGACCATGGTGGATAAGCTTTTTGATGTGCTGCTGCATTCAGTTTGCCGGTATTTTATTGAGGATTTTTACATTGCTGTTCATCAAGGATATTGGCCTGAAATTTTCTTTTTTTGTTATGTCTCTGCCAGGTTTTGGTATCAGGATGATGCTGGCCTCATAAAATGAGTTAGGGAGAAGTCCCTCTTTTTCTATTCTTTGTAATAGTGTAAGAAGGAATGGTACCAGCTCCTCTTTGTACCTCTGGTAGAATTCTGCTGTGAATCTGTCTAGTCCTGGGCTTTTATTGATTTGTAGGCTATTAATTACTGCCTCAATTAAAGAAATTGTTATTGATCTATTCAGGGATTCGACTTCTTCTTGAGCTCTTAGGATTGGACAGCTGGCTTTAGTCCCAACCAGTCATATCAATAAAAAAATTACTATTTTAGTACTAGTAACAATAATATAAATTATGGTCATTATTCTCTCCTCACATTTCAAATTTTAAATCACTCCTATGTAAACAAATTAGACAAAGATAACCAACTAAATCCACTTTAATGTGGGGAATTATTTTCAATGTATGTATGTTCTCTATATCCTTCATTTTAGAAACTACTTCTTGAAATATAATTTTGCTGTATCTATTTCCTTATTCCTAGATATTATATAGTCTTTCTATGTCAATTTTTGGTATAACCATGGAAACTGAAAAATATAGTTGACTGAGAATAACTAAAATATTAATTAAATACAATCAGCTCCCTTTTTGGGAAACTGGCATTTTCTGAGCCATCCTACAGTTTTCAAATCATCCAATAGACTGAACAATGAAAGAAATTTTAAAACGAAAAAGCTTACAATAGCCCAAAGCCATGAACAGTAAATTATTTTTTAATTTCTATGTATGTTGGCCATAGAGTAATTTTTGATCTCTTATGCTCAGAAGGCATTTTTTCTCTTTGAAATCAATGACCTTGGTACTTAGAGCTTGATAAATTGTAAGATGTTTCCCCATTTTACTTTAAAAAATAAACACGATCACTAGGATGTCACTCATCAATGCTGTAATTAAAAAAAAGAGGATATAAAGTCTCGTTTTTTGTCAATTCTTATGTATGTGTAACATCCAGAAAACATTAATGTTTTGGGGAAAATTTAAATGTCTCCATTTTCATTGGTCAATTGATTTATTTGAACTAAAGCATCATTTTCGAGGTAAACAACAGGATGTGTCTGTACTTGACCAGTTGCAGATTATTTGCTGATGTTTCCATCTAAGATATCAGTGAACAACAGAAATTTCTAGTAAAAATGAATGTGGAATAATAATAACAAGCACTTATATGTCTTTATTATATGCTTAACACTATATTAACCTAGGAGATGTCTAGTTTAGTTATCTTCATTTTACATTTCAGAGAATGAGGCAGCAAATAAGAAACACAGCTGAGATTAAAACTCAGGCCATGTGGCTGTATAATTAGCAGCACAGGTAAGGGAGAACACAAATTAGGTACATTAATATAGGAATAGGGAAAAGTTGCTGAAAATTAAGGTTCCAATGCAAAATATATTTATAAGCATATCGCTCATCCAATGGTGGTTTTAATATCTGAAAATCATTTCATTGACTAATTCAGTAAATAACCACTGGGTTCCCTTTAGTCAGTTTCCAAAAACACAATCTATTCTTTACATTTTCACTTCGCATTTGACTGTCCTATACCAGCTCATTTTCCCTCTACTGTGTGTGTGCAAATTTTATGTGGGGTGTGTGTGCATGTGTGTGTGTGTGAGAGAGAGAGAAAGAGGGAGAGAGAGACAGACAGACAGAGGAGGGAGAGTTGAGTACAGCTCTTTTTCAGATGTGATTACCTTCCGAAGGGTTGAAAACGATGGTTTAATGCAATCATTTTTCTCTGATTCTCAGTCTTGGGTATATTTAGGGACGTTAGGGTTTAGGCTGCCTCCAAGAAGACTGCTACTGTTATCATGCTGAACAGATGCTGCCAAATCTTAAGCTCCAGATATTTCTGTAGAAGCTCTTCTAATTCTTTTAAGAGTTTGCTCAGAAAAGCAAAAGGTAGAATCAGGCTACTGCAAATCTGCCTGTGCTATTTTATCCTGCAAGGTGACAAGTTTATTCAAGATGAAACTTCCAAGTCATGAGCCAGTTCAGAAAGGGTTCTTAATTATTTTTTCTAAACTTTGTTTACACTAACTTTTAATTCATTTTGCTTAAATGGAGTTTTATTGAGGCAGTCAGGAGCAGACTGCATGCTGGGAGTTGTACAGAACCAAAAACATTATCCAAGACTAAGTAACAGCTGGAAAGAAACTATGGGACCTCCCACATAACCCCCACTGAGAGCTAGACAATGGGTGAGTTATTTGACAGAGTAATAGCAACAGCTGTCAAGTAGGTCTTTTTTTAAAACTCAACTTAGAAACTCTCAGAATTGAAATGAGCAGACTTGGTAGAACTATTGGGAGTGGGAAAAAAATTCTTAGGAATATTCCTTTGCCAAATAAAACCTACTATGTCTAAAACCTGCCAAGTCATCTTTCATATCATTATACTATACTTAGTTCAAGAGTATTTTATCTGACATGAATATTACCTTAACCCTGTAGGTCTAACATCAGTTCTATATAGCACAATATAACTACTCACAATTGTTTGATAAATCAAATAGTGTACATAACCAAGATGTGTTGCCTGAATTAATTTAAATAATCTTCTCCAAATAATTTATCTACAAAAAATCACAGACATCTGAGAATCTATCTCACTCGTAAGTGTATAGACAGATTTTTAATGATTCAATATAACATTTTCAAATTAGAGTTATCTTTTTTTGTTTAAAATGGGATTTAATTTCAAAACAAAAATAGATACACGGTACATAATTTAGAGGTTTTCTTTTCTGTCTCTATTAAAATATCACATTTATCAAATTGGTGTCACTCTGCCTCAGGCATTTAAATACTCAAGTATTTATTAACTGAAAGTAAGTCCTCATTATTATTCCTGATACTGGTCAAATCCCTATGTATGCTGACTGCCACAAATAACTCATAGAAATAAATGTGTCAGAAGTTTATAATCTAAGGCAATTTTGCAAAGTAGAAATAAAAATACACTCATTCATATAAGTTTTCCTTAGGATTTCCTTTATGACTTCCCACTTAGTAGACAGACTCAATATTAAATCGAGCATATAAAAGCAACATTATTTGTAACATATCCAGCAATTTAGTTTGCCTGGAGTTACTCTGAACTATAAAGCCAACAGCGTTTTTAGGGAGACGGCCAGGTTTAACATCAGAATCTGTAGTTTTTAGCTGGAAAAAGGACAGTCTCACAGCTAAACTGAAGAACATGTTTGGAAAGCATATAATATACACGAGGCTTTTTTTTTTTAATGAATTACTGTTTTATTAAGAAAATATGAATAATTTCCGTTTTTTTTTTTCTACTTCATATTAATAGTGGAATCTGGCTAGGAATCTTCATAGAAATTCATATCATGGTCCTATCAATTGTTTCACTGTGTAAAATTGTATTGAAGAAAAAATATTGTTGTCATATTTTGTTATATTGTCTTTCTGTTTGATCATTTAGTTGTAACTTGGGGAGTTCCTTTACTTTTAAGGGTACACTTAACAGTGTTGTGAAATCACGCTTTGCAGAAGCAGGTTCTATTGTCAAATAAATTTTTATTCTGGTAAAATAGACAATTCAGAAAGATGAAGGATAGTGGTCTTTGAAAGCTATATGATTGTTCACTTTTGCCCAAACAGACAAGAAAGACTCCCTGGGAGAAATCTTTGAGATAAGAAAATAGAACTTAATGAATAAAAATGTAAGGGAATTTAAAACGGATGTTTAATCTTTGATAGAGCCAGCAGGAGCCTTGAGCAGCCGAATTTTTGCTGTGGCAAGAACAGGAATGGGCTGTACTTACCAGTGTATTCAGAAAAGCCAGTTGCTTTATGAGACGTTCATACGAGTTAAAACTTGAAACAAACGCAGATACGGGTAAAAAAAAATTCTCGAGAAAGAAACCCCTTTAAACTATTTGTGTTCTTTTGACTTTGGAAGGTAATTCTTGTAAAAGTGCATTCTGAACTAACTACTGAAGCCTGAACTTGTTGAGGAGTAGCAAATATGGCAAGTCTGACATCAACGTTTCACTATTTACTTTACCATAAATTCAGATTTCAATGTTTCGTCTGGCGTGTGCTGCGTCCCGCGCTGCACAAGGGTTCAAAGACCTATACTCTGGCTCTCTACAGTTTTGGGGAAAAAAAAAAGGTTTTTTTTTGTTTGTTTGTTTGTTTTTAACAGACTCTTTAAAAACTTTTTCCACAGCGCAACTCACAGTTATTTCCAACGGGATTAAGTGCTTAAGGGTAGCTAGCTTTTCCTATCCCTAACAAACAAACTTTTATTGGGTAGACTTGGGAGGCTTGATGAATTTGGTTTGATGGGTCCTTAAAAATTAGCAGTTTGCCCTTGAAAGATTACATAGACGCCCCTGGAAGTATAATGGCTAAAACTCAGTCACATACCACTGAGTTTCTGAGTGTCCAGCCCTTGCACCTTTGGAGTTCCTCTCCCTTTAAGATTCCACTGCCTCCTCCAAGTCCTTCAATCCATTCCTTTCTGTCACTACGAATAAGCATACAGTATTTCGAAACTAACATGACAGTTGTCCTCATCGCCAAAATATGTCCGTTTCCTTTTAGCTTTCCTATCTAATTAAATGCACAACCATACATCATGTGCTCAAACTTGAAACCTAGAACTCATCCCTGGTTCCTCATTATCCTTGAATCTTATTAATTCTATGAACAGCTCTTCAAAAATAACTTTGCAATCCTTGTACTTCCTTCCATTTCTACTGCCACCACGAACATCCAAGACACTATCATTTCTAGCTTATAGTAACTATCATCTAACTTCTAGGAAAACACACACACACACACACACACACACACACACACACACACCAATTCAACCATATTAGAGCTAACATAAGTTTAAAAATATAAACTAAAGCTGTTCACATACCAGCTTAAATTATCTTCATTTTTTTTGCACTTAGAAATGCATAAAATTGGGCCGGGCGTAGTGGCTCACACCTGTAATCCAAGCACTTTGGAGGCCAAGGCAGGCGGATCACCTAAGGTCAGGAGTTCAAGACCAGCCTGACCAACATGGTGAAACCCCGTCTTTAAAAAAAAAAAAGAAAGAAAGAAATACATAAAATTGGTGAAAATAAGGACCATACATATGCCAATGTATAAGTAGTAACTCTCACAGTACTTTGCGTGTAGAAGGCATTCTATATATTTTAAAAGCACAAATGAGCAACACAATGGTTTTGCTGTTATACCTCTCATACACAGTTAATCCTGCTTAGCTAGAGATAACGCTTGTACTAGTCGATTGTATGATATTCTATGCATTCTCTTAGTCTTTTTATTTTATTCTGTTACAGGAAAAAATGTGCATTCAGTTTGGCTACAAACAACTGAAAAGGGGAAAATGTTTTTATTGTATGTTGAATGCTATTTTTGAAAATATATATCATAAATTTAAATATTTATTTATGTATTTATATTACTTAATAATTCCAAATAGAGATGCCATTTCTGAAGGTTAAGAATTATGTAACGGCCATTTTCTTTTTCCATACAGGATTATTCTCACTTCTCATAGTATAATGGAACTCTAAGCGTAAATGATAGTTGAGAATGTACTTTTTCGGTAAGGAGAATTCATTTATGTCACCACCTGCTAGCACCATCATCAGATTATCTGCCAAATCTCATATTTTATAATATTCATTTAAATATATTTATTTTTCACCATCTTCCACTGACTTAGAGTAATCTAAATTTTAAAATCAAATGGTGGCAATCAAATATGCATGTTTGTTGTTTAATATTAATAAAGAGGGAGGGGTTTTTTTTTTTTTTTGGTGGGATCTAACTTTGTCACCCAGCCTGGAGTGCAGTGGTGCCATCTCAGCTCACTGCAACTTCCACCTCTCAGGCTCAAGCCAGCCTCCCATCTCAGCCTCCTGAGTAGCTAGGTCCACAGGTGTCCACCGCCATGCCCAGCTAATTTTTGTATTTTGGTAAAAATGGGGATTCATTCTTTTTCCATTATTTAACTTTTTTTGATAAGCATAAATTATGTAATATGAGTACTCAAAATGCATTTGGGTGATTTTTGTAGACATGTATGTTAAAAAATATAATATGTTTTCTAAAGTTTATTTCATTTATTTCAGCATTATTAAATTAAATATATTAAATTATTAAATATCATTACATTTGGTATTATTAAATTATAAATTCTGCATTTTCCCTCAGTGATAATGATAGCTGAATGTACAAAATGAGTCAAATAATTGATAAATTATTTAATTTTAAATCTCCATGTGGATTTACATCATAACAATGTAATGAGTGGTTATCAATAAGCTAATAACATTTAAATAATAGCAATACCAATTAATCCCAATATACCAGTTCAATAATGTCCAGAGTATTGACTTTCCACCTTTCAGCTATTCCCTCATCTTAGTTCTTCATGGCTTAGCTTTTACAATATGATTATCCTACCTTTATTCTTTTAGGCTTCCATTTCACTCCTTCATAAAATATTCCATTTTAACCCCGTCTAACAGCCTTCCAAGTCATGTATCAGGATTGCTAAATAGTTTTGAATTTATATAGAGAGATATATACATAAAACTTCAAGTTCACAGCCCGTAAATATCAGATTAACAACCTTAAGTGGCATACAGACCACCTGCTAATTTCCACATGCTTCCTTAACCTTCTACTTCTATACTCTTTAGAAGATATTGAAGACATTTGCTGTTATCTCTACTTTACAGTCCTTTACCATTAACGTCCTTAGATGTCCTCAACAATTCTTTCATCTTCAAATGATGCAGTATCTCACCTTCTCTGTCCCGGGACAATAGATCCTCCTATTTTAGAAGGCCATTTCCCCCACCTGTGCCTTTATTGTACAAGTTATCTACCTTGATGCTATTAGTAATTTTTTATGTGTTCACTTTCCACTGTTTAGCAGTAACCCTTTGGCCTCTCCCCACTAAATGCCAGTGGCAAACTTCCACCCCATGTTGTGACAAATGTTTTCAGACATGGGACCAAATCATCTTCAGTTGAGAACAGTTGCCTTAGTGCATACCACTCTCCACCCATGCAATCAGAGACATTGTCTTATAAATTAACAAGTTATATAGTTAGGATGTTTGTACACTCCAAATTTCATGTTGATATATGATTCCCAATGTTGGAGGTGTGGCCTAGTAGGAGATCTTTGTGTCCTGGGGACAGATCCCTTATGAATAGCTTTGTGCTCTCCAGAGATAAGTTCATGCGAGATCTGGTTGTTAAAAAGTTTGGGACCTCCTTCTCTCTCTTGGCTCCTTCTCCTGCCACATGACATGCCTTTCCCCATTCCACTGTCTGCCATCATTTTAAGCTTCCTGAAGTCCTCACCAGCAGTAGGTGCTGGTGCTATATTTCTTGTACAGTGTGCAGAACCATAAGCCAAAGTAATCCTCTTTTCTTTATAAATTGCCCAGCCTGAGGCATGCCTCTAAAACAATGCAATACACAGTGAAACAGCAACTGTTTGGTATCTGCTCCTTTACTTCTTCCCAGTAGTATGCTTTTATTTATTTATTTATTTATTTATTTATTTTGAGGCGGAGTTTCACTCTTGTTGCCCAGCCTGGAGTGCAATGGTACAATCTCAGCTCACTGCAACCTCCACCTCCCGGTTTCAAGTGATTCTCCTGTCTCAGCCTCCTGAGTAGCTGGGACTACAGGTATAGGCCACCATGCCTGGCTTAATATTACTACTTCTAACGACAAACTCCATCAAATCTCCTATTATTTCAATCTGAGACTATGGGTTCACTTATGGAACTAGAACTTCGTATTATTTTAATTGAGCAAGTATTTTAATTTTCATGGTGCCCGATATTTGTATGTATACAAATAAGAAATACTGTTTATTTGGAAAAAAGTTGTTGGACAAATAATGTGAAGAGAGTATGTAAAATGTAATGGTTAATAATAATGTTTATTAAATGATTACTGTGTCCCAGGTACTGTGTTTCACACTACCATTTAAGACTTAAAATAACCCCCATGAGGAAAGCACTATCAGTAATACATTTTTTCTCCAATGTTTTTACACTGGAGAAACAAACTGAAGCACAGATGTTTTTTGCTGGAGACCCAAGATCATACAACTGATATGTGCAGAGCCAGGATCTGAGCCAGGTGATATCTACAAATGCCTGTACTTTGCCACTGTGCTCCTTCATGTATATCTAGCTTTTACATCCTAAGTTTCTTTCTGTTATTTTATTTATTTATCTTTTTGGTGTGTGTATATATATAAAATACTATTTAAAAGTAAAAAGTTTTGAATTTTTGCTTAGGCTTTATGGATGAGAGAACAAAATTATTACAATAATAAAGAATCAAAACAATTAATGCATAAAACTATGTATTCAAGGAGGTCACTATTCATTATTCTTTTTTACTGAAAATTATATCCAAAAGTCTACTTAATATCTAAATATTTAAGCATTTTCAAAATAAACTCATTAACATTAATTTTTCTAACACAAGAAATTTTCTACATGAAAACATAATCTTTAGGTAGTTAAAAGCAATTTTAATATGAAATTTTGTATTTACCTTCAAGGGAGATCATAATGAATTCTGAATATTTTAGTAATTTGAATAGCTCTGCATATCTAGCTTTTTATTCATCAAATGGTTTTATACTTTTAGGTTATTTCACAAGATAAATAAATAACTGAGTTGCAAATGGCCAAAAATACTTTTGCATTATTTCTGATATATTGCATTGAGAAGTTTGTATTTCAATGGTATATTTTAATGCAATATTTGTGATTATAAAAGAAACATAGAAATTCCTCAGGTTTCCCATATACGCATAATTTAGAGAAGTATACTTCCACATCAGAAAAAAAGTGCTTAATCATTGTTTATTTCATCATATTACTTTGATTAAAACTTATATTTTGAATTTGTGTTGTTAGCCCATTTTAATTCACCACATATTCCTTCTTTTTACCAAGCACATTAAAAGACATAGAGGCAGAAATATTGTCACATTCCAAAGTCACAAGACCAACTATTAAATACAGAGGTAATACTTCACAGGCATTACACTGCTGGGCTTTTGCACAACTCGCTCATCCACACTCTTATTACACCTTTTAAAATATGTGGAGATAAGTCCTCTAATATGATACTGGGCTGTATTTTGATGGATCTAACCAATTAGACTCATCCTATCAAAAAAAATCCAATAATGTGCATAATGAATTCTTCTCATTCTCTGTGCACCTGTTCTCTCTCATTATGTCTAAAACTTGGGATTATTCCAAAGTGTTCCATAATGACTTTTTATAAGCAAGACAAGTAGGAGAAATTCTTCAAGGACACAGTGAATTGGTATTTGAAGTGGTGCTAACGACCTAGGTAGGAGGGAAGTGATAGCAAAAGACAGACCATGAGGCATATATCATTGAGAGGTAGGAAAGTTTATGAGATAAAGAATCATCTGCCAGTGATGAAAGGTACAAAAGTCCTAAGCAGTCCCAGTTTCTCAGTTTTGTAAACATTAGCTCATATTTCCAATCAATGTATTTTTTTCCTGTATTAATTTCCGAAAAATATTTAGGCAACACAGTCTTGTTTTGTTTTTTATTTTTATGCATCTTGGAAGATATTTAAAAGAGTAATTATTTCATGTTTTTAGCCATTGTGTGTCTGTAAAATTACATATGTTTACTTTTAGCTGCAATTAATTTTTTTTTTTTTTTGACGGAGTCTTGCTCTGTCTTCCAGGCTAGTGTGCAATGGGGCCATCTCAGCTCACTGCAACCTCCACCTCCAGAGTTCAAGCTATTCTCCTGCCTCAGCCTCCCGAGTAGCTGGGGTTACAGGAGTGCACCACCTCCTCAGGTAATTTTTGTATTTTTAGTAGAGACAGGGTTCGCCATGTAGTCAAGGCTGGTCTGGAACTCCTGACCTCAGGTGATCCACCCACCTTGGCCTCCCAAAATGCTGGGATTACAGGCGTGAGCCTCTGCACAGGCTTAGTTGCAATTAAAATTGCTTCTATTGTATAATCACCCATCTTCATCTGCATCCAAATTTCCCCAAACTTTAGAGGTTGACATAGGTAAACAATAGCTAAGTTTTTCTCTACAAAATTAAGTCATGAAATGAGACTAAGGCTGTATGGGAGTAAAATTTTAGTAAACCCTTGTTTTTAAAAAAGTCTGGTACTAGCTGGGCTTCAAATAGTTATCTGAACTGCTTTCAGTCACTTTGAAATATATAGATTAGCACTTTAATATGCTGACTTTACCTGATGGATACGAGAATGTAACACATACTATTTCATATTATAACAATTACCAATATTCAACTGTTGATTTTCTGTGGTGGAGTTCTGGGTTAAATGAGGTTGAGAAAAAGCACATATAGAATTTAAGTCTATAGCTAATCACCCAGATCTTCTTCAGAAGATGATAAACATACAAATTTAAGACAAAACTGTAGCGAACAGAATTAGCCTAGGAAAGCAAAAGGAGTCCCCTAAGATACATTCTGGAGTATGAACTTCTATTTCTCCCTCCTTTCTCTCCTTCCCTTGCTCTTACCCTGCCTGCGTCCCTCCCTTCCTCCTTCTGTCCTTCCCTTCCTCCCTGTCTTCCCTCCTTCCATTCTCCCTTTCAAATGAGCATTATGGATCTATTTTTAAGACAATGTCATTCTAAAAATATCACTGTCAGTTTGTGGATTAATGAACCAAATTATAGGAAATTAATTGCTTATTAGTATCCAATCAGCCTGACCCATAAATGAAACTGACTTTTTAAATAATGAATATTTTATAACGGTTTAAAATATTGGTCATAGAAATAACTTCAGAATAGTTTTGGCTTAAATCACGTTTTATTCTCTCCTGTTATGTTCTCTTCTTTTTATTTATTATGGCATCACTGTGATTGAAGTAATATACTATTAACATAAAACTCTAAGCGGGTTGACTTTTAGCAGAGATAATATATTCTTCAATGAGTGCTAATAAAATAATAATAGGTAATATTTATTGATAATTTACTTTATGCTAGACTTTGTATCAAGCATGTTAAATGTTGTATGACTTTAACCACTGAAACCAAGGTATTTAAAAGGAAGAGAAAAAGTGAAAACAGAAAATATAATTTTGAAGTTAATAGAAGAAAATGTAGTGGAAGGTTTATCTTACTCAGAATTTTGATGAGATAATGTTTTTATTTGCCCTTCCCCTTAGTATTAAGCACTGCACATTTCTTTCCTTCGAACTGAACTCTATGAGTTGAAAATAACTTCTAGACTTTAGCTGATAGGAAAGTGCTACCTCGGAATACTTAAACAGCTCTCGTTGAAAATTGGCTCTCTTTGTTTAATGTCAGCATTTTTTGAGTGTGCTCAGTTCCAACAGTGACAGAAATTTTAAGAAGAAAATAGCCTCAAAGAAATAATAAGCAGTTGAATTCTCACTCAACAAGTCTGCGTCGGTTTCGATTTTTTAAATTAGCAGAAAAACTGTCAATGGTATTTAAAAATATTGTATATGTCAAGATTTGAAGATTTAATTCAGATTTTTTCTTCCTAATCTGTGCTGGTGATTGCTGGCAAGGGATGGAGATAACCAGCTTTGGCTCCCTCCAGGTGAATTAAGAGTGGGCTTGCAAAAGACCTGAGATCAAATTAAGATTCTACAACTTACACATTCTGTAAGGTAAGGCAACTTCCTCAAAGTCCGTTGAGCCTCAGCTTCTACAATTTTAACTAAAATTGAATTAATGATATATTCTTCACAAAGTTGTTTGCAAAAACTCGCTTTGCCATTTATGTCCTAGATAAACATCTGTGCCTTCTTTCCATTATAGGTACAATTCTAAGCAAATCAGTTAAACTTTTAATAAACAGGAACAATAATAGTATATTCATGTAAATATAGACCAGATACTTATTTTGAGAATTTTTTACACAATCTTAGAGAAAATTATATGAACTCAAATGGAAATTCTGATTGTCATAGGTATGAGTTGGGGTCTTTCTAACAGTTGCAATATCAACATTCCTGAAGGGTGTGTATAGCAACCGGGGTTCTATGTTCTAAGTAACAGAAGAAGTTTAGCTAAATAAGCAGCAGTATTTAGAAGTACTAAGAACCAGGGGTAGAAAGCATACCACAGTGTATTTTTATGAGGTAGGTAGCAGGTTTGGCATGTTGGCAGACACAGCTATGCTCTTTAACATTGATAACCCAGCCAGACTCACAGGACCACTAACACAAGTTGACATAATTAATACTTTCTCGGCAGAGTTAATGATTTCTCAAATAGCCTGTGATTGCTCATCATTTCCTTTTATTTAATATCCTTGGATAGAAAACTCGGAATCTAGATTCATAAGTAAGGAGAGAGTAGAAAGTTAAATTTCATTAGTTGCATTACAGATCCTGATTCTGCCAAGACCATAAAAGGCTAATAAAATAATATTAAGTAATATTTACTGCTAATTTACTTTATGCTAGACATCATATAAGGATGTTAATGTTATATCACTCTAACCACTGAAATCAAGGTATTTAAAAGGAAGAGAAAAAGTGAAAGCAGAAAAAATAATTTGGAAGTTAATAGAAGACAGTGGGAAGTTTATCTTATTAACTGATTCTGCCAAGATCATATAATGATAGATTCTCTCAGACTATGAGATATTCTTACATATGCAGGAGTAAAAACTGCATATAACTGTAAAGTATATTCATTCTTTCAATTCAAAAAAACATTCAACTGCTAATATTTTAGGCACTGTTGAAATTGTCAAAAAGAAAGCAAACACCTTTGTCCTCAGAGTTTATGTGCTATGAAGGATAGGATAGTATACAAATAAACTAATAAATATAAAATTATGACAGTAGCAATAAGTGCTTTTAAGTATAAATGTAAGAATAAAGATGGTGAATAGAGTGACAAAAGAAATACTTTTGACTGGCTAAATAGCAATTAGTGAAAAAATTAATGGAAAAATTTGAGCAAAACAATAAATTGAGATGACAAACACTTGGAAAAAACAGATTTGGTTAGTAAAATTAATATTTCTGTTTTAGGATTATTATTCATTAATGAAATGAAATATATGTATCTTGATTTAAGTGAAGAGATCTGGGCTATTAATGTCTTTTGGAAAATCTGCAGTGAAACGAAATTTGAGAACTGAGTGTAAATAAGCGAGAGAAGTTTAGTCCATAGTCTAAGCCATTCAGCATCTTAATATTCAGAAGTAAGAAAGGAATACTAAAAGAAGACTAAAAAGTACTCTGGAAAACTCTGCAAGCATGGATTCTTAGAAACCAAGAGCAGAGTGTTTCAAGAGGGGAATCTGAAAAGCCATTGACAATCCTAACTGCTGAAATCCGGCACGATTCAGAACTGAGATCTATCAGAACAGCTCCTGTGGAGGAATGGGCACATACCCCTGAATGATGTGCATTCAAGAAAGAATGGGAGGCAACAATGGGGAAGCAGTGAGGACAGACAGATCTCTTTCAAGAAGCATTTCCATAATTTCTCAGTACAGAGAAGTAGGGAAATTAGGCAACATCTAGAGAGTTATGGAAGAGTATCACTGAATAAGTAAACTTCTTAGAGTCTTGATGATTATCTAAAGCCAACACTAAAAGTGAAATACATCAGGAGCAAAATACAAAGATGTTAGACAAGGTGTGCCCTGGCTTGAACTACCATCAAAATGACTTCATGATATACATTTACATTGTTCCCATATACAGCTTATGGTCATTTCACTTTCTAGTTTATATCTAACTTGTATTGTCTGGTAAAGGATTACACATTTTTTATCTCCATTACTTTTATTGTTATTATTATCCTAGAAAATGAAAACACACTTTCATCACACATTGAAGTAACTACTTACAAGACAAGACAGAGAGATAATGTCACTGGGACATCATTGCTTTGTGAGGCCCAGGGTCTTTACCAAGTGATCTGTTCCTGAACTCAATTGTGTAGGCATATTATAAATAAATTTGAATGCAAAATCATAATTTATGTTCCGTAGGCCTTAAGAGTCCTTTATAAGGAATCAAAACAGTGGCTGATAAACCCAAGAAAACATGGAATCTACCACTCTATTTGAGTTTCTTCCTTTGGAGATCAGAGTGACATTCAGGTTTGTGTGGCAGCTGTTACTCCCCTGAAAAGACAAAGGTTTGTTTGTTTGGCTGGATGATTGGTTTTACTTCCTTTACAAAATTAAAATGAATTATTTTGGTCATTTTCCAATTATTAATCTTTATTTATTCCATACCAGTATATCCTTGCAATGTGGGCTGGGTGCCATGAAAAAAAATACAGTTGACCCTTCAACAACATGGGTTTGAACTGCACGAGTCCATTTACACATAGAATTTTTTTCAATACATACAGTCAGTCCTCTGTATCTGTGAATTTCACATCTGCAACCAAATGCAAATCAAAACTTATAGTATTTGTGGGATGTAAACACTGTATATACAAAGGGCCAATGTATTTTTAATATAGGTGGATTTTCATATAGAGATATTTTACCCAGTCAACCACAGGATTTGAGTATGCAGATTTTAGCACAAGCAGGATGGCCTGAAACTAATCCCCGGCAAATACTGAGGGACAACTGTATAGCCTACAACATGACAAATCAATATTTCAGTTGAAAAAATTTATTGCTATAGATATGAGATCTTAAAATATCATTATTCCTATCTGAACAATAAAAAAAGCCCTCTTCAGTCTTTTCTGTATTCACGTTACTTGACATCTTAATCATTAGCAAAAGGGAGATAATCTCAATTTCACATCCCAAGCCAATGCCTCTTTCTGAGTTAATATGCGAGACAGTCAACCTAACAGAGACCACAAAAGCTAATAATTGTGCTGTCTGAATGAAAGTCAAACAATGACTTAGTTTGGTGTGCCATCGACGATGTGTTCTTGCATATTAAGTACTTTCTGTTTCGACTTTTTCTTATAGATGAAAAAATCCCTCTTCCTTTTTGCCTCACTTGGTTTGGGGAAACAAAATTTTCTTTCATTTATTGACATTTCATTTTTTCTGAAGAATTTCATGGAACTGGAATATCATTTGAACGAATATGAGTACTCTGTGGATAAGGTGTTCTCTCATTGTGTACCAATATTTCAAACAATTATTTTTTCTTTTTTTTGAGACAGGGTCTCACTCTGTCACCCAGGCTGGAGTGCAGTGGTGCAATCTTGGCTCACTGCAATCTCCACCTGCTGGGTTCAAGTGATTCTCATGCCTCAGCCTCCCAAGCAGCTAGGCATACGTATAGGTGTCTGCCACAACACCCGGCTAATCTTTGTTTTTTAAGTAAAGATAGGGTTTCACCACGTTGGTCAGGCTGGTCTCAATCTCCTGACCTCAAGTGATCTGCCCACCTCAGCCTCCCAAAGTGTTGGGATTACAGGCATGAGCCACCAAGCCCGGCCAAACAATTCTTTCTTAGTTTCCTTTCTTGTTTGCCCTTCTGAATCTGCTCACTATTTTTTAGTGTTCTTATTTGTAGAGATTTTAATTCAGAATATATCCATACTTTTGACTGTCCCCACTCACAAGCCATCAGATTCGACTTTTTGAAATATAGTCTCTTGGTTCTTAATTACCTTTGCTGTGGATGCTGCTGCTCACCATTATGCACCAAGAGCCCACCCAGGCATGTTTCAGGAACCACCCATAAACTCTACAGTCTCAGCTTCTATAAAAGGCCTGGATTCGCTCTTTCTCTGAAAGAATATAAGTCAAATTTATTTTTATTATGAGTGATATTTCCCTATTTTATTCCTTATGTGAAATTAGAAGTGTATAATGTCAGAGAAATTATTTAATATCTGCAAACATATGTTTCCATCAGTTTTTTGTGTGTATGCATGTCTAAAATGGAATAAGAGAGAAAATATTGCCAAATGTCCATATTGTTCTTCCATTTTTCCATCTGTTTCTGAATACTTCTCACTAACCAACTCATGGGAATTTCTTCAGACTATATTCTTCTTTATCAGCAATTTTGTATATTAATAAACACAAAGAGTAGAAAAAAACATTCAGGCCATATGCTGGAAATTCATGTTCACTGAATCTGCAATTTTGTGGTATAACAATTGTAATCAAAAGTTCTGTAAGGGTCAATAGATATCAGTGGAAAATAAAATCCATGTAGCTTAGGTACTCACCAAAGGAATATCATTTATTAATAGTTAGAAAATCGTCACTGAATCAACAGTTCATTTCCTAAATAGGACTGGGGTATTGTACAACACAGAACTCACGTATATTTATTATTTTGTAATTCAGTCACATTCCCTCCTTTGACCTTCTTTCTCAAATTTATTTTAACTCACATGAGAACATGTCAAGCCAGAGACAGATAGCGTCCTATTCAAATGTTTTTAAAAATATATTGAGGGGGTCCTGTGGGTCCAGAAATAATTTCTACATTAGTACCTAAAAGTGATAACATTTGATGGAATGCATATGAAATTATTGTAGAAATGCTTATATTCTGCTGATTTCCCAAATGCCAGCAGGAAGTTAAACTGAACATCGGGTATCATTTATACATTCATTCTGCATTGGTTGGAACATGGGGATTGTCATCCTGGATCAGACTTGTGGCAAATGAAGGGATGAATCCTCTTTATGTAATTGAGTTGTTCATTCAGCATCTATTTCTTGTCACTTGCAAAAGTCCAGGAACTGTTTTGGGCAATAAAAAAATAGCAATGAATGAAATTGAGAGTACCTGAATTATCCAATATAAACTCAGTACTGACATTGAAAGTTAAATGTATATGAGGTTATTTTCATATGTATTTTCATAGTGAATTATGACTATCAGTCTTAGACACACACACATACACACACACATATAAATATATGTATATACATATTACAACTATATGTCGTTAAATAATTACATAGTAATCTCACAAAATGGTGGTTATTATTATAATATTTGTTAGCTTAGAGTAGTAAATGCCATAAATACTAATTTTGTGGTTAAACTCTTGCATTGGGTTCTTTCAAATGTGAATCATTTAAGTTATACAGATTGTTCTAATATAGTATGTAATTATTTGATGACTATATAACAATGCAAACAGCATTCCTACCAAGCATGATGTCATGACTATGTGTAAGATTTCTCGAAATAGATCAAAGTATCTAATGTATGCATTGACTAATATTTCTTTACAAATTTTGCTTTTCAAATTGAACATGCCATAGATATTTTAAGTTAAACAACACATTAAGCTAATATTGCAGAAGAAGACTCTTCTATATTCTCCTATTACTTGCCTGAGTTGCAGACTATGATTGTGGAAACTTTATTTTACATATATATACTGTCACAAAATGGTACATCTATTTTAGATGCATGACTGCTGTCTTCACAGTTTTCTGATAATTTTATATATTCTATTTCTCAATGCATCATGAGCTCTCACTCCTGTATGCCTTTGCCCATGGTACTTCTTCCTACAATGCTCTTTTTTAAAATTTTCCTCATCTTTCAAGATTCGTATCAGTGATTCTCTGTTCCATAAAATAGGTACTGATTTTTGCTTTCTTTATCCCAGTCTCTGTGCAAAGCACATTAACTTTCAGCATTTTACTTTGTAATGAATTTTGTCATCGAGTAATACAAATGAGACATAAAAGAATCTGTAACTTCTCTAAAGGTTAACAGATGGTTAAGCTGGGAATTGACACCATGCTATCTGGCTACAAAGTGACTATGCATATTCTTCTATATACATATTTAATATATTATTTTAATTTCTCAGTATGTTTTATGTGATTATCACCACTACTAAGGTATAAGATTCTGGAGAATCAAAACCTCTCTATTTTATTCTCATAATTTCTTGTTATCAGCTGACATTCCATAAATATTAATTGATAAAAGAATGAACAGAAACATTAATGGCTAAAATTGTATTGCATTCCATGGCAGTACATATTATTTTAAAAAGCTTTTTTATTGAAAACCTATTACTTATATGAAATTAAAATTCAGCTCCTCCTAATGTTCCACTTTCCTCCTAGTTAAATCCCTTGGTGGCCTTTAGTATACATTTAATTCATTTCCCTTTCCATGTTTAAAAGCAACTCTTATTACAGAGCAAATCTCCCCGTTTCCTTTTGCTGCTATTCATGTGCAATACCTTTATTGTATGGTTTTTGTCATTCTCCTTTAATAAAATTTGATCCAATTCAGCCTAATCCAAAAACTATTTAATGATCATTAGCTATTTTTTCATCCAATTGTGAATAGAAGATTCCCATGAAATAGCAAATTGACTTGGAAAAAGCAGTGATATCTCATTTATTCTAGAGGCTCTGTCTTCATTATGGCATCCTAATATTAGGTTTCTTTTTTCTCCCCTTCTTTTTTTCTTTTTCTCCACTTAATTTTCCTCCTCCTCACCCTGTTTATCTTCCTCCTCCTCCTCTGTTTCTTTCCCGTCTTCTTTCTCCTCCTCTTTCTTCTTCTTTTTTTTTAATTTTTGAGACAGAGTCTCTCTGTGTTGGCTGGTTGGAGTGCAGTGGCTCGATCTCGGCTCACTGCAAACTCTGCCTCCCGGGTTCAAGCAATTCTCCTGCCTCAGCCGCCTGAGTAGCTGGGAGTACGTGAGCCACCATGCCCAGCTAATTTTTATATTTTAGTAGAGATGGGGTTTCACTATGTTGGCCAGGATGGTCTCGATCTTTTGACCTCATTATCTGCCCGCCTCTGCCTCCCAAAGTCTCTTCTTTTTTAAGCCTATTCTTACTGTTGATTCCTTTGAGGCTTATGCTCCTATAGGTGAGTATGTACCTTGTCTTTCATTGACAGTCTGGCTTATACTTGTGGTACAAATCCAGACTTTGTTGTGGAATTTTTGTTTTTTATGACTGATAGTCGTACGCCGCTATGAAATATTAATATAAACTGTGGCAATAAAATTAGCCTAGATGGATATGTAAGACTTTCATTTTGTAGTCCAACTTGTGTCATTGTCTCTCTAGTAAAGTAGGAATTACTTATGCAGTAAACTGTGTACTCCCTTATCAAGAGGAGGTGTACTCCCTTTCCAGTATGAAATATTGACTTATGCCTGAAACATTCCTCGACTTACAATGTTGTTTTGTCCTTATAAACCCATCATAAATTAAAAATATGGTAAATCAAAAATGACTTTAATATCTCTAACCTGCTGAACCTCATGGCTTAGCCTGTCCTACCATAAATGTTCTCAGAACATTGGCATTAGCCTACAAGTTGGGTAAAATCATCTAACACAAAGATTATTTTGTAATAAAATGTTAAATAGCTCAGGCAATTTATTGAATATTGAAAGTAAAGGACAGAGTATTTGCATCAATACTCAAAGTACAGTTTCTACTAAATGCACATTGGTTTTTCACCACTAGAAAGATGAAAAATTCTAAGTAAAACCATTATAAACTGTCCATGTTTCTAAACCTCTGTCTGTGTATAATCCTTTTTTCTCTAGTAATTTTCCCTGAAATTTTCAGCTACTTCAGCCTCCCAGAATCATTATCTCCTTCTTCTCAGTTCAGCAAGATTGTTTTTCTTTTTCTCTCTCTGCACAACAGTCCTGAAAGTTTATTTATACAAGTCATGGTGATCCTAATGCTCACCTCATTCATATAAGTTTTATGTATTTTTTCCAGTTATCTAGTTGTTAATAGTGATAGTCATCATTTGGTATGATTAACATATTACAAATGCAAGTATGTAGTTCATATTATTTTTAAAAAGTTAAATTAAAAATATTGAAAATTAAGAAATCTCTTTTGATAATATACTAAATGAAATGCACTGACACAAGATTTGCTTGTGATACCAAAAAGACACCATACAATACACCTTTTAATGTCCCGGTTTTTGACCTCAAAGGTTTACAATTTATATAAATACCTAAATATATATTCACAAGAAAATATAACATAAATACACTTTAATATGAAAACTCCTAACTCAATAACAGTATAGATCACCCTATTCTCATAAATAATAGAAAAATTCAGGCAGGAGATAACATGGTTCTGATTCCAAGTATAGATACAATTTCTGAGGGGATTAAATGACAATTTAAATGATAAATATTTTATAGTAAATATGAAGAATGCAAGCATGAAGGACAGATGGAAAAGTTTGAATCAGTGAAAAGCCTCAGCAGAAAAAAAGATGGTAGGCCACTAAGTTGGATATTCTCTGTCACTGCATATGTTTTGAGACATGAATTTAGCGAACAGTCGTCCCTTCTCATTCCTGGAGGTTATGCTCCAAGACACCCCCAGTAGATACCTAAAACTCCAGACAGTAGTAAACTCTATATACACTAAGGTTTTTTTCAGTACATACATATCTGTGATAAAGTTTAATTTACAAATTAGGCACAGTAAGAGGTTAACAACAATAACTGATAATAAAATAGAACAATTATAACAATATCCAGCATCAGTACTCTTGTGCTTTGGAGCCATATTAAGTAAAATAATGGTTGCTTGAACACTAGCACTGTGACACCAAAACAGTTGATCTGATAACCAAGACAGGTACTGTGTGACCATCCTGCAGGTAGTGTAGACAGCATGGAGATGCTGGAGAAAGGGAGGATTCATGTCTCGGGCAGGGTAGAGCAGGAAGGCACGCGATTTCATCAGCCTTCTCAGAACAGAGCACAATTTATAACTTGATTGTGGGTAACTGAAACCACCAAAAGCAAAACTGTGAATAAAGGGTTGTTGCTGTTTCCTTTTTCGTTTTAGTCACTTTATTTTCTTTTCTGTTTGTTTGTTTTTTGTTTTACTTGTTTAATGTTTTGTTTGTTTTTCTGATTGCTTTGTTTTGTGGTAAGATAAATGTATCAGGATATTTGAGAAGGAAGATGAAATTTTACTTGAGTGGCTTGGGCATGATAATCTGAGTTAGAATGAAACAAGTGTGATAAAAGTCATGAATCCAGGTCACTATGAAGGATTGATCAGGAGAAATATCTTTTAAAGTTTATATTCTTCTTTACTAAAATATACTTCTGGATTTTATTTATTTATTTGTAATATGGTTTTCTTTTTTTTTTTTTTTTGAGATAGAGTTTCATTCATTTTGCCCAGGCTGGAGGAGTGCAATGGAGCCATCTTGGCTCACTGAAACCTCCACCTCCCAGGTTCAAGTGCTTCTCCTGCTTAGCCTCCTGAGTAGCTGGGATTACAGACACGTGCTCCCATGCTTGACTAATTTTGTGTTTTTAGTAGAGACAGGGTTTCACCATGTTGGCCAGGCTAGTCTCAAACTCCTGACCTCGGCCTCCCCAAGTGCTGGGATTACAGGTGTGAGCCACCATGCCAGGTGGATTTTATTTTTACTTAATAAATTTGCTTGCTTGTTTACTTATTTGTAACTTGCTTTGCTTCGAAGAGTGTTTAACATAGAGAACATCTAACCCTTCAGATATTTTAGGCATGGGGGTAAAGTTAGTGAAAGAGAAGACGTACACAGTTAGGATTGTGACTTAAGCAACTATTGGGTTCAACAGGAATAAAAACTCAAAGTGGGAAGACAATGATGATTAAGATATGCTGCATTTGAGATGGCAGAAAGAACATCCAAGTGATAATCATTACCTGGCATTTGGAGGTAATGGTAAGAAAATACTTTCGGGTGGAAATATATATTCTAATGCCATGTATATTTAGAAGTAAATTTGAAGCCATCAAAATGAATGTTTACTACATTATTTACAGAAGGAAAAACTGGTTGAAGCGAATATAAACATTCATGCTATAAAAAAAAGGTCCCAAAGGTTTTAGTTTTATCAAAGGTAACAATTACAATGCTGTTTTATTGCACATATTTTATTTTTTACTGTTCATTTCATCCCTGGAAGGTTAAAACATATTCACATCTTCCAATAATCACATCTTTCATAAAATACAGCGTTTTATCAAAGCAGCAGGAAGTTCTTACATTTCAAAAAAAATATTTTCTATCTTTTGGAAGTATTTTTTTTTAAAGGAATATAATTTGAAGAAACTAAAAAAGGACCATTTCATCTGTCACAGTGTATGTATATGTGCACATAACTTATAAACTCACTTCTTTTAACCACAAATATTTAATTTGGCTACCTTATGTCTGAACCTATTCTCCTAGGCTACTTAGGTAAATGTAGGTCTGAACTGTAGATGATTTTGAGAATATAGTTGTATTTAGGGGAAAAAAAAGTAACTAGAATTCAGTATGGGAAGTATAAGATGCCATGATGTTGAAATAGCTGATCAGAATGATTGGTTAAATATAGTTAAAATTGTTTTAAAATTGGGTTTTCTAGTCCCTAAATGTAAAACCTTTAAAGTATTTGATAATTCACCTTAAAGAGATATAAGTCCCATTTTCATGTGTTATTATGTGCCTGGACCTCCCATCAGGAGATGTTAGTATTTTGGTTGAACCCAACCCTAGTTGAAAAATTACTTTATGAACTTAAACACATACAAACAAGTTTACAGAAAGTAAGTTATTAATTGATGCCAACTGAAATGAATTAAATATAAACTCTAAGACTATGAAGATGGTGGCAGACATAAATAGTTACTTGTCACTCTCTGATTTCTTTTTTTTATTGTACTTGAAGTTCTGAGGTACATGTGCAGATCTTGCAGAATTGTTGCATAACACACATGCCATGGTGGTTTGCTGTCTCCATCCCCCCCGTCATCTACATCAGGCATTTAACCTAGTATTATCCCTCCCCAAACTCTTGCCCCCAATGTTCCTCCCCTACTCCCCCAACATACCCCAGTGTGTGATGTTCCCCTGTCTGTACCCATGTGTTCTTATTGCTCTTCAATGTACTGCCCTTTAGAGGAGCTTTCTAGATCTTCATTTAGTTATGTCTTCTCTATTATTCATTTAATAATGCCTTATAATGATGTCTACTTGGAGTACTGGTTTCCCTTATGTGATGATTATTGCATTTTTCAAGTAGTGTTGACCTGAAGAGCTACTCAGCACCATTTTATTGGACCACAACGTAGGCTCTGTTGAGCTTTCTCTTGCAAGTCACATCAGAGAAGCTAGAGTATGACCACAATGTGTCATACTCTGGAAGCTGCCTATTAAATGATCCCATCCTTTTCAACTAAGTGAAAAATAAGATCACCAGCTTTTCCTAACTCAAAATGAAACTCACATTTCCTAATTTGAGACACCAAAATAAAGAGTATCTAAGAATCTATTTTTTTAATTGATTAATTTATTTTTTTATTGCATTTTAGGTTTTGGGGTACATGTGAAGAGCGTGCAAGATTGTTGCATAGGTGCATACGTGGCAGTGCGATTTGCTGCCTTCCTCCCCTTCACCTATATCTGGCATTTCTCCCCATGCTATCTCTCCCCAACTCCCCACCCCCACTGTCCCTCCCCTATTTCCCCCCAACAGACCCCAGTGTATAGTGCTCCCCTCCCTGTGTCCATGTGTTCTCATTGTTCAACACCTGCCTATGAGTGAGAACATGCGGTGTTTGATTTTCTGTTCTTGTGTCAGTTTGCTGAGAATGATGGTTTCCAGGTTCATCCATGTCCCTATAAAGGACGTGAACTCATCGTTTTTGATGACTGCATAATATTCCATGGTGTATATGTGCCATTTTCCCTGTCCAGTCTATCATCAATGGACATTTGAGTTGGTTCCAGGTCTTTGTTATTGTAAACTGTGCTGCAATGAACATTCATGTGCATGTGTCCTTATAGTAGAACAATTTATAATCCTTTGGATATATACCCAGTAATGGGATTGCTAGGTCAGATGGAATTTCTATTTCTAGGTCCTTGAGGAATTGCCAAACTGTCTTCCACAATGGTTGAACTTATTTACACTCTCACCAACAGTGCAAAAGTGTTCCTATTTCTTCACATACTCTCCAGCATCTGTTGTCTCCAGATTTTTTAATGATTGTCATTCTAACTGGTGTGAGATGGTATCTCAATGTAGTTTTGATTGCATTTCTCTAATGACCAGTGATGATGAGCATTTTTTCATATGTTTGTTGGCCTCGTGTATGTCTTCTTTTGTAAAGTATCTGTTCATATCCTTTGCCCACTTTTGAATGGGCTTGTTTGTTTTTTTTCTTGTAAATCTGTTTTAGTTCTTTGTAAATTCTGGATATCAGCCCTTTGTCAGATGGGTAAGCTGCAAAAATTTTTTCCCATTCTGTTGGTTGCCGATTCACTCTAGTGACTGTTTCTTTTGCTGTGCAGAAGCTGTGGAGTTTGATTAGGTCCCATTTGTCTATTTTGGCTTTTGTTGCCAATGCTTTTGGTGTTTTGATCATGAAGTCCTTGCCTACGCCTATGTCCTGAATGGTTTTGCCTAGATTTTCTTCTAGGGTTTTAATGCTGTTAGGTCTTATGTTTAAGTCTTTAATCCATCTGGAGTTAATTTTAGTGTAAGGTGTCAAAGGAGGAAGTCAAATTGTCTCTATTTGCAGACGACATGATTGTATATCTAGAAGACCCCATCGTCTCAGCCCAAAATCTCCTGAAACTGATAAGCAACTTCAGCAAAGTCTCAGGATACAAAATCTAATAATCTATTTTAATTATTTCTCTCAGCAAATAGTCACTGAGAGACTTCCATCTGCCAAGAACAGTATAAGGCTCTTTAAGAGACTGTAGTGAACAATCTATGATAATCCCTTTGCTCAAGAAGTTTATATTCTAATAAAGAAGATGAATATTTAAAAAGACAAATCTAGCTCTGATCTCAAAGAGTTTGTATTCCGCCAGAAAAAAAAAAAACTCAATAGAAAATGATTTATGTAATGTATTACTCAAGTATGATGATCTGTGTGATTTATTATTTAAATATAAGTTCCAGACTGAGAACAATGGGAATTCATACCAGGTGTATCTGATTTAGTCTAGGGACAGATTTTTACCGTATATGGAGAGGATGTATGACTGATCAAAAAAAGCGCATTTTGTTTTGATTTCTTTAAACATTTTATATTGACTTAATATTCAAATGCTGTTAATTCCACAAGTATGAGACATCAGAGGCAGATACAAGGGAACAGAGGACTCACAAAATAAGGCATTCCCAAGCATTCTGAAGAAAGAAGGATTATGTGAGAAGGAACACATGAGAACTTCAATGTGTTGATGCAGTTAGAATAAGAAGCAAAAGAGATAAGAATGCTGATGTGAACAGAGCTGTTTAATGTAGGCAAACCTGCAAGTACTTAAAGATAGGTTGTAAATCCATATTTATAACTGCATTTTTAAATTAAAGAAAAAACAACAAATAATTACTTCAGGGCTACAGGGAAAGTTGTCCAGTAATGAATTTTGGTCATTATCTAGAGAATGACGTAGTCCTTAAAGGATTTTAATGAGGTGAGAAATTTGAGTTTTCAAAGGATAACCTGTAGTATAGAAGATAAAGGGTTTGAGAGAAGCATGAGTGAATGGGAGAGAACTGGCTAGGAAATAATCTCAGTATTCTAAACGAGAGATTATGATGCCTTGACTTGGAATGCTGTATTAGTCTGTTGTCATGCTACTAATAGCCAAGCAACATAGCCAAGACTGGGTAGTTTGTAAAGCAAAGAGTTTTAATTGACACAGTTCCATATGGCTGAAGAGGCCACACAATCGTGGTGGAAAGTGAAGAAGGAGCAAAGGCGGCTGAAAGTCAAGTGAAAGAGGAAACCCTTATAAAACAATCAGCTCTCATGAGATGTATTTACTATGATAAGAACAATATGGAGGAGACCACCCCATGATTTAATTATCTCCTACTGTGTCCCTCGAAAACACATAGGAATTATGGGAGCTACAGTTCCAGATGGGATTTGGGTGGGGACACAGTCAAATCTTATCATCTGGTAACATGAAAAGAATGAAATTGAATGTTAAATAGAGTATTTAAAACCTCAAATGTTCTAAGATATTACATTGGTTTATTCTCAGAATATCTGGTAAAATCATTTTCAGGTTTCCGCACTTGGTAAATATACATATGATAAGTGAAACTAAGAAACAGATAATTCTATACAAATATATAAGAGTATCAGTGTGACTTGACTATTTTACTTACACATTTTTAGCAGGTTACCCTTGAAATCCAGAGGCAGCTACAGATTATTAAAACTGAAATCCAGATTCCACATATAAGTGAGCAAAGATGTATTTCATCTTTCTGTGTCATGGGGAAAGAAAAGATGTTGATCAAATGATACAAAGTTTCAGTCAGATGGAAAGAGTAAGCTTTAGTGAACCATTGCACACACTGGTGACTATAATAAACAATAAAGCATTATAGACTTCCAAATTGCTAAAGGAGTAGGTTTTAAATGTTTTTATCATTTAAAAAACCATGGGAGCTGATATATTTCATTAGGCTGATTTAATGATACCACATCACTACCATGTATCAAAACATCCCATTTTATTCCGTAAATATATGTGATTTTTGTCAATAAAAATGAAATCCTAAGAACCTTCTAGTTTTTAAACTCAGTAACTTTTCTTAGCTTTGTGTTTTGATAAAAGATACCAGTAATAAAGCATTTCATATGGGATATATGTTAACAAACTTTGGGAAGTGCTAGACGGTATTAATTTGTTAGTATTAGGTTTATCCTAGGTCTGCTTTTGTCTTCTCATTTCCTTTATGTCTTGCCACAGCCAAGCATCCTAATATTGTCCTATCCCAGAGTCTCCCCTGTCAACTGAAGAGTACTGATGTAAAACCATTTTCACAAACCAGAAACCCAGAAATCATGTTTTCGTGTCCCAACCGTTTGTAGTCTGCCAAGTTCTATTTTATACCTCAACTAGTTCTCAGAACTATCTAATTGTGTAAATTTTGCCCTTCTTTACCTTAGTCCAAATAAAAATTATCTTTTCTGTGGATTATAGTAATAATCTCCTAACACCCTCCTTCCGAAAATTAAGTCATTATTTATGTGGCCACAATGATAATTTCTTAATACCATCCTCATCTATAGCATCTCTCGTTATACACTCATGCATATTTCCAACACTCAGTGTCTTTTTATCATTTTTGTTATAAGGAGAAAGACATAAGCGTGGTCCAAAGGAACTTGGAGGTGTGCTCCCCACCGACTTCTCAGTCCTCAGCTTGCACCACATGCCTACTACTTGTCTGATGTCGACACAAGCCTGTTTTCAGTTTCTTGAATGTGCGTTGTTATCTCTTGCTACGTGCTGGTCCCTCTACCTAGTGTTCTCTTTTTTTTTTTTTTTTTTTTTTTTTTTTGAGACGGAGTTTCGCTCTTGTTACCCAGGCTGGAGTGCAATGGCGCGATCTCGGCTCACCGCAACCTCCGCCCCCTGAGTTCAGGCAATTCTCCTGCCTCAGCATCTCTTTTCCTTTCTGCATTAACTTAAATGTCACTTTCTCTACCAAGAATTCCCCAATTAAGGTGAAAATCTTTGTTAGATGCTCTCACAATACAGTGTACCTATTATATTGCTCACAGCACTTACCACGTTTCTCTTCTTTTGCTTGTTTGATTACAATTTTACTGGCCTAAAGGTAGAAGGTCCTGACATACCAGCAGTAATTATTGTTTTTGTTTATACTTGAATATCTAGTTCTTTGAAAATAGGTGCTAAGTAAATAAATACTGAATGAATAAATCACCCCCAGGTAAAACAGACATTAAATTTTCCATTGCAAAAAAGCTGTCATTGACTTCCATTATCAGATAAAAGCCAACCTCTGAAAAAGCAGTAGGATTATTTTCTTCATAGTTCTGCTCCTATGTATTCTATATACATCAGATATACATTCCCTCATACGTTGAATTCCCACAAATGATTTTCCGTCCCTGAATCCTCAAGTTAATTTTTGTTTCAAGGTAAAGCAAACTGGAACAGGACAAGCCTATTGAGACCTCAGATCCTGATGGATACAGAGCCAGTTACAGATCTGCAATCACTCTACCTCCTACATTTCACTGGACTACAAAGTCCCTTTTAGATTCATGCTGCTTGTCTGTACTGGCTTGCCGACCCCAGGGCTAAGCATGAGGTTCCGCTGCTCATGTGTATCTGTCAAGTCACTTCCTAACAGAAATGGCAGTGGAGTTGAGTGAAAGAAAACGGATGCCTTGAAGCAATGAAATGTAATGAGGACATTGCTAGAATTCTTTTGCTTTGTTTGTTTGGTTGTTTTACAGATAGACATTTATTTATATATGTGCATTTAGATATGGCAAGTTTGCACAAAAATGTTTAAAGAACTGATTATTTCAGAGAAGTTGGATGAAGAGAGATTTTTTTCTTAAGTTTGCTTTGACCTATCTGATTTTTCTGTAATAAACATTTATTATTTGTGAAATTTTTTAAAGTTAAAAAAAAAAGGCAGTCAAGCATACTCTTCATTCAACCAGATCTTTAATTAAGTTGGACACTACCTCTTGTTAGTCATGTGCACCTAAGAGAATCCATCACTCTTTACATTTGCAAAACAGTCAAATTTCCAGCTAGTTTCAGTCCACTAGTATGTTCCAGCACATGCAAATGCATTTTGAAAAAGACTACTATTAGCAAACATTTATTCTAAATCTGAGTAGAAGTAGGGCCGCTAAGGTGAAAGCAGTATTTTCCCTTCATCCTCAGGCTTGCCTCCCCACCGTTCTGCCACTCCTGTTCTGAGCAGAGCCATTAACAGTAGCCGCCGTTCCCTAAGGAGAGGACTAATCCCAGAGAAGTTCAACTCTGGACATGCTCAGGGCTGGGAACTACCTGGAAGAAAAAGCAGAGGTGACCAGAACGCCAGGTAAAAAGCTGAGCCTTGTCAGGGGTGAGTCATGAGAGGCTAGAAGCAGAGACCAGTGCTATACAAAAGAGCTTGCAGAACCAGAGGCATCAGATACAGACAGAACCTGGTGGCCTTCATTCAGTTGGAGGCTTTAACAATGAGATCAAAGAACAAGGAAGAAGATGCTGAGGTGCTTGTGCTGGGCCTCCCTCCTTTCAGCCTCTTCGGAGTGGCTCAGGAAGGTGTACCCTGTCTTTGTCACCAGGGCCTCAGGATCTTTGATGTCTCGGGGTCTCACCCCTGCAAAGAGTAATTGAATGCAATTTCCCAAGGCCCAGTTTTGGTTTCCAGAGAGGTTTGGACAGCCTCAGCTTGCTAGGCTGCTTCTCCTGGCTCTGTGTGAGTTGATAGAGTATGGTTACGTGGAATAAAGACTGGGCTATGTTGACCAGTTTTCTTATGGGCTTGCCATGCTGTCTAACCCTGTCTTTGCCAAGTCTTAGGTCATTACTTGTCACTCTTCCATCTGCTTGTGTGTATTTGGTTTGGGGCTTAAGTGGAGGAGCTTTTGAATATCCTATTACTAAATCCAGTTCATCTGTTGTTCCGTACTTTTAGGGTTCCATGTAAAGGGCCTATGGTAAAGTGACATGAACAGATGAGATATCTAGCAGTACATGATACTAGAAGGCAGTAGGTTCTATGTCCTTGGATGGAAACCCCAGAACGTCTTGAGGATTCAATGTCCATCCCCAGTAGAGAGCTGGTAGAGCTCAGGGTATTGACAATAAGGCCCACTGGCAAGGAAGGGGCAAGGTTCCAGGCTTGGTGAGGTTGTGAATACAGGGCAGGACACTAAGGCAGAAGACAGCCCTATAGATTGCTCAGTAGAAGAAACTGTAATAAGAAAGAGAGTGTCCAGGAGGTAAGGTTCATCCAAGGGCTTGCGATAATCCACCTTACTGAGGCAAGAGTCTCCTATATTCTTATACAACCAGGATTAAGACATTAAAATAATTAAGAGGGAGTTCAATCTCTGTGTCGTGGGTGGGAATAAGACTTCCAATATATTCTCAACCCTACAGACGAGGCAGAGTTGAGCCATTTATTGAGCAGTTATTATGAACCAAACATTGTTCTAAGTACTTCACACATATTAACTCATGTAACGTCACATACACCTTATGGGATAAAAAATATTAATATCCTAATTTAACAGATGAGTAAAGAAAATAATGAGATGGCAAAGAAAATAATTTCCTCCCCAAAGCGACTATAGATGGATAAGATGAGTCCATCATGTTCCTTAGAGTCAGTCTCTCTGTATTTTTCTATTCTCCTCAATTCTCCAGACTTTTGACTAACGCTGCTGAAATGGAACCACCTAGCAGTGGCAGACACAGTTGATGTATCAAATTTATGCTCTCTGCATTTACCATTCTCTTACCTTTTAAAAGTCTTCTACTGCAAATACCTGATCTCTACACCAAAGGGCATTCTTTGCTTGGAGCATGCTTGGTGAGAAGGCATCCATGACAGGGAGATAACACCCCTGGGAACAGTCTTCAGTGGCTACCGGAAAAGAGTAGCTGATAAATACCAAGCTTCTTTGCCCTCAGGTGTGACAGCTTGGAGGCAAGTGCTGCACAATTTCCCAGAGATTTACTGTGAGTCACAGTTGCCCATATAGGAAATTGTCCATTTGATCCCTTCATTATCTTACATTACTCCCTACTCTTTTACATGAAATCGCATCCTATAGAAACTACCTGCATTCAAATCCTTATCCCAGGGTCTGGTTTAGGGATAACCAAGCCTCATCTATATCCTCTTCATTAGGACTGCCTATAATAATTTCTTTTTTTTTTTTTTTTGAGACAGTGTCTTACTCTGTCACCCAGACTGGAGTGCAATGGTATGACCTCAGCTCACCTCAACCTCCATCCCCTGGGTTCAAGAAATTCTCCTGCCTCTGCCTCCCAAGTAGCTGGGATTACAGGCACCTGTCACCACGCCTAGCTAATTTTTGTATTTTTAGTAGAGACGGGGGTTTCACCATGTTGGCCAGGCTGGTCTTGAACTTCTAACCTCGTGATCCATCCTCCTTGGCCTCTCAAAGTGCAGAGAGCACAGGCATGAGCCACCACAATCAGCCATAATTTCTTATGTTACATTTATTATAGTTGGCCTCATTCTTTCCAGGGAAACTTTCTGGGAATTTGGAAGGATGGAAAAGTCACAGTTTCTAGAGATTTGTCATCTTGGTCCCTGAGTTTAAGAAACAATGGAACATTGTGCATTGGAACAATGAAACATCAGAGAAAGCTGCTGTTTTATTCTTCAAAAGACAGATACAGAAGAATTCCCTCTCCATTTGTCTCTTATCAGTTCACATCTGGTTGAAGTAGTCTGAAAGATTTGTCTAGATGAGGCTATAAAGTGTTTGGCTCCTGTTCATTAATTTGAGAATAGTATGTCATCTTTCTGTGCATAATTTTTCTGGGAGTTCAGAATGACAAAGTCCATAAAAGCTGGAACCAGTCTTCCACTACCAGTTTTAACTGGAGCTTTACTGAGATGTTCCTTTCATAGATAACTTTGAGTTACTGTCCAGTACCCTTTAATTTCCCCAAGAGAACATAAGCATTTTTTTTTGCAGGGCAGGTCTAGTGTTAACAAATTCTTAGTTTTTATCTATCTGAGAATGTCACAATTTATATCTCAGTTTTAAAGAATAATTTATTATACATATGGAATTCTTAGTTAACTATTCATTTGTTTGTTTGTTTAATATTTTGACTATATGGGCCCACTGACATCTGGTCTCCAAAGCTTCTGATAAGAAATCTTCTGATAATCTTTTTGAGGATGTCTTCTATGTGATAGGTGGCTGCTCTCTTACTGTTTTTAAGATTTCCTCTTTATGTCTGTTGGAAATTTGAGTATATATCTCAGTGTGTCTCTTGAGTTCATCTTCAGTATATTACTTGGAGTTCAATGAGCTTTTTGGATGTTTATATTCATGTTTCTCATCAAATTTTGATTTTTTTCAGCCATTAATTCTTCGAATATTTTCACTGCTATTTATTTTTCTGTTCTTCCAGAGCTCCTACATGTGTACATTGTTCTGAATGATGGTGTCTCAGAGGTCCTCTAGGTTTTATTTACTTCAATCTTTAATCTTTTTCATTTTTGTCCCTCAGTCTTAATAATTTTATTTGTCATATCTTTAATTTCACTGATTTTTTTTCTCTCAGATGAAATCTGCCTTTAAATTCACCTAGTAAGTTTTTCTTTCAGTTATTGCACATTTCATTGCTAGAATTTTCCAGAATTTGTTATATTTTATTTATTTTTGTTACTTCTCCACATCTTCTTTTAGTTCTTTGAGTATCTTTAAGACAGTTGTGTGAAGCTCGTTGTCTACTAGACATGCCATCATGTCTTTTTCAGAGATCGTTTCTGGTTATTTATTTTTATTTAAATAGGCACACTTTTATCTTTCTGTGTATGTCTTGTGATTTTCTGTTGAAAACTGGGCATTGAATCTAATAATGTGGTAATTCCAGAAATTAGAATCTTCCTCTTTCCTATCACTACTGCTTATGGTTATTGATTTTCTTTATTGTCTTTTTCATTATTGTAGGGTATTTTATTGTAAATAATTATCCTGAGGTATAAACCTAAAGTTTTCCCAGTCTTTTCTGGGTCTGTATCTTTCCCTGGGCATGCACAACAATTTTCTCATTTTCCCCATATATGCAGTTACTTTTGAAAGTCCTAGTCTTTAATATCTGTCTACCCAAATAGAAAAAAAAGAAAATAAAAGTGGAAGGGGAAGGTCATCAGCTCTCTAAATCCTTAAAAGTCCATTTAAACAGAGGGAGACAGGGCTTGCAACAATAGGAGAAGGTGCAAAAACAATGCCCACCTGTCTCTCTACACCTCTGTGATCACCAAGCAGCAACCAGACATAAGAGCACAGACTCCTGATATTTGGAAGACAGGGTGACTTTTACCTATTCTGGCTCCCTCAAACTATGTGCAAGCTGCTCCTGGAATGCATGCTCAGCCATCTGTTACACGGCTGAGGTGAAGGATAGGTAAAAATTTCAGTCAATTTTAGCTCTTAGCTAAAATTGACTGAAATTAACTGTAATTTAACCTCTAAGATTTCTCCTGAAATTTAAAAGCCTTCAATGGACTCCAGCATTTCAAAGTAGTCACATCAGGCAGATTCTGTCAGTGCAGTTGTTGTCTAAAGGGGAGATAGATTCCTGGTGCTTCCCACACTACCATCTTTTCAGAATTATCTAGAATTTGTTTGTATTTTGCACTTGTAAAAGTCTCACAGCTGTGTTTTGACTGTACTACTAGATTTTAAAAGTGGTCAGATTTTTCAGGTAAATATGGTACATATCCTACTTTATGCTGCAATTTCTGATATGTATGGTGATAAAAGAAAAAAAAAAAAACGGTACTGTATTGTGCTAACCTCCCATCCTAGGAAAGGGCACATTTATCAATTCCCTTATGCTTCATCACACAAAATAAGTGATATAAAAGAATAAAAAAAGATTCTGAACTTGAATTCCTACGGGATTTGACTCAATTTGAGTTTGCCAGCAGTATACATTTATAAACAGTTAAGTGAGTAGAGAAGTAAGGGCAAAAAGAACTGTAAAAATGACCAATTATTTTAAGCCTGTTAGAAAGCATAGAGCTATAACTTACAATAAACTTTCCAAAATCTCTTAGCTATGCAACTGAGATGTTCTCTTTGATGTAGTAAGAGAAATGATCATCTTGTGCTGCATAGGGCCACTCGAGTCTCCTTGTTATGTACAAACAATTCTAAATAAAAAAGAAGAAGGTAAAATGTATGCTGGGCAGGTGATGAACAAATTTTGGCCCTGTCTTAGTACAGTAGTGACATGAAACTCAATCAACTGCTAAATGATGGACAAGGAAAAATGTGTTTGAATAAGAAGAAACATGCTTTCTGAGGAAGAAGAAACCAGCTCTAAAGGAAAATGAAAATGAAAACAAAATTTTAGGAAACACCAAAATCCACCTTACCTTTCTTCCTCTTAGGTTTTGTCTGCATTTGTATTTTTGTAACTTCTTGATTCTTTTTCTTTTTTTTTTTCCTGACAGAATGCAATGAAAGATGTTCTTCAAAGTCAGCATGTATCAGTTGGTCTTAGCTTTGGGAATTAAGTGAATTTCTCACATGGTTCAGTTGAAATTACCTACTTGGTGTAGTTGAAGTTCTAGGTGAAAAAAACTAAAGAAATTAGGACTCTAACTTGGAGTTATTAGGAAAAATTAGAACATACACACAATAAATAAGACTATTTTCATGTCCTACGCATTTAATTTCAAATATATTAAAATATTTACAATTGTCCAATGACATTGGCAAAGTCTATCTTACTCTCTTCTAAGAATTCAAGATAAAGGAAATCTAGTCAGTCCAACATCCAAGTTTATCATGGCTTTGAGCATCACTGAGTAGATGTAGTGAAAGAAAGAATTGTATGTGTTTTCTTATTAAAGCTGATTAAAAATAAGATTCATCCTAGTTATACTATAAATGTTTTCTTCTGATTATTTTTCCTCAGAATGTGCTGTACAATTTCAGAATATAAAATAGACAATGCCTAATGTTATAATTTTAAAAACTGATTTGATAACTATAGCAAATTGGATTTCATTTTTATGCTTATTCAAACCATGAAGACTTTGAAGTTCTTATTCTGGCAACCTTTCCCAATTTTACCCTTTGTCTTGAGATATCACAGGTTAGGCAGGCCCCTGTGTATAGGATACCAACTTTTTTTTATAACCATCTCATTTCTGACTATTTCTCTGATGAGATTAAAAATCAAGTCACTAAAAGAAAGAAAAAAATTCAAGTATACATTGATGTCATTTCTCAGTGGAAAATAGAAATTAATAAATTATATTAAAAATAACATTTAATACACTTGTCTGGCATTTTATATATTTTGTTGCATGAGGTTTCAGAGGAGATGTCTTTTTCTTTGTTTATCATTTGATTCTTACAGTAGATACATATTCAAATGTTGACTGTTGACTGAATATATTGATAATGACTATGAAACTCATAGCTCCTATTCTTGCTCTTAAATCTTCATATAAAATGTAAATCTCCTGCTGATCTATCTGCCTACTTACTTCTCAGAGTTTCTGAGGGTGTCTCACGTATCTGATAACATTAACATGTCTGATACTTTACAGCACCTACCAGCACCTTCATATCCTACTTTATCTCTTTGCATGTGATATCACTTTGAGAAACTTTGTTGAAATTGCCTCATTTCCACTCTCCTATAACTATCAATGATGACACCAACAAAAGGTATGATCACCTTTTAGGTGTCAAATACCTCAATGCATTTTATTTTATTGTGTGAACTTACTCTAGTGGGAGAAAATGTTTCAGAAATTTTTGGTAAGACTGCTTCTAATCCTGTGAAATGCATAGGGCAATGTCTCAGTCCTGTGGTAGACCAAATGCAGGTTCAAGTTTGAACCACTTGTATAAGTGTGAGCATGGATATTGGAGAGAACAAGCCAACTGTGGCTGGCTGAAGTTCTTACTATAATTCCTGACTTTGTATTTAGTGATTTTTCCCCAAATTGTTTTCATGTTCTCCTTCATTCCACTTCTCTTTGAAATCCATATTCTCTCTTCTTCTTTCTATATTCTTCTGAAGCCAAAACACTAAATTGTCTCCTTTCCTTCAATATCCTCCAAGCAAAAAATAAGCCCACAAGTCTATAAGACATAAGAAAGCAACACAGCCTGTTTCTCATTCAAAATTTATTTCTACATCTGAGACTTTTCAACTCAGAGTCACTTGTATTTTGGTGAGTTATTAAAGGCTGATCAGTTTCAAAAGCTATAGAGTTATGTCTTTGTGCAGATATGTTCTTTCATTTTTACTGATTCACTTTCTCTCATCCTCAGGATGCTCTTCTTTTAAGCTTAAGGGATATAAAGATGACTAATACGGTTAGAATCTGTGTCCCCACACAAATTCATGTCGAATTGTAATTCTCAGTGTTGAAGGAGAAGCCTGATTTGAGGCAATCGGATCATGGGGGCAGACTTCTCCCTTCTTGTTCTCCTGACAGTGAGTTATCAGGAGAACTGGTTGTTTAAAAGTGTGTAGCACTTGTCCCTTATATCTCTCTGTCTCCTGACCTGCCATGTGAAGATGTGTCTGCTTCCCCTTTGCCTCCCGCCATGATTGTAAGTTTCCTGAGGCCTCCACAGCCATGCTTCCTGAACAGCCTGTGGAACTGTGAATCAATTAAATCTCTTTATTTTTTTTTTAATAAATTGCCCAGTCTCAGGTAGTTCCTTATAGCATTGTGAGAACAGACTATTACAATGGCTCAGGTATGGATTATATATTTTATAATAATTAGACATTCAGAGACTATGATAAATCATGTGCATGTAGTACAGAGATCTGCAAACCAAAACCCAAAGGCCACTCTAGGGCTTAGCCATTTCTTTTTGTAAATAAAATGTTATTGGAACACAGCTACACCCATCTATATACTCAATGGGAGAAACTAGGATGAAACATGTAAAGCCCCAAGTCGCAAAATTTAAGGAGACATTCACTTTCAGCACCCTGCATTGAAATGATCCTGAAAATGAGTGCCGCTTCAAGTTTTGTTCCTCAGGCACTCAAGTCACAATCTTAGCCCACGCCTTTTGGTTGCATATTCTCTGTGGCTATTTTCACTTTATAACCTTAGAGTTTAGTCATTGTCACAGAGACTGTATGGCCTGCAAATCCTAAAATATTTACTCCATGACCATTTATGTAAATTTTTGGCCCACCTGATTTAAAGTTTAAAAAAGTTATAAATTTGAGACCTCTGAATAAAAGATGGACTATCATTAGTGAAACCTTCATTTGGAGTTTCTTAGAAAGTAGCGTGATATCCAATGGAAGAAAACTGGCATGAGGATGAAACCAGTACGCAAGCTTAGTAGAGTAATTTTGAGTGGAGTGTAATGGCTGGAACTCTAATCTGCCCCCTACACAGCCCACTCTTTCTTCTCCAGGAGTAGTAAAGACTACAGGCTCAAGAGTCAGTCCACCTGGGTTCCAGTCTTGGCATTGCTACTTTAAAAGAATGTTCCCTGAAGTTAAGCTGTTTTCCCTTCCTGAGATTAATTTTCTCCATTTATAAAAAAAAGGGTCAGGAAGTGAAAACAATAGTGCCTGCCTCAAAGGATTTGGATTTGGAGTAAACAGATATTTCATGGAAATAATTTAAAACAGTGTTTGGCACATGGTAAGATAGTAAGTTCTGTATAAGTATTAACAATTAGTGTTATTATGTGAGGCTGTGAGAGTTAGGTGGCTATCAGAAAAAAACTGAAGCAACAAGTTTTATTAAATTTTGTAACACATCAGGGAAATATGTTATTATATTATGACTGCCTTTCCTATAATTTGTGATAAAAGGAAATAAGTCTCAAACACCACATGTTCTCACTCATAAGTGGATGTTGAACAATGAGAACACATGTGCTCAGATAGGGGAACATCATACACTGGGGCCTGTCAGGGGTTGGGGACTAGGGGAGGGATAACAGGGGGTGGGGAGATTGGGGAAGGATAGCATTAGGAGAAATATCTAATGTAGATGACCGGGGGATGGATGCAGCAAACCATCATGGTATGTGTATACCTATGTAACAAACCTATACATTCTGCACGTGTACTCCAGAACTTAAACTACAATTTAAAATGTATATATAACAAAAATAAAATAAATAAAGATACTAAAGTTCCATATGAAGTTTAAGGTGGTTTTTTTCCAATTCTGTGAAGAAAGTCACTGGTAGCTTGATGGGGATAGCATTGAATCTATAAACTACTTTGGGCAGTGTGTCCATTTTCATGATATTGATTCTTCCTAATCATGAGCATGGAATGTTTTCCCATCTGTTTGTGTCCTCTCTTAGTTCCTTGATCAGTGGTTTGTAGCTCTCCTTGAAGAAGTCCTTCATATCCCTTTTTAGTTGTATTCCTAGGTATTTTATTCTCTTTGTAGCAATTGGGAATGGGAGTTCACTTACGATTTGACTCTCTGTTTGTCTATTATTGGTGTATAGGAATGCTTGTGATTTTCGTACATTGACTTTGTATTCTGAGACTTTGCTGAAGATGCTTATCAGCTTAAGGAGCTTTGGGGCTGAGACGATGGGGTTTTCTAAATATATAATCATGTCGTCTGCAAACAGGGATAATTTGATGTCCTCTCTTCCTATTCGAATATCCTTTATTTCTTTCTCTTGTCTGATGGCCCTAGCCAGAACTTCCTATGTTGAATAGGAGTGGTGAGAGAGGGCATCCTTGTCTTGTACCAGTTTTCAAAGGGAATGCTTCCAGCTTCGGCCCATTCAGTATGATATTGGCTGTGGGTTTGTCATAAATACCTCTTATTATTCTGAGGTATAATCAATCAATAACTACTTTATTGAGAGTTTTTGGCATAAAGGGCTGTTGAATTTTTTCGAAGGCTTTCTCTGCATCTATTGAGATAATCATGTGGTTTTGTCTTTGGTTCTGTTTATGTGGTAGATTACATTTATAGATTTGTGGATGTTGAACCAACCTTGCCTCCCTGGTATGAAGTCGACATAATCGTGATGGATAAGTTTTTTAATGAGCTGTTGGATTTGGTTTGCCGGTATTTTATTGAAGATTTTTGCATCAATGTTCATCAAGGATATTGGCCTGAAATTTTATTTTTTAGTTGCATCTCTGACAGTTTTTGGTATAGGATGATGCATAGTCAAGAATATCCTAAGGATAAAAAAAAAAACAAAGCTGGAGGTATTACAGTACCTGACTTCAAATTCTGTTACAAGGCTACTATTATCAGAACAGCATGGTATTGGTACAAAAACAGAGATATAGACCAATGGAACAGAACAGAGGCCTCAGAAGGAACGCCACACAACTACAACCATCTGATCTTTGACAAACCTGACAAAAACAAGCAATGGGGAAAGGATTCCCTATTTAATAAATGCTGTTGGGAAAACTGGCTAGCCATGTGCAGAAAGCTGAAACTGGATCCCTTCCTTACATCTTATACAAAAATTAACTCTAGATGGATTAAAGATTTAAACATGAGGCCTAACACAATAAAAACTCTAGAACAAAACCTATGCAATACCATATAGGGCATAGGCATGGGCGAGGACTTCATGACTAAAACACCAAAAGCAATGGCAATAAAAGCCAAAATAGACAAGTGAGATCTAATTAAACTTAAGAGCTTCTGCACAGCTAAAGAAACTATCAATAGAGTGAACCAGCAACCAACAGAATGGGAAGAAAATTTTGCAATCTACCCATCTGACAAAGGGCTAATCTCCAGAATCTATGAAGCACTTAAACAAGTTTACTAGAAAAAAACAAAAAACCCCATCAAAAAGTGGGCAAAGGATATGAACAGACACTTTTCAAAAGAAGATATTTATGCAGCCAACAAACATGAAAAAAAGCTCATCATCACTGCTCATTAGAGAAGTGCAAATAAAAATTACATTGAGATACCACCTCAAGCCAGTTAGAATGGCCATCATTAAAAAATCAGGAGACAACAGATGCTGGAGAGAATGTGGAGAAATAGGAAATTTTTTACACTGTTGCTGGGAGTGTAAATTAGTTCAACCATTGTGGAAGACAGTGTGGCGATTCCTCAAGAATCTAGAAATAGAGATACCATTTGACCCAGCAATCCCATTACTGGGTATTTTCCCAAAGGATTGTAAATCATTTTATTGTAAAGACGTATGCACACGTATGTTTATTGTGGCACTATTCACAATAGCAAAGACTTGGAACCAACCCAACTGGCCATCAATGATAGACTGGATAAAGGAAATGTGGCATATATACACCATGGAATACTATGTAGCCATAAAAAAAGATGAGTTCATGTCCTTTGCAGGAGCAAGGATGAAACTGGAAACCATCATTCTCAGCAAACTGACATAAGAACAGAAAACCAAGTACCACATGTTCTTACTCGTAAGTGGGTGTTGAACAATGAGAACACAGGGACACAGGGAGGGGAACATCACACAATGGGGTCTGGGGGTGGGGGGCGAGGGGAGGAATAGCAGGGAGTGGGGGAATTGGGGAGAGATAGCATTAGGAGAAATACCTAATGTAGATGATGGGATGATGGATGCAGCAAACCACTACCATGGCATGTATATACCTATGAAACAAACCTGCACAATCTGCACATGTAGCCCAGAGCTTAAAGTATAATAAATAAATAAATAAATAAACAAGTAAATAAAAAGATACTGAGGATACAAAAGGAAAAGAAAGAAAAAAGTTACCATGTCATGTTTACCATAGAAAACTGTGCCTCCTTGGTACCACTCAGGAATGAGGACTCCAAAAGTACTTTGGGGGTTTTCAGGGAGAAAGTTGAGACCCAATAGCATTCAGATTGGGATAACATGCCAATTAAATCTGAGTTACTTTATTTCATATGGTCTTTTTAATAACAAAGGTTGTGAGGATTTGTGGAGTTCTGATTGCAAACATTTTTACATAATTTCTAGAGTATTATAGTGAAAGGAATTGAGAGATTCATGGATAGAATACTGTAAGAATTTAGATAAGGGAAAGATTACTCTCATCTGAGCATTAGTACATCCGGAACGACAGAATGACCAGATTATATAATCAGGGTTTAGAAGGATACATAATTCACACATCATACTGATCTGAACATTTAAAGGTGACAGGAGAAAGCTTGACACTCTCATGAGGAACACAATTTAGGACAACAGACAGTCCTACAGGAATAAAATATTTTACATGGAATAACTAATTTTTATCGTTTTATTCCTGTAGCCCACATGATAAGACAAATGAATCAATAAATGTCCTCATGTCATGTCCTGCATATTTGTTTGCCCTGATTGACTAAAATATCATCTGCTCAAGGGATTCTGTCTTTATCCTCACTGCTTTATACTGGTCCTGTTAATCTCTTAAACCTATTTCATTATTCATATCACTAAAGGGTCAAGCATATGTGCTACTCTTAGAGTCTAATTACATTTTAATTCTTTTGTTGGGATTTTTCCATTGCTCTTTTGTCACAATGAACTGATGTTTGAGGCAGTTTAGAAAGATATTTGTAGTTTATAATGTAAAAGCAGCTCACAATGCAGCCCATGAATACAAGTGATTCTTTGAGTGGACACAATATGTGTTATATGAATACAAATAGTTAAATGATGTTATTTTATTTTATACATTAATTTCTCAGTTTTATGATGAAAAATATTTGATTGTATAATTCCATGCACTCCCTATTTGAAGAAAGGTGTTCAAGTCAACTGAAAATACCTCCAATTTGGAATTACTAAGATCTTCCAATGATCACAAAAAGCATTTTGGTCAAAAATAATGGTAATATCTTATTTGAGAGCTTACTATGTACTACACATTGTTCAAAATGATATGTGCCTATTGATTGAGGTAATCAACAAAACAAATCTTGTGATTGGTGCTATATTCTGTCATTCCTAAACTTGTGGTGAATGAAACATAACTCAAGAAACTTTTACCATACCAGGAAGCCAGTAAATTGCAGAGTTGGCATTAGATAAACTGCATTATAGACCAGGATCCATGAGATTATTCACTGCTAGTCACACAATAAAATATATTTGAAATGCTATCAAATATTGCTTTGACCTGCCTTTGGGGAGCTAGACACTGATTTCTTCAAACAATATTTTCTCTACATCTTTATTGTGGAACAATTAGTTAAAAAATAAATAAAAAAAAAGAATCTGTGCAGGCCACATATGCCAGAGGCTAAAGGAATTGCTGTCCTCTGTTCTGTTCCTGTCCACCTCAGCACTTTTGGTCTCTGGGGCATGCTGTTTGCCTTAATCATAAATGGAAAATGAAAGGCAGAATAATTAAAGAGCAAAGCATAATTATGACCAAGATCTAAAGGGAGCAAAACTAACATTGAGTATTGGCCTTCAATTTCCTATTAGTGCATTTAGGATTAGCTATAAACAGCCTTGTTAAACCCAATTTAATAGTTTATCAGAAGAATTTTTCTTATTAGTACAGGCTGAGTGACATGATTTTTAGAACCATGTTTCTGGTTATGCATGAGCATTTTTCAACATTGATTTTGTATTCTAAGATTTTATTATTATGATTGTTATTATTTTTATTTTTTCAATCACAGTGCCATTTAAGAGTCTTTCTTGAAAGATATTGCTTGGCATATAAAAGCTTTGATGCTCTTCTTAGAAATATCCTCTGTTCCAATGATAAGTAGATATAATTTAAAAACATATTAAAACGTGGGAAAGAGGAATTTCCCAAATATGATCACATAGTTTGGTTGGAAGTGTAATAAAATACAGAGATGCTCAACAGAAATATAATTCACAGCCAGATGGTGATGATTTGTCGGAATATCTATTTCTTTGTATTAATCATAACACTGGCATCTTTTGTACATTTAATAAATATTTGAGAGTAATATAGTGCCATATCTGTATAGTGTCTGTTGTCCCTTCTTTTCTTTTTTTTTTTTTACCCCTTGGTAATAAAATTATTTCCACTGAAATTTTTTTCCCACTTATTTTAGTTGTTATAAAATTGGAAGCAGCTATTTTTCAACATCTGTTGAAACAGATTGAGAGGCATTTTGGCAAATGTGTTATCACATGTTACTATGAAGTAGTATTTCAAATCATTTTGAATGAAAATTAAATTTGGAATTTCCAGACTGATGTATGCTACATCTGTAGACTCTACAGATCTAGTCTAGAATTTGCATTCTAGACTAGATTGCCAGTGAAAAATTATGTTAAATATATTTCTGATACTGGTAATATTTTCTGTTTTATTTTTATTTATACAATTAATAGATAACACTATACATCAGTTGTTGTTTCAAGTTTTTGAAAATATTTCTTGATAATTGTGTTTCCAGTGGAGTAAAATAAAATAAACTTTTCATATATGGTGTACTTATATTGGATTTTATTACATAGAGGTATTCATTAGGTACTTGAAACTGACATAGGAAGTTAAAGTGATGTTTTCATATCCTCAACAGAAATAAATGAAGAGATTGCAGTGACCACTGAGACAAATTTTAGACTTCCTTCCAACTTTCTTCATTTTTAAAGACTTACTAAATTTTAATTTAATGAGTGTATAAGCTACCATGTACTAACACTATGTTTAAATCACAAAGCCAAAGATACTGCTTAAAAAAAAAAGCCCTGGTAAACAATGTATTCTTTTTGACTAAATGTTTATAGTAATTCAATGTGTTTATTGTAGTATAGAAATTTGAACATTCTATAATCAATTCCATTACTTTAAAAAACCCAATAATATGAAATATAAAATCTCTAACTTGACAAAGTGATCTTAAATGGCCTTTTTGGGAAGCAGGGAGCACTGTTGGTCCCAGATTTTGTTAATTTACAATTCTCAGCTTTCTATATGCATGCTAGATTTTTCCCTATGCTAAAATGCTCAACCTACCAAATACCCTCTACTTTCATTTAAATTGCATAATTTTATTACTATCTAAACAAATGGAATTTAGCATAAATGTTGGATGTTTTTAACTGATTATTTCACTGCAGAAAATAGGGCCTCATCTAAACTTCAGCTAACTCAAGACACGTTTGTTATTAAAAACAACTGTAATTAGAAATTCAAGTACAAAACAAATGGAATAATCAGAAAACAATTTTGATCTTTCTTTCTAGTTTTTCCTTAGGTGTCTAAATACTGTGTTTCATAGCATATTATTGAGTTTTTAAAGATATTTGAATTAAATAGTTGTAGCTTTCCCAGGAAATATCCATTTAGAGCAATAACTTAAGGCTTATGATACATAATAATAGACAAATTACTGTATTTTACTTATTAGCTTTGTACTGATTATCTTTGAAAAAGAATAAAATATTACTAAAAATAATTGGTTATAAAGAATAGTGTGGGAGTTTTTAACAGAAAAAAAAAGTTCTTGGCCTTATTTTAATTTTCTTGATTTTTTTCTTTAAAATTTAAATTACAGTTTGTATTTTCTATTCTTTGTTCTAGGCCAGAAGTGACTAATTTCCAATGCCATAAGTTAGTGCCACTCAGAACTTTCTGATTAGGAAATTGAAGGAAATACATGTTTTCATTTTTTTTTTCTATGGGCCACAAAAATTATTATGTGGGTGAATTTCAAAATTCTAACTTTGTAGCTACTCTTCAGCGTGATATAGTTGTTAATAAATGTTTTAGTACAAAAATAATTTTTCTAAAAATCATACTATTTTTATACTCAATACCAACACGAGTCCAATGTTCATTGTTTAAATAAAGAAATAAACATAGCAGTATTTTAGCAAACAGCCTCAATCACACTTTTACCACTTGCAATAAACAGAAGCTTGCCTCATTGGTTAAGTGCTTTCCTATTTGTTTTGGTAGAGGCTTGAGGGCTCTGGAAAATTCAGAATACTAAAGTTGAAGGTCTATTAACAATGGTTGTGGCAGCCTATTTGAAGCAGCCCCTGTGAAGATGCCAGCTGCAGCAGGGGAGGTGTGGCCAGGGTTGCCTGCTCCACAGGGCCTGCAGGAGGCCGCGAGCAAGCAGGAGCACCGAGTTGGCTGAGTGAGAGCCCGGTGCTCCTGGGCACAGCTGCAGCCTCTCAGCAGTGGCTCTGGACCTGGGCATCCTCCCACTCTAAGGGGCCCGAGAAGCCACTGATCCCTCAAGCTAAGAAGTGCCTGCTCCAGCTCCCTGGCCTCTGCCGGTTCCTGGCGCCTGCTGTACTGTGGAGCAAAGTTGTGGCCAAGACCGGGTACTATCTGTCACCACCCGGCTGGTGTGTGCACACTCAGGGCGGTGCTGACACACCAACCCCTTGCCACCTTGGCCTCCTCCAGACTTTGCGTGCTGTATTAGTTCATTTTCAGGCTGCTGGGTAGAAATACCCAAAACTGACTAATTTATAAAGAAAAAAGGTTTAATTGATTCACAGTTCTACACGGCTGCCGAGGCCTCAGGAAACTTGCAATCATAGCGGAAGACACCTCTTCACAGGGTTGCAGGAGAGAGAATGAGAGCTGAGCAAAGGAAGAAAAGCCCCTGATAAAACTATCACCCCCATGATTCAATTACTTCCCACAGATCCCTCCCATGACAAGTAGAGATTATGGAAACTACAGTGAAAGATGAGATTTGGGGAAGGACACAGCCAAACCATATCAGGTGCTCAAGAGTATGAGAGGGAGGCAGGGGGTGCTAACAGCAGCTCAGAGTGGACCTGCAGGCACCCCTCAGCTGGAACAGCCCGGGTGCTGTGGACATGTTGATGGCAGGAGGCAGACAGGCTCCTGGGTGGAAAGGAGCAAGTCCCTGGTGAAACCTCCTTTTCAAACCAGGGCCAGCCTGAAGCCTGAGAGCTGGGCTGGTATGCCGGTTCAGGGTGGAGTCTGCGACCTGGAGAACCTATGGTGATTTTTCCAGGCTTGCTTATTACCCACCATTGGGCCAATCAGCACACACTTCCTCCCCTCTAAACCCATAAAAACCCTGGACTCAGCCAGACTCACACAGCCATTGGGACTACCAGCTGAGAGAAGGAACTAGCCATCTCAGGTCTCCTCGAATCTTCAGGATGACCCACCTGTGGCAAGGAGCTACCCAGCCACAGGTCTCCTTTCTGCTGAGAATTGGACACTCTTGGGAGGACCTGCTTGTAGAAAGGAGCTACCCATTTTGGGTCTCCTGAGAGCTGTTCTGTCCCAGTGAAGCTCCTCCCTGTCTTGCTTATACTCTCATGTATCTCACTCTTCCTGGATGTCAGACAAGAACTTGGGACCCGCAAAATGGTGAGACAGAGCACTGTAATATAAACAGGGTTGAAACATGTTCCTTGCTCACCACTTTGCAGGTGACAAGAAGGAGAGAAGAGCTGCATCCCTTTGGAGAGCCCAGATCTAAGGGCTCCCAGAGCCAGTGCTATGACACCCCCTTTGGCTCTGCAGTTCCTAATATCTCCAAGCTTCTGGGTGCCACTGTGGTTCCCGGTGCCACAGTGGAAGATGCTTGTGGTATGCCTGGTCCATCTGCAGCCTCCCACAGACCTGGTGCCTGTGCTGGCACCTGGAGCTGTCCACTCTGCCGCAGCTGAGGTGCCTAGCTGTGCATTGTGGCCAGACCTTTAACTCACTCACCCATCCCTCACCCCTCCATACCTGGCTTCCCCTTGGCAGGGATGGATCCAACCCAGTAGTACGAGCAGAGCACAGCCCTCCAGGCTGAGTGGGTGCAACAAGCCAGAGGCCCAAGCAAAACTCTGGCAAAGATGCCACCAGCCATAGAGGTTTCTGGCTCGAAAAGGAGAAACCTAAAGAGCCTGTGACAGTAATATAAAAACATATTTATTTCAGGTTGAATAGTTGTTAGATAAAAACCAGCTGTGAACATTTTATTTAAAGGAGATTAAAACTATTTCAGAAAAATGATTATCCATTTCCTCCGTGCTAGTTTCTGTTTGAGCAGTTTAATCAATTTCTTGTCAATATCCCAGACGAGATTGAAATTCCATAAATAAAATGACAGACACATGTTTCTCTTTGTACATTTTTTCAACAAAAAATATTCAGCTGAACGTTTACTCTCTAACTGGGTTAGTGGTCCTGATGGAATTTAGATGAGAATATCTACAATTATGTCTCCAAATGGAGAACTGAACCTTATAGGAGAGAGTACAACAGTATAATATCAGATGTGACTGTTCAGAAATTATTTTTCTAGGAGTCTTATTTGATTCATGAACAGAAAATGGAGAGGAAATTAGCTTTTGTGGCTCATGCTGCCTTCAGTTTTTAGAGAGAATTTCTAGTTTGTAAGCCATTTTGTAAATCAATGAACTGATCACTATTTTATTACTTAGAGAAACTGAGAATGGTATGAAAATACAGGAGAACATAAATGCCACATACATTGTAAATTAAAGTATAAAGCTTCACAGGTTTATTTTAAATGACAAGAAAGCTAAAATTTCCGTAGCACTGTTAATCAATGTGAAATTTCAATGGGACATATTTTCTTGAAACAAAAGCCATATCTAACTTGTAAGAATCAGTTTATGAAACAATGCCAAGTTTACATACTTGCCAAGAAGCTGGTATTTAATAAATATAGGAAATAGACACAGCTAATAAAAAATTTACACTTTTCTTTTATTGAAAGCTCCTTATCTTGGTACTCTTAATTAACTCAGACAACATTTTCCTCTAGCATTATCTCTAACCTCTCTTATATGACATTTATTATTCGTAGTTTTGGTCTTGACTTGTGGATAATTTTGGTCTGAGTCCTAATTCTTAAGTGTTCCCTTATCACTTCATTTTTCCTCTTATTAGCTGTTGCTTTACATAAGAGACCACTGAGTGCCAATTCATTTTGTAGAGAAGGTCAGTTTTATCTAAAAATACCAAACTTTGTCTTGCTTCATTTTCTGGCAAAAAGAATGAAGATCTAAAATTATCATTGTGAGATAATACATACGTCTTCCAGGAATTTCTCTGGCTCCCAGACAGAATTATTTTGGAGATTATATGGCGGTCATAAAAGTCAGCATGTGCTTTGCTGTGGACTGAATTCACCACACCCCACGCCCATTCCGATGTTGAAGCCCTAACCTCTCATGTGACTATATGTGGAAAGATATTTTAGAGGGTGATTAAGGTTAAATGAGGTCATGGTGTGGAGGTCCAAATCCACTAGGATTGGTGGCCTTATAAGAAGAGGAAGCCCTCTCTGGCTCTCACTCTTTCTCTCTCTCTGTCTTTCTCTCTCTCTCCTCTCTCCATATCTGCCTCTCTCCCTCTGTGTGTGTGCTCAGGCAAGGAAAGACCGTACAAGCACACGACAAGAAGGTAGCTGTCTGAAAATCAGGAAGAGGAACTTCACCAGGACATGACTCCATCAGCACCTTGATCTTGCCCTTCCAGCCTTCATAACTATGAGAAATACATTTCTGTCATTTAAGCCACTCTGTCTATGGTGTTTTGTTATGGTAGCCTGAGTATATTGGAGCATGCTTATTTTCAAATCATTAAAACAAATGAGACCAAATATAATAATTTTTACAAAACCTCACATTTAAATATTTTCTTCTTTTCAAATGGAAATCCAAATCCTTCTTTATACCAGCACTGAGAACCTGGAAGCTAAAGACTGGTGCTGGGATCTTCACTCTAACATTACATGTACTAATTTGGTGGTTTAGACAATTTAGTTAATTTATCTGAATTCGTAAGAGGTGTTATTAGTAACAGCAATTGAGAAAAGGAAAGTTTAGATTGCCTATATAATCTTTACGACACTTGTTCATAATTTTGGATTGTCATATGCATTTAAAAATTTAATGTGGAAATCTTATGAGGTAGTGAATGGAAAAATTCTTAAAGTATAAAAATCTCATTTCAGTTTTTCAAGTTAACGTTTTCTCACATGTGAAGTCATGCTAAAGGTGCAAAATCGGCACTGGAAAGTGTGTAAGCCAAATTATATGAGCAAGAATATTATAAAATTAGTGTGCAACATTAGCGTTTTTAATTTAATATCAAAACTGAAAAATTATGGGGAAGTATGTAAAGAGACAGTCATAGTAACCACTTGAAAATGGATTACGTGCCATGTTTGACCCTACATTCCTTCCATTTCTTTAAAAAGCAAACTCATTATCTACAGATATTAATCTTAAAAGTCAAAATTAGTTGGTTTTGAAGCTTAAAAACCTCAGTGCTAAAATTCATCATGTTATAGAAAATTATAATAAACTCATCTTAGACATCTTATTCTCCTTATTTTCTATATAAGGAAACTGACAACTAGAAAAAATAAATTACTTTTGTAAGACAGTGTGGACCAGATTTTCTGTTTCTTAGTTTTAAATAACGAACCTCTATACTATATGTCTCCTTATGTGGAAAAATAGAAATATGAAACATGTACCCCTCAAAAAAAGACTATTTTGACAGGTAGTTTGTGGAAATTTTAAATAATATTTAATTCATAATTGAGGATGTGAGGGCAGGCATGGTGGTGCGTGCCTATATTCCCAGCTACTCAAAAGTCTGACAAGGGAGGATCAATCACTAGAGTCCGAGAGTTTGAGGTCCACATGGGCAACTTAGCAAGAAACTGTCTCTAAAAATCAAAGCAAAGAAACAAGATGAAGAATGTTCCATGTGGTTTCTGTTATCTACTATTTAACCTGGTTAAATAGTAGATAGCAGAAAAAGAAATGCTCCAGGTAGTTTACTCAATACATGTTTTTTGAATAAATGTACGAATAGCAAATGTATATTACAATAATTTATCAATTGTATAGAAATAATAGATGATTAGAAGAGCAAGATAATAATTGCAACAGCTTTGTAATTCATTTTGGAGAATTTTAATTTCTGTATCCTTTTCAATGTTGTGATAGAGGCCAAACATTCTCACTATATAACCCACATACTTAATATAGATAGAGCTGACATAGATCTGCTTTTAGGTGAATCCTTAGGAATAATTGCCAAGGAATGGTATCTGTCATTAAAATATATTCTTCAACTCATCTAAGCAGAAGCATAAATACTTCTGCTCTAAATAGTCATAATAACTTGCTCTTCCTATTCAAACCCCTGTCAAGACATAGCAAACTTAGGTAACATGTTAAGTAATATATAAAGTTATATACATATATAGTGTTTATATATATATATATATACACACACATATTTTAATGTGTGCATATTATTTTATGTCTGTACTAAGAGAAAACACATTTTTTATGCTTATATTTTAAAAATCTATACTTGTCTCTTATTCTTCTCTTAACTAGAAATTTACTCTTTGGGTAATTTCATTCTTCTTTTTATTGGATGAATTCCCTTCTCTTCAATCAGAATTTTTTTTTTTTTTTTTTTTTTTTTTTTTTTTTGAGATGGAGTTTCGCTCTTGTTACCCAGGCTGGAGTGCAATGCGCGATCTCGGCTCACCGCAACCTCCACCTCCTGGGTTCAGGCAATTCTCCTGCCTCAGCCTCCTGAGTAGCTGGGATTACAGGCGCGCACCACCATGCCTGACTAATTTTTGTATTTTTAGTAGAGATGGGGTTTCACCTGTTGACCAGGATGGTCTCGATCTCTTGACCTCATGATCCGCCCTTCTTGGCCTCCCAAAGTGCTGGGATTATAGGCGTGAGCCACCGCGCCCAGCCCTTCAATCAGAATTTTAATTTTCTTATTTAACTGCGTTTTCATCGGTCAAATCATAGTGAACCTCTGAACTGCCGTCATGGTGACTAATTTCTGTATCCTCATTGCAGAAACATTCACAATAATTTCACAGCATTAATTTTAATGATCATTACATATCAAAATAATCTGAAATATCAAATAAGCAGATATTTGTTCTCAAATTTATGAAAAAATAAACATAAAAAGAAAAAAACTATATGTCTCAAAAGATATTTTATAGTTATATGGTCTATAGATTTGAGTCTACATATTCAGAACAATAGAAATTAATTGATGTTCATATGTGTGGCATTATTAAACGATATTAGGAAGAGTTATAGTAATACTATATAGTATTACTATATATATATAGTAGGTAGTTTCTGTTGTTCACAAAATACACTTGATTGGTTCCTTTTTCCCCAAGCTAGAATACTAGTGTTTTGTGGTTAATTTCTGTAGGCATATATATTACTAGGGTTCTTAGTAGCAGTCAGCAGAGATTACTCTAACTAGTTTAAGCCAAAAGTGATTTGATAGTCACTGGGAGACATCACAAACAGAACTATGTGACAGAACTGAGTCATTAAGAACGTTGTCTCAGGTAATATGAGGAATCTGAAAAATAATTTACTATTTGACACTCCAGAACCACACTAATGCTGGCACTTTCATTAAGCCACTGTATTAAGAACTGTCTGATAGGTCAGAAGTAAATATCACTGTTACAGGTCATGCCATGTCTGCCACAAATTACGTTCGCACATACTCAAATTCTCTCTTGTGATTTAACTTAGTTCCAAATCAAAGAACCCTTACCGTTACCACTCAATAATCAGAAAACATACAACCCCATGAAAAACCAGCAAAATCTTTGAATAGGTATTTCCCCAAAGAAGAGCATGGAAAAATGTTCAGTATCACGTTGGAAATAAGTGATAGTGGGACCCAGTAACTCTACTCCTCAATATCTACCCACCTGAGTCATGAAATCATATGTCCACACCAAGATTTATAAGCAAATTTTCGTAGCAGCATTATTAAAAATAGCTAAAAATTATAAATAATCCAAATGTTTATTACCTGATGAATGAATAAACAAGATGTGGTATAACCATGCAGTGCAATACTGTTCAGTAATGAAAAAAAAGAGGCATCAACATAGGCTACAATATGGCTGAGCTTCCAAAAGAACATATCCTGTTTAATTCTATTCATATGAAATGTCAAGAAAAGCAAATCTAGAGAGAAGAATATTACGAATATTAGACAGCCAGGTGCAGTGGCTCATGCTTTTAATCCCACCACCTTGGGACGCAGAGGCAAGGGGATTGCTTGAGTCCAGGAGTTTAAGACCAGCCTGGGCAATATAGCAAGATGCACTTCTAAAAAAATAAAAATAAAAAATAAAAAAACAAAAAAAAAATAAATGAAACTCCTACAAAAATTATCCAGGCATAGCAATGTGGCCTGTAGTCTCAACTACTCAGTAAGCAGAGAGGGAGAATCATTTGTGCCCAGATCAAGTGTTGCAGTTAGTCATGATGATGTCCCTTCACTTCCGCCTGGGTGACAGAGCAAGATTGTCACTTAAAAAACATAAAACAAAAGCCACCATGTAGATGTGGTTGCCTGGAACATTAGACAGAAACAGAGATGACTGCAAAAGGGCAAAAAAGAATACTTGGGGGTAATGAAAATATTTTAAAAACTGGACTGTGGTGATGGTTGCACAGTATGAATCTACTAAAAATCATTGATTTGTATCTATAAAATAGGTAAACAAAAGAGCCAGGTGAATATGTATGAAAAAGCCAGGATAAATAAAGTTTCAATTTTTTAATTGAAGAAATAAAATTCTATGCACAGTATTTTTTTTTTTCTGTATTGTTTACCTTGGAAAATTCTTTGAGCATTGACTCATGTATCTTCAAATGCTCGAGAGCCTGCAATGTGTGTTTCAATGTATACACTTGAACATATACATCTCATTTGACTTACTCTAAATAATTATTCTAAAACATTACTTTAAAAATGGAGTCTATTACCACTATTACACTTTTTGTATGTGTTGGTTTTATTTTACAAAATAAATCCATGACTGTCATCTCATTTAATTTTCACAGCATTTTTGTAAGTTAGGTAATAATAGTATAGTTATATTTAAACCTTACTATCTGTTTGATCTGGATAGCTTATATAGCCATTCTAAGTTATTTTCTTATCTGAAAACATGGAAGTATTAATATTCTTATGTCCCTAAGTTATGGAGCATTGTGTGAAATAGTATTTGTGAAGTACACAGAGCACAGTCCTACATAGTAAGCACCTGATAATGTGTATTAAAAAACAATTCTTTTTATTATCATTAATTGAAGTATTATTTTTAGCAGTGAAGAAGCTGAAACTTCCACAACCAAAGTGACTCTTGCCCAAGCTCACATAACTACCAGATGCAAAGTTATAAGTAACATGTGTTTCCATCACATAAACATCATAGCTTTTTCATGCTGAAGTTTGTTTTATGTGGGCATTAGAACTGCTGGTGTGTTTCAAATAATATTTGCTGTAACAACTATGCTTATAAATACAGTAAATTGTATGTTTAAACTTTTTTGTTATTGACTTGAATTTCAAAAATATATCTAAACATTTAAATCTTACAAGTGTGTATTTATACACTTTTATAAATTGTTTGTAAAGATTTTCCTTTAGAAGTATTTTTGTATTGAAAATAATCTTTTCATTCCAAATAAATATTTTCTGCATATTCTTAGTACAGGAGAATATTACCTAGATTCAATTGAATAGAAAGATCTATCTATAGATATAAGATAGCTTGCTCAATTTTAATGAGTGCATAGTGAGTTTCAAACATCAATCATTATTATAAAACTATATGTATATTTAATTTTCTAGTATATTTTACAATGAGTAATCTGGTCTCTTTGGAGGATTATTTCCTATTACAAACTTGATATAAATCTTTTCTATATTTAGAAATATTTATACTTAAATTTAAAAATGCTTCCTATATAGATATGGACTCTGTTGTATCGACTGTATTCTTCAAATGACTGTATTTTGCGCTGGTCTATAAATCATAAACAATAGAGTATTTTCAGTATTCTATATTCAGGCTTGGTGAATATTCCTAAATTTTAATACACAAAACCAGGATTAGCAGCATGAATATTCATTTGCTTCTGTCCTTTTCTCTTTCTGCATATTTTTTCTCATAATCTATTGACCTCAACTTCCCATACTTATTTTATGAAGCTTTTGAAAATAATTCCAAACTGCATTCTGTGTGATATATATAACCTGCAGTTTTTAAAATGTTAATTAGGGATTTTTACATAAATTGTGTAATTTGACCATAATAGTAACACTTTATATGAAGAAGTTGAGTCTTTAATATATTCTAACCTCAGAAGTATTCAAGAAAACTCTTATATTAGTAAATGATTTTGAGATGTGAATTAGGTCAATGTCTTAAGTTCTTGAATAGAGAGAGGTAATTGTAAAAGAAGGGCACAGAAGACCACACAGATGCAACAAACACATTAATTAGCTGGAAAAAATATGGGAAGTACATTGTGCATGTAGAGTAAAATCTCATTTTATCTAGACTGGAAAGATATGTGGAAAATTCACAAGGTCTTGAAACCTAAAATTTGGCTTTGTTGTGTTATGAAATGATTATGAAACCATCTGACCTTATTGAGAGCCCACTAAGAGCAAGGGAGTTTGATTAGGTCTGAGAGAGTGTGAGCAATATATAAAAATATTTTTTTTCTGCTGTTAAGAAGTGTCAAAGTAAAAAAAAACAAATATTAAAAATGACTCAAATAGATTTTGAAGGCTTTAATCAGCTGATGCACAGCAGAGAACGTCGTAAATCTAGGTAACTCTCAGGACTAAGCAACATTGCAATATTATAGGGTTGAGGAAGAGAAGCCTACATGATTTGAGATGTTCTCAAGTGTCATTTTCCTTAACTTCTGCAAAATTTGTGGTTGGTACAATTGGAAGATTGTTTTTCATGTTTCTTTTTAGAGCTCTTTGGTACAATTTTATTTCGACAGCTGTCAGAGAAGTTTTCTTTTTTTTGAGAACTGTCTTTGTAAAACTTGTAGATTTTCTGTTAACTGTATAATGTCGATTAAGTTTCAGGGAAGGGGGATAAGGAGAAAAAAATGGAAACAGAAAAGATAAGAAAAAAGAAGGAGAGGAGGCAAGAGACGAAGCTAGGAAAACTGGAATCTGTTTTAATTCTTCAGTGGGAGTTAGTGATCTAATGAATTTAGGGTTTAAATATTGCGGACTCTTTTTGTGAACCCAGGCAAAAATATTAAAATTTCTAACCCATAATTTCATCATCTGTATAGCAAAAATGAAAGATATTGTTAATCATATATTAAAAGTCCATGTGAAAGCACTTTGTAAATCACTTTGTGTAACTATAAACAGTCATAAAGGTGTATTATTGCCATTGCAATTTAGACATTTCAAATTATAGTTTTAAGAAAAAAAACAAGTTGTTTTAAAAATTGTGAAAGAAATATACACGGTCAAAATAACTGTTAAATCATTCTATATTCATGAATTTTCCAAAAGACTTAATTCTGATGTGGAATAGCTAGGTGGATAGAGATAGTAATCTATTGGAAAGTTAATCGTGTTCTTAAAGGAAAATCAATGGCAAAGCAAATGCTAACCTGAGTTTTGAAGTACTGTAATACAGAAGAGATCCAGATTGTTATCTATGACTCAGAAATTCCTGATAGAGAAAGGAAATCTGTTGGTAGTGGACAGGAATTACTATGACGGTTTTGTAATGCCTCAGAATATTGTTGCAACATGATTCTTATTTCAGCACCATTTTATAACTTATTAAAGCCTACCATATTTTGTATCTCATTGGAAATGTTTGTCCAGCTTGTGTTGTAAGTAGACTGGGCGTCAGAGACATCATTCTGGAGTGGAGAAAAATGAGAATTTTGCATTTTAACAAACTTTTCCAAAGTTACTCACCCACTCACTGCCAACAGTGGAATTACTATTCCTTCTGACGTTTAACCTAATACTTCATTCACTATTAGATAGTAGGTGCTAGGGAGGCACAGCTAATGCAGATGTTGTTTTCCATTTTCTTTTTTTTAACCTAACAACTAACAACAATTAACAAACAAGCCTATTTCATGTCAATTGTTATACTAGACACTGGATATACAGAGGTGAATGAAAATCATATGATTATGTTCATAAATATTAAATTCTAATGAAAGGAAACTGCCAATAAAAAGGTTAAAAACTTAAACAGTCCTCTGAAGTATCAGAAAGACTTTAAGGGTAGAGAAGGTCAGAATATACTGATTGTAAAAGCATGGTGAGAGAAAACATGTTTGAGTTGTTAAATTACTTCTGGCACTTCAACAATGCTGAAGAAAGATTAGTACAGGGTTGAGGTAGTTGAGAGCAGATGACATAAATTTTGCAATGTATTAATATGGAAAAATACACAAATGTTGGCAGATTTTCAGAAATGTCTAATATGAGGTCATAAAGATATATCCTATGTTTTCTTCTAAGATTTTATGGTTTTAGGTTTTACATTGAGGTCTATGAGCCATCTTGAGTTAATTTTGTGTGTGCTATGAGTTTCAACTTTATTAAAAAGCATATGTGTATCCAGTTGTCTCAGTATCATTTATTTAAAGACGGTTTTTTTCCCACTCAATTGTATTGACACCCTTGGTGAAGATCAACCAATCATATACTTAAGTATTTATTTCCAAATAGTAAATTCAATTTTACACACACACACACACCCCACACACAAACACACACACACACAAATCTCCAAATGTCAATGACCTTTTGTTTTGATTATTGTAGCTTTTGAAAAACTTGACATGATAAAATGTTTTTCCTCTTTTTTCTCTTTTGCAAGGTTTTAATGATTATTCTGTTTCTCTTGATTTCTAAGCGAATTTTAGAAACAGCTTGTCAATTACTTTCCAAAAAGCAGCTGAAATTTTGATAGGGAGAATCTACTCGGTTTTTTTTTTTTTTTTCTTTCTGTTGCCTCTCTGTTCTTCACATTGCATAATGGTCATTGATCTGTCTTCAATATTGCTGATAATTTTCTCTTCCAGATCAAAACTCTAGCTCATTTAATGAAGTTTTTTTCTATTTATGCATTCTACTTTTCAACTCCAGAAGTTTCATTTGTAACTTACATTTTATAATTTTTTCTTTATTGACATCCTCTATTCAATAAAACATTGTCATATATTCTTTTTAAATTCTAAACATAGTTTATGTCTACTAATTATGTTAATTATATTAATATTAATTTTTAAACTAGTTTCCTTTAGATCCTTAATGTACAAAGGATGCTATAACAGCTGCTTTGACAGCTTAGTTTCAATATTCAATATCTGACCCACCTCAAAGGCAATTTCAGTTGTCTGCATTTTTTTCCATTGTATAGATCATACTCCCCCTTTTCTTTCCTTGTCTCATGTTTTTCTGTTGAAAACTGTGCATTTACAAAACACTATATAGTAACTCTGGAAACTGATCTTCCCTTTTCTAGAGTTTGTTGTTTTTTATTTATTTGTTTAATGACTCAGCTAGATGAGTTCAGTAAACAGAGTAAAACTTCTGATATTCTTCAGTCCAGGGACATGAGAATGTACACAGTCCTCTCCCCTTCAAGGGTGACTTTTTTAACTTCAAGGGTTATCTTTGAATATCATTTTTCTCGAACTCCCCATTAAGCTTCTGGATGGCCTAGACTTTACTAATTTCTAAATGATGCCTCCGCTGTATATTATTTTTTTTTTACAATCCCTAAGAAATGTGTGGCTCCTGGTTCTAACTGATTGTAGTTAGGCCCTTTGGCAAAGATCAGTATTTGAAATTTGTCCAGGCCCTCCATGGGGAGAACTTCTGTTCATGGAACAGTAGCAATAGGGAGGGAGGGAAGGAGATGAGTAGCTCATTCTCTATATGCTGCCCCACTGTGAGCAGGAGCCGTGCATATGCACATGGGAGGGAAGGGGCGCAGGTGAGCTAAAAACTAGCACCACACCTGGCTGCTATAAACATGGTTTGTGCTATGGTTTGAATGTCCCCATCAAAAGTCATGTTAAAATTTAATTGCCATTGTAATGACATTAAGAGTTTGGATCTTGCAGAGGTGATAACGTCATGAGGCCTCTGCGCTTGTGAACGCATTAATGCCATTATTGTGAGAGTGGGTTAGTTATTGCTTCACTGGACTTCTGATAAAAGTATAAGCTTGGCCCCATTTCTCTTCCTTTTTGCACGCCGGCTTTTGTCTCTTGCTTCCATCATGGGATGACTCTCACCAGATGCCAGCACCATACCCTTGGACTTCCCAGCCTCCAGAACTGTGAGAAATAAATTTATCTTCATTGTAAATTACCCAGTCTGGGAATGCTGTCATAGCAGCATAAAATGGACTAAAATACCAGTATTGTTTTTCAGCCAGATAGTGGGATCTACTGGCGTTCATGGCTGCTGTATCTACCTGGAATAGATTTTCCGTTCAAGGAAGTAAGGGAAGATAAGAACTACCATGCAGCTGCCAAGCTCACTCTTTCAGCTTTTCTGCTACACCGTGCTGTGCTGAAAAGAGGGACTGTGCTGTTTACCAGCTGTCTTGCCTGGCTCTTGCCTACATAATGGGAGTTTGTGGTAGCGTACGATGTTGTCTGGCTGCTACTACTGATTTGATGTAGTCCTTCCATGGAATGAAGTTTGGAAACTAGGATGTTCTGATAGCTTACATTTTCTGAAATCATCTAGAATAGCTCTTTCATCCCAGAGAGGTGAGAGCAAAGCAGACTTCCACATGGCCTTGAGCCTGCTGAAACATTCTTCTACAAAGCGAAGCAATGAGGAGATGGGGGGGATACCTATTAGAAAACCATAATTTCTCAATGTTCTTACCAAGATTTTATATATTTTCTTAAATAAATGTTTCTTAATCTGCTGTAAGTCTTTTCATCAACCTCCAGGTAATCTGAATAATTAGTTTTGCTTAAATTTTACCAGCATAATGAATGTTTATCCAACCATCTTATACCAGCATTTTGGAAGTCCTTCCTCCAAATTTTAATTGGGGAATAATATGTTCTGGCACATTTACAAAAGTTCTAGGCATGCCTTCTGGAGAATACATTAAAGGAAACAAAAGTGAAACATCAGGATTCCTGTTAGAAAAAGAGTGCCATTGTCCCAGTGAGAAATATTTGTGGTGAAAGTTGAGTTTACGAAAATTGGGTAAAACCAATACATACATTAAGGGCAAATTTGATAGAACTTGCTGTAGGATTAATTTTCTGCATTTAAGGACAGGATTGAATTTAGGTAGGTATGCATGGTTTTGTCTTTAATAGATGGTTATGTGATTTCATAGCATGAAAGCAAAAGCAGACAAATAGGTTTCAATAATTTAAAGCAATAATTCATTCTAGAATATACCACACTGAAGTGCTTGCCAGGTAAAACTCTCAGAAAAATAAATATTTTATGGAGATAAGTAGGTGGTTGTGGAGTTTAGAGGTAAATGTGTAGTACATACCAATATACAGATACATTCTAGAAGGAGGAAAATGTGTAGTAAATGTGTAGTACATACCAATATACAGATACATTCTAGAAGGAGGAAAAACAAATAAACAACAGGAAAAGAAACATGACTAGAGCCCTAGACGTTTCTCTATGGGAAGGATAACTTCTAAAGTTTAAATAATGGAGATAGTCAAGGAGTGGCCTCTGAAATAAAGATAACTAAAAAGTATTTAGTGGGAAAGAATGGGTGTCTGTCAAAAGTTGTTGAATGACTGAGCTGAGTATGTAAAGAAGTATGTCCATAATATAAGCATACTCCATTTCATTCAAGTCTCACAGATACTGCCTTTTTTCAAAACTGAAAGTTTGTGGCAACCCAATGTTGAGCAAGTCTGTTGGCATCAATTTTTCAACATTATGTGCTGTCTTCATGCCTCTGAGTCACATTTTGGTGATTCTTACAATGTTTCAGACTTTCCATTATAATATTTCTGTTACAGTGATCTGTGATAAGGGATATTTGATGATACTATTGTAGTTGTTTTGAAGTGCCACAAACCATACTCAATTAAGACAGCAAGTTTAATTGATAAACGTTGTGTGTGTACTAATTACTCTACTGACTGGCTTTTCCCAATCTCTCTTCTCCTTGGTCCTCCCTATTCCTTGAGACTCAACAATATTGACATTAGACTAATTAATAATCCTACAATGGCCTCTAAGTATTCAAATGAAATCAAGTCACAACTCTCAGTTTAAAACTAAAGTGAGGAATGATTACGTTTAGTAAAAAGGTATGTTAAAAGCTGAAATAGTCCATTAGCTTGTCCTCTCTTGTACTAAACATCTAGCCAACTTGTGAATACAAATAAATAGTTATTCATTTATTTAATGTTTTTAGAAACAAGATTTTGCTCTGCCACTCAGGGTTGAACACAGTGGCACCATCTTAGTTCACTATAAACCTTGGGCTCCTGGACTCAAGTAATTCTCCTGCCTCAGTCTCTTTAATAACTGAGACTACATGTACACATGTACAAATTAGCCATGCCCAGCTAATTTTCTTTATTTTGTAGAGATGGGGTCTTGCTGTGTTGACTAGGCTGGTCTCAAAATCCTGGCCTCAAGAGATCTTCTCACCTCAGCCTCCCAAAGTGCTAGGATTATCATTATAAACCACCATGTTCTGCTAAGCAGTTCTTGAAGAAAATTAAAAGTACTACTCCAGTGAACACACAAATAATAAGTAAAATAACATTATTTTAGATATAGAGAAATTTTTAGTGATCTGGATAGAAGATGAAACCAAGCCAGCCACAGCATATCCTTAAACCAAAGCCTAATCCAGTGTGAGATCTTAACTCTTTTAAATTCTAAAATGTCTGAGAGTGGTGAAGAAACTGCAGAAGAAAAGCTTGAAGCCAGAGAAATTATGTCAAGAGGTTTAAGGAAAGAAGCCATCACTATACCATAAAAGTGCAAAGTGAAGCAGCAAGTGCTGATGTAGAGACAAGTTATCTGGAAGATCCAGCTAAGATAATTGATGAAGATAACTATACCAAACAACAGATATCCAATGTAGATGAAACAGCCTTAAATTGAAAGAAGATGCCATGTAAAACTTTCATAGCTAGAGAGAACTCAATGCTTTTCTTCAAAGCTTCAAAGGAAAGGCTCACTCTCTGTATTAGTCCATTTTCATGCTGATAATAAAGACATACCTGAGACTGGGTAATTTATAAAGAAAAAGAGGTTTAATGGACTCACAGTTCCACATGGCTGGGGAGGCCTCACAATCACGGTGGAAGGTGAAGGAGGAGCAAAGTCACATCTCACATGGCAGCAGGCAAGAGAGCATGTGCAGGGGAACTGCCCTTTATACAACCATCAGATCTCATGAGACTTACTCATTATCATGAGAAGCGCATGGGAAAAAAACTCATACTCATGATTCAATTACCTCACTCTTGGTCCCTCTCATGACATGTGGAAATTGTGGGAGCTATAATTCAAGATGAGATTTGGATGGGGACATGTGCCAAACCATAGTACTCTCTTAATAGGAAATAATTCAGTCAGTGCCATAAGCTGAAGCTGATGCTTATTTAGCATTTTAAAAATCCTAGGGCCCTTAATAATGATGCCATATCTACTCTGCTGCTTATGCTTCATAAATATAACAACAAATTTTAGACAAAAGTACATATATTGACAGCATGGTTTATTGAATATTTTAAGCCCACTGTTGAGACCTCCTGCTCAGAAAAAAAATAAAAGATTTCTTTCTAAATATTACTTTCATTAAAAGTGCACTTAATTACCCAAGAGCTCTGATATGGATGCACAAGGAGATTAATGATGTTTTCATGCCTGTGAATAAAACATCCATTCTGCAGCTCAAGGATCAAGGAGTAATTTTGACTTTCAAGTCTTATCATTTAAGAAATACATGTTCTAAGGCTATAGATAGTGATTTTCCTGATGGATATGGGTAAATTAAATTAAAAACCTTCTGAAAATAATTCACTATTCTAAATGCCACTAAGAGCATGCATGATTCACGGGTGGACATCAAAATGTCAACATCAACAGGAGTTTGGAAGAAATTAATTCCAACTCTTATGGATGATTGTAAAGTGTTCAAAACTTCAATATAGGAAGTAACTACAGATGTGGTGAGCATAGCAGAACTAGAATTAGAAACTGAGCCTGAAGATGTGGTTGAATTGCTGTAATCTCATGATACAACTTTAATAGATCAGGGGTCATTTCTTATGAAATCATTTCAGATTACAGATTCATGGGTGAACAAAGAACATAGTTCCTTAAGGTGGAATCTATTCCTGATGAAGATGTTGGGAACATTGTTGAAATGACAACAAAGGATTTAGAACAGTAAATAAACTTAGTTGATAAAGTAGTGGCAGAGTTTGAGAGAACTGATTGTAATTATGAAAGAATTTCTGTGGGTAAAATGTTATCAAACAGCATTACATGCTACAAATAATTTGTACTGGCTAAGCAAATATCAAGATATATTATAAAGCCATGATGATTAAACAGAGATGACTCCCTTGTTCATTCTCTTTCTATGAAGCTCTGCCAGTGAGAAGCACTAGATGGAGAATAGAAAGAAGGCAGTAGCCAATGTCTACTTTTCTCTTCCACATGTTCTATAACAGTAACATTGATGCAGTGGTAGGGAACTGAAAGCAATTGCCAATTGTGTCACATGCATCAGCAAGAGATGGGCTCCCAGTGTCTTGCTCAATTCCAGTGTCAATTGTAGCAGCAGAGCCTTCAGCGTCTCCATGGATTGTGGACTGTAGGCTTCAGCCTGGGGTTGTCGGGCAGCTTCCTAATCTTTGGGTAACAACACTATTTTAATTTGCTTCCCTACAGACCCCCTTCTTCTTCCTTTCACTTCTGTCCTTCCAATCTTTCCAATAAATCATATAAATACATGCTCCATTGAAGAAATTCCAAGGATTTATACTTTTCTTTTTTAAATTATTATAATTTTATTTATTTATTTATTTATTGAAAGTTTATTAATTTTTTAACTTTTAACTTTAGGGGTATGTGCAGGTTTGTTATATAGGTAAATTTGTGTCATGGGGGTTTGTTGTACACATTATTTCATCACCCAGGTATTAAGCCCAGTAGTCATTAATTATTTTTCCTGATCTCTCCTACTTCCCACCCTCTGCCTGCCAATAGGCCCCAGTGTGTACTGTTTCCTTCTATGTGTCCATGTGTACGTGTCTCATCATTTAACTTCCACTTATAAGTGAGAACATGCAGTATTTGGTTTTCTATCCCTGCATTAGTTTGCTAAGAATAATGGCCTCAAATTCCATCCATGTCCCTATAAACGACATTATGTCCTTTTTTATAGCCATATAGTATTCCATCATGTGTATGTACACATTTTCTTTATCCAGTCTGTCATTGATGGGCATTTAGGTAGATTCCCTGTCTTTGCTATTGTGAATAGTGCTGCAATGAACATACACATGTATTTATCTTTATGATAGAATGATGTCTATTCCTTTGGGTATATATCCAGTAATGAGATTGCTTGGTCAAATTGTATTTCTGTTTTTAGGTTTTTGAGGAATTGCCACACTGTCTTCCACAACAGTTGAAATAATTTACAATCCCACCAACAGTGTATAAGCTGCCTTTTTCTCCACAACATCAGCAGCAGCTGTTGCTTTTTGAGTTTTTAGTAATAGCTGTTCTAACTGATATGAGATAGTATCTTATTGTGGTTTTGATTTACATTTCTCTAATGATCAGTAACACTGAGCTTTATTTCATATGATTGTTGGCCACATGTATGTCTTCTTTGAAAGTGTCTGCTCATGTCTTTTGACCACTTTTTAATAGGGTTGTTGGTTTTCTCCTTGTAAATGCGTTTAAGTTCCTTATAGATGCTGGATATTAGAATTTTGTCAGATGCATAGTTTCCAAAAATTTTCTCCCCTTCTGTAGGTTGTCTGTTCACCATGTTCACAGTTTCCTTTGCTGTGCAAAAGTTCTTCTGAATCTTTTATGAAAAGAAGAGTCCATTGATGTTGCAAACTTCATCGTTGTCTTGTTTTAAGAAATTGTCACAGCCATCCTAACCCACAGCAACCACTATCTTGATTATTCATCAGCCATCAACATTGAGGCAAAACCTGCTGCATCTCAGCTGCAGCATGTTTTTAATATTTGGAAACCCAGCTACAAAGGATTTTGGAAAGTATTTTGTAGATGAGATTACCAAAATTTCAGAGCAAACTGAAAGATTTAAGGAGCAAACTTCTGCTATATTTTGTTTATGTTATGGGCTGAATTTTATTTCCCCAAATTAATATGTTAATATCTTGATCTCCAGCACCTCTAAATATAAACATATTTGGAAGTAAGTTCTTTAAAGATGTGATTAAATTAAAATGAGGCCACTATGGTGAAGCTCTAATTCACTTTTTTGTGTGTTCTTATATGAAGAGAAAAAGAGGTCAGGGACATGCATACACAGAGGGAGAAAGATAGGAAGAGGAAGAAAGAGGGTAGCCATCTGCAAGCCACAAAGAGAAACCAAGGCTCAGAACAAGCCAAGCCTCCTGGACTCCTAGCCCCTGTAACTAGAGAAATAGCTATGTGCGTGTATATATATACATATATACACACATATATATATGAATATGTATATATACACACATATATATATGTGTACATATATATATACACATATATATGTGTGTACATATATATATACACATATATATATGTGTGTACATATATATATATATATTTTCAAGATGGAGTCTTGCTCTGTCACCCAGGCTAGAGTGCAGTGGCATGATCTCGGCTCATTCCAACCTCCACCTCCCGGGTTCAAGTGATTCTTCTGTCTTAGCCTCCCGAGTAGCTGGGATTACAGGTGTCTGCCACCACACCAGTCTAATTTTTGTATTTTTAGTAGAGATGGGGATTTATCATGTTGACTAGGCTGGTCTCAAACTCCTGGCCTTGTGATCCATCCACGTTGGCCTCCCAAAGTGCTGGGATTACAGGTGTGAGCCACCATGCCAGGCCCAACATGTGCTTTTTAAGACACTCAGCCTGTGGTATTTTGTTATGGAAGCCCTAACAAACGAATATGGTTTGTTGGTTTGTTCTGGTTGGATATTTTACTGCATATAACACTATCAAAGTTTTGCATATGCCAAAAACAAAGGGACTTGATATTTGCTTCATGTGACAATAAATTATTCATATGACAAGAAATTATTTATATCTTTCTTATGTAGCATCAACAAATATGCATCTTTTCAGGGCATGTCTGTAAGCCTGCAGATTGAGAAAACTGTATCGAATAAATAGCTATATTTGACAAATCCTTAATTCTCCATGGAGTAATTCTGCATGGTTATGCCCAAAACATATTCCATAGTGGATTCAGACATAAAAACTATTTCAGTTTTAGTGATTTGATGTAATACACCACTTCACATTCATTTTCAATTTTTCTTAGATGTGAATTAATGAAAAGAGGAATTATTAGCAAAAAATAGATATATTTGTAAAGTAGTTATTTGTGCAGCTATGTGGATAAATTTGACATCGAGTCTTAGTATATATAGTTTTAGATTTAAAGAGTAGTAGCCTTAGCCAGTAGGTATTGCTATATGGGCAGAAGCAGTCACAATAATGGAATATTCTCGGTAAGTAATTTCCTTATCTGATTGTCATTTGCTTAGATGTGCTGAATTTCACTTTCTTTTATAGGAGTCATAGTCAGAGTGGTTAATTATTTATAATTTCCCTCTGAAAAATTGTGATTAAGTCATTTTATCTAACTTCATTCCTAAAGAGGCCAATATACAATTAATTGTGTTCAGTGATGGATAAATCCATTTTGTTTTCCTTTGAGCCCTATCAACTCAGTGGCTGAAATTAAAATGAACCAGAACGGCACTTGGAGAATGTGAAACATAGATTTAAACATTCCCTTCATATGAAAATATGAGTCGAAATATAATTATTGTGGTATAAATCAAGTAATATGTTTTATAATTATGAGACTTCATTGTGGGTGGTTTGTGTAGGTTTCCCCAACCCAAAGAGATTATTGAGTTTGCTAAAAACAAACCCTGGAATAGTTATTCTAATGATGAGATAAATACTTTGAGATTCAATGTAGCTTAAAGAATGAACTCTCAGTCCAGTCAAAAAAGGATAGGAAAAACATGGTTTTTCAGTGCATAGAACCATTAGCCAATGGTCCAAGTCAAGTGTAAGATCCAGAATTTCATTCAAGAAGTGATTTGTGAAATAGTCATTACTGATATTTAGTTTGACAGCACAGCTTTCTTCATATTCAGTCTCTCAGACAAGTAATTTATGCAACAGTGGAGCTAAGTTACCTAATAAGAACCCAGTGAATTCAAACAACCCTATAAGGCAGACATAAGGCAACTGGAGTACAAAATTAGAAGAATCAAGGGTGGGGGGTTGAACTTGGAGATTCTCTTAACAAGTACATTGGAATGTCATTGCTTAGGGTGAGAACTGGTTTCAAAATTTAAAGTTGTAAGGAAGCACACATTTAATATATTAGAGATGTTCCCATTAATTGAGAATTAGCTCTAGAAGTAGAATGATGAATTTACTTGACATAGACTATTTTAACTAAATCTAAAAATGGCATATCATGTCTTATCTAAATGAGATCTCATTCCTCTAATTTCGTCTACAAGATGGGCATACAGTGCTCATTCTCTAGATGCCTCATTTGATTCAAGAAGATGCTCCGTAGGCTTTCATCTGGATTGTTATTCATTTCAAAGTACAAGTTAATATTTTTGTTCAAAATACTAAATACAACAGGATTTTTTAATTCCCTCTTCTTATTGTCATCAATGTATGGCTTTAACTTTTATCTAGAAATGATAGGAATTAAGAATTTGGTCTCCATGATAGCACGGATTAGTTAGAGTTGTCCCACATTATCTCCTTTTGCTTTATAAAGTGGAGTGTTTGTTTTTTTTTTTTTTCCCTAAAACAAGAAGGAGATTGGGCACAATGGCTCACACCTGTAATCCAGCATTTTGGGAGGCTGAGGCAGGCAGAGAACCTGAAATCAGGAGTTGGAGACCAGCCTGGCCAACATGGTGAAACCCCATCTCTACTAATATATATATATATATATATTAGCTGGGCGTGGTGTCACGTGCCTGTAATCCCAGCTACTTGGGAGGCTGAAGCAGGAGAATCACTTGAACCCTGGAAGCGGATATTGCAGTGAGCCAAGATGACACCACTGCACCCCAGCCTGGGTGGCAAGAACAAAACGCTGTCTCAAAAAAAAAAAGAAGGAAACATTAGAGATAACCACATATAGTGATTATATTTTATTATTATTTATTATTATTTATCCCCAACTTTTAATGGCAAATGGATTCAAAGAGGACATGTGTGATTAATCTGGGCAGAAAAGGTCTTCGATCAAGCCTCACAGTTACTTCCACAAGTGTCATCAGCTCTGCAGCAGACTGCTGAACACCATGAATGTAAGAGATTTACAGAAAATTCATTCATTGACATGTAAAATCTTCTCTGACAGTTGTTCTTTTACCCCCTTTCAACAACAGGCAAAGGTTCTTGTGTGTTTTCAATCCACTCTGGGCATGTGCTTTATCACAGTATCTCTCACACTGAAAAAAAAAAAAAAAATGCTCCAGCTCCTTTCCCTTATCTTGTTAAATCATATTATTTAAAACCAAATCGTTGGCATATGCCAGATGCTGAGGTTAGGTTATGAACATCATTTCATATAATATTAAAAATTCTACAACATATACAATTATTAGAATTTTAACAATGACACTATAAGTGTTTAAACATTTAAAATAATTTATACAAGTCATAGGGCTGTTTGTGAAAGAGAACCTAGGAAGTCAGATGTAGCCCTGAAATTCCTAGCCACTATGCTGCTTGCCTTGATGACAGGCAACACACACATTCAACGTGTAAATTCAATGTTCAATAACTGTTTCATATATATTGAAGCATGAAGCAGGAATGAAGTAATGAATACATGTGAATAGTAAGTCATATCATTAATAAGAGTCCATCAACTACATATCACTGCTAATAATTAATAACTCTAAGTCCATTATGTATTTAAAATATTTAAGTCTATGCAAAATGGGAAATATGTTAGATAATAACATATTATTATATGTTATTGAATGAATTATATTCCCAGTGTCAGGAGATATATTTCAGTCGATCTTTTTCATCATGCTAATCTTAACTCACATTTTCGCTTCTTGTGAAGACTTTCCCTAACCACACAAGTTAAGTAGCTGATGTCACTCTTTTTGGTTTCTAATATTTTCTATTTATTTACTTTTTATTTATTTATTTCATTACTAATTAATTATGGTTACCTTTACTATGTAAACCTTTATGATATTGAGGCCAATTCTACTGGATAACTGAAGACTTATAATGGTGCCTGTCATATTGTAGGTATTTAATAAATATCTATAAAATGAATTAACTAAAGGTAGGGCATTTTTAAAATTAAATATTACTAAAAGTATCTGAGATAGCAAACAGTATTATTAGTATTATTTACTTTTAAAATAGTAATGACTATTAACAATTTATTAAATGCTTACCCTATATAGGATTTGATACAGATTTGCTTAAAGATGGCTATTATGTCTACAATTTTATAAAATCCTGTAAGCATTATTTCTCACAATTTGGAGAAAGGAAAAACAATTTTTAGAGAGCCTAGCCAACTAGTACAAGGACACACAGCCAGTGTGTATAAACCATCGATGGTTATCTATGGTTTATACTTTAATTTATCCACCTTGTGACATTTCTACACTATTTTCACTTGTTACATTAATGCATGCAGCTTCATTTTCTTTATATATTTTATGTTTACTGTATTTAAGTCCTAATCAGTTTCTCAGCAGTTGGTTCTGTTGCCTAATTCCATTCCTTAAGTCTTTTCTGGCCAAAGTGCTGTTAGGAGGATAGAAAATTTTTTTATACATTTATTTGAGTGAAAGATAAGACCCATTACGTAAGAATTAATGTAGGCCTTTTATACTGATATTTGCAGTCATATCAGTAGTATATTTTCTCTAGCATATCACCTAGCCATGGGTGGGAATTCATTTAATGGCTATTTGAATAAAGTATGTTACTTTATTCAAATACACAGTGAGGATTTTAGTCATAAGGAAATTGGGAGGCCAGGCAGATGTGTGGTTTGCGCAATGAAACTGAATTTGAAGAACAATTAATTTGATGTTGGATTGGATTGCCTACCTCCCTAAGGACAAAATATGTCTGAAATTGCATATTGGAATCAGTCCTATAGGCACCATTCTGTGAGCCCACACTGGGAGTGTCAGAGTGATTTGGGAACAAGAACCAATCAAGAGTTTATGAAAAGCATTCCATGCATATATAAATATATAACAAATATGGACACAGTTTTAAAAGATTTTTCAGTATTTTCAAGGACAAAAAATATTTGTTACTATTCATTGACAACCTTGCCTCTAAATGGAAATTATTTCAGTCTATCACAGTTAGATTTATCTTCTCCATTCATTTGAATGAAGTGTGTTAACTCCACTGGGTGAAAATTACCTACCTGGCAACAACATCATTACACATATTTAATCTGTACAAAGTTGATTTCCATGAAACACAGTATTTTTAATGCACTAAAATCAGTTTTTTCTTCGTATCTTTGTAAGAAAGCCACAAATGCTACCTACCAGAATTACAGATAATAGAAAATAATACCTGCTCCATGATTCCATGAAGACATTCACAGTAGAAAAATAACATTTGTTTCAGAAAGATAAATAGAACATTTTAAATATATTTAATATTACTGGAATAGTTTACACTGAATATTATTTTAATTCACAAAGTATTAAAAAATTAATTTATAAATAGCTCAATGTGTTGTTCTTTAATGAGAGGAGAGACAGCCGTATATGGTCTGTACATTTTAAGTGGAAGCATGGCTCACCTCCACAATTTCTTCCCCAGGTAAACACATAGCTTTCTAGTTTGTAACTCTGCTTGAAGACTATGATATTTACTAATCATGATTCTCTTTATCCTAACTTACTGTCATAGGATCTTGGGGTGTTGCTTTCTGGCTGGAAACCTCTGTGGCCAATGGCACCTTTGCCTGAGTTTTGCTCAGGCTCACTGGGCTCATTCTGCTCATGTGGCCTGGCAGGCTGCACTTGGCTTGCCCTACAAGCTTAGATCCCATGCCTGTCAAGGGTAAGCCAGGTGCGGAGTGGCAAGGGGTGTGTGAATAGTTGTGTGTGGTGTACAGTCAGTGCACACAGCAAAGCATGTTGGCTGTGGTGGGGCTGGCAGCTCCAGGTGTCAGCACAGGTGCTGGCTCTCTGAGAGGTTGTGTCTGGACATGGCATACTGCAAACAACTTCCACGGCTGGCACTGGGGAATGCAGTGGCACCCAGAAGCTTCGAGATGCCAGGAACCACGGAGCCCCAAGGAGTATCACAGCCTTGGCTTGGGGAGCTCCTGGATCTGAGCTCCCTGAAGGGCTGCAGCTCTTCTCTCCTTCACTCTTTTCTTCTCACCACTCACAATGTGGCAAGCCAGGGGTGTGTCTCAGCCCTGCCAGTGTTACTGCCCTTTCAGCCCCACCGTTCAGCGGGCCTAGAGTTCTTGTCCTGCATCCAGGAGAAATGAGGTACCTGAACGAGAGGAGGATGAGCAAAGCAAAGAGGTGCTTTATATTGAGCAAAAGAACAGCTCAAAGGAGACCCACAGTGGGTCACCCCTTTCCACAGGTAGATCATCCCCAAGTTTCAGTTCTCAGAGGAGAGAAGACACACAGTATGTATTTCCTCTCCCTAGGCAGTTCATCCCTTTGTCTGCCTGAGTCTGGCTGAATATGAAGTTTTTATGGGCTTCTGAGGGTAGAAAGTGCAGGCTGATTGCTCCATAGGCAGCCACGGGTGAGCTTAGAAAGAGCACCATAATTTCTCACTCCAGTATATGGAACTGGCAACCCAACACACAGGCCTCAGGGTTTCACTAAGGACCTACTCCTTTCTTCCCAGGAGCTTGTCTGCCTCCTGCCACTATTAACCAGCCCATGGCACACAGGCTGTTTGTGTTGAGGGGTGCCTGCAGGCTCACGCCAAGCCACCCATAGCCCGCTTTAGCTTCCCTCTTGTGCCTGTCAGGGCCCAATGTCCAGAGGGGGCTGAGGCAGCAGGGGGCTGGCTTGTCAGCACTGCCTTGAATGCTTGCACATATAGCCAGGTCATGACAGCGCCTGGGCTCAGCCACAACTTTGCTCCAGAATTGGTGCAGTTGCCAGAAGCAAGGAGAGGCCAGGCAATGGGAGCAGGCACTTTCAAGCCTGAGTGGACAGGGGTAGTTCCTGGGCCCCAACGAGTACAGAGATGCCCTGGGCAGCTACAGTTGTGCCTAGGAGGGTGGGGCTCCCACCCCTCCAGGTTGGAAGGGGGCTTCTGCCTGTTACCAGTTCCCACCAGCTCTGTGGAGTGTGTGGCCCTTGTCATGCCTCCCCCATTTCAGCTGGTGTCATGGCAGCTGCGGCTCCAGACCGGACTGCTACTGCCATCATTACTATCTCAATCACAACAAAGAGGTGTGAACTGGTTGGATATCCTTGCCAGTGTTACAAGCAAATAGTGCATATCAAATGCAAGTTGACTAAGCTATCTGTGAACAGTTTTAAGAGGCCTGAGCTATGTGTTTCTATGAACTATTTAAGTATATATATAGCATGTTCTTGGATGCAGCAGAAGAAATGATGCAGAAAGCCCAAAAACAAAGGAAGGGAGAAAAACCACTGAGCTTGACAGCTTCCCTTTATAGTAACTCCGAGATAATAGTTAAAAGAAAATTGAAAGATAAAACTCACATATCAAGGTGCATCCTCATAGCTGCTCGGACCTTATAAAAATAATACTTCATCCTATTGCTTTTGTAGCCAATTAACAAATGTAGACATTTCACATAATTTCTCTGTGCCTTAGTGTCGTCACTAGTAAAATGGAGATAATGATAATATTACTTATAGGACTGCTGTGGGGGTCAAATGAGCTAATGTGGAAAATCTCCTAGGAAAGCACCGGGTATATAGGAAGTACTTTTCAAATTTTAGCAATTACTACTTTTATGCATCTTAAAAGGATAGTCATTCGTCATATATTAAAGGTACTGTCATACTAATGATGAAAATCACTATGTCTAAAAACTATTCATTACAATGTGACACATATTATTGATGGACAGTAATGATTTGGAAAAACGTATAAATTCTGTATAAATGTTTTACATGCAAATTCTGATATATGTATACACACACACACACACACATATATATCAGAAGCATATTAGTTATTAGGGATAAAAGATAGCAATTATTAAATAGTAGAAATTAAAAAATCTTGATTTTCATGAATGTAGTAGTTACTCTTTGTCTCTTAATGGCCAGTGAATATATAAATGTACTGACTTTTTAAATTACTACCCTGTTAAGAGAATTTAATGTCATATCTAACTCAATATTTTGACCACTGTTGATGAACATCTTTGTCATGTATTCTTGCACAAAGTCTTTTCTATGTTAATTCCTACTCTAATTCAAGGAAACATTTTCAAGGCGATATCAGGAGTCAAATAAAAATGATTTCCCATACCATAGATCAACAGCATAACTGGGGAGAAAAATCATTAAAATAATTATAATATAAGATGTTCGCTATAAAAGATACAGGGTTTATGTCAGTAAGTGTTTTAGAAATCCAGAGGTTTCTTCTTTTTTTATCTTTTATTGCAACCTCTACCTCCTGGGTTCAAGTGATTTTTCCACCTCAGTCACTCAAGTCGCTGGAACTAAAGGCATGCACCACCACTCCAAGCTAATTTTTGTATTTTTAGTAGAAATGGTGTTTCACCATGTTGGCCAGGTTGTTCTCAAAGTCTTGACTTCAAGTCATACACCTATCTCAGCCTCCCAAAGTTCGGGGATTGTAGGCGTGAGCCGCTGTGCCTGGCTGAAATCCAGAGGTTTCATAGATTACTTCTGCGTGGAATTTCAGAGAGAAGCTGGAATCTGTGCTCAGCCTAGAAAGGGATACACAATGCATATCCCTCAGATCTGAGAGTGATACCATGACTCACTGTTACTAGCTATTTCAGTTATCCACATAGCAAATAGCTTCCAAATTTTATAACTTAACCCAACAGCAAATATTCATGTTTTTGTTATTCTTTAATTTTATCAGGGATTTAAGGGGCTGATTTATCTTTGTTCCACTTTTTGTTGGCTAGGATAGCTCATGCAGCAGCATGCAGCTGGAAGTTCTAGCTTGTGTGTCAGAAAACCCTGAGACCCGAATCGTTCTCTGTCTTAAGGAGGATAACCAGGCTTCTTACATATTGGTTCAGGGATCCAAGACAGTGAAAGCAGAAGCAGTCAGGCCTCTTTAGAGCTGGTCTCAAAAATCTCAAAAATGACTCAGCTTCATTTTAATGACATTTTCTTCCTGGTCAAAACAAGTCATAAGGCAGCTGGGAATGAAGAGGAGGAAAAATATATGGCCTCTCAAGGAAAGGAGCAATAGGTACCACCTAGAACTGCAGGGATTAAGGATGGCTCTTTTTAATCTGAAAACTACCATATTAGTACTGGAATACTGTATTTTTCCTTTTGATTTTTCTAAACTCTGCTTATTACGTGGCAATATTTATTTTATTAAACTGATCTAGAATAACCCAGTTTAACTGCTTCCTGCTAAGATAACAAGTGTTGCAGCAATTGGTTCCCAGGAGCGACCCCAGGAAACAAACCTTCAAAATGGGATTCTGGGATTGGATTGCTCATATATTTGAGGAACATGTACCTAACTTCCCTGCTGAAAATACTGATAGTTCATGGTGCATAGTTTACAGTTATGTGGCCTATTCTTGAAGGACATCGGCCAACAAATTGTTAAAGTTTCCCAATTTCTATCACCCATGTTTCAGAAGCATCTATGTGAATACATTCCAGGGTACAGAGTCAAGGAGGATATACTATAATGCTGTATTGAATAAAATCTATTGCTGTGGTTTCACAGTCCTCAAATTCAAGATTGAATATATTAGCTTGTGAACTTGGGTGTGGCATCCGGGCTCTGTTCAACTGACTAACTAAAGCCTGGAAAATGTAATAGCTTATGGTCTACGAGTCAAAAGTGCCAGAAATTTGTCATGTACAATCTGTTAAGGCATTCCCTTTTCATACCAATTGAAGGAGTCAGATGATAGCACCTGGAAGATATTATACTAAGAAATGCTTTTATGAGGGTTTGTAAACATCCTTGAAATGTTCCATGGTGGCTGTCTTCTGTGAGCCAGAGATTACTGTCGTCATGTTATAATAAGGTTGAATTTTCTGATCTCACTAGGCATGAAGAGATAATAAAGTAGTACAGCAGATGACAGAATTTAACTATCAGAGATAAGGTAGAAGGTATTAAAAGATGCCATACACAGAAAGTGGTGGTCAGATTTTGTGCACACAGGTATCTGTGGTGTTAGGTAATTTATCACAATATTGCTAGAAACAAAATAGACCAACAGCTACTAATATGCTGCAGGATATATAAGAGCAAAACTATATCTACATTAAGTAGGCAGACACCTAACTCAACTAACTTACGAAGATAAATGGCCTCATACTATTTTTTTTTTTTTTTTTTTTTTTTTGAGATGGAGTCTTGCTACGTTGCCTAGGCTGGAGTGCCATGGCACAGTCTTGGCTCACTGCAACCTCAATCTCCCGGGTTCAAGTGATTCTCTCACCTCTGCCTTCTGAGTACCTGGGACTACAGTCACCTGCCATCATGCCCAGCTAATTTTTGTACTTTTAGTAGAGACAAGGTTTCACCATGTTGGCCAGGAGGATCTCAGACTCCTGGCCTCAGGTGATCCAGCTGCCTCAGCCTCCGAACATTCTGGGATTACAGGTGTGAGCCACTGTACCCAGCTGCCTCATACTAAGTTTCTAGGCATTAACCAATTCACAGCTTTGGATTGACTTAACCTTGGGCAAATGGGGTCTTTTTGAGATAAGATCTTACAATATGGCAGCTGATGTACATTGTGAATCTTCCCTCAAGCTTTCCCAAAAGTGACCTGCTGTTTACCAGGATGAAAGTAGTAACCATACCACCAGTGGTTTGTATTATTTTGGTTCTTTACTCAAAGTAATTTTCAGAAATCTATACTTCATCTCTCCTGGGTTGCTGAGGGCTGTCTATGTCTCTCTCCAACAGTGCCTTTGCTTTTGAATTTCCCATGTTTAGTGACAGCTTCTCTTTTGCTGGTGCTGCTACACTGAACTATTCCCTGTTGGTTTTCTTAAATCTTGCCCACATTTAAAAAAAAAAAAAATTTACTAATATCTCCTTAAACTAATTACTCTGACTATGAAATCAACTTCCTTAAGGAAACTTGACTAAATCAACTTATCATAGTAAACCTAGCATTACCAGTGAGGGTTAGGCACACAAATAAGTAAAAAGGCATTCTTACTGAACAAGAATCTGACAGTTGTAAGGCTGGTCGCCTTGCCGGGAGCTCGGACACCCCCGCACTGGGAACTCGGACACGTCTACCCCCATCACACAGTCTAGCTCCCCCTTAAAAAGCACCACAAAAATGAAAACAAAGTCTTGTAACCCTAGCCAATAGCAGCCAAGTCCTGTATGCAAACGAAGTCTTGTAACTCTAGCCAATAGCAGTCAAGTCTTGTATGCAAATGAAGTCTTGTAACCCTACCCTATAGCAGTCCTGTTTTGCCCACACCCTGCTCTTCCACAACCAATCGAACTCCTCCACTCCCTATAAAACCCCGCATCTGAGAGAAGTCCATGTGACTTCTCCGGTCCACTCTGTCGGACCGCAGAACCCGGGAACTGAATAAATCCTTCACGTTGGATCTTCTTGTGCTGGCCTCAGTTTCTTCCTTTTTAAACTCGGCAAGACCTTAACAAACCTTACAAATGGTGCTGAAACCCGGGAGAAGTTGTAAGACCCCTCCTGGGGGACACTGACTCCTCCACTCAAAGCCGGACCGGGGAGCTGCCGTTCCACCACAAGGTAAGACTTCTGTTGCCCACTACCCCACCCGCTGTCCTCGGAGAGTCCCTGTTCGAAACCATTGCAACATCAGGGATTCTTGCTGTGAGTCCGGGACTCCGGCTTAAAGACCTGAGTGTTGAGGAGACGTCCCTGCACTCTTGTCTTCTCCCCGTGAGGGGTTTCTTAGGGTCAGGATTTTGAGGGAGACTTTCCCACTTTCCTGAACCCTCACCAGTGACTGAGGTGTGGGTACTCAGAAGCAAGCAGCCCTGCCTCACGGCAGAGCAAACCCCCCGGCTTATGCCACCAAAACCTTTATTTTGAACCAGCCTGTTGGCACAAAGGCTCCTGTTAATCAAGAAACTGTACTTTCAGTTTCTTTCTCTCTCTTTCTCTCTCTCTCTCTCTCTCTCTCTCTGTCTCTCTCATACCTAAGATGGCGGTCGTTCTCCGCTCCTGAGATGGTGGCCACTTCCTGCTCTTAACTCTCTCTCTTTAGTTTCTCTTCCTAATCCAAATGCGAGTGAGTGAGTGAGTGAGTTTATGTGTGGTTTCATGGCCTAACAGCTACGGGACTTGTGTGGGCCTCAACCCGTGGTTCCACAGAGACGTCATAAGGCATAACGGTGATTCACCTCTGGACTGAAAGTTGTGAGGTGACCAGGCCCAGGGGTTATACGGGTACACCTTAGCCAAGACGCCCCTGAAATATCCCTTCGGGGACGTGGCCAGGAAGGCATCAGACTGGTCTCCCATCTGGGGGGCACCCACCCTTTGTCCGTCAGTCTTTTATGTGGTACTGTCTTTATTGTAACCTCTAATTTTGCCATGTCTGCAAGGGCAGACAGTCCTAGCCCTTTTTGTTTTCCTCCTTATCATCATTGCATATGTGGTGCTCAGTCCTTTACCATTCATCTACACTCTGAGTCTTACTTTCTCTTTGAAAATCTTTCAGTCAGCTTTCATCCCACTTCTCTACTCAACTCAGCTACTTTGTTTTCCCTTCTATCCCATTCCCCCTCCCCAGCCCATTCCTGTCCTAAACTAATGGATACATTTGTTGCACTTCAGGAGGGACTGTCTAATCTTCCTCTCTCTAGCCTAGACCTTATCTTTTATGTAAATGGGAGTTCAATAGTGACAGCTGAGGGGTAACGAAAAGTGGCCTATGCAGTAATCACAGATTCAGCCACCCTCGAGGCACGTCGCCTCCCCAACGGACCTACAGGATGAGGCCACCTTAACTAACCAACTCAGGCCCTTGAGATGAAGGTGACTGTTAATAATGGTGGTGGTAATGAAAGTAGTAATGATGATGAAGGTATAATGAAGGTAATGATGAAGGTAATGATGAAGGTGATAATGAAGGTAATGATGAAGGTGATGGTAGTATGTTGTAGGTGATGATGGAGGGGATGGTGATGATGGTGAATGTGGTGATGATCATAATGAAGGTTATGGTAATGGTGATGATGGTAAAGGTGATGATGCTGAAGGTGGTAATGATAAAGGTTGTAGTAATGACAGTAATAATAATAAGGGTGATAATAAAGGTGCAATAACCCCCAACCTTTCTCTTGGTTAACGCTAGCCGAAGCCATAAACTTCACTAATTGCTCTTTATGTGCCTCCCTTAACAAACCCCCTTAGTCACAGTTCCCCTCTGGACAGGTTTCAACCTGTCATGATCATCTACGGGACCTGGCACCACCCTAACGGGGATCCCGCTGTTCAAGGCACACTCCCAAGGTCTCTTTCTCTGCTACGGAACGACTAACAGCTCCAGCTGCAACACAACTGTAAAAGTAAGATCCACCCACTATGCACCTCCAGGAGGATACTTTTGGTGTAATGGGACCCTAACCAAGGTTATAAATGCCTCCCTTCCCTCCCCCTGTGTGCCCATTACTCTAGTCCCACAGTTGAATGTATATGGGCAAGCCGAGCTCCTATCCCTCCTTACACCTCCCACTGCTTACCAAAACAAACGAGCAGTCTCCCTCCCATTAGTTGTTGTCTCTCCTCTAAGCTGGTGGCATTTTGGCTCCTTTCCTTCTCAGGTTCCTACAAGCTCATATGCGAGAAATTGGACAAGTGGCTGTTAACCAAATGCTGCTTCATCCCTATGTCCAATTCTCAGTCGAGGCACCAACCAACTGACCTGTCCCCTTCATTCCGCCCCTATTCAGCAGGAAGTAGTCAGAAAGAGCGGTGCCCTCTATCATCAAAAGGTCGGAATGTAAGGCCGGTCGCCTTGCCGGGAGCTCGGATACCTCCCCCACCGGGAACTCAGACACGTCCACCCCCCTCACACAGTCTAACTCCCCTTTAAGAAACCCCACAAAAATGCAAACGAAGTCTTGTAACCCTAGCTGATAGCAGCCAAGTCCTGTATGCAAACGAAGTCTTGTAACTCTAGCCAATAGCAATTGAGTCTTGTATGCAAACGAAGTCTTGTAACTCTAGCCAATAGCAGTCAAGTCTTGTATGCAAACGAAGTCTTGTAACCTTACCCTATAGCAGTCCTGTTTTGCCCACACCCTGCTCTTCCACAACCAATCGAACACCTCCACTCCCTATAAAACTCCATATCTGAGAGGAGTCCATGTGACTTCTCCAGCCCCTCCTGTCGGACCGCAGAACCTCGCCCAGGAGCCGAATAAATCCTTCGCATTGGATCTTCTTGTGCTGATTTAGAGGCTAAATTATAGACCGTGTGATTGGTGGCAAGGAGATCACTTGATGCCTTCAGTGTTGAATTCATGAGACTGTGTGTGACCAGGGGGTCATTGTCCAACATTAGAAGCATTTTAAAAGCTGTTCTTTGCTAGCAAGGTACTTTCTGAATTCAATAGAAAAGCATCAGTGGAATCAATCTGGAAAATGCATTCTCATTGTCTACGAAATCTGTAACCAAAGATTGGCAATAGGCATTTCTTAATGGCATCTGGAAATCTATTTGTTGCTTTTTGGTCAGCAGAAGCTGCTTGTTCTATCTTGCCATTTATTAAAAACCAAACATCTTTGTAAAAGTATTAAACTATCCTTTGCTGGCATTAAATTCTTCACCTTTAGATTGTTCCTTTTCCATTTGGTTTATGTTATAATATAATGACTTCATTTTTAAAAAATCATATTTGAGTATGTAGTTATGTCTTTCTTACAGCAATATTGCACCCACATAAAAACTGCATTGCCAATATGTGATAAAAAGGTATTTTATTAAAAGTACAAGGTTTTTGTGCCTGGGGTATAGCTGCAGTGATGACTTCAGACATTTTCTTTTCTTTTTTTTTCTTTTTACAATACTCCTTATGCTGGATTCATTCATCTTGAATATTATGCCACCCCAGCTGCAGATATCAATCTGGGATACATCTTAAGTGATTCAAGTTTTTCTTGTTGTGTCATGACTTTGCTTTCACATTACTGTTGGCACTTTGTATGAGTCTCATGATGCTATTCAAGGTTTATAATATTACCCTACACATGGCTGAAAACACACAATAACCATGAGAAATCACTTTTTATTGTGGCATGCAAATTACTGGAGTGACAAAGTAGTCATGCAGAGATGATTAGTATCACAAGATGTTTTAAGCAGATATTCTCATCATTTGAGTTCATTGCAATAGCAACAGGAGGTGGCTACAAAGTTATCAGAGTAGTACAGTATATATTCCAATTAATTTGATTCAGTTATGATGTAATACTGCATCTTTATGTTTGCTTACCTTTCTCTCAAATGTGAATGGCCTTATAGACAGTCTGTAAGCACTTGTGTATGTTAAGTTTTAATAAATGTTAACTTTTTATAATGGGTGTGTGTATATTTTATGGTAATAAATAATGCAAAAACGCTAGCATCTACATATATTTTGCACATTCCTGACATACCTTTTTTTCTACTTTTTGAGTATTTTTAGACTACATGGTCTGTGAGTTTTTTTAATTATTGCAAAACTCTAAAACAATTTTCAAATATTTATTTTTTAAAAAACACATATAAATGGACCCATGAAGTCTAAATTTGTGATTTTCAAAAGTCAAATGTGTATGTGTCCTAATGAAGATTTATAAACTTTGAAGTTAAATAATACTGAATCTTGTTTAAAATTTTACCTTTGCTTTTCTTTTACATGTCTTAACTGACCTGAGTTTTAGATTGCTCATCTGTATGATGAAGATACTCATTCCTTAGTTTGCTCTATGTTTTCCGAAAAAGACACAATGAGAGTAAAGCTCCTAGAACCATGCCAGATACAATAGGAGTGTAGAGGAGAGAATATATATATATATATATATATATATATATATATAAACTACAATCTGTGTTTCAGTTTCTGGGCTTGTAAGATAAATTAATAAAAGATAAATGAATAGCATAAAAGTCTTATGTGGCTCATGCCTGTAATACCAGCACTTTGGGAGGCTGAGGTGGGCAGATCATGAGGTCAAGAGATCGAGATCATCGTGGTCAACATGATAAAAACTGGTCTCTACTAAAAATACAAAAATTAGCTGGGCATGGTGGCACACACCTGTAGTCCAAGCTACTTGGGAGGCTGAGGCAGGAGAATTGCTTGAACCAAGGAGGTAGAGGTTGCAGTGAACCAAAATCATGTCACTGCACTCTAGCTTGGCAACAAAGCAAGACTCCGTTCAAAAAAAAAAAAGTCTTATGTATTTTATTAATATTTTTATGTGCATGAGAGTATCACCAAAATAAGAACAACCTATGGAAGTGCTTTGATTCAGAAGCATGTACACCATTTTAACAAAAAGTGTTAAACTGTGGATAGTTGACTAGACAAAAGAAAGGAAAGTTTGAACTTCTGGGGTTAGTAAATTGTGGGAAAACCAATATATGTGGAAACCAATTAAAGATAAGGATTATTTTAATAAACTTCCTTTGTACAGACTCATTCCAGTGCTAGCTTCCTGTCTTCTTCATGGCCATCCACCTCTTTGGAGACAGGATTTATGGCAGTCCTCATTTCTCAGAGTCCTTATATCTCAGAAGTAAGACAAGGAAGCTCCCAGAAGGTTTTGTTCTGAATCTTTTGATTCTCAGTCACCTTCAGCTCCAAATAATTTATATACTAAGGTGACATATATTAAGGAAGCATTTTCTGATCCTCTTTAGGAACAAAATTAATATTTTTACTTTAAGTCAACTGAATTTAATTTTAATATACAGTACTCTGATAGTACTGTATAGTTATTTTAATATATTTTCTCTGATTAACAAAAGCAATTTTTTTTTTTGAAACAGAGTTTCACTCTCATCCTGGATGGAGTGCAGTGGCACTATCTTGGCTTACTGCAACCTCCATCTCCCAGGTTCAAGCCGTCCTCCCACCTCAGCATCCTGAGTAGCTGGGACTACAGCTGCGCACCATGACAGCCAATTATTTTTGAATTTTTACTAGAGACAGGGTTTCACCATTTTGGCCAGGCTGGGAACAAACTCCTGACCTCAAGTGATCCACCCGCCTTGGCCTCCAAAGTACTGGGATTACAGGTATAAGCCACCACACCTTGCCTGGAATTAAAATATTTTAATGTATTTAATGGACATTTAGATTCTTTCTTCTGTCCATATTCTATGTGGAGACTTTCTCTTGATTTATAAAAATTTCTTACATATTTTGGACACAGTTGCCTTTCACATCACCGAAACTATTAGATTTTTCTCTCTACAGATGATAAAATGTATTTATAAGAGAGCAGAATTTAGCACTGATTTTTAAAAATTCATAGAAATATGTTTATACCTTTTCTGTCACAAAATTGTTGTTTGAATGAAGCTTCTTTTTATCAATAAAATGCAGAGTTTGTATCAAATTATTTCAAAAGGCTAAATGATGTGATGACAAAATACTATTTTCTGAAATACTAGATAAATTGAAATTTTTATACAGTCTTTTTATTTCAACAGCAGCTAATACCGCCTTTGCTAAAGTTACACCAGAGTACATTTTGAACAGGCTATTTTAGCTCTTATTTTTTCATACTTGTAAAATGAGTGTGGAAATACAGTAAAAACTTTAGAAAGAGATGCACTTTTTTATTTTTCCAAAACTATTATTAGATATTAATTAACTCATTTTACAGAGGAAAAATGTTTTTAAAAATCCTGTCATATAATGTCTATTTATCATTGAATTCAGAATTATTAAAACTTACTTGAAATAGAAATATTTTTAAAAACAATTAGGTTATTTCCAATAAATAATCACAGAATTAATTTTTTGGAAATTTCTGCAACATATATATTTTTATAGTGGAGTTTTAACATGCAGTGTCAAGAAACAGCAGGAGTTGTGTCAGAACTTGGGCTCTTCAAAAAACAGATTCTGAGACATATTCAAGTGCAGGTAGTTTATGAGGGAGAACTGGAGATATCATAACTGTAATAATTAAGGGAAGCAAAATTGGAAAGAAGAAGTAATTAAGCTGCAATTTGGTTATATCTGACAACCAGCAGATCACGTGATGATACTAGACCTGAGCTGGTCCTTCAGTGATATCCCAAACTGGAATAAGAGGAGCCAGATTTTGTATCCCTCCATTGACTAGGCATTTGAATGGGGACTAAAGAACTTGACTATGACTAAAACATTTTCTCTGTGCTGAGGTAAATTATTGAATAGTACTAGGCTGTGAGTTATCAGTAGTCACATTTCGTAGTTAGTGGAGAAATGAAAGCCTTAGTCCTGAGAAGGAATCTGGGCAGTATATCTATGATCCTAGGTGAAAGCACTAGAATTATTCCATGCAAAGATACATGGCTTTTTATTGGTTTTACTTTTAGTGCCATTCTTCTGTAGAGGATCTGTTTAAAAAAAATCAGAATTATTTAAGTGTTTAAAATGTGGACAATCAGACAGAATTGATTTTTAATCATATTTCTAGAGGTATACATTTAGGCAAATGATTTAATTTTTCTTAGTCTCTTTCGTAAAAATTAAGTATTATAATATATACCTTAGAACATTTTTAAGATGTTAAAATTAAATGATGTATGTAAAAGTCGACCAAGTGGCTAGAAGGTAATTTATACTCTGTAAATGGTATCCCTAATAAGATATTATAAATTGAAGAAGAAAATTAACTGCACAGCTATCATACATAGTTAAGTTATAACAATGCTGCTTAACGTTTTACTGAGCACTTACTATGTGCCTGACACCAAGCCAGTGGCTTCGCACGTGATAATTTACTTTATTATCACAACAACCCTAAAAGAAAAATATTTCTGGTTGTTTCTGTTATTCAAATGAGTAAACCTTGGCCCAGAGGGGTGACAAGATATCACATCTTAGTAAATGGTGAAGACTGGGCAAAAATGGAGGCAGACTAGCTCCACATAAGGCAGAGCTGATAAACCCACATAAGAGCACATATATCCTTTAACTGTATATTGAGCTTGTTACAAAGCCTTATAAAATGGGAAAAGGTGATCTTATGAACATAAGCACTTGCAAAAAATTAACTGTTTTGATGATTTTGGCCTCGTTAGCAGGAAAGAGGATCAGAAGCTGTAGAATATTTTTATATCATAACATTATGAATGCTATAAGCTGAAAATATATATATGCATGGTAAATGTGGGGAAAATCACAACAAAGATGCAATTACATGTGGATCTCTTCCAGCTACCAGGATTACAGACTTCTTTTAGCATATACAGAGAAGTCACAAGAAAATGGAACTTCCAATAAATAATTTTCATATTGGACTACTTGTTTGTACTCTCTCTACCTGAAAGGGTTTTATGAATACTTTCCAAAGGGTAAATATATAAACAAGAATAGCTTTAATAAAATAAATTTCCAGATCCTTAACTTCCTCAAATACTTTCTTTCATTTTATCCTCCCAAATGCATTCATGCCATTGGCTGCTTCCTTCTCACTTCTTTCATGATTGCTTTTCTGCCATCATTTCTAGGGTCATTGTTTCTAAGCAAAAAAAAAAAAACACTTCATGGTACCAATCAAATGGAGGGTTCTAAATATTGGTATTGATCTCAGGAAGTCAAAGAGCCCAGTTACTGAGTAATAAATCCCTTAGTAACTGAGATGTTTATAATTTTTTGCATTTTTTTTAATTAAAAGAGAACCTCATCAGTCTGCCAGCTGATAAATCATAAAATGATTGCTCATGATAAATCATTGTGTCATTTTTGGCCTAAAACTCAAAGAAATTCCAAGTTTTTGCTATTTACCAAGAGCTAAATAAACCTTAGAACTTTTAAATTTATTTTTATTTTTTTATTTCATTTTTTTTCCCAGATCTCCTTTCTGACAACTTTTAACTGATCCAACATTTGAAACCTTATCCAAGAGCCAGACAGTTTAGGTTTGAATTATAATCTTACAAATTACTGGCTGTGTGACTTTGTGTAAGCACCTTCACTTCTCTGTGCCTTAGTTTGTGTTATTTAGAGGATATGATAATAGTATCTATCTCAGAATTTCGTGGTTTTTTTCTTCTTTTTTTTAAATATATCTAAAACATGCAAATTAGTTTGGGTTACACAAATAGCTGAATAAGTGTCATCTACGTTTACTACCACAGCAATTACTATTATAATTATTTGTATATGTTGGGCTCATAAAACTCTTAGCTTTGCAAAATCATCTGAGAAAGTTTATGCTTTTCTTTGCCTTCATTCCCTTACCTTGGGAAATGAACTCTTTTACACAATAATGTTTTTAAGGCATGGACCTGTAAAATGTTTAATTTCTGTGGTTTCCATGTGTAGAAATTGTAAAGTGGAAATAATTATATGCAGTTATCAAACCAATAATAAAGGACAATATTCAACTAATATTAATATAATTTTCTTTTGATCCTATTCTTTATTTTGTTTAACTCTTCTCCAGATGAAGAAGAAAATGCTTTGTCAAGAAATTCTTTTTTGGACTGAATTCATTGTTGAAAAAGATTCTTTAGGAAAGAAACTGCTCTAACAGTTTAACCTGCTACACCAATGTCTTGTATGAATATATCCCTAGGCTTAGATATAGAATAATAGAATAGGAAAATAAAGAAGAACATAAAATTAATAAATACTTAGGTATTTGTCAGGTTAGTTATGGAAGTTGGCAGTTGATGGGTTATGTTACAAAGCAAATAAATGCTACATTTGTATTAGTGTACCATTTAGCAGCCATGGTCCAGCAAATTCCACATGTATATGACTATGAAGTCCCTGAAGACATTGGCAATTGATCAATCTCTAAATGGTATTTAGATGAACTTTATTATTTGCTTTCCTCTTCTCAACTTTCATGGTGTAACAATGAAGACTCTAAGTCATTGAATTGAATAACTTTGACTACATTACCCAACAAGTCTAAAACAAATTTAATTTTCAGTAAAAATAAATGTATATACTTTTGTCTTGATTCTGAATCCCCTACCTCTAAAGAAATGTGCCTCAAAACACCATATTAGAATAGCATTTATTGGCCTTTAATATCTAACACAATACATTGCTGTGTGAAATTGTTTACAGTTTTCGAAAAGCATACTCTCTCTCTCTAGACACACACACACCCCTACACACATGCACACACACTTTATTCTCTGACTATACTTCTCTCATGAGCCACAATTTTAATTAAAAGTATTTTTCTTCAAGCTGGCAAATTGCTTAGAAAATGCTAATTGGTGAATATTTAGAGGGCATATTTTTCATTTTATCTAACTCTATGCTGAGAACGTTATATCAGGATACTTTCATTCCTGTCCTTTAAAATGTCATTTCACCTCATTGAGGAACATAAAAACTTTAAACATAAAAAACATAACTTTCAGCTTCTCCTACAACTATAGAAAAATAACTTGTTTGGATTCATGTTAATTTTAATTAATTAACTTGTTTGGATTATTATTAATTTTTAGCAAATATCTAATAGCTGTCAATTTTTTAATTGTTAGAGTTATACAAACAAAACACAATGAAATAACCATTATTCTACTTAAGGTTTTGTAATTAACTATAAATGGACAAATCTGGGCTTGATTGTTAAGAGTAAATTCACTCATCTGCAAAGTGTACTTCTATTAATAATCACAGAAGAAACCTGAGTGAAGTCTAGATTTCTTCTGCTGGAATGCTAGGGTTGGTATTTTGTCTGCAGAGACTGAGACAGAAGTATATAAGTGAACCTTTAAACAAGCCAGGGGCTGACGATTAGGCCATTACTCTATCTCTTCCATTGGTCCAGTATCTCAAACTTTACTATAGGACTAGGCTCATGCGATTTTAATGTCCAAAACCACAAGGATTTAGAACCAAAACAAAATATTTGTTCATTTTTCAAAAAAGTACCTCAGGAATTTGCTAAAAATGCATATTCTCAGGATTCATAGACAGATAATTGCATTCATTTAATCTCAGATGGGACTCAGAAAACATTATTTTAAAATTATCCTATCAGAAGATTCTGAAGCAGATGGTCCTTGGAGAGTTTGTGATGATATGTTTCTCTAGAATAATAATGTGTTTCTTGAAATACCTATTTACACAAGGGATTTGTATTTTTAGTACTAAAGACAGTGTCATATAATACTTTCTCAATAAATATTTTTATTGAGTGAGTAAATTTACACATAATTGTTGAACATATATTGTTTACTTCAAAATTAGAAGCCATAAACACTAGCAGTTTTATAAAAATCTTTTGGTCCGTCTCAAAAATGCAAATAATGTATTCTTAAAAATAAAAATCTCGTGATTTTTTTTGTAACATTAAACCTGGATTTGCCTATAACTTCACAGAGCTTGATAATACATACAAAGACTTGAAATGATTGATGGATGGTGGTAGTTTAGAAAGATTGTGCTGTACCAATCTCGAGAATAGAGGCAAGACCAATAATAAAGCTCTGCAAAATTAATAGGCCAGCATTTATATAAATTGAGGATATGTATGTCAATACACTTGCAGCCAGAGATTTTCAAAGGTCAAATAGACATTTCAATGTGTAACGAGACAATCTGGACTACAAATTTTAATATTTGTTATCCTTCAAATGTGTAATTCTCCACCTTAATTTTTTTCCCTACCATCTGCCTGGAAGCTTTTAGCAATGTAGGCATAACTAGGAGTAATAATTTTGTCTTTGAGAGATTTAATTTTTATAGCAAGAGAGATGAATACGAACGTTGAGGAAAAGCTTGCTCTGCTCTTCAGGTTCATGCATCAAAATGCTTTTCACATTCCAGTGGCTAGATATAATTGGATGTCTTCAGCCACATGAACACAACCACAACTTGAGACTGACCCTGTTTGAAGTGTCAGATATGAAGACCCACTAAATGAAGAAGTTACTGTGGCCTTCAAGCAAAGCTAAACATACCATCAATTTACACTAGATTTGTTTCTTTAGTACTAAAGACAGTGTCATATAACCCAAAGGACTTTAACCATATGGTAAAAACAAAACAAAATGGAACAACAACAAACCTGACCTTACGATTTCATTATAGTAATTTCATGGATACCAACTTGTTAGAAAAGAGTTCATTTCATTATTCTCTTTTTAAATCATATTTTTATATTTCAGTTAAGTTTGCTTGTTGATTCTAGTTACTAGGTTTAAAAAATCTTTTCATCTCAATTATGAAACATGCCAAGACAAATATGAACTATTATATTTGTGTAAATGAAATGTTCACAATAAATCTAAATCCCTATTTGAAGTCATCCTTAATGTCAGAAATTGAGCATTTTACATAACTAAAAACAATTTTAAAAATCCAAACAAATATTGTGCACCTGCTTCCAAACTATGCTACATTTTACAAAGTAGAAATATTTCACACCATCCTGTTCTCAAACGGAAAATTTTACATTGCTACATTTTCTCTTTTAGTTGTAATTTCAGCAGAAACTGTGGCCTCTTCTGAGGGTGGCCTTTGAATTCGCCAAGGCTCAGCTGGGCTCATTCTCAGTAACCCAGGAGAAACTAGCAGTTTAAAGAACTGAAAGAAACAAAATCTTCACTTAAACTCACCTGTGTGCATGGAAGCAGCTTTTTCCCCTGTTAAGCTGACATTTCTGTGGGTTGACAGGCCTGTCACTCAGAGCCTCAGACACTTCAAAGACTTCTCACAACTTCAGGAACGTCTGAAAAATTTTAATGTGAAAGTCAGGATGTCTGGTTTTATTAAGATTTGGTCATATCATTTATATAATCATCTTGGGACTGTTTTACTGTTGAAAACAACAAAATGTTCAAATTACATGAAGTGGAGCTGAACCATGGAATATATATGCTTTACCATTCATTTAAAAAAAATACCAAAATAAATTTTGACTAATTGGAAAACAAATAAACAACAATCAGAGAGGCATTTAAAATTATTCTTTTCACCTTATTTTTTCACAAAAATAAGCTTGTATATAATTTGTTTATATAAGCATCATAGGATCATGGCAAGATAAAGAGCCTATGTAGGAAATTATCCCTGGTGGCTGCTCATATAAATACCTGAGAATTGTTTAAAACTATTGATGCCTGGTTCTCACCGTCACAAATTCTTATTTGATTGGTTTCAATGGATATAAAGTACTCCCAAGGTAATTCTAATTTATAGTCACTGCTGAGAATCATGCTCTAGAATGAACACCAAATAAAGCAACACAAATTATTCCAGTATTAGTTCCTTTGCAAACTGTCTCTTATTTATTTAATAAAATTATGCTTTGGTTTTAGACTAAAATATTTCCATAAAATATATATTAGTTGCTTTTAATTTCTATTTTGTTACTGTTTTATGGATTATAAAATTATTTCAGTTTACATGGGACAAAATACTTATTGATGAACTCCAAATATATTTGGCTTAAATATAGAGCAAACATTTCATTTAGTTTTTATAGTTAATTTTTTTAAGTTTAAAAGCTATGCTATATTAACATTTCCTTTATCAAAGATAAAAATAAGCTAAGAAGTGAAATTTGCAAGTGTAACTAATAAACAATAGCCAATAAAAACTTATATTTATGCACAATGTTAGTAAGAAATACCATTTTACTCTTGCAATTAATAGTTAAACTGTTTATATAGCTTGAATCATTTCGTTTACCTCAAAACCCCTATTCCACTTTATACTTGAGTGCTATCAAAAGACAATGTAGTTTCAGATAACTGGAGTTGAAGCAAAGAGGCAAAAATGTCCCTTTATAACACATCTTTTTTTCTCCAATTACACATTCATTTCATTTACATTTTTTCCCCTAATACTCTTAGTATTCTTATATGAAGACCGAATGCCTGCTACTTCAATATATTTATCTCAGTGTCTTATCATGGTGCATTTTACATTGAAATATTTTGATAATTAAGGTTTCAATGGGTGATTTTTTAAATTTATGAACTACATTATCATTTTATGTACATTTAAATTTACAACCTGAATTAGTAGCCTGTATTATTGTCATTACGAAAAAAATAGAAAAAATGCTACCAATTATAAACAGTATGGGTTGATGTAAGCATTTTTGTTAACCCTGAAGCCGTTTTGATAGTTTTATTGTCTTAATCAACTTAGTCAACTCTCTTTATTGCTCTTTGGAGGTGGTAGTCTTGAACACATGCTGGGCATTAGTTCACTGGTGCCGAATTAAAAATGATAATTCTCATGCGTGAAATAACTGTATGGACTAATGACCAAATATTTTTATAATGTGAGCCACCGTTGCAGCAGGTGGCAAAACAATTAGATGTCATAACATAATATATCCCTAAAGTAAAGAAAAAGACACCCATGATACAAACCAAAGTAAAAACATTAGAAAGAGAATGAAAATATATATTTCCCTAATTAATACATGCTGAAGACTTAATATTTGATTATAAATAGTAAAAATATTATGCCTTATCCTAACTGTTTAATTTCACAGGCATTCATTAAATATATATTTTGAGTGTGTATGAGAAAGATGAACGTGTGATTAAAGGACTAATATTATTAAAGAACTTGACCTTGTATAATTGACAGTCACTTTTCAGGAAATTTTTCTCTAGTAAGTAAACTCTTGGGGAAAAAAAGCCTAAAAATTAAGAATAATCATAGAAATAAATTTCTGGAAACAGGGAATTCAGAGGTAGGCAAAGTGAGGTCATGAAATCTCTTACATACAAAACTTGACTTTAAAATTTATCTTGAAAGCAAAGAAGAGTCACCACATAGCAAGCTTTATATTATATAGGGAAATTACTCTTGCAGTAATATGGAGAATGTATTTAAGGAAAGCAAGTAGACTGATTATAAATCTTCAGTAATTATCCAGATAAAGTTTTGATAGCTATGGATGAAAATCAGAGACCATTTAAAACTACTATCTAGAAGTTAGATGTGCATAATTTTGCAACGAGGTAGAGAAGGAATAAGAGGAAAAAAAGATCACTCTGGCGTGATATCCCAGATATTAACTTACATGTACAGGCAAATGGTGATCTCTCTACGTGACCAAGTACAAAAGGTGAAGCACGTATTGAGGAGTGTAATTTATAATCTTGCTTCTCAGAGAACATTCTAATCACCAGAAGCCTTGGCATCACCTGGTGGTTTTTTAGAAGTGTGTAGGTTCAGACTCCCATATGATCTATTAGATTAAAATCTGTATTTTAACACAATCCCTAAGAAGCCTGAGTGCATGTATATGAGTTTGAACATGTCAAATTTGAGATGCTTGTTTCACATATGGTAGATACATCACAAGATTGGTGTAGAAATTAGAAGTATGAATATGAATGTTGATGAAGATCACAGAAGGGAAGTATAAATTTGAGATACTTCAGAAGAGATAGACACAGAAGAAAATAATTTTTTTTTCTTGAGGAAAACATGTAGAGAAAGGAAATGGATCCTAGGGACATCAACATGCAAACAGAAGTTAGAAGAAGGGATGATAGAGAAAGCTAGGAGGAAAAAACATCTAAAAGGAAACTGAAATTAGAGTCATGTCATGCAACTCATGTGGTTGGAAGAATATTGGTAAGACTGATCTTTTCACTAAGAGATAGTCTAAAAAAAAGACCCACTGTATTTGGCAACGAGAGGGCTATTGGAGATCACAGTGCAAGCACTTTTGGTGATACAATGAAGTCAGAAGATAAATCAGGTTGAATGACAGGCAAGCATGGACGAGGATGTAGACAATACAGATTGACTTTTTGAAAATCTTGTTTGTGGCTTAAAAGTGAACGTAAGCATGTGGTTATGGTATACCAGGAAGGCTGTAAAATGCTCCCCAAAGGTCCCCACCCTTGTATAGCACCCGCCCCGTGTGTGTAGCCTGGGCTTATTGACTGGCTTTTCCTGAATAGAATTTGGCAGAAAAGATGGGATGTCAATTTTGAGAATAGATCACAAAGAGACTGTGGCTTCGATTTTCAGCATTCTCTTTTGCTCTCTTGCTCATTCACTTCCCAGCAATCCACCTGCCATTTTTTAAGCTGCCCTACTCAGTGGCAGAAAGGATAAGAAACATCCAGCAATGGCCAACAGTTCAGTGGTGGACCTTGGAAGTAGAATCTACCTAGTGGAGAATGCCGCCCCAGCCAACAGCTAAATTGTGATGATTGAGACACCAGACACAGAACCATCCAGTTAAGCTTCACCTAGGTTCCTGCCCACAGAAACTGTGAAGAGGGATCACTTATCGGCCTTTTGGTTAAGATCAGGTGTAGAAATTGTGAGGTACTGAGTGTGTGTGTGTGTGTGCATGTGTGTGTGTGCACATGCATGTGTTTTACAACAGTAAGATTAAGGTATTTTTTTTTAATAATAGATAACTAATACAGATTTATGTACCTAGAGTAGGAGTGTTTCCCTAACTTAAATGCAGAAGCGGCATTGAAACCAGTTATGACCATTGAGGAGAGTGATTATGAAAGCTTAAAGTGCATTGAACACACTATTCACATACTTTATGGCTTTGAGGAGCTTGTGGATGAGTGAGGAAAACATTGAAACTTAAAGAAAGGCCATTGTTGTTATGTAGTTGAAGAACTTTAATAAACATTGTCATCTGTGTTTATGTGGAAAGAGGAAAGTGTACTTAATGATCTGGGTGATCTACTTACCAATAAAAAAAAGAAAATGAGAGCTTGATGCTGTATTTTTTTTTTTAAAAAAAAGTGCTAAAATTCGGTGCTAAATTAAGAAACAGCTTCAAAAGATCAAATCCAGAGAATTACAAGAAAAATATGGCATGAAATTAAAACTCAAGGTGTGACTATAAAAGCTCTTCTTAATACTTCAGAAAGATCAAAACTGGTGTGATGGTTCATTTTTTGTGCCAGCTTGGAGGGTATTTTGGATAAAATTAATGTTTAAGTCAGTGAACTTCGAGTATAAAGATTGCCCTACATAACGTGGGTGGACCTCATCCAATCAATTCAAAGTCTGTGTAGAACAAAAACTATCTTCCCAAAGCAAGAGGCAATTCTCCAGTAGGCTGCCTTCAGACTTCATTTGTACCATCAGTTCTCTTGGATCTCCAGCCTGCCAGCCTACATGTAGGTTTTAGACTTCCTGTCCTCCATAATCACATAAACAAATTCTTTATAAGAAGTCTCCTTCTATATTCAAACATATCCTGCTGGTTCTGTTTCTTTGGAGAACACCAGCTAACACAGGTGATGCAGTAGAGTACTGTTCAGTCAAATAAAAGACCTTAAAGGAGAGTAAGGGGGTTTTACACAAATTCTTTCAATCTAACCAAAGGATCTCTGTCAAGTTTGAGGGGTTCCTCTCCCACTCCTCCTTGGTCTCAATAGGAGACAAAGGTATAGATAGACACGATAGGAGATTTGTAGCTATCTTTTTTCTAATGGAATGAACCCCAAAAAGGATTTATAAAAGATCCATGAAGTCTTTTAAACACTTACATATGCAAAAACATCACCAGATTGAACTGAAAAAAAAAAAAATGGCATTTGGATTCCAAAACTGCTACAGTTAGAAAGCAGGCTCAGAAAACTACTTAGCTGCAAATGCATGTTGACTTTTACAAGAAAGATGAAATGGCTGTGCGAGCAGAACCAAGAGCCCAGAAGGCAGAGTGAACTTTGAAGCTGACCCTTCCTAAGTCAAGCTTTGGGATAACTAAACCCCTCTTGCAATTGAGTTGCAATATCTCTAGAAACTTTGAGCAAGAGACACCCAGCCAAGCTACACTTAAATTCTGACTCACAAAAACTGTCAAACTGTTTTTTTTTTACTTGGTTAAATGTTGAATAATAGATAAATTACTGGTCAAGAGGGAGAAATGGACATTAAGCAGCCTCTTTGTATAGATGGGAGTTTATAGGAGAAGAAAGAGTATCGGTGGTAAAATTTAGAAGGTGAGTAGATGAAGAAACCCCAAAAATAGATAGTAGTGGTGTCTGGTGAAAGAGGAAGGAAAATGGAAGAGTATGGAATTAAAAAGACAAAAGGAGAAAACATTTAAAGGTGAAGGTGGAATCTACTCTCCAGTTTGGATGGGGGGTTTTGGGTGAAACATTATTTAGAATATAAGTCAAAAACAGAATATAATGTGGGAAAGTGAGGATTCTGAATATGAACAACTATTTAAACAATTTTTGTTGGAAAGAGGATTGAAAAAAAATAGGGTCCATAGCCAAAGAGGAACATGAGACCAAAGGATATATTTTTATCTTAATTAGAAGTGTTAGTGTACTTATCTGTTGAAGGAAATTTGGCATGCATGGGGAGAAATCACACATGCATGAGAGAATAATTGGATTGCATAAATTGAGATGGCAAAAATAGAAAGGACCCAGAGATCAGGCAAAATAAATTCATCTGATAGGAGCAGGTCATGAATCTGTAGTAACAGGGCTGAGAAAAGAGGATATGTAGTTAGATAGAAGTTGGTCCATAGATTTGGTATGAGGATGGTGAGAAATTTCCCAAAGGGTTTTCGTGGAATATATTTCTATGATCATAGAGAGTTTTCTTATGCAGCACTGATCTAGATAAAATTTATCATCTCATCTTTGTAGAAATATCCTTGTGTTAGGCCATTCTTGTGTTGCTAGAAAGAAATCCATAAGACTAGGTAATTATAGAAAAAGAGGGAGTTTAAATGGCTCACCATTCTACAGGCTGTACAGAAAACAGTGCTTCTGGTGAGGGCCTAAGGAAGCAAGAGAGAGAGGGAGAAGGGGAGTCACACATTTAAACAACCAGTTCTCTTGACAACTCACTCACTATTGCAAGGATAGCACCAAGAAGATAGCACTAAGCCATTCATGAGAAATCCACCTTCATCATTCAATCACCCGTAATCAGGCCCCATTTCCCACATTGGAGATTATATCACAACACGAGATTTTGGGTGAAACATAATTATATCATGTTCAAAAATGACATCATGCAAATGATGAAAACACTGAGAAAATTATATGATTCTTTTTTCCTTTTTTTTGGCTAAGACTTTGACTTTTTATTAAATTTAGTGGGGATATTTCTACTTCGGTCCTTAACTAAATGTTTTCTTCAGGTTTCTAGTAGATACCATTCATCAGAAAAGAGAAATTTCTTTTGATACCTTACTTATTAAGAATGAAAATAACAAATGAATTTTGTATCTAATATATTTTGAGGTCACTTGGAAAACATAAATAGTTATATTGCATGTTGTATAATAATCAAAATTCAGTATTATTTATTAAACAAAAGCACATTCTGGTTTAAAAACATTATTATAAAATATTCTGTACCTTTCCCTTTCTTGGATTAATTTTTTTAATTTGTTAAAAAACAGCTATGAATTCTTTCAGAAGGCATTGTAAACTTCTTAATTTTTACCTGAAAGAAAATGTATTTTGCCTTTTGAAATGAATGCATGACTTATTTGACAATTTATTGACAATTTGCTAGGAAAAGAGTGTTTCCGAGAATTTGACTTATCTATTATCACTAGTGATTAATGCACACACACAAATCTGGTGTTAATCTAATTATCCATACATTTTAGACAGCCTTATTTTTCTTCTTAAGATATTCACAGATTTTTCACTTGTGTTTTTGAATTTTGTTTCTGAAATTTTATCAGTCTATTCCTAAACAGCTCTGAGAGATATTATTATAAAAATGTTTAAACATTATAATAATCTAATAAATAGTAACTATTATTGTTTCTTTTATTACGATGGATTTCTTTCTGCCGTTTCATCTTCCTTTACTTCTGAATTTTTCTTTAGATGGTTACAAGAAATCTCATCTATTCTCTTTGCCATAACCTTTTTCTCCTCCTCCACATCCGTTTGGACTTCTGTATCCCTCTTTTAGATAATGCCATAGAGCAGGCTCTTAGCACACAATGTGCTCTTCAGCTTTGTCCATCATCATTTCCTCTAGTGAGACTTTCACATTTTTAATTTGCACATATTCAGATTTGTTTCCTGCAATGCAGCCTTATTTACATTTTTTCATTATAACATTTGATACATATAAAATATGTATTTTATACAGAAATAAACCATGAATCACAATAATAAAATGAACAAAAACATATCAAAAATGTGAAATTTACCTGGATCTTTTTCCAAAATTTTATACCCCTCTGTCTGTACTTTGAATTTTAAGTTATTTATACCTTTGAATTTTTTTAACTGGATTATCTTCTATGTGTATGATTCTAAATATATTGTCTAAGATTTTTAAAAAATAGTGTCAAAACATATGTAATCTGCCAAAATTATTTTTCATTCAGCTTTATGTTTCTCAGATTCATATATGTCTTCGTATTCACCTTTTTAAGAGACTCTATAAAACTTCACTGTGTAAACAGGTCACAATTTATTAACTCCCTCTCCACTTGATTAACAGGTGGCTTGTGTCTCTTTTTTAAAACTATTCAATCAATGAATAATTTTTGAATATTGTCTCGTCATGCATACTCGCAACAGTTTTGTAGATAAAATTTTACCCAGGAGTAAAATTTCCGGAATCTACATATCTTCAGTTTCACAAGATAATATTAATATTTTCTAAAAGTATTACACTAGCTTATATCCAGTGCTTGAAAAATTGTAACTTCACCATCCTGTACATTTTGATACCAGTAAAATAAATTATTCTTTTTTATTTTTCAAAATGTCATGACTAGTTTTTGCATTCATTCTTCCATTTAAAGTACAATATTCCTTGACAAATTTTTGAGATTTTGAGTAGAATTCCATTAAACTTTGAAAGTAGTATTTCTATGTATTGCATGTGATATCTCATAGTGTATCCAAATATTCCTTTATGCCAATCAATAATAGATTGGATAAAGAAAATGTGGCACATATGCATCATAGAATACTATGCAGTCATAAAAAAGAATGAGTTCATGACCTTCACAGGGACATGGATGAAGCTGAAAGCCATCATTCTCAGCAAACTAACACAGGAACAGAAAACCAAATACTGCATGTTCTCACTCATAAGGGGAAATTGAACAGTGAGAACACATGGACAAAGGGAAGGGCACATCACACACCGGGGCCTGTCCGGGGGTTGGGGGGAAGGGGAGGGAAAGCATTAGGACAAATATCTAATGCATTCTGGGCTTTAAACCTTGATGATGGGTTGATAGGTGCAGCAAACCACCATGGCACATGTTTACCTATGTAGCAAACCTACACATTCTGCACATGTATCCCAAAAATTAAAGTAAAATAAAATAAAAAGAATGACTTCATCCCACGTGCTGACCTTTAAAAGAAATTTAATGTCAATTAACAAAAGTCAAAAAATCTTGAATTTTTTAAATAAAAATAAACCATATATATGCTGAGAAAGAAAAAAAAATGCTACAGCTTGATCTGTGAGTACTTTTCACATCAATGCACCTTTGTGGTAACATCCCAAAGACAGACCACCTCACTATAGAAACAGTCTATTCCCTTGAATTGTATCTTATTTGATTGGTAAATAAGGTATTTGTTTGGACCCAGGTGAATATTCAAATCTGTCTTGGTACAAGGTATGGATTTAATCTGAAATGCAATATGGTACAGTACCAGAATATAAATAATCTTGGACAAAATTGCCCATTTTAACCTAGATATCAGCTGAGTATCACTGTCAAATAAAGTCTTGCTAAAACCGATATCTACATCATGGATATTATTCTATTTTCTTTCCGTAATTTTATCTGACTTCTTGCCTTGGGTACCAGGCTATTTCAATTCTGATAGTTACCTCTTATACAGACAAGGTGTGCTTCTATTAACTTCTCAGTGTGTCTATTATCTTTTCATTCTTTGTCCCCCACCTCCTTTTTTTTCTTCACTTAAGAAAAAAAGACTCCCTCTTAAAAAGGCAATCATGGGCTACCTCTTCTTCTCATACACAACTACTAGGAGTCAAAGGCAGAAGAGTGGTTGGGAAGGAAAGAAAAGGGTGCAGAATTATGCATCTAAGCCAGATTTATTCTGTAATAGCATAATGTTGTTTGAATATACAATTCTTTATTTTACCTCGTCTTACATGCCTGTCCGCCTCTCAGAAATAAAACCAATGAAACAAGATTCTCCCATTTTTATGTGTAGAGATGGAGTCTGGCTGTTTCTGTAAGGCCTTTCTTTCTTCTATATGTTACCCAGTAATTTTATTGTTTCTCTTATATCTATATTGAATCCATTGCTGCTTTTAATAGACAATTAAAGAATGTGTAATAAGAGAAGAGTGATTAATATTCTTTCTTCAATTTAGTCACAGAATCAAGAATTGAATACAAAGAACATCAGCAGATTAGAACAGAATATGGAAAGAAGAAATCATTCCTACATTATCAGAAAACTACCAGGTAGAATCAACAAATGGTGATTTGCTAATTATGCTGTAATTTACAGCAAAACATTATAAAAATCAAAACCCGGAACACATTCAAAATCAAAACAGGTAAACGTAGCATTTTTAAAATTGAATTGTTGAGTTTGGAGAGGAAGATTCTTCTTTCTTAGTTCACATGTTCCCAAAAGCAGCACGATTTAAGGACGTGAAAAAGGGTGGTTGGTTTCAATGATGTCCCAAGGAACAGAAGTGAGAAACCAGGAAGATAAACACAAACCAGTACAAGGCATATTGTACAAGTAGCTTCTTTCTTGATTTCTTATTAAAAATAGCAGCTGAATGTAATACCCAATTGAAATGTAATCTGGAAGAGGAATAACATGTCCTAAATGGACCTAAATAAAAGATTTCAACTACAACCTGGGAAAATGCTACTTAGGAAAATGATAAACAAAATATATTGCACTGATGCCTGCCTTGTAAAATGTAATAAATAGAGATATTGGAATATGCTAACACAAGGTTCAAACAAAATTTTCCAAATTTAGAAATTTAGAAATAAACTTCCAATTTTATTATCAATGAGCAATACTCGTTGATTAATTTATATAATATTAGCGGTTTATTTCTTACTAGTTTTTCTTTTAGATGGAAATAAATATACAGAATTCATTTTGATGTTATAAAAACAAGCCTCCAATGAAACTCTGGTAAGCTTCTTGTCATCCTCTAAAAATATTTGTTTTCAAATTTCAAATGTGGTTCTCTCATCTGATAATGATCACTTAAAATGAAATACCCAGTGAACAGCGTCTCTCAAATAATTTGCCTTTTACATATCTCCTGGCCTTTTGCATTATTTAAAAATTAATTTTGAAAATAATAATAATCTTTTTCATTATTATCATTTATAATTCCAATTGGAACTAAATGAGATTTATTTCTTTTAGGCTTCTGTCTTCCACAAATACAGGATAAGATAGGTATACTTATACACGTTTAAGCAACTGGAAAATGCATTCATGATTTTCTTGTTGATTTAGACAAAAAATAAGAAATTAAATGCTTTAATAAATTATTATGCCTTTATAAAGATCAGTACTAGTTAGAATATTTTGCATATACTAAATATGTTAAGTTACAAAGTACAGTTAATGATTTTATCCTCCAGTATGGTAATGACTTACTGTTCTTCAAAGCCCCTCTTCTGAAACTCAAACACTAGTATTAAAGGTTCAATGTGTGTCTTTGGTTTAGTTTAATTAATTCAAGTACTGATATTCGTTCACAATCATGTATTTTAAGGCAATTTTAAATGCATGTAGCAAAACAGCATCTGTTTAATATACTTATTTGAAACTTCATAGAGAGTCACAAAAATCTTAAATCTGCACAAGATATTTTCAGCTATAGTAACATCGGGCATGTAGACAGAGGTGCTTAGCTGCTTACATTTTCACACAAATGTGGAAATGGAAGCCTGAGGCAATGTGAATAGCAGCTCTCCAAACTTCAAAGAATCTGTGAAGGATTCTTGTTCAGCTCTTGCCATCTTGAATTGGCCTATGCTCAGGGAGCAATTAAAATTAAATAGTCTCTGAACAGCAAAAAGTGAAAAGCTCTAGTGCTGAGTATGAACATACTCTATCACAGTAGTGGCAAAGGAGAGGAGTTAAGAAAAAAAATGAAATAACAGAGCAAAGGTGAGGGACACGACATTTTGTATTCAGAGTTGTATTTTCTAGGTTACATTTCATTGTAAGCATATTTCTTCTTGTTTCCTACTCTTTTTGGAATAAATATATGTGTCTGTGATATTTTTATGTTTACAACCATATGAACATGTGTGTGTGTGTGTGTGTGTGTGTATTTGTATTCCAGCATATACATACATGTCCTGGAATCTGTAAGGGATATCTTTTCAATGTTCACTAGTATACTATTAAAAGATCAATATATTCTTGGAAAAATAATCCTGTTAGTATTTTAAGCAGTTCTTATCTTTCCTAACTTCAGTGGGCAACACTGTAAATAAGTTCCCTAGAATTAGTCACAAAAGTGTAAGATACCTGTTTAAAGTACAATAAATACTCTCTTTTCTGAGTTTATAGATATGCATTAGCATGCATGATTAACAATATTTTCAGCTCCCAAATCAACTTTTAAAAATATAATCCTAAATTATTTCATTTTATTTGGCTTAAAATGAATTACAGTGACAATTTGAAATTTGGAATTAGCTGTTCACATTGAGAACCAAAACTACACATAAATACACATACGCACAGAAATACACACACACACACACACACACACACAGAGCTTACTATTTACATTACTTGATCATTGGCAATCTCCACTATCATGAATTTTCTATTTCATGGTCTTTTTTTATGTGACTTTACTATTATAGAGAACTCTTGACCAGAAAAATAATGTTTGAAAATAAGGAGGGACTAGTTAACTTATCTTCCAGGGTCCACAAGGGGTGTGGTTTCAAAGGCAAGAACTTCCCAGCTCCATGCCTCCAGCTACCTCCCAATCCAGAAACCTAAAGTTCTTTGTCTATCTTTCCCACTAGGTAAAATTCCAGGTGAGTTTCCTTTGTTCAGAAAGCCCACCAAAAGCCCTGGAAGGAGGGACTGTATTGCGGGTCCAAGCAACCAATCTGAAATCAAAGTCAAAGATCAATTATTTCAGAGGAAGGTTAAAAGAACTCCTCTAATTGGACAAGAATATGAATGGGGCGGGAATAACTTCAAAGTTAAAACCCCACTGCCCCTTACCTGTGCAGACTCCTTCTCCAGATCCTCTCCCAGGACAACGTGGGAGCTGTCTCTCCCTCTCTACCTGTGCAGATATCCCTCTCTGGGATCCCCTCCCACAACAGCATGGGAGATCTCTCTACTTCTCTCTATTTCTGTCTCTGCCTAATAAATCACTCTCTGCAAAACTCTTTGGGTCTGATATTTACTTAACTGATAAACCCACAGCACAGCCAGGGGTTCTCCCCCATTCCTGGGGTGAGGGAGCCCAAGAACCTCTGACACGACAAATTGGGGGAGGGGGAAGCTGAGCCCCATCCCATGACCTGTTTACAATAATATTATTGTTAATTTAAAGAACTCCTGGAAACCCATTTAAAACTGCTCAATTTTCCAAGAGATAGCATCAAATGATTGTTTACATTCCAAGAGTCTTCAAACATCTTGCCCTCAAATTAACTATTTCCACCTATGCTAAACTATTATAATCCTTTTCTAATACCAATTAAGTGCTTGGATTGAAAGAAACAATTTAGGCAGAAAACAAAATATAAATATCTGAACCTAACCTTTCTACTCTAGGATGCTGCTTAAATTCTGTCAGGGTAGTCTTTCACCACAGTAAGCAAAACTGTGGCTTTTCAATATCAAGAGGTAGACATTGCGGTAGTTTCATGGAACCAACATTCATCTTCCAGGTGATTGCTGTAAATTCAGATAACTGAAAATAAGAGGCAGTTGGAAGAGACTGGGATAGGTGATACGCCCGTAGGTCCATGAGACCATAGTTCTTGAGTGTTGGATACAATTAATTCTAAATGCCTCTGCAAATAAACAGTATATCAGTATGTTCAGTTCTTTGTCCTCTATTTCAAAGTTTAACTTCCTTGTAGTTTTGGTAAATAAACTTTTCCACCAGTTCTAATCAGTAGTTCACATCTGTTCCCAGTCTCCTGCTCTGTCCAGACTCATCCTGGTCACTTGCTCTGGTCACCTGCTCTGGTCACTTGCTTTGACCTGAGACCTGGTTACCTGCTCTGACCTGTCCTGTAACTGTCCTTCCCATCCCACCACTCCAGCTTGTACCCTTGCTCTCTTTAAAATAGCCAATCAGAATTAGCCTAGACTGTGCGGTCTAACCCTAGCCAATAGGGGAATGACACAGCAGAAGGGGCTACTTCCATCAGAAATAAGAACCCCTTCCCTCCCTTGTCCAGTTATGTGCTCACCATTGTTCCATCTGTGAGACACCTTTCTATAGAAGTACATTGCCTTGCTGAGGAAATTTATGTTCAAGTGCTACTTCATTTGCAGCACTGTAAATTTACATATAACACTGAACATAAAAGAAGAAAAAAAGCTGACATGATGCTCAACCCCACAAACATATCTGGGATCTAATCACAGAACATGCATATACCAATGAAGTGTTTATAAAGGACCACCTATAGTAGCATAACTTAAATTTTCCTTAAGGTGTCACCAATTTTACAAGTTTTTCACATTGTATCCAAATGTTTCCCTGTATTTCTCTTATCTCAATCCATCCCAAACAGACATATTCAAATAAAAAGAAAAAAAAAAAAAAGGAAGAGTGAGCTACCCCAACACCTGACTCTCTACATAGGAGATTATAAAGTATTAAATTAAGAGTGTGCAAAGACTCAAGCTTTGGATCATATGTTAGCACTAATTTAAAATCAGAGACATTTTCTGCGAAACCAAATATTTTTTAACAATGCTGGAAGTCATTGTTACCAAAATAAAAAACCAAAACTGTATGAGTAGGAAATTTATTTTAAGTAAGAATTACACTATTTATACGTATAGTGATTATCACTGGTTTCATATGAATTTATTATTATGTGACTTCCATTATCATGGCAGCATTGACTTTATTTAATATTCTGTCTATATCCCCTTGTCTGATTCCTTTTCCCATCCCGTACTTCTCTGGAGAAAGAAAAGAAGCTGTTTGATAGGCCTGGAATCAATACATGAAAATTCAATGAGTTTGTGTAAATTCTTAGTAAAGTATCTGGCACATAGTAATCATTCACAACATATATTTAAATATATTGAATATACATACTTGTATTATCATTGCTCATATCATTTTATGAAAATTTTTTGTCATCATACTTTTTTCAAAATTATGATTTTATCATATTTATAGCATATGAAAGGTTATTTGGAAACTACTTATATATTTCTGTCATATTCATCATGAGGTCTATGCTTTTCACTTTTGTAAATGTTGCAGAATTTTGTTAAAACCATCATACTCAGCTAACTTGAACCTCCGTTTTCAAAACGTTTTACATTGTATGCTATTTTTAACAACTTGTTTGACAATTATAAGCTCTGAATTCAGTACTTGAATCTGTCAATTATTAACTATTTCACTTTGAATTCTTAACATCATTGCTTCTCAGCCTTCAGCCTTTTAGCTAGGAGTAAGTGAAAAAAATGCAATGGTGCAATCTTGGCCCATTACAGCCTCTGCCTCCCAGGTTCAAGTGATTCTCCTGCCTCAGCCTCCCAAGTAGCTGGAATTACAGGCATGTGCCACCAGACCCGGCTCATTTTGTATTTTTAATAGTGGTGGGGTTTCTCCATGTTAGTCAGGCTGGTCTCGAATTACTGACCTCAGGTGATCCACTTAACTTGGCCTCTCAAAGTGCTGGGATTACAGGCCTGAGCCACTGTGCCCAACCCTGCTCAAGTCTTACGTGGAAAATAGGGGGTGGGGAAAATACCTCATAAAATGTTGTGAAATTGAACAATATAACTCATTCAAAGTATTAAATTACACAACTTCCTAATAAAATTTATTAATATGCTTAGGTTAATCTTCTTATATATTGACTCAAAAACAATTTAAGAAAGAAAAACTATAATATAACACTTTAAAATATATTATTTGGTTGATAAAGGCATTTATTAACTTTTTTGCTATTAAAAGTCATGGCTAAAACCACAATTACTTTTGCACCCACCTAATATTTTGGAATAAAATATACTTAAAATTTTATTAGTAATTATATTCCTGCAAACTTTCTGAAATTCTACCTATGTGAATACTCTGCTAAGCAGTCCCCATTTGTTACAGCTGCCAAGTATTTTGGTAGTCTAGCCTTATTTATTTTTAAATTGTCATTTTCCTATTCTGACCATTGCTTCACTATTTTTATGGGTGTAATATGATATCAGTGAACATTCTCAATGTTACTGAGAACATACTTACAATTCAACTTGAATTCATACTTCATAAATTTAGTTGGTAGTCATTGTAAGTGGAAAGGCCTATAAAATGTTTTCATTCATTTTGTTACCAAAATAATCTCCAGAGTTAAACAAAAAAGAATTAAAATACACACATACAAACACACACATAAAATTAGAGCTCTTGAAATTCTCATAGGGTAGATAGATGCAGGCAAACATGAATAATACAAAGATACCATCTCTAGAGCAAAATGAGCATCAAAAGATGTGAAGTCAGTTAGCCCTAAGGAACAATGAAACTGCAGGTAGCCTAAAATATTTAAATTAAATCACATACTAATATGCAATGTACTCCCTGAGAGAAATAACTGAAGAGGAATTAGCTCTTTTTGTTCTCCAAGACACCATTTATTATGTTCCTGAATGAAAAACATATTTATAGGATCATATATAGTAAAGGGAGGGAGCAGGGCATCCTGAAAATGTTCTGAGTTCCCTGCTCCCATGTGCCCAGGTCCCTGGCCTCTCTTACCCCAGGAATGGGGAAAAGGGCCCCAGAGGCACTGTGAGCTTACTTTTTGAATAAATGTCATGGGCCCAAAGAGTTTAGCAGATAGCGATTTATTAGGCAGAGAGAGAAAAAAAAGAGAGAGAGAGAGAGAGAGAGCTCGTAGGCTGAGGTGGGAAGGGATCCAAGGAAGGAATCTGTACAGGTAAGGAGCAGCGGGATTTTAACCCTGAAGTTATTCCCACCCATTAATGTTCTCGTCCAATAAGAGGAGTTCTTTAAAACTTCTGCTGTAGTGATTGATCTTTGACTTTGATACCGGATTGGCTACTTGGTCCCCAACAGAAGCTCCTCTCCCAGAGCTTTCAGTGGGCTGTTTGAACAGAGACCCACCTGGATTCCTCTACCTAGCCCAGTCAGCGGGAAAGTAAAACAAAGAACTTTAGGTTCCCACATCGGGGCATGGATGGAGGCATGGTGCTGGGAAGCTCCTGCCTTTGAAACTAGGCCCCTTGTGGACTCCAGAAGAGAAGTTTTTTTTTTTTTCCTTAACTCAGTCCCTCAGTAGGTACACACATAAGCATGCACATGAGTATGAATGTTTTAGTTTTGTATTGCCATTGTAAAAAACGACCACAAATTTAAATTTAAATTTAAAGGTTTCCAAAAAGCATATACCTTTATTATTTAACAGAATTACAGTAGCATCCTTTATTCCATGGTCAAAGTCTCTTTTGCATGCCAGGTAACATATTCACATATGTAACACAAGAAGGTGAAGACCAAGGAGATAAAATCCTACCTTCCTTGGCTGACGAATCTTAATCTCTTTTATATGTAATCAAAATACATTTAATTCAACTATAAAATCAATAGTCAAATTAATTTTTGAGTATATCAATAGACTTCATAATGTTGTATGTAGAGCAGTCCTGATTAAAATAACACACACACATCTCTGATATTGTTACTATAAGTTTTTATTTTATAAAATAAATTTAATTATTTTGACAGTGATATAAATTCATCATAAGTAGTTGCAATGAAATCTAATTTTCAAAGCTTTACAAAACATTCAAACATGTTTTTGATCTTTATTTCTAGTGAAGCATATGTATAAAAATCAGAAAATATTTACTGCTTATTAGTTTTTAAAATTTATATTCTGATTCTTGGTACCTTTATTTTTTATTTATTTATTTTTTTTTAATTGCATTTTAGGTTTTGGGGTACATGTGAAAAACATGCAAAGTTGTTGCATAGGTGCATTCATGGCAGTGTGATTTGCTGCCTCCCTCCCCCTCACCCATATCTGGCATTTCTCCCCTTTATTTTTATAGTTGCCCTGTATCAGCACATTAAAACAGCAACTTTCCTGGAGAAAAGAGTACACATGTGGAATCTGGTTTGCTAATTCTTCGTAAGTACAATTAATTGTATATCCTTATGTCACCACAGGCAAATTATTCTTTAATTATCTAACATTGTCTATGTTTTAGATCATGTTGATGATCCTGGAAGCTTGAGCACAAAGCCAAGGAAAAAGAGATTTTTTAATAATTTATTCTCTAGTAATTTATCATGTTATTTGTCTCATTTGATTTTTCTCACTTTTATCCTTGAAAGTGTCTGGTCAAATATATTCTCAAGCTTGTCTACTTTTGCCCTACACTTGAAATTTGTAGGCCTCTTATGCCGTCAGTTATACCTCTGTGTCTTTCAAGATACATAAAGGACCTTACAGCCTCACAGATCTAGAAACACAGTCAATGTCTGTCATTCTTGTTACTCACAAGGCAATGATATTGCTCAAGGGAGGTGGTAACATTGTTGCTCCTTGGTTTTTATCTGTCTGCAAGTAAGCAGCTCACAGAGAAGAGTTATGTTGGATACCATTTGCTTGTCAGCTTTGTCACATCTCTTTCCTCTGGCTATATATTTTGTGATTGTGTTTTCATCATTTTCTGCTGATTATATTATTGAGAGTGCTTTCCCAGTGACGGTTTCAGTTTGACATTAATTTTAACCATGAATCTGAGTTTAGGGGCAGGTAAAAAAAAATTTAAAAATACTGCCCTTTTTGGTACACAATTTTATTATGATCAGAAGCTCTATCACATAGTTAAAAATGACACAAATTTGTATAATGTGTGTATTTGAGGTGTTACAAATGTATGCATGCTATTTTCAGTAAGTTGCTGTAAGATTTTATCAACGTATTTCTTCAATTAATTTTTGTATTACACAAGTTACCTTTTGGTTGATTTGTTTTAAGTATTGTCAGAGAGTACAATAAAACTAGGTCAGCAAGGAGGACAGATTACTGAATGTGGCATTCCATCCTACTGATAATAATATTAAACACTCCAAATACTGTAATTCTTAGAACTTCATCAAAACTTAGTGGGAAGATATCAGGGCTTTCCAGTCACAAGCTCCTAAAAGACAAATGATTTTTAATTGATTAGGAATTGGATGTAAATAAAATGAAAATAATTTTATGTTTCTGTCATAGCATATGATTCTTAAATACTGAACTATGATTCTAGAGGTATTGTGTATGAACGATACTTTTAGAATTTTCATAAATCTTACAAAATACCATATTCAAAAATGATAACAAAAGAGTGGCAAAAGAGAAAGTCTATTTCATGTGTCAGCAACCAACTGTAATTCTTTCCCAGACAAAATATTCACATCTTATTCATTTATGTACTTACTTTTTTTTAACCTTCTTTTCTTCATGCTGCTCTCTTTCTCAAATGGCAGGTGTATTAAACAGTAGGGCTTCATACAGAAAGATTACACCTTAATGTGATCTTTGCCTCACTACTGGATTTCTTTCCAAGTGGTAAATTTTATTGGATCTTATGACTTAAAATGATCCCAGTATTATTTCCTCCGATTTTATACAAAGCGGCCCACCTGAGACCTCAAAATCAGCACTCTATTTCCTTTTAGTTTTATGTAGCAAAGTGGATCATTGTGGTCTGAGTCAATCTATTCCATGTAATAACTTGCTAGAAGTAGTGAAACAAACAATGCACGGTAACATCCTGGCTCTTTCCAATCATTTCCCTTAGAGATAGAGACTCAGTAAGGATGGGTTTTGCCTTCCGAAGTAGTGGAGTGAAAAGGTTGACATCTTCCCAGCCTGGGCCAGTTATTTCCGTTGCCTACCTCCCAGCTGATTACCTAGCCACTGCCAATTGATTTCGATTATTTTATTCATACATTTTTTTTCAAATTGCAAATTTCTATATTTGTTAGTGTAGCACTAGCAACTGCAACAAAGAAAATATTGTGGAATTTAATTTATTTCTAATATTTCTAGCCAGTGGTTGTTTTTCCTTCACAAGATGATCGGGGAAATCAGAATGCTATTATATTAGCCGTCACCTTTGCTAGTGTCACACAATTTGCAGAGAAGCAGAAAAGAGAATACGATGAAAGCACACTCACATCTTAAATGCCTTATCTTAATGTGTCCTATTTCACACATCTCACATCTCATTAGTAATAACTGATCACATGACCCATCCATATGCAAGGGACTGAGAAATACAGAAAGTGACTTGTCAATTACTTTGCTGTAAGAAAACTTATCTACGAATAGAAGGGCAAAATGTTAGTAAATATGTAATTATTCTTAGGAGATAAGTGATGTGGCAGATGTGAGGGAAGTATATCATATGTTAGTAAAGGAAGAATTGAGACAATATTGCACATGCTATTTGGAAAAAATAGATAAACTTTGAATGAGAAAACTTTGTATTTCTTCCATAGAGACAAAACATATTTATGCAAGGGAGAACAAATTTCATACGGCTGTTAAATGTTTATGAAAGAATTTTATGTGTAGGACCTATGAATCCTTTCTATTATATTTTCTTATTACTATAAATAAATGTTTTACATATGTCAAAATATCAAAATGTCAGCAATCACTTGTCAGGTTGATCAAGTGTAACACGCAGGATATTTTGGCTCCTATGAAATTTGCCTTTTCTTTTTACTACTGTAAATGTAATATTTATATAGCAAAAGAGATGTGGAGGATGGAATTAAAATTGATAGTCAGCTGACATTATATATCATCCCAGATTATGCATGTGGGTCCAATGTAATCACGTGGGCCCTTAAATTCAGAGAAAGAAGACAAAACCATCGGAGAAAGAGAGGTGGCAAAAGAGAGGCATAAGCCAGAAGGCATATGAAGGATTTGATTCGTCTTTGCTGGCTTTGAAAACAAAGGGGCCAGGAGCCAAGGGATGCAGGTGGCCTTGAGAAGCTGAGAACAACCCCTGGCAGACAGACAGCAAGAAAACAAGGACCTCAGTTCTCCAACCATATGGAACTGAATTCTGCCAACAACCTGCTTGAGCCTGGAAGGGAATTCTTTCCTAGAGACTCCAATCAAGAACTCACTTCTTCTGACATTTTGATTGAAGTCCAGTGAGACTCATATCAACTTCTGACTTAAATGAAAACAACCTGTGAAATTATAGATTTGTGTTAATTTAACTCCCCATACTTGGGGCAATTTGTAGGGCAATAATAGAAAACGAATACATTAAACTTCATGATATAGTGTGAGACTAAACTTTGATCCCTTCGTTTTCCTCTGTAATAGTCACTGCTCACCTTGCTCCTGCACTGTCATGGAGTGAAAGCACTTTTCCATCTGGTAGGCTGGATTTTTCCTTAAAAATATGAATCCAAATGCTGTCATTCTCCTGTCCCAGCCTGTCCATTGGCTTTTCATCATAGTTCTTATGTAAATCCAAAATTCTCTTTTTCATTTATAAAGCCTTACATTTTTCACCAGTGAACAAGGTGATCCAAACACAACAGCGTTTTTCCTGCTTCTCAAGCATGCTGAGCACATTTTCACCTCAAGAAATTTTCACATGCTCTTCCTCTTTTCTACACAGTTCTCTCTCCAATACTGGCATATTTCCTCTCTCCAAATATTCAGGATTCTGTTCAAATAGCACACATTCAAAGGTGCCTTTCACATCATTGCCGTGAAATAACACCTTATTCCCATTATTCTGCTCCTACTCATCCTGCTTTATTTTCCTTTTAGAGTGCTTGTCACTCCCTAACATTACTTTATATGTTTATTTGTTATTTACTTACTGAACTCCTTAAGAGCAGACATTGTGTTTACTCCATGTAGCAATGTATCCACAAATCCCGGAAAAAGTCCTAAAACTATAGCGTTCAATAAAGATGTAATAAATCAAGGTTGGCTTATGAAACTACGATCTGGGTGAAGCATTCTGTATCACATTCACCTTGAAATCCAAAGAGTCAGTGTGGTGAAATATTGATTAGATTGTATGATATTATTTTTAAAGCTGGAAAGCAGCAGAACCATTAGATAAGTTTTCTGTCAGGTATCTCTTGTTAAATCTTCAATTTACTTCTAAGCCTCCAGATTTATATTTTTAGTCTTTGAGTTGTTTTATCTGTTCTCACTGTGTTCTCCTTCTGAATGATCTCATGTGCAACCCATTTGTAGTGGCTTCCCTACCCTGCATTTTTCTTCCAGATTTAGATCGTTGCACACAACGTCTCAGCGTTGTTAACTGTACCATAAAAATAACATTGCTTCAGCCAGGGGCAGTGGCTCATGCTTGTAATCCCAGCACTTTGGGAGGCCGAGGCGGGCGGATCACTTGAGGTCAGGAGTTCGAGACCAGCCTGGACAGCATGATGAAACCCCATCTCTACTAAAAATACAAAACTTAGCCAGGTGTGGTGGCACAGGCCTGTAATCCCAGCTACTGGGGAGGCTGAGGCAGAAGAATTGCTTGAACCTGGGAGGCGGAGGTTGCAGTGAGTGGAGATCGTCCTGCTGCACTCCAGCCTGGGCAACAGAGTGAGACTCCTGCTCAAAAACAAACAAACAAACATTGCTTCTTACTTTAGGATAGAAAGGAGCCAAAGGGAAGTCAAAACTCAACATTCATTTCAACACATCCTCTGCAAACACGACTACATGTACATTCTACCTATATATACAAGAATTCAACCAGAGTCCCAATCATAAACTGGTCACCCTGCCCTTCATTTTTTCATTACATACTGTAAGCTACATCAGCACCCTATCATTTGTTAGTTTTTGTACAATAAAACTACTTATTTTCCCTGAACTCTGTCCATTTGTTTCCACAACTACCATTTCATTTCAAACCTTCATCTTTCACCTGTGTAGCAACCTATGAATGGACAACCTGTGTATGGGCTGGAGTTTAATCACTACAGCTCATGTAGTCCTTGTATAATCATTTTAGCACTTAAATACAATACAGAACCATCAGTAAATCTACCTAAATCTTATCCTCCTGTAATATTAGAATACTTTTTAATATTAACATACACATGGTGATTGCACACATATTACTATAGTTGGATTCGTATTACTATTGGTAGTCATGTTTTGTTAAAAAAAAACTTTGTGTTTATTCTTAATAATGACAGTTAATAATTGAAATTATTTTTAATATAACCTTCTCTTCCTTCAAGACAACCTACCACTTATGCAAAAATTTTAAGGCAACTATAAAATCTAGTTGCAACTATGTACTTCCATAGCACTTTTCCATCACAATGGCAACATTTTTGCTATAGATTACCACAGGAATGTTTACTGCTTTTGAATCATCTACTTCATACACTCCTTTCATCATATTCCAAATTCCACTCTATAACACAGAATGCACGCAGCTCTTTCTAACATTTTGGAATTTTTCCAAAATTATTTTAACCTCGTCTCTCAATTTTTGTCCTTCCCCTTACAGACTCCCTGCTCCCGGCAGACTCACTTGACTGATTTTGACTACGTATCACTTGCTCATTCCCACCTGCAACTAATTCAACAAACAGATGGCATTTGTGAGACAGTGCTAGACACCATTGTGCATGTGAATTTTGCCCACTTGATATTCTTCTGTCTCTTTTAAAATCCAGTTTCTTTTCAAATTTCTCCACAATTTTTTTAAAATCAAACGTTTCTAACACTTCACACACTCCTTCTGGGTGCTTCAGGCAATCATGAGTGTGGTCTTCACCTTGTATATTTGCATTCGTTTGTACTCTGCTTCATAAGCATGTGGAGAAAGCTCAAGAGCCCACAGTCTTTATGTACAACTACTTCCCATGGTCATCAAGACAAATAATTTGTCCTGTATCTTCCATCCATGACCCCGGCACATGGTTCCGTATACTGCACAATCAGTAAAGGGTAGTTTGCTATCTCTTAAAATGAGATTGAAATAAGTAAATTTTTCAATATGTGTAATAAATGATACAGGAAAAAAATGCAGAAATTCAAGAGATGAAAGAAGAATAGAAACCTAAAACAGCAAAGAAGATTATATAGAAGAGAGTGGATTGTACAGCTGACATGTATACTGTTCATAGCTTTAGTTAAATACGATTATACATGATTTATGAATCATGTAAAATTATTAATCATGCAACTTACAGAGAAACTGCTTCTTATTTATATAGATAACAATTCAGTTTAACTTCATAAGTGGATACTGATTTCCATGTTCTTAAAAAAATGGGGAGTAATAAGAATTCTATGTATAAATATGTTGGCTATTCTTAAATAAATTTTATAACATTTTAAATGTACTTGAAGGCACTTCTGACCTTAATAAACTTATGTTGGGCCAAAGTCAAACTAAGATATACTCAAAATTTAATTTAGAGGCTAATTTAATAACTCAGCATGTTATCCTTAGTCTTATAGATTTACATCATTATCAAAACCCCATAGGACACTTTATAATTGAGTAAACAAAATTTAAAAATTATTTAAAACATCTAAGAAGCCCGAAAAAATCTGTCATATCTAGATCATTTTATCTTTGCTAGTGTTTATATAAACATTGTTATTTCATGTTTTGTTGATAAAGTAGATATAAAGCAAGTTGAGAATTGATTTTTTAAGCATTTAAATTTATATTGATCTGAGAATCACTGTATAACATGCAAAACAAATTATTTATTGAAAAACTAAGTACAGAAAACTGCCAGTTCTCTAAAATAAGAAATTCACATTTAATTTTTATATTTTATACATTTCAAATATGATATTATATAGAAAGAGTACAATGCTTACTTAAGATTACTACCTGAATATTACGTAATTCACAACATCAAAATTAGCATACAAAAAACTAGTGATTATCTTTCTGATCTTATTCCTGACTTCATGATCTTGGTAGTGGAGCCATAAACCTGGAACTCATGAAGACCTTTAGTATTGCCATTTCATAACATCATCATTTCATTTTAATTATTTTTCCTGCCCTTCTGGCTTTTTTTCCACATTTGGTCTACACTGGAAATTAAACCAGAAATCACAATTAGAAAAATGGACTTTAGTAAGAGTCTCAAAACAGATTAACTATACCAAAGCAAACCATAACATACATCATAGACTGTTAAAGGAGTTCCAGCTCCTTTAACACCAGTTTGTTCAGAACCATATTTATAAAAATAGACTATAGAAACCCTGAATGAACAGTAACTCAGCATTCACTCAAATATTTAGAGTCTACTGACTTCTCCAGCAAATGTGTTAATGTACAAATTCTGCCTGATACTTGATAATACTAAAAATCCTATGAACTAAGAACTCTCTTCTTTTGAGAAGCTTTACACTTCTTTTATATTATACTGTCCTTTGCTGCAGCAAAAAGAATCTTTTTATTTCCTCCCTACCACAGGCATGTTATTCATAGTCTTTGGTTGCTGTTGTTTAGTTCTAGATTTTTTTTTAATTCTTTTATTTTTACGACTCTAGTTCTATGATAACATATGTCATCTGATCATATGTTTTCTTGAACCTATTAGTCACTATTATTTTAAACTCTATGTCTTATACTGCCAAGATTGAATTTATCTGTGAAGCCACATTAATTTTTAAAACATGTTTTGAATTCTTTTTATTTTCCATATTTTATATTTATATGTTCTTTCTTGAAGTACTTGGCAATTGTTCATTAAGAAGTAAGAGATTTCAAATAGAGAGGAAGTCAAATTGTCTCTGTTTATAGGTGACATGATTGAATATTTAGAAAACTGCATCACTGCAGAAAAAAATTGTAGATGGTTTGAATCATGTTCTTTTCCTTCAGAGTGTATTCAACCAGAATATAAATCAGAAAGTTCATTATGATCTAATTAGGGATTGGGCTACCTGGATTGTGGTTTGCAGTTTTTGTACAATTCTATTTACCTTTGTTTTATTCTTCCTACTAGGATGTATCTTTCCCTTTCTAGGCTATCAATTGAAAACATCAGGTGTTTACTTTTACTCCTCCTCATTAATAGATCTTTAATTCTGATTTTTGTCTCTTCAGTATAGTGAAACTATCCAGGAACCTGCTCTGTGTTTGGAAGACTTTCTTCTTAGATTTTTATCCTCTTTCTCTGAAGAACTTCAGAAATCAGCAAATGCCTATCACACTCGGTGGAACCAACACTGAAGATCTCAGTTTGAAGCACTGGAGCAGGTTGTTCTGAAGGGTTCACCAGGAAGCTGCAGAAATTCTCAGTTATAGTAAATGCCTTGAGTAAATGCAAATGTATGCATACTTCATTTGTCCACCAAATTTTCCAAGAAGAGAGAAGAGGAAAGATGTGAAAACAATGATCTAACCTATGAAAAAATAATAGGTGTATACCATTTTAATAATTTTATTTAAGAATAGAGACAGAGAAAACGTACTGCATCTTCATGTATCCATAAGGAATGTAAACTTTTCCTGTACTCTACAGTCTCACCGCAGCGTCTTAAACTGGTTCTCCAGAAATGAGGAGGAATATGGGATTGATTAATAAGAAACTGAATTTAACCTGGCTATGTACTCACCCTTTGATGGTGTAGCTTTATTAAATATAAAGACACATGATAAGAAGTCCAGCCTCATAGTCTTGAATGTTAGTTTTCACAACAAGCTGATGGTGAACTTGAATGCTATATGTAGGGTGACATGGCCGACATTAGCAATCGAGCTTGAATGAGCCAGAAAAGAAGAGACTTTTCCTGGATCACATATTAGGCCCCATTTCTAAAGCAGAAATAGTTCATTAGGCATTCCATACATTTTCATTCTTTTGGATTTCCTGCTTAGCTAGTGGGAAAGTCAAGTTAGGTATAGAATGTGAGGCTGGCTTCAATTCTGAGGATGACTACTGTAAGCCCCTACTCATTGGTGAACCACAGTGACATTTTGAGTTCCATAGAATTTGTGCTAGTTCAGAGCTGGCAATCCCCTCCACTTGAGTAATATTAGAATTATGACTTGCTTCTAACCAGTCAAATATTACAATGGCAATGGGATGAATTTCCTGTGACTGTGTTAAACAGTATAAAACTCAAATGTAGCCAGTTGAGTAAGACTGACTCTACTGCTGGCCTTGAAGAAACAAAATACAATGATGTAGAAAGGGCTACCTGGCAGGTGTATCAGTCAGGCTTCTCCAGAGACAGAGAACAAATGTGAAGAAGTGAGAGGGAGAGAGAGGGAGACAGCGAAGAGAGAGGTTGGGGGGAGAGAGAGATTATTTTAAACAATTGGCTCACACAATGATGGAGGCTGGAAAATCCAAAATCTTTATGGCAAGCCAGTAGGCTTGAGACCTAATGAAGAAATGTTTCTGCTGAAATCCAAAGGCCATCAGGATGGCAGAATTCCCTCTGGCTCAGGAGAGGTCATTATTTTGTTCTATTTAGGTCTTCAGTTAAATGGATGAGGCCCACTCACATTATGGAAAGCAATCTGCTTTATTCAAAGATCATCGATTTAAGTGTTAATCTCATCCAAAAATACTTTCACAGAAATATTCTGAATAATGTTTGACCAAATATCTGGACACCTTGGCCAAGCAAGCTAACAAACAGAATTAAAGTTCACAGTAGAGAACTATAGGCAGCCTCTCAGCTATTTTCAAGCAAACCTTGGGAACTGGCAAGAGGGCCTTGAGGCTTAGATCAGATAGTAGCCCTAAGAAAATGGTGCCCAATTTATGGACACACAGAAACTAGGAGATAATAAATGTCTGCTGTTTTAAGTCACTAAGTTGGTCATTGTTACACAGTAAATTAAAACTAACATAATATCTAATCTGAATTAGTCATTATAACAAAGAGTTTAGATTAAGCACATGGCTTTCAAAGTAAAATCTAGCTCTAAAATTCTTTGTATGATCTGACAATAAATGCTATAGTGTTACCTACTAACCTAATGAGTAGATCATTCTAAAATACATTGGATCCCAGGGTACTTATTTAGCCTATATTAAAACAAAGAAATTCCAGAATAACAAGATATGGATACATTAGTTGAGGTATACGTGAATACAATGTATTATGAATACAAAATATGTTAATATCTTTAATTCACATTTGGAACATGGCAACCAAAAGGATCATAATCCCATCAAATCACAGTCTGAAGAAGTTTGTATGTGAATAGATGAAGTATGTATCACTCCCTGTGCTCTACGCAGACATCTCCACAGAAGTGGAACCTTGTCATGCCATTTCCAAAGCTCATTCCAGTGATTGTGAGAGTACAAAATCAAGATAGAAATCTTCCAATTTGGAAAGTAGGCTTGTAAACTCTTACTCTGTCATTTTAAAATATTTAATTTGATTTTCAAATTATCACTGTGATTCTTTTTTATAGTAAGAGATTGCTCCTGTAAAATAACCCTGATAACCAGTCATAATTCTACATATTCACAAATTAAAACTGATTTTCTGAGAAAAAATAATGTAAGAAAAGTGGGCACAAATTGTTGTGTGTCTCTCTCTCTCTCTCTCTCTCTCTCTCTTTCTCTCTCTCTGTATATATATATATGTACATATATATAATAAATTTAATGAAATATGTATATGTATATATACACATAGAGAGAGAGAGAGAGATTTTTCTATAGATTTACAAGAAAAAAACAAGCCCATTCAAAAGTGGGCAAAGGATATGAATAGACATTTTACAAAAGAAGATATACATGAGGCCAACAAGCATATGAAAAAATGCTCACCATCACTGGTCATAAGAGAAATGCAAATCAAAACTACATTGAGATACCATCTCACTCCAGTTAGAATGGCGATCATTAAAAAATCCTAAGACAACAGATGCTGGAGAGGATGTGGAGAAATAGGAACACTTTTACACTGTTGGTGGGAGTGTAAATTAGTTCAACCATTGTGGAAGACAGTGTGGTGATTCCTCAAGGACCTAGAAATAGAAATTCCATTTGACCCAGCAATCCCATTACTGGGCATATATCAAAAGGATTATAAATCGTTCTACTATAAGGGCACATGCACATGAATGTTCATTGCAGCACAGTTTACAATAGCAAAGACCTGGAACCAACCCAAATGCCCATCGATGATAGACTGGACAGGGAAAATGTGGCACATATACACCATGGAATATTATGCAGCCAACAAAAACGATGAGTTTGTGTCCTTTGTAGGAACATGGATGAACCTGGAAACCATCATTCTCAGCAAACTGACACAAGAACAGAAAATCAAACACCGCATGTTCTCACTCACAGGCGGGTGTTGAACAATGGGAACACATGGACACAGGGAGGGGAGCACCACACACTGGGGTCTGTTGGGGGGAAATAGGGGAGGGACAGCAGGGGTGGGGAGTTGGGGAGAGATATCATGGGGAGAAATGCCAGACATAAGTGAAGGTGAGGAAGGCAGCAAATCACACTGCCACGTATGCACCTATGCAACAATCTTGCATGTTCTTCACATGTACCCCCAAACCTAAAATGCAATGAAAATAAAAGAAAGTTGAATGACAAAAGAAGGTTAGGATATTATGAAATGATGAAGAAACACATTTAAATTCTCAGGCTAATAATATTCAAATTTATTTCTATGTAATCTGATTATCCTTCCAAAGATTAGTGGAACCAGAAAGCATAAAGTTACACTGCTAAAAATTTTGGTGTCTTTGAGCACTCCTCACCAATGCTCTTTTTGGACAGTAATAAAATGGATCTATTTTAATATTTTACTTGATTTTCGAGATATCTGTATGATGAGTCTATGATTTTTTTAGGATCTTTGGATCACATGCAGAACCATCTGAAGAGTCCCAGGAATGAAGAATGAGGAACTAAATTTGTTCATGGGCTCTTATTTAATTTCTCATGTTCTATGTAGAATTTAAGCTCGCTGGATTCTTCCTGAGAATGGAATGTATCATGTACAATGTAGACTTAAATCTCCTGGCATGTCTACACCTTTGGAAGATCGTACACATATTAGCAGCTACCACAGTGATTAGCAGACAGTGGACAGTAAAAATATTCTGGATGACTAATTCTTGTTTTACATTTTCACTATATTACATTTCATTAAATTTATATATAATACAACCATTCAGCAATTTTGTGCCCTGGAGCTCATTGAGGCAATTCTTTAGACTGTTTTGAACATAATAAATATGAGGTACCACTGACATGTAGGGGAGACCACGAATAATGCTAAACACCCTATAATGTATAGAATTGTCCTCTAATGCAAAATTATCTGGTCCAAAATGTCAAGAGCGCTATGGTTAAGAAACTGCTAAAAAGAAATAAAAGTATAAAATTATTTAATTGCTTGCAAAAGATAGACAGGATTGGGCAAAATATTTATTAAATGATAATATAAATGCATTTGGTTCATTAGGCATTCTTTTCTTGAATTAGATGGACAATTTTGTATCAACACTGCTTGATTTCCTCAACTCCCTGAATCTGTTCTGCTGCAGATATAACATTTCAGAAAAAAAAAGGCTAAATGCAACGATGATGAAAATGTAGTAGAAATGGAGAATGCATTGGCGAATCCTCTAATTCTAGAATGACAAAACAGTTCTGATTGCCCTGATGAGAGATTAATTGAAAACGATTTTGGTTGAAAAATAAGATAATTTATTGATATGAATATGCTAATATGAATAATTTGGTATTCACAGCAATAATTTGAGTGTTGTGGCTTTTATGCTGAAAGTTTCCCATTAAAATGTGAATCTAAAATTTTGAATGACTTATAATGTAGTGAGAACTCATGACTACATGACACAGATAAACTATTCTAAGGGGTCTTTTCAGGAATTCCAAATAAAATTAGACTCAGCAGGATCAAAGTTAGAAATTTGATTAGAAATATAAATAGCCCAAGTCAAACTCCTTTCATTTGAAATAGTTGTATAGTATTGCACAATCATGAAGCACTTCTACTTAGTGATAGGCATGATACAGAAAATAAATTCCAATATTAATATCCTTCAATTATTCAAGGACAAGATTCAAACAAATTTAAACAGGCATGTCTTATCTCTGTCATCTCATTTTAAAGGAAGAAATAGTAAGCTTATGTTTAATATTTTATTTGAAACATGAATTGCTGCAATTTGAATGTTAACATGAGGGTATATTGAAGTCAGAGTGGTGTCACTTGTTACTTTATCCCTAGTAGGTAGCACACTGCATGACACAATGTCAAATATTTAAATTAATGATAATAATCATGTTCATTCTCTCTGAGGATCATGTTCACTCTGCAAAGACTCCTCTGCAACTGATACACTTAATACATTTAGAGTTTTTTTAATGTTATTATATTTTATTTTTCAGTGTCTCTGTCTGTCACTCCAGCTGAGCACAGTGGGGTAATCATGGCTCACTGCAGCCTTGATCTCTTGGGCTCGAGCAATACTTTCACCTCTGCCTTCTGAGCAGCTGAGACCACAGGAGCGCTTTACTATGCCCAGCTAAGTTCTTTGTTTGTTTGTTTCATTTGCTTTTTTGTTTCATTTTGTTTAGAGACAGAGTCTTCCTATTTTGCCCAGCTGATCTTGAACTCCTGGGCTAAAATGATCATTCTGCCTCAGCCACTCAAAGTGCAAATGCTGAGATTATATGTGTGAGCCACCACACCTGGCCTAATTTTGTTTGTATGTTGGCTTGTTTATTTATTCACAATAGCCTTAGCAATAATTAATGTTCTTTGTACTTTTCTCCTTGGTTTACGGTAGGCCAAAGCTGGTAGCTGATTGCCTGTCTAGTTCATTTATTCCATATTTTTCTTGCTAGATGTATGTGGTTATACCAAGCTATAACAAACAGCTTCCCAATAATTCTGTTTTACATTATAGAGTCATTTATTTTATTCAATTTTAGAGTGCCTGGCATTTTTATAATACTTACAAATATAAATACGAGAAGAATAACTCTAGGATCATAATGAGGTTCATTGGTATAGCCAATGTCAGAATGTTTCAAGTACTATTTCAACCATAATCCTTTACTATATGGTTCTTGAAACCAAATATCAAAATCAAAAGGTGAAATTGCTCTAGGACCTTTTGAAGACTGCCTGAATAACTGCCTCTTGGAGTGGTTAACTGCTTTATAAAGAAAACAGTAGAAAAAACATTATGACTGACATTACGTCTTTTGCTTTAGACATTCCTATATATACAGACACACACACACACACACACGCACACATACATATGTATAAGGCATGTACCTAAGTATCATATAGATAGATAGATATTTCTCATTCAACATGGGAATGGGAAAGAGATAAAATGATTGACATAGAGTCTTATGATATCTGACATAGAGTCATATGATATATCTGATATATATATCTTTCTCATTCATCATATATATCAGTATGATGAATTATATATATATATCATATATATATATTACATATATGATGAATGAGAAAGAGATTAAATAGTTGACATAGAGTCTTAGGCACAAGGTCTATAATTTTTATTGCTATTGTCTCCTAACATTTGCAAAAGAGAGAAAAGAGAGAGAGGATACGTTGCAGCCCCATTTCTTACCTTACTCCATAGTTTTGGGAAGGATATTTGAGAAAGCTACTGAAACTTAACTAATGTTTCTTCCTAACAACCTAACTGGAAACTAAAAATAGCCAACTGACAATTATAATTGAGGAACAATAGAAGCATTCCAATGACACGACACAAACTAGATACTTTGCAACTTGCTGTGGCCTAATGGGTAAGACGTTAACTTTGCTTGCCACGATACATCAAAAGAGAAATGGTTCATAGTGTTACAGTATTAGAAATGAGCTGATACAATTTTGACCACTAGTCAAGAGTAATCAAAAGGATCTTTATCAAAAAAATTCTGCCATTGGTATGGTGAGAGATACGTAAGATTTTCTAGAAGCGCAGACACCAGATGAGAGGGAGTAGTTAATTGTAAGTGTGTTAGACATTGTTCTGTTTTTGATGCTGTCCTCCCATGAGAATTCTATATATATTTAGAGCAAAAGGAGAGGGTAGAAAGGGGAGTTTCTTTGCAATTCAATAACCACATGGAGAATCAAATCACTGAGTAATGATATTTATATTTGCACCCTTCCTAAACCCTAATGAAAAATTATTGCTTATACTTCTCATTCATGTTATGAAACCTCTTGGAAGTGTCTTGACACATAGAAATGAGAAAAAACTATAATAATATAAATGTGTAACATATAAAAATTGGTAAAAATTTGTGGATCCCTTAACAGAAGAGTATTATCTGGTTCTAAAGGCTGGAATATGGCTGTATAAATGAGAGTAGATTCAAAGGTCACAAAAGAAAAGAGTGTTTGATAAAAATTGAAAACTTGTAGGGGTAGCTGATTCATGTAAGTCAGGCATGATGACTTGGGATCTTCAAGTGGCATTTACAAGAAACGTTTTCTGTACATAGAGTGAAGCTAAAGAAGGGAGTTATGAAAGAAGTGAAACCTCTTTTGAACTAGACTGGGATTTGAGACAGTAAGAAGGCAGTTCAAGGGAGTTTCTAGGCATGAGACACAGGCAAAAAGTAATAAATCTTATTAAGGGTGTCAGGTGGCTTTAGGGAGTACAGAAAGTTTTGACCTTGAACTATAGCAGATATACCTGGGAAGAATGCCAGATGGACTTTGTTTCACCAATGATCAATGCAGCAGAAGAATGGTGTTAACTGCAACAGGGGTTGGATGCAAAGGTGAACTCAGTAAATATAACCTGAAACCCTTGATCAATGTGTGTAGTGGAGTCAAGTTGAAAAACAGAATGTTATCATGCGTTTTTAAGCATTTTGTACCTCCCAGTGTAGAAGAACAGTATCTCTCTAACCTAAACGTTCTACTGGAAACATTGCCAAGGCAATGTATTAAATTAAATGTGTTAGAGACTAGGGTCTGCTCCCATTATAAGGTTCCTGCTTTTAGAGAGAAAACTTTCAAAAGGTGACAGTAGGAAAGTGCTAGGGTTGCAACAACAGCAAACTTAACTGAATTCTTCCTATGTCTTAGGCACTGTGTTAAGTGTATTATATACATTATCTTAATCATGTCTACAGAATTGTATTTGATGTATAAAGAAAATAAGGCTTAGAGCAATTAAGTATAAGTCCAAAATCTGAAATACTTCTAATGACAAAGATGGGATTAAAAACAAGGTACATCTGAAGAAGTTGGCTAACCTCTAGTTTATAGCAACCAAAGATAAACTGTATGAATTTATGGGGCACTGATCCAGAGAAAATGTCAGCTAAGCAATGTACCTGTCAAACTATAAAATGGAGATATTTCATGACCAAAACAAATCCCTTCTGTATAGAGTGATCGGACATAGAACTTGTACGCATTTGTACTTTATGCCTTCCTCTGCTTTGTCAATGTTTCATAATTGATTGCATCCTTCACATAGTTAATAAAGCTCACCTGGAAAGATCTCTGCTTTTCTGATTCTCTAACAATCTGATCTTTGGTATGAACTCACACACTGCTTTCAAAATTTTTTGTATTTGAAAATGTAATGGTGCAACGCTTTGATAGACTAAAGAGTGAATATGAAAAACAGCAAACTTGAGCACATAGGATTATATCCAGGATACTCATGCCAAGATAAGGGAATGGTGATATTGCTTCAATGGCTATGTCAGTGTTAATATAGGAACACAAGGAACACATAGGATGATATGCTGTCTAGAATGACACCCCTAAGCAAACACTGAACACATAAAGATGAATGTTGTACGCATTGCAATATTTGGTATTATTTTTCTCTGGCTTCAGATGGGAGGCAAAAGCTAAGTCCTCAGTGCTTGGTGTCAGTCTAAGAAGCAGTGAGCCATCAACCTTACGTGTGAAGAGAATGAGATGCGGTGTTTAACTGGACTTTATCTTAAATATTCTTATGTAAACCCTGCTGCTGGTGGCTGTTAATTTAAAAAAAAAATGGTGACTGGTAACTATCATCTATTTTTAAGTTGCTTATTTTTTTGAAACAATACCAAAGAGCTTTTAATATAGTCTAGGTTTTGCAGTTTAAAATATTTCAGCCAATTCTTGAAAATTTAAAATGACTGCCATTTCTCTATAGTGTGTTATTTTTGTTTTGTTTTAATAAAAATAATCCTAACAGTTTCTTATCTCATTGTTTATCAGTGTTTTACTCTGGTCCTCAGTTAATTAATATCTTCTTTCTGGATGTGAATGATGCTCTCACAATCCACTGCTTACCCACTAACTTGAAAATATTTTATTTTCATCTTTATGAATTGCTGAGAACTCTTAAAATATTTCAAATATCTTTGTAGATCTTACACCAAAATTCATTAAAATGTTCAGACTTGATTTTATTCGTTGTCAATTTAATATAAAGAGACAAATATTAACATTTAAAGACTCACAATATTCTATCTCTTTCAGATTCACAGCATAGTAATGTAGAATCTAAAGTCTATAATCCATAAACATCTGTCTTTGAGAACTGAAATCAGATCTTGTTGGAGAACATAGAAAGTGAAGGTGACAATTTCCGGCTGGATGTGTAAAGAAAGTATCAACCCCTTTACATGCATATTTTAGTTTTTTAGGGGGTCAGAAGTATTGTATAAGACATATAGTTCATATTTTAAACTATAATCTTTTCTCTTCTAGCATACCCAATGAGACATTATGACACCAATGTAGAAGTAAACCTGCTATCATCATAGCTTTTGTTTGACCACAAGAGCAGAAATACACATTTTTAAAATGACAACATAATTTGTTTTCTTTCCTTATATTTATTTATATATTTATTTTGGTGCACATGTAGTCATATTTAAGTAAGTTGAAATAATAAAATTTCATAGCATAATAGATACACTTTTCTTAAAATCATTTTTAACGTTTTTAAAAAATATATTTCAGGAAAATTGTTTGTTAATTTTTGAAGTTATACTACGTAATTGTTTGCTTGTATCACAGTGGAGTTCCAAGTGTTTGGGGATTAAATTCATTGTCCCTTGAGGAACAGAAAAACTGAAACACAGTTGTGCCGCTTCATTAGACTCCAACCACACAGTGAGGGAAGAAAAAAAGGAAACAAATAAGAGAAGTCTACCTTAATAAAATCTTCAAAGCCAACCAGAGACAAATAAATAAATAAATTCAGAAAGAAAAGAAAAAGAAATATCTGCAGCACTTGAATAAGGGTTAGCATTGTAAAGCTTGCTGTTAAGTAAGTGTTGATTCTCATTGGGCTGGGTGGTTCTAGGCTTAGTTGCAGGCTCCACTTCTTTTTTAACCTATTTAAATTCCAGTAGACAGATTTATGCTAATTATAAATCTGTATTTTTATATTTTCAATATATGTTTCAATATGTATTTATTGAGAACTATTATAAGTCAGAAAACTGGGCTTGAAAATAATATTAAAAACCATCATTAAAGAAACAATATTTGTGAAGCTTATGTTTTACTGGCATTAATCCATACCCTTATTGTGAAAAACCTTTAGAGGTATATCCCATTATAACCTGATTTTACAGTTAATAAAACTGATTATCAGATCATTTATAAATTATTTTTTTCATCAATGCAATAAAACCTCGGCAGGAACAAGTTTCAAACTCATGCATATAATTTGAGAACTTTGCTCTTAACTAGAGAGCAAGACACAGTTATTAAAAGATGGCTCTAAAAGAATATAATACAAAAAATATAAAAAACAATCAGCTCTGGTAGAGAAAGTTTCTACTTGTGTAATAATTTCATAGAATAAAACAGTAGGATTTTGCCAGGAGAAGAAAGAAACTTGAATATTCCAGACAGAAAAAGCACCAAGGCACCAACAACGTGCAAGGCCACATGAAATTACCGGGCCTGAATAGGGAAGACAGAGAATTGTATGGGAAGAGTAGTGTGGCTGATGTTGAGAGGATGTGTGCGCAAGAAAGCCGGGAGCTCAGTCATTTGTGTGAGAATGTTGCTGTGACCATCTGGGCCAGGTCATTCTCCTACATTAAACTTGAAGTCCCATGAAGGCAGAAATTATTTCTGTATTATTCACATTTTTTTTCAGCATCAGTTTCAATGCCTTTTGCTCCCCAATAAATACATGTTAAATTAATTAATCAATAATTTAGATGTGGTTTGATGGGTGGGTTGGGATTAGATTCTGCAGGAATTAAGGCTGTTTGAGTGTTTATGAGGAAAATGACAGATTGAACATTCTGTGTTTCTCAGAACAACTCTGTGATTCATTGAGAAGACAACTTTGGAGTTAGCCTTCCGTGGCGATAAATGATGATTTATAAATAAGGTATAAGTTTCTAAAGCACTTCTGCTGCTGATTTATTATGTTATTCTGAGAAAACAATGAGTCATTCCTATTTTCTTCTCTGTAAGACGGGAAGATGAGACCATCAGCCATCCTGCCCAGAAAGTGTGTATAATGTGTTAAAGCCTGAGAGCCTGGGTAGGATGGCACTGACATTTATTCAAGGGGCCAAACGTAGATTGTGGGGCTGGAGCCTAGAAAGTATGGGGAGTTGGAGTAGAGGTCATTCCTAATAAAAACCACAAAAGGAACTTCAGAGCTATTATACTTGGCTTATTTCCATGACCTAAATGAAAAGCTTGAGATAAGGGAAGAGGATGAGTTTTGTACTTTGGATACATTTTAGAAAAGAATTGTCCTGAGGGAAATATCTCTAACTAAAAATCTTTGAAAATAGAATTCGTAGTCTGGGCCATAGGCCTCTTTATTCCAGCAGTTCACTGGTACATTATACGATAACCCTAGTTTGTCCAACTGGCAAACTTACCCTGTCCCAACTCACAGTTATTTCAATACATAGAAGTGGTTATTAAATAGCTAAAGAAACTAGGGCCCTAATAGAAGAGTTAACAGTGAGAGAATTCAGAATGGTTTCAACTGTGTGCGTTAGATCATAATGTTTATGATTCAAAACATAAATTGTTTTCCAATAAGTAAATCTTTCTTACGTGAATTTAAACTAGTTAATGCCTGAATATATAAGAAAAAAGAAATGAGTAAAATTGATAATAATATTAATTCTAGAAACGTACAATGTGGTTTATAGAATACCTACTATCTTCACAGACAGTCTGTAAGAGGGCAGGTTCTATATTCATTTTCTCGTTGTATAAAAGACTGTACTGATTAATTATTCAGTGTTTTGCCCCAAGTTACAAAGACACAATAAATTTCAGAACTAAATACCAAATTTACAATGTCTCTCAAAGAACTAAAATATCATTTTCTGACTGTCTAACTCGGCTTCTACTTTTTATAAATACATTTTTTAAATATTGGTATTCTCCCTGAGCTGTGATACGTATTTAGAATGTGAAGCCTTTGGCATTGCTCACAGAACCAGCAGCTGGAGTTCCTCTAGCCTGATACATCTTAGCAGCTGCTTTCAGAATTATTGAAGCTAGACTCCTTTTCCTCTCTACTTCTGCCTTTCTTTGGAACTGTTGATAGGATGTTATCTTTTCTGCAAAAGCTGCAATGCATCTTTCCATAAATAATGCATTTATGGTAAGGCTTCAACTTGACTTTTCCTTAACCTTTTGTTTTGTCTCTTCCCCTTCCCCAGTGACACCTAGTGGTATTCTATTTATTTCTGTTTTGTTGTCCAAGAAGGTATCTTTACCGTGGAGATAAAATTAACGGAGATCATTATTACTTCCTGGTATCCACGCATTTCTGAATAGCGTATTTAGCATACCATGTTTCTTAGGTGAATGAAATGAAATAATTTTTTGCTCCTAATTTTCCTTTTGTAATCTTGTATCAGAAAACGGCTGAGTCCATATTTTCTTTGAAATCTTTTACCATATATTTGTAACATAGTACCAAACAATTTTTTAAAGATGGATGCATACATAAATGAGAAGTTCCATGATATGGTTGATGAATTGCTATGAGAGTTCAGAGGAGTGGAGGATAATCTGAGCTTAGGGTGGGCAAGGATGGCATGGAAGAAGTAGCATTTAAGATCAATGTTGAATAAAATTATGATGTGCTATAATCTAGAGCATAGATAATAAATTAGAAACTTATTATCTATGTAATAATAAGTAGATAGGGGTAGATAAGTTAGAAAGTAAAAGAGTAATATTTTGTTTGTTCCAAAGAGCTGAAGAATCTCTAATAGACTGATGATGCATTAAGTTTATAATAAATATGTGCTGATTAAATGAACCTACTCATATGGTTTAATTGAGTTTTCTTCTGATGGAGTAAAACATGTAATTTTGCTTAGGAAACAATGGTTCAGATAAGACCACTGCTACTGAATGATGGGAATGAAGACATAGGAAAGTCATCTTTTAAACAAAAGATTATAAAAAGCAATGTATAACAAATGGGATATATTATCTACAAAAATTCTCCTTTGGAAATGACTTGTAATAAATAAATGTTGGTTATCATTTACTGTTTGCTGGGTACTGTACCAAGCTCTTCACATGCATTTTCTTGATTTTTTAAGGTTCATAACAAACATATATAGTACCAGCAGACACGTTAATTTTAAATAAAAAGCAGGTGGAGTGTGGAATAGTACATAAACATATGCATTTGATCTATGTCAGAAATGTACTCAACCTTTACTTTCAATCCTAGGAATGATATACTTAAAAGAAAATTGTTCCTGGAATGCAACCAAAACAGTAACAACATTTTCAATTTGTTTATTGTTTTTAGTTTGCTTCTGTTGACTGGACAAGAAGCAATGAAGCCGGTGCAGTAGAGAAAAAAATGGAGATTGGCATATCAATACATGTCAGCATTTATCAAGGCTGGTGGAGATTGTTCTGATCTTGTAAAACCTATCTCTATATTTGTGAATGTAAAGATTGCTGTCTATATAAGATCAATACTGCCAAAGTGTATAGATAACAGAAAAATCATTTGAAATATCCCATTTATTTTGTTTATGTTTCATTACCAAAACACACTGCTTGATAGCTTGATTACCTTTGTGAGCTTATTTGTAAATTCTACTCATAAATACTGTCAGTTATATTCTTAGACTATATATTGAAATTTTTTTTTTTTTGAGATGGAGTCTCACTTGGTCACCCAGGCTGGAGTACAGTGGTGCAATCTCTGCCCACTGCAACCTCCGCCTCCCAGGTTCAAGTGATTCTCCTGCCTCAGCCTCCCGAGTAGCTGGGATTATAGGCACTCGCCACTTCTAGTTGCATATTTTTGATATCTACAATTTTTTTGAGACCTTAACTATTTCAGTCTATAAACTGTCTAGCAGGGCTACAGCTACACAGATTGCATTTTTAAAACTTCTTTTAGCTACTTGAGATATTGAATATTTCGCATATATTAAGTTATATCCCAGCAATGAATTTCAAAGTAGTGACATTACTACTGCTTAATACTTTTGATTTTAAGTAAAACTACAACAGAACATTTCTGGAAGTATTCTTAGGTGAGTGTTAACTACAGTTATCACATTTATTTTCTAACCTAACTTGAGTTGTTCAGTTGAATATCTTTTATTTTATTTAAAATTTTTTTCATTAGTGGTTTTCACATATTTCTATAATTCTTATTAGATGTATTGAAACTATTACTAAAATTAAGAAGAACTTTTTTTTTGATTATTGATGTATTCTTCAAAGATATGTAATATGTCAATGTAATGGATTCTATATATAGTATGTCAATGTAATGGACTCTATATTGGTTATCTATTGCTACGATAACATGTAATCAACAACCATACATCTCAATGCTTAAGACAATAAGCTCCTTTAAACTCACATGTGTATGGGTTGGCTAGGGGATAATCTGGCCTCAGTGACCTGTCATACTCATGTGTACATCTGTGATTAGCAGTAGGCGGGTAGGTGGCTTCGTTTAGCTGGATTCTCACAGGTCTGGCCTCAACTAAGATGACTCAGCTCTCCTCCACTTGGTCTCCCATTCTCCAGCAAGCTACCTTGGGTTTGTTCTCAAAGTCAAGTCAGAGAAATAAGGAATAGAAGGACATAATCTTTCAAGGCTTCTTGAACTCTGGTTTGGAAATAAAGTATTTCCAATCACTTCTTTGTATTCTATTTTCTATTTCTATTTTTTCAAAGCAAGTAACAAAGCCATTCCAAATTCAAGATTCAGGAAATAATATCCAACACTTTCAAAGGACCTATAATCTCATATTATCAAAGACATGAACACAGGAAAGAAGGGTTTGGGGTCTGGGACATTTTCATAATTAATCAATTTTTTCTTTTGTTAATTTTACAAGTTTTAAGTGTATACTCTTTGAAGAGGAAAAAAAGTAAACTTGTCTCTGACAGTTTTCATGGTTATATGTCTATGATTGTATTTTGTTACTTTCTACCCTATTTCAAAATTATTTGCATTCTGTCATTTTTGAGGCATTGTCTTAATAATAGTTTACAAGTGTCAAGTTAAATGCTTAGTTCCTAAATTTTCAGGTACTTTTTTTCCTTATATAAAAACAAATATTTACATTCTTTAAATAATAATTCATCTTTATCTTATAAGTTTTGAAGATCTGAAGACTAATCATTTGAAATTATTTAATTATAAATATTAATTCTAAATACAGATTCTTTTCATTTATATGTTATATTATATATAACATTATATGTTATATATAATATATATAATTATATTATATATTATATATAATATGTTATATTATATATAATATATATGTTGTTATATATAATATATATGTTATATTATATAAAATATATAATATGTTATATATAATATATATGTTATGTTATATATAATATATAATATGTTTTATTATATATAATATAACATAAATGAAAAAATTTATATTATTAAATTTAAAAAAATGCCTTTTTAAAATTGTTAAGTTTTAAATAGTGTTTTTTAACATAATAACATTGTGTTCAGAGAATGTAGATTGATTCACAACATGGGTGATCTTCACAATCACAATGTGGAACAAAGGAAAACAGGCAGAAAAAGAATACCGACATATCACTTCATTCATATGAAGTTCAAAAACGATAAAACTGTTATTTATCCTTGGAAGTGTGTAGTGACAAGATGGGGGCATAAAGTGGTTTCCAGAATACTGCTGATATATATTTTTCTTGATCTAAGAGCTAGTTACATGGCTTTTGCTGAAGCAGGATATTTCCCTGACTCTTTGGCGGGACTGGTGACCTGGGTGTGTTTACTCAGCCCACCACTCTCAACTCCTCGTGGGAGGCAGTACACAAGCAAATGAGGTGGGAGCTGGAATGCACAAGCCCTGGAACTGGCCAGCTGATTCCGCACTGGCAGGAGCAAACTCTATGTGGGCCCCGTGGCAGCATCCAAGTAGGGGTGCCTGTGACCCCAAAACCCCAGAGGACATGTTACAGTGCTCTTTTAGCTCTGGCATCCACAGATGGCTTAAGTGTTAACAGTTGAGTGGGTCTTTTGCCTCATTGTGTGGGCAGCTGCCCTCCACCAGCAAGGGCAAAGGGCCAGCGTGACGGCCTTTTGTATGTACACTCGTGGCTCCTGAGATCTCGTCTGGTATCCAGGAAAAATGAGGTCACACGAACGAATTGAAGGATGGTAAATGCAGGGCATTTCATTGCCGATGAAAGTGGATCTCAGTGGGAAGGGGAGCTGAATAGAGGATGAGACAAAACGCAATCTTCCCCTGAAGTACAGGCATATCTGGCTGGATTCTTTACCAAAGTTATGCCATCAAGTTGTCCCTCTGAAGTCACCTAGCTTCTCTCTGACATCCAGCCATAGCCCATCAACTTGCTGAGTGTGGGGGTTTTATAGGCATAGGATGGGGTTGTGTGGGCCATGGGTGGTTTAGGAAAAGAACATTTGAGCAGGAAAATAGGGATATAAGTTTTCACTTTGGGCTGTGATTTCAGACTTTTTGGCCTGTGGGTGGGATTTTTTTACCTGGGACCCACCCTTTTCTGACTAGAATTTCTCTGCCTCCTGTTCCTATCATTGGTAGTTTGTGAATAAGCATAAAGCTGTATTCTTGTGATGTACAAACAGTTCTAAATATTTTTGTATATCAGTAAAAAGCTGGAAAATCTCAATGAACATGCTTAACAGCAGATTACATAGAGCTGAAAAGAGAATTAATAGAATAAAATACAAATTAAGGTAATTACAAGCTCATATGACAGAGATCCAAAAAGAAAAAATTATAAATGGGAAGTTATGAGACATGAAGAGAGTGATATTTCATGTCTATTACTACACATACCTCTTTCCAATGTGACATCATCACTTCTCCCACGGACAAAGCCTACCTCATTGCTTGCCTCTGGTATAGCTCTAGAACATGTTTTGACCAACCGAATATGGCAAAAATGGTAGTCAAACCTTTGGAAAGCTTGGCAACTATCAGGCAATTGTGCAGTTCCTAAGCAGCTAGGCTGGTTTACTGTACTTTGAAAAATTTAGCCAGTAAGGAGACAGCCAGACCAAATGGATTTAGACAGTTAATTATTTCTAGAATAGCAGACAGCTTGAACTTCATGCTCTCATTGAAATCCCAGGGGGATAATGCAGAATGAGCCCAGGTGAATATTCAGCACACAGCTAATCTGTATTCATCTTTGGAGCTCCAAGGTTAAGAACCTCCCCCACTTTTTTATAGCTGTTAAGAACAATAACAAAACTTGCTATATTTTGGTCTAAATGAGACATTAGATTTATTATTGTGGAATGTAAAAAGTTCTTCTTCCAGGAATGGGAGACTTTACTATCTTTCAATGTCTCCTTAGGCAAAAATTCTTAAATTGGTCATAAATGCCTAGCCATGTAGAAATGTCAGAGATACATGGAAAATTTTCTTTCAACAACTTCTGTTCTGGCTTCTCAAAATGTGTCCACCGGTTAGACACAGTGGCTTACGTCTAATTCCAGCACTTTGGGAGGCTGAGGCAGGCAGATCACCTGAAGTTAGGAGTTCAAGACCAGCCTGGTCAACATGGTGAAACCCTGTCTTTACTAAAAATACAAAAATTAAACAGCTGTATTGGTGGGCTCCTGCAATCCCAGCTACTCAGGAGGGTGAGGCAGGAAAATCTCTTGAACCTGTGAGGTGGAGGTTGCAGTGGGCCAAGATCATGCTATTGCACTCCAGCCTAAGCAACAGAGAGAGACTCCACCTCCAAAAAAAAAAAAAAAAAAAGTGCCTACCTTCATGTAAAAAAGATTATTGTATTCTATGATTTAGAAGATGAACGGGCATATGGAAATGATGTCAGAGATATTCCAACTGAGGACCCTTATCAACAAGCAGAAGAAACACCAATTTGAGTCCAACCAAAATTGATTTACATATTGTGACCAAATAAAAAATTAAATTTTGAGAAGATTTGTTATAGAACATTAGATACTGAAACAAATTGTTGAGGTAAGAATAATAATAAAAATGTCAAACCACATTTGGCTACTTTTAAGGACAGTCATGGGATGTTTGGTACAAAATGATTATCAATAATCTCGTTTTCCTCTAGGACTATTTTGGTAAGGACATATTTCTAAAACTATTTTGAAAAATAAATCTGTTCCTGTAAACAAAACATTTTACATCCTGATGGGTCAGTGGTTCTTTATGGCTAGTATTCACTTATATCTAGAGAAACACATTTTTATAGCTATCATTATTTTTTCAGTTTTCTTTCATCAATATTTTGAGTCAGTAACAACTGGAATTAGAATATACCTGCCAAGCCTATGCAAATATTTGTGAATAGCACCTGAATTCAGTTGATATGGACCTGGTAAGTGCACCTTTGAGTTTTCCTTTTGTTTTGAGGTAGAATGAAGTGGACTGTTGAATCCTTTCACTATGGTGTTTATTCTTTTGTTCATTCCACAGCCCTGCATTGTTTACATTTAACAAGTTACATTAAGATGAAACCTGAAGAGTCTACAAGATCCTCCCCTACCTTTAAGTTTTTATCTTCATTGCATTTCCCCATCACTCTGTTCCAACTATGTTAGCCTCCTTCGTGTTCTTCGTGATAGAATTCTGTTCCTTTTTGTGGAACGTTGTTCTTTCATGTAACTGTATGCTAGTCTTCCTTTTCTTTCAATTCTTCAGACAAATACCATTGTATTAGGAACTCATTCCTAGACCACCTAGCTGAACTTCTGCAACTCATTATTGCAATTTCACTCAACTTTTTCCTCATGATTTATCATTATTAAGGGACTAATTTTGAGACAGGAGAGTTCCCTTGACTGCTTCACGGGACTTGCAACAGGGGTTGCTCATGTACTCAACTGCCACGCTCAAACCACTTGTGGGAAGGGGAGTACGCAGGGTGCAGGAGCTGGGGCAAGTGCTTTTGGACACTGGCAGCAATGAACCTCATACCACCCACAGTAGAGTCTAGACGCTGCCCCTGAACTTTGGAGCTCCAGAGGTCATATGTTACCAACAATGCTGTTTTATTTTGCCATCCATGGATGACTTAAGTGTTAAACAGCTCAGTGAAGAGTCAGTGTGACAGCTTTTGGGTTCTCGAGTCCAGTGCATCCGAATTCTTGTGTGTCTTCCAAGAAGAATCAGGTCGCATGGATGGATCGAAAGGTGGTATATGTGGAAGACTTCACTGAATGATGGAAGTGGCTGTTAGTGAGATGGGGAGCTGCAAAGGGGATTGAGTGGGAAGATAATCTTTCCTCAGAGTCCAGCCATCCCTGGCTAGACCCCTCTTCAACAATAGTCTCCAGTGTCCAGCTGCCTCTTTTCCTCTCAAGGTTCAGATGCTTCTTCTCTTCTCTCCTTCTCTGCCATGTCGCTCTGCTCTTCTGCCAGTGGAGTGTGGGGTTTTTATGAGTACAGGGTGGGGAGACTTGGTGGATCAGAGTGGTCTTGGAAAAGACAACTTCTGGGCAGGAAAACAGAAATGCATGCTTTCATTTAGGTCCATGGGTCCAGGCTTGAGGGTGGAGCTCTCATCAGGGACCCTGTCCTCTTCTTCCTGGTATTCCCTTCCTCCTGTTTGTATCAACTCATTTATTCCATTTCTGTTTTTTTTTTTTTTCTAATTATCTTCTTCCTGAAAATAATCTTCAAAAAGTCATGGACTTTTATTTTGTTCATTTTAATGTTCCCAGCCCTTAGAGCAGTTATTAATACTGGGGAGGTATTAAAAAATGTTTGCTGAATTAATGAATAAGCATGCAATTAATACCCTGCTTTCAATATAAAAGAATCCCCAACATCTTAGTAGCTTCTAAAAAAAAAGTATTCATCACATTAATTGACTAGGAGTTTTGATCCAGGTCTTCTTACCTCAGGAGTTACTAGAGCCTCTACCATCGGGAAAACTGGCTGTCAGCATGGCAAGGAAAGGTAATTCCGTGGACCACACACTGGCTCTTAGACTTACCGACCCAAACGAATGTTCATGGCAGCACTGTTTACAATAGCAAAGACTTGGAACCAACCCAAATGTCCATCAATGATAGACTGGACAGGGAAAATGTGGCACATATACACAATGGAATACTATGCAGCCATAAAAAACGATTAGTTCCTGTCCTTTATAGGGACTTGGACGAACCTAGAAACCATCATTCTCAGCAAACTGACACAAGAACAGAAAATCAAACACCGCATGTTTTTACTCATAGGTGAGTGTTGAACAATGAGAACACATGGACATAGGGAGGGGAGCATCACACACTGAGGTCTGTTGGGGGGAACTAGGCGAGTGACAGAAGCAGGTGGGGAGTTGAGGAGGGATAACATGGGGAGAAATGCCAGATATAAGTGATTGAGAGGAAGGCAGCAAACTACATTGTATGTATGTATGTACATACATACTTGCTCCATGTATGTACCTATGCAACAATCTTGCATGTTCTTCACATGTACCCCAAAACCTAAAATGCAATAAATTTTTTTAAAAAAACTTACTGACTCAAAATGATAAACAAAATGCAGTCACATTACATTGGCCACAGGTAGATTAGCCTGTCCCTACCATGTGTCAAAAGATAAGCTGTGAAAGTAACTGAGATCTTTCTAATAAAGTAACATTAATAAACTCAGATCTAATTTCTTATTGGAGGCTGAAAACTCAACTATTCTAAAATATGATTTAGATCCCAGATCTATGTGATCTGTCAGAAATTAACACAGCTGTCTCTCTACTTCAAATGTTGTTGCTTTGAAACAGACAGTTCACATAGAGCACTTAGCAAAGTGTCACACAGAGCACTTAGCAAGGTGGCTGGAAACCATCAAAATATTATTCACCATTACTATCATTATCACTACCATTTAAAATCCCTTTGAATTAAATTATGTCTCCCTTAAAACAATGAAATAAAAAAATATATCTAAAGTGAGTAGACCAATATTAAGTACTTTTTTTTCATTAAAATACCATTCATCAGTGTAGGACCACCTTGTCAGAGGTAAGTTTTGAATCGTGTTTGGTTGAAGCAGTGACTACTCACTGATTGGCATGTAAGCTAAGCGATGCTCTAAATCAGAACAATAGTGTAAGTGTACGGGTGAGTAAGTTCAAGGAAGTAATTTCTCAAAGATGTAGCAACCAAATCCTGAAAAAAATATAGGGTCAAATTTATATCCATAATTTATATTCTATATATAACCCACCTACTAACCAACTGTTGCCTGAGTTAGCACTGGGACAGTATTGCTCAGTAATAAGAGATAATGCCAGAAACTGAGAAGACGAACAACATGTTGTTCTTGATTATGTTGAGGTGAATTATAAATGAAAAAAAAAAAAAGCCTGTGGGCATGTACTAAAAACTGGAATGCTATGAAAAGCACTTGAAAAGATGCAGACGGTAATATCAATAATTAGATAATGCCAAGGGTGTCGACTTTTCCAATGAAGAAGAAAAATCCGAATCTGAAATGATAGTTTGTCAGTAAATATTGATGAGGACTCAAACTTACACAAACAGAAGTAAACTGCTCTATAACATCCTCTGTATCCTCTATTGTTTTAACCTCAGTAATCAAAGTTTAAGTTAATTAGGCCTGATGGTTAAACACATGCTACTCATTAATAGGGTAATTACCATAGATTTCCATAGTAAAAGTATATACCTTAATGCCTGATTTATTATGCAAGGGCATTACATTGTTTTAACTCATTGTTGTAAGTGCTGATAATTGCCAGAATTTAGCTCATAGAATTACTGGAAAGCCTCCTTAAAGTTATGTACACAAAGAAGAGTTAAGATGGAAGAAAAAAATCCAGTATGGTTGCCTACAATCAAATGGAACCAATTAGTGTTCCACTAACACTTATTATTAAGGAGCTCACTGCAATTTACGTTTCCATTTTTATTTAACACATTTAATCTAGGTGTTTAGTTGTTCATAGGTATGAGAATTTATTTTGCTATTCACTGAGATCTCAGTTGTAAATCTGATATTCCTGACTTGTCTGAGAGTTTTTCCACCTCAAGTTTAAGAAGAAAAAAAACTTACCATGCCTCAAGGCATTAAATTACTTTTAGTATTACAATTCCTAGTCCTTTGTCTCTCCTTGATCCTCTGACATTTTTTCATGTCTCCTCTTGTAGTGTACTTAAGCAGAGCTATTTTGATTAAATAACTCTCTAGAGAAGGGATATTATAATACAATAGTCTTCCAAACAGGTTATTCTTGAGTACATATTGCTATTATGCAGTGTAGATATAAAATCAGTATTTCATAAATGCATGTTTCTATGAAATCTGCCAAGTAGATGAATATCTCTTTCATTGTTCCTGACATCATTGAATTATAAATAATAAAATGAAGCTCAAATTGTTTATTTGTAATTGAACAGCTATGAGAAAAATTTCAGTTATCAATGATATAGTAACCTCTAAAAAAGACGGTAACTTTAAAATTACAGTGAATAGTATCTGAAATAATTTCCCTTAAATTGGGCAATTGCTCAGAATTGCCATAAATCAATTCTCCAAATCCAATAGAGTTAAAATGAGTGGCAAACCCATTCTTATTCAATTCACTTTTTTAGATTCAATCTGCTTTAGTGTTTTGGAGTTAAGGCATTAGATAGGCACAGTATTACTAAATTAGCACAGTTATACCCAGTCGAAGTATTACTAATTAGCATGGTTTCACCCAGGCTGACCCTTCTCTACTAGTCATATTCTTTACTCTTCTGGTAAGTTGGTTTTTTCCTCTTTAAAACAGCTCCCAGGAAAAGTACTCTGCTCTCTTGATGTCAAAAGATCAATATCATTAAGCAGTTAGAAATTTTTAAATATTAAAGTTAAACATAGGACAATTTAATTGAATCTTCAGAACCTGACTTTCAAGTAAAATACAGCCAAAAATAGAATTTTTATCAGTGTGATTAATTATTAATCTTATCCTACTTTTCATGTAGCTACCCTTTTAATAAAGACTATTGTGTGTTAAATCTTTGGCACATAAAAGTCCCATAAAGCCTCATTTCAGCACTAAAGTTTCCATTTCACATAGTTATCCTACTCTGCTCATAAACAATTAAAAATTCTCCACACATTAAAAAGGAATCAAAATTGTAAATTAGTGACAAAGTACAAAAAAAAATCTTGGGAGAATAAAACGAAAAAACAGAATGTCTATTATTAAAAACAGAATGTCTATTATTAAATTATTCTATTATTCACGAAAAAACAGAATGTCTATTATTAAAAAGCCAAAAGATAACAAGGGTTGATAACAATGTGAAGAAAAGGAACCCTCATACACTGTTGGTGGGAATATAAATTAGTACAACTATTATGGAAAACAGTAAGAAATTTAACAAAACAACTAAACATAGTGTTACCATAGGATGCTGCAATCCTGCTGCTGGGTATTTATTCAAAACATTTGAAATCTGCATGCCTAAGAGATATCTGCATCTGCATGTTCATCATGGTGCTTTTCACAATAATCAAGTCATGGAAGCAACCTACACCTGTCCATCAAAGAGTGAAAGGAAAAGGACTTCAGTACCTTTCGCTATCACTAAGAAAACAAATGTCTAATATTCTGATCACAAAAACACGCGATGTTAAATATCTGAAGTAATGGATATGTTATTTCACTTATATTCCAAATACATGCATATTCCAAATATATTCCAAACATATTCCAAATATATGCAAAAATCATAATACCACTTTGTACCTCATAAGCATAGACAACTATAATTTGTCAACATATTAATATGATAAATTAAAAAACTATTTTGTGGTATATATACTTTATAAATTGTTTCTTTTGTAAAACAAAAAACTCATTTTTTTTGGCTAATTTGAATAATACTCTACTGTTAATTTTGATAGATTTAATACACATAAGAGGTTAAGGGGTTAGATTTATTTTATATCTCTTCTTAAATTAGAGCTACACAATACAAACCAATGAGAATAATGACAGAAATGTAGAGCTAGTTGAAGGACCCAAAAATGTCCTCTTTATGATATAACTAATTTAAGTTAAAAGAAATATTTGGAGATTTATTTTGCTGGTAATTTATTTTGCTTACAACTACCAAGTGAATCATGGTTGGTGATCTAACTAGGTTTTTGCATGAAATAATATACTTATTAAATTACGTATTTACAGATTTTTATAAGTTGGGGTTGGAAGGTTGAATGCATTCTGATTTTCCTCTTGAAATATATGTCAAGTATATTTAACTAAAAATATTTGAAACGTAGACTGTTTCTAGAACTTCCTGAGCTGAGAGTCCATAATAACAGTGAATAAGATCAATAACAAGAAGAAAAAAGAAAGTAGTTGCTTCAAGGATAAAATTCTCTCTTTTCTTTTTGGGAAAAAAAATTAAAATAAGAGGCTGCTGTAACCTGATTCATCTCCACTGACAGGCCAGTACCAAAACTGATTTACTTCACGTTCACCAATCCTTCATCATTTTTCCTATGATCCCACAGCTATTACAATCTCTTTTGACTTGGCCAAACAAGAACACTAAAAAGGAACATTTACTGTATATCTAAATTAATGAAACCAGGGTTAGAAAAAGAAGCATGGTGCCACTTGAGATATTTTTGCTCTTATGAAAGATAGAGGTCCTCATGAGGTCAAGAGCTCTTTGGTTATAACTTCCAAGCATTCTAGAAAAAAAAAAAGTTCTATATTTTACTGTACTTCTTAACATTCTTCTTTTTTCTTTTATACTATTCTATGTCTAGTGCTCTTAAAAACAGACAAAAATATCAGCTTTCACTTTTAACAGCTGAATAAAAAATTCTGAATATTTTCATTTATATCTCTTTTTACAATTTTTCATTTTGCTCTCAGTCTTGGTAAAAGAGATATTAAGTGTTTTGTACATGTTATTATGTGTTTTCAGTATATTTTGCCTTTTAGTTTTTATGCAAAAATGCTCTTTTCTTCTTATTTCACACTAACACAGAAATATGTCAAGAAAATGTAAAGAGAACGACAATAAAATATACATAGATTTGGAATATTTATCATTTGATATTTCCATTGTCATTGCTATTGCCAAGTTGCTTGTAATTTTACCTATGGTTTATCTACATAAAACATGGCATAATCTCATTAATTTGAATGAAGAATTATTATACTATATTAATACTATAAATTCAGCATATTCAGATTATAGGATTTTTATTAAAAAGTTGTGACTTCAAGGTTTTTATCTGTTTGGATTTAAAATAGCCTAGACCTTCAAATATCAATATGAATGTGTTAAATTAAAATTCAAAATCAAGGTCAGAAATAGAACCTAAAGATACTAAAATTTACCCAATTATCAATTGCTATAATTAATTTGAGATTAAAATGTCATTTTTTAGGCAAAAGAATTTAGGCATTTTCATTGAACTTAAGAATGCCGTTATTATGCAGTTTCTAATTGTTGGTCATTATTTTTTCTCTCTCTCTATCCACCTTTTCCTTTTTTTTTTTTATTCTAAACATATTATATAGATATAACCCCAATTAGAGTTATATAAAATAATCTCGTTTTCACAGTGTTTAAGGTTTTATAAATGACATCCACTTATTTCTGACATAATCCAAGTTTTTCCTCATTAACACTGTAAGTGAATAAAAATATTTAGTAAAGCTATAAACTTTTATATTATCATTGTTATTGTCATTATAAAAACACTATACAATAATGCATTACACTTAAACATTTCTTAAAGTTACATCACATATGTTCACATCCTGAATGAAATTTTTTTTACACATGCTTTTCAGACTCTACACTCATGCATGCAGGTTTTACATTGTTGCTTCCCACTGATACTTTCATTTTCATTTTCCATTTGATCATAGTCATATCTTCCCTTTATTTTGATTCCTATACTTGATATTCTAATTTTTCAGTTTGGTTTTGCTCATTATGAAAACTCATTACTATCAGACCAGCGGCAGAGTAGCAACATTTTCTCACCAGGTCAATGAGCATTAAAATGCCTTTCTGGCTGGGCTCAGTGGCTCATGCCTGTAATCCCAGCACTTTGGGAGGCCAAGGCAGCCAGATGACAAGTTCAGGAGTTCGATATCAGCTTGGCCAACATGGTAAAACTTCGTCTCTACTAAAAATACAAAAATTAGCCAGGCATAGTGGCGCATGCCTGTCATCCCAGCTACCCAGGAGACTGAAGCAGGAGAAATACCTGAATCCAGGAAGGAAGTGGAGGTTGCAGTGAGTGGAGATCACACCACTGCACTCCAGTCTGGGTGATAGAGTGAGACTCCATCTCAGGAAAAAAAAAAAAAAAAAAAGTCTTCATTTCAGGGTAAATTTTGGCACATTGATGTCTATGGGTAAGTTATTACTTCTATTACTCTGGTATTTAACTACAGTTTTCTAACATTATTTTCAAAGAAATGTACAAAAATTAAACCAATTTCTTTATACTCCCAATAAAAAACATATATTGAATTTAAAAGTACCATTTATAATAACATCAAACTATAAAATACTTAGGGATAAATTTGGTCATATAAATAAATGGGTATGACTTTTACACTGAAAAATATAAAACAGCTGAGAAAAGTTGAAAAAGATCTAAATAAATGGGAAAACAACTTGATCTTGTGGTAGTGTTCCCGGACTGACCCGAGGGTTGGGCTTCTTATTCCTGTGGCCCAATTACGCGACAGAGGCAAACTGGGAAAGAAGAGAGTTTATTTTTCTAACTGGGTACAGGGAGAAGGCCAGGAAAGTATCACCAGACGAACTGAAAATTCCAAAGTTTTCCAGAGCTTATATACCTTCTTAGCTACTGTCTATGTGTAAGTGTGTATTTATCTAAAGACATAAGGGATTAACTTCTAATCAATAATGAAGGTCTGAGTCCTAAAGACCTTCCTCTGGAGCCTCTGTAAATTTACTGAATCTAGGCAGGTCCAGGTGCCAGGAGTGATTATCCTGATGTTTCATGCTAAATCATGGGGATTTGGGGAGTTCCTTCAGACCCCAGTAAAACTTTTTAATCCTAAATGGGTCCTGTTAAGAATTGCTTAATTATCTTGTCATGCTTCAAGGTCCAGGGAAGGCCTAGGCCAAACTCTTGGTGGGCTTTTGTTATGTTCCAGCCTTTGTATAGGGTACGGGCTCTGTCAGCTTTTAATATTTAACTTAACCACTCAGGCAGTGCTGAAACAGTTGTCATGGATGCCTCTTGTTCAGCTGTTAGCGAGACCTGGACTGCCACTTTAGAAGACAAAATATTGTTAATATTGTCAGTTCTCCCCACACTGATGGATAAATCCAAGCCAATCCGTGTCAAATTTCTAACAAGCATTTTTGTAGAAATCAAAACTGATTTAAAAATTCTCAATCAGGCAAAATACACAAATCAAAAATCACTAGAAAAGCCAAAATCACACTGTAAAGGAATGAAGGGGTTGGGTTAACACAACCTAAGTTGTCCTGTTATAAAACAATAGATATCAAGACAATGTGATACTGACATCAAGATAAACAAATAGATCAACAGAATAGAAAGTTCAGAAATAGATGGTCATGAGGGTCTATTTCTGATTTTAAAAAAATGTTGACAATTGATTTAAGTAAGAAAGGCAATTCAGCAAGGAATGCTAGTCTTTTTAACAAACAATGCTCAAATCTTTAAATAATCATTCACAAAACCATGAAATTCATACCATATATCAAATTAACTTAAGATAGGTCATAGGCCTAAGTGTAAAATCTAAAGCTATGAAACTTCTCTACAAAACAACAGGAAAAATTCTTTGTGATCTTAGATTATGGAAAGATTTTTAAGATATGACACTAAAAGCACAATCCATATTTCAAAATATTAAAATAAAGGATATCTGCTCTTTGACAGACACTGCTAAAAGAATGAAAAGAACAGCTACTGATGCCTCAGGAAAAAAAAATTGAAAAGTATATATTGGATAAATAAATCACACCCAGACTTTATAAAGAACAATCGAAACAAAAACAGTCAAATATTTAAACACACTTCATCATAGAATATATTTTTTGTGTTGGCTCCAGGAAGCCAACACAAATATAGTTTACTGAATATAGTTTACTGCACCAAGGAAGCAGTAGACTATATTCAGGGAATTCATGTAATTTTAATTACTTTCATGTTGTTTATATCTAAAAATTAAAATATAATTTTACTTAATCTGTTTTGTTTTGTTCTTTTTTTGTTTTGAAACACAGTTTTTCTCTGTTGCCCAGGCTGGAGTGCAGTGATGCAATCTGAACTCACTGCTACCTCCGTCCCTCGGGTTCAAGTGATTCTTGTGCCTCAGGCCCCTGAATAGCAGGGATTACAGACATGCACCACCATGCCCAGCTACTTTTGTATTTTTAGGGGAGACAGGGTTTCTCCCTGTCAGCCAGGCTGATCTTGAATTCCTGACCTCAAGTGATCCACCTGTCTTGGTCTCCCAAAGTACTGAGATTAAAGGGATGAGCCACTGTGCCCAACCAATTTCACTTATTTCTTATTGGACTTTTTAAAAGAAAGACGAGTCAAAGAGATTAGTCTTCAAAAAGATAACGGGATATTTTAAAATGCTGGCTTATTAGTAACAGTTTACCAAATTCTTAATTCATATAAAATGTCTGTGACTCTATTAAGCTTTTACAGAGATGCTGGTCAGCTGGGGAAAAAATCAAAAATCAAATCAACCCTAGATTTTCTTGAAACAGCACAATACCATATTTACATTGGTTTATAGATTATAACTAGTCTTCCTTAGTTTTATTGGCAACATCAGCACTATTACGTTGCAGTGGCTAAACATAAAGTAAGATATTTGACAAAGTTACCAAGTGGGAAATAATTTGTTGCTCAAAGCTGTATGTTTCATCAAAAGCCTTTTAAATTAAATTAGACTAAAAAAATGCCATTATTGTTTTTGTTCATCATTTTTACTTGAATACATTTTGGTCATTCAGAAACACAAAATGCTAATATGTTTCCTAGAGTTTGACTCAGCACAGACCTTAAGCATTTGGGAGGGATTTCATTTTCTTTTTCTTGATATAATCATGTTGATGCTATTTGTCAAAGACCAAAACTGAACAGCTTAGTGTTTTAAAACCATCCCTTCCTATCAATCATTTCTAAAAGAGCAATGACATTTGCACTGCAGACTTCATGTTACTGATTATTCTTAAAGTTATAAGCCCAAAAGTTCATTGTGATAACAAAACCCTACTTCACCAATACAAAGCTTGAAGGAGAAAGATTAACACTTTCATAAACTCGCCAATTTTTGGCATATAAAACTGAGTATGTATATTCATATACTACTTTTAACATTTATTCAAATATATTTTGGGATTTTTTAACTGTTAAAATCTAAATTGTATTTAACTTTCTATTAATAAGTCATTTTGATATGAAACAGCAATAAGAAGGAATATCATAATTCTAGTTTATTTTGACTGACCTAAGATATTCAGAATTAATTGCACAAAGTTAAATATTTGACTTCTAAGTCATGTTTTGAGGGAATATTTAAATTAGTGGCATGATCAATAAATTACATTGTCCTTTCTCCCTATTCTATCCCTCTAACATAGACAAAATCCAGACAGTCAATCCTCTAGATATTTGCATTATTAATAATAAAATTTTAATATTCAGTAACCATAAGATTATGGCTTATCCACTTGTAACACAAGATCTATGAAACGTAATCCTTAAACATATATATACAAGCAACAAGGTTACTCTTCAATGAGTTAGATATCAAAACACACAAAATTTCAAGGAAAAAAAAGGAAAAGACGCATATTAAAGTGGCCATGTAAGTTAAAACTTTTGTGAAGGACATTACGGCATACAAAGTGGTATTGCCATTGCTTTGTAAAAGCAATAAGGAATTATTAAACTAAAAAATTGGAAAGAATATAGTATCACAAATCATGTTTTCTTTCTATGCAATGCAGCTATAGTTGTGGAAAAAATACATAATGTGAAAATCATCTTAGAAACTATTTACTTGGTGCTGACTTAAGAAGATGGAAAGCTACTTTTAATGAGAAGCTCATATAGGAGAGTGAAGTTTGGAAAGCGTTCTTTGTTTCACATGCCACACAACTGATCAGAAGATAGATTTCACCAAAGAGAACAAGCACAAAAAATTATAATAAAAAGAGTATGGATTTGCAATTACAGTTGGCCTGAATGTCTGAGTTTCCTCATACAAATCTAATGCACTCCTAATTTCATACTTTTTCTGTATGTCTATTCACTAATTGAGGGAGGAAGGGAAAAGGAACCCTGGGTTCAGAGAATATAAAACATAAGCTGAGCTTCGGATACTAAACTTTGAAACAGATTTGTCTATTTCTCTTTCATTTCTAAATTTCTTTCTACTTTTCTGAGACATGAACATGTATCTTTCTGTTGATGATTATAGGCATATTTAGATTATCATGATGCATTAAAGTAATTTATGTGCAAGGATTTAAGTACAGGCTCTTCTTTGCAGGCATTGTTAGAGCTTTTAAATATTAACAAAAACGTTTTTTCTTAGTTACAGTAAATATCTTTAAACTAGTAAAAGCCTTTTTTACTCTATTGTTTTTTGCTTCAGATGCAGAATATTTGCTGTCATTTAAACTTTAAATTTAATGTTCTTGCACTACTGAATTTTTTTTTTTTTATTTCTAGGCTTCTATCACTTTGTTACATAAAGAGGCATCTTCAGAGAAGAAACTGACACAACTTTAAATGGAAAAGGACAAAGTTTGAAACGAAATATTTGCCCAAAGATTTGTTGTGTTTTGCAAGGAAGAAGAGTTCAATTCTATACTGACCTTTGGTTGCATTGCTAGATAATTTTATAGGCACCTTCAAATTTAGATATCCTAAGATTTAGATAATACTAGATTTATAACTCTTATATATTTACAATTTTTCCAAGAAAGAAAGCTCTTTAAAATTACTTAAATTTACATTAAAAGCTGATATTCTGAATTTTTATTCCAAGTAGACTGCATTAGTCAGGGTTCTTCAGAGAAAGAATCAATATATACAAATAGAGAGATAGAAGATAGATAGACAGACAGATAGATAGATAGATAGATAGATAAGAGGGAATTTATTAGGAGAATTGCCTCACAGGATTATGGAAACTGAGAGAACACACAACAGATCACCTGCAAGCTGGAAAACCAGGGAAGCTGGTAGTATGGCAAGTTTCTGTGCGGCAGGGGAAATTAATTAATTAACCAGCAATTTAGACATCTTCTCTCTGTAGCATATACAAGCTCCTGATAATTATCAGATGACATCTTATGAGAAAAATAATATTGTTTACTAATATCCAATCTCAAAATAAAATATTTGAAGTTAATTTGGTAAAATAATTAGTAAAATCATTTATTTCCCATTTAAAATAGGCAAAATAAGTAGTATTTAATATCTTTTAAAACATTGCTGGATAAATTATATTTCATTCCAATCCCAAAGCACTGGCAAAATTTTCTGGTCGCATTATTTTGAGAAGATTATGAAACTTATCTTAGCGTGATATAATAGAATAACATGATAGCAGTGATTGCTATCTTTCCAAAATAAATGAAAAAAATGAAATCAATTCAACTGATACTTAAACACCGAAAAAGTTCATGGTTAAAAAATAAAGCTAAAATGCCACTCCAAATGGCAGCCTATCCTTTGATTGTATGCTTATTTGCCATATTGCTTATATATTAAAACTTGCCACATAAGAAATTGATAATAATTAGGTATTCTCTGTAAAGCTGCATCTATAGTAGCATATCCTTAAATACTGGTTTTCTGCTATGCTATGAGTTCTGCAAGGAGTGAGATATAAAGATGTCACCAAAACACCAGGGGTTTGGTCTAGGTCCTGTTGCTCACAGCACGGAAAGCCAATTGCTGAGATGGATATTGTCAAGGAAGAAGGCTTTATTCAGGTGGTGCAGCTGAGGAGATGAGAGATCAATCTCAAATCTATCTCTCTGATCAACTGAAATTAGACATTTATATAGCAGGGAAGAAATGTAACTGTGCGGAATAACAGGAACGCAGGAGGGTTATGGAAACAATCATGATGAATCAGGAGCCTGGCATCTTATTGTCTGGATACTGTTTCAGTTCTTTGATACTTTTAGAGGCCTGAGGATCCTTTCCTGAGGAAGAAACTCTGATAAAACAAATGTAAGTTTCAGGTTTAAGACCAGAAGGGTAAATTTCTGTTTTCTTTTCTTTTCTTTTTTTTTTTTGAGATTGGCTCTTCTTCTGTCACCCAGGATGGAGTGCAGTGGCACAACCTCGGTTTACTGCAACCTCCACATCTCAGGCTAAATCCATCCTCTCACCTCAACCTCCAGAGTAGCTGGGACTACAGGTGCATGCCAGACACCAAGTTAATTATTTTTTGTATTTTTTGCAGTGGTAAAGTTGTTCTATGTTGCTCAGACTGGTCTCCAACTCCTGAGCTCAGGTGATCTGTCACTTTGGCCTTCCAAAGCGTTGGGATTACAGGCATGAGCCACCACGCCTGACCCAGAAGAGTCAATTCTATGTTTATCCAAAAATCTGTTTATGGGATTATGGGATAGTTTCAAAGAGACAGATAAAAATGATAATAGTAATGAAAGAAAGAAATACCAGTTCCCCATAAACATTTAATTCATCAATTCACGTGCTTTTGCCTCTAAAAATGCCCAATTCAAAAATTCTGAGTGGATGAGTGGGAGCAAGTAGAGAATAGAGAAGGCCTTTTTATCTTTTTCTCACAAAATAAAAGTACAAAAAATTCCGTGACATATTGATTTGCTATGTATGAGTAAATAATGTTAAGTGTAAGTGTACCTCTTTTTATTAATTTAATTTAGTTGTATCCACTATATGTGATTAATCATAAGAAAAAGTATGCATTTAGAGGTTAATTTGTATAAAATGTTTTAAAAACTGTTTCCTAAGACTTACATTAAGTAAACTCCATTAGTGACCTGTCATGAGCTCAAGCCCATCAAACCTTTGTAAAATATTTTCAATGTTCTGGAATGTGAAAAGGCCATTATAAGGTAATTTAGTATGCAATATTTTTGCTAATACATATAACTTTTATTATTTTCGGGAACTAAAAATCATTCATAAAAGTGGTTTACATAAAACAAGTTTAATTAAGTAATTTGTTAATTCCCCTGTGACATTCTTCACACATGAATGAAGACACAGGCTGAATAAGCATCATCATTTTTAATAATTTCATCATGTTCTGCTAAATGCAAAATAACCAGATGTAATTTGGGAAAAAATAAGGTTTCTGCCACATAGTATTATTGAAATATGATATTAAAAATCAAGTACACGCTTGATGATGTCAAGTAGACACATGTCATAATTTAAAACAAAGTCAATAAAAGAACAAAATGTTCGGGGTGTGTAAGCATGGACTACTTTGAATTTCTCATAAAAGGAACATGATTTCACCAATGCAGCAATACCTATGACCACTTGGACAAAAAAGAATATTGAAAACAAATTTACCAAAGACATACTTTCTTCAATAATATTTTTGAATATTAAATATGTGTTACCAAATACTCAAAAAAAAATTTTAGGCAAATAGCCTCCAGATGAGCAAAATATCAAATAGAGACATGCTTTTTTTTTATGATTAATATGGGTTAAGGTGTAGTTATGCAAATAAGCAAATAATGTGGATATTAATCCAAAAGCTATCTCTAGTTTCATGTCACCTATTCTTAAAGCAAGCAGCTCCTAAATGATAACATTTTGGGAAGTGCTGAGAAGACTACTCTCTTTATCTCATAGTTTTTCTCACAATTTATCCTTAGTTTTCTGTTTTGTTTTGTTTTGTTTTTGAGACAGTCTTGTTCTGTTGCCCAGACTGGAGTTCAATGGCACTATCTGGGCTTACTGCAATCTCCACTTTCTGGGTTCTAGTGATTCTCCTGCCTCAGCCTCCCAAATAGTTGGAATTACAGGAGCGCACCACCATGCTCAGCTCATTTTTTTTATTTTTCGTAGAGATTGGTTTTTGCCATGTTGGACAGGATGGTCTCAAACTCCTGACCTTAGGTGATCCACTCGCCTTGGCCTCTGAAATTGCTAGAATTATAGGCGTGAGCCACCACATCCGGCCTTATTACTTTTCCACAATTTTGTCAGAAGTTATGTCTTTTCTTTAAGTTCTCTATTCTAATATGTTGTATCTAGTATTTAAAAAATAATTATATACAAATTTCACACAAACATATTAAGCACGAACCTGTTTGACACTTCATTGGAAGACAGAGAGTGGAAAGGAAGCACCACCCTCGCTGCAAACAAAATCAGTACTCTTGATATAGCTTGCTTGGACTAAGCTTGTTCCTTGTAACCTGTATTTCCAACTGCTTAAATTTTCAGTGAATCTAGAACTTCATTTCCAAAAAAAAGGGTTGTATTCTATTTCTCTAAATTTTATAAATTTACAATTTCAAGTAATGAAAATACGTTTTAACAAAATATTTATAGTCTTGCTCTAAAACACATGGACCAAAAATTTCCCCTAGATGAAGAAATAACAGAATAATAAAACAACAGGGAAAATTAATACAAAACTGAGGTCATTTTTTATCAATAATAATAAAGGCCATTAACTAAGGCTTTCTGTACATCAGGCACTGGGCAAAGTTTTGCGTGTTATTATCTCTTTTAATTCTTATTATACTTCTATGACATAAGCAGGTTTATCGCCAGTTTTTATATTTGGAATCTGATCAGAAAAAAAGAAAAACCACTGGGCAAAGTCATAAATTAGTATATTTAAAATCACAGCTTTGTACTGAGTCTAATTGGCATAAACATCAGTATTTTATAGCATCTTTTAAGCATAAAGTCTTTTTTCCTATCTCACCAGACTTCTTAAATTTCTGCTTTTTAAATTGCCTGATACAAGTGTATTTATTTGAATAACAACAAATTTGAAAATTGAGTATCATGAGCTGATCTTAATTTCCTGAGGTTACATACTTTATAACATTCTTCTTGAAATTTAATTTAAAAATAAGACAGAAAATCATATTAAAATAAGTATTTATATTCTAAGAAGACATATATATATCTTCAGAATATACATACATATGTAAACATACACATACTTACATAATCACATTTAACAGCTTGGTGTTATTACAATATCATCCTTATATAGTGTCAAATCCAAATACCACATGCCATGTTCTGAATATCATTTTTATTTGTGTAATCATGCTCCACATATGAAAGGTAAAGGAGAAATGACATCTTTCAAGCACAAATGGAAATATAAATATCAGATTCTGTGTATTATTACATAATATGGGACAGTGAACTCATAAAAAATTACGTCAGTGTAGAGTTGTATCATTTAAGTTTCTTTATGCATGATGCTGATGTAAGGGGAAAGAGAAATAAAATGTGGCTTTTATATTAATCAGGTTCTACCTATGTTAAAATATTTATAACCAATTGCTAAACTGTTAATATAAACTTGTTATTAGAATAAAATTAATAATTGTATATTTCCATACAACAAGGTATTATGTATTCATAAGGTTTTCAAAATGTAATAATCTTCAAGTTGATAATTCTTAGTTTCTCTAGCGTCTTTTGGACATGGTTCTCCATATGCCACAATTGACGATGAGTTATCCCTATATCTACAATAGTTTATGCAAAATTAAAATACATGCTTGTTCGCCATGCTTGAAATTTCACTTCTCCATTTTATCATTTAAACTTTATTACTGAACTACAATTTAAATCTATTTTTGAGGCTATAAAAGTGAACTCATAGAATGCCTGTGAATTTAACAATGAGGATAAGAAATGTATTTACTAGCTTAACAACTATTTATGGAGCAACAAGAATATGCAAATATTGTACCAAGCATAGCAGCTACTGAGATTAAAAAAAAGGCAAATACAGTACATGAATTACTGAAAGACCAATAATTTTAAAAAAATAATAATGTAGTTAACGTGCACGCCAAATGACATTGAAAACAAAGTACTGAGACAAATATTTGCAGATGGAAGTTTAACGTGGTATCGTTATGATAGGATTACAGGAATAATCTTCTTTACAAAAATTTTTACTCAAGATTTTCAGTAGTATGAAAAACCATTTATCCCTGTGATAATATCAAATTCATATGTAAAAATATCATGATTGGATATGAACGTTAAAATTGCAGTAGGATCTTTTTGTATGGTAAAAGGACAGTGATTATCAGCTTGTATATACCATTTTAAACTCACTGCAGTAGAAAACATTTTCCATGCTGCTGATGAGAAAAACACAATTATATCCACTTTTATCCTATCTTTGAATAATGCAGCACTTTTCTTAGCCAGATAGGCTTAAGGTTAGGTACTTAGTTCAATCTTAACCTAGAAATAGATTGGGATTTTTTTTGTGTTTGTTTGTTTTTAAGACAGAGTCTCTCTCTGCTGCCCAGGCTGGAGTGCAGTGGCACAATCTAGACTCACTGAAACTTCCACCTCTCAGGTTCAAGCAATTTTTCTGCCTCAGCCTCCACAGTAGCTGGGACTACCAGCATGTGCCACCATGCCCAGCTAATTTTTTATTTTTATTAGAGGTGGGGTTTTGCCACGTTGGCCAGGCTGGTTCTGATCTCCTGACCTCAAGTGATCCACCCACCTCGGCTCCCAAAGTGTTGAGATTACAGGTGTGGGCCACTGCACCTGGCCACTTTTTACAAACATTTAGACTCTGTTAGTCAAATATAATCATGCAAGAGCAGGATAACAGACAATATGTGCAAAAGTCAAGTGGCTCTTGGTTTTAATTCATTTATAATGCTCTGGAAATTTAAATTAACAAACCAAATATGAGCAAAGTAAAAATATATTTGATCTATTTCTGTTTTCAGGTGGATATATTTTAATAGTAAAGTGATAATTACAGGCAAACATAAAAAATTCCAAAAGAGTGATTGGATCACATGACATTGATCCATAAAACATTTTGTTTCAATGTATGCGATTTTGTTTTATCTTATACTAGTTAGTAGGATTTTGCATTAGATTAGTCTTCCAGAAAAAAAAATGGTAGCATATAAAATGAGGTTATATCAACAATGCTCTTCATTTTGTATGTTTGGTTTGTCTGTTGATTTGGGGAGAGTGTTGTCTTGAAATTAGTTAAAATTTAGTTATTCTTAGGCCCTTGAGACATCCCCATATTTCAAATATGGGAATTCAAATAGCACCATATTTTATCATATTTATAAACAACCTTTGGGCTTATTTTAGTCCTTTGTTATAATTTTATTTCCTTTCGTGTCTAATGTGTTTATGATTCTTTTCTAATGTATACGTTTTGTTTAGTATCTCAGATAGGATTTTGAAACCTGGTAAAACAATAATTGAAGAAAATATAATAAGAAAGAAAGAGCTAAGAGGAAAACAGGAATATGGTTACTTAGTTTAAAGTCAGAGAACAAGTTTCATACAAATGCTTACACTCTCTATTAAATATCACCATACAAAGGCAGGATTCTAGAAAGTGCGTGCAAAACCAGTGCATCGCACAATAAAAATGATCCCATACCAACTCAGTGAATAGAGGTTTTAGATGAGGTCTTTTAAACTATGTTATATGTTACATATACAATATATGTATATGAAATTCTATAAAACTCTATATGTAAACATATTTCTTGTGTGTATGTCTTATATGTTTAAATAGGGATAAACTTTTCATACACACACATATACACACACATGCACACACACAGTCCCTGAGTTTTGATAGTTTGACTTAAAATTTTTCTATTTACAATGTTGTGAAAGTGTGTTTCGTAGAAACTGTACATGTCTTATGATGCTGAGTAGCTCTCAGTCAGAAATACAGTTTCGACTTACGATATTTTCAACATACAATGAGTTTATTGGGATGTAACTCCATCATAAGTTAAGGAGCATGTGTATTTGGAGAAGAGAATTTTGATCTTTCAACAGAGAATTTTCATGGACAAGAATGATGAAGAAATGGTAGAATAAAAAATTCAACAACTAAAATGAATAACTCAATAGTAGGTATAAAAGTATCTTAAGCGCAATTGAGGAGCACATTAACGAACATAGAAATATCAGATTAAAAATAGCCGTAGTCATATAGACTATGGTAGATTAGCAGGTGTGAAAGAGAGAATGGGAAAGAACGATGTTTGAAGATATACATGGAGTAGGAATATTTCAGAACTGAAGATATGAATCTATATATGCTAGAAATACTAAGAAATCCAAATACAAGTCATAAGAAAATATAAAAATAAATACATTTTTGATGAATGTCAAGGGAAAAGGTAAATCAAAGCTGAAAAAACATCTAATAAATTAAAGTAACTCTTCTAACAGCAAACAAAGTAAAAAGGAAGGAAAAGTTTAAAGTAGCAATAGAAAGTACAGGATAACCTAAGAAATATTCAGATTGGCATATGATATCTCAATGGAAGCAACAAGTTCCAGAAAGTGATGGAGTGATTTAGTCAAGAAGCTGAAAGATACCTGTTAACCTAGTATTGTATATTAAAATAATCTTTTCTTCCTTTTATTTTTTTGAGACAGCATCTCTCTCTCTTGTCACCCAGACTGGAATGCAACCTCCACCTCCTGGGTTCAAGCAGTTCACCTGCCTCAGTCTCCCAAGTAGCTGGGATTACAGGTGTCCACAACCACACCTGGCTAATTTTTGTACTTTTAGTAGAGATGGGGTTTTGCCATGTTGGCCAGGCTGGTCTCGAACTCCTGACCTCAGGGATTCCACCTGCCTTGGCCTCCCAAAGTGCTGGGATTATAGGCATGAGCCACCACACCCAGCCAAGAAAACTATTTTTTGATGAAGACAAAAGTATTGCACTTTTAGGTAAAAAATGTGGAAGACATGATCACTAGAAAGAAATGTGTTTCTGATACAATGCTGTATTGTCTATTTTCATGCCGCTGATAAAGAGATACCTGAGACTGAGCAAAAGAAAGACCTTTAATTGGACTTACAGTTCTATGTGGCTGGGAAGCCTGACAATCATGGCAGAAGGCAATGAGAAGCAAGTCACATTTTACATGGATGGCAGCAGGAAAAGAAAGAGAATAAGAGCCAAGTGAAATAGATTTCCTCTTATCAAACCATCAGATCTCATGAGACTTAGTCACTACCATGAGAACTATAAGGGAGAACCACCTCCATGATTCAATGATCTCCCACAGGGTCCCTCCCACAACTTGGGAATTCACAATGAGATTTGGGTTGGGATACAGCCAAACAATATCAAATGTCAATTTGCAGAAAGAAAGAAAATACTTCAGCTGGGTGAGAGTGCTCATGCCTGTAATCCCAGCACTTCGAAGACCAAAGCAGGTGGATCACCTGTGGTTACGAGTTCAAGAGCAGCCTGGCCAACATGGTGAAACCCCATCTGTACCAAAAATACAAAAATTACCGGGGCATGGTAGTGGGTGCCTGTAGTCCCAGCTACTTGGGAGGCTGAGGCAGGAGAATTGCTTGGACCTGTGAGGCAGAGGTTACAATGAGCTGAAATCACACCACCACATTCCAGCATGGGTGACAGACCAAGATTCCATCTCAAAAATAAATAAATTAATAAATAAACTGCTTCAATGTGGTAAATTTGTGGTTATATATAACATAACATTGATGGCACAGACCAAAATTAATATTATGGAGGAATATTAAATGAATCGAAAGAATGGCATATAAATTGGTAGCAAATAAAAGTAAAGTGTTCTGCGGTTATTAAATTGAGATGAGAACAATGGTAACAATTGACAATATACTTTGTAAAATGAAGGATGTTTGTTTTGGGGGATAGACACTAGAAAAAAAAAAACGTGTGCATATAAGCACTGAGTGTTAAGAGAAAATGCAAGTAAAAAAATAGAAAACAAACCAGTAAAAATATGACAATACAGAAAAAGCCTAACATAAAACAAGTGGAATGAAGAGAAGGCAAGATAAACTTAAAGATTAAAAAAGCTGGAAGAATTGTAGTAGCAAATTTCAAAAGTTTTTAGAGAGGCACAATAATTAGCATAGTGCAGTGATAGTAGAAATATAAAGAAGGTCAGTCACACAGATTAGAGAAATACAGAGTAGAGGAAACAGAATTAAAACTACCCTTCTCTTACTCAAGCAAAATGCCATAAAATTCAGTTGATCAAACATATATTTTTCAATAATAAATTGGTCTTGGGTAACTGAATATCTTAGGAAACAAAAGTGACCTTTGGCCACCTACTTCTCATTACATGTAAAAGGTATAATTTAAGCATAGACTTACATGTAAAAATAAAGTACAGTCATGCCTTAGTATCTGCAGGGGACTGGTTCCAGGATACCAAATTCCTTAAAAATCAAGTCTTTTATATAAAATGGCATGATATTTGCAAAAAAACCTACACACATCCTCCTGTACACATTAAGTTATGTCTAGATTACTTACAATACATAATACAATGTAAATGCTATTCAAATAGTTGTTACATTACCTTTTTAATTGTATTAATTTTATTGCTTTATATTTTTCTAATATCTTTGATCTGTAATTGGCTGAATCCACAGAGATAAAATGCAGAGCTAAGAAATGATGACTGTATGTTTGTAAACAAGAGCATTTTCATGACATTAGCATATCAAAGTTTTGTAAAACACTATAAAAATAGTGCTGACCATAAAAACGAATGATAGAATAAAATGAAAATTAAGAGTGATTTAATAAAACAATATTAAGAGAGAAGGCAAATTATTTATTGGGAGAAAGTATTTGTAATGTGTGTATCCAACAAAGAACTTATATCCATTAGATAATAAAAATGTATATTCATTAATAAGAAGATAAGCAAAATACTTGAACAGGCTCAAAAATATGCAAAAGTTCAAGAAGTATATGAAAAAGTTCTCAACATAATTAAACATTGGGAGAATGTTAGTCAAAACTACAATGAATACCACTACATGTTGATCAGTACAAAAACATTTAAAGAAATGAAATAATATTAAGAATAACTACAAAATATGTGGATTGGTAGTGGAAGTGTGAATGTTAGATACAATTTGAAAAACACTGGTAAATATCTACTAACATAATTCTTTTAAACATTGGCTATGTACCTGATATGGTTTGGCTGTGTCCCAAGCAAATCTCATCTTGAATTTTAACCCCCATAATTCCCATGTGTCGTGGGAAGAACCTGGCGGGAGGTGATGGGTGCGGGTCTTTCCTGTGCTGTTCTCATGATAGTAAATGAGTCCCATGAGATCTGATGGTTTTAAAAATGGGAATTTCCCTACACAAACTCTCTCTCTTCTGGCTGCCATCTATGTAAGATGTGATTTGCCCCACCTTCTGCCATGATTATGAGGCCTCTCCAGCCACACGGAACTGTAAGTTTATTAAACCTCTCTCTTTTGCAAATTGCCCAGTCTTGGATGTGTCTTTATCCGCAGTGTGAAAATGGACTCACAAAGCAAATTGGTACCAGCGGGGTGCTGCTGAAAAGATACCTGAAAATGTGAAAGTGACTTTGGAACTGGGAAACTGGCAGAAGTTGGAACAGTTTGGAGGGCTCAGAAAAAGACAGGAAAATGTGGGAAAGTTTGGAACTCCCTAGAGACTTGTTGAATGGCTTTGATCAAAATGCTGATAATGATATGGACAATTAAATCCAGGCTGAGGTGGTCTCAGATGGAGATGAGGAACTTGTTGGGAACTGGAGTAAAGGCGACTCTTGTTATGTTTTAGCAAAGAGATTGGCAGCATTGCGCCCCTGCCTTAGTGATCTGTGGAACTTTGAACTTAAAAGAGATGATTAGGGAAATTCCTAAGCAGCAAAGCATTCACAATGTGACTTGGGTGCTGTTAAAGGCATTCAGTTTTAAAAGGGAAACAGAGCATAAAAGTTCAGAAAATTTGCAGCCTGACAATGCAATAGAAAAGAACATTCTGTTTTCTGAGGACAAATTCAAGCCAGCTGCAGATATTTGCATAAGTAACAAGGAGCCAAATGTTAATCACCAAGAAAATGGAAAAAAAAAAGTCTCCTGGGCATGTCAGAGAACTTTGCTGCAGTCCCTCCCATCACAGGCCCAGAAACCCAGGAAGAAAAAAATGTTTTTGTGAGCCGGGCCCAAGGTCCCTTTGCTGTGTGCAGTCTACAGACTTGTTGCCCTACATCCCAGCCACTCCAGCCATGACTAAAAGGGGCAAAGGTACAGTGTGGGCTGTGGCTTCAGAGGGTGCAAGGCCCAAGTCTTGGAAGTTTTCACGTGGTGTTGAGCCTGCAGGTACAGAGATGTCAAGAATTAATGTTTGGGAATCTCAGCCTAGATTTCAGAAGATGTGTGGAAATTCCTGAATGACCTGGCAGAAGTTTGCTGCAGGGCCAGGGCCAGGGCCATAATGAAGAACCTTTGCTAGGGGAGTGTGGAATTGAAATGTGGAGCTGGAGCCCCCATACACAGAGTCTATACTGGTACACTGCCTACTAGAGCAGTGAAAAGAGGGCCACCATCCTCCAGACCCCAGAATGGTAGATCAACTGACAGCTTGCAATACGCACCTGGAAAAGCTGCAGACACTGAATGCCAGCCCATGAAGGAAGCCCAAAGGGAGGCTGTACCCTGTAAAGCCACAGGGGCAGAGCTGCCCAAGACCATGGGAACCCACCCCTTGCATCAGTGTGACTTGTATGTAAGACATGGAGTAAAAAAGATCATTTTGGAGCTTTAAGATTTGACTGCCCCACTGGATTTTGGCTAGCATAGGGCTTGTAGCCCCTTTTCTTGGCCCAGTTTCTCTCATTTGGAATGGCTGTATTTACCCAATACCTGTATCCTTATCGTATCTAAAAAGTAACTAACTTGTTTTTATTTTACAGGCTCATACTGTAGAAGGAACTTGCCTTTTCTCAGATGAGACTTTGGACTGTGGACCCTTAAGGTAATGCCGACATGAGTTAAGGCTTTGGGAGACTGTTGGGAGGGCATGATTGGTTTAACATGAGAAGACATGAGATTTGGGAAGGGCCAGGGCAGAATAATATGGTTTGGCTGTGTCCCTACCCAAATCTCATCATAAATTATAACTCCTAGAATTCTCATTCCTGTGCTGTTCTCTTGATAGTGAATGAATCTCACAGGATCTGATAATTTCAAAAATGGGAGTTTCCCTGCACAAGCTCTCTCTCTGCCTGCTGCCATCCGTGTAACATGTGACTTGCTCCTCTTTGCCTTCTGCTATGATTGTGAGGCCTCCCTACCCGTATAGAACATAAACCTCTTTATTTTATAAATTGCACAATCTCAAGGTATGTCTTTATCAGCAGCATGAAAATAGACTAATACAGTACAAGAGAAATGAAAGCTTGTGTGCAACAAAACATTTATAGCAGGCATATTCATAATTACTCCAAATGGAAACAACCCTATTATCTATCAACAGCAAAATGGATAAATCCATTGTACGTAATTTATCCTATGGAAAACTATGCAACAATAAAAAGTGCAAATACACAAGGACATGAGTAATCTTATAGACATAAAGTTGAGTAAATCAAAGAGAGAGACAAAAAGGTACATGCTGCATGAGTTCATTATATTAACTTCAAAACCATACAAAATAAATCTGTTGCTAGATATCAGAAGATTTTTGACTGAGAAGGAGGTATGAATGAACTTCTTAGGACATTGAAAAATTACATATTTCAATCTATGTGGAGGTACAAGTTTTTATATATAATTTTAAAAATTGGCCAGGAATGGTGGCTCACGCTTGTAATCCCAGCACTTTGGGAAGCCTAGGCAGGTGGATTTCTTGAGTCCAGAAATCCAAGAATATCCTTGGCTACATTGGGAGATCTCATTGTGAGCTGGGTGTGGTGCCTGTGTTACCAGCTACTCAGGAGGCTTAGGTGGGAGGATCACTTGAGCCTGGGAGGCTGAGGATGTAGCAAGTTGTGAACATGCCATTTCACTCCAGCCTGGGTGAAAGAACAACGCCTTGTCTCAAGAAAAAAAGTCAACCTATACCGTAGGGTTAAATTTGTACATTTTACTATATTAAGATTTACTTTAATAATGCTATAAGATAAAAGAATATATTATAAACAATATATTGCAAACATTTATGCAATATTTAAACATTATTTTTTAGATGAGAACAATACACAACTGTCTATCAACATTTCTATTTAACATTGAATAGTTGGATTGGACTGGCATGAACTTTTCTATTTAACATTGAATTTGATTTCATGACTTAGTGCATTGAGTCATAAATAAAAATAATAATAGGCATAATACCTGGATAAGAAGGAATATGAACTTTTTTTTTGCAGAAGAAAACTCATTAAAGTGAATTTGCATTTCAGTGTAATCCCAAGGAGAGAAATGACAATAACATGTTTTGTGAAAATTGAAAAACTAAAGTTACATTAAAATAGGCAAAAATAGCAAAGACTATCATGTAATGAAGAAAATGAGAATGAAAGATTCGTCTACTAGATTTTAAAACTTATTATAAAGCTATAAAAAATAAGTTAGTATGTAATTGGAGCTGGAAGAAAAATAAATAACCACTGGTGTAAAACAAACAACCTAGAAAATCACCCAGGTAGATAAACTTCTTGAGTGATAAAAAGGTTACACTGTAGAAAAGTGAAGTGATAATGTTCCTTTCAATAATTTATAATGGGTCATTTACATGTTTCTTTGATACCTCTACCTCACACCATAAACAAGCAAAAAGTTAAGCATATACTTTAGCAGCACAATGAAGAAAACTGAGTATGCAGATGTATATTACCTTGTAACAAAGAAGCACCTACAACATTTACCCAAATGGAATAGATATTACTTCTAATTAAAATCTTTAGAAACTTCAAGAAAATAAGATGACATAGATGATATTTCTTAATCAAATGCAAATATTAAACAGTAAAATATATGTAAAATTAATATATAAATGCTTATATTTATTTATTGAAAATAAATATTTATTAAAATAACAGTATTATATATCAAAATAACATAGAAACAATATAGCTTAAATTAAATATGTTAATAAATTTATATTAAAAATTAAGTATCGATCACCATCTTTTATTTTTACTTGTCTTTTTATGGTATAATATTGTTTAGAAATATTGAGAGATAGAATCTGAAAATTTCTATACAACCTAATTATAGTATTTTTTTTTTTAACTTAGAGACAGAAATTAAAACTGGAAAAGAGGCTCCTATTGATTAAACTGTGATTGAAAATTTAAGTGATAAGAGCTTTCTGGTTGGGAAAGTACCTTATGTTTATCCAAGCAATTTTATCACTGTTGGAGGCAAAAGAGTCATGACAGGAAAGTCAATTCCTTGATAATGTCAAACTGGTTTTTACTTATTTTATTACTCACTCAAGTAAAAACTGAGGATTTTACAGCTCTTCAAGTCACCTTTCTTTTCAGTACATTTTAAAAAATAAATAAACTTTATTTTTAAGAGCAGTTTCCAGTTTATAGACAAATTAGATAAAAAGTACAAAGGGCTCTCACATACTAACACTCCCCCCACCTTCATCCACTTTCCCTTATTATTTACATATAGTGTTGGTGTGATATATTGGGCTAAATTCCATAGTTCATATTACAATTCACTCTTTGTGTTGAACAATTCTATGGGTTTTATCAAATGCATAATGATGTATATCCATTACAGTATAATACAAAAAGTTTCACAGTTCTAAAAATCCATTGTCCTATACCTATTAATCTCCTCTTCCTCCCCAAACCCTTGACAACCACTGTTCTTTTTACTATTTTAATAGTTTTGCCTTTTCCCGAATGTCACATAATTGGAAACATATGGTATGTAGTCTTTTCAGACAAGCCATTTAAGATTCCTTCATATCTTTTCTGGGGCTTAACAGCTCATTATTTTTTAGCACTGAATAATATTATATTGCATGGATGTACCAGTTTTTATTTATACATTCACATATTGAAAGATATTTTGTTTGCTTCACATTTTGGGCATTTATTGATAAAGTTTTGTAAACATTAATCAGCAGGTTTTTGTGTGGACATAAGTTTTCAACCCATTTGGTTAAATATATAAAAGAGTGATTGTTGTATCGTATGGTTAACGTATGTTTAGCTGTGTAAGAAACTGCCAAATAATCTTCTAAAGTGGCTGTATCATTTTGTGTTTCTACCAGAAGTGAATGAGTATTCCTGATGCTCTGCAGATTCACCAGCAATTGGTATTTTGTTTCTCTTAAAATTTTACAAATTCTAATAGGTATATAGTGCTAGTCTATGGTTTTAATTTGCAATTCCCTAATCATACATGATGTTGAACATCTAATAATTTGTTTATTTTTCAGCTGTATATCTTCTTGAGTAATATGCTTATTCATAACTTCTGTCCATTTTTTACTTGGACCTTTAAAAAATTATTTATTTGCATATGTTCTTTGTATATTTTGAACACATGTCCTCTATCAGATATGTTCCATTTTTTGTCATTGTTCCAAGATTCTCGATATTCCATTTAATATTTTCCATTTTTTTCTTTTTGCTTTTTAATCTTTGAGATTTCTACTGATATATTTTCAAACTTACAGATGCTTTCCTTGGCTTTATTCTCTCCTGAGGGGCCTATTAAAGGCATTCTTTATTTCTGTTACATTGTTTTTGGTCTCGTAGCATTTCTTTTCGATTCTTCATGTTTACATCTCTTGGCTGACATTATCCATATGTTCTTGCTTGGTTTCCACTTTTTCCTTAGAGCCCGTAACATACTACTCATAAATTTTAAAATTCCCATTCTAAAAATTCTAAAAACTCGGACATATCTGAGTCTGGTTGTGATGTTTACTTTGTCTTTTCAGACTGTGTTTTTGGTCTTTCAGCATAAACATATGTAGATCTGTATTGTGATATTTTATGTTTGTTTGGCTAGGAGTTAGGCTGCATTTAATATATGCTTTACATGTAGATGTCAGAAGCTAAAATTTCCTTTACATCCTTGTATTTGTCTTTGTTTTCTTCTTTGCAATTTCCTTGAGAGTCTTTAAATAGAGCCTTTGGCTTGTAGTTTTTTACTTGTAATTTCCAGTTATTTCAGTGGACTCCTATTGGTATGGTGGTAAGACGTTAGGGGAAGGGAGTATTTTTGATAGTTTTATGGTTAGGTCTCAGTTTTCAATGAACCTGAATTGAAGGATCTTTCTCCTCATCAAAGCTAGAGGAGATCGGAATTGTATTTTTCTCCTTCTCCAAGTTGGTTGGGATCTGGTAAGACCATTTTCTTTGAGGGCAGTCTTTGTTAAAGAGAACTGAAAACATAATGCTATTTCAAAATGGCCACTCCCACTGTCTTGCTGGCCCTGTTCTGCTAGAAGCAAATTGTTTTCTCCAGTCCTCACAGTGAGAACCTGGTAAGCTTCTTGGTGGTAAATCACAAATGTGTGGGACCTCCCAGAGGCTGGGCTTCCTCTAAGTTTTTAAGTTACAAACCTACTGTACACTAAATCTCCAGCAATTTATTCATTGCAATTTAAAGTGTTCTTTCTGATGCTGGCTCCACCTACAGGACCCTGCACTTCTCCTCCTTGTAAGCTTTGATCTGTGTAAGTGGCTGTCTATCTCTCCATTTTTCATGACGGTACTGAGAACCCCCAAAATCTGAGACAGGTCTCAGTCAACTTAGGAAGTTTATTTTGCCAAATTTAAGGATGCGGGCCCATGACACAGCGTCAGGCGGTCCAAATGACATGTGCCCAAGGAGGTCAGAGCACCATTTGGTTTTATACTTTTTAGGGAGACATGAGACATCAGTCAACATATGTACGATGAATATTCGTTTTTTCTGGAATAGTGGGACAACAAGAAGCAAAGGTGGGTCAACTCGAAGAGAGGAGGGGGCTTCCAAGTCATAGGTAGATAAAAGACAAATGGTTGCATTCTTTTGAATTTGTGATTAGGTTTTCCAAAAGAGGCAATCGGATATGCATTTATCTTAGTGAGCAGAGGGATGGCTTTGAATAGAATGGGAGGTAGGTTTGACCAAAGCAGTTCCCAGCTTTACTTTTCCCTTTAGCTTAGTGATTTGAGGGCCCTACGATTTATTTTCCTTTCACGGTACTTTGGCTTGCGACCTCAATTCCCTGATGGATCTAAGAAGAGTTGTGATTTTTAGCTTGTTCAGCCTCTTTTTCTTGTTGAGAGAATGAGAGTGATGAACTGCAAACTCTTTAAATGTCAGATTGAAGTTAGAGAGCTTTTAGATATAACTAATACTTTTTTTCCTACAGATTCTTCATTTACAGTGATAATTTTGAGTCACTTTGTGTCTTCTTGTCTTCATAGTGGCTGGAGCCTTGGAATAATTTAACTTGTTGTATTACTTGTTAAATATGATCATTCTATTTTGAATTACCTCAGACCTAGTTTGAGTTACATCAATGAAGACTGCTTGATGGAATCAGAAAAGTTTCAGTCTAGTGAAAATATTGTGCAAAATTATGTGTGTCTTTGTGTGTGTATGCAGGATTGTCTATTTTTTAGTAACAAAATTATAAAATAACAATTTAGAAAAAAAGTGGTGTATGATAAGAAATTTTACACTAAACTGTCAGCAATTTATCCATTGCAATTTAAAAGTTAAAATGTTCTTTCTGATGCTGGCTCCACCTACAGGCTCCTGCACTTCTCCTTGTAAGCTTTGATCTCTCTAAGTGCCTGTCTGTCTCTCCATGTATATATATATATATATATATATATATGTTTTCTCCATATATATATGTTTTCTCCATATATAGATGTTTTCTGACTTTTGACTAAAATTCCTGAGTATATTCATAAAATGATAACTGACTTCCTCCAAATTTTCATTTAGATTACTAATACATAGTAATAAATTATTTACTTCTGTTACTGGTTTTTTGCGATCGTGGACCCTTTATTTGTTGAACTCACATATCTTCCTGGAGCACATTTTCAATTAAAAAAAGCATCTTCAAAATGCACATGAGTAAACAGAGCTTTAGAAGAGTATTTCTTTAAGTAATAATTAGGAAAGAATGAAAATAGAACACCATTTAGGTTTGGAAACAAAGTGGAAAACCACCCCAACATAACCCTGAAACATAGAAAAGAGGGAACTGAGACATTATTTTTTAAAAACAAAAACAATGAGATGAACTGTGTGTTAAAAGAGGGAAAATGGTGGTGGTTAGGGGTGCAGGAAAAGTATTCTTGGTGTCTGGCAGGTCAAGGAAAAGTTTTCTGGAGTTAATGATGTTTGGGTTTAGGGTTAATTTCGTTGAAAAGAAGAGTAACAGCAGTCTCACGAAGTCTCTGAGGTTGAGGGAGTGAAACAACTGGGTTCCTAGGAACCAACCTCAGAGACTTCCTGGAACCTCAGACCCAAGGAGGTGAGAAGATAGAGAGGCATGGAGCATCTTTGTTTTTGTTTTGTTTTGTTTTGTTTGTTTGTTTTCTTCAGAACAGTCCCTGAGATCTTCCTTCATTAAAAAAAAAAAAAAAAAAAAAAAAAAAGCAGCAACCACTGTGCTGCAGCTCTCCCAAATGTATCTGCCTGTCTTCTTTGTCATGATTTGTTAGTAGGAGGTTGCAAAGCAAAACAACTCCAGACACACCCCTACCCGTATTCTCAGTCAGAGTTGTAGCAGAATACTTTATGATCCTGGAAGAAGCAAAGTTGAACTTTATCAAAAATTAAAACATCTGCTTTTAGAGAGACACAATTAAGAAAATGCATGGGCAAGATGAGGGTGGTGGCTCACACCTGTAATCCCAGCCACTTTGGGAGGCTGAGACAGGCGGATCATCTGAGGTCAGGAGTTTGAAACTAACCTAGCCAACATGGGGAAACGCTGTCTCTACTAAAAATACAAAAATTTTCTGAGTGTAGTGGTGGTCTCCTGTAATCCCATCTACTCAGGAGGCTGAGGCATGAGAATCACTTAAACCCAGAAGGCAAAGGTTTCAGTGAGCCAAGATAATGCCACTGCACTCCAACCTAGGCCACGGAGCAAGATTCTGTCTCAAAAAAAAAGAAAGAAAAAAGGAAAAAGAAAATGTACAGGTAAGCCACAAACTGGGAGAAACGTTTACAATACATATAATTGAATCACAGAACTTGCATTACACACAAAACAAAATTTTAATGATAAAAAAGCAAATTGGATAATTATTTATTTTTTAAAAAAGAAAAGACCTGAAGAGATGCTTCCCAAAAAATACAAGACAAATGGCAAATAGGCACATGGGAAAAAATAAATCTTCAGGGAAATGCAATTGAAATTCACAATGTGATACCAACTGAGGGGTAACGAGGACGTGGGACCACCAAAAGTATTCTACAATACGGGGAGGAGCGTGAAACAGGCAGTGCTCTAGAAAACAATACAGCAATGTCTTACAAAGTTAAAAACACATCTACTTTATAACTGAGCCTTTCTATTCCTAAGTGTTTATCTAGGAGAAATGAAATCATATGATGGCATAAAGTCTCTTGCAAGAATATTCCTAAAATATTCATTTATAGTTGCCAAAAACCAGAAGAAAATCCAAGTGTCCATCATCAGGTATAGATAAACAAGATGTGGTATATTCACACCATGGAATACTACTCAGTAATAAAAAGGTCAAATGACTCATTCATGCAATAATATTTATGAGTCTCAAGGCATTAAACTGAGCAAAAGAAGTCACAGCAGAAGACTACATACCTTGTGATTCTATTTATATGCAGTTCTGAAACTGGCAAAACTATTACATGGTAAAAAGAAAGTGAAATAGAAGTTGCTTTTAGGAGTTTGGTGAGTGGGAGGTTATTGACTAGGAACTGAGACAAAAGGGAGCTATGTCTACATTTTAATAAAGGTGCTTTATATGTATGTATTCATTTGTCACAACCTATATTATATCTGTTCCTTTCAAAGGCGGTAAAATGAAATTTAGAAAAAGAAAAGCACTGGAAGATATTATTTCAATAAGGGTATTTTAAGAAGAGTGCTCCTGAAAGAGCAATTAAGATGAAAACACACCCCCAGTTCCTTCTCTGTGCTCTTCGTAAAGCCCAAAACCCACACTTGAACATTATATCCCATCTGCACTTTCCTCCTCAGGGATATTTGTCAGGCAATTTTCCCATCTCTCTCCTGAACCATTTTTCCCCCTTTTTTTGCTGAGTCTTTATCATCAACATAACACATGCTCTCATTTCTCCACACAGGAAAAGTATTATGTCCCTCCAGTTGCTAATTTATATCCCTCCTTGCCTTCAGATTCTCCACACTAGACTCAAGAGTTTTTTTTTTTTTTTAACTCCTCTGTCCTATAGAATTGAAAGTGGGAGTATCACATTCTCTATTGATAAGCAAGAAATCTTTGAATTTTCCATGATTCCTTTTCCTCTCACATCCTATATCAAATTCTTTGGCAAATCCTGTTGCCTCTACCTTGAAAGTGCATTCAATTTCCCACAATGTTTTACTCCCTCCATCCTTCCCAAATACTGTGATTGAAGGCAACGTTGACTCAAGCCTAAATTATTCCCATGGCCTGCCTACTGGGCTCCCTCCTTCCAGCCTTCTATTTTTCTGTTTGTTGTCAGTACAGAAATCAGTGTAACAGTTCATATCTCTACTCTATTCCAACTTCTCTAATGGCAGAATGCGGCTGATAATATCTTGTAGATCTAAAATGCTCCTAGCACCTGCGATCTTTCCCATTCTGAACATGAACACCTCTTCTATTACACTGAGCCACGCTGTCTCTATTGCTTTCCTACCACACTTGTGTCAGGGTCTTCACACTTATTTTTTCTCTGCCTTTTATTTTGTGAAATGGGTGAGTAGTTCTCTCCCTTGTCTTCTTCAAGAAATACAACATCTCCACTTCAGTGAAAAAGTCTTCAGCAACTTATTGACAATTTCAAGCCCTGTTAGGGGCCTCTATAGCCTTCATGCATTCATCCCTTTTTAACATAATAGATATTTTATTTTGTGGTCTGACTCCTCCCACTGGAAGATAAGCTCCACGAACACAGGCATTTTTGTTGTTTCCCTCCGCCCCAGGATTTAGAATAGTACCTAACATAAAATGAACACTCAAACATACTTATGGAGTCAATAGCTCAATATTGAAAAAATTGCTGTTGTCTTTTATACATTGATGTGTAGTTATATTCATATAATATGATGGACTGACTTGCAGTTCCAGTCTTGCAACTTAAAGCTACATTCATGTTTTTGGAGGTCTAAAAAACCTGCAGCAAAACACAGTGTGTTTTTAAACATGATTTCACATTTCCAGTGAGTGCTCTAAACATTAGATATAATTTAGAGAGATCGAGACCATCCCGGTCAACATGGTGAAACCCCGTCTCTACTAATACAAAAAATTAGCTGAGCATGGTGGTGCATGCCTGTAATCCCAGCTACTCAGGAGGCTGAGGCAGGAGAATTGCCTGAACCCAGGAGGTGGAGGTTGTGGTGAGCCGAGATGGTGCCATTGCACTCCAGCCTGGGTAACAAGAGTGAAACTCTGTCTCAAAAAAAAAAAGAAATTATTTAGAAACCTTACCATAAAAAACAATTTCAATGTCCAGTTGTTTCACTTTTTTTATATCTCTCTCTATTTGTGGTATATGTATTATATATATAAACGTATTATATATTTCAATGTTCTATTATTATATTAAAGTTGTCAATAATACTTAGCATAGGGGGAAATTCCCCTGTTTATATCTATCTCACTGAAATGAAATATGACATATTTTTTTATAATGAGTAGAATAAGATTTTAAAGAATGAAATTAGTCCCTATCAGGAGAAAGGTTGGTCACTGAAAAACTGAAATAATTTATGGTATCTTTTATAGCTATATATCTCAGCAGCATAAATAGAAGAGGTAACTTCGCTAAAGGCTACAAAATATTATACCTGAATGCACAAGAGGTAAATATTGGAAATTTCCTCTTTGCCCTGAAGTGAATACAAAAATAATAAAATAATAAAGTCAATCTGGGTATAATACTATCTTCTGACCTAATTATCATTTTGGCATTTATTTTTTTTAATTTTACTTTAGGTTCCAGGGTACATGTGCAGATCATGCAGGACTGTTGTATAGGTACATACATGGCAATGTGGTTTGCTGCCTTCATCCCCTCATCACCTATATCTGGTATTTCTCCCCTCATTATCCCTCCCCACCCTTCCTACCCCCACTGTACCTCCCCTACCCTCCCCCACTGACCTCAGTGTGTGATGCTCCCCTCCCTGTGTCTACATGTTCTAATTTTTCAACACTCGCCTATGAGTGATAACATATGGTGTTTGGTTTTCTGTTCTTGTGTCAGTTTGCTGAGAATGATGGTTTCCAGATTCATCCATGCTCCTATGAAGGATACAAACTCATCGTTTTTTATGGCTGCATAGTATTCCATGGTGTAAATGTGCCACGTTTTCTTTATCCAGTCTATCGATGATGGACATTTGGGTTGGTTCCAGGTCTTTGCTATTGTAAACAGTGCCACAATGAACATATGTGTGCATGTGTCCTTATAGTAGAAAGATTTATAATCCTTTGGCTATATACCCAGTAATAGGATTGCTGGGTCAAATGGGATTTCTATTTCTAGGTCCTTGAGGAATCACCACACTGTCTTCCACAATGATTGCACTAATTTGCACTCCCACCAACAGTGTAAAAATGTTCCTCTCCAGCATCTGTTGTCTCCAGGTTTTTTAATGATCGTCATTTTAACTGGTGTGAGATGGTATCTCAATGTGGTTTTGATTTGCATTTCTCTAATGACTGGTGATGATGAGCATTTTTTCATATGCTTGTTGGCCTCATCAATGCCTTCTTTTATAAAGTGTCTGTTCTTTTTTATTCTTAATGTTATTTTTCTTTCTGATACGGGGAGTCATGTTTGGGGCATAACTGTATTCATTTGAAGAAAATGGATATCACTCTGGTACTTCTCGATAGACTTCTTTCTCCCTGTCACATTTTTTTTCTACATGCTGTTAAACTACACCAGATAAATGTCTTATAATGGTCAGCATCAGGTTTCTTTGATGAACTGCATGTCAAAAAAGCAGAAACCCACAACCAATTGAAATATTGGAGACACAATTCAGATCGTGGCCTGAAGGTGCAAAGACACTTGTAACTTCTGTTACTCAATGCAACTTGGAAATAACAAGAAACAACAAAAATGTGAAAAAAATGCAATAATGCTTTGATGTACCTGGATATTTCAAAGGCTGCCCATGTTACCATTTATGACCGTTTTACATATTTTTTTAGGCAATCAAATGATTGCCTACATTTCTTCATAAATCTTCATAAATCCCTCTTTCTAGGCTTATTTCCAGTGTGCATATTTTTATTTATGATGTAGTTTTATCATAATATGGAGCTGTCTATAAGTCCTGATAGACTAAATGGAGCCCATCACCACTCTTTGATCCTGAAAATCATTACGTTGCAAATCATACTTTTGGAAATTTTTAACATATAAAACTGTCACCTGAACTGGCGCATTGGTGAAACACTAAATTTTTATCCTCAGTGTCATTAGCAGAGGTAAGAATAAATAAAGAAGTTTTCTGATGTCTTAGTTTTATACCTTTAACAAATCTTGTGATCGTGTAGATTTTTAAAATTGTTTTTTTCTCACAAGGTTTTTTTGTTTCTAAATTAAGATGGGTAATTAACCATCACAAATACTTGTAATGGGTTGGAAATTCTATGCCAAAATATGACAAGAAAAAGGCACAAAATAAATCACCTGAGTACCACACATATACTTTCTTGTTCTTTGGGATGGTTAATTTTGTGTGTCAACTTGGCTGGGCTACAGTGCTCAGATATTTGGTCAAATCTTATTGTGAATGTTTCTGTGAAAGTATTTTTTGGATGAGATTTACATTTAAATTGGTAGATATTAAGAAAACAACTCTTCACAATATGGGTGAGCCAGATCTAATCAGTAAATCTCTTTAATAGGATAAAAACGTATCTCCCATGAGCAAGAAGGAATTCTGCCAACAGAATGTGTTTGAACTCAAAACACAAATCTTTCCTGGGTGCCCAGTCTTCCAGTATACTCTGTGGATTTTAGACTCAGAGAGGGTCCCTACATGAGGTAATTACTTAAAATAAATGTCTCTCTCACATATACAAAGATGTGTGTATACACACACACACACACACACACACACACACACCCTGCTGGTTCTCTTTCTCTAGAGAATACCAATCCACTCCAATTATGTAATAGCAGTCATATTCTTCATGAAAACCACAGTCAACTACCATAACTAGAATATAGTTATATTTTATAATTCACCAACACAAATGTCCCAGGTGACTAGGCAGTAGCTCTTTTTTTTTTTTTTTTTTTCAGGGAAGATGGACACCAGCCAGATATTCTGCTGGAACTTGGAGATTTTTCTTTTCATAAATATAAAATATATAAATGTAGTTTATATATATATACACACACATAATTGTAGTTTAGGTTCTTGTGTACGTGTGCAGATCATGCAAGATTGGTGCATAGGTACACACATGGCAATGTGGTTTGCTGCATCTATTCCCCCATCACCTATATCTGGCATTTCTCCCCATGTTATCCCTCTCCAACTCCCCACTCCCCATTGTTCCTCTGCTAGTTCCCCCACACAGACCTCAGTGTGTGATGCTACCCTCCCTGTGTCCATGTGTTCTCATTGTTCATTACCCACCTATAAGTGAGAACATGCGGTGTTTGATTTTCTGTTCTTGTGTCAGTTTGCTGAGAATGATGGTTTCCAGATTCATCCATGTCCCTACAAAGGACAAGAACTCACTGTTTTTTATGGCTTAGTAGTATTCCATGGTGTATATGTACCACATTTTCCTTGTCCAGTCTATCATCACTGGGCATTTGGGTTGGTTCCAGGTCTTTGCCATTGTAAACAGTGCCACAATGAACATACTTGTGCTATGTCTTTTTTTTTTTTTTGAGAAAGAGTCTCACTTCGTCGCCAGACACCAGGCTGGAGTGCAGTGGTGTGATCTCGGCTCACTGCAACCTCAGCATCCTGGGTTCAAGCAATTCTCCTGCCTCAGCCTCCCAGGTAGCTGGCACTACAGGTGTGCGCCACCACGCCTAGCTAACTTTTGTATTTTTAGTAGAGACAGGGTTTCACCATGTTGACCAGGATGGTCTCTATCTCTTGACCTCGTGATCCATCCGCCTCGGCCTCCCAAAGTGCTGGGATTACAGGCGTGATGCGCTGTGTCTTTATAATAGTAAACGATTTATAATCCTTTGTATATATACCCAGTAATGGGATTGCTGGGTCAAATGGAATTTCTGTTTCTAGGTCCTTGAGGAATTGCCACACTGTCTTCCACAATGGTTGAACTAATTTACACTCCCACCAACAGTGTAAAAGTGTTCCTATTTCTCCACATCCTCTCCAGCATCTATTGTCTCCAGATTTTTTTTTTTTTTTTTTTTTTTTTTTTTTTTTATTGCATTTTAGGTTTTGGGGTACATGTGAAAAACATGCAAGGTTGTTGCTTAGGTGCATACGTGGCAGTGTGATTTGCTGCCTTCCTCCCCTTCACCCATATCTGGCATTTCTCCCCATGCTATCCCTCCCCAATTCCCCACCCCCCCGCTGTCCCCCCCACTCCCCCACAACAGACCCCCATGTATAGTGCTCCCCTCCCTGTGTCCATGTGTTCTCCTTGTTCAACACCCGCCTATGAGTGAGAACATGTGGTGTTTGATTTTGTGTTCTTGTGTCAGTTTGCTGAGAATGATGTTTTCCAGGTTCATCCATGTCCCTACAAAGGACGCGAACTCCTCGTTTTTAATGGCTGCATAATATTCCATGGTGTATATGTGCCACATTTTTCCTGTCACAACATATCTACAACCACCTGATCTTTGACAAACCTGATAAAAACAAGCAATGGGGAAAGGATTCCCTGTTCAATAAGTGGTGTTGGGAAAACTGGCTAGCCATATGCAGAAAGCAGAAAATGGACCCCTTCCTGACACCTTACACTAAAATTGACTCCAGATGGATTAAAGACTTAAACATAAGACCTAACACCATAAAAACACTAGAAGGAAACCTAGGCAAAACCATTCAGGACATAGGCGTAGGCAAGGACTTCATGACCAAAACACCAAAAGCATTGGCAACAAAAGCCAAAATAGACAAATGGGACCTAATCAAACTCCACAGCTTCTGCACAGCAAAAGAAACAGTCAATAGAGTGAATCGGCAACCAACAGAATGGGAAAAAATTTTTGCAGCCTACCCATCTGACAAAGGGCTGATATCCAGAATTTACAACGAGCTAAAAAAGATTTACAAGAAAAAAACAAACAAGCCCATTCAAAAGTGGGCGAAGGACATGAACAGATACTTTACAAAAGAAGACATACATGAGGCCAACAAGCATATGAAAAAATGCTCATCATCACTGGCCATTAGAGAAATGCAAATCAAAACTACATTGAGATACCATCTCACACCAGTTAGAATGGCAATCATTAAAAAATCTGGAGACAACAGATGCTGGAGAGGATGTGGAGAAATAGGAACACTTTTACACTGTTGGTGGGAGTGTAAATTAGTTCAACCATTGTGGAAAACAGTGTGGCGATTCCTCAAGGACCTAGAAATAGAAATTCCATTTGACCCAGCAATCCCATTACTGGGCATATATCCAAAGGATTATAAATCGTTCTACTATAAGGACACATGCACACGAATGTTCATTGCAGCACAGTTTACAATAGCAAAGACCTGGAACCAACCCAAATGCCCATCGATGATAGACTGGACAGGAAAAATGTCTCCAGATTTTTTAATGATCGGCATTTTGACTAGTGTGAGATGGTATCTCAATGTGGTTTTGATTTGCATTTCTCTAATGACCAGTGATGATGAGCATTTTTTCATGTGTTTGTTGGCCTCATATATGTCTTCTTTTGAAAAGTGCTCTTCATGTCCTTCACCCACTTTTGAATGGGTTTGGTTTTTTTTTTTTTTTTTGTAAATCTGTTTTAGTTTGTTGTAGATTCTGGATATTAGACCTTCGTCAGATGGGTAGATTGCAGAAGTTTTTTCCCATTCTGTTGGTTGCTGGTTCACTCTAATGAATGTTTCTTTTGCTATACAGAAACTGTTAAGCTTAATTAGATCCCATTTGTCTATTTTGGCTTTTGTTGCCAATGCTTTTGGTGTTTTAGTCATGACATCCTTGCCTATGTCCTGAATGGTTTTGCCTAGGTTTTCTTCTAGGATTTTTATGGTGTTAGGCGTTATGTTTAAGTCTTTAATCCATCTGGAGTTAATTTTAGTGTAATGTGTCAGGAAGGGGTCCAGTTTCTGCTTTCTGCACATGGCTAGCCAGTTTTCCCAATACCATTTATTAAACAGGGAATCCTTTCCCCATTGCTTGTTTTTGACAGGTTTGTCAAAGATCAGATGGTTGTAGATGTGTGGCATTGCCTCCAAGGCCTCTGTTTTGTTCCAGTGGTCTCTATCTCTGTTTTGGTACAGTACCATGCTGCTTTGTTTACTGTAGCCTTGTAGTATAGTTTGAAGTCAGGTAGCATGCCTCCAGCTTTGTTCTTTTTACTTAGGATTGTCTTGGCTATGTGGGCTCTCTTTTGATTCCATATGAAGTTTAAGGTAGGTTTTTCCAGTTCTGTGAAGAGGGTCATAGGTAGCTTGATAGGGATAGCGGCTCTTTTTAAATAAAGTTTCTTTACAGATTTGTTTTTTAGGGACTCTTCCTCTGTTACCTAAAGGAAGAGTTTATCCTTTTAGGGAAGCCATAAATACAGAACTTAAAGTTTCTACTTCTACCCTCTTGGTTTCTAGACCCAGGTATTTTATTTATTTGATCGCATATTCTGTAATAATCATTAATTTAAGCAGTATAATGCATCATGGAGTACAGCCTCCCATCAATGTAGCATGGAATCTCCAAGCTTAGACCTCACCTGTATCATTAAGAGATAATTCCACCATTCTATTATGCTATCATCTTCCTGAGGTATAGAGTGAGATAGGAGCATTGGGTTACATAACCATGAATCTATAGGTAGACTTTCCATTTCATAAAGTGTGTCTCTTGATTCCAAGAGATATTACGGGGAATCCTACATCAGTCAATTGACACTCTTTGAACCTCTTTTCCTTTTTTTTTTTTTTTTAGTATTGCTGTTTAAGGTCTTGTAGACATAGAAGGAAAATGCATACCCACCTGATTCTGTGTTTATCTGGTGAAGATTAATGCTCTCTTTCATAGTGAAAGGGTGGAAGGAGTTTGAAAATAGTTGTCCATGAAGTGGATAATTGATCTCATCAAGAAATCAAGAGCTCAAAATCCACCTCTTTTGTTGACAGATCAAACATTAACCCATAGAAGTAGCTAGATTAGCCTTCGTGAATAGGAGCCAATGTTGTTGGGCTCACATGTAGACTCCATCTCTGCTGCCATGGCTACTCTGTTAAACAGTCCATTTTGAAAGTATTGATGTGATTGTGGACAGAAGCTGATTAACACCAACTTCCTGAACCTTCTAGAGACACTAGATTATTTACTGCCTCTTCTGCAATGAGTGTTCTTTAATGGGCATTAACATTTGGTACGAATATTTCTATTCATTATCCATACTCTGAATTGTATTCACACACATATTTTCCTTAATCTTCAGACCTGGCTTCTTCCATACAATTACTTAAACAAGTAGTGAACCTTCTTCTATATATATATATGTATTTAGTCCATATATACATACATATACACACACATACATATATATGGACCATATATATACATAGAATATACATATATATATAGACCATATATATACATGGAATATACATATATATATGGATATGGATTTATAGAGAGATATTTTAGCTTAGACAAATTATCTCTTCATAAGATGTGAATAACCAGATGCAGCATATAATACTCTAACTGAAGAGAGGGATTTTTTTCACTACTGTGTTTAAGGGCACCCTGAGAGTGTAGTTGTAGTGTAGTAGGAGTTCATGTTCAGTTTGCATACCTATATGAAGCCAATTCATCTGTGAATCCAGCTTAATTTCTTCCTTTGGCAGCTTGTCAGAAGGAATCCCATGAGGCAATACATGTGAATTGAAGAAAATAAATCTGTACAACTGATAAGGTTTGGCATCCTAATCTCATCTTGAATTGTAATTTCCGTAATCCCCATGTGTTGTGGAAGGGACCCAGTGAAAGGTTAATTTAATCATGAGGGAGTTTATCTTTATACTGTTCTCATGATAGTGAGTGAGTTATCATGAGAGCTGATGGTTTTATAAGAGTCAGTTCCCCTGCACATGCGTTCTCTTGCCTGCGGCCGTGTAAGAGGTAACTTGGCTCCTCCTTGCTTCCCACCATGATTGTGAGGCCTCCCCAGCCATGTGTAACTGTGAGCCAGTTGAACCTCTTTCCTTAATAAATTACCCAGTCTTGGGTACATCTTTATTGGCAGCATAAGAATGGACGGATACCATAGTTATTATAGTATCAACAACTATGATAAGAGACATAGAATCTATTCATTCCATTTACTTGTGCCTTCTGGACCTGCTGAAGTCATTCCCTGTATGAACCATTTCAGTAATAGAGATGAACTGCTCATGGACCTGCCCAACTTTGTCATTGGCTGAAGCTGACAATATCAGTTCATGGTGGGCAGTTCTGGATGCATGGTTAATTGATGTCCCATGATTAGACACTTTTTCTCTACCAAAACCTAGTCGCATGCAAGAAGATGATAGTTGAATGGTATGTTAGTGCTGATAGCATGATCTTGCCTCAGAACACTAGGAATCTGTGCTGTGAATCTTCTACTGAGGTTTGCTAAAGACTCCTTACTGTGTCATTTTCCAACTCAGATACCTCTAACTAAATAAATCTGCTAAATTATATGGATCAAGTGGTAAGGATGCTTAAACTACAGGCTTGACTGGTTTTCTGGACTTTTTTGTTCTCAATACCACTCAAAATAATATTCCTTCCTTGTCACATGACAAATTCATTGGGGCTATATTCTAAGCATGGGATGTATGTGTTGCTTCCTGTACATAGAGTTCTACCCAAGCACTGTGCCTCTTTCTTGATGGTAGGAGGCAAGATGCAATAACTTACGCTTTACTTTGTACAGATATGCAGTATGCCCCAAATCACTGCATCCTTAAACTTCACCTATGTACAGCCTTCTGAATCCTTGTAGGTCTTATCTCACACCTGCTAGATCATATTTATCTTACTAAGGATCCCCAAGTTCTTCCCACATGTGAATCATAAAATATGATTAACTTGATTTCATCATTATGGACCCATATGATGTTGTATGAAATGTCCAGATGGCCAGGGAATTTTGGAATATATTATGACAGAGAACAGGAAAATTAACCTAGATTTGTGGCATGATTATGAATAAATGTGGCTCCATGTGAAGGTAGACTACTTCTTATTCACTCTCTACATGTGTTTGACAAGTAGTACATGCATAAGATTAATGGCTGCTTATCACATATACAAGTAAGCATTATACTTCTCTAGTAAAGATATCACATTAGGTATGGTGGTTGCAATGGAGGCTACCACTTGGATAAATTTTAAGTAGCTCATTGTAATTTTTCGTGGACTACATTAGGAAATTGAATAGGTATATAGTAGAGAATACCATCCCTGCATCCTTTAAAGTTTTTGAGGGTTATAATGATATCAGTTGTTCCACTGTAATGAAAGGTTTCTTCTTTGCTATTGTGTCTAGGTGTGACAGCTTTAGGGACTTGTAATTGGCTTTTCCTACCATAGTGGTTTTTACTCATAGGCCCATTGATGTAAGAGCTCTGTTGGCTGCTGTGTCCATTCTCTTTATACATTTAGGTACCAAGAAAATGACTACAGTGGGTGCCATGACCTAGTTAACCCACTGGAAATGGATCCAGGCCAGGTATTCATTGATTTCCTAACCTCACTATACCATTAATCACTGCTTTGAAACTGTGTGTATCGTTGCCGGTTGCAACCTGGGATCCAATTCTCAAAAGAACTCCATATTTTCCTTTCCCCAGTGTAAGATGACCTGAGCGGATGATTTCAGGCCACTTTGGAATGGAAGAAATCAATACTCTATAAACTTTCTATTATACTGCAGGATGCTTTCCCATAGCGGCACTTTTCAGTGAATGGGTTTCAAATATGATAACTGGTTCATGAATTTCCATTTATTTCACCAGATAACATATCCCTGGGTGTATTTTATCTATCTATTTATCTATCTATGTATCTATCACTTACCTATGTTTTGACTGCCCATATGTTTCCCCCTAGTTTGCTATTTCAATTAAGCAGTTCCATAGAGTCCCATAAATCTGCCTCCCCCAGCCCCACTAGCTACCATTCCAACTTTGCTGCCCATTATATTCATTTTACTTCTGATGCCTAATTAAATACCACCGTGTTGTGCCTGCTGTTCTTGGATCCTATTAATCCAAAGCTAATAAGTATTTCTGCCTTATAATATAGCCTCTGATTATTAGTCACTGCCCACATGGTAGAGCCACTATTGAGCTTCTCAGTAATGCTGGTACCCTCTCATGAACACATTCCTTATTGACTTGGGACATGGAGTGACTTCCAGGCCTCCTAAAGAACACAATCAGATGATGGATATTCTTCCTTATAGAGATTACTATTCCAACATCCCAAATGCTTTCAGTCTTATGTTCTCATCCTAGCCACTCTGTCAGGACACCTTTGCCTCTCTATGTCATGTAACATGGGTTATCAGTTTTTCTATGCTTCTAAGAGCTATCCTAACTCTCTCCTTTCCCATCTTGTGGAAGTTCTTGCCAGGGAAATATCTCCCATAGTGAGGGAGTATGCTCCCTTTACCCTGTTTTATATTTCGGATCTTTTGATCCAAGACTTTTACAATTACTCCAAGTTATAGTATGCCTCATCCTAAAAGTTGCTATGACTTCCATAACGTTCAAACAGCAGAGACGTCGAGCAACAAGTGCATACCCTCCCACCTGTAACCGTTTCCTCTTCGCCACAGGTTATAGCCTTCACAAACACTACACCATCCATCCAGGAGTGTTAATTTTCTATCTTCCATCACTGATGTGGTCCTAATGACTTTTATCCAGTGCATCATCCACTTCTAGAATACCAAACTTAGAGTTTGCTTTCTAAGAGTATTCCCATTTCTCTCATTATCAATAAAGTTCTTTTTGGCTGTTTAAAACTCTAAGATAAGGTGAGAGAACAGGGAAATTAATTAAGGTAGTGTAATTTTTCTTACATCTTTCAGTCTCGTACTGCTTTACATTTTAAAACTATTGAGGACTCTAAAAATATTGTTTGTATGGGTTCTTTCTAAAAATATTTACCATATTAAGAAAATAGAAGTGAGAAATAGTTATACATTTATTGATTTAAAAGTAACAATAATAAACCCATTATGCATTAATATCAACAATAGTTTTCCTCAATAAACTGTATTTTCTGAAACAAAAGAAATACATGAGAACTGTGGTGTTACTTTATATTTTGGCAAGTCTCTGTAATGTTAGACTTAAGAGAAGCAGTTAGATTTTCATATATGCATCTATCTTCAAACTATTGTGATAGATCAATTGTATTTAAGTATATTAAAATAAACCCAACCTCACACAGATATGTTTGTCATATAGGGAAGGGTATCCTAATAACCTTGATGAATGGCAGTTTCTAAAATGTTACTTTTATTATGGATTCTGACAGTGTGGAGAAGAGGATAAGTTACAAAACGAAACTGAGAAAGTGTCACAAGATACTTGATGTGTCACTTCACCAGCCAGAAACTTCTGTGGCCAGTGGCAGCTTTGCCAGAGTTTTACTTGGGACCACTGAGCATGTTTCACCCACTCAGCCTGGCAGGCTGTGCCCGGCTGGTGCTACTGGCCCAGATCCCACACCTGCCAAGGGTGAGCCAGGCACAGAGTGGCTCTAGGCAGGGTGCAGCAGGACAGGCAGATCCAGGCAGTGGCACAGGTGCCAGCCCCATGCAAGGCTGCAGCTAGACCAGGTGTACTGCACATGGCTTCTGCTGTGGGCACCCTTGTCTGGATGAGGGGAATGCAATGGTGCCTGCGAACTTGGAGATGCCAGGAACTGCAGAGCCCCAGAAAGGGTATCACAGCCCTGGTTTGGGGAGCCCCCAGGTTTGGGATCCCCAAAGGGCCACAGCTCTTCTCTTCTCATCTACAACAGAGTGAGTGGGGGGGGTTATGTTTCAATCCTGTTTGTGTTACAGCTCTTTCAGTCCCAGCATTTGGTGGATCTCAACTTCTTGTCTCGTGTCCAGGAAGAATGAGCTATACAGACAACTGGAGGGTGAGCAAGGAGAGAGGAGCTTCATTGAGCGACAGAACTGATCTCACAAGACAGGAAGTGGGTAGCTCTTTCCGCAGCTGGTGTTCCTTAGATCTCTGTGAATCTGGCTGAGTGCAGGGTATTTAGTGGGATTTAGAAAGGAGGAAGTGTTTGCTGTTTGGTCCATAGGTGTCCATGGCTGGGCCCAGAAAAAGCACCATAAGTTCTCACTCCGGGATGCTGACTCCACCTGAAGTGACAGCCGGCCCCCATCCTTCAGGCTGTCCCTGGCTTGAAGATGAGGCTTCCCTGGGGACCCACCCCTTTCCACCCAGGGGCGTGTCTGCCTCCTGTTGCCATTGATCATGTTGTTCACAGTGCCTAGGCTGTTTGTGCAGAGGGTTGCCTACAAGCCCGTGCCAAGCCGCCCTCCAATTCCCCTCGGCCTCCCTCCCATGCTTGTTGGCGCCAGAAGTCTGGAGAAGGCTGAGTCAGCAGGGGGCTCGTATGTCAGCGTCTCTTTGAACTCCTACACACCTGGCTGGGTCACGACAGTGTCTGAGCTTGGCCTCGACTTTGCTCCAAAATCGGAGTGAGCACCGGGAGCAGGGAGAGGCCAAACAGTGTGAGCAGAAAGTTCTGAGCCTGTGAGGGCAGAAGGGCTCCCTGGGTTCCAGTGAGGACAGGGATGCTTGAGTCCAGAGCCCCGCTGGGCAGCTGCAACTGTGCCAGGGAGGGCGGGGCTCCTGCCCTGCAAACTTGGAAAGAAGCAGGGTTCCCACCTGTTTCTGGTTCCTGGTTCCCATGGGCCCTGTGGAGCACACAGCCCTGGCCACACCTCCACTACAGCTGCCATCTTTGCAGTGGCTGCTCCAGATGGGCCTCCAGTGCCATCAGAAGTATTAGTGAATCTAAGGAAAAATTAAGAGAACAGTTGTCCAGGAAGAATGTGTATTAGAGGAGAAGGAGAATGCAATAAGGAGGCAATATGAAGATGGATGACTACCAATTGGATTTAGTCACAGGGAGGTCATTGGTGATCTTGAATGGTACGGTAGGCATGAAGCCCTCATTGGTAGGTTTAAGAAATATTTGGTTGAAAAAATTTGATATCAAATATAAATAATTTTATGAGGGACTTAATTGAAAGGAGAAAAAAAACCTGAGCTTTGGCATTAGGGGTAAAGGTTAACAGGGGTCAAACAAATTTTGTTTAGTTGGTTCATTGTTCTGGCAGTTGTTGTTCTACATGAGAATATTAGCATTATGGCTACTGTGTGATGGAAAATCAAAAAATGTGGTAAGGAAGAAGAAATTTATGTAGGAGAGAATATTTTTAATTTTGCCATTTAATATTTTATTGAAATGCTTCTCTTAATCAGACTAAGGGGATGCAAATAAAAATGAGACATTGATCATAGGATGATAGACATATAAAATATGGTATAAATCTTATTTGACAAATTCTCCAATTGAAGAAAGCATAGTCTGCTGTAGGAGCAGGAAGGCTTAACTCTACCTGTGGGAAGACATTCTGAAAAGAGGTTGGATTCAATGATAATCTCTGTTATATAATGAGGTGAAGTGATGGCACTAGATTCTCCAGAATCACGGCTTCCATAGAAAGATTTTTTTTTTTTTTTAATGTAGGCTGATGTCTATTTTTAAAAGAGAGCACTGTAATGGAATGGAGAAATGTTGTTTTGGTTTGGGGCTTAGGAGGATAAGGCATAAATTAGAAAGAGTGATTTTACATGGGATGTTACTAAAGTAACTCCAGTGAGAACTGATGGTACCAGAACTGAACAATGTCAGCTGTTGGAGACCAGGAGGGCTCTTCTATGTCCTACATTGGCTACAATAAATAAAAGGCTCTGTCGAACTGTTGACTTCATCTAGCCTATGACACAAAACAAATATAACATGCATTTGTTTTGTAAACATAGGCTTAATGTTACCCTAATTTTAGATTTTATGATTGTTTGACTTGTATTTCTTTAGTCTTCTTTATTATAGCTCTTAATCCTTTACCCTACTTTTCCCTTTAAATCAAATATATCTTTTTTTTTTTATTCTGGGAGGTGGATAACACCAAAGTAAAGATACCTGATGAAGCTTCAGAGTATGAAACTGTGATTGGGAATGAAGATTATCTCTACATACACTTTATTTTCGGAGCTGGGAAGGTGTACAATTTTTTTTTTTTTTTTTTTTTTTTACAATTCCTGTTATTTAGAGTCACAAATGTAAATGTTAAAACACTGTTTTAAAATATTTTATTACTATCATTTTATCAACTTACATACAGTCCTTGAGCTGGTGAGAATATTACAGTGATATTTACTATATTTACTATCACTGCACAGTTATATTTTGTACAGTTAGCAATTTTTACTATTTGTTAACTAAAATTGCCTTTGTTTCCCCAATATTTATGTCTCATTCATCAGTGAGATTAAGAAATATATTAAAGTTTAAAGCCTCCATGTGTATTGTCTTCAGAATAAACGTTTAACAATAAGTTTATCTAAGTATAGAATGTAAATAAGCATGTTTGTTTTTTGTGCATCAAAGATTATAAAATATGTTAAAAGATGGTAAGGACCCATTAGGCCACTCTTGTGCCTGTTTTGTAAAATAGTTTCTCAAAGACAACATACTTTTATTCTAGCAACTCTTCAATTTTATTTATAAGCCATAGACACAGAAATGCAATTACTTTGCAAATATAAGTATCTGGAGACATGTACTCTTAATCAATATGACTTTACTTAGATGCCTTATGAACTCTTAACTTCTTTGTAATACCTGAATCAACATGATTAGTTATTGTGTCCTTCACTCGGAATTCTAGGTTAGGCAGTGCCTAAGGCATGGCAGAGTTATAGTGAATAGCAGGAGTTTTGCAGGCCTGTGATTCTGCATGTGTTCCTGACTGTTTCTTTGTTGTCAACTACAGAAAATGGGATGGATCTATTATGTATCCATGCTGATGCTCTCCAGAGAGTCTGACAGAGGTGAGAAAATAAATGGTTTGAGGTGGGCACATTAAAGTGACTCTCATGTTGGTGAAACTGTTTTATGGTTTCAGCAGAGAACTATCTATAAACAGTTAATAATTTCATTTTATCTTGAGTTTCCTGTATTATTGAACGAAACATAAAGAGCCTTTGAAACAAAGCTATGTATAAGGTTTTGACTGTGTCTTTTAAGTGAGTAGAGCTCACTCTGGTAGGGTGGGAATTCTTTAGGTAAATGGGCACTGGAACTGGTGTGTTTCCATCGAAAAATAAAACACTCAAATGAAAATTCTGTGAAATATTGATGTCCTACTTTCTTTCTTGAGAGTTTTTCAAGCAAAGCTGTGAAGCAGCATAAATTAAAGCCGATTTCCTTTCTCTAAATATTGAATCCCTTGCTTTTAGGGTTTGCTTTCAGACAATTATAAGTTTTCCAGAAATTTTAAACTGAAAAATATTTATTATCAAGTATTAGGAGGATAAAAATCATTGGAAGTATATTAAAAAGGTTCTGGCCACACTTCCAGGAATGATTTCTACCTTTCAAATGAAACCACCTCTGCTATAATCATGGCTCAAATACAAAAAAAAAAAAACAAAAAACAAACAACAAAAAAAACACAACAACCAACAGCAAGAAAACACACTAACGATCAGAAAGCAGACATGACAGAAGTGCATTATCTCTGTCCTGATTTGTATGAGCACACAAGGGACACCTTTTTTCCTTTCTCCTTGTTTTCTTAACCAGTTTGCCATTTATTTGATATGAATACATCTGATTGATCAGACCTCAATTGTATCCAGAAAATTCACAGCAAGGGCATCTGAGAAGTAGAGTTTTCAGATTTTTAACCTCTCCAATACATCAGTGCACACTAGAAGAAAATTCAAATGGACCTTGACCATCAATACATATTACATAATGTCTATCCAACCTTTAAGATACTTCTGTAAAGTTTATTGTAAGTGGAAATTCTGTATATGAATGTATATGAGACTCTAGTTTCCACTTAAATTATATGATTAAAGATATGTTCCTATAGAAAGCAGAAAAAAATCAATATCAAATTGTATACTCTATGAGGCAGTTTGTTCCACTTGCCTTAATTTTCTTAATGGTTTTAATGAGTAAGATGAGTAAGCTACAAGGAGAAAGGGGTCCCAGGTTGGGGAAAACAATTGTTCTGAGAGACAGCTAATCACAATTGCCTGGCAAGACATCCTGTTCCCAAGTACCTCATTCTGTATACAGCACGACCTTATTTGCACAACTCATCCGCACGTAGCCCTTCCAGTATGACCCAATATACCTTCCCTCCAGCCCCTGCCTGTTGGCAGACAGCCCTTTCTCTGCTGTGCTGCCTGTTGCACCCTTGTAACTTATCTTTGTACTTTCTCTAATAAATCTGCCTTTCTTTACCTATGACTGTCTCGGTAAATCCCTTTACTGCCCGTTATGATGGCACCAGCCAGTTACACCTTCAATGTTTTGGTGGTTCATATGGAGAGTACATTGGGAATGCTTGAGGAGTGCAGGGGTGCTGGGAGACCTATCCTTTACTCTCTTCTTTTCCTCTCCTCCAACTCCAGCCTCCCGTGGACAGCATCTGAGCCTAGAGACAACTGAAGATCCCCAGGTGAGACCACTCCCTGGCAGTCCAGAAGGTTCTAGCAGAAAGAGTTATGACCACCATCACCCAATCAAGTGAGAGTTTGGAGTTTTGTTTTCCCTTCCAGTCCTCCAGAAGACACATTCTAGTGTCCCTCTTGGAATTGATGGCTACTAGCCAGGGCCACTCTGGTGTAGCCTAAAAACCAGGGGGTGAACAGATTTGGCTCCCTTGCCCAGAAAAGAGGAAGGTTCCCCTTTCTCGTCAAAAGTTCCCAATCCCTATGTGTGGTGCAATTAACCATAGAAGCTCAACCAGGATGAATCTGCACAACTTCTGAGAAACTTAGACACCTCTTTCTCACTCTAAATTCTCCCATGAAGACAACCAGCCATCCTGCTCCAAAGTCTTAAGCCAGGTGATCCCAACCAGCACTGGAACAGTGAGTCTTCCTTTAACTTTTTCCCCTCACCCTTGGATGGAGCACCCTGCATAATTCATACCTGAGCTGAGCTGGGGTTGCTCACCCAGGGTTCATCCAGTGGAAGGCCCTGGCACCCAGAAAACCTTTCTAATAGGTGGGACACCCCTTTGGAAAGTGCATCTTGGAGTCCCTCAGTGCACATGAGTGGAACCCTTTCCCCTTGGCAGGATGCCCCGATGAAAATGGTGGTTTGTTCCCCACCAGACATTTATTTCCTGGTTCTATCATAGGACAGTGCCCCTCCATTCCCTCAGACTTGCTTCTTAGCTGCATTTTAAAGCATTGGGAAATAATTGACCCTCAAACTCTCAAAAAGAAACATCTAATTTCCTTGTGTAATACAGCATGGCCACTTTATAAACATCCCTATCAGGAATGCTCCTGGCCACCAGGAGGGACCCATGCTCCCAAAACTATCTTACAGTTGGCCTCTTCTTTCATAATTCCTCTGTATGGTCTGAAGTTTCTTCTGTCCAGGCTTTCATGATTCTCTCTCAGGACCCTAACCTGCAACAGACCTGTCAAATGTGCTTTGTTAGATTCTGTGGCCCCATTGACTCTTCTGATATTTTGGACAACATTTCTTTGCTCTCTGTCATTCTCCCTAACCACATGAATCAGTTAAGGCCACACCTTCTGCCCCTAATAAACCACCTTTACATTCAATTACACCTACTCCATCTGATCCTTCTCCCTCCCCTTCCCCGCAACATCCCAACCTTGGATATGATTTTCCAGTGCCTCATACTCATTAAAGACCCTTCTTTCCTTCACATACTAGGTAGGGGCCACCTATCATCCCATTTCCTCTCCTGAAAAAGTTCTGCTGCTCTGGGGGGTGGAAAATGGGATCTAGGCAGCATCAGAGTCCGTGTTCCTTTCCCAATGTCTAATCTTTCCCAAATAGAAACTAAGCTTAGCTCTTTCGGTTAGGACCCTTCTCCCTTCATGAAGGAATTTAGGGGACTTACTGTTTCCTTCAACCTCACTTGGCAGGAGGACATGTATATTATTTTCACCACCTGTTGCACTGATGAAGAAAAGTCTTGCATTTGGTCTCTGACTCAAAGATGGACAGATGAGGTACCTGCCTGAAAACCCAGAATTCTGATCCTCGGAGAACTTCAGTGCCTGGCATTAATCTGAGATTGGGTTATCAAGAGGAAACCATGACAGAGAACATTGTAATCACATGATCACTTACTTGATTGAGGCCATGAAAAAAGCTACTATTAGTTATTCCAAACTAAGAGGAATAACGCAGGTGTCAAATGCAAACTCGGTCTATTCCATTGCTGACTGTCTGAGGCCGTGAGAAATATGTTAACATGAACTGCAAGAACCCAGAAGGCCTTGCCATCTTGGCTGTCTGTTTCATCAACAAGGCATCTGTAGACATTAGACACAAACTCCAAAATTTAGATCAGAGACCACAAACTCTTTCTCCCCCCATTGCTGGACAAGGCCTTCAATGTCTTCAATAACGGAGAGGAGGTCTTGAGACTCAAACATGACAGGAAGGAATGAGAAAGAGATAAGTGGCTGGCCTACAGTATGGCCACCACTATCACTAATTCCCAGCCTCTACCAAGGGCTTCAGGCCAGCAATTGGGAGGTGGCCTCGAGGCCACCAAGGGACCCCCACTTTGCTGTCTTTGTTACCAGTCAAAGCACATTAGCTGACACTGCTGAAACCCTCCCCAGCCATCATCGAGTCCCCAGTGACCACCATCTGGCCTGTGCCCACACTGCAAACAAGTAGAGCACTGGAAACAGGACTGCCCCTCTCTCATGTGGGAAAGTCACCCACTTACCAGCAGTGTCAACTATGGGCCAACATGGGAGAATAGCAAAGGTAATGCCCTTAACTTTGTTCCTTGACTATGAGGAAACCCATGGGAACAAAAAGGAAAAGGGGATAAATCTCAAGGAGGGCCTCTCTGTCTCAGGGATTGACAGGACCCAGAGGCCATCCAGGCTTCTGCATTTTCCATCACCGTGGTTGAACCCTAGACATGGCAGGAAGAAGAACTGAGGTCTTGATCAACACGAAAGCAGATTTTTCTGCCCTGTGAATTTCCTGGACCTTCTCTTTGTTCCTCAATGTCCCTCACTGGCATAAAAGGTCAGCCAAAACAGAGATGACTTACTTCTCCTTCAGTAAGTACCTTTGGGAAAAACATTTTCACTCATTTTTACCTTGTCTCTCCAAGTTGCCGAATCTTGCTACTTGAGAGGGACACAATGACAAAGCTCCAAACCAGCCTCCAAGTGTGTGAGCTTGCCGGCCCAATATTAGCTTTACTAGCACCTGGAACCAAAAGCCCAAAGGTAATAAACGCTTTCATTATACAGCAAGTTATTCCAGAGATATGGAACACTTTGAACTCCAGGACTTTCATTTTTCACAGATCCTATAAAAATTCACCTTAAAAATTCCAACTCCTTACCTAGGAAGCTCCGATATTTTCTAAAGCCTGAAGCTCAAATAAACTTATAGCCCCCTAATAGAAAAAAATTTGGCCATGGGATGACTGCATCATTGCAACTCACATTGTAACTCACCCATCATGGCAGTCAAAAGGTCATGGTACTTGTAGAATGGTACAAGACCTGAAGGCCATCACTGAAGCAGTAATCTCAGTACATCCCGTTGTTTCCAATTCTCACACCCTGCTGGGGCATATTCTTTCTGATATTTCTTGGTTCACCAGACTAGATCTAAAAGATGTCCCTTTTTTGTATCTTGTACATGCAGACTCTCAATTTGTATTTGTCTTTGAATGGTGAGAGACCCTTCCACTCATGTTTCACAACAATTAAGCTGGATGACCCTCCCTCAGAAATTTAGAGATAGCCCAGACCTGTTTGGACAAGCTGTCTCCAAAGATCTGTCCAGCTTTCAACTGTCCCTCAATAAAGCCCTGCTTCAATATATTGATGGCCTGTTTATTTGCTGTCCAATCAAAAATGCCTCAGACCTGAATACTAATAAAACTCTTCAGAGTTTGGCCTCCTGTGATTATAAAGTTTCTCATTCCAGGGCTCAAATCTCCCCTCAGGAGATTCAATTCTTGGGACTAACATTAACCCCAGGGTCCAAAGGTGTCTCAGACCACCACAAAAATCTTACCTTCTTATCACACGGGCATTCCATTCACTAAACAGCAGTTGCTGTCCTTTCTGGGAATAGTAGGCTTCTATCACATTTGTACATCCTAGTTTGAACTTATAGCAAAACTTCTGTATGAAGAACTACAAGGACCAGGGGAGGGACACTTAAATTAAAATCTTGAATGGACAATGCCCTGAAAACCTTCAAACAAGCACTCACCACCACCCCGGGCCCTGGCCTTGGCAGATCCCAGAAAGCCTTTTTACTTGTTTGTACATGAGAAAAGGGGTATCACCCTTGGAGTCCTTACACAGCCACTGGGACCCCCGCAATGGCCAATTGCTTATTTATCAAAAACTCTTGACCTGGTGGCATGGAAATAGTCTCCATGTCTTTGAGCATTGGCATCTGTGGGAAAAACATAATTGGTACTAGTACTAGTTAGAATATCAGTATCACGGGATAGTAAGTAGCTAGTCAGGTATGAACAGGGCAGGAGAGGGCTCCACCCTTATCTCCCACCAGGAATATCAGGCAACCATGAGGTAATGGTCAGGCACTTAATTACACTGTCTTTCTAAAATAATAATTGGTCACATCTGGTGCCAGGTAAAGGCAGTCTCCCAATAAAGAAATAGACAAATAAATAAATAAACCAAGCCTATTATAAAACTGGTGATTAGCAGTTTCCCAATAAGATCTCAGGAACTGAGTGAGTGGACTCAAGCATGTATATTAAGAAGCAGAGTTTAACTGCTATATGACCTTCCACCAGGAATGCTATACAGGTAAGGGAAGAATGCTTCAAGTGAGCATGCGTACAACTCCAGTAAACACACTGCACATGTGGCGCTTCCCAAGTGTTGCTGCACCTGCGGACAGCAAAGGGAAGAATCAGGGGAGGAGTAACAGAAGACCCTGGAAGCATGACAACATACAAAACCCCAGGTCAAAAGGTCAAACTGTGCACTTGATCTCTCAAGTCACCCACTTGGCCCTCTTCCAAGTGTATTTTACTACTTTTTAGTCCTGCTTTTACTTTTTAGTAAATTTTCATTCCTTCTCTAAAACTTGTCTCTGTCTCTCTTTCTGCCTTATGTCCCTCAGTCTAACTCTTTCTTCTGAGGAAGCAATAATTGAGTTTGTGGCAGATCCGTACTGATTCACTGCTGCTAACAATTACATACATTTGAGTTAAGAAAATGTGTTCTCTTTGTCTGCTTGCAAAACAGAGGATTTGATTTTATTATTACCTTACACTGGATTAGCTGATTATTACCAAAAAGTTAATCTTTGAGAAAATAAATATACAAGAACAATTATCTAAAATAAAATGAATGTATAAACGTTATTAAAACTAAATGGCATGGAGTAATTTAAGGAAAATTATATCAGAGTAGTATATGCAAAAAAAGGAACGTTAGACACAACATGTGAGTTCTATCTACTCAAATGAAAATGGTAGCAAATGAAATGCTAAGAACAGAAGACAAATTCACTCAGAATCAATGTTCTGTCTGTGGTTGATTTTTATGATTATTTGTTAATTAAAACTTCTGAATAGAATGTATGTTCTTAAATTTCAACTAAACATGGAATAAGTTTTCTAATGCATAAGATTCTTCAAAACGTTCATAGACAATGCCTACTATGAAAAAATGCAAAGGTTTTGTCATTTCGGCGTAAAAGTAAACTCATTCTACCTTGTTATAACATCTCTGAACAGGATATACTTTGAGGAATTATGAAAGTTAAGACATCAGTTTAAAAAGAGTGCTTATCAGAGAAACATGAATTCTGCTAAAGTTGAAAAAGAACAAACATCAAATTTATGTTGGAGTTTGGGTGCAAGAATGGTGAAATCATTTCTACATTACAGAATGTTTTTGTGGACAACACCCTCAAAGAAATCAGCAGTTGACCAAAGGATAGCTTGTTGTAAGAGGTAAGATATGTTATTGTAAGAGATAAGATATGTTATTGTAAGAGATAAGATATGTTAAACATAACTTTCAAAATAGCAGACAATCCACATCAATTTGCAAGAAAAAAAAATTTGTTTGTGACCGAATTGAAGAGAAAAGATGATTACTAGCATAAGCACAATCCAACACCAAAGACATCTTAAACAGTTCAGCTTACACAATTCTGACTGAAAAATTAAAGTAGAGCAAACTTTTCACTTGATGGGGGCCAAACCATTGCTAACAGATCAGCTGCAAATAATTTCAGAGCTTTCAGTAGAAATTTCAGACAAGTGGGATTGAGATCCTGCAGCATTTGTTAGAAGAATTGTAACAGGAGATGAAACACGGCCCTACCAGTATGATCCTGAAGACAAAGCACAATCAGAGCAACAGCTACTAAGAGGTGGACATTATCAAGTCAAAGCAAAAGTGGACCTGTCAAGAGCAAAGGTTATGGTGACAGTTTTTTGGAATGTTCAAGATATTTTGCTCATTGACTTTGTGGAAGGCTAAAGAACAATAATTTCTGTTTATCATGAAAGTGTTTTGAGAAAGTTAGCCAAGCTTTAGCAGAAAAAAATGCCCAGGAAAGTTTCACCAGAGAGCCTTTCTCCACCATGACAATGTTCCTGCTCATTTGCCTCAGCAAACAAGGGCTCTTTTATGAGAATTTCTATGGAAAATCATCAGGTATCCACCCTACAGTCTAAATTTGGCTTTTTTTTCTGATTTGTTTTCTTTCCCCAGCTTGAAAAATCTATAAAAGGCACCAATGTTTTTTCAGTTAATAATTTAAAAATAACTGCATTGATGTGGTTAAATTCCCAGTACCCTCAGTTCTTCAGGGATGAGCCAAATGGCTGGTATCGCTGCTTATAGAAAGGACTTGAACTCGATAGAGGATTTTATGTTAAGAAATAACATTTAGATTTTAATTTTTATCTTTTAATTTTATTTTTTTCTACAGATTTTATGAAGTTTCCTCATATATGTTCCATACTATGAAGTATTTGTAGACTGGCATGTAATACATTACAATACCAAAAAATACCACGTGTAAAAACTTTAAATGTCCTCAGGTATATGTATTCTGTTCCTATTGCTGCTAGAACAAATTACACAATTTTTTGGATTATACAATAGAAATTTATTTATTTTTTTGAATTTTGGAGGTTAAAAGTCTCTAATATATTTCATGGAACTCGATTTAAGGTGTGAGAAGGTCTGCGACTCCTTCTTGGTGTCTAGAAGATAATACATTTCTTTGCCTTTTTCAGTTTTTAGAGGATGCCCATAATCCTGGGCTTAAGGCTGAACTTTCTTTATTTCCAAAGCCAGCAATGTCAGGCAGAGTTTGTCTCATGTGGCAGTCTCTCTGGTCTCTGGTCTCCCTTGTCTGTCTGCCACTTCCACTTTTAAGGATCATCTTATGCAGATCTCCTCATTTTAAGGTCAGCTGATTAGCAGCTTTATTATTATCTGTAACCTTTAGTCATTTTCCTTTGTCATATAAACTAACATATTCACATCTTTGGTGATTATTATTTCGCCTGTCACTGGGTTTGTGATCATTTATTCCAGTGTTCCATTTAAAATGTACTTGGCAGTATTTTAGAAACTCAACACATTTTCTAATGTTGAGATACAAAGACAATAACATTTAAATGCATAATGCAACACATTTTTTCAAGTCAAGATGTTTGAATTCCTCAACAGAGTTTAACAGAAGTTAGGAAAATCTGATTGTCTCTTTTTCTGTACAAATATTGCTATAGACAGATTGCCATAAATAGAAGGCAAGCATCGCTGTATCTGTAGTTCTTTGATTTGTTAGTGTCAGTTGCTCTATGATACCTGAGTAAATGATAAAAGTATCAAGAACATCAAACTAGTAATAGTTTTCAAAACAAAAGATAAAATTACCTGATTACAGTGAGTCAATATTATTTTTGTTAATCATTGCTATGAACACTGCACCTCCACATGTGCTTATTAGTCTTCAAGAATAAAAAACATTTTCAAGGTGGATTGGGACTAAATTTCAAGAAACTTATTTAACTCTACATATTTATGAGTTCTGACAATTCGTCAACTCTATTTATGCTGAGGGTACACAATACTAATATTTGTCAGGACATGTACAGAAGAAAAGTGCTTAGTGTTACATTTTCTATATAATTTTAATATCATTTTTCAAAAGAGAGAAATTTGCAAGTTAAATGTCTAGAAGTACAATCTCAATCCCTTTAAAAGACATACTAATTTTCCAAAATTGGATTTGTTTCATTAATTATGTCCAACGGGATCAAGTCAGAGAAAATATTTTTTAAATATAAATGCAAGCACAATGTGTTGGAAATAGTAAAAATTCATACTGAAAAGCATTTCTCATGTGACTAGCAATTTAACAATTTTAAGATTTTCGTATACATCTGATTAAGCTTCTTTGGCGAATTTAAATAACTTAACATTCAAGACACAAAATAATACTAAGACATGTAATCAATTGCCAGTACATTTTGGATTTGGTCAAATTATAATATTAGTGGTGATGAAAGTAAACGTTACTTGATTTTAATCAGAAATATTTTCTGGATGTTGGTAAGTAATACTTTGAAAGGTAAGTGCACTTAAAGGCAGAATTTTGTAGGAAGGTTATCTTCAGTTTAGTTATAGATTTACATATCTGCTTTCAGAAAAAAAAATTCATCAAAAAACCTCGTCTATGCCTGCAATAAATAATAGGTCATCCACCTGCTCTACATCTCCTCCATATAGTACTTAATGGAGTGCTTTAGAATCCTTGAGGAATCTAGGAGAGGTAAAGATGTATGCACCTTATACTCCAGTCATAGAATGTATAATGTATAATTCCAAATAAACACAGAGGCTTGTAAAAGAAAATTACAAGAGTGAGATACTGGGGTAGGGAGAACTAAATTTAGATCAGTAGAATAGAATGCAGCATGTAGAATACGTATTGTACAATGTATTGTAGAATATTAATACAGTGGAGTAATAGACAATGTCACAATGAAAAACAACAACATACACACAAATTAACATAAATAAATACAACAGATTTTGGGTGAAGAAAGCAAGTTTAAAATTAAGATGTCATGTAGTTAAATCACAAAAATGCATATAGTATTTATGAATTAGAAAAAAATCTAAATAAACCCATTAAGAATTTGTGGGTATGCATTAAAATAAAAAGATATGCAGGAAAAAGCACAGAAATAAGTGCAATGGTCAGCTCCTGGTAGACAGACAAATTTATTCAGGAAAGAGACATAGAGGACTTCAAATACATTTGTAATATATGAATGGGTGGTAGTTACATCAGGTTTTTTTTTCAATTGATTTTGATTGTATAAGTGATTTCATAAAGACACCTTCCTTTATACAAGTATTATCTGCTAGTTCATGTTTTCCATTGTGTCATTTTTTTTTCTACTTTGTAACAATGAAACTTTGGAAAACAGAGTTAACAGAGATATTCCTTTCCAAAGCATCTTGCCTCAGGCAAAATTTCCAAAGTGCCAGTCCTGATACAGCTTGCAGAGTGATTTTCTTTAGAAATCAGACCAACTTCCACCTCCATCTGCCTTAGTTATTGATAAGAAGAATGTGGTCAGCAGTGCTTTCACAGAATGGAAATAGATTTTGGGTTACTAGCTAGCCCTTAACTATTGACAGTCTGCCCTCTCTGAAATGGGCACTAGAGCCTTGGTATATTAGAACCTCTTCCCAACTCATCTTCAATCGAGTAATTTTGAAACAAAAATTGTCACTCAAAAACTGTGACATTGGAAATCACTGACCTAAAAGATTCTTACCAGAAAATCTGATTGAGGTCACAGTAGACTCCTTCCCTCAATAGCTGTGCCTGTTGATTCTACTAACAGTGTCTCCCACAATTATATAACATGAATTTGAAAGTTGTTTCTGTGGCTAACTCATAGCAAATATGCTTAGTAAATGCACGTTGATTACACAAGAACCTATGGTGAAGAAGCTTGTCTACCTTGAGAATGTCAGGTGCCTCAACTTGATGTAGTCACTAGATGCTGTCTTACTGGGTGAGCATTCAATATAGAAACAGTCATGTGAAGATATTAGAAAGGATAAACCTTATTATAACATCATGCATTATTGCATATTTCTGAAATCATTAGTTCAAGCTCTTTTTCAATATATCAGTGTCATTTTCATAATAATGACACAGTCTTATTTATTATAGTACATTTTCACTTTGGATTGCATCTTTACAAACTACATCCTATGTGGAGTATGAAGAACCTTATGATTAGCTTATTGCTATAAATAGTTTGACAGAAAAAACACTTTATGCAATAGCTGTTGCATAAAACTCTACTCTAGGACATTAACTCTGCTAAGGTAGAATTGATGTGGTAATAGTACACTGTATCTTTATGGCATCATTACACAAAGGCACAAAGCAGTTTTCAGTGATAATATTAATAATCATAATAATAAATTGTTCATTTACTTTGGCTTTAAGTTAGCAGTTTCATCAAGCAAAACAATTATCAAAAATTCATTTTCTGTTTTGTGTTCTGTTATAAATATTTTAAAAAGAGGTGAGAATGAAGTATGCAAATAGCCACATTTTATTTGGAGATATCTTTAGAAAAATAAGATCTCTTTTGCTCCTTGAGTCAACCAAGTTATAACTGAGAATCAATTTTAAATTACTTTTCACTGTAGCATTGCTTCCTCGAGATAATTAAAATTCCTGGTTAGATTATATACAATATTATACTTTCCTTAAATTTCACAGGATGGGAAGAAAGTTTCATATGTTATCTAGGAAAGTCTTTCAACTGTATAGCTGTCCAAAAGAAAAATCCAATTTCATATTCTAACAGCATATGTTGAAAAACATAGCAATGATTTTTTAAAAACTCTTCCAGGAATGACTACAGGAACCCAAATTCTGTTCTGAAAAGGCTACAGTACTTGTTCCTTGACATTTTCAAAGTTCATGTGATCCTGAGAAATGATTAAAGGTTATCTCTAGAGCGTATTGCTGATGACAGTTTCCCTAGCTTGCTATAGTTCATAAGTAACAAAGGATGTATTGTTTTTAAGAATTTTTTTTTTAAGAATTTTTATTTGATTTTTCACTTTAGCCTTCAATTCACCACCTAAGACATTATTTGTTCCCTAAGTTGATATAGAGTCCTATGTACTCCAGGATACTATATCACTGACAGTGACATAATCATAAAATTCTAGACTTAAAAACACATTTTACTTCTATCATTTCCTTTGATTTTGTTCCATCTGAATGGTATATTATTCCTTTATCATAGGTGACAAAAAATAGAACCCAATAATCACCTTGTAATCTCTTACCAAGTTTCATTTGTATAAGGGCTATATACCATAAAATTCAGAACATTTCACACTTGAAATTCTTGCAGGATTAACGTGCATTATTTATTTTAATCTAAAATTTACTTTCATTTACAATAAGCTCATTTTTAAAAATCCAGACAACAAATGTAGGCAAAGTATATTTACTATTTTATGTTTTAAATTAAATAACTATAATCATAAAGGTAAATGCAATTAGAAATTCTAAAATTTTCTTCTGTACCCCAGGGGGTCATGCAATCCCTATTTTAGAGACCACTAATCAAACGTCTAATATGCAAACATTAACTGACTATTGCCTAGTGTATACCAAGTTCTTATGCTCTCATCGATTATAAATTAATACGTGTCAGTTCACCTCTTCCACTTTCTCTTTCTTTTCTACTCTCTCTCTCTTCAATTCTCAAGATTTGGAAATAATGATATCAAAATGGAACCATATTGGGTGGCAGACAGAGTTCATACTTCAAACTCTTTCTTTTTTATGTTTTCATGTGTGAATTTTCCAGAGAAAGAGACTTTCTATATAATCCATAGAAATCTCATGGCAATATTTCATTATGTAGCAAAATCAAGAGGACAGTTTTCCAAATATTCCACATATTACCTGCTGATGTTTTGTACAGATTCTTACTCTCTTTTCTCTTACCTTTCCCTTTGTTCCATATAGCATGTTTTTTTTTTTTTTTTTTTTTTTTAATTCCTCACTTTACAGATGATTTGACTGGGGTACAGTGAACTAAATTGGCTTGTGTATGAGATCCTGTGATGGACAGTGGGCACACAGTTGGATAAGGTGTAGTTTCTTCCGTTATGGAGCTCAGTCTATTTTATGATATTGATGTCTATACATAAGTTATACTACAGTAAAATTAATATGAGTGGAAGTTTGTAAAGCACAATTACTAAGAATAAGAACTTTTGAGCTCAGTCTGTGGGTTAATCCCATTTCTAACATAAAGTAGCTATGTAACCTTGACCTGGATACTTATCTTTCTTTGCTTCAATTACTTTACCTGTAAAGAGAGGTAATTTTACTAATTGTGTAAACTTTGCATATGACAATGAATTGGGTTGAAGCAGATAAACAAAAAACCAGCTTCTAACATAAATGTAGCATTCAAAAAACAAAACTCACTATTATAAAGTATTATGGAAATGTGGGCAGTCATAAGGGAGATATAAACTAATTGCAGAAGGCAACTTGGCGAAGCACAAGAGATACAGTATAGTCTGGCTGGTCTATTGTTAAATTTTCACATATTGTCTATTTTTAACTTGTTTGATCTTGCTTTTATTGGATGCTTTAATTGGATGTACCAACCTAATTGATGATTTGTCAGGTCTTCCTAAAATACAATGTTACATAAAATACATAGATGTTTATGAAGGCAAAGCATTTGGATCAACTTCACTAACTATTGTCAGAATACTTCCACAATATCTCAAAATAATGGACTACTTTTTCCTTTAGTTTACATAACTTGACCCTTAACGGTTATAAGCAAATTTTTCTACAAATCGGAATTCTTAAATAATTATCTGAAACAATGTTTTAAGACTGTTTCACAATTTCATCCAACAGGATCAAGATATAAGTATACAGTACTTTCCATTATTGAAATGCACGAGTTGATTTGATGAGTGTTTTGGAGTGGGAGTGGTAGTGATAGGAAATGAGATGGAATGAGCTTGGAAAACCCAAAAATAAAAATAAGGAAGGCAAAAGAGAAAAGCTGTAAACAACAAAAGCCCTAGAGGTTTTACACTTTCGGAACACTTAAGGGCAGCTTCCTAAGCTTGGCCGTGAGTACTATCATGACTGTATCGTTACATTTTTTTGCTTCCAGAAAAAAAAATTATGTGAGATTTTGAGAGAGTATTAGAATAGGGATAGAGGCAAAAACTAGAGAAACCGAAGTTATAAGTCAGATTGTAGACCATTTTATGTCCTCAAGCTGTGTGATGTGAAACACGGAGTGAGCATCGCAGATTGCCTGAGTACCTATATTGTGCTAAGTGTTGGAATAGACAAAATGTCCTTCTAAAGAAGTTTGCAAACTAAGCCAGAAGAAAGCTACAAATGATTTTTCAGCAACAGAAAAGCAAAATACAGGTTATTAAAGCATCACAACTCAAGCATAATTTTTTACAAAAATCAATTAAAGAGGAGATGCATATCTCTGTCTCCTGCAGATAAATGGTTAATGCACCAAAGTCTGATGTTTAATTACCTCTTTTTATTTCACCCTCCATTATTTTTGCTTTCATAGCTACATATGTTACTCTGGTCATAAAATTATATAGTCCATTTTAAGGTGCAGCTACAATATTTTTCTGGCTGATTTCCTGATGCAGAGTATTTTGCCAGTGGTCAACACTCCATGAATGTTTTCCTCCAATTGGTTCCAAATTTATAGTCCTTAAACTTTAGCAGTGTCATGTCATTAAACAGGGAAATCTATGTTCCTGTAATCAATTAATACAGTTTCTAAATTCCAGCCTCCCCCATTTGATCACTCTACTTGACAAGATGAAGACAGTAATCTCAAGTTTTAATGTTTAAACATACAAAATGTGCTGAACATTAGACAAAGCCCATCCATATCAGATCCTGTCAAAAAGAGAAAATACACCAATTTGCAGGAAAATACAAAAGTGACTCACTTGTAGTGCATACACGAAATGTAGATCCAGATAAAGGGAATAATTTGTATCATGACTGAGGTGGAATGGTATAAATGGCATATTTCAGTGAATATAATATAAAATGTTAGTATATTAGCAGGAGGAAACAGTTGTTTATCAGTGGTAAACATAGCAATTAAGTAAAAGTCAAATTGGGAAGAACCTTTTTTCCTGATGAAGAGATTGAGTATATTATTGAGTCTAAAGGTTTTTGATAGATAATTAATTTAATCAGAGCTTTAAGAGAATTATTTGAGCAGTTGTTTGAGTAATTAAGTGGAAGTTGAGGTGAAAATCAAATGACAAGTTTACAAATTGTTGCAGTAATCAAGAGAGAAGAAATTAAGATTCTGAACTAGTTGGCTGAGAACAACCTGTTACATGAAACAAGCAGAGTATGACCTGTGAGATGTCCCCTCTCTAAGTATGTATTGACACAGGTGTGGAGCCTGAACAGAGAATCCATCTCTTCATGTCAAGATGTTAAATCCACAAGAAAGTGTCATTTCACATAAAGTAGCAGGATTGTGTCATGTTGTATTTCACATTATGTTAAACATCCTACATTTTCAAACAAGTGTGGATTTAAATGATCATAAGTATGTTTAGTCTAGTCACGCAAGCCATAGGAGGGTTTACAATGTTCAGAGTTCAACTTTATTAATGTCCCAACTGCTTCTTATAGCAAAAAAGTATGGCTTATATTATTGTAAGCCTACTGAAACCGTGTTCCCTCTTTTCCTCTCTAGAGGATTCTGGTGCTTTTATTTTCTTTTTCTTTAATATTTGCAGACATTAATTCTGAGCCAAATATAAATGACCAGTGGCCCATGACACAGCCCCAGGAGATCATGAAATCATATGCTCAAGTTGGTCAGGTTACAGATTGATTTTATATGTTGTACAAAGACATAAGACATCAATCAATACATGTATGATATATATTGGTTCAGGTGGGAAATGGGGTACAATTTGAAGTGGGGACGTCCAGGTGGAAGGTGAATTTAAAGATTGTCTGACTGGCAGTTTGTTGAAAGAGTTATTAAGATTTGCAATCAACGGAAAGAAAATCTGGGTTAAGACAAGGAGTTGTGGAGACCCAGTTTTTATCACTCAGATAAATTCTCCAGGTAACAGGACATAGGTAGCAGAATGTAGATTTTCCCCACAAGAGGCAGCTTTGCAGAGTCATTTCAATATATGTCAAAAAAATACACATTGGGGTTAAATATTTCAATTTATTTCAGGGCCTATTGTCTGTTATATGATACTATAATAGAGTTAGGCTGGGATTTAGTGTCTTATTGCTACAAAAGTGTGTTTCTGTCAGTCTTAAGACCTCTGTTTTAATGTTAATGCTTATCAGTTGCGCCTAAATTCCAATGGGAGGAGGGCATAGTGAGGTCTGTCTGACCCTGCCTTCTCATCCTAGCCTGAACTACATTTTCAGGTTTACTTTGGAATGCCCTTGGCTAAAAAGAGAAGTCTATTCAGTTGGTTTGCGGGGCTTAGAAATTTATTTCTGGTTTACATTTACCCACTTCTGGCCAAGATTTGCCAGAGGCAGCATCAATGGCCATCAAATTTTATTCTATTCATAGGAGCCAGGGTAGCATGGCTACCTGCCCCAGGTCCACCCTGTCCCTCAGTGGGACCCCTATGGCCAAATAATTTAGACTCGAAAGACCTATAGCTAATTTAAATGTTGTAGGCCAGATGGGAATAGAGGCAGATAGGCATTCATCAACCGTTAACCCCTTTTAGCAACATAAAAGCCCAAAACCAAAGCCAAAGGCAAGGCTACAAAATTGGCTTTTCTATAACTTCTATGCAATGAGCTACTCTAATCTTGGTTTTAGTTACAGACTTGTAGAAATTGACTATACAAAAGATAAGAATTTTGTTAAAGCTTTTTAAGCTAATAAATTTTAGACATTTTTTGCTATACTGCAATGTTTTTTTGTGATCTTAGTAATTTGTCCTAAGTGGCTGATAAATATTTTTTACTTATCTGCATCAATCTCATAACTGGGAGCATTATATTCAGGAGGCTTTGCCACTAGGAGTCTTGAAATCTCCTGATTTTAAGATAAAATGATTATCTTGGATAATTTAAATGAGGCTTACCTAGGGAAGATCGAGGCAACAGAGTTAAATGCAAAGAATTAGCATCGTTGGTCAGGTGCCATGGCTCATGCTCATAATCCCAGAACCTTGGGAGGCTGAAAGGGTGGATCACTTGAGGTCAAGGGTCGAGACCAATCTGGCCAACGTGGTGAAACCCCGTCTCTACTAAAAATACAAAAAATAGCCGGGCATGCTGGTGTATGCCTGTAGTCCCAGCTATTAGGGAGGCGGAGGCAGAAGAATTGCTTGAATTTGGGAGGTGGAAGTTGCAGTAAGCTGAGATCAGGCCACTGCACTCCAGCCTGGGGGACAGAGTGAGACTCCATCTCAAATAAAAACGAATTATTATTGTCAGAAAGACTCGAATGGCCATTGCTGGCTTTGAAGCTGGAGGAAGGGGGCTACAAGCCCAAGATTGCTTCCCAAAAGCTATAAAAGACAAGCAAGTGGATCCAGTCTTACATTCTTCAGAAGGAAGCACAGCTTTGCTGATGCCGTGATTTTAGTATGGTGAGACTCACTGTGGCTCCTGATTTTTAGAACTGCACAGTAACAAATGTGTGTTGTGTCAAGTCTCTACATTTGTGGTAATTTGTTACAGAAACAATAGAAAAGTCATAGAATAGTGTTTTTATTGCTCTCAGAAAAGGATCAAAGACAATTAGAAAAATGAAATGCACAAGTATATAATTGTACTTTAATTTCCCAAATGTAATTCAATATAGATTTTGTCAATATGTTATATATTTAAAAATAAATATTTCAAAGTTAAGAAAGTAGCTCAGTAAACAATGATTCAGAAGAAAAATCAATGATTAAATATATGAAAGAGAATTTATTAATTTGTTCATTATGTATTCTTTACCAGACATGAGTTGATCAACATGCTCAATCACAATTCACTAGTACTATGATTTAGTATATTGTAACATGAATTTAATAATTTACACGTAATATATATACTACATTTTATGTTACAGCTCTTCAACAATTCCTCCTTTACTGCTAAGACACTATTTTATTCACTTTGATGTTGATGAAAATCTATACTGTAGAGACAGTTTCCCCTAAAAAAAAAAAAAAAAACTTCTGAAAGAGTAAACTTATTCATGGACTCAGAAGTGAAACAAAATCAAATAGATTCAGCATCCAGATCAATTGCAGCAGATTTATTTTTAGGTGATAACATTTTATTTAAAAATTTCTTGAAATAATTTAGGAAAAAATTATACTTTAAGAATATTAAGGTTTCATATGAGTCAATAAAAAGAAAGTAACTGTTGTGACTTAGAAAAGATTCATTTTCTTAATGAATGTACTTACTGTTTTCAGGCTTATTATTTAACTTTATTATATTATTATTTTTTATTGATTTTAGCAAGAATTAAAGAGATTCTATAGTAATCACTGGTAGAATGGAAATTTTTGTCTAATTCATAAGAAAAACTGTTATTTTTTCTGTATTTTTATTACATTATAAAAATACTAAAATAGTTTAGTCTTTGACTGACAGAATAAATTCCCTGGAAATAACAAAAATAGCATAAAGTAAATTGTTCTATTGTAAAGACACATGGGCATGTATGTTCATCATAGTACTGTTTACAACAGCAAAGACCTGAAACCAACCCAAATGTCCATCAATGAGAGGCTAGACAAAGAAAATGTGGTACATATACACGATGGAATACTATGCAGCCATAAAAAATGATGGGTTCGTGTTCTTTTTAGGGACATGGATGAATCTGGAAACCATCATTCTCAGCAAACTGACACGAGAACACAAAATCAAACACTGCATGTTCTCACTCATAGGCAGGTGTTGAACAATGAGAACACATGGACATAGGGAGGGGAGCATCACATACTGGGGTCAGTTTGTGGGGGCAAAGGGAGGGACAGCATGGGGGTGTGGAGGTCGGGGAGGGATAATGTGGGGTGAAATGCCTGATATAGATGATGGGGAATGGAGGCAGCAAACCACCTTGCCACATATGCACCTATGCAACAACGTATGATGTGCACATGTACCCCAGAACCTAAAGCACAATTAAAAAAAAAAATTATCCTGCAAAGTCCAAATTTGATCTGGCTTTGATAAGATTTTTCACCCACATTTGAATAAGCCAAGAAATTCATTTTAAAAATTCTTGACTATCAGGAAACAAAGCATATGTTTATCACTGTTTTGTTTGTTTATTTTTACAGTTTAAAACATTATTATCAGTAAGTTATAAGTAAGTGCTAATAAACATTGAGTGATCAGAATGAAGAATCTGGGAATGAGGAAATCATGTTATAAAAAGTCTTGTGAGTGTTCTTTAAGCATTTTTTTCCTATCTTGAAGTCTAAATAACTCAGAAGTTTCAAGACTCGAGACATCTAGGAGAATATTTATTTAAAACTAATTATTACCAAGGGACTTCTCTTCCCGGGTTCACGAGCTGTGTGATTTCAAAGGCAGGAGTTTCCCAGCTCCACATATCCATCCAGGCACCAGAGGGATTTCAAATATAAAGTTCTCTGTCTGGGTTTCCCACACACGGGCTAGGTGGAGAAAGACAGGTAAGGCTCCTTCGTCAAAAAAACCCAGTAAAGCTCTGGGTGGAGGAGGCTCTGTAACTCAGAGTTGTGGACCAAGCAGCCAATGTGGTATCAGAGTCAAAGATCAATCACTCCAGAGGACGTTTGAAAGACCTCCTCTCATTGGACGAGAACATGAATGGGGAGGGAATAACTCAATGATTAAAACTCCAGCTCCTCCTACCTGTATGGATTCCTTCTCTGGCTCACCTTCCATAACAGCATGGGAACTGTCTTTCTCTTTCTCTCTAATAAATCACTTTTCCTCAAAATTCTTTGGGTCCACGATATTTATTTGAATGGCAAACTCACTGCACCTTCGGGGCCCCTTTCCCCATTCCCCATTCTTCAGGGTTAGCGAGGCTAAGACCCTCTTCAGAACTGGGAGCTGAGTAGCTCCCCTGGTTACATTACCAAATAATAGAAGTTGGGTAGAAATGCAGGCATTAGATATATCATATTACACACGTAAAATACAATCTTATAAGATGAGTGCTATTGGAAGTAGATTTATTCTAATATTTTAATCACACAAAATCACTATATATTATTCTTTTCTTGTGTTTACTTATGAAATGGACACAATTCAAGCACATTAAAATGTGAGAGAGGAAACTGAAAAGTATCTTTATAGATTTTATGTGGGTTTTTAAAATGTGGGCTGTTAGAGGCAGCAGTGAAATGATGGGCTTCAGGATATTAAAGTTTTGCACTCTCATTTCTTGCTGTTAAGTTCAAGAAAACCATCATTAACATCTGTGATGCATGATGGTAATGGCCTTCACTATGCTAATTTGGCCCTTGTGATGCCCTGGATTTGGGTGGATTCCTTCTCTTAATTCCACATCTTTTAAAAGGTTTAAAGTGAATCTCTGAAAAAATGTTTGACGAATTAGAAAAAAGAAATCATAAAACGAGAGTAGGTCAATTGTAATACCTGGAGCATCCTCCTCTAGAGCTTTTTCCTGCCTTTTTTCTCTGACTTCGCTATGATAGTATGGTCTGAGATCCAGCTTTAAGTCACTTGCCAACTCACATTGCCAGACACAGTAGCTGATTCCCTTAGCTTAAAAGACAAAAATGCCTAAACATAGAGATACCTCAAAATAAAGACTATAGTTGGCAACTTATATTAAAAGCATATAGAAGAGACATTCCAGGGATTTAAAATATACTCAATGAATAGTCATAGGGAGATAAAGGAAGATATTGAAAGATGAATAAGAACTTAAAGGTACGAATGCATATAATACAATGGATAACATAAATAATAGGATAGGTATAGGTGAAGAACTAATCAAATAACACAATGGATAGCATAAATAATAGGATAGAGATAGGTGAAGAACAATTTAAGGCATACACCCATCTAGGCACCCGGAAAGCATTACAATATCATAAATAAAAGGGATGGATGTAAGATATATGGAGAAAAGAAATGCAAATGCAAACATTTGGATAATACAAAGTTCTCATTAATATAGAAAACAAAGGGGAAAAAAGGAAAAGAAAGAGAAAGAAAGGGGAGAAGATGTTTTAAAGTTAATGGAGAGTGATGTTAACAAGACTATGGAATATAACTTTTCAGTCCTCTTTGCCTCAGAGAAATATTAATTTGAACAGCTATTTATGCAGGAAAACGTCTTTACAAGAGGTAAAATATCCAGGTAAGATATTGAGGTAACTGAGTATATCACAGAAATAAGAAAAGATGTGTCAAAGAGGGGAGGAAATACAGTCTTGCATTGCTTTATCAATGCCCTTTAAGCCTACATGGAGAAAACAAAGCTGGAGGCATCATACTTCCTGACTTCAAATTATATTACTAAGTAATAGTAATTAAAACAGTGTGGTATTACATAAAAATGGACACATAGACAAATGGGAAAAATTAGAAAACCAAGAAATAAACCTAATCATATGTGGTCAACAAATATTCAATTAGAATACATAACAGGGAAAAATAGTCTCTTCAATAAATGTTTGGAAATCTGAGCAACCATACGAAAAGAGTGAAATTGGACCTTTATCTTAAACCATACAGAAAAAAAAATATATATCAAATGCATTGAAGGGCTTAAAGGTAAGATCTGTTACCATAGCATTTTTGAGAGAAAACAGAAGAAAAAAATTTTCTACATTGGTCTTGGCAATAAGTTTTAGGGCATATTACCACAAGCACAGACAGCAAAAGCAAAAATAAACAAGTAGGACTACATTAAGGCAAAAATGTTCTGCCCAGCAAAGGAAACAATTAACAAAATGAAAAGGCAGCATATGAAATGGAAGAACATATTTGCAAACTACATGTATAATAAAAGGTTTATATTCAAAATATATAAGAAAGTGCTACAATTCTATAACAAACTAACAGATAGCCTAAATTAAAAATAGGCAGAAGATACTAATAGACAATTTTCCAAAGAATACTCACATTGGTTAACAGGTATATGAAAAAGTACTCAAAATCCACAATCAACAGAGAAATGCAAATCAAAATCACTGAGATATTACCTAATAGCTATTAGGATGCCTATTATTAAAAAGTCAAAGAACAAAAAAAATATTGTCCAGGATATGGAGAAAATTGAGCCCCTGTACAGTGTTGGTGAGAATCTAAATTGATACAACTATTATTAAAAGAAGTATGGCAGTTCCTAGTAAAATAAAAATAGTCTACTCTGTTATCCAGCAGTCTCATAATATGCAGTCTTTAAAAAGGAGATTCTGCCATTAGTGACAACACAGATGAATCTGGAGAACATTATACTCAGTGAATAAGCCAGATGCTGAAAGACAAATACTGAATGTTCTCACTTATATATAAAATCTAAAAGAGTCAAGCTCATGCCAGCAAAGTGTGCAATAGTGATTAGCAAATTGGGATAAATGGGAAAATACGTTCAATGGGTATAACCTTTCAGTCACAAAATCAAGAAGTTTTGGAGGTTTAACACACACTATGCTGACTTAGTTAATGTATAGTTGAAACTTGCTAACAGAGTAAATCTCAAGTGTTCTTATTATAAAACAAAGCATAACTACGTGAGGTATTTGTATATTAATCAGCTTAATGATGCTATTCATTTCACAATATATACGTGTATCAAAACATCATGCTGCACACTTTACATATATGGAATTTTTATTTGTTATTCCTTCCCCAATATATCTGGAAAAAATTACATATTAATGGAAGAATGAATTGCTGGACTAGTGGAACAGAACAGATATCTCAAGGACAGATGCAAGTATGTAAAGATACTTGTTATATGATAAAGAGCCCCAGAAATCAGTAAGAAGGCATGTTTATAGATGATTATGGAAGAAGGGACTTATCATGTAGGTGAATTAAACCTAGTTTGATCCTGATCTGCTATCATTGGTAGATTGTTACCTACCAATATTGAAGGGAACTAATATAACATGTATTGAAGATGTAATTCAAATACTTGATATATAAAAGCCTAACTGTAAAACAATAAAATTAACAGTAACAATGTAGAAAATTATCTTTGTGACATAGGCAGTCAATTAAGGATGATAAGGATTTCTTTAAACATTAAAGAAAAAAATGTTGATTAATTTGATTCTATTAAAATTAAAGATTTCTTTTCAATTGAGAATATTATTTCCAAAAGACAATTGATACTTCAGTGGACAATACATGAAATATCTAAAATTGGCAAGAAGTTATTAAATTAAAACTCCATGATAATTCCTCTGTAGGTACATATCAAACCCACATAAAAACTCATTGGGTATTTGCTGTAGGAAATAAAAATGTGAAGACAAAGAGATGTAATAAAAACAATAATATCTCAACTTTACATGAGTAATTAGTTGCCTGGTGCTGTTCAATTGTTCCTGACCTTCATTCTCTTCGACTTAGTCAGCCAGTGAATTTTTTATACGTATCTATTAATGTCACATAGAATATCTTGTGCTAGAGTCATTCTCAATAAAGTCAAGAATAAGAGTGATGTCTACTCTCATCATTATTATTTCAAATTTTCACTGAAGCTAGTAAATGCAGGAAGTAAAAAACAGAAATAATAATTGCTCCCTTGAACACCTTGAAAAAACCAACTAGAGCTAGAAAGTTATAGAAGTGAGGAAATTGGCCGGGTTTACAGATTTTAAATAGCTTTCTTTCTTATAATGACAAGAGCAAGTTAAAAAATATAATGGTAGAAATACATTAATTAGCAGTAGGAAAACTGTAACAAAATTACATAAGCCAAAGGATTCAGAGAAAATTATGGAAATCTATATAAAAAAGACAGATAATACAAATTTGCTGAAGCATATTAATTTTTTTGAGTAAGTAAAGGGTGTGATGTGCTTTAAGGCAAAAATCAGTTTCTTATAGTTTTAAGTATATTGTAAAAAGAAAAAGATTAAATAATTTATTTGGAAATTGATATCATATGTCTGAAAAACATGGGAAAAGAAATTGGTGAGCAATACTAAACAAATGTGGCAGAATAATGTATTATTTACGATAATATAACGCATTATAAAAGGAAAAATAGAATACCATCTTAGTGTAGAAAGATTGATGAAAAATGTTCATAAATAAAATAAATTAATAAATGATCAATAGAGTCTCATTAAATCTAGTTTGAAAAGTACTAATAGTTTTTCACCTGGATCTACTTGGCTTATACTGTGTGGGGTGCTGGCCTGACCAAGCTCACTCAACTCCCCTGGCATGTATGATAATAGCAAAGTAAGAGGAACTTAATTACCTCTGGGATGACTTTTGTCCAATCAGGGTGGGACGCAGGAGTAACTGGATAAATTGGCTTTTTCTTTTTTGAGATACTATTCCTAGATGTATTCTATATGGTATGATTAAGGCTCAGGTGCCCACTGTGATAATCAACTTAATCACATCCCCTTAGGTTGGCTGTCTCTTCTTAACAATGTAACTCTTTTTAATTCCTTGTTCTTCCCCGTGACCACTTCCCAAAATACGTTCAGGTCTTATATATGCAAGTGTTTCTTTTAAGGAACTGAAGCTACAGGAAGGGATGAAAGTTTTTTAAAAAACTACACTTGCTTGAGATGCCCCTTCACTCTGCTACCTAAAACATGGATGCAAGCAACTGTCTATAAAATATGAGATGTTTTAAACAAAGAGTTTTATTCTTTTTTTATACATATTTTATTGCATTTTAGGTTTTGGGGTACATGTGAAGAATATGCAGGATTGTTGCATAGGTACATACATGGCAGTGTGGTTTGCTGCCTTCCTCCCCATCACCTATACCTGGCATTTCTCCCCATGCTATCCCTCCCCAACTCCCCACGCCACACTGTCCCTCCCCTAGTTCCCCTCTACAGACCTCAGTGTGTGATGTTCCCCTCCCTGTGTCCATGTGTTCTCATTGTTCAAACCCGCCTATGAGTGAGAACATGCGGTGTTTGATTTTGTGTTCTTGTGTCAGTTTGCTGAGAATGATGGCTTCCAGGTTCATCCATCTCCCTACAAAGGACAGGAACTCATCCTTTTTTATGACTGCATACTATTCCGTGGTGTATATGTACCACATTTTCCTAGTCCAGTCTTTTATCGATGGGCATTTGGGTTGGTTCCAGGTCTTTGCTGTTGTAAACAGTGCTGCAATCAACATTCGTGTGCATGTGTCCTTATAATAGAATGATTTATAATCCTTTGGATATATACCGGGTAATGGGATTGCTGGGTCAAATGGAATTTCTGTTTCTAGGTCCTTAAGGAATCGCCACACTGTCTTCCACAATGGTTGAACTAATTTACACTCCCACCAACAGTGTAAAAGTGTTCCTATTTCTCCACATCCTCTCCAGCATCTGTTGTCTTAGGATTTTTTAATGATCGCCATTCTAACTGGAGTGAGATGGTATCTCAATGTAGTTTTGATTTGCAGTTCTCTAATGACCAGTGATGATGAGCATTTTTAAAGAGTTTTATTCTAAGAGTGGGGAAATACAAAAATGAGAAGAACCTGGCTTTATGGTGATTTCTTAAGTGCTGCTTTTTTAAGTCCCTGATTTAAGTTTTGATATTACTTATCGCTAGAAATGTTTCTAGTAGGATACTACTCTGTAGGCTCAGTTAATTCTAATTTGGAAATGAGAGTAGGACTGACCTACACATCCAATAATGACCAAGAGACTTTTATGAGCCAGGTTGCTCTAACTGGTGGGATCATAGGAGATTTTACTTTTTTTTTTTTTTTGCTATAATTTTCTGGATTTTAAGAATTTCTAAAATGAATCTGGAATTTGAAATTAAAAAGTATAAAAAATTTGAACTAAAATTTAACCCTTAGAGGAATAAATTAAGGAATCAATTTATGTGTAACAAAAAATCTAAAAGCAGAAAGTGTAATTGGAGGTGCAGTTTTACCACCCTGTCCTCACTTTCCACCTCTCTCCGCAGACGCCAAGTGTCCTGTTCTCACAATGATTCCAGCATCAACGTCTTGTGAAAGGGCTTCCCAGTCAGCAGAGCTATAAAAAGCAGATTCAAGAGAGGTTTTCTGGACCAGAAAAATATCTTAATTAAGTCACCTTTAAAAAAAAATTATAATGTGAATTTTATCACTAATAAATTATCTTATACTTCATTTACCTACCTAAATCCATACAAATCTAATTCTTTTTTGCCAACATGAAGAATCAAGAACTCATCCTATCACTTATTCTCCTGAATTAGGCATTCTATTCTCTAAAAAATTTTAGAATAATTTGTACCTTTCCATTTTCCCTAACTACAAAAACTGAAAGAAATAAAGCATAAAAGAATGTTTTTTAACTTTGTTTTGAGAACAGAGATTTTTATAAAATCAATCCACTCCAATATACAGATATATTCTACTAGTCCTCTAAAACTTCAGTTTTGAGAAGTATACAGTTTGAATTCTAAAAGGCAACATCTATTAGTATAACCAGTCACTTAATTGTCATATGATGAAGATTGTTAATGTTTCACTAAGTAAAAAATTGCCCCCAATTCTACTTTATCCATAGCATTATTTAATATACTGTCACTTTAGAAACATATTTATACCTAATGGTTTCTCTATTTGTCAAAACTCTTTCAGTTACCAGTGACAAAAATAACACAAGGCAACTTAAGTAACAATGCTTGGAAATTTGTCTATTCCTCAGAAATGACTTCAAGCACAAAAGAATCAAATGGCTTAAATGCTCATTTCAGAGCCCTGTATCAATCTGCAATTTCCTCTGAAAATTGGTTTTATTTTGCAGCTGTCATTCTCCTTGCTAGCAAGCTATAGAGCCCAGTAGTAGTTCGAGAGCCTTTTTCTCATATTGTACCGTCAAAGAGAAAGTTACTGTGCCTTTTTCACTGGCTCTACCTAATATGTTTCAGGGAATCATCTTATTGGACCGTCTTGTGGATGCAGAATTGTAATGGGCTCACCCTGAGTTCTAAGCTCATCTTTTTGTTAAGAGATGAGGCCTTGTTACTGATGACTCCATCTATATTGAGTTATAAAGAGACTTCTTAAACAGACAAAACCAGATCACCACCTGTAACACCACCACCAAACAAACAAAACCAAGACCTAGGAAAATGAGGAAAAAAATTCTGAGTGAAAATTATAGGTTGATTTACCCTTATAACAATTAATTGTCATATACAGCAATACAATAACTAGTAATAACTGAATTTCAGTTATATGATATTTGTGATATTGCTATAATGAAGTCAACTAAGTTTGCCATTGTATGTCAAAAAATAAAATAACAAAAAATTTGCTAAGTAAACTAAACGATAAAATGCAATGCTTTCAGGCAGAGTGGACAAACAGAAAGAATGATGCCATGGAAGTAATTTATACCTCGGTTGAAATATTGAGTTAGTCACTTACTATCTTGATGGATTTGAACAAGTTCTAATTCTCCAGAAGATATTTTGTAACCTGTAATTGGAAACATAAAATAGCCTTTGAAAGCAGCAGTTCCCAACCTTTCTGGCACCAGGGACTGATGGAAAACAGTTTGCCCCAGATGGGCAGAGTGGATGTTTAAGGTATGATTCAAGTGCATTACATTTACTGTGCACTTTATATCTATTATTACTACATTGCAATACATCATGACATAATTATACAATGCACCATAACGTAGAATCAGTAGGAACCCTGAGCTTGTTTTCCAGCAACTAAGGGTCCTATTTGAGGATGATGGGAGACAGTGACAGATTATCAGGCATTAGATTATCATAAGGAACGTACAACCTAGATCCTTCACATGTGCAGCTCAAAGTAAGGTTTGAGCTACCATGAGAATCTAACGCCACCACTGATCTGACAAAAGATGGAGCTCAGGTGGTAATGCAAGCAATGGGGAGTAGCTGTGAATACAGATAAAGTTTTGCTCACTCACTAGACATTCACCTCCTGCTGTGCAGACTGGTTCCTAAACGGCTGTGAACTGGTTCCAATCTATGGCCTGGAAGTTGGAGATCCCTGTTTTGAAGTATTGTGAATTGGAAATGTTTTTGTAAGCTTTGTAGGACATTGGAAAATACTCCACGAACAAGCCATGAAATATGATGTCCTCTATAACTTTTCAGTTGTGGAGAATAAGGATTTACATCAAGGATATCCAATCTTATGGTTTCCTTTGGTCACATTGGAATAAGAAGAATTATCCTGGGCCACACATAAAATACATTAAAACTAACAACAGCTCACAAGCTAAAAAAAATTCACACCAAAAAAGTCTTATAATGTTTTAATAAAGTTGATGAATTTCTGTTGGGTCACAGTCAAAGCCATCCTGGGTCACATGCAGCCCATGGGCTGTGGGCTGAACAAGCTTGATTTACATTCTTATAATATGTAATGTTATTTTATTAAATTATTTTAATTGTATGGAAGAGTTATATCACAAGGTATTAACCAGTGAATTTTGTATATTTTCTTTCCACCTGGCTTTCGTTCTAATATCTGAAGCAATACAGAAGCAGTACTTAAATTTCAAATGAACTCATTGACCAAAGTGTGAAACAGAAAACATTTGCAAAGCAAATGTTTCATCTCCTAAAAACAAGATAAGACATGGAATAAGAGGGAGAAAGAAATTAACCCTACCATCCAACATTGGAAGAAAAAACACAGTACATGAGGAGGACCAGAAAGCAAGCTGAAAAAGAGTTGAAAGGAGTCATTACTGAGCTATTTTAGATTCTATATCCTTTATCCAGCCATGAACCTATCAGTGATCATACCTGACTATTGCATACCCCATTACACAACCTAATGTGGAGAAGGAAGTAATGTGAAAAAGCCTCTTTGTCTAAAGGGCATGGAACTGAACAGATGTTACTGATACTTCACTATTGACATATAACCTTCTAAGATCTACCATGAGTCATATACATTTGAGACTATTCTTTTCATTGCATAATTCATATCTTCACTAATTTTGACTTATCACTTTGTCAAAGGGCTAAAACTACAGTAATGAATACATTCTTAATTAGCTTTTCTTTAGCTAGCAAAAATCTATATTTAAAGTTTGTCTCATCTGATGTTCTAAAATTGTCACAACAAGGTGATCAAGGAAGCTAGAAGTGTTACGACATTTTCTTCTCAATAAGATTGCTGTATCTCTTCTATATAAAGTAAATAAATCCTTGATACATGAATGAAGTAATGGTTCAGTAAACAAATTAAATGTGATACGACTTTATCTGTTAGTGCTTTAAATATTTACATTTTACATCACTGGTCTACAAATTACTTATACTGAAACTTCATACTCATTTACTATTTTGGAGTATTTAGCAAAATAATTATCCTACCTGAATGTGGCACAGAAATGCATTAAACTCTCCTGGGATATAAATTCTAATTTAATAATCCACAATACCTTGAGTGTGGAAAGTCCTAAATATTCCCTGTGGTATATTAACAAATATTATATATGTGATAGGCTAATATTAAATTCATATAGTTTTTATGCCACAAGTGCTATAAGAACTTGAAAAAAAAACAAGTTTTTGGAGAACCTATAAAGTTTATGTTTTCTGGCACCACAAATACTAGGTATAAAATGTTAATCCAAAAAACACACGTAGCGTGAATACATTTAGTTTAGTCAACCAGTAAAATACCTTTACTGCACTATCAACCACAGGGGTCATTTTAAGTACGAAGTATATGAAATATGTGAAAAGACTGCTCAGGAGAGCAGTTTGGGGTAATTAATAAAATGTGGTGGGTTAATAAAGAGATACATTACTTAAACTGAAAAGCAAAAATAATTAAGTGATGGCCACTGAAATTTGAGATTAGCCCTGCTACAGTTGTTCATGCCCTTGCTGCCTTTCCTAGTAAGAACATTATGAATTTCTGTGAATGTCTTATGTTTAATCTTGTTCAATGAATTGGCTGCCTCTCACTAGACAAAGTCAAAAAGAGAAATGCAACTGCATATAGAACTGCCTACACAAGCGATGCATTCATAAATAATTCAAAAGTCCTCTACTTCACATGATTATCCTTTAAGCTGATAATTTAAATGGGAAACTGAGAAAGGTCATTTTTACCTGAACTTTTAACAATACAATTCAGAAAACTTTGCTGTCTAAATATTTTTTAAAATGTTTTTGTATTACAGTTTTTTAATTTTTAAAAGAACCCATTAATTTCAAATCTTAAAAGCAATGGCCTAATTTTTTCCCAAATTTTATTGAAATATTTAATAAAACCATAGTAACCATATTTTAATTTGAATATTAAACAAAATTAATGTTTTGCAAATGCCTGTAGTGTGTGTCTAAGTGAAATTTTATAAATATCTGAATTTAGTGGATTTACACTTTATTAAATTATTTTTAAATTTAACACTAATAAAAGTTTTAAATTTTTGCTTCTAAATACTGATGCTACCTTATCTCTTGGGTAAGCAAATTGATGACAAGGAGGATTTATATTTAAGAAGTTACTATCTGGCTGTTAGGTAAAAAATATATGATTTGAAAAATTAAGAAGAAGGAAAATAAGGAGGAAAGAAAGAAGAGAGGGAGGCAAAAAAGACCAAAAGTCAGCAAGACAGTGACAAAAAATGTAAGTAGGTAAATAAAATGGATATTCCTAAGGAGTTGTAGGGGAGAACTGGAAGGAGCTGGCAGTTAGGAAAATTGCCTGCAACTGATCACTTAAAACTTCTAAAGTAGTCTTCATTAACGAACATAGTTAATTCTAAAGTTACAACCACATAACTCTGCTGTCCCCAAGTTTTCTCTAACAGTTTTTACAAATCGGACGTTCAGACAGTGTGGGTATTATATGATGCCATTATACTTTTAGGCTTAGATACTGTATGTGACACATTTTTACACTGAACAAAAAAATGACACTTTATTCATAAATATAAATGTTTCCATTTATCAGTTAATACCTTAAATAAATAAAATAACAGAAAAGGATCCATTATTATAGAGGCAATATTAATTTGCCTTCTGCTTATTTGTTGTTTTCTAAAAATGCTACTTCCATCTTTTCTCTCAAGAATCTCCTATGGTAATCAATTTTCTAAATTCCTTGAACTATTCTTATTCTTCATTTTTCTTTTTAATGGAAATCTCTATTTTTTTTTCTTTTATTTCTATCTTTGCTCTTAGGATTCAACATATTCTTATATTTTCAAATTTGTATCATTCAGATATATACTTTTTTCAGAAAAATTTATGTTAGTGTACTTTAATAAGTGTTTATTAGGAATAGTGTTAGGAATCTCTGTGGACATATTGGAAGTATAAACTTTGATGTTTAACTTTAAGAAGCTTCAGTCTAGTTTGAGGTACAAGCTTCACTAAAATGTAATACTGAGACGAATGCAAATGAGTTTAGTATTGGTTATGTAAACCTTTAGCTATAAGGAGAGCTCAGTTATTCAGTTGAATCTCCAATTTTGTGTATAGTTTGTTCATTTATTTTCATCAAGTAGCAAGGAGGCCTGAATGACAAGGCACATATATGGAATTTTCTTATGTACGTTGTTTATGGAGAGTCTATCAATCAAAACAAATAAACAAAACAAAACTATGCTGTACTGAGGGAAAAATTATCCCCAAATCTCAATAAAGGACAAGAATAAAAATATTTTATTGTTGTTGTTGTCGATGGTTTTGTCTTTCCTTTTTCAAGCTATGTATCAGTCAGTGCGTGCCATCTGCCTACCAGGACCAACCTGAGGGAACATCTTTATCTAGAACATTGCTATTCTTTTGGAGAAGAAAAGGGGTGTGACAGACGACCAACTGGCTCTTAAATCTCTCCAAATGGCACATTGACCAAAGAAGCAATATTAGAAATCAAAACTTCTAGAAATCTCTTTAAGAAACAGAGCATGAGACACAAATTTCTTTTTCTGCCAAATAAATTCTTACAAGAATGACACTATATAAGAAGAGAATCTGTAGTGCACAGTGACATCATCCTACTAAATTTAGAAGTTTTTAGTTTCCTTCATTGCTTCATCTTCTTGTGGGTGGCCCCCACTTTCCATGGTGATGGTAAGTGTGGAGTGGATAATCTAACAGTACCCCAAAACTCATAGAAGACAGAGATAAATAAACCAGTTTCCGGATCACAGGTCCTTCCAAATGTTGTTTTGGAGTATAGATGATGGATTGTGGATTTATAACTGTAAGATACAGTGACTCAGTAGGTTGGTGGTAAATGGAAGGAGGTATAGCTTGTATTAAACATTTTTAACATGTACGTCATTTTCTTCCCATTGATTATTTGTAAGCTCCATTGCTCTTGTGGCACAAATTAAACCACTTTGTAAAACGTAATTTACAGGTGGTTGTCCTCAGTACTTTATTATTATTACTGTATGGTGTGGCAGAACTCACTAGTGTGACAATGATTTGCATATCTTTGCTTAGCTTTATAAAAACTTTTATCTCTTTTCTACTTTACCTTAAGTAAAAGGTAGGTACAAATGTTTTTTTTTTTTTTTTTCTATTTTCACTAAAGTCGCTTAAGAGGTTAAAATGTTGTAAACCTTTCCTCAGGTCTACCTGTGTTCTTTTTCCATTTTCATGATCCATATTGTTATTTTTTTGCTTTCCATCCAACTCCTTACAATCTCTAGATGATGAGTAATTTCCTCTGAATTTACCACATTGAGTCTTTTGATTGCACTCTGTCATCTTGGTGCCCTTCCATCATTCTGTACTATAATCTCTATCCTCTGCATTTGCTCTTCCACAATATCTAATATTCAATATTTGCTACTAATTTGGTATGACTCACCTAGCGTTTTGTTGTTGCTATTTATCTCCTTTTAAAAGAGAGACAATTAGTAATTTTTCCCTGACTAATTTAAAAATATTCGTATTTTTAAAAAAGACTAATACTACTCAATATTTTGTAAAAGTATTGATTACCTTCAAGGCAGTGTGTCATTCTTGTAGTGACAGGTCTGCAATGGCCCATCTATTTTGTAACATGGTCATTTGGAAGAATCCCTTGTCTGAAAAAGAATTATTTTCTTGATGCCTCATATTACATTTTGGCTGCAGCTTAGATAATCCTCTCTGCCTTTATTCTGAAAATTAGTTGTAAAATCTCAAGATCCCCAATTACTTCCTCCAAAGGGGAATGATCACTTTATGAGATCCAAAGCCAATGTCTTTTGACCGTAGTAAGTGGCTTTGACCTAATTATTTGTCTCATGGTTATAAGTGCCATATTTCACTTCCATTTTCACATTTATTAATATTTGGTCAATCACCTCTTCTAAATGTAAGTACTCTCAACATTAAACTTCTACCAGATTCTCTGTTTTGAAATAAGTATCCTTTAACAGCATCACTGAGATATAATTGATAAATAGAAGATGTATATATTTAAGTAGTACCACTTCATGCTGTGAACCACATACATTGTAAAATGATCACAACAATAATGCTAATTAACATATCCATCACTTTGCATAGTTGCCATCCTCTTCATTTATTTTGTGATGAAAAGAGTTAAGGTCTGCCTTCTTAGCAAATTTCAAGTATATAACACAGTATTGTTAACTATAATTACTACGATGCACTGTAGATTTCTAGAACTTATTCATCATATGTTACTAAAACTGCACACTTTCACCAAAAAACCCCATTACCCTCTGTTCTCAGCCCCTGACAACTACCATTTTGCTTGCTGCTTCTGTAACTCTGACTGTATTCTCTACTACTTATAAATGATATTGCACAGTATTTGTCTTTCTGCATCTGGCTTATTTCACTTAGCACAGTGTACTTCAGTCTTACCCATGTTGTCACAAAAAAACAGGCTTTTCATTTTTAAGGCTTAATAATAATCTATTGTGTATACATTTACCAATTTTCTTTATTCATCACTAGACGTTTAGATTTTCATATATTGGCTGCTCTGATTAATGCAACAATGAACATGAGAATGCAGATATCTTTTACAGAGTCTGATTTCAATCCCTTTGTATATATACCCAGAATTGGAATTGTTGGATCACACGATAGCCCTATTTTTATATTATTTATTTATTTGTTGAGACAGAGTCTCTCTCTCTCACCAGACTGCATTGCAGTGGCGCGATCTCAGCTCACTGCAATCTCTGCCTCCCGGGTTCAAGCGATTCTCCTGCCTCAGCCTCCGAGTAGCTGGGACTCCAGGCGCATGCCACCATGTCCAGCTAATTTTTGTTTTTTTTTTTTTTGTTTTTTTGAGACGGAGTTTCGCTCTTGATACCCAGGCTGGAGCGCAATGGCGCGATCTCGGCTCACCGCAATCTCCGCCTCCTGGGTTCAGGCAATTCTCCTGCCTCAGCCTCCTGAGTAGCTGGGATTACAGGCACGCGCCACCGTGCCCAGCTAATTTTTTTTGTATTAGTAGAGACGGGGTTTCACCATGTTGACCAGGATGGTCTCGATCTCTTGACCTCGTGACCTGCCCACCTCGTCCTCCTATAGTGCTGGGATTACAGGCATGAGCCACTGTAATCTTTGAGTAATCTTTGAGCCACTGTAATCTTTGGCCTCTATTTTTATTTTTTTTTAAGAAACTCCAGTGATCTCTCATAACGGCAGTTCCAGTTTACATACTCATCAAGAGTATGCCAGGGTTCCTTTTCTCCACATCCTTGTCAACACTTGTTGTCTTTTATCTTTTTGATAGCAGCCATCCTAACAGGAAGGAGGTGATAATCTTACGGTTTTGATTTTCATTTCCCTGATGATTAGTGAAGTTGCACATTTGTTATATACCTGTTGGCCTTTGCATGTCTTCTTTTGAGAAATGAATATTAGGACCCTTTGCCCATTTTGTAATAGGACAATTTGTTTTTTTTACTGTCTAATTGTAGAAGTTTCTTAAATATTTTGGAAATTAATCCTTTGTGAGATATATGGTTTGCAAATATTTTCTTCCACTTCGTAAGATGCCTCTTTACCCTATCACTGGTTACTTATTTTTATATACAGAAGCTTTTTGTTGAGTGTCATTCCTGTTGTCTGTTTTTACTTTTACTGACTGTGCTTTGGTTTTATAACCAAAATTTCATTACCAAGACAAATGTCAAGAGGTTTTCCTCCTGTATTTTTTTTTTTCTAGTGTTTTTACAATATCAAGTGTTACATCTAAGTCTCCAATCTATTTTGAGTTGATTTTCATGTATGGTGTAAGGGCTCAATTTCAATCTTTTGGGTGTAGAGTATCTAGTTTTTTTCAGGACCATTTATTGGAGAGACTGTCCCCATTTCATGTTCTTGGCATCCTTGTCCAAGATGAGTTGGATCTAAATGCATGGATTTGTTTCTGGGCTCTCTGCTGTTTCACTGATCTCCATCTGTGTATTTATGCCAATACCATACTGAGTTTTTAAATTGTAAACTAAAAAACAAGACAAATTTCTCTTCTCCCTTGAGTTTAAAATGGATTTACATGGATATCTTGAAATAGGAAAAATATACAAATATACACGTATGTAGGTACATGTATGACTATGTATACATGTATATCTCAATTTATGTAAATATATAATAATATTTTTGTGTATATATGTATGCATGTATGCATATATACACATATTTTACATTATATAATATATATATGAATAAAATTGTGGTAAATCCAAAGGCACATTCTGAGGAGTTATGTTGCTAAAATGTGTGGGTAAGCAAACTTAGACCTAATGGTCTTGGGCCTGATGCATTGGATATAAATGAATTCATCATACAAATCATTTAGAATCATATACAAATAAATTAAATTGCAAGTTTTATATAGTTGAAAACAATAGGTTAGTTTAAAGAATTTTTTTTTGTTTTATTTTGTTTCTGACATCTTGCTCTGTTTACATGGATGAAAATAAAAGCATTGAGACTAGAATTTCGAGAAGCTGAGAGTGGAATTATGTCAGTGTAAATGTAATCCTGGTTTCTGCTGTTACAGTATATGAAACTGCTCAACCTCACTAATTATCAGGGAAATGAAAATTAAAACCATAATAAGAGATTACCTCATTCCTGTTAGGATGGCTGCTATCAAAAAGATAAAAGATAACAAGTGTGGACAAGGATGTGGAGTAAGGGAACCCTGGCACACTCTTGATGAGGGTGTAAACTGCTACAGCCATTATGAGAAATCGTAGGGAGTTTTCTCAAAAAATAAAAATAGAGCTACCACATCATGCCACAATTACATTCAAACAAACCTAATAGATTATATTTCTTAGAGAAGAGATGCTGCTTTGTCCCTTAAAACTTAGTATAGTGTATGATTTTTGAAGTAAGGACCATGTCTTCCTCCTCATTATAAGTTCTTAACATGTTCCTCAAAGTCCACCCTAGGACCTTTCCATGGAGAAGGTAATTTAAAAACAATTTAGGAAACACACACCCCTTTCAAAACTTACCTAACCTAAAGATTACTTGGATACACTTTGCCTTGTGTTGAATATTTGAAATATATTAAGGGGAGAATGTTCTCTCCCAACGTTTCTAATTACCTTTAGTTTATGCATTCTGACTCAATGGTTTATGAAGTGGGACTCACTGAGAAAACCTAAAGCTTTTAATAGAAATAGTTTGAATTAATCATCAAACTAATATAACTTACGGAAAAAAAATAATTTCTCAAGTTGATTTAATGCTGCTCTTAATTAATGATTACAACATTTTTATTAAGCAAAACAAAGTAGAAAATATAATAAAAGTCTTGTGAAAATTTTAAAGTGTTTTGTTTTGTTTTTTGCTTTCATTTGCCCCTAAGACATGAGCAAAGCAATGTTTACAAGTAGTTTACAATTTTCTAATTGCTAGGTTTGTTACTTTTGTTATTTTCAAAATATACTAGGTAGAATATTGGCTGTTTGCTACACTCCTAATGTACATATAAAAAATAAAATAATTAATGAGCGGCACCTGGGCATTTTCCATGATTGGAGTCTGCTTTGCCATGTTATATTTCACAATAAACTTAATAAAAGTCTACATAAGTTAATATTGTAGTCTATTCATCAACAACCTGATCACAAACACTGTGTAATTTCTATTCATTGATATATTATGGGCAAAGAGTTTCTAATATAGTTATATAACCATGATTGTAGATAAAACCACGTTAATTTTTTTTGGTTGTTTGTCCATAATTAGTGTCTCTGAAAAATTGAATCTATTGCGTGAGGTATGACTTTTATACAACTGTTACTACTGTGATGGAATAGGTTGCTCAATAACATTAAATTAGTACAAAAGAAATCTTTCGGGGTTTGTCTTTTATTACAGATTCAAAAATATATATTCACTGAGATTATTATATATATATAACACCTATCTTATACCTAAATGCTACATTTGTAAGTAGAAAAGAGCTATCAGAATAGGTTTAAGGAATAGTCAATGATTCTAAGCAATATGTTTTTGAGACCTGTTACAATGAGTTAATATGAGAAATATGCAAAGTTATTATATTAGCATCACATTCCTTCCATATGCCTCTAATGATATCATTTTTTAAAACTCTCTTTATAACTGGCCTTGCACCCTCTATTATCAATAAAGTTAATGACAATTCATAATATTACCCATTTGGGGAGTACACTTGGCTCTCCATATTCTTCGGTTCTGCATCCATGGATTCAACCAATTGCAGTTTGAAAACATTCAGAAAAAATTGCTGAACATGTACAGACATTTTTCATCATTATTTTCTAAACAGTATAGTATAACAACTATTTATATGGAATTTACATTGTACTAGGTATTATAAGTAATTTAGAGATGATTTAAAGTATAAAAGAGGATCTGCATAGGTTATATGTTAATATTAACACTATTCTATATAAAGGATTTGAACTTCCACAGATTTTGGTATCCATGGGAGGTCCTGGATGCTATTCCTCATGGATACTGAGGAATGACTGTATATTATTTTAGTAGGAATCTATGATAAATACTTGTAGTCATTATTCATCTGGCAGGTAAGCATCTCAGCAAATAGTGTTTATCCACTGTATTGGTGAATATTGCTATCTCTGAATTTAGAGGTTCCATGATAAAATATATTCTGAATTGAAAATAGATCTTATTGAAGTTTAGTCATTCTAGTTCATATTAGACCTCTAGTGCATTCTAACTTATTGGTTGAAAATATTGTATAATTGAATTTCACTTTTCCTATTGTATTTATACTGAAGTCTTAACTGCTAAAAGATGTCAGATCTGAAAAGCACAATTTCAAAATTTGTATGTTTTCTAAGATGAATCTATATCCACTTTCAGTAAAATTGTCCTAGAGTCAAATACCAGAGTGAATTTAAATCATCATTATTACTCCTTGAAAATCAAGTATTAAAATGTGCAAACAACAGAATCCCTTTCAAATTGTAAACAAAACCAACAAACCAAAGCTGTTTTTAAAATTTTCTAACCTAAAGATTTTGTTCTCACAGCCTCAGGGTAATAGATTCAGTGCTTGTAGTATACATTGTTGGTTAAAGTAGGCTGGGTTCTAAGTCACTTTTTGCCTAAGGCTGACCTAATAGTGCTAATGGCATTTTTTATTTGTTTGTTTTTTGAAAATACCTCACTTGGTCTTATCTAGAAAGTGTTAATATATTTTCTTATAGCAATGTAAAGAAAGAGACAGAGCTTAGAAATCTGCATAAATTAAGTATGATTTTTGTGTGTCTATCTTTTATTATATCAAGTCAACATAGTGAGTCAAGACTTTACTAAATCAAAGACTGTGTTAGAAATTGAGTAAAGTAGTACTACTCAAGGTAGCTGTTCTTTGAACTATGCATTATTATTGGTCCAGAATGAGATAAGAAGCTCGAGAGAGAAAGTTAATAATACTTCCTTTTTTGAGAAAGTCTTGCTATAGAGAAAAGCAAAACTCAGCTGAAATAAATAGCAGGTTTAGCCAAAAAGTGCTTTACATTCTTGAACAAGCTCTTTATCTCTCTATGATTCATAACAAACAACCTACAGACTATCATGGATTAGCAAATCTTGCTTATATTTTTTTGTTATTCTGGTATAAAGGAAACTCAGATATTAGCAGTTAAACCTCTAAAAAAGCTAGGGTTGAGATGAAATAACATTTTATTTTACCTCCCATGAGGATGGATTATGTAATTTATTAAGACACGCGGAGAGAAAAAATAAACATTAATATTGAATATGGATCTAAATTTAAAAAAATTGCATATCATCAATCCAAATTGTAGATGCTGATGGACAATTCTATACAATGCACCCAAGGATAAATTGAATAGTACTTAATTTATTTACTAGTACTTGATTATTCTGCCTAGCAATTCAGAGAAGGCTAATTTTAAAGAAATTCATAGGATAATTTTGAGTAACAAAAACTTGATTGATTAACTTCCAAAGTTATATACTTATATGGAGAATTAGATTTTAGTAAATGGGCAAAATTTGCATTAAATATAGGTACTATGTCTATCTTGATAATAAATTAAACTGAACCTGAAAATTAAAGATCACATTGTGGATGGTTTCTAGAAATAAACTGTTCCATTTCCCTTTAATATAAAATGAAGCTGTATCAAGTGATTTTAAAAGTTGCTACTGTATCAGAAATCTCTGGATCATTTTCTTTATTTGCAAATTGCAATTTGGTTTATGAGTATAGCCTCAGTGATATTTTTGCTAAGTGGCTTTGTGGCCTTGAACTAAAGGAGCTTAGAACTTGACAAATCAAAATAATAAGGTGTAATATACTATTACAAATTACATACAGATTTAACAAGTGGTATTTGCAAACGTATCTTAGAATAATAGAAAGCAGAATTTATTTTTTTTAAGCAATACATTAGGTCACTTACCACCTTCAAGGTTTTCAAGTGCTGACATTGTTAAAAACTCAATGAACTTTGAGTAGGTGCACACCTTCTCCCCAACTCATATCTAAAACTCTTAACTCCTAATGTGACTGTATCCAGAGTTAGGGTCATTAAGGAGTATTATAGGTTAAATTAGGTTCTAATTCAATAGAATTGTGGCCTTATAATAAAAGTAAGGGATTCTCTTTCTTTCTCTCTCTCTCTCCCTACAGCTAGAAGACAGCTGCCTGATAGCCAGGAAAAAAGTCCTCACCAGGAATCTAATGGTCTGGCACCTTGATTTTGGATTTCCCAGTCTCCAGAACTGTGAAAAACAAATTATGTTTAAGTTATCCAGTTCAAGGTGTTTTGTTATGGTAGCCCAAACAAACTAATTCACAATCTAATGAAATTTAAATGTCAGTTAACGTTTAAAAGATTAATTCTACAAACTATGTTAAACTGTGACATTTGAAATCTCTGTTCATTGAGTAAAACTAAATTTTATTCTTAAAAACATGTTTATTTTTATTTTGAAAAATTTCCCTTTCTGCCTCTTATCATAGTAATCAATCTGAGCTAATATAATTTAATATAAAAAGGAAATTTTAAAATGAAAGGAGGAAAAACATTTTGTTTGTCATAGCTTCATGTAACCAATAATAAATTGTAGTACATTGTTAATTTCTATTTAAGAAATATAGCGTGCTTCTTTGGAACATTTTTAGAAATCAGTCTGTTAAATTCCTTTTTAAAGATGAAGATTTTGTTCTTCATTTCACACAACTTTCATTCCCCTAAAGATTTGAAAATAATATTTATTAAAATTAGATCTACTTAAAAATGATATAGCACAATGAAATCTCACAAAGAAATCGACAAACACCCCCCACACACACACACACACACACACTATCCTCTGTGTAGGCCAAGGGAAAGAATGACTAGAACAACCAGACAGGTTAATTCCACAATTAAATGCTATTAAAATTTTAACTAACAAACCAAAGATGTACATCAAAATGGCTTGATTTTCCAGAATCCACTACAAAATCCCCTGGGATATATTTAAAGATAAAGATTAGAACAAATTCTAATGGAATTTAGAAAATTCATAATTTAAGTATTAAATAAATATTTATAGTGTTTATAATATTCAATCTTCCTTCAAAGTGTTTCTAAGCATATAATTCTGTCTTCTCAAGACAAATTTTATCATTAAGTGCACAATACATGTATGTAGTATACATAATATATATGACATACACACATCATTTTATATTTTATTTTAGTAGCTATATATTTAGTATACATTTTATTCTCATTCTTCTTTGTCCTTTTATTTATTTTAATTAGGTCCCTTATAGACAATACATTTTTGAATCTCATTTTGGTGTTCCTTTGAGGAGTTCCGTCTTTTAGTTAGTGTGTTTAACTTATGTCTGTTGTAATTAATATTTTATTAAAACATTTCTGCCTTATTTATTTAAGATTTTTAAAACATTTTCTTTAGTTCTATTTTTTAAATCTTGCTTTTCATTTTATCTTTTCCATTGGATGGACCATGTTTTCTTCCACTCTTGTTACGTTAATTGCCCTCCTTTGAGACCCAAGCCTATAGTATCGACTCATATTGGTTTCTTATACTTATCAGTATTGACATCTTTCCTACTTCAAACAGATACTTTTGCACAATTTTAAGTACTTTTTATTCCAGGCCTCTACACACATCATGTAGATATTTATAGTATCTACATGATGGAATTTTAGTTTTGGGTTAGTAATATAATTCATAGTTTCCTTTGCCCAAGCCTTTTTATGAACAGCAATAATAAATTCTACCAAAATGGCTTTCCAGCCTTATTTTAAGCAAGTCTCACGGCAACTCTATGATATTTATTGTATTATCAGAGTACTCTTTAAAAATTGTCTTCAACATGTGTCTCCATGACAACGATTTCAAGATATAATATGTTTTGTTGGATTTTTATTATACTCTCTAATTTAATTAGTAGTTAGGCATGATATAAAATATCTACTTTCAAATATCTTTCTGTCTGTGCTTAAAACCACATGCACACACACACACACACACACACACTCACACTCAGCTTTGTTTTTATATGTGCTGTGGTAACTGAGAATTTTTTTGTCTATATAATTCATGTGCTTATCAGGTAATCTGCTCTTTCTCTTAGCCAATATTTATGGTTATTTCTTTGTCTTTAATACTCTTAAAACTTACTATCATGTATCTGAGTGTTTTTTTTAATCCCTCATGAGCATGCTTTCAATTAGTTGTCTTTCATTTTCCTTTAATTTTCTAAAGCTTATCTTCAATATTTATTCAAATATGTTCTCCTCTTTTCTCTGCTGCCTTTTAGCAATGGTAATCAATCAATTTTTTTCAATTCACTTGTTCATTTTATAGCTATATTCACCTGATTATGCAATAATCATTCTTTATTTCAACAATTTTAATATATTAATTAACATTAATATCTTTCTTTTTCTCTTTCTGTATACACACACATAGCTATGTAAAGACACATATATACATATTTACTTTATATTTTATAATAATTTTAAGTTCTTTTTCTGGCTCTTCCAACAATAGCATTTTAAATTTTATGTAGAACCTATTATATTGTCTACTTAAAAATCTACTTTTTACGTGCAGTTATTTTTATTTATATGTTTATTTTCTCTATGAAATTATATAAGAGACTATTAGCAGTTGTATAGTCAAGATATGCTAGGGCCTCTTTGGGAAAAATAAAACATAAAGTCATGATAGTTTAATGTAATAAAGTTTTGCTTTTCATTCTAGTCAAAACTTACTACATATTGAATAGCTTCTTTCTATCCTGTATCTATAGTGTGTGAAAAGCTTAGCTTTTTCATATCACAAAGACATGATGTGTTAGTCAGGGTCCTGCAGAGAAAGAGTAGGAGAGAAATGGAAGACATTCTTTAGGGCCAAGTCTGGAAGTGACTATCAAATTATCTCTTCAAATCCTTTGTCTGGAACTCAACCATGATTCTGCACTGAACTCCAGAAAAGGCAGTATATATCTCTGAGTACACACATCTCTCTGCAGTGGATGCTCTAACTAGTATTTTGCATCAGCAAAAGACTGAAGTCCCATCACCATTTCATGAAAGAACAGGAGAGTTTAATGAGGAGGCTACCAATGAGGTTGAGTGTTCAGGAATGCCATTTCTTCAGAAACATTATGGATCACTCCCACTCCCACGTCATGATACTCAATAAGGCAAATCCTATGGTCAAGATTTCACTTTTTAAACTCTCATAGAGAAGCATCATTGGGAGAAAGTAGTTTTCATAATTTATCATCCATCAGCCCTGGGTGTTTGAAGGGAGAATATGAAGCAGTAACTCCTTAGAGCTCTGGTTTCTCCAATGAGTCTTCATCAAGTCCTTACCCTTCAGGGCTTTGGCATAACCTTGCTATCCTCTTGTCATTTGGGCTAATTTCTGCAATGAAGTGTCAGTTAAAAACTGTGACAAAAGCAGAAGTAGGACTTAAGATACATCAGCCCAAGGCAGCTTTGAGTTCCAGAGGTTTCTGATTTTTTCTTTGTTTTATGTTTGTATCTGAATGACATTTGACTTTCTCATTTGTGAAGTTTCTCCGGAATTGATTTTGGAGTAGGGATCTAGTAGCTAAAGCTAGGTCACCATCCTGGCAGAAACTATAATTTCAAAAATGTATGTCTTTATGCCAGTTATCAATTTTTATTAGCTGACATATCCCAACGAAAATAATACAACTAAATGTGCTTTATCAAAGATTTACAAAAAGATAAAATATAAGTTACATTTTTATTATTTTGTAACAAATATGACATAGGATAAATTGGTCAAATACCAAGTCCTTAAAATCATATCTAGTATTTTTAATAGTAAATATTGGCAAATATTTTCATTTAAATGAAGTTTTGAAAGGAATATATTTCTCCAAGGACTACTTTTTCTTGTTTTTCTTAACGTTGACAACTGATAAAATGTTTAGCAAGATTAGAAATGTTAGAATGAAAAATGATTAATAGATGTAGATTTAAATTATGATGTTCTATTAAAAATGATTTAGTTCTTGATGAACATCTGTTTGGTAATATGTTGTATCCAGATATAGTAAATTAATGACATATATAAAATTATAGGGAAATGACACCTTCAGTTTCATTATGAGGAGAGCTTTTAAAATACTATTAGTCACAACCTGTCATCTTGTCATTATACAACATTATGTAGCTGTAGAATGCATCTTTTAAATGCATATCCTTTATTTTGAAGTTCTTTAGAAATTTAAAATATCACTTTTTATGGTTTCTGGTTCTGGATTTCTTTATTGCTAATATGAACAAATCCATATGCTTTGATTCAAGCAGGTATTAAATGTGCTTATTTGGAATGATGATGTTTACTGTCATCTTCTCACCCTTAGCAGGTGTCTTAATTTTAGTACACTTCAGAGATATGATTTGATGCTTATTAAAAGACATTTATTAAAATTACTAGTAGCATTTCAAATTGCTAAACAAAATTCTTGTTTTCTTAAATTTTCTACCAAAATGAACTTTAAAGTTTCTTTCATTTGAGGGCATTATTGTAGAGTCTTCAGAGAGAAACTAGAAGTATAAAAATCTATACTTTTCGAATAGTTATGACTTGGTAATTCATATGATTGCTTCTTTAAAGTTCATGTATTTTTTTCTGTTATATGTTATTTAATATTTTGAAAGCAAACTTAAATTATATACAAAATTTATTTTTTGAGGAAAAAATGGCAAAATGACATAAAATTATGCTTTTCTTCAACATTAATTTAGGTATTAATTTATCAAATATCTATTATCATCACTTTGTGGCAGATGCTACTGGGGGTCATGCTGGTCAAAAAATACCTGTCTTTCTGGAGTATTAATTTTAATAAGAAGAAAAAGTCAACCAAAGCTACCAACCTAAACAAGGAAATTATATAATGTGTTTAAATATGAAGAGTACAATGGGGAAAAAGAAGAAAACATAGATTGATTGGGCTAAGATGAATCAAGAATGCTGAGCAGGGATAGGAAATTAAAGCTTTAAATAGGAAGCTTAGTGCAGTGAAGCTTCGTTATGGTGAAGGTAATGTTCAAGCAACAAAGAGCAAGGGAGTTTGGCAAGAACTCCCTGTAGTATAACAACTCTAGACAAATGGATTGGCAATGGCAAAGGCCATCAGGTTGAATCACGCCAAACATATCTGAAGAATTTCGGGGAGGCTGTTGGGTTTGCAGAAGTGAATAGAGGAGTGCCAAGTAATGAGGTCAAAGAGGCTAGATGAGTGACTTCATCATGGAAAAGCTTAGATGTTACTATAGGACTCTGGGTTTTATATTTGAAAACTTACTATGTGATAGAAATTCTGTGGATGACCGAGAGTTTCCTAACTTCTCAAGTTATTTCTCTGTGGGATAGATTAAGAAAAAGAGTTCGAGTAAAAATATTATGTGATAGATATTGTAAGATGCAAGTATGAGAGCTTATGAAGACACAGAAGTTCAACGAAATCAGACTGATAAATCCGGTGACTTTCTGTGACTATACATTAATTTGCATTTTCTAGATTTTTATAGAATTGCATGATGTGTAGTCTTTATTGTCTGCTTTCTTCCACTCAGCATAATTATTTTGAAAACCATCCAAGTTGTGCATATCAGCAGTTCATTCATTTATATGCTAAGTAGCATTCTTTTGCTTGGACATATCATAATTTGTTTATCATTGCTGTGTTGGTAAACATTTGCCTTTTTTCAGTTGCTACTGTGCTTATAAGCCACCCATTTATATTGGCTAAAATGGCTGTTATATATGTGCTAAAATGTATTCGCTGTTATGTATTTGCTAAAATTGCTGTTACGTATTTTCTCCACAGATAAAATTAGATACACTGCTTTGCTGCTAGTGAGGAGAAACTTTTGTCTAATAATGTGAGTAGACATTCTCATTCAAATATAATCAGGGCAAATCCTTTCGAGACCTGGCGATGGCAGCCCCAGCTATGCTGCCTCTGCTGCTGCCCCCTCCTTCTTTAATTTTCTCAACAGTGTTTTCAAGAAGCAAAAGTTTTTAATTTTGATTAAGTCAAAATTAATTACGTACATACCTCGAAGATATTGTGGGTTTGGTTCCGGATCAATGCAATAAAATGAATATTCCAATAAAACAATATTTTTTGTATTTATCAGTGCATATAAATTATTTTTTTGTATTTATTTTTTGTATATATTTTTGATAATATTTTTGTATTTATCAGTGCATATAAAAATTGTATTTACACTATACTGTAACCTCTTAATTGTGCAACAAATTTATGTTTATACAATGTATATACCTTAATTTTAAAAAATTCATTGCTAGAAAATGCAAAGGACTATCTGAGCCTTCAGTGAGTCATAATGTTTTTTTTTGTGGCGGAGAGTCTTGCTTCACTGTTATAATGACTACTGCAGTGTGGTGGTTGTGGAAGGCTGAGGTTGCTATGGCAATTTCTGGAAGTAAGCCAGAAAGTTTACCATATTAATCAACTTTTTCTTTCATGAAAATTTTTCTTAGAGCATTCCATGCTGTTTAATAGTATTTTACTGATAGAATTTTTTTTTCAAAATTGGAATCATTCCTCTCAAACTCTATTGCTTCTTTATCATCTAAGTTTTTGTAATATTTTAAATATTTTGGTGTCATTTCCATGGTGTTAATTGCATCTTCACCAGGAGTAGATTCCATCTTAAGAAACCACTTTCTTTGCTCATCTATAAGAAGAAGTGCCTCATCTGTTCAAGTTTTATAATGAGATTGCAGCAATTAAGTTCCATCTTCAGGCTTCATTTCTATTCTAGTCTCATGATTTCCATCACATCTGCAGTTACTTCCTCCACTGAAGCCTTGAATCCCTCAAAGTCATCCATGAAGGTTGGAATCACCTTCTTCCAAACTTCTGTTAATGTTGATATTTTTACTTCCTCTTATGAATCATGAATTTCCTTAATGACATCTAAAATGGTGAATCCTTTCCAGAAGACTTAACAATTTACTTTTCCCAGATTTATCAGAAGAATCACTACCTATGGTACCTATAGCTTTATGAAATGTATTTCTTAATTAATAAGGCTTGAAAGTCCAAATTACTCCTTAATTCATGGGCTGTGGAATGGATATTGTGCTAACAGGCATGAAAATAACATTAATCTTCTTGTACGTTCTCATCAGAAGTCTTGGGTGACCAAGTACTTGTCAGTGAGCAGTTATATTTTGAAGAAAACCTCTTTCCTGAGCAGTAGGTCTTAATAGTGGGCTAAAATATATAGTAAACAATGCTGTAAACTATGTTCTGCCATGTCAAGAATTATTCCTTCTTGAATTGGCTTTTTCATAATTTTGAAATGACCTTATTTATATCTAGTAATGTATTTTGCTCTAAAGTTTACTTTGCATCATGATATTACCACTGAAGCTTTCATTTGATTGTGGTGAATGCATGTTTTTCTCTTATTTTTAAGACACTTCTATATTTAGTCCTCAAAACTGAAAGAAATTGTTGTTTTTTCCTCTAAAAACATCTTTATAAATTATTTTAAAGCATTAAATGCCCGAGCCAGAGACTCCTGTTACATTAGGTCACTGTCAAAAATATAGTGTTCTCAACTAATTTATCTGTTTCCTAATTCTTATTTTAGTATGTTCTGGTTTTTTTTTTCCAGTCTTTTCACTCCCTTTTTATACACTCTGTATCATGGGAAATACTACTTATTCTACTCTATCAGAAAATACTTTTTTGAAATGTTATTACATCTCTGTCTTAGTAAAACTAAGTTTCTATCTGGATATATTAATTCAACCGAGTTTTTCTAAGTGGTTAATAATCATGTTTCCAAATGGTCTTTTCCTCTGGCCAGGAGTATATTTCAGCCTCATCTTTACTCTTTTTAAAATTTGCTTTTCAAATAGCTACATCTCTTTATCAAACCTGAACTATTTCATGTTCCCTGTTACCCAGATTGTCTATGTTCATTCCACTTGGTTGGTTACTTCAATAACACATCTGACTACATACTCTCCTTTACTGGAATCTGTAGCTTGGAATGTATAGTCTTTCTCTTTCTCCATGTTTTACCAGACCCCATGTGTCTTCATTCATTTATTCATTCTCATAAATGAAAGACTCAATATAACATGTCTCTGATGACATTTATTCCAAATATACTATGACCTCTCACTTCTTGAGCTTTGGACTTGCTGTTTCATCACTGTCATGTTAAATTCTTACCATCCTAGAGCTATTTCATCAGAAAGAACTCTTCTACCCAAAGTTCTCTTTCTGACAGGAAGTAGTAACTTCATTCTTCTGTTGTGCACATAAAATAAATTTTGACACATTCTTTCTTACACATACCTCATCCCATTCATCTGAAAATCACATTTATCTACCACTAAAATATATACAGAGAAAATAACTTCTTACTGCTTCCATCACTGCCGGATTGGTAAAACACCGGTGTATGTTACCTGGATTATTGACCTTGTAGGTTTCCTTACCGCCACACCTGTTCCTCTCCTCCATCAACCACAGTCTGCTTTTGGCATAGCAATGTCACCTAAAGTCAGATGGTTTCATTTCTCTGCTACATGTGCTCTAATGGCTTCTCCTTTTGCTCTGTGTGAAAATCCAAAGCATGCCTTTGTACTAAAAGTTGATACACCATTACTTCTTTTCCTCTTCTTATTTGTATGCTCTCCACACTGTTCCTCAAATACAATAAACAAGTCGTTCTCTCCAGAAATACAGTCATGTCCCACATAACAATATTTTAGTCATCAACGTATTCCTTCTATCATGATGGTCCTATATTATTATGATGATGCTGCAAATTTTCTATGACCAAGTGATGCTGTATCCTAGAAGCATTGTAGCAAAATGCTCTATCTTTTCTATGTTAAAATATGTTTAACAAAAATACCTACCATTGTGTTACAACTGCCTACAGTATTCTGTTCAGTAAAATGCTGTAAAGGTTTATAACTCAGAGCAACAGGCAATATCATATATCCTAGGTGTGTGGTGGGTTATACTATGTAGATTTGTATAAGCATGCTCTAAGATGTTCACATTATGACAAAATTCCCTTAAGATGCATTTCTTATAAGGTATCCCTGTTGGTAAACAACACATGACTGTACTTGGTTTTCCCTCTGCCTGACATCCCTTTTCTTTGTAATTGCGTGTCATCCTCTCTCACTTCCTTTGCCTTTCTGCTCAAATAACATGTTATAAGTCAGACTTAACATCCCAATACAAAAGAAAAATAACCTTCCCCCTGGCATTCCCTATTGGCTCTTACCCTGCTTTATTTGCTTTTGTAATACTTATCACCATCAGCCACTTACTGTTTACTTTGCCATTGCATTCCAACAGAATGTAAGCCCTTTGATGGCAGGTATTTCAGATGTCTTGTTCATTTCTATATTCCCTGAAGGACAGCTGGCACAAGATAAAGGCTCACTAAATATATTTAAATATAGTTTTGTTATCCTTGTTGAGCTCCTTTGTAGGCTCTACCTCTTACTTTAGAAGTCTGTCCTTCAATTGCAGGCAGTAGGAATAGAGTCTTGTTGCATGTTCAAATGAATAAAGCCCTGTATTAAATAGCAAATTTTGAAAGCTAAATGAATAGCCCAATACTAATATATGGAGAAAATGAGAACACACTTTCTGCAATTTGGTAGCGGAACTATGTCAGAGAATTTCTTTAGAAGCCTGTACTAATGTACTATAATGGGTACTAGTACATTACAATTATACAAACAGTTTGGTAATTTATATCCTCTTTGTAATTCATGAATGGATCATTTAATTCCTTAGGAGCATTATAGCATTTGAAGTTTTCATGCTTAATAAATCTATTGAGATTGCTACCTTTCCTATTCAAATGGAAAAAAAAGAATTATCTTGTTTTTTTCATCCAAGTTTTTTTCCTAGGGATAAATTAGACTGTGTTAGTTGCAGAGTTTTATTAAATTTCCAAGTCTGTCACTGATAAGAGCCTTTTCATAGAAAAAAATAATTTTATGCAAAGCACAAAGTTATATAGAACTCAATTTATCATACTATCTGTGTGTCTATATTATTCAGTGATAATATTCACCTTATCTCTATCTAAGATAGATAATTGTAAGATGATTTTTCTACTTGTATATTATGAAATTTAACAAGACAAAGTTACAAATTTTGCTGGTGTGAAAACCTGTTTAGAAAAAATATATTTTGAATGAAATATAACATCTTAAGAGTTATTGGCAATTCCGAACTCTATACATTTATTGTGTTTTCTAAATATTTTCTAAAAATTTTTTGAAACCATTTGCAAAAGAAAAGTTATAAAAAATAAATTTTTGTTACTTTTACAAAATCGTAATTATATGTTAATAAGTTAATCATGAAGGTTAAAATATTTGCTGCATTGAAACTAAAATTTTTTTTAGGTATTTTGGTGAATATTCACAGTTAAATTAATGTTAATACTATCAATAGATTGGTAAAAATCTAAAATTATATACACTTTATGCATATTGCATGGTATGGTAAGTAGCTGCCTGATAAATTATATTTACCAAGATTTTGAATGAAGAATGCCATCTGGCCCTGTTTAGTTTCTACAGCACTTTTAACTTAAAATACTTGGGTAAAAATTCCTTCTTCAGGAAGAAAATGTTAATTTCACATTCCTCATTCCACATGAGGAATATAATCATGAGCCTTTGTAAGAAAACAAAACTAACTACTACTTCCCTGTAGACTTTGCCTAGGAGTAAACGCACAATCCTAATTCCTCCCAGCTTCTACAAAGCTATTTTGAAAATTTCTTTTTACTTAATTACTTTGTAAGTGGTTGTTGAAGCTTTTTTTGAACTCATGTAGTTTCATAGACTCTGCTTTTTCCAGTCTTTCTATCTTGTTCTCAAATATCTGTGTCAACACTCCTCTCCATTTCTCTAGAGAATTTAGGATTTGAAAACCAAGGACATGAAAAGATCTCGATGTATTTCCCTGTTTAAACGTTTTTATCCTTGTTTTAGCCTAGACTTCCTAGAACACAGAACTCAAACCTAAAGAATGTATGCTAATATTTTAGTGGCGAATGTAATTCCAGGAAAGCAAAAGTGAGTTAAATGAAGTGTGAGTCAGGGAGAGAAAACAAATATAAGGGAAGAATACAGCTTTTTGCAAATGTAGTCATTTTGGAATTACAGCTTCTCTGAACTGTTGTAAGAATAGGGTTTAGGGCGAGGTAAAGCATTCATTTATTGGTCACCTTCTGCTCTCATTTGCCAAATGTAGCCCTACCCCTCAGTTGTGAGTTGCTTCATCTGCAGTCATCAGCGGCCAGTGGAGAAGCCAAACCTCAGCGCTGCATTTGGCCTTCTGAGAAGTGGTGGAGGGGCCAGTGCACCCTGACTATGACCACCGTTGGCAGGGTGGAGGTATCCTCATGGCCTGCTGTGGCTGAACAGAGACAATGCAGAGGCTTCCTGTAGCAGAACAAATTAGGAAGACCCAGAGGGAAGTCAGAGCTTGAGGAGGAAGGTGGGTGCCTAAGATGTACTGGAAACATCCCCTGGACAATGCTCATCAACACGTCCAGCTGTTAGAACACTGGAAAACCAAAGGAAGAAAGAAAAGAAAATTATCACTGGAAAAAAACTAACAGAAATCAATAAATTTTACAAACTACTGCCACAGTTTGTATACAATATGACCAACAGAGAGGCCAACACATAGAAACAGTGACTACATAGTAATTGCTATCCATTATTACATTTATTATGACTATTTTTCTTATAACAAAGTCTATGATGGAGTAACATAAAAATAGCCAAAAAAAAAATGGCCATAACAAAAAATGGCCACTTTTTAAAATGATATGTATCTTAACATTTGGAATAGTTCTTATGTTCCTGGAAGTAGAGCAGAAAGCAAAGTTTTTAGAAAATAGAAGTTGAAATCAGGAAAAGGAAAAAAATGATTTAAAACATAGTTGAACTCTTTTTCTTACAGTGGGGAAATACACTGCAATGTATATCTAACAGAGGATGACTTGCAGTACCTGGAATTCCAGGAATACAGAAGAAACAGGCATCTCTGTCGGTAAAACTTCAATAATGCTTCATGCCCTGTTATTATTTTAAAATCATCAGGCAACTATCAGCTTCATTAAAATACCTGCTAAGACACTGGCACAGTCTTTTGGAGCCAGTCCCATGGCTATAAATATTTGAAAATATTCAAAGTCTTGACCATGGTACCACAGTAAGTGTGGCAGCCAAAATGTCTGTAAAGGTTCCAGAAGTGAGCAAGACAATTGCTGCTCCTTAAGGCAACTAAGCATGGCTTCAGTAGTTCCATCTGTTGCACATGGAGACTCAGATAGTAATTTTGGTCTTTAAAGTAATCCACTTTGTTAATTTCACATTCGTCATTCCACATGAGGAATATAATCATGAGCCTTCCTAAGAAAACAAAACTGAAAAATAGGCTTTTATCTTCAATGGAAAAGTGAATGGAAACCTTATGATGAACCTAAAATAATTTTGTCAAAACATTTTGAGATAAACAGTTGTATAAGAAAATCATATTTATTTTGTATAGCAAAGAAATAATGGGCTGAAGATAAACTAACTTTTAAAAAGTTTAGTTTCTTTTATTTTACTATTAGCTCATCACCTTATGAAATAGAATGTGAGCATGATGGTTGTGGTTATCTAGGTATGTCGCCTTAGTCAATCCTCCTACCTCCCCACCAAAGGTAGCCAATATACTAAATTTTGTGTTTGCCATTATTTTGCTTGGTTTTATTAACATCCAATATATAATGGTATTCCTGAGTCACCTATAGTTTAGTAGCGTGCGTTTACTTTTTCTAAAATTGCATCATTTGTATGCATTCTTTTTTGTTTTACTTTTCCTTATTTTTAAGTTTCTAAGACGTATCCATGTTACAGTGCATAGCTATAGTTTATTTCTTTACATGCTCTATATACTGTGTATATAATTTTGTATGTTTTGCTATTTTCAATAATATCCTAATTATATAACTTTTGTTATCACAGTTAATACTCATTACTTCTGAATTTATCAGATACTATGCAATTGAAAAGCACAATTCAGCCAAACGACAGTAGTACTTTTCTAGATAAAATGGCTCACTGGAAACCTTTAGTTTATATTAGATGGGCCTTGCTCTTGTGTGTGCCATTATTCACATGTAAAAAAGTTTAAGTTAACAGTCCATAAATAAAGAAACTTCTTATTGCTATTGATAAATTATTTCTTGAATGTGTCCTAGTCCATTTTCTGTTGCTATAATAGAGTATCTGAGACTGGTTAAAATTATCATGAACATAAATTTATTTAACTTGTGGTTCTGGAGTATGGGAAGTCCAAGAGAATGTCACCAGTTCTTGGGACCAGCTCACAATATCCTTATGCTGTGTCATCCCGTAACAGTAGGCAGAAAATCAAGAAAGTGTGTGTGAGAGAGGTACCGGTAGCCAGGTTTTCTTTGTAAGAACACAGTCTCTGGCTAACTAACCCACTCCCATGATAACAACATTAATCCACTTATGAAGACTTACCACTCATGACACAAATACCACTTATTAGATTTTACTACCAACACTGTTGCATTGGGGATTGTTTCCAACACGTAAATTTCAGGGGAATGCATTAGAGAAACAGCAGAGTGCATAGGGCATCTTTGCTTAACCTATTTCTATCACACATTTCTATCCATGTAACAGCACTAAGATGCTTCTTGAGTTCATTACCTAAAGTTCAAACTATGTATCAATAAAAATAAAATAGGATTATTCTGAGATACCTAGGTTTGGACTATATCTATTAATCCTACCAGTTAAAGAGAATTAAACTTCAGATTCAAAATGAAATTTCAAATTACTTCACATTCATTGACCATTAAAAAAACATTCGAAACAAGAAAGCAAAAAATATCTCCAAGGCAATAAAAAAATAGTGATTGATCCAACTTGCTCGGTTTTCTCAGAAAGGAATTTTAATGATTTTATAACAATTTTGTAATATTGGAAATTTCAAGTTTCCAATATTCATTCTGTTTAGCCATATCCAGAAAATAACTCTAGAGAAAATATACTTGGCATATTTAAGGGCAAAAATTAATCTGAGAAAGGACAATGTAGTTAAAATTCATGACAGCTACCAAGTAAAGATGCTGTTGTACAATTCAAACATTTTAACTACTAAAAAATATAGGAATACAGTATATAAATAAGTATAATCAATTATACATTATTGTTAAGGTATAAATAAAGTTAAGATAGTATAAAATAAATTGACATATTTTTAGAAAACACATACACTTTTTTTTTAAAAAAGATGATATTTAATATGTTCAATAAATATTGTTTAAATTATTTACCTTTAGCCAGTTTCTAGATACTGGAGATATCTAAAGTGATATAGGATGGTGCACATAGCATGATGCAAAGCAATTTTTCCAGTGATATCCATCTTTGATGTGAGTCTCTGGTGTTCAGATGTTATGAGATTTTTGTGTAGATAGCTTTTTGTTCTGTGAGTATATACATGTGCATATCAGTGTGTTTTTAACATTCAGCTGTGTCTTAAGTAGACAACATCAGTTAGCATGGGGAAGACATGTTGTAGAAATCAAAAGAAAGGTCATTTGCTTTATTAACACAGTAATTTGATAACAGATATTATCCTCATTTTTTATTGTTATGCTGTACATTTAAAAGTTGCTCAAATATGTCAGACAATCATTCGTTTAAATAACATTTTTAAATGTATTGGATGTGCACTATGTGCTGGCAATTGTTCGAAGACCAAGGAACATAGTTAATACACAATTCATGTTTACTAGCTCCTTTTTTTGCATTCTTCTTAACTTCAAGTGTTTTTTTCCCCTCCTATCTGTGTTACACATTAGACAGTGATTCACCTGCTTTTTGAGATATCCTAAGTTTATAGTATTATTACTATATCCTTTATCTTAAACAAAACATGTCAATGAATAGAAACTAAGTTTGCATTGTTTCACTAATCTTCTTAACACTGGATACTGATAATTCAAATAGAAAAACAAATAATAGGTTGGTGCAAATCTAATTGAGATTTTTGCCATTGTAAGTAACGGCAATACTTTACACATCGTTTAGTAGTGCTTTGTCTCTGTCTTTAAGGCTATGTATTTAAAGGCATGGCTGTTGTGTTGGCAAAATGACTCATGCTCTTTAAGATTAAAAAGTGTCTGATGAAATGGACAATATCATTATAATATTCCAATTAACTTAAAACATTGAAATTTTAAAATTAAAAAGTTGAGAAAGTGATGTTGTCTTAATGGCAAGAGTCAAATGAATTATTGAATGGCATCGCATTATCTTCTTGCTTTGAGACAACTCCAGGAGCTGAGAATAAACACTCAGCAGAGAGTAATGGGGACTACAGAATCACCAACAACAGGAAATAAAATTACCTCAATGGTATTAGACAGAGCGTCAGAATCTAGGAGCTGTAAGCCTCTGGGTAATACAGAATGGATGACTGTTTAAAATATTACAACATAGACTTTTTCTGAAAGAAGACATAGAAAAGGCTAAGTCTGAACTCATTTAAACAAGAAAGTAGTTACTGGGAAAAATCTTGTTTTCATTGCATATTTTTGTGAATTTTGACAAAACTTCATTTTTATATTTGGAGATTATGTTATTCACTTTGCAATAACCAGGACAGCTGTACACTGTTTAAAAGCAAATATCTATAGGAAAGCAGTACATAAAAAATTACAAACTTATTTATTAAATACTTAAATTTTGTGTAGTTATTTACATATTTATAAGGCCCAGGGGTTTCTGAAATGAAGAAGGGCTTTCCATGGGAAAAAGAAGAAAATTCACGGTCAAGATAGTTGTGGACAGAGTATAATTTGCTCTCTGAAATTGAAATTTTGAAAATTGAAATGCTTACCAAAATTGCATGTAAATGTTCCACAATACTGAAAAACAAAGCGGAATCCTTAAAAATTAGCATATGTACATAAAATAAAAGCAAAAGACACTATATTATAATTTCATGGCAAAAAATTCTGTCTTAGGCATACCTTGGTAGAGTATTACCAACATACAAATAAATAGATGTTTCATAAGCCCCCAAATTTGTTAGATGTAATGCAGATTAAATTCATAAAGTAATATCTGATAGACACTTAATAAAAAGTTTTTTTTTTTTAAAAGTAATGGTGCTAATTCAGTAACTAAAAACTCAAGAAGTCATCATAATAGATCCATTTTTGAACCTGGCATGCAGACTTATGGACTTCAAGGCAAAGTACAGGTTAAACACATAAACAACAATGTTAATCTCTTCATTATATCTCATATTTATCAAACTTTCTTACTGATGTTGTTAAATTTTTTTTAAATTTTCATCTTTTATGAGGTCTTCCCAGATTGTTGATGAATACAGAAAAAAAACTTGACAATTTTTAACACCTTGACTTTTTAGTTATAGCTTTTAAGATAAACTATATCATGTATCAGAAGCTAAGATCATTGATTTGAGACAATTTCTTTTTTTAATGTAAGAATTTAATGCTCTAAATTTTCTTCTAAAAATTCCATTAGGTGGACTTCATACATATTAATTTTGTTTTATTTATTTTTATATGTTTTCTAATATCTATTTTGGTTTCCATTTTAACTTATTTGACATTTAGAAATATGGTGTGTAATTTTCAATTATTTTGAGGTGTTTCAGATATCTTCATGTTATTTAATTTTAATTGAATTATGTTGTGGTCTAAGAAAACACTTTGTAAGATCTTAATTTTTCCAACCATCACTTTTATTATGGTGAAGGATATGGTCTATCTCAGTGAAGGTCACATGTGAACTTGCAAAGAATATACTGTCTGTTTAGCTCGGTGTGTTCTAGCAATCAATGTTAATTAATTCAAGTGGTTATCAATGCTGGTCAGTGCCTCAACATTTTTACTGATCCTTTGTTTATTTTTCCCTGTAGGGAATCAGTCAGAGTGGTGGGAGAAGCTATAGGGAAAGAAACGGGCCTTAAGAAGGTCAGAGGGCTCTGCCAAGCTTTGGAAGAGAATAAGCTGAAGGCAGCTTTTCTCTTAGCTGAGGCGGAGGGTGAGAAGTAGGTGCAGGTAAATGTAGGGGAGTTTATCAAAATAGGCCTGTTTACTTATGTTATCCAGAAACCTACCTTTGATCATCTGCCTGAAGACTGCTCCCTGCAAGGGGGGATGACAATGTTAATTACCCACAGATTGTGTTGGCGCCAGGCTTTCAGCATTATGTCTATACTGAATAAAAACAAGCAGTGCCAGCTGACTGAGACTGTTCAGTCTGTGGGCAGTCCCCTAGTGCTCTGTCACTGCATATCTGTATCTGAGTACTCCTTTGATTTGCAGCTGGACAGAATCTGCAAGACAGACTCAGCACTTCCCCTTCTAATAATGAGAGAAACGTATCCTTTGAATATTTACACCTTTTATTCTTATGCTGTTTTATGAGTGTTTCCTTTTTTTAATTGGAAATATCATCCCATGTTGTTGGTAATATTACTTTCTCTGAGTCTGTTTCTCATGAAATTTCAATTTTATTTAGCTATTTCAATTTTCTTTTGATTAGGGTGAGTGTGTTATATCTTTCACATTTTTTCTTTATCCCAAATGTCTTAATACTTTAAGTAAGATTCTTAAATGCACTCTGTATTTGAGAGGTATTTATTTCATTCAATCACGTGCTTTCTGTCTTTCATTGAGGTGCTTTGAACATCTACGTTTAATGTAATTATACATACTACAGATTTAAAACTACCATGTTTTAATTGTCTTCTATTTTTCCTGTTTCTTGTTGCTTCATTATTTTCTGTTGTCTACCTGATTTTAGATGGAGAAAATTTTATAATTCAATTTTATTTTTGTTATCGATTTGTATTTATATTTCTAATTTTTAAGTGATTGTCCTGTATAAGTATACATTACAATGCTTTTGATTTGTCTCAGTATTATTTGAAATAACATTATATAACTTATTGCTTCTAGCAGGAAACTTTTATAAGTATTTCAATTTCTTTTCTCTAATTTTGTTTCTTTTTTGGTGTGTGTGTGTGTGTGTGTGTGTGTGTGTCATTGTGGTTATCAGCACAGCAAATTAAATCTATCAATATAGTAAATGACTAACACATCATGACCAAATGATGTTCATCCTGGAGTTACTAGGTTGGTTCAGCATTCGAAAACCAATCATGTAATTTCTTATTATCAACAGACTAAAAAAAAAAATCATTATTTTAATAGACACACAAACGTGTTCAACAAAATACAACATTCAATTATAACAACTCTCAGCAAGCTAATAAAGACCTACAAGTCATGATATACTCAGTGGTAAAAAACTGAATTATTTTTCCCTAAAACCTGGAAAAACTGAATATAAAATTCTATTCACCTTTCCTATGAAACATGATACTCCTTATCTTGTAATATCTTCAATTCTTCATTCTACTAAGTTGAATTTCTCTTGACTTCATTCATTTTTCCCTCTTCTCCCTCATGATTGCATTCCAACAAAATAATTTTTTTCTAAACTTTCACTTTGATTTCCTCTTTGTAGATAGAATAGACATTCTCACATACAATTATTTATCTAAACATTTAAATTTTCATTCCATTATTTTTTTCTGGGTGTCTCAGAGGCATTTTTTTTCATTGTCGGAAACAGTATTATACAGGCTACTTATGATGAAATATAGTCATCTATCAAGTTTTTATTTAGTTGTCACCTTCTAATCGAAAATTTCTGTTGGCCAATATCCTAGGTCTCTATCTTGGGGAGGCAGAGGGAGATGGTTTAGTGGGAAGAATATTTATTAGAGAAACCAAATTTGTGGAAGGAAAGAGAAGGAAGCAAACATGGCCAGAGAGAGAGAGGCTGAGCTGCAGTGCTGCGTTGGTTCACTTCACAGGGAGCTCTGGAGCTAAAATTAACAATCAGATTGCACTGCATTAATTGAAAACTTTTACGCCTTTAGACCCCCTATATTATACCATTTATGCAATATTCTCCAAGCGCAAAAACAATTGAGGTAGAAAACAAATTGTCAGGTTCTTGGGGTGGGAGATAGGCAGGAGATTGACAAAAACATTACATTAAATAAGTTTTTAAGGTGATGGAAATCTTTTATATCTTGACTGTGTGATAGACTATATGTGTTTGTCAAAATCATCAAATTGTGCATTGAATGAGTTTTATTGACAATATTAAAATTAATAGACAAACATCTGGCACACCTAACAGACTGAATAGAGAAAATTCAGGCATATAGCATTTATAATATAAAAACATATACAACAGATGTTTTTTAACACAAGCCACACAAATTTGAAAATTCTTCAAAATTTGTTCTTAAAAGCATATATATATAAATCATATCTATATATATATATATATATATATATGGTTCTCTGTGTGTGTACATTTGTGTGACTTCATAAAAGTATTAGAAACTCCCAAAGACAGTAGCAGGAAAAAGTAAAACCGGAATAAATTAATAATAAAAAAACTAAAAAATGCTGTCAAAAACTACTTTCACTGCAGATTTTACTGATGATTTACTTTTAAAGAAGAGGTATCTTCTATGATCCTGTTTCTTAGACTTTAATATATATTTGTACCATTGGATAACTTGGAAAATGCAGATTCTTCATCACTACATCTTGAATATGATTGAGGAATCTGTGTTTTAAAGTGCCCAGATAATTTCAATGTTACTTGTGCTTGAATTTTCTCTTTCAGTAGCAAAACCGTATCCTACTTAAAGTTCTTTAAATCTAGAAAATGGTAATGTTTATAAGAATTTTAAAAACTATCATCACAAAGTGAAACTAAAATCTTAGAAAATTAACTTAATCAGTAAGTCACCAAAAAAACATACATGTAGACACATACACACACACACACACACAACTACATATGAGAATTTTTTAAATCAAATTTCCAAAACTGTTATAAAAAGTAGCAGCAAAAATGTAAAGCCTGCTTGAAAAAACCAGCAAAGCTTATAGTAAACTGTCAAAAATAGAAAGTATGAAAAGATTCCCTTTTTATTTATGGTTGGAAAACTCAATCTTGTTAAGTAGTATCTATAGTGTTATAAAATGATACAAAAAATTATCTGGAAACCTAAAAAATATGGATATTGAAAGTCTTAAAAAAAAAAAAAAAAGAAAACCTGTACAGCTTCAATTGAAGAGAATATTTTCAGCATTGTAGAAGTGACAAAAAATAGAAGACAGATCAATGTACTGAGAAGATAATCCAGAAACAAAATTATAGAGGTAAAAATTTAGAAAGCGTCTTTTTAAGTCAATGGTAAAAACATTTAGCTCAATAGGTTAATGTATAATAAATGACTACCTACATTTAAAAAACAATGTCTGGCTGGGTGTAGTGGCTCACACCTTCAGTCCCAGCACTTTGCGAGCCCAACGCAGGTGGATGACTTGAGCTCAGGAGTTTGAGACCAGCCTGGTGAATCAGATAAAAAGTACAAACAATACAGTAAAACTGAGCTGGATGTGGTGTCGTAGGCCCATATTCTCAGTTACTCAGGAGGATGAGGTAAGAAGATTGCCGCTGCACTCCAACCTGAACGACAAAAATCCTGTCTTAAAACAAAACAAAACAAACAAACAAAAACCTCACACCAGTTCTTTGCTGTGAACCTCAGAGTTGCTATTTCTATTACCATCTGAGGGACTGTATTAGAGGAATTTCTCGGGTTAACTAGGGGCTGTTTCAAGCGCAGGACTTTTCCCGCCTCTGGCCAGCTAGGGGCTTTGTTTCCAGTTTTCCCTCCTCTAGCTCTTAGGGCCTTTGTTCTGGTCAGGGACTTTTCCTGCTGCTGGCCCTTGGAGGTGGAAGCTCAGTGAGTCAGGGTTTTAAATCAGTAGCCAATCAGGTAAAGGATTCAAAGTTCAACTAATCTAGAGAATGGTTGAAAAAACCCCTCTCATTGGACGATAACAAGAATGGGGTGGGAATAACTCAGGGGTATAGTCTCCAGCTGCCCAAGCTTACAGCAGTGCCCCCTCAGGTCCCCTTCCACAGCATGGAAGCTGTCCTTTCACTCTGCCTAATAAACCGCACTACCACACTCTCTTTGGGTTCATGAGTTCTATCTGAGCTGTAGCACTCACCATGACACCAAAACCCGCTTCCTCACTCTTCCTGCTAGGAAAGGCCAAGAACCTGCAGCTAATCCGGTTACATATCTACTTCAGTGATTTTCTCTCTAACTAGACTGTTTAATGTGACTGAGCCTACATTACAAATTACTCTAAAATAAACTACGAATCTTTTACAAACTAAATACACATTTGTGATAAAACCACAAATATCTTGAGAAGATTTGCTAGAGCAAATTCTCTGGTTTATCTTACCTTTGAAAATGGAAGAGTGAATTAGAAGAAATTTTAACATAAGAAACTTACCAGAGAGAATTACTAAAATTTCAGACACTGTAGAAAGCAGTTTGGAGATTTCTCAAAGAATGTGTGAGAACTGGTATTGATCCCAGCAATTTCATTATTAGATATACACCCAAAAGAATATAAATTATTTTACCATGCTAACATATGCACATACATGTTCACTGCTGTACTATTCACAATAGCAAATACATGGAATCAACCTAGATGTCTATCGACGGTGGTCTGGATAAAGTAAATGTGGTATATATATGCCATGGAATACTATGCAGCTATAAGAGAATGAAATCATGTCCTTTGCTGCCACCTGTATAGTTCTGGAGGCCATTGTCCCAAGTGAATTAATACAGGAACAGAAAAGCAAATACTGCATGTTCTCACTTATAAGTGGGAGCTAAACACTGAGTAAACAAGGATGAAAAGGAGGGAACAAAACACACTGGAGCGTATTTGAGGGTAGACAGGGAGGACCAAAGATCTACTATGCTCATTACCTGGGTAATGGAATAATCTGTACACTAATTTCCTATGACATGCAATTTACCCATGTAACAAGCCTGTACAAGTACCCTCAAACCTACAATAAAAGTTAAAAAGAAAAAAAAGTCTACCTCCGCCTCCTGAGTTCAGGCAATTCTCCTGCCTCAGCCTCCTGAGTAGCTGGGATTACAGGCACGCGCCACCGTGCCCAGCTAATTTTTTGTATTTTTAGTAGAGACGGGGTTTCACCATGTTGACCAGGATGGTCTCGATCTCTTGACCTCGTGATCCACCCGCCTCGGCCTCCCAAAGTGCTGGGATTACAGGCATGAGCCACCGCGCCTGACCCGAAAGTCTATAATCTTAAAGCAAAGTAATAAGGATAGTAACAAAAAATTAAGCAGACAACATCAAGTCTTGCTTATTTTAAAATCCTTACCCTGGTAGCATCAATGTATAGCCTGTAACTGTAAGATACATAGAATTGGCGTGTTTGTACTTCAGTAAACAGACTATATTTTTACATCTGAGGTTCCCTGATCTAAGTTACAGTTAGTTGTGATTTGTGATTGGTGTAGGGTGATGATGTTACTTATTCACCAAGGGACTTTTACATCAAATGTATCTCTTAAGAAAAACAATGTGTTATGTATGTATATGTACCTATTATCTGTGCTTCTGTGCAGTTTATCAAACCAATCTTCAAACTTGAGATTTCTAAATACCACAGGCTTGAGGATTTTGTTTAATCTTTCTCATTTACTCAAAAATCCCTATACATATTTGCTCAGTAAATGTCTGTCCATGGCCCTACAGAAACATAGATAATTATTTACATGAAAGATATATTCTACATAATAGTTATATAGCATGAATAAGTCTAGAGATCTAATGTAGAGTATGAGGACTACAGTTAGAAATATTGTATCATATACTGCAAATAATCAGATATTTTCATCATACAAACACACACACACAAGGTAATTGTGTGAGGGGAAGGATATGTTAATTTTCTTGACTGTACTAATCACAATCACTTCACTATGCCTATGTATCTCAAACATTATGTTGGAAACTTTAAATTTATATAATTAGGGAAGTGGTTTTACAGTCATATAATCTTGGTTGTTCATGTTTTGATTGATTAATAGGATCCTATTTTTATTATTTTACATATTCATCAGTAAAACAATAAAAGCATTATTCTGATCATTAAAACAAGACATCTTTGTCTAGCTGCAAGTTTGTTGTTTAAAAATATTTTCTGTATTACCTAATTTGTAATGTTCCAAACATAAAACTGATATTTAAAAACAAGATTTCTGATTGCATTACTTTTGTAATCAGAAAAGAAAATGATTTCCTCCTGTTTATTAAGAGCCATTAAGATTATCAAACCAATCTTCAAATTGTTATCTGCTGCTTCTTAACAAATTATCTCTAAATCTAGCATCTTAAAACAATATACATTCATATAGTCTCACATAGTTCCAGCGGGGTGGGTGTCTGTGTGCGTCTGGCTCAGCATCTTGAGAATGAAGTTAGTATGTTGATGTCATCTGAAGGCTTACCTAGGACTACAGGGTCTGCTTCTAAATGTGCTCACTCAAATGCCTGGTAAGTTAGTACTGGTTGCTGGAAACTCTACCATTGCTTTTATCTTAGTTACAAACTTCATATCATAAAATCAATAATCACTCTTGTGGGTAAGTAGTAAGCTGAAAGAACACCACTGCTTCTCTCTCAGGCCTCTCTGCCAAAAAGTGCACTTTATATCTTCTTTCTCACAATACTTAATATAAATTCCATGAGGACCTCTAGACATTTTGAAAACATGGATCTTTTTAAAGGCTATTATTATGTGACATGAAGAAATACCACATCAAATTATTAGATTGTTTGTATTCTTCTAACAGTTTAAATAAGCCATCCAGCTAATGGTATGTTCAAATATAAGTGTTAAATAAAAATGACAAATTGTGTGGATGATGACACTCTCTTCAAATTAAATACACTAACTAGATAGAGATATTCCTCCATCTCTAACAAGAGTTCATTCTTGTCCATCTTTCAAAACTAAGTACACTTTCTAATTCATCCTAATTTTATCACAATCTTCTTCCAAGAGTCAGACACAGATATTTCATCACAAGTTACAAATCTCTCTGCTCTTACTAACTCTTTGACCTTTGAAAATCTGTTACAGAATCTCTTCTGTCAAAAGGGGAAAAACAATCAATCTAGTTTTATCTTCCTTCAAAACATCATTTTTTCTCTTTCTTATTATAGTTAAATATCCCAGAATGATAAATTCCAAATGCTATTCCCAATTATTTTCATTTAATCTTTCCATATTATGGTTTCAAAGCCAGTAAACTAAATGCTTAAAGCAAAAAATAACCTTTTAATTTTCAAATTCACTGGCATCATTCAAGTTTTAATTGTGTTATTAATAGAGCTTCATTTGGTTCAAGATCTCCTTTGTCCTTCACTTTCATGCTTCGCTTCTGTTCTACGATATTTTACTGGTTCTTCGCCTGCCACACCAAACAAACTTCCAACACAGTTTGGAAGTTTTAAAAGAACTCAGTTTTAAAAGTTCTCCCTCAGACACTAACAGTTATTGCAAAATATCATTCAATTTATTTTACCAATCAATCATCAAATTTCTATGCCTCAAGAATTACCTATATCATCCAAAGATCAAATGTTGAGATATTTTAAATGTTATATATCTTTCTACTGTTAAATAATTTATTTTCATTTAACTGTAAATATTTTAGTTACTGAGCTAAAATGATCAGTTATATGTGATAATATTATCTTCCCAGCCCAATGTTGATACAAACCTCCTAATTTAAAACAAGGTGCTAGTTACATTCAAGCAGCCCAATGATTCTCTGTTTTAATTCATATATTTTATTATTTATATTTGCCTATAGAAGTATACACATATATGTATATATATATGAGCATATATATATATATATGAGCATATATATATATATGAGCAGCAGGCAAATATATATATTCACACACATATATAAATAAATATATAAATAAATATATGTGTGTGTGAATATATATACACACACATATACATACACACATACACATATATATAAATAAATATATATATTTACATATTTGCCTGCTGCTCACACCTCAGAGGAGCATAAAGGTGGCTCACACCTGTAATCCTAGCACTTTGGAAGGCTGAGGTGGGCAGATTGCCTGAGCTCGGGCATTTGAGACCAGCCTGGGCAATATGGTGAAACCCCATCACTACTAAAATACAATAAATTAGCCAAGCATAGCGGCAAGAGCCTGTAGTTCCAGGTACTTGGAAGGCTGAGGCAGAAGAATTGCGTGAACCTGGAAGGCGGAGGTTGCAGTGAGCTGAGATTCTGCCACTGCACTCTGTCCTTGGCAACAGAGCAAGACTCTGTCTCCAAAAAAAAAAAAAAATTACCCAGAAAGAGTCATTTGTGTTGGTGAAAGGATTAATTCATGAAAAGAATCTAAACACCCTTAATATTTATGCTCTTATATACCAGTGCTTTACAATATTTGAAGCAAAAACTAATAGAAATGAAGTAGAAAATAAACAAATCAACAGTCTTAGTGATCTGTTGGTAACTGATTTTAAAAAGTGGTAAAAACAAAATTGGTAAAATGTAGACATTTTTAATAACACTATCAACTAAATATACCCATTTGACATTTCTGTAATATTAAACCCAACAATACCAGAATGTATATTGCAGTCAAATGCAAATGGCACATTAATCAAAGAAGCCACATTTTTTATCACAAAATATTTACAAATAATTTTAAAATTAGTTAAATCATAAAGTGTATTTCCTCTTAACAGAATGAAATTAAATTAAAAATCCTAATATAAATATATTTTAACAATCTCCAAATATTTGAAAGCCAACTAATATACTTCTAAATAATACACATATTAAAAAGCAGTTCAAAATGGCACTTAAAAATATTTTTATGCAAAAGAAAATAAAACCTACAATATTATCATATGTGGGATATAGCTAATGCCATACTTAAAAGAAAATTTGGGGCACTTATATTAGATAGGCACTTCTATTAGACAAGAAAGTTTTCAAGTAAATTATGTCAGCGTCCACCTTAAATAAGTAGAAAAAGAGAAAATAAAAAATCAGAGTAGTCTAAAAGAAGTAAAGATCAGAGCAAAAGTAAAACTCATAGAGAAACATACCAAAAAAATAGCAAAATATCAATATAATATGCTTCTTCAGAATGATGAATAAAATTGATAAATCTCTAGTCAGAAAAATCAAGGGGAAAAGTGTGGAGGCACAAATTATCAATCAGGAATGAAAGCGGTTATATCACTGTAAATTACATGTGTGTTAAAAGGATAGTAACTGGTTACTATGAAAAACTTTAAGACGATCCTTTCAACAACTTAGATGATATAAACAAATTTATTAAAAGCCATACATTTTTAAAGATGACCTTAGTCTGTTCTGTGTTGCTTTAACAAAATACCTTGGGCTGAGCATTTATAAATGAAAGGAATTTACTTACTTCCCACAGTTCTAGAGACTGGGAAGTCCAGCATCAAGGCCCTGGCTGATTCAGTGTGTGATGAAGGCTCACTCTGTGCTTCCAGTGTGGCCCCTTGTTTCTGTGTCCTCATATGACAGAAGGTGGACAGGGAAAAGGGCCAGGGAGCTCTCTGAAGTGCCTTTTATAAGGACATGAATCCCATTTATGAGGATTGGGCCCTTATGACTCAATCAACTCCTAGATGCCGCACCTCTTAATACTATTGATACTGGAGGGGGCAGGGAAGTACTGGGTAGAGAAAGGTGGGTCCTTGATTAGAGCTCCACCCTTGGGCTTGTGCCCACAGACCTAGGTGAGGACAGGCACTCCTGCCTTCCTTCCCAAATGTTGCATTTTCCAAGACCACCCTGGCCTGCTGTGCCCCATTCTGTGCCTAAAATAACCCCAAGAGCCTAGTGGACAAGAACAAGAATTTGGATCTTGAGAGGAGCACATTAATTGAAGAGCACGCCACAGGCCATTGACCCGTGGGACAACACAGAATTTGGCTGGGAAGGTCAGAGAAGAGTGGGGCCACTGTGGCCCAACTCCAGGGAAAAACCTTCCCACTCCTTCTTCTTTCTGGTTCCTTCATCTGCTGAGAGCTACTTCTGTTACCCAGGAGTACCCAGCTTGTAGGGTCTTGGCCTCTCTAACCCTGAAGAATGGGGAAAGGGGCCCCAGAGTCATCATGAGTTTACCCTTAGAATAAAATCTTGGACCTAAAGAGTTTTGCGGAAGAGCGATTTATTAGACAGAGAGAGAGAGAGAGAGAGAGCGCTCCCACGCTGTTGTGGGAGGGGAACCTGGAGCTGGAAATCCTTTCAGGTAGCAGCAGCTGAAGTTTTAACCCTTGAGTTATTCCCTCCACACTCATGTTCTCCAATGAGAGGAGTTCTTTCAAACTTCCTCTGGATTGATTGATCTTTGACTCTGATACCAGATTGGCTACTTGTTTTACAACTCTAAGTTACAGAGTCCCTCCTCCCAGAGCTTCTGCAGGAATTTGGGACAAAAGAACCCCACCTGGGTTTTTCGTTTGCAGGAAGATCAGATAAAGAATTTTACCAGGCCCAAGCGGAGGAGGTGCTCAAAGAGTCCAGCCACCTGAGGTGAGGCGGGAACGGGAAATTCCTGCATTTGAAACTCCTCCCCTAGTGGACCTGGGAAGAGAAGTTTCTTCAACACAGTCCCTTACTTCCACTCAATAAAGGCTTGCACTAATTCTCCACGCCCAGGTGTGATCTGATTCTTCCGGTACACCAAGGCAAGAAACCCTGATATACGGAAAGCTCTCATCCTTGTGATAAGGCAGAGGGTGTAATTAAGCTGGCTAGCACAAAGTGCCTATGGACAGATAAACTAAAAGAACATCCTGTAACACACGCCCACAAACATTCACCTCTAGGTGCTGCTATGGCGTCAGAATCCCACAGCCTTTGTGCTCCTCTAGAGGCTTGAGCAGTGGGGCACTGAAGAAGCAAGGAACTACCCCTTTCACATGCCCGGCAAGGGGGACAAGGGACCCTTTCCCATTTCACTATCACGTTGGCAATAAAATTTCAGCATATGAATTCTGGGGGACACATTCAGATCATAGAATTCCTGGACTTCAAAATTTATGTTTTTCCCACATGCAAAATACAGCTATTTCATCCCAATCACTCCAAAACTCTTAATTCATTTCAGCACCAACTTTAAAGTCCAGAATCTCTTCTAAATCAGGCATGGGTGAGACTTATGGTACAATTCATCCTAAGACAAGTCTCCCTAGAGCTGTAAACCTGTGAAATCAAACAAATTATGTCCATTATGTACATTCAAAGTCTACTTGCAGGACAGACATAGGATTTAATGTTCCCATTTCCAAAGAGAGCAATAGGAGAAAGAAATAACAGGTTCCGAGTAAGTCCAAAATCTAATAGGACAAATATGATATCTTAAGTTTCCAGAATAACTTTCTCTGACTCAATTGCCTGCCTTCTGGCCACATTGGAGTTGGGATGGATCCCCCAAACCTCTAGACTGCTCCATTTCCTTGACTTTGCTGAATATAGGCTATGCAGCAACTCTCATTGTTTAGAGGTTGATGTTCAGGGCTCTTCTGTGATTTAAAAAGTTATAAGACATGGAGAAAATACTTGGATAGCATTTACCTGATAAAAGACTTGTATCCAGTGTTCAAATGCATGCTCTGAATGAAGAGACCCCCACACAGGCTTTGTGTGAGCAACATGACTCTTTATTCACCTGGGTGCAGGAGGGCTGAGGCTGAAAAGGGCGTCAGCAAAGGGCGGTGGGATAGGAATTGGTTGTATAGGCTTGGGGTGGGCAGTGGAAAGTTACAGAAGTTACTTTAGGGTGGTTTTTGCAAGCTGGGAGGGGTTGTAAGGTGTGGAGTCACTGTATCGAGATAGCTCCACACCCCACCCATGGGTACCCCAAGTTTGGTGGAGGCAAAGGAATGAGAAAAAGACAGATTAAGAATAAAAGTGGGACAAGGGGACCATCACTTGTACTGGAGGCAGTGAAGGCCCTGAGCTCTGATCTTCCACAGCATTTATTTGTTACAATCACTTTGATCTATAGGGTAGGGGTGGAGTGATGGTGGGGAGAGGGTGACATGATGATGGGGTGAATCAGTGAGCTGGAACTGGTGTGTCATTCTAAAGATTGATAACAGTGGCAGTTTCAGAAATTTCACAAAACAAGAACACATGGTTATCTTGAGCCTATTTTCTATGTTCAGCTGGTGGAACATGGGCCTTACAAGGAGCCTACAAGTCTGGTTACATCTTAGTGCTACTAAGGAGTTTTACATCCTTGAGCACAATGATTATGGTAACAGAGCCTAAGTCACCCTGCACGGGAACATGAGGCATGGGGAAGTTTGCCTCTCCGGAGGCCTCCCGCAGTTTGCCGCGGGTTGTCGTTCCCAGTTTATATGTTACTCATAACCAATTTCTGTAGGCACTCTGTAAGTCCTTTCTCCTTTGCTGCTTTCCCCAACAGAGTCACCAGGTTAGAAACAATAGAGAATGTCTTAAAGTTAACTAGGTGCCTCAGGGGTTGATCGTTTCTTCCTCTTTTCGTGGTCTTCTAGTTACTTCAGATTTTTCCAGGAACTCATCGGGAGTGTCCACACAGGTTACAGAGGTTAACATGGTGTACCTCTGTACATACATCCAGAATGTATAAGATACCATCAATTCTAAATAATATGGAACAAAAAGTCTAATTTTAAAAATGGGCAAAGTTTTTAACACTTTATCAAAGAACATATAAAGATGGCAAGAAAGAGCACACAAAAAATATTCAACATCATTAGTCTTTGTAGAAATTTAGTATAACTAACACAAAAAGCACTAATCGTACCAAGTATTGGAGAAGATGGTGAGAAACTTGGATTCTCATACTCTGACAGTAAAAATGCATACTGGTAGAACATTTTGAAAAGCAGTTTGACCATCTCTTAAAGAGTTAAACACACACCTAGCATAAGAACCAATCATTGGCTCTTTAGCCAAGGGAATAAAGCATAGGTCACACTAAAACTTTCACATGAAAGCTCTGTAGTCCCAAATGATAAAATCTCATTCTTTAATTGGCAAATATGTTAACAAATGGTGGTATATCCGTAGAGTGGTATGATATTTAACTATTAAAAAAATAAATTTCAAAATAACATTCAGAGTGGAAAATCCAAACAAATAATTACTTTTTAGAAGGCACAAAACAATCTAGTGAAAGAAAGCATATAAGTGTCTGTTGAAAAGGGGCAGGAAGTGGGGTAAACTATTGCATGTGGTAGATGTATTCATTGTTTATATTGTTCTGTTGTTTTCTTGGAGATATATATACACACACACATATTGATATATAATATATATCAAGTATCTGTATATTCAAAACTTGTATAATTACACACTTTTCATATATTCAGTATGGCATATATAAATTCTGCTGTGCAAGCCTTTAAAAATTAAACTGTATGTTGAATATATTGTAAGTGGTGTGGATATATTTTTAAAATTCTACAATTTTTGACATTTCTTCTCTGAAGAGGAATTGTATATATCTCTTTTCTTTGTATCCAGATGGTCTCTTGGCTGCTTCAAACTTCCATGTATGGTACAAACAATATTGTGTGACTCATTATGTCACGTAAGGCCAATGGTATTTAAATTTTCTTTCTGTTTCTTTTGGCATTTTGTGATACTCTGCTTTTTGCCAGCTAAAACTAACTCTCCTTTTCCCTGGCTGAAAGCTATTCAGGCTTTATGTTAGCTTCTTGAGCCAGACAGACACCATCTTGGCTTCTTCTTTTTAGTAACTTTCTCCCCATTAAGTATGTAACTATAGTATAAAGCAAGGTCAGACTGACTCTGGGCACCCAGAAATGTCTTTGTTGATAAGAGGCTGAGTTAAGTGGTATCAGCAAGCCTGGAAATGCAGATGCAGTGAGCGCCCAGAGCCCCCTTTTCTATAAGTTGTATGTCTTCCATGACAGCTGTACTCCTCACACTTGGCAGTGTTCTATTTCTTATGTATCAGTTTTTCTTCTTAACTTTTTGCTTACTCTGCTTTTGTGAAAACTTTGTTTCAGTTAGGTTCCCCACTTTCTGTTAAAACTAGTGCATAAAAGACCACCTAACTTGTTTTTTTTTTTTTGAGACAGAGTTTCGCTCTTTTTTTTTTTTTTTTGAGACGGAGTTTCGCTCTTGTTACCCAGGCTGGAATGCAATGGCACTATCTCGGCTCACCACAACCTCCGCCTCCTGGGTTCAGGCAATTCTCCTGCCTCAGTCTCCTGAGTAGCTGGGATTACAGGCACGCGCCACCGTGCCCAGCTAATTTTTTGTATTTTTAGTAGAGACGGGGTTTCACCATGTTGACCGGGATGGTCTCGATCTCTTGACCTCGTGATCCACCTGCCTCGGCCTCCCAAAGTGCTGGGATTATAGGCGTGAGCCACCGCGTCCTGCCGACCACCTAACTTTTTCTTCGGGGCCAAGAGAATTTTGGGCTTTAGCCATTCTCGGTCACCGGCTGAATAAAGGACTCATAATTCATTCTCAGAGTGTGGTGCATTCCTTGACTGGCTCGGGTACAACAATTTGATTGAGTTTTAATCAGTCTTTCTTGCAAAAACCACACTCATAATGCATTTATAGATTTGAGTTTGTGTCTTCCATCTTAAATACATTTGCAAAGCAATCTGATATAAAATCCTTCTATCTTTTAAAGTTTCCCTCAAAGGCATACACTTTTTGAAACAAGTGATTTAAGAGATTATCAATAATTCACCATTAATAGCTCTTTGTAAATATCAATCTTAGTTTTCATTAAAAAAATCCCCATTTTACATCAGCATTAAAAAATCAGATAGTAAATAACACGAGTTGATTACAATAACAGCTACAATTGGCATAAATATACTTAAGAACAAATGTTCATCAACATTAGTGAGTTTACAACACAATTGTTGCAGCAGATGTGTGAATGTATGCGAGATTAACCAGGGCTGAATAGTCAGCCAGCCACAGGTTTTCTTTTTTCAGTATATTTTCCTGAGGAAATGGACATTGGTTTCAGAATACTTAGTTAATTTTTAATCAAGTAAGAAATTTTCTAACTTATTATTATTGATGGTATTAAAATATGAAATAGACGGTTGTGCCAAACGCCCTTTAAGTCTTCTAGTAGTGTATTTTACACACGTAGTCAAACGAATTTCAATTTATTGTTGATGAATGCATTCCAGTATCACTGTTTCATAGGAAACTATATGAAGTTAGACATTAATGTGGCTTTTTATTATAAAATAATAAAATACTGCTAATGTTTAATTGAACAGAATCAGCAATGAAACAAAAAAGGGCAATGGATAATTGCATTTAATAATTTGATTTGATTTAGTAGTTCATGATTTTTAAAGCTTTTTAGTTTCAAGGATATGACAATTTAAAATGCATGTTCAACTTCCATAAAGCCTTACTTTGCTCTGAATGAGAGAATAAATCATATTTCTACTTCTGTTAATAATTTTATTCATTTTTTTCTTATAAAATATGAAATAATAGAGTGAAACTCATTGATAAATGGACTATCATTTTCAGTTTGGCAATCTTATTTTCTATGGAATAATGAAAAGAGGAGTGGGTACTGCTCAAATATAATAGCTCTACAAAATCAGGAGATTATCCCCAAATTGGAACAGTTTACCTTTTTAAATGAGGAAGATCATTATCTTACTAAGTTCAAAAATAATGAAATAGTCTAATTTATTTCCCCTGCAATAAACAAATTTCTAAAGTAATGCAGTGTGTGTGTGAGAGAGAGACAGAGAGAGATTCAATATATTAGAGAAGCACATGTGAGTTACACAGGAGCAATTTTTTAATGTCATTGATTTATTATGAGAAAATTTTGAATTTGAAAGATGAATGAAGACTATATATCCTAATTTATTTATTTTCAATAAGAAACTGGGGCTATGTGTCATGAGTAATCAAAACTAGAACGTGCATTCTAAGTAACAAAGTGAGGTTTTGAAAATTGATACACTGTGTATTCTGAAGGGATGCAAGTTTCAAATAATGAATAACTCAAGGCATTGAAATGAGGAATTGATACCGGTTTTGAAGAGTGAAGAGAATTCTTTATATTTAACGCAAATGCCCAAGGCCAAATCTCTCCAGTTCAACTTTTGGGTTGTTGGTGATGTTTGTCTAAAGAGAAAAAAAAAAAAAAAGGGACTGTCTTAGGTACAGCAAGATCTTTTAACCAATTATTTTGACCTAGTCATTCAAATATTAGACCTTTAGAATATTTAAACAAAAATACAAGATTACAAGTATTTGAAAACAAGTTTAGCTTTGTATTCAAAATCAGAATATAATTGTGCTTAACCTTTCCGGATTGGAATGTGCTTAATTTCCACAGGTGAGTTTGTGCAATTAAGCCTACTTGAGAGTAAAATATTTTTTGGTGAGTCATTTTGGCTTTTTTTATGTGTTGATCAATCCAATGATTTTATGTAAAGTTTCTTTTTGGTGGTCAGCTTTGCACAGCATTTTAAAACATCCGCAAAAACAGTAACCAGACCTTTGCATAAAATAAACAACTTGGAAAAATTTACCAGAAGGAACATTGAGTTAAATCACCTGCACCCACCCATAACTTGGTATCACCTCAACTTTCTGAAGTTTTCAGGTCACAGTCATCACTGTAGAGTGCTTTGGTATGTCTCTATTATTCTTAGAATTCTATGAATTTTCTTGTGAATGTGATTTACAAATTTCGAACTCCCATTGTAGGAATGTATCATGATTTACATTTAACACAGGCAAAATTGTAATACTAACTCAATTTTTTTGAGTTGTTAAAATGTAGCATTGTAACAAGGTATGAAACATTAAAAATTATCTGTTTAAGCTTTATAACAAAACGTTGAGGTATTTATTGTTTTTCAGATGAGGACATTTTGTCTCAGCATAGTGAAGTAATCTGATTGCAAATACCCACTTTAAGATATTAGGTTAAAATTCATCAATGGATCAAGTAAATTAGTACCCCTTACTGACATCTAGTCTACCGGGTCCTTTACTAATAATAACCATGACTATCATTACAGTTGGTCCTCAATATATATAAAGGTTCTTGAAAACTGTGACTTTAAATGAAACAATGTATAACAAAACCATTCTTCCTTTCATCAATGTTTTAACCATATGACATTGAATGAAATAATGTATTTTTGGACCTGCTGTACATTGTTTTAGTTAAAGTTGCAATTTTCAAGAACTTTTGGCAACATTAAGTGAGGACATATTGTATGTAGTTTAACTGTACATGTATTTATGCATACAAATAGATATGCACATATGAAGGCATGCATCCTTCATTCTTCTGACAGTGGAGCAGAATCAATATAATCATGATTGCATACAGCTATACATTGATATGTTGGTAAATTGGATTTGTTATATAAAGAACTTCATTACAAATTCTTTATATAACAAAACATCTGGATAAGCATTTGAATAAAGATTAAATAAATGCACAGTGCAAATCATGCACCAAATAATTCTAAATATTTATTAATTTAAAATATGGAAGCAAATAAAAAAACAAGAATTAAAGGATAAAGAAAATATGAATAGAATGTTAAATATCAAGTGAGTCAATAAAGCCTTTCAAACTTTAACTTATAATTTTAAAATCACTTATTATTTCACCTGCATTTGAAGAGAGAGGCAATTTTATGTTAATGGAAAATGGGTTAAGAAAACCCATAGAGAAAAATGCAAAATAAATAAATATTGGGGATTTGTAATGTATTAAAAAAATGACAAATCATAAAGTATAAAGAACTTGTTAAAAATAAGAAGAAAAAAGAAAAGAGAAAAATAAAACACAAACAATAACCTGAGCATAATAACAAACACTTTATAGAAAACAAAGTTAATGTTAATCAGTTAACATATTAAATACTAACCATATTCTCATAATTCACTGAGAAACAACTATCAAATGGATTAAAATAAAAAGACTGTCAATCTTTAGAACATGGTAAAATTCTACGTAATAAAAAAATCAAATAAAGATAAATGAAAAACCACAACATTGAAGTAAAGCTGAAACAAATAAACCAAATTGCATATTATAATTAGTAGAATAAGTGTCACAAAATTAATGGAAGTATTTTTATTAATTTGACTATATAAAAATATTTTGTGTAACAATATTTGAATAAAATCAAATGCAATCCACATTCCAATCAATAATACTCAATACATAGATAGCCACAAACTAATCCTATGTAAAAATTACCAGAAAGAAAATGCACAAGAGTGACTTTGAAAAATAAGCAAATTTATGGAGAAACAAATTTAAGCTAGTCAGGAAAAGTACATTTTAAAAGATATAATTTCACAGTCATGATATTGGCAAAAACATAGTTTTGATATGTGCACTACTGCCAACATGAAACCTTATATAATGATGGTAGGTGTGTCAAGTAGTAAAAATACTTAGAAAAAATTGGAAAATATTTAGTAAATGTAAGGCACACCCCACGTTAGCTCTTTCTTTTTTTTTTTTGTGATAGGGTTCTCGCCTCTGTTTCCCAGTCTGGAGTGCAATGGTGCAATCTCGGCTCACTGCAACCTCCGCCTCCTGGTTCAAGCAATTCTCCTGCCTCAGACTCCATAATAGCTGGGATTACAGGTGCCCGTCACCATGCCCACGTAATTTCACCGGGATGTCACCATGTTGGCCAGGCTGGTCTTGAACTCCTGACCTCAGGTGATCTGCTCACCTCGGCCTCCCAACGTGTTGGGATTACAAGCATGAGCCACAGCACCTGGCCAATTAGTTCTTGAGTATACATACATTTGGCCATGCACTATAGAATGCCTCAATAAAAACGTAGGGGTGGCAAATCTTACTGCCTACCATTAGGAACATGGGTGTATAAAGAGTGACTTCTCATACATTAAAATACTGTACCTCATACCTTAGAATAAACTAAGCAAATCTACATGTATTGATGTAAAACTATCTTAAAATACAATATCGATTTTTTTAAAAAAGACATTGAATGCTGCAGGGCCTATAATACATTTATATAAATTTAAAAAATGAACACATAAAAATTATTTTTAGATATGGAACTGTAATAACTCTTTAAAACGATGGGCAGCAACTTCCAGTGAGGGAAGTGGAACAATTAGATAATGGTGTCTGGTAGAGATATAAAGGAGCTGAAACACTATCTGCAATATTTAATTCATTTAAAAAGATCTTAAGGATGAATGATAATATATTAAGGTTTTAATATAGGGTTTGTGTGTGCATGAGTGTTCAGTATATAATTTAATGCTATTTTAGAAGTTATAATAAAAGTGAAAATAGCTCTCAAAGTTTCATCCACATTTCTGGGAAGACAGAGTCTCAAAATGCTTTATGGAGAGGACTGTATAAAATACCCTTTAAACTTAAATGGTGAATTTCAAATTAATTATTAAAAGCAAAGGAGCTGACAAATGAAATGAATTTTAAATATTTTATAGTACCATGCAATTTTGTTACCTTGTGGTTCCAAGCTCATGGATGAGTTGTGAAAGCTGTTTCTTGTACTGATATCAAATATTTAGTTATTTTTAAATGATAATATTCCAGCCCTATAAAATGTTCTTATCATCTTTAAATATTATAGGCTTCAATATCCTTGTGAAAAGTGGTACAAACCTAAATTATAAATATTAACAAGAAACTACCTTATTTTTCTTTTTTTTTCTTTTGATATGCCTGCACTTCAATAATCCTCATTTGATTGTTTCTTTTGTGAAATTTTATTTATTTTATGGTATATATTTAAAGTATACAACCTGATGTTTTAATATACATAGTGAATCAGTTCCTATAGTCAAGCAAATTGACATATTCATCATCTTACATAATTACCCATTTTTTAAAATCATAAAAGCACCTGCAATCTACTCTCTTAACAAATTTCCAATTATGGCATAAATATTATTAACTATAGTTCTCATGCTGTACATTAGAGCTCTAAAAAGTTTTTTCCTTTCTTCCTTCCTGCCTGCCTTCCTTCCTTCTCCCTCTTTCTTTCTCTCTCTCTGTCTTGCTCTTTCTCTCTTCCTTTTTTTTTCTTTTTCTGACTATGCCTGCTGTTACTTCCAGTACTATGTTGAATAGAAGTGGTGGGAATGTGCATCTTTGCCTTGTACTAGAAAATATTAGAGAAAAAGTGTTCAGTTTTACCTCTGTGGGAGTAAAAAAAAACTGAGATTTTTTTATAAATGACATTTATTATGATTGAGAAAATTTGCTTCTATGCTTAAATTGTTGAGTTGTTAACAAGAAAGCATGTTGACATTTGTCAAATTATATTTCTGCATCTCTTAAGATGTCATGTGATTTATATCTTTTATCTGTTAATGTGGAGTATCACATTGTTTGATTTACATGTTAATGCAACCTTGCATCACAGGAATAAATTCCAGTTGGTCATAATATATGAGCACTTCTTTAATGTTTTGTTGAATGAGTTTGCTAGAATTTAATTGAAAGTTTATGGAAATGTTTTTTCAGAGATATTGGACTGTAATCTCTTTCCTTTGTGGTGTGTTTGTTTGGCTTTGATATCAAGTTGATGCTGGCCTCATAAAATGAATTTACAAGTGTTTTTTCTTCTATTTTTTTAGAAGAGTTTAAGCAGGACTAGTATTCATTTTGTGAATGTTTGGTAAAATTCACCTGTGAAGTCATCTGATACTGGACGTTTTAAATGTTGTTGGGAGGTTTTTAATAACTATTTCATTATCCTTATTTGTGGTCTTTTCAGGCCTTCTACTTTTTCTTCATTTAATCTTGTTAAGTTGTATGTTTCTAGAAATTTATCCATTTCCTCTAGTTTATTCAATTGTTGGGATATAATTGTTTATAAAAGTCCCTTATGTTCCTTTTTGTTTATGAGGCTTCCATTATAATGTGACTTCTTTTATTTATGACTTTATGTAATTTTTTTCTCTCAGTCTAGATATGGGTTTGTCACATTTGTTTAGTCTTAAAAATTATTGTGTTTTTTTTCCCCGCAGTTTCTCTATTCTCTATTTGATTTATTTCTGCCCTGATCTTTATTATTTTCTTCATTCTCATAATCTTGAGTTTAATTTGTGTTGTTTTCTTAGCTTCTTGGGGTATAATAGTATGTTTTTTTTTCAGATCTCCCTTCTTTTTTACACAGACATTTAGCACTATAAACTACCCTCTTAGAACTGATTTTGCTGTAACCCATAGGATTTGAAATGCTGTGTTTCTATTTTTAGTTGTCTCAAGGTATTTTGAGCTTCTTTTCTGATTTTTTGACCCATTGACAATTCAGGAATATGTCATTTAATTTCTAAATAGTGGTTCATTTTGTAGTATTCCTTCTATCATTGATTTCTAATTTCATTCCACTGTGGTCAGAAAAGATAATTGGTATGATTTCAATCTTCCTAAATTGTAAAACATGTTTGGTGTCCTAATATACTGTTTATCCTGAAGAAATGAGTGTCTTGTAGGCAAGATATGGTTGGATCATGGTTTGTATTTATTCAGCCATTCTATGACATTTGAGTCAACAACTTAATCCATTTACATTCAAGGTAATTATTGATGAGTAAGGATTAATACTGCCAATTTGTTTATTGTTTTCTGTTTGTTTTGTAGACATTTTCTTCCTTTTTCCTCTTTTTCTGTACTGATATGCTTTGATTACTCTTTCTATTATTGTATTAGTCTATTTTCATGCTGCTGATAAAGACTTACCTGAGAATGGTCAATTTACAGAAGAAAGAGGTCTACTGGACTTACAGTTTCACATGGCTGGAGAGGCCTCACAATCATGGTGGAAGAAAAGGAGGAGCAAGTTACATCTTACATAGATGGCAGCAGGCAAAGAGAGAGACCATGTGCAGAGAAACTCTAGTTTTTAAGAACATCAGATCTCCCTGTGCAGAGAAACTCTAGTTTTTAAGAACATCAGATCTCCTGAGTCCCATTCACTATCACAAGAACAGGATGGCAAGACCCACCCCCATGATTTAATCATCTTGCACAAGGTCCCTCTCACAACACATGGGAATTATGGGAGCAACAGAATAGATTTGGGTGGGAACGCCAAAGCCAAATCATACTAGTTATGATGAGGATTACATAGCATACTATGTAAATATAACAGCGTATTTCACCTTAATAGCAACTTTGATTTTATACTAAAATTCTATGCTTCAAATCTTCATGTCCTCCTTTATATTATTACATTAAACTTAAAATCTTTTTACATTGTGTATCCATTTAGGAAATGTATCTTTTGTTACTTATATACATTTGTCTTTTAGTCTTTATTCTATGGTTTAAAATGATTTGAACATCACCATTATAATATTAGAGTATTTAAAATTTAAGAATATATTTTCCTCTACTAGTAAATTTCATACTTTCATATTTTTCATGTTAGTAATTGAGATTATTTCATTTCAACTTGAATAACTCCCTTTAATATTTCTTGTAAGGCAAGTCTAGTGCTGATGATTTCCCTTAACCTTTGGTTGTTGCTGTTGTCTAGGAAAGTCTTTATTTCTCTTTTGTTTCTAAAGGACTACTTTGTCAGGTAAAGTATTCTCATTTGACATATACATTTTTTTTTCTTTCAAGACCTTGAATATACCTTAGTCCCTCCTTATCTGTGGTTTCACTTTTTGGGGTTTCAGTTACCTGTAGTAAACTGCAGTCAGAAAACATTAAATGGAAAATTCCAGAAATAAACAATTCATACACTTTAAATTGCACGCCATTCTGAGTAATGTGATAAAATCTTGTCCCATCATGCTCAATCCCACTCTAAATATAAATCATCACTTTGTTCAATGGATCTATGTTCTATGCACTACCCATCGTTTAGTCACTTAGAAGCCATCTCAGTTATCAAGACAGACTGTCACAATATTGCAGTGCTTGTATTTGAGTAAGCCTTATTTTACTTAACAATGGTCTAAAAGTCTAAAAGTCCAATGTGGTAATGCTAGAAGTTAGATATGCCAAAGAAAAGCTATAAAATGCTGTTAAGTGAAAAGGTGAAAGTTTCCCACTTAGTCAAAAACTAAAATGTTATCTTGGAAGTTGCCAAAGTCTGCGATAAAAATGAATGATCTATCTGTGAAATTTTGAAGAAGGAAAAAATATTGTGCTAGTTTTGCAGGAGTCCCCAGTGGCAAAATGCTGCAGGTATCCTTAGTGGGAGTTTGGATCATAATCTTGAAAGACATGTACCCAATGCCATATTCTCAGATGTTGAAATCTGGATGTTCATAATCCATAAAGAGCAGAGTCTTTAAATTCCAAGTCTCTAATGTCTAATGGCTTGAAAATCATAATCAAAAGATAATTGCATCATGTTAGGCTAAACTAGTAGTCCCTTATTGTCTTTACGCAGAGGAAAACAAATTTCAGTTGAATCGCTAAAATATAACAATAGATTTGGAATTAGGTGATAGCTAGTCTTCTAAAAGTAAATTTCAAAGCGTTACCAATAAAGATTTTTTTTCCATTTATTTTAATGCATTTGGTAGAAAATTAAGATAAGTGGATTAGCCACATGATATGAAAACTTCGGGTTAAAAATGCATCATATGCTTGCATTGACGTTCCTAACAACTGATGACATTGCAGGAGCTCTTAATGAATTAAAGGTGCATTTACCTAAAGAAGCCACTGAAGTTACTGTGTTGTAAATAATTGGTGTACATGGTAGGATAAGAAGACACTTAGGCAATGGTGTTTGAAGTTAGATCACCATATTGCTTCCACCAAATTTGTGGTCTATATATGAGCCCATGAAGTGTGAATTTCTGCATACTCAAAACAGCAAAGAACCATGGCACAGAAGATGGAAACATTTGATAGGAAAGGCTCATGTCAGTGTATATTAAGTCATAGAAGAACTGGAAAAAGAGTGTGCCACACAGAAAATGAATGTAAACATATGCTATGAGGAGTGCCATTCCTTAAAGAACTAAAGCAGCTATTCATCATGATGAATGCAAGACTTCAAATACAGTTAGTGATCCTGAAAGTTGGCCAGTTCTTATGGATTATCTCTGTAATACACCTTTTTACATGATACATTTTGTTTTTAGTTTGGTTTTTGGTTTATCTTTTTTTTAGTTTTTTAAAAGCTATTTTATATTGTCAGCATCATTTTTCTTACCATTTACTATGCTCTGTGGTTCACGTTTTTGTCATTTCTAATAGTAAAGGTATAAATTGTATGAAGGCTTTTACAGAGTTCTAATATGTTTTATGTAATTTTTATAAAGTGATTTTATAACAGTGCAGTATCACAATGTTGACTTTGTGAGCAAGTATTGTGCATGGACATAAAGACATTGAAACTTCCTCAATTAGCTGAAGAGACTTTTTGTTGTACATCTGCTTTTGTGAAAATTAAAATTCTAAAAAATCTTGGGTCTTTGGGCAACTGGTATGGTGATGCAGTGGTGACTCATCATGGTTTTTTATGAATCTTTATAAACATTTAAAAAATATTTAGGTTTCCATCACTGTATTTCAGTATTTCAGATGACTGCAGTTATACAGATGGGTGCACACAACTAACAACCATAGTGATATGTGTTTATCACTTTGAATCCTGACTTGTTTCTTTATGGATATGGCTTGTCCACTCATAACCCTTATACCCACATAACTGTCATTAGTATACCTAAATGTTTGCTCTTGCAAAAATATATATGTTATTTTGCCTATTTGATGGTTGGTATGGTCTGGCTCTGTGTCCCCACCCAAATCTCATCTTAAATTGTCAGGGGAGAGATCTGGTGGGAGGCGATTGGATCATGGTGGCAATTTCTTCCATGCTGTACTCGGAATAGTAAGTGAGATCTTATGAGATCTGATGGTTTAAAATTGTCGCACTTCACCCATTACTCTCTATCTCCTGCCACCGTGTAAGACGTGGCTTGCTCCCCTTTGCCTTCTGCCATGATTGTAAGTTTCCTGAGGCCTTCCTAGCTTTGTAGAACTGTGAGTCAACTAAACCTTTCTTTTTAAATTACCCAGTCTTCAGGTAGTTCTTTGTAGTAGTGTTAAAATGGACTAATACAGTTGGGTAACGTGGTCTATGTTCTCCTGGTTTTAAGTTTCTTCTTTTAAAAATATGAATATATTAAATATTTTTCTTAATTGCATTTTCCAGAATTACGTTTTCAATATTTTGATCATTTGAGATTGTGATTTTCAGTATTTTAGACTTGAGAAATTTGAATATTTTAGGATTTCAACATTTGGGATTATGGTGTTTGGCACTGTATGCTTTGGAAATTATGATTAGTTCCCCCACAGTGGTGTTGAGAGCTACTAAGGCCCTCTTGCTTACTTTTTTCCTGGATGGGTGAATCACTTCTGGGTTCCTGTTGATCCTGACTGGAGAGGAGAGTGTTTGCTGCAGACAAAAGGTTTCTTACTCTTCTATTCGGTCAGCCTTTGTTTCTATGCACGACAGCATTTTTGCTACTTCTTTGCTGTACGCTGGAGCTCTCTCTTATATACCACAGTTCCATTCATTAATATGTAGCTGTTTCTTTACTGTTTTTGTTGTTGTTATGGGCAAGATATGCATTGGCACCCTCTAGTCTGCCATCTTGTTGATTTCACTGTTTATTTCTTAATGAGCATTTCTCAGGTCATTCTAAGTGATAAGAGTTAACACTGTCCGGGTAGCTCATACAATATAAAAGAAACATTTGAAAAAAAATACTAACTATATTCTAGAGTAAAGCATAATATTCTAATCTGTGATTACAATGGTTTGTTTTTTAATTTGTAGAATTGAGTATTTTCCTTCTCTTCGTTAACAGTCACTTGTATATAGAAGAAAATTTACATCATAAAAATATAGTGATGGCATTCATTGTGTGGAAAACATTAGCAAAACACTGAGCAAAAATAGTGTCAAATTTTTATTCAAATAACAATTGTTCAGATAGCACATTATTGGGTAGATATTTTGAAAACTGTATTTATTGCCTGGTAATCAGGTGCAATAATGTAAAGATTACTTTCTGACATTATAATTATTTTTAATTTATATAAATAATGTTATTGTGTCCAGTCACGTTTTAGAAAATTGGTTAGGATTTTTAGATTGTTATACAACACATTATTTTCTTCCTATAAGTTACTAAATACCTTTCAACTGCATATTTTTGTATAGAATGTGAGATGCCTGTTTACTTATATACAGTCATTTTTCAGGGCACTTCATCATGTTCATTTCATCTGGATTCAATTCACATGTCGATGACTAATTTTGTGAGCAATCCTTGTTAGTGGGAATGTTTTTTAGCAAGTCTTAGAAACTGCTAGTTTTCTGCTGTTGAAATTCACATCCTTCGCTTTAGCTAGATTACATTTCTCTGCCTTTCTCATCATTTGCCACTTGATTCTAGTCAATAGACTATAGATGGAAAATTGACACTATGTTCATAAAAACTGTCTATAAACACTCCTCCATAAGCTTTCTTCCCCCTCCTCTTGATGTTTAGAATGAGAAATACATCCAGAGTAAACCTCAGTATAAAATTAAAACTTTGAATTGAAGAATTGCATATATTTTGCAATTTTAACTTGAGCAATCTTGGTGAGAAGGGTTTATCTCCATCTACCATAAAAAAAAGTTCTTCAGAAACATTGGAATACAGCAAATACAATTATTAAAGTGTTCTAAGGTTTGGTCGGGTCCCATGTCTCACACCGGTAATCTCAGCACTTTGGGGAGGCCAAGGCAGGTGGATCTTTTGAGGTCAAGAGTTTGAGACAAGACTGGCCAACAAGGTGAAAACCGATCACTATTAAAATACAAAAATGAGTCAATGTGGTGGCTGGCTCCTGTAATCCCAGCTACTCAGGAGGCTGAGGCAGGAGAATCACTTGAAGCCGGGAAGAGGAGGTTGCAGTGAGCCGAAATTGTGCCGCTACACTCCAACCTGGCCAACAGAGCTAAATTCTGTGTTAAAAAAAAAATTTCTAAGGTCTAATACAGGACCTGAATGTGAGGGTTATGTTGATCTATTTAAGCCACATTGTCATTAGGCCTATGATACATATATGTGTTTGTAGGTATATATATGCTTCATCACTTCAATTAACATGGGGCACTTTTATTTCCATTATTCAGTTAAAGTGGATCTTCAGGTCATGTATTACTTTGTATGAACCTACAACTCAAAGAAAAGTAGCTTCAGCACCATTCACTGCTATGTATAGTTTCTTTGAGGAAATCAATTTGTGCATAATGTATTTTAAATATTAAAATATTAGTTTACCTACCACTGGTATGGTTTTGTCACGAGAGTGTGCAACAGAGGTGGAAGAGGCAAAAATGATGGTTTATAATACCATCTGGATCAGAAATACAACATTTATTTACTATGATTAAGCATTCCTATTAAAGTATAAAGTATCATAACACAACCAAATGAAATCCAACAGTACTACTGAATAAATCCAATTCCTATATCTAAATAGAATATGTGAGGGATTTTTTATTATATTTTTTCATTGATTAATTAAAAAACAACAGAGTATAGATTTGCAGTTACAAATACCATATTAGCTGGCAGATTTAAAAACTCCTTTACAAGGTTCTTAAAAAGAAAAATCAAAGCATTATTTGGATAATGACTTAAGTGTGGCAGGGTTGCTAATTATATCATTTTACATGTATCCAATTACTTCGATAATAAGAGTAAGATTCAATGTGCAGAATCCAAATAGAAGTTCATAGTATGGTAATAGGAATTTTAATCTTTGATGTTTAATCAGATGTTTACAGGAATACAGACATTTAATATTTTTATTGTTTATACAGATACATAATTTCTTCTCATTTTTACTCATTCCATGATCCGCAGTTAAGCATGTTTAATCATCACTGCTGTAAATCTTTTCTATTGTATGGATTACATTATATGCTTTAGACATAAAGTAAGAAAAAATAATTGAGCTTTCAAATAGTTATGCCTCTTGTCTCCAATGAATGTGAGATAATTGCATTAAGAACGAGAAGCAAAATGTTGTGCTTTTGCCAACAGGAAATGGTTATCATTGTCCAACAAAGAATAAAATAAACTATGTAGATAAAGACTCTGCCTTGATCCAACATAAATCAAGCACAACTAACACATTTATCCTGTCTTTCAAAATGGATAATGAATTCCTTGTTTGAATTCAGATGAGCTGGTAGCAGGTTAAACTTTATTGTTGTATTGCATAATTATAGCAAAATAAGAATCTCTTGTCAAGAACACAATTTATTCTTAACTTCTCTGAGACAGAAAAAATCTCATGGCCAGGAAATAGATCTGAGGAATATAACCAGACAGATAAAACATGCATACATTATTTAGTGACATATAAACATACATACAACCATAAATGCATATAAACATACATACAACAATAAATTTTACAAACATATTTATATTACAAATATTTTTATATCTGTTTTGACTGGTATTGTGAAATGTGTATGTACATGTATATTCTCTCTCTGCATTGTACTTTCATTCCACCATACTCCATTCAAGAAAGTAGTTACTTCTGTAAGATGTTGGTTCAGGCAAGGTAATATGTCTGAAAGCAAAATTTCATACAAAATATCCTGTTTTCTCAACACCTAAGACTCTGAAGAAAGTTAGTGTATTGCAGAAGGCATGAAAAGTAGTGATAATTTTCATGAAACAAGCAGAATAGTTTGAAAGTAGATAACATGTGTGTATTGGTCAGGGATCTCTAGAGGTACAGAACTAATAGGGTAGATGTATATATATTAGGAGATTTTATGGTCACAAGGTGAAGCCCCAGTAGGCTGCCTGCAAGCTGAGGAGCAAGGAAGCCAGTCCCCATACCAAAACCTCAAAAATAGGGAAGCCGACAGTGCAGCCTTCACTCTGTTGTCCAAGGCCTGAGAGCCCTTAGCAAACCAACGGTGTAGGTACAAGAGTCCAAACCTGAAGAACTTGGAGTCTGATATTCAAGAGCAGGAAGCATCAAGCATGGAAGAAAGATGAAGGCCAGAAGACTCAGCAAGTTGGTTTAGTCTACCTTCTTTTGCCTGCTTGATTCTAGCGGCGCTGGCCACTAATTACATGGAGCCCACTTAGATTAAGGGTGGATCTGCCTCTCCCAGTCCACTGACTCAAATGTTAATCTCCTTTTGCAACGCCTTCACAGACACACCCAGGAGCAATACTTGGCATTCTTCAATTCTATCAATTTGACACTCAGTATTAGCCATCATGGTATGTTTTTCTCCAATAATAGAGATTGTGTCAGGTTGGGAGAGAGGCAAAAGAACTGTGAGAGCTTCATATTGGTACTTTGCCCTGCATTGACAATGCAGTAAAACCCCAAAGAGGAATAGCTACTTGATGCATGTAGACAAATGGTATTCTAAACAGTTTTTTAAAAATTCCATCATGAAAGCATGACTCTAGAAATGCAACAACCACTAGATTTCTAGGGGATGCAGAGAGGCTGCAGATCAAATATTTTACTAACCCCATTAAATGAGAATTCACAGCATAACTAAATTGATTTTTTAAATTGTGATAATATTTCTTGCATATGTAAGTACTTAACTCTGTGTGCCAATATCTATATCCCTACATTTATATATCTACACACATCTGTTTCTATAATGAAATTTTCTAAGAAAGTCTAAATTTTGAATCTATACATATTTTATACATATGATTTCCTAGTATCAGTTAATTAGTAAATAGTTATGGTTGTCTTTACATGTTTTTGTCAAATTAAAAAATGTTTTATATGCTTATACATATATTTCCATATATATATATGTATAAATATATGTACATGGGGCATAAATTCTGAAAATATTTTTACATAGTGTCATTTATTCACTTACATTCTCACTTGTTTACTTCAATTGTTCACAATATTATAAACAATATTTTTAGTGATTGTATGTTTTATTTTATTGTTTTTAAAAATATTTTAGGTTCAGGAATACATGTATAGGTTTTTCATATAGGTAAATTATTCTCATGGAGATTTATTGTACAGATAATTTCATGACCCAGGTACTAAGCTTACTACCCAATTATTATTTGTTATCCTCCTCTCACTCCTCCAACCCTCTACCTTCAAGTAGGCACCTACATCCTGCTGCAGCTGACAACTGTACATCCCACCACACTGCAGCTACATTTGCTACTGGTAAATGCAAATGAGGATGAATCCCACTGCTACTACCCTATGAAATGCTGGCACTTCATAGGAATTGAATGTTGTGGGATGTTGTGACCAGCAGTCCAGGAACACCTCAGCCCTTCTACTACAGCAGGTTCCTAACCTCAAGAAACCAAAGAACAAAGCAGGAAGTTAATATCAGTCCCCCAGAGTTAGATAGGGCAGGCAGTTCAAGAGTACTGAGCTGAGTCTAGGACCCCTAAAATCTTCCAGAAATGAAGCCAGTCAACTAAACCCACCTTATACTACAATCAAACCCTCAAGGTCATCAAATAGGATTAAAAAACAAAAACAAAAAAACAGCCAAAGACAGCAACCAAATATTGATGGAACATCAGCCTACAAAGATGAGAAAGAACTTTAACAACTCAAAAAGACAGAATATGTTCTTCCCTCCAAATGACCATAGTAGTTTTCCAGCAAGTTTCTTAACCCAGCTGAGATATCCGAAATGACAGGAAGAGAACTCAGAATATGGATGGGAATAAAGATCATGGAGATTCAAGATAACATTGAAACCTAACCTAAGGAAGCTAAGAATCACAATAAAATGATGTGGGAGTCAACAGACAAAAGCCAATATAGAAAATAATGTAACTGACATGATAGAGCTGAAAAATATACCACAAGAATTTTATAATTCAATTGCAACTATTAATATAAGAATAGACCAAGCTGAGGAAAGAATATCAGACCTTGAAAAATGGCTTTCTGAAATAAGACAATCAGACAAGAATAGAGAAAATGGTATTAAAAGAATTTAACAAAACTTCCTTGAAATGTGGGATTATGTAAATAGACCAGATCTATGACTCACTGGCATCTCTGAAAGAGATGAGTAGAATAGAAACAACTCAAAAAACACATTTTAAAAAATCATCTATGAGAGCTTTCTCAACTTAGCTAGAGAGGCCAACATTCAAATTCAGCAAATGCAAAAAAACCCTGCAAAATACTTCAGAGTAAGGTTATCCCTAAGACACATAATCATCAGATTCTTCAATGTCAAAGTGAATGAAAACATGTTAAGGGTAGCTAGAAAGGTCAGATCACCTACAAAGGGAAGCCCATTAGACTAAAAATTAAGTGGACCTCTCAGCAGAAACTCTACAAGATAGAAGAGATACAACATTATTAAAGAAAAGAAATTGCAACCATGAATTTCATATTCAGCCAAGCTGAACGTCATAAGCAAAGGAGAAATAAGATCCTTTTTGTACCAGCAAATGTTAAAGAAATTTGTTACCATTGCAACCATACAAACAAACCTGCATAGTAACCAGTTAACATGATGACAGGATCAAATCCACACATATCAATACCAACCTTGAATGTAAACTTATTAAATGTCCCAATTAAAATGCACAGCATGGCAAGCTTGATAAAGAAGCAAGACCAAATGATATGCTGTCTTCAAGAGATTCATTTCACATGCAGTGACACCTATAGGCTCGAAATAAAGGGATGGAGAAAAGTCTGCCAAATGGCAAAGAGAAAACAGTAGGGGTTGTAGTTCTAATTTCAGACAAAACAAACTTTAAACTAACAAATATTAAAAGAGACAAAGAAGGGAATTGCATAACAGTAAATAGTTCAATATAAACAATAATTTATTGCATATTGTTTTTTCCTGTCATAGGCATTGACTATATTATAATATTGCTATGAAATGATTCTTTACAGAATCAGAAAAAAGGAGCAAGTTAATACTGATTTAATATTTTTACTTGATGTCTGCACACTTGTTTTATTCAACAGACATTTGATTATTTTCTACATGCCTTAGAAAATTCTACAAGTTAGATATATGGTCTCAAACAAAACAAAGCCCCTGTTCTCAAAGAGCTTATGTTTGGGGGTAGGATAAAGAAAGCAAGGAATGTAGATAATTAAGAAAATAGACAAAACAGTATTTCATGTAGGTACAAGTGCCTTGAAAGAGAATAAAGCATGATAAGGAGAAAAAATGGCAATGAGGGGCTCTGTTTTGCATGTGATGCTTGGGACAAAATATCTCTGTAGTACAGTGATATGTGAGTACAACCTATCATGATAGAGTAAAACAAATTCTAGACAAATCAATATGTAAAAATGTAAAAAGTGGTTAGAAAACATTTAGAGAAATTGTCTATTGCTAAAATTTTTGTCAATAATTGAAGAAATGGCTCGTAAATTAAATATATTCCTTTATTTGGTTCACTTTAAAACATGATCTAATAGTGGTTGGATCAAATGAGCCATATGTCCTTCTTTATCCTTTGCCACAGGAAAGATCTTTATCAATTAAATCAAAGAACTATTTATTTGATTTAAATTTTAGAGATATAGCAAAAAGCAGTAATTTTCCACAAAGAAATATACATTTAAAGAAAAACAATATAACAATATTTTCAGGATTTCCCCCTTTTAATATATTATTCTTCCTGTTTGAAGGTATAAAAATATGGAAGATGTTTAAATCTTATTTTAATATGTGTCTTTGGTACTTGATGCAGTAATTTGTAACTGTAGACATTAATTTATTACTTCGTTAACTACAGAACCAGAAGATATAGTTGTGATTTGGAAGACCCTGACGTTGTTTTTTTTTTTCTTTTTCTTTTCTTTTTTCCAATAGATAAACTAAATGTAGCAAGATGTCCAAACTTTAGAGTATGAAATTAAAAGTTTTTCTGTAAAATTACAGTAACCTTTCTTATAGAAATCTATCAGGATGAAAAAGAAATGCTTCTATTTAAAAAAAATATGAAGTTGACTAAATAAATGTTTTTTTGAAATAAAAGGAAAGGATTATATAATAAATGTAATATTTAAACATGTATAACAGCTTTTCTCTCTCTATAAAAACAAAATAAATTCCTAATCTTAAAATATTTTCACTTTTTACTGGTTATTTACTGGTAAACAAAGTTACTTTTTAGAAAATTATTTTTCCACTGCACCATCATCTTTGCACTGCAAACGTACCAATGTAGGGTATTTGCCAGTAACCTCAAGAATGATCTGAGACATTGAAGATTCCTTACCTTCTCTATATGAAGGTATCTTTATGTATGTGGCTTATAATAAAGTTTTTCAAAAAATGATGCCCCAGAAAATCTCTCATAAGCTTAACAAAATTCAAAAATTGTGTAAGTTGGTTCCAGTGGTTTAGGATAAACTCGTTGAGTTGTAATATTATCTGTAAATGTGTAAAGATTTGAATAGGCATAATGAGCAATGCTGCTGACATCTAAGGAACTTAAACCATCTGTCTGTTACCAAGTGCTTTGATATGCTGTCATTGTATTGGATGAGAGTATGAGGAAAGACTAGCTCAATCAAATCAGACATTTTACAATATGCTTCAAGTTGTTTGAAACAATAGTGCTCATATTTATTCAGTGAACTTGACATGTATTTTGTAAGCACTTACTTGGCAGATGGGAATGTACATAGCAAAATCATCCCAAAGAAATATAAGGTTTCTAACAGGCAGGTGCTTATACCTGAATTGTATATTCTGAATATATTGAATATACTAAGGTGCATTTTTACAATTGAGATATGTACTTTTATACATATGTTGACATTTAAAACAATTTTATCCCAGATCATGACAAAATTAAAAATAATTTTAAGTTTACTAAGTACCAACTAAAAGTTAGACTCTGGTCTATATGCGTTGAAGACCTTAAAAAAAAAAAAAAATCCCTAAATGTATAGAGCTTACACTATAGCAGAAGAGAAAGAGTAAGTAATGAATAAATCTTTTAGTGCATTACAAGTTATGGTTATTCAAAGGAAAAAGAGATCAGAAAAGAAAAGGACAAGATTTGTGTGGGAGGCAATAAACAATTTTATATTGAATGATCAGGGCATGTTTCATTGAGAATTTAATTGTGCAAATACTTGAATAAGGTGAAATAGCCATGTGGATATCTAGGGAAACAGCGTTCTAGAAAAAGAAAACGACCAGTGCAACAGCTCTGTGGCTTAACAATATCCTCCATGTTTAAAAGGAATTGAAAATAGGACAGTAGGTTTTGATGGAAGTTAAATATGTGGTAGGGCGATAGTGAATGAGACTGAAGAACTAATAGGGAATTCAGATCATGCCAGCCTTACCAAAGGACTTTGTTTCTATCACTGAATTAATTGTGGATCCCAGGCTTTTGTGGAGTAACATGATCTCACTTGCATTTAAAATGATCACTGTTTGTTGATGTAAATTTCCGCAGCCCTGGCCATGGGCACTATACAGGTTATAAACATTCTTTCAATTTAGGTTTTAGAATTTGTCTTCCAAAATAATTATGAGAACTTAATTTACAGGATGTTGAGGGATAGATTTCATACTTTACCACCCCAGAGTGTCTGCTAGTGTTGTACGTGTAGGTAGAAATTCAGAAAACCATAATTAAGTACAAAAATAATCCTTTCATCCAACAAATATTTTTTAAATTTCCCATAAGACTTGGTACTAAAGATACAGCAGCAAACAAAAAGACACAAGAGCTGTTGATCTCAATATACTTTATATTTTCAGGTAATTCATACATCCAGTGAATATATAAAGTCTGCTTAATATCTGGATGATAAATAGAATTGGTTTTACTAAATTATTCTTCCTATAATATTCTTATTCTAGTGTTTAGGAAGCTAGCAAACAAACATAAAAGTTCTGAGGAAATAATAGGTAGATGAGACTACTTTTATTACACAAGTCAGTAAGAGTAGTAGTTATTCATTGAAGCCTTTTCTTCATCTATACAGCTGACTCAGCAGTCACTTGGCTATTCAGCGTATAGTAAGACCTCTGGTCCTTGCTATTTTGCCTGGTGAAGGCTTTTGAGTAGTTCCCTATGCCTGTGTTCTTAAGAATGGGGAACAGTCTCATCTTTGAATCCTTCATTGTTCTGCTCAGGCAAACTGAAAAAAAAAAGTAATTCTTTAAGATGTGATTGCATATCTGTAATTTATTCCCATATAATTTTGAGAATAATTCAAAATGCTGTAGATAATAAATCATTTACATGTATAAGAAACCAATTTTTGAAATTCAAATCTCCCCATCTGTAAAAGTAACATAATAATAAGCTACTTTGCAAATTATTGTAATAATTTTTAAAGATAAACTCATGGTAGTTCCCTGATTAAAATGAGTTTTGATCTTATTATTAATTAATTACAGGTATCATTTTACCCCCAATTGTAATTTAAATTATGAAAAGGTTAAGGGAGCTTTTTTCATAAAGTAAGCTACCTCTGTGAACTGAATTTATCAATTTTATCAGCTTTTATCTTGTCCAGAATGAATGTAGATTAATGATTTCCAACTCAATTCTTAAACCTACTTCAACAATCCAGTGTGTATCTCAAACCCTTTCCCAATTAGCAAAACACAACTTCAATTAGTTCACATAATTATAAAGCATATTTTATATAAATATATATATAAATTTACTGAAAGATTTTTAATGAATAAGGATAAGATGGATGAAATAAAATGGACAATATAATACATATATAATAATTATGCAGCAAACATATTTTCTAGAATTTTTATTTTCTAGATGATGCCAGAGCTAGTATCATCCACTTAAATATCCATCAGTATAAAGCACATGTGAAGGCAAAAGGCATATTTCAGGGAAAACTTAAAGTGGTTTTAGAAAAAGATAAAATTGAATTAATAATTAACTAATTCTTTTTAAAGGGGCCTGATTTGGCAGCTTTGAAAAGCAGATGGCTCATCGAGGCTGACAGAAGCTTACTAAGATCTGAAAAAGTGATTTTTCTCTACTGGTTTTGCGGTGCCAGTACCGTTTAATCCATAAGAGAAGGGTAATTTGCTGTAAATGATGGTGTATTATTACTGATAAGAAAATGAACTGTTTTACTTTTTGCTAAAATATTTTAAAATTATTTATAATATTTAATTTAGAAAGAAATATAATTGCTCCAAGGTGAAAGGTCCTTACCAAAGAGTGAATTCAGGATTTTTCTTGGTCTGCAGCCAACCCAAACTCCCTCCTTTCAGTGAGTGATACAGAGTTGTCCCATGGTATACACAGAGATTGATTCTAGGACCCCCACATATACCAAAATCAGTGCATAATCAAGATGTTCAGCCATCCCTGTGGAGCTCATGTATACTAAAAGTCAACCATTCTCATATACAATGGTTTCAAATCCCACAAATAACATATTTTGATCCACTTTTTTTTAATCTATGCATAAGGAGACCCAGGCAGTTCAAACTTACGTTGTTAAACAATCAACTGAAATTCTTGCCTTGCACCCTCTAGAAACTGTAAGAAGCTCAATATTTTGTGAGCCTTTTTCAAGAAATTGTATCCAACATTTAGAGATGTTAATTGGCCCAAACTACCAAATAATTGACATAGAGTCCATACAATGTTTCCTTTACCAAAATTCACTACAGTGCCTAACTCTAGTGTTTTGGATTATGCTGAATATAAATCACTTCCATCAGTTTTTCTTACTTTGAGAAAAAGAAAATAATTGGCATTATAGTTTCCACTACAGACTTTCACAAGGAAGCACTGCTTAAAGCGAGGTCATATATTCAGGAACAGGCCAAGTACAGTAGAAAGGAAGATGGAATCTTGTTCTATCTTCTGACATTTTGTCCCTAATATAGTGCAACAGGAGGAGTCAACAAAGATCTTAGTTAACAGATACAAGTACTAAAATGACAAAAAATAAGAATTTCAAAAGCTGTTGCAGAACAACGTGTCAACAGAAGAGCAGCTCTCTGGCTTTTTGGCTAAGGATCTGTTACGAGAATTCTTTGAAAGGGAGAGCATTGATACATTGGTAATAGTCATGTGGTTATGGAGCTAAACACAGGGAAGCAGAGGTGTTGTAATATGTCAGCAGGAGCTGTGGGAATTGCTATGTTTCTAGCACATTAAGATTTTTTGGATTATGTGTACACTTAACAATATGTTTCTCAAGGTGGTTTGACTGGGCATCTGGAATACAGAGGTGGCCTTTTTAAGAGTTATGAACATAAAAATAAGATGCATTAGATGATTGGGCATGGGAAGCCAGATACCATGTAGTTTTGAGATGACTGACTGCCCTTAACAGTTAACAAAGCTGAGGCTCACACTTTTGATTCCAAAACTCACCTTCTTTAGAGACTAAGACTTCCCACCAGTGAAATTTCTGAAGGGCAGCATCTTGAATTGTGGTATATATGAATTATTTTGGATTTAGGTCTATGGCACTAGACGAGTTTAGAAGAGCATAATTCAGATTAAAAAAATTAAAAAAACAAACTTTAATGACTTTGCTTTTGTGGTTCCTGTAAATAAAATAATGATGAATGATGAATGGCTAGGAGCAGGCAATTTGTTTGTTTGTTCTTTGTCCATTTGAAACTCCTGGTTAGCTCTCTGACCAAATGCTTATTTATACAGACTCCATAGGTTAGGAGGACAAAATGCCATTTTATAAAATATTCCTTGTCTGTCCTTTTAGATTTTCAGAGCAGTGGATTAAATGAAAATTGGACTGGGTGGTTAAAGCAATTTTCACACAAAATGAATGGGCTTTCCCTGGGCTACGAAGGGTTGACTCTTGAATTAGAAAAATGTGTAAAGACAGACTTCATGACTGTTGAATGAAAGCTTACTAAGTATGCAGTATTACATGAAGGTGTTAGAATGACGTTATAGAAATACTTTGTCTGTGACATAATATGTTCTCAGAAAAACACTTACCAAATCACCTTCTGAACCACCATGACTCTTTGTTTTACTTTGCCTAATATTTAATGAATTGAATTCTGTGAGAAATAAGAGCAAAAACACTGAGGAAATTGAACAATTGGTAGGATGCAAATAGAATAGTAAACTAACAATACAGTGAATATGGTTATAATAAGCATATGGCAGTTCAATGCATGAACATTTATGAATGATACATGGTTTTCAGGATAGATAACCAATGTAGAAAATCTAGATGATGATACAAAAAATTGCATAAGGCCCTTTGTATTGGTTTAACAGCCTGGTCTGAAAAGGTTGCTTTTAAAAAATTCACCTGTGTAATTTATTGGTAAGCAGTTAAGCATAGAGAAGCATGGCCGAAATCAATGATGAACCCTTATAATTTACTCAATTCTTTTTGTTGTTGTTTTCATCCTTTAATGCGCACCTTGTGTTCATAATTTCCTGAGTGTTTGTGGATTTCCAGAGCAAAAACTAATTTAAAACTTACCAAGAAGGGAAAAAAAAAACTATCTAGTATATCTTTTAAAAAACTCTGGGCACCTGCCCGTGGTTGTTTGCTGGCCTTCCTTCACCGTTCAGTGCATTTTCATTAACACTCACCACACACTCACAGGCAGCCATCTGTGTCCCTGTCTTTAAGAAGTTTTATCCTACAAGCCTTTCCTCATGACACTGCTGCCTATTACATAAATCACAGAGACACTCAACTCCTTGGAATCAAATCAGAAACCCACAAAGCTGACTGCTGTCAGAACTCATAAGGAGTGCAATTAATACATTTATTATTTAGGAGTAGAGCTGTTTTCATTCCAAAAACTCATGCAAAATTGGAGTGTTATTTTGAGTGAATATCAAAGTAACTAAGCTAAAAGTGTCTTTTCATCTTTGGGTTCACCCTTTTGACAGTCATTAGGTTTTCTGCTTCATCTCTGCTTCTGTCAGCTCTGCTAGTGTCAGATACATAATTCATTCATTCAATCAACAAAGATCCATTCAGTGCCAGTTTTTTTGTGTCATGAACAAGACAAATCCTTGCCAACATGGAGTTTATGTTCCAGATTTTAAAATTGACTTTGTAGTTGACGTCACAAATATAGTGTCATTTTTAAAATTGAAAAGGAAACAGACATTAATAATTATTGTGTTAAAGAGAAATGAAATCTTAAAAACTAAACGGTCAAATTGACAGTCAGTATTAGCAGATATAAAATACAATATGACCCAATATGAGCTGAAGCAAAGTTTAATAAATATTTGTTTTGGTAGAATTACATTGATTTTTTTTCAAAAAATGTACAAAGAGAAGAAGAAACAGCAACTAACCATGAAAAACTATGGTATAAAATTCATTTTAGTTATGTGTGAATACACATATTACTTAGTTTAGGTTAAAGCAATATTTGCAGTGCATGGGAGACAGACTGTAAATAATGCTGGAAGAACTTGGCTTTAAGGTTTAAATTTTAAATCTTTTTAAAAAATGCTAAATTGACCATCTGGTCTTTTAAAGATAAATGTATTAACTGTATGAATTTATTTCACACAATTCTATAATCTAATTTTATAAGAAAGCATCATACAAATTTGGAATAAGACAGGCTTGTTTAAAGCTTCTTTATATTCGACAGTAAACAATATTGCCTTAAAAATAAGTGTAAGAAAAAAATCAGAGAATTTACTATATCTATTATTATTCATATTATGGTTTGTATTGAGTTATGGAATTTATATTCTTAAAGAGAGTAAACTAGAATCAAATATACTTTGGTAAATGTATTCTTATAGTCAACCAAGTGTCCCATAAATGTGTCAATATTATTTTGAACAACTGAATTACCATTATTTAAATAATTAGGTATAAGTATAATAATAGCTATCATTTTAGCATCAAATGTGAAACTTTTATGTTCCATGGTTCATTAAATTCATACAACTCTGCATAGTATTATTAGCACCATTTCATAGGTCAGAAAACTCAGATTAATGGAATTTGGATAACTGGTTTATGGTTACATGGCTAGAAAAGGCACACCCAACACATAACACTAGGTTTTAGGACTTTAGGACAGTACTCATTACACTGCACATTCTACAATAGAATATACATTCTTGGTTTGTTTTCATTGTTAATTGGGTTCATGAGGCAGTAGCTTTAAACTTCATAAAAAGAAAGCTGTAAAAAATTCATTCAACCAGGAGCTCCACAAGAATTAAAAGAGACACATATCTAATAGGTAGAAGTTGTTAAAATTAGTTAAGGGGTGCAACGATGCTAAATTCTGGTGAGATAACAACAGATTATTTTGCCAAGTTTTAGGGAGTGAATTTTTAAAAGAACTTTGGTAAAATGGAAGAATCTAGACCAAAGTGATCAAAATTCTGGTCAAATGAGTTTAACAAAATGTTAGATAACTGAGGAAACAAATGGAAACTTGAACGCTGAGGTGTAATCTGATATACATATGCATTTATATATTTATTTTATATAATTGTATTTCATATATACTTCACATATGACAAGTATATTTCAGAAATAAATTGAAAGCTCATATAACTGATATGTCTTGAGAAATATGACATAGCACTATGGAAGACCTCTTCCTGAAAGAAATCTAATCCTTTCTTCTAATTTGTTAATGCACATTGCTGTATAATATACAATTTTATAAGTTTGCCACAATTTATTTGGCTGTTATGAACAAAGCTGCTATAGTCATCATATTTGTGTGTATCCAGTTGTTAAAATGCATTCCATTTTAAGGTATACTTTTAGAAGTGGGCCAGAGGTTATAAGCATCTTCATTTCTAAGTACTTACCTAAAATAGTTGAATCAGTATGTACTCCCACCGGGAAATAAGAACACTGTCAATTTTTCCACATTCTTGTTAGACTTTGTACTCTTGGCCAAGATGTTGGATATATAGCAGTATCTAATAGTAGGTTTTAATTTTTTTTTTATAAAGAAAAGAGGTTTATTTAGCCATAATTCTGGAGGCTGGGAACCTCAAGATTGAGTGGTCACATCTGGCAAGGGCCTTGGGCTGCTTCATAGCATGAAAGAAAAGTGAAAGGGCATGTTAGCATGTGTGAAAGAGAAGGGACAGAAGAGACTGGGCTTCTTTATAACAGCCTGTTCTTGAAAGAACTACTTTATTTCCTTGAGAATGAATTCAATCTCCAGGGAACTAACCCCAGTCTCTGGAGAAAGGCAGTGATCCATCTTAATGATCTAATCACCTTGTAAAGACCTCACCTGCCAACACTTTTACATTGGCAATTCGATTTCAATATGAATTTTGGCATGGACAAACCACATCCAAACCATAGCAAATCCTTTATCAGATATGTGTTTTGCAAATATTTTCTCCCAGTCTGTGGTTTGTCTTCTCATGCTCTTTTTTATTATTATACTTTAAGTTCTGGGGTACATGTGCAGATTGTGCAGGTTTGTTACATAGGTATACACGTGCCATGGTGGTGGTTTGCTGCATCCACTGCACCGTCATCTACATTAGGTATTTCTCCTAATGCTATCCCTCCCTAATGCCCCCATCCCCTGCTATTCCTCTCCCTAGCACCCCCCTACCAGGCCCCAGTGTGTGATGTTCCCCTCCCTGTGTCCATGTGTCCTCATTGTTCAACATCCACTTATGAGTGAACATGTGGTGTTTAGTTTTCTGTTCTTGTGTCAGTTTGTTGAGAATGATGGTTTCCAGTTTCATCCATGTCCCTGCAAAGGACATGAACTCATCCTTTTTTATGGTTGCATAGTATTCCATGGTGTATATGTGCCACATTTTCTTTATCCAGTCTATCATTGACGGGATTTGGGTTGGTTCCAAGTCTTTACTATTGTGAGCAAACATATGTGTGCATGTGCCTTTGTAATAGAATGATTTATAATCCTTTGGGTACATATCCGGTAATGGGATTGCTGGGTCAAATGGTATTTCTATTTCTAGATCCTTGAGGAATTGTCACACTGTCTTCCACAATGGTTGAATTAATTGACCACACCCACCAACAGTGTAAAAATAGGTTTTAATTTATATTTCCAGATACCTAGTTAAGAGAAACCGTTTTTTATATTTGAGAGGAAGCTGGAGGATGTGGATATTGAATAATCCACTGAGATTTGGCTACAATATAGACATTATCATTCCTCTAGTGTTGTGATTTTTCCCTCCATTGGAACCAGGAACAACCTGAGTCAGTAGGCAAAAAGATAGCTCGAGATGCATGTACCCTTTAGAACTCAAAATTATCACTAACCTTTGGTTTCTGAAATCTAATCACTTTACATATTGACCTTGACCTCTCTCTGAAATCAGTATACCTGGAATCCCCTGTCTTAACAACAGAAATCACCTAGTAGTCTGTTCATTGTAACTCCCATGAAATTTCTTAAGTTTTTATGCCATATACTCAAATCTTCTTTGCATCCTCAGCTCAGTTCCCTATGATTTCAAAATGAGGATAGAGTTCTCACTAATGACACACCCAGTATCTATTTTACAATTCCAAGTACTTGGAACTAGAGGGTGATAATAAAAAGTGTTTCTTTATGATGTGAGTGATCAAATTGCCGCTAAAAACCTAATCAGACCTCTTTCATCTTAACTTCATAACCTAGGAAGAACATAAGTAACCACTTTACTCATGTTAGGAAAGGATAAACTGAGGAAAGAATGAAGAATAATATTAGTATTGACTGGGTCAAAGAAATTCCCATCATTCCAAAAAAGCTTTTTGAAGCAATATTGTCTGCTAGAAATAATATGTTATAAAATAATGTCATAATCATTTCTTGAGGACTTACAAATACATTATACTTTGTCTCTTGCATTCATCATCTTAACTTCCAAAACAACCCTCTCATTTAGAAACCATCATTGTTCCTATTTTACTGATGAAGATTTTCAGGCTTAAAAAAGTTAAATAACTTGTACTAAATAACAAAGCTAGTAAGAGCTTAAGCCAAGGTATTGACATCATAGACTGAATACTTAAACATTGTTCTAAACTACCTCCCCAAGGCCTTAAAGCCATTGTAGAATTAACTTTAAACAATCTTTTGACCAAATGAGAAGAAAAATAGGTATTTCTATTGTTATATCTTCCTAACAGAGGGATTTTAGCTCATAGTCTCCATTTTTCTAAATCTCAGTTTTCTCATCTACAAAATATAGCGTATGATTCACAATATACTTGTAGTTTTTTTTTTTTTTTTTTGCTTAAAATGGGGTTAATTAGCATAAGCAATGAATTGGAAAAAAATGGAGTTCATAAAAACATCTCATTTAATTATGTAGCATTAACATTAGTAGAAATAAAGCAAATACATATAATATTCCAATATAGTAACAGACGATATAAATGCTTTGGAATATTTTCTGTCTTATTAACTATTTTCAAATTTGATGTATTCAAATGTGCTTTCTCTCCAATGGACAGCTATTGTGTCTCTTTGTCAAAATTATTTGCAATAAATTACTATCGTGAAGTATTTACAATGTAGTGATGATAATAGAGAGCTTTGAAAATGTTAATAATGTTGTCATAACCAGTTAGGATTTTCAGAGATTAACAAGAAGCACTAACTGGCTAATTAATCTGAGAACCACTCACAGAAATAACAAATTAGTCAGATTATCAGGTTGCTCATAGATTCAAGGTATGGGGTGAAGGACAAGGCTTAGAAAATGGGTAGAGACTATGAACATTTTTTTAAAAATTCCAATATTTTGGCAAAATAAATTCCAAGGTTTTCTTTTCTGTAAATCCTGGGCATTGTCTAGCAGAATCTCTGGGGATTATCTGATTCTACAGGGTATGCTGTTTACTGGCTTGCTATTGACAAGGCTCTTTACAGTCCTGCAGAGATAGAAGTTATAAACCTGATTGTAATGCAAATAATTCCTGTTAATGATAAGCTATTAAATTATTTCCACTAGAAAACATACATTTCTGCAAGTCAAATTTTCATGTGGACCAATATTAACATCTTACTGGTTCTCTCATTAATTAAGGAGTTGAATAAGAATTCTTCACACTTGAGTATTTTATATTTTCATGATATTCATGTATTTATAATTTTGGAAAGCCAAATACACTTTTGCATAACCTCAGAATGAAGTCACAATCCTCACTAATTTTATCATAGGAGTAGTGTTGATAGCATAGTGTTACTAATACTTTTGGGAAAATAATAAAAAAGGTAGAATACTAGCATGTGATTGTTATCTATTGCCAATTTGCACTATACACTATTTAAAAAGAGAAAAACTTGAATTAGAATTAGCAAACAGAGAAGAAAATACAATAGTATTTAGAGGAATACTCTCTCTCTCTGGCCTCTCAACATAAATTGATTGAGAGTCCTACCATTTGGTTCCCTGTACATTTAGGCAAGTCATAAATTTTTGCCACTTAAATTTAAGTTGATTCTCCAGAATTAACTCAAACATCTTTTCTTAAGTATTGTCTCCCAGGAAGAGGAATTTTGTACGTTAAAATAAGCTGATCTTAAGGGTGTTACTGTCCCATTGGAAGTTATTTTTCGATTACTTTAAAGCATCATGAGTAAAACATGAGGCTCTTAGGTTAAACAAAAAATTAGAGAATCATTAGTATTCGAGAATTCCAACAGTCAAGATCGTTGGCTTTGATTATTAGCACACGGCAATTAGCAAAGGAAAGTAAGTTAGAGTTCTACTAATTTTTGTACAAATTGAAACCCACTTCAAATTAATTAAAAACTGTTATAAAAAACAAATCCTTAAAGCAATCCAGTGTCCCCATATTTCCTTTGGTAGTAATGTGTCTGTGAAAACAGGATCACCCTAAGGGAAAGCATCATGTACTGTACTTCTCAGCTGTAGCATTCAAGTATCAGGTAAAGAATGAATTCTCAGCAGAGTTAGTGTTGCCATATTGTCTAGATAATGAGCAAAGATTCTATGCTACTCCTTACTAAAATACTTAAGAATTACTATAAATCACTATTTTTAGGTATTTTTGATTGTCCCTTTTTCTGAATAAATACTGTAATTTTTTTCCTTACATCTCTTCTGCAATTTTATCTGGGTATATTAAAGGTAGGTAAACTATCTTTTATGTTACACGTAACCAGATCATAAGGAAGGGCAATTATCCATACAGAGAGAAACAAACTTCATTGTGATTTTATCTTGATACAAACTGGAGATGACATTGTGTATGTTGTGACTGTCTTCTTTTCCTGGGTAGATGGCATGTAGAGATTTTGGCTACCAAAGAGGAACTGGCAGATATTGATAGACATAAGGCCAATATTAATCTTCTTTTTCCTTAATATTAGAACCCATTGGGAGATTGGCAACAGACAGGCCTAAAACAAGAACAAATGTTTTCCTCAATCCTTGGAGTTAGGTCATGGCCCTATGACACAGTATTAATCAATAAAATATATCATTCTCTGATATCTTTATCTTTCTTCCAAAAATGTGGGCTTAGTTAAAACTCTAGCAGCCACTTTTGCAGCCATAAGTAAAAGGCCATAAAAATCCCCAAGACATTTTACTTGATTTTCTTAAGTGTCTGAAGCAACATCAGATATTACTCTCTCCAGTCTTCTTGTTAAATTGGAAAGTATGGTTAAACCACTGTGGTCAGTTTATCTTACACACAGCAGAATGTACATCCTAACTGAAATACCTATTTTCAAACCACTGGTCTCCTGAAGGGGAAGAGAAAAGATATTTTATTCCTTGAATAAGTTAAGGAAGAGAAATATGGGCATTTAATTGTACCAAACAAAATTTATCAAGCTGTCTTCTAATTCATCCATCTCCAAAAGTCCCAACACACAGTTCCTCCTGTCCATTCCAAATTTCTGTCTTTCCCAGGAATACATACGGTAACATGGCATATCACATATTTAAGACCTTGAGAACTAACGCCTTGTTTTTTCTGTCTCAAAGTTCAGTAACCACTGTCAAGTTCAATTACTGCTGCCTAGTTCAATTATCATCTTCCTCAAAGGAGTTGATTTCTCTTATCTGATTGTTTTCTTTCTCATATTGTCTGTCCTTGTGGATTTGTATGTTATTTACCCCCATCAATCCTTTATAGCCATTATATAATCAGATATAAGAGTTTGTTGGAAAATATTAAAATTCCTGCCTAATCATCAGGGGACACAAAGTCAATGATTCTTTTTTGGCAAATCTTTAAATATGTTTGGGTATGTACTCATTTAAGAAAATCCCCATCACGACATGAGTTCTTACTTCTTACTCTTTTTTAAATGACTACATAAGCTTCTTTTGCTCCAAAAGTCTAGCAAATAATTCTTTCAGTTACATTTTTCTCTGACATTTAAATATTACATCAACTGATGTAGCTTTTTGCACATTTGCCATAAAATACATGAACAAAAATTAAAACGAGGTTTCCTATTTACAGATCTATAAGTAAAGCTTTATTTCTTGAGATCTTTGAAAATTTCAAATACAGTAATTATCCTAAAATGATAGCACCACAACCACCAATAATGTCACATCCTAAGCTTTGACTTTGACTATACCCGTGGTGACAGTACTGTGGGAAATTTCACTTACTTCATACTAATAGCATCTGAGCTTTCATCTCTCATCTTAGATCTTCTCCAAATCATAAGTTTGTGAAGGCTAACTAAGCACTGCCCAGAAGTACAAGGAGTTAATATCCTCTGAGACAACTGCAGGAAATGGGAAACAGGAACCATTGATAAACGTGTCAGCATTCGCTTCCAGATCTTCATGGAGATAACCTTGGGAGGTTACTCAGGAGATTCCAATGAAGCATGCCCCCATTGTTTTGCCATTAGAATTACATCAGGAATATACTTCTATGATTGATTTGCTTCTTCTCTGTCTCACTCTTCCTACTTCCTCACATTTTCTACCTTAGATAATCTGCCAAATAAGTTATCCCTACTCAAATCCTTGTCCCAGTCTTTGGTGTCAAGAGAAACTAAGCCATAAGAGGTATCCATAACCTTATATCTAGGTCTAAACATGCTCTTGGAGCCACTGCTGCCCACATTCTCATAAACAAAGGGACTCTACTTATCAGAAGGCTATAAATAAACTGCAAATGGAGGATGTAAAAGCATAAAAGAGAAAACTTTATATTTTACTCAGGTTTAATAATATTTATTGATTATTTAAAAAGTTAATATATGTAGAAGACACTGCATAAGATCTGTATAACACAGTAACAATATAAAAAGCGAGTTATATAGTCCTTTTGGGAACACTGAACAGAATGTCCAGCAACTATCTCATCTATCATTCGATCAAAATACTTGATGTATAGTAACCTGAGAATAGAATTTTAGAGTCTGAACAGAGTAATAGGAAAATTACCAAAATTCATATATGGTTATACTTCTATTTTTGTTGTGAAATTAAAGTGCAATTGCTTGTGTAATATGGTAAAAATAATAATGATCATCAACTCTAAGAGTATAATAATATTTTCATATTATACTGGATACTAGAAAGAATTCAGAAAACACACAGTTAATTGATACTTAAATTCCCAAAGAACTAAAGAATCAGATAGTGGCATGTGCTGAATCAACAGCATCATAACATAACATTTTATGTGTGCTGTTAATGGATATTTCCATGAATATTTGCTAGCAGGTCAGCCGATGAAGAATGATATTAGGCAAGAAAATTACTCACAATTGTGTTTAATAAAATGAGAAAGAATTGTCAAATGACACTAATAATAATAATAATCTTATAGCAGGCTAACTAATTTTATAATAATTCTAAGCATTAATCTCACTTTCTTCACTGATTATGAATCTTCTATCTTTTCGATGTAATGGGATGGCAGATTATCTGCAATGAATTGTGAAAACCCAGCAATGACTTTGGCAGTGAAGGTCTCTCATCAATTTTGATAAATCAAAATGATTTTAGATTTTGGTTAGCTCTTGGTCTTGAGTAGATTCATCAACTTTATTTTTTCACGTGTCATATAAAAGAAAGGAACCATCATAAATTCTTGCTGTCATTTCATGGAGCCAGAAAAATTATAGTGGTAACAAAGGCAGTTGACAGCATTAGTGTAAGTAACTATCTTCAAATACTGGAATTAGAAATAGATTTCCAATATTTCATATAACCTTGCTTTTTTTGATAGAAAAGAAATGATAACATTGCTTATATTATAGATCCCTGCTATGATGTAGCTGTTTTTAGCATGTCTATTGTATAATATTACTCCTTTTATTCTGGGTAACTAATTTATTAGAGATCAATGTGGATTGCAAAACCACTTTTATTGGTGAAGGACACAAACTTGGGTTAGGCTTATAATTGAAAATAGCTGAAAAAGGGAAGAAAAATATTTCACATTAAAACATTTAAGTTTGACCAAAATGTTTGTACACTTTAATAGTGATCCTTAAAAAAAAATAAAAACATTTTGAAATACAGTTATTAATCAGTATAAGTCTAGTTGGCTATTTTTCATATTTGTCTGGTGTAAAATGTGTCTTGACATTCTGGTCTAATTCATTATGTCAGGTTACTTGTGAATTTTTATTATATTAATAGCACAGCATATCTTAAGGTCATGACACTTTAGAAATAAACTATCAGGTGCCTATTTCAAAAGAATTATACATACACAAAGCCAAGATACCAAAAACGGTGGATGCCTGTGGTCGAGTATATATTAAATGAATGAACAGAAGCCCAGAGCTTTGAGTGAGGTCTATAATTATTGTTCAAGACTAGGTCAACCTGTGGCTACTGACATAAATAACCTGTTTTGAAATTATCACTAAATTAATCAGTACAATTTAAATCCAAGAAGGCCAGATTAATTTTAGCCATTTTAGCTCAATGAACAAATGGGGTAAATTTTAGTTTGCTCAGTTTTTGACCTGATTTCTAACCATTTTACAAGAGTGAGAACACTCCTGAAATAAGGGTCCTTAAAGCCATAGGCTTTTGGGCACAAAAGTTCAATAAATGATTGTTTTAAGTTATAGACTATTATATAGCACATGCAAGTTATATCAAATTTACAGATGCATATATGTAAACATATGATAATATTTGGGTTATTATTTTATGCTTTAATTATAGTATTTCAAAAGTTGTAAAAGATTTAATATACACTTTTTCTAGATATGTTAGAGATAAACTAAACCTTATGGAATCTGCTTCTTTGATGATAATTTTTATTGACTAGATTTCAGGCCTTATTTCCTGCATGTTAATCTTATTCCTTAGTGGTGAAACAAATTTTTATCATGCTAAGAATTATGAAAATATAATTATTTTAATGAAGAAAAGGGATTTTTCAAGATTGGGTCTTTAAATGACTAGTACTCACTAAATTTGTAAAGACAAAAAAATCAAAGATTTTTATAACTAGAGACATTGGACAAAATAACTTTTCCAGGACTCTTTTTTGATTCATATCGCATTCATTTTGTTCTTTTTACTTCTTCTCTGCCATTCATAGAGAAACGATATTCAGGCTTAAGGGCACTTATGAAACCAAAAGTGGATTAATGAATCGTCAAATGGAAAATAGCTAACCTAACAGCACTTGTGGTAAGTCCCATGTTTTTAGCATCTTACTTTTCCCCTGGCTTCACCCATTCTCTTGCCAAAATCAACTTACCTTGTCTTAGGCTTACATACAGATCAACCTTGTTTTCTACATTGTGGAAATGAATAGAATTAAGTTACTTAATCAGGTAATTATTTCAAGTTAATTCATTAGATGGTTAGTAAATTATTCAATAAGAAATCAAACTCTACCACTACTGAGTTAAATACATATTGTTTAAACATTCCTGTTCAAACAGGTAGATATATATACAGAAAAAAATTTCAAAGGCAAGTGCTGTGGTTTGAATGTTTATTTCTTCCAAAACTCCTGTTGAAATTTAAGTTCCATTGTAACAGTATTCAGAGGTAAGACCTTCAGGAGGTGATTAGGCCGTGAGGGCTCTACCCAGTCCCTTCTTTCCCTCTTTCTCCCACTTCATCTTCCACAGTGTAATGAAACAGAAAGAAGTTTCTCACCAGATGTTGGGTTATCTAAACCACAAAAATAATCAAATTTCTTTGTCAATTGTGTTTCTAGCTGTATCCAAACTGGACATTTTATTATTTACAGACAATTATTATTTTGTTTTAGTTCTCTTAAAAACATGGTTTATATTCATGCTGTGAAACTTTAACAAGTGCTCTCAAATGCAGGTTTCTCACAACGGCAACAACAATAACAAAATATACAGAACTCATGAAAAGCTAAAATATTTATAAATATCAAGCAAAACAAAAGTTAATAAAACTGGCTGAACAAAAATAAATTTTTACCTTTTGCTTAGAATATTGCTAATCTTAATCTCATTTTTCAGTCAAGAAAACTTGTCTTAAGCTAGCTACAGCCTTAAACAACTGTGTAAAGTATACCCCTGTATAATTCTGTAAATAGAATCTAAAGCATGTTTGTTTCTTTGTTTCTTTCTGCCTAGTTCCCTTAGAATTTAAAAAAGACTTATATATATTCTTAAATTACAACAGTACAGTTGTTTGCATCAGTGCAATAGAAATCTATTTTCTTTTGTAATGGAACACAACTGGAAAAACTGGTTATTTTACCAAGGCTTTAACTGGAATGGTGTGTTCTCCTTTAGGAAATTGAACTTGACTTATAAAGCAATAAAGCCCTTGAGAAACTGGCCAAATATTCTGTGTATGCAGTCCTGTCATATGTAAATTTTCAGTGCTGCAGAAGAAATAGCACTTGAATGTAAATATTTTCAGCAAGGAAATTTTTATTTCTATAGAAGGGTGCGTCTCACAGATGGAGCAATGGTGAGCACACACCTGAACAGGGGAGTAGAAGGAGTTCTTATCCCTGATGCAGGTAGCCCCTACTGCTGTGTTGTTCCCCCAGTGGCTAGAGTTGGTCGGCACAGTCTAAGCAAATTCCGACTGGCTATTTTAAAGGGAACAGGGGTATGAACCAGAGTCGCAGGGTGAACAGTATGGGAGGAAGGACAATTACAGAACAGGTAACTAAATGTGACTCAGGTCAAAGCAGGGGACTAGGGGAACAGATGTGAACTACTAATTAGAACTGGTGGGAAAGTCGTTTACTAAAACTAGGATTAAGGGGGCAAAGAGAGCCAGGAAGTTAAACTTTAAAAGGGAGAACAAACAACAGAGGAGCTGAACATACTGATACATTGGTTCTTTGGAGGGGATCTCAGAACTCATCGTACTTAACAATTTATAGGCTAAAGCCTTTGAAGAGGAATTTATTATATCCTACAGTCCCTGTACAGGTTTTCTACCGTGTGGTAAGTAAAGAATGTCACTTTCTAACAGGCCAGTAACCGCAAGTTATCTTAAAACCTGAATAGGAGAGGAATTCACCCAACTCATAGTTATTAAAGGATACAAATCCATGGCTGGGCTGCATAATGAAGTTGCATTAAAGCTGATTTAAAAGGCCTATATAGCAAATAATTATTCTTGCTGTACTGTATACAAATAATGAAGGCAAGGAAAATAAAGCAAACCAGTCCTATCATGATTTGTCTTTTAATGAAAATGGGAAACTGAAGAGAGAAAATTATGTTTCAGAAACTATAGCACACCTGTTGTTAAATTCTAGTCTGTCCTAATTTTTTTCAATTTTCATTATCTTCTACAGTTTAAATTATATCTGTTACAGAAATCAGCTCCTGGATACATCAGACTCAAGTTAAAGCCTAAAGAGTTGAGAAACCAACTCTGAATAGCCTAGAAAAATGTCCTATCAATGTTAAAAAATAATAAGAAGAAATCTTATGCTGAAAATCATAAAAGATAAATAATTAAGTAAAAGTTACTCATCTTACTCAGTCTCAACCCTACCTCACCAAATACTTTTTGTTTTTTCTACCTCTCCTTTTAAGGCAAATAGTAAAACCTTTTTAAATGGAAATTATTTACTCTGCCACCCTTGCAGGAATTGCATTACTCAGTCTACTATTTGCAGTAGGACTATATAGTGTAGCACTCTTAGGGTGGAATATCAAACAGAGAACCTCAATTGCTATAGCATTTTGATTATCATTATCCTGATAGCAGGAATAACAATTATTAACAAAAAAAAAAACCCACATGGGTCTTTCACAACATGTGCCTCTCCCTGTCATTGGAAAAAAAAAATGTTGCTTCTGTCTCAACTAATCAGACCTAATTTTAAAAAAGATGCTAAAAAGCCTAGGACTGTTGTTTTTACCCTGCTTAATAAACCTTTTTCAAAAATTTTTGACTGACAGAATCATGGACATTTCACAGACAACTACCCAAAAACATCTACAGATGGTGTTGCTCCTGTAGTCAATCTAAGACCAAAAAACTTTCCGCCCCTGCTCAGCAGGAAGTAGCCAGAAAGAACATGTCACTCCTTATCCTTTTATAACTATAGGGTCTGGAATGACAGAGCAGGAGCACCGTCATCTTGGACAAACACTGCCACTTTAAGTTCCGGCTCCCTTTCTGGCCTCATGCATTTCAAGGAAATCACTTGGTTCTAACTACAAGCAGCCAGAAAGAGCAGATAGCGAAACACAAAGAAGTTAGCTTGGGCACAGAGGGAGATGTGAGGAAAGTCTCTTGGGTAACTGCCAAACTTTGCCCTCATACAATGGGCCCCAGTAAAACAGTGGGTCTTAATAAGCTCATTTCTTTCCCTTCAGGTGCACTAAGATAGAGAAGCTAAAAGCAGACTCTGGGGATATGCCTGCAGCTGCAGAAGGATGTATGGAAAAAAGCACACAACTCCTTCTCTAAGATAAGCACAACAAAGAGACACAGAAGCAGTCCAAACCTCCAACAAACTCCCCCACCCTGAATCCTTAAAAACTCTTAGTCTGTAAGATCGGGTGACTCTGACATAACTCGGCCAGTAGGCACCTCTCAGGTTTGTTTTCTCTAAAATAAATCTGTCTTGACTGGCGAGCTGACTTTCATGTTTCTTTCCTTTTTCTTTAATTCTCACACCAGGTGCTGACATACTGATATTGGACTCCGCATCCTCCAGAACCATGAGCAAATAAATTTTTGCTTATCGTAATTTACCCAGTCTGTGGTATCCTGTTATAGTAGCACAAACAAAACTAAGATGGTAAGAGTGTACTAATACTTTTCCATATTTACTGGATCCTAACACTTGTTTGTTACTTCCCTTTTGCAAAATGACCTCTCCCACTTTAAAAAACAAAGGCATTCCTAACATGTTATTACAGCATATTACTCATCTATAAAACCTTCCAGGCAACCAAACAAAAGAGTAACAGGAAATATTGTTTTCAAAAAAGGCTATTTTTATAGTGAATCAAAGCACAGCAAACCACATTGGGGCAACCAGTCTTTCTCTACATAAGTATGGTGTTAGAAACGGGATATTTTGGACTTGTTGGAATATTGTTAAATTTAATATTTACAGAAGATAAGCAAGGGGAGACTTTACATTTTCAATTTTCTAAATATATTCAAGTAATATATGGCCTTTAGAGAGCAAAACAAAGAAAGCGCTGATAAAAACAAGTGATATTTTTTCTACAAATTTAAACATAAGAAATTTTCCTTAGCTATGTTCTTCTCATAAACTGCTGAAATAAAATGTATCTAAAGCAGCAAAAGCAATTTAGGTTAGTGACACTGACACACAATTATTCATAGCTGAATGTTTTCAAAACTATCATATTTTTAAGAGTTATGTGGATATAGACATGACATTAAATATTTTATACACTTTCTTTTATGTGTAGTATATTTATTATTTACAGAGTAACTCATAAACTATAAAACCAAAATCAAATTATAACATATTTAATAGAATTACCACCTATTCTCCTGTTGTTTAATCTCTAAGTGTTTACTATATTCTAACTTCTAATTCAAAAAACTCTAAATTTGCATGCTAGTTGCTAAACCAATTTATTGTAAATAATATAGACCTTTGTCTTTCATAATTGGAGAGAAAAAATAGATCAGAAGAGCTAATACAATTAATGGAGTTATATCTAAATATTTACATATGCAGCTTAATTTTTTTAAAGCAGAATACCAGGCACACTCATGCCAACACTTTTCCTAAAGGGATAGCAATTTTCTATGCTAATTATCTTTTCATAAGTATTTTATAATTTTAGCTATGTATTTTTTTTTTGAAAATTAAGTAGTAAGAAATAGCACATCGATTTGAACTTAAGGAAGACAGACATATTTTTTCAAAAAAATGTTGAAATAGATTACAAATTTACAACTCTTTATGATAAAAGTAAGCAAGAAAATTACCATATACTGAAACAAAAATGGTGATAACAGGCATAACTACTAATCTTGCTAGAACATTTTGTAACATGAAATTAACAAAGGTCATAGTTCTAATAAGTTGCTCCCAGTTCTTGTTTAGGTAATTGATGTTTTTTGTGAGACAGGGTCTTACTCTCATTGCCCAGGCTGGCGTGCAGTGATACCATTGATCACAGGTCACTGAATCCTGGATTTCCTAGCCTCAAGAGATCCTCCCACGTCAGCCTCCAGAGAAACTAAACCTACAAGCAAGTGCTACTATGGCCTGGTCAATATTTTTTATTTTTTTGTAGAGATGGGGTTCCTCCATGTTGCCCAGGCTGGTCTCAAACTCCTGGGCTTAAGCCATCCTCTAACCTTGACCTCCTAAAGTGATGGGACTGTGGGTGCAAAACATTACATTACGGCCAATCAGAGAATTGATTTTGTAGTTTTCTATCCATAACGAAAAAGAAAAAGCTAACAAAGTTTTCAATGATTATGTCATTTTGATGATATATCACCATTTTATGTCTAAATTATAATCTGGAAGGAGTTTAAAGAATCCAGTATCCTTTCTTTAACATTCGCCATCTACTTATAAAAATGAAACTCACTGTTAGACTTAATTATGAACCTTATCTAATTTTAACAGAAATGTAATAATCAACTAATTACAAAAACGACCCTCCTAATATCATTGAAAGATTGTGTTCCAATAAATTGTATTTATTGTTTAATAGTTAGTGACACATAGTCTACTTTTCTTTTCATTCAAGTATTAATAATATAAATATCATGTATGTAATAATTCAATGAAGATGAATATTTTACTATTTAGCTATTTTATCATAAGATTATTATAAATTTCTCTCTCTATATGTGTTTATGTCTATCTATCTATCTACCTACCTATTTTCATTCCAAAAGTATATTGTCATCAATAAAGTTTTTCTTAGCACAAAAATATAATAAACTAGAACAAATTCTATTGTATAAGTGAAATGGACATACATTTTAAAAAGAAAATGAGTGATATGAAATTGTCTACTGTTAAAGAGTCTGCTTGCACATATTTTAAATGAGAAATGTCATCCATTAAATCACTAAGGTAAAATAATAATTTAACAGTTTTGCTTCTGAATGTTAATAGTAACAACACCATGAAAACTACTCCTTGAAACAAGTATGGAGAATCTTCCTTATGCCAGGCACTGGACTGTGAGCAAGTCAGAGCAAAAATAAAAACAAAATGTAAACTTTCAATAAGATTATATTCTAGTGGTAGATGGGATAACCATTTACAAGACTGTGGATTGAATATTATAAAGGAATTATATAAATAAAAGTTTTATGGCAGCATGGAGGAGGAAAAAATAATACTGTCACAAGTTATTGGAGCAATATTATTTCAATGGTTAATTATTTATTTAATTATGATTGTATTTCTTGTTTTACTTGTACAATACATCACGTAATTATGGATGTGATAAGGTGGTGTTGGGCAACTTTAAGATTAACACGGTATTTTCTAACTGGGTGACAAATATTAGTCTTAGAGTTGAGTGACACTTTTTTATATTATTCTATGTGCTGTTGATAAGTTTACTTAATAAAAGATATTTATCTAAGGAATATGATACATGAAGTATTTACTGGAGTAATAGAAATATAAAAATTACAGAAAATTTATGTTCTATAAAATTATATTACTCCATGTAGGCTAGTGTTTTAAAATTTTGCATTGCTGTCTTCAAAGGAAACTGCTCATTTGCTCTCCCTCTCTGTCTCTTTTCCCCTTCCATTGTGCTGGAAAGTCCACATATACATGGTGAGAGAGTTTTAATCATGCAAATATAGGCTATACTCTAAAAGAACACGAAGTCATTTAGAAGTAGTCTGAATGCACAATGACGTAAAGGAGTAGGACCGTATGTCTGCCCTGTAATATACAGGTATCTCTATACTACCACAAAGGAAATTGATATCTGTATTGTTTAAGCCACTGCAGTTTGAATCTCTTCCTTATATAACATAGCCTGTGATAGATTCCTTTCAGCCTATTGATATAAGGAGATTAGACAAATATTTCAATTTAGAATGGGAAAAATTCAGTTAATCAGTGTGGAAGACTGTCATGAGAAGAAATTCTCAGGCATGTTGCATTGCAAAATTCAGTTTTGTACAACAAAAGAACCACACATTGTTTCTATTTTTGAAAGTACTTTTTTTTTTTCAGGATAGCATAGGAAAGATAGGTGGCATATTTATAAACTTTTCAGGAATGCAAAGCATTTCTCCAGAAGAGATGACTTTCATTATCACTATTTTACTGAGAATTTCCACATCAACAAAGCTCTATCATTTTGGTGACATACGATACTAATAAAGCATCATGATGACCATGATGATGTATATGTGAGTCATAATATATCATCACAATGGTATCTCTGAAATGATTTATCAGAATTGTACATCACTATGGTGACATTGCATTGATGGTGAAGTACCAACAAGAATACATCCCTGAGACTTAAAATCCTTATTGTAATAATAAATGTTTCATTTTTATAAATTTATTCTTATGAGAAATGAACTATTACCATATGTCAGCTTGAGTGAAAAAGAATACAAGAAATTCAAATATTAAATCTATATGTTTGACTTCCGTGGAACATGAACTATTTATATACAGAAAGATTTAAGTTTGCAAATTACATGAACCTATTCCTCTATGTTTGAGAATACTTTGTTGCCATTATTCAATAAATATAAATAAAATTTTGTCTCAGACTTCCAACTTTTTTTTGTTTCATTTTTCACACATTAGTAAGTTGATATTTGTTTAGAATTATGATGTAAACAGGTTTTAGGTTCAAATTTGTTCTTGATAACCACTGAAAATGTTGTATCTGAACATGAAAAACTATATATCTAAATGAGATTATCAGCCCCAAGTGACAGGTGAATGTCTGTGTTCTCCTGATTCTCTGAGAGCTTAAAAATAAAGCAAGCATGAAACAGAAAATTCATCTTATTCCTTTAGGGCAGATTTGGCACCTCACAGACAGTTGAATTAAATTTGTCAAATTGCTGAAATCAGTGCTCTTATAGTGACAGGTGAGATTCTGCTGGTCTCTGGAAGGCTGGCTATGCAGTGTGATCATCGACTTTGATCTGTGGTGGACTCAGAAGGAGATGTACTAGCTGGTGAATGATTTCTAGCTTTTGAGTGGTATGGAGAAAATAGTAACTGCAAGAACTGAGGAATTAAGTACTTGTTGACAAGTACCATGGATAAGCCAATAAGGGAACATTTCAGGCTCATATTAATTGCTCAGAGGAAAGGAAAGAGTGTGAGAGTCTCCTTGGCAGTTTTTACAGATGTAGATTATCTTCTAGACCCAGAGGACAGACAGATTTGAAGACAATGCACAGAACTTAGATCTCATCCTGTTAATACTCGGATTGGCAAATGTCACACAGTCAAAATGTCAAATAGTTGGTGACACCAGTAGCAATTCATTATACAGTGGATTCGGTACATATAAGATTGGGTTTGAGAAGATTGAGAGGGTACAAGTAAGCTGTGTCAACAGTTGGCTCAGTTTCCCTCGACACCTTGTAACTCACACCTATGCCTCTACAAACGGTTCCTTGTGAACACCGACAGAGATAGAAAAGACCAAGCTTTTTTCAAGGATGGGTTGGATATGTTTGTGGGCATAAGGTGAAAATGCACTGTTAGCATTACAGCCTCACTTATCCAGGGGCCTAAATGACAGTGGTGATGGCAATCTTCCTGTTTGGGCCTGTTCTTGGACATTTACTCTATTTGGAAAGAGACATCATCCAATGCAGAGGTAGATCTATCTGAACGTGTGGGCAGTGGTAAATGCCTTTGCTTAATATACAGAATGCCAAGAAGGGCAACTTTAAGGAGACCCAAGAAAGACACATGTTAATGGATGTACAACATTAGGCACGAAGTGTGAGAATATTTTAATTGTATATTAATACCCACAAGAGAGTATTTAGTAAACAAAAGCTTAAAAACAAAAACACAAATGGTCAAGAAAACTCACCTAAAAGGTGTTCTCCAACCAGTTTCTGATACCATTACTTGACTATTAACTTCTTCAAAGAGTGCTTGGACTCAACAGGAGAGCTCCTTTTCACCCAGTCTCATCTAATCACTGCCATTCAGTGTCCAACCTGCCTTCACGATGAACAACACTTAGGTCCAACTATGATGCATACCTTGAGGACAGAAAAAAAAATAAAGATAAAAAACACTAGAGGGCAAGTTGATTACATCAGATCCCATCTTTCATGGAAAAGGCAATGCTTTATCTCAACTGTAGCTGGCAGACTTTTTGAGGTAAGAGTTTGTATTTTCCAGTTATAGTGTCTCATCCAACAATATTTTCTGAGAATTTTCAAAGTGTTTTATTTACTGGCATAGACACTCACATAGCAGCTTTCCCGATCAAGGCCATGGGCACATAACTATGAGATCCACGGATTGTACCACATACAGAACCATCCAGAAGTATCTTCCTGATAGAACACTTGACAAACACTATCATAACCTCCTAAAGGCACAGCTAAGGTGCCAACTTGAAAATGAGGTTCTGAGAGAATTGATTGCTATTCATTAGAATGTAGAATGCACCAAGTATCATTATCTCATGCTGTTGCCCTAATAGGCAGATACATGGGTACAGAAACCAAGGACTAGAGGTAGTTTCAAGGTAGAAGGTAGAAATGACCCTGCTAACAAGCACTTCCAGGAACCTAATTGTGGATAGATGCTTTTGTCCATTACACTTTAGACTTTGTGGGAATAGAGGTGCTGGTCTCAGAAGAGGGGTTATTTCATCCAGAGACACTAAAGAATACTATTAAACATAAAACTATAGCTGCATCCTGGCCACGTAGGCCTACTCATGTGAGCACATTAGTAGGGACAGAAAAGATACACCATACTTTTAGAATTTTTACAAATAATTTTTAAAAAAATATTTTATTGCACTTTAGGTTCTGGGGTACATGTGCAGAACATGCAGGATTGTTGCATATAGGTACATATATGGCAATGTGGTTTGCTGCCTTCCTCCCCATCACCTATATTTGGCATTTGTCCCCATGTTATACCTCCCCAACTCCCTAACCTCTACTGTCCTTCCCCTAGTTCCCCCAACAGACCCCAGTGTGTGATGCTCCCCTCCCTGTGTCCATGTGTCCTCATTGTTCAACACCCACCTATGAGTGAGAACATGCAGTGTTTGATTTTCTGTTCTTGTGTCAGTTTACTGAGAATGATTGTTTCCAGATTCATCCATGTCCCTACAAAGGACACAAACTCATCGTTTTTTATGGCTGCATAGTATTCCATGGTGTATATGTGCCACATTTTACCTGTCCAGTCTATCATCCAAGGACATTTGGGTTGGTTCCAGGTCTTTGCTATTATAAACAGTGTTGCAATGAACATATGTGTGTATGTGTCTTTATAATAGAACAATTTTTAGTCTTTTGAATATATACCCAGTAATGGGATTTTTGGGTCAAATGGAATTTCTATTTCTAGGTCCTTGAGGAATTGCCACACTGTCTTCCATAATGGTTGAACTAATTTACACTCCCACCAATAGTATAAAAGTGTTCCTATTTCTCCACATCCTCTCCAGCATCTGTTGTCTCCAGATTTTTTAATGATCGCTATTCTAACTGGTGTGAGGTGGTATCTCAATGTGGTTTTGATTTGCATTTCTCTAATGACCAGTGATGATGAGCATTTTTTCATGTTTGTTGTCCTCATATATGTTTTCTTTTGAAAAGTGTCTGTTCATGTCCTTCACCCACTTTTGAATGGGTTTGTTTTTTTCTTGTAAATCTGTTTTAGTTCTTTGTAGATTCTGGATATTAGCCCTTTGTCAGATGGGTAGGTTGTAAATTTTTTTTCCCATTCTGTTGGTTGCCGGTTCACTCTAATGATTGTTTCTTTTGCTGTGCTGAAGCTCTGGAGTTTAATTAGATCCCATTTGTCTGTTTTGGCTTTTGTTGCCAATGTTGTTGGTGTTTTAGTCATGAAGTCCTATTACAAATAATTTAATGTGGTCATAATAACAAGGTAGAATAACTACTACACAATGGGGCAGGGAGAAATAGCTTTGGTATTCAAGTGACCTACTGAGTCACTACTTGGTACTTCCTTGATGGGAAGTCAAATAAAGTGAGAGTAAAAGCTAGTGAGATTTCTGAGGCTGTGTATCCAGGCAAGTGTTGAATGTGTTCTTTTCCTATAGAAGATAGTAAATCACCATTGATGACTAAACAAGGAAATAAGACAGAAAGAAGGATAATTAGATGGTATAATATTTTTTATATGTGGTAAGTGAATTATAGATGTTAATACTATCCACTACTAAATATAAAAGGACATTTTTTAATACTCTGATAATTGCTTTAAAATTTTACCATTATAAATAGATTTCATTTACCACATCAAAAGTCAGGGAGTATTGTTATGTTCCATCTTTATTTCCAACAATGAGTCAATGTGATTCAACATTTATCTGTGCACTCTACATTGATACAACCATCAAACTCAAGCCAAGTATGTTTAAAAGACTTTAAAAAAATTGACCTTTGTCCTGATAAAACTCTTCAAAATCTAAAGCATGTTTTAATAAATGAACTAACATTAATATAGTAATAGAAAAACACAAGTTTTTATAAGTACCAGGATGTGTTTGTTATTGGACAACTTGAGGTACCTGCAAATTTTCCATTTGGAAATATCCAGCAGATTTTTTAGAAATATGGGTTTGTCAGGAGAGAGTATGAGATAGCTATAAATATGGTCAAAATTTATTTTGGCAGACCTTTTCTTTATTAGAAAGATTAACTTTTCTATGTAGATAGTATATACAAATACATATTTGGGATTGAAAACTATTTCAAAGGAGCAAGAGTTGAAGTTACCATGAAATTTAAGAAAATAGGTCAGGTGCAGTGACTCACCCCTGCAATCCCAGCACTTGGGAGTCTGAGGCAGGCAGATATCTTGAGCCTATGAGTTCCAGACAAGACTGGGAAGCATAAGGAGATCCCATCTCTACAAAAGATGCAAAATAGCCAGGCATTGTGGTGCATAGCTGTAGTCCCAGCAACATTGCAGGCTGAGGTGGGAGGATCACTTGAGCCCAAGAAGAACTTAAGATTGCAGAGAGCTATGATTATCATGCCACTGTACTACCTTCTGGGTGATAGAACAAGATTCTATCTAAACACACACACACACACACACACACACACACACAGAAAAAGAAATCTAAGAAAATACCTGTTTGAATTGAGAACTTTATCTTCAGAATGACTTTAGTGAGATACTGAGATGCCCTTGAACTTTATGTGGCTTTCAAATAAATATTTGAAAAGCTTGTTTATATTTCAGCAAGTTGAACTGAAGCAGCTAAAAGCAGAGGCTTTGATTTTTTGTTTTGGATTTTTTATCAATTTTTAAAAATTTGATCTCAGTATACTAAGACTAATCCCAATACTTCTCCTGAATACTCCCTGACTTTTGATGTGGTAGATAAAATTCATTTACAATGGTAAATTTTTAAAGCAATTATCAGAGTAATAAAAAATGTCCTTTTATATTTAGTAGTGGATAGTACTAATAGCATCTGTTATTCACTTACCACATATTAAAAAATGTTATACTGGCCCGGGGCGGAGACTCATGCCTGTAATCCCAGCACTTTGGGAAGCTCAGGCAGGTGGATCACTTGAGGTCTGGAGTTTGAGACCAGCCTGACCAGCATGGTAAAACCCTGTCTCTACTGAAAATACACAAATTAACTGGGCGCGGTGGTGGGTGCTTTTAATCCCAGCTACTAGAGAGGCTGAGGCAGGAGAATCGTTTGAACCCGGGAGGCGGAAGTGGCAGCGAGCCGAGGTCATGCCACTGCACTCTAGTAGTCTGGAGACAGAGTGATCATTCCATCTAAAAAAAAAAAAAAAAAAAAATTGCACCATCTAATTACCCTGGAAAAGAAGATGTCTAAATGTATATTTTTTAACAATGTACTCTCCATATCCAGGCAACCACTAGGTGACTAGTAATGCCTCTTAATAGGCACTTGTCAGAGAGGTACAATGTGGCAAAGGTCTTAAATTGAATGTATCTTATATGCCTGCATTATATTAAGTAGTTATGCAAATATTTATTCATTTAAAAAATCAATCATTGAAAAGCTAAATTGATTGACTGGAATCCTGCCCTCAGGGAAATTTTAGACTGAAATGCTACTTAAGGAAATAGATATTAGGTAAAGAGATAGATTAGGAGGGGCCAGTAGCGGTGGCTCATGCCTGTAAGCCCAGCACTTTGAGAGGCTGTAGCGGGTAGATCGCGAGGTCAGGAATCTGAGACCAGTCTGATTAACATGGTGAATCCCTGTCTCTACTAAAAAATGCAGAAATTAGCCAGGCTTGGTGGCAGGAGACTGGAATCCCAGCTACTAGGGAGGCTAAGGCAGGAGAATCCTGAACTCGGGAGGCAGAGGTTGCAGTGAACCTGGACTCCAGCCTGGGTGACAGATCTAGACTCTGTCTCAAAAAAAAAAAAAAAAAAAAAAAAAAAAAAAAAAAAAATAGGTCAGGAGAAGAAAGTATTGGGATGATTACTCTTGCTCTACTAAGATCAAATTTTTAAAAATTAATAAAAAATCTAAAACAACAAATTAAATAAATTAAGATTTAAAATGTAGAGAAGACGTGATAGCATTTGAAAATAAGATTAACTATTTTTGAGTTTTTTTTCTCAAAATTACAAGTGATAGAAAGTGATTTAGTTCATCTGTAAAAGGACAATTGACATGGAATTTCTCATATCGCTACACATTTTATCTGACTTTCCATTTTGGGACCTTAGCCACTTGTGGAAGAAAAAGCCATAGAAAATAATAATTAAAGATGCAAGCAGTAATGCTTTTGAAAACACATTAAGTTCATATTTTTCTTTTTAGAATTTCTTCTTTTAACTTATTTATCCTTATGTAAATTTCTTATCCTAGAATAATTTACAAACACATAACATTTTATTGCTAGGAATTAACTTGAAAAACAACTTTTCTAACATATTATTTTAGTGTCTTCAATTATTGCAGTGTTAGCAGCAATCTTGGAAGAATGTTATTGAATATTTCAGAGACTAATTTTTTGTGTTATTCTTATTAGGACATGTAAAAGACAGTATTGTATTAGAAATATTCTCTGGAAATAGTACACAATTTATGGAATGAGAACAGAGGAGAACCTCAAGGTAAAAAATCAGGTATTAATAAGAACTAAGTTTTTCAAAGCTTTCTTAGCTCCTCAGTTGAATCCACAGATGTTCGAGACTTGTAAAAGGCCTTGCTAAGGGCAAAAAGCAGTTATTGCTTCACCATTTATAGATATTGAGGATCATTTTATGTTAATGCTATTTTAATTATATATTACATAAGTCAAAATAATGGTGACTTGTATTCACATTTGATTTCATATATTAGAAAAAATCTATACTCTCTCTCCCTATATATTAAAATATATTCATGTATATGTAGTTATATGCATATATGATTATAGTTTTTGCAAGCAGTTTTGAATTATATGAATTATTCATTTACAACTAAATAATAGAGAATTAAATCTTATGTACAAGAATATGAAGTCACATCCAAAAATGGCTGATGGGAAAATATAAAAATAGTATTTCAAGCTGAGCATGGAATCACATTTGAATATCAAGCAAATAAATCGACATTGCCGTACAAATTACAGTGAATCTAAATTGCTTTACTGAGTATAGATGAAACTGTCACATCGGTAACAAGTTTTTAAGTTATACATAAGGAATTTACATTACATTTTCCAATTTTTATTTCTCAACATTCTTGGTTGCACAAAAAATAGTTAATTATTTTATTTAAAATACATTACTGTAGAATATTGCTTACTCATACTTGTGTGTTTGTATTAATTTGTGTATCTCAAAATCATCTTACAATTCCTGCAGTGCTAATCCAAAAAAAAAATGTACACAATTTCAAATGGTTTAAAAAATGCTTGAAACCCTGGATTCAAGTCCAGGGTATGAGGAAGCAGGACAGAGTAAGACTTAATTAAGCTACTTAGAATGGTGTGCAATTTAACACGTATGACTTGTTTCTGGAATTTTCCATTTAATATTTTTGGACTGAAGTTGACGTAGGTATCTGAAGCCTAGAGTAACTGAGTGATACTGTGGATAATGGTGAGGGGAGCTGTTAGTGGGGCGGGGGAGGGCTACTACATACGTTTGTGTACTAATTCGATTTCTGTCCCCACTAGACTGCAAGGTCAGGTTTTCAAAATATATTAGCCTTCAGTAAATATTTGTTAAAATAATTGCTGGTTTGTTATTATTATAGTCATGAGACATATGAGTACTTCATAATAAATGTGGCTTTTCTAATTTAATAAATAAAAAGGATGAGAAGAATAAAAAATAAATAAATAAAAAATGCTCTGCTTTTGTAAGTTTGCTTCTTGAAATAAACAATCAATGACCTTTTAGCTAGGTACTGAAACTTACTAACCCATACATTTGTGATTAAAGTATTATATTACAGTTTCCTTTTAAAGAAAACAAAAACGATATGTGGGGGTACTGATTTAAACATTTTTTTCAGTGATAACTTTGTCTATTGATTTTTCAACTGTTGTCATAAAAATAAATGTTATATTTTTACATACAGTAAAAATAATTAATTTTATATCTAAACCCAAGTCATAAAAATTTGAAGAGTCAAAGTTATTTTTTTTATTTTGAAAATTGAGTACAGAGGGAATGCCAGTCTCCTGGTAACTAATTATAACTGAAAGAGAATGAAAAATTGGAAGACACAGAGAGGGAGAGAATTTAAAAAATAAAATTACAGTTAATGTAATAGAAATGGCATTATATTTGAAATAAATTTCCAATTATATGTCAATAATACTATTTGTGTCCTAAGGAAAAAGAAATGTGATAAATAAAATTTATTTTATAGTTTTTTACAATGGAAAGTAATAAATACAACCTACATTGCACATGATGTAGAAAAACAAACATTATTTCCATATAATATTGTATTAAGTGGCTAACAGTTTAGTTTTATTTTATAGTAAAATGAATGATTATTTTGGGACTTTTAAGGTTTACATGAAATATTTATTATTAGCAACCTGAAATCTCAGAATGTTTGAGGTTCCCCGATGGAGTAAAAATGTGAGGTGTGCTCACTATGGGATAATTTTTTGTTTCGGATTTCAGGCCCACCATTTTCCAAATGTGTTCTGTTAAAAGAAAGGAATAGAAATAGTTCAAAAAAGAATATTTCAAAAATTGTCAAATTATTATTTTTTCAAAAATCAGAGATTTGTTTGCACGTTAATAAAAGGCATTGACATTTGCATATAAGAAAATGAATATTAAAGTGATAAATGCCTTCGAGCCATAAAATGACCATCTGATGCTCAATATAACAATGATTCTTCTTAAAATTGTCTATGAAATAGTATTACTCAATAACAACTATCCCGTACTTGTTATATACATAATCCAACCAACACAAAAATTTATATTTTAATTCATTAATTTGTTCAGAAAATATAGTTGCTGTAAAAGAATTATTCTTTTAAAATATAGCTAGCTTTGAAATGTAATTACAAATAATGGTCATGTAGTCTAAAATCTCTTCCTAAATTCGTTCCTTTTTTTTTTTTTTAAGAAAGTTTATCTGTACTGTAGTTAAAACATTTGAATCACAATTTGATTTAAAATGAATTATAATAATAGTTTTCAGAAAATATATTTCAACACTTGTAACACATTGTTTCTGTTTTAATCCTTGGCCTTAATTTTTGTCCTTGAATTCTGTGTCAGAAAGTTGAGAGGATGTAGATAGTGATTAATATAATCTGGATTCTAATTCCTCCCAGGTAGTACTGCTTCTGACTCATTGTATTAACTCTTCTTGGAAACACACAGATGATTATTTTCTTCCAAAAACAAAGTCAAGGTCAATGAAACCCTGATATCTGTATGGATCTTATTTCTGAAATTATATCTACTTTTTTTAGCATAAAACTTGTATTTCATATAGAACATGTATAATGCTTATTTTTCCATAGCCAGGAATGAAAATTTTAATTTTAGATAAAGAATAAATAGAGTGGAATGGCCCTAACTCCTTTGTCCTCAGAATCACTTTATAGTAAATTATGGCGTCAAATGGAGTCCCCACGTTTATTCTTTCACTTTAAATGCTTATTTCCTGATATTAGATTTCAGAAGAGTTATAAAAGTAGAATATGTTACTTTTATACTATAAGCATTAATAGGCAGGGAGGACATCTATGGTAAAGATTGTGTTTTTATGATATAAGAGCTTAGTTTAGCATGTATACCTTAAAAATCACTATGCAAAATAAATATAATATTTCAGTTTGCAAGATAAGTTTACTCTGAGTTATGGTATTGTTAAAGCTAGGTTGCACATTAAAAGATTCTTTAAGGAAAATATTTTATTAAGTGCTGATTTTATTTCTCACTGACAGGCTTGTAATTAATGAAAAATTATCAAGTTATTGTTAATTTAATTGATTTACACTTGATATTTGAGGACTAACATTAGTTATTATTCAAAATAACCAAATACTTAGCATGCTGCAAGATTTAGATGATCATTTATCTATTGAATGACAGTTTTTGAGGCATGCCTTCTTTTACAAAACTTGTTGATCATCTGCATTTCTGTCCTCTGCCTACAGAACAAAGCCTTAGTAAATTTTTTGTACTCCCAGGGAAAATTTTACATTAAGTTGAAGCATTATTTTAACTATCAAGTTAAAGTTTTTCTAAGAACGTAGACCATTTGTTATAGTTTTATCTAAAGGAACACAAATTTAAAATACTTTGGTGAAGAAAAACTTATTTTTGTTCTAAAAACTTTTTATTGGGACTGTATCAGAAAATTCAGCATATGTAGTGAACAAGCTAAAGATGACAGAACTATGAAAGTGAATCTGCTGTAAAGCAGAGATGCTCATAAAATGCATATGCACACAGTTTACTGAATCATTTTGTCTCAGTGCTGTGTTATTTCTATCTTAGTCATTAATTTCAAGATTTGATTAATCAGTATTGTCAGTTTTTGGACTCAGACTTTTATATTTCTTCTCAAATTTCAAAACACCAGGAGAAAAAGTTTTGTCACATATAAATTCAGGATATACTTTATCTGGTCACAATTTCATTCAGTATTCTTCAGCTTCCAAATTTGTTTTTTGTCTTGCTTAAAATTACAAATAGAGTCAAAATGCACCACAGTTAACAAATATTACAAGAAGCAAGATAATAGATATATTTGTCAAGCTGAGGTTTATAAGCATCTGGAAGTCCACAAAAGTTGCCCCAGTGTCCAGAAATGTTTGGATATTTCTTTTTATTTTTCTAAAATTTTAAAGGTAAGAATATGTGATTCTCATACATATCATTATATGTATCTTTGAGTGTCTGGCTGATTATCATAAAATATTACAGTGAGGTATTCTTTACTGTGTGTGTATGTGTGTTTCTCGTAACTTTTTAAGTGTTTTCTTTTTTTGTTTCTAATCACTTGCCACAGAGTACTATTTAAATTAAGTTGAGTTAATGAGAAAATGTTATTAACTTTATACTGAACAAAGGCATTTCTACCAGGTGAGTACCAAATATTGTCCTGGCACCTTGAAGGAATTGAGAATTTTATTGAGATTTTAGTGTAAACAGAGGAAATCAAGCAATAATTGAGCAAACACAGGGAAGTATAAACATGTTCAGGTTAAGTGAACCTACGCTACAGAAGTCAGAACTATGTCCATGGTTCGAATACTATTTTATTTCATCAGAACAACACATTTATAAAATAGTTTAAAAATACACTTTATTGGTTTTATTGTGTTGTTCATTTTTAATGGAAAAATTTGCATGGTTTGAATAAATGGTATATGCATTAAAAGTTTATTTCTACTTTTATGTATGTGTTTAAGTAATATTACAATGCTTCCCACCTGAACACCCAAAAAATGTGTCTTGCTTTAAAAGCAAATAATATGTAAATGTGAGAAAAAAATATTTTTATATCAAAAATAAAGGGCATATTTGCAATATTTTAATATAACAAGTATTTACAATATTTTATATTTATATTTTTATATTTAATATCAGGCATTATATTTGTTTTCTGTTACAAATATGAAAATGCTTTTGAATTATTTTAGATGTAATTTTCTACATATTAAAATACAAATTATTTTATAACTTATTTTTACTGTTTTTTCTTTAAAAATCCACATCTAATTCTCCTTTTAAGCACACTCAATGTTTCTCTTCTATTCATATTTCAGAATGAGAGTACGTAAATGATATAACTTAAAATAAGGAAATGAAAACATTTAATACATAATGACCTTTGATTTAACCTTATGTTAAACGGATTAAACCTGGTATTAAAATTGAAATCCTTACAAATCCTGAAAAATAGTGTTGAGCTTAGACTTAAGTTTTTTCATATTTTTATGCATTGTGTTTCATTTCAGTTGTCTATTAAAATCAAGAGTTAGTAAAGATAGAAAAATATTGAGATTCATCTAAGAGTTTTTTCTGACCTCAGGCAAATAGAGTCTATTTTAATGAAATTAATTCAATGAAAATAAAGTAAATATAACTGTTTTATAGCAAGAGTTACAGAATTAATATGGTTTCCCAAGCCTGATAAATGAGTTATGGATGTAATAGGACTACTAAATATTATGCTACTACTCTATTATGCATTATTAGAAAGTTTAAAGTGAAAAGAGCCCATCTATTTGAAATAAATATATATAATCTTGTACTTTTCTCCATTTCAGAATAAATTCATTAATCAAACATAGTGGGGAAGAGCAAAAAAAAATAGTAATAATTAAAACATCCAAAAAACTAGAGAGAATAATAATGAAGGGGGCTAAAACATATTTCTAACATAAATAATTATAGATGATTTGAAGCTACATTGAGGTTTATTTTTTTCCTAATATATAATAAAGCAAAAATAAGTTGTACTTTTCAGTTCAAAACAGAGAATGAAACCTCACATTTGCCTAGTACTTGTGTGTCAGGCATGGTCCATACATGAATACATATCAAGGAAAGTTCTTGTTGGATTAAATGAGCAAAAATCTGCAAAGTCCTGGAAACACTGTGCCAAGCACACAGTTATTTTAAGTTTTAGTATTTCCTCTTCTTCTTCTATTTCTCTTCCGCCAGCCCAATATTTCCCTTGGACAAAGCAAATGCTCTTATTTAGTATCATGTACACAAACAATATGGACATTTTATGCAGAGCTATATTTTATCAATGCATGGGTTTTGAAACTTACGAATACTGGATCACCTGAAAGCCTGTATAAAATAATCCTGAAATCAGGATGTGAAAAAAAATAGTAAGCAATGATTTATCCCTGGAGAGATTAAGATCCTAGAGCTAATTATGTAACCACATTTCCCCCAACAGTGGTTTTTAAATGATTGGGAATTTTTTTTCATAGTTGAGAATTCTTTCATGACATGCAAATTATAGTCATTTGAGATTGTATTCTACATGGTGAATTGATAATGGTCTTAGAAAAATCCAATAGGTTTTGATAAAAGACTGTACAATATGAAAAAATGTAAAGCATCACAGTAAGTCAGTAAGGCACCAGACAATTTCAAGTATAGGGAAGAGGTATTTGATTGGATGTTAAGAATTTGTGGTAGAAGATAAAGTTAAAAATGTAAGTAATACACATTTGTTCAGAATCGTGTCTTGCTGAACCAATTTAACTTCTTAAATTCTGGTCTTCTTTTGTTTCTCCATTAAGCACATTTCCTAATTACCTATTTAACTCATAGACTGCCTCTTATGTAAGTTTCCAATTTCATGGGAAGGACACTATAATACAGAGTAGGAAGGTCCTGGGCATGTAAAAACATAGTTACAAAGTAATATGATAACCAGAGAGAGGTGAGGACAGAGTACCATGAGTGTCCAGGAGATGTAAGTGGTTAATTTAGAAGGCAAACATGGTAAAAGAAAAATAAAATTTAAACAATGAAACATGAACACATTCTTGCCTGCCAATTGTCACATCTATAGAAAGATGTTGTGGGATATATAAAAGAGAAATAAAGAAAAAATCATAGTCCATGAAGAAGGAAAATATATGCATTTGCTTTCATGTGTTGCACCAAATACTGAGAAAGATGATCATTTTTTTCACTCTCATTTTGTAATGCATACACAATTTAATTACTTGCTTTTCCCCATATTATTGATATGTGACTACCTCAGACGTAGTAGCTTAAACAGCAACTATTTTTATAACGGTCAGGCATTGCAAAAATGAGGCTCAGCTGGGCTCTTTTCACTTGGGGCATTGAGACCAGGGCTTGTGACAAGGGTGTGGCTCACTTCTTTGATGCCTGGCTGCTCAAACCTCTAGGGAGAGCATGCAGATGAGCAACTCTTGGGGAGTGTTTTTCCCTTCGAACCCACAGCAGCATCTAGGGTTGTGTGTTTACAGCTCCCAAAGCCCCAGTGGGCATGTGTTACAGTGTGTTCTTTCAGCTTAGCCATCTGCAGGTGGCTTGTGGTACTCAGGTCAATTATACCCTCTGCATTATTGTAAGGACAGAGGGCTTTCTGTATCCTGAAGTTCTTGCCCTAGTGTACCAGAAAATCAGCTCACATGTGAGCTTGGAGAATGAGTGCAAGGCTTTAATGAGTGGTGGAGGTAGCTCTCAGCAGATGGATGGTGAGCTGGAGTGGAAAGGTGGTCTTCCCCTGGAGTGCAGCCACTCAGCAGCTGGCCTCCCCTCTGACCACCCTTGGCCGAATTTTCACTGGCATCTGTGTCTTTCCACTGTCGATGGCTGGCTGGGGTCTGTTGTGTTCTTCTGCCGATGTGTTCCTCTCGACGTCCAGCTGCTTGTGTCTCTGTCCGCTTAACTCAGGCTTATATGGGCATAGGATGGGGGATATGGCAAGCCAAAATGGTTTTGGATAACGCAACATTTGAGTGCAAAGATAGCAGTGCCTGCCCTCACTTAGGTCTCTGGGCACAGGCCTGAGGGTAAAGCTCTTCACAGTGACCCTGTCCTTCTTTACCCAGCATTTCCCTGTCCCCTCCCTTAACAGCATCATGCAGTTTTGTCAGGTGACAGCTGATCTTGCTTCTTTATGCTGTATTCACCTGAGATGAGTAATACTGCCGTGTAATCAAGAGTGCTGAGCTTTCATCTTTCACTACTTTTCAAAATTTTCCAAATGTCTGTTTGTACATGTATCTCATTCTCTAGACAAAGTTTCTAGAAGTGGATACTAGGTCTAATTAATTTTTTAAAAATTCTCAAAGATCTAGTGTAACACAGGGAACTGCTAAATAAAATGCCTACAAGAGCCAGGCTGAAAACAAAGGTAATGGCCCACAGAGAGCTTCATAAATAGTGAGTAACATAGATCTTGGTGTTGGGGATTGTGTATGAGAGAATTTTGATCACTTTTCTACACAGCAATAAAAGTGTCTTGAGGATGAATACACTCAGATTAAAGTCTCCACTCTGTCAATATCTGGGGACCACAACCGACCAATCAACCGAATAAAGAAGTGTTTCAAAACATTTTCTGGAATACTTACTTGGTCCTGTTCAAGGAAATGAAACTCCACCAAAAAGTGAAATGATTTAAGAGAAATGAAAACACGATAGTGAAAACTATCATTTGACCACAAAAGGAAATTTTCTGTTGTGCTGTGGAATGCAGCATAGCATAAACAGGGTTGTTTAAGAGATGAAACTTGTCCTCAGACTTCGCAAGCTCCTGTGTCGTCAGCTGCTTAGTGATTTTACTGCACCTGCAGCCAATGAAATCCGAAAACATGAAGACCAGATCTCTGCAAAAGGGAGTATGGTGTATGAACAGAAAGGCCAGAAAATGAGCATGTTTATGTACATATTTTATTAGTAGCTTTAAAATTGCTTTTGTTAATTGCTAATAAACTGAGTGACAATTTCCATGGTAAAAGTTTAATGTTTCCACAGAATCTAACAGAATAAAAGGAGTCAGTAGGGACAAGATAGGGAATTGTGGCAAACTTTTGCCCCAGAAGGCCAGAGATAGTTGTGGGTAGCTAGTTGTTACCACTGGGGTGAGGGGGGTGAAGCTTTTCGAGTTTTGTTAGATCTATCCTTATGATTAGTTCCAAGTTATTTTGTTCATAAAAATATTGTAATTTTGAAATGCTCTTAAACTATTATTTTAATGTGTATGTGTAAATACTTTTGCCTAGCATAGGGTCAGTGTTCAATAATTATGTGTCGTTTATTTGAATCATATAAGTCAAAATATATTGTGATTTCACATATTTCAAATTAAATGCAAAAGTAAAATGCTAACTTAAAATATTTCGTAATCTCAGTCATTCTTCTAAAGTAATAATTTTAGAGAGCTGTATATCATGTGTACCAAATTGAAATTAGAAAAAACAAATAATACAATAGAAAAAACAACGGGTCACAGAGCACCCTCTGATATGTGTATAGGGCTTTCATTGAGCTCAGAGAAAAGCAATCTCTAGTGATACTGCAAATTTCTTTTTAAAAGGTAGCTGACACTGTCAGGTGTAGTAGTTGGGAAATCTATGTAATCTTGTTTGATGTTGAATCCAAGGGCAAAGTACTGACTTTGTTGCCCAGAGCAGGCCTGTTATATGAATAGGAGGCTTCTATTTCAATGTTTATCCCTCAGGGAATTTGTGAGAGAATGTTCAAAGTTGATGCTTTAAAAAATCTAGCTAAGTGAAGAAATTAAGAATGATATGTTGTTTGGGTGATTCTTGATATAGGGCATTTAACTCCCTAAATTATCATTTATAAAATTTTAATGGAGTCAGAGAACGAAAAGCTTTTGTGGAAGTCGAGAATATAACTCAATAACAAGACCTTAAGAGATTGACATGTGAAGTCCTTATAAATTTTATAAAAGCTTCTGAGGAAAATGAGTGGTATGAATTTGTCACAGATTATTTTAGCATAAATGAGATCTGGATCAAAATCAAATAATGAAAGCCAAATAAGTTAAGGAAAAGAAATCAATGATATTTTTAATGATAGGAATCTGGGTCTTCAATATAAGCATTTATAAAATGCATTTTTAAAAACTACAAAGTTTGTCAAGTTCGAAATAAAATATTCCAATTTTATCAATTACAAAATTATTAGAGGGGCACCCGGCCAGATGCAGTGGATTACGCCTGTAATCCAGCACTTTGGGAGGCCAAGGTGGGCAGATCACCTGAGTTTGTGAGTTTGAGACTAACCTGACCAACATGGAGAAACTCTGTCTCTGCTAAAAATACAAAATTAACCAGGCCTGTAGTCCTAGCTACTCCAGAGGCTGAGGCAGGAGAATGGCTTGAATCCCGGAGATGGAGGTTGCAGTGAGCTGAGATCGTGCCGTTACATTCCAGCCTGAGCAACAAGAGTGAAACTCTGTTTCAAAAATAAAAAAAGAAGGGCACCTCCAGATATATTTTTTAAAAAATAGGATTTTTGGCATATATTTTTATAATACCTCTCTCTGCTACCATGAAACAATTGTTTTCTTTTTATCATCCCTTGTCTTGTCCATGAGGGGATATCTATATCTAAATATCTGCAAAATTTTTTAAAATGTACAATACATTGAGGGCATCATGTAATGATACAAAGCAAATGGTTGATGTAGACAAACATGAAAGAGCAGCAAGGTTAAGAAAATAATTACTGTATATTTTACAGTGTCAAACATACAGTCTGTTCAATAAATAATACAACATGTGAAATCTACAATGTCAACTAGAGATGGAGGCTGAGGATATTACACACTGACATTACTGTAATTAAAGAATGAAAAAAATAGCAACATTTCAGGACAAAACAAAATACACCATCTGGGCCTGCCAACTATAAATATTAAATATGGAAAAAGAAAGGACAAACAAAGCTAATATAAGCATCATGCCATTTTGCAAATTCATAAAGAATCAAAGGAAATCAAAGAATCATTATAGTCCTCTAAATGCTTCTACGGGTAATTTGTTGATAAAAGGAGTTGGCAGCACTTCATAATTTACAAAGGAAGATAGAAGACAGATGTCAGAAGCAGATGCACACTTCCCAGAAAGGAGAAGAAGGAATGCTAAAGCAAATCAGGACCATTTGCAAAATAGAGATAAAATAAATAGGAAAAAAATGACTGAAAAAAAGACTTGTTTCACAGAGTTGACCTAATCATTCTATTAAATTGATACTGATCTCTAGGTTATAACTTCTTAAGTTTGGAAGCGGCATAAATTGAATAGACAAGTTATTGATATTCTCCTATTTGCACAGCACTGTCCTAGACCAAGAAGACATACTGAGATAAAGAAGACAACTAACTGCAGAGATCTCAAAATATATTCTGTAAAGTGTAAAGGTGTTCATGTAAGTCAGAGTGTTTTGATTTTTCACAAGATTGTAGAAAATGAGTGATTCTTCTACCATCAATTATTCATCAGTTCAGCCACATGTTCACCATCCATTAATCTAAAAATATTTGAGAGCCTATTCTAATAATGGCCTCAAAAACAATACAGTTGAGGATATTTTAGAGGTCAAATAGAGATATATAATGAAAGAACAATAATTTCAAATTAGAACTCTATCATATTTAAACAAAAATTGGATTTGAATCATTATTTAGACACATGAATTCAAATTCTACTTGTCAGAATTCATGAGTACTTCAAAGGAAGACTAAGATGAGAACAATTATACTTCCTATTTTCCTTGACTATGACTTTAATATTTTAATATATATAAAAATTTAATGTTCATTTAATTTTAATTATAATATTTATTTAATATATGTGCATATACATGTACACATATCTATATATTCATGAATGTATATTATATACAGGTGTATCTTGTTTATTATGCATACACAAAAATCTATATTAAAATCTATATTAAATCTATATTAAATCATTAATATTGATATCATAACAATTAAATAACAATATTTAATTTAATCAAAAATATCTCAATGTTTGGTTTAATTAGAAGACTAATATTTAAATCAATTAAATAAAATATTAATACTTTATGATAGTAATGATATCTATGCTATTATAAATCATTAATGTAATTATATATAGTGTAAATTAATATAGTATAATTATGTTTACTATAAATTACTACTAATAAATTATTATCCACAAATTACTAATAATAATTTAATATAGATTTAATATATATATTAATATATATTTGTGAGTATGCATAATATACAATTACACCTGTACATATATAAGTTCATGTATGTAGAGATATGTGTACATGTATATGCACATATATTTATATGTGTAATATATGTTGTCTATGTGTTTAAGATAATTTCACATCCAGTATTAGAACTGACCAGACACATATATGTATGAAGATGACTTTCAGCTGAAAAAGCATCTGAGACTCTGTACTAGAATCTATCAAAAATTAATTCTGTAGTTAATATCATACATATTTGTATATTTATATAATTATTTTGCTCCCGTACATTTGTCTTCTATCACTTACTCCAAAATAGTAGACGGTAAGATTGAGAATGGTTTTAACAACTGGTAATATTGATCAAAAATGTCCTCTCTGCTGCTTCTCACTGTCCTCAATGATCTTCCTCTTTTTTGACCAGCTGTTCAGGTCCAATCTATTCCACTTATTCCATTCTGGAAAGACAGGTTCAAAGAGATCCTCTTACTTCTTTGAACTTGCAAAATATTTAATGTCAGTTTTGTCCTTGGTAAACTAGCATTCTGAAAAAGCAAAGCGGCTTGAAGGAAAATAACTGCATTGAAAAAAAGCAGTTGACTATTCAGGAAATGTGTTTTTAGTTTCCTGTCCAGGTTTTTTTTTTTTTTTTTTTTTGACAGAGGTTTATGGGAAACATACTCCAAACTATAATAGAAGCCCAAACCACTAGATATTATTGTGCATCTGTGTAATCTGTTCATATAAATACTTTCAAATAACTGGCTTTATTGAACCGTTACTACTTCAGGACTATTGAATTAATTAGTATAACTACCAAGCTTATAACAAGCACAGCTACAGCTATGGCAAGTCATGACTTACGTTTTTAAGAGCTTTTAGTAGAATAGCTAGCTGCCATATCCAGCAAATACACGTTATGGTTCTTAAAAGAACCAGATGAAAATAGAAAGGTGTAGCACAATCTGTATTAACATATGCCATCTACAGTATGTGTGTGACTTTGTGCATCTGCATGCATACACATATATTGTGTTTGGCCATGGACAAAATTAGTTTACATCTACTCTCTTGGTATGATTAATAGTACCTCCTTTCATACACACACACACACACACACACATTCATACACATACATATTTATACATATATACATATACATACACAAATATATGTGTGTATATATACATAACATATATATATATACCTCACATTGAAATAAGTTAAGTAGCTTACATATTCCAGTCCTTTCTTCTCTGATGCTACTTCTTTTAATGTCTGCCCACATTTTTACTTTCAAGTGTGCACATGTAAATGTGTGAGTGCATATACACATACACAGGTATCCTCATATGTAAACACAAGCACTCACACACCCAAGTCAACTTTTTTGCATCATAATAGTTCATGCAAGTAGTTATTGACACAAAAATGGCATAGCTGGAAATTTGTTTTTTCCTGTAACTGTAAAAACAACATTAGCCACTATGTCAAAATATATTTTGTCACTAGCTGAAAATTCTGATTAAAAAAAGATAATGACTTGCACAAGTTGGTGATGTCTACAAGGGATACATCTGTCTGTGTTTGGTGTAGTCATAGAGCTGATTAATTGTTGGAGCCTGGCAATTAGAACCTTTTTGAGTCTGCTGAATGGAGCTGGAAATATACCTCGCTAAGAGGAGCAGTGAACCAAGCTGTTTACAGATGTGCTCTGTGTAACTGAAGTAGGATTTAACTTAAGCAAGAGACCTCAAGTGAAGCATTAAAGAAACGACATTAGAGAATCAACTAGAACATCACTTTTAAGACAAAGTCATTTTTTCCAGACATTTAAATGTGTTAAATATCACTGGGTGCTACGTCAGTAATCTGGGAGACTAAAAGGACAGTAACTATTGGTGAAACATGTTGGGGATCATTTCCTTTCCATTTTGAGTTAAAAGGAGTAATTTTAAAAACATGTAAAGACTAGGAAACTGGCTATTGTGGACAGAGTAAGCAACAGTAAGTTTATTCTAAGCTTTTGCTGATCACATAAAGTACTTGGCATGGATAAATATTTGACATAAATAGTTGCTGTTTGTTTTTCTATAATCATGTTAAAAAAAATGTGCCTCCTCCACCACCTCACATAGATCGACTCAAAGCCCCAGTTCCTCGTGTCCGCCACCTCTACACACTCCTCCAGATGCTTTCTGCATCCTCACCACTACCTACCAATTCTGTCTCCGAAAGGAAGCCTACAAAACAGAAAGTTGCCACTCTTTCTATCTCCAGGCAAGGTTGTGAAACAAAGGTGCAGATTCCCTGATTCCTTACTCTAGTATACAAAGTTTGAAAAGAAGGAAGTGGTAGTGACAAGATTTCGGCATCAGAATTCAAACTTTTTTAGATAAGTTATTGTCAATATTATCAATAGCGGTTTAGGGCTTCAGGTATATAATGGGTTTAAATGTATTTGCTGGCAGAAAGGGGACTCCAAACCTCAAATAAAGTTAAATTAGGGGACTATAAACGAAAGAAACTACAAGAAACTGCACATAGATCCACAAAAGCAACACTGGAGGAATGAGAGTTGGTGATTAGGGTAGTTCTCTATGCACACACACGCACGCTCACACACACATACATATATATGGCACACAACATGATATTTTGATATACATATACATTGTGAAATAATTACTACAGTTAAGGCGATAGATAAATGTATTTGGACATGTGTGGTGTTTCCTTTTTTGTGACTGATATCATCAAGTTGAAGATTTCCCCCTTCATCTTTCTCATATATGTTATGCTCTGTCACTAAAATAGGATATGAAAGGCACCTAAAGATGTGAACAGCATGTATCCATATTTGAAGTCTGTGCCCATATCCCTTGCTTACAGCTGCTCCCATGGGAGGATATGTTCTGAATCCCTGATAATCAACCAACACTTTCCCAAGTTGGACTTTGCCTAAACTGCAAGGGCTAATTATAATTAATGCTTTGATAATGTAGTTCAGAAGCAACAATTTATGAATGACAACATGATTGCTCAAAGACATAATTGTTTGATATGATTTGGTTGACATAAACAGAGTGTAACCACAGGAATGACAAAATAATTGACACGTTATTTTAAAAATGTGAATTATTATATTGATTTGGATGTCAATTAAAAGTTGATTCTACATTCAAAGACTTGATAGTGAAAATTACTTCAAGGATGTAAAAAGTCATTTCATGTCTGCATTTATTTGCAAATACAAGTACTATATGTAACTTTTTAATGTTTATTAAGGAAAATTTTATATTATGTATTTTCTAAACACTCAACACGTTTTATTGTTTGTTTCTTTTGGACATGAGAGAATCAAAGTGAACAATAAATTTTTAATTTTTTTTTTTGAGACAGTTTCCCTGGCTGGAGTGTAATGGTGAGGTCTCGGCTCACTGCAACCTCCACCTCCCAAGTTTCAGCGATTCTCCTGCCTCAGCCTCCCAAGTAGTTCAGATTACAGGCACCTGCCATCAATCACAGCTAATTTTTGCATTTTTAGTAGAGATGGGGTTTCAACATGTTAGCCAGGCTGATCTGGAACTCCTGACCTTGTGATCCGCCCACCTCAGCCTCCCAAACTGCTGGAATTATAGGCAGGAGCCACTGCGTCTGGTCAATTTTTAATTATTTTATAATCAAGTACATGGCAAATAATAGGCTCTCAACAATTATTAGGTAATTGAAATAAATAATTTTACATTTCTAAACCTATTTTTGTTAACCCTCCCAACTACTTTAATTATAATAGGAATTGCATAATTAAGTCAATCAAAAATTTTAGTGGTCTTAAAATAGCATGCATAACTACAATCCCAATTCAGCCTGTTAATTTTTAAAGTTTGTACAGCCCCCTTCCCATTAAGCAAAACAGTATTTGAATTTCATTTTATTAGTTGAATGTCAGAATACATTTTTGTTGATTTGTTGCCTAAAATCAAACATATCCTCAAAGGAATGACTGAATTATAAAATGTTTGAGATTACAGAGATAGATGTATAGATAGAAAGATGATAGATGATAGATAGATAGATAGACAGAATGAATTCTAAAATCTCTGACATCTAAATCAAAAGGCTATGACAGACTTTCTAAGAACAATTTTAAGAATTTCCAAAGGTCTGGAACAGTATTATTACATTATTCCAATCAGCATTTGATCTCAGCCTTGAAAGAGACTACAGCCTGGATTTGGATGTGTGAGATTACCTCCTTGGAATTTGAAGAAAGGATTGACCTAAATGGAAGACAGAAGATAGTTGAGTGACTCATACAGAAATGTGGTTCTGAAGAGCAGAGACTTAGAGAGCTCTCACCAGGCAATGAGGAAACTTGGTGACCAATATCTTAATCCAAGAAAATATCTGCCCCAGATTGCTGAGTTCCAATGTATAGAAAGGATTAGGAAATAACAAATCCTTTGAGTACAAGAGGAACAATTTATTTTAGAATCATAAAACCCAGAATTTGAATAAAGGTAGGGGAAAGATCAGGTTAAAGCCTCTTAGGAATAAATGCCTATCAATTATCAAAAATCTTATAATTTTATATTATAAAATATCCCTATGATAGAGTAAATAGAAAGTTGTTAATCCCATTCAGTTCAAAGATTATATTACCATCCAATTTGAGAAGTCTTTTGCATATTTAATATACATCATTTTATAAAAACAGAAGAGTTTAATGCCTAATTTTGTTCCTGCTTCTTTTTTCAAGATCACTCTAACTATTCTTGTCTTCCTTCTGTTTTTTTTTTTTTTTTTTTTTTCTGATACAGGATCTCACTTTGTCACCCCTCCTGGAGTGCAGTGGTGTTCTCATGGCTCACTGCAGCTTTAATCTCCTAGACTCAAGCAATCCTTCTCCATCAACCTCCTGAGTAGCTGAGACTACATATATGTGCCACCACACCCAGCTTTGTGTGTGTGTGTGTGTGTGTGTGTGTGTGTGTATGTGTGTGTGTGTGTTTTGTAGAGATGAGGTCTGGCTATGTTACTTAGGCTGGTCTGGAACTTCTGGACTCAAGTGATTCTCCCACCTTGAACTCCCAAAATGTTGGGCTTAAAGGCATGAGCCACCAAACCTGGCCCACTCTAGTTATTCTCAACCATTTACTCCTACCTGTAAATTTGGGGACTATCCTATCAATTTATTTATGAAATCATTTGGATTACTATGAAATTGACATCACCATAATACTGATGCCTTGAAAATATTCAGCTTTCTCTGTACTTAGGTCTGCTTTTATTTCTGTAAAAATGAGTCTTGGGTCAGCACCTGCAGAAGTCTGACCCGCAGACCCAGACTCAAGGATGATGAATGAATTCACTCTCACACCATTACAGCAATACAAGTGGGCTAGGGATGGCCATTGGCTACTTTCTGAGGGCAAAATGCAACCAATCGAGCCAGACCTTCTGTTCATCCACAATTTTATTCCATCAAGATTTTACAACAGAGATTCTAAGTTAATACGCTTGTGGATAATTAGCATGGTTAAGAGAATGGTTTTACAACTGGTAAAAGCTTTAGATTCTGCGCCCTGAGAAAATGCTATTAACAGGTAATTCCCCTTTGATCTTCCCTGGAGAGACCACCCAACACAAAATTTGCATGAGTAAACAGAGTGGAGATAAATGGCTTGGGGTAAGGCATTTGATCAGTCTCTGTCTCTTTCCTATGCTAAGGTTAATGAGGCAGCTGACTTCAACCTATCTCAATAAAACCTTTTGGCCTTCCAAAAAGGTTGAGACTATAATCTAAATATTTTCTGTAATATTTTGCCAACCACCTTGAGTGAATAGCAACATAAAAAGAATCACACTTTTCTTCAAAATACGTTACATATTGCTATTTGTGGTGTCTAGGTGATTTTTTTGGTTAGTTTGGTTTTGTTTTGGCTGATTTGGTTTTTCTTTTATTGTTTGTTTTGATATTATCACTTATTTTGAATATTCTATTTTTGTTTTAATGTGTTATATATTTTCTCTTTTTTTCATTTATTCTTGAGTTTTTTGATCATTGATCTGTTATTCATTTTTTGAAATATATATATATATTCTTTCAATATTCTTTTAGCAGTAACCATTTAATTTTTAGTATGCATACTTGATATCACAGTTACCATGTAATCAACATCACTATCCTCCTTAGGAAAAATATAGAAATTATAATAAATACAGGAGTTTTAAAAAATTTTAATATAATTTTCTTTTTTTCTGCTATGTTATCTGAAGTTCGAGGTTCATTACATCTTCAACTTTAAATAGGACTTTGTGTATTTATTCACTTAATGAATATATTACCAAAAGTCTACCTTGTTGTTATTTCTCTAATTTTCCACTTGCATTCTCGCTTTCCTTCTAGATTAATACACTTTAGTCATTTATTTGGTGAGAACTCACAAGTGATACTCAGCCACTCTTAAATTCAAAATATTGTTATACCAGCCTGGGCAACACGTTGAAACCCTGTCTCTACCATAAAAACAAAAATTAGCCAGGCACAGTGGTCATACCTGTAGTTCCAGCTACTTGGGAGGCTGAGGTGGGAGGATTGCTGGAGCCTGGGAAGTGGAAGTTTCAGTGAGCAGAGATCATGCCACTGCATTCTAGCCTGTGTGCAAAGTGAAACCTTATGTTAAAAAAATTTATACATATATAATTTTATTATCTCTAGTTACTGATAAGATAATTTCTTTGGTAATATGCATTTCATTTTTAAAAACTATCTTACCTCAGACTCAGTATACAACTATGGTATAAAGTCTCATATTCCTTTCTTGCAATCTAGAAAATTATAAACCGTTATTACTTTTAATAGTGCCTCTTTCCTCTTCTAGCCTTCTGGCACTGTTAATAAAGCCTTCTAGGCACTTAGCTTGAAGCAAGGTGTTCAATTTAGACACTACCTTGCCTGTGTATGAGATAGCTTCTCCTGGCCCAGCTGCTATGAATCTTCAGTTTCAAAATCATGTATCAAAACTCAAATACATTGGTCTCACGTGAGTTTCTTTTTATCTTCATTATTTTCTATGCAGATAATTTACATTTAAAATTAAAAATGTTTTATTCTATGCTCTATTTCTACATATTTCTGGTGAGAATAAGGCCAATTCTAGTCAAGTCCTTTTGCAATGTTAAATATTTATTCATGTGTTTTCTAAAATGTGAATTTCCAAAAGATACACAATATTTGGATTCCTTTTAAATAAAAAAAGACAAAACATCAAAACATACAAAATCTGAGAATGTATTACTACTGACCATATTGCTTAATTTCAGCTAAGTTTAGAGATTTGTTGGCTTTTTTCTCTAGTATCCTTAGTAAGGTTGACTTTGTTTTTTCTCTCTAAATACCCTTTAACCCAACTTTTTAGGAAGGACAAGGCAACTTCTTAAAATTCTGCTTAGGTTCTCAGGAAATGTCATTCATTTGGCACAGCTCCCAATGTGTAGCACAGCTTGATTCCCTGCACAGTCCCCAAAACAGCCAGGCCTGACACTACGAAGCTCTTTCAATGACAAGCATTCATTCATCTGAACTTATTCTGAACTTAGAGAATACACTTAAAAAAAAAAAAGACAACAAAATTACTTTGAGAGGCACATTCTAAGGTTTATGCAACTAGTAAGTATTTCCTCTTTAGAAGACTTTTTATCCTGTAGAATGGTTTTAAGGACATTCCTTTTCTTTATATTTTAGCAGGAGACCTGACGCGTCCCATTGAAAAAGATTTTAAAACATTTTTGGCAGTGTTCTTCTTTCAGAATTGGCATTTGTCTTTGTTTAATTGGAAAGTAAAACTTAAAGTTCACTCTTATTTAACTTCCACCTAGGAAAAGAAAAGACAAAAGTAAAAATGGCATGGTGTAAATTTTAATGACTGGATTTTACACAGAAATATTCTGGGTCCCTTTTGATTTTCACATAAGGAGATTTCAAATCAAATCCAAATTACACAATTGTGAGCTGTAAAAGATATATTGTGTCTGTTAATAAATATGATATTCTTAATGTGTTCATACATTTTAATTTATTGCAAAAATCTCTACTTACATAAAAAAAGCACTATAGAAACAGACTCTGGAGTCAGATAGCCTAGGATGAAATACTGGTTTTACATTTACTACCTGTGAAAATATGAGAAAATTTCTTATTTGTGCCTCCTTATCCTCCAATGTGTAATAAGAAGAAAAATAGCACTTAACTATTAGAGTAATTGTGAAGAATGAATAAGTTAGTATATGATGTTTGGAATTATGACTGATGCTCAGTGAGTACACACTCATTTTAACTGTTAGTTGGTGTTAATCTTTCTAGGCTTCATTTATACACAAAGTCCACGGTTTCAAATAATATTGCTTTCTTCAGTTTGTCTCCTTTTACAAGGATAGATTTCAATTTACAGCAAGGTTAGTTTATATATGAAGTTTCCTATTTCTTATATAGAAAACCATCTAGTCTTTTTTGTTGGTTACAGAAGTTCCTTTCTAGTTTATAATTCTACAACTTTATATAATCTATATTATATTGTATCTCAGTCCAGTTACTGGGCAAATGTCCCACTTTACTTCGAGGTATAAAGTAGGAGCAATTCTTAGGCAAAACCTGCTATCTGTCTTCAATGCCTGTTTTTTAATTAAAAAAAAATTCGTTTGCCACCTACATTGCTTTTTTTTCCTATTGGAAATCTAATGCTTTTTCAGTAATAAATTGCCATGCATATGCTATGTACATTCTCCAGTCATGATATGGACATCTATCGCATTGAACATTTTGTTGGTTGGCATAACCAAAGTTGTTTTGCCACTATTCAGTTATTTTGCCATAAAATATTTTATATAATGATGAAAATTTATATCTGTAAAATGATTGTAATTCTATTAATAATAAGCATCCTCACTATAAAAAATAACAAAATGTGGTCGATTTCTTTCTAACTACTCTAGCACAAGTACATACACAGAATATATGTTTATAATATTCTGTTCATATTATAGATTGGTTTTCACATAATAATACAATATCAACCTTTCAGTAGATCACATTACTTGTTTAGTACCATTATTTGCAATGTATTCTTAGTATTCTATCGTATGTTTATGTTTATAAATAAAACAAATCTTTGTACATATATATTAGGCTCTTTTGTCTTTTTTAAATTCTTGAATATAAAGTTTAATGCTTTCATTTTTGGTTTTTGTTAATAAATACAGGCATCTTATCTAATACATTTACTCCAGATGACAATTTTTGGGTATAACTAGCAGATTTCTTTTACGTGTCTTCACATATTCTGCTATGCCTTTGATTAAAGCATCTCAGATTCATTGAGGAAAATTTCAAAAGTACAGAAAATGTAAATTCTATACCAATGTGCCTTTGATGTATATTTCCACTATTTTTTTAGACCTAGACCCGTCTGATTTTGTGCTATGGATCATCTTAGGGCTCTACATATTCCCTAATTTAAAAGTTTAAATCTAATTTTAATTATTTCCACATAGAAATTATTTAAATTATTTTCTGGTCCCCTTTTCTACAATATTGAAGAAATAAATATAGCTTAATTCTTTGAAGAATTTGTACTAAGTTTAAATTATTTTTCTTTATAATGAAATAACACAGCGGCAGTGCTAAGAATGAATCCAGACTTTCTAACGTCAAAAGTCATGCATTTAATACAGCATACTAAATTGTTGGCATATAAAAGACCTTTTGTTTCCTTCTGAGAATATTTTGTGTGTGTGCAAGTGTACTTGTATACTCATGTGTATTTATTTTTTACCAAGTGTAATTACCTTTTCATCCCATTGAGTCTATAGTTTATTAATTGGATTCACTTTCATCTTATAGACAATCAATGTATCATTTGCAAACATTTCCAATAATTATACTTTGTTGACTTTTCTACTTATTATTTCCCCTTTGTGTTTCTTTTGCTGTTTTTGAAGTTTTTTTTTTATGTTGGATGCTAGTTTATTATGTCTTTATTCTTGATAAAGTAGTTATTTAAGACAATAAAATTCACTTTAATTATTAATTGATCTATACCCCATCAGAATTTGTACATTGTTATTAGATCTTTCATTGAGGGTAAATTTTCTTAGTGGACAAAGGGCCTGGTGGTGTATATGGATTTTTGTGTGCCTGTGTGTGTAAGTGTATGTGTGTGTGTGTGTGTGTGTGTGTGTAACAAGAACAGGAGACTGAGCTTCAGTTCTGTGGATTCATGGACCATGTATACCTGGTTGACTGGGAGACTGGGGCTCAGAAAGAAAAAAGAATGAAAAATTAGCAACAGTGGATAGAGTAGGTAAGAGTGTGAAGATATTTATATAGGTCTCAAGTGCTCTCTAGAAGCTATCACTCCAAAGAGGGACAAAATAAACGGTTGAATACAACCCTTCAGATGTCAGTCGGAAGCTCTATCCAGACATCTCTGTGCTTGCTTAATGAGTTCATGCACAATGTGTTCATGGTGTCAGAGAATGAGGCTAAGGATCCACTCAAAAACAGTAAATTTTATCTCACTGGAAAGATACACCGGTGGTAAGGTAGCAAATAGAAAGATGCTTCATATCCTAAGCCATCAGGAAAATTAAAATTAAAATGACAGTGAAATGCTATTACTTACCTATTAGTATGAACCATGAACATTTTGCACCTATTAGTATGTAATAGTATCTTATTTCTGGCCCATATCCAGAACATTCACAACACCAAATGCTAGTGAGAATGTAAACCAACAAAAACTCTCAATTTTTGCTGGTGGGAATGCATAGTGGTATAGTCACTTTTTAAAGCAGTTTAGTAGCTTCTTACAAAACTAAAAATGCACTAACTGTGTGATTCAACAATTCAACTTCTTAGTATTTAACCAAAATGGTTGAAATTTTATGGCCACACAAAACCCTGCACATGCACCAGCCAAAATGCCGAAGCAACTAAGATGTTCTTCAGTAGGTGAATGGAAAAATAAACTGTATAAGTCTAGGCAGTAGAATATTATATAGCAGTAAAAAGTAATAAGCTATCAAGGCATGATAAGATGGGGAGGATCCTGAAATGCATATCAATAAGTGAAAGAAGCCAATCTTAAAGGGTATATGCTGTATAATTTTAAATATAGACATTTAGAAAAGGCAGAACTCAGGAAACAAAATAAAGTAGTGGTTGTCAGATGTTAGGTGGAAAAGAAGGATAGAGGAGAAGCACAAGAATTTAAAGTAGTGAAAATTTGTATGCTATAATGATAGATACATGTCATTATACGTTTGTCTAAACCCATAAAATATACAACGCCAAGAGTGAACCCCAATATAAAATGTAGGTTCTGGAGAATAAAGATGTATCAATGTAGGTTTATCAATTGTAACAAATATATACCCTGATGGGGAAGTTGATAATGAGTGAAGCTATGCATCTGTAGAGGGACTAATGGATCAGCTCTGTTCCTTTTGCATGATTACTGTGAAGAATCAAGGCTAATCTGGCTAATTTCACTACCAAACAGGCTATGTGCCAATACCAGAGGTTAACCCAGACCCTTAGTATGGCATAAGAAGAAACTGTTAGCAGGTAGCCGGTGTATTAAACCTTACACTTTTGATTACGGAGAGTGGAACAATTTCTCTCTTCAAGGTCAGATTCATATTCCAGGAATAAATATGTTTTCTCTGACCAGCACCATTAATTGAGAACTTCCAGAAGAATAAATTCCATGAAATCACTAGTATATCATTTGTTCCATCTCCCAGAATTAGTTGGTTCCATAAAATGGTTGAATACTCAATCATGGGAAATACCACTTTAAGAGATTGAGGTGAATTTCTGCAGTAGGTGCTGTATACCTAAAACCAGCAGCCAAAATATAAGACTTTATCCCCATAGCCAGTAATAAAACACTCAGGACCTTGGTAAAGTCGTGAGACGTCCCTCCCATAATTGTATGCAATGACTACAGAAGAGATTTTATTTCCTTTGCCCATGACCCTGAGTTCAGTGTGTTTGGAGATCATAGATCCCAAGAGAGAAATGTTTCCACCAAGAGACACACAAATGATTTCATAAATATGAAAGTTGAAATTACTCCTGGCCATTTTGGTCTTTTAATGCTGATAAAGCAGCAAACAAGGGAGGGAGATACTATACTAATAGTCTGATTTATTCTGCTTATCAAGGGAAAATTTGGTATTGTTATGCAATGGGAGCAAAAGGTGTTTGTGTGGACCCCAGTGAATTCATTGGGGCGTCTCTTAGTTATCCATGCACAATACTCATCAATATAAAGCTGCTTTAACCTCCTGAATACAGTAGCCCCATGGACTCAGATCCCGAAAGAATAAAGCATTTGTTTATCTTAACAGAAAAATATCCACCCCTTTGAAGCATTGAAAGTATAAATGAACATGCAAGGAGTTGTAAAGATATCTATGGATGTCAATGAAGGCTCCATGCTCAGTTATAGAAGGTACAATTACAGCTGTTATGCTATTCAAAAAATATTTTCCCAGGCCTTCCTCAATGGCCAAATGGTGAAAGAAGGCGGCATCACTAAGATATTAGGGACCGAGGAGAGTGGAGAATACCAGAGAAGTCAAGGCATTTTTTTCTTCAGGCCTTTCTTTGACAGGTAGCAAACATTAGGCTGAATCACTCTAGCAAATGCTACAGTTCCTATCAGGTAGCCCCTGCTCTCTGTATATTTACAGAAGTTTTCTACTTTTACTCCCTCCTCTTAACTTCAGTAGTGGTCCTTGGCTAAAGCTAGCCATAGAGTATTGCATAATCTTCTGTTGTTTTCTCTTAACCCCGCCCATATTCTTCTCAATTTTCTCCTTTTTGTGTGCCATTTCCCATTTCTAGGAACTGGAGACATAAAATAATAAACTCTTAATGATAGGGTAATCAACACAAATGATTAAAGTAGACAATGTCTACAGAGTCAGTGGTTTAACAAAAGAAAGATGAAAATTTGAATAAAAGAAAGGTCTGGAAAATATCAAATAAGTTAGTTTTATGTTATCCAGTACTAAACTGTGTAAGAGATTTTGTTATTCTGTTCTGTTCCTGATTTGTTGGCATTGAATTAAGATTGAATAGTACTTGTTAATATTAAAACTACTTCTTAAACATCCAAATATACTGATTTACCTCTAACTTGGTATTCATAACTAAGAAAGAACAACTGTTAATCATAGAGTTAAAAAATTGTAGCTTGTATAAACTATAACTATTATTTAATTAAACTAAATTGCAAAGGAGAATAACAGCATTCTCTAATGGCAAGCTTAAAAATTAATTCCCAGTTTTTACTGTCTTACTATATTTTGCCATAAACATACTCCTGTGTCAATGTTCTTTAAGTCACACATGCACCAAAAAAAACTTAAATGTTTCATTAAAAACACAATATTTTTTGTAAGAAATATCCATTAAGTAACTATGCTAAATGCCAGGAACTGTGTTAGATGCAAATTATGATTATTTATACCTTCCCAACATGTACTTATAGACCAGTGTCTTGAGGAATCCAGCTCCTAGTTAAAAATCTAAGTGTAATTTCTGGCTTGCCCATAGACCTGACAAAGGCTTTACATGGAAGGCCTCAAGTGGACAAACTGCCATGCCCACATCAGACTCTCTGTGGACATCCAGGACATCACAGTCTCTAAAAGGAGCTGCTGTCAAAGAATCAGGCCCCTCTGGCCTGGCCTGTTGTTTCACATATTTGTATTCTAGTCCCTGAGCCTGCATTCCTAGGTCACTTTCTCTGAGGCCTTGTACAGAGTTGCCTCTCAAGATCTCCTCCAAGCCCTCACCACAACCCTATGGTCCAGAAAACTGCTGGGGTATTTTGTTTTGGGGGATTTCTCGATGGTAAGATGACCCCAATATCTGTGCTGACCCTTGACCGACACACCTTTCTATCAGGGAAAATGGCACAGGTAGAGTCAGCATATTCTCAGATTTTAGCCGCTGGCTCAAACCACTGCAGTAAGGGATTAAGAAGCTTAACTCTTTCATTTTTGGCTTGTTGCTTTACTCAGTCCCTCTGACACCTGGCAACTCAGCAACTTAGCATGCATTTTCTCTTATTTGCAGCTCAGCTGAGGTGCTGACAGTCCTGAGATTATATCCTTTCTAATGTTATTATTAACTAATTATTATTAATTATTTAATTTCTGCTAGGCAGATACTATAGAATTGAAAGCCCAGTTTTGCTGAAACTTTAAAGTTTCAACATCAGCAGAATAACAGAAAACTAATCTGGAATATTTTGAGTTAATGACAAAATATAAGTTAACATGATGTGGGCTCAAGAAAAGTGTGGCCAAATTCAGCAATGTTTGATTACTTTGTCTGCAGGGTAAGAAGTACATAATCATGTTTTCCAAATAAATCAATTTATTTGCTTCAGCATTGATGCTATTGAAATATCTGTAGGTATCCACATTCTTATTTCTTGAATGTAATGTTGCTAGAATAACCCGTTTATTTTCACCTCCATTTAGGAAGATCTATTAGATAATTCAAACTAATTATAAGGGCACCCATACTACAAAAATTGCATTGTGTTGTTAACATATTTGTACTCATTTTTTTAGTGATAAAATAGAATTTTGTGAATAGATAACAAAGAAAATAAATAGGAAAAACTATTGCTTTTTATTTTATTTTATTTTATTTTATTTTTTGAGATGGAGTTTCACTCTTGTTGCCCAGGCTGGAGTGCAATGACACAATCTCAGCTCACTGCAACCTCTGCCTCCCCGGTTCAAGTGATTCTTCTGCCTCAGCCTTCCAAGTAGCTGGGACTATGGACATATGCCACCACACCCAGCTACTTTTATATTTATAGTAGAGATGGGTTTCACCATGTTGGTCAGGCTGGTCTCAAACTCCTGACTTCAAGTGATCCACGTGCTTCAGCCTCCCAAAGCACTGGGATTACAGGTGTGAGCCATCATTTCCTGCCCAAGAAAAACTGCTTCTAAAATTAAATATTTATACATTTTAAGGCTTTGCTATTTATTATTATGTATATTTCAGTGTGTATGGTTCACAGAGTCATGAGGAATAGCCATTGGGAGGCCTCATGATTCTCACTGACTGTAGCTTGTATGAAGAAAGAGTATCTTGCAATTCTTTCTTTACAGATACCAGGTGACAGCTGTAAAGCAGGATGCATCTATCTCTTCACCTACCCTTTTCTAATTAAATCATTCAAATACTTCTGGGAAATATTAAAAATTCCATATCAGAAAAATATTATTATTCCTGGAATTCCCTTTTTATGTAGCTATGCACCCTTTGGTATTACAAGAACAATATAAAGAACATAATGATGATATTTTAACGGCACACATTACCATTATTTGATACTTAGCATGCTCAGGAGGCCATGTTATGTCTCTAGAGTAAAATGTTTTTCAAATTTTCTAACTACCTCTTCTTTATCTGTCTTAAGGAAGAAAGAAACCTTTCTAACTCATGGATTTCAGCGATCGATTGAATAATTGGGTCATGGGAAAAGAAAATCATCGTCTTCCAAGTTGGCAGTTACCTTTTCTACATTGACTGACTTGCTTTCAGTTTCAGTCATCAGAGGATGCCTTAGTTCAACCTATCTCTGTCCTCTCTTTCTAAGAGCTCTTAAAGGGTTAAGCACTCGCTGTAATAATTTGAATTATGTTCATGTGATGGGACAGTAACTTCTCAAATTTGCTTAAACCAAACAAAAATGAATTGATTGCTTATAATAGACAGGGAATTAGTAGAGACACATAAAGCATAATCAAGATTGAATCTAGGAGTTAGATTTTGGAAATCTCTGTATACCTCTCCACCAGTTTGTATTCTGCTTATCTGCCTGTTGTTTTCCTAATCGGGTAGGCTGCTCTGTGCTTTGTTGAATATAGCAACTAGTGGTTCTAAGGCTCCATAATGTTCTAATATAGTTATCTTGAGAAAACCTGTGCTTCCTTTCAAATTTCTACCAAGGGTCATGCTTCACTCAACAATTTTGTCTACCCACCATAAACCTCACAATGTCGCTAGGGCTATAAACAAATTGAGTGACTTGTCCCAAGTTTCATATTCTTTTCTGGAACTTGCACTTGGTGTCAGTCATCAGGACTATAAAAACCTTACTGAGAGGGGAGAATTTGTCAGGAATTCCCCAACACATGTTCAAACATACCACAACTCTGTGCAAACAACTATAGGAAAAAAAAAACAAAAAAAAAAACCATATAATAATGTGGCCACTGGAGCATTCCCAACAGCTCTGAGAATGGAGTTATTTACAAAAGTTATAATTGAAAGATCAAATATACATCTAATTCACTGCACTTGTATAATTAAATTCTATATATAAGATCATGTAATAACATGGACACTCCCCATTGATGTTAAACCTATGGAAAAGGGAGAATGTAGGTACAGGATATGCAAGTCTATACCTTCTACTTTATAATACAATATATGATTTCAGAATAGCAATATGGCAAGGGTTAAAGACCAGTGATTTCCTACAAAGCAGAAAGTGCCTGGGAATGTGTGAGGACACCTTTTCAATTAATGAAGTGATTGCATTCCTTTATCCCCTACCCAACCCTCTCCTGGTGGCTGGAAAGACAATGTGTTATTTTCATTTGTTTTCCTTTCAGTTTTTATAACTCAGAAGTCTTCATCCTGGTTACATTCTCATAAAGCTATAAAAATTTACTTTCATAAAGAAAAAGTACTGTTAGTTCTAGAAAATAATCATTAAATAAGGTAAAAAACCAGGAAGATTCATCAGATAATTTGAACCAATTATAAAGACCTAGATCTACAAATGGCACTTATAGTTCATAATTTAGATTTTAAGTACTTAACATTTTTTCTACAAACCTTTTAAGTAATAAAAAATTTTATGAAGGGATACTAAAGAAAATTGAGAGCAATTGTCTTCAGGAGAAGGGAAGAATATGCTTAATATATAATTCCTATCAAGATAATAGCTCAAACTAAGGGCTCTGAAAGCAGATTAGCTGGCTTTAGACTCAACATTTACTTTCTCAGCTGTGTAATGCAAATAAGCAACTCCAGTGCTTTGAGCCTCACTTTCACTTTCTGTAAAAATTTGATTATAAAATCAACTTAGTTCATAGGTTATTAAGAATATTAAATGAGTTAACCCATGTACCTTTCCAATAGTGGGCTCCATGCAAACTTAAATATTAGCTACTCCAGTCAGTAACAAGCTTGGTGGTGTTATTTATGATGGCATCCCTCCATGAAACCTGCTGAGTTAATGCAAAAGGATAGCCTGAAAGAATCTGCAATTATGTTTTCTGATCTCTCTCTTTCAGATATCACTCAAACTCAGTCCACAGATCAGAGGAGCCCTTTCATGTGCTTCAGGAAGTCTATAAATTTCCTGAAATTTCAAGACATGTTTTTGTATGAAGGCCTAAATGCATATATTTATTTTAAAAAACCAGATACCAAACAATTCGAAAGCTATTATAAGCTTTTTCATTTCACTTAGTCATACAATTGGCTACTATTAAGCAACTCTACTAGGAAAAATATGCTATAGTGATTACAAGCAATTGAAATGGGCTTTATGAATGGTGCTTCTTTGGGTAAATTTCTTAACTTACTGCATATTTATAAAAGAAAATTAACTGTATTTTTTATATTTGTGAAAATTACCAATTTCATATTGGAAATAATATATAATAAACCTAAGACACCAACAACTTAATTCTTTTCTGAAGGTAAATTAGACCTTTCTGGAGCATACTGAACTGTATTGAGGTCAAAATATAACTATGTAGCAGCAGTTCATTGTCCACAACTTAAGTGTGTTAATACAGTTTCAAAATTTGCCAAACCTCTACTCTCCAGGGAACATTTGACTCAATACACATTTTTCACTGTTGGGGCTTACCTTTTAAATTTTACTTTGTGACCTTAATATGTTGGCTGTAGAATGCGGTTGAGAGTAAGGAAGAGTGGGTGGTCACCATTAATGAAATGTTATGCTTTCATAATTCTATTTCCACTATGTGGATTTTCTTTTTTGTCTTACTATATCTTTAAGACATATTATACAATAAAAATTAAATATTTATTTCACACACTGCATAACAAATTGGTTTCACTATTTTAATATTGGTTAGACTGAAGAAAAGTCTATTTGTTGAGCATTTTAAAACTCAACCACAGTATAAGATTGAACTTTCACATGAGGTAAGTGCTCTCTCTTTAAAATGTCAGGTCCTACGGTTGTGTGTTTTAATTGTTTATCTGTTTGCTATTGTTTTTGCACTATGACCTCTAATATTTTCTGGGAATAATTCATCATAAAACTTCTGGAATACATTATATATGACATTAAAAATAGCAAGCAAATAGTGTATTTAGAAGTGGATGGAAACTTACATCCACCACTGTTTATGTTCAAGAGATTGCCACATATCTTTTAAGTTGGAGACATTTTTATGGTAGAGAATGAGGACTGGAAGGGCTGTGAAGAGAAGTAAGAAGGATGTTTAGGAAAGGGCCTAGTCATCTGTGTTCTTTTTTATGTGTCTGTATATTTCTAATCGTATAAAGGAAAATGCTAATAAAGATTGAAATAACAACCATAAGTTAGTGGCAGAAATTCAGTATGCTCATAAATAAAAACAGAAGGAGGAAAACAGGTAATACATAGGAAAAAAGAAGAAAGTGTTATAGCAGAAAAACTGAAAAATCAAATATGTCTTATTTCTTCAAGAGTTTGCTGAGTAGAAGTACTATTCTGTTCCATGTGTTGTTTTCTTTGTCACCTTACTTGCCCTTTATCAATGTTGTTTTTCTCTCAAAATTCAAAGTGATGTGTAATGGTCCAAGATGTTTGTGGAATCATCCATATTATTCAGATGGTGTCATACCCCTGTTCATAACATACCAATGGCTTACACATGACATCCCAGTAACACTCAGACACTTTTACACTCCCTTTAGGCTGTCTAATCTTTTAGCAACTTCCCCTCACTCTTTTCACACTACAATGAATGTTTTGCGGTACTTAGAACAGTCTAACCTCTTCCAGAAATTTTCTTCCTTAGGAATATTACTTCTTCTCCTACTGCCTAGCACACATTCCCTCACAACTTCCGCATCTCTTTACATAGGTTATCTACATCTTTGATCAAATATCATCTTCTGGAGAATCTTTCCCTTAACCTGTTGTCTACAACATAACCATCATTGCCCAATCACAAATGGACAATTACCCATTTTATTTTCCTTCATCACATATCTCCACAAAGACTGTAACATTATGACATTAAAAACATAAAATGTGTATTTATACAGCAGTTATTTTATGTTTTCACCTCTCATTAAAACACATATTTCATAAGAATAGGAACATTTATTGAGGAAATAGAAAGTTTTCATCAAACCTAGCAAATTTCTCTTTCTCCAATCTTTGACCAAAATTTTCATTCCCATACATCTATAGTGATCAAATATGCTCTTATTTTACTTTACGTTATTTATTTTATGTTATATTAGATCCTTAATACTGTGGAGACAGTAGAATCCACCAAAATAGCTCAAATTATTCAACAAATAAATAACCAAGGAACAACAAGTCCTGAGAAAATCAGTATCCAAAATTGTTATGTTACCTAAAATACCTAGCTTTAAACAAACAAAAAATATGACAAGCAAAGAAACAGCAAAGCATAATCTACACAGGTGAGGAAATAAAGCAGCCAATAGAAACTGCCTATAAGAAGGTCAAAGTGTCAGATTAAACAGACAAAGACTTCAAAGGATACAATTATAAATTACCTTAAAGAATTTAAGAAAATCATGCTTAAAGTGGGAAATTAAGATATGATGACAATCTTTTATCAAAGAGAAAATATCAGTAAGAAATATATATTACTTTAAAAATCCAAATGAAAATTCTGTACAAATTATTGTACAAAAAGTACAATAAATGACTATAGTGAAAAAAATGACGAGAGCGGTTAACAATAGACCCAAAGTGAAAGCAAAAATATGTATACTCTAGAAGAAAAATCAGTAAGATATTATGCCTTCTAAACAACAGGGAAAAAAAATGAAGGCAAATGAACAGTGTCTCTGAGAAACATGGACATTATTAATTGCACCAACATATGCTTAAAAGGAACACCAGGAGAGGAGAAAGAAAGTAAGAAATAATTTGTAAAAACTTCCCCAGCTTAAGGACATCCAAGTAAGACAAGCACAAAAATATCAAACACTAGATCCATCATAGTAAAAACTGATGAAAGCAAAACACAAACAGAAAATTTAGAAGCAAAAGAGAAAAATGACCAATCATGTTCGGAGAACTCCAATATAATTAAAGGTTGACATTTTAGGAGGATAAAAACAAGGCAGCTATGGGATGACATGTTCAGAGTACTGAAGGAAAAAAATAAACTGTCAATGAAGATTCTTATACCCAGCAAACCTACCCTTTAAAAATTAAGACAAAATATTCATCCTCAGATAAACAAAAACTAAGAAAATGTAATTGGTAGTAGTTATGCATTATAAGAAATACCAAAGTAATGCTTTGGACTAAAAGCAAATGTTTACAGACAGTAGTTCAAAATCATTTAAAAGAAGTATCTCAGTGAAGGTGATTATGTAATTATAAAAGGCACTAATGCCAATGTCTTCTCCTTTCTTACCTTCCTGATTGAAAAAAAATGGAGAAACAATGATTATAGTCATATTATTGAGCCTATAAAATGCTACTATGTAATATTTGACAATAACAGCACAAAAAAAGAATTGGGAGAAAATCTGTATTGGACTAATGCTATTATACTAGGTGACCACTGAAATCCACAGGAACAAATAAAGAGAAATAAACATAGTTAAGTAAGAAGATTAATATAACATATACTTTGAGAGTTCTCAAATATCTGAAACAAATATTTGAACTAAATGAAACTGACAGAAATGAAGAGAGGAACAGTCTTCAACAATAATAATTGAAAACTTTAATAATCTAATTTTAATAATGTGTAGAACTAGGCAAAATATCAAAGAAAGAAGACTTAAACAGCACTATAAACCAACTGAACCTAACAGACATTTATAGTATCCTTCACCCAAAAACAGTACATTACACTTTCTTTTCGAGCTTTTTTGAAATGTTGCAAAAGAAGAATACTCTCATATATTGCTGGTAAACAGATATCTTTTACTAGTTAAAATTAAGCAATGCATATCAAAGTGTATAACCAAAAGGAATTTATTTTGAAATAAGAATTAGGTAAGTCAAAAGTGTATATATTAGTTGTCTGTTCAATAAAAATTTTGAAATGTCTGTATATTTAACTTAACTGTGCCAAAACTTCAAGTTAATTAGAAATCACTTTTTAAACATCTTGAATATACTGGTAAAATTTGCTGTGAAGTTTAAGGATATGTGAAAAGGGGAGGAATGCTAAACTCACACTGCTGCAATAGAGGGACTTATTCCATCTGGCATATCTGGGTAATACGCCTGATGTCTTGTGACTAAATCAAAGATCTACTTTAGTGAGAAGACTTCAAAATCCAAAGTTAGTGATGGATATACAGAACTACAAATTTGAGAGAAGTATGTTACTAATTAATTAGATGAAAATAAATCAAATATAAATAGACCAAATTGGAAATATTGATTCTTTTTCTCTGAAATCAGGAAGTACCTTACCAGTAAGAGATTGCCCTTTAAAGTTCTTTTAATACTGGACCATGCCCCTTCCACCTCTTGTGCCTCTGCACTCCTGAGACAGTGAAACCAACTCCTCCTCTTCCTCCTCCTCAGCCTACTCAATGTGATTATGATGAGTATGAAAAGTTTATTCTGACCTACTTGAACTTAATAAGTAATAAATATATTTTGACTTCTGTATTATTTGTTTAATAATATTTTCTTTCCTCTAGCTTACTTTAATGCAAGGATACAGTATGTAATACATATAGCATACAAAATATGTATTTGTGAGTTTTTTTGTTTGTTTTGTTTTTGAGATGGAGTCTTACTCTGTCACCCAGGCTGGAGTGCAATGGTGCTAACTCAGCTCACTGCAACCTCCACCTCCCAGGCTCAAGTGATTCCTGTGTTTAACCTCCTGAATAACTGAGATTATAATAACTTGCCACCAGGCCCAGCTAACTTTTGTATTTTTAGTAAAGACAAGGTTTCACTATGTTGATCAAACTCCTGACCTAAAGTAATCTACATGCCTCAGCCTCCCAAAGTGCAGGGATTATGGGCATGAGCCACCGTGCCTGGCCCAAAATATGTGTTAATAGACTGTTTATGTTATTGGCAAGGTCTCTAGTCAGCAATAGACTATTAGTAGTTAAATTATGGAGGAGTCAACAGTTATACATAAACAGATTTTTTTTTGACATGCTGGGACATTAGCAAACCAACCTCCTCCTATATTGTTCAAGGGTCAACTTTATACACATGGCACATATATAAATTTTACTTAAAATTATCAGCAATATTTGTCAACTGCTTTTATAGTTTATATTTACAGTCTTCAATCTTAAAGATCAGGAGTTACAAAGAAATAAGCTTACTTCATCTTGGCTTCCCATGAGACTCCTTAATTATCTCTTTTCACTCATACAGTCCATTAAATAATTTTAATGATAAAGATGCTCCCCATGAACCTCTAATAAGTTATTTGGCTTAGAAAATATATAGAGGTTGAGTTGCTTACAACTATCCACCAATATTTCCTCCAAATTTCTAAAAATCAATCATATCTCACTAAGCACAGAAGGTGGTTAATTTTAATACTTGAATTTTTTGAAAATAAAAGCATTAAATAAAATTGATAGAACATAGCAGAAAAATAATGAGCATGTTTGAAGCATAGTTATACAAACTGAAGCATTGAAAAAATTATAAAAAAGAAACATTTCAATGTCTTGTGATAAACTATCAAATAATCTAATTAAAGCATAATCTGAGCATAATTTTTGTGAAGAATAGAAAATATACAACAAAGCATATACATATATATACACACACATAGATACACACACACATATATACACACACACGTATACACACACACACATATATATATGTACGTATGTTTGTATGTATTGGGAAATACATCAGGCAAACCAATACCTAAGCCACATGAAAACTAAAACAAATATAATCAAATTTGATCCAGGCTGCCTGACAATGCCTTTACTCAACAAATACAAAGGAAATTACATATAGACATATCACTCATACTGATAATAAAAATAAATAAATAAGAGGAAAGATTTAAAAGCAAGTGAATGTGGGAATGATGTGGTTTTTTAATATTTAAAACAATAATGAAAGGAATAATTACAAAATTATTTTAAAAATAAGCTAGAATAAATCAGAACATCTTTATCTGTTTTGTGAATAGGTGAAGGGATAATTATATTACTATGGAGTTATATTTCCAGTAAAAGTAGCTATAAAATGAAGGCAACAACAAAACTGTGCAGTAGACAGCTCCCAGTTCTCATCTTCCTAAAGAAGTATCATATAGAAAGTGTCAGAATCAACTTTGTCAGAATTCTAGAAATAGTCAAAGTTTTACAGGAACCAGGTGAACATAAGATTAAGGAAAAGGTGACTTTCAAATGGTAAGAATGTATTATAGAATTTTTCTTTGCTTTCCCCTATTCACTCTCTGCCTACGTTGTGGTTTCAATAGCAACTTGTGCTCACATAGTTTTATTTTAGTCCTTAAATCTGGGGAAAATAGGTAAGAACTTACTCAAAGTTATTTTGTGTATCTGGTGTAACCTATCTGAGATCTACTTTAAGGGGATACATAAAGGCTCTTGTTTTTCTTTTGTTTAACTGGAACTCAGGATGCAAAAGTGGCAAAGATCATTTAAAAACACTAAAGGCTGAAATAACCACCATCAGTTGACTAGGACAAAAGACTACAGTGAAAATATACACTAAGTCACCTAAACTGCAGGAGCAAAAACTATGGAGGATTTCTTTAAGAAATTACTGAATTGAAAAGCAGCACTATATGTATAAGAATTTAGAAAGCTCTACACATACCTAGGGCAAGTTGTATGCTAAAAAAAGTTCCTAAGAAAGCCCTAAGCTCTTATGTGAGGCTTATCTGAAAACTTAGTGCAACACACATTAAGTGTTAAAAGAGTGCTCCATCACAGTGAATACTAATAGGAGGAAAGAGGTTTCCTGTTATTGTTGTAAAGAAAAATCAATTAAATAGATTACTACAGTATTCCATAACCAAAACAAAATGTGAAAGAGGGAGAAACTGATTTTCACATTACCACATTATATTCAAATATCCATCAACCTTTTTCCCAAAATAATGAGATACGAGATACATAGAAACAGGAACTCATGATACAGTTAAAGAAACAAAAGTAATTCCACCAGGAAGCCTAGATACTGCAGTTATTAGACAGACTTTGAACAACTGTCATATATATGTCCAAGGAGCTAAATAAAAACAGAAGAATAGCTAAAAGAAATCAGAAAAACAACGCTATAAAAACAAAATAAAAATATCAATTCCATTTAAAAAGGACATAGAAATTCTGGAGCTAAAACATACGTAACTGAAATAAAACATGTAATACAGGATTAAAATAGTAGATTTGAACAGGTAGAGGAAAGAATCACTTAACTTAGAGATAGGATAATTGAAATTATAAAGCCTGGGGAGCAGAAAGGAAAAAAAAATAAGATAAAGCAAAGGGAACTGTGGAATACCATAAACTAAGAAACATAAACATTATGGGAGTCCCAGAGGATAAGAGAGACAGAGAGGGACAGAGGGAATATTTGAATAAATAATGTCCCCAAACCTCCCAAATTTGATGAAATACATAAAACTACATATCTAACAATCTCAAAAAACTCCAAATAGGATAAACACAAAGAGAATAACACCTACAAACATTACATCAAACTTTTTTTAAAAATACACTTTAAGTTCTGAGGTACATGTGCAGATCTTGGCGGATTGTTAAATAGGTATACATATGCCATGGTGGTTTGCTGCCTCCATCCCCCTGTCACCTACATTAGGAATTTCTCCTAATGTTATCCCTCCCCAACCTCCCAACCCCCTGCTATCCCTCCTCTAGCCTTCTACCCGCCAACAGACCCCAGTGTATGATGTTCCCCCCAAACTTTTAAAAGCCAATGGCAAAGAGAGAATCTTAAAGATTGTCAAAGAGAGATCATAGTTCGCTGTAGCCTTAAACTTCTGGATTTAGGTGATCCTCCTGCCTTAGCCTCCCAAGCAGCTAAGACTAGAGGCAAACACCACCCACCCAGCTTTTTGAAAGTGATTTTTATAGATACAGAATCTTTCTATGTTGCCCAGGCTGGTCTCATGCCCTTGGCCTCAAGCCATCCTCCTGCCTCAAGCTCTCAGAGTGCTGGGATTACAGGTGTGAGCTGCTGTACCTGGCTATTACAATTTCCATTGAAATGCCACATTTTATTTGCTGCAGAATTTATGATAAATAAGTTAAAAACAATTATAAATCTCCGTTATTGAAAACAACATGTATAAAGATGTAGCTTTTTATTATAACAGCAACAACATAAAAGTGGGAACAAAGGAATTATATAGAAGCAGAGATTTTAATGAATAATGGAATTTATTGAAATGATTAAGTTGGATATAATTTAAGCAATACAGTAAATTTAGAGTGTAATCCATACAGTAATTATAAATGTATCTAAAAATGTATTCAAACTGGGAATAGAATTTAAGAAGTCACTAAAATAGAAATCAATCAATTAAATACAATAGAAGGCAGTAAAGAAAAATAGAGACAAAGAACTGTACCAAATACACATGAAATAAAAAACAACATGGAAAACACAAGTCCTTTCCTGTCAGTAATTAGTTTAAATTCAAATTGATTAACTCTCAAATAGAAAAGAAGGGATTGGAAAAATTGATTTAAAATGATCTATCTATTTAGTATCAAAAATAGATTCATTTTAAATCTAAAGACAAATAAAGTGAAAAAATAAAAAAAGATACTCCATGCAAATATTAACCAAGAGAAAGCAGCATGGCAATAATAATATCAGAAAAAATGACTTTAAGTTAAAAATTTGTATAAGAGACCAAAAGGGATATTATATGTTGACAAAAGTGTCAGTTTCTTAAGAAAACATAGGATTTATAAGCATATATGAATCGAACAACTAAGCATTAAAATATTTGAAGCAAATATTAGCAGAATTACAAAGTGAAATAGATAGTTTTACAATTATAATTGGAGACTTCAACACCACTTTCAATGACTGAAAAAAAATCTAGATAAAAGATAACTGGGATATAGAAAACTAATACAAACAAATGACAATTAGACCTAACATACATATATAGTAAAATTTATACAATAACAGCAGGATAGACATTCTTTTCAAGACACATGGAATATTCTTTAAGATAGATAATATGTTAGATCCAAAAACAAGTCTAAATAAATTTTAAGAGTTTTTTTCTGAAGGCACTATAATAAATCTAGAAATCAATAACAAAAAGAAAACTGGAAAATTCACAAATATGTGGAAATAGAACAATCAATCCATCAAAAAAATAAAAAAAAATAGAAAGCACAAAATAATTAAAGAAAAATACAAACAAATCACAGCATTCCAAATCTTATGGGATTCAGTAAAACTAATGATTGTAGAAAAATTTATACCTGTAAGCCTACCTTAAAAGAAGGGAAAAAAAAAATCTCCATTTAAAATTTAACTTTATACGTTGAGTAACTAAGAAATAGCACACACAAAAAAAATGAAAGTTAGCAAAAGGAAAGAAATATGAGGACCAGAGTGGAGATTTTAAATAAATAAATAAATAAATAAAAAGAAATAGAGCAACAGAGAGAGTTCACAAAATCAAAACTGGTTCTTTGAAATGATTAATAAAAGTGTAAAATTTTTAGTTTTAATGACACACAAAACAGGAGTTAAAAAAAATGCACAAATAACTAAAATAAAGACAAAAGTGAGGACAAAGCTACCAACCTTCCTAAAGGATAAAGGATTATAGAAGAATATGTGAATAATTGCACTCCAATGAATTAGATAATCTAGATGAAATGAATAATTCCTAAAAACATACAATTACCTGAAACAGCTTAAGAAGAAATAGAAACTTTTGACATATCTATAAAATGTAAAGTGATTGAATCAGTAATGAAACTATTAGCCCAAAAATAAAAATCCAGAACCAAATGTCTTCACTAACATCAATCCTTTTCAAACTCTCCCAAAAAACGGAAGAAAAATGGACCATTCCTAATTTGTACTACCATGTCAGCATTATGCTGATTCCAGAGCCAGATAAAAACACCACAAAAAAATTCCAAACCACTATCACTATGAGTATTGAGGCAAAAACCTTCAACAAAATACTAGAAAAGTGAATTCAACATCATGTTTCAAATATTATAGACATTGCATTGGATTTATTTAAAAATATAAAGGTGATTCAACATAAGAAAATCAATCAGTGTACTCCAATATATTAATATAGACAAAGGACACAAAAGAGTATCTCAATTGATAAAGAAAGGGATTTGACAATATCTGATATAATTTCATGATAAAAACTCTTAGAAAACTGATAATGGGGGTCTCCAAATAACCACACATCCAAACAAAAAAAAATATATTGCAAAATAAGAACAAATTCAGAATACTCTTACTCTCCAATTTCTAAATTTAATACAAAGCTACAATAATCTAAAGTGTGTAGTATATTGATATAAGAATAGACATATAGATCATTGGAATATAATTGAGAATCCAGAAATAAACCTATACACCTATGTCAATTCCTTCTTTTTTTCTTTTTTGAGATAGGGTCTGGCTTTGTCACCAAGGCTAGAATGCAATGGTACCATCCAGCTCACTGTAACCTTTGCCTTCTGGGCTCAAGTGATTTTTCCATCACAGCCTTCTGAGGAGCTAGGGCTACAAGTGCATGCCAGAACACATGGCTGACTTGTGTATTTTTGTTAAGACAGGGTCTCAATATGTTGCCCATGCTGATCATGAACCCCGAGCTCAAACAATTCACCCACTTTGGTCTCCTAAAATGCTAGGATTATAAGCACTGCAGTAGGCTGCCAATTCATTTTTGACAAAGGTATCAAGTCCATTAAATGGTGAAAGAACAGTCTTTTCAACCAATGATTCTGAGACTGAATGATTCAATGATACTGAATTTTCACATAAAAAAGAAAAAAAAAGAAAAGAAGTTGGAACCCTATCTAACTCCATATATGAAAATTAACTCAAAATGATTCAAAGACTTAAATATAAAAGTAAAACCGTAATACCCTTATAAGAAAACATAAGAATAAATCTTCGTGAACTTAGACTTTGCAGTGAATTTTTAAATATGACCACACACACACACACACACACACACACACACACACACACTGGAAATAGATAAATTACACTTTGTCAAATAAAAAAAATTGCCCCAAATGACATTATCAGACAGTGAAAATATCTATAGCATGTTAAAAAACAAAAACAACAACAAAAATTTGTAAATAATTTACCTGAAAAGGGCTTCATGTTCACATTCTATATATTAAAGAAAACTAAAACTCAACAACAAAGAGACAAACACCTAATTAAAAATGGGTAAAGAATATAAATATAAATTATATGAAAATGGCCAATAGATACATTAAAAAATGCTTAACATGATTAGTTATTGGGTAAACATAAATCAAAACCATAATGATAGGTACCAGTTCACACACACTAGCATGGCTATAGCCCAAGAAATAGAAAAAAAGTATCGGAGAGGATGTGGAAAACCTGAAACTCTTGTATGTTGTTGGGAGAAATGTAAAGTGGTACAGTCACTGTGACAGTTTGATGATACCTAAAAAGTTAAATATAGAGTTAACATATGATACGGTTGGGCTCTTGTCCACACCCAAATCTCATGTCTAACTAATCCCTTTTTGTCAGGGGAGGGGCCTGGTGGGAGATGATTGGATCACGGGGGTGGAATCCCCCCTTGCTGTTCTCTTGATAGTGAGCTCTTACAAAATCTGATTTTTAAAAATTGTGTGGCACCTCTTCCTTCCTCTTGTTCCATCATGGTAATACGTTCCAGCTTCCCCTTCACCTTCTGCCATGATTGTAAGTTTCCTGAGGCCTCTCAGTCACACTTCCTATACACCCTGCAAACTGTAAGTCAATTAAACCTTTTTTGTTCATAAAATATCCAGTCTCAGGTTGTTCTTTATAGCAGTGTGAGAACAAGCTTATACAGAAATTTGGTACCAGGAGAATGGGGCACTGCTATAAAGATATCAGAAAATGTAAACATGATTTTGGTACTGGGTAATGGGCAGAGGTTGAAACAGTTTGGAGGGTTCAGAAGAAGAAACAAAGATGTAGGAAAGTGGAACTTTCTAGAGATTTGTTCATTGATTGTGACCAAAATGCTGGACAATGAAGTCCAGGCTGATGTGGTCTCAGACAAAAATGGGAAACTTATTGGGAAATGGAGTAAAGGTCACTCTTCCCCTGCTTTAGCAAAGAGACTGGCAGCATTTTGCTTTTGCCCTAGAGATCTATGGAACGTTGAACTTGAGAGAGATAATTCTGGGTATCTGATGGAAGAAATTTCTAAACAGCAAAGCATTTGAGATGTGTCCTGGCTTTTTCTAAAAGTGTATGCTCATAAGCGTGAAGAACTAGATCATCTGAAATTGGAACTTATAAAGGAAAGCAGAACACGAAAGTATGGAAAATTTGCATTCTGACCATGCCATAGGAAATACAAACTCATTTTCTGGGAAGAAATTAAAGCTGGCTGCAGAAATTTGCATAAGTAACAGGGAGCCAAATGTTAATTGCCAAGACAATGGAAAAAATGTCTCCAGCTCAACTTTCTTGTCTATGTGCCCTAAAACTGTGACTACCCTCACCTCAAGCTTTTCGTTCTACTCTGTCAAACTTCTCTTAGCAGTATAAAAATAATTTTCCCCAAATGTTAATTTGTACAAATCTCTGTTTGAATGTATTTGATAATTCAGTACATTTCTTATATTAAAGTGAAAACTTAAAACCCTCAAGCTGATGTGACACTATTATTAATGTGTCTGAAAAATAGGGTGAATGTAAATTATTACAAATAGCAGTAAGAACTGTTAGAAGTGCAACATTTTGTCTTAATGATCCTGGTCTACCTGGTTTCACAATAGTTTAAAGTTGTTATACAGTAAATTTATTTTTACAGGAGATTTTTAATAGTGCTTATCTAGCATCACTATTTTAAAATTTTTATACATTTCAAGATGATGAATATCATGCCATTTTGCTAGGTGTGGAAAATAACAAGAAATTTATCTAACACACTGAAGATGCAGAAAAAAAAAACTCTTCTGCTAATTGCAGACAAGAGTAGTCCTGCTGTCAAAAAGATACAGAGTTCAATTTTAAACAAATTTTGTAAAAGTATGGATTGCAAACTAAAAAATATAAATTCAATGGAAAATTATTTTTTAAGTTAGTTACAGACACAAATTAAACCCACCATATCTTGAGTAAGTCAATAGAGAAATGGAAAAATAATGGAGTACCAATGAAATCAGTTCCTGGATTTGACAGATACAGATATCCACATGTCGTATTTTATTAATAAAGAATAAAAATAACTGAGGGATAAAAGAGCATAAAAAGAAGAATGCCTATTTCAAGAATATCATTAAGTATTTCTAGAAATGCAAAAAACAAAGTATTACTAATGTTAACTTAATAGATGTGTTTCATAGCATGTTCGTGAAAACTGAAGAATTGCTGAGATGGAATACAAAAGTAAAGAAGTTTTCTAGAATTTAGCTCAGAAAGATAAGAAGATGGAAAATGAAAAACAGAAGTTAAGAGAGACAGACAATAGAATAAAAAGTACAATATTCAGCTTCTGATTTACAAAACCACAAAAGAGAACTATTGAGCAAGACAAATTATTTGAGGAGCTGATAGTTCATGTAAAAATGTCATCATATCTTAAAACAATATTTAGATACCTCCACTAATATGAATAATCAGTATCAAACATTATTCATGTTATTCCTATATGAATCTCTGTGTGTATGCGTATTTCTCTGACTTTATTTCTATCTACAAAAAAAGATTGACATGAATTGTTTAATACTGCAAAATGTGCATCTGTGGTGAACACAACACTAATTCCTACATAATATGGAAACAAGTATGCCCCAAAACAAGGGGATAATGGAAGGCTTAGCACTTGGAAAATGATATTAATGGAAAAACCTGTACTAATTATGGTATTTGACACATTTCATTTAGTTATGTTTTCCCCTAACCAATTGTTTCAACCATTCAAGTCCTCCCTGTTCTCAGAAGTGACATCTGTGTTTTATGTAGGGGTAGTACATGACATTCAGAGCAAGTATTTTTTTTTTTCCTTTTTGTCTTAAGAGACATGATGAAGTGATTTCCTGGGACTGGAGCAGGGATAGTCACAAGAGTGGCTTTTCAATTATTGGTCTTACTTTACCAACACTGAGGACTGTGTCCTGAGAGAGAAAGGCACTGAGTGTTAAATAACATATTACTTTAATAATTGTGATAATGAAGGATTCTCTAAGTGTAGTGCCTTGGGCAGGAGACTTTCTAAACTGATCTAAGAGTAGTCAGAGTACAACTGAGATAAATAATGTAGTATCAAAATGAAGATCAAGTTTATTTTTCATACAGAAGGAGTGTGTGCTTTATCTGTAGTGCAAACGTTCTACTTTGTAAACTGTGTAGTTTATTCACAGGTATTTATTTTAACATTATGATTCATAACTTTCAAAGATTATTATTTGTGTAAACATACCATTCCCCTTTCCACAATTCTCTCATGATCTGTCTTTGTAATTGTTGCTTAAAAATCATATGTTATGTTATTGATACATAGCTCATAGCTGATATTTTTGTGAATATTAAATATTAAAATTGCATAGTAAAATTACATATACTTATAAAATCACATCAGCCCAAAATACCTTCAATACATGAATTCCTCCTTAATCATCACTGAACAAATTGTCATTCAGATTCTTAATGTTTTTATCTATAAGTAGAATGTCATTATCACAAGGAGTTATCTGTTTCAGAGTTGGACGACATTAGTTGTTAGTTCTGTGGTATGTGTAACAAAACTTCCTTGTCTGTCATATTTTCACTCATTTGATTTTTAAAAAGTTTCTCTTTGTGCTTTCTGAAGTCGTGTAAATCAAGCATATATTTCAATATAAATGAACTGTTACAAATACTTCATCATATTATGATATATAAACAATACAAATGTAATGTTGATGATTTCATTTCTCCCTCATTACTGAAAGTGTTTTGATTGGTCTTTATTTCTAAAATTTGATAATTGAGATTCAATATTCCGAAAGTGAAGCAAATCATCCCATAAAAATACTGTTTCTTATTTTGTAAACATCTAGAATCTACAAAGAACTTAAACAAATTTACAAGAAAAAAACAACCCCATCAAAAATGGGTGAAGGATATGAACAGACGGACACTTTTCAAAAGATGACATTTATGGAACCAACAAACAAATGATAAAAAGCTTATCATCACTGGTCATTAGAGAAATGCAGATCAAAACCACAATTAAATGCCATCTCACACTAGTTAGAACGGCAATTATTAAAAAGTCAGGAGACAATAGATGTTGAAGAGGATGTGGAGAAGTAGAAATGCTTTTACACTATCTGTGGAATGTAAATTAGTTCAACTATTGTGGAAGACAGTGTGGTGATTCCTGAAGGATCTAGGATTAAAATAGCATTTGACACAGCAATTCCGTTACTGGATATAAACCCGAAGGTTTATAAATCATTCTACTATAAAGACACATGCACATGTATGTTTATTGCAGTACTATTCACAATAGCAGACTTGGAACCAACCCAAATGCCCATCAATGACAGACTGGATAAAGAAAATATGGCACATACACATCATGGAATACTATGCAGCCATAAACAAGGATGAGTTCATGTCCTTTGCAGCAACATGGATGAAGCTAGAAACCATCATTCTCAGCAAACTAACACAGGAACAGAAAACCAAACACCACGCGCTCTCACTCATAAGTGGGAGTTGCACAATGAGGACACACAGACTCAAGAAAGGGAACATCACACACTATGGCCTGTTAGGGGGTGGTGGCTAGGGAAGGGATAGAATTAGGAGAAATACCTCATGTAGATAACGGGTTGATGAGTGCAGCAAACCACCATGGCATGGCACGTGTATACCTAACAAACCTGCACATTCTGCACATGTACCCCAGAATCTAAAGTATAATAAAAAAAAGAAGTCAACAACTTAAGGTGCCAGTTCATCTTCAACTTTTGATTCATTCCTCTTTAACTAGCTAGATAAAAGATGGATGATACAACAAAACTAAAAAAGCCAATTATAAACTACATTATATTGGAAAATGAGTAAATCATGTGTATAGAGTTTTTGGCACATTATATTTCAAACTGAGGGTTATGTTTAAAATTGCTTTATCATTAAAATGGTCTTTAATATTAAGATTATAATTCAATATTATTTTCTTTCTTGCCTAATTTATGCATTTTTGGAAAATATGCCTTTTGTTCCTGTCAGTCTTTAATTAAAAAAAAAATTTTGATTATTTCATAAGAAGAATTTCATTGTACTCAACTGGAGTTTGCTAGTGAAGCTGATGCTTTAAATACTGATGCAAAGCTACATAACAAGCTTTTATCTAGTATAAACTTTTCTTATTTCATCAACCACTAATGAAAATCAATCAGAGAGAATTTAGAACATAAAAAATAACTTCCTACATGTCTATTTAAGTTTACATTCAAAGGTAACTTCTATTTTTATAACTGTAGCTTTTCTGAGGCTTGGCATTACATTTATTTTGCAGTGTGCTTGGCTAGTTTAAGAAGTTAACGTATTTTTAGTCTATGCTTTTTCTTTTATTCCGCTATAAACATTTTCTCATATTTGTTTTTATATATGACTATATTTGAATGTTGAAAATAAAGATTAATGTGGAATTTTATTATGTCATGTACAATTATATAAGAAATATATTTTATGAATTATATGTTGCATACAAATCAGTTTCTCTCTGGAAGTGTTTCACCTTTAACAAAACAAATATGTAAATCCTAAATAAACTTCTCCAAATTAGTACGGAAAGTGTATTTTTGGTTTTTGCTTTTGTTTTTATCTTTGTTTGTTTGCATTTTTTTCTGCCATGAAGAAATTTCCTTCAGTCTAGACTAAGAAAATGGTTGTCACATATCTCATAGGATTAAACTTAAATTTCTAGTGATAAAATGCCTTTCTAATAAAATATATTTTTAAATAATTTAAGCTAATCATCTGTATTAGATTTATTGAGTCTAGGTACTTAGATTTATTGAGTCTAGGTACCTTGAGTCTAGATACTTTTAAAATTAGATTTATTGAGTCTAGGTACCTTGAGTCTAGGTACTTTTCATGAAGATTTTATAACAAAGTTCACTTTTATGTAGAATACTGTCATTCATAAGAACAATATTCAGATACTGATTTATTAGTAGTAACCTGGAGGGTAATCCCTTACGAGCATTACCTTTGCTCCATTTCTTCATATACTCATCTGCAAAAAATTCTTCTTACCTCAATGTTCTTTATAGTAAATTCAGACCCTAAATCTCTTTGATTTTAATAAATATTTCATGTGTCCCTATACCAACAAGTTAAAATACATTTTACTGTCTACAAATTTAGTTTAATTTTCAGTATAAATAAGACTGTCAACATTTGAGTTTATTATGTTTTTAAAGTACATAGCAAAGAACTCCACAGCTTCCATAAACATGACAGTAAATTAATGAAATACAAATTTACAAATGTTTGCAGTGTTATTATAGGTTATGCTATAACTTTGGGTTTATGGGCAGATTATTTCAAGAATGTGTTCATTTATATGGAGAGTAAAATTCATCATAAAGTGCATTTGTTAAAAAAATGAAATACTTTACTGTAATAACTAGAATATTGTCTAATCTCTATAAAATAGATTTATAGATAAAATGTTATTTGCAAATTTGTGAAATATTTTCAAGATGTATTTTGAGAGCTTTGTACTCTGTATTACCACATGTTATTACGATATCTAAATTAAATTGGTCTTACAAAATAAACTTAATTATTGTAGTTTTCCTTATGTACACCCAAAGCATTATAATTCGCTTTGTATGAACACTTTTTGTTCCAGATATCATCTCTTGTCTCTGTTATTCAATCCACTAGATTTGGCAACATGCATTTCCCTGGAAAATAACAGAAAGCTGAATGATCACCTTGCAACAGCATTGTTACTTCACAGCTCAGTAACCTCAGACTCTGTATTTTGTGTTTCAGGGTGGGTATGAAGAGAGCTTAACTTGATCACATCTCTGAGTTAAGATTTTTATGTTTTTCTATGGCTAAGTTTCTCTTAGCAGAGCTGTTAGCTGTCATGGAGTAACTACATTCCTATTATGCTGTCCTTTGAAGCATGACATCGTGACTAAAGATGAAAAGCATATACAGGATTGCAGACACCTGAGATGAATTTTGATGTATTTTCTGAAGCATGTTGCAATCTCTGGGGACAGACAACCACGCCCCGTGAATTACCAGAGGGCCAGTTGCTGCTTTAAAGAGAAAGGAGAATAATTTAGTGAAAAGCAAATACTAAAATTATGTCACATAACTGCTTAACATTAGTGGATTAAATTTTAATGGAAATAGCCTAATCACAATATTAGGCATATTCTTTAACATAATAACAAATACAGATTTTATCAACCCTCCAATTTCTTTAGTCTAGAAAATTACCTTATATGTAATTATTCTATAACTAAGCATAAATGCCTTGTAGTTTTTAAGGTTGCTTATCTCATGAGAAGGTTTTGTTTGTTTCAAACAACCATGTGTTTTAACAAACTATACAGGCTAGAATTTCGAAGCTCACTAAAGTCATGCAGCTTAAGAGGTAAATTCAGGATGAGATTTTCTGGATAGACAGTAATAATTTACATTCTGGTTTTTAATAGTTATATTTTAAAATTTCTGTTTAGCTGTTATATTCCGAAAAATACGCAAATAACTTTAATGGTTTTTTATTAAATGTTCTCTTGGCATTTTAAAGCTTTTTTTGGTTATTTTAAGAATATATCTTTTTATTAAGTGTTTGAAGATATGTTAATAAAAATGAATATTGAATTATAGAATACGTATTTTAAGTATGACAGATTATCATGAAAATTTTATTTTTGACATATTAACCTAATATACTAATATCCTCTGATTGCAAAATATCCTGAAATGCCTGGAATACACCTTACCCTGCAGTACATGCTATAAAATCTTACAATAAATTATGCGATTTAAAAACATTTTCCTAGATCTGTTATTAGACTGTAGATGGAAAGAAAGTTAATGAATGCAAGATAGAGATCACTCACCCAAACATTATTCATAAGAAAAATTTTTGGTTTCCTTGTTTATTTGGAGTATTTCCTATTTGCCAGAAAATGTGCTGTGGTGTGTTGTGAACAAAATACTAAGGAAAAAGACAGAAATTGAACACTTACTTGCAATTTAGTACAGGAGGCAGGCATTTGAGCACAGGATGCAGGCATTAAACAAATGATTGCATAAGTGAATAATTTCAACTTTGAAAAATGCTGAAATGTACATGCCAATATGAATACTTATAGTGGGGGATATTATTTCATTTAGAGGTTAAAGAACAATTTCCTGAGGAAGTAGCAACCTAGCTGAGCTCTGAAGAATAAATAGTAATTTAATAGGAGGCGGGGCTTGGGGAAACACTTTGATACAGCATATACAAAGTACAAAAGAAATTCGATATGTTTAATCATTTTTAAATGCATAGACAACCTGCACTAGAAATAAAATGTATTTTTGATACCAGGTTGACATACTTTACAATTAGTTAATTAAAATCAATTATTTCTTATTTAAATCCCCATTTTACATAAGAGCAACCAAGACTCTATGTATTTAGGTAAATTAACCAAAGTAAGTACATAATATACAGCAAAAAAAAAAAAAAAAAGACTTGAACCCCCCTCAAATGCCCATCAATGATATACTGGATAAAGAAAATGTACCACATATACAGCATGGTATATTATGCAGCCATAAAGAAGGATGAGTTCATGTCCTTTGCAGGGACATGGATGAAGCTGGAAACCATCATTCTCAGCAAACTGACACAGGAACAGAAAACCAAACACCGCATGTTTTCACTTATAAGTGGGTATTGAACAATGAGAACACATGGACACAGGGAGAGGAACATCACACACTGAGGCCTGTTGCAGCGGGAGCTTGGGGGAAGGATTGAAGGGCATGGGGGGATTGGGGGGGGATAACATTAGGAGAAATACCTAACGTAAGTGATGGAAGGATGGATGCAGCAAACCACCATGGCATGTGTATATCTATGTAACAATGCTGCATAATCTGCACATGTACCCCAGAACTTAAACTATAATAACTAAAAAGAAAAATGTTTTTAAATAGAAATAAGATGCAGAAATTCAAGCAAAATGGAAACCATTTTTACTACACTTAGAAAATAGTGTAATAGAGTCTGCATGTTGGGATAGGCCTAAAAAGCAAACCATTCATTGTGACTAAATCAAATGATAAGCTATTGAATAAACTTTAAAAAAAGACTTGAACCCCAATTAGACTGACTTCAAAGTTTCTATCCAGAATTAAACAAAATACACAAAATCAGACCCAAAGCACACACATCCAATTTCTAAGATATTTTTAAAAATTAAATTTTCAGAAATTTTGATATAATTAACTTTCCATGAGTTTATTCTCCTCTCATAGGCATATGTTCTCTCATGTAAGCCAATGACAGAACTTTACTAGCCATACAAGATGAGACTTGAATTCTTTATATTATTCACCAATATCCACTCTGAATAAATTGTTTTCACTTAAAATAGACTCTATCCATTGATTTAAAGTAAAACAGAATTTGAATCTCCAAAGCTAACCATTACAAGTATTCCATGTCACTTTCTGAAGACAATTATAATTGCATGATTATCAGAACATTAAGGGGACTAATCATTATGCTAAATAATTTGAGGCTGATAGAACCTCTTCACCAGTGACAGTGGTGAAAGTATAGCTGACTACATTTCAGAAGGTACTACACTACTCTGAAGTACTCCTTATTATAGAAAATTGAGATCGCCATTGAGATGATTTCAAAAATAGAAATTTTGGAGGAAATTACTATGTGGTCCATTCCAAGATGAAAGAATATGCCGATAGTATAAATGGTAAATGGCAACGCTCATAAGATATTCCAAAATCCTAATTGACACTGAGTAATATAATTTTAACATATAAATGATATCTTATATGTAACGCTTTGTAGGTACTATATACACTTAATATTATAATTGTTGTTTGGTACTAACATTAAAATAGGGTCTTTTTATTTCCTTTAAGAAGAAGGAAAAGAAAAAAATGGACCGGCGTATGAAAGTTGAATTGTCTGATCAAGATTTAAGTACTGCTGTTAAATTACATTGTCAGCCTTGTAATAAATTCTGATTAAGAATTTACACCTTTGTGAACAGATTAGCAGACCTAATTGATTTTGATCTGCTAACCTCAATTTGCAGTTTTAAAAAGGTGTAACCTCACTCAGATTTATGGTTTGAAGCTCTTGTGTTTGAATTAATACATTTTATATCTGATTTCATGTTAAGAAGAATTTTGGTGAAGTACATATTGTTCTCTTAGTTGAAGCTATTTGCTTTGTTCTTGTGTAGTACACATAATTTCATAGATGTACTCACTTATTGATCTCCAAACATTGTAAGCAATAATTTTACATCTTATTTATTATCTGTCAACCATCAGTTTCTACTTCCAAGTAATTATGAGGATAACTTATCCTGTGTCTTTATATTCTCACCATCCTCCTAGACTTTGCCTGCAGTGATAGACATATGGTCAGAATGTTCTAATTCAGTTGTTAACATAACATATTGCACATAACAATTTATCATAGAAGCTGTTAGAGACTCTGGGAAAAGCCAGCCACAATAATTAGAAATTATCACTTCTAATTATATTTTAAGGTTTTAAAAACCGTAGTTTATAGAAATTCATTACTTGAAGATGAGCTCCTTTTCAAAATAAATGTGGAATCTGATTGCGGACTGTCTTCTGGTGCTTATTTCATCAACTTTATTAAATCTTAGCATCAAATAACTGAAAAATATTTAGGCCACTTAATAACCAATATTACCCAACATCAGACAGTATTTAAGTAGACTCAAATCATTTTTATAACACACAAAAAGTTGTTTTGTTTAAATAGACACTAAGAAAATTTATCAGGATAGTTAGCCTCAAGTATAACTCCAGCACCTCCAAAATCTTAATTTTAAGAAATCCAAATTCTAACCAATACTTCCTAATCTTTCAGTTCTACTTCTACTATTACCCCTACTCAAAAAGCACATTTAATTGTATCAAGATTTCTAGTTTTGACTCCTTGTCATTCCTTGTTTATTATTTCTTGTATGTGTTTATTTCCGTCTTTAACCACTCTGATTGCATGTTTCATCGTATTATCATACCTTTGTGTATTTTTTCCAGTCATTGTCCTACTTACTCTCCTTCATGTTTGAGACAATGAGGTGATTGAGAGATTTGCTTTGCAGACTAAATTTGAGGAATCCCCCCAAAACTCATAATCAAGATAAATATTTTCATGCAATATTTAAAAAACCAAAATTAATTTAAAAAATGTGCCTTAGGCTGGGCACAGTGGCTCACGCCTGTAATCCCAGCACTTTGGGAGGCCAAGACATGAGAATCACGAGGTTAAGAGATTGAGCCCATCTTGGCCGACATGGTGAAACCCCGTCTCTACTAAAAATTCAAAAATTAGCTGGGCGTAGTGGCGTGCACCTGTAGTCCCAGCTACTCGGAAGGCTGAGGCAGGAGAATGGATTGAACTCAGGAGGTGGAGGTTGCAGTAAGCCGAGATCACGCCACTGCACTCTAGCCTGGCGAAAGAGCAAGACTCTGTCTCAAAAAAAAAAAAAAAAAAAAAAAAAAAAAAAGTGCCTTAAGTAAAGCATCAAATCATAAATACAGTCAGGATTATTATTTTCCCTTTCTCTCATGCACCAATGTGACTCAGCAAAGCACTACTACTGATCTGCCTACCCAAGTCATAAATCTCCCATTATCTAAGAATTTCGCTTAATTCTGTCTCCATTTCCTAAAGAATCTTTGTCCTGTTTATTTGAAAAATTGTATCCAAAATGTCATCAAACTAGTAAAAGAAAATTTTATCATTTGTGTATTTGAAGTCTATTATTTATTTGAAGTCTATTATTTGAAGTCTGTTACATAATGGGAAACAGCTAGGTGTTGGTTGATCTAGAAGTGAATTAGATAAACACAGTGCTTGCTTTAGAAAAGTCCACCTAAATGGCCATACGTATCTCAGAGATATATATTGTAGTGTTTTAGAGATAGAGCAGTCTAAATGGTTTATTGATTAATGGAAAATCTGCAGCCCAGAGAGGTTGAATGGCTTCTAATTGCATACAATGTAGTATAATTTTAACAATATTTTAAATTATCAGTTATTGCTCTGCAAGTCTGCGATGTTTTGAAGAAAAAAAGAATAAGAATAAGAAGGTTTTTTTTTGTTTGTTTGTTTAAAAATGTTGCAGAGACAGAAATAAGGCCCCCAAAAACATGAACAAATAATTTCTAAAGATAGACGCTACTCATATTAACCTTATGCTAGTTAAAAATGAGAATTTCCAGAACAAAAATACTATTTGGGAGAAATCTCCCTTCTTGTATTAATTTTTAGTATTCATTTTATAAAACTGAGATGATAGAGGTTCACAATGTCAAAGAAGCATTATACGGACATCAGTTTTCTAATAAATGAGTAGGAAATGTTTCAGTTAATCTGATTCTCAAGCTATTTTGAAACCATCAGTAAATCTCAGGAAGAGCCTTTAAAAGAGGATTTATTTTCCACAACCCCTCAGGTTAAAATGGTTAACAGCTGAATTAACTGCTGTACCTTCTGTGACCTGAAAGTGGAAAGGAAAAAATACAAATGAATATTTTGTAGGAATGCAATTTATTCCCATTAAACACAGAAGGAAAAAATGAAGAGAAATTTGGTTACTGACTGATAAAATTTTTGAATTGAAAGTGGTCTTAAGTAAAATTAGGACACTTTCTATGTGTCAAAGACTTTGCTAAATACTTCACATTCATTATTTAATTGTAATTCTCACAACGTGTAATACATAGAGTCCTAATATCTTCATTAGGCAGATGAATGAGTCAAAGCATTCTAATCTTTCTTTTACAAGCAAGGCAGCCAAAATTCTTCAAAATTCTCTGAAGATATCTTATCATGTTAATAGATTAGAACCTCTGTCTATCTTGATCTCTTATTTCTAATTCAGTGTTTCATTACCTCAATTGAACTATATATGTGTGTGGAGATAGATAAACAGATAGATGAGAGATAGACATGAATAAGATATTAAGAAATTGTAGGATTTTATAAATACAGTTAACTATAACATATTCTGTAAACCTGCTTTAAATATATTCTGTAGTAGAAATATTACCATTTAATTTTGATTTATAAAAAGTTAATTTTTTTATTTTTATTTAAAAATAAACATGTATTTTGAATTACTTTTGTAAGTATGGCTATGCCCGATATTATAAAAAGGTTTATAACTAAGTAATCACTTTGTTTGATTTGGCTTCTCTATTTCATATTTTATTATATTTTGGTGAAATATTACAATAAATACAGCTTTGTGTTAAAAGATAGAAAAGATGTGTTAAAACATTACAATAAATACAGCTTTGTGTTAAAAGATAGAAAAAACACAATGAAGGTATTTCTGCAAGGGCAAAGGATTAACAACTGAAACTGGATAATATTTATATGTTTGTAAATTTTGCCTTAACATTATTTACACATGAATAAAGATGAAAGTAAAACAGGATAATTTAACTTTTAGTTTCTGACCTCAGTAGTAATTTATGGTTAGTTCAGAAAATATGTTTAAAAATATATAAAGAAGTGGGGCCCAGCCAGCAAGATGGCTGAATAGGAATTGCTTCAGTTTGCAGCTCCCAGTGAGAACGACGCAGAAAACGAGTGATTTCTGCCTTTCCAACTTAGGTACTCAACTCATTTCACTGGGACTGGATTGGGGAATTCCCTTCCCTAGCCAAGGGAAGCCCTGAGGGACCCTGACGAGATGCACTCCAGCCCAGATACTATGCTTTTCCCATGGACTTTGCAACCCGCAGACCAGGAGATGCCCTTGGGTGCCCACACTACCAGGGCTCTGGGTTTCAAGCACAAAACTTGGAAGCCATTTGAGCAGACACCAAGCTAGCTGCAGGAATTTATTTTTTTTCCTTCATACCCCAGTGGCGCCTGGAACGCCAGTGAGACAGAACCGTTCACTCTCCTGGAAAGGGGGCTGAAGCCAGGGAGCCACGTGGTCTAGATCAGCAGATCCCACCCCCAGGGAGCCAGCAAACTAAGATCCAGTGGCCTGAATTCTTGCTGCCAGCACAGCAGTCTAAAGTCGACTTGGGATTCTTGAGCTTGCTTGGGGAAGAGTGTCTATCATTACTGAGGCTGGGGGGCAGTTTTACCCTCCCTGTGTAAACAAAGCTGCCAAGAATTTCGAACTGGGCAGAGATCACCACAGCTCAGCAAAGCCACGTGTGGCCAGACTGCCTCTCTAGAGGGGAGATCAAATAGATCTCTAGAATGGGATCTAATGAAACTAGAGAGCTTCTGCACAGCAAAAGAAACTGCCATCATAGTGAATAGGCAACCTATCCATCTGACAAAGAGCTAATATCCAGGATCTACAAAGAACTTAAACAAATTTACAAGAAAAATAAACAACCCCATCAAAAAGTGGGTGAAAGATAAGAACACACACTTCTCAAAAGAAGACATTTATGCAGCCAACAAATATATGAAAAAAAAAGCTTCTCACTGGTCATTAGAGAACTGCAAATCAAAACCATAATGAGATACCATCTCATGCCAGTTAGTATGGCAATCATTAAAAAGTCAGGAAACAACAGATGCTGGAGAGGATGTGGAGAACACATATATACCATTTACATTTGATGATAGAATGTTGCTGTGTATGACCAGTTTATGGCTAGATAAGTCAGAAAGCACGCTGTTCATGATAGGCAGTTCAAGTTGCATGGTGACTTGATGACCCATAGTCAGACATTCAGTTTCCACCAAAGCCTAGTATCAGTCCAAGAGCTATCTCTCAAAAGGAGAGTAGTTATCTGCAGAAGATAGCAGGGTCTTGCTCCAAACTCATAGAGGCCTCTTCTGTGATTCACCTATGGGGGCTTGCTGAAGGCTTCAAACAACATCTATGTCTGCCACTGAAACCTCAAACACCATTGGCTCTGCTAGGTTATATGGCCCACGTGTCAGAGCAGCTTGCACAGCAGCCTGGACCTGTTTCAGAGCCTTCTCCTGTTCTGGATCCAACTCAAAACTTTTGGATCACTTGGTAAATGGGCCAGGGTAACACAAGGTTTCTAATGGTACACCATTTTTTTTCCTCATTATGTCCCTTCATTATGTGACAAAAAGATAAATTTGGAAAAGCAAGTAAATATCTGTAGCTCTCCTTTCTCTCTATTTCTATGTTGATAGGCTTAATATGCTATGTTAGTTGTTCTTAACCATACAGTTAGCGTAGCATTGAAGTCACCATACAGAAGGCGTGCAGTACCCCATTACTGCCAGCGACTGTATAATGGGATGAAAGTTTGTGTCCCCTTGAAATTCATGTTTATGCTCTAGCTTTCAATATGCTGATATTTGGGGGTGAAGGCCTTTGGGAGGTAATTAGGTTTACATTAGATTATGCAGGGACTGGGAAGGGGGTGGTGATGATGGGTTTAATGCTCTTATAAGTAGAGGAAGAGATAATTATCTCTCTCTCTCTTTGCCTGTGAACAGATACCAAGGAAAGACCATATAAACACACAGTGAGAAGGTGACTGTCTGCAAGCTAGGGAGTGGGTCCTCACCAGACAGCAAATCTGCCAGCCCTTTGATCTTGAACTTCCCAACCTCTGGAACTATGAAAAGTAAAATTCTGTTGCTTAAGTCACTTTGCCCCTGGTATTTTGCTATAGTTGCCAGAGCAGACTAAGACAAACTGGATTAATCAGTTTCAAGTTTCTTCTTTTTTTCAAAACAGGCCATATTTTCCAATATTGTAATAAAGACATATGATTTATATCTAACTGACTTATTTTCCTTATTCTTCAGTTGGTTCAACACTCAAAGGATGGAAATTAATTATTGGACTTCATTGTTTCCTAACTACATTTGCTAAAGGTTTTGGTCCATGATTCCCTTTCTTCATGCTTTCATTTTCTGCCATGTTCCTGCCTGAATGTGATGCCCAAGTGTTAATGTAGTAATCAAAATTAGTTTTTCATCACAGTTCACTGGTCAGAAGTTAGTAACTTTCAATGACATTGCTAGTAGATCTTAACATCAATTTACTAATATGTCACTATTGATAGTAGAGAAATTAAAGAGTAATGGTTGATTTCTTATTATACATATCATTTATATCCTAGTGCTGAAACAGGCTGAAGACATTAATGAAACTCTTACTTTGACTTGCACACTCCTTTATGCTAAATTAAACATTTATGAATACTATGGAGACTTCTGTGCATTTTGTCATTAAAGTCCATTTGCACAGTAGAAAAAGGCATCACTCTTTCTTGACCACAATTACAATGACTTATATTTTCACTTAACTTGAGAAAACCTTTTCCATGGTTATACCTCGAACCTTGTCACCATATAGATGGGCTCCATGTTACAAAATAGAAATACATCTTCTTTTTCTAAATAAAACTACTATATCTTCTGTCCTTCCTCATATCCTTATTCCTACTTTACTTGCTTTTTCGTTTGTTTGTTTGTTTTGCCTAATGAACACCTCTAATCTAGTCATTCTTAAACTCTGGTGTGCATATGAATCATCTGAGCATTTTGTTAAAAAAATATGATTTGACACTTCTCTGAGGGATCTTCTGTTAGGTGTTCTGTGTTGCCATACAAAGCTTTTTAAAATACCCCATAAGGAGCAAGAGGGAAAAATAGAAATGTTCACTGATTGTTCCCCACTCTTCCATAAGGACACCAAGTTAACAACCATGTACACAGAAAATAACACTTCGTAAGAATAAAAAAATCAGGTGAGTACTCATAGTACCTAATTTTAGCTTTATATTGCTGAAAAAGGCACTGAAGAGACAGAAAAAAACAGTCCTGAGTTGCCTATTCCTTCCCTCCCCCACAAATGGCCTTAAGGGAAGGAATATTGGTGGTAGTCAGGCAGTACTCCTCATTTTCAGGGGTGATGATGGCTATGGAGTGAGGCTCTTCTGCCTTTGGAAAGGGGTGAGAAGAGTAAGATTGCCTCTTTTGGTTTGAGTGCCAGTTCAGCCACAATACAGTAGGATATCAGGTAGACTTCTAAGGTATTTGACTCTGGGGCCTTGACTCCCAGATGGCACTTCTGGACTCACCCAGGACCTGGGGACCTTCCTGCCTTAAAGGGAATGACACAGGTCTAGGTGTCATTGACAGCTGCTAATTATAGAGCCCCAGGTCATTGCATGAACATAAGCAGTAGCCAGGGAGTGATTACAGCAGGCCTTGGGGAAGAACCAGTGCTGTGCTGGCATCAGGTCTGACCCAGACCCAGTACAATTCTAGTCATAATGACCAGAGGGGTGCTTGTGTTACTCCACCTTTAACTTTAGGTAGCTTAGCATTGGGCTTAGGGTACCCCCCTAAAGCAGAAACAGCTTAGATCGGAATACCCAAGTCCTTTCAAAAATCAGGAAAGCCTTCCCAAAAAGGACAGTTACAACAAATACCCAATTCTTTAATGTCCAGACATCAAAGAACATCTACCAGCATCAATACCATACAGCAAAACATGACCTCACTAAATGACCTAAATAAAGCATCAGAGACCAATCCTGGAGAAAAACAGAGACATGTGACCTGTCAGACAGAGAATTCTAAATACCTGTGTTGAGGAATCTCAAAGAAATCCAATATCATAGAGAAGGAATTCAGAATTCTATCAGATACATTTAACAAAGAGAATGAAATAATTAAAAAGAATTAAGCACAAATTCTAGAGCTGAAAAATGCAGTTGACATATTAAAGAGTGCATCAGAGTCCTTTAGTAGTGGAGAAAAGAAAGAAAAAAGAATAAAAACAATGAAGTATGCCTACATGATCTAGAAAATAGCCTCAAAAGGGCAAATCTAAGACTTACTGGCCTTAAAGAGAAAGCAGAGAAAGAGATAGGGATAGAAAACTTATTCAAAGGGATAATGACACAGAACTTCCCAAATCTAAAGAAGGATGTCAATATCCAAGTATAAGAAGATTATAAAATAACAAGCACATTTAACCCAAAAAAGACTATCTCAAGGCATTTGATAATCAAACTCCCAAAGTTCAAGGATAAAGCAATGATCCTGAAATCAATAAGTAACTGTGGTGTATAAACTACTCTTATCCTAGGTAGAAAGATTAAATGATAAACCAATAAAAAATAATAACTACAAAAATGTTTCAAGACATAGAACAATAAAGTATAAACAGAAAGAATAAAAAGTCAAATGGTGGGGAACAAAGTTAAGGTAAGATTTTTATTACTTTTCTGTTCATTTATTCTTTTTTGTTCATTTATGCAAATAGTGATAAGTTGTTATTAGTTTAAAATAATGGACTATAAGATAGTATTTGCAAGCTCCATGATAACCTCAAACAAAAAACATACAATGGGTACACAAAAAATAAAAACCAAGAAAATAAATCATAGCACCTGAGAAAATCATCTTCACTAGAGGAAGAAAAGAATAGAATAAAAAAGGAAGAACAATCAAAAAACAAATAACAACAAAATGGCAAGAGTCAGTCCTTACTTATCAATAATAACACTAAATGTAAATTGACTAAACTATTCAAAGATATAGACTGGCTAAATGAATGAAAACACAAGATCCATTATTCACCTATAAAGACACATATATACCGAAAATAAAGGGATAAATAATTCATATCAATGGAAACTGAAAGCAGGAGTTACTACACTTATATAAAAATATAGGTTTTGAAACAGAAACTGTAAAAAAAGATAAAGCCACAATATAATGATTAAGGCAAAATACAATGAGATAATATAACAATTTTAAATATATATGCACCCAAGAGTCGAGAAGGCAGATGTTATTAGAACTAAAGAGATAAATAGGCACAATACAATAAGAACTGGAGACTTCAACATCCCACTTTCAGCATTAGACAGATTTTGCAGGCAGAAAATTATCAAGAAACATCGAATTTAAACAGAACTGTAAACCAAATGTATCTAATAGATATTTACAGAACATTTCACTCAGGAGCTGCAGAATATGCATTCTTTTTCTCAGCACATGAATCATTCTCAAGGATAGATCATATTTTCACTAACAAGGCAAGTCTTAAAACATTCAGAAAACTTGAAACAGTATCAAGCATCTTTTCTGCCCACAATGGAATCAAACTAGAAATTAGTAACAAGAGAAATTTTGGAACTTATATAACTAGTTGGAGTTTAAATAATATTTTCCTGAATGACCAGTGGGTCAATAAAGAAATTAAGAGGAAAATTAGAAAATGTATTAAAGCAAATAATAATGAAAACACAACAGAACAAAACCTATGAGATACAGCAAAAGCCATAGTCAGAGGGAAGTTTATAGCTATAACTACATACTTCAAAAATGAGGAAAAACTTCAAATAAACAACCTAACAATTAACGTTGAAGAACTAAAAAAAGCAAGAGGAAACCAAACTCAGAATTAGTAGAAGAAAAGAAATACTACATATCAGAGCAGAAATAAATGAAATTGAAATAAAAAATACAAAAAATCAATTAAAAAACGGTTGATTTTTTGAAAAGTTAAACAAACTGGACAAAGTGTTAGCCAGACTAATTAAAAAAAGAGAGAGAGAAAATCCACATAAATAGAATGAGAAATGAGAAAAGGAGACATTACAACTAGTATTGCAGAAATACAAAAAATTATTAGTGTCTATGATGAGCCTCTGTATGCCAGTAAATTGGAAAATCTTGAAGAAATGGATAAATTCCTAGATACATGCAACCTACCAAGATTGAATCAGTAATAAATCCAAAACCTGAACAGATCAATTACAAATAATGAGATAAAAGTCAAAATACAACATTTCCTAGTAAAAAGAGCAGAGGATCTGAAGGCTTCACTGCTGAATTCTACCTAAAATTTAAAGAAATAATACGAATCAGACTCAAAATAGTCTGAAAAATAGAGGACGAGGGAATATTTTCCAATTTATTTTTTGAAGCAAGTGTTAGCCTGATACTAAAACCAGAAAAAGACTCATCAAAAAAGAAAACTGCAGGCAAATATATATGATAAATACTGATGCAAAAATCCTCAGCAAAACACTAGCAAACTGAATTCAACAACACATTAGAAAGATCATTCATTATGACCAAGTGGAATTCACTCCTGAGATGCAAGAATGGTTCAACACACACAAACTAATCAACATGATATGTCAACAGAATGAAAGGATAAAAACCATATAATCATTTGATTTGTTGTTAAAAAAACATTTGATAAAACCCTAAAAAAAAAACTGGGGATAGAAGAATCATACCTTAACATAATAAAAGCCATATATAACAAACCCACAGCTAGTATCATACTGAATAGAGAAAATCTAAAAGCATTTCCTCTAAGATCTGGTACGTGAAAAAGATGTCCACTGTCACCACTGTTATTCCACATAATATTGAGAGTCCTAGCCAGAGGAATCAGAAAAAAGAAATACATAAAAGACATAAGAAAGAAGTAAAATTATCCTTGTTTGCAGATGATATGATCTTATTTTGGGAAAAACCTAAAGACTTTACAAGAAAACTATTAAAACTAATTGACAAATTCAATAAAGTTCCAGGATAAAAAAATCCACATACAAACACTAGTAGCATTTCTATGTGCCCACAGTAAACAATGTGAAAAGAAATTTAAAAAGTAATACCATTTACAATAGCCACACATAAAATCAAACACCTAGAATTAACTAAAGGATCAAAAGATCTCTACAATAAAAACTATAAAAAAACTGATGAAGAAAATTGAAGAAGACACCAAAAAATAAAAATAAATAATAAATAATATTCCATGTTTATGGATTGGAAGAATTATTATTGCTAAAATTTCCATACTACCCAAAGCAATATGCAGATTCATTGCAATCCCTATAAAAATATCAATGACACTCTTCATAGAAATAGAAAAAAAAAATCCTAAAATTTACTTGGAACCACAAAGGACCCCAAATCATCAGAGCAATTCTGAGCTAAAAGAACAAAGCTTGAGGCATCACACTATCAGACTTCAAATTATACTACAGAGCTATAGGAACCAAAACATCATAGTACTGGAGTAAAAACAGACACATAGACCAGTGGAACAGAATAGAAAACCCAGAAACAAATTCACACACTTATGGTGAACTCGTGTTCAACAAAGTTGCCAATAATATATGATAAGGAAAAGATAGTCTCTTCAATAAATGGTTCTGAGAAAACTAGATATCCATGTGCAGAAGAATGAAACTAGACCTCTATCTTTCATCATATACAAAAATGAAAACGAAATTGATTAAAGACTTAAATAAGAGAACTCAAACCATGAAACTACTACAAGAAAACATTGGGAAAAATCTCCAGGACATTGCTCTGGGAGAAGATTTCTTGAGCAATATCTCACAAACACGGGCAATGAAAGCAAAAATTGACTAATGGGATCACATCAAGTTAAAAAGCTTCTGTAAAACAAAGGATGCAATCAACTAAGTGAAGAGATAACCCACAGAACAGAATAAAATATTTGCAGATAACCCATTTGACAAGGGATTACTAATCAGAATATATAAAAAGCTCAAACAAATCTCCAGATAAAAAACTAATAATCTAATGAAAATAGCAAACAGGCATTTGAAAAGGTGCTTAACATCATTGATCATCAGAGAAATGCAAATCAAAACTACAATGAGATATTGCATCCCAGTTAAAATTGCTTATATCTAAAAGATAGGCTACAAAAAATGCTGGCAAGGATGTAGAGAAAATGGAACCATTGTACACTTTTGGTGGGAATGTACATTTGTACAACCACTATGGAGGTTACTCAACCACAATTGGGAGGTTACTCAAAAAACTAAAAATAGAGCTATCATATGATCCAGCAATCTCACTGCTGAGTATATGACCAAAAGAAATGAAATCAGTATATTGAAGTGATATCTGCACTCCTATGTTTGTTGCAGCTCTGATTACAATAGCTAAGATTTGGAAACAACCCAAATGTCCATAAATAGGTGATTATATTAAGAAAATGTGGTGCTTATACACAATGGAGTACTATTTAGGAATAAAAAATAATGAGATCTAGTCATTTGCAATAAAATGAATGGAGGTGAAGGTCATTGAAGTGAACTGAAGTTAAATCAAGCAGGCACAGAAAGACAAATATTTCACATTTTCACTTACGTGTGGGATCTAAAAATCAAAACAGTTGAACTCGTGAGCATTGAGAGTAGAAGGATCATTATCTGAGACTGGGAAAAGTAGTGGAGGACTGGGGGGAAGGTGGAGATTGTTAATGTATACAAATATAGACAGAATGAATAAGGCCTATAATTTGATAGCACAACAGGGTGACTATAGTCAATAATAACTTTACATTCTAAAATAATTTAAAGTGTGTAATTGGATTGTTTTCAATTCAATGTATAAATACCTCAAAGGATGGATACCCCATTTGTCTTGATGTTCTTATTTCACATTGTATGCCTATATGAAAACATCTCATGTACCCCATAAATATATAAATTTACTATGCACCAACAAAAATTAAAAATAAAAATAAATTTCAGATAAATTCTATAAAACACCTGGGTATGAATATATAAAAGAATTAAGTGATACGTTTCCATTCCAAAGTACAAAATTAACTCTAAATGGATCATAGACTTAAATGTAAAATCTGAAACTATAAAACTTAAAAAAAAAATAGGAGCAAATACTTTGTGTGTTCTTGGATATAATACCAAAAGCAGAAGCAACTAATTTTAAACAATACATAAATTGGACTAAATCAAAATTAAAAACTTTGTGCTACAATTGATATTATCAATAAAATGAAAAGACAATCCATAGACTAGAATATATTTGCAAATCATATATTTGATAAGAATATATTTGCAAATCATATATTTGATAAGCAGCTTGTGATAAGCTGCTGCTCCTATATTTTTTAAGAAATAATAAAGCACTTAGGGCAAGGGAAATCATCTCGGTAATCACGGAACCTAAGGATGTGATTTGTTTTCATTGTTTGTATGTACTACTTTTATGGCAGTCATATGAACTGTTATCTTAGCATGGTAAACCTGGGTTTTGTTCATATTTTCTCCAGACAGAAATGTAAAGATCAAACTGTGCAAATATTAAAAAAATGGACATGCTGTTTTATTCAAATGCCTCTTTTGTACATGTTCATGTCTAGTGTTTTCTTAGAATCAGCAACTCAATGAAGGTACTATAAGGATTTTTCTCACTGACATAATTTGATTACATACTAAATAAGAGGCTATGTTAATATGAGGAAATGTAAATTAAATTAGTTATAAATAAATAACCAAAAATGTATGTAAACATTCAAACGATAAATGATCATATACATTTTACCAATATCAGTATACAAATGTTCTTACATTCTCTATATACTGACCACAATAAACAAAGTTTTAAAACTCACTTTTAAAATGTCCCTTTACCCTTATGTAAGTGATAATTACATTTAATGCTAATTATTGAAATACTAATTTAATTATATTTAATACTGATTATTGAAATACCAGTAGCTTAAACAAAGAGATCAAGAGTATTTTCTCACATAATCAGGAATCTCAACACAACCATTACAGAATTAACATTCTATTTCACTTATTCTCTCATCTGCCCAGTTTTTAAAGAGTTTTTTTTTTTGGTTTCTAATGTCTCTATTATGTTGGCTTTTGCCGTCAATTTTGTTGTTTCATCGTTAGAAGATGGCTCACATACAACCATTTCTACTTTTGCAAGCCAGGGATGAAAAGGAAGAAAGTGATGAAGACTATATTGAGAAAGCAAAAAGACCTCTACCTACATACTATAAGTGAGCCATGGCCGCCTCCAAATGAAAGATTTTGGGAAGGATAGACATTTTAGCTAGAAACATTGCTGATATATTAGTTTCTATTGCTGCATAACAGACTACCATAAACTTAACTGCTAAAACAATACCCATTTATTAGCTCATAGCTATTTAGGTCAGAATTCTGGGGGAGCTCAACATGTTTATCTGTACAGAGTATCACAAGTCCAGACTCAGTATACTGGCCAGGAAGAAATCATATCTGGAGACTCTGTGGAATAATTTCTCCGAGGCTCATTTGGGTTGCTTCCTAAATCCAGTTCCTTGTGATTATAGATCTGGTTCCCCATTTCTTTACTAGCTGTCATCTGGTAATGTATCTCAGCCCCTTAAGGCAACCCATATTTCTTCTCACAAGTGCTCCTGCATCTGTGAATCAGCAATGAATTGACAAATCTTTCTCACACTTTGCATCTTTCTGACTTCCTCTTCTACTACCAGCTGGAGGAAGCCCATTGCTGTTAAATGGCTCATGTGATTACATTAGGCCCACCTAGATGATCCTTCTACCTTAAGGTCGACTATGCCATATAACACAATTACAATCAAGGGAGAGATAGCTCATCATATTCACAGGTTTCACACACACTCAAAGAAGAGGGAATTATACAAGTGTAAAGATATGAGGTCCTTTTTAGAATCTTATCAACCACAGCTTCCTTGATAAACATCAAGGTTTTGTTACAAAACAGAAGGTGAAAATAGTTATTGGATAAGGAACAAAAGATGCCTGCAATAATCTCTAGTTCTACATTTAAATCACTTCTTTCCTATTCAGTTAATCACTTAAAAACACCATCTATACTTGCTGACTTGATTTCCAAAATAATTTTTATAATTATCTCCTTGACTGCCCAAATCTTCCTTCTATCCCATTACACCAATTAATATTCCATGGAAGGAGTTACTAAAGATCTCCAGATAGAAAATCCAGGAAATGGTTTCCAGTCTTTATTTGTTGATTATTTCTCTAAAAGGTTAGCACTAGTAAACTTTCTTCCTTGGTGAAACTGCAATCCCTAAATTGATATGACATCTTTGACTTCATGTTTTATTCCTACCTGAACAGTTTTCTATATTTCTGGGCCAGCTATATAGCATATAATCACATGGTGACCTAAGAGTGATTACTGCAGAAGCTTAGAATGGTTGATTTACACACATCCTTTCTCATTCTTCCTGAGAGAGGCAGCAGGAATGGGAAAACAATGGGAGCTTGCTTCTACCTAGAGAAAAGATATGAGCCTTAGGTTAAAGAACCAAAAGTTTCTGTGCTTCCAGCAATGTTTATGTATAGACTGAAGTCTCCCACTAAGTTCTATGCCATGACTCCCCTCCATTTACACAGCAAGGAGCTGGGAGTTCTATGGATCCCATACATGCCTAGACTGACTGTGCAGATTCAACAGAAAAATAGACTAGGAAAACTCAATTACAAAGTGAGCATATAACCAAGAATCATGAGGTATTGGAAGAAAGTCAGCATCATGAAAGAGAAAAAACAGAAATGTTGCAGGAAATAGAATCAATAAACTGAAAGTGATCATGGAGAAATAACATAATAGATAAAATAAATATATAATAGACACAGTAAAGAAGCATATTATGAGCTAGAAGACAAAAAACATCCTGTTTATGAAGAATAATTCATTATTCTTTATGAGGAACTTTTTTTGTCTTGTAGCTTTGTCTTTTAGCTCATAACGTGAACATGTTTTGAAGGCATATGGAGATAGAATTTATGAAAAACAAGTTCTAAATTGTAAAAGAACTCTTAGGAATTGCAACATTTGGCTAATAGAAAAAGAGATCAGAGAGAAAAGTGTAAAGTTAGTACTCAAGATGAGATAAGAATGGTTCAGAAATTAAGGAAATCTTTACTCTTAGACATTTTGAACATTCAGGAAAGCAGAAAATCCTACTTATCTTCAAAGCGGGAGAATGACAGTTAAGTAATAAAAAGTGATATATATATATACACATTAGTATCTATCTATTCATATAGATACATAATTGTCAACACTGAATGTGTTATTAGAAGACAGTGGAACAATACCTTCAAAATAATAAAAAACATTTAAAGCATTTATTCCAATAGGTAGCCAAACTATAATAAAATTACATATTAAGATATATAAGAATACTGCCTGACATAATTTTGCAGGATGCTCTACAGATAGTTAGAAAAAGTTTTTCTAGAGAAAAAGTAGTATTTTCCCAAGTAAGAATTTTATTTTCAGAATTCAAAGATAAAAATGACTTTCTTGAATTGGACAGAAACATTGATAGTAAAAAATATGTATATTTACATTTTTACACATCCCTTTGAATAAGGCAGGCAGCTCCAATTCTATTCCTGAGTATACATTGCACATGCCAGAATAGAATGTATAATATGTGCACACAATGTTTAAAGCCCAAATGTTAAAATATTAAAATCATTTATATCTTACTGCTTTTACAGTTCATATCAATGAACATGGTTTTGTTTCTGCTTATTTTTAGTATTAATTATCATTTAATTTTTAAAAATTGTTATATATGTTTCTGATAATTTAAGAGATAATTTTCACTATGTAAAACTAAAGTATAGAACTTTAACTCCAAAGAAAATATAAAATATATGACTCTAAAATTTGCTGAGCAGGTCCTATGAGCTTTCACAACAAACATTAAAATCAATTTTCAATGTTTCAATTATTTTAGAAGATGCTAATGTGTGCTATCCAGAGTTTCTGCATAGAGAAGACTTTCATTTCCAAAACTGCTGGAAATTTCACCTATACATGCCTGACTGCTGAGTTTTCCCAGTAAGCAATGTTCTCTGCTGGAGAGCACTAATATGAAGACTTATCCCCTGATATATTTTGGCTGTTTCTCCACCCAAATCTCATCTTGAATTATAATCCTCATGTGTAGAGAGAAGGACCTGGTTGGAGGTAATTGGATCATGAGAATGATTTACCCCATGCTGTTCTCATAATAGTGAGCGAGTTCTCACACGATCTGACGGTTTAAGTGTGTCACTTTCGCTCTTGCTCTTTCCTCTGCCACCAGGTAAGACATGCCTTGCTTCCCCTTCACTTTCTGCCATGATTGTAAGTTTCTTGAGGCCTCTCCAGCCATGTGAAACAAGAAGTAAATTAAACTTCTTTACTTTATAAATTAGCTAGCCTCTGGTGGTATAAAAATGAACTAATACAGAAAATTGGTTCCAGGAGTTTGGAGACCTTGTATAAAGATACCTGAAAGTATGGAAGCAACTTTGCAACTGGGTAATGAGCAGAGGATGGAACAGTTTGTAGGACTCAGAAGAAGACAGAAAGATGTGGGAAAGTTTTAAACTTCTTAGAGATTTCTTGAATGGTTTTGACCAAAATGCTGATAGGAATATGAAAAAGGAAGTCTGGGCTGAGGTGGTCTCAGATGGAAATGAGGAACTTATTGGGAACTGGAATAAAGGTCACTCTTGTTACACTTCAGCAGAGACTGTAAGCATTTTGCCTCTGCCCTGGAGATCTGTGAAACTTTGAACCTGAGAGGGACAATTTAGGGTATTTGGCTGAAGAAATTTCTAGGCAGCAAAGCATTCAAGATGTGACCTGGCTTTTCCTGAAAGCATACATTCATATACATTCATAAAGAGATGGTCTCAAAATCAAACTTACTTTTAAAAGGAAAGCTGAGCATACAAATTTGGGAAATTTGCAGCCTAATCATGTGGTAGAAAAGAAAAACTCATTTTCTGGGGAGACATTCGAGGCACCAACTGTAGAAAATTGCAAATGTAACAAGGAGCAGAATGTTAATAGCCAAAAGAATGGAGAAAATGTCTTCAGGGCATTTCAGAGATCATCGTGACAGCCCATACTATTGCAAGCCCAGAGGCCTAGGAGGAAAAAAATATTTTTATGGGCCAGGGCTAGGCCCCCACTGCTCTGTGTAGCGTCAGAACATGGTGCCCTGTTTCCCAACCACTCCAGATCCAGCTGTGGCTAAAGGGGGACAAAGTAAAGCTCAGGTGATTGCTTCAGAGGGTGCAAGCTATAAGACTTGGTAGCTTCCATGTGGTGTTGGGCCTGAGGATATGCAGAAGATAAGAATCGAACTTTGATGTAATCCCAGCACTTTGGGAGGCTGAGGCGGGTGGATCACGAGGTCAAGAGATCGAGACCATCCTGGTCAACATGGTGAAACCCCGTCTCTATTAAAAATACAAAAAAAATTAGCTGGGCATGGTGGCGCGTGCCTGTAATCCCAGCTACTTAGGAGGCTAAGGCAGGAGAATTGCCTGAACCCGGGAGGCGGAGATTGCGGTGAGCCGAGATCGCGCCATTGCACTCCAGCCTGGGTAACAAGAGCGAAACTCCGTCTCAAAAAAAAAAAAAAAAAAAAAAAAAAGAATTGAACTTTGAGAGCCTCCATCTAGATTTCAGATGATGTATGGAAATGCCTGCATGTCCAGGCAGAAGTCTTCTGCAGGGGCAGAGTACCAATGGAAAACCTCTAGTAGGGCAGTGTGGAGGAGAAATGTGGTGTTGGAACTCCTACACAGAGTCCCAGCTGGGGAACTGCTTAGTGAAGCTGTGAGAAGAGGGTCACTGTCCTCCAGATGTTAGAAAGGTAGATCCACTGACAGCTTGCATTATGCTCCTGGAAAAGCCACAGGCACCCAACACCAGTCTTTGAAAGCAGCCATGGGGCTGTACCCTGCCGAACCACAAGGGCAAAGCTGCCCAAAGCCTTGGGAGTCCACCTGTTGCATCGGCATGCCTTGAATGTGAAACGTGGAGTTAAAGAAGATAATTTTGGAGTTTTAAGATTTAATGACTGCCCTGTGGGGTTTCAGACTTGCATGGAGCCTGTAGCCTCTTTGTGCTGACCAATATACCCCATTTGGAATGGGAGTATTTACCCAATGCGGATACTCCCACTATATCTTGGAAATAGGTAACTTGTTTATAATTATAGACTCATAGGTGGAAGAAACTTGCCTTGTCTCAGATGAGAACTTGGACTTGGACTTTAGATTTATGTTGGAATGAGTTAATGTTTTGAATGACTGTTGGGAAGGCATAATTGTGTTTTGAAATGTGAAAAGTGCATGAGATTTGGGAAGGCCTGGGGCAGAATAATATGTTTGGCTCTGTGTGCCCAATTAAATTTTATCTCAAATTGTAATCCCCACATGTCAAGGGAGGGATATTGTGGGAGGTGATTGCATCATGGCGGCAATTTCCTCCATGCTGCTCTCGGGACAGTGAGTGAGTTCTCATGAGTTCTGATGATTTGAAAGTGAGGCATGTCTGCTCTCACTCTCTGTCCTGCCACTATGTAAGATGTGCCTTGCTTCCTTTTCACCTTCCACTCTTTTCGGCCATGTAGAATGGTAAGTCAATTAAATCTCTCTTTTTATATATGTATAAATTACTCAGTCTCAAGTAGTTTGTTATAGCAGTGTGAAAATGAGCTAATACATCCTTCTTTCCCAAAACAGCCAAAAGTCAATGATTGGTTGATATGGAAATATAAAGACTTGGCTGGCTGCTCTTAATTTGGGACACACTGGAAGGATCATTCTAGCTTCAGAATTCTTTATAGGGTTGAAAATATGGTGTTGCAAATGCATTACAGTTCAATTTTTTGGTTCTGCCAAATCCTGCTTCTCTGGCTCATTGAAACATGTTGTTCCTGAGAGTGTCGCTCATAACCTACATGGAGGCAAACCCTGATCTCTCAGCCTGTGTCTCAGGAGTGCCACCAACAACACATTGCTTTGAAGTGTGGACAACAAGGGTGAAAGACACTGGATCTAATTAATTCATTTAAATGTATTTGATTTCAAACTCAGATAACATTAAGTATTGCACATTTTATGCAATATAATGTTTTTCGCCTACTTATGAAAAATAAATAATTCAAAATCATTTTACTTGCATAGGAAACATGTATGAAGCATACATTTTGTATAAAATTTCAAGGTAGAAATGATCATAAAACCATCATTCTCAGCAAACTGACACAAGAACACAAAATCAAACACCACATGTTCTCACTCATAGGCAGGTGTTGAACAATGAGAACACGTGGACACAGGGAGGGGAGCACTACACATTGGGGTCTGTTGGGGGGAAATAGGGGAGGGATAGCAGCGGGGTGGGGAGTTGGGGAGAGATAGCATGGGGAGAAATGCCACATATAGGTGAAGGGGAGGAAGGCAGCAAATCACACTCCCACGTATACCTATGCAACAATCTTGCATGTTCTTCACATGTACCCCAAAACCTAAAATGCAATAAAAAAAAGAAAGAAATATGAGTTAAAATTTTGAATCAAAACTTGATGAAGGTTATTTAAAAATGTAATTTTTTTATGTCTTGACATTCAAATAAAGATATACAATAAAAAAAACTTTAATTGTTCAGTTTTTTTATCTTGTGGATTTATATTGAATGCCTGCCAGCAAATATACTCCTTTAAAAAAAAATTAAGATATTACTTTCTTTAATTGTGCTGCTCAAGAGCTGCTACAGGAGTACTTAATGAAAGTACCTCACATAATAAAATCATTTCACTTCAGACAGCCATCTCTCTTCTTCTTTCTAGGCAGACACTATTCTTGTGGGCCATGAGTTTATACTTCTTTGTGGTTCTATTAATATTAATTTATAAAAAACAAAATCTCAAATCAGTTAGAAGGCTTTTTGTGGAAAGGTTTCTGTTATGTTTAATTTTTTATTACTTTACATTTTCTAGATATATCCTTAATTACTTAAGATGCATATATATTCATCATCAAATGAAAGTGCATATATTCTGAAATGTAAATATTCTTGTGTAAAAGTTTGAAAATACTTTTTAAATCATAAAAATACAAATTTACATGTAAATCTATTGTTGAGATAAGACTTACTATAACAACTGCAACCTTTATGCTTATTTGACTATATGTGTTCCTTTCTAAAATGTGAAAGTCCAGAAATATTGGGCTTTTTATCTTTCATCGCTATTTTACTACGGTCTTTCAAACAAGTAGTGCCAATTAATCAATGTGTGGTCACAAATATTTGTTAAATTATCAATTTTATACACAAGTTAAAGGATGATTGACTCATATATTTTATCAAGGTTCAAAATAGTAATAATTGGAATTAATAAATCTGTAGGTTGAGAAAGATAAAGAGAGAGACAGAGAGAGAAGAGGAAATAATAAATTCCAGGTTTCTGGCTTGAACTAGATAGAAGCTCGTTCCATTTACTTTGAGTGGAGGAGCATGGGATTTAATATTAGAGTATTACAGGCATACAGTTTTTGAATTGGGAATTGTTTAGATAAATTGAGAAGGCTATTAAATAGAAATAAATGTTAATAGAAATACAAAATTCTGGATAAGTGATAAGTTACACTACACTGCTTTGAGATAAGTTAGACTTGGTGATATTACAAAATAGGAATATTTATATAGCCTTCAGTATCTTGATCATTGTCTTGAAAATACAAGTATAATAACTTGTGTTAAGCAAAATTCTTAATGAGCCATTAAGAAATCCCAGTAATCATTAACTGCATAAGCTTTCAAAATAAATAATAATGCTAAGTATTAGTAAATGTTAACATTAATGTTAATGTGAAATAATGGTTTTAGAAGTTACCAGAAAAGATCAACACAGAAGCCACAGGTTATTGAAATTCACATTTGCTTCTATATCTAAATGTATACATAAATTATTCGTCATTCTGTCTTTGGAAATTTCTGCTGCTATCATTTTTTTTTCTAAGTACTTTGCTGCCCTTAACAAAATCCAGTTACTTGTTAGTAAAAAGGCAGGGGAGAAAAAATAGAAGGTAGTTAACTGTTTTTACTATAAGAAAAGAGAGAATTGCTCAGTTTAAGCATAAATACAAGTATTTTCAGACACCCTAGATTGAAACTCATATGACTAAGCCATTTCTCTTATGAATACACACACACACACACACACACACACATATTCCCTTATGAATATATATATTTTTGAACATATATGTGTGTGTGTCTGTGTGTGTGTGTGTGTGTGTGTGTGTGTGTTTTCTTGGGGTATTTAGATTTCTCTTACTTCTCTTATTTATCCAGCGTACTGTGTATATGCTCTCCTGGCCCATCTTGGCCCATTTTAGGCCTTGGTTTTAGACTCAGAACTGGTTAGAATCAGTCTTACGTTTAAATACTCAGCTCCCATTATAGCATCTGGATGAGGCGGTATTGTCCTTGGCTGCAGAAAAATCTACAAAATATAGTTTGAGTAATTATAATAATGCCAGTTGAATTTAACTATAATGAAAAGCTAATTGAACAATGTAGAATTTTTGTTATATATTTTTTAAAAAGAAGGCAGAAGGAAACTGTGAAAATAAGTAGATTTTGTGTGTCAGCTACATTATTCCTTTTAACATATGGTAGCTCTGGATTATTTTCACAGTTCACAGATATGTGAGTATGACAGTAAACATATTCTTGAGCTCTAAGTATCTCAAATGAAAATAGTCATAATTTGAAATAAATAATATCCAGCACTGATAAAACTTGTTTTACTTATTTATTCTTAGACAGTCTGCTACTAGTATAATTACACTGTATCTTTATAATGATTCTTGTCACTTATATTGAGGTAGTGGGGGAGGAAAATTAGAGGGAGCCAGTGGACTAATAGAAATAATGAGAAAAAGGCAAAAGGCACCCATCAAAATATCATAAAATGCAAACAAGAAATGAGAAATAAATATATCCATGAACATTATATATTTAAATTGATCATTTCAATTAATTTTTATTTGAATTGAAATTGAAAGATTATTTAATTGTATTGAATTGAAAGATTTTATTTACCTTAAAACCTTTATTTTATCTATATCATTAATTCAATTTTATACATTTTTAAATGTATGTTTTTTATATTGGTATATAACTCCATGAAGATACTGCCTCTGGCCCTGTGATTGATTTCCACCACTTAAATGAATGAATGGACCAAAATAGTAATAATAATTATTGGCAAATAATTATTGGCTAAATGGAAGAAAGAATACACAAATGAATGAGCATCTGTCTTTACCATAGGTATGCAAGAAAAGCTTAAAAGGGAAGAAATTTGAGCTGGATCTATGATGGTGCATAAGAAAAGAGAAATTGCAATATATGGAATATATCTATACACTAATGTCAAGAACATTAATACTTAGAGTGAGCGAAGGTATAACACAGCCGTATTAAGGGCAGGAAGAAGAAAACACAAAGAGACAACATGCTATGTATACAGTGGACCTATCATATATGAATCCTCTCTAATACTTCATTAATAACATGGAATAGGCAAAATGATTAATAAAAGGAGTGATTTATTTTAATTGTAAAATAAATGAAATGAAGAAACAAGGAAGACAATATTCTTAATTTTAATTTTTTTTCTAGTTTAAAATCTAAGTATGAGGTTAAAATATTTGGCAAAAGCATAAAAGTTACAGATATTTTATTTTTATGATCAAATTTTTACGATGAGAATAACATATGAATTGAATGTGGAATCATAGAAAAACACAGAGAACAAAATATTAAGAAAGACATAAAATTATATTACTCAGAGACATGCATTCTTAGTATCCTTACATAGATATTTCCATGTAAATGGCTCTTTGAAATGCCCATCTCTTAGTCATATTTAACTGTCTTTTTAAAAATTTTCTTTATGAAATATATACACTAATGTTCATAGAAAGATACATTTCATGAAAAATAAACTTTTTTTAAAAAAAAAAGTCTGACATTTCTCTGCTGCCATTAGTTGAATGAAATGCAAACCCAAATCAGCTCTGTTTGTATCAAATATTAGTGCTATTATATTATCACCAAAGTTATTCTGATGAAATGAACATTTCATAAAACAACCTGTGTTTTTCTTATGGAAACAAAACTATGTACTTTTGAATTGTTAGATAAAACTCATTCACATTTGTAAATTGAACTGAATGCACATGAGACATTTGCAAAAGATTAGGACAACATGAGTGAAAACCTAGACTTTCTGTTCACACTGCTCCACACATTCTAAACTCAGATAAACCAAACTTCAAAATTGTAGACAATGGGTTATTATTTTAATTTTAAAAGAAATTTAGAAAAATTTTAAATAGAAAAATTCTTGGATAGATAATAGACAAACCATACTCTAAGAAAATCTATGACTGTGAATTAAAGATAGTTACAAATGTAATGGACTAAGTTCATTTCTACACACTTTCCTTCCTGGAAATTTTCCATCCAGAGAAATGATAAACAGAAGTATAATCTGCACCTAACCTCAGACAAAATTAGTAGTAAGTAATTATCCAGAATGAAGGAGTAATATAAAAATCTTAGATGCTTGGAATCATGGGAAAAGGGCACATCAGTATATTATAATGGTTGGTCTAGCTATAGTTTGATGCCAATAAAAAGCATTGTATTCAAAGTGGAATGAAAAATATATCCGTTAGAAAATGATAGATTAGATGAATTATAGTCAAAATTATCCCCCAAATCTCAGTGATTTTCAACAACTAAATCAAAAAGTTCAATTTTGCCCTCACTAGATATGTGCTAAAGCAAACTTCATGGCAGTAATCATTACCAATCTTATGACAGAGAAAGAACAAAAAACAAAACAGTAACATGGGCAGATTACTTGCTGGCTCTTGAAAATTCTACTTAGAAAATAAATGTTTCTTTCATTGATTAACATATGCAAAGATAATTCCAATATCTACTGGCAGTGAGATTATAATATTTTCTCAGAAATGAACAGGAATTAATTTGTAGATAATTGAGATATGTAATATAATCTCTATTATTTACAAATCATCTTTCACCATTTATTTTGTTTGAAATATATACTCAGTTATGCTCCTTCAATAGGGCAAACAAAAACCCTGCCTACTCGTGACATCACACTCAAAGACTTGGAATTCATGGTCTTATCTGTTATAGATACCTGTTATAGGTAAAATGTGTCTTTCCCTGATATAGACATCCATGTACTAAGAAGACAACCAGTTCCTCATTGCCTCAGACTCCCTAGAGAGTCCTGTTCTCCCCTCTTCAACAGAATATATTGGTGGAACAGGGGCAGGGTAATGGCAATAAATACTTCAGCATGAGAAGAGAAAGAATGGGAGTTTCATAGCTAATACTGGTCTATAAAAATTCTGATATCTTGTTAGGAAGACAATGAATAGGCCCCCTATTTTAGAGTGAAGAATTTGCGTTGAATGTCTTCCCTGAGACTCATTGCCTGATCCATTTTCCTTCCTGGTTCTTAGGTGTTCTCATGGAGTCTTTCCTTTTCTATTACCTTCTTCAACTCTATTTAAAAATATTTAAAGGAAGTGAAGATGAAGGTTAAAACTGAGACACAACAGAAAAATAATGGAAATGATTCAATGGTAGTTTTCAAGGTAGCTAAAGGAGAATCAACATATTTATTTTTTGAAATTTTCAATGAAGAAAAGCATATAATTGTGTAACTAAATAGAACAAAATTAAGATATTTTTCAGACAAGTCCTAAACTAAAAGAACTTTTGTCTATCCATGCTGAAATTGCACACCGTGTACTTGGAAAAGCGGACACAAATGGGCAACATGAAGCCAAGTCCCAGCAAGTTTGCTTTATCTCACAGATAAAATGTAATGGTCTGATTGGCAAAAACATCACATTAGGAAGAAATGTGATATGTGAACATAAGCTCCTTCCTGCTCTATTATAGCTGTATTACCTTACTTTTCCCTTTCAACTTCAAAATCTGTTGGAAATAATCCTCCACAATAAATTATCATTGGTAGCATAAGCGGTGTGATTTCTGTCTTCCTAACTGGTACACTAGACCAAATTTGATTGTTAAACAGTTTTTCAGAAAATAATATATGATATTCATGTTTCATTCACTATATTTACTTTTTTAAAATTAGACTCTGGTTCATAGAGATATTGCAGGTTAATAGAAAAATTTAGCAGAAGGAACAGCTTTTCCACATATTATCTGCCCTAACACATGCATAGCCTCTCTCATTATGAGCATACTCCCTTCTCAAGAGTGATACATTTATTATAATTGATGAACCTACATTGACACATACTTATCACCTAAAGTCTATAGTTTACGTTAGGACACACTCTTGGTTTTATGTAGTCTATGGGTAAAATGACATGTATTCACCATTACAACATCATACAGAGTAGTTTCATTGCCCTAAGAATTATCTGTGTGCCATGTAGCCTCCTTACCCCTTTGACCACTGTCAACCACTATTTTTTTCTGCCCGATGAATACAGTTTATTTATTGATTCACCTACTGAAGGACATCTTGGCTGCTTCCATGAGTTGGCAATTATAAATAAAGCTGACATCAGCATCTATGTGCAGGTTATTTTGTGGACATACATTTTCACCTCCTTTGAGTAAATGCTAAAGAACACAATTGCTAAGTTCTATGATAAATATTTGTTTAGTTTTGTAAGAAATCACCAAACTGCCTTCCAAAGTGGCAGTATCCTTTTCCATTCCAACCAGCAATGAATGAGTTACTGTTGCTCCAGATTCACCAGAATTTGGTATTGTTAGTGTTCTGGATTCTGGTCATTAATAGGTATGTAGTGCTATTTCATTATTGTTTTAATTATGACATATAAGGAAAGTGACTTTTCATATGCTTATTTGCAGTTTGTATATGTTGGTGAAGTTTCTGCTAAGGTGTTTGGCCCATTTTTTAACCGAGTTGTTTGTGTTCTTGTTGAACGTTAAATGTTCTTCATATAAATTGGAGAGCAGCTTTTTATCTCATATAGCTTTGCAAATATTTTCCCCCAGTCTAGAGCTTGTCTTTTTAGTCTCTCAACAGTGTCTTTTGCAGAGCAGAAAATTGTAATTTTAATGAAATCCAACTTATCAGTTCGTTTTTTCAGGAAGAATGACTTTGGTGTGGCACGTAAAAAGTCATCACCAAAACCAAGTTCATCCAGATTTTCTCTTATATTATCTTTTAGGAGTTTTTCTAGTTCTGTATTTTGTATTTAGGTCTGTGACTTATTTTAATTTGTGTGACATATAGAAGGTTGTTTGTGTCTAGATTCTCTTTTTTTCCATGTGGATAATCAGTTATTCCAGCAATATTTCTTAAAGACTATCGTTTCTACATTGAATTGTCTTTTCTATGATTTTATTTCTCTGATTAACTTAAAGAGTGCTCTTAATTCTTTAGTTTTGTAGGGATTTATTTTTTGGATTTTTACTTGTTGGTAGGACAAAGCACTGACTCTATCATCCTATATGCCAAATCAGAAATCAAAAGTTTATATAGTTTTTAAAAGTTCCACATGTTGAACATTTACTGTGCTTCACATTCAAAATGCATTGCAAAAAATGAGTAATCATTTGCTTGTACATGAAAGCAAGTATTTATATCAATTTAACTAATCCATTATTCCAGTTTGCAGGACAATATGTCATATATAGTGCATGCTCTACAATTTGTTGACAATATATTTTTCAAGGTTCATCTGAAAATTTAAAGTGCAAGTGAAAGTGAAAAATAGTAAGGAAATGCCTGTGGTTTTAAATGTAAAATTCTTAAAATTGTTTAGTGCAAACTTTGTATTTAACCAGTGCAAAGAAAGATATCCATATGACAATATTTCTTCACCTAGATATTGACATATGTTCATATATTATTCCCGATGACAGTTTTTTTTTTTTAATTTATGTTCCAGGATACATGTACAGAATGCGCAGGTTTTTTACATGGGTATACATGTGCTGTGATTGTTTGGTGTAGCTATCCTTGATAGATGCTGATGACAGTTGTATTGGGTTCTCAAATCGGTCCATCACCCATAAAGTGCAAGAGTAATGCCATGGAGTCTAAGTACCATCCTGTCAATTCCAAGGCTGCTAATAGAAGAACAAAGTATGACTCTCTAAACCTTAGACTCAAAGTCCCCTAATCATTTGGGGCCACCTATACTTTTACACAAAATACTATTCCCATGTGAAACTGGCTACTGTACTCAGGTCATTTTCATTTCTCCTTTATATCAACAGTGTTTGTTTCTTGCCTCTGTTATAAAACTCATTACTTTGTATTATCATTTTCTTAATATAGTTCCCACACAAATATATCCCTAGTAATTTAATTCAGTATTTGGTACCACATCTAGATATATTAGGGACTCAGCATTGTCTGCTGAAGGAATGCATTAAATGCAGATGAAACAGGAGCTGCACTTAAGTAAAATGGAAAGGCACTTTTAAAAATGTCTAAACATTTTAAACATAATAAAGATCCTGAAATCAGAAAAATACAGTCATAGAAGTCATAGTAAGTAAATTGGGTTATTCAAGAACAAGACCCAGAAGTTAATAGTGTGATGGGGGCTGGGCATGCTGACTCACGCCTGTAATCCCAGCACTTTGGGAGGCCGAGGCAGGTGGATCACCCTGTGGTCAAGAGTTCAAGACTAGCCTGACCAACATGGTGAAAACCTATCTCTACTAAAAACACAAAAATTAGCCAGGTGTGGTGGGTGGCACCCGTAATCCCCACTACTTGGGAGCCTGAGACAAGAGAATCACTTGAGCCCACTGCACTCCAGCCTGAGCAACAAAAGCAAAACTTTGTCTCAAAAAAAATAGTTTGATGGGTTGTTGAGGTCATAAAAATCTGTGAAAAGGAAAGGAGGAAACAGATGGAATGATCAGGTCGTAATGGTGATTTGATTAGCTTTCTCTTCACAGAGCTGGAAAAGCCTCAGACTGTGGTGCAGATTGGATTGTCCTCCAACCCACTGTATTTGTACAAAATGTTCTTTCTTGAAGAGAAATCTAAACAGCATATCTCATATTGTAATGCAAGATATCACAATATTGTGTAGATATCAATTATACAGTACCATAGTATATTCTATAAAAATATGCTTTGAAGTTATATTCAGTACCAAAATTTGTGAAAGTTGTTAATTGCCATAGTTATTAATAATCTACTGTAATTCTTCTTACCACAGTAATAAACAGCTAATGGTAAAAAATTTAAAGATGTTTTAGGTTATTTTCTTTTAATGAATCTTTTCTCTTCCTGGAGTATATATTCACCTCAATAATATTTTCACATGGTTTTTCCGTAGTGTACCTACCAAATAAGAATCCTGGAAGTTACGGAGAATTAAAACTCCAACTTATAACCTGGTTCAGCAGGACATCAGAGGACCAGTAGAATAATTACAATTTTCCAGCTGAGAAACAGTGGCATGTAACTGTCAACACATTACAAGAAAAATGAATACAATTGACTTAATTTTATTTTAATTTTTCTATCAACACAACCTTTTCCCTTTCAGTTATTATCTGAAATCATAGACATGGAAGTCTCTATTGTTTTCATAAACTCAAGACACTGTACTACAAATTTTTAAATCTACCAAAATAAGGTCAACAGACTAACCATTTTAGGGGTTTTGATTATTCTTATAGATCAGTCAATAGTTGAAATCAAACTATAAGTCAGTCAATAATTAATCACTGAATATACTCTAAAATAGATAACTGCCTATGTTCTCAGTTTACATTAAAGTGAGTGTATAATTGATCCATCAATAACTCAGATTTTAAAAGAAACATTAAATAAACAAAAAATATATGTTGATATTTTTGGATTATCCCTACCTCAAGGGATATATCATATTAAAAATCTGCCTTTATATTTAATACCCAGCAAGTCTCAGTCTTCTGGAACCATGTAGGAGGGGGAAATCATCTGCCCACCTTCAAATAGTCCAAAGTCTTCTTTCACTTACTCAACAGATCTTTATGGAGCTTCTAAGATATGCTGGCTATCATGGAAGGTGCTGTACATGTAATGCTGAATAAAAGTAAGCATTATTCATGGCTCATTGGAGCTTTCCATATTTTGATGTAATATGCACTTATTAAATAATCACATTAATGCATACTTGCAAAAATAACAAATAGAGATATGGCAGAGACACAAAACAAAAGATATCCCTGCTATGAGAAATTAAAATATTTATTAATGTAGGAAACATATATTTATTGAGCCTCTCTCTGTGTGACACTATGTTAATCATTAGGAATCAGCAGTTAACAAAAGATAGAAATTTTCTACCCTGGTAGAGCTATTGTGCCAGTAGTGAAAAACCAATAAATAAATAAGAAAATACATATATTGTAAATATTGGTGTCTGTTCTAAGGGAAAATAAAACAGAGTAAGATAACTAATGAGTCACAGTTGTTAGATAATTTTCTTAAGAAAAGTAGGCATATGTTCATTAGCATCCCCAAATTTGCTCTTATATTTCAGACCCTTAAATCCCTAAAAGCAGTTGTATTTCATCTGAATCTGCTAATGGATTCTTTGGTATATCCTTTGAATACTGGACATGGCTCCATCCATTTTTCACTTTACATTAACATAATTTTGAATAGTCTGTTTGGTTTCAGCATTTTTGCATACTTTTGGCACAATTTCTATTTCTATTTTGACACCTGGTGTAAATAATTATTTGAAGTCCCTTTACTCTCTAACAAGTTTACTGTGATAGGATAAAGGCAGAGCTGATTGACAAATAAAATACATAAATAAATACACAAATAAAACTTCAAAATTCAGTAGCTAAGGAAAATAGAAGTTTATTTTATTTTCATGTAACAGTATCTGATGATTAAATAATCTCTGGTCAGGATAGTAGGTTGTTATGCCGCTGACAAGAACTGGCTGTCAACATTGATCGGCCTCATTTACACCTACCGTGAGCAACAGGCAAGGTGTGGGAATCCAGGACAACTATACTGTAAAAGATAAAACAGATTTCATCTCTATATTACACCAGTTGAAGCCTCATGACCATTTATCACCTTATATTCCTATTAGAAAAGGGAAAACGGATTTGGTTGAACAAACTAATCTTCACCATAGTGAGAAATTTAGAATTTAGTTTTCCAATATTCAAATAGATGGAATGGATATAAAATTTGAGAGTGCCAAACCCAAGTATTTGATCTGATCACTCTGAGAAGTGTATACATTGTATAGTTCTGAAAAGAATTATAGAATTAACATAAACTATTGTGATTGTATATAGAAGCTGAGGGAGTTCAGGGAGTAACCTAAAGCTGTATGAATTAGCAGGTTAAAATTATGAGGGTTATTCTATAGATGCCAGAATCCTAGTCCATTGGTTCTCAAATATTCTGGGTGCAAAATCTTTATATATGCTTCAATATTATTAAGAATCCTCAATAGCTTTTGTTTATTTGGTTATATCTACTGAGATGTACCTTGTAATGTAAAATTAAAAATTTAAAAATACATTAATTTTTAGATAGGAATAATAGACTCACTCCTTGTTAGCATACTTTCTGAAAAAAATACTATTTTTCCCAAAATGAAACTAAGTGAGAGAAGTGGCATTGTTTTATTTTATTTTATTATTAATTTTTTGAGACAGAGTTTCGCTGTCACCTGGCTGAAGTGCAGTGGCACAATCTGGGCCCACTGCAATCTCTGCCTCCAATCATTCAAATGATTCTTTGGCTTCGGCCTCCTGAGTAGCTGGGATCACAAGCATGCACCACCTCAACAGGCTATTTTTCGTATTTTTAGTAGAGATGGGGTTTCACCATGTTGGCCAGGCTGGTTTTGAACTCCTGCCCTAAAGTGATCAGCCTGCCTCAACCTCCCGAAGTGCTGGGATTATAGGCATGAGTCACCACTCCTGGCTGGCTTTATTTTTCATTTTTACAAGTTTCTCTGTTCTGACTTGGAAGATAGTTGGTTGCATTCCCATATCTTCTGCTTGCATTTCATTCCTTAAAATAGCATATGTCATACTGCCTCTGGCAAACTCCACTGCACATTTGTGAGACATTGCAATTGAAAGGTAAATCCTATGTTTATATTACTATGAAAAAAGTTTGATCTACTGGACTCATTGAAGCGTCTCATCCTCCTCCCTGAAAAGTCCTTGGACCACACATTAAGAAACACTGTTTTAGCCTATAGCTACTATTAACTTATTGGTGCATAACTAGGAAAACTGTGTTTCTTTCTTTCATTCTTATATTTCTATACCCCATTGAAAATAATACATCTTCTCTGTTGAAGATCCAGATGAATACTTTTTTAAATTCAATAGTGTCACTTTTCATCTTCAATCCTTTTGGTGATCTCCCATTTCTATTATGACACAGACCAAAATCGTTACTTGAATCTGTCTCATAAGCCAGAAACTGTGCTATAATTATCCTCCAGATTTATGGCACTGTAATAATTTTAAATATATAAGACCTTTTGCTTTGATAGGCCTTTAACAGCTAATTAAAAGTGCTTACAGAGATTCTGTTTATATTTCTCAATTTTAATATTGATCCTTCTCAAATTTACCCCCACAACACTCAAGGCATGAAAATATTTATTTCTAATTTAATATAAACTACTTAGTGTGAATTTTCCAGCAAGCTTAACCTGCATAAGTAAAAAATGAAACACTATTGTTATTAAAACAGTTTTAATACACTCTCACCATATAATACCAGGTAATTATGAGATACTGTGTTTGACACTGATGGGAGTTACTGGTCACTATTGCAGATTGAGTAGTATTCCTCAACCACAAAATAAAAACTGCAATATGCAAAGTACTGGTAATGTTAAAAGTATTGCTATAAGGAAATGTGTTGAAAGATTAGATAAAAAAATATACACCCTTAAAAAAATGAAAATGATAGTCATGGCTGAAAGTCAAGTAATACATTCAAAGGTAAACAATTAAAGGCAACAAATTACTATCTATTTAATATCATTGCTAAAAGAGCCATCAACTTCAGCCTAAAAAAGCCAAATTGGGAAACCCATAAAGCAGAAGTGTTTGAGTATGTCCTCCGGATTCTCTCTGGAGAGTATACTAATGTAGTATGCATCAAAATATCCAAATTTGAAAACTATAATGCCGCATCAAGAAACAAGGAATGAAAATATTGTTCATATGTTTGGCCACAAAAGTTGCTTGAAAGAAAAAGGAGTATATGTCTTAAGCTGTGATTCCATAAGGCTAATTGTACTGGCATTCTTGAAAGAATAGTATGACAATGTTTTTATATAATTTTGTTAAACATATAAATTTTGTTTTATATTTTTATCTCAAATTGAATGTTGTTTTATAAAACTTTAAAGCATTATCATGAGAAGTATTTCCAGCCGAACAAGTTAGAAATATTCTTTATAAAAATCTAGAATATAAACAATGTTTAAATCTGCTTACTTGAAATCTTTATTCATGCAACATAAGCTTATTGAACTCTTATATATAATGCCAGCAGTATGATATGCTCTATAGATACTAAACTAAATGTACCAGTTTTTCTTAGACTTATTATGGTGCAGTTATACAAGAAGTGCACATTTTGTTATTGTTGTAATTATCATAATTAATTAGTTCCATATACTGGAAATGTTCTTATATTTTATTAATTACATTGAAACACATTCGTTGCATCTTTGAAATATAGATCAATAAAAATAAAATATTATTACATTGTTTTTCATATAAACACTCTTCCCGAAATAATCCAAGTGACTTTCCACAAGTATCAGTGATTCTACATTTTGATGCTGTGCTACTTAAATCTTTGAATTAAATAATGTGAAATATCTATAAACAATATGAAATGCCTTATCAAAACTAGTAAATTATCGATTTTGATGTCTGTAGCATCTTTAATGATGTCCCCTCTATTATTCCTGATGCTGAAAATTTGCTTTTTATGATCAGTCAGGTTAAGAGCATTATTAATGCTATTTATAGTCTCAGAGTATCAACTTCTGGTTTCATTGATTTTTCTATATTGCCATTTTCTGTTTTTTTATTCTTTTCTTTTATTTTGCTTGCTTTAGGCTAATTCACTTTTTTTTTTCATTTCTTAAGATAGAATCTTAAATTGTTGAATTTAAGGCCCTTTTTTTTTCAAACATAAAAGTAGAAAGCTATAAAGTTTTCTTTTAGTGCTAGTTTAGTTGCAGCACATATATTTGGATATCCAAGGTTGATTTTTTTCACTCAGTTTAAAATACAGTACTTTTCAGTTTCACTTTTGGTGTTTTAAATTTCTTTAACAGACATAGAAATATGCAGTTTATTTCTCGTTGACTGAGATGTGGTAGTTCGTAGCTTTTAAGGAAATTGTCCATTTTGTGTATGTTATCAAATGTACTATCCTGTCTTAGTTATTATCACTATAAAGCAAATTACTTTTAAACTTAGCAATTAAAAAACAACAAACATTATCTCACAGAATTTCTGAGGGTCAGGAATCCAAGAGCAGCTTAAGTGGGTATTTGTGGCTCAGGGTCTTTCATGAGACTATAATCAAGCTGCCAGATAAAGCTGCAATCATCTCAAAGCTCAAATGGGGTTGAAGAAGCTCCTTCCAAGCTTGTTCAGAGGATCATTAGCAGATCTCAATTTCTTTTGACTGTTGTTCAAAATCCTCTGTCTATCACTATGTGGGCCTTTCCGAAGGCTGCCTACCTTTCCTCAAGACCTGGTTATTGGCCTATCCTGAAAGAGAGAGAGCAAGATCTCAAAAGACGTAATCTGCAGTTTTTCCAAATCCGATCTTAGATGTGATATACCATTGCTTCTGCCATACAGAAGGCTATTGTACACCCAGATCAACCATGGGTTACAATATGCATCTTTAACATATTACGTGCTTAGTATTAATATTGTTACATTTTATGTAAACTGTTAGAACAGGTAAGTCTTCCTTCAGCCTGAAGATTTCACTTGAACATTTTTTTTTAGCATTCAGATTTACTAGGGATACATTTATCTTTGAATTATCAGGAAATATATTTTTTCACTTGCTCTTTAAAGAATAATCTTGTTAGGTATTGGTTTCTAGATTGGCAGTGACTTTGTTGTTATTGCTTGTTAGATTTTCTTTTAGCATTTTATAAACCCTGTTTGTCTTCTGGCTTCCATTGTTTCTGAGGAGTTATCATTTGCATCACTGTTCTCTATGTAATGTGACTTTTTCTTCTGGCTACGTTTAAGCTTTTCTCTTTTCTCTTGGTTTACAATATAATATGTGTTCTATCATTGTTATCCTTTTTAGAGTTCATTGACTATAAAAATGCATTAATGTTTTCTACCAATATAGGAAATTTTTCAGTCAACATTTTTTTTTCAAATCTTAGATGAGGCCATACTTCATTGACCTGTTTTCCTTCAACTTCTTCAACCTGCATTTTGCTGTTAAATCTATCCCATAAATACTCAATTTCAGTTATACACTGCTTTCTTCTTGAATTTATATTTGTTTCTAACTTATTTATATTTGCTTTATTGTTTTCTGAAATTCCTTATCTGTTCACTCACACTATCTTTCCTTAAGAGTTTTAAACATGTTTAAAATACATATTTTAAATTCTTTAAACATTAATTTCAATATCTAAGTTCCCATAGAGGCTGTATCAATTCAACTAAAAGAATCATTTTTATGTCATATTTTTCTGCTTCTTCACATGACATAAATATTTTCACGATGTACATTTTTAAAGTACTTTATTGAGGTATCATTGACATATAAAAATTGTACACATTTAACATTTGCAATTGATGAATTTGGAGATAAGTATATATCCCTGAAACCTGCACATTTGCATGATACATCGAATAGCTTTATACTCACATTTAATAATATTGAATTTTCTTCTGTCAGGCAGGTTAATTAATATCAGATATTCTTGATCATTTTAGGTTTATTATTTGTTAGAGCTGATGTATTTCTTTTATTTTCTCTTGGTCTTAGAGGATATTACTTACTATAGGGTGCAGTTCTGAGGACTTAGCCTTTCTGAAGTGTCAACTAAGCGACCGAGTTCTTTGCTGAAGTATGCCTACCATGATTGAGCCAGAATCCCAGCATTTCCCAGTTCTGTTTCCTGTGTGGTATCTCTAGTCTGCTCTCAGTGCTGCAGCAGCTGCTCTGCTAGCCTTTATGAAAATTCACCTTGCATATGCCAGATCAATCATGGATCAGGGCCGTGCAGACTTCTGAGTCCTCACTTTTGCTTTTTTCTGTTTTCAGCCTCATCAGTTCAAGCTACATAAGCAGCACAGAATTCTAATTTCTGCCTTTCCTACTAAGTGAAAGCACTTTGTTTTGCTTTCACTCCACTTTCCCCTAGAGTGTGACCCAGGCAGAAAGCCAGGAAAAATGTGAGTCTCAGGTTACCTCTTTCCCTTCTAGCAAGAATTGCAGTCCTTCACTGGCTGTTGTTTAATACCCGAAAAGAGTGTTTCCTACATATTGTGTATTGTTTTACAATTGTTTATAGTGAAGGGATAGTCCAATGTAAGTTATTTTACCATGATCTAAATTGTGCTCTTTGTATTACTTGTTGAATGAATAAATTCATGAAAATGTAGGATTTATAAATAAATATAACAAAATTTTGATACATATTGTTGATTGAACATATCATTCATAGCTAAGTATAATCTATTGCTTAAATAATTGTACAAAGACTCTGAAACCATTAATCGAGTGGACTTATGGTACATGCTTTGGCCACTTTCCCTATTTTTCCTACAGAGTCTTCCTTTCCCAAAAGGTTCACATAGTCAAATGTGTCAATAAGTTATTATAATGTGGTAGCTACGTAATGACTTCCAATCAAAAATTATTATCTCCAAACTTTAATTCTATTTAGAAAACCCACTAAAAGATAGATGTTGCTTTATAATAAGTATATGGAAAATTAGCAATAGCAATTACACTTTCCATTCATTTTAACCATTTCAAGATCCTATTATTTAAGCAAACAGTATGAAAATAGTTTAATTTTGCATTCTATTAAAAACACATTTACAGTTTAACATAACATACAATAATTGTAGTTCAACTAATTGTAAGTGATTTTTTTGTAAATAAAACATAATTTGGTGATTTTATGAACAATGAATTATATAATAGTTTTGACATTAAACTTTTTTTCTATTTTTCCAGTTAATTTTAGTTTGTGCAAGTAATCTTTAGGCAAGATGATCACTGAGATCTAGAAAAATGTATAAGTGGACATTAAATGTGAGACCTAATTAATAATTAAGCTACACAAGGGGAAACAAGACAATTTATTCTGACAGGCAATATTACCTATCACCCAGATCACCTTGTCCTGTCAGAAGAACCTTCATCCCAATGACTTTATTTCAAATGTATTGCTTTAGCAATAACAGCAGGGATTTCTGGGCTTCTCAGCATCTCTTGTTTACCATCTAGTGTCATGCTTAATGATCAACATTAAAGTTATTGCTTCCAAACCACCTTAATTAGGGTTGCAAAGCTTTAAAAAGTTTCTTTCAAAAGCCCAGATCATCAAATTAGATTGCCCTCATATATTCTGATTATATAATGAGGTTCTTGTAGTGAAACATCATAATCACATTTCTAATCAGACATCCTGCCGTTCCTTTGTAAGGTAAGTTTCCCTACTTACAGTACTTCCTGTGAGTGCATTGAGTCCTCCGCTCTCTAGGTCATAGTTGATTGAACCAGACTGAAGTAAGTAATGCAGAGCCTATGTGTATGGAATGGCCTACCACATGATGCTGTGCTCAAACCAAGGTAATCTCGTATAATAAGATTTTCTTTTCAACTCTCTTAATTAGGGATTAGAGAGTGTTGTTTGGTATAAGTGGTCTTACAATTGTTTTTTAAAGTAAATGCCTTATTAATGTAAAACATACACAAAAAAGCACATGAATTATGTACACAGCTTGATAAAGTTACACAAAGTGACCCAATAAAACTCAGGAAATGGAATATTTTCCACACCTAAGAATTTTCCTTGTGATATTTCCTGGTCACTAACAACTCAGCAAGGTAATCATTATGCCAACTTCTAATATTATAAATTGCTAAAAATTAGTTTTGTTTCTAAAATTATTCTTTAAAAATAAAATTATGTATTATTTATTTGTTTGAATCTGACTTGTTTTGCTTCAAATGTTAATATGATGCTTGTGAGATTCATCTAAGTTGTTGACTGTACTAATGGTATAGTTTTATTTAGTTAGTTTATACCATTCTACTTTATGGGTATTCCAAAATTCATGATTTTTTGATGGACTTAATATACATTTGTAGTTTTGATGGTTACACAGTTCTGCTACAGAAATTCTAATATGTGTCATTTGATAAGTAGTCTAATGAATATAAAAGTTTTATAGAATTTCTACTTCATAAGTTATATATACCTATTCAGCTAGAGTAACTACTGCCTGAATTAGGTTTTTATTGCTGCTATAATAAATTACCATAGAATTAGTAGTTCAAGATAACATACTTTTTTTCTCTTAGTGTTTAGCAGGTCAAAAGTGTAAAATCAAGGTGTTGGTAAGACTGCATTCCTTCTGGAGGTTTCAGGGGAGAATTGTTTCCTTGCCTTTTTCAGCATCTAAAGGGTACCTGCATTCTATGGATCATGCGATTTTGTTAATATCACCCCAACTTCTTGGTCCCATCATCACATTTACTACCATTTCTGATCTCACTGCATTCCTCTTATAAACACTCTTGTGATTACATTGGGCTTACCCAGATAATCTGCGATAATCTCCCCATCTGAAAGTCCTTAACTTGATCGCATTTGCAAAGTCCCATTTGCCATGTAAGAAACCATATCAAAGGTCTGAGAATTAGGGCATTATTCTGCCAACTACAAAAATGAAGGAAATACAAGTAGGAATACTAGATCTTAGGTTGCAATGGTTTTGAAGCCTTTTTGAAAATAGACACTAGAAATACTGACCTGCTGTGGCCTGGACTTCCATGGTGCATTTTCTGAAATACTAGAAGGTAAGAATCATTGGCAGCAATCTTAGAATCCTTCTGCCACTATGTACATATATATGAATGTGTATGTGTGTATGAGATATGGTTAGTACAAAAATTATTGTGGTGTTTGCCATTAAAAGTAATGTGAAAAGTGCAATTATGTTTGCACCAACCTAATAGTTGCCTTAGGTAGGTCTCATAAATGTCTTAGAATAAATTTATTACAATGGCTTGGCAAAGTGGCTCAAGCCTGTAATTCTAGCACTTTGAGAGGCGGAGGCAGGTGGCTCACTTGAGGCCAAGAGTTCAAGACCAGCCTCGCCAGCACGGTGAAACCCCATCTATACCAAAATACAAAAAAATTAGCTGGGCCTGATGGAGCATGCTTGCAACACTAGCTACTCTGGAGGCTAAGGTGAGAGAATTGCTTGAACCTGCAAGGCAGAGGTTGCAGTGAGCCAAGATTGTGGCACTGCACTTCAGCCTGGTTGACAGAACCAAACTCTGTCTCAAAAAAAAAAAAAACAATTTTTACAATGACTGAATTTATATTCCATGAAATAAGAGATATAAATTAAGACCAAATAACATAGATAAAGATTATAAGATTGATTAAGCCATTTTCAGAAATAATGTATTAGTAGATATAAATCCCCAAAGTGTAAAGATGTCTCTTAATTATTACATTAGTTCTCAGGTTCATGACTATTTACTCTAAAATTCCCTTTTGTGAATAGAAAGTTTATCACTATAATAAAATTATACTGCAAAGCAATTAATCAAAATACACAGCCTTGGGAAACTCTGAGGAGGGGGAAATTATTAGAAAGTAACATGAAGTGTATGTTTATTTTTAAAATGCAGATTTAATCTTTGTTAAAGTAGTCTTTGCCCTATGGGTATGTTTAGCATACTCAAAAACCTAACTTAGATTCATTAATTTTATATTGGCAACATGTCATTGTACTCTGTCTTCCAATTTGATTTGCTTTAGATATTTTTAGTGAATTGAATTGGAGACTAAAGATATCCAGATATTAGGATATGTAGTCAGAAGGGCAAATGTAGGCCAGGTTGAAGGGTATTTGCTGTATTAAATCATATACATTTCATTTTTAATAACAAGCTAAATAACCCATTTTACTTTCATCCCTGTTGTGCCATGGTTAATTTGCACAAAAAAAATTCTTATATTTTTGGAAAATAAAAGAAGATTGTGGTTATCCCTTTCATCAGTTATATTCAGTGTTTTGTATCTGAGAATTATTGTGTCTTAAGGAAGTCATTTGTACTCCATCGTTCCAAGAAAAAAAGGCATGCTTCTTTTGAGTTTCTGGCTTACTACCAGGAGGGATACTTTCTGTTCTAATTCTGTAATAAAAAAAAATGTTGAAATGAACTTTCATGTAGTTATATATTAAAGTTTCTCACATTTTAGTACATTAATTACCACATTCCTGTGCGGTATTGATCTAACATTTTATATACTTATACTTAATGAATTCAGTTAGCGAATTCAAGCAATATCTGTGAGTTTTTAAATAAAAGTTATGTTTCATTGTCTTTTTAGAGTGTTAATATAACACTCTATTTTAGTCTATTTAAGATCGATTTTAGTGTAGTTCACCAAATGTTAGTTAAGTGGGAAAAAATACTTCATTTTGCAATTTATTTTAAATAAAAACTTCTATTCCAATACTTCAATTAGAGGGGCTTGGGTAAAATGAACAAGGTTTTGAAAGACAACAGCACCATTATTCATCAATTTCCAATTTTTATTCCATTCTGTAAACATAGAGGTCTACACTGCTACTTTCAGAATGGCTCAGTAAGTTCGTAGCAGGTCAACACTCTTGTAGATAACAATAGTATAAATACTGGAAAATATAAGAAACTACCTACAGGCTTTGGAATGTAATCAAAAGAAGACAGATTCTCGAAAAAGGTAGAAACTTGAAGGGATCAGCATGTGGCACACTATCCCCACTTTCTTTCTATTTTTCATTTTATTTTGCTATGCCTGTGAACATACTGCAAGTATCCTTTGTTGCATGGCCACAACTTTGCTGACTCACAGTCTTTTTGAACTGAAGAGCAATAGAACAGAAATTAGGGCAACTACTTCTATCAAAATGTAAGGTGAGAACCCTAGAAAAGAGAGGGGATAGGGAGAAAACCTTCTGTGTAGAAATGTTAGACAAATATCTGGCTGACCCTAGTGCCATCTTTGCAGACTGAAAACAGCACATCTAAAATAAATAAATAAATGACTGAACAAAAATATGAGTTTCCATAGGAAACATAAAACTTTCAGTTTACATACAACCAAGTTAATTGCCTGTTAAAACAAAAATATCAGCCCTCTGGGAGAAAAATAGAGTATAATCTGAAGTTTCCACAACATAACATTCAGGATACAAGCAAATATTACTTAGCATGTGAAGAGCCAGGGAAATGTAACCCATTATTAAAAAAAATAGAATAATGGAAATCAATCTTTATATTTTAGTGTTATCAGAAAAAAGAATTCAAAACAACTGTATGATTATACTCAATGAGATAAAGAAAAATAAACTTGTAATCAGTGAGAAGATAGGAAACATTAACAAAGAAACAAAACTTGAAAACATAAAGTATATGAAAATTCTGAAACTGAAAGTTATAATAAACCTTAAGTATAAACAATACTGGATAGGCTTAATAGCAGAATAGACATGTCAGAAGAAAGAATAAGCAAACTTGACAATAGTTCAATAAAAACAAAGGATAAAAGACTGAAAATAAAGGGAGCAGCAGCAAGCTATAGAACAACATCAAAAATTCCAATATGTGTTTGATGTGAGTTCCATAGAAAGAGAACACAGAAAGAAAATGGATCAGAAAAGAAATGTTGAAAAGAAATTTTCACAATGTTATAAAAAACCCAAGTCCATATATTTAGGAAGCTTAGAAAACATCAAGAAGTATAGTTATGAAGGACACCATGCTCAGGTACATTTTACTAAAAATACTGGAAAGCAAAGACAAATAAAAAGTCTTGAACTTTTGGCTATATACCCAGTAATGGGATCGCTGGGTCAAATGGAATTTCTATTTCTAGGTCCTTGAGGAATCTAGCATGGGGAAAAATGCCAGATATAGGTGAAGGGGAGGAAGGCAGCAAATCACACTGCCACAAGTGTACCTATGCAACAATTTTGCATGTTCTTCACATGTACCCCAAAACCTAAAACACAATAAAAAAAAAAGTCTTGCACTTATCCAAGGAAAGATTACATTACATGCTGGAGAAACACTATTCTAACAAGAACCAATTTCTCATGAATAACAATAGAGGCCAGAAAATGGTGAGGAAATATCTTTTACATACTGAAAGAAATAAACTGTAATCTCACAATTTTGTATCTGGCAGAAAAAATCCTTTAAGAATGGAAATAAATAAAAGCATTTTCAGGTAAACGCAAATAAGAGTTTGTGGCCAGGAGATCTGCAATATGAAAATAAAAACGGTCCTTCAGGTTGCAGGAAAATTGCATTAGTGGGAAACTTTGATATTTATGAAGGAGTAAGTAGTATCAGATCTGAGAAAGAGCTGGTAAGTAAAAATATATTTTCCTCTGGATTTAATTATAATATCTATGATGATGTAGAGCAATGAATATAATATTTTTATTGATATTATTTACATCATATCATAATCATAAAGGAGAGTTTGGATTGGGGTGGGGATGGCAAATGGATCTTTATAGTTTCAAGTTCACTATATTCTAAGAAGATTGAGAAAAGTTAAGAATAGATGTAGTAATTTCTAGATTAAAACTAATTTAAATAGGTACAGTTAAAAACCCAATAAATAAAGTTCACATTAAAAACTATTTAAATCATTTGAAAAATGAAAGAAGAAACTAATTTTCTTAACAAATGAGAGAACGCAAACTGGAAGATCTAAATCCAAAAATTTCTGCAATTACATTAGAGTTATTAGAGTCAGTATTCAAATTAAAAGACAGAGTTTTTCAAAATAGATAAAAGGAAAATATACATATATTTCAGCTTTGCTTGAAATTGTATAAAATTCTGGCAAATTCTGTACCAAAAAAATGTCAGCAGACATAATATAGATAACTCTGAACTGAGGCAGTAAGGTCAGTTATCCAGGTTTTTGCCTCTCTTGCCAAGGAGATTGTGGAGAATACCCAAGAAGGAAATGCTGAAGTCACTCAGTGTGGATTGTTAAGTCTCTGCATGGAAGAATTGCTCTCAAGAACTGCACAGATCCAGAGTAGAATTTACAAGAGCAATAGACAATCATTTGCTTTGTTTAATACTGTTCATTAGCATAGCATAGCATAGTCAGGATGATTCTAATCAAAAGAAACCCAAGTAATCCTGACACTTAGAAATTAACAACATTGTTTAGGTAATATATGAGCAGTTATTATGAGTTTGTCAATTAAGACAATTTGCATTAGGGACTACTAGTACAGGCTACATGTATGACTTGGATAAGAGTAAAATCTCAGGAACATATGACATCTAATTAATATTAAAATATACTTACTACAAAGTATTTAAAGGTTTGTTATGTTACAAAAGAGAAGAGACAACAATAACTTAAAAATTAGCAAATTGAGAGTCATATATACATATATATAATTTTTAATGTACCTTACTGGATTAAACCCATGTATCTACAAATGTTTGTGATCTTAAGTTTTATAGTTTTAAACTGGATGTATCTTTTTGAAAGACCATTTTCATAATGATGAATTCTTAAAGGGGTGATTATCCACTGAAAGGAAGGAATACTGTTGGTAAAGCATGAAGTATGAGCATGCTTGAAGTATGAGCATTTATGCTATAAGAATGAAATAGCAACATTAAAATGGATTACATATAACAGAAATAAAGATGGATGTGAGCTAAATATTATATTAGAGTCAAATCATACACTCTTCAGAGAATAATGAAAAAGTGAAAAGAAAAATGACCTAATATAGTATTTTTTATAATAAAGTTACAGAGGTGTGTTGCAGTAAAATTAAAGAAATGGAATCCCTAAATTTATAGTAATTTATCTACACTACAAATTCAAATATGATATCTGACCTAAATGATTATGAAGTAACTGAGGTTAAAATGTTAAAATTGATAATATAGAAATGGAAGAAAAAATGCAATATAATGTGGTTTTTCCTTAATATTTCTTGATTTTTTATTTATTTCCTAAACAAAATAACTTAACGTGTGTAAAATAAATAGCTACTTAAAATTAATTAATGCATTCTAAAATCCTTAAAATTTTTAATTCCTAAAGCAGTTAAGACTGTTTATAAGTACAGTTCTAAAAATACAATAATCAAGTATATTTTATTTATGCAAAAATTACCTATACCTTAAAACAAAATAATACAACAGGAGATGATACTCTCCTTTCTCCTATTCATCAGTCCTTCTCAAAGATTCTCTTATTCTGTGCTATCTAATTGTTATGCTGGTGAATATATTTTTTGTTTCTTCCCTCAAATTTTTACTGTATTTACTCTCTTTAGTGTATTAGATCGTCATCCTCAACAGTCTCGTGGCTCTGCTAGCCAATAAAAAATTGCAGACAGCAGGAAACTTGTAAGATTGTGCATATTTGAGGAGTCTAACCAGGTTAAAATGTTACTTAGCAGAATCAAACACTAACCATTTTAAAAGTGACTAATCCCCAGTGTATTTGTGATTAATTCACCATTCCTGTAGGTCTGACTGGGTAAAAAGGCGAAGGATTTGATGTTCAAAATGTGCTAGTCTAGCATTTTAAAATTATTTCTCTTGGTTTTTGATGCTTCACGGTATTCTTGTTCTCACTAATTCAATTTTTCCTGCTTGATAAAATGTTTGAAGTTGCCAATTGTCCATGTCATTACGCTGTTCGGTGTGCACAGTGAATGGTGAGCTTACTCAGTGCCTTTCTTTGTGTATTTTCAGTAAAAGGGCTCATAAGCCTCAAGATGCCTTAACAACATTGATATCTGCTTCTAAAATATATCTGACATTGTCATTAGTCATTGGGAGAAGCCTGAGCTGTTAACCTACTTTGTCTTTTCACTGGACATCAAATACTGAAGCTTACAAGGCAAAATTTTTTTCCCTCTCAATCAGATGCCTGACTACCATGTTAAGGAACCTTGAATTTTGCAATGCAAATGTAATTTTGGAATGACTAGCCACAGACTTTCTTTTTTCTTCATTGTTCTGCTCCGTTGAGTATCTACAATTTGAAAAAAAAAAAAAATCTCACATTTTCTTACAATTTTTATTACTTGTCCTTCATGAGAATAAGTAGTATTCAAAATGCTCAGAGATAAAGGGAACTGAAAAAAAAATGTTAAGTGTCACCAGAGTGTCTTTTCACTAAATGTTGTTCCTGGCCAACACCAAAATACGATTTGTTTCCTGTGCTGTCAGCTCATCACATTTCAGTGTCAGAAAGGCTGCAAAATGAGGTCAGACATGCTTCCTGTTTCTGAACTCAATTTTGAGGGAGCTGATGAATATGTGATAATGTAACACACGAACCTCAAAACTTATATCCACAAATCTTAGCAGTTTCATAAAGAATATTTGTTTAGTGGGCTTACAGCATCCGACAGCTAAGGATGGCTCTGCTGGTCCCAGTGGCAACTCTCTCTGGTGCGTTGTGGTTTACTAACATGAAAATATAGGGTGACAATCCTTAAACACAGGAGGAGTATATTTAAATCCATTTTGTACTCTCGTATAGTTTGGGATGTCGCATATACTTTACATAATTGACCCACCCTGCTGTGTATGTTCTGCTGAGGAAAATAAAGCGATGCAAATGAAATTGAAGTATACCAGTTTCAGAGATGAGATATAACTCCAAACATATTGCTCTTTCTCACACACATAAAAAGGAAATTATTTTTGCTTAATTTTCATAATGACTGTAGTCTGTGTTTAATCTAATTAAATACTTATGATATGATTACAGTACTTCAACAGCCTAATTCAGTGAAATAAGTTGATATGAGTTATTGGCTATCACATAAACTTATATAAATGTAATAGTTGACTATTTAAACTGTTAAAGTATTTGTATTGACATTATATAATTATAGTCTTATAAGAATGTATCAGATGGTTGAAGAAAGTTTAAAGAGAACATATAAATTAATGCAGTTCAATTAAGCAGTTATAGTATTTGACATCTTATAAATTATATATATTTACTTTATATTTCAGTACATTATACATATATGTGTGTTTATATGTACATATATCAAGTCATCATGTTTTCTTATATTCAACATTAAGCACTGTTCTGATGGCAAAACCCATTTTTAGTACAGTTTAATGTTCTTACATTCTAAATAATCAATTAGAGATAGGTATTTTATACTATTTTACCCCTCCACCTATACATTTCAGTTAGAATCATCATTAAGCCCTAGCATATAAAAAGGACAGTGTTAATGCATATACTGGAACATTAATTGGGGAATCACATATTTTTGGTTATTATTTTTTAATGCCAGTTAGAAATATTTTTCCTGTTAATAGAATCAGATTTCCTCAAAAATTACAAACATTGATTTCTTACAGGCTATTGTTGGAAGATCTAATCCATTGGAATGTCATCCAATATATGTAGGTACTTAATATGTTCTAATTTCGCTTAATAGATGGAATTATTAAAGGAAAATCTAAACATTTAATTACATTATGCTCCCTGCATTTATGCAAATATTTATATTCCTGCTCTTAAAATTTCTATAACTCTGTGCATAGAATGCATTTATTCTGTGGTAAAATTGATGTCAATTAGTCTATGAGTATGTTAGTTACTGATTATATTAAGACACTGAGAGGAAACAGGTGAAGAGAGTATAAATAGAAGGTCCTTTAACCTACATGAAATTACATATGCCATTGGGAAGGGTACATATCTCCTAGAACAATAGAAAGAATCAGCATCTCTCAATGGAGTTGTACAATAGCAATAAATGCAATCATTTACTTTACTGAAAACACTTGCATGAAACTAATATTCATCATGTAAGTATATTTTAGATCAGAATGATCGAATCAATGAACTAATTTATTTTGATAAAAGTCTCTTTGGTTTACTGTGTGGTTGTGGAAGGATGGAAACCATTCAAATGGAAATGTTCAAAGAGTGAAGAAGTCTAATAATGTGTCATAAATATAATAACACAGGAAAAGTTAATTAGGGCAGGTGCAGTGGCTCACACCTATGATCTCAGTACTTTGGGAGGCAGAGGCAGAAGGACTAATTGAGGCCAGGAGCTTGAGACCAGCCTGGGCAACAGAGCAAGACACCACTTCTACAAAAAAATTAAAAATTAGCTGGGAGTGGTGGCACTTGTCTGTAGTCCCAACTACCTGGGAGTTTGAGGTGACAGGATAATTTGAGCCCAGGAATTTGAGACTGCAGTGAGCTATGATTGTGCCACTGCACTTCAAACTGGGTGATAGTGAGACTTTATCTCTAAAAATTAAACAAAAGAAAGATAGAGAAAGATGGTCAGGGGAAGGAAGGAAGGCTGTTAAGACTAGCCTGTTGCTGCCTGAATTATTGATAATCAGATGATATCACATTAAGCTTTTCAGAAATTCCCGTATTTATAGACATTGGCCATACATTGTTCATACTTCCAAGTTTAACATTTGAAATTAATTTTAAAAATAAGCAAAATCACATTTTACATCTATGAGACAAAAATCTGATTGAAACGTAAAGTTTTAATTTAAAAATTTCAAGCAGTTTTGTTTTCTTCTTGCACTTTAAAGTTTCTTACTCTGAAATTCTTGTTTGTTTATTTTTTTGTTTTTTGGACTTACCAGCAGAAACCAAGGTTGAATTGCTTAAGGAAAAAAATGAGTGCAAAAGAAAAATATTTGTTATGTCTTTGGGAGTTAAAGTGGAATAATCAAGGTTTCTGAAAAAAGGAACCAGAGTTTATTCGAAGATTTTAGCACCAAGAACACATTTAGTAACAAAATAAAAAATTGACCATTTGTTTCTTTCCCTTACTCCATATTTTAGAATCCCTGGGAGAGGGAATTTTATTTGTCCATTTCAGATCAGTTGTCTATGTCAGGATCATTATCTATCATCAGAGGAGTAGGGGCATACTGTGTAGAAATGGCCACTAAAGGTTTTCTACTTCATTATAAGGCTTTTTCCAGAGAAAGGCCCATCATTGTGAAGAGATATCTACCCCAAGGCATATTTAGTGAAGATCATTGTTGCTGTCTAATTTATTTTTCTAGGTTACTATGCTCCCTCTGTGAATCGAAGCCTGAGCCTTCATTTTGTCTTCAGCTTCTTGGTTCTTCCACTTTCCATACCTGGTGTCTAACAAAATCCTGACTTCCTTCTTCAGAGCTTCTGCAGAGCGCCACGTGATTCGCTGGGGGTGGGAAGCCTGGAGATGGGAATTAGTGTTGCTCCGAGCTTATCTCCCACACACCCTTTCTTATATGAATAGAATATTTGCATTTTAAGCAAATCCCTTTCCTATATTTTATTTGTCATTGTATAATTTTACCTATAATACAAATATAACGATTATAGTTTCCTTCCAGGAATTGGCTGTAGAAATCACATACTGTTATTAAATTCTTCCTAGCAGTTTACCCTGCATTATAACTTTAGCCTATCACAGTGCTTACCTGCAATAATATCCCCTTCCATGAAAAAATTTTATTCTCTTGTGCTTACTTTTCTCTTTTCTGTGCAAACTCGCTTTTATGTTCTTAGATAATTTTGTATCATTGTTCTGCCCTCTCTCCTTTCCTAACCAGCTTCAGATGTGTGGAAATGATGTGAGTTCACTCCCTGTCTAATTGACTCTTTCCTGCCTCCTTTATTCTTTTTTCCATTTATGTAATTTTATTTTATCTTATTATTTTTTGATTGGCATATAATTGTACATATTTATGGGGCATATTGTATTTCCATACATATAATTATATATAGTGATCAATCACAATAATTAGTATATCCATCAGCTTATTCATTTATCATTTTTCTGTGTTACAAATGTTCTGTATCCTCCTATTTTGTTTGAAACTATATAATGTATGAGAGTTAACTATAATCATCCTATGGTGATGTAGAACATTAGAACTTATTCCTCCTGTCCCACTGTGATGTGTATACTTTAACAAATCTCTGTCATACGAAGTGGACTAAAAATATTGAATTAGATTCTGTGAGGTATATAGGAGAAAGATTATACTTGCTGACCTAAATGTGTGATGGTGGAAGAGAGGGTTTCTATTTCAAAACCAAGGTATTCCCATCCTCATTTCAGTTCTGAGGAGATCTAGAAGATTAATCCTGACAATGATTTTCAATGCCCAGAATTGTAAAAGGCCGAAGAAATTTGAGTATTCAAGCTTGATGGTGACACATGATTCAAAGAAATGAGGTTTAAACTATGTCTTCAAATGAAATTCAGACCAAGATTAGTTACAAATCTCCCAAAGAACCAACTGTCCTATGCATGCCTCTTCATATGGAGTCCAACAGGAGGAAACTCCAACTACCAATGTCAATTTTATTGACTACAGCTAGATTAGCAATACCAGGTCTAAAGGGTAAAGTTTTTAATCACGTCCAACCCTCAGCACCAGTACAGAGCAGGTAATGTACTTGCTCCTCTGCATTTTTTGGGTCTGTAGTAATATGATCACTCTTTGTTGATTATATCTTTGCTTGTCTAGCTTCCCTACCAAATGACGTCAGGGGTTCTTAGTAATAGGAGTTCTAAGTCAGATTCCCCATGAAATAGATGCAGAGACTGACATTTGCAAGCAGGAATTTTACTGAAGAGTGCTTTCTGGGGAAAAAAAAATACCTGAAGAAATCATGCAAATAAAAACACCTGAGAGTAATGGAAGTAGAATTGGACAGAAGAAAAAGTTAAAATGCAATAGCAGGTGCAACCAAGGCTTAAGCTGATCTCAAGGAGAACCTCTGAAGCTGGAATGTCCTTTCTAGGAAATTCCAGATTGAGGCAAGAGGTTGAGACTTTGTAGTTGGTAGAGGACAAGTCACTGGACGCAGGCTGCCTTTGAGAGAAGATTATTTTGGGCAAGAAATCTATCTTGCAATAAAGAACATGTCTAGAAATAAATTCATTGATCAGTCAGCAGGCAATGTGCCCAATAGGTAGGGGAATGCATGTCCTTTCCTGAAGGGGGATTCAGGCAATGCACTGCAGCTTGCCCAGAGTGTGCCCCCCTAGAATCCACCGTTTGAATTAATTCATTTTCTATAATGTTTATACCATCTGGGACCAGCTCCATTCAGTTTTTTGTGTCTTTTTCTGAGAAAACTTATTTGTCTACTGATGAGTAGAACAAACTACTACCCCTGCCTTTGCTGCTGGTCTCAGGGTCACAAGTGAAACTAATCCTCCTTCTCTGCTATTTTAACTTCCCCTCACACTCAACAAGGACCTCAGTTGGACTGACTGGCTTATCAGATATGATGACCCAGACCTTCATCCCTGGGTGATGTGAACCATAGTAACCTCCTCAGACCATAGCTAATATATTTGTTGATTCACCACCAAAATTAATCAAGGGAGGACTAATAGATCCCTTTGTAACCACCTTGGTGCCCAAGGGTTTATTTCCTACACCACTGTATTAACAGCAGCTCTACATCATCCTGATAATCAGGATCAATTAACCCTCCCATACTGGTCTTGGCAATAATGAGCACAAAGCATCAAAGTGGCAGCTGGTGTTCTTTGATGAAAGCTTACCTTCTCTGGGAACCCGAACTTCTAGATCCACAGAGTGGAGAGTTGTGGAGACAGGAAGAACAGCTTGTCCAAGTGAGTCCTAGGGGTAATGGTAAGCAGGGCCATTCCAACTTTACTGCCAGAACCCATGTAATCTACCTCTTTGGGACACATGACTATATAATGATTATTGTTTTAGTTTGTCCAGAAGTATGGCACTCTATATTCACACAATATCATCTCAAAATTAGTGTCTCAGTTGTTCCTTTAAATGTCATTTTATTGTCCTCTGAGGATGAGGATTTTTGGCTAGTGCAGTAAATAACATATTGATTCATAGTGATTCATATGTGTCTTCTGCCATACCTCCTCACTGTAAATGCATTACTTGGTCAAATGCAATAGTATATTGGCTCCTGTGTCAGTCATTCAAACACTATATAAGTTATCAGATAATGGTGCTGACTGAGGCCTGCAGACAGAAGAAAATCTGCAGAAGACGGAAGAAAAAAAAAAATATATATATATATATTTTGATTTTCTATAACCCTCTGGTATATACAAAGAGTAGAATAGTATTCTGTCTAAAATGGAAATTAAATTTTGACACATGCTACAATGTAGATGAACCTTGAAGACATTATCCTAAAATAAGCCAGAGACAAAAGGACAAAGAGTGTACGATTTCACTGTTATGATATAGTAATAGTCCATAGTAGTCAAAAATCTTAGAGACAAAAAGTAAGATGGTAGTAACCATAAAATTGGGGAAGGGAAGAATTTGGAATTATTGTTTAATCATTATATAATTTTAATTTGAGAAGATGAAATGGTACTGGATATGGATAGTAATAATTATTCCATAAAAATATAAATGTATTTATTGTCACTGAACTATATACAGAAAATGTTGAAAATAGTTTTATGTTATAGGTATTATTTACCTCATTAAAAGTATATAATTTAAATTCAAAGAAAGTCAAAATATTTCTGTTTTCATATCACTGGGTTACTTAATTATATAGCTGTATGACAACATAAGGGAGGTCTGGGCAAATCATTTCCATTATAGATTTCCTTTGACTTTGCTGGGTCTTTCTTGCTGGGGACCTGGACTGACCCATTGATCTTAAAGATATGAACTTTATTTATTTTATTATGTACATAGGGTTTCATCGTTCTTACTTCAATTTAAGGATGTTATTTTTATTTAAGTATCTCCAAGCATCTCTCTGGTCATCCTTCTTAGCTACCACTCCAATCTATTCACTTGTTATGATAATTATAGACACTGTCTTCTGGTGGTCAAGAACTACCACCTGATCATGAATATTTTAGGATTCTATTATTTTCATTATTATTAGAGACCCCTTTATTCTAACTTAGTTACATGATTTGGTCATATAATTCTTGCAAAACATCAATGAGATAAGAACTAGTTTCTTCATTTTATGCATGAGGACACTGAGGCACAGAACATTAATACAGCATATTTATAATACAGTAAGACATTATTAGTTAAGACTACAACCCTGACAAAAGCCCTGATAAGTATTTATCTGGCTGATTATGAACAAAAACAAAGAAATGTAAAATGTACAATATCTCAAATGGAAGTTTTATTCCCCTTTAAAAAGATGTAATTCATATGGCTCTGTTTGCATCATTCCTGATACCTGATATTCAGGATATAATTTAAGATAAATGCTAAGACTTATTTCTGTGAAACAAAGAAGCCCAGAAGGTGTTCAGGTAGATTTACTGTTTTCTTTAAAAAGCTTTGTTTTACTGAGTAAAACCTTTTACTTTCAAGTGACAGCAGAGTTTTAAAAGGCTTTAAAGTGGTTACGAGGAGCAAAAAGCAACTTCCCTGATTGACTCATAAGACCTTACTCACAGATATAATCTCATTTGTGGTTCACCTTGCTGCTTCTTGTTGTGCTTTTATAGTCTAAAATCCCATAAAACAGAACCTCGGAAAACAAATGACACATCTACTTAAATATAAATGAGTGAGTAGTTATGATGTCAACCAGATATACTAACGATATAGCTGGAGAGTCAGGTATCAAACAGGTCAAAGGGACTGTGTTTTCTATATAACAGGAAAATTTTATATCTATCTACATATAGATAGAATATATAATATATAAGAATATATGTAAATATACCTTTACTATTTGAAATAAAACCCCAATAGTTATTTTTACACACACACACACCACATACACACCAGTTATTAGTCTCTAATATAAATGTAAATGTACTTATTATCACTGAACTATACACAAAAAATGTTGAAAATAGTTTTATGTTATAGATATTATTTACCTCATTAAAAGTATATAATTTAAATGCAAAAAGAGTCAAAATATTCCTGTTTTCATATCATTGGGTTACTTAATTAAATAGCTGTATGACACCATAGGGGAGGTCTGGGCAAATCATTTCCATTATAGGTTTCCTTTTACTCTGCTGGGTCTTTCTTGCTGGGGACCTGGACTTACTTGTAGTCCATTGATTTTGAAAATATAGGCTTTATTTATTTTATTACATATATAGAGTATATCATTCTTACTTCGGCTTAATAACTGGTGTGTGCATGTGTGTGTGTGTCTAATAATTGGTGTGTGTGTGCATGTGCAGGTCTCTAATAACTGGTGTGTGTGTGTGTGTGGTCTCTAATAACTGGCGTGTGTGTGTGTGTGTGTGTGTGTGTGTGAGATACACTGGTATGACAGTTTGTTGCTATAATATTATAGAAACATAAATAAGAAAGTGAAGACATCTGTGTATGTGTGGATAATATGGTCAAAGAAAAATTAAGATAATGTAATTTTATTTTAACGAGATTCTAAGGAAAATTAATTTGAAATGTATTCCAATCTATTTACCTATATTCAGTCAAATTTTGATTATTTTCAACTCTCTTAAAATGTATTTTGTAACTTTCTCATTGAATAGTCTTGTTAACGTTACTAAATATAACAGTGTGCCATATTTAAATACAAATGAATTGTTTCATTCAAATTTTTATATTGTGCATATTTTTAAAAGTCTATTTCTAACAATACCTAAAGTTACTGAATTGATTTAGAATTTAAAATATTTAATTTGTTAGTATAATGCATGCCCAAAATAAAATTTCCTTTTACAGTTACAAAATTCAGCTTGTAGGTATAGATGTTTTTTATAAACCACATTTCATTTTAAACAGAAAAATAGGAAAAAATATTTAATTGGAGGTCATTTATCTTGAGACTTCTATATATGTCCTAGACTGACACAAACATAAAAATACTACATACGGATTACATTTATTTGACGATTGAAAATTCAGAAGGAATTTTAGGATAATATAATGTAGACAATAATCATATTTTTATTAACTCCTCAGAGATGCACAGCATCATGTAATATTTTTATGACTTACAAGATAAAAGTATTCAAATGATAAAAATCAACAATTCGTAAACCCTAAGAGATGCACAAACCATGTGACATCCTTCATTTATCCCTGACCTTCAGCAGATAAGAAAACTAGGACACAGAGAGTCAAATGAATTGCCTGCAATTACAAAGTTTCTTAGTGGCAAATTAAAGAAATGAGTGTTGAAGTTCTGACTCAGAAAAACATTTATTGTTTTAAATGTTCTTATTATTTAAAAAAATCACACACATTTAAAATATATATTTACCTTTTTTCTGCTATATACAAGATAAATACTCTCATCCTCCTTGAAAAATATACAAAAAGCAATAGTTAAAATCAACAAACTTTAATGATTTGAAGGAAATAACATTTGAATTGGGATTAAATGAGAATATGAAACATATTTAGCAAAACAGCTATTTTCTTGAGACAAAGATAGTAGTAGAACAAGCAACAAAACAAGAAAAAACAAAAACAGAACAAAAATACCTCTAGATGCCTAGAATTTGAAACCAGCCTGGTGCTCAACTATAGCTTTGTCAGCTTTAATTTTCTCATTTGTAAAATAAAGATAACAAATTATTGCATGGGATTGTTGTAAGCATCAATTATATATAAAAATATGGAGAGTCTCTGGCATCTAAAGTTTGCCCAATATTTAACATTCTGGCTCACAAAACGATGAAAAATTGTGAGTGGATATGACAGACCATGTCATAGTTGCATAACTGTGCTACTTTTTCACATTGAAAATGAAAAATGTAAAAAATGTTTTAAAATTCTGTGAAACTTGACTTTTTTATAGTCATCTGCCAGTGTTTTTTATCCCATATTATCTGGGTCTCGAAGCACACGGTATTTCATTCTCTGTTTCAGTACCAAATCTCTATTGAGGGTCTATAAAGTACAGACAAATGACAAGGAAAATACAGTATTATATTTTAAGAAATACACAAGCAAATGATGCTATGGAAGTCTAAGGAACACAAATTTATGCCAAAAGAGCAAAAAAGGAGTAAGAAGGCTCCCTGAGCAGGTGATACACCAGCAGAGTCTTGGAGGGGAAATTATGTTCTAGCAGCTGAAAGATCTCTTCCCAAGGATGGAGCAGCATTGTCCTGGAAATAAAAGGAAAAATGAAATACATTCGTGTCAGGGGACAGCAGCTAGCTTGCTATAATGAAATTGAAAGATACATGTTTTTAAGAAGTAGGATATGAATCTGAAGAGATGTCCAGAAGATAGATCATGAAGGGCCTGATAAACCACAGAACAGATTTTTATATTTCCTGGTTAATTAGGGTTCCCTGGATAGATTTTAACTGGACTGCAATGTCCACTCTGCCTTTTTAAATGATTACTTTTGCATTAGTATGAAGAAAAGTGTGGAGGGATGAAACCATGAATGAAGTTAGTAAAATGATCTTTAAGGGGATGATGAAATGATATTGATGTTGATAATGTTGGTAGGAAAAAAAGAATAGTAAATATTTGTATAATCTTTATTATATCCCTAGGAAGGCTGAACCATAATTAGTATAAGCATTCTTAATCCTCAGGACAAGTCAGTGATAGGTATTCTGATATTTTTCTCATTCCCACTTACAGGCGATGAAATTTAGAATGGAGCAAGTCTTTCAACTCAGCAGTTCTGATACAGAGTGCAAATTTAACCAAACTATTATAATAGCATGCAGAATCTGAGAAACTCAGGATACAGAAATTCAGGCAAAAAGTAATTAATATGATAATTAATCAACAAAATTATCCATTTTATTCACTTATCATAACTGTTCTGCTTTTTATGGAATTCTGTAGCACAATGCATGTGCTTTACTTGTTTGCTCTTATTTTCTTCGTGCTACCATTCCCTGGATTCTCAGTAGCTTGCTGAACTACAATAGGTGCTGTTGCCTGGCTAACTTCTTGGCTTCTGAGGGCAGACAGTTGCCTGTCATAGAGGAAAATGTCTCCTATTTGGTAATTATAACATAGTTCAACCATCACCATGACTTGAGTTTCTGGCCCCTCCTGTCATGTGTGTGCTTTAGACTTTCACGGATTCATTTCCACAAATACATGAATAGGGATGTGATCAGCTTCATCAGAAAAGGAGAGAGAAATACCATTTTTCTGTGGATGAGTCTGTAACAAAGCAGGGATGCAGTATGCTTGTAATTATTTCACTAGTGTCTCCTATGCATCCTCCCTGCCAACCACACGGGTTATTAGAGGTTACGGATTCATCACTGCCATTAAACATTTTGTCTTACTATCCCCCTAAAAAAAGAAAGATAAAGAAAGAGGAAACTCCTCTGGTAGAGCTGCTCTTACTCCAAATAAAACATTCTCCTTGCTGTTTTTTTTCTGGGCGGGGGAGTTTCCTCATTGCCACTGGCTCCCTCTAGAAAGATTCCAGATTGTGTAATATGAGGCACCAGAGGAAGATGCAATAAGAAAATCTTTCCTTGAGATATAGTGTTTGGAGCCTTCCTAAACATTCTCTTAGGGCAATGCTTATGGCTATGGTCAGTTTGTTAATCTGCCCTGCCCTGGTATATTACTGGAACCTTCTAATACTGTATTACATAATATCGTTTTTCTTCTGCCTGATGTCTTCTTTCTGTGCTTTAATTTCAGAGACAACGTAAGTACAGCAGATGCTGGAGTATCAATTATGTGCCTTAATTATTTGAACGGCACCCTCACCTTCTTCCTCCATCCCAAGTTATTAATAAGCAGTATCTAATTCAATACCTAGGGAAGTGTTATTTCATTCTTACATTGAGGGTGCTCAAAAGAAATATAATCGGAAGCACAAATATAAGCTATCATATAATTAAAAATTTTGAACTATTTACATCAAAAATGGAAACAGGTGAAGATTTTTCTAATCGTTTTAACAGGGTATTTCTAAAATATTATCATTTTAACACATAGTCAATATAAAGTTATTAACAATTTTTTTCCATTATTTTGCTGAGTTTTCAAACCCAATGGGTAATGCCCACTTACTGCACATCTTAATTTAGACTAGCTAAATTTCAAGTGCTCAGTAGCCACATCTGGTTAGTGGCTATCCGAGGAGACAGTACAGGTAGAGCCTTGACAGGTCCCAGCTCTATGAACATGGAAATGGGGCTCCAAACTGTGCCTGATAGTAGTGGATTCAGGATTGTAGCTCCCACTCACACTACCTCTATTTAATGTGGAAATTTAAATAAACCTGATGCAGAAATCCTCCAGGCAAATGTCTTAAATACTCAGCTTTCATCTATGAGTTATTACATTCACTTAGTTTATTTTTTAATTCTTATTTTAATTTACAAAGTTTCTATGAAGAATAACATACATGTAGAAAGATGAGCAAATCCTAAGTACATAGTTCAAAAAACTATTACAAAATGAACAATCATATACCTGTATATCCAATATCCAGGTCAAGAAATAAATCAATATTAGCATAAGCAGAACTCACTCTATGTCATTTCCCAGATCACAACATTCCTCAAAAATAATGACTATCCTAACTGCTAATATCGTGGGTTTGATTTATCTGCTTACCAGCTTTATATATCATGCAGTCAATAGTAAATACTCATTTGTTTCTGCTGTTGTCATTCACCATCATGTTGGTTTTACTTAGTTTTGACTTCTATGAATAGGTTTATAAATTGCCAGGACATTAACACAGTCTGAAAAAGAGAAAAGCAGGGTCTGACAGTCCAGGTGTTGGCATAGTTCTGTCAGTTAGATGTTGCTCAGAGCAGGTAGTCACTCACAGCTAGGCTAGAGTATCGTCTTCTTGAACATAAAAAGTTTCACAAAATACTATCAAAGTCTCTCTATGATCATAATGAATCAAGATGAAACCATGTCCATTCAATAATAATTTCTGAACTTAGAAAGGAAAACAAAAGAATACGTGCTACACCACAAAGATGACCATAAATCCTTCTCCTATTCGGCTAACATGAGTGGCTGCTGCTCACCAAGTATAGCTTTAGACTTTATTCCTCTCACCTTTTACATAAAGTCTCTAAAATGCCCAATTATAGAATTATCTTTATATTCGGACAGCACACAATGTGGAGCAAAGCTCTCCTTCCTTGAATCTTTCCCCAGTCACTTACAAAGCCCAAATCCTATCAATCCTTTCTATCACCTTGGTATTGAGATATCTCAGTATTCAAAGGTGTGTTCACTTCTTTGTTGCAATAATTAAAAAACAAAACAAGAAGCTACAACTTCTTTTAATTACAAATCAAAGGAGGGCACTGACAGTTTTTAAAGGATTTTACAATGTCTGATGTATATACAGACATTATAAAGTTTTGGTCATTGTTTTTATTTCACTGTATTGTGATAAATGAAAATGCATTTGATTGTTACCAGACACTTTGGATGTGGTAAAGTCTGCGTTATGATAAAGCTGTTTATGCATATATTACAAATATATCTCATTCTTTCTAATAAAATTTAAGCCTCCAGAAGATTTGGAAAGATTTGTCATTTTTATATCATTTATTTATACACGTGATTTTTTCCATTCATCATCAAATACTGATTAAATGCATTTATATTTATGGTTGTCATCAAATCAGTATTTGATAGATAAGCAAAAGAAATCATAAGAAAATGAATGCTTAGATGATTAGAGAGAGACTGAGCTCCACCATTTTTCTGCTTTGGCTTAGCTCTTCCAATACTCAGGAATAGTGACAAGGAATGAATATTTTGTGTATGTGTGCAGAAATCACTGTTATGAATCATATTCAAACTCTTAAATTTTGACATAATTAAAATTTTTTTCTAACCAATTATTCAAAGGGAACTTCTTTCGGTGGTCTATTTCAAAGAAGATTTTGCCAATTTATTTACTATTAAGAAGGCATGGGCCCTAAATTTCTCTCCCTCTTGAACAGCAAGATGTGCCAGGTGACTGTCATCTACTGTACAATTACAGCTCCTGTATGATTTGCTAGTCAGTAGCGCGAGGAGATCTGTACCTAAACTTGGCACAAATGGATTGTGTGATGGGAGTCCTGGGGAACATTTATGATGCTTGTGCTATTGCAACTGCTGTTCTGGGTTTTCTTTTTCCTGTTTCAAACACTGGCCATGACAGTGCCAGAGACAGCCCATGATTTAAGACTGAAGGATAGTGCTGCTGTTATAGCTGTGGTGTCTGTGATGAATGGAGGCATAGCAAGCAAGAAGGAAGGAAGATGTGAATTAGGAGGCGAAGGATAGAAAGTGACAGATTTAAAGCTATCCCCCCAAAAAACATCAGCCAGTTTACCCTGCACACAATTTTAATTTTGAGAGGTTTTATGAAATGTCACACCAAATTTGTTTGAATTATGGTTTAAATATAAATCTCCCTCTACTTCACAATTACGCTCGCCTGGGAAGAAATTCTTTTCATACTCTTTTCTTGCATTTCTTGAAATTTTGATTTGTGGTAAAATAGTGTTCAATGTATTATTTTTTAATAAAATATGATGTGGAATATAAAAACCATTGTGAATGTCAACTTTTTGACTTAGTTAAATAATAATTTGATACCACATTTTGTTATCCTTTAGAAAAACTTTACAAAATGTTGATAAGTCAACGATGAAATGTCTAATACTGTGTTATGTAAACAATTAAGGATTTACATGGCATATTCTATGTCCTCTCTGTAGTGGTGGCTGCTATAAGAACAAAATGAAAGAAGCACATGATATACAGTTACCCCATTAGAACTTTAAAATATAGTCTCTGATCTAAAATCTGGATACACAAAACAATTGGTAAAAAAAAGGAAAGTCAGCATATAATATAAACCAATAGGGAACATCTTCATGGGCTTTAGATATGACCAGAAAGAGGAAGTGTGATGTTAAGTAGCTTCATCATGAATATTTTAATAACAAGTATGGCTCAGCTCATAGTCCAAGAGGTTAATTGCAAGGATTGCAATTTTTTCTTGAAGCCGTTTTTACCTAGAATTCAGTCATCTCAGGCCATGTGTGCAGGATTGATGGAATAAATCTCTGAGGATGTAATTTGCATGAGATATGAGAAATTCCCTAGAAAGGAGCTCTCCAGAAAAAAAGATTAGAAGGAAACTATGCCTGCTTTAAAGACAATACCTCAGGCAGGGTGAGGGAGGAAAGATAATCTCGAATAGGGCTGATCTCCAGCCTAGACATCAAGGATTTATACTTCTTCACAGGGGATGTGTCTGCAAAAAGTAAATTCTTACATTACAAAAATCTCTGTGATACATGGGAAGTGTAAAACAGCACTGTCTGGCATAAGGGGTTACAAACGGGGTGAATCACCACAGAGAGTACAGGTGGTTCCCTCCGGCTTCATTGGAGAACATAGAAAGTGCCTTAACTAAATCCACACCCGAGTAACATCTGCAGTGTTGACAATTCAGAAGAAGCAGTTTCTGCACGGTGGGACATTCGCATCAGTGAGTGATGGCACCAAAACTGCAGCTGTGAGTCTCTCACGGTAGCCCCTGTGGGAGTGGCAGCGAACAGCAGCATTGAGGTGGTGAACCTGCACAATACCGGCAAAATACCTGTAGACATTGGATGACAGCAGTAGACAATAAAGCAAGAGATCTGAGCTTAAGTAGTTAATGAATGAAAAGGTGAATTTTGCAGTTGAAAATAAATTTTTTTTTAAAGACAGAGTGTCACCAGACTGGAGTGCAGTGGCATCATTTTGGCTCACTGTAACTTCCGCCTCCTGGGTTCAACCAATTCTCCTGCCTAGACCTCCCAAGTCGCTGAGACTTCAGATGCGCACCACCACGCCCAGCTAACTTTTGTATTTGTAGTAGAGATGAGGTTTCACCATGCTGGCCAGGATGGTCTCGAACCCCTGACCTCAAGTGATACGCTCTCCTCGGCCTCTCAAAGTGCAGGAATTACAGGCATGAGCCTCTGCACCCAGATGAAAATACTTTTTAAATAAACATCCTCTGTGTGTGTGTGTGTGTGTGTGTGTGTGTGTGTGCGCGCGCGCGCGCGCGCACATGCGCCTGTGTGTGTGTAAGGTTTTCAGAAATAATTTGAAGGAATGTTGAAAGATAAGGGCATAGATGTATCACACTGGCAGAGGATGCAGAATCGAGAAAAGTACTGTTTTTTGTGGTCATAAAGATCCCTTCTCCACCCTCCCAGAATCAAGATCCTGAGGTCAATTGCACAGGAAGGCTATTTACAGGCGGGAGAGCCTTTCCCTCTATGGGACAAGAGATCATTGTGCTTTCTGCTGTGAGGAAGAGGATGTGCTAAATAGGAAAATCCCTTGGGCCATACATGCACTGCATTATTATGAATTCTAATCAGAATGTCTCTTTAGAACCCATCCATTTAATTATTTTTTGTGAGAAAAGACTAGTCTGGAGTTTATAGGTTCCTGGTTCAAGGTGTAACATGTCCAAAAGGATACCACATGACAAAATTCTAAAAATCATCTTTAAACCATTTCCCATATCCTGTTTTGTGAAGCAGACTGTGCATTTGGTGATAAAAGATTTGTATTCACAGCAAAAGAGTGTTTAGTGCTTAAGAATAAACTTTAGAATTAAGTCTTAGCTTTCAAGCTTACAAACTATCTATCTATAGGCAAAACAGTTCACCTGTAAACACTTTGGTTTCCACATTATAAAAATGTAGTGAATAATAATAATGGTAATAGTAACCCATATATTTCAATTTGTTGCTGGGGGTTTAAATATGTAATATTTGTAAAGCACATGAAAAATATTTCACATATATTATTATATTATTTATTTGCTATTAATAAATATTAACTCCATTGAAATGCACTTGGAGCTATTTGATACATATTTCCTGCTTATTTAATTTAACAATAAAGAAATTTTTAATGTGGCTTTGTAATTTAATGTCATATATGATTAAAATTTAACCACAAGCATATTTATATTTTAGTTTACTTAAGGAAAATGTCTTTAAAACACATTGGCTTAAAAACTAAACTATTTATCCATAACTATTAAGTTAAATACTACTGATGATTCTCTACTCTGAAATAATAAAATGTCAAAAATTTTATACATTATTTAATACACCAACATAAAATATATAAGAAATAAAAATTATTAAGTCTCTATATGTTTTAAAATTGAAAGTTACATGGTTTTAAAAATAAAATCTCTACTATTCCAGGATTTCAGTCTTAAGAAACCTCTGGATTTCAATGCTCTACAAAAGATTACTCAGATATTCATTCAGGATCTGTCTGAAAACCAAGGCAATGAATTCAGATTTCATCATTTTTTGCTACACATGCATATGTGTTGAAGGGATTCACAATAATTGGAAATCTTTGTAGTAAGGCAAAGTTCTCTTTTAAGGTAATTGAGTGAAATAAAGGCTTTACAAAATTAATATTGTCAATGTAGCCAGTCATGTAAAATGATTTCTTATTTCCTCATATATAAGCATTATTTCAATAAATAATTACTTATTATGACTACCGTAGGGAAACCACTTTGGAAGATGAAGAAAGAACATATAAAGATGACTTAAAAGGTTTAAATTCTACAATAGCCAAAATAAATTTGGTGTTACAGTGTGCCCACACATCCCCTTAGAATTCACATGTTGAAGCTGTGGACCACAGTCCTTCAGCATACAACAGTATTTGGAGATAGAGCCATTAAAGAACTGTTAAGTTAAAATGAGGTTCATAGGACTGATGTCCTTACAGTAGGAAAAAATGTGGACACACAAACTCCAAAGGCATACATGCACAAACAAAAAACTATGTGCATACTCACCAAGAAAGTGTTCATCTGAAAGACTAAGAAGGAAGACTCATAAAGAAAAACAAAACCGTATGATACCATGATCTTGGACTTCTAGCCTCCAGAACTGTGAGAAAGTAAATGGCTATTACTTAAGCCAACTAGTCCATGGCGTCTTGTTTAGCAGCCCTAGCAAACTAATGCAAAATTACACTATTTTCTAAAATGATTTGGGACTTAGACTCAATAAACTTATGTGCCTATAATTTCTCATCAGAACCTATGGTTTATTTGTAGAACATCTCAAAATATGTTGCATTTTTCAATGTTATAATTGTGTAACCTATCTACTTCCTTTTTTCTTTTTTTTTTTTTTTGAGACGGAGTCCTGCTGTCGCGCAGGCTGGAGTGCAGTAGTGTGATCTTGGCTCTCTGTAAACTCCGCCTACTGGGTTCAAGCAATTCTTCTGCCTCAACCTCTCAAGTAGCTGGGATTACAGGTACCTGCCACAATCCACAGCTAATTTTTGTATTTTTAGTAGAGATGGGGTTTCACAACATTGATCAAGCTGGTCTCAAACTCCTGACCTCAAGTGATCTGCCTGCCTCAGCCTCCCAAAGTGCTGAGATTACAGTCATGAGCCACTGTGCCCCACCTAACTAACCTGTCTACTTGTATGGACAACTCAAGGACAAAACTTTTTATATTAATGTTTGTTCTCTCCAAATACCATGTTGAAATTTGATCCTGAATGTTGGAGGTGGGCCTAATGGAAGGTGTTGGGATCATGTGGATGACCCTACATGAATGGCTTCATGCCTTTTTCACGGTAATGAGTGAGTTCTCACTGTTAGTTTGTGTAAGAACTGATTGTTAAAAACAGCACCTCTTTCTCTTTCTCTCACCATATCATGATGGCTCCCCTTTCCCTTCTGCCATGATTTGGAAGCTCCCAGAAACCCTCACCAGAAGCAGATGCTGGCATCAGGCATCTCGTACAGCCTGCAGAACCATAAGCCTAATAAATCTAATTTGAAGTAAATTACCCATCCCCAGGTATTCCTTTGTAGCACTGCAAAACAGACTAATACAATTATACATTTATGTATTTATATGTACCTTAATTTTATGTCTCATAGTAGGAGATAAGTAACTATCTCTTCAATTAATGTTTTATTTGATTACTAGAGAGGAAACTGTGAAAGAGGAATTACATTATGGTCTAGTAATAGATTCATCTGTCATCATCAGTAAGATGATAATTTAAAAAAAGAAGACACCGAAGAAAGACTGAGTCTGGGTAAATGCATTGAGTTAAGTTTGCATTTGTGATGGGTAGTTAGTTCTTGGTGTGCATGCATGGGAAAAATTCATGCAAGAAGTGTGGGATGAAAAGGTGAAAGAATAGAAAAACATGTGAAAGTAAGAGTCACCAAGGCATACATGAATAGTAAAACCATGTAAGTAAATGGCATTTCATAAAAGAGGCATAAGAATAGTACCTTGAGAATCATGCATGTTAAAAGACTGGATACTAGAAAAAGGATGAAGAAGTTGAACAGGAGCATAGAGAAAAGAGTTGGCCAGAAAAATGGAATTCTGTAGAGAAAAAAACCACTTAATAAATAGATAATTAAATATGTCAAATACCGAAGAGCTAGTAAAAGAAATGGGGATTAAATAATAATTATGAAGTGAAATAATAATCAGAAACTTAATAGTAAGGCAGATATAAAAGCTTACAAACAAAATAAGAAAGAGCGTATGTGTTAGATGCTACTATTGATCTCCGATATACAGTTCTTTTCTTCCAGGCACGAAAATGTCCACCCTCCCCAGTCCCTTACAGATGAATGAGATCAGGTGACTTAATTTAACTAATGAAATGTAAAGAAAATAAAATGCTACACTTTGACTAAAACATGTGATTACCACTGAAAGCCACTCTGCGCCTTCTCCTACTGATATCACAGGGTGAGTCACATAATCCAAAGATGAACTATGAAGAAATTGAAACTGCTAACCTAGCCCAATCTTTCTGGTATTTCCTGTGTATGACTAGTAAAATATAAAATGGGAGTCTGAGACGTAAATAAAATTAAGGCAGTAAGGGAAAAGAATAAGTGAGCATGTCGTTGAAAAGAGAAAGAGAGACAATGAATGAAAACAAAAAGCAAAAATATCCGGGTAAAATTGGATAAATTCTCATCTCCTCGGGAAATTGTATAGATAAATCTCATCACTGAATTTACTCCAGGCTTGTGGTTATAGGAAAAGTGCCAAAGGTTAGTCAAGAGGTGAAATCACTCAGAGCATGAATGAGGGCATCATTAGAATTTTATCTACTGCATTCAGGATCGGTAACAAGATGAACTAGCACTGACATGGATGATAGAGGGGCAATTATTGAAGTGTTGAGTCTCTACACATATTTAGTAATTCTTGCTATTAAACCTGAACAAAGTTTAAGAGTAACCCAAGAGGAGGACTGGTTAATTTCATCTGAAGAATATCAGAAAAGGATGAAGACAGGAGACAAGATTCTTGTGTTTTAGATGATAAACAGCAGTTTAACTGGGAGATCAATTAGCGAGGACATTTCAAGAAGAAGGCACTAACTTGAATGTGATACATCAGCCAGTGTTTCAGAAGTATAAGCAATATAGAATGATAGCACAAATAAAGACTATCAAAAATGAGGGAGGTTACAAACCTCTGCTCTTCATATTCTTGGCTTAGTGCTTGGACTTCATGCTGGAGGAGAAAAAAAATATCCTAAGTCCACTAAAGAGTATAGGTGCATAATACATCCTCTATTTTAGGAAAATTATATTCCCAAATGACTAATAAAATCCAAATGCCATTAAAACTGTCAAAGTATGCATATGTTACAGAATTCTATATGATTCCCTTTGTTTATTTGTTCTGTGGATTTGTAAGAATAATTTATGAAGCGCTGTTTTATCCTCAAAAGATGTGTGCTAACATCATAGCTTTAAAACTAGCAACTATTTTTCCAGACCTCCCAGGGGCTTATTTAACTTTTATCTTATGAGTTATTTGGTCCATTTTTCAAAGTAGACATAAGAGGAACAATTGTTCTCAAATTCTTTTATGAAGAAACACAGGGTTGTCGACAATTTTAAAAAGGAAGAGATTATTTAATTAAGCTATAAGACAAAAGGAGCCAAATACTGTGGAAGGCAATGCATAGAATAACCAATCCAATATGTATCAAGCTTTAAGGTGCTTTGATGTTTTCTACTAATTAAAGGGACTCAGTCCAGCTTACACATTCAAAAATTTGTCGATATGGTCATACTTAACCTTGTGATGCTTTGTCTTAGTGCTTATCTTAAAATTTGTGATGTTTATGTTTCTTCTTTGTAACTGTTTCAAATTTATCATACCAATTTATTTTGTGTGCCTCAACTTTGGGCATTGACACAGTGTCCCAAACAGTTCTGAAGGGTTATTAATGGAATCACTTCCAATAATCCATCAAGTGAAAAAATACTGCCATTTTTTAAAGAAACTGTCCCAAATAAGCCCTACTGCCATGATAAAAGAAACTTTCTGTTTAGTCAACTCTGATTACAGTTGCTTCTTTATTTTTTAATTTCATACTATCTTGGCATTAACTTAACCATCAGTCATTTCCCACCTTTATTCCTATTGTGTTTTCTCTCTTTTCATTATGGCAGTTGTCTCACCGTTGTGACTATTCCTTCTCCTCCAAGAAGCTCCTCAAGGAGAAGAATTATTTTTTAATCTCAGTAAATATATTTAATAAGATTGCAATATATTTTATTTGACAAAATTTTCATGAAGGACAATAAAAGGCAAATGAATTTTCTAAGGTGCTAGGCTGTCTAAATTGAAATAATAGTCAACAGAAATCCATAGCCATAATTATATCTACAGTATCATGCAAAAAAGTACTAAAATTTTCTTTGACAGAATGGACTATAATCTTCAGAAATGATCTTAGATCATAGAGTGTATTGAATAAATATTAGATACTACTAGATAAAATGTATAAATACTAAAATAATGTATATATCGTATATGTAGCAGAGTTTTTTAGCACTATATGGTTTTACACACATTTGATGCTTGAAGCATTCATATGTAGTAGGTAGGACTAACATTATTATCATCATATTTCAAAGGCAGAATTAAAATACTAAAATCTTAAGTTATTTGTCCTAAGGATACTTGATTACTGAAATAGCATGGAAATATTAACTTTGGTTTCAGAGCTCCAGATTTACATCATTTCTCCTAAATCATTATATACATTCAAGAGTCAAAGAGATATACTATTTAAAATATCTGAATTAAAGCAGTGAAAGAGAATGAATGTCAAAATAACTTATTAGGACTGTTGATAAAATTATACAATTAATTTATCTGAGAGAATAAAATCGCAGAACTACACTCTCTAAGGAGAATTTTAACAAACATGAGAGGTTAAATTTACCAATAAACAAACAAGGTTGTAATACAGAATCAAATTCTACTGATAGTACTACAAAGAACTGAGGAAATTGAAGCAACTACTACCTAAATTTATGCAAACCACAAGAAATAATACATGACTTAATGTGTACTCATAAAATAAAATAATATGTTGACTTGAAATGATGGTTTAGGAGGAAAAAGGAAACTCAAACATAGTTTGCTGTTATCAAACACATGCCTAACCCCTTTCAAGGTCTGAATCTTCTTTATAAAATGCAATACAGAGGTCAAGCCAGAAGGGTCAGAAATAACAGTAAAGATAAACACCATTTATTTTCCTGTGAAGAAAATTTGTAGCTAGACTAGTGATGCAGTGCTCATATTATGCTGACATACAGGCTCTTAAGACTTATGTTGAAAGCTAAGTACAAGAAAACAATAATGTGCAATTGTGCAAAGTTTTGAAGGATGGTGGTAGCATCAGTGTTACATTGTCCTTGCTAACTAAATCAGTCTTGTTTATTGGAATCTACTTTAGGGACAAAAGTTTTGCAGAACACTGAAGTTGAATCTAATGGATGAAGATTTAATGTTGCCTTTGGGAGGCTATTCCACAGGGGTGTCATTTGAGGTCTCACATTTGTATCATATTAGTGTCAAGCTTCTTTCTAAATGTTTGTGCTGTTCTGAAAAAAAAATTCCGTTAACCAAAGCCAGAGAGTTTCTTCACAATCCAACTCTATTTTTTCGGTTTTTTATTATATGGTGACAAAATAAGATAGAAGCCTATTTTGAACATAATAACTAAGAACTGAGATTCAGAAGACTTGATTCAAATCTAAATTTTGGAACTCACTACTTAAATGCCCATATGCAAGTTACCCATGCTACTTCAATTTTTTAAAAGAGTAAAATATATAAAATTAACACCTATCATTCTGGCTGATCATTAAGTAATAGTTAACCAACAGCACAAAGCCATTCCTTTAAATTCTTGATGATGATTGTACATTTGTGGAAAATTCTGCCATTTGTTTCTCCCAAAATTATACTTCTCTTCATTATGATCAGAACCCTTGATGCTGCATGAGATAGAATCAGACCCAATGAACAACTTCATAGTTTCCCTTTGCAACCAGGGATAATCCCTTAAATAAGTTAGAAGTTAAATTTTGTTCCCCTCATTATAGGTCATATTGTTTTTCTATGCTGTGTTATTTCATTCAGGCCAGAAAACAGATTTGGTGAATGATGATAGAGTAGCCATCTTGAGACCATAAGGATAGAATTTATTTTTAAGATGTTACAAATGTCCAAGTGAAAATTCAAAAGAGCTTGGTTCTTTCATATCCTCATATTTCTGTTCCACCATTACTGAAATGCTTATTTCCAAATATCTATTACAGAATGTGAGAAAAATAAACAACTATTTGGTAAGACAATCCATCAAGGATTCTATAAAATATGTCTAAGCACAATCCTTATGCACGTTAGGTTTGATGGATATATTAATGCATTTCTTAGCATCATTTCTGCTATGTAAGATCTCATTATATATAAGGTCATAACTATTATAATCTAATTGGATAAATATGGTTCATACAGACCCTGTATCGAGAGAACATATTGTACTCCATAAATATGTACCAGTCTTATGTGTCAACTTAAAACAATTTAAAAATCTTGAAGTAATTTATATATCAACATTATCAGAAACAATAATAGCTAATTGATACAGAAAATAGATACTATTACATAGAGTTTGTCCTAATTCCAAGGCGTGGTGCTTAAAACAAATGACAACACAATTTTAATTGCCCCAAAATTCCAATTCTAGTCAAAAAGACAGGAAATACAGTTATGAAAAGTTAGTGCTATAGCCTTCTCTGTTCAAACTTGGCCAAGTTCTCATTCATTCAATTAAAAAAGAATCCTTAGTGTTTACAATTTTGGACTATATTCCTATAAAAATATGACCCTAGAATAAGACAAAATATTGAGGAAGAAAATAGAACAGGTCTGTGTTAGTGTTTTGAGTAGAAAGAAGTAACTATTCGAAGGCTTTATGAGGAAGGAGAGATTTGAGTTGAATTTTGATTTAAACTTTTACATCATCAGACAGAGAGACAGTCTGGAAATATGCTAGTATTCTTCTGAACATTCTGGTTATGATTGAAATAGGAAAAAGTAGGTTTTATGATATTTTACAATTTAAAGTCAGAATCTGTAAGTGTATAATGGAATATTTATTATCAAAAAACCGTGAATTATATTTTGGTTTTTCTTTAGAATTATTTTGAATTTTTATGAACTTACAGTCATGGTGAAAAGTGTTGTACAACTTTATGTGTTTTAAATTGATTTGGTAAGAGTTGATTTCTAATAATTGTGCTTCCTATTCCATAAACATGGCATACTTATTCATTTATTTGTATTATCATTGAATTATTTTTTTCAGTGTGGTAGTTTTTAAGCACCCAATATTTTACAAAGGTTGGATTTATTTCAAACATTTTATTTTGGATTGATGTTGTAAGAAAAACTGTTTTTAAATTTTTATTGCTAATTGTTTATAGATAGAATATCAATCTAATTGATTTTTGTCATATTAACCCTGTATCTCAAGACCTGGATGAACTGAGTTACTAGTTTTAAAACTTTACACATAATTAAAAAGAAATGTAATGCAGATAGTTGTCACCTGTAAAAAGTTTTTTTTTTTTTCCTTTCCACTCTGTATATTTATTTCTTTTTCTTGCCTCATTGCACTAGATAGGACTTCCAGTAATATAATGAATACAGTTGTTGAAAGTATATGTTCTTTGTTATTGGTTTGAGAAGGAATTGTCCAGTGTCATCATTAAAATTATGTTAGATATAGGAATTTGTAGATATACTATATCAGGTAATAAATATTCCCTCAATGAATTTTCTGAAATTTTTTTTTCATAAATAGATGTTGAATTTTGTCAAATGCTTTTCTGCATCTATTTAAATATCTTGTTATTATTTTCTTGACTGCCCAATATGATTAGTTACATTAATTCATCTTCAATAATGGAACATTCCTGCATTATCTGGATAAAAATAAATCAGCTGTGATATATTTTTTCTCTTATATATTGTTAAATTGATTTGCATATATATATATATATATATATATATATATATATTTTTTTTTTTTTTTTTTTTTTGAGACAGAGTCTCGTTCTTGTTACCCAGGCTGGAGTGCAATGGCGCGATCTTGGCTCACCGCAACCTCCGCCTCCTGGGTTCAGGCAATTCTCCTGCCTCAGCCTCCTGAGTAGCTGGGATTACAGGCACGCGCCACCATGCCCAGCTAATTTTTTGTATTTTTAGTAGAGACGGGGTTTCACCATGTTGACCAGGATGCTCGATTTCTTGACCTCGTGATCCACCCACCTCGGCCACCCAAAGTGCTGGGATTACAGGCGTGAGCCAGCGCGCCCGGCTGATTTGCCAATATTTTGTTGAGAACATTTGTAGCTATGTTCTTGATAATTTTTTTCCGATATTTTTTGTTTTTATAATATTTTTGTCCATATTTAGCCTCACAATAATACTGACCGTCTTAATTTGTTAAAAATGTCCCCTATTCTATGTTCTGCAATTCATTCTGAAGAAGTTGTTTTACTTCTTCTTTAAATCCTTGGGAAAATTCACCAGTGAATCAATGGATTCTGGAAATTCCCTTTTTGGATATTTTAAGAATGATTTCAATATCTGTAATAAATACATTACTCTTTGAGTTATCTAATTGCACTGAAAATAGTTTTATAACACCGTGTTTCTCAAGGGATTAATCCATTGTACCTAATTTGTGAAATTAATGGATACTGAATAGCTCATATTTCTCTCTCTTTAACCTCTTAAAGATTACAGACTTGGTTGTGATAAAAAATTTAATTAAAAATAATAATAATTTCAAGTAACTCAGAGTATGTTTACTAAAATTAATGAAATAGAGGAGTGGGAAAAATATATAACACTCAGATTTGTAATGTAAGCCATTGGAAAGATATAGCAGAATTATAGTAAGTGAAGAGCCTAGATGAAAAATATGTAAACTATTCTAAATTCCTCCATAGAGGCAGCAATTCAGTGGGGGATCTAGAATAACACTGATTTCCATTGGCAAGTTGCTATAAACAGTATTTTGTAGTTATGCTGAAACCATCTCTCCTGCTAGACAATTTGCCAGGTTCAATTTTTTTTCTGTGTGCCCAAGAAAGGACTTGCAAAGCACCGTCAATATGCTCTTACTAGCCACTTTCTGGGTTCTCCTCTGAATCTGACATAACACCCAGAAGAATTAAGAAATACTAGGATTTCTTATGAACTGTATTTCACTCTGGATCTTGTCAAATGAAAGAGCTAAATATATATTATACTTCATTATTGCCTAATATTGACCAACACAGATTTGATTTGATATTCCAGTGACATGCTTTGATTTGACGTACCAACGATACGATTACTTTTGGAAAGTATTTTATTACTCTGTTCCTTATATTAAACTATTCAAATTATTTTAATCAATGGACAAAAGAGATTTAAAATACAAATGTGAATTATTCAATACAGTTACTTTGTCTTAACAGTGTTCAGAAATACCTACATTCCATTAGAAACTTACGTGTTTGTAATAATTTGAAGAATCATAGCTCTAGATAAAATTCAAAGTAAAATCTAAAAACTGTAAAATCCAGACCTCTTTTATTGGAATTTCAGTTATGATTATTCCATTTCTAGATTAGTTTATTGAGGCACAGGTAAGTTAAATCATTTACTTTCACACAGTCAGATTTTGACAGAACTAGATCCTAAGTCTTAAGTATTCAATTTTATTGTTTCTTCTATTATTCCAATGCCCTTCAACAGTTATTGCAATGATTGCTGTAGAAGAGGAAATTCTATGTTTTAGATTTGAAATGTCAAGAGAAAATGATAAACATAATAGATATAAATCGAATAATAATGAAAAATTAGGCTCATGTCCTTGGCGAGAAGCACCAAAAGCATGCGATAATTAACTGCAGCGGTGCAGTTTCCTTTCTTCTCAGGAGTTGCTGAATCAGGCTATGCAGCAAAGTTGATGTATACCTTCTCTGGAAATTAGGTGTTTTAGATGCGCTGTTCTCAGATGCCAGGATGGATGACAGTATGAGATATAATCCTTTCCTGTGTAATGCAACCTAAACCAATCTACATTCTAGAAGTCATTTGATTTCTCCCCTCTGTAGTGCTATCAGATAGCAACTGACTCTCCGGGGACTCCATTCATGCTGAGATTGCACTAGCTAGTGATTACACCACTGAACCAGTCTGTAATCAATCTTGTATCCTACTGATCTTTTTTGGAATTTTTCTTTTGATCACCAACTAATGGGAAATACAGCATGGTAAAGAGTATTATAGTTTCATCTAATTGTAGCTCCATTAAAAAGACCTCTGGGTACTCTTTTATTAACCTTTCAATGAAAGTGTTCATAATGCACTCAATTTCTAAAGTCAAAACAGGTAATTATTATAGAGTTAGTTTGATTTACCTTGAGTATAAAGGCATCATTTTCAAAATATATGAGTTCCCAAAATAAATAGTTTTCTCAGAACAAAATATATTTTTTTCTCTTCTATTTTCTATTTATAGTTAATATAGACAGCCAGATGGGCTTCATAATTAAGAGATGCCCTCTCCAACTTGTATATTAGTAAAGAAATATATACATGACATGCTTTAAAGGGCATTGACAGTTCTGTCATCAGTGCATATTTTTAATAGGCAGGGCTTGTGAGGGAAACATGATAAGATATCTCAGTTGTCAGTCACTTCCAGCATGGCATATATGAAGATATATGAAGCAATAATTTAGATCCACAGGAACTGAAAATAAAATAAGTATTGGAGAAAAGATGGAGGTAAAAATATGTTCTTACCATGTTGCCAACAAAGTATTTTGAGGCGGAAGCTTCATTGTGACAGATTTCCCAATTACTCATATTTATATCTGCCTTAGTTTGTGTTTTGTAGAAATGCAGAACCTGAGAAAACAACTGGAATGTATAAGCTCATTTTCAAGTTTGCTCTAAAAGTAAGGTGCATATGATGGAATAGGAAGAATAAAAAATGCGATGAAGAAAATGAATTGCAACTTAATTATTAAACCTGTTACTGCTAGGGCAACCGGGTCTCTTCCAGCATGCTCTGATAAAGTTAGGTCTTAGAATTCTTCTTCTGAAGGATGAGCACCTAAGGCAATTATCCATGACTTCCATGTCTTTCAGCTGAGGAAATCCCAGGATATGAATTCCCAGTGCTAATTTTACAGGCTGAAAAAAGATTCTGACAAAATCCCTGGGAATAAAAGCTGAAAGATAAAACATTGAAGGTGTTTGAGAAGGGACACCACTTCTGTACGTAAATCCTGTCAACCAGAAGTGCAAAAGTCCAGATGAGCCTAGTGAATATGGCTCAGGGCACCAACAAACTTTTGACAAACTTGATCTGCCAGATTTTTAATTTGTAAATTTGGTTACACCTATTATCATCTTTGATTCCAAGATTTCTTCGCTACTACACAGGGACAGTAATAGAGATCATAGAATCCAATTTCACAATTGGGTTTGGGAATAATCAAAATGAGATGATATATGTGGATATCTCTGGAGTCTGGAAAGTACTAAGATTAAGTGAATACATAAAACTGTAAAGTTATTTTCTTAGTATAAGGCTGAATGTGGGTAAAATTCATAGAGTTACTATGGTATGCACACTGGAATGAAACTGTAGTGAGATCTACATTTAAATCTTATTTCTGCTACCTATTATATTTATAACAGTTTTTGAGATATGACATATATGCCAAAAACTTTAGTCTTTTAAAATGTAAACTCACTGGTTTTTATTATATTCAGAGTTGTGCAATCACTACCACTAACTAATTTTAGAATACTTCCCTACCCTTAAATAAATCCAGAAACCTGTTAGTAATCACTCTTCATTTTTCACTCCTCTCATCTCCTGGCAACTACTACTGTTTATATAGATTTCTAATTTGAGACCTTTTATAGTAATGGTCTTATATTTGTTATATATATAATTATGTTTTGCAACATTACAGTAGCAACATATTACAATATGCAATGTTTTGACTGTCTTTCATTTTGCATAGGCTTTCAAGGTTCATCCATTCTGTGGCATGTATCAGTACTTCATTTTGTGACCAAATAATATTCCATTGCAAAAATATTTTTCTTTTTATTTGGATTACCTAATTTATAGGTGTATAATTTCTCATAGTATTTCATTATAATACTCTATATTTATGTAAGGTCATTAGTGATGTACATTCTTTCATTTCTGATTTTATTATTGTATTTTCTTCGTTTTTTACCTGGTGTGGCTAAACATTTGCCAATATTTGCCAAGAACCAACTCATCTGTTATTTTATTCCGTTTCATTTATCTTCCAAATACATATTATTTATATTAACTTTATATATTTATACAGTTTGTATAACATATAATTTTATTTCTTCTGTTTATTTTGCTTTTAGTTTGCTTTTTTCCAAATTTTATCATAGAAGATTAGAATATTGATGTATTACTTTGCTCTCACATTGCTATAAAGAACTACCTGAGATTGGCTAATTTATAAGAAAAGAGGTTTTATTGACTCACAGTTTTGCAGACTGTACAGGAAGCATGGCTGGGGAGGCCTCAGGAAACTTGAAATCATGGGAGAAGGTGAAGAAGAAGGAGGCACATCTTACATGGCTGAAGCAGGGGAAAGAGTGAGAGGTGACAGGTGCCACATACTTTTAAACAACTAGATTTCCTGAGTTCTCACTGACTGTCACAAGAACAGCAAAGGGGAAATCTGCCCCTGTGATCCAATCGCCTCCCACCAGGCCTCTCCTCTAACACTAGGGATTCCAATTCGAAGTGAGATCTGGGCGGTGACACAGAAACCATATCATTCCATACCTGTTCCCTTAAAAATCTCGGTCCTTCTCACATTGCAAAATACAATTATCCCTTCTCGGCAGTCCCACAAGTCTTAACTTATTTCAGCATTAATTCAAAAGTCCACAGTCCGAAGTCTCACCTGAGACAAAGCAAGTCCCTTTCACCTATGATCCTATATAATGAAAAACAAATTAGTTACTTCTAAGATACAATGGGGGTACAGGCATTGGGTAAATACATCCATTCCAAAAGGGAAATATCAGCCAATGCAAAGGAGTTTCAGGCCTCATGCAAGTCTGAAACCCAGCAGGGCAGTAATTAAATCTTAAAGCCCAAAATAGTCTCTTATGACACCATGTTTCACATCCAGGCCACACTGATGCAAGGGGTGAGCTCCCAGGACTTAGGGCATCTCCGCCTCTGTGGCTCAGCAGAATACAGCTCCCTGGGCTGCTTTCACAGGCTAGTGTTGAGTGCCTGCAGCTTTTCTAAGTGCATGGTGCAAGCTGTTTGTGGATCTTCCATCATGGGATCTGGAGAACAGTGGTTCTCTTCTTACAGCTCCACAAGGCAGTGCCCCACTGGGGACTCTGTGTGGGGGCTCCAACTCCACATTTCCCCTCTGTACCGCCCTAGTAGAGGTTCTCCATGAGGGCTCTTCCTCTGTAACAGGCTTCCACCTGAATAACCAGGCATTTCCATACAGTCTCTGAAATCTAGCGGCAAGCTCTCAAGCCTCAGCTCTTGCCTTCTGTTTACCCAAATACTTAACACCACATGGAAGCCATCAATGTCTAGGCCTTGCACCCTCCAGGGAAGTGGACTCAGATGTATCCGGGGCTCTCTTAGCCACAGTTGAAGTTGGATCAGCTCCCTTTACAGACTGATATCCTGGCTGCACATAGAGTCTGGTGTGAGGATGGTAGTTTTTCCTCATAAGGCATTTTGTTTCTGTGCCAGTTCTTGGAGCAAAAGTTCATGACATGTGTCCACATACTGCTCTGTCTATCCAAGTGGAAGCTGCAAGTTAGTCCTGCTTTCTCTCTGCCATTTTCCTAGGCAATCTCCTCCAGTTAACTTTGTTTCTGTTACTTTCCTTCTTAACTCCAGAATTTCATTTAGTGATACCCTGTTGGTTACTCCCTTTCTTTCCTTTATAGTGTTCATTACTTCTCTGAAGTAATACATATTATTAGCCCATGTAAAGTTTTGTCTGTAAGTCTATATCTGGGCTCTCTGAGTAGAGGTTCTATTAACTGCTTTCCGCCCCTTGCTTATGGGCATTTCTTTCATTTTTCTTTCAGTTTTTTAAAATACTTTTTGTTGAAAACTGAACATTTATAACAATATACCATTGCAACTCTGGAAATAAAATTTACTACTCCCCCCAGAATTTGTTGTTTACTGTTTTGTTTCTTTAATTGTTGTTGCTGCTGATGATTTTGGCTTATTTAATGACTTTTCTAGGCTAATTCTGGTAAGCCTGTATATTCTCTGTTATATGTGCATACTAGTCTGTTTACTTGGTTAACTTAATGTTCACTTAATGATGGGACATATATTTTCTTAATTGCCTTAAGCTATAGGTTTTCCAGTCTTTGCTGAATGACACAAAATTGTATTTGTTGGGTCATGACTTCTATACTGAGAACATTACTTCTATACTGAGAACTTTTTATGAGACTTTACCTTCTAGCTTCATTTCGCATTGAGTTTAGCCAGAAGTGAGATGTTAATATCCTTTCAGACCTTTACTGGACATGTGAAGATTGCCACACATACACATGTCCATATTCTCAAAGATGTATTGGAGTTTTTCAAAGTGCCCATGGGCATTTTACTCTCTAGATTTTCCTTTAACAATTTTGTGCAGCCTTTTGTTTGTCCCAAATGGTATTGCTACCTCAGCTAGCTGTAATGTTAAACTATTTTTGTTAGTTGTTTTCAACAAATACCTTAGAAATAAAGCTTTCCTCAGCAACTTACCTCCAACTCAACTCAAATTAAGAGAAGCCCACCCTATGCATGCAGCTTTTTCAAGAATCTATCAAATAGAAAAATATGGTATATTTGGGGGAATAGACCTATTAGAGATCTCGAAAACTAATCTACCCTTCAGTGCAATGCTGCTGGTTTTCCCCGATATATTAGTTCCAAAAAAAGCTTATTTTAAATGCTCCCATCTAGCTGAGGATACAAGAATGGAAATGGGGAAGGTTAAAGCACCGCAAAGCTCATTATCGTTTTTAAGATTTAGCACTTCATTTGAATAAAGTTTCATAAGATTATTGAAAGTCTTTAGTGAGTTTCCAGAATTCTGAAACAAAAAACCTTGTTTTTGATGATTTCTGCCATTGTTTTCTTTGCTTTTATGGAGGAACAAATGGGAAGCATCCATTTTCTGCTATTTTTGATATGCCTTTCCCCATTGCAATTTATTATTTCTATGATCTTATGGTTTTCACATAGAATGTTAAAACTCAGTTTATAAAAAATTTGAATTGTAGCACCTGCTTTACGTTTTCCCATTCAGTTACAATAATGAAACAAATACTGGATACTTTTTCTGTGCCATAATAAAAACAATAGGTATTACATGTTATGCATCATGTGTTATCTGCTATGCTGGATGATTTATATTTACTATCACGAATATGCAAGTTAGGTGTTTTTTACATTGTTTAAGAGACAATTTAGACTCAGAACATTATGAGTTCCTTGCCAAAAGCCATACATGTAAAAAGAACAAAAGCAAGAACAAAAACTCATGAGTTGTTACTTGCTTTTTATGACAAGTTACTCTATAAAACATAATGCTAAAGAAAGTTTGATGATAATTATGATGATGACAATCTCTTATCATTTCTCTCTACTATAAAAGTGATATTAAGATAATAAGCATTACAGTCAGTAAAGCACAGAGTAAATTTTATACATGAATTTGTATACAAATTTAAATCTACAAAGATCTTATGCCATTTGCAAACTATAGGTAAGATACTGCAACTCTGTAAAACATTCACCAGTGACTAGATGGTGACAGCTTAACTTGGAGCATTCTTATAAATTGCATAATGTGCAATGCCTACAATTGTGAGTAACAATCATATGGACGTATAGAGCCTTTATAGAATAGCAGTATATTTACTTTTAACTTAAGGTTTAAATTGTTACATTTTTGTCCCAGACTGGTGTTTATTTTGCTAAACAATTTAGGCAAATACTCTAATTTTCTCTACTGGTAGATGATGAGTATCTTCATTCAGTTCTCATGGTTCTTTTCATAGCCTGCATTGTTGAAATGATCTGATAATTTTAAAGACCTTTGTTTTATTACATTGTTCTTGACTTCTGTGTTGCCTGTACCAATTCATCATTACTTACTTAAGCAATCGAGTAGTTATTAAGTACCTATTTTATGCCAAAGAAATCCTGGAAAAATACAGAATACATTTTTTTAAATCTCATGATAGGTCTTAATACTTTAAAGATGGCAAACATATATATCATCAAACAAGATTTTGTTAAGATAAACCTTTCTCATTCTTTCAGCTTTCCTTTCTATGGAACTTTCTTCAACCAGCTCATGTTCCTGGTTACTTCTTCATTTCCTTATTTCTATTTGTCAAAGTCTCTCTTAAAATGTTAGACTCATTACAGATTAATTTGTGGAGATTGTCACTAAGCCTGAAAAATTAATTCATCTTTATCTTAGTCTTTTTTGTTGTTGTTGTTGTTGTTGCTTCTAACAGAATATCTGAAACTGGGTCATTTATAATGAATATAAGTTTATTTCTTACCGTCATAGAGACTCAGAAGTCTGAGGTCTATGGGCCACATTTAGTGAGAACCTTCTTACTGGTGGGGACTATGCAGAGACCCAAGGCTGCACAGGACATCACATTAATTAATTAATCTCCTAGTCCCTTATGGCTCAATTACCTCTTAAAGGCCCTGCATCTCAATACCGCCACATTGGGAATTAAGTTTCAACATGAGTTTTGGAGAGGACAAACATTCAAATTAAAACACTCTTCACATACTCTTGTTTATTTATTTTGTGACTTTTTATGTTTGAGAGATTTTTATTAATTAATCAGATTTTGAAAATGAAACTCTGAAGTTAGTCTACCTAGGTTAAATCTAATGTCTGTCATTTACTAGTTGTTTGACCTTGGGGAAGTTACTTTACTGCTTGAACAATTATGTAGAGAATGGAATTCAGTGAAGAGAAGAAAGAGGCAAATAAACTAGTTATAATATTATGGCAAGAATCCAAGTAGATGAAACAAATGACTTAATGAATGTAATGCTTTACTAAGCAAATACTAATGGCCACATTTTCTGCTAAGTGTGAATGATATCCAATTAGATAAGTCATGATCCTTGTATGCATGTAATTCACAGTCTATGGTAGAAGAAAGAAAGATACATAAAAACTATCTATGAGCCAAATTGTTAATTGTCATAACAGGGGTCCAAGTAAAGTCCTAGAGAACACAAAATTGAGTTCACTGTTCTATGTGTGTCCTGACCAACTGGTCCAATGAGGATATTATTTTCCATTATCTAGGCAATTAACTTCTATTATGCATCCTCAGATTGTATTACCTTTGTTAACCACACCTCACTGATGGCTTAAATTAAGTAAGAGAAAACTAGCTGGTTGATTTGTGCCCGTTGTATTTTTGTTATTTAACTCTGTGATGGCATTTGATGATTTTTCACTGTATTGTTACTTGATACTTTTGGGAAATTTGTAAGGTTAATTTACTTCTTTAGATCAAATTTAAGAAATCATCAACATTAATTCATTACTCTTGAAAGTTTCTGAGACTCTTTGAACTTAACTTCAGTAAGCTTCAATATAAAGGCAATAGTAACCAGAATTGAAAGTCAAACAAACATGAATTTGAATCTCTGTTCTGACATTTATATATTGTCATATATAACCTAGGGTTATTTTTTATTATTTAGTAGTTGATTTTATTATTATGATATTTGTATTTGAATGATAGTTATTAGCAGTAGCTTTAAACTTATATGATTTTTAGTATTATAAAATTGAATTTTCAAAACATGATTTAAAATAAAAAACAGAAAATTTGTCAATTACCAGAGAAAATATTTAATATATAGTTTTTTCATGCTGAGAATTAGAAATGGCTTTCTGATTGCCAGAAACAAATGTTGATGGGTAAATTCATCTATAAAAAGACCAAATAACCATACTGTAAGTTTAACGTAAGTTCTTTTTATATTCTAGTTGTAAAAGGTAAAAATATGAAGCAATTCTATGGGAAAAAAAGGGTATGCTGTTGCTACTGTTAATTTTATGCGTTGAGAAATAAATAAATCCCTAGCCCTCCTACTGACTGAATGGACATGCTCTTGCCAAGGAGACCCCAAAGAAACCTCCTGATTCTTGAGTTCCTGGTCATGGCTGGACAAGAAGTTAGACATGCCTCAGTGCACTCCTTCCGTATTAGCTTTGAGCCAGAACTATTTCCTAAGTAGTAAGCAGGAACCAACTCTAGCAAACAAGAAATGAACAACTCATTTCTTTATTGCCTTTAGCTAAACATATGAGGCCACAACTTCACTCCCTCTTCCTCTTTTCAGTTTCTGGTGTGACCCTTTGCCAGCTCACAATGCATCCCTTCCTAAGAACCGACAATCGTCTCCAGAAAGGCTCTGTCCGCCCCTGGAAGGATGTGAGTGAAGGTTTTCATGTCCTCTGCTTTATCATTTGTCATCAGAGTGCAGAAATTTCCATCCTCAGATAATTCAAACACCACCATTTTTTGAACATGTGACCCGTGAAGCTTAATTGTGAATGCTCCTTTTATATGTATTCGTGACTCTTCCTATAGTTTATTAAATATGTATATTCAGCCACCTCACTCACCATAAATTCCTGTTCCCTTTGCCTCTCCCTTGAAAGGCCTTTTTCTGGTTTCTGGCCTGAGGCTACACTTCCCAGCTGTCAGAATGGCCACCCTGCAGGCTGTAACACTTTATGACAAGTAAAGCTCTCCTTTCCAAATTTACAAACCTCTTGATTCATCAGTTGACAGTGTCAACTTGACAGGTCACAGTGTGCTGTGCCCAGAGTAAAGATTATTTCTGAGTGTATCTGTGAGGATGTTTCCAGATGAGATTAACATTTGAATTAATGGACTCAGTAAAATAGTTTCACCTCTCTAATATGGGTGGACATCACCAAATCCTTTTAGGTTCTATTTAGGACCTAAATAGAACAAAAGGCTGAGGAAGAGAAATTGACTCCATCTTTTTTTTCTGACTCTCTGCTTGAACGAAGACATTTCATGTCATCTTGTCCTGCTCTCAGACTGGGATATACATCTTTGTCTTCATGAACTCCTAGGCCTTTGGACTCAGACTGAATTACATCACTGGCTTTCCTGGTTCTCCACTTTGCAGACATCATATGATGAAACTCTTGACCTCCATAATCCAATTTCCATGATAAATATTCTCTTATATCTATCTATCTATCTATCTATCTATCTATCTATCTATCTATCCATCCATCCTATTTGTTCTGTTCCTCCAGAAAACCTAATATAGATTTGGTTACAGAAAGTGGTTCTAGAGGAAAAGAATTTTAAGAATAAATCTTCTAGGTTTTTTGTAAGGGGTTTCTGGAATTAACTTTCTAATCTGATTAGGTTTGAGGATGCTAGTGACTCTATTTAGCATAGTAAATAGAATGTGCTATTTGTTATGTGAACTCTTTGTGGTATGAACTGTTTATAGAGTTATGTAAAATATCTGCATTGGATACTACCTGTCAATCACTTATAAGAAGCATGTAGTTAAGTGATTCAGTATAAGAAACTTCAAACATTTTTGGCAAACTAATAAGTATAATGGCATAGGTTGGTAGTTTCTAACATCGCTGGACAAAGTGGTGATGGAAAAGATACAAAAAATCATAAGTACGTAAAACGATGGATTTGTTAAGTAGCTTGAGTCAATGATTCCACAATGTAAACATATATTAAACATCACAATCTACCCCATAAACACAATTATTATTTATCACTTAAAAATAAAATTTAAAAAAGAAAAAGATTAGCTCAGGGATTTGAATTTCCAGCTCAAACACTCTATACATGTCCTAATGTTTTCTATTTTTCTTTATGAGAGAGGATACCCTTATCTCCTGCAGCAGCAGCGTGGAAATTGCTAAAAACCAAATGACCAACCTCATCCTGAAACTGGCTGAATTAAGATGAAAGTTTAAATCCCAGCCTCAGGGTGTCTACTGTTAAAGTAAGAGCATTCATTGAGGAAGAATGAGGCTCTGTAAATTGGAATGAGGAAATGTAGAAAGATTCTGATGAAGCTGGGCCTATTGAGCCCCTCAATTCTTGTAAGTTTTCTTTAGCAGTGTAAGAGATCTCCCCACACCCAGCAGAAGTGTTCTCTACATCTCAGGGGCAGTGGCATCCCCACTCCCAGAAATATCTGCTTCTCCACTCATAGTGGTGTCAGGCTTTCCACCTCCATCTGAGGGGATTAACACTGCATTGCCCGAGGAAACTCTACTGGCCTCCATTGATAAAAGTGCCATGTAAAACAATGTTGAATCTTCTCAGGACCCACCATCACCACCCTTATTTTCTTCTAGATTCATAACTAGGCTCATAATCCAGCAGGCCTTTAAAAGTGAGTTATAATTACAATCCATCAGGAGATGTGTCACACTTCAAAAGAACTACTTGAGTTTTCTAATGAATACAGACAGAAATCTGGAAAACATGCATGACAAAGGAACTAAGAATGTGAGATAATGGTGACAAGGACAATAGAGTTGGATCAGGCTGTACTTATTGACATAGACTCACAAATAAGGGCTTCTGAATGTAATGTTGCAGCTTGGGGCCTTAGAAAGAGCTCTAATCCTTTGGCTGGCTGGTTTCCTGAAATGTGGACCCAAAGATGGAACATCATAAGTGAGCCAGAAATGACAGACATGCCTTAGATTCATGTACAGAAAGAGATTCAATGAGTTAAGGGGATTTGACTGTTATAGTGGATTTGTCATTTGTTATTACAGACCTACTCATCCACACAGGGAGTCCAGAAGACTGTGAGGAATAAATCTGTGAGGAGAGTCCTGGCATCAATAAAGAGCTCTGTGATCACTCTCTTTTATAGGCCAGACCTCACAGTAGGAATGTCAGTCATTCCTACTGGGAATAATTGAATCTCAAGATGACAAGGGTCAAGTGGTGACACTTAACTGCTACAGGCAAGATTGGCATGGTCACCATAAAGGACAGCAAAATCAAAGCAGTAAACATTAGGATTTTGGAGCAAAATATGGGATCCTCTGCAGAAAACAACTATCCTTTTGAGTGATAGCTCTTGGCTTGCTACTGGGTCTTATAGAGAATTAACATTTAACTTTGGGCCACCAAATTAAAGTTACCATGTGACTTGATCTCTTTATTATAAACTGACAATTACATGATCCACCAAGCCATAAAGTTGGGTATGCACAATAACACTCTATCATCAAATGTAAGTGATATATACATGATCTGACCCAAGCAGGTATTGAATACACAAGTAATTTAAATAAAGAAATTGTCCAAATACCCACAGTTCCCCCTCCTGTTATACTGCCTTCTCTATCCCAGCCTGTACTTATGGCATCATGGAGAGGTTCCTACAATCAGCTAAGGGAGGAAAAAGAAACTTAGGCCTGATTTACAGAGATTTTTGGAAGATATAAAGGCACCACTCAAAAATGGACAGTGGCAGCACTACAATCCCTCTCTGGAACACACATAAGGATAATAGTAAAGGAAAATTCTCCCAGTGGTCAGAATTTTGAGCAGTGCACCTAGTTGTTAACTTTGCTTGGAAGGAAAAATGGCCAGATGTTCAATTGGCTATATAATGATTCATGGGCTGTGAACAGTGTTGGCTGGTTGGTTTGGAACTTGGAGAAAACATGATTGAAAAATGAGTGACAACGAAATTTGAGAAAGAGGTTTGTGAGTAGAGTTTTCTAGGAAACACACACACACACACACACACACACACACACACATACATGGAAACTAACAAAAAATAAAAATCCATAAAGATATTTGTGTCCCATGTGAATGCTCACCAAGGAATGCTTCTTTAGCAGTATAAAATTTCAGCAATCAAATGGATAGACTGATCCATCCTGCAAATATGAGTCTCTTTCCTCAGCCATTCTTGTTATCTCCCAATGGGCTCATCAACAAAATGGCCATGCTGGCAGGGATGAAGTTCATGCATGAGATCAGCAACATCAACTTCCACTAACTAAGCCAATCTGCTAGCAAGAGAGACTACCACTGAGCCTGAGAGCCCCATATGGACATATGGAACCATTCCCCAGGGCAATCAGCCCGTTACCTGGTAGCAAGTTGATTCCATTTAACCACTTCCATCAGAAAAAAAAAGAGGGGGGCAGTGTTTTGCTCTTTCTGGAATAGACACTTACTCTGGATACAGATTTTTATTCTCTTGTATAATGCTTTCACAAAAGCTATTATCTGTGGGCTAACAGAATGCCTTATTTAACACCATGATATTTTATACAGCATTGCTTCTGAACAAGGAACACATCTACCAGTAAAAGAAGCCATCAGCTTATCCTGATGGCGTTTACTGGTCTTACCCTGTTCTCCATCAACCTGAAGCAGCTAGCTAGATAGATAAAACAATAGAATGGACTTTTGAAGACTCAGATACAGCACTAACTAGATGGCAATACCTTGCAGGGCTGGGCAAGGATCTCCAATATGTTGTTTGTGTTAGGAATCAGCATTCATTATATGATGCTAGTCCCCTGATGGCAAGGATTTACATGTCTAAGTATCAAGGACTAGAAATGGAGACCAGGAATGGTGGTTCATGCCTGTAATCTTAGCACTTTGGGAGGCAAGGCAGGAGCTTGCCTAGAGTCCGGAGTTTGAGACCATCCTGGTCAACATGGTGAAACCCTGTCTCTACTAAAAATACAAAAAAGTCGCTGGGAATGGTGGTGGGTGCCTGTGATCCCAGCTACTACGGAGGCTGAGGCAGGAGAATCGCTTGAACCCAGAAGGTGGAGGTTGCAGTAAGCCGAGGTCACACCATTGCACTCCAGCCTGGGTGACAAGAGTGAAACTCCATCTCAAAAAAAAAAAAAAGGTTGGGGGGAGGACTGGTTGTGGGACTATTTACTGTTACTCCTAGTGACAGAACAGTGACCTAAATAGTAACCTCAGGTTCTTTGCTGACCTAGGGCTTTCAGTTTCAGGGGAAGGAATGCTTCCACTAGGGCACACAACAATAATTTCATTGAACTGGAAGGTAGGCCTACCACCCAGCCACTTTGGACTTCCCTTACCTCTGAGTCAACAGGCTTAGGAGGGAGTTACAGTGCTGGCTGGGTGATTGTTTCTGACTATAAAGCAGAAATTGGATAACTTATGTACTATATAGGTACAAAAAATATGTCTAGAGTACATAAAAGCCTTAGGACAGCTTGTAATATTGCCGAGCCTTATGATTAAGGTAAATAAAAAACTACAACAACCCAATCAAGTCAGGATTACCAATGGCCCAGACTCCTCAGGAATAAAGGTTTGGGTCATCCAAGCAAGTGAAGAACAATGACCAGCTGAGATGCTTTGAAGGCAAAGGTGATATAGTGGGTAGCAGAAGAGAGTTGTATATATCAGCTGTAAGCTCTTGACCAGTTAGGAAAATAAAGACTGTAATTTTAATGAGTATTTCCTCCTTGTTTTGCTATGAATATGTTTGTGCATGTATAATACACACACACACATATTTTGTTGGTTTTATTTCTCTGGAGACCTGTAACTAATACAATTGTTTGCTCTTTGGGAGTTTCAACTTCTTCATCTGTTAATTAGGTAATATCAGCTTAATTAATGGATCAAATTAAATTTATTATGTAAGGGCCCTACACATGGTATTTATTATGTCTAAAGCCTTACTATTGGGAAATCTAAAAAAAAGTAAATTAGTTCTTCATGTCACTTCTTAGTAATTCTTTTATAACAACATTTATATATTAAACACTCATGAGTTACAGCATATTCAGAGCATACTTATTGCCTTATATACCCCGTAAACATTTTTAAAAATCTGCACTTCTTAGCTCCACCATCCCCAAACTATCCACAAATCTGCCATCCACATGGTTATAATCATAGCTGCCATGGTGGGGCAGTGTGACCACAGCTCACAGTTGATTGACTAAGTCCAGGATTACTGATTCAAATTGATTCTCTGAAAGTGTCTTCCTAGTGGTCATAATTATGGATCCAGAATTTGGAAGCTGAGTTATGTTAATAATAGTATTCCTGAACAACAATCTAACAACATCTGCTGCTTAATTTGTAATTCTCCTCCTTATATGCCCCAGGATAGTTCAGTATTATTTTAATAATGTTCTCAGCCTTCACAGCACCAGCCTTCTTGTCATTCATTTGTTTTCTTAGGCAAACTGAACACAGCCCTGCTATTAAAAAACACCTTTCCCTTCTAGTTTTGAGAGACTTCCTCTTGTCTCCCAGGAGGAAGGATTCCCTGACTTTGACACATATGGCCACCTTGGCACACAAAAGCTTTGCGGTATGGAAAAACAAATTTGTTCTTATATCCTCTTCTCTCTTTCCATCTTTCAGCATAGACTTAACTCCCTTAAGCCCGGACATCTGTTGGGAACTGACCCCCAGTCATTGGTTACCAGCGTGTCAGGCAATCTGAAGTTGCCAGTGATGCCACTGAGATGGCACCTGTCAAAAGAGCAGTGGTTCCATTTCTAGATTGTGGATCTTCAGATAAATTCTGCCATTTTCATTTTGCTTCCTGAAACACAGCGTCGGCTCATGAAAAGTTGTTAAACAACATGCTGAATGTGCAATGTCAACCCTCACTCTAAACTTTCCCTGTTCAGAGCATCAGATGAAGACTTCATTGTGTTTTATAGCCCTCAGCTTGCAAACATCAAAAATAAAGTTGGAGTCTTTAATGCAATTCATTCCTTGTGTTTGACAGAAAACTAAAATGTGCCATGTTTTATTTAATTGAATTTTTATCTCAAGTAAGTAAGCCACTATAGCACTCTTTGAGACAAGTAGTGTGAGTCCACTAAAAGAGGTAAAGTTTCCTTAAGTGTCTTGTTTAAGACTTGCATTGTGCATTTTTTAAGTGAAATGTGTGTCTTAGTCAATATCAATGCCCCATCTAGGTAAGGCTTTGCTGTGTATTTAGTGTATATAAAGATGTGCCTGACTTTGATTTATATTTGGGATAAATATGAGTCTAAAAGTTCTTTATTCCAAAGGAGTCAACCTTGGATAAGTAATTATTGTTGCCACTGTTGGATAATCAGATGGCCAGACCATTGCCAATATTCTAAAAGCCTAAAAATGGGCAGATTGTTAGCCATGGTATCCAACGTTAAAGCGACTACTACTCACATTGTTAGTCATTTGTTTACACTTGAATCATGTTCTAGTTAAGGATGAAAATTGCTAACTCTCCAGCAAGCTCCATCACATGTGATTATTGCAATATTGTCTATAAATTATTAACACTTCTTTTTCTGTTCACTCAGTTGATTCCAAGAAGGTCACTAGGCATTTGGTAGGTCCAGAAGCAGGTGACGTCCTTCAGTATTATGGCATCTGGCAAGAGACTGAGGAATGGGCAGGCCATATTCTCCTGTAGATGTGTTATACCAAAGGGTTTAGGCTTGGCTCAGTTTTGGAGGCATCATTTCCATTTTAACAAGGAGGTCTTAGTGGCTGTGGGTGATGATGCTGCCTCCATGTCCCAAGGCATAATGAGAAGTTGTGTACCAAGGGTTATGGATAGTAGCCATGAGAGCCTCTAGTTGAAGAAGAGTTCAGTGTTTGGCCAGCAATCAATATAGTGCAGAGCTGAGCAAGATACTTTCTTGCACCAGAAGTTCATGGGCATTTACTACCATCATGAATGATTGACACAGTACAGGGCAAACAATAGGAGGTTGCTAAAGCCTCTGCTAAGGAATGTCTGGATGCATTAATAGGAGTATTTATTATATTGCAATTTAGTCAGATTGTAGACACTTCTGTCAAAGGCTTCCTCATTGAAGGTGGGCTGATTTTTTGAGTAACAGCATTATAGCCTTAAGTAAAATTTGCAAAGAAGGAACTTGCTGCTTCCAGAACCCAAAAAGGTCTAAAAGATGTTAGTCATTCTTTAATCTTGTGAGTACTGACAGGATCAATAGCTGTTTGCTGACAGTGTCAGGGATGCAGTGACCCTTGGTTGAGCAAACAATTTTCAAGAATTAAACTGAAGTCACAAGGCCATTTATTGTTTGTACTATGTATGGGACAATGGCCAATCCCCTTTATTTGAACTAATTCATAAGTATCTGTATGTTCTTAATGAGTGCATCAAATGAATCTCCTTGAGGAGGATGTAATCAATGTAAAGTCATACCTGTGCTCTAGGAGAAAATTGAATGTAATTAAGATCGTGGTGCAAAGATTATGTGTGATGGCAGGAATCAAGATAACCCATGGGTAGCAAGGTAAAGGTGTATTGTGTCTTTTAGAAGGTGAAGGAAAACAACAGTTGAGGGGCTGAACAGACAGAGACACTGAACAGAATATATTAGCCAAATCCATAACAGCAAAGTATCATTTGCCAATGGGATAGAGTCAGTAATTTAAATGATTTTGGGTACAAAAACTTTAATGGGTGGTGCATAGCATGAAGGTTGTAGTTATGCATTACAAGACATAAATCTTTCTTTCCATGTTGAAAAACAAGCCAAATTTGATTGGTAGATGGAAAAGCAATGTGCAAAATTATCTTCTTGCATAGATTTTATATAATGAGTTTGAATCCTTGGAGACATATTTTTAACTTATATTGAGCTATATTTACCATCTAATCAGGGGTGAAAGGCCATGGGTGTCCTTTCTGTCAAGCTAGTCATAAGTGCCAGAAATGGAATTTAATTTCGAGGTATCAGTCTTTGGGTTATTTATGCCCATTATAGGATATTATAGAGAAATAGGGACTATGGCTATGGAGAATTTAGGCAAGGCAATTGTATTAATCTATTCTCATGCTGCTTGTCAAGACGCACCCAAGACTGAGTAATTTATAAAGAAAAAGAGGTTTAAAGGACTCACAGTTCCACGTGGCTGGGGAGGCCTCACAATCATGGTGGAAGGCAAAAGACACATCGTACATGGCAGTAAGCAATAGAGAATGACAGCTAAGCAAAAGGGGAAACCTTTTATAAAATCAACAGATCTCATGAGACTTATTCACTACCACAAGAATGTTATGGGGGAAACCGCCCCCATGATTCACTTATCTCCCACTGAGTCCCTCCCACAATGTATGGGAATTACGGGAGCTACAATTCGAGCTGAGACTTGGGTGGGGACACAGGCAAACCATATCAGCAATCATTCTGATCGTTAAGTTGTAAAGCATATCTGATTTGTCTTCTCCTGTATGTTACTAACTCTTCTAAGAGTATAGCAGGTACCTAGTTTACATTTAGTGGAATACTCAAGTTTAACTCTAATTTGAGACCTAATGTCAACTAAGTCTGAAAGTCTGCCAGTTGCTACACTTCAGCAGATGTTAATGTTAATTTTGAACCTTTAAGTCAATCAGCACTCACTTCCTTTTTTTCATAAGTCCTTTTAGTAAATATTTGAATTGTGGACGCTTATGTTTTTTTCTTCCTCCTGTATCCAAGTGGTTTGTTTTTTCTTTGCTTTGTTGGTATCCGCATATGCTTAGAGTAGTTTCTCCTCCATAATTATATCGATAAAATTCTCTCCTTAGTGTATCTCAAATCAGCGTCATCAGTATTTGAGACTTGCTTCATGGCAATGGTTTCTTTACAGAGTCTAAATATCCCAGGTTTAACTTGGGTTTAAATTAACCTCTTGGTTGTATACTGGAATGCATTAAGCACTTCTCCCTAAAGACCTGTAGATCAGGATCATTTAGTGACAGAGGTACAGGAGCAACAGCAGCAAAGTCATTTGGTAAGATCCAGGTGAGTCGTCTGGTTTTAGGAGGATGGACATTAACAGGCCACATGTTTGTATTATTATTCCACATGAGACCATCCAATGTGGCTTTATATCACACAAGATATTAGACTTTCCTCTTATTATGCTATACATTGGGAACCAACAACTGGTTGAGATACAAAACCCATGACCATAGGCTAAGAATTGTTTTCCTGAGCCTAGCATCCATCCTTGATTTTGTTGAAGTTAAGACAAATAATTCAACCTGAGACACACAGATATGTTCAGACAGAGACATATGACACAAAACCACTTTAAAGTGGATCTCAAACACATATTGTTCCTGAACATCAGTTATTTTAACTTCTGATATAGTCAAATCTATAACAGAAGCTCAGTAGAATCCAGCAAATGCAGCACAAAGCAGCAAGAGCAAGATTTCCAGCAGACAGCACCTCAAAGCTCAAGTTCACCAGCCGATAGCAACATAGCTCAAAGAGCAAGCTAGCCAGCAGGCAGCAGAGTAAATTAGTAAGCTAAAGCAAAAGAAGAAAGGCCCTCAGTAGTGGTGATCATTACTCAGGTATTCTGTTCATGATGCTAATGATTGAAGTCACCCCACAGGAACAAAATATGTACTCTACTCAAATTTTTGGAGAAGATGTTGATCTGATGACATCACACATACACAAAGAGGGTATGAAAAATCTTTATGAGGCTTTCTAGATACAGCAGAGCATGCTACTAAGCAAATCTGAAAATGACCTGGGAGAAAAAGATAAAAGACTGCATTGTCTCTTTTTCTGGATTAGGGGCTCAAGCTTGGGTAAAAATTCCCCAGGCATAGAGAGGATGTGGCTTGTGTTGAACTGCTCTTTGGAAAAAGTAGTCAGCACTTGGGATTTTGTTTCATCAGATTTATCAGATGCAGGTTGAAAAGGAAGAGGTAATGAAGGGACTTGAAAGCTATCATTAGTCAAATATTAAAATTGGAGTCAAATTGTTTATTACACCAACATATTAGTTTTCAACAAAAGGTAAATGTTCTTATTATCCTTAGAGCGCTAAATTCCATGTTATATTGTCACTCCATAATCACAAGTTAGCTGCTCAGTTTCCAGGCATTATACCCCCATTCTCAACAAGAGGAAAGGGGAAATGACCTAAGTTGTCACATTTTTATCTGCTCCTTTTATGAAGAAAAAACTTTCCCAAGAACTCTTACTATAGCTTTTTCCTTAGATATCGTTGACTAAAACCCAATGAAATGGCCATCCCCAGTTCTAAGAAAAACTAAGAAAGTTAGCATTTCTAACATTGAACACAATGGGGAGAGGACAATACTCTTGGAAAAGAAGAAGGGGATGGCTATTGGTAGGTAGCTGACTATGACAGTAATGCTATTTGTATATCTTCTGCAAAATAGGTTTGCATAGTAGTAACCAACAGTTGTAAGCACTGAAAATTGCTTTACTGCAGCACACATCCCTGCTCCTGGAAGTTGACATCCATCACATACAAATTGCCGAGGAATTGCTGATAATTGCTGCTTTAACAACATTGTGTCTTGTCTTATACATGTGGAGGAAGGGGAGGGGCTGGGAGAAGAAGTACTTATTACACTGGGAATTCACTGAAACTTCTCCTTACCTTTCTGTTTGAGTGACATAGATGCACATGCAATTTTCTGCAGACTATTATTACGTTAGCTACATATGTAGCTTGTCTTTTTAAAGGATGGAAATGAACAGGCTTGACCCTGAATAGTAATCATTACTTTATTTCTGACTCCATATCAGACATAAATTATCCTTCCCACCCATTTCCAAAAGTCATTAAAAAAATTGTGAAAAGTACATTTTCATCCAGTTACATAAGCAAATAAGAAGGGAGGAGAGGAGCACTACATGTGTTAAAGAACCAGAATAAAAGCTATTCAGATTTGTATATCAAAATTGTATATCTGAATGCCTTTCCTTTCATACTTAAGAAACATAATGTCTTTGAAAATGAAAAGAAAAAATCAAAGCTATTAAACACATGTTCTTTTCTCTGTGCCTCTGCATTGATTAATGCCCTGAGCTCACACAGCTGTAAAGTTATACTGATGTCCTCTTTAGATCATGCCTCACATGACTTTACTCAGAAAAGGAGAGAAAGGCTTGTCAAGTAAAAGAGTAAATGAGATATCTCATTTACATTGAAATAGAGTATCAAAGAAAAGGGCTGCTTCTTGTTCACCAAGTGCACTTCTGAACTCGTAATATACTGATGATATAATGGAGTTGGACATGTCACAATCATTTGCATTTGGACTTGCTTTCTATAGTGTCTTCCTATGTCTCTTATTTCAAAAACAAACGAAAAATTGGATTTTTATTCACTCAGAAAATTACTAGATCCTAATGTGTTGTTGTTTTTGATATCCTGAAATCAAAATCTTGCTCCTTGCTTTTGATTATTTTATCCTGTTAGAGTATTCACATGATTTAAAACAACCTTGTAAATACAATACCCCAAATTCACTATACAGTAAAAATGTTTTATCACCCATCCTCCTAACAGGAAGTACAGAGGTAGTCAAATACATTCAGTCAGACATGTTTTAATACTTGACTTCAAGTATTAGTCACCATAGGCTAGTGGATATTTGAACAATTGGCTGAAATTAGTATTTCTTTCTGATCATATGAAACAATATCTGAATCTTTAAAAGTATTATACAAACAGAAATAGGTATGTTTCGACTCCTTTCCTGACATATTCTAAATTAAAACAAACAAACAAACTTCGACCATTTATTTCCATGCTCAAGGAAAATATAATGTTATTTCACTTAATAACTAAATACAGAATATAACAATTTTCTCAGTTGGCTAGACATTTTAACGATAGCACTGAAAGCTCCAGGAGAGTGACATCAGGAAAATGCAGGAATAGCAGGTTCCAGTGCTCACACCTCAAAGAAGCATCAATTTGAACAACCATCCATACACAATAATGCCTTCAAAAGAACTAAGAAACACAGGTGAAAGATTACAGAACTTAGGTGGAAGATAGAGATAAGAAAAAAGACATTACATAGGGAAAAAAAAAACAAACAAAAAAACAAAAAAACCCTCTTTTTAACCTGTGTCACCCTTCTCCAAAGTCTAACAACACAGTGCAGAAAAAGAGTGAAGGGAGCTCTGGACTTCTCTGCAGACCCCATCACCAGACCTGCTTCTGTGAACCTTGGTGATAGGCTGGCCTCTATGACCCCAGGCTCCATCCCAAGCACTGTAGCCCCAAACTTGAGAAACATTTCAGAACTAGGCTGGCATCATAGACCTGGGCTTCAAGTATACCCCTACAAACCCACTTTGCTTGGCCTACCCCATTGGACCCTAGCACCAGGTGTTTGTGCACCTAAGATTCTAATCCACCTTAGTGGACCCGATTTCTAAGACTGCTCCTGCAGATTCGAGAAAGACCCAGGTGCTAGGCTCACACAACCACTAATCAAGTTCTGAGTCCAGCTTATTCAAGGACTGCAGCATTAAGCCCAGTAATTTTCTTACAGAAGCTCAGTGACCTGCAAGAGTGCACAGAAAGACAACTAAACAATATGAGCAAAGTAATGCTTGAAGGATGTTATAAATTGAACAAAAATATACAAACCACGAAAAAGAACCGAACAGAATATTTTGGAGCTGAAGAACACAATGACTGAACTAAAAAACTCCTTAGGGTGCTTCAATAAAGATTCCTGTCAGGGAGAAGAAAGAATCAGCAAGTTAGAAAACAGGTCATTTGAAATTTTCCAATCAGAAAAACAAAAAGTAAAAAGAATTAAAAACAGTAAGTAAAGTCTGTGGAATTTATGGGATACCATCAAGCAAGTCAACATACATATATGCAAACCCCTGAAGGAGCAGATAAAAAGTAGAAGAGAGTTTATTTTAAAAAATAATGACAGGAAACTTTTCAAAGAAATGAGCATTCTGATATATGAAGCCAAAGAATCCCAACAGATCTCCATCCAGACACATTATTATCAAATATTCAAAAGTCAAGGACAAAGAGAAAACTTTAAAAATAGAGAAAAGTGACTCATTACATACAAGGAAACTACCATAAGATTATCAATGGGTTTCTCATAAACCTTCCAAGCCAAGAGATAGTGAAATAATATACTCAATGTCCAGAAAGAAAAAAAATATCAACCAAAAATATTATGCTGAGAAAATTTATCCTTTAGAAATGAAGGTAAGATAAAGATGTGACCAAACAAATAAATGCTGTGGAAGTTTATGATCTCTTCCTTACACTTTTTACAAAAATTAAATTCAGATGGATTAAAGATTTAAACATGAGACCTAACAGCGTAAAAACCCTAGAAGAAAACCTATGCATTACCATTCAGGACATAGGCATAGGCAGGGACTTCATGACTAAAACATCCAGAACAATGGCAACAAAAGCCAAAATAGACAAATGGGATCTGATTAAACTCCAGAGCTTCTGCGCAACAAAAGAAACAATCAATAGAGTGAACCAGCAACCAACAGGATGGAAAAAAAAATTTTTGCAATCTACCCATCTGACAAAGGGCTAGTATCCAGAATCTACAAAGAATTTAAACAAATTTACAAGAAAAAAAATCAAAAAGTGAGTGAAGGATATGAACAGACACTTCTCAAAAGAAGACATTTATGCAGCCAACAAACATATGAAAAAATGCTCATCATCACTGGTCATTAAAGAAATGCAAATCAAAACCACATTGAGATGCCGTCTCACGCAAGTTAGAATGGCCATCATTTAAAAAATCAGGAGACAACAGATGCTGAAGAGGATGCAGAGAAATAGGAACACTTTTACACGGTTGGTGGGAGTATAAATTAGTTCAACCATCATGGAAGACGCTGTGAAATTTCTCAAGGATCTAGAACAAGAAATATCATTTGACCCAGCAATTACATTACTGGATATATACCCAAAGGATTATAAGTCATTCTATTATAAAGACACATGCACACATATGTTTATTGCAGCACTGTTTACAATAGCAAAGACCCTGAACCGACCAAAATGCCCATCGATGATAGACTAGACAAGGAAAATGTGGCACCTATACACCATGGAATACTATGCAGCCATAAAAATGTGGGTTCATGTCCCTTACAGGGACATGGATAAAACTGGAAAGCTTCATTCTCAACAAACTGACACAAGAACAGAAAACCAAACACCGCATGTTCTCATTCATAAATGAACATCGAACACTGAGAACACATGGACACAGAGAGAGGAACATCATACATGGGGACCTGTCAGTGAGTGGGGGCTAGGGGAGGGACAGCATTAGGAGAAATACCTAATGTAGATGACGGGGGATGGATGCAGCAAACCACCATGGCACATGTATACCTATGTAACAAACCTGCACGTGTACCCCAGAACTTAAAGTATAATAAAAAAAAATTGAAATTTCAAACTCATTATAAAGGTTTAGTTTATATTTTTAGTATATAAATAACAATGAAATTCAGAAAACTTTAATACTGTAATAGTGGTATATAAATATAAACTTTTAACTGTAGTATAAAAGTTAAAAGACAAAAGCTTTAAAAATGACTATAGATAAAATTATTTTTAAATGAATACACAATAAAAAAAATACGTAACTTGTTAGGTCAAAACAGAAAACAGGGGAGAAAAAGTTAAAGCATAGAGTTGTTTCATATAGCAAAAGTGAAACTATTGTATCTTTGAGACAGACTGTTATAACTATAATATGTTTTATGTGAACACCATTGTAACCACAAAGAACAGATTTGTAACAGATACACAAATATATAAGAAAAGTATTCAAAGCATACCACCACAAAAATTTATCAAATAACAAATCCAGGGAGAAAGAAAGCTACTACAAAACAGTAAAAAAAAAAAAGTGTGTAGAGCTGTTGGGCCCCAAACTGTCGTGGGTGCCCCTTTTGCTGTGCTGAGGTGCAGGATCCAAGAAGTAAAGAGATAGGACACTGAAGAACTGGACTCAGGGGGCCACGCCACCTGTGAGCAGAGACCAGCGAGAGCCCCGCTAATACCCAGAAGCATCTGTATTTATTAGGTACAAGCAGGGGGCAGAGTCCTGAGTGAGGTCATCATCTATAGGTTTGGTAATAGGGCATACATAGTCATGTGAGTCACAAGAGAGGGGCCACCCCATTATGTCACCTGGGCAGAGAGGTGGGCCGTGCACAGTAGGAGGCCATGCCGTGTGCAGTAATAGAGGGTTGTGTACAGAAAAAGGTGTTCACCCCCATTAGGTCTCCAAAGCAAGGAGGCAGGCTGTGTGCAACAGGTATCGTGTGCAACACTTCTTATCTGCGGACTGGAGTCCAAAGGATTTCTAACTGAAGGATACTGTAAGCTAATGCAGTGGGAGCTGACAGACTTGTGCTCTTCTTTTAAGATATTTATGGGATGATGATTTGAGCTAGCACAAAAGTGAGAAAAGACTGACAGGGTGTACAGCCGCCGTGACTGGTCACACCAGAGGGGTTCTTCTCCCTCAGTTATTTCCAGGATCTCAGGCCTGAGGCCTGGCCTACTTTCCACAGGAACTGGATGTAAGGTACTACAACTCCTTTATCAGGAGGAGAGGCTCTTGCTCCAAGCCTGCCATATAGCGTATGCCCTTTCAGGCAGGAATGCTACCATCTGGATCTTTGGTTCTTGTCCTGGTCTGGCTGTTTTCCCATGTACTGCTTCTGTTCTGTGACTGCTCTAGGATTTATCCTACTGCAAACTACTATATGGTTATATGGAAAGTTTATATAAATCAGCACTAAATGTGTCAGTACAGCTCTGACTACAATACCTATATGATTATATAGAAAGATTATATAGAACTAAGTATGATTATATATATATATATATATATAAGCTAGATATATGTAAGCTGTAAGTTATACTTCAGGCACTATTTCTATAAACTAATATATGATTATATATAAAAGATAGTATAAAGGAAATAGCTGAGTAATAACACTATAGACTAAGATATTCTTCAGGTGGGGTCTGCACAGTTCTCCTTGCTGGGTGCCCATGGGGGGTGTTACCCACAAAAGTGGGAATAGTAAGTTCTTTTCTAAAAATAATTACTTTAAATGTAAATGTATTAAATTATCCAATTAAAAGACAATGAATGTCTGAATAGATAAGAAAAAAAAACAAAGAAATGAGAATCAACTATATACTGTCTAGAGAAGACTTACTTCAGCTTTCAGAACACAAATAAGCTGAAAGTAAAAGAATAAGAAAAATTTTTTTTTTCATGAAAATGGAAACCAAGAGAGAGTGAGGTGCTATCCTCACAGCAGAGAAAATAAACTTTAAGTCCAACACTGTCTCAAGACATTTAGCATTGTTATATAATGATAAAGGAGTGAATTTATGAGAAGAATATAACAATTGTAAATATATACATACCCAGCATCAGAGCACCTACAGGTATAAACCAAATATTAACAGAACTGAAGGAAGAAATAGATAACAATAATGATAGGGTGCTTCAGTACTTCACTTTCAACAATCAACAGATCATCCAGATGGAAAATCAATAATGAAAAAACAGACTTGAATCACACTGTAGATTAAATGATCCTAACAGACATATACAGACATTTCAACCAATAGCAGAGCATACATTCCTCTCAAACACACAACACATTCTTCAAGACAAATCATATGTCAGGCCACAAAACACATCTTAGCACATTTAAAAGTTTAAAAATATTTTAAGTGTCTTTTCTGACTACAATGATATGTCACTAGAAATTGATGAAAGAAAGAAATTGGAAAATTCACTAATCAATAATAATTAAACAACATCCTCTTGAATAATGACTGAATTAATGAATGAAAATGTAAATTTAAAAATCTTGAGATGAATTAAAATTTAAAATATATCAAAATGTATGGGATGTAACAAAAGGAGTTCTGGAAGAGTTTATAGTGATAAATGCCTGCATAAAGAAAGAGAAACCTCAAATAAACAATTTAGCTTTACATCCAAAGAACTAGAAAATAAGAATAAACTAAGCCCAAAGTTAGTAGAAGAAAGTCAATTATAAAGAAAAGAGCACAAATGAATGAGATAAAAATACATAAAAAAGCAGTAAATTTGAGAGTCCTTTGGAAAAAAAATTATTAGTTTACATTTAGCCAGATTATAAAAAGAGAGAAAAATTATATAAACAAAATTATAAGTGCAAGAGGAGATATTGTAACTGATAAATACAAAGGATCATTAAAGACTACTGTGAACAATTATACACCAATACATTGGATAACCTAAAAGATATAGATAAATTCCTAAGAAAATACAACCTACCAAGACTGAATCACGAAGAAACAGAAAATCTGAACAGACCCATAATGAATAAAGAGTAAAACAGTACTAAAAGCATCACATCAATGAAAATTCCAGGATCTGATAGCTACACTTCTGTATCCTACCAAACATTTTCTTAAAAAATTAATGCCAATCCTTCTTTAAAGTCTTCCCAAAAAATTGAAGAAGAGACAATACTTTCTAATTCATTTTATGAGAATAATATTACCCTAATACCAAAGGCAGAACAAGACACTACAAAAAAAAAAATTACAGTACAATATCCTTAAAGAATACAGATTCATAAATTCTCAACAAAAGAATAGCAAACCAAATTCACCAGTAATTTAACATGAGCATGCACCATGATCAAATAGGATTCATCTCTGGAATACAAGGTTGCTTCCACAGACACATATCAATCATTGCTATACACCACATTAAAAGAATGAGAAATAAAATGTATATAATTCTCTTAATAAATGCAGAGAAGTATTTGACAAAATTCAACATCCTTCCATGACAAAAAAAAAAAAAAAAAAAAAACTCCCAACGAGTTAGATCTGGAAGAAATGAATCTCAACAAAATAAAGGCTATATAGGAAAAGATCACAGCTAACATAGTCCTTAATGATGGAAATACAAAATATTTTTATGAGATCAAGAACAAAACAAGGATGTCAACTCTCACCATGTCTATTTCATATACTACTGAAGTCTTAGCCTGAGCAATTATTCAAGAAAAAGCAATAAAAGGTATCCAAATAAAAAAGGAAGAAGTAAAATGGTCTCTGTCTCCAGATGACACGTTTTTATAGTAAAAAATCCTAAACACTTTACAAAAATACTATTAGAACAAATAAACAAATAAAGTTACAAGATCAAAAAATCAACTTACATAGTTGTGTTTCTGTTCATTAACAGTAAACTATCTGATAAAGAAATTAAGAAGACAATCCCGTTTGCTATCACCACAAAACAATAAAATTCTTAGAAGTAAATGTCACAAAGGAGGCGAAATTTACCTCTATATACTGACAGCTATAAAACATTGATGAAAAAATAGATTAAGGCACAAATAAAATAGTGCCATGTTCATGGATTAAAGAAGTAATATTTTTAAAATGTCCATACTACCCAAAGCAATCTATAGATTTAATGCAATATTTATCAAAATTATAAAGACACTTCTGACAAAAATACATAAAATAGTACTAAAATGTGTATGGAACCACAGAAAACTCTGAATAGCCAAGACAATCTTAAGAAATGAGAATGAAGCTGGAGGCATCTAATATTCTGATATGAAAATATACCACAAGGCTGTAATAAACAAGTCACTATCATACTAAAATAAAAACTGATGTAGAGATTAATGGAACAGAATAGTAAGCCCAGAAATAAACTTATATCTTTAAAGCAGTTGATCCTGCACAGAGGTGTAAAGAATGCCTAATATGAGAAAGACTATCTCTTCAATAAACGGTATTGGGATACTGGTAAGAAGAATAAATTGGACCCTTTCTCACACCATATGCAAAAATCAATTCAAAATTGATTAAATATTTCAATGTAACATCTAAAACTGTAAAATTGTTAGACAAAAATGTGAGAAATAAAGGTTCTTGACTTTTTTGTGCAAAATATATACATATATTTTTGCGTATAAATCTCAAAACACAGCAGCAAAAGCAACACAGACAAATGAGTTTATCTCTAATTAAAAAGTTTCTGAAAAACAAAGGAAACAATTAATGAAAGAAAAAGACAATCAATGAGATGGAGAAAATAAATCTGTATCCCATTATGAGTTAATATCTACAATATATAAATAACTCAGACAACTCACAGCAAAACAATAAATAACGTTTAAAAATGAGCAAAAGACCTAAATAGATAATTCTTTAAAGAAGACGTACAAATGGCCAATTGCTATATAAAACCATGGTCAACATCCCTAGTCATCAGGAAAATGCTACTTAAATTCACAATGAGATATTACTTCATGCCTGTTAGAATGGCTAGTAACAGAAAAGAGGACATACATGTTGATGAAGATACGGATAAAGAAAATCTCTTGTTCACTGTTGTTGGGAATGTAAGTTAGTACAGCTATTATGGAAGATGACACCAAGGATCAGTCAAAAACTTAAAAATGGCACTACCATATAATCTAGAAATTCCACTTTGAATCTGGGTATGAATCCAACTAAAAGGAAATAAGTATCTTGTAAATATATCTTCACTACCTATGTTCATTTTAGCATTATTCACAATAAGTGAGATATAAGCTCAACCTATGTCCATGATGGAAGAATCACTAAAGAAAATATAGTGCATGGTGTGTGTGTGTGTGTGTGTGTGTGTGTGTGTAATATTATTCAGACTTAAAAAGTTAAAGAAGACCTCCCATTCATACCACATATATGAACCTCAAAAACATTTTACTAAGTGAGGTAAGCCAGGCACAAAAAGACAAATGACACATGATCTCACTTTTTTGTGGAGTTTAAAATATCCAACTCATAGTAGTAGAGAGTAGATGGTGGTTGCCTAGTGTTGAGGGTGGAGAAAATGGGAGGATATTGATCAAAGAGTATAAATTTTAGTAATACAGTTGGACGGATTAATTCTGTAAATCTAATATACCACATGGTGATTATAGTAAAATTAATGCTGTATTATATATTTGAAATTTGCTAAGAGATTAAACATTAACTGTTCTCATCACAAAAAAAAGTATGTAAGGTGATGGACACATGAATTAACTTGATTATAGTGATAATGTATAATGTATAAGTTTATTATCATCTAGTTGTATGCTATAAATATATACAATTATTATTTGCCAATTAGACCTCAACAAAACTGGAAATTTTAGAGTAAAATATCCACTGATATGTATAAATATTTCCAGAATCAGTAAAGAACATTCTTTAGACAGGATAGGAAATTCACAAAATTATGTCTGAATATCTAAGTGTCCTTTTGCACCTGTTTCTCTTACACTGATGGATTCACTCCTGTTTGCTGGGATTGGAGTGAACTAATTCTCTTCCTGCTGTTTCTAAGTTAAGCTAGTATGTTCCTGCCTTGATTCTGCGCATGTAGACATTTCAGCAGTTAGTTACTTCTCCTACTGAGTAACGTTGTTCAAGGACCTGCACCATTGCATGTCACATTATTAGATTACCATGATGAAGGAAGTGTTAATTTAATTCACTATTGCAGAATATAAACCTAGGTAGAAGAAATGCCACAAGTAAAAAACCTCTAGTACAAAAGTGACTTAGATTGGAAGCGTTTAGTTCAAGTCAACCTATAAACAGCATTAATTGTGTGACACAGTTTTTCTTCAGAGTACCAGAAAATTTTTTTTTTAAATTTTCACTTGTTAATACTAAGAAAATTTTAAAATTAGATTACTATTAATTCCCAAAATTAAGATTGCTAAAGGTGTCAGAATCAAAATAAAGTAACTTGTATGAAGTGCTAAACAAAAATAAAAAATTTAAAAAGCCAAGAATTTAAGAAGGGAGACCCCCCTGCACATATCCTATAATAAAAACTATTACTAAGACCTCCTGAAGGGTTTATGTGCACATACTCCTGTACCAAAACGTTTCCTAAGGACTTTCCAACCTGCAGCTTGCTACATGAGTCATGAGGACAACTCGCCAGATGCACAGGAAAGCTTGCCTGACTTACTGCCCCCACTAATAGACTACTATCAACTCCTGTGGTAAGCTGCTGTAACCAACGTTCTCTTTGTTTCAAAACAACTCTTTGGAGATGCCTATGGCCCCAATTGCTTGCATGTCCCAGATTTGCAAATCCTCTGGATACTACCACATAAACTCACTCTCTTTGGAGAATCACTGATCATTTAGATTTACATTTTAAACTTGTTTACTTTGGCGAGGTACAGTGGGTCATGCCTGTAATGCCAGCACTTTGGGAGGCTGAGGCAAGCAGATCACGAGTGAGGAGTTTGAGACCAGCCTGGCCAATATGGTGAAATCCAGTCACTACTAAAAATACAGAAATTAGCCAGGTGTGGTGGCACATGCCTGTGACCACAGCTACTCGGGAGGCTGAGTCAGGAAAATCTCTTGAAACTGGAAGGCCAAGGTTTCAGTGAGCCAAGATCGCACCACTGCACTCCAGCCTGAGCAACAAGAGTGAAATTCCATCTAAAAAAAAAAAAAATCTTACTTTCTGTTATAAATTTTTGAGTAATTTATCTCCAGATTTTATAACAAATTTTATTTTAACCATTTATTTGGCTGATTCATTGATGTACAGATTTCTGAGCTTTGAAGTAATATCTGATTCTTTGCATAAGTAAACTTCATGGTAAAAAATCTAAACTTACTTCCTCCACTTCTTTAACTTTATTCATTTCTCACTGTGGAATTACATCTTTCTTTCATCTCACTAACTGCATCTCTAAAACAAATGTTTTAAATATCAAAATAACAGAGCTACTGTGATGAAAAATATTTCAAAAAACACTTAGAAAGAGACATTATTTAAAATTTTAAAAGCAGAAATTACATTCTTTCTTTTTACTCACTACCTCAAGTCAGGAAACAATATACAGACAAAATTGTCTTTTTTTTATTTTTTTTTTTATTTTTTTTTTTTTATTGCATTTTAGGTTTTGGGGTACATGTGAAAAACATGCAAGGTTGTTGCTTAGGTGCATACGTGGCAGTGTGATTTGCTGCCTTCCTCCCCTTCACCCATATCTGGCATTTCTCCCCATGCTATCCCTCCCCAATTCCCCACCCCCCCGCTGTCCCCCCCACTCCCCCACAACAGACCCCCATGTATACTGCTCCCCTCCCTGTGTCCATGTGTTCTCCTTGTTCAACACCCGCCTATGAGTGAGAACATGTGGTGTTTGATTTTGTGTTCTTGTGTCAGTTTGCTGAGAATGATGTTTTCCAGGTTCATCCATGTCCCTACAAAGGACGCGAACTCCTCGTTTTTAATGGCTGCATAATATTCCATGGTGTATATGTGCCACATTTTTCCTGTCCAGTCTATCATCGATGGGCATTTGGGTTGGTTCCAGGTCTTTGCTATTGTAAACTGTGCTGCAATGAACATTCGTGTGCATGTGTCCTTATAGTAGAACGATTTATAATCCTTTGGATATATGCCCAGTAATGGGATTGCTGGGTCAAATGGAATTTCTATTTCTAGGTCCTTGAGGAATCGCCACACTGTTTTCCACAATGGTTGAACTAATTTACACTCCCACCAACAGTGTAAAAGTGTTCCTATTTCTCCACATCCTCTCCAGCATCTGTTGTCTCCAGATTTTTTAATGATTGCCATTCTAACTGGGGTGAGATGGTATCTCAATGTAGTTTTGATTTGCATTTCTCTAATGGCCAGTGATGATGAGCATTTTTTCATATGCTTGTTGGCCTCATGTATGTCTTCTTTTGTAAAGTATCTGTTCATGTCCTTCGCCCACTTTTGAATGGGCTTGTTTGTTTTTTTCTTGTAAATCTTTTTTAGCTCGTTGTAAATTCTGGATATCAGCCCTTTGTCAGATGGGTAGGCTGCAAAAATTTTTTCCCATTCTGTTGGTTGCCGATTCACTCTATTGACTGTTTCTTTTGCTGTGCAGAAGCTGTGGAGTTTGATTAGGTCCCATTTGTCTATTTTGGCTTTTGTTGCCAATACTTTTGGTGTTTTGGTCATGAAGTCCTTGCCTACGCCTATGTCCTGAATGGTTTTGCCTAGGTTTCCTTCTAGTGTTTTTATGGTGTTAGGTCTTATGTTTAAGTCTTTAATCCATCTGGAGTCAATTTTAGTGTAAGGTGTCAGGAAGGGGTCCATTTTCTGCTTTCTGCATATGGCTAGCCAGTTTTCCCAACACCACTTATTGAACAGGGAATCCTTTCCCCATTGCTTGTTTTTATCAGGTTTGTCAAAGATCAGGTGGTTGTAGATATGTTGTGCTGCCTCCGATGCCTCTGTTCTGTTCCATTGGTCTATATCTCTGTTTTGGTACCAGTACCATGCTGTTTTGATTACTGTAGCCTTGTAGTAGAGTTTGATGTCTGGTAGTGTGATGCCTCCTGCTTTGTTCTTTTTGCTTAGAATTGACTTGGCTATGCGGGCTCTCTTTTGGTTCCATATGAAGTTTAAGGTGGTTTTTTCCAGTTCTGTGAAGAAGGTCATTGGTAGCTTGATGGGGATAGCATTGAATCTGTATATTACTTTGGGCAGTATGGCCATTTTCACGATATTAATTCTTCCTAACCATGAACATGGAATGTTTCTCCATCTGTTTGTGTCCTCTCTTATTTCGTTGAGCAGTGATTTGTAGTTCTCCTTGAAGAGGTCCTTTACATTCCTTGTTAGTTGTATTCCTAGGTATTTTATTCTCTTTGTAGCGATTGTGAATGGCAGTTCGTTCTTGATTTGGCTCTCTTTAAGTCTGTTATTGGTGTATAGGAACGCTTGTGATTTTTGCACATTGATTTTGTATCCTGAGACTTTGCTGAAGTTGCTTATCAGTTTCAGGAGCTTTTGGGCTGAGATGAGGGGGTCTTCTAGATATACAATCATGTTGTCTGCAAATAGAGACAATTTGACTTCCTCCTTTCCTAATTGAATACCCTTTATTTCTTTTTCTTGCCTGATTGCTCTGGCTAGAACTTCCAGTACTATATTGAATAGGAGTGGTGAGAGAGGGCATCCTTGTCTAGTGCCAGATTTCAAAGGGAATGCTTCCAGTTTTTGCCCGTTCAGTATGATATTGGCTGTCGGTTTGTCGTAAATAGCTTTTATTATTTTGAGATACGTTCCATCGATACCTAGTTTATTGAGGGTTTTTAGCATAAAGGGCTGTTGAATTTTGTCGAAGGTCTTCTCTGCATCAATTGAGATAATCATGTGGTTTTTGTCTTTGGTTCTGTTTATGTGGTGAATTACATTTATAGACTTGCGTATATTGAACCAGCCTTGCATCCCCGGGATGAATCCTACTTGATCATGGTGGATAAGCTTTTTGATGTGCTGTTGTAATCGGCTTGCCATTATTTTATTGAAGATTTTTGCATCTATGTTCATCATGGATATTGGCCTGTAGTTTTCTTTTCTTGTTGAGTCTCTGCCAGGTTTTGGTATTAGGATGATGTTGGTCTCATAAAATGATTTGGGAAGGATTCCCTCTTTTTGGATTATTTGGAATAGTTTCAGTAGGAATGGTATCAGTTCCTCTTTGTATGTCTGGTAGAATTCTGCTGTGAACCCATCTGGGCCTGGGCTTTTTTTGGGTGGTAGGCTCTTAATTGCTGCCTCGACTTCAGACCTTGTTATTGGTCTATTCAGGGTTTCGACTTCTTCCTGGTTTAGGCTTGGCAGGAGGCAGCTGTCCAGGAATTTATCCATTTCTTCCAGGTTTTCTAATTTATGTGCGTAGAGTTGTTTGTAATAATCTCTGATGATGGTTTGAATTTCTGTGGAATCTGTGGTGATATCGCCTTTGTCATTTTTTATTGCATCTATTTGGTTATTCTCTCTTTTCTTTTTTATTAGTCTGGCTAGTGGTCTGTCTATTTTGTTGATCTTTTCAAAAAACCAGCTCCTGGATTTATTGATTTTTTGAAGGGTTTTTCGTGTCTCTATCTCCTTCAATTCTGCTTTGATCTTAGTTATTTCTTGTCTTCTGCTAGGTTTTGAATTTTTTTGATCTTGCTCCTCTAGCTCTTTCAATTTTGACGATAGGGTGTCAATTTTAGATCTCTCCTTTCTTCTCATGTGGGCACTTATTGCTATATATTTTCCTCTAGAGACTGCTTTAAATGTGTCCCAGAGATTCTGGTATGTGGTGTCTTCATTCTCGTTGGTTTCGAAGAACGTCTTTATTTCTGCCTTCATTTCATTGTTTATCCAGTCAACATTCAGGAGAAAGTTGTTCATTTTCCATGAGGCTGTGCGGTTCTGGGTTGGTTTCTGAATTCTGAGTTCTAACTTGATTGCACTGTGGTCTGAGAGACTGTTTGTTATGGTTTCCGTTCTTTTGCATTTGCTGAGGAGTGATTTACTTCCAATTATGTGGTCAATTTTAGAGTAGGTGTGATGTGGTGCTGAGAAGAATGTATATTCTGTGGATTTGGGGTGGAGAGTTCTGTAAATGTCTATTAGGTTTGCTTGTTCCAGGTCTGAGTTCAAGTCCTGGATATCCTTGTTAATTTTCTGTCTCGTTGATCTGTCTAATATTGACAGTGGTGTGTTGAAGTCTCCCACTATTATTGTGTGGGAGTCTAAGTCTCTTTGTAAGTCTTTAAGAACTTGCCTTATGTATCTGGGTGCTCCTGTATTAGGTGCATATATATTTAGGATCGTTAGCTCTTCTTGCTGCATTGATCCTTTTACCATTATGTAATGTCCTTCTTTGTCTCTTTTGATCTTTGTTGCTTTAAAGTCTATTTTATCAGAGATGAGAATTGCAACTCCTGCTTTTTTTTGCTCTCCATTTGCTTGGTAAATCTTCCTCCATCCCTTTATTTTGAGCCTTTGTGTATCCTTGCATGCGAGATGGGTTTCCTGGATACAGCACACTGATGGGTTTTGGCTTTTTATCCAATTTGCCAGTCTGTGTCTTTTGATTGGGGCATTTAGTCCGTTTACATTTAGGGTTAATATTGTTATGTGTGAATTCAATCCTGTCATTTTGGTGCTAGGTGGCTGTTTTGCCCTTTGGTTGATGCAGATTCTTCATTGTGTTGATGCTCTTTACCTTTTCGTGTGTTTTTGGAGTGGCTGGTACTGGTTGTTCTTTTCTATGTGTAGTGCCTCCTTCAGGAGCTCTTGTAGAGCTGGTCTGGTGGTGATGAACTCTCTGAGTTCTTGCTTGTTCACAAAGGATTTTATTTTTCCTTCACTTATGAAGCTTAGTTTGGCTGGATACGAAATTCTGGGTTGAAAGTTCTTTTCCTTAAGGATGTTGAATATCGGCCCCCACTCTCTTCTGGCCTGTAGGGTTTCTGCTGAGAGATCTGCAGTGAGTCTGATGGGCTTCCCTTTGTGGGTAACCCGACCTTTCTCTCTGGCTGCCCTTAGTATTTTCTCCTTCATTTCAACCCTGGTGAATCTGATGATTATGTGTCTTGGGGTTGCTCTTCTAGAGGACTATCTTTGTGGTGTTCTCTGTATTTCCTGGACTTGAATCTCGGCCTGCCTTGTTAGGTTGGGGAAGTTTTCCTGGATAATATCCTGAAGAGTATTTTCCAGCTTGGATGCATTCTCTTCGTCACATTCAGGTACACCTATCAAACGTAGATTAGGTCTTTTCACATAGTCCCATATTTCTTGTTGACTTTGTTCATTCCTTTTTACCCTGTTTTCTCTAATCTTGCCTTCTCGTTTTATTTCATTGAGTTGATCTTCGACCTCTGATATCCTTTCTTCTGCTTGGTCAATTCGGCTGTTGAAACTTGTGCATGCTTCACGAAGTTCTCGTGTTGTGTTTTTCAGCTCCATCAATTCGCTCATATTCCTCTCTAAGTTGTCCATTCTTGTTAGCATTTCGTCAAGTCTTTTTTCAAGGTTCTTAGTTTCTTTGCATTGGGTTAGAACATGTTCTTTTAGCTCACGGAAGTTTCTTATTATCCACTTTCTGAAAGCTGATTCTGTCATTTCATCACACTCATTCTCCGTCCAGTCTTGTTCCCTTGCTGGTTGGGAGTTGTGATCCCTTGTAGGAGGAGAAGTGTTCTGGTTTTGGGTGTTTTCATCCTTTTTGCGCTGGTTTCTTCCCATCTTTGTGGATTTTTCCACCTGCTGACTTTGTAGTTGTTGTCTTTCTGATTTTGGTAATTTTAAGTCTGCTGTGGCAGAACTCATAAACCCCCTGCTCTTCCCCCGAGGTGTTCTGTCCCAGGGAGTTACTGTTTTCTGATGTTCCCCTGTGCGGTTGCTGTTTTCCCTGCCCACAAGGTGGCAGCCTAGTCACACTCAGGTTGCAGAGGCTTCGCTAAGCTGCTGTGGGCTCCACCCAGCTTCCGTGTGAACTTCTGGGTGTAGTTAGAACTGCTTCCGCTATGTTGGCCCGCCCCTGTAGTGACGGAGTCTCTGTAGTGGCGGATTGCCTTGGTACAGAACAGCAGGGTGCCTATGGAGAACGCCCCTCCTCCACAGAGCTGGACCGTCCCGGTTTCAGTTGTGTTTCAGGTCTTCTTGCTGGGTAAGAGGGGACACCGTCTCATCCGATCTGCCTCCGGAGCCGCTGCGTTGGCTAAAGCCGCGGCTCTGAGATTCGTGGCGCTGGCCTGGCTCCCCGTTTCAGCTCCCCTTGCTGGCTTATAGGGGACTCAGACTCTCTCACTTTATACAGTGAGCCGTTGCCTCAGGGTGCCGGCCCAGCGGCTGCGCCGTTCAAGCCAGCGGCGCCAGCAGCGCTGGCGACCCGTGTGGCTTCTCTGCGTGTGAATCTCCTGTTCTGTGGGCAGTAAAAATCAGTCTGGAAATACGGCGTCCACTCACCCTCTGTGCTTTCTCTCGGAGCTGCATTCCCGAGTTCCTCCTAAGCGGCCATCTTGGATCTCCCTCGAAAATTGTCTATTTTTTAAAAGTCAAGTTTACATTTTATAAAATACTTAGTGAAAGTGGCTTTAAGTGTCCTGCCAAAACACCCAGTGTATTTTTGTTGATTTTGTGGTGCTATAAGAAATCACCACATACTAGGTAATTTATTAGAAAAATAAATGTATTTCTTACGGTTCCCGAGACTGGGGAAGTTCAAAGCAAGAGGCCCGAAATGCAGAAGGGCAAGAGAGTGCATGGAATCAGAACAACAGGGGACTAAATTTGTTTTTATAACAAGTCCATTCTCACAATGACTAACCTGTTCTCATGTGTTCCAGTTGTTGTTGTTGTTGTTAAACACCACACTACTGTGCACAGAGATGAATTCTAATTTGATTTGCTCTCACCCGTAAGTGCCACTGGAAGGAACGTAAATGAGTAAAGATACTTATGATATAAACATCTCTTGATGCATAGTATAAAACTGCAAAAACTACTTTTATGTGTCTTTTCCAAATTCTGTTTGATTTTCTTGCCATTATCAGTTTTCTTATCCAACCAGTTCATCACCATTCCTTGTCCTCAGCTTCCTTTTATGTATTGTTTTCTTTCCTTTATTCTCTTTCACCCTCTTAAAAATAAAATTCTTACACTTTATAGCATCTATCCTTCACCCAAAAACACAACCTTAACTGTGCCTTCCTGATAAATGCTGTATGTTGTATCCACTGCATCTAAGAATTGCATTAACATCAGTTATACATAACCTCAACTTCATCTTTTCAGAGGAAAACCATACAGAAGTTAAGAGTTGTAAAGTCAACCGAGATGACTTCGGTGGATGACATGCAAGGTGGGGAACCACCTAAACATGGAAATAGAAATATTATGATGATATATTACCCCACAGGTCCTTGATACATGTAATTTTATGTCCTTAAGTTTCTAAACAATGAAACATGTCCAGATTTCCTTGCACTATGTTTTCTCATTTCTTTGAATGTTTAATTTCCCTTCTTATTGCTCTTAGCTATAAAAATTGCCAACTACATGCCAATTCAAAGTAAAGTAGCGAGGTAAAAAACACAAAGAAGGAATAACATCTTAAAAGGAGTGAGACTAAAGGGAAGATAAAGCAGTCTCTAAACGACTGCTAATAGTAAAATTTAAACAAGCTCTGAATTCCCTGAAAGCATTATTTTGAGGCAAAATTTGATAAGAATATACTACAAGAACTTTATTATGTTATTTTAGACTATTTTTCTTCCTAGGAGTGGAAATCAAGTAAAATGCTACCTTTTTAAAAAAGATTTTTGCTCAGCTTTAATGGAAAGAAAACACCTCACACTGGTTTGACTATTTCTATATTTATAAAAGCCAGAGACAAAATTCCAGATGATATTTTGTAAAAAAAAAAAAAAAAAAATGCACACAATATTCTTTAAGGTAATGTTCATGTTTGGAACTTATATTCGTGGGATGGACTCTAATAACAATTGTATTACATGTTGTAATTGTCTCAAGGCTTGGCTATTTATTTATTTGCTAATCATTTATTGCAAATAGTTTTACTAGACTATTTATATCAACAGAAATAAAGATGTCAGAATTGTAGTCTATTCAAAAGAAGTAAACTAAAGTAGATCTTGGCCAAATTGTCCCCTCATTGATGTTAGCCTATCTTTAAGAAGTGAAAATAACTTCTTGCAGAAGACTTGTAGCATTAAAAAATGAAACTTACCCTGAAAATAAGGTCAGGCACAAAAACAGAAAAAAATCAGTTCAAGGACAAATTCATGAGAAAGAGATAAGTAACTTAGGAAAGATTTTTATTCTAAAACCCCATTATTTTATCATTAGGAGACTGAGCTACCAGGATTAAATTTCCCTTTCCAAAGACACAGCTCTGAATCAGAGGTCAAGGTGAAAGCAGGTAAATGGGTAATACCGCACTGGACTGAATTAACTAATGTCTGGCCCAATGTGTCTCTGCTTTCTGTATTTTAAGTCCAGACTAGGGACTGAATCACACCCAACGTGGAGGGCCAAGATGAGTTAAAGAGATAGAGAGAGTGATAAACACACAGACAAATACCTATTGATCTAGTTGTCTTTCCAAATAGAGGAAACTAAGTCGAAAAGAATTGTCAAGAAAAGTCAGCTCCAATGCTAAGAGATGTGACATCAATGATGTAGCACCATTGATATTCTATAGAATTGAAATAGCACCAACACTCATGCCAAATTAATAAAATAAATTAGCAGCAGGAATATTGACATTAATAGGTTAAAGAAAGAGAAATACAAACATCAATAAGTCTAGCAAACACTAGATCATTAATGGATAATTCCTTAGGAGTGCCATTTTTTAACGCAGAGGACATGGATATCTAAACCTTTGTTAGAACTGGCCATTCTGGAGAACATGACACAATTTAAGCTACTATCCAGAACTTTCAGACTTGCAATGTCCTTTCTCCTCACCTGTCACTATTTCTAAGGGGGTTATCATTTTTGGGGTTTTCTCAAGAAGCTCATAGTTCTTTTCCAGATTGTTCTTTGAAAATTTATTTGTCATGGGCTCCATTTCTGCACAAAAGTGAGTCAATCTTATATAAAATCATTTTTATAAAATCATGATTATAAATGAAAGTGATAATGACGTATATGAATTCAAAGCTGTTCATCAGAAATCTTTTGTAATTCATAATTTATTAAACTATAGCAAGTATCTGTTGAAAGGCAACTGTCTAAAATGGAGTTAAATGCTATGAACAAGAACGCAAGCAAGATAAAATCACTTTCCTCAAGGATTTTATCATGGAAAAAATGATATAAACAAGCAAATGTGATTTATAAACGTGAGAGAATAAATTTAATAGTGTTTATATTAACTAGGCAGGTTAGAGTATGCAACATTTAAAAGATGGCATTGGTACTTCTCAAGGCAAATTAGAGAAACCATCCTATGCTCTACTTGTATATTCTACCTATTTTGATAATTGATACTGTCTTAGTCCCTTTGGCTGCCATCATTAAATATCATAGACTAGAAGGTATATGAACAATAGAAATTTATTTCTCACAACTCTAGAGTTAGGATGTACAACATCAAGATACAAGCAGATACAGTGTCTCTTGAGGTCCTATTTTCTGGTTCACAGATGACAATTTTACAGTGTCCTCCTATTGAGGAAAAGGCCAGGGATCTCTCTTAAGCTTCTTTTATAAAGGCACTAAACCCATGCTTAAAGTATCTTCCCCCATGAACTAACTACCTCCCAAAGACCCTGACTGCTAAAGTCATCACCTTCAAGCTGTAGATTTCAACATATAAACGTTGGGGCAATCAAAAGTTCAAACCATAGCAATATTATTCAGTTTTCAAATAATTTGAAGACATACAATCTCATTTTTGTACAATGAATATGTTCTAATCAGGATTAGTTTATAGACAGTGGAGAACTAGTGATGGCTAATGACCATAGAGTAGAAGTTTTACCTATAAAAATAAAATGATTGTATTATGAAAATGCTTTAGAGTTTATTCTAAATTGTCTTTGCAATATTATAAAATTTAAAGCTTTTGAAAGTGAGAAAATAATCACAAAAAATTCTGAGGGTGACTAGCTATTAGAGAATTATCAGCCATTGCTTCTTTGATTTCAGTTTGATTTACTTTTGGGATGAGAAATTATAATGAATCACCACCAATCAGCAAACCTGATTGTGGATTTCATCTGTACAGCCTATAAAAAGCACCTGCTTCCTGGGCAAGTGCTAGACAGCTGTGGGCATGACTGGAACTAAGTAGTACTGTGCCAGCAGCAAAGATTTTGGAAATCTCTCATCCTGATACTTCTCTATCTGTAAACTCGTTCTTAAACAGCACCTTCATTGTGTTCCACATGTTAGCTATCAATATCAATATGTGTGTCTGTGTGGACTTTGGTTATGTTTTAAGTTTTATTTTATGATTTGGTGTCATATTTATTTAAATTTACCTCTAGGGTATTTGTAATATTTTTCAAAGCTTAAGATTACTAAAGTTCTTAATTCAGACCAGCTGCTGTTCTCAAAATGTAGTTGTTTCTCCTCTACTGGGCAGATTCTTAGGCCAAGCCACCCTAGATAAAATTGAGTATTTGGGTTCACCCTGTATGTATTTTTCTTAGGAAAAAATCTGAAATGTCATTGTCTTGGCTTGAGTATAATCTTCTTATGATATCTGTGTAGGTAGAATATGGTGACTTGCTTAACATAACAGAAATGAGCCAAATCACCTTTCACAGGGATAGACAATTTCAGCTATATTTCTCAGTAAGAGACAGTTTAATTGCAGAAATTCTAAGGCAAGAGTATCTCTGGGTTAATACCTTTAAATATTGTTTTTCCACAAAATATTTGAATTGAATTGGATGGGTAACTAAATGTCCTCTAAAGATATCTTATTTCTAATAGTTTGTTTACAAGTATGACAGCTGAATTGGAATACATATGAATTTACATTTTTAATTTGCTTAACAAAGACTTTACAGAACATGGAGCGATTTATCTTTTTCTCCCCCCAAAAAATGCATGTCCTCTTGTTTTAAGTATGCTGCTATTGATTACATTAGCATCAATGAGTGTGACCTCAATGAACAAGGGGCCAACAGATCATTTTGCCTTGTGCACACATAAAGATTTTACAATAAGAATTAAAACAAAGGCAGGTGTTTTAGTGAGGATGCATTAACTTTCTGTGTATCCATGTGATAGCTTAACTTGTGCTAGCCTAACTGACTCCACCTTTGCTGTAAACACCATTTTAGCCTCTCCCTCCCTGCCATTTCTCCCTTGGGTGCACAACTGGGTCACGCTGTACTCAGAGCCTTGCAACTGTTGTAACCACATCCTACTTGGCAAGCACACCTGCTATTGTGAATACTTTCCTTGGACCCTCCTCAGTGATTGATTGTATGAAAGTCCCCCCTGCTACCCTCCTTGATTGTATGGAAATACTCTTAGTAATCAGCAACTATGGGAACCTCCTGCCTCCTGGTTACCAGATTCCTCCTACTAACTTATTTGTCCTGTTTCTGTAAAATTCCACTTCAGCTAGACTTCCCCTCCCTGCTTTTCTAGGTTAGGTATAAAAGGAAATCACATTCCCCTCTTTGGGGCCAAGAGATTTTGAGCACGGGCTGACTCTCAGTTGCCGGCAATAAAGGATTCTCAATTGGAAATCAGAGTGTAGCGCTTTCCTTCTAACTTGCTCAGGTACAACATCCAAATAAAGCATTGTTTTTTTGGGGGGTGTAGGAGATTGTCATAAGCAAGACCTTCAGGCTAAAATTCATTACTACACTATTTGTTTCCTTTTCTTTTGATTTGGAAGATTGGGGTTGGAATCACACTCTGTCATCCAGGTTGGAGTGCAGTGGTGCCGTCTTCACTCACTGCAACCTCCTCCTCCTAGGCTCAAGCCCTGCCTCAGCCTCCCAAGTAGCTGGCACCACAGGCACATGCCATCATGCCTTGCTAATTTTTTGTAGAGATGGGGTATCAGCGTGTTGCCCAGGCTGATTTGAACTCCTGACTTCAGACAATCCACCCACCTCAGTCTCCCAAGGTGCTGGGATTACAGCCATGAGCCACCGTGCTGGACCCATACTAAATTATTTCAGTGTTTAGGAATTAACTTTGTCATCTAAAAGACCCACTTTTTTGTTTTTTCCTCTGGAGAACTGATAATAATAATGAACTTCAACATAAAGAGATAAAAATAGTCCTAATATTTATATATATATTGCCCATAATGACTGTTTTATTGAAAGGTGATGAAAATGTAGGCAGCTATAATATAATGGTAAGTATTTGAGTATCTAAACCTATAAATGTTTCAGTAAAAAAATGCAATAGTATAATTTTATGGTACCACCATCATATATGCATATATGTGGTCTGTCATTGACCAAAACATCCTTGGGTGGTACATGATGATATTTATAAATGCTTACCCTGATATTGAGTTTTATATATAAAGAATCCAAATGTACAAGAAGTGCAGAATTCAGCATACCACTATTTCTTCAAAATGTGCCATGAACAATAATACATATCTTATTCCAACTGTTTCATTCTATTCTCTATTTGTGATGCAATATCTTAAAGCAGATAGAGGGTATGATGTCATTTCACCATCACACATTCCAATGTGTATCTAATAAGTGATGGATTTAAAATAATGACAATTCCATTATCACATTCAATGCAATTAACAAAAATATCTAAATATCACCTAACATCCAGTACTTTTGAAAAAATATTTTGATTTTCATTTGGAAGACTTAGTTATTTCTACATTTAACTTGTTAGCTAAATATTCAAACTAGATTTCAAAATAAATTTTTTTGTTTAAAAGACTTATTTAAACAAAATTATCTATTTTTTGAAAACATATCTTTGTTATTTGCTCATTTCGGACACTAGTAGTTTCATATCACTGAGTCTTTGAAAAGACCTCATAGTCTACACAACAAAACATCTCTTTATTTTCCGTTTGTCAGCTTCCTGAAATTCTCAGCAATTGCAGTATTTTACAAAAATAAGTGTTTCTTGTAATGAAGAAGTTCCTCCTGTATTTCTACTATTAACTCCTCTTCAAACAAACAAAAGCAGAAACCACTAAACACTTAAATAAAACCAACAGAAGTGGATCATTTCTCAGTACTTTCCTTTGTCCTAGTTTTGAGGTACCCTCAGCTAACCACAGTTCCTACTTAGTGACCAGATCAAATAAATAAATAAATAAAAACAAATTATGGGGCACATGTATAACTGCTGGGAAATTTCTATATGTATTTTGCTAATTAAGAATATTCAAATGTCTTAGTCACTTTGGGCTTCTATGACAAAAATACCATAGATGCTATCAAAAAGTAGAGTAAGTACAATAAAATTTTAGAAAGTCTCTGAGCTAATAACTGTTCATTAATCAGGCAGCTCTAAACCGGAAGTGGTCCATGAACTCCAACAAGGGAACACATGGGGAAGGCTTTTATGATATTTAATATAATAAAATAACAGTAACTTTCACGCTTAACATAAAAGTTAAGCAAATAAAATATTTAACTGGTTACAGTTATACTCTTGCCTTATTTGATCTATTCCATTGGAAATTTCCTATATGTAATTATTCTTGTTGGTTGCTTCTGATTGGTTGACCTTAAGGTTTTTTCTTTTTCCCTTTTTTACAGGCATTTACAAGAAAAAGATCAAGTTAAGTTTTGCTTGTGTTTGAAAATCAAGTAAAGCTGAGGTCACCTATGAGGCCTAACTGGCTTTGTTTGTTCAGGATTTTCTGATCTGATCTCTATTGTAACTGAATTTAATAACTGGGTCATTTAAGCAACACACATTATTTCACAGTTCTGAAGGCTTGGAAGTCCAAGTTGAAGGTGCCAGTAGATCCAGTCAGTGTCTTGTGAGGACCTGTTTCATGGTTTCTTGTATCTTTACATGGCAGAGATAAGAGAGAAAGTTTGTTAGTCTGTTCTTGCATTGCTGCTATAAAATAGGTGAAGCAGGATAATCTATAAAGAAAATAGATTTCATTTTGGATCACAGCTCTGGTGTCAGTGTAAATGTATCTTGCCAGTGGTATCTGTGTAAACACCTCCTGATATCCAATATAATGTTTCCTAATCATGTACATGTTTTACAACTTTCATTCCTATGTGTTTTACAATTATTAAAACTAAGATGTAGATTAGTGAAGCATATTACCTTCAACATAAAAGGAAGTTGATATGTGTTAGCTCTTTGTCCTCGACCAAATTTCGTCTCAATTTATAATCTCCAAGTGTCGAAGGAGGGACACAGTGAGAGATAATTGAATCATGGGGGTGGATTTCTCCCTTGATGTTCTTGCGACAGTGAGTTACTTATCAGATCTGATGGTTTGAAAGTGTGGCACTTCCCCACTTGCTCTCTCTCTCTCTCTCCTGCTACCTTGTAAGATGTGCCTTACTTTTCCTTCATCTTCTGCCATTATTGTCAGTTTCCTGAGGTCTCCCAAGTCATGTGGCACTATGAGTCAGTTAAATCTTTTGTCTTTATAAATCAATTAGTCTCAGGTGGTTCTTTATAGCAGTGTGAAAAATGGACCAATACAGAAAATTGGTACCAGGAGAGTGGTATACTGCTATAAAAATACCTAAAAATGTGGAAGCTACTTTGGAAGTGGGTAACAAGCAGAAGTTGAAAAAGTTTGAAGGGCTCAGAAGAAGACAGGAAGATGTGGGAAAGTTTGGAATGCCCTAGAGATTTGTTGAAAGGTTTTGTCCAAAATGCTGATAGTGATATGGACAATGAAGTCCAGGCTGAGGTGGTCTCAGATGGAGGTGAGAAACTTACTGATAACTGGAACAAAAGTCACTTTTGCTGTGCTTTAGCAAAGAGACTGGTGGCATTTGACCCTGTCTTATAGATCTGTGAAATTTTGAGCTTTGATTTAGGGCATTCTGGCAGAAGAAATTTCTAAGCAAGGCACTGAAGTTGTGGCCTGGCTTATTCTGAAAATGTACAGTCATATTAGTTCACAAAGAGATGATCTGAAATTGGAACTTATGTTTAAAAGGGAAGCAGAGTGTAAAAGTTTGGAAAATTTGCAGTGTGACATATGATAGGAAAGAAAAATCTATTTCCTGGGGAGAAATTCAAGCCAGTTGCAGAAATTTGCATAAGTGACAAGGAGCTGAATGCTAATAGCCAGGACAATGAGGAAAATTACTACAAGATATTTCAGAGATTCTCATGTCGGGCCCTCCCATCACAGGCCCAGATGCCTAGAAGGGCAAAATGGTTTTGTAGGCCCAGCTCAGGGCCCTGCTACTGCTCTGGGTAGCCTTGGGACATGGAGCTCTTCACCCCAGCTGCTTCAACTCCAGCCATTGCTAAAAGGGGACAATGTACAGCTCAGACCATTGCTTCAGCAGGTGCAAGCTCCAAGCCTTGGCAACTTCCACATAGTACTGGGCCTATGGGTGCACAGAATTTAAGAACTAAGGTTTAGGAACCTCTGCCTAGATTTTAGAGGATATATGGAAACACCATATATCCAGGTAGAAGTCTACTGCAGAGACAGAATCTTCATGGAGAATATCTATGAGGGAAATGCAGAGGGGAAATGTGAAGTCAGACCCTCCACACAGAGTCCCCAGTGATACACTGATTAGTAGAGCTGTAAAAAGAGAGCCACCATCCTTCAGACCCAAGAATGGTAGATTCACTGACAGCTTGTACTGTGTTCCTGGAAAAGTTGCAGGCACTCAATGTCAGACCCCAGACTGGAAAAGCAGTTGCGGGGGCTGTATCCTGCAGAGCTACAGAGGCAGAGCTGCCCAAGGCATTAGGAGCCCACGCTTGCAAAACCATGCCATGGATGTGTGGCATGGGGTCAAAGGAGATTATTTTCAGGCTTACAGTTTTAATAACTAAGTGCCTTGTTGAGTTTCAGACTTTCATGGGGACTGTAGCCCCATTGTTTTGGCCAATTTCTTCCATTTGGAAAACAGCATTTACCCAATATCTGTACCCCCATTGTATCTTTGAAGTAACTATCTTGCTTTTGATTTTACAGGCTTATAAGCAGAAGGGTCTAGCCTTGTCTCAGATGAGACTTTTGACTTGGACCCTTAGGTTAACACAGGAATGACTCAAGACTTTGCAGAACTGTTGAAAGGCACAATTGTGTTTTGAAATATGAGAAGGATATGAGAATTGGGAGGGGCCAAGAGGAGCCCACCTAAATCTCATCTCAAATTGTAATTCCCACATGTTGAAGGAGGGAACTGGTGGGCATTGATTGAGTCATGGGGGTGAATTTCCCCATTGCTGGTCACATGATAGTGAGTTCTCATAAGATCTGATAGTTTTAAAATGTGGTACTTCCTCCTTTGAGTGCTCTCTCTCTCTCTCCCTCTCCTACCTCCATGTAAGGTGTGTTTTGCTTCCCCTTTGCCTTCTACCTGGATTGTAAGTTTCCTGAGGCCTCCCCAGCAATGTGGAACTGTGAGTCAATTAAACCATTTTTTTTTCTAAATTACCCAGTCTCAGGTAGTTCTTTACAGCAGTGTGAAAACAGATTAATACTACAGTCAATAGTGTTGAGTGAATTAATTTGCTTCAGCTATTTAGTAGGAAAAAAACAATAATATTTAAGCATCCTACAAAGAGTGTGTTCCCTTGAGAATTTATGAAAGTGGTTTTATAGCAAACCCATCTCCCATGTTATAATTGCAATAGCCTTTAGCTACCAGAGAATTACTATTGAAACAAATATAATGATAATTTTTATTTTAATAAAGTTATAGTGTTCATATTTTAACATTGATTTGTCTGTTGCTCACTTGTTTTTAATTACTAAAGTATTTTAGAAAATTAGAAAATAGGCATAGATAGATTTTTAAAAAAAACCCACAAACTCAGAAACCTAGAGATGATTAACACTTAATAGAAGTAAATATCTAATTGTTATCTCCATATAGAACATCAATTTTATAAATGTTTTATAATACTCCATTATAATAGGAAATTTATCTTCAGTATAAATAAATTATTACTAAGCTTATTGTTAATTGGCACAAAGTATTATATATATCCAGTGCTTAGAATAAACTTAGACTAAAATAATAGCCTTAATTTCTATTTTCCATTTGCATGAAAATACTAGTATAAAGTGTATGACTATGGAAACACTCTTCAAATGTTTTGCCACATTGCTTTCCATAAAAAAAGAAAATGCCAAATTTTATCCATCCATACAGTGTAAAAAACTAAAGAATTTCCTTTAAGATAAACAACATTATTATTTGTATTGTTTCAATTTCATGGGTAACAAATGACAATCTAGTGTTGTTTAATATACATTTTTTTAATCACCAGTAAGAATAAACAACAAAATATGCTTTTCTTAATACTTATTGTATAACATTTCCAAATTAAGAGGCCCATTTGAAATCTTTTTCATAGTATTTACTTTGTCTATTTCATCTCTAATTTTGTAATATGAGTAAAATTGAAATGCCAAAACAAAGGGTTGTACTTTCATATTTTTTGTGTAATACAAGCAAAAATTCCTAGAAAGGTATTAAGTTGTCCTATAATTTAATATGAAATTGAACTACTAATATGCATATTGTTTTATAGTTGACATGAGATGTATATGCTGAAAGATTATCCATATGTTCACATACCTGGCATAAAATGAGAATTGAGAATGACTTCTAAAACCTATTCAGATGCGTTGAAGCCTGACATATACATTCTCGAGATCTGTCTGAATATTTTTTAAATGATATATTATACTCTTGTTCTCCAAACAGTATATTGTAGAAAGTATATGCATAATAGGTTTGGCATTTAATGAATCAATTAACAATTTTGATATCTCAAATGAGGAATATGATATAAGAATGCTAACTTGGGCAAATGTGTCCATAGGAAAGGTGGAAAAATATTATTTCGAATATCAGAGGCAAGAGTAGACTTAAGAGACATGAAGCCAAAAGGTAATTGCTAGTTTTTTGTAGTCAAGCAGTAAAAGAGAACAGGAAATACAAGGGATATGAAAGAGAATCTATGACTTTGAGGCAAAGCTTGGAGTGCACAATATTTATTAGGAATCAACCATTGGGTAATGAAAAGGGCACTGGGCAGAAAGTAAGTCAAGCTGCAGATATATCCCATGATAGTCTCAGCTGACCCTTCAAAGAGCTGTGAACCTGAACTGTCAATCAGAATTGTCTTGTGTTAGACCAAAATAACCGGACGTTTATATCCTTTCCTTGATATATTTTGGCTGTAGTCTACCACAGGAAGGCTAGGGTCTTTAGTAACTGGTTCTCTGCAGTTGAGGCATTCCTCTGGAGGGTGGTAGCTGAAAGCTCTCAGCCAGGAAATGTTCTCAGCAGCTGGAAAAACAAGTTTTACCCAGCAGGAAGATGTAGGCAGCACATATTCATGTCCAACACAGTGATTTCCTTAATTAGTTAAAGAAACTGATCATGTCATAAAGAAGAATAGGAATAAGAAGAAACAAGAAAATGAATTGTTATTGGATTATTGTTTTAAATCCTCCAACTTAACTCTGACAAATGACCTCTTGAATCATAGAGATTTAAAGGAGCAAAAAATTAGCTGGGGATGGTGATACATGCCTGTAATCCCAGCTACTCAGGAGCTGAGGTGTGAGAACAGCTTCAACTCAGGGGGCAGAGGCTGCAGTGAGCCAAGATTATGCCACTGTACTCCAGCCTGGGTGACAGAGCAAGACTTTGTCTCAAAAATAAATAAAAAAGTAAATAAGACCAGAGGAGAAAATATTTACAACTTTCTCAAACATAATGAATCCATGCAGATCTTTAGGTCAACCACCTGGTTGCAAAGTGAGATCAAATTACATCATGCCTTTATTTCAGCTATCTAGAGCCTAGTAGTACAAAATAAGAATTTGTGCTGTATAATGTATTGAGGGAATGTATTCTCTTCCCAATTCCACAAGCAGGCATAGTTTCAAATGCAAGAGCTTCCGAGCAACATGCCCGACCTGCCTTCTCCCACATCTCCATCTGGGAGACAAAGGTCTTTGTTTAACTTTTGCACACACTGCGCAAAAGTCAAAGATCAATCACTCCAGCGGAAGTTTAAAGGAACTCCTTTCACAGTCCAGAAAGACTTAAATGCGTTGGGAATTCCACCCAGGTTAAAAGTCCCCTTCTCCCACATCTGGACGGACTCCATGTCTAGATCCCCTTCCACAACCTCGTGGAAGCTGCTCTCTTCCTGTCTTTTTCTTTCTCCTTTTTTTCTCTCTCTGCCTAAATAAATCACTTTCTGCAAAACTCTTTGGGGTCTGATATTTACTTAATCTTTCACTGCACCCAGCTTGGTCCCTGTCCCATTCTTGGGTGAGTGAAGGACCAAGGGCCTGGAAGAACATCCTCTCTGGGGAGCGGAGCTTCCCCCACCCCCACAATTTGGTCATTGTATGTTATAAAATACAATTTTTTTTTCTGTTTTAAATATGCTCATGCTTAGGTACTTTAAATAAATTTTGAATTTTAATAATAAAATTATGTAGATTTAGAAATGTCTGTGAGAAAAAAATTGAACAATTAAAACAAATTGCAATAAAACAGATACTTATCAAAAGGAAGGTCATATTTTAGAACTTTAACTGCACACAAAAATAAGCTCAAATAAGTATAATATAAAGGTTTTAAATTACTTGAAAAATCTTCCTGATACATCTTCACACATCCTGGTGTATAAAATCTCATGTCTTTTTTTTTTATTATTTCATAGAAGAAAAAAGAAAACTTATTATCAAGTCCTTATCATGGTTCTTAATTTACACTTAAAATTATTGTTTCCGGGCCGGGCACGGTGGCTCACGCCTATAATCCCAGCACTTTGGGAGGCCGAAGTGAATAGATCACGAGGTCAAGAGATCGAGGTCCTGGTCAACATGGTGAAACCCCGTCTCTACTAAAAATACAAAAAATTAGCTGGGCATGGTGGCGCGTGCCTGTAGTACCAGCTACTCGGGAGGCTGAGGCAGGAGAACTGCTTGAAGCCAGGAGGAGGAGGTTGCGGTGAGCCGAGATCGCGCCGTTGCACTCCAGCCTGGGTAACAAGAACGAAACTCTTTCTCAAAATAAAAAAATAAATAAATAAAATAAAATAATTGTTTCCAGAATCCAAGGGGAAAGCAATTTCAATCTCAGAAGTAGAACATGCAGCTATTGATTAAATGTTCAGTATTAAAGTCAATGATAACTTTATAATAGTAACAAATAAAGTCTTTGAATTATGTAAAGCAGCAGCTTTTATTTTTTGTTTTATTGTGATTTCTTGTTTGAGAATTACCCATACTATTTCATCTGTTGAAAAAAGTTCATTTAAAAAGTTTTAAATACATTTTTGATGTATTTTTCTTATTTTTATCTTATTTCACTACATTTTAAGAGGTGGAGTTTAATTTCCTTCCCTTCTATTGTGGCCAGGTTAGCTTACTTTTAATCAATAGAATATGGAAAGTGAAAAATGATAACTTTACATTGGAGATACATGGCAATCACCATCCTGTAAGGATAAAAGTTACATCACATGTAACAAGTCATGTAAGTGCCTTGTTCCCCTTGTCATAATGTGAAGAGAAGGATATATCACTTCTATGGTATTCTTTTTGAAAGGTCATGATCACAGTATAATCATGAGAAAATGTCAGACACACCCAATTGGACTGGGATTCTGCAAAATATTTTATCAGTATTATTAAAAAATGGTCAAGGTAATGTAAGACAAAGAAAGACTGAGAAACTATCACAGATTGGAGGAGGAGAGTCAGGAGAGATAAGGAATAAATGCAATATGGTATCCTGGATTGAACAGTAGAACAGAACAAACAACATGAACAGAGACAGTTATAAACTATAAATAAAATATGTAGGTTATAGAATTGTAATGTTAATTATTTTGGTAATTTACCACACTATGTAACTTGTTATCACTAAGGGGAGCTAGGGAGATGTTACGCAAGAACTCTCTGCACTGTCTTTGCTATGTTTCTTTAAATCTAACAGCATCTCAAAATAAAATAATAATAAAAAAACCTATACAATTACTGAAAGTGTTTTCAATATCTTGTAGCTCTCATTCTTGTTCTTGTTTGTTTGCTTGATTATATTTATAGACCAGAACTTGTTTTTAAAGTTAACAGTGGCATTCTCAAATTCATAAGATATCTCTATCAAAAGTACCATTAGTATTTGTGCTTTGAGACTAACCTATCCTTTGAGTAGTTTAATAAATGAACCCCTCTTAGTCACCTAATATCTTCATCTCTCTCTCTTTCTCTCTCTAATACACCTACACAATTAGGCTGAGATCTATGGTATTTCTATATCATTTAAATAAATTATTTCTATAGTGATAATTGGAAATTTTTGAAGAAAATAAAAATTGTGAAATTCGTATCTTCTATAATAACAAAGTTTTAATGGTGTTTTCCTTTTAAAAACAATTTTCAAAAGAGAAACAACGTCCTTCCATATTCTCATGTTAATGTTTCCTTCCAATAGTTGTAGAAGTTTTAATACTATTCAAACCAAGTCTTCATTTACCGATTTCTGGTTTAGCTAGGCATGGCCAAAGGGCTCTGGATGGAAGCAGTAAATACAACTCTTTTCATGAATTTTGGGGAAAAAAGCAATCTTGCATTTTCTGTTCTTTACTTTCCTATCTATTGGCAGGAATTTTAAGATGATGACCAGGCTAAGAAGACTTCATACTGTTAGAAAAACACCACCAAATGTGGAATGATAGGATAAAGAAAAAAAAAAAAAAAACTATATCCTTGGATGGTTTTTTATCTTCCCCTCATTTTGTGGAAAAATTAATTTATATATAATTTTGGCCTGTAATTTGAGTTATCTTTGTTAAATGAGTCTAGGATTGTTCTCATTAATAGGGTGATTTACTGGTACAGAAATCTGAAACAAATTGAGGGCTAGTCCAATTTTTGATGTAAGCAATTATCTTCATTCCAGTCATGAAGCTGAGTGTCTTTCCAACTCAACATTGTTCAGGGCTTTCCTCAGCATTAGAAACAGGCATTGAACATCCTTGAAGACTTTCTGAATTATGATAAGTTCTAGAGTGAGGTAGGAGAGGTGTCACATTTTATGTAATGACTTCACTTATTTCATCCTATGGAAGGTGTAAAAGTGCATTGCTTCTAAGGAAAGAATCTGTTGAAATTTAAAAAGAAAATGATGAAAATTAATGGATCTGGCACTTTAAATTGTCCAGGCAACAAATTTTTAGCCAAGCTCTGTCTTCTTTCTTCTTTCCTTTCTTTCTTCCCCTCTTCTTTCCTTTCATCTACCTATCATCATCTTTTTTCTTCCTTTCTTTCTTCTTCTTGTATTTCTTTTTTCCCTTTTTGTTTCTTTCTCTATTTAGCCACTTGTTTGATTATCTATCAAACAATTGCCCTAGAACTAAGTGCATTTTAAAAGCCACAATTGTTTTTTAAAGAATATAATTCATGTTGGCTAATTCTACTTACTAAGATATCTGTCTTTCTAATTATTTTACATGTTGTGTATATTCTATACAAAGAATGTACAAAATCAAAAACTCACCAATCTAAAAGATTTGATAAAATATATTTAGTATCTATAAGTCACATTATCTTAGTGTAGGAAAAATCATTTGACAAAATCAACTCCCTTTTACCAGAAACACTTTTAGCAAACTAGGTATACAAGAAACATGCCTCAGTATAATAAAGGCCTCTTATTATAAGCCACTAGGTAAACTTATTCTCAATAGTGAAAACCTGCAAGATTTTCTTAGGAACAAGACAATCACATCTATTCTTGCCACTTTTAGTCAAGATAGTACTAAAAGTCCTAGCCAAAGCTGTCAGCCAAGAAATAGCGATAAATGCAATTCAATTTGGAAAGGAAGAAGTAAAATTATCTTTGTGAATAACATGATTTTATATGTGGAAAACCCTAAAGGCTCCACAAAACACTGTTAGAACTAATACATTAATTCAGTAAGTTAGCAGGATAAAATATCAACAAGTAAGAATCAGTTGTGTTTCTATATACTAAAAATAAATTTTGAGAAAAGAAAATTTAAAAATAATCCCATTTACAATAACATCCAAAAATTAAATACTTAGGAATAAACTTAACAAAGGATATAAAAGGCATGTTCACTGAAAACTATAAAACATTAATGAAAGAAATTAAACAATATGCCAACAAATGAAAAGACAACTTTTATGTTCATGGATCTGAATGTCAATGCTACCTGAAGTTATCTAGAGATCAAATGTAATCCCTAATAAAATCTCAGTGATATTTTTTACAGAAATATAAAATATGATGATAAAATTAATATGAAAACATGAATGATCCCAAATGGTCAAAATAATCTCAAAAAAGAACACAGTTGAATGCATCACATATTCTGGTTTTAAAATATACTATAAAGCAATACTAATGAAACCAATGCATTGTACTGGCAAAGGACCAGCATATAGATGAATGGAACAAAATGAATATCCCGGAAATAAATAATAGATATATGATGAACTGATCTTCAACAAGGCTGCCAAAAATACACAATGGAGAAATGGTATTGAGAAAACTAGATACTCACATGCAAATTAATGAAATTGTACCCATATTTTACCCATACAAAAAAATCAATTCAAAATGAATCACAAAGTTAAATGTTAGAAAAGAAATTGTGAAACTCCTAGAAGAAAACATAGGGGAATATCTTTATGATATTGGTCTTGGCAAAGATTGTATGGATATGACCCAAAAACCACAAGCAACAAAAGTTAAATAGACTAGTGGGACTACATCAAACTAAAAAGCTTCTTCACAGCAGAAGAATGAATCAATAAGGTGAAAAAGCAGCCTAGAGAATGGGAAATTTGCAAAACAATATTGCAAACCATATATCTATTAAGGGTTAATCTAATAATATCTAAGAAACTCAACACAATAGTAAAACATAACAAAAAAATAGCAAAAACAAATAACCTGATTTAAAAATAGCCTAATAACTTGAATAGACATGTTCTTAAAGAAGACATACAAATGGCTAATGGGTCTATGAAAAAATGTTCAACATCACTAATCATCAGGGAAATGTAAATTGAAATTACAATGAGATACCTCACCTCACACATGTTAGAATGGCTATTATTAAAAAAATAAGACAACAATTATGAGGGAGGTTGTGGATAAATTGAAATCCTTGTACACTGCTTTCGGGATTGCAAAATAATGCAGTAACTGTGAAAAACAATATGATAGTTCTTTAAAAAATAAAAAATAAAACTACTATATGGCAATAACAAGTTGGAGTATCTATCCAAAAGCATTAAAATCAGAATCTTAAAGATATATCTTTATAGCTGTGTCATTGCAACATCATTTACAAGAGCTAAGATGTCGAACCAAACTACTGTCCAATGACACATGAATGGATAAAGAAAATTTAGTATATACATACAGTGAAATATGACTCAGCCTTATTAATAATAAGTTATGCTGCTGTGTTATTAAACAGGTCCCCAAAGTTTATATATTGGACACCTAATTCCCAATACAGCAGTGTTGAAAGAGTGAAACTTTTGAGAGGTAACTAGGTAATGGTAATTAATACTGTTATGAATGGATTGATGTCATTATCAAGACAATAGGTTATTTATCACGAGAGTGGTTTCGACATAAAAGTGAGCCCTCTCTTGCATGCACTCTCCTACCCTTATGTTTTCTGTTATGTTTGACACAGCAAGAAGACCTCAGCAGATGTAGAGCAATAGCTGGTGCCATGTTTTTGGGCTTCCTAATCCCCAGAATTACAAGCCAAATAAAGTTACTTTTTAAAAAAATTACCCACTCTGTGGTATTCTATTCTAGCAACAGAAAACAGACTAATACACCAAAAATGAGCACAATATAGATGAACCTGAAGACATTATGCTAAGCAAAATAATCCAGTCACAGAAGAATAAATGCTGCATGATTCCATTTATCTGAGCTAACTAAAATACTCAGAATCAGAGAACAGGATGGTAGTTAACAGGGATTTAGGTTGGGGGGAAATGGAAAACTGCTCATCAATGGGCATAAAGTTTCAGTCATACAAGATTTTAAAAAACACCCCCTTAAAACCTGTTCCAAAATTTATATTTTGGCCTCAATACACACACACACACACACACACACACACACCCCACAAAAATTTCCTCAAATATATTTATCACAATGTGTATAGTGACTAAGAGTTATTTTCCGAACTGGTTCCATTTTTGAACTATATCAGGTTATAATGATGCAACAATTAAAATATCTAAGTGCAACTATATTGAAGTGCTATTAAAATATTTTTCGGTACCTTTCAGAGATTAAGAAGGTAAACAATCTTTTAATCCAGTTGCCAGTTGAAACATAGGCCTGGTAGTTTTCAATTTTTTTCTTTGTATAAAGTTGAAAGAGGACTTAACAGATTTGACAGAAAATAGATGAATCCTTAAAAATCATTTCTGATCATTAATCCAAATGTGATATTATTCAGATGAATTCATATAAAAAGTGGCATTTGTTTATTAACACATTCGAATCTCATCTAATTAGTATGTGAACAAAGTTTCTCAGTACTCCGGTTGGTACAATTTTAAAAATAGGTTTATAATTGTTCTTACAGTCCATCTAATTGTTTCAGTCAGTTATAGTCATCTTCAGATAAACTAATTTTTAGAAGTCCTATCCTATTTATTAATGTACATTACCAAAATTTTTGAATTTTTATATTTAACAATTTTTCATCAAATTATACAACATTTTTATGTTTATTTTTAAAAAGGATATACTAATATTTTTACTGATTGAAATTTAGGATATATTTTTAACCATCATAGATTTATGGTCCCGGAAGAAAAAAGTTTAAATGACTTCATATATTATTTTTATGTGGACACTATAACATAAAGCTTAGGAAATATTTTCATGGACAAAAATATTATTTCAAAGTAAAATATTTTAAGAACAGTGGAATTGAAATATAATGCTACAGAAAATATTTATTTTTCAAATATTTAAACTGATGATGAGAAATTTTGGTTGTCAATTATAAAAAAATAACAAGGGCTTGCAGAATAGTCAACATTTATTTTAGGGTGGCATGAGCAGAAATTTAAAAACATTGTGCTAGAGAATCTCAAAACAATATTTTCAACCCCCAGTTAAAAAAAATCTGAGAAGAATGGTGATTATACCATATTATTATTACCTTAAATTATACACATCTTGATTAAAAATGTTAAGGTAGATTTCAAAGCATGCAATTTATATTCACAAAAATGATCAAGGTATAAATTTGGGCTAGATAGCTTCTTTCTGACAAATTTGAAAAACCTACAATTTATTTAAAAATTTTTCAAATACACAGAGCATAAAATTTGATTGAATTTTAGTTACAATGTTAAAATTATTCTCAAACCCAAAAACTATAGACTAATTTAAAGATCATCTGTTGCTTTATTTATGCCTGTTATAGAAACAACACTTGGTCATTACAGAAAAAGGAATATATAGAAAACAGAATGTGAAGAGTACCTGTTATTCTATTCAAGAAATGAAAATCCTTTAAAATAGAGTCCTCTGAATACATAGCATAGATGAGTGTTATAATCGCTTTAAAATATTAGTCCAATTTTTTAAACAGCTGCACTCTCACTTAACCCCTTTGTTTTCTCACCTGCAAAATGAGGCCATTAACAGCGCCTATTCCTTACAGTTGTACAGGTGAGTTAATACTTGTGAAATACATTTTTAAAAAGGTATATATTTAACTGTCAATAAATATTCCAGTTTTTATCTATGCACATCCTTATGTAATATTTAAAATAAAACATATTCTATAAACATTGAAAACATACATATAATTTACAAATTCCATGTCTGTGTATATTTGCATGTATGTAAAAATTCCTATATATAAAATTTCAAAATACATGAATTTTTCCCCTAAATCACTGTTCTTTTTTTTTTTTTTTTTTGAGACAGTGCCTTGCTTCTTTGCCCAAGCTGGAGTGCGATTATGTGATCTCGACTCACTGCAACCTCTGCCTCCTACGTTCAAGCAATTCTCCTGCCTCAGACTCCCAAGTAGCTGGTATTATAGGCACACACCACCACACCCAGCTAATTTTTGTACTTTTAGTAGAGATGGAGTTTCACCATGTTGGCCGGGCAGGTCTTGAACTCCTGATCTCAAGTGATTGACTGCCTCGGCCTCCCCAAGTGCTGGGATTATAGATGTGAGCCACCATGCCTGACCCCAAATCATTTGTTGTTAATCTTTTTTTCTATTATTCTCTTTTAAATAATACAGTGTATCAGTCTGTTCTCAGGCTGCCATGAAGAAATACCTAGAACTGGGAAATTTATAAAGGAAAGAGATTTAATTGACTCACAATTCCACAGAGCTGGGGAGGCCCCAGGAAACTTACAATTATGGTGGAAGAGGAAGCAAACACATCATTCTTAATATGGCAGCAGCAAGGAGAAGTGCTAAGCAAAAGGGAAAAAAAGTCCCTTATGAAGCTATCAGATCTTGTGAGAATTCACTCAGTATCCTGAGAACAGCAGCATGGGGATAACTGCCCCCATGCTTAAATTACCTCTCACCAGGTCCCTCCCATGACACATAGGGATTATGGGAACTACAATTCAAAATGAGATTTGGATGGGGACACAGCTAAACCATGCCATTCCAGCCCTGATTTCTACATTTCAAAACACAATCACACCTTCCCCACAGTCCCCCAAATTCTTGACTCATTCCAGCATTAACCCAAAGGTCAAAGTCTAAACTGTCATCTGAGTCAAGGCAAGTCCCTCCTGTTTATGAGTCTGTAAAATCAAAAGCAATTTAGTATCTTACTAGATACTGTAGGGGTACAAACATTGGGTAAAAATACCCATTCTAAATGAGAGAAATTGACCAAAACAAAGGGGGCACAGGCCCCATAAAAATCCAAAATTTAGAGGGGCAGCCAAGTTTTAAAGCCCTCAAATGTTCTCCTTTAACTCCATGTCTCACATCCAGGTCACACTGATGAAAGAGGTGGGCTCCCACAGCCTTGAGCATCTTTGACCCTGTGGCTTCACAGGGTATAGCCCCACTCCAGGCTGTTTTCAAAGGCTGGCATTGAGTGTCTGCAGCTTTTCCAGCTGTGCAGTGGCTATGCAGTCTCTCTTTTGGTTCCATATAAATTCATATTTACCTGAGTATTAATTGATAGGTTTGGCTATGGTTACAAATTTACATAATTTGTAACCAACTGGACCCCTTCCTGACACCTTATACTAAAATTAACTCCAGATGGATTAAAAATCTAAACATAAGACCTAACACCATAAAAACCCTAGAAGAAAACCTAGGCAAAACCATTCAGGACATCAGCATAGGCAAGGACTTCATGACTAAAACACCAAAAGCATTGACAACAAAAGCCAAAGTAGACAAATGATTGAGACGGCATCTCAAAAAAAATTATTAATGTACATATGTAGAAGAATGAATTTGATGATTTTTCATGTACTTTGAGAGCATTTTAAAATATTTTCCCATAAGTTATTGTGGTAGGGGTGGTATTTGGTTACATGAGTAAGTTTGTTAGTGGTGACTTGTAAGAATTTGGTGCACCCATCACCCGCTCAGTATATACTGTACCATATTTGTAGTATTTTATCCATATCCCAGCTCCCATGCTTCCCCCACATCCCCAAAGTCTATTTTATCATTATTATGCCTTTGCATCCTCATAGTTTAGTTTCAAATGTTAATGAGAACATATGATGTTTGGTTTTCCATTGCTGAGTTACTTTACTTAGAATAATAGTCTCCAGTCTCATCCAGGTTACTGAAAATGCTGTTAATTCATTTCTTTATATGGTGGAGTAGTATTCCATCATATATATGAAATGTTGTAATTTTTAAATTACCATTTCAATCTCACTGTTTTTGGTCTATTCAGGATATCTAATTCTTCCTGATTTAAGCTAGAAAGGTTGTATTTTTCCAGGAATTTATCCATCTCTTCTAGGTTTTCTAGTTTATGTGTGTAAAGATGTTCATAGTAGCCTTGAATGAATTTTTGTATTTCAGTGGTATCAGTTGTATATCTACTGTTTCATTTCTTAGTGAGGTTATTTCAACTTTCTCTCTTCTTTTCATGGTTAATCTTGCTAATGGTCTATCAGTTTTATTTATCTTTTCAAAGAACCAGATTTTTGCTTTATTTATTTTTTCAATTTTTTCATTTGTTCCAATTTCATTTAGTTCTGCTCTGATCTTGGTTGTTTCCTTTCGTCTGCTGTGTTTGGGTTTAGTTTGTTCTTGTTTCTCTAGTTCCTTGAGATGTGACCTTAGAATGTCAATTTGTGCTCTTTCAGTCTTTCTGATGCAGACATTTAGGGCTATAAACTTTCCCCTCAGCCCCGCCTTTGCTGTATCCCAGAGGTTTTCGTATGTTGCATCATTATTGTTGTTCAGCTCAAAGAATTTTTTAACTTCCATCTTGATTTAATTTTTGACTCAATGTTCATTCAGGAGCCAGTTATTTAATTTCCATGTATTTGCATGGTTTTGAAGTTTCCTTTTGGAGTTGATTTCCAGGTTTATTCCACTGTGGCCTGAGAGGGTGCTTGATATAATTTCAGTTTTCTTAAATTTATTGAGGCTCATTTTATGGCCTATTATATGATCTGTCTTGGAGAAAATTCCATGTGTTGTTGAATGGAATGTAATATTTTGTGGTTGTTGGATGAAATGTTGTGTGTATATTTGTTAATTCCATTTGTTCCAAGATCCCAACAATGGATTTGTTCAAATCCAAACAATGGATTTGTTTAAATCCATTGCTTTTTGTTGTTGTTGACTTTCTGTCTTGATAATCTGTCTAGTGCTGTAAGTAGAGTATAGAAGTCCCCCACTCTTATTGTGTTGCTGTCTATCTCATTTCTTAGGTCTATCAATAATATTTTTATAAATTTGGGATCTCCAATGTTAGGTGCATATATATTTAAGATTGTGATATTTTTCTGTTGGACAAGGCCTTTTACCATTATATAATGTCACTCTTTGTCTCTTTTAACTGCCATTGTATTAAAGTTTGCTTTGTCTGATATAAGAATAGCTACCCCCATTTGCTTTTGGTATTAATAATTGAGATAGACCATCCATTTTTCTCCTAGCTAGTATTAGGTGTAAAAACAAATAGAACTGATGAGTAATGTGGGTCACAAATCATTATTGACTAAGAGTATTATATTTCAGTAAGAGTGAGACAATAAATTATCTTTTATTTTATTTTAGGTTCACAGGTACATGTGCAGCTTTGTTATATAGGTAAATTGCTTGTTGTGGGGGTTTGGTGTACAGATGATTTTTTCCACCAGATAATAAGCACAGTATCCAATAGGTAATTTTTTGACTTTACCCTTCTCCCATCCTCCACCCTCAAGTAGATGCCAGTGTCTGTTGTTCCCTTCTTTGTGTCTGTATGTACTCACTTAGCTCCCACTTATAATTGAGAATATGTGGTATTTATTTTCTGTTCCTATGTTAGTTTGCTTAGAACAAGGCCTCCAGCTCCATTAATGTTGCTTCAAAGGACATCATCTCCATTTTTGTGGCTGTATAGTATTCCATGGTGTATATGTACCACCTGATCTATCATTGATGGGCATTTAGGTTGATTCCATGTCTTTGCTATTGTGAATAGTGTTACAATGAATATATGTGTGCATGTGTCTTTATGGTAGGATGATTTATAGATCTTTAAGTATATACCTAGTAATGGAATTACTGGATTGAATAGTAATTTTAAGTTCTTCCAGAAATCAACAAATTGCTTTCCACAGTGGTTGAATTAATTTCTATTCCCACCAGCAGTGTATAAGCTTTCAATTTTCTTTACAACCACACCAGTATCTGTTATCTTTTGATTTTTTAGTAATAGCTATTCTGACTGGTGTGAGATGGTATCTGATTGTGGTTTTGATTTGCATTTCTCTAATGACTAATGATGTTAAACATTTTTTCATGTGCTTTTTTGTCACAAGTATGCCTTCTTTTGAAAAGTGTCTGTTCGTGTTCTTTGTCAATTTTTCATGCAGTTATTTGTTTTATGATTGCTGGTTTAAGTTTCCTATGGTTTCTGGATATTAGGCCTCTGTTGAATGCATAATTTTCAAATATTCTCTCCCATTCTATAGATTGTCTGTTTACTCTGTTGATATTATATTGAAGAAACAGAGTATTTTTTTACAATTACATAATTATTTTTAAGCATTTTTAAAATATTCTGAACTATGCTTCTAACATATTGTGACCCTTGTGAAAAGGAAAATATCTGAGTTTAATAACACTCTGTTTCATTATTTAGAAACATTAGCAATATAATACAATATCTATCACCTTCAACAAACAAGTCAGAAAAAGGTAAAGGAAAAGCAGTTTAATTGGCTGTGAATGGCTATTAAGAACATTTTTATGGATGATTTCAGATATATCAAAAATAGTAACATGAGCATGAATATCAAAACAAATGATAGCATAATTTAAAATTTAACTTGAAAAAAAATGTTTTGTTGGCCCGTGTCAGTTTGCAAATTGGAAATTGTTAAGCTAATATTAGTTTTTTAATAATAAATATAATTTCTATTTGTAAAAAAAAAAAAAGCCTATATGACTTATATCATAGACATGTTAAATCTTATTTGCACAATGCTAAGAACTAGATTTTCAAGAAATACAATAACAAAATAATTTCCAAAAAACTTTAACTTTATAAAGACCAAACAAAATAGTTCATTGATTGAGATTTTTATTATAAGCTAGTGACTATGCTGTTATACAACATAGTCAGCAAACCTCTGTAAGGCATCAAATTGTAAACATTTTGAGATTGCAGGGCCATTAGGTCTCTGTGTAACAATCAAACATGAAAGCAACCATAGCTGTTACATAAACAAAAAAGTTAGCTGGGTTTCAATAATCTTTAACTTAGAAAAAAGACAAGGGTAAATCTTCCTTTCTAATACCATTGTCTAGTCAGGAAAAAAAACCCACAGTATTTGTTTTTTGTTTTTTGTTTTTTGTTTTTTGAGAAATGGCAGATTTCAAGACTAGGAAGGAATGCACAAAATGATCCTAAAGCATTCTTATGATCTGTAAAGTAAAGAAGTACTAAACACACAAACACACATGTGCACATACACACAGACTCACACTCACACTGACTAAAATCAGGATTCATATTATGCTATAACTGGATTGAACTTCAATAACACACAGTTTCTAGTTCTTATTTCCATTTTACCACTTAAAATGTATATTTTATATTAATGATGCTTTTTGTAAGGCAATCGTAATTCAAGTGATTTTAATATAATTTTATGGTACATATTTGAATCTATGTAATGACTTTTTGACTGTTACACTGTCTTTGTTGGAGCATTTTAGTTTTATAATCTAGGACTATCTGTTTTGATTTAAGATAATACTGCATCATAAGCATAATTAAAAGATTTGTTAATTGAAATGGCCTCACAATGTTGAATCTAATATTTATATTAATAATGTAATTATTATTTTAGTGTTTTTAAAATATCTATTTGTTTAGTTTTAAATTACAAATACATATTTTTCCAGAAATGCTTTTATAATTGGAAAGCAGCTATTAAAACAAAATTACTATTAAAATTGTCTTTATGTTTGTTAAAACATATCAAACAACAATTTTACTGTTTCTCAACTTAAAAAAAAAAGCACTATTTATAGATGTAAACATATTTGCTTTATAGGTTGTTTTTCTTCCTAAATAATTATATCTACAATTAGCAGTATTGTTATTCGTATCTTGAATTTATGTCTTTCTGTACCATTATGGACTTGGACAAGAATTTGAAATTAGTAGACCACAGAAAATATATTAAATTGATTTCATATATAAGGTGAAGCATGGTCATGGTCTAATAATGCCACAGAAGATGTCAAATCCAATCACAAGAATGAGAATCTATTGGAAAATGTAAAGCTAAATTCTGTGAGAAATCTATAGAAGACAACCAAAATAAACTAATTTGTTCACTTTATTGGTTCAGATAAGTAGTAATAACAATACTTGAAAATCTGGTTAAAGTGGGACTTTGCAAAGTTTAAGGTTATAACTCTGCTTATTTTTTATTCTTGTCTTTCATCCATTAGTTTATGCCTTAATATTAAAGAAGATGTCATTTGATTTACTAAGCCTTTAGATATATTGAAAGTTAAGTCAAAATTTTTGAGATTTGTGTCTTTTTGCTATACATAGTCATCATTTAATTTAGTACTCTGCTGTATAAAAAAAAAGATGTAGAAAAGAGTATGAAAAAAATTAATGTATCTTTCATAAAATTGTTTATCAACAAATTCTATTGTAATTAAAAGAGGCAGTGTCATTCCAACTTTTACATGTCTATTTAGATATGGTACTTCTCCAATATTACCTATAAAGGTCATAGTAGAATCCAAGGAGTCAGCATTTTAATCCGTCATATCACAATACTATTGGAAAGTGGGTTCACAGAGAATAGATCATACCATATATTTTTAGAAGATTATGTATAATTGGATTCTGAGGGACACTTACCAGCAGAGAAAGGCAAAAATAACAACTGACTGTACATCTTTGGGCTTCTAAAAAGCAAATTTATTAATATTTTCTTACAACATATAAAATTATCTCAGATTACAAATATTTTCTGAACAAGGCTCTGGACCAATTGATTGTCAAAATTACCCAGGAAACAAATTAAAGTTAAAAATACATTTTTGAGAAGAATGCTAAAATCTGATCATATAGGGTTGTATTAAATAATACTAAAGACTTACTGGTAATTGTAACAGTGATAATGTCCCTGTGGTTATGTAAACAAAAAATAAAAAGTGAACATAATATTGTAGACATGCCTACGAGGATGTATGTGAAATATTAATAACATGACATGAAGGAATTTTATTAAAAAATACACCAAAGGAAAGGAAAAAATAAGACAACTAAAAGGGGATTTATTAAAGTTTGTATTCCCAAGACCCACTCTCTGAGATGGAGATTCATATTTGTAATGTTTATTGATAATACTCAGGATAAACAAATGCCCAGAAAATAAAAGCCTCCTCTACTCTGGGAGCAGGGGAAAATAAGTGCACATTGCCATTTTCTTATTTTTCCAAAATAAAAAAAAAATGAACTTGTCTCTTTTGGGTTTCCGGAATTGAGTGTTTAATGCCTTTGAAATATGGAGATGAATTCAGGAAAACTGATATAGATTGTCTGCAAATTATTCAAGCAAGTCCATAATCTACTCTTGTATATATTTTTGTTGCTAACATTTGCTAATATTATTAATTAACATGTTAATACTCATATAAACATTTCTATCTCTATTTGAAATTTGAACTAATTAGATTTTAAACTAATTTTCTAGGTTTAATTTCTTACTTCAACCTATTTTTTAAACTATAGACTAAACTCAATCCTGAAGGATGTTATTTAACAAATGTCTGATAATCATAACTTTATCACCAATATTCTGCAGTGAGCAAAATGCAGATTTGGTACCATGATGTGTTTCAAATAAAGAAATGATCTACTTTAAAAAAAGACTGAGGAACAGGAGGAGAAATAGGAAGACCAGAAATAAGAGGGAGAAGATAAGGATGAGAAATAAAAGCAAGAAGTGAGAAAGAGGAAGAAGAAAGGCAAGAGAAGACATTCTGATGGAGGAGTCACAAGGTAAATATTGCACTATCATTTTTGCATAAGACTTCTGGATGAATCTTGGCTGACACTGAAACATAGGTTCATGGATCTGCCAAATCCAAATATGTATATATACATATGATGTGATTTAAATGGGAAAAGAGACACGTAAATGAATGCTGGGAGGGGAGGTTTGTGGTGCTCATCACCAGCTCCACAAGGAATATCTGTGAAATAATGACATATTGAAGTCAAGCATATATGGGCAGAGTTGGCAAAAGTTGGGTATAAAATATAATGGGGTCTTATTTTTACCTATTGCCTGTGTAGTGAAGGAAAAATAATATCTCTTCAATCCTTCTACATTCCTAGTTGGGACCTCTATAAGAAAAGAGAGATTAACAAGAGAAAAACAAATAAAAATTGCTTAACATGTATACCCTATGTGCAACTCGTTTATACACGGGAAATACCCAAGGAAAAAATGAATAGCTGTCCAACAGGTGGCTTAAAACTCCTACTTATATAGCATATTCAACAAAAAACAATACAATTTTGGAGAAGTGGCAAGACAAAGGATAAGTTCCTTGAGTCTCTTGAGGAACAAAGTGTGGAAAGGCAAATATGTAATAGATGAGGGCTAATTCATAAAGTTTGATATATAGATTCCTTTCATGCCATCTGTAGGCTGACAAGGGTCTGAGGTCATCTTTGATCAATCGGTGTCCATTCTGATAAAAAGGTGAGGAGGAACACCGTTTAAAATTTATGTCCTGCTTTTACGCAAATAGAGAAGGACAGAGAGCTCTTCTTGTATGTGCTGCTTTTCTGTTGCCTTTCAGTAGCTCAAAATAATCTTCACACCAAAGTGGCATATTTTGGAGTGGCACATTCTGACACTCTTCACCTATGTGATAGTAAGGTTTAAAGAAAATTATTGTCCTTTTATCATCAAGATATGGTAACAAGTTAAACTGTTTTACGATATTTTTTAAAAGTGTGGAATATAATTAACTTGCCTTACATATTTTGCATCTAAAGTTCTCTCCAAGGAAGAAGAGAACTCTTCCATTGCTGATATTTAAAACAATCTTTATCTTTTCTTTTCCTACCTATTTTATATGTTTCTTTTGTATTTCACAGTTGGTTTCTCTGATATTTCTATGGATTCTGATTATTTTCTTTCTCACTTTAGTTTAACAACACAAATTTTATCATTTTGGCCAATTTTTTTTTCCTATTGCAGTTTTCAAAGTATTAAATTGTGTTTTGCTGGGACCTTATTTTTTTCTCTATCTTTAGGTTTTCTTTGGTGTGCTCACCCTTAGTCCTTTTGTCTGACAGTTAACAACAACAAAAATTCCCTCTGACAGGTACAGAAACCATTATGTTGAAACTATGATCATCATGACAGTCCTGAACTGTGTATTCAGCAACATCAATCTCTTATGTGACTAAGTAGCACAGTCCTCTGTCCACCCTGATTCTTCCATTTTAAATCTATGTTTATTTATATCTAGGTCTATGTACATATTGCATGTAGATATATATGTGCATATAAGTGTAAGTATGCTTAGACATATATATGTATAAACACAAGTATATATGTATGTGTAAACATGTATATATATATATATTTTTGTTGTTGTTGTTGTTGTTGTTGTTCTTACCCTTTATCTGAAATTTAGCTTTTCTTATAGTATTGGAATTCTTTTCATTGTATTTTTCTTTTATTTTGTCAAATTCTTTTTACTTTGGCTTACTTATTGGCTGCTGTTTTATTTTCTAGTTATTTTTTCCTTCCTAAGAGCTCTTCAGTCTAGCCTCCAAATACCTGATGCATAATTCTTTTAATAACTTCATCTGCACAATTCTTATAGTAATTTCATCTACTCAAATTATATTCACTATTTTTCTCACCAATTTTGGTTAAGAAAACAGCCCTGAGTTCACACAGAAAGTTTCTCTAAATTTTAATGAATAACATATAATTATATTTGTCCAAACATTGTCTCTATAAGCATCAACTTTTTCCAGGGGAAAATATGAGTAGAGAGATCACCATTTAAACCTAAGGTGACTATTATTTGGGCACAAATATATGATTTTCATACAGAGTAAAACAACTAAAGAATAACATATGGATTGTATATTTAAGAATGACTGAGTAGATATACTCATTTTTAAAATAGAAGAGGTGGTCTATATTTATATTTGCATATAATAATATACATCAAATATATTTATACTTATTAAGCCTTTATGTACCTGGTGATGAGATTTACACATATTTTCTTATTAAATCCTCACAAATATCTGAAATGTTGACAAAGTAACCTACAATTTTCAAAGGAGAAAATTAGGCTTCAGAGAAAACAGTTATTTGACAAAATTATTAAGCAAATCAGTGTGAGAACAACCACTTTAGCTATTTCTATGTGAATATTAAGAGCCTATGTTATAAGCATTACATATATCTGAAAAGGATAGAGTTTTGAGAGTTATTTACTATAAAATACTGAAAATATATTTAAAACATGTCATTAAAATTTCACTATAAATGAATGTCACATACAATCTTAAAATATAATTATTTATAGATTTTTACTCTGTTTTTGAGCAAAGTGACAGTGGTTTTCCTTGATATGTATATTTGTCCAATGTGCAACTATAAATACATAAATATAAGTGGTTTATGTGTTTTTAACTCAATCTACTGTCTTCCATGTCCCAGATTTAATTGATCTTTTACCATATTTTGAAGGTCCTTGTTTTTCTTTTTTGTTTAATTTTTGCTTTCGTGTAAACAGAATATGTTCACTATTCATGATAGAAATTTATATTCAATATGATTAAAATATGGTGAACACTTTATTTCGATAACTAGCCATATATTTTTCTTTAAACAAATTAAATATTTCTGATATTTTCTGATTTTAAAGTTCACATTTGTTTTATGAGAAACACAATCACACTTTTAAAGCATAATTTTAAATGATTTAACGTGTACTCATTTTAGACTTATGCTAATATAAAGTAATAGAACCAAAAAGCAATTTACATTAAGAATAATACAAACTGAATAATTTATAATGTATATCTTTCATAGACTAAAAGAAGTTTACATAAACTTTAATCCCAACTAGCGTAACAACTGCTGAATTTCCAACTATACTGTTTTCTTCAATTAATTGAGACATTCCTGTTACTTTTGCAAAACTTCATATATAATAGCTTTTTCATATATTTAATAGATCATTTTCACACAAAATATTTTCACACATGAAATATAATTCAAAAATTGAAACAACTTGCTAATGTAATGCCATGATCAAAATAGAAACTCTTGAATAATGAAAAACTCAATAATGGTAAATAAAATAGCATTTTGGGAACTTGATCATAGTGATCAGGTTTAAACACATCCTGATCAAGCCAATCATTAGACAAGGTGACCTCAGGTAAGTTCCTTATCCTATCAGTACCCTGATAGAATATTACTTATTTGTCAGGTGGGAATAATATTTAGCTCAGAACATGGTTGAAGTATTAAAGAAGATAAAAATGAAGCCCTGAGAGAAATGACTTACACTATGTATTATTATTATTGTTTTTTAATTTTAATTTTTAATTTTTGAGATTGAGTCTGTCTGTCGCCCAGCCTGGAGTACAATGGTGCAATATTGGCTTACTGCAATCTTATTCTCCTGGGTTTAAGCGATTCTCCAGCCTCAGCATCCAGAGTAGCTGGGACTACAGGCATGCGCTACCATGACCGGCTAAATTTTGTATTTTTAGTAGAGATGGGGTTTTGCCATGTTGGCCAGGCTGGTAACAAACTCCTACTTCAAGTGATCCACCCACCTTGGCCTCCCAAAGTGCTGGGATTACAGGAGTGAGTCACTGCACCCAGCCAACTTACACTATTTATTAATAAAACAAAGCTATTTTCTAGCAATTTATTGAAGTTAATATTTTTGTGAAATATGGAGACAAAAAATATAGAAGACCTTGAACACAAATCCATTATTAATTATGCCCTGTAGTTGTTACTTTTTCATTCAATTAGTCAATCAGTTATTCTTTATTGAGAAATATTTTTGTGCTGGGCTGAAGGTCAGTTGTTGAAATAAAAGCATTCTTGGTATTTTTACAACCTAACATAGTTAACTTTGCTTGACTTCACTTTGGAGGTGTTTTACCCCATAAAACAAGGGTTTTCATAAACATAAGTGCTCATTGGTCCAAAGGGCCATGCTTTCCAACAAATAATCAGAAAAGCTGAAAAGCTGAACATGTACAGAGTGGAGCAAACTGTGACAAACTGCAGGGCACAAAATCCAAACAGGCCAGTTTCAACTGTTGGCTGACAGTTGATGGGTCAGAATCATATTGTTCTGAAATGTGGCTTTATCCTCTGCTACTTGTATACTCTTAGAAAATTATTTATCTTCAATTCTCAGGTAATAATAGGGTATCCTACATGATAGGACTGCTGTAAAGATTAAAAGAAACAATGTCTGCAATGGGCTTGACACTATGGATGAAAAACAGAAAGCTCTCTGTGACAGCTGTGATGTTGATGATGATGATAATGATAATTTTGGAAAGACATGGATCCAGAGTTAGTAGTTTCATATTTGTAGGAAAATGTATTAGGATGCTGCCTGTTATATAAAACCTTCTCACTTTTAACATGCAGGGATTCCAGGGCCAGTAGTCTACCAGTTTGTGATTTGTTAGTTATATGATCTTCATTTCCTTTAGCTCACATACTCAGACAGACTTCATATGCTACTCACCTTGCATGAAAGAAAAAATATATCAATATATCATTGCAGAAACTAATCAGGTAACCTAGTGATACAGTTTGGCTGTGTCCTACCCCAATTTCATCTTGAATTCCTACATGTTGTCGGATAATTGGTTGGAGGTAATGAATCATGGGGGCAGGTCTTTCCATGCTGCTTTCCTGATAGTGAATAAGTCTCACAAGATCTGATGGTTTTTTTAAGGGGGAGTTTCCCTGCACAAGCTCTCTTTGCTTGCTGCCATCCATGTAAGACATGACTTGCTCCTCCTTGCCTTACACCATGATTGTGGGGCCTCCTCAGCCACATGGAACTGTGACTCCAATAAACCTCCTTCTTTTGTAAATTGCCCAGTCTTGGATATGTCTTTATCAACAGTGTGAAAATGAACTAATACACCTAGGAAATCCAATTTTTGAAACTCTAGCTTCTTGAGAAGAATAACAAAAATCACACCCTTTCTTCAAATGACCTACAGATATATTCAAATACATGTGTCCAGTTCTAATAACCGTAACTGAAAATAGAAAATAAACAAACTGTGTGTATATAGCCCTGTCATTGACAGCTGCCTTAGGTCATTTGAGAACTGCCCTTATCTTTGGATGATTCTGTGATGTTTTCTGACAAATTTAGCCAAGATCCAGTGAGCCCAGTCAACTCAGTCATTCTGTAAAAGTTATACTGCTTAATAAATATTTTCCATTATCTAAAATTAAGGACTTATTTTTCTTAATTTTCTGGAATACCAGTTTCTCTCATACAAATGATTAGATATAATTTCATCTTGTTGGTCATGTTTCTTTACCTGAATATTCTTTAGATATATTTATTATTATTATCATGTATGATAATTTTAATTAGTCTAGCCTATAGTATAATTATTAAAAAGGCACACTGTATAGAAGCATAATATTTAAATATTTCCCTTATTAAAACAATTTTAATTAGAAAAACAATAATGGTAAACTGAAAGAGATTGAGATTTTAATCCAATCTGAGCCAGGTTTTATTGTGTGTTTTATCTGATTTTATGACAGGAGATTGTCAATATGATGTATTCAAAATAAATTTTATTTCTTTATGATGAAATGGCTAGGACTAAAGTATTATAGCATAGCACTTAGTATTATAATAGCGTTAGTGAACTGCAGAAAAACAATACCAAAATAAAATTACCACTTTCAAGGCCGCAAGACTTTGAAAGTAATGGATTTTTGATGAAAAAATTTCAGAGTACATTTGACATAACAAAAAAGATTGAAAATGGAAATGGAGTTTTTAATTATAAACCATATTGATTTAGTGTGTGTATGTGTGTAATAACATAATATTTACTAGTTTATTACATAATGCTTCCAAGTTTTCAAAGCCAATTCACATATATCATATATTTCTCAAAACAAATGCACATATGGGCATTTATTTCATTTTACAAATGATTAACCCAAAATTCAGAAAGTATTGGCTGATTGTTGTATATATATTTAATTGTTTCTGCTGTTGTCCTATTCTGTTTCCATTTGTGTTGCACAATATTTTAGCTACATTTATTTCAATGGCAGTTGACATACAGAGTATATAGGAACACATGTGCATGTATGAGTAAATATGTAATATATTTTCTAAAATATATGATATTTATATTTGTATATGCTTGTGTGTTTATCTGTGTATCTACCTATCTAGAGATTTATAATTACAAATGAGGTAAAGTATAAATATTCATCTTCACATGTGAATATTTTTTCTTAGATATTTTTTCTTAGAAGTCAATATCTGGCACCAATAAAAGAAATCTACCTATAGATAAATCTATATTAACAAATAAATAGAAATCAAAATATCTACATTCATAAGCAACTTATGATTAATAACCATATATATGGCAGTTATAAGAATCAACTTATTTTACTTTATACTCAATATTTTGCCTTTAATACTAATCAATACATATATAGTTTGACATGAGAAAGGCATCATGTGGTCAAGATTTTTTTAAAAATAGCATACCACTTCGTATTATAACAGTTGTGGCAAATTGCAGGAAAAGAAAATATTAAAGTAAAATCGCTCCTTTTAACAATAGTAACGCTTAAAGAGAGATGGATCTGGGACAATGAGAGTGCATTCGAGAGTAACACAGGAAAGGTTAGACCTTGAAGGTATAATTTGAAGGAAAACAAATGGTAATATATTTAAGGGGGACACTTGTCTAAGTGAAGCCAAAAAGAAAAGTTCAAGATTTATTCAAAGGAAAGTTAACAGTCAGTAGGGAAGCAGTGAGAGATGTGAGATCAGGCTCAAGCATAGTTTTGACGGGTCATTAATCCAAGTTAAAGAGCCTAGACTTTATTGCACTCACAATGAAGAATCATTAAGGGGAAGAAAATGGCAACTTGAAAGCAGTGTTTAAGTTGGTTGCCATGTGCAGGATGCATTAACGTGGTAGAAACTTCCACTTTGTGACTCTAGTAAAGAAGCTGTTAGAGAAATGATAGGTCAAAGACAGAAGGCAGCCTGGGGAACTTGCAATATGTGTGGGCATGTTTGTCTGCTTATGTTCATAGGTGACTGTTGCCAATCAAGTAATTTTTCAAAGTTACCAGTATTTCCTAGTCTTGAGCCAACCAATCACCAGTCAACCTGTTTGTGTGTTCTTTATTTTTGCCAATTTCCTGAGTTTGTAGCTTGTGTTTAGAAAAAAAAAAGTTCTGCTGTAAACATAGAGACGGCTGATGAAACAACTTACAGTCGTGGAGAGACTTAGGCAGAAGAGGACCGGTTTCCCTAAATTTTAAGGACATAATTTTTAAGAAAAAATTGTCTGATTTCACACCTATGTGGTCAGAATGGAGAAACAAACAGATAACTGAGTTTTAAAACTGCACATCTGGCGAAAAAGGATGCGAGTTTTATAGTCACAGAGATGTGGGATTAAATTCCAAGCCTGGGGCAAGTTATTAGGACTTAACTTTGCTAAGAAGTTATTTCCTCATTGCAACTTCTGTTAGTCCATTTGCACTGTTAAAAAGGAATACTTGAGGCCAGATAATTTAAAAAGAAAAAGGTCTAACTGGCTCACAATTCTGCAGGTTGAACATGAAGCACAGTGTCAGTCAGCATCTACTTCTGGTGAAGGCCTCAGGAAGTTTACAATCACAGCGGAAGGCAAAGGGGAGACAGTGTGTCACATGGTGAGAAAGGGAGCAAGAGAGTGACAAGGAAGTTTCAGGCTTATTTAAACAACCAGATCTCACTTGAACTCATAGCTGAGAACTCACTCGTTACCTCAAGGATGACACCCAGCCACTTCAGAAGGGATCTGCTTCCATAATTCAAACAGCTCCCACCAGGACCCACCTCCAACACTGGAGATTACATTTCAACATGAGGTTTAGAGGGGACAGACATCCAAAACATACCACTACTCTTCATGATGATAAAACTGATACACGTATCATTACTACACATATATATGTAGTTTTAATATAATATATAAAGTTATATATCTAATAATTAAATATATATACACACATATATTATATCATTACTGCATATAGTGTATATACATTTATGCTTTGTAAAATGCATGGAGGCCAAGCGCAGTGGCTCACGTCTGTAATTCCAGTACTTTAGGAGGCCGAGGAGGGCGGATCATGAGGTAAGGAAATCAAGACCTTCCTGCCTATCATGGTAAAACCCTGTTTCTACTAAAAATACAAAAAATTAGCTGGGTGTAGTGGTACACGCCTGTAATCCCTGCTACCTGGGAATCTGAAGTGGGAGAATAGCTTGAACGTGAGAAGGGGAGATTGCAGTGAGCCAAGATCATGCCACTGCACTCTAGCCTGGTGACAGAGCGAGACTTCCTCTCAAAAAAAAAAAAAAAAAAATGCATGGAACATAGTAAATATGCAGTTAAAAATATGCAATAATTAATCGCAAGCTTGATTTCTATATCCTATTTAAATTATTATCATCAGTAACCCAAAGAATACTGTCTCAAAATTATTAATTTCTAGTTAAAAGTAGATCCAAGCTTAACTATACAACCAGAAGTAGATACTGTCTCTTCAGATATTTCCTCACGTTTCTGGGGGTGTTCAAAATTCTGTGGACAACTTGTTGGAAAAGTTTCTCTAAGTAAAGAAAAATCACATGTATCAAAGAAGGAATATGGCAAACATCATGACATAGTCCAAGAATTGGACGTAGTTTACTAGTACTACAGCCTAGAAAAACTAAAAGGTGATACATATGTTGTGACTATATCACAGTGATCCTTATATGCCATATGTGAAATTTATATTTTATGCTGTGTTTATTGAGGAACAGGGCAATCAAAATAACAACAGCTAGAAAATTATTATTAGGATTATAGACCTTGGAAGATGAGATAAAAATAAACATACTTAAGGAAGTAGTAGCAATAATAATAATATTAGTAAATACGTAAGAGAGAAAAAAATAGAGGTCAATGATTATTCTCATAATTCTAGATTGGGCTATAATAACAATATTAGTTATAATTTATTAAAAGTTTTATATTCAAGGACCTCAGCCATGTGTCTTATATTAATTGTATCATTTGGCTGAGTGCGGTGGCTCACGCCTGTAATCCTAGCACTTTGGGAGGCCGAGGTGGGTGGATCACCTGAGGTGAGGAGTTTGAGACCAAGCTGGTAAACATGGTAAAACCTCGTCTCTACTGAAAATACAAAAAATTAGCCAGGTGTGGTGGCAGGTGCCTGGAATCCCAGCTACTTGGGAGGCTGAGGCAGGAGAATCATTTGAACCTGGGAGATGGAGGTTGCAGTGAGCTGAGATCACGCCATTGCACTCCAGCTTGGGCAACAAGAGTGAAACTCCATCTCAGAAAAAAAATATATATATATATATATCATTAACAGTTAATAATAACCAATTTCGACTTGCTCTTAAAATCTGCCTTGAATGTCTCAAAGACCTCCAAAACCTAACATGTCAAGACCTAATTTTATTTTCTTCCTCCTAACACTGCTGGCCACCAATAGCTTATACAACGCTTTTCCATAAATAAATAAATAAGATACAGCCTTTCTGGAAGGACAACTATCTCAGGAAGCAGATCAAGAGCAAGATTTGAGTGCAAAGTAGCCTCTTTATTTCATCTTTCTATTTCAACGTTTCTATGCAATACACAAATTTCACAATCATACCTGGTAGGCTTGTGACTTTTCCATCTGAGAAAATGGTACAAAAATCCTAGTTGGTTAAAGCAGAAATCTAAGATTCAGTTTTGATCTTTCTTTTCCTTTTACATTTCTCATCATGTAAATGAATTTTTTGTTTCAAAATATTTTTCAATGTTCACTTTTCCATCCTTACCACCATTTTTCTAGCTCAAAGCACTGTGGTCTACTTTGCAGCTAGTATCTTTCTTACTCCTCTCTCTATTTCTGCATAGACTCAACTCCCAGTAGAAAATAACAATGTGAACTTAAATACAGATTGAGAAACAGATATACATAAACCTAAGTAAAGGTTAATATTTATAATAAGAAATCATTAAGATATAGAAAAAAATTCACATCTCATTAGATAAAGTATAATGTAATTTCACATGAAAAGAATACAAAGTATTGACAAGGTATGTAAAATAGTCATTGTTATCAGTGTATTAATTTAAAATATAAAGAAATAAAATTTCTCTAAAGATTTTCAATAACTTTTTAGAGAAATTGGCATAAAACGTTCCATTGTGGTGATTATTTGTGGGAACAGAGGGTAGGGATTGAAAGATTGTAATTAAACTTAAACACTCTGATTTATTCTAAATTGTTTCATAAATTGATATTCACATTTTAGAAATTTCTGCAAAATTACATAGGCAGAGATTTGAAAAGTATATGACCCAGTAAACCTCTTCTAAGTGATTTAACCCGAGGAAATATGTTAAAAGAAGAAAAATATGTATAAATAGGTTCAGCATAGCATCATCTTTTGAAGAAAGTTAAAATAAATGTCCATCACAGTGTAATGGCTGTGCACATTCTTTTATATCAATGTTATAAATAAGACATATACATAGAAACTTGAATTAGCATCTACAATGTGATGTTAAATAAAAAATAAAAACATAAAAATATATATCAATTAGATAATTACTCTTTTAAGCTGGTATAGGGTTTTGAATGACATAGAAGTAACAAACTGGAAATACAATAATACAATTCTAGTGATTTATAAAAAGTATCTCATGTTTATCTGTTCATATTAATTGTGATTATCTTTAAAATTGTTATATTAAAAGATAAATATTCTATACCACTGGTGAGCAGTAAAGTTTGTGAATATGTCTGAATATTTGTGAAAATATGTGAAAAAAATTATAATTTCACCAATTTGGACAAAAAATTGTCACTTTTTATTTTTGAGAAATAATTGCTTTATTTTCTGTCATATTTGATTTCTGTCATCAAAAACTGGTGCTCAAATATTTACAAATGATTCTCAGTTTTTGACTAACATAGAGCAGATTTGTTTTCTTCATTTACCTAAAATTCATTTTGTGGAGTTCTAAATTTAAGGTTATCTTGTAAGATAAATTCATTCTGAAATGGCACTTTTCTTATTTACAGAATTTGAATGATTGGCATTGTCAGTTATCTGCCTTTAATGATTAATATTTAATATATATTATATATTGTAATATATATGTTAAATATATTTTATGGAAAAAACTAAAATATTTAAGAATTTCTCACACATACACATTGTATTTATTTTGTCATAGTAATACCCAATTTATTAAAATACAAATGGATGATTTAGCTAAATGCTGGCTAATTACAGTAAAAGCTTGTGTTAGTCCATTTTCACACTGCTATAAAGAACTACCTGAGACTGGGTAATTTATAAAGAAAAGAGGTATAATTTGTTCACAGTACCAAAGTCTGTACAGGAAGCATGGCTAAGAAGACCTCAGGAAACTTACAATTATGAGGCAAAGAGGAAGCCCACATGTCTTCACATGGCCAGAGCAGGAAGAAGAGAGAGGAGAGGTGCCACACACTTTTCAGCAACCAGCTCTCAAAATAACTCACTCGCTATCACAAGAACAGAACCAAGGAAGAAATCTGTCCCCATGATCCAATCTCCTCTCACCAGGCCCCACCTCCAACACTGGGGTTACAATTTGACATGAGATTTGGGTAGGGACACAACCCCAAACCATATCAGGGTTCATGTCAATAAGTAAATGAGAACACAGTAGTAAAGAAAAAAATAATTAGTAAAGAAAAAAATATCACAGTAATAAAAAAAGAGAAAAACAAAAGCCTATAAAGGGAAGAAAAATCCACTCAGACTCTCTACTAATCATAATAATGTGTGCATGAAAAATATCTTTTTAGGCTATGTATCATCAAACTTTAAAAAACTCAATTTACAATGAACTGTGTGGAAGCAGTTTCTGTTACTACGTCTTCTAGTTGGTATCTTTTTCTTTAGTTCAGATTGGCAGTATCTTTTAAAAGTCGTTCTGTGCCTCTTCCTCTTAGCCATAAATTCTGAAATTTATGGGTGAGATATTTACATATTACACTAATGAATGAATAGATATCTATAAATTTTCCATCTACGACATCATTGACACAAAATTGGAAACATTTAAATGTGTATGTTTTGGGGGCTTAAGAAACAAGTAAAATAGGATTTTTTTTCAGCTGTAATATTTCTATTTGACATAAAGCAAGACTGAACTGAACTACAGCAATAAGTCAGAAAATAACACATGCTGTTGAGGTTGCAGAGAAAAGGGGCACTTGTACACTGTTGGCAGAAGTGTAAATTAGTTCAACCATTATGGAAAACAGTATGGTAATTCCTTAAAGAGCTAAAAATAGAACTACCATTTGACTTAAAAATCCCATTGCTGGGTATATGCCCAGAGGAATATACATCATTCTCTCATAAAGACACATGCACGTAAATGTTTATTGCAGCACTATTCACAATAGCAAAGACATGGAATCAACCCAATGCCCATTAATGACAGACTGGATTTTTTTTAAATGTGGTACATATACACATAGAATACTATGCAGCCATAAAAAAGAATATTATGTCTTTTGTGGGAACACGGATGAGCTGGAGGCTATTGTCCTTAGCAAACTCAGGAACAGACTCCAAATACCACATGTTCTCGCTTATAAGTGGGAGCTAAATGATGATAACTCATGAACAAAAAGAAGGGAATAACAGATACTGTAGTCTCTATGAGGGTGAAGGGTGGGAGGAGGCAGAGGAGCAGAAAAAATAATTATTGGGTACTAGACTTAGTACCTGAGTGATGAAATAATGTGTATAACAAACCCCGTGACATAGATTTACCTGTATAACAAACCTGCGCATGTATCCCCAAACTTAAAATAAAAGATAAAAATAATTTAAAAAGTAGACGTTTCTAAATCCACATCCTTCTAAAACTACGACTCTATTTTCAAGCTGTGATCAGAGCCCAGCTTCTGGCATGAGTTTTCTATACATACGGTTTTCTCGTTTTCCCCTTTACTTGACTCTCTTTCCCCTTACAAACACTTTTCATAAAAATTATTTTATTGTAATTGTGATATATTTGCCACATACAGATTTTTAGGCAGCAGATATACCTTTTTAGGCAAAGCAACACAAAAAATAGCTGTGACTCTCATCTAACCCATAAAATGCATTATCAATAACTTGTATTACACATAACTGTACCTCTACAATATTGATTATACCACACCAAGAACTAAACTATAGATTTATTAATTCATATATAATCAGATTAAAACAAAAATCCTGTCAGGCGTGGTGGCTCACGCCTGTAATCCCAGCACTTTGGGAGGTGGAGGTGGGCGGATCACGAGGTCAAGAGATCGAGACCATCCTGGCCAACATGGTGAAACCCCGTCTCTACCAAAAATACAAAAAAATTAGTCAGGCGTGGTGGCATGTGCCTGTGGTCCCAGCTACTCAGGAGGCTGAGGCAGAAGAATCACTTAAACCCAGGAGGTGGAGGTTGCAGTGAGCCAAGATTGCGCCACTGCACTCCAGCCTGACAACAGAGCAAGACTCTGTCTCAAAAAAAGAAAAAATCCATTATGACTATGTCTCTTATAGGGAGCATTTAATGTGTTCATAATAATGCATTGTTGGCCGGGCGCGGTGGCTCATGCCTGTAATCCCAGCACTTTGAGAGGACAAGGCGGGTGGATCACGAGGTCAAGAGATCGAGACCATCCTGGTCAACATGGTGAAACCCCGTCTCTACTAAAAATACAAAAAATTAGCTGGGCATGGTGGCGCGTGCCTGTAGTCCCAGCTACTCAGGAGGCTGAGGCAGGAGAATTGCCTGAACCCAGGAGGCAGAGGTTGCGGTGAGCCAAGATCACGCCATTGCACTCCAGCCTGGGTAACAAGAGTGAAACTCCGTCTCAAAATAAATAAATAAATAAAAATAATGCGTTGTTGATACATTTTATGTATTTTTCTACATCATGCATCATCTGGTTCTGTTTTTAAATGTTTGCTTCTTTACTTTTGTTTGTTTTTCTGATTGTTTTGCACATTAATTTGGCTAATTCTTGGATTTCTTTTTATTTTTATTCATATATATGTTTTGATTCTATATCAGAACTTATTTCATTTCTTTTATTGGCCCTTAAAATGTCACCATGAAAAGTAATTCCAGAATTGAAAATACTTTGCCACTCTTTGTCACTTAAATGATTTATATGTGTCCTTATTTCTCAGTGTTATACTTTGCATAGTTTCTTACATTTTCTGCTTCATTTTTTCTCTTTAACTTAAGGAGATTTCTAGATATTTCATTTTTAGAAATTATATTTTGTTTAATCTTCCTGTCCATTCCTGAAATATTTTTGTTGCTTTCTAATCTTCATGATTGAAGCTCTGTATTTCTTTAATATTTCTTACATAGTTATTCTACATTCTTCGTTAAATGTTTCCTATATCTTCAGTTTGGAAGGATTGAAGTCTGTTGCTGTTAACTTTTAATTGAAGTAAAATGTACATATAGAATTTACCATTTGTTATTATTTTAAGATATATGGTTCAGTGGTAATAAATACATTCAAATATTTTTTCTTTCACCTTCTCTCTCCTCCACCTTCAGGTCTCGGTAACTGCCTCTTGTTTGCATTATCTGCTAAATTTTATTGAAGGTTGCTTGCTTTTTAATGTGTTATCTTTGAGATCACAGTAATAGATGTAATATTTGGAGGTTCTTTGAGCTGCAATATTGGAAGCTTCATTACATAAAGAATTTGGTTCTCTTTTGCTTCTTCCGGCTGCCAGCTAACACCAGGAACTAGCATGTTAACACAAACTAAGCCCCTCCTCCTCCAGGGCACTGTTCAGTTTCGGGTTCTTGGATTCAGCTTCATCAGAGCTCTCCTGTTGCTGTCTGCACCCAGCCTCAGGAGCAGAATACCTACCTTGGCTTCTTGCTACTCTGGTCCCAGACCATACATTTTATTTGGAGGAAGCATTGCTGGACACTTCCTTTACTTATGAAATGAGTGATAATTCAAAGAATGTGCATTTTGAAGAATATGTTTTCCTGTATTGAGAAGGTATCTCCCTATCTAGTCAACTTTATTTTGAAAGCAGAACTTCTTTGCTCTTCAAAAGGCTCCAATTCCTCTTCAACCATAATTGCTGTAGAAACACTGCTTAGTGAATAAAATATGGCCAAATCTAATGAGTATACTGTAGTCCTTGTCTTTCTTAACCTCTCAGCAATATTTATTATAGTTATCAATCCTTCCTTTTTTTGAACATGCATTTTTTTGATTTCTAAGATACTGTATTCTTCTAAGTTTTCTTCTTTTAAGTTTTCTTTTTTTTCTTTTTTTATCCTCTTTGTAGTCTCTTACCTCTTTTGATTGTTAAATAATGAAAGGCCTTAGGGTATTGCTCCAAATTGTTTCTTGTCTCAATATACTTCTCCTCCTGTATGAAATAATTTATTACCATGTCTTTAAAAATACAACTATGTATCAATAAGTTCCAGATATTGGATTCTACTTCATCTCTCTCCTCACATCAAACTTGTACATATAATAATTCAAAACATCTTTTTATATATGTTACTGGCAACTCAAATATATTATCCAACCTAACCTCTTAATCTTCTTGCCAAAGGATGTTCCTTTACAAGATTTTCCTGTCTTAATAAATTATATTGCTATTTATTCTATAACTGAAACCAGATTTTTAGGAATCAGCTTTTACATTCTGTCTTCCGTTATTCGTATGTTGCATCTATTATCATCAAATCGTGTCATTTCTAACTTCTAGGTATTTTTCTTGACTGTGCCCATTTCTTTTCACCCTCAATGCTCATAATGTCATACCTTCTCAGTCTTATGCTTACTCCCTCCTATCCAACTTCTTCATGATTAATAAGTACTATCTTTTATAAATTATTCAGTAGCTTCCTGTATACTCAGAATCCAGGCAAGACCCTTTCCTATTGTACAAAACCCTGAATAACATTTTCTTTAACTAGCTGTCTAGCAACATCTAATGTTTTAACATTTTCATCATCACGCCTCATCCACACTGGGTTTAAGTTAACTGTTTTATTTTTTTGAGACAGAGTCTCACTCTGTCGCCAGGCTAGAGTACAGTGGCATGATCTTCGTTCACTGCAACCTCCAACTCCCAGGTTCAAGCGATTCTCCTGACTCTTCTCCCAAGTAGCTGGGATTACAGGCACATGCCGCCACATCCAGCTAATTTTTGTATTTTTAGTAGAGATGGAGTTTCACCATGTTGGCCAGGATGATCTCGAACTTCTGACCTTATGATCTGCCCGCCTCTGCCTCCCAAAATGCTGGGATTACAGGCATGAGACACCGTGCCCCACCAAGTATAAGTTAACTGTTAATATAATAATGCTGCATAACAAACCCCCAGATATCCATGGCTAAAAACAACAAATTTTTTTATGCATGAGGCCCTGTGTCAACTATAGCAGCACTGCTACAGGCTGAAAAGCGTCTTCTCATTCTGCCACCCTTGCTAAAGGAGCAGTTTCTCTCTGGTGCATGATGTGAGAACACATGCACCACAGATGCACGGAATGTTAGAACACATGCTTAAGGAAACTCATAATCCATCTTTAGTATCCACTGAAAACTGACATGGGATCACTTTTAACTACATTCCATTGCCCAAAGAATGTCACATTCCAAGCCCAATGTTAATAGGGAAATCATACAAATTAAAATTTGATAAACAAAAATAAAAATAGATTGAAATTGTAATTTTTAAAAACTCATACTTTTCTGTTCCAAGGCCTTGGCATGAGCCTTCCGTAGTTTTCACTGAATTCTTTAAAGTTCAACCTTAAGACTACTTTTTGCTAAAAACAGGAATCCTTTCAGCTTTTTTTCCTTTTCATTTACCCTTAGTCATTAAATGAAAGAGAAATGACAACTGAGAATTCTGAGACAAGGTTCTATGTCAGTAACAATAACCAGGAAGCATAAAATCAAATTTAATTTTTAAAAACTTTTTTTATTTACATTTATTATTAAGACAGGTTCATACTCCAGCCCAGGCTGGAGTGCAGTGGCACAATCTTGGCTCACTGCAACGTCTGCCTCCTGGGCGCAAGTGATTCTCATGCCTCAGCCTCCTGAGTAGCGGGGACTACAGGAACATGCCACCATAACTGGCTACTTTTTGTATTTTTTGGTAGAGATGGGGTTTCACCATGTTGATCAGGCTGATCTGAAACTCCTGATCTCAAGTGATCCACCCACCTCGGACTCCCAAAGTTCTGGGATTATAGTTGTGAGCCACCATGCCTGGCCCTACAACTTATTAGATAATAAAAGACTATTCTGCAGAATATACACAGAAGTCTCATAAAGCCAAACGACCAAAAGAAGAAAGGAAGAGACAGAAGAAGGAAGGAAACAAGAAAGGAAAACAGGAAACAAAATGCCATTTATTAGAAAAATAGCCGGGTGTCTCACTCCTATAATCCCAGCACTTTGGGAGGCTGAGGCGGGCAGATCAAAAGTTCCAGACCAGCCTGGCCAGCAAGGTAGAACCCCATCTCTACTAAGAATACAAAAATTAGCTGGGCGTGCTGGCACATGCCTGTAATCCCAGCTACTCAGGAGGCTGAGGCAGGAGAATTGCTTGAACCCAGGAGGCAGAGGTTGCAGTGAGCTGAGATCGCGCCACTGCACTCCAGCCTTGGTGGCAGAGCAAGACTGTCTCAAAAAAAAAAATAATAATAATAATAAGTTAAAGTTGTTCACAAACAAAAACGAAGCCTGTGTTGCCAATGACTGTATAAAACCACATATTATTTCATACTTGACATATTATTTCATACTCATCATTTTTTAAAAATAGAAAAATACAGCAATACCAAGCATTAGTAAGGACATAGGCCTAAGAGAACTTTTATACCCTATCGTGGGTGTACATTTTTCAGCCAATGAAAGTTTCATGGGAAGAAAAAAAAGTCCATATATTATAGGTCCTATTCTGCATTACAATAAATTTTCTGGAAAATTTCTTAACCATTTTATATACAATGTTTGTGAAACTGCTTTTGCAAAAGTTATGATAGTGAGAAACATCTAATATAGCTAATTCCTTCTTTCTTCTAACCTCACAAGCTAACTGTCTTTGCTTATTCCTTAGCATATACCAAGCTGGTGATGGGAGGAATTTAGTTTATAGTTTAACTTTAAAACAAAGCTGGTAACAGTCGCTTCTCAGAACTACCCTCCCTGCTTAGTAGCTGAAGCTGCTTTTGTAAAACTAACAGATTGGCCACAGGTTAGAATTATGATTTAGGAATCATGTAGCCATAGGACATAAGATTTGTAACCTCCCCAATTGCTCCTGTAGATAACATCACTACTATAAAACCTAACACTAGTGTTTGAAGTGTTTTCAGAGCTTGCATTTTGATGCACCAGCTAGCATTACCCAGACCAATAACCCATACTGAGAAACTGACTCAACTGTCCTACTTCCTATAATTTTATCCTTGGACTATTAGCATTCTCCTATTCCTTAGCCCCCTGTCTACCAATCTAACCTTGAAAAATCCAAGCATCTGAATTTTCGGGGAAGCAGATTTGAAAAATATCTCCTGTCCCCCTCACCTGTCTGGCCCTGTGAGGGGATTTTTTTGTTTTTGTTTTTGTTTTTTTTTTTCCTGTAACACCTGCTGCTGGCTTTTCTGGGCAGTGCTAAGATGAACCTGTCAGCCAATTACATTGGCAAAAGAAACACCTGATTAACATAACATGATTATTTTCAGAAAAATAAAAATGAATGGTTTTAGTTTTTATTTATAACTCCCCATTAATTTAAGAAAAAAAGGCATGGCTGGGCATAGTGGTTCATGCCTGTAATCCCAGCACTTTGGGAGGCTGAGGCAGGTGGATCACCTGAGATCAGGAGTTCAACACCAGCTTGACCAACATGGTGAAACTCTGTCTCTACTAAAATACAACAAATTAGCCAGGCATGGTGGGGAGCACTTGTAATTCCGACTACTCAGGAAGCTGAGGCAGAAGAATCACTTGAACCCAGGAGGCAGAGGTTGCAGTGAGCCGAGATCGTGCCATTGCACTCCAGCCTGGGCAGCAAGAGCAAAACTCCATCTCAAAAAATAAACAAATAAATATAAAGGCAAATTTTTCCTTTATTTCCCTTTATTTTCTGCTTTTGTTCATTTCTTTGCTTTATCTGTAACCATTCTTACTTTTATATATCATGTATTCTTGTCTTTATATCTTTCCTTTAACTTTTTTTCTAATTATACCATATTTAGTAAGATAGCAAATAAATCTGTGGATGTTATAAAATAATTAATATATTTCTAAGAATAATAAATGATAAGGGAAATATGAGAAAAAACAGATATACATATTATTTTCTCAAGTGCCCATTCAGTAGAAGTCACATAACAAGACTGATTCTTACCACGATCTCAAAGTACAACCATGAGGTCAGTTTGGTAAGTGGTAGCTGCTTCATAAATCCTGTTGAATTCGTTGGTAAATGAATGAATAGATGTCCAACTTGTCAAGGTGAATAGCAGGAAGATTTGCTCACTATAGCTCAATAGTTCAACTTTGTTAGGTAATAACAGTGTAAAGGAGAACTTGAATTTAGTTTTAGTTTATCCATAAGGATAACCGACTGTAACCTCTACCTGAAAGTACTGTGTTACTACATTTTATCACCACTAAATGCTTGGTTAGAAATTCTTTCATAGCAATAGTGATAAGAATATAGTATTTTGAAATGTGTCAATAAACTAAACTAGTCTGGGCCTATTTAAAATGTTAGTTTACTTTGAGAAAGACAAGATGAACTAAGATGTCATTCTTAATGAGATCAATTTTATAAGAAACTAAGCAATTTATCCACTCCTCAAATTTTTACAAAGTCAATTTACCTCTTAATGTTCATGTATGTTCAAACCTTGCAAAATGGAATAAGAATAGTTTCTCATCTCTTATATCTTGCCTCTTGTCTAATCAAAGCATTTTCTCATTCAAATTGCATTAAGTGGTGCACATCAGATGAGTTCATCTAGTCACTGAATGAGAAAAGCATCCCACTGAGGGCTGAGCTAAAGAATCACTTAAAGCTTTTAACTATCAAGCTGTTTCAACCTATTTATTTTCCATGACATCAATTATCATTTTCACAGGATTGGTTTCTCAATAGTTTCTTTTCCTGGTGAGGTGACATAAAAAGGAAAAAAAGAAAAGTGATCTTCTTACTAAATTACGTAAATCTCAATTCCAAACCCCCATCATATCCCCAATCATTCTATTTAAATTCACTCATAAGTAATATTGTAAAATAGAGTGTTCTATTGTGCAAAACAGAATGTTAAAGTTTTGCTTGCTTTTTAAAAAAATGCTGGGGCATTTATAGCTATATATAAACAAAGAAATTCATCATACTAGTGTAATAATTTTCTGTTTGCTCACCATTGTTCATGTGATGATTAGAGAACAAATTTTAGAATCTGTTTCTGCTTAATTCCTTGCAATTGGGCCATTTCTTAGATTTTTTCAAATTGAATTGTATAGCATTCAAAAAACAGTCTAAGACAATTGGCTATTTATTATGTTTTATTAAAAACAGAAACTACATTAAAGAATAATCAAATTCAATTTAAAATTGGAATCTGAAGTTCACAAACATTATGCCACAGTTTGTCAAGATACCCACAATTCAATGTCATGTACCTTGTGCTAGAAACTTTTAAATTATATTTAAAAGGAAATAAAGAAATCAGATTTTGGTTCTGGCCAAACTTAAAATTCCTATCATTTTTTAATGGAAAATCAACCCTGACAATCACAATAACCATAGTAACGGGTCTCAGGAGTATTTTTTCATGCTATATGATATTGGTCTTTAAAAACTGGTTATTTTCTCTTAAGAATCTGGAATTTTGATAATGAGACTGAAAGACAGATTTTATGTAGAACTAGGACTGAGATATATAAATATATGATAATCAGTCATTCGTCATGAAGACCAGGAGGCAGAGAGTTATGCTTCCAGAGCAATAAATAAAGCTGATACTTGGAAAGAAACACAGACTACACAAAAGAGCTCTATAACAAATATGTACATGTACCCACTGAACCTCAAATACGATTTAAAAAGAAAAAAAATGTAATGCAATGAGATATGACAAGATATCACCCCACATCTGTTAGGATAACTATTATCAAAAAGACAAAAGATAGCAAACATTGACAAGGATGTGGAGAAAAAGGAATTCTTGCACAATGTTGGTGAAAATGTAAATTGGTACAGCTGTTAGGGAAAACAGTAGAGAAACCTCAAAAAATTAAAAATAGAGCTACCATATGATCCAACAGTCCCACTTCTCAGCATACATCTAAAAGAATTGAAATCAGGATCTTGAAGAGATAGCTGAACTCCCAAGTTCATTGTAGCATTATTCATAATGGCCATGATATGAAAACAGCCTGTATGTCTACTGACAAATTGATAAGAAAAACAAAAAACAAGAAATAAAATCCTGTAGTATGTATACACAATGGAATATTATTCAGCTTGAGAAAAGAAGAAAATTCTGCCATATGTGACTGCATGAATAAACCTAGAGGACATTATTCTAAGTGAAATAAGCTAGTTGCAAAGAAAAGATAATCAATTCTTCCAGTAACATGACTATTTAAAATAGTCAAACATATGGAAGCAGAGGGTAAAATGGAGATTACAGGGACAAGGGCAAGGGAAAATTTGGGGGTTTATGTTAAATTGATATAAATTTTCAGTTAAGCAAGGTGAAAAACTTCTAGAAATCTCCTATACAAGATGGTGCCTATGGTTGACAATACTGTATTATACACCCTAAAAATAATCCTAAGAGGTAGATCTCATGGTAAGTGTTCTTATCACAATAAAAGTTTTATGAGGACTCTTTTAGAAGTAATAGATGTTTATTACTTTGATTGTAGTGATTTTATTTTATATGCATATGTCCAAACTCATCAAATTGTTTACATTAAATATGTGCAGGGGTGTGTGCCTGTGTGTGTGTGTGTGTGTCTGGGTGGGTGGGTGTATATAACTTACCATAAAGCCACAGTAATGAAGACAGTGTGTTATTGGTATGAGCACAGACATACAGAACAACAGAACAGATTAAAATCCCTTCATAAATAAATGAAAAAAAAAAAAAAAAAAAAGAGCTGGCCTGGTGCGGTGGCCCATGCCTGCAATCCCAGCACTTTGAGAGGCTGAGGTGGGTGACTCACCTAAAGTCAAGAGTTCAAGACCAGCCTGACCAATATGGAGAAACCCCATCTCTACTAAAAATATAAAATTAGCCGGGCGTGATGGCGCATGCCTACAATCCCAGCTACTTGGGAGCCTGAGGTGGGAGAATTGCTTGAATCTAGGAGGCAGAGTTTGGGGTGAGCCCAGTTCGTGTCATTGCACTCCAGCCTGGGCTATAAGAGTGAAATTTTTCTCAAAAAAAAAAAAGGCCCCGATTTTTTGTGACTGCCAAGAATATTGTAGAGACCTTATCAACGTAGCTATCTAACTTCTACAGGGGAAGGATTGCTATAGAACTTCCAGGTTTGTATGCCAACAGCAGAGCAACAGATCACTGACAGTGGTTGTAGGAGATAGAGTTGAATCGTCACAAGGCAAAGCACCGAACAGGGCGGAAAGAGGAGAAATTCTCAAACCACAAATGTATTTCATCCAGGGGTTCTGAGTAAGAGACTTTAGGGGGATTTGTGGAGGTCAAGGGGCTGGAAAACTTGGGGTCATCTATTGGTCAGTGTAAAAAGGATGAAATCATCAGGATGTGGTAATTGCATTCCTCCACTAGTCAGCTTCTTACTGGTTGCTCCAGACCAGTTGGTGTCTGCTGGTATGCACAACCTAAAGAAAAAGCTCAAACAGAAGCTTATCATCTCACAATATCTTAGATTTAATCTGTAGAACAGAAAAATAACAAAGAGTCTTGGACAAAGGCCATGTTATCGTAATTCTGCTGTAGTAAGTAGCAACCAGTTATAAGGTAGTGGGCCAAAGGGCAAGATAGTTTAATTGATTGCTGCTGTAAGCCTAGTTGGGTTTTATTTTTTTGTTAATTGATTTCATGGGAATAGTTCAGGATCACTGGTTAAAATGCAAACAATATCTGTGTGCTTGTGTGCTGTGCGTGTGTGTGTGTGTGTGCATTTGAGATTCATTGACAGACTGACTATTCACATATGATAGATTCTAACAACTTGGTAAGAAAGCAAAGTTGCCACCAGTCACAATGGCTCATGCCTGTAATCCCAGTACTTTGGGAGGCTGAGGTGGGCAGATATCCTGAGGTCTGGAGTTTGATACCAGCCTGGCCAACATGGAGAAATGCCTTCTCTACTAAAAACACTGAATTACTTGGGTATGGAGAAATGCCTTCTCTACTAAAAACACTGAATTATTTGGGTGTGGTTGGGTATGCCTGTAATCCCAGCTACTAGGGAGGCTGGGGCAGGAAAATCCCTTAAACCTGGGAGGCAGAGGCTGTGGTGAGCTGAGATCCTGCTATTGCACTCCAATCTGGGCAACAAGAGTGAAACTCTGTCTCAAAAAAAAAAAAAAAAAGTTGCTATCTTCAAGAAATTACAGATAAAAAGGAGAAATAGATAATACATATATTATTATGTCACATTATGATGGGTACATTTATAAGTGAGATTATAATAATGTGTAAGAAGCATATAACTTACTGATTCACATTGGGAGGTCATAAGAGAAATTTGGATCAAGAAGAAGATAAATAATTTTATTTTTAGGACTTTAAAGATAAAGAAAATTAAGTCACCAACTTAAAATAGGGAATTTGTATGTAGTTTGTTTAGTGTGATGTGATCATATTCAATATTCCCATCTAGAGACCCAGCTAGTTGTTCATCAATTCCTCATCACTAAAAAAAACAAGCAAGCAAGCAAACAAACAAAAGAACAACCCTAGAAAGACTATTCTTTCTCTTTTGTCTTAGCAACTTTGTTGAAAATCATTTGATCATATATTTGAGGATTTATTTCTGGGATCTCTCCTTAATTCTATTGGTCTATAGGTTTGTCTTTCATGCCAGTGCCGTACTGTTTTTAATATGGTGGCTTAGTTCTGAAATTAAGAAGTGTGAAATCTCCATCTTTGTTCTGTTTTTACAACATGGTTTTGCTATTGGGATCCCTTGAGATTCTATATGAATTTTAGGATGAATTTGTCTATTTCTGCAAAAGTAAATATTGGTGGGAAAACTAAGTATCTTCAAGCAAATGAATGAAGTTGGACTTTTCCTAATATCACTTACAAAAATTAACTTAAAAATGAAATCATAATCTAAATATGAGACCTTATATTATAAAACTTTAGAAGAAAATATAAGACAAAAAATTCACAGCATTGTATTTAACAATGGTTTTTTGGATATAGCACTAAAAGCATAGACGACAAATGAAAAAATAGGCAAATCGGATGTCATCAAAATTTGTAACTTTTATGCATCAAAGGCCGTTATCAAGAGTGAAAAAACTCATCTCACAAAATGGAAGAAAAATATTTTTTAAATCACGTATCTCATAAGAGATTAATAACTAGTATTATATATATTTTAAAAACTTCTACAATTTAACATGAGAAAATAATCAACCCTTTAAAAATGAGCAAAAGACTTGAATAGACATTTTTTAAGACAATATTTGCTAACAGTTAACATGGACTTAAAAGATATTCAACATTACTATTTATTAGGGAAATATAAAACAAAACCATAGTGAGATACCACTTTGCACCAATTAGCATGGCTATTACAAAACAAAAACAGTTAAAAAATAACAACTGTTTTTGAGTATGTGGAGGAATCAGAATTCTTGCACATTGCTAGTGGGAAGGTAAAATCGTGTAGTCACTATGGAAAACATTAAAACTGTTCCTCAAAAAATTAAACATAGATGTACCATATTACCCAGCAATTTCACTTCTGGGCATATACTCCAAAGAATTGAAAGCAAAGGTCAAACAGATATTTGTAGACCAATGTTCATAGCAGCATTATTTACAATAGCCAAAAGATACAAACAACACAAATGTCTACCAGTAGATAAAAAGAAAAACATGGTATATGCATAGTGGAACATTACTCAGTCTTAAAAAGGAACTGAATTCTGATACATACTGAAATATGGATGAAACTTGATGGCATTATGCTAAGTAAACTAAGCAAGACAGAAAAATACAAATGTTGTATGATTCCATTTACATGAGATAACCTGAAACAGTAAAACTCAAGAGACAGAAAGTACAATAGTAGTTACAAAGGGTTGGGAAGGGGAATTATCGGTTAATGGATACAAAGTTTCAGTTTGAAATGATAAAAAAATTCTGGAGATAGATAATGGCAATGGATGATACAACGAAGATACAACAATATGAATGTTCTTAATGCCACTGAACAACATGTTTTAAAAATGTCAAGATGGGCCAGGAGCAGTGGCTCATGCCTATCATCCCAGCACTTTGGGAGGCTGAGGTGGGTGGATCACAGGTCAGGATTTCAAGACCAGGCTGACCAACATGATGAAAGCTCATCTCTACTAAAAATACAAAAATTGGCTGGGCATGGTGATGCACGCCTATAATCCCAGCTCCTCAGGAGGCTGAGGCAAGGGAATCTCTTGAACCCAGGAGACAGAGGTTGCAGTGAGCCGAGATTGTGCCACTGCACTCTAGCCTGGGCAACAGAGCTGGACTCTGTCTCAAAAAAAAAAAAAAAAAAAAAGTTACACATATTTTACAACAATAAAAATAATTTTTAAAAAGTACCTGAATTAAGTAGTCTTTTTCCAAGTTCCTTGAACTGAGAAATTAGGTGGCTTTCCAAGTCCCTTCTCTTAAAAACATTTGTTAAACTCATAGAAGTTATTTCATAATACTAAGCCCATTTGCATTATACATGCAACTGATTTACAAAAAGAAAACAAAAGCAGTATGAAGAAATAGGTGGTATTCTCTAGGCTGTGGCTTAAATTTTCTTCTCTCTCCCTGAGGAAAGAAACCTCTCTTTCCTGCCTCTTGTCTCAAAGAAGGGGGAAGTAAAAGTTGAGATGTAGCAGACATGAGGTCAGTGACCTGGAGGTTAAATATTAAATACCCCCCAACCCTTAAGATCTCAGATGATCTTAAGGGTGGGGGCAATATGGAGAAACACCCTCTATTGTTCCCATTCAATCTTGCTCAAGCCCCCAGACTTGCTTCACTGATCACGACCCCCTCACATGTACTTTCTAGAACTGTAAACCTTTAGAAGGGCTAGGATTTCCTTTGTCCCAGAGCTTGGTTCTTCAGACATGAATCTGCCAAACTCCCTGACGAATAAAAAGCCACCTCCTTCTTAAACCTGGTGTCTGAGAGGTTTTTTGCGGGGCTTGTCCTACTACATCCCTAGAAAAGTAAAAGTGGTCTTTAAGGGCTGCCCTCACTACATTGCTACAAAAAATAAACAACTCTTGGTTACGTGCACAGACATCTTGCAAATTAAGAGAAAACACATTTTCAGGCCCTTCGTGGATTTTTTTCCAGCAGTAAACACGAAGAGTATTATTTAGGACTACTTACACTTAACAAATACTTTATACCTAAAAGCTTGATCTTTGTCAAGACTTTTTTTCTTTGTGTTTAAGCAAAGTTTCACTACTATTCAAAATCCACTTGAATATATATAAAAAAAGCCATTGTTCCATGATTTTGCTGAGTGAATATATAATAGTACTGAAAGAGAAGAAAATATATTTGAATTGCACAACTTCACAAAGTAATGTCCCAGTGTAGACTGAAATAATTTGTAGCAAAATGTGTTATGGCTAACTTCAAATAGTTTTACATTATAGAAATATATGAAAGGCATAAATTTAAATAAATAATCTTAAAAAGTCCAATTCATAATAGTGATCAATACATAAAATGTATAGCCAAATTACTATCATGTTAGTACAAGGAAATCAAGATGATAACCAGCATTTGGAATAAGAAATGTGTAAAGACTGCATAATTTTGATTACAGAATGCATGACTTATGTTCCATTGTCCAGTCTTTACTACCTCTATGTGGTGTTTTCAGTTTAGCCTCGTTGGGTTTCTTTCAGTACATTTAACATACTTTCTCCATTGTAAATCAAGAATGTTTACGTTTGTTTGTTTTTCAGAGGAAACAAAGTACTGTAACATTTTTTTCTAAATTCCTTAAAAATGAAATGTGTAATTATAATTTTATGACTATTGCCTATTTTTAAGAAATTAAGTTTATGTGCTGCAAGGATTACTTTAATTACTTAATGTTGACTAAACCTTCTATTAGGAGAATTGTTTATTTGGGCTTGCGTATTTTCAAGTGATGTATTTATCATCGTTTTAGTGTTTTAAATGTAAAATATATTGTTTGTTCTTATGGCTACTATTTTTTTTCCATGAAAGTTTTAATGCTTATTTCTGGAGGAAAGGCTCTAAATTGGTTGAATAAAACATAAAATTAATCTAAAACACTGAAATCTGATTTTATTTGTTGTAGAATGTGTGAATCTATCTACCTATTTATATATAGACAAGACAATCTGCAAGTGTGATAGTTTGCTCAAGCAGTGAAATGGAAGTACGATGATGCATATTTGACATCTGAGTTAGTGATCTAATGATTCATAGTTTGCTTTCCATTATGTAGTATCATCAAATGGTGTGATTTAGTTATTGATTGAATCACATTATATTAAAGAGGAGTACAGTAACCATGATGAAAAACCAATAGTGATGTTCTGGAAGCACTTTGTAAAATTTATATTATCCACAACAATGAAGAAGTTCAAACCACAAAGACATAATTAAAAGTTGTAATATGTGTGAAAAAAAGGATGGTTTACTGTCTTACTGGGAGTTGTATAAATCCAGTCACAATGTTGATTATATATATGCCCACAAATAAAGCAGGGGCAATAGCAAATTTATTTAATTAAACAAAATGTATGAATGGATTTTACTGTGAAGGATAGCAGCAAGACTTCAGTGCCTGACGATTGATACTCTTTTTACAACAGGGTGGAAATCTTGATGAATTTATGTAAAAATTAACATTTGGCCTAGATTTATTTTTTAAGGGAGATTATTTTGCCTTATTAAAAATTATAAGTTTTAATGATGACTAGGGAAGTAATACTTGCATGAAAATCTACCTAATATTCAGTCAAAGAGAACATATGAGATTTAAAAGACTATGCAGTTTTGATTCAATATTGAAGGAAATTTTAGAAATTTTAGTATGAGAAAACTTCTTCACATAATTTTCCAGCAATCAATGAGCAGAACTGTCAGGAACTACAGCTTATGTATTTCTATTCTAAATTGAAGTGAATGTAAAGGCAAATTTGAAAAACAAAGTGTATGGCTTTGTGTTTGTATATTTGTTTGTTTTTAATTAGGGATATGTGAAATATTTTTCTATGATACTGAGAATGTCAGAAAAGATTACTTTTATAATTATAATAGCTTTAACAAAGCAATGCCATATAAAACTTCCAATGTCTTTAATAGTCATGAATTCACAGGCATAACATCATCATATTTTATACACAAAATTATATTTTTAAAAAAAAATTAATGTTTAGGATAAGATAATAAGATTATTAAGCTTATGAATGCATTAATATTATGAAATATTCAATTATTTCAGGAAAATGTCAGGAAACACATAGGGACCATTTTAAGAATAAAATGACCACTCTTCTACTCAATATCAAAGTTAAAAAGTAATAAAATGACTTTGAAGGCTTAACAATTTCATTTCTCCCAGGGCCTAAAGATTCCAGTGTACCATCTTCCAGTTAATTAATTCTTGCTTATGACATGTGCAATCTTGCTTAGTTTTGTAAAAACTTCAGTAAAAGCTGTTATACTTTTTATTGTTATTTTATTATTTTTTACATATTTTTATTGTTCATAGATTCCTTGCTTATAATTCTAAGCTTTGAAGAGGCAATTATATTTATTTTATTATCTTGATTGCTTTGCAACTCATGTTGCATTTTTGCTCTCTGTAAATAGATATTTTGACTATAACATTTTTGTTTTCCTTAAAAATTGATTTTAAGACTTTTTCATGACCTTTAGAAGAACTGGATTCCTTTGAGATGACATCTGCCAAGCACCTGAATGTACTTTGCAAGACATCCAATCCCAAATTTTTTACTTCTTGACTTAGAAGTAGTGAATTTTGGCTACAAAGCCACATTGTAAAACATATATGGATACACATTCTAAGTCATGTTTTTTACATGTCTGTTGATTACTCTTCTTCGAATTGACAATCCACTCTCAGCAAGTTACAAAGGAATTAACATTCCATGTGGTACCCAAGGAGTATATTTTACATTCCTGCTTACATTCAGAGTTCTGGTTTAGGTTTTGAGTGTTCCTTTGATCCTCTACTGTGGATGGTCTGTGATTGGGCCTTGTCTCTTCTCTGTGGTGTTTTAAATAATTAACTCCAAGTTCACAGGGTTTGGGAGAACTCAGATGAAACCTGGCTGCAAGAAAACACTTTTATTCCGTGACTCACCTCTCCACTCAGGTCTCTGACCTGAAATCATCTGAAATTCTTATTATACGACTAATGATTTTTAGGTACTATATTTTATATTTTATCCAGAACTATTAGTTTTCTCAGTACAGGGAATAATCCAGTGCTATCCTGTCATATTAGCAGAAATAGCTGTTCAGATAATTTTTTGTCTGTTTTAAGATGTAATGTTTAAAATGACTTAATCATTATCATTTGATTATTCTCTATCAGCAAATTATTTTCTTTACTCATTATAGAATTTAAAGCTATTATTATTAGTGAGCACAACTGCAACCATATTTAAACACTAAAATAAATGCTGACAAAATATTGTCCAGAGTTAATGGACTCCAAGAGTATATTAGGAATTCACCATATATCAGTCTGCCATGTTAAAACATGAAAACATCCAGCCTTGGCATGTACTATGCCTCTCGGTTTAGTCTGCCATTTAATCTTAATCCATAGGAAGAACTAAATCTTTGATGCATATTTTCTTTCCCTAACCAAATAATTTCTGCTATTCCTGAATAATCATAATTATCTTATAGTACTTTTTAATTTACTAGAGATAAGGAATAGGAAAAAACTTTGTTGATTTAAAGCCTAAGCTATTTGCCATGGAGCAAGTCATCGAATCTTAGGTAGAAGACTACAGATACTGTCATTTCTCACAGTGTTATAATAAAATAATAATATTTTAAAATAATATATTATGTCTTACTCTCATTATTAATATTTTTGAGTATTTAATTATGTAATTTATATTTGGGAAGCACTGTTGATCCTAAAAATTTGAAAACCTTCCTCTGAAAAAATATGTACATTCTTTTTCTGGGTGGGTGACTCACGATGTGAGTAAACGCCTATGTGTTTATGTGTTCAGACTTATACTCCAGGACACATCTTTAAAATGGTGACTTTCGATCCATTAATTTAATTTTTAGACTAAATTCAACTTTCCCTATACTTATACCGGAAATACATCCTAAATTGTATTGGTCTATATAGTAAAAATGTGTATCTTAAAGTTATTTAAAATCAGGATTAACTGAATGTATCAGGAGCCTTCATAAATCATCATAGAAGATGCTGCTTCATCAATAGTATTTTTTTAAAGTCTTTTGACTTCTAGAAAGCTGACTGGTTCAGGGGTTTATTAGTCTGCTAATAATGTCAGAACAATTTTTCACATTCACTTAGAGTGGAAGCTATTCAGAAAAGATGCTCACTGGGATATGAACATAATGGCTTTTTCTAATTCACTCCCGTGCTTGCCACCCACATATTTTCTTTCTATTATTTCAGAGATGAAATTAGAGCCATAGTCAAGAGTTTATAATTAAAGTGACATTGTTACTGTGTTTATATTATACCCAAAACAATGATCAAAGATTAACTGAAGGTCAAGGCACAATGTGTTAGAAAACAAGCAAACACACATACACACAGCTAAACTAGCACCTAAGGTTAGCAGCATATAATAAGTGGAAAAATTCCTTCTTGGTGATGGGAGAATCTACTACAACCAAATGTGAAAATGAAAGGCGATGGTGACAGAAGTTAATTTTGTTCATATTATGAGCATTTATAGCAGACACAGCACCAGGCAAGATCATAGAATGGCAAAAATTGAAAGCACAAAAGACTTATTAAGGCCTTCAGGCTCATCTCACACTCAGTAAAAGCTTGTTTAGAGTAAGAATAATGGATGGCTCCTACTCTGCTCTAGTTTGAAATATTTTGAAAAGCAAAACATTTGCTCTTTCTAATTTCAATTCAGTACAGTCCCAGGCTAACACAAACATGTAAAATGTGTGTACCTGGAGCGCCACAAAAATTTGTTCATCAAACATAACCAATTCTGCCTTTGTTGTTCTTTAGATAGCTTTCCTCATTGTCAAAATGGCCTCCCTGTAGTTTCTACAGCATTCTCTCCAATTATTCTAGTTCATAACAGAGGCCATGAAGCATTTCCTCATCTCTACAATTTTATTTTTTTATTTAAAAAATTATACTTTTTATTTGGAATTGATACTAGACTTACAAAAAATTTGGAAAAATAGTAAAGCTACCTCCCTTACATTTCTCTTCCATTTTATCCAATGTTAATATCTTAACCATAGCACAATTGTCAAAACTACAAAATTTAATATTGTTATAATTTTTTATTTATTTATTTATTATGCTTTACGTCCTGAGGTACATGTGCAGATCATGCAGGATTGTTACATAGCAATGTGGGGAGTGATAACCGGAGAAATACTTAATGTAGATGATGGGGGGATGGATGCAGTACCTAATGTTATCCCTCTCTAATCCCCCCACCCCCTGCTATCCCTCCCCTAGCTCTCCCACCTCCCAACAGGCCCCAGTGTGTGATGTTCCCCTCCCTTTGTCCATCTGTTCTCATTGTTCAACACCCACCTATAAGTGAGAACATGTGGTGTTTGGTTTACTGTTCTTGTGCCAGTTTGCTGAGAATGATGGTTTCCAGCTTCATCCATGTCTCTGCAAAGGGCTAATATCCAGAATCTATAAAGAACTTAAACAAATTTACAAGAAAAAAACAACCCCATCAAAAAGTGGGTGAAGGATATGAACAGACACTTTTCAAAAGAAGATATTTATGTAGCCAACAAACATAAAAAAATGCTCATTATCATTGGTCATTAGAGAAACACAAATCAAAACCACACTGAAATGCCATCTCACACCAGTTAGAATGGAGATCATTAAAAAATCTGGGACAACAGATGCTGGAGGGGATGTGAAGATATAGGAATGCTTTTATACTGTTGGTGGGAGTGTAAATTGGTTCAACCATTGTGGAAGACAGTGTGGTGATTCCTCAAGGACCTAGAAATATAAATTCCATTTGACCCAGCAATCCCATTACTGGGTATGTACCCAAAGGATTATAAATCATATTAAGACACATGCACGCTTATGTTCACTGCAGCAGCGTTTACAATAGCAAAGACTTGGAACCAACCCGAATGCCCATCAATGATAGACTGGATAAAGAAAATGTGGCACATGTACACCATGGAATATTATGCAGCCATACAATATTATTTTTAAAACTAAATAGTTTATTCAAATACTGTCACTTTTTCACTATTGTCCTCATGTTGAATACCTGTAATTACTTATGTAAGTACAGTTAGAGATATTTATTTTGTAGTCATAAACATATAAAGTAATTAAGGCCATGATTTTGGAGGAGATCACCTAAAAATGAATGCAAAGTACTGATCACTAAAGTTAGCTATCATTTTGAAACTGAGAAGATAAGATTTTATCAAGTAGACTGAATGGGTCTATCTGGTAAATTCTGAAGTAAACCAAGTAATTAGAATGTCACTGAGGACAAATGAAAAAAGGTGTGTGTGTGTGTGTGTGTGTGTGCGCGCGCGCGCGCGCGTGCGCATGTAGGTGTGTGGATCGGGTATAGAGAAAAACATTGATGATGCAAGAAAAAATATTATTATTATTATTTATTATTTTTTTTTGAGATGGAGTTTCGCGCTTGTTACCCAGGCTGGAGTGCAATGACGCGACCTCGGCTTACCGCAACCTCCGCCTCCTGGGTTCAGGCAATTCTCCTCCCTCAGCCTCCTGAGTAGCTGGGATTACAGGCATGCGCAACCATGCCCAGCTAATTTTGTATTTTTAGTAGAGACAGGTTTTCACCATGTTGACCAGGATGGTCTCAATCTCTTGACCTCGTGATCCACCCACCTCAGTCTCCCAAAGTGCTGGGATTACAGGCGTGAGCCACTGCGCCCAGCCAAAAAATTATTTTCTAATTGTGAGAAAGAGTCCTTGTGTAGAAAATATGGGATTTAATATTGTGTTTACAAAACATAGCTGAGCACAGTGGCTTGTGCCTGTAATCCCAGCACTTTGGGAGGCCAAAGTGAGTGGATTATTTGAGATCAGGAGTTTGAGACCAGCCTGGCCAACGTGGTGAAACCCTGCCTCTACTAAAAATACAAAAATTAGCCAGGTGTGGTGGTGGGCACCTATAGTCCCACCTACTCGGGAGACTGAAGTAGGAGAATCACTTGAACCTGGGAGGCAGAGGTTGCAGTGAGCTGAGATCACACCACTGCACTCCAGCCTGGGTGACAGTCAGGCTACAACTCAAAAAAAAAAAAAAAAAAAAAAGAAAGAAAGGAAAAGAAGTGGAATGTTCAATCATTTGGCTAGAAGAAAAATCTATGTTTATGGATACAAGCCTAGGTAGGATGGTGGGAAATAGAAAGATGTCTAGAAATTGTCTTCCTTTTAGTTTTAAAATAAAAACACAAGATTACCAGATGAAAGTGCGGACTTGGGAAATGGTTCCAAAATAAGGGCCATATAACATACGCAGTTTTAAGGATCAGAAGCTCAACACATCGAAGGTCATTTCTTACCAATAAGTTGTCCATATAGTCTTCTTTAAGCTGATCTATTGGGTGGATCTCTTCCAAATGGCTTTTAGATTGAGCCTCTGTCTAAAATGTGGCTTTGTAGACTTCAACATGGAGCTTGTCCAGGTTGCAGGAAAGATCAAAAGGGAAAATGTTAACAAGAAACAAAAGTTTTTAATCCACAAGTGAGTCATAGTCTATACTCACATTTCATTATCTAGAAGAGGTCACTTGTCTCCACCTAACTGTGACAAGGCCAAGAAATATAGTTCAGTTCTACAACCAGGAGACAGAAATGACTTTCATTAAGTACATAGTTCATTTCTGCTACAGTAGTGTTCAGGGTTTGAGGAGAAAAAAGGATGCAACATGTTAATTTAAGTCATTAGGAAAATGGAAATTACTAGATGTAGGGAAGTTGCTGAGTAGTACAAAAGTCTCTGTTGAGGTTGATAGTTTTAAAGTGGTAGCATTTAATCTGGTTTGATACTCATTCTTAAAGTCGTGATCATGGCTTTAAAGTTAGAGTAGTCAGTAATGTGAACTATGGTAATGTTTCTGCCTGTGGGAAACAGGAAATGAGTTGGATTTAGCCATATTAGGGTTTTGCTTAGAAGGATCGAGAGAGAAGCAAGAGAGTTGAGGGAATAAGCAAATGAGTAATTATAAAAGGAATTATAACATCCAAAACCAATAGGGAAGAATGTAAGGACAAAATCTCTGTGACTTTGAAAAGATTGTAGGGTCAACAGATTTATGGTCTCAGAGATATTTAAAGCATAACAAAAATCACAAATTATTGCAGTCGGGGACCAAATGGAATGAGGTAGAAACACAGTTGTGTGTTAATGAAGTGCTTGCAATAGGTGTAACAATGAGAGGTGAGTTAAAGGAGAAGAGCATCAGAGAGGAAGATATTGAAAGTGTTCCCTACATGAATATCAAAATAACAATTAATTTGACAGGAGAAATAGAGGGCATGGCAATGATTCAGAGGCTAAAATCTTCCATTTTTGACAAGGATGGCATGGGAGACTGAACTGCCATATGATTTTCAGAGGAACTGAATGGTTTATAGAGAGGATTGTCTGAACATAACTCAGAAGGGTGAAGAAGATATTTGCCTCCAGGAGAAGTAATATGTTTTAAAGGAGAAACAACAACCACTGGATGACTGCATGGAAAGCACGGTAGTAATTTTGTTTAAAATAAGATGATGAATCAACACTGGAAATAAGAAATTTTGTTGATGAAATAGAATGGATTTCACAAAGTTTTTTTTGTTTTTTTTTTTTTTTTGAGATGCAGTCTTGCTCTGTCGTGATTCTTCTGCCTCAGTTTCCCAAGTAGCTGGGACTACAGGTACATGACAATATGTCTGGCTAATTTTTGTATTTTTAGTAGAGATGGAGTTTCACCATGTTGGCCAGGCTGATCTCAAACTCTTGACCTTGTGATCCACCCTCCTTGGCCTCCCAAAGTGCCAGGATTATAGGTGTGAGCCACTGCGCCCAGCTTCACAAAGATTCTTGATTGTACGGCGGTGTGACATTGGGTCAGATAAGGCGATTTGCAGTTTTATTCCAGGATTAGAGTCTTGTTGATGAGGGATAACATTTAGGAAAGTAATTAATTTCGGCAGCTCTGAGCAGTTGTTATTTTATCTGTTTTCCCCGCTATCCCTTGAGCACAATCCCTTTGCATACATGGGGGTTTAATCTCACAAATACACGTGCACACACACACACACACTCACAAAAGTAATATGACATGGTATGTAAATCATATGTAGCATAAACATATTTGAGAGGCCAGAACATAAACCAATAAAAATGTCAAATGCATTATAAAGGCCAAAATGTTTTAATAAACAAAGAGAAAAATTATATAAGCATCAGAGTTTATATAAGCATCAGAGGTTTTTTGTGTTGGTTTTTTCCAATCGTCTTATCCTGAAGGAAGAAAAATTATTATCTAAATCAATTGATTATTTTTCTCATAATTCTAGTAAATCAGTAGTTATAAATACTTGAGAATGTTCAGTGATATAGAACTTCAGAAACTATAATATTCATTTTATTAAATTTACTATCAAGGCTTCAAAGAGAACCAGTGATGGTTTTAATAAATGAAGGTGTAGTGTCATATACAAGGACTGCATACCACAGATTTAATTAATGTTTATGCTAATTGGTCTTTACTAGTGGAATATTAAATATATGATAATTATATAAAAATAATAGTAAAACATAAATACTTCATTAAGATTATTGATATTTAAATCATACAATACTTACACAATGGTGCTGTAGGCTTTACTGATAGTAATCATGGCCAGGTTGTCATTCCCAGCTATAGTTGGTTGTGCTAAATGCTTTTTTTGAAAATGTAAATTTGTTCCAACTTGATTGACATAGTCGGAACTGTTTGAGCAAAATGAAGTTTTTGCATTTGCTTATGTGCAAACTCTTCCTGGAAAACATTAGGTGCTCACGTAAAGCTGTACCCAGATGAATGAGTCCAAGCAGGAATTAAGCAAACTGCATACACTTCAAAAGTCTGCTAGTTACTTCCATTCATGGTACACGTTAGAACTTGGAATGGTCTAAATGTTAGTACCTGTCCAAACCTCCAAGGCAATCAAATTAGAATTTAGGGCCTAAACCCCAAGGCAATCAAATTAGAATTTAGGGCCCTTGGGAGGGCCCTAACCCTAACCCCCAAGGCAATCAAATTAGAATTTAGGGCCCTTGGGAGGTGATTAATCCACGAGGGCAAGGGCCTTCAAGCTGGAATGACTGGCTTTATAAAATAAGGCCCCTGAAGAACCCTCACCCCTTCCACCATGTGAGAACACTGCAAGAAGGTGCTATTTGTGAAACAGAAAGTGAGCTCTCACTAGATACTGAATCAGCTGAAACCTTAATCTTGGACTTCCTAGACTCCAGAACTGTGATGAATACATTTCTGTTGTTTATAAGCCACACAGTTTATGGCATTTTGTTACAGCAGCCCAAAAGGACTAAGACAGTCCTATTTTAGATAACCCTCTTTCCAACCCTGACAAAATTCTGTTATTCTGACCCACACCTCTGCAAGTAAACCTTAGATCCATTTCAAGGTAAAACGCCATTGTTTTAATAGTATTTATATGTTTCTTAACCATATAATTATATTATTATTTTTAATAGTACCTACATTTTTTATTATTTATCAGATGTCACTGATAAAATTTTTGAGTGCATGTTTTCCTAACCCCATTTTTTCCATAAGCCCTGTGGTTTATATTTCATAATTTTAAATAGTGCGGTAATTTTAATGAAGAACTAATTATACTGGAAAGTTCCACTTTTCAGCCTCCTTTCAGTAATGTTATTATGTAACATACTTTGGCTAATGGGCTATGGACAGAAGGAACATGTAACTTCTAGGACAAAGTATAAGATCACAGGCCCACAACCTTCCAATTGTCTCTGATCCTGCTTAATCAGTGTGGGAGGATGGGTGTTCCAGATGGTGCAGCTGTAGGAGGTGGAACCCCTGTCAACTAGATCATTGCATCCCTGCATGAAAGACACTTCTTTTTAAAAAATTTGACAACATAATCAGATTTCATATGAAAGAAAAATAAACATTTGTATCGTTAAACCATTGAAATTGTGAAATTGTTTCCTACTGAAGCATAACATAGCATGTTGACTTGTATAGGAGGGAAACCCATAATCCATGAGTTTGGGGTTTGAGTGTTTCAACATACACCAATGTGCAGATTTTTAATATTCATCTTTATTAATCTAACTTTGAATAATACATGGTGCTCTGTATGCAAAATGTTCTGCAGTTTTTACTAAATACATCACAGTAAATATTGTGACTCCTCATCACTTCCTGCCCTCACTCTATCCACTTTCTTACCCTTAGAGCCATAGAATGAAAGTCAGGTCATCTGTCTTATGTGAACAGTTCAATACCTCATATGTGAAGGATGAGAAGGAAATGATTTTACTTTGCTTATGAAAATGAATGCAGTTGTCCCTGTTTTCTCCTGAAAGAGTCTACTCCTTACTCTGGCTCTTTGGTAAATAAACAAAATCTCTTCAGGAGCAAGATAGCCCTTTTGTTCTTCTTCTAATGCATATAGATATCTCTAACTTTCTTGGTTTAATTTAGCCCCTTGAAATGAAAGTACCAAGAGAGTTAGCCACTCCAGTCTTCTTGGCACTTGGGGGCTAAACGATTGTCCTCCTAGAGATAGGAGAAGATTTATTATTTTGGTGGGGGGGTAAGAACACTTAACTGTACAAATGGCTACAGATATAATTCTCATGCTATATGAAAAGTCTAAGGTGATAGATTTCTAGCCATATCTATCAATGAAGCAGAGAAGATAGCTCCATTTTTGTAACCAGATAAAAAAATTACCACAATTAATTTAAAATTAATCAAATTGAATCTTACACATGCTTTGACAAAGTTGACAAATTATGTTCTTACTGATATAGGATTTGATCATTTTGTACTCCAGATAAAAGCAAACACTATATAATCAAATACTATAAATGTCTGTTTTTAAATTTTCCAAGAATAAATTCTTGTTTCTGACAATATTGGTAGCAGCTGACACTGTCCAAATGCTAACTTTTGGCTACATACTATTTTATGTGCTGTTTTATATTAACTTAGTTATTTCCAAGAACCCAATAAGGTGGATACTAATAACAGTCCCATTTAATCTGTAATACAACTAAAATAAAGAGAAATTTGTCCAAGTACACACATTTAGCAAAATACGTAGTTACAATCTGATCCTAAGTCCAAATCTGATTCCTTTCTCTTAACTATACTACTCTGAGGCAGTATGTCCTAGTGTTTCTCCCTGTTGCCCATTCAACTCAAGAGATTTTATTGAAAGGAGATGGAAGTTAATGGATCAGTTGAATTAATATTAATTTTGAGAGTGACGAAGGCAACTGTATATAAAGTTACAGTAATTCCAATAACAAACTCAATGGAGAGTCAAAGAGCAAAATGGATACGGCTAAATCAGAAATCAGAAATGGATAAAGAGAAAATTGCTATAGCTTAAATTCATGTATCAGAAGTTAAGTCCCAAGTAATGGTATTAAGAGGTGGAGCTCTTTGGGAAGCATCTAAGTCATTAGGCATCTGCCCTCATGGTGCATTAGTGAGCTTTTAAAAGAGGTTGAAGGAAGTTCACTGACTCCTTTTTCTCTTCAGCCTTCACCGTGTGAGAACATAGAGTCTTCATATCTTGCCCTATGAGGATGCAGTAAAAGGCACCGTTTTGGAAGCAGAGAGCAGTCTCTACCAGACACAATCTGCCAACACCTTGATCTTGGATTTCCAGGCTCCAAAACTGTGAGAAATAGATTTTATTGCCTACAAATTACCCAGTGTGGCTTTTTTCTTATAGCACCATGAATGGACTGAGATGAAATATAAACATGAGGTAAGGAGATACAAAGGATAGAAATAAAGGTATTTCTTTACATGTAAAACAACTTGCAGGAGAAAAGAGAAATAAAACATATATATGTGAAAAAATAGTGACAAATAATTGCCATAAAAAACTGTGAGACTTCATATTTTAAAAATTAATGTAATGCTAAGTGGTGTGCATAAGAAAGAATTTAGAGCTGAAAACAATATAGCCAAATTTAAAAAATCAAAGACAAGGATGAAATTGTAAAATCTTCCCAAGAGTAAGAATTATAAAATAAAATGAATTTGAAAATATTCTTGGTATAAACATTGAATATAAAAAAAACAATGGGGTCATATTTCCAAAATGTCAAAGGAAAAGAACTTAAAACCTTGAAATTTCTTATCTAGTAAAATTGTAATTTAACTATGAAGACAAAATGAGTATGTTAAGAGTCATATTAACATTTGAAATTCAACCAAAACTGTTTTTGAAAATGCACTTAAAAATAACCTAACAAGGAAGGATAATTCAGGATATTAAAAGATACCTATGAGGGTAGTCAAGAATTAACTTAAACAAAGTTGCTATTGTATGAGAAAGGAGGCACACACACACAAAGTATAAAAATACTAAAGATATGTTCTATGTGATAAAAACATAATGGGTTGGGGCTTGTATTTGTCAGTAGCGGGCTGCTATAACAATGTATTATAGACTGGGTGGCTTAAACAGTAAACACTTCATTGATCTCAGTTCTGGAGGCTGGGAAGGCCACGATCAAAGTGCCAGCTGATTCAGTATCTGGTGAAGGCCCTCTCTCTGGTTTGCAGGTGGCCACCTTCTTGCCATATCTTTGCATGGCAGAGAGAGAGCTATGGTCTCTCTCTCTTCTTAGATGGACACAAATCCCATCCATGGTGGCTGCACCCTCATGATTGCATCCAAAGCTAATTACTTACTTCCTAAAGTAAGTTCAAGGGATAAATTTTGGGAGGGCACAGACATTTAGAATATGGTAGGGTTGAGGGAAGAACAGAGAGGTAAAAATGTGATAACAGGATGTGCTTATGGAACAAACACGAATTTAAGACTTAAAAAATTTGGAAAATTAGAATTAAATATATATATATATGTATAACCAGATAGTTGATGTCAATTTAAGTATCACAACCTCAAGAATAAAATTTGAATATATAGATTCAAAACAAGCAAAGGAAAAACTAAGACACAAAAGTAAATTATAACAATACTTTAAATAATAATGACAGAAAGCATGACAGCAGATGGCTGACATAACTGCCAAAAATATTCCATAAAATAAAGGTAAATGTTTTAAACTCATTGTTAAAAAGGAGAGATGCAGAGCTCAGGCTATATCAAACGAAATCTGGCCCTCTGATCTCTAGAAGAGATACAATTTAAAGCAAAGTTAAAAGATACAGCTAAACACTATCTACAAGTGTTTAAACCAAAAATATGAACACGATGTATCAGTTAAATATAATACAAAATAATGTTGTGGTAGAATTTTTAAATCAGAAAATCTAGAACATTAAAAAAGTCTCATAATGGGCAAAGAGAGAAACTACCATTGATAGGAAAAAACAAGTCAAGAAGATAAATTAGTATGAAAACATGTACACCTAATATAATAAAACATCCTCAAAATATATCAAGCAACTACTGATTCATCAAGCTGTAGTTTCAAATGGTAACATAACACTCTCAGTAGTGGACATATAAGGTAAACAAAAACAAGCATATGAAGACTGAATAATAATAATAATAATCTTGAGGTACATTTTTTCTACATTTATGTGTGTGTGTGCACCTTCTTTTCCGATGAGAAATAATTATGACTTAGATTTCTTGACAAGTAAAATTACTCCTAACAAAGATCATGTAATGTCTGTCTTATAAATAGGGAAATTCTAATGATGTATTACATGCAAGATACTAGAAACAGTAGTAATATTTTTACTCTCCAGGTAATCTGATTAGTCAAAATGGAGGAAATGGAACAAGACCTTTGGAGTTAGGCTCACCTGTGAGATATTTTCCAAAGATAAGAGAATGTATTATGTGTCTTAGGACAATCAAAATAACAAGAAAGTAAGTCAACATACTTCAGAATGATACAGAGCTACTGCTGATTGAAGAATTAAATATTTAATATATTTGACGCTGAAATTTCCAAGTATCAGCATTAACTTTACTACAATCTTTCAACTCATTTTACTCAAAAGCATTAACTTTATTAGAATGTCTCAACTCTCTCAAAAGTGAAGATAGATAAGAATAACAGTCACAAGCTTATAAATATACATCCCAAAGAATTTATGTATATTGCATCATTCCACAAAAAAGTAACTAAATAAGTATTTTTATTCTAAAAATGTTGCTTGGCTTCTGCAGTTTAAAAAAATCTAGTATTGGTTATATGCATGGTGATAGATGGGATCCATGTTTTTTCCTTACTTTTGACTTCCTTTTGACTTGGCTCCAGTTAACCTTTGCAACTTGTTCAATGAGAAACTTCAGTGAACTGTGTCACCACACACAATTAATGGTTGAATGGTCTATAATAAATGAAAATGCCACGACTGCTTAGCAATTAGCTTGTGGATTGTCTCCAACCACTTAGAAACTCTTCCATCTGCAGCATTAAAACATGCTGAGTGATTTAAATATACTTAAAGTGAGCAGCAATATTCAATTACTCGTGAGTTCATTGTGTGGAATTGTCATCATTATGATTAATAGCCCTTATAAAAAAACAATTAATTTGGTATCTTGTTGCTAGGTCAACTATAAAAGCTAATTCCCTTAAGAGAAAATTAGTTTATCAGTACATACCCTTTTATAATGTTTTGATCTAAAACATTAATGTGATTGCTTTTTTAAAAAAGTTGTAGAAATTTAGCATGACAAATATATCTCTATTATTGACCTAGAGGCAGAGGGATTATTTACATTTTATACTAAAAGAATATAGTGACAGGGAAAGAGAAATAAATGCTTCAATTTACACTGAAATCAGGTATATCTCATATTTCAAACCTATCTTTGGGAACTCAATTATTCACATTGAAGAGAGAAATTGCAGCTAGACGAAGGCATTTGACTTTACATAGAAGAGTTCAAGTACCCAGGAGATACGTTTCATTTCAAACCCAGTAGCACAAAACACAAATAACTATCTCATCTGATGAAACCACTGAGTTAAAAAGAAAACAAGAAACAAGGCAAAACAGCCTTTTCTTAGCAAATGTTTTCTATAGGCATATAAAAGAACTGTTTTCGACTTATTCATAATCCCCTGGGTGAGGTGAGAGAAAACATCACTCTGTTCTTTTGAAAATCAGCTTCTAGGCAAAGGCATGGTGGCTCATGTCTGTAATCCCAGCACTTTGGGAGGCCAAGGCAGGTGGATCTCCTGAGGTCTGGAGTTCGAGATCAGCCTGACCAACAAGGTGAAACCCCATCTCTACTAAAAATACAAACATTAGCTGGGCGTGGTGGTGGGCACCTGTAGTTCCAGCTTACTCGGGGGGCTGAAGCAGGAGGATCACTTGAACCCCGGAGGAGGAGGTTGAGATCGAGCCACTGTACTGCAGCCTGGGCAACGGAGTGAGACTCCATCTCAAAAAAAAAAAGAAAAAGAAAAAGAAAATCACCTCTGCTCATATTTACATTTTGCCCTGTAGGATGTAAGGTTTAATATCATTCTGCTCTATGAAGCCCTTGAAATCAAGAGGTCAGAGGTTTTAAGGTGATAGTATTCGAACAAGAGAGTTATACGTTCTTTCAGTCTTAAAAGGACTATTTAGATATGTTAATCACTTTCTCGTTTTCATTTCCTTTTCCAAGATTATTGTCTAATCGATTAATCATTTCTACAATAATAATTTCCATTATAACCAGTGTTTTCTCAATTAATGAAATTCTTTATTTGATCCTACACAAAAGTTTCTTACATAATAAATTATTACTCTGAGTTTGTCATATGTCTTGATAATAAACAAATTTTAAAAATGTATAAAACTATAAAACTGGAGTGAAACTTCAAATTAGGTTGTATTCATTACATAAATTACTGCCCAATATCACTACTGAACAATTTTGTGGTCGTAGTTTCAAATGGCAATTTATTGTCTGCCTTATTCTTATTGAACAATCTATTGATGAGACTCAGGATTTTCTTTTTCATATACCAACATCACCTTATACGTATTTTTATTTTATTTATTCATAGGTAACGATACCTATGAATAATTTGTCATTCCATTATGAGCCCTTAAGAATAATGACTGTATTTTACTCTTTATATCACCGATATTTAGTCCAGTAGATGGTTTTAAAATATGTGTTGAATTAATAGATGAAGTAATAATTCACTCAGTTAACATTGTCTTCATTATTTTAGGCTGCTATAACAAAATACTAAACTAGTTAGCTTATAAACAACAGGCATTTATTCCTCACATGTCTGGAGACTCAAAGTCCAAGACCAATGTACTAGTTGGTCTAGTGAGGGCCTATTTTCTGGTATCTTCATAAGTGGAAATTTCCAGTTGTATCCTCACATGGTAAAAGGGGCAAGGTCATTCTCTGGGACCCTGTATTTACTTTTTTTTTTTAAATAAGGTCACTAGTTTCATTTTTGAAGGCTTCATTTTTATGAAATAACCACCTCCCAAAGCTCCCACCTCCTGATGCCATCATCTTAATGGGGGACATCAAAATTCAGACCATAGCCAATAGAGTAATTCATTTTATTCAGCAAATTTATTGAGAATGTACTGAACTAAGTAATTGTTCTAAGACATGCATACATAGTGATAGGTAAAATAGCATTGTTCAATACCACCGTCCAATAATACTTTTGACTGGTAATATTGAGGTATCCATATATCCATATGGGTATAACATAGGACTCAGAAACCACAGGGCCTACTCTTAGGCCAATTAGTCTGGTCCACACCCAAGAACAGATCCTTAGTAATTTGCATGTGAATGAAAATTAACCAGAGAGAGCTTCAATTAAGTTACAGAGAAATATCACTACTACTCTGTCTAATTTATACAACAGGTTATGGTTTATAAAATATATTTGGGAATGATTTTGACTCAGAAGAACGTTATAAAATAGACTTGACTTTGTTATAACCATTTTACAGACAAGGAAATAAATTTACAAAAATTTAGGTGACTTTACAAGATAGTATGGAAATCTGAGCCAAGAAAATTCAACAGCCTTGTTTCTCAAAGTGTGGTCCTTAGATCAGTAGTATATACCTTGCTGGAAATGCGAAATTTTAAGCCCCAGACCTGAATCAAAATCAGTCTTTAAATGTGTTTTCAAGTAATTCACAGGTATACATAATACAACGTTTGAGAAACACCAGTCTACTTTTCTCTACGCTATAGCATACCTAGTATAAAAATAACAAATTCAGGCATTGTTTTAAAATGCTATAGCCTGCTTAGAAATAGCAGAGGCTGAGGGGTACAAATGTAAACCTGGACCAGGTATGGTGGCTCACACCTGTAATCCCAGCACTTTAGGAAGCTGAGGAGGTCGAATTGCCTGAAATCAGAAGTTCAAGACCAGTCTGGCCAACATGGTGAAACTCCATCTCTACTAAAAATAGAAAAAAAATTAGCCAGGCATAGTGGCATGCCCCTGTAATTCCAGCTATTTGGGAGGCTGAGGCAGGGGAATTGCCTGAACCAGGGAGGTAGAGGTTGCGGTGAGCTGAGATTGATTGCGCCACTGCACTCCAGTCTGGGAGATGGAGCAAGACTCTTTCTCTAAACAAACAAACAAATGCAAACCTGCAGACACAGAACTCAGTGAATAGAAAATATGACAAATATTTGGGCTTTTGTTTTCTCACTGTGCAAAGACAATATTTTGGGATAGAATAAAAAGCTTCAAAATAAATGACAAATAATGCATGAGAAAGCCAAGGATCAGTGCTGAGTGTATAAAATTCAGAGTGGGATTATAAGTACAGGTGATGCAGCTTTCTTCATTTCTGTCATAATGGGCAATCAAGTCCTTATAATTCAAGATAAATTGCCAATTGTGATACCTAAATACAATATAAAAATTAAATAGTGACAGAAAAGATCATATATGTTATATATTAGAAATTGCAATGCATATGATTGCCAAATTAAATTAGAATGTGTGCCATGTGGAAGTTAGAATGTGCTGAAATGCAAAGGCATTTGTGAAACTATTTGTTTTGTTCTGTTTATTTTGTGAAGTATGTTGACTTTTTTTTCCTTCTACGTTGACTCTTAATGTCAATATTGGATAAAATCTCAGAAGAATATTTTACCTGAGAAAATGTGAATAAATATAGAAACATTTGCTTTAGTTGTTGTTGCTATATACTTTTTATATAGTTTTCCAAAAAGAGGTGTAAGAATGTATAAAGACAACAAAGAAATTTCCTTGTGAACTTAAACGAATGACTATGAACCACATTGAAAGCAGATGAAAAAATTCACTTTTGTCCATTTGAGAGGTAGAAAATATTTAGAAGTTTCAACTGTCTTAATTCATAGATAAGCAGCTGCCTCTTCGGCTGCATGTTTAAACTGTAGATTTCTTTCTCCCTCAGAGATTTGCTTATTATTGACACTGATAGATTGTAACAAAATTCATAGAAATTTCTAGTTTTCATACAGAATATAGCTTCACACATACAAAGATTCTGAGCACTTCAAATAATACTGAAGCCGCACTTTACTACTGTCATAAACCTTTGATAGCTTAATATTGAAATGATCAATTCATGAATGCTTAATAAGCTAAAATGTACCTGGCTTATAGATTTAAAGGGATTTTAAAAAGTAATGCATCATTTGACATCTGCCTCAAAAGAAAAGCAGTATGATTTGGCAAATATCATTATTTGGTGAAAAATCATAATGTGTCAGCTTTCACCTGTCAACAAGTGTGATGATGGTTAATTTTATGTGTCAACTTAACTTGGAAGAGACTATCCAGATAGGTGGTTAATTATTATGGGTGTGTCTATGAGACTCTTTTTCGATAAGATTTACACTTGAATCAGCAGAGACAGTAAAGTAGATTGTTCTCCACAGTGTGGGTATGCATACTACAATCTATTGAAGGGATAATAGAACAAAAGGGCCGAATAACAGGGAATTTGTTCTCTGCCAGACTATCTTCAAGCTAAGACATGGGTCATCTGTCTTTGGACTCAGACTTGTGCTGAAACTTACACCATTGACAATCTTGGTTCTCAGGGCTTTAGACTAGAATTATATTATTAGCTCTCCTCAGTTTCCAGGTTGGCAACTGCAGATCTTGGGAATCTCAGCCTCCAAACTCACATTAGCCATTTTTCGGAGAACTCAGCATGTAACATTGAGGAATTTATCAACATCTTGGGATTCTCATTTTTAAATGAGGATAACACCATTCATCCTTTTTTCAACTTCCTCAACCAATAGTTTCTGGATAATGGGACAAACAAAGACTCATTTTAATTGGGGATACTATCATGGGAGAGAGCTGTTTAATGGAATAAAATAAAATGAACCAAATGCTGCCATCTAGTAATACATGTAATACATAAATAAAAATAAAGTGATAAACAGAGCCTGAGAAGTTATTGAAACTTATTTGCCTATGATAGCTAGGGGATCCATCTCCGAGGAGGTAATGTTTGAGCCAGGAAGCAAAAGATAACAAAGCATTAATCGCTGAAAGACCTGATTAAATCAATTAAATTTTAAATATTATTTTCTCTTTAAAGGAAAATAATTTAAATGGCAAATATAGTAAGGGTAAGAAACTATAGTATGAATTACAATTTACATATGAGAAGATTGTCAATATCTCAGCACTCATCAATGAAAAACCAAATGATTATGCCAATCACAATAATATATAGAAATAACATGTCCTCTACTGAAAAACATATATATATGAAGAACAAGTTGTGAGTGGCTGTATTAGTCTATTTTCACACTGCTGATAAAAACATACCTGAGACTGGGTAATTTATAAAGAAAAAGAGGTTAATGGACTCACAGTTCCATGTGGCTGGGGAGGCCTCACAATCATGACAGAAGGCAAAAGGCATGTCTTACATGGCAGCAGGCAGAAAATAGAGAATGAGAGCCAAGCAAAAGGGGAAACCACTTATAAAACCATCAGATATCATGGGACTTATTCACTACCAGGAGAACAGTATGGGTGAAACCACTCCTGTGATTCAATTATCTCTCACCTGATCCCTCCCACAACACATGGGAGTTGTGGGAGTTACAGTTTAAGATGAGATATGGGTGAAGACACAGCCAAACCGTATCAGTGGGTGAATGCCAATAAAGGGAAAAAAGAGTTTCTAAAAAATATGGCTGATATTGATACATTTATTATATAGTAATTAATTAATGAGATTGATGTGGCCAAACATTCTAAACACATCAGCAAGAAAAGAAAAGTAAAGAGCATTCTAAAGCACTCCAAGCAGTTGCAGAAGAGAAAAGAAAGTCAGGCCTCTGACTTCCTTTAGAGCTTAGAGTCTATGCAGCAATAATCTTCATTAAAAGGTAACTGCCCACTGATTTCTATCAATTAACAACAGCAAGATATGCAAACCTATGCTATGGAAATATTAATTAGCTGTTAATTTAATTAATGACTTGAACTATTTTTTTTGTATGAAAGAAATGGGAATGAGTATCTAGACCAGTTAATGAACTCTAGGAAGACTGAATAATATATAAAATATGTATCTGCAGTTAACGTTGCAGATCAAAGAAGACTCTGAATATCTGATGATTTGCCTGTAAGGACCAAATTATTTCATAGCTTTCATAAAATTATTTAATATTATGATAAAACATTAATAATTATATAATTATAAAATAAAACCAAAGACCTATGAAATAATCCTATTTACTATGGGAACATGATGAGAACCAGGAAACTATAGGTCTTCCTACAGATCCTATAGGAAGACGGTTCTAGAAAAGGACACCTATGGTCAGATGTGTGGCTCATGTCTGTAATCTCAGCACTTTGGGTGGTCGAGGTGGTTGGATCACAAGGTCAGGAGTTCAAGACCAGCCTGGCCAACATGGTGAAACCCCGTCTCCACTAAAAACTACATAAATTAGCTGGGCGCAGTGGCAGGCACCTGTAATCCCAGCTACTTGGGAGGCTGAGGCAGGAGAATCACTTGAAACTGGGTGGCAGAGGTTGCAGTTAGCCGAGATCACACCACCGCACTCCAGCCTGCATGACAGAGTGAGACTTCATCTCAAAAAAAAAAAAAAAAAGAGAAAGAAAAAGAAGTACCTATAAAACTGGTAATGGTGAAATGTGCTAGACTGACACACTACAGAAATGATTTGGGCAGAAAACTACACATCTCATATATAAGTTATAGAACTCTATAATCTATGTTTTTATTCCCTTGGGACTTTCAGGATAAATAGTTCAGAATTTTGGATTTTACTGTGATGGGATAGAATGTAGGTATAGTAGGATTTTATGGTAAAGAGCTAGAATGTAGAATGTAGGTAGAGAAAATAAATTTATTTTTATCCAAATAATGAGTTTCTTTCCTTTAGTCAAATCATACCCAACTGTTTTTTTTTCACTATAGTCAAATTATACTTAACATCATTTTAGATGTATTATTTTCAACAATGAGCTCCTGGAATTTTATTGTGGCTCGAGGCAGCAGTATAGCACAGTTTATTGATTTTTACTGCATGCAGAATATACAGTTACACTCTATTCATTAACCTTAGAAAAATATTTGACTTAATAAAGACACTTGGAAATGTTTGTTGCTGCATTTATTATCAACAAAGGAAAAAACACCTATCATCAGTGGCAGGACTCACTAAACCCAACTGATTGCTTAAATGAAGCGAGACATAAATTATAATATTTTCTCAACAACATAAATTGCTTCATTTGGAAAGAAAATGCAGGTACATCCTATAATGTATCTATATTAACCAGGTTCCTTTATGATGATGATGGTGATGACGCTTAGACATCTTGCTGACCCTGGGAGGACCACCCCTCAGGGTTAGCCCATCTTAAAGACAGTGAACAACTCTCCTGTAAGTGCATTTTTCAACTGTATACCCAACAACCCAGTTTCTATATTCCCCACCTAGTATCTCTTTTATTAGGTTGTGACATTCTGGGCCACTGTCTACCTGCCCTGATCACAAAGGGGCGGGTTCCATAAAACTATGGAGAGCTCCATAACTCCAGGGCTTGCTGAAATTATTCAAATTAGCCAATCCTATGACTGCTTCTCTCGCCTTACACATTCCTTCCCACAGAAATCACAAATAAACGCTCTTTGCACACTGTCTCTGTCCTTCTTCCCCGGAATGTTCCTGGTTGAAAGGGAATCCTTGTAAGACCCTCCTTCCTATCATGTGGGGTAACCCCTGCCTGTTAGGGTCTGTGAGCATAGCAAACTGTCTTTTCAATGATAGTTATCTCCTGAATTCTTGGCCTTACCATACATAAATAACAATGAAACTTTCATTAAAACAGTGTCATATTTTTCAAAGTAGAAATAGTATAACATTATTTTTTGAAAATAAGCTTTGCGTTTTTTAGGGGAGTTTTAGGTTCACAGCAAAAGTGATTAGATGGTTCTCAAGATTCCCCTTATACCACTGCCTCCACACATGCATAGTTTCTCCCATTATCAACATCCCACCAGACTGGTACATTTGTTACAACTGATGAAACTACGCTGACATATTATTATCACCTACAGTTCAAGATTTGCATTAGAGTTCCACCTTGGTGTTGCGCATTGTATAGGCTTGGAAAAATGTATAATGACATGTATCCACTATTTAACATACAGAATAGTTTTACGGCACTAACAATCCTATGTGCTCTGTCTACTCTTCTGAAGTCTCTCCTCCCAACCCTTGGCAACCACTGGTCTTTTTTTTTTTTTTTTTAGTCTCCATGGCATGGACTTTTCCAGAATGTCATATAGTTGGAATCATATAGTATGTACTATGAAGATTGGTTTCTTTCTCTTCATAATATACATTTAAGTTCCTTCATGTTTTCACAGCTTGATAACTCTTTTTGTGTGCTTAATAATATTCCAGTGTCTGGATATACCACAGTTTATTTATCTATCCCTGTATTAGAGTAATGCCGGCCTCATAGAATGATTTAGGAAATACTATCTCTGCTCCTACCTTCAGAAAGGAAATATATACAATTGGCATAATCTCTTCCTTAAATGTTTGGTAGAATTTTCTAGTTGACCCATCTAGGACTAATGACATCTGGCACCAGTGAGGTTCCAAGGAGGTGGGGAGCTCCTTTGTCCTTGGTCAGGTCACAATGTTGCTACAAATGTTTAATAAAACATCCTTGTTTACAAACTTCTCCCTTAATCCCAGAGTTTGTTTTAAAAACTGCATGACTGCTTTTTTTGCATATTTTCCCAGTGCTCTAAAACTATCCCAGCCTAGATGCAGAAATAAGTAAAGGGCCCCATAAACAAAAATTGAGTTGGTTGTATTAGTTCTTTTGCTGTTTCACTGTTATAATTTCCCCCTGTCAAAGACTCATTCCATAGTTTTATGACATCAGGTATATCAGGCATCTTCTCTCATCTGGCTACTTGCATGCTGAATGGGGTTAATGTGGAGTGTCTGTGGAATGAAAGTCTGTGTTTAGATTCTCGTTTCTTTTTTTCCTTTTTACTCTTTAGGAAGAACTAACCTCCCAGTCAAAAAGGATATAGTGCCACACCTGTGGGATGAGTGGTCCCTACAGAAACAAACTCATGGACAGAAGTTAATACAGTGCCTAGAGTCTTAACATATTTGCTACGTTTCTTAAGGTATTTGCTGATTCACTGAGGCAGAAACCTGGAATGGTATATCATATAATAAGTTAAAAGAACTCAATTTGTGCCCACTTCAGGGAGCCATTCTAATTTACAACAGAGCAAATGACAACCTCTTATTCCAAGTTAAACTAGTTCCTTGTTGTTTTCGCAATGCTGCTTTTTAGACTATGGTTCATCTGTTTTAGTTTTTCCTAGCAATTATGGTCTTCAAGATGGCCATCTAAAGGCTATAGAAAAAGGTGAGTCAAAGTTACTCCTGGCATTTCTCTAACCATCATATTCTGACTTGAATCAGGAAATAGACTGGTGTTAACTACAAAATATATGTCCTCATATCCATAAGAAAGTTAATAAATGTGTTTCCCACTGTCAGTAGTACCCAGGGCTCCAGTGGGATATGAATACAAGTTGGCTAAACATACATATTCAACAAGAGAAGGGGCTATGAATATTTATGAAGTGGTCTGACACATGCATATTGAACAAACAAGCATGTAACATAAAACACATTTTACTTTGGGGTGAAGACAACATTAAAATGTGCTACAATTAGACCCTATAAGTCAGAAAGCTTTTCTCAGGACACAAAAGCACACTAGTACATGATCTCTGTAAACTGGCCATAACTGTTCCATGGTCAGTGGTACTCTTATCTGGAGAAAGTTACTGAAATCCATCCCTTGTGCACCCAAAGTTGTAGTTATGACTGGTGGAACAGTGACCACAGCACGTGGTAGAGTTAGAAACTGTTTTGATATTGCTTATCTCAAGTCTTGTTTAGCTGTTACACATAAAGGAGAAACCTCATGGTAGTTAGAATATAGTTTACTTTTTAAGTGTAGGAGTGTGTGACTTAACCTTTGCCTCCAATGGCCTCACGTCCTATTTATAATTTGGTATCTTATTGACACAAAAATTCTGTTCTGTCAATCTTATGATCTCCATTTTAACATTAATGCTGGTCTTTGGTTGTTGTGACTAAACCATAAAAGGGAGATGCTATAGCAGGATGTGTCAGACTTCCTGTCCTACTGAAATAGAAGGAAGTCCTGGGAAGGGAAGTGTGTGGTCCTCCTAAATTATATGGAAGGTGGGGAAGGGAAGTGCTGGGTAGCAGAGGGCATGGTCCCTGGCTACAGCTCTACTTCTGGACCTGTGTCCACAGTCCTAGGAGAGGACAGGCATTTTTGTTTTCCTGCCCCAAAGTTGCATTTCCCAAGACCACTCTGGCCTGCTACACCCTCATCCTGTGCCTATAAAAACCCTGAGACCCTAGCAGGTACACATCCATGTGGCTAGATGTCAAGAGGAACACATCAGCCATAGGAGACACAAGTGGCTGGATGTCAAGAAGGTGTCGAGAGGAGCATGCTGGCGGAAGAGCACAGGACCGACGCCAGCACACTCACAGGCCATCGATGAGCAGATTGAGGCAGAGTTTGGCAGTGGCAGTCGGAGGAGAGCCCAGGCTGCTGAAGGGCCCAACTCCATGGTAAACCCTTCCCACTCCATCCTCTTTTGGCTTCCCCCATCTATTGGGAGCTATCTCCACTCAATAAAACCTTGCATTCATTCTCCAAGGTTAGGTGTGATCCAATTCTTCTGGTACACCCAGACAAGAACCCAGGATACAAAAAACCTTTCATCCTTGTTAGCAGGTGGAGGGTCTAATTGAGCAGGTTAACACAAGCTGCTTATAGATGGCAAAACTAAAAGAGCACACAGTAGCAAACACCCACTGGAGGTTGAGGAGCTGTAAGCATCCATCTCTAGACAATGCTGTGGGGTCGGAGCCACAGCCTGCCCATCTGTATGTTCCTCGAGAGGTCTGAGCATCCAGGCACTGAAAAAGCAAGCCACTCCCCCTGTTGTGTGCCCTGCGACGGGGACAAGGGAAACTTTCCCATTTCACTATTACAGCTGGGAAATAAGTTTTTAAGTTATTTTTCTCCTGGGGTTCTCTTGGCTAAAGCAGGGGGTCTTTTCAGTCTGTTGAAGGCTTAGAATTTTATTTTTCAATATACATTTGACATTTTTTTGGTAAAGATATGCCAAAGGCAGTATTGATGGCCAAGCTTCTATTTTGCACCATATAGATGCCAGGGTGGTGTGCCTACCTTCCCTGGATCCATCACATCCCTCAGTGGAACTCCTACAGCCAAGGGATTTCAAATCAAAGACGTAGAGCTGATTTCCGGGTTCTAGTCTAGAGGAGAATGAAGTTGGGCAGCCACACGTTAATATTTAGAACCCTTTAAAGTAAAATAAAAGCCAAAACCAAAAGCCAAAAAAGAGTTGGCAAAATTGATGTGTTTATAAATTCTATGTGTTGAGCCATCAGATGTGTAGACATCTATGGGCAAGCCTTTGATTATTTGGAGGGTCTGAAATAATTTTACCTTTCAAAACCAGGTCTTGCAGTCTCAGCCCCCTAACCCCCTTCCATGATGATCCATGGGCTCAGAAGGACGGTGCTATATACATAATCTATATATTGTCATATGTCTATATATATAACTGTTGTTATATACAGCTTTATTTTATAGCTTGTATTGTATAGCTTTAGCCACAGTACATTGATAATGCAAAATAGATTAGCCCAGTGGAATTGAAGAGGTCTCAAATTCTGGAGCTTTCACATAGAGAGAGAAAGGTAATCTCTGTTGTTTTTGTAAGTTATAAATAGTTTAAAATAATAAAGTTTATTGACTCTAGAAAACAAAAGGTAAAGTATTAGCAATGTTTATTTGATTTGAGGACATTTGTCAAAGATGTTAAAAAGCTCAAGACATTTGCTCAAAATGGAATCGTAGGTGGTTATAAAATAACAGTTATTCACTTAAGCAAGAATAATAATTAGAAGACCTCAAATGCAATACAGAAAATTATATGGATGTAAAAACCTTTATGGACGTAAACATCTTAATTCTTTTAAATCTCACTTTTCCTAAACAATCAAAAATCTAGTAAAGACACAAAAGGAATTACCTTGGTAAGTCAGAAAATCTTGTTTCTTAAGCTTGTTACCAAAAAGGCAAATAAAAACCTTCTGCAGTGTGACTACTTTTCCTCATGGAAAAGACTTAGATAATCTGGAAGTCAAATCTGATGAAAAAAGTACTTGAAAATAGACACAAGAAGAATGCATTCAAGTTTACGAGCACATTGCGGGAATACATGACTCTTAGTAACTGCATGGAAAATTTCCTGATTACAAAGAAAAATTTAGAAATATCCAGAGAAGCCAAAGTACATAATCAAGTTACAAGGGGGGAAACCATTGCTTTTCTAGATCTTCGAGATACAAATTTCAGCATCAGGCCACAACAACAATTAAAACTGGAAGAAAAATGTTTCAGGAGCTGACAAAAAAGCTGAAGAACACAGTTATCACTTCAGGCCTAAAGGGGAGAAAAAGCTGAAAGCAGTGAGACACAACAGAAGTTGAACTTGTGAGATACGAATCTGAGAAGTTTTTCAAAAGAAACAGGTTATAGAATTTAAGAATCAAAATCCCTTGGAATTCCATTAAGAGCAAATCAATACGTTAAGAAAATATTGTTTTAACTTAGGGGACTATTCTTAGAAAAACGATGTAAATAATTTCCTTTTAATTACAACCAATTTAATCATATGCAAAACTCCTTTCATTAGTTTTTTTTGTGTGTGTGTGAAACTTATCATGAATTACAAAGATTGTCTATGACATGATTGAACTTACTGTTTTGTCCTAGACTTTCTTCTTTTCTAAAAAGCTAGTCATTTTACTTTAGGACAGAAATTCACCAGATAATTTTTTTTCCTCATACAAAATTATTATCTTTTCTTTATAAGCTTTTTTACCAAAATATATTTTCCTTTTGGTGAAAAAGATAGAAGTTTATTTAAAGATTGTTTATCAAAGAAAGTAGAAAGGAACCAGTGAGTACAAGACAGTGATGTGAAGAAAGTCATAGTACAAGACAGTGATGTGAAGGAAGTCATAGTACAAGACAGTGATGTGAAGGAAGTCATAGTACAAGACAGTGATGTGAAGAAAGGAACCAGGCATCTTCCTTTGATCCCAGGAACCATGATGGAAGGGATTGGGCATGTAAGACTGCAAGAGCTGGTTCTGAGAGTGAAAATTAGTTCACACCCTCCAAATCACAGATGGACCCACAGACGTCTAAACATCTGATAGCTCAACACATGGATTTATAAACAAGTCATTTTGTCACCTTTCTTTTTTGGCTTCTGGTTTTGACTCTTATTTTACTTAAAAGGGTTCTAAACAGTAATGTGTGCCTGGCCAACTCCATTCTTATCTAGACTAGAAAACTGAAATTGGCTCTAAGTCTTTTGAAGTCCCTTGGCTATAGGAGTTCTTCACATCACTGTCTTGTAACTAATGGTTCCTTTCTACCTTCTTTTATAAATAACCTTTAAGTAAACTTCTACTTTAAAAATGTTTTTTTCTTAATTAGAACACAACTTACAGAATTACATATTAACTATAGTTCTTATTCCTACTGAATTAAATGTTAGTGAAAACCTAGGAAGCAAGAAATGCTGAACTGTCAGATGCTACCATTGTTTAAATAAAACCAAGACATAATTTTTAGAAACACGATTCCCCGTATCATAACCCTCTCTAAATTGGAAATGTCGCAGACATCCAATGAGCATCTGTTATTCAATTCAAAATAATTTTCAGATTTTAAATTACACAGAAACTTCACTTACAAGAATTTACCCCATTTACATGTACTCAATTGCTCTAATTTTTCATAGCTTATCTAGATTATTTTTGAAAACTGAGATACTAGACAAAGCTAGTCATCATTTAAACTTATTTTCCTGTTAATCATTTATAAAGCCTATGAGCATCAAGCGTTCACCTGAATGTGAACCTTAAAGTTAAATACATGAGCATTTTGCCGATAGCTCAGATGATTTGGCTGTTTTCATTGAACAAACAATCTTAAATAAGCCTTATTCATCAAAAAGGAGAAGAATAAAAGAAAACACACACACAAAAGTTTTCTGTTTTTGACTAGATTTACAATCTTACAATCTTTGTGCCAAACCAACATTCAAAAATATCTAGCAGAGGCAAATATAAAACAATTAATCAGTAAACCCAGATAAACACATATGCTTACAATTATGAAGACATTTTTATTTTACCAATAATTTAAAAATAATTCTTACTTACTGATGATTACGAAATTCACATTAACTTGATAGGCTTTTTGACTTAATTTACGAGTATTCATTTACTTAGAAGCCAATTTGGTAGCATTTTAAACACAAGATCTAACATAACACATGCACATATACGTAAATACATCTAAACATGTATACCCAGAGGAGAGATTCAGTACCTTTTGACCTGGAACTCTAGCCATGAGACAGCATCACAGACTCACCAGTCTACAAAAGATGGCTAGGTTCAAATTATTTCTGAGAAAATCAGGATGTGTCCACATGGCTAAACTTTTTACCTGATAGGTAATCCAGTGAAGGTTGTGGATCAAAATTTTGGGTAAGGCAGTTTTCATGGCACTTTTAATGTTAAAAATGTCTTTTACCTTTCTTTTTTAACTTTTAAAAAAATTTCCAATGTCTTACATTTTAGCTAGAACTGGCTGAAGAAAACCAAAATCTCCAAGTAACTTTGAATAAGTGATTTTGATTTCAACACCAGTAGCTTAATAAATGCAGATTCTAAGTAGGCAGAAACAAGAGAGAAATAGACTTTTAGAAGACCCTACTAAAGTCTACAGTTGCAGATTAACCATTTAAGCTCTGAATTTTATTTACTGTAATTTGCTCATTAGTTTTAAAATGTGTACAAATAGGCCATAATATTTAATCAAATGATGTCCCAGAAAATCTGGCATGCCTTTGAACTTTTCCATGTTTTTAAACAATTTAAAATTTGCTGAAACAAACACAGCACTCCCAAAGTAAAAGGGAGCCTGAAGAAAAGACATTAAGAATCTTACATCAGACCAAACAGTACCACAAATGACCCAAGGTCCAAATGGCACAGAAACTCAAACAAAACAGACAGAAAATTCACAGTGTGCTACTGGTTTGACTTACCCAGTGTTGAAGTCTGTTGACTTACCCAGTGTTGAAGTCCGTTGACTCTCAGATACTGTTTTTCTTCACGCCAACTGAGCCTTGCAGGCAGCTGATGCTGAGAAGGGGGAAAGGAGAATCCCCAAGACAGATACATTCTCAGCAGTTGCTGGGATACCCCCGGAATCCTAGCTGCAGGGTCAGCTAGCCACCAGCAGCTAGTACTCAGGAGTGGCTTTTGTTATCCTCAGGAGAGTGAAGTCCTGGCATGCTGCCAGTGGCCAATTGCTCCTTCCTTTAAAACCAGGCACGCTGGACCACCCTAGGCACACAATTGTAACCAAATTTGTAACCAAATCTAGGCTTGGCTGCTTGCTGCTCCCATACTGAACACAGGAGATGAGAGTTAGTGGGAGAAAAGGCAGAACTATTCGGAGTGTCAGGAAACATGAAGATCGTGGATTAAAATCCAAATACACTCTCTCAGGTTGCACAAATTTCAGACATCTTTTGTGCTAAGGGAAATGGGATGAAAAGGGGGTTGGCATCAAGAGATGACCAATGACCACAGATATCTGGGAGCCACAGAGATTCTGAAGAAGGTAGGGAACTACTTTGTCCTTGGTCAGATCACAGTTACGCTCCTATATATTTGAGTAAAACATAATCTTTGACATTCTTCTCCTTTAGTTCCAGATTTGTTTAAAAAACAGCATGATTGCTCCTTTTGCATATTCTCAGTGCTCTAAAATTATCGTATCCTATGTGCAGGTATGAGTAAAGGCCCCTAAAACAAAAGTGGAGTTAGTTATGTTAGTTCTTCGGCTGTTTCACTGTTACAGTTCCTCAGGACTCTGACATTCACACATGCTTCTCAGTCCCTTCCCCACTCCTTACATGGAGCAGGATGGTAAGAGTGGGCTGGTGATGAGTATTTCCTTTCTCACAGATGGAAAGCTCTGATGGGACTCCAGCAGGTTAGGTTCTGCTTAAATAGATTCTCATGAGGGTAGACCAGTAAAGAAGAACAGAAACTGCTCTTCCATAAGCTCTAACACATTTTAAATGATTCCTCTTTTTCTTTTGCTGAAAACATGAGGGGATTTTTCTCCAATATTCACTGTGATGACTAGGTTGAGCTCCCAGAGGTAAGGCTCACAAAATTGTGTGGTATCCTGTATGACTGGATGCACCTTGATTTTTTAGCTTTCAGAGTTGACCACACTGAGCTTTCAGCAATTAATTCATCACTTAACATTTCAGTTCCTCCATGCCACGGCTGGATCCTGAGGAGGTTTCAGTTCCCCAGTTTCTGTTCTGGGGTATTGTGACTGGAATTGGCTCATGTGGTTGTGAGGGCTAGCAAGTTCAAAATGTTCAAGGCAGGCTGGCAGGCCTGAGACCCAGGGAAGAGCTGATGTTGCAGCAGGAGTCCAGAGGCAGTCTTGTAGCAGAATTGCTTCTTCCCCAAGGAGCCTCAGTCCTTTTTCCTTAGGGCCTTCAACTGATTGAACAAGGCCTGTCATATTATAGAGGGTAATACTCTTTGCACAAATTCTTAAATGGTAATTGTATCTAGGAAATATCTTCACAACAATGTCTAGACTTGGTTTGATCAAAACTTAGGTGCCATGGCCTAGCCATAACTACACATAATAATTAACTATCATATTTATCAATTACAGATGCATATTGAAAAAAATGCAAAAGAATTTTCTTTCAAAAGAAAGATGGAGAACTCTTATTGTCTCCTAAGCAGTTCCTGGAATTGATATTCTTAGAATAACTCAGATAATTTGGAATGTTAATTCGTAGTGTTATATCTATTTAGTTTGATATAAGCATCCAAAATGAAGCTAAGTTTGCTGTTCACGGCTCAGATATAGAAACAGTGAAATTGATTCTCCAATGTTTTTCTTTTACTGCATATGTATAAATTCTGAATTTTTTTAATACTCTCTGTGAATTTTATTTCTGGATTTGTTTCTAATTTTTTCTTTTTTTTGTGAGATGGAATCTTGCTCAGCCGCCCAGGCTGGAGTATAGTGGCGTGATGTCAGCTCACTGCAACCTCCGTCCCCAAGGTTCAAACTGCCTCAGCTTCTCGAGTAGCTGGGACTACAAGCAAGTGCCACCATGCCCAGCTAATTTTTGTATTTTTAGTAGAGACAGGGTTTCACCATGTTGGCCAGAATGGTGTTGATCTCTTGACTTCATGATCTGCCTGCCTTGGCCTCCCAAAGTGCTGGGATTACAGGCATGAGCCATCACGCCCGGCCTGTTTCTAATTATTTTACTCACTACAATATGGGACAGTTAATATCACTGAGATCTTATTATTACCAAAGATCAAAGCTAATTCCTTTACCTATTTACTAACAATTAATTATCTTAAATTCCTAAGGATGTGTTAGTCTAGATCTCCATATTCATATTTTGATTTGAATGCCATCAAGACAATACTAGAAGGAGGTTTTATACTTCCCTTTGTCTTTGAAGAAATATACTCTTAATTTTATACAAAAATGTTGCTTTCTCTGGGATTAGGTATCAGAATTATCCATGTTAAATTATTGCACAACTAATTGTTTTAAAGCAAAGAGAAGTTAGCAAGGAGTCGGCTAATATTCATAGTCAGAAGTATGTAATTATTTAGGCAAACTTAAGTTTTTCTGTTTGCATTACTTGCTACTTTTCTCAGTTTGAACTTCTTATTATTATTTTATTGCATTTTTCCATAACTTATTGGGGTACAGGTAATATTTGGTTACATAAATAAAATCTTTAGTGGTGATTTGTGAAATCCTGGTGCACCTATCACCCGAGCAGAATACACTGCACCATATATGTTGTCTTTAATCCTTTGCCCCTCTCCCATCCTTTCCCCCAAGTCCCCAAAGTCCATTGTATCATTCTTATTCCTTTGTGTTCTCATAGCTTAGCTCCCACGTATCAGTGAGAACATACAATGTTTAGTTTTTCATTCCCAAGTTACTATACTTAGCATGATAGTCTCCAGTCTCATCCAGGTCTTTGCAAATGCTGTTAATTCATTCCTTTTTCTGGCTGAGTAGTATTCCATCACATCTATATAAACTACAGTTGTTTTATCCACTTGTTGATTGATGGGCATTTGAGTTGCTTACACCATTTTGCAATTGTGAATTGTGCTGCCATAAACGTGCATGTGCAAGTATCTTTTTTTAATAATAATTTCTTTTCCTCCGGATAGATACCCAGTAGTGGAATTGCTGAATCAAATGGCAGTTCCATTTTTAGTTTATTAAGGAATCACCACACTGTTTTCCACAGCAGCTATTCAAGTTTTCATACCCACCAGCAGTGTAGGAGTGATCACTGTGTCCATGCCAACATCTACTGTTTTTTGATGTTTTGATTATGGCCATTCCTGCAGGAGTCAGTTGGTATTGCATTGTGGTTTTGATCTGCAGTTGGAGAAAATCTTCATAATCTATACATCTGACAAACGAACTAGAACAACAGAATCTACAACAAACTCAAACAAATCATTAAGAAAACAACAAATAATCTTATCAAAAAGTGGGCTAAGAACATGAATAGACAATACTCAAAAGAAGATATACAAATGGCCAACAAACATATGAAAAAATGCTCAACATCACGAATGATCAGGGAAATGAACTTCTTTATACACGATGTATCTTGTCCATTTATGCTGGGTTTCAGAGTTTTGTTTTCTCTATCTAACTTATCTGTAACTTTGATCTTTGATTAAAGATATTCCTAAGGGTTTTTATTATTCTGTTACTTACTACTTGGTGAAAATTCAAGAAAGTGAAGATATCCTTTGACCTAAAATCAAATACACCCCAGAGACAATTCTAAAGGGAAATTTGGAATAAGGCCTTTTGATAAACATATACAAAGAGATCATTAAAGTTCTAAATTACTCATATACTTCTTGACCCAATTTCTACAAATCATGGGAAAAAGAAGAAAAAGAAAAAGCAAAAAAAATGAAATAAAGATATACTATTTGTTTGCTCTTTACCCTGCTTTGACTAGATTTAGAATATACATTTAAGACACATCGTATAACCACAGTTTGTTTACAAATTAATGTTAATTTTGCTAGTAATACAAAACAAACCTCCTTTTCAAAATAATTTACCTTTGAGGATAAATATTAACATATTTTATAATACAAATAAGACACTTTAGAATTAAAAATGGAATACTGATTTTACTTTTGGGCATCTTTGTCATGGGAGCACAGTGGTTTTAAAACACTTTTATAAATATTGCTTTTTTGCATTAAAAAATAACCATTTTTTACTTTTGTTTTTCTTACAAGGAAATTGAACCTTTAACTGTTAAGAATTATATTAGAAATATTATGTTTGCTAAGTAAATGCAAATTTCCTAATAGAATATATTTATAGAAAATAAAGTAGAATTTTTAAATATTGTAGGTGGAGATCAAAATGATAGTTTTAGTATAAAATTGTATAGTTTATTGTGGTCATGCCTGTAATCCCAGAATTTTCAGAGGCTGAGGCAGGTGAATCACTTGAGAGGTCAGGAGTTCAAGGCCAGTCTGGCCAACGTGGTAAAACCCTGCCTCTACTAAAAATACAAAAATTAGCTGGGCATGATGGCGCATGCCTGTGGTCCCAGCTACTCAGGAGGCTGAGGCAGGAGAATCACTTAAACCCAGGAGGCGGAGGTTGCAGTGAGCTGAGATTGCACCTCTGTACTCAGGCCTAGGTGACAGAGCGAGACTCTGTCTCAAAAAAAAAAAGTCAGCTTATTAATAAATCAGAATATTAGCTTAAGAGTAGTTGCTTTGTATATTTTTCAGCAACACACTCATGTTCCTTTGGTTTATAATTTAGCCTACGAAAGATAACATTTAACTGAAATAATTTACTTGATAGAAGCTCTTAGTAGGTGTTAGAAATATTCATTATTTTCCACAGAAAATCACATATGAAAATCATTAATTATCACTTGAAAGTCATCATTAATTCCAAACTCTTAAAGCAAATTTATGGATTTGAATTTTAGGAAAAGGTATCTGTAAGCTATAATTGATGTTTTTTACAGTAGACAATACTTTATTGTGTTTCTGTTTATATTTGATCCATTAAGCATTTGTATTTCTGGTATTCATGAAAAATTTTATCTTCCTCTGGAATTGCTTAGATGTTTCTCTGGTCCCAAGCATAGCACATTATTCATATTTATTATAATCATATATTTTTAGAAAACATTACACCTAGATTTTTTCTTATGGCTGTTCTGAGGATCCTTTTGTATTTTTCATTATGAATTACAAGATTTTCTCTTGTTAATACCTTATTTTTTTCCTCTTTTCTGTAAGTAAATATATGACTCAAAGGTCACATATAAAACTGAAAGATCCAAAGGCAGATGTCTCTGGATTCAATCAGAAAGCTGCCTCTTGCTCAAAAGTAAACCCGAGTAAGCTGTTGATACACACAGAATGTTTCTAGATCATTATTTATTATAATTCATATTAATTTAACTCAGAGCACCCTGGATACCAGATAGTAGGTACTCTCATGATAATAAGACAAATGGCAGGAAATACTAAAACTTCTAGACCATACTTACCATCCTTCCTTGAATACATATTTTATTCCAAGATTTTTCATAAATAAATACTTTTTAAGTTACTTTACAAATCACCTCTATGTTTCTGCTTCTCCTCCAACGTGGAAAGTGCTTTACACATTATCGTTTCTACCCTTACAACAACAACAACAACAAAAAGCCAAACAAACTGAAAAAACATTTTCTAAAAACCCATCAGGGAATTGAGGTCACAGGACAAGCTGCCACTCTGAAAACTGGAGAGGCACGTGAATTCAGGGAATACAGATCAATTACCTGAAGCAGAAGTCGCTGGATCCTCTGAACAAACTTCAGTGATTTATTGCAAGCTGAGGGTGGAAAAGCTTGACAGGTGAAAAGTCCTAGGTGCCCAGCTTGGGGAAGGACCTCATATTTTGATGGGTTTTTATTTACAGGGACCCTACTGAGGTCTCCTAATGAGAATCAGAGAACAATCCCTTTTTGTATGACTAGGGGAGAGAAAAAGTAACCATTCTGAAGTGTACCCGAGGGAAAGGTAACCATTTTGAAAGAAATCCAGAATGTTCTCCACAAAAAAAGATCTACACAGAAAGGGAGAAGACTTCCCTAGAGCCTTATCCAATGTGAAAAAGGAAAATTACACAACTCTAGCCACCTCTAGCCTTCTGTCTGGGGTGCAAAGCTGAGAAAATCACAGCAGACGGTCACAGATCCATTGAATGACTAGAACCTCATTATAGGTTTACAGAATACTTTTCTCCCCCAACACCAACACAGCAACAGGGCTACCAAATAATAACAGGATTACAGCGGAACATTCTGCAAGGCTCAGACTCTACTTAAGGACATTCTAGGAAAACCAAGGGCAATAGAAAAGACAAAAAGTAAAATAGAAGGACACTAGAGGAGATTAAAGCCACTGAAACCAACAGCCACAGCAGTTAACACGGCTTAACTCTCAGCCAGTTAAACATAAAGCTTCACACTAGCAGTCTATCTCAGTTCCTATTATCTAATACAAGCATGCTAAAAGGCAGTGTGCACATCCCTGCCTCCACCCCCCACACACCAGATCATTCAAGCAAAATAAACTTGAGTTTAAAGGGAAATTTTTCTGATGTAGAAATTGTTTCAATATTTAATATTACATTTTAGAAATGTGGGGAACAATGAAAGTAAGCACAAGGTACATATTTGGGTATTGCTACATCTCTGAAAAACCCCACATCACTACTCTTATTTTTTCCTGCTTAACATATTTGCAGAATGTTTGGCAGACATAAGCAATGCATCATTAAATTTTAATTTATTTTGATGCAACTGATCTCAAAGTTATGCCAAGTTCTTTTGGAATGATTTTGTAATTTATTATTTTTCCATCATCAATGAACCTAATATGATGAGCAGAGAGGAAGAATAAGAATAATAAACTTTAGCACTGTCAAATATACAAAGCCTATAGTATAGTAGAGGTGTTTTAAATTTCCATCTTATTGAGATTTTTGCTACAATCTACAGATATTCATCTTCCAGATGAACAATTTGGTACCTGGCAATCTAAAACCAATAAATGTTTTAAAGTGCTTTATTTTAAATTTGTCCCATGAGATTAATATTTTTTCAATTTAAGTTTATTGAATCTAAATGGTTCAATTCATTAAGTAAGATGAAAACATAAACTAGTCAGGCCAATAAATATCGCCACAAATAAACCTTGCATAATACTCTTACTACAATCAATAACCTTACATTTTAAATATTTCCTGGCACTTGAAATATGACTTCTTCCTGAAATTTTTAATCATAATTATATATACAGTTTTCTAAAATCAACCACTATAATAACAACCAACACAAATAATGATATTTTCTTTTTTTAAAATAAAAAATCAAGTTTGGTAAATACCCCTTTTTATTCTCCATTTATACCTACCACCTTATAATTTGTATCTATCTGATAAAAATATGAGTCTCTGATTATATTACCTATATAAAAAGATCTGACTGTTGGCACCAAGAAAAGAAAAATTAGCTTCATACAATGTACTCGAATTAATAAGGATTAATCAGTTAAAACTGTGTATTACTAGGAATAAATAGAAGAGTGAGAGATAAGGCTTATAAATACACCTAAATGCATTTATTAATTTAAGATATTATCTCAATTTGTGGGGAATAAATGGGCTTGGGATGACTAATTGTCCATGTGGGGAAAAATTAAAGTCAAATCTATAACTTATAGAACAGAACTCTAAAACTAATTTAATATTTAAATTAAAAACAATGACACATAAGAGACTATAAGAAATTGTGAGAGAATTTAGTTATACTTCGGAGTGGGGAAAAATCACAAAACCAATAAGAAAAGATTGAAAATTTCAGCTGTATTAAAGAGATGGATATAGATATGAACATAGCAATAGAATATGTTACTACACTTCCCATATACAAAGAGCTAATATCCCTAATAAAGATCCTTTACAATTGATTTTTAAAAATAGAAAACATAGTGTGTGAAGAGACAGGTTCCAAATAAGGGAAGATCTACTTAATATCGAAAGAAGCATTGAACATTCCTCAGTTTAAATAAAATACACTTCAGGAAGACATTATTTTCACCTGTCAGCCTGGTAAAAGCCAAATGTTTAATAATACCTCGCATTTGTGAAAGTATGGAAAATGAACTGATAGGAACATAAATTAGAAACTGATGAAGGATATTTGATAGCTTTCAAAATATTTACAGTATTTTAAAATTGTGTGTCTGTAAAGATAGGTGATTGACGGATGGATGGATGGATGGATGGATAGACAGATACATTGATACATAGACAGATAGATAGAGCTGTCTTGTAACTCAATAATTGCACTACAGGAATATATTCTACCAATACTAGATCCACATCACACATGCAAGAAGGGATGGAGAAGCACAGGACTGAAATGACTAATGCACAGGTTTAATCATCGTAGCATTTTTCACTATAACTAACGCCTAGGAATAAATACACGCTAGTAGGGACCTGTTAAATAAATTATAGCACGTTTTTCAAACAAAATAATTTTTAAAAATATTACATCCACGTGCAGATACACAAATGAAGAGTGAGGAAGCTCTTTATGTATGGCGAGGTAAAGATATACTGTTAAATGGAAAGGAACAAGGAGTCAAGCAAATGATATGTTATGCTATACATTACATTAAAAAAGAGTAAGCATGAATATATGCTTTTATTATTTAAAAAATACTCTGGAAGATTAAATAAGAAAGCAATACAACTGCTTGACTCTGACAATAGGTTACCCAGGAAGAAGTTAAGGAACCAGGAGGATTGAGAACAGGTATCGAAGCAAAACTGTACTTTTCACCTGCTTGCTTTTGGAAGCATGTGGTTGTATGACATGTTTAAAATACACTTTAGAGAAAAACAAAACTACATAGATGATTCCAAGGTGGAAGTCATTAGTTGCAGAACAACCAGGGGGCTTTGTGCTTACCTAAGACCGTCATTTGTACCTCTGCCAGTTCAGTTGCTTAACATGCAGGCCAGAGCGTGTTTTTGTCTTTTCCTCTTTTTTGACCATTTTTCCCTGGAGAATGTTTTCAGCTAGGGTATAAGATTTTAAACTTCTTCAGGCACTGTTCACTATACACAGAAACAAAGAATTGTTAACAATTTTTTTTTTCTTTTAGACAGAGTTTCACTCTTATTGCCCAGCTGGAGTACAATGGTGGGATCTCGGCTCACTGCAACATCCGCCTCCCAGGTTCCAGTGATTCTCCTGCCTCAGCCTCCTGAATAGCTGGGATTACAGGTACCTGCCACCTCGCCTGGCTAATTTTTGTATTTTTAGTAGAGACGGGGGTCTCACCATGTTGGCCAGGTTGGTCTCGAACTGCTGACCCCAGGTGATCCGCCCACCTCAGCCTCCCAAAGTGCTGGGATTACAGGCATAAGCCACCACGCCTGGCCTATTAACCAATTTTTTAAAGCTGTATTTTAAGGTTAATATGTACCTCATTAGCAGTAAGTCCATAGAACTGACTCCCTGAAAACACTGAACATCCTACACAGGGAAAGACAAACAATGTTCACAAATACTACCTAATTTAATATTCAAACAACTCATAAACTGAATTATTATTCCAAAAATAGAGGTAAGAATAGAGACTGTCTTTGTTCATTTAGGCTACTATAACAAAATACCATAAACTAGGGAGTTTAGAAATAGCAGAAATGTATTTCTTACAGTTCTGGAGGCTTGGGAAATCCAATATTATGGTGTGGCAGATTTAGTATCTGGAGAAGGCCTTTTCCTGGTTCATGGAGGAGGCTTTCTCTCTGAGTCCTCACATGGTGGAATGGGCAATATAGCTCTCTAGGATCTCCTATGTAAGAACACTAATCCCATTGTGAGGGCCCTACCCTTATGACCTAATCACATTCCAACAGGCCAACCTCTGAATAGCATCACACTGGTGATTAGGCTTCAACACATAAATTTGAGGAAGACACAAGCATTCTGACCATAGCAGAGAGTCAAATGTAAAATTTTCTAAAGTCACAAAATAAGTGATTCAGTCTGAGTGCTAAACCACATCACTGACTTCTTATACTCTTCTTCCAGAAAATCATGCTGCTAGCACAGAAGTCTTTATGCAGGAACTAACTCTTTAATTGATTACGTTGGTATTAGCAATTGCTCACAGCTCTAGATGCTGATTTTCTGCTCTGGAAATAAATGAAGACCATCCAGAATAAATACTACTTATTCAAAGCTTACCATAGCACAGGAATCAGCCACCAGCAGTTGTGTTTGACAGAGATTCAAACGCAGACAGAGGAGCCGGAAAGCTTTATGGGTGAAATAAAAAGGGACTGGTGTGGGAGGGAGTTTCAAGTCCCTTTTCGTATTGGAGATTGTGGGCATAGACAAAGTGAAGGCAGGCTAAAGAGAAACAGCAACCTATGTGCTCAGTCAGGAGAACATATTTGGCTTTTTCTGCTTGGTTCTAAGTTGAAATTAGGGGCAAAAATTAGGGAAGCTGGCAGTTAGAACAAGTTCTGATCTTGTTGCTGCAAAGGTTGTGAGTCAGAATAGTATCTTTATAGTGGCCTGAACTTTGTACATTCTGTTTATTGCTGTCCTCAAGGAACTCACTCCCTGTTGGAGAAATATCTGACCAACATGGATTAAACATGGATCAGGCCCTGATCTCCTTTTTCTTAGAACATTTACCTTAGAAAACTTGTAATTTTTTTCCTCTGTATCTTTGGTTGCAAGTCTTTTCAGAAGCCTCTTGCCCAGTTTTACAACCTAGGACTGTCTTTCTCAAGGACCTGAGACTCATCCTTTGCTATGTAATCACTAGGGAAGATGGCACTGCTGTCTCCCAGTCTCTGTGGGAGGGAAGGAACAAGTTTAGTGGGCATATTTCTCCAAGCTGTAAAATTACTTCCTATGAAAAAGAGAAAGTTGACTTTTCTTTTGGGTGAGGTTAATTAACAAATATAGATGGCCTGTGATCTTCCGTTATAAGTTCCACTATAACATATTCCTCCTGTATAGTTTTAGAAAGTCTCCCATCCTTTGTTTCACTTGAGCTGAGTTTAGACTCTCCCCTTCATGCAAAGCCTTGAGGGAAGTCTTTCTTACCTGTTTTACTTTGGTGCAAATTTTGCTTTGACACCCACATCAGAACCATAATGCTTCATTTTTTCTTTCTGTTCCTTATTTTAAACATGAATATAAACAGTTATAGGTAGAAGATAAGACGCTCAGATTAAAAGCATGATTTAAATGCTGGGCGTGGTGGCTTACACCTGTAATCCCAGCACTTTGGGTGGCCAAGGCGGGGAGATCACAAGGTGAGGAGATCAATACCATTCTGGCCAACATGGTGAAATCTCGTTTCTACTAAAACTAAGTATTAGCTGGACACGATGGTACATGCCTATAGTCCCAATTACTGGGAGGCTGAGGCAGGGAACTCGCTAGAACCCGGAGACAGAGATCGTAGGGAGCCAAGATTGCGTCACTGCGCTGCAATCTGGCTGGCAACAGAGCAAGACTCCCTCTCAAAAAAAAAACAAAAAACCAATGGTTTAAAATGTTAATAGTGTAAACACACACAAATGAATATTGGTTAAAACCCGTAATTAACAAAATGAGTCTTATTTACATAACCATTTATTTAAAAAGAAAAAATAAAATTTTCTTGAAATAATTAACAAATCCATGATTAAAATGGTAAATTCATGTGTAGATACAAAAATCTCAGATAAATGAATGCAAGTGGAGTCACATCTGGTCTTTTGGGACAAGCAGCTTCAGCTTTTTTGTGGCATCCTTCACAAAGAACTTGTGGTCATGGTGAGAGTATTACCCCCAGGGTGACTTTTTTGTGTAATTTTGTTTGAGATTATAATAGTTTCTCAAACTTTCACCACTATCCACAATTCTTTTAACACAAACATTAATAGAGAATGTAGCGTTCACAGTCAGCCTTTACAGAAAGGGAGGAGTTTTGAAATGGTTGGCAAAACCAACCAAAAAAGATATCTGTCCAAAACTGACTATTAGAATAGTGGCTGCAAGTGTTTAGTTATATTGCATTCATTAGGGATTGATAATTATCTTGTACAATCTTTGGAAAAGTCTTTCAGGTAGATGTATAAATTTTGTGTGTGTGTGTGTATATATATATATATTTTATATATATATATAAAAGGGTTATTGAAATTACACCATCTTTTTGTAAAAACAAAAACTTTAACAAACCTACGTAAAGAGAAAAAATATGCGTATACTAACTTGAAATACTTAACAGGCATTTCCTTATCTGTAGGGGAATGATTAGTCAGAAGTATCTACCAGGCCTTATGTGACTTGCTTTCCTTGCCCTCCTGGTGTAGTGTTATCTCCCTCTAATTGTTGATTTAGTGCCCAGTGCTCTTTGTGACAAAGCTCTACTTTAGAATGAGTGTCTTGTTCTTTTGGGAAGTTAACATAATGACAGAGACATTTTTGTCTTTTTGGTCTATAATATAAGAAAAATCATCATTTAAGTACATGCTCTTCATAAAGTGTCTATAATTGTCTGTTTTATTTTATGACTATTTTTAATTGACATAAAATTATTCTTCTGTGTAGGGTACATTATGATATTTCAATAAATGAATACAATGTGTAATAATCAAATCAGGGTAATTAACATATCCATCACCCCAAATATTTATTATGTCTTTGTGCTGGAAATAAGCAAAATCTTCTCTAGCTATTTGAAAATCTACAACAAATCAGTGTTAACAGTAGTCACCTTCCAGTGATATGGGACACTAGACTTATTTCTCATATTTGGCTGTAATTTTGTATCTGTTAGCCAAACTTTTCCTATCCTCCTCTCCATACTATCCTTCCTAAACTCTGGTACACCTTATTTTACTCTCTACTACTCTATGACAACAACGTTTTAGCTTTCAGATTTGAGTTAAAACGTGCATTACTTACATATCTGTGCCTGGCTTATTCCATCTAATATCATGTCCTCCAGACTCATCATATTGCTGTGAATGACAGGGTGTTATTCTTTTTTATGGCTATTTTCTCCTGTGTATATACATTACATTTTCTTTATTTATTCATTTGTTGATAGACCCTTAAGTTGATTCTGTATCTTGACTATTGTGACTAGTACTGCAATAAACATGAAAGTTTATTTCAGTACATGACTAGTACTGAAATAAACATATATGTCATTGACATACAAATTTCTTTTTCTTTGGATATGTACTTAGTAGTGAGATTGCTAGATTGTATGGTAGTTTTAATTTTTTGAGGAAACGTCATAAGGTTTTTCACAATGTCTGTGCTAATTTACATTCTCACTAAGAGTGTATAGGAGTTCTTGTTTCTCTGCATCTTCACCAGCATGTTATTTTTCATAACATTGACAATATTTATTCTAATTGGCATGAGATGATATTGCAAGGTGGTTTTGATTTGCATTTCCCAGATGACTAGTGATGCTGAGCATTTTTTAATATACTTGTTAGACATTTCTATGTCTTCTTTCAAGAAAAGTCTGTTTAGATCGTTTTCCTATTTTTAAAAGTGGTTTAGTTTTTTCTTGGTGTTGTTTGAAATCCTTGTATATTCTGGATATTAATCTCTAGTTTGCAGATAAGCTTTCCCATTATGTAGCTTGTCTCTACACTTTGTTGATTGCTTTCTTTGCTGTGCAGAATCCTTTTATTTTGATATAACCCCATTTGTCTATTTTTCTTTTTGCTTTTGTTTTTGAGGTCTTATCCATAAAAATCAATCTTCTGAAGCATTTGTCCTGTTTTTTTTCTAGGAGTTTCAGGACTTATATCTAAGGCTTTAATTTATTTTGAACTGATTTTTGATGTTAATAGAGGTGTAGTTTTATTCTTCTGCATACGGATATCCAGTTTTTCCAGAATCATTTATTGAAGAAATTGTCCTTTCCTTCAGTGTATGTTTGGTGCCTTTGTAGAAAATCTATTGTTTGTAAATATGTGGATTTATTTCTGGGATTTTTATTCTGTTTCATAGGTCTTTGTGTCTGTGTTTGTGTCAGCACCATGCTGTTTTGGTTACATTAGCTTTGTAGTACATTTTGAGGTCAGATAGTGTGATGCCTTCAATTTTGTTGTTTTGTTTCAAGATAAATGCTTTGTCTATACCTGGTCTCTTGTGATTTCACATTACACAAATTTTAGGATTTGTTTTCTATTTCTATGAAGAATGTCATTGACATTTTGATGGGGATTGCATTGAATCTGTCACTTACATTGGGTAGCATGGTCATTTTAACAATGTTAATTCTTCCAATTCGTAAACATAAAATGTCTTTTCATTTTGTATATGTTTCCTCTTCAATTCCTTTATCAGTGTTTTATAGTTTTCATTGTAAAGATCTTTCACTTTATTGGTTAAATTTATCATTTGTTGCCTTTTTTTTTAGCTATGGTAAATGGGATTGCTTTCTTAATTTCTTTTTCATCAATCTTAACTGCACTGAACTAGCTGAGGTCTGATTCCCTTTGCCAAATGTCTAATGCTGCTATCAATTTCCCAGAGAATGGTTTTGCTGTATATATTCTTTATCTTTAAAACTGTTCTGGAATAGTTTATTTTTTTTTAGTTTTTTAGACAAAGAGAAAAACTTGCAGGACACATAACTTTAAAAAGCTCTCTCTGTAAAAACAGCCACAGTTTATTGAATGTTTACTTACTATATGTCAAGAAATTTGTAAAATCTTTAAAATATACAATTTTACTTTTTATAATTCTGTGACACAGATAGTTACCAGTCACCTTAGAGGCTAGACCCACAGTGAAATATCATCCTACTTTGTGATGGCCATGATGTGTATACCATTGTGAGTATATGGAATCTACATTCATTTTTATCCAGAACACATGACTAATATTATAATAAATATATGCACCAAATATTATAAGAGGATAGAGTGAGACTCTTCTCAGCAAATAATAATTATGACCAATAAAAAAGTTTGTATTGTCTTTTGTTTTGAATCACTATGAACCTCTAACAGTTCTAAATGAAAATATGCAAATTGGACTTTGACTTTCTTTACTATTTTCAATGGCTCTTTATTTCTGAGTATTTTCTGGGCATTTTACCTCCTCATATAAAACATACCATGATTAATTTCCTCCAGAGACCCAAGTACCTCAACAAACACCTGGACTTAAAATATACATATATATATATGAATGTATTCACAAAATAGGATATGCCTTCTGTTCTAATTATTTTAAATTAGTCTAAAAATGTGTGCAACTGACATACATTTTGCCCTGCATTATCTCCAAACTTTTTTGAAGAAGATGTGAGAGTGGACCTGGTATTTTCCACTTTACACAATTATCTAAACCTCCTTGAACTCAGTTGCTGGTAAAAATACATCTTTTCTTAGTGAGTGAAAAGTTCTTTGTTGTTCTTTGTGTCATGACTTCATTCTTCTCTATAGAAGACTTAGAGATTTGTCATCAGACCCTTAAAGGATATAGCATTTGGGGTGGGGCCAAGATGGCTGACTAGAAGCAGCAGCAATTAGAGGCTCCCATCTAAAAGATCCTAAACAGTGTGCAATTCCTGCACCAACAACTGAGGTATCCAGGTTCTGTCATTGGGACTGATTAGGTGGCTGGTGTGACCCACGGAGAAGAAGGAAGAGCAGTGTGGTGCTGTGGCCCACTTGAGAGCTACATGGGGGAGGGGAGCCCCCAACCCCCACCCAAGGGAGGCAGTGAGTGAGCATAGTACCCAGCCTGGGAAACTGTGCTTTTTCCATGGAGCTGTGCAACCCGTGGATTGGAAGATCCCACTGAAGAGCTCACGCCACTAGGGCCTTAGGGCTCAGCCATAGAGCAGAGCAGATTCTCGACAGTTACTGGAATAGAATTGACCTAACCCTGCCAGTTTCCTGGGGGGATGGGAAGCCATCACCACTGCTGTGGCTGCCTTCTGTCTAAGACATCTGAGCTTCTTGCAGGAAGGATGGCAATCAACACTGCAGCTGCCGGGCTTCCCTGCAGGAACTCCAACTCAAGTCAGGGTCTCAGAGACAGAATTCTGATCTCTCTGGGCCTGAGCCCCTGGTGGTGGGGAGTGGCTGGTTATTGTCTCTGCAGACCAACAGACTGTCTTGCCTCCTGTTAGCTCTGAGGAATCTGTGCAGCCCAGACAAGTAGGTTTCCCCACAGCGCTGCATACTCCCTCAACCAAGGGACAGCAAAAATGCCTTGTTAAATGGGTCCTGCTTCCCAAGCCACTGAACTGGGTGAGACATCCACAACAGGGGCTATTAGACATCCTATACGGGAGGGTTCCTACTGACATCAGATTGGTGCCCCTAGAGGTCAGAGATCCCACAGGAAGGAGCAGGCCTCCATCTTTGCTGTTCTCCAGCCTCTTTGAGTGATTTCTCCAGGCGTGGGAATGAACCAAATGAATAGGGCCTGAAATGAACCCTCATCAAACTCCAGCAATCCTACAGAAGAGGAGCCTCACTATTGAAAGCAAAACAAGCAGAAAGCAACAACAACAGCATCAACAAAAAAAGTCCCCACAAAATCCTCATCCAAGGGCCAGCAGCCTCAAAGATCAAAACTAGACAAACTCATGAAGATGAGAAAGAATCAATGAAAATACACTGAAAATCCAAAAGGCCAGAGTGTCTCTTCTCCTCCAGATGATTGTAACACCTCTCCAGCAAGGAAGCAGAACTGGGAGGAGGATGAAATGGATGAACTTAAAGAAGTAGGCTTCAGAAGGCGGGTGATAACAAACTTTGCTGAGATAAAGGAGCATGTTCTAACCCAATGTAAATAAGCTAACAACCTTGATAAAGCTGAAAATGCATCATGAAAATTCATGAAGCATACACAAGTATCCATTCCATTACTGGTTCTATACCCAAAGGAATATAAATTATTTTATTCTAAAGATGCATGCATACATATGTTTATTTCAGCAGTATTTACAATAGCAGAGACATGAAACCAACTCATATGTCCATCAGTGATAGGTTGGATAGAGAAATTGTGGTACATATATACCATGAAATACTATGAAGCCACAAAAAGGATGAGATCATGTTCTTTGCAGGGACATGGAGGGAGCTGGAAACCATTATTTTCAGCAAACTAACACAGAAAGAGAAAACCAAACACCACATGTTCTCGCTTACAAGTGGGAGATGAACAATGAGAACACATGGACACAGGGAGAGGAACAACACACACTGGGGCCTTTCGGAGGTAGGGCAAGGGGAGGGAGAGCATCAGGACAAATGGCTAATGCATGCATGCCTTAAAACTTAGATAACGCATTGAAAGGAGCAGCAAACAACCATGACATACATATACCTATGTAACAAACCTGCAGGTTGTGCACATGTATCCCAGAACTTAAAGTAAAATACACACACACAGACACACACACACACACACACACCCCCCACACACACACATATAGAGAGAGAGAGAGACAGAGACAGAGAGAGAATATTTACTAATCCTCTTGTCCATGGTCCTGATCTGAGAAGCATACAAAAGAAAAGTTAGTTTATCAGGAAAAAAAAATGTTGATTCATGAAAAGCTAAATAGTGATTGACAGCCAATATCAAATCTATATAGAAAGAGTCAAGATGAGTGAAAAATAAGTCGTAATGAGAATTATGACTTGCTGTGAATGTGTAGATTTCAGAGAAGTGATATACACTGAGAAGTTCATATAAATAAAAACAAAATTGTTACAGCTGTGTAAAAATGTGGGAGATATATATAGAATGGATTGACACATCCAATGTGTGCCTTTGAGACCAGCTGTTCTTTTTAATATTTCTTGCTAGGAAGACTGTATGTAGTTACAGTTCTGGACTGATAATATATAATAGTGTTCTGAAAATTGTGTTCTTTACTTTGAAATTAAAAATAATACAAAGAGTTTAATGTGCAATATCATCTTATCTTTTTTATTTATCTTTATTGGAAATATCTTCATGTTTTCCATATTTTCCTAATGTTCTGCAATAATTATATATGACTTTCTAATCAGAAAAAAATACATGCTATTAAAAGCTAGCTAATACATAGTTATGTTTAAATTTGCTAGATGAAGCAAATCCTCAAAATTACAGCATTGAAATAATTTTCTTATTTGGGTAAATTTTAAAAATGACTAGTGCAAAGTGAAGTTAATTTAGTGATTGTCCATATTTTATGTCATAAATATTTTTATACATGAGCTTCAATATATAGTGGGAACTGTTATGTTCTCTATCTGTATTCAGTAAAATATTATGAGACTACTCATAAACTTTTAAGAAGCTATGGAATAAGAAACAACTAAGTAAACAACTGAATCACTGAACAAATGAATGAATAATGTATCCAATTTGAACATGTGGCTTGAAAATAAATTATGTCATGTACAGGAAGTGCAGAATGAAATGTTCCAAATAACTGAATGAATTTAGGGTATCCTTGTGACTGATCTCAAATACTCTGAAGTGAGAAATGCCCTCACAATTGCTTTCTGCAAAAGCCATCTCCATAAAGCCATCATGCTTGACTTACGTCTGAAAATTTAGAAAAATACTGCATCCTCTGGCATGCTAAACAGCTAAATACTTCATAGTATTCAGACATAATTGATAATGTCATTAAATTAGACACATACCTTCACAGAGTTTTAGAGGCCCAAAGTGTTTTTAGACATTATTTAATCAAGCTCCCCTCATCTATTGGATCATAGGGAAGAGACATAAGCACTAAGAATATTTTCCCAGTTCACACAGTAAGTTAGCATTGACACTCGGGTTAGACTCTAGGAGCATCCCTGCTCACTCCTTATTTCCTATATAGTAGTGAGACTGCTTTTTTTTTTTAATTGCATTTTAGGTTTTGGGGTACATGTGAAGAACATGCAAGACTGTTGCATAGGTACACATATGGCAGTGTGATTTGCTGCCTTCCTCCCCTTCACCTATATCTGGCATTTCTCCCCATGCTATCTCTCCCCAACTCCCCACCCCTCTCCCCTATTTGAGACTGCTTTTCTTAAGAACACACAGATACACAGTTACAGGAGAAATATACATACACTATCACTTTATATTTAATCCACTCCCACCCTCACTTTCTTTTGTAGTTGTGATAATGAACTAAAATTGAGATACATCAGTCAAATAAAATGTAATGAATGAAAAAAATCCACAAAGACAAATATACACAAATAAAATATTGAGAACTACAGAACTCTTAACATAGTACAAACCCATCCTAATCTCTGCGTTGTGATGCTTGGCCATGCTCTAGGATGGCTTCTAGCAGCGGACAGCTGTGTGCCCCTCAGATGATTGCCTTTAAAATATCTGCCTGAGAAAGTTCAGTGTTGCCAGAAAAATGTCCTGTTTGATCCAGCTAAAACCTGGTGATAGGCAGATACCTGCCTCAGTCCCCTATTAGGGAAGTGCAGGGATCCATGAGCCCCACATCACGCACCAGAATGTAGGGAACCCGCTCTACATCACCCGTGGGTACCCTGTGGCAACAAAGGAATGAGAAAAAGACAGATTAAGAGAAATAGTGGAACTGGGGGACCATTACTCATTACTCTGGAGGAGATAGTAAAGGCCCCGAGCTCTGATCATTCACACTATTTGATCTATAGGGTAGGGGTGGAATGAATCAGTGAGCCAGAACTGGTGTGTCATCCTAAGGATTGATAACAGTGGCGGTTTGGGAGTGTCACAAAACAAGAACATGTGGTTATCTTTAACTTATTATCTATGCGCAGCTGATGGAACACGGGCCTTACAAGGAGCCTACAAGTCTGGCTATGTCATAGTGCTACCAAGGGGTTTTAGTCCTTGAGCACAATGATTATGGTAACAGAGCCCAGGTCACCCTGCACCAGAACATGAGGTATGGAGAGGCCTTCCTCCCCAGAGGCCTCCTGCGGCCTTCTGCAGTTTGTTGCTCCTTGTTTACGTGTTACTCGTAACCAACTTATGTAGACACTCTGTAAGTCCTTTCTCTTTTGCTGCTTTTCCCAACAGGAAGGTTACTTTAGAAATCTGGCAATGATCAATCCTTTTTCTGCTTTTTTTCTTTTCAGACACTGTTGCTTTGTCAACCAGGCTGGAGTGAAGTGCAGGGGCACAACCGTTGCTCACTGTAACCTCAAACTCCTTGCCTCAAGCGATCTTCCTGTCTCAGCCTCCTGGGTAGCTGGGACTCCAGGAGCTTGCCACCAGGCCCAGCTAATTTTCTGTAAAGACAGTATCTGGCTTTGTGCCCAGGCTGGTCTCAAGCTATCCTCCAACCTCCTTCCCAAATATTGTGATTACTGCCGTGAGCCACCAAACCTGATCCTCTGTGTTTTGAGATGCAAACCTACCAACCAAAACTGTTTCCTCAAAGACCTGAGAGCCATCTCTGCAATGGTGATAGTTAGAGAACTGACTCTCTCCATCTAGCTCCCAGTTCTGGTGAAAGTATAAAGGCCTACCATTGGTGGGCACCTAACTTCAACTTGCTATAAAGACAGACATTTGTTTCTTCTTCCAGTAAGCAAACCCAGGTGGCCTGGTCACATGAACTCGGCCCCTTCACATCAGTCAATACCTTTCCCTTAGCACACCCGAGTGTGTAAAACGTTTCCTGCCTTTGTTTGCTGGAATGTAAGTTCAGTTCATGATGGACTCTTCCTTATTGCAGTAGTGTTCCTGAGTTAAATCCACCCTTATTGCTTTAATCAGTGTCTGAAATTATTTATCCTTGACAATATGCTGCTGGATGCATAACTGCAAGAGCTCATCTCATTTAACCAGGGAGAGTATCAGGGCCTAAACTACAATATGATAACATGCACATAGTATCATTGGCTTACCTCCAATGCCCTAATTCCATACTGGATTTGGTATTAAATATTTTAAACATGTACATCAATTGCTGAATGGCTTCAGTGTAGGTGGAGAACTCTCTTGGTGCTGCTGGAGATAAGACTGACTCCAAACCCTGTCCAAACAGTTTTACTGAGAAAATGACTGCTCCTAACCTTAAGGCAGGCCAAATACACTCTCAGTTTTCAAAGGCCAGGTGGATTAAATGTGTAAAGTCTTTGTTACAAATTATAGGGAGTCCAGGGAACTGTAGGTAACTAGAGTGTAGAAGCCTTCCAAGAACATTTGAATTTAGAATAAAAAGAAATCCTAATATGCAAGTTTATTTTGAGCCTCAGATGGCTACATTTTTACCTATAGTTTAAGATAATTTTATTGTATGCACGAAAAATATTAACTATTTGGGGTTATTTTGCTTTTAGGGCTATTAAATGCTAAGATATACATGTTCTATGTTTGTAGAAAACTGTTTCTCCTATATATTTTTTAATATTTGAAAAATTTTATTTTTTAAGAAAGGCTCTCTCTCCAGTTGTCCAGGCTGGACTGCAATGGTGCAATCTCAGCTCACTGCAGCCTTGACCTCCTGAGCTCAGGTGATTCTCCCACCTCAGCCTCCTGAGTAGCTGGGACCACAGGTGTGCACCATTATGCCTAGCTAGTTTTTTGTATTTTTAGTAAACACGTGGTTTTGCCACGTTGCCCAGGCTGGTCTCAAACTCCTGGACTCTAGCAATCCACCTGCCTCGGCCTCCCACAGTGCTGGGATTATGGGTGTGAGCCACTGCTCCCAGCACTGTTTGTCTTTTAATTAAGGATAGAATTGATTTATTTATAAGAAAACCATTTTGTATCTAGTATATTTATAAATGTAGTTTCTAATATATGCTATATTTGAAGAAACAATTTGTTACATTCTTTACTTGTATTAAACAAACAAATTTCATCTTTTAAAAATTATTTCACTGGGTTTCAGAGATACATGAAGGCTATGAACATATCAGATACTGAAAATAAGAGGGTTTGGGACAATTTGAGAGTTTTGAGTATGTCAAATATAAAGCCCAACAACAATTTGTTTCTGAAAGCATACTCTCACAAACATAATTCTTTTAACTAATGTAAAAATGAAAACATTTAAAACATTAATTTAGCTTTTAATTTCTTTAATTTTGTTGGGAATTGCTACTAGGAGATGTATTTTTCTAATAGGAACAGGAAATTGCAAGGTTTGTCTGCATTAATTTTTATTTTTGTTTGAGAGGAACAGGTGTTGAACTTTAAGGTTGCACCAGGAAACCAAGTGTTAGGAGAAAGACTGTGACAAGATTTAAGAGAGCCCACGTGAGCCAAACACGGCAAAAAGTCAACGGCAAACTAAACAGCTTGATGATTTCCCTACAGGAAGGTTGAGATATAAACTTGGCTTTGTTTCCTACAGTAAACACTGTCCTTAGAATTTCTAGGGTTACGGGGCCTTATGGTAGTTTCACACAACTTAGGTGAAGTATTTCTTGACTGCCTATGACATTCAAGGCTTTAGGTTTTATATGACACCTAAAAAGTTACTATTAAAGGAGTTAAAACATTCACATAAATGAGTAGAATGATCATATGTGAGTATTTTTTTTTACTTTCATTTGTTAGTTTATTTATTTTCTTCCTCCCATGTCGAACATTCAGAAATGTTGACAGAAATACTGGAAGAGCACTAGAACTTCGGTGAACAGGATGAAAAGCTGCTCATTCTTAGCAGAAGCTGTGGAAATGGTATATTTTAAACCAGTTTTTAATGACAGTGTTTAGACACAGAAGTTTTTGACTTTGATGAAAGCATATTAAGGAAAAGGAGTTAAAGATATACAGCATGTAGAAAGCAGAAAGGTACACAGAAGATAGTGTATGTTTTTGTTTTCTATTTGCATCATCAGACCCCATATCTCACTGCTGGATCTTACTCTCAATCTTCATCCTTCTGAAAGCCGATTGTGACTACCATCTCTATGCATGTTACTTTTATATTGAGTACTTGAGAAACAGATAATATTTACTTGCTATAAACTTTTTAGATTTTTTTTTAGAAAAAAGAAAGCAAAACTAAAGAAAGCAGGACTTAGCTGGGCATGGTGGCACGTGCCTGTAATCCCAGCTACTCAGGAGGCTGAGGCAGGAGAATTGCCTGAACCCAGGAGGCAGAAGTTTCAGTGAGCCGAGATGGTGCCATTGCACTCCAGCCTGGGTAACAAGAGCGAAACTCCGTCTCAAAAAAAAAGAAAAAGAAAGCAGGACTTACCTGAGAAATAGCAGGCTGATACTCATGTGGCAAATGCCTTCTTAAGTCAGGCTACACCCATCCTGCTCCACTCTCAATTGCACAGAGGTAAGTTTATATTGTGGCTGTTAATGAGGAGGGATGCTGTTATGTGAGTAGCAGTAGAACGCTTACACAGAAACCATGCATGAGAAAGGAAAATGCTGGCTCTTAAATGGCATAAATTGCTAGTATAATTCATATTTAGATTACCCCTCCAAAATATTTGAGTGCTACAAAGACTGTGGTAAATGACGCTATCTAAACTGAAAAATCCACTATGCCTTTACAATATCTATCTTTGAAGAGGGGGGTTTAAGACAAAGAGTAATTTTGTGGGTTTAAGAAGAAAAGACTTTGAAAATATTTAAATGGCAAAAACAGCAGTTAACCTTAAAGAGGTTCTTCCATGAATAACTTGCCTCAAGAAAAGGATCTGGGCCATTAGAAATAGGTACACGGGAAAAAATGCAATTATCGTATGCAATTGGAATAACATAGTGACTGAGCTGAATGAAGGTGGTTTACACCATTTATGTGGCACTTTAAGACTCAAACAGAGTTAAAAGTTGAATGCCCATTTATTCAATTCACAGCCAAATTAAAAAGCACAGAACTAATGTTCCCTAAAAATAACCACCTGAATTAGCATTTAACAATTTGAAATTGAGGGATGGTTTTTACACAGACTATATACATTTAATGACTAAATTAGAACATACCTACTTGACAGTTATTTTCTATTGAATACTCTTCATAGTAATTTCTAGTTTATATTGAGTTAGGAACCAAGAAACCAAGCCATAAGTGAAAAGATGCAGAGAAACAAAGCCATTATTATTTCATCAGTAGGAGTCCAAAAGATTAGAACAAATAAAACTAGTTCTGGTGGGATGAACTATTGATATAATTAAGGTATTACAGAAACTCACCAAATCAAGCTATGAATAAGCCTTCTCTTTTAATTCACCAGGCTGCAGTTTGTACCATATGATGTTTCTCTCTTTCTTTTTCTTTTCTTTGAATAATAATATGTTCTAATAATCAGGAAAAATATCAAAGAAAAAATGAAACATTTATGGTGACATAGTATTTTATATTTTATAACAATACCAAATTAATTTGATAAAGTAATATCAAACATGAATTTAGGCCTATGCTGTTGATAAAATAATATGAAATATGACTTTAGACTTACCCTATTCATTACTATAACTTATAGTCAGTCACATGTGGCTATCGGACCCTTGAAATGTTTTAGTCCAAATTAAGATGTACTATAAGTATAAAATATGCACAGAGTATTAAAAGAAAAATATAAATTATTTTATTAATTTTTTAATTGATTACATATTGAAAAGACAATATTTTGGCTATATTGGGCTTAATAAATATATTGTTAGATCAATTATTGCCTATTACTTTTTTCCATCTCTAAAGACACCTAGGGGAAAATTTTAATGCAGTCACGTATTTCTACTAGACACCATTGTTTTCTAGTGCTAGGATATTAGTTTAGGTGTTAGAAGAAATGAAGAAGTTTTATGTGCCAGAATTTGATCCAGTACGATGTATGAAAATCTTACTACTTATATCAAAACATGGCCAAAAGTTTTTATAAGAAATTATCTTGAAGTTTTCTAAAAGAAAACATACATGTAGTATTATATTTCAAAACTTATATGGCTATTTTATTCAATAGTTGATACAACTAAAATTAGGCATGAGAGATTCGACTCTTGGCATTTGGAGTTAAAGTAAGGTAGAATATTATTGAAATATTGATGACTTCAAAATCTATGAAGGAGGTTCATTCAATTACCTGACTTCTTAGTTCTTTTCTTTTTTCTCCTCCAATAAGCTTGTCTTTACACTCACTTCAGCTACCTACTATTTAATCATAGCCCATACTTCTTTCTACAATAATTTCAATTTCCTCACTCATAATCTGCTTTAAACATTCAACTCTCTACCTCCTTCTGTCATTCTATTTTTTTTTTTCCCTCCAGAACCTCAATTCTAATAGTCATTTAACATACTGGAAACTACAACTATGGATCTTATAACCCTTTTATAGGTACCAGCCTCATTTCTTCCCACTGCACACACCTTAAAAATTTGTGACCAGTCATTAAATTTACTTTGTTTCATATGTCCTCTGATATCTTGCTCCTTATTTGGCTAAACCCTAATCTCTTTAAAAAGTTAACTCTCTGCCTACTGCTGCTGAACATTGCTGGAGAAAGACACACCCACTATGTGGGTCTCACATTAAACTAAAGATCATTTATTTGAAGAAGGTCCTTGATGTTGCTCAAAAATGAGATTATACTTCCCTTTATTCTTTACTTCTTCTCTTCCTCCATGTATCAAATAACTCCTCCTTTATCCCAAGTCCCAGTTAGTAACCTTCTTTACAGTTGCAGTGAAGAAAGAAAGCTTTCCCCAAGACTCCACTCCCACAATCCTTTATCTTGAAAGTAGTATTATCTAGAGCTTTTGTGACAGACCAGAGAACAGAGACCATCAATCTTCAACATAATGTATCTCAAGACATTGTTTAAAAAGTTGTCAAATAACAAATACTTTCTTTTTTCTTTTGAGACAGGGTCTCACTCTGTCACCCAGGCTGGAGTGAAGTGATACGACCATACCTTACTGCAGCCTTGACAATAAATGAATAAGCATCAGTGGGCTTTTTTCCTCTTATCCCACCAAATAACTTTCTTTTGTATTAATTTGTGAAATAATACATTATCAACTTCTATTTGATTTTGTTTTCAAGAATGGCTTATTTCCTTCCAGAATCCTTTGTTTATTTTTAGTCACAAATAGCCAAAAAAAAAAGTCACTAATAGAAAATTATTAAAATTTAATTTAATGTTTTGGAAAACAATAATATATGAAGCTTGAATTACTATTTATATCATTTTTAGCTATAAATATTTCACAAAAGTATTTTATTTCATTTATTACATTGACCACTTTCTCAAAATGACCTCAACAAAATGAACATTTTTATATTATTTCCCTTTTGAGGGATCCTCTTTTGAAAGAAACATTTTATTTACATATCTTTGAATTTGTTTTTGTTTTCTAAAAGAAAATTTTTTTTAAATAATCTTTACTAACTTGATTTTCACATTGCCCCTGATATTAATTGCTAAATATGACTGACTTCTTTCTTGTCACACGGCCCATAATAAGCTTCATAAATTAAAAGTCAATGTCCTTGTGTTACTCAATGTAAGAATTTTCAGAGACATTAAACATTATCTTGTTCACTTCTCTGATTCCCATTATATTATAATACATTCAAGAAAGTATTACTGATTTTGTCGTATTTATTGCAAGATTGTCACTGATTTTAAAGGTGGTTTTAAAGCACATACTTTTAGATAGGGAACATAGTTGTAATATAATTTTGTTCACCATGTCATAAAATACATGTGAAAACTGCTACCCAGGGTCACAAAGCTTTGCCCATTAATTGTACTAGCAATGCTGGGTTTTGTACCCCATAAACTAATTTTTTTTCTTTTTTTTCACTGACAGTATAATGTAACAAAAATCTTCATTAGTCAATATTTTTTTTATTAAAAACTACCTGAATAGCTACTTTGTAGATGCCTGAGAAACAAAAGGAGTTAGCATATTCTTTAATTCAATCTGATTAAACTAGGTATTGAAAGGTTCCATGTGAAAGTTAGTAGGCTGAGTGTTGACAGTGAAGGGCAGCACCCTGATTGCTCTGGTTCCTGCTATCAAGTGTCTTATAACTGGGTTTGGCCTGTAAGAAAGACACATTTACAATTATTCTGTGACTCTAAAAATTTAAAGAAGCTACTTCTATTTGATAAATGTAAATTATTTGCCTTTAAATTCTTCAACAAATGCCTTAAGACTATGCATTCAGTTTTTAATAGTGACTCTTAAATTCATGTGATGTACTAGAAAGAAAAATAACTTTTGAATGATGCAGGCCTAAGTTTAAATTGGTTCCTACAACTTAAAGATGTCTGGCTCTGGGCAAAATTTTAACCTCTTTTCAGTCTTGGTTTCTTAATTTCTGAAGTGTAAATAAATATCACTCTTTCAGAATAGCTGTAAGAAGTAAAGGTAAGGTTTACAGGTGCCTGCACAGTACTTGAAAGTCATTTAGGACTCAAAATATGGTAGCTATTTCTCTTGTATAAGATCTAAGTAGTAACATATACATGTTATTAAGATTCTCAGAGACCCAGGAGGAAGTTAACATTTGAAAAATAAAAAAGAAGAGAAACGTGTTTCTTCTCAAACCTAATCAAACTCCACCAACTAACTATTCAACGTTTGAGTATTTGAGAGAATTAGGGGGAAAACAACAACAAAAATAGGAGATTTAAAATAGAAAAAGAAAGTTTTCCTTGAGATTCTCAATGACAGAATACTATTTAAAGAAGTGAAAATAAATCCATAGATTATCACAGAATTATAAAAGTAAGAATGATTTCATAAGTTACATAATACAGATCTCTTGTTGTATAGCTGAGAAAGCCAAGGTCAAGAGAACTTGGATTAATTCCTGTACTCAACATATGAATAAGTTGAAGACTGTAAGCTTTCTTACTCTCTGCCAAAATTTTTTACAAGACCAAGAGCCACTTCTACTTGGAAAAACACATATTCACACATAGAGATTTGCAGTGTACACAAGAAATAAAAAAAGGGAAGAAATGCTAAAAAATAAAAAATTAAAGTAAGAAGCTTAAAAATAGTTTGCAGGTAAAACATTGATAAACTTCATATTTCTTTATGTGTCTTTACTACTCTCTTCAAATGGAATTTACATGATATTCATTCTAATCATTTGATTAAGATCATTTAATTTCTAAGAAGTTATTTATTCTTTCTTTACTCATTTATTAATGTAAAATTTTTCAGACTATTTGGTAACTACAATTACTTAGGCTTACAATATAATTAATGAACCATTATTCACTACTAAAAAATTCTCCAAATTGCCAGTGATAATCAGTTTCTTTGTGGTAGTCTTAAACCAAATGATTTGTTGTATAAATATCATATTTTAAGTAGGGCACACACAGAAACCTGGGACACTTTTGCTAATTTGGTACTTTATTCCAGATGGATAAATGTGATATTGAGTATCTGTTATATCTTGATGTATGCTAATAAGTGAAGTTCATATTTATAATGCAATTCATTTGATTTCTTAATTTTTTTCTTTTCTTTAAGATTAATACCCAGCATTGTGAATATAGCTAATAGTTGATTATTGTACATATAAATTTTACTCAGGGAAAATTTCAAATGTTCTATTCACAAAATTGTTAAATATTTGAGGTGAGGAATGTGTAATGAATTTAATTTCACTATTCCACATTATGATAAAAATCATAATACCACTTTGTACCCTATAAACACATTATACCTATAATTTGTCAAAATAAAAATAATATTTGTTTCAAATTTTTTTAAAAATCCCTTTTTATGTACTATATTTTATTTACAATTAATGTAACAATAGAACATTAATGCACATTGCTTTAGTCTATTTGAACTTCTATAACAAAATACCACAGGGTACCTTATAAACAACAGACTTTTTTTCTTTTTCTTTTTTTTTTTTTTTTAGAAAGAGAAAAAAAGAAAGAAAGGAAGAAAAATAAAGAAAAGAAGAAAGGAAAAAAGAATGAAAGAGAGAAAGAAAGAGGAAGAGAAAGAGGGAGAGAGAGAAAGGGAATCTTGCTCTATTGCCCAGGCTAGAATGCAGTCCAAAAATGGGTATTAAAAACCTCTTTTATGCCAATAAATGTGCTTAACAATGGAGACAGGAAGGAATAAGGGAGGAAAATAGCAAACAAGCAGCCAACCAATATTTCATTTAAACCTGTGAAATGCTATGCAGTTACTGAGGAGTGATTTACTTCCAATTATGTAGTCACTTTTAGAATAGGTGTGATGTGATACTGAGAAAAATGTATGTTTTGTGGATTTGGGGTGGAGAATTCCATAAATGTTTATTAAGTTTACTTGTTCCAGGTCTGAGTTCAAGTCCTAGATATCCTTGTTAATTTTCTGTCTCATTGATCTGTCTAATATTGTCAATGTAGTGTTAAAGTCTCCCACTATTATTGTCTGGGAGTCTAAGTCTCTTTGTAGCTCATTAAGAACTTGCTTTATGTATCTGGGTGCTCCTGTATTGGGTGCATATATATTTAGAACGGTTAGCTCTTCTTGTTGCATTGATCCTTTTACCATTATGTAATGTCCTTCTTTGTCTCTTTAGGTCTTTGTTGCTTTAAAGTCTATTTTATCAGAGATGAGAATTGCAACTCCTCCTTTTTTTTATTATTTTTATTTATTTATTTATTTTAATAGTTTTCTTATAGTTCTTGAAGCTGGGAAGTTCATGATCAAATCTGGCAAACTGAATGTCTGCCAAGTGCCCATTTTCTGTTTCAAAGATTGTGTCTTTTCACTGACTGTGTCTTCACATGGCAAAGGGACAAAGGATCATTCAGAGGCCTCTTTTATAAGGGCATTTGTCCTGTTCATGAGTGTTCCACCATCATGACCTAATCACTGGTTAAAAGCCCCATCTCCTAATACTATCACATTGGGTATTAGATTTCAATACAAAAATTTTGGAAACACATTCAATCAAGATCACACATCAATTCAATTCTGCTTGTTAGAAAACTTTTTTTTTTTTTTTTAAGAATGAATGTGTGTGTGTTTGTGTACATTTGTTACAGAAACTTTTAAATGTAGTAACTTGAATTTATTTACAGAACCAAAACTAGCATCTTAAAGAAGAAAAAAAAGTTTTCTTTTCTTTATTTATTCTATCAAAAATCAAAGATATAACAGGAGGTGAGATATTTGCCCTCCACAGATGATGAACATTTTGGGGATGACAAAAAACACTTGGTCTATTGCCAGATTTATGCTAGCATTCAAATTGCCTGGCATTATAATTGTATATTATTGTGATTTTAAGATATAAATCTTTCAAATGGTTTAATGTACTAAATAATGTTCAGCAGAAAATAGCCTAAATATATTACATTTCTGCCAGCTTCCATTGAAGTTCATAAACCTACTACTGCTACTCACACACAATAGGCACATACATGCATTTTTTTAAACTTCAAAATATTACACAATGATCTTTTGTAGTTGAACTTAATAGGCTTCTTAATTTTCAAGAAAATATGTTATATTACCTCAATTGATTTTTTGATATCTTAAGAATTTTCCCTTATTGGTTTTTGCTATGAGAAGTCAAATAGTGTCAGTATACTCAGGCTTTCCAGAGAATAGAACCTCAAAATACTCAAATCATAATGTAAGGTTATAGTGGATAAGTAATGCTCACAAAGGATTGACTGAGAGATGTGTAATGCACATATTCCTGTCCTTGTCTAATATTCATTGCAAGGTCTAGGTGGTCCACTGCAGGATTACATTATTGATTGGATTATTATTTTTATCTTCTCCAAATCTGAATCATTTTAAACATCTTTTTTTTTTTAATATTAGTTATCTTCTTTCTGATACAAGGCCACTAAAATAAAATTTAAAAATACCTTTATTTCACATTGTTATTCAAGATATTGCTGTCTCTCATCTACAGGCACACACACACACACACACACACACACACACACATATACATATATATAGAAAGTTTTTCTAAAAACTCAGTACTAGAAAAATAATTCTCTTTCTTAAATCCTATTAGGTAATTAACTGCTTAATACTGTCAACATACTTTATTTTTTGCATTTCACTGAAGTGGTTAGTAAGCTCTTATTCAGCCTATTTTTCATCACAAAAGATACGTATTGTAACATGCACTTCTTTTGAATATCTCTTGATTCCTATAATTTATAATCAATTAATTAAATATTCAATTAATTATTTCAGTTTACCTCTTTTTGTCCAAAGTAATTATATTTAAATGCTTATGTTTTTGTAAGTCATATTGATTCTTGATTGGCTCAAAAAAAATTTAATAAATACAAAATGTAAATGAAATGATTTGATCAAAAACATGTGTACCCAATGAGTTTCCACAGCACATATTTTAAGGCTATAATCACCATATATTTTATTTCCTTCAGTCTGTATACAGGCACTGATAATTTTGACAAAATTATTAAGAATAATCAAATGCTTGAATATTAATCAAATGCTCTTTTTCAAGGAAAATGGCTCTGATATATTAGTCTTAAGATTTATTTCTTGGCTGTACACCAGAGATTTACACTGATTTACTCAAATCCTTGGTGAGCTTATTGAAGCTAGAAGCTGCCTTATTCTTCATTATACCTTCTGTGCCATACATGATGCTTTGCACAAATAAGTGTTTTAAATCATCTGTTGAGTGTGATACAGGAACGGGGGCAGAGAAGTGCTGGGTAGAGAAGGGCAAGGTCCCAGGCAAGGGCTCCACCCTCAGGCCTGTGCCCAGGAACCTAAGTGAGAACGGGCACTCCTGTTTCCACGCCCAAATGTTGCATTAGCCAAGACCACTCTGGCCTGCCGTGCCCCCTCTCCTGTGGCCATAGAAACCTGAGACCTTAAGTGATCACAGACACAGTGGCTGGACGTCAAGAGGAAAGGGGAGCATGTCAGCAGACACCAGAGACACCAGCAAAAGCAGAACAATTCAGATCCCAGGGGAGTTCAGCCGGGGACAGTCAGAGAAGAGTTCGGCTCCTCAGCAGCGGGACGCCAGGAGAAGATCACCTTCCCACTCCATCCTCTGCTCCTGGCTCCCCATCCATCTCGCTGAGAGCTGTGTCCACCGCTCATAAACCCTGCACTTAACCTTCCAGCCCACGTGTGATCTGATTCTTCCCATACACTGGGCAAGAACTCAGGCTATCACACTGGCCCCCTGTCCTTGCAATAAGGCAGAGGGTCTATTGGGCTAACACAAGCCATCTGCAGATGGCATAGCTGAAAGAGTGCATTGTTAAACACGCCCACTTGGGCTTTGGGAGTTGTTAAAACTCACCCCTAGATGCTGCCAAGTTCGATCAGAGCCCAAAAATGTTTCCCACGACCTTTGCAAAAATAAATAAATAAATAAAAAGCAGGAGTTGCAATTCTCACCTCTGATAAAATAGACTTTAAAGCAACAAAGATCAAAAAAGGCAAAGAAGGACGTTACATAATGGTAAAAGGATCAATGCAACAAGAAGAGCTAACGATCCTAAATATACACGCACCCAATACAGGAGCACCCAGATACATAAGACAAGTTCTTAATGACTTATAAAGAGACTTAGCCTCCCATACAATAATAGTGGGAGACTGTAACATCACATTATCAATACTAGACTGATCCACGAGATAGAAAATTAACAAGGACATCCAGGACTTGAACTCAGACCCGGAACAAGTAAGCTTAATAAACATTTATAGAACTCTCCACTTCAAATACACAGAACATACATTCTTATCAGTACCACATCACACCTATTCCAAAAGTGACTACATAATTGGAAGTAAATCACTCCTCAATAATTGCATAGCATTTCACAGACTTAAATGAAATGTTGGTTGGCTGCTTGTTTGTTATTTGTTTCCCTTATTCCTTCCTGTCTCCATTATTAAGCACAATTATTGGCATAAAAGAGGTTTTCAATTCCCATTTTTAGACTGCATTCTAGCCTGGGCAATAAAGCAATACTCCCGTTCTCTCTCCCTCTTTCTCTTCCCTCTTTCTCTTCCTTTTTCTTCCTCTTGTTCATTTTTTTATCTTTCTCTCTTTCTTTCTTCCTTTTTTCTTCTTTAAAAAAAATGATATGCTATATGTCAAAATTATATGCTAAAATTAAGTTTCAGTGAATTTTAGGATGACAGTGAAAGGTAGTATTCTGTGATATTCAAACACATTATAAAAGTAAAAAAACAAACACTTTAATGGCGTACTTATTTATGTTATAAAATTGTCATTTTCAATAATAAATATACTTTTATTGATATATTGTACTATAGTAGCTTTTACTCAGTTGATGTTATAGTTAATGTTCTAAAATTATATTTCTTGGTTTTGTGTCAGTGTAATCAAAATGGTTAAAATAAAAAACATGAAAATTATGTTTCTTAAAATGGTCAAAATAAAAAAAAAGTAGTGAAAATTATATTGCAAAAAGTCTTATAAAACTATGCTAATTCCTTTGGCTCAATCCTATTAAACTTACTCCATTCTTCCTTTCATTCATATACTATGAAATTTGAGATTTAATGCAAAATTTTGAATCATATGATATATTAGCGAACAAAATAATATCTCATTCTCTACTCAGAAAAATAGTGGGAGTTCTAAACATTATGAAACAATTATAAAATTTTTAGCAAACACAAAATAACCTTAAAATTGGTGTTTATAGTTTGCTTCTGAAATGCCAAATTTACAATTATCAATAGACTTTAAAAGAGACAAAATACTAGAAGGATGAGGGCCAGAAGCAAACAACACATTGTCTTTATTCTTTAAGAGTTAAAATAAACTCAGTCAGAAACCCAGAAAACACTTCACAAAGGACATCTGAGAAGGCTAAAAAGTAGCTTCCTAATGAATAGACTCATGAAATGTTTTGTAATTTTTTTTTAGCTTGTCAGCTATTGTTAGTGCTGTATATTTTATGTGTGGCCCAAGTCAATTCTGCTTCTTCCACTGTGGCCCAGGGAAGCCAAAAGATTGGCCATTTTTGTTTTTTGCAATAGGTCTTCTTGTAATTTATCTCACCAGGTATCTGATAATCTTAATAATAATCTTAGAATTTGTAGTTTGCCTAATGAAAAAAAACAAATCTGAAATTAGTATAGAATTACAGAATCATGACTATAAAAATGTACAATTATATAAAAAAATTGCAAAGTTAGAACTTCATCTCTAGTTACAAAAAACAATCTGTAAAATTAGAATTTCATATTTAATAAGCTTACCATAAAAATAAAATACATCTTGGAGATTATATACAGGCATATATGTAGTCATACACATATACAAAATAGAGAAAATTACACTTTTAAAGTACTGAATCTATAAACATAAATGATTAGATAACTGTTATTTGAAAGAAATTTTTAGCAGTTAAATAAGTTAAATAAGTTAATTGTTAATATGTAGTATATCAATTCATTTTAAGACTGCAATTTGTACTGATAAAAGATTGCAGTTTATATTAACAATCAATTTTTCCCTGAATATAATATGTTAGAATAGGTAAAATATAATTTATTACATAAATAGTAATAGAGATAAAAACAAAATTATCAGAGAAGCAAAAGAATGTCTATTTATGGGAACTGTGGAAGAAAATATTTGGGGACAGTCCTGTATTTGACAGACAAAAGCAGGTCTGTCACTCGATAATCAAAATCAACTTATTATTTAATTGAATATATCAATTTTACTTTATAGCAGTTATATAGGTTATGTTCCAATTTTGAGTGAATGAATAAATCAGATAATTTCTTGGTGGTTTGTTTCACTTTTCTTGAACAGGCAAAATATATTCAAATGTGAAACAACTATGTAAAACAGCAGAGAAAATTATATCCCTGGTTAAATATTTTCATATGTATTAAGTAGCAAAATATTCTTATAAGCATTAACTCTGGGACAAAATACATATTTTATGACATCAGAAATAAAAGGATAATAGTGTTCACTACTAAGAATTTTCTAGTATTTTCATCGCGGAGAATGCTCCACTGTGAACAAAGAATATGTGGATTTGGTAGTACAATCATTGAAATTTATATTAACCAGATATCTGGAATAAATGTTATATTTTCTCAATACAATGAAATTAAGCATTGGGAATACAATATTTTAGTGACAATAACAGCAGTTATCACACCAGAATTGACAGCTATTTGTATTGCAATCATGGAATCTTAGTTATAACAGCAATAACACTTCATTTTAAGTTGCCTCTGGAAATCAGGTGAAATACACATGACTGTTTTCTTTTGTTTTTGATACAGAGTCTTGCTCTGTCACTCAGGCTGGAGTGTGGATCACATGACTACTTTCTAGGTGCATGATTTCATGAACTAACAAGCAGGAAAGTTTTTCTGTCTATTGTGCCTTGTCAAAATTCTTTACCTAAGACAGCATTTACTAACATAGTGTTCTTCACAACACTTCACAGAAAGAAAAAAAAAGCATGTATGTTCATAGCAATTCAAGAGGTATTGCAACAGGTTTTTTGGAAAGGTATAAGCATGCAGGCACACATGCACACACACATACATCTAATGAATGTAATTATTCATAGTTACAGCTATAAATATATATGTTTATCCATAACTATAATTATGCTGTCCTTATATAAATATATATATAGTTTATATATACTATATATATAACATATATAGTTTATATTTAGCTTATATATTGTTTATATATATACATATAAAAATTATATATATATAACTTTATAGATAAATGATATATAAATATAAATGCTATATTTATATATAATATATAATAATATATAATATATGAAATTTATATATAATATATATATTATATATATTCATATATTATATAATTAAATATAAATATATAAATATATAACTTTATATATATCTTATATATATAAACTATATATAAATACCATATATATAAACTATATATAACTATATAAACTATATATAAATACTATATATGTATATACATATATATAACTATAACTATATAGTTATATACATGTATATAACTATAGCTATATAGTTATGTATATAGTTATTATGTCACATATATAGTTACATATATAACTATATATACTTATATATATAAAGCTATATATATAACTATAACTATGCTGTCCTTATATATATTTTATGTAAACTATATATGTTATATATATAGTTTATGTATAGTTTATATATATATGTCCTTATATATAGTTTATATAAACTATATATATAACATATATAAACTATATATAAGGACAGCATAGTTATAGTTATATATAAATGACCTGAAGTAAACAAACCTCCTTCATTTTGTTTTATTAAAAATTCTGAAATTTCATCAGCAGACTGACATGTTCTCTTTCTGCTATCCCAAAGTGCACAGAGAACTTTGGTAAATGCTGAAGTAAACATTAGTGACAGCTGGTGAATCCTTCAACACCGAGGAAGGCAACCTTTTACTTTAGGCCAAAGTCAACCAAAGCTGGCTTATATGGAGGAAAATCATGTGTATCAGGAACAGATTAGGAAGTTCAGACACATTATCAGCTGAGAAATTCATATCCTGTTCCTGGAGTCCTAATACTCTGTACATACTGATTGCTCAATAAATTTAATTAAAATAAAAAATAATTAATCATTTAAGAGATTATGTGCTGTGCAGAACTTGTGCTAAAGAGCATAGCTTTCACCAAAGAAGGTATTAAGTGTGAGCATGTGTCCTACAAAAGATGTTGGATTACAATCACAGGCTTATACAATTTTATGATAGATAAATTTCTTTCAATCTAAACTAATATGTGTATCTAATATGTGACATTTCTAGTTCTACAAATTATGGAAATTATTTACATAAAGATCCCATTGTCTTAAAGCATAATTTATTGATAAAGTAATTCCATCCATGAATATCAAAACTTTCGGGAAAACATCAGTGTCACTGCATCCCCACAGGAAGAACACCCTCTAGGTTCAGGCTTGCACAAAAGTCAGAATCAAAATCTGATTCTAACCTGAATCGCTGCAGACCAGGACAAGAGTGTGTCTAATAGGTGGATAACTTTCCTACTGACATGTCTTAGGAGTTGAGGTGGCTCCAATCCTTCCCCCTGATAAGACCTCAGTGCAACTCGCTGAGAGCTCCTCCAGCCACTTCTCTCAAGGATGAAAATTTGTTTACCTGCCTCCTTTAGCCACAATAATTACTGCCCAGAAATACCTTCCCTACTGGCCTGAAGCCTGAACCACAGAACCAATAAATAAAATACTGGAGGAAAACGAATGAATAAATAAATAAATAAGTGCATGCTACTGGGGAATGAGATAATGTTTAAGAGACACCACAGGAGCTAGTGAAGTTGTTCACATACTGGACATGTTGTTACTAAAACCAGCATATGGGAGAACCATCATACAATGACTCTCTATAATCAAAGAAATCTTAGAGTCTTCACCCCTGAAAATACTAATAACAGAATTAGGCTATAATTAACTACAAGCATTAAAGTCTCAACTGTAAGGTGAAAAAAAGAAATATAAAAATAAACAAAAAACACAGTCAAATCAAACATAACTTCAAGAATAACTAGAAGAAATAGTCTACCCAAGTGAGAAGGAACCAGAAAAATGACTCTGGTAATATAACAAAAATAGAGTTCTGTAACACCTGCGAAAGTTCATACTAACTCTCCAGCAATGGACTCATGCCAACATGAAATCTTTGAAATACCAGATAAGGAATTCAGAAGGTGGATTATTAATTAAGCTACTCAAGGAGATATCAGAGAAAGGTGAAAACCATTATAAAGAAATTTTAAAAAGCTGTCCAGAAAATGAATAAAAAACTTTCTAGAGAGAGAGATATCATAAATACAAATCAATCAGAACTTCTGGAAATTGAGGGAATTACAAAATGCAGTGACAAGTTTTATTAATAACTTGGAACACCTAATGTAGATGACAGGTTGATGAGGTGAAGCAAACCACCATGGCACATGTATATGTATGTAACAAACCTGCACATTAGGTATTTCTCCTAATGCTGTTCCTCCACTAGCCCCACCCGCCTTGACAGGCCCCAGTGTGTGATGTTTCCCTCCCTGTGTCCATGTGTTCTGATTGTTCAACTCCCACTTATGAGTCAGAGCATGTAGTGTTTGGTTTTCTGTTCTCGTGTTACTTTGCTGAGAATGATGGTTTCCAGTTTCAACCATGTTTCTGCAAAGGACAAGAACTCATCATTTTTGTGGCTGCATAGTATTCCATGGTGCATATGTGCCACATTTTCTTTATCCAGTCTATCATCGATGGGCATTTGGGTTAGTTCCAAGTCTTTGCTATTGTAAACAGTGCTGCAATGAACATACATGTGCATGTGTCTTTAAAATAGAATGATTAATGATCCTCTGGGTATATACCCAGTAATGGGATTGCTGGGTCAAATGATATTTCTATTTCTAGATCCTTGAGGAATCACCACCCTGTCTTCCACAATGGTTGAACTAATTTACACTCCGACCAACAGTGTAAAAGTGTTCCTATTTCTCCACATCCTCTCCAGCATCTGTTGTTTCCTGATTTTTTAATAATCACCATTCTAACTGGCCTGAGATACTATCTCAATGTGGTTTTGATTTGCATTTCTCTAATAACCACTGATGATGAGTTTTTTCATATGTTATTTTTCTATTCAGGGATTTGTCTTCTTCCTGTTTCATTCTTGGGAGGGTGTATGTGTCCAGGAATGTATCCATTTCTTCTAGACTTTCTAGTTTATATGCATAGAGGTTGATAGTGTGCAGCAAACCACCATGGCACATGTATACCTGTGTAACAAACCTGCACGTTCAGTTCATATACCCCAGAACTTAAAATATAAGAAAATAAAAATTAAAAAAAGATGAAAGAATACTCAACAAAATATTAGTCAACTGAATCCACTAACACATCAAAATTACAATTAATCCTGATCAAATGGGCTTCATCCAGGGAGGCAGGGATGGTTTAACATCAAAAAATGCAACTCAATATATACTATACATCACATAAACAGAATTGAAAACAAAATCTGTATGACTTTCTCAATAGATGCAGAAAAAGCATTTGACAAAATCCTTCCTCCTAATTGAATGGAGCTAGAGGCCATTAGTTTAAGTAAAGTAACACAGGAGCACAAAACCAAAAACTGTATGTCCTTACTTATAAGTGGGAGCTAAGCTATGAGTATGTGAAGTCTTACAGTGATGTAATAGACTTTAGAGACTCAGAAATGGGAGGGTGGGAGAGAGGCTAGGAATTTAAATTACACATTCCGTACATTGTCTTATACTTGGGTGATAGGTAAACTAAAATCTCAGGATTCACTGCTATATAATTCCTCCATATTACAAAAAAAAAAAAAAAAAAAAAAACCTGTATCCCAAAATAAAAATAGTAAATTAAAAAAATGAAAAATAAAATGAAACATATATCTAATATGTTACATTTCTACTTCTACAAATTATGAAAAATATTTACAGAAAGATCCCATTTTCTCAAAGTATACTTTATTTAAAAAGTCATTCCATCAGTCTACATGAAATTGAAGCTATGCAGTTTGCCTACCATTAAGAGAAAAAGGGATAAATGCTCATTAGCGTAGCTTCAAGTTAATTACTAGAATGCCATTCCTGATAACGTTATTCAACTTTGTCGATATTCTGTTGTTGCTTACATCACCTGAAAAGTCAAAGGCTCAGGGCAGTTGTTCATGCCTGTAATCCCAGCACTTTGGGAGGCTAAGGTGTGTGGAGCACTTGAGCAAAGGTATTCAAGACCAGCCTGGGCAACGTGGCAAAACGGCATCTCTATTAAAAAAAAAAAAAAATTAACTGGGTGTGGTGGCGAATGCTTGTGGTCTCAGCTACTAGGAAGTTGAGGAGGGAGAATCACCTAAGCCTGAGAAGTCAGGGCTAGATTGAGCTGTGATCATGCCGCTACACTCCAGCCTGGGTAACAGATTGAGACCCTATCTCAAAAAATAATACTTAAAAAAACAGCCCACTTTACACCTTCCCATGTGAATATTTTATGACTGCAGAATGTAAGGTTTGACCATATAAGAACCTGTAAATGTAAGCCTAAACATTTGTCTGTGTGTGCGTCTTAGGGGAAAATAATTATCTTCCCTGAATATTAATGTTTTCCCTTCAAAAACAAAGTATTTTAAATTTAAGCTTCTATTTCATAAAGATATGTTATATATGTCATTCTTATTTACAAAAGGTTTCTCTTACAGTTCAGGCGTTACTCTTCACCTGGCTAAACTGAATAGACATTGATGAATAAAGAATCCAAAGATAGTGGCTTCAGGGCAACTGAGAAAAATCTCATTAAACAATATTGTTAAGGAAGCTGCTAGTTTTACACAGGGAAGTTATTATATGTGACATATAGTGGGCAAAAGATTAAATACATATTGTAAATTCAAAAAATAAAATCGTTTCAGATTAAAATAGATTCCTGAAGAAAATACGTGCTGATATAAAAAAAGAAATTTTATAAGCAATTTGTACTTTAGCTTAATTCATTTCACCATATTCACATTACGAAATGGGATAAATGGTATTTTTAGCTAAAGTAAAATATTAACTTTATCACTTTATTCTTGCTGTATATTAACTTTTATCGCTTCCATTGTATATTGAATTGATATACATCGAAGGATATAAAATTAACATGGTTTTTATCACAATATAATTACAATAGGATATAATCATTTTCCTAAAAATCAGAAGCAATTCTAAAATGCCTGAAAACATTGAGACTCTGTAAGAATCTGTATTTTCATTAAGATGTTAAGTTGTGAAATGAGGAATTATTTAGGTGAATTATTTTCAGGAGACCACTACAACTATAAAGACTGCCAATTTATATTGACCAAGATTAAGCAAAAACCAATAATTTTTCAGGTTGACTTTAATTTTAATTTTATTCACAGTTTGAATATATCTCTATAAAAATAAAATATATTCTAAACACATAAAATTCAACATGGTATATGTTGACATATATTAATATGTAATATAATGAATCATATATATGAAGATATAACAAATTATTATTAACACATATTATTTAGAAACACATATTAAGAATACCTTATTTTTCAAATCGATGTTTTAAATAAAATGAAGGCATCTAAAGATTTAAAAACATTTTGTTGGAATGGGCATTTTGCATTTATATCTCTTAAGTTGGATTTAAACCACTGCATCACACCTGTTTTTAGCACCTGGCACTAGCTTCTTTGTAAAATAGAACTACCTATCATTTTTAAACAAGCAAAAATAAATGATTTATTAAGCATGATGAAATTGTGTTCTGTACCTAGATTCATCACAAAATTATAGGTATGTCAATACACATTTGATGTTGTCAGCTGAAAGATTTAAATGCCAAGAACTATTTTCTTGATATTAAGGAATAATAACTATCCAGGTGTGGTGATATTTTCAGTTAATGTTTCTGCAGAGGTAATTAAAGGCTTATCAAATTATGACAACGATTTGATCATATGTTATGTCACAAAGAACTAATCTAAGTCTGTCCTCAAGGAAGTTTGTTAAAGTCTGTTTGAATGTGAACTTGTATTCAAAACTGAGGTTTGTCATTGGGGCAATATCTATCACCATTTTTTTCTTTAGCTCACTGAACTCTTTTCTACTTATGCTGGCAGTCAATAGATGTGCATCTTGTATGCTAATGCAATGTGCAAGTTAATTCATTTAGGCCAACCTACAAGCTGCTTTTCTCATGTGACGCAAGCTTGTTTCCAGCCTATATGTGATTGTATGTTCTCTTTGAATTGCCTAGAGATAATACATAGTACTATTTTGGCTTGATACATCCTATAGAAGTCTTTATGGAGGGACAAAACATTACTGGAGGTTAAATAGGTTTCAATTCATTTAAAATGGATTTTATATTAATACACGTATATAGATCACACTTTTAAATGTTTATTTTATGTTGGACAGCCAGAAAATAGCAGACGGGTCAATTAGATACTATTCTCTAAAAACTGACTGAGGACAGGAATGAAGTGTAACAGGACCTGCCACATAGCAGGCAGAAGGTATTCAAGTAATTTGTGCTGAAAAAAGGAACTAAGGAAATGGAAGTTTAATATGATTTTAAAGATGTCTATGTGGTGGCAAATATCCTGTTTGGATATTTAAAGATGGTTTTTGCTTAATCTTGGTCAATATAAATTGGCAGTCTTTATAATTGTGGTTATCTCTTGAAAATAATTCACCTAAATAATTCCATATTTCACAACTTACTCATGACTAAGAATAATGGTGCAAAGCTCAATTTATCAGAATTTTTATTACTTAGTATAAAAATATATTTTTGGAAATAGCTATGTATTTTATGGAATTTTCCAGTTTGGATTTAAATGTTTAACATCTTGTGATTGTACCTTTAAAACAGTATAATTAGGTATTTTGGTTTTACGTGACTTGAGGCTCTGGAATTTTTTAGGTAAGATGTAAAAATCAATACTCATTGCTGCTTGGGGTATTTAGTGATGATTGAATATTTTAGTTACATCTTCCACTCTAGAGAGCATTACAGGAAGCTAGAATAATTCTGTAAAGAAAAAGTATTATATGAGGAATGCTCAATTTGAATATTAATTCTAGTCAGGGATCCATCAAAATTACATGAGTGAGCCTGGGCGAGGTGGTACATGCTTGTAATCCCGGCACTTTGGCACTTTGGGAGGCCGAGGCGGGTGGACCACCTGAGGTCGGGAGTTCAAGACCAGCCTGGACAACATGATTGAAACCCCATCTCCATTAAAAGTGCAAAATATTAGCCTGGCATGGTGGGGCATGCCTGTAACACCAGCTACTCAGGAGGCGGAGGCAGGAGAATTGCTGGAACTTGGGGGTCAAATGTTGCAGTGAGCCGAGATCACACCACTGCACACCAGGCTGAGCGACAGAGCAAGACTCTGTCTCAAAAAAAAAAAAAAAAAAAAAAAAAAAATTATGTATGTATGTATGTATATATGAGTGAAAGGTGAGTGAGAGTACTTGAAGAAAGTTGTGAATGAATTGTCAAATAATGTGATTGAGATCAGTGTTTCTAAAAGTTTATCACATTGTGAGTCCTGAGAGATGCTCTATAAAAAAATGTTTGTTCTCAATGAGTTTAGAAAATACTGTGTGCTATTCCACACAAAGATTTAAAATACACGTTAGCATATTAAATACTCATTGAAGTCATTCAATAAATTGTTGAAATGCACTACAGAAGTGCTGATATAGACAAATACACAAACAATAAAATATTTTTGTCAATATTAAGTTATATTTAATAAGAGATCATTAGTATTCTAATCTTTTTTACATAGATGCCTCGTAAAGAGCTACTAATTTATAACATCTCAGATAGCAAAGTACCACCTTGAGGCTATATTATAAATAAACCCTCCAAAGGGAAGTAACACTTGACTTATCTGAATTACACCTGAACAGCTCGGAGACTTCCCAGAGATAAGCAACTCTAACAGCTTGCAGACCTACTGCATAAAATAAAATAAAATATCTGGAGTGCTATAAAAAAGCAAAATGCTGTAAGTCTGTGAACGTCTTCCTATTTTCTGTTTTATTTATACTGTTTATAAAAGTAAATTACTTGTTTGAAGTACTACTCTTGAAGCTGCCTGGATCTCTGTAGGGAAGTACTCCTGTGAATCCTCTTTTATTGGAAGTGGTTGATCTTTAGCTCTGGGGATGAGATCTGCAAGGTTGAAAAGCTTTGTTTTTAAGAAGAGAGTCAATCTGATTTGAGCATAGAGGGGGACCTTTTTAGAAGAACCAAACCTGGTGGAAATTATCTCTTTTAAACTGACTCTGAATAGCGTACACAGGGCAGCTTCATTTCTGTAAATAGTTGAGTAAGGCTGTTCTTTATGTTTCAGCTACAAAGAAGAATTCCAAAGGTAACATCTAAAAGGAATTTGAAACTATTTTGCCATCAGAGATAAAGTTTACTTAGTTTCTTTTTTCTTTTTCTTTTTCTTCTTATTTGCACTGTTGGTTAAGAAACAAAAATGCTATTTATTTGGATAAGTTATTTAAACTCAGGGGAATAACACATTTTAAATATATAAATAACATCCCTGAATCCATTTCTTTTATATGACAAGAATACATACCATATTTTCTAATCATTTTAGTCGGATCATCTGAAACAAAATTGCATATGTGCTCCTAGATAACAAAGCTGAATTTTATGCCTTTAATAACACTAAAACAGATTTTTAGCCTTGTTAGAAAACACTTTTGAGAATCAGATAAAAGCTATGAATATTCTTCCTAGATATTGAAATACATTTACAATCGAATCTAAGGAATTTTCAAGACCACAGACTAAGAAATGAGTAGCGAGTTAGGGAAGGAACTAGCTATTAGTGTTATTCACTCTATTCTCTGTTGTTATTTGTCTCTGATAGATAAGGGATAAGTGATTGATTGAAATATAAAATAGAAAGATAGATAGGTAGATAACCAATGCACATTTACATACCATATGCACTCTAATTAACATTGACAATTATAATTATGAAGACATACAGAGTATGTCCCAGAACACTTGAGTTTTTCCAGGTTTAAACGACAAAACTCAATATCCCAAGTTAATCTTCAGTATGACTGAAGTTTTTGAAATTGATAGTTTTAATGACAAAATTTTCTTCCACATTCCTTATGCATACCCTGTTTAGTCACATACAGATTCAAGGCATAATGTACCAGACTGGGGGAAAAAAAATAAGATATCCTAAATGATTTAATTAAAATGCACAAATTATCGTATGTCATTTCTAGAAAAATATGTACTAATTAAGTTTTTGCTTATTTATATGATTTATAAAAGTAAATTACTGGCTCAAAGTAATTTGAAGCTGCCCAGTTCTTCATGAGAAAGCACTCTGTGAATCCTCTTTTATTGGAAACGGTTGATCCTTAGCTGGAGGGATACCATTTAGAGATGGCCTTATAGAAAGAGACAAGGGCATGTCATGCTTTTCTCAAATGGGAAGCAGGATGGAAGGCATAGTATTTTAGATTTTATCAGTCAAATATTCTGCCTATAGCTAAGCATCACGCTCAGATGTAATTCACAAGACGACACATACATGCGTTAGGTTACCTTATACTATTTCTGCTTTTGTGCTTATGCTCTTTCTTTTTCCTTATCTGTCTCCTCTGTTTCCAATCCTAATTTCTCTGTAATTGAGTTTCAGTCTCTATCAATCTCAGTTCCATTTGTGACACTCTATGAATCCTGTTTTTTACCAATTCAAAGATGAAGACATAGTGATTACCTTCTTTTTTATATTTCTAAATAATTTTTAAATCTTATTTTCTACACTAAACATGTATATTAACAAATTTTTAGAAAAATTTTCCTGAATATAAATCTTGTCTATTTAATGACGCTATAATGCTTAATGAATACCATGAGCAAAGTTTGCTTTCTAGCAACGTCTCTGGAAATGAAATAAGGGATTCAAGTCTGATTCTGGAACTAAGTCTTTGCTCTCACCTATGAAAAACATGAAATCAAATTTTTTTATTTCATTATCTGTAGTGAGGATTCACTTGGGAAAAAAAAAAATGAGATTTTTTTTTTCTCTAAGTAGTACATTTCTATTCAAATTTTTATATTTAATAAAAATTCAAATACCTAGCTGATAATTTCTCAATACAATGTCTTGGCAGGAATTTAATCAATGTTGTATGGGTATATCAAATCCTTTAGGGATTATTTTATTTCTTTCTCTTTAATATTGTTGAAAGATATATCAATATATTTTAAGGTTGTTTTAAGAATATAGACATCTCTGAGATACATGAAATATGAATTCAATGTATTATACAGTAAGAAAGAGGATAATAAGACATGATATATAACTATCTTTATAAAAAAATGATCATTCTTTGGAGAAAAATCTAACACAAGACTTTATGTGAAGAGAGAATAATAGATAATGAGATAAACCTTCTATGATAAATTACTCATCTTGCCCCATGTATACGATTGATATAAAAAAAGACTAGTGTTATTTACTAACTTAATGTCTTAGGTATTTACACAATATATGAAATTTACCATACCCTCAAAATTAGGTAAAAAATATTTTCTTACAGAAAGGATAAATACGTATTTCTTACAAAGGTGAGTATTAGTGAAAGAGGTGTCCATTCTTTTAGAGGTGTCAGAATGACGTCTAGCTATTAGTCTTCTGCTATCTCATTTCAGTCTGTCTCCAACGTGCCAAAGAGTTACAGCTATTTTTTTTTTTTTTTTTTTTTTTTTTTTTTGAAACAGAGTCTCACTCCGTCACCAGGCGCCGGGCTGGAGTGTGCAGTGGCGGGACCTGGCTCACTGCAACCTCTGCCTCCCCGGTTCAAGCAACTTTCCTGCCTCAGCCTCCCGAGTAGCTGGGACTACACCGGCTAATTTTTTTGTATTTTTAATAGAGACGGGGTTTCACCATGTTGGCGAGGATGGTCTCGCTCTCTTGACCTCGTGATCTGCCCTCCTCGGCCTCCCAAAGTGCTGGGATTGTAGACATGAGCCACCGCGCCCGGCCACAGTTATTTTCTAAAACAAATCTGATATGCATTTGTTTTTTCCCATTCCTGTTATTATCCACAAATGTGTTGCATGTGCTTCCACCCCAGTTATCACCTTCTTCCTGTCACAAGGATGGAGTCTTTGTTACTGACCTGTGTCGTAGACATCATTTCCTCTCGCATTCTTCAAAGCTTCCCCAATGGACTAATCAGTCTGCATTCCTTGATTCATTCCTTTCCATTTATAAGCACACTTGTTTCCCACTTGTTTCACCTATTTGAAAAAGGCTACTCTTAATTCTTCCTTAACAAGTAGCGACTGTCTTTTTCTTCTCTTCCAAACCACATGGTAAAACAGCAGTAATTATACAATCTGGGATTATTTTCCTTTAACCTCTTGTTTATTTATTATGGCTCTGCGATGTGGCTTCGTCTCATCATTATAGTTTGCTGTAAAATATTGCCAATCGCATCTTAATTGCTACATTTAACGTGTACTTCATATTCTACATGTTGTTAGATAATCTCTCTTAAACACTTGACCAAATTGACCAGTTTCTCAATCTTAAAATTCTTTTGACTTGAGCATCACTGCTCTTCGAATTCTCTATTACTTTTCAGTCACTTCAGATTCTCTATTTATTATTACTCTTTCAAAATATTCTCATGTCAATGATAACTATTGTATTATCTCTAACTGGCTTCTTCCTTGTATAGCCACTGCATTCCTTTAAACATAGCATTTATCCCTGTAGTCCCATTATTTTCATAGTTATTTCTACACTAGATTTACAAATATATATGTAATTATTTTAGTCAACAATAGAAACCTTTTCTGGAACTTTTTGGAATTAGTTTGTTTTATAACTGATTATAAGGATAAATATATCATTAGACTGATGTTATATTTTTATTTTTCATAATCCCAGAGACTGTAACAAATATTATTCTTCAGAGTTCATTAAAATCTCTTCATGGAGACTGTCTTCATTTAGTAGGGTTAAAGAATCAAATTGTTTTTACTTTGATATTTAATATGGATTATTATTGTTTTCAAAAGCCTCACATGGTAAGGTAACACAATGGCTAAGTGCAGTGTACACTACATCCAGCTAAACCACAAGAGCCTATTTGTTGATGATGATCACAGAGAAGTTTGTGGTAATCATGGTAAATCACTGATTAACACATATTCTTGCCATTCTAAATTAGCATTAATTATCTATTCCAGATTAATAAATTTAAAATTAAGTAAAATCTAAGCCATCCAGAATTTAATAAATGCCCTTTTGTAGTATTTACATATTTTTAATTATTTTCAGAGGATGTTATATCAATCTTGATGATGTATATGAAAGAAGATAACTATTTCAAATTAAAATTATCAATTAAATTAATTGAAAACCTTAACTTACTTTCATCAGTGTAGGCAAGAATGGACTCTTTTTAAATTGTAACACCATTGCCTTTTTCTGAATGTATGCCAGTGCACGCCCCCTATTACAGATCTTTATTTTATTTCCTGAAATGCATAATGACAAGGCAATTCATCTTTAATGATATACCAGGAAGTGTATACCAGAAAGTATTATGAAGAAAAGTACAATTTCAAAGAGGTATAACTGCTTTCTAAATGACTAACAGTAGGGAGCTTCTAACTCTAAGGTAAATCAGAAAATATGCAAATTGCCTCTTTAAATTTGCTTCTTGTAAAATGAATAGTGTCAGAACAACCTTGTACTTGGAAAAAAATTATATGGGACTAAAGTGTTGAGTCTCAGAGCACCTCATTTCTAAACATTTCGAAGTATATCAGCATATGTTGGCTTAAAAATTGCCAATTAATATTTAGTTGCTGATGATACATACAGTACATTAATAAAAAGTAAGCAAAATACTACATCAAACTCAATGCAATTACATGTTTTTCTGTCTATAAATAAAAGTAAAAATGCTTAGGGACAGAAATGACATTTGAAGTCAAACAAATATGGGTTTTAACCTCGACTCTGCCATTCATTACTTATGCATGGTGGGTTGACTATTTCAGCTCTTGAAGACTAAGTTTCCTTAAGTAGAAAAGGTGTATACCGCCTACCTTTTAGAGTTGTGTGAGAATTAATTATGATATATGCAAAATATGTGCATGTAGGTCCCCAGTAACTTGGAGTTCATGTGCATATTATTATTTAGTTAATATAAATTTCATTATTTGTGAATGTAAGTATTTTCTTTGAAAAAAAAAACAGTATGAGAATAGCATAAAATTGACAAAAGTCAGGATTATTATTTAAATGCACACGTATGCATGAGTTGGTTGAAATAAACTCTTGCTTTGTGATATTTAGTGCCAGGAAAACCTGCAATCATAGTGTCAGGGTATATTTTTGAAAGGGATTACAGATTTCAAGGAGACTTGTTGCTTCAATTAAGAGAAAATGAAATGCCTGTTAAATTTATGCAATTTAGAATGAAATAAGGAAGTTTTATCAGGGAAGGTCACTTCACAAAGAGAATTTAGATTGTTTACAATATTCATACAAAATGGTTTAAAGTATAAATACAGACCTTGTTACAGGTTTAGAGTAATCTAGTTTATTTCATGGAGTAACATAGTGTAGAATCTAATACAATGATAAACTCAGATTAACAAAGCATGCTTGTCAAATGCCTATGGAGCTCTCATGTGTCTCATCCCCGTCCCCTACTATAATTACAAATATGGGAATTAAACTATCCTAGTTGCCAGTGAAATTTAATGAGTATCCCCTTACTGCAGATATCCATCCATATTCTTTCTCATTATGGTCAGGAGTTAAAATATAATGCACAAGATTCCCATGCTCTGGTCAAGAGGCTAACGTGCATACAAGAAAATAGTGACTTTGCATGCTAAGGTTAAGTACAGGTGTAACTGCATGTGTGTGGGTGCAAGTGGTATGGTAGGAGACTTTGATATTACACAGATCTAAGAAAATAGGACTGGTATTGTGACTCATGTCAGTAATCCCAGTGCTTTGGGAGGCCAAGGTGGGAGGACTGCTTGAGTCCAGGAGCTCAAGACCAGCCTGGACAACATAGTGAGACTCTGTCTTTACAAAAACAAATAAATGAATAGCTGAGCATGGTGGCATATGCCTGTAGCTGCAGGTACTTGGGAGGCTGAAGCAGTAGGATCTCTTGAGCCCAGGAGTTGGAGGCTGTAGTGAGCTATGACTGCATCACTGAACTCGACCTTGGCCTACACAGTGAGACCTTGTCTCTAAAATAAATAAATAATGAATTAAAATAAAATAAAATAATAGAGGCACTTCTCAGACTCATCGTCAGATTATAATGTGCCTTAGAGTGTGGGATGACACTGGGTGTTACTGTGAAGGGACTCCTCATGTAAAAGGGCTGGAGAGAAAGAAACAGCTGTTAAATAATCTAATGATCAAAATAGTTATTTAGAGAAATATTTTTCTATTCTTATGATCATATTAAGAATAACACAATACTACTTGTTTTGCTAAACAGAAATCTACATTTTTTAAATTAGGCATAACTTTAATATTGGTATGAGAATTCTTCATTGGTATTGGAATCCTTCATTCACAGGCGCTGAAGAACTCATTGAATAGGGAAAAATGTAATTATATTTAACATTCCGCTATTATCAATAGTGCTTATAGATTGGTGTTGTACTTCTGAGTGGTTCTGTAAATTATGTCTTAAAAGAAAATCGGGCTGGGCGTGGTGGCTCACATCTGTAATCCCAGCACGAGTTGGGTGGATCACTTGAGATAAGGAATTCGAGCCTGGCCAACATGGTGAGACCTGGTCTCTACTAAAAATAGAAAAATATCAACCCATGGGTCGGGGGAGGGGAGGGTGGGTGCTTGAAATCCTAGTTACTCAGGAGGATGAGGCAGGAAAATTGCTTGGTCCAGGAAGTAGAGGTTGCAGAGAGGCCAGATCATGCCACTGAACTGCAGCCTGGATGACAGAGCAAGACTCCATCAAAAAAGAGAGAAAGAAAAAAAGAGAGAAAGAAAGAGAGAGAGAAAGAAAGAGGGAGGGAGGGAGGAAGGAAGGAGGGAAGGAATGAAGGAAGGAAGGAGGGAAGGAATGAAGGAAGGAAGGAAGGAAAGAAGGAAAGAAGGAAGGAAGGAAGGAATCACAAAAGATAAAGAATATTGTGGCTCCAAAACCTGATAAATAATTGTTGCACATACCATCAACAAATTATGGTATAACAATGCAACTTAGAATGCATCAGTTTAGTGCAACCTAGAATAAATTAACCAACAAGTCAAAGAACTCTAATATGCAAATTTAAAGTTTTGAAATAATCTTTACCTTTACTCATTTATTATGGGGAGATGAATAAACTTATCTATAGTTAGGTGGACTGTTATGAACCACCATAGATGAAAAATAATGTAACCTCTACACAAAGCGGTTACAATTTGATTGTTATAGCTTTCTTTTTTCTATGTTGACTTGGAGTGCAGTCACTGTGGAGTGTAATTGAGAAAAATAGATATAAAACATATTATATATGAGAAATTAAGACATTGAACTCAATTGGCCTGTAAAATTTTGCTCTTGGATTTAGATTTTAAAATTATATAAGTAATTGGTGTTAATATATTTGGACAATATTATCTCCACATGGGTGATGACATTAATCTGAATTTAGGGTAGCTATGCTACTGTTGAAGGAATGTACTATCTATGGAATTTATGAAGCTTTGCATCAATATGTTGAAGAAATGGATTATGCACTTTGAAATATATTATGTGAATACTTGTACTCTTTTTTTCTTAACTACAGAGTTGACATTGTAGTCACATTAACAAAACATTTGTGAAATAATTGTATTATCTTGCTGCCTCTGGTATGTATTATAGTCATTTAGCATAGGGTTTCTTTTTTGTTTTTTTGATGGAGTTTTGCTCTTGTCACACAGGCTGGAGTGCAATGGCACAATCTTGGCTTATGCAACCTCCGCCTCCTGGGTTCAAGTGATTCTCCTCCCTCAGCCTACCAAGTAGCTGGAACTACAGACACCCACCACTGTGCCCAGCTAATTTTTGTACTTTTAGTAGAGTTCAGGTTTTGCCATTTTGGTCAGGCTGGTCTTGAACTCCTGATCTAAGGTGATCCAACCTGCCTTGGCCTCCCAAAATGCTGGGATTACAGGCATGAGACACTGCACCTGGCCTGGGACAGTTTTATGTTTGTTAATCATTTTTTATTATTATTGAAAACCATAATGGCAATAGTATGTTGTGATTGTATGCGGTGTGTCTTAAGAAAGGAAGGTGAGACGGGAAAGCTAAGAAGACAGTGGGAAAGTTAAGTAAACAGGTGTTAAAAATTATACAAAGCAGGTAGAAGGACAATCTTAGACTTAAGAAAAAGGATAACATAAACTAGAAAGTGGAAAACTTTATTGGAATGCTCTAAATATTCAGGAAAATTGTGGCAAATATGTTCAGAATTTTGTAATGTCTGCAATATGTGACTTGTATGGCAGTCCTAAAGAGATTACCTTTGTTGAAAATTTTGTTCTCCTGTAAACAATGATGCAAAGACAACAGATGATTTCATCTTGAGTGGCTATAAGCCTGCAGAGCATTGTTACTATCAATATCCGCCTCATGGGAAGGAACAGAATGTGTGAAGGTGTTATACCCGCCCCCTTAAAGTCTTAGCCTGTAAAGGGCACACCACTCTCCTCACATTCCTTTGGTAGTATTCAGGACTTATTTGCACCTAACTGCAAGAGAGGCTGGGAAATGCAAGCTAATGCTCATGAAAGATTCATGACTGCATGAATTGTAGGTGAAAATCTAGCAGTCTCAGCCACAATGGCATACAAAGACACATACTCTGGAGATTTTACAAGGGTGAAGCTACATCAGTGAAGAACAGATGCACCTCTATAAACACAAATACGGAGCACCTTTCTGATACGAATTAGGCAATGTAAGAAAGAACAAAGAATAGAAACCTGACTGAATTTGGCACCTGCTGATCTGAGTTCAAATACTGACTGCTTAAATTATTATTTCCTTTTCTAGATCTCAGTATCTGTATATAAAACAACAGTTTTTAGTGCTTTGGAAGTGTTATCCAAATCAAAACATTCATAAATGCAAGTATTCGCTTTTCTATAAACAAAAAATTGATATATAAAAGAAAATCTTAATGAAACTGAGGTTAGTGAAAAAACTTGACCATCTACAGTGTAAGAGCTGGAAGAATTCTTTCTGGCTGACAGTATTGCATCATATGGACAAAGGTAAATAAAAATACATTTTGCCATATGGTAACATTTTCTCTGAAAGCCAAATGTTTAACTGGTAGTACCTGGAATGGTATAAGTTGAAAACCTTCTCTTTGCCCAGTCTTTCCTGTGCCCACAATTTGTGTCTATATTTTATTCCTTACTAAAGAAACCCAAGGCCTTCTGGGAAGTAGGAAGTTCTGAATTTGGGTGAAGAGAAGAGGATGTGCCTGGAAATCCTGCTATTTCTAAAGGACAAAGTTGCTCTAAACAACATTTTTATTTTAAAAAAAGAAAGAAAAAGTAAAGGAAAGAATTAATAAGTTTCAGTTGGCAAAAGGAGATCTAAAATGTGATGAAATTAACCAGTTTTGAAGGAAAAAAATGAGTTTCAATGAGACATAGATGAAGTATAAGATCCATTCCTATCAAACTGAGATCCAGGTAAGTTAGAATTTATGTTATTATTTTATGTGAGACAAAATATATCAAAATACTGAAGGTGAGTGTGAGTTCCCGAGTGCAGGTCTATATGTTTACCAATAAGTAAAGATTGTTAAAATGATGTTACATTTTGTAAAATGTAGGCTAAAAGATCTGTGTGATCTTAGAAAGTGGGGGGTTGGGGGACAGGGACTTTATGCAGCCCTTCAGGACATAGGTTGATTGATCATCTTTAGTATATGGCTTCTAAGATTGTCCTGGAATTTATTTCCTTCTCAGTCACTGAGAAGGGCAATCAAGGGTGAGGGAGCACACATGGGAACATTTTAGAATCCATTTCAATCAATGGCAGATGTGAATTTCACCTCCCTGCCATTGACTATAACACTGCAAGGAAGGCTGGGAAATATAGACATACTCTGTGCCCAGGAAGAGAAGGATTTCATAATTAGCTAACAATTTCTACAACATAATGATTTGAGTATTTTTAATAATAACTATAATACATCTTTGATTTGTACTAGATAACAAATTGAACTTATGTTCATTGCTAATTGTTCATATTATAATATGTGTTGAATAATTAGTATCTTGGGGTTTGGGACTATTAGAAAGTAATGCTTGTAGTTATAACTTCACACAACTAATAAACCCAATCTATTAGGTGTACGATATACGAGATAAAGTTTTTCAGAATAAATAATAAAATGAAGGCTTTAAATAAATTAAGATGTAAATTTCAGAATATATTCACTTAAGATGAGACAATTTCTTTAAGCAAGATGTCTATGTGTTGTTGATGCAACAGAGTTGGTTAATTATAATGAGATAATTTTTGGTATAGTCTTCTATCAGAGAGAGAATAATGACTTTTTTGGGAAAGATCTTCAACAGGTAGTAGATGTTTGGCAGATTGAAGGAATACTGATAGTTCCATAATACATGAAGTCATAAACTTGCAAAATCCTGCCTTTCTGAAAACTTCAGTGACCATTCATCCTTGTATTTTTCTTTTATTATTTTGCTGTATAGCATGACGTTTAGAAAAGTAATTTGAATACATATTTGCAATATCTACACTTGAACCATGCCTATCATAATTTCTGTCTTAACAGAGTTTTTGAGTATACGGAATGTCTGTGAATGACAGTTAAACATACACATCTGATCAATTATGAAAATATATTCCACAGTATTCTATTCATTCTTCTTCTTGACATTTTCTACACCTTCTTCAGTCTGCCAGCATAATCCTTAGGTCCCCTTCAACTAACTCTCGTCATAACTTGTTTTCACCTGAGCACATTTATGTTGATTACTGATCTGTCCTGTATCCCTAATTAGATAATAATCTCCTTTAGGGAAGGGAACACATTTCCATGTTAATGGATGGTCCAACTATTCAATAACATGCTATGAATTCTCAGTGATTCCTTTTTATTCTGACTTATTTTTGGCATTTTGTACTGTCATATTATGGACTTAGATTTTTGTGTGGTATCTCTAATGTTGTCTCATCTTGTTTTATCTGAAGAAATGGAAAAATATTAAGCTTTTGTCCTAATAATATTTAGATGTATTCCTAATAAGAGAAAAAAAAAGAAGAAGAAGAAAGCTTGTAAAAGAAAGAAGTGTGCAAAATACAGCATGATGGACCTTACAGGTAACATCACTTTGTCCTTGATGCCTTCATGGACTGTTCATATTGTTTCTTGAAGTCTTAATGCCAGGTTATCTCTGACAAACCATTATCATTTTATCTGTTTTAACCTTTAGATTCGACATAGCTTGATAATGTACACAACACACTCTCATTTTAGTAGAGGAATATTTGGATTTATTTGAAATCCAAAAGCAAAACAAAAGAGGAATTATAGTTGAATACGATAATGCTTCTCATAATTTCCAAAATATTGACTTTTGTGCAAAATGACATGTGAATTGTCCAAATTCTTAAATTTTTTTCAGGATATGACAGAAAAAAATTTAGGATTTGTAATATACACATGTGTTACAAGTCTATATCTGTTTTTGTATGTACATTGCTATCTGAAAGTTACATATTAAGCTTGATTATCCAATTTAAAATTATTAATTGTTGCAATATTTCTGAGGCTAGCAGAATTTTAAATTATCAATTATTCCTCAAAACTTCTTCTGAAATATCTTACCAATTTTTTTTTTTTTTTTTTTTTTGAGACGGAGTTTCGCTCTTGTTACCCAGGCTGGAGTGCAATGGCGCGATCTCGGCTCACCGCAACCTCCGCCTCCTGGGTTCAGGCAATTCTCCTGCCTTAGCCTCCTGAGTAGCTGGGACTACAAGCACGTGCCACCATGCCAAGCTAATTTTTTGTATTTTTAGTAGAGACGAGGTTTCACCATGTTGACCAGGATGGTCTCGATCTCTTGACCTTGTGATCCACCCACCTCGGCCTCCCAAAGTGCTGGGATTACAGGCTTGAGCCACCACGCTAGGCCCAATTTTTTTTTTTTTTTTTTTTTTTTGCTGATCCAGATGTGTGTCAGTCAGGATTTATTCAAGAGAAAAAGAGGTGTAGTAATTATGTAAAATTTTATATAAAGTATATGTTACAGTAAAAGGACTTCTAAGAAAAGATAAATAGCAAATACATACAGTAGTTACTGTCTCAAGGGCTAAGGACAGGTAAATATGGACGGAACTAAGAACCAAAAAGACGCTTAACACTGAGATCCAGATCTCATTTTAGAGTCTATGACTGACCAGGAGCACCTCGTCTGAGTGGTGAACAAAGTTAATAGATGGTGTGCTCCAGAAGTTCACAGTAGGCATTCCATTTTTTTTTTTCCAAAAAAAAAAAAAAAAATGGTGTCACAGAAACTCACTGGAATGACTCACAAAGCATAGATTTTTTTTTTTTTTTTTTTACTACTGTGATGTACCATGGTACCTTGTGCATATTTTTCTGCCAACAGCAATATGGTAGGAACAAAGACACAAGACTACTCTGGCTTTGTAGTGTCTTTGCAGCACCTTCTATTGTCAGCTATTGTACAAGTAGGGCAAAGGATAGTTTATTTGGAGATATGAGGAAATAAATTGAAAATGGGCATAGATCACTCTTTCGTCTGCTAAGCTATTGTATGTATCTTTCTACACCCATTTACATTTTACTTAATAAATGCTACTGTCTTTCATACAGGTGAAGAAGTTCTCACTCCTCTTTCTCCAAAATGTGATTCTGGTTTTCACTGAATCTAACTTTGATTATACTTATTAATTACTCTTCAAATTCAGTCCGTCACAGTCCCTGTTGACTACTTTAAAGTTAACCTTCAATAATTTTTATAAAATAATCAGGGGAATAAAGCTAAAGGGAATAAAATAAATAATGTAATACATAATAGGTATACATAACAAGAAAAGAGAAAAATGAACAAAACTATTACAATATTTGTTTCTGAGTTTTTCTACTTTATTTATTTCATATCTTCCTTTTCTGCATCAGAGCCTCAGCTGGCCCACAAAAACATTCATTCACTGAGAGACTGAGTCCTTTCTAATCCTGAATTTGGAATGCTGTAACTTTCCATTCATTATAATAATTGGGCATGGAAGCACTAAGGGGAATCCATAGAATTCCCTGAGGTCCTGATATTATTCTTCCTGGTTTGATTTTTTTAGCAACAATTCAATTTCCTTTGGTAATCGAAGTCAATCATTCTAGCCAGTAGAATAGTCCCATTATTTTCTGTTTGTTTAGTAACATAAGCATTCTCAAATGGCCAAGTGGCAGTCTCATTATAAAGTTTAATGAAACTGTCTTGGAACTCCTATGGAATAATTCCCTTTACTGGAAACTAAGACCACCAAACCAAGATAGCTACCAGGACAAAAAGTTAAAAAAGCCTACAAAGGGATTCTTATGTTTAATAGATAAACAAACCATTTCCATTCCTTGATTTCCAGACTTGTTTATCTGACTATAGGTGAGACATCCCCATGTAATCATCTCAATTCAAAGCATGTAATACACCTGTATGAACCGTAGTCTTTCAAGGTCTTATCTCCCATCTGGTGCCATGACTAAATTTTTAATGAGCCATCCCATCTTTGCATTAGTCTAATCAATCCTCATGTATGGAGTTTACAGCAAAACTATTAATTCCATGCACATGATCCCAACATTGTACCTTTAGGTATCTATATACTTCTAAGAATCTTTCAGTAAGGTATGTATAGACCTAAGGAAACAAACAATGAATGTTGAGGTCCCGTGAAACTAGTAACAATGGAAAATATTGCCACTGCTAGAGCTAAAGGAGATAAATGACATCACTATTATTCACTGGAGCTCAGTGAAGGAGAGGCCACCTTGCAAGACCTGTCTATGGCACCTTAAAATCACTGCCAGAGGCACAGCGATAAAGCAGGGAGAGGAACAGAGAAGGCATAGCTTGACTTATATTTCCTTTTGCTTTTGAATATCTTGAAAGGTTTGGCTAATGCCATCTAGAATCTTCATAGAAAGAGAGTCCAGTTCATCTATTATGTGAAGATCAGTTCCTAGGGTATAAAACAGAACAAAGGAGAGTAGAGAAAAAATAGGAGTAAATCTAATTAATAATAACCTGAACAATACTCTCCTTTTATTCCTTTCAGTCATTCAGAATACATTTTTTTCCATTGATTAAGATAAAGCAACACTCATGTTCATGGCTAACACAAAAGAAACACAAACTCTTATCAGCTGCCATATAATTAACATGAATTCACTTATATACTCAGAATTAAAATTGCAATATTAGCCACTACCAAATGTAGATAGAAGAAAGTAAGTGAAGAAACAAATTAACATATGAAGGTATGTAGAACTGCCTTAGTTCATGCTTTTGTATGCAGTCCCATGTCTGGGGTTGAGTATCTTAACTTCCTTCCACTGTCAAGTCTTTGTTGTGTTTGGCATAAAATAGTATTTTTCACCTGAGGAGGTGATCTAAGCTTTCCTTCTCAAACTCCGTATGTATTTTTCTTGCTAATATTAAGAAGTTTTTTTTTAATTTTATGTTTGTCTTCGTCTTCCATTATTTTACACAGAAGTTATATGAGCCACTTCAATAAATTTCCTCATTCCCCAGCGTAAATTTCTTTTTCTCACATCGCATAGCAACACGTCCTTGCCTGTGTGTGAGGGTGATTCTCCATGTATGCCTCAGGTTTCTCCAAGTCCTGTGAGTGGAGGCGCTAAATGGTCATTTGTTGTGGCTGTCTTTTCAAGAGTGTTGATACAGTAAACAACCTTGAAAGATGTAGATAAGATTTCCCACCATACTAATTGGAATATTTGGTTACTGTCTTGTAAAGATAATGCCTCCCTCCAGGGAAATGGTCAGGCAAATTTACTTGCAGCTTATTATTATTATTTTTTTTTTAAAGTGGGTTTTGGGGCCAGGCGAGGTGACTCACGCCAGTAATCCCAGCAGTTTGGGAAGCGGCAGCTGGCGGATCGGCAGATCACGAGGTTGAGATTGAAACCATCCTAGTCAACATGGTGAGACCCCTATCTCTACTAAAAATACCAAAAATTAGCTGGACATGGTGGCACATGCCTGTAATCCCAGATACTTGGGAGGCTGAGGCAAGAGAATCGCTTGATCCTGGGAGATGGAGGTTGCAGTCAGCCGAGATTGAGCCACTTCACTCCAGCCTGGTGACAGAGTGAGACTCTGTCTCAAAAAAAAAAAAAAAAAAGAAAGAAAAGAAAAGAAAAGTGAGTTTCTTAATTTCCTAAACACTGGTTTCCTCAGCTATCATAAAAAACCACTGCATAAAGAATATCTACTTAGGTACTGCTGTTTTGCAACCAAGTGTCCCAACTCATGTTACTACTGCTTATATTTCTCTTGAGTTTCAGTTTTGTGTATCTAGTTGTTTGTTGTATATATTTCCTTGTTTGTCTATTGGTATTATACTCATCTTTTCCTGAAAATGTAGTTTCCATCTTTCTGCCTGAAATGCTGCTCATTCTAATTTTTCTCTGTTGCTGAATAATATAATCACATGACCAAGTCAATCACATGACCATAGTGTCATTCCAGATACGTTTTTCACCTACCATTTTCAGTGGTTCTCTTCCTTCCCTACCTATCTTTACCATGCTAATTCTAATTCCAAAATATTTATTGGGTCTACCCCTTTACAGTCATCAATATTAAAATTGGCTTTCTTTATGCCTCTAAAATCCCTGGGCTGTTGCTGTCGCCCCTTTCCCTCTCTCCAGTACTGACACCTCCAACTCTATTCTTTTCTGTCAGACTGAATACTCCTCTGCTTTGTCCTTTGCTGTAGTGAAGTTTTCTGAAGGCTTATCAAGGAAATCTATGCTGTGCTGTTATTTATTTTGCTTCCTTGCTCCAAAAAAATCTCAATTATCTTATGTTCTTCAAGACGCTCTTTTGGTATCATCTCACAGTTAAGTTTCCACAGACCTATTGGATTGGGTAATTTTCTGCTATTGTGAACACATAAAACATCCTTTTCTTTACTTTTTATTGAAATTAAATGTTTAGTATGTTCAACAGGCTCCAACAGATTATAAGAATGTATGATTAACAAACATGTCTTTTGATATACTCTCAACTCTCAAAACTTCACCTCAAAATAAAAATCAGTATTTGCTTTGATAATCATTACATCTAAAATTAAAAATAAAATCTTGATTAAAAAAACCCAAGCAATAATTTCTATGATTTGAAGATACTTGAAACCTTAGACTTTCCAGGAAGATATGTACATTACATAAGACATTTTTTCTAACACCAAACAAAGGCAGCATATTTTTAAAAACAAACCACCAAACAAAAAGATGAATACAATAACTCAAAAATAGCATCAATTTACTGATTTTTGCATATATAAAAATTTTCAGTATGAAATAGTTACTGAAATATAGTTTTCACACATTATAAAATAAAAATTCCATAAAATATTGAATTTGTATAGGAATGATTTATCATTCAATTATTTAATATCTAATTAAATAGATTAAAATACAGATTAAATAATAAAATAGATTAAAATACATTTCATATCTCATAAGTTATTTTATAAAAATATTGAAACCTGTTGTATAATATTGGTTGACTACTTATTAACAGAAGTAGCTTATTAGCATAAATCTTCAAATTAAAATGGTGTTTATTAATAAAGAATTCTCCCTACGTGTATAAAGACACATTTTGAAGACAGAACATTTATGTGTGATTATTTGTATGAAAGATCGGCAATAATTATTTCAGTCACAGTAGAGTAAAACTAAATAAACAATTATAATGCAATATTGGGTAGAGGATTTATTGTACTTTGTAGAATTATTTCTTAATGTTCTCTCTGGAAATATGATGTATAACCACCTACAATTATCTGATTTTTAGGATTAAAGAATGATATGATTTGGCTGTGTCCTCATCCAAATCTCATCTTGAATTGTAGCTCCTACAATTCCCACCTGTTGGGGGAGAGACTCCGTGGGAGATAACTGAATCACGGGGTCAGTTTCCCTCATACTGTTCTCATGGTAGTGAATATGTTTCATGAGATCCGATGGTTTTACCCTTTTGCTTGAGTCTCAGTCTCTCCCTTGCCTGTGGCCGTGTAAGATGTTCCTTTTCACCCTCTGCTATGATGGTGAGCCCTTCCCAGCCATGTGGAACTGTGAATTCGTTAAACCTCTTTTTCTTTATAAATTACCCAGTCTTGGGTAAGACTATCAGCAGTGTGAAGACGGACTAATACAGAGAATATATTTAAGTATTTACCACTTGCTCCATCTAAATATACATGTTCTGCTTTAAAGAAACCTGAGATATGCAAATTCCACTTTTCTTACAAAAGGTAAAACAGAAAGGTATTTTAAATTGGGGGTTCCAAGCCCTGGGGCTACAGAACAGTTTCAGTCTGGGCACCAGGAACTTGGGAACTGGGCCCCATAGCAGGAGATGAGCAGCAAGTGAGCATTACCATATGAGCTCTGCCTCCTTTAGATTAGTGGTGGCATTAATTTCCCTAGATTGTACACTCATTATGAGAATGTAATTAATGGCTCATAATCTGAGGTGAAAAAGTTTCATCTAAAACCATCCTACCACCCCCGTCCAAGGAAAAACTGTCTTCCATGACACCAGTTCCTGGTGCCCAAAAAGGTTGGGGACTGCTGTTGCAAATAACATCTAAACTGATAAAAACAGAAAGAGAATTGTTTTCTCATTTACTTTAATATAATTTGCATGGAGTAATGTGGATGTCAAAGTTTTGTTTAAATTTAGCAATTCATGACTTTTGCTAAAATGATTCATTGTGATAGATAAAGCAGGACATGCATTGCTTGATTTCGCTCTTTGGTTTTTCTTTTTAATTTATGGCCAACCAAGTAATAAGGGTCTCACATGGTCTCACGTATTCCACCACCCTCTTTTAAGTTTTTCAAGCTATGGTGTATGAATAATGAATTTTTATTTTCATATTAATTCACAGCTGAAAACTATTTATATGTAAGAGTTTGAATTTTTTGTCCCCATTCTGACTCATAAGTGTCATCCACATTTGTAGCTGGTTCTAGGTCTTCTCCTGCACCATATTTCAAACAGTCTTTGAATATACATGTCAGAACCCGGCATATTTGACAATATTCAGATCTCCAACTTGGCAGGTGTTCTCAGTCTAGCCAAGTCTTCAAAAACTAATATGATCCTATCATCTACAGGAAAGATTTTCCCAGCTGTCAGTATCTTAAAAAAATCTTAAACTACTATATCATCTCAGTTGGTCTTATTTGACTGATTGATCCGTATGATTGTAACTTTATTTGATGTAATTTTATAAACCTCTCCTTCTTCTAGACCTTGGCTATATAAATGCATATGCCATTGTATGCACCGTAAGTACTTATGCGCTTTAGAAACAGAAACAGTTTGTATAAAGTTATCCACCAGATATTTTTCCTTATAAGGATTCCACATATGCTATCATAATAGAAACAGGATGAGAACAACAACAATAAAAAGTCCGTATAGGTCGGAAAACAAAAGAGAATTAAATCTCACTAGAGACTGACCTCCAGCTAACAAGTCCCTTTAAATCGCAAATACCCTTGTCTTCGGCTTTCTCATTAAGAATCAGTAAAACTGGATTTAGTCACTGTGCCTTCTAACAAAATTATTTTGAGGAAAGAACCCAAAGGAGTCAGAGGAACAATAAGGTTATTCTCATAACAAGGTTGACTATCGAACCTGAACATGAAGTTGAAACTCTCTGAGTTAATACTAGACAGAATCTTTCCACAGTATTTGAACTCCCTGTTGTCACCCAGATTTGTCCCCATGACCCAACTTTTATTTTTACACCAGGATGATTGCCATTATCCTGTCAGTCCCTAAAGATCCTTACTTTTTTGTTCAGTCATCTGAGCTTTTATCCAGGCAAACTGTGGCAAATAAAACAAATGTATGTGCTAGAATATAACCAGTTCCATTTACACTGCTTTAAATATCATCGAGGTGAACTTATTTTTGTGTTGATTTAAATATGCCCTTGGGAAGATTTACAATAATCAGTCTTTCTCTTTCTCTCTCTCTCTCTCTCCACCTATTTCTCTCTCCCCCTCCAGTACATTGATGCACATATCAACATTGCATACATTTACTCACAGTCACATTTGGAAATCAAAGGCATTAAAAATAGTGCTTCTCCTACTTTATAATATCAATTCTCCAGCCACCGATATAAAACTTTGTCAATATTCATTAAAGAAAATGATGAAATACACCTGGTCATTTGTTTGGCATAATTTTGTTGGATGGCGAAGGTGCATGTAAATAGCAGCTTAAACACATCTTCACTTATCTTTCTAACAGTCGTCTAAAGTTTGAAAGGTTTATGTTTGTTTGCTCTAACTGCATAATAAAATACTGGTTGACCTCAACAACAGAAATGTATGTCTCACAGTTTTAGAGGCTGGAAGTCCTGGCTGAAGGTCCCATAGGGTTTTGCTCCTGCTGAGAGCTCTCTTCCTGGCTTCTCACTGTACCCTCACATCGCCTTTCCTCAGTATGCGTACATGGAGGAAGGACACATTTCTCTTTTTTCTCTTCATATAAGACCACTAGTACTATAAGATTATGACTCTCCATCCTTACGACCTCATTTAATCTTAAAACTTCCTAAAACCCCTATCTTCAAATACCGTCACCATGGAGGTTAAGGTTTCAACATCAGAATTTGGGTGTACATAATTCAGTCCAGATCAATATCCAAGAAGGAACTCTAGTCTTCCCTTAAAAACCTAGGTACTCACAATTTTCCATGTCTCAGTTGACAACAATTTTGGGCTTCCTTGTTCTGAAGTTAGAAGCTTCAATCCATGGGTGAATCACCTTTCTCTGGTGCCTTGCTTGCCCTCTGACCTGCTTTCATGTACTCTTCCCCAATCACTCTGTTCCAATTCCAATGGCCACCTTTCTTTTCCTTGGATGTGCAAGACAGACTGTTCCCTTAGGTCACTGCTCATAGCTATTACCTCTGCTAGAATACATTAGCCAACTGCCTTAAATTATATACTCAAAGGAGCTTATTCTAATCACAATGTTTAAAATTGCAGCTTATAGGCTTCATATTTCTAATTTTCTTTATCCCCCTTAGAATCTTCTTGAGACAGGGGCATTTAGTTATTACCTTCCAAAATACTATGTGTTACCAATTATCATCTTTATATTTTTATTATCCACCCATCTAGAATACAAGTTCCATATTTAGTGGTGTATCCCAAGTGCCTAGAACAGTGATCAGCACATAGAAAATAATCATCAAGTGTTTGTTAAATACATGCAATATTTCTGGGTTCTAGATTTAGATGTCCTGCTACCAAAAGGTACATAATTCACATCTGACTTAAAAGCTGTATTAGTTTTCTATTGATTCTTAATAAAAATCCATAAATATATTGATTTAGAATAACAAACACTCATATTAGAGCACAGTTTAGCTGGGTCCTCTAATGAGGGACTCAAGGCTGGGCTGAGCTCTGATCTGGAGGCTTGACTAGGGAAGAATGTTTCTATGCTTATTTGGAATGCTGAGAAATTAATTTCCTCACTGTTTTATGACTGAGCACTCCCACTCTCACTTCTTAATGACTATTTGGTGAAATTTGCTCTCCTATTCTAGAGGCCACCCACAGTCCCCCACCACATGGCCTTCCCCTAGCATGGAAATTTGCCTCTTTGGGTTCTAGGTCCTCTCCTGCACCATATTTCAAATATTCTTTGAATATACATTTCAGAACCCTGCGTATTTGACAATGTTCAGACCTCTGGCTTGGTAGTGTTCTCAGTCTAGCCAAGTCTTCAAAAACTAGTATGATCCTATCACCTACAGGAATGATTTCTCTTTCAAGATCAGCAAAAAGAATCTCTCTGATAGGAGAGAGAGACCAGATCAAAGTACCCTCACTTTTTGAACTCGGGTCCAACACAAATAACAGTCATTTTGATTAATTAAAAATTATCAGATTTGAAACCTTATTTTTGTATGTACAAGCTCTTCACTTTGCCATATAAGGTAATCTATTCAAGGGAGTAACATCCCATCAGCTTTGCTGTATAACATGCTTTAATCATAACAGTAACATTCCTTTTTGTTTGCCATGTTCTCTCTCTCTCTTTTTTTTTGAGACAGAGTCTCACTCTGTCACCTAGGCTGGGTGCAGTGGTGCGATCTCAGCTTACTGCAACCTCCACCTCCTGGGTTCAAGCGATTCTCCTGCCTCAGCCTCTTGAGTGGCTGGGATTGCAGGTGCACGCCACCATGCCCGACTACTTTTGTATTTTTAATAAAGGCAGGGTTTCACTATGTTTATCAGGCTGAATTTGAACTCCTGACCTCGTGATTTGCCTGCCTCAGCCTCCTAAAGTTCTGGGATTACAGACATGAGCCACCACACCCAGCCTGCCATGTTCTCTTTACCAGAAGCTAGTTTAATCACTGGAGCAGGAGGAGGTTAAACAAAGACATGAACACAAAAAGATAGAAACTTATTGGGGGTCACTCTGGATTCTGCCTGCATTGCAAACTAATAGGTGCTTATAAACTGGCTGCAATTTAAGCAACTTGTTCTGTGTTAAAATTCTTAATGTTTTTAGACACAATATAATAATTTGGGTTATGTACTTGAAAATACTACTTCACATCTCACACACAGGCACATAGGCACACATCCCACATGCACACACACAAAACTAAGTGAAACAAAGTAAAATTCAACATGTGTACCTATGAAGTATGAAAACAGTTGTCTCTAGTTCAATTTTTCTGACTACTACTACATTTAGTATCTCGATAAATGCTTATTAGTGATAATCGCTTCCTCTTTTTAGCGCTTTTTAGTTAAATCTTCTATTTGTATGTGTACTTTGCTATTTTTATCTAATCTTTAATTAGATTTATGTTGGTTACATTGTTTCACAAACAGTTCCTTGAATTTTGAAGATTTTATTTTCATTTTATTAAGATCTTTTTTGCTTTCCCTTTAGTTAAATGTATTAGTTTTTGATTGGTTATTGTATTTCTTGTCTTTTAAAAAAATCTCTCCTATTCTTAGTTTGAAATAATGTTATCCTTCTTTTTAATGTTTTAAAATTTTGTTTTAGCACTCTTCATTTTGGGGAGGACTTCTGGGACCACCTCCGGGCTTTGTGTTTATTCTGTTGTTCTCTTTTGCTATATCAGCACCATGTCATTTTACTACTATATCTTTATAATGAGTTTTTATATCTACTAGAACAATTTGTTACTATTTTTTCTCTTTCAACATGTCTTGGACACACTTGACAATTTAAATTTTTCATACATATTTTAATATAACTTTTCAAGAATCACAACAAGAACAACATAAACCCTGATGGTATTTTGATTGAAGCCATTGTAGCTCTATAGATAAATTTTAGTAAAATTATTATCTTTGTAACATTAAGTCCTCCTACCTGTGGGCATGAGATATATTTCTCTATTAATTTAGATTTTTAAAAATTATCTTTTAGTAAAGTTTTAGCATATGCTATGCACAGAACGTACACATCTTTTGCTAGACATATTCCTATGCATATTTTATATCTTTTGCAGTTTTAGATAATACAATTTTCATTCTGTTTTTGAGTCATTTATTTTTGGCCTGTAAATTGAATTTCACTGCCATAGTTTGAACTTATATCCAGCCCTCTCAAGCTTTCTTATGTTCATTGAAACTAATTTTCATAGATACTCTATCATTTATAGATTTCAAATTGACTAGATATTCCATTTCATCAAGTCTAATTTGAGAAAGCATTAAAAAATTAAGTAACAAAAAGTAAGATCACAAAAATATCAAATGTTGAGGAATGTAGATTGTCTGAAATTTTTATACTTTGATATGAAGATTTTAAATTGGTACAGCTTCTTGGGAACATTTCACTGTTAAAAATTTATACTCACATATCCAGGAAATTTATACATGGATATCTTCCCAGGACAAATTTAATATATATGTGAGCTTGAAAGCATGTATAAGAAGTCCCAAAAAAGTACTATTTATAAAATCAAAATCCCCTCAGTTCCATCAGCAGTATATGGAAAAATAACTTATGTATAGCAGGAAAATTAATGAAACAATGTAAATGCTGCAACATAAATATATCTTAGCAACATGTATTTTTGTGTGTCCATATATACATACACACACAATGCACATTTCACAAAAAAAAAATACAATAGTATTTTAAAAATTCTACAATTATAATTTTACAAACAAGAACACTTGAAATGGAACAGGAGGGAGAGAAATAATGATATAAAATTTACAATGACTGTTACTTCTATGGGTGGATTTATCAGGTAAGTAAGGGAGAATTAGAATCTATAGAGTCAACTGCTAATATGAGTCATTTTTTCTACATGTTATTTTCTATTATTGAATTTCTTTGAATAATGACATTCAAAGGTGCAGGTGTGGGTACCTATATTTACACATTTATATTACTTAGAGAGAATATAGTATAGGAAGAGGACTAAAGCATGAGTCCTAATTATATTTATTTTAGAATTGACCAGTCCTTCTTTGAATTCCAACTTCACCATTTTCAAATTATGAAATCCAAGCCTTGTCTCTTTTGCTGAAAAGTATAAATACTAGTGATCCAATACGTATATTTTAGGATTAAAGAGCCAGTACCTTATTTGGTAAATTGAGGAAGCAGCCAGCAGGGAGAAAAGTAACACAACAGAAGGCAAGATGGCCAATAAAAGGTACAACAGAGTGAAAGTTTGTGTTTTCCCCAAATTCATATTTTGAAATCCTAAGCTTCAGTGAGCTAGTATTAGGAGGTGCTGACATTTGGGAGGTGATCAGGTCATAAGAGCAGAGCCTCTGTGATCTAGAACACTGCTGTTGAAAAGGGTACCAGACAACTCTCCTCCCACCTTTCTGCCACGTGAGGATACAAGAAGACAACAGTCTGTAACTGGAAAAGGGCCCTTGCCAGAATCTGACCATGCTGCCACCTTGTTCTCTTTCTGCCAGCCTCCACAACTGTGAGGGGTACATTTCTGTTGTTTATAAGCCATTCAGTCTATTGCTCTTTGTGACTAAGACAGGGCATGCTGTGAAGCCGACTACCAGAGAGTGTTACTGAAACTTCATCGTGTGAGAAAAGAGTAAGAAACAGTATGAAACATACACACCAGAATTATCCCACCAGAGAAGAGGAAAAAAGAAGCTGTGAGGCCAGGCTTGGGGGCTCACACCTGTAATCCCAGCACTTTTGGAGGTCAAGGTGGGCAGATCACCTGAGGTCAGGAGTTCAAGGTCAGCCTGGCTAATATGATGAAACCCTGCCCCTACTAAAAATACAAAAATTAGCCAGGTTGGTGGAGCATGCCTATAATCCCAGCTACTTGGGAGGCTGAGGCAGGAGAATCGCTTGAACCTAGGAGGTGGAGGCTGCAGTGAGCTGAGATCCAGCATGGGCGGGAGCAAGACTCGTCTTAAAAAAAAAAAAGAAGCAGCTATGTATTTTAAAGACCAGTCAGTAGAAAGCTTCTCCCTCTGGGGATTGGAGAGTTTCTTTACCCCAACCCTTCCTTGAGCAGAAATTCTTTCTGTGGTCCCAGAAAAAGCCTTCAGACTAACATTGTATGCTGGCAGTTGGAAGTCAGCTGAAAAGCATTGAAATGATATGGTTTGGGCAACACAAGGAAGGCACTCACTAAGTGAATTACTCTTGGCACTCTGCCTTGAGAACAGAACCTTAAAATGCCTTCAAAAACGAGATTTTTACATTTGAAATTATTCCAAGCAAACACCCATACATGGCTCCAAAGGGCAAGTGTTCGAACGAATGATAAATTCTGAGACGTTAAGGCTCTACAATGACTTCTTTCATAATCTTTTATTTACACAAGATGATTCGCAAAAAACACACTTAGTGTCAAGATACATCAGTATCAGACTTAGTGGTATTGATTTGATAGTCTTACCTTTGGATTTAGGACGTTTACACAGTAATTTTAGAAATTATTTATGGTTGAAAGTTTTACCCAAAATACAAAAATTCGCTCCTAAGAATGGTCTAGTTTTCTTACACTGCATAAAAATGAGAGAAAGAGAGAATTTATGCCTTAAAAATTCTCAGCATTGTTGCCTAATATGTCTTATGATACCGTTGTTTTTACCAAACCGCCATATTTGAGTTATTTATGCTTTTGTGAATGTTTTGTCCATGTTGAGAATGATCTTTCTGATGCTTAATTTAATGTATCTTCTTCAACATTCTTTCCTGCAACATGATTTCATACTATGTCTCAGGTACTGGGTTTACTAATTTATAAAATGACTGATAAATATAACAAAAAATAAATAAAAATAAAAATTAAAGCAAAATTATATAGCAGCTTGATAGCGTGAACATGAGATTGATCAACAAAGTTTTCTCTGGTGTTCATCCAAATGTCAAAATGAAATATTCTAGATCATATATTTTTGAAAGAAATTACTTGAGTTATTGTACTTTTGTTTTATGATTTGTTGATTTTTTTTTTACTTTTATATATTCACGTGTGTGTTTTAATAAACTCTCTCTCATGTGTTCTATTTTAATTTTATCTCTAACTACATAGACTGATTGAAAAGAGAGAGTGAAGTTTAAGGTAAAAGATAAATTAGTGTTGTCTCTTTCATGTAACTTGCTGTATAAATAATGATAAGCAATATAAATATATTTTAGAAGTTCTTGGTAATTTCTGTAAAAATAAGTGAGTATACGAAGGTGTGACCTATCATTTACCACTTTCATTAATAATGGACCAATACGTTGAGCTTTGTTTCATATACCATGGCATATATCTATAAAGAAGAACAGACTCATTTTAGTTCTATTTCGTGCCAGCAGAAATCTCACTGCAACAATAAAAATAGATTTATAAATTACAATATTATTAATGGAGTTGAATCTCCTGTCATAACTTATGTTTTAAAGGATTTAGGCAGCTGTTAACAGATAAGGTATATTTCGAATTGCTACATGGTTGTAAATTAAGAAAACATATTGATAACAGTACTTAATTTTTGTAAAGAAAAAGTCCAAGTCAACAGAGCTTGGACTTTCAATAATCAATTAAAGAATTGATTTATCTCAGTTTCATTCAAACAATATAAACTGAGGGTTTTCATGTGCCCACCACCCTGCTCAACACTCTGAGTGAAGCACTACCGTTTGAATCTCTGTCCCTTTCCTCCAGGAAGCTACAATTCATTTGTCGACAATGAAACATCAATATATAAAACAATTTGAGTTGACCATGGAGCTGCTTTTAATCAGCCTAACATAGTTGCTGGAAGCATCTACTGAATTAGTTTTGTTCAGCTAGAAGTTCAATTCCAAACTTAACATCATTGCCCTTGCTGATGTGGTTCTGAGCCAGGGTAGGCAAGAGGCTAACAAAATTTGTCCAATTTACTCTAAGCAATTTGATTTAACTGGCAGTTGTTACCTTTGTGTCCCATCTCCAAAGAGGCAGATTTAGAGCCTTGCAATATCCAGGCAGGCTGCACGCCAGGGTGTCAGGACCTCATTGTAACTGCCTGCCCTGGCTCTTCTTACCATAATCTCTATCAACAGCAAACAGATTAACATTTCACAGTCAAAACACAGTGTAGTGGGTAAAACTCCAAGTAGTGTGTGTGTGTCTGTGTGTGTGTGTGTCTGTGTGTGTGTGTAGTAGTAGTAGTAGAAGCTTTTCGCTTGTTTGGACAATAAAGTAAAATATCTTCCTTGTGTATCAAACCCGGCAGGAGGCAACAGATTTCTCACTGTACTTACGAGGATGTATACAACTTATACATCAAAATGATTTGTAATATTAAGTAGGTGGTATACATGCTTAAATGCAAAATCCAAATCTCAAATCACCAATTGCGATGGCTCTAAGTGGATTACGTTTATTCCGAAGGCATTTGGCTACCTACTGCAAGCATAAAAATGTACTTGAGAATGTTCAAATGCAATGGTGCATGGTTGGTTATTCTTTTGCCTAGATGTGTAGTGCTCTTTACATTTATATGTGTTTGCAATAAGGTTGGAAATATTTTGTTGGATTGTAGAAGCATGTATCTTCTTTAAAGAGTGTATCTGTTCCACATGCACAACTCACTGATAAAATGATGATAAGTCAATACACACTCTGTGGAACCATTCTTCTTTTCCAAAATTAGAATTGGCTTTCTTACTTCACCTGACTGTCATAAGAATTTAGGTCATAAAGATCTATGGACCAGGAACATGGTTTTTCAATACAAAATCATGGAGTAAATCACCTAGTAAAGATTTTTGTAACTATATTCTGAACAGCTTTTATATTATGAACTGTAACATCCTATTCTTTTCTAATTCCCTTTCTTGACTTTCTTGAATTTTTCTAGCACCCTGCAGAATTCATATAATTTTTAATTTCCCAATAAAATTTACTACTGAATAAATATGTAACTACACATGATTTACTATTATGACTATAAAATAATTATATACTAATATAAAACCATTCAGAAATTGTCCTTTGCTAAGAATTATGGTCCAAATTTGATAATCATTTCCCTTGTTATCTTTAACACATTTATATTCAGTCACAATCTTTCAAGAATCTTCACAATGAGTGACAGTGTATTAGTCTCCTAGGGTTGCTAAAACATATAACAAATTTAGTGGCCTAAAGCAACAGAAATTTATTCTCTGATAGTTCTGGAAAAGTCCAAAAGTCTAAAATCATAGTGTTGGCAGGGCCAGCCTTCCTCCAAGAGCTCCAGGAGGGAATCCTTCTTGCCCTCTTTCAGCTGTTCCCAGTTCCACGTGTTCTTGACTTTCAATCTCAAAAATCTAATCTCTGCTTTTATCCTCAACTGGCCTACTCTCCTATGATTTTGAGTCTCAGCTCTCCCTCTGTCTTTTTCCTATAAGGATATCTTTCACTGGATTTAGGGTAGGCTGGCCCCATATCCACGATGATCTATCTCATCTTGAGTAACTTAATTAAACCCATTAAGAAGTCTGTTTTTATAAATAAAGCATCATTCACAGGTTCCTGGAGGACGTAACTTTTTAGGAACCACAATTCAACCCACTGTAGGTAGTAAAGAATTTATGAGGATAAATCTATTTTATTGTAGAAAGAAATTTTAGTAGCAAAATGAGTTATCTTAATAATTTAAGAAATGTCTATAGATCAACCAGACTATGAGGAGAGATGAGTAAATGAAACACTATGGTGAGATGGTGAGGACTATAGAATGCTTATATTCTTCAAACTATGAGTGAAGTCATGGTTTAAGTTTGAACAGATATAGAGACGTCAATCATCATTGTGCAAATAATTATTCTTGATTATCTAAGTTACAGGAACCCTCCCCACCTCCTGATCATGATAATACAGTGAAAAAAATAGATATAAATTCTTACTATTTTTTTGCATTTTGTATCCACTAACCATGTTCCCTCCCCTGCAGTTCCCCACTACCCTTTCCAGCACAACTGGGTGACTATAGTCAATAATAACTGAACTGTACAATTTAAAATAACTTTAAGAGTGTATTTGGATTGTGTGCAATTCAGTGGATAAATGCTTGAAGGGATAGGTACACCATTATTCATGATGTATTTATTTCATGCTGCATTCCTGTATCAAAACATCTCATGTACTCCATAAATATAAACACCTACTATGTGCCCACAATTTTTTTTAATTATCATTATAAATATATATCTAATCAATTGTAGTTAGAAGAAAAGCAATATGATTCAGCTGTCTTAAACATGGAAGAAAAATGAGAAATGACATTTAGAAAATATGCACGTCAAAACATGAGATTGCATGAGGAAGATTTTGAATACCAAATTTTTGATGAAATTGCAAAACTGATACATTTCCCACTGACTGGCTTATATTCAGAAATAGGCTGAGTGCGGTGGCTCACACCTGCAATCCCAGCACTTTGGGAGGCTGAGGAGGGTAGAGGAGTTCGGGACCAGCCTGGCCAACATGGTGAAACCCTGTCTCTACTAAAAACACAAAAAACTATTAGCTTAGCATGATGGTGGTCACCTGTAATACCAGCTACTCCAGAGGCTAAGGCAGAAGAATAGTTTGAACCCCGGAGGCACAGGTGCAGTGAGCTGAGATCGCGCCACTGCACTCCACACTAGCCTAGGTAACAGAGAGAGACTATGTCTCAAAAAAATATTAATTATTTGTGGACCTATATTGTCTCTCCTGTCTTGTCTGATAATGAGGCTAAGAAAAATTACTAAGTAAGAGGATTAGTAGTACATGATGAGAATACTGAATTTGGAAATGTGGTTACCAATCTCAACCACCCCATCATCTCAGGCAGAAGAATTGCGTGTAGAAAAGTAAGAACACTAGCACATCTTTCTGTGTTTTTCTCTACATCTGAATTCCATTTGAGGTAAGGCTAATTTTGGTGAGGAACTTGCTCTTTTTAGATGGAGATGAAGTAATTAAACATACTTGGATATTTAACTTTAAGCTTGTTCGAGAATTTATGACCCTGCCCCCTCCTTCATTCTGACTGATGCAGGTGTAAAATTTTTTCAATGTACTTCTAATTCCTGGTTCCATATGCGTGCCTGAAAATCTTTCTCAGAGGAAGAATTATGAGAACTTGTTCTGAAATACTGGACTGGGTCAGATAAATTCAAGACATTCACAAAAGAAATGGAGACACAACAGTGGTGTTTCTTACAGCTCATGATGTAAAATACGTTGAGAATTAAGTGGCCTAAATCTTTGCACACTGACTTGCTCAGCAGTTACACACTGAGTGACTATGTTCCTGGCCTAGAGAGACCATGAACTAAATTTTCTTGAAAAACTGAGAAAAACGATCTTAGTTTTATTAAAGCTTTAACCAGGGATCAGGTCATACTAACATAAAACAACCAGAATCAATGATTCTGTCTGTACATTAAGAAAGAAAAAAAAGAAAGAAATGTTAATGAACTTTTATATTGCTTATTGTTACAAGAACATGATATAACATTACTTCTGTTTGAAAGACTTAAATAATTTAAGGTATACAAATAGAAAACACTAAAAATTCATCAGAAGAAAGTAGAATATAATCATGACTTTGAAGTTCCCAGCAGAATAAATAATAAATATTCTTTAATTTGGAAATTTGGGTTAAATATATTTTTCTTTATGGGCCCTTAATGAAAAGAAAAATGTGTAAGCCCATTAATCAACTTATTTGATGTAGAAAAATGGCTCATTAGTTATTTTCCTTGCTGAAAAATCTCATCTTTTTTAATGAGAACAAGCTATGATCCCAGTATTATTTTATTAAAATAAATGCACTAATTTATTTCTGTATATATTGTAATTCAAGATATTAATTACAGAAACGAGATCAGAATCCACTGTGTTAAAGACACCACATTCAGAATGAGTAGAAATATAGATTAGAATTTGGATACTTCATCTCCTATATGAATGTTCTGGTGTTTTTGCTGCTCCTGACATAGAATAATGTATTATTGGCAAATGAGCAGCATACATAGCAAGCTATTTCAAAAACGATGACAGCCTAAGGAAATAGTGAAACATGTTGTTAGACTAAAGGGCACATATACATTTTTGGAAGAAAGTTTCTTATTTATCTCACAAAGTGTGTTTCTTTATGTAATTGAAAGTAATAGGGCTAAAAACATACTAAATGCAATATATCATGTTGATTTACAAATATTTATCCTAAAATTCTTAAGCACTTTGCTGCCAGATGCTGTTCTAAATGCTTTCCAATATTCACATATTGCTGAAAACCATCCTATGAAGTAAAATTAGTAACCTACTTCATACATGAAGAAACACAAAAACAGAAATTAATTTGCCCGAAGTTGCACATCTAGCTCCTGGAAGAACAAAAGGGGTGACACAGGAGAGGAGAAGGGAAAACGCATTTGTAAAAGTGTTGTAGAGTAGTAGGAAAACCAGAATTCTATTTTCTAACCCTTTTAGATACTCATGAAAGATCAGATTCACTTAACAAGTAAGTATGTTTCTCAGTATCTTCTAGAGATCTGTGCTTTAACATGTCCTTCATTTTTTAAATGAGTACAACCTACCTACTATTTATAAATTGATGTAAATAATAAGGAATATAAACATTTTATATCATAATATCTTCTTATTTTATGAGTACCAGGCATCTTTTACAACCGGAAGAATTAATTTTTTTCTTGTCAGCTATCTGTTAATATATATGCTGTTTGAAATCACATCCAATAATAATATGAAAAATCTCTCAGGGATGTTTATTACGAGACAGTATTTGTAATGGTCTTAGAGTGCTTTATATTACAGATGTTGGGTTTTTTTTTTTTAACCTGGAAACACTCCTGTAAACAAAGTAGATCTTTTGTATCCATTTGAAAATGATGAATCACAAACTTGAAGGTAATAGCTCCCTGAAATCATGTGAAAGAAAAACAAAACAAGCAATAAAAAAGACTCAAATATAAGATTCCTGATTCCATATTTAATCCAGGGTCTGTTATATTTGATTATTCCGAGGAAAAAGTCTCTGCCTTTTGCCATGCTATCTGATGCAATAAGTGATTTCAGTAAACTACATAAACATTTGGATAAGTTTGTATTACAAAGGGAGCAGTATAAGGGGTACTCTGTCGTGAATTATAATTTAGCATTTTATAAGAAACATTTATATATGTTGGACTAGATAATATCCTCAGGGTGAAAATTAAATAAAAAGCTCAATGATGTTTTAGCTACATGGAAAAATAAAAATATTCCTACATTTCTCAAATTATATTAGTTCTAGAAAGGGAATCCTTAATTTCTGACTTACTAAACACATGTAAATTTATACACTTGGCAGACACAGTACCACAAAATGAACCCACAGCCTTTATCCACACACATACACATATCCGTGCTTATGATCCCTCTAGATGCTGTAATATTACACAGAATAATACACAGAATTCTATACAAATTAAATCAGAGTAGATATATTATTGTTCTAGGACTCTAGGTCTTTAAATTTTCTAATATGCTTTTGCTTAAATAATTCACCAAAAGGCTTAAAACCCAAGATTATATCTGGGATTCAATAGATGAGAATCTCTCCCCTTCCATTTGTAATAAAGAGCAGATTAAAGATTTCACTAATGAAAATGATTGAGATTAAGCCAGAAAAGCTAGGACAGACCTTTCTAATAAATAAACCGGCTTTAAACACTGTTAATCTGATGAGGCTAGGGAGAGTTTAATTAAAATTCTGTCTCCCATTTATCTTGTATTCTGTAGTAAAATATCCACCAAAACAGCTCAGCTTTCTCTTTTAACATGATTATTTTTTATTTATTTATTCGTTTTTGGGTGCTGACTGGACAAAATATTTAAGTTTCAATAGACAGAATGTTTTGTTGACTTTATTTTTTTTAAGTAGGTGGTAAGAATCATAGCTGTGAGGCTAGGTGGTTTTTTTTTTTTTTTTTTTTTTTTTTTCCAGAAACGTCCATTGTATTGGCCAAGGGGAAAATTTTATGGAAAAAAATGTTTTAACTTAGTGTTACTGCTGTTGTAAGGACCTAATATATTAGATTTGGTGTTTTTGGTATTTTGGCTACAGATTATACATTAAACACTTATGAGGTAGGAATTGGGACTTGGCTCTGGAGGACACCAGACCAAATTGAGGACTAGCTAAAAAAGAGATAGGGAGGAAGAAAGACACCCCCGCCAGTGTGTCATGTCAGTTTACCATTGCCATGCCAACACTGGGTTAAGGGTTGTTATCATCTCTTTCCATGGCAATGAGCTGATTACTCCAAAGTTATTACCCCTTACCTAGAAGTTAGGTGTAAATCACCCCTTAATCTACATGTAATTAAAAGCGAGTATAAATAGGACTGCAAAACTGCCCTGAGCTGCTACTCTTAGCATGCTACCAGCGGGGCAGCCTGGCTCTTCAGGCACTGTCACAGAACTGTAACAGTGCAGGAGCTGTAATACTGCCACTTTAATAAAGCTGGTGTTTTCTACCCTATGACCAGCTCACCTTTGTCTTCTTTCCTGGGCAAGCCCAGAACCCTTGCAGGCTAAGCCCCACTTTGGGGCTTGTCGGGCCCGTATCAGGGCCTCAGTGTGGTGCCTGGCAAGGGGCAGAGAGAGAAGACGGCAGCATGAGAATCAGCAAGAGCAGCGGCAGTTAGCAAAACCACAGTGAGAGAAGCAGCAGTCAGCCACTGGAGGGCCGGCAGTCGGCGGTCGGTGGGTGGCACTGGTAAAGGCGGGTTGACAGTCAGTGGTATGGAAGTTGGCAGGATAGCAGTAAGCAAGAGGGCAAGAAAAAGTGATCTGCAGCACAAGCTGGGGGACGATAAGGGGTGGCAAAGCAGAGCTGTTAATACCTAAGAGCTAAAACACCAACCAAAGGCTCTTTTCAGAGCCATCATTTTTGCTGGTGGACAGGGCATTTTAGTAGAACAGCAAGCAGCCATAGTGTCACTGCCTCGTGTGGGACTTGCAGCTCTGAGCAGCAGGTGGGTGGGTAACCAGCCCCTGTGCCAGCACCTCCCACCACTGCAGCTAAGCCCATCAGCAGCCATAGTGCCACTGCCTCGCTTCTCCAACTGACAGACTGGTGGGTTACAGTCTCCATGCTGGCATCTCCCACCATGACAGCTGTGCCCACCCAAGCTGAGGGATCCTGGAGAGATCATCATTCAGGTTCCCATGTGGAAGATTGTCAGCACCATTTGGCTCTGGTGGATGGGTGAGTGTCCCCTTTGCCCCCACCCCCATAGTATCAGGAGAACTATGAAATAAAAGCCTTTGGCCAGGTGATCGGTTTGAAGCCCCCATCATTTGAGTGCTCCAAAACATGTCCTTGTCACCCCTTCCCCTGGTCTTTTCTCCTCTAACTCCGTTTTAATGTTCCATTGGTCATTTTATTTTCAGTTCTAAAATGTATGTTTTGTTTGCAGTCTTCTGTTTGCTTTTGGCTTTCTGTCACCTGTGTTTTGGCAATTGTTTAAAGCAGGACATTTGGCTGTGAGAGGTCCCTCATTTTCTTGGCTCTGGTATGCTACTGTCATATTGTTTGGTGACTTCAACTTGGTCTTGGGTTCACTGTCGGCCACTGCCTTGGGTCCCAAGGTTATTGGCATTTGATGTAAGAAACTTCATTGGCTGAAACCCAGGCCCTCTGGGTTTTCAGCATTGGTTTTAGCCACCTGCTAGATACTCTGAGGTATTCAGCATTGACATTCTCTCTAGGATTATGAGTTCTACACCTTTCCCCTAGGGAAATATTGCTCTTGCCTTTTGATGCCCTGAAGTTAGACATATTATTTGTGTAATAGCCAGTTGCAAGCCCCTTTCTGTGTGCTGTGTCACAACTGCCTTGCTCAAGCTCTTCTTGGTCAAAGGAATTGGGAGTTCCCAGGCTTCTGGCCAGATGGACAGCCATCTACAGTGCCAGACAAGAGGAGAACTGAATTTTATTTTGTTGGTGTCTCTGCTAATGGGTTGGTTCTCCAACAGGTTAGAGCCTCTGAGGTCTCCCCTTGGGCAGCACTGTTAACTCCCTTCCCTTCCTCCCTTCCAATGTCACTGTTCAGTGTCTCTCTGCCCCACCCTCACTCTGTGAAATTCAGACTCGACATCCAATTACCCTTTTGTAGCTGGTAATCTACTTTTGTAACACCTTGCTATCTATGTTTTGTAGAAAGTGGGACATTAGAAGGGAAATGTAACTGAGCATTTGCTAACCTTCAGCTAACTGTAATTCCCTTTAGAGATCTTTAGGCATGTGGACAACAGCAAGCATCTCAAAGGACTTGCCACTAGGGTGTTCTTTAGACAAGTGGAGCAAATTCCAATTATTGGACAAATTGAAACGAAAAGAAACTCGTTTACTATTGTAATAATATTTGGGTTCAATACAAATTGATAAGCCAACAGATTTGGCCACTGCATGGTTCTTTATATTATACTGATATTGTACAATTATGCTGGCTTTGCAAAAATTCAGGTAAATGACAGTTTCTTATATGCAGGCTTTTATGGCCCTCTAAGCTCCTAATCTAAGTGTTAGCTGTAGAATGTGTCTGGCTCATGATGCTCCCAGGCACCCAGAAGCTTTACCAGACATCCTAGATGACCCTCTCCTAGCTGCTCCTTCTATGATGCCTATGCCTCCCTGTCATTCAGAACCTCCTCAGTTGCCTAGTTCTGAGGGTTGCTCCATGAGTTCTCTAGCATAGGATTCCACCCCAAGGTCATCAGGCACCCCTTTCTCTTATCCAACAAACCCTGGTTCATATCTCCTCCTGCCTGAGAAGTAAGTCCAATGAGTCCACCCGTAATGGGGCCCCATATCAGCCCCGCAAATCAAACTTGTGTCCATTCCTGGAGATAGCAGACAATCATGGAAGAACAATGAGTATAGGTGCCTTTTTCCATGTCCGATTTGGCTTTATGACAAGAAAAATTGCATCAGTTTTTGGAAGATCCAGGGAAGTTTGTAAAAGTGTTTGATAAGTTCACCAGATCTTTAACTTAACTTGCCATGACATGTAAATATTATTATCCACTTGTACCAAAAACAAAGAATTCTAGGTACTGCTCATCAGCATGAAGATGGAGTGGGCGTACATAGCCCAGGTGCTACCATTTATTGTGTAGGAGGAGATGTAGTTCCAGATTTAGACCCTTGATGGGATATCCAGAGAGGACCTCAAAAATTTTAAATGCAGATACCATATGCTAATTTGTTTAACAGATGATGTGGAAAAGTGTGTGGTGAAGCCAGTTAACTATGATAAGGTGAGAGAAATAGGAGACAGATAAAAATCCCACTCTATTTCAGGGCCATTTGGTTGAGGCACTCAAGAAATATACTAATACATACCCAGACTTTCCAGAAGCGTGAGCTGAGTGTACATTTATTATTCAGTCTGGGTGCATATTTTATTATTCAGTCTGCCTCTGACATTAGGAGGAATCTACAAAAGGTAGCAATGGGACCCTGAACCTCCATGAGCTAACTCTTAGACTTTGCCTTTGGGGATTATAATAATGAGGACAGGACAGAAGAGGAGGCCAAAATCCAAAGAATTGGCCAAAAAGTACAATTATTAAAGGCTGCTTTAGGCTCCCTCCTGCCTCAGAGTTACTTATCTCAAGGAATGAGTGAGATAAGTACCTGGGACACTCAGATGAGAGTCTCCCACTCGCTGGTCTCTAGGCCATAATTCATGTTCCTTATGTAAGCAAGAAGGCCACTGGAAGATGAACTGCCCCAGGCTTAAGAGGGATCCTGAGATACCTAGACTCATAGTGGCCAAGAAAGCAGAGGTTTGACGGGGCCTGAGGTCCTCTATGGCTTCCACTGGACACCTTACAATTTCCATAGAGGAGACTTCGTTAATCCTTGATGTAGCAGGCAAGAATACCGAATACAGATTGGACACAGGAGAAGCGTACTCAGTTGTAACCCGTTTCTCAGGGCCACAGTCTTCTCACTCTTGTACCATCTGTATTTGAGTGGGAAGACTGTGGCCCTGAGAAATTACTCTTGTACAGTAACAGGGGATGAAAATGTTTGCAAAATTAGGAGATTCCCCAACCCCCCGGGTTGCATCATGGGGGCCATATACTCTCCCTCAGGTTTTTACTTGTACCTGAGTGTCCTATCCCTCTACCCTATTACAGGCTGCAATTCAGTTTGGGGTGCCTCATGAGGAGGCAACAGGACAGGAAGTAATGCTTCTCCTCGCTCTAAGAGCTCGCCCTAAGAGAGAAGGAGAAGACCTCCCTTCCACTACATATTGCTTCTCAGGCAGACCTCTGTGTTTGGGACATGAAATTTCCCAGTAGAGCTGTTAATGTACTCCAAGTCCAGGTTATTTTAAAAATCAAAAAGAAAGCATTATGACATTGCAGCTCCCTGAGACTAAGAGACAGTTAGGAGACTTTTTGGGCATGGCCAGATTCTGCTGGATCTGGATTCCCCGGTTTGAGTTTATAGCAAAGCTATTCCTTGAATCTCTAAAAGGGATGATCATGAGCCTTGAAATTGGAATGGAACTTGCCACCATGCATTAACCCTGAAAGAAAAACTGGGAACAGCTTCTGATTTGGGACTCCCTAACCTAGAAAAACCTTTCACTCTCTATGTGGCTGAAAAACAAGGGACAGCTTTGGGTGTCTCAACGCGAATGCTCGGGAATAGCTCTAGACCAGTGGCTTAATTTTCTAAACAGCTAGAGCAGGTGGCAGCTAGGTGGCAAGGATGTCCATGAGCTGTTCCACTACTGCTCTATTGGTAGAAGAAGCCAATAAGTTTACCTTGCGACAACAATTATATGTCATGACCCAACCACCATGAAATACCCCACTCTTAAGAGGGATTCTGAGATACCCAGACCACCCCACCCCCAACCCCAACACCAAGTACAGAGGGTCCTAGAAGCAAAATGACACCAATGACTAACAGGAGGTCACATATTTAAATATCAGTTCCTTCTGCTTGTACCCCAGATGTCACCCTTAAAGTATGTCGAGATTTAAACCACATTACCCTGTTGCCAGATTTCACTTCCCAGGACACAGATCCCCAACTTATTCACTCCTGTGTGGAAACCGTAGAACAGACCTATTCTAGAAGATGACTTCAAAGATGAGCCCCTGCCTATTCCCAGTGCTGAGTGGTTTACACATGGTAGTAGTTTTATGCATGAGAGAGTAAGAAAGGCGGGTTATGCAGTAGTTAGCCAACGAAAGGTCATTGAGGCAAAAGCTTTAATTAGAAATTGCCAATTGGAAAAGAAAAAGCATAAGAGTCAATGTGTTTACTTATTCCAAATATGGATTCCTAGTGCTCCATGCTCATGACGCTGTATGGAAAGAAAGGGGACTACTAATGGCTAACAGAATCCTCATACAGCATCACTCTGAGATCTTGGAACTTTTAGATGCTGTCCAGCTCCAAAAGGAGGCAGCAGCTATTCACTGCAGGGAACATCAAAAAGGAGACCTCAATTATCAAAGGAAATGCTCTTGTAGAGAGAGCAACTAAGGCCACAGCTAAACAATACCTGTAATACAGGCCAGTTCATTAATGCCAGGTACTCCATCCGGGTCAGCAACACCATACTATACCCCAGAGGAAATTAAACAGGTAGAAAGGCTTACAAAAGGCAAAGGATCCCTCAGGAGGGTTATGAAGAAGCAACAAACTCTTCCTCCTGGAGTCTGGGCCATGGAAAATAGTTAAGTATTTCCATGGCTCCTTACATTTGGAATTGAATCCCCTATTCAAATTATTCTCTTGATTTTTATTTTTTATTTTTTGGAAAGAAACTATCCTAGACTGAAAAGAGGGTCACCAGGGCCTGTGAATTTTGTGCCCGTAATGACCCTGACACCCCATTCTCCCTCCCTTACTCAAACCTGTACAACATAAAGGAGCTTATCCTGGGGAAGACTGGCAAACAGATTTTATGCAGATGCCACTCTACAGGGGACAAAAATGTTTGCTAGTATTTATTGACATGTTCACCCAGTGGATAGAGGTTTTCCTCTCAAGGACAGATAGGCTATTAGAAGTGTTCAAATTTTTAGTTCAAATTTTTACTTAAAGAAATCATCCCAAGGTTTGGATTACCTAAAACTCTTCAGAGTAAAAATGGATCCTCTTTTGCAGCTAATATAACCCAGGAGGTTTTCCCAGCCTTCAGCATTCTCTGTCACATTTACTCCTCCTTGAGACTTCAATCCTCAGGTAAGGTAGAAAAAAACTAATCATGGTTTTAAAAGGACATTACAAAGCTCTTATCAGGAGACCCCATAGGCCTGGGTTTCTCTTCTGCCCATAGCCCTCTTGTGGATAAGGATGGCCTCAAAGGGAACTCTAAAACTTAGTTCATTTGAGATGACGTATGGGAGACTCTTTTTAACTTTAGACCTCCTATTTGATGAAGACACACATAGAATGCTCACCCATATTATCAACCTAGGCCAGGCTCAAAAGGCCCTCCAAACATATGAAAACAAAATATTGTCTCCTCCCGCAAGAGAAAGAATAAACCCTTCTATTCAATCTGGAAGCTTAATCTTGCTAAAAACTTGGAAAGAAGGATCCCCTGAAGATTAATTATAACCAAAATGAAAGGACCCCTTTTTGGTGTTGTTGAGTAACCCCCTTGCTGTTAAACTTTAGGAATTAGATGGGCGCGGTGGCTCACACCTGTAATCCCAGCACTTTGGGAGGCCGAGGTGGGTGGATCACGAGGTCATGAGATCGAGACCATCCTGGTCAACATGGTGAAACCCTGTCTCTACTAAAAATACAAAAATTAGCTGCGTGTGGTGGCACGCGCCTGTAATCCCAGCTACTCAGGAGGCTGAGGCAGGAGAATTGCCTGAAGCAAGGAGGCAGAGGCTGCGGTGAGCCGAGATCGCGCCATTGCATTCCAGCCTGGGTAGCAAGAGCGAAACTCCATCTAAAAAAACCAAAACAACAACAACAAAAAAAAACCTTCAGGAATTAACTAGTTGAGTACACTGATCCAGGATTAAAATTGTTTCTTTCTTTTTTTTTTTTCTTTTTTCAGTGAATGAGAGGTTCTCATATTGCCGAGGTTGGCCTTGAACGCATAGCCTCGCCTCCTCAAGCGCCAGGACAACTGGCCGGAGCCACCGCGGCTCCCTAAAATTGTTTCTTATGAGTCACAGGCACAAACGGAGGACACAAACAACATACATCTGTGAGCCTTTGAAGGACCTTCACGACCTGTTTAAAAGAATTAACACTCAAACAGAAGTGGTAATGTGATGCTGTGGGTGGGAATAGGAGTTTTAATATTTTCCTTCTTCTTAATTTTAATATTTCTTTTCTGTCACTTTAGATAGTCTTCTTGGAAATACCTCTTTGTCCTTGTTGAGTGTAGAGGCCACTCTGAGGCCCAACTGGACACCATGTTGTCACTGCTAATATGGTTTGTTCTCCCGGTTACCCTGATCCAGTGTGGGTGGGAACATAATTCTATCACAAATATTTCAACAATTATAGCATCAGGGTATCATCTTCATGGTTTCTTGATTTGTCATCAACATTCCCAGGAGAGAGAATTCTATCTTATCCATAAAATCTCATGACCATCCCTCCAGACCTCCCAACTAACCACAGCAATCTTGAAATAACCCAAACTCCTACTTGTTAAATGAAACTCTCCCTGACTTAATGGATTCCAACAGTACCCATTTCTCACCACTGTTACCTGGACCTGGGAAAATGAGTATCTATACCTCCAGTGAACTAATGTTTCTACCTCTTGCACCCAGATTTGCATTAATGACACAAAGGCAGCAGTTTCCCTGTGATTCTGTGATCCAACTTTAGTTCCCAAGTTCCCAAGGCCACAGCAAGGTAAATGGTATTCCACAGGTAAGCAAAGACACCATATAAGCTGTCTTTTACCAGATCAGATCATACAAAGAAGAAACAACTGCCTAGTCTGGGAAGGTGGAAGTACTGCCCTTCTCTACTTGGCCACCTTTATTGGAATAAGATAAAAAAGTCTGTATAAACCCAACTTGGCAGCAAAGGATAAACATTACACCCCATATGACCTCTATTTTTGCCCGGCCTGGATGCGTTTTTGTTACTATGAATGGAAAGAAGTCACATCCTGTAACTGTTCCAAAATCCACAGGAAGCCACTTCTTTTGGGTTTAGTTTTCCATTGTATGTCAAAAACTTGGAACAGAGGTAAATGTATGTTGGCCATTCTTGCCCGTCCTGGGGTCACTAAAATGGGAATTAGGCAGAAGCAACTTTCCATAAGAAATGCCCACCAGTGTGCCATGGCAACAGCCAGTGGTTACCACCCCTTTCCATTGCAATGTCCTGATAACTCAAAAGTTAATACCTTTTCCATACAAATTTCTACACATAATTAAAGATAGGTGTAAATATAACTGCAAAACTGCCTAAGCTGCTACTCTCAGCACGTTGCCTCTGGGGTAGACGTGTTTTTCATGAGCAGTCACAGAGCTGTAATATCACTGGAGCCTTAACACTGCCACTTTCATAAACCTGTTTTCTTCTTCCGTACTACTGGTTGACCCTTGAACTATTCCTGAGAAAAACCAAAAGCCCTCATGGGATAAATCCTGTTTGGCAGCTCTCCTGCCCTGCATCGCTTACACGTTAGTTACAAATCTACTGTAGCCTTTTGACAAGTCAGGCCTGTAACACTAAAACACCCTTTTAATCTTTCTGATGGAAACTCTTTCTGCTGATTAAATACATTTTTTTGTACAGTAGATAGCATCAATGTCTCTGTCCATTATCTCATCTCTCTGTTACATCTTCCATGTCTTTATCTTTACCAGATTTTGTAAATGAGTACCAATGCTAAAATACAAATTCACAAAAAAGCAAAACCAATCAAAAATGAGAAATTCAACATAATTTTTTTTTCTAGAACTTGTATCATCATTAATTTGTATGCTGGCTCTCTCTTTCCTTTCTCAGTCAGCCCTCTGGACATAGTAATGTAAAGCCATTTCTCTATTTCTCTCTCTTTTTTTCTTTTTTAAAAATTCTTTTATGTTTAATCCACTGCAGTCTGGCCTCTTCCCCTAGTACACTGATGAAATGTTGCTGTTATCAGTCACCAATGTCCTCCTGATTGACAAATAAGTAGACATATTTAATTACATTATTTTGCTTCAAGTGACACAGTGGACTCTTCATGATGTATGATTTGTGGCTGCCATGGCAAAAAGAACTATGTTGGTGATTTTCTTCAACTCTGGCTCTTAATTCTCAGTGAACTTCCCAGGTTCCCTACTCTCTTGTCCATTCTTTACACTGTTTATGTTCTTTTGGTTTTTATAATTTATACAGTTTCACTGGACAAACTTATTCATTCCTTTGAGTTTGACCATACATATAACAGTCTGCACAATATAGTCATTTGAATAACATGGAGATACCTCAAATTCCAATGAACATTTATTGATGTTAACTAGTGGTGTTGATGCTAAAAATCCAATTGCCGTTTATTTGTCCATGATGTATGCCAGGTTATGTATATTCCCTTTTAATCTTCACAATTTTTCACTTAGTGGATTATGATGAGGTTTAAATGTAAAATTTCTGGTAAAAAATGAAAATTGGAATAGTAAAGACCTTAGTATGTTAGCTCAAGAAATGAATGCTTAATAATATATAAAGTATACTACATTTAAAATATATTTTGAAAATATAAAATATAAATAATAAAATAAAATGATTTTTCTTAACTATTATTTAACTGAAGTTCTGGTTTCCTCTTTGATTTCAGGGGAAAAAAAATCACTATCTTACTTTAAGGTTTGTTTATGTAGAAGCTAAAGGAAAGCTTCCCTTCTGCCCTCTGAAGGATCATCGAGAATGAACTGACAATAGACAGATTAATAGGAGAAAAGGCATACAGATATATGTATTGCGCATAGCATGAGGGGACCACAGGGCAATGATTACCCAATAACTCAGTGGGGTACAGAGGCTTATATACCCTTCTTCATAGGGGAGGGGAGATGAGTAAAGGAGTAAATGATTTTTATGGGAGAATGAATGGACTTAATGTTCAGACAATGGTTAGTAAACACTTCTCTTTGGAAATTTAATGGGACTTGAGAACAGAAAAGAGTTTGAAATAAAATTAATCCGGGCCCTAAGTGATATGAATTTTAATCTTCTCCAGTTAATACAATTTTAGTAAAAAAAATAGCAAATTGTGTTTGTCTTTGAGAGTCTCCTATTTCTGTGTAGAGAAGGTAACTTCACAAAACAGCCTCATTCTGTGCTTTCTGGGCTAGACAGAGGATGAAAGCAGAGGATGTAGAAGGAAGGTCAGAGTGACCTTGAAGCTGCCTCTTTAGTTTAGCATGTCAAGTATAATATTTTGCGTTATCATTTTTGGAGACTCAACATTTGTTCGCTTGTTTGTTTTTGTGATTAGTACTGTTCTTAAAATAGGACCAAACTGTTACTACTGTGAGAAATACATTGAAAACTTTGGTGCAATATATATGTATGTATGTATCAATGTATCTCCTTGTTTCAGTGAAAGCTTGACTGGGAGATTCTTTCCTCTATTACTAAAGTGTAGTGTCAACTAATTATCTTTTGATTAAATCATCAAAAGTAATTAGTCTAATGGGTTTTGTCTAAACAATTTTTCAAAAACTGAAAGATGTTGTGGAATGTTGTGATGGTTAATACTGATTATCAACTTTATTGGATTGAAGGATACAAAGTATTGATCCTGGGTGCTTCTGTAATGGTATTGCCAAAGGAGATTAACATTTGATTTAGTGGGCTGGGAAAGGCACTATTCTGTGCCAACCTTATTCTAGGTTGGCACAATCTAATCAACAGCCAGAGAAGCTAAAATATAAGCAGGCAGAAAAATGTGAAAAGAGAGACTGGCCTAGCCATCCAGTCTACATCTTTCTCCCCTGCTGGATGCTTCCTGCCCTTGAACATCAAATTCCAATTCTTCAGCTTTGGAACTCGGACTGGTTCTCCTTGCTCCTCAGCCTGCAGACGGCCTACTGTGGGACCTTGTGATCCTGTGAGTTAATACTTAATACACTCCCTATTATAGATGTGTATATATCTATTCCATTAGTTCTATCTATAGAGTTTATACATCTGTTCCATTAGTTCTGTCCCTATAGAGAACCCTGACTGATACAAATGTGTTTCATAGCTAGTTTGTTTACAGCATTAATCTAAGTATTTCAAAGAATGATCAACATATATCTTTTAAAATATTTTATTGGGATTAAATTCATATAACCTAAGATTAACCCTTTTAAAGTGAAAAATTCAGGAGCATTTAGTACATTTACAGCATAACTTCATCTCTAGTTCCTTCATATTTTCATCATCTCAGAAAGAAATCACATGCCCAAAGAGCAGTTATTCACCATTTTGTCACTGCCTTCATCAAGTCCTTGAGTCAAAATCTGCTTTCTGTCTTTATACTTTCACCTATGCTGGATGTTTTCTATACATTGAATAATGCAATATGTGACACTTTACGTTTTACTTTTTTACTTAATATATATTTGAAGTTCATTTATATTGAATCATATATCAATATTTAATTGATTTTCATGGTTAAATAACATTTCATTGAATTTATAGTCCACAGTTGGTTTATCTTTTTATTCCCTGATGAACTTTTGGGTTTCTACATTTTGGCTCTTGTGAATAATGCTGCAATGAACATGTATACACATGCATTTGTTTGAGTGCCTTTTTTTGATTATTTTACATATATTCCTAAGACTTGAAATTACTGAGTCAAAGGATAATCCTGTTTAATTTTTTGACAAACTGTTAAACTGTCTTTCATATCACCTGAATCATTTTACATTCCTATCAGTGATGTACAAGGGTTCTGTTTTTTCACAACCTGACCAACAGTTGTTTTTCATTAAAAAAAAATATACCTGGCCTAGCACAGTGGCTCACACCAGTGATCACAGCACTTTTGGGGCCTGAGGCAGGTGGATCACAAGCTTAGGAGATTGAGGTCATCCTGGCCAACATGGTGAAACCTCATCTCTACTAAATTACAAAAAAAAAAAAAAAAAAAAAAAAAAAAAAAAATTGCTGGGTATGGTGGTAGGCACCTGTAGTCCCGGCTACTCAGGAGGCTGGGCAGAGGAATCACTTGAACCTGACAGTCAAAGGTTGCAGTGAGCCGAGATTGTGTCACTGCACTCCTCCAGCCTGTCAACAGAGTAAGACTTCATCATAAATAAATAAATAAATAAATAAAAGCTTTCCTAGTGGGTTGAAGTGGTTCCTCAATATGGCTTTGAGTTATACTGACCCAATGATGAATGCTATTGAGCATCTCTTCACGTGCTCATTAGTCATTTGTATATCTTTCTTACATAAATGTATATTCAAGCACATTTCTCATTTTAACTGTTTCTTATGTTTTTGTTGATGAATAAGAATTTATATATATATATTTATGAGCTATATATATATTTATGAGCCATATATATATATATATATTTAAATGAGATGCTGACCTCTTTGCAGAGCTATGGTTTGCAAATATTTTATTCTAGTCTAAAGCTGTCTTTCAATTTCTTGATAATGTCCTATGACATACAAAGATTTTAAATTCTGATGAAGTCCAAGTTATCTACATATTTTCTTCTGTTGCTCTTCCTCTTGTTATTTTGAAGAATTCAAAGACATATCTAATGCGATGAAAATTTACCCATAAATTTTTTATAATTTTATCTCTTATATTTTGGCCGTACATCCATTTTGAGTTTTCTTTTTACATGGTGTGAGGTATGGGTTCAGTTTTCTTATTTTGCTTGTGCATATCTAATTGTTTTAGTACCATTTGTTAAAGAGATTATTTGTTCCCTCATTGAGTGATTTTGGTACACTTGTTAAGCTTCAGCTGACCATTGATTTATTTGTTCATTTCTGAATCTGGAATTATTTTTGATTGGCCTATATGTCTGTCCTTATGCTAGTACCACACTAAGACAATGCTTCATCAATCATCTCTAAATAATTTACTTCTTAAATCTATATTATCTTGTAATCCCAAAATTGGAATATCTTTGTGAAATATGAGCCTATCAGTCTGAAAGTTAGGATTGCATATTAAATCTTACAGTACAAGTTGACTAATATTTATAATATATATTAAGGGCATTGCATTTGAATAACAAAAACACTTAGTGTATTTTTCATACCCTTAAACATTTTGCCTCCTTTTCTTACCTTGTACCTTAAGAACTAATAGATTACCTCCTGAAGTTTATTGCAAACCAACTCAAATGAAATAAACCTTTAATCCCAGGACTTTGTGAGGCCAAAGTAGGAGGATTGCTTGAGCCCAGAAGTTCAAGACCAGCCTGGGCAAGATGGCAAGACCCCATCTCTATGAAAAGAATTTCAAAATCAGTTGGGCATGGTGATATGCACCTGTAGTCTCAACCATTGAGGAGGCTGAGGTGGGAGGATATCTTGAGCCCAGGAATTCAAGGCTGAAGTGAGCTGTGATCATGTAACTACACTCCATCCTGGGCAACAGAATGAGACCTTGTCTCTAGAAAAAGAAAGCAAGAGGGACACAGAGAAATAAAATTGCAGTAACTTTAATACTAAGACTATTGTTTCTCAATGAGCTTAAATTTTAGGACACTAAGCAGATTTATAACATTGTTCTTTTCACTTGCTATGTCTAATCAAATCTCTAATTAGTAATGACATATCTCACTTTGGTTTTCAGCTTTAATAACAAATTTCAGTTTAAATATTGATCTTCCAGAATGGCTTATGAGGTATAGCAATAAAGGAAGGGATTTCTGAATAGTAGGAGTATACTAATCTGTCTTCATGCTGCTAATAAAGACATACCTGAAACTGGGTAATTTATAAATGAATGGTTTAATCAACTCACAGTTCAGCATGACTGGGAAGAGCTCAGGAAATTTACGATCATGGCAGAAGGCAAAGGGAAAGCAAGACACTTTTCACAAGGCAGCAAGTTCAATAAGTTGAAGCAGGGGGAATACTTGACACTTATAAAACCATAAGATCTCATAAGACTCACTCATTATCATGAGAACATTATGGAAAAATCCATTCCCATGATTCAATACCCTCCACCTGGTCCCACCCTTGACCTATGGGGATTATGGAGATTACAATTAAAGAACAGAGTGGGTGGGGACACACAGCCAAATCATATCACAGTGCTCCTGAGCCCTCCCAAAGCTCATGTCCAAACATTTCAAAACACATTCATGCCTTTCCAACATCCCCCAAAGTCTTAACTCATTCCGGCATTAACCAAAATGTCTAATCCAAAGTCTCATCTGAGACAAGGTAAGTCCCTTTCACCTGTGAGCCTGTAAACTCAAAAGCAAGTTAGTTACTTTCTATATACAATGGGGTAACAGGCATTGGATAAATACATCCATTCCAAATAGGAGAAATTGGCCCAAAAAAAGGGGCTACGGGCCTCATGCAAGTCCAAAATCCAATAGGGCAGTCATTAAACCTTAAAGTTCCAAAATGATTTCCTTTGACTCCTTGTCTCACATCCAGGTCACACTGATGCCAGAGGTGGGTTTTCACAGCCTTGGGCAGCTCCACCTCTGTAGATTTGCAGGGTAAATCTCCCCTCCCAACTGCTTTCACGAGGTGGAGTTGAGTGTCTGTGGCTTTTCCAGGCAAGCAGTGCAAGGTGTCAGTGGATCAACAATTCTGGGGTCTGGAGGATGGTGTTCCTCTTCTCACAGCTTAACTAGGCAGTGCCCTCACTGGGGATTCTGTGTAGCAGCTTGTATGCCACATTTCAGTTCCACACTACCCTAGCAGAGGTTCTCCATGAAGGCTCTACCACTGAAGCAAACTTCTGCCTTGACATCCAAGTGCTTCCAATCATCTTCTGAAATCTAGGCAAAGATTCCCAAATCTCAATTCTTTCTGTACACCCACTGTCTCAACACCATGTAGAAGTTGCCAAGGTTTGGGGCTTCCACACTCTGAAGCAATGGCCTGAGCTGTAGCTTGGCTCATTTTAGCCACAGCTGGAGCTGAAGCAACTGGGACCCAGGGAATCATATCCTGAGACTGCACACAACAGGCAGCCCCTGGGACCCGCCCAAGAAACCATATTTTCCCTCCTAGACTTCCAGGCCTGTGATGGGAGGGGCTGCTGTGGAGGTCTCTGAATGCCTCAGAGACAATTTTTTCATTGTCTTGGTGGTTAACATTTAGCCCCGGGTTACACATGCAAATTTATGTAGCTGGCTTGAATTTTTCACCAGAAAATGGGTTTTTCTTTTCTATCGCATCATCAAGCTGTACATTTTCCAATCTTTTATTCTCTGCTCCCTTTTAAACACCTTGCCGCTTAAAAATTTTCTCTGCTAGATACCCTAAATCATCTCTCTCAAATTCAAAGTTCCATAGATCTCTAGGGTGGGGCAAAATGCTACCAGTCTCTTTTCTAAAACATAGCAAGAGCGACCTTTACAGCAATTCTCAACAAGTTCCTCATCTCCATCTGAGACCACCTCCGCCTGGACTTCTTTGTCCATATCACTATCAGCATTTTGGTCAAAGCCATTCAACAAGTCTCTAGGGAGTTCCAAACTTTCCAACATCTTCCTGTCTTCCTGTCTTATTCTGAGCCCTCCTAACTGTTCCAACCTCTGCCTGTTACCCAGTTCCAAAGTCATTTCCACATTTTCGGGTATCTTTATAGCAGCACTCTACCCCCTTGGTACCAATTTACTTTATTAGTCCATTCTCACAATGCTAATAAAGACATGCCAGAGACTGTGTGATTTATAAAGGAAAGAAGTTTAATTGACTCACAGTTCAGCATGGCTGGAGAGGCATCAGGAAGTTTACAAAAACAGTGGAAGATGAAGGGGAGGGAAAGCACCTTTTTACAAAGGCAGGAGGAAGGAGAAATGCAAATAGAGGAAATGCCAGACACTTATAAAACCATCAGATCTCCTGAGACTCATTATCATGAGAATAGTATGTGGGTAGCCACTTCCATGATTCAATTACCTTCACCTGGTCCCACCTTTGACCCATGGGGATTTTGGGGATTACAATTCAAAGTGAGATTTGTATGGGGATACAGAGCCAAAGCATATCAAAGAGATTCTCTGATTACCAGATAACTGCCATGTATGAAAATATAAAGAGATATGAACCTTTAAAACAATAATCTCAGTAGTAATTAACTCCTGTTGTACTGAAACCCAGTTCTTAAAGAATCAGTCATATGGTTGGCAGCTAAATAGAACTCAATGACATTTGGTTTACTACAGTTTGTATGTTTTTTTAAATAGCCATATATCACCTTTACCCAGATTTTTCTTCCCCATACTATCTTTCATTGACAATGGATAGATAATTTATATTAATAATAAGATGTGAAAAGAATTTAAAATGCCTTCTGACTCGTCAAAGTCTATATATATTAGACTTATAAATTTAAAGCATATTTTTAGAAAAAGTACATTGTATTGTCTCTGATTTCTTGAAATTAATGACACATGAATGATATGTATGACGTCATTAGTCAGAAAATACCTTCACCTTGAATTTTATATACCCTGAATATTCTGAATAAATAGGTGTTGAACATGCATACATACAAAAGGCATGCTTTGTTCCTATATGTTTCATGTAAACAATAAATAACAGAGTGCTACCTACTTCTATCTCTCTGCTTTTAATATAATTGTAAATTTCTTTAGAGTTTCAAATACAAAAGTTCCTGAATGAATCAATCTCCATAGAATGTACTGAGGGAAACCTATTTCCTTTTTCCTAGTTATAATTATAGAAGACCAACAATATCAGATACAGAAAATATTTGGTAAATGTCTGAGTTGAGCACTATAAAGCTCTAAGCAGCACATTGCCTTTAGACAGGCTGATTAGTCCATACAGGGAGAGTTCTCTAAGTATACAATGTTGAAGAAACCAGTCTTTAGAAAATATTGATTGTTCGTGGGGGATATTTATTTACTTTTCAAATTATACAAACAGTTTGTTATACACTGGTAGAAGTCATAAAGATGCTCTATTCTAAATACCTCATTGCAGAGTTGAAACAACAGAGTTAAAAAATGTTCAGGTTACCTGACCATGTGCAAATGCCGGGGTTAGCATCTTCATTTCTTAACTCCCAGTGCAGTGATTAACAAATCATAAAAATAACATTTTATAATAAAGGCACAAAAAAACAAAGTGTGAATATTCATTGGAAAAGCTTTAAAAAACTTGGAAAATATAGCAGGAGAAATTTGTGAGAAACTTAAAACACACCTATTTCTATTTTATTCATTTAAGAGGATTATGAAAGTTAAGTCATGCTTTCAATTCCAACTGTTATTTCCTCACTCATATTTTTTGAGTTCCTAAAAGTTAACATATCTAATTTACTTTCTTTTGCTCCTTTTATGGTGGTACAGAATTTACTAAATGTCAATTGTACTAGCAACGATTAATTCCAGTTTTTCTAAGATATCTAAGGTGTAAATAATATGCCCATTTTATTTTTATTATTTAATTTTTAAAATTTATTTATTATACCTTAAGTTCTGGGATACATGTGCAGATCATGCAGGTTTGTTACATAATGTAGGTGATGGGGTGATGGATGCAGCAAACCACCACCATGGCATGTGAATACGTCCATTTTAAAACTGAAACTAACAAATGGTATAATATGATTCACTTAGTAAGTGATGTAATCGGGATATTAACCTTTGTCTGAAATTCTTTCAAGACTTTCTTTCAATACTGCTACCTGCATTCTAAAATATCATCTTTGTTTTCAGGCTTTTTATACTTGAGCCCATGAGGCATCATGAGACTATAAGATTTCTACAATCAATAGATGCATTTGTTTTTACTATTGTACATTAGAGTTTTACAAGTATTAGGGAAGATATTTCGATATATTTTGTGAGTCAAACCTGCTCTTTTCACCTTTGTTAATGGTGACTCTATCTTTCCAGTTGCTCAGGCAGAAAACTTACACTTTTCTTTAATTTCCTCTTGGCAGTAGCCTTAATGTGCACTCAGTGCTCATCCACTTCACAGCTTTTTCATTGTGATAACCATGATACCCTCAACTCTCACCTGACTCGTTCCAATAGTCTCCATCTCCTAACTAGTCCTGTTTCCACTCTTGCCCACATTGATTCTATTCCTAAAAGAATTCACAGCGTTATCTTTTTAAATGGTAAATTAATAATGTTTTTCTGTACTTTAGTTCCTCTATCTTACTTAGAATAAAAAGTGAGAAACCTTATCATGTCCTGCAAAGACCCAGAGAAACTGGATCCAACCTTCATACACATGAGAACAGATAGAAACACATTTCTGACCCCATCTCCTCACTTCCTTTTTAACCCTTTGCCCTAGTCACTATGACCTCCTTGTTATTATTCTCAAATCAACCAGAATGACACTTTTGAATCAGGACATTTAGAATTTAGTTTTGTGTGGTTTTAAGATGTATGCACTGCTAACTCCTTTATCTCTTTTAAATCTCTGGTAGTATTATCAGTGTGGTAATCTTTAAATACGTTATTAAGACAGAAATCAATTATTTAGTTTGGGTCTTCCAGAAGAAGACTTTATGAGTTACCTACTTTGAAGAAACAATTATTTAAAATTTCAATGTTTTACAGAATAGTGCATTTGTAAAATAAAGTCATTATTTTATGGTAATGTAAAATTGCTATAAAAGTTTTTAAGCATTGACTCACTTTCTGTATTTATCTCAGTATACTATTGACACAAAGTTATGTAGATGAGCATTGTGTCTCATAAACATATGCATACATGTTAGCTGGGGATCATGTGAAAGTGAATGTTCTATTATAGTAGACATATGGTGAGGCCAGAGATCCTGGATTTTTTTGGTTGTTGTTGCTTTTTGAGACAGTCTCACTCTGACACCCAGGCTGGAGTGCAGTGGTACTGTCTTGGCTCACTGAAACCCCTGCCTCCCAGGATCAAGCAATTCTCCTGCCTCCGCCTCCTGAGTAGCTGGGATTACAGGCAAGTGCCACTACACCTGACTAATTTTTGTATTTTCAGTAGAGACTGGGTTTCACCATGTTGGCCAGGCTGGTCTCAAACCCCTCATCTCAGGTGTTCCACCCCTCTCGGCTTCCCAAAGTGCTGGGATTACAGGCGCCAGCCACCATGCCTGGCCAAGATTCTGCATTTTTAACAGATTTCTCCAGGATGCTGTCCCTAATTCATACTTGGAGTGGGAATGTCTGGAAAGCAGAGCCTGAAGCAATGACTAAAGCACCAACATTTTATTTGCATTCACAAGCTTCAAGTGGTTTGAATGAGAAATAAAGAAAATTGAAAAAGGAAAAAGAGGGAGAGACGCAAGGAAATTTGATTCTTAATGACATTCACTGCAAGGAGTTAAAACTGTCAAAAAAAGTTTCACTGATGTGTAGTCACAATGAACTAAATTTTTTATGAAAATGTTCAGGGATGAAATTAACCTTGAAAGAGAGAAAGGCTCTTAAAATTAACCTTGAGAGAGAGAAAGGGATTATCTGCAAAGCTTGTCAATTCTCACTCAATGAACAGCTGTTTCTTTCATGCTTTTGAGTATCATCAGCTGTCCCCTCAGTGATTTTTTAGAGAGCTAGATTCTTTCATCATGGGGGTAGTATTTCGAATAAGTCCCAAAGTATAGGAGAACCACCTAAAAAGGGCAACATGTTTAGAAAAAGAAAAGAGAAACAATGTGTAAGAAAACCCAATATTCAAAACAAATAAGCTATTTCACTCTCTTCCAAGCTTATTTTATTTTTTCCTCTATAATAGGTATCACCAGCAGATGGTGTATATATATTTTATTTATATATAAACTATTTAAATATAAATATATTTTTATTGTATATTATATATGATTATAGTAAATATATTATTTATAATATATATTTAATATATATTACACTATATGTGTATATAGTATATAAAATACATGTATAATATATATAATATGTATGTGTATATATGTGTGTTATGGGTATATATGTACAACAGGTTCATTTTTATTTTCTCTCATTATAATAATGAAAGAAATAGTAGTTGAGGGCAAAGACTGTTTTTGTCATCTAGCCCCAAAATTATGTCTAACACATAGTAACTGCTAAATAACAATATGGCAAATAAGTAACTGTGTCAGTAAATTTTATAAAGGATCTATATGAAGAGATTGAGTCCAAAATAAGAGTTAAAATGACTCTTCTCTTCATTCTTGGTTACATAATTTTTCCCTATGGCAATGCATTTTCCTTTGGCAAGTCTTCAGCTCAGGGACTTACACAGAAACTTGCCTGATGAAATGTTTGGGAGTAGCATTTCACTATTGCAGATTAATTAACCAAAGCCAAAAATTAGCAAGGTTTGTGATTAGGGCAATATGCAACAAATCATTTTTTCAGAAAATAATATCTCCCAGGCTAATGTATTATTAAGTTCTGCTAAAAATAAACAAATGTATTTTACTGAATTTTGATTATATTTTCCCCTGATTTAGAAAGTAATTTCATTTTTATTACTGTGACTACACAGTTTGTTATTTTTAATTTAATTGATTGCAAATGGGACTATTCTTATGAATTTCAGGCGTAATTTTAAATCATACTATAGCTAGGTCTACAAACCTTTCCCTACAGGATAGATATATTTTCAGGTATATTACTTAACAATTTAAAGCACCTTGTTTTGACATTATAAAACAGTATTTATTAATATATCTAACATTACACTTTTATGGTAGCATATCTACAAATCTCCTTTTCATTTTGCTCCGTATTTACTAGTTGTTTTATTTATATAATTTGTTTTCCAGAAAAAATAGTGAGAAAAAATCAAATTAACTTTGTTTTATATTTTTGACTTTTATGCTTAGATGTTCCTTTTATCAAATTCATTATGTGATTCATTTTTTCATTATTTAGAGTACATGATAATATCACAGATTGTATTTCTACACATAATTCTCTTACCAAGAGACAGAATTATAATTTCACTTACTCATGTATTTATCACCTATTTTGTGATTACTATACATGTATTACCATACAAAGCACTTATGGACAGACCAAAACACTGAACTCTTAATTTTCCTAAACAAGAGATCATTTTGCACTAATTGTTACCATAACATAGGAAGATACTATATTTATTACAAAAACAATGTAGCCATTTCAAATATAAAATATTTGTATTGAAAATTCTTCTTGCTTGCTAAGAAACTTCTGTAACAGTTTTACCTGTTGTGTCTTTTTAGGAGAAGGATAATTTTTAAATAACTTTATATTTTAGTGTTTATATCTCAAGGCATAGGTAACCTGTAGATATAAATATAGGCTGATGCAATATTTGCTTTTATAATCCTTCATTAATCTACGACAAAAGTCAGAGATTTGTAGATTCTCCATTTGCAACTTTTAATAGTTTTTATTTCTCTGCTGAGATTTTTTTATCTTTATATATGTTTCTACCTCATTGTTATAATATCTATTTTTAAATATTTGTCTGCTAATCTTAACTTTTGGGTCATCATGAGTTTCTTTTTCTCTTTGATTGGCTTTGAGTTAGATTTTCCTAATTCTTATTATGCTGAGTATTTTTAGTGTGTTGTGAACATTTTGAATATTACAATACACAGTACGTTTTGTTATATTCGTCAGAAGAATGTTGATCATTTTGCTTAAAATCAGGCAATTTTTGTAAATAAACTCATACTGAATATTTTCTCTCACTCTTAAATGGCATCGTCAACCTTTTGTAAGTTTGTTTAAAGTTTAGCTGGGATCCATTCTGCATATATATTGTTCAGAGATATGAGCAGTGTTTATAGGCAGAAATTAGGTTCCATCTCTTTGACTCTCATATTCAAATAATCCCCATCCTGTGTCTGTATAATGATTATTTTCTATAGAGATTTGGCCATCTTATTTCTGCCAACTTTGTACTTTTGTTCAATCTTTAGTGCCTCCATGTAATTTAAAAGATGTTCAGAGTTTATATTAGTTATCTATGGGGGAATTTTTCTGTTAGGAGTATAATCCATTACACTAGAGGTGAAATCTATAGACACAAATTTTAAGGGAAAGTTCAGTAAATTTTAGAATGTTGCAAAAACAAAAGGAACAAAACAAAGGAGCTTTACATCAGAGGAATACGATATGCCTCTTCAGTTAGACAGTGCAAATTTTATTGATAAATTAAGGAAACATAAAGAGAACTTACAACAAAACATATGTCATAATGGAGAGCAATATAGAGTATATGTAAAAGAAAATAGCTAAGGATGTTGATCATATTTTAAGTAAGAATTTGACATTTAAAAATGGAAGCAGTGTATTAGAACACAATATTGAGGTGTCTCTAGACCATAGCAATATTAGGAACAAGGAAATAACTAGAGGTGGGAAGTATAGGAAAGAATACATTGTTAAATATAAAAGGACGATTCACAAAAGGGTCGTTGTTAAAAAAATACATATTTTGTTTATTGTGTTTTCCTTTAGAGGAAAGAAAAGGACTTGAAAAACTGAAATTTTGGGGGGATATATTACATTGCAGATTTTAGCAAAATTTGAAGTAGAACTTTTACAAAATTAGGCAATCCATCTATTTATAAATATGATGATTAACATCTACTAAGCTTTTCCTAAGAGCTTCCTAGCAAACATTATCATATTTAAATTTTAACATAATCTTCTGAAGTTAATACTTATATCATTGGCCGGGCATGGTGGTGGATGCCTGTAATCACAGCACTTTGGGAGGTCAAGGCTGGCAGATCACGAAGTCAAGAGATAGAGACTATCCTGGCCAACATGGTGAAATCCTGTCTCTACTAAAAATACAAAAACTAGCGGGTCGTGGTGGGTCCCACCTGTAGTCCCAGCTGCTCAGGAGGCTGAGGCAGGAGAATTGCTTGAACCTGGGAGATGGAGGTTGCAGTGTGCCGAGATCACACCACTGCAGTCTAGCCTGATGACAGAGGGAGATTCCATTTCCATACATATATATAATTTATATAAGATTTCTCAATCGTAAATGAGGTAAATGATGAATACTCTATAGTAATTTTCCTCACAGGCACACAATAGGATTGTGAGGAGTGCCAACTAAAATATTTGTCACTCTCTTTTCTTAATATCAGACAAGTTGCTTACTGCTAAATTGCCTTATGTGTTTAATTTAAATATTGTTGCATAAATATATTTAAAGTAACAAATTTTCATCCTAATAAATTTCATATATTTTAAGACTCATATTAATTTATCTTTCTTTTGCTTTACTTTTTCTTCCCTTGTGCATTTATCATAAACTTCCCTTCGAAAGCTTTTTATTTATAGCAACTCCGAAAAAATAAAAAAATTGTTATATATTTTCCTTTTCCTTAATTAATTGTTTTAATCATTATTCTTGTACTCTCATTTGAGCTATTCCTTGTCTCTTACATTTTTTTTTGTTAATCCAAACATTAAGAGGTAAGTTAATAATCAATAATTAATTTTTGTTAGATTAAATCAAAAATAATTAAATATTTAAAATAGCTTCGTTTTATTTCCTTTTTCTATATTTGATTTTATATCTCAAAGAAACAATGACTAAATGTAGCTATGATATTTTCATATGGAATAAAAGACTATTCTATCTCAAGTTACATCCTCTTTTAACTATAGAATTTTATGCCCAATTGACTGCTTGATCATTGAAATGATAATCTGACATCTCTAATTAAATGTTACATAGGCATCTCAAATTTAATAATTTCTAAAAGGCATTTCTTAATTTTCTAACAAAATTTTTCAGTGCTAGTTCACATCTCAGTGCCATTTACAAATGCCTAAAGTAGAAAATCTATGGATTTAACTTTTGAATTTTTTTGTCAGTTTCTATGTCCAAACTATTATTAAATCTTTGAAACCCAACCTTGAAACAATAATCTGAATAAAACCTACTTAAAATTGCTAATAGTGTTCCCCTATTATAATTGTAATGTCAATAGTTACGTCTTCCCTCTCACTCTTAATATTAAATTGTGTATTCTCTTTTTGCCTGTATAGGAAAGTTAGTGGTTTATCAATTGTATTGATCTCCAACAGCCAGTTTTTGTTTTATTGATTGTTTACAATATTTTTCTGCTTTCTATTTCACTGACTTCTGGTCTTTATTTCTGTGTCAGTCTGTTTTTGTGTTGCTATAAAGAAATAATTGAGACTGAGTAATTTTAAAGAAAATAAGTTTGTCTTATGGTTCTGCTGGTTGTACAGGAAGTGTTGTACTCTGCTCAGCTTCTGGTCAGCCCCAGGAAGTTTCTCATCATGGTGGAAGGAGAAGGGGGAGTAGTGCCTTACATAATAACAGCAGGGGCAAGAGAGAGAGAAGGGAGGTCACAGATGCTTTTAAACAACCTGATCTCACATGAACTAGCTGAGTAATAATTCACTTAATCACCACAGAATCTTCTATCTCCATGATTCAATCACCTCCCATCAGGCTTCACCTCCAACATTGGGAATCACATTTCAGCATGAAATTTGACGGGGACAAACTTCCAAACCATACCAATTGCTAATTTCTTTCTTCACTTTATTTTGCCCTTCATTTTGCCTTAATTTTAATTTTTATGGTAAAAATTTATATCATTGCTTTGTGAACTTTTCTAAGATAGCTATTTAGTGCTGTAATTTCTCTTTAATTACTGCTTTAGCTATATCCCTTAAATTTTCATATTTATTATGTTTACTTATACTTAATTTCATATATTTGTTAATTTCCCTTTTTTTCCTTTGGCAAATGAGTTATTTAGACATGTGTCACTTCATTTTAAAATAATTTAAGATTTTTTGGATATCTTTCTGTAAATCATCTCTAACTGCATTTCATTGTTGTCAAAGGACACACACTCTATGACCTCAATACTTGTACATTTATCAAGTCTTATTTTATAGACTATTCTATTGTATATTTTTGCAAATGTTCCTTGTGAAGTCGAAACTTATGTGCACTTTTCTATTATTTTGTGGTGGTTACAGAGTGCTCTATGGGTGTCATTTTATCCAAGTTGGTTGATGGTGTTAAGTCGTCAGAATTCTTACAAAGTTGTTTACTTATTCTACCAATTTTTGACAGAAGATTGTGTACATCTTTGATTAATTATAAATTAACAATATCTTCTTGCAGTCCTATCATTTTTTCTTCATGTATTATGAATATATGTTATTGGGTAAATAGAAACTTAAAATTGTTATGTCTTCTCAATAAATTGATCATGAAAAAATGACTTTTTAAAGTATCTAGTAATGTTCTGTACTCTAAAATCTAACTCTGATATTAATATAAGGCATTCTAGCCTTCTTTTGATTAGTATCATCGTTTATATTTTTTCACATATTAAATATCTTTATTATGGTCTACCTTAAGTAATGTTATACTACCTCTTATGCTACAGTATAAGAATTTAACCCTAGTATTCTATTTGCACTTTCTTGGACTTTTTGCCACATTTTAAAGTTTAACTTATTTATACACATTTAAAGTGAGTTTCTGAGATCTTGCTTTTATATCTGATTTGACTTCTGATTTTGTTTGATGTAATTAGACCATATGTATTTTGCCATGATTATTTTATAGCTGAACTTAAATCTGCTTTATTGCTTCTTGTCTTTTATTTGTGACATCTATTCTTTGTTCTTCTCTTGTTTTGTTTCTCTGTGTACTCTTGGGTTATTTTTAGGACTCCATTTTATGTCATTTTTGGCTGTTTAATTACATTTGTTTGTGCTTTATTCTTAGTGATTGCCATAGTTTTTACACTAAATATCTTTATTATAGTCTACCTTAAGTAATGTCGTACTACTTCTTATACTCCAATGTAAGAATTTACTCCCAGTATTCTTCCATTTCCCCTCTTCTGGATTTCGTGCTACTATGGTCATACATATTAATTATACATATGCTATAAAATCTGCAATACTTGCTAATGCTTTAGGTTTTAACAGTTATTTTAAAAGAGATTTTTAAAGGGAGACAATAATATACTATATTTACATAAATATTTAACATTTCTATCAATTGTCATTCATTTACATGGATCCAGATTTTTATCTGAAATCATTTTCTTTCTGCCAGGGATGTCCTTCAACATGCCTGATTGTTAGTTTGGCTCATAATAAATTCGTTCAACTTTTGAAGGTGTATGAAAGTCTTTAATTTTCCTTCTTTTCTTCCTCTTTTTCTTGCTAAGTATGGAATAATATGACATTACATGACTCTTTTCTGGCTTGTTACTTGTTTCTATTTTTAAGTTTCAATGGGAATATATGTCATTCTTTATTTACCTGTAAATAATCTGTCTTTCTAATTCTGGGTGCTTTTAAGATTTTCTGATTATTTCTGGTGTTAAGCAATGCCATTATAATGTGATTTAATGTAATATCCTTCATTTTTTTGTTTTATTTTGTCTGCATGCAGTTTTTTGTGTTTTTGAATATATATGTTTATAGTTTTCAACAAATTTGATTAAAGTTGAAACATTTTTGTTCATTACTTTTGTCAAATGTTTTGCTGCTCACCTCACTGCTATGAGAATTTTAATTACACAATATTAGGCAACTTAAAATTGTTCTACAGCTTACTTACGTTCTGTTCTTCTGTCTTTTTAATCTTTTGTTTCATTTTTCATGGTTTTCCTTGCTGTGCCACCAAGTTCACTTATCTTTTCTTCCATGCTGATTTGTCTCTTGTTAATACCCTCTGGTGCACTTTTTAGCCCAGGAATTGTATTTTTTTTCCTCCAAAAGTTTGATTGGGTGTTTTGTTGTGTTTTTCCAATATTCTCTGTTGTTTAACACCTCATGCTTTCATCTACCTTCTTGAACTATCAAATATCATTATAATAACTTTGTTAATATCCTTATCTACTAATTATCACATTTTGTCATTTCTGTGTCTGTTTTGATTACTTTTTTATTTTTTTTTCGACAGGATCTTGCTTTGTCATCCAGGCTAGAGTTCAGTGGTGTGATTGATTCTAACTCCCTGCGGCCTCTGCCTCCCAGGTTCAAGTGATTCTCCTGCCTCAGCCTCCCAAGTAGCTGTGATCACAGGCAGGCACCACCATGCCTGGCTATTTTTTGTATTTTTTAATAGAGATGGGATTTCATCATATTGGTCAGGCTGGTCTCAAACTGTTTACCTCAAGCAATCTGCCTGCCTTGGCCTCTCAAAGTGCTGGGATTACAGATGTGAACCACCATGCCCTGCCTGATGAACTTTTATCTGCTTATAGGCTACATTTTCTTGCTTATTTGCATGCTTGGGGAACAGAGAATCTATAATGTGTCTTTTTGAATGCTGGATATTTTGTAATTTAAAAAATACATTTTATTTTTGTTTTGAGACACTGTGGAATTACTCAAAAACAATATAAATCTTTTAAGGTTTGCATTTAATCATCAGATGAGCAGGGCAAGAGCAGTCTTTAGGTTTATTCTTTTTGCCCACTAATGAGGCAATAGAATTCTGAGTGCTGTACTTCATGCCCCACATATTACAAGTATTTTCAGCCCTTGCTAGTGGAACATGAACTATTCCAAATTATGTGAACTCTGGTGATTTTTCCAGTCTCTTTCTTCTGGTCTATCCTCTCAACACCCTCTTTCTGTCTTGTGCTATGTAGTCACAGATATTTGCTGATAAGTGCTCAAGTGAAGTCCAGAAGGGAATGCTCTGCAGGTTTCCTGAGCTTTCTGAACTCTGCATGATAATCTCGTCACCATGCATTTCACAGTTCACAGTTCACAAGTATCTGTTCTGTAAACTCCGAATGCCTTTGTAGCTTGAAAATCGTCCCTCTGTCTCCTCAGCCCCAGAAGACTTCCTGTTCTGATTGGATGACTTCTCCTAGTAATGTGGCCTGATGTGGCCTGGATACTCTTTTTTTTTTTTTTTTTTTGAGATGGATTCTAGGTCTGTTGCTCAGGCTGGACTGCAGTCATACAATCTCAGATCACTGCAACCTCCAACTCTGGGTTCAAGTGATTCTCCTCCCTCAGCCTCTGGAGTACCTGGAACTACAGGTGCCTTCTACCATACCCGGCTAATTTTTTGTATTTTTAGTAGAGATGGGGCTTCTCCATGTTATTCAGGATAGTCTTGATTTCCTGACCTCATGATCTGCCCGCCTTCGTCTCCTAGAGTGTTGGGATTACAGGCGTGAGCCACCTCGGCCTAGACACTCTTTCTAGGCATTAAACTAGCAAAATGTAGTGCTTACCTTGTTTTTTTATTATTTCACAACATCTATATAGTGCTGCCTATTATACAATGTTTGTAATCTATTTTTTAAATATATTTTGTCTATTTGTTGCTATGCTTAAGGCAAGAGATTAAATCATTACTTGTTACGCTGCAATGATGTAAAAGGAAAGTCTGGAAATGGTGATCAAATTTAAATTTGCAATGAAATGGATGTTGAAAGCTATCTTTCAAAAATTTATTAAAGTTTTTCTGTCACTTTAGTTTCTATTCATTAAAATTAAGATATTATACATACTAAAGAAGCTAAATCCTTTACCAGAGGGAGAAGGTCTTCAGCTTCAGGCACCTAACAGGTATGGAAGGATTTTTCACTGTAATTTGTGTGAAAGTGAGTGTTCCTAGTTCAAATCTGTATAAGAGAGTCTGAAAACACCCCGAGGAAGCTATTCTAGCTTAAGAATAGCCTGAATCAAATTATTCTTTAATTTTGATAGAAAAAGTGTAGACATAGCAAGAATCTGTTACATTTATTATGTTAGTTGAGTTCCTAGTGAAGACATTTACCCTAGTCTGTTTATAGCAGTAGCTTGATAGCAGGTCTTTCAAATTGAAACTGCCTCCCAACTAATTCCATCTCAAGGCAGTAAGTGAAGATTTTGTATTTTTTCAGGCAGCCACTCCATCCTTTTTTTTTTCATCCTTCTTCTTCTTTATTATTTTTGGTAAAGTAAATCATATTGTATTATCTCTCTGATTAAAATCATTCAGGACATTTTTATAAAATTTCCTTAGAATAAAATCCAAGATATTAACAGATACTAAAAACCCTGCATTATCTGCCTGCTTATTTTAATGACTTTATAGTTCGTTTCTCTTTTAAATACATCTTCTCTTAAATTAACTGAGTGTGTTTTATGGTATCATTGCATTTCCTTGATTCACTATTAGCTATACTCGTCTGTGTTATAAATTGGTAAATCAGCCATAGGTTTTATAGTATACATCTTTACACTTGTCACCATCTTCCTTTAAGTAACATGACACTTATAAGATATAGCGCTGTATTTCTATATCACTTCTTCCAGCTTGTGTGCTAAATCTAAAGGAAATACTTCAGAAAGAAGAAAAATATTTCTAAATAAAAATCTAGATTAACTCAAGAAAATGAACAGTGTTGGATATGATAATGGGAATCCCCAAAATTGGAGACAAGTCTTGGTTAATTTAGAAAGTTTATTTTGCTAAGGTTTAGGACACATGCCCATGACACAGTCTCTGGAGGTCCTGATGACATGTGCTGAAGGTCGTCAGAGCACAGTTTCGTTTTATGTATTTTAGGGAGACATCAGACCTCAATCAACACATGTAACATGAACATTAGTCTGGTTTGGAAAGGCAGGAGAACTCAAAGTGGAGAGGGAGCTTCCAGGTCATGAATGAGACAAATGGTTGCATTCTTTTCAGTTCCTGATAAGCCTTTCCAAAGGAGGCAACCAGATGTGCATTGATTTCAGTGAGCAGAGGGGTGATTTTGAATAGAATGGGAGGCAGGTTTGCTCTAAGCAGTTCCCAGCTTGACTTTTCATTTCAGCTTAGTGATTTTGGGGGCCCAATATAATTTCCTTTCACATTTCCCTCGTTTCCTTTTTAAAAATTGTTTAGAGAAAGCATTTCAGAAGAAAATGAGTATCAGGTCCAGATTGCATTTGAACTCTCATGACTAGGATGATTTATCCCTAGACAGATAGGTACTGAGTTAGGAAAGCTCATTTTTAGAAGATTGTGAAGTCTCACATCCTATGAAGAGAAAATAGAGGAAGGAAGGGAGAAAAACAACAACAAACAAAAGAACAATTCTGGAAAATTGATATAGGCCACATTACTCCAAAGTCCATGCATCAGTGGACAGTATGAAAGTGGTTTATGCATGTAAATAGGTTGCTGTTCTTTTCTTCTGAAGTTTAAGTTATCTAGCTTCAGTTTGAAGGGCTCTATGAAAGTACAGCTTAGTTTTCAGTGAATCCAAATTACAAAAAATGTGAAAAACCAAGTTAAGAACTTATAGCCAAGAAAAATTAGAATTCAGTACAAAATATAGAAAATAATAAAATGGAAAAACATTAGGCAAGACTAAGAATCTAAGAGCTATACTGTAGTTTTTGAAACATAATTTTTCTGTCCCCAGTTTCCCATTTTTACTAAAAACAAATCATGATATGATTGAAGATTTATATGGTGCAGCAAGAATAATCATTTTACATAGGCTTTTAAATTGGCTTTGATGGAACTTAGTTCCATTGAAGGAATCTCAGATAAGAGGCTTTTAAAGTCAAGCCAAGCTGTAGAATTGTGCAATCAAATACCTATGAGTTGGGTAATCCTTTCCTCTTTAAGTTCCGAGATGAACTTGGGGATCCTGGGTCAGTCAGAAAGTGACATTCTTCACTTATCACAAGTCAGAAATCCTGTACAGGGAAGGTATGAGACCAGTTTCCAAAAAGGCTTTATTGGCTTTATAAGTCAAGATTGAGTCCTTAAAGGAAAGACACCATTCTAGTCAAAGCCTTGGTAAAATAACTGGTTTCTCCAGTTGTGTCCTGTTACAAAATGAAAACAGATTCTTACTGCACTTATGCAAATTACTTTCAGAAGTTGAGAATACTCTCAAATAGTTTCTGATTTCTGGAGAAATCATATAGAGAGATAAAAGATATGCTCTAAATTTTGTTCATAGGAGTATACTAAATTGCTAAAACGTGACCAATAGCTCAAAAGAAAATTTTATCGACTCTGAAAAACAAAGCAAAACAAAAAAACAAAGAATAAACAACAATTAAAGCAAAAAAAAGTTAAAGAGATTACTTTAGTTTTCTAACAGTTCAGTTTACACGTCCGTTCTGCTTGATATTCATGAACTTTTCAGCTCTCCATGAGACCTTCTGAAAGTTTTTTCCTCTATTCTAATGTTATTGTTTTCTAACAGTTCAGTTTACACGTCCATTCTGCTTGATATTCATGAACTTTTCAGCTCTCCATGAGCCTTCTGAAAGTTTTTTCCTCTATTCTAATGTTACAATTTCCAAAGTTATCAAAACCCTGCATTTTAGAATATCTGTTTGTTGGAGTACTATAACTGATAATAAAACCATCTTCTAAGGAGGATCAAAACAAGGTAACAAATGTTTGTAGATAACAAGATGTTTTTGGACAGCCACAGTCAAAGACACAATTGACAAGGAAATTTGTTACCTCTGTGGCACGCAATAATTTAACACAGCAATTATAACTATTACTTATAAGATACATTAAGTCATATCAGAATTACAGGAGTTTCCCATGATTTTGGAACACATACCAATAACATATTTATACAAACATGGCCTAGAGTAAACCAAGAACCATTTCATATTTGACAATGTTTTCTGTCTAATTTTTGTCCTAAATAAGCCAAACTACATCATTTTTGGACTTTAGGGAATATAATATCTTAAAGGCTTAATTAGGATAGAAAAACAATTTATAATTTGATTTTGGAAACTTTGTCAAGTATCAAAGGTTTAAAACTCCTGATATCACAAATTAGGATCATTCATTTAACCAATGAGAAAACAAGGATTTCAAAAAAGGCAAAAAACTTCATTATTTGAGACAGGAGGCTTAATATGCCACACAATAAGCCCTAATAAAACCAGTATTAATCCAATTAAATTTGTTTTTCAAAATTTTATAAACAATCAATAAAATTTCAATCTTGACCATAGACTAGAATTTCTATGAGCCTTTTATAACCTTTATAAACATTATTAAGGAGTCTGTTAATGCTTCAAGAAAACCCCATTAATTTGACACAGGGGCCAATATGTTGATCTTGCATCAGTGTGTCTTTAACATTAATGATTAATTTATAGAGAAAATGAACTCATTTTATCTTTCCAAATTGGCTTTTACAATTTTTATGTGCCCACCTATTCTGTGATAGTCCTAGCCCTTGAGTTGAAATAGCTTTAATTTCTGGGCTTGTGTCTCCGGACTGTTTATTTTGATTGGCATCTTTTATGGGGCCTGAAGATGGGAATATAATTGCTATCAATGCTTCAAATTTAGCAAGACTTAGTGTCCTTTTTATCCCAGGAGTCAAAGCCCTGTAACTCAGTGTCACAGTAATTTAAAAGCACACACAGATTGGGGGTGGGTAGGGGGGAGATAATGGGGGGTGGGGAGGGAGGGGAGGGTGAGGAGGGATAACATGGGGAGAAATACCGGATACAGTATGCACCTAAAGTAAAATAAATACATTTAAAAAAGAAAGCACACACAGAGGGATACATGGATGTAATAATCTCAGTTTTTTATATTAATCTCAGTTTTTTCATAACAAACTAAAACTTAAATAATAATATAAAAACTTGATTACATAAAAGATTTCTTGTTGTGGTGGTTGTTGTGGTTTATAAATCCTCTTTCTGTGACTTACGCGGACTGTTGATGATATGGTTGGACTTTCTGGTTTGTCCTGAAAATCCCTCTTTCTTAAATAACTGGTCATTTCACCCTAGAACAAAATTTACCATACAAGACTTTTTCTAATCTGAAATTATTTCCCTTGAGGCTTTTTTTCTAACCAAAAATCAAAACAAAACAAAAAAAAGCACTCTTTATTTTTTATAGCTTTCTTTATATCTCTTTTATTTTCTGGTTTCTTTCACCTCATTTTATATATGGCCTTTAAATAAGCCTTGAATTAGACAAAAATAGTTCACCTTTTTATTTATTTATTTATTTTTTTACCTTTTTATTTTTAAGGGCACACTTTTTATTTTTACAGAATGTTTTCTTACAAATATATTTTATTATAAAATACTGAAATAATGAATATAACTTTAGATAACTTTAAATAATGACTATAACTTTAGACTCTATGATGAGTTTATTTACAAGTATTTATTCTATTTTCCTAATTATTTTACTTCAATTGTTTACCTAGATTATTTATAAAAACTTCAATTGTTATTATTTAAAATTATGAAACAGCATTGCACAATTATAACTGAGTCAGTGAAAAAGATTTGACCTGACTGACTCCATCTTGCTTCTAACCTCTAAGCTGTCCTTGTTCATTCTGGGGTGTAGGCTGAACAAACTTTGTGAGGAACTTAGTTTATAGTTCATCTTTGAAACAAAGATGATAATAGACCTTTCCCATAACAAATCATACTGTCTGTGGACTAGACTTCCTAAAGCCACAAGGTTAAAGTTATGGTAATATTACTAAATTTAAGATGTAGCTATTTTTATTAAACCAATGTAAATGTCTTACTTATTAAAGATTACACAGCAAAGATCTTTCTGTCTTGGGCTGGGTGTATAGTTTTGTAATCCCTATGCCCAATTTTGACACTTTATAGTACTTGACAGGGATAAGTATAAAATTGCTAAATTAATATTTACAAACAAAAATGTATGCTGGCAATTCTTAAAATATTTCTAATAGTATTTTAATAATTTAAAGCTACCTTATTTATTAAAGATTTTACTTAAGTTATACAAATTGAAAAAGCATTTGACTAGTCTTTTCTTTTTTCCTGATAAAGTATTTGATTCAAGCACTGTTCTATTTTTTCCTGTTTCTTTAATTACCTGTTTACATAGAAGTTTCAGGAATTTACTAATGGTTTGTTTATTTATTTTACTTTAAGTTCTGGTATACATGTGCAGAATGTGCAGGTTTGTTACATAGGTATACATGTGCCATGGTGGTTTGCTGTACCTATCAACACTTCATCTGGGTTTAAAGCCCAGCGTGCATTAGATATTTGTTCTAATGCTCTCTTCCCTCCCTGTGTCCATGTGTTCTTATTGTTCAACTCCCACTTATGGGTGAGAACATGAGGTATTTAGTTTCCTGTTCCTGTGTTAGTTTGCTGAGAATGATGGCTTCCAGCTTTACCCATGTCCCTGCAAAGGACATGAACTAATTCTTTTTTATGGCTGCAGAGTATTGCATTGTATATTCCATAGTATTCCATAGTTTCTTTATCCAGGGACTTGGGTGGTTTCAAGTCACTGCTATTATAAATAGTGCTGCGATAAACATACATGAAAGCACTTTTATTTTCTTAAGCCCACTAATTAGAGCTCTTTTATATTTTTTCAGTAGTGAAAAAATCATGTACATGACACATAAATACATAGATGTATTAGGCATGCCAATAGCAGTACATCTTGTAGATTTATAAACATCTATTTTCCCCATCTTAGACTTACAGGTTCACAACTCTAGACAACTGTCAACTAAATTGCATTAAATTTGCACATTAAAGGAAACAGGTAAAAATCACATAGCAAAATTTACATCATAAGATACAGAGAGAAAAAGTCTGGTGGTGTTAGAGGGAGATTAAAGATGGATGCCAAATCAAACATTAAATTACAGAAATTTTTCATAGGATTGTATATGGCGACCAATTTTATTTAAATAGAGACAACCTATCTTTTAGCTGGATCTCTGAGGCCTGGGAAGAGCCCACAATGAATTCTGGGTCCCCAAAAAGGAAGAATTAGAACATATGATGCTTTTACAGTGCACTTAATTTTTTTTTAAACAAACACATTTCTAAGTATCTAAACCACATTCTTCCATAAAATCCTAAGAGTAACCTCTGTTGCAATACGTATTTTAGTCAAAGAAAAAAGAAACAGGTAATGCAGTACAAGTAAGCAGTTTAAGAGCTAAGAACAATTTGTCTGTTTACATTCATGGGGTTCCACAAAGAAAAACAGTTTCTTCCCTAAAGGGAATCTGGCACCGTCTTCATTTTCTTTAAGAAACCCCAGGCTATTATAAACTATTTTATACCTACCATGCAAAAGAGGGTGCAAGTGAAAGAAGAGGCAGCAGAAGTAAATGAAGAAAACATAATTCAGTCAACTGAAAGGAAAAAAACTTTTGCTCAAAACAAGTCCTAGGAGAAAACAAAAGCAAAAACATGAAGGCTTTTTAAATACAATACACAGATATATGCACACATACACATACATATCTTAGATATTAGCTTTTAATTAAGCTGACTTTTAACCATTGAGCTTCTTTTAAAAAAATCTTTTAAAATCTCATTACCGTATTTCAGCTAGTACAGTCATTGTTCTTTCAGTTTGGCCTGGCTTGCAAAAAGGTGACCTTGTTATATAAATAGAGCCCCATAATAGTCAAAAACCTTTCCTCTTTTTTTCCATATATGTATTTAACATTTAATTTAAAATTATTCTTAAAGATAATTCAATTGTTTAATAGAAATATAACATTGTCATGCTATTCTTACTCTCTTTACTTAGCATACATTTTGTCCTCCATTCAGTTGTATAAACATGCCAATGATGTCGTTCTTTAGGCTTAGACTGTTTTTTCTGCCTATAGATACAGTATTCACACCCTATATGCAAGCACTCGCTCCATTGTTGTGGCTTACCTTTTTGTTTATAATGTCTCAGCCAAACTTTCACTTCCCAGAAGACCTTCCCAACTCATATCATTTAATCACCACCCCTATCCATTATTCTCTACTTGCAGTTTCCTCAGTCTATCTTTTCACAATTTGTAATTCTATATTTATGAAATAGTCCCCACTATTAGTTTTATAAGTTCCATGAGAGTAGGAAACATGATTATATTACTTACCATCATGTTTCCAGAATTTAAACAGTGTCTGTGATTCAGTCGTTGAATAATTCTGGAATGTATGCAGGATGTACTAAGAATACATTTTCTTCTAAGTTGGTCTTACAAAATTCCAGAAAGTAATGTTTCAACCTATTGTACATAATACAAAGAGTTATGTGAAGTTATTTTAATTCTCTTTGTCTTGTGTTCTATCTACAAAATAAACCTTAAAAAATAGTCTAATAAATTTTGTTTTGAACACGTTTCCTGAAACTAGAAGAAAAGAAGTTACCATATCATTTTTTAAAAATCCCTTGAGTTTCTTTAAAGTGACCCTGTCAGCATCTCTCAGTGTTTCAGCCCTTGAAGTTTTTTTTTGGTCTGTTACCAAAGGAGCACCTCGGGGATTTGCACTGGCAGCTTCTTTAAAAATAGATATACAGAACATTTTAAAAATAAGGTGTACTTTGAAGCAAGTCAAATTACTGTTACTTGCAATGAAAAGGCTATGTGCTGATACGTCATTATGTTTATTTTTAGGGTTGATAATGAATGGGTAAGGTTCGACGATCAACTAATAGTTAAATTCCACAAGAGGATGTCAGTAGACTTTGCAACCACTTAGTCACAAGTCAATGTAGTTTTTGAGTCAGTGGTTACAAATGTTCATATACATACAACATGAGGCCTGTAGCAGAGAAAGAGCTTAATAAAAAGTTTAGAAGGTATATAATGAAAAAGACATTTCTAAATCTATATTTTTTATAAAATTTGTGTTTCTATAGACATTATTTTTACTTATATAGGTTCTAAGTTGACTTTTTACACACACACACATGCACACCCACACATATAAGTGTTAAATTTGTAATTCATAAAGCAATTAGCTTTGGAATTGTAACAACAGACTATTATATATCTCGATGGGGTTGTTCAACTATCTGGAATGCAAATTAACATATATTTCACAAAAATTAGCTGGGTGTGGTGGTGGGCGTCTGTAGTCTTAGCTACTAGAGGGGCTGAGTTGGGAGGATCACTTGAACCCAGAAAGTGGAGGTTGCGGTGAGCCAAGATCTTGTCACTGCACTCCAGCCTGGGCAACAGAGCAAGACCTTGTCTCAAACAACAACAACAAAAATATGTATTTAGAGATATTGCAAATGATTTCATGGCCTGCATGGAAAAAAATGTTTTTTGACTGTTTTTTTTGTTGATGTAGCACTTGATTTAATATTTTTTCATGTATAAATTGCATGCAATTTTCTTCAAGTTAGATTCTGCTAGTTCCACTTGAGAACATTTTTTTTTAAATCACTTAGATATTTCTGTGAAAAGTTTATCTACCAAAAGGGAACTTAATCTAAATTAATGTACAAATTGTTACTCTAGAAAAACATCTCATTGTTAAAAACATATTGAATTAATTAACCAATGACCTAAATTATTCGTAAGATTGAAATCTGAAGGCATGGCAAGATTTAGGATTAAATACAAACTTTCACAGAGGAGTCAGTCAGAACTAAAATAAATTTTGTCTCTTGACAATATAGGATATTACTTACACATTTTGACACTCTGTTAGAAATGTACCAATTATATCCAAAATGGACATAAAGGGTACATGATAATGAATGTAGGTTTACTTTCCTGAATTTTCTATAGAGAATGTGACACTACGGCAGAAACAAGCAGAGGATAGCAAGTTTTTTTTCCCCAGAGTGAATGAAAGTATTATTAATATAGAAAATAAAATAAAATTTTGTTTATTGAACATCAGTATATCAATGGTCCTGAAGAGAGTGTTTATCATCTTAATACATAGAAATGGGGAATTTTCAGGGAGTTGAAAGTGAAAAACATAAAGTATGACCCAAGTTAGCTTTATTTGTGTACTTTAAAAGTTATAAGATTCTCTAAGAAATTTTCTTTCTCATGTCATACATTCCTTTCATTAATAATAATTTTCTAAAACACAGCCTCTAGTTAACAAAGACCTCAAAGGAATTAATCAGCACAAGTAACAAACCATAATCTCTGTCTCAGGTTACAAAACTTTACCTTCTTAAAATTTTTTTATGTTGCTAATGTAAATTTTAACATATTAAATTCGCTGTATTTAGTCCAATTGCATAGACTATGCTTTACTTAAAATACTATTCTTGTTTTAGTTACTCAAAACTCTGGAATTTTATTATTTGGTAGTGCAAATAGAATCACTAATATTAAACTAGGCTGGGCACAGTAGCCGATGTCTGTAATTCCAGAACTTTGGGAGGCAAGATGGGTGGATTTTTCGAGCCAGGAGATTGAGATCAGCCTGGGCAACATGGTGAAACTGCATCTCTACAAAAAATGTAAAAATTAGCTAGGCATGGTGGTGTGCTCCTGTAGTCCCAGCTACTTGAGGGGCCAAAAAGGGATTATTATCCTGAGGAGAGGCAGAGGTGAGAGGATTGCTTGAGCCTGGGAGGTTGAGGCTGCAGAGAGCTGTATTTGTGTCACTGTACTACAGCCTAGGTGACAAAGACAGGCCCTATCCCTTATCCTGATATTTCTAATTGAAATACTTTGTTTAATGCATACTTGTGGAGCGATTTTATGTTTTTATTCAATTAGGAAAAATAAATTCTATTATTCCATTATTGGCATATGTACAATTGTCCTTAATTAATAATTGAGTAGATTTTATACCTTTTAAACATTTTACCTCAATGTGTGAAAATTTGTTTTATTTTTTCTAATTAAAAATTGTTTCAAAATTTGGCTGAAAGCAAATGTTTGACTGAAATTAAAAGAAAAATGAAACATTTAAACAAAAATTGAGGCAAGGATCTAAGCATATCTAATTTCTGAATATTTGCTCCAACATTTAATGTGATGATAAGACTGGGAAGTAGCTGGGCTCTTATTTAACTTGATTATAAACCTTTGACATAATTTATTAATATGAAGTTAAAGAAGACTACATGCTGTTTAATAAAGAGGTCAGTGTTCAAGTTTGTTATTTTTTGTCTCTAAGAGTTGAAAACATTACTGAGTTTTCTGAGTTCTTTCTAATAAGTTAATGATGTCACAAGAATTTATGAAGATTTAAGAAATATTTCAACTGTCTCAAATTGGTTAAATATGAAAACTAGTACTGTTATTTATGCTAATTCATTATCTTCATATCAAATTTTCTCTGAGGTCTGAAAGAAGACAATGTAAAAAGAAAATTACAAGGCAATAACTTCAAGCTTGGAAGGGAGCAATAACACTAACACTTTAGGATTGTTTTATTATATGGGGTAACTGTAGGTAAAGTGATTAGCATTTTGTTTGTAAATTCTAATCAGAATTTAAAATTTTTCAAGTTTAAGCACAAAAAGCATATAAATACAAAGCATTACCAAAAATACAAAGGAAAATTTAGGAAATAAAAGAAAGATTATTTTACTTACAACCTCCATGACATCAATTCCTTTGGCTCTGTTATATGAATACAGTATGGAACTCTTATATAAGACTATCATGGATTTATTTTCCTAAGTTTACATTGTTTTTCTAGATCATATCTGATGCATTTAGGAAACAGTATGTACATAAATTCTGTAGAAAGTCATATAGTAGATTGTAAGATAAAATATCAGGGATAATATGCAATGAAAGAATATCAGTAAAGTTTAAGTTAATTCTCTAATTCAATAATACTGATGAGTTTAAATGTTACCAGCTTATGGCAAATGTAAGAACATTTACTTGATGTAAAATGCACAGCAACAATGAAGAGATATTTTATTATTCAGAGTTCTCTAGGGAAACAGAATCAATGCAATGTGTATCCATATGTATATAAAGAAATAGATATATTAAAAAGAATTGGTTCATGCAATTCTGGATAGAAAAAGATTTATTAAAAGGAATCGGTTCATGCAATTCTGGATACTGGCAAGTCAAAATCTGTAGTGTGGGCTGGAAGGCTCAAGAACCAGAAAAGCCAATAATACAGTTCCAATCTGAAGTCTGGAGCCTGGGGATTCAGAAACACCAATAGTACAAATGATGTCTAAAGGCAGTTTTCTGGAGAGATATACCTATATACATATATATGTATACATAAATACACACAAACACACATACATATAGTTGCTGCATGTAATATCTGTCTTTTTGTTCTATTTCTTCAACTGATTGAATGAGGCCTGCCCACACTATGAAGGGCAATTTGCTTTATCTAAAATGTTAATCTCATCCAAAACTCCCTAGCAGAAACACCTAGAGTAATGTTTGACCAAGTGTCTGGACACTCCCTGACCCAATCAAATTGGCACATTAAAATTACCAGTCACAGAGGTAATGGGATTGGAAATAAAAAATAAACAAAAATCAATAAAACAGAGTTGCAGAAGCATTTGTAGAGTGTAATGTTAGAAAGAATTAATAGTACTCCAGCATGAAGTTTACACTTGAAATAATAGAGTGACATTGAATAATTCCTAACTGTAAAGATGTAAATCAGAAAACATTGTGTTACCTTATAAAATCCAAATTATCAGCTGACACTGATAATTGTAAAAATTGCAAAATCTGAACATGGCCTACCTGGGTATCAATCCCAGACTTTCCACTGTTAGCAAAGTGATTTGGAGCAAGTTGTGATGAATAAGCTTTTTGATGTGTTGGTGGATTCAGTTTGCCAGTATTTTATTGAGCATTTTCATATCAATGTTCACCATGGATATCGGTCTGAAATTTTCTTTTTTAGTTGTGTCCCTACGAGGTTTCAGTACCAGGATGATGTTGGTCTCATGAAATGAGTTAGGGAAGATTCCCTCTTTTTGCATTGTTCAAAATAGTTTCAGAAGGAAGAGTACCAGCTGTTCTTTGTACTTCTGGTAGAATTCAGCTGTGAACCCATCTGGTCCTGGACTTGTTTTGGTTAGTAGGCTATTAATTGCTGCCTCAATTTCAGACGTTGTTACTGGTCTATTCAGGGATTCAACTTCTTCTTGGTTTAGTCTTGGGATGGTGTAAGTGTCCAGAAATTTATCCGTCTCTTCTAGATTTACTGGTTTATTTGCATAGAGGTGTTTGCAGTATTCTCTGATAGTAGTTTGCATTTCTGTGGGATCAGTGGTGATATCCCTTTATCATTTTTATTGCATCTATTTGATTATTCTCTATTTTCTTCTTTATTAGTCTGGCTAGCAGTCTATCTATTTTGTTGATTTTTTTTTTTTTTAAAAAAAGAAAAACCAGCTCCTGGATTCATTGATTGTTTTGAAGGTTTTTTTTTCATGTCTCTATCTCTTCCAGTTCTGCTCTGATCTTAGTTATTTCTTGTCTTTGGCTAACTTTTGAATTTGTTTGATCTAGCTCCTCTAGTTCTTTTAATCATGATGTTAGGTGTTGATTTTAGATCTTTCCTCATTTTTCTTGTGGGCATTTAGTGCTATAAAGTTCCCTCTAGACACTGCTTTAAATGTGTGTACATTGTGTCTTTGGTTTCAAAGAACATCTTTATTTCTGCCTTCATTTTATTATTTATCCAGTAGTCACTCAGGAGCAGGTTGTTCAATTTGTATGTAGTTGTGTGGTTTTGAATGAGTTTCTTAATCCTGAGTTCTAATTTGATTGCACTGTGGTCTGAGAGACTGTTTGTTACGATTTCTGTTCTTATTATGTTCTTATTATGTTCTTATTCTGTTATGATTTCTTTCTATTCTGTTCTCCACATTAGCTGAGGAGTGTTTTACTTCCAATTATGTGGTCAATATTAGAATAAGTGTTATATGGTGCTGAGAAGAATATATATTCTGTGGATTTGGGGTGGAGAGCTCTGTAGATGTCTATTAGGTCCACTTGGTCCAGATCTGAGTTCAAGTCCTGGATATCCTTGTTAATTTTCCATCTAATTGATCTGTCTAATATTGACAGTGGGATGTTAAAGTTAATATGTGGGAGTTTAAGTCTCTTTGTAGGTCATGAAGAACTTACTTTATTTATCTGGATGCTCCTATGTTGGGTGCATGTATATTTAGGATAGTTAGCATTTCTTGTTGTGTTAATCCCTTTACCATTACGTAATGCCCTTCTTTGTCTCTTTTGATCTTTGTTGATTTAATGTCTATTTTATCAGAGACTAGGATTGCCACCCCTGCTTTTTTTTGCTCTCCATTTGCTTGGTAAATCTTCCTCCATCCCTTTATTTTGAGCCTATGTGTGTCTTTGCACGTGAGATGGGTCTCCCGAATATAGCACACTGATGGGTCTTGACTCTTTATCCAATTTCCCAGTCTGTGTCTTTTGATTGAGGCATTTAGCCTATTTGCATTTAAGGTTAATATTCTTATGTGTGAATTTGATTCTGCCATTTTGATGTTTGGTGGTTGTTTTGCCCATTAATTGATGCAGTTTCTTCACATTGTTGATGGTCTTTACATTTTGGTGTGTTTTTGCAGTGGCTGGTACTGGTTGTTCCTTTACATGTTGAGTGCTTCCTTCAGGAGCTCTTGTAAGGCAGGCCTGATGGTGAAAAAATCTCACAGCAATTGCTGAGTTGTCCATAGAAGATTTTATTTCTCTTTCGCTTATGAAGCTTTGTTTGGTGAGATATGAAATTCTGGGTTGAAATTTCTTTTCTTTAAGGATGTTGAATATTGGCCCCCACTCTCTTCTGGCTTGTAGGGTTTCTGCTGAGAGATCCATTGTGAGTCTAATTGACTTCCCTTTGTGGGTAACTAGACCATTTTTTCTGGCTGCCCTTAGCATTTTTTCCTTCATTTCAACCCTAGTGAATCTGACTATTATGTGGCTTGGGGTTGCTCTTCTCGAGGAATATCTTTGTGGTGTTCTCTGTATTTCCTGAATTTGAATGTTGTCCTACCTTGCTAGGTTGGGGAAGTTCTACTGGATAATATCCTGAACAGTATTTTTCAACCTTGTTTCATTCTCCCCGTCACTTTCAAGTACACCAATCAAACGTAGATTTGGTCTTTTCACATAATCCCATATTTCTTGGAGGCTTCATCCATTTCTCACTCTTTTTTCTCTGATCTTGCTTTCTCACTTTATTTCATTCAGTTGATCTTCAATCTCTGATATCCTTTCTTCCTCTTGATCGATTTAGCTACTGACATTAGTGTATGCTTCATGAAGTTCTTGTGCTGTGTTTTTCAGCTCCATAAGTGGTTTATATTCTTCTCTACACTGGTTATTCTAGTCAGCATTTTGTCTGACATTTTTTCAAGGTTCTTAGCTTCTTTGCATTGGATTAGAACATGCTCCTTTAGCTCAGAGAAGTTTCCTATTACCCACTTTCTGAAGCCTGCTTCTGTCAATTTGTCAAACTCAGTCTCCATTCAGTTTTGTTCTCTTGCTGGAGAGGAGTTGTTATCCCTTGTAGGAGAAAAGGTGTTCTGGTTTTTGGAGATTTCATTCTTTTTGCGCTGGTTTCTTCCCATCTTCATGGATTTATTTATCTTTGGTCTTTGAAGTTATTGTCAGTTTCATTCCTGGGATGCAAGGCTGGTTCACATATGCAAATCTATTAATGTAATCCATCACATAAACAGAACCAATGACAAAAACAACATGATTACCTCAAAAGATGCAGAGAAGGCCTTTGACAAAATTTAACAGCCCTTTATGCTAAAAACTCTCAATAAACTAGGTCTCGATGGAACCCACAGCTAATATCATACTGAATGGGCAAAAACTGGAAGCATTCCCTTTGAAAACTGGCAGAGGTCAAGGATACCCTCTCTCACCACTCCTATTCAATATATTGTATTGGAAGTTCTGGCAAGGGCCATCAGGCAAGAAAAAGAAATAATGTCTTCCAAATAGACAATCATCTGCAAATAGAGGCAATTTGTCTTCCTCAAAAAGAGAAAGTCAAATTGTCTCTATTTGCAGATGATTGTCTATTTAGAAGACCCCATTTTCTCAGTTTAAAATCTCCTTAAGCCGATAAGCAACTTCAGCAGAGTTTCAGGATACAAAATCAATGTGCAATAATCACAAGCACTTCTATACACTAGTAATAGACAAACAGAGAGTCAAATCATGAGTGAACTCCCATTCACAATTGCTGCAATGAGAATAAAATACCTAGGAATACAACTAATAAGGGATGTGAAGGACCTCTTCAAGTTGAACTACCAACCACTGCTCAAGGAAGTAAGAGAGGACACAGATAGAAAAACATTCGATGCTCATGGTTAGGAAGAATCAATATTGTGAAAATGGCCATACTGCCCAAAGTAATTTATGGATTCAGTGCTATCCCCATCAAGCTACCATCGATTTTCTTCACAGAATTGGAAAAAAACTCCATAAACTTCATATGGAACCAAAAAGGAGCCTGTATAGCCAAGAAAATACTAAGCAAAGAAAAAAAAAAAAAAAAAAGCTGGAGGCATCTAGCTACCTGACTTCAAACTATACTACAAGTCTGCAGTAATCAAAACAGCATGGTATTGGTATCAAAACAGAGACATAGACCAATGGAACAGAACAGAGACCTCAGGAATAATGCCACTCATCTACAACCATCTAATCTTTGACAAACATGACAAAAACAAGCAATGGGGAAAGGATTCCCTATTTAATAAATGGTGTTGGGAAAACTAGCTAATCATAAACAGAAAGCTGAAACTGGATCCCTTCCTTATACCTTATACAAAAATTAACTCCAGATGGATAAAGATTTAAACATAAGACCTAACACCATAAATACCCTAGAAGAAAACCTAAGCAATACCATTCAGGATATAGGCATGGGCAAAGACTTCATCACTAAAACACCAAAAGCAATGGCAACAAAAGCCAAAATAGACAAATGGGATCTAATTAAACTAAAGATCTTCTGCACAGCATAAGAAACCACCATTGGAGTGAACTGGCAACAAACAGAATGGGAAAAAAAATTGCAGTCTACCCATCTGACAAATCTACAAAGAACTTAAACAAATTTGCAAGAAAAAATATCCTCATCAAAAACTGGGTAAAGGATATGAATGGAGCAAGTTGCAGAGCTGTTCTGTGCCTCTGTTCTTCATTTGTAAGATGGGGATAATAATACTTCATAAGGTTTCTGTAAAGATTAAACTATTTAACTGTGGAATAAGCTTAAAACGTATTTAGCTAATAGTAAACCTTTGATAGTTATAGTTCTATTGCTATTATTATTATATTTGTTGGTAGTACCGATCTCTCCTAATCTTCTGTACTTATAATCTATACTTATTTTCTCAAAGTAGAATTCTTCAGATGGTATCAAAAGTATATTTACTGTTAAAAACAAAGCAAAACCAAACAAAAAGCTTTGTGTACTGCAGTGAGTCAGAGTTGTTTCTATCAAGGACTTCACAGATCTGAAATTGCTTCTGAAAACACTAAGCTTTGACCTATGAATCCAAGTATAGAGTCAGCCTGTTTATTCAGTCTTTTGTTTGAATGACATGAAAGGATCAATCAAGTAGAGAAGTGATTAAAGCTGAATTTCTTTCTATATATTTACCTACAGGCAAAATCAATGAGCATCCCCAGTTAATAATAACAAGTGATAAATAAATAAATAATCACATACATTTCAAAAGGCACTGTTTCTCAGCCTTGAGGTGGTTGTCAGTCAATTGTTGATAGATTGATTCTTGTACTTGAAATTTTTGAAGCATATCTTTTAATGCTCAACATATAATGTAGCTTATTTCATTTTTTTTGAATGAATGAATGACTGCCTTTTTGTCCCAATATTATTACTGTAAAAAATATTTTTAGAAGGACAAGGAGACCAGAGCTTATTGAACTTATAAAACAACATAGCCCAAAATGTTACCATTAAAAAAGCCTCAATACCATGACAGTAATGCAAATAAATGGACTTCTCTTTCTTTCCTTTCTTTTTTCTTCTCTTTTCTTTTCTTTTCTTTCCTTCCTTCCTTCCCTCTTTCCTTCCTTCCTCTCTCTCTCTTTCTTTTTCTTTCTTTCTTTCTTTTTTTTTGGACAAAGTATCACTCTGTCACCCAGGCTGGATTGCAGTGGTGCGATCTCCACTCACTGCAATATCCGCCTCCTAGGCTCAAGCAATTTTCCTGCCTCAGCCTCCTGAATGGTTGGAATTACAGGGACCCAACACCACGCCTGGCTAATTTTTGTATTTTTTTAGAAGTGACAGGGTTTCACCATGTTGGCCAGGCTGGTCTTGAACTCCTGACCTCAGGTGATCTGCCCACCTCAGCCTCCCAAAGTGCTGGGGTTACAGGTGTGAGCCAACTCTCCTTGCCTGGACTCTACTTTCAAAAAACTTCTCTTCCATGATGTATGGATAAATTTTAATATAAGTCAAATGAAATTTGTACTATAATCAAAAGCAAATATGATTCACCTGTGCAGGAAAACAAAATATATTATGAAACTGTGGAAAAGGTGAAAGTCTGTGGCAAGAGTCATAAAAGATTATTATTCTCTTACTCAGATTCTTACATTGTAAATTGACTCATTAATATGTTTTCTGTATTATCCTAAAGATTAGTAATGTACTATCGTGTAGAAAAGATTTTTCACGTATTACACATGAAAGTAATATAAAATCAGATAGACTGCTGATCATAATTCAGAATCCAAGGGAATGCTTAGAGATCTTGATTTCATTAATAATTTAGGCCTACAATATATTTCCATGGAAATAATTTTTAAAAATTCTAATATTATATCAATGTGGATATCAATTTTGTATAACATCAAGTCATTTCTCATTGTTCCTGGTCTAGAATCATTAAAGGATTCTATTGATATTATCTTTAGGCCAGAAGATTCTAAAATACTTTTAAGTCATTTAGAATTTAAGGACCTCATTGTGGTAAAATTTAGTGGGTATAAAGAATGTAGCAGAAATAATTAGGCATGTTCTACTTCAGAAAACTCACTCCCTGGTGGCTTTTGGAAAGAAATGATTTTGGAAACTAATTGGGGTTGAAATGAAGTCTTTAGTGTCTGCAAATTTCTTATAGGCTTCTCAGTCATGGGTGTGATTAAAGCTTAAGTCATATATAATATGCAATTAGAGATTATGATGAAATTTTATTCAATATAGCTGTTTTTTTCTGAGAAAGTAAATATTAAGTTCTTTTGAAAATCTCTAAGAGAAAAGTAGATATATTTTTAAAGGGGTATTACAGAAATATTGAAGATGGCATTTTGAATATTTATTCTTATCTTCATCCATTCAAGAAGAGGCATTTTCCTGGCATTTGGAAGTTTGTTTATGCAGTGTCTTAGTGAGGTGGGAAACACAAATTTATAGTTTGGAACTCAGGCCTGTGGACATTAGCTTTAGCCATGAAAGTTAATGTTATATTAACTTAGAAAAAAAGAGGACAGAGAATAAATATATTCGGAGGTCCCCACAAAATAAAGAGACAGCAAAAAAAGAGCTATAAAGGATGCTAATTTGGTGAGAAAAAGAGGTAATAGTAAAACTAGTATAGAACAAAGTCAAAGAGAGGAAAGCATTTTAAAACCCCCGTTGGTGTAGAGGATATATGTGGCAAGAGAGAAATTAAATTAACGGTGTTGAGTATCGCAGCATTAGAAGTAAGGTGGTCACAAAGAACACACTGGATTCCACAAATAAATAATTGGACTTTAGGCAGACAGGTAATATTAAAGAGATTTTGGTTAAATGAGGATTGACTATAAATTACGAAAATGGAAATATTATATAAATATTTCCTTCAGGAAGCTTAGTGAAGAAGAGCAGGAAAACGGATGGAAGGTGGGCAGGATGCAGTGGCTCACGCCTGTAATCCCAACACTTTGGGAGGACGAGGTGGGCGGATCACAAAGTCAGGAGTACGACACCAGCCTGGCCAACGTGGTGAAACTGCGTCTCTACTAAAAGTTCAAAAATTAACCTGGCATGATTGCCGGTGCCTGTAACGCCAGCTACTCAGGAGGCTGAGGCAGGAGAATCACTTAAACGTGGGAGACGGAAGTTGCAGTCAACCAAGAATGTGCTCCTGCACTCCAGCCTGGGCAACAAAGTGAGACTATGTCAAAGGCAGATTATTATTGTTTTTATAATATGACAGATTTCTGAAATATTTGTACACAGAAGAATTCAAAGAATGGAGAAAATGTTGAGGCAGAAAAAGAAAATTAACTGATTAACAGTATAAAGCCTAGTAAGAGGGAGAAAAAGAAGCAATTCAGCTTACAGGGCTATATATGGTGAAGTAGACAGCATTTGAGGAGGAAAATAGTATTTATATGGCAACTACTTTTCCAAGCATTTGTCTTGGATACTTTAAAAGTCCAGTTTTATTTAAACACGTTAACACATTATTCTCTAAGATAATAAATTGTTATTGCTAAACATTTTCATAGTTAATGTTTGATTTAGAAATAACTGGTTTCAAAAAGGAAGTTTCTCAAATTCAAATATTTTCACAAATTTCTCACCTCTAAACTTCATTGCCTACTCTTTTTTCTTCTTAGTCAACAAATATTTATCAAACGCCTGTTATGTGTCAGACACTGGTCCTGGCACAGTGAATTAAAAGGTGAAGAAGACAGGTGGAATCCCTGCCTTCAATAATCTTACCTTACTTCTGCTAAGTCAAGTACATAATAAATATGTGAAAAAAATAAAACAACTAATGTTGTGGCTTTCAGAAGCATTAAAGAGTATAAAACATGTAATATGGCTTGAGAAATGTATTAGCTAAGGTAATCTGAATGCATTTTCCTTGAGAAGACATTTAATTCAAGAGACGAATATAAAGAAAATGAAACTATAGTATCTTACAGATCTAGTATTTCTGGAAGAAAGAAACATTAACTTTGAATGACCAGAGAATAAACAAAAAAATGCTCAGAGTATTGAAAAAACAGAAAAAAAAATTGGTTACTAGAATATATACAAGAATAGAGTGAAGTTAGAAGAAGTTGCATTTGCATGTTAGGCTGAGACAAATATTAACGGTGAGGAACGATCAGACTGGATATTTGTTTTGAAGTTCTAGAAGATACAGAAGGTATGGAGAAATGGTAGATGATGCCATTTTTTAACCATACAACTGAGTGGATAGTGATTACATTTAATGAGTTGGAGATGACATGAATAGACTTCATCTTGATAGTTTTTTTTGGTAAAAATCAATAGCACTCTTAGACATGGTAATCTGAAGGTACATTTTACTGATGCCTACGTACAAAGAGAAGATGCATGCAGACTATTGGTGACTACTGAAGGAATGAATGCAAGCAAGGAAGACTGAGAAGAGAGAGTGAGATAAGAAAAAAAATTAAGCTATGTATTGTCGTAGAAGACAGAGAAAACAGTGTTTTTTGAAGGCAGGGTAAGGGAGTGGTAATCCCAAGGGTGGAGGTTACAGTGAGCCCAGGTCACACCACTACACTCCAGCCTGGGCAACAAAGAGAGGCTCTGTCTCAGCAACAACAACAAAAATGGATGGAGATTTAATTATCAGTGATTAGGAGGAAACATATTGGAGACAGAGAAAGCATCCCTAGTACCTCAGAAAGCCATTTATTCATCTACACATTCATTACTGCAACATATATTTACTGACCTAATAAGTGCAGAGCACTTTTAAAGTATTGTAAGCTAGAGCATGGGAAAATGATTGCAACACCAGCATGATTGACTGGTGTTAAGTGAAAGGCAATGCATAAATGAGAGTTACCCAAATGATTATTTCAAACTTAAAAATCACATTTTAGAAACTCCTGCAATAGAACATACAGTATAACTTATCCTAACATAGAGCATGACATATAAAACATATGTTAAAAATATGTATTCTATTGTATTTAATATGTCCAATATATGTGCATATTTCAACATATATTTAATATATTTAGTTTACTGAAAAAGTATTTATATCTTACCTAACTTATGCTTCTATATTTAAAAATGTAATTTAATATGTAGCATGATTCAAAACTATGTGATTTTAAAATTCCTTTACTTTCATAGTAATCATTTTATATAACACATTCTTTTTATGAGGATCCAGACATTCATTTTACTTACTGCATCCTCCCTATAACATTTGAATAAATTTCAGCTGATTAATTTCAGCAGCAGTTTAGAAACAAGTTTACTCAATTATTTTCATTTCATCTAGTGCTTAAGGACTCCAATTTTTTAAAATAGATTGTTTAATAATCCACAAAGAAGACTCATACTGCATTGCAGATTTATTTAAATTTTCTGTCATTTTACTTAACAAGGTGTTTTAACCATTTATTCTTTTTAATCATAATTTGATTACTGGTGTTTTGTCATCTTATGCTTAGGCATATACATTGCATAGTCTAATTTTTCTTCATTGATGAATGGATTATAAGCTACAATGATGAAAACTGGTTTAATTTTTAACTAATAAGGATCATTTAACTTCTTGCTTTTACACAAAATATCAGTTTTTATATGTAACTATTGCAAATTGGTTTTGTGTCTATATCTTTTTTCATGAAAAATTATTCATTTCAAAAAATAAATTATCTGGCTAACTACTTTCACACACCTTCAATTTTCTCACAGCAACTTCACCTCCAACAATTAAATGTTGTCCACTATTTATGGATTCAAATTGTTCAAAACTGTTGCATTTCTGTTTTATCTAATCCTTTAATTCTAGAAATTGGACATGAGCCATTATTGAGCAACCAGTCCACAAATTTGCACTATGTTTGTAATAACATTGTCTCTATCCTGTTGCCATATGCCTAAACACTTGACCTCACACTCTGATTATGACCTAGTTCCGTCAGCAGGGGATCTTTCTTCTTGCCATCAGATCTGTTACATCCTCTGGTTCTGCACCTGCCCCCTACCTGGGACACCATGTACTTTTGATCTTTGTTATTTTACAACATCTGTGCACTGTTTTTATTTTCTTTTTGCACAATACATAAAATAGGGATAATAGCAATACCTCCATTGTTGTGAAGAATATTAGCAAATTACTGATAAATATGTCTTGCAAGTGCTTGTTCAATGACAGAAATTATTATCATAAATAATATGCATTTATACATTATCCCAAGTACACTATATATTATTAATATAACTTTAGACTTGCAGCCAAAGAAGCAGGCATAGAGATATTTGGGATCTAATTAAATGCATTTAAACTACTTTTATAAAAGCAATATAGCACATTCAAATTTAATGTTAACATTTATGGCTAGAGAAAAAAATTTTTTTTTTTTTTTTTGAGACAGAGTTTCGCTCTGTCACCAGGCACCAGGCTGTAATGCAGTGGCAAGACCTTGGCTCACTGCAACCTCCGTCTCCCAGGTTCAAGCAATTCTCCTCCTAAGTAGCTGGGACTACAGGCACACACCACCATGCCCAGCTAATTTTTGTATTTTTAGTAGAGATGGGGTTTCACCACGTTGGCCAGGATGGTCTCAATCTCTTGACCTTGTGATCCACCTGCCTCGGCCTCCCAAAGTGCTGGGATTACAGGCGTGAGCCACCGCACCAGGCTGAGAAAAATTTTTAAATGATGAGGAACTCCATCAGACTTCAAAATTACTAGTTGAGGAGTTGGTAAGTGTGGAAATATATGGATGAGATGTCATTTTTTTTTTTTTTTTTTTTTTTTTTTTTTTGAGATGGAGGCTTACTCTGTCACCAGGCTGGATTGCAGTGGCATGAACTTGGCTCACTGGATTCAAGTGATTCCTCTGCCTCAGCTCCTGGAGTAGCTGGGACTACACGCTCGTGCCACCACACCCGGATAACTTTTTGTATTTTAGTAGAGACGGGGTTTTATCATGCTGACCAGGATGGTCTCAATCTCATGACCTCGTGATCCACCTGCCTTGGCCTCCCAAAGTGCTGGGATTACAGGCGTGAGCCCCATGCCTGGCCTGGATGCAGATATCATTCTAAGTAAGGTTTAAGGATATCTCTTAAACCAGGAGACAGAAATTACATTGGTGAAAATTTATCTACGTGAAGAAATGGACTTCCACTATTTCTACAATGTCTTAAATAATAATAAAAAAACCTCAATGTGAATGTATTTGTAGCTTAGCAGGAATCACTGTAGAAATACGTAACCTAATTTCTTGAGTCTCTGTTTCTAGGCTTGATGTATGTAAATCCATAGCATGGTTTTCACTGTGAGTTGTCATGAATAACTACCATGACATAGGAAGCTCCATTAGTCTGGAATAAGATTCTCAGCTTGCCTGAGATGATACTTTTCTTTAGAGATTAGGTATCTTCCAAACACTTACAAATTTAAATATAAACACAAAAATTAAGAAGTAAATCAAATTCATATTTTATTACTCATAAATTTAGAATTGTGAGCATATGTTTGCTAATGAAACTGGGTTAAACATTTAAAAAATTTGTCATATCAGATGATTACATAGATTAGTACATGAACTTAATTTAATATTATTTCAATTTTTTGAATTTTTAAAAACCTGTTTGTGGCCTAAGATACAATCTATAATTAAGAATGATCAATATGCTGAGGAAAAGAATGTGTCTTCTGCAGCTGTTGGATGAAGTGTTCCATGAATATCTATTAGGTCCATTTGGTCTATAATGCAGATTTAGTCCAGTGTTTCTTTGTTGACTTTTTGCCTGGAAGATCTGTCCAGTGCTAAAAGTGGAGGCTTGAGGTCTGCAATTATTACTGTATTGGAATCTATCTCTGTCTTTTTCTCTAGTAACATTTGCTTTGTATCTCTAGGTGCTCCGGTGCTGGGTGCATATATATGTAGACATATGTTTAAAATTGTTAAGTCCTCTTGCTGAATTGATCACTTTATCATTATATAGTGAACTTCTTTGTCTCTTCTTATAGTTTTTTATCTTGAAATTTATTTTTTCTTATGTAATATAGCTACTCCTGTTTTTAGTTTCCATTGGCATGGAATACTTTTTTCCATCCCTTTACTTTCAGTCTATGAGAGTCTTTATAGTTGAAATGTGTTTCTTGTAGGTAACAGATCATTTGGTCTTGCTTTTTTTCCTTAATCCATTCAGCCACTCTGTCTTTTGATTGAAAAGTTTAGTCCATTTGCATTCAATATTTTTATTAATCCATTTTCCTGCTGCTGATAAAAACACATTCAAGATTGGGTAATTTATAAAGAAAAAGAAATTTAAGGGACTCTCAGTTCCATGTGGCTGGGGAGGCCTCATAATCATGGCAGAAGGTGAGAGGCACGTCTTACATGGTGGCAGACAAGAGAGAATGAGAACCAAGTGAAAGAGCTTCCCCTTATAAAACCATCAGATCTCTTGAGACTTATTCACTACCATGAGAACAGATGGGAAAAACTGCCCCCATGATTCAATTATCTCCCACTGGGTTCCTCCCGCAACATGTGGGAGTTATGGGAGCTAAAATTCAAGATGAGATTCCGGAGGGACACAGCAAACCATATCAATGTTATTATTGATAAGCAAAGCCTTAAACGTGTCATTTTGTTACTTGTCTGATTGTTTTGTGCTTGTTTCCTCTTTTTTATTCCTTCCTATCTTCCTTTTAGTGCAGGTGATTATCTCTGGTAGTATGTTTTAATGCCTTGTTTTTTATTTTTTGTATATCTGTTGTATGATTTTGAATTGATGTTACCATGAGACTTGTTAATTCTATCTTGTAACCCACTATTTTAAGCTGATAACAGCTAACACTGGGTGCATAAACAGACAAATAGAAAACTAATAAAAACTCTACACCTTAACTTTGTCCTTCCACTTTTTAACTTTTTGCTATTTCTGTTTATATCTTTGTGTACTATCTGTGTCTTGAAAAGTTATTTTAGTTATTATTTTTTATTGGTTCATCATTTAGTTTTTTTACTTAAGAGGTAGTTTATACGACACAGTCACAATATTATAATTCTGTGTTTTTCTGTGTACCTAATATTAATAGTAAATTTTCTACCTTCAGATTATTTCTTATTGCTCATTAATATCCTTTTCTTTCTGGGTGAACTTTCTGAGTGAAGAACTCTTTTTAGTATTTCTTATAGAAAAGAAATGGTTTTGATTAAATCCCTCAAGTTGTGTTTGTCTGAGAAAGTCTTTATTTCTCCTTCATGCTTGAAGGATATTTTCACCAGATATATTATTCTGTGGCACAACATTTTTTTTTCTTCTACACTTTAAATATATCATGCCACTCTCCTCTGGCTTATATGGTCTCCACTGAGAAGTCTGCTGCCAGACATATTAAACTTCCATTGTCAATATATTATGTGTTTCTTTTTTCTTGTAACTTTTAGGATCTTGCCTTTATTCTTTACCTTTGGGAGTTGGATTATGAAATGGCTTGAATAGTCTTTGGGTTAAATCTGATTGGTGTTCTATAATCATCTGTTACTTGGATATTGATATCTTTCTCTAGGTTTGGGAAGCTCTGTGTTATTATCCTTTTGAATAAACTTTCTACCCATAGCTCTTTTCTACCTCCTCTTGAAAACCAGTAAGTCTTAGATTTGACCTTTTTATTTTCTATATCTAGGATTGATTCACTCTTTTTCATTCTTTTTTTTTTTTGTCTCCTCTGACTATGTATTGTTAAATAACCTTTCTTCAAGCTCACTAATTCTTTCTTCTGCTTAATTATTTCTGCTATTAAAAAGAGTGATGCATTCTTCGATATGTCAACTGCATTTTTCAACTGTTAGATTTCTGCTTGATTCTTAGAGATTATTTCAATCTCTTAGTTAAATCTATCTGATAGAACTCTGAATTCCTTCTCTGTATTATTTTAAATTTCTTTGAGTTTCCGTAAAACAGCTATTTTGAATTCTCTGTCTGAAAGGTGACATATCTTTATTTCTCTAGGGTTGGTTTCTGGTGCCTTATTCAGCTTATCTCATGAGGTTGTGTTTTCTTGGATTGTCTTGATGCTTAAGGATGTTTCTTTGTGTCTGGGCATTAAAGAGTTAGAAATTTATTATAGTCTTTGCAGTCTGTGCTTCTTTGTGTCTGTCATTCTCAGGAAGGCTTTCTAGGTATTTGAAAGGACTTAGGTGTTGTGATCTAAGCCATATCTGAATTAAGAGGCACCCCAATCCCAGGAACACTGTGGTTCTTGTAGACTGCCTTGGTAGCCTTGGATAGGATCCAGAACAATTATCTGAATTACCACGCAGAGACTCTTGTTCTCTTTTCTTACTTTCGCTGAAAGAAAGTCTTTCTCTCTGTTCTGAGCTACCTGAAGCCAGAGGTGGAATGATACAGCACCCCTGTGCCCATCATCCCTTTGACTCCACTGGGTGAGACCTGAAGCCAGCATAGCACTAAATCTCACACAAGGCCTGCTGTAACCACGACCTGGCTAATGTCTATCTTCGCTCAAGCCTCTGGGGCTCTACAATCAGCAGGTAGAGAAGCCAGCCAGGCTATTTTCCTTTCCTTCAGCACAGCCAGTGTCCCCAAGTCCCAGTCAGGTCCAGAGATGCCATCTAGGAGCCAAAAACTGGAGTCAAAAACCTGAGCAGTCTACTGCTGTTCTATTGCACTACAGCTGATCTGACACTCAAATCATGAGAAGCTGTCTTTCTTTATACTCTTCCTTGCCCTTTCCACAGGCAAAGGAGCTTCTCCCCATGGCCACCACACCTACGTGCCCATGAGGAGTTCTTCCAGGCTACTGCCAACGTTCACTTAAGGTCCAAGGGCTCTTCAGTCAGATTGTGGTGAATGCTGCCTAGCCTGGGACTCACCAATTAGGGCAGTGGACTCCCTTCCGGCCCAGGGTGGGTCCAGAAATGACATACAAGAGCCAAGGCCTGGAATTGGGATCCCCAGAAGCCCATCTGAGGCTGTACCCTCTGTGGCTGAGCTGGTCTCTAACGTACAAGACAAAGACCTCTTTCTTTTTCTCTCCACTTTTCTCAAGCAGAAGGAGTCTCTCCCTGTCACCACTACAACTGGGAATGTGCTAAGTCTCACCTGAAGCCAGTAAGTGTCAGAGTCTCTCTTGTATTAGTTCATGTTCACACTACTATAAATATACTACTTGAGACTAGGCAATTTATAAACTCACAATTTGGTTCTGCATGAATAGGGAGGCCTCAGAAATCTTACAATCATGGCAAAAGGGAAAGCAAGCAACTTTTTCACAAGACAACAAGAAAGACTGCATGCATGAGGAAGTGCCACACTTTAAAAACATCAGTTCTTTTGATAACTCACTCACCATCATGATAACAGTCTGGGGCAACTGTCCCCATGATCCAATCACCTCCCACCAGGTCCATTCATCAACACATGGAGATTGCAATTTGAGATGAAATTCAGGTGGTGACACAGGGACAAACCACATCATTACCCAAGGCCATGGCATTCTATCTGGGTATCACTGCTGGTTATTCAGGGACCAAGAGCTCTTCAGCTAGCAGGTGATGGATCCTGCCAGTACTGGGTCCTTCTCTTCAAGGCAGTAGCTTTCTTTATGGCTCAGGGTGTATCTAGAAATGTCATCTGAGAGCTAGGGCCTGGAAAGGGGCCCTCTGACTGGTGCCTTATTCTACTATTGCTGAGCTGGTGTTGAAGACACAAGATAAAGCCTTCATACTCTTCCCTCTCCTATCCTCACATGGAAAGAAGTTGTCTTTTTTGAAGCCAGGAACTGTGCAGCCTGGGATCTGGGGAAAGGTGGCACAAGCACTCTTTTAACCACCCTGGCCGGTGTCTCAGTAGTTTGCGTGTCCCCCAAGTTCGCTGTCTCTGAGCTTAATTCATCCTGTTGACTCAGCTAGCAGTCGCAGTCCTTGAATCCCAGATTGCCTTTCAAGTTTAGTTTAAGCCCCAGAACCCTTTAGCCTGTGCTGGTGAGACTTGCCAGAACTCATGTCTCAAATCCTGGGATGAGTGATTCCTCTCTAGGTAGGGCTGGTTTAAACACTCCATCCATATGCATCTGAATTCAGCCCAGTTTTGCTTTCTGTTATGACAGGGAAACACTGAGTTTAATGCAGTGCCTCACAATTATAGTGCTTACTCTCCCAAGAGCTCAAATTCTCTCTCCGTGCCATGTGGCCATTGCTAGGGGATTGGAGAGGGGTGGCATTGGTGATTCAAGACTTCTGTTGACCCTCTATAATGCTGCTTTCAGTGATATTTATTTGAAACCATGTGCCATGAGTGCTCACATGATTTTTGGTTTATTGAGGTGTTTTTGCATATGTTTGTAGATAGTTGTTAAATTGGTGTCCTTGAAGTGGGGGACAATCAATGAAGCCTTCTATTTGGCCATTACACTGCTCCTCTTTTCCTGTGAACCTAATTCAAACTGTCACTGAGTTTACATTACTGGTAATGATGAAGTAGCTTTATAAGTAATCCTTTCGCATGCGGCAGCTATACATTTTAGACAAGAAAAGTAAAAAAAAAAAAAAAAGAAGAAAAAAGCAGTAAAAAAAACAGACAAGATTTGATTCTTGAAAGAAGACTGAATGCTGTAAAACATGAACTTAAATGGCTTCTTTATGGAGTAGGCACTTCCTAGTCCATCTTGTGTAGGATGGCTATAACTGAAGCAGAGAGAGAGATATATAGTCTTATTAGTTTACAATCAAATAATAGAATATGACAGTAACAGAGTATCTAAAGTGAGTGGGAAAATCTGTAAAGTAGAAGCTCAAAGAAAGGTGAACCCTTAAAACTGCATAAAAACTCCACCTCTAAACTGTACATGTTTTGAGGAGACTCCAATATTCCTAGCTACAAGGAATAACTGAAAGCCTAAATAAATGGTGCTATCTCACATGTTAACCTCTGCAGAGGTAATTGAATTCAGAGTTTAAGTATAGTTAAATTACTTGCCTGCTAGAACAACAACAAAAAAACCCCAGAAAACCAAACACTGCATATTATCACTCATAAGTGGGAGTTGAACAATGAGAACACATGGACACAGGGTGGGGAACATCACACACTGGGCCCTGTCAGGGGGGAGGTTAGGGGGCTAGAGGAGAGACAGCATTAGGAGAAATACCTAACGTAAATGACTGGTTGATGAGGTACAGCAAACCACCATGGTACATGTATACCTATATAACAAACCTGCCTGTTCTGCACATGAACCCTAGAACTTAAAGTATAATAAAAATAAATAAATAAATAAATATAAAACATCATATTTAATACCAAAAAAATTAAGAGTCTTCAGAGAAAACAATGGTACCCAGAATCTTTAAAATAAATCACCTGGAGTGTACAGTATACAATAAAATACACCAGAAAAAAAGCACGAACCATTATTAAAAAAAAAAAGTCAAGAGAAATGGACTCCACAATGACCAAGATGATAGAACTAGCAGACTATGGTTTTTAAGCAGCATTTGTAAATTTGTTCCTGTTAAAATAAAGCTATGGTCATTATAAAAGAAGCGATGCAGAATCTCAACAATGAAATAAATACTATATTTAAAATAATGGAAATTCTAGAACTAATATGAGGAACGAACATAGTAAAAATTGAAATTAAAAACTGAGCATTGATGTGCTCTGAAAAGATATCAAATGGTACAGTAAAGGTGGCATTAAAGCATTTATTAAAAAAGTGGACAGAAGTTGCCATATATTTTGAGAAATGTGTATATTTCCAAATGAATCCCAATCAAGATATTTGTAAAGTAAATCAAACCTAAGTACTTAATAATCACCCTTCTAAAAGCCAAATACAAGAAGAAAATTTTAAAGTATCCAGAAAAAAGTGGATACTTTTTTTTTAAGTATCCAGAAAAAAGAGAACAATGATATAAATTATCTGACTGATTATCATAATCAGTGAGAATGAAAAAAACAAAACAACAACATCTTTAATGAACTTAAAGAGAAAAACAGTAAAACTCTCATCCTAGAATTGTATATTCACATAAATATTCTTCATATGTGAATATCAATATTATAATTTTGGGTAAATACATTGAGAGAGTCAATTACTAGCAGATCTGTGCCCTAAACTGTGAGAAATGATAAGAACTTTCTTTTTTCAAGCTAAATGGAAATGACATATGGTTATATAATTTGAGTTTATGAATTTACAGGAAATAATAAATATGTTATCATGTATATAATATTTGTATGTAAATATCATTAATCACAGTTAATATTAAGTACAATATTACCTGTAATAAGAATAGGATTGGAAAAGCATATTATAATCTTAAAATAATGACTACATACTAATGCATAAAATATTATAGCTAATAAACTAATAAATAAAAATGAAATAGTAAGCATATTTGATTGACAAAAACATCAAGGAAATAAGAGTAGAGTAAAACAAAACAAATGATGACACGGCAAAATGGTAGATATAACACTAGCCATAGCAAATAGTATTTAAATGTAAATGAAATCACAGCAAATAATACTTCTAAATGCAGTAAGAATACCAATTAAAAGGATGGCATTGTTAATAAAAATTAAGACCTAATTAGATACTACTTATAAGAGATTAATTCTAAACATAATGACATAGTACGATAAAAGTAAAATAAGGTAAACATTAAAGAAGTAATCATAAAAACAGCCTAGATGGCTAAAATAATAGCAGCATAAATGCATTTCAAGGCAGAGAGTATATATATGGATAGATTAATAACAATAAACATACATGGTTTATGAGGAAGACAGTAATAATATACATATACTCAATAACAGAAATTACAATATGTAAAGCCCAAACTGATAGAACTTATAGAACTTGAAAATGTCAAGATGTTAAAAGAGAAGAAAGTCTTCACAATTTTAGAATAAAATACACTACATATATAAAACAAAGAAATGCACTACATGACCTTGAACTGGAATTTGTATTAGAATAAAAAAGAAGACATTATTGAAATGATTAATGGCTTTTTAATATGAACGAGAAGAATGATTATATGAATTAGATAATATTATTGTATAAATGTTAAAAGTTTCTAATTTTGATCATTCTACTATGGTTATGTCAGAGAATGACCTTCTTAGGAAATGACCTTCTTCTTAGGAAATACAAATTGAAATGTTTAAGTACAAAGGACCGTATTTCCAACATAATCTCAAATAGTTCAGAAAAAATAATTACATAGAGCAGGAGAGAGAGAGAACATAAACAAATAGTGTAAAAATCTGTAAATAGCTGGTTAATCTGAATAAAGGGTGTTCAGGAGTCTCCTTAACATGCTGATAGTTATTCTGCACTTTAGAAATTATATTAAAATAAAACAAAAGTACTCAAAAAATTATATTCACTTGGAATATTTTAAAATAAAAAATATTTGATAATTTGACAGACAAAGCAATAGTTTTAGAGCACTTAATTTATGTTTTTCATAATTTTATGTAATGAAATTTATAAGAATCATTTAAGTATTTTGCATATAGTTTTATTATTTTAAGCTTGTTTGTTCAAGCATTTTGGTGCTTAAAAAGAAAACTGATCTTTTTAATACATGAAAAATTTATTAATTTCCAATTTTTCAAAATTCATAATTTCGTGAAAAATGTATGAATTTTTCAAGTGTGACTAATCATTAAAATAGTTATTTGACTTGTTCTAGCTATAGTCAGAGCCTCCTCAGAAAGTAATATTTCTTTGGGAGTTAAAATTTAATAGACTGATGAATAAAATAACAAGATATGGGGTATCACTTAAGAACATAACTAACTTTCTTAATGAGTTAACAGATCTTGAATTTTTAAAACAGAATCTGACTCCTACCAATTAAAAAAAGAAAGAAAGATAAAAGACAGAAGCGCACATTAATTCAGTTTACCACTTGAACCATATTCTTTGTATTGTAATTCACCTACCAGGTTGTTATCACTCCAGTGATTTGCAAAGTATTCTCTATTTATCTATCTACTTCAGCCCTTTATTGCCAGGAAGACTGTCTCTGACAAGACTAGCAAAATTCCTGTTGTTTGAAAATTAAAATTGAATGTATATAATATAATTTACTAGAGGAGTATATAATATCATTCAGGGTAGATAATTAAATGTATATTACTAAGAATTGCAGAAGTATGTGCCAATAGTGGAAACCACTTTCTTTTTGGAAAAGCTGAGGTTACTTGGCAACTCACATCCTTCTGGGAAGGTTAATCTTGCTTGTGTCTGAAACATGTTACCATAATTTTTGACACAATTTTTATTTGATCATATTTGACAGCACTTAACAATTAAAGACACCGTATTTTGACCTTGAATTCTTAAGGCATTTATGTAGTGACACTTGTGTTGGTTTGTGTTGAAAGGTAGGATTTGTCTTGATTGCTGATTTGCCTTTTGTATCATTTGATGTTTTAGAGTCTTGACATATCTGTAAATTCAAGCTAAGAAATGTGCTGATGTGGAGAAATACACAAGCACAGGGCTTGCTTTTCAACTTTTGTTCTTCGTCTGAGGCAAAGTGAAAAAGAGACTGGTGTTTAATAGGATAAACTCATAGCCCTGAGATGTGCTTAATGTAAAATCAAAGTATAAAAGTTGTTAATTTTCGATTGGTTCAGTATTTCCTAACAAGTTCTTCCCAAAGTAGGTTTATTAATGAAAAATTTTTAAAAATTATCTGAAAAATAATAGTTAAAGAAGGACAACTTCATATTCAATTGAACTAAATAGAAGTATCATTTGCTTTTAAATAAACTTTAATTTTTAGAATAGTTTTCTATTTACAGAAAAATTGGTAAGTTCATGCAGATTTCCTAGATAACCTTCACCCAGTCTCCTCCATTGGTAACATGTTACATTATTATGGTACATTTCTTGTAATTAATAAAAACATATTGACACATTATTGTTAACTAATATACCTAGTTTATGCTTATTAACTTAGCTTTTATCTTTTTTCTTTTAGAATCCTATCTTGGATACCACATTACTTTTGGTAGTGATGTTTTCTTAGGCTCCCCTTGGCTGTGACAATTACTCAGACTATATTAGTCTGTTTTCATACTGCTATAAAGAACTGCCCGAGACTAGATAATTTATAAAGGAAAGAGGTTTGATTGACTTAGAGTTCAGCATGGCTCTGGGGGCCTCAGGAAACTCACAATTATGACAGAAGGTGATGGGGAAGCAAGGCACCTTCTTCACCAGGCAGCAGGTAGGAGAAGTGCCCAGTGAAAGGGCAACAGCCCCTTATAAAACCATCAGATCTCATGAGAACTTACTCAGTATCACGAGAACAGCAAAGGGAAAACCACCCTCATGATTTAATTACTTCCACTTGGTTTCTCCCTGGACATCTGGGGATTATGGGGATTATAATTCAAGATAAGATTTGGCTGGGGACAAAAAAGCCTAAACGTATCACAAAGTTTCCTTGTTTTTGACCATTCTTGTTTCCTTGTTTTTGACCAGGGTGTCTCAAAAACTGTAAGAAAGGGAGTGATGACTTCTAAGCTCTTCAAATATAACTGAAATGGGAAGTCTAAATGATTTTTTCAATTTTTCACTGGTTAATGCCTTCAATGTCACTTCTCTGTATATGCTTGCAAAAAGAAATTATGATTTGCCACATTGCGTTAGCAGTAATGCCTACAATTTTCCAAAGGCCTTCAAAACATTTAACAGCAGGTGAATTTGTTTTTAATTTTTTTAAAAATTTGTTTTTAGCATAAGGTTAAGAAAACTGTGATGCTTACCATATGCTTGTGTAGGAACATGTTCATGCATCTGTTGGTTCACTGAGTGATTAGGAGTATGTTGTGAGAAATGTGAATTTGCAACTTCTGTGATTGCCAGCATATACCAGAACCTTAGTTCTAAAGAGATGGTAATGAACCAGGAACAATGAAACCCTGCTTTAGGAAAAAAATAAATACCCACTTCCTGAAGTAGAGAATAAAATCCTACTAAAATAAGGTTTCTTGTTAAGTGAACTAAATCTGAGAATAAAAATTTTATAAAAATTGAAATACATTTTCTGGGTAAAATGACCTAAAAATCAAATAAACATAAGTTGAAGAAATAGATTAAAAATACTTTAAATTGAAATCATCCTTGGTAAGCCAAAATGATAGACAAGCCAGACTTTTAGGTGTCAGTAATCATTTCTATATGGAACATGATTAATTACATTTCTAGAACAAGGGGAACCAATGCATATTAAAATAATGTGAATTTTTGTTAATGTAATAATTTGTCACCAAATATTTATTTAGCATCTACTACATATTAAGTACCATTAGAGAATAAACAAAGAATGATACAGATCTTTCTCTGAAGGTACTGATGCTCCCAATGTCGTGGAACAGGTGCATTTGAGTGGGATCTATAGAGCACTGAGTCTGACAACGTTAAGAGTAGAGGAAACTAAAGACCAGAGAGTTAGATGATTTGCCTAAATTAATACAAAGCGAATATCAGGATCTCCATATGCTGGTCCATTGCTATAGTTAGAAGAAAAAAAAGAACATGCATTAAAAAAAAAAGGCAACAAAAAACTGATACAAAAGATAGTAGTTTCATTAGAAAGTGCTAATAAAAATTTGTGAGTAAAAATATTTTATGTATTACTATCATCACTACATCTGTTTTATTTTGAACTTACCACTTCAGTATTCAAAGTGGTACACTCAGGGATAATAGAGCCCAAGGCTCTTAACAGGACTTGAATATATTCAGATTATCTATTTGTTTAAAGAAATAAGTCAGCTTGGTTAACCACATAAGCTTCCCTCTTGGAAAAATCCTGATTTTTGTCTCAATAGCTTTCTCCCCACACATAGCTTCTGTCATAATATTTCACATATAATCATAAAATCTTGGCTAAGTATCTCATACCTGTCTTCAGTGTTTCTGTTCCAAATAAGCATCCGTAACACTTATCAAATATTCAGTAAACAATATGCTAGAAAAATCTCAACATCTTTAGTAATCATCTGTTTCAAATAATATCATCCCAAAATAGCAGTTAATAGAATGTGTGTAATTTTACAACTAGCGTGCTTGGCACTGCTACTAAAAGTAACATTTGGTGATAAAGTCATTTCTGGCAGTATGTGTTTGTGTTTTGTTTTTGATTTTTTTTTTTTTTTTTTTTTTTTTGTCAGTGGTAATATGTTTGTTACCTTCACACTGGCATTTGAAGAAATTCTTATAAAATATACATGGAGGTGAAAAATATGCAAGACTATTTGTGATAGGCAGATTTTTTTATATAGCTCCTAATAGTTCTCTTCCTGGTATTCACAGTCTTGTTATTGTGGACTGGACCTAGTGACCTGCTTCTAATGAAGAGGATATGGCAAACGTGACATGATGTCACCTTCAGAATTAGGTTATAAAGGACTGTGGCATCTACTTGATACCTTGCTTTGTCTGGTAGTACTCTCTTGCTCTCTTGCTTGCATATTCTAATGAAGCAAGCTGTCATGTTGCAAATTGACCTATGGAAAGGCTCATGTGTCAAGGAACTGAAGAAAGTCTGCAATGAGCAGTTTGTAAGGAACTGAGGTCTTCAAAAACATGAGAGGAGCCGAATCCTGCCAACCATTAGCTGAGTAATCTGGAAGTGGAAACAATCAGACTGTGATGACTGCAGCTAAGCTATGAGTCAGAAATCCTTGACTCACAGAAACTTTGGGTTAATAAATGCATGTTGTTTTATGACTCTAACATTTGGGGTAATTTATTTCACAGAAACGAATGCATAATTCATTGTTCTAATGAAAAATGCATGTCATTGACAATGTTCATCATGATGTGCTATGATAAAACATTTTTTCCCAGTTGTTATTACTACAGAGTAAATTGTACTGCCCGTGTCACTATTGTAAGGATCAGGAAAGATCTAAGGGCAGAAAAAAACTGAGTTTACAGATGCCTTTCTTCCAAGGGGTATTTTCATTTAAAAGAAGAAGCTGATGGGGAATACTTTTGAAGTTCAACAAATGTCGCTGAAATCAAATCAAATTGGAAGCCATCCATACTTCCTTCCAAGAACTAGCCTCCCAGCCCGGATTGTGAGGCATAAAAGTACCTAAATTTTTACAAGAGGGTAAAATGATTCTTGAAAGATGGTACAAATTTTCTCTTAACTATAACAATGGCCATCTGCAAGTTATTTCAAGGTTCGAAATTCTCATCTCAGTGGAAAATTAATTATAAGAATAACTCAGCTTTTAATTGATTTTAAATGATCTAAAAACCCTTTTGGTATTTTAAGGTATGATTCTTTTATATTAAAAACAGAAAAGATATGAGGAATAAACTTTATAAAGCATACAGCACATCAATAACTCTCTATGAATTTGAAGTTCTTATGCTTACATTTTTTAATGTATGCTCTGAATAACATTAATTTTCCTGTGAAAAGCATTTGCAATCTAGCTGAAAACACTTAATAGGTATTTGTGTCATTTCTTAAGAATGAATGCTAATTTTCTCTTTCTTGCTTGTTTAGCATAACTTTTTTGTTAAAAATTTATTTGAAAGTCATTTTCATAACTGTAACACAAATATTTTCAAGAAAAAGAAAATGTTTTGTTTACTAATCTAAATAGTGAAACACTTTTAATCAGTGATAGCATTGCATTCAAAACTTCCAAATAAGCTAAGGAGCCCAAAGAATCATTGTGGAGTATTTACAGTTAATAAAGATTTGGTAAAATTGTGTTTATTTTAGATGTTTCAAAACTGCAACATTATATGAACCATTACATAGTTCACAAAAGTACACCACACTATCAATCAAAAACATTATCATCTATGAAATTTGACCTTGGGCCATCTGGATCTTAGCTTAGTACCTGGTGTGTTCCAGGAAATCTTAATAAAATACCTTACAAAAATATCTAATATAAGATGATCACAAAACTTCTAATAACTTAAGACAGTTTTAGACTTTGTATTAATCTCAAATACTAGCTCTTTAAAATTTAAAACATAACATTTATGTAAAAAGTTGAGTGAATTCAACAAATCAGGAAAAAATATGTATAGCATTTTTAAATGTACAATACACTTTTCATTCATTATCTTATTTAGTCATTTCTAAAACCTTGTATTCTCTTTACCAGAAGAGCATATTATGAGGTTCAGATAGTTTAGGTAATGTGATCAGCTACCCAGGATAGTAAAGAAAAATATGACTATAATCCACATCAGCAACGAAAGTTCCACTAGTTTTCTCATTGCACAACAATCACTTCCAAATCATGAGAAGCACTCAAAAAATGAAATGTTTGATATTCATTGCATTTTAAATGTTTTCATATTGATTTTTTGAAGTATGTTCACACTTAAACTTAGATTCTAAAATTTGCAATGTCATTTCATTGCCCAAACTTATATCACAGAAACAAAAAAACTGGAAAAAAATACTTACAGATCTAAAAATATATATGTATATATATTTTTTCAAATAGAGTCTCGCTCTGTCACCCAGTCTGGAATGCAGTAGCATGATCTAGGCTCACTGCAACCCTGCAACCTTCGCATCTGGGTTCAACTGATTCTTATGCCTCAGCCTCCAAAGTAGCTGAGACTACAGGTGCACACCATCACGCCCTGCTTATTTTCATATTTTTAGTTGAGACTGGGTTTCCTCATGATGGCGAGGCTGGTCACGAACTCCTAACTTCAGGAGATCCTCCTGTTTTGGCCCCTCAAAGTGCTGGGATTACAGGTATGAGCCATGGTGCCCAGGCCTAAATATTTTTTAAAAATAATTGTAATATCTGTTTTCCTTTTTCTTGTAGTATAAGAGTTAATGATCTAATGGTAAAAAGAGGAGTACATCACAACAAGGAATAATCGGATAACTGCACATATACACAAGCATAGACACACAGACATATACACACAAGCACACAGCATGCTTGTTCTGACTATATTAGATATATTTCACCCCCCCTTTTCATTTTTTAAAGGGGAATAAGACATTTGCCTACAAAAATAGAGCTGTGAAATTCAAAGCTAATGCAGAATCGTGCAGCTATGTAGATTTTATACTTGTCACAGTTGAAAATTGATTTACTCTGGAAATAAAGTGCTGGAAACTGCCATTGTGTGAAATTTCAAGTTATATAGATATGTAGATACTGTTAAAACTATATATTATAATGTGATATATTAGTTAGCTGTGATGCTATCCCTATAAGAATATTTTAAGTTTGTTGTGAATCCTAGAATTTTGTATCAATCAGATAAATGATAGAAAATAATTGTTATTTCAGTATTATGTTGGGAAAAATAAAATCGGTTATTAGTTTGTCCGAAGTACATTACGGGGCTTTGTATATTTCATAATTGCTTTAGTAATTATATTTTCTTATAAAACTGAATAACAATATCAATAAATGTTGGTACTGAGTAGAACACAAGGAATAATCACTTACCTGTTTTATAACTTCTTTTCAAAGAGAAACATTACACTAAATTATAACCTGTATGAAATATCCCATTCCAGTTTGAAGAAAGCTTTTGAAAGTATTCATAAATACTTCTGAAGGAAATAGTTGCTGAGCGTCAATTCAGATCTACTGCTATCATATTACTATGTATATACATACTCTGAATTTAAAATATGAGTGTGTATATCTACTGATTTAAACATCGTAAATGAACTGTGCTATTAACTAATGCCTGCAAATTTAGCTTTCTACCTTTAGTTGAATTATTTTCTGCAGCAGATTTATTTATTTGAAAACAACCATTTTTATTATTCAATGTGTATTGCCTCACAATTGCAGTAGACATCTGTTACCTTTTGCTATCCACAGTGCTGGATATTAGTTTTATTTTGTCTGCTCAGCACACATTCACCCATTTACTCCACTGGAAATACTCCCAATTTCTTTTCCAGAACCACTATACCTCTAGTCCACCTGGATCAAGGATAGGCAGGTGGCCCATTTCTGAATAACAAGATTTAACTTAAAAGTATTTTCCAAAATTTTGGGAAAGAGAAATATTTCCATGTTTCCATTGGAAGTTACTGATCTAACAGGGTAAAGTTTTGGATATAGAAAGATCGTCTTGCCAACCTGACATAGAGGAATCCTCTCAGTCTTGAGATTTAAACCATTATAGGAAAAAATAGGAGTAATATTTGATAAAACACAGAATTCTGAGGAGAAATTTGAGCCCCTGGAACCTATCATTCCTGAAGCTGAAATTTTCCATTTTACTTTCAAAGGATCTGTGAATTTGAAGTTTGAGTTTAGTTTTTATCACCACAAAGGATGCTAAATAGTTCAGAAATATTACTTACAAAATATATTTTAAAAGGAAACATATTATTAAAAGAAAAAAATTCAAGCTCTCTTCAATATGAATTCTTTGGAAAGAAACTAGATCAAACAAGTCATTTTTATTATAAGCTTTCTAATTCTATGCTATGATAGATAAAAGTGAACTTGATTTTCAATTTGTGGATCACAGTGTGGTTATATTTTCAGCCACGATAACTTTGAAAATCTAATTGGTTTCAATGATGATAAGTTAATATAAATCATTTCCACCATTTAGATGAAAACAGAAAAACTGACACGTTCTTTCAATCATAACACATAAAAATCATCCATACAATACATCAGGCCCAGCTGTGTCTAGTCATCTGATTTGTGTTTTGTTTCGCTTTTTCATAGGAATATTAATGCAGTGATGGGAAAAACCCAGGTCATGCAATCAGAAGGCTTAAAAGCAAATCTTACAGACACGGTGAATTTGAACAATTCTCTTTTCACATTAAAAAAATCTGCTTCTTTCTGTATTCTGATAATACTTAACATCTAGAGTAGTGGCTGTGATTGATGAGACCATGCTTTGGAGAATATTTTGTGAAGTTTTAAATGCTATACAAATACTACAAGTGTGTTTGTGTGTGTGTGTAAATATGTACATATATATGTATTCTATGTGCTATGTGTATGTTAATGTACACAATTAGATTCCATGCAGCCTGAGAGTCTTTTATGTAATAAAATACTGTGTGACGTACCTCCATTCCCCGGCGTTAAGACACTTGTCTACAAGACGCCTGACTTTAGGTCCAGCTATTTGCCCTTAGGCAAGTTTATTTGGCTTCTTGGTGACATAGTTTCCTTATTTATAAATAATAATTCTTATTAAGTTAGATAATACACATCAAGAGCTTACAACCGTAAGACCTACTGCTTGCACATGATAGGCATTCTACTACTATCGGCTTTTAGTATGAACAGTCATTAGGTAATTCTATGTTGTGACTTGCTCAACCTGTGACTCAGATTCAGTTCTCTCAGTTAAGACCCTGTTAGGTTTTTCCATTCTCTGTTTTCTGAACAGCATTTGTATACTTCTTGTATTTCCCAGAATGCTGAAAATGCCAGGCAAGACAGACAGTGAGGAAGAGATCCCAGAGAAAACAAGTTGTCCCATTCTAGCCTCTGGAAAAAATCAGGCTTCCTGGAGAGGTGACGATTTCCCCTTTGGGTGTTATCAATGGTCAACACATGCTATATTTGCTTGTTTGTTACTGGATCTTCTCTGGTGGATAATGAGCTCATTAAGGCCATGGGTCATTTTAAGTTTATTGGAACAAGTCCAGGGCCTTTTCAGCTACAGGAGAGAAATCAGAAGATAAAAGATGGGAGCTAGGCAGCCATAACAAAGAGAGGGACATGGAAGGGGAAGCAGAAATTGCAGACAGTTGCATCAGTCTGCAAAGCAGTGGACTTAGAGTGCAAAAAACAGACATGTGGCTATGATAACTCTCCAAAGGGATTAAGGCAAAGAGTACATAAAAGGATGATGATAATTCAAAGTTGTAGTAACTGTGTCATCAATAGTGTCAGTGGAAACAATGGTGTCAAGTAAAAAGGATCAGCTGTTTTCTAATCTCTGGGGTCACTGTGGTCTTGCTAGCACTCAGATATTTTTGAAGCAATCAGAGTTTCCTCAGTTTCCAACTGAGATATTTGAGATAGTAAAAGATGAGTGGAAATTGATTTAACTGAGGGATACTTCCTCAGTAATGTCAGTAAAAGGAAAGGATATTCTAGTACAAATTTATATTAAACTATTTGAGATATCTCTCTGTCTTGCTATCTATTTATGTATGTATATCTCTCCCCTCAGGTCCCAAGACAGAGCTCCTAGAAACCCTTCTAGAATTGCTAGGAGAATTTTTGTTCTATTTAATGTTTGACTCTGATTCCAAACCTGGAGATCCTAAGGCTTCTTCAATTTCCTGAGTGACAAGAACGTTTTTTGTTTTAATGAGGCAATTTTTGATGGGCGTTTGGAGAGCCTAGTAAGCAAGTAGGGAATAAAGGTTGAATTGATCACCGATGATTCAAATAATCATGTCTATGCAATGCAGCCTCTGTGAAACCCAAATAGGACAGAGTGTAGAGAGCTTCTGAATTGCTGAGTAAGTGGAGGTACCTGGAGTGTGGTACACTCAGAGATGGCATAGAAACTTCATGTCTCTGCCTTCCCATATCTTACCCTATGTATGTTTTCTATATGACTATTTCATCTGTATCTTCTGTAATATCATTTATGATAAATAGGTAATCATAAGAAAAGAGTTTCCTTGAGTTCTTTGAGCTGCTCTAGCAAATTAATTCAACCCAAAGAAGAGCTCTTGAAATACCTGATTTCTAGTCAGTAGTCCAGAAGTAAAGGTGACAACTTGACACTTGTGACTGGCATCTGAAGTGGGGAGAGGTCTTGGAGTACTAAGCCCTTAACTTGTGGGGTTTGATGCTGTCTCCAGGTAGACAGTATTAGGATTAAGTTAAATTATAAAACGCCCCGTTGGTGTCCACCAGAGAACTGGTTTTTAGTGGTGAGAAACACCCACACATTTTGGTGACCGAAGGTGAAGAGCTTTGTGTTGTATTGAGTATAAAATTAAGAAAAGAAACTTCAGTTTTCCAGTTGTTTGTGTTTCCATATGCATGTGTATGGGTAAAAACTCACGCACATTTGTGTGAGCATAGGCAAAATGCTCTGAGTTCACTGTGTAAGAATAGGAAAAACACACTTTGTTTTTTCCTGTCTCTTATAGTATGTATTTCCGTACATCTATCTTCTATCTATAATCCTTCTAAATATAGGTCAATATGGTTAATATTTCACCCTATGCACCAACGGGTATAAAGACCACGAAGAAGTTTAATGAATGCTGCAGAAAAGCCCATCATACATAGAATAACGCGTAGTTTTGATTACTCAATTGCAGCTACTCTTTTGCGCATACTTGTACTTTATAACAATAATGATAGTAGAAACAACAAAGTTATGTCAAACACAAATATACCTTTGCAGTATTGGGATGCGAGATTAAAATAATTCACCAAGACAAAAGTATGCCAAATTGCAGGGTCTTTATTGCCGGTGACCACGGAGGACTCACGTCTCTCAAACCCGCGGCCCCGAGGGGAGAGTGCCAAGACTTTTTATACCCAAAAGACCACCTTGGGAGTGGGGTGAGGAGCAGGGAGGAGGATGAAAGGGCTTCAGACATTCTGAGGGCTGGTGGATTCTGTAAATCATCTCCTGGGCAGGGACGGGGGTGGGGGGCCTCCGGACATTCCGAGGGCTCTGGGGCTTATTGTCACTCTAATTGCTACATAAATGATTCACAAAATTCAAGACAAACGTTAGTTTACACATTGTTTGGGTACCGACAAAAGTCAAGATAAACGTTAGTTTACACATGGTTTGGGTACTGGTGGAAATTACAGATCTTAGTTCACAGGGGCCAAGATGAGATTAGCTGGGCTGCGCATTCTGATAAGCAAAGGCCAGCAATTCTGTCAGTTACTGATGAGAAAGGTAAACAACTTCACCTAGTGGACATTATCCAGAGCAGACTAGCAGTCCTATTTACAGAAACCAAGTCAGCAGTTATTGCAAGGAGAATGGGGCAGTTGTTACAACTCATTTTTGGAGACACAGCTTTGTCTTATAAAATGGCATTGCTCAGGTTCTGGCTCCAGGTCAGCTATAGCACACCTTACATAAATGAAAATTTCCGAATGATTTAGCGGATACATTGGAAACAACTTTAGAGTATTTAACCAAATGAAATGAAAGGAAAAAGCTGACATACACTAGGATGTGAACAATTGTACAAGAAAGTTTAAGATGAAAGACTAGGAGTTCAATTTTGGACACGAGCTAGCACATTATCCAATTATTAATGTAGTAGGAGATATACCTTGTACAAATCCTTTCTTTCTTTCTCTTTCTTTCTTTTTCTTTTCTCTCTCTCTTTCCTTCTTTCTCTCTCTTCCTTCCTTCCTCCCTCTCTCTTCTTTCTTTCTCTTCATTTCTATTTCTTTCTCTCTCTTTCTTTCTTTTTCTTTTTCTCTCTCTATCTTTCCTTCTTTCTCTCTCTTCCTTCCTCCCTCTGTCTTCTTTTTCTCTTTCTTTCTCTCTCTTTCTTCTTTCTTTCTTTCTTTTTTTATCTTCCTCTTCCTACTATCTCTCCCTTCCTTTCTTCTGTTAATCTTTTAATTGCTGATTATAACTTTAGTTCTAGGATTAATTTACAATTAAGAAAGTACAATATCAAGACACACTTTTGGAAAACTATGTCTTAACCAACACCTTCAGACTATTTTGTTCACTTAAATATATATATATATATATATATACACACACATATTCCCTTTGAAAAATTTATCAAACCTTGAAAATGTTTAGTAGCGTAGAAAATGTGTATTACAGATGAATTTTGGTCACATATAATTTCAGATTTTATTTTGAAGTACTTTAAAAAACATTTGTGTTTTACTATATCACCATGTAAATATATTAATAAATAATAATAATAATATTAATTAATTCATTTATTTATGGAACCAGGGTCTCACTCTGTGGCTCAGGCTGGAGTGCAGTGGTGTAATCACGGCTCACTGCAGACTTGACCACCCTGGCTCAAGTGATCATTCCATGTCAGCCTCCCAAGTAGCTGGGACTACAGGAACACTCATCACATCCAACTAATTTTTACATTTTTTGTGGAGAGGGAGTATCCCTGTGTTGCCAAGGCTGATCTCAAACTTCTTGGCTCAGGCAATCATCCCATCTCAGCCTCTCAAAGTGCTGGGATTATAAATTTGAGCCACTGCTCCAGGCTATTTGCACTTTTAGATAAAAGATACATGCATTAGGTATTTTTGATTAACTACTTTCTCTAAACATAAAAATTATGTCTTAACATATTCTATTTTGTTTTGTTTTTCTGGCTTTCCTTACTCTACTCTTTTTGTATAAAACCTTCTTATAAACCATATTAGCCTGGGAATCTACAACTTCACCTCTAGCAGTGTCATCTTTTGGAAGCATTTACTAATCAACTCATTCCTCTGAATGTAGGCTAAGTTAGGTATCTTTTCTTTCTGCTCCTAAACATCATTTACAAAACTTTGCAGTAGCATTTTCACATAACATTGTCATTATTAACTTGGGATATTTGCCTCATTAGATGCTAACCTCTTTGGGTACAAGGAACATAAGCTGATTTCTATCTTCAGCACCTCTTTCAGTTAACTTTAACATTTTGTTTCTATGAAAGCCTACTAGCCTCGGGGTACAATATAAATTGAAACAAATTATGGTCCATAAAAGATTTTATAGTCCAATGGAAAACATTCAATACAGTGCAAAAAACTGTAATAATAAATAGAGGCCATACATATTGAGGTACTTGTTGAATGAACAGAAGAAAGATTAATAATTTCTGATCAGGTTAATAGAATCTATGACAAAGTAACAGCTTTTATAACTGTGCCTGGAGCAATGACCTAAATTTCTCACTTTTTTTTTTTTTTTACTTGGACCCAAAGATAATACAAAATTGTCATGGGCATTTTTTAGTTATTAAGGGTGCCTAGTTTACTAAATAAGCATACAATTCTAAAACTCAAAATCGGCCAGGCATCATGGCTCAAACCTGTAATCCCAGCACTTTGGGAGGCTGAGGCTGGTGGATCACCTGAGGTAGGAGTTTGAGACCAGCCTGACCAACATGGTGAAACCCCATCTCTACTAAAAATACAAAAAAATTAGCCGGGCATGGTGGCAGGCACCTGTAATCTCAGCTACTCGGGAGGCTGAGACAGGAGAATCACTTGAACCCTGGAGGTGGAGGTTGCAGTGAGCTGAGATCATGCCATTGCACTCCAGCTTGGGCAACAAGAGCAAAACCTCCTTCTCAAAATGAAAACAACAACAAAAAAGCCTCAAAACCAATCATTTGCTTTGTTCTGTGAAAGAATACCCAAATATTCCTTTAAAAATTTTATAAATGGAATCTTCATGCAAAGTATGTTTTATGAAAAGCAAGTGATCCCACTATTTGTCTTTAAAGCATAAATTCATATATATAAAGTATATTACCGATACCCTATAGAGTCTTCAGTTTCATGCTAAACAATGCTTTACACATGAAATATGGCATATCCTTCTTACCATCATCTCATCACATATATATTCTGTAATACATATAACAATTTATTTATTTATGGAAACAGGATCCCACTTTGTTGCTTAGGCTGGAGTGAGATGGTGCAATGACAGCTCACCACAGCCTTGACCTCCCTGGCTCAAGCGATCTTTCCAATACAGCCTCCCAAGTAGCTGGGACTATAGGCACACGCCATCACAGCCTACTGGTTTTTAAAATTTTTTGTAGAGAAAGAGTCTCCCTATGTTTCCTAGGCTGATCATGTTGACAAATATGTTTTATATATTTATTATTTGAATGCATGTACAGTGTTATTTATATGAAAATTATTTATATTCTCATTTCTATATTATTAATTATTTTCTAAAGGAAAACATTGTGCATTAGCAGCAAGTGATAACATGCTAGTCCCATTCTATTGTACACTGCCTCTGCTGTATTCTTGCTCAAAATTTAAAAATAACAATAGTCAGTAGAGAGAGTTTATGAGCTGAAAATATTTATTCTATGGCATATAAATATATAGATTTAATTATATCAAATATGTTGGCAATTTCTTATATACAAAACTGTCATACATTAAAAAATGTAGCATCTAGTCATTTTTACAACAATTTGATTTCATTTTTAGAAAAGGAAGTGGCAGTCATATTGGTTGAAGTTAGAAACATATTTAGCAGCAACACACTCTAGCACAAAATGAAAAACTAAATTAAAATTTTTAAATAACTACCATTTATTTTGCTCATATTATACTGAAAGGATTTCAGCTACATGGGAGCTAGTATAATATAATGACCTCTGTCTCCATCCCAGGCTCAATTTCCCTCCACATTAATTGAGTGCCTTCTATGTGTCAGGGACTATTCTAAGTGCTTGGAATATATCATGGAACAGAAGATAGAAAAACTGCCACCCTGGTGTAACTTCCAGTTGGGAGAAACATGCAATGAATAGCAAACATAATACGGACACTGTACCGTGTACTTAAAGATGACAATGTAAAGTCAAGTAGAAGAGGAAAGCTGACCTGGGGGGTTGGTAGGAGTGTAGGTTGCAGAATTAAGTGGAGTAACAAGGTTTCAGCATGGGCTTATTGGAAAGCAAAGGCTTGAGCAAAGATTCGAAGGACTAAAGGGAGTTATTTAGAGGAAGCAAATTGCAGGCATAGGCTCAGGTTTAGTAAATGTCTTATGTGTTTGCAGATAAACTAGGAGGCCAGAATGGCAGCAGGAAAGGGAATGGGGGCAGCAAGGAGGAGATTAGAACACACGGGTCATAGGGAGCCATCTCACAGAGGACTGTGAAGCCAGTGCGGGCACTCTGCATTTTACTCTGAGTAAATAAAGAATAATTGGAGGGTTTTTGCTAGATGGATGATATGATATCTCCCTTATTTCTGATAAAAGTGACATTGGAGACTGTGGCTTCTATATAAGATTTACTGCCGGGCGCGGTGGCTCACGCCTATAATCCCAGCACTTTGGGAGGCCGAGGCGGGTGGATCACGAGGTCAAGAGATTGAGACCATCCTGGTCAACATGGTGAAACTTGGTCTCTACTAAAAATACAAAAATTAGCTGGGCATGGTGGTGCATGCCTGTAATCCCAGCTACTCAGGAGGCTGAGGCAGGAGAATTGCTTGAACCCAGGAGGCGGAGGTTGCAGTGAGCCGAGATCGTGCCATTGCACTCCAGCCTGGGTAACAAGAGTGAAATTCCGTCTCAAAAATAGAAAAAAAAAAAAAAAAAAAAAGATTTACTTAGCATGGTTCTGGTCAAACTGGAGAACAGAGGCCTTTCCACAGAAAGTTTGCCCCTCATACCTGTGCCATGGCGAAGCAGACAGGGATTTATATTTTCTATCTTGCAAACTGGATTTCTACACTATAAAAAATAAAGATTGTGGAAATGAGGGGGCATTTTTTATTTCCAAACTCTCTATTTAGATTTAAGAAGTGAGTGAGGGGTATAGAGCAGTTATTCAGGAGTATGTTATGAAGAGCTTCCCAAGTGGAATATAAAATAACCTAGGAGGGGGGAAGAAATGATTTCCTCCAATAGATCCCTTCTGATCTGCTCATCTGCAATGCAGTCTGCCCCTGTAGAGAAGATGTGAATTTATCTAGTTAATACGGTGAAGTAGTCATTTTTATTCAGGTGACAGCTACAAGGCCATTTGGCCCTCATCCTAAGTCTCATCTTTGAATTCAGTTTTAATCAGTAATAGTAGGTTAATCTACACAAATCTGATTTCTCATCTATCAGTTGCTTGTAAATTGGGAGAGGTGTTATCCATGAATCACTTAAATACAATCAGAATGAAAACATATATGACAAAAATAGGGGAGGCGGTGGGGAGGGGCCAGAAGGGGTCATGTGGAGAGACAAGAGAGAAGTGCTTTTCTCCTGATAAGAAAAGTCTCCAGACAACAGCACTATCACCAACTCCATCATTAATTAGAAGCATTTGAGTTCTACAGATACAGTATTTGCATTGAGTTTCTCCGTCAAGGAAGAGGCATCTGAATTTCTCCAACACTGGCAGTGACTTATTGTTTAGTTGAAAGCAACAGTTGCACCCAAGTGCCCAGATACATGAAGACATACCTCTTTAGAAATTGCAAGTACAACAGACACAATGTACAGGAGACAGGAGAGTCAGCACAGGGATCCATACCATATATTCAAAAATATGATGGAATTGGGATGGTACATGCAATGAAATAGCTGTTATTCATATTTGGGATACCTAATCAAATTCTTGCCTCTCAACACTTAAGAGATCACCATAGACTAATTATAAAGGGGTCATTTGAGGGGAGCCTGGAAGTTTGTCATTTGAGGCATTTGTTGGAGCAAGTATGTTTTAGATAGAGAAAATAGCAAGCTGACATCACAAAGGTGTAAACCTGCTAACTTAATGCAAAGTAAAGTTTCTAAAATATGCCTTGCAGTTTGAGTTTATGACAATCACCTGAAAGGAATATAGGTAGGACAGTAAATTGAAACTACATATTAGAATTAAAATGTCCTCAATAAATATTTATACGTATTCTTGGATTTTTTTTAACCTGCAATAGATTTTCGGAATTTAATTTTTTTTAAGTTTGGGGGGCTTATTACTTGAATAATTCCTTGCAAAATTAATGCAAGAGGAGCAACTATGTTTAATTGAAGTAAGATAGGATGGGGACTAGAGCTATGCTTAGAAAGTTATTTCTGTTGCATGATTCTCAAAGTTGAGTGTATAGGGCCATAATGTGGGAACTTGTTAAAACACAGATCCTAATATTTCAGCCCCCAGATATTTGAACTCATTTGCTCTGAAAAAAGGCACAATTGTCAACATTGTAATAAGCTCTGTGCATGAAGCTAAAGTATGTTGTCCAACACATGTTGAGCAATGCTGTGTAGTCTAAATTAGAAATGATGAGTGTTTGAACCTGGGGATGACAATGGAAATGAAAAGAAGATGATAAAGAGTCGTTTTGAGCATTCAACTATCAAGGTTAAAAAACTAGGTGAACATACTGGGTGAAAATATACTCATGAGTAATTCTAACAGTTCAAGACCTGACGGTGAAGAGAAGATTTATGTTTTTACTACAATTAAAAAAAAAAAAAAAAAAAAAAAACACTTCAGAAGACTTAAATTTTAGCGCAGGAAAATAAATTTTTCTAGAAGACAGCTTGAGTTTAAGGTGGCATAAGGAAAGGGAAATGGAGATGCTCATAGGTACTTGGTTGAGGGTCAGGGAGAATGAAGAATGTTAAAGACAGACTCAGCATTCACCTATTTATAGTTAACAAATAAGACTGCAAAAGTGGACGAAAGAAATGCAAAGCTCTGAGAATCCATATAGCTAGGGGAGAATCCATATAGCTAGGGGAGGGGAGGTTTCGAACTAGTAATAAAAATTGTTTTTTCTGGCCAGGAACAGTGGCTCTCACCTGTAATCCCAGTATATTGGGAGGCTTAGGCAGGTGGTTCACCTGAAGTCAGGAGTTCAAGACCAACCTGACCAACATGGTGAATCCCCGTCTCTACTAAAAATACAAAAGTTAGCTGAGCATGGTGGCAGGTGCCTGTAATCCCAGCTACTTAGGCGACTGAGGCAAGAGAATCGCCTGAACCTGGGAGGTGGAGGCTGCAGTGAGCTGAGATCACAGCACTGTACTCCAGCCTGGGTGACAAGAGCAAAACTCCATCTAAAAAGAATGTATGTTTTTCCTGAGACTTAACCATTAAAACAAAATTCAAATGTAAAGCAAATGTTAATTTGGGGAAGAAAGAAAGAAAGCATAATCTATAATCCAGGCAGAGGCCACAACCACTGCAGAAACTCAGACTAGAGACAGAGAGCGGGAGGGAAAAGTCAATGCCTGAATTGCCTGTTGTGACTGAAGGATTAGGGAGATTCCAGCTTCTGAGGACCTTTGTCTTTGTAGACCAAATGAAAAATTTTAACCTCTACAGTAAGAGCAGTGAGAAGTCATATGTTACTTTAAAGAAAAAAAAAAAAACAAGTTGGGAGGGTGCTGGTACATATCATAAGATGCTATTCTAATTTTAGATCATGGTTGAGCTACAGCATTGACCCAAGCCTGTTGGTGCCTTTCCAAATGTACCTTACAGGACAGTGACATGTGTCATGAAGAAACTGCCTTTCCAGGTGTCCATCCTGAATCCACTCTTACTCACTGTGTTACTTTGGAAAAATTATTTAATTTCATGCTTCTTAACTTTGGTTTCATATTTGAACTATCTAAAAGGTTTTAAAATATACCAATGTCTGGCCCCGCCTCCCACAGATTCTAAACTCAAGCACTGGTGGTATTTTTAAAACATATTCAGGTGTTTCTAATGCATCTCCAAAACTGAGAACCAGAGACTCTCATTAAATGTTTTAGTTCCTTATCTTGAAAATGGGCTGATTATAATACCTAACATGTGGAGATGGTGTAAAAGGAGGTGGTGCTTAGAAACACTAAGCGTAAACTAGACGTGTATTTAAATTAATATTATCTATTGTCATAGTCACTTACTGTAGTCATTTGTGTGTTGCAGAAGGCTTTCCCATGATAGAGATCCATGAGGAAAGCTTTTTCTGTAGCTTCTGGCCTGGCACTTTGGCATGCAATGGTTTTCTTCCTTCAACCAGTCATAGAAGGCCTGCGATTTGATGTCTGGCTTTCTTTTTATAGACATATTTAAATTTGTTTGCATCATTCTTTTCACATGTGGGATACCCAAAAACTATGTTCTTGTTCATTTCTTGTTGAATATAAATTTTTTTCCCAGCCTTCTACCCCACAATCAGTTGGCCTTCTTCACTTCCATGGCATGAAAAAACAAAACAAATAAAAAACAAAGAACAAACACAAGCTAACATCAGCCACAACAAAAATCTCCTCTTTTCTCTGGAGGATGGACCTTTAAATACAAGTGCAAAAATTTAGAAATGTTGAGTATAGTGAAATTGACATAATGCCTCACTTTAAAACTCAGCCCAAATTGTTGTGCTATGCAGAATAATTATAGTCAAAATTTTAAATGTCATCACTACATTCTCCACATAAGTTCCTACATAGGGAACAGCATGCAGTGCTTTCTGCCTGAAGCCACTGTTCTGCCTCCATTCTAGAGTTCATAGATGATATACAACTTTGAACTTGGTCCTCTGAGTAAAGTGTGCATTTTCCAGCCTGGCTTTGATTCGTGTATTGATTCACTGTTGAGAGGTTGTAACTCAGTTCCTAGGTTTCTCATTCCTATCTGTCACACATTATGATTCATCAGTGCCTCCACGTTTGAGGATAATTTGTTTTCTGTTGTTTTGTGCTTCCTCAAATATTCCCTAGTTAAGTCATATACGCATGCATGGTATCTTTCTTAAGGCCAGAGACCACGTTGCTAGGATAATTCCGGGCTAACAGAACTGGTCACCAGAGAACCACCATTTAAAAGGGCATCCAAGGCCAAAATTTAATTTTCTAATTCAGTTATTAACAGTTTTCTTTAACAAAGTTGACAAATGTCATCTCCAATGAGTAGATAATACCTGTGTGACACAAATTAAAATGATCAGACTGCTGACCAGGGCTTTGCTTTTGTTTTTTACCATCTTTGGTCGCTTCACTCCCATGAATATGCTGAGCTATGTTCCTTTCAGAACAATGCTTAGCCTAATCATACAGTCAATGATTTTTGGGTCACATGAAAGCAAAATCAAAGCAAAATTTTAAACATGTACATTTAAAAAATATTTTGTTATTACTTAGCCCTTTCAGTAATAAGTGCTACATGTAAATGTTGAATATTGTGATTCTCTAAAGTATCATTGAAGTTCATAGATTTACTTCATTCAATGAAAATAAGAAATTCAATATAGAAATGGAGGATAGGATAAGGAAGTTGAAAATCTTGGCAGAGGCCTTTTTCAATGCATCAACGTAAGAACACCAGAACTTCATTTAAAAACATACAGTTTATTTAACTGTTACCATTGTTTTCCCCTCTGCCTTGAAAAACAGATAGTGCTGCAGTGTTTCAAGAAATGCCACCTGACAGGAGCAGCAGAAGGAAGTGCCTCTGGCTTCCACACTTATGACTTATTGTTTCTATGCAGAAAAATTCTTAGTATGATTAACATTTACTGTTTTTACTAACAGTATCTAGCTGAGTTCCAGTACAGGCACCAAAGCATTGACTTCGGAGCTCTTTAAAGGAGACGATGTTCTTTTTTGGTTTGTTTGTTTTTCCTCCAAAATACTGTACTATTCACAGTGCACTTACCTTCAAGTTTTTAAATGTGAGTTTGTTTGAATCAAGTTTGACCTAAATGGCTTGGTAAATGGAAGTGAGGAAAAGCTGTTTCCACTTTCTAGTACTTCGAAATGTTCCCGTCTAAGAGCTTCTAAATACATGGGTCAAAAAACACTTCAGTGGCCTAGGTAAAGACTGCAAGCAATGGAAAGTGAAGTAACATTTGACAAACACCTTTTAGTGCTCGGCATTTAACGGTGTTATGTAAGTCTGAGAATGACTATGTAAGTTAAATGTGAGTAGCTCCATTTTTAAAACGAGGAAAATAAAATCCATTGAAATGTAAGTTACTCGCCCAACACCACCCACAAGGCCAGTGGCCAAGTCAGAACTCAAAACAGTGTGCTTCTGACCACAGACTTCTTGCTTAGCAGACATTTGTGTCAACCGTTGCCACTCTTAGTATGGAATGAATGGTTTCTTACTCTACCGTTGGTATGCTCAAGATGTTTCTAAAAGACTTAAATTGATAAAACTTCACCTAAGAAATAACATGATTTTTTGTCTTTTTCTGCCTAAGCCCTTAAATCTTAATAGGTTTGTAACCAGATCTGCTGTTGTAGGGTTCACAGATAGCCCTGAGGAGGGCCTTTTCCATGCCCAGCTTGGATTCTGGACTCCGGTTCTTGGCTTCCCTTGCTCGAAGAATCGAGCAGAGACCCTTACCCGTGCCACCCCCCGCCCCCACAACGATGAGTATTCCAGCTTCAAACAAGCGTTAGCAAACCGAGAGAGTGAGCACCAATGCAATTTATTGAGCAAGCGAAGATAAAGCTTCCACAGCATGGAAGGGTGGAAGGGGACCCGAGAGGGTTGCCGTTGTTGGCCAAGACAGCCTGGTCTTACATCCCTAAGTAACTCAATTGCTGAGTTTTTACCCCCTAGTCCTGTGTGGGGAGAGGGCTTGTGACCATGAGTCACCGAATTTTCTTTTTCTGGTGGTTGTTTCCTAGTTTTTATTGACCTGAAGCAATTCTCTTGGCTCAACCTCTCGAGTAGCTGGGATTCCGTACATGCGCCAATACATCAGGCTAATCTTTATATTTTTAGTAAAGACGGGGCTTTATTGGCCATGCTGGTCACAAACTCCTGACCTCAAGTGATCCGCCCACCTGGGCCTCTCAAAGTGCTGGGATTATAGGCGTGAACCACCCTACAGGGCCCTGATCCTAAACTCTAAATTTACAGGTGAGAAAGTTGGAAGCTGAGCCTCAAAAGGGCTCACATGTAGGTTTCAATCTAGTCACCAACTTAAGTAGAATAATTCGAATTAAAACCCAGGGACCCTAGTCCTTACCTCTGTGATTTTATCCACAATGCTATGAGTAATCCTACAACCACAGCGCTATTTTACTCTCACTGTATATTCCTGTACAGGTTTACACATACTTTTTCAATTTAATGTTTTAACACTCCTTAAAATAGTGAACCAAACTTAACTTTTCTCATTACTTGCGGGTATAAAATAGAGTACTGAATTGGACCCGGTGTACTCACATGCTTAATTAAAGTAACCTGATTGTTACCGAAGTCTTACTGTTTATAGCAAGCTGAACATTGACTTGAGTTCATTTAACTGTTTGTTATCTTTTAAGCAATGTTGTCTTTGGTCAATTGATATTTAATTATTGCCACGTGACTTATCAATCTCAGTGTCCTAAACTATCCAAATGTATGGAAAGTACATTAAACTAGTTGAAAAAAAAGTTTTCTGTTACAAAGAAAAATTACTAAAATTACTCTATTTCTGTAGAAGCTAATTCAGGACCATGAGAGAGAGTTTAATTTTTATGTTCAAATACATTCACCTACCCATACATTTGTCCTTTGACTAGAGAACAATTTTTTTATTCATTCTCTCTATGGATAGCAAATTACATTTGATAAAACAAACATTCTCACTCTACAAAATTGAAAATTGCTAATTTCTCACTTTCATAGATTTATAGATTTCTCAGAACATCTGATACTTTTTCTATTCCTTCCATGAGAAATAACATTGTAAATTGAGCTGTTAAACTGATTCATGCTTAGACCAGCAAAAAAGGGCAGTAAGTGGCTCTGAATCTTTCATAAATACTGCAGGAAAGATTTCTGCCTGTGCTTACCCCTTACCCCTGCTATTTTATGTCATAATGCATCATTACATACTGAGGTTTGCTCTTGTGCAAGTCAGCAAAAAAAAGGGATTACATAGTATATGCTGGCCCGTTTCCTTGAATTAACTGTGTCACCTTTGATTTGTTATGTTATTGGAACATGTTTCAGGCCTTTTTAACACTGGCAACTGTGGCACAAATATACATAGTCATCTCCAGAGGTTTGCTATTTTGTCATCTTCACCCTGAACATTTTAAATATCTCTATTCAGATATAATCGTTTTTAAATAATATAAAATAATACTCAAAAGGTAAAGACTTCGATAACGTGCAATGTAAACAGAGGGTTTTGGGTGACACTTCCTTGCGGAAATTATGGCAGGGAGTGGAATTATTTTACAGACTCAGTTCTAAAACAAAATTTTTAAATGAGTATGAAATGGCCTCAGGTACTACATAGCCTTATAACCATTTTCATTCTCATGTTTGTTTTCTTACAGCTGGGTCCAATAATCAGTCACATTTTGCCTGAATAACTTCATTGATGAAGAATTCACTGCCTTTGTGGACGTTTCTGACACAAAAACGATTCTTCAAGGTGATTAACATTTTCTAAATGTGGTTTTATTTTTATCTATTGATCCTGAAATATCACCTTGACATAGTAAATGAAGGAATAATGTACTTACTGAATACATTTGTGTAATATATAGTGAGCAGGTAGTCTGATATTTCATTAGGCTTAATCTAGCAGAGAAGAAACAATATGATTTTTCTATTTAAATAGATTCATTTATTAAACTTTTATTGAGTTACAACTCTGCTTTAGGCTCTAGGATAAGTCCTGGTTATTTGAAGGGGAATAAAATGTGGTTCTTGTCCTCACAGAGTTAAATACCTAGTGAGAAGACCAAAAAAAGGTAAGAGTAGAGTGTTCTGCTGCACACTTGCTGAATGACCCAGCAGAAGTGTGGTTACCCGTGTGTGTTTGTGTTAGAAGAGATAATGTTATTTAAAGGGCTTAACATAGGTGAAATCAGCAAAAGCTGGTAATAAGGAGACCAGTTAAGAGGTTGATGTGAAAATCTACATTGCAACATTTATGAACTAATTAAGAAAGTAGCTATTTTGGGACATTTGACATGCAAATTTAAGGATGTTTTAGGTTCTGTGACATACATAGTCTGAAATCTTCAAATATATCAGCTAGTAACACAAAGAAATTAAGAAGCAATGCTCTGTTACATACAGTAGAAATAGTATCTTTGCCATTTCTTGGAATTAAATAGTATCTTTGCCATTTCTTGCAAAACTGGAATTTTACAAGAAAAAAATATGAGGTTAAAATGGCAGTAAATAAAACTGTGAATACATGGATTAGTTGTGAAGAAGAAATAAAGATAATTTTGTGAAAAGAGTGTTGATATTTAAATGGCTACTAAGGCAGGCCTTAAAATACATTTTCCTGAAAATATGGTCACTTAAGGGGTGTTTATATCAATTGAGAACTGCTGATATTAAGACTAAAATTTACTTAACTTTACAGTTATGTTACAGATTTAATTAAAACATTTTTGAGACTAGAAGGAAATGGGTATGTATTTTTCTCATTGATCTATTGTCTACGTAGTCAAAAATCACACACACATAGATTGTGACATAGCCTCTACTGCTTTATAGAAAGTAACTGGAAAAGGTTAAACCTAAGACCCAATAATATAGTATCTAAATGACAAATGATTATGAAAAAGAAGCATGTGCTCTCTTTTCTCTCTTCCTCTTCTTATTTTCATTCTCACTAACTCAATTTAGAGGCTTTGTTTGAATTTGAAATAAGCTCTTTTCTAATTGAGGATGTTATGGATAATCAATCATATGGGGAAGAAAAGAAGTGCTTAATATGGCTTATAAATATTCTCCCAGTTTGCTGAAATTATTTGTACAGGAAAGTGATGTGATCTTTCTTTCTTGTTCATAGAGGGCGTTTGCTAGTGGGAAATTAGTGATGAAAATAAAATGCTGAAATGTCAAATCATTTATGTTCCTAAAAGCTGAAATAATTTCAATGTACACATCAAGACAAAGTAAGGCAAAGAAATCTTTACAAATGTGCTTTCTTTTTTCTTCATAGCATTCATAGCTCTAAAGCATTTGCAATATGTTAAATCACATAGCTTTAAGGAAATCAGATTGAAATGGGAAACAATTTTCTAACATATTTGAATCTACTTCCAGGACTAATGTAGACACTCCCCAAAAGCTTTGTGTATCAATTCAGCTATTAATGGAAGTTGACATGTCATCATTCAGGTTGGTATATTGCACCAGTGCTGATTGTACCAGCTACACGGGGGAAATTTGAAGAAAACCAGTGATTTAGGAGTTTTGCTTGAATAACATTTTACACTTCTTCCTAATATTATGACTCAGTGCAAATATATGAATTCCTGATTAAAATTGGCTTTCAACAATACAAAATCTGCACAAAATAAGGAAGTAAACAATTTCAATGTCTCAATATTGAAACACTGATAGTACCCAATAAATATATGTTGATGGAATGAATGAAGAGGTAGTTAGACAACTAATACTAAAGGAACACAAAATTTCATGATAAAAATTTACCAGGGAGGTGGACCATACACCAATAATTAATGTCCCTGCATTGTTATTGTGATACTTTACTAGCAAATAATTGTCCACCTCAAATGAATAAGTAACAACCTCATTCATTAAGTATGACTCTTTAAATAGTTGCCACTTGTAGATACAACCATAAATCCCCGTCAAAGTCATTGAATATATGCTGCATTGTTCTGTTGTCAACATGGTTATGCTGGAAGTTATATATCCTAGGAGCCTCCTTTCTATATGACTTCTACTTATAAAAGGTTATTAAATGGGAAGCAGCAATGAAGAAATGGGCATTAGGTTTGAGATGAGCATATTGTCTTGGAAATACACATAGAGTGATGCAGATATTTTCCTATTTGTCTATGCTCTTAACTGCTCGGCATCTAACTCTGCTTCCTACTGTCAGCTACGCTAATTAAGAGCAACCCAAGTCCATTTCCCAAATGATTTGATGCAAACGTAAGAGGTAAGGTAGCCACAAAGAGCAAAGAGCCAACATGATTCCACAGACTTTTACACCAGCCCCATTAATGGTGCTGCTACTCTAAAAGCTAGTTGTAATGAGCATCAATATTTCCTGAAAATTCTATACAATTCTATTTCTCCAACTTCTTTTTGGGGCCTTTACTTCCCTGGATTCTACTTCAATTGTGTAACATCTGACTCCATTAACAAATTCATTGGTTCACAGTTCTTATGATAGTGATGCTTTTCATATTTTATCCAATTATATCTCCCATTTTCATGCTCAAGAAGTGGAGACCATTTCTCTGCTCTCTTGAATCAGAATCAGGGAGTTGGGCCTATGACTGCTTTGACCAACAGAAGAGAAAGAAACGGATGCTGTGCCATTTTACTATCTTTTGATTTCTTTTCTACATGTGCTGTAGAGAAGCCAGTCTTCATATAACAATTTTGAATACTCAGGGATTTCCATGCTGTGCAAAAGACCAAGCCGACTGTGTAATGATGAAATGCTAAGAAAAAGAGCTGATCAACCAATTTGGAATCACTCCAGCCTTCCCAGCTGAGGTCCCAGACACTTGAATCGGTCCAGTTCATTCAAATCTGTGAGCATTCTAGATCCAATTGACATTTGATAGCAACTACATGTGATATTTGGAGCAAGAACCTCTGTCTGAGCTGAGTATACTCAAAGATCTATGAAAGACTATAATATATTGATGTTTTAAAATATCCAGGCTTGGAGTTTCTTGTTAATGTAATATTAAATAACAAAAGGAATGAATTACAAGCTCTCTATTGTTCTTTGTTACCCTGTTTTCACCACTGTAGCTCATTCAATAAGGGATTCAGCAATTGCTAAGAGAAGTGGAGCAACCCATTCGAAGTATAATAAATTGTTTAACTTTTAATAATTTCATTGCTTGGTTTACATTTATAACGTGGGACCATTTGCTCTGCAGGATTTACAAGCATTATTTAGACTATAGTGGCCAAACAAACAGAAACTATTTTTCAAAGCCATAAATGACTGAGGTCCTTCAGGAAAAAAAAAGATATTTTAACAAAGAATATGCACTGTGTCTCAAAATTTTGTTATAAATATATTTTATATTACCATGTTTTATATTATCAAATACCATCTAGAAAGTGTATTAATTTTTATTTGCCCCCTTCATGCTTCTTGACAGTTGGAGAAGGCTGGAGGAATGTGAGGTTCAGAAACGTTGGCAACAAGAGTTTCAGACTTTCAGCAATTACTCAAAACTTACTTGAAATTCACTGCTGATGAGATTTTGCTGATACTACAGGGCAGAAAGGAGCCTCAGTAAAGTGGTTATTGCACAGAAATTTACTTTGGTGGTGGTAATTCTTGCAACAATAAGACAAAACTTTGACTTCCTCATTTATTACTTATCAGTATTTTAAGTTTACATTAATAAATTACTTAATCTCTCTGAGATTTAGCATGCTGTATGTAAAATAGGGACTGAATCCTACATATGAATTTATTTATTTATTTTATTTTATTCTTTTTAAAATTTCCTCCCTCCCTTGCTTTCTCCCTCCCTTTTTTCCTTCCCTCCCTCCCTCCCTCTCTTCCTTCCTACCTTCCTTCCCTCCCTCCCTCTCTCTGTCCCTCCTTTCTTTCTTCTTTCTTTCCTCTGTACCAAAGAGCTTAGTACCCAAAAATTCTCAATGAAAATTAGCACACTTTATCTCTTAACTCCCACTGTAGCTCCACACTCCTTCTCCTCCATCTTACTCAATTTTTTAAAAAACTTTTCTAGCTAAATTCAGATTTCTGGATTTCTAAGTCAATATTGTATAATACTGGGTCTGTTTCTTTCTGAGTATGAACAACTGCTATATCCTAACTATATATTGGCTTTGACAATGCTTCTATCTTTCTTATATAAAATAATAACTAAGATAAATTGAACAATTATTACATGTGAAGCATTGCCTTAATGCAGGTATTATTAACATGGCTGTTTTACAAGTGAGAGCTTCAAGAAGAGAGAGTGACTAATTTCACGTAAGTCAGAAAGCTATTAAGGGAAAGAGTCTTTTGGACAAATTAAATTAGACAGCGTCTTCTTCCTAAGAGCAGGGCTTTAAAATGTTTAGTAAAAAGTCAAAATTTACATTTTGTTTATACCAGTGCTTCCCAAAATGTGCTCCATCATCAACTCTATCATAATTTTCTTAGATGCTTCTTAAAATACAGATACGTAGGCCCCAAACCAGTCATGGAAATGAGCTTGAGGTTGCAGTGCAGGAATCCAAGACTTTCATACAGTTCCCCTGTGATTCCTGGAATAAAAATCTTTAAGAGCCTTAGTGTATTAGTTGCTTAAACATAACAATGGGTCACACAGTGTCCCTGACTATTTAATATATATCTATATCTGCTTTTTTTTTTTAATTTTAAAAAGGCTCCCGAGCTATAAAATAATTCAATATTTAGGGTTTGCATTTATGTTACTGATATTATCTGCTGTTATCCTTCCCCATTCTTATATTATAACCTCTATGATTCTGAGTTGTTTTCTACTTTATATTCACCTCAGTTTTCTATAATTATTGATTCAAAGAATTGCCTTTCTCATAATTATTTACTGTTTAACAACAGTATATTTAATAGCAGAACTTTTGTGTCTCCTTTCACCAAATTCATATGTTGAAGCTCTAACATCTTGTACCTCAAAATGAGACTCTATTTGATGGTAGGCCCTTTAGAAATGTACTTACGGTAAAATGAGGTCATCAGGGTGAGCCACAACCTACCAAGGCTGGTGTCTTCATTAGAGGCAATTAGGACACAGACGACACAGTCTGAGGGAAATCCAGAAGGTGGCCGTCTGCAAGCCAAGGTGAGAGGTATCAGGAAAAACCAAACCTACCAACACCCTGGTCCCTGAATTCCAGTCCTCAGAACCATTAGCAAATAAATGTCCTGTCTAAGCCATCTAGTATGTGACATTCTGTTATGACAGTCCTATCTAACTCATACAATAACTAATTATATGTGTGCATGTGTGTTTACATTCACACACATATAAAATGTATGATATATAATGTGTATAATATGTATATATGTAGATAATGTGCATATGTATAACATATCATACATTAAAATTTTTAAAACTATTATATATTTATATATAATTTAAAAATACTATATGTATTTATATATATTTTAAAATTATAAAAATTATAATTTATATATATATTTACCTATTAACTCATAGAAGAACTATTATATGTGTATACATATATAATCATATATATATAACATTTCTGTTTAAAGTAATTTAAGCTATTGATGAACAGATGAGCAAATTTGATACTGCTTACATTATTTCTGTGAGCTTCTGTAATATATCTGTCCCTCGTGTATAAGTTGTATCTTCCTTTGAGTCTTCTTCCATGCAGTCATCCAGTTGTATTAGAAACATATAGAGTTGTTTTCTTATATGCTATATTCAGAGAAGAAATACTAGTAGAAACCTGAATATTGATACAGACTTTCTCTACTATGTTTTACACTATTCAACATTCTACTTGATAGCCATCTTCTTCTATCTTTTCTACCTCTACTAGACATGGAATATCCCAAATTTCTTTGTAATAACCAGATGTGCTCATGAAATAGCAAAGTGTAATAGATTATTGCTGCTAAACACTCAATTATTTCCCACTTACAGAGAATAATATTTTATTTGGGTCATTAATGTTATTAAACTCTTTTTTTGCACTGGTCTATAAGGGATAAAAAAGGACCCCACTCCTGGCAATAATTTCTGAAATCTCCATTGCCTAAATGACCAATTATTTATTCTCACTCATGAATCCCTAGGTAAACTTGTGATTAGTTAATATAGTCTGACTTAGCTGGGGGCTGGGGGGCTGATTTCATACTTTGCTGGGCTACTTGCCATTTTTTGGAAGATTTTGGTGCTTAATATTTATTTTAATATGATTATATAATATATAATAACAGTAATAATTACATATTATATTTAATATTTGTTAATAATTTATGTAAAGTGTATATTATAATTCCTCAAATTTACATATGCCTAAAGAATAATAACTTGTAACATAATTCTACAAAATTATATCAAATCTGAAATATTCATATTTATGAAAATAGAGTCAAGAAGACTTTAAATTTATTTCAAAAGATATTTATATTGTTTTCAGAATTACATAATGCTATGTCAATATTGAAAGCATTAAAAACAAAAGCCTAGATTTGAGTTGTCTTAAAGAGTTACAGTGGTGAACAAAAGAAATAATGTAATTTTATCTTAATAGTTGGAAAATATAGGACATAAAGAATGACTAATAACCTGCTAAGAATGAATAGAAAAAGATTTGAAATAAAAGCAAGTAATAATATGGATTCAAATACAAAATTAAAACTTAAGTTAATATTCAAAGACAATTTTATTTCTGTTGATATGCATACAATTAGAATTAATATAAATTGAAACAGTACATAATGATAGTACTATAGTACAATGAATTCAGGGTAGACAGATGTGACTATAGATTTTATTATAAATTTTAATGAGCAAAACATGTGAATTCAATTGTTCATTTATTTGCTGTTTCATTTAACACATAATCATTGACTCTCACTTTCTTGGGGTACTGTTTCAAGCACCTGGGATCTGCAGCAACAGCAAAGCTAAGTTACCTGGCCACAAAGAGTATACTTTTTAGCAAGGTAAAATAGAGAATGAGTAGATAAATAAGGTAATATCACCTACTGATACAGCTTTGAATGGTAAGTTGTAATGGGAACATAATTGAGAGACATATTTTAATACTGAATTGTTTTAATAATTGAAAAAATCATTTATTTAATATTTAATATTTTCATAATTCAGGACATAGGCATGGGCAAGGACTTCATGACTAATACACCAAAAGCAGTGGTGACAAAAGCCAAAATAGACAAATGGGATCTAATTAAACTGAAGAACTGCACTGCAAAAGAAACTATCAGTAGAGTGAACTGGCAACCAACAGAATGGGAAAAATTTTTGCCATAATTATGCTGGAGTATAAGCAGATCTTCCAAATATGGCAATAACATCCCTGCAGCATGCCTTAGCTTTACCAGTGCAATTCTATGGATCTTAAATATTTCATCTGAGATTTAAACATGCTCATTGTAAAATAGGCAATGCTTGTTATTAAAATATTCCATTATGTGTAATGTACAATAATGTTGTCAACCTTATGTTATTAATAATTATATTTTCTGGGAATTAAGTACTCCAAATATTCTATATGGTAAAAATATCTATGACTGGGAGAATGAAACAAACAGGAACAAAAAAAAATGTCTTACAGCTTGTTTCTTACAGCTTTTTAGTTTTTTATCTTGTTTTAGTCTCATTGGTCTTGTTAAACTTGGTAAAAACTGATATGCAAGAATATTTCTTTAATTGGAATTGTCCTATATAGGACCATTTAATTGCTGTCAAAAGAAATATCTTTCTTTGTGTTCTGTATTAGAACCAAAATATGATTTTTATGTAACTAATAAAAATATTTTAAAGAATCACATGCATGCAATAAATATACTCAGAGCTAAAAAAAAAGACAGGCATATTGAATGCTTACTATATCAAAAATTTCATGACATGGGCAAAAATAGGCATCGGATTACCTTTACCATCTGGAGTTTACCCCTAAAACTATATGGAAAAAATAACAAGTTAATTCATATTTAAATAGAATGTACCACCCTCTCATATTCCAAGAAAATAATATTTTCAAAACAAATTATCTTCATGTCTATTCAGTTATCAAAAGTACTTTGTTTTTTCCTGTACATAAAAATTTGATGGAATAGAGTCATTTAATAAATTTTTTTGTGAATGCCTGCCTCTGGCAAGGAACAATTTAACCACAAAGGATAAAATGAAATCTTAATATGTGTCACTAATGAAGGATGTACACAGGCAGTCTGTTTTTGAGAAGCACTGGTATAAACACTTTGTTGCCTTAGGAAGACAGAAATCTGACCTAAATTAATATGAATTACCACAGCGTCATCAGAAAAACTGCCTTGTAATCCAAACATTTTGAGCTAGACCCAAAGGTTCAGTTCATCCAACTGTGATGCTGTGTATACTCAGATTTATTCTCTTTAAATCCATTTAAACAGTAATAATTGTTCTTTTCATTTCCCGAATTATTTTGCACATGAGCCTTTTATAATTGGCCTGTGGTGCTTTCAATGTTTTTCAGAGGAAACTGTAAGATGTAGAAAGTATGTGTATAAGTTTTGTTTAAGTTACATTAAAAATCAGTAGTATATTAAGGACAAAGGTAAAATTAACTATTTTTAATTATTATAATCTACATGATACTTTCCTGAAATTATTCTCCTACTCTTTCAAATGCTTTGTATGTGTATAATCATATAACTTTCAGCACTCCAAACACCATCCACATTGTCCATCCATTTAGTGGTTAAATCTCTTTATGCTTTTTAAAAAAGCTATTATTTGTTAAGATAATTGATAAAATATTTGACAGGATTCTAGAATCTTGGGGATTATGGGGCATCTAGAAATAATCTCGTAACCCATTATTTTGCCATATGGATATATAACAATTTCAGATAGTAGTCAATTTTTATTTAAAAAGTAAATTGAATTTTAATAATATTAAACATAACTTTTAAGAAGATCTAAGAAATGGTCAATAATTCATAGGCATTTGAATGCTTCCTTATGATTAGAAAGAGGAAATGTTATTAGGAAGCAATCATTTCTTATTTCATTAGCTGAGGTGATTTCTCTAGCAGACAGTTCCTAGTATCATATTTATCTTGGATTTAAGACTTTTCATTTTGCTTCATAGTTCTTCTTTTTTTTCCCATTCAGACAAGATTTCTTCCCAACTATGACAAACTAATCACACCTTTCATGATTTGATGATAATTGTGATGAGCAATAAAGACCTACTCTAAGTTTACATGTTATAAAATATTTTAAAATAAATGTTGTAGATGCGTATTTTCACTTTGCTTTAATCTTATTATATTTTAATATCAGGATTTCATATATGCGTTTTCTCCTCCAAAACATACAAACACATCCTATCTGAGAATCATAATGTATATCTGTTTTAACTCATCTTTCCTTGCTATAGCCAGTGCATAACATGGCCTTATGTTTAAAAAAAGACCACATAGAGCAGTGACCCCCACCTTTTTTTTTTTTTTTTTTTTTTTTAAAGAGAAAGAGAGAGAGAGAATAGGAAGGAGGAAAAAGGAAGAGAAAGAGAGAGAGAGAATGGGGAGGAGGGAGAAGGAAAAGAAAGAGGGAGAGAGAATGGGAGTATTGCTTTCTTGCCCAGGCTAGAAAGCAATTTAGTAATGGGTATTGAAAACCTCTTTTATACTGATAATTATACTTAATGATGTAGTCAGGAAGGAATAAGGGAAGAAGATAACAAACAAACAGCCAACCAATATTTAATTTAAACCTATGAAATGCTATGCGATTACTGAGGAGTGATTTACTTCCAATTATACAGTCACCTTTGGAATAGGTGTGAGGTGGTAATGTATGTTTTGTGTATTTGAAGTGGAGAGTTCTATAAATGTTTATTAAGTTTACTTGTTCCAGGTCTGAGTTCAAGTTCTGAATATCCTTGTTAATTTTCTGTCTCGTTGATGTATAGAATCGTTAGCTCTTCTTGTTGCTTTGATCCTTTTGCCATTATGTAATGTCATTCCTCGCCTCTTTTGATCTTTGTTGCTTTAAAGTCTACTTTATCAGAGGCGAGAATTGCATCTCCTGCTTTTTGTTTATTAGTTTATTTTTACTGTCTGTTTGATTGGTAAATCTTCCTCCTTCTCTCTGAGTCTTTGTGTATTGTTGCATGTAAGATGGGCCCGGATGCAGCATACCAAGCATACCCACCTTTTTTGACAGTAGGGACCAATTTCATGGAAGACAATTTTTCCATGGATAGTGAGGCAAGAGGTGGACTTCAAGAAGATTCAAGCACATTACATTTATTGTGCACTGTATTTCTATTATTATTACGGTGCAATATATAATGAAATAATGATATGACTCACCATGATGTAGAATCAGTGGGAGCCCTGAACTTGTATTCCTGCAAATAGATGGTCCCATCTAGGGGTGATGGGAGACAGTGACAGATCATAAGGCATTTAGATTCTCATAAGGAGCATGCAACCTAGATCCCTCGCATGTGCAGTTTACAATAGGGTTCACCCTCCTAAGAGGATCTAATGCCACGCTAATCTGACAGGAGGCAGAGCTCAGGAGGCAATGCAACTGATGGGGAGCAGCTGTAAATACAGATGAAACTTCGCTCACCTCCTGCTGCTCCTGCTGCTCACCTCCTGCTGTGAGACACAGTTCCTAACAAGCCATGGACCTCCTTTGTATCGGGGTGTATGGCCCAGGGGTTGGGGACCCATGTTATAAAGAAGATATAAAAGAATAAGTAATTGAACCAATGTTTAAATGAATCAATGAATACAAAACCAGACAAAAGTACATTATCCTTAAAGTTTTATTTACATCTGTGTCACTTTTAATTATATACGTGTGTGTGTGCATATATATATGTATATGTCTGCACTTAGTATACTAAAATAAATGCTAATATAGTTTTTAAAATTTTATTTCAAAATATTTCAATTTAGTTTCTTAATATTTTTATTGGATTTATGCTTTTTTGAATCTTATTAAGCTTACTTGTGCTATAAAGGAGAAAACATGTTGCTTGTATGACTGCTATCATCAACAATTTTATATTTAATATCTTATATGTCCTAAGGCAATTGAAGATGCTAATAATGCATGGACTGACATCATGACCTGTCTCTTCTATCTTCTGCCTGTCTACTCATCTATTCACTAATCAACAGTTCATATTTTCTCTGCAGAGCAAATAATTTGATTCAGAAAGAAGATTTTCTTCGTAAAGTTTTATGACAAACTAGAATAAATGAGTTTGTATTACCGGTTTTTTCTTCTTTGGACTCTAGGGAAGATGCATATTGAATTGACAAGACATGCACTTTAGGGATCAAGACATAACTAAGCTGGATTATATGTCTCTGGAGAGTACTTTGATTATACAGATTTGATTACCTTTCAACTTGAATCTCCCAATCCACATGTTATCTACATTAATCTTTCCTGATGGGCAGCTCATTTGGACTTAATCCTACTGTTTATACTGCCAAAGTCACATATTTGAAACACTTCAGGGTTTTACGTTTCAAATTATTAATGATATCTTGAAAAATCTTAGAACTCCATTCTTTCTCTGCAACTAAGAGCTGTTATTTAAAATAACCTCATTTTAAGGCTTATTAATTTAAAAGATTTTCACTAATTAATACATTCAAAAATGAATAGGTCATTTGTATCCTGAATATGACCACACTAAGTTTAATCTTGAGATTCATAAATTGCTATTCTTTCAACTGTTATTTATTTAGTAATAACTATATTTCACTCTTTTCTGGCTTCTTCTGAAATGCTTTAATTACATCACAATAAAATTGTATAAGTTATAATAACTACTGGAAAACACATAGCACAAAAATGAATCTGCAATATGATTATGTGCAGATATAAGTGTAAAGAATAAAAGGCTAGTAGGAATACATCAAAATGCTAAGAATGATTTAAGAGATGGTAAAAGTTTAGGTGATTCCCCCTCCCCATATATTTCCCTAATTTTGTATAATGTGGTATAATTACTTGTATAAAAAAAATTTTAGATAAATGCTATTTTTTCTGTTTGAGTAACAAAAAATTTGTTTACATTAATTTAAGATATCTCTTAGCCATTTTTTTTATTCTTAAGAGCCATTTGAAATAAAAGATCTTAGGATATAAAATTCTAACCAACATTCTGCTCTCCTCTTGTCAGGTTTTGCAAGCATACATTATTCAGGTAAACTGGGGTCTCAACTACAGGAATATTAAGTCCTCGGAGAGCTGGAGAACTGACATGCTCTCTAAGTAATTTCCTCTCTCAAGTCCACAGAGAGAAGTCAGGGACCGTAAGTCAAACTTACTCTTCGATTTCTTTCTTGTTAGAGGATGTTAATAGATGTATCCACTACATAAGAGTTTGCACAAATATATAGACTATTTTTCTATGCTGCGAGCACTTCAGCTAATCTTCACAGTTATCTACTTTATGCTTATTTTACTGAGGTCTAAATTTTCTATGGGGGTTACTATGTAATGGCTAAGAGATATCATATATAAACTTTTTATTTATTCTCCAAGTTATTTTTGTTAGTAAAAATCTTTCTGATAATGTCTTAAGATTATAGAAAATTTGTCAGAAAACATAATGCTGGATAAATTTCCAAACATTTCTAATAGAAATTTTACTTACAGTTTTGCCAAGGCATAAAAAATTCAGAGGAGTATATTAAGTCTTAAGAATATTGCACATAAAACATATAATTTACCTAAAAAAAAACCCAGAACAAATGTTTTTTTCCAATAGCCTCATCCCAGTTTGTTAAAAAGTTTGGAAGAGACAATGTATGTAGATTTGTTTCTATAGAAAAAAAGTGTTAAGGTGTAGCTGGGTACTGTGGCTCACGCCTGTAATCCCAGCATTTTGGGAGGCTGAGGTGGGTGGATTGCCTGAGGCCAGGAGTTTGAGACCCGCCTGGCCAACACAGTGAAACCTTGTCTGTACTAAAACACAAAAAATTAGTGTGGTGTGGTGGTGGGTGCCTATAATCCCAGCTTTTTGGGAGGCTGAGGCTGGAATATCACTTGAATCCAGGAGGTGGAGGATGCCGTAAGCCAAGATCGTGCAATTGACTCCAGCCTGGGCAACAAGAGCAAAACTCCAACAAAAAAAGAGGAGAGGAGAGGGGATGGGAGGGGAGAGGAGGGAGGGGAGGGAAGGAGAGAGAAAAAGATGCAATCAAATATCTTATTTCAAATATAAGCCAGTTGGCCTCTCAACACTAAAAATTTGGCCTCTCAACACTAAATATTTTCCTCGCTAGAGTCCCCTAGATTTCAGACTCTATCCAATATGATTCTATTTTTATTTGGGGAGTTAATGACAAATCTGCTATTGATCCGTGTTTCAAATGTCACACTGATATACAGATATATAATTTTACAGCATCATCCTTTGTGAATTTAGAAGGGACCTTTGATAGTATTCTTTCTAATCTTTCCCTATATTCATTGAGGACATTAATTTTGAAGAAAGGTCTTCCTCATGTCACACTTTGTTCTTCAAGATTTTTAGTACCAATGGTTTATCAATGGCATTAACATATTTTGCTACAATCTTGAACATATGAGTCTCCATAATAGTAAACCAATGCAACAAAAATATCACTCTGGAAATATTTGAGTCCAATAATTCCAAAGTCTAAAAAGTTCAATTGACCAATTTATCTAATAAAGCACTAGATGAATGGGATTTTGGAAGTAGTAGTCTGAGGGCTAGATTAAAATATGTAATACTTTAATTTCTTGTATTTGTTCGACTTTCATCTCTTTTTTCTTGAGGAACTACTTTGATAATCAAGGGTCATAATGAGGGACTGCATTAAAGGGGCTCCCGGGGTCAGCTGGGGTATTTGTTTCCAGCGCAGGACTTATCCAGTCTCTGGCTGGCTAGGGACTTTGCCTCTGATTTTCCTGCCTCTGGCTCTTAGGGGCTTTGCCTCTGGCTCTTAGGGGCTTTGCCTCTGAGTTTCCTGCGTCTGGCTGTTAGGGGCTTTGCCTCTGGTTTTCCTGCCTCTGACTCTTAGGGGCTTTGCCTCTGGTTTTCCTGCCTCTGGCTCTTAGGGGCTTTGCCTCTGGTTTTCCTGCCTCTGTCTCTTAGGGGCTTTGCCTCTGGTTTTCCTGCCTCTGGCTCTTAGGGGCTTTGCCTCTGGTTTTCCTGCCTCTGGCTCTTAGGGGCTTTGTGTCTGGTTTTCTCACCTCTGGCTCCTAGGAGCTTTGTTCCAGGGCAGAAACCTTTCCTGCTTCTGGCCCTTGGAGACGGAGGCTCTGTGACTCATAGTTGCAAAACAGTAGCCAATCCGGTAAAGGATTCAAAGATCAATTAATCCAAAGGAAGTTTGAAAGAACCCCTCTTGCTGGACGAGAACATGAATGGGGAGGGAATAACTCAGGAATGAAAGCTCAAGCCGCCCAAACCTGGAGTGGCACACCCTCCGGGTCCTCTCCACCGCATGGAAGCCGTCCTTTCACTCTGCCCAAAAAGCTGCGCACTACCGCATAATCTTTGGGTCAATGAGTATCTGAGCTGTAGCACTCACCACGACACCAAGGTCCTTTTCCCATTCTTCTGGCTTAGGGAGGCCAAGAACCTGCAGCTGATCCGGCTTCAATAATAGTCAGAGTATACTTAACTGTTAAGCTATGAAATTAAGTCACCAATGGAGACCCCCGAGTTTAAGCAATTACTACCATTGGGGCATTTGGTCCATCGGTTACCTTCTTACACCTCAGTTTAATAAGCTGAAGAATGGACTGGATAATAACACTTACCTCATAGATACGTTGTAAGGAATAAACACATAAAAGTGTCCAGCATGGATTAGTAAAGACTCATTAAGTGTTAGCTATGATTAATACTTAACATTTTATTTAAATAGACCTGAGGCATTGCATACACAATGAAGCCTATATAAATCTTCATGTTTCTCTTTTTGCCTTCTATACCAGGAGGTGAAATTTTTTTAAATTATAGCAACTCAATTTGATTAAATGTAAACGAGACATTTTTTTTTTTAACTACCAGACATTGTATAAGTCTCTTTTTTAAGACAAATCAATTCCTGATTGTCCTTAGTCAGAGTTTTGGAGAAAGTCAAGTAAGTCAACTCTGACTAAGGAGAATCAAAAATTAATTCCCAATTGTCCTTAGTCAGAGTTTTGGAGTAAGTCAACTCTGAAGTCAACCGAGAGTTTGTGGTTGCAAACTGATGCTGGGACGAAGAGTAGAGGCTGAAACAGTGGTACATTGTTTGGGGAAAGCCAAGCTGACGAGATATAATTTGAGGTAGGGCCCAAAGTCAAAGCAAGAACAAGCTGAATTTTAGCCATCAAAAAAATATTGCACGATCATGAATGATTTTTTAAAAAATCAAAAAGAATTAGAAATCCAGTAGAAACTGGGATTCATTGAGAAGTAAAAAGATATAGGATTAAAGAAAATGGTTTTAAACATTTGCTGTACCGTGAATTAGAATGGAGGCTCTAGACTCCTTTATAGCATATATGGAGATTGTTTTTTTCAGATTTGAATGATTGTGTACCTAATGTCAAATTTTATTCTCATTACCCCTCTATCACTTCCATGCCCTGTTTGAATGGTAGGCATTATCTTTACATGTAACCTGTGATTCAAGAATTATATTATAGCTAGACCTTTTAGTTTAAATCAACTAGAACCCATTTAAAATGTAAGCATAGTATAAATAATAAAGTAAAATAAAAGTAAGTTAACCGTATTACATGGTCATGAAAAAACTAAAGTAAATTCTCAGCATAGTAGATTGGTAGCATCAGTAATAGAAACTGTTTATTCTCTACAAGTTAGACCACAAATAAATTAATGAAGTCATTTATGGATACTGTATTTTCAATAAAACAACATTAAGCCAGAAACGATATGCTATAAAAAGTAGGCTAGAGGCTTTTATAATATTGCCATATGTAAATCATTGATGTACCTGAGCCAGAGATAACTAAATAGATGGTAAGAGGCTCTTCGGGACGCACCTTGAATATTCAGGATAGTATTAATGTATAGCAATGGTAAAAAGAAGGAAAGCGCCACAAGAGTCTTACAGTGAGGCAGCCTAGGTGAGCATTCCAGTGCTGCCGCCAACTTTTGCCTGATCCTGAGAAAGTCACCTCACTATCTTGAGCTTTGGTTTACTGAACTGTAAAAGGAAGAGAGTAAAATAATGGCTAACTCACAGCATTATATAAGAATAAAATAACTTTATATATATATATATTTGAAAGTTCATGTGGGCAGTATTCAATGCATACCATTTATTATTATTCAATTTTAGTCAGGTATACTATTGAGTCTTTTGTGATAAACGGTTTAAATATAATCAAAGTTGTATCTTTTTTGTAGACTGTATGATGGGAGGTTTCTAATATTGTAATAAGAAAAAGACAGAAATTAGAATAGCAGAGGCTTGATATTTGATAAAAATAATGTTTCCCCAGGACTAGCCAAGCAGGGAGTATTCCAGGTATTCTGGCAACTCAGAATGGGTATGTGGAATTTTCTGCTTGAGCAAATAGGCATCAGTATCACAGAGCCCTGCCAAATGTAAACATTAGGCATATTACTGAAAACAGAAATTCAGAATATTATCAATGGTCCTTGACCTTGAATACATACTAATTATCATTGAGGAAGTTTTCAAGAAACACACACACACATACACACACACACACACACACACACACACACAGGCTTAACTTCTACCATCCAGAAATTTAAATTTATTTTTCAGAAATGAAATCTGTGAAAGTGTGCATCCATCTTTATAAGTGATTCTATTAGAATTGAAAACCACTAGACTATGTCAACGAGAAATTTGAATTTAATGAGATGCAGAAGATGATGAGAAGCAGAAAGAGGAGAGCTTGAATTTGTGTTGTTTATTATTATTATTAACAATTTATTTTTAGAGCAGTTTTAGGTTCACAGCAAAATTGAAAGGAAGGTACAGAGAATTACCATATACCCCCTACTCCCTCTCGTACATAGCCTCTCCCATTATGAACATCTCCCACCTGAGTGATGTATTTGTCAAAACTGATACACCTAAGTTGACACAGCATAATCACGGGCAGTCCATAGTTTACACTAAGGTTCCCTTCTGGTGCACATTCTATGGGTTTAGACAAATATATACTGACATCTATCCACCATTATAGTGTACAGAATTGTTTCACTGCCCTAAGAATCCTCTGTGCTCTACCTATTATTTATCTTTCCCTCCCCCAAACCATGGCAACCACTGATATTTTTACTGTCTCTATGATATTTTTTCTGGAATGTATATAGTTAGAATCATAAAGTATGTTGCCTTTTCAGACAAGATCAAGCATGTTCATGGTGGTATGTCTGTAGATAGCATACAGTCTTATCAAACTGGCTTACTTCACGTAGAAATATGCATTTAAGGTCCTTCCATGTCACTCTGTGGCTTTATACCTTATTTCGTTTTGCAGTTGAATAACATTCTCTATATGTATCACCACAGTTTATTTGTCCATGCACCTACTGAAAGACATCTCGGTTGCTTCCAATTTTTGGCAGTTATGAATAGAGTTGCTATAAGTATTTGGGTGTCGGCTTTTTATGGACATAAGTTATCAGCTCCTCCAGGTAAATACCAAAGAGCACAATAGTTGGATCATATAGCAGGAGGATATTTAGTTTAGTAAGAAAGTGACGACCTGTCTTCTATAGTGGCTGCTCTGTTTTGCTTTTTCATTAGCAGTGAATGAAATTTCCTGTTGCTCCACATCCTTAACAGCATTTTGTGTTATGGTTTTTGGTAATTATAATAGGTGTGTAATGGTATTTTAAGGTTGAATTTGCAATTCCCTGATGACATATGACATGGCGCATCTTATGCTTATTTGATATTCTCTTTTGTTGTAGTAGTGTTTGTTAAGGTGTTTGGTCCAATTTTTAGTTAGGTTGTTTGTTTTCCCATTGTTGAGCTTTAAGGGTTATTTGTATATTTTGGAAAATAGTCCTTTATTAGATATGTTTCTTGCAAATGTTATCTCCCAGTCTATAGGGTGTCTTTTTATTATCTTTCACAGAACATAAATCTTAATGAAGTCCCGCATATCATTTCTTTCTTTCGTGAATCATGATTTTGATATTTTACCTAAAAAGTTATCACCAAATCCAATGTCATGTAAGCTTTCTCTTACATCATATTCTAGTTTTAGAGTTTTATGTTGCACGTTTAGATCTGTGATTCATCTTATGTTAATTTTTTGAGAGTGTAAAGTCTGTATCTGAATTCATTTTTTTGTATGTGAATGTCCAGCCATTCCAGTACCATTTGTCAAAACACTATCTTTCCTTCATTTTATTGCTTTTGCTTCTTTCTAAAAGATCAGTTGACTATATTTTTGTAAGCTGATTTTTGTGTTCTCTATTTTGTTCCTCTGTTTAAACTTTTACCAGTGCCACCCTGTTTTTATTACTGTATCTTTATAGTATGTCTTGAAATTACATAGAATTAGTCCTCCAATATTTTTCTTTTTCAATACAGTATTGGTTATTATGATACCTTATTATTTGCTTCTTCATATAAACTCTAGAATCAGATTGTTGATATCCATAAAATAACTTGCAGGGATTTTAATAGGTCAAGTCAGGAAGAACTAAATCTTGACAATCTTGAATATTTCTATATATAAATCTAGAAATCTCTGAATTTTGTTTGTTGTAATTTGATTCCTTTTATCAGAGTTTTGTAGTTTTACTGATATAGATATTATATGTATTTTGTTAGGTTCTTACCATAGTATTTAATTTTGGAGATATGTTACTGTGAGTGATATTCCATTTTTAGTCTTCAATTATAATTCTGCATTGATGGTATATAGGAAAGTGGTGAACTTTTGGAAATTAACCTGTATCCTGTAGTCATAATACAATTAATTATTAGCTCTAAGGCTTTATTGTTGTTGATGATGATTCCCTTCAAAATTATTTTCTTTAGAGACAGGGTCTTGCTCTGTCACCCAGGTTGGAGTACAGTGGTGCAATCATAGCTCACTGCAACCTTAAATTCCTGGGCTTAAGTGGGCCTCCTGCCTCAGTCTCCCTAGTATCTCGCACTACAGTTGTGCACCATCATGGCCAACTAATTTAATTTTTTTGTAGAGATGGCATCTTGCTGTGATGTCAAGGCTAGTATTGAACTGCTGGACTCAGGTTATCCTTCTTTCTTGGCCTTCCAAAATGGTAGAAAGCTGTAAGCCAGAGCATCTGGTCCAGATTTTTTTTTTTTTTTTTTTTTTTTTTTTTTTTTTTTACATAGACACTGCTGCATCCAAACAAAGACAGTTTTTTTCTTTCTTTCCAATTAGTATTCAGGACTTCTAGAATAATACTGAAAAGGAAAATTTTTTAAAAAAAAGACATTTTTGCCTTATTACTGATCCTGGTTGGAAATATGTTAGTCTCTCATCATTAAGCATGGTCTTAGCTGTATGTTTCTTTTGTAGATATTCTTTAACAAATTGAGGTAGTTCCACTCTATTAATCAGTGTTTTTTACTGATCTAGTCAGTAAAAAAAATATATCTATTATATATATATAAATATATATATATATTTTTTTCAGGTCTATTTTGTGCCAGAAATCAATGTAGTCATTACAGATACAATGAAGAGGGAAAGGGAATTTTGCTGTGCTCCTCCAAGGGAGGCAACCATAAGTCACAGCTCATGATAATGTCATAATGGCAGTAACTTCTAGTAGCTGCATGCTACTCTGGCACCTGATGACATCTGAATAACCTGAGGTGTTCAAAGAAGGCTTTTCTGAGAAAGGAGAATTTCCATGGAGAATAAACCAGAAGGCAATATCAGTAGTTGAGGATCCCATTTAAAAATACTCAAGATCTGTAGTCAGCAAGCTGAAGACCCAGGTGGCTGGTGGTGTAGTTACAGTCCAACTCTGAAAGCCTGAGAACCAGTAGAGTTACAGGTGTAAGTTGCAGTCTGAAAACTGGCAGGTTCAAGATATAAGAATTAATGTTTCACTTTGAGTCCAAAGACTGGAAACGACTGATGTCCCATTCAAAGGTGTCAAGCAAGGGAAATTCCCTCTTACTCAGCCCTTTTGTTCTATGGATCCTCAATTGATTAGACAAGGTTTACTCACATTAGGGAGTACAATGCACTTTACTTACTCTACCAATTTAAATGTTAATCTCATCCAGAAACATTCTCACAGACACACTCAGAGTAATAATTGTCTAACTGTCTGGGCACCCCTGGACCAATAAAGATGACACATAAAATTAGCCATCATACAGGTTCATTGCTTTTTATGTATGAATGCAGAATCTCATTCTCTCCCCATCTCCTTCCTCTTTCTCTGTCTCTCTCCACCTCATCATTTTTTATAGAAATTTTTCTGTTAACAATTAAGTGAAAGTTTTTCTTATTTATGCCTTAGGTCAGAAATAGTTTAATTCATTCAAACTACATTAAAAGTATGACTTGCATGATAATTATAAGGAAATAAACTCCAACAACTCTTTGTTGGTGAGAAGAGAAATGTGAGAGAATAAAGCCTTTTATAAGAAAAAATATTATGTAATTAATTAATAGTAAATTATTGTGTTATTTAGAAAACAAATAACATATATACTGTCTTCTAAATTGGCTAGAATGTCACAGAATGTGATATTTTACAATGACTATAACCCCAAAAATACTAGCTTGGAAGTCATCAAGAAACATAAACATACAAGTTCTATATATGAACTCATTCCATAAATGGCTATTTAATAATGTCTCTTGTTATAAGTGATTTTATCTTGAGTAGAAAAAAATGACAAAAAATTCCATTAGAATTTTATTATTCTCCATAAATAAATACCAACATACTACACTCTCTATCTCTCATTGCCATGCTTATATTTAGAGAAAACTCTCTCTTGCAGCCTGAGTTATATTAATCAGGCACTTAACTATGCAACATTATACTTCTAAATAAAAGATTCACTTAAAGTAGCTAGCTCTGGTAATTTTAAGTTGGTTGGTAGAGTTACATTTTGTTATGTGTCTGTTTCTATCGAAAACACCACTTTCACAGTACACTATAGGTATGGTGTGTATAGGCAGAATTTTGAGAAACATAAGTTTTAATCTCAGCTGGATGAATGTTTGTCTCATATGAGTTATGTAACTGAGCAGAAATGCAGAAAAGCAATCCATGGACTATAAACATAAGCACTCTAGTCATTGCCAAAGGCTGAAAACAAGTGTATCTCTAGTGGAAGTATAAACAGAATATATAATGAGGAAATTAATGAACAGGGAAGATGGAAAACCCTTTTTTCTAAAATGCATGAGTTAGTGAGCTGATTTAATTCTTACTCTATTAAATAAAATCACCCCTTTTATTATTATTAATTCAGTAGACTGTACCTTGGAGAAAGACAGATACATTTATTTAATAGTTTATAGGAACTTCATTTTTCTCTTTTGTGAGAGTAAAATGACTATCTTTTTACTCCTCTCCTGGTCTCTGTATTAAAATTATATATAAAACAATTTAGAAATATCTTGATTTTAAAACCATGATTTACACACAGTGATATATTCTTAGATGCAAAAATGAGGAATTTCTAGATCGTAACCTAAGAGCATAATGATGCAATCTAAAATCTTCCAAGGGTAACTAAATCTTCAACTTGGAAAATATTTTCAAATACTTGAAATTGAAGCCATTACATTTGCGCTCATTTAGTAACAGTCTCCTCAAATACTTTCTCTCTTCCTCAAGCATTTATTGAAGGTTTTCATAGGTATAACACCGTAACTGGTGCTTCAATGAAAATATGTGCATGAAATAAATAGAAACCATGGTTTTTAATGTCAGGAATCATGGAACTTATTTTTAAAGACAATAAAAACTACCAAAAACATACTACTTGCTAAATACTATACTGTTTGAGAATGTTTAAAGTAAAAATATTTATATAATTTGATAACCTCAATAATAACTCCTGAATTAAAATGATCTTTCACTGGCTTAAACGGAAAATCTTCAATTATTTGTGTTTTTAAAGGGTTGTTTTCCCAAATGTATAAGATGGCTTATAGATCTTTTAATTTAACAAGTGAAAGAACGTAAAAACACAGCTATTATCTCAATACAGGTTGAAATATATTTGATAATATTTCAACTCTATTTTTATTTTTTAATTAAATTGAGTTTCACATACTGAAATACAATTTTATCAAACCAATAATTTATACTACATATAATGTTGGTACATTGGAGGAATTAAGAATAGACAAAATGTTGGTACATTGGAGGAATTAAGAATAGACAAAAATATTGCAATGGGTATCACCATTATTTAAATATACTCCTTGGTTCTCACTTGCACAATATTACATAAAAACAATATAAAGATAGTATCTATAGAAAGAGAAAAGGTTTTTTCAGACAGTTTTGACAGACCATATATTTGCCTACCTAGAAAACGCAAAGCAATAACTCATGGAAGATATTAGAAATTACAAAAGATATTAGAATTAATAAAATAATTCAGTATGCAAAATAAATTTACATAAATTAACATACTTATGACTATTTTTCTCTTTCTGCATAGCAAGCTATTCCAAATTTTAGTGATTTAAAACTACATGTAATCTCACAGTGTCTCCATATTGAAAATACAGGAAGTATTTAGGTGAGTGATTACTCCTCAGTGTCTCCTGAGATATTGCAGTCAAGCCATCAGCCTGGTTTGCAGTCAAATCAAGACTACACTCAAGTTGAAATATATAGGAATAACCCAGAGAATTGTGAGTTTACTTCCAGAACACCACAATAAAGCAATATCAATAAAGTATATGAATATCTCAATAAAGCAAGTCAAAAAAATAGAGGTTATTGTCAATGGAATTATGTCCAAAAAAGTATAGAACTTGAATAAAAAATATCCTATTGTTAAAAATGCTCAAAATCATCTAAGTTTTCAGCCTGTCATAAACTTTTTGCTCAAGAAAGATCTTGCCTTGATGTTTATGGCTTCTCACTTATCAGGATGGTGGTCACTGAAAGTTGGAGTGGCTGTGTAAATTTCTTAAACTATGACAAATGTGAAATTTGGCATCTATTAACTCTGCCTTTCTCAAAAGATTTATCTGTAGCGTATAATGCCATTTGATACCATTTTACTCACAGTACAACTTCTTCCAAAATTTTAGTCAATTTTATCAAACTCTACAGTTGATTTATCAACTAAGTTTATGTACTATTCTAAATAAGTTGTTTTCATTTCAACAATATTCACAGCATCTTCATGTGGAATAGATTGTATCTCAAGAAGTTACTTGCTTTGCTCATCCATAAGAAATAACTTCTCATCTGTTAAACTTATATATTCTGTACATTTGTCTCACATGAGTCATGTAATGGATACCCAGGCTCCACTAAGATTTTTTTGTGTGTGTGATTTCAAAGTCTATGAGGGTTGGAATCAACTGCTTTTAAAATTCCTTAACATTAATATTTTGACTTCCTCCCACATATTATGAATGTTCTTTATGGCACCTAGAATGGTGATTACTTTTCAGAAGGTTTATCAAATTACATGGCTCAGATTCATTCTAGGAGTCACTATCTATGGAAGCTATAGCCTTGTGAAATGTATACCTCAAATAATAAGATTTGAAAATCAAAATTACCTCTTGATCCATGGACTGCAGAGTAGGTGTTGTATGCAGGCATAAAACCAGCATTAATCACCTATACATCGTTATTAGAGCCATTGGGTAAACAGGAGTTTTGCCGATGAGCAGTAACATTTTCAAGGTAAAGTAGTTTGATGTTATAGAGATGCTTATTTCCTTAAACCTCATGTACTAAACTCTAACAGCATCAAACTTTTCTTCTGCAGCTTCCTTATCTCTCTCAACCTTCATAGAATTGAAGAGAGTTAGAACCTTTTTCTGAATTAAACTTTAGCATAAAGGAATGTTGTGGCTGGTTTGATCTTCTATTCAGACCACAAGAACTTTCTCCATATCAGAAATAAGGCAGTTTCACTTCATTATTATTCATGAGTTCAATGGAGTAGCACTTTTAATTTCTTTAAAGAATCTATTCTTTGTATTCACAACTTTGCATTCACTGGTTGGCATAAGAGGCCTATATTTCAACCTATCTAGGCTTTCAACATGCTTTCTTCACTAAGCTTAACCATTTTTAATTTTTTATTTGAAGTGAGAGATATGTGATTCTTCCCTTCACTGGAACACATAAAGGCCATTGTAGGGTTATTGATTGGTCTAATTATAATATTATTTTGTCTTAAGGAATAGGGAGAAGAGAGAAGGAGATAGGAGATCCGTAAGTTGGTAGAGCAGTCTGAACACACACAACATTTACCAATTAAATTCACCATCCTTTATGGGTGTGGATCATGGTGCACCAAAACAGTTACAATACTAACATCAAAGATCCCTCATCACAGATCATCATAACACATACAATAATAGTGAAAAATTGAAAATATTACAGAATTACCAAAACATGACATATAGACACAAAGTAAGCACGTTGTTGGAAAAATAACGTCAATAGACTGGCTTAATGCAGGGTTGCCACAAACCTTCAATTTGTAAAAAAGGCAATATATGTAAAATACAATAAAATGAAGTACAAAAAATAAATTAGTTCCAATTTCCAAACTCAGCAATGTGGTTCTTCATAGGTCTCAGTTCTTCTCAGGATGATTTAGAGAGACACAGAGAGATGGAGAAGCAGACAGCTCAAGGTAGGACGCACACAGTTCAAATACATCTCAGAAGTGACTGTACTAGTTTGCTCTTACGCTGCTCATAAAGATATACCTGAGATGGGTAATTTACAAAGAAAACAGGTGTAAGGGACTCACGGTTCCACCTGGCTGGGGAGGCCTCTTAATCATGGGAGATGGCAAAGGACAAGCAAAGCCACATCTTACATGGTGGCAGTCAAGAGAGCTTGTGCAGAGGAACTCCCATTTATAAAAGCATCAGATCTCATGAGACTTATTCACTGCTGTGAGAACAGTATGTGGGAAACTGACCCCACAATTCAATTATCTCCACCTGACCTCACCCTTGATATGTGGGGATTATTATAATTTAAGGTAAGATTTGGGTAGGGACACAGCCAAACCATATTAGTGACACACTAGAATGTTTGCCATGTCATTGGACACACAGATCAGTTGTGGAACAATGTGGTAGAATGCTATGTAAGTGTTAATAACAGGAGTTAGAGATCATTGTTGGATATCTTGGATGCTGTAGAGAAAGTAGTCAAAAAGCAAAGTTATAATTAAAAGAGTGTGGTACCGTCAAAAAAAAAAAAAAATGGCATATAGATCAATAGACAGAATAGAGGAGCAGAAATAAACCCACACATAAACAGTCAATTGATCTTCCACAAGAGTGTCATGAATACACAATGAAAAAAAGACAGATTATTCAATAAATTATGTGAGAAAAGTGGATATTCACATGCAAAACAATGAAATTGGACACTTATCTTAAACCATATCCAAAAATTAATTCAAAATGAACCAATAACTTAAACAGGCCTGAAACAGTAAAAGAAAACACAGAGAAAAATGTAGGGCAAAAGTTTCTTGACATTGGTTTTGACAATTACTTCTTAGATATGACACCCAAAGCACAGGCTGTGATGGCAAAAATAGACACATGAGGACATATTAGGCTAAATATTTCCTGTACAACAATGGAAACTGAGACCTCAATCACATCGGAGTCATCACCAGAGACTTAACCATGTTGGTGTCATCACCCGAGACGCTGATCACCACCTGCGGAGGTCTGTTCTGCAGACCCTGACTTAACGACCGGATGAATGAATGCACTCACACACACTAGAACACAGTGAATCTGAGCCGGCTAGGGATTGTCATTAGCTGCTTTCAGAGGGCGACTGCAGTTAACCGACCATGACTCCCTGTTCTTCTTTGCATTTATTCAGTATAGATTTAACAACAGAGGTTCTAAGTCAACACACTTGCAGATAATTAACATGGTTAAAAGAGTGGTTTTATGAAAGATAAGAGGTCTTGGTTCTGGGGCCCAGAATAAACACCATTAATAGGTAACTCCCTTTCCACCTCCAGCTGAAAGGACTATTCAGTATAAAGTTTACATGAGCAAACGAATTAGAGTAGGGACAAAGAAATGTGAGGTAAACAGACTTAACTGGGGAAACTTTATTATCCTAATCTTTTCCCTATGACTTAAATATCTAATGTAATGAACTGGCTGCCTTCAGCCTGTTCCATTAAAATCTTTTGGCCTTCCAAAAGGTTTGAGACTATAATCTTCTAACTTTCCCTAATGTTTCCTTAATATTTTGCCAGTCACCTGAGTGAATCTCAACAGGAAACAACTAAAAAAAAAAAATGAAATGGCAACCAATGTAATGGGAGAAAATATTGGCAAACTCTATATCCGGTAGAGGGTTAATATCCAAAATATATAAGCAACTGCTGCAAATAAATAGTGAAAAAAAAAACTGATTTAAAAAGAGTAAAACATCCTAATAGATGTTTTCCTTAAAGAAGACATACAGATGGCCAAGTTATACAAAAAAGTGATCAACATCACTAGCTATCAGAGAAATTCAAATGAAAACCGATGAGCTATCACTGCAATGAGACTTAATAGTGGAGACGTCAGGGAAATTCAAAACAAAAACAGAAGAAGCTATCACCACAATGAGATTTGATAGTTGAGATGGCTATTATAAAAAAGATTAAAGATGAAAAGTGTTGGAGAGGATATAAAGTAAAGGGAACGCTGTATACTCTTCAAGGGAATGTGAATTGGTATAGCCACTGTGAAAAGAGTATGGAGCACCCTCAAAAATTTAAAAATAGAACTACCATATGATCCACAACTCCACTTTAGTGTATATACGGAAAAAAAAATCAGGCCAGGCACGGTGACTCACATTTGTAATCTCGGTACTTTGGGAGGCCGAGGTGGGAGGATCGCTTCAGCTCAGGAGTTTGAGATCAGCCCTGGCAACATAGTGAGATCCCATCTCTATAAAAAATTAAAAATTAGCTGGGTGTTGTGGAACACACTTGTAGTGAGGCTGTAGTAAGCCATGGTTGTATCAACATACTCCAGCCTGGGCAACAGAGTAAGGCCCAATTTCAAAAAGATAAAGTGAAAAATCAGGAACTCAAAGAGATATCTGCACTAACATGTTCACTCCAGTATTATTCACGATAGCCAAGAGATGGAAACAACCTAATATAAATATACATCAATAGATGAATAGATAAATGTGGCATATACATGCAATCTAATATTACTCATCCCTATTAAAGAAGGAAACTGCACATTTGTGACAACATAAATGAATCTGGAAAATATTATTCTCAAGGCAGACACAGGAAGACAAATGCTATATGATCCTACATATAAGAGGAATGTAAAATAATTCAACTCTTGAAAGTAGAGAATAGAATGGTAAATGCCCAGAATGAAGGGAAGGAACAATGGGAAGGTATTAACCAAAGGTTGCAAGGTTTCAGTTATGCAAGTTGAATAGGTCGTAGAAATCTACTGAGCAGCATAGTGCCTATGGCTAATAATTTTATCTTGTATAATTACAAATTTAAAAGAGTGTATCTTAAGTTGCAAAAAGGGAAGAAGAAATTACTAACACCATTATTTTCTCTTCATTCTACCTGAGATCTTTATTCTCCAGGATAAGTTGGTTTACTTTTTCCCAGTAGTAGCAGGCCTTCCCTTTTCTTAGTCAATGAGTTGTCCTAATGAAGAACATACTTTAGATGTGTCAACATACAGGCTGTCAATCAATGTTGCTTTCTATTTCCTTTGAAGAAGTTTCTTTGATTATTAATATGAATAGATTAATGGGTACAAATGATATAATGATCAGTAGACAAAAGATAAGATAGTACTAATTAAAAGTATATGATAATGTTCAAGGTCACTAGTAATATAAAATTTAAATGAAGTTGAAAAACCACCTTTGCACTCAAATAAGCAACTAAAATAAAAGGTAATATATAATCCATGGTACTTGTGTGTGTGTGTTTGTGTGTATACATATATGTATGATATATATTATAATCTATAACTATATATCTAATGTAGTAGCCACTAGTTATACATGGTTATTTAATGTTAAATTTAAATTAATTCAAATTTAAATATTCATTTATTCAGCTGTACTAGCCACATTTAAATAGCTAAAAAGCCACATGTGATTAGTCACTACCATATTGAATGTCACAGAAATCCAGAACATTTCATTCATCATAGAAAGAAAATTTATAATATACAGCACATTCGTGCAAGATGAAGAGAAAGAGTTTCCAAAAACCAAATTACATAACTTTTTATAAACTTCTTTTTGGTTAAATCTAGTGTAAAGAAAAAAAAATTAAAAAAAAAAAAAAAGCTATGCTTACATTTCAATGAAATAGAGCTAAGATATGGAAGAGTTCCTGGTCATAAAAATAAAAAGAAACCTAATCTTCTCAGGCAGGTCTTTGGTTTAAGCAGAAAATAAACACTTCTTTGGTAATATTATTCAATATCAAAATGTAAGCTTATATTTAATTGTGTAAAGGATGAATATTATATAAGTAACATTCACATAAGAAAGATAAATTTTTATTTGTCCTTTTAGAGTTTTTGGATCATTTATACACATGAAATATAAAATTTATGTTCAAAACATTAGACCAAAATGCTATTATGAAACATTTCAGCTGATCAACTTCATTTTTCTATAGCCTCATTTAATTTAATGAAGGTCTCATTTGTTGATAAAAATAAATTATAAGATTTCCTGGTAGAATAACACATTATCAATGCACCTTATGTCAAAATCAACCTATTCAACTTCTGTCAAGGTCGATGTCTCACAGTTACTTCAATCCCACTTAAAATGTAATAATATACAATAATTTTACTTGTTACCACTTGAGATAAATTGAATACTTTCCATTTCAGTTTCTTGAAAACTGTTTAAAAGCAAAACCAAAACAAACAGTTCTGCTGCTTTTAAAGAAAGAAGATGCCTGATAGTTGTTAGACTAATATGGTGAAGAATCAAACATTACTTTTCTTTCCTGAGCCAGATTTCATTTTATAGATACACAAGCTCTTCAACTGCATTTGAACGTATATTTATATGAAGAAAAACATCTTACGTTGTTACTTTATGCCTGTGTGTGAAGTTTTGAGGAATATTGATGAAGGATAAAGAACATGGCCAGGGTGAAAGAGATGGAATAAGCTTTCCACTGATTACCTATGCCTCTCAAGGTGGCAGGAAACCTGTGCTCTTTTGCATTACTGAAATCTCACAAATTAGACCAGAGCTCAGCATATGGTAATCTCCAAAACTATTTAAAAAATAATGTTGAATTAGGTCATATCATCTTGAGTCTCCTTTTGCTTTTTCTATCAAAAAAAGAGATACTAATACTCACTTGTTTGGAAAATAAAATGTTGATTGGCACGCATGATGGCTTTCAAATAGCTGGTACTTGATATATTGAATTATCTGTGTTTTTATTTGAAATACTGTTTCAAATTATCGAACAATTTTTTTGAAAAAACAAATTCTAGGCATCAGCACACCAGAAGTAAGGACAATTGTTGGAGAAAAGAGTCTTTCATATTAAAATTACGTTAGACATGTAGATAAGTGGGGGTGATGCTAGATTTGCTGGTCCTGTCACCACATGCCTTATCATCTCTGTTGATGAAAAAGTCAAACTCTGTAAAATATTGAAGAGATATATGCTGAGCAAAATGTGGGAACTATGACCTATGAAACAGCTTCAGGAGGTCCTGAGAACATGTGCCAACCATAGCTGGGTTACGCTTGGTTTTATGTTTTAAGGAGACGTAAGACAATGCATATGAGAAATAACCAAGATCAGGGCCAAACTGAAGGAGATACCTGAAAACCCCTCCATAAAAATCAATGAATCCAGGAGCAAATTTTTTTGAGAAAAAAAATAGTAAAATAGATAGACCACTAGCTAGACTAATGAAGAAAAAAAGAGAGAAGAATCAAATAAACACAATCAGAAATAATAAGAGGAATACTACCACTGATCCCATAGAAATACTGAGAGAATATTATAACCATCAGAGAATACTATAAACACCTCTGTGCATATAAACTAGAAAATCAAGAAACGGATAAACTCCCGGACACACAGTCTCTCAACACTGAACCAGGAAGAAATTGAATCCCTGAATAGACCAATAACATGTTCTGAAATTGAGGCAGTAATAAATAGCCTACCAACCCTCAAAAAAGCCTTGGACCAGACAGATTCATAGCAGAATTCTATCAGAGGTACAAAGAAGAGCTGTACCATTTCTACTGAAACTATTCCAATAAATTGAAGAGGAGAGATTTCCCATTTACTCATTCTGTGAGGCCAGAATCATTCTGATACCAAAACCTGGCAGAGATACAACAACAGCAACAAAAACTTCAGGCCAATTTTCTTGACGAACATCAGTGCAAAAATCCTCAATAAAATACTGGCAAACTGAATCCAGCAGAACATCAAAAAGCTTTTTCACCACAATCAAGTTGGCTTTATCCCTGGGATACAAAATGCCATTGTCTCAGCCCAAAAGATTCTTAAGCTGATACACATATTCATCAGTCTCAGAATATAAAATCAATATGCAAAAAATTACTAGCATTCCTATACACCAGCAGGCATGCCAAGAGCCAAATAATGAATGAACTTCCATTCACAATTGCTACAAAATAATAAAATACTTAGGAATACAACTAACAAGAGAAGTGAAGAATCTTTTGAGGAGGACTACAAACCACTGCTCCAAGAAATCAGAGAGCATCAAACAAATGGAAAAACATTCCATGCTCTTGAATAGAAAGAACCAATATCATGAAAATGGTCATACATCTCAAAGTAATTTGTAGATTCAGTGCTTTTTCCATTAAACTACCACAGACATTACTCACATGATTAGAAAAATACTATTGTAAAATTCATATGGAACCAAACTAGAGCATGAAAAACCAAGGCAATCCTAAGCAAAAAGAACAAAGTTGGAGACATCGTGCTACCTGACTTCAAATTATACTACAAGGATACAGTAACCAAAACAGTATGGTACTAGAACAAGAATTGTCACATAGACCAATGGGACAGAATAGAGAACTCAGAAATGAGACTGCACACCTACAACTATCTGATCTTTGACAAACCTGACAAAAACAAGCAATGAGAAAAAGATTCCCTATTTAATAAATTGTGCTGGGAGAATAGGCCAGCTACATGCAGAAAATTCAGACTGGATTTCTTCCTTATGCCATATACAAAAATTAATTCAGATGAAATAAAGACTTAAATGCAAAAGCCAAAATTATAAAAACTCTAGAAGAAAATCTAGGTGATACCATTCAGGACATAGGCACGAGCAAAGATTTTATGATTAACATGCTAAAAGCAAACATTGACAAATGGGATCTAATTAAACTAAACAGCTTCTGCACAGCAAAAGGAACTATCATCATAGTGAATAGACAACCTACAGAATGGGAGAAAATTTTTCCAAACTAGCCATTTGAAAAAGGTCTAATATCCAGATTCTATGAGGAACTTAAACTTACAAGAAAAAAATAACCCTGTTAAAAAGTAGTGAAAGAATATGAACAAACACTTCTAAAAAGAAGACATACATGTGGCCAACAAACACATGAAAAAAAAACTCAACATCACTGATCATTAATGAAATGCAAATCAAAACTATAATGAGATACCATCTCACATCAGTCAGAATGGCTATTACTAAAAAGTCAAAAAACAGCAGATTCTGGTGAGGTTGTATAGAAAAAGGAACACTTTTACAGTTGGTGGGAATATAAATTAGTTCAACAATTGTGGAAAACAGTGGTGATTCCTCAAAGACCTAGAGGCAGAAATACCATTTGATCCAGCAATCTCATTACTGGATATATACCCAAAGAAATATAAATCATTCTATCATAAAGATACATGGACATGCATGTTCATTATAGCACTATTTACAGTAGCAAACTCATGGAATCAATCTAAATACTTGCCAGTGATAGAGTGGATAAAGAAAATGTGGTAAATATACAACGTGGAATATTATGAATCCATAAAAAGAAATATCATGTTCTTTGCAATTTGCAGGGATGTGGATGGAGCCGGAAGCCATTATTCTCAGCAAACTAATGCAGGAACCGAAAACCCAAACACCACGTGTTCTCACTTATAAGTGGAAGCTGAATGATGGCAATACATGGACACATGAGAGGGAAGAACACACACTGGACACCTGTGTGTGTGTGTTGGGGGAGCATCGGGAAGAATAGCTAGTAAATGCTGGGCTTAATACTGGGTGATGGGTTAATCTGTGCCGTAAACCACCACAACATACGCTTATCTATGTAACAAATGTGCTCATCCTGCACATGTACCCATGAACTTAAAAAAAAAATAAAAGGACCAAAAAAATGTCAAATAAACATATTTTGAAGCAAAATACTTTTGTATCTTTCAAGGCCTGCTGTCAGATGATGCTGTACTAGAGTTAGGTTGGAATTTAGTATCTTATTGCTACAAAGAGTCTGTCAGTCTTAAGAGGTTTTTTTTTTTTAAATGCTAATTCTGGTCAGTTGTGCCTGAATTCCAAAGAAAGGGAGTGTGAGGAAACATGTCCAATTCCCGCCCCTCTCACCATGGCCTGAATGAGACATCAGGTTTCTTCAGAATGCCTTTGGCCAAGAGGAGAAGTCCATTCAATAAGCTGGGGTCTTAGAATTCTAATGTTGGTTTCAACTCTCATAGAAAACAAGAACTCCTGAGTAAATCTGAAGAGAATTTGAGAAATTCCATTTTTCATGAAGAAAGACCTAGATTCTAAGGTCTTATGGTTCTACAGACTTGGGCTCTGACTCCTGTTCCACAAATTATAATCTCTCATTTTACTAAAGTTCATTCCTTCTGAATTTTACTTTTCAAAATATCTCAAAATGAGGAAAACATCCCTAGTTATCTTACAAGACTATTGTGAGAAGTAAAGGAAATAATTATACATTATATTTAGCTGGTGACTTGCTCATATTAAGTAATCTGTTAATTATCACAATGATGAGCACTTCACTTTAACAATTTCCATACCAACTCAAACCTTGAAAAAGGCCTAAAAGTTCAGCAAACTTATAACAATTTCCATACCAAAGCTTAACCTTGAAAAAGGCCTCTGGCTTGAGATGAGCAAAGTTATTTTCAGGATACACTAAAAGAACTTTGTTTTAAACTTTGCCCTTTATAATAATAGCCTGGGTCACATTTTTCAAGAGTTACTTATTCAAAACTAGTTTACTATCCTTACTTCTTACATGGACACATCGTGATGTCCACTCTAGTTTTGTACTGTAACCCCAAGATTTCTCAAATATGCATGGAATACATGTACTTTTCAACCTTACATTGTAAATTAATTGTTGAAACATGTAAATCATGGTTTCAGGTTTGAGAGCTTTACTTACACCGCGATAAATAATCCTCAGAATTGTGTTTTGCATTTAGCTACTGTTAGGCTTTGAGTAGTCTTTGACTTCTTGTAAATAAAAATCAAGGTTTTTTTCAAGTCAATGATCTTTAACAATAAAAAGTCACTTTTACCATCATAGGAAATTACGAAAGAAAAATATTCCATATAGGCAGTTGAGAAGATAAACAACTATAGTGTTCTTAGAAGTAAAGTTACTTTGTGTGAAGCTATATAACACTTCCCAACAGACTGAAATAAGATGCACTCCCTAAGTGGGAACAGAAGTGGGTACAATACATCTTTTTCAGTTTCATCCAAATCAAGAATTTTTGCCTATTATAAAATTCATGGTTAATTTTAATTACAAATTATGAACTGAATATCAACTATAGGTTTCAGAAAAGTGTAATAGATATGAATATCAGCTTTGGAATAATTTCTGGAGATGCCAGCCCTGTAATTCCTGGCAAGGTGTTCTAGCCTTTTAACTCTAACTTTACTCTCCTGTAAAATATGAAAAATACCAACTAATTCAAGTAATTGTGGGATTAAATGAGGTAATACATGCACAATGTTTAGCACATAAATTGAATATATTACTGAAATAATTCTCCTCTCTACCTAAATATATCATTATTTGTTATCATTATCATTTTCTGTTAGCTAAGTATTGTTCTAGTGCTAAAGATAAAAACTAATTAGCTAGACTATTGTCCAAATCAAATGTTTCCTTATTAATTCAATCTTTACATATTTTTTTCTCATAAAGTTTCTCTCTTCACTTTTATGACTGTCCTGCCCTGGATATTAGATGGTTTCTTATGTATCTACCTCTGTCCTGGAAATAGCAAGATTCTTGTAGTTGACAGTATCCTTGAAGAACTTTAAAATTTTTTTTCAGAGACAGGGTCTCCCTCTGTCACTTTGGCTAAAGGGCAGTGACATGATCATAGCTCACTGAAGCCTCAAACTCCTGGGTTCAAGCGATCCTCCCAATTAGCTAGGACTATAGGCACCTGCCATCATGCCTAGCTAATTAAAAAAGAAAATGTAGAAATGGCGGTTCCTCTATGTAGCGCAGGATGGTTTCAAACTCCTGGCCTCAAGCTCCTACCTCGGCCTCTCAAAGCACTGGGATTATAGGCATGAGCCACTGCACCAGCCTCTATTCTCTCAGAACTTTATCCATACAGTGCTCCTTCCCCTGTAACAGGTCTAGTGCAGCACCGTGTATATGCCATGGGCACAAACACATTTAAAAAGAAAAAGAGTGAAGAAGAAAGGAGAGTTAAAGAGGGCATGGAAACAAAAGGAGTGGAATGAAATAACATGAAAAGATGAAACGAAAACAGACTAAATAAGGATGCTCTCAGTTATAGAAAGAAAAAGATTCTAGTTCTTTCTCTTTCTTTCCCTCCCTCCCTCCTTTCTTTTCTTTTCTTTCAGAATTCTTCAAGTATTTCTTCAAGAAGCTCTCTTAAGATTAGAAGTGCTTTTGAACTACACATCTCAAAACAATTGATCTCTTTAAATTACTCTGATTAGGAAGAAAAAATGTTTTCATTTCAACATAAGTTTACAGACATTGTGCTTCAAAAATATAACATGAACTAGAGCTGGAAATATGATTTGATGATTAGGATATGCCCTGGTGAAAATGATGATCTCATGTAACAGCTGGACTTTAAAAAAATTATACTTTTGAGTTACTTTGATTTATTTTTATTGTTATTTTTGTATTAATTTCATGATTAACAATTGCATGGCTGTAGAGGGGGTGTTGCTTATCTAAAGGCAATTTTCCCTTCTCCCTTGTTAATTGCTCTTTGATTTTTTTTTACGTGTTCATAATTGTTTACATTCTTCAGAAAAAACATTATCCCCAGCCCCAGCCATTAAAAATGAATCTTAATTAACCTAAAACAATAATGATAATTAGAATCCCCTTTTCCAATGATTAAATTAGATAGCCAGTCCAATGCAATTATTACCCATGAGGGCTTGGGGAAATTTTCTGTGCTTCTAGGAAATATATCTTAATTATTAATGAAGAGCTTTTTGAGATAAAAAGGAAGTTCTTTTTTTAGTCTCTGGAAAAATAGTGTACATAGTTGTAATGCTGGGAGCTGCTGTAGCAATCTGGATGCCAACAGGTGAACTAACAAACCTTCTGAGGTTGGGAGGATAAAAAGATAGAAGGAACATGAGTTCCTAGTGACATTATTTGGATATAATTCACCAGCAGAACTTTTTATTATGTGAAATAATAAATACTATTATTACCTAGCTATCTTGACTCTGGATTTTTTTAGTTACTTGAAAAAAAAAATACCTAATATAATAGATCATATTTGTGGAGAAAACAAAAAGACATTTTAACTAATAGATACTGGTCTACAGAATTTAAAAGTAGCAAATTATCAGTGAAAATATTTCTAAATGTAATACCGTTCCCCAAGTGAATTAGTTTGTTTTCTTCTCTATTTTCTTGAATCATTTTCCATCCTACCATTTGTTATTTTTTTCCATGCTTTTATAAAATCTTCTGGAACTCCCTGAATATAAATCTTTTATAAAGTAAACAATTTATAACTGCAGAAAATAAACTGTTTTTTTTTTTTCACTATTTAATACAACTTTCAAAACACATACTAAGGCATTTTCTGGGAATAATTAGCTCTAAGAAATGATATTTTCATTCTTTTAAAATTTGCATTAAAGAAATATTCTATTTGTAACTGCTGCATGAAAGTAACAACTTATTAAAGATAATTCTAGAGGTATTTTCAAAAATTCTATTAAACCATAAATGAACCATCTCTTTAATATTATTGTTCTCTCAAAGGGTAACACACTGTCAGAGAGTTGTTGTAAAGAAATGACAAGAAATATAATTATGTTTTAATTTATGCTTAGACTACCATAACAGCCATATATATGAAAATACATTTAAACACCTGGGCCACAAATATAACATAAGGCCAGGTGTGGTGGCTCATGCCTGTAATCCCAGCACTATGGGAAGCCAAGGTGGACAGATCCTCAGGTCAGGAGTTCAAGACCAGCCTGGCCAATATGGTGAAACCTCGTCTCTACTAAAATATAAAAACAAAAACCAAAAAATTAGCTGGGCATGGTGGCACACACCTACAGTCCCAGCTACTCGGGATGCTGAGGTATGAGAATTGCTTAAACCCAGGAGACAGAGGTTATGGTGAGTGGAGAGAATGCCACTGCACTCCAGCCTGGGCAACAGAGTGAGAATCTGTCTCAAACAACAACAACAACAAAAAAATAAAAATAATAATAATAATATTTGAGGCTAGGAAAAAAAATCAAAAGAAATGTACTTGAGGAATGTACTTGGACTCTAATCTGATACGAATGAGACAAATGCTGAAATCTCACTGTGTTTCAAAAGACATACAAAATCAATTTCCTTAATGATCAAAATAAATATATTCCTAATTTACAAGTAATTGACACTCAGTGGTTAGAATTTAATTGCAATGCTTATTTAAATAACTAATTTTAATGAAGGCAAAGGGTCGTTTTTAGTAATCTTGAATTAAAATAATAAATAATACAGTAGATTAATGCTTTGAGTTTTCACACTTTTCGAAAGGAAATGACCTCAACTCATTTTGTTGGTTTGAATAGAAATATAAAGGCAGACTGTCACTAAATTTAAATGCTTCTTATAAATGTGAGCATTTACTCTAATGAAGTATTCAGTTTTCAAAGATTATATTTGGAAATAATATTTTACAAGCAAAATATAAGTGTCTTTTCTAATCTCTTGTAGAAATTAACTCATTATATTTTATAATAAATATTCTCTGGTGGCTGAATATTGCCCCATGACCCATCGTAATTTATTTTAAATATATTTTCTTTCAAAATTGAAACATGCACTTTTGAGTATTTTTTTTATTTTTGGTGTCTTATGAGTTAAGCTACAAATAGGCTCATCTGAATTTTGTGTGAAAAATAAAAATCTCACATTTTTAATAGCAATGACCTTGTGGGCTATAACAATCTATTTATCAGATAAGCCAAGTTATGTCTATACTTACATTATGAAGCAGATCACTTTTTTTTTATTTTTGGCAAAATAATTTCAGTATTACCCTCTTTTAATGGCTACTTTAGGCTTTCCCTGTTATGCATATAAGATAAAACCATGCAGAGTTTTAATATCACCTTTAAACATATGATATTTAATGAAAACAAAAAGCAAAAAAATCTTAAGGTAAGGCCAAAAATATAAACATATTTTAATATGACTGGGTGCAGAGCTATAGGTCCCTATTAACTGCCCATTGTGTCTCAAATTTTTATTTTTAAATCTAAAACCATCTGATTTTAAGGCCACATTTTTGCACAGTTCAGAATGGAAATTGTCTCTCTTTCTCTCTCTCATTCTGTCTCTCTTTATACTGACTTAAAAAAAAGCTCTTTAAAAACTGTAGAGCTTGCAGATAAACTGCTTCCAGACAGGTTAAAAGTTAGAGGTTGATCATGGTCTTCCACCACATTGATGTGCTAACAGAAACTCAGCTAATAGCACTGCCTTTCACAGGCATTTGTTAGACTTCCTTGATATAAGAGAACACTAATTTACACTCAGTTGGAACATAGTTAGATAATATTATACTCTATGATAATATTATATTCTAAGATTCATTAATGCTAGCTCAAGTGGTACTCAGCCTGTGGAAAACTCTCTATTCCAAAATATTACAGGATGAAGTCAGAAACATCTGCGAACTTTGTGACTGTTCTTCCTTGCATCTTTATTGGGCATCCAACAGGAAGGTAAATTTGGTCACATGATACTCTTTGTAACTGGTAAATGGGTGTACTATTCCTTGGAAAGCAGGTGGTAGAATATGCTGCACAGAAGTAGAGCAGGTAATTGTCTAAATTTTGCATGTTTTAAGAGCTGACTAGTTGATGGACAACATGGTCACCTGGAAGCTACCATGAAGTCTAAAATTCTCTCTGTCACAATATTGACAATATTGTTTCTTAAGACGTTCCAACATGTGTTTTCTGAGTAGAGAAGAACAGTTAACACCTCAGCAAAATGAAGTTTTTTGATTAGCAAACTTCAGAATAAAAGACTCCTTAGTATATTTATTGCATAATAATAATATAATATAGTCCGATGTCATCTTCTAAAAATATATTTACTTTAATCTCACATATACTCATAGCATTTTAAGCAGTGGCATAGGCATAGATAGCAATTCAACCAAGTTTAAATTAGTTCTAGCTCTTCTCTTCCTAAGCTTTCATCTTTATACCTTACTGCTTAGGATAAAAAGAAAATTCCTGAATACAGAATGATTGAAGCAGAGGGGATGCTTGCAAAGGGACTGAAATGGGAGATTTGAACTTGTGTATCAGTGAAAAGACTTTGGTGTACCTTGGTGATGAATATTTCTTGAAATAAGAGGTCCCTGAAAGACCATTTAGGATGGAAGAATAACAAATATTTGCTTCTTCACAGTTTGTTTAAACATAGGTTTGCCAGGCAAAATACAGGAAGTTCAGTTGAATGTGGGTTTCAGATTGTATTAGTCTGTTCTCACACTGCTATAAAGAACACTGAGACTGGATAATTTAAAAAGGAAAGACATTTAATGGACTCATAGTTCTACATGATTTAGGAGGCCTCAGGGAATTCACAATCATGGTGGAAGGCAAAGCAAACATGTCTTTCTTCACATGGTGGTAGGGGCAGGAGAGAGAATTGATGAGCAAAGGGGGAAAAGCCCCTTATAAAACCAACAGATCTCATGAGAACCCACTCACTATCACAACAACATCAGCATGGAGGTAACTAACCCCATGATTCAATTACCTCTCACCAGGCGCCTCCCATGACATGTGGGGATTATGGGAACTATAAGTCAAGATGAGATTTGGGTTGGAACACAGACAAACCATATCACAGATCAACACTGAATAATGATTATATTTAGTAGAAGTATATATTTATATACTTGTACTAAATAATTATATAGTTATTCTAAAAAATACTTTTTGTTAATCTGATATTTAAATTTAAGTGGACAAGCTGTACTTCTATTTGCTAAATTTGCCAATCTTTTTTACATGGCCATTGTATAAGACATTGTTAGTTTACTTAATTCACAGAACTTCTTCCATTTTTCTTCCAATTGTTTGAAAAATTAATCATAATCAGGCTAAGTCAGTCATAAGCCATGTCGTTTCCCTTGCCACCTATTGGCATAGAGTGAACATATGATATAGCCAATGAGAAATAAGGAGAAGCTAATGAGGACCTTTGTAGTTCTTCCTGGTTAAAAAGTCATCCACAAGAGAATAGTTATTTCTGTCTGCTCCAAAGAAATCAATCACCTGGTCCTTTGTCCTCCCCACATAAATTTACTAGATAGTTGCACTAATGACATGACTAACACCAAGTATAGGAGATTAAAGTTTATAAATGCTCACACCAATGGGGAAGAAGGGCTTCACCAGCCAGAGGTTGGTGATGATGAGGTAATTGAAGAAATAGCAAGGTTAAAGGTGAAAGTTATTTTTTAATTAAAGAGAGGCTACGTTTTATATGCATTCACCTAACTGGTTGGATATGAAATCTAATCGGTAGTCATAGATATTACCAAAAAGAAAATTTGTTCTTCTAAATCTGTCACAGCATGTCAAAAAGGTCACTGAATCACCTAACACACATAGGGTACCTGAGATATTATGAGAGGAGGGAGGGCACAAGGAGAAGCAAGTTGGAGGACCTTCAAAAGCACCACTTGGTCAAAGTGTACTTCTATAAACAGTTGTCACCTGAATACCACAAATTAATGGGCTCTTCTCATTACAATATTACAAGGAAAAATAATACTGAACCACTTTTTTGCTTCTTATTTGGTCATATTTACCTAAGAATATAATATTGGAGACTATGATGGTCATCTTGTAGCAATGATAGAGAAAGCCTGAATTCTTTATATGAAAACCGGGTTGACATACAAACCTTGGATTGTGCACCTCTTGACTCCTTGTTATAAAAACATTCATAAGAATTTTGTTTTTATTTTTTACAACTAAACTCATATCACCAAAATAGTAAAAATTCTTAATTTCTTAATTTCTCTCTTTTTTTTATTGTACTTTAGGTTCTGGGGTACATGTGCAGATCATGCAGGATTGTTGTATAGGTACTTACTTGGCTAGGTGGTTTGCTGCCTCCAACCCCCCATCATCTATATCTGGCATTTCTCCCCATGTTATCCCTCCCCAACTCCCTACCCGCCACTGTCCCTTCCCAAAAGACCCTAGTGGGTGATGCTCCCCTCCCCTGTGTCATGTGTTCTCATTGTTCAACACCCACCTATGAGTGAGAACAAGCGTGTTTGATTTTCTGTTCTTGTGTCAGTTTGCTGAGAATGATGGTTTCCAGATTCATCCATGTTCCTGCAAAGGACACAAACTCATCATTTTTTATAACTGCATAGTATTCCATGGTGTATATGTTATTTCTAAGAAAAGAAGGAGCTTTAAAGATGCCTATGGAGTTTCTTTTATTTGGAAATATTTGCTTAGTAACTACTATGACAAAATACTGATTTAGCCAATACATATAGTCATCCATAAGACAAATAAGCTTTTTTTTGCATTAGGGTAAAATAATTAGAGTTAAAGAAGAAGGAGGGATTCTAAAGTTTAGCTAGAACACTCAGATGAAATGGAAAAAAATGGGTTAAAGATTAAGTGGAAGATAGAGTAAAAAATTGTGGAAATAAAAATGTTATTATGACTTAGACATTCAAGCATAGTAATTATGCAGCAAATTTTATATACAGTTGGAACATCAGGAGGCATTAGAGAAAGATATATATATATATATATATGTATATAGGTATGTGTGTGTCTATATATATATATATGTACATATATCGAGAGAGAGTCACAAGTACATAGGGGGAAGTTAAATATAGGTGGAATGACCTAGGGAAATAATGTAGATAGAAAAGAACAACAAAAACTGAAAGGGACTCAGGGATGTTTTCTAAAATAGTCCAGAGTTTAAAGTGTATTAAGAATCAGCAGCTATTAAAGAACATAGAGAAGCAGTATCCAATGAGGAATACCAGGCATTTTTTCAAAGAGCTCAATTGTATTAAACACTGCTTCGTGGTTGCTTAAAATGAAGACAAAGCAACTTCTATTGATTTTAGCCATGAAAATGCTCTCTGTGACCTTGACAAGAATTCTAAAGTGTATGTTGGAAATTGTATTAGGTAATTTAAAATGTCATTGGCAGGGGGAGAATATCCCAGCACTTTTTCATGAGAAATATGTTCTTGCAGTAACTGAAAGAAGAGAAATGAGGCAGAAGACCCTATGTTTGTGTGCTTCCAAAACAGCTGGAGTATAGTTCATAAGTAATTAAGAGAGGATGAGCACCAGAGCAAATGTGAAAGAAATGGCCTTTGACAATAACTGATAACTGAACAATTTTACATGGTAAGGTTAGATGAAGAATACAGGACCACATATAAGAAGGACTATTAAGTTGGTAATAGAATATTGAGAGAGGTCATATTGATTGAGATTCAATTTCAAAATGAGTTTTGAGTCAAGATTTCACACTCTAAGTGAAGATTGGAGAAAGTATAGTTTGAGGAGACACTTGAATATACAAAATAATTATTGAGATCAAAATAAAACACATTTAATGGATAAAAAATTGTACTACTTGGTAGCATCATCCATTTTAGGATTATCTTTTTGAATTTAAAGATGAATTTAGTCAGTTCAATGCATGTTTTTTCTATAGCAACTTTAGGAAAGAAAATATGTGCTTCAACATTTGTTTGGATTCTATATAAGCATGGAAGTAAAAAGTAAAAGAGTAATGATCATTTTGAAAATCTCATTTCGTTGGAAGTTTGCAAGTATTAATCTGGTAAAGGATTTGCTACAATATGGTTCTTCACATAAATTAACTAGAACAGAAGAAGAGATATGAAAATGTTTGAAGTTTTAAGAAACAAAGGTTTTGAAAAAGACAGAGTTATTGGGCATAACAAGTTCCATATTGTGAACTTGTATGTAGCTTCTTGCTGTAGAAACCATTGTTTTTTGCTGGCTGAAATTTTATTTTTAGCTTCTAGTCATTCACCCTTTTATTTAATTCTCATTGTTAATTTGAACAGATAATTTGGAAAGACTGGTGAAGCACAAAATGTATTTGTCTTGTTAATTTTGTTAACAATTCAATCTACAAGGAGAGTGCATTTTCATAAATAGCTATGACAGTTGGGTAGTTAAAAGCATGAATTCTTCATTCAGAAAACATTCTCCAAAGTGAAACTATAATGCTTGTTCCTTATTTTCATAAGTCTTTGCTTTAAAAAAATAACAGTACTCAAACCATTACTATTATGAGTGACATCCATCCATCCAGTTTAATTTCCCATAATTTTTGTCAGGGCCATTTAGTAAAATTGAGAAAAGAGAAAATATCTAGACAGTGAAAAATCATAATCTTGTAAAAACACTGTAATTTTATGATTTCCTAAATACTCAAATTAGTATATAAGACTTACTGCACAATCTCCTTGTAGATACACTTGTTAACAAAATTAACAACATAAATACACTTCTGTATACACAAGACAAATACTTCTGGAGTCATCTAAATTAGACAGCCCATATTTCCTTTTTGAAGTCAAAATAGGTTCTACAATCCCTCTTAATATATCATTTCTTTTTATGTCATGGATGGTAAAGAAGTTAATCATGGCTATGGCTCAGATGTGTCATGTGTCACCTAAAAAGCATGTATTGAAAACTTAATTGCCATCATAACAGTGTTAAGAAATGGGTCTGTTAAGATGCGATTAGCTGAGGTGGGTGGGATCACTTGAGGTCTAGAGTTTGAGACCAATCGGGCCAACATGGTGAAATCCCATCTCTACTAAAAATACAAAAGTTAACCAGGCATGGTGCCACACACAAGTAATCCCAGTTACATGGGAGGCTGAGGCAGGAGGGTCGCTTGAACCTGGGAAGCAGAGGTTGCAGTGAGCTGAGGTCATACCACTGCACTCCAGCCTGAGCAACAGAGTGAGACTCCCATTCAAAATAAATAAATAAAGATGTGGTTACTTCATGAGGGCTCTATCCTCTTCAGTGGATTAACACCATTATAGTGGGAGTGTGTTCTTTATAAAAGGACAAGTTTGCACCCCACCACCCCCTCCACTTTTCTGCCATGTGAAAAACAGTATTCCTTCTCTCTGGAGGATTCAGCTTCAAAGTGAAGAGGACACCCTAACCAGACACCAAGCCTACCAGTGCCTTGATCTTTGACTTCCCAGCCTCCAAAACTTTGGGAAATAAATTTTTATTTTTTAATAAATTACCTAGACTTAGGTTTTCTGTTATAGCAGCACACACAGTCTAAGACAATTATATTTCAAAGTTTTTTTAGGCGACATTGTAACTCTCATACCATCAATTCTCACAATAAAAAAATCTCAAACCAGAACATCATAATTCTGAGTACTGGCTTTATCTAATTTTTTTTTATAGTGTTTCCTATTTTAAATTCTAAGTTCCAACTCTTTATTATGATAGTAACAACATTAGAAAAAATAAAAAACATAATTAATAAAACACCTAATTATATGACCTGATAAAATAATCATTAGAAACATAATTTCTTCTAGCTTTCTTCTATGTATTTGTAGCTATATATGTAAATGCATATGATAGTCACCTTATGACATGTATAATTTTCATCCTGTGATTTTTTGAATAATTAACCATGCTATGAATTATTAGTATAATGGGTTACTTAGTTGAGTGATTTTAAAAGATGCTTTAGTATCTATTAATTCATTTGTTTTAATAGCTACATGGTGAATATCTGGAACTTGTGGGCATTTCATAGTTTTTGGAATGGTAGATGTCAATTCTTGAGAACGACTTTCTTTTGGAAAAGGTAGCAGAATTGGCCCTGTCTCATAAGTTTTATAAAGCAAAATATAAAGTCCAACCACTTTTTACAAAGAAAATAGTCATTCTATATCTAAATGCAAACATTTCAAACTAAGATGGTAAGTATTATGTTAAGATATGTAAATTAGATTGTTCTTAGCCTACACATGGAATTAGAATATTCACATCAATTTTTAAAATTACGTCAGATTTTCACAACTTTGCTAGTGTTCACTGTCAACCACAAGGGTCATTCAAATTTGAATTATCCAGGATTTTAGAATATTTCATGATGATTAGGTGGGGCTAAGGTTACCCTCTGAAAAAATTCATGTAAGTGGCAGTCATTTCTAGATGTAAATAAGCAGGAGTCTTGCACAGTACGTTTGCCTCTTTTGCACATAAGCCATTGGACACACATTGAGCATTTCCTTTGCTATGTGGGATTTCGAGGACCATAAGACTTTCATATTATGTTAAAAAATTGTGAATTACTTTCTCATGACATACATTTTGTTTTAGTACTGAGGTTGGTTAAGTAAAGCTTTGGTAAAAGTTGGCAGTGTTTTGAGGAGTTGAAAGAGATCTATATGTATATATGATGAGAGAAAGTATATGAAAGCATCCTAAAGATTTCTGCGTCCTCCGGGTCGGCAAAGGAGAGAGAAGGAGCAGAGGCAGGAAACGATGACCAACATGACTGATTGTAAAGCATGTAAGCATAAACCCCAGACTCAAAAAACAAGTGTTACAAAAATTCTAAAAGTATTCTCACATCTTCACAGGGCAATTACACCCTTAAGCATCAACCAAACTCATTTTTCATTTTATATCTCTCTCCTGAGATATTTTTATGGGATTTTTCTGTCATAGAAATAAATAGTAAAATATAATTTGCTTTAGAGAAAATTGTAATATAGATAGTTTTCACAGAACTAATGTACTTAGTACTTTGAACAAGACTATTTGGGTTTATACATTCTAAAACATCAATATTTTTAAAATTTAGTCTAAAATTTATAATACTATAAAATATAACATTTGATTCTTTGAAATAATTAAATGCTTTTATCAGAATCTTTAAATAATTTTTCAGTTTTTCTCTTTAGCAAATACGCATACAGTTATAACTGAATAGAGTAGAAGTCCATCTATTTAAAATAAAATTGGAGTTTCCTTCAGATGTTTGGAATCATATCTACATCACCTTTCTTGCCAGTTAAAATATATACTTCTACTTAAGATATATTCAAAATCCCTTCTATGATTCAACCATTTCTTTAATTTCAACAAGTTTTAATGACATGGTTACCACCTCTTCAGCCTAATACCAGCTAAAACATAAAAGAAATATGGAATGATATCTTTCCTCCATAAAAGATTAGAAATCTTTACATATGGAGTAAAAAACTAGAGAGGATTGCTGGTAATTATTTGCCTGATTTAAATTAGTCATTTACAAGTGCAAATTTTTTAAATGAGAATCACTGATTACTTTATTTTTTAAGACCAAATTATATTTAGTTTTGTAATATTACCTTTAAAAACTCTTTTCCAAAGAAGGTAAAATAAAATCTATAGTCTTTCCACTTCTTTTTAAGTGGAAGCCATTCCTTTCTTCCTGTCAACATTCACTAAGTGTCTGAAAGATAGGTCCCCTGTCTAAATTCCATCCCAACATTATAGAACATAATGGTTTCAGTTCCTCTGAAGGTCATGATAAAGCATTTGTTCAACTTCTTCTAAGTCTTTTGGAACCAGCTCACCATAATAAAATTTTATTTTTCGACGTTTTGGTGCCAAGAAACATGCAATGTATTCTTATGAATTATAACATTTATAGAAAAAATATTAAGGTATATTTGACACTTTTAAAATCAAGCACTGAAAAATATTTGGCTGTTTGCCAAATATCGTGACACAAGTTAGAGAAAGAGGCAAAACTGTGCTCTAGTACTATCTGATTGCAGAGCCTGTCCTTTAAAAAATTGTTCTATTCCGAACCTTTCCTCAGTCCCTCGGCATCATTAAACACTAACATCTTGTAGATACAGCTTTAAAGTACCAGAAATAGGCTTTCTGTTGAGAAATAAGTTCCTACAATATCAAGGTCTCCTTGTCATGTGTCCCCCGGTAGGAGTCTCACCTTGGTGGCTCTTTTCTGAACCGACTTTTTTTATGAGCTCAGGGGTTGGCTCAGCTTCTGCATATTCCTCAGCATTCCACTAATGCTTTCCAGACACTCAGATTCATGGGTGAAAAGTCTAGGTTACAAATATTCTAGCCACACTCCTCAAGAAGTCTCATACGCCCCTGTCCCAGCATAATCTTTTGATGAATGTGGTTAAATCAATTCCAAGGTGTAATTTATTTACATTGGAACAGCAAAATTTCAGTCACATTCGTTCAATCGATTTGTTATTTCATTGAAAATACTCTAGGCTGTGAAACTGTGCAGAGGCATGCCTAACATTGTCTTGCAAATGCCAAAATTAAAAGCTTAGTGTTCAGGGAGAGTAAAGGACAGTAATAATAACCTCCGCACCAGCAAGAAAAACCCTGTTTCTTGGCTGACTTTCTGATTTACACTGCAAATTTCCAACTGTCCATCAGCGAAAATCTCAGTAGCTGTATTTTTGCTCTATCAGAGAATAATTTAAAATATTTTCTTTTCTGCTTACATGGACATGGTGTTCTCACTCTTACAAACCTAGAATTTACATCTTTTAAGATTTAAATACGTCACCGATTGCAGCAGAGAAAGTGATGTGAACTTCGCTGCATTCTCCAAACTGCTGCTCTGAGCCTAGAAAGAGGGGTGGAAGGTTCAATCTCTATTTATTTGATCTTAAAGTTTTGCTATTTCAGTGAAAAATAATGTGTTAGGGGACAGGACACTCAATCTGCTGCTGGCCAGCATATTGATTGTATATGCTGTGATTTGCTATCTGGATAAAGAAATATTTTGGCATCACGGCTGGAGTTGGATATTGGCAGATTTATTGAGAAGCAAATTCAATATATTAGAGGATTTACTCCATTCTTGTTCTTTACAAACTATGTCCTGCGACTATAGTTATGCAATGTTGTTTTTGTGGGGAGGGTGAGTTTTGAGGAATTTACATCTTAACATATTCCTGGTTGTAACTTTATTTTTCAGTTGTCAGTCAAGTCATATACCATTTACAGATAAATCTTGGAAAATACGGTAGAGTTTCATTGCTTCAAGGATCCCTGTGAGCATCATTAACTTATTTTCTGGTAAGATAACAGAGTTAAGGAGAAGCACAGCTAGTTAGTGGAAGTACAGGACCTAGATCTGATTTTTCTCATTTGAGGTCATTCATTAACAACTCAAGACAACAGGCAACATTTGAGAACTGAAGAGCTTTTTATATGTTGTCTCATTCACTATTATCATTTACACTGTTTGAAGTTTAGTGACTATCTCTGCAGGAGTGAAATATTTGTATTTTTTAAATCAAGTAGTCTAATAGAGACTATTCATTATGAAAAATTCATGAGTAATTTCTGTTCTATTTAATTATGTGACTCAATTTCTTCATCTTTCAGTTGTGATAACACTAATATCTGCCTCACAGATTTGTAACAATACCTGGACACATGGTAAGTACTACATATAAGTATTTGTTAGGTTAGAGTCCTCTTATTCTAGAAAATAGAGCTTAACCAGTTGAAGCATGATTTTAATAATGCAACGTAAAACCAAGAAGTTTTCTCCATGAATCAGATGACTAGTGTTTCAGCTTGGAAGGAAGCAAAGTGTCCCGAAAATATAAGTAACTGTTTAGACAAGGGCTTATATAAACAAAATAGCCTCAGCTGTGATTTAGCGGAAAGTCTGAGACAGAATAATGAAATGGAGAAGCCATTTCTATGACTTTCACTCTTGTTTGTCAATGAGTCTATGATTCCAGGTCCTAAAATTTTATGTAAGATTACTTTTAATTCTTTGGAGGGGGAAAAAAAAGGGCAAGACAAACATGAAAAAAGATTTCATTAAATTCTTTGAATTGTATATTGAAGATATTTTTATGGCGTATTGGCATCCTGAAAGTAATACTTAAATAATTTCCCAGCATGGTATAATCTATGCCTGCACATATTTTGCATAAGTTATTACCTTCTACCAAGGAATGAAAATGAGAATTGTTTAAAATGGGATATGCTTGATAGTGAATCAAATTTCCCTAGTATGTAAATTATTTCCTGGGAGTGAATAAGGCACATTGGGAGCAATTTAATAAATGATACCCTGGAGGTCTGAATGGATTAATGAAGCTGATTATCCTTTTCCTGCAGAAGGAGAAAACTGTCACTCTGCAGTTAGCCTAAATGAGCTCTCCATAGTGTCACTTGAAGGTATTTTTGCGTGGAGAAAGGAGATAAATATAGGTGCCCCATTTAATTCTTCTTAGGGCAGAGCGACTTTATATGATTACTTTCTTTCTCTCTCAATATGGTGTCACTAGCAAAGAAGGATATAGTCTTGGAGAAAAAGAGTGAGCTGATTCTGTTAAAATAAAACATATCTGCCCTGGTGGTGTGGAGCCTTGCCCAAGGTGAATGCCATAGTCTTTCTCTCCTAAATACCAACACTGATGGCTGCACCTGGCCTCCTCTGCAGTGGTTCACAGGTGTTTTTCTATAAAGCACTTCTATGGAGAAGGCACAGTGCTCTTTACACAGCAACCAACAGCAGGTGAGGTGCTTATAAGTCCCAATCAGAACACAGAGTCTTATCCTTATATTAGAAATCACTGTATTTGTTATCAACTGTTGTGTGACAAAGTATCACAAATATAGAGGCTTAAAACAACAAAAATGTATGATATCACTCTCTTAGTCAGTTTGGGCTGCTGTAACAGAAATCTCATAGATGGAATGGCTTAAACAATAATAAATTATTTCTCATGGTTCTGGAGGCTAAAAAGTCAAAAATCAAGGTGCTGGCCAACTTGGGTCCCCCGGGGGCCCTCCACCTTGTGTGCGGATTGCTGCCTTCTTGCTATATCCTCACATGGCAGAGAGAGAGAAAGAGGGAGATTGGGTTTCTTCATTTCCTTATAAGAACACTGATTCCATCAAGGAGACCCCATCTTCAGGACTTCACCTAAACCAAATTATCTCCCAAAGGCTTTACCTCCTAATGCTAAACCACTGAGGGTTAGAGTTTAAACATACAAAATTGGGAGAGACATAAATATGGGGTTCGTAGCACTCACACTCTCCTTGATTCAGGAATCTGGGCACAGGTTTGCTGGGTCCTCGTCTCAGTGTCTCACAGGCTGAAATCAAGGTATCGGCTGGAGTCACAGTATTATCTGAGTCTTAGCTTTCTCTTCCAAGCACATTCAGAATAATTGTTGGCAAAATTATTTTCCTTGAGAATGTTGGACTGAGTTCTTTATTTGCTTGCTAGTTGTTGGCTAAGGATGTTTTCAGTTTCCAAAGCTGTTTCTAGAGGCCATCCTCAGGTCCTCGCCATGTAGTCCATAGCATCTGGCTCCATCAAAGCAAGGGGTCCGTCATTTTAAGGGCTCACTGATTCAGTTTAGTCCACTCAGGATAATTCTTTATTTGCATAACTCAAAGTCAATAAATTAGCAACTCCAATTACATCTGCAAAATCCCATTTGCTATATATAAGGTAACATAACCACAGAAGTGCTTTCTCATTATATTTACAGGATCTGCACACACTCAAAAGAAGGAGATTAAATAGAATATGAATCACTGGGAGTTATAGGTGAATCCTGTGTACCATAGATATACCATTTTTCTCATCTGGGTATACACTTGTAGAAGTATATGTGTGCACACACATTCACACACATGTATGATATGGATATGGTATACATATATTAAAGTTTCAGGCTTACAAAAATTTCCGTGCTGCCAATTTAACTCTTTTCTTTCCTTGGTAGTATGATATTTCAAAAAAATAAATAGATATATATGCCTGTTGAAAAAAAAAACAGACTAACTTGCTACCCATCTAAGAATTAAAAATATAGTAGTATTATCTCTACATTTAAGCATTGCAGTGCAGACAATATTCAGTGCTGTAATCAAGAAAGTGAAAAAAAATTTTTTCATTTAGAGCAAGGACAGATTAATTTCCTTTTTTTTTTTTTTTTTTTTTTTTGAGATGGAAAGGTGCAGTCTCACTCTGTTACCCAGGTGGTAGTGCAGTGGCACAATTTTGACTCACTGCAACCTCCGACTCCCGGGTTCAAGTGATTCTCCTGCCTCAGGTTCCCGAGTAGCTTTGATTACAAGCATGCACCACCATGCTCAGCTATGTTTTGTATTTTTAGTAGAGACAGGGTTTTGCCATGTTGACAAGGCTGGTCTTGAACCCCTAACCTCAGGTGATCCACTCGCCTCCAGCTTCCAAAACTGCTAGGATTATAGGCGTGAGCCCCTATGCCAGGACAGATTAATTTCAAGGGATTTTCAGAAAAAAGAGCGAATCTTAGATACCTTGTGGTGGAGGACAAATTAAAAAGTCAGGCTATCAAAGTTGTCAAAAGATTTTAAGCTTTGGAGTGGATATTGATAACTTTTCAGATTCTTTATCAAATTAGCCATTGTTTATTTAACCAGTATTATTGAGCACTGAAAAGAGATGAGGTGCTATCTTTGTTAGTGCTGAATATATACCCAAAACAAGTGGCTAAGTAGGCCATATATGTTAATTCATGTAATACCTACAACAACCCTAAATACAGAATAATTATAGGAGAATTAGTTATGGATGAAAGAGAGAGAGAAAATCTAGAGGCTTCCATAATAATCTGGTTCTTGAGATGAAATCTAAGGCTGTATGGAAATTATTAAGCTAACAAATATGAAGTAGAGAAATTAAGTATATAAGGCAACTAGGCACTGGAGTGTATGGCACGTTTGGGAACTACAGCTTGTTCAATATTACCAGAACATGACTGTGGGTTTAAGAGAGTCCTACAAGGAAATACGACAACTAAATTGCAGAAAGGTGCTTCTTCCTTTGCTCTGTCCCTAACCAGGATACAGGACTTGGCAAGTAGTAGAGTGATGGCACAACTTCAGGCCCAATTTATTCTCACACTAGGATGCTCAGAAGGATGAGTCTAAATTTATCTAAATTTATCTTCCCAGATTTCTGATCTGGGTCATGAGAGAGGTAAAGGAATTCAGAAATAAAGCTCAATGGAATCAAATGAGTTAAAAGTGGATTATGCTCTGTGATAAGGAACTATGTGTACCAAGATGCCAAAATTCATTCTAAAAAGAGGTACACATACTACAAAAATACATAATAAGTATGTGGATATTAGAATAATAACCTACGTTCTGCTTCTCAGATGGGTTCCTGTGATGGATCAACAACCTTGTCAAGAACTTCGAGCCACCTTAACATCAAAGAGTAGATTAGAAGGAGCAGCATCTTGTATGAAGCAACTTTACAGGGCTGATTTCATATTACAGAGTCTCAGTAAGTCCTAATTTAAATTTTCTGCTCTTGAGAGATACGAACATGACCTTGAGAACCATCAAAGGGACATATGCATAAGGAACGTTGTAGGCAAAATAAGTGTAGATTTGCCAAACAAATAACAAAATGGACTATCAAGCCTGCTGATGTCAATATGGATAGATGACCAGAATTAACCCCATGTTATCCTCTCTGTCCCATTCCATGAAGAAAAATACATCCCTGGAACTTAGATTTAACCTTCATGTAAAGGCAAGTAGAGAAATTTTAAGTTGGATTTATTATAAATAATTGAGTTTCATGGGGAAACTAAAATGATAAAATAAAACAAATAGAACATAACTATTAATGATATGGAATTCCAATGAATTAACTAAGGCCCTACTAAAATTGAAAGCTGTAAATGGAAACTGAGTTCTACTGAACTCATGATTTACTGGATTCAAATAAAGTTCAAATCCCTTAGTATTCATACATTATCTTTTAAGAATTTGCTGTGTCTACCAGAACAGAAAACCACACACTGCATATTTCCACTCATAAGTGGGAGTTGAACAATGAGAACATATGGACACAGGGAGGAGAACATCACACACCAGGACCTGTCAGGGGGTGGATAGCAAAGGGAGGGATAGCATTAGAAGAAATACCTAATGTAGATGACGGGAAGATGGGTGCAGCAAACCACCATGGTGCTTATGTACCTATGTAACAAACCTGCACATTTTGCACATGTACCACAAAACTTAAAGTATCATAATAAAAAATAAAATGAGAGAAAAAAAAGAATTTGCTAACATAGTTCATTACTTGAACGCTCTTGCCAGTCCTAAAGTCTTCTGTCACAAATCTCATGTCTAGAAAAACTATAACATTGATGATCTTTATCTACAAATGAGTTAAAATCACATAAAAATAATAATATAGGGTATATGAAAATCAATTATATAGTATATAAAAATTATCAATGATATAGTATATGAAGATCATCAGTGATACAGTATATACAAATCATTAATGATATAGTTCTTCCATATTGTATCATGAGAATGGTGATAGAAGAATTTAGGACAGGCAAGAGAGTTCAAGTGATAAACTCTATTATTAGATACTGGCTAATTATTAAAAGACAATGTGTGAATACTAAGGAATTGGTATTTTATTTAAATACAGTAATATCATCAAATAATTTTAAGCAAAATGATCAGTTTTAGATTTTTTAAATATTCTATGGCTGCAGTAAAGATGATGTGCTGGAGTCTATTGGGATGGAAGACAAAAAGCCTTTATCAATGGATTCATGTTAATCCTTTGGTTTGGATGATTCAGAATAAAAATCAAAATAGTATGATATCATTGTTTACATTCTTATAAGTAAATAATTAGTTATGTTGATTGAGAGAAAAGGAATAACCAAGAAAGAAGATCCTCAGGTCATATGAGTTAGATTGAAAATAATGTCTTTTGTTCAGATAAGAAAGGTAGGCAGGAACCAGCAGTGGTGATGAAAATGGTGGCTCTGTGTATTTCTGGGCCATACAGATCAGAAAGGTGAATGTTCCTGTACCTTCAGAGAGAAATCTAGAGGAAAACAGAGTGGGCTCATCAGCATAGAGGTGGTAGGTAAAGACAGGGAATGATAGAACACACAAAATACATAAAGGTAAATAGATGTTGAATATGGAATTCTGAGAGATTAGGAGATAAATAATACTTTAAAAAAACATGACACACAGAAAAGAGTGAACCAGCTCACATAGAAAACATTGCTTTACTCAAAGACAAGAAAGGAGACAGTTTCAAGAAGAAAAGACAAGATCAACAGTGTAAAATGTCAAAAAGAGTTCAAATATAATAAGGACCAAAATGTGTCTATTAGATTAAGCAAAGAATAAGAAAGACAGTGATGACCTTTGTGAAATATTTAATAACATGGTAAGGGCAGAAGTTAAATTGTAGAAACTTGAGAAATGGATAGGAGGGAAAACCTCAGTCTTTCAAAAAAATTCATCAAGAAGAGAAGGAAGGTTGAATGGTAGTTAAAAAAGCAAGGTGACCATAGTGTAGAGCATGTATTCTTAGTGAGGACAATATCACCCCCATGGGGAAAGTTAGGATGTTTTTTTTTTGGTAGGTGGAAATGAAAGAAATCTTATTAATGTGCAAAGCATTGACATGTGTGTAATCAATAGACCATGTATTTCATGGGATGAAATTAAGAAAAAAAATCTCTAAAAAGATTTCTTAAAAGGAAAATTTTAATAATAATTTTTTAAAATTTAGAGGGAAATTTAGGTAAACTAGTAGTATGTGCTGAAAAAAGATAGTATTAAAAGACAGATGATAAAGAAGACTATAACTAATATAAAAGAAAATAAAAAGCAGACGGACAAAAGGACCCAGATTAAAAGAAAAAGATGAACCTTAGAAAGTGTCAATGACAATATTTCCTTTGAAAGGAGGAAATGGGTAGAAATTGAAAGAAAGACACATTTTATAAATTGGAATGTCTTGTTTGTGACTTGTACCACCTTGCTCCAAAGAAATGAAGTCATTTGCTAAGAGTAAAGGATTAAAAGATTAGATAAAAAGATTAAGATAAGGATTCATATTTTCCTGCGGAGGTGTGCTCCAATCAAAAGAGCCTTTGAAAAGGTTTGGCTCTTCTTGAAGGAAAAGTTTCAAAATGTGAAATCTTTCCTGCTGGCCTTGACGAAGCAAATAGCCATTTTGTGAAACATCTATGAGAAATAGTCAAATGGCAAAACCGGAGAGTGGCTTGTGGGTCAAAGATAAGAAAAGAGACAGTTTCAAGAAGAATAGACAAAATCAGCTCTGATCTTGGAGCTCTGAACTTGTATGTAGGAGCTCAGAGCCATTCCTATTAGGTATTTAGAAAGAAAATGGGAACTCAGTTGTACAACCATAAGGACATATAGTTCTAGATCTAGGCATTTCTAGTTCTAGATCCTTGAGGAATCACTACACTGTCTTCTAAATTATTCAGGTCTAAACATTTTAGACGTTGGTTCAGAAATATCTGACCAAGAAACTCCCTCAAAAGCAAATGCAACATAAACAAAGATAAATATGTGGGACTTAATAAACCTAAAAAGTGTCTTTAGAGCAAAATATGTAATCAGCAGAGTTAACAGACAACCCACAAAGTGGGAGAAAATCTTTGCCATCCATACATTCAACAAAGAACTAATATCCAGAATCTACAAGGAGCTCAAATAAATCAGCAAAAAAACAAAAACAAACAAACAAAAAAACAATCTCATGAAGAAGTAGGCTAAGTACATGAATAGGCAATTCTCAAAAGAAGATATACTAACGACCAACAAACATATCAAAAAATGCTCCATTTGACAAAGCAATCCCATTACTGGGTATATACCTAAAGGATTATAAAACATTCAACTATAAAGACACATGCACACCTATGTTTATTGTGGCACTGTTTACAATAGCGAAGACTTGGAACCAACCCAAATGCCCATCAGTGTTAGACTGAATAAAGAAAATGTGGCACATAAACACCATGGAATACTATGCAGCCATAAAATGAGTTCATGTCCTTTTTAGGGACAAGGATGAAGCTGGAAACCATCATTCTCAGCAAACTGACACGAGAACAGAAAATCAAACACTGCATGTTCTCACTCATAAGTGGGTGTTGAACAATGAGAACACACAGACACAGGGAGGGGTATATCACACACCGGGGCTTGTCAGGGGGTAGAGGGACTAGGGAAGGGATAGCAGGGGGTGGGGAGATTGGTGAGAGCTAACATTAGGAGAAATACCTACTGTAGATAATGGGGGGGGAGATGGATACAACAAACAACCATGGCACGTGTATACCTATGTAACAAGCGTGCACATTCTGCACATGTACCCTAGAACTTAAAATATAATACAAAAGAAACATGAAAATGATATGAATCTTGACCAAGATGATCTTAATGAAAGCGTTTTCTTTCTTTTTCTAGGCCCCTGACCTCACTTTTCCTAGAGCATTTAATTTAGAAAACTTGCAGTCAATTCTTTATCTACTTCTTTGAGATGTAAATCTTCTCCCAGCCTCTTGACAATTTTACAATCGTGGATTGTCTTTCTTAAGGACCTGGGGGCCATTCCTTTGAAATGTAATCATCAAAGAAAATAGTACCCTTATCTTCCAGTCACTGTGGGTTGGGGGAGGGTAGGAGCCTGACTTCAGTGAGAGTCTTGCTCCAGGCTGTAAAACTACCTCTTGTAGTGAAGATAAGAGAAAGTTTACTTTTTCTCTGGGTAACACGCAGAGGGTCTTATGATACCCCCCATCTGAGCCTATTGCTTCAGTGCTTCGGTGTTAATACTGGTCTCTCTTTCCCTTGCAATGCCTTAAATAACATCTTCCTCACCTGTTTAAAAAAAAAAAGAAAAGAGAAGTTGCTCAACAGCACTAATGATCAGGGAAATGTAAATCAAAACCACAATGCCACAGCACCTTACTCTTGCAAAAATGGCCATAACTAAAAAATTAAAAATAAAAAAAAATAGATACAGGCATGATGTGGTGAAAATGGAACATTTTTACACTGCTGATGGGACTGTAAACTAGTACAATCACTATTGAAAACGGTGAGAAGATTCCTTTTTTTTTTTTTTTTTTTTTTTTTTTGAGACGGAGTTTTGCTCTTGTTACCCAGGCTAGCGTGCAATGGTGCCATCTCGGCTCACCGCAACCCCCGCCTCCTGGGTTCAGGCAATTCTCCTGCCTCATCCTCCCGAGTAGCTGGGAGTACAGGCACGCGCCACCATGCCCAGCTAATTTTTGTGTTTTTAGTAGAGACAGGGTTTCACCATGTTGACCAGGATGGTCTCGATCTCTTGACCTCGTGATCCACCTGCCTCAGCCTCCCAAAGTGCTGGCATTATAGGCGTGAGCCACCGCACCCGGCCAAGATTCCTTAAAGAACTAAAGGTAGAACTATCATTTGATCCAGCAATCCCACTACTGGGTATCCACCAAGAGGAAAATAAGTCATTATACAAAAAAGATATTTGCATGTACATATTTATAACAGTGCAATTAACAATTGCAAAAATATGGAACCCACCCATGAATCAACAAGTGAATAACCAATACCATGAAATACTACTCAGCCATAAAAAAGGAGTGAAATAATGCCATTCACAGCAACCTGGATGGAATTTGAGATCATTTTTCTAAGTGCAGTAACTCAGAAATGGAAAACCAATCATCTTATGTTCTCACTTAAAACTGGGAGTTAAGCTATGAGGATGCAAAGGCATGAGAATGACACAATGGACTTGGGACTCAGGGAAATGGGGGAGGGCATGAGGGGTAAAAGACTATACATTGGGTATGGTGTGCACTTATCTGGTGATAGGTGAACCAAAATCTCCAAAATCACCACTAAAGAACTTATTAATGTAACCAAACACCACCTGTGGGTATGTGCTTCTCATTGGTCACAGAACCTGCATAAGAACACTCAAACATCAAATAAGTTGGAAGGCAAACACCAAGAACCTATGGAAACAAAAAAAATAAGAAAATAGGAGTTGTCAACTAAGACTTTTCTACGAGAATGTTGTACAACTGCTAAATTATGAAATTATACTAGAATAAAATTTAAAAATAATAAAATAAAGTAGACTAGTTGTTGACTAGTGTTGATGGGTGGTGGTGGTAAGATTGGGGAAAAGTGTGAAGTGGGTGACTGCTGAAAAATACAGTGTTTCCACTGGGCGCAGTGGCTCATGCCTGTAATCCCAGCACTTTAGGAGGCCAAGGTGGGCGGATCATGAGGTCAAGAAATTAAGACCATCCTGGCCAACAGGGTGAAACTCCGTCTCTACCAAAAATACAAAAATAAATTAGTGGGGCATGGTGGTGTGTCCTGTAATCCCAGCTACTTGGGAGGCTGAGGCAGGAGAATCACTTGCACCCGGGAGGCAGAGGTTGCAGTGGGCCGAGATCACACCACTGCACTCCAGCCTGTCAAAAGAGTGAGACTGCGAAAAGAAAAAAAAAAAAAAAAAAAAAAAAATATATATATATATATACAGGGTATCCAATTGGGGTGATGAAGATATTCACGATTGTGGTTGCACAACTCTGTGAATATACTAAAAGCTATTAAATTGTAAACTGTAAACAGGTTAATACAAAATTCAAAAGGGAATGAGCTGCACTCACTGATAGAGGCCTCCCTCACGGAAATTCAGACCTCAGGTATGTATTGAACTGTAAAATTCCTTCCAACACAGATGCTATGTCATATAAGCTTGCTAAAAAAAGGAGAGGATAGATTTTCTTTAAGTTTGATCACATTGTTAATCCAGGGAAATTCCATCTTCAAAGCTGGAAGATGTGGTAGCTGAAGGTTAGGCGGATGTAGATACTGAGGGTAAAGGAAGAAATGGGAAAATGTCAAAAGCCATATTTCTTTATTTTCTTTTCTGCTCATTTGACAAGTAGCAGTTAGGTTTGCCTGGTACTATCCTGAGTTCAGCTACTTTTGGGTATGCATTTCTCAGCACTCACAGAACTTACATCACAACACTCAAACATCAAGTAAGTTGGGAGGCAAACACCAAATAATTAGTGAATAGGGCAAAGGAGTTTAAAATCAAACGCTTAGTTTTGCATCCTAGGCTATAAACACCATTAGACCTCAGTAAAAAAGAAAAGATATATAGTGGCAGCATCAAGGAAAATTTTTAAATAAACTGGGCCTTGAGTTTAGCCTTTAAAGGATAAAAAAGAGGCGTTATTCAAATTCAATTTCCTAATGATCATATCTATTTACCGAGTTTGTAATAACAATGGATAGTATTTTATGGCTTAAGTACTAAAAACTGTTAGTTTTATGTGTTTATTATCTTACTTTTAAACTCATAACAATCCTATTATATATGAGTCCATATTTCTCCCATTTTAGACGTGAGGAAAGTGAGAGAAGAAAAAGCTTATATAGTTTGCTTAACATTGCACAGCTAGAAATGGCAGATTCAGTAGTCGATCTCATTTAATAAGACTTCTGATCCTAGGTATTTAAATAGAATATCACTGTCTCAGTGCAGGAACTGTAAAAGGCACTGAACTAAGGCTTAGTGGAAGACACCGCTGATTTTTTTCAACTGAAGCTCTAAAGCCTGCCATAGCAGAAGGAAGATTGATATAAAATAAACAAAATACAACTGGGAAAAGTGTGATGAATTTTAAATTTATATACAAAGCAAATACTAAGGGACCACAGTGGTAGGTGAGATTAGTTTAGCTGATGACATTGGGGACAACTTCACGGAGGAGGTAATATTTAATTTTGACTTTGAAGAAGAGGTACAATTTTGAGCATTTTTATCACTCTAATAATTTGATATAGACAGATGATGTTTGCTGTTATGGGTTGAAGCAAAAACTCCAGTGGAAATAAAGAGAGAATTTTCCCCCTTCATAAGACAAAACATGCTCTGCCACCAGAAAAGAAAAATCAGACACACAATTCTTTAGATGCTGTGGCTATCTTGTACTAAAACAACATTTTGTTTCATACATGCTGCACCATGTTAAAGCACACCTCACATGCAATTTTCTTTTAATTGCATGATTTTGATATAATGCAATGTTTCCCTATGGATTAATAAAATTAATGTTGTAAGAGTATAGTTATGTGCTTCATTGAGTTCTTATAAAATAACCTAGAGAAGAAATTAGACTAACATTATTTTGAGCTAAGGGAACATTTTGCAATGACACTAGTAAAGCAATTTAAAAAAATTACAATTTTTTAAATCAACCTGCTAAATTATCTTCTTTGGTTTTCTCTTCCCTCTCAGCCCTGGACTTGGGTTCCACATCTTAGAATCACTTAAGGAAGAATGCCCTTAATCTGCTCTCAAACTAGGCTTCTCCTGCACCATCTAGTCACTTTGAGTTAAAGCTTTAGTGGTAGAAAACATTGCCAGAATCGGACTGTGATATCTACCTTGTAATTCAGTCTCCCATGAAACTTTCAGGGCCTTTTGGGTCAGCTGTTTTATGTGCCACTGGCCTCACACGCATCCCAGAAGTGCACCATGCTATCCACAAAATAGACATCTCTGACTGAATGCCTCATGCTCAGTGACACCTCCGTTATAGCGATATCCCTATGGACAAAGATCTAAAGGTAGGTGGGGGCAGAAGAGTTGAAAATAAAACAAATATAGATAAAAGATAGAACTAATTACTGAAAAGTTGTGAATTCTATGCTAGAAAATAATGAACTTTATGAAGTAAATAATTTGAATTTCTTGAAGCTTAGTGTCAGTACCAGGATATGGTACTGTGTTTTGTCACCGGTATTGTAAACACAATCATGAGGGGGAGATAATGAAGGAAGGTAAATCCATTGAGAATATTGTATTGATTCAAACATGTGGTGACGATGGCCAGCAGTGGAAGTTGAGTGGGAATTAATCAAGAGGGCAGATGAGAAAGGAGCTGCAGACACAGCACAAATAGAAAATTGCACCACACCTAAGGGATGGGTTAGTAGCAGAAATGAGTGTAAAATGTTCAGCCTGGGAGACTGACAAGTTTAATTTACTCAAGAAAATCTTACTGAGTATCTAAAAACATGCTTTCCTCAGAAAGAGGCAATTGAATATAGAAACAAAAGCTACAATCATACCATCGGGAAGCTCACAGTTGATCATGAAATGTCCATAGTTAGAACAATAAAAATTACTAATAATGATAAGTGATGGAACTTCAACAAATAGTTTTCATGCTTATACATAGACGCCATGACATGAAAGTATGGTATTCAGGAAAAGCTTAAACACATACGTGACTATTAAGACAAGTGTGCACGCCTTTTCTAGACATAGTTCGATGAGAAAAGAACATTCTTGGAAAAAAGACAAATAACTTTAAATGTAGAGAGATGAAAAAACCCTCAACTTGTAATGCTGTAACTAATGCCTAGAAGTTAGAGTTTAGTAGAGAAAGGAGGAAGAAAAGAGTAAAATATTAGGTGGTCAGAGAGTTTTTCATGAAAGACTTCTGTGGATATTGCCTTGACTCAATGGAGAAACATTAAAGGATTTTAAGCAGGGAAGGTCAGATTTGTATTTTAAAAAGCTCTGTGATAGCATCATGGAGAATTGATCTTGTGTTGATCAGACTGGAAACAGTAGAATCGGTAGGGAAATTTTACTGTAAAAGAGAAGAGGAATAGTGGGGACCTTTACTAATGGAGGGTAGGGCCAAAGAGAATAGAGGTCAGAAAACAGATTGAAAATGGTTTATTAAGGGAATAAAATTAATATTATATGATGAATAAAGATGTGCTGAAATTTTACTTCTTCAAAAAGGCCTTCCCTACTAAAGCTCACTAACTAGCCACCGATGGCAGAAGCATCTGTCTAACCACATCTGTTTATCCCATGCTTTCTTAATAACACAATGCAATCTCATTTGAACTAAAGATGAAAAAAGATATCTCTTTCAGTATGATGTCTTCAATTAGAGTTAGATGAGGTTGTTTTGCGGAGTCTCCAGGAATATTGTTAAAACATGTTAATCGCTTTGAGAGCCTCTCTTTTTCTCTTCTGTGCTTTATGTTTTCTGCTGACTGGAACTTAGACTCAATAGCTGAAATCTCAGCAGACTTCATGAATTAAGAAGTGACCTTGTGTTGAAAGCTCTACATGAGGGTTATAGAGGAGAGTAACTCGTGGGTCCCTGAAGAAATTGATGCCACCATACAAGCTGTGGACTCCCTACAAATAAATTTTCTCTGCAATGAAAGAAAATTAAATTTTAATATCACCACTGTTATTTTAGGTTTTAAGTTTTATGCAGCCAAACCTAATCATAAATGATATAACTCTCCAATCATAATCCATATTCTTTGTGCTTTTGATTATCTAAAATCACATATTTTATTTTTATATATTCCTTGTCAACTCCTCCCCAGTGAATTATAAGTGGTATGAGGGAAGAATTATTGTTTGTCTTGTTATTCTGTCTTTAGCACCTAGAACACTGTCTAGCATAAATTGAGTGACCAGTAAATATCCTTTGGATGACTGAATGAATGAATAAAATAGATAGAGGATATAGGAGAGTCAAATATATCAAATACTTGTTTCTGGCTTTGGAGGATACCCAGATGATGTAAATATTTTTCGAAATAAAAAAAAATAGTGGGTCTGAGGATAGAATGAGTTCCTTTTTTATCACCTTGTACCTGAGGTATATATTTTATAGCCAGGTTGAATCATACAGTTAGAAATTTAGGTACATGGACATAGAGCTCAAAAGACTGTTCTGGGCTTGGAAATAACTGTATCGTTAAGCATAAGAATACAGATGATATTGTAATCTAAAGTTCAGGGAAGTCATGGACAGAGCGAAGCATTGAGAGCAGAGCTATATAAGCAAACAATATGTTCAATAGAAGAAGAGGTGTTAGAAAGGTAGGAAAATAAAGGCAGACACACCTTGTCCGTGGAGCAGGTGAGAGAACAAAGAATGAAAACGGAGTCAACTACTAGACTAGAAGTAAGATAATAATATCCAACTAAAAAATACTGTAAATATTGGGAAAACAGTAGATTTCGTGAAGTGAAAAGAGATCATTACATGGAAACAAAATTGAGATATTGAATGTAGAGCACTCATTCATTAAAAACTGTATCAGGAAAGCAATAAGAGAAATATAGCAGTATTGGGAGAGGATCATGGGATTAAGAGGGAGATATTTGTTTTTTTTAAATAAGACACTTCATATATCTTTAATGAAAAATCAGCATCAATAAAAACAAAGATATATAAAACGCAGGAAGAACTGGAAATTGTTTATGGAGTAAAATCTGTCCAGACTCAGAAAAGTAGATCTTTGGATTATTTTGTATTAAAGATAGGATATAATATAAAAATGGCAAGGAATGCTATTTATTACAACTTCGATTCATACATAGAAAAATATTTGAAAAGCATGATCTATTGGTGCATCTTTTCTCCTCCCTCAAAAATCAGCCTTCCTTTGAAAAACATGAGAGGTACCATTATATAAATATTTGGAATCATATATTTGTTCTTGCACCCAAGAAAGATGCTTTATTTTTTCAATAGGTATCAAAATTTAAAATGAAATGTAAAGGTAGGGTGCTAGAAATTGGCGAGCTTCAATTAGGATGTAGATAAAGACTTTATGATATAATGTACCAGAATATTAATTGAACCAAGAATAGTATTGATTGCTTTTCTGGATGTTTTAAGACTTTCATTAGGAAGGTCAATCTGTGTGTCCTTAACACATCAATTCAGACTACAACAGAGATGAGGTTTTGACTGGCTGGATCTTTAATCTGACTAACTCTATCATATTATATGAACTTATGTAGAACTTAGGATATTGACTAGAGATAAACTCTCAAACAAATTATCAGAAATTCAGAAGAAGAAAGAAAGTCATAAGCTAATTTTCAGAAGACAAAAGAAAGTGATAGAAATGGGTAAGTCAGAGGACCTTTTTGTGTGTTGTTTTATTGTTACTTTGCTTTGTATCTTCATTAGGACATACAGTGTTATTTGACGTTATATAATATGCAGACATTTTTTAATACAAATTAGTATTATTTTAGACTGGGCTTAGCACAGTCTCTGATAAATAATAGGCAATTGATAAATGTTGGTTCTTTTTTGTGAGAGCTCCAATTTGAATGTCCAAAGAGCTATACAGTTTTTAGAAGTAAAACCTGTTGTCTAGTACACATATATCTGATTTATTTTCTTTTTCTTCCTGGTTGTTTCTCCATGTTTTAGTTTCTAGGAATGGGTAGTATCAAATGAAGACTCAAGAACCCACATGTTAATGAACAAGTAAGTTGTGATTTTAAAAGATGGGGTAGAGGACTAAACTAATATATATATGTGTGTATATATATATACACACATATATATATGTTCAAGTGATTCTCCTGCCTCAGCCTGGACTACAGGCATGCACTCACACGCCTGGCTAATTTTTGTATTTTTAGTAGAGATGGATTTTACCATGTTGGCCACGCTGGACTTGAACTCTTGACCTCAAGTGATCCACCCACCTCAGACTCCCAAAATGTTGGGCTTACAGGCAATGAGCCACCACACCCGGCCTGAAGTAACACTTTGTGAAGGACAGTTTAGAATTGGGTAGATTTTTCAGGGCAGGTTGCTAGTGAGATTTTCTAAAAAGCTTTTTGGGATGGTATTCTGTAGCGAAGCAAGCAGTATAGGATGTAAACAGATGTAAACAGAGAGAATGACTTCCAGGAGCTTCTGAGGCAACATCAGTGTGATGTGTGTGGTCAACAGCAGGCAGATTTTTATGATTTAAATGTGGGATATATTTTCAACAAGTAATATAAAATTATATCTTTAAACATGAAAGAAATAGGATTTGATAGATATATTTACTTTCTACTTACTGGGGAATTTAATAAGCCTCTGTATGTCTCTGAAGAAGAAGTTAAATTAGAATTTGAAGACTGGTTGAAATGGAAATATGCAAGATAGTTTGAAAGGAGGAGAGAGGCAGGATAACTTCTTTTGTTCTAAACTTTTTCTTGTTACACAAACTAACTATATCTTCGTTCTGTTTTGCATCTTTTCCACTTTATTTATTAAAGAAAACATCTCATCTCTGTATAAGAGAAAATTATCCACTACGCTCTTTATTATGAAAGTTTGTGCACATATTTATCGAAATGCTAATTGTCTGACACTGATTTGAATTTGTTAGGGATGTTAAGGGTATTGATTAATCACTAAGTTCAGAAGAATACATGTTTAATTTTTATTTCATATATCTCAAACATTAAGATCCCTATATAGGCCAGATGTGGTGGCTCATGTCTGTAATCCCAACACTTTGGGAGGCTGAGGTGTGAGGACGACTTGAGGCCAGGAATTTGAGATCAGCGTGGGCAACACAGGGAGACCCCTCCCCATCTTGTAAAAACATGAATTAGGTAAAATTAGAGAAATTTAAATTTTCTGTCACTGGAACAGTTCAGCTATTCTAGAGCAATATTATATAAATATAGATGTCCATTTATTTATATCCCCTGATTCTAGAAAGGATTAATCAGTTTCTAAGAATTCATAGAATGAAATAATAAAATGTCAGTAGATAAAAGTTGCCACCACATATGAAGGTCAGAACAGAGGAAAAACTTAAAAGGCAGAGAGATATTCAGACCAATCTCCTATTAAGTTATTAAAGTTGAGCTTTGCATACAGTTTGAGTTCCCAGGAGCGCAAGTTGAATAAAAACGGTGGTCAGTAATGATTCACCATATTTTAAGTTAGTAGACATTTTGATTTCTTTTAAGAAAATACTTTTATTTCCTGGAGCTTAAGTCTGAAAACTTTTCTCATAGTGGTGTTCATACAGGAAACAACACATAAAGAAAATAATAAGAATAAAAATAATTAAAACGAATTGGTTCTTACTATGTAGAAAACATCATGTTAAGCATATAACATATTATATCACCTATTAAATTATGTATTTTTATTATTTTATAAATGGCTACTAAAAGAACACATTTTTTAAATAGTTCACCCTATGCCACACAGCGAATAGTAGAGAAAGGATTTAATTTTGTCTTATAATAATCAACATACTGAATTGCATCCCTACAAAAAATAAAATGTTGCATTTTGTAGCACTTCTAGGATTTTCCAATGGAACCAGAATGTGGAATGTAAAACAAAACTCGTGACATATAATCTAAGACTGCTGTCTAGTAGTTTTAAAGTTAAAAAGCACTTCATTAATTAAAAAAATTATAATACCCAATAAACATACAATGAAATTTAATTACTTTTAATTTTTACCTTTTTAGAAATGATGCTTCAGTCTGTGTCCCAGACTAGAGTGCAGTGACATCATTATAGGTTCCTGCAGCCTTGAATTTCTGGGCTCAATCAATTCTGCTTCAGCCTCTGGAGTAGCTGGAACTACAGGTCCAAGCCATCTCACCTAGTTAATTTTTTTTTTTTTTTTTTTTTTTTTGAGATGGGGGTCTCATTCTGCCATCCAGGCCAGAGTGCAGTGGTGCAATCTCATCTCACTGCGGCCTCTGCCTCCTGAGCTCAAGCGATCCTCCCACCTCAGTCTCCCGAGTACTGTTATCCAGCTAATTAAAAATGTTTTTCTTTTTTTTAGAAATGGGAATCTTACTATGTTGCTCATGCTGGTCTCAAACACCGGACTTCAGCAACCGACTCAACTCATCCTCTACTCAATACATATTTTTAAATATCATTAATGACATCTTGTGAATTCCTTACTCTGAGCTTTAACGTATTTGGGATTGTAATTGTTTTCTTAATGATCTGTCTTCTATTGTTTGGAAATTCCTGAAAGTCTGAGATTCTCTTGTTCTTCAGAAAATCACATCCACTTGATAAGTCTACGTTATTTATACAAAGTGGTAAATATGTGAATAAATGAATTTAAAAATACCTTTATGAGACCTTATACTGGTAGAATATATTTTAAGTAATGTTCTTTATTATAAATAATAACCTCAAAACTGACATTTAAACGTTTGAAATGGAAAAGTAATCACAAACAGAAGTCACAGATAAGTTTGTATTAACATGCACCTTCCAATTATGCAAGGGCAAAAACACGTATGGAAAATGAAGAGAGGCGTAGATGACAGTCAAATGTTAACATTCTAAAATGTCTTTAACAACAAAAAGGGTTATGGAGAATTTGAAGCAGTAAACGGTTATTTAGATCATAAATTTAGCAAAGAAAAAATGTGGATAACTGTGCTTTAATTAAGCGACCAAAATGGTTAGGTCCCTGAAAATTAAATGATATGACCTTCTTTAAAAGGTATGGCACTGTCTTCTCAATGTTTCCATTTATTTTTCAAATTCATGTTAATTAATCAAATGAATGACCAAATTATGCAATCTCTTGAAATAAACCCAGAACAGATGCATCACACCCTGAAGTGCAGCAGAAAGCCAAGGATAAGTCATTACAGATGTCAAGTAAAGTTTTTTAGAGTAATTCAGAAAAATTGCAAATAATTACATCTCAATTTTAAATTTTAGTCTTACTTGCCTAGATTATATGGAGTAAAATATAAAGTATATATATTAAACAAAATGGGCTGGGTTTAGATGAGCCTTAACTAAATGCATGCTTTGTTTTGTAGAGACTTTTATAGTCTTTCTTTGGCTTTGAATACTTATACTTTTGCTGTCATGTAACTGACTGTCACTCTACCAGACATTTAGATCACTACATTAAGAGTGTCATCTAATTACTATTTTAACTATCCTACTCTATCAGCTAAAGTGTTCATAGATATTTGAATATACATAATCGTGGGCTTAATTTATATGGGCTCAGCTAATAATGTTTCATTTAGAGATTCTAAGGAAACATTTTAAATCCTCATTAGGCAAGATGGGAATAAAATGTAAGTACCAAAATAAAGCAGTAATAATAAGCACTGTACTCACATGCACCGATGTTGGTAGAATTTAGTATTTAGTAGCATTATCTCTTTTAATCTCTTCCTTCCTTCCGTTTTCAGAGGTTCAGTTGCCTCTAGAACATTATGCTTGAACATCCACCTAAAACTTTTCTCTCCAATCGTATGTCCATTCTGACATCTTGTGGAACAATAGAGAGTGCTGATTAAGTCTTAACTTGAGCCAAACATTTGAGGTTGAAACCTGGATCTTCTTTTTAGTTATTCATAGGGTTATTGTCTTCTCTGTATTTCAGTTTTCTTATCTGTAATATAGGGAATAAGAACACTCAGAACATGATGTGTTTTATAAAGATCAAAATAATTAATATATGAAAAAATCAAGTTCATTTATAAAAAAATTGAGTCCCTAAGTTTTGTTATTTTTAAAATGTATCCATGGATTGTTTATGATTCTGGTTACTACTTGGAATACAGGCCTTAACTCCTGAAGCAGGTCACTTTCCCTCTGCATAAGCACTAACAAAAAACATAAGATGTGAACCATGTTCTCCTACTCATTTATCATTCTGCTTTTAAGTCTTCTTAAGACAAGACTATCCAGCTAAAATGCTTTAAGAAAGAAACTGAGGAACACAAACAAAGGATCATAGTAGGAAAATGGAGAGAACATTACCAAATAAATATTTCCAGGCTTCTAACAGCATCAACAACCAAAACAACAGGCAAAAATGGACCATAAAAAGAAAATCCTTCAAAAGGAGATCCATTCATAGGTATATCCTAATTTTTAAACTCACTCTGCCATAACAGCTCCCTTCTGCTCTCTTTATAGAGATGTCTTTTCAAATCTTTCAGTCACATCTTGGGAAATTTCACCCCTTTATCAAATGCCTGCTTCAGGACCAAATATTTCATAATCTGAGTCATTCGGTAAAATGTGGAACTTTGACTGTTAGTGGAAATATCATTGTTATCATTGAATTTGGGGTTCTAATTTGTGAAGAATTCTGCAGGTCAGAAATGAGAGCATGGCATAAGGTTTGAGGGGTTAGAATGACATTGCAAATTACAAAGATTTTACAGGTATCATCACTAATATAAATTGCAAGCACGTTCTTTTCTAAGTATTGTGTACATATCATCAAATGCCTACCAGAAAAACTCAGATAACAGATGTGTATGTACCACATAGTTCATATATATACATAAAATAAATAATAAATAATAAAATATTATATATATATAAACTCTGTGGTATTGTACATTACACATGTTAGATTCCAAACTTGTAGATTTAGTATGGTGTACAAAATATATATTTTTTAAATAAGAATCAGAGATTTACACATAAAAAGCTTGATTTCAATTTCCTTTAAACAATGATAAGGCTTGGCCAAAATAAATACAGAGTCATCTCCTGTACATAAGACGTGATTAAAGAATAAAATATTTTCTTAGAAACCTCACCTTTCTTTTCCTCCTTCACGAGAGAGCAAATCCATGATTAAGAGCAGAGATTTGTTTCTCTCCTTCTCTCCTTTCAATAAATTCTTGAATAAGAATGTAATCATACTACTTCTTAATTATTCTCTCTTTAATTAAAAGACTAAAATTAAATTTTAAATGGCCAATTGTAGTAAAGGCTTGATAAATGGTTTTCAAAAGCTTTTGTTTTCTTCAGTCTTCTTATTAGCAAATTTAAATAGGTTGGTCTGCTATAGTATAATAAAAAATAATTATTAGTTTAGCATAATACTAAAATGTAATATAGTAAATTTTTTAAAAGATACTCACTGTCCTGTAACTTGTTTGAGGTCAGATTTTTTTCTAAATAATGCTTTAAAATGAATTGAAAATTATTCAGTTCTCATTACATTACATATCCTGGAAGAGATAATAATACATATCTCATTTATTTTAACCCTAATAGCAATCCTTTAAGACAAACATAAGAAACCAAGGTTCAGAGAAATTGATCAATATCTACCAGATCTTACGGTTATCAAAGTGTTTTTTCAAGCTTGAAAGTGATGTACTGACATTACTGACATAATATAATTTTTAAAATTTACAGATTCCATGCTATTTCTATCAAACTACCAATGACATTTTTTTCACAGAATAACAAAAAACTATATTAAAATTCAAAGGAAACCAAAAAAGATTCCAAATAGCCACAGCAATCATAAGCAAAAAGAACAAAGCAGACGTCATCACATTACCCGACTTCAAACTGTAGTACAAAGCAACAGAAACTGAAATGACATAGTACTGGTACAAAGCAGATACATAGACCAATAGAACAGAAAACATAACCCACAAGTAAAACTGTACACCTATAATCATCTGATCTTCAACAAAGTCAACAAAAACAGCCAATAGGACAAGACTTTCTATATTCAATAATTGGTTCTGGGGTAACTGGTTGGCCATATGCAGACAATTGAAACTAGACTCCTTCCTTATACCATATACAAAAATTAACTTAAGATGGATGGGAGACTTAAATATGAGATTTTGAACTATGAGAATCCTAGAAGAAAACCCAGGAAATACCACAGTGGACATTGGCCTCAGAAATTAAGTTCTCCAAACCAATGCAACAAAATGAAAATTGATAAGGGGATCCTAATTAGACTCAACAGAGTAAACAGACAACCTATATAATGCAAGAAAATATTCACAAACTGTGCATCTGACAAAAGTCTAATATGCAGAGTCTATAAGGAAATTAACAAAGCTATAAGTAACTTAAACAAATTAATAGGCAAAAACAACCCCATTACAAAATAGGAAAAGAACTTGAACAGACACATCTCAAAATAAGAAATACAAGCAGTCAACAAACATGGAAAAATGTTCAGCATCACTAATCATTACAGAAATGCAAAGCAAAGCCACAATGAAGCTGGGTGCAGTGTTCCACACCTATTCCTAGCACTATGGGATGCTAATGTGGTAAGATTGCTTGAGCCCAGGGTTTCAAGATCAGTGTGAGCAATATAGTGGGATTCTCTCTATATATAAAAAAACAACAGCAACAACATCAAAAAACCAAAATGAGGTATCATTTCACACCTGCCAGAATGGATACTATGAAAAACAAACAACAACAGAGACTGGCAAAGTTATTTAAAAAAAAGGGAATACTTATATATTGCTGGTGGTCTAGCCACTGTGGAAAACAGTTTGGGAATTTCTCAAAGAAGTTAAAATGGAACTATCATTTGACCCAGCAATTCCATTATTGGGTATATAGCAAAAAGAATATAAATCATTCTACCGTAAGGACACATGAACTCCTACATTAATCACAGCACTGTTCAAAATAGCAAATATGGAATCAACTTAGATGCCCATCAACAGCAGACTGGATAAAGAAAATATGGTACGTATACACCATTGAATACTATGCAGCCATATAAATGAATAAAATCACGTCCTCTGCAGCAACATGGATCTGGAGGCTATTATCCTAAGTGAATGAATGCAAGAATGAAAAACAAAATACCACGTGTGCTCACTTCTATGTAGGAGCTAAATATTGAGTACACATGGACACAAAGAAGGAAACCTAAAATAAGAGTTGGCAATTTAAAAACATCTTCAATACAGAAATACTTTATAAATGATATTCACTATTATCTCTTATGTACATTAAAATTCTATGTTAAGAATCACATACTTGAATCTTGATACATTTGTCCTTTTACTACTAAATAACACTCACTCAAACTTCTGGTTGGAAAACTAATTAGGAAGAAAACAATGATAACTTCATGGGAAAGCAAGTAAGTTCCTATAATAGTAGATGGAGTAGTATATGGTACATGTAATGCAATTTCAGGAACTGTAATGAAGATAAGCCCATGATGTTTATTTTCTTTGGTTAACCACCTTATTAGAGGTTATCTTTCTTACTCCATTCAACTGTGATTTAGTGAATGAGAATATATTCTGTTTTCATTGTAGGCTCCCAAACTTTGGTAGGGCAAGATGAACCAGCATGTAGCCCACAGAAAGAACACAGAGCAATGCTTTAGAATTGTTTCGCCTTAGCATTAGAAGGAGCTTAAATTATGTTGAGTGTTCAGAAAGGAAGACAAGGAATAGGTATACAGTATTTTGGCAGTCTAAAGACTATTCAAAATGTCCTTAAAGGATTATTGCATTTTCTAAGTGATCTAAAACAATTAAAGACCAGACTGGTCAACATGATGGAATCTCATCTCTACTAAAAATAAAATAAAAATAACCAGGCGTAGTAGTGCACACCTGTGATCCCAGCTACTTGGGAGGCTGAGGCAGGAGAATCGTTTGAACCTGGGAGGCAGAGGTTGCAGTGGGCCGACCAAGATTGTGCCATTGCACTACAGTCTGAGAGACAGAGCAAGGCTCCGTGTCATAAATAAATAAATAGCCAAGAGTATTAGATAAGAAATTAAACCCAGAACTTTGTCAGCAAGAATTTTATACTTGGCACAAAGTGGGCTCTTGGTAGAAAATACTATTGTGACAGTGTAGTTAAAATAATGATTCAGTTATTTGAGATATTCTGGCCATTTCTTTTCTTGGAGATGATAAAATGTCAGGTATTGTGCTAATTCCTCACAATACCAAGATAAACTGATGAAGAAGTAAGTGAAATAGGGTGTCTACTGAAATACTTATAGGGGAAAAAAATCTTCTATTTAGAAAAAAAATTAAGTGTCTTTTGAGCTTCTAATTCAATTGTCACTTGATAGAATCAATGGTTTGGCTTGCTTTCGTGGATTACTTCTCTAATATTACCATCAAATAGGGAATCATATTTTTAAGCAATTATTCTTCTTTCTGGGCAAAAGAGTGTCTTTTCTCTTCAGATCATGATTTTATCTTTGCTGTATTGCTTGCAAATTAAAGAGTGTTAGATTTGGTGAAACAAAAAATGTTGAGAAAAGAAAACTCTGCATTTGATACAATTTAGATGTGGTCAAATTTCCAAAATCAATTAGAACTTTCTAAAATTCATCACCAGAGTCTCTGTGAATATTTGATGATAAAAACGGATTTAATTTGGAGAGGACAGAAAACTTCTTACCTCACTGAAATGTCATGCTCTCATTACTGGGTATAGTTTACTCTAAAAAACAAGTATTGTGTCAAGGCAATTTCATCAAAATAAAATTACAAGATAAGAAACTCTTAGTGTGTGTCAAAATGGACAACATATTTCCCATCCATGTTGATTATTCAGAATTCTTAATACAACTAATCCCCTATTTACCAACATTTGATTTAAAAACATATCCTTTATCTGATTATCTATTGTCATTCACAGAGTTAGTGATTACTACAAATGGCAAATTCTATTAAAACTTTTAGGGACATCTGATTAGAACTTGCCACTGTGGGAGGCTTTTACTTATCTACTAAAGTAACTAATTCATTTTGGATATACATAGGCATATTCAATTATCTACATAGTTACCCATTATTGAAATGGGCCCAATTGTCCCATGGAACTGATGTTTATGGTTTCTTTTGAATAAACATAGAAATTGACTGTTCTAGTCCTAAAACTTGAGAATGTTACATTTGTCTTAATGGAGTTTATTTCTCAGGAATCCAACCATCTGTCTTCCTAGATAGAATCAAGGAACTGAAATTTACAAGATCACCACATCTGGACAATGAGATGCCAGACCCCTCACCAGTCATAAGTCCCTAACTGAGCACCTATTTCCTATTCACAAACTCCTATTCCTTAACCCTTCCTAATCTGTATTTTCCCATACATGGTTATATTTCTCCCCTGATATATGAACTCCTACTTTTATTGGGTTGAGGGAATGGAACTGAGACTGATCTCCCATCTGCTCAGTTGCAACACCCAAAAAAGCCTTCTTCCCTGGCAATACTTGCTGTCTCAGTGATTGGCTTCCTGTGCAGCAAACAATAGGACCTATACTAAACTCTTGGTGTTTTGGTAACATTATCTGAGTCTTAGAAAATAAAGTCCAAAAACCAAATTCAGAAATGTTTATGACTCATGACTCATATGAAAATGCATGGTAGATAAAATAGTTTGTATTAGTAAAACTGAGAATTGAAACTATAATTTGTGATGCAATTTTCACAGGAAATGTTCTAAACTCTAGAACACTTGTTCAAATATAACATTTAGAAAACATTCTATTTATTACAGCTATGTCTTCTTCAAACTTTTGTTGATATTTTGTGACAGTAAGTCTTATGATAAAACGCACATTACATTGATATGAATAAATTTGAAATTTAACCTCTTTATGGATTTTCCAGGCATTGAGTTGCTCTTAATATTTGGAGGAGTTAAATTAAATTAAACCAGAGTGTTTTGTAACAAAAAAGACATTAAAAGGTTGGTAGATATATTAATCTTGGGTATAATGTACATCTAAATAGGGATACAAAAGCAAACTGATAACTCTGGTCAGTGTGACAATGTAGGCATAGATACTAACAGTATAACACAGGTAGATGATGTGGCACAAAGACTCTAAGGAGGAAAATTACAGACATTAAAACTAAAAACAATAATTTCTTGAAGGTTGGAAGGTGAAAATTAAAAGAAATAAGACATCATCTTAGATGAAGAAAATAATTCTCTCTCATGAAGGCTATGTGTGACATTTAGGGTAATTTAATCAGCCAACCACACAACCAAGAACACATTTGTATTAGTCAGGGCCCTCCAGAGAGACAGAATCAATAGGATATACATATATATGAAAGGGAGCTTATTAGGGAGAATTGTCTCAAACAAGGCAAATTTCCATAGTAGGCTGTCTGCAATCTGGGGAAAGAGAAAGTCGGTAGCCAGCAGCAGAGTTCAAGTCTTAAAGCTCTTAAGACCAGGGAACCTGACAGTGCAGCCTTCTGACTGCCATCAATGGCCTAAGAGCCCCCAAAGAAGCCACAGATGCAAGTCCCACAGTTTAAAATCTGAAGAAATTGGACTTTGATGTCCAAGGTCAGGAGGAGAGAAAGCAAGTGTCCGGCATGGGAAGAAAGAAAGAGCCAAAAAGACTCAGCAAACCAGCTAGACCCCTTCTTCTTTCACTTGCTTTGTTCTGGCTGCACTGGCAACTGATTGGATGGTGCTCAACCTTTGAGGGTGGGTCTTTCTGCTCTAGTCTACTGACTCAAATGTTAATCTCCTCTGGTAACTCCCTCACAGATATACTCAGTAGTAATATTTTATCAGCTGTCTAGGCATCTGTCAATCCAGTCAGGTTGACACCTAGTTAACCACCGCAACACTCAATATAGATGAATGACCCACAAGTTGTATAGTAGAAGATGTGCTCACTGTAGTATGTAAGACATTGAGAAACATGATAACAGATGTCACAGGATGCAGGCTTTACCAGAAGCCACTGCAGCAAGATGCCTCACTCTATGACTAGTCAAAGAACATTAAAAAGTTAAGTCTCTCTTATAAGGTGATTGGTAAGCATTCTATTATAATAGAATGCTTAATACATATATTTCCTGTATTTGTATTCTTTCTTCTAACAAAACACTTTAAAAAGTTTTAAAAAGTTGAAGGTTTGGGTAGTATTGGAAGTGTTTGTTTCCATATGTTACTTTTAATTTGATGTTGACAGCAATATTTTTGTTAAGTATATTTATCAATAATTACAAAAAACTGAATGTCTAATAATTGCTGGATATGTTGAACATTTTCAGAAAATCTGAAAGAGGAATTTGCCAAAAAAGGCTTATGTTTATTAAGTAATTGCTTGTATTGTGGACCTCAACTTTACATCACCTTTTCTTTTTATTACTTTTGTTTCTATCACAAGACATATTGTGCATATAAGAAAGTGTATATGTTTGTGTGTGCATGTGTGTGTGTGTGTGTACATGTGCACCTGGCATTTAAAAGTAATTAGAAAGGAGACATCAATGTGATTATTACTCAGGTACAAAAAGAGAACATCACAAGAATGTCAGGAAAGGACAACATTCCCGCTTCTTCCATGGAAACTCTCACTTTCATAACTTTGGTGATACTCATTTTCTAGCTCTTCTATGTAAGTATATGACTTATAAATGCATATCCATTATATTTTAATTTTGCCATCTTTATAGTCATATAAATACTATGTATGTTTTCTATTTTATTTTTTTCACATGATATTAAGTTTATGAGAAGGCTATGGTCTTATACATGTTTTTATCTTGTTATTGTAGTTATATAATATTTCTTTTTAACCACCCACATTTGATTTATCCAAGTTACCTTTTTATGCATGTTGTGAAATTTTCTATTTGGAGTACAGTGAAAATGCTGCTATGAACAATTTTGAGTATATATCATGATGTTAACAGATCTAGCTTTCTCAGCCATGTGAGAATGGAACTTCTGGGTCACAGGATATTAATATTTCAGATTTTATCACATAATTTCAAGTTGTTTTGCAATAATGTGCCATGTATAAAAGCTCCTACTTGTATTTTTGTACTAGATTTTTCTTGTACTTTGTACACTATAAGCAACAAAATGAGCAAGTAATTTGCCACAAAAGAACACTCAAATTGTAAGACTACAAGACTATATTTATCTTTAACATCTAGAATAAATGCTGTCGTGAGTATAATGATTTATTTCTTCACTTCCTTTTTTTAAAATTGCTAATAAAAAGTTAATTATAGATAATTCTCTTCAGGTTACTGAACATGCAATTATGTTTAAGAGTATCTATTTCTTTTCCAGGTTCAAAGATTACCTTTTTTCTCTTCAGAATTGAAAACACTCTTTTATCTATTTACCTAAATAGAGCACCCCTTGCAATAGTTTCAACTAAGTGATTCTAACATTGCTCTTTATTTTCACTTAATTTTTTCTTTCTTCTCAATGAATTCACCATGCTATATTTTTCACAATCTATTTCCAACTCTTTTCCAGTTGTTTCTTTGTTTGATCTTACTGTCTTATCACCTTGCCTATGCTACTCGCCTTTCTTCTCTCAGTATTTGATATAACTAACATTTATATCCAGGATAATTTCCAGGAATCTTTATTTTAACTCTATCAACATTTCTTTCTTGCTTTGCTTTGTTATTTGAATAACTGCCTTTGATTTGTTTAACTTATCTGTATCTTCTGTTTCTCTTTTTTCTGCTAATATTTCATTTCTCAACACCTACATTTATAAATAATGTCAAGAAAATCACCATATCAATTTCTAAAGCAATTTTAATTCCTATATAATCCTTTCAAATATGATTTATCAACTTCCTTCATCTCTATATTTTTCCTAACGTGTTTCCATTTATTTTTTCATAAAACCAACCTTTGATTGGGTGTATTACTGGGTGACTAGAATAGACAATTTAGAAGGTAATTGGTAGGGTATCTCTCATAAGGGGATCAGCAAGCATTCCAGTTTATAATACAATGTTTAATAACTGTATTTCCTATATATGTATTCTTACCTCTAAGAGAAGAGAATAAGAGAATTTATGTACAATGTAAAACAAAAGTATTTAATTTTTGTATTTTAAGTATTTGTTATGCTGAAGACAATTACTGTCAACCAATCAAGTTTATTTTTAAGCAAGTGTGAAAAGACAGTATAATTGTTCTCTCAAATAGCCAGTTTGAAATAACAGAGACAACGTAAACCACGAATAGGTGAATTGAGATAATTTCTCATACACTTAGTTCTGGGGCTCTATAATTAGTTTTTTTTTTCCAATTATCTGCAAGTTATATATTTTTTGTAAATAAAAAAGTAGTAATTCATGATTTAAGGCTGTGATTTCAGAAATATGTTAAATAAACAATCCTAAAATAGTGGGAACAAAATAGATAATTACATTATTGAGATTTCACACGTATCTCTCACAAAATTATAAAAGTGTTTTTTTGTTTTGTTTTGTTTTAGGATACTATTATCCTTTTTAATTTTCTTGAAAATATTTCTTTTAGTTTTAAAAATGCATTAGTTTTTCTACTTTAGAGAAAAAGCTATGACATTTTCTCTAATGTAGAAAAGCTAAGCCATTGTTTTGTTTTGTTTTTATCTTCTTTGTTTTTATCTTGTTTGGCAAAAATAAATGTGCAATATTTTGTGAAATCAGGTTGGGTCTCATGACTGTGCTAGTACAGGGTATCTAGAGGATTTAGCATATGTTACCCCATATGTCCTTTATGTGTTTTATCATTCTAAGCACACTGGGATAAATAGTATCTTTCAAAGACTATAATAAAGTTCCCGTAACAGTGGAAGCCTGTGTGGCTTTGACAGGTGGGGGCAGGGGATTTCTAGGTTTTGGTAAGAAATATATGAAGATGACCTGATATCCAAATGGCAATTACTTGCTTTTATTTCCATTCTCTTGCATTCTGGCACACACATAATCTACTTATTGTAATAGTACTGTAATATGTTTCATAGTATGTGGATTAAATCTGTATACTTAAAAGCAACAAAGGATTCAAATCATTTTCATTATATAAAACTAACATTTTAATTACACAATATTTTCTGCAAATAAAAATGATGAGAGACTAACAATAAAACAGAACTAGATATACTATTCATTATAATCCTAAAAATTTAAGCCTTAATTATTTCCATAAATATGAGGGAAACAGAAAAACATATTATCCAAATAGAAGTATTCCCTTGAAAATCAATGTTGTAATCTCTGTGATTATTTATAATATATGTTTAATATATTTTTGGTCAATGACTAAAATTATTTTATAATATGAAAGAAATTAAGTTTAATTATCTTCATTATTAAACAAGCATTTAATGTATGTTACCCTGGAAATGAGTTGACATTAACACAGAACCTTCCTTTCCTTTAAATAGCACCAAATACCTGGGCATTTAAGTTCTGCATGTGGACTATTAGTCGAAATTTTCCACCCTGCTTTCAGATGTTTGTCTTTGTATAAGCCTTAGGCTCACATACAGTTCATAATTGAATCAAATCATGTCTTCACCTTTTATTTTTATCTCCCCTAAAATTATTCTAAATAATAAATTGCAAAAAAAAAAAAATAAGAAAATTAAAAGGAAACAAGGAAAGAAAAAATAAAAAAGATGAAAAGGGAGCTGCCTGATATTGAGCAGTTTAATCAATCCTACTTTAAATTAATTAGTATAAAATTTAGAATAAAAAAGAGGACCAAAATATACTGATCTTGACAGTTTTATTAAGCTTTCCCCCCTTCTCCTGTTTCTTTCTCTTTCAGGCTCCTTCAACATACAATTTATGACCTTTGTATACAGAAGATATTTTCAATGTCATTGTCATCAAAATAATCTCCCAGGAACCATTTAGATGAACTTTGCAAAAGACATAAACATGTATTGGGTTCAATGTCTTTGTGCTTTGTCAAAATGTATAATAATAGGAAAATTCACTTTATCTTTATAACAACTGATTTATAAACGAAGAAGGATGGCGAGGCAGTTCGTATAGTGGGGAGGTGGGCAGTAAGGTGGTATTTTCTTTCCGAATTTTGTTTTAATGTTCTAGTAGGCTTTAACTTCTCATGTATATGAAAATAAAACGGGTTGTGAGTTATTGCATAATATCAAGGTTTTAGAAATCCTTACTTAATAATTTTACATATATACCATCAAAATGTGTAAGATCTAGCTTAAATACAAAAAAGGCAATAAAAATATACAATGAATAGCTGAACTTCAGATGTATTTATTTATTAAACACTTACTACTATCATAGGCAACAGTTTATTATTCATCTTCCAGCCAAAATGCAAAAACACTTTGGGTCAGAAAAAGTGGTAAAAATGATAGTGAGAGATACCAACAAAATGAGAAAGGTTAGGGGAAATAAGGTGAAATGAGGCAAAAGGAGGTAACTTGATGATGGAGCAGGATTAACAGTCAGGAAAGAAGGGCTCCTGGACCCTCAGGACATGGTCAAAGCATCAGAAGCATCCATTTGCATGCCCATTTGTACTTTCCCTCTGTTTTTGCTGAGCTTGAAGCCGCCTTATTTTTGACAATGGACTTTCCAATTGTTCCCTTTTTGCTACATTGAACATAATTAAACTTCCAGGACTGTCTTTTTGACTCCTTATGCCAGTCTGACTACATCACCAAGTCTGTTTTCACACAGCTGGCATTTACAGTGCACGTATTCTGTGTCTGTGTGTTCTTCCCTCTGGTAACTAACAAACAGAAAGAATGTTACCATTATGCTGCAAATAATATGAGGCATGAAAAACTAGCAATTTATACATGATCCTAAAAACTTATTCTTCTTTGGGTACACACATAAATAATTAAATTATGAAAAATCATGGCCATGTAAAATTACTTAAATTAAGATACTGACAATAGTATTCTTTAAACCAATGAAAAATACCATTCTAATTTTTGAGATTGTGTGCATATACAAAGATGGTTCTTATTAAGGCATATTATCAAATTATATATCATGACAGCATTTGATTTACATTCAGCTGTTGCAAAGATCTCTCTCAACCCTCTGTTGACTTTATTAATTGCTTCTGTGAAATGTAAGCAGAGGTTTAATAGGTAATTATACTGCAAGATCTTTTTCAAAGTGGTTCTATACTTGATCTTCTCAATTCATCTTGAATTTGTGTTTATTATTTCAGAGTTCAATGTGTACCTCTCTGATGAGATTGGAATGTGTTTGGTGTTTAAACTATTCGAGATGATAATTGCCCTTAGCAAGACAGCATCTAAAAATAAAATCAGAAAATCAAATAAATCTCCCTCTTATTATTCTATGAAAAAGGTCTTATATTTAATATTTAAAAGAGAAGCAGCTCAAAACTCTGTTTTTCTTTGTGTTCTATTCTTTGATAAACCACGATTTCAATGTTATTCTACAGGATGTATCACTCAAGTTATTTTCTCACAAAACCTGGTTTCCCCTTAATTCTTTCTATTTAAAAACAGTTGCCACGTTTGCGCATCCTACTTTGTTCAGTTTACTACTTTTCACTTTGGATTCTCATATTGCAGTCAATCTAATTTTTTTTTAAAATGGAATATAGCTTGAATTACAGGACACTAGAGACACAATACTCGAAGATGAGTGACAGTTGCCAATTTTCTTCAACTTGATAGTGGTTCACTGTCAGACATGTAACTAATGATTATAATTGTCACAGAGGCTTGTAATAAGTATTTGGAGAAGTCCTCTTAAGTTTCAGAATAACGCGACTATGCCATCATCTATAAAATATATATTTCAGTAGACCCTTAAAACTTTATTTTGCTTCATGTTAATTGTTTTTCTAATATTTGCAATTTATTTATATTTGTGAATTTTAAATTTATAGTCTCAAATATTTGTTATTTACCCTTCACTAAATAAATCATGACATCCCTCATGTCCTTACATGTTTAACTTGCAAAGGACTTCACAAAAGGAAAGGTAAAAAAGGAGATGGATTAGGAGTGGGAGACCTCAGTCTACAGGGTGGCAGGAATGTGCTCAAATGTTCAGAACATTATTGAAGAAACAACAACATCAAGTCTTAGTTTTCTAAGTTAATTTCTCTCTTGTCTCACTTTGAACTGGGCTTAAAAGCAAAAGTGGGACCTAGAGTGGATTTATAATCCTCCACTCTCAAGGATTGTGGGTTTCTGGTTAGTTTTAAAAAAAAATTGCAATTAATCTTCATGAATAAAAAAGCTGACTTTTGATTTTGAATCTGGGTCTAACACGTTTGAAAGAGTGTATAGTAGCATGACAAAATGTCAATTAGGCCAGTGCCCACTTAGCTTCAGCCATAAAAAAGTATCATTATGAATGTATCCATTCTTTGAAACAATATTTATTGAGTGCTTTCACACTGGTCAATTACTGTGTTATAAAATCTCTGTGAAAGCAGCATGCAGTTTGGTAGGAAAAAAAGTGAGATCGATTTTATTAATGGCTGCAACACTTCATTCTTCTCTTATCTATCCCTTCCCTGTGTGTATTTTTCTTTGATGTACGGTATGGCCATAAGACATGATTTGGTCAATGTGATGATAGTACATGTGACAGCTTTTGTCTTTGGAGTGTCCTCATGTGCTGTCTTAATGAGAATACATCTGCAAAACTTTCCAGTCCAAGAAAACTGAAAGATACATGGAATATCTAGACCTGAACAGCAGCTTGAAGCCAAGCCCACGGTAATCCTAGATTATCTGACATCCAGTTGAAGCAATCTTCAAATTCATTAATGAGAATAATGACTCTTGTTTTAAGCCATTGACTTTCATTGTGTGTTTTTTTTTCTTTCTTTCTTTCTTTTGGAGACAAAGTATTGCTCTTTTGTCCAGGCTGAAGTGCAGTGGCTCAATCTCAGCTCACTGCAAACTCCGCCTCCTAAATTCAAGCGATTCTCCTGCCTCAGCCTCCTGAGTAGCTGGGGTTACAGGTGCGCATGACCACGCCCAGCTAATTTTTGTATTTTTAGTAGAGACGAGGTTTCACTATGTTGGTCAGGCTGGTCTTGAACTCCTGACCTTGTGACCCACCTTGACCTCCCAAAGCACTGGGATTGCAGGCATGAGCCACCACACCCAGCCTGTGGCGTTTTTTACTGGTGGTGTTGTGGTAATAGTTGACTGATAAAACACAGAGATGTTAACTATGTAAGTGCTGTGACAGAAATATGAATGGTTACTGTTGAACAAAAAGGAGAGACTGACAATTTATTCTGATATAAAGAAGTAGTTTTTTACCTCTGTTTTAAAGGGAGATAATTCTGCAGGCAAGTATGCAGATGAAGAATGTTTTGAATAGGAACAATAGTTTGCAAAAAGTTATGAAAGGTGTTTAATTGTAAACAAAATTCAGAGAACATCAATATTTCTGTGTGTTTTATTTAATTTTTCAATTTTTATTTACACTGGGGGAAGGGTGGTGCATGTGCCCATTTGTTACCTGGGTACACTGCATCACACTGAGGGTAAAGTATGAACGATCCCATAATCCAGGTACTGAACATAGTACCTAATGGTTAGTTTTCTAATCCTTGTTACCCTTCCTCCCTACTTTAGTAGTCTCCAATGTCGTGTCCATTGTTGCTATCTTTATGTCCAAGAGTACCCAATATCTAGCTTCCACTTATAAGTGAGAGCATGTGGTATTTGACTTTCTGTTACCGCGTTAATTCACCTAGGATAATGGCCTACAGCTCTATCTATGTTGCTGCATAGCACATGATTTCATTCTTTTTTATGGCTGCATAGTGTTCCATGTTGTATATGTACCACATTTTCTTTTGTAATCCATGACTAATGGACACCCAGGTTGATTCCATGTCTTTGCCATTGTAAAAAGTACTGCAATTGACATGCCAGTACAACTGCCTTTGGTAGAACAATTTACTTTCCTTTGCATATATGCCCTGTAATGGGATTGCTGGGTCAAAAATGGTAGTTCTAAGTTCTTTGAGAAATCTCTGAACTGCTTTCTACAGTATATGAACTAACTTACTTTCTCACTAGCTGTGTGTAAGCACTCTCTTTTATCTGCAGCTTTGCCAACAACTACTGTTTTTTTGATGTTTAATAATGGCCATTTTGACTGATGTGAAGTGGTATGTCATTGTGATCTTGATTTGTATTTCTCTGATGCCATTTTTTTCCATGTTTGTTGGTTAGTTGTATGTCTTCTTTAGACAAGAGTCTGTTCATATAAATTGCCCACTTTTAAATAGGTTGTTTTCTGCTTGTTGATTGATTTCTGCTTCTTGTAGAGTCTAGATTTTAGATCATTGTCATATGCATAATTTGCAAATATTTTCTCCCATTACGTAGGTTGTCCATTCACTCTGCTGAGTTTCTTTTGACGTACAGAGCTCTTTAGTTTAATTAGGACTCACTTATCAACTTTTGTTTTGTTGCAATTGCTTTTGAGGACTTATTTATAAATTGTTTTCCAAGGCCAATGTCCATAATGGTATTTCCTAGGTTTTCTTCTAGGACTCCTATAGTTTGAGGTCTTACACTGAAATCTTCAATACATCTTGAGTTAGTTTCTGTGTGTTGTGAAAGGACAATTTCATTCTTTTACATATTGCTAGTGAGGAAACCTAGAACCATTTATTGAATGGAGAGTCCTTTTCCCATTGCTTATTTTTGTCAACTTTGTCAAAGATCAGATGGCTGTAAGTGTGCAGCTTTATTTCTGGGTTCTCTACTCTGTTCTATTGGTCTATGTGACTGTTTTTGAACCACTACCATGCTGTTTTGGCTACTGTAGCCTTAACAGTATAATTTGAAGTCGAGTAATGTGATGCCTCCTGCTTTGTTCTTTTTGCTTAGGGTTGCTTCGGATATTCAGGCTCTTTTTTGATTTCTTATGAATATTAGAACAGCTTTTCCTAGTTCTTAAAAAATGACATTGGTGTTATGACAGGAATAGCGTGGAATCAGTTGCTTTCTTTAGACCATATTACTATTTTGATAATACTGAATTTTTTCAATCCATGAACATAAAATATTTTTTAGTTTGTTTGTGTCATTGGTGATTTCTTTTAGCAGTGTTTTGTAGTTATCCTTGTAGAGATTTTGTACCTACTAGGTTAGATGTGTTCTTAGGTGTTTTATTTTTTTTTTTTTTGCAGGGGGATATTGTAAATGAAATGTGCTCTTGCTTTGGCTCTCAGCTTGAATATTATTGGTATTTAGAAATATGCCTGATATTTTTACATTGATGTTTATCCTAAAACTTTACTGAAGTTGTTAATGAGTTCCAACAGCCTTTCGCCAGAAGTTTTGGGGTTTTCTAGGTATGGAATTATATTTTTCCATGAAAAGAGTTAGTTTGACTTGATCTTTTACTATTTGGATACCTTTTATCTCTTTCTCCTGCCTGATTGCTCTGGCTATCAGTTCTAGTATTATGTCAAATAGGAGTGGTGAGAATGGGTATTCTTGCCTTGTTCCAGTTCTCAAGATGAATGCCTTCAGTCGTTGCTCATTCAGTATGATGTTGGCTGTGGGTTTGTCATAGATGGCTCTTATTATTTTGAGGTTTATTCCTTCAATATCTAGTTTCCTGAGGGTGTTTAACATGAAGGTGTGTTGGATTTCAATTCCCTTATGAGGTGAATCATATTTATTGATTTGCATATGTTGAACCAACTTTATATCCCAGGAATAAAGCCTACTTGATCAAGACGAATTAACTGTTTTGATATGCTGTTTAATTTAGTTTGCTAGCATTTTATTGAGAACTTTTGTATATTCCACCGTTTGTATATATTCAATATATTCATCAAGGAATATACTAGGCTGTAGTTTTCTCTTTTCATTTTGTGTTTGTTAGGTTTTGATGTCAGAATGATGCTGGCTTCATAGAATGAGTTAAGGAGGAGTTGCTCCACCTTGATTTTTGCAATTTTTTCAATAGAATTGGCACTAGCTCTTCTTTGTATATCTGGTAAAATTCAGCTGTGAGTCCATATTGTCTAGGAATTTTTTTTTAACTGATAGATTTTTCATTACTGATTCAGTTTTGGAAATTGATATTGGTCTGTTCAAGATTTCAATTTCTTCCTGATCCAATCTTGAAAAATTGTGTCCTTCCAAGAATTAATTTATTTTCTCTAGATTTTCTAGGTGTTCATAATAGTTTCTGAAGATCTTTTGTATTTCTGTGGGATCAGTTTTAATGTCACCTTTGCCATTTCTGATTGTGCTTGTTTAGATCTTCTGTTTTTTATTCTTTGTTAATTTAGCTAGCAGGCTATAAATATTGTTTATCCTTTCAAAAACCAAACTTTTGGTTTTGTTGATTTTTATATAAATTGTTGATTCTCAATTTCATTCAGTTCCACTCTGATTTTAGTTATTTCTTTTCTTCTGCTAATATTGAGTTAATTTGTTCTTGTTTTTCCAATTCTTTTAGGTGTGATGTTAGGTTGTTTATTTAAGATCTTTTTAGCTTTTTGAAATAGGTGCGTATAGCTATAAACTTTCCTTTTAAAACTACATTTCCTGCATCACAGAGATTTTGGTATGTTGTTTCTGTTTTTATTTATGTCAAATAATTTTTATTTCTGCCTTAATTTTGTTGTGTCCCCCATTTTGTTGTCTGCCTAAATAATATTTAGAAGCAAGTTGTTTAATTTCCATGTAATTTTGTGGTTTTGAGAGATCTTTTTGGTATTGATTTCTATTTTTATTACACTGTGATACAAGAAAATGGTTGGTATGTTTTCAATTATTTTGAAATTATTGAGACAAGACTTGCTTTGTGGTTGAGTATATGGTTAATTGTGGAGGATGTTCTCTATATAGATAGGAAGCATGTATATTCTGTGGTTCATGAGTAGAATATTCTCTTTTAGGTCCAGTTGATCAAGCATTGACTTTAATTCCAGAAATTCTGTCTTAGTTTTCTGCCTCAGTGATCTGTCTAATACTGTCAGTAGGGTGTTGAAATTTCCCCACTATTATTGTGTAACTTTCTAAATGTCTTTGAAAGTATAGAATTACTTTTTTTTAATGAATCTGGCTGCTCCAATATTGCACCCAACATTGCACCCAATATTAGAGCAGCCAGATTCATAAAAAAGATAATTCTAGATCTTCAAAATATCGGGTGCAATACTGAAGCATATATATTTAGGAGAGTTATGTCTTATTGTTGAATGAAACTCTTTATCATTACCTAATACCCTTTTTTGTCCTTTTTTTAGTGTTGTTGGTTTAACGTTTATTTTGTCTGATATAAGAATAGCAACTCCTGCTTTTTGTGTTTTCCATTTGTATGGTAAATCTTTCTCTGACCCTTTATTTTAAGCCTATGAGTGTTATGCATGAGATGCATCTCTTGAAGACAGTAGACCAATGCGTCTTTTCTTTTGTAAATCCAACTTGCCATTTGGTGCCTTTTACTTTCAAAGTTAATATTGATATATGAGGTTTTGATCTTATTGTGAAGTTGTTAGATGGTTGCTTTGTATTTTCTATTGTGTGGTTACTTTATAGGGTCTGCCGTCTATTAAAAAAAAAAGTGTGTTTTTGTGTTTGTGATAGAAAGTATTGTTCTTTTGTTTCTTTGTTTAGAACTCCCTTACATATATCATGTAAGTCTGGGCTAGTGGTGGTGAATTCCTTTAGTTCTTGCTCGTCTGGAAAATCTTTTATTTCTTCTTCACTAATTAAGAAGCTCAGTTTGATGGAGTATGAATTCTTAGTTGAATTCTTTAAGAATTCTGAAAACATAAGCTCCCAGTCTCTCTGGGGTTGTAAGTTTCCTGCTGAGACGTCCACCGTTAGCCTGTTGACATCCTCCTTTGTATGTGGTTTGACCTTTTTCTCCATCTGCATTTAAGATTTTTTTCTTTAGTGTTGACTTTGGACAGTCTGGTGACTATATGCCTTGGTGACATTCACTTTGTATAGAATCTCACAGGTGTTCTCTGGATTTATTTTGTCTGGATATCTACCTCTTTAGAATATTAGCAAAGATTTTTGAACTATTCCCTCAAATATGTTTTTGAGATTGTTAATTTTTTCTCCTTTCTCAGGATTGCCAGTAATTCCTAGATTTGTTCACTTTACATAATCCCATATTTCTTGAAGAGTTTGTTTATTTTTAAAAGTCATTTTTTCTTTATTTTGTCTGACTATGTTAGTTCAAAAGACTGGTATTCAAACTCTAAAATTCTTTTCTTTTCTTGGTCTAGTCTATTGATAAAGCTTTCAAATGTACTTTAAAATTCCTTAAGAAATTTTTCAGTTATACATGCTCTGATTGATTTCTTTTAAAGATGTTTATCACTTTCTTCATTTCCTGGATCACTTTAGACATTTCTTTTTGCTAAATTTCAACCTTATCTTGGCTCTCATTTAAGTTCCCTGAAATCCATGCTTTGCATTATCTGTCATTTCTGAGTTTCCACTTGGTTACAATTCATTGCCAGCGAACTAGTGCAATCCTTTGGTGCTGTCACTATATTCAGATTTTTATGGTGCCAGAATTTTTGTGTTAGTTTCTTCTCTCTTTCCCTGTAATGTTACTTTATTCTTTCCCTTTTCTTTCCTCCTCTGTTAAGGGGCTGTGACTGCGAGAATGCTGGGTAAGGTATTTTTGCTTTACTTTTAGAGCCCTATGTGCTCCTTTCAGCAGATTTTATGTTAGACTGTTCTATTTGAACCTACAAGCCAGTAGATGGTGTTTATAGATGAGAGCTAGCTGTGGAAAATATGGCTGGATATATACTTAATCCTTATTTATTGGCAGAAGCTCTCTGTTGCCTTAGGCAGTGGGCTGATTCATAAAGTGTATAGTGGTCTGTGCTCCCTGCTCAGCCCCGCGGAAATGGGGGCCATGAAGGGTGGGGCCAGATCAGGTATGTCTTCCTACCGCTTATGGAATGGCAGGCACAAGCATCAGTACTGAAGGAGAATTCAGTGGGCAGCCAACAAGCACCCTGAAGTGTGCCTAAATATGGAGCTGGGAAAGCTGCTCAGCTCCAAGCTCTGTGCTTGGGGATGGGAGGCAGCCTAAACTCCTAATTTTAAGAAGTAGGTGCTCCAGATGCCTGGGCATGGAGCAGAGAGGGCTCCTCACACCATGATCTCTGTACAGGAGGGATGAAGCAACTCAGAAGGATGAATCAGGCAAGTAGGTGCTTTATATACCTGGAGATCTGCTTGGGCATATAGCAAAGAGGGCCCCTGCACCAGGATCGCTGCAAAGGAAAGGTGAAGCAGCTCAGGCTTCTGAACCAGGCAAGCAGTTGCTCCAAATGTTTGAACATCTGCCTGGATGTGGAGCAGAGAGTGTCTCACCACACCAGAAATTCTGCATGGAAAGGTGGGGCAGTTCAGGCTGCTGATGCGGGTGAGCTCTGATACTTCTAATGCCTAGAGACCTGACTTAGCATGGAGTGAAGATGGCTTTGCTTCATCACAGCTATGTCCAGGAAGGGTGGGGTGGCTAGGGCTGAAGAACCAGATGAGTGAGTACTCTGAATGCCTGGAGATCTGCCTGGCATGAGGGACTCTGCACCAGGATGTTTTTATCAGCTGTTTACCATCGTGGGGGCAGTTTGCTGGCATTTTTCTCATGTAATCTAGGGTGTCCTTCATGATTCTGGTGGCTTTTCATTTTCCTTTTTGAATAAAATCTCAGAGTTGATCTTTGTGTATTATCTTGCTATTTCCAAGTGACTGAAGCGTGCTAAAAACCTCTAATACGTCATCTTGGAAAAAAGCATTCCTGTATGTTTAGAGTAACTTTTGCATAGAGTAACTAATGTAAAATGAAACGTAAAGCATAATTGGTTAAAATTTAAATCACTTATGAAATTTAAAATACTTTGCATAGATTTATTAATTTGCATGTCAAATATGTATTGAGTATTCCATGTTGGACTCTCTTTTAGGAATATAGCAGTGGATGAGGTCAATGTTGGGGAAGAGACAAAAAAGACAAATCAATACATATGATAACTTACCCTACTGATAAATATGATCAAAAATTAGAAAGATTGATGTTTGATCATCTATAGCTGCTTAAATAATAGTCCAAAATTTAGTGTCTTAAAACAATTTTATCATCTCATGATCCTGCTGGTTGAGCATCTCTAGGCAGTTCTGATGCATACAATACCATCTGGGATTGTAGTTCTCTGGGAACTCCATAAGTCTGAGTAGGTTCAAGATGACTCACTCATAAATCTGTTGCATTGGTAGAGACAGCTGAAAGGTTAAAATTTACTAGGCCACTGGTGCTACTGTACTTCTCTCTTTTTCCATATAATCTTTAGGTCTTCTCTACTCCACATAGCTTCTCCATGACCTCTCCATGATGTCTCTCTAGCAAGAAAAGCAATTGTTTTACATGATGCCTTGGGCCCCCAAAAGTTCAAAAAGGGAAGGTTCCAGGTCTTGTTAATATTTAGATCCACAACCAGCATTGTCTTCTCTGTCATATTCTTTTGGTTAAAATGAGTCATAGGGCCAGTCCAGATGCAATCTAAAAGGGAACTTCACAAAAGCATGAACACTGATAGGTGTGGTTCAATGGAAATTCTCTTTGGAGAGTAACTACTAGAATTGGGGTTAGAGTACCTTCCATGGAGTGGTCAGAGAGCATCCCTCTCATGAAATAACATCTAATGTGAGAGCTGAGTAAGGGAAAAAGGAGCCAGTTACATAACAATCTGAGGAAAGAGCACTCCCTGAAGAAGGGCAGTACTAAGGCACACAGATAAAAAGAGTTTGGTGTATCTTAATAAAATATAGAAGAACAGTTTGGCTAGTGTCCAGTGGTTTTGAGACTAGGACAGAATTTTGAGAGCTAGTGTAACCAGGGTGGGGCTGTGTACTCAGCTCCCTCCCCATTCCAATTCCAAGGTCCTTGGCCTCTCTTACCCCAAGAATGGGGAAAGAGGCCCAGAGGCATGGTGAGCTTACTGTTTGGCTAAATATTGTGGATCCAAAGAGTTTAGCAGTGATTGATTTAATAGGCAGAGAGAGAGAAAAAGAGAGAGAGAGAGAGTTCACACGCTGCCATGGGAAGGGATCAAAGGAAGGAATCTGTGTAGGTAAGGAGCAGTGGGGTTTTAACCCTGGAGTTATTCCATCCCCATTCAAGTTCTTGTCCAATAAGAGGAGTTCTTTGAAACTTCCTCTAGAGTGATTGATCTTTGACTTTGATACCGGATTGGCTGCTCGGTTCACAACAGAACTCCCTCCTCTCAGAGCTTTCGGTGGACTTTTTGAACAAAGAAACCCACCTGGATTTCTCTGTCTAGCCCTCACCATGGGAAAGTCACACAAAGAACTTTGCATTTGAAATCCCTCTGGTTCCCAGATGGAGGCAAAACCATGCCCCTCATGAACCCAAGAAGAGAAGTTTTTTTTCCTTAACACGGTCCCTCAGCTCCTACTCTGAACAGAAAAGTCCAAGTGCTGTTGGGACACGGGCGTTGATCTCTCTTTACCTACTTCCTGCCGCATTGGGCATAGAAGGGGCCCTGCAGTTGAGGTTTCCTCCAGAGGGGAGTCTTCCAGGGGTGCGGGTTGATCCAGAGGTCCACGATAGAACTCATGAGTCAAGGACATGAGGGTTTCCATTTGCAGGACCATTTGTGGCCTTATGGCTTTAATTCTAGAAGAAATAAATTTGACAAGAAGGTTAAAGATGAGAGGCCTGAAGGCCAGCAATAATAGAATGATTATAAATAGGCCTAGAAGAGGGTGGAGCCAGGACAGCCAGTTGTTAAACAAGCTCCGTGATTCTGTTTCTTGAAGGTCTTTATCTCTGCATTCGATTTATCCCTAAGTTCTTTAACTTTGTTTAAGATGATACCTGATTGGTTTACAAAGTAGCAGCACTCTTTTCCTAGAGAGAGACAAGATCCTTCTCTCTCTGCTGTTAGCAGACTCAGGACCCTTTATTTGGAAGAGCTATGGCAGCTAAAGAGTTACTTTTGCAGAGTTAAGCTGCTTTTGCTTTTACAGAGTGAGCTGCCATTGCAGAGAGAATTAGCAACCTTTTCTATGTTATCATTTAACTCCTGAGATAATCAAACAGTAAAACTGAGTAGAGGTAGCAACTTCTCCAATGCCAGTACCAAGTCCTCCTATTATTCCACCCCCCCCCTGCACTATCAAAGGAATAATTGGGGTTTGAGTATGGCGTGGACTTTGTAAGAGAAGACTCTGCACCTGAGAGTTGGTGTAAATCATTATGGGGGGGACACTAGGAAGGAGAGGAGGAGAGCTATTAGGCCAATCCATAGGGGCAGTGCATAGAGTCCGGTGGCAAATAGTAAAGCTAGGAATTATAGTCTCATTAATGCCAGGATGTAAGTTAGACTCATGAGTAGTTACTTTCTGGGGATCTTCCTGTTAATGCCAGGATGTAAGTTAGACTCATGAGTAGTTACTTTCTGGGATCTTCCTGTTAATGCCAGGATGTAAGTTAGACTCATGAGTAGTTACTTTCCTGGGGATCTTCCTGTTAATGCCAGGATGTAAGTTAGACTCATGAGTAGTTACTTTCCTGGGGATCTTGTCAGAGAGCAAACATAGATTCTTTAACAGCTTGCAGGTGTATAAACAGTCATCTCCTGGAATTTCTGGCTGTGGAGAGGAGGGCCTATGATTTTCTTCAGGAGGAGTCAAAGGCTTCAGCCCAGTATGATGAATCCAGGAGTCAATTCCCACCACCTAACTGCCATTGGGGTAGACAAAATAACCAAAAATGCTCCTTCCCAAGACGGGCCTAGATGGGGAGAGTCTGAGGGGAGAGACTTAACAAGCACCAAGTCTCCAGGGCAGAACAACTCTTTCCCTTTTACCCGAGGGTGTCCTTTAGGTAAGGTCCTAAGAGCCTGTTGGTACTTAGCCAAGGAGGTTATATCTTTTATTAGATCTGCTGTTTCCTTGTACAAGATCATTAGTAAGAAAGAGCCATCCATAAAGCATCTCATAGGGGCTGAGTCCTATTTTCTGAGGAGAGTTTCGAGCCCTTAAGAGAGGACTCTTCTTAAGGAAGAGCCTTTGGTGATAGAGAAGACCATTGGTAATAGAGAAGGCCATGGGAGGTGGATTTCCTGTGCCAGTTTCTTTAGGTGTCTCTGAAGAATTTCATTCATCTTTTTCACTTTCCTTGAAGACTGAAGACTCCAAGCACAGTGGAGATGATACTGTATTCCTAATGCTTTGGAAGTTCCTTGAATCACTGCAGCTTTAAAAGGGAGGGCTGTTATCGCTTTGAAGACAGCAAGGGAGTCCGAATCTAGGGATTAGTTCATTGATCAGGACTTTTTTTTGTTACCTCTTGGGATGTTTCTGTTCTAAAGGGGAAAGCCTCAATTCAGTTTGTGTAAGTATCTACACATACTAACAGATATCGATAACCCAGAGACTTAGGCACATGGGTAAAGTCCATTTGCCAGTCCTCACCTGGGTAATGACCGGTTTGCTGTTCCCCAGGAGGAGCTTTGTGATGTGCCAAAGGATTTGTTTTCTGACATATTTCACATCCTTTGACTATTTGTTGGATGGCTTTGATGTAGGTTTGATGTAGGGTTTTAAATACTTTCCACTGGCTGGCAGCAGGTAGGAGTACTTTTTCCTCCTCCGTAGCTAGCCATCCTGAAGGAAGAAGATTGTGTCCCTGGGAGATTGCCCACTCTACATCTTCTGATGAGCTCCCTGGAGAGGGCTTTCCCATACTACAGGTCCTTCTGTACATTCTTGTCTAGCTGCCCTTTTTCCTCTAGGTCAGCTCAGCGATTGCCCTCTGCTTCCCTCTCATCTCCTTTCTGGTGACCTCGGCAGTGTAAGACTGCTACCTCTTTGGGTTCTTGGACAGCTTGTAATAAGTCTAAAATTTCCCTATGATATTTAATGGAGTTCCTGCTGAGGTTAGAAACTCTCTTTCCTTCCATATGGTAGCATGGGCATGCAGAACCAGGTATGCATATTTTGAATCTGTGTATATGTTTATTCTTTGTCCTTTTCCTAATTTTAGAGCTTGAGTGAGGGCTACTAGTTCTGCCAGCTGGGCACTAGTTTCAGGAGGAAGGGAGTTACTTTCAGGCACTGTTTGATCACTGGCTACTGCATATCCTGCCTTTCAAACTGCATTTTCCATAAATGTACTTCCCTCAGTGTATAGGTCAGGATTGGCTAGAGGAGTTTCTAAGAGATCCTCTCCAGCCACAAAGTTCTGGGCTATAACCTGCTGACAGTCATGTTCTTTGTCCCTTCCTCAGGAAGAAAAGTAGCTGGATTGAGGGCTGCACATGTGTGCAGCTGAAGATCAGGCCCTTTGTGCATTAAGGCCTGATATTTGAGTAAGTGATTGTCAGACAGCCACAAGCCTCTTTAGAGGCCAGAATTCCAGCTACATCATGTGAAGTCCATACAGTTAGATATTTCCCTTGTAGTATTTTAACAGCTTCTGAGACCAGTATAGCCACTGTGGCTATGACCCACAAGCAGTGTGACCAGCCTTTTGCTATTGCATCAATTTCCTTGCTTAGGTATGCCACTAGTTGTGGCTTGGTCCCCTGAGTCTGAGTGAGAACCCCCAGTGCCACTCCTGACTTTTCTGTAACATATAGGGAAAAGTCATTCCCTGTAGGAAGGCTTAGAGCTGGAGCCTGCAGTAATGCCTGCTTCAGGGTCTGAAAGGCTGCCTCAGCTATAGGGTCCCATTGTATTAGATGAGTGTTAGTTTTTTGGATTTCTTTAATCAGAGTGAAAAAGGGTTTGGCTCTTTCACCATATCTGGGAATTCACAATCAGCAGAAACCAGTTATTCCCAAGAATCCCTACAACTATTTTAAGCTCTTTGGATGGGGTAAGGCCAGTATGGGTTGGAGATATTCTCCATCAAGGGCCCGAGTGCCCTTAGACAAGACAAGTCTTAAGTATTTTACCTCTTACTTACAAAGTTGGGCTTTTGGCTTGGAAACCTTATATCCACAGGTGGCTAGAAAGTTTGGGAGATCCTGGGTGGCTTGCTGACACTGGGTTTCTGAGTTAGCAATTAAAAGTAAGCCATCCATATATTGAAGAACCAGGGTACCCAGATGTGAAAAATTACTGAAGTCCTGAGCTACAGCCTGGCCAAACAGGTGGGGGGCTATCTCTTTTTTTTTTTTTTTTTCTGAGATGGAGTTTCCCTCTTGTTACTCTGGCTGGAGTGCTCACTGCAACCTCTGCCTCCTGGGTTCAAACAATTCTCCTGCCTCAGCCTCCTGAGTAGCTGGGACTATAGGTGTGTGTTACCATGTCCAGCTTTTTAAATATATTTTTAGTAGAGATAGGGTTTCACCGTGTTGACCAGGATGGTCTCGATCTTGACCTCGTGATCCACCTGTCTTGGCCTCCCAAAGTGCTGGGATTATAGGTGTGAGCCACTGCGCCCAGCCTAGGTGGGGGCTATCTCAAAAGCCCCAGGGTAATACTGTCCATGTGAGCTGAGACTTCTTGTCAAAAGGGTCTTTGAAGGTGAACAGAAATTGGGAGTGAGGGTGTAATGGAACACAGAAAAAGGCATCCTTAAGATCCAGGACTGTAAACCATTGTGCCTCTCCTGGTATTTGAGAGAGCAAGGTGTATGGGTTGGGTACAGCTGCATATAAAGGGATCACAGCTTCATTAATAGCCTAATATTTTGCACCAGCTCCATTGTCTATTAAGTTTTTGCACTCCTAAAATTGGAGCATCACAAGGGCTGTTACAGGACTTCACTAGACCCTGAGATTTTAAGTCCCTTGCAATATCCTGTAGCCCCCTTTTTGGCTTCTGATCTTACGGGGTACTGTCTTTGGTAAGGAAAAGGATGGGATCCTTTAGCCTTATTCAAATTGGGTATGCATTCTTTGCTCACCCAAATTGTCCCTCCATTGCCCAATCCTTGACATTAATTCCCTCTTTAAATAACGGGCAGCAGAGAGGGATTTCCTCCCTGACCATATTCGTATAGAGAATGGCTCCTGCTCTGGCTAACACATCCCACCCTATTAGGGACTTTCTGGCATGAGGAGGAAGGCATGGGAGAAGGGCATATCTCCCTAGTTACAGCTTATGAGCTGGGAGATACATCCTGAGACTGCCAGTCCTAGGACTCCTTGGACAGTTACAGATGTGGAGGACCACCATCCAGGACAGGAAAGCAAAACTAAGAAGGCCACACCAATGTCCAGGGGGAGATTGACCTCCTGACCCTCTATGGTCAGCTTTACCTGGGGCTCAGTGAGGGTGAGGGCTTGTGTTGATGCTTGCCCTGGGCACCCTCAGTCCTGCTGTTGGGTCATCTGGTTGGCCACCTGAGGCCCTGGGAACCTTCGTCCCCTGGGACAGTGTGCCTTCCGGTCATGCCCTTGGCACAGTGGGCAAGGACAAGGAGTTCATCTGGGGACAATCTCTCTTAAAGTGTCCTGGTAGGCCACAGTGGTAGCAAGCTCTGTCAGACTGGTGGCTAACCCAAGCCTTTCTCTCTTCTGAGCCCCTTGGGTCTGCTTGCCTGAAGGCATTGACTAGGGCTGTGACTTTTCTCTGGTCCCTCTTGTTCCTTTCAGCCTGTTCCTCCTGGTCTCTATTATAGAACACTGAGGTTGCTAGATTTAGTAATGATTCTAGACTCTGTTCTGGCCCCCAGGCCAGTTTGTGGAGCTTCCTCCTGAGGTCTGTTGCTGGTTGCATAATACATTTGTCTTCTGGTATTAGCTGACCCTTGATGGAGTCTGGTGATAGGAGAGTATACTTTCTTAAGGCCTCCCATAACTGCTCAAGGAAGGCTGTTGGGTTTTCTCTCTTTCCCTGAGTTTTGGTGGATAACACTGCATAGTTGATGAGCTTTTTCCTAGTTTTCCCTAATCCCTCAAATATGCAGGTTAATAGGTGCCTATGACTCCAGTCCCCCTGTTCTGAGTCAGGATCCCAGCGAGGGTCCATGTTAGGGACTGCTTGCTACCTAGAGGGAATCTATCCTTTTCCTCTGGCATCATTTGCTCATGTACTTGACTAAGGTACCAGATGTCCCCAAACTCTTGAGCCACTGCTAGAGCAGCCTCTCTCTCATTGCTGGTTAGGGTCTGCCTAAGCAATAACATATCTTTCCAATCTAATTTGAAGGACAGAGTCAGGCCCTTCAGAACATCAGTGTACTTGTCCAGGTCATCTAAAAATTTTCCTAAGCCCACCTTGATTTGCTTTAAGTCAGAAAATGAAAAGGGGGTATGTACCTTGGTTGGGCCAAATTCTCCTTCAACTGCCTGTAGGGGCATAGCTGGGGCATCCTAGTAGCCTGAGGTGCCTTGGCCTTCCCTGACTCCTCTTGGATTATAGAAGCTGAGGAGATCAGGTCAGCATCTGTAGAGGGAGGGGCCACAGGGAGTCCCAAATATGAGGGTAGTCTTCAGGAGGGGCCAGTAGGATATAGGTTACAGGCCTTACATAACTGAGGATTATCCCTTAGAGAAAAGAAAATTTGCACATAGAGGACCTCAATCCATTTACCTTCCCTCTTACAGAACAGGTCTAATTGTAGACGGGTGTCACAATTTATACTTCCCTGAGGAGGCCAGGTTTCTCCATTGGCAGAGGGTATGGTGGACACACTTTGGCAGAGAAAAATGAGCTGCTTCTTCAAAGATCGTGGGTAAAATTGGTCTCAGTTATCCAGGATACACTTAAAGGATGATTTTGCCTTGGGAAGAGTAGCACCCATCTGAAATAGAACACAGGGATGCCCACATCCCCAGCTATTCCTTGCAACTGCTAGCCCTAGGGCATCTCCCAGTTATAACGCCTTGTAGTTTCCAAGTACCCTAGATGTGTGGGTGCAATCTTCTGGGTCCCCTATGTGCCAGGCTTAATCACGTTTACTGGCATCATGGGCATATTTTCACTGTCTAAATGTCTTTGTTGGCCACCATAAGGAGACTGCCAGGATTAGTGGCCTTGTACTGGTATGTCCTTGAAGAACTAGGCCAGTGAGGATGGGCAATGGGTGCCAATATTCTCTAGCAAGAGCTTAATTAACATAGGCCTGACCATAAAACTGCCCTAGGAGGATAAACACCTTGAGAGGGACCCCTAAGCACAACCATTTTAAAGAAGGTAAAGGATGGCCACATGCCAGAGACTCAAACAATGTTCTCAGAGCCTGAGCCTCCTCCCCAACTCCATCTTCCATCAGAGGAATATGCCCTAGGGTTGTGAGGCCTGTAAGTAACCATTTGAGCTATGAATACTATGGTATTCTAGATGGAATTCTGCCATACAACGAGCCAATCCCAGGCAAGACAAATTGAACATCATTAAATTCTGGCACCATTCACTTGGCTTGGGAAATTGTGGGTGACAAAAAACACAATCTCCTATAGCCTCCAGTAGTCACTGATAGACTCTGGTTCCATTAGGACACAACATAGCACTGTGGAATAAGGGAATTGGCCCTGTGCATTTATACTACAGGAGGTCCTCATAGGCATAAGCCTGAGGGAACGGCAGGCTTGGGTCCCTGGACTGCCACCCCAAAATCCTCATGTGTAGGAAATATCTTAGAGGAAAGAGCTGGGAGGAAGTTTGCCCACAGAAATCTGGACCCAGGAGGTTGGGGTCTGAAAGGCTGGGTATGGCTTGCACAAGTGGCAGATATTCCCAGTGCCTGGGCCAGCTGCTCCAGTGACCCTAGCACAGGCATTATCGCCACTGTGGGTCTGAAAGGCTGGGCTCACACAGCTGCAGCGTTTCCCACTGCCCAGCCCAGCTGCTGCTGCTGCTGCCATTCACAGCCCCATGCAGGCCCAGCTGCCCACTTTCCACAGGAGGCATCTGCCCAGTCTTGCCTCTGCCACCACACTTGGTCTGTAACCTCCTTAACAAATTTAAAAGAAGCAAAAGTACAGATATAGCAAGTGAAAGGTGTCTGATACCAATCACCACTCTGAAGTCTGATGTTCCTCCTGGTTGGCTCCCCAAAGATGTAACTGGGGCAGGGGTGCATACTCAGCTCCCTCCTATTCCGATTCTGAGGTCCTTGGCCTCTCTCACCCCAAGAATGGGGAAAGGGGTCCTGGAGGCTTGGTGAGCTTACCGTTCAAATAAATATCGTGGACCCAAAGAGTTTAGCAGAGAGCTATTGATTAGGAAGAGAGAGAGAAAGAGAGAGAGAGAGAAAGAGTGAGAGAGAGAAAGAGAGAGCTCCCATGCTGCTGTGGGAGGGAATCCAAGGAAGGAATCTGCATAGGTTAGGAGCACCAGGATTTAACCCTGGAATTAGTCCCTCCCCATTCATGTTCCCGTCCAATGAGAGGAGTTCTTTCAAACTTCCTCTGGAGTGACTGATCTTTGACTTTGATACCGGATTGGCTGCTTGGTCTGCAACAGAGCCCCCTCCTCCCAGAGCTTTCGGCAGACTTTTTGAACAGAGAAACCCACTTGGATTTCTCTACCCAGGTGGCATGTGGAAAAGTTGGACAAAGAACTTTAGATTTGAAATCCCTCTGGTTACCAGATGGAGGATAAACCACGCCTCTAGTGGACCTGGGAAGAGAAGTTTTTTCTTCACACGGTCCCTCACTAGTACCAAATTCATAAAGGGCTCTGTAGACCTTGGTAAAATTTAGTAATTTATTGTGGGAAAAACAAATGAAAAGTGAATAAAAGGTTTGGATCGGATTTTATTTCTTAAGTAGAAGACAGACAACATTTAAATTTTATTAAAAAATACCTTCTGAATAAGGCACTTTAACAAGTATAATAACAGAAACAGGGATACAAGTTAAGAGATAATTGCCATAGTAAAGGAAAGAAGTGTTAGTGGCTTCACTTTTGATTAAAGCAACACAGATAAACAGAAGTAGAGAGATCCAAGAAATATATTTTCAAGGTAAAGCCAATAATACTTGTTGGGGGATTGACAATGGAGGAAGAAGTTACAATAATATGACACACAACTGGGCTTTTGACCTGGTGAATAATAAGTGTTACTAAATGACATGGATAACCCCAGGGAACTGTAATTATCCTTTAGAAGCACAGCATTTTAACCCTTTCTTACGGGTGGCAAGTACCTGCCTTAAAAAGAGAGAATATTTATTCTTCATTAGAAGTAGAATGCAGACAATAATTACTTTCCCACACTCGGTCAGAAAAATGTTAAGCACATATCCTAGGATATCTGAAAAGATGCATGTGTCTCTGACTTTGATTTGGATCTAAAGATTTGAAGAAACTTGCAACGTCCATTCAAAAGAGCATGTTAAAAATATCTGCAGTCATACATAAGCCATGGAGAAGCAATGGATATGGCAGAGGCATGCAGTGTTTGATAAAACGTAACCGGATATGTATATAAGATAGTCCGTCCATATCAGTGACAATGCAAATGTTTTTGGTAGACCATATTTGTGACATGATTTTGGACATTGTGGCTGCTTAAACTCCAAACCATGTGTTTTGAAATTCCCTTAAAGGGATGAGGAGTATTTTGGTAAAACACATTCATATAAAGGGAGGAAGATAAATTTCATGACTATGTTAGGCTATTCAGTAAAGTTTCTGACAGCTCAGTGATTTTGCTACATTATTATATAAATCGTAAGGAGAAGAAAAACCTGCCACACTTTCTTCTCTCTGCCACTAAGAAAGAAGCCTATGTTTTTTGCTTTTGGAAAGCAATTTATATATAAAGTGTATTGCTATAACTCATTCCCCAGGTGAGCAAAAGTCGTTGAATTTTAAGAACGGTAAAGTGAGAAGAAGGCTTTTTGCTTATAGGCACGGTAGTGCAAGCAATCCTATCACTTAGCCTTTTTAACCCGGACAATAAAATAATTGGAAGCATCTGTATGCAAGTGAAAACTGTAGCAAGCCCCAATAGAATAATGTGCAAGGTTTTCAGTATTTTGCTCCTTTTTCAATTCTTACTAGTGAAATCATTTTGATAATAAAACTTGACAAACAATAATGAACACACATAAGACATATGCTGTCCATCTTAAACTGAGTGCAATGTGATCCACGAACGCGTCCAGTTTAATGCATTTTCCCTACTAAGTGGAAGTTTACATATGAGATGACACCAAGCGATTACTGAAAACACAGGTGAATATCCTGAGCAGATGGCTCATAATCACTGTTGTCTACATCTCCCATTCTGCTGCCTTTCTCTTATTCTATATCCACAGCTCTATGCAGAATTCCCCCTGATCCGCTGAATAAGATTAGAAAAAATAAAGCCCAGCAAATGCTACATTACAATGCATTTTACCTTAGCTAAATGGAATTCTATGTAAAATATTATATCTCCACTAAGTAGAGAAAATAAATGACCCAAGTGGACAGAACTTATGGTAGTACTTTGAGTTGTCCCCACTGCTGGGAATGAGAAACAGCATGAGTTAAGGAAATACACAGATGCTTGGGCAGAGACTACCGCAGCTTCAGAATCAGGGACATAAAAAGACAATATTAGGAAATTGCTAGTAGAACTATGTTAAGGGTTGAATTGCTTCCTCAAAAGAGATGGGCAATGAAGTTCTTCTTTTATACCCATGAATGTCACCATATTTGAGAATAAAGTCTTTTCAAATGAGAGTTAAGATTAAGTCATTGGGATGGGCCCTAATCTATCGCTTTCCTTATATAAAGGACAAATTTGGACACAGAGACAGATACACATACACACACAGAATATTATGTGAAGATAAAGGCAGAGTTTGGGGAGATACATGTACAAGCCAAAGAACACCAAAGATTGTTAATACACCATCAGAAATGAAAAAGAGGCATGGAACAGATTCTTCCTTACAGCCCGTAGAAAGAAACAACCCTGCTGACACCTTGATCTTGATCTTCTAGTCTCCAGAACTGTAAGACAATAATTTTCTCTTGTTTAAGTCATTTAGTCTGTGGTATTCTGCTACAGCAGACCTGAGAAGCTAACACAAGCTTTATGGATGCACCTCACAAGAATTAGCCCTTGGCATGAGTGAAATTGTGCCCATTCAAAAGTGCATCCAGAGTCTAACATCGTGGAGTAAGTTACAATTAATCATGAAGACAACTTGATGTGCTCTGTGGGTTACAGTCATTATTTTTTTTCATCTTTCACCTCAATTGTTGAATCAATGAAATCAAGAAAAAAGTGTCTCGATGGTGCATGGACTTTTCTTTACCAAAGCTGACTAGGAAACTTCTAAATCTCCTGCATAATAGCAGAGTCAACACACAGGCTTCACAATGGTCCCATAATTCAGAGATGCAAATTAGTCAGTTTGCGGTAGGTTTATTACCTTGAATTCACTTGTTTCATGGATGAGAGAAACATTTTAATTTCCTCTAAATACTTATTCTGGCAATGTTTACTTTCTCAGACATTCATGCTTTTGTAGCATTACTTCTGTGGACTTCCTGAATGATGTATTTATCATCACATATACAGCATAGCATGGTAGTGTAAGAATGCATTACCTACGGTAATGGGCTGAGGCTCACAGAGTTCTCTGGTCTTTTCGTATGTCCTATTACCAGAAGCAAGAGATGGCAAAATGACTTACTGAAGATTGCAGACACAGTGTTAGAGTTAGCTTGAATCAATTTCCATGGTTGAATGCCACAGCCTCTGATTCCCCTTCTGATATTTTGAGAGTATGTGCTGTCAAGAGGTCAAGTTTACTTTTACCCAAAAAATATTTCTTGCCCTTCGAACTGCCCTTGCAGCCAGGTCAAGAGCATACAACCTTGGATCCACCACTGAGATACACTCACTTTTTATTTTGTATCAAAATCTATTGATTCAAGTAAACAAAATGAAGTAAAGTCTACTATGAAAGCAAGGGGAAAGCAGTCAAAGCAATAGTAGTTTCTAATGACAGCACTCGATGTGGACTGTGGAGGAAATAAACATTGATTTATTAATATTATGCATTCTTTGACTCTTTCCTTCAATTTCATCGGATATTTTATATTTACAAGTGCTATAAACTGAATATTTGTGTTCCTACCAAAATTCATACACTAAAACTCTAACCCCCAAATATTAGATGATATTAGAAGGTGGGGCCTTGGAAAGTAATTAGGTTTAGATGAGATTATGAGGGTAGATTTTCCATGATGGGATTAGTGTTCCTATGAGAAGAGAAAGAGATGAAAGCTCCCTCTCTTATTTCCGGGGGTCTACAAACCAGGAAGATGATCCTCACCAGGAAGTGAATTGGCCCACACATTGGTCTTGGACTTCCCAGCATCTAGAACTGTGAGAAATACATGTTTGTTGTTTAAGCCACCCAGTCTATGATACTTCTGTTATAACTGCTCCCACTGATTAACACAAGAAGATATTCATAAAGGTGAGAATCTTTTCTCTGTTCCAAAATTTCACCTTGTATCTATGAACCTTCACTATACCTTGCCTGTCACAGCTATCATCATAAAAGAAAACAACATATTGGATATAATACATGTTAGCTTATCAAGAAGGAAATGAGTCTCAATCTGATTTTCATAACGGTATTGATAAAGGATTTTAAAAGGATAGTAGAAAACGGTAAAACCGTTAACCAATTTTGCCAACAAGGGAAGCAGTAGAGCGTATGTAAAAGAGTGAGTTCTGAAGCCAGACAGCCTGGGTTCAAGTCCCAGTTCCAATTCTAAATTATTGTTTTACCTTTGCCAAGTTTCTTGTGGCTCAATATTCCTGTCTCCAAAATGGGGATAAAAATTATATCTGCATTATAGTGATGTTAATATGATTAAATGTTACAATCTTCTTACATTCTCAAGAAGTGTCTAGCTTATAATAAGCAATTGATATTATCTATTTACATTAAGGATTAGTGTAAATAAATGCATTAAAATATTGCCGAGAATAATATAATACTGTAAAATTATATCATGTGTCCTGAAAAGTCACCCATTCCAGCTAAAACATTTTTATAAGCATAAATTTAATCACATAATTTGAATAAGAAAAGAGAGCATAGGCACTAACTCTTACTTTATAATGGAGAAAATGTATCAATGTGAGCAGAGCTGTCCCAATAGCAGCTAGACTGAACTCCCTTACTCCACTACCAATAAAAAAGAGAAACAGAAAAATCCCATCTGTCCATATGACAAGTCCAAAATCAGACACCTGTGTGGCAAATATGTGTAGCAGTGAGTACCACAGATGCACTAAATTTAGTACAAACCATATGCTCAATGATTTACTTAAATTGGACTGGGATGACGATCCGCTATAGAAAAAGTCCACAGAGCAATTAAGGAACAACATGTTTTGCTGCCCTCATCTCATCTTCTCTCCTTTAGTCCCAGATGTTACAACCACTACAGAGACATTAATCAATTTGTTAATTTATTGTCAGATTGTTAAAGGTTTATGAAGATTTTGACCCATTTTGCTACATTTGTTTTGGCAGCAAGATTAATTTAATTATGATTGTCTTGGGGACAAAGGGAAGACAGTAGGATATCACATGTTATATCTGAATGGATTCACACTTTTACCAGACAATCCAAACATTTGTGCATTCCCAGTCTTCAAGTATGTGATTGCCCTGAAGAAATGAAGGAATAAAAGTAGCTAACATCTGTCTACATTTCCTGACTAAAATTATTTGGTTCCTTCACCCTTATTTCTCTAAAGGAAAGTCCATAAATTTACTTAACTTCCAATAATTCTAGTATTTTATTCACAAGTTTTTAATCTGCATTACTTTCCTACATTAAAAAAGTCAAAATATTTACATCTTATAAATAGTAATAAAGTTCTATCTTAAGCCATCAATATAATCTTTTCAATAAAATGTGATTCATTTTTTCATTTTTATATAAAAGAATAACTCACAACGTCAGTTTTGTTCTAATTTTGCTCTAGTAAGTATCTCAAACACATTAATCTAGTGATGTTGTTTAGGACACAAACTCCTTGAGTCTAGCTTTTCTCATCTGTTAATGGAGATACTCTATGTCTATGCTATGTGACAGGGTTATTGTACAGATGAAACAGGATAATTGCATCACAGCATTTTAAGTATTTTAGTGGGTAAGGCTCTATTGAGATTACTATTTTTTTCATGTATTTTTCTGTCATCAGTCCAGCTAGACTCCTTTCTACAAGATTAGCAGATATGATACAGATAGTAATATGATACTACTACAGATACTTCTAACACAGACTTGGGACCTAGTAAGCATATGTTAAATACATTTGGAACGAACTGACTTTTATTCAGTTAAATACTCTGTGTAAATGAAAAGTGCCAGGTACAAAATACAAAGCTCAAAGAAAATAATGACTAATTGTCAAAGAATCTGGAAGAAAAATATATAAATACTCTGAGCCAGGGGTTCTCAGAATGTCTTCTCCAGACAAGCTGCATCAGAATCATCTGGGAACTTGTTAGAAAGCCTGCAAATCTTAAGTCTCTAGTTCTGACCTAGTGAATCAGAAACTCCAAAAGCAGAGTGAAACAATTTGTAGTTTAACAAGCCTTCCAGCTGATTCTGAGTTATGCTAAAGTGTGAGATCTACTACACTAGACAATAATAGTGGGTTGGAGATGATTATTTTTATAGTTATATAGAATCTCCTTTAGGAGACTGGAGGTATGAAAGCCAATGTCATTCAATAATAACATACATTTAATTACTGTATTTTAATGGAGGAGCTTCACTAAAACCCACATTAAAAATCCTGTAAGATCAGGTATTAATCCTCTACTCCAGCACTGTCCAATAGAACTTTCTGCAATGGTAGAAGTATTTCATATCCCTGCAGTCCAATTGAAATATGGCTAGTGACTGAGACACTGAATTTTTTAGTGTTATTTAATTTTAAAGAATTTCAATTTAGATAGCTGTATATGTCTATTGACAACCACATTAGATATAACAACACTAGTGGCTATTAATTCATTCATTCATTCATTCATTCATTTGTTAGAGATAAGGTATCACTGTCATCCAGGCTGGAGTGCAGTGGCACAATAATGACTCAAAGTAGCCTCGGACTCCCAGGCTCCCACACTCAAGTAATCCTTCCACCCAGCCTTTTGAGTAGCTGGAACTACAGTTGTAAGCACACCTGGCATTTAGTTTTTTAAAGCGGAGATGTCTATGTTGCCCAGGCTGGTCTTGAACTCCTGAGCTCAAGCAATCCTCCCACCTGAGCCCCTTGAAGTGTTGGGATTACAGGTGTGAGCCACCATGCCTGGCCAATAGAGGCTATTACATATTGCATGAAAATCTTCAACATTATATATAATGGGATAATTTCTTCAATAGTGGAATCAATGAGTGTGTTTAAATCCTAGAAAAAGCAGCATTTGGGTTGGGACTGGGTGCATGGGACAGAATTTCAAAGACAGAAATAGGAGAGATTGTAGAGAGGGGATATGACATGTTAAAAAAATGGATTGGCATACAAGGTTCAGAAGTTGCCCAAATTGGTTTGTGCAAAAATATATGTTGGGAAAGCATGGAAAATAAGAATAAACTTTGTTGCATCTAGAAAAAGAAAGGCAAAAATATTTGTATTTTATTCTCTATGCCTTAAAAAATAATGAATATTTAGGCAAAAGAATGACAGAATCTGTCAGATGCTTAATTGTTCAGGATGCATTAAGTGATGGAAAGAGACAATTCAGGAGACTCAATAAAATGAAGCTTGCAGGAAATAAGAGTATAAATTTAGGCATATCTCAATTTAATTAGGCAATGATTTGAGTGCCTATTATAGGACCAGTATTTGCAAATACACTAATTATCAATGTTATAAAAAGTATGTTCTACTTTAGCCACAAACACATGAGGCACTAGTTGAACAAGCCAATTCCTAGACATCCCATCAAACTCACTAACTCAGAATCTCCAAGTGTAGGGCCCAAGAAAAATATTCAGCAATTTCAATAGTAATTCTTTAGGGCACAAACATTTTAGAACTATGAGGCGAGTGATAAATAAGAAGCCAATTTAGATGGATTCTCTATATAATTAGGTAAGTATATAATACATAATGAATTGGCTGCAATATTTGCTGACCTGTGGCTTGCACTGAGTTTAACTTATTTATTTCTCTGTTCTACCATTCTCATAAAATTTAATGAATTCTGAGAACAAGCTCTGTGAGTTTTTTCATCTGTGGAGTCATCCAAAGTGACATTTCAGATTAAGTCAACTATCGCTATAATTTAGCTTAAAATCATTTTCACCTGAAGAGGCCAGATAATTTAGGAAACAGAATTGGGTGTTAAACTGTTTAAATGATCACATCAGCTTGATGCATTGCTTCGTGATCAGACATATCCCTACTGTGTATTCCCAATAGATTCACACTCTTCATTTTAAGAGTCATTATTTTATGTTCCTTTTGTCATTGGGATTGTCCTTTTCTATTAGGATATTACACTGTGTGGAATATTATACACCACTTTCTATGGGAGAAACCCCCCAAACAGTTACATGAGTGCATTTTCAGGTCTATCTGACTATATAGTTAAAAATATAAAACACTATTTTTCTGTTATACTGTTATATTTCTTGATATACCTTGCATCTTACTAGCTAGTTAAAGGTTTATAATGACATTTTATTTTGTATTTATATACTCTATAGCTTATTTAGACTCCAAGAAATTAGGCATGTCATTAATTCAGTGAAGAAAAAGGAGTGAGGAGAAAGACTCTGAAAAGGACAGCAGTTTTGATGCTGTGTCAGTGGTGGAAGTAAGCAAAATGAAATGAGTCACTTCATTTCAGTCACAGTGCAATAACTGACTCTGTTCACAGCCTTCGTTTTCAAGTTAAGTGACTGTATTGTGAAACATGGATATTCTCCAGACTTCATTTTACCAGCAATGAATTCTATTTCCTGCATGCTGAAGTGACTTGTTAATACATTGCTTTTGATATATGAAATGAGAGTAATGGACACATTTTATAAGAAAAGATATGCATTCCCACTTGGCTTACAAAATGCTATTCCTCTTACCTGCTACAATTTATTAAGAGTAAAGTATCAGTATTCATCAGGGAATTCTAAGCACTGTAAATTTCTCTGGCCTCATGGTGCATTAAAGATTTTTCTCTATATGATTTAAGTCTGTTTACTAACTCTTTGCATATTGCTTATGCAATGTGGATGCTGAAGAATTGTGACTTTACAGCCAGAAATTAATATATACAATAAACATTTACATTCCATTCCTTAAATATTTATAAAATCTCAAAGACTGCTAGGAGCTTCTTCCATTTTAAATTGCAATCATGAAAGTGAAAACTGTTCAGTTATTCTCTGAAGAGATACTCTAACAGGCATGAACATATTTTTTTAAAAAATAATGTTACTTAATTGCTATTATTTCCTAATACAACTGTATAGCTACTCTATGCAATTTTATAGTTCAACTATAACAACGGGGGCAAAACACTTAATTTACATTTAATAGCAATAGAGTTATGCATAAAAGTCCATATAAACCTAGTAAATAATAAAACAGCCAAGTTGACTATATCATAATGGACTTTAAAAAATGACTTAGTTTTCTTTTGCACTAATTTTTTTTTGCATTGTTAAAATTGCTGATCCTTGTGAAATGGAAAAATGCTCTATTTCTCTGTTGTTCTAGCACACTACTAGCTATACACAGAGTCATTTTACAATGCAGGCATTTCACATACAACCCTGCTCCCCTCTACCTATTTCTTCAACTCAGGGCAAACTTGGTATCTTAAAATGAAGCTAAATTACCCAGTAACAATGGCCCATTCATTTGCTGTAAACTCATGGTCATTTTATAAGAGCAATAAGGTGAGCTCAGCTTTGACTATAAATAATATTTACTAAATAAATTGGACATATAAAATGAGTTGTAAATCCAATCTTGTTGCATGGCAATCAGGCATATCAGATAAGAATTTTTTTAAAAAATAATTATCATACTGGAACTGTTTTTACATACCGATATTATTTAAAAATTTTTCTAAAGTATGCATAATTGGCCATGAAAATATGTACAAATGAATCTTCTTTTTAAACATCCTGCTGTTTTCTTAGTCTCTTCATCTAGGTACCTAACATACCCTCCCTTCAAAATTGTTGGTCCGCTGTCTGTTTTATTTACCTTCACAACACCACCTTCTGAATAAACACCGCACCCAACGTCTATGTTTCTGACATCTGGTGTATGCAAATACCATAGGACTAAATCCAGCAGGAGTTCTTCACCTCAGGGCCTGGCCAGTATGGATGAAGTAATCTTGACATCCTACCGGAAAGAGAGTTTAGGGGGTAGATCAGTTGCACCTTAAATGAGACTTTAAGGAAGGAAGGCCACCATGCCATTTTATACAAAGCAAGGGATGGTAATTGTTAGAAATCAGAAATACTTGTACTTTATTAAACAAGGCAGACTAGTTATTAATTCTGGAAACATAATACATTTGTCAAGTCCGATAAAAAAGTAAAAAAACAAAAACAAGGAGGTGTATTTTAAAGGGCTGCTGTGTGAGAAGCAGAAAATACACTGAATACTGTGTGAAGGGAAACAATTGGGTTCAAAGGCCTTAGAAAGACTTGATCAAATTCTCTAGTTGCAAGGTGGGATTTAAATACAGTGTGGGGAGGCTAGTCTCTTAATGGACATATTTCTTTGTTACATGCTTTGTAAATGAAAATATCTCTTTACTAAATTGATTTTTCCAGCATTTATGTGTAAATAATAAATGACTACTTAACCATGTCTGTGAAATATCTGATGGTTCCCATGTAAGGAGCATTACTATCAAAAATGAAATATGAAAAAAAAATCTTTGATTCTTTAAGAAAGTTGAAATAATTCTCTTTTAAAAGAAACATGCAGACATTAAAAGACCCACGTTTCCATTAAGGATAAATTTCTTCTAGGGAGTTCCTAAACTACTTTGTGAAACAAATGGGGACTTTAAAGCAAAGAAATGTTACACATCTGCTGTAGAACTTTAGGTTTCTATCCACCAACAATTTGCTGCACTGGGAAAATTTGAGATGAATTACCCAGTCCTACTTATCTTGTGCTGCTTCTGTTGCTGCTTTAACCTGAATATATTTCATAAGTACTTCAAAAGAAACACAGAGCAGCGGAATATGTCCTTTCTTTTTCAACATGCAGACCCTACTCTTGAGTGCTGGAATTGCATTTTATATCTGGTTTGGAACCCAGTTCTTGAGAGCTGAACATAATCATCCTTAATCCGTTTGGCTGCTTACTTATTGCTTTGAAGAGTGGGGAGAAAGGGGCTTCTATTGAGTTTGCTCTCCAATCCGTGTCTCTTTAAAGAGTGCAGGTGAATAATCTATATTTCAAAGAAAGATGACCTTTACTTGATTTAATGGAATCTCTCTTTCAATATCTGCAATGAGAAAGTGATTAAAGCTTTGGTTGATAGGCAAGATGTATTTTAGGAATAGATAAGCATAAAGGTCAGACACTGTCAGAAAGGATTTTGACTTTCTTTAATATTTAAGTGCTTCATATGAATCATGGTTTATGCATTAACAGTATATTTTTAAGTTGGATTACAAGTCCTGCATGTTTTATATAATTCATAATTGGTTTCTGACATAAGGTAAAGATATTGGGCAAAGCAGGTATATTTTTGTCAGGAGTTTCATAGAGACTAGACCTGTTTTGTTCTTAAAAGGTGATGGGAGAAATAACAGTCATTTAACACACTGCTTTAGATAGTTTACAATTCTGTTGGATATGATTTTAAATTATAATTAATTTGAATTTCAATGGCTATATTTTGCTGTCACCTATATTCAAGGAATTTCTCTCAACAAATTAATGGGAAAATAAATACAACATTTATTGAGGATTCACTAGATAGCATGTGCTTTTCTAAGTGCTGTGAAAATATCAATTCGTTTAATCTGCCTGTAGACCAGTACTTGACCCACCATAAAGATGTGTTGAAGAATGAACAACTCTATGGATCAGGATTGTTAGTTGTTCCCATTTTATAGATAGGGACTTTGTGACAGAGAGAAGTTAAAGAGCTTGCCCCTTGCCCCAGATCATAAAGTAAGTAAGTAGTGAAACTATGTTTCAACACAGGTCCCATGCTGGCACCCAAATTTCTCAACATGATGCTCTTCCATGTGTCTTAACACTAAAAATTATATTTAAACAGGTTTTGTATAAACACTTTTGCTCACCTCCATTTATTCCTAAAATCAGAGTGTATCTTAAAATCATATGTATCTTATCCACCTTTTAAACATTTTAATCTACACTAGTTACACTTATCTACACTATAGGTGAATGCTTGCATGATTACTTGCTATTGTGTATGGTAGGATATGTAAGCAATGACAGAATAAACGTATAAAGATAACTCTTAGGGGATTAAAAAAGAGGTAATAGTCTATTTCTGGATTCAGACATGTTTTATTGAGGAAGAATTTATGATAACCATTCAAGCAAGGTTTTGACTGTTGACAACATCTCAGGCAGTGAGAACACCATGAAAATGATAATTACAGTGACATTATAAAATACTTCATGGAACTCAACTTACAGCTTCAATCATAGTACATTCTAAGTTTCTTCTGTGTGAGCAAAAAATGTGACACATTCCCTGACACTCTCAGGGTTGTTAATGGTGCCCCAAATCTGTGACATCATCAGCTTTCTTTATCAAAGCCTTTAGACTGTCCCTCGTAAAATCCAGGATAGTAAGATAATTCATAATTAACTAGGAAAGAGAACTTACGTAGAATCCTTGGTCTAATGTGTATTAGTGTTGTCATGTTGGGCATATTAGCTTATTTGAATCTATTTTCTCGTTTGTAAAATGGAGATAATTGTTAATGTTATCTTCTTAAGAGAGTTTTCCATGAGACTCAAATAAGAAGCTTGTAAATTACAATGACAGTGCATTGTAAATTACAAAATGTTACCTATCTATTTCATGAAAAATGTCACTACCATGCAAAACATTCACTCTATTTTACTTCTACCCTTTTAAGTGGTGTTTCCGACACTGGAAATATAAGAGCTTTTTCTATGAATACTCTTAGTAATATATGAAGATAATATAGACAGATTTTTTTAAAAGATTTGAAAATAAAAAAACAAGAAAGTCAAATATTTTAGATATGTAAGGGAATACTAGAAATCATAGGAAGATAATTTGAGAAAATTTAAAAAAAAAAAGAAAAAAATACCTGACAATATCTGCTGAAAACTGAACTCAAATTCAAATCAGCAGTGTCACAGGCAGCAGCTCAGAGAAAGTGCTGTCCACTGTGGCTGCTGCTCAAGCCTCCTCATTCCATTGCCAGGAGGGGATTTCTCCCTGCCCCCACACCCATGCCCCCAGGGTCCCCATCAGTCCTTGCCTAGACATCATGAAGGCCAACTTCATTATGCCCTGATTCTGGTTCAAGTCAGTCACCATCTGAACCCTGGGATTACTAGATTATTTTCAGTTCTTGTATTTTATTCTCTTAGATAGCTGTGTATAAACCCTCTTTGGACTATTTTACCTGACCCTGAACAACTCCTGAGTTTTTCCATCTGGAACATACCATTATAAGCAAAATCTCCTGAGGCTCAATTATTTCCCTAAAGATTCTGTTTGACTTCTTGCTCTAATACGGCTTTCCTCTGCAAGACTTGGTTTCATATGAAACCTCCAAAATGCCCATGGTCATATTCGTTTCCATGATTCACCTTAAAGAGAGGCTAGCTGTCCTACTTGAACCTCATGTCCATTTTAGGACCATTTTTCCCATTTTCCTCCTAAAAACAGGCAGTATTGAATCTCAAAGTTTTAAGAGTATATCATACATATGGCTCCTCATTTCAGTCATTTGCCATATGGCAGGGTCAGTGTCCTCATAGGTTATCCTTTTAGTACCTGGATTTTCAGTTTCTTCACTTCTTTTCTATTTATCTTATCTCCTACCCTACCTCAACATCTCACTTTCCAAGTCAAAACTCTAAAACATGTCATTACCAATAATTTTAGGCCCTCCATAATCACAAATTCAAGCATTCAACTTCACTCTCCCTTTCATCTATATAACTCTACCCAGACACTCATAATTTCTTTACCCTTCTTAGAATTTTAATGCAATAATTATTTTTTCCTCTTACGGCCTCTCACCCACTTTTTCCTCTCACTTCACTTGCTATCCAACTTAAATTCCATGCTTCAGCAATGTAATCTCTCTTTATTTTGCTTGATTTCCATTCCTCAGATACTCATGGAAAATACCCAGCCCTGCTAAAGATCTGCTGGGTTGGCATCTACACATGCAACCATACTATCTGGTCTTACTGGTAGGTATGAGTTACTACCACTCACACCAATTAGACCCTTAATGTTTTCTGATATTCTTACTACATTTCCCTTATCCATTCACTTACCCAAGCTCATGGATATTAAATTTCCAGTTTTCTCGGCTGAAACTTCCACAACTTCATTCTCTATTCTCATAGATAGAAAATGATATTTTTTATTTTACTATGAAAATATAAATGACTAGCAGGAAAAAATATTCAGAACAACCAACAGCCAGTCTTTTCATTTGTTCCCATACTCCACTATATTAACATAGATTTACACTTTGTGTTTTGTCTAAGGCCAGCTCATCTGTTTGTGCATTATATCTCAAATCTTCTCACCTAAATCCAGCCCATTACGTCAGTAACACTTGCACTCTCTCTTGATGTTTGCTCCTCTCCACCTGCACATAATCATACTAATATGTGGGGAACGCTCCCATGTGAGGTCCCTCGGAATTGGGCCTCGCCATGTGGTGAGCTCGAGCCCGGACACAGTTTCCCGTTGGAGGCAGTCGAGCTATGGGGAAGCCGGAACTGAAATCAGGGAATATATGAAAATAACTTTACTAGACAATGATGTGATGCCTATGTGATCTGAGAAGACATTGTATCTATTTTCTGTTCCTGCATTTATGACTTTGTTTACCCGCTATTGTTGGGTCCTGTGCTTGTTCTTGTGACTGCTGTTTGCAAAGATAATAGGTTTGCTGCCTCTCTGGTGCCTTGTATAGATCATTAACTTTTTAACTATAGGTTTCCCCACCCCGATAATGAGACCCACCTGCACGACTTGATTGTATCCCATATTGTATCTGATTTTACTATTGTGTTATCTGCTGCCTAAGCTTGTGTCCTGAGGACTTTTTGTTCCCTTTGATGTATGAGATATTGGAATCTGTTCCTGTAAATGAAGTAGGACAAAGATATATATACTAACTATGTGCAAAATAAAATTGCTGTTTTAAGCATTGCTTACTCAGCCCTCCAGACCCCACTTGTCTATCTTCTCTTTTTCCGTGCACTCCCCTATTCAGGTTGGAACCCTCTTGTTGACCAAGAGTCCCTTTCCTCTCTTTTTGGTAAACTTCAGTAATTCACCTTTTACTTCCATTACAACAAACTATATGGCAAAGATTTCAACCTTTCTGTATAGGACATATTCGTGCTCATTCTCCCTTACCAGGTCCATTAACTAAAGGTAATCAATTTGCTGATCAATTAACTCACGTTGCTTTTCCAGTCCTTACACCCATCCAACAGGCCAATGCTTCTCACACCCTACATCATCAGAATGCTCGTAGTCTTCGTCTGCAATATAAAATCACCCGTGAGCAAGTTCGTCAAATTGTTAAACAATGCCCTGCCTGTTTTTTACACTTACCTAACCCTTCTCCCTTTGGTGTTAATCCTTGAGGTCTGCAAAGTGGCCACATATACGAAATGGATGTTACTCATTTATCTCCTTTTGGTAAACTTCAATATATTCATGTCACTATTGATACCTTTTCTCATTTCCTTGTGGCATCAGCTCACACAGGTTAAGCTACAAAAGATGTCATTGCTCACTGCTTACTTGTTTTTTCTATTCTAGGACCGCCGAAAATATTAAAGACTGATAATGGACCTGCTTATGGTAGTAAAAGTTTTTCTTCCTTTTGTTCTCAATTTCAAATTCAACACCGTACAGGTATTCCTTATAACCCACAGGGACAAGGCATTGTGAAACACATGCATGCTGTCCTTAAACTTACTCTTCAAAAACTTAAAGAGGGGGAATCCGGTCAGGAGCTACATAAAACACTGCATAATTGGCTTAGACATGCTCTTTATGTTTTAAATTTTTTAACTCTTGATTCTGAAGGACACTCTGCAGCTGATAGGTTTTGGCATCCAAATCAACAGCTCACCCCGAAGTCTTATGGAAGGATGTATTAACTAACACCTGGAATGGCCCTGACCCAGTCCTCATATGGGGATGAGGACATGTCTGTGTTTTTCCCCAGGTCTGCTGACTCTCCTGTGTGGGTTCCTGAGTGCTTGGTAAAGCATGGACCTTTCCCTGGGCAGCACCCATCCTCTGCTTTCGCCAGCTGTACCTGATGCCGCCTCAGCCATGGAGATGCAGGAGAAACTGGAGGACACCATTAACACCGCGCCGTCGCTCTCTGCCGACATGAACTCAATTGAAAGCTCTCAGTTCGGAAGTGGCTAGCCTCGTGGCAGCACAGGGTGTACCACGTAGCCCTTCTGTTATGTTTGTGGCCATGATGGCTATTTTGTCTTGCCAAGTTCCCATGGTTCAGCCTGCCTCCAAGGTACTATGGGCTTATGTTCCTGACCCCCCTGTTCTCAGGCCTGTTACTTGGGATGATCCTTCATTTCCTGTCTATTTGAATGATACTTCGGTGCTGGGTTTCCCATCATCCACACATATTACTCCTCAGAGTGCTAACTACTCCTATGTGGCCCAAGCTGCTAGTCCCCCTATGTGTTTTCATGCTTCTAAAAAATGGGATGATTTAAGTACAGAAGATCGAGTCACCTTTTTACCAATAGTCCCATCAACCATTAGTCCTTATTGTTTTGATTTAGGTATGAAGCATATGAATACTTTTGAAGGCCCTCTGAATTATTGTCTGGAGAGACTTCATATTTTACAAGGGATTGGTCATTGACTTATTATGGTATCAAAGAATCTTGGAATGTCACTTCTCCTGACTTCCCTGATAAAGGGAGACAACGTTGTAAGCCGGTAAATCGGTCTTTTGACCCCCTCTTCCGTGGAGAACATGCTATACTAAAAAACAGGCTTTACAGTATACTTTATCTACTGGATTCACATTATATGATTGGTCAGTCCTGATTCCTTTGGGCAAGACAGTGACACACTATCAAGTTCCTGGAGGTTGGAGTACCCCTTTTGTATCCACTTCCTCAGGCCATGTGTTTTCCTCTATTTGGAGACTTTTTACAGCTCTAGTTCCCAGTTATTGGCAAGCTGGCTCTCGCAGTACAGCATGTCCTGCGCAACAGCGCATGTATGTGCAGGCTTGTGTTGCTTCTCCTTATGCAGTATTGTATGGTGAAATTAATATCACGTATCTTGAGGGTCATTATTTTATTACTTGCCCTGATTGTGTTTTAACAAACTGTATAGACTCTTCTGTCTTTCCAATATCAACTATATTGGTTGTGCGTCAGTCACTTATGTTATGCTTCCTGTTAATGTTTCTGGCCCCTGGTATGATGAAAGAGCCTTACAAGTGCTTAATCAAATGAGGGAACTTATAGTTAGGCCTAAACGATTTATTGGATTATTGATTACTGGTATCTTGGCCATCGTAAGCATTGTGGCAACAGTGGCTACTGCAGCTGTAAGTCTCGCTCATAGTGTACAAAATGCAGTGTATGTAAATCACTTAGCCCGAAATATTTCTGTTGCTATGGGAACACAAATGGATATTGATAAAAAATTGGAAACAAAGTTAAATGCCTTGGAAGAAACTGTAACTGTTTTGGGTGATAAAATTTATAATATACAAAACCTCATGGCATTGCGATGCCATGTAGACTTTAAGTATATATGTGTAACCAATAAGATTTTTTTCCCAGGCCACGTCTTCTTAGATAGCCAGTATGTTGTGGTAAAAAGAGAAATGAGAAAACTTTTAGCAAACCTAGGTTTAATTCCTGTGTTAGTTAATTACTGTTAGTATAACTCTTAGGTTATCTTTGAGATTTCTCTCTATAAAACATGGTTAGAGCACAATACTCTGCATTTTTATGAGATAAAGTCAGAGTTTGGCTTGGCATCCAGATTCTATGAATGAGTTACCTTTTATTTCTTCTCCTTAAAGACAATCATTCCCCCTGCACTTTTGAGCCCTATTCTCTGTATCTCTAGACCTTGAACTATCATTCATTTGCAGTCTCTTCTCTTTGAATTCCCAAAAGGCTCTTTATTTTAATTTATTCTATAAACTTACTTGAGTCTCTCAAATCCTAAAAGAAATTCATTCTGGGCATCTCCAGCAGAATGTACATACCAATGTCTCAAATTCGGTAAGCTCCAAATCAATTTATACATTATCCATTAAATTAATACCTTCTGGTAATTTCTATGTCAGTGTTCAACATTGTTCTTCAGGCAGTCACCCAATATGGAAATCTAGAATCGCAACTTTGACTTTACCATCTTCTATATACACCACACCTAATCAGTTACCAAGCTTTATGTCTTGTATCTCCTAAATTTTTCTCAAACCTATACTCCTCTTTTCAGTTTTATACTCACTGCTGTAATTTAAGTCTTCATTATCTATTTCACAGAACATGGCTAAGGTCCTATTTGATTTTACCAATTGGTGTAGCTTCTGTGTTATACTTGTTCAGTAAAAATTTTTATAAAAAAATCAAAACTAATGATCTTAGCTCCCTGCATAAAACAGTTATTGCCCTCATTTTGCTTCTCAAACCTTTTAAACAATATACTCCTAACAATCAAAGAAGAATAGCTTACCATGTACCTTAAATTTTGTGTATTATATTTTGTAATATTTGTCCTAATTTTTAAAAAATATAATCTTATACTGTAGTTAAGGAAATCTCCCTTTCTATAATCCATTCTAGTTTTCTGTTTGTGGATCTGGCTCCTCCATTAGACTGAGAGCTGCTTCATGGAAAGGGATCTTTCTTATTCATTTTTGTTTTGTCAGTATGATATATATTGTATGATTTATAGAAAGATCTCACTACATAATAGCCTAGTGAATAGACAAAAGAAAAAAGATAGCATTTACCAGTATAATATCAAAATATTAAGATAGAAATTACATATTCAAATACTGGCTCTGAATCAAATGTATTTCTACTTTCTCCTATTTCTGGCAATTTCTGTGAAATGAATCTTTTCTAGTCTGTGTATTTTTTTTTGATTATGTATATTCTTGGATTTCCTGTTTTTATATAATTGATTGTCTTTCAGATTTTCTCTTTTATCACATCAATTTCTACAATATCCTTAGACATGTCAATTAAAATGATTTGACAAAAACATTTCATAGTCCCTGACGAATGTTTTCACGACTTTGGTTTACAGCAATTTCTAATTTTTGCTAGGCACCTGGTCACTAGGATACAAATAAAGTCCCCAGTTTCCATGACAAGCTAGCCATAGCCACATGACTAAATTTTTGACACAAATGCTATGAGGAAATTCCTGTAAATTGTATTAAATGGAGGATACACTTTTTCAAGGCATCCTGCTTCCTACTGACTGGAATGTGGATGTGATGGTAGGGCCTGTAGGAGCCATGAGGAGGTATAAATCTGTGAGTAGTTGGAGCCACCATAGAGCCATGAGCTACCTACCTTCAGATTCCATTTACATGAGAGAACAATTAACTCCCTGTCTTGTATAAGTGACTGTTCTCCTGATGTTTCTGTCTATTGTAGCTGAACATGATCCTAACTAATGCATCTGAGAGAAATTTATCATATGAATAGATGCACCTGAATTCCCCTTAGAACACGGACCACAATGTCCCTAATGTCTTGGATTTGGGGAGAACTCATCAGCATTAAATAGGAAAGACAAGAAGGAAGAAAGGCAAAAACACGGAAGAAAAGAAAAGATAATGGAAACCTAAAGGGGGAACACAGAGTGATCTAGTAAATTCTGTTCTGACATCACAAAACTTATCATGACTAGAAGGGCAAGAGGTTTGCAGCTGGTTTGACTGGGGCACAAAAGTTAAGGAGGAATTAGGAAGTTTTAGGACATTTCTAAAACAAGGTGTTGTTTTTAAGATTTTATAAGCCATAAAATTGAGAAATTGAGATTCAGTCAGATGTAGCCATGTGTGTGTGTGTGTGTGTGTGTGTGTGTGTGTGTGTGTGGTGTCAGAGTGTTTCCAGCCAATAACAATAATAAGCAGTCATATTTACTTCTCATACTTTATTTTAAAAAAAGGAAAAGGAGAGACATGGAACTTCTCAAATACATGCATGTTAAACAAAAGCCAGAAGTACATTTTTTTAAATTAGTACCTGAAAAATACTGAGCCAGCCTTAGGACCACTTGAATCCAAACACTCTCTTTCAGTGTAACATAAGATCAAGAAGAAGCAAAAATAGTGCTGCTGTTTTTAAAGCTGATACATTTGTATAAATTACAAAAACAACTTTTCCTTGTGAGAACTATTCTAAAGTGGAAATGCAAATAAAAATTGAGAAGAAGATATCTGCAATATATGTTAGAGATAACAGATTAGAAATGCATAATATTTATTAAATACGTGTATGTATTTATACAATTTTACAAATTGAGGGCCAAAAGAACTACAAAATAGTGAGTAAAAAGCATAAACATGGGAGGCCAAGGCAAGAGGATTGCTTGAGCCCAAGAATCCGGGACCAGCCTGGGCAACACAGTTGAACCCTGTCTCTACGAAGAAACACAAAAAATTTGCTGGGTATGATGACATACACCTGTTGTTTCAGCTACTAGGGAGACTGAGGTGGGAGAATTGCTTAGCTCAGGAGGTGGAGGTTGCAGTGTGCCAGGATCCTGCTAGCCTGGGTGACAGAGAGAGACACTATCTCAAAAAATAAAAATAAAAAAAGCATAAATTCTTCACATAAAAGCACAAAAATGGCTTTAAACATATAAAAATATGTTCAACTTTACTCATGATCAGTGAAACCCAACTTCAAACTAGAGTGAAATATCATTTCTCACGTATCAAACTGGAAAAAACTAAAAAGATGGATCTCACAAACTGCTGACAAAGCTGTAGGGGAAACAGGCACTCTCATATATTGCTATGAGAATACAACTCATAAAATATCACTGTAGTAGCATTTACTAATATCTAAAAGTTATTTGCGCATTTAGTCTTCATTCCAAGAATATCGCAAAATCAGACTAGGGATTTATTATAAAGATAATCTTCCAGCAAAATAAAAATAAATCTGCACAAATTTATAGATTGCAACATTATTGAATTTCTAAATCATTGAAAATTACCCATTGAGCAAAATATGGCTTACTGTGATTAGAAAGAAGTAATATGCAGCTGCACAAAGGAAAGATCCCTATTTATTGATGTTAATTTCAGACGTATTAAGTTAAAAATGGAAAGGTGTAAAAGATTATACACACATGTATGTTTGGACAATCTTTTAGGTAAGAAAGAAAAAGAAATAAGAAATCATACAGGTGACCATTTATTTTGCACATATGCATTAAACATTTTTAGCTGGCATACTTCCTAAGAGTTTCTGTGTTCTCTGAGCATCAAAACAGAGGTCTATGATATTTGTTTGCAAATTATTGATGATGTTAATTTTTATCAGTAGGTTAAAATGTTTTTAATTTTATTCACTTCACAATTACTGCTTTTCCTTTTGTAGTTAACAATGAACTCGAAGAGTGAGACTTTAACAAAACATAAATATTCCATTCTTCATTAAATGACCTCTACTGCTGATTAAGGCTTTATTAATGATTCTTGGTGGAAAATACTTTTATATGTTTGTTGTTAAAGGTAATTCTCTAACTTTATTGTTTCTACTATATGTATTAATTTTCCTTCTTTTTTTTTTTTGGGACAGAGTCTCAATCTGTCGCCAGGCTGAAGTGCAGTGGCACAGTCTCAGCTCACTGAAATCTCCACCTCCTGTGTTTAAGCCATTCTCCTGCCTCAGCCTCTCGATTAGCTGGGATTACAGGTGTGCACCACCACATTCAGCTAATTGTTTGTATTTTTAGTAGAGATGGGGTTTCACCATGTTGACCAGGATGGTCTTGATCTCCTGACCTTATGATCCGCCCACTTCAGCTTCCCAAAGTGCTGGAGTTACAGGCGTGAGCCACCGCGCCCGCCATTTCCTTCTTCTTAATTAATTTATTCATTTACTTTGTACTTGTGTATGTCCATATGCATGTACAGACACTCCTCAACTTACAAGGGGGGGTATGTTCTAACCAACCCCTCATAAACTGAAAATATCAAAAGTTAAAAATGCATCTGTTACACATAACCTATGGAACATCACAGATTAGCCTAGCCTACCTAAACATTTGCAAAACAATTACATTAGCCTACAATTCGGTGAAATCAACTAATATAAAGCCTATTTTATAATAAAGTGCTGAATATCTCATGTAATTTATTGAATACTCTGCTGAAATTAAAAAACAATAATCATATGGGTACTTGAAATATAGTTTCTACATAACACTTTTGGACATTGTAAATTCAAAAAATGTTGGGATTCACTCAGGGTGATTGGCAAAATATTACAGAAAATATTAAAGATATATTAGGGAAAGTTTTAGATTAGTCTCAAGCCTTTTGGAAGGCCAAAAGGTTTTACTGGGGCAGGCCGAAGATGGCCCGCCAGTCCATTAAGTTAGGGAGAGACAGAGATTATCAAAGGCTTTACCCTGCACTCATTTGTCTCACGTAGATTTTGTGCTGGGTGGTCTCTCTGGGGAAGATCATAGGGGAATTACCTGTTAATAACATTTACTCTGGGCCCCGGAACCTAAAGCTTTTATCAGTCTTAAAACTATTCTCTTAACCATGTTAATTATCCACAAGTGTGTTAACTTAGAACCTTTGTTATGAATAAAAATGTGGACAGACAGAGGGTCTGGGTCGATTGGTTGTATTTCACCCTCTGAAAGCAGCCAGCGGCCATTCCCTAGCCCACCTGAAACAGAGTAATGATGTGAGAGTGCATTCATTCATCCCTCATTAAGTCAGGGTCTGCAGGTCAGACTTCATCACCAGTGAGACCCACGTCTCAAAAAAATTGTTAGGTCTAATCACTGTAAATTGAGAACCACCTGTATTCATTTTCAATACTCAGAGTCTTACTTTATGCAATGAGATAAAATTCATTAACATCTTTACAAACGTTTATGCTCAAATTGTGCCTATTTGGCTAGCTGAAACTCCTTCAAACTGGTTGCTCTAGCCTTCTAACACACTCTCACCATCATTTTACTCACTTTCTGGAACATCATGCAAGAAATTTCCATCTCATTTTGTAGCTTCCTTGTCCCAAAACCTGGAATTAGTCAGTTTTTAAAAAATTCTTAGGTTTTTTTGTTGTGTTTAATGGTAATCTAAATCTATGTTGGTGATCAATTGCCATGTAACAAGTTACTCCAAAATTGGTGATTTAAAACAATAACAAACATGTTATCTCTTACAGTTTATGTGGGTCAGGAATTTTAAAGGACTTGATTGTGCAAGTCTGGCTTGGATTTCTCATGAAGTTTCTTAGGCGTACAATAGAACTTCAGTAATCTGCGGGGGTTAGGTGGAGGGGAGAATTGGTTGCAAGAGATAGGTGAGGAGTGACACTTCTCTGAGTGTAATTTTGACTATCCAAATAAATTTTTAGTTATATATATATTAAATTATACTAACAAGATGGAAAATAAAACATATTAATAAAAACAAATGAATCCAACTTTATTTCAAACCACAGTAAAGGTAAAGGTTTTCAAATTGAATAGAAGATATCCTATTACATGTTGGTTAGATTACTTGGACTATACACTGTCAGACTAAAGAAAACCAGATAAATGAACAAATTTTGAACTTTTCTCAGTAAGACGGAGCATAGAAGGTATGTAGCAATTTTAGGCTTCTTGAAGGATTTATCAGATGAATATAATTATATTCAAATGCATTATTTTATGATTTTAACACATATGCATACACATATGCAAATATATATGTGAGGAAAAAACCTGAAAAACAGAGCTAGGAAAGGCTATGAAAGAGAGAGTTCTTACGCTTGTGTGCCTGATAACAAAAACTGCCACAGAACACTAAAAATCACAACCTTGCACAAAGATAATTGCAAACTTACACAAAAAATACTTCTGCAAGGATGTATGCCAAGTAATTGCTTGTGTAACCTCAGAGTGGCACCACCTTTGTAATTGATCTATTTAGCCAAAGATAATTATCTCGAAGCAATTATTTCCTCTTCTTTATTTTTTTTCTTTAAATATCCTTGTATTCTTTTATCTCCCTGAATACACACACAGTTTACTATGGCACTTGCCTTTCCATTGCAGTGCCCTATTCCAGAATAAATACCTTTTATAGAGACTCTCTGTTTGTTTTGTAGGTTAACAATTATTCTATCTATCTATCTATCTACCTATCTATCTATCTATCTATCATCTATCTTTCTATCTATGATTTATATATCTATCTGCATGTATGTACATAGCTTTGTTTACTTAAAAGGCCTAGGAGCAATAGTGTACCAGCAAAAATGAGTATGCATAATGCCAGTGAATCTTGGGGTTTCTGTTGAACTCAGCATCCAAGATTCTTTGAATTCTGAATTCTGTTGAATTCAGCATCCCAGTGAATCTTACTTTCTGGTATAATTACTTTATGTGGTTTATTTTCATACTGAACCAGAGCTCACCTGGCTAAGAGATACCAGAAGTCACTAGTAACTCCCAAAGCTATGCCATAAAAAACATTGACACTTCTAAGACATGCAGGCTGACTGGTTTTCTGTTTTGATGTGGTCTAGAATAAAAAAACAAAAGCCTCGTAATCAAGCTGTAGGCTTACCTAACTTCCAGCCATTCAGCAACAAAATACCCAAGAGGTTGTCAACCACAGATACTGCCTCAGGGGGCTACGGACTCTCCTTGGGTCCCACAAATGCAGCGAGACTTAAACTTCAACTTAGAGTTATCCCTTCCTCATTTTAATGCTAAAAATCACACCCAGGGGAGGATATTACAATGCTAATAATACATGCTGTCTATAAAGAAGTATGTTGAGCCCCTGCGCAAGCACTAGAGAAACCTCTTCTACACGTGCAATAATGAAACCCTTCCCTATTGAAAGACCCCATAAAACTAACCCACACACAGTGTTTTTCCCTTGTGCACAAGCTAAATAAACTTTGTCTTTGTTGCTATGTCTGGTGACCTCTCTTGATTTCTGTTGTGGGAGATACAAGAACCCAGGGTTCTGATAATACGTCTAGGTTGTTTCCTTGAAACATTCACTCTGGGGAAATCCAGCCACACTATCATCATAACATTCAGCCATTCTTGGGAGATGCCCATGTTGGAGAGAAATGTAGGTCTCCCTCAAACATGCCAGCCATGTGAGTGATCCATGTAGGTCCTTCAGCTCAGCCAAGACTTCAGATCACTGTAGATCCAGTGGACACCTGACTGAGAAAATTTGTAAGAAATCTTAGCCTGAACCACTCAGCCAAGCCACTCTAGAATTTCTGACTCATAGCAACTGTAAGAGATAATAAATACTTAGTATTGTTTTAAGTCATTAAGCTTTGGGGAAACTTGTTAGACAGTGCTTAATCCCTAATACAGCTTCTAAATACCATTAACCACTAAAAGCAACAAAGAATACTTGGAAAAATAACTGTTTCCAGGTCTGGGACAGGGAAATTAGAAGATGAAATCAAAACAGCTTGCTATACCAGAAAAGTTAAAAGAAAAAATAATTATGGTTATATGTCAAAAAATAAGGTAATTCAGGTTGGTAGAGTTTCAACTAGCAAAACTGGTGCAATTTGGCATCAAAACTTATAAAGATACGAAGTCTCATTGAATAAAATAGGACTCCATGAATGTATATGAAAAAGCAATATATGCATAAATGTATACAGGTGTGTATAAGTATATAAATTAACAAATAAATAGTGGAGAAGAAAAATTCTTCATTTTAGTAAAATATCAGCTGATAAATATAGATGAAATAATATAGTTAGATACATTAATTTTTTTATAGACAACATATTAAAAATGGGTTCTGGTAGGAATCATCAATACTTTCTTTGCAGGGGGGACTGAGTTTCACTCTTGTCACTTAGACTGGAGTGCAATGGCATGATCTCAGATCCCTGTAATGTTCATCTCTTGGGTTCAAGTGATTCTCCTGCCTCAGCCTCCCGAATAGCTGGGAATACAGGCTTGTGCCACTACACTCAGCTAATGTCTTTGTATTTTTAGTAGAGACAGGTTTTTACCATTTTGTCCAGGTTGGACTCAAACTCCTGACCTCAGGAGATCTGCCCACCTCAATACATGTTTAATCAACTAGATGGCATTTGAGGAGAAACAGAATACTTATATAGTCTCAAAGAATATCTTTTCAAATTTGTTATTGATTACAAAAGAAAAACAGCAATTATGAAGTGGATAGAACGATATTTTAATCAACTCATCAAACTTGGTATCATCAATAAACTGCAATTGGACACTTTAGGCCTCCATTTTGATGCCCTGAGAAGGACATAGCATCACTTAAGTAGTGTGCCAACCAAAAATGCACAACCTGAATCTAATCATGAGGAAACATCTGACAAATCTAAACTGAGGGATAGTCTATAAAATAACTGACTTGTATTCTTCAAGAAATGTCAAAGTCGGGAAAGTCAGAGTCAAAGAAAGGCTGAGAAGCAGTTCCAGATTAAAGAAGACTTGAGAGACGTGTAAACTTTATTCATTATGGGATTTGGGCTGGATCTTATACTGAAATATAATCCCTATACAGAACATTATTGGCATAATTGAATAAATTGGAATAAAAACTGAATATTAGAATAAAGCATTATATCATTGGTAAATTTTTTCTATGTATAATTTTTTTTTTCTGGGACAGAGTCTGGATTTGTCACCCAGAATGGAGTGCAGTGGTGTGATCTCAGCTCACTGCAATCTCCACCTCTCAGGTTCAAGCGATTCTTCTGCCTCAGCCTCCCAAGTAGCTAGGATTACAGGTACATGCCACCAGGCTCGGCTAATTTTTTTTATATTTTTAGTAGTGATGGAGTTTCAGTATGTTGGCCAGGCTGACCTCAAACTCCTGACCTCATGATCCACCCACTTCAGGCTCTCAAAGTGCTGGGATTACAGGCATCAGTCCCTGCACTTGGCCTGTATAATTTTACTGCAGTTATTTTTTAAAAATCTCCTTTTTCTTAGCTAATGAAAATCAAACATTTAAAGGTTAAAATGTAATAATTCCTGAAATCTAACCTCATACATTAAAGAAAGAAATGCATATCATATGCATGTTGAACATACATACACACATGTGCATACAATATATACATTTGAGAGAGAGAGAAAGATCATAAAGGAAATACACTGCCAGGTCTCCATATGCAAGCCTGGAGCCTGAAAGTCTGAAGTCCTGCCTGCCTTGGCCAATCGTCTCCCACCCACCGCCTGTGTTCACCATTGTCCCTGATCGCCCAGCAAAGCTTCCCCGGACAAGCACCTCACCCAACCCTGCCATCTTAACTGTTCTGATGATAACGTGAATACCTCTCACCCATCCTGCCATCTTAACTGCTCTTCTGCCTCACCCCCACCTGCCATTGTAACTGAACTTGTGGTCATGTATACTCCTTGCCCATATCCCCCACCACTGTAACTGATCTTACTCTGCAACACCCCCGCAAAAAACTACCCCAACCTATAAAGCCAATTCCCACCTTACCCCTTTCACCTGTCCTTCTCAGATTCGGCTCACTTGCACCTGAATGAGAAATAAAAGGGCCTTGTTGCCCACACAAAGCCTATTTGGAAGATCTCTTTATTAAATGCATTTAATATTCAGTACCATTAGACATGAATAACATACACTAGCAATGTTTAAAACCTTACAAGGGAGATTTTATTTTTGCAACTTGTACAAAGTTTGAAATTGTTCCAAAATAAAAATTTTAACTAATTACTACCTAGTGTCAGTTGTGTTGAAGCTAAAATTTTATTCCTTTAATATTTTATTTCATATGAGTGCCTTTATTTTGAGAGTAGAGAAATGGTGAAGATGTTAGAGATAAAGGTTAATTTAATAATTGGTGTCAGAAGGAAGTGAGAGGAACCAGATTCTGGATATAAAAATGAGTGAAAATTTCTAGTAAACAACAACACAAAATTATGAGCATTGAGGGAAAAGAAAGATGGAGAGGAAAAAACCACAATAAAGAACTTTGTTCTGGAGCACAAAGGATTAGAAAAGGGATTCAGGATTTATCGAGGCAGTTTACCAAGTGAGTTTTAACTCTTTTTCCTCTATATCTTTTTGATTCTCTACTACAGTTGGAAATTATTTTAGTGCTATGAATTTCACCTAATCACATGGAAAATGAAAATAGTATTTTTCTAACTGAATCCCATCATATACACTGAGTTGTCAATTTCACTTATTTAAAAATTTCAATCCAGGATTTCCCAGTCAATTCAAGTTTCTCCCTTTTCACGTGTTCTTTTTCCGTCATTGTGATCCAAACACATGTCAGCAAAATGGCAGAAAGTGAGAAGAATCAATAGACAAAATTGAAAGAGGGAACTCTGATATTCTTTTTATTGCAAATCCATTTTGGTTTGAGAAACCCTCTGTTCTCAACTCTTCAGGCTTTACTCCCACAGCACCCACTGCTGAGTTGTCACGATCTCTCTCAGTCCTCAAACATTCAAGACATTGGCTTTTTTTCACAATGCAAACCAGTTGTTTTAGAGATGATCCACCAGGCTATGGAGGGTTTTATTTCCTCTTCATTCGACACAAGAACTTACCCTCAAACTTCCTTGATCATTTCAAAGGAAATTATGTAATAATCCATTATACCCCATAGGGTCATTAAATGTTGGGCTGGAGTTTGAGGGAGGTATCTCAGATACTTTTGGAACAAACACATTTTTTTCTCTACTGTATCTTATTTATTTATGTATTAGGGGAAAGTAGAAACCATCCATGATGTGATCTTTTTTGATCTTCCCTTTTCTATGTATTCTTTCTAGGGATCTGCCTAGGTTATTTCCTTTTGGTTGAAAATCTGCTCTTCTATAATCAACATATCTCTCCCCTACCCCCAACACACATACAAACATGCAAGCACATAAACACACATACACACACACACGCATACACACACACACACACACACAAACAACTAGTTTCTTTAAAATGTAAACTATGCTCTGATCCACCATATTCTTATCCTTTCAAATTAAAAAAAAATTTTTTATTCTCAAATTTTTAGCTCTTGAAAATCTAAAGTCACCTGACTTATCAGATGTATGTTCCCACTTTTTGAACTTTACAAAATCTGCTAATATATTCAATGACATTTTTCTTTCTTTTCCTTTTTTAGGTGTGCTTTTCCTTTCCTGGAAAAAATAAAATATTCTATGGCAGGCATTGATCCAGTCAGGACTAGGAAGAAAAGTATTAGACACGGCAGCTGTAAAACTCTTTTAATATGGCCATAGTTTTATCTCACTTCACAATTTATCATCTAGTTTCTCTTTATGCTATAATGCATTTGTGTACTCCTACTTTGTGCCAGAAAATAATCAGGGCAAATCTGGGTGAATAAACCACAGTTTCTCTCCTCTTGGTATCTGTGGAAAATATAGAGGAAAAATATATTCATAGTACCTTTAAACATGAATCTTAAACTAATCACATTTGTGGACCACTGTTAGGGGTCAGCTTAGGAGTAACTTCCAGAAGAATTCTGATACTCTGGACTTCAAGCAAGACTGTGCTGGAGCAGCCACTGCACCCTAAGCAGGACTTGCTCATTCTGGAAGTTTCTTATATCCATAAGGTATAAGGCTTCAGAGTTTGTTTCATCAACCTACCTCTGAGCACTACGGTATAGCAATGAAAGAAGCACAGCCACCAGAAATACAATCCTGTAGTATAACTGATCTGGCAACATTGAAACAATATTCATCATAGCACAGCTCAACTGACCTGCACATGTGCAGAAAATAGAAGACGGCAGGATATCCAACTTCTGCTGTAAAGTGAGCTGAAATGGGGGTAATTACAAGCAGAGAGGGCAGCAGAAACATGTTAAGGATTCATAGAAGCACAGCCTCAAGCAATGTAGCATAACTGAATATACGAGAAGGGGCATGCTGCTGAAGAAATGAAAGAAGCAACTTGCTCTTAAAAAATCTATTTCTGATGACACTGGACACAGTGTTATATAACTATATGAAGTTTATTCATTTATAACTTTAAATAACAAAAATTAGTATGGATGCCAAACCTTGTCAGAAAATGTGTGTATTTATCTAGTATATTTTAGTTGCATTACAGTCATTTTAACTTGTTTTCTTAGCTATATTAACAATTAGTTTGCATGAAATCAAAATATTGTGTAAATGTCTTAGATGTTGCAAGTTAATTTGGAAGGGCAAGTGTGCTTAATATCTGTGTCTCTCTGTATACAAAGTGTGTCTCTGTGTGCAGAGAGACACACATATTATGAACACTTGTGATCATAAAATATTATTATTGCAAAAATCAGAAAAAAATACAAGAAATAAAAGCGTGATGTTAAGAAAGTTCTTTTGCTTATCATGTTATTCCCACAAAGTAATGAACCTCCTTTTTGAGGATGGCTCATGAAAATCATTCTTATTATTTCCATCATGTATATGTATTTATTCAATTTATTCAACAAATATTTCCCCTGTATGGTAGGCATATATCAGGCTACTCACACCTGGAGACAAGGAATACAGACAGAGGATATTGGTATGCACGTTAAGAATTTTGCTTTTCCTTCCAGATTTTTAACTCTGGGTAGGTAAAGGGAGTACACTTATTTCCATGCAGGTAGTGTTGCTCAATCCATATAACAAGAAGTACTTAGCTCTCACAGACTAAAATTCCGGCAAACATCCATTGAACCTTAGAGCAACTTCCTGAATCACAATGACTCTAGATATAGAATCAAAAGTACCTCATTATAATGAAAGTATTCTTTTTATTTTTTCCTTGTTTGTAGAAAATTTTGTGACAAAGGTGAGCAAAAAGGTTGGAAATGAAAGAAAATGTAAGGGAATTAAACAGCAAGTAAATAATTAAAAGTGATCATTTAATTTAAAAGGATTACAATGGCACATGGAGGCTTTTCAAGGTCAATTCCTTTGGTAGTTCAATTTCATCGTATTTTTTTAGCTGATTCAATTGAGGTCATTAAAAATTTTGGAAGTTGGCTTTTATATATACTTGAAAGGTTTAATAAGGTACTGTTTAGTTGAACTACCTGAAAAGTTAGTGAAGTTGATTATAAACATACACAGACAATTACTAAGTTTATGTTACCCAAACGTCATTCACTTCAGTGATGCTTTTATGTACAAACCAGGTTCCTTGGTAGCTGTGCAGTCATTGTCTTAGAGGAAACATTTACCAATTCGTACTGAAGAAAATAATTATTGAATCAAGAGAAGAAAACAAGCGAAGGAGTGGTTTCCTCCTCTCTGACTGTAACTCCAGGGACTTTGTTTTCAGGAGTTTTGAATTATCTGCAAAGCATAAAACTTTCATATTCTTTTTAATAAGTTGGATTATTTTCATTTCCTAATAAAACTTCTTTCCATCTCACTACAGAGTGAACTTTTCAGATTCTTCAAAGATCAAAGGTCGAGAATATAATTCATTCTTTTTTTGAAAGTCTTTCCGTGGCCTGTGGGTTTTATTATTCAGCCTACAGTGGACAGGTTTTATTGCTTCATAGAGCTAAAGAAATAGAATTTTTAAGAACCTGAAATGCTAATGGGACAAAAATCATCGTTTAGACTACTGAATTGTTATTTCCTTGCTTGCTATTCTTATTAATTGCTCATGTATTTATGCACAGAGGAATAAACTTTTTTATTTCATAGAACAAATTTACACAGAAAAACTCTGCTTTGGAATGGAATACTTAGAGTAAAAACCATCATTCATCTAAACACTTATTCTTGGGTTTCATGTTTATGTCACTTGAAAGAGATTGCCATCTCTGAGTGAACCAGACAATAAGTCAGAAACCGTCAGCCTTATTAAATTTAGCTAGTATTCTTGCTCCATTGTAGAATGCTTCCTGGTTGAAATCAATCCCGTGAGAATGGGGATTATTCTTAAGGTGATTAAAATGATGAACTTTTGTGCTGGCAAACTGTGACCCTATGGTAGTCCATTTCTTAAATGAAAACCAAATCCAGCATTACAATTTTGAAGAAAATATTTCAGTATAAGAAAATTATGTGTCTATCTTTTATTGCTGTTTCTATCAATAGGATTTATTCCTTAACACATAATTTAGTATTTTGAAAGTGCAGAAAGTTTCCCTAGACTGTTAAAAATCTTCATTTAATTATTCTTCTTAGGGAATATACACCAGCAAAAGAGTGAATTCTTACCATTTTTTCTTACAAGCACATCTTGCAAGTATCAATTTTAACATTCAAATTTCTGCCAATGTTAACAACTTAAGATACTTAGTCTTATCAATGAAGTCATAGCAAATGTTGTGTCCCATCAGACCCATCAAGCATCGTCCTCATTATTTTTGACATCTTCATGATCTGTTACTATTTATTTCATCTGTTAATATTTTCCTTAAAAAATGTGTGGTGAGGCCAGGCACGGTGGCTCACGCTTATAATCCCAGCACTTTCGGAGTCTGAGGCAGGAGGATCACGAAGTCAAGAGATCGAGACCATCCTGGCCAACATGGTGAAACCCCCTCTCTACTACAAAATAAAAAAAAAAATAGCTGGACATGGTGGTGTGCACCTGTAGTCCCAGCTACTTGGGAGGCTGAGGCAGGAGAATTACTTGAACCCAGGAGGTAGATTGCAGTGAACTGAGATTGCGCCACTGCACTCCAGACTGGCACCTGGCGACAGAGCAAGACTCTGTCCCCGCCAAAAAAATTAATAATAAAAACTCTGTGGTGAATAGCTTTTCTCTTCTATCAGACCTTAATAAATGATATCACTTACTATGTGTCATGTTTAGTTTTCAACCAAATAATCAAATTTATTTTGACCTCCTCTTAAAGATTTTTACAATCTTTCTAAATTAGCCTTTCTAAATGTAACTAATAATAGAAGGTAATACTGATAATGTGCACAGTTTAGACAAAATGGGAGAGCTTATCAGAAAATTATTCTATCTTCATTTTTATAAGCATTCTTGGAAAAATGTTCATCTTTATCTAAGTGTATTTAATTTACTTACTCTCATTGTCCCAGGCCAGGTCTTAATTACCCATCACCTTGGACTATGGGAACAATTCCTTAAAATGCTACTTGCCCCTCACCTCCATCATTCACAAACCATTCTTATGTACTTATATGCTGCTACTGCCAGTGCTCAATTTTCTCCATGACTCTCTGCCAAAATCAGAGTAGAACTTGAGCCTGGCGTTCAAGGTTGACCTCAAACCCTATAAAACCTCTCTTTATGATCTTACTGGTCTTTTCTAATCTGCACAGCCTACATGCTCAAAGACAAATCACACAATACACTGCTTTGCAAAAACCCCATTCCTTTACCAGCAGTATTTTTCTTTACCTACAAATCACTATTACTCATTTCAATCTGCTGAAATTAGAATAAATCCACCAGGCCTTATGCAAATATAATCCATACACTGATATTTTCCTCAAGCAGAAATTATCTCTCTTACTTTTGAACTCCAATATTTTGTGTGTATGACATGTAAAATTCAATAGCTTCTGTTGTTCATAATGGAAATAGGCATTGCAGTTCTCTATTGCAATGGAAAGTTTTCTAGAGGTAATGACATTAACTTTATTTCTAGTAGCATTTCATTTGTATTTTGTGAATAGTACTTTTGAAATAATATTTTTAAAATAATTATTTTGCCTTAATAAGTAATTTAATATTTAGCAAGTATATTATTCAGCAAGTGAAGTAGCTAGTAAATTAATATGAAAAATAATCATAAGTTAACAGTAACGATAATATAAAACTATGTATATTAATAGCTACTGCATTTTGAACTGTTACTTTGTGCCAGAAAGTGGCTTATTAGTGATTTTTATATATAGGTAGATATATAAATGCTAATGTTAAAAAAATGGGATGGGTAGTATCACCCCTATTTTAAAAACAAGGGCACAAAGTGAATCTTTTAAGGGGCACAGACATAATATTGAGGAGAGTGGCATTTTGAACTGATATCTATTTGATGTCAAAGATGGTGCCTTATTTATTATTAAGAAAACAAAATAGTATTATCTAAACTCTTTAAAAATGTATTTAATTAAGAAGGATATATTAAATCACAGTATATAATATTGATAAATAATTGCTCAAGTAAGTGTGTGAAAGTACAGAGAATAAAATGTCAAAATTGATACAAGCAAAAGGCTTCATAGAATATATGAGCATTTAGTTGGCCTTGGAATGTAAAATTTAAATATGGACAGGAATGTGGTAAATGAACATATTAAGGAAGCTACTTTCAGTGTAATCCATTGCACAAGTGAAGATGCAGACTACTAATAATCAGGCATGCCCACATTACAATGACAGGGCTCATTGTAGATAATTTATGATTACTACAGCATAAAAATGGCAAAGTTCTTTCATATTGAACAAAATAATAGAGATATTGAACCCACTTCCATTGTAACTATGATGTACACATATATACTTCAAATATCTCTATTTTAAAGTTTTGGTTTTAACCATAGGAAGCTTTGATGATAATTATTCTGAAGTCAACTGGATAAATCCTGTGATAGTCAGCTTTGGCTGCCAATACAAAAGACGGCATGGTTTAAGCAGTAGAATCTTTATTTTTGAACAATTCTGGAGGCTGCATATCTAAAATAAAGGTGTCAGCATGTTTGATTTCTGGGGATGCCTCTCTTCTTAGCTTATAGATGGCTACCTTCTCACTACGTCCTCATATGGTCTTTCATATGTGCCTGAAAAGAGTGCTTTCTGGCATCTCTTTCTTTTCTTATAAGAACACCATTTCTATAGGATTAGGGCCTTACCCTCATGAATTTTATTTAACCTTAATTACCTCCTTAGTGGCCTTATCTTCAGATTGGAGTTTTAGACTTCGACAAAAATTTGAGGGGGACAAGTTGCATCTTTGCAAGTCTAATCTTCAAATACTTTGCAGAGAGACTACAAGTTTGAAGAATCAACATCTCTGATGATATATGTATATGTATGTTCTCCATGCCTAGGAATCGAATCATGGACAGAAAAAAATTACATGGTATAAGAGTAATATTTATCTTTCAGTGAGTCCACAGTTGTTCAACAATAACTTATTAATGTAAGTCTCAAGGAAAAGAGTAAAATTATGAAAGTCCTAAATTAAGCAGTGATTTACGTTTAGTGTCCTTTTTTTTCTTAAAAAATCTTTCTAGGGCCGGGGGCGGTGGCTCACGCCTATAATCCCAGCACTTTGGGAGGCCGAGGCGGGTGGATCACGAGGTCAAGAGATTGAGACCATCCTGGTCAACAAGGTGAAACCCTGTCTCTACTAAAAAATACAAAAATTAGCTAGGCATGGTGATGCACGCCTGTAGTCCCAGCTACTCGGGAGGCTGAGGCAAGAGAATTGCTTGAACCCAGGAGGCAGAGGTTGCAGTGAGCCGAGATCACGCCATTGCACTCCAGCCTGGGTAACAAGAGCGAAACTCCGTCTCAAAAAAAAAAAAAAAAAAAAAAAAAAAAAAGATACCTTTTATATTCAGAAATCCAGAGTTAAAAGCTAAAATACACCAACAAATAGCAATAAATTAAAAGAATATTTGAAAAGTCCATTATTTGCATAAGAATACATAGATTTTTTTCCCATTTGCATTGTTAAAAATTTTAGAATTCCACTAGAAATTCCAATTGCCCTTGGTACTTGTACAATTAACACTTGCAGATATCTTAAAAGCACAAAGAAAAAATAAATAATTTTCAAAAAATTATAAAATATAGAAACATCCATCACCTTGTAACTTTGGGTATAGCTGTCAGTTTATTTTTTTTCTCTTTTTTTCCATATAGCAAGTTATTCACCAAATTTTAAATAAAATTCAGTTTAAAATATGTATTTCAGTATTAATGTCTTTATAATTCCATTCATTTAACAATGATAAAACTAAATTGTATTTTAACCAAAAATAAAATGTATTTGGTTTATCCATGCTTTGCAAAATTAATTTATCATAACTAAAATGTTCCTATTTTAAGAAACATACCTTAACAATATTTCCAATGTGAATGAAATTCACAAGAAATCAAGTGTTCAAATTAAGCTGATTAGTTTTCCTTCTGAGTATAATGTGTGATTTAATCTTATTTCACTCAATTGAAACAAAAGATAAAGAGTATAACATTGTGAAGACCTTAATTTGAGGCTGATTTGTAGTGACATCTTATCATACATTTTTCTTTCTCTTTCTTTCCTTATTAAGCCATTATTTCTAGCTGTGTTCTTTGTTTCAAGATTGATTGTAGTTACCATTTTAGGGATATTTCTATGCTGACAAAAACAAAATATGAGTAGGATTTTAAAATGCAAATCCTACCAATCTTGTATTTGACATAAATTAGGCTGAATCTAAAGGGAATTTCACCTTAACTTAGCAAATTCTCTGTATATAAAATGTATATAATAGTAATATAAACACAATGTAAAAGACGATATTTTACCTTCATAAGAAAACAAACTACTTTTAATCATGTGGAAGCTCTAGCTTGCACTTTCCACAACATAATTTGTATAATATAGTACGTAATCTGGATGAGAACGTGTGTGTGTGTGTGTCATATTAAAATTATATATATTTTCACAGAAATGTCTTTTTTATATACATATGAACTATAAATATATGTATTAAATTTATACATACATATGGCAAAATAAAAATTATTCTAACTTTTTTATAATTTGTTCATTAAATTTAAAAGCCTAAACCTAAAAAAGACATTAGCCATATAACAAAAGATGTATAAACTGGGATTTACTAAAATTGATATCTCTCGTTCATCAAAATATGCCATTAAAAAAGTAAAATGTCCAATTCACAATTTGGGAAAGAATATGGTTATGGGTAAAGCCTACCAAGCACTGGTATCTATTTTATAACAAGAACTTCTACAAAATAAGAAAAACACAATCAAATTTTAATACAACTAATTTCTGAATAGGTGCCACACATGAGATGCCCAAATATACCGAATGTATGAAGTATGAGCACCATCATTAGTCATCAGAGAAATATAAATTTAAAGTCTTCATTTAATAAATAATAAAATCATACCCTACAATTACAAGAATGGGTAAATTAAGCTACTGAAAATACTGATTTTTAGCAAAGACATTGAGCAATTTCAAGTCTTATAGTATTGTGGCAGTACAAATTGGTACAGTCATTCTGAGAAATACTTGGCATTATTAAATAAAATTAATTCTTCATGTTTGATAAGACCCAGCAATTTACTCCTGGTATACCCCAAAAGAAATGAATGCCTAGGTATGCCAGAAACATATATAAAGATATTCATAATTGTTTCAAATTAGGAACAATTTAATTGCCATCTAATGGATAATAACAAAACATACTTATTTATTTATAAAATGAAAAGATCATTAAGAAAACAGAATTTCTGATAAGTACAATGAAATGGATGTATTATTCTATGGATGTAATGTTGAGAAAAAGAAGTCAGATACAAAAATATAGACCCTGCATGGTTTTATTTCTGTTGTTTTAAAATAGACAAAAGTGTTCTATTTATTATAGATAGAGGTCTGAATTGGGGTTCCACTTGGGGAGGAAAATTAATTGGAAGGGATCATGAGGATGCACTTTGGAATGCTGGAAATATTCTACATCTTGCTTGAAGTAGAGTTTTTTGTTTTCATTTTTAGACGGGGTCTTGCTCTGTCATCCAGCTGGAGTGTAGTGGCACAATAACGGCTCACTGCATCCTTGATCTCCTGGGCTCAAGTGGTCCTCCTACTTCAGTCTCCTGAGTATCTGGGACTCCAAGCACATGCCACCATACCTGGATAATTTTTCAGCTACCATTCCTGGATAATTTTTTATTTTGCATTTAATTTTTTTGTAGAAATGGGATCTCACTATGTTGCCCAGGTTAGCCTCTAGCTCCTAACCCCAAGTGATTTCCTGCTTTTGCCTCCCAAATCAATGGGATTATAGGCATGGGCCACTGTGCCTGACCTAGGTAGAGTTTCCATGGTCTGTGAAAACTTTTCTTTTTTATTTTATAATTGTACTTTAGGTTCTGGGGTACATGTGCAGATTGTGCAGGATTGTTGCATAGGTACACACATGGCAATGTCGTTTGCTGCCTGCATCCCCCTGTCACCTACATCTGGCATTTCTCCCCATGTTATCCTTCCCCAACCTCACCACTCAATGCTGTACCTCCCTTGGCCCCCTACAACAGACCCCAGTGTGTGATGCTCCCCTCCCTATATCCATGTGTTCTCATTGTTCAACACCCGCCTGTGAGTGAGAATATGTGGTGTTTGATTTTCTGTTCTTATGTCAGTTTACTGAGAATGATGGTTTCAGATTCTTCCATGTCCCTAGAAAGGATACAAACTCATCGTTTTTTTATGGTTGCATAGTATTTCATGGTGTATATGTGCCACATTTTCCTTGTCCAGTCTATCATCAATGGGCATTTGGGTTGGTTCCAGGTCTTTGCTAGTGTAAAAAGTGCCCCTATGAACATATGTATGCATGCGACTTTATATAATAGAATAATTTATAATCCTTTGGGTATATACCCAATAATGGGATTGCTGGGTCAAATGGAATTTCTATTTCTAGGTCCTTGAGGAAGCACCACACTGTCTTCCACAATGGTTGAACTAGTTTACACTCCTACCAACAATGTAAAAGTGTTCCTATTTCTCCATATCCTCTCCAGCATCTGTTGTCTCTTGATGTTTTAATGATTGCCATTCTAACTGGTGTGAGATGGTATCTCAATGTAGTTTTGATTTGCATTTCTCTGATGACCAGTGATGATGAGCATTTTTTCATATGTTTGTTGGCCTCATATATGTCTTCTTTTGAAAAATGTCTTTTTGTATCCTTCTCCCATTTTTGGATGGGTTTGTTTGTTTGTTTCTTGTAAATCTGTTTTAGCTCTTTTTAGATTCTGGAAATTAGCCCTTTGTCAAATGGGTAGATTGCAAAATTTTTTTCCCATTCTGTTACTTGCTGGATCAATCTATTTATTGTTTCTTTTGCCATACAGAAACTCTGGAGTTTAATTAGGTCCCATTTGTCTATTTTGGCTTTTGTTGCCAATGCTTTTGGTGTTTTAGTCATGAAGTCCTTGCCTATGCCTATGTCCTGAATGGTTTTGCCTAAGTTTATTCTAGGGTTTTTATAGTGTTAGGTATTATGTGTAAGTCTTTAATCCATCTGGAGTTAATTTTAGTGTAAGGTGTCAGGAAGGGGTCTAGTTTCTGCTTTCTGCACACTGCTAGCCAGTTTTTCCAACACCATTTATTAAACAGGGAATCCTTTCCCCATTGCTTATTTTTGTTAGGTTTGTCAGAGATCAGATGGTTGTAGATGTATGGTATTGCCTCCAAGGCCTCTGTTCTGTTCCATTGGTCTCTATCTCTGTTTTGGTACAGTACCATGCTGTTTTGATTACTGCAGGCTTGTAGTATAGTTTGAAGTCAGGTAGCGTGATGCCTCTGGCTTTGTTCTTTTTGCTCAGGATTGTCTTGGCTATGTGTGCTCTCTTTTGGTTCCTTATGAAGTTTAAGGTGTTTTTTTCCAGTTCTGTGAAGAAGGTGATTGGTAGCTTGATGAGGATAGCATAGAATCTATAAATTACTTTGGGAAGTATAGCCATTTTCACAATATTGATTCTTCCTGACCATGAACATGGAATGTTTCTCCAATTGTTTGTGTCCTCTCTTATTTCCTTGAGCAGTGGTTTGTAGTTCTCCTTGAAGAGGTCCTTTACTGCCTTTGTTAGTTGTATTCCTAGGTATTTTATTCTCTTTGTAGCAATTGTGAATGGCAGTTCACTCATGATTTGGCTCTCTGTTAGTCTGTTATTGGTGTATAGAAATGCTTGTGATTTTTGCACATTGATTTTGTATCCTGAGACTTTGCTGAAGTTGCTTATCAGTTTCAGAAGGTTTTCGGCTGAGATGATAGGGTCTTCTAAATATACAATCATGTCATCTGCAAATAGAGACAATTTGACTTCCTCTTTTCCTAATTAAATACCCTTTTTTTTTTCTTGCCTAATTGCTCTGGCTAAAACTTCCAATAGTGTATTGAATAGAAGTGGTGACAGAGGGCATCCTTGTCTGTTGCCAGATTTCAAATGGAATGCTTCCAGTTTTGCCCATTCAGTATAGTATTGACTGTAGGTTTGTCATAAATAGCTTTTATTATTTTGAGATATGTTCTTTCGATACCTAGTTTATTGAGAGTTTTTAGCACAAAGGGCTGTTGAATTTTGTTGAAGGCCTTCTCTACATAAATTGAGGTATCATGTGTTTTTTGTCTTTGGTTCTGTTTATGTGGTGAATTATGTTTATAGACTCGTGTATGTTGAACCAGCCTTGCATCCCTGGAATGAAGCCTGCTTGATCGTGATGGATAAGCTTTTTGATGTGCTGTTGTAATCGGTTTGCCAGTATTTTATTGAAGATTTTTCCATCTATGTTCATCATGGATATTGTCCTGAAGTTTTCTTTTTTTGTTGAGTCTCTGCTGGTTTTCAGTATCAGGATTATGTTGGTCTCATAAAATAATTTGGGAAGTATTCCCTCTTTTTGTATTGTTTGGAATAATTTCAGAAGGAATGGTACCAGCTCCTGTTTGTATGTCTGGTAGAATTCAGCTGTGAACTCATCTGGACCTGGACTTTTTTTGGTTGATAGGCTATTAATTGCTGCCTTAATTTCAGCCCTCGTTATTGGTCTGTTCAAGGTTTTGACTTCTTTCTGGTTTAGGCTTGGGAGGGTGCAAGTGTCCAGGAATTTATCCATTTCTTCCAGGTTTACTGGTTTATGTGCATTAGAGTTGTTTGTAGTAATCTCTGATGGTAGTTTGTATTTCTGTGGAATCAGTGGTGATATCCAATTTATCGTTTTTTATTGCATCTATTTGATTCTTCTCCCTTTTTTTTTTAATTAATCTGGCTATTGGTCTGTCTATTTTGTTGATCTTTACAAAAAACTAGCTCCTGGATTTGTTGATTTTTTAAAGGAATTTTTTGTGTCTCTCTCTCCTTCAGTTCTGCAGTGATCTTAGTTATTTCTTGTCTGCTGCTAGCTTTTGAGTTTTTTGATCTTGATCCTCTAGGTCTTTCAATTTTGATGATAGGGTATCAATTTTAGATCTTTCCTCGCTTCTCTGGTGGGCATTTATTGCTCTAAGTTTCCCTCTAGACACTGCTTTAAATGTGTCCCAGAGATTCTGGTACATTGTGTCTTCATTCTCATTGGTTTCAAAGAACATTTTTATTTCTGCTTTCATTTCATTGTTTATCCAGTTGACATTCAGGAGCCAATTGTTCAGTTTCCATGAAGTTGTGCGGTTCTGAGTTAGTTTCTTAATTCTGTGTCCTAATTTGATTGCACTGTGGTCTGAGGGACTGTTGGTCATGATTTCTGTTCTTTTGCATTTGCTGAGGAGTGATTCACTTCCAATTATGTGACAACATTTCATGGTGGTTTTTATGTATGTCTCATCTTGGCTGTACATTAAGTTGGACACTGAAGATTTCTGTATATGACTTTATATAAGTAACACTTCAATTAAAAAAATAGAGAATATTTGGAATTCCTAAAAGTCTTTCATTAGGAATAGTAGAGGATAACCAAATATTGAAATAAAAACATAAATGTGTGTTTACATATGCACGTATATATATATGTCTCTGTGTGTATATGTATACACATAGAGAATATGTTCCTTATTCTTTTCTTCTTTATTTATAATTAGTTTTCATCTTTTTTATATTCATAAGATTCTAGGCTTTTACCCAACCTTTCTAAGTGAGTAATATTATCTAATGAATGGTTATATCTCTTTTTTCGTTACTTAAACTCAAAGAATTGTTGTTCTAATCAAATGAAATAATGATAACATCAACATCTGTTGAGCTTTAACTATCTACTGGGTGCTATGCATGTTGAGGTCCACGTACATTCCTGTGCTGCCTAACAGATTTTCAGTCAAGGACAGACTGTACACACTATGGTAGAACCATAAGATTATAATACTATGTGTTTTTCTGTAGCTTTTCCATGTGGAGATACATTTAGATACCTTCATACTTATCATTGTGTTGCAGTTGCCTACAGAATTCAGTACAGTAACATGCTGTACAGGCTTGTAGCCTACAAACAATGGCCTATACCATATAGCCTAGTTATACAGTAGGCTATACCATTAGGTTTGTGTAAGTATACTGTATACTTACACAAGTGTAAAATCATCTAAGGATGCATTTCTCAGAACATTCCTGTTGTCCTGTTAAGCAACAAATAACTGTATATAGTCAATCATATCCATAAAAGCAAAGTAATCCATTTCAGATTCATCCATTCATTTAGCTTTTATGTCTCTGTGGTTTCCTTCAATTGTAAATAATTTCTCAATCTTCCTTTGACTTTTATGATCTTGACACTTTTGAATGAGTTATTTTATAGAATGCCCTTTGATATGGACTTATCAGATGTTTCTTCATGATTAAATTCAGATAAGGTATTTTTTGAAGAAATACCATGAAAGTTGACATCTGTGTATAGGATAAAGTTTATTAAAGTATTGACAACCTTTCTTTCCTACTACTTTTCTCAAGAATTTGGTTCAGTTTTTTTTTTTTTCCCCTTCACGTAGTTTCCAAGAGGCCTCTATCCAGTTTTAGAGGATCTTTTGTGTGTTGTGACATGAAAATGGAAGTAAAGAAAAGATGGAGTGGAAGTGCCATAAAAAAAAGAAACAAGGATGTTAAAGAAGATTGACAAACAGTTTTGAAGCATGACCTTCAAAGTATAAGAAAAATGTTCAAGAAATAGAGAGAATTTAAGTGAACTTTGTTGTGACTTTTGCATATTATTAATGTTTGGGAAATACAAAAGAAGAACTTGATTACATGGAAATTTACGTAATGGTTTCAGAACAGTCTTCCTTTGCCCATAGCACTTGTTTAATATTAAAGGCTATCAGATAATTTTTGTGCCCCACCACAAAACTGCATAGAAATTATTAATATTTTTTTTTTCCTGACGAGGCAAGTGAGGTCCTGAATGTTTTAATAATACTTCTAAGGTTATTTGGCCAGTAAAAGGCATTTCAACCCAAGCCTATAAATCTCTAAATACCATTTTCTTTGAGTACATAATGGCTTTCATTTAAATTATTTCATAAATAGCAAAGTGTATACAATACTATTTTCCTCAAGAAAACAATTATAAGAACAAAATTAAGTAGGATATCTTTAACAAGCTAAATAGTTTAAAGATGTACCCTATGATTATTATCATCTAAAATAGTAGATGAGATGCTGTTAGTGAAAGCTAATCATGTGTTCTTCATAAATAAAAGAAGACATGACCCTTTCATTACACTCTTTCTGCCTGTCAAGCCAGCGAGAATTATAGTAATTTAGATGCCTCTGCCACTGAATTAAGAAAAGGTAAAATAAGTTTAATTCTAAAAAAGATAATACGCATGTATACAGTGTTTTAGTTAGAAATAGTTTTAGCTGTGAATGGCAGAAAACATAAAACAAAAAACACTTAGAGTCAGGATTAAATGACGACATGCTACAGCCACAATAATTCTCTAAAACAAACTGTCTAGAAATTTGGTGGCTTAAAACAACAAACTTTTAGTTCACAAGTACACATTTGTGCATTGGTGAAGGTCAGCAACACTTCTGTAGATGTTGTTTTTACAGAAAAAGGGAATAAAACTAACAAAGGCTGTAAAGGATCTCTTCAAGGAGAACTACAAACCACTGCTCAAGGAAATAAGAGAGGACACAAACAGATGGAAAAACATTCCATGCTCATGGTTATGAAGAATCAATATCATGAACATGGCCATAGTGCTCAAAGTAGTTTATAGATTCAATGCTATCCCCATCGAGCTACCAATGACCTACTTCACAGAACTGGAAAAAAACACCTTAAACCTCATATGGAACCAAAAGAGAGCACACATAGCCAAGACAGTCCTAAGCAAAAAGAACAAACCTGGAGGCATAATGCTACCTGACTTCAAACTATACTACAAGGCTATAGTAATCAAAACAGCATGGTACTGGTACCAAAACAGAGATATAGACCAATGGAACAGAACAGAGGCCTTGGAGGCAACACCACACATCTATAACCATCTGATCTTTGACAAAACTGACAAAAACAAGCAATGGGGAAAGGATTCCCTGTTTAATAAATGGTGTTGGAAAAACTGGCTAGCGGTGTGCAGAAAGCAGAAACTGGACCCCTTCCTGGCACCTTACATTAAAATTAACTCCAGATGGATTAAAGACTTAAACATAAGACCTAACACCATAAAAACCCTACAAGAAAACCTAAGCAAAGCCATTCAAGACATAGAAATAGGCAAGGACTTCATACTAAAACATCAAAAGCAGTGGCAACAAAAGCCAAAACAGACAAATGGGACCTAATTAAACTCCAGAGCTTCTGTACAGCAAAGGAAACAATCATTACAGTGATCCTGCAAGTAACGGAATGGGGAAAACATTTTGCAATCTACCCATCTGACAAAGGGCTAATATCCACAATCTACAAAGAACTAAAACAGATTTACAAGAAAAAATCCAACAACCCCATTCAAAAGTGGGAAAAGGATGTGAACAGACACTTTTCAAAAGAAGACATATATGAAGCCAACAAACATATGAAAAAATTCTCATTGTCACTGGTCATTAGAGAAATGCAAATCAAAACCACATTGAGATACCATCTCATGCCAGTTAGAATGGCAATCATTAAAAATTCTGGAGACAACAGATGCTGGAGAGGATGTGGAGAAATAGGAACACTTTTACACTGTTGGTGGGAGTGTAAATTAGTTCACCCATTGTGGAAGACAGTGTGGTACTTCCTCAAGGACCTAGAAATAGAAATTCCATTTGACCCAGCAATACCGTTACTGGGTATATATCCAAAGGATTATAAATTGTTTTATTTTAAAGACACATGCACATGTATGTTCATTGCAGCACTGTTTACAGTAGCAAAGACCTGGAACCAACCCAAATGCCCACTGACGATAGACTGGAGAAGGAAAATGTGCCACATATACACCATGGAATACTATGCAGCCTCAAAAAATGATGAGTTTGTGTCCTTTGTAGGGACATGGATGAATCTGGAAACCATCATTTTCAGCAAACTGACACAAGAACAGAAAATCAAACACCACATGTTCTCATTCATAGATGGATGTTGAACAATGAAAACACATGGACACAGGGAGGAAGCATCACACACTGGGGTCTGTTGGGGGGGACGGAGAGGGACAGCAGAATGTGGGGAGGTTGGGGAGTGATAACATGGGGAGAAATGCCAGATATAGGTAACGGTGGATGGAGACAGCAAACCATATTGCCATTTGCCATCTATGTACCTATGTGACAATCCTGCATGATCTGCACATGTACCCCAGAACCTAAAGTACAAGAAAAAAGAAAAGAAAAGGGGAAGAAGTGTGCCTTTACATTTTCCTTGAAAAGTGAATAAGATAAGTCATGGTGATGACAAATACAAAGGTATCAAGTCTACCCTGCCAAGCACATTTGTGGTCTCAACATGAATCAAGTCTGCCTGATCCACATTAGTCAGAACACAGTCACATGACTTCCACTGGTAGTAAAACAGGCTAGAAAATGCAGTTGAGGAAGATACTCTGTTTAGTCAAGGACCTGCCAAAATATCATTGGTTCTTTCAATAAGAAGGAATAGGATAATTGGATATTTGGAGTAATGAGCATTCAATACCACCTTGGCTGATTCACGTCATCATCATAGAATCAACAATAAATTTAAAGAATGTATAATGATGGCAAAATCATGCAGTGTCAAAACAAAAATTACTATTGCTGAGATACAATCATCTGTTTTTTTAATTTCATCGTGGGGGTAGATTATTTTAATATTAGAAGTGAGCACTGTGTAAATGCAAGTTCTTGGTGTCAGATGTGATACAATGGGTAATAGGAAGACTATGTCCCAAAGAGGTTGGTCGAATATTGATTTGTACTCTTAGAAGGTATGGGTGTGTGTGTGTGCTCATGCTTGTGTATACATGTGTGTACTTATCTAGGGTATATTTTCTCAGATGCTCTGTATATCTTGAGTATCTTCCTTATCATTTAATTATTAAAGTTAATAAATCTACTCTTAATTGGCAGCACCAATTATCTCCATAGTAATCTGAGAGTTCAAGGTGTCTTCAGCACACAACTCCAGGGTGTACCATCTTCAGCACACAACTCCAGGGTGTACCATCTTCAGCACACAACTCCAGGGTGTACCATCTTCGGCCCACAACTGCAGGGTGTACCACTTTCAGCGCACAACTCTCAGGTGTACTAACCACTTAGTTCCGTTCCAGGCATTTCCATTCACACATCACACAAACTGACCAGAATCCTCTAGACTTGTGCAGCACTGTGATGCTAAACTAACAGCATCACATTCTGATTAAGAACACTGTTTGAGAAATGATGTCAATTTTTAAATAATGTTTACATTGAGAATAACCTGTAGTTCTTTGATTCTAAACTTTAGCTTTGTGTTATACCAGATTATTAAAGACAATATGGCTTTGTCTCAAAATATATTTTTACCTCAAAAATATGTTTGTTTGTTTTATGTTTTTGTAACAGTGTAAACGTATATTGAGTAAATTAATATTCCCTATAAAAATTCCTACCTATAAAAAGTGTGACAGAAATATATGGTTATCATGGCATCAAATCCATCTTTTCATTCTCTTCTAATTGAAAGGCAGGACTTAACATCTTTTTCCAAGAAGAAATTTTTTTGTTGCACACACACACACACACACACACACACAAATCCCATATAATACAAAGTTATCTTGAGAGATGGTTTTTCATACCACAAATACTTGGAAAAAAATGTATATATTTGGTATGTCTAAGATATACATCTGATATATATCTGATATCTGTATAAGATATATACATCTTATATAAATATATATAAACGTATACTTGATATCTATATAGGACATATATCATATATGAGATATATATTGGATACCTTACATATAAATATCTATCTATATATACAGATAGAACATATAGATTCTATATATAGAGATAGAATATATAGATTCCATAGATATTTATATGTAATATATAAATGTATACAAAACAGGCTGGAAAAAGCAATAAGATATTTATATATCTTACATATAAACAAGTTCAAGCTCTCACCCATTCTACTAACTTGTCTGTCAGTACTTTGATTAGCAAAGCTTATGTATCTAAACAGAAGTGCCAGAATATTTTCATAACATTTTGTAAAGTAGAGGGATGAGAAAAATACTACAAGTGCTGGTGTGGAGATGAATCTTTTTACCCTTTTATGGACAAAAAGGGAAAAGAGAATCTCTCTTCCACTGCACACATTCTATGCTGTTAAATAAGTATTTGAGATGATCATTTACATGTATTACATAAGATTCATGATATACATACAACTTTTTCCTTCTGAAATTAAGTTTTTTGTTCCTGGAATTAGAACAAAGTTCTCAGGGAAGACCTACAAAAGTGACTTTTCCGGTCTTCTACTACTAATTTTTAAGCATATTCTAGATCTTTCATCAGAAGGGAAATGATAACTTGCATGTGGAATGAAATATTCCATCTTTCTAATTTCAAGGAATAATGTCAGTCTACATGCACACTCAAATGTTACCTGTTATCTGCCAAACATACAAATAAAAATAGTTACCACATCCCTATAGCTCCTCCAAATTTCCAGAAAGCAGTGTATTAGTCTTAAATATTATATTCAAAGACAAAATATAGCTGAGAAAAGAACAGAAGGCTTATGGTTAACAGACAGGAACTACTGTGTTTCCCAAGCATGTATTCAAGGGTCAGTGCTGGTTGGTTGAGAATGAAATTCTCAGGTAGGTAGTGTAACAAGGAAAATAAGGGCAATGTAATGAATTTTTATGACAGATATTTCTAACTATGCACTGGATGCCAATTTGGTCTTCTTCCTTACTAACAAAGTCCTAATTTTGTCTTGGTTATACAAGTTACCTATAAAAACTTTATATTTCACAATTATTTGCAAATAGATTTCATCATGCAACCCAGACATTGGCAAAATTGGATAGAGTGAATATGGAGCTTCTGAGAAATATAAAGTTAGAATGTGTCTTACACATTTCTCTTTTAGTTTTATTTAAAATGTAGAGGTAATGCCTGCTGGTACACCAACAATTTTAAAATTGTGAGAACTAAATTTTAGTATAGAATGAAGCTAAAAACAAACTTGAGTTCCTGAAAAATTTTTTGTAGTCACACCCTGCCTCAACTACATCTTCCAGGTATTGTTTTTATGGCCAAAAAAAAATCTTACTTAGCCTCCCTAATATGATTTTTTAAATGCTGCCAAAGCCACTTCTAACTAGTACATTTCTTATTCAAGCCAAATGAAGTTCATGTGAATTACTGCTTTTATTCTTAGGATGTTTGAACTGTTTTGTTAATGAAAATATTTACCTATTTTTAAGAAATAATGGGAGTAGTGGAATTAGATGATAGTTTTTTATTGCTCATTTATCTTTGCTCAAAAATGAAAAGCACGATATGAAAAAGACAAATTTATTCTCAGGTTTGAAATGTATTTCATTGACATAGATAATCCTAAGATCACTAAATTTCCAGATTTTTTTACTTGCAACTTCAGTCATCGTTGTGAAGTCCATTGACTCCAATTCCCAAGAGTAAAATACACATATTATGGATTCAACTCATAGAGTTATTGTGAGGATCAAGTGAAGTAAAGGATTTTATAATCTGTATAGCACTAGGAAACTTTCCACATTTATTACCAATAGAATGTGTATCACAGCAGTCACATTCCATTCTAAATCTGTGCCTGAATGAAATAAACACCATAAACACCAGCAAATGTGATTTCAGTATATCCCATAGTTGTACTGTAATTATATTTCTTAATTTATGATTCTGTAGTGAAAATTGTCAGTATGAATGTAGTATGAGTCAGCTCAATATCTCCTCTTGCATTGCCATAATGGTCATTGACACTGATGAAGAAAAAAGGATATCTGTTCACGTAAGTTCCACAATGTGCAGGCATGTGGCTTAAGCCAAAATGTTTTGGAAACAATGCAGTGTTTCCTTGTAATAACATTCCTGGTTAGATGTCCTGGGAGTGATAATCTGGTGTGTTTGAATATCTCAGAAGACTCTTGGGGAAAATAACAGATCTGGCCACCTGATACACAAATTTTCATGCAAAAGGTGCTTGGATACAAACATAATAATTGTGAGGTGGATAGAAATGTTAAATAGGGTTTATTAAGAAAATCTTGGAAGGAAGGAAGGAGAGAAGGGAGGAAAAAAGGAAGGAAGGAAGGGAGGAGGGAGGGAAGGAAGGAGGGAAAGAGGGAGGGAGGGAGGGGGAGGTGAGAGGAGGGAAAAGAAATTACACAGTTCACTTTGAAAAGGTTTCCAGGGCTTAGCTGGCCCAGGGACCTCACAGTGGCCTATGAAGTAAAAGTCCCTGCCCCCATAATTCCCTCATATATTTCAAGAGAAATGAGGGAAGACGATATGTAGACAAACATCTACTGCGAAGCTTGGGTCAAACACGTATTCTAAATACAAGGGCATTTTTCTGAAGTGCAAGGTATTCTATCAACATATATCCGACCTACTTAGCCAGTTCCTTGCTGTTTTGAAAGTGATTGAGCCTCTGGGAACAATAATATTTGCCTCTTTTCACGTAATGCTGAATTTGTTTAGGCAATTTTTAAGCTTTAATGCACAGTGCTCCTCGTTGTTAGCAACTTTTTCTTTAATAGCTAGAAAAAAATTTATATAAATATGAATCCCATTAAAGATTTAAGAAAATACATTGCCTATCTTCCAGGACAGTGGTTCTGAAACTTTAATGTATGAACACCTCACCTGAGAATCTCTTTCAATATCGCAAGCTCTTAGGACAGAAAATTATTACAGATGATTAAATTCAGGGAGCCTATATAGCATATTTCACAAAAATATCCCATTATATGAACAAGCTACTTAAAGATTTTATTATAAATGAAATAGATAGCAACTGACTAACAGAGACATAGTTTCATACATTCACTACCCTTCAAATTAGTCACCTTAGCAAGCTATATACTTAACTAACTATGGGCCACCATTCTGAGCATTTGATAATTGCTTTACAAAAACTCCCTTACAATTTTGGTATTGCCCATTGGATGAAAACTGTCATCCTTTTGTGTGTATATATAAATACATTGAGTGGTCTCACTCATTTAGTGAAAAATGTATATAGTTATTTGTGAGATAATGAGTAAACTCATTTCACAGGAGAAAATTGGTTAAATGAGAAAATAGAAAAACTTAAAAGGATCTGCATAGATTTCACAGCATTTTTTCTTATTATACTTAAATTTCTATAATACATGTACAGAATATGCAAGTTTGTTACATAGATGTACACATGCCATGGTGGTTTGCTGCACCTATCAACCTGTCATCTACATTAGGTATTTCTCCTAATGCTCTCCCTCCTGACAACCCCAACCCCCTCACAGACCCTGGTGTGTAATGTTCCCCTCCCTGTGCCCATCTATTCTCATTGTTCAACTCCCACTTATGAGTGAGTATAGGCAGTGTCTGGATTTCTGTTCCTGTGTTAGTTTGCTGAGAACGATGGTTTCCAGCTTCATCCATGTCCCTGCAGAGGACGTGAACTCATCCTTTTTTATGGCTGCGTAGTATTCTATGATGCATATGTGCCACATTTTTTTTTTATCCAGTCTATTATTTATTGATGGGCATTTAGGTTGGTTCCAAGTCTTTGCCATTGGATTTCACAGCATTTCATAATAAACTTTTGTCATTGAATCACACAGTGTTGTGTTGTCTTTTTCATTATGCAGAGCTGGACTTAAAATTACATACACACTGTTTATGTATTCAGAACGAAATAAAAAACTACAGGCAAACCAAAAGTGAAAATGCTAAGCAACTACACAAATACTTAAACCAGCAATTCTTTCTCTATTCTCTAGTGGCTACGTTGAGACCCTGTAGCTGAATCCCAGTTCAAATGCCTAAACTACCACTTATTACCCTTGTAACCTGGGCAAATTAAACATTTTTTTTTTTGCCTTATTTTCTTAAGTAAGAGGTTTAATGTGAATGTTAAATGAGTCAATTCATGTAAGGTACTTATAGCTATTCCTGTTAGAGTTTGTACTTAATTAGATGTCACATCTACTGCTGTAGTCATTATTTTTAATATTTTTGCCTGATATTCTTTAAAAATAAATTGTTAAGACTCCATAGGCTACCTCTTTTGCTGGACCTGCTTGCAAGTATATGAAGAATCAGAGGAAAAGGAATTTATAAGTAAAATGTAAAGATATTATCATAGTCTAAATACTCACTTTACAGGAGTCCACATAACAAACATCTTAGAAAATAACAAAAAGTTTTTATTGCTTTTCCCCACAATTTCACATAAAAAATAAAAGAACATTGACATACAATTGTCCTGTATGTTAGTACTTTTTTACTTAATCAATTTTCAGTGTTGGTGATACACAGACATAACATGAGTAACTGAAGTGACATTGGAATCACATTTGGTAAAGCTGTGAAATGAAACTATTTAAAGTTCTCAGGTCATGAGTCCATCAGAGAATACAGTTGACATATTGTATACCTTTGTAAAGTAATTATCTCTTATGGTGTGTGATCTTGTATGAGTATTTCCTTTTTTGAAAAGAGGTGAACCTGTAATTACTCATGGATTTGAAAATTGGGATGCATTCTTCCTTCCCTTACCAAAAAAATTAATAATTTTGGCTCAAGAATAGAAATTATAGCACAACAGGGTGAATATAGTCAACAATAATTTATTGTACATTTAAAAATAAATAAAATAGTATAACTGAAGTGTTTGTAACACAAACAAGTGATAAATGCTTGAGGTGATGTATATCCCATTTACTCTGATGTGATTACTATATATTGTGTGCCTGTATCAAAATGTACATCTCATGTATTCTGTAAATATATTCACCTACTATGTACCTATTATAGTTAAAAATGAAAAAAGAACATAAAAGAAAATATTGAGAGAAATAGTGAAAATTAAATTTGTAATTGAATATATGAAGACACCATAATAAAAATGAATTAGTCTTAATTCAAACAGTATGTTTCACACATTTGTGAGGATTTACTCTAAATTCACCCTTTTTTTTAAGTCCCATGCTGATCAGTTCATAATTTTATTAAATGCATATTAAAATTGTTAATAATTTTCAAGTCCCCTGTGCCCTTCTCTAATATAAGTAATTTGTGTCACAGAAGGTTTATTATTGAATTCTCAGTTAGATTAAAAATTGATTCTAGTTCCTGTGTTTTAATTACTGCTTAATATCAGACAAAATCATTCTTTTCTATCATACTCTTTATTAACATAATAAATTTCTCTAGATGGTGCTGAACAATCATCTTAAGAAAAGGCAACATGGACTATGATATGTTTCTTTGGTAAAATAATCAGAATTATTATTATTAAATTATTTATTGGAGTATTATTATACCTCAAGGTTATTATCACATTGACTCATAGTTTCAGTTTGTAAACTTAAATATGATAATTCATCAGATTTACAATACTGAATTGAATATCTATTGATTACAAAACATCTCTTAGAAATTAAATATGCAGCCATAAAAAAGGATGAGTTTATGTTCTTTACAGGGACATGGATGAAGCTGGAAACCATCATTCTCAGCAAACGAACACAGGAATGGAAAACTAAACACTGCATGTTCTCATTCACAGGTGGGAGTTGAACAATGAAAACTCATGGACACAAGGAGGGGAACATCACATACCATGGTCTGTCTGTTTGATGAGTGCAGCAAACCACCATGGTACATATATACCTGTGTGACAAACCTGCATATTCTGCACAAGTACCCAGAACTTAAAGTATAATAAAAGACGAAAATAATTTCAGAACATATTGGTAATAACAAATAGATTTTTTTAAATTTACCTTTTTATTAAAACATAGGTACAGGTAGTGGGAATCAAAGTAGCTCAAAATTGAGGACTAGTAACTATCCAAAATTTATAAACATATTTATATATTAATAACTCCACTTATAAATCAATTGTTTTAAGACTTACTTCATTATTAATGTTAATATTCTCCTAGCTTTCTGCAAAGTACAAAGTCATAGTAAAAATGACATGCAGTGGCAACTTATATTTTATTAATAATTTCCTTTAGATCAAGAGGTTTGACTAGAGGCATCTAAAACTAGCTCCCTCAAAGAACGACTGAAACAACAAATAACCACATGACATAGAAAGTATGTAAGAGAGAAATGGGAATTCAGCAAGGAAGTGATGAAAAACCTTTGAGGAACAGAAACTCAGGATGGCAGTGCAGAGACAGAGGTAGCATACTCAACTATGAGTGGCTCAGAGGCAAAAGGGACTTGCCATGATGAGGAAAAGTTAAGCAGCAGATACCCAGCAGTTCACATTTTTACCATGGACACCTGAATCCTAACTATAGGAGAACCCCAAAGTCTTATAAACCTTGAGCCCAGGACAGGGAGATGCCTGGAGTCCATGTGAGTACTTTATTCCAGATAGAAGGAATTCACACTGGGTCATATCTCATATCGTACAGAGCAATTTGAGAGTGCTATGTGAGCAGAACTCCCACCAGAGTGCATCCTGGTGGATTTTCCTGGGACCAAATGTTCCTGCATCTCCACATCCCTGGGGCCATGGTGATATCCCATCACACTCAACCAGAGAACTTAAGCACCACGACATTATCTGAACCTAGTGGTGCAGCTGTGACCCCAAGTACCCAAGCCTTTGCAAATCCTTATACCCTGGGGAACAGGTAGTCCAGCAAAGTGGGAAGATTGCCCCCAAAACAGAGCTAACCAATGCACCTACCCACTAGAGCCTGAAAGCCATCTGTCTGGGTGGATGCTGCCACCAGTAATCCCATTACCATGAACAGTAAAGCTACCATGCACTGTGTGTGCACTACTAGGGTCCAATGACTGACTTGCTTAGTATCTGCATCCCCAGGAAAGCTGTGCCACAGGCTCAACAACAACAACAACAAAAACACAGCCTAGGTTACTGAGACACTTCTGATGTTGATGACACCCAAAGAAATCATATGGAGACTACTGCAACAACCCAGGACCAAAACCAAAGCATGCGACCTAAGTCACATTATTGGATTCATGCACAGGAAAAAAAACAACAAAAACAGAAACTTTCCCTATGAAAGACGCTGCATAAAATGAGAAGCAACTGTTCCACCAATGCATAGATATCAATGTAAAATCTTAGGAAATCTCAAAAAGTAAGGAAGCATGTTACATCCAAATGAACACAGTAATTCTTCAGTAACAGATCCCCAAGAAAAGAAAATTTATGAAATTCCAGAAAAAAAATTTCAAAAGAATGACCTTAAGAAAATTCACTGAGATATAAGAGAACACAGACAGACAATCAAAAAAATTAGAAAAACAATTAATTCTTCAGATCTGGAAACAGAAGAATTTAATGAATGAAAAAATATTATTGACAGCTTTAACAATAAGTTAAATGAAGTAAAAAATAATTTCTAAATTTAAAAACAGATCTTTTGAAATAACACAGACAAAAAAAAAAAAGAATAAAAAATTCAGAAAGCCTGGAGAACATATAGGCCACCATTAAGCAAGCATATATCTGTATTATGGGTGTTCCAGAAGGAGAAAAAGTAAATAAATGGAATAGAAAACCAATTTAATGATGTAATAGCTAAAAACTTTCCTAGTATTGGGAGAAATATAAACATTCAAATATAGAAAGGACAAAGATTGCCAGTCAACTTAAAAAGATCTACTCTGAGACACAGTCACACTGTCAAAATCAAAGACAAAAAGAGAATTCTAATCACAGCAAGAAAAAAGTGTCAAGTCACATATAAGAGAATCTCCATCAGATTAACAGATTTCTCAGCAGAAACTTTACAGGCCAGGAAAGAATAGAATGATATATATGAATTGCTGGAAAAAAACAAAGAAACTATCAGCCAAAAATACTATACCCAGAAAAGTTATTCTTCAGAAATGTAAGATTCTTGTTTTATCCTTCAAAGCAAGCAAAAACTGAGAGAATTCATCACCATTAGACTGTCCCGATAAGAAATTCTTAAGGGTTTTCTACATCTAGAAGTGAAAACATAATATCTTCTATGAGGAAAACGCACAAAAAGTACAAATCTCATGGTAGAGCAGATACACAAATAAGAAAGAAAGAAAAATCAAAAGTTATCAGTGGAAAAAACCACCAAACTTCAAAGATAAGCAAAAAGAAAAAAAGAACAAAAGATACAAAAAACAAACAGAAAACATTAACAAAATGACAGTATTAAGTCCACACCTGTCAATAATAACCATTAATATAAATGATTTAAAGTACTCAAAACACACAGACTGGGTAAATGTACAAAGAAAACAAAACTCAAGTATGCACTGCCTACAAGACACTACTTTTACTTGTAAAGACTCACATTGACTGAAAGTGAAGAGATAAAAAAAGATATTCCATGTAAACCGAAACAAGTAAGAGGAGCAGCTATACATATGAGATGAAATAGAAATTAAGTCAAAATGTAGAACAAAAGACAATGTCATTATATAATAAAAAGGAATCAATTCAGCAATAGAATATAATAATTATAAATATATATGCATCCAATGTTGGAGCACTTAGATATATAAAACAGGCATTATTTGAGCTAATGAAAGAGATAGACCCAAATATATTAACATTTGGGACTTCAGTGTCCTACTCTCACCATTAGACAGGTCATCTAAACAAAATATCAACAAAGACATATCAGATCAAACATAAATTGACAAAACATTTTATCCGACAGGTGAAGAATACACATTCTTCTCAACTGCACATACAACTCTTTCCAGGATAGACCATATGTTAGGCTGGAAAACAAATCTGAACCAATTTTTTAAAAAATCAAAATTATGCCAAGTATATTTTCAGAATACAATGAAATGAAACTTGCAATCAATAATAAGAAAAACTGAAAAATGTACAAACACATTGAAATGAAGCTCCTGAACATGCTCCTGAACAACCAATGGGTCAAGGAAGAAATTAACAAAGGAATTTTAAAATTTCTTGCAACAAATACAAATAAAAACACAACATACCAAAATCTATGGGATACAGAAAAAGCAGTATTAAGAGACATTTTTATAGGAATAAACACCCAAATCAAAAAGTAGAAAAATTTCAAATAACCTCATCACACACCTTGAGGAACTAGAAAAACAAATGTAAACCATACCCCAAGTTAGAAGAATAACAAATAATGAAGATTAGAGCAGAACTGAACAAAATCAAGACTGCAAAAAAATACAAAAGATTAACATTATACCTGATACCACAGAAATACAAAGAATCATTGACAATTATTATGAACATTTATATGGCAACAAGGTAGAAAATCTAGAGTAAATGGATACATTCCTGCACACATACAACATACTGAGGTAAACCAGACAAACAACAATAAAAACAGGAAGGGACCAATGACGGGTAATGAGATTAAATCAGTAATAAAATGTCTCCCAACAAAGAAAAGCTGAGCACTGATAGTTTCACTGCTGAATTCCAACAAACTAACATAAACTCTTCTCAAACTATTGCAGAAAAATGAAGAGAAAGGAATTCATTCTGACTCTTTATATGAGGTCAGCATTATCCTGATACCAAAACCAGACCAAGACACAACAACAACAAAAGACAACTATAAGCCAGTACCTCTGATGAACACAGATGCAAAACATCCTCAGCAAAATACTGGCAAACCAAATCCAACAACACATCAAAAAGTTTACATACAATAATCAAGTGGGATTTTCCTCAGGGATGCAATGATGGTTCAAAATAAATGAATTAATAAATTTGATACATAACACCATTAGAATGAAGGACAAAAGTAGATGCAAAAAACTGATAAAATTCAATATCCTTTTAATTTAAAAGCTCTGAACAAATTAAATACATTTATTTAGCGAAAAACTCAAACACTTACTAAAAATCTCTGAAAGCCATGAATTCAGTAAAGCTACAGGACACAAGATCAACATACATAAATCAGCAGTGTTCTTATATATGTGTAATGAGCTAGCTGAAGAAGGAATTAAAAGCAATCCCATTCATAATAGCTACAAAAATAATAAAATACCTAGGAATAAATTTAATCAGGGAGGTGACAGATATCTACAACAAAAACTATAAAACTCAAATAAATAATTTTAAGAGGACACACAAAAAATGGAAGAGAACACATGCACATAAATTGGCAGAGTTAATATTGTTAGTGATTATAATACCTAAGGCAATCTATAGATTCAATAAAATATAAATTAAATTGCCAATGACACTCCTCATAGAAATAGAAAAATAAATCTAAAATTTGTATAGAACTACAAAGGATTTTGAGTAGCCAAAGCAATCATGAGCAAAAAGATCAAAGCTTGAGGCATCACACTACCTCACTTCAAAATATACTACAAACTACAGTAACAAAAATAGAATGGTACTGATAAAAACAAACAAACAATTTTAAAATGTTATATAAACCAGTGGAACAAAATCGAGAGCCTTGAACTAGGTTTACATATTTACAGCCAACTTATTTCAACAAACGTAACAAAAATGCAGATTGGAGAAAGGAAACCCTCTTCAATAAATGGTACTAGGAAAATAGAATATCCATATGCAGATGAAGGAAACTAAACCCCTTTCTCTCACCACACACAAAAATTAACTTAAAATGTATTAAAGACTTAAATGTAAAACCCAAACCTATCTGGACAAAGATTTTATCAGTAAGAACTCAAAAGCACAGGAAACAAACAGCACAAATAGACAAAAGGGATTATATCAAACTAAAAACCGTCTGCACAGCAAAGGAAATCATCAACAGAGTGACGACAACTTGTACAATGGGCAAAATGTATTTTCAAACTTTTAATTGGACAAGGGATTAATATCCAAAACATAAAGTCACCCCACCACCACACACAAATTCTGATTAAAATATGGGCAAAAATTTTGAAACAAATAAGCTTCTCCAAAAAGACATATTAGTGTCTAACAAGCAGATGAAACTATGTTCAAGTGTCACTAAGCATCAAGGAAATGCAAATCAAAACCAAAATAGAATACCATCCCGCCTCATTTAGAATGGCTATTATGTTTGATACTTCTCCACCAAGAGTTAGGGTTTGGGTCTTTCATACTTGAATTTGGGTAAAGCTGTGACTCTGGGGACACAACACTACTTGATTTGTGAGACTGTCATTTAAATTGATTAAACTTCTGTGTAATATTGGGATGAAATGCCCTCTCGGTCACGAAATCATGCTATGAGGCATTCCAGGCCATAGGGAAAATTTATGTCCAGGTTTTCAGGATTACTGTGCCAGGTGAGCACCCAGACTATATCTAGCATGAACTTGTTGACATGAGAGTAGAAACTATTCCAGAGAACCTAATCCCATCTACTATCTGACTGCAACTGAAATGGTGATGTTGAAGAATAGTCACATAGATTTGTGAAGTCAGCTTCAGTATTGTGGGATGTGTCAATGAAATGATTCTTCATGCTGGAAGCCATCATATTTTAAGGTGAAATTTTATTTTATTTTGCTATACAAAAATAAATATTTGCAATAAGATATGATACCCTGTATCTTTGAATGTAGTTATCTCAATCTGACATCTTCTGTTGTATATGCTTGGTTTAACTTTCTTAACATACATATTGTTTTCTTATAAAAAATTAGGGAAAATATGGCCATCTTTAGAGCCTTCCCAGATAGATACAACCTCTCAAAATTATGCAATAAAATAGAATATTTCAAAATGAATTTGAAAATTTAGACTATCAGTGAAACTACGTAACCAGTTTGCTCATTTGCGATGATCTGATATGAAATTTTTACTATAACACTGGTGGAGATAATTGCATATATTAATTCATATGCAGTAATGAATTACTTTATATCATAGTTTATAACCTCTGTTATGTACTATGCCAAATAGGCCGAATAGATTAAAAACTATGAAAGATGAAAAAAAGGTATTTTTACATTTTCCACCTTTCTCCTTCCTCAGAAAATCTTTTTTACATAGTTCTTTTAGTTTGCATTCAACTAACCCTGATTTGTTAATATCATCAGTTTTATCCTTTTGTAATTCAACTATGTGATTGGTATAGCTATAGTTTTTTTTTTCATGGCTATATACCATTTCATTATGATAATGTTTTAATTTTAATTGGACAATTTTGTTGTTTCCATGCTGGAGCTTCTATGACTATTACTGCTATAAAATTCTTTTAATGTCTTTTGGTACACTCAAAGTGTCTATCAATAGTGGATTACTGGGTCATATTTGTACTTTGCTATAAGGTTTTGCTAATCAGTTATCAAATTTATACTTCCAGTTGTAGCATATGGGAGTTTCAGTTGCTCCCTATCCTGGATAATACTTGATATTATCAATCCTTTTATTTTTGACTGTGATAGTGATATCTCATTCACCTTTAAATTTTATTTTTCTAATAATTATAATGAGCATCTGTTTATATGTTATTTGATCATATAGATAAACTCTTTTGTAGTCTGTTTCCATTTTTAATTGGGTAGTCTGAATTTTATTATATTTTTATTGAGTCTGTTAATGCACCATTTGTGAGTCCTTCACATGATACATAAATGGTAAAGATATTCCCCACAATGTGACCTATCTTTTCCTTTTTTTATGACAACTTTTCAATATTAGAAGGTCTTAATTTAATCCATCTTTTTGCTATTTTTCCTTAGAGTTATGGCTTTTTGTGTCTCAAGATGTTCTCTCACGTTAATTTCTAAACACTTTTTGTAATCATGTTTTTAAATTGCACTCTAGATACTACCTAAAGAATACAGGATAGGACGGAAGAAAGTGGGCAGAGAAGTCCTTTATGAAATTGCTAGTAGCATAGGTGAGATAGAATCATTGTTAAGACAAAGAAAGCAGCAAAGAAGATAAAAAAAGTAAATTGAAGTGAACTACATTTTAGAGACAAGAGGGATTTTATTGCTGGCTTGAAAGCTCAGATTAAAACAAGGTGCGGCTGAGGATAATATCTGAGGGGATTTTTGTTTTGTGCTGCATTTTTTTGTTGTTTGCTTTTTGTTTTCTTTATGTGAAAAGCTGTGACAATAATGTGAGTAATAACTTCTACTTAGGATATATTAAATCTCATAGTAAATATCAAATAGGTCATCATGTCATTATGTATGCAAAGCTAGTACTAGAGACAGGAGGCAGCCAAGGGTCCCCCTCGAAACCTTGCTTTCAAGCCTAAAACAATGTGAAGGCTGAGAAACAGGACTGCAGGTCCAGAGAATCTCTGACCAGCCTGCTCACTGGGAGGAGAAAGTGGGGCCTTGGGGAGTTCATGCTGTTTGCAGGGGCAAGGAGACTGGTCTCTCCTGTTCCTGTGTGGTAACCTAGGATTCAGTCTATGAGGTGAGGGCCTGTTAACAGGAACCCCTCTCACTTGGCTGAATTTTTTTCCTTTACACCCAGTAAATTCCGTTTTCCATCACCCTTCAAAATGTCTGTGAGCCGAAAGTTTCCTAGTCGTGTGACAAGAGCCCGGTTTCTCTTACAACACCTGGTCTTGCAGAAAAGGTTAGACCTGGAGATAGAATTTGCAAATTACCAGCATTTAAATTGTATAAATGAGGGCCAGGGTTGAGTCTTAAGGCTTTTGTACATTTAAGTCCCAACAGTAGAGAAAAGATAGGAACAGAGAATGAGAAGTGTCCATTGGGTAAAGGATAAAGCAGGAGAACAAGCATTTACAGAAATTTAGTGGAAAATGTATTTCAAAAAAGGCAAGTGATTGGCACATGGAATGATCCTGAAAGGGGACCTTAAGGAGAGCACACGAAAGTTTTAGTTTATTGGTGGGAACAGAAAGCAGATTAGAGAAAATTGAAGGCCAATAGGTTTGTAGAATATTTCAACAATGAACAGAGCCTATCCTTTAAATAATACTTTTTTTCTTACTTTGAGAAGTGGCTTAGAGGAATGGGTTGGTATCTGCAGGGAATATGGATGGTTAAAAGATTGACTTTTTTTTAATAAAGGTAAAATTAAATAAATAAGGACATGTTTAGGCCATAGGAATGATTGAGTTGAATGAAAACCATTAACAATGATGGTAAAGCCGACCTGAAACAGAGTCCTTGAAAAAAAGAATGGTCTAGCATCCAAAGCACAAGATAAAACGTGGTCTTTGAAATTCAGGAAACTTCTTTCATTTTAACAGGAGGGACAATGGATAATTCAGTTATTGAGTTTTCTGTGTAGATTCACTGATGAAAAGATGAGGTGTTTTCTATGTCCTTTTCCCCACCAGAGTGAAGATTAATACAATTCCATTACCTTCAAGTGAGTTAGGGGAAGGAAATGTTAAGAGTTTTCAGGACCAGTGAAGATGGCCATCAGCTTGAAGAGAGAGAAAGTGAATTTACCAGGCAAACAATAAAATATTCAGGTGGTGCTGAGAGATTATTTTAGGTCTATGTTTTAAAGTTTAAAAAAGTACTTCGCCTGGTTTTGTGATATTTGCTGAATGTCCAGTTGCTTGGGTATAGACACAGAGAATGTAGATAAATAAAATAATAGTTCTACCAAGATTTTAGATTTGCCACGCCCCAAAAAATAAATAAGTAAGTAAAAGAAAATGACAGCAGCATGGGGAATGGGATTGGCTTGCAAATGACTGGTTTTGATGATGGACCAAGAGTATAGAGTGATGAGGGGATAGAGCAAATTGTCCACTGCAATAGGATCTTGATGAGATACAGTTACAAAATATACCTTTGGTATAGTATAGATTAGTAGAAACCTACTATCTGAAATTGTATCAGCTTCTGCATACATATACTTTGTGAGTTTTTATGCTTTATGTTTTAAAGCTTTTTGTTACAGTGGACATACATTTTATTATTTAAGAAAAAATAAACTTTTAAAATGGTTTCAACAATACTGATCAATAAAATACAGAATATTCATACAAAAGAAATATGATACAGCAATTAATATATATCTACTCTTAAGTATTTAATATATTCAACTATTATGTATAATTTCCACATACAAAATTATATAAAATATGTCTTAATAGAATGGTCAGTCAATATACAAAATGTTCATTTAAGTTTTATATGTATTAGCTTACAAAAGCCACATGAGGTATACATGTACACAATATCATACAGTTGTGATTTCTATTGCATTGCTTAGGAAATTAACCCACTGGGAGGCTGTACCATGTGCCCAGTGTCACAAATCTAGTAAGTGGTAGAGTTGAGATTTGAATTAAGGTAGTCTTCATTGAGGGTTTTTGTCCATTACCATTATATATCATGTAAGCATAGAGAGATATCTGAAAGGATCCATTATTAAAATAATAACTTCAATGCTTGCTTTTCTCTGATAACTTTTAAAAAATGTGTTATTTATCTGCCTTTTCTAATTTTTTACAATATAAAAGTCTTGTGGAATATAATTTTAAGGAGAGGTGAAAATTTTCTATAACCTGAATTAGTGCTTTTTCAAAAGCCAATAGAAGTCATGCAGACATAAAGCACTTTGTTGGATATAGCGTGCTACAGGAGTTCAGACTGAGGAAATAACCTCTACTTTATATTGAAAACTATAAGACTTCTCTTTCTGCCTTTAAAAGACTGAGTCCCATGGGGTAAAGTCTTCTATTATGTCTGTATTTAAAATTACATAGCATGAAATAAAAATCTAACATATATTGACTGAATACATGCTGCCCAATCATGAATGGGATTATTAATCCTAGTAAATATATTTAGACACTATACGAACTTGTCATAGATAAATTATTAGTATAACTGGCTACTTTCTTATCTTTATTCTTTGTACAGTTTTAACTTACTTGCTATTTTTTATTTTATTTAATATATATTTAGAATCATAAATAAATTATAATTCATATAGTCATTCAGATTGTAGGTTTAAAAAAATCTAAATGGTATTCTAAGCATACTTGTTGCAAATAACAGTATACAGTATACTTGAATCATTAATGAGGGCCTACAGCAATAGCATTCCTGAATCTGGATGTAACTTCCTTATTCATTTATGATACATTTTTAGTCATATAAATGTTTAAATAATCTATTCAACATTGAGAATAAGATAATATAGCAAAGTAGGAAAAAGTCGCAAGGTTTCACTAAGAAATATAGGTTATAACTAAGTGGCCATAAAAATGTATTGAACAATACTGGGCAATTTGGGGAGTTAAATAAGTGCAATAAATATTATTCCAGGTAGCAGCATAAACACAAAATATCCTGGATAATCTGGGTTATACACTCAATTCAGTTATAATCCTCATTCTCCCCTGATGATCATTCACATTTATTCATCTTCTTGGTCTCAATTTTCAAATCTGAAAAGTGAGCAGCAGGGAACAGATAAATATCCTACATGTTGATAGATATATACTATATGCGTGGCATAGTTATATAAATGTTGAGCAAAGACTACAATAATAAACTACTGCTTCAGCAACCTGTTCAATGACCACATTTTAAACCTTGTCAGTATCTGAATCTTAACACCAAAACCCATACATTCCAACATGCCAATAGCTTGGTTTAACAATAATCTTACAGAATTCCAAAAGAGTGATTGAAACAAGGAAGGGTCAGCACAGTGGAATTCTATTTTTAGATTAGTTTAGGACTTGAACCAAAATGTAAACAGTCATTGAAAGAAAAAAATGGATTCTAGAGATAAGTGTGAATGTAAAAATCAACCAATTGGCTGAGTATCATGGCTCACACCTGTAATCCTAGCACTTTAGGGAAGCTGAAGTAGGCAGATCACCTGAGGTCAGGAGTTTGAGACCAGCCTGGTCAACATGGTAAAGTCTCGTCTCTATTAAAAATACAAAAATTGGCCAGGCATGGTGGCAGATGACTGTAGTCCCAGCTACTCTGGAGACTGAGGTGGGAGGTTTGCTTGAACCCTGGAGGCAGAGGTTGCAGTGAGCAGAGATCCCACCAATGCACTCCAGCCTGGATGACAGAACAAGACTCCATCTCAAACAAAACAAAACATTAACCAATCACGTCAACTACTACAAGGTTGATTATCTGAATGTCATCAATGATTTTCAAAGAAAATCCAGATGAAAATTGAGATCTAGGTTGTAAAATTATCTAGGGAGTGCAATGATTCAAAAGCAGAGAGTTTATTAATGTCAAATGTTTTAATGATTAAAAATGAAATTAATAGATAACAATTTTTAAGAAACTCATATCTTTTATCAACAGTATTGATTAAGTAGGGCTTAGTTATTTCTAATGGCATTTTCAAATTTAATAAAACAAATATCACTAATTGTTAACAGAAAAATATCATTTTTTTTCCTGTCCCAAAATGTTTTCTCAATATTTTTCTTTACAAATTAATGATTATTGTCATTGACTTATATTGTTGCTGTCATCAACAATATTGATGTTTGTCTAAACTAATAACTGAGTAAAAGTGGGAAGGTTTTATGGTTTCCAACTGAACTGGGATTAAACATCTGTAAATACAAAGCAGATATGAAACTGAAAGAAACTTTTTTTATGAATGAAGTAATATTTTATTCACAAGGAGAGCTGTTTCAATGTACACATGGCAAAATATATTCTTCTAGATGGGAAATAGGCCATTCTCTAGCTTTTGAAATGAACTCAGCAACATCAGAGCACCCTGAGAACTGGAAGCTGTAGAAACATCTGTTGTTACCACCCTTGGCATGGACAATGCCACTCTAACAGAAAGCAAATATTGCAAGGAGGTTTTGCAAAATGACAATTGGGTAACTGAGAAGAAAAAAAGGAAGGTAAAATATGCCACGAGAACACTCTAAAAGAGAGTATGTATGAGACACCTCTAGGAGGACTTCTAAGTCTAACTGACAGATACTTTGAAGAGGGCTAATTTATAGAAATAAAGAAGGTGGGGGCTTGTACCTGAATGTCTTGATTTTTAAAGCAGGAATTTTCTAATTAGAGACCATGTCCTGGTGAAGTTTTAAATATACGAGGTATATAAACAATCTATTTATATGAAATCTATTTTTAATAAATAATCTTCACTAATTTACAGTTTTTCAAACTGAAATCAAGAAGAGGTGGAACGCGATCCAAACCAAGGATCAAATAAAATAAGAATCTTGTCTGTACTACAAATAGCATTTTAACCACACAAGTTCAGATTTCCTCAATCACTGTGTTTAATCGGTTCAATGATTAGTTCGTGTGTATGTGTATGCAATTTTACAGTTCTGTCTTTGAAGTGTAGAAACAATTTATAGGCAATTTCTAAAATAATATTCTGAATCCTGAGAGCAAAGCACAGGGATGGAGGCTTGACTTAAAAAGTGAACTGTAACTGTAAACAAGGTGAGAAAATAAGACACATCAATGTAATATTTTCACTTCACTTTATCAGCTTATAACTCATATCTTCACTAACAGTTCTGCAGTCATAAAAGTTTCAAAACCCGTGACAGGCATAAATATAGATTTTATTCGCATTTTATTTTTTGATCACCATTCCTTTTCAACATTTTTAAATGTCCTACTCTTGTGTCTCTCTAAGGGAAAAGAGGATTTTCTAATCATAGCCTTACAAATGTGGCCAGATATGAAGAGATAAGAATCACCGAAGATCATTGGCATAGATGAGAATAGATGACAGGGAGCAAACAGAATAGAGAACATTATAAAAATGTTAAAATTCTAAAGAATATGAGTAGTTGCAGAATTTTTAAAAAGACACTGACAACTTCTGATGTCATTGTACTTTAATGATAAAACAAAAGTTTTCTTTTGGTAAAGTTTGCAAAATTGCATAAATATAAATAAGTAAAAGAAGCCTACAGGTACTCCCTGCTTTCTTAATACAGTGCTTCCCTGGAAACTGAATTAACTGAATTAGCTATAGAACAATTTGGTTAAGGCAGGCTGACTCTTCTCAGACAAGCAGTACGAGGATCTTAGGCTGTGTTCTTGCAGATTTGGAAGCAAAGAGATGCAATCAAAAAAAAAAAAAAATCAAGGATAAAAATCAACATATACATATGATAAATTTGCAAGTCTTTGAAACTCAATGAGGTCCAGGGAAGTTAGTGGTATATTTTTCAGGGTTCTTTGCTATGTTAAGGTGAAATAAATGGAGCTAAGTTTTTAAACAAATCTGTGCTGAAAAATTCATATATGTTATTTCAACTGAGTCTCATGAAAATCTTGGGAAATAGTTACAATTTTTCATTTAAAAGATGAGGAAGCCATCACGAAATGAGTATTATTAGAATTGCAGAACTTGCAGGAAATGTATTTAGGATGGCAATCTGTATTTACTGTTCTCCTTCCACTCAGTCACCCTGCAAAGAGTCCTCTGAAATGTAACTGTCCATCAGGAATGAGGGAAAGTGAAACACACACACACACACACACACACACAAGCACACAGAAACAGAGAGAGAGAGACAGACAGATAGAGATGAGAGGGTGACACACAGAGAGAGAAAGAGAGATGGAGAGAGGAGAGGATGACAGAGAGAGAGACAGAGAGAGAGGAAATGGTGACAGAGAGAGAGGTAGAGATTGGAACAAAGGGACCTTTTGATAATAATGTATCCTGTCTACTCCCCAGTGTCCAGTGAGAATTAGCAGGCATCCTCCCCATCAATTCATTACCAGGAAAATAATTTGGGACTAGGGGCAATCATTTTACAAAACCTGCATGCACAGTGCAACTGCTAATATAATAATCCCATAGGGGAATAAAAGGAAATAAAAGATTCACAATGAGGACTGTTTTTAGCGTGTGCCAAATGCTAACAGTTCACTGCAACTGGAGTAGTGTTATTTTCTTTATATTTCATTTTTCTCCCAGTATTGCTTTGGAAATTAGATATTCTTGTGAAAAGGTTTCCAAGTTAATGATCAAAGTGCACTTTGTGAACCAAAATGATTTTAACTCAATTTTCGGAGTGACACTTCTGAAATGTACCCCTGGGATTCAAATTTTCCTGACTCAAGACTCTTTCTATCCAAGGTCTAAAACCACTTTTAAGGGTAATAGCTAAGTAAACACGATTATATTTTGGTCGATTGAATCTGCATGAATTATTTTTCATTAAATAGCAAAATCTAATTCTAGGGGAAAAAATCTTGTTAATTGTTTTTATGAAGATGTGCCCCAGGGCAGCAGCATTTAGCTTTTCACTAACCATGGGTTTCAGAAAGCTTTTCAATTCTGCCAAATCATTGCTTGCTTATATTATTCATTGAAAACGGAAAATATAAAAATGACCTTTTGTGATAAGTATTTATTAAATAAATATTTTTCTTGCTAAAAACTTCCTCCTAATATGAATATTTACTTGTGTTCTATAAATGAAAAAGACACGAAAGTCATGTGGACTCACATTGAAGGAACATTAGTCAGTAACTGGTGGACAGTTTCAAGTCCTAATCTTGCTGTATAAAAAGCTGGGCATCTTGAGTCACCTATTTCGTTTTCATAACACTGAAAAGAAAGGAAGGGTCTCGCTTGAAAAAAGATACAATGCTCGTTGGAGACCACATGCTCTAAACTCCAGATTCTTCAGATTCCTTCATATTCAATCAGTGTCTAATATATATACACACATACTTATATGTGTGTGTATATATGTATGTATATATATGTGTGTATATATGTGTGTGTGTATATATATGTCACGAGAGGGAAAGAATGAACAATTGTCCACTGAAACTAAGCAAGATTCTTATTCATGGCTGAAGATCTAGGGCAAGGATACAAAGAACGCTAATTACTCCACTCGTTAATCTCCAGAAAATTGTTTCATAAACACATGCACACTCACACCCACATATTAGAATGTTAGGTGAAATATTCTCAGCAATATTTAAGTGTTTTCTCTAGACCAATCACAGATTTTTGTAGTGTTACATTACTCTTATAAACTGCTTCTATTTTTACTATAAGTCTAGAATGTTCTTGTTGGAGAATGGATTGATCTTTCTCCAGCTTATAAAATTACTCCAAAATGGACTTGATTGCAACTTTTCTACTTAAAATGTCATTAGAGCTTGCATGACCAGAGCACAGTGTACTTTTTCTCAAGTACATGTTACTTGCATGCTTTATTTTGTGGTTCTTAATTGAGAAAAATTGTCAGTGGCTGACCTGAATATTTCTACTAATAAAAATGCAACGTGGGATTCAAGTGACTTTACCTCTCTTATAAACGTCCTTCAAAATGTAAACCATGAAACCCCGTGAAGTTTCAAGGATGTTTCAGTCAAGTGGTTCTACATTCTAGAGTCAACTACAGAGACTAAGATATAAATTCTACACTACATAAAAGAAATACAACATTCAGATACTCTGTTAGTAATGTTATATTCTACGAGTACACTTAATTGCAAGGACATTTTAACTTAATGCTAAAATACATATTTTCAAAATGACCCTATCATTTCCCACAAAGAAAATTTTTCTAATTTATTTTCTTTTTTTTGCAAGTAGACTTGAATTCTCCCTTTAAGAAATTTGTCTTATTTTTGAGTGAAAACTATAGCATTTATGGTGTACAAATGGGGGCAAATGTATGTATGTTTTTACTGTTTTTCCATGCAGATTCCAAATTCCTTAACCGAAAAGAACCCAGAGAGTTATTTTACAGTAGTCTAATTCTAGACATTGAACAAAAAGCCATTTTATATCCTAGGGAAATGTTACCAATATTTAGTGGAAGGCACCCTCGTTTAAAAGAAATTCACTGTTCCTCCTTGAATCTTACATGAACATGGTGTTCTTAAATCTTCCACACAATTTTCTAAACCTCAGATTTTTCATCAATAAAACTAGGAACATTTTAAGAATTAAATAACAACTTGTTACTAGACTTTTATATTGATTTGCTAATGAATATTATGTATTCGTAAAAAGCAAATCATTAGTTTGTGAGAGGTTATCTTAGTACTGGAAGTAATGGCAGTTATAAATTATTAGGAAACTTACAAATAGTATTGAGTGTTAGGCAAATTATGTAGATTATTTTCCACATTCAAGCAACTTTGTAAGATTGATAATGTTCTCTTTTTTTAAAAGAATGTCAGAAAAGCTAAAAATCTTGAACAATTTATGATGGAAATAATAAATTCAACTCAGGTCCATTCTGTTCATTCCCAAACACATATGTTTTGCTCTACACTATAATGATAATAGAATCCTTCAATGAATTGAAACCATCTGTTTTAGTGGTAAAACAGTGAAATTGAGCATCAGAAAAACTTAAATTAGCTATTAAAATTGAACAACAATTGAAATATCAAAAGGATAAACTGAAGATTAATAAGATTGGTTACCTGTAGGCATGGATAAGACTTAAGAAACCCAAAATAACCTGTGTTGGGGGCATATCTCCAAATTTATTCCTTTTATAAAATCCTAATTTTAAAAACATTCTAATATCTTACATACTCAAAGAGAGGAAAATTAAAATAAAAAAAGCTTGGAAGAAACCTCTGATACTGAATAAAAATGAAAAAAATGCTAAAAGAAAAAACCACCCTGTATTTTAAGTAAATAGCACAACCTCACTGAAGAGTGGATAGAAAGAAATAACTAGCCCAAATGGACTTTCAATATATTATTGGACAATGTAAACTCGGGTTAAAAAAATAAAAATCAATTACTATAAATAATTGAATTATAGTTAGTAGACATATATTTTTTTCCAGAGACACGGGTTAGCAATTCTGAAACTACTTTTGTCTATAAATCTTAGGACTAAGCAAATAAGTAGATATATTGTGGATAATGAGAACCAGTGTTGTCACTGTCAGAGAAGACAGTAATGGAAGTGGAAAGGACAGAATGAATCATGTGATGCTGAATTGGAACTGGGGTAATCATTGTGAACTCCTAGGCTCTAGTATATGTGAGTTACTAGCTACAGAAGTAGAAACAGATGTGTGTGTACGACTTCCTAGCTCTATCAGCAAAGACAACTCACAAGCAATAAAACCCCAGAATAAATGGGCACATGGAACTCAAATTTTGGTTGCTAAATACCTTCTCTCCAATAAGAAAACTGTGAAGAAATGCCTGAATTAGGAAATAGGACTGAAACAGGAAAAAAATAATCCTGGAACATTCTTTTATGTGAGAAAATAAAAAAATGTTAAAACAATGGATACATGTCAAAAGACAGAAGAGTCTGCTTGAAAAACTTATCCTGCTGAGATCTGGGACAATTTGAAACTCAAAATAAATAATGACAATAAGAATTATCATATTTTCAACAAAATAATTCAAGGATCAACACTAATAAATAATAAATGAATAGGTAGATAAACGAACTAAAAGAAAGAGTTTTTCCTTTGGACAGAGAGGTTTCTAACTAACAAATATAGAAGGAGTGATGAAATTGGAAACTGAATCTCATCTTGTCAACCACAGTAATAAACATCAAGTCAAACATCAGTTAGCAAATAGATGTGAAAACTAATGGGTGGCATTTTGAGGAATGACAAGATATTTACATAATTTCAATGTATTTCTCCAAAAGATATTTATTAATTAAAAAAAGTAAAACGGTAACTGCTATGGTTTGAATGTGTCCCCTAAATTGCATATGTTGAAAATTCAAACCTAGTGGGGTAATATTGAAAGGTGGGGTCATTAAGAGGTGACTGGACCATGAGAAATTAATCATGCTTTTATGAATGGATTAATCCTTTCATGTATTAATGTATTAATTTGTTAATTGATTAATTCTTATCAGGGGACTATGACTGGTGGCTTTACAAGAAGAGGAAGACAGACCTGAGACAGCACACTTAGCACCCTTGCCATGTGAGGCCATGTGCCCCCTCAGGACTCTGCAGCAAGTGCGCATCAGCAAAGAGGCTCTTAGCAGATGCAGCCCTTTAACCTTGGACTTCTAAGCCTTAATGACTCTAAGAAATAAATACAATTTCTTTATAAATTACCAAGTTTCAGGTATTCTGTTTTAAAAACACAAAACAAACATATACAGTAATTTACAGTGAAGAAACCTGAACGATAGCAATTTAATCAAGGATTAAAGTTATCCTCAATATTTTAACAAACAAATATTTTGTGCCTACTGATATAAGACACCAAGAGGGGTATAACATCACTTCTGTTATGTTCCTCTCCCAAATGTGCATAACCTGAATCTAGTCATGAAGGAATATCAGATAAAGCCAATTGAAAAACATTCTATGAAATGACTATTCTGAACTTGAAAATATCAATGTGAAACGTACAAAGAAAGGTACAGAAACTGTTTCAGATTATATATGTGATATGTAATCCTGGATTTAATTTTACTTATAAGGCATATTATTTTGTTAATTAACAAAATCTGAATATAAACTTTAGGTTAAATGATAATACTGTATCAGTGTTACATTTTTAAATTTCGATAATTATATAACAGAATGTCTCTGTTTAAAAAAATTCACATGATGTGTATAGAGGTAAAAGGCCATCAAGTCGGCAATTTACTGGCCAGTGATTCAGAAAAATAATGGTATACAAACAGAGACATACAAATAGGTACACACAGAAAGAGCATACAAAGGATAAAGTAGATGTAATACTACCATAACAGGGAAGCTGTAAGACCATATGAAATTTTAAGAGTACTATTCTTGTGTTTTCTAAAATTCTGCATTTATGTTAATGTGATGGTTAATTTTATGTGTCAACTTGATTTGGCTAAGTGATGCTTAGAAAGTTGATAAAACATTTCTTTGTGTGTCTGTGAGATTATTTCTAGAAGATTTGTGCTTTTGAATCAATAGACTTAGGAAAGACAATTCATCCTCACCAGCATAGGCAGGCATCATTCAATCGAGGGCCCATATAAAACAACAAGGCAGAAGAAGGATGAATTCACCATCTTCATGAGCTGAGGCATTCATCTTCTCCTGTCCTAAGATATCCCAGCTCCTGGTTCTCAGGCCTTTGGACTCTAAGGCCTACACCAATGGTCCCCTAGTTCTTAGGACTTAAGACTTGGAGTGAATTATACCACTAGCTTTCCTGGTTCTCTGGTTTGCACACAAATTAACATAAGATTTCTCAGCCTCCATAATTGTATAAGCCAGTTCCCATAATATATCTCTTCTTATATATCTGTGTATATCCGATTGGTTCTAATTTTTCTGGAGAACCTAACTGATAAATATGTATGTTTAAAAATTAGCACTCATGCCGGTTAATCTAACCACTTTGGGAATCCAAGGTGGGAGGATTGCTAAAGTCAAGAGTTTGAGATCAGCTTGGGAAATATAGTGAAACCCCAACTCTACAAAATAAAAAAATACAAATAAAAATAAATTAGCCTGGAGTGATGGTGCATGCCTGTAGTCCCAGCTGCTTAGGAGTCTGAGGCAGGATCTCTTGAGTCCAGAAGTCTGAGGCTTCAGTGAGCTATGATTGCACCACCACACTCCAGCCTGAGTAACAGAGCAAGACCCTGTCTCAAAGGCATATATAATATTTTGTAATTAAAAATAAATAAAAATGTGTGATAATGAGCTTCAGATTCCTTATCCTGGAAATTTGTGATGACCTCAAGGAATTTTTATAGATGTAATATTGTCTAATTTAATAGAACACTTAATAAGCCTTCCTGGTAGCAAAATTCTCCTTGATCATAATTCTTAAAACTGAATTCTAAAATTATCTTTATGCCAAACCAACTGTAATATACCAAGATCTTTCAATTTAGAAAAGTCATTTTTCATAATAATAAGATACATGCTGTGCCTAAATGTCATTAGATAAAATGTTTATCTGCTGCTTTGTTAAGTGTTTAATATTGCCTTGAAATTAATGAAATTCACTAAAACTTGCTCTTTTTCATTTTTTCAAATCTTATGGTATTAGAATATCTCCTGTAAGGCTTATTAGTAGGAAAATAATTAAATACAGTGGAGGTGATAGGATATGTATTTTTTAGAAGAAACTTTTACCTGCCCACAGTAAGTCAATTTTCACTCTCAACATAGCTTCATGCCTTTGAGTGTACTTGATTGCAAAGTTTCTTTCTTATATCCTGTTTGGGTGTTTTCAGATTTGCTTCATGAATTCAGGGTTTTGAAATGCTTCGAAGACAAAACTCATTATTCTTTCAGTATTTCTGCTCAAGCTAGGTTGACGTTACGTGAATTGCAAATGTTGACACTAATTGGTAATTTTAAAAGAAAAAAGTATATAGACAGCTTCTATCCCTTGAGGGGAAACTTAGATAAATGAAAACATCAACTATGGAATAATTGATACACTTGTATAATCCTGAATTTGCTGGTACAGAATTAATATAACATTAATATAATAGACAACAAACGAATACATGTCATTGTCTAATGTTTGCTTATGACCATATGCCATTCTTTCTGTTTGCCTTAAATTACAGACATTTAGAGCTTAAAATTGGCTCTTTTGGGAGGTAGAACAAATTACTTTTTGTGTAGACTTTGGAAAACAAAATATCTTCATACTTAAAATAGCTTAATGACTTTATGCTTTGTTTCAACTTTTATCTTTACCTATTTTTTGTGCAAAGTGTCAATTAATGATATATGAATACCATAGTGGGATTTTGCTTATAGCAAATGAAACTGACAAAAATAGGAAAATTTAGGATATGGAGTGAAAGAGCAAACAAACTTAGAGAAAATGTTTTATTTATTGTGGGGTATAGTAAATGCACATTACTGACTCTAAACTATCCACCCTGGTTGTGCTTCATTTTGATTGGTTTCAGAGACTAAGATGAAAATATGCATGCCATATTTGTCTTAGAGGGCAACATTTTGCAAAATCCTTTAGAAGCCATAACCACACAGTACCTTGACTGATAACCAACAAATTGAAAAATGAAAGAGGACATTTCTGAAGTTATAGTGATGCTGGTGAGTAGAAAAAGGAGGTAGACAGCGGCAGAAACCTGGGGAGAGTAATGAGCAGGTCAAATTTGGAAAGGATCCAAGGAAAGTCAGTTTTGCATTGGTATGCTTTCCCCTTCTCTTTTTTATATCTTTGCATTAGTTTCAGTTTTCATAGAACAGATAATTTTTCTTAACATTAGTTTCCCCTACGGCTTCACTCCCTTAGCACAGAAAGCTGAATTAAATTTGCATGAAGAACTGAGCATGCCCAGTAACCCTTAACACTTTGTATGCTATCAGCAAGATATTATAAAAGATCTTTCTTATCTAATTTTATTATTTGTAATTCATCTGATTGCAAAAACAGAAGCTTGCTTGTATTAGAATTTTGACCAATATCTTGAGTCAATTAAAATGGGGTGCATCAGTCAAGGATTCTCCAGAGAAATAGAACCAACATATTATAATGCGTGCACACATACACACATACAGACACACAGACTTGATTCCTGAACAATAAGTGTTTCAACTCTGATGGTCCATTTATATATGAGGTTTCCTCTGCCTCTGCCACTCTTAAGAAAATAAGGCCAACTGGGCGCGGTGGCTCACATCTGTGATCCCAGCACTTTGGGAGGCCAAGGTGGGCAGATCATGAAGTCAAGAGATCGAGACCATCTTGGCCAACATGGTGAAACCTTGTCTCTCATACAAATATAAAAATTAGCTATAAATAGAATGATGTCTTTTGTTCATGAAGTTGATATACTAGAGTGAAGCAAAATAATAATAAAAGTGAGCTATTTCATGACAAAGTTATCTTGGGGTAAACACCACAGCCGCAACTGCCGCCGGCCAGTATTCTTGGGGCAAATGGTGAAGGGTTAAACTAAAAGCTGCTATATCACCTTTAATTTAAGAGTTCACTTTTCAATCCTACTTATCACCATCTATCCTCTATGAACTGGAATAGGAACGTCAGAATATCATATAATATCAGCTTTTAAAAATAAAGAAGCCTTAAAAAAAACCACAAGGGCTGAATTGAATGCATCGTATCTTTGCTGCAGAGGATATCAAGTGTTTTAAATCTATAACCTCAAAAGATTATTGACTACAACTTAATCTATGCACTTGGTGCCTAATTTCCAACCCCACCCCAACTCCACAAAGGAATATATTTAAAGTATTTTAAAATAATGAAAACATCTTAATTATCAGAGCAATCCATTTGGTTGAAGTTGTGAACTGAAGGAAGCAAGTAAAAGAAAGCGCACATCATTTCACTGTAACGATGTATGATAACTAGGTTCACTTATAAAACACTTTCGCTTTTGTTCAGTAAAATTTGGCTTTCCTTTCACTGGTAAAAGTTCTATTGTTTCTAATGGAAAGACAGGGGAAAGAATCCGATGTAACTATTCCACTTGTTAAATGATCAAAAAGAAAAGACTAGTCGCATCCTGTGCTGATGACTTCATGTAATTAAGCATATAAGATTTTCACAAAAGTTTCTTCCTATTTCTGTAATTATCATTTTTAAAAGTTGCTAATCAGCTATTTACAAAATATCCAAGTTTCTGATACCACCAAGAAAGGTGGAAAATGTAGTATAATCTCTGCTAAGTGTCTCATGCAACAATAGCCATTTCAAAGCAAGTTTTAAGGAAGGATTTAGACTGAGAAACACGATTTTAGTTTCTAAAGCATACATTGGTAACAAATTTCTTAGCTTTTTAAGGCCCATATAGTATTTCCATGTCTGTAATAGAAGAGGCTGCAACTATCAAATCCTTAAAGTTTTTAATAAATTTGAAACTTATGATTTTAAGTTTTCAAATAAATAGTTCATGTCTGACATGTTTTACTGGTTCTAAAAATTAGAAACCAATAATGAAAAAATTTTAAAGCTTATCTAAAATGGTTACCTTACCTCCAATTATGTGGTCAATTTTAGAGTAGGTATGATGTGGTGCTGAGAAGAATGTATAAATGTGGCACATATACACCATGGAATATTATGCAGCCATCAAGAACGATGAGTTCACGTCTTTGTAGGAACATGGATGAACCTGGAAACCATCATTCTCAGCAAACTGACACAAGAACACAAAATCAAACACCACATGTTCTCACTCATAGGCGGGTGTTGAACAATGAGAACACATGGACACAGGGAGGGGAGGACTACACACTGGGGTCTGTTGGGGGGAAATAGGGGAGGGACAGCAGGGGTGGGAGGTTGGGGACGGATAGCATGGGCAGAAATGCCACATATAAGTGAAGGGGAGGAAGGCAGCAAATCACACTGCCACGTGTGCACCTATGCAACAATCTTGCATGTTCTTCATATGTACCCCAAAACCTAAAATGCAATAAAAAAAATGAATAAAATGGTTACCTTTTCTTGATCACAACCTAGCTGATAATTTCAGCTACTTTGATAAAGTCATCGACCTGCCACTAAAGCAACTCCTATGAGGTTCAAAACAGCAATAACAACCCTGTCAAGAACAATAATAAAAAATAGCAAAAAGTAATCATACAGATAATTTCTCAATCCCAGGGGATCTGAAAGAGACTTTGTAATATTAAAAAGGAAAAACACACACAATAGATAGTGTGAAGTGGGAACGTTTGGGGAGGGAACACTCAACCGATTAAACGATAAACCTAAGTAATAATGAAGAAAGCTGGACATACAAACAGTACTATTATTCTACACTGAGGAGTTCCTAGTTTGTTTGTTTTATAGGTTTTTAAGTTTTACCACAGGAAATAATGAAAATATCTAATTCATCTTAGAGACACATTTTTTGTAAAACAAGGAGACCTAATGTTTTTTGTTAAAACGCATGTATGTTACCAGAGGAATCAATAACCTTTGTTTCCTGATATTCCACCTTCTAATCATTGGATTGAGTTGAACAGACAACTGAACAAAGCAAGATCAATTCCTTTGCACTCTGTAGGCTCATACTTATATAAGGAGTAAAATTATTTTCCTCATAATTTTGAACAAATTAAACCTATTAAATCAGTCACATAATAAAATGTCCTCCTTATTGTCAAGTTCACTGGGAAAAAAAACTGTGATGATTTCCTTAGTTTAAATTGCAAAAACAGAATCCTTCTATATGAGCCAGTATGATAAATGAGGTTTAGTTTTAGCATCATGAAGGTTCATTAGATATGAACTTGCATATTCATGAGGGGACAAGGCCCTAAAAGTTTCTAAGAGTTAACGATCATTATTAGAGAGTTGATTTTTGGTAAATTCACATTGCTAAGATATTTTGATTCAGATTATACATAGTGGAGCCAGGTTCTCTGTTTATAATTAAAAGCAACTAAACAGCAATTTTGCATTCTGTTCAAGAAAACTGCATTTGGATGTGCCCAATCTTCTATAGTAAACACAGCATCTTTATAATCGCTAAGAAAATGATTTAGGTTTTTCTGCTTTTAGGTTGTAAGTAACGAAACAATTATAGGTTTTAAAAGAGTAATTTGCTTATAAGTAGGAAATTCCAAGAGTATGTATTTTCACTCAGTTCCTGAGCTACTGTTTTCTAGTCTCTTACTATGCATATGCATATCCCTTCCTGCCTGTGCCAAGCAGTCTGGTTTCTTAGCACACTTTTATTTAATTTTTTTCCCATGGGCCAAATCAAGCAGTAGATCTTGAAACCTAGATAGACTTGTTGATAGAAATGGGGCCAAGACATAATTCTGAAGCATATTTCTCCTTAAAATGGAAAAGCATGTATATTTGTGAAGATTTCTATATTTGCTAAAGTAGACCTAACCTAACCTCTCAAAAATTATATTGAATAAATGCTACTTAATAAGATGATCAGCTCCAAGGATTTCACAAATATTTACTGAATTTCTACTTTGTAATACTTTTGATGAATACAGAGATGAATACAGTAGACAAACTCCAGACCTTATTAAACATATGTGGTTACTAAACATGAGAATTTCATAAGAAAGGGGAACAAAACATTTTTCTTATTTTTTAGCCACTTGGCTTATTAAGAATTTGCTGATGGAAAACAGTTAGAGTAAATAACTAGGCAACAGGTAACCAAGAAATAAGATATGTAATTATAAAGGGCATAGTTACACAAAAACATAAGATCAAGGACAAATAGATCAATGTGTTCAGTAGGATTGGGGAAGGTACTCTAGAAAAGGGGAAGCTAAGTAACAGTATCATACATACGCGGACTGACTTTAAAACAAAAAAAAAAATGAGTAGACAGAAGCTTATCCACATAAGAAAGAATCTAAGCAAAATAATAGAAAGGGGAACAAACTTAGAACAAAGAGGTGAATGGTAAAGTGTCTCAACAGACCACAACAATTGTATGTGTTTATTTAGACGTCTGAATAAGTGACAGGGACTAGCACTAGATAATTAGCTCCTTTAGAATTGAAAGCAAATTCAATAATTAGTAATGTGGCATAACTAATAATGTGACATTTATTTCCATAGAAATAATCTTTGTCTTGTTTTTTTTATGATGGCTCATCCTCTGCTATACAACTGTATTTCTTACAGTAATGTGATTTACTAAATTTATTTTACATGTATACATTGAGTTCTTCCATAGTCTATTATGTCGTTAAATACTGTAAACGTAAACATGAACGTAACTGTCTTGGCCTTCATAGAGCTTACAGCTGAGGTTAGCATGATGGAGGGCAGCACAATCGTACAATTAAAGAAACATGTCAATGTGGAAATTCATTACGTTTCCAAGTTAATGAATTTATCTTTGAAAAAGTTTTCATAGAAATAACTTTACAATTTGAAAAAAAATCACATGATCTCAATCCATTTCTAATTAAGAAAAGGTTGTCATTATGGAAACAGGCTACAATGAGGCTCCACACTCTGGTTTATGAATTACAGGATTGTTATGATTATTATACATGCCATATGTTAATCTCCAGATGGTCAAGAGCTCTGAAACACACTGTCTATATGTACAATATAAATAGACCTGCTTAACTGTGTCTAATGTACATCTTTCTTTGTTTCATATATTGAACATATTTAGAAAGAAAAGGGTCTTCCCTTTTAAGAAGCCATGGCATGACCATGAATAAATTAGGAGCACTGAAGGCAAATACACTGCTATCATTAAATGAAGTTCAGAACTACTTGAAAACAAACAAACAAACAACAACAACAAAAAAACCACTAAATGCAGAATTCCAAGAGTGAGAAGAAAGGCTTCAGACAAGCTAGCTATTGTTTCCATTTTGCAACCTAAACAAGGAACTCCAGTTAAATAAAGAGTAGATTTTGTTGCTTATAGTGATTCTAAACAACAAATGGGAAAAATATAATAATAATATCTAGTCAGTGTTAAAAGAATGGGAGATATAGAAATGATCTATGTCAAATATCTACACTATTATCTGTCAGAATAGGAGCTAAATAAGTGGTAACTTGATTGAAGTTAAAATTGTTTTATGTTGATGTTGGTTGCACAAGAGGTAATTCATTAAACTGAATGAATTATATATATATATGTATATATGCATACACACACACACACACACACACACACACACACACACACACACACATATATATATATATTTTTTTTGAGATGGAGTCTCACTCTGTCACCCAGGCTGGAGTGCAGTGGCTCAATCTCGGCTCACTGCAACTTCCGCCTCTCAGGTTCAAGGGATTCTCCTGCCTCAGCCTTCCGAGTAGCTGGAACTACAGGCACGCTCCACCAAGCCCATCTAATTTTTTTATTTTTAGTAGAGACGGAGTTTCACCATGTTGGCCAGAATAGTCTCGATCTCTTGACTTTGTGATCCACCTGCCTCAGCCTCCCAAAGTGTTGAGATTACAGGCATGAACCACCGCACCCAGCTATTTTACATATTTTTTAGATTGCATGACTTGTAAAAGAAATTAGTATTCAGAGTAAATATTATATTGCCAATTACAAATGAAAAAATGCTGGTGACATTGATTATACTAGTGTGAAGTATACAAATTATATATACAAAGCACTGTCCACAGTATTTGCACTCTCATAAACAGTAGCTAATAAACTAAATGTGTTACTGAGTCTTAAGTATTTTTAAAACTATATTTTGTAAAATATCAAGTAATTAGTAATAATATAATATTTATGGAAGTTCCTCTATGACATTGTAATAGTCTGTATTAGTTTCCCATTAGCACTTTCGAAAACTTACCACATACTAATTATCTTACAACCCTGGAGTTCAGAATCCAAAATGAGCTTTACAGTGATAAAACGGAGGTGCAGGCAAAGCTGCCTTCCTTCTGGAAACAACAAGGGAAAATCGTTGTCTGTCTTGTGCAGCTTTTGGATGCAGACCTGCACTCTTTGGCTCATGGCCCCTTCTATCTTCAAAGCGCATCATTGCAGCCTTTGCCTCTGGTCACATTCTCTTTCCTCTATCTTGACCTGCTTAACTCCCTCTTATAATGACTCTTGTGATTACATGGGGACCACTCATATAATCCAAACTAATCTCCCCATCTCAACATTCTTAACCTTTTGCAAATTCTCTTTTGCCATGTAAAATAATAAAATCGTGGATTCTGGGGAGTACAAAGTGGATATCTTTGAAGAACCATGATTCTGACTACCATACAGTCCTTAAGAAATATATTCTAATTATACACTGAAAACAACACAATAAAGTAAGATTCACTGTCCCCGTTTTACAGATGGACAATTGTGGGCACAAATCTAACAAATAACAGGCTTATCTCTACTCTCTCTATCTGCAACCTTATCTTTCCACCTGAAAATTCTGCTTATTGCAGTCTTTCCTATTGGGAAATCATTTACCCTTAGTAAAAAATATAATGAAAGATTGCACATTCAACCTTCCCATTGGCTTTCAAGGGTGTACCTTAGGATGATAAAAACAATGGCCAACTGTACCTCCAGAATGGCTGTTTCGTCCATTGCTGGGAGTTCAGTGTCTCTTAATTTGGCTGATTCTCTTCTCTCATACATGGGCAGCAGCAACTGTCAACACACGGGCTTTCAGAAGCTGACATTTGCTTCATTTAGTAATAACTTCCTAGTGACTGCTCCTAATGATGTCTATTTAAAACCTCATCTTCTCCCTAGACCCTTCTCTGGCAAAAAAAAAAAAAAACAAAAAAAAAAAAACAGTTTAAAGCTGCTGCTTCAGGACTCCATGTTTGGATCCTCTTCCACAAACACTCCCTTCGTGGAAGCTGTTTTTCTCTATCCTGGATTTCCCCTCTGAAGTCCCCTTCCACACTCTCTCATGGAAGCCTGTCTTCCCCTCCTAAACTCCATCTCTCTCTCTATTCCCTTCCACTCAGTGTGGAAGCTGCTTTCCTCTCCTGGATTCCATCTTTCTGGATTCTCTCACTCAGTGTGAGAGTTAGCTGTTTCTTTCTCTCTCCTTCTCCTGTTTCTCTACAAACAAACAAACAAACAAACAAACAAAAAAGCTGCTGTTTCTGTGAACTACTCTATAGTGTTGTCAAAGAACAGTTCCTGCTGAGCCCTCTGGTGGTGGCCACAGGGCAACACAGTCCTTCCAAAAACAAAAAAAAAACTTCTGTGCTGCCTAGATTAGATGCCATCTAATAGGACGTTTCTAGTCAACCCTTGGCCCCATTTGGCTATAACGTTAAGTGGAACATAACTTATAAAAGACTTTGGAAGCTCGCGGGAAGCCTTAAAATTATTCTCCTATAACTTCTCTCTGTCACATTAGTGCACAGGGATAATTAGGCAAAACAAGATCCAGGTTACACAAGGTTATTCCATTATTTCCTAAAATCAACGTTTCAATTAAACTCTAATAATAATGTAAAACATATGCGTATAATATATTACAAAGACACACAGATAATCAAATGCATACATGTACATGTATATTTGGCACACTCACATATATATTTGTATACATATAAATACAGAATATGTATTTATTATATATGCACAAGGATACATCAAGGGATACATTCTGACTTGCTATCGTTAACTCCAATGGAGGCAAATCTAGTTGAGCCACTCTGGTATCTTATCTCAGCTGAGGTAGTACCCTCTCTTGGAACATTTCTGAGCCCCTCCCTAAAGGCGACAGAACTGCCCTATATATAGCTCTATCATTGCACTTGCTTAACATTGCCTGCTTTAGTCAATCTGCCTGACTTAAATTACACTATAGGCAACTTGAGGGGACAGACCATACATTATTCATCTGCATAATTCCTGAAACATGATAGAAGTTAAAAAATAATTGGCTGACTTAAACAGGCATGCAGTCACACTCTAGTTACCTGAGGTCAAGGCCAGCTGTGAGGTGCACTGGGTAATCCAATAAGGCATTTGGGCTTACTCAGTGACTTCACACCTTTACTGGTGACAGGCCCACCACATGGCTGTTCGGATTTCTGTATTTCCATTTGCTTGTATCCCTCTCTAGTTCTCACTTTCCATTCTTCTTTTACATTAGTTTAATATTGCTCATGGAAGTCTAGGACTGTTCAGGTCTGGGGTTAGAAACTGAAGAGGATACTAGAGAAAAAAAAATCAGTAGACTATTAGGAAGTAATCCAGAAAATAAATTAAGTAAACAATCTTTTTCCCCAGCCCCTGTGTGAAGATTTTTAAAAGGAAGAAAGCAAACAGAAAACAAAAGGAAAGGGCAAAATGATTGCAAAATGCTACAGAAGACAGCAAGCAAAAACAAACCTAATTTCTGTCTTCTTCCAATTTGGAGAAATTTCAACATAAGAACCACGCTGGCCAGCTTAGGCCACGTGCAGACCCCATTATGTAAGTCCACTGATTACTGGGTTCAACCCACTTGAGACACCAGAATCTTGGCCACAATATTAGTTTGGTTGATTAGTCAGGTAGCTTTCTTTAATAATACCTCAAGGGGTTGTGGCTTTTGGCAAGAATAGAGCTAATTCTAGCTTAATTGTCATATAAAATTTTCCCTAAAGCACAGTAGCCACTGACCTTATGCTTCTTCTTATGACACACTTTCAGACATCCCTCCTGAGTATAATAACATACCCTGGTGTTACTGTTTAACAGCTTAAGACCACAGTAGATGGTCCTGTTGCCACTGTCATTTCACCTCTTCTGCAAAGAGAAAAACATACCAGGACTATATCCCTCAGACCTCTGAACCCCTATTTTATTCTTTCTAAAACAACCTCCAGTAGTGATCCTTTGTCCTTCACAGAATGAAGATTCTTAGCACAAAGCAATTTAAACACTACCTTTTCTTCTCCAAACCGTTCAGAATTTCCAAATCCTAGTGTATTCTCTCTTCCCTCCAAGCTGTCAAAGAACTCCATGTGTATTTCTTTCCAAGTACAGCATTCATTTTTCCCTCTTCACAAGTTCCTTAAAGATAAGAACTATGTTTTATATACCTTCCCATTTGTTAATAGCATTATTTTAACACTATATTCTATTGATTACCTATTTGAACATCAAGGCTATGGTGACCTCATTTGTTCTAAGAATTGAATAGTATATTATATCTCCATGGTATAATGTAAAACATTTAATTGCTGCTATGATGTTTGGTAAAGAATCAAACTTTATTTTCAGAAAATAAAATCAAATTTAAAAAATTTTCAAAGTACCTCAGAGGGAGGATCAACAATTTGGAAAAACATTTTTGCTTTCTACTGGGGAAATGTGTTATAATTCCTGAAGATCTGGCCTTACCCATATTGTTTTTCAGTTTCTGACAAAATTCAGAATGCACTGGACACCTCTGGTTGTCACTGAGTTTCCAGGGAATGGTTTTATCCAAAGTCTCTTCCTGATAGAGCATGGCTCAGGCAGAAAAGTGTTCTTCCAAAAAGAGAAGACATTCTTGCCTGTCCAGAGACAACTCTTTTATAACACATGCCAGAAATGCAATCCTAATGATCCATTGTCTCAAATATTCTGGCTTTTAAATCTTAAAAAGAGACCACAAGGATGAAGAAAATTGTAATAAACAGAAAAGGGTTAGATTTCAAAGAAAGAACGAGGTCAAATTTAAAGCACTGAATAGTTGGTAGTACTTCACATCCTTTATACACAAATTTAAATAAAAACAAAATATTAAGGCATGGAACAGCTGCAAGGAAGTGAAAAAATTTCTACCCATCTGCTTACTTACTGTAAACATGCTGAAACTTTTAAAAATACAAAATAGGAGATTATTTTTAATAATTCAACCCCATTTGAGAGGTATTCTTTCTGTCTACCAATTGAGTAACTGGCATTACTAATATGGACAGGAAATGAAGATGATAATCATATTCATTTATTTCACAGTCTTAAAAAGTCTGGTCTTGAACTGAATTTAAACGTGTGTTTGACCACCCTCTAAATACAAAATAAATCTAATTTTACCTCTTATTTCAAACAACTCTTCTCTGCTTTCAGATTATCCCACAAGCCTTCTTAGCTGGCACTCCCTGCTCTCTTCTGTTCTTTGTTGCATTGGCATTCAGGATTTGAAATAATTTTTGGAAAGCATACTGAGGGTCATATACTGTACTATGGATATTTTATATACTACACAATTCTTAGAACAAATGAAGAAACTACAGCCTTGATATGTCTGAGTGCTGATTCTCATTCAGGATCTATATGACATATTGTGCCTCTGATTTTCATCACTAAAAATAGCCCATTATAATGGCTGAACAAGATAATGGCTTGTAGTGCAGGACCTGGTATATAACAACAGTCAGATTTCTCGCTCAGGCTCACATACTGAACAATGATGTTCATTCTGCTTCAGCAATAGACCAGTTGGATTTTAGTCATGATCCTAAATGCCAGAAAAATTCTAAGTAGACTCCATTTCCAGCCATATATTCCTAGAAATATTTTTCCTTCCACTGCTAAGAGATCCTTTTTCCACTGCAAGGATATCTTTCTCTTATTTTTTGCCTTCCTGGAGTGGGGAAAAAGACAAAATGTGGAATAAGAGTTAAAAGATTTAGCTTCCAAAAACAGTAGAGGTTTGCTTCAAATGTAAAGCGTACATTTGAGACTTACAACTCCATGAAGAGTGTGTTTGAGGCTTCTAAACAGCACTCCATACAGATTCACTTCAGAAATATTTAAACATCACAAAGTTATGTAGGCAGGATGACATTAACATCCAGATGTAAGAATTGAATGTAAGTAAGCTATTCAACACCAATTACCAACATTAATTCTGTTACTTATTAAGACACTAACTTGTTCTTGAACTGTGAAGCTTTTGAGTTTTCAAATGTATAGGAAACATTTATATGAATTGTTGTTTCTACGAGATTTCCAATTTCATCCCACAAACATGCTGTAAAAGCTATTACATTTTATTGCATTATTTATTAAGCAATTCAGCTCAATCTTTTTATGCCACTTTTATATTCTAAAGACATGTTATATTGGCTTAAGCATCTTATACTTTATCTATTTTGTATGCACAGCTTATTATATTTATAGACTGACATTTACATATCTGATCAAGTACAAAACATCAGCACACAATGCAATATGATACCTTAGTTTAATTCAATTTCACTTTCAACTGGTTCCATCTTTAAATATTAATTTAGGTAAATGTGAGTGCACAATAGTGTAATTACTTCAAGCAAAAACACATTTCATCTATTTTTAGAACTACAGAAGTAAAATATATGTGTCTATTTTCCAACTATGAAAAATGTATTGAAAGTTGTCATGCATTCAACACTCCAAGTGGCTTCACTACGAAACAGAACGTGATGATTTTAAATACAGTTTCATAGACACATTTTGTCACTTTCCAACCAATAAATTTACACAATCAAGTCTTTCTCCGTAACTATTTATGGCAGAGGTTGAAAACTGCCTGAAAAAGTCATCTAGAGCTGGTGTCTGGATACACTTGTTTTATCCCATACACACAAAAAAGGGATCAACATTTTAACATTAAACAAACCTGCATAAAAGTCAAAATCTGACATCTTGTACCAACTAGGCCATATTCCTAAAGGGAAACAATTTACTGGGCTTAGTTGTCAAGTCTTTGACTGCCTTTATGGACGAGACAGAGGCACAGCAGTTTGCTGTAGCCACACTGTATTTCCTAATTTAATACCTGTACAATGAATATAGACTCTTTGGGAGGCGTTTGTGTTTGTTATTCTTCATCTGTGATGTTCATATTATGGAAGAACACAAATGCAGACTATCTTTTTGAAGGGGGGACAGATTTGCATGAGTACTAGTTGGGATGATGTCTTGGAAACACGTAATGGAGAAACTCTTCCAAAACTGTCATCGGTTTTTTCTATGTTTATGAAATGAAAATCCCACATTTGTTCTTTAGTTTGTTTCACTGTTTCTAACCTCCCCCATCCCCGCCGCCCCAATCTTCATTGTTCCTTCTTTCTTCAGCTTAGGTTAACGTGGAACATTGCATATTAACAGAGTAGTATCATTCAGCAAATACTGAGTAAAACAACTAAGGGAATTTAAGAAAAAAAGGGCATTTCTTTTCTAACTCCAAGAACCTGCAGTAAAATGTAAACAGAAAACAGGAGATACTTTATACCACGAACATGTTTGATTGCCCTTAATTATTTTAGTGTCCTTTCCCCCAGCTCATTACATATTAATGTGATTTGAGAGAACATTGTTCAAGCTGTTTTCAATAATAGCTATGAGGTTCTAAGTAAGGCATAGAGCCTTCATGAGCTTCATTTTGTTTTTCTGTTAAAGAAGTATCTGGTATAGGTGTTAAGAGCACAGAGTGAAGTATCAGACTGCCTGGGTTTGAATGCCGACCGTGCTATTCATTTTGAGACCTAGTGCAAGGCACCTAAAATCTCTGGACTTTGGCATCTGCTTCTATCCAATACAGATGAGCACAGGAGCATCTCCCGCCTAGGGTTAATTTGTAGATTAAATGATTTATTATTGCAAACCACTCAAAACAGTAGCTGGCATATAATAAATATTATGTAAGAGTTTGTTAACAATAAATGAAACTGTCAATATAGTCTAGATTATGTCTAAACAAGTCATCAGCTTTCAAATTCTGTCTACTTTGATTTCTTATCTGTCACTTGATAATAATGCGTTAATTAAAATACCTCTTTAAATATGTGATATTAAATAACTTACCATTATTATTAATGCTGATTTCAATTTTTTTAATTATCATGATCAAATATTATTTAGACGAGCCTGTACACAATACTTGTAATTGTGAAAAATAAAGATAAGCTTAAATATGGAAATTCACTACTCAAAGTCACATTAATTACTTAGAATGGAGTAAAGCTGTGGTTCTATTTTAAACACAAACAACTTAATATCTGTATGTCATTTCCCACATGACACATATAATATAAGAAATTGGGAGTTTTATTGCACTCTTATACTGAGAATTTACATTGGTGCCGAGGAAGTAAAATCTCTTATTGGATAACTGTGCTGGCTTTTTTTTCCAACCTAATTCTACCAGTATCCACTTTTCTTATCTATGCTTAGAAAAAATTACTAATTTTGTTGTGGGTATCTCAACTTTAAAGAAACTCTGACTTCTTTAAAATGATTCTGACATTCTTTGTACTTACTATGGTTTTAATATCCTTAAATATAAAAAATTCATTCCAGAGAGTTTTAATTTGCTGTTTAATTCCAGGGTGATGATATGTCCAAAAATGTTGAACTGTCTTACTAAAACTAGTGACCTAATTCCATATGGAAATGTAATTGAAACCAGCATGGTTCTGTGCTAGAATGTAAGTTTTTCCTCTTTCAAATAAAAATCTATTTTAAACTATACTCCATGACTCATTGAGTATCATTGCCAAATGAAATTTAATTCAGAAAGAAAAAATATTTCTATAAATGCTTACAATAAAGGAGCAGGAAGGAAATATATAGTATAACTAGTCTAATGCCATTATTAAAAGGGGAAGTCATTTAAAACCAGACGGGTTGTCAAAAGTTTATTCAACAAGGCAGCATAACAGCCCAGACTGGAATTGTGTCATCCTACTCAGTGTCTATTTTGTCATGAATTGTCTTTAATGTAAGCCAGAATATTAAACAAGTCTCTAATAAAGAAACACAAATGAAATTTGCACACTAAGTGCATTATTTCTGTCATTGCTTCTATAAAACACTGAAACTCATTAACATTGTTGACCGGTGACTAGAGAAAAGGCTAATAAAAATTTTATTTTCAATTTATATTATTGGTACATAGGTTCAAAGTGTTTACTGCAGGTATTTTTTAACACCAAATATTTTATACTCTGATATATCATGAAATAAATTTCAAATTTTAAAACGGTAAGCATGTTGTACTCTGTCAAAAGAGTCAAAAATAGCTGTTGCCTAAATACAGACATTATTGTTACATCTGCTATCACATCTCAGGATTTTTGCGTCCACTATACACCCACAAACACATACACATACACACACATGAGCACAGTGCATTATTTAAATGACATGTGTGCCCTACAGGAATTAAGTGCAATGTGAAGGAAACATAGATATTTAGATATTTCATATGATTAATAAAGTTTGATGTATAATAATTTCTAACAAAATTGAATAATACAGAAAACTGTAAAGAATTTTAAATGAACTCATACTCTATTTACCTGCTGATCGCCACTGCAAATTTTCTGTGTTTTGTCTTTCTAGACTCCTTCTATCCATTTTTGTTTCTGAGTAAAATCTGAGTATATAATAGCTGATTTCTTTTGTTCAAGGTTAGTGCATGTACTTTAAGACAGAAAATATTTTAGAAAGGCCAAATATATTTTTTCACAACTTATAGGTTTACTTATAATAATTTGTCTCTTCTTCATTTAAACATTTTGATTAAATATTTGTAATATTCTACCTTAAAATATGATGGAATTTATGTCTATACATTTACCTCCAAATAAAACTGGTTAAATTTACTTAATATTAATACAACTTTATTAAATTTTTAAGTATTTTCTTATTATAGTTTTTGTTTAATAATTCACTAACCAGACATCTGCAGGCCAATTCTCTGAATGACCTTGGACTGACCCATTTCTTTCTCATTTCTTGCTTGCAATTCTCAAGAATAATTGTATAATTTGCTGAGAATGCAACATTTTAAGATGGTGGGGGACTGGCTGGATGTCACCTAGAAATGGGATGTCATTGATGATTGCTTTAGCCCAGCAAGCTACTGGCCTCAGGGCATAAAAGCCAGGGTGGGCTGCTTTCTGGGGTCGCTCATCTGTAGTGCAAGTTAGGCATGCACAGATGAGACTTCACTTGCCCCAGAATGCTTTTTATAACCTTGGGGGACAAGCTCACAATGAATTTTAGGTTTCTGTTGCCTCTTACGGTCCATTTGTAAGTAATAAATCCATTTCATGTAGCTTGTGACTGTGAGTGTACTGTTTTGCTGGACATCTTGGTAACCAGTACACAATGAACCTGCTCCACAACATCGTGAAACTGATTTTCATTTATGCATTCAATAAATATTTTTGTGTCCATGGCATGTGTGTATTAATTCTCACACTGGTATTATGAACTGCTGGAGAATGGGTAATTTAAAAGAGAGGAGGTTTACTTGACTCAGAGTTCCACAGGCTGCACAAGAGGAGAGTGCAGCCCGTGGAGGCTGGGGAGGCCTCAGGGAATGTGCTGGGAGGCCTCAGGAAATTTACAGTCATGGCAGAAGGCAAAGCGGAAGCAGGCACGTCTTCAAATGACCAGCAGAAGAGATTTCATGAAAGGTGATGGCGCGCTACACACTGTCAAACAATTAGGTTTCATGAGAACTTTACCATGAGACAGCACTGAGGATGAGGCTGAGCCACTAGAAACCACCCCCATGATCCAGTCACCTCCTACCAGGCCCTACTTTCAAAACAGGTGATCACAATTAAACACGAGATTTGGATGGAGACACAGCCAAACCATATAAATGTGTGAGCCATTCTCTTAGATGCTCAGGCCAAAAACAATGAACTAACACAACCAAAGCAGCAATAAAGCCCTGCCCTAACAGAATTAGCTTTCTGATAGGTAAATATATGATAAATAATGCAATAAGTTGAACTAGAATATGATAGAAATGAGTGGTGAGTGCTATGAATGAAAAAAAAAAAAGCAGGATAAAATGATAAAAACTAATGGGAAGCATTGTTTTAGATGGAGTGGTTTCTAAAACCTTGAGCAGAATGCACAATAAACTAAGGGAATCCGCAGTGTGTTTACTGTGAATACTATGGTGATGTAGAGTACAATGTTGCCAATAACCACATGAGTGGGGAAGCAGATCCTTTTTTAGTCTAGAATTCAGATGAAATCCTGACCCTAGCTGACACTTTAATAATTGCCATTTTGTGAAATTTAAAACAAAAGACTAAAGACATGGCCAGATTCTTGACTCATAGAAACAGTGAGATAAGAAATGCATGCTGTTTTATACTACTATATTTGTGGTAATTTGTTACCCAGGAATCTAAAACTAATACACATTTTAGTACTTGGAAGATTCTGCTGTAAAAAAATATCTAAAATTGTAATGGTGGCATTAGAATTGAGCAATGGGCATATTCTGGAAAAAATTTGAGAAATGTTATAGACAAACTCTAAGTTGCCTTGAACCTGTTAGTGTAAGTATGGACTTCAGGACACTGCTCTTGAAGGTTCAAAAATCAATTGAGGAATCCTTGTAATACAGTGACAGAAAGCTTAGAAAAATTGCCTCCTGCAGTTACGTGAATAACAAAAGTTGTGAAGATGACTTTCTTTATCTAGCTGAGGATATTTTCAAGCAAAGTATGGACAGTGCCACCTAATTGTATTTTTCTTGCTAAATATAATAAAATATGAAAGGACATAGTCTAAGAGAATAACTTGGAAAAAAATAGTTTTAAAACAATCCAGATCTTGGTGGTTTTGAAAATACAAATTCTTTTCAGAAGGCAATGAATGCTAAAGTTCAGAAATGTCTTCCAAAAGTGTGGCATGAAGACCTAAGGGTACAACTGTAAAATCTTTTACTATGACCTCACAAAGATCAAAATGTCAGAGTATTTAGTCACAAATGATCCATAAATAAATTGAAAATATACCTAACAGGTTTCTCTGAATCTCTCAATCAGCCTCAAGACTGAAAGGCTTGTCCTTCAGCAATCTAAATAAGAAGTAGGGAGAGATTATCTCAAAAAGAACTGTGGCTGCAACTTTTACCTAATAAATTAAACTTCATTGAAATCCACAAAAGATTCATAAGGTATCTGAGAAAATGATTTCAGGAGGTTTGCCTGAATGATACAGAAAAAGTACAAAATAAAAGGAGGTTGCAGAGCCCCCAAAATTCCACTGGCAGAAAGCACACTGATCAGCTGCTCAGATACAAACACATGCCGACTTTTGTAAAAGGAAAGATGACTCCAAGGATAGAACCAAGGGAACAGAGGGTGGAGTGGAGAGCGATGGAGAATTGTTCTTCAGCCTGGAAATCTAATAAGGAAGTTTCAACATTCTTTAAACTGGACTTCAGAAACTTATTTTTCTTCCTATTTCTCATTTATTAAGGTGGATGTTTTATAACTCATATCTTATGCCTTCCCCGCCATTATATAGTGTTGCGGCTCTACAGATGTCTGCAAATAGAAAGAAACTTTGTCCCAGGAACCTTACCTGAGTAGTTACACTCAGGAACATGATCTGCACCAGAAACTAACTTAAATGATGAGATTTTGGGCTTTGATCAGATGCATACTGGAATGAGATTTGGTGGAAACATGGGAAAGAATGGATGTGTCTTTCATGTGGAAATAATATGGATAAATCTATGTCATGAAACATGAGTCAGTCCAGGATCTTACCCCTGCATCTCTCCTGTTCCTGCTCCCTACAGTAGTTAGAAAACCACTGGGCTGGATTATTTTCAACTTTTTTGTATCTCTTAAGTTTACTTGTTTCTTTCAGAGAGGCCCACACATATTCAAATTAAAAAACTTTATCAAAGTAATGAGAGCATGTCCTGTGTTCTTATCAGAAATACTGGGTTTGATTCCTAACTATATCATCAACATTGTTAAAGTCTTGAAATTCTCAAAGCTCAGGTGTTGTTTAAATACATGAAGACAGAATTCATGCAGAATGCTTAGCTCAAAGAGAGGCTGGTGTGTAGTAAATACAAGCTACATGTTCAATATTATCACTGTCTCATTGTTGTGAGTTTTACAGACCACTTATTCTGGAAATAGAGGAGAAATACCACCTTCTCATGAAAAATAAATACAAGATAGGATGAATATTAAGCCAGGCTATTCAGAAACCAGAAAACAGGATCTCATTATAATGATTTCTGTCATTGAAAAGTCTTTCTCCTTAAGTGACATATTAGCCTGAAGAATCTAATACTTTACTAAGTAAATGGAGATAGTGGTCAAGAAGTTAACTTGTTCATGAGTACTTTCATCCTTCTCTATTTATTATTTTCCCAACCTTCATGGCACTATACCAAATTTTCCTTTTCCCTTGAGTCCTTTCCTGGCCACTGTAGCAAGAATTGTTCCAAATTAACTCTGAACCTATTGCCCTTTTTCCCTCTCGCAGGGCATTTATCACTTGATATAATGTAATTGAGTCATCGTGCTGATTTATTTTACCCTAATGCCAATGAACTTGTTGGAACAAGGGTCTATTTTTATTCATCTTTATCTCACTCTCTGTACTTAGCACCGAATTTTGCAAAAGGTAGGTACACAGATGTTCATCACGTTGGTTTAAATACTGCCACAATGGCACAGGCTTATGGATTTTCTGTGTGTTGTAGCAAATGATTTCTTAAAAAGTAGTCACAATATGTGCTTTCTATCCTCTACTTTCTACTCTCTACATCATACAGTACAGTAGCAGTGAAAAGTATAATTTAACTTTTCTGAAATTACCTTGTATCATTGGTAAACGAATATCATGTCATATTTTAGAATAAGAAAAGCCCAAACCAAAAAAAAATTGTTCCGGTTCCTGGCCAGTCTTAATATTTGATGTATGAGGCCTTTCTGAACTTCACCTAAAATTTATGTCTCCTGAAGTAGAAAGTTATTTCTCTGCATTGTTCAGAAGAGAATTATAAAGATTTATAAAAACTACCAGTGACCATTTACATCGTTACCAGGATTTCCAGATGCCTTTGTTGTAGAGGGATTTACCCCTTGCCACCCCCAACAACAACAAAAAAGTGTTTGCTAGAGGTAACAAAGCGAAGTTATAGGATTGGACATAAAAGATACACCCTGCAGTCTTTCAGTTTAATTGAAAGTGAAAATAAAGGCTTAAAATAACTAAGATAAGAATCGTAGTGGAAAAAAGACTGGTATCCATGCATATAATCAAGCTTTATCAAGCCTAAATCACAACTAGGAGGAGTACTTGAAAAATCAGTGCACCTTTCTAAATATAGATCTCAGAAGTAATTTTTAGGATGTGTGCAACACATGAGAACACACACACAGCTTTTAACTCTTTAATTGTTATGTGATGGTCTTTGATTTGGTTAAATGAGTGAGACTTGGGTAATTTTGGCTGATGAAGAATTTTGCAATTTTGCAATGAAGAGGAGTCTTAGTAAGGGGAATTTAGAGGAATTCATGACTTACCAGTGTTTTAATATTAGTACTCTTAGGTTACATTTCCCATTCCCCTGTTAGCATCAACCAGAGAACATTCTCTGTTTTTAAAAAGTAATTTGTTTAATGGTGGTAAGAACGTTTAACATAAGATCTACTCTCTTAACATTTTCATGTGTATGATACAGTATTATTAACTACAGAGATAATGTGTTACAGCAAATCTCTAGAACTTATTCATCTTGCAAAACTGAAATTTCATACCCACTGATTGGCATTTATGAGACCACGTCAGGCCACCTAGATGATCTTCCTATCTTAAGTTCAATGATATTATACAATATAATCATAGGAATCAAATTCCATTGTATTTACTAGTTTCAGACACACTCCAAAGGGGGCAATTATTCAAGACCGAGGCTGCTGCTGAAGATTATTGGAAATTCTGCCTGACACAGCAGAAAAAAGAGTTCAACCATGTCTCAGATTCACAGGCTTTCATTAAGTGTGAAAAGGAGGCCGCTTATTATTTATATTATATATATTGACTGTTACAATACATACAGAACATGTTACTAATAATAGTGAAAATTTATACAGAATGTTTCCACAAATACTTTTATAAAAAAGAAAACCTAGGTAACTTTTATTATACTGACTCTCCCAAGGTAGAAACAGAGCATGGAGAATTTAAGTAAACTATTTTCAAGTTCTCCTAGAGGAAAATTTAAAATTCAAAGAAAAATCTAATTCTGAATGCATTATGTTTTACTCTACACAGAATTGTTTATTGTAAATAATTTATTGTTGCCAAAATTATCAAATATGATTAATTTTCACTGTCAACAATAGAGTGATTATATCCTAATGCCTTACGGTTTGATATAACTATGTGAGTTACAAATAATATAAATATTAACATAGAGATATGGTGCAAGTTTGTGTGAGTAATGTTTATGTACATCTTTGAAGCAATGATGGTTTTGAGTATTAAAGATGAGAAGACAGGATGAGGACTCTCGATTCTGCACTCTTCCCATCTTCAGGTGAACTGTGTCTCTTTAGGAGGCTTTCCAACTGCTTGAGTGGTGGAAATTAAGCTTTCCTCTTTCCTAAACATCTGGAAGCTTATTGTGACCTACTTAGATTTGCAAGTATATTTACTTGGTGTTATATTTCAGGAGTTGTATCAAGGAGAAAAAAAATACCACACCTCATACTCCTTTAACCTGCTCAAGGCCCAGGCTATTTAATGTCTAAAGAATTGTGCTGATTTCTTTTATTTTCTTTCATTCTTTTCTTTTCTTTTCTTTTCTTTCTTTTTTTTTTTTTTTTTTTTGAAGTCAGGTGACTGTTATAATGTAGCTTCATTACCAGAGAACTATGTAAATGAAGTATCATTATATGGAGATCCGCAGGGACATAGAAATAGTTTAAGACAACATAACCCCTGCTTCAGGATATTTTTAAACAGAAATTTTACCTCTGGTATTTTTCTGCCAAGTTAAAGAAATCTACAACTTTAGTAACTGGTTGACCTTAATATATTGCTTGCAGAAACTTATACAAGGAATCTCAATGATCGTCCCTGCGAGAATTATGCTTGAATAAGATTTAGACTTAAATAGTTCACCCAAAGTTGATTTTTCTGTGTTGGTCTTCTGAGGAAAGAAGAGTACTTTATACACCATGTACTTCAGCCTTGGTGGCCTTGGAATTTCTTACAGAAGACATCTTTCCATTATATGTTATTTAGCACAGAGTCTGATTACGTAGCACACTTTTCCAAGAGTTCAGGTGTCAAAGTGAAGAACCCTAGAGACGTTATTGGACATTATATTTTCAAAAGGAAAGCTAATCATATCTAAGAACAACAGGGCAGCACACAGCAGATATTAAAAAAGATATGAAAACAATATATATGTACACATACATAATAGATGGAAAAGAGAAAACGAGGGAGAGAAAAAGAGAGTGAGAAAATGGAGTTACTAACTTTTTTCTATTACAGTTTTGAAATTTTTAGATTTAGCAAGATAAAAAAAGTAGAGATTTTTTTCCTTCAATTTTAACATCTGGATAAGACAATAAAAAGTAGATACATGGATTTAGTAGAGTACTTCTTCTAACTATAAATCAGAGCATACATACTTTGCATATATGAGTACTACATTTTAATCCACTAATTTTAAGTTAATACATAAAGTTTAAAAACAATAGCATTTATGATTGGTGTCTTAGACTTGATAAGAACAAAGAATTTTTCTTACTCAGGAAATACTAGAGGATCTCTGATCTTTATATTTTGAAGAAGAATAAAATGGGTATTATTGAAAGAGAGTAAGTTAAAAGTTATAGTAAGAGTCTTAATGAATTCACTTCCATTTATACATATAGAACATTTCAGGTAAAACATTCCTGAATTATATATTATATATTATATATATTATATAAAACATTCCTGAATTATATATTATATATATTATATAAAACATTCCTGAATTGTATATTATAATTCTCATTCTGATTTATTATATTATTACCAGCAAGATATCTGCCAAGGTTTATCAGAAAATGCTAATAATATCTCAACAAATTTGACTCTGAAGTTGGTAATTTTGATATAAGCCAAAATGCTGGTATGTTAAACCCAGTTTTCTCAAAGTATGTTAAAAAAAAAACTTGGCTGAGCATGGCGGCTCACACCTGTAATCCCAGCACTTTGGGAGGCCAAGGCAGGTGGATCACGAGGTCAGGAGTTCGAGACCAGCCTGACCATCATGGTGAAACCCTGTCTCTACTAAAAGTACAAAAATTAGCCTGGTGTGATGGCGTGGGCCTGTAATCCCAGCTACTCAGGAGGCTGAGGCAGCAGAATGGCTTGAACCAGGGAAGGCAGAGGTTGCAATAAGCTGAGATCGTGCCACTGCACTCCAGCCTGGTGACAGAGCAGGACTCCACCTCTAAAACAAAAAACTTTAAAATAACACAGCAACATTGGATTTAATTAATTTAAAATGATCACTTCTATTGACTTTAGTATAAGTGAAAATATGTCATATTAATTCTGGAACTTTATTAAGACATTAATTTTGACTTTAGTAGATGTATATATATATTTTTCCAGCTTATTATGGTCAATTGAATCATTTCCTCCTGCTTTGATATTGAATCACTAATTACTTAACTTGGTACCTGTCAAACAATATGTAACATTAAGTTTATTTTTTCATTTAATTTGAAGCACTATGTAAATGAGACCAATGGCAGGAGTTTGATACTCATTTGGCTTAATTTATTGTTGAATACAAACAGAAATGTCTTCCCTGAAAAATAATTGCTTTGAAAATTGTAATTAAATGAGTTCTGTTATATTAATCATGAACAATAATATATATTTTCTGTTTTATAAAACATGTGGTACATGCCTTATAACAAAAAACCCTTTTTATCTTAAACTGTAAGAGGTCTGTGTTGAAGAAGTTTTAAGTTCTTCATCAGCGAAAAACCAGTAGATTAGTAGACAGATGTTACTTTAGGTTATAAATTTACTTTAGATTATAAATTTACTTCATGGGACTTTACAGTTATTTATTTTCTTCTGGAAATCAGTTTCCTACTGAGAAAATTAGGCAAACTAACTGGGCTCTCAAAGGATCCCGATATCTCTTAGAATAGGCAAAGTTGAGGTGATGTTGGTATTAAGAGGAAAAAAATCAAAATATTCCTGGTATTATTTTTAAAGCTTACACAAATGTTTCTGAAGATCCAGGCCACTTTCTAACCCTAAAAGGCTACTCTCCATGCTGCTATGTGTCAGCTGACCTGCAACTTTTGTCATCATATCATCTGGAACATGAGACTTTATTGAATGATGTAGCAGAGAAAGAAAATGCTGATGAGCCTCGCTTTGGGATGGAAGTGACACATAAACTCTTCCCCTTTTATTTCTTTGGTCACAGTAGGTGACAGAATCCTGCTTATTTAAGAAAGCTTGTAGAAGAAAGGTGAGGAATTCTGAAAGTCTTTGTGGGCACTAATTACTTAACATATTCCCTTGTAACTCTGACTTCCTATGATTACCTTATATGATTTCTTGATGCCTTGACATTTCCCAGGGAAAAAGCACAGAACTGTGAAAATTTTATCAGTAATAAAAACTTAAGACTTTTGGCCTTTTCTCAAGTTATTTTCACAAAGAAACCCAATCTTGAAGTTAGGTATGACAGAGATCATTCATATCTCGCAAATGAGCAAATTGAAGTACAACGTAATAAGATAAAATCATAAAATTGCATCTATAACGTACACCCATCTGCTCAAAGGCAAAGTTTAGAATCTAATCTGAATCCTAGTGAAGCGTTCTTATTCATAAGATAACATTCTATGTGAATGCAAATAACTGGACAATCCTAAGAGAACTAATTGTCCAGGGAAATCAGCTTGAGATCAGTTCAACTATTTGGGTGAAAATACATAGCTTTATTTATCTTTAATAAGAATATGAATTTACCAAAGTAGAATGTATTCTTCATTTTCTGTTGGCTTCTTGCACAAAATTCAAGACAGGACAAGACATTGCTACTCAGCTGCCCTCACTGTGCTCCACTCATGTGCCCACAGACAAAATCTGTTTCTCCTGCGTTGTATCAAAATAAACCTGCACAACGATTAGTGATAATGTGCTAAATTCCCCTAAAAAACTGTAACTTATAAAATATTAGAAAAAACACATCTCCAGAGACTATCTGGCCTAAAACCCTGATTTTCAGGTAAGATACCTGAGACTCAAAGAGATTAATTTGTTTTTTACTGCTACAATTCCTGTCAATATTAATATTGCAACATAGATCAACCCTAAACTTGAGCTTTAATTCAATAAAATATATGCACAATTGAAGAAGGCTTAAGAGATCATTTGGGGAGTTGGTCTTTTTATACGGGTTGATTTTTAAAATAAGCTCTTTGTAACTAATCTTCCATTCCTATACATGTTCCATATTTTCCCCAGTTACCACAAAATAACAAATATAATCAAATAGCTTGCTTTCTGGAAGATCTCAGTAAATTTCCCTTTAGCAGAGCACAAATTCTGCAGTGTGGTCTGTCGAACTTTGCAGTCTGGCTTCCATTTGCTTCTCCAGATTCATTGGCGATCTTTACAGCCCATGCCACAATCACACAGAATTCATTAATCTCTGTACATATGATGGTATTTCACAATTCTTTGCCTTTGTTATTGCTATCGGCTATTCCCTGCTTCCCAGTCCATCCAGGTCCTATCATTAGCCATCCGTCATCTCAAACAATGCCTGTCAGTGACAATTCTCTCATCTCCTTGGGGTAAATCTGTGCTCCTACAGCATATTGTTCATATTACTATTAAAGTTTTGAAAAACTCTTCTGCAATTTTCTTCTGTTTCACCCAGTAGACCCCTTAAGGGCAGGCAGCTCATCTGAAGCATCTCCTTTCCCAGTGATATCAGAGTACATGGCACCTGATAGCTGCCTAATACATTTTGTAGAAGAGTGGAACCATTTGTGAATTAAAACTCCTAACATAACACAACACTTTACAAATCAGGAAACATTTGTCATATTACATCAGTCCCTCACCACAGAGTGCTCATGTATTTATAATTCTTATATAGAGTTTACCGTGTGTGTGTGTGTGTGTGTGTGTGTGTGTGTGTGTGTGTTTGTGGCCAGGACTTCAGGGGGTGAGGAGTAGCAAGTTGGATTTTAGTTTATAAGGAGTCCCAGAACTGAAGAAAACAACTGGTATTTGGAAAATGAGTACATTTAATAACATTTCACCCATTCTTTTGACACATCTGTGCCTTTTACTGACTTACCCAGTTGTGATCCTCTCAACTTCTGAATGGCATGACCACAGGTACACAGCAGTAATCTAAACTAGCAGCTAGACACATTTTCTCAAACTGTAGAAAATGAGGATTTCAAGTCTGCACACCAATTTCCCTTTGTAAGGTGTTTCAATCCTTATGTTCACTGACCTTATTTCCACTGTGTTAGTTTATATTGCTCTCTGCTTGAGGAATTTAATGAGTGCATCAATTCCACTGGGTATTCTGATTACAATAGCCTTGCATATGTGCACCTTTTTCGAATAAAAAAGATTACCATGGGTCTAAAAATGGTGGTCTGGGGTCTTCTATCTAGATTTTATAGTTTTCCTTCAATTATTAGTTTCTCAACCCAAAGCATAATATTTGGGACAAATATGCTATTATATCAAGAATAAATTCATGAATTCTATGTAAGCCCAGCTAGAAGTGGAAAGAACATGAGATGTGAAGTGAAACAACCTGTTCCATCTCCACCACTTATATTTTGTTTGACATTGAAGAAGTCTCTAACTACGTTTAGCCTCAAGTTCTCCGGCTAAATGTAGATACTAATTAGATACAGATTCTGTCAGAATCAAGGGGAGTGATAAAGGTAAATGTGCCTTTTTGTATTCAAAGATGTATATGAATTTCACGGTACAAAATTATATATGCACATTGTCATCTGTTCTTCCTAATCCTATTCAGGTATTGACCTGCTGCATCTGAATGCAGTCCAGAATGTAATTAAGCACATCTGACCTGTAGCTCTGGCTCTTTAATCAGGAGTCTTCATGGGTGACATTGGGCAGCTCACAGTAACTTCAACCGAGTCTGGCTTCCATCTTTAGAATGAAGAGATTCTGAGAGCCATCCCTGTTCAAAGTTACTGGATATAAGTATGACACTTGATTAAGGAACTAGGGGAAGAACACTGCAGACAAAAGGATCAAACCTCAAACCCTGACACAGAAGCATGATTGAGGTTTTCCAGGAAAAACTGAGTCTAATGGGACTGTGAGAAAGAACTTGAGAGACCTAGGATGACAGTGGGAAGAAATAAATTCAGAAAGATGTACAGGAGCCTTTAAGTCCTTGTATCAGTAATGACTTTTTTTCTTACAAAAGTCCCACAGTCTGGGAATTACAAGTGCTTTCAGATCATGTACCAAATTCAACCACATTTAGTCAATTATTCAACTCCACGGTCTATAATAGTGGTCACTGTGGAAAAGGTCAATAGCAATTTTTTTTAAAAAAAGAATAATTCTGAAAACCTATATGTGTGCTCCAAAATTAGGGGGACAAAGAAAACTGTACTTAGTTCATGCCTGAAAAGTCTCAAAGGAAATAAGCTGCTCTTTCACTGATGATAGTAGAAATGGGGGCATTTGCGATGTGGCCAGCTGTGAAGCCTTTGACAGGAGGCTTTGAGTAACATTGAAAAAGTCTCTGCCTAAGAGGATTTCTTGCCAAGTGTAAAGGAAACTCAGAAAAGGACTGAAGGTGCCTCATCATGAGTAAAGCAGGCATAGATCAGTGGAGAGGGAGAGAAAATCAGAGCATTGAAAACGGAAAAAAAAAAGTGGTATAAAGCCAGATTACTGCTTTTCCAGTGTAAACACAAAAATCCTAAAATGAGAGTAAAATACAATTCTATTTATTTTCATATGTATTTACAGTTTCATTGACCCTTTGAAATTTATTCATGAGTGTAACCCCCATGCCATTGAATGGAAACTTCGAAGAGCTTCCCAAACTCTTAAAAGTAGGCAATATTATTATTCCTTTATGATGCAAACTAGATCCCCATTCAGAAATTATATTATCTTGTTGAAGATGGTAATTGATACTCATTTAATTACAAGAAATCTCCCAGCAAACACACTGTCTTCCCATTGTGAAGGACTGAAATTCTCAGCTCTTGGCATTTGAGAAAGATACATAAGTCTTTTTTGTCTTTTCTTCCTGGTTACATCTTCTCTCATTATAGATAGGGAAGGGATAAGGTATGGATTGCTTGGCTGTATCCTCTCCTGGCCTGACAGTGGTTAATAGTCTCTTTCACACGGTTTCTTCAGAAAGTCCCATCTCTGGACATCTGTTTCTTATACTTCTCTTGTCCGGAGTAGATACACCTCTATTTAGTCTGCTTTTTCGGTTCCCAGTAATTTAGCATTCCTACCAGTTTCTTGTTGCTGGGGTCTCTTCACTTCTCTCTTTGAATCTTTTGGACAGGACACTGGACAATCCCATACCAGCTTTCTCTCTTGCAAAGTCACTGCTTATCTATGGAAATATACATGGTTTGGCCCAACTAATACTGGAAGAACATGCTACCTCAATCTGCATAGCTTTATCTTCATCTTTCCTTAGTCACTGCCAAGCCACAGTCCCTCATGACCTCCAATTTAAGGAAAACAAATCAGGCTTTCTGAAACAAATTAAAAAGGAGCCTTTTAGAAAAGAAAATCTTAAACTTTTTGAAGCTTGATACAAACCACCAATACTGGTGTCTGCTGAATTATCATATCAAACAAACTAATTCTTCTGAATCGGCAGTTCCTAACCTTGGATGAAATCTTGATCAAATCTCAGCTTTAATGGCCACCATTAAATATGAACTAATAGTCTGATTGTTCAGGCATTAAAACGTCCAGGTCAGTCCAAGTCTCAAACTGTCCCTCATTATTAACGTCTTCTTCCCTCTCTTGAGCCTAACTCAGGTCTAAATGCCTCCAGAGGGAAAAACTCATTTTCATTCTTGATTTTTCTTTGTCATGTTGCATTCTCCCTGCTCATTAGCTGCTCTTTCTTTCTTCTGCAAGGTTGATCTTTGTATATTTTAGAGGTGTAGGCAAATGAGGAGTTAAGAATCCAGAACAGTATTTATATAGTGGATGCATTTTCAATGCTATCCCAGCTGTGGATTGCTCTCAAATGTGACAGAATTTAAAATATTGCCTCTTTTTTCTCCTGTGGGGTGTGTGTGTGTGTGTGTGTGTGTGTGTGTTTTGTATGTGTGCATTGTGTTTATTTAGTGTTTATTCTTAGAGGTATTAGCTACCTGACTTTCCTTTTTCTAGACATCTGACCTCTGACCTCCATTTCAGTCCTTGGATCTCAATGATCTTTACACAGATTCTTTATGTTGGAAATGCCTCATTCTTTTGTGAATCTTTTGGGGAAGGTGTCCTTTTCTGATGACTCTAGCCTCAGGTACACTCCATGGAGCCTACATCGAACCCACAGTAGCCACTTGCCTATGTGTTTCGCTGTGAATTGCTCCAACTCTCTCTTTCTACCTCCTCTGTTTTCGGAGTTTCTTCAGGCTCATTCCTGCTTTTAATCTTTTCCAAAATAGAGTAAGTTACTAGTTTTGTGCCCACCAATCTCTCTCAAATCTGTCAAATAATATGACTCAAGTAGTTAAGAGACTGGAGAAATCAATGCCACTTAAGAAATTCAGAATTCCTGGAGAGGGTGATATGTGAAATTGATGCTGTTTAGACGGAAGCAGAAGAACAGAAAAACATGGTAGGTAAGTAAGCTTGTTAGGTTTGAGAGTAAACTTTATAATTATGTAGACCTACATTTTAATTTAATTTCTGATATCTCTTACTTGGTTAAATGGAACAGCTACTTTAGTTGTTATGGACTTCATCTCTTTTCTGTAAAAGGGCATCAATATTTTATATTTCTTAAGGTTATTATGAATATTAAATTAAGGCTTGAAAAGACAATACCTAGTGGATAGTAAACATTCAATAAATTATAGCTTGAAATAAAATATGGTAAAGTACATAATTCTGGAGTTTGATTTTAGTTCATGCAACAATATTAAAAAAAACATTAAATAAATGTTATTTAAAAGTAAGAGCTACCTTTGGTTAGCAATGACCAGTTCATTCTCAGATGCTAGGTGCTCCCTTAGTACATGGTACATTATCTTTTGATATGTTTTCTGTTTCTGTTTTCACAGTTACTGGTCTTCTCCAGAATACTATGAGCTCTTTAAAACAGAAAACGTATCTTGTTCATCCTCTGTCCTCAGCCCCTGGCACCTAGTATCTTTAAAAGGAATTTCCTGAATGAACACATTAAGATCTTACCTACTGATTATTCTCATAAGTTAAAAATTGACGCAATTATTATTAATAGGTATTGAGCAAGATAATTAAATAATGAAAGTGGTAAATTGGAAAAACAGCCCAATGTTTGAATGCAGAATATATTCAGTGAGATGAAGATGAGTGATTACAAAGTTATTTCCCTAAATTAGACCCACAGTGATGAAAACCCAGACAAATGTAGCACTGAATGCAAAGGTGAATGTAGTCATCCAGGAGATAGCCTACAAGGATAACAGGCTATCTTGCATTACAGAACAATACATTTAACATAACAGACGAAGGAAAAATAAAAATATGAAGTTCTGCTTGTAAGAACTTTGGTAAAGAAGAGAACAATAATAGTATTACTTAACACACCTGTGGAAGTTGAGAAGCATATTGACTTGGGAATAAAACTGTGTATTGGTGTTTGGATTTTGAGACAACACTCAGTCATTTAAGTGTAAACTTATTTTTGCAGATGTGGAAATGTAGAAATGGATTCATTAAACTAAAAAATCCACTTGCTGAGATATCACTAGAGAAGTGATAGTTATAATATGAGCTTAGATTAATTGGAGGAAACGCAAGTATATATATAAATGTGCTGTATGTAATACAGCACATTTTCAAAAGCAGGGTAATAACATAGAACTCTGAGTTTTGATCAGACTTAGAAACTAGAAATAGCACCATTTATTGAGCATGTAGAGTGTGCCACTGAGAAAGAGGACCTGGGTTTTAAAGAATTCTGAAGAAATTGCCTAAGATTACATGACAAGTAAATGCTATCAAGATTCAGGACTTATCCTCACTCTATCTCAAAATCCTGTATTTTCTTTTCCTCCACCAATTATAGCAAAGGTAACGTAGATGGAATACTCTCAAAAAAAAGGTAAATCCATGTTTAATGGAGATGAGTGCCTTACGAACGTGTTATTAAAACTATAGGTAGACATGAAGAAAAAGTTGAGGATGATAAAAATAAAATATGATAAAAGATTGAGCTGCCAAAACTCTGCTTGAATGATCATCCTTGGAAAACCATGACACACTGCTTTCTGGCCATCATTAACTAATAGTTTTGTTACCCATATATTTTCTAATGATTAGAATTCTTAGATTTCATAAACAGTTTTCCCCAGTAGTGCTTCTAGAAAATTTGTCTTGAAAGATTTCCATAGCCCTGCACATTCAAGGTCTCATGTAACTGACAAGATAATGACAGAGGCAATTTTAAACTGTTAAAGACTTTGCTGCATTTGATCTTTTCCAGGGCTGATATCAGCAAAAGAGGGGGAAATGTTCATTATGTCAAAAAGAATGTAAAACACAAAATACGATGCCAGTTTCTGAGACTTTTCCATCCAAATGTTCTTCTGCCGAACGACAGGAATATGTCAAAAATATAGTCAAGGAAAAGAAAGTGTATATCGGTTGATCTCAAACTAAGAAAGTAGTTACTGTTAACAAGCTTTGCAATTTCACAAATCTCCATTTATGTATAACAGCACATGATTTTATATTAGCCAAAAGACATGACAGGAAAAAGGGCAATAGTCACAGCAATAAAAATGATATTTGCTTGTATGAGATAGTTTTATTCTTTGATTTTCAATTTGATGCAATGCTCAAACTAATGAAAATGCTACGGCAAGTAAAATGCATTTCCATTGCACAATCATTTGTGATTTGCTTGGACTAGCTATGAATAACTTGTTTTTTATAAATGTGGTTATGTAGTTTCCCAACATTAAACTGTTTGTTGTATTGCTAACAACCGAAGAGAGAAGGTTAATTTAAACCAGCATTAAGAGAAAAAAAAAAAAAAATCTCAGCAAGAGAAATGCAAGGTTTAGTCAAAACAGACAACTGAGAACAAATGGCAAGGAGCAAAATATAATTGAAAACAAGGCAAGACATTCTTCCTCTTCCTTCTTTTTGAGTGCACTGATTAAAAAATAGTTAATTAGCACACATCACCAGATCTACTCCACACTGGGAGTTTAACCTTGTAATTTTGTCATTTTTCAGAGCAGCAGGGTATTTAATGAAAAGCACCATTAAGTTATAATGAATAATGATGTGTATTGTCCATAGATGAGAGACTACTCAAAACACTCCTTTGTAAATGTTGCATATTTTTAGCATTTATCTACCACTTTATGTTTACTAAGTGCTTTATTCTGGTTCAAAAATCTATTTTTCAACATGGTGTGAAAATATTTTTGCTTGAAGCTACTAGAATATGCAATGGTAAATTTTTTTCTTAACAGTTTATATCATTTATATTGTTTAAATACATTTATTCTCAATTACACAGGAAAGTTGCTCTCAATTGCATAGGAAAGTGTTGCAAGTTTATGGCGCTCACTAGAAATTTCCGATTCAACAATTATTGATCAATTGTCTACTGTGTGAAGCATAAATGTACATGAATGTCCTTCTCTTTTCAAAGATTTTATAATCTATTGGAGAAATATTTCTAATCAGGAATAAGACTTCTAAAATGTATTGGAGGAACAAGGCAGTTGGAACTGATGCTTAGACCTGCACTAATGCAAGTTTTCTTCAGGCTTGTCCCCCAGCATTCTCTACCGCATTCAAAATACATTCTACTCCAAATTATCAAGGGAAGGAGTAACGACACCCAGATGAGTCACAATAATAAAAGGCTGCATTAGTTGAGTGTGTGTTCTGCCTCAGGCGCTGTGCCTAGCATGCTTATGAATTATTTACCCTTTTTGCCTCATAATAACTCCATAAAGCAACTATTATAATTACTTTCCCCTTTCAGAGGGGAAAACTGAATTGTAGAGAGTCTAAATGGTTTGCCAAACATTATATAACTACATGCCGTGGAGCTGGGATTCACACTCGGATAGACTTCGACAGACTCTCAACTTCTGCCTAGTGAAATACACTTTCTCCCTGTCACACTGGGGACTTGTAACACCTTACCTAGTGACTATTTAAACAAGCCTTGCTTTAGTTTAGCTGTCCTCCTATCACCCAATTTTCCATAAAGGGGGCAAGCAGAGCCAGCATTATTCTGTCAGGTGGAAAAAATCACTTCGCATCTACTCCAGTCCATAGGGATTTGTGCCTTACCCTTTGACTTGTGATGCACCTGAGCCAACACAAAATAAGATAAAATGATCTAAGCAGAACTGTTAGAGCTTTGCCCAGTTTCTGTACATAGTCAGAAGGGCAGCTGTTCCTGTGATGGCCAGAATCTCTGGGGATGCCTTGGCTCTAACTACCCATATGATTATGATTGCAGATTTCATTCTGGCAAAGAGAAAACATATCCTGACCATAGCAAGTAAAGGAGTGTTATCCATCCAGAGTATCAGTACATTATAACATTTCAGAGTTGTAGGGGTCATAAAAGTCACTTTCCTTTCATGACAACAGTGTCTGACCCAATGCAAGATTATGCATTCCATCACAGCTGAAAGAGGAGGAAGCCTTTATTAAGCAGCTGCTTAGAATATTCTAGTAACTATCTGTTCTATGTGTTTTCTTTGTGGTGTTTTCTTTGTGGTCTAATTTGTATATGTTGCAAAAGGTGAGAGTATAGTTGCAATATGTCGCATAGAAAGATGCAGATAGTCTGGGGACAGCACTGACTCAGACAAAAAAGTTTCAGTTTCTGTTCGGCACTTTGCTCCAAATTCTTTCTCTTGCTCTAAATTCTGATACATTCTTCCTTCTAAAGCAGTCCATGCTGGGTACCTAGCCAATCCTAACAAATTTGGAGGCATTATTTTTAGCTCCATTCTATCCCGTGGTATTGTTATGGTTCGCAGATACCTACAAGCTAACAAAGTCGTAGTTGTTATCCTTACCATTTTATCCTTGCCAAGCTTCACTCCCTTGCCAGTGATTCATCCTTTGCCATTTTCATCCAGTCTTTCAAATAGGGCTGCTGTTTGGGTATCCTTAGTCTTTATGAGTTTTTATCTTAAGTGTGAGTCTTGCCTTAAACATCATAGCATTTGACGAGAACACCCAAAAACAAAGGACTTTTCTTAGAATTTGAACATTTGTTTTCTGATGTCCAATTCATGTTTATTAATACAGAATTAATAACTTATATGGGCCCATCATACCATAATTGTCTCATCTCATTTGCAGTATTTATTGTTTCAGCCATACTCTACTCATTATACTCTAGCACTTGGATAGAGAACCAGAGCAAATTGGGCAACACTTCTCCTTCATGACCTGATCTAATGTTCACCCACTTTTAAGGCCCTTCATTATGGCAGCTCATTCTCCTACATCCATTTCTAGATTCTTCCCCTCCCCCCAGTCATTTGTCATTTTTATTTCAACATGCTTTTCAGTTGCCGTTCGTCAAAATTGATAGTAGGCAGTTTTTTATTCTTCTTCTTTAAAAGAGGAGCTTATTTTTAACATTCTCCTGGACATTAAGGAAGTATTCAACCTCAGGAAATATCCAATAAAGCATGTCATACCAAGATGCAATCCACACAGAGATTTTGACAGCAATAATTCTTTCATTTTGAAGTACATTTCCAATATTTTGGAATAATCTTCTTTCTATCTTGAGTAAAATCCTTAATCTTGTCAACTAAGAGGATGTAATAGATGGCTTTTAAGCCCCTAGTATTATTCAGAAAAATAATCTATTTAGGAATAAAAGTGGCATTAGAAAAGTGGTTGAAGAGGCTTTGCCTGGACTTTCCACAGTGCATCGGTCTCTGTACTTAAAGAAATGAACTGTCTTTAAATAGTCTAATGGCTTTTAAAGACACTCTAATAAAACAACACTTCCTTTCAGTTATTTGATGCACTAAATGTGTTGCTGCTCTAGTAGATTCATGTTAAGTGTTATCTTTCTCCTAAATTGTTTTTATATTTGCATATATATTTTTATAGCTATAGACACAGAGTATATTTTGTACTATTAATGGAAAAAATGTATAAAATCCAGAAAGTTCAAATTCAAGAAGTGTATAGTCTTCTATACTTCTGTTAAAGCAACCCTTTAATATGTCCTTCTAAGCTGTTTTACTCAGGCAGGATTTCTATTTATACCAAATGGTCTTTCTTGATTTATACGTTTATATGGATTACTCTCGGATGTTCATTCATATACTTGTCAGTAATAGTTAATATTTAATGAGTACTTTATTAGTGGCTGACACTGTGCTAAGTATTTGCATGTATTAATGTACTTAATACTGTACTCCCAATAGTCCTCTAAATTAGGTGTTATTATTATCCTAATTTGATAGATGAGAAAATCAAAGGAAAGAAAAGTAAAATAACTTTTACATAGTTGCACTAATAGATGAAAATACTGTGTCACATACATCACACAGGTGACAAAGACAAGTATCAAACCCAGCTTTAATGACAGAGCTCATGGTGTTATCTCCTAACCTATCCTGCCTTACTTGAAGTTTGGAGAATCTTAATACCTCACCCAGGGTCACCTAAGTGGTGTTTGATATAATAGGAATTTCAATTCAAGTCTTAGAACTCCAGTTCCAGCGCAGTATCTATTTTACTCCAGTAAAACTCTTCTTAATAAAGTGTATATCATAAATGATGTAAAAAACTATGGCACCATAGCATGGTCATAGCATTTGGTGCTTTGAAATGGTCCTATCAAGAAGTACTTCAACATACTATTTCTAGTACTTTTCCCATTGTAAACACCGGGACTAAAGAAAAGAAGCATTTCTGAACTATTTCCAATTGAAGAAATTCATTGAAGAACATTTTCTCAGCATAAAACTTTTGCAGAAAGATACATATGTCTAAATAGGGCAAAAAAGAACACACTTATTTTTCTTATTTGCTGCTGTGTTCTGTATTGGCCCTTTTGTGCTAGTAGATATTGTAGGTGCTTGAGGCAGATTGACAGACATACTATGCTTTAGATCTAGAAGAAGACCATGAAAACGAATAAAATTGTTTCTTACTTGTTTCTAAAGTAAAGCACGATTCTCAACATGGAAAGCAAAATTCAGCATCAGTGGTCTATGCTGTCACATTTGAGATACTTTCAACATAATACTATTTAATATATTTAAGTGTCTAGTGTGTCTTGGGCATTGTGCCAAGCACTAGGGGTGGAAAAAAAGAGATTTACAACGTGAATTTTACTCTGCTTCCATTAGTAGAGTATCGAGGGGAAAATATTAAGTTTGGAGTGAAGCCATGCTGCCCCTGGTAGAGAATAAGATGAAATTAGACACTTAGAGGTAGACCTTTTATCTACAGGCCACAATAGCTGCTCTTTCTCAGTCTCATTTGCTGCTTCTTTGTCTTCTCCCTCACCTCCTGCTGCAGGATTTAGGTCTTGGAGAATTCATGAATTTAAATACTATCGATTTGCTTTCACTTCACAATTTTATCTCTAGCACAGATCTTTCCTCTGTATGCCAGTCTCATACCTCCATTCTCAAACATAGCCAAACCTGTATTCTTGAATTTACCCCACACTCAAAATTTGCCTCACCCACAGTCTTCCAATTTTCCAGTTTCTCAGTTAAAAAATCACTTCTTTCATCTTCGTAAGCACTCAGTGCTCTTGTGCCTTTCCCTATTTTTATTGTACTTATTACACTCTATTACATGTTAAGTGTTTAATACTGTTCTAAGCATACTGGAGTAGATTATTCAATTTAATCCATACCACAACTCTACTAACTGGAAACAATATATTGTTTCTGGATTTCAGGCTTCAGGGGAGCCCTCAGTTCCCCTGAGAGGACATTTCTCCAGGTTCTTGGTCTAACACTCCCCCAAGAATGGGAGCGGAGACCACCGCGCAGTGTGTAGTAAATGCCGGACTCAAAAGTGTTTGTTGAAACTGATTTATTTAAACAGAGAAAGAGAAACAGGAGAAGGAGAGAGAAAGAAACAGCTAACTTTCTCACTAAGTGAGAGAATCCAGACAGATGGACTCCAGGCGAGGAAGGCATCTTCTACACTAAGTGGAAGGAACTAGAGAGAGATAGAGATGGAGTTTAATAGGGGAAGAGAGGCTTCCACCAGAGAGTGTGGAAGGGGACTTCAGAGGGAAAAACCCAGGAGAGAGAAAGACAGCTTCCACGAGCGTGGAAGGGGATCCAAACATGGAGTCCAAAGGGGTGTGGAAGGGGGGGACTTTTAACCTGGGAGGAACCCCCACCTTCTCCTAGACCTCTGGCCAATGAAAGTTCTGAACTTCCTCAGAACTTCCGCTGGAGTGATTGACTTTTGATTCTTCCCGTGCCCACGAATATTAAAACAGAGACCATTAAATCTCCCAGATGGAGAGAGATGGGAGGGGGAGCATGGCGCTGGAAAGTTCTTGCCCTTAAAACTACGCCCCCCTGCGGACCCGGAAAGAGAACATCTTCCCTCACTATCATAAGCCTCACCTAAAAAATACAATCATAGTGATATAAAACAATTAAGCATCTTACCTAACTTACATTGCTGTTAGTGACTGAACTGGAATTTAAACAGTCTGACTTGAGATCGTGTTGTCAGAAATAGTATTCTGTGTTGCCCCTAGGGGGCACCATGGAGCTTGCCACACTATAATCAGTGCTATGAGCAGTTACCATGGAGACATCAAGAAAGAACACCTAAGGGAGGTGTCAGCTTAAAGTTTAGAAATTAGCAGGGAGGCTTTCAAAGGATAAGTTCACTCTTGAAAAATGCAGTGGTATTAGGGTACAAAATAAAATAAAATAAAAGGCATCACAGAAAGATGAGGCAGCATAAAGACAGAAAACTTGGCATGTTGGGAGATCTGCATGAGATTACAATATTATTTAAGCATAAAATGCCAAACTATAAAGAGCCATGAATTCAGCCTGCATGGCCAGCAATATAAAACTGCTGAAGACTCTGAAGCAGCATTGGTATAAGAAGCTGAGTTTCCTTGGGCCAGCCCTGAGATAGGTATACGTAAAATAGTAGAGACAAAAGGAAAAGAAAGGGAAAAAGAACAATCGAGGGTGGGCATCAAGTCACTTGTATTGCAAATTGGGTCCAGTCTCACAAGAGAGCTCAGACCAAAGAAAGCCACACCTCATAGCTTTTGGCATCAGAGGCAAGGGAGCTGAAGTATCTGTGCTCCCACCCATTAGTCACTGGTGGAGGACTTCCAGCTGGAAGGCTCACATACCCAGGCCCTGCAGGCTCCAAGGTGCAGACAAACACATCTGTCAGCTTGAGAGCAGTTTCTTTAGGAGGGGGCACAGGTGCTGGGAATAAAAGCTGGGAGCACATGAGCCCCAAAATAGTAATCGATCCGGGGCACTTGGGTGAAACTCTGATAGTACCCACAAAGCCACAGGGTTGGCAGGGGTCTAATTGACTTCTAGTTCCATTTATATTTGTGGACAGAACAATACACTGGCCCAGAAATATCTTCTTTTCAAGTTGTTTAGTGCTCACTTTTACTCTAATTAAGTTGTTCCACACGATTGCAGAGTGAATAAAAATAACCATTACTTTAATTGGGCCTCCATACTTAACAAAGTATAATGTTTGGAACTTTTATTTATTTCATCATATATCTATTAAATATATATATTAATTATAAGAGAACTACCTTAACATAGGAGTAGCTGAAAAAGGAGAATTTCACAATTTTTGGGGGGAAAGCGGTAGGGAAGAAAATTAATTAACCAAGGCAATGCTACAACAGATGAACAAACGGTTTCTGGGTAACTATTTTCATAAAGATTATCTGCACAAGATAGTACTATTCTTCCTCTTACCAAGAAGAAATCTTAAGTTTCAAAATATGATTTAGCAACTATTTCTAAGGTTGCAGGGCTGGTCTGGCAGCTCTGGCCTGCCTCACCCCACAGCTCACGCCTCTCATTATCTCTCTCATTATTGAAACTCCAGACCCAGGGGCCACACCTCTTGAGCTGAATAAAAGGTTTTTGTCTACTTCTATGCTCATTTATCAGATAGTTTAAAACAGTTAAAAAATATTGTGCATAATTGGCTTTCAAGTAAACAATGCAATTTTTAATTACAAAATAAGTAAATTAATTTACCTCTAGGATGTTTTAGGAAAATGTTATTAAACTTCAGGTGCATTCTTAAATATATATAAACTGCATGGATATTAACAGGCTTGACTATTCACTGAGAAGAAGAAAAGTACCCATGTGTGAGGAAAATTTTGCCTTCAACATCTTCAGTGCAACACTTAAGTACATCCTTCATGTCTGGCTAATATATAATGGACATAATGATGATGAATAAGATTAAATAATAAGTTAGCAGGAATCAGTGGAGATATTTTTGAGGGATATGTGTCTTTAGTGACTAAGAATCGGAGAGACATAATTTGGGAGTAGAAAGACTATTGCGGAAAGAGTAATCTTTATGAAACATTTAGCAATTTATGAATGATTTCTTATCAGTAAAATAGGCTGATATCTACCCAGCCAACTTATAGTATTATTATGAAGATCAGAAGGTAGAAAGGATATAAAGAAACTCAGAATTGTAAAGTACACAGCTTCATGTACATAAATAAATTTGTGACGGTCTGTATTATCCAGAAATTCCTACTGCAGACCCTCTAATAGGATGCCTTTATAAATTTGCACAGAATATTTTGTGTGTGTGTGTGTGTGTGTGTGTGTATTCAAGTTTTCTTCTCTTACCTCTGGTGGTATGCAGAATACCTGCCATGAAAAACATTCTATGTCTTAATTCCCAGAACCTGCAAATGTATTATGTTACATTGCAAGCTAGAATTAGGGTCACAGATGACTTTGAAAGGTCATTAACCAGGAGACTTCGAGATCAGGAGATTTTACTGGCTTATCTGAGTGCTTTAAATGTAATCACAGGGATCCTGTAAATGTGCAAGAGGGATACAGGGGAGTAAGTATCACAGTGATGCAGTATGGAGAAGACTCAACTGGCTGTTACTGCCTTTGAAGATGGAAGGTGTCCATGAGCCAAGGAATGCAGGCAGCCTCTATAAACTGGAAAAGCAAGGAAATCAATTCTTTCCTAGAACTCCAAAAGAAACATAGCCCTGTTAACACCTTGAATTTAGACTAGTAAAACCCATTTTGTGTATATGAACTCCAAAACTTTGAGAAAATATATTTGTGTTATGTAAAGCTACCAAATTTGTGTTATTTGGCACAGCTGTAGTTGATATCTAATACATATGTAGATAAAATTATCATGCACATCAATTTTGCATCATATACTTACGAAAAATACATTTTTGACAATGTGTTATTATGTAAACAGATGAAATATTCTTATAACTATTTTCTTAACCTAGAAGAATGAAGGCAGAAGCATATAAAAACTGCAGGGGCATTGGGAACACCGAACTGAAACATTAATGAATGAGCCAACGTAAATAGAATTTACTAAGCTCTTCAATATAAGTTTAAGAACATTGTATTATTATTATTCTTTCGTGGAAAAGGGAATACTTTTCCTGGAAAAGACCCATATATAGTATTTTATTGCACAGAAAGAACCTACTTTACTTTTCCATCAAGGCTCCAGAGAGAGAATAAATAGTAGTTGTGAAGGAACCACAAAAATACATTTATTCTTTTATCCTTAGTTACTCTAATGGATGCTAAACCCTAGTTACTAGTGAGAAAAGAAAATTCATTGTATATTGTAACAAAATAAATATAGTCAATGTTGAGAGACCACTTTTTTGGTTATTTTTAATCCAATAAAATATTCAATTGTGGTGAGTTGCAATGTTACTAACATAATGCTCAAAAAAAAATTAACACTTCCAAGCACGATGATTTTGTCACAAATAGAGAGATGGACTGGGAAAGAGAAGAGAAAGGACAAAGAAAGAGACTGAAAGAGACAATGGCTTCTGGCACCATCTGTCAATGTGCTTTTATAACAGCAGCAGGTTTAAGTCAAGAAAATCAAGCATTTGGATGTTTCGCCATTGCATCAGCTGTTGTCGTTTTCATTTTATTTTTGCTCATTATCTTTATTAGGTAAAGGCATTGAAAATCACATTGCTTATCAAAAGAGATTATTGAGTGAGGAGGAAAAATAGATTCCATAAATAATATTTTAGAGCTCAATAAATGACAAAAACAAAAAGTAAAAATGCTAAAGTCATGACATATTTTTGGTATATTTTGGAATTAAAATTTTGGAAATAAGACATTTTGAATATAAGAGAGTTCACTTATAGAATTGGGATTATTATAAAAGTCAACTGCTTTTTTTAAAAAAATCTAACATGAATTACACTTAAAAAATTATCAAACTTGCTGGGCGTGGTGGCTCACACCTATAATCCCAGCACTTTGGGAGGCCGAGGTGGGTGGATCACGAGGTCAGGAGTTCAAGACTAGCCTGGCCAAGATAGTGAAACCCCATCTCTACTAAAAATACAAAAATTAGCCAGGCATGGTGGCAGGCATCTGTAATTCCGGCTACTCGGGAGGCTGAGGCAGAGAATTGCTTGAAACCAGGATGTGGAGGTTGCAGTGAGCCAAGATTGCACCACTGCCCTCCAGCCTGGGCAACAGAGTGAGAGTACATCTCAAAAAATAATAAAAAAAAATTATCAAACTCAATTTGTATGGCATGGTAATAGCTCACCTATTCTATTTTCTTTTCTTTCATAATACAAGCTTTACACTCTAGCTGGGATGGATCAGTAAATGCTTCCAGTTGGGCATATCTTTGTGCCTATCTGAAACTTTCTTCTACAAAACCATTCTGATTTCAAACTACACTTCCTTTAAGGACATATTTAAACATTACTGCTTATGTGAAATCGTGTTGACATGGAAGGTCAGTAGGTATTAAAGAGTTGTGGAGGCAAGAGAAAGATGGTTAGACACCGAAACATACACAGAAACTGAATGTGAAAGAAGAGAGTGGTCAAGAAACCACTAAGTGGATGAATGATACAGTGTGTTTTAAAGTTAGCAATAAAATCAAATAAATTAGAGGAAAAATAAATGACCTTTACCAAACTTCTGCTTCCTTGCATATAAAACTTCTTGTAGTATTTTTTTTAAAGAGACATCACTCTGTGTATAAGTTTGAAAAGGTATTCTCAATTATCTCATTACATTCACATACCAGGAAAGTGACATTCTTTACCTTCATAATCTCATTTTTAACATTTCTTATTACTGAACACAAACTATTACTGTAGTTTTGTTTTCACAAATCCCTGAAACATAAATGTATACCAATATCTTTGGTAAGAGTGGCTGCTCTGAATTGTAAGCATCTTGTTGCAATAACGTATGGTAGACACTTAAAATGTAGTCATTAAATGAATGAATGATAGGTTGAAAGAATGAAAGTCTAAATATTCCTCTCTTTGGATATTGTTAACATTTTCTTAATTAGCAAAGGAGCAAAACTATGTAGACCAGGCTTCATGTGGTCAGAATTATAGGCTAGATTATGAGCACTCAGAGCAATTCCTAGTGACATGTAGGGATGTACATCACCTAGAATTAAGGATACTCATAATATAATATGAAATATAAGAAGAATGCAGCCTCTGTAACCATTGGCTCTAATCCTGAAAGGTGATCAAGTCATGTGTTACCAGAGTGTGTACTTCTTTGTGGAAGGTAGCCAAAAATACTTGTATGTTTTAATTGTATTTTCCTGTAGTCTCTAGATGAACTTATTTATATTAAGAAATCAAATATATTTGCAAAATTTCAAACACAATGAAATGAATTTTATAAAATGAAAACATATAGTGTTATATCGTATATCTTTAAGCAGAGATGGCAATTTCATCTGCAATGTTCTCCTGATTTAGGTACCTGAAGTAGCTAAAAAGATGAGCTAATAAATTGTCATGCATTGCCTGGCCAGTTCTAAATAAATAAATTCAAAAATAAAACACATATACAGTGGCTAATAAATAAAATAGTCACTTAGGTGTAAATGAATAAACTACACATTTGCCAACACATTTCCCTATACTTTACAGACACAATAGGGATCTATTTATCTAATGTACTCTGACAATATTTTATTATAGATTGTCTGACTCCTGAGACAGTGAGAAATAAGGCCAAGTGATGTTTTTGTTGTTATTCGAAAACAACATTTGCAGTGCTATTTTTACGTAGTTATTAATGTGTGTACACACACACACATATATGTGTGAGTATATATATATACGCACACTAATATATACGTGTATAAGCATATATACTCACATGTATATATTATACACACACATATATATTATTTATATACACACATCCACACAAAAGAAAGAAAAATAGCAGATAAAGCCTTCATATAGGTAATGGCTGCATCCATTCACTGTAAGACTGCTAGCAATTAGCCTCTCAGGGAGCACAATAAAGATACTTAAAGGACATTGTTGCACACGTACTGTTGCATTACACTCTACTTGAAAAATATACTTTACATTTTGGTGACATTGTCATGATGTTTCTTTTAAAACACTATGCAATTTTATCTCCTGTAAGTAACTAGTGCCCTACATTTTATAAGCAACTAGTGTGCTATCCGGAGGCCAAAATGTGAACCTTCAATTTGTAAAAATGCAGCTAGGCAAGTTGTAGTTCTCCAAAATAGAGAATACGACTCCTTGACCTAATGGGAAAAAATACAACCAATTAAATGACTATAACAGCTAGAGTACTGTACTTTCTGCATCTTGTAGTTTCTCAAACTGTAGCATCTCTTAGATACCAACAGGTGAGAAAATATTCCAGCTATCCAATGGGCTTTTTCACAAAAAGCCCTGAATGAGGTCCTTCAATCTAACTCATGGTATTTTTTCTTTTTCTGGCCTAGGGGTTCCTCAAATCTTACCAGTAAGTACACCAAATGATACAATTTTGTTTTGTCATTATTTTTATTATTTTTTAATTTCTATCCTTTTTTTTTTGGTTTTGCCATTATTTTGATCCATATTATTCTAGAATGCAGTGTTTATTGCCCAAAGAGTTCAAAAGGTGATATGGAACACATTGTGTTCTGTATTTATAATAAGACATTCTGAATGGTTAATTTAACATCCCCAGGAAAAGCAAACTGTTGTTCCCATTTTCCCTTATACTCTAGGCAAGATTTGCATTTGTGTTCTTCACCAATGATGCACAACAACAGCCCTTGCAAGAGTCACTGCAAGTCAGCAGTCATGCTGGTACGGTGGATCTTGATGCATCATCATATGAGTGATGATACAACCAGCAAGAAATAAACTACAAAGACAAGAAGATCTATTTCATTTCAATAAAAGCTAGTTCCAAAGATCCATCTATATATAATTATATACTGTTGCCGTCTTTTCTCGTATTGGGAGACATGAAATTAGCCAGGAATTGTGAAATTGTCATTAACAAATAGAAAGAATTGGTTCCTGGGTTCAGAAGCAGAAAGAGTTGGCGCTAAGGAGGCACTTAACCTGATTGGAATAAAAAAAAAAAAATCTCCTTTCTACCATTATTCAAAATCCTCATTGGCAAATTACTATAATTCACATAGATTCATGATGTTTTTGTTTGTTTGTTTGAAACGGAGTCTTGCTCTGTCCAGGCTGGAGTGCAGTGGCATAATCTCAGCTCACTGCGACATCCACCTCCTGGGTTCAAGCTATTCTCCTGCATCAGCCTTCTGAGTAGCTGGGACTACAGGCGCATGCCACCATGCCCAGCTAAATTTTATATTTTTAGTAGAGACAGGGTTTCACTATGTTGGCCAGGATGATCTCTATTTGTTGACCTTGTGATCCACCTGCCTTGGTCTCTAGAAGTTCTGGGATTATAGGCATCAGCCACTGCGCCCAGCCAGATTCATGAATTTTAAATACAGTTTCTCTTCAAATTGTTTGTATAGACTGAGGCCCCAGAAAAGATTTGTCCAAGTTCTTGCATGCCCTACTGGTGGCTTTGTCCCAAGATACTGTCTCTTTTTTTTTTTTTTTCTTTTTTTTTTTTTTCCTAAATGGAGTCTTACTCTGTTGCCCATGCTGTAGTGCAATGGCACAACCTTGGCTCACTGCAACCTCAACCTCCAGGGTTCAAGTGATTCTCCTGCCTCAGCCTCCTAGCAGCTAAAACTACAGTTGTGTGGCATCATGCCCAGCTATTTTTTAAAGTTATTTAGTAAAGACAGGGTTTCACCATGTTGGCCAGGCTGGTCTTGAACTCCTGACCTCAAGTGATCTGCCTGTCTCGGCCTCCCAAAGTGTTGGGATTACAGGCATGAGCCACCATACCCACCCCCTAAGATATTGCCTGGTCTAGACCCTTCTGTCTTACTGCTCAGACATTTGCTTCTCCCTTGGTGCTACTTCTAACTTGTAGCTACTATTCTATACACCAATCAATATCCTGGAAATGGCATCGTAATTGTAAACCTCATTTATTTCGCACAGTGTTCTATGGGTCACACAATACTCAGACTTCTAAAATCATTAATATTTTAAAGATACTTTAAGATTCCTTTTAATATTCTTACCAACACTTTGAAAGCTAGTTCGAAAATAATCTAACCAATATATATATTGTTTTGTGGTGGCCTCAAAAGCATTATGGAGACATAAAAGGCCCAAGACACAAAGTCACACTTTTTCCACCTGAGTTCTGAATCAACGAAGAGATAAAGTAGGAGAAGACAAATGGAGATAAGTATATTATCTTTATTACTGGGAACTACCAAATCAAGCGTTACTAATTCTAACCTTAGAATCAAGAAGAATTATTGATCTAGACTCAGGGAGACAATTCTAGACTGTCTTCCAACATGGAAGAATGCCTTGGAAAACATGACATAGAGCATCTGCCTTCTAAAGTGCAATTGTCTATAAAACAGAAAAGGTGCAAGGCTGAACTGCAGGTGCACAGCTCCCTAACTAACTGAAATCGCCTATCAGGAATTTTATATTTTCCCCTGAGAAAGGCCAATGAGGGTCCCTAGGGCCAAGAGTATCATTACCTAATGTCTTTTTGAGTGGTTTTAGAATTTCTATTCATAGAGTATTAAAATATTTTGATAGAAGCACTAGTAACAAAACTGGGATGCATTTAAAGGTGAACAAAATATACAAAGCTCTCTTTACTACAGCAAGAGGGTAAAATGATTCAACAAGTTTTTGAGGTTCCCTTGTTTGTCATAACTTTCATCTTTAAAAGAATAATGCCCTCACCAAAGACGTCAATGGAGTTGTGAAATTAGATAATATATGCTAAATAACTTTCTAAAATTCATGTGAGAAGAATTTTAATGTGATAACAGAAGCTGTCAGAAAGGCTTGATAAAAAAGGAAAAGAAAATATTACTTGCTTCAATTCTCATATTCCAAATGAAGATGTGGCAATAAAATAAGCAGTAAAATGGATCAGAAAATAACCCCTCGCCTCTCAAAAAAAAAAAAAAAAGAGGGCAGAAGAAAGAAAGAAAAGAGCTTAAGCTGTAGTTACCAACTGCCATTCAAAGAGTCCTCCCTCGTTCACTAACTAGGCTAGCATAATTCTACAAATCTTACATCTAAATTAGTGTTTTTAGTCCATGGAGCTCCATGAATAAGTAATCAATGACATTATAGCAGAAAATTTGGAAACGTATCTGTGGCCTGTACCATGCAATTAATTCCCACAAATAGCCCTAAAATACAGGTATAAAATGTGTCTGCTGTGATTAAAATTGCCAAGAGGCAAAAAAAAAATTAGTCAAAACTATGCCTTTCTCTGCACCTACATGCACCTCCTATTGCCGTCATGCTAGTGAAAAGAATCATCAACATTGCCATTGTGGTTCAACAAAGAATAATTACCTAGAAAATACATTAAATGGTTTTGTTCCCCTGAAAATGCTTTTCTTTCTAAACAAGTTATTTTTTTCATCACAGATTGAGAATTTTAGTGATTGTCTTTGAAAGCTTTACAATCCTAATAGTACCATTGGAATAAATCACTGTACATCTGGGTATGATCTGTTGATTCTTTTCTAATAATCCTAAATCTCATATTCAAATAGTAGCATTATGGGATAGTAAGTCAAAAAGCATACACAGCACAATGCTGTCATCAAACACAAGGCAACATGACTGAGCATGAATTATTGATAATGAGGTCGTCCTTCAATTTTTAGCAGGTCTACTTACATGGAATGAAAAACATAAGACAATTTATCATAGGAAAGGAAAGAAACACCACAGCTGAAAATTCCTACATAGAAAAAATGTAAAATATATCATCAATTAGAGGAAATTGCTGTCTAAATTATCATAATATCACTCTAATGATGAAGAGTTTAGTTAGCTAAAATTTCTAACAGAAGGTATATGCAGAAAGATTGTAAAAATGACCTTTTTATTTTACGGAAGCCATTCCAAGGAAGGAAGATTAATAGCATTTTTTTGTGACATAGATTATTTATATTTTCCATGCCTGGTCACTTGATTGATATTAAAAAAAAATTCCAAACTCTACTGATTAGACAATTATTTTTATAGTGAAATGTAAATTAGGACACATTAATATTATCACAAAATATTGCACGCTAAACTTCCAATTGCATTTTTATAACTCTTCAATCATGTGCATTTAGGTGAAATTTCTATGAGAGAATAAATGTAGGATAAGAAAAACTATTGTACTTTTGCCAAATGCCTTAGGCTCTAGATATCAAATATAATAAACTCAAACAGGATTATAAAATTCCCAGGAGATATAGCCAATTTTTTGGTTTTCTTATAGTGCTTATTGAAACAAATATTACTAATTTAACATGATGTAGGTATAATCTACTGTAAGACATTTGGAAAATTGAACTGTATTATGGAGGTCTTTAAGTACATTAAAATATATAGAAAAATGATTGTTTTGAGTTTTTGTTATTTCATTATTCTCAGGCGTAGATCACAAGTCTAACTGTATTACAAAGAATTAGAGTTGATTTATAAAAATACATAGAATCTCCCCATTTGTTATCTTAGTTAACTTATGAAAGACTGCACTAACAAGGAGCCTATACATAACCATTTTAACTTATGTATCTCCCTCCATTTCACACCTTTGTATCTCTACCTCTATTTCTAAGCAGCAATAGCAGCTTAAAAAAGGTAAAGAAGGCCAGGCGCAGTGGCTCATGCCTGTATTCCTAGCACTTTGAGAGGCCCAGGAAGGTAGATCACAAGGTCAGGAGTTTGAGACCAGCCTGGCCAATATGGTGAAACCCCATCTCTACTAAAAATGCAAAAAATTAGCCTGGCTTGGTAGTGGGCATCTGTAGTCCCAGTTGCTTGGGGGGCGGAGGCAGAAGAATTGCTTGAATCCAGGAGGCAGAGGTTGTGGTGAGCTGAGATTGAGCCACTGCACTCCAGCCTGGGTGACAGAGTGAGACTCCTTCTCAAAAAAAAAAAAAAAAGAAAGTGTGAATATGTAAGGCAAGAAATTCAGTCTGATGTTGCTTTAGTTTTGGTTTTCAAAATGAAAAATAAATAAGAGATTCAGCCCGAGAGAGTAACAAGTACCAAGTGGGAGAGGTATTTGCATAATCACAAGAAGGCTGCTGGCTGCTGTCACCATGGCTGACTGAGCAAGGGAAAGAGTGATAGAAAAATCAAGTTGGAGTGGGCATGAACGTGGTGCCCCTTGTTTTCTTCTGTATCGCTTACCCACTCCTCCTCTAGTCACCTAGGCCCTATCCTGTAGATAAGCTGATGATTATTATCGTTAGGTGGAAGGCTGTGCAATGATTATTATTGTTAGGTGGAAGGCTGTGAAGTATCCTTGGGTACAAACTCTGCTAGGTGATTGACAGGCAATGTGAAGGCTTCTGTCAATTGGTGGTCTCATCTGACAGCAGAAAGGAAAATTAGATCCTGACCTGTCTTTTCCAAAATCTCGAACCTTGGTGATGGATCCTAGTTTTTTTTTTGTTTTTTTTTTTTCTGTTGATTTTCTACTCTTACTCTGTGCAGAGTTCTCCTCTTTCAGCCTGTCCAGACGTGTACATTCTTTAATTTAATCTGGGGTTAAGAAACTCAGTCACTGGTTTTTAACTCTAGTAGGTAAAAATCTGTTTTCTGAGTATTCTGCTACTTTGGCTTACTTCACTCAAAGCAGTAGAGAACAATGTCTACATATCTAAGCTGAGCACGCAGTAATAGCGGAAGAATTCTGATGTATGCAGGAGGTTAGGCAGGAAATTGAAGTGCAGGGCACCTATTCACACTATGAAAGAAATCTTACCATTATTTACGTAAAAGTTTTGGAAGAATATATGTGAAATGATCATTGAAAGTTATCCCTTGCCAGTTCTGGAAAGGTAAATAGATGTGTTTTTCATCTTATATTCATTGTTACTTTTGCGGTTTAAAAAATGCTCCCATGCATTAATTTTACAGTAACAACAACAAAAATTATTCAAATACAAGAATGCTAATTAAATGCAATACAAAATATCCCATTGAAAATGAAATCAACCTAAATAGTTAGTGGTAAGGGGAACAAATATGTATGTTTTAAAGCATATTATAATTCATTAAACAAATATATAAATTTAAGACAGAGATAAGGTATTGGTAATTCTAATCAGTCTAAGTAGAAAACAGTAAAAAAGAGAATAGAGGTTGGTAATATTTTGTGTTTAATGCATATTAGATAAGTTTGCTTATCATAGGCAGAGCTAAGGTAATATAGACTGAATGTGTACTTGAAGAGATATTTTGTGTAAAATCTACTGTTAATGTGATCTGAATGGTATCTGGCTGTGAAGTAAAGTTAGTCAAGATGTGCCACATAACTATTTACAACTTTTTACATACATTCATTCACACAACATACATCCTAAGACAGAGTGGCAAACAGAAAAATTAGCAAAAACTAAGCACCATGTATCTCTGGAGGTGTTGGTGCCTTTTTAGCATCAAGTAGAAGAAGCTCGCTGAGGAATTAAGTCAGCACAAAAGCAAGCAGTACTGGGATACAGAAAGAACAGCGAGATGAGACAACGGTTTTGAAATCCTGGATACATTTGTGTGTATGGAAGGTAAAACTACCCATTTGAATGTCCCCGTCACAAGCCAAAGCATCAACGCCTTAAAAGAGGTCTTCATAATCGATTGTATCGGTGCCTGCATTCTTCTATTAATATCACCTAATTAAATTTCCTTACATTTGTTTCCTTCAGTATTTAAAATAGAATTCTTATATATGTAAAAATAATTTACCTATGTTGAGAAAATAAGTCTTATGCACAGAGTTGGGCAGATACTTTTTAGAATTGTCTCACAGAATCCTCATGTAATAGGTTGTTGTTGTTATCTGTATTTTACAAGTGATGTAACTGAGCCTTAGAGAGTTACAAATGTAACTGAGGCTTAACTTGACCAAGATGAGACAATTTGTAGATGGCAATTTTCAAATCCATGCTTCTTAGTACTAAGTTAACCTGCTTCTTTGTAGCACATGAAAAACGTATTTGTACTACTCAGGAGAGATAATTATATATATCTCCACTTATCCAAAATATTTATAGTTAGATGGAATGATACTAACATTTAAAAGCATTTTAGAATAAATTATCCTAAAATGGATACATTAATGATTCAAATATAAAATCTGCTATAAAAGAAAGAAGACCAAATTGTAAACTATTTTTCAAAGGTAAAAACATCCTTCTTAATATAGAGAGCATTAAATTTTAAAGTCCTCCTTAAGTATTTAAAAGTCATAAAGTTAAAATAATCTGTTAACTCTTAGCAAATTGAAGAACGATCTCAGAGATAATTGGAGAAATCAAACATAATGAGGAATTAGAAAGGGTTAATTCATAAAGAGAATAGCATTTTAAGAAAAATGCACATTTTAATAATGGATACATTTTAATGAATAGTGTACACTATTAAAGCACATAAAATTCACTATAACAAAGAGATAAAAATTACAACCATCTCTCATGAGAAAATCTCTTGTGAAATTAAAAATATACACACATAATAGAAATCACTGAATTTCATCATCTATGAAATAGAATTACATTGCAATAAGAGAGTCTCATAAAATGCATCAGCTATACATATATTTTGCTACAGGCAGTAAACAACATCCCACAAATGAGAGGAAGGATTATGCAATTGCCATGAAAAATTGATCATATTACTTTCAAAAATAATACTAATGTATAATGAACAGTTATTAATTTTGAAGAAACAGGTAGCTATACAGCAATATGATGGAATAAGTAAGTTACCAACACACATTTTTTTAATCCCAGGAATCAAGATAAAAACATCAATTTTTGCATAATCCATGGTAAATAGTATTAATTTTAAAAGCTACTGTGTGACATAACACTACATACATAATAAGCAAAGCCCAAGCAAGTTCCACTTATATACATTTTAAAAGTGCTAGCTCTCCTTGTAGAGATCTTTTAACTCCTTGGTTAGCCATGTTCCTAGGTATTTTATTTTTGTGTGTGGCTATTGTATATGGGATCTGTTCTGATTTGATTCTCAGCTAGAATGTAATTGATGTACAGAAATGTTACTGATTTTTGTGTATTCATTTGTTTCAGCAACTTTGCTGAAGTGATTGATCAGGCCTAGAAGCCTTTGGCAGGGTATTTAAGGTTTTCTATATCTATAATCATCTCATCAGCAAAGCGATATTGTTTGACTTATTTGCCTTATTTGGATGCTTTTTATTTCTTTTAGCTTCATTGCTGTGGCTCGGATGTTCAGTGCTAGATTGAATAAGAGTGGTGAGTATGGGCATCCTTGTCTTGTTCCACTTCTCAGAGTGACTATTTCAAGCTTTTGCCCATTCAATAACAGTGAATCTGTCATAGATGGCTCTCATTATGTTACAGTATTTTCCTTCAATGACTAATCTGTTGAGGATTTTTTATTAGGAACGAATATCAGGTTTTATCTATAGTGTTTCTGCATCTATTGAGATAATCCTCTGGTTTTGCTTTTAATTTTGTATATTGTGGTGAATCACGTTTATTGATTTACATATGTTGAAACAAACTTGCATCCTAGGAATGAAACCTACTCAATCATAGTGAATTAACATTTTGATGTGCTGCTGGATTTGATTTACTAGTATTTTGTTGAGTAATTTTGCATCCATGTTCATCAGGGCTTGCAGTTGCATCTATTGGCTTGGAGATGTGTTTTTTTTTTTTTTTTCTTTTTTTCATTGTGTCTTTGCCAGATTTTTTTTTATCATCAGGATGATGCTGGCTTCACAGAATCTATTAGGGAAAATCTCTTCCTCAATATTTTGGAATGGTTTCAGTCAAATTTGTGCCAATTCTCTTCTTTGTATGTTTGGTAGAATTCGGCTGTGAGTCCATCTGATTCAGTGTTTCTTTTAGTTGATAGATTTTTTCTTACTAATTTAATATTACCATTTGTTATTGTTCTGTTCACACTTTCACTTTCTTCCTGGTTCAATCTTGGGAGGTTGTGTGCTTCTAGGAATAATTCCATTTCCTCTAGATTTTCTAATTTGTCTACATAGAAGTGTTCACAATAGTTTCTGCAGATCTTTTGTAGTTCTATGGGATTTGCTCTTATGCCATAATTATTATTTCTGATTGTGCTTATTTGTATATTCCCTTTTATTTCCTTTGTAAATATAGCTAGTGGTCTATCAATCTGGTTTATGCATTTAGAGTATAAATTCATAATTTTATTAATATTTTATATGGATTTGTATGTTTCAATTTTGTTCAGTTCTCTGATTTTAGTTATTTCTTTTCTTCTCTTAGATTTGGAACTGGTTTGTTCTTTTTTTTTCTAGCTCTTCTAGGTTAAATGTTAGATTATTAATTTGAGACCTCTCTAACTTCTTGGTGAAAGCTACAAAACACTGCTAGAGGAAGTCAGAAACTACAGAATTAAATAGAAGGGCATTCCATGTTCATGGATTGGAAGAATCAATATTAAAATGGCCATACAGCCCAAAGCAATGTACGGATTCAATGGTATTTCTATAAAACTACTATTGTCATTTTTCATGGAATTAGAAAACATTTATTAAATCTGTATGGAACCTAAAAATATCTTGAATAGCCAAAGGAATATGAAGCAAAAGGAACCAAGTAGGAGCCATCACATTACCAGATTGCAAACTATAGTATAAAGTTACCGAAACCAAAACAACATGGCACTGGTACAAAAACAGACACATAGACCAATGGAACAGAATACCGAACCCAGGAATAAAGCCACACACCTACAATTATACAAATAAACAATGGGAAAAAAGTATTCCTACTCAATAAATGGTGCTAGATAACAGGCTAACCATAGGCAGAAGAATGAAACTGAATCACTATCTTTCACCATATAAAAAACTAACCCACAGTAGATTAAATATTTAATTTTAAGATTTTGTACTACAAAAATTTTAGAAGAAAACCTAGAAATTATTCTTCTTGACAGCATTTATTTGTCTCGACATTCTTTACTTATCTTGGCAAAGAATTTCTGGCTAAGTCCCCAAAAGCAATTGCAACAAAATAATTTTCAAGTGAGACCTAATTAAACTGAAGAGATACTGCACATCAGAAGAAACTACCAACAGAGTAAACAGAAAATTTCCAGAATGGGAGAAAATATTCACAAACTATGCATCCAACAAAGGTCTAATATCCAGAATCTAAAAGAACTTAAACAAATTAACAAGCAAAAGCAGTGTAATTTTTTAAAAAAATGGGTAAACGATATGAACAGAAACTTCTCAAAAGAAGGCATACCTATGGCCAATTACTATATGAAAAAAAATGCTCATCATTGCATTTCAGAGAAATGAAAATCAAAAACACAATGAGATACTGTCTCACACCAGTCAGAATGGCTATTACTAAGCAGTCAAAAAATAATAGATGCTGGTGAGATTTCAGGAAAAAAAAGAATGCTTATCCACTGCTCCAGGGACCATAAATTAATTCAACCACTGTGGAAAGCAGTTTGGAGATTTCTGAAACGACTTAAAGCAGAAGTATCATTCACCCCAGCAATCTCATTATTGGGTATATACCCAAAGAAAATAAATTGTTCTACCAAAAAGACACATGCACTCATTATGTTCATTGCAGCACTATTCACAATAGCAAAGATATGGAATTTACCCAGACAACAATGGGAGATTGCATAAAGAAAAAAAAAATAATACATATACATTGTGGAATAATATGCAGCCTTAAAAAAGAATAAAATAATTTCCTTGAAGCAAATTGAATGCAGCCAGAAGTCATTATTCTAAGCAAATTAACATGTTAACAGAAAACTAAGTATCACATATTCTCATTTATAAATGGGAGTTAAATGCTGAGTACCCATGTACATAAAAATGGGAACAGGAGACTACAAGAGGTGAAAGGAAAAGAGGGATGTGTTGGCTGAGAAATTACCTATCGGGTACTATGCTCACCACCTGGGCTGATGCAATCATCTTCACCCCAGACCTCAGCAACCCACAATTTACCCATGCAGCAAACATACACACGTACCCCCTGAATCTAAAATATAAGTTGAAAGTATTTTTAAGTGCTAAGATTACATGTAATAGGAGGTACAACAGTAGTATAAATCAACAGTCTCATATTTTAAAAACTTTCTTAACCACTTTGTGTAAAGACTACCCAAACTTGGGCTAGTTACTTTCCATCACTGTACCTCTGTTTGCTTATTTATTAAATAAAGATAATAATAGTGCTTAGCTTCAAAAGATGCTGTGAATATAAAATAAAAATATAAATAGAAGACTTTGTGCATAGCTCCAGAACATTGTTCTCGTTCAGTAAATATTAGCAATGAAACTCATTAAATTATAATTAAGGGGCTATAAGCATGGACTAGAGAGTTAATAAAAATGAATGCTAATTACAAACTAAACTCAAACTTCTTCAGATATTCAGAAGTATATGTTTCCAATTTGGAAAATAGTACTTGGTGAATTTCTTTATCTTCAGACCATAAATTTCCACCTGTGTTTGAAACTGTTTCTATAGATTGAACTGACAAAGTGACTTATGAACCATGATTCTAGGATTAACAGTGTTGTATTTTTAAACTACCATTCTTCAGACTTATTTAATAATTTTAGTACTTTATATTATAGGATACAGTAATAACCATCATGGTATGTTTTACATTTAAAAAAATGCTTGCTGCTTCTCTCTGACATCAGAGTTGAATATACAACTGCCTTTGGACCATGTAATGCTACTTATGAGCAGAACCTTTATAGCAAACATATGGTTTGTGAAGTTCTCCTATTCTTCTGCCATGAAAATAATGTTCCAGCTAGAGGTTGCTTCCTTAGTTTGACTCCAAAAGCCCAGATGACTTGGAACAAAATTAAAACAGGGTCATGCTGAATTTGAAAAGATAAATTATTGTCTACCATTATTATTTATAGGCTAGCAAAATTATAGTGTAATCAAGCTAGTGGTTACTGAAATAGTTATAATAAATATTCAATTTTCTTTTATTTCCCTAGCATTACTCCTCATTAGCTGTTCATAATCCTGCATCCATCTGTAGCTATTAGCATTAACTAGTGGACAAATAACAGAGAGAAATAAAATCATCTATGTAGTAAGAAAAGCTCCAGGACTCAGAGTGTCCCAAAAGCTAAAGGGACTTTATGTGACCAAAGGGTCAAAAGCCCACAGATCACTTCAGATGAGCCCAGTCCAATTCAACTTTGGTTGAGCACATTGCACTGTGTCCAGGACTTGCCTAAGTAGTGGAAAAACTGAGGAATAACATAGTCCTCATGTTCAAGGTTCTTTCAGTCTAATGGGAAAGTAAAACATTCTAAATAGAGTAAAGGATCCTATATTGCAGTCAGATCTGGGAATCAGCCTGTTGCTCTTGCTTCTTTCATTGTACTGTTACAATGAAAGAAGCAGTCATCTCTACACAGAAAACATCCATAGAAGACAGTAGCGAAATGAATCACAGTTACAGTAGAAACGAGATACTCAAACCAGGGAAGGGACTGAAACCAAATCACTGCATTTGACAATGAGTGAATACCAGTGGAACCATACTGACAACATTTTCTGGGTAGATATGAGGGCAACAGTTTGATTTTAAGCAGAATGAGGCCTCAATGGAAAAGAAAAGTGGATCAAATTAATGCAGCTATTTTTTGGTGATATTTGTGTATAAAATATGGATATGATGCAGACTACAGATATATGCCAGGTTCAGTAAAATTGAATGGTTTATTAATTTAGTGTTTTAAAAAAAAGTAGAAAAAGTACATAATTGATAAATCATAATTGCAGATAAGATATCAAATGATGGGATCAAGAGTCCAGGTCATGAGCAGGGCCAGTAATCACTCATCTGAGACTAGATGCAAAGATATTTGAACAGTTAAGTATAAAAGTAGTGGAGAGTTGATGTTTTAGAGATTTTATGCTTAGTGGGCAACCACATTTTGCTGGAAAATTAGACCCCAGTTTCATCTCTGTGGGTAAAGATGACAGAGGTTATAAAGACCTGAGGTGAATGGTAAAGCCTGAGAATAGCCTATGAGTAGAACAGAAAAGAACATAAACCAAATAAAGTAATTTGTAAATCGATAGCAGAACAGTTGAAATATCCATTTCTTTCTTACAGTGCAATTCTATCTACAGATATTTATTCAAAAGAAATAATCTGAAACATACAAAAAGTTCTGAGCAAATTTGTACATCACAGTTGTATCTTGTGAAAAACTAAAGATATCAAAACTATGATGATGGTTTTAAATTACAACTTCTTAAAAAGAGCTTACAGTGATACGGAAAAATATGTAGACTACCCACATATATGATATATTCATTTATTAAAGATCAATAATAGGTCAATCAGTAGAGGGCATAAATATTATACATATGTATGTATAAATATTATATGTAATTTACAATATAACATATATTTTTTTCTACTTTTGTCTACATTTTTACACTGAAAATAGTGATTTTTTTTTTTTTTTTTTTTTTTTTTTTTTTGAGACAGAGTTTTGTTCTTGTTACCCAGGCTGGACTGCAATGGCGCGATCTTGGCTCACTGCAACATCCGTCTCCTGAATTCAGGCAATTCTCCTGCCTCAGCCTCCTGAGTAGCTGGGATTACAGGCGCGCACCACCATGCCCAGCTAATTTTTGTGTTTTTAGTAGAGACAGGGTTTCACCATGTTGACCAGGATGGTCTCGAACTCTTGACCTTGTGATCCACCCACCTCAGCCTGAAAATAAAGTAATTTTAAATAAAATAAGATACATCTTATGTTAAGTCATAGCCAAATGGCAGAAGATTTTAATAGATTGTTGAAGCAGAGCAATAAGCTTGGAATTTGTGTGGTTATTCGCTACTAAGAGTGTTATTTCACATACCCAAAGTCTCAATGTATTCTTAATTATGAAAGATAGAAAATTCAGCTCGGGGAACATAGGGAGCTCCCATCTCTACACATAGTCTAAAAATTAGCCAGCATGGCGACACACAACTGTGGTCCTAGCTACTAGGAAGCCTGAAGCAGAAAAATTTCCTGAGTCCAGGAATTTGAGGCCGCAGACAGCTGTGATTGTGCCACTGCACTTTAGCTTGGACACCAGAGTGACACCCTGTATCAAGAAAAAAAAAAAGAAAAGATAAAAAGTGAAAGAGAAAATAGTCAAGTCAACCAAAATGTTCATGGAGGTAACCATAGATTAACCCTATGAAGTCCAGTACTTCTCAATTTACTATTCACTAGACTTTCTTAGGTATCTGTGTCAGTCAATTTTTGTGCTGCTATAAAAAAATACTTGAGGCTGGGTAATTTATAAACAGGTTTGTTTTAGTTCATTGTTTCTGCAGGCTGTACAAGAAACATGGTACCAGTATCTGCTTCTGGTGAAGGCCTCAGGAAGCTTAAAACCATGGCAGAAGGTGACTGGAAGACAAGCATACCACATGGTGAAAGTGGGAGCAAGAGACAGTGGGAGGTGCCACACTCTTTAAAACAACCAGATCTCACATTAACTCAGAGCAAGAAGAATACACTCATTACCACAAAGATGGCACAAAGCCATTTGTGAAGGATCCACCTCCATGACACAAACACATCCCACCAGGCCCCCGCTCCAACATTGGGGATGACATTTCAACCTGAGATTTGGAAAGGACAGGTATTTAAACCATATCATTCTGCCCCTGCCCCACAAAATCTCATGTTTCTCATACATTATAAAATAAAATAATTATTTCCCAGTAGTCCCAAAAAGTCTTACCTCACTCCAGCGTCACTCAGAAATCCCAATTCCAAAGTCTTAAGTCTCATCTGATACTCAAGTCAAGTTCATTCCACCTATTAGCTTGTAAAATCAAAAAAGTTATTTATTTCCAATAGACGATGGTACAGTCATTAGGTAAATATTCCCACTCAAAAAGGGAGAAATAAGTCAAAAGCAAAGGGCAGCAGTCTAGAAGCAAGTCTAAAACCTAGTAGGGCATACATTAGACCTTAAAACTCCAACATTATCCTTGATTCCAAGTCCTGTATCCTGGTGATATGGTTTAGCTAAGAACCACCCAAATCTCATCTCGAATTGTAGCTCCCATAATTCCCAGGTGTTGTGGGAGGGACCTGGTGGGAGGTAACTGAATCATGGGGTTGGGTCTTTCTGATGCTGTTCTTGTGATAGTGAATAAGTCTCACCAGATCTGACGGTTTTATAAAGAGGAATTCCCCTGCATAAGCTCTCTTGTTTTCCACCATGTGAGACATGACTTTGATCCTCATTCGCCTTCTGCCATGATTGTGAGGCCTCCACAACCACATGAAACTGTGAGTCAATTAAACCTCTTTTCTTTATAAATTACAGTCTCAGGTATGCCTTTATTAGCAATATGAGAACAGACTAATACACCTGGTGTGAGGAGTAGACTCTCAAAGCCTTGGGCAACTCTGCTTCTGTGGTTTTTCTGGATGCAGCCAGTGCTACTGTTCTGATGGATTGAAATCCAATGCCTGTGGCTTTTTGAGGCTGAGATTGCAAGCTGTTGGTAATTCTACCATTCTTGGGTCTGGAGGGTGGCAGTCTCATTCCCACAGCTCCACTTAGCAGTGCCCTTGTGGGGACTCTTTATGCAGCCTCCAACACCACATTTCTCCTCAGCATTGTCCTGAGAGAGTTTTTCTGTGGGGGATCTTCCTCTGCAGCAAGCTTCTGCCTGGGACCCCAGCCTTTTCAATACATCTTCTGAAACTCAGGGGGAAGCTGCCAAGTCTCCTCTATTCTTTTATTCTGTATACCTGTAGGCTTAACACCATGTGGAAACCACCAAGCCTTATGGCTTTCACCTTCTGTAGCAGTAGGCATGTAAAGTGCAGCCTCCTGGGGTGGCAGGCCGACACCCTAAAACCATTCTTTTCTCCTAGACCTCTGGGCCTGTGATGGAAGTGACAGTGTTGAAGACATCTGAAATGCCTGTGAGGTCTTTTTCCCATTGTCTTGGCTATTAGTGCTTGGTTACTTTGTAGTCATGCAAATCTCTCTAGCAAGTGGTTGCTCCACAGCTTGCTTGGGTTGTTTCTTTACCACAGGGCCAGGCTGCAATTTCGTGTGCTCTGTCACCCTTTTAGACACCGTTCCAACTTTAAGTCATTTACTTGTTCTCATAATGATCACAAGCTGTTAGAAGCAGGCCACATTTCAAACACTTTGCTACTTAGAAATTTCTTCCACCAGATAGATACCCTAATTCATCACTCCTAAGTTCAACCTTCCACAAATCTCTAGAGCATGGATAAAATGCAGCTATTTTTTTTTGCTACTATGTAACAAGGGTGACCTTTGCTCCAGTTTCCAATAAGTTTCTCATTTCCATCTGTGACCTCTTCAGTCTGGCCTTCACATTCCATTTCTCTATCTAACCAGTCTCTAATAACTTCTAAACTTTCCCTCATCTTCCTGTCTTCTTCTGAGCTTTCCAAACTCTTACAAACTCTGCCTGTTACCCAGTTCCAAAATTGCTTCCAGATCTTCAGGTACCATCTTTAGAGCAATGCTTAACTCCATGGTATCAATTAGTATCATGTTAGTCCATTTTTGCATTGCTATAAAGAAATACCTGAGTCTGGGTAATTTATAAACAAAGCTTTATTTTGGCTTATGGTTCTGAATGCTGTACAAGAAACATGGCACCAGTATCTGTTTCTGTTGGGGGCCTTAGGAAGCTTACAATTGCATGAAATGTGATGGGGAGCCAGACATATCACAATGTGAGAGCAGGAACAAGATAGAGACAGAGACAGAGAGAGAAAGAGAGAGAGAGAAAGGGACATGCCACACTATTTTAAACAACCAGATCTCACATGAACTCCAAAAAAGAGCTCACTTATTACTGTGATAATAGTATTCACTAGCAACCTGCCCCGAAGACCCAAAGACCTCCCACCAGGCCCTAACTCCACATTGGGGGTTATATTCTAATGTGAGATTTGGAGGGGACAAATATCCAAACCATATCAGTACCTAAAATGCAAATTATGATTAAACAGAGTCAAGGTGACAATTTGTATCTCTAATAAGTCCCCAGTTAATGTTCATGTTGCTAGGAAGCTTGGACCACAATTTGAGTAACAAGGATCTTGTCTATTTAAGGAATTCATTAAGAATTAATTCTAAATGGTTATGACGTAGTCATTTGGATGCTCAAAAATAACAGTAAGATAAAACTCGAAGAAAAAGTGATTTCTCATCAAAGTCATAGAATAGTATAGAAGTATAGAATAGTATGGAAGCTATCTTAAGGAGAAATAAGTTTTCAGAAAGAGTTTCCTATCTCCTCAGGATTAGTAGAAATAGCAACCTGAACATCAAGGCTAGTGAATCCAGCTACAATTTTTCTTTCTCACTTTAATTCTTATTGATAAAAAATACATTACCAGTAGAATTACTAATATAATAAATATGCTGTTTAGGAAGAGAGAAAAAGCATTTAATTCTATCTCATTAGCCCTAGGTATAGATTTAATTAGGTCAATGGAATAACTTAAAATACCTGAAGGAATACCGAGGGAATTAGTTACAAACAGGAGTAGATTTACCATAAAGCTAGTGAAGCTTATGCTTCAAGGATTATCAATTGCATAGTCATTTCTGGGGTCCTGGTCATAGCAATGTGTTCCATGTCACAATATATTTATATACAATTCCCAAAATAGGATAATTTAATACACTTGGTTTAAACCATTGTCTTTTTTTATCCAGATCTTAATTCTGTCTTATTTTTCTTTGTATCATGTGGCAGGAAGGTTTTTGTGTACAGCTGGGAGGATCGTTGAACTGGAGATATATTTAATTAGGATTTGGTGGGATATGGTTATGTAGTTTGTAGTAAATTTCATTCATAATTATGTTATTTCTGGGCTTATTACTATAGGAGTTCTCCTCCAATCCCCCACAGCTGACTCACCCAGCATCATTTTTAAAAGGTACAGAGAGTTATAGCATGATAACAATTTGAATTTTTACACTTCAAAATCATACAACTCAAATGAAAAAAAAATGACACAGGTTTCCAATTTGACCATAAACAAATTTGTTAAAATTCAAAAATAAAATATGCTATTAGTAATTTTTAACAAATTGCTTTGATGCAATTTTCCCAGAGTGAGAAAAATTATTTTTATCTTATCTCAATAGAAAATATTTTAAAATTCTAATTTGAAGGAAAAATAAAAGCTTATGTATTCCCCAAAATATGGAAAAGGGATTGTAAGGGTATATGATTTTGTATTTAGTATTATAAAGTATAGAATTTATTTACTTTAAGCAGTATGTTTTTATTTGGGGAACACATATGTAGGTTTTAGTTTTATAAAATTTATAATTTATTTTGTTTAATTTTCTCATCGAAATACATACTGATTTTAAAACTAATTTTGTATTTATCATATTTAATTTTTTGTCTTTATAAAACAACCTTTACTTTATAAAATGTACAAATCTCACAATACCTGGTATGCCCTGGATGTAATCACTTCACTTCTCTGAATTTGTTTTCTCATTTGTAAAGTAATAACTCACTCTGGGCTAGAGGAAGGATTAATTGAAATAGTAAATGTGTTCAGTATAGGTCAGTAAAGGTCAATAAATGTCAGTTGTGTTTTTTGCCATTACATGTATACATAGCCAACATTTTAGTTATTGAGAGTTATTTCTTTCCTCCATCCAGCCTAACTTCTCTGCTCAGGAAGATATCTAATATCAAAATCAAATTGATGTAGCCTCTGCTGGAAATTCTTTCAGTGATCTCTACTTTCTACAGGACTCATTTATAAAACTATTTTAATTAGAACTTTTGATGTGTACATTTGAGATTTACCACATTATGTATTGGGATACATGTATATGTACGTGTGTGTATGTGTGTGTGTGTATACATGTATGTATGTATGTATATATTTACATATATATATAAATGGTTACTCTAGTGAAGCAGAATTACATATCTATCATCTCATATACTTCTTTTGATGAGGCTCTTTACAATTCAATTTTCTCCTACTTCTCCAACTGCATCTCTTAAAATTTCAACCTTTCACAGTTTTCAGATACAATACATGTTTACATGTTGGAGATCCACGTCATGCCCTTTTACTTTTCTCTCCTTTGTATATGGAATCCCTTTTTTTCAGAAGTCTTTCTCTCTTTCATAACAATATAAATGTCTACTCATTCTTTAACAATGATCTTAAATCTAGATTGTGTAAGATAAGGATTTGCACTTACCTTGTGCCTTAGTCATCCTTCTGTTGCTAGAACATGACAAACAGTAATTTATAAAGAATAAAAGTTTATTTGTCTCATATTTCTGGAGGCTGGGAAGTCCAAGAGCCTGGTGCTGGCATTTGACAAGTGCCACTCTATAAAAGAAATGGAAGGGCCTGGAAGACAGAGAGAAAATTGGAGCTGAACTTATTCTTTTATCAGGAGCCAACTTTCACAAAATATGGTCTTAATTCATTCATGATGGCTCCACCCTCATGACCTAATAACCTCTCAAAGACCCCACCTCTTAATTCTTTTACCATAGCATTCAAGTTTCCAACACATCAACTTTTGGGGGAAAAATCAAACATAGTATTGTGCATCAATCTTATTCACTTAGTGAAAATATTGTTAAATATAGTAGACAACATCTTATGAACAAGCTGTTCCAAAGCAACAGAAAGAAACTCTCAAACTCTTTATATGAGGACATGCTCTATATAGCATTGTTTGTGCAGAACAATGTTGAAGGCCACATAAATGAAGTGAGTAAATAAAATATACTAGGAGCACACAAAGAAATATTTTGAACAGCTAGGCAATTTATTATGTTCATTTTTATTATTGAGGAAAAAAGTAGAAATGAACTCCTACGGCATAAATCCATTGTGTACATTAAAACATATACAGAACAAACATTTTCACTCAAAAACACAAATATTTAATACATTTGAGTGAGTACCTGTAATGAGAAGAGTGGGGCAGTCCTGGAAATGCTACATGAAATCTCTAATGCCTGAACTCACGCAAACACAAGATTATGTTTTCTCCCCCTTGTTATTTTACGTCTCTTTCAATATGTTTTGTTTGGGTGTTCTAATTTACTTAGCATCTTAGTCTGTTTGTGCTGCTATACAAATACCTGAGACTAGGTGTTTTATAAAGACCAGAAATCAATTTCCTCATAACTCTTAAGTCTGGGAAGTCCAAGAGAAAGATACAGGCCTGTTTAGTGTCTGGTGAGGGCCTCAGTTTTTGCTTTCAAGATGGTGCTTTCAACATTGTGTCTTCTCATGATGGAAGAGCACTAAGATAAATAGAGAACTATGTGACTTCTATCTAGCCCCTTCATACAGCACTAATGCAGCATTTCCAGGACTGCCCCACTCTTCTTCTTATTGCAGGCACTCACTCAAATGAATGAAGGCTGATGCCTCATGACTTAATCACTTTCCGAAAGTCCACACCTCTTAATACCAGCAAAATGAGGGTTAAGTTTCAACATGAATTTTGGAGAGGACACAAACCATAGTAATTATTGGGCTCAATGTCTCTCTGAAGGTAGAAAAACAATCCTGTCACTGTCATCCAGAAATACTTATTAAAAAAGCAGATATTTTAGAATTACCGAATGAGAATATATTCTAATAGAGCCTAGAAATATATGTCCTGAAGAAGTAACCCAGGTGTTTTTTTAAAAGTGTTCTTTGAAAACGATAGACATAAACTGTGGGACACATGAAGTCAGAGGCACCAGAATCTCATGGACACAAGTTCTTCAAGAGATGCTATCAACCATTCTTGACATTAGTCAAACATCATAATTATGTAATTATTTAATAAACATTTGTTTAAAGACTAACTGGATTAATGATTTAATGACTGGCATTACTTCATAGACAATAGATAGGTAGAAGAAATCCAGACTACCAAAAAAATTTATAAATCAAACATAAGTAGTTAGAAAAACCTTATTTTACACAATAATAGAGCTCCAAGTTCATTTATCAATGTACAATTAGCATATATACTTATATATACACATTTGACCATACGTATGTACCATATATGTGTATATGTATATGTGTATATATATATGTATATGTATATGAGAAACTTCTCTAGTTTCTAACAAAGACAATGAATAGCATGCATGATTCCAGAAGACTAAATGGTAGCATAATAGCATAGATGTTTGCCTGCTGTGTACATGCCTAAAATTTGCATTAGTTTTTGTATCCAACTTTCCTTAATAAGATTGGTAGTCCATTTGGAGTAGATTTGAGCCAGACTTTAAAAATAATGATTTGCCCTTGACTATATAGGTCAACTTCTCCTGGGAATTTGTGCCAGTTCAGGAAATTTCAAAATGTTCTTTCATTGAAATAACTGTGTTCAAGCAAAAGGCATGCTGGGATTTGCCATTTTGGCTGCCATTACAATTACCCCTATCAGTATCTATGCACAGATGCTCAGTGTGGGTAACTATCACTGGCAGGTTATGCTGGCAGCTCATACAAATGAATAATCATTGGCTCATGATCACCTCGACTCCCTAGATCACTTGGAATGGCCCAGCTGGGCTAAGTAGGAAATCTAGCTAACGAGAGGGATTTTTTTTACCCTCTAGTCATGATGCATAATATACAGGATTTCACACAACTGTCTTTTAAAAAGTTTATCCTACAGTTTTAAAAGTTATTTAAAATGTATTTGTTGTATCTTATTAATTAAAAGTTTATATTGGGTATAAGACAATCATTCAGTGAATAATTTAAGTTTTGAAATTCACACTTAAATGGGACATTACTTTTTCCTATGATACTTTGTCCAATTGCTAATGAATAGCATGAGTCCAGCTGCTCACTGTGAAATTGCCACTCTTGCACCATGCATACAATAAAATAAGGAACACAGGAACTGTTATTAAAGCTGAACAGAAAATGCTATTTTTAAATGATCCAATCTATCTAATAGCAGCTAAGTAATGAAGTAAACATCATTAGTAAACTTTTCAGCCTATATTTACATTTTGCTACCTTTCTCCTACCCCATTTCACAGAGTTTCTGAGGATACAGTTTACTCTTTATGCTTAAATTGCCGATTTACAATTTACTGGGCCACTGGCATCAGGAAGATATGTGCACTATATTCAACACTACTAATTCACTCTAAAGAACCACACAGAGAGGAATGGGAGAAAGAATCACTTTAATGTGTCTTCATCAGAAAACATGAAGGTACAGTGTTCCTAGATCCTGGGACAGTGAGGAACTTTTAAGACCAATTAACATCTAACCAAAACATGATAGAACAAGTTTCCCCAAACTTCTTCAAAATCTGACTCAATCCAATGTCTTTGATCTATGGAAAGGTATTACACATTTTACGTTTGAGATGGTATAAGTATAATACAGAAGAATTCATAAAGTCTTTTATCTTGAATTTCTACATATAATTTAAAGGGAAATTATAATTTCTAATTATGAAGTTGTTAGGAGTATTTCTTGAAATTGCTTTATTCTTACCTGAGGAGTACTGTAACTTCTTTTATGACTAAAATTATTACTGAATTATAATCTCTATGGATTTAGATCTTCCTTTTCCTTTTTTCAATGTATGATTGTTTACCTTAACTTCCAAAATGTAGCAGTATGCCATTTTTTACTTCCACCTCCCAGCCTTTATTTTGCATTCTTCTTCAGATGCATCTTGAATTTCAGAATTTCTACTATTTGCAGCTTTCTTCTAGCTCTTCTTACTACTCTATATATTTGCCCAGGTAGCTCCCATATTAACATTACAATCTCTGACATACTCATTTTAATCTATGCCCTCAGGTCATTTCTCTACCCGAGCTTCAGTCTGAAATAGGCAGATGACAACACAGCTTGAAATTCAAATAAAACCCTAATATTCGCTTTGATTATTTTCTCACCACATGTTTATTTTTCTGCTGCTCTCAGTCATTTTATGTTATCACTATGTATCCAGGTCAATAAAGAAACCTTGGACACATCATTGATCCTACTCTCTCATCTTTCATTTCAAATCAACCACCAAATCAATATGAATCTTCCATGCTTTTGTTTGCATTTCACAGTTCCATCTCCCATTAGCTTAGTGAAACACTAGCAACTGTTTTGTATATGAGAGTAATGCAATAATTAAGCTTCCTGCCTTGGTCTCAGCACTCTCCAATTCATTCCCCACAATGCATCAAAAATAATCCTCTATCTGACTTTACTATTCCACTGTAATAGCTCAATCCCTTGATACTTTTCAATTTCCTTAGGATAAAATCCAAGTGTCTTAGTATGGATTGCAAAGTCCTCCATGATCTGCCTTCTAATCTATTGCTAATCTTGTTCTTAGACTCCACACCGTAGATGTAATGAGCTACTTTCAATTTCCCAGAGAAACATTCATTCCTTTGGTCCAGACTTTGTTATGCTGCTGTTATCTGGAACATTTTTAGTTTCTTTTTTTCAACCCTTATAACACTATACTTACTAAAGTAAGAGTCTGTTCTACACTTTTTCTCCCCATACCCTTCTAGATTTCAACTATTGAAATATTTATTACAATTTGTTGAAAATTATTTTACTAGCCATCTCACCCACTGGATCTTAATTTCAGTGAGGGAAAGGGTCTGTTTCTGAATGTCTACTTGGTGTCTCCAGCATCTATTTCCCTATATATAGATATATGTGTACTTGTATAGATAGGCATACACACACACACACACACACACACACACATATATATGCTCAGTGAGTATTTTTAATAAATATACTAATATATATTTTGGAGTTTTTCCACATGAAAACTAATCTAATAAAATACTTTTTTCTGTTCTGAAACCTAGGGACACCGTTTTTAAAAATAAAAGGATTAGCCTATAAATCCCTATATTATTTACTCTCTCTGGTCATCCTATATTTTCTGAAACAATTTGATACAAATGTATGTGCCTTGAAAACATACAATGTTCCTCCATTTTGATTAGAGAAGAAAAAGTGTGCAACAAACCAGAAAAATTAGAGAAAAGAAGGAATTTTTAAGAGAACCAGATATGCTGATGATATAAAAGCAAACACCTGGGCTGGGCGCGGTGGCTCACGCCTGTAATCCCAGCACTTTGGGAGGCCGAGGCGGGTGGATCACGAGGTCAAGAGATCGAGACCATCCTGGTCAACATGGTGAAACCCCGTCTCTACTAAATATACAAGAAAATTAGCTGGGCATGGTGGTGCTTGCCTGTAATCCCAGCTACTCAGGAGGCTGAGGCAGGAGAATTGCCTGAACCCAGGAGGCAGAGGTTGCGGTGAGCCGAGATTGCGCCATTGCACTCCAGCCTGGGTAACAAGAGCGAAACTCCGTCTCAAAAAAAAAAAAAAAAAAAAAAGCAAACACCTGTGAAGCATAAGATGCAAATAAGAAAACTTGTAAATTTAAATTCATTCAAATATTAAAGAAATAAAATATGACTATTTTTAAGGAGCCTTACATATAAACAACAGTATTACATTAAAGTTGGCCTGACTTTATAAATTAAAACATTATTTGATTTAACATCTAGAAAAAGTATGTAAGACAGTATGTTTTTAGCTCTATCATATAAATGACAAAATTGAAGCATAGGGTAAAACCTTTACACAAATCATGGAGTCAGTAAATGCAGAGGTAGCATTCATACTCAGATCCACAGTTCTTAATTTCATTCTTGGTCAGTGTAAAATACATCAGCATGTTTTTGTTGTTGCTGTTGTTGTTGTCTTGTGTTTTTTGTTTGTTAGTTTTGTTTTGTTTTTTGAGATGGAGCTTTGCTCTTGTCGCCCAAGCCGGAGTCCAGTGGCGCCTTCATGGCTCACTGCAACCTCTGCCTCTCCAGTTCAAGAGATTTTCCTGCCTCAGCCTCCCTAGTAGCTGGAATTATAGGCATGCACCACATGCCCAGCTAATTTTCTATTTTTAGCAGAGATGGGGTTCCACGTTGGTCAGACTGGTCTTGAACTCCTGACTTCAGGTGATCTGCATACCTGGGACTCCTAAAGTGCTGGGATTACAGGCCTGATCCACTGTGCCCAGCTATCAGCATGACTTTAATTAGAATGTACTTCCAACTAACTCTGGTCACTGGATTAGACAATTATCCAATTCTCTTCACTTACCATTCATACATCAAAGTCCTATTTTATGGTATAATAATTCATAATATATTTAGGAAAATGTTCATTAAATACAGCATACTAGATTATTAAAAAATTTAAAAACAAGTAGCTTTTCTAAAAAATTTTAATTTTTTATTTCCATAGGTTTTGGGGGAACAAGTGGTGTTTGATTACAAGAGTAAGTTCTTTAGTAGTTACTAGTGAGATTTTAGTGCACCCATCACCTGAGCAGTATACACTGAACCCAATATGTAGTCTTCTATCCCTCACCCACCTCCCACCCCTTTTTCTGGAGTCCTCATAGTTCATTGTATCATCCTTATGCCTGTGAATCTTCATAGCTTTTATAAATAAGTCTTTGTCACACAGATATGAGATAAAAGCCATAGCACTTGTGAATCAAATAGAAACTTTTGAGTTCCTCAGCAACAAAATGATATTCATATTCTTCCAAGGGAGTACCTCTACAATCAGTAATGGTCTCCTCCAATCCATTTTTGATGCAATAATCGAAGATATTTTTCTAAAACTCATGTAAGTTTATGCCCCTACCAGTTTACAAAAGGTTAGTGTTCTTTCGTAACTATAATGGCCGTGCTTTGTTGCTTACCTTGCGTACATTTTCCGCCTCTTTTATGCCAGAAGTTTTTAACTGGAGGTGCTTTTACCCTCTGGGGAACACTTGGCAATGTATGGAGACATTTTTGGTTTTTACAATGGGGAAGAGGATGTAACTATTATTGAGTGGGTATAAGACAGGGATGTAGCTAAACGCCTTCAATGCATAGCACAGTCTCTCACCACGGAGAATGACTGGCCCAAAATTTTAACATTACCAGGACAGTGAAACCATCTTCTATGTTTGACAATATGTCAATTCATTTATATCAGTAATGTGGTTAGTCGCAAGAAAAAAAAACAAAATTCACCAAATTAACATATAAAATACTTTATGGATATAATCCCTGCTGACATCTCAACATTATTTATGGTTACTCTGCTTCCTTGCTCTGAATTATCTGCCATTTATAAAAATCATGTATGTATCTGCCAAGATGAGATAAGCTGTACCACATTGAGAAACAACTCTAAAATACCAACTGCTTATGGTCACAAACTTTATTTCTTATGCTATATGCCCAAAGTAGATTGATAAGAGTGTTCTCATTATACTGAAAGAAACTCAAGCAGATGGAGGGTCTATCATCTTAAGAAACTTTTATTTCATGCTGAGTCTTCAGGTTTCAGAGTGGCAAGAGAAGCGAATGTGGAACATTGTAATCTGCCCCTTAGTTGCTTCTATCCAACAATAAAATACACCACTTCCACTCAGATTGGCCACAACATCTTGGCCAAACTAGTCACATGGTTGTGGTCTTACCAAAGGGATACTTTCTTGGAAGAAAAGAGAAATTAGAACTCTTAGTGAGCATTAGTAGTATCTATTCCCATGGGTTATTTTTTCCCCATGTTTTCACGACTCATATTTAAGTTTAATTTAATGCATCGCTTCTTAGATAAAGCCATCCTGATTATTTTTTCTGGACTTGGTTAGATGCCTCTCTCTGCTGCCCTTATCACAACTTGTACATAGATCTCATATTTAGTACTTGTTATTGTGAAAGTCACTAGTTTGCCTCTGCTTGATGACTGCTCCTTGGCAGTGGAAGTTTCTTATTTATTGCTAATTTCACAAAATCTAGCATACACAAAATGTTTTAATTAAACTGTTTGATACAAATGCACAAAATATCTCTTAGTCAAATTATACAATAGAACACTTAAGAATCACTTATTTATTTTATTTTTTTTAATCAAACAAGAGCCTCTTGCCTCTCCAGGTACCTGATGATTCATTGACTTAAATATCTATCCATATTTGCTTCTTTTTCCAATATGAGAAAATGGCTCTTATGTCTTCATAGCATCATAAAATATAATTCGAAAGTATTGTAAAAATCATGTTGCATAAGTTATATCATTTTTAGGATACTCAAGGCTACAATTTTTCTTTAAAAAATTGCCATTACTAAGTAAAGATAAGAGAAATTATTGAGGCTAGTCAAACTCTTGTTCAACCTAGATTGCCTTCAAGCAACTCAAGTATCTTCAGTTTTAACTGCAAACAGCTTTCAGCAGTCCCTGAAGAAAAAAAATGATCTGGCACACAGTGGTGAATCTAATGGGTCCCAAAGAAACTCAAAATTGTTTGAGAAAGATTGAATTCTCCCCCTCCTGAAGACACAGTTTTTTTCATATTACTGTGAACAATATTTACCTCATCACTGTTGCAGAAATAGACCTTATTCATATATTAAAACTCTTTCCTGAATACATCTAGCTGTATAATTCAATTCCAGGGAAAGGTCACTGGGCTAAGACTCAGGAGACTCTATTTCTTTTCCAAATCTTGCCAGTTTTAGTCAGGTCACTATGATTAAGTAACTAAGATTTTTCTGAGCCTTAGTATTTTTTTTTTTTTTGGAACAAAAGTCGATTTAGTAACCGTTGTCCCATTCATTTCTATTATCAGCAATGAGTTATTCACATTACTGTAATATAATATAAAATTTAAAACTAAAAATAAATATAAAGTCATTAAAATAGTATTATCATTGATGTAGCATAGCAATTAGAATAAACTTGCATTCCTTACAATATAAGCTACTTAACTATTGAAACTCTTTACCCATTGAAAAATAATCATAAAAAGAAGCAATAAAAAAATTTGTTTAAAAAATGAAATATATGTTCAATAAATTAAATATAAGTTCAATAAATAATAGATATGTAAAAATATAATTCCCAGAAAGTATAATAATAAAGTTTAAAAAAATAAATTATTAATGCAACTTCAGTGGAATGTTAAGTAAATACATGCACTGTTAGTTTTCCTGAACTAACTAATAAAGGCAGATAATTTAGCTTTGTATGCCAAAATACAGAGTATTTTCTTTGGACAAGGGACAGTAAACCTTCTTCTGTAAGAATATTATTGTACCATTTAAAAATCCAAGATAAAAATAAATTTAATTTAAAAAATACAGGAATATAAGAATTATTTAGTAACTATGCAATTCAGCAACTATTCAACCAGAAAACCAGAAGGAACTATTAGGAAATGAAAGAAATGGAAGGAAACAAAATCATAGCAACAAAGAGAAACAGTGATAATAAAATAGGAATCTAAAAACGTTAAGCCCTGATTCTTACTCCAAAGCAAAAATTGTTTCTAGAGAACAATTTTCAGTTCTAAGGAAGTTAACTTCAATGCATGGTGTACATCATGCTGTAAGAAGCAGTGTTTTACGGTGCTTTTAAGAATGGGGACACTGGAACCCAGCTGTGTCACCAAACAGCACTATGCCTAATATCATAATGGGAACTCAATAAATATTAGCTGCTTTTGCTATTGAGATTTTTGCGACTGTTGTAATTTTTAACTATAAAGATTAATCTACAAACAAGAAAGATAATTCTGCAGTTTACTCTGAAGCCATAGGTTTACATCCTCAGGAATGACAAAGTAAGACAAAGGAGACAGAAAGCTGAACAGATCCACTTGCTTCTTAAGCTTGATGGAGCTTGCAAGGGCCTGAAGCAGGAGTCAGAGTTTGCTGTAGGATTTCAAACTCTTTTCATTAAATACAGTGCTTGTTCAAAAGTATCACAGTTCCCCTATGATTGTAACTACTCAGTAAATATTAAACAATCAATAAACTGTTAACTTCCTCTCTTCTTTCTCTACCCTGTGGATAAAATGCAGGGGTTCCTTGAAACCTACTCTCAGAAACTCACTGACTTGAGTCATCTCTTCATTTTGGAGGGATTCACCTACTGGGATGTGTCAAAAAGCTGAAGTACCTGCAGAAACAAATGTCTGAATCCAGTCTTCTCTTATAATAGCCCAAATATCAACTGCTTTTATTTCTTCTGGGATTTCTCTGAATTCACCTTTTTTCCCCCTTGGTGTTCCATACATACAAACATCAAATGGAGACAGTTTACCATCTTTTATAATTTTTATTAAATCAAATGCATTGTTGGGGAACCTAAAATTGGTAAAAATAGAATGATGGATTATTTGTGAATTTACATCACTTGGAATAATACTAAAATAAAGAAAATTGATGGTTTCCTTGTTCTATCATTCCATATTAATTTCAAAGTGAAATTTGGTGAATTACACTTTGTACAAATTTTATATTTCATTTTTATTATATATGCATGTGTCTATACATGTGTATATGTGTGTATAATATATATGTATACATAAATATATTTCATTATTTTTCTGAAAGAAAGACCAACGTTAGCAATGTTTTTTTTCTATAGTACCAGAGAGTATATATTATAAGCTTTGCTAGTCACATCTAATCTTTGACACATATTTATTCTTCTGTGTTTTTTGTTTGTTTGTTTCACATTGTTTGTTTTACAACCTTTTAAACATGTAAGCAACATTCTAACATGGCCTTACAAAAAACAGGCTACTGCTGCATGTGGCCCTGGGGCTATAACTTGCTGACTCTTCAGTTAGATGCTACATGCACCTTACCAACAATCATGCTGAGAGTGAAGATGCACAGGGAGTGGGATACATGTCAAAGATAAAACTTGTTTTTTCATTCTTCTGATCTTGAAAACAGACAAGAAAAAATATGTACTGAATGGACTTACATTTTCTGCCACTAAAAATATATACTTAATGATACTCAAATTTATATACACACTGGCAGCTCTACAGTGACTCCCCCAGACCCCCACAGTGATCCCTGCTTCCTGGTAATCACCTTGTCCCCTCCCATGAAATGTGTACTAGGTTTTCCGATTTACTTGTAAAAATAAGAATATTAAAGAAGAAATGGTGGGTGTGGTGGCTCAAGCCTGTAATCCCAACATTTTGTGAGGCTGAGGTAGGCAGATCACGAGGTCAGGAGTTTGAGACCAGCCTGACCAACATGGTAAAACCCCGTCTCTACTAAAATACAAAAATTAGCCTGGCATAGTGTACACCTGAAGTCCCAGCTACTCGGGAGGCTAAGGCAGGAGAATTGCTTGAACCCAGGAGGCGGACCTAGGGACACTGCAGCCTAGCAGCAGAGTGAGACTCTATCTCAAAAAAAAAAAAAAAAAAAAAAGTAGAGATGGGATGTCAATCCTGAAACTAGGTTGTGAAAAGACTGTGGCTTTCATTATGGATGTCTTTTCTTGTTTTTTCCCTCAGCTCTTTCTATCTGGAGAAATAAGCTGTCATGTTGTGAACAGACCTATTTAGAGGGCTTATGTGCTGAGAAACTGTGTCTCTGGCTAACAGCAACGTGGCTCGCCAAAACTCACGAGGGTGAACTTTGTAATAAAGCCTTTGCCATTCAAGCCTTGAGAGAACTGCAGACCTTTGATGGTTAATTTCATGTGTCAAATGTCTGGGCCATGGTACCTAGATATGTGGTCAAATATTATTCTGAATATTTCTATGATGGTGTGTTTGTTTGTTCTTTTTCTTTTTTGGATGATATTAACATTTTAGTCAACAGACTTCAAATAAAGCAGATTCCCTTCCATAATATGAATGGGTTTTATTCAATCCATAGAAGGCCTTAATAGAACAAAAACTGACCTTCCCAAGCAAGATGAAATCTTGCCAGCAGAATCCCTCTGGACTCAAACTGCAACTCTTCTCTGAATCTCCAGCCTGCCTGTCTAGCCCATCAGAATTTGAACTCCCTAAACCTCACATTAACAATTCCTTAAAATAAATCTCTCTCTGTTTCTGCCTCTCTCTGTCTCTCTCCTCTCATACAACCCGCACCAACACAGACACACACACCCTGTTGGTTTTATCTGGAGAACCCTGACTAATACAGGTTAATACAGGCACCATCTGACAACTTGACTACAAACTACTGAGAACAGAAGCTACAGGCACACGCCCAAGTTGCACCTGGATCCTTAATCCACAAAAAAATGTAAGATCATAAATGCTTTTTGATCTATATGCTAAATTGTGTGGTAATTTGTTACTTAGCAACAGATAACTATCACAGATATGCTTATGTGAGTATATAGATCTAGCTTATTTAAATGTTTTTTATTTCTTCTTTTGAGAAAGCATACTCTCAAAATATATTTCCCCCTAGTGTCTAAAACGTGTATCAAGAATTTGTAGATATAAATCAGAGATTTTTTTAATCAGTTGACTTATATTTGGAGATTTTATTGATTTTTTTAAACTTTTATTTTTAAGTTCAGGGGTGCACGTGTAGGTTTGTTACATACGTGAACTTGTGTCATGCGGTTTTGTTGTACAGATTATGTCATCACCCAGTTATTAAGCCTAGTTCCGGTAGTTATTTTTCCTTTAGTTTTTGGAGATGGAGTCTTGCTCTGTCGCCCAGGCTGGAGTGTAGTGGCATGATCTAGGTTCACTGCAATCTCCACCTCCCGGGTTCAAGCAATTCTCCTGCCTCAGATTCCCGAGCAACTGGGACTACAGGCATGACTGCTATATTCTGAAACATGTTTTATCATTTAGCCATATCCTGAGCATTTTGCTTTTACAAAAAATATAGAAATTTTTTATGGCTTACAGAATAGACTAGGTGGTTATTTTCTCACCAGCGCCTTGGACAGAATAAAGGCACCTTGAAGTAGAGCTGGAATCCCATGACATCATCTTTGTGATCAGGCATGGCCACTCAGAACAAAACCTCATGGCATCATTATGCTCTGATCCACAGTGGTACTGACTGAAATAATTATTATGCCTATACTTGGAAGATAATCAACTTCAAGCAAGATAATTCAAGACAATCAAATTAATAATAAAATATCGAACTCTCTGCTTATGTGGTTAACATTGATACTTTCATTAAGTGTTGTTGGGCATTTGACAATGGGCAGGTACTTCAAAGGTAAATAAGACATACTTCCTGCTACTAGTTATCTCACGTTTTAGTATGTGGTTCAGATACAGGAAACAGGGTATTGAGTAGAATTTTCTAGTTGTTCGAAATTGCTGAGTAGTGTCTCAAGTGAAGATAAGATGCTGTTTGGTATTCTGTATTCTAAAATATTTGCCAACGATGGAAAATAGACCCTACCTTCATCCCTACTGAGAATCAATCTACCTAGCTCTCCTATTGTCAACTATCACTTACATTAACATTCCAGTTCATTTATAAAAATAACTTTTGAAAGAAAGAAAAAAAACCTGTCAGAATCTTGGTATGTTAGCCTCTTGGAGACTGTAAGAGCTCTCCACACTGACCTTCACCAAAATAACTAAATGGGTTAAAAGACATCAATAGAAACTTTTGAAGAGATTAGAGGATGTCAAGAAAGGGGACATTACCTTCTCACTCCCCAGGGGCACGCTGAAGAGCAAAGACATAGTTGAACCTGATTCAGTCATGAAGCAGAGTAAGTATGGTGATGAAGATCTTGGGAGATTTTGAAGTATATATGGGGAGTGAGAGACAGAAAGAGAGAGAGAGAGAGAGGGAGAGAGACAGAGAGAGACAGAGAGACAGAGACAGAGAGACAGAGAGAGAATGTGTGTGTGTTGCCGACTTATAATCAATCAATGCAGACTTATAAAGGCAAGAGATTTCCTGGAGCTGTCAGTAGGGTAATTGGTTTATTGTGCCTAAGGAAAAAAAAAAAGTGAAGCGACTCCCACATAATTTTCTCAAAGTCTTCTGCAACTATAGAAAAGGACACAATGGTTCACCTGGCTTCATGTGAATAATCACGGAGCAAAATAGAAGTGAAATATTTCACATGGAGTAAAATAGCTAAGAAGCTGGCGAGATAGCTCCAGGCCAGTTGGATCTATGATTCTTTCTATCAGGGCACTGGAAAAATGGACTTTTGGTATGTGATAATAGGTACAAGTACATGAGAGCATTCTTGGCAAAAGATATGACCAACGTAGATACTCTCCAGGAAAACCACATACACTGTGGACATGAAGAATGTCTCTAGATTTGGGTTCTCCATGCTGTAGGCAAATACAAACTAACTGAGCAAACAAAAAATAATTCAGGCTTTTCAACAAAAGGTTACCAGGCATGTAAAATAACTTTTGCCAACATTCTTATTCTCCCAACCCCCATACTCTCAAAACACATGGTGGGGTAGAAGGACCCCAGACCACAGGCCCTCAATCTCTAAGGTACACGAGTGGGAGGAGAAAACTGACTCAGTGAGTGGGGCTATCATTGCCAAGAGCTCTTGACTAGCAGTAGTTGGTGGAGCTCAGAAGACATGTCTTCAAGGGAACTTACTTAAACCAGCTTCAAGAAAAGGAGATGTCAGAGGCAATCTTTAATGTTTAATCTAGAGACTACATTGGGATTCTCATGATGTGAAAGGAAGTTAGAAATAGCTCAAATTGATCCTTGTCTCTAGCTATAGCTTATGTAAAACTATACACTTCAAAAGGTAGAGAAAAATTCACTTTATCTTTGGCTATAACATGGGCCAAGCTTCCCAATGGCTCAGAGATGGTATTTACAACATTTTCAGTAACACAATGGGGATAGCAGCTTGAGCTACCAAAATGAGAGTTGGATATGGACTAGGGTCCATGTGGCTCAAAGGAGGCAAACACAGAATTATCACAGGAATGAACACAAAAGGAATAGAACAAAACTAAATGAATATTCTCCTTGAGACAACCCTGCATACAGAAATTCCAAAGCCCATGAGGAAAAATAAAGCTTTGATGAAATTAGGTAAACATTAAGTGGATGACTTCACTCCAAATGAAAGAGAAAATAGTAGCTTTAAAAATGATATTACAATAGTATAGGGAAAATGGACAAAAAAGAATATTTACAAAGAAAAGCAAAAAGAATTAAGCAAACAAAGGAAGGAAATACATCAATGTAGGTGGATATAAAAAGTAATCAATTAGAAATCCTTGAAATGAAAAAAAAAATCAGTCACTAATTATTTAACTCATTTTCTGCTGCTTTAACTGAATACTACTGACAGGACAATTTAAAAAGCAAAAAAAAGAAAGATTTATTTGTTTCGCGGTTCTAGAGACTGGAAAGTCCGAAGTCATGGTGCCAGCATCTGCTTGGCCATCGGATAAGGGTCTTCTTGCTGCATTATTTCATGGTAGAAGGCATAAAGACACGTGAGTACAGTAGACACAGAGAAAAATGGGGTTCAAACTCATTCTTTTGTTTGGAGCCCCTTCCTGAGACAATTAACCTATACCCATGATAAAGGCATTAATCCATTCATGAATGCAGAACCCTCATGACCTAATCACATCCTAAAGGCCCTACCTCCCAACACGTTATAATGACAATTAAATTTTAAAATAATTTTTGGAGGAGGCATTCAAACTACAGCATTAGTATATAAAACTCAATAGCTGTTATAACCTCTGGATACAAGAATTGGTAAATTAGAATATAGTTCTTTGGAGTGTACCTACTACAAAAGATAAAATCAAAAGTATAAATAGGTAGCAAACAGATGGACAGAGATAGAGAAATGAAAGAACAATTTATTGAGGGGAAACCTTCAGTTTTGATGTTGCTCCATGTTTCTGAAACTCTATGGACTGTTACTCTAACTTCTTTGTTCATTTAGTCATTCCTCCCGAGGGGATGTGTGTAGACATTGCATGACTGATAAATTTGGGAAGAATAACTAGGCATGCTTTGCCAAGCTCCTACTCCTTTCTCTCAGAGTGGGGCCAAGGGTGGGTGTGCGAGATGTTTCAAGGAGCCAGAAATCTTCTTCACTTCTCCAAAAGGGTAATGTGCCTCCTCCCATATGGAGAAGGCTGCCCCAAGGTCAGCACTTTCAGGTCCAGATGGAGAAGTGTGATTAATTCTGCAGTTCATTATTGGAAAACCCATGTGGTTAGCATACAGAGTCATGTCCTCCAGCCTGGCCTCTATTAGTAAGAGAGGAGTTATTTGGTCTCCATATGCCATCGGTATGATCTATGCCTCAAATGCTTTAGAACCCAAGCAGGAAAAATGGGAGTAATTTAAGAGGAGCCTGCCAGAAATCCCATTACTTGCATAGAGGCTATCTGTGCATATATATTTGTCAATTGAGTTTCGTTCTGGGTCCCCTCTTCCATCAATATTTTATTCCATTGATAAGTTTGAATAGAGGTCTAAGTCTGCTATGTCTTTTGTGGGGTTGGAATAACATATGATAGAACATTTCTGGCAGCTGTGTCCATATTTCTTGAGAGCCTTGAGGATTCAGTTTGTCAGTAGTTTGATTTTCCTCTCTGTTTGACAAGTAAGACCACAGGGGACATGGCAAAGTTTTAGATACTGTGGGATCATCACTGTTTGGATTGTATAAATCTCACCACCCTCTGTTAAAAAGGATTCAGCAGACTCCGTTATTTCCTAATGTTTAACAAATGGGATTTTCTCTGAAAGCTACCTGGGTTTCTTTACAGCATGTGAGCCTTATTCTCTTGATGTGTTAAAACAAATTCAGAGTGAGCAACAGGTACTCAATCAAGAGAAAACAATTCACTGAACTCTGAACACAGCTGGTATTCCCTAAAGCTAGCACCCTTACAGAGTGTTCCAAGATTTTATATTCATATCCATGCCTAAGTGAAGTTGAATGGATGAGTTCTGGCCCATGCTGCCATTCTGACAATGGCTCTGTATCCCTAATATATCTTCACATACATATTGTACCAAACAGAAAACTTTTTATATAAGTAGACTCATAAGAAAGTTATATATAGCATAATCATAAATATATAAATTTTAGATACATAACTTCATCTACATGGTGTTCCATACACAATCCTATGGATCAATCATCATTTTTCAATTCTCTGGAGTCGCCTGTTTACCATCTCCAAGCAAATCTCATTCCCACACCCAATTCAGTTTACCTACAGCTTAGAGATTGCTATTTGCCTTCAGTTAGGCACTAAATCTGCTAAAGCTGCAACAATAAACCTTACACTTAGCTTTGTCCTTAGTTTGCATTGGACAGTTGATTCTGATATTCAGACTTCATTCTAATCATATCCTTGGGCCAAAGACTGGCATGGCAGGAAGATAGAAGAGCTATCTATGTTTAAACCATAGAAAGCTACTGTGCATGCTCTGGAAAATGTGCTGTTATTAAGGCAAAGTCTTGATGCATAAACTGATAAACGTGAGAGATGTAGGAAAGAAGGTACGATCACCTACAGACTCAGACATAAACCATTTGGGTGTTTATTCTGTCTCTTTGATATCTTTTCATTCCAATAACTTGTTGAGCTCAACAAACTCAGGTGCTAAATTCTATCATATGCTTTCCCTTTTGGCTTCTCAGAAATAAACAATGGGAAGATATATTATAATCAGGGGAATAAACACAGATAAAAACAATTTCAATCAGGGCCGGGCGCGGTGGCTCAAGCCTGTAATCCCAGCACTTTGGGAGGCCGAGGCGGGTGGATCACGAGGTCAAGAGATCGAGACCATCCTGGTCAACATGATGAAGCCCCGTCTCTACTAAAAATACAAAAATTAGCTGGGCATGGTAGCACGTGCCTGTAATCCCAGTTACTCAGGAGGCTGAGGCAGGAGAATTGCCTGAACCTAGGAGGCAGAGGTTGCGGTGAGCCGAGATCGCGCCATTGCACTCCAGCCTGGGTAACAAGAGCGAAACTCTGTCTTTTATTTATTTTTTTTTAAAAAAGAAAACAATTTCAAGCAAAGAAGTAATGAGAAAAGAGCTGTAGAATTTGACTCAAACAACCCAGATTAAAGACATATTACTCAATAAAAATTAAGCATGTCCCTAGTCTTAAAAAACAAGAAAAAAATAGTCTGCTACAATCAATTTACTACGTTATGCCTTACATTTCTGCTTTTTACGATTAATTTGTAAACTCAAGACTCAGTTTCCTGGACATAGGATAGAGGCTAACTAAATGTTTTCTTTTTTCATTCATTAGCACATTCTCTTTGTATCTCTCTATTCAAATTTACCTCTCATAAGGACAGCAGTCATACTGAACTTAGGGTCAACTTTAACCAACTATGATGTCACCTTAACCTAACTTCATCTACAAAGACCTTCTTGATTTCTTTATTTTCTTTCTTTCTTTTTTTTTTTCCTTTTGGGATGGGGTCTCATTCTATCATCCAGGCTGGAGTGCAGTGGTGCCAGATCTCAGCTCACTGCAAATTCTGCCTCCTAGGCTCAAGTGATCCTCCCACCTCAGCCTTCTGAGACCTTATTTCTATTTAAAATCATATTCGTAGGTTCTATGAAAAGATAGGTTTTGCAGGATACTGTTCAACTGACTATAAGTGTCATACAGAAACTTGTGAGGAATAGTATTAGGAGAAATCCCTAACATATATGATGGGGAGATGGATGCAGCAAACCCACCACCATGGCATGTGTATACCCATGTAACAAACCTGCACAATCTGCACATGTACCCCAGAAATTAAAGTATAATTTAAAAAAATAGGAAATTCAAGTGACCCCCTTTAACATTGTGAATAACTCTTATACCTCCTACACAGGCATAGATTTAAGGTGTAGAATTTTCCATACTTAGCATGATTCCTCTGGATTGATAGAACTATCACAGTGTGATTCTTTTCATTTGTCATCAAAATTAGGACAAGCAGAAGGGTGCACTTTCACAAGGCTTCATGGGAAGGTAAAATGACTGATAGCCCATGATGGCTGAAGGGATCTATGAAAGAAATACCCTCTAAAAGCTTAAAGAAAGACTTGAGAAGATACAGGGAGAAAGGAAAGTGTGGGGAAGGGACTATATGTCCATCAATAGAAGGGGGAAAGAGTGTTGCGATAAAACAAAAACATATATTCCAATAAGGTGAAAAATACAGTCCCAAAGATAAAGTAAACCCATTCTTCCTATGACCTTATTTTATAACTGAAAAGAATATGCACACAAACAAACCCTGGACATAATGCAACAAGCAAAACTACTCTGAAAGATAGAAAGAAGAAAGTGCACTGCCTAGGGTTATTCATACTTACTTGCAGAACAAAATGGTAGTGAATTCCTTGGATTTCTTTATCCTCCCATATATGCCAGAAAGAGAGCTCTAGAAGCCTTAAATCCAGAATTGCCAACCAGCACACAGAAATAAATGCTTCAAGTAAAGCCTGTTCCCCATAGACAAAGGACCTGGACAAAATGCCTTCCCAACACAAAACCACCATGACCTTGTGAATAAAAATTGTTTTAGATCAATTTCTTTTTTGTGTGACAAAGTTAAAAGTCATACCTATCAACAAACAGTAATATATGTCATTTACCTGTTCTGCAAGGAGACTTTTGCATGTCTGTATGTGTATCAGACTCAGCTAGAGTTAAATTTTTGCAGTTTACCTGCATGTTGGTAGTGTTGAAACCTTAATTGGAAACAAAATCTCCGGAAGACACTAGGCTTTCTTTCATAAAAGAAAAATCCAACTGAAATGCAACATTTTAAGGACAAGCAAATGAAGCAAATAAGCTTGCAAAAGAGATTATTTGCAACAGGCATAAGTCTATGAAATACCATGAAAGGACTGTGGATGCCTAATATTCAGTTATGTGGTAGTTTAGAACATCTCAGTCAATTGTGCTGGGCTTTAAATATGATAACTGCTAGGTAAGCATTGTCAGTCAAGACAATAATTCGTCATCTATTTGAGAAAAAGCTGAAGTAATTTTTCTTTTTTAGAAATGCAGCCATGGAAAAGTAAGGAAAATATAAAAGCATCACACATTTTTTAGAAGAAAAATTGAAATAACCATATGAGAGTTCATGTTTTATGGAGCAGGCACAATATATTACTTGCACAACAGAAATAAGTGACTAATTTTGCTTATATCAGGATCAATATTTGTGACTCAAAACCAAACAAAGAAATTATCATACTTTTTTTCTGAACTAGTGCACATTCTTATCACAAAAAAATAGCAACATTATAAGAAGTTTCACGTATTTGCCTGTAAAGGATATATATAAATATATTAAAGTGTTATATTTAAGTTTTACCAAGCCTAATAGTCTAAAAAATGCTACTTAAAATACATTAGAATTTCATGTAAACTTCCTTTGGGCATATTTAACAGAAAGTGTTAAATCTAGGATATGAGAGCTTGAAAACTATTTTTCACACTTTATTCGGTATCTTATTTCTTGCTCTGCTAAACTACTAACAAATAGCTATGCTACTCATTTCAAGAGTAACTTTAGAAACCAGTTGTTTTTGATTTATCTCTTGGAATATACCCCAGAGCTTAGAAAATAAATTTTCCTGGGCAGAACAATCCCTTTTGGTAAGTTTTGATCAGAGAAACAGTGAAAGGTCTTTCCACTGATTAAGCAGAGTGCATGAATTCCTTACCATAGGATATTCCTGCTTGGAAATGGGCATGATCTTCAAAAATAAGGCCGAAATACATAAATACAGGATAAATAGCACTCTATTCATTCTAAAGCAAAAATACTTTTATTTAAATGGATGGATTATGTAGTCTCCTGGCTAAATTCTTTGATCTATAAAGATTCATACAGAAAGATTTATTGAGAAGAGAAGAGGTAGGAATAGTCAAGAATGTGGAAAACTAGGGATATGAGAATGGAAATCTCAAATTCCAAGAGAAGTTGTATGTGTGTGGCTGGACTACAGGGGCATAAAATAGCATTGAAATAGGAAGAGCAAGTGTATTAGTCAGGGTTTTCTTGAGGGACAGAACTAATAGGAGATATATGTATATATAAAGGGGAGTTTATTAAGGAGTATTGACTCACGCCCTCACAGGGCGAATTCCCAGAATAGGCTGTTTGCAAGCTGAGGAGCAAGGAAGCCAGTCCCAGTCCCAAAACCTCAAAAGTAGGAAAGCCAACAGTGCAGCCTTCAGTCTGTGGCCAAAGGCCCGAGAGCTCCTGGCAAACCACTGGTTTAAGTCCAGGAATTCAAAAGCTGAAGAACTTGGAATCCAATATTCAAGGGAAGGAAGCATCCAGCATGGGAGAAAGATGACGGCTGGAAGACTCAGCAAGTCTACTCTTCCATCTTCTCCTGCCTGCTTTATTCTAGCCATTCTGGCAGCTGATTAGATGGTACCCACCCAGGTTGACTGTGGGTCTGCCTTTCCCAGTCCACTGACTCAAATGTTAATCTTTGACAACACCCTCACAGACACACCTGGGAACAATACTTTGAATCCATCAATCAAATCCAGTTACACACAATATTAACCACCACAGAAAGAGAAATTAACGTTTGGGGATAGAGGAAATCCTTCTTCCATATTCCTTAAATGTTCTTCCATATAGAGTTTTCCATCCAGTCTTCAGAGTTTTTATTTTTCTTTACCAATTTGCTCAGTGCTGCCACTGCCTAGAGAGAAAAAATTGACAATACATGTGAATTAGAAAGAAACATAACATGTGACCTGTGAGTTAAAAGAAAAAACTAAGCTTATATACCCAAACCTCACCTCTCTATCTTTCCTTTTTCTTTTGAGGGAATGTCACCTGTTGTGGCAGCCCAAAGAGATGGGATCGACCCCTGTATAAAATCTGCTTTGAATGTTGAGATTTATAAAATCACACAAACATACACCAACAGCGTATGAAAAAACTTGTTACTGACGTGATGAGGCTTTCTGTGGAGATCAGGGCAAACTCCTAAGTAATTTCTTAAATTGCCTGAGGAGCCAGGCTAGGTAAGTGGTTGTGGTTTCTGTTGTATTCAAGGGTGGGCTTGGGTGAGACTTTCTGTGTACACACACAAGCCAGGGCAGGCATGGTCTTACTAGTGCCAAAGGATAAATCATCTGGGCTTTGTCATAGGTTTTCTTAGATTTGGAACAAGAATAGAAGAGGAATGAGTGGAACTTAAAAGCTGTTAGCCATAGTCAAAACCGAAGTCCGACTTCTTAATACATTTCCACACAAGTATGTACTTCCATCTCCTCCTCTGTATCATAATCTCACAGGGATTGGTCTTTCAGGTGAGAAACCCTGTCATGGTCCAGTATTGCTTGCAATTGGCTTGGTAAAGTTCGCTTAATTATGCATTCAAGATAATTGCCTGCAAAAATAGGTGAAACTGTTTAACCTGTTCTTTGTCAGTGCTGAAAGTCATGTGTATTAATCCCATGACAACTTCTTTGCCTTATTTCTTGAATGGTTTATATTTTGAACATGGGAGAAGACGCTACTTATTGCCTGTAGCCTCCTCCCCTTAAGAAATAATAAGATAGAAAGAACCCAACCATAAGAAAAGTTGTAAAGACATGATCAAATAAAATTTAAAATTTTAAATTTTTTAAGGTCTACTTTAAATCGAATCTTTTAATTGAATCTTTCAAGTATCTTTGCATGTAATACTAAATTAGGAAATGTGAAAGAAATATTCCACAAAATAGATCTTAATAGATACTCATTTCTTATTTCTTGGGCAAGTTTAGACTTGAAGATTTTAATTTTCAGAATTAAGTGACAATTTCTGAGAAAAAGGTAAATACCACATTTCTGACTATTTGGCTGGATTAGGGTATGGGGCCACATTTATTTAATATGTTTTATCCCCTATAAGATCCAGAGAACAGTGATTTTGTTGGTTAAAACCATATCTCCTGTACCTAATGTAGTTTTAATACATAGTAGGTATTTAATAAACTTCATTGAATTAAATTACATTAAAATTAAGAAACATGAATTAAACATATTTTTATACTCCTGTGAGTGGAGAAATTGTAAAATATATTTCTTTTTTAAAATGTGCTTCTTTTATCCATCATTAATCAAGAATTATTTTATTGGTATATAAATATATTATGTTACATTGTTGCTATATTACAGAGTGATTATCTACTATATTAGTTTTCTATTGCTTCATAACAAATTAGTATGCATCTAGGGGTTTAACAACGTGCATTTATTATCTTATAGTTCTGTGACTCAGGTGTCTGGGTCCTGTTTAATTAGCTTCTATGCTAAAAGTTTGAAGAGGAGAAGATTATACGTGTTGTTAGGATTCATTCTTTCCCAGAGCTTGGGGTCCTCTTCCAAGCTCATGTTGTTGTTGTTGTTGTTGTTGTTGTTGGCGGGATTTGGTTCTCTGTGGCTGTAGGACTAAGGCCTCATTCTCTTGCTAGCTGTTATTATTTGGGTTCTGCTCTTAGCTCCAAGAGGCTACTCTCAGTTTCATGCCATGCAGCCATCTCACAAGCCCTCTCACAACATGGTAGCTTACTTCTTTGAGACAAGTATGAGAATTTCTGCCTATTGTCTGCTAAGGCAAAGTCATATGTAAGGACATATAATCATGGTTGTGACTGTGACATCACTTCTACCATATAACGTAATCATCAATGGAATGGCATCCTATCAAGTTAGCCATATTCTATTCACTGGATATAAGCCGTAGATCATAGTTACACTCAAGGAAAAGGGATTATACAAGAGCATGAGTTCCTAGGGTTCATCATAGTGTGGATCTACCACACTTAGGTGAAAAAGAAAACACACGTTTTCTAAAGAAGAAATTGAATAATGTGCACTATAATTGCTTTTATAAGAAACTACAATTATGTGTATTTTACTATACAAATATACCAAAATATATTTGGAAGGTATAAATCCAGTATTCTTTGGTACTAAAAAATAAACAGCAAATCCACAACTTTTGTTATTTGTTCAACAGCTAGTTCAAAACTAAGAACTATTGTATTAGTATCAGGGTTCTCTAGAAAACAAATAGGATGTATATGTATATATCATATATACACATATAAAATAAATTATCCATTTATATTTACATTACTTATATTGATTACATACTATGCTATATATTATATATACATTATATGTGTGTGTGTGTTTATGTATATATAAATACAAAGAAAGAGAGAGAGATTTATTTGAAGGAATTTCCTCAAACAATTGTGGTGACAGGCTAGTCTAAAATTTGCAGGGCAGGGCAGCAGGCTGGAGTCCCAGGAAAGAGTTGATGTTGCACTGTCTAGTCTGAAGGCAGTCTAGAGACAAAATTTTTATTTCCTCAAGGGGCCTTTGTCTTTTCTCTTATGATCTTCAACTGATTTGAAGGATTCTATTCAAATTATGGAAGATAATCTACACACTCTAAGGATTTAAGTGTTAATCACATCTAAGAAAAATACCTTCACAGCAACACCTACATTGATGTTTGACCAAAAACTGGATACTATAGTTTAATCAAGTTGACACATAAAATTAACCATCATAACTATTATGGAAAGTTTCTCTATCATCTATATTTTCAGTTAGGGTTGCCATTCTTGTCTAGATTTCCAGGGCAGCAGCTGAGAAATAGCACTGCTCCACTAAGCTGTCTTCATAAATAATAGTTGATGATTCTTTCCAGCTCTTCAATTTCATGCTGATTTTGATGATGATATGCTCATAGAATTATACGATCTCTTAACGCTGCAGGAGAGGCTTCTAACTCTCTTCTCTCCTGTTGCCAGTGAAGATTAAAAAATGTTCTACTGTCTAAAACTATGAGCAGGTGGTTATAAGGGAAAGTATGTAATGTAGATATCTCAAGGCTTATTGGCAAAACCAATCACTTTACTCATAAAAGCGGATCTTTATCACTGTGGCATCAATGACATAGCATTATGATATTTCACCAGGTGATTGCTTCTGTAGAATACTGTCAAATTGCCATATTCCTTTTTTTCAAAGATCTATTTGAAATATATGTTGGAAGTCATCATAAAATTGCATTATATTAATACATCAAAAACATACATTATAAATTGGTATATGTAATAGTATGTAGATTTTCATAACTACTAAGTATTCTCAGCCTTTAAATAGTTTATCAAGTAACCTACAATCACCTGTGGTAAGTGCCTCCTATTAATTTCTGAGTTCCCTTTCCTAAACTTTTAGTTTTCTATACTTCCTTAGCTACAATGAATTTGGATTCCATGTGGCTGTATACTAGATACATATATGATATACACATATATATATACTCAAAACATTATCATTAGACTATGTCATTCATTTAGCAAGACTAGTCTTATATGAAAACATGTAACATTTTGGGATAAAAATAAATCATTCTTTTATTTGTGGCAAAGAATCAATCATATATTTTTTGTTTGCAACTGGAAAGGAAGAAAGAGGCAAAGAATAAAAAACTTTTGAATCTCAGCCTCAGGAAATACCATGTAAACTTTTAAAATTTTGTTGTCTATCAAGTATATAGTAAATATAGTAATAACATGAACAATATTTTACTTTTCTTTGTTTTTGAAGACTGAAACAATACTTATAAGCTAAAGCATACACAAAGCCTTAAGCAATTGGAGAGTTGTTTAAAGAATATCCTTACATGGTTACTCTGAGAATTAATGGATATTATGTGCACAAAACTCTGGAACTGGGTAAAATCCATTATGTTGTTCCAGTCCCACCTACAAATTGAATTTAGAAGAAACAATATGGTAGTAGAAGTACCTGACGTGGCTCTGGCATATGGTATGCTCACTGTGGTATTCAGGACTGAATGACTGCCAACACAGAAGGATGGACTGGAGAAGATAACTCATATTAGAGGGAAAGATAAATGCTTGACAGTTTAGAATATATCTGGTTCAGTCTCCAAGGACAAGAAGTCATTGGGAAGTAAATGGGATTAGGGATGGTGACTGTTTTGGACAACATTTGAATGACATATTTCATACAAAGATATTACCTTGGGAATTGGAGAACTAACATAGAGATTATTCTAAAAGTTGGGAAAATAAATTATCTACAATTGAGTCATTATGACTTTGAGAGCTATCCAGATAAAATTCTAATACTAGCACCATCAGGGTGGCAACAAACTTGGAAATGATTTGGCTGATTTTGTAAGGGGATTTTTATCGAAGGGACTGCTAACATTCACACAACTTTATACCCTTCATATTGGTAGCAAAAAGACATAGATGATGGGAATAAATCTCAGGGCATGTATAAGACAGAACCCATGGGAAGAGTGATGTGCTCTGTCTGGAGTTTGGGGAGATAGACTCTCTCATATCTTCTGTGATAGGATAAACAACAGGTGAGGAACCAATGCAGGTGCTTTCGCAAATATTCATAAGCAGTGAAATCAAATGCATGTACAAGACAAACAGTTCAGGACAGGAGGGAAAGAGAGGAGCTCACACTAGTGTTGATGGTGAGTACCTGAAAATATGAACATTACTTCCTTCAGATAATTAGAATTTAATATGTAAAAACATGAATTAGTATAGGGGAGTATATGGGAAAAAAGAACTGTAAAAAGACAGCTTATCACTGTTAACATTACCCCATTTTTTTAATCCCAGGATTTTATGTTCTGGAAATATGGATTTAATTATTTTTTTAAAGAAATAAATACATTAACATAAGATATAAATTATCATAATTAATTATTTGCATACACTAGGTGTCCTTAATGATTCCTTTCCCCTGCCAAGTGTTTGTTAGACACAGGTGTAATTCTTCACTGTTCTCCATTTATCCTCCATCGACAGCATAACGTAAAATAAGCAGGGCTGAATCTCTGGGAGAAGCAATGAGGAAATTGATCAAGTCACTAAAATATGAACGTTACCAGATTTTGGGCTATGGAAAATACATGTGTATGAGAAAGTACCTATTCAAATTTCAGTTACTTTTGGGGCTTCTCCTCTTTCATCTTGCTGCTTACTAGGATATCTGATGCCAGTGTAATCTTAGTTTAGTTATACAAATTCGAGTGTTGGTTTTCTCATCTTGAAAATAGGCATAGTATCAAATGTCAGCTGTGGACACCTGTTGCTGTTGCCTGTTTAGGATGTCTTTATTTTTTTTATCTGTTCACACACCTCTCTTTGCTTAAAAACACATATATTTCTACTGGAAGTGAAACTTATGAGCACATAAACCAGGCTTGACTGATCACACAACTCCATCATCCTGGCATAGAGATTAGTTCATGGATAGGTATGTTACACACACTAGCCCCAGAAATGTCCCACTGTGGGGTTTCTGACTAAGCCTTAAGATTCTATTGTAACAGCAGGATGAAGGTCATGGCCTACCATCATTCTCTTCATTAGAAGAGAGCCTGTGAAAGAGATTAAAAGAAATAGAGTTCTAAAGATACCACTCGAGCCCTGGATCCAACAATGCTTGAAGCTAAACCATCCTTAATTTTTCAGTCACTTAGACCAACAGATTTATATTTGTGTTTATGTTTCCTTGAACTGTAATACTATATGAAAAATTCTAAGTAATAAAATCTCACACCTCGTTATACTAACAAATGTTCATGTACTCCTACATAAGTAGAAAAACTAAGAAAATATTAGTTTCCTCCTACTTAATACAGCTTTAAAAGTGGTGTTTATCTTTTAAATCCCCTCATTTATGTCTACCAGAGTACTTAGCCCAGTAAGTTAAACATAACATACCCCATGCAAAGCTTTCGGAATTCTGATATGAAGGAAATGGTAGCAAAGGAAAGGTGGAGAAATAATTCGTGGTATGGGTTGTGAGGTTCAGTGTGAAAAGAGACATTTTGAAGACAGCATAGCTAGAGAACTTACTGAAGGTGACACTGTACACAATAAAGTGGCAGGTAGTAATAAATAAGGAAAACTAAGTAACAATATTAGCAGAGAGAAGAAAGAAAATATAAGACCACATGTATGTCAAGAATGCTCAGACATATTTGCAATTCAAGAATTTCCAGATCATACTTTTAGCCTGGAGTAGATATATAGTACTGTTTCTTGATTTTACTCCTTTATAAGAAGAGTTTAATATTAGATTCAGAATGAAAACTGTATTTGTAAATGTTCAGAAGCGTTATTACCCACACAGGCCCTCTGACTGTCATCCAAAGCATGTTACACCAAGGGTGAATGTGTTATTCGTCATGTTGGTACATGAAGAAGAGCTGTTTGTGTGGAGCAGCAATAGGCCAGCATCCTCCTGAGTCACATGCTTCACTGTTTCCTGCTGGAAAATTATTGAGTGAACAAGGTATATTCACAGCCACAAAGAGAGTTCATCAGGCTGTGAAGCATGTTTCATCAGGGGTTTTGCTAGAGTGAGAACAATTTTCAGAGTCCTAGTATGTGTGAGATGGACAAGTGACTACATCAGAGAGGCTGTGAAAAGGCATGTAAAAGGGAGAAATAAGAACTAAATATATCAGACCCACACTTGTCTTTTTTTTCTTTCTTTTGACAAGGCAGGTGGGGGGAGAAATGTGGACACAGTGCACTTTTTAAGTGCCGTGTTTCTTAAAAAACATCAAAGAACCTGAGAGAAAGCAGAAAACTCCAAATAGACTTCAAGGGAGTCTTTTTTTTTTTTTTATTTCTATTAAAAGCATCGGCATCTATAAAGAAAATAGAAGAACTGCATTAGACCTAAATGATCTCAGAAAAATGTTAGAAGAACTGACAGGTAAATGAACAGTCTATCATTATTTTATTTTATTATCTTCTTGGAAAAACAAAAGCAGGGAAATGTCTGACTTTAAGCCCATTTTAGGAGAACCACAATATTCTATTCTCCTCTTGTTTATCTTGTTGAGAGGGTATCTTTTATGCAACCAATTCTCTAAATGCAAATCAATAACACAATATTTGATTTCATTCAAATGGCATTCACAGGGGACCTATTGCATGCCAGGCACTGGGCTAGGCTTTGCATGGAGGATAAATTACAGCATAGCCCCTGGTCTCAGAGAACTTAAAGACAAGTAAATCTAGATAATCTAGGACATGAAAATAGTCAAGAAACATGGTCTGTTCCAGAAGCGCACGTTTAATACTGTTAATTTAGATTACATCATGGAGGTTCAAACTAACCAACCGGAAGGTTAGCAAATATTTAATCTTCCAAATGTATTTATTATTTTTGTAAGGGAGTGGATCTGGAAAGTAATTCAGTATCACAGATACATTTGGAACTATTTTATGTGATCCTAATCTTTGTGCCAAGAAAGCTGCAAGTATATTGCCGTAGACACCCAGAAAATAAAACATCTTGCTAAATCTGCTTCTGATCTCTAACTTTATTCTGCCTAAAAGGGAAAAGTGCGTAAGTGCAAGAAGAGAGGTTTAAAAAAAATTACTGGGCCGGGCGCGGTGGCTCACGCCTATAATCCCAGCACTTTGGGAGGCCGAGGTGGGTGGATCACAAGGTCAAGAGATCGAGACCATCCTAGTCACATTGTGAAACCCCGTCTCTACTAAAAATACAAAAATTAGCTGGGCATGGTGGCACGCGCCTGTAATCCCAGCTATTCGGGAGGCTGACGCAGGAGAATTGCCTGAACCCAGGAGGCGGAGGTTGTGGGGAGCCGAGATCGCGCCATAGCACTCCAGCCTGGGTAATGAGCGAAACTCCGACTCAAAAAAATAAAAATAAAAATAAATAAAATTTAAAAAAAAGTTACTGACCTGCTTTCTTTTTACCTGATTCTCTGGTAGGTGCTAGTATTAGAAGAATGTAGAAGAGCCCTCATTGTCTAGGGCGGGCACTCGTTGTACCGAGAGTCATCATGGTCAGCATTACTATCAACACCAGGAAGGTGAGCTGCAAACAGCATTTTGATGCAAAGTGCTCCAGGGAGATTCTCTGTAGCCACTGGTTCTATCTTCCTCCCTACAGAGCACACTGGGATTAGGAATTTATTTTTCCTACATAAGAATGATGACAAAATAGGCAGATGGTGTGAGATATTTTCTCTTACCCCCAAAACAGCAGAATTTTATGGCCAATATTCTATCTTCTACTGCTTTTCAATACATAGAGTCTTAACAAACTCATGTTATATAGTTACATTCTCTTTATTTTATTCCCTGTACACAACATTCAAGTAATTTGAGGGTAGATACTCTGCCCCTTACTTGACACAACAGAGATAATCAACAATCAACAAGTGTTTGTTCCCTGAATGAGAGTAATGTTGGAATTAGTCTTCCTAAAATATCCTTTATTAGACATAGAGAAAAAAGAAACAATCTACTTTTCTTAGAGTTATATTGGAGACATAGATACATCAAATTAGACTTGGTTGATTACTAGAAAATCTCAAGAAGTGCATATTCCTCTATACGCAATTTTTGTAAATATTTAAAACTTTAACATATATTGAAAAATACTTACATGTATGTTAAAATTATGAAAACTCTCTTGTGTGTGTTGAAGCGATTATATAGTGAATCTAATAATAGCACTTGTGTAGAGTCTTATATCAAGTATAATCTTAAACAATGATACATATGGATATAGATATGTACTTAATTTTGTGTGTGTGTGTGTGTGTGTGTGTGTGTGTGTGTAGAGACAAAGGATGTCTTTGGTGTCCTACCAGTCCCTCATCCATTCTCCATTCTCATAGAGTAAAATTTAGGCATATAGTTCATTTTATCAGGGATGAGTCCCCAACTGAAGCAGATGAATCAGATTCTCTCATTTGGAAAACTGAAAAGGAGATACAGTAATGCCAGTCAGTCTTCATTGTGGTGCACTTGAAATGGAAACTCATATGTTTGGTTTCCCATGTGTCACCACTGAGATGGAAAAGACTAAACTCTTGTCTGTGAATAGTGTACAAGCCCAGATTCATCAATCCTGGGGAAGAAGCTGCTTTGTTTCAGAAAGGCATTCTGGGTCTTGACCCTGAACCTTCCTGCTCTTTAGTGTCTTGAACACTTTGTGTCCTGACAACAATCAAGATGTTTTCCTTAAGCTAATTTGAGTGGACTTCAATTATGATACTGCCTTGATGACAGTCTTTCAAATTCAATTCAGCAAGTTCAGAAATACTGATTGAAGACACACTCTGTATTGGGCATTGTAGGAAGGTATAGGTATGGATAAAAAGAAACTTGCCTCTCCCCAAAATTAATTTTGTTATAGAAAAAAGATAGATTCAAGTAGATAAGTTCAATATATGTGTTGTGCTGTCTATTATACATAATGACATAAAATCTTCCATAGGCAAATGGTGAAGTCCCTACTAAGATTAAGCTGCAAAAAGAAAGTGTGAGGTTTCAGGAGAAATACAGATATTATCTAAGTTAGGCATAAAAAAACAGTTGAGTTAATCAGGTAAATGCATTACAGACAGAAAGAGTAACAGGAGCAGGACATGGAGATGTAAAATCCTACATTCAGTTATTCATTTTAAGATTTGTAGAGTACACACAACAGGCCAGCCACTGTTCAAGATGCTTTGAGAGCAGCAGTAAACAAAGTAATTTTAAAATAAATCCCTCTTTTATGATATTTACATTTTTGAGGAGGAAGACATTTTATACATCTACATATGTATGTAGATATATTCTATTAATAAATCACATATTCACATATGTGATAAAATATACTATAATATAATAAAATAAATGAATAAAAGATACAGTACAATAGTTCTTATATTTTAGCACGCATCAATGACATATTTAGAGTGCTGAAGGAAAACATTTTGCCCTAGAATAGTATATCCATGGAAAACATTCTCTGAACATGAAGGAGAAATAAAGACTTTCCTAGACAAACAAAAGCTGACAGATTTCATCACTATTGTACATGTCCTACCAGAAATGCTAAAGGGAGTACTTCAATCAGAATTAAAAGAACATTAATGAGCAATAAATAATCACCTGAAGGTACAAAATTCAATGGTAACATTAAGTGCATAGAAAAACACAGAATATTATAACACTGTATAACTATGGTAAATAAACTACTGTTATCCTAAGTAAAAGACTAAAAGGTGAACAAATAAAAAGTAATAACTATGATAATTTATCAAGACAAAGTCGATACAATAAGACATAAATAGAAACAACAAAAAGAAAAAAAAAACAGGGACAAAGTTAAGCATAGAGTTTTTGTTAGTTTTGTTTTGCTTGTCTGTGTTATGCAGTGTTAAGTTGATGTCAGGTCAAAATAATGGGTTACATAATAATATTTGCAAGCATCATGGTAACTTTTAACCAAAAAACACACAATGGATACACAAAAAAATAAAAAGCAACAATTTAAATCATATAGCAGAGAAAATTACCTTGACTATAGGAATGCAGAAGGAAAAGAAAGAAGGAAGGAGAGAAGACCACAAAACAACCAGAAAACAAGTAACGAAATGGCAGGAGTAAGTCCTTATTTATCAATAATAAAATGAAATGTAAATGAACTAAACTCTTGAATCAAAAGACATAGACTGGATGATTTTTTTTTAAAGACCCATTGATCTGTTGCCAACAAGAAACACACTTCACCTATAAAGACACACATAGACTGAAATTAAAGGGATGGAAAGAGATATTCCATACCAATGGAAAGCAAAGGAGCAAGAGCTGCTATACTTACATCAGACAAAGTACATTTAAAAGCAAAACTGTAGAGACAAGGTCACTATATAATGATAAAGAGGTCAATTCAACAAGAAGATATAACAATTTTAAGTGCATATACATGCAATACTGGAGAACTCAGATATATAAAAGAAACATGATTAAAGCTAAAGAGAGAGATAGGTGCTGATACAAGAATAGCTGGAGATTTCAACATTCTCCACTGTCAGCATTGGACAGATCATCTAGACAGAAAATTAACAACAACAAAAAACATTGAACTTAAACAGCACTATAAACCAGATGGATCTAAGATATTTACAGAACATTTTATCCAAGAGCTGTAAAATATACATTGTTTTCCTTAGCACATGGATCATTCTCAAGGGTAGACCATATATTAGGTCACAAAACAAGTCTTAAAACATTCCAAAAAAACTGAAATGATATAAAGTATTTTCTCTGACCGTAATGAAAAGAGCTAGAAATTAATAACATAGGAATTTTGGAAACTATACAAATATATGAAATTAAACAATATGCTTCTGAATGACCAGTAGGTCAAAAAAGAAATTAAGAAGAAAACTGGAAAATTTATTAAAACAAACAATAATGGAAACACAACATACAAAAATCTATGAAATACAGCAAAAGCATTACATAGAAGGAAGTTTATAGCTATAAGTACCTACATCAAAAAAGAGAAAAAAATCTCCAATAAACAACCTAACAATGAATCTCCAAAAACTGAAAAAGTAAGGGCAAACCAAACCCAAAATTAGTAGAAGAAAAGAAATAATAAATATCAGAGTGGAAATTAAAAAAAAAAAAAAATTAAAATTAAAAAAATACAAAAAATCAATAAAACATGTTTTTTCAAAAAGTTAAACAAAATTGACAAACCTTTGGGAAGACTAAGAAAAAAAACAGATCCAATTAAATAAAATCAGAAAAGGAAAAGGAGACTTTACAAATATACTGCAGAAATTCAAAAGATCATTTGTGGCTACTATAAGTAACTATTTGCCAATAAATTGGAAAATCTAAAAGAAATTGACAAATTTATAGGTATGTACAATCTATCAAGATTGAATCAGGAAGAAATCCAAAACCTAAACAGACTAATAACAAGCAATGAGAACAAAGTCATAATAAAAAATTTCCTGGTAAGAAAAACTCATAGCCTGATGGTTTCACTGCTAAATTTTACCAAACATTTAAAGAAGAATTAATACCAATTTTACTCAAACTTTTAGGAAAAATGCAGAATGAGGAAATATTTCCAAACTCATTCTATAAGGCCAGTATTACCTTGATACCAAAACCAAACAAAGACTCATTTGAAAGAAAAGAAAAATAGAAACTACAGGCCAATAGCTCTGATGAATATTGATGCAAAAATCCTCAACAACACACTAGCAAACTGAATTCAATCATACATTAGAAAGATCACTCATTATGACAAAGTGAGATTTATCCCGGGGATGCAAGGATCGTTCAACATAGGCAAATTAATCAATGTGATTATCAACAGTATGAAGGATAAAAACCACATGATCATTTCAATTGATACTGAAAAAGCATTTGATAAAATTCAACATTCCTTCATGATTAAAAAAAAAAGTCATTCAAAACTTGGAATAGAGAGAACATACCTCAATATAATATAACCCATATATGACATACACATAATTAGTATCATACCAAATGGAGAAAAACTGAAAGTCTTTCCTCTAAGATCAGGAACACGTCAAGGATGCTCACTGTCACCACTGTTATTCAACATTGTGCTGGAAATCCTTACTAGAGCAATCAGACAAAAGAAAGGTATAAAAAGCATCCAAATTGGAAAGGAAGAAGTCAAATTATTCTTATTTGCTGATGGTATAATCATATATTTAGAAAAACCTAAAGAATCCACCAGAAACTATTAGAACTAATAAACCAATTCAGTAAATTTTCAGAATACAAAAATCAATATTTAAAAGTTAGTAGCATTTCTATACATCAACAGTGAACAATGTGAAAAAGAAATTTTTTAAATCCTATTTACTATAGCCACACATAAAATCAAGTACGTAGGTATTAACCAAAGAAGTGAAAAATCTCCGTAATGAAAACTGCTAGCTAAAGCCTTCTATGGATTCAATGCAATCTCTATCAAAATACTCATGACATTCTTCACAGAAACAGAAGAAACAACCCTAAAATGTATATGGAACCACAACAGACCCCGATTAGCCAAAGCTGTCTTAAGCAAAAAGAAAAAAACTGAAGGAATCACATTACGTGACTTCAAATTATGCTACAGAGCTAGTAACCAAAACAGCATGATACTGGCATTAAAACAGACATGTAGACCAATAGAACAGAATAGAGAACCTAGAAGCAAATCCACACACCTACATCAAATTCACTTTGACAAAGGTGCCAAGAATATACACTGGAAAAAACAGCCTCTTCAATAAATGTTACTAGGAAACCTGGATATCCATATCCTGAAGAATAAAACTAGACCTTATCTCTCACCATATACAAAATAAAATAAAAATGAATTAAAGACTTAAATCTGAGACATCAAACTATGAAACTACTAAAGAAAACATTTGGGAAAAGTCTTCTGGACATTGGTCTGGGTAAAGACTTCTTGTGCAATATCCCCCAAGCACAGGCAACCAAAGCAAATATGGACAAATGAGATCACATCAAGTTAAAATGTTTGTTCACAGCAAATCATACAAGCAACAAAATGAAGATACAACCCACAGAATAGGAGAAAATATTTGCAAACTCTCCATCTGACAAGGGATTAATAAGCAAAATATATAAGAAGCTCAAACAACTCTATAGAAAAAAATCTAATTTGATTCGAAGATGGACAAAAGATTTAAACAGATATTTCTCAAAAGAAGACAAACAAATGGCAAACAGGCATATGAAATGGTATGCAACATCACTGATCATCAAATAAATGCAAATCAAAACTACAATGAGTTACCGTCTCACCCCAGTTAAAGTGGCTAATAGCCAAAAGATAGGCAATAACAATTGCTGGTGAGATTGTGGAGAAAAGGGAACCCTGTCCACTGTACATTAGTAAAACCACTATAGAGAATGTACATTAGTGAAACCACTACAGAGAACAGTTTGGAGGTTCCTCAAAAACTAAAATTTGAGCTACCATATGAGCCAGCAACCCCACTGATGGATACACACCCTAAAGAAAGAAAATCAGTATACTGAAGAGTTATCTACACTCCTATGTTGCAGTACTGTTTACAACAGCTAAGATGTGGAAGCAACCTGGGTTTCCATCAATAGATGAATGGATAAAGGAAATGTGATACATATACACAATGGAATACTATTCAGCCAAAAAAAGAATGAGATCCAGACATTTGCAACAATATGGATGGAACTAGAGATCATTATGGATTATCCTAGCTGCCCTATTGGGAATTGATGGGAGTGAAAGAAGGCAGGAAAATAAGACCTATAAAGAAGCTATTATAATACTAGCAGTGATAAGCATGATGATGGCTTGGACCAGGTTGCTAGCTGTGATACCAGTGAAAGCATGCCAGAGTAGAATAGGAAGATATGTCTTGAAGGTAGAGGCATAAGATTAATGGGTTAGATTTGGGATATGAAAGAAAGAGAAGAGAAGGGTGAAAATAATTCCTAAAAGTTTGGTTTTGACATGTGGAATAATTGACTTACTATCAACTTAGATTGAAAAGACTGTGAAATTAGAGAGTTTAGTTAGAAAAGTCAGAAGCTTAGTTTTACCATCATTATTTTGAGACATCTATTAGAAACTTCAGTAAGAATGTAGAGCAGGCAATTAGATTTAAGTACTTGGAGTTCAGGATAGAAATGTGAGCTTGATACACACACTTGAATCACCTTTGTGTATATTTGTCGTTTGACAGAAACGATACATCATCTAAGGACTAAGATCCAAGGTGATACGAGGGTAAGGTGCTTGGGGGAACAAAGTGAAGAGAAATAGCAGTAACAGCCAGTGATGTAAGAAGAACCCAGGGGCAGATGCTGTCCTGAAAGCTAAAGGAAGAAAATATGCCAAAGCAGAGAGACTGAGAAGCAAAAATAGGCAAATATATGCAGAGTTTAAGGAAAAGTTACAAACAAAGATTATCATTATTGACAGAATTTGGTTAGGAGTTGACCTGGGGAAAAGAGGAGGATAATTCTGCTGTTTCATCTTCTTATTAAACAACTGATCCCTGGTATATTATTTCCTGAAGAGAAAATAGTTGTTAGTTTAGAGATGAAACCAAGAACTTGCATGTATTTCCCTTTAGAAACCATTCGCCTGTTCTGATTATGGTGAAACTCTTTAGCTCTGTGAGTATAATTTATTTAATGCCTGGAAATAATATAATGAATGAATTCAGGTACTAAACACAACTAAAGAAAATAGCTTATTTTCTGAGATAAGTAGAATAATTGTGGGTAGTTTTTGTATCTAAAAAGCAGGTTCCATCAACAATTCTTGAAAACAACAATGTAGTTAGCTTTTAAGAAATGAAAATAATGATGCACTTTGAAGCAGACCTCAAAATTATCTGTCTTTAATAGAAAGTCATTATGCACTCTCACAATGCTAGAGCAAGTGCTGACTGACACTTCTAACTGAGAAAAGTTAAATAGTATCCTATCAACTGGCAAATAGCAAGTGATTCTTGGTGATGAAAATAATTATGACATATTATCTATAATGTGTGCCTCTTTGAGAGGAAGGTGATTTACTTGGGATCTATAACAGGAGAACAACATTTGGGGATGCAAATAGTTCTCTTTAAGATGACTGTTTATGCTGAAATATTAAGTTTCCATTTGTAGTAAATAGGAAAGCAGATGGCTAAAGAAAAATATTTTGTCAAGTTTGTAACATAAACTACCTAGTTGTAGGAAAAATGTCTTTCTCATTGCTGGAAAAAGTATAGAGTGAAAAATAAAGATAAATAGGCTGATTTTACCAGGACAGCATTTCCTTTTGGGTTTTGAGCACTCATTAACTTAAATATCGCTCCACAGCTAATTGATTAGTCAATTATGCTTATATTCAACAAATACTTTTTGAGCTTCTGCTATGTTCAGGTACTGTTTTCTTGTCACTTTGGGGATACAGAAAGCAATCAGACATACATTCTGACTTTTAGACTGTAATGATGTGGTAGTAAAATGAAGGCGTGTCCTCAATTTATTCAGTACCAAATATTTATTAACTGCTTACTCTTTTTGCAGAAATACCAGTAGAAAAAATACATGAAGATGCAAAAATGAATTTGGCACTTTTAAATTAATATGTAAGTGGTGGTTAATATTAATATTTCATAGTGCTTTCTGGTTTTAAATGAAATGGTGGGACAATATGAAATGTATTACTTTTTACTTCTATATTGTTTAATTTTTTAAGTATGTGAATTACCTTATTGTTTTTATCATTATCATTAATAATGACAATAATTTTTTTCTGGCTTTCCTATGGCAATCCTTATATGTATTAACTTATTTAATTGTCAAAACAATTTATGATGAAAGTAGTTATAGTAAATTCAACTTATAAATGTGGCAACTGAGACTTAGGATAGCTCTTGACCTTGTCAAAGATCATATCCAGTGGCAAAATAACATTTTAACCCTAACCCTAGAAGATGGCTTTAATACTGTTTTATTTTCTACTACATGCATGCACAAAATAAACATGTGAGGTGGAAGGACAAGAGATTAAATAAGAAGCAAATGGAAGGTTTTGTGGAAGTAGCATTTGTTGTATTGCCTTTGATTTTAAATACCATTTCAATAGGAAATCTTATAACATGCAAGTCACTAACGAATAGAAATGGAGTTTGACTGGAATGTAGTTTTTGAATGAGATATTTATAGAGTTGTATTAAAAACATACTTCTTTGGGATCTTGATCATGAAAATCCTCAAAAAACCAACCAGGTAGAGGAAATAGTTTCAATGTTATTATAAAGGTTCTGAGGTGATACCGGTGGATTAATCTGACAGCAGTCTGTCAAATGGACTAGAGATGCTGGAAATTGAATGAGAGAAGAACAGTTAAAGGTCTGTTGGCAAATTATAGATCAATGCTTCTCAAATTTTAATGTGCATCTAAGTTCCTTGGGGATCTTGTTAAAATTCATATTCTGATGCAATGAATCAGAGTGAAACCCTAGAATCTCAATTTGTGTCAGGCATCCAGGTGATCCCTTTGCTACTATTCCAGGATAAATTGGTGGTTCTCAACGCAGGGCATTTTGGCCTCCAGAGGACATTTCACAATGTCTGGAGACATTTTTGGTTGTCAAAATTAGGGGGTGGAAGTTGCTACTGCCATCCAGGGTGAGTATAGACAACAATGCTATGTAGCCAAAGGGTGGTGTAAAACCTACAATTCACAAGGTAGCCCCACAACATATAATTATCCAACCAAAATATTGATAGTGCTGAGGTTAAGAAATCCTGCACTAAAATCATAACATTTACAGAAAACTGATAGCATATTGTTCACAGGGAAATGTTTACAATGTTTGGAGAATGAATTCTTCATTTTTTCACATGGCTGGAGATAAGGTCATAGAGCTGGAAGTGGGACAAAAAATGTCAACTCTGATGGATGTGCAATTACTAAAGAGAATCTAATGCCTCTATCCGAATGATCTCAGGCTAATATTAAGAATTAAATTCCGGGGCCGGGCGCGGTGGCTCACGCCTGTAATCCCAGCACTTTGGGAGGCCGAGGTGGGTGGATCACGAGGTCAAGAGATCGAGACCATCCTGGTCAACATGGTGAAACCCCGTCTCTACTAAAAATACAAAAAATTAGCTGGGCATGGTGGCACGTGCCTGTAATCCCAGTTACTCAGGAGGCTGAGGCAGGAGAATTGCCTAAACCCAGGAGGCGGAGGTTGCGGTGAGCCGAGATCGCGCCATTGCGCTCCAGCCTGGGTAACAAGAGCGAAACTCCGTCTCAAAAAAAAAAATAATTAATTAATTTAAAAAAAAAGAATTAAATTCCACACATTTCTCTCAAACATAAGATATCATTTTCTTTCCTGATTGTTCTTTATCAATATCTTTTAAATTACTGATTAGTATTTGCCTCTACTATTTCCACTTACTTTCTACCTTGGAGGAAAATGTTCACACCAGTTATTCCAGTTTGCCTATTTTCATGTTTACTGTAACTTACAACATCTAACTGGATATTCAGTCCTTTTTGTACCATTATTCTACCCTCTTTTCTTTTTGACAACATAATCTTAATTTTGTGGCAAGCCCAGGACAGTGCTCATGATTGTTCAAAGCCAATGGTAATATTGCCATTACCCACAATTTTTAGTCCTCTGTTAAAAAATGATGTCTATACATATGACCAATCTGATCAATATCACATAATTTAAAGTCTGTTAGATAAATCTCTAGGAAAGTTATTACATTCCCTGAATCAAAGAGCAGAGGTACAGATGTGGCTGTCTCCTTCCTTCTACCATCAATATCAACGTGAGTCTAGGATTCAACAATCATTCTTGCTGTCCTATGAGAATAGCATTGGGCCTTCCATCACTGAGCCGCTGAACAGAGACCTTACTCTCCTATCTCAAGAATTCTTGAAAAATAAGGAAAATAAGGGAGGGGGCTGATGGATAAAAGATTACTCAACAGGTATAATGCACACTATTTCAGTAATAGCTGCACTAAAAGCTCAGACCACTATTGTGCAATAGATCCATGTAACAAAATTGTACTTGTACTCTGTAAATTTATAAAAAGAAAAAAAGAAAAAAAACTCCTATTTATTCAACCCACTGTAGACACATTTTCTATTTTTTCAGAAAAATATACTTTTATCTGATGTACATTCTCTTTCCACCCTTTCTGAGTCCATGTCCCAACAGTTTTCACCTAACTCTATAAAATTTTCATCCATTTCTTCTTGAATCTCACCTCCCCAACCTGAAAAGAGGCTCCACTTTCTTCTACCTCCCCCCACCAACAAAAAAACTATAGCAAACCAAGACACGTGTTCATGTACATCTATATATAAAAGATATACTAGACATACTTACTTGTTTTCTGAGTATTACTTAAAGTTTAAAGCAAAATTCTGTATTTGTTACAGTTTGACACTGAATGGAAAGACAAATGCTTAAGTGTCTCTTCATATCATAATTCTTGTTTCTTTTTTTTCTTTCAAACTGAAGATAGGCTTATCCAAATTTCTGTGTCCTTACCCTTCAGTTTAAAATTCTACATAGTAACAGATTAATCACTTTATGAGAAAAGAATGGAACATCAAACATCTTTCTTTTTTCCTTTTTATTATCGAAAAGTTATTTTAAAGAATACCTGCAACCTCCACGTATATTTTCAAATGCCATGTACGATGTTAACTATACATCTCCTTTTGAGAACATCTAGAAAAAATGTGGTACTGTGAACAATAACAAAAAAAAAATTGATTTCCTCTAATTTGAATTTCATTGTCAAATCTACTTGTCTAACATCTATCTTGTCAACATTCTTTCAGCACATCTTAAAATTACACAACAAAGGTTAGATAATTGACAAGGCATTTTCAGAATGCCATGGGTAGATTAGAGACATTCTCTCAGATCCAAAATAGAATAACAAGTCTTTGCTCTCCCCTGTCGAGAAGCTTGCTAATTCAAGGATTGTGCAAACTCTCACAGATGCCAGTGTTCCCACAGGGAACTGTGCTAGCGCTGCTACCTTTTTACTTGTGACACCTCACATAATTAAGAAAATTACAGTTATGCTCCTTTCTTCATGACAGAGAGCAAAAACTATCCTTGGACTCTTTCCAAAGATAAATGGGCAATAAATCTCTCCGAACAGTTTTTTTCTTCTTCTTCTGGTCAAGAAGAAAATGAAAAAAACATGCAGGCATTATGGTTTTTAGTATTGGTATACAGACTAGTGAAAAAGTTGAAACTAATGTATGCATGTTGCCTCTCATACTCTCTCATTTGGAATGATGTAATAATGACTGTATTAACATATTCCATCTAAGGTGAACTTTACTATATGCATCAATGCACTCCACAAAGGCGAGAGGTTGGAATAAAAGTGAAAAGGAATTCCTAAAAGATGTCATATCTTAGTCTATGCATAGTATCTCTTTATCTCGAAAAGCAGAGAAAGACAGTCCGGGTACTAAAACTACCAACTCCGCCTCAGGGTGGCTGAGACGCAGTGCGCCACCTCCATCTATTTCCTACCTGGTTCACTGATTTCTTCAGTTGCTTGTGCTATGTTGATCACTTTGTTGTATCAGAGCAATTATACAAATGGAGGAGTATTCCTAGCATCTATGTCTACAAATACTTAATACTATTATTTTAAAAAGTTCTCAGTCTTAGTCAACTATAGCTCCATATCTATATTGTTCAATTCCCATGACTTAACAAAGACGTCTCCTTCAGTTTTGACACACTAAGCAGAACATATGGTACATGTTCACTTCTAGCAGCGTTTCTCCAAGTTTTTCTGTTTTATTTTTATCCACCTGAGAACTCTGAATTGTGTTATAAAGGAAATGGGTGTGTGGAGCTGATGAGTATTCCTCTTTCTATCTTTAAGAGAAAGAGCACAGCTTCCAGTTGAGGAGCTACTTAAAAAGATACAGGATCCATGAAACTGTTTATCACCTGATTGAATGTACCATATCTTTCTTTACTTCATCAAGTAATCACGCCATGCACTTGACTATTAACACATATACTCAGTACACAGTAGCATAAATGATAAATGATAATTTTCTTCTCTCATATGATTATTTCCTAATTTATAAGAAGAGAGAATAATTTCTTTCACAGTTAGAGGAGTATTTAATTCAATAATAAATCACTAACCCTATATCACAATACCAAACACAACTGAAATACTCAGAATTTATATACACACATATATATATATATATATATGAATCTGCAAGTAGATGTGCCTCCTCCTCAGTTAGATGGAAATAACGTGTCATGAGATAGTTTGTGATCAGCTCATGAGGAATATGCCATGCATGTAAGCAGTTACCATTTAGACCAGAGCTAACCTTATAGAAAGCTGTAGTTACTACTTGCCAGATTAAATCTTCTAAAATAGATGTTAAAATAAGTGCTGAGGGAAGTAGAGACAAAGCTGCTATAATATAATATTATTATATTACTAATAAGAAATATTATTTCATTAACTAGTTTAAGTAAAAATCTAGAAAATGAAGTCAAAGGCAGCATTGGTACATTGACAAATTAAAGGTGATTAATGTAATGAAATATGTGCAATGAGCATAGGGTCATGTTTAAAGTATTATGTAGATATTTAGGGGTCATGTTTAAAGTAGGATGTTGGTATAAAGTAGTATGTAGTATGTAGGATTAACAACAGTAAACATTTAAATTAGTAACAGTGAATTAATAACAGTGGTGGAAAAATGGAAGCTTCTTTCAATAGTGTCTGCCTCTTTCTGTGAAATGGGAAAGGGCACATTACCTTGGGGGAAATGTACATTTATGTTAGGAAATGATTTTATGTGGAACTGACAACACTGGCTTGTACAAACGTGTTTTAACAAATGGGGTTTCACATTTCAAAAAAGCACTACCACTTGTTGTCTTTTGTATAATAGTACTGTATAGAATATATTAAACTTGTAATGTATTTTTTTGACTTATGGGACTAATCGCCACTCTTCCAGTAACTGCACCAGGGTTTTTGCCTTATCAAGCTTCCACGAAAGAAGCAAATTTACTTTTAAAGTAATTAAAATTGTTTGATTTTCAATTTCTGTTTTCAATTGTCACTCTATTTTAATATTTGTCATTGTAGTTGCTTTTTAATCCTGACAACTTACATGTTTGTATGGCAAAGTATTCAATACGTTTTGTGCTATTTTATAACTATCCTCTTTAATTATAAGAATATAGAAACAGTATGATAAATGTGATATGTATTTTTAACAAAAATTAAATTCCATTAAAGTACTTTACTTCCGAAGGTAGGTGAGAAGTTCACCTTAATATTAACTGAATGCTTTCTCTCCCTCACATCAGTTTTACCAAGTTTTGAGCCTAACATAGGAAGAAAAAGTGGGAAAGAACCCAGGGTTTTAGACTTTATTGCAAACATTGATCTTACGAAATTTCACTCAGTGTGTCCCATTCACATTTGCAAGCCAAACTAAATAATCAGGACTTACACACATTTTCTAGATTCAAAATTTGTATTAGAGATAATCACATAAGAAAGAAATTTTGCTGTCTCTCAGAAGACTACATTTTCAATTGTAGTTCAAGCTTCTGTCACTCAAGTTTTTCAGCCGTAGATCCACCAATTTCTAGGTTTAAGACTTCACATCTTCCACTTATTCTCCATTTTACTTCTCTTGTCTTATCTATCCAGAGACCCAAGAATTTTTTACAAAAAAAGGCCTACAAAGAGTTTCTGTTCAGAGTGGGCCTGTGCCTTTCTGGTGATTTCTCTCTCCACTACATTAACAAAAACTCTGTTCCTTTAACTCTGGAAGACAAAAAGAATCTACACTTAAAACAAAACAAAGCAAAATAAAACATCAACAACAGCAACAACAAAAATACCTGATAACTTGTAATAACTGTGAGAGGGGCAAGAAATTGTCTTTTCATCTATTTGCAACTGATGAATACACTTACATGAAAAAATCAGATATAGCAGAACAAAGCAAAAACCAACTCCCTACAATAAAATGCTAAAAAAGCATGCTGTTACATATAAAAAGGTGTTCATGCAGACAAATGCAGACATGTGTAAGAGAGAGTAGGCACAAAGAGAAGAGTGAGGCAGTCAACTCTGAGGAAAAATTTTGATTCTGGTCTTAAAATTAGGAAGAGTTTTGCTATGTGGGCTTCCCTTGAGCAACTAATCACTTTTGTTATGTATGCTATAAAATATACAATTGAAAACAATTTCCTTTTTTACTAAATTTTATTTTTATTTCACTTTATTTTATAGACTTGGATTTTTTTTTTTTTTGCAAAGAGAATGGATAACATAATTACATAAACATGAGCCTAATGCTAGCTGTTCCTCTCATAACTAAAGGCCATTTGGTAATTTATTTTTTGATGCCTTTGTTTCTGCATTCGTCAAGTAGAGATGATGATATCCAGTCCATAAGATTGTTGTAAATTTTTTTTTCTGAGTTGGCAGTTAGAAATGCTCAAGACGTTTATGCTTTATCCACCCTCAACAAATGATGTGAGGTATTAGCTTCATCCTTAATTTTTTGTATACATGTGTGAATGTCATAAATTCAGGGTTTATGTCCAAGTAGTTTTAAATATCCACAAGGAACAAAATGAGACATAACAAAATAAAGAAAAAGTACAAAATCATGGATCTTTATCTGCTTGTGGGAAGTATGAAACATTAGTGTCTAGTACTAAGATTAATTATGCAAGAAGTTAAAAAAAATAAAAGTAAGATTTAATCAATTAAGAAAATGATGATGTTAATTCTCTGTAGAATACTGACAAGATAAATGAATAATGGAAATCAATATAATAACAACAGAGGATTGCTATCATAACTTCCTCGATTATTTTACTACCAACAACAACTGCTTAAAATAAGGTTAAATATTCTTTGAAAATAAAGACAATGGGAGAAAATGTATAATTATAATGTTTCAAAAATGGTATAAAAGACCATACCTATGACACAATTAAAAATAAGAAAGGAATTTACATTATTACAGAATTTTCTTTAAATTAAAATAATCCATCAAAAATCTAAGCTTTTGGTGATGATTTTGAAATATGAAATAATGGCTTCATCCATTGCATTAAAAATCTCTCATGTATTTGATAACCAATTTCCAGCATGAAGCGAGATAATGTTTCTAAGTTTTAGAATACAATTCATTGGAAAGTTTATGTTCAAGTGAAGTCTTTGCTTCCTAAGATTTATTATTCTCTAAATAAGTGTAATAATAGTGATGGTGCCACAATAGTATAAATGCACTTAAAGACACTAAACTGCACTTAAAAACGGTTAAAATGTTAGTCTATGTTATACATATTTTACACTTAAATTCTTAAAAATAAACACATAAAAGTAAAAAAAATACCATTTTTTGGGAAAAAATCTGTACATCTTAAATATTTTTATAATCCCTTTATCATAATAAATTTGGCTTCTTGTACTTTCCCTCATTTTTTAAAAATGTTGAAATCTATGATGATACAATACCAGAAAACAGTGGAAAATAATTTGCCTAAAAACGAAAAATGTTTGCCAAGAAACAAACTCCCACAAACTTAAAAGAATTGAAGTCACAGAAACTGTTTTCTAATCATAATAAAAAAATCTCAAAATTAATGAGAAGTAAGCATTAAATAAAGAAATCTCAAAACAAAATTAGACAACATGCTTCTAAATAATCCTTGGATGAAAAATGAAGGATTAAATAAAAGAACAAATTATATTAAATTTAAGAAAAATAAATGTATGTGAAAGTATGTAGGTCACAGCCAAAGCAGGGCTGAGAGGAAAACGTACCACTAATTGCTTGTATTAGAAAGTAAGACAAGATCTTAAATAAAAAATGTATGTCCTTACCTGAAGGAAATTATAAAAAGAAGAGCAAAACTAAACTTAAACTAGCAGAAGGAAGGCAATAATAGAGATAAGAGCAGGAATCAGTACAATTGAAAACAGGAAAGCAATGCAGTTTATCTATGGGTTCTGCATGGGTGGATTCAGTCTACCATAAAATCTACAGGCTCCGCATCAATCCTCTTCACTCCACTACAGTATCTACAGGTTCCACATGGGTAGATCAATCAAACACAATTCAGTCAACATTGAATGGAAATATATTTCACGGAAAATAATACAAAACAACAATAGAAAATAAAACAGTATAACAACTATTTTAAAATACAGTATAAAAACTATTTACATAGCTTTTACATTTCACTAGGTATTGTAAATAACCTAGGGATTACTTAAGTATACTGGAGGATGTGTGTAGGTTATAGGCAAATAATGCGGCATTTGATGTAAGGGACTTGAGCATTTTTGAATTTTGGTATCCTTCAGGGGTTCTGGAATAAATTTTCCTTAGATAATGAAGGATGACCACACAGAGATTCAATGAGAAAATAAATCTAGTTCCCTTAAAAATTAATAAAATTGATAAACCTCTAGCAAAACTATCAAAGGTGAAAAAAAGAAAAAAAATGCATCATTACCAGAAAGTAATCAGTGATATCACTATAGATCTTGTAGACATTAGAAATATAAGAATATTATAAATATTACAAATAGCCTTGCACTCATAAATTCAACAACTTGGAATCAATCTATCAATTCCTTAAAAAACTAGGACTCACTGGGATTAGGAAGAGGAAGATGGGGAAAAGGAATGAGTATGGCTATAAAAGGGTGACACAAATGATCCCAGTGGTGATGGAAAGATTCTGTAAATTGACTGAATCAAAGTAAAAGTCAATATCCTGGTTGTGATATTGCACTAAACTTTTTGAAGATGTTACCCTTATGGCTACTGGATTTGTGGTAGATGTAATCATAACATGATAGTTTCTGTAATTGTTCAATAAATTGAATTTGTAATTAAGTAGCTGAAGCAAAAAACAAAACAAAAACTCTAGGCCCAGATAATTTCACTAGAGAATCCTTCCAAACATGTTTTTGGGGGATAGGTCTCATTCTGTCACTCAGGCTGCAATGCATTGAGGCAATCCCAGCTCATAGCTAGCTTCCCCACCTGAGTTCAAGAGATTTGTATGCCTCAGCCTCCAGAGTAGCTGGGACTACAGGTGACCGCCACCACACCCAGATAATTTTTGTATTTTTATTAGAGAGGAGTTTTTGCCATGTTGGCCAGGCTGGTCTGAAACTCCTGACTGTAAGTGATGTGCCCATCTCTGTCTCCCAAAATTCAGGGATTATAGGCATGAGCCACTGTGCATGGCCTTGAGAATTATATCGAACTTTTAAAGAAGAATTAACACCAATTAAACACAGCATCATTCAAAAACTAGAAGAAACATTTTTAAATTTCTTTTATGAGCAAGTTTTATTCTCATACCAAAACCAGACAGAGTGTACAAAGAGAGGTAACCACAGACCAATATGTCTCATGAATTTTAATGCAAAAATCCTCCCAAAATATCAGCAAATAGAATCTAGCAATGTGTCAAAAGAATTATACACCATGACCGAGTTAGATTTATCCCAGGTATGTGTAAAGCTGGTTTAACATTCAAAATCAATCAATGTAATCCACCATACCAACATGCTAAAAAATCAAAACCAAATGATTGTAATAATTGAAGCAGAAAAAATATTTGATAAAATTGAACATAAACTCTCTTCAGCAAACTAAGAGTAGAGATGAACATCCTCAACTTTATAAGAACCACCTACAAAAAAACCTATGCTTAATTAATCCTATGCTTAATGATGAAAGGCTGATTATGTTCATTCTAAGACTGATAAAAATGCAACAATATCCATCTCACCACTCTTTGTTAACAGAGTATGGGAAGTTTTAGACATTTCAATACCACGATAGAAATAAATAAAAGTTAAGCTGATAAAGGAAGAAAAAAAACTGTCCCTATTTGTACATGAAAGGATTGTCTGCATAGAAAATCCCAAAGAATCTACCAAAACATTAAAAAAAAAAAATTAAAACAAATGAGTTTAACAACCTTACAAGATACAAGATAAAGATGCAGAATGTGATCCTTCAAAAATTGCTAGCAGGAACATACACTTCAAAAATTGCTAGCAGGAACATACACTTGAATTTGAAACAGCTTAGGATTTTCTTATAAAACTAAGCATTCAACCACCACACTCTTCAGCAATTACACTATTGTTCATTTATCCCAGATAAATAAAAATTATATCCACACAATAACGTATAGGCAAATGTTCTTAGCCCTATATTCATTATAACCAACAATCTGAAAACAGCCTGGATGTACTTCAACAAATAAATGATTAAGCAATCCATAATACATCTATAGTATAGATTACTAGTCAACAGTTAAAAGGAAAACACTGTTGAGGTTTTCAATAAGGCAACTTAAAATTAATATCCAGCCAATTTTGTTGAGTGAAAAAAAAAATCCTTAAAGGTTACTGTATAATGTACTGTATAGTAATAAAGGGTTGCTGTATAATTCAATTTATATCACATTCATGATATAACAAAATTATAAAAGTGGAAAGCAGATTACTGACTTCCTGGGATCAGGAAGAGGAAGATGGGGAAAAAGAAGGGAGTATGGCTATAAAAGGTGACATAAATGATCCCTGCGGTGATGGAAAGATTCTGTAAACTGATTGCATCAAAGTAAAAGTCCATATCCTGGTTGTGATATTGCACTAAAATTTTTGAAGATGTTACCCTTCTTATGGCTACTGGATTTGTGTTAGGTGCAATTCTCCTGTATTATTTCTTACAAATGTATATACATTTATAATTATCTCAGAACAAAAGCTTTAATTAAAAAAGTAAAATTGTTTCCTAGATCTCTGAAAAAACAGAGTAATATTTTCAGCCAAGTAAAACAATATATTTTGAGGATATTTGGGCAAAAAAAGTGTGTGTGTGTGTGTTTGTATTTCACATATTTAAGTAAAAATTAAGTAATTTCTAGCACTAAAACTGAACATACACACAAAACTGTCATCATATGTCCTACTTTTGTTATATACCCAACAAAAATTTCTACATAATTTTGCTAAAAGCTACATATATGCAACTTGTTAAAAACAGTATCGGGCATAATAGCAAAAAATGGGAATAATCTGAATTTGCATCAACAGTAGTAGCATGAACAAGTAAATAGTGCCATAGTCAAACAATGGAGAACTACTCAGTAATAAGGATAAACAACTATTACTTTACACAGTAACATAGTTAATTTAGGAAACATACTATTTAACTGAAGAAGACAGTCACAAAAGAGTACAATTTGACTTCATTTATATAAAGTACAATAAGAGGAGAAATTAATCTATAGTGTTAGATGTACAGATAGTAGTTATCTAGGGAGAATTAGAAGCTGGAATCAGGACTGAGGAGGCTTCATGGGGAGTAAAAATGTTCTGTTTCTTATTCTTAAGCTATTACTAGGGACTATTCTTTTTATGAAAATGAACTCAAGAATAGATAAATCTTCACATATGTTATATGACAATAAGAAACATACTTAAAAAAGATAAATTCCATACTACATCTCATAGTAAATATATATATATATACAGTAACATTCTTTCAATTTCTTTATAAATTTCTGCATACAAAATAATAAATGGACTGATAGTGACAGAATGGCAAAAATACAAATCACTGAAGATAACCAACGAATGAACAATAATGAAATATCTTTCTGGATAATGCAAAACCAGAACTGAAAAATACATTTTAGCAGTTTAATTCAATTAGTAAAAATTTTTTGAATGTCTCATTTACTAGAATTTTTACACTATTAAAAAGAACAATGAGATTATATTGCAGATTTATCCATTTTTATCCATTTGTTCTCCCACCTAGCCATGTGTTAGTCTTAATCAGTTCTTCCTTAGTCCACGTTTCTATTTTACCCTTTCCATTAAGATATTGTTTTGTTATTTTCCCTTTTTCTTGGTGGGTTGACGGGTGGGTGAGTGACGAGACTTATTGATGTCAAATTATACTTGTATTAAATTATTATCTTATAAAGAAATCCACACTACATTGTTTAATCTATAAATGGAATGAGTATAGGCTAAATTCTTTCATCCAGGTCATGGACAAAGATTTTAGGTAATATTTGCCTCAGGGCATATTCCCTGTGGTGACTGTAATTAGAGAGTGCAGCTGTGGACTATAAGACTGTTCTTTTCTATAATCTTTTCCAGGTGGCGTTCACACAAGAACTTCTGTAGTTTTCAGAGGCAGAGACTCTGTCCAAACTCGTGCAGTTTGGTACTTCTTCCAGGTTCACTTCATCCTTGTTGTCTTTGATGAGAAAAACCTCCTGATTTCATAATACCTCAGGCAAGGTGGGTCTGACATCCACCATTAGGTTTTAACACAACTCCTCTCCTACTTTGGAACCCATAACTTTTTGTGCCTGGGATGTACAATAGTTTTGTCTGTCCTCTCTGTTTTGGCCCTGATCTATTTATACTAGCCACACAGCTGGTAGATTGTCACATTTAGCATTCTGAGGAGTGTCAGAATCATTTTATACCATTTCCATCCTTTAGGCAAGATCAGCTTATCAAATGAGATGTATAAAATGTTCATCATCACTCGTCATCAGAGAAATGCAAATCAAAACCACATTGAGATACCATCTTACCCAGTTAGAATGGCAATCATTAAAAAATCAGGAGACAACAGATGCTGGAGAGGAAGTGGAGAAATAGGAACACTTTTACACTGTTGGTGGGAGTGTAAATTAATTCAACCATTGTGGAAGACAGTGTGGCGATTCCTCAAGGATCTAGAAATAGAAATTCCATTTGACTCTGCAATCCCATTACTGGGTATATACCCAAAGGATTATTAATCATTCTATTATAAAGACACATGCACACATGTGTTCATTGTGACACTGTTTACAATAGCAAAGACTAGGAATCAACCAAAATGTCCATCAATGAAAGACTGGACTAGGAAAATGTGGCACATATACACCATGGAATACTCTGCAGACATAAAAAAGGATTAATTTATGTTTTTTGTAGGGATGTGGATGAATCTGGAAATCATTCTCAGCAAACTGACACAGGAGCAGAAAACCAAATACTGCATGTTCTCGCTCATAGGCGGATGTTGAAAAATGAGAACACATGAACACAGGGAGAGGCACATCACACACTGGGGTCTGTTGTGAGGGGTGCTAAAGGAGGGACAGCTGGGGATAGGGAGGTTGGAGAGGGATAACATGGGGAGAAATGCCAGATATAGGTAATGGGGGCATGGAGGCAGCAAACCACCTTGCCATGTATGTACCTATGCAACAATCCTGCATGATTTGCATGTTTCCCAGAACCTAAAGTACAATTTTAAAAAAAAAGAAGGAACAACAACAACAATAAAAATACATAATAGAAGCAGATCATAGAGTCCCAGACAAAGATCACACTATATGGTGTGGCTACCGTATTCCTTATTAGGCATTTGGAAGACTGAACTGCTGCTGCAAAAGAGGAATCTAAAAGAGAAACCAATGAGGTTTCTTCTGTGGCCACACACCTTGGAGATGAGGCATAGCCCTCCAAAGAAACTCCAAGGTGACAGAGACCATCTGGACCAACCATTCTTAAGCACCAGTGGAAGACGAGTCTCCTCTGCCTTGTCAACTATAGCCAAGTCTATGTGTAATAAGACTGCTTGCTTCCAAGGAGAATAATGCATTTAACATGTATTGAGCACTCATAAAGCACACATGAACTATTTCTAACACTTTATCTGCATTGTCTCATTTAATTCTGTGAAAAAGGATTGAATTATAAAATCTTAATATGCCTCTTCTAAAGGTGTGAAATTGAAACAAAAAGAAGATACATCACGTGCCCAAATCCTACACCACATAATCTTTTGGAGCTCGGATTTCCATGCTGGCAAAGTTGACTCTAGAGTCTGAGTGCTTGGGTGTTTCTGGATGATGAAGGAGAAATGAAATAGATTAATGCTTAAGTCCTACTCTCCTGTAGTGAAGACATAAAACTCCTGAGGAAAGATGAGAAACAATCTTTCTCTCTGTGTGATTCCTAGGGCTGTCTCAACAAAGTGCCACAAACTACATGAGGTTCAAAAACTTGCCCAAGCCTTCAGTCTAAGTATTTGAAGACAGGCAGTCTAACTCTAATGCCCTGTGTATTAGTATCCTGTGACTGCTGTAACAACATTAAACTGGGTAGTTTAAGACAGTAGAAATGTATTGTCTCATAGGTTTGGCGGTTAGAAGTTCAAAATAAAGATAGGCAGGGACCATCTTCCTCTGAAATCTGTAGGGCAATCCTTGCTTGCCACTTCATAGCTTCTGATGTTTACTGTTTATTTGTTTTTTCATTTTGCTTTGTCAGTCTTTGGCATTTCTTGGTTTGCAACTGCATAACCTCCAACCACTCCTTTCTCTTCATATGGCATTCTCTGTGTGTGCCTGTCCTTACATGGCCATCATTTTTACAAGCACATCAGACATATTTGATTAGACCCACCCACCTCCCTATGCAAGTATGATGCTATCTTAACTAATTATATCTGCAAGCATTCCATTTTCAAAGTCACATTCAGAGATACAGGGAAGTTCAGACTTCAACGTATATATTTGGGGTGGGGAGAGTGCACAACTCAACCCACAACACTCTCATTCAAGCTCTCTTGTTGAATAAGAAACATATTATGCCTCACGCCAGTTAGAATGGCGATCATTAAAAAATCTGGAGACAACAGATGCTGGAGAGGATGTGGAGAAATAGGAACTCTTTTACACTGTTGGTGGGAGTGTAAATTAGTTCAACCAATGTGGAAGACAGTGTGGTGATTCCTCAAGGACCTAGAAATAGAAATTCCATTTGACCCAGCAGTCCCATTACTGGGTATATATCCAAAGGATTATAAATCGTTCTACTATAAGGACACATGCACACGAATGTTCATTGCAGCACAGTTTACAATAGCAAAGACCTGAAACCAACCCAAATGCCCATCGATGATAGACTGGACAGGGGAAATGTGACACATATACACCATGGAATATTATGCAGCCATCAAAAACGATGAGTTTGCATCCTTTGTAGGGACGTGGATGAACCTGGAAACCATCGTTCTCAGCAAACTGACACAAGAACACAAAATCAAACACCACATGTTCTCACTCATAGGCGGGTGTTGAACAATGAGAACACATGGACACAGGGAGAGGAGGACTACACAAACTGAGGTCTGTTGGGGGGAAATAGGGGAGGGACATTGTGGGGTGGGGAGTTGGGGAGAGATAGCATGGGGAGAAATGCCAGATATAGGTGAAGGGGAGGAAGGCAGCACATCACACTGCCACATATGCACCTATGCAACAATCTTGCACGTTCTTCACATGTACCCCAAAACCTAAAATGCAATAAAAAAAAAAAAGAAACATATTATGCCTCTTTATAGAAATCAAGTAGTAAGAAACATAAAAGAGACAGAGTGGAGAGCCATTCTTTTGGTTCAATGGTAGTCAAAGTCATTCATTTAACAAAGTATTATTAGGTAATATGTAGCATTTATTAAGCAATTTACACCAACTTCCAGTCTAAGAATGTTACAAGGCTTGTTCGATTGAATACTCAGATTTATCCTATGAAGTAGATACTATTATCATCTCTAGTTTATAAATGAGAAAACTGAAATTTAGGTCAAAAACTGGTGTCACAAATGTCACTGTAAGCTGTAGAGATAAGGTTGAAAGTCTGTATAATTTGAAACTATCATTTGTCCTGTTAAATACCTGCTTTGCAAAACAGAATGTGAGTACACACAAAGACTGATACAAAGTTTCTGAGATTCAGATGCTCACATCTATTTGATGTGTCCATAGAGCGAAACTAAGAAATCATCATCAGGTGAAACAATAATAAAGATTATGTTTAAAAGGTAATAAAAACCTCAGAAAGCAAAGTAATTAACTGTGTAAAACCTAGGATACATAGAATAGGAATCTGTAACATTTAGATTTGAGGGTCTGCATTACCTTTGACTGCTCCTGATTTTATGCTTACTGTTTTACTAATGCCATTTGATTATTATAGAATAAATTTATTAAAAATCCTAATTATAAATCTGCCAGATGTTTGCAAATAGAAGAAGAGCAAACAAAATAATTCTAAATAGGTCATGCAATTATCAATGAGAAAGATATAGCTCATCAAACAGCAATGTATGGAAAATGTGACATTTTTTATCTCTTAAAAAACCAAATATATGTAAAAGCCAGTGCTAAATAATTTGTTGAGAGTACATAGGATAATTCATAATCGATTATAAATTCTGAAAGATCCCTAAATAAAATTAGTTAAATGCACATTTAAAAACTACATGTTACCACTAATGGTTATATAATTACTTAAATAATAACCACATGGAATAAAGATAAAATTCTGATGTCTAGTAAAAAATAAATGTATTCTGTTGAATTATACAAATATTTATTTTAATACAGTAAATCTATATACGTATATATTTACACAGATATTTACATGTATAACAGTATAATTTTACCTAAAACTTTCTGTGAAATATATTAAAAAATAGTCATTCTCTATGCAAAAGTGCATGCAAAATCAGAACACTAAGAAACATGTAGATACATCATATTATTTAAATAAATTATAAAAATGTCAAAAAGTAAAATAATTTCCACCAGGGATATATGAGAAAAAAACCATTTAGGCCAGGTGTGTTGGCTCACACCTGTGATCTCAACAATTTGGGAGGTTGAGGTGGGTGGATCACTTGAGGTCATGAGTTTGAGAGCAGCCTGGCCAACATAGTGAAATCCCCTTTCTACAAAAATTAGCCAGGCATGGTAGCAAGCGCCCATAATCCCAGCTACTCAGGAGGCTGAGACACGAGAATCGCTTGAACCTGAGAGGCAAAAGTTGTAATGAGCTGAGATCATGCCACTGCACTCCAGTCTGGGTGACAGAGCAAAACTCTGCTTCAAAAAGAAAAAAAAAAAAGAAACAATTTAAAGATGAGGCAACTTTTTCCATGAAAATAGACATTTTGAACGAGGAAGAAACTTAAAGCACTCCACACTTTCTAAAATGGAAAGGTATTTTGCTATTTTTTGTCCTTTTGATCCACGGAAATAAATGAAGAACGAACAAGAAAAACAAAGGCTCTTTATCAAGAACTTGCTATAGCAAGGGAATCAGCCTTGTGTTTTGACAGAGACTCAAAGGCAGGCAGAGGAGTGTGAAAGCTTTAGAGTAGAAAAAGAGGAAGACTTCAGCTCTACCCTGTTTGGAGGCTCTTGGCCTGGGAAGCTGTAGGTGGCTAATTAGAAGTGTGGCATCCTATCAGTTGACTAGGGGTGCATATTGGGTTTTCTCTGGTCTGTCCTAAGTTAGAAGCAGGTACAAAAAAAAGTGAGAAGCTGTCAGTTATTAATCAAGTCCTAGCCATTTGGGACCAATTATTACAAAAGTTACTTTTTGGTTTTCTGAATTGTTACTAGAGCTATGCCTGCTGAATATACAGTATCAGGTTGGTTTTCCGGGTTACTTGTCGTAGTTAGGTGGGTTGGTTTACTGGGGAGGTTGCTGCAGGGTGTGAGTCAAAGTTCTGTTTTTATATGTAGTCCTATCATTGTCTCCATGTAAGGTTTCTCAGCTCCTTGGTTGGGTTTAATTTTCAATTAAAAATGATAACGTATAAGAGACTGCAAATGCCCATGCTTGAAACAGGAAGTAGCTTTCTGTTTTTGTTGTGTGTGTGTAGCTCTATCTATATGGTATACTGGGAATGTTGACAAGTTTTCTCTTTTCAATCCAGAAGTTACTCTTTTCATAAATAAACACAGGGAACATTTGCCAGTAAAAGAACTTATAATGGTTGGGTAATGTTGGACTGTGTTTCTCCTGATAATAGTACAGTTTGAATCTTTTCTCTTTTGTTTTGCATTTTTCTACATTTGCAGATTGTAAGTGTATGAAAGGAGAGTCTGCCAAAAGAAGGAAGCGAAATTGGATTTAACTTGTCCACTGAATTGGAAGATGTTCTATTCCCAGAGGCTTTCTGAAAAGTTGTAAAATTTCAGGCTTTATGAGTCTTGATTGCTGTAATTAACATATGTGAAGTCTTTCAAGTGTCTTCAGAAGCAAGTGAATCTACTGAAAACTACCTTCAAGCAGCTTTCAAGTAAAAGGAAGTCTGCTCCACGGAGTGTGGCTCTCCAGAAATGCACGGCTATTATCAAGGTCATAGGTTAGTACAGAACCGTTAACCTAAGCCTAATTTTTTATGAAATGTATATACTTAACTGTGAGAGGACTAAAACTGCATATTCTTTAGAAAAGAGATTTCATTTCTACTCTCAGGAAGACAGGAAAATCTACATATGATGGGAAAAAAAAACTGGCCTCCGTGAAAATATGAAAGAAAATGCATCATTCATAAGGAATTTGGTACTACCTCTCCAAGAAGTTCAGAATTCGAAACTTAGAGGCTTTTATCCACATGTGGACCAGCTCTAGGTGTAATTTACTCTATGAGAGAAGGCAAGATGTACTAGAAAAAATACCATATTTATTTCAGAATCAAAAGTCCTGGGTTCTGGTGATCCTTCTAATACCATCTGCATAAGTGCCGTAGTCCCCATTGATACATAAAGGAATTATATTTGATAATTTTAAATATCTTAAATATTTTTGGAAATACCTTTTTTGTGTTTTTTATACCTTTTTTGTATTTTTGTATATTTTTTTGGAAATACCTTGCTTTGTTGCCCAGCATGGAGTGCACTGACAAGATCATAGCTCACTGCAACCATGAGCGCCTGGGTTCAAGTGATCCTCCTGCGTTGTCCTCCCAAAGTGCTGGCTCACAAGCATGAGCCACTATATCTGACCTGAGACTCATATTCCTAATGAAATTATTAATCTTTAATATTGTTAATTTTTAAATCATAGATTCTTCCTAGCATCATAATTGAGTTCTTGATTTGATTCTCAGCTTGGTAGCTGTGGGTGTGTAGCAGAGCTACTGATTTGTATATATTAATATTTTATCCTAAAACTTTGTTGAATTCATTTATCATTTCTCTGAGCTTTTTGGAGGAGTCTTTAGCGTTTTCTAGGTATACAATCATATCATCAGCAAACAGCAACAGTTGGACTTCCTCTTTACTGGTTTGGATGCCCTTTTTTTATTCTCTTTTCTGATTGCTCTGGCTAGGACTTCCAGTACTATGTTGAATAGAAGTTATGTGAGTGAGCAACCTTGTCTTGTTCCAGTACTCAGGGGGAATGATTTCAGTTTTTCCCCATCAAGTATTATGTTGACTAGGGGTTTATCATAGATGGCTTTTATTACATTTATTACATTTAGGTATATATTCAATGCTGATTTTGCTGAGGGTTTCAATCATAAAGGGCTGCTGAATTTTGTCAAATGCTTTTTCTGCATCTATTGTAACCAGATTAGCTGCAGCTGGATTCTCCGGAACTCAGGTTCTTGGCCTCTCCAACCCCAATGAACGGGGAAGGGGGCCTCAGTATGGTGGTGAATGTTACAGCTCAAATCGATCTCATGGACCCAAAGAGTGTGAGGTAGTGCAGTCTATTAGACAGAGTGAAAGGACAGCTTCCGTACCATGGAAGGGGATGCGGAGTGGGTGCTGCTGCAAGCTTGGGCGGCTGGAGATTATACTCTGAGTTATTCCCTCCCCATTCTTGTTCTTGTCCAAGGAGAGATTTTTTCAACCTTTCTCTGGATTAATTGATCTTTGAATGCTTTACTGGACTGGTTACTGTTTTCAAACCCTGAGTTACTGAGCCTCCATCTCCAGGGGTCAGAAGTGGGAAAAATCCCTGCCCTTGAATAAAGCCCCTAGGAGCCAGAGGCCGGTAAACTGGAAACAAAACCTCTAGCTGGCCAGTGATGGGAAATTTCCTTCACTGGAAACAAAGCACCAGCTGACCTGGGAAGTTCCTCTAACACAGTCCCTCAAGATGATCATGTGATTATTGTTTTTAATTCTGGTTATGTGGTGTATTACATTTATTGATTGCAGATCTTAAACCATCTCTGCATCCCTTGTATAAAACCGACTTGATCATGGTGTATGTTTTTGGTATGTTGTTGGATTTGGTTAGCTAGTATTTTGTTAAGTGTTTCTGCATCTATATTCATTAGTCATTGTTATGTCCTTTCCTGGTTTTGATATTAGGGTAATACTGGCTTCATAGAATGATTCAGGAAGGATTGTCTGGTTCTCTATCTTGTGGAATGGTGTCAATAGAATTGGTACCAATTCTTCTTTGAATGTCTGATAGAATTCAGGTGTGGATCTATCTGATCCTGGACATTGTTTTGTTGGCAAGTTTGTTTTATTACAATTTCAATCTCACTGTTTCTTATTGGTCTATTCAGAGTTTCTATTTCTTCCTGGTTTAATCTAGGAGGGCTGTATATTTCCAGGAATTTATACATCTCCTCTAGGTTTTCTAGTTTATGTGCACAATGGTGTCTATAGTAGATTTGAATGATCTTTTGTATTTCTTTTGTATCGGTTGTAATATTTCCCATTTCATTTCTTATTATTATTATGATTATACTTTAATTCTGGGGTACATGAGCAGAATGTGCAGATTTGTTACGTAGTTATACACACGTCATGGTAGTTTGCTGCATCCATCACCCCCTCATCTACATTGGGTATTTCTCCTGATGCTATCTCTCCCCTATTCCCCGACCCCTGCTATCCCTCCCCTAGCCCCACACTCCCTGACAGACCCAGGTGTGTGAAGTTCCCCTTTGTGTCCATGTGTTCTCATTGTCAACACCCACTTATGAGTGAGAATATGTGGTGTTTGGTTTTCTGTTCTTATGTCAGTTTGCTGAGAATGATGGTTTCCAGCTTTATCCATATCCCTGCAAAGGACATGAACTCATCCTTTTTATGGCTGCATAGTATTCCATGGTATATATGTGCCCCATTTTCTAATTGAGCTTATCTGCATCTTCTCTCTTCTCTTCTTTGTTGATCTTGCTAATGATCTATTAACTTCACTTGTCCTTTCAATGAGCCAGATTTTTGTTTCATTTATCTTTTGTATCTTTTTTTCTGTCAACTTCATTTAGTTCTGCTCTGATCTTACTTTTTTCTTCTGCTGGGTTTGAGTTTGGTTTATTCTTGTTTCTCTAGTTCCTTGAGCTGTGACCTTAGATTGTCTATTTGTGCTCTTTGAGACTTTTTGATGTAGGCATTTAAGGTTATGAACCTTCTGTTAGCACCACCTTTGCTGTATCTCAGAAGTTTTGAGAGATCATGTCACCATTATTCAGTTCAAAGAATTTTTAAATTTCTACCTTGATTTAATTGTTGACCAAATGATTATTCAGGAGCAGGTTATTTAATTTTCACATATTTGCATGGTTTTGAGGGATTTTTTTTGGAGATGATTTCCAATTCTTCTGTGGTCTGACAGTACTTCCTATAATTTCAATTTTCTTAAATTTATTGAGACTGGTTTTGTGGCCTATCATACAGAGAATCTTGGAGAATGTTGAACAGATCCCTAAAATGCATATTCTGCAGTTGTTAGGTAGTATGTTCTGTAAATATCTGTTAATTCCTTTTTTCCTAGGGTATAGTCAAAATCAATATTTTTTTTATTGACTTTCTCTCTTGACCTACCTAGTGCTGTCAGTGGAATATTGAAGTCTGCCACTATTATTGTGTTGCTGTCTGTCTCATTTCTTAGATTTAGTAGTATTTATTTTATAAATTTGGGAGCTCTAGTGTCAGGTGCATGTAGATTTAGGATTGCTATATTTTTCTGTTGGTGAAGTCCTTTTATCATTATATAATGTCCCTCTTTGTCTTTTGTAACTGCCTTTGCTTTAAAGTTTGTTTTGTCTGTTAAAAGAGTAGCTACTCCTGCTCAATTTTGGTGTCCATTTGCATGGAATATCTTTTTCCATCATTTGACTTTAAGTTTATGTGAGTCCTTACGTGTTAGGTGAGTCTCTTGAAGACAGTGGATACTTGGTTGGTGAGTTCTTATCTATTTTGCCATTCTATATCTTTTAAGTGGAGCATTTAAGCCATTTACATTCAGTTAGTATTGAGATGTGAAATATTATTTTATTAATTGTGCTATTAGTTGCCTGAATACTTTTTTTAATTGTGTTTCTGTTTTACAAGCCCTGTGATATTTATGCTTTAAAGAGATTCTACATTTTGCTGTATTTTGAGGGTTTAAGATTTAGAGCTCTATTTAGCAGTTCTTGTAGTGCTGCTGGCTTGATAGTTGCAAATTCTCTCAGCATTTGTGTTTCTGAAAAAGACTGTATCTTTCCTTCATTTATGAGGCTTAGTTTCACTGGATGAAAAATTCTTGACTAATAATTGTTTTGTTTAAGGAGGCTGAAGTTAGGGTCCCAATCTCTTCCAGTTGGTGGGATTTCTGCTGATACATCTGCTGTTAATCTGATAGGTTTTGTCATAGTTATGTTAAATTTCCCCTCAGTTCTAAGATAAATGCCTCGTACAAGTCTAGTTCTGATGACTGTTTACAATATGATTTTATCAATGGGCAGGAGTGCTGGTTGGATGGTTGTCTACTTCTCCCCACAGTCTCATACATTATAGCTTTTATTTTTCCATGAACAAAATAAGTTGGATCTAGAGGAAGTTTCTTGCATCTCCCACATTATATCTGCTGTTTTCCTTCCTCAAGTGTGCACCACAATAGAAATTTCTCAGTTTTCTCCAATTATTTTGTAAATGCCTAGTAGAGTTAGTAGAGAAAGATCTTGAAATATATAGATTCCTCCAGTTTTTATAGGCCCAAATTTTCAGACTGTCTTCTGAATTTGGCATTTAAAAATTGTCAACTCTTCTTGTTCAACTTTTTATTGGTATCTTGTTATGTCTACTAAAGCGAACTAATGTTTTTTTCTCTCTTCCTTCTTTCAATATATTCTGGGGCAGTTGTCCTTCCACTTTAGCTCTGTTTTGAATATGGTAAATTCATGATATGAAGCATGAGAGTGATACTACTTCTAGTTTTCTACATTTTGAGGATGAAGCCAAATACCATGGATTTGGAAGTTAAAATGAGATAACAACAAGAACCAAGACCACCATGGTAATAAATTTTATGCTTACAAAAGGAGTGCTGTTCTAAGTGCTTTAACTTCATTGTCCCATTTATTATCATTGTAATAAAATAAAGTAGATATTCTTATTTATATTTTCCAGACAAAGTAAAGTGTACATATTAAGGACATTGTATTTACTCAAATTACTACATGAAAAGTAAAAACTTAAGCAAAATACTGACCCACAATCCATACCAGTAAGCATTAATCATATATTGTTCCTATTATATGAGGGAGCAAATGAAAGCATCTAACACAATATTGAACAACATTTATGAATATACTTGGTAGATGCTCAGCAAACATTTTCCTCCTTTCTCTTCTGTTCTTTGTTTCAAGTTTTTGCTGACATTCTTATTGTCATCTCAGGAATGCCCAAGTCCATTAAAAACAATTCTTTTTCTTTTTGCAAACCTTTTACAACATTTTTTTTGTTTTTTTTTTAACACTGTCACATTGTCTGTGACACATTTTATGCAGCAGCTTGAGCATTTTAGTTCACAAATAGAACCTTAGCTGTTATTGATTTCTTTTTCCCCTATTTAGGGCAAAATAAACTTTCCAACCTGTGTTTATTTTTAGAGGCTAATAAGCAGATTGAGTGGTTAGTGGTAATGCTTACTTTTTGTGGTGACTGTGCACACAGCTGAAGCTTCCGGCCATTTAGGAAAGCACTCAATGTCAGTGTATGCTATTTCCCCTTTTGAAGCTAAGAAAAGAGTACACAAGCAACAGAGAAATAAATAATCTGAGCGTATTTATAGGAGCTACACTATGCAGTTTTGACCTAAGATATTTCCCAGAACAGCAGCTCAATCATACACTGATGATTTATAATGGCTTAGATTGGCCTCTTGAAACCACAGATCTGTTACACTGATATCTTTAATTTCCTTTTGTTCTGGCCTAGGCTAACCCTATCATTGTCAAGCACCAACGGGCCACAGAGAGAGAAATCCAGGTGGGAGCATTCAATTTAACCAGAAAGTATACTCAGAGGCCCCACTTGATCTAATCAGAATTCCAGACATTTTCTTTCAGAACAAGGCTTTGTCTTCATATCTTGTCATATTAAAAGACTCTTCAAGTTCTTATTAGAAAACAGTTCAATTTTAACCTTTTGAGACACAATGGTCTTTGATTAATTAATAAGCTAATGGACTCCAATCATTTTTTCATTCACTTTGACAATCAGTGCATGGACATCTGATTTTAATTTGAATGGCTTATTTTATAAAGATGCTGATCTCTGTGATTACATTTTTTGTTTCAGAACAGTCATATTTTATGCATTTTCCTTCTTAATATCTCACATTTTTAAAAAGGATTTAGGACTGGGGCAAGAATTTCTTACCTAAAAATAATTTGCCCAAATCTAAACAATTATTTCATATACATTCTATATTATTTTATGTAAAACAAAAGGATAATTTAATAGTTTTAGAAACACTTGTGTGGGAGGTAGAATTCCAAGATGACCCCAAGTGACACTTATCCTTATATAATCTCTTCCTCTTGTGAGAATGGAACCTATAAATACTATAAAACGTCATTCCTGTGATTATGTTACTGTTATAGAGTGTATTTTTGTCTCCTCCAAAATTCATATGTTTCACTCCTTACCACCAATGTGATGGTATTAAGAGGTAGATCTTTTGAGAGTTGATTAGGTCATGATGACCACTGAAGATCCAGGAAGCAAGACTTCATCAGATACTTGATTTGCTGGTGCCTTGATCTTGACCTTCTCAGGCTCCAGAATAGTGAGAAATAAATTTCTGTTGTTCATAAGTCATCCAGTTTATGGGATGTTCCTGTAAGAGCCTGCACTAAAACAGATACCTTCTGTGACAAAAGGGGTTCAAAAATACAATAATGCCCCAAACTGATTGACCTTAAGATAGGAATACTATCTGTGTGGGCCTGACCTGATCATATGAACCTTTTAAATCTGGGTCTAGAAGTCAGAGACGGAGGAATTCAGAGACTCAAAGCAAAAGAAAGATTTGCTGTGCCATCACTGGTGAAGACTGAAGGTATCACATGGCAGGAAATACAAGCAGCCTCTAGTTGAGAGTTGACCCTCTCAACAACCAGCAAGGAAATAGAAATCACACACTGAATTTAATTCAAGGAACTTAACCCTGCCAGAAAGAATGAATTTAAATTTGGAATTTTCCCCAGAGCCTTTAGACAAGAACTCAGCTTTGCTGACATCTGTATTTCAGTGTGGTGATACCATGAGTAGAAAACCTAGTCACATAATGTTAAATTTCTGATTTGCACAAATTTGAGCTAATAAATGGGTGTTGGCAGGCCAGGCATGATGGTTCACAGCTGTAATACCAAAACTTTGGGAGGCCAAGGTGGGAGGATTGCTTGAGCCCAGGAGTTCATGATCAACCTGGGCAACATGGCAAGACCCCATCGCTAAACATAAATAAATAAGTAAATAAATAGATAGATAGATAAGTAAATAATAGCAGTTATTTTATGCTGCTAAACTTGTGGTAATTTGTTATGCATAATAGAAAACTGATGCATATCCATTCTGCTTGTTTTATGCTGAATATTAATTTGCCTCATGTTCTTCCTACAACTAATGATATCCACATTTTTCTTACCTGAAGATTTAATTATTTAAAATAAAAATGCATTCATTAAAGCAAGTCAAATAGCTGTCACACATGTCATAGGTTTACTTCATAGAAGGATTTAACCAATGTCTAAAAACTTACATTTTGTCTATATCTTAATAAGCATGTTATTGTATATATTCTATTCTGCAAGGATCAAAAGTATATTATAACGGAGAATAAGTAGAGAAGTAAAAACTAAAAGGCTCATAGGTTAGAAAAAATACAAATTTGTAAAATGAAGAGACACACAGCAGTGTAGTCTGAGCTCACTAATTCTTAATTATGCTCACTTTAAGAAATAGAAGCAGTGAGTTAGTTTACTCTGATTCCCCAGAGGAAGTGGGTGAGATTAAGTGCTGGATTGACTATGTTATTTAAACCTTGAGATTAAAAATGACCTGTTGGGGTCCGTGAGATTGGCACGTCTGCCAGGGGTCTCTTGACCAGCAAGAGGGTCCTAATACCTGGAAGAGAGAGTGCGTGGAAGAAAAGAGAGATAGAGAAAGAAATGGGTCTGGAGGTCTGATAAGAGCTATGCTCAGATCAGCGATTTATTCTTTGTGCACAGATGCTTATATATGTTTTTTCATACAGTGACTGACGTAGGTCCCATTACAAAAGTTTTATCAGGAGGGAACAGAAAATTACAAAGTAAGCATGGGAGGGGGTAGCATACAGGTTTATCTACAGATCACTGAACCCAAAACAAACAAAAGATTCTAATCCTATTAAGATTCTTATCCTCTTATCAATGACTACAGTTACAGTAAATAACATCAAGGTGAGCGATAATTTGAGGGGTAGCATTTTTCTAGTAACATGTGAGCGATCATGGGATTTAGTGAATGCAGGTAAACAGTCATAAAACCAGCCCAGAATGGGAACTTCAAGAGACAATAGTCTCGTAAATAGTCACGCAGGCCTCACCCAGACATGCCATTAGCTCAGTGGATCAAGAATAGGCTTCTGCAAACTCAGGCCTCTATCACTTCCTTCTTTTTTCCTCAGCTCGACTGCCCTCAGCGTGGGGAGAATGTGTCTGGGCTCTAACTCCGTCATGGCGGAGACACGGAGCGGTCTCTACGCTGGTGGAGTGATCCCCATAACGACCCATGAAAGTTTTTGCTCATTAATGGTGATTTTAAGAAAACTCTGTCTTCAAGTACTCCAGAGTCAAATGGGCAGCTATTATAAGAAATAAACTGTTCTTACATTTAGCCCTTCAAATTCCTTCGAATTCCAGAGTTGTTTGTTACCACAGCCTCAACTGAATCTGTCCTGACTGGTTAAATATATTTATACTCTAGTCTTCTTCATTTTTATGTGATACAAATTCATTCTTGCAGTTTCTTAGGTGAAAAATATTAAAATTATCCTAGACCCTTTTCTTTCTCTCTTTCATCACTGAATGTTCAACATGAAATCTATAACTAATCTTGTTTCTGTCTCCAAAATATATTTGCTTCTCACCATTACTGTTCCACCATGACTTAAACATATGAGCCCAATGGTTACAGAATCTTTGGGGTGTCATTTTTCTGTCCAGAAACCTCTGTGGCCAGTAGCTTCTTTATCTGAGTTTTTCTTGGGCCCACTAGGCTCTTTCTGCCCACTCAGCCTGGCAGACTGCACTCTGCTTATGCTACCAGCCTGGATTCCATCTCTGCCAATGTGGACTGCATGGAGTGGTGAGGGATGTGTGAGCAAGTGTGGGGTCTGGCCACTGTGCAGTCAGACATGCTGGCTACTGTAGCAGGGCAGGCAGTTCCAGGTGCCAGCATGGGCACTTGCTCTCCCTGAGGCTGCTGCTGGACAAGATGCACCACAAGCAGCTTCCACTGCTCGCACCAGAGAACATGGTGGTGCCTGGAAGCTTGGAGATATCAGGAACCACAGGACCCCTAAAAGGGAGTCACAGCCCTGGATCAGGAATCTCCCAGGTCTGGGATCCCCAAAGAACCACAGCTTTTCTTTCCTTCTCTTCTCATGAAATGTGGCAAGTAAGGCACATGTCTCAGCCCTGTTCATGTTACCACTCTTTTAGCCTCATTCAGTGGGTCCAAAGTTATTGTCCTGTGCCCAGGAAGAATGAGGTATGCTGACAAGTGGAAGGTGGACAAAACAAAGAGGAGCTTTACTGAGTGATAGAATAACTCAGAGAAGACCTGCAGCACGTAGCTCCTTTCTGCAGCCAGGGTGTCCTGACAAGTGTTCAGTTCCTAGCAGAGAGGAAACCCTGGAGTGGGAAGTTCCTTTCTGCAGGCAGTCATCCCATCATCTCTGCAGCTCTCAGCAGAGAGGAGGCCCTGTGGTGGGTTGCTCCTCTCTGCAGCTGGTCATCCCGATATCTCTGTAGATCTCAGCAGAAAGAAGGCCCTGGAGTGGGTTGCCCTTTTCTGTGGGCAGCTTGTCCTATCATCCTCCCAGCTCTCAACAAAGAGGAGGCCCTGGAGTGTGTAGCTCCTCTCTGCAAGTGGTCATCCGAAGGTCTACTCTGCTCTGACTGAACACAAGGCTCATACAAGACCCAGAGTGGAGGAGGTGCAATGATGACTGTCCATAGGCAGCCATGGGTGGGCCCAGAAAAATCACCACAAGTTCCCACTCTGGTCCAAGACTCGCAGCTTGGCCCCCAGTTCAGGCCCTCCCTGGTCTGAAGGTGGGGCCTCAGCAGGGACCTGCCCCCTTCCAGTCAGAAGCTTGTCTGCTGCTTGCCTCCATTGATGGTGTCCAGGCTGCTTACACCAAGGGGCACCCACAGGCCAGTACCAAGCTGCCCTCAGCACTCCCTCAGCTCCCTCCTACCACTCTGGTTCGAGCCCAAAGTCCAGAGTGAGGTGAGGCAGCAGGGGCCTGGCATGTCAGTGTTGACCCAGCACTCAGGGGTGGCACAGGGCAGGGTGGATTGGGGCCCTAACCTGCCTGTTGGGAGTGTCAGTCCAGCAGTCATCCCAATGCAGGGCAGACCCCAGGACATGGCCCCAGGTAGCCCTGCACAGAAACTCCTCCCAAGGCATAGGAACCTTGCACCCTTTGCACAGGAACCACTGCGTGCAGTGGCTGCACCAATGGCCAGTTCCCTGAAGCAGGCACCACTCCCAAGCCCCTCAAGCACAATCCCAGCTCCATGTCCCGGGCTTGGCCCCTGCACTTTGTGTGCAAGTGCAGCACTGCCCCAGGTCCAGCTTTGCCTCAGGGCCCCTCTCTGTCTAACTGCGCTGCTTCCCCACCAGTGGGCATCACAGGCGGGCTCCATGGTGGCAACCCTCAGGGCAGTGGGCTGTGGGAGTGGGCTGCCCATCTACTCCCTGCACTCTCTCTGCAGGGGCTGGCATGATGGCAGTGTGTGCTCCAGGCAGTCATCACAATTATTACATTAGCTTTCAAATTCCTTTTTATACAGACTGGCTAGGTATCTTTCCCTATAAATATATATTTGGTTAGATAGTCTATTATAAATAGACTAATAGACATAATACACATAGACAGAAGGAGAAGCTGTCTGGGTTATGAGAAAGCACCTCAATTCAAGTAGTTTCAAAATAGGAGGTAAATGAATTATGCTTGCTCTCCAAGTAAACTCAGTAGACATATAATCAATTTTATTAAAATAAGTTTTTTTAAAGAAGATATAAATGTGAAAGGAGATGGAAAAAGAGAACCCTTTGGGTTTGGATTAAAATTAGAAATGTCAGCATTATTTTATGATTCAATAAATATATGTTTTCTAAGGGCTTAACTGTGAAAGGGCTAAGATGTAAATGACACCTCCAAAAGAATGAGCGTGTTTAGCACCCTGATTTATTTTAATATATTCTTACCCACTGTAAGGGACCAGATCTTCCGGACAAATTGACAGACCTAGGATTAAATGAGAGAAAAAACATAGTGAACCCAAATACATTACTGTGCTAGAGAAAAAGCAGAACTCAAAACCTGGTGAAAACATGTCAAAAAGATACAGGAGCAAACTTGAATTGGCTCCCACTGGCCAACAGGAGCAATATGAGCCTTGAAATAAGTCATGATGGTGACAGAGAATGACATATATAAAATATAAGATGTGTCCATAAAATATTTCAAGATATAATCCTTGAATGACATGGAATCACAGACAGATAGTTCAAATGAAAAGACTTCAGTGAACAAAGCTACCTAGGAAGTATGAGTAAGTCTGAGGGAACCAAACTGAGATGCCAAGGTGCCAGGTGTCAGTAGCAGTAGAGCTTAATAGGACCCAGTAAGGATCTTATTGTGCAGCTGGTACTGGGTGAGAACTTGAACTGTGGAGTTGGAACTACTGAGGTTTGCTGGAGTTCACAAGATCCCTGAAGCAGTGAGTGAGTGGGGGTCTCTGTATTCTTCTGCCCACAATCTCTTGCTGGTGTCTCCTTTTGGTCTGAATTTGCAGGAATGTCCAGGTGATGCACCCACATGAGTCTGCCCATATAGAAGAGCTGGGCAGAAACAACCTGGCAGGGCTAATATATAATACATTAGCACAATGGCATCTCTTTCCATAAATTCCACCAAGCCGGAAATAACAGTTTAGTATAGTTCCAGGATTTTATTAGAATGCCTTAAGTCACCTTAATTCTATATTATAGTTATTCCAATTACTTATAGTCCTGAAACATAACAAATATCTGTCACTTGTCATTGCATTTGCATATATAGTTCTTTCATGTTCACATCTATTTTATACTGGCTATTTGATTTTAAGGAATTTTCTGAGTGTCTTCAATCTGATGTTGCAAAAATATACAACAGATCTCAGATTCCTCTTGACCTCATCATACCTTTTCCTTTCTTTTTATGAGACTTGAAAAGTGAAACAGAGAGAAAGTGTGATAAACCTGAAGACACTAACATTTCAAAAGTAGTTCAATCAAAAGTACACAATTCCTACTTTGCCCTTATTTAAAGTTGAAACACTCACTTGCGTTATTATTTTTCCTTCTCAATCGATTATTTTCATAAGCATGAAAACATGCTTTAACGTCACTTTTTTTTTTTTTTTTGAGAAAGAGTCATGCTCTGTTGCCCAGGCTAGAGTGCAGTGGCACCGTCTCAGATCACCTTCACCTCTTCTGCCCAGGTTCAAGCCATCCTTCTGCCTCAGTCCCCCAGTAGCTGGGATTGCAGGCATACACCGCCATGCCCAGCTAATTTTTGTACTTTTTGTAGAGACTGGGTTTTGCCATGTTGGCCAGACTTGTCTTGAACTCCTGACCGCATGTGATCCACCCACCTTCGCCTCCCAAAGTGCTGGGAATACAGGCATAAACCACTGTGCCCAGCCAATATCACTCATCTTAAAACAGAAGAAATGGGAAGAAAAGTCATCATCTGAACTCATTCTTTCTCCAGGGATTTCCTCCGTTATATCAAAACTTGAAATCGCTGTCACAACTTCCTGTCCCCCAAGTCTCCAATTAACCAGTGTAATTAGGCAATACTTCTTAACACTTTACAGAAAAGTTATTTTTAAAGTTATCAATAATCTCTATGCTACTCAGCCAGTGGTCCAGTTTAATTTCATAATTAGCAGCACTTGGCATAAATGACCATTCGATTCTTTATCATTCCTTTTCTAGTATTCTGGGATACCATTTTCTTTTGGATTTCCTCCTTTCTCAGTCAGTGAGATGACTTTCTCAGTTTCCTTTGCTGTTCTCTCTCACCTTGCTGACTGCTCAAATTTGTGTGATCTATTGCTTGGGCTTTGACATTTTTTCCTATCTACATTTAATTTTCAAGATTATGTCTATAAACTTTCAATTCTAACCCAGACGACTCTTCTGAATTCTTTTAATTAATTAATTTATTTATTTATTTATTTGAGACAGAGTCTCACTCTGTCACCCAGGCTGGAGTGCAGACTCCACCTCCTGGGTTGAAGTGACTCTTGTGCCTCAGCCACCCAAGTAGTTGGGATTACAGGTGTGTTCCGTCACCCCTGGATAACTTTTCTTTTTATTTTTAGTAGAGATAGGATTTCATTTTGGCCTCAAGTAATCCACCCACCTCAGCCTCCCAAAGTGCTGGGATTACAGGCATGTGCCACCACACCCAGCCGCAACTCTCCTGAATTCTGTATTCAAATAGACAACTCTGTATTTGGCATCACTACTTCAATGTCTAATAAGAATTACATGCTTGGCATGTTGAAATACAAATGTATTCTGATGAATCCTAAGTGCCATTAAAACAAATACCTCTAGCTTTCTGTCATAGGGTAAAATAGCCTCTGTAGACCCCTTTTGAATATAAATGTAGAAAGTACGTTTGCTTTGGCAAATGAAGTTTAAGTTATGAGTTTTGTTTCTGGAAAGAAGCCTTAAGATTTAGTTCATGATCCAGTATGTTTCCCAACCTCTGCCACATTCAATCGCTCATCAGCCTTCCTCAGCCTGGGCCTGCAAGTATCTATGACAAGCAGAACGTTTGCTTGTTGATTTTCTTCAGACATGTTTCATAGCCTGAAATGAATGTTGATTGTTTTTAGTACCTTTGAAGTTGCTTGTTATCACAACCTAACCTATTCTGACAAATGTACCTTTTGGAATGTGCTTTTTCTCTAGTCTTTTAAAATTTTAGTCTGATGCAACTTTACTCTTCCAGGTAGACCTAAGATCTTGAAATTATCCTAGACTCCTCTTTTACTAATATTGCACCTCTAATCAATTGCCAAATATTGTTGTCTCCATCCTTAAAATGTATCTACTCACCATTTACTATTTGAATCTACCTTAAAGAGCTATAGAATCTACTATACTTGTCTGAATTTTTACAGTAGCTTCCAACTGTTCTTCACATCCTTTCTTTGTTATCAACTGAGTAGCCATTATGAGCCTTGTAAAGACAGATTACATAATTCCACTCACTGATCAAAACCTTTCAATGACTTCCTATCTTAACCAGTGGAAGCCAAATTACTGCAAAACCTTTAAGATCTGGTCTCTCTTATTTCACAGGCCTTATCCTCCGTTTACTAGCTTTCTTTTTTTTTTTTTTTTTTTTTTTTTTTGAGACGGAGTTTCACTCGTTACCCAGCCTGGAGTGCAATGGCGCTATCTCGGCTCACCGCAACCTCCGCCTCCTGGGTTCAGGCAATTCTCCTGCCTCAGCCTCCTGAGTAGCTGGGATTACAGGCACGCGCCACCATGCTCAGCTAATTTTTTGTATTAATAGAGACGGGGTTTCACCATGTTGACCAGGATGGTCTTGATCATACTAGCTTTCTTGATATTCCTTTAACACTGGCCAAATATGTTGTCTTTTCCAGATATTTTTATTTACCAAATCCTCTATCTAATGTATTTTCCCTGACCCTTTCTTGAATTTGGCACTATTCAGTGTATCTTCCAACATCTATAAACAACAATTTCTCCCACTTCCAGAACTTCGTATATTCTTATCTCTGTTTATTGTCTTCAATGGCATTTACAGATCCTGAACCATTTTTATTTATGTGTTTACTTTTTCTATTGTTTCTTATATTGTAGTGAATGAAAATTCACTACAATATAAGCGTTCTCAGAAAAGGACAATGGCTGGCATATAGTACAAGCTTGATAAATAAATGGTGAATCAAAGGTGCATAATTTCTTTGAATTTGTTAACAGCAGGGATGGAAAATACATTTACTCTCAAAGGTCATTTGTTGTCTGTTGGTGGTGGTTATCTAAGGGTTTGTGCAGTGGATACAGAAGTCACATCCTGGCTCAGTGGAAAATGTGTCATGATTAGTTAGAGATGTCTTCCATGACTTCAGGATAGTTGATATTTGCTAGTCTCTAAAATGTCTCACTCAAAAGTAAAATGTGTAACCTTTGCATTAAAACTTAATCTGATTTCTAATCAGAGATTTTAGGAGCTTTGTCACTCACAGTGATGGTGGTGGTGTGTACAGGCAGAAGGGATGTTAATTACTGGCTTGATACACTTAAGAGCTTCCAAAATCACCGTGGTGAACTTAGGACCCCCTTTCCTCATGTATTCAGCCTCTTTCTTTCTTTCCCTTTTCATGAGTTCCTCCCCCTTTTTCTCTGTTTTCCTATATTTTTTACTCCCAAGCCTACATTTTTGTCTTTTCTATGAAGTCATTTGGTCGCATTCCCAGATACTATTTATCCCCACTGACGGTAATATCAACTAATGATATTTTTCCTTCTGTTCTCTTTAAATTATGAATGATCTAATTGCCACTCATCATCAACAAATTAATTTCTAAATGACGCAATATTCTCAGACTAACATCCTATGCCAATACTCTTCTGTCCTAAAATAAGGCATCAAAATTATCTAATGAAATTCCGAGACTAACTTTTATGTGTGCTAGCACAGTTCTAGCATAGAGATTAATATTTGTTGAATAAATGTTGTAAATAATTTGTAACTAGCTGCTGTATCCCAATAGTTTTCTGTGGATTATAACACATTTTAAAAGAAATTTTATGCAAAACAACAAAATAGTACAATTTTGATAAAACTGTGTCAGAAACTTAGGTCTTATAAAATTATAGAATTATGGTTTTGAGGGTCATACATAATTGATTACAGCATACTGCCTTTTTATTTTAGCCTCTCTTTAGCATCAGATAGGCTGAGATCTTAAAATGGTCAAATAGCAAAATTTTATGATTATATAAATCATATCCTATGTTAACACTAAAGGCAATTTTAAAGTGAGAATTATCAAAAGTGATCCTTTCTAAAACTATAGAAATGACATGCTGTTCTTAGGAATTTTTAAAAATTTTATATAAGGAATTATATTTTTGAAATATTGGAAAATAGCTTTACTTTGTGGACCTCAAAGAGAGAAAAAAGCATAACAAAAATTCTTATAAATGTAAAATAATCTCACTGTTGTATATCAACATCCCCATCATTAGTTACTACATTAAACTAGTTCAAATGTATATCAATTCATTCCTTATTAAAACTCAAAATCTCTCCATGTCAAATCTGTAGAAATGCTAGGGATACAATACTTAGTAAGGATACAACACTTAGTAAGACCAGATCCTGGCCCTTAAGAAATCTACAGTCTGGCAGAGAAGGAAAACAGGTAAATCAATACACCTTACAAAATATTTTGAAGTTCCAATCCTTGACAGAAACCAGTTTTAGGAAAGCGCAAACTTTATTAAGCTGAAACTGATTTAATTTAAATTTCATTCTACTCAAGAGTTCAATTTCAATATTTAATTCAACACCAATACTTTATATATGACTTTTTCCTTGTATATTTTGCTGCATTTTTCTTTTATTTTAAGCCACTTGGAGCTATGACTTTCTTTTTTTACCTTTTTATGCATATATAAATTAGGCTACATTTTTAGAATATTTCAAAGGATAAATAAACTGATTATTTTGCCTACTATAACAAAGCTGTAGCTAATCAATTAAGCTTAGTTGCTCTTGAAAGTCCATTCTCTAAAGTTAGGCAAAGTTCTCCTGTATTTGTAAATGGTCATGTAATTTAGAGACTTATGTATGATTATGAAAGAGTATTAGTTTAACCAAGTAGCTACAAAATGTTGCAAATGGACTTTGAACATAAACAAAATATTATCTACAAATGGAAAAGTAAGTAAGCATGGGAAATGAAAAAATCCAAAATTTTGAATTTAAAGAAAGACATTTTTGCATTTCAGCAAGAATATAAAATAAACTTGCATAAGACAGCAAGTGTAATATACACATATGCTCATTTTACTGAGGATAGATTTGTTTTAGAAGCTTATACCAGTAGAACTGGGTATAGGTTTTCTGTGATAAACTGTAGTTTAGTCCTCGCATTGACATCTACAGACCTAAGTTCAATATATCAAATTTTGTGCTAGCCATCTTCTACTAATAAAGTTGTTTAATATCTAAAAATGTTAGTTATCTTGCTTTAGAGTAGAAATACTTTATCTCTGACAGCACTGTTTTAAATCCAAATGAAATATGTATATAAAACCATTATGTACTTATTCTTAATCAGATAAGTTTTGAAATGTAAGTCTTTTTTTCTATTTTTCAAAATCATAATAATACAAATTTTATATTCTTTTCTAATTATACATTGTGTTATTAAATGTTCAGCAAGAATTTTCTGGCTCCATATCATTCTATGTGATGGTTGCATCACACTTTCCTTAACTATTCCATTATTGCTAAATATTTATATTGTTTCCAATTGTTCAGTTTATTTAAAATGCTCTTCCAAACATTCTTATTCTGGAGCCTGTGTACATCTTTGGTTTTATTTTCCTTCTAAAAAAATTCACAGATGAATCACTAAATGAAGATTCTTTTTAAGGCTTTTGTTGCAGATTGACAAATTGATTCTAAGAATGGTATCACAGATTTATAGTAAATAACAGAAGCAAGATTTGAGCCCACATATGCTTAACTCTAAAACTCATGTTCTTTTCCTAACATAAAGTCTGTCTATTTGAGGGTCTATGAGTGAAAGCTAATAGACATTGGCTTAAAAATATTACATATAAAACAGAAATGGATTTATGTAGCTTTCTTCTTAAGTCATTGATGAGCCAAGCACATTTAGTGAATGTAATTGTCATGGAAGTGGTATAACATTAACCAAGTATGTGTACCTCTTGTATTCAACCTTTAAATGGGAATGCAACTTTAATTTACGTAACTTAGAAGAGTAGGTGAAAGTGCATCCTTTAAACTAGCTATCTAAATTTCACTTACTATGTATACAAATTTTTAGAAGTAGGATGGCAGACAGCTTAGCAGATAGGTTATATTCTTTGGTGAGTGCCCGAAAAATGGTGTTTTATATTTTGAAAATAGTTTACATTTCTATAACCAGAATGACTCCTGGCTTATAACAGGGACTCAATAAATATTTGATAAATATTGGATAAATAAAAAAAGAGATATACATTTTGGAAATCAGACAAAACAACTGTGTAGCTGAAAATTTGAAAGCCTGATAAGAGCAATTGTTCTGATGGAAGAGCAGTTCCCTATCATGGCAAGTCAGGCTTGCATGCAACCATGGGCAAAGTACAAACTTCTTCAGACACATGTAGACATCCAATTTTTAACCTATTTGGAACATAAGTATAAAAATTAAAAGAAAATAAAATTTCTATAACCTTTGGGCAATTATAGACAAAAAAAAAAGGCTTGGAACTGTGCTCCGCTTGCTAATAGAATTTCACCTCATAGTGGAGCTTGTATTAGCCCATTCTCACACTGCTATGAAGAAATACCTGAGACTGGGTAATTTATAAAGAAAGAGGTTTAATTGACTCACAGTTCCTCATTGCTGGGGAGGCCTCAAGAAAATTACAATCATGGGGGAGAAACATGTGCCTTATTCACAGAGTGGCAGAATGCAGTGAGTGCAAGTAGGGGTAATGCCAGAAGCTTATAAAACCATCAGATCTCATAAGAACTCATGCACTATCATGAAAACAGTAGGGGGAAACCACCTGCATTATCTGATTACCTCCACCTCTTCCTGCCCTTGACACATGGGGATTATGGGGATTACATTTTAAGATGATAGTTTTGATGGGGACACTGCTAAACCGTATCAGAGCTATAATACATTTTGTCATGTCATGGCATAGCCTAGCGGTAAAACCATGAACTTTTGAGCCAGAATGTCTGGTTTCAAATTACTGCTCTACCCATTAGCCACTGTGTAATTTTGGGCAAGTTACTTCAATTCCCTCTTCTATATCATGAGATCGTTGTGACGATTATATAAGGTCACATACAGGAGCACTCAGATTTGTTTAGACATCATGTTTTTGATAATATATGTCTTGTTGCTGCTATCAGGTTTCAATGTCATTAAATGTGCTTCTAAACCACTTGTATATATTATGTGCTAAGAGTAATATATTAAAAAATGTGATGTAAAACTGAATCATTTTCAGGAGCAAGTAAAAGACAAATTAGAGTAAGATTTAAAAGAAATATGCATGAATTATATTAATAACCAAAAATGACTCAATATTTTTTTCCAAGCTGTCAAAAAATATGTTCAGAGACAAAGCTATGCCCTCAGCATTAATCTAGGTAATGCAGTAAAACAGTGAATAGGACAGATAAAAATCTTTGCCCTCATAATTCCTGTATTCTAGTGGAGAAAGTCATATAATAAAAATATATAAATTTTTATAAAACAGATCAATGATAGGTAAATAGTTTATTAGGGTTTGCCAAAGAAACAGAACCAATAGAATGTATAAATACTAGAAAGAGATTTACTGTGAGGAAGTGGTTCATGAGATTATGGAGGCTGAGTCCCGTGATTTACATTTGACAAGCTGGACATTCAAAAAAAAAAACACTGGTGTAATTATAGCCCAAAGGTCAGCAGGCTCAAGACACAGGAAAAGCTGATGTTTAAGTTCAAGTCCAAAGGCAGGGAAAACAAACAAACCACCACCAACAAAAATGTCCCATAGTCAAAGGTAGTCAAACAAAAAATTTTTCTCTTATTTGGGGGAAGGTTATTGTTTTTGTTCTATTCAGGTCTTCAAATGATTGGACGAGGTCTCTTCACATTCAGGAGGGTAATGTACTTCCTAAAATGTTATTATTATCTCAAAACATCCTCATAGAACCACCCAACATAATATGTGATCAAATATCTGGATATACCATGACCCTGTGTACTTAACCCATACAATTAACCATCACAGGTAGACATATAGACAGATAAACAGATTAATTTATGAAGGGCTAGAATGTGATCACTTGTTTGAAAAGAAAAAAAAAGTAAACCAGTAGGAGCAATTGGAAACAGCAAGGAGATGAAGATGCAATGTTAAGTCACCCTTAATGATAAAATTAAAAAGACTTGAAGGAGATAAGGGCATACACCATAAAGGTATCTTCATGAAGCATTCCAGTCAGAGGATTCAGCTAATGCAAAGGGATTGAGACTGGAGTATACTTTCTGTGTTTGGTTAACAACCAAAAGGTCAGAGTGGCTGCAAAAAAAGTAAATAAATAAATGAATAAGAGGAGGTGAGGATGGCAATGAGAGGAGAGGCAGGTGAATGTGCAGACCATGTAGTTTCTTGTGGGCCATTATAAAGACTTTTGTTTGAGTTGAGTGAATGCAGAACAATTGCAGGATTTTGAGTAGAACAGTATCTTGCTTTGATTCATGTTGTGGAAACATCACTACAGTTGCTTAGTGGAGTATAAACTGTAGGGTTGGTTGTTAGACAAATGTGGAAGAATAAGTGCCAGTTGGAATTCAAATCTATGATACAGTTTGGCTGTATCCCCACCCTAATCTTACCTTGAATTGTAATAATCCCCAAGTGTCAAGGGTGGGCCAGGTAGAGATAACTGAATCACGGGGGTTGTTTCCCCCATACTGTACTCATGGTGGTGAATAAATCTCATGAGATCTGATGTTTTTATAAATGGGCATCTCCTTGCACAACCTCTCTTGCCTGCCACCATGTAAGATCTGCATTTGCTTCTCCTTTGCCTTCCATCAGGATTGTGAGGCCTCCCCAGCCATGTGGAACTGTAAGTTCATTAAACCTCGTTTCTTTATAAATTACCAGTCTTGAGTATTTATTTATTAGCAGCAGGAGAGCAGATTAATACAGTAATTTGGTACTACATAAAGATACATTTTCAGATATCTTTATGGGGTGCTACCATAAAGATACCTGAAAATGTGAAAGTGACTTTAAAACTGGGTAACAGGCAGAGATTGGAACTATTTTGAGGGCTCAGAGGAAGCCAAGAAAATATGGTAAAGTTTGGAACTTCCTAGAGACTTGTTGAATGTCTTTGACCAAAATACTGATAGTAATATGGATAATAAAGTTCAGGCTGACATGGTCTCAGATGCAGATGAGGAACTTGTGGGGAACTGGAGCAAAGGTAACTTTTATTTTAACAAACAGACTGATGTCATTTTGTGCCTGCCCTAGAGGTCAGTGGAACTTTGAACTTGATTCTAAGAAATCTCTAAGTGGCAAATTGTTCAAAAGGAAGCAGAACATAAAAATTTAAAAAATTTGTAGGCTGACAATGCAGTAGAAAAGAAAACTTCATTTTCTGGGAGGAAATTCAAGCCAGTTGTAGAAATTTGCATAAGTAATGAGGAGCCAAATGCTGATCACCAATATGATGGGGAAAATGTCTCCAGGAATATCAGAGGAGACCTTCACAGCAGCCCCTACCATCACATGCCTGAAGGCCTATGAGGAAAAAATGGTTTCTTGGGCTGGGCTCAAGGTCCCCCTGCTGTGTGCATACCTGGTGCCCTGTGTCTCAGCTGCTCCAGCTGTGGATAAAAGGGGCCAAGGTACAGCTCAGGTCATGGCTTCAGAGGGTGCAAACCCCCAGCCTTGGCAGCTTCCATGTGGTGTTGAGCCTGTAGGTGCACAGAAATCAAGAACTGAGGTTTGAGAATATCCACCTAGATTTCAGAAGTTGTATAGAAATTCCTGGATGTCCAGGCAGAAGTTTGCTTCCGGGGCAGAGCTCTCATGTAGAAAATCTGCTAGGGTAATGTGGAAGGGAAATGTGGGGTGAGAGCTCCCACACAGAATCCCCACTGGAGTGGAGCTATGAGAAGAAAGCCACTACCCTCTAGAACCCTGAATGGTAGATTCACCAACAACTTGTGCCGTGTGCCTGGAAAAGCTGCAGACACTCAACACCAAAACCCATGAAAGCAGCCAAGAGGCAAGCTCTACCTTGCAAAGTCACAGGGGCAGAGCTGCCCAAGGCCTGGGGAGTCCACCTCTTGCATCAGCATGACCTAGATGTGAGACATGGAGTCAAAGGAGATCACTTTGGAGCTTTAAGATTTGATAGCCACACTGGATTTTAAACTTGGGTAGGGCCTGTAGCCCCTTAGTTTTGGCCTATTTTTTCCATTTGGAATGAGTGCATTTTCCCAAAGCCTGTACCTCCATGGTACTAAGGAAGTAACTAACTTGCTTCTGATTTTACAAGCTCATAGGCAGAAGGGATTTGCCTCATCTTAGATGAGACTTTGAACTTGAACTTTAAATGCTGAAATGAATTAAGAAGACTTTGGGGGACTGTTGGGAAGGCATGAGTGGGATTTGAAATATGGGAACATGAGATTTGGGAGGGGCCAAGAGTGGAATACTATGGCTTGACTTTGCCTAACCCTAATCTCACCTGAAATTGTAGTAATTCCCATGTGTCAAGGGTAAAGCCAAATGGAGATAATTAAATCATAGGGGTAGTTTTTCCCATACTGTTCTTATGGTAGTGAATAAGTCTCATGAGATCTGATGATTTTATAAATGAGAATTGTCTTGTCAGGCATGGTGGCTTACACCTGTAATCCCAGCACTTTGGGAGGCCGAGGGGTGTGGATCACCTGATGTTGGGAGTTTGAGATCAGTCAGACAAACATGGAGAAATCCTGTCTCTACTAAAAACACAAAATTAGCTGGGCATGGTGGTGCATGCCTAGTAATATAGTAGCTAGTAATCCCAGCTACTCTGGAGCCTGAGGCAGGTGATTCACTTGAACCTAGGAGGTGGAGGTTGTAGTGAGTTGAGATTGTGCCATTGCACTCCTGCCTGGGCAGCAAGAGTGACACTTCATTTCAAAAAAAATAAATACATAAACAAGAGTTCTCCTGCACAAACTCTCTTGTCTGCTGCCATGTAAGATAGGTATTTACTTCTCTTTTGCTTTTTGCCATCAGTGTGAGGCCTCCCCAGCATGTGGAACTGTGAGTCCATTAAACCTCCTTCCTTTATAAATTACCCAATTCTGGGTATGTCTTATGTCATTTTTAGTAGCATGAGAACAGACTAATACAATCTATAAAAGAAATAATGGTCTAGGGTGACAACAATGTAGTTGGTAATAAGGGATCTGATGCAGCACGTATTTTGCAGAAAGAACTAAAAGCGTTTCCTGTGAGAATATATGTCAGATTAAAGGTGGGTTAAAGGTTGTGTCTGAGTAACTGTAAGAATGGATTTGCCATTAGTTAAATGGGGAACACTGCATGAGTCACCTTTAGGTTGTAGCTAAAGATACGGTTATGGGCTTAGAACTGAGCATTACGATTTTGAGATATCTATTAAGCATTAAAGCAGGGATGTCTAGTAGGCTGTAGACATATGGATAAGAGATAAATGGTTAGGGCTACAAGTCATTTACACTTAAAATTCATGAAAATTGGGCTTCCATTTGAAATACAGAAACTGGCAAAAGATCATGAATCACACAGTAACAAAGAGAAAAAGACCTTAAAAAAATCTAGATTATATTTTTAAAACTCATCAGAAGTGTGAGAAGGAAAAATAATAAAAATATCCTAATTTCTAGAAAGGAACAATCTCTGACTAGGAGAAAAGCAGCATATAGCCACTTTCATCCCTGGTGTATGGTGAAAAGAGAAACAGAATCCTGCCTATTCAGAAGTAGAACCCAGCTAGCATACTTTAACAGGCACAGTTGGGTAGGTGAGAAACATCAGAATCCTAAAATGCCCAAGATGTATCATGAAAATATTTCTATCCATCAATTATTTTTCTACAGGTATCTGTCAAGGAAACAGTGGGAATGTATCAACAGCTAGGGTAGAGCAGGACAATGAGAGAGATACTTGTGAGTCACCTGGGTCTTTTGAAAGTGTGTGACAGTTTAAAGAAGGCTGAGTGCAGGACAATGGGGTGAGATCTCTTCAATGTGAAGAATGTTGGAAGTTGGATTGGAATCTGTAGAGAAATCCTCACTGGCACATGGAGCTAGCAACTGGGCTACAAAAGAGAGGTAGAGAGAGAGAGAGACCTAGAGTCTCAGTTGCGCTCAGATTTCAAGCCCTACTGAAGAGTCTCCTGATGCTACACTCAGAGCTTATCAGCTTATGAAGCCACTGATGATCTAAATTTGACTAAAGCATCAACAAATCCTAAACCCAGTTCAAGTTCAAATTAGATTGGTTTAGATCTCACTTTAAAGGGCTGGCAGAGGAAATGGCCTGTCTTTGTTGGTGATAAATATTATTTACTTCAGCCTTTATTATTTTTTAATACTCAATATCTGACATGCAATGAAAAATTATGAAACAGATGAAGTAGAAAATGTGACCCATAATCAATTTAAAGAATCAGTTAATGAGAGAAGACTCACAAATGAACCAGATGCAGATATTACAAGTCGCAATAGTAATTTTCAATAATAGTTTTCAATAAAATGTTTTCATCAGCTCTTAGGATGACAGTTAAGATAGAAATACTCAAGATTTCACAAAGAACTGAAAATAAATAGAAATCCCTATGTCCTTGCACTGTGTCATGGCCTGTAATCCTAGGAACTGTCTTCAATCACTCACCTAAAACCAATTATACTTTATATCATGCAAAATTATGTTTTTTTCATTTTTGAAGCATAATATCTTTTGATGAGAAGAGACTAGAAATTAGCAACAATATTGTATTTTTAAAAAGGAGAAAAAAATTATAATAGCATACAAGCATTCTGTTTGGAGATATTTTATGTGAAATTCATTTATTGAAATATATTTCCAATTACTACTGAAGTGTCTATTACATTCATTCAAAATAATTAAAGCATATATATATATGTGTGTGTGTGTGGGTGTGTGTGTGTGTATATATATATATATATATAATTAAATGACGTAGTATTTTATCTGAACAAAACCAAAAACCACAAGAAAAAAGTTTGTGCTAAAGCTCATTTTCAGAAAATCCTCAATTAATTAGTACTGCATACTTCCGCTAAAGCAAGGACAGTACTTTTTCACTATTTCATTTTATCAATATATCATATATCATCAATTGGTACTAGATTTGTCATCTAAACATGAAATTTCATTAGGTTTTCTTTTTGTACTACAACTTGTCAAACATAAAGAATTCTCAGAATGACTCTATTTTTTAGCTGTAACACAATTATATAAGCAATTTTTCTTTCAGTAGGAAGACAAAATCTGAGATTTGAGGATCTTACTTCATGCTCAAGATGATGATGTGATGAAATTGAAGCAAAATTCATTTAAAGTGAATGCACTTTTGTGAACTTGAACGAATATATCCAATTCCTAGAAATCTTCAATAATTCTGATTCAAAATCTATTACAAAAATGTTCTAATTTATATATTCCAGAAAACATATGGTCAAAAAGCACTAAATTTGTGATTTTTAATTGATTTCCTCTTATAAATATAATGTGAATAATGCTTCAAAATTTAAAGGGATGCTATTTTGATATACAGTACATATATATATAATTTAATCTTGTCAATGACTGGAATCACAGTTCAATACATACATAAAATGAACAAACCAGTTATAACATAAGAAAACTAAATTTTATTTGCTTATTTAAGCAAGGAAGATGGGAAGAGAGACACTTATAAAATGATGTCATGTAAATGAAAGTGAGTGCAGAGGTTTTATTGCTGTGTTTTGATGTTAGAAGTTCTTAGTATGGACCTCAGAAGCATAGAAAGTCTTTGCATTGTCTTATCTCTTAGGGATTGATAGAAAATCTTTGATGGTTAAATCTCATATTCCTGGGATGGTGAAGTGAGTATACACACACTGACTGGAACTCTCATAAAGACAAGGAGCAGACAGTGATTAGATTTGTATGACTGCTTTAAATCTACAAGATCAGAGAAGACACTTTGACTTCTTTTTACACATGGATGTTTCTTTTTGCTCAATAGGATGTATCTAACTACAACACCAAATGTTAGTGATGGCAAATATGCCATCCTGGCTAGAAAATAGAATAAAACCTATTAGATTATATAATAAAAAATGGCCAAAATATGTAGACCTATCTCTCAAACCTCAAGGCATGTTGAACATTTATCATTTCAGGAAAATTATTGATACATTTCTGACTTTTTTACATGTTTGAATAATTTTGATTGTAAGAGTTACTATGTCAATGTGATTTAAGGTTTAAAGAGATAATCATTTACTACTCTGAGTAATTTCCCAGTGTAATCTTTGATAGTTTTAGAGCACAACCTAAAATATAAAATTGAAAGATGGGTATAAATAAATATTGACTGTGTGAAAAATTCTAATAATTCTCCCATAGGCCCAAGGTATATATTTGGTAAACAAATGAAGTCTTGATGTCTATCTGCATAAAATATGTATAATTAAAGGCTGGATGTGGTATATTCAATTTGAGAACTTTAGTTTGAATGCTCTTCTAGTCATTTTATAATGTTTTGTGTCTCTGTAACTTTAAAACATGGATCTTAGGCTTCACCTCTTGGAATTTTACTGGTAATTCAGTTGTTCTGTCTATCTAATAAGATACTTCCATCGGGAGTTGATGGTTGTCATTACGTAATTTCTCTTCCAGAACACCAAGTGCCCATGTTTTAAGTTATTACATGTTTCTTGGAAGAATGTTGAAAAATAGATTGCTGATATGGTTTGGCTGTGTCACCACCCAAATCTCAACTTGAATTTTATCTCCCAGAATTTCTATGTGTTGTGAGAGGGACCCAGAGCGGGAGGTAATTTAATCATGGAGTCCATTCTTCCCTGTGCTATTCTCATGATGATGAATAAGTCTCATGATATCTGATGGGTTTGTCAGGGGTTTTCACTTTTGATTTTTCCTCATTTCTCTCTTGTCACTGATGTATAAAAAGTGCCTTTCACCTTCCACAATGGTTATGAGACCTTCCCCAGCCACGTTGAACTTTAAGTTCTATTAAACTTCTTTCTTTTGTGAATCACCCAGTCTTGGCTATGTTTCTGTCAGCAGCATGAGAATGAACTAATAAAGTTAATTGGTACTAGCAGAGGGGATATTTACCCAATACCCATACTCCCATTGTATCTAGAAAGTAACTAGATTGCTTTTGATTTTACAGGCTCACAGGCAGAAGGGACTTGCCTTGTCTCAGATGAGACTTTGGACTGTGGACTTTTGGATTAATGCTGAAATGAGTTAAGAATTTGGGGAATTGTTGGGAAGGTACAGTTGGTTTTGAAATATGAGGACGTGAGATTTGGAGGGGCCAGGAATGGAAGGATATGGTTTGGTTGTGTCCCCACTCAATTCTCAACTTGAGTTGTATCTCCCAGAATTCCCATGTGCTGTGGAAGGGACCTAGGGGGAAGTAATTGAATCATGGGGTTGGTCTTTCCCATGCTATTCTCATGATAGAGAATAAGTCTGATGAGATTTGGCAAGTTTATCAGGGGTTCCTGCTTCTGCTTCTTCCTCATTCTCTCTTGCTGCCATCATGTAAGAAGTGCCTTTTGCCCTCTGCCATGATTGTGAGAGCTTCTCTAGCCACATGGAACTGTAAGCCCAGTTAAACCTCTTTCTATTGTAAATTGCCCAATCTGGAGTGTGTCTTTATCAGCAATGTGAAAATAGACTAATACAATCACTCATACAGTTTCATGTCAAGATTTAGTATACTATATAATTGCTTGGGTCACTTAAATTTGCAGCCTAATAGGTTCCAGGACCAGAAATAATATTCCTAAATGCATAGATTAACTGTATACTAACTCATATAATTATATGTAATATAATTATTTCCTTGATTTACTGTTTACTAACTTTGCCAACAGTATAAAAAGTTATAATCTTTTTCTGGATAATCTGTCCAGATAGCAAAGATTTGGTATATTCATTTTTTAAGTAGTTATTTCCCAAATTATTTAAGAAAGCAAGGTTTTCTTACTTATAAAAAAGCTAACATTTTTACAATCATGTTCTCTAAATGTTTTATAGTTATTTACATTAAATAGGTAGCCAGGTTTTCTTTCTTGGGCATACATAATCCAATATTAATCAAATACTTAAATATCTTTTGACACTTGTTGATTTTTGCTTTCCAAAACTGGATCTTAATTACAAAAAATTCAATGTAATTCGATTCAATTTGGGAATCTTTTTTGCATGTAAAACAATCTTTGACATTTTTTACACAACTTCTGATAATTTACAGAATAGAGAACAAAAAAATCACATTATTTGATTATAAACTACACTATAAAGCCATCGTCTCAAAAGCAGCATTGATATTGATATATAAATAGGTGCATAGACCAATGGAACAGAATAAAGAACCTAGAAATAAAGCCAAATATAGACAACTTATCTTTCAGAAAGCAAACAAAAACATAAAATGGGGAAAGGACACCCTATTCAACAAATGGTGCTGGGGTAATTGACAAACCACATGTAGGAGAATGAAACTGGATCCTCATCTCTCATCTTATAATCAACTCAAGATGGATTGAGAACTTAAATCTAAGACCTGAACCTATAAAAATTCTAGAAGATTACATTGGAAAGGCCCTTCTAGACATTGGCTTAGGCAAATATTTCATGACCAAGAACCCAAAAACAAATGCAACAAAAACAGAGATAAATAAATGGGACTTAAAAGCTTTTTCAAGGAAAAAGGAAGAGTTAGCAGAGTAAATGATAACCCACAGGACGGGAGAAAATCTTCACAATCTACATATCTGACAAAGGACTCATATCCAGAATCTATAAGGAACTCAAACAAATTAGCAAGAAAACAATCTCATCAAAATGTGGGCTAGGGACATGAATAGACAATTTTCAAAAGAAGATATACAAGTAACCAATAAACATTAAAAAATGCTCAACATCACTAATTTTCAGGGAAATGCAGTCAAAACCACAATGCAATACCACCTTACTCACACAAGAATGGCCTCTATATATGTTAAAAAAAAAAATGGATGTTGGTATATTGCAATGAAAAGAAAAAACTTTTCACTGCCGGTGGGAAGGTAAACTAGTACAACCACTATGAAAAGCACTATGGAGATTACTGGAAGAACTAAACATAGAAGTACCATTTCGATTCAGCAGTCCCACTGTTGAGTATCTACCCAGAAGAAAATGTCATTATACAAAAAAGTCACTTGTTCACTCATGTTTATAGCAGCACAATTTGCAATTGCAAAATGTGAAACTAGACCAAAATGGATAAAGTGTGATTTACACACACACACACACACACGCACGCACAATAGAATACCACTCAGCCATAAAAAGGAATGGATTAATGGCATTTGCAGGAACCTCTATGGAACTTGAGGCTATTATTCTGAGTGAATTAACTCAGGAATGGAAAACCAAACATTATATGTCCTCACTCATTAGTGGTTGCTAAGCTATGAGGATGCAAAGGCATAAGAATGATGCAATGGATTTTGGGAACTTCAGGGGCAAGAGTGGGAAAGGGACAAGCAATAAAAGACTAGAAATTGGGTTCAGTGTATACTGCTTGAGTCATGGGTTCACCAATATCTCACAAAACACCACTAAAGAACTTACTCATGTAACCAAATACCACCTCTCCCTCATAACCCATGGAAATAAAAGAAAAGAAAAGAAATTTAAAAATTGGTAGATAAAACTAAATAAATATATAATGTTGGGGAAAGAAGACAATGAAAAAATAGTAACAGCTTATATCATGTTTATAAAACTCTTATTTTCTGTGGTCAAAACTGATTGAGTTTGAATTGAACCGTTTGTAAGATTTTATTAAAATTAGCTTTAGCATTAATAATACACTGATGTAAAGATAGAATTTGTTTCCTTTTTTGAACAGGACTATAATGTAGTATTAACATGAGCAAAAGAGTTTTGTTTACTTTTTGAGAATACTGCAAAAGAAAGAATGGGAAATTTACCTTATGCTGGTTTTTTTTTTTTTTTTTTTTTTTTTTTTTTTTTGAGGTGGAGTCTTGCACTGTTGCCCAGACTGGAATGCAGTGGCATGATCTCGAATCACAGCAATGTCTGCCACCCTGGTTCAAGCGATTCTCCTGCCTTAGCCTCCCAAGTAGCTGGGACTCCAGGCACATGCCACCATGCCCAGCTAATCTTTGTATTTTTAGTATGGATGAGTTTTGCCGTGTTGGCAAGGATGATTTTGATCTCTTGACCTCATGATCCACCCACCTCAGCCTCCCAAAGTGCTGGGATTACAGGCATGAGCCACTGCGCCCAGCCTATACTGTCTTTATTGGATCTATTGTTTGTTTGAAAAACTAAAACATCTTTTGTTATTATTATTATTGCTGTTGTTGTTGTTTAAGTTCTGGGGTACTTGTGCAGAACTGCAGGTTTGTTACATAAGTATACAGGTGCGTTGGTGGTTTGCTGCATCCATACTCCCATACCCTGGGCATCTACATTAGGTTTTTCTCCTAATGTTATCCATCCTCAATCCCTTCACCCCCTGCTATCCCTCCCCTAGTCCCCACCCCCCGAAAGGCCCCAGTGTATGATGTTCTCCTCCCTGTGTCCATGTGCTCTTATTGTTCAACATCCACTTATGAGTGATGCTTATAGAATATGTGGTGTTTGGTTTTCTGTTCTTGTGTCAGTTTGCTGAGAATCTTGGTTTCCAGATTTATCCATGTCCCTGCAAAGGACATAAACTAATCCCTTTTTATGGCTGCATAGTATCCCATGGTGTATAAGTGCCAGGTTTTCCTTATCCAGTCTATCTTTGATGGGCATTTGGGTTAGTTCCAAGTCTTTGCTATTGTAAACAGTGCCACAATAAACATATGTGTGCATGTGTCTTTATAAGATAATGTTTTATAATCCTTTGGGTATATACCCAATAATCAGATTGCTGGGTCAAATAGTATTTCTATTTCTAGATCCTTGAGGAATCGCCTCATTGTCTTCCACAACACTCCCACCAACAATGTAAACATGTTCCTATTTCTCCACATCTTCTCTTGCATCTGTTGTCTCCTGATTTTTTAATGATCACAATTCTAACTTGAGTGAGATGGAATCTCAATGTGGTTGTGGTTTGCATTTCTGTAATGACCGGTGATGATGAGCTTTTTTTCATATGTTTGTTGGCTGCATAAATGTCTTCTTTTGAAAAGTCCTTTGCCCACTTTTGAATGGGGTTGTGTTTTTCTTGTAAATTGTGTAAGTTCTTTGTAGATTCTGGTTATTAGCCCTTTGTCAGATGGGTAGATTGCAAAATAATTTTCCCATTCTGTTGGTTGCCAGTTCACACTAATGATAGCTTATTTTGCTGTGCAGAAGCTCTTAAGTTTGATTAGATCCTATTTGTCTATTTTGCCTTCTGTTGCCATTGTTTTCTTGCCTATGCCTATGTCCTGAATGGTTTTGCCTAGGTTTTCTTCTAGGGTTTTTATGATGGTTAGGTCTTATGTTTAAATCTTTCATCTATCTGGAGTTAATTTTTCTATAGGTGTAAGGACGGGATCCAGTTTCAGCTTTCTGCATATGGCTGGCCAGTTTTCCCAACATCATTTATTAAATAGGGAATCCTTTCCCCATTGCTTGTTTTTGTCAGGTTTGTCAAATAACAGATGGTTGTAGATGTGTGATGTTACTTCTAAGGCCTTGGTTCTGTTCCACTGGTCTGTATCTTTGTTTTGATAGTAGTACCATGCTCTTTTGATTACTGTCGTCTTGTGGTATAGTTTGAAGTCAGGTAGCATGATGCCTCCAGCTTTGCTTTTTGCTTAGGATTATCTTGGCTATGTGGACTCTCTTTTAGTTCCATATATAGCTTAAGGTGTTTTTTTTCCAATTCTGTGAAGAAAGCCAATGGTAGCTTGATGGGGATAACATTGAATCTATAAATTACTTTGGGCAATATGGTCATTTTCACAATACTGATTCTTCTTAACAATGAGCATGGAATGTTTTTCCATCTTTTTGTATCCTCTCTTATTTCCTTGAGCAGTGGTTTGTAGTTCTCCTTGAAGAGGTCCTTCACATCCCTTGTTAATTTTATTCCTAGGTATTTTATTTCTTTGTAGCAATTGTTAATGGGAGTTCACTCATGATTTGTCTCTGTCATTGGTATATAAGAATGCTTATGATTTTTGCACATTGATTTTGTGTACTGAGACTTTGCTGAAGTTGCTTATCAGCTTAAGGAGATTTTGGGCTGAAATGATGGAGTCTTCTAAATATACAATCAAGTCCTCTGCAAATAGAGACAATTTGACTTCCTCTTTTCCTAACTGAATGCCCTTTATTTATTTGTCTTGCCTGATTGCCCTGGACAGAACTTCCAATACTATATTGAATAGGAGTGGTGAGAGAGGGCATCCTTGTCTTGTTTCAGTTTACAAAGGGAATGCTTCCAGTTTTTGCCCATTCAGTATGATATTGGCTGTGGGTTTGTCATAAATAGCTTTTATTATTTAGAGATACGTTGTAACGATACCTAGTTTATTGAGAGTTTTTAGCATAAAGGGTTGTTGAATTTTGTCAAAAGCCTTCTCTACATTTATTGAGATAATCGTATAGTTTTTGTCTTTGGTTCTTTTTATATGATGGATTATATTTATAGATTTGTGTATGTTGAACCCACCTTGCATCTGAGGGATGAAGCTGACTTGATCGTGATGGATAAGCTTTTTGATGTGCCTTTGGATTCTGTTTGCCAGTATTTTGTTGAGGATTTTTGCATCAACGTTCATCATGGATACTGGCCTGTAGTTTTCTTTTTTAGTTGTGTTTCTGCTAGGTTTTGGCATCAGGCTTTAAACAAGTCTTGTTTTTATATCAAGTGTTTTAAATCTTTGATATTTCACAAACTTTACCAAATCAAATTTTAAATTCAAATATCACTTCTGTTGACCTCAAAAAAAGTTTTGGACACTTCAGAAATAATGCCTGGAAGTTCAAGAGAGAAACTTTAAGCTTTTTTTTTTTTTGGATATGTAAAAATCATATGGGAAGCATTGTCAAATAGGAAATGATGTCTAAGTTTGTCTGAGTTATATTTGTATGCATGTATTATTCATATGTGTTCCAAAATTATATGAGATTCCTAAAAATATAATGTATCTTGGTAAATGTTATCAATAATAATCAGTATTATTATGAATGATAGGCCACAAAAAAAGAAAATGACCAAATTTCTTCATCAATTTCATCTTTAACCATGGCCATTTTGAGTCTTGTCCTATTCTTTCTTGGGGAGTGCCTTTAAAGCTTTGCAGAGACCGAAGAATTCATTTAATTGGTCAAATAATTAAGTTTATTTATAACCTATGGCCAATTTTTCAGCATTTCCATTTTGCATACCACCTTTAATCCTCGGAACTGGTGGAATGTACAAATGTAAAGTTATAGAAACTTGAAACTTCCCTGGCCTAATACTCTTTCATTGGTATTACTTAACTTATATTCTACTCTGTTGGAAAACATCAGCTTTTACCTTTTGAAATAATAACTGGAAGGCCCACATTCCTGGATTTAAGAGCCTACAAAGCAGCTCCCCTTAAAGGTAATATTCTTCATTATCGCCATAGTCTTATATAGCTTATCACTAAAAAACATTTAAATTCATTTAAGATTCAACAGTGAAGACTTGGGAGATAAAGACATCAAAGATAATGGCCTTTGAGTTGGTGTTTTTGTGTATTAAAAATGCTATCAAATAAAGGAGTCCTTGCAGCCACATTTGAAGTGACCATACCAGGTATTATAAACCAAGACTTGTGCACCTAAACTCAAAGGCATTAACTCATGGATTCACATTTTTCACTTATGAACAGGTGGTGAGGAAGGCACCACTAGCAGGCCAAATACCTTAGGATGTTTGAAGACTTTGAGAAGAGATGAAATCATCCCTAGTTATAGATACACAATTTGGTTGGGCTCTGTGTCCCCACTTAAATCTCATGTTCAATTGTAATCTCCAATGTTGGATGTGGGGCTCTGTGGCATGTGGTTAGATCATGGGGCTGGTTTCTAACGGTTTAGCACCATCCCCTCATCTTATGATAGAATTCTCAGGAGACTGGTTGTTTACAAGTGTATAACACCTACCTCTTAGATCTCTTTTTCCTTTTCCAGCCATGTAAAGCACGACTCCTTCCTCTTCACCTTCCACCATGATTGTAAGTCTCCTGAGGCCTTCCCTGCCATGCTTCCTGTACAGCCTGCAGAACTGTTAGTCAAATAAACCTCTTTTCTTTATTTATTATCCAGTCTCAGGTAGTTCTTTATAGCAATGCAGGAACAGAATAATACAGTACTCTAGTCAAATATCAAGGAGAAACTTTTTCTGGTTTGAATTAGCTTTCTAGGTTCAACATAGCAAATAATAGAGGCTCCTAAAAGTCTAATCTGAGACCCCTTTCGACAACTTACAGCAAAGACAGTTAAAGAAGACCCATGTGATATATTAAAATTCTTGTTGTACCTCTAAAACTCAGGTCATATCTAATAAGACCAGCTTTATTCTGTAGACTATAATAACCTTTCTTTAGATTATTCTTTAATTAAATGAGCAGATCTGTGCTTTAATGGAAAGCTATGCTTTATCTAGAACATCTTTTTCTGCTTAGTTTATTTCTAGTCTTTCACTGACACTGAGCTGTTTTACAACTCTCATGTTGTAGATAAATTATAGGAATGCAACTTATTGTCCATAGGCAAGCTAATAAAGTTGGTCTAGTAAAGGTTCAGTTGATTTCCCTTACCAGTGTGAGGGAAAAGTACCCCTAAAATTTAGTTCTGTTTGTACCTTCTTAATCTACAGACTTTTCATATTTAGATTCTCTTTTGAACCAAATGTAGCATCTTACCAATTCTCTCATTAATGAGCTAGGTAATGTCTTTAACATTTGTTCATTTTTATATCTGTATAAATGATATGATTTTATGATTTTGATGTTCTCAAGTTTAATGTTTGAGATACTATAATTATTTTTCTGTTTTAATAACACTTTGGTTTGAAAATATATAGTCTTTCATTTTTAAAATTTTCAAAAAATTTGGAGAAAGTTCTATCAACTTCCACTACTTATCTGCTCTCATTCACCCCTCATATGTGAGGGATATTATCATGGGAGTAGGATGTGATCAATGACAATGTAAAATCAATTATTCACCTTATTAGTTTTAATTTCCTTTTCATTCTTTTCATCTTTCTCCCTTGACTATTTGCCACCACTCTAAATCTATCAACTTATCACTGGATTTTATAACAAAAACAAGAACTTTGTTTTATCTTGTGGATTTTGCAATTCCATTTATTTAAAGCTAAAGAAATAATGGAAAGAAGATGTGTTACATAAGTTAAAAAGTGTTCTTATTTTCAAAATGAAATTCAAGCATAATAAAGACTTTTTATGTGCAAAACAATGGTTTAATTCCAGCAGTCATCCTGTGAGGCAGGAATATTATTATTTTCATTTTAAATGAAATAAAAGTAGTGTTTAAAAGGCAGAATAATATTCCCCAATTTGCACAACTATTAAGTACATAGAAAATAGGATTGAAGTGATGCAGTGGGCCTATGAAAACCATCCATTGGTGGAGGTTTTTTCCATAATTGGAGGAAATTAATTAAATAATTTCCTTCTCCTTCACATCTCTCCCCTTTCTTATATCACATAATTTTCTGGGAAAGGATATGATAAGATCTTTCACAATATGTCTGAATGACTGATAAGTCCTGAAGTCTGTCTTTCTAAGTGGTATTTTTGTTTATAATACATTATGGCAAGATAGAAGTAGGACCTTTAAAACACTCCATGTGAATTCTTAAGCTTAGCTTACATTTTTTCCAAGAATGTTACTATGCACAGTCAAGCAGCCAAAAGCTATCTTCCCAAACATCACTAACACCACTTGCTAAGAAAACAAAGCAGAGTTTTTTTCTTACCATTATAAGGGAGAGTGCTACCTTGCAAAGCTACAGCAGTGTCTCAGAGGGGGAATTCAAGGTCAGAATGTACTGAGAATTGGATGTTTGGTGTATGGCAGGCCTTTCAATGCAAGCACTTGACTGATATTGAATCAGAATCACGATACAAGAGTTTGGAATTCGTGGAAACAGCAAAGATTTTGAGGTGAGAGATTCAAAGAATCTTAGGGCACAAATTCTCTGTTTATGTTTTTCTTTGAAAAGTTGACAGGCCTTTCAGGTAATTCTTGTACTGAACAACTAAATAATTTTCCTAGGCAGCAGAATGGTAGAAAAATGAAATCATGTCGCTGAAGACATAGCAAAGTTATGTCAATATAAAGATAAAAGTGTGGTTTCAGTTTTCAGGGTCCAGGGTGAGTGTGGGGATAGCTAGTTTTACTTCTGAAAAATAACATGCAATGAGGAAAAGTTATTTTTGAAATGTTTTAAAGAATTACTGTTTATGAAATTATGTAAGATCGTTTATACCTCTGTTGCCACTTAATCTCTGTGTAAGATTACTGTAACATACAATGTATAGTTCAACCTTCACAGATTAGAGAGACAGGGGATATAGTAGGTAATAAAAACAAGAAGATAAATCATTTTCTTAGTGTAATGAAAAGTTAGTAACATTAGAAAAGCAATTGAGATAAGAAACACAAAGTACTTAACAACAAAAGAAAACAAAACAAAAAAATGTAAGTTCCCAGAACCTAAGGCTTTCTAAAAATGCTCCTCTTTTATTCAAATTAATCTCTTAAAATGTAGTGTCATTGACACAGACTGTACCTTATTATCAACAGAGCTGCCATATCACATTTCTCTCTCTCAGGTTTCTCTAGAGCTCTCATAAAAGAAATATGTTCATAAAAATTATCATATTAAAAAAAGAAAGATTTTAAGAATAGGGAAATGTCAGATAGCTCTCTTTGTCAAACAAGTTGGAGAGGTTATTTATTAGATTTGTGTATGTGTCGGTGGGAGGGGCAGGCACACACATGGTGTCTGAAATGTTGAACCTTACTTGTGTCCTGTGTTCTAAGTAAATATCTTTTTAATATTTCTCCAAAATCCTCTACACTGCCCCTTGTCTTTCAAGGAAACTAACAGCAAGGGTCATCTCCACTCACTAAGACCCTTCTCCATCATTCTTCATGACTTTCATAAGAATTGGCAATGATTCCCATGTTTGCCTGCCCCTAAAGTATCCAAAGGCGCTCTTCGTTCCCTTTGATATCTTCTTCACTGAGGCACGTTCTTTTTATTGCAATAAGTGGTTACTGAATAAAATAAGCTCTGCAATTTTGTGATTGTCTGGTGCTATATATGCATGTATACATGGAGATAGACAGATATAGTTGATAGTTATACATAGCTCCCCATATTGGACTTTTCACAGGGATGAATTAGGTAGATTTTCTCTTTGATAACCCAACAATGACTGCTTTCAACCTCTATGCTGCTGCTTCACCATTCATAAATACAAGACGAAGCAGCATAAAAGGACACATTCAAAGAAGAACAAATGGTACTATTTTACACAGATTTTGTTCTCATTCTATTTACATCTATGGAGTACCTGTGGAAAAAATAGTAGTGGCTTTGGCATTCAAACAATAAGGCCTTCAATTTTAGTTTGTCAATTCTTTAGAATTGGAGAAATTACCAAGTCTTATTTTACTCACCTGTAAAATGAAAATAAAATAGATCCTATGAAAGGATTTCTTAACTCATGTAAAATACGTTCAAAGTTCGTGGCAGAAAGTGGATGTTAGTATTCATTCATCCTCATTCCCAGGTGTGTTTTATTTTATCAATTAATGAAGAACTATGTTTCCTAATTAATTCACTTATATTAAGTTATAAATAAATAATAATAACTAAAGTGACTGAAACCTTGTTTGCAAAAATTATAACTGACAAAATTATAATGGTGAAAGATCTGACATAACAGACTCTGTCTTACTTCTAACCTCCAATAACCTCCAAACTGTTCTTGCTCATTCCTGGGTGTAGGCTAAACTAACTTTTGGAGAAACTTACTCTACAGATTAAATTTGAAACAAAGATGGTAACAGCTTTTTCCCAAAACAGACCCCCTTCCTGCCTGGGCCTAGATTGCTTTTGTTGGACTAACAAATTAGCCATGAGATTAGATATTATGATTTAGGAGTCATGCAGCTGGAAGCTTAAAGATTCTGAACCTCCTCAAATTGCTGCTGGAGATAACATCACTATTGTAAAACCTAAGATCAGTGCTTTAGTTATTTTGCAGACCCTTTACTTGATGAATCAGCTGGCAACATCCAGATCAATGAAGTGTCTCATATGGTTTTGTGGCCCTAACCCAAGAACTGACTCAGTGCAAGAGGACAACTTCGACTCCCTATGATTTCATCTCTGATGTAACCAATCAGCACTCCTGACTCACTGGCTCTCTACCCATCAAATTATCCTTAAAAACCCCAATCCCTGAGTTTTTGAGAAGACTGATTTGAGTAATAGTAAAACTCTGGTCTCCCGTAGAGTGGCTCTGCATGTATTAAGTTCTTTTTCTATTGTACTTCTCCTGTTTTGATAAATCAGCTCAGTCTAGGCAGAGAGCAAGGAGAATATGTTGGGTAGTTGCATTTTGCCTCTATTATTGGTATTTGACTGTAGACATTAACAGAGCTATAATCAAGGCAAAACACATAATATAAAGATGTTCTACGTAGATATCACGATTCTCAATAGGGAATATAAAGATGCTCCCGAAATCAAACCAACAGGTGGGTGTATTTTCTACCTCTGTAAAATCAACCAAGAAATTAATTTGAATAGGTAGGTACAGCTATTCATACCATCTATATATTTCTTTCTCTAGTCTTTCTTAATCATTTTGATTTTTGGACTCAGTGTGTCAAATATATGACGTGTTTTTTTATAAATCATAATAAATAAACAACTCCCATGTGAGCACATGTATGTGGCAAATCACAACAAGATATTAGAATTTTGGAAGGCCTATATAGAAAATCCAAATCACCTTCAGATTTAACAACCTGTTTTTCCGAGATCCTCATTCAAGAGCAAGGGCTTTTGATAATTACTCTCATCACTGTACTTTGTCATGCATGCCTAGCATGCACTTTTTAAAAAATAACAAATTAAGATTAATCTATCCTGTGCTACATGAAGTACTCTGGAATTACCTGAGAAGTAATGTTTAAATCTCCATAAAGGTGTAGAAAATGGTGGGGAATGGAGACATGTACCCTTTAAAAATAATAAAATAGATGAAGACTCTAGAATATCCAACCATTTATTAAGGCGAGCATACTTAAAGTGTTCCAGAAATCAAAGAAAATAAAACAAAGTGATATAAGTTAATGTCGAGGCCAGGCATTCCAAGTCAGACATTTGGCACTGTATTTTATTCCCAATAAGCTATTACTCTGATGAAGGAAACTAAAATAGTTTTTTTTTATTTATATTTACTTGACATATTTGGAGATGGCTGTTCAGGGGTCTGCACACAGAAGTAAGCCAGCAAATCTGCCTTTTGTGGGGAAGATATGCATCTGTAGAGAAAACAAGGGAAATAATAGATGCACACAGGTTTCATTGAGGCTTTCCTTTGTCCAATCTAAGAAAGATTAACTAAGAATACGACACCTTTAAATATCTGACTGAAGCATTTACCGTTGGCTGCCATCTATTCTTTCCAAGGGCTGCGACTTGTGAGGGTTCTTCTGCATAAGATCACCTTTGCTAGCCCGGCCTTCTCTCACTCCCATAACTAGATTTGCCAGCATAACTTGTTCTGTCAAGCTCCAAGCTTCTATTCATTCTGTAATCTCAAGGTAGTATGAAATAGTCAACTATCTTTGAGATGAAGTCTTTCTCGGTCACCCAGGCTGGAGTGCAGTGGCACAATCTCAGCTCACTGGAACTTCCACCTCCCTGGTTTAAGCAATTCCCCAGCCTCAGTGTCTTAAGCTATCTCACCTTTCTTGAGTTTTTATATTCTGTATAACTCTTATGCACACATGGCATGCAATAAAACATAAATGCTTTTTTTTCCTAGGTAATTTGTCTTTTACAGTTTGTTTTATAGACTCTAATTATCAAAACTTCAAGAAAAAAATAAAATATTCTATAAGGAATAAATAAATGAATTTATGAACAAATATTTGAATGCTTACACATTAATACAGATAAGATAAAACCCTCATTATTAGATTTTATTTCATTTTGACAAATATGTCAGTTAGGTTATTGCCAAGAAAGCAGAAAATAATTGCATATAGAGAAGGACGAAGCAAAACCATAGAAGCTAAAATTATGATTAATTGTAGGATTATGTACAAAACATCCTTGAAAATGCCTCTGAGGGATAAAATGAATGGATGGACTCAAGCATCATTTTTAAATTATGCATATATGTTTCTTAAGAAACATATTTAAAGTTGAAGTTGTCAACATTAAATAATGGAAATATCTCACATATCCCACAAATATACACACTTATGTACCCATAAAATTTTTAAGTTTAAAAATAAAATAAAAATAATCACAATAATCAGAATCTAGTTCAAACAATTTTATTCAAGAGCAAAGTTGAAGATGGCTGTATTAGTTCATTTTCACACTGCTATAAAGAACTACCTGAGACTGGGTAATGTATAAAGGAAAGAAATTTAACTGACTCACAGTTCTGTATGGGCTGAGGAGGCATCAGGAAATTCACAATCAGGCAGAAGGTGAAAGAGAATGTAAAGCACATCTTACATGGAGGCAGGTGAAAGGGAGAGTACAGGAGGAACTGCCAAACACTTTCAAACCCTTAGATCTAATGAGAACTCACTCACTATCACAAGAACAGCATAGGGAAAACCACCCCTGTGATCCACTCACCTTCTACCAGGTCATTCCCTGGATACATGAGGAACACAATTAGAGAGGAGAGTTGGGTGAGGCTACCGAGCCAAACAATATCATCGGCAATCTTGCAACCATACACTCCTAAGCTCCCTCTTATAAGTAAGAACAGGCAGTATTTGGTTTTCTTTTTCTGTGTAATTCACTTAGGATAATGGCCTCCAGCTGCATTCATGTTGCTGCAAAGGACATAGTTTTGTCCTTTTTATGACTGCATAATATTCCATGGTGTATATTAGCACATTTTCTTTATCCAGTCCACTGTGAATGGGCACCTGGGATGATTACTTATCTTTGCTATTGTAAATTGTGCTGCAATAAACATGCAAACATAGGTAACTTTTTGGTAAACTAATTTATGTTCCTTTTGGCATATACCCAGTAATCAGATTGCTAGGTCAAATGATAATTTTAATTTTAGTTTTTTGAGAAATCCTCAAACTGCTTTCTACTGGGTCTAAACTAATTTGCACTCCCACCAACAGTGTATAAGTATTTCCTTTTCTCCACGACTTCCCCAACATCTGCTTTCTTTTGACTTTTGAATAATATCCATTCTTACTGATGTAAGACAGTATCTCATTGTGGTTTTGATTTGCATCTTTCTGAAGATTAGTGATGTTGAGTATTTTTTCATGTTTGTCAGCTACTTGTATGTCTTCTTTTGAGAAGTGTATGATTGATATTTGGAAGTAGTTTTGACAAGTTCATTTGAATTTTTATTGAAGTAAGTAAAACAGTAGTTTCTATATAAGTGGAGGACTTCGAATACAATTGACTGTAGACACTACAATAAAGCTTTGTGAGTCTTTATTGCTTAAAAATTCAGGCCTTCAGTGTCAAGATGAATATCAATTGAATTAAATTTTGAAAAATTTTTACTAATTTTTTTATTATCTATTAATTGTTTTATCATTCAATAATTCTGTTTCTGTCATTATAAGTACATTTCCCCCATCTGGGTGAAGGAAATATGGTTTTTGTATAGTTCTAAATAATCTCTTCCTGTTAGCTGGAGAGAGACTGATGAAACAAAAGAGAAAACATGAATCCCCTTTGTAAGGGACCTAGCTGGAAAGTTATAAATTAAGATTTTCACGCTGATAAAAGCTCCAACACTCCTGTGAGACCTTAGTAATCTAAGGTGCCTTTCATTTAGGAGGAACACTGTCCTTTGTCTTTGGGGCATATCATGTCCTCATAAAGGTCTTTTTATAACATTTTGATTACTCAAATAATTTAAATATGTCAAATTGAACCAAGCTTCCAAACTTGGCCAGTTTAAAATAACAATTTTACTTAAGCCATAGACATTCCCTTCTTCCTGTTAAAGAGTAATGCATTTCCCTTTAATCAGCTTTCAAACAAGAGAAATGATTGCAAACTTTAGGAAACAGAACAACAACATCAATCACACCCACACAAAAACCTTAACCCCAAAGAAGAGTGAAACCACAAACTTGCAAACAATAGAATCTATAGAGAGAGAACAAACATCCTACCTTAAATGCTTTAAAATATAATTCTAGCCCTGTCAAGGATAGAATCAGGTTGCTTGAATAAAGTCTGAAAAGCATGTCATTTAGGGAGATTAAAAACCTGAGACGGGCCCCACCAAGGGCTCTTGCAAACTCCAGCAAGTCAGTGGGGTGAAAACAGTCCCTACTGGTAACATGGCACTGACCTGTCTGTGAAGCAGCAGGAGTCAATGGAAGAAACCCACTTTGGGTCACATGTGGGGTGCCAGTATGTCAACATGAGATAATCAAAAGGATCAAAGTCCAGTTTAAAAGATTTTATTCAAGAGAAAACTGAGAATAACCATTGGGAAACAGATTTTGAAGGGATGAGATTAGTGATGCAAAGCTAAAACATTAAGATCTCATTTATATATTCAGAAAACAGACAAATTAATAGTATTACATTTTCCACAAAAGGCAATTTTAAGAGTTAGAGAAAATTGATTAGTTACAGGTTGTTTTCTTTTCCTTTCTCAATTTGAAAACACATATCTCACACACTCCATCTTAGGCAATGTGATAGTCCTGAGGTTTTTGTACAAGAGAAGAAAGAGGAAAGTTAATTAATATACAATGAAGGACTGCAGTTAAGAGGAAAGGGGTCTCTTCTGGAGCCCTTTAAACTTCACAACATTTTACAAAACAATGTAGGGAAATAAAAAGGTTAATCTAAAATCAGAGAAATGAAGGTTACAACAGCCTGAGTTGTAGCTGCCTGTTAGGTGACTCAGATCCCATAATCATATTCCTTTGAGGCTAAAAATAATTCAAAGTTATAATAATGCTAATTTTGAATTACTTATTTATACAAAGTCGAATATTGTCTTTAAAAATTATAAAAACTAGTGATTTTATTCCATCCATTTTTCTTTCTAAAATGCTGTTCTTCATTTCTCATTGATAACCGCATTCAAATTATGAAATAATGTATTTTGTCAATCACTTTTATATTTATAAATAAAAGGGTAATATTATTACTTGTAAATATTTTAGAGTTACATAGTATCAAGCAACATTCCAAAGTCAATGATCCATATTTTGATCACTTTTAGTAATTACTCTTTTTCTCTATTTCCATCTCGCACACACATGCACATTAATGTCCTCTCAACCTACAAGTAATTAAATCTTAAACCTTAGGTGGTTCAATATTTATTATTTGTAATATAACGATTATATAAATATTATTATTCACAGTTGAGTTATGTAGAATACTCTAATTAAGCTACCTTTGTTATGGTAATATTTCTTTACTCTAAATTTGATAATGGTCATCTGTTGTCATTCATTTAAAATTAAATTAATATTAACCTACCAATATCTTATGTCCAAGTGTTACTAGAAATTAAAATCTTCTCTTGATACAGCCAAACAGACTAAGTAGACTATAATATTCAACTTTTTTTGAAGATTTCTGATTTCTTGATCTTACTTCCTGCTTATCTCTGAAAATGTAGCATCAAACATAATGCATCATCATTTTTCCTTTTATATTCTGATATTTCTAACTTCACCATTTTTTGTTTACTAACTCATTGGAATAGAAAACTTATTCCAATAGTTTCTTGAAGAATACCACATGGAAAATAAATTGACATTTTGCATATCTAAAAATGGTTGATTGGTTCTCATTTTGGTTTTGTATAATATTATTGATTAGACTTCCTTTTCTCAGAATTTCAACGATATTGCTGTATTTCCTTCTGTTTCAATGTTGCCATTTCACAGTCCTCCAATGACATTCTGTATATTAAAAATGATTTTTAGAAGACATTAGATGGTTTTAGCTCATATTTATCTTAAATTTTATATAATTTTAAAATAAGTGACTTTATTGATTTTCCCTTCCCTCATGCTAGGCACACTATCAGTTTTTACATGTCTCATGTCTGTTTGTTTGTGCATGTATGTACATTTGTGCATGCATGTGGTAATTTAAAATACTTCCTGTCATTTTCACTGTCACAAGTTTTTGGAATTTCTATTTTTTACATGTTGCAATGACTAGACCGAATCATGATATTGATATAATTGCTATATCATTTTATATCTCTTATTTTCAGTATTTACTCTTTGAGTGGCAACATCACCTTTATCTTCAAACTATTCTGTTAATTTTTTATTTTAAGTATTATTTTTGTAATATTAATGGTCATTTTATAGTCACCTGCTCTCATTTTATTATTGAAAAATCTTTTTTTATATTTGAAGGACATTAATTACTCCTTTTGTTTGAGGTTTAGCATCACTCTCTTCCCACTCTGTTTCTTGCAAGTTTCTATATTTTCTTTATCTATATTGCCCTTCATTTTATATGTTAGTGGCTTTTCTTGGTGATCCTTAGATGCCCTTGAATTTTTCTATTAAATTCTGTATTTATTGCCATATAGATATTTTCCCAATAAATTTTTTTCTAGTCTTATTCCTAGTGACATAAAACTGGCTACTTTCTTTCTGTAACTCATTGTTGTCAACTGTATTTAATTAATCCTGTGTCTTCTCTATGTGCTTTTCCTTCATCTGTGCCTGATGTTTCCAATTTCAGAATTCAGTTAAAATTTAAATTGAAACTTTTAGAGAGTAAAACATTAATCTTAGGCCTAGGTTGGTGACAGAATGTGAGACTTTAATAATTTAAATTGAAATTTTTATTTTAGCCAGACATGTATCCACTATGGAGTCACCCATATTTTTTCTTTAGCTTTACTTGTCTTGCAGTACCAGTTAGCAAGCAGTTTTTCCTTATTGTCAGCTTAAGTATTTCAGGTTTTATTTTTTCCTGTGGGCTAAGTCAGTTTAAATTTGCCTCTCTGCTTTTCATCTTTTACGTGGTTTAAAGTGTCCTTTCATGTTTCTTTGCATACGAATAATTTTTATATTTAATTAAATTGTGTTTGGATTTCTGGTGATTATCAATGTAAATTAATATATTTGATTAGGCAAAACTAATTGAAACTGAGACAATACTTAGAAAAAAATTGTCTGCTGTCATCAACAAAACAAACCTAATCTCCCCTTTTGTGTCAGTATGATTAGTATTTTTTTTTTTTTTTTTTTTTTTTTTTTGTAGAAGGTTAAATAATACCATTCATAGATATCAGGTTCCAATCCATGGAAATAGTAAATGTTATAGGAAAAAATGATTCCTTCATATGTAATTAAGTTTAATATTTTGAAGTGGTCCCTAAATGCAGTCACTAGAACCTCATAAGAGAGAGCAAAAGTGAGATTTGAATAAGAGAGAAGAATAGAAGACACTCTGTTATGCTTTAGATTTGTGTCCCTGCCCAAATCTCCTGTCAAATTGTAATCCTCAGTGTTGGAGAAGGTGCTTGGTGGAAGACAACTGGATCATGGGAGATGACTTCCCCCTTGCTGTTCTCATGATAGTGAGTGAACTCTCATGATATATGGTTGTTTAAAAGTGTTTAGCACCTCCCCCTTTTCTCGCTTCCCCCTACTCCAGTCATGTAGGACATGTCTGCTTTCCCTTCACCTTCTGCCATAATTGTAAGTTTCCTGAGGCTTCCTGTACAGCCTGTGGAACCATGAGCCAATTAAACCTCTTTTCTTTACAAATTACTGAGTCTCAGATAGTTTTCCATAGCAATGAGAGAATGTACTAACACATACGCAGAGTGAAAAGGTGGTGTAAAGTCATAAGCAGAAATTGGTGTAATGAAAGAAAGGAATCCATCAGCTGGAAGAAGCATAGTATGGAATTTCTGTTAAAGCCTGAAGAGGAGGGATGGCTCTGTCAACACCTTGATTTTAGCTTAGTAAAATTGATTTTTGATGTCTGACCTCAAGAACTGTTAGAGAATTTCTGCTGTTTACTACCATGTTTGTGGTTATTTGTTACAGCAGCTATAGAAAATAAATACATTTCCCGTGTATCTAGACATTGAATTTGTCTCTCTCAAAGAAATTTAGTAAAAGTAGATAGAATTTTATAAAACACATTCAATTTCTACGTAGCTAGACTATCTACATAAACTATCTCTAAATTAGTAGGTTGGATGCAGTGCAAATCAAAATTCTATCGTGAACTTATAAAAGATTCTAAGATTTATTTAAGAGTAAAAATATGAAGATTAGCTCAAAACAACTTGAATAAGATTAGATTATATGATTGCTGTGAGAATTGGGATTATGTCTTACAATAATGTCTTCCTTTTAACATTCTCCAAATAGTTTTGAATGAATGAAGAATAACAAGTGTGACAAGAAGAATTCTAGGATGACACCCAAGATTTTTGACCCCTGGTATCTGTGCCCTCTATTATTCCCTTCTCTTGATTGTGGGTGAGACTTATGAATAAGATATAATTTTACTCCCATAATTAGGTTACTAATCAGTGGACTTTTAGTTAATCAAAAGGGATGAATGTCTTACATAAACCTGAAATACTTAGCCCTTAAATGAGGGACCAGGCCCTTACTAAAAAGAAAGTTTTAAAGCAACAGATTCTCTAGAGCTAACTTTCAAGAAACTAGCTATTATGTTGTACAGTGGACCATGTGGTAAGAACCTGAGGGCATGCTCTAGGACTTAACAGTCACCAGAAATTGGGGATCTCATTTCCATAACCACAAAGAACTAAATTCTGTTGATATGTAAAAGAGCATGGAAATGGATTATTTCTTAGTCAAGCCACCGAGTAAGAGTGCAGTATAGCAAACACCTTGATTTAAGCTTTCTAGAACCCTAAACAGAGGACCCAGTTAATCAGTGCAAACACATGTCCTACAAAACTTTGAAATAATAAACTAAGTTACTAAGTTTGTGGTTGATTTTGGACACAGCAACAGACAACTAACAAAAGAAAGAACTTTCTCAAATCTATGTTAAATATACCATAACTTATTTTACACAATTAAAATAGATTTTTTGTTGAATAAGTTTCAATTAATTGATAGCTCTAATTAGATGTTACAGAAATAGACATAATTTATGTATCCAAATTTCATGTACAAAAATGCACATTATCTGCTAGATAAAAAATATCATTTACTTAATAAATGATGCGAGATAATTCTTCTGGTGGACTTGGACTAACCCAATTGTTTCCCCTTTCTCACTTATAATTCTGAAAAATAACTGTAGCTTGTACTGGGAATGCAACATCTGGGATATGGAGGGACTATCTAGAACAGCCTGGGCTCTTTTCCAGTCACCTCCAGCAACAGAATGTCCTTCAATGCTTTAACCTAGTAGGCCACATCATCCCAGAGTATCAAATCCAGTGTCCCTCAGCTATGATGGAAGTGGGACATAGGCAACTGAGAGTTTATCTACTCTAGACAGCTTTTCTGAGCCTTGGGGAAGGGCTCACCATAAATCCTAGGCATCTGCTGTCCCTCTCTGCCTATCTGTAAGTAATAAATGCACTATACATAATGTGTGCATGGATCTTCTGTCTCACTACACTCAGCAAGTTGGTAACCAATACACGGTGAACTTGCTTCAAAATAGCATTAGAATTTCTTATTACTTTTTGATATGTAAAAGAGTAGCTAATTACATGGTATATTCTAAAATATATTCTAGATCCACCATTAATTTAAATGAAAGAAATAAATTGACAAAACTAGAGAAAAATAAATATAGGCTTTTTTTTTCTGATATCAGAAAAGTAAAACATTCCCTGTGCATGATATTAATTGGAGAACTCCTGAAGGGAATGCATGCAATTATGCTACTGTCTATTTTGGAACAAGAGTAACTTGATTAACAAATTCATTTGACAAACTGATATTTAAAAATAACTTTAGACATGTATGGTGGCTTATGTTTGTAATTCCAGCACTGTGGAAGGACAAGGCAGGTGGATCATCTGAGGTTAGGAGTTCAAGACCAGCAAGGCCAACACGGTGAAACCCCATCTGTACTAAAAATACAAAATATTAGCCTGGTGTGGTGGTGGGCACCTGTAATCCTCGCTACTCAGGAGACAGAGACAGGGGAATTGTTTGAACCCATGAGGCAGAGGCTGCTGTGAGCCAAGATTGCACCATTGCACTCCAGCTTGGGTGACAGAGTGAGACCCCATCTAAAAAAAAAAAAAAAAAAACCCAGAAAATGAAAACAGAAAAAACAGAAAACAAACAAAAAAATTTTAATTTAAAGCATTATAAACTTTTGTTATTGTAATTTATTTTACATTTAGGGAGTACATGTGAAGGTTTGTTACATAGACATATTACATAATGGTGAGATTTGGGCTTCTAGAGAACCCATCACTCAAACAATGAACATTGTACCCGATAGGTAATTTTAAAAGCCTCAGCCTGCCTCTTACCTTCCCTGCTTTTGGAGTCTCTAGTGTCTATTATTTCCATCCACATTATGTCCATGTGTACCCATGTTTAGTTTCCACTTATCAGTGAGAACATGAGACATTTGAACATGTGGTCTTCACATTCATCTATGTTGTTGAAAAAGACATGATTTTGCTCTTTTTGTAAGGCTGCATAATATTCCATAGGGTATATAAAACACATTTTATTTACCCAATCAACCATTGAAGTATCACAAAGGAGGAACTATTAAAACACATTTAAGATAAGTGAAGATGTATGTTGAATATAACACCAATTGCACATGCCACATACAAATATGGACAAATACCCTAGTACGACATATGATTGATAATCTATCCCAACTATAACCCTTTGTAAGCAAACCGCTGCACCCATTGCATTATATCACAATTGTCTTATGTCTGTTTGTGCTCTACTCCAAAGTCATAAAGACTGGGCTAGAGATTAATACATAAATTAACGATTTGACAATTATTTTATGGTCTGGCTAGATAGACAATTTATGATAGTTAAATTCTTTCTTACAAATTTGACCTGCAAGCCAGACTTCTGTCTCTTATGAAAGGTCTGGGTCTGCCATTTCATGACCTTTGTTGTATCTAATGAATAAGGAGAGAGGAGATAATAAAGAAAAGAGAAGATAAAAAAACAGAAGAGAACAGAAAAGTAAAGGGAATGATAGATCTGAGAAGAAAAGGAAAGAGGCAAATAGAAAGGTGGGTTTGAAAACACAGGATCTGAGATATACAGAGCAGGGAGTGACTATGCTATGAGGAGGTACACAACAGAAGGGAAGGCATCCAGCTAAAAAATAGGGACAATACACTCATTGTATTTTTGGAATAAGAAGTGGACATGTGAAGAGTAAGACCATGTAATGTGAGATAGCGAAAAAGTTGAGAATGGCCCTGCCTAAGGTAATCTGATACTGGAAAGTTCTATTCAGAAGTTATTTTTCTGAACAACAAAATGTAGAAGGCATCATAAAATATGAGGAATGCTGTTTACCCTTACTTGGTAAACTCTGTTCATAACTGTGTTACGGGAAATACCCCAGAGGGTAATATAAACCTTATTTTTTAGCAGGGTGCTGTGGCTGTCACCTGTAATCCCTGCACTTTGGGAGGCCGAGGTGAGAGGATTGCTTGAGCGACAAAGTAAGACCCAGTCTCCTCTATGACATCATCACCTATTCATTTTCTGCCTGATGTATAAATATTTCTAAACACCATGTGAAATGGCAAACTCTGATTTTACTTATTATAATGGTGAAAAATTTAAATGAAAACATATTTAGTAATAAAAGTATAATAGTTAAAAATATAGTGGTTAACTTTTAAAAGACATCTAGCATATGAAACCTAGTATTTTCTCCTCACCTTTTTCTACTGCCTCCTTTCATCTTATTTCTACATAAATAACTGAAGGTCTGCTATAAATTTCAGATACTATATTTATTCTATTTTTTTCTTTATGTCAACTCTGCAACTTTGAAATATGTCAATATTGAAGTTTCTTCTTCTCCTCTTTCCCCTTCTACTCCCCATTCTCTTTTTTACAATAACTGAAGTGGAATATATGCCCATGTATTATTTTCTAAACTGATTCAGTCATCCGTTTTAAGAAATACATATATAGCAAGTAGAGTTCACTGGAGGAAAAATAAGTAACTCCTCTCTTTAAATCTAATCTCTTTTGACTATTGACATTATTATTCATATGATTTTAGGAAGTAACCATTTCTCTAAAACTTAGATTTTTTCAATTATTTTTGATCTATATTTATTCTTGTAATCATGCCATATTAAGAAAGTAGACACCTGTCCATTTTGTAATAATTCCAGTTGAAATATACTCTTTTATTAAACTGCTAAGACTAAGTAAAATTTGTATGCAAACAATTGTTTTGAAAAGCATGTCTCATAAAGTATGTTACATATATGTATTATGATTATTTAATGTATTTAAATAATATTTAATTTTATTTAATATGATTATTATTTAATTATTAACATAATAATAATTAATGCACCCATTGTGATATTATGCAATGAGTGCATGAGTGCATTAATTATTATTATTTTACATTAAATAATAATAATTAGGACTTGGCTTATTTATTTACATACAGTGCACCAAGAATAATTATTTGTTACACAGGCTTTTAAAATTGGCTTTAACGGAACTTTGTTCCGTAGAAGGAATCTGAGAAAAGACCTTTTTAAAACCAAGCCCAGCCATTGATTTGTACCATCAAATACATATGAGTTTGGTGAATTCCTGTCTTCTTGAGGTTCCAAAATAACTTGGGGTTCTAGGCCTGCTAGAAAGTGACAGTCTTTACTCACCACAGATCAGAAACCCTGAATATGAGGCCAGTTTCCAAGGGCTTTATTGCTTTACAAGTCAAGTTTGAGTCCTTAAAGGAAAGCACATCATTACAGTTAAAGCCTTGGTAAAATAACCAGTTTTTTCCATTGTGTCCTGTTACAAAAGAAAACAGATTCTCATTGCACTTATGCAGTTAACTATAGTGCTGTAACTTAAGAATACTCACAGATAGTTTCCAAATTCTGAAGAAAATCAAGTAGAGAGAAACAAGTATGCTTCAAATTTTGTTTATGGGAGTATATTCAATTCTTAAAAGCTTTCAATAGCTCAAAATAAAAATTTCTTTAACTTTGCAAAGGGAAACCAAGGATTAGCCATATTTTAAGCAAAACGTTATAAAGGTTATTCTAGTATCCTATTAGTTCATTTTATGCAGTTAACTTCTGTCCCACTTGATATTAATGAGCATTTTAGCTCTGCAAGGGTCCTGAACGTTTTTCCTCTATTTTGATGTTACAGTCTCCAAAGTTATCAGAAACCTGCATTTAAGAGCACCTGTTAGAGCTTTATAGCTGATTATAAAACTACCTTTAAAAGAGGACCAAAATAAGACAATAATGATCTATGGATGACAAAAGTTTTAGAGTAGCCATAGTTAAGGACACAATTGACAAGGATATCTTTTACGTCTGTGGCACACAGTAATTTTAACATAACAGTTATAATACTGATAGTGTACACCAAGATATATCAGAATTATAGGAGTCAGCCATAACTTTGGGACACATACCAATAACACATTTATACAAATATTACCCCCAAAAAGCCAAATATCATTTTCTATTTGACAATACTTCCTGTATAACTTTATACCAGATAAGCCAAATTTTACCTTTATATTAGTGTTAAACTCAATTTTAATAAAACCTTTTAGACATATCTACTCAATTTTAATGTTTGAGCCATAAGGAAGGTTTTTATGGACCTCTTTTAACCCTTTATAATTTTTGTTAAAGAGCAGGTTGGTGCTTTATGAGAAAGCCATTGTGCTTTTATTTTAACACTCGATTTGCAGAAAAACTGGATGATACCCCTTTAACTTTAGCCAATATGTTTACACACAGAATTTCCTTTACAATTAATCTTTCAAAACTTGCTTAAACCTTTAACACATTTTTTAACCTTTTAATCTAGGTAAAACTCCACATTCTTATGCCTCCTTATAATCTTTTCACCAAAAGTATATTTTACTTTCCTTACACACCTTGCACATAAACTGTCTCTTCAATAATTTTAAATATGTTACACTGTTAACATTTAGCACACTTTGCCCTTGCTGTAAACCTTGGTAAGTTTAGAATTTTAATTATGTACTAGACATAGAGCCTAGGACCTAGACAGAAATGCAGATAAGGTATGGCTTATTGCAGCATTTAATTCCATATGTCCCAGGTTTTACCTAGCTGCAAAGCATGCGGGTTGTGCAGCTAAGAGCTATAGTGACATTTTATAAAGCATTCAGGAGGCCTAATCACTTTTAAATTGTACATTTCTTGCCTAAATTCCCCTTTATAAAACTTGTCACAACCTTTACAGACAATTTCTGACACGCCTCAACTTTCTGACTTGTAAACATCTCTCTCTTTATACAACCAGTTAATTTACTTTAGGACAATAATTTGCCATATAATATTCTTTTTATAAAAATTCCCTTTTGTTAAATGTTAAAGATGATAACAATTCTTTCCCAAAACAAAATCCTGCATGTCTGTGGACTAGACTGCCTAAGGACACAGATTAGAAGTTAGGATATTTTACTAAATAGTTTAAGACATAACTATCTTCATTAAACCAATATTAATGTTTCATTTATTTAAAAAATACACAAGCAAAAATTATTTTGTTTGGGCTGAGTTATAGTTATGTAGCCTTTATGCCAAATTTTGACACCTTATAGTATTTGGCAGAGATAAGTATGAATTTGCTTGATTAATAAATGCAAACAAAAACATATGCTGGAAACTCTAATTTCATTATACCTGTAAGTTTTTAAAGATTAAAATCGCGTGAACTGAAAGGTTCCACTTTTCCCTTAAAAATATTTGAATTAAGTGCTTATTTTTCTTAGGCCAATTAATTAGAGCTCTTTTAAAAAACATTCCACACGGAACACCTATATAGACACACAGACAACCAGAAGGAGGTTCAGTAGTTATAAGATTTTTTTTCCCTGCTGATATCCAGTTGGATTATTGGCCTTAGAGTGAGGCCCTTTAAGAACAGGATTAGGGAAACAGTCTCCAGGGCCTAATAAACAAGTATAGCTGGAAGTCAAAGACAGATTTGAGAGATACTTATTCACCTCTAAATCCAGGGGTTCCCTTAGGAAAACAGATTTTTTCCAAAATGGGATTCGTGGTGTCTTTTCTGTTTTCCCCAGGAGTCCCAGGCCAGGAGAAATTATTTTAGGGTTTTTTTTATACTGCACCAAGAGTAGAAGAGTAGCAAGACAGCGTAGAAAAATGTAATTCAGTTAACTGGGGAAAAAAACCTTTTCCAGGAGAAGAAGACTGATGAAGAGAAAAATATAAAGGCCGTTTTGAATATACTTATAGTTTTGATCTGTGACAAATCAGACATGGAAAAAGGGACATGAATGCGAGCAATACCTTTAACCCCAGCCAATTCCCAGAGAGGGAGAATGGCAGAGGCGGCTTTTGAATAGGTAACAGGTGGAGAAGGAGGAGAGTGGGTTTTGGGGCTGAAGGCTTGGAGAGGCCACCAGCGTGGAGGATTTAGACAGGTGAAGAGTGGTTCAGGGGGATAAGAGTAGAGAGTTGGTTCATCTGCAGCGTTAAAAGGAGTTTCGGAGGAAGGAGAGACCTGGGGAGGGTCTTCATTTTTAAAGATTTTAAGAAGAGAGGTGAAAGCTTGACACAAGGGGGGTTGGGATTTAAGGTAGAAGTAGGAGAAAGCCTGAATATAGAGAACCTCTTGCCATTTGTCTTTCCTGGTTATAAAGTTGTTAAGGTTCCTGAGAATTTGCAAGTCAAAGGTGCCACTTTTCGGCTATCATTGTCATTATCTAATGTGTATTGGAGTCAGGCCATGTTACAGTAAAAGACTAGACTAAAAGCTTGAGTCAAGTTTGGTGAGGTTTTGAAGAAAGCAGCATAGTGAAGAGGGCATAGGAATGTGAGATTATTTGGCACCCATGTGGACTGGTGAGAAGAAGCTGACGGTGTCTGTTTTTGTCCTAGGCATCCCCAGATAAAACATGAGAACTGAAATCCTCTTTCTAAAGAGGATAGTCAAGCTGAGAAGAAAACTGGGTATCTGCAAGATTTCCTCTAGCTTAGTCCTGCTGGTCTTCTGAGGGCCCTGACTGCCGACCTGACTTTTCCAGGGTACCTCGAGAAAGCCATAGGAGGGCAGATCTTACCAGTTGGCTGGATTAATGTCCCACATTGGATGTTCCTGTTGAAATTCACAAAGGGCCTCTTGGACTGCAGCCACAGGAGGGAGAGGGGAGAGGGGAGAGGGGAGAGGGGAGAGGGGAGAGGGGAGAGGGGAGAGGGGAGAGGGGAGAGGGGAGAGGGGAGAAGGGAGAGGGGAGAGGGGAGAAGGGAGAGGGGAGAGGAGAGATTGGGAAGTAAAGTGAGAGGAAAAACGAGGTGGGTGGCCAGAGACCCTCAGGATCCAGGAACTAGCTCAGTATGAGCTGCCTTTGCCCACTGCTTCCTGGTTTGCAAGAGACCATCTGTCCCCAGCACCCGTCCTGGGTTTTGGCACCAAACGTAAGAGTTAAAGAAAGAGAAAAGAAACAGGAAACATGGCTAGCAGTTAAAGACAGATTTTCTTTAGTTAAAACCTGAGAGGCGCTCCTGGCTGATTTGGGTCAGAAGTCTGCCGTTACCTTTTTTAGGATACACTATTTTTATTGCCATTGACAATCAATGTAAAAGTACTAAAATTCTATCACATGCCACCACTCAATTAACAATGAAGTTTCAGCGAGCTCTATTTGCATTCACATTTTATTTTACATACAGGTTTAAAATTGTGATTCATTCCTAACACCACATATACAATTGAAACCAGTAAAAGGCAAGGATAGAAGGCAGAAATCATCTATTTGAATGTAAAAATAAATATTGTTACCTATAGGAAGCCATCCTATTTCTTGCTTGAGGGAATTGAATACACTGTAATATAATGTAATCTTTAAAAGCATAATGGCACAAAGACATCTGTGAATACAGTGCACCAATTCTGACATTGACAAATGGTCCAAGAGTGGATGGAATATAAATGGAACTGACAAACTTTCCAATTCCATTGACATTTAGGTACTTTAAAAATCAAAAAGCTCAAATCATTTTAATACTAGCACTTGTGCAAGACTTTTAAAGCTTGTTATTTTTAAAAAGAAGCCCAAAAACACAGTATTGCATTGTGTGTTCTCATATAAAGTTGCAAAGTAGTCTAATATAAATCCTAGCTTATAGAAATCACTCTTCTATGAGAGAACAGAATGTTGATTTAGCAAGGAAAATAACAGCCATATCTCCTATTGCACTAAGGAAAAAGTGGCCATCAGCCCAAGAAGTTCCTTAAATTTCTGCAATGACACTTACACATTTATGTGTAAACATTATCTTTTTATTTCTTCTGCTTCTTTCTCTGTCTCTTCAAGAGGGGTATACATTTGAAGAAGTATACAAGGTGCTAGGGAAGAAGATCATCCCTGGCTGCCTTCCCTGGCACCTTGCCAAATACATGATCTAATTACCTATCATATCTTGCTCTTCCTCGCTGTCCATAAAATTAAACTTGTTTTATTATTCTTCCCAATGATTCCTTCTCCTCCTTCGTCACTTCAAAAGTTCTTCTAAATTCTATTCACTCTGTGATACTCTCCATGCTTTTCTCTCCTCCCCACTTAAGGCTTATCTTTATTTGCAAAGCATTCTTTTAGGATATAGAAATGTCTGAAGATTCCACTAAAGTCTATGAATATTTATAAGTTTCTGAAGTGCATAGAAAATAAAAACAAATATTTACAATCATTAATAGTCATACATACATTTTAATAGGATAAATATATAATTTTTAAATCCTCCAGAATAAAAAAGAAAGTATGTGTTTGTGTGTGTAGCAATAAAAGTAATCGTACTTGGCACACAAAAATGTATTTTTAATGAGGAAAGAAATTGCAGGTTTGAATAAATAGAAAAGATATATTTCTGGAAGGGAAACCTAAAGTTATAAAGATATCAATTCTTCATAATTAAATTTACAGCTTTAATATACATAAAATTAGTATTCCAACAATTTTTTTTTTTTAAGTTGTCAAGAAACTTTCAAAGGTTTATCTTCAAGCAAAACATAGCTGAGAGTACAAAAGGAAGTTCAGGAATATGTTGGAAGGAAAGAGTCCTTCTTCACATTACAAATTTGTAATTATATTTTTGAGTTAAAAGAATCAAATGATGTTATAATCAGTGAAGGGTAAATTGATCAATAAACTAGAATTGCAAAACCAGAAATATATTCTAAGAAAAATAAGTCTTTGGTTTAATAGAGATTATTTATCCTGATAAAGTTATGGATCAATTAATTCTCAGAGATTCCATTTTTTGGAGGTCTTAATACTCAAACATGTATACTTGCAGCAAAGTTCTCACCAGATTCCCTAAGATATCTATTTTGATGTTCATAAGGCATCTCAGAATCAACATGTCAAAATTCATTGTCTCTCCCCACAAAAGTAGCTCTTTCTCTGATGTTTCCTATCAAAGGGAATATCACCATAATTTTTCAAGTTTGCAAAAACCAGAAAATATTTTGATGTTTGACCAATATAGTTTTTCCATGTAAATGTATTTTCTTTTAAAAGTATTTTTATATATCTACCAGTGAAAATTTTACATATATAATCAAATTCAAAGGATGAGATGATCAAAATATTTTTGACCGACAGTAGAAATAATGTTTTCTGATTATACTTAAAGATGTTTATGACACCGTCAGCTGTATACCACTTAGTAGATTTAAAACCATCCACAGAAATGTATTCACAAAGTCAGGAGTTTGGGACCAGTCTAGCCAACATAGTGAAACCCCGTCTCTACTAAAAATACAAAAAAATTAGCCGAGTGTGTTGGTATGTGCCTGTGATCCCATCTACTCAGGAGGCTGAGGCAGGAGAATTCGTGAACCCAGGAGGTGGAGGTTGCACTGAGCCTAGATCACGTCATTGCAATCCAGCCTGAGCGACAGTGCAAGATTCTGTCTCAAAAAAAGAAAAAAAAAAAAAAAAAGAAAGAAAAGAAAAAAATGAAAAAATAAAGATGTTAAGATATTTTCCAGGGATATTTTACCTGATAATATTACAGTTGATAGTATCCAACAACTCTATTTCTTTCTGAAATTTTTTTTTTCAGTAAATGATTGCATTCAACTTACTTTATAAAGCCTTGCTTTGAGAAAGGTACCTCATGCAAAAAGAAACATAACAACTTTGCCAACAGTTTTGTCTATGTATGTGTGTATTTTATCTTCTTCAAGAAGATAAGAAGATTGGAGTATAAAGATATTTCAGTCTCAGCACTGCATCTGTCACCAAGATCATAGACCCAGCTTTTTAGAAATATTTGGTTTTGAAAGTAAAAAATATTTAAAATATTGAATGTCAATTATATGTGATTATATGTGAGACCCTGATATATTTCATGTCATCTATACTTCTGAATAACTCTACAAAGTAAATGTGATTTTTGTTGTATCTACATAAGATGAAATAATTTATTCAATATAATTTGGCTAGAATCTGAATTAAACTGTTAGCTTAAGGTTAAAAGTTGTTTTGTTTTATTACAACTATATTTCTATTTTGTAACATGAAAAAGGAAAATAAAATATATCACTTTGCTATGCTATCAATAGTGATATTAAAATATAACCAACATTAAATATCTGTCGTTTTTCAAACATGGATATTATTATATAAGGAAATAATTTTCCACCAAAATTTTAACCTGAGAAATAAGAATATATAGTGCATATAAAGAATGGAAGTTAGATGATTTCCATTGTGGTAAACATTGAGTACTTAAAATGACAGTTAAGTGTTCAAAGTTAAACCATGCTAGAAATTTCAGCAATCAATATCTTAGGTGATAAATTTCTATGACTCTATTAAACAATATTGTGAATTAATCATGAATATAATAAAATAGTATTATTAAATTGTTACTTTTTTGGTATAGTAGAACTTTGCAAGCTTTAGTTTGATCAGAGATATATCTTGAGCAGATGAAAGTAACATGAATGTTTTTTTATAGGATGGTAGCTATTTGGCTACTCTGAAAGGACTACAATTTTAGGAAGACAGATAGTTCAGAAGTTAGCTCAGTAATGTTTTATGAGATCTTTTTCCTCACAAAGTAATGGGGAAGAGAAAAAATGTAAATTAAATTTATGGTAAAAAGCAAAGGAGAATTGTGAGTAGAGGAAGAAACTTGGTTTATCTCAACAGCATTGGCATTTTAAAATCTATTCTCTCATTTGATATAACAAAGAATGATAGATTGATATTTGGAGATATAAAATACAGAGAATCTCCAAATCAGAAACTCCATTTGGGTGTTTATTTTTCTGTAGCTCTTTCCTTCTTCTTGCTCTAAATAAAACTAGGGTCTTAATTGCTATTCCTGCAGCCTTTGCATATGAAAATCATTTCTCTTCCACACCGAATGTATTTCCAGGACCTATAAAGGGATGGGGATCTTATTTGTTCCCTGCTGTTCTTTCCATTAAATGTCTTCTTTCTCCTTCTTTTAAATCTTGAGCATTTTTAAGGTGTATGTCATTAGATATCATGCGATTTTACCCTCAAGTTGATGTCTCCCAAAGATTTACAAGTTGGGCTCCTTCAGTCTTTTATAATTTTAAAACTTGGATCAATGTTGTCTTCTTCGCTCTTTGTGTTGTCTTGTAGAATTTAAGATGCAATAGATGATTCTTCTCATGTTTTGTCTTCTCACATTTTTGACCACACTACATTTACAGATAATTTCTTTCTTTCCACTTTATCCACTTAAGTGTAATGTGATCTATATAAGTCACAACTATATAAGTCATCTATATCTATATAAGTCATAACTACTAGGTGCTCTACTAATTTTTGTATTATGTTTCTGCTCTCTGTTCTTGGCCTGCTTTAACTCCATCTTATTACATATTATACATTGCTTCACTCATTAACACAGTATATGTCTCCCCTTGTTTTTGCCTTCTTTGATTTCTCTATGCACTATTTTGTAATTTTTAGTGTATTGGTGTTTTTTTTTTTAACATAGTTTAGGTTTGTGTCCAAGTGTTCAATAGTTTTGATGGTATTACAAATGAGATTGTTATGTTAATTTCTATTTCTATTCATTTTTATTAGTACATAGAAATAAAATTAATTTTGGCATATATGTCTTAATTCTGCTGCCTTGTAATCTCAATTTTTAATTCTATAGCTTTTGTAGATTCAATCAAAGCTTCTACATAAAGTCATTTCTGAAAATAATTTTACTTCTGCCTATTCAATTAGCAAAAAATATTTTACTTTCTTGCTTTATTGTACTGGCTAAAACATAGTGTGCAATATGCTATCATCTCTGGCCTTCTACTGTCCACTACCACAGCATCATGGCAAATCTTTCTAAAACATAAATTATATTATATGGCTTCTACACACTACACACTCCAATGCCTTTCAGTTATACTTAAATAAGTATTTAATATTCCTAAGGGCCAAAGGCTATATGCTGTGGTTCTTAGCTATATCTCCAACCTCATCTGTTACCACTATCTACCTATTTACTGTTATCTGCATATCTGATTTCTACTGTTGATGAAACACACCAAGCATACTCTAGTTTCAGGAAGCTTATGCTTGCTTGCTTCTATACCTGTCAGTTCCACCATCATGACCCCACTTTAGTCAGGTAGAATTTTTTTCTTCTTGAGAAAAGTGAAATAATTTCTAAAGTTTTGTGTAAACTTTTAAAGCCCGTACATCACCTCCATGGAAAATTGTTTTATTCTAAATCACCCAAAAACTCAATTAACTTTACATCATATACCTCATTTTTCCTGGTCTTTCTTCTCTTAGAGGCTGGAGTTTCTTCTGTAGCCAATCTCTATTCTATTAATGTGCTCTAACTTCTTTATAAAATGTATGAGAAATATATTTTTTAAGCACTTGCTTTTGGGATTCTAATCATATCTACCACTGATGTCCCATCTCCAACATATGTTTAAAGGCAAGAATTTAATCAATTTTATTTACTTCCGTATTACAAGAGTCTATATAGCTTGCTTGAAACATATTAGACACTCAATATTTGTAGAATATTAAGCAAATGCTGTTCAAACCTTTAAATTAAATGGCCTATATCAGCATTATAACATAATTAAAAATAAGATTGTATATAAAATCCTCAACAAAGACTGGAATCAATTGCAACACATTTCTGAAACTTTAAAATTAAAGTGTGGTATTTTTTTAAAGGATATAAAAAATAACCAAGACAATTAATTGTTTCCAACTATGTATTCAAAAGAAAATCTAGGTACAAAATTTGGCCTCAGTTAAAAATGATCTTCATAAATGAGCTAATTAGCGCTAGGCATGAATGAAGAGGCAAATTTTAAAAAGAATAAGAAAAGATAATGAGGTCAAGAAAAGCACAAAGGGCACATTATGATGATAGAAAAATAGAGTAGTGAGGAAGAATAGATGCTAAAAGAGTTGGATCAGAGAGCACACTTAAAAATTAGAGCCGTGAACAAACAAAAATGTTTGAAAATAGTTTACACTCCCTTCTTCTTCCAAGGCTGGTGCACATTTGTGTTTGTGTTGATATGGAAATATCTATGGGATGTTAAATGATCATGTTTGTTCCCTAAAACATGGTTTCTATTGTGAAAATTAATACTAATGTAATTTTTTTCTCCCCTCATGTCAAAGAATAAAGAATAGCAACTGTCACAAAATATTAAAAAATGTTCTATAAGCCCAAATAGGGATAAGTGATAGCTGTGGCAAATCTCCAGTAGAATTTCATCAATAATTCATTCTCACCACACTTCTGGGTGCTGCAGCAGTTTTTAATAGACTCTCTAGTGCATACTCTGTAGTATGTGTCAAAGTGTTGGACTAAAACATTGACACAGAAGAATAACGCTGAGGGGAAAAATAGTACAACTCAGCCCTTGGTGGGTAATTCAAAGAATGAGTGAATCATTTTTCTTTCTAGGAGTTTTGTTTTCTCTGTCTCACACTTTTATTATCATAAGAAAGGTTTGTATTTTCTTCAGAAGAGTTTGTCTTATTCTGACTAATACTCATTGAAAGTTTATAGGAAAGCAGGGGAGAGGATGTTGTAATTTTATAGAGGAAATAAACGCAGTAAAAATGACTTATGTTCCTTCAGCAGATAGCTGATCCCTGAGAGTATCATTCAAACCATTTGGTCCGGCTGAAAACCTATGGTCTTCATAAATCTTTTCTGTAGTAAGGAACAACTTCACTTAGTCTACCATGCTTAGCAGAGTTGTTAAATTACTTCTCATCACTTCTTACCCCTAAGAGAGAGAATTATGTCATTTTAGTGCATTTTATATAACTGCTTTTATTGTATTTTAGGTTAAGGCACGATAATTTTCGCTTCTAATCTCTAGTCCACAGCCAGTTTTTTTTTATTTTGTACTTTCCTTGGGTTCCATATGATTCTCTCTTCAAGTATTGGCATTTGATTCTAGAATTGAATATTCTGAAAGACAGTCAAATCCCATAAAGTATCAGGAACTATTAAAGACTTATAAGCCAAATTTTGAATAAGGATAAAGACAAGGTGAGAAAATAAAAGGGAAGAAATTAAATATAGAAAAGAGAGGTAGAGAAAATGTAACTTGCGATTTAGGGCATTGAATAGAACATTCAGAGTATTAACAAGAAAGAAAGAAGACAAATAAATAAAATAATTTAAAAAAGGGGGAAAATGATAGGGAAGAAAGACATATGATGTACAGTTACTTGAGTTTTGAATTAAGAATAAAAGAAATTCTCAAGTAATTGGTATAATGTAATGCAAAGCTTATGAAAAATTGAGACATTAATTTTTCTTTCTCAAGAAGAATTTAACTTCTGCTCTTTATTTGAGAAAAAAAGCAAGAGTTAGGAGAAAATACTGATAAAAAAATCAATTTTTAGTTTTCTGGGGAATGTTGACTGTATCAGGTTCAATAATTTTCAGGCAACTTTTTAATTAAACAATAAAATGGTATAAGTATTTACAGGAGCGTGTGTAAGAATAACTACACATTAACTTATCCATTTCTCTGCTCAATGGACATAAATATTTATTGGACATTATGTAAATTATGAGGATATAAGGATCAATATATCCCCAGGCAAGTAAGTGATTATTGTGCATCAGATCTGGGAGAAAGCCATGTTGATTAAAAGCCAGGTGATTATGGATATACTTTGAAGTTATAACTAACATGTTCTAATGAATTGGATGTGGCACATAGGTGAATGAAGTCAGGGGTAATACTAAGAATTCTGGTGCAACAATAAGATAGATGTACGTGCCCTCAATTAAAATCAGGAACTTTGTTTTTAACATGGTGAGATATATATTTAGATATTTAATTTTATAATATATGTTGATTAGGCAGTAGGATACAGATTAAATTTGGGAAAAGTTATAATCTGGAGAGAGAAATTTGTGGATCTTTCATATAGAAAAAGTATTTAAATCTATAAAAATAGATGAGATTACTAAGGAAATAAAGGCATAGAAAAGAGAACTAAGTAGTAATCCCTGTTGCATTCCAAAATTAAGAGGTTGAGGATAAGAGAAGTGAAGACAGTAAGCTGAAGTGGAGAAGCCAGTATGATCAAAACACAAAGAATGTGCTCTTGCTGAAGCCTAGAGAAGCAATTTTATAAATCAAGTAGGAGTGATAAATTTACAGTGTCAAATGCTGATTTGTTAAATGAGATGAAGATTGAAAATAAGTATCTTCAAGAGATGCACATTGGGGATAGAGAATGGTGAAGTCATGGTGGTATAATATATTGAAGATCTTAACAGATTGTTGGAATTGTGGTACCAAAGAGAGTAAGTTAGACATTTTAGAGAAAGTGATAAGGAAGTAGGATAGATGAACTTAATATTAAAGACACCTAGAGTGGTGTGCTATATAAGCCATATATGGCATTTTGTTCTAACTAGTCATTAGAAATGTGAATATATTAACCAAGCTCTTTCAAAGCGAATATTTTCTGTAATACAAAAAGGGAAATAAATTTTTAAATTGTGAAGATTTCATGTTACAATTCATAAGAGCAACAATGTGACTGTCCAGGCAGAGATCAAAGAACGCCATTGATTGTGGGGTGATAGAGGTGCATAATTTAAACTCTCATTTATCCTCCTCTTGTGGATGAACACAAGTGTCAGTTGAGCGCCTTTTTCCCTGTCTCTATATATGTATATGTGTATACACACAGAAAGAGATAGATAGACAGAGAGAGATATCATGAGAGAGATATCACAGAGAGAGAGAGAGATATCACAGAGAGAGAGCTATGCAAGATAGAGGAAAGAAGCATATATTGACCAGCAATTAGGATTTGACCATGTACCTTGATCAAAGTCTCCAATATTCATTAGGGTACAAAGCCAGGAGGCAGTGAAAGCCTTTGCCTAATGAACCTCATTCTTCTAGGAATCAGAGAACTGCTACCCTAAGTGCTTCCGGAGTGTCAATTCAAGAAGACAGGACAGCATGATTAGATATTGCCCTATCCTAAATCTCATAACAGGGAAGAGAAAGTAAAATAAAAAAGGAAAAATCAGAGGAAAAATCTGAGTTGCAAACATGAAAAGAGGATAAAGTTTCTTGTATTGACATCATCAAGAGTTGACTACTAAATTGTAGAAGGTCCTTAGGACCAAGATATCACTTTACAGTGTGATTCAGTGTGTTCAAGTGGAACTGTTTGTTACTTTGTAGCCTGAGTGTGTCACCCTACTTAGCAGTGGTAGTGCACAGAACTGGATTTGTTACGACTTCTGAGTGGATGAGCATCCCTAAGATTCTGCAAGAGCAGAATGAATGCAAAATCTATGGAGTCCATCACTCTATCAGGGAAATCTTTCTCCTCTAGACAACCAGACTTCCCCACCGACATGGCTTGGATCTGTGTCCCTAGCCAAATCTCATGTGGCATTGGAATTGGAATCCCTAATGTCGAAGGTGGAGGCTGGTGTGGGGTGATTGGATCATGGAGTGGGTTTCTCATAAACCCACTCCATGTGGCACCATCCTTCTTGGTACTGTCCATGTGATAGTGAGTTCTCATGGTATCTGGCTGTCTAAATGTGTGTGGCATCTTCTCCCTCCCTCACTTGCTCCTGCTCCCACCATGTGACAAGAGATACTTTGCTCCCCTTGGCCTTCTGCCATAATTGTAAACTTCCTGAGGCATCTGAAGAACCCAAACAGATGCCAGCCTCATTCTTCCTGCACAGCCTGCAGAAATATGAGATAATTAAACCTCTTTTCTTCATAAATTACCCTGTTTCAGATATTCTTTTATAGCAGTGCCAGAACAGATTAATACACCAACTCCCAGGCACCTTGGTGGAAATCTGAATCTGAGTTTCTGCAATAATTCAAGTGTATTTTAGAAGAAGATAACAGTAACAAGATATTTTTGTATTACTGCGACTATCTATAAAAAATGACTAGGTTATATATTGATTTCATAGGGCAGTTTATATGTCACATGTATTCTAAAAAATTATAAATTTATTATTTTTATTATGCTTAATTGTTTACACGTGTTATTTTTCTACTTGGAGAGTGTCCATTGCATATTCAACTTTGAATTCTTATTACCTAACACAGCAGCAAACACTTACAAGACCATTAATTAAAATTCCTTTAATGGGCTCAAAGGTTACAAGTCTCTTGATTCTCACCTGCACTTAGCCACTGGAGTCTAGACTTTAGCACTGTTCCATAGACCTGTCTCTGAAGTATTTAAAGAGGCAATCGCATGCTGAGTTAGAATTTGTCTTTTCAAGCAATTCATGTATAATTGAATTCATAAATTATATATTAAATAGGTAAATTTCGAAGTTTAGAAAAGCAAACTACATGTTTTATTTTTTTATAGCATCTTGGCATTTTAATTTGAAATTAATAAGTAGGAAAACGTATATCAAGCAGATAGCTAAGACATATTATATTTGAAATTTCATTAATATATTGTTTTGAAAGTACTTATAGTATTTTTTCTTCTTATTTTATTTTTTGAGATGGAATCTCCCTCTCTTACCCAGCCTGGAGTGCAGTGATGTGATCTCAGCTCACCACAACCTCCACCCCCCAGGTTCAAGAGATTCTTCTGCCTCAGCCACATGTGTAGCTGGGATTACAGGCTTGGTGTTACCACACCTGGCTAAATTTTTGTATTTTTAGTAGAGACGAGATTTCACTGTGTTGCCCAGGCTTGTCTTGAACTCCTGGCCTCAAATGATCTGCTTGCTGCGGCCTCCCAACATGCTGGGATTACAGGAGTGAGCCACCGTGCCCAGCTCTAGCATTATTTTAATTATAAAATGGATGATTAAAGTTTATGATGAAATAATAGATGGAATTTATTTCTATAAATTGAATGAAGGAACTCTTAAAACACAACAAGAAAACAAATAACCAGAATAAATAATGGGCAAAATACAGGAACGAACATCTCAGAAAAGACATACAGACAGCAAATAAGCATATGCGAAGATGCCCAACATCACAAATCATCAGGGTATTGCAAATTAAAACAAAAATCAGGTATCATATGCACCTATTAAAATGGCTGAAATCCAAAACACTGACAACAACAAATACTGGTCAGGATGTGGAACAACAGAAATACTAATTCATTGCTGGTGTCCACACAAAAGACTGCACACAAGAGTTTATATCAACCTTATTCATAAATGACAAAAGTTGAAAGCAAACAAAATGTTCTGTAGTGGCTGAATGAATAAACTGTGGTATATTCATAAAGATATAAATGAACTTTAATTGCATATTGGTAAGCGAAAAAAGCCAGTCTGAAAAGCCTACCAATTATATGAGTCCAACTATATGATATTTGGAAAGGGCAAAATTATTGAGACAGCAAAAAGATCAGTGATTGCCAGATATCTGCAGGGAGGGAAGGATGGAGGGATAAATTGGTATGGCAGTGGGTATGCTTAGAGCATGGAAATTATTCTGTATGATACTGTAATCATGGGGACATGCAATTACATATTTGCAAAAACCCATTGAATGAACAACACAAAGAGTGAACCCTAGCTAAACTATGAAAGTTAGTTCATAATAAGGTATCAATGTTGTCTAATTAAATCTTAAAAATGTACCACAGGAATGCAATGCAGTAATAATAGGGAGGTAGTACAGGGAGGGGAGATAAAAGAGATATGGGAACTCTGTGAACGTGGTACTAAAATTTTCCTGTGAACCTAAGCTCAATTTAAGTTCATTACAAAGCAAAATCTATTAATTTAACAAAATGAATAAAGGTACTTTCTGTCCCTTAAAAATTAGTATTCATTATGACAGTGAGCAGAGAATTGTATTCTTATTATAATACACATACATATACCAGTAGTTCAGGTTGGTTTTATTGAGCTCATGTGTAGGTCTAACGCTGGTGAATAGAAAATTAAAAAAAATAAGTAGTGAAAGATGAATAAAGTCTGGACAAAAGTCAAATATTTCACTAGCATATAAGAATTTTGGAGCACATATTAATGTGTTATGGCTTTGTGGAACAAGAGTTTCACTCTTGTTGCCCAGGCTGGAGTGCAGGGACATGATCTTGGCTCACTGCAACCTCCACCTACTGGGTTCAAGGGATTCTTCTGCCTCAGTCTCCCAGTAGCTGGGATTACAGGCACCTGCCATCATGCCCAGCTAATTTTTGCACTTTTTTTAGTAGAGGTGGGGTTTTGACATGGTGCCCAGGCTGTTCTCAAACACCTGATGTAAAATGATCCACCTGTCTGGACGTCCCAAAGTGCTGGGATTACAGGCGTGAGCCACAACATCCATCCTGTTTCTCTCCCTTAATCTGGTTAAAATATTTTACCATGGAGCTAGCTGTTAAGTGTGCTTCTCTGGTACTAAAATCTTGAACTGAATGTATGACTTCTTGACTGAAACCAAAAGTTATATTAATCTGAATAGTTTCATAATTGTGAAACACAAAAATGACTCTTTTATTTAAATTACCTGGTAATATTGGTATTTTATTTCAGGTTCATTTTGCAGAAATTTGAATTATGCAAGTGTGTGGTCACACATCTGTGTGCTAGAGACCAAGGAGTTATGAATCTGTCATGAATAATTATATCAATAACCAAACTAAACACAATTTTAGAAATACAGTCTTATAAATAGAGGTAATTGAGGTAAGACGAAGAAAGGCACAGATAATCTATAGCATATAATATGTACTAAATGTAATGTAACATTTGATATAAAATGTAAAATATAGTACACTATTTTAGATATAATTATAAAATGTAATTTTTAATTTATAATATATAATACATAGTACTATTTAATATTAATTATAATATACAATATATAAATTTCTGTATATCTGCATACATATGGCATATATTATATACTACATGTTAATTTTTTTTTCTATCAGTGGAGTATTTACTAGGGGAAATTAGATTTAGAATACTTGCTATTGGCTCTACCATCCTCCAGTAAAAACTGCAGACAGCTATTGTGTAAATATCATCACATAGTTCACAACTGTTAGTCTTTCTTTTTAACATCCTACAATTTGATACCTCATCTAAAGAGTCTCTTTCCCTGCCTTAGTAGTTATAGGTTTCTCATCTCATTTGGTTTTATAGAATCCATTCACTGTGACCAGTAAAAAGACATATCATAGAGGCTCCAACAATTCTTAAGTCATTGATCTGAATATCACTATATATCCCAAACTTTTTTGCATGAACTGTAAACCAACTCTTCTCTATATTTCACTGTGGCAATCAGCTCCCTCAAATGTTCTTTGTAATAGATGAGGTCTATATTACAAATTCATAAATCCATAATTAAATTTAACTGCAACATTTTAATGATCTTAATTATCAGAATGTAAAAACTTCTAACCATTATTTTTTTCTAGTAAGTTACAAACATTCCTTCAACCTCTAATCTTATTATAGACTTAAATGAGAGTCTCCTTTTAGTATAATGGATTATAGGCTCTTTAAGTATGATGATCACAGATTCTTAGCTTTACATATCATTCTTCATTTTGATTTTCTTGCTATTTTACTCAATGTAGCATTTCAGGAAAATTTTAATTTTTGACTTCAGTAAAATGAAAGTTCATGCATTTTTTAAAATATGTTGAAATTTAATTTTAAATTTTAAACAGCAAGGAAAAGCATAGATGAAGTAATATAAATTTATATGTGTAACTACATATGCAAAGAGAACATCTATTTAAGTAGAGTCCTGCTGTAAAAAAATTATAAATATTTAACAAATATATTTACTATAAGTCATAACTGCCAGATAAATGCTATTAATCATATTAAAAGTATCTATGGGGAAATATTACTCATCTTATTTGATAAAAGTATAGAATTTTCAACAGTCCCTAAAGCATCATTTGATGGCAATCATTATCACTCAAATCCAACAGCTATTGACACTTGTGTATTAGGAGCATATAGCTCCTACTTACTGACACATTATTTATAACTTTAACAGAAATGTAAGAGAGAGGACAATATCTTAGGTATTTATGACAAAAAGTCATGTTAGAGATAGATCAGCAACATTTTCTTGTCCTATTAAGAAAAAATACATTCTTGTCTAAGTTAAGAGAAAATATATTCCTGTCTAAGTTTTCAAAGAACAGTAATTTGGCTTCTCCTACTTTGTAAATTGTTCTTGTACAGACAAAAGAATAGCAAAAATGTTTTCAGAATTTATTGGGGGCACAAATAATGAAGAAAATCAAAGGAATATTTCCATTCCTTTCTAGATGTTACCCTGATAAATTATAATGTTAACTTAAGAGAAAAATTAGAAATTTCAAGGATTAGTTTATATTTTATTACACCTATAATTTTGTGTTGACAAAACCAAGACCAAAAGGTATATTTTTTTTCTAAAATACTCAAATATGCAGACAGTGATTTCATGAATTTCTAGAAATGTCATGGAACATATTTATAAGGAACTCATTTGAAAATAGAACTCATTAATGTTCATGTTTCAGATCTCCAACCCCGCAATTTGGTATTCCCTGTCTCACTGGATATCCTTATCGGAATTATGCAACAGATATGAAAAACTCAAAAACTCTATATTAGTCTGTTCTCACACTATTGTTAAGAACACATTTTATACTGGGTAATTTATGAAGAAAGGAGGTTTAATTGACTCGTAGTTCCACAGGCTATAGAGGACCTGGGGAAGTCTCAGGAAATTTACAATGATGGTGGAAGGCAAAGGGGAAGCAAGGATATCTTCTCATGGCTGGTGAAGGGAAGAGGGAAGTTGATGTAATTCACTCAGGATGGCTGGTAAAATATTAGGGAAATATTAGGGAAAGTTATAGATTATAGTCTCAAACCATTTGGAAGCCAGTTTATTACATTAGCTTGGGTAAAAGATAGGGACAATAAAAGCTTCCCTGGTTAAGTCTGTTTACCCCACATCCCTTTGTCTCTAATTTGTTTGCTCTTAGGGGGATGGTCCTCTTAGGGGGAGATCAAAGGGGAATAATTTGCTAACGGTGTTTACTCTGGGCCCCAGAACCAAGACCTTTTATCATTCGTAAAACCACTCTTTTAAATGTATTAATTATCCATAAGTATGTTGACTTAGAACCTCAGTTTTTAAATCTATACTGAACAAATGGGAGAAAGGACAGTGAGTGGTGGTCAGTTAGATGCAATTGCCCTCTGAAAGCAGCCAATGACCATCCCTGGCCCACTCAGATTAGTGTGTGTGAGTGTATTCGTTCATCCATCATTGAGTCAGGATCTACAGGACAGACCTCTGCAGGTGGTGATCAACATCTTGGGTGCTGACCCCAAACTGATCGAGGTCCCAGGAAGTGCTGCACACTTTCAAACATCTAGATCTTGTGAGAACTCACTCACTATCACAGGAACAGCAAGGGGGAATCCAACCCTATGATGCAATGGCCTTCCACCAGATCCCTCCCCCAACACTGGAGATTACAATTCAAAACAAGATTTGAGTAGGGACATGGAGTAAAACCGTATCAGTCTCCTTCAGTGTAATATACTGCCACTCATTCTTTAGTCCCCAAAGGTGCTAGCTACTCCAGGCAGGCAAAATTACATACAGCCTTGTTTATTCTTTCCTGTGTATGCTTTCTTTGTAGATGTTCATTTATCTGTGTATCTATTTATCTGATAAGTATTTTTAAGGTTTCTCCTATGTGACTTATTGTTTTAAAGTTTGGGTATACCATATTTCACCATGCAATGAGGATAAAATCCATTTTCATTTCCAAATAAGTTCCTAGGAATAGAATAATTTTTGTACTTTATTCTTGAAAATTCATCTACTTTAGACTGACCTGATTTGCTTTATTTTGGTAAACACTTTGTAAGAATCACTGCATCCATGATAATGTTTTATGTATTATGTTTTTGAATATAATAAAGAAAGGCATAAACCCTACCACTGAATGAAGATATCAAATTAGTGGTTACTAAGGCTATAGACTAGGGGTAGATAAACATTTGTTTTACAAGTCTAGACAAAAAATGAAGTTTGTAAACTGTATTGTCTTTATCCAAATTGTTTGGCTGCACTGTGGTAGTTTAAAAACAACTATAGGCAGTATAAAAAATGAACATGGCTGTGTCTGAATAAAACTTTATGGACACAGAAATTTGAATTTTATATAATATTTTCTGAGCCACAAAATATGAATCTTGTTTTCAACCATTTTAAACTCCTTAAAATGCAAAACCATTCTCAGCTTCTGAGCTATATTAAAACAAGTGATAGACTGGATTTGATCTTCAAGCTGTAGGTTGCTAACAATCTAGACATGTTGCATATGTTATAAAAATATTAAAGATGTTTATATAATTCAAAGGTACATAAAATATAATATAAAACATTAGATATACATTATTGTTTGAGTTAGAGATAGATTCTTTGAGAAAGTGAGAAGGTCTGGCACTTAAAGAAAGTCTGTAATTAGGAATAGACAACAAAAAATTGGAAAATATTATATATAGATAAAAGTTCTTAAGGAAAGATTCAAAAACAGGAATGAATGTAATGTAACTTGGTTATTTGGAACTTATCACTTTTGATTTGGATTTTGACCTTGCTTACCAATAATCTTTCAATTGTTATTCTACTATTTATTTTGTAGCTCATATTGAGTGATGAAATGCTCATTTTAATAGTTTAATATTAAATGTGAATAAAGCATTTCCAATATGTGATATCGACATGCTCAATTTCCAAAAATGTCAATGACAGTTAATTTTCTTCTGAGGTGGAATTTTGGTACAAATAATCCCCACTTGGCATTGACATCAATAATATTACACTTCTGTTATAACTTTAAAATGAAAACAAGATGACTTAGCAAACAGAAATTATGTCCCTAATATTATATCCTGCCCAAAAGCTATGTGTTTATGTCTCCAAAGCAAAGCAATTTTATTGAAAGAAAAACTCATTGCAATTGTGTTGCCATCATAAAATTAATCAATAAATTAAGAGAAGTTTTACCTTTATAAAATCTGACTACACCACCATGTAAGCAAATAAAATCATGGCTCTCCTCAACACACCAGTATTTAAATCTGTGTATTACAGGTCATCATGATAAAAGGCTTTAACTTAAGCATCTCACATTTTTTTTGGAGCAGATGTAAAATAATACTTTCTCCGAAATTAATAGCAATGCTAGCTTCAATGTTATAAATATGTTTGGTGGAATCATATTTGGACAAATGTCTCCAGGCTGACACATATGGAAACCAGAAAGATAGCAAATTATTTATATTTTAAAATCATTATAGTTTGAATGTTTGTGTCCCACTAACATTTATGTTGAAACTTAATCCCCGATGCAACAGTTTTAAGAGGTAGAGAGTTTAAGAGGTTATTAGATTATTAGGCCTCCTCCTTTGTGAATAAGATGAAAGCCTGTATAAAAGAGGCCTCATGCAGCATATGACTTTCTTGCCCTTCCACCTTGTGCCATGTAAGGACACAAAGTTCCTCCCCTCCAGATGATGCAGCCCTCACTGCACAACCCAACCTGCTGACATCTATTGATCTTAAACTTTCTAGCCTGCAGAAATGTGAGAAAATAAATTTTGGTTCTTTTTAAATTACCCAGACTCATATATTTTGTTATAGCAGCACAAAATGGAGTAAGACAGAAATGCATCCCTAAAGCAAAATAATGGATAGAATTCCTGCCCTTAAAAAACATTTTATTTAAGTGAAAGCTGTGCACAAGGAATTAAACTGTGATGAGAGACTTCAGATCCATACAGCCTGATACAAGACTTCACATTCTTCACCATGGTGTAAAATATTTATTACTCAAGAGATAAGTAAGTCCTAACAAGTCATTTACCTTCTGTAATTTTTCCTACTGAAATACTCACATTGCAGACATCCTGAGAATGTGCTGTAGGCAGTACTTAATCTGATAACTTTTGCTTCATTTACATTTAAAGTTTTATTTACATTGAAGTAGAAGTATTTTGAAGTCTAAATAAAATTCCATCAATGTAAAAGTTGAAAAATGGCCTTGGTAGAAAGAGCAAATTTTTAATAAATGTTGAGTAATTTAAAAAACACAATTTTATCAGAACATTTTCTAATCACTCTGGTATTTTCTAGGAATTAAAAACAAAAATTCCATGGTGACATAGTTGTCTTAGTGCTATAGGGAAACTTCCTCTATAATACTGAGGATTCTGTGTCACAGGAATACTAAAATATTATCCATCTTGTTACTAGCAGGCAGCTGGTGGTCACTCAGGCTAAATGTCCAAAGTCTTACAGTGTCATAAAAATACAACCAGTTTGAGACAAATGTATTACTCCATTTCATACTGCTATAAAGAACTGCCCAAGACTAGGCAATTTATAAAGAAAGAGGTTTAATTTAATCACAGTTCAGCAGGGCTGGGGAGGCCTCAGGAAACTTACAGATATGTGCAAGAAGCTGAAAAGGAAGTAAGGCAACTTGTTAATGAGACGGCAGGAAGAAATGCTGAGCAAAGGGGGAAGAGTCCCTTATAAAACCATCAGATCTCGTGAGAACTCACTATCATAAAAACAGCATGGGTGAAACCCCGTCTCTACTAACACAAAAAATTAGCTGGGCATGGTGGCGCGTGCCTGTAATCCCAGCTACTCGGGAGGCTGAGGCAGGAGAATTGCCTGAACCCAGGAGGCGGAGGTTGCGGTGAGCCGAGATCGCGCCATTGCACTCCAGCCTGGGTAACGAGCGAAACTCCGTCTCAAAAAAAAACAGCATGGGGGAGACTGGCCTCATGATTCAATAACCTCCATCTGGTCTCTCTCCCTTGACACATGGGGATTATGAGTATTATGGGGATTAGAATTCAATATAAGATTTTGGTGGAGAAACAAAGCCTAACCGTATCAACAAATAATGCAAACACTTTAGATTTTGTATTTTACTACTCATATAGTTATCAATGCACTGGCCAGAACCATTTTTTCTTAATTTCCTTCTTATGAAAATATAGTGCTTTCTCAAAAATATTATAAATACTCAAAAAAAAATTTATTTCAACCACAATATTAACATGTAGCAAATGCATTCATTAATATATGAATTAATAATGTATTCCCTCAAAAATCTATATTTCTTACTGACGTATACAAGTGTATCTGATGGATATATCTGAATGAAAATTTAAATTACAGAAACATGGCTCCAATAATTATTACCAACGATTCTGAATCAATCTGAAATTATTTTTCAAGTGTTCTAGGGCTTCGAGGAGCTGCCTACATTTTAGGTGAATTTTATGTTATTTCATAGTTACTGCATCATACTCTTTTCATAATGTCTTCAATCTTTCTTTTTCCAATACATTATATGCTGTATATAAGACTATATTACCATGTTATATAATTGTGTGTTTATGTGAAATGCATATATAATTTAATAAAAAAACATACTGAATCACTAAGTTGTTCATCTACAGTTCCACTTTAAGTACATTTCAGAAAGTTTTTTAACAGCCAAACCTCTTGTGAAAATGCTCTAAATATGGAGTTTTCATTGAGTAATCTGAAGAGACCTCTTTAGACTGTCTAATTGAGTGCCAAGTGGGCATGAACTGGCTCTAATTGTTCTTCACAACATTAGTGCATTGTTGATGCTCAAAGCATCCTTAAATAATGACAGCAGTAACAATGTTCCCTGGCCTCCAATAGAACAATCCCTCCCTTGCTATTTTCTCTCTGCTGGGTACACTGCAAGACTCAGTTTCACAGTCCAAATTACTTGGATTGAGGCTCTTTGTTTCCCTACTTTGGCATTGTTCTTTCACTTTATTTATTGGTATAAAATTTTTCCACCAAAGAAATATGCGAACTGGCTTGTCTCTATGCCATCCTTAACTTCTAAAAAATATCTCACAGAAAACTCGTCCAAAAGTTCTTAATTTCTATTATTCTGATCAGAAAATCCATAGTTAGGAGGAAGAACTATAGGTTTTTATTTTCTCAATGTAGAAAAAAGTCACCGAATGAAACCCGAAGCTTTTATTCAGCTCTAGTGTCTCAAAATGTTATTTAATTTCTATGCCCAGTGTTATAAATCACAGAGACATTTATCTTTCCATTCCAATAGATCAGCAGAAAGCTGAGGGGAAGCTTATACATTATTGCAAATTCCCAATAGTTCCACTGTAATAAACCTTTGCCCACTAAAAACCTCTATTGCTTTTTCCACAATTTAACGTGATTGCATTATCTAACTTAAGCAATGGCTGCTAAGATATGGCAATAGTATTAATTATTTCATTGTTTTACTTAAGGGTAATATAATAAATATTATTTCTAGAAAGCTTATTCTTATTTCAAAATTTCAATATTTTTATTTTTTATCTTTGATAGTAAAAAGACCTAAATATATCTTTTGCAAAACCTAACAGAATGATAAACACACACACAAACATACACACACACCAAATAACGCACATATATACCTCCTCAAAATTGTAACAATAAGGTAAAAATCATATGATTTTTCTCTGCTGATGTCATGCAACTCAGACTTCTGTCAGAATGAAAACCTACTCCATGAACTCAACTTGTAGGTTTATAACAAGGCCTGTACGGGAATATGGATTAAGAGAAAGGAGGCTTTATCTCAGTTAGAGTAGACGGCTAAATAAGATATTTCATACTACTCAACGTATTGTTGGAATTATTAATATTTAGTTTACTCTCAGGGTTCACGCACACAAATCTTGTCCCCATTAAGTCTCCTGTCATCTTTTTAGGTAGTGAGAAAAATGAACATGAAGAAAATACATTTAGTAAAATGAAACTATTGTTGCTGGCAGGTACTTCAACTCTAAACCTCAATATAATCCTCTGGTGATACAGCATAAAGCAAATGGAAACCTATATTTGATTAATAATAAGAATAACTAAGATTTATGTAATATATTCCAGATGCTATAAGACAATTTGTACTTCATTTCATCTTTACAGCAAGTACATGAAGCATTATTGTCAATATTTTACAGGCAAGGAAACTGAGACTAAAGAGATTAGTTGATTTGTACAAGATTACTTTGCGTAGGTAATAAATGCAACATCTAATTCAGGTAGTCAGATGGTAGGTCTGTGCAGACAATTCAGAGAAATGGTTTGCGTAGTCTTTAATATCTAAAAAAGTTCAGCAGTTTCCTTTGCTTTTTATTCAATAAGTCTATATCAATATTGGAGTCCTCTGTGTCTTACCTGTCTGATGCAAAAATATGTTCCAGGTAAGCCACTGAGACCTACAACATGCTAAAGGACATTTATTCCAATAAAGGAGAGTTGATTCTTATTCTGCCATTACTCTTTTTACTAAGTCTTACTGTCCAAATAATACTTTAGCAGTTGACACTTCCTTTTCTGTGTTCTTTTTATATGGATGTGCAGTTAGGAAAGAATAATTTGAGATAATGAGCTAGAGGGAGAAAATGATGAGTTGCCTTAAGCTGTTCCATGTAATCAAAAACTATCACAAATGTCATGCATTGATGAATTGGTTGATTGAGTCAATGAATATTTGCTGAGTTTCAATGATGAATTGAAGTCTGAAGCAGATGCTATGAGAGATAAGCAATAAATATATTGGTGAAATAATTGAGTAAAAATGTAAGCAGTTATGTCACACAATTGTATCTGACACATCAACTTTATTATACATTCATTTTCTGAGATGCTGAGATAGCAAAAAAAGAGAGAAAACACAAGTATTTAAATCAGTTTGGATTATTTAAAGCAAAAGAATCCTCTATACTATTTTTCTATTGTTATTCCTATTATTGGTATCATATTATTATGTAAACGATGTATTTAATCACGGAAAGTAGATATGTTTTAAAATATCAGGGCAATTTGGTCTATTGATTTAGTTACTGAACTTTTTGACTCTCTCCACAGACAGGTTAACTCTAGTCTTCCAAGAATGTTGTATTTGAATAACAGAGAAAGAATAAATGAGGTCTGGAAAGAGTTCAATTCAGAATAAGTTACCAGATATTTCTTCTTATGGCAGAAACCCAACATTAAGCCTAATTGCAAAGGAAAAGTTTAGAAGTGGTTAGAGGAATATCATAGACTAGAAATAGAAATAGATGAGTCAATCTTGATTCTAATGAAAATCATAATCTAATTTGGGAAATAAGAAAACACAAATAAAAAAATACATACATTTTAAGTTTTGGAGGAATTACATTAGCACCCTTTGGTTCACACAATTTCCACCTTTATGTTATTTGCCTTCTTATAAATAGAAGACTGTCTGAGAAACAAGACTGAAGGAAAATTTTCTGATACACAATATTATTTTAATATTTAACCTGCTAAAGTAAAGTCACAAACCACAATTCAGGGAATGATTGTTAAGATGCCTGCATCTCCTAGATCCATTATCTCTCCAAAAATAAATCTGTCAAGGGCTTATCTGTGTTTGGTGGTGAATAAGAAGATTTGAGAGACAGTTGGAAATAACAGATAAAGAGTGTTAGACATAGGAAACTTCATTGCCTGGAAGGCTTAGCTCTCTTCCAAACCTACGTGAGAAGAGAATCAAGAACTCATTTCTGTGAAAGGGTCTGAGGGAAGGTATAGTTTCTATTAAATTTTTCACTGGTGAGACATAATACAATATCTTGCTAGAACATTTAATGGCGATAAAGGCCCAGAAATTTAAGTTGTGGGATCAAATTAAAGGAAGAAACCATTAATAGAAATTCAGATTCATAGACTTAGTAGGAAATATATGAACTGAATAAAGAGGTTAAACATAATCATAGGAAGTTTCCTCTTAAAAATCCAGGTTATTTGCCTTAACTTCAGTACACGTGGAAAGGTAGCCGTGAATACTTTAGGGATGGGATGATGTGGAGATGTGAGAGAACACAGACGTGGACTTCAAGATTGAATTCATAGCAAAGGAATTCAATGAAATGGGTACATCAGTCAGCATGTGAAATTTGGTAGGAGGAATATAAACCCAATTCAACAATATTAGTAAAAATGACAGTGCCAACAAAGCATTAAGAAAACATGGAAAACATTGCCCTCAGAAATTGTCTCAAAGCACTTCACATCATCACAAGTGCATATACTGACTCAATGTAATTACTTACATGAAAATGCATGCCATGACATTAATTTGCTATGCAAGACCGACTTAGACAAAAATGAACTGATGGTTGGTGGTCGTTTAGTATAAATGACTTGAAACCTTGAGGAAAACTCGAAAGCTACTTCTAATGACTGTGGCCTTTCATGAAATGTTTTTGAATTTAATTTCTGTAAAATGGAAAGCCAGAAAAATGACAAAAGAACTTTCTAGCTATTCCTAAATGTCATGACAGAGAATAGGTGTGAGTGTTCATTACATCACCTTTCATGCTTTCCACAGAGTACAGAGCTGTCTGTTTAACAACTTCTAGGAACATAGAAGATAAAAGCATAGATTTTTTTGTGTGTGCATAAAGGGGTCAATCATCTACTATTTTAATTTCTTATGGACTATTTGGAAGATGATGAATCTCCGTATAAAAATTAATAAAAATACTCTGATGATATTCTTTGCTTATATATTCTTTCATATCTCTACCTATCTATTCCTTTTTGGTTGTGCAAAGTCCATTTTTATATTTTTAAAAAGATAACATGTTGATATTGCCCATAGTTTCTCTATCTTGAGTTAATTGCTGAATGTATTTTTGGTGATGAACTTCAGCTCAAGAGACTAGATAACTCTAGGCATTTTTTTCTTTGTTGACACATAAAGGTATAATTTTAGAAAGACCATTATATCTCTTAGTTTTCTTGCAGGCTAAATTTGTATAATATGAAGAGCAATTATATATAATAGCTCATAAATTTATTATATTAAATAGAATAAGACATCCAAATGTTTTGTACAGAGGCTAGTATATGGTAAGCATTCACAACTTTAAGCTCTCCTTATATTCATCATTGTAAGAGCTTCATCGTAATAAATTTTCTTTCATTCATCCTAATATGATTTCACTGAAAAGCGAGTAACATAAATTCTAGCGTCATTTTGTATTTTTTTTAAAGCTCTATGGAGTTCTATTTTACAGCTGAATAATAGTTTAACCATATGTCTCTTGAAGAATAACTAGATTGTTTCTTTTTGTTATTGTAATTATAAACATCACTGTTGAGGCAAAACTGCATAGCAAAATATTTATATACTTTCCAGAGTATTTGCCTAATATATAATTTCAGAAATCAGATGGCAGGAATATGATAAACAGAATTTTGCTAAGTGCTTTCAAATTTCCATGCATAAAGTTTGCAACTACTTATGCTTTTAGTAATGGCACTTGAGTATGTCTGATTCCCTGGTCCTTTATTATCATTTCCTCAAGATGTCTAAATTCACTTGGTAAAAAAAATGCATCATATTTTAAATTGTTGTTGCTTTTAGTTATTGGCTTAGTGGAACTTAGTGCTGTACTATCTAATTTTTTTAATATGTATTCTTTCAGCTTCAGTCAAGACTAAAAAAATTAATAATTCAATTAATAACTGAAGCTAAGATCATAACTTAAAGTGCTCCATGGCTACAAATTGTAACTGTGACACGGAGGGCAGTAGCTTTGGAAAAGATAGTTTGAGATAGTTGGTTTTTGTAGATGGAGATATCACTTTCATAAGCTAAAGGAGTTGTTGGCCAATGGAGCACGAAAGACAATTGATGAGTGGTGCAGAAAATGTCAGGGAAATGAGAAATCCATACTGACTGTAACTTATTTTTTTCTTTTTTTTAACAGTTACACAACTAATGAATAATGATTTTTCATCATAACACTCTCAGAAAAAAAGATATTGTACAGACTATGAAATCATAATCAACTTTGTTTTGGTTTGCTAGTAGAGCCATACAAAACACATGCAGGGTGTGTTACATGAAGAAATTCATTTTCTCAAAATTCTGGAGTTTCATATCCAAGACTAAAAGGTGTTAGCATGGTTGGTTTCTTCCAGGGCCTCTCTCCTTGGCTTGTACGTGGCCCACTTTCTTCCTGTGTCTTCACATGGTCTTCACTCTGTGTATCTGTGTCCTAATCTCTCCCTCTGAGGATACCGGTCATATTGGATTAAGACTCATCCTAGTGAACTCATTTAAACTTAATTACTTCTTTGAAGGTTTTATCTCCAAATGTTGTCAAATTCTAAGGTACAGGGGATTAAGTTTTCAACATATGAATTTTGAATGGATACAATTCAGCATGTAACAGTACTGTATCTCTTTTAAACCTGTTATTTTCTATTAGATAACCCCTTTAAACAGTTTGATTTTAAATACAGGCAATCCAATTTCAGAGCCAGAGAAGATGGGTGCTATAAAACTTACCTTCTATGTCAAATACATATACACACACACACACACACACACACACACACACACACACATGTATATACATATAGACACAAACACAAATATATATACACATATATAATTCTGTATATTTTTTATTCTGTAATTGCATAAATGCGTCAGTGAATAATGAACAAATTTTCATATTTGTTAATTTTTAAACTGTTCATATATTCTTTTTAGAGATTTATAGCTTTGATATAAGAGCATACAGGCCTGGTGTGGTGGCTCATGCCTATAATCCCAGCACTTTGGGAGGCCAAGGAGGGCATATCACCTAAGGTCAGGAGTTTGAGACTAGCCTGACCAACATGGAGAAACCCCATCTACTAAAAATACGAAAAAATTACCCAGGCATGGTGGCACATGCCTGTATTCCCAACTACTCAGAAGTCTGAGGCAGAAGAATCGCTTGAACCCGGGAGGCAGAGGTTTTGGTGAGCCGAGATTGTGCCATTTCACTCCAGCTTGGGCAACAAGAGTGAAACTCCATCTCAAAGAAAAAAATAAAGCATATAAACTCTACGATTTGAGTATGTATATAATTAACTCTGATATTCAAAATAAATGCTTAATTGTGTAGTATGTGTTAAAATACTCTTATCAGCAGATTTGCTACATGGTGCCCACATAGCTTCTTTAATTGTATATTTTTTTGATCATTGACTGGTTGAGTTTGGAAAAAAATGCATAAATATTTTCTGGTACTATACCTTTTTTAACTTCTATTTTTCTAATTTTCTTTCTCATATGCTTTGCCACGATGTTATCAAGTATAGAGAAATATTTTTGCTTCTGTAAATTCTTGGCAATGATTACATAAACTAACAAAAAAAGTGTAAAATATGTGTTTCATCTAATGCTGTTTATTTTCAGTTATATTATGTCTGATTGGAATATATCTAATCTAAATATACTTTGAGCTCACTCACCTTTTGAGTCCAACATTTTTTTGCCTAACCACTTTGATACTCTCATATTTAGGTGGGTCTTTTATGATCACTGTGTAGTTGAAATCCTTTGCCCTCAATTCCCTCCAAATATCTAAGCATCCATGTCTTCATACTAGAACTTCAAATTCATTTAACTTGCAATGACAATGAAAACATTACTCTTATGAATGTTTTTCTCTTTTATCTGTAATATTTATTATGATTTTTATTTGTAATATTCTTTTGTTAGGAGGATTGATTGAGGTTTTCTAAATCTAAAATTCTCTTTCTTTCTCATAGATGTTTGGAAGATACAGATGTTATGTCTTCTAGCACTTTTTCTTAATTTTTAAGAAAATGTATATTTTTATGTTTTCCTAATTGCTCACAGAATTGATTAAAATCTCTAGCTCACTACTTCTCTACAAATGAGATTTCTAGCACATTTCTAGCTGTTACACATCTTGCCATAATCTATAGACAACATATTTTTATAATTTTTTTCTAAATAATTTAATGAGCTTCATAATGATTTTATTAAGAAATATTAAGGCATGGGTAGTATTTTCTGGTTACATAGTTTACAACTTTTTTTGGGCATTCCACTTTTTCTTTTATTTATATTAATGTTTCAAATTGTTGGATTCTTTCCCAATAGCAATTATTGATCAGAGGGGTCAAAACTTTAAGAAGTTCACTGCACACTTAATGCATTCAGAAGAGAATATACAGTTTCATCAGGACATTTTGAGGAGTGAGAAATAAATAAGGACAAAGCATGAGTAAAGAAAAGAAAGAGATTATGTTCATGCAGCCACAAAATTAAGGAAAGCCAAGACCATAATCAAAGCAGAGGAGACTGAATCGTGGATGCCTTACCCTCACATCTTTTGGCAATAAGGCTTCCTTTTATTGAATAATAAAGCTGTAATAAGAACACGTTGCACGAAGAGCACAGCAACTGGAGCAATAGATTTTGTTTCTGGCCACACTGCAGACCAAATGGGAGAAATTATCCAAGGATAAGACCAAGACATCAGTGATATTTACCTCCTCAGGTGATCCCAGAGTGCAGCAAGCCATGGAAAAAGAGTACCACAGAAGATTTGGAAGAGAAATTCAAGGTTCATTTTGTTTTCAGGGAATGGGGAGGAGCAAGAATGATAGTATGAGGGAAAAGTGTTTTTGAGTCAAGTAGAAGAAAATTAACTTAATGCTCTGAAGAGCAGCCGACTACCACTGACCTGTTGAAACTCCAATTGAATCTGGTCAAGCGTTGTACACAATAACCACGTAGTCACCCATACAAAGTGTCTTGCTTGTTAAATTCTTCATCATTAATTGAAAGAAGAAAACAGGCTCTGGTAATAGAGTTCATTCCCCTAGGATATTATCTAGTTTGTCATGGCTTCACAGCAAGCAAAGCAGCTTGCTTGTAGATTCTTTTTACTGCTCTTTATGTCACCAACAATGGCTAGTAAAAACGGGAGTAATGAGATAACATGAGTTATTAATTACTCCTAAGATGGTTATGGATGATAAATCTTTTGTAATCAATATTTATGTTTTGTGCTCAATTTTCTTTTACAGTGCCATAATAATGATACAGAGATACTAAAATTCAGAGATACTTTTAGTTTGTCTTATTCTTTTAGATATGAAACTATTTCAAAATTACAGAATGTTTTATATTTATACAAAGTATTTGAAACTAAGTTGCCAATGTGAGACCCTATTACCTCCAACTACATTCTAGTATTTATTCTATAAAAAAGAACATCCTGGCTGGGAGCAGTGGCTCACGCCTGAAATCCCAGCACTTTGGGAGTCCAAGGTGGTTGGATCACCTGAGGTCAGGACTTCGAGACCAGTCTGGCTAACATGGAGAAACCTTGTTTCTACTGAAAGTACAAAAATTAGCTGGGCGTGGTGGCAGCTGTCTGTAGTCCCAGCCTGGGTGACAGAGCAACACTCCGTCTCAAAAAAAGAAAAATAAATTTAAAAAACCAAACCAAAACAAAACAAAACAAAAGAACATCCCCCTGGCTTATCAGTATCCAAATCAGGAACTTAAAATTAAGATAATTGTATTTGCCTGCTCAGGCAGTCATAACAAAATACCATAGGCAGGGTGGCTTAAATATCAGAAATATTCTCAGTTTTGGTGCCTGAGTGTCTGAAATTAGGGTATCAGTATGATTTAGTTCTGGCTGTGGCTCTCTTTGCAGATGAGCTTCTCTCTGTCTTCATATGGTGGCGGTGGAGGACAGAAAAGCCAAGCTCTAGTGTTTCATATGATAAGTGTACTCATTGCATTGTGAGGATACTACCTCCATGGCCCCATCTAAATCTAATTACCTCCCTAAAGCCCCATCTCCAAACACCCATAAGTATGTCCTTCTTCAACAATCTTTTGATTTAGTCTACTTAATTATTTAAGTATGAAATCATTGTTCTTCCTTACTGAATGAATTAAAATTTGTAATTATTATTTATTCTGATGTTCAATTTCTTCCTGATTTGGCCAGTAACTGGGCCTTTAAGAAGGGTTCTTTTTTCTTTTGGTGTGTTCTCATAATTCCTTTGCACTTTCTCAACTTCTGGCATGGCAGGATATTTTATATCTGAAATTAACCATTTCCAAGGACTCCTGGTTCCTTGTGGTACCACATAATATTTACAAACAAAGGTGTGTGTCTTAGTTGTGCTATTCGCCATGACGGCAATGCCGCTGCTGCTCCCAGTGGCTCTCAGTGTACAAAACTCTGGAGTGTGTGTGTGTGTGTATGTGTGTGTAAATAAAAGCATCACATTATTTATTCCAGTTTTATCTTTATCCATATTTGTAACTCTCTTTTCCACCCATGAGAAGACCAGTCCCCAAGTAGATAAACTATCTTCCATCACCACAGCTGCCCCCTTCTCTGGATTGATGCTTTCTTCATTTGACTTAGGTGTAAATACTGTGTACTGAACCACTGCCACCGTCAATAACAGGATGGCCTCCTCACCCCATTCAGACTTTGGTATTCTGCAACATTCCTCCCAAGCACACACTTCTCACACTGTTCTGGCTCTGGTACCATACATTGGGTTGGTTATTGTAGTGGATGCCCTCCTTACCGCATTCAGTCATGGGTTGGGCCCTCTCCTTAGGTAGGATCCCTCCTTGTCCCACTTAGAATCCAACACTCTGGAAGAAAACACTATTTTGTGAATGTCACCTCAGATTCCCAGCTCCTGTGCCACACTGTACCCTGCATGTCCCCTGCATGTCCCCTGCATGAATATTTTCTTCAGTCCACCTGGGTTTTGATACCTCATGCTAGGCATCCAGTGCCACTGTGTGGATAATATGCTCATCCCTCTCGGACTTTAACAATTCTCAGTGGGTGTTCCCTCCCTAAGGACATCCTGCACCAGGCTGCCTTTTTGAAAAGTCCTTGCTCTCCTTTGTTAGGCTTCAAGACCTCATACTGAGAACTCCCTGCATAGACAAGGTCCTCAACACCTCACTCTGAGCCTTCCCTGTGTAGATAAGGTCCTCACACTGCTCTGACTCCACATCATGCATCAGTTTTCCCTTTCAGGGACATACTATTCATACTGTGCTTGGGTCCGACACCTCACACCTGACAACCCTTTTACCCAGACTCCTCCTTACCTTGCCTGGGTACTACTTCAGATATCTGTAAAGACACTTGCTCATTTTTTTTAAATGGGTTGTTTGACTTTCTGCTATTGATTTATAGAAGATGCTTATGTATTCTGGATACAGACATTTTGTAAATTGTATGTACTACAAATATTTTCTCAAATGTGTGGTTTGCTTTTTCTCTTTCTTAATGATATTGAGTTTTGGGGTTTTTGGTTTCTTTGTTTATTCTGTTTTATAATAAACACGTGTGTATAATTGGATAAAATTTCATTTATCAAGATGTTAGTTATTTTATGAGCTAGCAAAGAAATATGTGCCTTACTGTAGTATATTCACTTTCTAAGGCTTCTATAACAGATTACCAAAAACCGGGGGGCCAAGGAAATTTATTCTCTTAAGGTTCTGGAGGCTCTAATCAAGACTTTGTTCTTTACATCTCCCAGGTGCTGGTAGCTGTTGGAATCTGTAGTTTGCGGCCACAGCACACTTGTCTCTGTTATTTTAATCTCCCTCTGCCTTCTTTTATCAGGACATTTGTCATTGAATGTATTCCCCATCCAGATAATCAGGGTTATCTCTTTATCTCAAGATCTTTAATTTAATTCTATATGGAAAAACTCTCTTTTCAGAGAAGGTCAAATTCACAGGTCCCAGGGATGAGGATGTGAATATATCTTTTGGAGGGACTACCATTCAATCCCTACACGAGTTCACGAAGATCTTCTCTCCAAATAGGCAAGTGGCTTTTACAGTCACTACATAAAAGGAATTAGAGTGACAAATAAGTATGTGAAAAAGTGCTCAATATCATTAGTCATAAAGCCATGAAAACTTGAACCAAGGGACTTACTTCAACACGACTACCTGAAAAAATAAAAGACAGACAATACTACATATTTTACTAATCTTCATGAAGTTAAAAATTACAGTTAATTAACCAGAGTTAATCACCTTTTCAGGGATTTTCCAGATTGTCTAAGAAAACTTTGCCTAAATTAGATTATTTAGGTATTGTCTCATGATTTTTTTTTAAAGCTTTTGTAGTTTCAACTTTGACATTTAGATCTAAAATCCATCTCAAATTAATTTTTATGCATGGTGTGAGGTACGGTTCAAGTTTTTTTTAATGCAAGATTCCATTTTTTCCGTAACCATTCTTTAGATAGAACTTCCTGTTCCATTAAAATTACACCAGAAACTTTGTTTAAAATTAAACTATTGTGTAAGTGTAGATCTATTTCTGGAATATCTGGTTCAGTCCATTGATAAATTTCTCTTTCCTTCTATGAAAACCACACTTTCTTAATCAGGTTAGCTTAGCAGTTAGACCCTTTAGTAAATTTTGGAAACATATAATATACATTTTCTTAATAAAGTTTGTCCTAGGTATGGTTTTATTATAAATTGATACTTAATTATTATATGTTTATAGCTGCAAAGTTATGTTATAATTTATGAGTACAATATGAAACAATGACATCAAGTTAGTTAACATATCCATTACCTCAGACACTTAACATATTTTGTGGAGAGAAAATAATAAATTTACTCTTATAGAAATTTTTAAATGTGTAACATTCTATTATAAATTATCTTTACTATGCTGTGAAATTAATCTAATTAAAAAACCTATATTGCTTGTATCTAACTGAGATTTTGTGCCCTTTGACCATCACCTCACTGTTCACCCCTAGGCTCTCTACAGGCATTCTATTCTCTGCTTCTATGAATTAGACTGTGTCTCCATATAAATTTTAGAATCAGCTCATCACAAAAAAAAGGAAAAAATTATTTAGAGATAAATGACGTCTTAACATAAGTATGTTATGGCTCCCAATTTATTTAGGTCTTTAATTCCTCTCATTATTTCTAACATTTTCAGAGTAGAGGCAATGTTTATCTATTTATTTCTATATTTTGGTGATTTAATGTTACTTTATTTTTAGATTTTCATTTGTTTGTTATCTGTATATAGAAATACGGTTGAACCTCACAACTGTGCTGAAATCACTGATTTGTAGTAGTTTAGTTGTAGATCCCATTGGGTATTTTACATAGGCAATTATGTATTCTAAAAATATTGACAATCTTACTAATTTCTTATATCTAATTGTTTGTTTATTTCATTTTTTTGTCTTAGTGCACTGGTTAGAAACTCCTGTATATTATGTAGTGAAATTGTGAGTAAATATCATTATTGTTTTTCTAATCTAGGGGGAAATTATTTAATATTTCACCTTGAACAATAATGTATACTTTAAGTTTGTGTAGATGCCTCTATCAGTTGAAGAATTTGCTATCTATTCTTATTTTCAGAGGTTTTATTATGCGCAAATGTTGGATTTTACCACATTTTCTTCCAGTTCCATCAAGGTGATTATATACATTTTTATTTTTCCTAGTGAATTACGTTGATAGATTTTCAAATGTTACATCAATCCTGTTGTACTGACATAAATCCCACTTAATCTGGATGCATTATCCTTTTTATATATTGGTAGATATAATTTACTGTGTTTTTGTGTTTGTTTTCATAAGGTGTAATAAAATGCATTATTCTTTTCTTGTTTTGACGTCATTAGCTTTTGGTAACAGAAGTATTTTGGCCTCATAAAACAAGTTGAGAATTGTCTTTCTTTCTCTATTCTTAAGAAGAGTTTCGTAAGTTTGAATGACAGTTTATGTTATTTCCCACTTAAATATTAGATAGAATTACCCTACTGAAGCCATGTAATACTGGATTATTTTGATGAGAATTTAACAATCTCTATCTTTTAGTTTTTGTATATAATTTACTTAGATTTAGTGAAATTATTTGTATGGTCGGTTATTTATTTCAGTTCTTCCCATAAACTTTGAGACTTATTGTCCCTTTATTCTTTTGGATTACTCAAAATATATTTATGTTTCATATTATTACTTCTATTGACTTTCAGCAATACTTCTCATATAATCTTTTTGTGGATACTCCAGATTAAATATGCTTTTGGAATTTATTACAGCCCAATCTATTATACCACTTCATGAACCTAAAAGAATCATTCAATAGTTTAATTATACATACACACCTCCTACTCTTTATGCTATTCGGGTCATGTATTTTACTTTTACATATTCTTGAACTCTATAGTACTTTTTATTATATTTGCTTTAAACAGTTAACAGTCCTATTTAAATAAAGTTAAAGGTGATTATGTACATTTGGTCATAATTTTCTCATAATTTTTTTTAACTTTGTGGTATTAAAATTTCCTTTCCTGCATGCACATGCAATATAATTCTAATTCAGGAAGAAGGTACATACAAATTTTATATATTTTATGTTGTTTTTCAGATGTATAATGTTTTCCTCATTTTTTTCTTTATTTTTCCTCTGTGCTTTAGTTTAAATTATTACTACCTGTCTTTATATTCACTACTTTCTTCTATAGTATTCTGTCAAATCCATCAAAGAAAAGTTTTGTTTCAGAAAGTATAATTTTAGAACCTTACATTATTAGTTTTTAAAACTTGTTTATACTCTACTGAAATTCTTAATATTTTTGTCATATTTCCCTCTATATTTTTTAACATTTGTAGAAAAAAATACTTTAAAGAAGATGTCTGTTCATTCTAACATCTGCGTCATGTATCTGCTTCTAGTGGCTATTTCTATTGTCTTAAATAATGTCTTGAATCAAATTTGCCTGTCTTTTCAAATGTCTAATAAATTATGATGATGAACAATCCGAAGGACACTGAGTAACACTATGGTACTAGCTTATACTAACTTCATAATATATATATTTCTTCTGTGAAGTATTGAGACTTGTTCTAGAATAAAATTCATGTATTAATACTTTGTTCTTGTTAATTCTTAGTTTTGATTTCATTGGGGTGTGTCAATTTTAGGTATTCCTGCCTTAATTTTAGTATAGAATGATGCTTTAAATCTGGGTATAAAATTAGATTTTTTTATTTCTTTCTTTGTTTTGTTGAGAGAGAGTCTTCCTCTGTTGCCCAGGCTGGAGTATAGTGATGAAATCTCAGCTCACTGCAACCCTGCCTCCCAGGTTCAAGAGATTCTCCTGCCTCAGCATCCTGAGTAGCTGGAATTACAGGCATGTCCTAATATGTTCATCTAATTTTTTGTGTTTTTAGTAGAGATGGGGTTTTACCATGTTGACCAGGCTGGTCTGGAACTCCTGACCTCAAGTGATCTGACCGCCGTGGCCTCCCAAAGTGCTAGAATTATGTTTTAATTCTAGGTTTACACTGCAAGTAGAAAGTCTTTCTGAAATATCACCTAAAAAAACAACATTTTCAATAAATATTCATCGCTTTCTGGCTGAGATTAGCTATCTCCCAGCATTGTGTGATCTCTGAAATTTATGTTCATCTGACAGGCTCAAAGCAACTGTTATTTGCTGTACTGCCTGGATTCTTGCCTTGCTTGTGCTAAGGTTAGGATATGGTCAATACCAAAGGAAAAACTCTGTATAACATAAAAATCCACGTTTTCCTAGAATGTGATTTTTTTTTTAGCTTTTTTGCTGAAGGGAAAGGCTTAAACTTTTAGTCAATGCTCTTTACATTTTATTTAAAATTAAATTCCAGTTGTAAAAAAGAAAAGAAAATAATATTTTCAACAACATAATTTCAGTTCCAGGAAATAAAATAGAATATTTTAGAAAACATATTAGAAGTAAAAACTATATTAAGTAGATCAAAATAATAAAGTATATGCTCACTGATTGTCAAAATTTAAAAATCACTAAAGTTGACATTATTTTTTACTTTATTTCAGTAACACATTTCAAATCCAAAGCTATTGTTTTAATACTAGAAGAAATGCAGCATATTATTTCAACTACAGAATAAATGTATTATAACATTACATCAATTTTGTCTAAAAATTCTTTTCGTACAAATGACGAACTCTTCTCTAAGATTTCTTATCTCAAGAGAGTATGTGTAGTAAAAACTGGGTCACTAGTACTGAAAGTTCTTAAGTTGCTCTGTGACAAGGCAAGGGAAAAAGTGTTGGATAAAATAAAGCATCAGATAAGAAACATAGGTCTTTATTTCACTCTCAGACAGGCATATAAAAAGAGAAGGCATAAAAATATATCTTGAGATGTATAGTGTATTGAGATTTTTCTCTCTTCTTTTTGAGTGTTCTTGTATTGTTTAGGCAGCAAGAGAGTACATTCTACTAAAAATTTGTGAAGAACAAAGCAACATTATATAAAAAACATAAAATATATCTACCTATTTCGATTCATTTTTGTGCCATTATCTCACTATCTTATATTATTTGGCTGGACATTTTTAAATATCTTATTCTATTAGTTTAGGAAATACCTGTACTTTCACAAGTGGATTAACTTCAAGGAGTGTAACAGGCATGTGCAAAACTTACTAAGCAATGTAAAACCAAAACATTTAATTTTAATATCTTATAGTTTAGTATAATTTTGGGGTCCCTGAAGTATTGCATAAAACTTAATAAAAAATAGGTCTTTATGACTCGTTTCAACTGAATGCTTCTAAGCAGGCAAAAATGAGGAATAATTTAATGCACTGGTGGAAGCATACTTTTAAGCGGCAATTTTGTTTAATTCCTGTCACCTTACTCATGACAGCTCTAACAAATAAAGAAACTGAGGATGGATTCATAGGGATAATTAAGCAGTGTTGATCTTAAGACAGTTGTCTTTTCAATGAAACGCTGATTGCATTGTTCATAACAAAACTATCTCTGCATGACAGAACTAATTAGTGACCATCTGAACTTACTTAGCCAAACAAAAAAAAGCAATTAAAACTGCCATCATCACTGGATCTACCATTGAACAGCTGGTTATATTGATAAGCAATCCAGCAAGTTAAAGCTACTTTAGAACACAATGGAACATAATCTGCTTCCTGAGTAGTAATTAGAGAGCAATAAGAGAATATGAGATTACTGTGGAGAAACTGTAATTGTGATGCAAACAACTTTTAAAATACATTTTTCCTCCTGAATTGACATGAGAATAATGGATGAAAATATTTTATAGTCTCTGAAACATTTTATATCCCTATGGGATGTACAGATCATATTGTAGGATTTATCAACAATTAACCATATCTCTGAGACAGGATAAATTTGTATGACATTGTAGTTGATTTAACAGAGCAGGTGAAAATGGCCTTTACGTAGGAACAATGACACTTACAAAAATGGTAGAGAGTTTACATGACATTGGGTTATAATTAACCAGAAGTCAGCAGTAGGTGTATCTACTGTAGTTCTGTAAGAGACAAAAGCTCTGAAATGTGTGTTGATGTGTGTGTGTGTTTATGTGTGTGTGTATTTGCATGTGAGGTTTTTATGCTGTTATTTCTAATTACATCTGCTTTAGAATGTTTGTAAATATGAATTTTTTTAATGTTTTGGAAATGGAAAAATATGACCACATCCTCGTCAATCATATTTGGTGTACATTCCATATTTGGTCTAAATTCGATTAAAGAAAAAGTGTCAATCATATCTCAAACTCAGCTATCCAATGGGGAGTTAATTATTGCCTGATTGAAATTGTACTTATTATTCTTATGTTTCTTGATTCCTTTTTTGAAATTGTACTTATTATTCTTATGTTTTTTGATTCCTTTTATGTCTTTATAGTCAAGTAACTAAAATAAATATTCATCCCAGAATAGACAAAAGTTTACTGTTCAAGCATAAGTTTTTTGGAAATAGACAAAACAACATATATTTCAATCCTGTATATGCTATTAATTGCTAGTTGCTTAATCCACCCTGTAACTAGCTTTGTTACTTAAGGCAACTTTATTTTGAAACTAAAATAGGTTATACATCTGAAAAAATGGATGGGAGGGGATACTAACAACTTGGTTGCAGTAACTTATACACATACACACACACAGATGTAACCGGATTAGATGCAACCAGATTTTCTGGAACTCAGATTCTTGGCCTCTCCAACCCCAGTGAATGGGGAAGAGGGCCTCGGTGTTGCGGTGAGTGTTACAGCTTAAACAGAACTCATGGACCCAAAGAGTGTGCAGTAGTGAGGTTTATGAGGCAGAGCTAAAGAACAGCTTCCACGCCATGGAAAGGGACCTGGAGGGGGCGCCACTGTAGGCTTGAGCAGCTGGAGCTTATGCCCTTGAGTTATTCCCTTTCCTTTCTTGTTCTCATCCAACGAGAGAGTTTTTTTTCAAACTGTCTCTGGATCAGTTGATCTTTGAAACCTTTACCGGATTGGTTACTGTTTTAAAACCCTGAGTCACTGAACCTCCACCTTTAGGAACCAGAGGCGGGAATATCACTGCACTGGGAACAAAGCCCCCAGCCAACCCTGGAAGTTCCTCTAACACAGTCCCTCCTATGCACATGCACACACATACACTCATATATTAGGTAGGATAATTGCCATCCAAAGATATATAGGTGTCAGGTCTTAATCCATGGAAACTGGTAAACTATAAGTATTAATTAATCCAAAAGTAAAGGTTTTAAAAGATGTGATTACGTTAAGGATCTGGAGAAGAAACCTTGGATTATTCAAAGCAATTCTTAATGCAATCACAAAGGTCTATATGGAGAGAAGCAGAGAAAGATTAAACATACAGAAGAGGAACCAATGTGACTAGGATGCAGAGATTATAGTGATGCAGCCACAAGCCAAGGAATGTTGCTAGCCCCAAGAAGCTGGAAGAAAGAAGGAGTGGATTATCTGGCTGCTCTGGAATTTTCTGAAGCAGTATGGCCCTACCTACAGCTTGTTCTTGCCTCAGTGATGCTGATTTTAGATTTTTAGCTTTGAGAATTTGAGATAATAATTGCTATTAGGTTAAGTCACCCAGTTTCCAATAATTTGTTATAGCAGTCACAGTATATATCATATATGTGTATGTGCATATACATATATGTAGATACATACACACACGTAGCTATATATTCTGACTGGAGCACATTATCTACCCCCAAAATGGAAGTTACCATTATTTCCAAATAATTGCTTTTCCTGTTTATTTGTTAATCACTTTATTTGCTTCTCTGGCTTTTTTCATTATTCTACCTTTATTCTCTTGGTTTTGTCTGTTGTTTTATTTACTTCATAGTAAATGCATTTACAAAACAGGACTTATTTCTTAGCCAACTGTAAGGATAAAGAGGTGGTTGTCAGAAGGTATTAAACTTCAAAGATATATATGTGTGTGGGGTGTATATATATATATACACATATATATATGTATATACAATTTATTTGACTTTTATTGGAAGTGCAGGGGTACATGTGCAGGTTTATTACATAGGTACATTTTGCCATGAGGGTTTGCTGGACAGATTATTTTATCACCCAGGTATTAAGCCTAGTAATCATTCATTATTTTTCCTGCTCCTCTCCCTCCTGCTACTTTCTACCCTCCAATAGGCCCCTGGGTCTGTTGTTCTCTATATGTTCATGTGTGTTCTTATCATTTAGCTCTTACTTATAAGTGAGAACATGTGGTGTTTAGGTTTCTGTTCCTGCCTTAGTCTGTTAAGGATTAATGGCCTCCAGCTGTATCCATGTTCATATGGATAAAAAGAAAGAATTTTTGTTATTGTTTATGGCTGCATAGTACTCCATGTTGTATATGTAAATGCATGTTTTTAAATCAGTAATGCAAAGACACAAAGTCACTTCACCACTGCCCACTGCAAGCAATAAAGTTTCCTACCAAGATAGGTACACATGAGTACTATCTTGTAGAAGTTACTTATCTAAGCACATTATTGATCAACTTATTTAACTCTCAAATTACATGTGGCAGGTTATTTTGTTATTCTCAGGTCAAAATGAAGTAATGGAAGTTCAGAAACATCAAGTAATGTATTAGTCAAAGTTCTGCAGAGAGACGGAACCAATAGGATAGATAGATGTAGGAAAGAGGATTTATTAGGAAAATCTTGTAATCCTCACAAGAATATAGATGCTGAGAAGTCCCATGATAGGGCACCTGAAGCTGGAGACCCAGGGAAAAGTGGTAGCATGAATCGGTCCAAGTCCAAAGGCATCTGAACCAGGGAAGCTGATGGTATAACTCTCAGTCAGAGGCCAAAAGCCTGAGAAACTGATCAGGGAAAGCTGGTGCAAAGTACAGATTACAAAGACCAAAAATCCTGGAGTTCTGACATTCAAGAGCAGGAGAATGGTGTCAGCAGCTCCAGAAGAGAGGGAAAGAATTTACCTTTTCTCTGCCTTTTTGTTCTTTTGGGCTCTAAAGCAATTGGATGATGCCTATTTACACTAAGGGTGAAGTTTCCTTATTCAGTCCACTGGTTCAAATAGTAATCTCTCCCAGAAACGTTCTCATAAACATACCCAGAAATAATGTTTTACCAGTTATCTGCATATTCCTTAATCCAGTCAAGCTGACAGGCAAAATTAGGCATAGTAAATAACTTGTTCAAGGTTAAAAACAGTAAATACTACAGCTGAGATTCTAAAGGTATCACTCTTAAAGATTGAGGCAGAAGAGTTGCTCATTTTTTCCATTCAACAAATATATATTGAGCACTTACCATGTTCCAAGAATATATAAAACACCAGGAATGTCATAGTCAAAAATACAGACAAATGTGTGCTCTTATGGAGCATTTTTCTTTTGTTGTTGTTGTTGTTTATTGTACAGACCAGGGATTGGCAAACTTCCGTAGCAATATTTTAGGCTTTGCAAGCAATGTGGCCCCTGTCATGTTTACTCACCTCTGCCACTAGAACATAAAACAGCCGGAGATAATTTATAAATGAACGTTTGTGCTATGTTCCAATAAAAATTTACGAAAACAGATGGAGGGCCAGATTGGGCCTGTGGGCCATAGTTTTTCTGCCCCTGGTATAGACAAACAAAAAATCAGATAAGTAAGTACTGGTAAAATATAAATTGTATTAGATCGTAAGTGTCATGGAGAAAAATAAAGCCAAGAAGGGAGAGGAGTAGCAGAGTTTATAATACTGAATACAGTGGTAAGAAAAAGTTTCTCTGTACAAATGGCAATGGAGTAATGGCCTGAAAAAAAAGATAGAAAGCATGTTATGTGAGTATCGGGTGCAGGTGGAGGAAAGAGTTTTTGCAAAAACCTTCAGGTAGGAACCTGGTAGGTCTGACGGAGGAAGAGGGAGAAGATAAGTGAGTCAAGGAGGTATGTGGTGCTAGGAAAGCTTAGAGAGATGAGTGATAATAGGATGCTAGATCACAAAGACTGGCCAATTGCTCCACAGAAAAGGCCATGCTCTGACTCAGGTGGGAAGTATTGGAGAATACGGAGCATGACAGTGAATATATGATCTGTTTTATACTTTAGGAGGATCACCATAGCTATTATGTCGAGAAATGATTTGAAGGTGGCTTTGAGAGTGGCAGAAATACCAGATAGGCAGTTTTCAATTTCTTAAAGAAATTTTATTTTAACGCGATTTTGAAGGGTAAAATTATCTTATTCATCACCCAATGGAATGAATTAAACAGAATAGATACAGTACTTCTATATGCCAGGAACTCTGCGAAATACTGCTGTTATAGTCAAACAGCACACTATTTTTCTCTCATAATCTGTTTATGGCTACTAAGTATTTGTTGTATTTACTGATAATTTTTGAGACCAGGGTCTCACTCTGCCACCCAGACTAGAATACAGTGGTAGTATCGTAGCTCACTGTAACCATGAATTCCTGGCCTCAAGGGATCCTCCAGTCTCAGCCTCCTGAGTAGGCAGGACTACAGGCAGATGTCACCAGACCTGGCCATTGTTTTTTATTTATTTATTTATTTATTAAGACAGGGTCTTGTTTTTTTGCCCAGGATGAGTGCAGTGGTGTGAACATGGCTCCCTGAAGCTTGGAACTCCCAGGATCAAGTGATCCTCCCATCCCAGTCTCCAGAGGACCTGGGGCTACAGGTTCATGCTACCATACCCAGCTATTTTTAAAAAAAGTTTTTGTAGAGATGGCATCTTGCTATGTTTCCCAGGCTAGTCTTGAACTCCTGGACTCAAGCAATCCTCCTGCTTTGGCTTCCCAAAATGCTGGGATTACAGGCATGAGCCACCATGCCAGGCCCAGGCTAATATTTTAAGTATAGACAGTCTTTCTGGAGTGCAGTGGAGTCATCATAGCTCACTGCAGTTTCAAACTCCTGGTCTCAAGCAATCCTCCTGCCTTGGCCTCCCACAATGCTGGGATTATAGGCATAAGCCACCATGCCAGGCCCAGGCTAATTTTTTAAGTACAGACAGGGTCTTTCTGGAGTGCAGTGGAGTCATCATAGCTCACTGCAGTTTCAAACTCCTGGGCTCAAGCGATCCTCCCACCTCAGCATCCAAAGTAGCTGGGACTACAGGTACATGCCACCGCATTTGGCTTGGTGACTAAATATCTGATTATCTACCTTTCTTCATAAAAGTAGTTTCTTCTATTTTCTTAGATTGCTTAAAACAAAAATAAGTGCAATGACTTTTTACTTGAAAATGATGAGATTTACTATTCTTCGATAAAAAGATACAAGGTGTAAGGAATGTATCAGTCAAATAGCTTATCTTCTGGTGGCTTCACAATCATCTCTTTGCCAAAAACTGTACATCTGTTGATGGCCTGGTACGTGTGACTCAGAAAGGAGAAAATAGAGCCTAGAAGTTGGTATTCTAATGATGATGAGAGAAAACCGTGATTTACCCTTGGCAAATTCAACAATTCCTTCATGGGTGGATTTGTGGTTTCAGCTGAACTGTTAGGCCCTCACTCACAAAGGCCCTGCCTTTGTGGTCAGCATAAGCATGAAATAAAAGCTCTTTTAGTTGCAAGCAAGCAAGACGGGGTTAGCAAGATCAGCTTTTGGCTGAACTTCAGACAAATCGTCTGCACCAGTGATTGGCATCATCAGCTGATAAAGAGAGAATGATTTCATGTTGCTAAGGAACAGAACATTAAGAGGGAAACACATGCCTATACTTTAATCTGTTTTCCAAGACATTTTCCCAATATCTCTTTGGATTAAAAACTGAGGCCATTTCCCTTACAAATTGAAGTCAGTTATGTCATCTAGAGAAATTAGATGAAAATGCTAAGATTTTATAGAGCTTTGAAGTTAATCCTTGTGGATTGCTTCAGTCTCTATGCATTTAACTGTCTGATAATAATATTTCTCTTTTGCTATAGCTACTAAGAGATCAAATTGGCATTTAGTTTTTACTATAGTATTTGTTTAATTATAAATAAATGCTATCATTAAGTCATTGTTTTTCTTTTAAGTATGTGCCTCCTTAACTATAAAATGTTATGTAAGTCCAAACTTCAACATGAAACATATGAAAATTAAAAGTATAACAATCTGTGATGTATTTAAAATATTTAACACATAAGGATTTGAAAAAGAATTTATCACATAAATTATAAATAGCAAACAATAGAGCCTGATTTTCAAATCTTAATGTAGTTAAAACTTCTGAAAGTGTTTTAACGTATTTATATATACATTTGCAGTTGGCTGCATGTATTTTATCTAACATTTTCTGAGTGTCTTATGTATTTAAACATTATACTTCATTACCACAATATTATAGAGTATTAAATTTAATTCTTAGGAATAAAGAAGATGTAAGTGTCAAAATGTCACATAATCAAGTGTATTATTTAGTAGCATATTCTTAATTCTGAAATAAAATATTTTTTAAAAAACACGTTCATAAGTGCAAGCATTTGGACTTAAATTTTCTTTTTTTCTAATTAAATGTGTCTAACTTTTCATATTTATAGAAATTAAATGGCATTTCTAGATTATTTCTCTCACTATTTGGCATTTATGTCACAACTTCTCATTAAAATGCTTGTGTGTGTGTATTTCAATGTATATTTATGCAAATCAACTGTCTGCTGCTGTGATTTTACTATATTCTACTCCCAGTGAATAGAGTTAATTTCTATTTGCCTCCATTGTCCCAACCTTTGGCCACGCATCCTTTTCTACTCTTTGTTATATATACTCTTTTCCTCTGTCTGTCCTGTCTTCTGACTATAAACACACATTCAGGAATCTACAAGATTCTCTAAGGACTCAAGGCAGGCTTAACAGAAGTTAACAAACTAACCAAAAAATGACAATGAAACAAGTTGTGAGTTACCTAAAATGTTATGCAAAACTTGTAAGAAAAATGGTTTAGGCTTCCTGTTTAGGGTACAGCATATAAATATCTTGGAAGTCATCACTTCTGTCCATACAACAAGAAAAAATCTAAACAAACCTAAAAATCAACAATTCTTAGACCTATCAGGAAAATAAGATTACAGGCAAAACACTGCTTCTACAATTGGAAATATATGCAGGTGTGTGCAGAGAATCACAACTCACCTGGGCAGAATCCCTCGAGCAGAAACCTCTGTGGGAACCCACATCGAGGCAGGAAAACCTATGTAGCAATTGAAAACTCGCTGGAGGCTCAGTGTAGGCAAGCTTGAGAGTTAAAAACTCCAGGAGTACTCAGACTTAGGGGGTCCTTCAAACTTGTGCAAGTATTATCTACAGGAGTTCTTCCAGCTCTGAGAGTGAAAATCAGAGAAAAAACTTCTTGCTCTGACATGGGGAGAATAGTAGCTATTTTGAAATAAGACCAGAATATTCCGTTCTTTTTAATAAAGACTAGCATCAAGATAAACCAGTTCACCAGTTGTTAACCAGTCTCTGTTTGTACTCTAGGTGATTAACTTTAGTGAATTAAAATACTCGACTCCAGCCCCATCTAGCCTTTCTGTCTTACCTATGATGTGAAAAATACAAAACAAATCTGAGAAACACTTGTGAAGGTTACAGTCTAGGCTCACTAACAGACTAAGGCATAATCATAGGACTATAAAGCTCATTGTCTCACTTTTTGCCCTACATATCAATAATACTCGTATATAATAAAGAGGACTGCAACTGAAAAAACTAAACAGTTTGAACCTTATTTAAGCAGAAGTCCATAGAGAACTCCAAAGACAACAGGGAAATGAAAAACAAAGACGTGAGAGAAAATTTTTGCCTGTGACACCTACAGCTACAGAAAACAGTAAACACAACTTCTCTTCCATGCAAGTTTGAAGGGAGGAGAGTGATATAAAGTGTCGGAAGAAGAAAAAAACCTGTAATTCTTGTATACAGTGAAATTATCCTTCAAAAGTGAAGGAGAAATGGAGATTTCCTCAGTCAATGAAAATTGACAGAATTATTTGACACTAGAATATGTATCTTGTTAGAAATGTTAAAAGAAATTCTTTAGGAAGAAATCTGATATGGGTCAGAGAAGATCTATTTGAAAGAGGATTTGGATTAGTTGAAAATATATATTGCAAAGTCAAGGGGAACCACTAAAAAATAAAAACAAACATATAAATGAATGATATGCTAAAAGAGTAAAAAAAAAACCCACAATCATATGAAATGCTCAATGAAAACTAATGAAGGCAGAAAAAGAGTGTAAGGTAAAAGTAGATACTGAGAACAAGGGCAATGAATAGAAAATAGTAATGATTATGAAGGATATTAATCCAATTATATCAATAATTACTTAAAATGGTCTACATAGACCAGGTGAATGTCAGAAACTGTCAGAGTGAGAAAGGAAAAAAACAAAAAAACAAATATGCGACATTCTGGAAAAAGCAAAAATATCGATAGTGAAAAGAGCAGTTGTTTCTAGGGATACAGGGGAGTGGGGATAAAAAAGGGAGAGATGAATATGAATAAGTGGATCAAAGGGGATTTTCAGGGTAGTGAAACTGTTTTGTGGGATACTGTAATGGTGGATACATGTCATTATACATTTGCCCAAACCCATAGAATGTACAACACCAGGAATGAATCCTAATTTATTCTATGAACTTCAGTTTATAATAATGTATTAACTTTGGTTCATCTATTGAAATGAATGTAACACACTAATTCAAAATGATAATAGGGGGACATGGGGATGGGGTAAGGGGCATATGGAAACTCTTGTGATATGAGTAGGAGATGGGAAAATACTGTATAGAAGAAGGTGGTTCCCTGGCAAGGGCCCCACTCTCAAGCCTGAAAACCCATAGGCCTAAATGAGGACAGGCATTTCTGTTTTCAGGACCAAAAGTTGCCTTTGGCCTGCCGTGCCCCTCCAATCCTGTACCCATATAAACCCTAAACCCCAGGCTCCACAAGCAGACAAAGCAGTTGAATAGAAGGGCAAGAAAGCAGTGCAGCAGAGAAGGAGAGAAGAGAAGGAGCATCTGGACATCGAGAGAAATTCAGGTGGGGATGGCTGGAGAGGAGATCAGCCTCTGGGTGGCCAAACTCTAGGGAAGGATCACTTTCCCATTCCATCTCTTTTCCAGCTCCCCATCCATCCTGATGAGCGCCACCTCCACCACTCCATAAAATCCCCACAGTTACCATTCTTTAGTCCGTGTGGGATCTGATTTTTCCTGGACACTGGACAAAAGATTGGGATACAGAAAGCTGTCACACTGGCCCTATGTCCTTGTGAAAAGGCAGAAGGTCCCCTAAGCTATTCAACACTTAAGCCATCCATGAACAGCAAAGCTAGAAGAGCTCACTGTAACACATGCCCACTTGGGCTTCAGGAGCTGCAGGTACCTACCATGAGGCCTGAGCCCAAAAGTGCCCACCCTGGCTCCTGCATCGGCCTTTCTGCATGCTCCTTCTTCCAAAGGGGTTTGAGTGTTTATGGTGGCCAAGCAGACAAGCCACACCCCTGTCACACAGCCTGTGAGGAGGATCAGGGAACACTCTGGTTTCACCTGTACTTTCCACTCATTTTCCTGTAAACTTACCACGGCTTTTATAAAGTCTACCAGTTTTTTTTAAAGCTGTACTTTACTTATTTGCAGCTAATGAGTCTCTGAAGAATCAAAAACTTCTTTTTCCTTGTAATACCCTGCTTTTCCAAGTTCTCAACATTTGTGACTCAAGGAGTTGGTTAACAGCATTTTGGGAGTGGGTAGCTCTTGGTCTATTGCACAGAGCAATGTAAGTTGCCCCTGATATAGAGGAAATAGAATTCAAATAATTATGTTGAAGAGATGGAACTGTTCCAGCATAGAACAGAAAGCTTCCCTGAAGGAAGAGAGCTGTCTTCATGTTAGGAAAAAAAAAAAAAAAATATATATATATATATATATATATATTTATATTTATATTTTTAAGTATGCTCTCATTCATTATAATGAATGAGAGCATACTTAAAAATACTTGGCCTTTTCCCTTTCCTAGAACATTTTCATCCTTTTTGAATCCACCACACTCATGAATGTGCAGAGTTAATGAGGGCATATAAATTAAAAAGCACAGTTTTGAGAGTGTCTTAGTCTGTTTGTGTTGCTATAAAAGAATATCTGAGGCTGGGTAATTTATTTTAAAAAGAAGTGTATTAGACTCATTGTTCTGCAGGGTACAAGAAGCATAAAACCAGCATCTGCTTCTTGTAGGAAGCTTTCACTAAGGGTGGAAGGCGAAGGAACTCTTGTATGTAAAAATCAGATAGCAAGAGAAGAAGTAAGAGAGAGAGGGAGGGAACCAAGCTCTTTTTAATAACCAGAACGCACTCATGACCCTGAGAACAGCACAAAGCCACCTAAGAGGGATCAGCCTCCAGGATCTAAGCACTCCCCATTAGGACCCATTTCCAATATTAAGGATCAAATTTCAACAGGAAATTTGGAGGGTCAAATATCCAAACGGTAACAGGGGACATTTTCAAAACAAATCCAAAGATCCATTTCTTGGCTATTAAACTATTAAACTTCAAACACTATACATAATTTGATATGTTTTTCTTTAATTTGATAATATTGTGGGTATTCTTCTCAGAACTCTCTATTTCTTTTCTCATATCATTTTATATTGTGAAAGAGAAGGAATGATTAGAAATTAATTTACTCTACCTGATGTGTCAAATAAAACATTCTACCTAAAACACTTTTAATACTTCCCTCTTGAATAGTGACACGTTTGACTAGAAAGTAATTGCCAGTGAATAGGTCACTTCAAATAAGTTTTATGATTTTTAAAGAAAATTAGAGTGATTGATAATTAGCTTATAGTATGTGAGTGAATACCAAAGATCAAGAATGTGGTTCAAACCCTGATCCTTCAAGCAAGTTCCTGATTAAGGCCTACCTACCCCAGTGTTTCCCCTTTCTGATCTCTGTAATGATTACAGTCTGTTTCATGCATTGGCAGTTTCTTAATTTCCATTGTGTGCCTTATGTAACTCTTGGTCTTATTTTGTTTGAATTTTAAGTCAAAATGTTATGTCCCAAGCAGATTGTTACTATATGTATAAAAGTTCTATTTACCTCCCATGACACTTAGAATATCAATAAGGCTTCTTGATGCCATTAAAAAGCCACAAACACTATCTTTAAGATATCTTACTCAACTTTAAATGTCAATATTCATTTTTAATATTGCACTCTCTTAAAATACTCCACATTCCAACTGTGCGACCTTGGAAGAGTTACTTTACTATTCTTCACTTCAATATCTATATCTGTCAAATAACATGGATACAAAATTTACTTGCTTCTTGTGCAAAGTAAATGAGATAAACTATGCAAACTGATTGGTTCATAGTATGCGCTAAAAAAGTGTTGCTTTCTTTTAGCATATATTTAGTACTTAAAATTTTAATAAATGATGTATTCAGTGTGTGAATATTCAATCTTACCAGTAAAGAATACATATTAAATACAAAGAGGTGGTTTATCTTTTAGATTTGTGTCCATTTGCCTTCTTAAAAAAAAATAAATATAGACATTTATGTGTCCAACAAACACATGAAGAAAAGTTCATCATCACTGATCATTAGAGAAATGCAAATCAAAATCACAATAAGATACCATCTTATGTCATGGCACTAGTATACCTATGTAACAAACCTTCATGTTTTGCAAACTCAAGTATATAATAAAAAAAGAAGAAAAGTGATATTTTATTATCTTGTTCAAAATTTAATATAGAATAAAACTTTCTATAGCCTTTTGAAAAACCTCTAATTGAAAGCACTACATGATTATTTTTATAATTAGGAGCTCTTGAGTTTTCAAAGCACCCCACCCCATGATTTGACAATTCTAATTGTTATAATATTATTTCTTATTTTGAACTAAAGAAAGATTTTACTCTCTTTACTTTGAAACACTGTCATAATTCTGTTTTCTTAAGCTACAGAAAATAAATTTGTTCATTTCCAAATAACAGCTGTGTAAAATTGCAAGAAAATATCATTTCAACCATCTTTAGATGAGGCTGTTCAACTAGGTAGAAATACATCAAACTCTGTCCTCATCATCCCCTGTTTCTTCAGTTTATTTCCTGAATAATATGGGGGCTTATAAAATAAATTGCCAAAGATAAGCATACATTAAATACATTATGGAAACAAAATGCCTTCTGAGAAATTAGAGATTAATATTTATGGTATTACCATAACCTTCTAGTTAATAATATCATTACAAATTAAAATGAGGTAAGTTTGGCTTACTTATTTATGGAAACACATGTTGGATCCTCATAATATTTTCCATTCATTATTTTTTTTAATCTATTTCAAAGAGCTTTTGATGACAGTTCTCAGATTGGACCGTAAAACTGTGGCAACATAATAGGTGATGAAATCCACATAAAGAAGTTAAGATGATTACCTATCTTGAGCTATGAACTACTTTTCTAAATATTCATCTTCTATTTTTCCAGTTTAATTTCTATTTTTCAGTTCCAATTTAAAGACCAAGATTTGTCAAATGGGATTTGAGTGAATCTGCTGTTGTTTTGGGAAGGAGAATGGAAATATTTCATTTGGTAGAGAGCCCATATCTCTTTCCTCTCTCACTAGAAAGAACAAAACAAGAAGACTTGGGGATAGGGACTCAGCTGGCCCTGGGTAAAAATGCAAAGTCATTTGCCAGCCCACTATCATTAAAGGAAGAAAACAATTCACAGTCAAAAATTACATGAAAATTATAAAATAAATAAACAATTAAAATTGTATATACAACAATTACTTCTATCATCTGACCTTATAATTTTTGTTTTTTGCAGATTGAGAATTTTATATATTGATAATTTATCTTTCTTGTACTCTCTATACTTTAATACTAGATTTTAGGGTGTGGAATGACAAAAATATTAACACATATATTCTTAATATGTTTAATAGGATCATACAGAATGAGTGACTACTTTTTTGTTTGTGAAATTTTGCATTTGTTTTTATTTAGAAGTAGGAATGTAATTATTTTGTACTGATTACTAAAATTTGTGCTTGATTTTTGTTTCACTACTGATGGGTATTCAAAAATTTAATTTTTCTAATATATCTGTTTTCTTGCTTTGCTTTCAAATAAGATACATCTACTGTTTTATAAAAATATGTTAGAATTAAAATATTTCTAAAATTTTTTTCTCTCTATTCCACTACTCTGTTACCAATACATTTGCATGACTTCCCATTATATTATGTTAATCAGACTGCTAATATTTGCAAAAACGTAGATATATTTCATATTTTGGGTACTTATTACAAAGTTATTACATTGAAATAATGCTTGATGTAGTACGTTTGATAGATATTTCAGTTGCTGAAAAATCAGATTGATTATCTTATACTTTATGAAGCAAAAAATAGGCAACTTTATTCAATTCAACAATATTTATGGAACATTAACACTTTGGATGGGACTCTATTAGACATTATTGGGGATATTTAGCTCAACAAGAAATAATCTGTACTCCTTGTCCTCAAGAATTTACTATGAGGAGGAAAAATATGTCAGCCAAAGGTTTTTTGTTAAGTTCCTGCACCGACAATCAGCCATCATGCATAGTCCAGAACAGCCACAAACATCTTTTGAGTGATAGTTCCTCATCACTCTAAGCTTACTTGCCTGCTAAACTTTCTTTCTGAAACACATTGCATCATTCTACATATTCAATCATTTCTGTCATTCCCTCAAGGAAGCTATCCAATCCTTCTGTAACTAGGGTATCGCTTGATATATATTTTCATAGCACTCTCTACTGATTGTGATTTCTGCAACTGAGTTATTTGTGTGCTTTTTTTGTTTGCCTTGCCTACTAATGTGTATGCCACCAGAGGGAAAAACCCATTCTTATCTAACTTATCCCTATATATCCAGTGTCTACTACAATGTCTGACTCAATGATAATTGCTTGAATAAAAGAAGGATGGATTAAGACACATAATTAATGCTGTTTTTGCGAGCTGTTTATTTTGAGACAATTGAAAGTTAATGTTGAAATGTATCCTTTTCCTAAATTTATCAACCGTTAAGACGTTGTCACGTTTGTTTTCTTTCTTTCTCTCTCACACTCTCCCTCTTCTTCCTGTATGAAACTTCAGCCCAGAGAAACAAGGCATCCTTCTACCAAATCATAATACACCAATCTCTTCAAGGAATTTAACACTGATAAAATAACATCACATTTCTAGAATGCATATTCAAATTTCCTATATTTTTAAATTCATGATTGAATCAAGTACCCTAGATGCTTTAAATTGTCAAGCTATATTTATTATACTTATTATTTCCTAACAGAGAAATACTTTTTTGATTCCCTTGAAACACAACTTACTTAAAGCTTACTATTTTGAAAAACATGACTTCCTGAAAACTTTTGAACTATTTTAAGTTCTCTAGTACATTCAATTATCAAATGAATGAGTGGCCTGAAAGCAAAATTTATATATGTCTCTATTTATCCTATCTGAACAGGGAAATTTTAAATCTAAGTTTTTTAAAAAATAATTTCTAATGGTTTAGCATGTCACCATGTAGATATTAAAGGACGATTTCAGAAAACAGGACTTTTAATGCTGACTGAATATTTACATAGTCCTGAAAACAGATAAGAAAGTTTTCTAGACCTTAGTTTTCTTCTTGGATTACTTTCTTGAATCTAAGTGTACCCTCATGGCCTTATAGAAAGTGTAAGAAAAAAAAAAAGCCTGCCACAAAAAGCATACAATATAAAAAAAGTATCAATTTTTTATTTTTTCTTTTTAAATATTATAGTGCTTTCTGAGAGAAATCCATGTAGAAGAGAGATACAACAGATACTGCCCAAAAAACTTAATGCTATTTTAACTCAGCACCACCCTTTTAAAAGCTGCAAGAATAAACATTGTTGCATTGAAGAAATATTTGCAAGACGTGAGAATAGATTTTTCCATCTGGGCCCATTTCACATTCACTGTGAACAGTTGGATATTTTGAACAGGCTTTGCTCTTTGCTAGTAAATCCTGCAGGTAATCTGATTAAGAACCAGTGGAAAGGGACTTATATAGAAATCAGAAGTCAGCTAGTCAGCTCTGCAGTAGAAAATTCAAAGGGGTTTTAATTTTTGTTAAATGCTTTTTCTCTTCTTGTTTATGAAAGTTATCTCATTTAATTAATTATATTTCAAACATTTAAAACTATAATTACATGATTTTACATATTATAGCTCTCCCACATGAACACATTCAAAAATTCAGTTTTGTCAAACGCAGACCAGTTTTCTCAGAATGTTATTTAGATTATATTAAAGCATTTTAAGATTCTTTGAAGAATATAGACCATTTCCTTAAAATAATTCCCCTATTACTCTTAAGTAATGCTAATAAAGGATCAAAAAGAACTGAGTCTATAGATTCTCAATAATCTTTAGAATTTCTTAAAATAATATACCTGAAAGACAAGATATTCTGCTTTTGTCACTAAGTAAGTAATGCTGAATTGCTGACTCTTGGAAAATAACAACTTGTGGATTCTATTTTGTTTTAGACTCTGACATGGGTCATTTTTGTGACTTACACTCATTACTTATTTAACCTTTTCCGGTTTGGGTTATAATGTTAGGACTAGGCAAGAATGATTCTGTAAGGTCTAATATTAGATCAAGTCACACCTTTGCTCATGACTCTTCAAAGTTGCCCCATTTAGTTCAAATAAAATAAAATATTCTTAGAATAACTCTCCGGGTCCGTTGCATTTTGTCCCTATTTACTTGTCTAAACTCTTCTCCATCTATACTACTTCTTGTTACTATCATTCTGTTCTTAGACACCTATACCTCTCCCAAGCCTTTCCTTACATGTTGCATTCTCATTGAATCCTACCTATGCAAGCATCCTTCTGTAAAGTTAAGGCCTCTGCCTCCTGCTCTGAATTTTTCACTATAGCATTCACTGTATATATGATGCAAGACCAAAAGTAAGACAAAGATGAATAAATTAAGTAGCTAATTAACCTAACAATCATTTTTACTAACTTATGTTGTAATGCATTATACATCATCAAGAAGTTGGAAAATCAGCCATTTGTTCATCAAATAAAGTACCAAATTGAGAAAGGACTGTCACTTGAAAAACAGGTAAACTGACAAATTGAGTATAACACAGAAAAAAAATACATAATTATCAATAAATCCAATTTAAGACAACATTAGAATGATATTTCTATATATGTAATGTACTTACAAAATGTATATACACATCACAAAAAAGCTATGCAGATTGACTTAGAGCAAAAATTTGTCAGTAAATTAGACATAATGTATTTAAATGCAAAGTATTACTGAGTATTTGAATGAATTGCCCTTCTTAACTAAAAGTAGTTATTCATGTATAAAGGTTCTAATGTTTCCCCTAGTGATACGGTTTGGCTGTATCCCCACCCAAATCTCATCTTGAATTGTAGCTCCCATAATTCCCACATTTTATGGCATGGACCCTGTGGGAGATAATTGAGTCATGTGGATGGTTTCCTCCATACTGTTCTCCTGGTAGTGCATGTCTCATGAGATCTGATGGTTTTATAAAGGGTTTCTGCTTTTGCTTGGTTCTCATTCTCTCTCTTGCCTGCTGCCAGTGTAGGACCTTTCACCTTTCACCATGATTGTAAAACCTCCCCAGCCACATGAAACTGGAAGTTCATCAAACATCTTTTTCTTTATGAATTACCCAGTCTTGGGTATGTCTTGATCAGTAGTGTGAAAATGGACTAATACAATAAATTGATACAGTAGAGTGGGATGCTGCTGTAAAGATACCTGAAAATGTCGAAGTAACTTTAGAACTGGGTCACAGAGGTTGAAATAGTTTGGAGGGCTCAGAGGAGACAGGAAAATGTGTGAAAGATTGGAACTTCCTAGAAACTTGTTAAATGGCTTTGACCAAAATGCTGATAATGATAGGGACAATAAAATCCCAGGCTAAGATGGAGATGAGGAACTTGTTGGGAACTGGAGCAAAGGTGATTCTTGTTATGTCTTAGCAAAGAAACGGACGGCATTTTGCCCCTGTCCTAGAGATTTGTGGAACTTTGAACTTGAGAGAGATGACTTAGGGTATCTGGTGGAAGAAATTTGTAAGCAGCAAAGCATTCAATAATTGACATGGGTGCTGTTAAAAGCATTTAGTTTTATAAGGGAAGCACAGCATAAAAGTTCAGAAAATGTGCTGCCTGACAATGTTATAGAAAAAGAAAAAAAAAGAAACATTTTCTTAGGAGAAAGTCAAGCAGGCAGCAGAAATTTGCATAAGTGAAGAAGAGAAGAATGTCCCCCAAGATAATGGGGAAAATGTCTCCAGGGAGTGTCTAAGGTCTTTATGGCAGCCCCTCCCAACATAGGCTCGGAGGCCTAGGAGAGAAAATGGTTTCATGGGTGGGGCTCAGGGGTCCTCTGCGGTGTGCAGTCTAGAGACTTGGTGCCTGTAGCTCCAACTGCTCCAGCTATGACTAAAAGGGGCCAAGGTACAGCTCAGGTCATGGCTTCAGATGGTGTAATCCTCAATCCTTGGCAGCTTCCAGGTGGTGTTGAGCTTGTGAATACACAGAAGTCAAGAACTGAGGTTTGGGAACCTCTGCCTAGAACCCAGAGGATGTATGGAAATGCCTGGATGTCCAGGCAGAAGTTTACTGCAAGTGCCAGGCCCTCATGGAGAACCTCGGCTAGGGCAGTGTGGAAGGGAAATTTGGAGTTGGAGAATCACACAGAATCCCCACAAGGGAACAGTCTAGTGAGCTGGGAGAAGAGGGTCACTGTCCTCCAGATGCCAGAATGGTAGATCCACTGACAGCTTACACCATGTACCTGGAAAAGCTGCAGACACTCAATGTCTGCCCATGAAAGCAACTGGGAAGGAGACTGTACCCTACAAACCCACAGGGGCAGAGCTGCCCAAGACCATGGGAACCCACCTCTTACATTGGTATGACCTATATGTGAGCCATAGAGTCAAAATAAATCATTTTGGAGCTCTAAGATTTGACTGCCCCACTGGATTTTAGACTTGTATGGGGCCTTTAGCCCCTTCATTTTCATCAGTTTTTTCCATTTGGAATGGATGTGTTTATCCAATGCCTGTACCTCTATTGTATCTAGAAAGTAAATAACTTGTTTTTGATTTTACAGGCTCATAGACAGAAGAGACTTGCCTCATCTTGGATCAGACTTTGAACTCAGACTTTTAAGTTATTGCCAAAATGAGTTAAGACTTTGGGAGAATACCAGAAAGGCATAATAGGTTTTGAAATGTGAGGACATGAGATTTGGGTGGGACAGGGGTAGAATGATATGGTTTGGCTATGTCTCCAGGCAAATCTCATCTTAAATTATAGTTCTCATAATTCCCATGTATTGTAGAAAGAACCTGGTGGGAGATAATTGAATCATAGGGTGGTTTCCCCCATACTGTTCTGATGGTAGTGAATAAGTCTTATGAGAGCTGATGATTTAATGAAGGGTTACCATTTTTGCTTGTCTCTCATTCTTGTGCTGCTGCTAATGTAAGATGTGACTTTTATCTTTTTCCATGATTGTGAGTCCCCCACACCAGCTGCATGGAACTTTGAGTCCATTAAACCTATTTTTCCTTATCATTACCTAGTCTCAGGTATGGCTTTATCAGCAGTGTGAAAAGGGACTACTACACCTAGCAAACTATTTTATAGAAAAAATATGCTTACAGATAAATTATTTAAATGACAATTATCAAAATGAAACCAGGCTAGTGTTGCAGCTTTTGTAGGTTGGCAAAAAGGATAAAATGGTACCTAATGACTTTTTCTTTCTCCCACATTGCTTGGCAAGTGGGAGGAAGGGATACAGTATTACAGGATTCCTTTGGTGCCACTTTGTAAGCCAGAAATCTCTGTGACTGCTATGACCTCTGCCCAAGTCTTCACTCAGGCTTGCCAGGCTCATTCCTCCCACTGAGCCTGGCAGGGTGTGCTTGGCTTACACCCTTGCCCAGATCCTTTACCTGTCACAGGATCTGCACTCAGCCCACGCCTGGACCTGGTGTGCCATGAGTGGCTTCCATGCTGGGTGCCTGCATCTAGATGAGGGGAATGTGGTGGTGCCTGAAAACTCAGAGATGCCAGCAACCATGGAGCCTAAAGGGGCATTACAGCTCTCGCCTCAGGAGTCCTGAGGTCCGAGCCCCCAGGAAATGTTATAGCTGCCTCTTGTTCCTACAACGTCCAGCTAGACAAATGTGGGTGTATCACAATTTGTTTATTCCTGCCACCTGTAGCTTGGCAAATGGGAATGTGTTATAACTTGTTTAGTCCTGATGCTGACAGTTCAGCAAGTTCTGGGTTCTTGTCCCATGACTAAGAGTAATAAGGTCTGTGGACACTGGAGAGTGAGTAGGGCAGTGAACAATTTTATTGAGTAACAAAAGGAAAGCTCTCAATGGAGAGGGGACCTGAGAATGCATAGCCCTGTGTATGAGAGGAAGCCTGGAAGTGGGTAGCCATCTGTGAGCCTGAGTCTGGGGTTTCTATGTGCTCAAAATAGGGGAGGTGGGTGTGCTGATTGGTTCATGAGTATGCCTGGAAAGATCACCATTTGATTGGCTAAAAGACATTCAGAAAGATCTCACTCTGTTTGTGGACTCCACCTAGAACCCTCAGGTTCAGGCTGGAGGCATGAAAGTTGGGTTTCACTGGGACCTGTCACTGTCTGCCTATGAATTTGTCTGTCTTCTGCTGCTATCACTATCAAGAAAAAACTCTGTTGTTATTGCAGATTGGTCTCTGGGGATGCCTAGGGTTAAAAAGAAAAAGGACTAATATAATGATATATAGGATCATTAAAAACTCTAAAACTAAAATTAGAAAGATGATCTAACTTTATTTGGACATATAGATTTTCTCTCCTTATATATACAGTATGTAAGAAATAAAGATGTATCCAAAATCATTAAAGTTTTAAGAAGTGAAAGTCTACTTTCTAATATTACTGTTTTTGGAAAAACTAAAGTATAATGAATATATAAAATCATGAGTGTTACCAACTAATGGAAAGGATAAATAATTAAAAAGTTAAATTATTCTTTTTCGACCAATCCAGAACTACATGTTCTCCAAATATGTATAGCTCCTTTTAAAAATAGATCTTCATATTATTTATTTGACACATAATTGATTTTTATGTAGGGGTAATTACCTGTCTCTGCCCTCTTTCTCTACATATATATATATATATACACACACACACACACACACACACACATATACATATGCAGTATGTGTATATATTTGTGTTTATTTGTATCAATGAAGAAAAATTTGAGTAGGTAAGAAATTTTTTAAAAGATTTCAAATTCCCATGAGTTTAGAGATAAGATTAACATTTTAGTGTGTAAAACTATACTCTTTTTGCCATGATATATTAATTTATACATAATTGTATACTGACAATATGTATGCGGTGACAGTTTTGTAATCTGGTGTTTTTCAATTAATAGCTGATGAACAATTTTAATAATGTATCATACATAATTTACTCTATATTATTATGTGAATATGATTTTAAGTATTGTATCAAATCTTATAACTTTGATTTTATTCACTTTTGGTTGCTATTATAAATTACATTCATATTTAAAGACTTACATAAAGTCTTTAAAATTCCTCCTGTTAAGTTTCTAATAGCAGACTGGCTGGATTAATGTGTATGTATAAAATTTAACTTTCAGCTCCTTTAACACTCTGTACAATTACAATTTAATCTCTAGCATAGGGTGATGCCTGTTTTCCCATAATTAATATTTTATGAGGTAAATTATATGGTTACATTTTTGTTGCAATATGTTATCCTAGTTAGAAAAAAAGATGAGCGATCACATTTTGGCTTAAGTGCTAAGCCTTAAACTAGAACTTTGTGAAGCCAGTTCATTCACTGAAGCAAGCTGGTTGGGAAAAACCCGTTTTCTCTCTTCTCTTCATCTTTTTTTTTTCCTCCTCACCATTCATCTCCTGCTTCTGTACACACATACTGCACATACACAGACACAATCACAAACACAGATTCAGACTTATATCTAAAAGAAATATGCTTCATTCTACTAAATATTTCACTTAAAATTTATTATTGGAAATGGGAAAACCTTTATCTGAAGAAGTTGCAAAACTCCCTAATAGTTGTTTAATAATTGAACTAAAATGAGTTACATAGTCTTTGTCTCCCTCCCTCCCTCCCTTCCATCCTTCCTTCCTTCCTTCCTTCCTTTTCCTTTCTTCCTTCTGAAACCTGGTTCCAGGACCCAGGGAAAGCTCAGCTCGCTCCTGGGTGGGCTGTGTTCTTCCAGGCTCTTGGCCCTCACTGACCCAAGAATGGGAGAGAGGACCCTGCCAGGCAAGGTGCACTTGCAAGTAAATATGGGACCCCAAAGTGTTTTGCAGAAAGTGATTTATTTAGGCAGGCAGAGAAGAAAAGGAGAAAGAAATGGATAGAGAGAAGAGCAACTCCCATAAGGTCATGCAAGGGGATCCAGATATGAAGTCCACTCAGATGAGGGAGAAGGGGACTTTTAACCTAGGAGATCTTCCCTTCCCATTCAATTTTCCCATCCTATGAAAGGAGTTCCTTTAAACTTCTGAGGAGTGATTTTGATTATTTTCCAATGTGCCTGAAAGTTAAACAAAGAACTCTGAGTCCCCGGATGGAGATGTGGGTGCAAGTATGGCACTGGGAAGTGCTTCCTTTGAAACTACACCCCCTTGTGGACCAGGAAAAGCATACATTCCCTCACTCACTTTTTTTCTTTCACTTTCTTTCTCTTTCTTTCCTTCTTTCCTTCTTTTGTTCTGCCTTTCTTTCTTCCTTCCTTTCTTTCTTTCTCTTTCTTCCTTCCTTCCTTCCTTCCTTCCTTCCTTCCCTCCTTCCTTTTCCTTTATTTCCTTCTCTCTCTCTCTCTCTTCTTCTTTCTCCTTCCACTCTTTTTGTTTGTTTACAGACAATGACTTGCTCTGTCACCCAGGCTGGAGTGCAGTGTAGTGATCATAGCTCACTGCAGCCTCAAACCCCTGGGCTCAAACAATCCTCTTGCCTTAACCTCCCAAGTAGCTGGAATTATAGGTGCTTTCTTAAAAATATTATTACAAAATATTTCAATTAAGCCTTTTCATACTTGTAAAGTATTATCTAATTTATTGCTTATTCTTTACCACAACATTCAAAGTCTGGCTTTCAAAACTCTTTTTATAGTTGAAAAATGAACATACAAAGAGACAGAGCATCCTTCCTGACTTTCCAAAAACAAAAAAAAGCCTTAGAGTTTCTCAGAGGTTTAAATATATAACACATAAAAATATGTGTACATATTTTTGTATACATATATGTATATGTTTTGTATATATATAAAAATATATATATACATATACATGTGTGCCTCTGTCATTAGCTTTATGCTGTGTAGGTGTTTATAGATGGTTGCTTAAATCCCTTCAGGTTGTAAACATGTCCTTAAACGATCTTAGAAAGTAACAACAATACAACAAAAGCAACAGTGGATATTAAAACTGGCCTTTGATTTTGACGAGGAAGAAATAAGACTACCATTAGTTACCTATATTGACCTACGTAACCCAGAAGGAAATCAGACTTTAAATCTAATTCTTGTGACATGGATATAAATACACTATTGTATGCCAGGTGAAAAATAATTTATTAGTCCACAGAGAAAAAATATGCTATTAATTTCTAAAATCATTTGAATCTTACAGAAGAACAATGGGTTAATCTAGGTGGCATTTTAAAGGTTTTGTTTTAAAAAAATCAACAATCAAATAACAATATCAGACATCTTTTTATTTTCATATTTTCCTGTACCTCCATTTGGATCGAAATGGATAATCTTCTCTTGGTTTTAAAGTCATAGCACACATTTAAATTTTGCTACCATAAAAATAGCTTTTCATTGCTTGGAGAATTAAATCAATTACCAAAGATTAATACATTTTAATCCTCTAAGATATGCCACCTAATCCTAAATTTTGAATTGCATTTTCTGTCTTAACATTTAGCCTTTGATGCCAAATGACTAGGACATTTGTTGGTAGGAAATAACAACTCCAGAAAATATTTGTAAAACTATCGTGCTCAGGGACAGTATCCGTCTTTTGCTTCCATCAGGTTTGTTTTATTTCTCAACATCCTAGAGTAACTTTATTTTGCACACTTCTTTGTGTGGTTAAAAAAAAAGGCAACAGCCAAATGGCAATTAAGAATAACAAATCCTGAGTATAAATTCCATCTTGACCCACAATCAAATGAGTTTTATTGGGAGCGTCATTTCCCAAATCTTTCCTTGAGTATAATCTAAATGTGAAATACAGGAATAGCCAAATTCACTATGTTTTAAGAAACAGGCTGATAGTTCTTAATGATAAATATTTCATTTTATCATTTGGAGAACAAGTCCTCTGGCCCAATTTGCCAGAGGTATTCATCTTCATGGAGAGTCTGGCAGACTAGGATTTATTACAAAAGTAATATTTTTTAAATGTCATATTCAGTTTTTCCATATATAAATTGATGAAACAAGACACTAGATGTGAAGATTAAATAATGTTGGACAAATAAATTCTTTTCCAAATTTACTTAACTTTTATCTTCTCAATACCTTGTATAAACATGACATTAAAGCTTTGAGGGTATGTTACTCTATTGAACACAGTTTTAACATGATTTTTTAAAAAGTAAACATCTTTTCATTTTCATGAGAATTAATGGAAAGAAAGATACAAGGAAGAAGAATGAAACAATCAGAGATGAGTAGACATTTTTCTTTTCAGTCTTTGGTTTGGTAAGCAGGAGATAGGGTACATGATGGAGTTAAGTGTAATGATAAAAAAATAACATGTCCTCTCTTTTTGTCAGGAATAAAGACAATTAACTCTTGAGTCACCATATACGAAGCTTAAATGCTCACCGTGTACGAAGCAAAAATAACTTGGCAAAAGTCTGTGGACCTGAGGTTACTTTCTCTCAGTTTTCCTTTTCCTCAGTTTTCATCAGGCATGGATGCTGAATTGTTAGGCAATTACCTTTCCATAAGGTACATTTTTTTTTAGGGAATATACAAAGATTGGGAGAAGACTGACCAACAGGAATGAATGGGGCACTGCAAAGATAATCTCCAGTCTCAGTCAGTAGGAACCAAAGTTGAACAGAGTCAGCCAGAGAAAACTGTTAGGTTCTATGTGAGCCATGAGTTGTGTATCCTGCAGAACTTTTCTGTGAGTACAGTAGCCAAGACTGCAGGTGGACCAGAGGATCCAGATCAGTTGGAATATACATCATGCTATATTTGCTCTGCTGAGTTCCTCTAACGAGAAAGAAAAAGAAGAGGAAAAGGTAGGTAAAGTGTCTTTTAAAAATTCCCACAACATGTAATTCCTCAAGAAATAGAACACTCTTTATTTAAGCCTACGTCTACAGCCCTTTCCACTACACTTCAGGTATTTGCAAGAACCTGTGTATCTCTGATCAAGCTACGTTATCTCTGAATTATTGTTCAGCTCTAAATTTCTATGAAATATTTTATTTAAATTTGTTAGGGATGAAATGAAAATTTTAGACATAACTTTTGTCCTATTAAGTTTACTACTTATTTAGGAAAAAGCAAAGACAAAAAGACCTATTATATAAATATTAAGGCAAAACGAATACCAATAGTAATAACCAAAGAAATTAAAAAGACAGAAAAGCATAATTATTTAACATGAGTCATGCAAAAAAATGGATATTAAAATTTTGGTATAAGAATAATTTATAAACATTTGAAGTACTGTGTAAGGAATGTTAGGAGACACACCTTGACATATTTGCTTATTTATACAACTCAATACTGTATGCTATAAAAAATGTTATGCAGTGGGAAGTCAGAAATAAATAAAGCAAAAGGAAAGTCCTGTCCTCAAGAAGCTTACAGTCTAAGCTTAAGAGAGACTAAACACAGTAAACAAAGTAAGCACAAAGTAAGTTGGATTAGTGTGTTTGGGGAGTGTTCATAATAAAAACAAATGTTACAAGTGTAATACAGACATGCATCTCTTAACAGGGTTATGGTCTGATAAAGGCATCATTAGGCAATTTTGTCACTGTGTGAACATAATAGAGTGTTCTTACACAAACTAGACCTGATAGCCTACTTACACTTAGGCTATGTGTGATATCCTATTGCTTCTAGGGTACAAATCTATACAGCATGTTACTGTACTGAATACTATGAGAAGCTGTGAGACAATGGTAAGTATTTGTGTATCTAAACATAGGAAAGGTATAATGAAAATGCAGTATAAGAGTTAAAACGTGGTACAGCAGTTACTGTGAATGGAGATTTAAGGACAGAAAGTGGTTCTGGGTGAGTCAGTGGGTGAGTGGTGAGTAAATATGAAGGACTAGGACATTACTGTGTATTTCTCTAGACCTTTTAAACACTGTAAACTTAAGCTACAGTAAATTTTAAAAGAAGGGAATTTTCTTTATTTAATAATAAAATTAGCTTGCAGTAATTGTTTCACTTTATAAACTTTTAAATTTTAACTTTTTGATTCTTTTGTAATAACACAGCTTAAAACACAAATATGTTATACTGATATACAAATATATTTTTCTTTCTTTATGTCTTTATTGTATAATCTTGGTTCTAGTTTTAAATTCATTTATTTTATTTTATTTACTTTTTAACTTTTTGTTAAAAACTAAGACACAAGCACATATATTAGCCTAGGCCTTCATAGGGTCAGGATCATCAATATCACTGTGTTCTACCTTCACATCTTGTCCCACTGGAAAACCTTCAGGGACAGTAACAGGCATGGAGCTTCCATCTCTTATGATAATAATGTCTTCTGCTCGCATACCTCCTGAAAATGTGCCTGAGACCGATTAACAGTTAACTTTAAAAAATATAAGTAGAAGTCTAAAAAAACAATAAAAATATAGTATACATAAATCAGTAATATAGTCTATTATTATTACTGTATTATTATTATAAAATACAGAAGTGAGTAATGTAGTCTATTATTATCAAGCATTATGCACTGTATGTAATTGTTTGTGCTATATTTTTATACAACTCATGGCTCAGAATGTTTGTTTACAACAGCATTGTCATAGACACATATGTAATGCATTGTGCTAGGACATTACAACTACAAAATCACTAGGAGATAGAGATTTCTCAGCTCCATTATAATCCTGTAGTACCATAGTTGTATGTGCAGTCCATTGATGACCAAAACACACCTCGTTATGAATAAGTGTGGAGGTAAGGGAGACTAGTAATTAATACTGAGACAAAGTAGGGTTCTTGAAGGGGAAAGCAATAGGATATTAAACTCTAAACACTGAGAGTGAACAGACTTTTCAGTGTGCTAATGATTGGGCTCTGAGTTTGGATTTTGTGTAATAGGTAGTATGGAATTACTAAAAAGTTCCAATCAAGGGAGTGGCATATTTAAAACTTCTATTTAGGAAAAAAGATCTAGCCACGACAAACAGAGAGGGGACAGAAACTTTTAAAATTACTGGAGCCCAGTTAAATGTACATAGCAATGCAAGGTTACATAAAGATCTTTTGCTACTTCATCTTACTAGAATTCCCCTTAAAAAGTTGTTACAGAAGAGAAACTTGCTCTCAACATCCTCAAATTTTGTAGAACTATCTGCCGAATGGGCAGGAGGATAAAATCAGGAAAACAAGAAACCTTGGTGATAATCTATTATTTGTTCATTTAAATGAACAAATTAATTTGTGAGTTTGAATACATCACAAATGAATTTGAATAAATATTGTACAGCTATATAAACAATTTTCTCACAAAATCTATTTTCAGTACCTGTGATGTACCAGGAATATGGTGAATGCTAGGAAACCATGATTAAGAAGATGCGATGGTCCTCTGGGGAGATGTGAAATTCACACAGTATCCCTTCAGTGTAGTAGGGAAAGGATAGAAGTATGTTTTGAAGCAAAAGAGGAAGAGAGAAGAGAAGAGGTGATTCGCTATGCCTCTGGGAGGAAAAGGAGAATAAGAAACTTACTCCCAAGAAATTTATGATTAAGCTGAGTCTTTTAAAATACTAAAAAAAGATTAGCAATGGGGTAATAAAATGTCCACTAGGGAAGATGTATCAGATAGATAAGAGACAAGGGGTTTAGTGCAGGGCATTATTGGTGGAAGGAACTACCATGATAAAGGTTTTTAAGCCAAAAATGGGTTTGTCTACAACTGTTGTTGAGGAAATAGAAAATAAAGCTTTTCTATGAAAATAATAATACATAATGAATATATCATTGCTAGCAAAATCAACCACGGTGAAAGAACTTTTGATGTGTCTAAGTGAACACTTGCAATCCAGAATTGAAATACAATGATTGAATCATGGAAGAGCAGTCAGGAATGGACATTAAAATGTAGGATTTAATTGTGCAACAAGAAACATAAGAAATACTTTTTTTTTAGCTTAAAATTAAATATTTTTAAATTATTTTATTTCTTCCAATGTCATAAGCCCTAGAATTAAGTGAAACTTCTAACTAGATTTGGCAATGAGGCAAATGATTCGTATCTCCATTTTTATTATTATATTTTGGCTTACTTCTTTTCACTCACAGAAAAAAAAATAGAGGTCATTTAACTATTTTTCCTAATTCTACTGTTTAAACTATATAACAGTTCAAATTATATTATCTTTTATATTATACATTTATAACCCTTAAAAATCAGTATTTCACACTACCCTGTGATCTGAAGTAGCAAAGGGAGAAATTTTTTTTCTCAGATTTTTTTGCTTACATAAATATATTAAAATTCCTTTTTTTTCCTTTGCCAGAAATCCCTTTCACATAGAATGAAATTATGGTTTTATAAAATTAGGAATAAAATACTAAAGGAAATCTCTTACAGATGTTTATACTGAAATAAAACATAGGCAGTTTCTAGTTAAAATTCCTCATATTATAATTGTCTAGAGAATGTTCTATAGGTTAGAGCTGTTTAAAGATTGAATTGGACTTCTTCAGGAGGTAATGAGTGTCTCATCAGGGAGAAACAGAATGAATTTAAAACATATGGTGACATTCATGAGTGTAGAGCTCTAAGTGAAATTATTTGTTCAACATTACTCAAGTGATTTGGACTTAAGTCTTTTTTAACTACCTGAACTCTGTCTTTCACATATCAAATATTTAATATTCATCAAAGTAATGATGTGATTTTTCATTAAGTAATGCTTAGCAACCAAAAGTGAATACTCTCTCTCAAATAAACAAACTAATATTCCTTCTTCAAGAATTATATAAAATTTAGAAAAAGCAAATTGTTAACTTACCATTCCATTTTTCTTTGTGCCAGAAAATTTTGGGTCTGAAAATCAAAGTTCTTTTAATTAAAATCCTCCATCCAAATCTAGATTATACTTTTATAGTAAGATATTAAGTGGCTGCAGTTACTCTTTCAGAACTTGATACTTTAGAGTGAGCATAAAATTCTTGAAACTGTTTGGGCATATCCTTGGGCTGATTTAAACCTCTTGGGGTTAATGTAATAGAAACAGATTTGCCTTGGGACTGCTAAAAGTGTCTCCTCCAGCTGTTTTTTATTGGTCAACTGCTATCCTGAGAACAAAGTGACTTATGGAACAGATGCTTAGAAATTTTTTGTTTACTCCAGTGTAATAAGCAATGCAGCATTGAAGCATGCTAGGTCAGTTGATGACTGTGGGAGTAGTCTTGACACATATTTTTTAAAATGTATTTATAGTAACTTTTTTTCTATTTATTCAGTTGACACATATTTATATGTACTCTTTCAGGACCTAGGAAAATTGTTGTAAAATATTTCATTTCTAAGAAAACCCCAAAAGCATAGACACAAAAAAGATTTTTTTGGGAAGTGAAAATATTCTTTTTGGTACTATAATGATGAATACATGTCATTAGATGTTCAGATCCATAGAATGTATAACACCAAGAGTGAACCCTCATGTAAACTATGGACTTTAGGTTATTATGATTTGTCCATGTAGGTTCAGCATTTATAACAAATATGCCACTGTGGAGGGGAATGTTAATAAGGGAGGAGGCTATGTATGTGAAGGAATCTTCTCAATTTTCCTGTAAATCTACAAATTCTCTAAAATAATATTTAAAAATTAATGGTAAGTCTTCTGAATTATGTAAAATAGGGTGATGTGGCAGAGGATATTTGAAGTCTGTTCTAGCTAGATTATCAGAAAAATATTTATTGATATTTGAGTTGGGAGGAAAGGTGTGCAAAGACCTGGGGACGTGTGTAGAAGCTTTCCAAGAAATAGACATATAAATCGAAAAGCTATCACACAAAAATGTGCTTGGTCACTTTTAAAGACAGAAAAAGGCCCATTGAGCCATACTTTAGAAAAGGTGAAGAGTAGTTAGTGAAAGACCTTCTATGACATAATAACTTCAATTTTATTCACATTGTTATAAAACTGTTGGATTTTAAATATTTGAACAGTGAACATATGATTTATTTTGCCTTGTAAAGTTGAATCATGTAGGGCAGTTGTGGAGTCAAGCTGTTCAGTATAGAGACTCTTGCAGTAAAGAGTTCAGGTAAGAGCCATTGGCAACTTGGATAGGGTTGTAATATTGAAGAGAATAACAGATCTGATTCAGAATATATTTTAGACACTGAGCCAGCAGAACTTACACATTGGATAAGAAATTTAAAGGAAAAGAATAAAATAGAGTTATGCTTAGATTTTTGGCTTTAATTATTAAGTGAAGCAAATCTGAGGGTAAAGTAGGTATATGTGTGTGTGAGACACTGACCACCACCTGAGGAAGTCTGGCCTGCAGACCCTGACTCAATGGCAGATGAATGAATGCACTCTCCAACCTGGTTCAGTGATACAAGTGGGCTAGGGATGACTGTTGGCTGCTTTCAGAGGGCGAAATGCAACCATTTGACCAAGACTCCCTGTTCATCCACACTTTTATTCCCCAGATGTTACAATAGAGCTCCTAAGTGAACACATTTGTGGATAATTAACATGATTAAGAGAATGGTTTCAAGACTGATAAAAGTTTTAGGTTCTGGGGCCCAGAGTAAATACTATTAACAGGTAATTCTTCTTTGATCTTCCCCTGAGAGGACCACCCAGTACAAAATTTACATGAGTAAACAGAGTGGAGATAAAGGGATGTGGGGTAAGCAGACTTAAACTTGGAAGGCCTCCCTATCTCTTTCCTATGCTAGTATTAATTAAGCAGCTGCTTTCAGCATGCCTCAATAACAATCTATAACTTTTCTTAATCATTAATATCTTACCAGCCACCCCGATTGAATATCAGCATGTGTGGTGGGTGTGGGAATCAATAACTGAAATTTTGAGACGCTTGTAGACATCTCAATAGCATACATTGACTATTGGCTACACTACTCTGGAACTTGGGAAATGAATAGTGACTAGGAACAAGTCAGGCTGTTATGACATTGCAGAGAACTAGAGAAGATTTTGTTCAGTGAAAGAGAGAGTAGTCAATTATTTCAAATGCAGTTGTTAAGTAAGAAGGGAAAATTTGCCCATTTATTTGACAAGATAATGTCAGTGAGTCATTGACTTTAATCAGTAACTCAATTACACTAATTAAATATTTTGGACTTAGAAATCTTAACTGCCTTATGATTGTCAATAATGCAGTAATAGTAATATAATCAGTAGAGTCAGGAATTTCACACATGTACAAATAACTGGGGAGCCATTTCATGAACACCAGACATCATATTCAGTTTGATGCATACGAGTAAACTTTTGGAAGTTGAAACAAGGCAGCAACTAGCTCTTACAGAAGTCACTTGACAATCTAAAGAAGGGAGATTCTGTGGTTATTAGGCATTTGGCATTTTTTCTGTATTTATGCTTTATCATTTATTATTTCTGATATTAACTGTGAACTGAAAAAGATTAAACTTACTTTCTTACTTATGGGAACATAAATATGGAAGAGTAGAATCAAATTATCCTATTATAAATATCAATAAATAAGCCATCTTAAAGAGAATAAACTACATAGGTAATTATAACCTGAAAAGACATGGTGCCTATATAACTCTATGTTAAATTATAACTAAAGAGATTAACTTCCCTTGGTACATTTTGATCAAATATTCTCATAGTTAATTACCAATTATAAGGAATCCTGGAGACCTCTATACAAACGCAGTACAAATTGGTATACTGGCCTTTTGTTAAAAATTTTTAATTAGTTGATCTTTTTAGTTGCTGAATTCTTCTTTCTATGATAAACCTTCAGTTTCCTTAAGGATACCACAATGAATTTTATCCCATAGCTCCCGCTGTTAAAAAGTAAATTTGTGGAGCAGATAGAATCCGTACCACTTCTGTTTTTATTTTATACATGGGTGAGAGTTCAGGCTAAAACATAAAATAAAAGATGGGTGACCAGAAATTCTTGCTATAATTTTGAACTTTTTTGTAATCCCTAGTAAGTCACCTAACTTCTTTAGAAGTCACTGTCTGAAGTAATGAAGTCAAGAAGGAAAGATACAGGCTTTCTATCTTTCAGAGACAGCAGCAAAATAATAATCAAGATTTTTGAATGAAAATGGAGAGAGGCTGTTTCTTTACAAGTAAAGAAATAAATGTCAGTGATTCTGAAAAATTAATATACCTATGGAAATAAAAGCCTTTATTTTCTTCTCAAAACATGTATAGTTCTATTCTACTGCAGTTAATATAAAAAGCATAAAGTTCCTATGAAAGTATAAGAAAAATCATCTTTAAAGTGAATGTTAGAAATAAACTTCAGTCTGTTTTGTTATACAATGCCCTTTTCATACTATAATTTCTACCTGAAATTCACATTTGATTTAGATAATTAGTTGTTTTAATTTCTTTAAGAACATAAGCAAAAATATTGACTTGGCTTCCTTTTGATATCTGCCAGTAGCCCCAGACACAGTTTTGAATAAGAATATGCATATACTCAATTAGAGATTTGATAATGTATTTTTCAATGATAAAGTTAATACATATGCAAGCTATTTACTATTGCATCCAGATACTTGTATCAAATACATCTTAGGCAGAATTGGTTTTAGACTAATTTGCAAGGAAGATAACATTTGCTTATTGGTCATCCATTCTTTGCTATGTAAATGTTTTACCTTAAAAAATCCAAAATATGTAAAGATTTCTTTGTTTCTTCATCTTACACATTAGCATTATTTTATTTTCTTACTTTTATAGACAATGTCCTAGGACATGGACATTGAATTCCTTCCACTTCACTTCATCATATTTACCTGATAGCTGGCCAATTTCCCCATAGTCTTCTAAGTGGTTAATTCATTAATTTCTTTGCTTACAATTTACCAGTTATTTAACAAAGAATTAGGCTCTGGCTTTAACATAGGCAAAGATAAATTATAGTTTCTTCTCTCAAAGAATGTATAGTATAAAGTAGCAAATAAGGAAGTATGCAGGAAAACTTTAATATAAGTCATCTTAGAGGTATTTTATGACAAACTAAGATGTATTAGATCACAAAGTAATCCATAGGAATTTGTGGATTATTGATGTACTATATATGATTTGGTGGGATAACTGTGAATGCATTTTGAAAATATTAAGGCCTTTAAAATGCGGTAATAATGCTAATCATATATAAAGTTTTAGTGCACAGGCCTTTCAGGTCCAGATTGTCAAAAATCTTGATATAAGATAAATAAATGCAATTAAGATAACTCATTTTTATTCTTTTCCTATTATTGTCACTTAAAAAAAATCCTCACCCCAATGCTATTAGTCTTCACAGAAGCAGAAAACTTAAATCCCTTAGTTTATGCCTTGGGCCCAGTCACAGAACTGAAATAGAATTTTTGTAGGCAGAGCAGTTAGAAATAATGTTTTTCCTCAATATTTGTCACTTTTTAGACCTAATTTCCTTTTTCCAAGATGGTATGTAAGAGGCTTTGAGTGTGCCTCAGTCACTTGGAAATAGCAAGATAGTGCAGAAATATCAACATGCGAGCTTTATTTCAAGAGGGTAAATGGGAATCCATCAGAATTATTAAGGACATTCCTAATCCTGGGGTGGAGAATGTGGACAAACATCTTCCTTGGTGGTGTCTGGCTGATAAAAGTGAGTGAAGGCCTCGTATGTAAGAGAGGCAGAGAGCCTCCCTCTGTGACTCATCTTTCCACTTGGGATCTAAGAAACCCAGACTGAGGAAGAACATTTTATTTCTCCTAAGCCCTGGAACTGACTTGGGGAGAGACTTAGGGATACTGAGAAGTAAAAACAAAGAAGAAAAAGCTGCAGGTGTTTTCCAATACTAGGGACCAAGAGCAGGACACCATTTTTAATTCAGGTGCATACAGAGCCAGTCATTCTTTGGCAAACTGACAGCATGGCTATGCAGGCATTTCAGGCTTTGGCCAGAGATTGGACCACTTGCTCTGGAGCAGGATGCCTCCCTGGCCAGAACTGTGGAAGGCACCTCGGCAGTAGGTGCTGGAATTCTGCTTCCCCCCATTGCAGAACTGAGGCTGGAGGAGAGCTGCTACAGCTGCAATTTCTCCTTTGTGATGAGATATGCAGTCAAGGCCAGCTTGACAAGGTAAAACCAGTCTCTATGTGTCATTGCTGGGTGTCCCAACCTACTCCCCTGAGATCATGCTCCAGTGTGGGGCCCTGTTGGCTCCATGCCCAGGTCAATCTACAGGCATTCAAAGAATCCCCTCACCTGGAACAGTCCTGAGCTACTCTCATTCTTCCTTTGCATATATCATGGTAGACTGGGGCCCTTGCCACTACAAACCAAGCAGAACTTGAGGCATTCAGAGAACCTACATGCATGAACTAGAGGTCTGAGTCACTTTACCTTTCCTGTGCAGACATTCTGGTACAAGCAGATCTCCTCCATTTCATGCCCATGCAGATCTCCAGGAACCCAATCACCTGGTACATTAGCCTGAGCTGTCCCATCCTTCCAGGGCATAGATTGTGGTGCAGTGGTACTCTCCCTGCTCCACACCCAAGCATATCTCCAGGCATTTGGAGAAACTGCTTGCCTAGACCAACAGCCTAAGCTGCCCCACCCTTCCTATGTAGAGATTATGGTGCAGTTCGGCCTTCTTCACTCAATGCCCAGGCAGATATCCAAGCATTCTGAATACACATTCTCCTGAATCAGGAGACTGAGTTGATCCACCCTTCCTGCGCAGAGATTATAGTGCTCCAGGACCTTCTCCAATCTGCAGCCAGGCAGATCTCCAGGAATCTGGAGCACCCACTATCTTGAATTAGGAGTTCAGGCTGCTCTGCCTCCCCATGTAGAGAACTTGGGGTCAAAGAGGTTTCCTAGATCCATGCATAGGCACACTGCTGGGTGCTTTGTGGCCACCCACTGGATATTCCCATGGTACTTGTGCATGTGCCTGCCATAAGAGGAACTGTAGGTGTCCATGCCCGTGTCCAGCTCTGCCCATCTTGCCTGTCACTCACCCAGGGATAAGTAGGTAGCTCAGACCACTGTGTACTTCGTGGATAAGTCCATTGCCTGAGGTAACACAGAGCTTTTCCAAGTAAATAAGGATCAAGTATATATCTAGTCACGTTGGCTGCACTGGATGTTACACATAAGGGCCATCTACCTATTTATAGATTGAATCAGACAGTCCAATGTGAAACCTGCTGAAAGAAGTGCATAAGGCTAGAGAAGCCAAGTAAAAAGACCCTAGCCATTATTTTCTACAGTCAAACCCCTTAGGGAGGGAGGAACACATAAAGGAAAAAATAATAATAAGATTATTAATTTAGGGAAAGAAAGGAAAAGAAAAAAATTCTCTCATATGAAATATAACAGGAATCAGAAGTGCCAGAGTCTCCAGATGAGAAGGAAGGAACCAGTGGTAATGCAGCACATTGAAAAACCTGAATGTAGTGGCAAACCAAATAATCACACTCTCCAGCATGGTCCCTAATGAAAATGGAAACTCAGAAATGACAGATACAGAATTCAAAGTATGGAGAAAGAAAACTCAATGAAATCTAGGACAAGGATGAAAATAAACACAAAGAAACTTCTAAAGCAATTCAATAAATGAAGGAAAAGATAAACATCTTAAAAAGAAATAAATCACAGCTTCAGCATTTGAAAAATTTACTTAAGAAATTTCAAAATACGAGGAGAGATCCAAAATGGCTGACCACTAGCAGCTCAGGATTGTAGCTCCCAGTGGGAAAGTGCGGAGAATGAGAGGACGCCACACTTTCAGATGAATTTTTGTTGCTCACGGACCAGGAAATTCCCAGCGGAGGAGCCCCACAGGTCTCCAGGGCGACTCTTGTGGCCTGCGCGGTGGTTTTGCTGGCACCTCGGTGCGGCAGTTCTTGGTGCAGAGTGAGCGGGACTGGGTCCCATTTTGGCCGATTCCCAGGCAGAAAAGCACCATCAATCTTAACACTGCTGTTTTGGTAAGCGCAGTGGATTGCTCAGATTTCGGCGCTGGGAATTAACAAGTTGGACATCAACTCAGAAACCTAATTTGAAAGTCAGAAATCACAAAGACGACAGGTGAATAAATTTACAATGATGGGAAGAAACCAGCATAAAAAGGCTGAGAATACCCAAAATCAGAATGCCTCTCCCTCTACAGGGGATCACAGTTCCTCATCAGCAATGGAACAAGCCCTAATGGAGAACGAGTGCGTTCCATTAACAGAACTAGGCTTCAGAAGTTGGATGATAAGAAACTTCTGTGAATTAAAAGAACTTGTTCTAACCCAATGCAAAGAAACTAAGAACTTTGAAAATAGGTTTGACAAAATGCTAACGAGAATAGACAATTTGGAGAGGAATATAGGTGAATTAATGGAGCTGAAAAACACAACATGAGAACTTCACAAAGTAAGCACAAGTTTTAACGGTCGAATTGATCAAGCAGAAGAAAGGATATAAGAGTTTGAAGACCAACTTAATGAAATAAAGCGAGAAGTCAAGATTAGAGAAGAAAGGATAAAAAAGAATGAGCAAAGTCTCCAAGAAATATGGGACTATGTGAAAAGACCTAATCTATATTTGATAGGTGTACCTGAATGTGATGAAGAGAATGAATCCAAGTTGGAAAATACTCTTCAGGAGATTATTCAGGAAAACTTTCCCAACCTAGTAAGACAGGACAATATTCAACTCCAGGTAATACAGAGAACATCACAAAGATATTTCTCAAGAAGACTAACCCCAAGGCACATAATCATCAGATTCATTAGGGTTGAAATGAAGGAGAAAATACTAAGAGCAGCCAGAGAGAAAGGTCAGGTTACCCACAAAGGGAAGCCTATCAGACTTACAGCAGATCTCTCAGCAGAAACCCTACAAGCCAGAAAAGAGTGGGGGCCAATATTCAACATCCTTAAAGAAAAGAACTTTCAACCCAGAATTTCATATCCAGCCAAACTGAGCTTCAAAAGCGAAGGAAAGATAAAATATTTTGCAAACAAGCAAGTACTTAGAGATTTTACCATCACCAGGCCTGCTTTGCAGAAGCTTCTGAAAGAAGCGCTATACATATAAAGGAGCAACCAGTATCAGCCTTTCCAAAAGTATATCCAGCTGGCATCAAATGGCAGTATTAAACTCATATATATTATTAACTGGATAAAAAACCAAAACCCATCGGTATGCTGTATCCAGACCCATCTCACATGCAACGATACACAAAGACTCAAAACAAAGGCACAGAGGAAGATTTATCAACCAAACGGAGAGCAAACATAAATACATAAATAAATAAAAAGCAGGAGTTGCAATTCTCACCTCTGATAAAATAGACTTTAAAGCAACAAAGATCAAAAGAGGCAAAGAAGGACATTACATAATGGTAAAAGGATCAATGCAACAAGAAGAGCTAACGATCCTATATATAACACGTACCCAATACAGGAGCACCCAGATACGTAAGACAAGTTCTTAATGACTTATAAAGAGACTTAGCCTTCCACACAATAATAATGGGAGACTGTAACATCACATTGTCAATATTAGACAGATCAACGAGACAGAAAATTAACAAGGATATCCAGGACTTGAACTCAGACCCGGAACAAGTAAACTTAATAAACATTTATAGAACTCTCTACTTCAAATACACAAAACATACATTCTTATCAGTACCACATCACACCTATTCCAAAAGTGACTACATAATTGGAAGTATATCACTCCTCAATAATTGCATAGCATTTCATAGGTTTAAATGAAATATTGGTTGGCTGTTTGTTTGTTATTTTCTTCCCCTATTCCTTCCTGTCTCCATTGTTAAGCACAATTATTGGCATAAAAGAGGTTTTCAATTCCCATTTTTAGACTGCATTCTAGCCTGGGCAATAAAGCAATACTCCCATTCTCTCTCCCTCTTTCTCTTCCTTTTTCTTCCTCTTCTTTTTTTTTTCTTTCTCTCTTTCTTCCTTTTTTTCTAAAAAAAAAAGAAAGAAAGAAAAAGAAATTTCAAAATACAATTGAAAGAGTCATCAGTAGATTTGACTGAGATGAAGGACAGATTTTAGAGTTTGAATTTCGCTCTTTCAAACTAACAAAGTCAGACAAAAGTAAAGAGAAAAGAATGAATAAAGTCTTTGAAATATGGGATTATATAAAGCAACCCAACATGAATTATTGGCATTTTTGAGAGAGAATGAGAAAAATTAGACAACCTAAAAAATATATTCAAGAGGATAATTTAAGAAAATTTTGCAATAAATATAATCTTGCAAGAAATATAGATATCCAGATACAAGAAATCCAAAGAAAACCTGCATGATGTTATGTAAAACAAATATCACCATGGTCACCAGACTGTCCAAGATCAAAACCAAAGAAAAAAATCTTAAAGATAGCTATAGACAAAGGTCAGATCATATACAAATCAACCCATCAGCTGAACAGCAAACTTATCAGCAGAAACCTTACAAGTCAGTAGATATTGGGGGCCTATTTTTGGTATTCCTTAAAAAGAGAAATTTCAATCAAGAATTTCAAATCCTGATAAACTAAGCTTTATAAGTAAAGGGGCAATACAATCTCCAGACAAGCAAACACTAAGAGAATTTGATATAATAACACTTGCTTCCACAAAAACAAACTTGAGTACATAGCCCACAGATTCTATAAAGCAACAACACAATAAAAACTACAAAGCAACCAGCTAGCAACTTCATGAGAGAAACAAAACCTCACATATTGATATTAATGTTGAATTTAAATAGTCTAAGCAACCCACTTCAAAGGCTCAGAGTTGAAAGTTGGATAAAAAAATAAGGCCCATTTATCTTCTATCTTCAAGAGACCCATTCACATGTAATGACATCCATATATTCAAATTTAAAGTTGGAAAAAAACAGGCAAACAGAAAACAAAATAGAGCTGGGGTACCTATTCATTGTTTTTACTAACACCGACAAAAAAGAGCATTTATCATGATACAAAATTCAATTCTACAAGAAGATTTAACTGTCTTAAATATATAGACATACAGCATAAGTGTCTTAAATATATAGACATACACCCAGATTCATAAAAAAAGTACTTTCAGACCTACAAACAAACATCCACACAATAATAGTTGGAAACTTTGACACCCATGGACAGTATTAGACAGAAAACTAACAAAGACAGAGAACTAACAAAAACTAACTATTGAGACACAAAACTTACAAAGACAATCTGGACTTAAATTTGACACTTGAGCAATCGAACCTAATAGACATCTACAGAATACTTCACCCATTAAACACAGCACATATATTTTTCTCATCTACATGGAACATACTTTAAGATTGACCACATGCTCAGCTGTAAACCAAGTCTCAATAAATTCAAAAAAATCAAAATACTACTGACCATTCTGTTGGATCAAATGGAATAAAAAGCAATCAATAAAAAGAAGATCTCTCAAAACCACAGTGGAAAGTAAATAACTTTTAGGTAAACAAATAAATTAAGACAAAATAAATAACAACAGAGACATAGCATACCAAAATCTCTGGGATGCAGCAAAAGCAGCATAAGATGAAGGTTGATATCACTAAACACTGACCTCAAAAAGTCAGAAAGATCTCAAAGCCAGAGATATCACATTACCTGCTCCTTTGAGCATTTCTTGTAGTGCCAGTCTAGTGATGACAAATTCCCTCTACATTTTCCTGTCTGGAAAGACTATTTGTTCTTCACTTATGAAGGTTATTCTGGCAGGACATAAAATTATTGGCAAACAGATTTTTTATTTTAGCACTTTGAAAATGCCATCTCTTTTGACCAGTAAGGTTTCTGCTGATATGTTTGCTGTTACTCTGAGAGGATATCCTTTATAGATGTCTAGATGCTTTTCTCTTGCAAATTTTAAAATTATTTTTTTCACCTTGACTTTAGACATTATTAATATAATATGCTATGGTGATGGCCTTTTTGCAATGCATTTCCTGGTCATTGCTGGGCCTCCTGTAACTAAATGCTTAATTCTCTTGCTAGACGTAGAAAGTTTTCATTGATTATTTTTCTAAATAAAATTTTTACACTTGTTGATATCTCTTCCACCTCAGGAATATTCATCATTTATACGCTCAGTCACTTATGTACTCCAAGACATCTTAACATCTTTGTTCATTCTTTATTTCTTTTTCCTTATTTTTGTTTTATTGGATTAATTAAAAAGACCTGTCTTCAAGTTCTGAGATTTTTTACTTCTGCTTGGTCTAGATTATTATTAAAGCTTTAGAATGCATTTTGTATTTTCTTCATTGAATTTTTAGTTTCAGAATTTCTGCATAGTTTTTGTTTTTAAAGATATCTTTGCTATATTTCTCATTCATATCTTGAACTGATTTTCTTATTTTTTTATATTGGTTTCCAGATTTTTCTTGTATCTCATTGAGCTTCTTTAAAATCAATATTTCAAATTGTTTATGTGGCATTTAATGAAATGTTTTGTTGTCAGGATTTGCTGCTGGGGAATTGTTGTATTCTTTTGGTGGTGTCATATTTTCCTGCTTTTTTATAATTCCTATGTCCTTCCCTTGACATCTGTATTTCTAGTGAAGCAATTTCTTATTTCTATTTTTTAAAAATGCTTTTGTAGAGAAGAATATTTTTCTTACGATACTTCTATTTTCTTGTTTGGGTAAGATAGCTTTGATTTTGGTGGCTTTCAGTGTTGTGGCTTTTGTATGACCTCTTCAGCACTACACAGGTTCAGTGGTATATGTGATTTCCTTGGTGGCTTTGGGTGAGGTTATTAATTTATGTTATGGCTTAATTTTGCCGAGAATTTGGGCACCATCTGAGATGGTTTTCAGGACACAGTGGTGGCAGCAGTGGCCTGAATGTGTCTGTTGTTAGGCCTCAGACCAGCTTATGCAGATTTCCATATGAATGGGTCCTAGAGGGCTGGTTCTTGGGCCTTCAGTTGGCTAGCTTGAAAACCACTAGTGGAAGTGGTGAGCCACATATGTAGGTGGGTTCTCTGTTCCCTGGAGAGAGCTGAAGCGGTAAAGGTGGTGAAGCAGTGCACCCAAGGTGTACATGTTGGTGTTGCTGGCAGCTGTGATATGTTGTGTCAGCTAGTCCCTAGTCCTACAGTCTCTTGTGCAAGGGAGATTGGCATTTGCAAAGTTTGCTTAAAAGAGCTTGTCCCTCCCTTGTTCCTCCCCAGTCTGGGTGGTGATTTCAGCTTGCATCCCTTCAAACTTGGCACAAGGATGAGGCACAGCCCAGCATTAAATTCTCAAAATGATGCCAGCTGTGGGCCTGTGACCAAGGAGGTTAGGGCCTCCTCAGGCTGGCAGCATGAGCAAGAAGCTGTGGATAGTGCCGTCCACTTGAGTTTTGTTCTCACAGCAACCCATAACAGGGTGATGGGTATTGTCTCAGATATGTGTCAAAAAGCCTTCTTTCCTTGTTGCTCCTCAGCTGGACAGCAGCTGCAGCTGCATCAGCCAGAACTCATCCGGGAGGCAGGGCACAACCCAGCATTAAATTCTCAAAATGGTGTGTTGGGCCTGGGACCAGAGAGGTCAGGGCTCCTCTCAGACTAGCATCCTGGGTAAAAAACTGTGGGGAGTGTGATCCTCTCATGACTCAGTCTTAACTGCAGCCTGCAGCAGGGTGATAGGGACCCTCCCAGGGTTTCATAGGTGTGCCTAGTCTTTTCTCTCCCTTCTTGGAGCAATGAAGCAGGAGCCATGTCTGTTGATACCCAGCATCTAGGTTTTCAAAATGACACCCAGCTGAAGCTGCTTAAGGATTGGATGCCTGTGGGTTTCCTTTCTGGAGCAATGTCTCTGTGCAACTTCATATGTCTGGCAGAGGCCCTAATGGGTTGAGGATATCTCCCATAGCTGATCAGGAAAGTCCATTTTGAACTGTGGAACCCTGGGGGTTTCTGTCTTAATGTCCCACGTGCAGGAGCCTCTCATAGCTGTCAGCCAGTCTCTTGACAAGTAAGCTGCCTCGAACACTCTCCTTACTTACTTCTGGTGCTTCCTGTCATTTCTCTTGTGAATCCCAGCAGATGTGTTTGAAATGTATCTACTTACAATTCTGCTTAATATAGATAGATGGCTGAATACATATAGGTAGAATGTACCTCCTCTCACATATCTATCTAATATAGATAGATGGCTGACTACATATAGGTAGAATGTACCTCCTCTCATATATCTATCTAATATAGATAGATGGCTGACTACATATAGGTAGAATGTACCTCCTCTCATATATCTATCTAATATAGATAGATGGCTGACTACATATAGGTAGAATGTACCTCCTCTTATATATCTATCTAATATAGATAGATGGCTGACTACATATAGGTAGACTGTACCTCCTCCACTAAGAGATACATTCTACCTATATGTTGTCAGCCATCTATCATGTGTTTGAATTCTTGCTCTTTAACAATTATCTTGAAGCACAGAGGTGAGTAATTGGACAGAGAGATAGAAAGGAAATCACCGATGATAAGGTGATATTTGGTAATTTAAAATCTTGCATTTTGTGACTGATTGGCTGCTATGTTTTAGGTGTGGCCATCCATGTGTTGAATAGCAATCCTCATTATAAGTGGTCATTGTATTGTCTATGTTAAGGAAAGAAAAATACAAAGTCATGCAATAAAACTCTTTGGCTGTACAACACCTAGAAAATCTTGGAAGTAACAGCTGCCATTTCGAAACAAAAGGTTATTTTTAGTAAATCACACATTGTGAGGATTTCTATCACACATAATCCTTACAGAAACATTTAAATATACCAGTCCAGTCATAACAATGTTTATCATCTACTCAGAAATATAGTAGCAAAAGTATGGGGTATAGTTAAATTAAAAAAAAGTTTGGAATATCTAAGAAGAGCACTTAATAATCTTCATATTTTATAGAGAGCAATCATCTTGTCAATGCTTCCTTTATATAATTCGTGTCAGTAAGTAGAACATCTATAATAATATATATAGAATAATTACAGATAAGAAAGTATCAGAAACTTTTGCTGTAGAATAATATGGTGCTAAGTATGAATATTACAACATTAACTATAAGAACAATTATATTTTTGAACTTAATAAGTTTTGAAATTTATGCTATAATTAATATATTTTGTTGACCATTAAAATTAAAGGATACTAATATTTCTATGAAAGAAATTGTATAGAATAATATATAAACAGCTGTATGAATATAATTAAACTTTATTTAAAATTTTATACTTTGTACTTTTACATATTTATTCCTACTTGTGTACTCTGGGTTTTCATTTTGAAGATTAATGTTTATGACTTTAGAGTTAGTTGCATTTTATGAATTGGTTCCTATTCTTAATCGTAGTAAAAATGCCTGGTTTCTGAGCCTTGAAGGCTTGTTCCAGTTTATAGAACAAAGCTGTTTTCATGCCTCTAGAACACTGTATTACTTTGCATTTTTATGCAATGTTAAGAATTTTACCCAACTTTTAGAAAATAATTTCAAAGTGTTTGCCACATATATATTCCTCCTATGACATAACTAGCCAAATGCAAGTTTGGTTTAGATTCTGATAAATTAGAGAATTACTACTGAACATATTACAAATAAAATTTCCTTTGTGTTGATTACAAAAGCAAGAAAGATGTACATAATTAAAAATATTTTTCATGTAAGAAAATATTTGTGCATATTCTTCACCAAATTATAACTATTGCAAATTTTGTTTAAGTTTTGAAATCAATGTATAAACAATTCTCTGTTCAGCTTGTTTCACTAACATTACCTAATTTCCTCATAGTATTATTTCCTAATCTATGTATAATAATTTTAACGACGAGAAAAATCTCAGTATGTAGACCAAAAAATAGTTAAAATATTTGTTGCTGTTAGGTATTTAATATGCCTCCTATTATCTAACTGCTTTACAAATTATGTTAAAAGAATAGCTTTTATACGTACAATTATTTTTTTACTAATGAGCAGAATTTGAAAATTCGTAGATGTTTTAGCCTTGGTTTCCTAGGAAAAAAACAAAATTCTGAGCATAACTCACATGGTATGCTTAATTGAAGTTGTAACTCCCAGGCAGCAAGTAAGGGAAATTAGATGTGATGCAGAGAAAATATGTATGCAAATACAAGGTGACCTGTTACTTCAAATGAAAAGATAACTTGTGTCTTGATCATTTAGGGCATTCTGAACAGGCCCTATATGACCAAGACACGAGTTATCTTTTGGAAGATATGGAAGCACTGAGTCATGGAGTAGTCCATCAGAGGGAGGAACAAAGATAATTTTTTTCTGCCAATTTTTTTTATTTTCCTGTTTCTCATTGGCCAATGTTTATGTCATGAGATGTTAACCTCCTTGTATTTCTGATATATATCAGCTAGTCCTTCTGACAGAAGCTTAAGAATCCAGGATTCTCTGATGCTATTTTATTTGCATTTAGAAGTGGTGTAAGCCAGCACCCTAATGAGACTTGTTGAGTAGGAACTGAGCATTGACTATCCTGTGGTTTCCATAAAGGTGGACCCCATTGAAGCCATGCAAGAGACTTAGTACTCACCGCAAAGCAGCCAAGGTAATCAAATGTTCTGCAAAATGAGGAGGTAGCCACAGGCAGCCAAAAGTCTGAGAGGGAAATGAGGCTTAACTGAATATGGTAACACATCTAATAAAAGGTATAAAAATTTGCCTGGTTCTTAATAATAACTAATAAGTTACTTTTAAAAATGTATACTATTCCACACATGTACATGTAATACATCAATGCATTCAGAATTTTTATTAAATTAATCAATTTATCTCTGAATCCACAAAAATTTTCTAAATAGCATTGTTTAATTAAATTTGACCTTATATTATGAGAACAGTTTAAAACCATTCATGTTTATTTATTTGAACCTGCAGCTACTCCATAGCTGTACCAATTATTGCCCAAATTATTTAATCAGAATTCACTCATAACCCTAAAAATATAAAATTACAGCTAAAAAAGTAAACTCATATGCACAAATCTGTATAAATAATTTGTTTCTACTTTTGATACAAGTTTCACTAAAGAGTTTTATATAAACACCAAATGCAATAACAAAAACATGATTAAAGATTAAATACTAAGGAATATACTTTATAAAATGAATAATAACAGTATGAAAAATGAATAAATGACTAACAAATTACTCAAAAGGAAACTTGAATAAATGGAAAGACCAGCTATATTCTTGGATTGTTTGAGAGACTCAAAATAATAAAGATGGCAATTTTTTAAGGTAACTTAAAAGTTTAACATGAGTCAACAATCCCAACATTTTTTAATAATCCTAACATATGTTAACAGGCATATTAGATATAAAAAATAAAACACAAATAGCCAGAAACTACATTGCTGCATAGTAAACAATCAACAATCTCTGTGGCTTCCAACAATAATAATAAATTTCATACTCATGGGTCTGTGGGTTGGTTGTAATTTGGTTTCTCTTAGCTGGCCTTATTACCTAGGCTGTGCTCTGCTCAGTCTGAGATCCAGGAGACTTACACCCTAGCTCTGAGCTGAAGAAGCATGGCTATGTGTTATTCATCACAAACAAGGATCAGAAGCTCAACCTCTTAAAACTTGGAATCAAAACTTTCTCTCTCTCACTTCTGTGTATATTACATTGATTAAACTAAGTCACACAGTCATGCTTAGTGATAATAATTTTACTCCACTCACAGTGAATAACAACAAAGAAAGAAAGGGAATGATGAACTCTGAGCAAATAATACATTCTGCCACACACAAATTCTTCATGACTTGTGTTCTTACATTTTCAGCCTTATCCGAGTCTTCTGCTATATTGTCCTTTATTTCTTAAATCTGTAAACACTTCTTGTCCCCAAAACATTGCATGTATTTCCTCCTCTGTACCAACTCAATTTTCTCTACTTCCTGATGAGGTCTATACTTAAAATCACTTTCTTAGTATCACCTAAGTTCAATATTCGTACAGATCACTGTCTTATTTAATTGTTTGTGTCATGTTGGCATTTAACAATATAGCAATTTTTTTTAATGTTGTCGTTATTCCTAGGCCTACAGTTTCATGAAAGCAGGGGTTCTGTTTGCTTTCATCACTATATCCCTAGAATGCAGTTTAAAATCCTTCATAAAGTAGGTACTTGATATGTATACATTGCAAGTATACATGAAATAATTAATATTATTTTGGGGAAAATTATTCTTATGGATATATTTTCCAACTATATATTTGACATATCCATTGTTATCATCAATTGTTATGTGTGCTTTACTTATGTAGCATATCATATTTATCATACATATATGTTTATTCTGTTCATTTCAATTTGATGTTTTACTTTTTGTTGCTTTGCTTTCAATAATTAGGGAAAATTCATATAACAGTTTTCAATAGGATATGATAATTACATTTTAAATACAAATAAAAGAAAAATATAAACAAAAAACTTGTAATAGTATTTGCTAGAGGGTAACCAGATATTAGAGAAAAATCTATAATTCAAGATGGCAAAAATAGGAAAAAATAGCTAAAAATAAACATAATTTATTAACTGGAAATAAATTCCAAATGTATTTGGATTGAGGAATATTAAATGTGCTAATTTGTAGAAGGTTGATGCTACTGGGTCATAATAGAAACCAAAAACAAACCTAATACTCAGACAAAAATTGGAGGAAACTCTAGGGGGCAGAAAACTTTAATTGTGCACCTGTGCCATTCTTTATGACTAGCTAACTCTAAGAATTTTCCTTTTCCTCTCTTTATTGCTGTAAATCCTTATTTAGAGGAGGTATATTGTTTCTCATCTTTTTCAGTTAAAAAACAGGACATTATTCCTTTATGTATTCCAATGTTGGCATTGGTGCTAAAATGTCTGTCCAGGAATGTTCAAGAAGATGCAGTCCTCAGGTATAATAATCATCAAAGGCTGTACTCGTACCACTTTGGTTATGTTTTACTTTGTTCCTTGGTGATGGGTGAGGGTCAAAATTAGGAAGAAAGTAAAAGATAATACTGGAGATCATATAACTTTTGACAATATCTCTAATGTAATAACATTTGCATTGGAAATCTATTAATTTCCAAAGAGTAGTAGATACTATGTGGCCAATAAATTTTCCCAGTAACTAAGGCTAGTCCCACCTGTTTTCTTTTTCAGAGTTACTCCAGGAAAATAAGAGGACATGCTTACTTGGGCACTTGGAGAATGAACATAAATTGCCTTACCTAAGGCAATATTTGTATTATGCAAAAATAAAAGGTATCTGCATAAATATGAATATGACTATAAATATTACTGACATTACAAATTATATTTATTTGCAATCTAAAAGGAACCATTCCAATTTTCCTTTTCCTCTAGTATTATATAAAACTTTCTGCCTATTTATACTTCTTCCTTTAAAATACTTCAGTGATTACTTATTTATTTCAAAAAGTTCAATCGGCTTTACCTAGATCTAATTAGCTAAGTTGAGGTCACACTGGAGTAGGGTAGACCTGTAAGCCAGACTGCAGCACTTATAAAACAGAGAAATTTGAGCATATACATGCACAAAGGAAAAACACCATATGAAAATGAAAGAAGAAATTAGGGTAATGAAGCAGATGCCAAAGAACACCAAAGGCTAAGAGCAAACAAGAAGAAGGTAGAAGAGAAGCGTGGGACAGATTTCTTTCTCACAGTCCCCAGAAAGAACAAATCCTGCCAATACCTTTATCTTGACTTCAGACCTGCAGATCGTGAAACAATAAATTCATGTTCTTTGAGCCATCCAGTTTGTGCTATTTTGTTATGGTAGCCCTAGCAAGCTGACAGGTTTGTTTTCCTCTACATATTAAAAATAACTCTTTTGCGTCTCATTGATCTTGGGGGGGACAGCGGGGGGGGGTGGGGAGTTGGGGAGGGATAGCATGGGGAGAAATGCCAGATATGGGTGAAAGGGAGGAAGGCAGCAAATCACACTGCCACGTATGCACCTATGCAACAACCTTGCATGTTTTTCACATGTACCCCAAAACCTAAAATGCAATTAAAAAAAAAAAAATCTGTTCTCAGTACAGCAAAAAAAAAAAAAAAAAACAAATCCTTCCTCCAACTCTAACCAATTCCTTGAATCAGCCGTTGGGTCAATGGAATGAATAAATAAGTAAAAGAATCAGTAAATAAACGATAGCAGGGTGAAAAACAAATCCCAATTAATTACTGTGTCTTGAATCCTTGGAGATATTGCAAAAAAAAAATGATTTGGCAATCATTTCACTGAATATCCACATAAACATTTACATTTCTGTATCCTCTTTCAATACCATAAACACTCATTTCTATTTTAATTTTGTGTACCTGAGCTCACTCTCTTCACTGTTGCTTCAGCATGAATGTTTTGCATGAATATCTTGTTTGAAAATAATTTCTATCTGAGTTATCACCACCATTTCAATTATTTATATCCAATTTCCTATGTAACCTTCTGTGACACGTGACCTGACACTTCTTTCTGTTCAAACTGATGAAATCTCTCTATTGTCCCTCTTCAGTGTATATGAGTTTTTATTTGCTAAGATACTTGAAAGTAGGATAATACCCTCTGGGTAGTTCACTAATTGTCTCTCTAATTTTAGGAAGAACTAAATATTTTATTCTAATTTTACTTTAATTTCAAGAAGAAGTGGAAATGTTTTTAAAGGAGTCAAGAACAAAATGTTATTAAGGAACAAATTATTGCACATATTAGACTAAGGAGATTCCAAGGAGAAGTAAAGAGGCATTTAATAAAACTACTCTATGCTAGATTTGTCTGAAGCCACATTTGATAACTTTTTAGACTGCCACCCTTTGTAGGAAAGTGTAAAAAATTATTTGCAGGGGAAGCATCCCAGTCATCAAAGAATAGTATAAAATGAATTAGGCTGCAGTTAGGTAAATCGTCAAACTAGCTGATTGCTTGGGACTATCTCAAGACTAGAGACATAAAATGCTCATGCCTTGCAAATCCCATTTTACCCTGGAAGGTAATATGTAAGGATTTGATATCAGAATCTTGCTAATCGTAACAAATATTTTTGCCTGGAAATTTGGCAAACATGTATTTGGAATCCTTAGCAACTCTAGAAAGCTGATAGAATGTGAGGGCTGTTGGGATCATAGTCATTTTCATTTATTTCTCATCAAAGGGTTATTGCTAACAGATGGCATCTGGATCTAAAATTTTAGTATGGGCTCATTGCGTTCCTCTACTGCCTCTGATAGATGCTACTTCACTCATTTTGTAATTTCTGACTCATGAAGTCTGTGGCAACCAGTGGTAGTATTGCTTTCCTTTCATTTTTATGATGAATTTCTAAATCAGGTGGTACATTTGGGATCATAACATATACTTAAAATAGATATACTGGATGTTTTTAAATAGTCATCCTTTGTTGTGAATTTATATTTTGAGTAAACAAAAAGTACAGCCACATTTTATGAAATGACTTCTTCATAGTTATCATAACATTAGACACCTGATGATTACATTTCTTATAGACAACTATTTTCTATATTAACTGAAAGGCCACAAGGACAAATTAAGTAAGTGAAAATTATTAAATATATTTTTTCCATATAGTTATCATGTCTCAAGTATAGCACAGAAACTACTGAGTTCCCTATTATTTTTATTGTATTCTACACCAACACATGATTTTACTCTTTTTCTCGCTAAACCAACACCTAAATGTATGTGTTTATTCAACGGTTGTTCTAAAATGTTGCTAGAGAATACATGCAGCTCTAACATATTGGATAGGAGTCTATAAATTAATAACCATATAAAACTAAAATAATATAAAAAAGCAAAACAGTACTGGGAAAATTACTCAATGCACAGACAATAGTTATTTTAAAAAAATCATACAGTCTTACTGTTTTTCTACAATATGACAGTATATGAACAGCATCTATTTAAAGAAATAAGTTGACGTGCCATGCTATGCTATGCTAAATATATATCCTTTTTCTTAAAGAAATAATAAACATATAAGGTTAACATACAAAATAGGCTTCTGAGAGTAAACAAAATGAAACAAAAATGAACATTCCTGCACAAATAAAGACATACTTGTCACGGAGGATAGTCTAGTTATAGCAATTGCAGTGCAAGACTTACAGAGCTACCCAACCAAACGCTTACTTGGCACCCATCTCCTAGTAGAACAGGCTTACCAACTTGTAAACAGGCACCATGCCATCCTAACAGATGGTTGAGTATTCACAACCAAAAGACCATGAATGAACATCAAATGTGTTTACTGAGGGCCAGAGTCCCAAGAGCAAACGCCCAAACAGCTGTCTGTCCTTAGGTTATGACCCTAGAGTTGAAGATACCTGCCATTCCTAATTCATGTCTTGGTGAGATTAAGTTCTCTCAAATCCCCAAGTTGTCTTCTTCCTTTCATAAGAAATATTTTTTATACACTGAAGTGTATGTGTATGTGTTTAATTGTGTTCAGAGTACTGTAGTGTTTTACTTGTAAATATGTTCATTTCAGTTAACATCTTGCATGTATGCCCAAAGGAAATAGCAGATACACACTCAAAGCTGATGTTGGTTGATAGGTATTACTATCATTGTCATAATCATTATTTACAGTCATAAACCTGTCTCTGACCATAAGAAACATCTAAGTTGGCCTGGTAAATATAAAGTCCTCTACAATCTCTACACTGGCACAATGGAAAATCGATTTGTTCTTATCTAGGTTTATTAACCTCAGTTTTAAGGAAATTCAACACAATCTGAGAATGGTAATCATGATCTTATTTTTAGAAAGCTGTAAGTTGTAAGTTTTATATATTATAGTTGCCATAGCTTCTTCAGAAAATTCCATTGAAGAAAAACACAACAGCTCACACCTGATTTCGTTTTTCTAATTAATGATTGTACTGCAATAGCCCCTTATAGGACAATTTACAAAAAACACAATAAGCATTTTAAAGAACATTCAAAATGTATTATTTAACAATTTATAATTGAAGACATTATGACAAAGAAACTCAGGAAAGCTGTCAACAGACAAAAATATCAAACATACTATTATTATCCTATTACATTTAAAATCCATCTAAAAAGTAGTTATGTTATACAATAGTTTGTAAAGAATAGATGATAGTTTTATTAGAGCTTGAATTTTCTTAAAATTATTAAATTATTTTGCAAGGAGACTCTCAGACCAGAATTTACATCAAGCCCCCATGGTGATATAGGAGACTGTATTAGAAGCATTCTTATTGAAAACAGGCTAAAGAAAAGAGTACTTACAGTAAATTACATATTATTTTTATATTGTTCTATCTTTGCACATTACAACTAACCATGACATTACATTAAATAATATTTTTGCAGACATATATATGTGTATATTTGTACGTGTGTGTGTGTGTGTGTGTGTGTGTATCATATGTACATAGTCATTTAATTATTTAAGATGCCAGAAAAAAATCCATGGTAGCTTGATGGGAATAGCATTAAGTCTATAAATTGCTTTTGGCAGTATGGTCATTTTCATTATATTGATTCTTCCTTTCATGAGCATGGAATATTTTTCCATTTGTTTGTGTCCTCTCTTATTTCTTTGAGCAGTGGTTTGTCATTTTCTTTGGAGAGGTCCTTTATATCTCTTATAAGTTATATTCTTAGATATTTTATTCTCTTTGTAGCAATGTGAATGGGAGTTCATTCACCCATGATTTGGCTCTGTTTGTCTATTATTGGTATATAGGAATGCTTGTGATTTCTGCACATTGATTTTGTATTCTTGAGACTTTGCTGAAGGTGCTTATCAGCTTAAGAAGATTTTGGGCTGAGACGGTGGAATTTTCTAAATATGCAGTCATATCATATGCAAACAGAGACAATTTGACTTCCTCTCTTACTATTTGAATACCTGTTGTTTTTTTCTCTTGTCTGATTGCTCTTGCTAGAACTTCTAATACTATGTTGAATAGGAGTGGTGAGAGAGCATCCTTATCTTTTGCCAGTTTTCAAAGGGAATGCTTCCAGCTTTTGCCCTTTCAGTATGATATAGACTGTGGGTTTGTCACCAACAGCTCTTATTATTTTGAAATACATTCCGTCAATACCTAGTTTATTGAGAGTTTTTAGTATGAAGGGATGTTGAATTTTATTGAAGGCCTTTTCTGCATCTATTGAGATAATCATGTGTTTTTGTCATTGGTTCTGTTTATGTGATGAATCATGATTATTCATTTGCCTATGTTGAACCAGCCTTGAAACCCAGGTATGAGGCTGACTTGATTGTGGTGGATAAGCTTTTTGATGTGCTGTTTAATTCAGTTTGCCAGTATTTTATGGAGGATTTTCGTTTCCATGTTCATCAAGGATACTGGCCTGAAATTTTCTTTTTTCTTGTGTCTCTGCCAGGTTTTGGTATCAGGAAGATGCTTGCCTCTTAAAATGAGTTAAGGAGGAGTCCCTCTTTTTCTATTGTTTGGAATTGTTTCAGAAGGATTGGTACCAGCTCCTCTTTGTACCTCTACTAGAATTCGACTGTGAATCCTTCTGGTCCTGGGTTTTTTTTTTTTTTTTTTTTTTCGGTTGGTAGGCTATTAACTACTGCCTCAATTTCAGGACTTGTTATTGGTCTATTCAGGGATTCAACTTTTTCCTGGTTTAGTCTTGGGAGGGTGTATGTGTCCAGGAATTTATTGATTTCTTATAGATTTTGTAGTTTATTTGTGTAGAGGTGTTTATAGTGATCTCTGATGGTAGTTTGTATTTCTGTGGGATCAGTGTTAATATCCCCTTTATCTTTTTCATTGTGTTTTTTAAATTTTTCTCTCTTTTCTTCTTTATTAGTCTGGCTAGCGGTCTATTTCGATAATCTTTTCAAACAACCAGCTCCTTGATTCATTGATTTTTTGAAGAGTTTTTTTTGTGTCTCTATATCCTTCAGTTCTTCTCTGATCTTAGTTGTTTCTTGTCTTCTGCTAGCTTTTGAATTTGTTTATGCTTGCTTCTCTAGTTCTTTTAATTGTGATGCTAGGGTGTCGATTTTAGATCTTTCCCACTTTCTCTTGTGGGCATTTAGTGTTATAAATTTCCCTCTAAATAATGCTTTAGCTGTGTTCCAGAGATCCAGTACATTGTGTCTTTGTTCTCATTGGTTTCAAAGAACTTATTTATTTCTAACTTAATTTTGTTATTTACCCAGTAGTCATTCAGGAGCAGGTTGTTCTGTTTCCATGTAGTTGTGCAGTTTTGAGTGAATTTCTTAATTCTGAGTTCTAATTTGATTGCACTTTAGTCTGAGAGACTGTTTGTTAGGATTTCCATTCTTCTGCATATGATGAGGAGTGTTTTACTTTCAATTATGTGGTCAATTTTAGAATACATGCAATGTGTTGTTGAGAAGAATGTATATTCTGTTGATTTGGGGTGGAGAGTTCTGTAGATGTCTACTAAGTCTGCTTGGTCCAGAGCTGAGTTCAAGTTCTGGATATCCTTGTTAATATTCTGTCTCATTGATCTGTCTAATATTGATAGTGGGGTGTTAACATCTCTCACTATAATTGTGTGGAGTCTAAGTCTCTTTGTAGGTCTCTAAGAACTTGCTTTATGAATGTATGTGCTCCTATATTGAGTGCATATATATTTAGGATAGCTAGCTCTTCTTGTTGCATTGATCCCTTTACCATTACATAATGCACTTGTTCATCTTTTTTAATCTTTGAACTAAAAAGCCCATATAGTCAAGACAACCCTAAGCAAAATGAACAAAGCTGAAGGCTTCATGCTACTTGTCTTCAAACTATACTACAAGGCTATAGTAACCAAATCAGCATGATATTGGTACCAAAACAGTTATATAGACCAATAAAACAGAACAGAGGCCTCAGAAATAATGCTGCACATCTATAACCATTGGAACTTCACAAATCTGACAAAAACAAACAATGGGGAAAGGATTCCCTATTTAATAAATGGTGTTGGGAAAACTGACTAGTCATAGGCAGAAAACCAAAAGTGAGCCCATTCCTTATTCCTTATTAAAAAAATTAACTCCAGAAGGATTAAAGACTTAAGTGTAAAACCTAAAAACATAAGAACCCTGTAAGAAAACCTAGGCAATACCACTCAGGACATAGGCATGGGCAAAGACTCCATGACTAAAACACCAAAAGCAATGACAACAAAAGCCAAAATTGACAAATGGGACCTAATTAAACTAAAGAACCTCTGCACAGCAAAAGGAACTATCATCAGAGTAAACAGGCAACCTACAGAATGGAGGAAAATTTTTGCATCCTACCCACCTGACAAAGGGCTAATATCCATAATCTACAAGGAACTTAAACACATTTACAATTAAAAAACAACCCCATCAAAAAGTGAGTGAAAGATATGAGCAGACAATTCTCAATATAAGACATTTATGCTGGTAACAACGTGAATGAAATTTCATCATCACTGGTCATTAGAGAAATGCAAATCAAAACCACAATGAGATACAGTTTTACACCAGTTTGAATGGCAATCATGAGAAACTCAGGAAACAACTGATGCTGGAGAGGATGTGAAGACATAGGAACACTTTTACACTGTTGGGAGTGTAAATTAGTTCAACCATTGCGGAAGACAGTGTGAAGATTCCTCAAGGATCTAAAACCAGAAATATCATTTGACCCAGGAATCCCATTACTGGGTATATACCCAAAGGATTATAAATCATTCTAATATAAAGACCCATGCACATGTATGTTTATTGCAGGACTATTCACAATAGCAAATACTTGGAACCAACCCAAATGGCCATCAATGATAGGTTGGATTAGGAAAATGTTGCACATAATACACCATGGAATACTATGCAGCCACGAAAAAGGATGAGTTAATGTCATTTGCAGGGACATGGATGAAGCTAGAAACCATCATTCTCAGCAAACTAACACAGGAACAGAAAACCAAACACTGCATGTTCTCACTCATAAGTGGGAATTTAACAATAAGAAAACATGAACATAGGGAGGGGAACATCACACACTGAGGCCTGTCAGGTGGTGAGGGGTAAGAGGAGGGATAGCATTAGGAGAAATACCTAATCTAGATGACAGGTTGATTGGGTGCAGCAAACCACCATGGCATGTGTATCCCTATGTAACAAACCTGCATGTTCTGTACATGTATCCAACATCTAAAAGTATAGTAATAAAAAAAGACTCAAGAAAACCATCTAAAACTTGCAAACAAGGAGATGAATATCACACAATTCATGTAGATATTTCTATATATAAGTAACTAATATCGTATATAAAGATAATGGCTATTTAAAAATCATAGAAGAACTAACACTTTTAAACATCAACAATTTTGAACCATTATGATTTGAAAGACATTTGCCTAAGAATACTGACAGATTAAAATATGACTATTAATGAACAAAGATGGAAGTGGATGAACTTTAAGATATGTATTCAAACTTACTCTGTACATATCACAAGTTTTTAATTAAAGTATAATTCTGAAATCTATCTGAAAAAGAAAAATACAAAGCTAACTAGAAAAATTCTGAAAATGAATAATAATAACAAACTACCAGATATTTCAAAATATTGTGAAGTCAAATAATTTAAAGTGTGTAATACTGGCTTAGGAATTGCCTTGCCAATCAATGAGGAGAGTGTAACAAAAATGAGTAACGCCGTGTATATAAGATTTTTGCTGATGATAAAGAAGACATCTCAAGATAGTAAGGAAAGTATTTCCTCTTTATTTAATAACGTTGATAATTGACTGCTTAGTATTTTTTTAAATAAGTATAATAGAAAAAATAGGAAACCAACTTTACTTCTTTAACAATTATACCTATTGACAAATACCAGAGGGATCAACTATTTAAATGTAAAATGTGGCAGTGTAAAAACTTACAAGGAGAAATGTGTTTCTAACTCAGGAATAGGAAAGGCACTTTTACAAATGGCACAGAAACCACCAGGAGCCATAAATGAAATGGAAGCAAATAAAACTTTAAAACCCTTTTATTAGTTAGGTTAATGCTAGCTTCTGTAAATAACAATCACAAAGTATTCGGTGGCTTCACAGAGTAAAAGTTTATTGCTAGCATGGCGGGGAGCCTACCATGCTGTGATTCAGGGCCTCCACCTCCTTCCTTTTCTCTTGTGGCTAGAGAATTTTCTGGGTCTTCATAGTCCTCAGCATTCAGCTGGCAATTGAGGAAGCAGAGAGTGATAAAGGCCCACCAGCTTAATCATGCAGACGTGAAAAGGGCCCACATTCATTTGAGCCGGCAGAGAGTGATAAAGGGCCACCAGCTTCTTAAACATGCAGACCTGAAAAGGAATCACTTTCATTCTATTCACATTATGTTGTTTGAACTCATCACATGTCCCTATCTCCCTGAGTTTGATTCAAACGTATGATGAAAACATAGTTTATACCTGGTCAGCTGTTTCTCATCAACTACTCTGCACAGTGGAAGGTGTTTCACATATAACTAGAGGAAATATAGTCATGTTATTTAAGAGAAAAAAGTACACATATAAAATATGTCACAGAGAAGAAATCAAACATAGAGCATCCAATCACCACATATGATACATGGATAAAAAAGAACAGATTCCTTAGGAAAGTAAAGAAAATACTAAAATGAGGCAATAAAACAAAGAATAAAATTGGTCAATAAATACATGAAAGTATATTTAAGTACATTTTAATTTAAAAAGAAAATTGCTCTTTGAAGAATTATTTTTCATTGACCAAATTGGTAAAGCTTATAAATATTAGGTATATAAAACTGGATAATAGTTTTTATTACTCTTTATGAGATTATAAATATAAGTTCTCTCTCACTGACTCTGTCTCTTTCTCTCTGTCTCTCTCTCTCTCTCTCTCACACACACACACACACACACACACACACACATACACACACACATGAGACAGAGAGAGAGAGAAAGATATAGACAGATGTTGTCCAATCATTTGGCAAGGATTAAAGAGTAATGGAGAAAATATTGTGGATCTTCATAGGTGTCTATATTTTTGTGATTTTTAATTTGTTTGCTTTTGTAAAATGCATGCATTGATATTGTAATTCAAAAATTGTGTTTTCAACATAATTAAAACATTACAAACTGCACAAAACTGTTAAAATGTATTAAGCTTTTAAACACAGTACTAAGCTTAAAGTTTATTTTCAGTGTTCCTTAAATTTCAGATTTGTAAAGAAATAATTTATGGAGTCTAATAAAATACAGATTGCCTACATCTACTTCCAGCATTTCTAATCAGTGTGTCTAGGAAGTAAACCATAAATGTACATTATTAATGAATACTCTAGACAATTCTTATGCCAGTGATCTCTGTGGAACCTACTTTAAGAATCACCATATTGAATTTAAAAATTAATAAAATAAAAACTGATATCTAAATAATTTTATTTTTAGTGTATTTCACCATATATTTTTATCATTTTCAAAACAAATATCCTCCACTGTATATAACAGTTTTGTTAATCAGTTTTCTGTAAGTTATGATGTAAAAAATGCGGATACATTTCAGTATTCATGTGACTACAGCTTCGTCACACTTCCATAATTATTTTATACAGATTTGTCTCTTTCTCATAAACTGTGAGCTTTTTGAACTCGTGTACAACATCTCTGTCATTCACTGATGCACCCCAAATGTCTTGTTCAGGTATAGCACACAATAAGTATTAAAATATTTGTTAGATATTAGTGAATGGTTGAAAATATTAATAAATACATGGATACACTGCTATTGCTATTGTATTGTTTCATTTACTTATAGGTATCCTGTATCTTTAACTAGACTCTCCATTTTGAAATAATCATTTACTTTATAAACTACAATAAATACAAATGCACAGAAAGATTGTTTTAGAGATTAGAGAGAATAACAAAGTGCCAAATGTTTTGTTTATTTACTGCTACCAAAAATATAATTCATCCATGAGAAAATTCAGGAGCAACATAGAGTATTTGAAAAGGTACAATTTTGAATTTACTTTCAGGAATTTGGATTCAAACCTCAAACATTTTAGCCTGATGACATTAAGAATGTTTCCTAGACCTCTGATACCTCCATTTTCTTATCTGTAAAACGTGAATGATAATACTATGGCTATATTAGTAGACTGCTGTGCAGATTATATTAATCATTTGTAACAATTCTTGACATATATTAAACACTAATGATTGCCAAATAAATACTCAGTGATATCAAATGCAGGTTCTTCTATATTCATTTATTATCATCTGTCTTGTAAATATAACAATTTTATCAGTTGAGAGTCTAGTGAGCAATGCATAGTATGGTAGATATATTATTACGAGATCAATGCAATCCATTTTAACCAATGACTCTGTTATTCAGTGTGTGAGTTTTTCGAGGTCTATTAATGCCCATTTTCTTATTTTTCCAATAAGTAGTATTGAGCACTTGAGCTGTAGGTAAATCTCTAACCTCACAGATTTCATGATTATTGTGTGTAGGGAGAAGTATAAAATAAGTAAATTAATATATAACAGGATTTTATATATGATGTGGCTGATACTTATGAATATTAACGCACATGAATATATGAGTTTTTTCTGTAGAAATACATTCCCCACATTCTAAATTTATGTTTGAAACATTTGCTTGTGTGTGTTTCTATGACACAACCAAGTTTCTCTTGAACTTGGAAGGTAAAATAGCTTCATTACTTGGCTATTTATAGGGTAGTAATTGAGTTCTTGACACTCATAGTGCTGAGACAAGGTAAGTAATAATGCAGAAAGAAAGAAGAGAAAGATATTAAGGGGATTCTTCTTTTTTCTGATGAAAAGATCAGAAATTTTTATTTATCATGAGAATGTCAGAAATTTTTATTTCTGATTTCTGATGATGATTTCAGTTGTTCCAATGAGAAAACCAACCGACAGCAGAATTTTTTCTTTTAATTTTAGTCTTTTATCTTTGCCTTACATGACATTTTATATGTTAATAATTTTTCAAAATTCAGGTATTGATGATTTGAGAAGCATATCTTGAAGTGTGGCTATTAAAACATAAATAAGAAACGTGTGATTTATAATTTGGAATTGCAACTTACCACTACTAATATTGTTTGAAATATTTTATTTTATTTTATTTCACAAATGTCTTCTTATAAATTCTTGAAGTTGTTTCTTTGTGAAGACCAGAGAAAAAGTAAAGTGGACTCAAACTGAATACATACAGAATGTATCATGTAATATAGCTCTGCAGTTAAGTTTTACTCACTCAACTCAGTAACTAATTATGACATGGTTATTATATATCTTTGTCTTGTTCTCAGTCTAAATTATGTTCTGTTTTGGTTCAATTTTTATGATAAGTTTTCTGATTCTGGTTCTTATTTTGTTTCAATAAGTAATAATTTCAGGCTAAACAGGCAATACCTCAGTTTGAAATTTTTTGATATATTTGTAACCTTCTAAGTGTTTACGACCTTAATTTCTCAAAAAATAATCCACACATGCTTTCTGTTCTCTCTCCCCCTTTTTCTTTCTCTTTCTTTCTTTCTCTCAAAAAAAATAAAAATAAAAAAGGAAAACTTTTGTCACAGGGGCTTATTGTACAGATTATTTCTTGACATAGGTATTAAGCCTAGTACCATTAGTTATTTTTCCTCATCTTCTCCCTCCTCCAACTCTTCATCCTCCAAAAGACCCCCATATGTGTTGGGGGAAGGGTTGGAGGGAATGAGGGATAAGATACTACAAAGTGGGTACAATGTACACTACTCAGGTGATGGGTTCACCAAAATCCTACAAATCACCACTAAAGAACTTATCTATGTAACTGAACAACACATTTTGAAATAACATATGGATCAAAAAAAAGAAACAGAGCACAAAAAGTATGTTTATGTAAACCCTAATTTATCTCACTAATTGCACAACTTTGTACAGAGCTGACATTTTCTGATGTCTGATTCTCATGTAGAAATCTCTTGAATATAAATCCTTGCATTAGTATCAGGAAAAACTTTCTAGAACATGGTGTTTCTTAGGCTCAATGTCACCATAAGGCTCGCCTTTGATTACTTCTCTCTGTAAGGCAATCCTTTAGAGATAACTTTTACTCTGTTATAAAAAATACCAGTTTACCTGGGCTTCCCTCTCTACCAGAATTGTGAGCACTCATGTTGGTTCTATTGACAGTTGTGATAAATTGTTATTCATCTGTATAGGTTGTTACACAATAAAATTGTGATTAATAGAAAGAATATCTGAGATTGCTAGCTGGAGATAAATTAACAATTAAAGGCTGAAGAACTGAACAAGGAACTGGCATAGCAAGGCATTGGAATGAAAATAAAGGCTTTGTTAATATCCACTTTACCAAGTTATTAGAATTACTTTGCACCTTCAAATGTGTTTTTTCCCCAAATATTAGAATGAGAAAGTTGCTACTAATGATATATATAGATATAGATATATATATATATGTGTATATATATATAGATATATCATGTAGTAACAACATATATATGTATATTTATATATATCTTAAGTGTTTTTTAATAGTTTTTTACATTCATTGAATGTTTACTCTGTACTGGATTCTGTTCTATACGATGTATGTATATGTACCTGCTAGACAACCAAATCTTCACTTTTATCCTATGAATTTGATACTGTTACTACCTCTACTTTATAGCTAAAAATTCTGAGGAGTAATATGAGATCGCATAGCCAACAAGTACTGGAGTTAAGTTCTAAATCCATATATCAGTATGCCAGGCTGCAAAATAGAATTTAGCAAAGAAAGTTCTTATATATTAAAGAACTTCTATCTATAAAGCATTTTAATAATTCTTCATATGCAGCATGACTAATAAAAGTTGAAGGCTTTTCTTGACAAAAATTCCTAAGAAAGATGAGAACAGAACCTCCTGTTTAAGTAATCCCAAAACACTTTATGAAACCATAGTAACAGAATAATAGATTAGCTGAGCACTATAATTGGGCAGGGAGGGGGAGATTTGCACATTTAAAATGTAATTTAGGGAAGGACGCAGAATTTATAGTATTAAATGAAGAGTAATATTTCAATGTTAAATATTTTAAGATCTCTAATTTATATTCAATTCAAAAGAAGAAATTATTTTCAAGATTAATTTCACTAGCAAAGTGGTAGCTCCTTTTTTCATTATTAAACATGTAATAATAATACTGCACTTGAGTCTTTTATTCACTTAACAAATATTTATTGATTCCTACCATATGTCAATCACTCTTCAAAATCATTTTGTTTTGCCTGTGAACAAGACAGAAAATATTCCTGCACTAATGGATTCTCAGATTACCTAGGATGCAGTCCAAAAGAAAAAAATAAATAAATAGGAGAGAGAATTATCAATGAGGATGCTATAGTAATTGTTAAGTTTTGTTAGGTATTTATTATATGACAGACATTTTTCTATTTACATCTGTTACTCTAGTTGTATTTCACAATCACACTGTCAGGTAAGAAATATTTTCATTCAGATTTTTTTTTTTTTTTTTTTTTTTTTTGAGACGGAGTTTCGCTCTTGTTACCCAGGCTGGAGTGCAATGGCGCGATCTCGGCTCACCGCAACCTCCGCCTCCTGGGTTCAGGCAATTCTCCTGCCTCAGCCCCCTGAATAGCTGGGATTACAGGCACGCGCCACCATGCCCAGCTAATTTTTTGTATTAGTAGAGACGGGGTTTCACCATGTTGACCAGGATGGTCTCGATCTCTTGACCTCGTGATCCACCCGCCTCGGCCTCCCAAAGTGCTGGGATTACAGGCTTGAGCCACCGCGCCTGGCTCATTCAGATTTTTCAGAGGAGTAAACAGAGGCATAAACATCTCATGGTGAGGTTCAATCCAGGCTGTTTTTTTAATTAATGGACTTCATTGGCTTAGATTTTTAGTTTCACAGAAAATTCAGCATATAGTACAGATAGTTCCCACATACTCTTTTTTACTCACAATTTCCCCTATTTGTTAACATCTTGCATTAGTGTGACCCATTTGACACAATTGAAACAGTATTAAGACATTATTAACTACAGAATATTAACTAAAGTCCACCACACATTACCTTCAAGATCAGTCTTTGCATTTTACAGTTTTGTGTGTTTTTGCAAATGTACTATACAAGGTCATATATGTACTATGAAAATGTCATAAACTAATTTTACTTCCCTAAATATTCCCTGTGCTCCATCTATTCATTTCTCCTCCCTCCCTCTTGAAACCACTGATCTTTTTACTACCTCTATAATTTTGTCTTTTCCTTTTCCAGAATGTCATAAGGATGAAATCATACAGTGTGCAGCCTTGAAAGACTGGCTTCTTCCACCAAATAATATGCATTTAATGTTCCTTCATGTCTTTACATGGCTTGATAGCTCACTTTTTATCCCTGAATAATAACTCATTATACAGATGTATCACCATTTGTTTACCCATTTATCTGTTGAAGGACATGTTGATTGCTTCCAGCTTTTGTCAGTTATGGATAGGCTGCTATAAACGTTCATGTGTAGGTTTTTACCAACATATTTGGACAAATTCCAGGAAGCACAATTGCTAGATTATATAAGTAGACTAGGTTTCATTATGAAAGAAACTTCCAAAGTGTCTTGTAAAGTGGCTGTATCATTTTGCATTCCCACTGGCAATAAATGAGAGTTCCTGTTTTTCTATATTTTTGAAACATTTGGTGTTGTCATGTTAGAAAAAGGGTATTTTAGCCATTCTAAAAGGGATGTCATCAGTTTAATTTGCAATACCTTAATAACATATGATGTTGAACATCTTTTAATATGATTATTTGTTATTTGTATCTGTCTTTGGTGAGGTGCCTATTCAGATCTTTTTTCCACTGTTTAATGGAGTTTTTGTTTTCTAATTTGTTTCATGTCGACAAAATTGTATTTTATGTTACATTGCCTTGTAGAATGCTACATAGACGATGGAGCAGGCTAAGGAATAGAAATAATTTGATGGACAAACAAATCTGTCTTTTATTTTACATAGAAATGTTATGAAAGCCCTTTCTGAGGCGAAAAAATTTTACTTGATAATTTTTTAATAGAGGGAGGGTCTTGTTCTGTTTCCCAGGTTGGAGTACAGTGACACAACCATAGCTCACTGAAACCTTGAACTCGTAGGCTCAACCAATCCTGTAGTGTAACTAGGAATAGAGGCAAGAGCCACAATAGCCAGCCAGGAGAAATATTTGAATGAAAATTTGAATAATAAGAAAATCTAGATAAAGAAATTCTCAGGTGTAGAGAGGATATTCATTAAACACAATAACTTACAGTTTCTTGAGTTATGAAATAAGATACATTTGTTAAGATTTACTCAATATTTAATTATATTTACTAAACTGACAGAATCAATAATTAATTATCTTTAAATGGAACATCTAATATGTGGACTGTTCACAATCTTTTTCTTCAATGCTAGCATGTGGAACTGATATCATTGTAGAAATATAGCTGGTATAATATAAAATGATTCTTAGCATCTTTTTATTTTCAAATAAGTATTTGTCTGAAAATATTCCAATGAAAAACTAAATGTTTTTAAAAATGATTGTATAAAGACTTTTTGCAATTCATGCTTAATTTGTATAAGTATTCTATCAAGTATTTTGTTTAGCATTTTAGTTGCAAGCATAAAATAATTTCACTTCCCTAAATATTCCCTGTGCTCCAAGACTGAGTAGGCAGAAATGTATTGACAGATATTGGATAGATGACAGACATTTCAGAAGGACAAGAAAATCTGATGCAGAAGCTATGTAGTCTGGAATATTTCATCTAAACCCTACCACGTTGCTGGATCTGTGAAGTACTGCAATCACACTGGTGACATTGTGCATGGGGAACTGGCATTGGAATTTTCATCAGTGTTGCTCCTTGAAACAGGTTGAAGTTGCTGCACCTGCTACTGTGTAATTTTGTTTTTATTTCTGGTCTGTATATCTTGCTTTGTATCATTAGCTCTATATTTAGAAGGTAGGTATTTTTGACTGGTAAAGCCAAGGTCATGTGTCCACACTCTAGCTGCTACAAGTGAAGCTCAAGAAATAAGTCAATGAATTGGTGTTTTAAGCTTTTTAAGTGTGGTATAAATGAAGACAAGGTAACTTACTCTTCAAACTTTGAAAGTTCAAATGTCAAGTGGCCAAAAATCATACAGTTTTATATAGTATGCCATAATTCAGAACACAGATTTTCCTAAAGAGTGTATTATTCTTTATATTCTCTTCTATTGTGGTGCTATCTTGGAATTTTTCTTGGTATAGATACAAAATGTTAACAATTATTATTTCTCACCAAGTATCTTCCCCTTTGTAATGTTGTATTCTAGCTCTCCCATGAAGAATCTATTTCTTTATTTGTGAATCTGGGCTTGGCCATCTTATTTGCTTTGTACAATAGAACCTTAGCAAATGTTATAAGTAGAGGCTTGAAAACTGCCTGTGCATTAGAACTTGCTCTTTTGATAATCTTGGAAATCTTGTATCAGCATAATATGAAATCTTGGTGAACCACCATAACAGCAGCATATATCCCAATTATCTTGTTGACTACTATCTGGTGGCAAATGCATTAATGAGACTAGATGGAGCAGCTGAAGGTGAAAAACTAACCCAAATTGTTCAACTATAGAAATGAGAGATAAGTGGAGTATTTGTTATTCCAACCCACCAAATTTTAGAGTGGTTTGTTCTTGGTAAATGCTATCTAATACAGTTAGTGTTTACTCCTTTTCATATATCACTGAGTAGATTTTTCCCCACTTTCAAGTTGATAATCATCAGATACAGTGAAAGAAAATAGCTAAAACTTAACTGATTATTATTTGAAGGTATATACATGGAATATATTAAATATGGTTCATATATAAGCTTCATAAAAGACCATGTATTTATTTCTACAATACAAGATATTTAAACTTTTTCAGATTGTTTTAAACATTATAGCATCTTGGCATGCTTTACAATTTTCAACATAGATGGTAGTGTAAAAATCTTTTTTTTGTTGTTGTTTGGCTTTGTTACAAATATATCAGTTTCAGAAGTCAAAGTTGGTTATACTAAAAAGAAAATAAGTAACATTTTAGATAATAAAAAAGTTGATTTATTCCTAACTACAGAAATATAAAATATGGATGGACCCTAACACTTGGCAGATCAGTCATTGAAATTTTTCCTAGCATTTAATGGCTGTAGGGACATCAGTAGGTATGGCTCCGTAGGCAATGTCTGGTACACTTTCACTAGGGAATAGTGCTCCACTTATTTGCTTTCAGAAATAAAAAAAAAAAACACTTTAAATTCTAATTAATGTGGTAGTTTTGATAGTGTTTGTGAAATATTCCAGTAAATAAGTTTCTAAACTAAACTTATATGTGAATTTTAAATGATTTGTTCAATTTTATTGTCAAGGAAGACTTCCTCAAAGACTTTCCTCCAAATTATACGTATTAAGTGAAGACCATTCTTCATTATGCCAAACTTCCAGTCAATTATTATTTATAGAAATGTTTCCTTAAGATGAAAAAGCATAGAAATGCATTCTGTACTTGCTGTGTTTCAATGATAAAAACTAATTATTAATAAGCAAACAAATTTTTGTGACTTTGTTTCTATCATGTTACTGATCTTGTATCATCATATTTGATTGTATTTATAATCTTTCAATTAAGTTATCTTGCAGTATTTAATTTTAAATGGATTATCAAAATTTGTTTAGCACCTATAGGCTATAAAAATATATCAATATGCTTAACCAAAAGTAAGTTTTTTAGTAAATTCGAGTCAACAACAGTTTTTAAAGACATAGCATGTGTAGACTGATGTATAACTGTGCAAGTTAAAAGAATACTATATATTAACACAGTGGATCCAGTTTCAGTTTTCTGCATATAGCTAGCCAGTTTTCTCAACACCATTTATTAAATAGGAAATCCTTTCCCCATTGCTTGTTTAGTTCATGACCTTTTCAGGGACATGGATGAAGCTGGAAACCATCATTCTCAGCAAACTGACACAAGAACAGAAAACCAAACACAGCATGTTCTCACTCATAAATGGGAGCTGATCAATGAGAACACATGGACACAGGGAGGGGAACATCACATCCAGGAGCCTGTTGGGGGGTAGGGGGGTAGGGGGGTAGGGAAAAGATAGCATTAGAAGAAATATCTAATGTAGATAATGGGTTGATGGGTGCAGCAAACCACCATGGCACATGTATACCTACATAACAACCTGAACATTCTACACATGTATCTCAGAACTTAAAGTATAATAACAAAATTCTTAAAATTAAATAAATAAATAAATAAATAAATAAATAAAATAAAGTAAATTTTTAAAAAGACAATAGAATCAAGAAGAGTAGGAATTTAGATTATTGCCGAGGACAAATAATATAATAGTATGATTTGAAATATTTCATCAGAAGACATTATTTCTGCTTCTCTATATAATAGTACAAGAATAGAAAGTAAATAGAACCTAAACTAGGAGAGACAAACTAAGGAAAATTTACCCAAGAAATGTAGCAATGATAAATAAATTGTCAGGAAGAAGTGCGCACTAATGGCCAGAACCTCAAAAGATAATAATCACTATATTTGTAAATCAAAATACATTATTTATAATTAAAATAGTAATTTATAATTTTATCCATTTCGAATATTAACCATTTTAATATATTATCAAATATAACTATTAATATTTAATATTTAGTATCAATTATTTCTGTTGGAGTTTAAATCTAGTCCTAAGTTTCACTTTCAACTTCAGTCCTGTCACCCGTAAATAACAGGATGATAGGACTGAAGTTGAAAGTGAAACTTAGGACTAGATTTAAACTGACAACATAGCCCTTCATGTACATGAAGATGTAAATGATATATCTCCCTTAAGACTTTCCAAGTTAATTTTACCTCTAAATTTTGATGTTTTGAAAACATTGTCTTTGACATTTTTGAAATCTATAGTGTTGACACTACTTTGTATGATTGTGTAAGTTAGGATGACTCACAGAAAATGAAAAGTAATTTAATTTCTGATATTTACAAACTATGACTTGGTCAACATGATAATGTATCATGTGCTAAGTGGATTAGTGACCAGTAATATCCTAAGGGATTGGTATTTCGATTTCCACAGATGACAAAATTGATATCCAGAATTATCAAGATACTTATCAAGTAGAGGATCTGAAGCTGCAATTCACATCTTTGATCAAGTTCATTTCTTTTTCTAATAAGACCATATAGCTTTCTACAGAATATAATTTATCTGTATATTACCTTAAAATTTCTCATTTCAATGGACCGCTGAATTCAAAAATTGAAATATGGGTTATTAATGGAGAAGTCATATAAAAGTTATTCTGCCATGATTTATGGTCGATCATAAGTCAGCAATTTGAAGGTTAAAATGTGTCCCAAAGATAGCGAGATTTTCTAATTATAAAGGGGCTCCTGGGTAAGGTAGGCAGGGCTGAAGCAAGCATTAAAACAAAATAAAACAAGGCATAGTAAATACAGTTGTTGGGCCTAGTTAACACATAATACAATAAAACGTGATTTCCTATTAAACAAACCAGGCAGAAATCTCAAAAGAAATTAAATATAACAAATTTATTTACAGAGTTACAGAATCTTAACTTCAAAACCTTGAAAACATTAAATCAACCCCAGATAATTAATACATTATTTCTATTTGATGACCATTATACATTAGAGATACGTAATAGCACTCAGACTATACTAATCTGAAAGAACTCCCAGGAATGAAAAAACGTAGAGAAAAATGTATACATTTTACTATTAGTACATAATAGTTTTCAATGGCTTCTTCATAGCTAACTAGATATTAGAAAATTATCTAAGGTGCCTCAGATCTTAGCACAAAATTTATGCTTTTTGCTTTTCATGTATGCCACCAAAAATCCATAATGTTCATTTCTCTGGGAACTCTGTTGCCATCACCAGAATATCATTGTATAAGATACTCAATTTGCATATTAACAGGAAATTAATTTTTAACCAAATTGTAAGTAACCTCAAGCCACCATTAAAAAGCATTTGAACTTCTAGTATTAGACTAAATTAAAAAATATTAAAAACTAGGTTGCTGAAGCTGAAATATAGCAAAATTCTGCAGTGTTTCCAGGGACTTATCAAAACCTTAAAAAGTTATTGCTTTAGTATAGCAATAGTAGTTCTTAACACAAATAATAAATTAACCAGGATATCCCATTTTTGAAAAACCTGTATGCATGCCTTTATTGCACAAAACACCTATAACAGACTAGGTTTCCCTTGGGAATTTTCATATAAAAGTTAATTTATTTTAATATCAAAAATAATTTAATATTATCAGCAAAAAAAGCTACAATTAGCCCTCCATTTTGATGGGTTCTTCATCAGGGAATTGAACCAACTGCAGATGTAAAATTTGCAGAACAAAAAATATAGATGGTTGTATGTATTGAACATATTCAGACTTAAAAATTCCTAAGAAATATGGCACAACCATCATTTATGTAACATTTACATTGTATTAGGTATTATAAGCAATCTAGAGATAATTTACAGTATACCAGAGGGTTTACTTAGGTTATATGCAAATATTAAACCATTTTATATAAGATAATTGAGTATCTGTGAACTTTGGTATCCAATGGTGGGGTTTTGGAACAAATCCCCCACTGATACCCAGTGAAATTAAATGAGTGAAATTAGCTTTGAGGCAAATTATTATATATAATAACATTTCATAATAGCAATATGACTAATTTTTCAGGTAAGCACAAAATGTGTCTGGAGGGTATTGATAAGTACTTATAACCACCAACCTAAGACCCAAGAATGATAAAAATTTACCACTTGAATTCCCAAAAGTAATCTTCAAGGTTCATGTCAAGTGCCCAATTGTTATAAAGTAATTTCTCCAACACTTTATATTTTTGAAATAATCGAGATAAATTCAGTTCACTAAAATTCCACTTGAGCCTATTTAATTTCCTATATTCGGTTATATTAACAACATGATTTTGTTTGGGTTTGGGGGTTATGCTTGAACAAGACTCAAGTTAATCATTTGTGTACTTAAATGTTCTTAACTCAAAGATTTCTTCTGTCAGTCATTTCAAGAACACCTTTATATTCTTCAATTCATCTATTCCACAGGAAATAAACACAAAGGAATTTTATTCTGCTCACATTTTTCTGCCTTGTCACCAAAATGCATTGCTTAGGAGCAATTTTCATGTACAAAAGGCCTATATACTACATGGATTTAAACACCTATGTTTCTCAGCTAAAGGTCAAAGGGTGTTAATCACAGCCCCAAAATTGCTCTAAATCTTCATTAACAGACACCATATTAAACTGATGGAAAGCCCTGCTTAATCAGGCTTTGCTAAAATTACTCAGGTAGATTATCAAGATGAAAGAGCAGGGAAGCTAGAAATGGGCCTGAGGGAGAATGTGACCTGAAAGTATTTATCTTCCTTCTGACACCAAAACCTATGTAGCAGTAAGAGATCTTTGTAAAGTAAAAGTTCAGAGTTACTATTAGATTTTATTTTTAAGCATTAGAGTTTGGTGATTTCAATTATAAATGAAAGCACAACTTGTTGCAGGATGATTTCAGCAGGGATGTTCCATTTCTTCATATATAGTTATAATCTTGCTTTCCAGTACTTGAAATGTCTAAAGTCATTTGTATTTATGTAGGCCACTTCTATTTGTTGTTTGTTCCTCAAAAGGCAGACATTTATTCCTCAAAAAACAGATATGCAAAATATACCAGAGTGTGTATATATATATATATAAAATATACATACACACACACACACACACACACATTGTATATATACACATGCCTACATTTGATTCCTATCAAAAGGGTTTGATCAAGGAAAATATGTATGTGTGCATGTTTGCATTCAGATATAAATTGTGAAATTACCATATGAATTAATATTTATTCAATTCAATTAAAAATTATTTTCATTGTGATACTATAAAAGACACTATGCTAAATCCTAAGAAGCTATACAAACATATATATATTTTTTTGATGCTTGGTCACAGTTTTATTTTATTTTAATTAATTAATTAATTTATTTATTTATTTATTTTGTGAGGCTAGAGTAGGGGAAGGAATGGGTAGAATAAGGAACAATATGATAGTAAAATGACCTTAAAGGCAGAATTTAGAAAGGAAATGAGAAAGAGTACAAGTTGGAGAAATAAAAAGGTGGGAAATTAGGAATTTCTTTTTTTTTTTTTTTGAAAGAAAGAAAGAGAAAGAGAAAGAGGGAGAAAGAACAGGAGTCTTGCTCTATTGCCCAGGATGGAATGCAATCTAAAAATAGGTGTTAAAAACCTCCTTTTTGCCGATAATTGTGCTTAACAGCAGAGACAGGAAGAAATAAGAGAAGAAAATAACAAACAAACAGCCAACCAATATTTCATTTAAATCTGTGAAATGCTATGCAAATGCTGAAGAGCAATTTACTTCCAATTATGTGGTCACTTTCAAAATAGGTGTAATGTGATACTGAGAAAAATGTATGTTCTGTGGACCTGGGGTGAAGAATTCTGTAAATATTCACTGAGTTTACTTGTTCCAGGTCTGAGTTCAAATCATAGATGTCCCTGTTAATTTTCTATCTCGTTGATCCGTTGAATATTAACATTATGGTGTCAAAGTCTCCCGCTATTATTGTGATTGTGCAGGAGTCCGAGTCTCTTTATAAGTCATTAAAAACTTGTCTTATGTATCTGGGTGTTCCTATATTGGGTGCATGGTGCATATATATTTATGATCATTGACTCCTGTTGTTGCATGGATCATTTTACCATTATGTAATGTCCTTCTTTGTTTCTTTTAGTCTTTGTTACTGTCAAAGTCTATTTTGTCAGAAATGAAAGTTACAACTCCATTTTTTTTTTTTTTTTTTTGTTTTGTTTTGTTTTGTTTTGCTCTCCATTTGATTGGTAAGTCTTCCACAAACCCTTTGTTTTGAGTGTTTGTGTGTCCTTGCTTATGAGATGAATCTGGATACAGCGTACTGATGGGTTTTGACTTTTTATTCATTTTGCCTGTCTGTGTCTTTGATTGGGGCATTTAATCCATTTAAATTTAGTATTAATCTTGATATTTGTGAGTTTAATATTGTCATTTAATGTTAGCTGGCTATTTTGCCCATTAGTTGTTGTAGATTCTTCATTATATTAAAACGCTTCTCTTAAGTTGGTTACTTTTTGAACAGACATACACATGTAGTATAAAAGCAGGCAGAATGGGATACATTACTTCAATGATATAAAATTTCACAAGAATTTGGAGAAGTAAATAGTTAATTTTGACTGAGAAGCCATAAACTATTTAATAATTCTTCATGAAGAAAGAATTTTTAAGTCTACTCTTTAAAAATGAGCCTTAAAAAATCATACTGATGGCATTGGGCAGCACTATTTCTTTATTTATTAAAATATCAGCTTGTAGGAAGATATTTGATAGCAGGCATATGTAATTAGAAGTATGTGACAGTTCTTTGCAAACCACCAGGTCAGAGGAGAAGTTCAATATACCAGAAACAGAGACCAATGTAAAAACCAATGAAAAGATGGAATGGTAGGATAATTGGAATGATGAGAGTAGGCATTGAGTAAATCAAATGTAAGTATTTTATCATGAGGTTGTTAGAATACATTGAAATATTTTAAGAAAATATTTTAAGAAACATATGCAATGGCATAATTTTCTTTTTAAAAGTGTATTTGATGGAAGGAGGGGAAAGTGAAAACTAGAAGATGAGTTTGAATGTGATTGCTGAATTCCATTAAAAAATAAAGATAACTTTACATAAGTAAGATAGTGGCAATGAGAATTAATAAGCATGCAATAATGATAAGGAGATAAGAAAGCTCAAACTTGGAAATTTTTAGATGTGTGGTCACAAATATAGAAAAGGTAGCATTCAAAATAATAACATTCTATTATCTGTTACTATTTAATTTTTTGTATGGAGAGCTCTTTCTTTTGCCTCACTTCTACCACATATCTATCTTTTATTTCTGAAGTAGAAATATTTTTCATAGATAGATAGATAGATAGATAGATAGATAGATAGATAGATAGATAGATAATGAAAGGAGAACAAAAGAAATACAATAAGATTACACTCTTGGTGCTTTGATTCATGGTGATAAATTTTTGTAAACATTGTTCCTTTCTATTTAAATCATAAGCTCATATTGACTTTAGTAAGCATTCTGTAAATAGAGTTGGAAAATAAGATTGTTAATTACTCTAATTCCAAAGATCTCTTTTCCAGTTTATCTGGATATCCATGTCAGAAATTACATTTCAGGTTTGCCTTTAAATTATAATGTGATGTTAATCCATCATCAATGCTTTAATCAGTGTGTCCTTACCAATTAACAGTGTAAAAGTTAGTCCTCATCTGAAACTAATATTTTTTTAAAAATCCCTTGGAAATTGTCTGTTAAGTTCATAGGAAAATATTCTTTGTCACAAATTTGAATGTGCAAGGATATGTTTTGAAATGGTGTCGATGTTTCAAAATAACACATTTCATGCTGTGTGATAAAATTTTCACCACTGTCAAACTCAGAAAAATAATATCTTAACAGGTTTACAGGAAAGCAAAACATGCTTCATTATCGCTTTGAATATTTCATGAGATCAAAAGAAGCATGCTTTTTTTTTTTTCCCCAGAGAAGAATCTGTTTTGTTACTGAGAAAAACTTGCTTACATTTGAAAAGGTCAACATTTCAAAGATAAATGTCATATTTTAGCTTAAAACTATGAATTTCCAAATTTTCTGAGTGAAAACTCATGTAATAGTTGCATTATAATTTCATTTGTAGATATTCTAAGTCAACATTTTGAAAGAAAAACAATGCACAGTTTTTAAACACAAGTAAGAGAAACTAACGGTATGATGGAAAATTAATTTTAGTGTCTTAGGTGTATATTGTATTGATGCCATTGGGCTATGCTATATCTTGATTTGAATCCAAGACATTCCCTCACTGTGAGAAACTAACTTTTCTAGACCTTCTTCTTAATTTGCTAGAGATGCTATAACAAAATGCCACAGAGTGGGTGGCTTAAACAATGGAAATTCATTTTCTCACAATTCTGAAGGCCAGAAGTCCAAAAACATGGTGCTGGCAGGGTTTTGTTTCTTCTGAAGCCTCTCTCCTTGGCTTGAAGATGGCTGTCTTCTCACTGTATCCTCATGTGGTCTCGCCTCCAAGTGTGCACATCTCTGCTGTTTCTCTCTCTGCCTTAATCTCCTCTTCCAGGATATAATGGTATCAGTCAGATTGAATTAGGATCCATTCTAATGACCTCATTTTAGCCTAATGACCTCTTTAGAATGCCTAAGTCCAAATATAGTCACATTTTGACATATTAGAAGTTAGGACTTCAACATAGAAAGTTTGGAGGGAACTATGGAGTCCACAACAGCCCTATTTTTTTCAAAATACAAAGAAACAGAATTATCATTTAAAATTCACAGGAAAATAGATATTGAGAAGAAATATATTTTATTCCCAACCTAACTTGATAACAAATAAAAATAAATCAGGAGTTAAGAAAACTATGAGAAAATTTTTCAGAGACATTCTTGAGCAATGACAATTTGTGTTTTCATTTGTAATGCTCATAAAATATTACCACTTAATTTTTCCACTTGTCTTTCTGTTGATTAACACTTGGCCAATTTCTGACTTCATCTATAATCCTGTCTGTAAACTCATTTTTTTAGCAACATATATACCACTTTGGAGGAGGTTAACAGCTATTCTAGTGTCGAATAAATATGATTTTAGTAGCAGACAAGTATCTTTTAAATTCCTGACATTATAAAGAAAGAAAGAAAGATGCTTTCTTGATATGTTGAAGATAATCCATCTCAAGCTGGTTGTCAGTAGAATATTAAATGTTGATTTTATGGACACTCTCATGCCCAATATTGCTGAACTATTTAAAATTATTCAGTACAGATTGATTAATGTGTTAATGACAGCAACGACAAAGAGGTACACCTATTAAATATTAATATTATAATAGTAATATATAATTATTTGAGGTCATGTAATTTTTTAAAAATTTGGAGTACTGAGGGAAACAAGGGGGATGTACACTATAATATTTTTGTTTTTTAAAATTTTTTACATTATCTTTATGACACTCAATACACTATAGTTTTTTAAAACTGAATAAATAAAATCATATTCTTTTAGGCAATATGAATTTTAAAGATATTTATCTTAGTAATGTGCAGGATGTTCAAGTTACATTGTATTTGAAATATTATAAATGTGTATATAATAACATAGATATTACTTTTCTTGAGAAATAAAAAATATACTAAGTAAATGTGGGGATAATTCTAAATCGTTTCTGGCTATTGGATGTTATAAAGATGTCATTTCTTCCCCAAATAAACATATATCGTATGCAAATTATTTTTAAAATTTTAAATGAAAAGGTCAGTAAGGAAGAACACCTAACAGCTTTGTGAATGGAAAGGCTATGTTAAAACTTGCTTTAGTAGAAATTAAGACCTACATTACCTTTTCAATTCCTAACCAATTGTGGCCTTGTTTCCAGAGTAGAGAACTGAAATAGGAGTCTAGAATATGCATAATTGAATAGATAATGAAGAAAATGAAACATATTAGAATATTTAATAAACAATACTTGACAAGTGAATGAAAAACTAGGTTCATATCTGTCTCTACATCCAAAACAAATTTCATTATAAAATATCAAACAAATAAATGTAAATAACTACTTATTTAGGTTCCAGATGAAAAAAAAAATGGTAAATAGTAAAAATGCAAAGGAAGAAAAAATGCAGGAAAACATTGGTAGTAATTTCCTAACCTCATATTTCCATTTCTTAACAAATCCTATTTATTTTATCTCTAAAGCCTATTGCTTATCAGGCAGTTTCTCTCTATCTTTTTTACCACCACGCAAAAAGTAGTCTACAGCTGAAATTCAATAGCAGCCTCCTAAATTATTTTTCATTACCCACAAGCTTACCCCGTTTGTCGTTCAACAGCAAGATTATACTCTAAAACATAATATTGGCTAACAATTATTAAACATGTAGTATGGGCCATGTATTGTTCTGTTTCTTGGCTATTATAACACATTAATCTTCATATTAATCTTAACTTACGGCCCTCATTTTTAAATGAAGAAGCTGAAAACATGAATAATTTATGACTTTAGCATTCATTAACAAAGTCACACAGCTATAGAGTGGCAAGGCAAGATTTACACCCACATTCTTACAGCCAGAGCCTACAGTATAAACTCTACACTGAACTGTCTCTGTAAAGCAGCCCTGAGATTTATCTAGAATTGAAGAGAACCATCTTCAGCTTCTTTCCATGGCATATAAAGCCCTCATTTTGTTGCCTGCCTTTCTCCTGACTCATTTTATATGACCTCCACCCACTCACTCACAAGCCTCCCACTGAATTCCTTGCACTTGCCAAGCTTATTCTGAGCTAACATCCTTCACTTTGGCATTACTCTCTGCCTGGTTCTTCCCAATGTTCTTAAAATAGTATATACTCAGAGATAAATTACCCTACACAAAGTAATGTCTGTCCTCCACAAATACATACTCCAGGCGGCTATTACATCATGCTGTTTATTCTTTATAGCACCCACCACTATCATAAATCTTTTTTCTATTTGTTATTAATTTATATTTTGACCTCCCACACTAGAATGTAATCTCTAAGAGGTCAAGTGTCTTGTCCTTTCTGAATAGAGCTTTCTCAACAATGATTAAATCACTATGTGACACAGCATAATTTCTTAATATTAAATTAATGAAGATAATTAATGCCAGACTAAATAAAGATGCAAAACTTTTGTATGCTAAAAAGACCCTGTGATTACAACTGTACTTCCCACTCAATTCTTTTGTAAACCTAAAACTACTTTAAAAAGCATATTCTCACTCATAGGTGGGTGTTGAACAATGAGAACACAGGGGCACATGGAGGGGAACATCACACACTGGGGTCTGTTGGGGAGTAGGGGGTTAGGGGAGGGACAGCAGGGGGTGGAGAGGTTGGGGAGGGATCACATTGGGAGAAATGCCTGATGGAGATCACCGAGGATGGAGACAGCAAACCACCATGGCACATGTGTACCTATGCCACAGTCCTGCAAGATCTGCACATGTACCCCAGAACTTAAAGTACAATAAAAAAAGTCTATTAATGAAAAACTTAAAATAATGCTAAAAGAAAAAAGGGAAAAGTATTTTCAACATTATGCTATAATGAGTTAAAACTCGTAAATGTGAAATTTTAGAATTTATTTATTTACATATAAAACATCAACACTCTACTTTTTTTTTAGACTCTACTTTTAATAATGTGCAGAAAACACTGAAGTTTCCTGTACTTGAAAATGCAAATGTTGAATACATGTATAAAATAATTTAAATTTTAAATGTCTTCCCTTTGGGAATTTGTATTATCTTGGATAAGTTGGACAAAAACAAATGTATAAATATATCTGTCACCACATGTAAGCAAACAAATCTAAAACACTTCAGATAATAAACCTGATTTGATATCCTGATTGATAAGAAGAAAAATAAAGCAAGATTAAGATATAAGATGCTATAAATATTTATTGAAATAATTGGTTTGCTAAGCATTTATATAAATGCACACGTATAACGCCTTATAAAATATTGCATTAAATGCACACAACATCAATGAAGAAATCTCTAGTATCTTAACATTTTACATATGGAAACAGAAATAGAGAGGTTAGTATACTTGCCAACAGCACAAACTACCAAAATACAGAGACTGGATTTGAAGATTTTGAAGTCCACACTTGAAAAAAGTGTTACCACTTCCAGTATTTTGTATAAATAATAAATGAGCAAATAAGTGACTGGATATTTTCCATTTGGCCAATTTATCAAATTATATTCTAAATCATTAAATTATATTCATATTTCTTTTATTCATAAATACAATAAAAACACCCCCATATAATTTAATCTTGACTTTCTCCTTAAAGTATGAAATATTACATTTCGTCTGCCACAATGGAAATTTAGCAGATTAGGTATTTACTTACATTTACTGAATTGTCCTTTTAAAACTTCTTATGTTGAGGCAAATTTATCATACTAAATGCCCACATCAAAGAGCTAGAAAGATCTCTGATCAACAACCTAACATCACAACTAAAAGAACTACAGAATGGAGAGAAAACAAACCCCAAAGCTAGCAAAAAACAAGAAATAGCCTAGATCACAGTAGAACTGAAGGAGATAGAGACACGAAAAACCCTTCAAAAACAAAAAAAATTAGGAGCAGCTTTTTTTTAAACAGTTGATAAGATTGACCACCAGCTAGACTAATAAAGAAGAAAAGAGAGAAGAATCAAATAGATACAATTAAAATAATAAGGGGAATATTACCACTGACCCCTCAGTAATACAAACACAGTATAGTATAGAATACTATAAACAGGTCTATGCACATAAACTAGAAAATCTAGAAGAAATGGATATATTCCTGGAGGCATACACCCACACAAGACTGAACCAAGAAGAAATTGAATCCCTGAATAGACCAATGATGAGTTCTGAAATTGAGGCAGTAATAAGTAGATTACTGCTCAAGACTAGACAGATTCACAGCTAAATTCTACCAGAGGTACAAAGAGAAACTGGTACCATTTCTACTTAAACTATTCCACACAACTGAAAAGGAGAAACTCCTCTCTAACACATTTTATGAGGACACCATCCTCCTGATACCAAAACCTACAGAGATACAACAAAAAAAGAGAAAACTTCAAGCTTGAACATATCAATAAATGTAATTTATCACATAAACAGAACTAAGAAAAAAAACTACACGATTATCTCAATAGATGCTGAAAAGGCCTTGGATAAAATTCAAAATCTCTTCGTGTTAAAAATTTTCAATAAACTAGGTATCACATGAACATACCTCAAAATAATAAGAATCATCTATAACAAGCTCAGGGCCAATATCATACTGAATGAGCAAAAGCTGGAATCATTCCCTTTGAAAACTGGCACAAGACAAGGATTGCCCTATCTCACCACTCCTATTCAGCATAGTATTGGAAGTTCTAGCCATGGCAATCTGGCAAGATAAAGAAATAAAGAGTATTCAAATAGGAAGAGAGGAAGTTAAATTATCTTTGTTGGCAGAGGATATGATTCTGTAAAACCCAATTGTCTCAGCCCAAAACTCCTTAAGCTGATAAACTGCTTCAACAATCTCAGCATACAAAATCAGTATACAAAAATCCCTAGCATTCCTATATATCACCAACAAGCAAGCATAGAGCCAAATCATTAATGACCTGTCATTCAAAATTGCTGCAAAGAGAATAAAATACCTAGAAATACAGCTAACAAGGAAAGTGAAGGACCTCTTCAAAGAGAACTACAAACCACTGCTCCAATAAATCAGACAGGACCTAAATAAATGGAAAAACATTCCATGCTCATGGAGAGGAAGAATCAATATTGTGGCAATGGACATACTGCTCAAAGTAATTTATAGATTCAATACTATTCCCATTAAATTACCATTGATATTATTCACAGAATTAGAAAAAAAAACTATTTTAAAATTCATATAGAACCAAAAAACAGCCTGACTAGCCAAGACAATCCTAAGCAAAAAGAGCAAAACTGGAGGCATCATGCTACCCTACTTCAAACTATACGAGGCTATAGTAACCAAAACAGCATAATACTGGTACAAAAACGCACAAATAAACCAACGGAACATAATAGGGAACTCAGAAACAAGACTGCACACCTACAACCATCTGATCTTCAACAAACCTGAAAAAAAGCAACAGGGAAATGATTCCCTATTTAATAAATGGTGCTGATAGAACTGGCTAGCTATATGCAGAAAATTGAAACTGAACACCTTTCTACACCTTATACAAAAATGAACTCAAGATGGATTAAAGACTTAAAATGTAAAATCCAAAACCATAAATACCCTAGAAGAAAACCTAGGCAATACCATTTAGAACGTAGGCCAGGCAAAGACTTCATGACAAAAATCCCAAAAGCAATTACAACAAAAGCTAAAATTGACAAATGGGATCTAATGAAACTAAAGAGATTCTGAACAGCAAAAGAAACTATCATCAGAGTGAAAGGACAATCTATAGTATGGGAGAAAATTTTTGCAATTTATTTATCTGACTAAGGTCTAATATATAGTGTTTACAAATTTACAAGAAAAACAACCCCATTGAAAAGTGGTCAAAGGACATGAACAGACACTTCTCAAAAGAAGACATTTATGCAGCCAAGAAGCATGTGAAAAAAGCTCAACATCACTGTTCATTAGAAAAAATGCAAATAAAAAACACAATGAGATACACCTCTTGATAATCAGAATGGTGATTTTTAAAAAGTCAAGAAACAACAGATGCTGGTGTGGTTGCAGAGAAAAGGGAACACTTTTACACTGTTGGTAGGAGTGTAAATTAGTCCAAGAATTTTGGAAGACAGTGATAATTTCTCAAAGATCTAGAAGCAGAAATACCATTTGACCCAACAACCCCATTATTGGGTATATACCCAAAAGAATATAAATCATTCTATTATAAAGACACATGCATATGCTGTTCATTGCAGCACTATTTACAATAGCAAAGACATGGAATCAACCCAAATGCCCATCAATGGTAGACTGAATAAAGAAAATGCGGTGCATATACACGATGGAATACTATGCAGCTATAAAAGAATGAGATCATTGTCTTTTCGGGGACATGGATGGAGCTGGAAGCCATTTTTCCCAGAAAACTAAGGCAGGAACAGGAAATCAAACACTGAATGTTTTCACTTATATATAGGTGCTGAATGATGAGAACACATGGGCGCATGGTGGGGAACAACACATGCTGGGGCCTGTTGGGGGAGATAAGGGAAAAGTTGAGCATCAGAAGAATAGCTAATGGGGGCTTGGCTTAATACCTAGGTAATGGGTTGATCTTTGCAGCAAACTACCATGGCACACATATACCTGCATAACCTGCACATGTACCTCAGAAGTTAAAAGTTGGATAAAAAAAGAAATGCTACCAAAAAAATAAAATACAACCTCTTACATTGAAAGTTTAATTTCTTACCTGTAAAATTACCACTGCAAATATCAAATTAAACTTTTTTTCCTTGAAGGACTATTTATAATTTACAGTCAAGTAGAGCGGAATCACCTAGATGACTCCATTTTATGATGTTTTATGGATTTATCATTAGTTTATCTTTTAATTCAATCATTAAGAAAACTATCGTGGCATTAAGACCATAATTACGGTAAGAAAAAAAAAGGTAGACTATTTCCATTTTCGATACTCTGGCTCTCCAAATCAAAAAGTTCCACACTATAATAAAAGGGAACATAAAAAATAAAAGAAAGGTAGCAAGAATACAAATACCATTATCAGAGGGTGAGAAGCATTATTTTCTTTTCTCAAACCATGGCTTTTCTCCTCTGCCACATCCAGAAAAACCCATTGGTTGAAACAAAATTCTACAAAAACTTGGATTGCATGTCTTGGTGTTGGTTTTCTAAATGAATAAATTATGTAGTTCACTGAATGAGTAAATACATTGCTAAAATAATAGGATTGAATTATTCCACCTGCAAATGAACACTGAAGAAATAAATACAAATTACATTATCTCTATTATATTCTTATTTTTTATTTCAAATATTATGGGTGAGATAATGTCAACATTCTGGATAAATGTATTCCATCAGCAAAATTCCAAGAGAAAACAAGCACATGTGAATTTATATGTATATTTATATTTATACTGACAGTGGCATATGAATTTTTTTGTTATATCATTATTTTATATGTATAATTATTTTATATTTATAATTAAAATGTCTAATTATACTAGTTTTCATAAAAAAAACCTGTTAATTAATCAGATATACCTAGAAAAAAAACCCCACATTTATTTTCATTCTGATGTGTGGCAAAACTGATAAGAAGCTGTTAACAATACAGAATTGTAATGTGATGGTTTTATATACTTAGGGGTGTGAAGCTGAATTTATTAAAGGGATCAAAGATACTTATTTTTGTTATTTTTTCTGTTAACAAATAAATGCTTCATCCAACATTTTGTTTTCAACTAAGTATTCAGTATGCTAAAATGGAACCCAATGGCAATTACTGACCTTTGTATCATTTTTAAAAAATTGTATTAAAATAATGAATTCATGTTTTTAATGTGTGTTTATTTTCTAATTTTTCTTGTAAGAAATACTTGCTAATAACAAACCATAAATACAGACAAAAAATTAGCAGGACTTTTTCTTTTCTTTTTTAAGTTCAAGCGCTATCCCAGATATCTTTTATTTTTCTACCTATAATGCAATATCTGAGGGGAATTCATGAATATTTATTTGAGTGTAATGAGGGTCAAGCTAAAGCAAGGTAATGGTCCAGTACTTTTTTGTCCTCTTTCCTCCCTGTAGGAGTGGATCATTTCTTAATGGGGCACTTGATATAATATATGAATAGAAAGTTTACCTTGTTCCTCCCACTCACTATTCCCTGAAGGTGCAAAGGTAGAGTGCTTTCTTAATAAAACAGTTTATGGTTGGAAGTGCTTTTCCTTGCATCTTTACAAACAGTAACAGATACAATCATAGATGTGTGTGCTAAATAACATTTTTCATAGTGATATTCAGGATCACTCAGGTCATAACTAGAATTTAGCTGTGCGATCATAGATCACTCTTCATGAACAAGCTTTTTAAGTTTTATTTTCCTGGAGATTTGTATGAGTTTGCCTTTGGATCATGAGTGCTGTCCCAATGGAGAACTACATGGAACCAGGAAAGAGAGCGGATTCTGCCCATATTCTTTCCAATGGACTGGGCTCAGCTATCCCTGATAGATCTATTCATGTTTGTCTAAAATAATTCATGCTATACAATAAGACACACATCAAGGACTTTGCAACGAGCTTCCAAATCTATTCTACAGCAGCCCATGAACACCCAACTGGTCGAGTACATCAGTGAACTTGGTACTCACTACTTCAATACCATACCAAAAGAGTTTTAGTGAGAAAGTAAAGCAACTGTTAAAATAAATTGTCTTACTAAATGCTTTTCTGATTTAATGAAGAGTATTAATATTCAACATGGAATAAATGAAGTGAGTTGATATCTCATTTATATTACTTAATTTAAAATTTTGATTAACCTTAAATGGATACACCTTACCTTATGACTCAAAAGTGCTAATTTTCTAAAAAATAGAGATTATTATCTTTTACAACTTAAAATTTGGTGACCTTATAAAAAATCAAATATTTTATTTTTATGTTTTATTATTTCTTTTCAATAAAGATACTTTCTCTAATACAGTAAAGTTCTGTTGAATGTTATGACTTATGTACATATGAATACTACAAATTATCACTAAAAAGATAAGCCTTTTGAAAGGGCCAAGTTTAATGGAATATATGTTTAGTTTTATGGTGGTAAGAGAGATGGTTCCCATAGGGTTTTAAAGAAATAAAATACATAAGGTATAGCTAAAATGGCAATAATTATATAAACATTTGGTTTATGGAATTATAACTATTTTAAAATTTTGCTCTCACTTATTCTACAATACCGTAAAAGTCTAGCTTTTGTTGTCATAATTGTAAACCTTAATGCAACAATTTGTGAATTACAATTTACAAATTGTCCAAATGTGTTTGTTGCCCGAAGTTTATATTATAACAACTACTATTTTCATGTGTACAAATTTCCAATAGTTCAGGAATGTATTACATTCTGAAAAAAAAGAAATAGGTTGGACTAGGAGAACGTCAACTATATCCATTAAAATTATGCCCTGCTCTAGAAAAATAAAATCCAATGATTTTCAGTGTAGAAATATTAATGGTTTTTTTAGTTCATTGAGTCAGGCCTCATTTTGTTAGTTTTTATTCTTGGAAAGAATATCTGATTTATATGCAGATGTCATATATTTCTGCCTACATATGGGTATTTTACTAATCATAAACTGTTATCATAAACTCTAAATTTTACAAACATAAAGCACCTGTTTATACAGTTGATATGGTTTGGTTGTGTCCCCACCCAAATCTCATCTTGAATTGTAACTCCCAGAATTCCCATGTGTTGTGGGAAAGACTGGGTGGGAAATAACTTAATCATAGGGGCAGTTTCCCCATACTGTTCTCTTGGTAGTGAATAAGTTTCAGGAGATCTGATGGTTTTATTAGAGGTTTCCCTTTTCACTCGGATTCTTTCTTACCTGCATCCATGAAAGACATGCCTTTCACTTTCCACCATGATTCTGAGGCTCCCCAGCCACATGGAACTACGAGTCTATTAAACATCTTTTTTCTTTATATATTACCCAGCCTTGGGTATGTCTTTATCAGCAGTGTGAAAAACTAATACAATAGAATGGCAATCATTAAAAAATCTGGAGACAACAGATGCTGGAGACGATGTAGAGAAATAGGAACACTTTTACACTATTGGTGGGAGTGTAAATTAGTTCAACCATTGTGGAAGACAGTGTGACGATTTCTCAAGGACCTAGAAATAGAAATTCCATTTGACCCAGCAATTCCATTACTGGGTATATATCCAAAGGATTACAAATCTTTCTACTATAAGGACACATGCACACGAATGTTCATTTCAGCATTGTTTACAACAGCAAAAACCTGGAACCAACCCAAATGCCCATCGATGATAGACTGGACAGGGAAAATGTGGCACATATACATAAACTTATTTACCATTATATTTTCAGCTTTTCCCCTTATTGCCTCTCAATTACAGTAGTCTCTGAGATAGTTTTCTCTGCTACCAGTTTCTCTGTGACTGTACACATGCTATTCCCATGCCTAAAATGTTTTTTGTCCATATTTTTGGATAGCGAAATCACTTACATTCATGTAAACAAAGCTCAGAGATACTTCCCTCTGTGAAGTCTTCACAACTCTCCTAGACTGCTAAGGTTGCCACTTATGATGTAAATTTAAATATACTTTGATAGTACTTTTCTACCTGGCATTATGATTCTAATTTTACATGCATTTATCCATCTTGGAAGGTGAATTATTCAAAAGGTAGGACACAATCTCATTCATCTTAGTATCAGTCCCCAGCACAGTGTCTAGGACACTTTATCGATGTTTATCGAAAAAATTAAGTGCCTGTTTAAATTCCAGTCATGTATCTTTCAATGTAATATTCGGCATTTGTCCTGGTGAGGTACCGGGATGAAATGAAATACATGGCATTCAATGTCCTTTGCCCCCACCCCAAGAATAAATCCGAAAACACTTTCATAACAAATTAATGTATTTTTAAAATAATTTCATTTTAAGCACCTAATTTTTGTCTCTGTTTGCTGAGTGCCCACTTAAGCTATACCAGAAACATAGGAAACAATAGAGAGAGTAATCAATTTCTTATAGAAGGGTTTAAATCTCTATATTTATATGTTTATAATCTACTGTTTTTAGTCTAGCAACCACTAATCCAGTTTATATTAATTTTCCTTGCTTCTTGATGCTAAATAAATAAAGTTTAATTATAATACTTAGAAATGTAATAAAGGTAAGTGTTCCAATGCCTGGTGCCCCAAGGCAGACAGTGTGGCTTAAATCCTAGTCATGACACTTACAATACTAGTAAGTTTGAACAAGACAGCAGATTGTTGTGATTCAGTTTTCTGACAGCAGATGCTAAACTTTTAACCAGGTTGTAAATGTTTGGAGGAGGCAAAGGAAAAATTGCATATGCTAGATGGGGCTGTGTTTAAGGAATAATTATGTTTAACACTGCCTGATATGTCTCTAATTAATGTGTTTATTCATTTAAATATATTATGTGTCTATATGGTCAAGTCTCTGACTAGAAATTGTAAAGTTATGTACCAATTTGTAAAAATTTTAATAATAGTAATGATAACAGTAATGGGGGGAGTAATATCAATCAGGCGGTGAAGCAAAAGATCTCAGCCTTTGTCGTCCCACAAAAACACAATAATGGACAGCCATCCCTGAGTGAATATAGTTGGTAGAGCTCAGAAGTCAATTTAAGAAAGTACAACAACACGGTAGAGGAAGAAAAAGAAAATAACTGCACCAAAATGGAGGAAGAGACACAGTCATTTTGCTTGTATCATCTCATCCCCCAGGAAGACACTGCTAACAAAAAGAGGGAAATCCGTGGCTCACTAGCTTTCCTTCATAGGAAAAAGAAAAGTAGGGTGAATAAACAGTTTCTTCAGCCTTAAGGTCACTGCCCAGAGGGTCCGCTTTGGTGATATCCTACCCAGCTCACTAAGGAAACTGGTACAGCTGACACATCTGGAAACAGCAAGAAACAAAGAAGTGTGCTTCTATCAGTATCAGTTACGTGGCAGAAGCCACCACGGTACTCAGTGGCCTGCTCTGCAGAGGACACTTGTATCCTTTGTTACCAGGGCCAGTTTTTCACCTTTGCAGACTCCAGGTGCCTGAGCCACTACCTCTCTACCAACCTGATATCGGAACTGCCCTGGTACCCAGTGCAGCCACTGTGTCTGAATGCCCAAATACAGCCCAGGCCTCAGCTGCTGGCCCCAGGTCCCAATGTAAAGCATGCATCCAAGGTGGATCCTGCAGTTATGTCTTCATTAAGCTAACCCAAACATAAAATGCCAACCCTTGCTGCTGCTTTGGAACCTGAAGAAGGAAACAGAGCTGTGCACATGCGCATTGGAAGCCCTGGGATCTGCAGCTCCACATGTGCATGCAGACAGCCCCGAGTCCTGTCATTGGCCTGAAACACTGTGCTTGTCCTTACATCTAACTCCGGCAGCCACATACATGCACACCACTGACTATAACCCTTATAGAAAAGCGTAACACCTGCAGGCAGCCCCCACATCCAAGCACAGGCATCATTGGCTCAGGTCCACATTGCTAATGACTTTGATCCCTCACTGCAGAACCTGGAAGTACCGCTGAGGACCCCAACAGCCCATGCACCCATTGTAGAGTCCCTGAAGCTCTTGAAACAATGGGCTACCCAGTTTCCAGTGTTGCAAATGCCAGATTCCCAAGTTTAAAAGATGCTGTCAACCACAGTCCTAAAGCCACACATGCACTTGCACTTGGTATCCAGTGCCATAGCACATGTCAGCATTCCCTTATCTTCCTCCCACTCCCCACAGTTGAAAGTTTTTCTACACTAAAGCTATTCCACAAAATCTGGAAGAGATTACTGTTTCTTCAAATGTGCAGCCACCCATGCAAGCTGACAAGGATCATGAAGAATCAGGAAAATGATATCATCAAAACAAAACAATAAACTTGCAGTTACCAAATTAAAAAAAAATGGTCATCCACAAATTTTCCAAAGAATGTCCCAAAATATTTGTTCTAAGGGAACTCTGGGAACTACAAAATAAAACAGATAAATATCTTAATGGCATTAGGACAACTATACAAGCACAAAAAAAAGAGAACAAAATAAATTTAACAGCTGAAGAATCCAATGACTGAACAAAAAAATGCAAAAGAAGACTACCAGCAGACTTGGTCAAACAGAAGAAAGAATAAGCAAACTCAAAGACGGGTCATTTGGAGTTAATATTATTATTACTCTATTATTATTTTTGAGATAGAGTCTCGATCTGTCAACCAGGCTGGAGTGCAGTGGTGTTGAACTTGGCTCACTGCAGCCTCCGCCTCCTGGATTCAAGCAATTCTTCTACCTCAGCCTCCTGAGTAGCTGGGATTACAGGCATGTGGCACCATGCCTGGCTAATTTTTGTATTTTTAGTAGAGACAGGCTTACACCATGTTGACCAGATTTGTCTCAAATTCCTGACTTCATTATCCACCCACCTTGGTCACCCAAAGTGCTGGGATTACAGGCATGAGCCACCACATCGGCCTTATTTGAAACTAGTCAGAGGAGAACAAGAGAAAAAATAGTGAAACGAAATAAAGAAATCCTGTGGATTTATGGGATGATATCATAATCAGTAAAATCTGTATTTTAGAATTTTCAGGAGAATAAAGAGAGTAAGAAAGCTTATTTAAAGAAGTAATGGCTGAAATCGTCCCAAGTCTGGAAAAATGTATGTAGGTTTAGGTACATGAAGCTCATAGACATTCAATGAGATTTAACCCAAAAAGGACTTCACCAAGATATATTAGGATCAAATGTGAAATATTGAATATAAATAAATAACTGGTAGCATCAAAAGAAAATGAGTTATTTACATCCAGAGAATCCCCAAAATCTATCAGTAGATTTCTTAGCAGAAACTTTTCAGGTAGAAGATAGTGGGATGACATAATCAAAGTGCTAACAAAGAAAGTATATTAAAAAATCTGTCAGCCAACAATACATTACCTGGTAAATATTACATTTAAAAAGGAAGGAGGGACAAACTTTTCTCCAGATAGAAAGCTGAGGAATATAATCACCAATTTTCTTTTTCTTTTTAATTTTTTATATTTTGGAGTACAAATACAGGCTTCCTACATGCATACATTTCATAGTGGTGAAGTCTAGGCTTTTAGTTTATTCATCATCTGAATAGTGAACACTGTAAACAATAGGTAATTTTTAAACTCTGATTCCCTTCTGACATTTCCACCTCTTGGAGTTTCCAATGTCTATTATTCAACTGTATATTGTGTCAATGTGTACTCATTATTTAGCTCCCATTTATAAGTGAGAGCATGCAGCATTTGACTTTCTGTTTCTGAGATATTTTACTTAGGATAATCACCTCTAGTTTCATTCATGTTGCTTCAAGAGGCAAGATTTCATTCTTTTTTTTTTGTGGCTAAGTAGTATTCTGTGTATATATTGACTATATCTCTTTATCCAATCCTCTCTTGATGCATACTTAGGTTGCATCCATACCTTTGGTATTTATAATAGTGCTGCAATACAAATGAATGCAGGTATCTGTTTTTAATAAGTATTTACTTTCCTTTGGGCATATACTCATTAGTAAAATTGCTAGATCAACTGATAATTCTATTTTAAGTTCTTTAAGAAATTTCCTTATGGTTTTTCATAAAAACCATTGTCACATATTGTAACCATTGCTACACATTGTAACATAAAAAAAATTGTTACTAATTTGCATTCTGACCAACAGTGTATAAGCATTCTCTTTTCTCCACAACTTTGCCAACATCTGTTGTTTTAGACTTTCAATAATAGCCATTCTGACTTGTATAAGATGGTATCTCATTGTAGTTTTAATTTGCATTTCCCTATGATTAGTGACATTGAGGACTTACATTTACTGGTTGTTTGCATGTCTTCTTTTGAAAAATGTCTGCTTCCATCTTTTGCTAACTTATTTATTTATTTATTTATTTTTGACTTGTCTGAGTTTCTTGAAGATTCTGGATAGTACCCTCTGTCAGATTAATATTTTGAAAATATTTCTCCCATTTGGTAGGTTGTCTCTTTACTCTGTCAATTGTTTCTTTTGCTGTGCTGAAGCTTTTTAGTTTAATTAAGTCCCATTTGTTGTGTTGAATTTGCTTTTGAGAAGTTGGTCATAAATTATTTGTCTAGGCTAATAGTCACAAGAGTTTTTCGTAGGTTTTCTTCTAAGAGTTTTATAGTTTTAGGTATTAGTTTAGGTTTTTAATCTATCTTCAGTTGTTTTAAGTTTGAGAAGTATGGGTCCAGTTTCACTTTCTACATATGGCTATCCAATTTTCAGCACCATTTATTGAATAAGGTATCACTTTCCTAGTGTCTGTTTTTGTTGATGTTGTCAAAGATTAGTTGGTTGCAGGTATATAGCTTTATTCCTGAGTGTTCTACTCAGTTCCATTAATCTATGTGTCTATTTTTATAAAAGTACCATGATAGTCTGGTTACTCTAGTCCTCCAATACAATTTGAACTCAGAAAGTGTGATGCCTTCAGCTTTGTTCTTTTACTTAGGATTGCTTTGGCTATTTAGGCTCCTTTTTGACTTTATATGAATTTTAGAATCTTTTTTTTTTTTTCCAATTCTATGTAAAAGTTATTGTCAATTTCAAAGGGATCACATTGAAGCTGTAGGTTGCTTTGGGCAGTGTGTTCATTTTAATGGTAGTGAGTCTTCCAATTCATAGGCATGGGTTGTTTTTCCATTTGTTTGTGTAATCTGTGATTTCTTTCATCAGTATTTTGTAGTTCTACTTTCACCTCCTTGCTTAAATATATTTCTAGGAATTATTTTTAACTATTATGAATGAGTTGCCTTCTTGATTCAGTCCTCAACTACTTCATTATTGGTTTGTAAAAATACTAGTAATTTTTCATATATTGATTATATATTCTGAAACTTCACTGAACTCATTTATCAAATCTAAGAGTTGTTTGATGTAGTCCTTAGGGTTTTCTAGATGTAAGAGCATATTATCAGCAAAGAGGGATAATTTTGCCTTATCTTTTTCAATTTGGATGCCTTCTATTTTTCTCTCTTGACTCATTCCTCTGACAAGGACTTCCAGTTCTAGGTTGAATAGGAGTGGTGAAAGTGGGCATAAGTAATGTATCAGGATACAAAATCAATATAGAAAATCAGTTGTATTTTCATACACTGACAGGAAACTATAATAAAAATAAAGAAAGAAATCAATTCCATTTACAATCTAAAAACAATAAAATACTTAGGAATAAATTTAATCAAGGAGATGAAATGTTTGTATGCTTAAAAACTATAAGGCATTGATGAAAACCTTTGAAGAAGATAGAAATGAATAGAAAAATATTCTGTGCTTGTGTATTGGGAGAATTGATATTGTTCCAATGTTTATACTACCCAAAGTGATCTACAGATTCAATGCAATCTCTACAAAAATTCCAATGACATTTTTCACAGAACTTTTTAAAAAATCCCCAAATTCATATAAAACCACCAAACACCTTGACTATCCAAGCAATATTGAGCAAGAAGAACCAAGTCAGAGGCATCAAACTTCCTGACTTCAAATTTTATATTACAAAACAATAGCAATCAAAACATTATATTATTGGCAGAAAACAGACACATAGATGAATAGAAAAAATATAAATCTAGAAATAAAACCACACATGCACATTCAACTAATGTTTGATAAAGGTGCCCAAAACACCCAATAGATAAAATCAATGTCATGGAATATTATTCAAACATAAAAATAAGGAAATCTTGCTATTTATGACAACATGGTTTAATTTGGAAGAAATTATACTAAGTAAAACAAGCCAGATATGGAAAGACAAATATTGTATGATTGCATTTATCTGTGGCATCTAAAGGACTTGAACTCATACAAACAGAGAGTAGAATGGTGGTTACCAGAAGTCAAGAGGTGAGGGAAATGGGAAGATGTTGGTCAAAGGTTACATACTTGCCGTTATAAATAAATTTTAGAGACTTAATGTGTAGGATCGTGACTACAGTTTATTAATTATAATGTACACTTAAAATTTGCTGACAGAATAGATCTTAAGCACTGTCAACACACACACACACACACACACACGTGAAGTGATAGATATGGTATATGTGAAGTGATGGATATGTTGTATGTGAAGTGATGGATATGTTAGTTTGTAATAATCTTTTCACAATGTATGTGCATATGAAAGCATCATGTTGTATATCTTGAATATGACCATCTTGGTTACCTATATTTCTTAAGTAGTAATATCCATCTTTTGATTGAGTACTTATATATTTGCAATATTGTGTTAAGGTCTTTAACATGTCCTGCTTCCTTTAATTCTTACCTCTTTAGGGATTTTTAAGTTCTCAATTCAAAGTTGTGGAAACTAGTGCTTAACAACATTAAACATCCAGTGTTCTAAGCAGCAGATACAAGTATAATTCTGACATATGTGAAAAGAAGAGCCAATATCTGACAACTAAAATAACTCTTCAATTTTAAAATAAGGTAAACTTAGGCCAAAAAAGTTACAAAAGTGTAAAACATGATGTAACTCTTAATTAATACAAAACTATTAAGGGTATTCGTGAACTTTACTAAGCATAATATTGTTTTAGAAAGAGTGGTAGAGCTTTTATGGAATTTTATTCCGAAATGCCTGAATTCTACTTTGGATCAGTGATGCCTAATTTCTAAGTGGTTTTCGGGTGAACTATATTCACAAGTGTCACTGATAAATGGTAACCTGAATAATCCCTTAATATTATTGCATGTTATTTGCCACTGCCAATATCCCAATGCAGAATTCTTTGGCAAACATGGTTTGGAGTATAAAATTTAGTTCCATACCCAAGATGGTCATTCCTTAAAACCTTAAGTTACACTCTAGCCAGCAAATGGCAAAGGAGGCCTAGAAATTAAACAATCTAGGGAAGTACAATACAAAGTGAAGAGAGCCTTCAAGTATCCTAACTTGCTCCAAATCACTCTACTCACGAATCCATGGGTAGAAGAAAAGTCTGTAAAATCAGAATGTCATGGAATCAAACTGAGTGATATTCCTGACTGTTAAGGTGAAGCTAGAAATGCAGTGGTTTAAAAGATGTATGCTAATCTCTACAGAAGCATGTTTGTTTTTCTGATTCTAGATGTCATACTTTTTTTTATTGCATTTTAGGTTTTGGGGTACATGTGAAGAACATGCAAGATTGTTGCATAGGTACACACGTGGCAGTGTGATTTGCTGCCTTCCTCCCCTAGATGTCATACCTAATCACTAGGGGCACTGCTTGGAATCTGGTATCAAACCCAAGTGCCCATATGCTTTCCCACCTAGACCATCTTATATTTAATAAAGTGGAAATAAATATAGAAAAATACATAGAAAACTTTTAGTAATATACACACTATAAAATTATAGCCTTTTTTTAAAGCTAGAATAGATTTATTTAATATCTGATTTATGCATAGGTAAATAGGTCTGGAATTCCTGGCATTAATCTTTCTTTTAGGTTAAGCCAGGTTAATTTTCTATGTGAAATAATAAGGGATGTGGTAGTTTTAGAAAATACGTTTATCTGAAAGTCATGAGTGGGCTTCACACCTTGCCTAATCCAAGATAATTGTAACAACATTGAAAGTTATTTCTCTATTTTCCTCTCTATATTTGAAATATTACCAGGTTCTTTCCAGTTTGTATTATGAGAATTGTTTCAACCTATTCACCACTGTCATCCCTTCCAGAACCTCCTTTATCCAGGTTCTCATTAGGTCTCAATGTGATTATTTTGATAGTTTTCTAAGAATTCTTGTCTCCCTCCTCAATAATGATCTCTCTAAGATACAAATCCACTCATGTTGCCTCATCCTTGTAAGCATGAAATGGCTGCACACCAGCACAGTGCAATTTTGAGCTTTTTAATGAGGTATGAAAGACCCTTAAAATCATTACTAATGCCTGCTTAACCAGTCACATTCCCCTCCATTCTCTGCTTTTCTGGGACCATCCAGAAATATTAAAGTACTTTTTTTTCCCCCATTTTTCCAGAAGCAAAGAGTTTATAATTTTCTTCATTTGGATAACTTCTACTAATTAAATTTGCCAGAACACCTACTAATTCTAAAGCAATTACCCATTTTGTTACACATATTCTTTATAATCTTATAGTATGGAAATTACTATAATATTAAAAACTTTAAAAATCATTCACCAAGATGCTAGGTTACTTTGTTGAAGTTACACTATTAGCAACTGCGGGAGTTTAATCTCATATACTATTTTTGGAACACTAAATTTCATTTCCCTAAAATATTTTATGGGAGGCTGGCAATCTAACCTATCATATTTTATAGAAAGCAACTTTGAACTTCACTTATTCCTATATATCACAGAAGAAATGACCCATGATGTCTAGCTGAACACAAAATCACTCTTGATAGAGATGTTAAGAGACACATTTGTTATGACTGTTTGTGATGACTCCCTCAAGAAATAGCTTTGAACCCAAAGCAGATGATGTTTTTTTCTTAATTGCCTTTATAGATAAAGATATATGTATCTGATCTATACAAATTTGTATATTTGATTATATGACATAATATATATGGCCTATATATTGCCTCATCCTTATATTTATAATCATTATAACTACTAAATTAGCACATACATGCAATGAAAAATATATATATTAAAATATTTTATAAAACCAGCATAAAATTGGTTAGAAAGAAGGCTAATCTTCATTTTATCCATATATATAAGGTTTTCTTTATATATATATATTTTTCCTTGACTATATTCAGAATTGTCATCTGCACTACAGTGCTCCAAAAATACATGTGAGACTTGTTCCTTTTGCCTTCAAAAATGAGATTCTTTTGCTTCTTTCCTTCCTTTCTCTCTCTTTTCCCTTTTCCTTTCTTTCTCTCTTATTTCAGAAATGTACACCAAAAGTTTTCTTATTATTTTTAAGAAATTATTTACCAGCTATTCCACAGAAAAAGATAATTGTATAGCCAAAAGATAAAGCAGGTCAGACATCAGCATTATTAGGCTGCTAAAATAAAATCCTATTCCAAGTATGACAAAGAAAAGAGTAGGAGACTTGTCAGAAAGAAGTGAATATGGCCAGTAAAGAAAGTGTTTTAGTGCCTTCCATTTTTCTTCTTTGTTTTTGCTTTTATGATATAACTTGAAGTCTTTCCAAATGAAAATACAGTAGAAGTCCAGGAGACGGAAACCTCTAGTTCACTTTCATTTTATTTCACCAGTTTAAAGTGAGAAGATACCGCACTGTGCTTTCTGTTGATATGCGTGTAGGCTATTTTGGCATATTTTAAGTCCCAGTAGGAAATCCTTTTTCTTTTGTTGTTTGTCACTAAAATCAGCTCATGCCTTCAAAGTTGCCAGTTCTTTTTCTTCCCTTCAACTGCCATCGTCCACAACTTGCCCAATTACCTATCACTTCTTGTTTGCAGAACCTATCTCAGGCAACCTTGAAACATTCTATAAGCTATTGTCAAGACTCCGCAGACATCCCCGTTCATTAAATGAGGGCAGCACTATTGTGATCAGTCACAATACAAGGTGCAGCCTCATTTTTTGACAACTTTCATGAAAGTGGCACATCCTGTTAGAATGCTTATCTGTGGTATTAACAATATTAATTATTTAACTCAAAAGGTAACATCAATGATGTTGAAACAACTTAAACCCAGAATGTTATGTTGGCTTAAGAATAACGTCAAAACAATGACAGAAAAAAATGTCCTTGAAGGATTAAAGAAGAAAACAAATATCTTGATTCTAAACCTCCTTTCAATTTACCAAGTTTGAACTGGCACACGAGAAGCAATCACTTGCCAAATCTCTTTTTTCCTGCTCCATAATCCTTTAAAATAATAATTATGTGATTAAATGTGTGAAGGTTCTCAATATGTATTTTGTTTCTAAGTTGTTTAGGTATGCCTCCACCCTGACCTATTAATACTAAGCCAGTTTGTTTTATTATGACAAAAGGTAGCCACCTGCTAATTCTAAAGCTAGGGCAGACTAGCCTATTGAAATACACTTCTTTTCCCATAACTGTTATGCTGTTAAATAACCTAATATAAATATCAAAACAAAGCAGGTCAGAATTATGTGTACATATTCATTGTTACACACAATAGTTTCCTAAAAGGATATGAAAAATAAACAGATCTGTATGTATAATACTAAGAGAACTTCATATTAAATTCTTGAAAAATGTACTTCCAAAGAAGTTCATCTCTAATATGAGAGACATAGCTTGTTCATTCTTATCATTACATGGGGAAGAAAGAAATAAAGAATGACGGGCAGATAGGAAAGTCATTTTCTTATATCAAGGTTCAAGAATAATTTTATTACAGTAATTAAGGTCTGCCCTTTAACAGATCATGGGATCAACTGATGGGAAGGCAGCTTCAGAGGTTTATTGGCCTCTGCTGAGGGTCAAATTCAATGTATTATAGTGTAAGGAAGGACAAAATAGTGCCTATGTCAAATTATATTCACAATGAAGCTGGGCGTGGGGGCCCACGCCTGTAATCCCAGCATTTTGGGAGGCCAAGGTGGGAGGATCCCTTGAGGTCAGGAGCTGGAGACCAGCCCAACCAACATGGTGAAACCCCATCTCTACTAATTTTATAATACAAAAATTAGTCTGGTGTGGTGGTATGCTCCTGTAATCTCAAGTACTTGGGAGGCTGAGGCAGAAGAGTCACTTGAACTTGGGAGATGGAGATTGCAGTGAACCAAAATCACACCACTACCCTCCAACCTGGGTGACAGAGCAAGACTCTGTCTCAAATATTATTATTATAATAATAATGATGATAATATATTCACAATGAAATTGCAAAGCTGATGTGTACTGTCCTGTCTTTTCTAAGTCCTTTGTTATTACAAAAAGGCTATAATTTCTTTTTTCCCTCTCTCTGTTTCATTTTCTTCCATGTTAGCAATATTCTGACATTGGATTTATTAAAATCCTATCTAACACTTGAATTACATTTTTAAAAATAGCTATTTTATTGTCATTTACTTACATGCTCAGCAACCTGTTTACAAAAGATCTGATTTGCTTTTAGATTGAATAATTCAGAGTTATCTAGCATATGTTTTATTGTAAGAAATACACAAAGTATAGACACTCCAAATATTTTATTACTAATAACTGTAGAAACACATTACCTCTCCCACTTGAAATTATTATTTGTTGTGTAATACATTTATTTTTAAATTGATTTACGTAGCTTAGTGTCTGCCATTTATCTGTGCTTTAATAAGTTTACTGTAAATGAATAGCAATATAGGTAATTTAGAAATATTTGTTTATAACATTTATATAACTTTAATGAATTTATTTTGTTTGTTTGCTCATTTGTTTATTTATTTATAATAAATATCCTTCAGAGTGACCAAATACTTGAGGGAAAATTTAGAGACAGTGTACAATCTTTATAGTACTTTTATAAGTCAACCTTAAACAAATCTTAAATGATAAAATATATTAAGATAGTGTGAATGCTGTTTTAAGGCTATTTAACTCCCACCAACACTCTTTGTTATTGTATTTCATTTGTAATTCTAATAGTACCTAAGCATATATACACTGTTCAATTTCTTCATTATTTATTACAAAAATATGTTAATTCAAATATTAAAGAATCAACATAAATCAATGAAGTGATTCAGGGGTGATATAATTTAATTCCTGTGTAATATTATACAACTTAATTTGTATTTCAAAATAAATATTTACTGCTTAGGTAATTGAAAGTTGCCCACTGACATAGCTATTTAATATTAATATTCAGAACAATAAGAGAAATTAAATAAAGCAAATCTTCCAAACAATCTGATCTTCTGTGTTCTAAGTTTAATTTTTTAAGTTATATAAAATATAGGTCTATTGAATAAACATGTATAAGTCTAAAAGTTTGTGTCTTTATCTTTAAAATATCTTGCCTGTAAATATTAGACAGACTATATCTATAGGAAGGGTATGAGTAAATTATGAAATAGGATTGTAATAAAATATACTTTATCCATTTCAAACATGTATTAGATGCTTTAGAATAAACTATTTCTCTTAATTTTTTTCAAAATTAAAAAATACAGAAATAGTTAACATACTCCAGCTTGGAACACCTGTGTTCTTTGGTAGAATTGAAGCTATGATGGCACTGATGAGGGATATTTGAAGTGCCAATCAAGGAACTGTTCCCAGATCCTCCCACATGGTTGAAGTCCTGCTGTCAGGAACATATTGGAGAGTTGTTCATTCACTTGAGGTGACAGATACAGATTGTGACAAGTCTCATACTGGGACTCTAGCTCGAGGGCTAACAAAGGGTGAAGTGAATGCAAATTTAATGGAGGAAAATGTCACTTGCCAATCTCCCTTCTTCCCTACGTCTTACTTTGCTTTGGACTACAGTTCACATGTTACTCGGCAATAGAAAAAAGGCTTATGTGAGATTGTCTCTTACAGCCCTGATTTGAAGTCTTAAGAGAAAATGCTTTTATTAAATAATTAGAGAATCAAGTAGTAATTTTCAAATATGTCAATTAATTGTAGCTTTTTTACCCTAGTGAAAGTCAAATTTAATTACTAGTGACAAAATTAAACTGGGAAAATTTGAAAAGAAAAATTGCATCTAAAATTTGTATACTTACTGGCTGATATCTAAATATATCACTAATTTGGCAGATATAAATTCATCTCTAATCTGTCCATTCCATTTTTCTAGAGCTTAATGCTTGAGTTCTTTAGATCTTTCAAAAGACACACACACACACACACACATATATATATACACATACATATATATACACACACACCACTGTACACAATTTGTGTTGAGGAATCCATAAAAGTAAAGCATTTAAATCCTGAGTTTTCTGAATTCCTAGTGCACTGCTCTTCCAATTTAGTGTGAGAACTTTCTAAGGTTTTGATGCATAATTGGTATAGACATGAAATTTAGGTGGAAAACTATAATTTTTAAAGATAGCTAAAAGATATTTTTACGAATGAAGTCTCCATATTTAAACTTTACCTTGCACTAGATATAGAAGTTAAGTTTTCTAGCAATTCTATTAAAGGCTTGTATTGTGTTGGTTCTTTGCATGTTAGTAGGAAGAGTTTATAATCCAGAGATTAAACTCACACATACACACTTACTAAGTATTGGCAAAAAACAAAAACAAAAACAAAAACAACCTAACAACCTAAACGAGTCAGGAAAACTAATCAAAGAAATGGTTTAAAATGTTAATACCGATTTTATAACCTAAAAATGGAATACATATCTTTCTTCACATTTCCAAGGATAGTACCAAATACTGCTACTGATATTAATAGTGACTGAAATAACACAACGTAGAAAAAATTTTAAGAAGACTTCTAAAATCATAAAGTGTACTTATATATGTGTGTGTGTGTGTGTGTGTGTGTGCACGCGTGCGCATGCATAGAGAGGCAGTTGGGGTCTTGTTCTCTCACCCAGATTGGAGTACAGTGGCGCAATCATGGCGCACTGCAGCCTCAACTTCCCCAGGCTCAAATGATCCTCCTGCATCACCCTGAGTAGCTGGGACTACAGGCACACACCACCATGGCTAATTTTTGTATTTTTCATAGAGCCAATGTTTTGCCGTGTTGTCCAGGCTGTTACGTTATATTTTCACTCTGATACAATATACTTAAAAGTTAATAATACAAATTAAATTAGAAATCCTGAAACATGATAATTTTCTAAAAGGTTTTTAAATGTATTGGCTCAAGCAAGAAACTAAGTAAAATAAGTCAGAGTACTTGGAATGTATACAAAATCTAAATATGAAGATGTACCTCACTAGAAAAATCTATAACCTAATATATCTCATTCATAAGCAAGAAAGTTTATTAATTAGCATTTATCCTTGAGTTTATAAAATTATTATTTTTGACATTGATAAAAGAAGGAAGGGAGGAGTAATAAAAATAAAAGTCAAAAATAAAAAGCAAACCCTTCAACTAGATATAAAAATAAAAATAGGTTAGAGGAGAGGTGACAGCAACAAGATAAAGAAACAGGAGGTCCCTGACACGTTATTCCTGTAGCATCAATAACTGGTAACCATTTATGGACAAAAGTACCTTTGTGGAACTTTGGGAACCAGATAGGAAGTTGTGAAACTCCAGTTGATCCAAGACTGAGAAGAGCTATTTTGAGAAGATAGGTTCTCTGCCCAGGTGTCAGGCTTGCTGACTGTGGTCCTGAATATAGATCCAGAAATAGCCTCCTCCCTTTGTCAACTACAGCTCCACTGGCCTTGGTTTCAACATCAGCATCCTCCAAAGTGCTTGGGAATAACCATACCCACTCGAGTCTCAGATAACAGGGTCATCTACTCACCAGCTTGGGTCTTAACTGTGGACACTGCAGTGGCCTGTTCTCCAGACCCTCTCAGCTGCAGTTTGGGAGCAGTCCTGAATAACCAAGAACCTAGCGAGAGACAGGCCTGTCTATGCTTCTGGAGGCAGACCCACATGTCCATGGGCCGGAACAATAAATATTGTTTTAATCTCCATGCTATCCAAAGTGATTTACAAATTCAGTGCAATCCCTATGAAAGTTCTAACGACATTTTTCAAGAAGTAGAAAAAAACAACCCCAACATTTCTATGGAAACACAAAAGATCCTGAGTAGCCAAGCAATTGAGCAAAAAGAACAAAGGTAAAGACATCAAACTTACTGATTTTGAACTATATTATAAAGCTATAGTATTGACAGCATATGATACCAGCATGAAAATAGACACATAGACCAATGGAACAGAATAAAAAGCCCAGAAATAAACCCAAGCATATGCATTTAACTATTTTTTAAAAAGGGTGCCAAGAATAAAAAAATGCATAACAGAAAAAAGATAGGTTATTCAATAAATGATATGGGAAAATCCAGATATCAATAATAAAAAAAAAGCAAAGAAATTGAACACTATTTTATACCATGCACAAAAATCAATTTAAAACAGATTTATAACCTAAACATAAAACCTTACAGTGTGAAACTCCTAGGAGAAAACACAGGTCAAAATCTTCATGACATTAATATTTAAAATAATTTCTTGGAGGCAACATCAATAGAACAAGCAACAACAACAACAACAACAACAGACAAATACAACTACATCAAACTAAAAACCTTCTGCAAATGAAACAATTGAGAGAGTGAAAAGGCAACCTACAGAATGCATGAAAATTTTTGCAAACCATGTATCTGATAAAAGGTTAGTATCTAAAACATTTAAGGAACATTACCTTTCCTTAGTTAAAAAAAAAAAATGAGAACCACCACAAAGCACAGAATAAATCTGTTAAAAATAGGCAAAAGACCTGAATAAACATTTTTCTAAGGAAGACACACAAATAGCCAACAGGTATATGAAAGGTGCTCAAAAGTCACAAGAGAAATGTAAATTAAAACCACATGGGCGAAGGATATGAACAGATACTTTACAAAAGAAGACATACATGAGGTCAACAAACATATGAAAAAATGCTCATCATCACTGGTCATTAGAGAAATGCAAATCAAAACTACATTGAGATACCATCTCACGCCAGTTAGAATGGTGATCATTAAAAAATCTGGAGAAAACAAATGCTGGAGAGGATGTGGAGAAATAGGAACACTCTTACACTGTTGGTGGGAGTGTAAATTAGTTCAACCACTGTGGAAAACAGTGTGGCGATTCCTCAAGGACCTAGAAATAGAAATTCCATTTGACCCAGCAATCTCATTACTGGGTATATATCCAAAGGATTATAAATCATTCTACTATACGGACACATGCACACGAATGTTCATTGCAGCACAATTTACACTAGCAAAGACCTGGAACCAACCCAAATGCCCATCGATGATAGACTGGACAGGAAAAATGTGGCACATATACACCATGGAATATTATGCAGCCATTAAAAACGAGGAGTTCACGTCCTTTGTAGGGACATGGATGAACCTGGAAACCATCATTCTCAGCAAACTGACACAAGAACACAAAATCAAACACCACATGTTCTCACTCATAGGCGGGTGTTGAACAAGGAGAACACATGGACACAGGGAGGGGAGCACTATACACGGGGGTCTGTTGGGGGGTGACAGCGGGGGGTAGGGAGTTGGGGAGGGATAGCATGGGGAGAAATGCCAGATATGGTGAAGGGGAGGGAGGCAGCAAATCACACTGCCACGTATGCACCTATGCAACAACCTTGCATGTTTTTCACATGTACCCCAAAACCTAAAATGCAATAAAAAAAATAAATAAAAAAAACAAAAATAAAAAAATAAAAAAAATAAAAAAACCACAATGAGATACCATCTTACACTTGTTATGGTGGCTATTAATCAAAAAAATCAGAGATAACAAGTGTTGGCAAGGCTATGGAGAAAAAGCAAAATTTATAGACTGTTAGTGGGAATGTAAATTGAAATAGTCAGTTTGGAAAACAACATAAAGTTTCCTCAAAAAATTAAAATAAAACTATCATATGATCCAACAATCCTATTTTTGGGCACATATCCAATGGAAATAAAATAAGTACCTCAAAAAGACATCTGAACTTGCATGTTCATTGAACCAATATTTACAATAGCTAATATAAGACAAGAACCTAAGTGTTCATCAGCAGATGAATAGATAAGGAAAGGTGGGGGTGGGGGGTGTGTGTGTGTGTTTCTAATTAGAAGTATTCAGCCATAAAGCAGATAATTTTGCTATATGAGAGAACATGGATGCAACTGGAGAACTGTATGCTAAGTAATAGAAGTCAGACACACACAAAAAAAATACTACAATACTATATAATCTCACTTATGCATGAAATATGGAAAGTCCAACTCACAGAAGCAATGAGTATAATGATGGCTACCAGGACTTGGGGGTAGAGAAAATGGGGAGATTTTTATTAAGGGTACAAAAATTTGTTTATTCAGAATAAACAAGATTGGGGATCTAATGTAGAAACTGATGACTATGGTTAATAATACTGCATTGTATACTTGAAACCTAAGAGAGTAGATAATACTAATTATTAAGTATAGTACATACAAAGGTAATTTACTATGTTAGGTGATGATAATTAGCTTTCTTGTGATAATCATTTCATAATGTGCATGTATATCAAATTATTGCATTTACACCTTAAATATATGAGTTTTGTTAAAAAATAACATCAGAACATGAGAAAATATAAAAATAATTGTGTGAGTCTAAAATAATATAAAAGAAAAGGCATATAACTTGGAAACTATAAAAGGACTGAAGAAATTAGAAGAGATATGGGGTATATTTTAACACTATGTATATATATATACACCCTATATATACACTATAAATAATATATATGTACACCATATATATATACTATATATATAGTGTTAAACTATACCCTATATTAGCATAAGTTTCAACACATAATGTTTCAACATATATATATGTTGAAACCTATGCTAATTTGAAAATCTGAAAAAAATTGCTAATATTCTCTTGCATAAATTGCATCATTTTTACGAATTAAGACTGTGAAAACATTAATAGTATTTGGGTTTATAACAATTTTTTAAAATAAATTATTTTTCTTATCCTAGAAGTTTTGGGCATATTGATAATGCAGTTATTGAATAAATATTGTATTGTACAGATGATTTGAAACAATTATTTGTATTTATAACAGCATTTAGTGAAGTGTTATATGCTGGATATTAAAAATTAATAAGTGAATTGTCAGGAGGGAGGTAGAGGAAGATGGTTAAAGAGAATCTTCCAGTGATAATCTCCCACAGGAACACCAAACTGAACAACTATCCACGCAGGGAAACACCTTGAAAAGAACAAAATATCAGGTGAGCAATCACAGTACCCAGGTTAAACATTATATTACGGAAAGAGGCATTAAAGGGGTAGGAAAGAGTCTTAAATTGCCTACACCACCACTGACCCATCCCCAGCAATGTCACATGGCATGGAAAAAAAAATCCATGTGTTTGGGGAGGGAAAGTGCAGTGATTGTGAAATTTTGTATTAGAACTCAGTGCTGCCCTGTCACAGTCAGAAGCAACACAGGGTACACTTCAGTTGGTGCTGAATGAAAGGAGCATTTAGACCAATCCTAGCCAGAGGAGAATTGTCCATATCAGTGGGAAGAACTTGAGTTTTGACTAACCCTACCACCACAGGCTAAAGTAATCTGGAGTTCTAAAAATCTTGAGAAGGGGTTTAGGTCACAGGACTGCTGTTCCAAGACTAGCTTTGGTGCTGTGCTGAGCTTGGAGCCAGTGGACTTGGGCACATGCAACCCAGTGAAATACCAGCTAGGGTAGCCAAAAGAATGCTTGTGTTACCCCTCTTATAACTCCAGGGAGTGCAGCTCAGGATACCAGGAGAGAATCCTTCTTGAGGAAGGAAAGAAGGAGAGTAAAGAAGATTTTGTCTTGTAACTTGGATACCATCTCAGAGACAATAAAATAAATCACCTAGCAGAGTCCTGAATCCTCCATTCCAGGCGCTAGCTCTTGCATGACATTTTTTGACCCACTATAGGCCAGAGGAGAACTTGATGCCCTTAAGGAAAAGAGCCAGTCCTGACAATATTCATCATCAAAATCTTTAATAAGGAAGCTAGCTTTAAAATTATTGATAAAGTAATATTAGAAATGTCTTAATAATTGCCAGCATACATTTTTGTTTGTATTTATTAATCAAACAATTTCATACTTATCCATGCCAAATACTATAAGGTGTCAAAATTTGGCACAGGGGTTACTAAAATATAAACCCAGTCCAAAATAGAATGATCTTTGCTTGGGTAATTTATAATAAATAAGACATTGATATAGTTTTAATGGAAACAACTGCATCTTAAATTTAGTAAGATTACCATAACTTGTAATCTGTGGCTTTAGGCAGTTTAGTCCACAGGCAATAGGAGGATTTTTCTGGGAAAGGACTGTTATAGTCTTTTTTTCAAACTAAACTATAAGTCACTTCCCAAGTTAGTCCTGTCTATGCCCAGGAATGAGTAAGGACATCTTGGAGATTAAGAGAAAGATAAGAGTCAGTTAGGTCAAATCTTTTTTCACAGTTTCAGTTACAATTTTGCAATGATAGTTTCATAACTTTAAATCATGACTATCATAGTTTTAATAAATAATCTAGGTAAACAATAAAAATGAAATAATTAGGTAAATGTAATGGGATAATACTTGACACAAACTGGTCATAATTTAGAATATAAAGTTATATTATATTAAATAATGGATATTTTAATATTTATTTGCATATTTTCCAATACATATATTGTAGGAAAAATTCTTGGCAGAAAAAGGTATGGTCTTCCAAAAAAAAAAAAAGTGTAACAAGTTTTGTCTAATTCAAAGCCTATTTAAAGCTTATGTATTAAACAATAAAATGTGAAAATCCAAAGAGATATAAAGAGAGTTATAAAAATACAGATGTATTTTTTTGTGGTAAGAAAACCTAAAAAGAAATAATTTTATATGAGAAAGAAGCTTGTATAAACTATTTAGTCTTGAAATAAAATGACTGGTTGTTTAAGAAGGAGGGGGCCAGGCACAGTGGCTCATGCCTATAATCCCAGCACTTTGGGAGGTCAAGGTGGGAAGATCATGGGGTCAAGAAATCGAGACCATCTTGGCCAACATGGTGAAATCCTGTCTCTACTAAAAATACAAAAGTTAGGTGGGCATGGTGTCACCTGCCTGTAGTCCTACCTACTGGGGAGGCTGAGGCAGGAAATTTGCTTGAACTGGGGAGATAGAGATTGCAGTGAGCTGAGATTGCACTACTGCATGAAAAAGTGAGAATTTGTCTCAAAAAATAAAAAGGAAAGAAAGAAAAAGGAGGGGTGGATGTTCAGGACAAACAAGAAAGTCCAAGCATGTCTTGAATGGTTGATGTAATTCACAATAAGAGAATTCATATTCTTAAAAAACTCAAATGCTTTAATATGATCAAGTTGTGATATTACTTTTTGCTTATGAAAAAAAAGATTTTTTCAAAAAAAAAATAGGGTTATTACATCTATGTATCTTCCTGTATGTGCCTTTAAACTCATTATGGCATTGTGTTACAGGGCTCTAACTCCTGCATCTAAAAAGGACAACATTTTTAAATGATAAATCTTAATACGATAAATCTTAAATATGAACAGCAATTAAAGACATCTTCAGGTCCCACAGAAGATGTCAATCAAAATAAACTGCATTCCTGAGGCACAAGGCAAGAAATTCAAGCCATTCAACCTCTCAAGACACAGGGATTATTGCAGAAGGGTTGGGCACATAACATTGAGAAGGCCAATTTTGAAAGGTAAAATAAGTTCAGTTTCTCTATGAGTTAATCATTAATGTTAAAGTCACACTGATGCAAGGCCATCCTATAAACCCCTGTGTCAGATTAACAGGTGTTGCATGAACTATTAACCAATTCCTTAATAAAGGTTATAAATGTTATAAAAGGCTTATAGAAGCTATATATTATAGTCAATATTAAAAATTCATAGATTCTTTATAAAATTTTGAAAAACAAATTTAATTGACCTTGTGTTTTTATTAGGGCTTATTGTTTGGATAATTAAGTCTACTCTCTCAAAGAAAAAAGGTTTTTGCCTTTTCTGGAAATCTTTGAGTTATCATTTTGGTTAAATGAATGACTTATTTTACAATGGCTTATGATGCTATTTTGTAATATCAAGTGTTTAAAACCTTTGATATTTGATAAACTTTCCAAAATTGAACTATAAATTAGGTCTTTTACTGACCTAATAAATCCTTTAAAATATTAGGTTTCCTAAAATAAAAAACAAAAAGTGACTTATTTGGTATAAAAATTATACAGGAAGCATTGTCATATATCAAATAGTGCTGGGTTTTCTTTAGGCTATATTTGTATAAATATGCTATTGGTATGTGTTCCAAAATTATAGGAAACTCCTATTATTCTGATGTAATTTTCTGTACATAAAATTACATGGGGGGGGGCGGTTCTTGCTTTGTGTTGTCCTTTTCTTTCTGAATGGAACTAATGTACTTGTTACATATATTGATTGATGTCTAATGTCTTCCTAAAATGTGTAAAATCAAGCTGTGCCCCAACCACCTTGGGTACATGTCATCAGGACTTCCTGAGGCTGTGTCATCAGTGAGTCCTCAACTTTTGCAAAACAAACTTTTTAAATTAACTGAGCTAATATATTTTGGAAAATAACTAGAAATATCCATGAAAATTTAATATACACATGACCTTACACTACAAATCTCTTTTGGTAACAATTTCTATGGATATAAAAACATTAAGGAACAAGGGTATATGAACAATTATTTTGATTGCAGCATGCATTGTAGTAACACAACTTTTAAACAACTTGAATATCTACCAATGTAGAAATGGTTGAATAAATTGAAGTCTATTCTTAATTCAACATGTATTCAGCAACTTTTAGAAATGAGTCAGATCCACATCTTTTGACCTAAAAGGAAGTTTATGATGTGAAATTTTAAGTGATAATAGTAAGGTGGGGTGTATGTTTATAGAGTGATTTCACTGTTGTAAAAATAAACAACAATAATACTGTATTTTATTAATTAAAAATTAAATTTCTAATATTATATCAACATAGGTATGCACCTTATACTTGATAAGAAAGCATACATTAAAATCTAATTTTAAATTTTCTCTCCTATAATTATCATATTCCCTATAGTCATTATCTTCTTAAATTCACATATGGTGATAACACATAGTATATGCTCAATTAATATTTTATAAATGAAATAATTATTTAATTAACATAATATATTAAGCCCCAATTTACCTACAAAACTGTTATAGCAGATAGCTAGTTGGCCATGAGCAGAGCAGGAAAGGGCTCCCCTCACACCTCCCAATCCCTGACAACACGAATGTCAGACAGCCATCGGGTATGGTCAGGCAGTTGTTAACTGTCTCTCTAATATAAAAATAGGTTGCAGCCAGTCCCAGGGAAAGTCAGTCTCCCAATAGAAACACCTGAAACTGGTGATCAAGCAGCATCCTGCTAAAATTCCAGGAGTTAGGTGAGTGGGGTCACACATGTACACTAAGAGACAAAATTGTGAAGTTTAACTGGTATATGACCATCTGGGTGCATACCGCTGGTAAACGGAAGAACACCTCAGGTGAGCATGCATACAACTCCAGTAAGTACATTGTGCATGCTTACCCAAGTGCCTGCAGGCCACTGCGCATATGGGCAGCCCACCCCATGAGAAGAACTAAGGAAAAGGGATGCAGGATACCAGAAGTATGGCAACATATAAAACCCCAAGTCAAAAGGTAAAACCCTGAACTTGTCCTTCAGGTTACCATGTGGGCCTCATCCAAATGTAGTTTCCTTCTTTTCATTTCTGCTCTGAAGCTTTGTAATAAACTTTCATTCCTGCTCTAAAACTTGCCTCAGTCTCTTCTTCTGCTTTATGACCCTCAGTCAAATTCTATTTTCTGAAAAAGTAAGAACTGAGGTTGCTACAGACACATAAGTATTTGCTGCCGATAACTCGGATATTAGCTACCACTAACAAAATAATAAATTCTCATTTGTAGATATTTTACCTCTAACAAATAATATTTTATGCCCTCCCAAATGGGAGGTAACATAAAAAAATTAACAGGCCACTTATAAATACTGTTGGTTATCAAGAAAGATATATTATTAAGAAACCTGACTGTTAGCCCCAGCTCACCATTTAGTAAATGAATGCCTTCAGGCATATCACCTGATTGCTTTTAGTCTCATTTTTCTTAGCTATAGGTTTACTTGTAAGAGTAAATATTTGGCAATTACAAAGAAAATTTTGTAATTTTCATTTTATCAAAGTAGAGCTAAATTTTAGTACATCATATTCTGTTATATAGAAATATATAGATGGTTTATTTATTTTGGAGATGATTTAGATATAATTCCCCATAAAAGCTGATGAAAACATATACATTTAAGATTTTCCCCAGTTTTATTATTTCATGATTTTTTCTTTTTGCCTATCTCTTTCCCTCACTTTTTATTCTTTCTACTTGTCTTCCTCTCTTACTTTTTCTTCTACTTTCTTTTTTTTTTTTTTGAATTAACTGTGCTGCAAATCCAGTGTCAGTTATGGTGCATACCTTTGAAGGAGCACAGGGAACTTTATTCCAAAATATGGCTCCTTGGTATAATGAGTATTTTACCTTAGAGATCAACATAAACTGGAAGAGACTTTCCCCCTTCCTACACAAAGATCAGATGGAGCCACCAAGCAGAGCAACTGTTTTTTCTTCTCATTCCTGATAACTCATTATTCATTACAGAAAAGACCAAAAATCTAACACCTGAACAGATCTATCCACTAGACAGTTTCCATCTCTCAAGCTCACAGCTTCCCACCCAAAAGAATCATTTACAAATTAATCTCTGTTCTCTAATGATCCATTCATTCTGCCTAGTAATCGTTTATTGCCCATCAACAAAATTACCTATATGCCCCATTTCCATCCTCTCCTCTGTAATAGGGCTATATAGCTATTTGGGCCCCATTGGGATATTGGGCTATTACTCTGTGATTCTCCCTTAAGCACATGGATAAAACCAGATGCCTTTTCTCTTATTAATATGCCTTTGTGAGTTTATTTTTCAGCGATAATTCCAAGGTCAAAGAATAAGACTTCTAAATCTTATTATTATTTATTATTACAGAGATCTTTAAGATCTGGTAGATTTATTCATTTATCTATTGAACAAATCTTGATTGAATGCCTACTGTGTGCTAGATACAGTGCTAGGTGTTAGAGGTTTGCCCATAAAATCAAGAATGAATGACAACACCTCTTTCCAGTTTTACATCTTTACATGGTAGGGAACAGAGGCCCTTCAGTAAGTAAATAATGAAATACATTCATATATTTTTCCAAACTGTGACGAATGCTAAGAAGAAGAAATACAGGGAGCTATGCAATATTAAATACCAAGGCACAATTTAGCTTTGAGGGAATTTAGTTTGTGTTAGTACAAATGAATGACTACTTTGACTATTTTCTTTAATTAGCAATAGGATACTAGTGATATTTTTAACGCATAAACTCCTCAGTGCAAAGAAAGGGTTCATTTAATTTTTGTCCTAAAACTGTCCAGCATAGCATAACCATGGGCACATTAGGGCAGTTAGCAAGTGATCTGGATATTCTAAGGATATTAGACATCAACAAATTCCATTATGCCTTTCATCATTGTGATTGTACAATTTTTTATATTTCCCAACAGAGTCAGACTTTTTAAAAGACAGATGTAATATTCCATTTTTTATCATCATGTTGTTTTGCAAGGCTTAGAAAATATACAAACACATTTTCAGAAAGTAACATAGGCAAAATCCAATCAGAAGTGACCCTGAGAATTAAAATTATACCACATTTGATATCATTAGGTAACATTCTCTTACCTGGGTCAGTAAAGAACTGAAGCTCAGTCCTTTTTTTTTTCTTATTTTGCTAAAGCAAAGCTGTTTTTTTTTTCCTATCATTAAAGAAGATCAGAGCAAAGTAATAAAGTGATAAAATATTTTTTTTCAGGAATTATTGAAATATGGAAAAAGACATCTCAGTATAGAACTTAGTTCATTTCTAAATATAACAAGAACAAGTATGTTTTTATAGTCAAGGATCACGAGAGGGTGGGCATGGGGGTTGGTGGATGGAAAATCATGAAACGTAGTCATCAGGGTAGGGAGATTTCTTGCTAATCTGATCTAACAGGATTCTCACTGAAGCCAATCCATAGTGTTTGTTGTATATCACCTGAGGGATGAAGTACTTGACCAGATGTCAAACATTAGATATCAAGTTGTATGGGTATGCGGCAGGTTCTCTCTAAACCATCTTAGCAGGATTCCTGCTAAAATTGAGGAGGCAAACCCAAAAGGGGTGAATACTGAAGGCCAAGGTAGAGAAGAGATCTTATTGGAGCTTTTACTAAATTTGAGTCAAGAAAAACATCTTTGTCATTATACATCATTCCTGTTTTAATAGCAATGGTCAGTAAAACATTTTCTAGGATAGGACTGGGAAAGATCATCACATATTACACATTTACACAAAGAAAAAGTATACATGGCCGCATTATCCTTCTAACGACTGTTTTAAACAAAAACATAAAGCCAGTCATAACTGTTTCAAAGCATGCTGCACATACTCTGTGATGGGCTAAAGAACTGCAATATCATCTCTAGATCTCCTGAGCATTCATTAAGAAGGACATTGTCAAGGAGAAAATTTTTCTGAGAAGCGGAGAGATTGATAGGGTTTTCAAAGACCACAGCTCCCGAGAAATGCTAGAAGGAATCAAAATGTCACTATAAAGGCACATGCACACTTAGGTTTACTGTGGCACTATTCACAATAACAAAGACTTGAAACCAACCCAAATGCCCATCGATGATAAACTGGACAAAGAAAATGTAGCAAATACACATCATGGAATACTGTGCAGCCATAAAAAAGGATGAGTTAATGTCCTTTGCAGGGCCATGGATGAAGCTGGAAACCATCATTCTCAGCAAATTGACAAAACAGCAAACCAAACACTGAATGTTCTCATTCATAAGTGGTGTTAAACAATGAGAATAAATGGACACAGGAAGGAGAACATCACACACCAGGGCCTGTCAGAGGGTGGAGGGCTAGCAGAGGTATAGCAGGGTGTGGGGGGATTGGGGAAGAATAGCATTAGGAGAAATTAGGAGAAATACCTAATGTAGATGATGGAGTGATGGATGCAGCAAATCACCATTGCATGTGTATACCTAAGTAACAAACCTGCACATTCTTCACATGTACTCCAGAACTTAAATTATAATTAAAAAAAAAAAAGTGTTGTCTCTAGAAAACAGAAGACACATCCACTGGTTCCTGGTAGAATCTCAGGAAGTATTTCATGATTTCGTGGAAAAGAGGAAATGAATTACTAATTTCAAATGGGGACCCAAAAGATCTTTCTTGTAAGGAATGAAAAAACTAAATTAGAAATATAAAGTGCCTTTTATTTAATCACCACAACCATTTGTGAATTAGGGCATGATGCACTTTTTATATACTGGGAAATAGATTTCAATCAAAGCAGTCAGAATTTTCTGAAGGCCTTTATTCCTCATACTATAAATATTGCTACTAATGTGATTACTATGGACTACCTATATAAATGTTAGCTAATTTGTTTTCTTTAAAAAGAAATCAAGTAAAGCCCATGCAGATTTGTTCTATATGATATACATAATCTTGACTAAGTTTTAAAAATACTTAAATGACAATTTTCCCTTGCAAATTATATCTTAAACAGGGTCTTAGATATTAAATAATAATCTTATCTCATTTTACATGAAGCAGCTTTCCTCTTCTGTGAATTACTTGACTTTAAATTCATAATTTTTAGCAAATCTCAAAAAGAGCCAGGAGGAAAAGGTAAAATAAAGAAACATTATCAATGACATTATTACAAATAGGGAATATAGCTGCAAAAATCTGTGCTTCTTTTAAAACTAATTATATTGTGTAAAAGATGCTATTTTCTTTGATTATAATAGTATAGTGTAATTACAGGAGAATCCAGAGTCATACAATTTAAATTTAATGTTTAGAAAGAATTAGGTTTTTTTGTGTTTTGGTAATTTATCTGAGAGGCTTTATTTTCCAACTAATTTGACTAAATTATTTATAAGTCAAAGGAAAAAGTTATACAATAAAAGCTATTTTCTTTTATTGTAATAATATAGTGTAATTACAGGAGAATCCATAGTCATACAATATAAATTTAATTTTTAGAAAGAATTAAGTTTTTTTATGTTTTGCTTATTTATAGGAGAGGCTTCATTTTCAAACTAATTTGACTATATTATTTATAATTCAAATGAAAAAGTTTACTATATATTTATAATTCAAAGGAAAAAGATGTGAATAATTTGTCATATATTCTGTTTGGTTGCCTGGTTGCATTTAAAACAACAGAGAATGTATATTAAGAAAATTGTACTAATACCTCAAATGTACAATTTACAAAATGAAATGGAGAATAGGACACTATTGTTTTGGAAAAGAGTCTCATTGCATGGCCATCTTGAAGTCTTGTTATGGGATTAATTAGAAATAATGAGCTTTGTGTGAAAACTTTTTTATTATGTCTCAAAGGAATTGTAAATAATAGAAATCTTAAGAGCTAATAAGAAATGACAAATGTGTTACATTATATAGAGAACTACTAAAGAACAATTGTTTTTTTCCAATTATGTACCAGCACTGAAAGAAAAAGCAAGGTACTGTCACAAATTCTCTTTCTATTACAGTAATATAAAGCATAGTATTTTAGCTAGTTAATTGCTGTCATGTCCTAAAGAGAAAATTATTTAACATAAAGCAATGTGGTCTTTCTACAAAATAACAATGAAAATTCTTGCTGAAATATGGGACCGCCTCTTATTAACTCACTTTTACAAATTTGATTCTTCAAAACAGAGAATTTCATGAGACTATTAATGCCAGAGGTCATGTTTTGATGGTTTCAATTATAGAACATAACAGTTAAAATAATCAAAAGTGTAAGAAAGTAATGCAGTCTGTTTTTATGAAAGTAAACCTTTAAAGATAGACACATACTCTTTTTGTTTATAGGAAATAGAAAGAATCCCTCTTGCCCACATTCACCAATAGTCAGTGCATTAATTAACATCTAGATAAATGCAAATGTCTTCCTTCCCCAACCAAACTCTGCTCTCCAGTTGTAAACCAGTACTCCTAATTTCCTGTCATAAAAGTGATCAGGAAAACGGAGTATAAAACACAAGTTAAAATCATATATGTATTTTTAATTTACCCATCAAAATTGTAATAGAAGTGATGTAATGGAATATAGAGAGAAGAATCTAGAGCCAGCAACTCCTGAAATAAATGCTTGAAAACAACACATCTTTAGTATTTTAAGAGGGAATAAAAGTTAAATTGTCAAAGTAATGTAAAAAAGCTGGCTTAATTATGCTAAGAAAAGTTTATTTGGTACTTTTCTTTGATATGTCAAATTGTTATAAAATGTCTGAAACCTGGTGGATGGTATTTTTTCAAAGTATTTTGATATTCAGATTTAAGCAGATGATAAAATTAGCAGATGATAAAAATATTGAAAACACAAGTCATTTACACAAATAATATTTAATATTTTGGAAAATGTATTTAAATGTAATATCTAGACACATCATCATAGAATATTCCTTAAAATATTCACTCATTCATTACACATAAAATGTATGTCTACAGATTATGCATATGAAACTCAGTACAGATTTACTCCCTGGGATTGTAGCAGTGCATGAGAAACATGTGGACTCCAACTTTAGGCACAGAACTTTTTAATAAGCAGACATTAAACAAGGGAACAATATATGAACAAGGCATTTTCAGATTATGAAAGAAATAGAAAAGATAATGTACTAGATGGAAACTGAAGTTGATTGTGAAGAAGGGCTCGGTTAAAACATTGTTTGGAAAAGACCTCTGAATATTGAGAAGTGTTTTGGTCTGAGAACTCAGGGTGCCTACCATTGACATTGGAAGTTTGCATCCACTGATGTCAGTATATATCAAGTTTCTGCAATGTCAGCTTCTAGTTTATTATTCAATTTTGCAGAATAGTTGCTCACAGAACTATGTTAAAGAGTTGTGTATGTGTGTGTTTAACTTGGCCTGGGGAACACAAACTGCTAGTTGTTTACACTCTGTGACTCTAGTCAAACGGCTTCTTTAAGGAAGTGTAAGTTCCATTGCAGAAACTACTCTTTTACTTGTTGAGTGCATGTTTCTTTAAAACATACATATACATGCCAAAATGTTCACCTCTGACTACTTGTATGGAAGTATCTTGGAGAGCTTTTGGAAAATTGCAGATTACGTGCTGTTGTTATTTTAGAATGAATCCATCAGATGTCCCGAGAGTGAAATGTGAAGAACAGGGTCCCTTAGTGATACTTATGCTCATTAAATTTGAGAGTCTCTCCCCTAAGCCCATATGTATGTCATTTTATTTGCTACATAGCTGAATGCTGATGTCAGGTAATGATATACATGACATTTGAGTATCCGTTCCTCCAAACATGGTCAACTAAAACTAGTATCTAAAGCCCTCATCTCCAAATTTTAGTATGATTTTATGTTTAGTTTTTTTCACTTAAACACTTAGTATGATTTTATTTGTAGCTTTTTTTTTTAAAAAAAAAATTACTTTAGGTTCTTGGGTACATGTGCAGGTCATGCAGGGTTGTTGCATAGGTGCATACATAACCAGGTGGTTTGCTGCCTCTATTTCCCCTTCATCTATATCCGGCATTACTCTCCATGTTATCCCTCCCCACCCCACCCCCTGCTGTCCTCCCCTAGCCGCCCCTCCTCACTACCTCCAGTGTGTGATGCTCCATTCCCTGAGTCCACATGTTCTCATCGTTCAGAACCCACCTATGAGTGAGAACATGCAGTGTTTGGTTTTCTGTACTTGTGTCAGTTTGCTGAGAATGATGGTTTCCAGATTCACCCAAGTCCCTACAAAGGACACGAACTCATCATTTTCTGTGGCTGCATAGTATTCCATGGTGTATATGTGCCACCTTTTCTTTGTCCAGTCTATCATTGATGGGCATTTGGGTTGGTTCAGGTCTTTTCTATTATACACAGGGCTGCAATGAACATATGTGTGCATGTGTCTTTATAATAGAAAGATTTACAGTGCTTTGGGTATATTCACTTAAACACTTTATCAAAATAATATGAATTGAATGATACACTCCCTGAGATATTAAACATTAAAACATGTAACAATAGATATACATATGCACCACTTACAGTATTGTCAGTATTCTAGTAAAACTGCTCTCTTTTTACATGAAGAGAACTTTAAGACATTGCCTTATGCACTAGTTCCCCCCTTTCTACACTTACAGTTGGAGAGAGAGAGAGAGAGAGAGAGAGAGAGAGAGAGAGAATATCCCAAATACAATTTGGAGACACAGTGTAAATGATTCCCTGTGAAAATTTTATTTCAGTATGTAACTAACCTAGTCCCATTGAGCACTACTCAAATGCGAGGTTCACACATGGGTGCGTGTCTGTGAACAGTTTGTTACTAGTCCACCAGGAGATAAGAAACTTGGGCCAGAAATATAAATCAACCAATGCTTTATTCATCAAGAAAGTCACATTATTCCCCTTCTGCCCTCCCAAAAATTCAATGAAACTTGTCAGTGATGTGTGTTTTCTGCCAAAAGTTGATTTACAGTCTGGCTCAAGTTTTCTATTTCCTCAGGTACCAATAGCAGATAGTTATAGATCAATCTTTATGAGTAGCACTGATTGGGAAAATCTCATAGAGGTGGCATTCATTGCACTCCTTTGGCTTTGACACATTTGTGTTCATTTACTCCTGACTGAGATGTTCAATTGGTAAAATTCCTAACTTTCCTTTTAGTGGAATAATTCTAGAAATTTCTAGGAAATATGTTTTCTATTTCATATGTTAATTTCAAAATAAAAATAATTTCTTTGTAAATAGCTAATTTGAGTCTATAATTTTCATTGTTGAATTACCTGTATATATGCAAAAAAAAAAGGAAATTTAAAAGGAAATGGTGACTTTATGTTAAGTATAGAATTACTTACTCATGACTGAGATGTTCAATTGGTAAAATTCTTTACTTTAAGTCAAATATTTTTGGAAATTTCTAGGAAGTATCTGTTTTCTATTACATGTGTTAATCTCAAAAATAATTTCTTTGCAGATAGTTAACTTGGGTCTCTATATCTTCATTTGTGAATTACCTGTATATACACAAAAAAGGAAATTTAAAAGTAAGAGTTGACTTTATATTAAAGTATAGGATTATTTCATTATCGGGTATAATTAAGAAAACAAAAGGTTTGGTTTGATTTTTTTCATTGATGCTGGTTACTTTCTGCTAATAAATTAACAAATTGGTTTTCTCTTTAATAGTAAAATACAGTGAATGCTATTTATCTGCTTAATATGATGGAAATGATTCCATAGTATTAACATCATGGTCTAACTAAAGAGACGTCAAAGCCAAGCACAGTAGCTTATAACTACAATCCCAGCACTTCGGGAGATTGAGGAGGGAGAATTGTTTGAGCTCAAGAGTTTGAGACCAGCCTGGGAAAAATAACAAGATCCTGTCTCTACAAAAATCTTTCAAAGTAGCTGACTGTGGTGGCATATGTCAATGGTCCCAGATATGCAGGAGGCTAAGGTGGGAGCATCACTTCAGCCCAGGAGTTCAAGGCTGCAGTAAGGTGTGATCAAGCCACTACAGTCCAGCCTGGATAAGAGAGCAAAATGTAACATCCGGATGTAACTTACAGTTACTACTTCAATAGCAACTTTATATTTGATATAAAGTCAATATAATTATTGATGATAGCAAATTTATAGTCAACAATTAATTAATACTTGGGTTAGTAGAACTAAACAGAAAACCATCATGGAGGCATCTCTTGCAGATTTTTATTCCCCTGGGACAGCAATGTATGGCCCAGTGCCTTTAGAATTTACTCCCTTTTGGGTGATTAACAGTTTTATGCTAAAAATTCTGAAATGTCCTTGGGAATTGATTTTATGGATATTTTAAGTTATAATTGCACTTGTCTCAAGTGTTCCCAGTGCTGATAGCAAAGATGATCACCTGTCCAAAGAGAGAGACAGGGAACAAGAGAAAAAGCAAGAGAGCAAGAGAGGGAGAGACAGAGACAGAGAGACCAAGATTTTACAAAGAAAATACCTATCTAGCCCTTGGAGGTTCCCTTCATTTCTGTTTCCTCTGAATATAATATAATGTGTTTCTTGTTGATATAGCTTATTAGTAATTAAAGAAATCTGAACCAACACTCAGAAACCCAAAGGGATGAAAATAAATGACTACATATTAGTTTAGGCTGAGGGTTGAGGATATAATTTATTTATGAACTAATGAATTAATTCATGAGAATCTGGATGTGGTTAGGGGATTAAGGTTCTTTACTCTGTAATCTTTGCTTGGAAAACATATAGTTTAGAGGTTTTAGCCAGCTGGTGATTAAGACCATTAGACAAAAGGCAGGCCTTTTTTTTCACACTTACAATCACCTCCAAGCCAAATATGAGGGATACCTTCTACCTGTCAAAATTGATATGCTTTTGAGAACAAATATGTTTCTAGAAAATATTTTAAGCTTATTCTAGCCAACCTTCCTGTTGCCTTTTCAGATCAAGCATTTTTCTTCATTAAGTATGCAATAAAACTAAGATATTTATTTTATTGACAATAAAGTAAAAATGTGATGTAAACTATCAATATTTTAGAAAATAACTACCTATATGGACAAACATCTCAGACTGTACTTTTTATATGAGACTTCTATTGCTGAAGACCTTCTTTCAAAGATGTTGTATAGATACACTTTCTTTTATTGAAGATACTGATTAAGATCAGAAGTGGTGAAAGTCTCAAAGACACTTAAATCTGGAAGAGTTGTTTTTAAGGTCCTGTATATTTATATAAGACAAAGAGTAAAGCAGTTAAGGAAGGTCAAGATCTTATTATAAGATGTGTTTTTTACACATAGTTTAGATTAGCAGATGACTTGAGTTTCTGCTTCCATCCTCAGTCTGACATCCATAATAACCACCCAGGGAAATGTGTCATTGCCAGGCAACTGTCAGAGACAGTGGTTAGGAGACAGAAAAGTGCCGTCTCTTGTCCTCTTAAGAGCCTTAAGTAGGTTCCTTCATCCTGAAGTCTTGCATGAAGATGAGGGCCTGTAAGTGGCATTGCTAAAAGTGATGAAAAGCTAAACAAAAAGAAATAATATAAAAACCCCAAGCAATCAATCATGAAGATTAAAAATTAAAGATCTGCCCTTCTATTTTCTTTTTTTTCCTTTCATTTTATCTTTTTTGTTTGTTTGTTTTTGAAGTTTTTTTTTCATTATTCTTTAAGTTCTAGGGTACATGTGCAGATCATGAAGGTTTGTTACATAGATATACACGTACCATGGTGGTTTGCTGCCTTCTATTTTCTCAAGACTTCTGTTAAAATTTGCCTAAGAACTAACAGAAAGAATAATCTCTTTCTTTTAAATTCCACAGAACTTTACCTGTACTTCTTTAGTGACAACTTTACCAAAGGTTAGTTAGTGTGGATTATTTATTTTCATATGTGGTTCCACATACTCAGTAGGTCAAATAGTTTCTTGAGGGATGGCACAATCTGTCTCACTGTCCATTGCATATGGAAATTATTAAACAAATATTTTCTGATTAAATAAATAAATAAATGGACCAGAACATTAAGCAATGACTACAGCTGAGCTATGTGATTCCTGTCATTATGCTGGTAATAACACTCTGATATAAGAAACACAAAATAGATTTGTTTTAGTGGAGAGAAAATTTAGAAAATGACTGCTTGGAGGCATTTCAGCTCTGGAAGTCTGACTGGTGAAAGGCAGCACGTGGACTCCAGTTGATTGAGGAGAGGCTACAGAGGACATGAACTTTGGAAACAAGAGTAAGGGAAAAGAAAAGCAATGACTCCACTTTACCTATTTTACAGTTTTTCTTAGAGTTGGCTCTGAAAATTGATTTAAAAAATGGCTAAAGTCCTCTGATAGATATATCTTTAATCAAAATAATAACAAAAATAATAATATTACTGTCTATTAAGCACTGAGCTGTAGTTTCTAAGAAAATAAATTTAGAGTATTTTTTTTTTTTTTTTGCTCATGCTATAATAATCCGAGGTATGTGACTATTTCCAACATCTCCTAAGTTTCTCCTACTGCCGTATGGTATGTATGTGGGTGGTCTCTTATAATAATGGCAGTAATAGCACAGCGGTAAAGAGCATGGACCGTAGATTCAGAATGCCTGAGATCCATCATTATCAGCTGAGTGACAGGGCCAACACACAGCATAAGGTTTCAGAGTTGAGATAATATATGTATAAAAATAAGGATTAGGGTTGGGGCCAGAGAATGGAGTCAGCTTTCCCTATGGCATACAGATGAGTGGAAGAAGAATGGATGCTTGTCCAAGATATTAAAAAAGACTCAGGGGGAAATGGATGCTGAGTAGGCAACCAAAAATGTGGATTAGATTCTGCCTCTGACTTTTTGGCAGAGCAGGAACTGATCAAAACCAAAACAAATCACTTATTCAGCAGAAATCCCCTATCCTTCAACTCTCTATGTTCCATTTTCTTTACTTCCTATTAACAAAGAAAATTTATTATTTTTTCCTTATTAGACCATAAAGCGCTATGTGTACTCAATAACTACCTTAGCAGAAAGATACAGATTTGTTTTGTTTCTCTTAGGTTCCTAAATTTGTCTGAATTACTTATGGTGAACAAAATTAACTTCTTTTCATGGTCTAGGTGGTTGTTTCATAAGAAATCCTCTTTTTCTCACAAGATATTAGAAACCTTTGATAATTCCTTTGGTAAGGTATGGCACATTGTTATCTTGTAAACTATCAAGGCCTTAAACTTAATTATAGTCTATCTTGAATCACAATTTTGAAAACATCTTTATCAAATATTTTTCCTTAGACAATTTATTCTTAAAACACACCATACATACATACTTGGTTCCATATATCTTTATGGAAAAGCACCTGCATTTTTGTAAGAGTGTCTTCAAACTCCAGCATTTCACAGATTTATTTTTTCAGATTTTAAACATAAATTCAAATCATATGCAACTCTTTTCTCAATTTTATTCTAAAATGCTATTTTACTCTTACATATAAATTAAAGACAATAATTGTTATATCCTATTCTTATATTTTGTATGGTACATATTGGCTTACTAATAGGTTATCTTCAAGACTCACCATTCATTGGCTTTTATTTTTCATGCAGATTTAATATAAACACATGCTGATAGAAAAATCCTATTTATCATAAGAGTTAAAGTGAGAGTTTTAGTGATCATTTTCTCTAAACACAGAAAACATAAGCTTAAGTAGAAAGAAGTAGAATGTGTCTTTCAATCAATAATTTAATAGGCAGAGCAAAAGTATATTTGTATTAATAAACACTTTTATTCCAAAGTTTCTTATATAGCTTATTTTTTCTCAATTACTATATATAGCAGATGACATTATCTTCATTTCATACTTGAAGTAAACTAATGTATATGGAGGTAAAATAGCTCAAAGCATCTGTTTAACAAATGACACCCAGAGTGTAGAGGCAGAGCATGGTATAGACATGACCTTTTATTCTCTTGCATACTTTTTATTAAACTATGACGGCATACTTCTCTGTAAGCCTAAAACAAAATGGAGGCTGTCACTCTGGTTCTGTTCAATGAAAATACTTACATGATCTGCCTAATGAATGCAGGCCCTAAATTTCAATTTAGTCTCTATAGACAACTTAGTCTATATTTTACTGAGCCATTAACACTGATATTGTTTTTCCATTGTTTCAATCTATTCTGTCTCTCTTCTTTCCTAGTCTTTACATTTAATCATGTGAAATATGATAGTAAAATGTGCTTGTAACTAACGCATTTTAAAAGATTGATAGCATGCTGCAGATACCAACTTTACCCTCTGCTACCCTTGTGTATTCAAGCCTGGTTTGGGGTGGGAAGCAGGGTGGGCACTATTTTTCCACCACTTGAAAGAAGGGTAGAAAAATAGTAATCACCCTTCTCTCAATCCCAAACCAGACTTGAATGCAACAGCTGTCATAACTTATCTTAGCACTCTGAGATTCCCCTGCTGATTTCAAGTCAAAAAAATTATCATTTCAGTGATTTCAATCCCGATTCCAAGCAAAAGACAGAATTAAATTTTATTTCACGTTTCTCTCTGCTCTGAATGTTGCCTCCTCAAGGGCAGGCCCTTCCCTTATAAAATACAGCGCATGGATAAGACAATCTGTGCTTCCTGTTGGCAGCTTACTTCCAAGAAGACAGTTTTGTTTTTAAGTCCAAAATCTTTATCATATTAAGTCAAAATTGTTTCCCAGGGCTGGAATAATGCAAGGATATAAAGAAAGGAGTATTGTGATAGCAAATCTGCCTTCACATAAAAAGGAAAAAGAAGAAAGATTTGTTTCAATTTCATCTTATGCAGTATGTGAAACACCCTCTTCTGCAGATTTCACATTGGCCCACAGGAAACACACACCAATTGTGGGTGGGATCCCAGTCACTTCCTCTCCAGAACTCTCTTTTCTATTGTCTCAGCCACCTTCTTCCCCTTCTGATGTGTGAGGCATTGGTTAGAAAGCAGTTCAGTCTGGCAAAATATTTCCAGCATCCCACACGGTCCCATAGAAACCTTCTCAACCTTCTTTTACAAACTCAGGGACATGGTTACTCAATGATAGAAAAAAAGATGCTCAATCTCCAGCTTTGCCATAACGCCCAGGTGTCCTAGTTCCCATTTTAGAAAGTGACAGTAATTAGGACACTTACAGAAAAAAAAAAATCACTCCCTGAGTAATTCAAATAAGCAGTTGAATTTAAAAGCATGGCCTGGAATCCATCTGTATGAATGTCTGAAGGCAGGAACAGATGTCCACACCCTCTTTCCTCAGAGAAAAGCTCAGAAAGGTTAAATTAACTTGCTCAAGGCCACAGAACTAGTATAAGGCAGAGCCTGAAGTACAGACTAAATTTTCCAGCCCTAAAATGGTGAATGTCCTATTACAATGACTTCTGATCGTAGAAACCTAAAAGATAAAGTCTAGGAGAAACCTGGTAGAATCAGAAAAGGGACACTTATTTCCTGTCATCCCTTTTATTTATAGTTCTAATACCTTTATGTGAAACACACAATTAGTTAAAAGGGATAAAGCTATTAGGTTGGTGCAAAAGTAATTGCGTTGCTTGCCATTGAAAGTAATGGCAGAAAGTGCAATTACTTTCTTACAAGCCTAATATATTTATTGTCTTTCTGCTAGCTGTTCCCTCTGGCTAGAACTCTCCCTTCTCTGAGGTCTGTAAGTCACCATCCCTAACTTAATGTCCCTGCTAAAATGTTCCTTATCAACAGACTGTCCAGATCTGGACTAACCTAAATAAAACAACACTCTCTAAAGCAGACTATCTAATTCCACCTACTTGCTTCATTTCTCTCCCTAGCCCTTATCATCATCTTGTATAGTCTATACTAATTTTGTATTGTCTTTCTGTCGCAACTAGAGTATCATTAGCATCAGGACAGACTCAGTTCCTGTTTCCCCAGAAAGTAGAACAGTGCAAGGCACAGAGTAGATGCTCAGTTAACATTTGTAGAGTGAATGAATGAATACATACATAAATGGAGATTATCATATTTTCCAAGGACATAAAACACATACCTAAATTACCACAATATAAAGCAGAATATTACACATGAGAGAAGAAAAAGAAAAAAAGATTATTTATAGGGTGATCATCAGGTATTAAGACTGGTATTTAATCACAATTATTACAGCATTTATCAGGCAATGATAAAATACAGCACAATACAGGATATCAGATGGAAGTAATATTCAATTTCAGATTAAAAGCAAGAAATAAGATTACTCATTTGCAAAGCAGAAAGTTACAGAGGTTGAAAGCACAGGGTTAGGAAAATGATTGCCTGGGATTCAGATACTGGCTCTCTCTTTGTTTAATGATGACACTTTTCTGTACTCACATGTTTCTCTCTGTAAAATAATAATAATCATCATATGTACTATACATTGTAATTGTGAAGATTAAATGAGATAATCCAGGAGAAGTGCCTTGGCCATATTAAATTACCACTAAGTATTAATTTCCTTTTCCAATTTCACATAAAATAATTTCCTCTTGACCTGGTTCTAAGAATGTGTTTATTTAGAAATATGTCTATTTCTCTATAATATTGGAGGATAAAATGATATAACCAATTATAACAACTAAAAAAGTACCATTTACATTCCAGCTGTGAAACTTTATGAATGCTAATGAAGTCAATGTGGCATTATTTGACTGGGATAGATATTTAATTTTTAAATAAATATATGGTTCAGATAGATAGTATTTGGCTATTCAGATAGACCCATAAAATCACATTCTACTGTATTATAGCATTAAACACACCCTATTGTACTTGTTAATTAAAACCTCCAAAATATTAACATCAGATAGTTTAAGTATTGGCAAACTAAGAACATGGTTAATTAAAATTTAAGGGGAATATTTCCATGATTGTTTTCATGAGAAATATGTTTATATTTAACTTATGAGCAGGACTGATATTGAGCTGGAGTGCACTAGTGGCCTTCTCCTTCACTTCCAGTTAGCTTGTGTTCTGTATGATTGCTGTATTTACATGTTCTGAATTCAAATGATTTCCAAAATTCCAGAGTAATTTTAAAACCAAAACATGACTCAAGTGTTAAGAGTGTGACCAATTTTTCTCTTTTATATCAATATATAATAGTCAATTTTTCCCTAAAAGATGGACTTATTGAGGAAATTTAGACAGTATTTCTTTAAATAGAACATACCTTTTGCTAAAGTACAATATGATAATTTTGAATAGTTCCCTAAGTCCATTTTGTTTCTCATTTCAATTCTATTTGAAAGTGTTACAGAACTTTAACCTCTTTAATTTATATTGAAGGCTGAAACATTTATTTTATGCTAGATTTTATTAGTTTTAAAATGATGTTACAACATGGTAATAACCAAAACTTTTTTTTTAAATAGCACTACTTAAAACCATACCAAGTATTGGGCACATTTTATATCCTTAACAAGTGACAACCAAGTGATTTCCACCACCTACTTATTTGTTGCGAATGTGAAAAAAAATGTATTCTTTAGTTTTTGTTTTATCTATATGTTTAAATATTAATGGGGCTTGTCTAATATTAAATATTAACATAGTAAAATTTCTTATATATTTTTTCTCAGATATTCTTAAACCTGCTTTATCATATTTTACATTGTTTTTACCCTGAAAATTATATTTAAATATATGAAAGTTTGATGTATTGAATCTAGAGAAAATAAAATGAGAATACATTATTCTGATTAAAAATAATAACAAAAAATTATAATAAGCATAAAAATGGTAATATTTTGGAAACTTAATATGTGCTAGACCTCATGATAATTATGTGACATATTTAATTCACACATAGCCTTATGATAGTAAAAATCTATTTGCTTCCTATTTACATAGAGAACACTAGAGCTCAGAAAGCATCAGTTGCTTGGGGTCACCCAGTTAATCATTTATAATTGTAGCAGGTGGACACTGATTTGGTAAATTGAGTATGCCATTTTTGTCTTGAATTGAAGTTTGTTAATATAATTTAAAATAAACACACGTACTTTTGTCTGTAAAGGTCAGTGTAGAACTATATTATTCCTAGTCCATTATAACCCTAAAAAAATATACAAACATATTTAGAGATATGGCAAAATCAATTAGAACCTAAAGTATTCATAAAATTGAAATTGTCAGGCAGAAAAAGTTGAAGAGGTTATCTCCAAAATTTTTTAGCACATTTAATTTAATTCCCAAATTAATTTCCATTACCGAACTTTTTGAATGCTAAGATGGGTTTAAGAAACAAATTTTGGATTTTATAAAACAAGCACACTGAGTGAAGGTCCACAGAACTCCTTTAGATAACTGTTGCTTACATTAAAAAAAGCTTTGCCAATCTTTCATTTACTTTGCCACATGTAAAATCTGTTACTTTTTATGAGTTATTTATGATAACTTGTTAAGTATTCATTCATTCAGAGTTTAGAATTAAGACTTAATCTTGCTGAGGGACTGGAATCCCCACGCCCTCTCTAAACCTTCTCTTAGCTCTAGAACTTGCAGTTGGTCTATCCCAGGAGTTTGTTTCTTAGAGTCTCTATAGTGGTCTGTGAGCTCATGTTGTACCACAGGGGATGCTGAAATCTTTATCCAGATAGAACTGGGGCTGTTGCCATTATGCCTCATTTTGGAAAACTTGCAATGATAGCTCTCTGCCGTAGGGACCCCCCCTTAAAATGTTTGAATTCTTTCTTAATCTACTAGAAAATCATAATAATGGGTATAAATGCTCAACTAAAACACCCAGGAATCTCTATCATCTGATTTAACTCTAGTTTTAGAAGAATGAATATCTCTGAAGAATTTATATATTGATGGTGAATAATTTTTCTGTTTCTACAGTCTATGAGTTTTTCTTATCTCTCCAGTATAAATGAAGAATCAGACTTATGTAGTACCTTTAGAAAACCTTTTTGTGTGTTTAACACAGGTTTTAATTCTATGTGAAATTCATGTAAGCAAGAAAAGTAAATGTATGAAGGACCTTCTTGGTAGCAAATGCAAAGAATGCAATTCAACTTGGCTCAAGAAAAAAAAAATGTTATTATTTCAAATTGTAAAATTATGGCAAAGGCAGGGGTAAAACTAGGCACAAGACAAAGTATTGTTTTCTTGTTTTTGTTTGTTTGAGGAAGGTTCTTGCTCTGTCACTGAGGCTGGAGTGCGGTGGTGTCACCACAGTTCACTGTAGCTTCTGCCTCCCAGGCAGGCTCAAGCGATTCTCCCACCTCAGCATCTCAGGTAGCTGTGACCACAGGTGCATGTCACTATGCTTGGCTAAGTTTCTAAAATTTTGTAAAGACGGAGTCTCACTATGTTGCCAAAGCTGGGCTCTAAGTCCTGGCTCAATGATCCTCCCACTTGACCTCCCAAAGTGTTGTCACTGCACCTTACAAAACAAAACATCATAATAACATACAGCATTTCCTACACAGCTGGAAACATGAACGCTTATAGTAATTAAGCATACATCTCCCATCAGACAGTAGAGCCATCATAGAGATACCTATTAACCTAATGTGGATGAGTATCTAATGTGCTGGAGTAATATATTTTACTCATCTTCAATTAAATTCTACCCAAATCCTTAAATCCAGAAACCCTGTGTGTGGAAGAAAATGACAAAGCCCAATGAGATATTGTAAGTAGTTACAAACAAGGCACATTCTGAAGAAGATACAGCATGCTGTTGAGGAACAACATAGATGTGCCCTTTACCATGTAACACTGAAATTAGATACTTATAAGCAATGACTTTTCTCTTAGACTGTAAATTCTAGTTCATGATTTACTTGTCTTTGAAACATGGACATTTAGAGGACCTGGCTTATCTGTGTGCTCAACAAATAGAACTACATTTAATTGAGTATTAAGATGATATAAACTGTTTCTGTAGCAATGGCTTAAATTGTATTTGGTAGTGGGCATAATAGTTATACTCTGCTATTTAATCCTTAGCTCTGAATAATGCAAATTATTTGATTTATGTTACATTTCAGTATTTCCTTTGTTATCAATCATCCTAATGTAGCTTAGTCTTCTTGTTTTTCAGGATATGAAACAGTGATGTATTTACATTTCAGTTTATTTCAGTGAAAGTCTCATCTTTTTCTACTTTTCAAGATTTGTCTTAAGAAAATATATTAAAATAAGAGCAGTCATTCTTTATACAAGCTTTGTTTCTCAGCCTATAACTAGTCAATAGAGATTATAAACAGGGATACCTTCCAAGAGGAATTTTGGCTCCAAAAAGTATTTTCAGGTACATTAAAAGATGAAGATTCTTAGCAGTAGGAAAATATCACCAACACATATGTGCTACTAGCATTTAATAATAACTAAATGCCTGCTGGAGCAGGTTACATTATGAAGTAATATAAAACTTTTCGACAAGGAGTAGTAAGATATTTACCTTGTTAGTTTCTTTTTTTAATCCCTGAAGAAAAGATTAACATTATATTCTGAAATAGTTTGATATTGCAGAATTCTCTTCTAAGCTTTAAAGGCTACCGATGTTATTTTGCTTTTGAATTCTGGACACATTTTTTAACAAGCAATACACAGAACAAGTCTAAATTATATCAGAATATCATGAAGCTCTTTTATGTTCTTTATTTGTCTTTGTCTTTATTTTCTATCATTGGCATTTCATATACAATTCATCACTAAAATTATTAATCAAAAATGTCATCAGAGATTATCATTAGCTTTTCTGTCAGACTGGAAAATTCACCTGTTGGTGTCTACCAGCCCTCTCTTCAGTTTACAGACATGGAAAAAAAAGATCCAAAATATGTATTACCTTATCCAAGATTGCACAGTGAGTTCAATAGCAAAGAGATGCCTAGAATTTGTCCACCTCATAAAATATGCTATAAAATTCTCTACCATTCTAGCTGCTGAAGATATGGAGATGAATATTATCTATGGCATGTAGGTCAATTTGCCTGAAAAAAGAGGTATCTAAGGTATTGAAAGAACACCAGAAGATCTTTACACACATATTCTGTTACCAAAGTAAACTCTGTGAATTTCTCTTTCTTGTATTTTTTTGTTAAACATTTGAAAAATTAATTCTATTTCCAATATGCTGATTTACAATAATTTGACAAAAAGGCATATCCTTTCATTACTTGGAGTGCTTCTTTTAGCTTCTTTCATTGACAACCTTGAAAATTTAAATAGAATGTATTTAGCCAGGTCATTTTAATTTTTATATCACTGTACATCCATTTTTGTCTTTTAATATTTTTTCTACATGTAAAAATGAGAGAAAATAATTAGATTAAAAATTATATTTAAAAAATTTACTCATTCATCCACCTTCTTATTTACACTTAGTTTGGAAAGTGCTTCTTAGTTTGGTTAAAAAAACACATTTTTATTTGAGACTGGGATTTCTAGAGGCAATGCTGTTAGATACATAGCTTGTGAAGCAAAATTTCTGGACAGGACTAGCCCTCTGCACGTTATTAGAGAGTACAAAATTATCCTTCCCTGGCACATTTGCAAGAGCCAGCTCTTAGAAAGTAAACTCTTTCTACAAGCTATTGATATGAAGCACACTGATCTCATGCAAAGAACTGTGCAGCTGGTGCCATGGAAGAAGACCGTCAGATCCTTTCTAATGGAAAAATGAAGTCAGACCAAGCTTGCCTCCTTTCTTTACAAAATGTAATTATGTAAACTACAAAGCTCTATTATAGACAATGTTTATAATTAGTACTATTTTCCCCTTAATTTTAAATAAAGTATGTTAGTTGTGAGTGCCATGCCAACATATTTTCTACAGATGCTATAAACAATGCACAATCGGAAATCCATTTGGGTTGTTTTTGTGGTTATTATTTCAAATTGTGAGAACTCATAATAAATATCAATGTAATGAATAAACACCATTATATGTTGATAAACATCATACTCTTTCAATTTCAGACAAAACCAATGAATATTAATCAGAACGCTGGCTCTGCAATGATGACATCAAATGAGGTTTCCAATACCTATTAGGTTTCTCTCATAGTTCAATTCTAATAAGACTATTGAAATGGTTTATTGTATTCACAACTCAAAGGTTATCAGAATGGCATTTCCATATTTATAAAATGCAATGGAAAAGAAAATATTAGTTTGGTAGGAAAGTAGTTGAGTTTCAATATCTAGCTAGCCTTTATGCAAACAATCAAGATTTTCATGTTCTCATTACATGAGAGCCTCAGTTTCTTTCAACTTTTGAATTTAAATACACCACAACTTATGGAAAGTGATAATATAATTTAGTAGTACAAAATGTAAATTACAGACATGTAAATATAGATTTACTATTTTAGATTCTAAGCAACAGCAAATGTTAGTTTGATTTTACAAGCAGCTGCCTAGTTTAGGTAACAGTTAATCTTCATTATTTATACCTGGTTCTACTATTTATTGTAAAATTCTGGACTAGTAACTGGACGCCTTTGCTCCTTGGGTTTCTCCTGTATAAAAAGATAGGCACTCAGCAGCCTCAACAATGCCTTCTTGCTACATCATGCTATCATCTGTGCATTCATATAAATATATGTAACCCTACAAAAGTCAGCTATGCCTATGTCTGCATTAGAATTTCAACTCCTTAACTTCAGACTTCCTGAATCAATTTCATTTGTTGTGCCATTAATACCAAGGTTTATAGAGTTATGAAAGATGACTGTATAATTATAATAGGAATCTACTTGAAAAATTAGACATGTTTGAAGATTTTTAATAACTCATATAGAGTCTAATACACATGCAAATCTTCTTTAATATAAGCAAGCAGCAAGAAAACTTTGGTTCATTTGGTTGTATTAAGTCAATTGAATAATACCAAATTCAAAGATTCTTATTTAAAATTTGACCAGAATTTTACATGTACCCAATGTTTAAAATTTAATTTCTGTGTACAGACAGTGGTTGGTTTTACGTAATATGTAGATTACAAGTTTATAAGAAGTCAACTTTGTAATTATCTATTTCCTGTTTGTCTTTTGGCTATTTCACTGTTAGCATGTTTACTAGCAGGTGATAAGGTACAATTAGAAGATATAAAAATCACATCTGTCAATGTTGCTTTTTACGTCAGCAGGAACTGATAGAAAGGGCTTGAAACTTGTTCAAAATGAATCCTTGAACTTGTGTGATTTGCAGGTATATCAAATTACCCATGACTGCCTTTATTGAAGAAAATCAAGAACCAGCTTAGGTATGATAGGACTTCCATATGTTTACCTAAACAGAAGTATGACATCATGCAACTGGTTTTCTTTTTTTTTTGAGATGAAGTCTCATTCTGTCACCCAGGCTGAAGTGCAGTGGGGCAATCTTGGCTCACTGAAACCTCTGCCCCACAGGTTCAAGCTATTTTCCTGCCTCAACCTCTGTGAAGTAGCTGGGATTACAGGAGTGAGCCACTGTGCCTTGCTGCAATTGGTTTTCATCTGCCATTTTTATATCAAGAATTGTCATTTTTTTATATCAAAAATGTATATAATAATAACTCCTATATACCAAACACTTACTACATACTATATTTGCTGACATGGTATGCATTCAGTTTTAATTCACCATAAATTTCCATAATATGAGCTAGTTATAAAAGCCTTCATTTCTTGAATTTTTATGGTGCTTCTTAATATTTTGTTTAATAAAAATGACTGTATAGCACAATGGACAAAATTAGAGGTGGCTGCTTCCTGTTGAGGATAACTGGTCACTACCTTGCAGTGCAAATGGTGGAAAACCAGTTAGGAAGTTATGAAGGGTGATCCAGAGGAGACAGATATCATGCTTTCTTCTCTTCAATGTTTTCTTTATTCTTTCCAATTATGACTTTTGTTTTCCTTTCATGAATATACCTACATGCAAATTGACTCTTATAGACCCCAGCAATCTCCCCATCAGACAAGCCTTGAAAAGGCTAAATTCTAAGGTGGAATCAATATGAGAGCCTTATTCCACACCAAAGCCAGGCTAGCTGCATAATTTGCAGGATCCAGATAAAAAGAAAAAATGTCAGGGAAGCCAATCTGTCTTTCTAGTTGTCTACTGTGAACAGATGAATCCCAAGAATCACAACTTCTGTGCAATGACATGCTCAGTACCTGGATCAGGAATGGGTAAGAGACTCCCACAGACACCTGCCAAATATACTATCCTGTGACGTTGTCATTCCAACTTAAGAATAGGTGTCTGATCCCATCTAGAGAGTCCAGGAGGCATGCATCTGACCAGCATCCAGGCTCTCACCAAGGGTAGAGAGTGATGGTGTATTATTGATAACACACACTTGCAGCCCTGAGTGGAAAGAAGCTGCAGTTGCAGAGTGTGTGGAGAGAGGAAGTCTCAGGGGAGATAAGGGTGCCAGAAGGTGGGAAGTGGGCATACCCAAAACCCATCTTGGAAAGGTTGGGGATAGCAGGAAGCAGGGCCATCTAAGCTGAAGCTCCAAGTTCTCAGTGCATGCTCCATTGTCCCCTTACACTTCACTTACATAATATAAATTAAAAGATAAAATTATTAAAACTTTGTTAAACTCCAAGCATGAGCCCCTTCTGAATATGGGCTGCTGTGCTACTACAAAACCATAAATCTGACCTATGAGAAGCAGAGATGAAGAAAGTCTCAACAAAACTACACTTAGGATTTAAGTCAGAATAATGTTTTTGAATTTAAAACCTGTATCTTTCTAACATGCTACTCTGATGATCTGACATAAAATTTAATATTTTGCTTATTATATCTCAATTCTCCATTATCATAAGATATTTGCTTCATGTATGCTTTCTCCCTGAAGGGCATGACTAGAAACACTTTATTTCCATTAGTAGAGAATATTATTGAGAACTCTTTTGAGTCCATCAACACCTTGAATTAGCTTAGGAAAAACAGAAAAAAAAAAAAAAAAAAAAAAAAAAAACATTTATCACAGAGACAAAGGAGGCATTTCTCAGAAAACAAATGGGCCTTAACTATGGATTAAAGCTGGGTACAGAAGTCAATAAATTTTACCCCCACCCCTGCTCCTTTCTACATGTCTGTTTTATCTTTGTCTCTTTCTAAATGAATGCTACTGTTGCTTCATTTCTCAAATTCAAGATAGAATTTATTCAAACCACTATTCCCAAGCTTTAATATTGTGGATCCAATCACTCAAGAGAAAATAATTTACTATTTTTATTCTCAATTCTAAATACCTGAGAATGAGACTGATGGGAATTTCCTAGATCATAATCACTTAACCCCTATCCCTAAAGAGTATCTGTTGAGGAATATTCATATATATCAGTATTAATATATCAAGGAAATGACTTGGTGGAGCCATCCAATAACTATATCTGTGAAGAGAACAGTTCCTAGAAATAAGAGAATGGCAGGCAACTCATTGGTTCCACTATGGATGACCGGGCTCTGTATCATAATATCATATTAGATTTAGTAGGAAATGTTGGTGTAGTATCTCTCATGCCTCAAACTCAACTGCATGGCAAATAGATTTTTGAAACATAACAATAAATTTCCCTTCTTCTCAAATTTTATCCAACAGTCTGAATGACTAACTAAACTCCACATCAGACCCTATTCATATAAAAAGTAAAATTAATGTCATTTTTCATTTGTGATATATCTGTGACCTGACAATCCTTCCATCCCTCTCAATGATAATCTTTATTGAAGGAATAACAATACTGGAAGGTGAAATACAATGCAAACCATCGCATGGTTGTCAATGTCATTTTTTTTTCCTGCTGGGATTTCCAGTTTGACAGAAATCACCAGAAGTCAAGAGAACTATTTAAACTATGAATATAGCCTACGATGAACTGGGGCCACTGGGTACCTCAGAAACCTCTAACAGCAGTGTAAAATGTTTCATGCTAGCCTCCTGCCAGAATGTGAGCACTGTCCAAGGAGAACAACCTAAAAGAAATAATTCTCCCAGGGTCTATCTCTATGAAAAACATGGCCTTTGTGAATTTGAATTTCATCCGCTTATATAGAAATTCAAATTGCACACATTCTCCGGTATATGTTTCCAGGCTTTGCAATAAAAGCTGGGTTCTTTGTGATGGAATTTTGAAGTATAGTGCTGATGTTTTTGACAGAAATGATGTGTCTTCAAAGTTTTGTATCATGAATTTATATTTTATAGCCTTAAGTGAGTATATTCTGCATCATGTTATCTTCTCCATTTATAGATTTTCCTGAAAGGCAAAATCCTCATTACCTTTGTGCAATATTTTTTTGTGAATTGTCTTGATGCTGGGAAACATTTTGTTTCTTAATAATATGATTTAAAGGGTCATAATTTCTTATTGAATCATTTTTAATCCTTGATTAACTAAGTTATTACATATCTTTGGTAACAAGGAAAAGTTGTTATTTGTCTTATGTGTGTTAGAATGCACTGAGGCTTATTAAAATGATTAGCATAATCACATCATGCTGAGAATATATTCAGCATCTTAGATTTAGTAGATGAAGTTTCCACAGATCCCATCCTCTTACGTGCACTTTACAACAGTTAAGCAGTATTTTTTCAAGAGTAAAAACTTGTCTATATTAGGTAAACAAATTTTAATTAATTTTGAGGGCAAGCCACCTGTAGAGGCAATGATTTGAAGACAAAACATAATAAAACAATCTAAGATTCATTGTTGGATAGACTTGGGTTTAAATTTTAGATTTTATACTTCCTCTGCTGTTGAGTAAGTTACTTGTCCCTATATTTTTCTAATGTCAAAGTAGGAAAATGCTGATTATATCCACCCTGTGTGAAGATCAGGTGAGTTTTATGAATGCTGATATTCAGTTCCCCACACTAATGTGCATTCAGGCTGCACACAAATCCCTTCTTTCCTTATTTGCTGAGGTCCATTCTGTGCTAATTGTGAAATGTTTTGAATGTATGTAAATGCCAACAGCCACAACCTGGAACATATCAAATACTCAAAACCATCTAAACACAATGTATAAACATAACAATTATCAGTTTATTCTGTTTGTGTAGAGAAAATCTTTGAAGAGATTTAGATAAACCTTTCATTAGAAAAGAGTTACATGCATCATGACACAAAGGTTTCATAAGTAATTCTTATATTAATTTAAGTGTTACCAGTTATTTGTCACAGAGTGGTGTTCACTAAATATTTTTACTTTATCAGACATCATTTCAGATAGATGTTCAAGGATTGGTGTGGTGACTGCCTGGTGAAACTTTCACAAAAATTTTAGTGTAAAAGTTCCAAGCATAATTATGAGATGAAGCCATTCAAACAAATATTTCCTGTTCTTCTGTGTTTGAGCCCCATTAGATACTGATGTAAAACAGAACAAAAAGTATAATTGCTTTATCTTCTATTAGTTGAAAGGATAGTAAAGAGAATTTATATTTTTGGTTAGAGCTGCTGACCCTAGAATTCATTAGTTCTTCATCATGGCTAAATAATGGCACCATTAAAAACCTATGGAACCATTACCATTACAAGATATCAAGCTTTGTCAAATATTGCCTTTATATTTTTTAATTTAACTTTCAAACAATCTATGACCTAGATAGCTTTGTATTGCCACAGTTCACATATGAGAAAACATATGTTGTAAAACTATACTATACTTTGTAGAATTCTGCAATCATTAGAGAGTAAACAAGATTTGAATCCAAGTGTGGTCAACATGAAAGAAATTCACTTGTTGCAACCATGTGTTAATCTTTCTTAGCGTAGTACAGGTAGTATAGATTTTAATATTAAATTTACTTGAAAAAATAGTAACTACATTTGAGATGTCTTTTATTTGTTATTTAGGGGCAGATTATTGTCTAAGTATGAATTAATTAAATTTTGAAGACAATGTGTGGACCTTCCAGCAAGACTGTAAAATGGGTTAATGCAATTATTTCTGCTCCAGATGATAGCGAAGGATATAATGTCAAAATAATAAATAAGAAATGAACAGAGACCATCAGAATATAGGAAATATGGACAATCTTCTTTTAGTAAGAAAGTAAATTTAAAAAAAGGTTTTTACTAATGGAACTTAAGAATTTTCTGCTAGCAATAACTGTATCTATCTTTCTAGTTGTCTGGCCAAAAACCTTGATGTCTTCATTAATTCTTCTGTTTTTCTTGCACCAAGCAGATAGTCTCATCAAATTCTCTTTTCTCTAACATTATTTTATCCAAAATCCCAACATCTTTCCTCACCTCCTTCATTAATACTGTAGTCCAAGCCACCAGCATCAATTTCCTAGGGGACTGCAATTGCCTCCAAGCAGATCCCTCAGCTTCCCCCAAGCACCTTAGGCATTGAGTCAGCCTATTCTCAACATTAATCTGAATAATCCTGTAAAAGTGTTTGCTGTTTCAGTATCTTCTGCTTTCAAAATAATAATAATGTATTTAAAAAATTTTTTCATAGCTCATCGTTTCTCTACTCAAAACCTTCCATTTGCTCCTTGTTTCTCCGTCCAGCAAAAGATAATATATCCTTACTGCAGGCTACAATACCCTACAAGGTATAGTCTCTGGTTATATCTATTACAAAATTTTTTACAAAGCAACTCTCCTATCTTCTGGTTCCTAAACAAATCCTTCTGATAGTAAACTTTTCATTTAACTTCACTGCATGAATATCTCTCCCTCTTTCACTGCATTATTAATTTCTTAGCAAGTAATTTAGTGAACAAGGTACCTCATCTCCTGTATTCTTCACTTAGCACCTTGAATTATATTGCTCCACAGAATTAAACACATTTTAATATATTTTCTATTGAATTAATTTTGTTTTTTGTTTGCTCATTCCTATTCTCCTGATGCTATAAGCTTAATAGAGGAAAGCATGTTTTCTGGTTTATTTATTGCTCTATCTCATCACATTAACCTGATTTTAATTGTTTAGTAAATATTTCTTGATTAACAGGTTAATGAAATCTACTTAAATGTATATGTACATGCATGTGAGTATATATATGCAAACATCTTCTCAACTGCAGTGTTTGACATGTATATACAATATACACATATATATACAAACATATCTACATATGCATGTGTGTGTGTGTGTGTGTGGCAAACATTACAGTTGAGAAGGTGTTTGTATGTCTGGCAAAATCCTAAACATTTCCCCGTAATTAAAGAAAGGTCCATACCAAAACAACTATAAAATTCTCAACTTCTATACTTCAAGTTCAAAGAGAAAATCTGGAAACCATACAGGAATGAAAAACAACTAACAAATATAATAAAGTAAGGATAGTAAAACAGGTTTGCATCCATTTTCTATTAGCAACTGATATTGTGAAATATGGATATAACTACCAAAGAAAAAAAAGTAAATGTTTAAAAATGCAGCTGCTGAAGAGTGGAAGGATTGGTAAACAAACTGAGAATCTACATTTGAAAGGTATCATTTTAGCAAATTTGGGGCAAAACATTTACTTCTATGGTTCTTGGCTTCATTATCTCTGGGTTTCAGTGATGCTATCCTTTCTATGGTTCTTTTTTCATAAGACCGTTTCATTCATTACATAGAAAATTATATCTGGCTTATTGATTTTCAAATTATCCTTTCAAAATTCATCAGATTAAAATACTATTACAGAATCGAAAGACTTGACTTTCCAAACTTTCTGCAGAAATCATTGTAGGCAGAAATTACCTTTATTACTTCTTAACCTTGTTATCAAATCCCCATTTTTTTTTTTAATTTGACCTAATCTTGGAGCACCAGTTCATCCCTTTTTCACCTAGAATATAACTCAAATATTAAGAATTCCCATTTGCCTTCTGGACATTTCTGATAAAAATATTCCATCAATATTTCCACCATAATTTGCTTAAAACTAGGCTCAACCTCTGTCCATCTTAGGTCAGGCTCTTCTGTTGTCACTTGCTCTGTTAATAACATCACTATTTTCAGAGCCACTCAAAACCTGCTGGTTTAATTTTCAATTTTTGTTCTCCTTTCCCAGCAAATTATTTCTTGAATGGGTATCTACATACTCTGGTCATAGCATTTCTCTAGTCTAAAGATATAGAAGTGAGAGGCAGAATCTCTGCTCATTAGAAATTCTGTTCATTCTGGAGACCAATGTATATAAACAATAATGGTACAATAAACTGAGTATCATATGAATAACAAATCAACTTGAAATAAAGCAGTATGTGAACATTAAAAAGAGAGAGAGAGAGGAATTGCTGCTGTCCATATTGGAACATTACTTATATTATCTTATTCAGTGTCCTAGGTCACTAGGGTCCTGCCCAGGGGTGTCTCAGGTCCTGCACAAAGTAGCCCTATTGCAGTATTTTTCTTAAATCAATAATGTGTGTCACTAAAATTTCAAGGGTTTTACTTTGTCAAGAGAGTTAAATCAATTTATGTATTGGACATTCAAGACACTTAAGATCTGGCTTTAACTTTTCTCCCCCAGCCTCATCTTCCACTATTTCTCTGTTAAAAACTATACACGAGCTTTATTGAAACATTCGTCTTTTTCAAATCCTCATGTTTTTCTAAATCCATGCATTTTCTCATTGAATTTTGTTAACTTTAATAGTTTTATCTTTGAAGATGTTAGTAAAATCAACCAATTCCTGACATGCTCATGCTTACTACAATGACATGATCTGTTGCTTCCCTTATGGTGTATAGCAGTTTATATGCACCATTCTTAACATGCTTAACACATCAGTGTTTGGCATATTTGGGTCTGTATCTTTTCTGCACCTCAAAATAATATGCTTGCTGAGAGTAGCAACCATACCTTTTATCTCCTGCAATAATGTGTTAAGTGACTCAATCAAAAACCCTTTTCAAAGTTTAAAGCACACTTAAAACTAAGCAGGATTTTATTATTCTTCCTCATATTAAAACTAAGAGAGGAAAATAAGAAATTATTATTTTTAAATTATTATTCTCAATTAAATCAAACCAAAAGCTGAGTATAATTTTCTCAAAAACATAAATTTCACATCAATGCAATAATTACAATGTGTGGTATTTACAAAAGCCTTTTGGGAAATCATTTTACAAAAATTGTACTCATTTCTTATTTCATTTACTAGTTGAAAAGAGAGAAACTTGCTAATTGACCTTGTTTTACCTCTATGAGGCAATGAGATTATGATTGGGACTCAACACAGCCAATCGTTTCAGCCATGAAAGGGAATAAACGTATACAGCACACTTTCCCCTTAAATCAATGCCCAATTTATGGACAAAATCTTTAAGTGCATTCATCCCTAAAAGGGCATTCCATATAGCTATGGTACAGAAAGAACCGGATATGTTTCTTAAGTATAGAAAGTAAAAAGCAAACTGAATGTAATTTAGTATTATTTGAGGTAGATTAAAGGTGGGGCAGTAGAATAAACCCTTGATACTAAATCTCTTACTGCCATTTTCCCCCCAATTAAATAAAATAAAAATTAAGCTGATCTCAGTGATGAAAGTCACACCTGAATTTTTCAATTATGCAAACCAAATACTAGGATAGCACCTTGTATATCAAGGGGACACATGGTAATTGATTGCTGATGGAAATTAATTTAATAATTTCATTAAAGAGAATCAAGAAAATGAATTCGGCATTTGATTCTGCATGTATTTCCTCTACATTATTTGGAGAGACATAATACTATCATGTTTATAGAAAAGATCATGCTGATTTCCATCTCATTCTGTTGCATCTTTAATTCATTTGATGTTTGTTTTTAAATCAATAATTAAAGATATTAGAGAAAAGATGAAGGAGTTTTAACCACTTAAAGGCTTTTAACAAAGACAATAAAATAAAATAAGTCATGAGTTTTTCTGTTGTATTATGTATACATGTCCAAGGATCTAACAGAGTTCATGACTCTGACTTTCTCTCTCTCTCTCTCAAAAGATAGATAGTTATAAAAAAGGAAAAACAGTAGGTAAAGTTATCCTAAGAAAAGTAAGAAGCAAAGAAATAGACAAAGGCACAGAAGAAACAGCATGCAATATAGGAGAGAAATTAAGAGAAGTCTCGGTGGACCCTGAAAGTTAAGTTTAGGCTCCAGAAAAGCTGCTTTGGTCATACCTTCACTACACAACTCGGGTTGTCATTATAAAGTGCTCTTATCGTTTTTATGTGTATGCTTTTGAAATGATAATTTTATCTTTAGCATCCTTGGTCTACTTGGAATCAGAGAGAGCTTTAAAGTTTTCATTTTTAAACTTCAGTTTAGTTTTGAATGAAAGTTTATTCCCTAGGGAATTAACAAGTTTTTGTACAGGTAAGGTCCAAATCTATTTTGGACCCACATATATGTCAGTGAATTTGCCAGCAGTGCCACTCCCTTTGAAATGCAAAGCCACCTGACTGCCTCATTTTGTTTAAATATTAGGGTATTCTCATTCTGTAATGCTTGAAATCTACGTTGAAATTAGCATTAATTTCATTATTATAAGCCATTTTCCAAATCAGGACCAATTATTTTCATCTTGAAGGGATAATGGACAGTATGATCTTAGAATAACTGTGTAAATTAAAACTCAGCATGAATAAACCTGTGTTTTATTGTAAATTAAATATTAAATCTGCTTATAGCTATTTAAGAGCCTTATTTAATCTTCTAAACAATAAATGAAATGTTCACAGTAATCTGGGTAAGCATATGTGTGTATATGCACAATGTGGCACTTTACTTTCTGATATGTGCTGCTCTGTATTTGCCTCAGTCCAAGAGAAATTCATGTACTTTCTATAATATTTTCATAAAGTTATTCGTTCTATTAGCAGAGCTCATTCAAAGTAAACTAAATAAAATGGATAGGACTTAATACTAGAACTGTACAATCTAGCAATGATGAAGTTTAGAAAAAAGTAAGTAATTATAATACAATGTGAATCTTGCTGTAACACTCTTGTATAGAGGGTCTTCCTGGAGAATAGAAGGAAAGAAATTAATTACTTTGATGGTATAGACCTGAGAAAGTTAAATAGAAAACTTAGTAGTCAAAGTAGACTATAAAGAATAAGAAAGATTTTACCTGGAAGAGATTATAGAAACAAAAAACGCCAGGAAAACTGTTCCTATAAAGAAACTCAAATTTTTATTGACATAGTCATACTTTTTTCATTTTCTATTTTGTCAAATATTCCATAAATACTTGGCAAGGCCTTGGAACTAGCAAAAGTGACTGCATGACTCAGGCAAAGCCAAACTAAGTCCATTCACCTGCAACCTTAACATCACAACAAAGTAAAGTAAAAGGGGTAGAAGTTGATCCATCCTAAAAATAACTCTGAAAGAACTTCCACCTGTTTGTGCTAAATAGATTTCCAGAAAGCATTTAGTTTCAACTGTCTATAGAGTCAGACTCTACTTAACTATAATTCAGTGAGATACCCAATATATTTCCATCTCAGTTGTATATAAAAAGGAGCCAAATGGAAATACTAAAAAATAAAGAAACTGACATCAGATAAAATAATTCTTTAAAAAAATAAGTGGCCAGTTAAAGTTTAGAATATAATTTGTGAACTTAGAGACAGATATAATTAAATTGTCAAAACAAAAATGAAGAGAAAAATTTTAAAAACTACATACATAATACAAGGTATAAAAAGATCAATGATATAACATCGAAGGGGTCTTCAAAAAGTTTATGAGAAGCGAGTGTTATGAAAACCTGTGCATGGATTTCAATATTATTTTACACCGAATAAGCTTGTAATAATTTGTTAAAACATGTCTGAACAAGATCTAGTTTGAGGCATTAGGAAAAATAAGACAACAGCCTAAAAAGTGGTCCTATCAGAGTAACGTGAGTTCTGCCAAAATTGAAGGAAAAAGAAACATCAAATTTATGGTGAAGTGTGGGTGAAAGAATAGCGAAATTGTTGATGCTTTGCAAAAAGTATCTGAGAAAAATACTTCAAAGAAACTAGCAGTTTACAAATGGATAACTCATTTTAAGAAGACATGAGATCATGTTGAAGACAAGTCCCACAGCAATAAACCATCTACATCAATTTTTGAGGAAGAAATTAATATTTTTCGTGACCTAGTTGAAGAGGATAAATAGTTAGCAACAAAAACAATAAGCAGCATCAGAGAAATCAAAACTGTTCAGCTGACACAATCCTGGCTGAAAAATTAAAGTTGAGCAAATTTTCCACTCGATGCCAAAGCCATTGTGTAGCATCAGCTGCAGACAAGAGAAGAGCTTTCAATGGAAATTTTAAACAAGAAGGGTCAAGATCATGAAACATTTATTTAAAGAATTGTAACAGGAGATAAAACATTTCCTTACCAGTATGATCCCAAAAACAAAGCAGAATCAAAGCAATGGCTACTAACAAGAAGAAGTGATCTAGTCAAAAAGCAAAAGCAGACCAGTCAAGAGTGAAACTCATGCAAAAATTTCTTAGGATACTCAATGCCTTTGCTAGTTAACTTTCTGAAGAGCAAAATAACATAACATCTACTTATTATTAGAGTGTTTTGAGAAAGTTGGTCAAAGCTGTAGCGGAAAAATGCCTGGAAAAGCCTCACCAGAGTCCTTCACCATGCCAATGCTTCTGCTCATTGCTCTCATCAAACAAGGACAATTTTGCAAGTGTTTTGATGGGAAATTATTAGGCATTCAGTTTATATTTCTAATTTGGTTTCTCCTGACTTCTCTTCATTTAATGTTAAAGAGCACTTTTTTTTAGTTGATAATGTAAAAAAAAAATACAAAACAAACAAACAAACAAAAACTATATTGACATGGCAAAATTTCCAGGACACTTTTTTCTTTGGGAATGGACTTAATGATTTGCATCATAACTTAGGAAAATATTTCACATTTGATGAAGCTTGTATTGAGAAAGAAAGTTTATATTTTATATTTTTATCTTTTAACCCCATCTTCCATGAGTTTATGAAGTCCTCTTACATGTGTAATTGGAGACACTGGATTTAGAAAAATGATAAAACAATGCAGGAAAAATCATTTAATGCCCAGTGATTTTTCTAAAATTAATAAAATTCAGCAGACCACATAACCAAGAAGTTCAGCAAACCCAAAGAGAATAAATTAAAAAACAAACAAACAAACATATAACAATAAGCATTCAACTAAAAAATAAAAACATCTAGACATTATATTTTTATAGCTGAAAAAGGATACTTTTGGAGACATCCCAAGAGAAGGGGGAACATTGTATCCTAAGGAACAAAGAAAAGAACTACAGTGCATTTTTTGTCAACAAAGGCACAAACCAGAAGACAATGGAGTAACAGTTTTAAAGTTTTGAAATAAAAAGTCTGTAAGTAAAGATTTTATAGCCAGTAAATTTAAAAATATAAAAGTAAAATAAACACTTTACTTAGGAATCAAACCTGACAGTAGTCATTTTCAGTAGACATGCATTATAAGAAACGTTAAATGAATTTCTTCAGAAAGGATAATATAATACCAGATAAAAATTTTTGTCCACACAAACAAAGATTATCAAAAGTAGGAGAAATGAGGTTAAATTTAAAAGTCATTTATATCTAAAGCATAAAGTTTAAAGTTTAAGCATAAAGTGCTGAGATTTTTATCAAATAAAGGTTAAATGACTGCATCAATAACATAAATAACAGGTGAAAAAATTTAAAACATATATTTGTATATACTATATTATAAGTGATGTATAATATGTACTATATTTTAATTGGTTGATATGGTTTGGCTGTGTCCCCACACAAATCTCAATTTAAATTGCATCTCCCATAATTCCCACATGTTGTGGGAGGGAGCCAGGGGAGGCAACTGAATCACAGGGGCTGATCTTTCCCCTGCTATTCTCCTGACAGTGAATAAGTCTCACAAGATCTGATGAGTTTATCAGGGGTTTCCACTTTTGCTTCTTCCTCATTTTCTCTTGCTACCATCATGAAAGATTTGTTTTTCACCTCCCACCATGATTATGAGGCCTCCCCAGCCATATGGAACAGTAAGTCCAATTAAACCATTTTTTTTCTCCCAGTCTAGGATATGACATTATCAGCAGCATGAAGACAAACTAATACAGTGGTGTATAATTTAAGACTGTGATATTGAAGACTATGACAAAAAGTAAATAGGCCAAAAAGAAGCAACTAATATGCCAGCAACAAACAAGTTGAATTCAAAAATAAAATCACAATACCATTTTCATTACCACTCCAAAAATAAAATACTTAGGTGTACACCTAATAAAATATGTATAATAGCTATATGAATAATACTAAAATACTATGATGAAAGAATTCTAAGAACTAAATAATATCCCATGTTTATGGATAGGAAGACTCAATAATTTCAAGATATGTGTTCCTTCCAACTTGATCTATAGATTCAATGCAATCCCAAAGCAAATCTCAGCAAACTATAATATGGATACTAAAAAATGGATTCTTAATTTTATTTGTGGAGGTAGAAGGTCTAGAATGCCCAACATGATATAGAAAGGAACGAGCTAAGTTAGAAGGCTGACTTTACATGACATCAAGACTTACTATAAAACTACAGTAATTAAGACAGTCTGGTATCAGTGAAAGAACAGACAAACAGTTCAATGAAGTACTATAAAGAGTCCTGAAATATAACCACACCAATATAGTCAATTGATGTCTGGCAAAACAGAAAAGGCAATAATATAGAGAAAAGATAGTCTGTTCAACAGATGGTGCTAGAACAACTGGACTTTCACACACACAAATAAATCTAGACATAGACCTTACCATCCTTCACAAAAATTAACTCAAAATAAAATATAGACCTAAGTGTAAAATGCAAAGCTATAAAAGTGTGAGAAGATGACATACGAGAAAACCTACATGACCCTGAGTTTGGTAGTGACTTCTTAGCCACAACACCAAAGGCAGGACCTATGAAGAAAATAATTGATAAGCTGAACTTGTTTAAAATTAAAAACTTTAGTTCTTATATTGTCAAGAGAATGAGAAAACAAACCATGTAATTGGAGAACTCTCCACTCCATGCTCAGGCAGATTTCCAGGCACATACTCACCTGGATCAGCAGCCTGAACACTCTACCTTTCTGGTACACATCCAGGCATATTTTCCAGGCATTTGGAGGCCCTCTCACTGAAATTAGTACCTGAATTTCCCCACCCTTTCAGTGCAGATATCTGGTTGCAGAAGGGCTCTCTCTGTTCAGTGTGTAGGTAGATGTCCAGGCATTTGGAGCACCCACTTGCCTGGTTCAGCAGCCTGAGTCACCCACTCTTCTTGTGCAGAGACCACGATGAAGTGGAGCCCTCTCTCTCTCTACACCTAGAAATATCTCCAGGCATTAGGAGCACTCATTTGCCTGGGCCAGAAGCTTGAGCCAACCCATCCTTCTTGTGCATAGATTGTGGTGCAGGATGTTCTCTTCTCCTCCACACCTAGGCAAATCTCCAGGAATTCACATGACCTACTCACTTGTATCAGCAGCCCAAGCTATCTCACCCTTCCTGTGCAGAGACCATGGTAAAACAGAACCCTCTCTGCCCTATTCCCAGGCATCTCTCCAGGCATTTGGAGCACCCACCTACCTGCATTTGTAGTTTAGGCCAACCTCCTCCTCATGCAGAGAACTTGGGACTGAGATGATTTCCCAGCTTCATGCCTAGGTATATCTCTGGGTGCTTAGTGACTGTCTACTGAATTTTCCCTCAGTGCCGAAGCTTGTGCTTGCCATGGGGAAACATGTAGATGTGCCTGCCTATACTGACCCTGGCCATCTTGGCACCCAGCCAAGCAGGCTGAGCAGGAATCTCAGACCACTGTGCACTCCATGATTAGCCCATTCCTGATGAAACAGGCAGCTTCTGCCAGAAAACAAGGAACTAGTTTATATCTAGCTACATTGGACATAGTTGGCTTTTTTACACAGAAGCACCATGTACCAGCTTGTAGATCAAACTGCACACCTCAATATAAAATATGCTGAAAGAAGTAAATAAGGAATTAGAAGCAAACCCAAAATTTCCTACCCAACATTCTCTACAATCCTACATACCATGGTGGGAGAAGGGGGATAAGGCAAAAGGAAAAAAAAAAATAACATTATAAGCAAAGAAAGAAAGAGAAAAAAATTCTACCTGTGAAAATAATTACAAAAATTAGAATTGCTAAGTCTACCCCCAATAAAAAAATGATCCAAAATATAAAGCAATTATGCTTTTATAACTGACTACTTAAAATACAAAAATTAGCCAGGTGTGGTGGCAGGCACCTGTAGTCCCAGCTATTTTGGAGGCTGAGGCACAAGAATCACTTGAAACGGGAGTTGGAAGTTGCAGTGAGCATAGATCGCACCACTGCACTCCATGCTGGGCAACAGAGCAAGACTCCAGCTCAAAAAAAAAAAAAAAATCTTAAAAAAAGCTACAGAAAAAAGTCAGATCATGTTAAAAAGGAACCCTAATCATGCTAGCTAACAGCACATTTCTAAGCAGAAACCTTCTAAGTCAGGAGAGTTGGGGGCTATTTTCAGCATTCTTATAGAAATATAATTCAACCAAGAATTTCATATCCCACCAAACTATGTTTCTTGAGTAAAGAAGAAATGAAATATTTTCTAGACAGGCAAGCACTAATGGAATTAGTTACTACTAGAACTACCTTAAAAGAGATTCTTTTTTTTTTTTTTTTTTTTTTTTTGAGACGGAGTTTCGCTCTTGATACCCAGGCTGGAGCGCAATGGCGCGATCTCGGCTCACCGCAATCTCCGCCTCCTGGGTTCAGGCAATTCTCCTGCCTCAGCCTCCTGAGTAGCTGGGATTACAGGCACGCGCCACCGTGCCCAGCTAATTTTTTGTATTAGTAGAGACGGGGTTTCACCATGTTGACCAGGATGGTCTCGATCTCTTGACCTCGTGATCCACCCGCCTCGGCCTCCCAAAAAAGAGATTCTTAAGGAAGTTCTAAAGAAGGAAATGAAAGAAAGATACTACCACAAAAACACACTTAAGTAAACAGCCAACAGGCCCTAGAAAGCAACCACAAAATAGAAACTACAAAGCAACCAGCTAACAACATAATGACAAGCTCGAAACTTCACATAGCAGTATTAACTATTAATGTAAATGGTCTAAATTCCCCACTTAAAAAGTACAGAGTTGGAAGTTGGTTAAAAAAAAAATGAGACCCATCCAGCTATTATCTGCAAGAGACCCCTTGCACATATTATGATATACATGGGCTCGAAGTGAAAGGTTAGATAAATATGTACCACAGAAACAGAAAACAAAACAGAGAAGGGGTGGTTTACTCTTCTATCAGATAAACAAACTTTAAACAAACAACATCAGAAAGGGACAAAGAAGGGCATTACATAATAGCAAAAGCTTCAATTCAACAAGAAGACTTTACCATCTTAAATAAATATTCACCCAACATTGAAGAACCCAGATTCTTAAAACAAATACTTCTAGACCTATGAAATCTTTTACAGCCACACAACAAAAGTGGGGGACTTCAACATCCCAACTGCCTGCATTAGACCAGCCTGGGCAACATGAAGAAACCTCACCTCTACAAAGTACATAAAAATTTGCCAAGCATGATGACGCATTCCTGTAGTCTCAGCTACGGGGAGAGCAGTGCTGAGGTGGGGGATTACTTGAGCCTCAGGAGGTCGAGGGTGCAATAAGCCGTATTTCCACCACTGCACTCCAGCCTGGGTGACAAAGTGAGACCTCGAAAAGAAAAGAAAAACTCAAATTACTAGTATTGGTGTTTAAAAATGGGAAAATACCTTTAAAAGACAATAAGGGAGTATATTATAAACAGTATTATGCCATTTGCTTAAAATTTTTGGATAAAATGAACGGATCCTTTGAAAGTTATCAAGTAACAGAACTGAAAACAATAAGAAATGGAAAATCTGAAATACCTATATCATTAAGAGGAAGTTAAAACAATAACCCAAAACTTTCCTATGAAAATGTTTGGCCCTAATCTTTCACTAGCGAAAATGTGAACATATTAAAAAGAAATAATGCCAATTTTGCTAGCCCTTTCAGAAAAGATAACTAAGAAGAAAAACTTTCTCAATCATTATATGAGGCTAGAATTTCCATCATGCCAAACCAAGACAAGAAATTAAACGATAGCCCAATAATCTCAACTAACAAAGATTACAATAGTCAGTAAAACATTACCAAATCTAGTCCTTCAAAATTATCACATTTTATGGCCTATTGAGCATTATCACATGAAGGCAAGTTTGTTTTTGCATTTATAAAGCAATTAATGTGTAATTACCAATATTAATACAGTTGTCAAATGGAAATTTAATATAATGGTAGCTTCCAAGTATACTCTTGAAAGAGCAACCCCAGAGGTCATGGAAAGGAAAGGTTTATAGAGCAAGTTAAAATGCTCTAATCACATGACTTATTAAATAAATTAAAAACATACAGCATCAAGCAAAGTGAGTTAGACGGCAGTTAAGTTATCTCATTTACAAAGCATGCAAACAGGTATGTGGTGCATATATATCATGGAATACTATGGAGCCATAAGAAAGAACAAGATTATGTCCTTTGCTCCAACACAGATGGAACTAATACAGGAATAGAAAAAACAAATACATAATCTTCTGCTTTATAAGTGAGAATTAAACATTGAGTATAGATGGACACATAGAAGGGAACAACAGATACTGGGGCCTACTTGAGAGTGGAGGGTAGAGGGTTGGAGGACGAACAGAATAAAAAACTACCTATGAGGTACTATGTTTATTACCCTGGTGAAAAAATAATCTGTACACCAAATGCTGTGACATGTAATTTACCTATATAATACATCTGTGCAGGTAACCCTGACCCTAAAATAAAAGTTAAAAAAAGAAGAAAAAGTATATATATATTGAAATTAAACATTTCCATTTTCTAGGAGGTGGAGGAAATTAACTTGTTTTGATTTTAAACTGGTGACTTTTTCCTGAGGCCCAAATTCACATATTTGCCCAGTCTTAGAACATGCAGTGCCACTGCACTATCTGTGTTTGTCTCCTCTAGACATCACAGATGCCATCCTTCTAAGACACTATCTTATCCTTAATTGTGTAAATGAATTTTCCTTTGCCCCCACCCCCATTTTTGATCTGCTTACAAAATAAAATCTGTGATAGAATTCTGGAGCCTCTGCCAGGGTATGATTGCAGAAGAAAGACCAAGTTTTGTTATGTTTTGATTTGTTTCTCCCGATTGTGAACTGTTTAATATTTCAAGTAGATTACAGGCTTGATTTTCCTTCCTTGTACTGCTAATGCCTAGATAAGTTGCCAGGTCTACCTTAATTTTATTTCTTTGGAAAACACAATATTACACTATATTGATTTAAATATTTTGAAAACATAAGCAGTAATGGAGATGATGGCATACAAATGAGTACTTGATGGGTCCTGGAGTCCCACTGCATGAGTCTGAATTTTAAATGTGTCACTTCTAGCTGCATGACTTAGGCAAATTGTTTTAAACTCTTCGGGCTTCTCAATTCTAAAGGGGAGTAGTATTAGTTTTGCTCTCAAGTGCTTGTTAAGAGTATTTGGTGAAATAATACATGTAAAGGACATGGAAGAAAATGTTTCTGGCACAGATTAAGCCCTCCATACTATAATTTATACTGTTATACTTGCTTAATATTAAGTGAAAACATCAGTTATACATTTAAAGATTTTAATATTGCATTAGTTTGAATTTTATAACTGCTTTTGTATTGAAGAAGAAATATATAATGAAATATTAAGTAAAAGTTATTCTGAGTCTAATGCATGTGTAATGAATGAACAGCTGGACACAAAAAGTAAGTGGTTCAGAAAAATCAGTCATGGAGGCAAGTTTCAGTGGCTCTCAAAATACTGGGAGTCTAATAGCATAGACTATTAAGAAAAAAAAAACAGATTGGTCACAAACTTACAAATAAATTATTGAAGAGAACATTAGTGGACGAAACTACTTTCAATACAACATAAAACTATATTACAGATTCATTTCCAACTTTTAAAAATAGTATATTAACTTTTTAGTAAATATGTGTGTAATATCCGCAACTGAAGATTTAGAGAAAACATTGTAACAGAAAAGTCCACCAAGATATCTGTCACTTGCATTCAGTGTATACCATGAAAAGTAGCAATAACATCCACTAAAAGCAGAGCACAACAGCTAATATGAAAATGTCCAAGTAGTAAAAGACTCCTGAAACTGTGAATTCATTGAAGTTCATTCTGTATTATGGTTTGTTTTGAACTGATACTAATGTATATGATATATGCATATCTATGCACACTTTGCGTGCATTTTTAGAAATTCTTTCAAAATCATTTTGTATATGATTTGCTTTTTATTTACTGAAGTTATTCAAGTATAGCTCTTTTACAATCTATGCTGAAAGGTACTAGCTGTATTAGATAGTTTGAAGAGTTTTAACAACACATACACCTATTTAACCCATTGTCCTACCAGGTTACAGAATATTTTTATGTACCTAGAAAGTTATATTGGTGCCTTTTTTTTTGCCAAACGTAGTGTCTACTAGAAGCAAACATTATTCTGATTTCTATCACCATAGATTAATTTTGCTCATTCTAGAACTTCTTGGAAATCACGCAATCTGTCCTCATGCCAATATATTTTTGAGATTCATTGATTTTGTTTTGTGTATAAGTGATATGTTCCTTTTGGTATTGAATTTTGTATATTTATTTTACTGCTAGATATTTGGACTGCTTCCTCTTTTTAGCTATCATGACTAGTGCTGCTGTGAATCATAATGTATAAGAATTTTTCTAGGGCCGGGCGCGGTGGTTCACACCTGTAATCCCAGCACTTTGGAAGGCCGAGGCGGGTGGATCACGAGGTCAAGAGATCGAGACCATCCTGGTCAACATGGTGAAACCCTGTCTCTACTAAAATTACAAAAAATTAGCTGGGCATGGTGGCGCGTGCCTGTAATCCCAGCTACTCAGGAGGCTGAGGTAGGAGAATTGCCTGAACCCAGGAGGCGGAGGTTGCGGTGAGCTGAGATCGCACCATTGCACTCCAGCCTGGGTAACAAGAGAGAAACTCCATCTCAAAAAAAAAAAAAAAGAATTTTTCTAGACATTTTTCATTTGTCTAGTGTAAAGCATACATGAATAGTGGATGAGTAAATGGATTCCTGGGTCATAAGGTATGGCATGTTTTTATTTATTAGAAATAGCCAGAGTATTTTTCAAAATGATTTCACCATTCATTCCCAGAAACAAAAGGTAGGAATCCTGGTTGCTCTACATCCTGGGAAATATTCAGGATTTCAAGTATTTCATTTGATCAATTCTACTAGGTATGTGATATCACACAGTGATTTTAATATCTGTACTTAGTATCAGTGTATTTAGTGACTATTGGTATTGAGCACTTTTCAAATATTATCTTCTATTGTGAAGTGCCTGTTCAAGGCTGTTGCCTCTTTTTTGGTGAAATTGTTTGTCTTTCTATGATTGAGTTAGAGGCTTCCTTTACATATATATTTTAAAGATCATTGTCAACTATAAATATCTGTCAACTATAAATATTGTGGAACAATACACAGTGGGAGCAATAGTTCCAAAATTCTAAAATATTCAGATTCTAAAAGCTGTCTTTTGAAAAAGAGATTTTTACTTTGTTAATGTCTGATTAATAATTTTATTCCTTTATGCCTAGTAACTCTTTATGTCTTTTATGAGAAACATTTGACAATTTAATGTCATAAAGAGTGTCTTTTTTAGAAGCTTTATAGTTTAGATTTTATGGTTAGTTCCATCTCAAATTGATTTTTTGGTTTTTTTGTAAGGTAAGAATTGAGGTGCATTTTCATATATATGGTTGTTCCACTACTATTTATTTATTTATTTATTTATGAGACAAGGTCTTTCTCTGACACCCAGGCTGCAGTGCAGAGGCATGATCATAGCTCACTAGAACTTCAAATTCCTGAGCTGAAGTAATCTTCCTGCCTTAGCCTCCCAAGTAGCTGGGACTACAGGTATGCATCACCATACCCAGCTGTTTCTTTAAATTAGCTTTTGTAGCAATCGGGTCACACTATGCTGCCCAGGCTGTCATTATCATTTATTGTAACAACTTTTATTTCCCATTACATTGCTTGACTGCCTCTTAAATAATGAATTGACCTCATATATGTGTGATTATTTCTAGACTGTTCTATCTCAAAATCAATTAGCATTAGTTCCTTATATTTGATTTTTAAAAATTATATTGGTTAATCTCCTCATTTCTATATAAATTATATAGTTACATTGTCAATTACTATTAAAAGCCTTGCTGAGGTTTTGAGTTGTTTCATGGTGAATCAGTAGATCATTTTGGGAAGATTTGACATCTTATCATGAGGCTATATAAATTATATAGTTACATTGTCAATTATTATTAAAAGCCTTGCTGAGGTTTTGAGTTGTTTCATGGTGAATCAGTAGATCATTTTGGGAAGATTTGACATCTTAACATGAGGCACTCCTCATTCATGAGGTTCTGATACAGCCTCTCTTTGCTGACACTTTTTCTGGCCCCATTTGTTCTCAATTCAAGAATATAAATAAAACTCACAGTTAATCAGAGGCTAATCTGTATAATACAGTAATGACCAGGTACAAATTATTTTATCTTTATAACAGAGAAAGTATATGTCATTGAGTTTGGGCATCTTCCATCTTAGGGTATCTTTCTTCAAGCCTCAATTCTAGTCCTTATACTAGCAGGGGAAGGCTAGTGCAGCAGAAAGTGAGAGACCAGGCATATTAACATTGCTTATCCAAAGACTCAGGTAGGATAAATTTGTTATGTATGCAATCAGAGACAGTGGTTGTCTTTTGATATAGGATGTGAAAGCCTGAAGTTTCAGGAGCTAAAACTGGGTAGAAGGCAGATGCTTGTGATCCCTAATCAGAGGGCAGACGTTATTTTGTTTTGTTTTGTTATCTCAGTAAACCATCAAGTGGGCAGTCATATCCAGGAATCAGCTACACCTGCCTGTTGTCAGAGATCTAAGCAGTCTTCCATAGAATGTGTTAATCGTGACCATAGACATTGGTCAAACACAATAAGAATCAGAGTATAGAAAGCTAAGGTCTCTGGATATTCAGGCAACCAGAGGAGTTATTTGAAATAAAGCCATATGGAGAAATTTTTGTTTTAAATTAAGATGAGTTCTCGTTGTTGCCCAGGTTGGTCTTGAACTTTAGGGCTCAATCTTCCCACCTCACCTTCCCAAAGTGCTGGTATTCTAGGCATAAGCCACCATGCCTAGCCTGAGTAACTCTTTTAATGAGAATTTTTCTCACAGCAATGGAAACACAGATTCAGATTTGTTTCTGAAAAAGTGGAATGATGTGATACATATTAATGAATGTTATTTGTTATTATAGGAAGTGGAATATATGGGGGATCTTTTCTCAAATGGACCCTCACTCAAAAACTAGATAAATAATTGCAGTGAATTGAAACTCATTTCCCTTATTCTTCATCTTTCTTCTCCTGCTTAAAGGACAGTTGTTTGGGATGATTTAAATTAACTTGTTAACATGATTTAAATTCCCAATTTCATTGACAGTAATGTGCCACAAACACTTACTGTCAAAATGTTCAAATTAGGTATATTTAAGTGGTTGTGTAAAAAGATAAAATGGGGAGATTTCCACTTATGTTTTAAAAGTGTAACACATAAATTAAGAAATTATTTTTCTTGGCTCTGATGCATTAGAGGATTGATTATATACTTTAATTTGTTATCAAAACATAATTTTTTACAACTACTATATAACTTTTTTATAACAGTAGCTCTTTTATGAGAAAGTGGATATGGCCTATACCTATTTATAAGTTGATAACAGAAATAAAATATATACTTTTTACACTATTAATACCAGATATTTTCACTGAATACAAAGATATGACAAAACATATTCTGAAATGCCTATATAAAACTTAATCTATAAATTAAGATTATAATGTTAATTAAACATTTATTATCTTAAAGGGATTTTTCAAATCTGTGGTTAATTGAATTTATTATTAGAAGCTGCTAATCTCTGAGATTTATATTTAACAGTAGAATGATGTTAATTTTCCCCATTATTTTGCCAATTTTAACTAGATCTAGAACTAGAAATACCATTTGACCTAGCAATCCCATTACTGGGAAATACCCAAAGGATTATAAATCATTCTACTATAAAGACACATACACAGGTATGTTTATTGTGGCACTATTCACAATAGCAAAGACTTGGAAGCAACCCAAATGTCCATCAATTGTAGACTGGATTAAAAAAATATGACACATATACACCATGGAATACTATGCAGTCATAAAAAAGGATGAGTTCATGTCCTTTGGAGGGACATAGATGAAGCTGGAAACCATCATTCTCAACAAACTAATACAGGAACAGAAAACCAAACACCACATGTTCTCATTCATAAGTGGGAGTTGAACAATGAGAACACCTGGACATAGGGAGGGAAACATCACACACTGGGGCCTGTCAGCAGGTAGAGGGCCAGGGTAGGGATAGCACTAGAAAAAATACCTAATGTAGATGATGGGTCGATGGGTGCAGCAAACCACCATGGCATGTGTATACCTATGTAACAAACCTATACATTCTGTACATGTATCTCAGAACTTAAAGTATAAAAATTTTTTAAAAGACCAAAAAAAGAAGACTTTTAGGCATTTAGACCCTACTTTTTTTGAATATCTCATGTAACCCCAACCAACATCTGATGGCAATAAATAAGCCATGGGCCATAGAAAGATTCCAAGCTGTCATTGATCTTCTGACAATGTTATTGCCCCTCTGACCCTGAGACTCCTCACCATGGTACTGAGTGACATCACTTAAACCTGTAAGCCTCCTCTCTATTTTTCTTCAACCTGGAGTCTGCTCACTCAACTCCTCTTCTGAGTATTCACCTCCACGCTGTAGCCTCTGAATAGACTCCAGCTGTGAGGGACTCCCCCTATAAATCAACTTTTCAAAGCATTGTCCAATAAAGCTTGTGTGTGCTACTGCACACACATAGTCATATATTTTTCCTTGATCACCCCTTGAATCCTGGAACCTCTTATACATGTTTATAGTAAATGAAAATATGTATTCCAATTAAACAATATTTTAAACATTGTTGGATTTATTTATTCCTATGTCGATCACATTCTAGAATGATTTATTAATTCAGTGAAAACCATTCTGCAACTTGTTTGGAACCATGTGAAAACAAAATCAGATTTACCTATAAATGCCTAAGTAATAATAGTTATTGTATTACTATATAGACATAAATGAAAAGCCAAAATTTACACCTTCAGGAAACAAATGTGAGCAGTCTAAAACAGAGTTAAATAAATAAATAAAGCAGGGAGAAGATGATCAGAACCCATTCTTGATCACCTACAGAATAATTATCAGCTTGCCCCTTCTTGTTTTTTATACTAGAAAACACCAATTGAACTTTAAAATTCAACTTTAAAATTTAAAACACCAATTGAACTTTAAAATTCAACTTTAAAATTTAAAATTTCTCCTAATTTGATATCACCTTCTGTAGAAACATTTTTAGTTTTTGTCTTCTTTATACTATTGCCCTATGTGCTTCCTTTATAACATTGTACTCTACCATACTGTAGTTTTTTTTTTTTAAATTTGTTTCCATAGGCTGTGACTTCTGGAGGAACTATGTGTTACCTATCTGTTTTTCTAAATATCTTGCCCAATTCATATCACATATTAGGCTTTAAATAATTGTTACATAAATATTTCAACATAAAAAATCATTATATATACCAATATATACATACATATATACATATAAAAGAATGTGATGCAAAAAGCAAGAGCTTAGGCATTACAATTTGTTCAGTTCTAACATGCTTGCGCTTGTTATGAAAATGCTGACATGTCACAGTCATGTGAATCATTTGTTTTTTTAAATAAAAACCTCCTTCATTATGATCTTTTAAAACTTGGTTTTAGTTAAGTATAGACTGGAAACTAAGTCTGGATAGAAAGAAAACCAGACCAAGAGTTTTCAAAAATATTTGAAAAGATTAAGTTAATGTGAATTGTTTCTAATGACATGTATTCTTTTTAATATAAGACTTTGTATTGTGATTAAAATAACATTTTGTTAAACATAGATTATACACAATTTAGGTAATTGATAGGTGCACTGCATCCTAAACTAAAACAATGATATCATACTTTCTAACAAAGTTCATAACATATAAAAGAAAATAAATTTGCATATACAATGGAGTAACATAGTCTTGTCTCTCTCTTCAATATGTACCACACAATAGACTTGAATTTCATTTTGAATTATGTATGAACAGGTAACATCATAATAAATACTACTAAAGTAGTACTGATTGAAACCTAGATACCAGAAAATTGGCTGGAATTTGACTGATCAAGTAGATATCGAGCTTAAAACCTGAGAAGTGACTAATAATTGCATTCATGTAGAATGTGAAGGATGTTACAAACATCTTGTTTACTGGTAAACACAAGTGTTGTATTGCACTGGAATCATTCAATTAGGTAGAAAGAGGCATTTAAATGCAAAGAGAGAACTTACTTAAAAATAAATAAGCCACAATTATAGAAACTAAGTTTTAGAAAGCCTTTACTTCAAAAGCTACTTAGAATTAAATAATATCTGAATTGGATGTTATAAGATATGAGAAGATAAGACAGAAAGAATAAATGGAGATTTAATGTTAGAATATAAGAATGAAAATTTGGAAAAGAATATCAAATGATATAATCAGTAAAAAGAGGTAAGAAAAAATGTCACACTGAAAGTAGGAGAAACCATTGAGCATACTTGTTCATAACATAGGGATAAAAATGAAAAACATAAGAGTAAAAACTTTATCATACCTAAGGCCATATGGATTTTTACCTTTAGTAAGTGGTTTTTGAATATGAGTCATGGAGATAAAATTCAACAGAAATTATATTATTTAGATGCACAATAAGCTGTTTGGAAGAAACTTTTACTTACTCGGTTTCATAGAGAAGGAAGGTGAGCCCCTGGGAGATTTAAAACACTATTGGAGTTACATGACTATTGAACCAAATTAAAGAATAGTAAGACTTGATAACAAACATTCACCATGGGGGCCATGATTTTAAGTATTGCCGCTAAACCCTGACAAATTATATATGGTCTAAGTTTTGTATTTCCCATATATCAAAGGGAAGCATAATAGTTTCACATTCATAAAATTGTTATGAGGATTAAATTAGATAGTGGTAAAAAAAATTTGCAAGACCTAGAAGATAATAAATTCACAAAATGTTATTCTTATTACCATGATTATTATAATTTTCATCCTAGCTCCTCTCGTTACTGGTCAATGTTCTTGTGAACGCCTTTTCATATTATAGATAAATTTAGTAGAATTTTTACATACAGTAATAATGACTTTTATTTGGACATACTATTTTATGCTGCTTTAAACAGATGTTCACTCTCTGGGCTGAGGATATGATGACTGTTAGCCCAAACTGCATCATTTTGTAAACCCCTGCCATCTTGCCAACCCTGGTCAGAGTGGAAAATTCCACTAGGGCTCAAGCCATGTGAAATACCCTGCCAGGCAAGTCAAGCTTAACCACCTGATCTCAGGAAATTCCTCTTTTAACAGCAGCTAACCATGCTGCCCAACCCATTTCGCAGCAAGCCCAGACCTCTCCCACCCAGACCTATACTTACCCCAGTCTGTAAGTGAGGGCAGGCTCTGGAGCTAGTTGGTGTCCCCCTCCGCAAGTCTTTGTTCAATAAACCTGTGTTGCTGTAGAACTACCTCCGTCCATTTTTTTTTCTCCCTTTCCAGCTCTAACAATGACATTATACCAAATGTAACTGGTAAGCGTAATTCTTTGAAAAAAAAGTGATTTGCGATATTCTAAGAGGGCTTTCAGTTAAGAGGGGGATATTAGACATGGTGGCCTGACATCATTTTAATATGTCTGGCACAAGACTTAACATATTTTTATATTGTTATTTACAATTGTTATTTTTTTGACCTTGATAAATTATATCGCCAGTTCAACTGAATTATATCCCTGCCAAAAACAAATACAAGAACAGCAACAACAGCAACAAATAACAAGAAAACAACAATGGGCAATTTTTAAAAACAGGCAAAAGTTGCAAACATAGCTTTTAATATAAAGTATAAAGCTGCAATATTTAAGGGACTATGAAACGAGTAATAGGTTCAACAAGTAAATTGATGCCAATATAACCCTGAATTATCTCTAAAAATTATATTTAGAATTTGGAAAATATAATTTTATATGGTTATTTAATAAGTTGTTCCAAGATAATTTATGAATTACTTGCATAAAGTTATGTTAAATCCATGTGTCACATCATTTATTGAAAATATATTCTATTTAAATGTAATATATGTGTGTATGTGTATAAAATGGTGAGTGTGTTCTTGTGTGTGTGCACATGTGTGTGTATTATTTATACTATTGGGGAGACTCTAAAAACAATCCCTTAATTGGAATTTGAGACATCCTCATCCCAAAAGAAATAGATTTCTTTTTTATTTTCTGCTGAATCAAACAAGGTTAGGAACTATTTCCTATTGTTTTGAAGTGGTACACTAAAAGCCATCTATACAATTTTCTATCCTCTTTTGTCTGCTGGCATAATTACTATCCTGAATTCTATTTTGGTTTATCTCTTTAGTTTTGTGATGGTTTCATGACTCTGTGCATCCATAAAGAGTTTTGCTTGATTCTATAAATTAACATAAGTTGCATCTATTCTTCTGTGACTTCAGTTTGGGCTGAAATTATTTGAAAATTCATCTACATTGATACATGTAGTGGTCAGTGAACTGATTTTCACTGCTGTAGTAGTACTTTGATATGCAAATGTGCATGTTATTTATCCATATTAGAATAATAGTCAGTGCAAATGTTTTACATATTTTGTTATGACAGCAATCCTCTGATGACCTTGTTTGCACTGGTCTATACTTCCAAAAATTTGTTTTGTGTATGTACCAACATGTCAAATATCAGGGTAAAGGATATTTGTTCATTTAACTTACATAGTTAATCCAAATTGCAAACATCTGTTTGTGCTAAATTTAAAAGAAAATTTATGTAATCGAAGTCATTTTGTAAAATGTTGCCCAAACGCAGTGCACAGATAAGGGAATTTTATCTTAAAAAATAATAGCCTCCAGAAAAATGGCTTCCTTCTAAAAGTGGTCAAATGTAAAAAGTAAGCCAGGCATGGCTCATGTCTGTAATTCAAGCACTTTGGGAAGCAGAAGGGAAGAGGATGGCTTGAGACTAGGTGTTTGAGACCAGCCTGGGTAACATAGGGAGACACCCATCTCTCTCTAAAAATAAAAATAGCCTAGCATGCTGGCATGCACCTGCAGTCACAGATACTTGGGAAGCTGAGATGGGAGGATTGCTTCAGCCCTGTAGGTGAGCCATGATAGTGCCACTACACTCCAGACTGGGTAAGAGATCAAGACACTGTCTCAAATGCAAAAAAAAAAAAAAAAAAAAAAAAGGAAATGTTTGCTAAAAAATTTTAAAATAATTATATATTATAAAACAAAATAATTTGTAGATGTATTTTGAGAATATATTGATTCTTACTGTTTTTCTTTAGGTCCTGAACAGTATAGGTTCAGCTTAGCTTTGTTTTTTAGAAAAAAACTCTGTGTGTGACATTTTGGAATTGCACAAAATTGCATAATGTTTTAGCTTACACTAACTGAATTTCCCAGCTTGTTGTTCACCTTACATTTTTAATTGCCTTTATATTTTTCTGCCTAATTAGAAGATTGTGTCTTCTCTCATAGAGTTTTTTTTTAAAACAGTTTTTAAAAAATTTTATTTTATTTTTCTTAAAGACATCTTTCAATGGATTCACTGCCTCCTTATATAAATTAGACTGCTTCACCTCAATCCTGCTAATTAGCTGTCATGATGCCATTTCTTTCCTTTGGATTAGATCTGTTGTTTTCCCACCTCTCTTTAATAGAGATCATGTTTTGTGATGGTGCTGTTTTTGTTTTGTTGTCTTTCCTGTTTGTTGGAAAGGGGATGGAGAGAAAGAACTGTTTGTTTTGTTCTTGTGTTCCACATGCCTGAATAATTTTTATCAGAAAATTTTTGGAAGAGGTAAACTTTCCATATCCTTAGCAATGACACATGACACATTTTATGACAAAGGGGATGTCAGCAGAAATATTGTATTTCTCAGAAAGTTTTGCTTTTTCTTTACTGACCTTGCTCAGTGGCCATCTTGGGACTGACAGTGAATAAAATGATAAGAGAAACTGGAAAACCCTGGCATTTATATGTTTGAGCTGGTGCATCTGCTCCAAACTCCCAATACCCAAGCGTCTTGTTATTTGATAGGAAAATAAAACATCCTCATCTGTTAGTAGTCGCTATTACTTAGGCTTTCCATTATGTGTGAAAGAATAGAAGTCTAATGGAGACAGTGTATATATGAGAGCTTGGGTGAGCTTTCTGTGATATGTTACATGTATATATGTGGACAGGTCAATATGGAGTTATAGGAATATGAAAAAAATACCAAATGATATATTTTTAGTTATTGACATAGATTATTTTTAAATAATACAGGAATGATGTCAGTTGGACAGAACTTCACATGAAGTGATGCATGATACAAATCCTTAAGAATGTGTAGGTCACTGTCCAGTAGTAGTGAAAGGAGTAAGTGAATATCAGCAGGCACTTGGGCAATGTAGCCAATGGCATAGAGAGTAATTTCCCAGTGACTGGAGCGAAAACTAGAAATCAGTAAAATTGATTATCAGGAAGTCATAATGCATATTAAAACAATATTGGAAAACACACAGATAAACGTTCTTTTGTTTATCAGGTTTTTTTTTTTTTTTTCAAATACTGCTAATGCAGGATTTTTCTCAGCCCCTTTGTCAGACTCCTAACAAGGACAAATGTTTACTCAGCCCAGCATACTCAACCCCTTGTAGGAGGGAGCATGTGAGCAAGCAAAGGCAGGACCTAGCCAGCCACTGGGCACTGGTGGGAGCAAGCTCTGTGCGGGGTCCATAGCCAGACCAGGTGTGAATGAACAAGTGCGGGATCCAGTCAACCTCTCTGGGCACCGGTGGGAGCATGCTCCATGCAGTACCCATGGCAGCACCCAGATGAGGATGCCTGTGACCCTAAAACCCCAGAGGGAGTGTTACAGTCCTCTGTTAGCTCCTCTGTCTGTGTTGAGGGGGTTATGTGTTAACAGCTCAGTTGGCTCCTGACCTCATCATGTGGGGCAACTGTCCTCCACTGGTGAGGGCAAAGGGCCAGTGTGACAGCCTTTTTGGGTACCTGGACTCAGTGGGTACTGAGTGCTTGTCTGGTGTCCAAGGAGAATGAGGACACAAGGACACTTGAAGGATGGTGAAGGCAGATAATTTACTGAGCAGTGAAAATTACTCTCAGCAGAGAGGGGAGCTGGAAAAGGGACAGGAAGGGCAGGTAGTCTTTCCTGAAGTCAGTTCGTTTTCTCCCATGTGTCTAGATATCTCTTCCCCAAAGTCAAGCTATCTCTTTTCCCCAAAGTCTAGCCATGTCTCTTTCAAAGTCAAGCCATCTCTCCTCTCTACCGACAGAGTCTGGGGCCTTTATAGGCACAGAATGGGGATGAGGTGAGCCATTGGCCATTTTGGAAAAGGCAACATTCGATTGATAAAAATACATTATTCAGAAAGGATCAAGTGGGCGAACAGGAATAGAAGTTCTCACTTTGGGCTGTGAGTTTCACTATACTTTGGCTTGAAGGTGGGCTTTCATTGGGGACCTGCCCCTGTCTGCCTAGAATTTCTCTGCCTCCTACCTCTATCATTGCTTTGAGTGCTCAACATTTCCAAATAAGCCCTAAAAGAGAATGTCATTCCCCTATGATTTTAAAAATCCATTCTTCCTCAAACTCCAAGGATAAAATCACTGGAATATACCACTATTTGTGTCAGTAATAAAGTTTCAAAATTTATATTACATTTGCCTGGGACACTAATAATATATGTTGCTCTAACTTGCAAAATGAAGGAAGGAAGGAAGGAAGGAAGGAAGGAAGGATGAATTGATTGTGAGGTTGTAGTTTGCCTGAAAACAAATTAATTTAATTATTAAGATTTGGAATAATGATGCTTTTAGCTTGAATGTTCAATTTAGCTTTAATAAATTCAGCAACTCTGCAATGTTCATCCCAGTGCAACCCTATCATTTTCATATTATAAAGGCCAAGAATACTATTACATATATTGACTTTCATCTTGACTTAGAGATATACGAATAGCCTCTAAAACTGACAAGCCAATAGGGTTAAAGTTGCTTCCTACAAGAAAGCATAGAAGGAAAATGCTAAAATCAATAGACAGCCAAAAATGTCATTGATAACACCTCAGTCACTCTACAGGATAACTAAGCCTCAGAACATTTGCTGATTCACATAAATTATCTTTAAAATGTTCTAACCTTTGAAATAAAATGAAAATAGCTACTAGCTTTATCTAGGTGACATGACTGGGTTTCATATAGCATGCAAAATAACAACAGAAAAAACTATAAAAATTCTTACAAGAATCTCAATCTCTGCATTAAACTCTGGGTGGATTTGCATCTTTGTATACAAAGTCATTTATGGGCAAAGTTTCAAAATAAATGAGATGTAAATTCTATGAATTTCATTATATTGCTAAATTGGAAACCAGTTACTCTTAGAGAGGCTTAGGTGCACTGAGTTGAGAAATAATGCAGAGCTTAAACATTATATTGCATGGACATTTTCTACCTTTCATTTTTTTGAAGAGGAAGATAATATTTAAGTTGGGTTTGGAATTGAAAAGATTACTAGTGCACCTTACATAGTCTATTTCTATTTGCATGTTTCACATTTGTCCTTTGGTGGGTTGCTTGTGTTTTGAAGTGTATTGATATAAGTCCTACAACTCATATTAAACCTAAAACATATTTTTGTCACCAATAAACTTCAGTGTTGATCATAATTGCCCAATCAAGTGAGTAGTTTGAACCATTCATTTTCAATAACCAATAATCTTGAGCATATTCTATTTTGTTTTTTGTCCTCTCCACTACCCCCAGGACCAAAGAGTTCCATTTATTAAATATAAGGTAATTGAGTGTCTGAATGCTGCACATTCTTCATGCATATCTTAGTGTTTTATTTTTTGGAAACACATTTTAATGGTGTTGATAAAACATTACTCAATTATTCAGAATGTAATCATTGATCATCTTGATCTAAGGTGATATTTCATGGACTCATGTATGATAGTGGTACAGCTAAACAAGGCATCTGTGTGACAAATCTCACAGCTATTCAGAGAGTAACATATAGCATAAAGAACAGTGGGCTATCACTTAGGAGGTCCTCAGTAATTAGTATATTGCTGATTACTACTTTTTTCTTTTTGAAAATTTTAATTAGAGAAATGGCTTCTCTCTGCTGCCCAGGATGGTGGTCAACTCCTTGGCTCAAGCAATCCTCCTGCCTCAGCCTCCCAAAATACTGGGATTACAGGCATAAGCCACTGCACCTGGACTATAAAATTTTCTTTGAATAGCAGAGCCTTCATTTCTATACTTTCCGATAGGTACTATAGCACTGATTATAATTCACAGGTTTGATATAAATAATGTGTCAATATGCAGCTCTCTGGGAGCATTCTCCCCCAGTTCATGCAAATCCAACCATTCAACCTCAGGTCCCACTTCTGCTATACAGCTTCTTTTTATAACATCAGTTCATATTTATTTGGCTTTCCACTAAATTCCTGAACAGTTACAACCTGCCAAATTTAGTCCTTTATTATATGTGCTGTTTTATATTTCCAGGTTTCTAAATGCGTGTTATACCTATTTTATCACATTTCTAAGTTCCACATGGGTAACAAAAAAAAGGTCTTATGAGTTTCTGTATTCCATTCTGCAGCCATGAGCATTCCACATCTGAGATGATTCATAGTTATTGCTTAATTTACTATGCATCATGTAATATAACAACATATTTTGCTTAGCTAATCTTGACTAAGATAAATTACTTTAAAAGATATAAGAGACTGGGTGTGGTGGCTCACACCTGTAATCTCAGCACTTTGGGAGGCTGAGGAGGACGGATAATGAGGTCAGGAATTCGAGACCAGCCTGGCCAACATAGTGAAACCTCATCTCTACTAAAAATAAAAAAAGAAAAAAAAATTAGCCAGGCATTGTGGTGGGTGCCTGCAATCCCAGCTACTCAGGAGGTAGGCTGAGGCAGGAGAATTGCTTGAATCTGGGAGGTGGAGGTTGCAGTGAGCCGAGATCATGCTGCTGAACTCCAAAGACAGAGCAAGACTCTGCCTTAAACAAACAAACAGACAAAAGTTATAAGAAAGAAATCTAGAACAAGAAAAACATTTTGGTAAATATTTATATAGTCCTCACTCTAAATATTCCTAGTTGTTTTAATGAGTTGCTACTAATTAGGATAGCATTATTACCATTTAGTTAATACTGTATTCTCAGTAATAAAGCATTCAAATTATTTTCCAAAAACATATTTCATCACTGAATAATACATATTTACAGGGAGCACAAGACTTCTCAGTTTCCAACACTATAGAAATCTGGGCTGTCATAACATCTGGATGAGTACTGTCCCATAGGAATATAATAGAAGCCACATTTAAAATTTTCTAGTATCTACATTAAAAAAGAAAACAAAACAGATGAAATTAACCTTAATAACATATTTTAAAGCCAATATACCCAAAATAAATAATTTCAACATGTAAACAGATTTTTAAATATTAGTGAAAATTTTATATTTTTTCATAGTATATATTAAAAATATAATATTTATTTTATATTTCCAGTACATCTCAATTTGGATGATAAATTTTATTGGTAATAATTAATTGGTACTAGGTTTCATAAAATCTGGTTTAAAAAGTGGATCTAGGCCAGGCGCGGTGGCTCACGCCTGTAATCCCAGCACTTTGGGAGGCCAAGGCGGGTGGATCACGAGATCAAGAGATCGAGACCATCCTGGTCAACATGGTAAAACCCCGTCTCTACTAAAAATACAAAAAAATTAGCTGGGCACGGTGGCGCGTGCCTGTAATCCCAGCTACTCAGGAGGCTGAGGCGGGAGAATTGCCTGAACCCAGGAGGCAGAGGTTGCGGTGAGCCGAGATCATGCCATTGCACTCCAGCCTGGGTAACAAGAGCAAAACTCCGTCTCAAAAAAAAAAAAAAAAGTAGATCTCCAGAGGTGAGTTGTTCCCCCAAAAAGCTTAAATTTTTTTCCAGTAATTAAAAATAGTACCAATTATTAAACTTAAATATAATTTCATTAACATCAAAATTAGAAACTTAAATTGAAAACTCTGTTCCTCAGTCATACTAACCTCAGAGCAAATGATCAGTAGCTGTGGCTACCACACGGAACAGCACAGACCTAGATGAGTTTCCATACACATTTCTTCTTTGGCAATCATTTTTAAGCCAAATGTTTCTTTGTCTTATTGTAGCTTATACTTTGTTGTTTAATGTGTCCCTTCTGTAAGAATTGATAATAAAAGACAGTCATAGTAGCTAATATTCTAGGAGCCAATTCTGGCCCCAGCCAAGGTTGCAGGCTAGGTAAGAGCTCTCTTCATTTTAAGCCCTGGAGAATGTTCTTAATTTTTCATAGCTTCAAATATTTAGACCCTGAATCATCACCACAGACATTAGTAAAACAAGAAATGAAGGGGTGATAAAGGCTTTTTGATTTTCCTTTAGTATTTCTCTCCCTCTTAAAGCCATGTGAATTCTTGCTAGTGATAGTATGCTATCTTCTGAATGATTCTAAAGCAGGGAATTTCATTAACATTGAAATCAAATTGTAATCATATCTGATGATGGCACCAATTACTTCCAATGTGATGTTTTCAAAATAATCAGTAGAAGAAGAGAAATAGAAGGCAATTCCTGTTTGGGAACAGGATTTCTTCTTTAAGAATGAGAAAATGGTGACTTCCTTGCTAATTATTTTCTCTGTCCATAGAGCCATAGGACTAAAACTGCTTGCCAGAGTAATGTGTAAAGACCACAAAATAGTCAGCTCTTCACAATAAATGTCTTTTAATAGATATTATTCTGCTATCATTCAGCTGTGATAACATAGTCTCAATTGGTTTCACTCCAACATGTTACTCACTGTACTGTCATATACTCTCACCCTCTCACCTTGAAGAAATCTTCGAAAATACTGTTCAAAATTGTGGTGCTATTCTAAGTTCCAGTCCTTGACTTAAATCAATTTTCAAGAGCATTAGATAAGCAGAGGTCTTGTCATGGTTTTATATGACAATATAATGAAATTTATTGAACCACTTTGTCTTAAAAATATAAACAGAGAAAAAATAGCATAAAAATGAAGAGTTGGAAAATACAGGGATCATTACTAAACTGATGAAAAGCTATTCCTCAGGCACATTTCACAGACTCGAAAAGATTTCAAAATTGCTAAATAACTGTAGCAAAGACAGTGAATGTTTGAACAATATGTAGTATAATGAAATGTCTGAGATATTAAACACAATAGGAAAAAAATGCATTTTGTATATTAATTTGTAGGATTTTTGTATACTAGAACACTAAAACTTTGTGTTATTATTATCTTTTTAATCTTGGGAAATTCCTGGCTTCTCTACAGAAGAAAAATATACATAATAATGCAGTATACTTTAAAGCAAGAAAGAAGAGTATTTTTTCTTCTTTTAAAATGTATTGATTGCAGGAAGAATAATGAGATAAAATAATAATAAATTTTTTCAGGTTTATTGAGGCATAACCACATAGTAAAACTTATATATATTTAAGGCATATAATTTCATGTTTTGACATAGGTATACGTTTTGAAATAATCACCACAATCAAGTTGTAATATATATTTTAGGCTAATATATATTTCCACTATATTTCATAGTGGAAAATGAAACATATTTAGTTCTGAGTATCCAAGGGATTGGGGATTATAATGCTCAGAGAAAGTAGTGAGAGCTATAAGCACAATGAGATCCTAGAACAATGGCTCAAATTCTATGAAGCTCAAAGTATACCATTCTAAGGTAAACATCCCTAGTCATTTGTCTATCTTGGGCCTCTTTTGGCCCAGCTTTTCTTCCCACTCATTCTTCTTGCCTTGTATCACTCTCAGTTTCCTGCTTGCCTTCTCTCCTACCCCCCCCAACACTTTCTTCCTACTTTCCTTGTTTCCTTCCTTCTTCTCGCCTTCCTTCTTTTCCATCTCTCCTTTCTTTCAGTTTCCATTTCATTTTGCAAGATCTTGTCCTCATCTGCTACTGCAGTATTTCTAATGTATTAGTTTTCTTTTGCTGAGGAACTACCCCACAAATTTGGTGGCTTAAGACAGCAAAAAATTTATTATTTGACAGTTCTGAAAGTCAGAGTGAAATAAAATTCATTTGGCTAAAATCAAGGTGTCAGTAGGACAGCATTCCTTCTGGAGTCAGTAAGTAAGAATCTGTTTCTTGCCTTTTCCAGTTCCTAGAGGTTACCCACATTCCTTAGTTCATGGCTATCAGCCAGCAATTACATCACACCAGCCTCTACTACCCTTTGGTATACCTCCCTATCTGTCTGTAATTCTGCTGCCTCCTTATGTCAATTATAAAAACCCTGTTATTTCATTGGGCCTATCTGGTTAATACAGAATCATCTCTTCACTTCAAGATTCTTATCTTACTAACATTTGAAAAGCCCCTTTTGTCATATTCACACGTGCTAGGAGTTAGTTAGGATATAGATGTCTGTGGTAGGCTATTATTCTGCTTACCATATCCAACAAATTGCCTTAAGTCAGAGGTTCTCCTGAAAAACAGACCATGATATCTCTCTGTCTGTCTATCTGTCTATCAATCTATCATCTATCTATCTGTCATCTGTCTGTCTTTTCATCTATCGGTTGATCTTCTATATTTGTTTCTACTCTATAGCTCTATCTATCTATAGAGACATTCTGTATACATTGCTTCTGAATAATATTATCTTCCACTAGATCTTACTGTCTATTGATAGGTCAAAGTCTGTGAGATGGTCTGAAGTTGTAGGGTTCTCCTGAGTACTTTCAGTACTGAATACACATTATGTTATCCACACAATAGGGGATAAACCGTTATTCTGCCATTTACACACATGTATCAAAGTAGCTGATGTCACAGTATCATACAGAGTGCTAATTGAATAACAGCCTATTTTATTTTTCATGTATGCCTCTCCTTCCCTAATAGGACACAAGGGTTCATGGATGGTTAGTCTCAAAGACAAATATGAGTGATGAACATGATGCTGTTCTCAAAATTGCTTCTCTTGGCTGATAATGAAAGCTTTTTTACTAAGCCAAGCTTGACTGCCTGACTCTTCCATTATGATGAGTTCTCTCCCAGGATGCTCCTCAGGGGTTTATTACAGTAGACTTCTGGAGCAGGCTGCCAGACATATACAGACGCATCTGAATTCCACATATGAACAGAGTGTAGACTAAAGCTATGACACCTTCTCTTATCCCAGGCCTCTTCTAAGCTTCTGAAAACTGGTTTTTCTCCCTAAAACCTTAATAAATTGTAAAATCAACCCTGTTATGTTTGAATCATAACATTTTAGAAAAATGAAAGAGTACTTTTGATGCTACTGCTTGATAATACAGAAGAGTAAATGTCTATGCAAGGATTTGAAGTACTTGTATTTTTAAACTTTAAAAAGGAAAGTAACTGGGCATTGGGCTTCCTTGTCATTTAAAGCAATCTTTTTGGCGCCAGGGACCAGTTTCATGGAAGACAATTTTTTCATGGACCTTGGGTGGGGAGATGGTCTCCAGATGATTCAAGTACATTACATTTGTTGTATACTTTATTTCCATTATTATTATGATGATAATTATACAACTCAATATAATGGAGAATCAGTGGGAGCCCTGAGTTTGTTCTCCTGCAATTAGAGGGCCCCATCTGGGGGTGATGGGAGACAGTGACAGATCATCAGGAATTAGATTGTTATAATGAGTGCATGACCTAGATCCCTTACATGTGCAGTTCACAATAGAGTTTGCACTCCTATGAGAATCCAATGCTGCAGTTGATCTGACACGAGGTGAAGCTCAGACAGTAATGTGAGTGATGGGAAGGGGCTGTAAATACAGATGAAGCTTTGCTGGCTTGCCTGCTGTTCACTGTTTTCTGTGTGGCTCAGTTCCTAACAGGCCCTGGACTGGTCCTGGTCTGTGGCCCAGGGGTTGTAGACCCCTGATTTTAAGAAGTAAGATAGCAACAAACTAAGGATTTGTTAATTCAACAACATTGTGAAGGTTTAGGAATCTCTTTTAATTTTGCAGTATTTATTTTATGGCTGTATTTTCTAATTATCTGTTATACTTAATATAAAGTTCCTAAAAAGGGGGGGTGGTGGGGACACTTGTTTACCTGCTGCCAATTTGAATGAAAGAGAAAACCCAATAAAGTGAGCGATGCAAAATCTGAAAAAGATGACACCTGAATTCAATGGTCTTAAGAAAGGAGAGTATATAAACATAGAAAAATGGTGACTTTAGCTTCAAGGAACCTATATGGGGTTGCCTGAAATTTGTCTCTGTGATGTCACACGTGTGGAAGATACTGTATGTCATTAATAATTGATTCTGTGTCAGTTGAAAGTATTATCAAATTACTGTGCACATCATTTGATAGCAACATAATGGGATATTTCTTATATATCCCTAGATAGTTCTGAATTTACACTGCTGGTTGTATATAAAACACAAAAACTGGAGAAGAGAAACCAAGTATCCCCAAATCCTTTCCTAGTATGTGTGCCCATAATTCTCACTTAATGATTTCACATTATTGATAAATTTCCTCACTGATATACTGCTCCATTTTATTAATCTTGAATTGGGCAAATAAGATGTAGTTGCTGCAAGCCACTTTCATTTGCTGTCATTTCCTCAAGGGCTCCTATTCCCACATCTTCTGAAATACCTAATTAACTCTTGTTTAATATGAGCACATGCAGAATATAAATGAAATAAATTACTACTCATTGAAACTCAAATATTTCCAATTGAATAAATATTTGACAGAATATTAACAACTTTTTGAAGCTGTTTCATATAAGCACTTAGAAACTATGAATCCAGGACCTACTATTTAAAAAGTACATTATCAACATTAAGCAACTTGTTCATTATAAGTCTCATTGATATGTCAAATTACAGTATTAAATAAGTGACTAAACAAAGCTTACTATATCTAAGATTAAAAGAGAAGGTTGGATTTACTTTTGATTGCCTGATTTTTATGTAATGACAAAATTCTTTTTTCAAGAGCATAAAGTAAACCAATTTATGTTATAAATGATAAATAGTGAAAATACACCACTGTGCATATCCACCTATAACAGAGGCATACTTCTAAAGCAAATTAAATCATAATCTTGAAATTAAAATAACCTAGGTTCAGTATATGCCTTGTCATCTCGTGAACATGAAAAAAATTACTTCATTTCTCAGAGACTCAGTTTACCTGATTGAAAAATGTGAGTAATAGCAGCATTCTTTTGATGATGTTATTAGTATATTTTCTTTAACATCATAGAGTATCACAGACTGGGTGACTCAAGCAACTGAAATTTATTTTTCATAGCTCTGGAGTCTGGAAGTCCATGATCAAGGTGCCAGCAGGATTGGTTTCTAGTGAGACCTCTCTTCCAGGCTTGCAGGTAGCTGCCTTCTTACTACTAGTTTGATACAAATGTAATTGCATATAAAAGTAAGGGCTATTAGCCCTTTGTCAGATGTGTAGATTGCAAAATTTTTTGCCCATTCTGTTGGTTGCCAGTTCACTCTAATGATTGTTTCTTTTGCTTTACAGAAGCTCTGAAGTTTAATTAGATCCCTTTTGTCTATTTTGGTTTTTGTTGCTATTGCTTTTGGTGTTTTAGTCATGAAGTTCTTGCCTATGCCTGTGTCCTGAATGGTAATGCTTAGGTTTTCTTCTAGGGATTTTATGGTATTAGGTCTTATGTTTAAATCTTTAATTCATCTGGAGTTAATTTTAGTGTAAGGTATCAGTTTCTGCTTTCTGCACATGGCTACCCAGTTTTCCTAAGAACATTTACTAAACAGGGAATCCTTTCCTCATTGCTTGTTTTTGTCAGGTTTGTCAAAGATCAGATGATTGTACATGTGTGGTGTTGCTTCCAAGGCCTCTGTTCTGTTCCCTTGGTCTATATCTCTGTTTTGGTATCAGTACCATGCTGTTTTGATTACTGTAGCCTTGTAGTATAGTGAAGTCAGGTAGCGTGATGCCTCCAGCTATGTTCTTTTTGCTGAGGATTGTTTTGGCTATGCAGGCTTTCTTTTGGTTCCATATGAATTTTAAAGTGTTTTTTTCCAGTTCTGTGAAGAAGGTCATTGGTAGCTTGATAGGGATAACATTGAATCTATAAATTACTTTGGGCAATACGGCCATTTTCACGATATTGATTCTTCCTAACCATAAGCATGGAATGTTTGGAAGACAGTGTGGCTATTCCTTAAGAATCTAGAAATAGAAATTCCATTTGACCCAGCAATTCCATTATTTGGTATATACTCAAAGGATTATAAAGACACATGCACACGTATGTTCATTGTGGCACTGTTTACAATAGCAAAGACCTGAAACCAACCCAAATGCCCATCAACGATAGACTGGACAAAAAATATGTGGCACATATACACCATGGAATATTATGCAGCCATAAAAAATGATGAGTTCATGTCCTTTGTAGGGACATGGATGAATCTGGAAACCATTGTTCTCAGCAAACTGGCACAAGAACAGGAAATCAAACACTACATGTTCTCACTCACAGGTGGGTGTTGAACAGTGAGAACACAGGGACACAGAGAGGGGAGCACCACACACTGGAGTCTGTTGGGGGCAGGCTAGGGGAGGGACAGCCTGGGGGTGGGGAGGTTGGGGAGGCATAACGTGGGGAGAAATGCCAGATATAGGTGATGGGGGGATGGAGGCAGCAAACCACCTTGCCGTGTATGTACCTGTGCCACAAACCTGCATGATCTGCACATGTGCCCCAGAACCTAAAGTACAATTAAAAAAAAAAAAGTAATGGAAAAAAACTGCAATTATGTTTACACCAACCTAATATATCCTTCTATAGCCTTTTCCGTGTGCATGCACTCCTGGTGTCTCCCTTTTTATGAGGATCCAAGTCCTATTGGGTTAGGATCCCACCTTTATGACCTCACTTAACCTCAGTTACCTCCTTAAAGGTCTTATATCCAACTAAAGTCACATTGGGGTTAGAGCTCCAAAATGTGATTTTTTTTTTCAGGTAGGGCAGAACATTCCATAATAGTTTTGTTGTAATGATTAAATGATATACTGCATGGGTACTCAGTGCTTAATTACACATTAAAAACTCAGAACTGTTAACTGTTATATTTTGATGCCATCACCTATGAGTGAATTCTGATTTGCCTTATCTGAAAGCATTGCCTGGAAGGCTATACAGTTAGTTGAAGTAGCCATTGGACCTGTCACCTTCTCACCTCCCCTGCATCTCAATTACTAGGGTTTCTGGCAAGGAGGTGAATCAAACCCCACTCATTTATCAGAGATTGTATTATTATTCCTTCTTTCTGGTCACCATGCCCAAGGCTTTCAATACAGTTCACCACCATTCCCCAAATCTCAAGTTTCTGCAGAAATAAAGAGCAATATTGTAAATATAAAGACCAAAAAAAAAAAACTGAAAAGGAACCAAAGGTTTGGACATGCTGAGTGGGACATGTACAAACTACACACACAAACACAAAATCACTAGTTGTTTATCTCTACTGATTTAATATGCATATTTTAAAAAATCCAATTAGGCATTATTAAGGGATCTGAAGGGTTCATATTTATTTTTACCTAGTTTTTATATGCACCCAACCCTTCACACACATCCCTTTTTTGACTCTTGCATTGCTTTAATTATTCATTAAGAATACCAATTAGATGACAGTTCTTGATTTTAAATCATTTTATGCAAATGTTGCCTACACATGTAGGTTTATTACTAAACAATACGTGTTTCATTTTCAGTTGCATTAATATTTTACACCAAAAATTGCCATTATAGCAAGTTTACTAAAAAGGCTTTCTAGCTATAATTTAAATGAAAGAACAAAGAAAGCCACTTAGCATATTGACTTTAGAAGACTTCAGAACATAATATATTTTTAGACTAGTTATAGAAAATGTGGAAAACAAGTTCTGTTTCTCCAACAACATCTCAAAATCATTTGTGTGTGTTACTTCAAAACGGACTAAATAATGAGTTCTGTTTATTCATAGAAAGAAAGCAAATTTTATACCATGCTAACAGAAATAAAACAATAGTATTTACGTGAAAATAACATGGTACATTTAAGAAAATTTTGAACCAATACTTAGGATAACGTAAACAATATTTTCCTCAATTTTTTTGGAGAATGCATTTAAGTTTTGAAATTTTGATTCTGATATAAACCTTCCAAATAGGTATTGCGAGGAATTATTATCAACTTAGAAACTCAGCATATTTAAAAGTTCACTTTGCACTTGTATAGTTTTTCATAAGTCCAAATGTTTGCGCCTGATCTCTTATTGTTGACATAAAAAAAGACTAAGCATCTATACTAAGATAAGGAAATGAAAATACTCTTTCTCCTGGGAGTTTACAGTACAAATGTTTGATCTCAAATGTATCATTTGTTGATCCAATTTAGACCTACATTCTCTTTTCAAGAACCTTTGTTAGGTCACTTTAACCCTACCCTATCTGTCTCAGAGTGCAAAGTGTGGTTGAAGGTAAGAGCCACTAATAATTTAAAAAGTTAGATAAGCTTTTGAAAGTTCCAAGTAGTTGTGCAATAATATTTATTTCTCACTGACAGATAATACTTGATACCAGCTTTTATGAAAAATGTCGATAAGCAGCAATCCATAAATGAAAGATGATTTTTTCATTGCACTAATACAAGCTCAGCTAATTCAGAATTTTAGAGCTGAGTAAAACATCACGATCATTTGTGAGGTCAGAAAAATGTAAGAATAAATATATGTTATTGTGCTTTTCCTATATGCTAGACAGTGCTTTGACTGCTTTACATGTCTTCTTAGCATGCTAGGAGATGAAATATGCTATTCTTGTTTAGGGATTCTCAACCCCTAAGTGTGGAGCTCACTTTCATTTTGACAGAGTCGATTTTCATAGCTGGAGCTCTTGATCACAAAGTTTTACTGACTGCTATGCTAAAATTATTACATGTTATAGATTAAAAGATGGTCTAGGCATTGTAGTAGGTACAAAACAAATAAGCTTCTTCCCCTCAAGGTACAACTTGTGAGCAAATAATTATAATACCATGCAGAAGTATGGAGCACTCATTAAAGTTCAAAGTGCTTTGGAGACAGAAGAAAGTTTCTGTCAGGAGGATAGAAAATATTTTCAAAAGGAAGTTTGTATTTTTGCTAGGTCTTGAAGAATGTATTGGATTTCATGGTGAAGTTGATTGTTTCCTCCAATTTATCATTCTCTTCTCTATAATAGAATTGTATATCCACACCCTTTAACATTTGACTTGGCAGTACCTCCCTCTAGAGCACGTGGTGTATATTCACCAGCTCCAATGATATTGGTTATATGCTTTTCTTTGATTATTGGAACACCAGTAGACATTATATAAACTGATATGACAGTGTTTGGTCTCTTGGACTTCTGACATCACCATGAGAGAAGTATGCCCATTAAGTCACCAAATGAGACAAGTGAGGCAATTCTGAACCCAATCTTTGGCCTAGTGGCAAATCCAGCTGAATCACAACTCATCCAAACTCGTGAAGAAGAAAAATACATGTTTCTTGCAAGAAGACACAGAGATTTTGAAGTTTATGTTATACAGTAAAAGCTAAATCATATATATTTTGACAGGCATGGTGGCTCATGCCTGTAATCTCAGCATTTTGGGAGGACAAGGCAGGTGGATCACTGGAGACCAGGAATTTGAGACCAGCCTAGCCAACGTGGTGAAACCCCATCTCTACTGAAAATACAACAACAAAAAAAATGGCCAGTGTAGTGGTGTGCGACTGTAGTTCCAGCTACTAGGGAAGCTGAGGCAGGAGAATTGTTTGAACCCAGGAAGCAGAGGCTGCAGTGAGCTGAGTTCAAGTTCAGACCACTGTACTCCAGCCTGGGCAACAAAGTTAAACTGTGTCGCAAATAAATAAATAAATAAGATACGATACGATATGATATATTTTAACAGAGAATGTGATAAGAGACAGAGACTTCAGGTTTGAAAAGATGACATAATCAAAGATATAGAGCCCCCAGACAAATTGAGAGAATATTGAGTGCAATGCCAGAAGACTGATAGAAAATCTTCATGGAAAAGTATAAGAAATGATAAAGTCAGATTAGTTCATCAAGTGTGAGCTCTATCAGGGCAGCAGTTTCATTTACCTTGTCATTCTGTATCCTCAGTGTCCAGAACAATGCCTTTCACTCAAGAGCATTTGAAAAATATTTGTTGGTTGAGTGGATAATTTGAAAGCAATTAAGAGTGTTTTAAAATTTTTTCTCCATCTGAAATCTGGGAGTCATCAAATGATTTCCAAAGGAGAAATTTCAGAAATTATATCAGGTTGAGTAGGTCATTTTTTGGAGGAGGGGATGTTCCATTCTCTGTAATACTTCTCTTTTCATGTGGAAGGACTTCTGTTTTCATGTAGAAAAACACTCCTGGACTAACTCACTCCTTCACAGGGAGAATGGATTAGAGTGGCACAAATTTGGAGGTAAATGAACTAATTAAGACTCTTCTTTGGGATGCTTTTTGTGATTCTGGCAGAGCAGACTATTTTTTTTTTTTTTTTGCCACAGTGTATTATTTTTTATTGTGTAGTGTAGAAGAAAAAAATGAGAAATAGGCAGTCAGAATCACTTTGAGGAATTTATTAAAATTATTTCAAGTGACTCTTATTCTTGGGAATCCTTGTTATACATTTCATATGTTCCTAGTGCTGCCAATAAGACATTTGCTACCATATAGGGAAAGCCTGCTGATGAATTAAATCAAGAAGAGGAAAGCATAAAAGGGAAATGCAAAGGAAGAGAGTCTTAGTGATAGTTTTGGGTGTCTAGATTCCTAATTACCTGAAGCAAACTCCAGAACTTAAGATTTTACATTGATTTATGGAATTAAGAAAATAACTTTTTTTCTGTTTTGAATTGGAGTTCAGTTGGTTTGTGTTTGATTCCTTGTAAGTTATAGTTGAAGGTGTTGTGATTAATGAATAGGATGAGATACATACTGCAAATGGAAGGGAGGAGGATGAAATAAGTAACAGTATGACCCCAAAAAACTCAATGTTAATTTATTACATATAGGAAAAGAGAAGTATAGAAGAGTTAATGATGACTTTGAAGTTTCAATTCTGGGGCAGGATGGTGGCAACATGAAAGTAAAATAGGAAAGATAAGAATGAGAGCAGCTTTATGGAGTTTCACGTTGTCTGTCATGGTTTTAAGAAATGAGCAGGATAGCTATATGGTTGTTAATAGAATGTAGTTAAATTTTGTGATTATAGTCCAAATGAGAGGTTTGCCATGCAATATTTACTTAAATGCATTAGGCACAGTAATAGGGGAAGATATGAAAACTGATCATTTCAGAAGAACTTATCTCAGTAGGAGTATAAAAATGAACTAGAGAACTATCACTACGTAGGAGTGGGTAGAGAAAGCGAAAGCACTGATGGAAACAGAGTGGGAACTTCAGAAAGATACAAAAAGAACCAGAGAAAAAGAAATTAGCATTTATAGAGGACTGAATATAATGTTTTCAAGCATTTTCCGTATCATTTCATCTATCATCAGAACTCTATGAGAAAGACATTACTATCATCATTTTACTGTTGAGTGAACTAAAACTTGGCAAGGATAAGAAAACTGGCCAAGAGCCCACAGCCAGGAAAGACAAAGCTGAAATTCAAACACAAATCTGTCTGACTTTAAAACTCATGCCCTTTCTGCCACCTCCTGCTGCCACCTTCACTAAAGGAAAATCACTATTATCAGGGCCAATGAAAAATTAACTGCAAGGGTACAAGACCAAATGCTGAAGAAAGCACTAACAAGATATGAACTAATTTGAGATCAACTAGTTCTCCTATTATGTTGCAGATGAGGAAAATAAAGTTAAATGATTTTTCCTAATCACACAACTGGCTATTATCAAGATCAAAAAGAGTGCCTAGGTTTTCTGAAAGTGACTATGGAGCCATTGCCCATCACCACATTGTGCCTTCAATGTATACTTCAACTCACAATATATTCACTTATGACTAGAGCCATTAAGTAGTATTTCTTGGACTCTTGGGTGTATCTTCATCATTCTCACTCCTAATTCACCTTACAGGATACTGAAACATTTTTCTATTGAATTAGGCATAGTTCATACAAAAAATAATTAAGAATATGTGGCACAAGGGAAACACAAATTTCACTGATGAGTTCAAGCAAATCTACTTGGCTTTGATATTCCAGTTTCTGATCATCTGAATGATAATAAAAAACTTGTGATAATGAGGCTTGTTAACTAATAATAAATACAATAGGCTTTTCCAGCATTTCAACACACACACACATACATGCACGCACACATGCACGTATCCTATAAATGTTTGATTTGATCATAAGTGGTTTATTACAAATATAATCACCATATTAATGCTAATAGCTATCGAGGAAACAAAAAAAAATAAAGTTACTTTGAATCCTTTTGAATACAGAGAGATGTGCAATGGTGGTGGGGAGAGAGAATGGGCACAGGGATTTCTTCACAGAAATGTCAGAGAAGCCACTGTGAATTCAGGATAATTAGAAGGAACCAGTCATGGGATGATCCCCCAACGAGTGGAACATCAGGAAAAGAAAAAAATGAGGTAGAATACTCTTACCATATTTGAGGACTAGGAACATTGACAGTAAAAATGATACCTTTCTGTCCTGGAGAGAGGTTGCCTGAGCTTTGGTTTACTCACTTCTCTATGCAGAAAGGGAATGCTTGTGGTAATCTTGTGGACCAGTTTCAATGCATCCATATTTCCTTTTCATCTTTATCAAAAAGATGGAAATGACTGCTCAGTGTGTTACCAGGTGGCATTTTTCCAAGAAAAGTATCTTAAGCCCATTGTGATCATCTGACTTTTCAGGGTATATCTGGCATGACCAGTATCCACAGATTAGAAAAATAAATTATGGTCTGGGGGTAATTAACTCAACACATAAAACTTAATCAGTTGCCTTTTTTGACAGATTAAAATAGTGATAATATGTATAAATATTCTCAAAATATTCTCTTCCAATTGTTGAAACAACAGTATATTTAAATTACTAAGTCTCAACAAGTCATATGAGACTCTTATAAAAAATATTTACCTTGTCTCTAGAACAAGTGATTTGAGGTTGGAGAGGGGTCTGAGTATATTATTATACTTTTATTTTTATTATTTTTTTTAATTGTACTTTAGGTTCTGAGGTACATGTGCAGATCATGCAGGATTGTTACATAGATACAGACATGGCAATGTGGTTTGCTGTCTCCATCCCCCCATCACCTACATCTGGCATTTCTCCCCATGTTACCCCTCCCTGACCTCCCCACCCCCTGCTGTCTCTCCCTTGGCCACCCCCAACAGACTCCAGTGTGTGATGCTCCCCTCCCTGTGTCCATGTGTTCTCATTGTTCATCACCAGCCTATGAGTGAGAACATGGGGTGTTTGATTTCCTGTTCTTGTGTCAGTTTGCTGAGAATGATGGTTTCCAGATTCATCCATGTCCCTACAAAGGACACAAACTCATCATTTTTTATGGCTTCACAGTACTCCATGGTGTATATGTGCCACATTTTCCTTGTCCAGTCTATCATCAATGGGCATTTAGGGTTGACTCCGGGTCTTTGCTATTGTAAACAGTGCCACTATGAACTGTGTGCATGTGTCTTTATAATAGAATGATTTGTAATCCTTTGGGTATATACCTAGTAATGGGATTGCTGGGTCAAATGGAATTTCTATTTCTAGGTCTTTGAGGAAGCGCCACACTGTCTTCCACAATGGTTGAACTAGTTTACGCTCCCACCAACAGTGTAAAAGTGTTCCTACTTCTCCACATCCTCTCCAGCATCTGTTGTCTCTAGATTTCTTAATGATTGCCATTCTAACTGGCATGAGGTGGTATCTCAATGTGGTTTTGATTTGCATTTCTCTAATAATCAGTGATGATGAGCATTTTTTCAAATTTTTTTTTTGTTGGTTTCATATCTGTTTTCTGCTGAAAAGTATCTGTTGGTTTCATATCTATTTTCTGTTGAAAAGTATCTGTTCATCTCATTTGCCCAATTTTGGGTGGGTTTGTTTGTTTTTTCTTGTAAACCTGTTTTAGTTCTTTGTAGATTCTGGATATTAGCCCTTTGTCAGATTGGTAGATTGCAAAAATTTTTTGCCATTCTGTTGGTTGCCATTTCACTCTAATGATTGTTTCTTTTGCTGTACAGAAGCTCTGGAGTTTAATTAGGTCCTATTTGTCTATTTTGGCTTTTGTTGCCAATGCTTTTGGTGTTTTAGTCATGAAGTCCATTCCTATGCCTATGGTCCTGAATGGTTTTGCCTAGGTTTTCTTCTAGGGTTTTTATGGTGTTAGGTCTTATGTTTAAGTCTTTAATGTGGAGTTAATTTTAGTGTAAGGTGTCAGGAAGGGGTCCAGTTTCTGCTTTCTGCACACTGCTAGCCAGTTTTCCCAACACCATTTATTAAACAGGGAATCCTTTCCCCATTGCTTGTTTTTGTCATGTTTGTCAAAGATAAGATGGTTGTAGATGTGTGGTGTTGCCTCCGAGGCTTGTATTCTATTCCATTGGTCTGTATCTCTGTTTTGGTACCAGTACCATGCTGTTTTGATTACTGCAGCCTTGTAGGATAGTTTGAAGTCAGGTAGCATGATGCCTCTGGCTTTGTTCTTTTTGCTTAAGATTGTCTTGGCTATGTGGGCTCTCTTTTGGTTCCATATGAAGTTTAAGGTGGCTTTTCCAGTTCTGTGAAGAAGGTCATTGGTAGCTTGATGGGGATAGCATTGAATCTATAAATTACTTTGGGAAGTATGGCTATTTTCATGATATTGATTTTTCCTAACCATGAGCACTGAATGTTTCACCATCTGTTTGTGTCCTCTCTTATTTTGTTGAGAGGTAGTTTGTAGTTCTCCTTGAACAGGTCCTTTATATTGTTTGTTAGTTGTATTCCTAGGTATTTTACTCTCTGTGTAGCAATCATGAATGGCAGTTCATTCACGATTTGGCTCTCTGTTAGTCTGTTATTGGTGTATAGAAATGCTTGTGATTTCTGTACATTGATTTTGTATCCTCAGACTTTGCTGAAGAGTTTAAGACTCTTTCAGACTTTGCTTATTAGTTTAAGGAGATTTTGGGCTGAGATGATGGGGTCTTCTAAATATGCAATCATGTCATCTGCAAATAGAGACAATTTGACTTCCTCTTTTCCTAATTGAATATACTTTTTTTTTTCTTGTCTAATTGCTCTGGCTAGAACTTCCAATACTAGATTGAATAGGAGAAGTGAGAGAGGGTATCCTTGTCTAGTGTCGGATCTCAAAGGGAATGCTTCCTGTTTTTGCCCATCCAGTATGATATTGGCTGTAGGTTTGTTGTAAATAGCTTTTCTTGTTTTGAGATATGTTCCTTTGATACCTAGTTTATTGAGAGTTTTTAGCATAAAGTGATGTTGAGTTTTGTCAAAGGCCTCCTCTGCATCTATTGAGATAATCATGTGGTTTTTGTCTTTGGTTCTGTTTATGTGGTGGATTACATTTATAGACTTGCATATGTTGAACCATCCTTGCATCCCTGGAATGAAGCCTACTTGATCATGATGGATAGGCTTTTTGAAGTGCTGTTGCAATCGGTTTGCCAGTATTTTATTGAAGAGTTTTGCATCTATTTTTCATCATGGATATTGGCCTGAAGTTTTCTTTTCTTCTTGAGTCTCTGCCGGGTTTTGGTATCAGGATGATGTAGGTCTCATAAAATGATTTGGGAAGGATTCCCTCTTTTTGTATTGTTTGGAATAGTTTCAGAAGTAATGGTACCAGCTCCTCTTTGTATGTCTGGTAGAATTCAGCTGTGAAACCGTCTGGACCTGGACTTTTTTTAGTTGGTAGGCTATTAATTGCTGCATCAACTTCAGCCCTTGTTATTGGTCTATTCAAGGTTTCAATTTCTTCCTGGTTTAGGCTCGAGAGGGTGCAAGTGTCCAGAAATTTACCCACTTCTTCCAGGTTTACTGGTTTACGTGCATAGAGTTGTTTGTAGTAATCTCTGACTGTAGTTTGTATTGTTATGGAATCTGTGGTGGTATCCAGTTTATCATTTTTATTGCATCTATTTGATTCTTCTCCGTTATCTTTTTTATTAATCTGGCTATCGGTCTGTTTATTTTGTTGATCTTTTCAAAAAACCAGCTCCAAGATTTATTGATTTTTTGAAGGGTTTTTTGTGTCTCTCTCTCCTTCAGTTCTGCTCTGATCTTAGTTATTTCTTGTCTTCTGCTATCTTTTGAGGTTTTTTGATCTTGCTCCTCTAGCTCTTTCAATTTTGATGATAGGGCGTTGATTTTAGATCTTTCCTCACTTCTCATTATTGAGTCGACATTCAGGAGTCAGTTGTTCAGTTTCCATGAAGCTGTGTGGTTCTGAGTTAGTTTCGTAATTCTGAGTTCTAATTTGATTGCCCTGTGGTCTGTGAGATTGTTATGATTTCCATTCTTTTGAATTTGCTGAGGCCTGATTTACTTCCAATTATGTGGTCAATTTTAGAGTAGGTGCAATGTGGTGCTGAGAAGAATGTATATTCTTTGGATTTGGGGTGGAGATTTCTGTAGATGTCTATTAGGTCCTCTTGGTCCAGATATGAGTTTAAGTTCTGGATATCCTTTTTAATTTTCTGGCTCATTGATCTGTCTAATATTGACAGTGGAATGTTCAAGTCTCCCACTATTATTGTGTGGGAGTCCAAGTCTCTTTGTAGTTTGTTAAGAACTTGCTTTATGTACCTGGATACTCCTGTAATGGGTGCATATATGTCTAGGAACCTTAGCTCTTCTTGATGCAGTGATCCTTTTACCGTTATATAATTATAATGCCCCTTTTTGTCTCTTTTGATCTTTGTTGGTTTGAAGTCCATTTTATCAGAGACTAGGATTTTAACGCCTTCTTCTTTTTTTTCTTTTTTTTTTTTTGCTTTCCACTTGCTTGATAAATCTTTCTCCATCCCTTTATTTTGAGCCTATGTGTGTCTTTGCTTGTGAGATGGGTTTCCTGGATATAGCACACCAATGGGTCTTGACTTTTTATCCAATTTGATTGGGGCATTTATCTATTTACATTTAAGGTTAATATTATTATCTGTTAATTTGATCCTGCTATTTTGATGCTAGCTGGATGTTTTGCCTGTTAGTTCATGCATTTTTTTTCATTGTGTCAATGGTCTTTATCATTTGGTATGTTTTTGGATTGGCTGGTACTGGTCGTTCCTTTCATTGTTTAGTGATTCTTTCAGGAGTTCTTGTAAGGCAGGCCTGGTGTTGAAGAAATCTCTCAGCAATTGCTTGTCCATAAAGGATTTTCTTTCTCCTTCGCTTATGAAGCTTAGTTTGGCTGGATATGAAATTCTAGGTTGAAAGTTCTTTTCTTTAAGGATGTTGAATATTGGCCCCCACTCTCTTCTGGCTTATAGGGTTTCTGCGGAGAGATCTGCTGTAAGTCTGATGGGTTTCCCTTTGTGGGTAACCCGATCTTTTTCTCTGACTGTGCTTAGCAATTTTTCCTTCATTTCAACACTGGTGAATCTGATAATTATGTGCCTTGGGGTTGCTGTTCTTGAGGAATATCTTTGTGGTGTTCTCTGTATTTCCTGGACTTGAATGGTGACCTGGCTTGCTAGGTTGGGGAAGTTTTCCTGGATAATATCCTGAAGAGTGTTTTCCAGCTTGGATTCATTCTCTCTGTCACATTCAGGTACACCTATCCAACATAGATTAGGCTTTTTCATATAATCCTGTATTTCTTGGAGGCTTCATTCATTTCTTTTCACTCTTTTTTCTCTATTCTTGTCTTCTCGTTTTATTTCATTCAGTTGATCTTCAATCTCTGATATCCTTTCTTCTGCTAGGTCGATTCAGCTATTAAAACTTGTGTATGCTTTGCAAAGTTCTCTTGTTGTGTTTTTCAGGTCCATCAAGTCGTTTACATTCTTCTCTAAGCTGTTTATTCTAGTTAGCATCTCATCTAACCTTTTTTCTAGGTTCTTAGTTTCGTTGCATTGGGTTAGCTTTTTTTTTTTGTTTTGCTCTGAGAAGTTTGTTATTACCCATCTTCTGAAGCCTGTTTCTGTCAATTCATCAGATTCATTCTCCATTCATCTTTGATCCCTAGCTGATGAGGAGCTGTGATCCTTTGGAGGTGGAGAGGCTTTCTGGTTTTTGGTGTTTTCATCCTTTTTGTGCTGGTATCTTCCCATCTTAGTGGCTTTATCTACCTGTGGTCTTTGTAGTTGGTGACTTTCGGATGGGGTCTCTGAGTGGATGTCCTTTTCATTGATGATGAAGTTATTTCTTTCTGTTTCTTAGTTTTCCTTCTAACAGTCAGGCCCCGCTGCTGCAGAACAGCTGGAGGTCAACTCCAGACCCTGCTTCCCTGGGGATCACCAGCAGGGGCTGCAGAATAGTAAGGGTTGCTGCCAGTTTCTTCTTCTGTTATCTTCATCCCAAAAAGGTACCTGCCAGATGTCGGCCTGAGCTCTCCTTTATGAGGTGTCTCTTTGGGTATATGGGGGTTAGGGAGCTACTTGAGGAGACAGTCTATCCCTTATAGGAGGGAGCTCAGTTGTTCCATGCAGAGCTGCTGGGCAGGTACTTTTAAGTCTGCAGCAGCAGAACTCATAACCACCTCTTTTCCCAGGTGCTCTGTCCTAGGAAGGTCATCTTTATTTGTAAGTTCCTGTCATGCTGCTGCCTTTTTTCATGGATGCCCTGCCCAGCACAGAGTAGTCTAGTCACAGTCTGCCAGCAGAGGTGTTGCTGAGCAGCTGCAGGCTCTGCCCAGCTGCTGTGTGAAGTGCCTCAGTAGTGGTGGACTGCCTCAGTAGGGGTGGTAGCCCTTCCCGACACTGAGCTGTACTGTCTTGGGTCCAGCTGCACTTGCTATGAGTTTCACATTGCTTGTTTTGTGGGGGTGGTACCTGCCGAGCCAGATCACCTGGTTCCCTGTCTCTGCCCCCTCCCTTTCAGTTCAATGGGCAGCTCTGTCTCCCAGGGGTTCCAGGCACCAGTTGAAACTGCTGCCCAGATTTGTGTGAGTTTTTGTGTGCCAAGCCAGCACTGGCTAAAACCGCCGTGTTGAAAACTCATACTTTTCAGCCCAGGAATCTCCTGGTCTGTGGGCAGTGAAAATCTGTTTGGAAATGCAGTGGGCACTCACCCTCTGTGTTGTTCTTGTTGGGAACTGCACTCTGGAGCTGTTCCTATTCAGCCATCTTGGATCCTCTCCCAACTGTATTTTTAAAAGCTTTTCCTCTAAATCTATTAAACAGCAACAACAAAATACTTTTCAGGTCATTCTGGTACTTATCAAAGCTTGGTAATTCCTAGTTTATAGTACAAAACATATTGGCCATTGCTAAAATTCCATTGTATCAGCTATCTCTTGAATATCAAAGTTGTGTTACAAGCTGCCCTAAATATCAGTGATTTAAAACAAAAAATACATCCTTCTTTAGCTCATGAGCCTAATGGAGGATGTATAGGCTGGGCTTGGGGATGGATGGTTCTTCTGATCTCAGCTGGAGTCACTCACCTGTTCCAGGTGTCTCTCATTTGCCAGTAGATTAGGCTGGGCAAGTAGTGACAGCAGAGAAGCAAGACAATGAACAAAACCATAAAAGTACTTTTTCAAGTCTCTGTTTTCATTGAGTTTGCTAACAGCTCATTGGCTAAAGTCACATGACCAAACCAGATTATGAAGGTACTTTAAGATTCCAAGATGTTGCAGGAATAAGAGAAGAATGGGGGCATAATACAATCAAGTTACCGTATCATACATAATAGCTCCACCAAATACAGGAAAAACTCCCTTTTATACTTTCCCTGCTACTTCGGCTTCTACCTTCAATTTAACTTGCTAGTCAGGCAGGCACAATAAGCTAGGCAGTTAGCTAAAATACATTTCTCAGCAAGCAGATCCAGCCTGGAAGATTTTACTGTTTCAAGAGAAAATAGTGGTAAGATGAATGTGAATGAGGGAAAATCAGCCTCAGCTGCTTTTTTTCACATTAATACTTTAACTTCTCAGAAAAGACACCTTTTTTTGAGGCGGGGTCTCACTTTGTTGTCCACATTGGAGTTCAGTGGTGTAACCATGGCTCAGGGCATCCTTGATCTCTGGTGCTCAAGTGATATTCCCTCCTCAGTCTCCTGAGCAGCTAGGACTACAAGCACATGGCACTAGGCCCAGCTAATTTATTTTATTTTTTGTAGAGATAGCGTCTTCCCATGTTGCCCAGCCTTTAATCTCGAAACTCTGGGCTCAAGCAGTCCTGCCTCAGCCCCCAAAGTGCTGGGATTACAGACATGAGCCACCACACCCAGCAGAAACTGACACTTTACTCTTCTCCCCTTCCTAGAACTTCTATTCAATTGATATCTAAATTGGCCATCTCCTGTTCTGCTTATTCAGATATAATCTGTTACTCAAGTCCTATTAAAACGATTCAAAATACAGGTTCTAATCAAAAGGAGTTGGTGCAATATCTTAATATTTAAAATGCACACATAATCATTGATTTAGAATGTGTCTCTGACGTCTTACCCTGCAGAGTATCTATTTGGGAAGAGCCCTATATTGAGTGGATATTGGCGTGCTTCTGAACAAGTCTCAGCAAATCTTACTCCCACTCAGACTGAGTTTTGAGAGAAGATACTGATTCACAGAAAGTGCTTAGATTTCAACTGAGGTTGTGATATTATTTCTGCAAGAGATTTTCTAGGACTAATGGCTTTGCCTGCTATTGCCAGGAATATCAGAGTCCAGCAGCATTTTAAAAATACAGGCTGTGTTCTACTTTTCTGCTGTTTCCATGCCAAGCCTCTCTGAGTTCTTGTACCATTTCTGGTGTTTTCAGCCAATTATATGATCACATCAAAGCTAGAAAACATAGATTAAAACACTCCTCAAATCATTTGGGAATTTAGAAAATCTCTAAAGTTTATTATTTTTTTATTGAGACTAAGACTACCTATGAAACTTCAAAAGTTTGAAAACCTTTGTATCATAAGTTAATTTCATTATATTAAGCTCACCATACCTTCAATTATTCCCAATATAACATTCTAGAATGCAAAGATAATCATTTCTACAGCAATCAGAATACCCTGGGCAAAAGGTAATAGTCATACAGATTTTTCTTTCAAAGTGGTAACTTATGTGTTAAAGTTAAGGGATCAATCTGCAGGTCTATTATAAACTATTGGCTTCTGAGAAGGATGACCCGGTGTCTTTCTACAGTGGCATAGTGATGTACTTGAGGAAGGGAAAAAGAAGCAGTGTGAATGCACTGTGAATTTTTGTTTTCCAGGCTTTTTCTGAGGAGCACGGTTGATATACAGAAGTCACCTTAAGTCTTTAATAGAAAAACTGTTTCATATTCTTAGAATGTTATGCAAGTCATTATCCCTAACAATTTAACCAGCTGCTGTGCTTAACTATATTTCTCTGTATGAAAACATGATGATTAATGTGACTAATGTAATGATACAAGTACCACTTACCTACTTTTAAGTTAAAGAACTAAATTTCCTATTCAAATTCATTGGGATTATAATATTTTCACATTAGTTTTCACAGCTCAGTGCTTCTATCTAGAAGATTTTTTTGGAGATCTCTGATTAACTGCATTATCCTCACACAGCTTAAGCATTTCTTTATTAGCTGTATTTTTAACAGCCCCCAGGGGAGTTAGAAATTATTTTTAAGGTTAAAAATGACTGTGTTTACACACCTTTTCATTGGAGACTTAATTAGCTAGGTAATTTGAATAGCAGCAGTTGAGAGTTTTATAAAATACAAGAAGAGAGGCTACTTTATAATCATTTCCACAATGAAAACACTCTTGAAATAATGCTTGGTTTTATGAATAAACTATATTGGGATATGTAGAGCTTTAAAACAATGGTACCTTTTCCCTAGGATTAGGTAAAACTAACTTTTGTGGTGAATAAAAAATAACAGCCTATTACATTTTCAGATATTATTTATTCTGTAATTCTCCATTAAATTTATTTCATTTGCCACCTGTGAAAGGATTTCTTTTATTTTATTTTCATCTTCCCTATAATATGTTTAAACTTAAGGTAATTTCTCCTAGAGGGTATGCAAGGCAAACAGAGGCAAGCTTTCAGGGTCAGAAAAATTCACTTGAAGCATCTTCTACACAATGTCTTTGCCATCATCAAGAGAGAAATGGTGCTTCAAACTAGGGCTACTTAATGTACTGAAAGTATAGAGATTGGCCTGAATTGCATAGTTTTCAGGTGGTCTTTTATGTTCCAGTAAAAAACATTTAACATAATTTTGGCTCACACTTTGGATTCTTAATTCCCTTCATTCAATTCATATAGTTGTGTTGGGGCTAAATCCTCAAATACATTGAAAACTAGCACTTCTCCCTATGTGAGGATAAGAATAATTAGGTCCCCAAATTATAACATTTCATAATATTTTGGATTTAGGTGCTCCAAAAGGGCATATCTTTTCTACTCAAATAATTGGAAACAATTATGAAAATCATATAGGAGATGGAGATTAGGCAGATGGAGATAAAAATATCTTTACTATTGATAAAGGTGTATGAAGAATATGGCTTAGGGGCTTCCAGATGGGATTATTCATTTGCCCTCCAGCTAAATTACTCCCTCAATCTTCCCACAAAGGCAGAGCTTGTCTTGTAAAATAACCACAATTTGGAGCAACAGAACAAACATGTATCTTCTCTGCTGGCCCCAGGGCACAAAATATAGGCACAGAATTTGCTGAGTCATATGTTACAATTTAATAAATTAGCCTTTTCTTCCCGGGGTGAAAGGCAGAAGTGATCAAAGCCCACTTGTTACTCTAAAAGAAGTCCCTTTATATTGGAGACATGAAGCAGGAAAGAGAACTGATACTCCTTGTCAACTGCTGAAAATTTGGTATATAATGGCATATAGAATCATAGGTAACTGTCCTCCAGTATTGGTTTATATTAATAAAATGAGTCTGGGAAAAAGAAAAGATTACCTGCCTGAAATAAAAATAGGCAGATAGATATAAATGATTATTTAAACAACCACTAGCTTTATAGCATCTTCTTCCTACATTATATAATACATCAGGAATACAAGAGCAAATTTAAGAGCAAAGAGTTTGGCTATCTTAATGCCCTTTTTATCTTTGGCCTCTGAGGAGATAGGCTGGAAAGTTATTCTTGTAATTTAAATTATAGACACAGGCTTTAATGATGTCAGCCCAGGCCATCATTTCATTTTACATAAAACACCAAACAGCTATTGGAAGTTAATGAACTTTCTTTATTAGCATATCAGGAACATTTAAACCAGTGATCTAGAAAAAAAAGAGCCCTGCATATCTGATCATAAATTTTGGACTCCCCATCACCTTGATTAATATTGTCTTCAGGATTTGGAAGAATGGTATTCAAATGCATGTGTATATTAGTCTGTTTTTTTACTGTGGCACGTTTTATTATTATTTTTGGAAGAGAGCCATATAATTTTATTCACTGTTGTTACTATAATTTCCTTTTAGTTTTGTACAATATATAATACTTTTAAAAATTATGTGATAACAATATAGTATGCAATGCTCAAAAAATATTTGGTAAGATGAATATAAATATATATTTAAGTTATATACAATTATTTTTATAAAAATATGCATTAAAATGTACCTGTGTTAAAGACAAATACTTTAAAAGTAGGCCTACATATTTACTATTGGTGTATAGAAATGTCATTGATTTTTTATGTTGATTTTTATTCCTGCAACTTTACAACATTCATTTTTTAGTTCTAATAGGTTTCTGGTGAAGTCTTTAGAGTTTTCTGTACCTATATATAATTATGTTCTCTGCAAACAGGGACAACTTGACATCCTTCTTTTCCAATTTGGTTGTCCTTTATTTCTTTCTCTTGTCTAATTGCTCTGGCTAGAATTCCAGCATTATGTTGAATAAAAGTTGTGAAAGTGAATATTCTCATCTTGTTCCAGATCTTAGAGAAAAAGCTTTCACCTTTTCCTCTTCAATATGATGTTGGCTGTGGGTTTGGCATAATTGGTCTTTATTGTGTTTAGGTATGTTTATTATATACCCAATTTAATGATAGTTTTAATCATGAGTGTCTATTGAATTTTATCAAATAATTTTTTAGCATCTATTGAAATGATCATACACTTTTTCATTCTATTAATTCATTGTATCACATTTATTGATGTATGTGTGTTGTATCATCATCCTTCCATCCCTAGGATAAATCTCACTTGATCATGGTAAATAACCATTTTAATTTGCTGTTGAATTTGGCTTGTGGTTATTTTGCTGAGGATTTGTGCTTCCATGTTCATCAGGGATATTAGTATGTAGTTTCCTTTTTTGTTGTGTCCTTGTGTGGTTTTGGTACCAGGCCTCGAAGGATAACTTTAGAACTATTCTCTCCTCTTTAATTTTTTGGCATAGTTTGAGTAAAAATGGTGTTAGTTTTACTTTCTTTAAGTATTTGGCAGAAAACAGCAATGAAGCCATCAGGCCCTAGGTTTTTCTTTGATGAGAGACTTGAAAAAAAAATAACATTATTTCAATTTTCTTACTTGATATTGATCTGTTTAGGTATTCTATTTCTTTATGGTGAGTTGTATGTGTTCAGGAATTTATACATTTCTTCTAGGTTTTTCTATTTGTTGGCATGCAGCTATTTATAATAGTCTCTGATGATCTTTTGTATTTTTGTGGTAAAAACTAACATATGAGCCAGCAATTTTATTCTTGGGTATATATCTAAAGAAAATAAAACTAGTATGTTGAAGTGTCTATTTACAGATGAATGGAGCCAGGCACAGAACGCCAAACACCTTATGATCTCACTTGTATGTAGACTCTAAAGAAGTTGATCTCATAGAAATAGAGACTAGAATACTGTAGAGGTCCCCAGTCTTGGCACCTGGGGCCAGTTTCGTGGAAGACAATTTTCCACAGACTAGGGTGGAGTGGGAATGTTTCTGGGATTTTTCAAGCACATTACATTTATTATCAAATATATTTCTATTATTACTACACTGTAATATATAATGAAAATAGTTATACAACTCACCACAAGGTAAATCAGTTAGAGCCCTACGCTTGTTTTCCTACAACTAGACTGTCCCATATGGGAGTGACAGGAGACAGTGACACATCATCAGGCTTTAAATTCTCATAAGGATCATGCAACATAGACCCCTTGCATGCACAGCTCACAATAGGGTTCATGCTTCTATGAGAATCGAATGCTACAGCTGATCTGAAAGGAGGCGGAACTCAGGAGGTAATGTGAGTGATAGAGAGTGGCTGTAAACACAGATGAAGCTTCACTTACTTGCCCACTGCTCACTTCCTGCTGCACAGCCTTGTTTCTAACAGGCCATGGACTGGGACAGGTCTGTGGCCTGGGGGTTGGAGACCGCTGGAATAGTGGTTACCAGAGCCTGTGGCTGGTAGAAGGGAGAAGATAATGTGGAGAATTTGGTCAATGGGTGCAAACTTACAATTAGGAAGATTAACTTCTGGTGTACTATTACATAGTAGGGTGACTATAGTTAATGACAATGCATATTTCAAGATATCTGGAATAGAGGATTTTGAATTTTATCACTACAAAAAAATAATAAATGTTTAAAGTGAAAAATATGCTGATTACTTTGATTTGATAATTATATAACATATACATGCTAAATGTGTACAATTATGTGTCTATTACAAATAAAATAAAACTTTTTAAAAAGTAAGCATGTAAACTTAATCACTCAGACAAGGTACATTAGCAACATCCAGATAATTAACACCATCTTAATTATTAATCCCCCAAGACAAACATTGATTTCTATCTCTATAGGTTGCATTATCTGTTTTTGAACATTGTAGAAATGAATTATTAGGTATATTATCACTTGCCTGCTTCTGTTGGCACAATAGTTTGTCTATAATACTTATCCATGCCATTGTGTATAATGGTAGTTTTTTTTTTCTTTTCCATATGGGTTAATATTGTACTCCATAATGAATTTATTTTTTCTATTTCTGATGGGCATACACTTGGGTTTTTTCCAGTTTTTTAGTATTTGTATGTGCTTTCTATTAACTTCCTGTTCATGTGGGAAATATATGAACTAATTTTCACTGTATATGTACTGAAAAGACCTTGATGAACATATGTGTGTATTTCTACTGGTTATATACTGAAAAGTATAAATGCTGAGTCATTGGAACTATTGGTTCAGTTCCAGTAAATCATGTCAAAGAGGACTCCAAAGTGATTTTCTCACCAGCAGCATATGAGAGTTCCAGCTGCCTCACTCTCTTGCCAGTCCTTGGTATTATCAGTACTTCCATTTTAGTCATCAGGGAGGTTAATTGTTTAATCTTGTAACTTTCTGAAGTTTAAGTGTAGTTTTCCTGGTAACAGCATTTTCAGATATGCACTGCAATTAGATACTCTTTTTATTTACTGCTGCCTATTGAATGATATCAGTCAAATTACATGGGATTGCCTATTTATTTGTTGTATATATGGGATCATATACAAATAATTTGTCAGATATATGTATTGAAATGATTATCCTACATTGTAGCTTACTTTTAATTCTCTTAATGGTGTCCTTATTAATAAAGTACAAGGAAACCCCCTCTGGAAGCTGTATCACTATGATCCATCTGCACTATAATTTTGTATATATATAGTGTGAGGGAAAGTGAAGGTTTATCTTTTAAGAAAAACACACAAATGCAAACAAATCATTAAAATAAATCTGTTTCAAAGTTTCAGTGCCCCCTTTTTATTTGGGGGGGGCTAACATTAGGAGAAATACTTAAGTAGAGGAGAGGCGATGGATGTAGCAAACCACCATGGCACATGTATACCTATGTAATAAACCTGCACATTCTGCACATGTATCCCAGAACTTAAAGTATAATAAAAAATAATAAATAAATAAATAAATAAATAGTTAAAAATAATAAAGATCAAGTGACTTTATATGCCTGAGGATTGTTTTGATTGAGTTATCTTGATGGTCTCTTTCATTAATATATGTGTCCTTCTTTGCTTCCCTTCCATTCTGCATTGATTACCATAGTTTTATAATAATTCTTGAAAAAGTGTGGTTATGTAAGCCCTCAAATATTATTATAATTTAAAATTATCTTTGTGGTTATTGATTTTCAAGTATATTTTAAAATCAAACTCTCAATTTATGCACACATGAACAGGTGGTTTTGACTGGATTTGCATTGTATCCATACATTTATATGCAGAAAAGTGCTATATTTATAATATAGGATGAGTTTTAATTTTTTTATTATGTTTCCTTTATTTTTAGTAATACCAATTGCCTCAACTTTTATGTTCACATGCTTTATTATTTTAGAAAATCTTTATTTCAGTATTTCTCCGTTCTTATACTTTAGGTCCTTATTGCTCAAATGTACAAATAATCTTTACTTAAAATTCGATATGCCAAATTTACAGAAAATAAATGTTAAAAGTAGTGTTGCAGAAATTTCCCAGTTATCAATGTATGAGTAGCTATTATTAGAACAACATACTTTGTTTTAAAACATGTTTAAAAACCTGGACAAATATAATTGTAGGCAATGGAAAACACTGAATGTATCCATGAGTTTTTCTAGAATATGAGGCCCCTTTGTCATGTTTTGAATGCATTTATTAAAGGAAAAAACTAATCATAATATAACTCAAATTATTTACCCTAGATTCTCTAAATTTTCATTTTGGGTTATCCACCTTTCATTCTTTTCTATCCTTTTTGTCTCTGGTCTTCTTTAAATGTTTTATCTTACATCTAATATTGTCATAAAGGCACAAATCCCATGCATAAGAGCACCACCATTATTATCTAATCACCTTCCAAGAGCCACACCTTCTAATACCATTACATTGGTAATTAGGTTTAACACATGACTTTGGAGGGACACTAAATTCAGACCATAGCAGGGACTATGAGCCCAGTAGTGGTTCTGGAGTTTGTGCAATGTTGAGAAATATTGGTGATCCAATAAGCCAGTGTAGAGATACCTCAAAGTCACAGGAAATCAGCTGGAACCCCAGGAACATCATAACTTATGGATAGAAATACTGTTATTTTAGGTTAAGATCTTCTCTAAACTCACTGTAATAAAGTCCTCAAACAAATCTGCCAAATATCAAGGGTATCAATCAGCAAATTAACTGATTGCCAGGAAAAGTTAACAATATTTCGAGAAAGAAAAATCCAGAAACTCAACGACATTGCACCCATATTAGTAAGCAAATGATAAAGAATTAATAGATATTTGAAGAAAGAGAAAAATATAGTTAGAAACAGACCCAGAAATCACACAAATGACAGAATTGTCAAAAAAGAACTTTCACAGAGCTAGTCTAAATATTGTCAAAAATGTTGTAGTAGGCAGAATTCCCAGATGGTTCCCAAGATTCCTGTCTACTGGTTTATACATCCTGCATAATCCGGTCCTCGTGAGTCTAGGTAAGACATGTGCACATGTTGGATGCCACTCCTGTGGCTGGCTCGTTTATGTTACATGGCAAACATAAAAAAAATTGATGATGTAATTACAGTCCTTAAACAGTTTGACTTTGAGTTAAATCAAAAGAAACATTATACTGGTTGGGCCTGATCTAGTAAAACAGATGGCCAAGTTCTTCCATGAGAATAGAGAAAGTGTCCTTCTGGAATTGAATGAAACATCCACATTGTAAACAGTCTATGGAGAAAATACATGTCCTACCTAGACTGTGGGCAATCTCAAGCAACTAAACATGGCCTTCAGTTGAAAACCAGCAAAAATCCAGGGCCTTCAGTAATAAATCTCCAGAAAATGAATTTGGCCAACCTCAATGAGATTTAAAGTTGGTAAGTCCCCTAAAGAAGCCTCCAGATATCTACCTCCTTAGCTGTGTCCTTGTAAAACCCTGAGCAGATTCCATGACTTATTCATTTATATTGTTAATGTCTAATGTTTGATACATAGTTGATATTAAATAAACATCTGTGGTTGAACTTGGTTAGTTTCTTGCTTTACATATTCTTGCTTTAGCTGTTTGCCTAGTGAGTTAACTGACAAGTCTGAAATATTTCTAAGCTTGATATCATTCAGAATTGTTTATATTTCAAATTTCTTTTGAAGCCAGTCATTTCTGCAATATCATAATTGGAACATTTGCTCTAGTAATTTACTAACTTATATAGCCTTTACTATAAAACTGACACTTGATCATACACTAATATATTCCCACAATGTGTACATATATGAATATATGACAATATCACATTTTACCATATATATATATAGAGAGAGAGAGAGAGAGTTATTATTTGTCAATTAAAAAAACATGCTACATGTTGGCATTATTGTTACTCATTGTTTCCCTCCTTGACAAAAAGGCTACTTATGGACCATTTCATCGGCTTCGGGCTCTTGGTGTTTGGATCCTCTCAAGTCTCCTCCTTTCTTTCCCGGCATCCTGTCTCCAAAATAACTGTATCATCACACCAGCAACTCTTCTCTCTTTTCTTAAATACTAGGCCTTCATGGCTACTCAGAAATAAGAACACCTTGAAACAAATTAGGTACAGGGAAAAAACAAGTGTTTTCTCTTCCCTTTTCCTTTCCAAATATTTGATTGCCTTGTTTTTCCTTCATGCAGAAAAGACAATATATTTAATAGTTATCAGGTTTTCCCCACTTCTTTATTATCAAATACATTTGACCTTGCTACATTGTCAAAGCATAATGCACTGAAATAGGTAAGGGGATGAAGAGTAACATAAGGGAATGAAAAGCATCACCAAAAAACTACTTGAAGATAAGAAATGAAAAATTCATAAGAAAGAAGAGAAAAACATGAAAATTTCCATAGAATAGTGGGGCTTGGTAGTTTTAGGAAACCAGGAGAATGCCAGTGTGGCTGGAACCTGACAAGAAAGAGACTGAAATGCAGAAGGTGAGACAAGGTGGGACCGAAGGAGGTAAGTAAGGGATGCATCAAGCAGAGCTCCATACAACTGTTGGTTAATCACTGTAAAATTTACCGGAAAAGCAATCAAAGTCTGCCAAGAAGAGTCCATATTAATTTCCTATAATGTTTCTCTGGTAAGAAACTACCAGAGACTGGGTGGCTTAAAACAATAAAATTTATTCTCTCACAGATCTGGAGGACAAAGTTCTGTAACCAAAGGGTGGGCAGCTGCACTCCCTCTGAAGATTTTCGGGGGAGTAAGTTCCTTGCCACTTTCTGCATCTGTGCATTATTGGCATCCTTTGGCTTGTGGCCACATCTCTTGTTACTCTAACTTCACACCACTGCTTTTTTCCTCTCTATGTCTAGTTGCCTTTTAACTTATCCTCTTTTTTTTTTTTTTTTTTTTTGCAGTTGGAAAAAAAGAGGAGTGTTTTAATAGTCTTTTCAGATAATTATGGATATTCCGTTTGATACTACACCAAATCTCTACAAGTGGTAATTTCATAAAGTTTGTTTTCACTGTGCAATCTGAAACCATATCAGTAAACTTTTCTCACTTTGTTGCATTTAAATTCATTGTTCAATCTTTAATTTTGGAACTTTCTTGTTCATACATGATTTGGACGATATTGGTTCATGGAATTAAATGTTAGAACATTTATATTACCATCAGAAAAAAAATTAAATTTGTTGAAAATCAGCAGTAATCTCATGAGAAGTCTTCTTCCCTTCTAGCTTTATTGAGATATAATTGGTGTGCAAAATCCGGCATATGATCAATGTATAGAAGTTGGTGAGTTTGGACAAATGTATACACTCCTGTTATCATCACCACAATCCAAGTGACAAATGTGTCCATCACTTCCAAAGTCTCCTTGTATCCTTGTGTTTTATTTTTATATTTTATGTGTTAAGAACACTTAACATGAGATCTACCGTCAACAAATTTTTAAGGACACAATACCTTCTTATTAACTATATGCATACTGGGAAAGCTGTCATGCTTTTGGTGGCAGATACAATTTTTCTAAGTATCTAACTTTTGTTTGATGGCTTGACTTTTATCATCAGCAACAAATACGTCAGTGATTTTTTTTGAAGGAACAAGCTCATTTTGTTTTTGAGAAAGTGTTTGCCAAATAACCGTCTTTAAATACTAATACTTTATCTTTCAATTATTATTTCATATAAAAGTGGTGATATTCTATGAACAAAGAAGCTGCCAATCCAGCTTCTCGATCAAACAGTTTGCATAAATTATTTTCCTTGAGACAACCATCATACATCAGTATGTTGCACGACTCCTTCATGTGAACTTCCTATTTTGGCATAAACAATATTGAAAAGGGCAAAAAAGCAGGTACTCGGGTTGAGATTGCATGCAATTGCTAATGTTCACTGTTTCATCGAGGATATTTTTATATGAAACCATCCTGTGAACTCACAGTGGTAATGATGACCTACAACGGTGGTGCCACTGCCTTGATTTGCGCTAAGGTGCCAGCAATTTTAAATACCCTTGCTTTTATCATCATCAGTGCTTAATGTCAGCCTATGAAAGTTGCGAATGACCTATTTGCATTATTATTGTGATAGTTTTGATGTCATAGACATCCTGAATGTTGCTTGAGGACCTCCAATGTGTCTTGGAGCACTTTGAGAGGAGCTGGCTCGCCGGTTCAGTTGAGGGTGGGCTCCTCACAGTGATCTGTCTCCTCCAAGGTCACTCAACTGTAAGCTTCTCCTTTGCATACATACTCCTAAAGCTGTCTTTTTAGAATCAGTGACTGGCTACTTCATGGCTCAGCTGTGCTGTAGTTTTCCAAGTAAAAGAAAGTTTGGTAACATTAGGAAAGAAAATATTTCTGAGATAGGCAACTCCTGACCTGTATGAAATTGTACATTCTGCCATCTTATCACAATAAATACATCCATAAACATGCTTATATTTGATTGACTTTCTTCATCTTTTAAGATGAAGATAATCACAAAGAGAACATGAAGAATATTTTGCTCATTTATCAAGAAATATTGTTTGATCATTATGATTAAATTAAAAAAACAGGCTACCACTTGTTGCAATGCTTTTTATTTAATGGATGGTTTAGTGTGTTCTTTCTTTTCTTTCCTGTAAATAGTAATCCTATCTTGATTGTATTCAGTTTCTATTTTTTTGGCAAAACTGCTTCATAGGTGGTGGAGTGTATTTCTCACCCAGGTCAGGTGATATTGGTTGTCTTTCTTTCTTTTTGTAGGGTTCATGACTATTAACAATCATTGCCTAGATTTGCTATTTTATTCAGAGTTTACAAAATGGGGATTTTTTAATCGTCTTCCTTTTGAGTTATTATAATACTTTCATAAAGAGAAACTTTTCGTCATCAACTATTTGAAATCTAGTTAGTAAAGAAAAAGTAGGTTAAATACCTGATTCTTTTTCTGGTTTTTAAAATCAGGTTTATTTTTAAAAAATGTATTTCCATAGGTTTTTGGGGAACAAGTCATATTTGGTTACATAAGTAAGTTCTTTAGTGGTGATTTGTGAGATTTTGGTGCACCCATCACCTGAGCAATAGACATTGAAGCAAATTTGTAGTCTTTTATCCCTTACCCCTCTCCCACCCTTTCCCTCAAAGTCCCCAAAGTCCACTGTGTCATTCTTATGTTTTTGTATCGTCATAGCTTAGCTCCCACTTATGAATGAGAACATATGATGGTTGGTTTTCCATTCCTGTGTTACCTCACTTAGAATAATAGTCTCTAATCACATCCAGGTTGCTGTGAATGCCATTAATTCATTCCTTTATATGGCTGAGTAGTGTTCCATTATATGTATGTATGTATATACATATATATGTGTGTGTGTGTATATATACATATTTCCACCATATATATATAATATGTTTCCATCATATATATAGAATATGTATTTTCATATATGTGGTGTATATATATATATATATATATTTTTTTTGGAAAGAAAGAAAGAAAGAAAAAGAATAAAGAAGAGGAGGAAAAAGGAAGAGAAAGAGAGAGAGAGAATGGGAGTATTGCTTTCTTGCCCAGGCTAGAATGCAGTTTAGTAATGGGTATTGAAAACCTCTTTTATACCAATAATTATACTTGATGTAAACAGGAAGGAATAAGGGAAGAAAATAACAAATGAGCAGCCAACCAATATTTCATTTAAACCTATGAAATGCTATGCGATTACTGAGGAGTGATTTACTTCCAATTATGTAGTCACTTATGGAATAGATGTGAGGTGGTAATGTATGTTTTGTGTATTTGAAGTGGAGAGTTCTATAAATGTTTATTAAGTTTACTTGTTCCGGGTCTGAGTTCAAGTCCTGGATGTCCTTGTTAATTTTCTGTCTCATTGATCTATAAAATCGTTAGCTCTTCTTGTTACACTGATCCTTTTGCCATTATGTAATGTCCTTCTTTGCCTCTTTTGCTCTTTGTTGCTTTAAAGTCTACTTTATCAGAGGCGAGAATTGCATCTCCTGCTTTTTATTTATTTGTTTATTTTTACTCTCTGATTGGTTGATAAATCTTCCTCCTTCTCTTTGTTTTGAGTCTTTGCATATCGTTGCATGTGAGATGGGTCTGGATGCAGCATACCAATGGGTTTTGGCTTTTTATCCGATTAGAATATATATAATTTTAATACTGGCATTTGATGCTAGCTGGCTGTTTTGCCCATTCGTTAGTGTAAATTTTTCGTTGTGTTAATGTTCTTTTCTTTTTGATATATTTTTGGAAAGGCTGATATTGGTTGTTCCTTTATATGTATAGTGCTTCTTTCATAAGCTCTTGTAAAGCAGGCCTGGTGGTGGTGAACTCTCTAAGTACTTGTTTGTTCGCAAAGGATTTAATTTTTCCTTCGATTATAAAGCTTAGTTTGGCTGGATAGGAAATTCTGGGTTGAAAGTTCTTTTCTTTAAGGATGTTAAATATTGGTCCCCACTCTTTTCTGGCTTGTAGGGTTTCTGCTGAGAGATCTGCTGTAAGTCTGATAGATTTCCCTTTATAGGTAACCTGACCTTTCTCTCTGGCTGCCCTTAGTATTTTCTCCTTCATTTCAACCCTAATAAATCTGGCAATTTTGTGCCTTGGGGTTGGTCTTCTTGAAGAATATCTTTGTGGTGTTCTCTGTATTACCTGGAGTTGAATATTACCCTGCCTTGCCAGGTTGGGAAAGTTTTCCTGAATGATATCCTGAAGAGTATTTTCCAACTTAGATTCATTCTCTTCATCACATTCAGGTACACCTATCAAACGTAAATTAGGTCTCTTCACATAGCCCCATATTTCCTGGAGACTTTGCTCATTCCTTTTCATCCTTTTTTTCTCCAATCTTGTCTTCTCATTTCATTTCACTGAGCTGGTTCTCGACTTCTGATATCCTTTCTTCTACTTGATCAATTCGACTGTTTAAACTTGTGCATGCTTCGCGAAGTTCTCATGTTGTGTTTTTCAGCTCCATCAATTCACTTATAATCCTCTCTAAATTGTCCATTCTCATTAACATGTCGTCAAACCTTTTTTCAAGGTTCTTAGTTTCTTTGCATTGGGTTAGAACAAGTTCTTTTAATTCACAGAAGTTTCTTATCACCCACGTTTTGAAACCTGCTTCTGTTATTGGAACACACTCATAATCTATTAAGCCTTGTTCCATTACTGATGAGGAATTGCGATCCCCTGTAGAGGGAGAGGCATTCTGATTTTGAGTATTCTCTGCCTTTTTATGCTGATTTCTTCCCTTCATTATATATTTATCCATCTGTTGTCTTTGTAATTACTGACTTTCTAACTAGGTCTCTGAGCAGACGTCCAACTTATTGATTCCCAGCGCCGACATCTGAGCAATCCACTGCGCCAGCCAAAATAGCGGTGTTAAGATTGATGGTGCTTTTCTGCCCGGGAATCTCCGGACTCTGCACCAAAAACTGGCATGCTAAGGCACCAGCAAAACTGCCACGCCGGCCACAAGAGTCGCCCTGGTGACATGTGGGGCTCCTCTGCTGGGAATCTCCTGGTCCATGAGCAACAGATATTCATCTGAAAGTGTGGCGTCCTCTCGTTCTCTGCGCTTTCACTGGGAACTATGAGCCCGAGCTGCTAGTGTTCAGCCATCTTGGATCTCTCTCGTGTATATATATATATATATATATACACACACCATAGTTTTTTTGTTAACTCGTTGATTGATGGGCATTTGGGTTGGTTCCACATTTTTGCAACTGCAAATTGTGCTGCTATAAATATGTGGGCAAGTATCTTTTTCATATAATGATTACTTTTCTTCTGGGTAAACACCCAGTAGTGGGATTGCTGAATCAAAAAGTAGTTCTACTTTTACTTTTAGTTTTTTAAAGAATTTTCACACAGTTTTCCATAGTGGTGGTATTTGTTTCCATTCCCACCAGCAATGTAGAAATGTTCCCTTTTCACTGCATCCCCACCAATATCTATTATTTTTGATATTCTGATTATAGCCATTCTTGTGGGAGTAAGATGGTATTACATTATGGTTTTGATTTGCATTTCCCTGATTGTGGGATGTTGAACAATTTTTCATAGTTTGTTGGCTATTGTATATCTTCTTTTTAGAATTGTCTATTCATGTCCTTAGCCCACTTTTTGATGGGATTGCTTTTCTTGCTAATTTGTCTGAGTTTCTCATAGATTCTGAATATTAGTCCCTTGTCAGATGCCTAAATTTTGAAGATTTTTTTCCCACTTTGTGGGTTATTTGTTTACTCTGCTAACTGCTCCTTTTGCCTTGCAAAATCTCTTTAGTTTAATTAAGTCCCACCTACTTATCTTTGTTTTTATCACATTTGCTTTTGGGTTCTTGGTCATAAAATCCTTGCTTAAGCCAATGTCTAGAAGATAATGTTATCCTACAGAAGTTTTACAATTTCAGACCTTAGATTTAAGACCTTGATCTATCTTAAGTTGATTTTTCTATAACGTGAGAGATAAGGATTCAGTTTCATTCTCCTACATGTGGCTTGCCAATTATCCCAGCACCATTTGTTGAATAGGTTGTCTTTTCCCCACTCTATGTTTTTGCTTGCTTTGTCAAAGTTGAGTTAGCTGTATATATTTGGCTTTATTTCTGGGTTCTGTCTTCTCTTCCATTGGTCTGTATGCCTATTTTTATACCAGTATCATGCTGTTTCGGTGACTATGGCCTTAAAGTATAGTTTGAAATCAGATAATGTGATGCCTCCAGATTTTTTCTTTTTACTTATTCTTGCTTTGGCTATGCAGACTCTTTTTTGGTACATATGAATTTTATTATTGCTTTTTTTTCTAGTTCTGTGAATGATGGTGGTATTTTGATGGAACTTGCATTGAATTTGTAGATTGCTTTTGGCAGTGTGGTCATTTTCACAATATTTATTCTACCCATCCATGAGCATGGGATACACGTCCATTTGTTTGTGTTGTCTAGCATTTAATTCAGGAGAATTTTGTAGTTTTCCTTGTAGAGGTCTTTCACCTCCTTGGTTGGGTGTATTCCTAAGTATTCTATTTATTTGGAGCTATTGTAAAAGTGATTGAGTTATTGATTCAATTCTCAGCTTGGTCACTGTTGATGTATAGGCGAGCTACTGATTTGTGTACATTAATACTGCATCCTGAAATTTTGCTGAATTCATTTGTCAGTTCTATGAACATTTTGTAGCAGCCTTCAGAGTTTTCTAGGTATACAATCATATCACCAGTAAACAGCAACAGTTAGACTTCCTCTTTATTGATTCAGATGCCCTTTATTTATTTCTCTTGTCTGAATTTTGTGTCTAGGAATTCAGTACTATGTTGATTAGAAGTGGTAAGAATCGGCATCCTTGTCTTGTTTTAGTTCTCAGGGAATTCTTTCAACTTTTTTCCATTCAGTATTTTATTGGCTGTGGGTTTGTCATAGTTGACTTTTATTACATTGAGATAACTCCCTTGTATGCTGATTTTGTTGAAGGTTTTACTCATAAAATGATGCTGGATTTTATCAAATGCTTTTTTCTCATTAGTACACATGTCATTGGAATTAGGAACAACCAGATAATTCAGGTTAATATTCTCATCTCAAAATACTTAACTTAATGAAACATTTAAAGCTCCACAGATTTGTGTTTTAAACTATCTGAAACTGTTTGAGCAAATTTTTTATTTGAAGTGAATTCAGAAGTCAGGACAGAAACCAGACTGGGTCCAGGACCATATCGAATCTAATAGTTAACTGGATTAGATCCAGTTAGAAGTCGGAATGTTTGACTGGGTCAGAAAGAAACGCAGTAAATGGCAATACTGCAAGGAGTAAAAGCTCTGGCTTTCAGAAATTCATGGGAATTTCTGAGTTTTATCCATTTTGCTGCTTGTTCTTCTGTATTTAAGTAGGAAAAAAATCATTGACTAAGTTGCACAAGGGGATCCAAGAGCCAAATCCAAGTTTTAATGTCAAAATGGGATTCTTAGTTTCTGAAGAACTGAGTAATCCACCTTGCAGCTATGCCTACATTTATATGTATAAGTATTAGGCCCCAGAAGCAGCAAATGCTTACAAAAATGGCAAAATCTTACCATAGATAATTTAAAATTACAATGGGACGTTCCAAATGAACAGCATCGCACTTTAAGAAGTGCATTTAAAGCTGAAATCTCCTGAATTAGGCTGATCCAGGGATGCTGGCTGAAGCTTCTAAAAAGCCAGAAGCTTCTGAAAAATGTTTCAACATTTGTATTACCCCCTTTAAAATACTTTTTATAAAAGGAAATCAAAAACCTTAAGCAACCAATTGCAAAGAAGAAACAGAATCTGCTAACTTTTTGACTTAGTTATCATCCCCCTCTAAAGACTAAAAGAAATCAGGATAAAGTGTTTATACAAGATATGCCCTTAGGTAAAGTAGCCTCACTTCTTTTTCGGAGTTACTCATGCTGAGCGCAGATGCAGACAATGTTGTCTTTGCCCTATTTCTTAAGGGTCTCCACCCTGAACTCAGTAAATTTTTGTGATACCACTAGATATTTTGAAACTCCTTTGTAATAGAAATTTACACCTAGAAAAGAAGTCTCCCTCTGTAAGCATGTCTGCCTCTATGAACCTGGAGGAGATGGAAGACTGAGTCACTTAGAAACTCTTATTATTTGTTTAAATTTATATAACAAGTCTCATTTTTGTTTAAGGTGCTTTTTCTGGCCTTCTTGTCTTAACTGGGATTTTACCTCCACCTTTCCTTGTTTGGGCAACACTGGTACACTATTTAGGCATAAAGTTATAGCTGTATGTTTCTGAGATACGAAATTTCTATCTTGTTTCACCTAAGAATTGTCTCTTTAGAAATAATAATTTGTGATTTCCTAATCAACAATTGCTTAGGAAAATAAACAGGAAATTAGAAGATTGACAGTCTGAATGTAGAAAAGAAAAATTATTTGGAATTTGGCCAAAAAAAAAATCTGACTGAAAGCTGTAAGAACTATTTCTATCTGTGTCTGTATGTTGGTATGTTTATGTGTTATGTATACGTGGTATTTTTACGTGATTTAAGATAATATTTGGTAAATAAGGCTAGTTTAAAAGTTGTTGGTAAAATAAAATAGGAATATCTTCAGATTTGCCAGCATTAAATATAATTTAGACATTTTTTCACCTGGGCCTAATGGTCAAACTGGTATATGCTATCCTAAAACATGTTTTAGGGTCATAAAACTGCTCCTGCAGTATTTTTGATATATGCTTGATTTCCTATAAGCTAAAGCTGTAAGTGCTGGCTACTGGTCTCCCCTGAAGTCTTGCCCGCATCTTACTGTGAGATTAGTGTCTTTGGTTTTGAGCCTCTAGATTCTAGGGTCTACATAGTTGGCCATAGGGAGGCCTGCAGGCATATGCATATCCTCAACACATGTACCACCAGCTACAAGGCAAGATCCCATTCTCCCTAGTCCAGGTATACCTTCTGACAATGTCAGGAAGGTTTGTATCCTGCAGACATCATCTTCACAGCTCTAGTCTCTGTCCTAAGCTTTACATCTGCTATGTAAATTCTGAATCCAGACAAGCCCTGTCTTTCATAGTTACCCTGTCATATGAATAACTGGGAACCCTGCAGAACAAAAGAAGGCAGTAGAGATGATACCTGTGTTGTTAAAAATTATTTTTAGTTACTTAAAATGAATAAAAATAAATAAAAGTCATGTTAAATTAAGTAATAAATATTCATAAAATATCTTATTTCTAAGCAAGTTAAGATTCTGAAACATTAATTATTAGACATACATTTAACTTTTTATACTTTGGCATCTTATTTTATATAGTATAAAAATCTACATATATTTATATCTGTTAATAAAAAATTGAGAATACATATCTTTCTAAATTATACAGAATAATTTTCATCCTTAAATGTTGTTATAAAATGGTTTAAATTATATATTTTCTAGATTTTTTTCACTGATAGGGTTGTTAACATTAAAAATTGTAGTTGATATACATAATTAAAACTGGTGAATATAAGAAAAACAATTCTATATACAGTGTATAAGGAAAAGTAAGTTATATTTTTTGCAAGGAAAGTTTTAAAGGCATGAAAATGTGTGTTTGTTGAGAAAAAATAATTTTGTACAGTTTATTTATGTACAAGTTATTTAATGTTTGTTATGGTTTGGCTCTGAGTCCTCATCCAAATCTCATCTTGAATTATAGTTCCCATAATCCCCATGTGTTGTGGGAGGGACCTGGTGGGAGGTAATTGAATCATCAGGGTGGTTATCCCCATGCTGTTCTTGTGATAGTCAATTAGTTCTCACAAGATCTGATGGTTTTACAAACCGCTTTCCCTTTTTGCTTGGCATTTCTCTCTCCTGCCACCATGTGAACAAGAACATGTTTGCTTCCCCTTCTGCCATGACTGTAAGTGTGCTGAAGTATCCAGGCATACAGAACTGTGAGTAAACTAAACATCTTTCCTTTAAAAATTGCTCAGTCTCAGGTATTTCTTCATAGCAGTGTGAAAATGAACTCGTACAGTAAATTGGTGCCACAGAAAGTAGGGTGCTGATACAAAGATACTCCAAAATGTGGAAGCTATTTTGGAAATAGGTAACAGCCTAAGGCTGGAACACTTTGGAGAACTCAGAAGAAAACAGAAAGATGTGGGAAAGTTTAAAACTTAGAGACTTATTAAATGGCTTTGATCAAAATGCTCTTAGTGATATGGACAATAAAGTCCAGGATGAGTGGTCTCAGATGGAGATGAGGAACTTATTGGGAACTGGAGTAAAGGTGATACTTTGTATGCTTTAGCAAAGAGACCGGTGGCATTTTGTTCCTCCCTAGAGATCTGTGGATCTTTGAACTTGAGAGAGATGACTTAGTGCATTTCTCCATTTTCTAGGGAGGAATTCAAGCCCACTGCAGAAATTTGCATAAGTAACTAGGAGTCAAATGTTAATCACTGAGAGAATGGGGAAAATGTCTCCAGATCATGTCAGAGACCTTTGTGGCAGCCCCTCCCACCACAGGCCTAAAGGCCTTGGAGAGTAAATAGTTTCATGGGCCATATCCAGGGCTTTGCTGCTTTGAGCAATCTTGCAACTTGGTGTCCTGTGTCCCAGCCATGGCTAAAAGGGGCCAATGTACAGCTCAGGCCATTGCTTCACAGGGTATAAGCCCCAGTCTTTGACAGCTTCCACACGGTGTTGGGCCTGAGGGTAGAACTCCACCTAGATTTCAGAGGATGTATGGAAATATCTGGATGTTCAGGCAGAAGTTTGCTGCAGGGGCAGAGCCCTCATGAAGAACCTCTGCTAGGGCAATGAAGAAGGGAAATGTGAGGTTGGAAACCCCAAACAGAGTTCCCCCACTGGGGAACTGCCTAGTAGATCTGTGAGAAGGGGGCCACCATCCTCCAGACCCCAGAATTTTAAATCCAACAACAGTTTGTGCCATGCAACTGAAAAAGTCACAGACACTCAACACAGTTTGTGAAAGCAGATGGGAGGGGGGATGTACCCCGCAAAGCGAAAGAGGTGGAGCTGCCCAAGACTGTGGGTGCCCACTACTTTCATTAGCATGACCTGGATGTAAGACATGGAATCAAATAAGATCATTTAGAAATTTTAAGTTTTAACTACAGCCCCGTTGGATTTTAGACTTGCATGAGGCTATAGCCTATTCGCTTTGGCTTCTCTATTTGGGACTGGTGTGTTTATCCAATGCCTTCACCTTCATTGTATCTAGGAAGTAACTAACTTGCTTTTGATTTTAAAGGTTAATAGGCAGAAGGTACTTGCCTTGTCTAAGGTGAGACTTTGGACATAGACTTTTGAGTTAATGCTGGAATGAGGTAGACTTTGGAAGACTGTTGGAAAGTTGTTAATGTGTTTTGAAATGTGAGGACTTGAAATTTGGGAGGGGCCCAAGGTGGAATGAACGGCTTGACTCTGTCCTCACCCAAATCTTATCTTGAATTGTGGTTGCCATAATCCCCATGTGTGATGGGTTGGACCTGAATCATGGGGACAGTTTTTCCCATGCTGTTCTCATGAAAGTGAATGACTTCTTATGCGATCTATTGGTTTTATAAGGGAATTTTCTCCCTTTGCTTGGCACTTCTCTCTCCTGCTGGAATGTGAAAACGAATGTGTTTGCTTCCCCTTCCACCACTGTAAGTGTCCTGAGGACTCCCCAGCCATGGAGAACTGTGAGTCAATTAAAGCTTTTTCTTTAATAAATTACCCAGTCTCAGGTATTTCTTCATAGCAGTGTGAAAATGAACTAATACAAAGATAATTTCAAATTGAAGAAATAAAAACATATCAATAAAGCTAAGTTACTATTGTGAAAAAAAGAGGATAGAAAAAATGTAAGAGATTATAAAGGATTTATGGAAACAATATGTGATAAAAAGCTAACTGGGATTTAATGGGTTTGTTTATAAGGTTTTATTAAAATTAACTTTAGTATTGATAATACACTAATACAAACATAACATTTGGTTTTCCCTTTTGACCAAGATTTTAATACAGTATTCATAAGACATAAAATATTTTTGTTCACCTTTTGATTAAAAACGAACTTTTATGAAAAAAAAGAGACTGAGATATGTGAGAATGAGACAAATATTCTGTCCAATACTGTTTTTATTAGGTATTTGATTATTTGGAAAACTAAGTTTCTTCTCTATGAAATAATAAAAATATTTGCTTCTTAAAAATTTGAATCCTATAATTATTATTTTGGCAAAATGAATGGTTATTATTTTACAGTGACTTGTGTGTGACCTTATTTTGATTAAGTGTTTAAAATCGTTGACATCTTTGACTGGATTCCACAAATCAATTTCAAATTCAAGATTAAATATTTTTTGATCTCCTAATTTAGAAGGACTTTAACTTTGGAGGACTAAAGAAGACCGCTGCAGCATCTAAAAGAGAGATAATCAGTCTTACATGGTACGTTAAATTATATGGGAAGAATTGTCAAAAATGAAATAATGTTTAATCTTCTTTGAGTTATATTTTAATGGATTTGTTATTACTAAACTTTTCAAAATTCTATGACAATCCTAAAATTTTGATACATGATATATGTTATCAGACATAATTATGGTTATTATGCTGAATTATTGTAGGCCAAATGTTCTTGTCAATTGCATCTTTAACCATAATCATATTAAGTCCTGACCAATGTTAATTGTTTAATTTTGAGGCATTCTCTCTCTCTTTGCAAGAAATTATAATCCTAAACTGTTGTGTCTTCAAGGAGGTTCATGAAAAGAATACAAAGGACCTTGCCAATCACTCCTGAAAAGAGATTTTTGACAAAATTTAGATCGTATCATTTGGACTGGGTAAGAATTCCCAGAACTCTAATGAAGAGACAGACTGGTTTATAAAATGGCTAACCCAACAGGATAAGAACTAATTGCATACCAAGACAAAACCTTGCCAGAGTTTCATGCTAAATTATCCAGTATTGAATTTGTTAAGATAAGCAATTTGAGTGAACTTCATGGTCCAAGTCTATGATCCTATGATAACCCACTTAATAAACAGTGCTATGGATCTGAAGTTGAGAAACCAAATTGATATTTAAGTAGGTATTATTTAATGATAAGCATGGATTCATGGAGAGCATAGATAGCCCCCTGCTCATTTTTAAGTTCTTTGCTTTTTCTTCCTGTTTTTTAAGCTTCCATTATTAAAATCTCTGTGCTCCATGACTCTTTGTAGAAGAGATAAAATAATCCAGTATATTAACTAACTCAATCATATGTTTATAGATGAACAAATGGCAATCATTGGTTGAAAACCATTTTATAAATTTGAAACAGTCACCACGATCAATCCAATTATCAATGTTTGGTCAGCTAAATTCCTGAAGGACTATTTGAACATTTGTAGAAAAATTTCATTTAATTGTCAATTTCAATACATATTTTCTGGTTGTATAGCAGCTTTTTTAATGCAAAAAGCCTGATGGTATTACAGTTGCTGAAAGGTTATTAGGAAATATCTTTCCTTCATGGAGCATGCCTAAAAAAATCTTTAGTGATGGAGGTACTTGTTTCACTAGACTCATTGCAAAACAAATAAAGTATTTTAGATACAATAGCATTAGACAAAGCTAACTGAATCAACTAGATTGCCTCAGTCAAAAGTATTGCAGATTGATTACAATTAGATCCACTTCCCCTGGAAAACATAGTTTGACTCATTACAAAATTGTTGCTGGCTTATCCCCAATATTAGAACCTCATGTATCTTTCGGATATGACTAAGTGTTGTAAGATTTTAATGCATTACATTAAAGTGTATTTTCCCTAGGTAAAGGAAGCTTTTCATGATCCACCAACTGAAGACAATCAAACCCTTCAGGATCTATAACCTAGACATTTGGTTTTGTGTAAACCAGCAGATAAAACTGTACTCGCCACTCACAATGCAGCAAAATTTTGGAACCTCAAAGCTTGGGCCTATAATCTCATAATTCAGTGGACCTCTTCAGACTCTTGGAACTGTGTGCATATTAGAAACCTTAAAGTAAAGCTAATCAGACAAGTTTCTCCCCAGAAGTAGACGGTGTCTTAGATGTGAACAGCTTTCCTATGATCAAGGATTAATATTTTTCTGCTCTCATAAAACTCTTATCTCTCTTAATTTTGTTTTCTTTCTTAAACTTCTACGAATTATAATACTGAAAAAGGAGCCTTTTGTGCACCCATGGGGTATACTTTAATTTGTTCAGGATTTCACTGACAATTTTATACATTGGAAGCCTTATGCCCTGATGGATGGAATATGAATGTCCAATGTGAGCTAGGAATTTTCATGGTACCTTTGTTGCCCCGTAGTCAGAAACAGAATATTGATTCACTCCTCTTAACCTACATCATAGAATGGAGAGAATGTTGCAAGGAGGCCTTTACTCTTCTGGATGGGCATCATTTACTAGGTCCCTTTTTTATGATTTGGAGTATATACAAATGAGGCAATGATCAGAAATGTATCCCTTTTAATAGGCACTGTAGCAGATTCTATTGCAAAGATTATGGTTGCACAACAGACTGCTTTATATTTTATTGCTAAAGTTGAGCTAGATAATAGAATTTCTCTCCTGGCTAAATAGAGAGTAATCATTGCCATTGCTGACACTTCTTTTGCACATAGATGAATACATCATGTATCATAGAGACTCAGTAGCAGGAGATTAACAAATGGGCTACTTAGTTAAAAAAAATACACTCTTTATGTGGTTCATTATATATTTTTTTATTTAGTTGGTTTGGTTCATGGGGACCCTGGCTAAAGGGTATACTCCCAGCTGTTGTTATAATCCTCCTGAGAGTTATAATAATAGTCTTCCTGGTGTGCTTTATTCTCTCATAAGTTTTTAATGCAGCCATGCAGAGACTGCCAAATGTCTCTTTTCAACTCAAATGACAAAAACTCAAAGAAATACGTAATCCTGAGGACACTGGAACCTGTAAATGACATATTGAGACCGGAAACCCAAAATGAGGTAACTGGGAGTAGTGCCAAAACTAGAAATTGTTAAACAAAATTATGGGAGGCAATTTTCTTGGATTGAACTCATGCACTAGGTCGACAAACCACACCCAAATGGGACACTAATACTTAATGCTACATAATCAAACTGAAACTTGAAGAAAGCAGATAGTTCCCAAGACAGATTATGTTTTTTCACCTGAAAACAGTAGATTTCAGTGTAATAGAGAAATCCCTTCTGCTCTAATCCTTACAAAATAGTTTCCTGAAGTAATCATTCAGGTTTCCTTTTTTCCATTGTTCCCATCTTAAAAAACCTACTGTTCTTCTATTTTCCAGTGGAGTTTAAGACCAAGTAAGTCAATTTATCATAGTGACATAATGACATCAATGCTTAAAGTTTTGGTCAACCTCTCAATTTTTTAGCCTAAAGCTGTCTCCTTATATATTTTTTTAAGTTTAGACTAAAGATTTCTTCATACATAGTGAACTCTAACCTAACTGAATGTGTACACAGACTGTAACCTACTCTTGTTACAAATAGTCACATCTGAGCCAATCACAGCAGCTGCGTTTCAGCCAGTCACAGACAACCAACTGTTCAAACCACTTTCAAAGAAGGCAAACACTGAGTTGCAATCAATTCAGTTATTTTTCTATCTCATTTCCCTTTGCTGTCCATAAATATTTTGTGGACATGTGACAGCCCCCAAATCACTGAATCTATTCCAGTTTGAGAGGCTTCCTAAGTCTCAAAGTTTTCTTTGCTTAATTCAGCTGTTTAATTTAATTTATGTTAAGGTTATTTTTAGCACTATGTGCTCAACTACAATGGTAATCAATATACAAAATGACTCCTGTGAAGTTTGCTAAATTGATTAAATTATTTTTCAAATTTCCAGTTGCTTTCACCTTGGGCTCTTAATCACTGTATTAAAAGAACCAAAATTTTGTTTCTCAATACTAACTCCCCGGCAACTCTTTCCATCATAACAGTGACAATCTACTTAAGCACATAAACTATATAATTCTCCTAATGGTTTCCTAAAGTTATTTTAAGTTTTAAAATTTATGATTTTTATTGTGTTTTTAAATAAATATTTATAATTATAGAATTAATTTTTATTTTCCTTACCTATTTTGAAGGATCAATGTTAAGAATTGGTAAAATGATTGGAAAGACATGAAAACAAAATCTTATTGTTATTGAATGCTTAAATTTGACATGAGCTCATTGCATGATTTTATTTTCTGAATAAACAGATTCCATTCTATTCTTTGTGAAGTTAATAAAATAATGTGATATTGCATAAGATAGTAAATACAACTTCTGTTTTACAAAAATTCCTTTTATGGACACTGTTGAAAAAAAAAAGTATTTTTTTCCTCCATGAAATTAAGCTTCAGTGAAATTAATTGCTCAGAGCAACTAGTCTTTTAATTTTTTTTTAATTAGGCACAAATCAATCATCTGCTCAAACAGTAGGATTTAAAACACTGCTGTAAATGCTTATACATGCCATATTAACTAGGTGGGTTCCTTTTCCTGGTGGTTTGGAGATAAACTAATTATAAGCATATATTATTTAAACACCTATTGTATACAAAGCACTAAACAAAGCAATCTTTCTCAAGCAAGTACTTAGATTGACAAACTATCACTATTCCACTAAGAGGAACAAAGTAATATAAAAATAAGTCCTTGTTCCAGCCAATTGCATTCGCTAAGTAATTCATTACTTACTTAAAATTAAGAATAGAGCTCATTTTGGAGAACTGGCTCCAATAGCTGAAATGGTTTATAAGCAAATTCTCTAAAGTTTTAAATATAGTTACTGCTCAGTTTTATTCATCTCTATATCCATATTTATTTTGATATTTGAGGAGCCTATTGGTTGAAAATGTAGAATAGACAGAGTTAACCTGGTAAGATATACAAGTAGGCATCAAATATATAACAATACACTAAGCAAACTTTACTCACTCCTCCTAATTGAAAACAGAGGTAGCTCTACCATAATTGTCTATATTGATCAATTTAACCACCTCTTGCCTGACTGGCTTTCAGAACATAAAGTCCTGCACTCAAAAAAGACATTGTGAATGCTGTTCCAGAGTGAGGCTATATTACTAGCAGAGGCAATGCTGTCCTCACAGGGGTGCAGTGAGATAATTACTTCATCTAAAGAAGCAAGATTTTCCTGTTGACAGGTGGTGGTGAAAAAAAAAAAGTAAGATTGATGAATTAGCAAGAATAAGACCAGATAGAAAGAGGGACCAGAAACCACTGACCTAAAGGAAACTGAAGAGAAAAACATCTGAAGTATGGATTTGCTATTTGTATAAAGTGTCTCAGTGTCTACATGTCCAGATGTACAAAGTTTTAGACTCACATAATTTTCTAGCTGCAAAATGTCAAAATCTTGTAGCTATTCCTCTCATTTTTTGTATCAGAACACTGAGACTCAAAGCAACAAAGGCTGGGTTGGAACAAAATCTCAGATATCCTTCCTGCCATTTCTGAGTCTCTTTGACAATGACAGCATCATGTATAAGTTTTAAAGCCCTGTATACATGTTAGGTATTAATAGTTTGTAGTACTTGTTGTTTTTAACAGTCACACTCTTTTACTGGTGGCATAGGGCCTTTACAAGACGTGAGCCTCAATTAGTTATTGTATGATGATCTGTGCCTTTCCTGAGGCAGTTTCTCATCTTTCTGTGAACTTTAATTGCAGCAGACTTTTATGAAATGGAAAAAAACTGAAACTTAGATAAACTTAAAATTCATAATATGAAGAAATAAATATATGCAAATAACATGTCCTTTTATCTAAAGTAAAAATAACTTCCCTATCTCCATGATGATGACAGAGGTAGTACTGTATTAAAACTAGGGCAAAGGAAAATATCAGAAAACAAAGTATATTGTCTATGTCTTGGGGAGCATGAGGTTTGAAGCAGAGGAGCATTTTGTTATGCTTATCTATCACCATCTTTTAGAAAGTTTCTGTGTAGAGTCTACACAGCATGGCACACCATGGCAATTTAACAGGCACGGTAAATTGTCTCAACCTTCATTATGAATTCAGTGAAGATTTTTTAAGGACTGTATGTACATGTCAAACACTATGCTAAGCAATAAAAGTTCAAGGGAATGCTTACAAAGGAGACACAGACAAAGTTTCAATTAAGATTCATTAGGGTGATCTCTAAAATTCAAAGAGTAATAATAATGTAATAGCAATTCAGGCTTTAGAATTTGTAGAAAACTTAAAGAAGACGCAGCAGAGTTGGAAACTTTTGCATTATTAAGTAGGTGTTTAAATGTATTCGAGGAAGAGTAAAAGGCTTTAGAGAGGTATAGGTACATAGCTCTTTTAGGTAATCAAGAAGAGGTTTGATAGAGCTTTTATGAAAGGAATTGACAGCTAAAGATAGAAATGCATCCAAAAGTGGATGATAGGAACACAGGGAGTTCATTATGGGGAGAGTTTGAAAGATTTTAAAGAGGATATTGTTATGAGTTTCCAAAGATCATACTATGAAGTGACTTTTCAAGCCATGTAAGTTCAATACATTTACTTTGTGTTTTTCAATATAATGTATTTCTTGGTTTACCTCTTCTTTCCCTGGAGGTGGCTGTGGCTGCAGAAATACTGTTAGCTTCTCCTTTTCGTCTTTAACCCTATTTCTCCTGGTCTTCCTCCTCCTCTCTCTCTTCCTCTTCTCTACCTCCTCTACTCCTCCTCTTCCTTCTTCAACAATGTCATAACATTCTCTCAAAATTACTGGTACTTAAGATCTCAAAACTCTGTGAATCTAATTAAAACCAAGGAGCTTTCATATTGAGTTAATTAGATTCCATAGCTTGTTATGAAAATGTTGATTATTGCTCTGTTGCTTTGCCTACTCTGTAAGTATAATGCAAAATGTATGGGAAGTATTCTTTAGAATGATTTTGACTTAAAAACAAAAAATGCAATGTTTTCTAAAAATTTCTGACCACTTCAAATAGCATTATTAATTTGGAAGACATCAGTAATAATAATATTCATTTATCATATGCATGATATAAGCTAAACAATATTAATTTTCTATTGCCATATAACAAATTAGTATAAACTTAGCAGCTTGAAACAATATCTATATATTAACTAACAGTCTGAAGGTCAAAAGCTCAGTCACATATGACTGGGTCCTTTTCTCAAGGTTTTTAAAGGGTGAAATCCAAGTGTCAGCTAGGTTGTGTGTCTTTCTGGAACTTGTGGTTCTTTTTCTAGTTCATATTATTACTGGTAGAATTCAGGGGTTTGCAGTTGTAGTACAACTGAGGTTACTGTTCATTTGCTGGCTTTAAAATAGGGCTCATTCTCAGCTTCCAGAGGCAAGTAAAACATCTTTGAAATATAAATACAACCCCGTCCTTACACCTTCTTAAGGTTTGTATATCTCTGACACTTGAAAGGGCAGTGATTTTAATGCCTCACCTAATTTGGTCAGGCTCACATAGATATTCTTCATTTTGATTAACTTAGCTGATTGGATTGAGTAGAATCCTAGGTACACGAACTCAGGTATTTGAATCAAGGTATTTTTCAGACATACTTGCATTATATTTAGAAAATCTCTTTGCTATATAATTTAACATAATCAAGACAAGTATATTCTATCATCAACAGGTCCCCCATACTCAAGGGCAGGAAGTCACACAAGGGTGGACAGAAGTCATAGAAGACATCTTAAAAATTCTGCCTACCATATATGCATTCTGTTAAATGATTTATATGCATTATTTTGATATCTCAATATAATTTTATTGTCCAAGATTTATAGATAACTAAAGCCAGTCTTTAAGAGGATATAAAACTTGGCTTACTGGCCACAGTGGTTCACGCCTGTAATCCCAGCACTTTGGGAGGCTGAGGCCGACAAATCACCTGAGGTCAGGAGTTCGAGATCAGCCAGGCCAATATGGTGAAACCCCTTCTCTACTAAAAATGCAGAAATTAGCCAGATGTGGTGGTGAACATCTGTAATCCCAGCTACTCGGGAGACTGAGGCAGGAAAATTGCTTGAACCCAGAAGGCAAAGGTTGCGGTGAACTGAGATCATGTCACTGCACTCCAGTGGGCGACATTGAGACTCTGTCTCAAAAAAAAAAAAAAAAAAAGAAAGAAAGAAAGAAAGAAACTTGGCCTAGCCAGTAGGCTAAATGCAACTGAGTTGGATCTGAAATCCAAGCCCAAAATATTTAATATTATGAAATACTTCCTTGTTAACAGTTAATTAGAAATAACTTCTCATTTAACAAAAGTATTTAAATTATAACTTTTTAATGAAAAGTATAGGTAACATGTTGACTCTATTTTGTTTTTTTCATTTTTATGCTGATGTATACTGAGAATTCACATCAATATAAACCTGAACACCAAGACCTTTAATAATATTGTTAATATCTCTCAGGCGTGTGTGTGTGTGTGTGTCTGTGTGTGTGTGTGTGTGTGTGTTTAGTGTCCCTTTGGCAGAGTAAAGTAATACAAATAAGTTAAAACTGAACTCCTTTTCATAAAGGTCACTGATCCACAGATGTTGAAGGCAGAATTTTAAGATGTCCCCCAAGATTTTCAACCTCTCTCATACATACTTCATATAATGTCCACGAGTATGAATAAGATGAATTTTGCTCACATGGTTATGTAATATGGCACAGTAGGCTTAAAGATAAGGAGCTTAGCTGGTGGGTCTGACCTAAATTCACAAGACTTTTAAAAGCAGAAACGTCTGGTTACAGAAAGAAAACTAAGATATTTCATGTTTGAGAAGGACATTCTCTATTGCTCAGATAGAAAGGACCAAGTAACAAGAACTTAGAGCAGCCTCTGACAGCTAACAATGATCCAGGCTCAGCACCTAGCAAACCAACAGGACCTCTTATGACCACAGGATATGAATTCTACCAGCTGCCTGAAAGAGCTTGGAAGTAGGTCTTTCCCCAGATTAGCTTCCAGTTGAGGCTGTAGTCAGCTGACATCTTGGTGACATCTTAGCCTGGTGAGACGCCTAGCAGAAGATCAAAATTAAATGTATCAAATGCTTAACCACAGATATTGAAATAATAAATTTGTGTTGCTTTAAATTGCTAAGCATGAAGTAATTTTTTACTCAGCAATGGAAAAATACTAAACACATAAAAGAGAGTTTTTAATATTATGGATTCTTCAAACTTTCAGGTGAATTTCAAAAGCCTCATTGAGTTCTTTAAGAAAACGACACAGGCATGCTCAGACATGGACACTGGTTTCTTAAGAACCAAATTAGATTGTCTTCTCGATGCTTCAAGGAGCTCTACCCTTAAAACCCATCTGTTCAATAGCTGTAAGGCGAGATTTCCAGCTGACAAATAAGATTGCTCTCATGTAGACTCTCCAAGTTTGAAAAGGAGAGTTGTCACGCTTGGCTGGTTACTTGGAATGAGAGACTAGGTTTGGTTTATTGAAGCAACTGAGTTATAATAAACACTGATTCTCTTAAATCTCCATAAATTATAAAATAATATTAATAAAATGGTAAAATAAATGAGGGGGAAAATTAAGAAAGGCAGTAGAAATTAATAAAATAGAGGATCTGTGTTGTTGTTAGGTGATGAACAACTAAAACCTCAGTGAGACCTATAACCTGGACTTAATCTGGAATACATACTTGTACCTCACATACATGGAATTACTTTCATTTACAAAGCTTCTAGGCAGTCCAGCTGTTAAGTATTCTATATATCAGATATAAAGCTTATCATAATGCATGGCTTTTACAAAAAAAAAAAAATTGCAGTCTAAATTTAAAGTTATTTATCCCCAAAGGCCATTCCAAAAAGATATTTTTTCCCTCTTAAAGTAAAAAAAGAAATAAAAATAAAAAAAAGCAACACATACACCACACATTTTAAACAATAGCATTATCTCTGATATGTGCATACCTAATGTTTTTCCTTCCTATAAAATCATTATCTTGAAGTATTGGCAGTTCCCCTTATATGCACAGACTGATGAGCACAGGTGTGTGAAAGCCATATGGACACATTTTAGAATTCATCCTTTTCATTAAGGCTACATTAAATTTTATTACAGCACTTCGATAATGTTAGTTTTTTTTCATGCCTACATTATTCTATTTCATCAATATTTAAAATACAATGCCAAGACTATTTTATATTTTGTAATCAACAGGCAATGAAATTTAAATCAATAAGTACTTCAATTCTGACACATGCTGCTTGGGTTTAGAGAGAAATATGATATGAATTAGCATCCTCCCTTTAGATAAAATAGCTCATTCATTAAGGAAGATATTCATATATTGAGACACCATAACTTATTGGAAATACTCTAATAAAAAACCAATCACTTATGTTTTCATAGCAGTGTAATGCTCAGGAAGTAGGGATATGGAGTCAGAGAGTTGGTTTTAACAAAATTATTTATTAATGCAGTAGTGAAAAATACTGATTAAACCATTCCCTACTTCCTGCCAACTACAGTCACTTAGAGAGGACATACTGAAAGAAATCCAAAGTGCCAAAGAAACATTAAGATTAGAATGTAGTATTCTATGACATATATAGTCTTCTTAGCTAATACGGTCTTTGCTGTTTTTATTTTCTTTTCTAGTTTTCAGTACGCATTCACATCTTGATTATGATTAAGAAATATCTTTTCTTTCCAACTGTTTACCTACTTCCTGGAAAAAGTAGTAGCTCTCTATAGCATTATAGAGTTTCAGTGGAACCAAATTTTTGCCATTTAAAACTGGCACTATATTGAAGTATACATTGAGAAATAAATCAAATTAAAAATTTTTACTTTTTAAAATTTTGAAAATTTTAAGTTTTCACAAGTTGCCAAAAATATATATATATCTTTTATATGCCCCCAATCATTTCAAGTTCCATTGTAATTAACTATCTCACAAGTGGATGAGCATTTAAAACCAGACATGAGTTACAACATCTGTTAACACTTCTAGTGTCAGATTATATCACAAGATGGCTAGGAAGAGATTAGATGGAATTTTCCTGAAAATTACCTGACATTTGTCCCTCATTTCTCATTCATTTTTTAGGGAGACAAAAGTTTTTATTCTCTATTAAATGTGTAGGAATTCGAGGGACAGCGAAAGACGGAAAACAAATAGAAACTATAAATAGAAGTTGGAAGACACAAATCTATATATATATGAAATAAATCCTGAAAACCTAAAAAAAAAAAAAAGCAAAGAAAGGAATCAATGTTAGAGCTCAAAGGACCAGAATTGATAATTACATTCTGCCATCACAGCTTGAAATTAGAGCTCATTTTGTGTATAGAGTAAGACTGGTAAATATTCAGTTTGGATGTTGAATACAGATTGTTGATGGATTTGGAAGAAGACTCAGGCAATTTTCAGCTTTAGACTTGTCAACGTGAACTGGAATAACTTTGTTTATGAACCCCTAAAGCTGAACAGGATTTAAAAATAATAAAACCTACTACTACCGATTGTTTTTTCAATCTCAGTGGTGTTACACAAGTAAATAAAATTGTATTCCATCTCAGAAATTTCCCTGATACTGCAGAATTCTAAGTATGAGTGCTTTACATAGGTATCTGTAAGTTCAAGTCAAATACAAATTTGGCAACAGAGTACTTGCAGTATCCTTCCCCAGACGACATTTCTTTCATTTAACTGCCCAGGAAATCAAGGTAGGTAATGAAGCCTGAATCATGGCAAATGTCAAATCACTCAGTCTGCCCCATTTGAAGCATCCTAATAAAGATACCATGCTACCTTGGCTTGTCTGCGGGTCTGGCCTTTATGCAACTGGTTTTCATATACTAGCTTCTAGTTTCCACTTGTGTCTCAGGGTGAAGCTGTTGATATTTTGTGTGGGTACAATTTCTGTTACAGATCTGAGAGAATATAATCTTGCTGTGTTTTAGCAAATCGCTCCTCCTCTGATTTAGTGTTTTTGGGGGTCTTACATGGTATTGCTTTGTTCCTTTGCTGCTGATCCAGAAGCTTGAACTAGGTTTACCTTTAAGGAAAGTTATGTTCCATCACCTTAGTTGGGAAGTAGCCACATAAAGTATTTGAGATTCTTTTTCATGGGAGATTTATCTATTTCTACCCAATTACTTATGTATTTAATTATTCATGTCATTATGAACACATGAATGTTTACTTTATACTTCTGTTTTAATTCAATTCTTCTTTGTTTTCTTGTTCAAATTGTTCCAGCTTTGAGAGTTAGAAACTTTTGTAGTTGCTTCCTTTGTCATACCCCCATTAATAAAGGTTGTGGTTTTTAGCACACCTGCTTGCTTTCTGACACCATACTGTGCTCAACATTCATCTTGAATATTCCCTGCCCCTATCCTAGAATCAGGCATTATCCCTGACTCCTTTATTTGAGAGTAGTGTTAGAAACCAAGACTTGGGTGTGGTTTTGAGTGTATTTGTTGTGCTACTAAGGTGTCACTGCTTCTAGACCCTGACAGCAGGTAGAGCTTGGAAAATATAGATGTATAATATATGCTAAATGCATTTAAGATTATCAAGCAAAGGTCACTGCATATGGTTTAGACTCTATGAGAATTGTACCTACTAGAATTGGGGAGTTCACTGACTACACAGTCAAGTTCAACAGCTCTGATAAAGTTAACACTGAAGTGATTCATACAATCAACTTGTATGAAAATAGCAGAGATAGCCTATCTACTATTAGCACAAGCTGCCCATAGGAAGCAACATTTTAGGCTAAAAGCAATTGAATAATTGTATCTAACAAAAAGTCATTTAAAGATAAATATACATATACATATATGTCTTCCTAATAAGTTGGTTTACTTTCACTATGCTGAATGCTGTTCCTCATACTAATAAGTATATGAAACCATCATAATTAGTAAGGCAATTAAACAGCAAATATGAATAAGCTCTACAGATAAATTGTACTACATTTTACCTATAGTCAATAATATGGAGCTGTTCACTTAAAAAGATTGTTAAGAGGGTATATTGCATGTTTAGTGTTCTTACCACAATAAAATAAAACTAAAAAAATAAATATTTAGAATATTTTTAAATGCTTATTTTGAGGTAAAAAAAATGTACCATTAATAAATGAAATCAATATACAAAAATATTTCATTTTATCAAATTAAAAATATTTTAAATATGTTTTATATTATTTATAATGTCTTGGCACAGTGGTAGTGGAAAGTAACAGTAATATAGAAAATATTTAAATAAATGAGGGATTCTGCTTTGGGTCAAGAGGGAGTAATAGTAACACAGTAGAACAGAAATCTGCTTACCTCCCTCCAAAGAGGATAAAATATATAAAACAATAGTTTGCAAACATTTCACAGACAATAAAGCACTATCATCTTAAGAAGTAGAACAAGATAACAAAAACTAAAAAAAAAATTAAATTAAGGACTGCCGAAACTGATTGGCTTAAGAAAGTTTTCAGGATGCAATGAATGGAGAAAGAAATCAATAAAAACCTGGTAGATTCCCTGTCTTCAGAGAAAACTTTGGTTGTATTTAAGACATGTCAGGCTGAGAGAGGATGTTGACCAAAGGGCCTTTGTATTCCTCTCAACCGAATTAAACTTTAGATAGGTTTCTTTCTGCCAATTGGTCTTACCTTCCTTTTATTAGAACTTTTACTTTCGAAAATTTGCAGGGATAAATTCTTATTCTGCCTCTTTGAGATGCAGATCTTCATAAAATCCTTGTATACTCATCACTTTGGGAGGCCGAGGCGGACTCCCGATCATGAAGTCAGGAGATTGAGACCATCCTGGCCAACATGGTGAAACACCGTCTTTAATAAAAATGCAAAACTTAGCTGGGTGTGGTGGTGTGTGCCTGTAATCCCAGCTACTCGGGAGACTGAGTCAGGAGAATCGCTTGAACCAGGCAGTCAGAGGTTGCAGAGAGCTGAGATCATGTCACTGTACTCCAGCCTGGTGACAGAGTGAGGCTCCATCTCAAAAAAAAAAAAAGCCCTTGTATACTACTTGGACAACTTTGTATCGTCTTTCTCAAGAAACTGGAAGCCGTTTCTTTGAAATGTAACCATCAAAGAAGATAATGCCTCTATCTCTCAGTCACTATGGGAGGGTAGACACCTAGCTTTCATGGGTGCAAATTAGCAAATACAGGTGACTTAATCACAGAGAAAAACATTTGCATACTGAGGACTAATTCAATGTGCTCAGCACATCTCATTGATCAACCTTCCTTTTAATGTTCTTCAGTACATTTCCACTATCTCACCATAACTGTTCAAATACCCTTTCCTTCTGTTTTAGTGCAATTGAGTTCAGAGTGAGTTCTGGCCTCTCTCCCATTGTAATAATATTGAATAATATCTTCATTACTTATTCAATTTTGTCCCGGTCAAATTTTGATCTGATAATGTGAAAATTGACTAGTTGCAAAATACTTTTACTTTGTATATTGCAAAATAGAATTTACGTTTCAACCATATATTGGGCTTCTAGAGTTGCACAGTAGAAACTTTGAGAATGTTGGGAAGAGGGTGTGGATTGACTAGGAGAAAGGAAGTGCAAAGTAGTAAAAAGCTCAGAATATAGTAGAGGATGAAAAACTCAGGTGCTTACATATTGTGTTGTGAGTCAAAATAACAGCAACATGAGTCCTAGTGGAATTAGTTTGCCCCAAGCTTTACAACAGAACAATTCTCAGCAGGTTGTCGTAAATATGAAGACAAACTTCTCCCCAGAGGGAATCTGCTGCAGCTTCCTTATTTATGATATTTTAGAAAATGACTTCATCAGCTTTTTCTATTAACCACAAGGGAAGAATTCCTCTAACTTGTCCAAGGATGACATTTATTTTATATTTATGAAGATTTTGAGTTCAGTTGGTGTTTTGGTTTTTTTCCTTGCAATAATGATCTTGATTCTGACTTGGTCTATTACCTAATTCCCTATGTCTAGTTTCTTTATCTGTAATTTGGAGATAACAAGATGTGGAGTGGTTGCCAGGATTAAAGCAATTAATATATGTAAAGTGTTTAGTAAATATCTAACATAGTTAATGCTCTATAATTACGTATTATTATTATCATTAATCAAAGTCAATGCAGATCAGCAAATACAAGGAAGGAGAACTTTTTAAATGGTTGTTTCTTGGTAATATACAAAACAATGAGATATGGAATTTTGCATTCCCCGCACTTCATCCCTTACTTCTAAACTTTGCATAACATTTCTAAATTATCACTCTTCTGTACAATTTATTCACTAACTTAATGCTCAATCAAGAAGTAGCTCATTTCATTTATAAAGTGAATAACATTATTTACTTCATGTGCATTACACAGGAAAAAATATGTGCTTTTTACTTTGTTCAGTGAGCTACACTGAAACCTTAGATGAATAGAGTATAATTTAGAAAGCATGAAACATTCAGGATGGCTGCTTATATTCAAATAACAGAAAGATGGTAAACAAATCTCGATGACTAATGACACTGAAATATAGAGTATTGTTTAGAAAAATGAGGCTTCCTCTTATGTTTTTATCTTAAATAAATTACAGTAAGTTATATGTTTGTTGCAAGTTAATGAGTATAGTCTTTGTAAGTCATCTCTGATTCATATAGTATTTTACATTAAATCAGAAAAACTGACATGTTTTTCTCTTTGTGTTGTTATTCTGCATTAAAAAACTATCAAAAATAATTCAACTAAAATATAGCTTTAATTTTGATTCACTATAAAGTCATATTATTTCTAGAAATCTCTATGATTAAGGAAAAGGATGATATTTAAATTATTAAAGTTAAGTTGCTTTGGGTCTGTGAACTATTTTTGTATGTCAAAAAATAATCAATTGTTTAAACATGAACAATCTGATATCTCCCATAGTGTCAGTAAATGTATTTATTATTGAGATCATAGGAAAATTGTTTTTATAAATCCAGAATCATTGAATAAGCTATATAAACTTACTTGTCTCTAAGGTAGTTCTCAAAAAAATGAATAAAATGGCATTTCTAAATATCTTATGGGATATTGCCTTGCCTCACATTTGAAATGATTGCATTTATATACCCTAAGTATATTCTAAGCTCCCTACAATATTTTCAGTTACCACTAAGTTCTCACTGGGTTCTGAACATCTTTCTTTCATGCTGTTCATTTTCCTTAACTTTTGAAAAAAATTTAAGGGAGAATCCATGTAAACTATAAATTACCTTTAGTTCCTGATTCAACTAAAGGAATCAACAGACAATTGTCATATGTGATTTGTGTGTGTGTGTCTGTGTTAGCATGCCATTGTACCTCTATTTAGGGGGTATATAGTGTAGATCACTTCATTTGAAATATTCTGTAAAGGTATTTTAAGTATTAATTACAATAAAATAAACCTTAGAAATGTACCTAAAGAGACATATTTTCCTTTTACAATTGAACCTTCATAATATTCAAACTGCAATATAGTATATTTAATCACAGACTTAAGACCAAAATGTATGCCTAAGCATAGGGATAAGGAAATATTTTGCTTTGAAATGTTATTATTTTCCTTTTATATTTATGTTGCTATTTGAGATTAAATTTTTGTTGTTTGCTTCTCACAAAATTCTCAATACCAGGAGTTGGGAAGCATTATTCTTTGTTTTTCAGCTGATTGGTAATCTTCAGCATTGGTACTTTTCTTTGTCTTAATCTTAGTCATTTGAAGCACAGCCTCGTTTCTGAGCCTATCATCATGAGTGCTCATCTTAACTCTATTATTCAACACTCAGTATACTAATATCAATTTAAAAGGCCATTGAAATATGAGTTCAACCAAATATGATTTTTACATCAAGTCTCTCATTTCAGAAGTTTCTGATACTCAGCTTAGAATTTCTATAGTGTTATAAATTAGTCACACAAACTTTTTGGGTCATCTGAAAAAATCCAAATTATTATTATAATTTTTGCAAACAGCCAACAATTATTGTCACTTAATCTCTTAATTCACTTGATGATGAAACAATATAGAAAGGGGGTAAATAAAGTAGACTCTTGAAATCTGAATGTATTTCTTATTTTAGTAGTGGAACTAAAAATAATTTATGTACACAACACCTAGAATCTTTCACATTTTCGTATCTCAGTATGTCATTTCTATAGTATTACCATGTTCACCAAATAGCCTTTTCCTCCAGATTTGAATAATTAAAGAATTCTTGACTGCATGTGATTTGTTTAAGGTATCTCCCTGAAACCAAGTGATCTTTAATAATTCAACTACTTCAGATTAACTTCCCTGGCGTTGGTAATGCAATCCCATATTGCTAGCTTTCTTCACGTAAGAGAAAGACCCCTACCTGAAGCTTCCATCCAATGTTCATCCCTAAGACATTGTATCATCCATTCTACTAGTCTCCCAGAATGAGGATGCCAGGATACCTCTATCGTATCATCAGTCTCTTGGGTAGAGCTCAGTATGCTACCCTTTTTCAACAATCTGCATTCTAAGAATTTTTCATCTGAGTCTCCCTCCTTCTTTTTGTGGCTCCCTCTTCTGCTTGGGAGTGAGGAGTGCACAACTTAATTTTACTCAGTCATGCCTAATTTGTTTCCTTGTTTTTTCAGTTAGTTCTTTCATCTCGGCATGCTTCTTGTAATGCCCACCTCAGGACAAAGGTTCAAAATCAGACTGTAGGCTCAGAGATCCCTATGTTCTTTACCAGAGCAGCCCCCTTCCCAAGTCTTGTACCAAAGCTCCCAACACTTCTAAACTTCACTTTGATATCTTTCCTTTCAATACAACTAAATTTCATTTTGCCGTGTTTTAAATTTAATATCTCTACTTGAAAATATGCTTTTCTGTCTTCAGTACTTTTCTGCATTTGCTCAAGGAAATTTTTTAAAATACTGCTCCAGCACCCTACCTATTTCATATCCAAGCTCAAAAACCACAGAAATTACGGACATAGCCAAGATACCAAAATTATGCAAACATTCATGCATCCATGCACAGACACTTGAATAGATACATGTGTGTGCATATGTGTGTTTGTATATAAATAAGCATACTGTGCTTTTCTGCAGGGTTCATAAAGCTAAGAGCCAAACTGTTCAGCCTCCTCCGCTTATATCACAGGCAAGAACATCATCTTCTTTTAGGAAAAATAGTTGTATTTTTTCATTACATTCTAGGTTTCCATTTCAATTCTAGCACCTGGAAATTAAGAATGTTTCTGGAAATACAGAAACGCACACTTTTTATATTCTTACACATCTCATCCCAATATGGTACAAGAGTTTCATTAAGCCAAGCATAATGACACATCTGTTTCCAGACAAATTGTTTGAAAGGAATTATCATTAACCAATGGAAATACACTGTTATTTAAGAAAACTCTTTAATGTCTCAATTCTAATGTCTTAAATGTCTAATTTTAACCAAAATAATTTATATTACTCTTACAAAAATCACTGTTTAAGGTCAACTTTCTTTCACATAACATGAAATATTTATTATACACATTTTGAAACAGAATTCCCACAGTAAAATGCTACCTTGGAATAATTCTCTTCCTTAGCTTTCTCAAGGAAAGTAAAAAATAGGATATTTTTAAAACAACTCTGTCACCTTTTCCATGTCTTCCTTTCTGGAACTTATTTATTTTTCACTTGTGGAGTCACTTTATGGCTGGCAACATTTTTTTTTGTCACATCTATCTTTATTTTCATGAAGGCAGAGTCCCTCATAAAAGAGATAGACCATTTCCCCAACCAACCTTTTGTAGCCTCCTCAGTCAAAAATATTTGGCTACAAGGGCAGGAGGGAGGTTCTCAACAACCTATCTGAGATTCTGACACTTAGGTTTATACATTGCCTTCACAGAACAGGTAAAATTTACCTTTCTGGCATACCTGTTTTTATGTTCCAACTCTCTCAGTCTTCACAGTGGCAAAATCCTACAGAGGGATCCCCTTATACTGACTTGTTAGTGTCTACCTTTTTCTTCTAGCCATTGTTACAGCCTGGCATTTAATAAGGATCATCCTCTTCTGAATTGTAGGCTTCTGGGATTATTCTTTTATTCTCCCCTAAAATAACTTTTCCCATTTCATCATTTGGATTATATACCTCCAAGGATCATCTGAGAAAGTAAAAGATTATCCACTTCACTTTTTAGAAGTGGCTCTACTAAAGAATAAAACATGAACTGACCTGCAATTTTAGAAATCGATGAGTTTTTCTTAAAATTCCTGCCCAGGTATTCATGACGGATGCTATTTTTCAGTTTAGTGGAATCTCCTGTTTACCAGAGTCCCAAAGATATGTGCTCACACATTCTCCTGCTTGTCAGGTCAAATTCTTGACACTCTATGTACATTCTGTTCTGTAGAAAGGATGATCCTACAAGGTGAGTATAATGAGAGAGGAGCAATATAAGCAACAACAGCTTACATTAGTCTGAGCTCCAACACAGAACACCAGGAGAGGAGGATCCATATTTTTCCTATTTTTGGTCCTTGAATCTAGGCTTTCTTTCCAAGCATTGATGCCTATTTAACAAGCCAAGGCAGCAGCATGAGTGAATACAACTACATAATTTATTACTTAGCACTGACCCAGAATGAAAAGGTGAGCTTTCCTTGAGTGGTGGGAAGGTGGGAGGTCTTTCTTTTCCTGTAATAACCAATCTCAAGTTTATTCTTTAGAAGTCACATTCTTTCTCCATGACCTTTAGCAGCAAATCCTTCCAAATTCCTTCATGACCATTCCCCAAGCAAGAAATAACCAGTCTTCTTTGCTATTTACTTCATTTACCTATGTTTCCATTACCATAGTATCACTAGCATCAGGCAGTGGTTCTGTTGTCAAGGCAACTAAAATGTTTACTTCTTATAATCTCTGCTAAGTTTTTGGCTGTCCTCACCTTTTTTAAATTCAGTAACAAAATTCATTCCTTGTTTCTATATACTTTTTTACTGATTATGTCTTCATCAGTGTCTTTCTCACCCTCATTCAAATCTGAATAAACTACATGTTTATCTCACACATACTAATTAATTTATGTCTACTATACTAACTTACTTTGGTGCGTTTTTTTGTCCTGCTAGATCATAAATATTTCCTCGAGTCATTGTTTGTCACTAGTAAAGAACTACAAAATATTTATGTTTAAAGAACAAATATAAGAAGAGCAAATATTTGGAATGGGAATGGGTGGCCAGAGTTTTGAAAAGCAAACCAAGAAGGCCATAGATCCCAGAAGGCAAAAGACAGGATCAAGAAAGAGAAATGGTCAATCTTGACAAATGATGAAAATGACTAAGTAATATACCTGAAAAGAGAAAATTGTAGTAGAAAAATTTGAATGCTTAATTCCAATGTGCAGTATTTTTCAAATGTCTACTTCATATTTAAGTAGAAATATGAAAATACGTAAAGAGAAATACCTAACTAAATATGAAGTAGACATTTGAAAAATATTGCATGTGGGACTTAAACATCCCCCACACTCATCCTATACAAGGTTGTTTTGCACTGATAGTGACTATAGTGAAAGTATCTACTTCACTTAAGGATGAATCAAATCAAACCAAACCAAAGCCAACTTCTCTCTCAGGAACCATGCTAGATGCTTTACTTTTCATCATAGTATTTGATTATTAAAACATTGACTAATTAAAAATGAATATCAGAAGAAAGCAGGAAAGAAAATAGAAATAGTAAGGAAGCATTGGCACTGAGGAACATAGCCAGGGCTAAAAACATTTTGAGGAAACAATTCACTTTGCAGATCCTCTCTGTATTGAGCTTTATTTTATTAAAAGTAGTATTCCTTTTAAAGCGGCAGTGGTTAATGACAATTTCAATGGCTTCTGAGTTTTCTGACTGTGGAAGGTATTCTTCAAAAATGCCAACTTTCTTCCTGCCTTCTTCCCCAATAATCCACTCCTAATTTTCTCCCTCCATGTAATCCCTTTTCACTTTGAAACGTCTGGCCTATCTAACAAAGAGATTGCAGTGCAGATGATAAAGTAACAATTCTGAAGCTGGATCATAGAATGCTTGTGGCTTCTTGTCTTGATGACTTGGAATTTTCAGTTCTGGGAAACAAACAGAGACACAAATACCATGTGCTGAGAAGCTCAAGACACATGGAAAAATTATGCACAGGCTCTCCAGGTGACAACTGCAGATAAGCAGGCATTTGAAAGCCAGCATCAGCCAGATGATTGAGTTTCCTTGGCCTTCCAACAAAGCTGAGCTTCACATGACAGCAGTCCTATCTAACAACTAATTACAACTGCTTGAGATACTCCAAGAAAAAACCACTTAGTTAAGACCACAGTCCACCCTACAGTCTACAGAATTATGAAAGATAGTAACACGTTTCTGTTTTAAGCCACTAAGTCTTAAGTATTTTCTTATGCAACAATGGATAATGGAAATATAGTTTCTAAGTAGAAGATGCTTTTTTTTCTCTGCAATTTTTCTCTAGCTTCCAATTCCACTCTCCATTAAAAAAACAAAAAAAAAGGTAACACAAATAGACAAACAGGCCTGAATGACACAATTAGACTCAAATGAAAGAGCCATTCCAGAATTACTATAACAAGTGATTACTTCAATGCAGATGTAAGTTATCATTTTATCCAAATTAACTTTAGTCAAAATGCGTTGACTTATATGAAAATACTTCTGAATGTTTAAAACTTCAACTGAACTATGCTGCATTGTAGATGTTTAGGTATAAGTGTTACATCACTGCAAAGGTTTCTATTGCTTGTCCTAGGATAACAAAAGCTGTATCATTTATCTTGATGATTGCCATCAACTATATTATATCCAAGTAAATTTCTTCCAGAAATTTAATGGAAGCAGAGGTTTGAGCAGTTTTGTTTTATTTTATTTTCTAATGTATGTTTTAAAAATCTATTGCATGGGTTTTAATTTTCTATGTTCTTTTTTTTTATTATACTTTGTTCTGGGATACATATGCAGAATGTGCAGGTTTGTGACATAAATATGTATGTATCACTGTGGTTTGCTACACCCAACAACAGGTAACCTACATTAGGTACTTCTCCTGACAATATCTGTCCATAGCCCCCCACACCCTGACAGGTCCCGAGGTGCAATGTTCCATCCCTGTGTCCATGTGTTCTCATTGTTCAACCCCCACTTATGAGTGAGAATATGCAGTGTTTGGTTTTCTGTTCCTGTGTTAGTTTGCTGAGAGTGATGGTTTCCAGCTTTGTCCATGTCCCTGCAAAGGACATGAACTCATCCTTTTTTTGTGGCTGCATAGCATTCCATGGGGTATATTTACCAAATTTTCTTTATCCAGTCTATCATTGATGAACATTTGGGTTGGTTCCAAGTCTTTGCTATTGCGAATAGTGCTTCAATAAACGTACGTGTCCATGTGTCTTTACAGTAGAATGATTTATAATCCTTTAGGTATATACCCAGTAATGGGATTGCTGGGTCAAATGGTACTTCTGATTCTAGATCCTTGAGGAATTACCACACTGACTTCCACAATGGTTGAACTAATTTACACTCCCATCAACAGTGTAAAAGCGTTCCTATTTCTCCACATCCTGTCTAGCATCTGTTGTTTCCAGACATTTTAATGATTGCCATTCTAACTGGCATGAGGTGGTATCTCACTGTGGTTTTGATTTGCATTTCTCTAATGACCAGTAATGATGAGCTTTTTTTTCATATATTTGTTGGCCATATAAATGTCTCCTTTTGAGAAGTGTCTTTTCATATCCTTTTCCCACTTTATGATGGGGTTGTTTTTTCTTCTAAATTTGTTTAAAGTTCCTTGTAGATTCTGGATATTAGCCCTTTGTCAGATGGATAAATTGCCAAAATTTTCTCCCATTCTTTAGGTTGCCTGTTCACTCGATGATAGTTTCTTTTGCTGTACAAAAGCTCTTTGGTTTAATTAGATCCCATTTATCAATTTTGATTTTTGTTGCCATTGCTTTTGGTGTTTAGTCATGAAGTCTTTATCTACGCCTATGTCCTAAAAGGTATTGCCTAGGTTTTCTTCTAGGGTTTTTATGGTTTTAGGTCTTACGTTTAAGTATTTAATCCATCTTGAGTTAATTTTTGTATAAGGTGTAAGGAAGGGGTCCAGTTTCAGTTTTCTGTATATGGCTAGCCAGTTTTCCCAATACCATTTATTAAATAGGGAATCCTTTCACCATTGCTTATTTTTGTCAGGTTTGTCAAAGATCAGACGGTTGTAGATGTGTGGCATTACTTCTGAGGCCTCTGTTCTGTTCCATTGGTCTATATCTCTGTTTTGGTTAACCTCCTCTTGTAGTATAGTTAGATGTCAGGTAGCATGATGCCTCCAGCTTTGTTCTTTTTGCTTATTTTGGCTATATGGGTTCTTTTTGTGTTCCATATGAAATTTAAAGTACTTTTTTTTTCTCTAATTCTGTGAAGAATGTCAATGGTAACTTGATGAGGATAGCATTGAATCCATAAATTACTTTGGGCAGTATGGCCATTTTCATGACATTTTCCTTCCTATCCATGATCATGGAATATTTTTCCATTTGCTTGTGTCCTCTCTTATTTCCTTAAGCAGTGGTTTGTAGTTTTCCTTGAAGAGCTTCTTCACATCTCTTGTAAGTTGTATTCCTAGGTATTTTATTCTCTTTGTAGCAATTTTGAATGGAAGTTCACTTACGATTTAGCTCTCTGTTTGTCTATTATTGGTGTATAGGAAGGCTTGTAATTTTTGCACATTGATTTTGTATCCTGAGACTTTGCTGAAGTTGCTTATCAACTTAAGAAGATTTGGCACTGAGACAATGGGGTTTTCCTTTTTTTGTTATACTTTAAGTTCTGGGATACATGTGCAGAACGTGCAGGTTTGCTACCTAGGTATATATGTGCCATAGTGCTTTGCTGCACCAATCAACCCGTCATCTACACTAGGTATTTCTCCTAATGCCAAGCCTCCTCTAGTCCCCCACCCCTCAACAGGCCCTGGTGTGTGATGTTCTCCTCCCTGTGTTCATGTGTTCTCATTGTTCAACTCCCACTTACAAGTGAGAGCATGCTGTGTTTGGTTTTCTGTTCCTGTGTTAGTTTGCTGAGAGTGATGTTTTCTAAATATACAATCGTGTCTCTGCCAACAGAGACAATTTGACTTTCTCTCTTACTATTTGAATAACCTTTGTTTCTTTCTCTTGCCTGATTTCCCCATCCAGAACTTCCAATATTATGTTGAATAGGAGTGGTAAGAGATGGCATCCTTGTCTTGTGCCAGTTTTCAAAGCAAATTTAGTCTGTATCATAAATTGCAGATCTTGATAGAAAAGAACAGGTACTCAAAAATTTGAAAATAAAAACTGTGCAGAAAGCACTTAAATTTGAATATAAGTATATATGCATTGTGTATGTATTTTTCGAAAAAATTGATTATGCTTACACTTTGTTATATGTATGTTTTTATGCATATTAGAAACTTTTACCATGTTTTCTTGATATTAAATATGCTACCATTTATATAATAATTTTAGTGGTTTTAAAATATTTTATTTTATGGGTACATGAGAATATATAGTAAAATTTCTATACAGGATATTTTTATAAATGTGAAGTAAATGATTAGTGACCATATTTCACATTTCAAAATACATACAAACACAAATTTAAATTAGCTATAATACCTGTACTTTATGAATAATTATTGTATGACTAGCCCCCATCCTTGTATTTAAAAAATCCAGAATATATATATATCCGTTAATTTAGAAATAAATATATTTATTCCCTTTTGTCTCTTCTAAGAATACTCATCATTCTTATGATAAATGCAAGAATTACAAAGGCATATTCTGTCTCACTTATTCAATCAAAACAGGGAAGAATGTATTGTATTTATTCAATTGAAATAAATGGCACAGAAGAGGAAGATAAGTGAATTGGTCTATTGCAAAGTCTTTTAGAATAAGAAATTAACATTGAATTGCATATGCATTTTACTTTCAGTGTGCCAGAGAAATACTGAAATGAAATTTATGTCTCAGAGGTCTGTAGGGATAGGAATTTAGTCATTTACTAAATTATTAAATTGTACTCTAAGAGTCATTAGCTTAAAAGTTTATTATTGGATTAATCTATGCTATCACAGGATTCTTTTCATATTTAATATTCTTTTCAGACTCTTCAAACACTTTCTGAAGGTTATAAAGAGTTTAAGAATGATCTCATAAGAGAACATTGTTTTCTTACAAGTTAGTTAGTTACAGGACAGAACCACAGACTAAGTTGGAAAATCTCTTCAATATTCCCCATGTCCAATGGATTACAGTGATCCATTCTTTAAAATCACTAAGTTAAATAAGGCAGTGGGAACTTTAGCTCTAGTGCATCTATGCTAGTATGGTAAGAAGGTATTTATTTTACTTATTTTGTTTTTTTTTTTTAATTTAATCTTTTATCCATAGTTCCCTGGTTTGTTGAGAAAAGTTTAGCTTGACTTTTCAGCAAAAAGGTTAAATTTTTAGTCACTTTACTGATATATTTTCATACAGACTTTGTTGACTGTTAATTCTACAGAATTTTCTTTTTAAATCAGGAAAAATTGTATAGCTGTTTTTGAGTAGTCCATTGATGGTCACTGTCAAAATACTCAAAGCTGAACTCATTATGTTTTGTAATTTTTACCTTTTTCCTCATTACTTATCTTGGTGAATGATACTAATTAATCAAATAAAGACCTAAGGATATGTGTAGATTACTTTGCTAGCTTTGAATGTGTTTTCCTATTTCTAATATGATCATATGGTAATCCATTTCACTTATTACTGTATAATATTTATAAAATTTAAATTTATCCATAATGTCTCTGTTTAAAAGCACCCTAATGCTCAGAAAATATAGTTAAAAATCTTGAACCTATAAGGAAATTCATCATATGATTTTGCTTAACAGGTCTTTCTACTACTTTCTATATGCAGTTGTATCAGTCAAAATTATGTTTAGCTTCTAGGAACAAATATTGAAAAATATATTTTTTAGAGCAGATATGTTTATTTCTCACACATACATATATAATCCAATCACCTGTATCCCAGGCAGCAAGACTGAGGAAGAGCCAAATGAAATTGTGCTCTTAAATTGCATGAAAGCTAATCTCTATCTGAATATATTTAGTGAAATCTTAGTTATATGGCCTTATGGGGATATAAAGAACAACCGGATATTCTAGTGATTAAGAGAGAAAGAAAGCATTGATAAACAAATAGAGAAAGGAAATTAATACTTGGTAGAAAACTAGTGTTTCTGCCACAGCATTTCTAATCAAGACATGTAAAATGATTTGCTTTCTGAACATTTCATGATGTCTCATGGACATTCAAGGTATCCTGTCTAGAATACCTTGTTCTGTCTTTGTGTAGAAAAATTCTACCCATTTTTTAAAATTAACTGGAGTCTGTCCAGAAATTTTCTATGGCGCTTGCAGTCTTATTTACTAATTTAGTGTCCTGTTTATACCCATGTTATTATGACTTGCCATTCAAAGTACTTTATAAAAATAATTTCAGTTACACAAGTACAATAGTTTTTTAAAAAAAAAAATCAGTTTGCTTGTTTTGCTAAATTTTATACTCTTCTACATTTAGGATAAAATCAAAGCCTTAAAGGAATGAAATAAATATTAGGATGAATGAGGTACCAGAGAAGCATAAATGAGGGAATTTTTCACTTTTATGTTCATCTAAGAGAAGAAAATAATTAGGATTTATCAGATCAAAAGCAGATTGACTTAGGTAAATTCTGGGAAATGTTATTTACATATATGACCTTTTAAGTCTTGCTAGTTAATAGGACAGCTTGCAAGAAAATAAAAGTGTTTTTAATCATAAATCTGTTTTTCCAGCATGGAATAAGAGCTACACACTTTTGTGTTTCCTTTATTTTTTTTGGTGTTCAATAATTATGACGTAAAATTAAAAGCCTCTAATGCCCTTTCCCCAAATTAAAATGCGTAGAAACATAAAAACCTCTTGTCAAAGGGTAAGTGCTTATAGCTGTTGAACATTTTATATGATTGCTTTATTAATTTCTCAAGGCCAGCTAAAGAGAAATGCTTGATTATGTGTGATTGCACACTATATCTTCCTGGAAGAAAAGCTATTACACCACCACTGATGGCCATCCATAAAATGCAGTATCTGTTCTGACCCTAAGAATGAGACTCATTGAGCTAGAACTAGATGAATAGTAAAAGGCAGGGTTTTTCTAAAAGCAAGATGGGAGACGTGTAGAGGTAACTTTAGCAGTAGGGAATAAGAATGTAACCCTGCCTTACATCTATTAAATTTATACAGCAGAAGATTAAAGCATGAACAAACACTCATGTAAAAGGAGAGAAAAGATGACTCCGACCAAAGGCAATGGTAAAATTGTCTTACAAGGTAAAAAAAAAGTGTATTACCATAAAAAATATACTTCTCTAAGCTACTCGGGTTGAAGAAGAATTTTAACAATTATATTTATATTATTATTTATTTTAATGCTCAAATATTTGAATACATGAGGAATGAATCACGCTCAACCCATTGATAAAATCTGCTACATTTAAACATCCTCCACCAAATGCATTTTGCAATTGAAAGTGTTTCCCTAAGTCTAAATGTTTCCCTTTAGTTGTTACCAGCTTTCTTTTCCATTAGTAACCTTAATAGAATATGTGGTATCTGATCTGTAATAACTTCTTTTCAGGACATTTTTATTTCTTTTTATTTTGACTAATAGGATATAAAATTAGGAATTACCAACGTTAAATGATATCATATGAACATAGAAAAATAGCTGTTGGACAGTTCTATTGGTGACCAATCCAAAAGAAACAATGTGAAAATATATGATTCAATGTAAGAAAAATAATTCCAGATATAAGGAATAAATACTATATACATCAAAACCTTCTTAGATTTTAGCAATTAAGATTTGCTAAGAAGTAAATAGTATGAAGTTATCTTGAAGGTTAAATCTGAATTCTAGTGACTGGAAAAAAATAATGTGTAATCAAAGACCAAATAAAATATTTCAGGGAGAATGGTCCTATAACTTAAGAGAATAAGTCATTTTAATAGAACTTTGTAAGCATTCTTTCACATAAGCAAGGCCAGTAAGGTATGTTAATAATAATCATTCTAATTAGCTCTTGCAGGTTCTCTAAGACTCTGGGGTAAATGTGGCTGTGGATTAGGCTGCCTGTGCTCAAGCATAGAAACTACCACACACAATATATATGTGACTTTAGGCACGTTTTTCAATTGTGTTTTTTTTTTTTTTTTTTACTCTCCTGCCTGGTCCTTGCCCTCAAAAAAGATTGTGACATATCTCTGGACCAGCCCCAGGTGATGTGACTCTCCTGCTCACTCCCTACCAATAGGTGTAATTGTAACATATATTTTGCCCCAGGTTACAATCACTATGATGATTCTCGTGCCTTGAACCAGGCAGTAAAAGAGATACACACTGCCTAGCTAGGCTTGGGAAAACAAATCTGATTCTAAGTTTTCTTTTCTTTTTTTTTTTTAAAGAAAGAAAGAAAGACAGAAAAAGAATGAAGAAAAGAAAGAGAGAGAGAGAATGGGAGTATTGCTTTCTTGTCCAGGCTAGAATGCAGTTTAGTAATGGGTATTGAAAACCTCTTTTATACCAATAATTATACTTAATGATGTAGACAGGAAGGAATAAGGGAAGAACATAATAAACAAGCAGCCAACCAATATTTCATTTAAACCTATGAAATGCTATGCGATTACTAAGGAGTGATTTACTTCCAATTATGTAGTCACTTTTGGAATAGGTGTGAGGTGGTAATGTATGTTTTGTGTATTTGAAGTGGAGAGTTCTATAAATGTTTATTAAGTTTACTTGTTCCGGGTCTGAGTTCAAGTCCTGGATGTCCTTGTTAATTTTCTGTCTCATTGATCTATAGAATCGTTAGCTCTTCTTGTTACATTGATCCTTTTGCCATTATGTAATGTCCTTCTTTGCCTCTTTTGATCTTTGTTGCTTTAAAGTCTATTTTATCAGAGGCGAGAATTGCATCTCCAGCTTTTTATTTATTTGTTTATTTTTACTCTCTGGTTGGTAAATCTTCCTCCTTCTCTGTTTTGAGTCTTTGTGTATCGTTGCATGTGAGATGGGTCTGGATGCAGCATACCGATGGGTTTTGGCTTTTTATCCAATTTGAATATATATGGGTTTAATTTTGCCATTTGATGCTAGCTGGCTGTTTTGCCCATTAGTTGGTGTAAATTTTTCATTGTGTTGATGCTCTTTGCTTTTTGATATATTTTTGGAAAGGCTGATATTGTTTGTTCCTTTATATGTATAGTGCTTCTTTCATAAGCTCTTGTAAAGCAGGTCTGGTGGTGGTGAAGTCTCTAAGTACTTGTTTGTTCGCAAAAGATTTAATTTTTCCTTCGCTTGTAAAGCTTAGTTTGGCTGGATATGAAATTCTGGGTTGCCAGTTCTTTTCTTTAAGGATGTTAAATATTGGTCTCCACTCTTTTCTAGCTTGTAGGGTTTCTGCTGAGAGATCTGCTGTTAAGTCTGATAGGTTTCCCTTTATGGGTAACCTGACCTTTCTCTCTGGCTGCCCTTAGTATTTTCTCCTTCATTTCAACTCTAGTAAATCTGGCGATTATGTGCCTTGGGGTTGGTCTCCTTGAAGAATATCTTTGTGGTGTTCTCTGTATTACCTGGAGTTGAATATTACCCTGCCTTGCTAGGTTGGGAAAGTTTTCCTGAATGATATCCTGAAGAGTATTTTCCAACTTAGATTCATTCTCTTCGTCACATTCAGGTACACCTATCAAACGTAAATTAGGTCTTTTCACATACTCCCATATTTCCTGGAGACTTTGCTCATTCTTTTTATCCTTTTTTCTCCAATCTTGTCTTCTCATTTCATTTCACTAAGCTGTTCCTCGACATCTGATATCCTTTCTTCTGCTTGATCAATTTGACTGTTTAAACTTGTGCATACTTCGCGAAGTTCTCGTGTTGTTTTTCAGCTCCATCAATTCACTTATATTCATCTCTAAATTGTCCATTCTCGTTAGTATTTCGTCAAACTTTTTTTCAAGGTTCTTAGTTTCTTTGCATTGGGTTAGAACAAGTTCTTTTAATTCACAAAAGTTTCTTATCTTCCACCTTTTGAAACCTGCTTCTGTTAATGGAACACACTCATTCTCCATTAAGCCTTGTTCCGTTGCTGATGAGGAATTTCGATCCCCTGTAGAGGGAGAGGCATTATGATTTTGAGTATTCTCTGCCTTTTTAGGCTGGTTTCTTCCCTTGATTATATATTTATCCCTCTGTCGTCTTTGTAATTACCGACTTTCTAAGTAGGTCTCTGAGCAGACGTCCAACTTGTTAATTCCCAGCACCGAAATCTGAGCAATCCACTGCGCCGGCCAAAACAGCAGTGTTAAGATTGATGGTGCTTTTCTGCCCGGGAATCTCCGGACTCTGCATCAAGAACTGCCGTGCTGAGGTGCCAGCAAAACCGCTGCGCCAGCCACAAGAGTCGCCTTGGCGACCCGTGGGGCTCCTCTGCTGGGAATCTCTTAGTCCGTGAGCAACAAAAATTCATCTGAAAGTGTGGCGTCCTCTCGTTCTCTGCACTTTCACTGGGAGCTACGAGCCCGAGCTGCTAGTGATCAGCCATCTTGGATCTCTCTCCCATTTTTCAATTCTTACTATTTTATTTAACTAGAATAAGTCTAACTAAAGTCATTATGTGTGTATGAATGTGTATATACATTTTCCAAATTATTTTATAAATTAAATTTTTATTCATCTACTGAAAAGCAGAGGTTTGTTTATGTTATATGTTCCTGTTTTCCCCACACTTCTCATCAGAAACATTGACTACTATAGAGTTTTTAGCAAATTTAGCAAGTACAAATATTATCAGAATTTACTCCAACTGTATGTGATGATTTGGCGTGTACATTCCATTGTTAAAATAAAAGTTTAAGATGAATTAAATTTAAAAGAATTTACGGTCAGGTGACCTGACTCGCATCCATAATCTCAGTACTTTGGGAGGCCAAGGGAGGAGGAACACTTAAAGCAGGAGTTCCAGCCCAGCCTGGGCAACATAGTGAGACTCTGTCTCTACTAAATAAATAAACAAAAAAACAAACAAACACAGTAGCCGGCATGGTGGCATGCATTTGAAGTCCTAGCTACTCAGGAGATTGAGGTGGGATGATTGCATGAGCCGAGGTGTTTGAGGCTGCAGTGAGCTATGATCACACTACTGTACTCCAGCCTGGGTGACAGAGAAAGAATCTGTCTCTAGATTTTAAAAAAATCACAGAGGTTAATTGAGCAAAGAGTACTTTACAAATTGGTCATGACTCCCAACCAGAACAGGGTTCTAGTGACTTCAACACCAGGCCTGTAACATGGTCAGACATAAAAGTTAACTGACATACAGAAAACAAAAGTGAGATACAGGAACATCTAGGTTGGTTACAGCTGGGTGTTTGCTTACTTAAAGAGGATTTGCTTATTTAAAGAGGATTTGTCATTTAAACAGGATTTGAAAAGTTGGCTGCATGTAATTGACTGAACCTCCATGATTGGTACAAGAGGTTACAGTTCACTATGCATGGAGAGACTGTTAGGCCAAACTTAGAATATATAAGGAGGCAGCATTAGGCCAAGTTTAATTTAATACCATGAAAGAGTGATACCAATGTTTCTTCCTTGACAACTATTTCTACCAGCACATTAAACAGTCTATAATTATTACATAGAAGGTAATCACAATATAGCTCCAAAGGATTCAAGAGTATCAGAAAAAACACAGGCTGAGTTATGAAATTCAAATAGTACGAATTAATACATCTTAAATGAGATAAGACATTTACCAAAGAGCACATATTTTCCCTACACATTGTCCACACCTTTGAAAATACTTCCTTTTTTAACCCTTCTTAAACTTATCTTAATGTAGTTACATTGGTATCAGCTATAGCCTTGACTGGTACAGTTATTAGTATCAGAACTGGCTCTATGCAACAAACTACCAAAATAGGAGTCTGGTTTGTTTTTCTCATACATTCAAGCAGCACAGGGCTAATCTCACTGCTAGGGGAAATGTGACACATGTCGTTTCTGGCACACAATTGCATCACAAGTATTCAAATCATTTCTGGTATAATATAGAATGAAATGCAGGAGGAGGATAAGGTGATAAAAATTCAAATTGTTGTAACAATTAGGTGCCATGGTAACAAGCATAAATACACAGACTTGGCTTCTTCTGACATTCCCAGACAGCATATACAGAAAAAAAGAAAACTGAAAAATTATGAAGATACCAATTACAACCTGTCTGGAGAGCCAGAAGACCTCCAAAGCAACTTTAAAGGAATTTCTGTTCACCTATAGTAACTAGGCAGATACAGTTGAGGACCAAGACGTTATCTAATTTTAAGAGCAGAAACATTGAAATTCCACTTTGAGGCTAAATCTTGCCAAGTCTCTTCCGCTATGGTGGAGTTTGCAGGCTATGACTCTTAGGCTACCATCCTTTTTAAAAAAATAAATAAAATATCTACATAAAATATAACATATTATTTATAAAATTTATAAAAAATAAATACAATAAAAATAAAGTGTTATTATGTATAGTCACAATATTGGTTTACATAATATTTATGGCTGCTCTTGTGTTACAGTGGCAGAGTTGACATACTTGAGTTGTTTCAAGAAAGACAGTATGGCCCATAATACAAAAAATAATATTTCTTAACTTATCCTTTAAAGAAAATATCTGCCAACCCCTGTGCCATGGAAGTGGAAATTGTGAAAAAAATATGGAATGGAATCTTTGAGAAAATGTAGATGAGTCTGAAAGACCCTAACCTCCAAGACCTATGACCTACCATATCTTCATGTTGTGAAGGCAACAACACACCCAATTTTCAAAAACCATTCACTGCTATATAAGAAACATGGGATAGTGAAACAATTGGATATATTAAGCACCTCAATCACCTGTCATATAACAAGAGTTATGTAAACTTGAAAGAGAAGCACAAGGAAACAATGGCTTATACACTAAATTATCAAATGGGAAACTCTGGTATCAATCATTCATGGTGTTAAATTAAGTTCACTAACTGAACTAACAGAATGTTCCAATCAAGTTTAGCAAGATCCTGAAGCACATGCAAGGGAGTGGGTGCTATACAAAGGAAAATAAACTATAAAATTCTATTAGAAAATTTTATTGACATGGGTGCACATTTCTGGGTTTGGGAATTTCACGTTGCTTTGTTCTACTGGGAGTGGTGTTAATAGTTTATTAGATTAACTAAATGAAATGTGGACTCAATGTTAACCTCTAGTTAATAAAGTCAAATTGTTGGAAATTCTCTTGCACGCTACAGAAGGAGTTCCAAGACTCAAGGATTGACAATGCTGGAATTAATTTATTTTGAGCAACCTAATCAGCTGCCTGTTAATTACGTTCCAGGAGGACTAAGAATATACTCCCTTCTCCAAGACCCTCAAAATGTATTGACAAGAGAAGTTGCAGACAACAGCTTTTTTGAACTCTGTGGTGTCTATTCTCTAGAATGATATGGAAATTGCAGAGATTAATGCCACCGTAAAGTGGGATGGTGATTTCTGCAACACTCTCATTTAACTTGCTGGTTTAAGCAGTAAAGCTGAGGCACAAAAAAGTAAAGTAACGTGCCCAAATTAGTCTAATTCAGGGACTTTGAAACCAGAATTCCTGTTTATGACAAGTACATGATATTTGACCTTATAACAGTTATGAATTTAACGGAAGTCAATGGACGTGGAAAGTATCAAGATAATTTTAGCATATAAAAGGGCCAGATTTGCTGATGAGAAAGAAATAGTGTACTTTAATTGCAAAGCAAGAATGAATTATGAAAGAGAAAAAGATGATACACTCATATATGTTTTGTTTTTTTGAAAGAGAGAGCAGAGCAACTTTCAGAGTTTCATTGGAATATCAAAAACTTTTGGGTCAGGTGGGGAGGCTTACCCCTATAATCCTAGCATTTTGGGAGGCCAAGTTGGGCAGATCACTGAGGTCAGGAGTTTGAGACCAGCCTGGCCAACATGGTGAAGCCCTGTCTCTACTAAAAATACAAAACTTAGCCAGGCATGGTGGTGGGCGCCTGTAATCCCAGTTACTCCGGAGGCTAAGGCATGAAAATCACTAGAAACTGGGAGGCAGAGGTTGCAGTGAGCCACAATCATGCCACTGCACCCCAGCTTGGGTAATAGAGCAAGACTCAGTCTCAAAAAGAAAAACAAAAGAACTTTTGATCACTTGAGCATTTTCAGCAAGATATTGTTATTGAAAGTATTGTTCCTTTGAATCATATCAGTTCCATGAAATACTAGTTACATAATGCATATGTAAAATTGAGGCTGCTGGTGACTATTAAACTATAAGAATTAGAATATTTTAGCATTATAAATAATTGGGAATATCAATTATAGAAGCTACCAAGTTTAAGACACTCTAGTCGTGGAATGTGTATAGTTTATAGTGCAAAGAAGTTTATCTGTATATGACCTAGGTAATGAGTTTTGCTACCCTAAGGGAGGAAGAAATGCTCTAAAGTGATTAAAAAATTCTGCAACTTCTTTTTGCAATCCCCAGGAATCAAGGTCGTAAGTCAGTTCAAGGGATGAATGTGGCCTCCATTTTCTCTGGCCTAAGGTTAGATGATTGAGGAAAGAAACGGAGGCGAAGCAACTTTTATCCTAGAAAGAAGAATGGCAATAAGGATTGTGGACTTCTCTGGTTGCCAGTGGAGGTAGGGCCTGAGTATAGTATCTTTAAACTTATAAAAAAAGTAAAATTATATTTATTTTATAATGAGCTACTTAATATCTTAAAAGCAAACCTGAATGCTGATATTTAAAGTGACGAGAAAATCTATAAATCAGCCTAAGCATTCATCAAAGCAAGGAATGATAACTAATATGGATTAGTAAGACAGTGAAGAGTTTTTTTTTTTAAGTATTGCTTTTAATTTACACCTTTTTGAGTCCAGTTCCTCTATAAACAATAAAGGAGTTTACCAGATGGAAAGCATCCAAAACAATGTTGCATGCAATTCTATAAGTTCTTGAGTCATCATATTTTATGCTTAGAACAAGTATTTATCTCAAGAAACTGAGGCTCACAAGAGTTAATTTATTCCTAATGCATCAAAGAGTGTATCAGACATAAAGCAAGAATTCCATGCCAGGGTTCCCTGACTCAAAAAGTCATTTTCCCTATATCTCACAACCACCTGGTTAACATAATAAAAGTCAATATCAATCCTTAGATCCAAATGACCACTTGGTTACTTTAACTGCCAATGAAAGTAAATGAGATAAGACCCTGATGAAGGACACACTAATACTTCAGTATAAAACTAGAGCCATCTCAAATTAGTAAAAAATGGCAGGATGGCACAAAACTGCTCCTAGATTGATTTTAACCTTTAGAAACATACTGTGGAGCATATTATCTGACCATATTACCTAGAATACATTTCATTCTGAACATTTTAAATTCTGTGCTATTTGTAAGCATATTTTTATGCAGAACCAATTGTGTCAGATGTAAATCTCAAGAAAAAATCATATAGGTATTCTAGGAAAAAATGTATTTAGAGTAGATAGGATGTTGGATTACTTTTATGAGCACCATAAGGATGCCTTGTATATAGCAACTGTTGTCATATTTCTAGCATGTCAGTTACAGATAACTACTTTCAGAATGTATGAATAAATATATTCATTTTGTAGTGTGTAGCAATTTATGCCAATTAAGCCATATATGTTGCATTATATATGAGACAACTATTTTATTGGCTTCTTAGCTACCTTGTTGCAATTCTTTGTTTTGGTAAACTTACTATCAAAATAAGCACACATTTTCTTGGCATTAAAATGGGTTAATTCATGTTAAATCATTATTCAGTATGATCTATTATTCATAATATTCAGTTACCTATGTTGAAGTGCTTATACATCTCACTGTGCATCTTAGTTGGCAGCAAAGGTTATTTATTTATTTATTTATTTATTTATTTATTTTGAGACTGAGTTTTGCTCTTGTTACCCAGGCTGGAGTGCAATGACGTGATCTTGGCTCACCACAACCTCCACCTCCTGGGTTCAAGCAATTCTCCTGCCTCAGCCTCCCAAGTAGCTGGGACTACAGGCATGCGCCACCATGCCTAGCTAATTTTTATATATTTTAGTAGAGATGGCGTTTCGCCATGTGGACCAGGATGGTCTCGACCTCTTGACCTCGTCATCCACCCGCCTTGGCTTCCCAAAGTGCTGGGATTATAGGCGTGAGCCACCGCGCTGGCCCAGAAAAGTTTATTTAATGAATCTTTTTTACTTGCTAAAGTAAATTGAATGAGGATTAATGCAGTACAATATTGTTTTGACTTTTTACGTTAAAATGTGAGCTATCATGATTAGTAAGCTGATTCTCTACAAAACGCAAAATGGAGAAAAAATAAACACAATATCAGGGTTATTATTTATCTATGCCATCTGTACTTATAAGTCTAAGTCCAATACTGGGAAGTTTCATTTATGGAAAATGTGGCAGAAATTAAGAAGGAATCTAAGCAAAGCAAAAAAAATAATAATAATGAATATATAAAATGCCCTGTATAATTTCCTTCTGTAGGAATACTTAATGTAAGAAGAAAAGGAGAAAGGATCACTTAATTCTGGTGTTCAGGATTTTACAGAGAACATTAAAAAAATGAGCATTGTTTGCCTACTGATTTACCCTACTATGTAATTTGCAACAGAGACACACAGAAATTCAGGAGTCATACATTATGAACTGGCCAAAGAAAAAAATTGTTTTATGCTTAGTTATCTTATTTTAATAAAAACAGTCTTCTGTATAATCACTGAGACAGATATTTGTAGAACACATTTATTTTTCTCCCTTTGTAAGGATTCAGCATGGGAGAGAGAAATCATAACTTCACCATATTACTGGAATTCAAACTGGGGTAAAAACTTCCCCTAAAAAAAAATTACATGGGAAGAAAAGGAGAGTAGGGTAGAAGCAGACCTCAATCATTAAAGAACTCGTTTTCCCTAAAAATAAATTTTCTTGGTTTCCAAAATCTCAGGCCAATTCCATCCTGTCCACTTCTTTGTATACATTAGAAAAATGCACCTTTTCTTGAACCAAGTACCTCCACATGAGCCCAATGAGAAGAACAGAGAGAACAGTAAACTTGAAGGTCACTAAACCCTTCACAGTAAGTTGCAAAACTCTATAGTTTTGCATATTCTACAATATGGCAAATTGTATTAGCTGCAGGACCTCCAATTCCTCTCCTCATCCAAGAATTTTATTCTTTTGTCAATATTCATATTTTGGTATATGTTCAATGTTAATGTAGATTGAAATGCCATGAGGATGGAAGCCAGGTCTATCTAATTGCAGTAAACAGGTGAAAGGAGGTACTCTTAATTACATAGTAATTTGTTGTCAATTTTGAAAATCTTTTGACAATACAAATATGCAAACCTGTTGTCAATTATTTCAGAAAATCAGAACAAATGCTTCTCACAGCTATAAAATTGCATAATCCTTAGCCTATATATTTGTTTCTAAATATTTCATAACTAATTTCTATGTCCAAGGAGATGTTCTGCATCTACAGTGTTCAATAATACTATTGATGAAACAAATTCACTTAGTAAAGTAAGAAAATATGAATGCCTTTTAATTGGTTTTTGAATGTTGGCATGTGCCAATTTCACTATCAAGTCGCTTAAGGAATCCATATTTGAAAATGTGTTTATTACAATGCAAAATTCAAAATAAACAGTTTTAAAAATCATTCTGATTTGTTTTAAATAGACAGTGATATGTGGCTAATTTTGGGAAAAAATGCATTTAAAAGCTGCAATAAAACATTTAATCAATTTCAATGTGTACAGTTTCCCAAACAGATTAAATTCATTTTGAGTTCCTACCATGCATCAGGCATTAGGTTTGGCTTTTGATGTTAGGGATTAAAAAAGTGAATAAAAGCTAATCTCTGACCTTAAAGAGCTTACAATTGGCTCTTGACAACTTAATTTTTACCAAAATGAGTTCTTGAGAGGAGTAACAATCATCTTTGCCCTAATGCTTCCATACAGTAAATTGGTTATTCTGTGTTCCTATCTAATTCCAATAGCTTGCTTCAGAGGTTCTAGGAGCTAAATTACAAGTCTGTTTATACAGTTCTACTGGTTTCATACAAGTATATTACACATGCTCAATTTTTTTTTCTTTCATTTACAGTGGTAGATTATATACAGTGATGCTTTATATAGTTTGCAAGAAAACAATACAAACAGAAACAAATAAACAATGAGAACAAAGTTTTTAAAACCTTTCTAAAACTATTGTTAAGGATTCAAATTTAAAAATAAAATCTAGTTGAAACAATCCTTGTCATTAACCAAAAAAAAAGAAGCATAGTAATTTCAAGGAGATACATTTCTTAAGCTTCATATCATCAAATAAAATGAATGGTATTCATAGAACTTACAGTTCTAAAATCATGGTGCCTTACACTGAGTAATTTTATTTTTGGAAAGTAGTTTAAAGGGATAAAAAGGCCAATAAACTCATTAAAAATGGTATTTTTTTAATGAAAGGGAACATAGTCCAAGAAAATGTGGATGATGACAAAGGAATGATGAAGGCTAGAGGAAGGCACTGCTTACTCTCTCTCTTCAGTTTCTTGCAATGTTCCTGTGAACATGAGCATTTACAGGCCTCGAGAGTGTTTCAGTGGATAAACTTCAAAGATATCTGAACGTGATGCTTTACCCAAAGCCCTAAATGGCCATTGTAGTTAAACAAACTATCCTTCAGAAATCATAAATCTCAGTGTAATTTGCAAGCTTCTTCTTTCATAGATTGGGTAAGTTTTGTGTAATCTTATCTTGAAGTGGTATTTGGTTTGCGGCCTATCTAATGTTTATAACTCTAGAGTGACATTTTACTTTGATGTTCAATTGTCCTTGGATGGAAGTTTGCAATATGTAAATCTGTTATGTGATTCTGTAGCCACACCAGACCTGGTTTAACTTTTATGTAACAAAATTGTTAGTGATTTTCACTTACCATGGATCTTCAAATTGAAGTCACATAAATTGAGCATTCCCAGATGAACCAAGCATGCAACCACAGACGGAGCATCTTAAGTGCTTGGACTAGGGAACAAGGACTGAATTTAGAAGTAGGCATCACATGAGAGCATTTAGGATCCAATCAGATCAAGCCCTGGAATTTCTCCATGGCAAGATCCAGACAGATCAAACCTCCCAGTATCACTTCACTGAAAGGTCCAATCAGATAATGCTTTATTACTCTCTGACAATAAAACCTGCCTCAACCTCAGCTTGAAGGAGAAAAATTTAAACCTGACTCCTGTCTCCTTGCTTGGCTGCCTGGATATAAACCCTTTTCTCTACAAAAACCCAATGCTTTAGTTTTTGATGTCTGTTGTGAATGAGAAATCAAATCCAAATATGGTTTGATAATAATTCTGCTTCTCTTTTCATACTCTCATTTGTAATCACAGAGAAACTCATAGTGATAACTTTTTATCTTTTTGTCTTTGTTTTATAAAATTTAGTGTTATACTTTCTAGAAGTTTGAATAATGTTAAGGTCTTTGAAATCAGAAAATGAATAATTTATGTGGAGTGTCTAGTCTTGCCCAGTACACTTTGTCATTCCACATAGAAAACATCTCCTACTTATACAACTGACCTTAATTCATGGAAATTTCCAGGAATGTGGAATATATCAACCTGTAGAAGATTAAAATATATGATAAAACAGAACTAAGAGTAAATGTACTGCCTGGTCTTCTAAAGAAACAAGAAATATCTAATCTTCAAAACCACTTTTTGGATGACTATAATCTAATTTTAAATTCTACTCTCTTTGTAGGACTCAAAAATAAGAGTTATGAAATCACCTTTACTAATGATCTAAGGGGAAAAAACAACTTTTCTACTGTGAAAATGTAGAAACATCATAAGTACCTTCTCTAAAATTATATGGAAGCTTTATTCTACATCGTTGGGAACCTGTTCTGGTATTTGGTAAATGTGAATCATAGTCATATGCTAAATAATGACATTTCAGTAATGAAGCATGTATATCAATGATGGTACAACAAAATTATAACAGAGCTTTAAAGTTCCCCATTGCCTAGTGACATAACAGCCATTGTAAAGTCTTAGTGCAATGATTATTTTTGTATTTGTGGTGATGCTGGTGTAAACAAACCTATTGTCCTGCCAGACCTATAAAAGTATACAGCATGTACAATTTTTTGTAGCACATAATACTTGATAATAATAATAAATGGCTGTGCTGCTGGTTTATGTGTTTATTATGCTTCTTATCACTATTTTAGAGTATACTCCTTCTATTTATTAAAAAAGTAAAGTTACCTATAAAACAGCTTAGGTCATGTCCTTCAGAAGATATTCTAAAAGAAGTTATTGTTATTATACATGATAGCTCCATGTGTGCTACTGCCCCTGAAGACCTTCCAGTGGGACAAGATGTGATGGTAGAAGACAGTGATATTGATGATCCTGACCTTGTGTGGACTAGTATGTGTGTCCTAGCTTTTAATTAAAACATTTAAAAAGTAACAAAAAAAAATGTTGAAGTAGAAAGAAACTTTTAGAATAAGGATATTAAGAAAGAAAATATTTTTGTATATCTGTGCAATGTACTTTCTAAGTAAAAAAGTTTTAAAAAATTAAAAGTTTTTAAAGTACAAAAGTTATAGTAAGCTAAAGTTAATTTATTGTTAGAGAAAAAATATAAATTAGTACAGTCTAAATGTACAGCATTTATAAAGTTACAGCAGTATACAGTAATGCCCTAGGCCTTTACGTTCATTCACCATTCACTCACTGACTCACTAGAGCACCCAGTCCTGCATGCTCCATTTATGGTAAGTGTCCTAAACAAGTGTACATTTTTTCATCTTTTCCACTATATTTTTACTGTACCTTTTCTATGTTTAGTTATGTTTGAATACTCAAACACCATTATGTAACAATGCCTACAATATTCAGTACAGTAACATGCTCTACAGATTTGTAGCCTGGGAGCAATAAGCTGTATGATACAGCATAGGTGTATAGTAGGCTATATCACTCAGGTTTTTGTATGTACACTTCAGTGTTGGCTCAATGACAAACTTGCTTAGGGATGTATTTCTCAGAACATATCTACATCATTAAGCAATGCATGACTCTACCTGTTTTATTGTTTTTTGTATGTTTAGGCCTCTCTTGATTTGCTCCATGTAAAGTTATTCTTTATTGTATGACAATTTCCCCAAAATTGTGTTTCAAAAATCAAAAGATTATAACCTTTTCTAATAAATTCTGATAAGATTTTTTACATTGTCCTGATAAATGTCTTGTCAATATACATCATAATTTCCATGGACCTTTAAGAATTTGCCACAATTATTTTATTATGATTTTAAACTAAAAATACAATGAATGTGTGAAATTGGAATTCTTTTTTTTAGTTGTGAATAGAGGAAGAATTATCACATCCGTGTTTCTGAATATGATTTCTACTTCTAGGGATCACAAAATAGCTTATTCAGTTCTGTTGCAACATTGCATTGCAAACTTGTATATAATTTGCCTTCTATTATCACCTCTGGGTCTCTTTGGCACTGAACACAAGTTTTACCTGTCCCTTGAATGTGCCAGGTTATTTTTCCCTGGATGCCTTATGTGGTTTGCATTTTTACAAGCTCACTCTGAGTTTGTACAACCTTTTCCATATTTCTAACCCATTTCAGTGCAGCTGTATTATTTTCCTCTCTTCACTTTGTTAACCTGTCCAAATTTAGAGTAACTTGAAAATTTATGTTTATATTCTGATCTAGCTATTCTCCCAGAGTGCTAACAATAGAGCCAATATTTTTTGACTTGAATAAAGCAGAATAAAATTTTAAGTAAATGTCTGGAATGACCTGACCACAAGGATAACCTCATATTTATGAAATAAGAACTCGATTTTAAAGTCATGACTATGTAATTATTGTGAATGCACATTCTCAAACATTTTTGTAAGGTTCTCAAACATTTTATGTTAAATAATGAAATAACAAGCTGTAAATTGTAGTTTGCAATTGTTGCTTGGTAAATAAGAGCATTTCCTTCTTGAATTTGGGAAAATCGTCATTGTTCAGTTAGACAAAATGCTCTGTCAATTGCCATAAATTTTATCATGCAAATTTTTTTAATTGTATATTTTGTATTCATTAAAATCTATCACATAGACTTTATATTTTGAAGTACTTTTTAAAGCCCTGTAACATTTTTTAAAGCGATGTGGCTTGGTGGCTTCATTAGATCATCTATATTTTAAAATATTTTAAAAAAGATATGACATTGAATTTCTGCTTTCCTAACATTAATGACATTGTTAGGCCTACAATTTATTTTTTCCCTTCTATTATTGGAATACATTGTGTATCTTTGGTTTACAGCTGAAAAATTCTATTTATTTTTCTCTCTCACTAGTAGTCAAACTTTCTAATAAAGTTATTTATCATTTTTAAAAAAGGTACATAATTTTCAGCCATACTTCTGGCATTGTTTTGCATTGTTGATGAATGAAAACATTTATTTGAAGAAAGTTTTATTGCCATTTTTGTGGGAAAATTAAACTGTTCAAAATAACAAAATTATTCATTTAGTTAGGAAAAATAATGTCAAGATCATAATATGGTTATAATTATAATGAATGTCGTGATACAACTTTGTAAATTACTTTCCTCAACCACTGATCTTCCAAAAGCCTGTGCTTTCAACGCATTTTCTAACGTTGCAATCTTTATCTGTCTTCTCTCCCTTTGATTTCATTAGACTTCTTAAGCAAAAGATTTTTCCTCCCATAAACACGTTTATCCTTTCTTACAGTTTCCCATTAAAATAAAGCCTATAGAAAAAGGAGTGCACAGGAAAGATATTACATTTCTCATTTGCCTGATGCTTAACTCTCATTAGTCCTCCCTCCTTTGATTTCCTTTTAGGAGCTGTGCTCATGGTGCAGTGTGTGTTTTCATAGCTGGCTTAACTAAATGGTTCATCTTTTGCAAATCTGGAAGGTAGGTAAAGAAGCTTTTTAGTAGGTAATTCCTTTACATAATCTCTGTTTTCTCAACTCTGATTTTTTTCAGTTTCTTCAATAAATAAATACTGACAAAAACAAAGCAAAACAAAGATGGAGAACTTTACTCCATTTAACTTTTTTCCCATTATATGTCCATGCTTATTATAGAAGTTCAATATTTTAAATAATTTTTCATGAAAGCTTACAGGTGTATACACCTTGACATAAAATAAAATAAAAAAAGCACTTTGAAAACTTTTAATTATATCATGGGTTCTACTACTTCTCATTGAATCTCTAGATTTAATTATGTTTCCTCTGTTCTTAGCTCTCTCAGAACACTTCTTGAATTACATTTGTTCCTGACAGAGTAACAAAATAAAACTACTATTTCACTCTTTACTTTGCAGATTCACCGATGAGATTTACAGTGCTTTTAAAATTTCCATTTATATTTTAAATTATCAAGAGCAAATTTTTCTCTCTCAGCACAGAGAAAAAAATAAAATATTTTGAGGGACATGCTGGAATTTCTTTGATCATATTCTTTCCTAAGACTAGCATCAACCACACAGAGATTTTACAACAAAGGGACATGGAAACCATTTTCTCCACAAATAGTTCTTGGGACCTTGGGGCAGCCTTTGGATTACGGCCCACTAACATCTGAAAGTCAGATTAAAGAGAAATGCATTCCTAATCCTGCTGTATTTCTACCAGGGGTAGAAAATAATTATGCTTGCATAAATACTTTATTAGAGACTTAGAAAATTGTCTTTTCAGATAATCACCTATGTTCTTTTGCCTAAGTGCTTAAAGTTCTAGGTCAAAAGTATATTGCATTATTTTAACAAGCCTGTATTGAGAGAGAGCTTCCATTATGTCAAGCAAAACATGGCTTGGTGCTGTTGATACAAGCCAGTAAATTATCTTCTTGGAAGTATTTTTGTTTTCTTTATTTTCATTTTATTCAATACACAAACTCTGAGAACCCCATTGTTCTATATGATCTTTTCATGTGTTCTTAGTTTCAAATTAACAGAACTTATCACAAAATATGATTGTGAGAGAGTTAGCAGTTTGGCCGTAGTCTGCTCATAGGTGACCAATGTATTTTAATGGAAACTTTGGGGAGATTATGGTGTCAACTTTTATTATTTCTGTAGAATGAAGTAAGAAGGTCAAACTTTGAGAAAATTCAAAGAACAGAGGCATTTTTGAGGACAGAAGGACTTGTAGATTTTTTCAATTAATTGTATAGGGTCAGCCCCAGATTTATGGACTACTCATCTTTCATCTTAATCAGCTATTTTCTTTATGATAATGTTAAGACAATTGTTCCAAGCTTAAGACCCTGATTGTATATTCAATTGAAAAGAGTCAATAAAATGTCTGAAAGATTCCACAAGCTCAATGTCTCTAAAAACAAACTCATTACCACATTCCCTTTCACACACACACACACACACACACACACACACACACACACTCTGAAAACTAAACCTATTTTCAAATAAAAAATACTAAGTTAATGCTTTCAACTTAGTATTGCAATTTAGAATCTATGAAGAATCTATGGATTTGTGAAACCCATCTCCCATCAGACTCTTCAGGCAATCAATTACACCTCAACAATATCTTTGTAATCTTACTTTTCCTTTCCATTCTTGCTGTCATAAATCTATGTTAGGACTTCTTTTTTACCCTCAGCTCATTAAGAGATTTACTCATCTCTCTTAACTCTATCCCATATTCCATATCTCCTCTAGTTAATCTTCATAAAACAGTAGTTTGTCTTAGGAATTATATTAGTTTGCTAGGGCTGTGTAACAAAATACCACACCCTAGGTAGCTTAAACACCACATATTTATTTTCTCATAGCTATAGAGGCTAGAAGTACAAGACTAGGTTTTGTTTCTTCTGAGGTCTCTCTTCCTGGCTTGTAGATGACTGCCTTCTTGCTGTATCCTCACATGTTTATCCTTGGGTCTATGTGTTGTCTGTGTCCCAATCTCCTCTTCTTATAAGGTCACCAGTTATACTGGAATAGGGTTTATCCACATTACCTCATTTTTCCTTCATTACCTTTGTTGTGATTTTCCTCTAATTTGGTCTTGCGGTATCTCTGTCAAGGTTGACTGTAAATCTATAAGTGGCCATAAGAGCCCTGATGGGGGAAGTCAGGTTTGGTTGTATTGATCAGGCAGAGGTAAAACCAAAAAGTATAAAACAGAAGTAACATGTTAATTATAGATCCAAAGAGAATAAGAGTGTCCATGTGGGATGACGGGAAGCATTGGAGAGCTCAACCAGAGGGTGGGGAGGAAGAGAGAGAGAGAGATAATGAGTAAAAACCTATGGGACTCTGCCATCTATGCCTTATCAAGGTCCATGGGTATTTTCCTTTAGGCTTTCCATATGGATTATAAATTGTCTTGTCTAAAGAAAATACTCTCTAAGGAAGACATTTATTTTCATGACTGGTGTTAATTATTAGATTTTGTCATAGCAGCTGAGGGATGTGCTAGGTTTTGAGTATTTGAGATAAGGAACAAAAAGTCTCACATATATTGCAAACACACACACACACACACACACACACACACACACTGGGGAAGTTTGACCAGGTCAAAGGTTATAGTGACTGGATTTCAAATAACCAATGTCAGGCCTAAAAACAGATGCAGAATTAGCGACTAAAAAACAAATTTGTGACAACTTCTAACTCCAAATATAGTAACATTCTGAATTATTGGGAATTAGAACTTCAATATCTGAGTTTTGAGGAGACACAAGTCAGCCCATAACAATGTCCAATTATTTTCCCAAGTATATGTAGCCTTTCCAAACTAGCTCTAATGCATCTCTTTATTCTCACCTTTTGACAATCTATACCATCCCATTCACCTACAACTGGTTGAATGTCAGTAAAACTGCTTCTTCCTGAGGTGCATTTATCAATACTCCACCTGAGAAATATCTGGTCTTTCTGCAAATGCATTCTAAATGTTACCTCCTATGTGGTAGGGTAATCACCTATATGGAAAAATATGCATTTGTTTATGTGGAGAGTAAAATGTAGAGTCAAATGTCATTGGAGTATTAAAAGCTGACCTTATTTTTATCTCATTTGATATCTCCTTTTTCCACTCTTCTGTTTGTCCACTTTTGCTTTCTGCTATCTTGTTACACGTATCCTTCTAAACTAAATTAAATAATTAAATTCTTATTTTAACAAGATGGAATGTAAAAATGTTGCTAAAAATCAGTGCCTACACTGACATTGTGCTTATTGCAAAGAATTCAGTTATGAATAGACTGATTCATACTATCAGGGAGTTTATGCCAATGAAGCAATCTTACATACCTGTATTATGGAATTTACCATATTGTATTTTAAATTAATTATATACATTATGTCTCTTTAGCTGGACAGTAAGCATAAATATCAAGAATATTAATTATCCATTTATTCATCCTGAGGACCTAGCACAATGCCTGAAACAAATATTTTTTTAAAAAAAGAAAGAAGATATGGCAAAATAAATAAAATAAGATGTGTTTTATCTTTACTCAGGGAGGACCAAGTATATAATTTAGACATTTAGGTAACTTATCTCTAATGGATCAAAATGAGATAATTAATTTAAAATATAACTTTTAAAACTATGGAATCTCAGTTCCTCTGGTCAGCAGCCATTTTTATGTCTGATAGCAATCATATTTTACTTTTTTGGGGTATTGAAATCTTTCCTTCATCTTTGTGAAGTACTAGGAAAAGGAAGCTTTCAAATGTAGGCCATTCTATTGTAGATAGTATCATACCAAACATTACTCTACCTCTGTGTACAGTAAGTAATCGGATCAAGTATTTCAGTCAATGGTCAGTAGTTAATCCCGGTCATTTGGTCTCATAATATGTCATTCAATTTCACCTTGACAAGAGATCATATTTCTCCCATATTTTAGTAATGGTATAGCCAACAGGGATGATGAATGAGTTTCCTGGTTCTGCTTCTTACATATTGTCCATTCTCTAGATTGTAATTTAGTCTCTTTTCTCTCTTTGCTGTCTACATCTCTCTGAGCACTCTCATCTACTCTCTTGAATTCAATTATATTCTATACACAGATTATCCTCAAATCTAAATCTCCAACTAAAACCATCTAATTTAGATCCTATAGGTTCAAATTCTTGTGTATGTCCAATACAGGTGATATCAGTGTCTCTAACACTGAGCTCATCTTCTTTGGGGAAGAAAAGTTACATGCTTTACTTACTCATCACCTGTTTCAACAGATGTGTCCACCATCATTATTGTAAAAGCTAATTAATCATTCTTGTTTTATGCTCTGTTAATTGCCTTATTCTTTGTGGAACTTCTGAAATCTTCCCAGAATGCAAAGCTAAACATTTAACTCATCTGCTTAAACCCTTGCAATGATCTGCCTCACTTTTAGAACAAAGTTTAATTACTTTGCACAATTTATCTTACCCTATAAGTTCAGCCACTGCTTACCTCTCTCTCCATTGTCCACTCTGTGGCTCAGCTGACACAATCTCTCCCTCTCTCTCTCTCTCTCTCCTCTTACTCTCATCCCCACTACACATCCCTGAGACTATAGAGATTCCTCCAGTGAAGAATTCTATTGTATTTTTCTCTCTATCTTCACAATTACTAGGAATATTTTGTAGAAATCTCAGTCTAACCTAGCTAATACATATATTTATTTTCAGGTTTATGACTAGACAACCCTTCCTTTCGGAAATGATTTTTAAATGCTTGTTCTAAGTGAGATGCCTCTTAATCCTCTTACTATATGCTTGTATGCATTGTGGCATGCCTACTTTTGTACTGTGTTATAATTTCCTATTTGCCATTATTACAAGAGCCATTTCTATCGGATAAGCATTACATTTTCCACATTTAGTTCAGCACTATTCATAAATGATAAAATGAATAGTTAATATTCATTAGATGGATATCAAATGAAGGCAAGATGCCGGATACTTCTGGTTTAGAACAAAATTACCTAATATAACAGATCTTTTATTTAAACCAACAGAAACCCAATTTTCTTCTTATTACTAAGACACAAACACATTTGTTTAAAATTTCATGTCTCCATGCTAAAATCTAACCAAGCATACAAACTTTTATTTATTTTCAGTTGATATTTTAATTTCCATCTTCTCTTATAACTAGGATTGGCCATGTGACTTACTTGTGGCTACAGAGACATTAGTAGATTTTGCTTTAGGAATACATTTTTTTTTTCTTTTCTTCTAAAAGAACTGATGTAAAAAGACAGCTTGCTGCTCCCATTCTGTCCTTCTTGTTCTTTTTTTTTTTTTTTTTTTTGAGATGGAGTCTCACTTTGTCACCCAGGCTGGAGTACAATGGCACGATCTTGGCTCACTGCAACCTCTGCCTTCTGGTTCAAGCAATTCTCCTGCCTCAGCCTCCAAAGTAGCTGGGATTATAGGTGTGCACTACCATGCCCAGCTATTTTTTTTTTATAAGAGATTGAGTTTCACCATGTTGGCCAGCTGGTCTCAAATTCCTGACCTCAGGTGATCTATCGACAAAGTGCTGGGATTACAAACATTAGCCACTACACTCGAGCCTTCTTGCCAAAATCAGGCATGATTCTTGAAGATATAGCATCCATGGTATAAATCTGGGATGATAATCAGGAGAACAAAAGCAACTTTGCTAAAACAAGAAAGAAGACATTTTCTGAGATCTTTGAATAAATTGTTGAGCCACCAGCACAAAATTATTAGCTTTGGGCTTCCTACCAAATAAAATATAGATAACTTCAATGATATAAACAATTGTCTATAGAACATTTTGTTATTTCATAACAGATATACTAATCCTCAGTCATATTAAATATAGTACCTAGTAGAGTGCCTGGATCATACTCAATATTAAATAAAATATATTATATAAAATGTATGAGAAATGATACTTTTAGCATTTGCATATAACTTAATAATCACAGTTTTTTTCACATTAAAATTGATGTAATGTAAATACTGTTATTTGAAAATCTAAAATATAATTGTATAGACACATAATACTAGTTCAGTTATTTTGTTGACAGTTAATTATTTAGATACCAGCAAGTAAATAAAAAATTAAGTAGCTAGTTATTAGTCAATAGAATAATTGCAGTCAAACGATAAGACTGAGGCTAATCAATTGTACCTGAAACAGTTAATTGCATATTCATCTTGAAATGATTGTTACACTTAAATATTAGCAAGTACCCATATTTATGTGTCACAATTTACATATAAAGCTGAGAATTTTAAGGCTTTTGAAACTATATTTCCTTCCAGGAATTTGATTAGGAAATATATTAGCAATGTAAATAGCACTTTATTTATAAGTTTGCAATAAATAACTTTTTGATTTTGTCAACTTCACAAAAGTAATTCCATTTACTCGTGATTTGGAAATAACTTTAAATTAAATCTTACTTTTATCATCAGGTCTCTTCTAAATTGAACTAAGTCATCAGGAAGAATAGCAATGAGCACAAATAGCAGAAACCATATATATCCATCTCCCTCCTTTTGAGTAAATTCCAATTTTTTTCTAAATATAAAAGCATGTTTTTGTTAAATATATTATATATATTAACATATATATATATAATACGTAGAAAGCATTTCTAGTAAATCCGTGCAAATTAACTTGATGGTAGGAATTGATTTCAAGGAAAACTATGTTTAGATAGCATTTGAAATTGTTTCATATTCTTTGATCTGTAAAGATACTCTTTAAAATTTTCTATACTTAGAGGACAAAAGAACCCTTAAGGCAGAATAGAATCCCTGAGTTTCTAGAACGATCTATTTTCTTGTTTCATTATACTTCTGATTTTGTATACATGGTAGGATTTAAAAAAGAAATAGCATAGTTGAGGGTAGTGGGTGAAGTGAAGATATGGAAGACCCACAAAGGAGTAGCTGGAAAGGTGTCCCTGTATCAGCAACCCATCACTGCAGTTTTTCCACTGGCTAGTTTAAATAGGCTTATTTACAGGAGAATTCTAGATATATTGCAAAGCAAATCCAAATATTAATGCTTTTAAAATGCAAAGATGAGTTAATATGCATATTTGTCTCAATTTTTTAAAGGACAGATTTCAAGAACAACTGTATTGCTGTTTCTCTTTACTCAATGATTTTTAACTGTAATACTATGTAAAGCATTACTACTAAACAAATAACATTATATCATCTAGGCTTCCCCCTCATGCTTTTTCCCTTCTAGTAAAAGCAAAGCAAAACAGAACAATGCATTCACATACATACACACACACACACACACACACACATACACACACACACACACAGATTTGTTAATAAAGACTAAAACTGTGTATTTAACAGAAAAAACTTTTGAAAATGAAACCCCAGAAGATTATACATCCAAGATGTCACATTGTAAAATGCATGTCACCTAGAAAACAAATCAAATATAATGCAAAGTTATTCTGTGTTTCATTATATTTCTACATTTAAGGAAATCAGTAGCTACATTAAAAATAAAACTGGATCAGTATAAGTTTTTCAAAGGTCTTCTGGTGGGAAGAAATAATCTATTTTTCTCATATGACTTTTTCCTTCTGGTTTTTAAATTTGTTTTTCATAGAGATAAATGCTAGTAACTTTGCAGATTCTTTTTATTTCCTTATTTGTTTTAATATTGTCACTTTTTGCTCCATTTGGTAGTAATAATAACAATTATTGTGATATAATTAGCATTACAGTGATGATGCTAATGACAGTGACTATGCTTATAACTAACTCTTATTGGGTGTGTAATATGTATGCTAGACAGTGTTCTGAAATCTTCACCATTATTAACACTGTACCTTTCAGAGAATTCTATGAAGTAGGCACTGCTAAAGATGAGTCAATGGAGACACAAGCTAACTAACTTATTTAAAGTCACACAGTAAAAACATGAAAGGGCTAAGATTCAAATCTGGGCTTCAGAAAGTGTATTCCTGTTTATTACCCAATCCTGCCTCTTATAAGTAGGATTTCCTTGGCAAAAATTAGTGATCCTAATAATCAAATAAGAAGGGTCTCTGAAATCCATAAGTTTAGAAACAACTTGTATAAGACAAATAAAAAATCTAAGGTCTGCTTGAACTTACATTACATTCTAATTCCACTACGTGGTCAATTTACTTAACCCCAAATCTGGAACCTCAGTCAACTTATGTTATAGAGAAATAATACAAAATCTCTATTTGGCAAGACTTTGAGTATTATTGATAATGGATCTACTGTGCCTGTCAAAATTGTATTACTTTATTTTTCTTTGTTTCTTTTTGTATTTTCTAATTTTTCTGAAATGTCTATATATTACTTACATTAAATCCATATAAATATGATTAAACTGAACATAATATTTCATTTACAGAAGCTAAAACATCTAATTGGTATTTAAAATAAAAATAAAGACTGTAGAGCTTTTCATTCTCTGAATTACTATATTATTAGCAGATTAATATTGATGACAAACCAGAGTCCCATATTATTACATAAATAGATTTTTTTAAACTGGAGATATAAAGTATAAATAGATTATACCTTCTCCTACCCCACATAAATATTTCCTCTACACCATCACTGCTTTCAAGACAGAAGAGCAAACTTTAAAGTGAGCATTAGCTGGCTCATCTTTCAGGCTTCTTTCCAATCCTTTATGATCATTTTATCTAGTTACTTTCTCATTTATTTCTCCAGTTATGCCAAAAACTATACCCTCCAGACATTTTCCACAAGTTAAACAGCAAATTAAGTTAGTAATCAAAAATACGAATTCCAAATTGCCCAGCCAAGAACATGCTACCAAATTAGGCATTAGACATCATAAATGCAAACAAAAAATTCATATCATCCATTTAAAATTTTATATCCTTAAAGATAAGAATATTTTGGTATAAAAGTTATGTGAAGACAGTTTCTTTTAAGGAAATAAAAATTCCATACATTCCATATGTAAATATATATGTAACTGTATGTACACATATGTATATATAGCTATGTGTACATAGGTGTATAATTTAAACATATTTAGTAAGGTTATATATAAAAATATGTTTTCATATATGTTGATCCAAACATTAGTTAATGATGAGATATTTTATCTTATGATTTCATAAATTCATGACTTCATGATTTTATATTTTATTTAATCAGCTGAAATGCTTTCAGTTGTCAGCAGTAGAAAGTCCAGGCTCAAAGTCTATACTCTTAGACGACTTTTTTAGAAGTCACGTTTTGAAAGTATGCCTTGAAGAGACATTCACAGTGGTAATTGAACATTTATTTAAATATGTAGGCCTGGCATGGTGAACATGCCTGTAATTCCAGCACTTTTTGAGGCCCAGACAGGAGGATCCCTTGAGGCCAGGAATTTGAGACCTAGCCTGGGCGACATACTGAGAAAAAAGCAAAAAAACAACAAACAAACAACAACAAGAAAACCATTAGGTAAGCGTGCCTAATTTGGTGGGTGAGATGGGAGGACCACCACTTGAGCTCAGAAGTTCAAGGCTACAGTGAGCTAGGATTGCACCACTGCACTGCAGCCTGAGTGACAAAGTGACACCCTGCCTTAAATAAAAGAAAGAACATTAAATTAAATTAATATAAAGAAAATAAAATAATATGTTATAATTGTTGATAGCTTTGTATGAGAACCAAAAACATACAGGTTTTGTGAACTGGTTTTAGTTTACTTCAGCAAGTGTCTTTGCCTACACTTAAAATTCTGCAGCATATTTTAAAATACATCTTTTACAGAGATATGATTTTTTTCTTCAATGAATATTATACATTGTTTAATTTAAAAGATAAAGGGAAGACATTATTCTGTAAAAGACAAAATGAAAGGATTTCAATGCAAATGTCAAGTTGTCTGTGTCTGAGATATAAAGACCTTGTAGTTTTAAATTTTATTTTCTTCTCACAGATTCCGTAACTAAAGATAATGTTTAATCTGTTACCAAAGTCACATATGACTTTTTGGATACTTCTATCAGTGGCACCTAAGTCATACTTAATGTTAAATAGAATGACAAGATAATCAATTACAAGATCTTGGAAACAAACCAACGCACAAACCCAGATGTGATTTTACAAATACATCTTTAAAAAGCTGGACAATGCCAGAGTTAGATAACAGTAGAATTGTTACTTTGAATGGAGGTGGATGAGCTTATCAGGAAGCACTTATATTTGCCCTTCTGTTTCAGAAAAATTTTCTAACTTCCAGGTAATAAATTTTTCAGCCATCTGATTTTTTTTTCAGAAGGAACTAAAAAGCCAGATGTTTCCAATATCCAGAATCCTGTTGCAAGCATAAAAGACTTAGGATACTTAGTCAGCATTTATACTTTCAGAAATTTTGAAGAGAAAATGTTCATGTAGTATTGTATTCCTGACAGAGATTTGCTATTTTAAAAATACATACAGCTGTATTTTCTGGCACATATTTTGCTAAAAACACCAGTGTTCAAAACAACTACAGACATTATGATATAAAGGAGAAACTCATATTTGAAAAAAGCAGTAAAGTCTTCAGCTCAAAATTAACTTATTTATGTCACTTATATTAGTATCATAACATTTTATCAATCTCTGTTCTTCCTTTCACTGCAGCAGACGTATTTTGCCACAGAACCATCTTCTATGAAATAGCTATCCCTGTTTTGAAAAATGAAATACCCTAAGCATGTTGTTAACCACCTTAATCTCATTGGCTCACTTGGTATTCTCTCTCTCTCTCTCTTTCTCTCCTCCTCCTCTTCCTCTGTCTGACTCTTAACTCAAGGGACCAGAATCTGGTGGTAGCATGTGAGATCAATTTGAGGGTGATGGCAGCAAGAAGTGGAGTACTAGGACATAGAATGTGGAAGACATGCAGTCCAAAGATGATTATAATTTGATAAAACCCTAGTAGTCAAAAATTTCAAGAAGTATTTAGGGGGAAAAACAATAGACATTGGCAATAAGATGCAAAAACCTTGAGGTTTTTCACCCATTGGTATTTATAACCTCAACATCTTCTAACTCATTTACTCTCTTTTGCTGGACATGAAACAAATCCTCCCACATTCTGTAAGAAGTATTTCTGTGGCATTCATGAAATTATTAGAATGGAGAAGAACATCAAAGTTCAAAATAGATTGATGTGTCTCTTGATTCAATCTTCATCAGTGCTTAATTTACATATGGTCTTCTTGCCTTAACTAAGGCAAGAGTAAACTAAGTAATAGAGCTTTCTGTGTCAGGTGTATTTTCGTAGCGCCTATCACATTTGACAAGTAAACAGATGATGTTTTCAGAATAAAGGAAGAGAAGACCAGGGCATTGAATCGTAAAATGACCTCTAGATTAAAGGTAAACAATATAATATAACCTTATTTATTTTACCTAATAATGTAGAAAGATCTGCTGAGGTGATTTTGCATTATATTATGATTTATAATTAGCATCCTTTGTTTGCTTCTATGACAACAGAATTTTCCTTCTACCCTCTAACTAACATCTAATCTGCTTGATCTATTGCACATCACTTTGTCTTTTCATAACCAATTACAAATTTAATCTTAGCCATAACTCTAACTTTAATCCTTAAAAAAATTTAATAAATGTAGACTGTTATCATAGTCACATTAATTATAATGTTCTTGTCTATATTTTTTCTCTTATTGACACTCCTAGAAAATTTATATGAAATTTGGAAATAGGCAAAAGATATTATTAGGCATATTGTCAGTACAATCCTGGAATTTATTTTCTCTTGGCTAGGCCATTTTACAACTTGGTAGGGCATTTAATTTATAGATTTTGGGCTAGTATAAAAAACGATAATTTTGGTTAAGCAAAACAGACAATCCTAGATATGTACGTCTTTTTTTTTTACCTCGTTGTATTATAATCATTGATGTAACATACCCAGAAATTTTATCCTCCTATACTCAAGCTTCTCAAATGCTTTTTTTAGTTGTTTTTAAGCTCTTGCTATTTGCTTCATTAAATAGTTGCATAAAATCTTATAACCTGTGTTCATGTTTATTTGCATGAGTGTCTTAATTGTACTCTTTAAAAATATATTTTAACAATATTGCTCATTAAGCTATAATATCTATGAGAAAAGGGAAATATTGTTTTTAAAAATCTTTAGATTTAAGATAATACCTCTTAGTCTAGTGGTATATATATCCTTAATAATGAAATAAATATGTTGAGTGTAATGTAAATTATATATTTGTATTTATCATCATGGTACAGACTGTGTAAAAGTACTGCAATCAATTCTAGGTATCACAACAATCATTTCATGATACAGTTAAGTTTCCAGAAATAATAGCACTAAGAACTCAAGTTGCTAAATCATGTTAAGAAACATAAACAGCAAAACTGTAACATGGTTTGTTAATGTATACATGAATACAAATGTACAGCCACAGAACAGGGGATATGTACACTGCGGTATATTCACACAGTGGAGTGCTAGACAACAAACAAAGTACATATGAATGCTCACGAATCTATTTTTCTAAATGCTCCATTAATTCATACCTATATGTTACTCATAGTAAATATTTGTGAAATGTTATTCTGTATCACTGTAATGTTAAAACCAGAATAAGAGGGAGAAATCACTGCTTTGTTTTCTAAATACTGAATAGATTTTTTATGTTATTCTGAAGTGCAAGGGTTAGTGGCATATATTAATTAATGTGGTATAATGACCTCATATCAAAATGAAGTCTACAAGTACAAAAATTCTATGTGTATTGTTCAAATACTGAGAATCATCTATAGAAGACTGAATATTAAGTCATTTAGTAGATAAAATAGTTTTATTATAAGTATTACAAATGTGTATATGTTATATATACCACATAACTATGTAATATTTTAACACTTAGACTGAAACAAACTAATAATATTTAGTGATGACATCAGTGCAAACATGACAACTATTCAATGCAGAAAACATAAACTCAGAGGCATTCTCCTATCTTGGAAATTGTGAATAGACCTTCACAGAAAAGGAAATATGTGAAGGTAGATGTTCAATCTTATTAGTAATTAGAAAAATGTTTTAAATTAATCTGAGATTCAATTTTCTAACCACTTAACTGATAGAAAACCCTCTAAAATAAAAATGAAATATGTCAATAATAGGCATTGGAAAGGATGTGGATTCACAAGCTATGTGGGGGCACAAATTGGCGCAAACACTTTGGAAAACAGTTTGGCATTAACTGCTTAAGTTGAATATTCATCTACCTAATGACCAAGTACTTCAAATTCTAGGCGTATATATAAGAAAACTCTTTCACATGTTCAGTAGAAGACATGTAAAAGGCTGTTCACAGAAGTAGTTCACAATGGAAAAAACTTAGAGAACACCAAGTGTTCTCTAATATGAACACTGTGGTTTATTTACACAATAGAATGTTATACATCATTAAAAAAAAGCAAATGAACTACATGGCATGGAGGAAGCTTGGACATATGAAATTAAATTAAAAAATTAAGTCTCCAAAAGATGGATTTTTATTAATATAATAATATTTAAAACCTCATGTATTTTTTCAAGATTACACATAGATGCAATAAGTCTTTTGACAAAGAAAAGCAAGAGGATGGAATGCAAAGAACACGTGTTTGGATGCAGGTTTTGTAGAAGTCCTAATTTTTGTTTTGGGTTATTAGTTCATAGGTCACAACATTACTAAAAGATAAAAGAAAATACAATGGAAAAATAGTAATGTCTTAGTTTCATTTGTTAAGAATTTTCAAATTGTTCAAATGATAAAAATTCAAAAGGTGATAGTAAAAATCTCTTAAATGATTTGGGGTTTCTTGTACACATCAATGTCTAAAGTAAGTTATGTTCATAAATTATTTTACCACCTGCATGACATTCTGAGTTTAAACCATGTTTTTCCTTAACTCAAAATTATTTAATATAGAAACTTGAGCTTATGTACCCATTTTAAGTACTAAACTGGGAAGAGTAACTATATAGTACTTCTCATAAATAAATAAATAAACACGTAAGTAAACCAAGTGTTATTTTTGAACAGATGTAATGATTATGAATATGCAATATGTTACTGTCTATATAACCCAAACATTATATCTTTAAATTATTAATAGATATGCACATATGATATCTAACATCTGATTTCCTTGTGTGTGATAATTAAACTAGATTAATTTTAGGTTTCCATGTAAAAATCATGTCAAAGCCAACTGATTTATTCATTTTTCAACCAACCAGTCTTTTTTGAGAAAAGCAGGTAAATTGACTTTTTTTTTTTCAATTTTGAACCCTTTTTGGGATGAGGTGATCAAGTACATACTGATTTCAAGGATGGAATTTTAAGTCTCAAAATAAGAAGATCCATAAAACATATCACAAAAGTTAGTAAAAATACAGTAGCATTGTTTGGGAGTGCTATTAAATTTATTTTTAATATTGCTTACAAGCTTTACAATATCCTTCCCCGTCTTTATCTAATGTTATGCAGTGTTCAGTGTGAGCAAAGGGCTGGCAAGTGCTGCATCGACAAGAGACAGAAATAAGACATAATTTCATTTCTCAAGGTGCCCACCAGGGAGAAAGCAGAATAGCAATACAAGAAATCTTGTGTCTGGAGTTTTACTTAAAGAACCAACAAATTACTATAGGAAAGAATTACTATTAGAAAAAATAATAAAAATAGGTATTTGTTTCACTAATTTTTTATGCCTTTTTTTTTTTACCAGAACATTTCTTTTGAGGCCTTAATAATAAAATGTACTCTATGTAAAAATTGAAAGCTATCAAGACCCAAGGCATTTATGAAAGCAGAACTTGGTTTATAATTGTTGGTTTGAACACTGTAATGTCTTTCCTGTGTATTCTCATCTTTGACCTATGATCTGGGGATATTCTGCAACTGAGAAATGTGGACTATATAAAGAAAAAAGGACTTGACATTCTATCATGTTAATATACATATGTCTTTGTAGAAAAGATAGCAGAATAAATTTGGATCAGTTATATATCCTGTTAAAAGGACAATATTTCCTATTAATTAGAAGCAGCTTATGAGTTCCTGAGTGAGTTTTCTGTCATGACATGTTTTCCAGAAAATAATTTTAGAGTCAATTTCCTCATACTTTTTTTTAAGACGGAATTTTGCTCTTGCTGCCCAGGCTTGGAGTGCAATGGCACGATCTCGGCTCACCACAACCTCTGCCTCCCAGCTTCAAGTAATTCTCCTGCCTCAGCCTCCTGAGTAGCTGGGATTACAGGGGCCTGCCACCATGCCCAGGTAATTTTTATATTTTTAGAAGAGATGGGGTTTCACCATGTTGGCCAGGCTGGTCTTGAACTCCTGACTTCAGATAATCTGCCTGCTTCGACCTCCCAAGTGCTGGGATTACAGGCATGAGCCACCACTCCTGGCCCCCTCACATGTGTTGTAAAATGTGATCATTCTAATGTTTCTCCTTCCTTATTTTAAAGGAAAACAGGAAGAAGATCTTGATAACAGGACCTTGCATAATTAATCAATTGATCACTGAGCTTTATTGTCATATTTCTGCAGTCAAATTTGGGGAGAAAGCTGTTTCACTTTCATCAGAATGTAGCAATGCCTGAGTTCCATCTGGGTGAGCAACCAGCTTATAACAATCTTGGAAAATCTTGCAGGTTTCTCAAAAAAGCCTCAGGTATTGTTTTTGCAAAACCTGGGGCTTTTCTAAGATTTGTTTTCTCAGGTTGATATGTCTCAAAAAGCATTTTTCTAGAGACTGTTACAAGAGTTATGGTGTGTCAAAGAATCAGAATTAAGGTTTTTATTTTTTATTTTTTTTAGGTAACTTAGAAAGCATGATGGTTACTAACATATTTATTTCAGTGTAGCAGTATACATATTCCTAAAATTAGGAGAGAGTTTTAAAATGTTTTTATACACGCAATTTTTTTAAATGTCATTTTTACATTAATGTTCAATGAGTAACAGACTGAAAATAACTTACTAAGTGAATCTCATTTTATAATTAATATTTGTATATCAGGTGTATATATATTTGGAAATACATAATAGGAAATTAATTAGCTCTAACTATTTGTAATATAATGCAAAAATAAATTACACCTTTAAAGGTAAAGTTAGTAACGTTCTGATTAAAACAAAATTAATTAAATACATAAAGTTACTGTATTCTCTTAGAAATGTTGGGGCACAAATTACACAAATTTGTTGTCAACATCAAATAGTATTGCCCATTTGAAAGCTGAAGTTTTTATTTTTTGAGACGCATAAATCATATTAAAACAATATTAACACTTCTAAGTTTATGAACATGTCCATGTTTAAGCATCTCCTCTTCATCTCACACACACACACACACACCCTGCTTGACAATATAGTCCCTTCAATTTTTTTTCTTCTTTTTAAAATACACCCTATATTTTGTAAATAGCTTACAACTAGCTATAGCACTCTTTGAGCACAAAATTAGAATCACTAGGTTTGAATATGGGCTCTGTAAATTACTACCTTGATATTTTAACTCATTTTTTTTTTTGATACTTTGAAAACCTAGCTTTTAATTCTTTATCTTGGGATTCTTTAATGTCCCTGGGCATCATTTATGTTATCTACAAGATAAGATATAATAAATTTTGTTCCACATATATGCATAAATCAAGTAATATTATGAGTTCTCATTAAAGTGCTTCATATACTGTAACATATATGTTTTTATAAACATTTATCTGTTATGTGCTTAGTATGCTGTTAAACTCTGATGTAAGATTAAAAATTTTAAAAATCTTTATGAAAGAACTGTAATCAATTTGAGAGAAGAAACAACCATATGAACAGTCAAGTAGTGACACAAATTAAAGCAAATGGCATAAGATCAGCGATAATGCAACAAAATGTTACCAAATTTCACAGGCCTGGCAGCTCAATGTGGCATAAAACTACATGACAGTATGTAACAAATGTGTAGATCCCGAATTGGACAGCTAAAAAGATCAGCATATTTGAGGCATAATCATTTTGATGGCTGAAAGTAGCAAATGAATTAAATGATGAACAACTCAGAGTCTTGAATGGCAAACTAAGAAGCTGGACTCTTTTTCAGAAGAGAATAGAGTCTTGCGTGCTTCTAAGCAGGAGAAATATTATAATGCCATTAGACCTATCTAGACAAATAAATAAATAAATTTGGCATTAGAATGACAGGTTAATTTACCAGGAAATGCAGTGTAAATAAGAGAGAATATGTCTAGAAAACAATTTCATTAGCTTTAGAAATCTAGCACAAATCTCATTATTCAAAATTATTTAACTTTGGGTGGTGTGCATTTCATCAAATAATAAGTAAATCCACATAAAATTTGACAAAATCCAAAAATAGTAGTCATCCTGCCAAGAGCAACTATTTGCCTAAGGAAGAATCAACAAGTGCCTTTGTGCATATGCACTTTGACGTTTTATGATTAATAAATTCAGAGTATTCATAATTTGGTAACCTAGCTCTTTAATTTAACTTAATTATTCTATTCCAGTGCTAAGACTCTATAAATTATTATTATTATCATTATTTTTATTATTAGAATGGAGACTACATAAAGATTCTGCTGTCCAAGAGATTATTCTAGATTCTGGAGGTGAGATCATGCTGTCCTCAATAATTTATCATGAGAAAACGAATTAAACAACAGAGTTAATTAATTTTACATAGAACTCTTATATGTAATATTCTAAGTGTCCCTATACTTGGGAAGAGTAGAAAGAGGAAAAGAAGAGCAAAAAAATCTGGGAAAGAACTACTGGCTATGATCATCTGGTCACTCCAGTTTAGTGGAGAGCTCAAAATACAGCAGACTGACATCTGGATTTTAGAGTAGCTAGTCAAATGAATTACATTTATTTTGTATCATATTATAAACTCTGATAAGAATGGTGTTATCCTGAATATGTTTCAATGGCAATGTTAACATGCTAGTGTGAAAATAAAATTGGTGGCATTCTTTTAATTTTGTCAAATATAAAATATAAATATCAATTGTTGACTATCTTCTGGATTGTCAGAGTAGCTTATCACTGTATATAATCCCATAAAAGAATTACTTCTGGATTGTCAGAGTAGTTTATCACTGTATATAATCCCATAAAAGAATTACTAAACATTTTGTGGGCCAGGCGCAGTGGCTCATGCCTGTATTCCTAGCACTTTGGGAAGCCAAGGCAGGTGGATCACTGGAAGTCAGGAGTTCAAGATCAGATGGTGAAATTCTATCTACAAAAGTACCTAGATATGCTGGGACATGCCTGTAGTTCCAGCTACTCAGGAGGCTGAAGCAGGAGAATTGCTTGAACCCAGGAGGTAGAAGTTGCAGTGAGCCGAGTTCACACCATTGCACTCCAGCCTGAGCAATAAGAGTGAAACTCTGTCTCAAAACAAACACACAAACAAAATTCTGGAAGATCGCACTTCAGTTACACACTAGAGACAGGCATAGAATTGAAATTTTATTTATTACAGTTCTATGCTATTTCATGGAGAAAATTAGTATTTTTACCACCTTTGCCATGACTGGAGTTGAAAAAGAAGGAATCATGGCAGAAGAAAATTAGGAATAAATATTTTTATGATATATCTTTATTTAAAAAATAGCAATATAACTAGAAATAGGAATAAGCTATAAAATAATGTAATACAAGGTCTATTTCCTCTCTTCTCAAACTAGTACATAAAGGAATCAACTGAAAATGAACATTCTTATTTAGTTAGTCTGTCATGGGCAATCTTTGAAATTCTTCATTTATATCAAGTTTTTAGGTTACTAATATTCAATGTATAAGGTTATTATTTTAAATAAATTTTTGGCATACACATGCTTTTTCTTAAAAGAAATAATTTTCATAGTTACATGAAATGAAATATAAACCTCTTGAAATACAGAATAGTTTTGTATATCTCTCTAATGCATTCCTAATCCTAACTAGGAAGCTGACAATAGGTACATATTCTTAATAGTGGTGGTGATAACTTCTGTACAAAATTTGCTTTGGTTTCCAAGCCAAAAAGCCCTGTGTTAATTGCTAGATTTCAATGTTCAAATCATTATGAGAAAAATTACCTTATTTCAGGCCTTAATTTTGTGCCTGAAAGTGGTGTCTAAATCATTTTTTTTTAATTTGTGTGACCTTGAGGGGTGGTTCAACCTCTTAGTATTTTGTTTTTTGTCATACTAAGTCAAGATAGAAATTGTGCCTCGTAATTGATATTTTGAGGTTTATATAAAGTAATAAATTTATTATGTGCTAAGAAATATGCACCTGGTTTGTTTTTTCTAATTATTTTATATGTGCTATATACACACACATGTATGTCATATATATGAAGTTATGATTCATTCTAAAAGTTTATAAGAAGCTGATTTTTGTTGTACTGCAATTTAAAATCTGTAATTTCTATAACTTAGGATAAAATAACATTTTACCTTTGTACTCTCTTAAACAAGAGAATACTTATAAAAATACAATGAAGTATAATATTTAAGTTAAAATTCAGTACTTGGTATACTATTCATGAACAGTAGTACCGATATTTCATTTTTTGTATCAGCTGAACCTTTTCATGAGTTGCACCCCTTACTTAGTTGAACAGCATGTAGCACTATCATCAAATAAAATTGCTTACTTGTGATTAACTTTATACACAGTAAAGCACTCACATTCTCACAATCATGATTCTTTATATAATTATAACTATTAAATTGTATATAAATAATGTTACTCTATTATTCCTATGAAGAAAAATATCAGTTGAAACCACTTTAGAATTAAAAAAGGAAAGACACAAGAAGAATTTCTTTTCATTTTTAATTTTTATAATGTGCACTTAAAGGCACAGTGAAACACATCAGCACATATAAAGCTTTAGACTTTTTTCTTAAAAATATAGGATTGAAGATTTTACTTAATTCTACTTTGAAATTTACCATAGCCTATTAACTGAAGGCATCCATTTTTTTTCCTATATTATCTCTAGTTATTCATTCAACAAATAATGATTCAGCACCTTGAATGTAAACCAAACCCCACCACAGTGAACAGAATTAAAAACTCTACTAAGTAAAAACATACTCTTTTTTTTTTTGAGACAGAGTCTCTGTCTATCGCCAGGCACCAGACTGGAGTGCAGTGGCGCGATCTCAGCTCACTGCAACCTCTGCCTCCCAGGTTGAAGCAATTCTCCTGCCTCAGCAGTCCGAGTAGCTGGGACTACAGGTGCGCACCACCATGGCCAGCTAATTTTTGTATTTTTTTTTTTTTTTTTTTTTTTTTGAGACAGAGTTTCGCTCTTGTTACCCAGGCTGGAGTGCAATGGCACAATCTCGGCTCACCACAACCTCCACCTCCTGGGTTCAGGCAATTCTCCTGCCTCAGCCTCCTGAGTAGCTGGGATTACAGGCACGTGCCACCATGCCTAGCTAATTTTTTGTATTTTTAGAAGAGACAGGGTTTCACCATGTTGACCAGGATGGTCTCAATCTCTTGACCTCGTGATCCACCCGCCTCGGCCTCCCAAAGTGCTGGGATTACAGGCGTGAGCCACCGCGCCCAGCCTAATTTTTGAATTTTTTGGGGTTTCACCATGTTGGGGTTTCACCATGTTGGCCAGGATGGTCTCAATTTCTTGATATTGTGATCCGCCCACCTCAGCCTCCCAAAGTGCTGGGATTACAAGCGTGAGTCACCACTCCCCGCCAAGACATACTCTTGAGGCACACACCTGTGCCTATAACTCCAGATTGAAAATCTATGAAGCTTTCCTGGAAAAGGCCAAGAGTAAACAGGATCCATATTAAGTGATCAAGGCCTAAAATTGTCTCCCTTCCATGTATTTTCTTTCAGTGTAAACTACCTAGGAAACAAGAGTTTTGCTCATTTCTTTCAAACTGTCTAATTGCAAATTTTCAGTTAATGCTTGTATCAGTTTTTCTTTGCATGTTTTCATTTGTGTGTTTGTTGTCAAAGCAATTGATCACAAAGATGTATTTATGCTTTATAATTAAATGAGATAAGAAATTTTAAACAAAACTCTTAATATCCAAGTAAAAGTAGGCTAAACTCTTAGTCTAGGAAGACGAAAATGTGGTGATTAAGTGATATGTGGCAATCGTATATATTATTTTCCAACACTGATGGTGTGGTTATAATGTTTTTGTATTTCATGATGTGTCACAACAAAAGCAGTGGTGTTTTGTCATCTGCCAACTACAGGCTTGAGTATAACATTTCCTGATTGGGCATTTGGGGAACATTCAAATACTTAAAGGTGCTCATCACACCTCTTAGTTACCTTTTTTTTTTTTTGAGGTTCATAAAAACTGTGAGAAACATTAAGCTTTCTTTTAGAATTTGTTCATTGGATGTAAGATTCTTACCTCGCCCACCCTGCCAATGAATTTGGGCTGCCATATTTTACTAATAATACTGGAAAGTCAATTTTTCCAAAAGGCTGACTGTGTGTAAAATATTCACAGTTTACTAGGAAGACAATTAGATACTGAATTCATTTAATGTAATTTTGTGGTTTAACACGTAGGCTGTAGAGTCAGGCAAACTGGGTTCAAATCATAACTCAACTACTTAGCTATCTTTCATATTTTCTCTTAAAATTTTAATATACTGCCAATATATTTTCTTTTTGTTTTCTTTTCTTTCTTTCTTTTCCTTTTTTTTTTTTTTTTTTTGAGATGGAGTTTTGCTTTGTTGCCCAGGTTGGAATGTAATGACATCATCTTGGCTAACTGCAACCACCGCCTTTCAGGTTCAACTGATTCTCCTGCTTCAGCCTACAGAGTAGCTGAGACTATAGGCATGCACTACCACACCTGGCTAATTCCTGTATTTGTGATAGAGATTGGATTTCACCATATTAGCCAGGCTGGTCTTGAACGCCTGACCTCAGGTGATACACCCATCTCAGCCTCCCAAAGTTCTGGGATTACAGCCTGGCTTATTTTGTTATTTACTTATATTTGAATATTCTCAACTCTGTTATTATTTTATGTACACAAATAGTTAACAACTTTCTAAGATAAGTATATTTTCACAATACAGTATCATGATAATTTTTGCTACATCTTATCCTTGTAATAAAATGCTATATAACCTCAGACAAGAAAATTACCTTCACTGACACTTTCTTTATCTTCTAAAAATATTTTTAATTGAGGTGTAGCAAAAATAAAACATTAAATCCTCAGTGTAGAGTCTGGTGAGCTATATACACCTACGTAATCATATTCATTATCATGGCATTTTATTCTTATAAAATAAGTATACATTTAAACTTCAGCAGGCTGGTAGAATTTCAATGTGTGAAGCACACATGAAGTTTTTCATTCCAAGTTATGGATAGAATACATAATTATATTTAAAAATAAATATTTCTATATTAAACATTATGACAAATCTTTTTTGTTTGCTACATTTATTATATAGATGTCAGCCCATGTGACTGTTAAGAGAAAATATACTACAAACTCCAAACAAATATTTTTCTTTCTATTTATCTGTTATTCCACTCAAATATGTGTTGTACATAATGTTAAAGGCTACTGTGAACCCACTGTTATATCAATTGACTTAATAGTTAAACTTATAATGAAAAAAATACAGAGGGTAGACTTTAGTCCATCTGTCCAATCAGCCATCTAATCAGTGCAATGTGGAAAATGATGAATATCTTTGTCTCACAAAATAATGACATCAGAATTTGAGCAAGAGGAGACTGAGAAAATTAAAATCAGTTGGGCCATTTAAAATCTGTCTTGCCTTTTATCTGGCTAAAATAAAAAACACATCCCAGCACTTTGGGAGGCCAAGGCGGGTGGATCACGAGGTCAAGAGATCGAGACCATCCTGGTCAATATGGTGAAACCCCGTCTCTACTAATACAAAAAAAAAATTAGCTGGGCATGGTGGCCCGTGCCTGTAATCCCAGCTACTCAGGAAGCTGAGGCAGGAGAATTGCCTGAACCCAGGAGGCGGAGGTTGTGGAGAGCCGAGATTGCGCCATTGCACTCCAGCCTGGGTAAGAGTGAAACTCCGTCTCAAAAAATAAATAAATAAATAAATAAATAAAAATAATAATAAAAATAAAAAACACAGACAAACTAGTTGAAGAGTTAACTGGCAACAGTATTTCTCCCAGGGAGATAGCAGTGTTTCATAAGAAACATCTTTTTTTTAACTTTTTTTTTAGGTTTGGGGGTACATGTGAAAGTTTGTTTCACAGGTAAACACATGTCATGGGACTTTGTGGTACATATTATTTCATCACTAACGTACTAAACCCAAGTACCCAATAGTTATTTTTTCTGCTCCACTACCTCCTCCCACCCTCCCGCCTCAAGTAGACCCCAGTGTCTGTTGTTTCCTTCTTTGTGTTCATAAGTTCTTATCATTTAGCTGCCAATTATAAGTGAGAACATGTAATATTCTATTTTCTATTTTCTATTTCTGCATTCGTTTGCTAAGGATAATAGCCTCCATCTCCATGTTCCTGCAAAAGACATGATCTCATTATTTTTTATGGTTGCATAGTATTTCATGGTGTATATGTACCACATTTTCTTTAACCAATCTGTCATTGATGGGCCTTTAGGAATTAAAAAAAAGATCAATATCACTGATCATTAGAGAAATGCAAATAAAAACTGCAGTGAGACACCATCTCACACCAGCCAGAATAGCTACTATTAAAAAGTCAAGAAATAACAGATGCTGGCAAGGCTGTAGAGAAAAGGGAATGCTTATACACTGTTGGTGGGAGTGTAAATTAGTTCAACCATTGTGGAAAGCAGTATGGCAATACCTCAAAGAGTTAAAAGCAGAACTACCATTGAACCCAGCAATGCCATCACTGGGGTATATATTCCCAGAGGAATAGACATTATTCTATAGTGAAGACACATGTACATGAATGTTCATTGCAGCACTATTCACAATACATGCAGCACTATTCACAATAACTGTCTCCTTTAGTAGAAATTTCTAACTCATTGTGAAACTTTGCTCTTTGAAAATTTTACCTTCACTTGTTAATTATCTGATGCTCCTTCTTTATTTATGTAGATGCAAGTTTCTTCTCTGTACTATTTTCCTTCTCTTTGAAGAACTTAGTTTAACATTTCTGGGAAGGCAATCTACTGACAACAGATTCCCTGTATTTTTGTTTGTCTGAGAAAGTCTTTATTTCTCCTTCCTGTTTAAAGGATAATTATATAAGGTATAGCATTCTAGGTTTGTTTGTTTTACTTTTTGTTTTATTTTGTTTTTTTTGTGTGTGTCTCAAGACTAAATATTTCACTGCACTGACTTCTTGCTTGCCTGATTTCTGAGAAATTAGATGTAATTTTCATCATTTATATATATATATATATTATATATGTAAGATTTATTTTATCTCTCTTCTGGCTTCTTCCAAGATAATTTATCCATCTTTGATTTTCTGAAATTTGAATATGGTATGACCAGGTGTAGGTTTGATTGTTTGGCATTTATCTTGGTTGCTGTCCTCGTGAGTTTTTTGGATCTGTGGCTTGGTATCTGGCATTAATTTGGAGAAATTCTTAATCATAATTGCTTCAATTATTGATTCTGTTCCTTTCACTTTTTCTTTTCTTTCTTGTAATCCTGTTATGCATATGTTACACATTTTGTAGTTGTTTAATAGTTCTTGGATATTTTGTTCTAATTTTTAGATCTTCTTTTTTCTCTTTGTATTTCATCTTGGGAATTTTATATTTTCATATCTTGAAATGCAGAGATTCTTTCCTCAGCCATGTTCATTGTATCATTTAGCCCATCAAAGGCATTCTTCATTTCTGTTATAGTTTTTTATCTGTAGCATTTCTTTTTAATTTTTTCTAGAAATTTTCATCTCTCTTGCCTACATTATATTTCTGTTCTTGCATATTGCTTACTTTTTCCATTAAAGTTCATAGCACACTTATCAGATATATATTTTTAAATTCCTGGTTTGATAATTTCAACGTTTTGCCTTACATGAGTTATTTGGCCTTCTTATGCTTACTCTGCCTGTCTCTTCACAATGTGTATTTTTGTGTCTTGGTATGACGTACACTTTTTGTTGAATGGAGAATATGATGAATCTCAGTTTAAGAAACTGTGGTAAATAAGCCTTAAGTAATGAAAAGGTAAAGTGTGGAAAAGGGAAGTGTTCTAAAGTTATATAATTAGGTTACAGTCTTCTGTGCCCCTGGACTATAAGCTTCAGAGATGCTTCTCAATTTCCCTATTGCCCCAAGTGTGGGGCTACAGTGAGCTGTCTGTGTTGCCCAGGCTAGTCTCAAACTCCTGGATCGAAGCCATCTGCCTACCTCAGCCTCCCACAGTGCTGGGATTACAGGTATGAGCCACTATGCCTGGCCAGCAACTTGTGAATGTTGAGAGGGAAAAAAAATAACATATTATACTTACTTATATCCCTTTCTAATTTTATCTTTATACATGGTAGTTGCTCAAAATAATTTTTAAAAGGTGTTTATACCAATTGGGTAAATATGAAGTATGACTTGAGATACTAAATAGATGATAAGTAGAGAGTAGAGTTTATGTATTAAAATATATATCATATTAGTCACATTCATACAATTTAAAGAAGGGAAAGGAAAACTAACAGCTGAAAAAAATTACATGATTTCATTTTGTTTTTAAAATTTTAATTTTTAAAAGTGTTGAATACATAAGGAATCTTTACTTCTAGCCATGATGAATAAATATGAATTAGATCTATTCTCTTGCCTTAAAGACAAAATATATATATGGAACAATGTATTTTAGATATTGTATAATAAGCAGTGACATCACCGTCATACTTGCAAGAATGAATCAAAATAGTAGAGCTTACCATTGTCTCAGCTTACTGTTTGAAGAATTTCCAAGACATTATGGAGGGTGTGTGGTGAAGGATCAAAAAGAGCTCAGTTGTTAACTTTAGTTGATGGGGGAGAATGCATAAAAGCCAAAATGCCTAGTATTTCCAGGGTAGATCACCAGAGAGGAGAGAGCTCTAGAGAGAGAAACTGTGGAAAATCTGGAAATCTCTATAGATTTCCAAAAACTTCTGGAAATCTACAAAGATTCCTCCTTGGATCTTCATCTAACTACTGATTAGTGTAAGTGCATGAGGAAAGTAACTGAAGATGAAAAAAGAACTACTAACAAGGGGCAAATAAGACAATCTCCAGAGCTCCCACAGAGTTGAGATATTCCAAATTCCACCAGCCAAAATGAAAAAACATCTTAATGTACTGCACAATGAATGGAGTACTCAGAATAAAATTGCTTCATTGAGGTACAAAATTAGCCCCAGACTAAGGGCTGCTCTTGTCCCAATGAATGCAGTAAAAATGCAAGTCTCAAAATAACCAAACTGTTCCCAAGATATTTTATTGTGTGCCAATAATATATTAATTGAAATTTTAAGTCTAATATAAAATAATGTAAAGTGAGTAATTTTATATCAGTACAAAACAATATAAACTAATAATTCCTGGCATTCGATCACAGTAGTCAAGTATGCCCAAAAGGCAGGAAAATGTGACCTACAGCAAAGAATAAAATAAATCAACGAAATGTGACACTGGAATGAAACAAATGGTTAAATTTATAGATAATGACATGAAACAATAATTAAAATACATATTTCCTATGTGAAAAAAAGTAGAAGATATTATGACTATGTTATGGAGAGACATCAAAGGTATGGAGAAATTAAACACCAGAAAATAGAAAACATAGTTAGTGCAATAAAATTTCACTATATGCCATTAAAAGCAGATTAGACATCCCAACAAAGTGGAGTATTTAACATGAATTATAGCAAGAAAAAAGAACAAAAATATTGAGCAACACATCAATGAGTTTTGGAAAAATTTTCTGAAGTAGGACACTGGAAACATAAAACATAAAATAGAAAATAAATTTTAAAAAATTAGACTTCATAAAAAATAAAAAAAATAGTGAGATTTGAAAGGTACTCAAAAATGAAATGGAAAAACAAGTTACAAATGATATATTTGATATCTATTGGACAAATGTTATATTTATCAAATGATATATTTGACAGATGAATTATAACTACATTATGTAAAGAACATCCAAAGCGCCATAAGAAAACAAGCAATCCAATTTAATGTCCAATTAAAAAATACTGGCAAAATATCAGAAAAAGAAAGTCAAGGAAGAGATAAGAATGGCAATTTAAAAAATGAAAAAATACTCAATGTTGTTGGAACTGAGAAAATGCAAATTAAAAGCAAATCAATATACCATTAAACAATAATTAGAATTGTTCAGAAATTTATTTTAAAAATAAAAACCTAAAAACTGGAAGGATATGAAACAATTGAAAGTCATACACATGGCTGATGGTAGTGTGAAATAACTACTTTGCAAAATATTTGCTGGATAGAATCTTACAGAGTTCTAATTTTTAAAAATGTTTGTATTACTGTTGTTGACTTGTACAAGATTTGCCTAAATGTACTGACATATTAAACAGAATCTTTTCTAATTATTTTATTTATTTATTTATTTATCATCTCAAATTGTCTATCTGGAATTATCTTTTGTTCTACTTTATATACATTCTTAACAAATTTTTATATTCTCCTTATAATAAAGTTTCTTGATTTTGTTTATATGATCATGACTTTCTTTTAGTTATAATCTGAGATTAGAGTTTTGGTCAGAAATATTTTCTTAGTACAATAAAGACATTTATTCTAATATCTTATAGATATCATTGTTGTTGTTAATAAGTTGGTTTTTAGTTTTAGTGACATTTTTGTAAATTGTCGTTTTTTTGATTTTTCCATTCTAAGACTTTTTTTCTTTTGGAGATTAGCAATTTTATTCTGATGTGTTAGAGTGTGGATTTTCTTGGGTATTTTTACGATTCCTAGATCTAAGAATTATTCTGGTATCATTATAGAAATTTCTTAGTAATACATTATTAAATATCCCATTTTTCTCCATTCTTTTTATGATCTCCTTCAGAAAACCCAGTTGTAACTGTTGATTGCCTTGTTATGCTAGCCTGTAAATCCTCTAACCTCTTTATCAGGTTTCAGGTATATTTGTCTCTCTGAAGTACATTTTGGTTTTTATGTTTCCTGTGTAGCTTCTACTACTTCTTTCCTCAACTCAGTCTGTAAGTTTAATTGGCTCATTGAATTTTACATTTTACTTAATTCTGTAAGTTCTATAGGTGTACTTTTATACTACTTAGCCTTTTATATAGTCATTATTTTTATCATTTTTTAAGCTGAACTTTTAAAATTTAAATTTATTAAGCATAAGTATAGTGTAGAAATGATAAATATTTTTAAAATTAAAATTCTTTAAGAATTGAATTCTGCTGTTTGTTTCTTTTGTGTTTCACCCTAGATATATTGACTCCTATACATTCTTTGAAAATGTAAGATTCCTTGAAAGTTTATCTTTAGAAGATGTTTAAAACCTAAAGAGAGTAATTAAGATTGCTTATTTCCTGTACCCTGGAGGCATCATAGACTTACAATAATTTAAAATGTTCTGCTTGAGGCTTTTTGGACCCTATAGGTAGTGTCTCCTTGGATACAAACACAAATTTGGGTGAATTCTGACTGCAATATTTCAGCCTTCAAAAAAAGTTATTTGGAAGTGTTATTCTGGATATTTAGTCTAGTGTATTTATCTTTATAACATGGTTAATAGTCTTATATTTTATCTGTTAAAACACACTGTCAAAAAGCAATATATGTTTTAATCTATCTCCAATTCTTATTCTCATTGTCTCATTTTGCCATGTAGACATAAAAACTGTAATTGTAAAAATGTTATTGGAAATATTTCAGAAGTTTTACATTAACAAATAATAGATTTTTTTGTCACAGTCATTCTGGTAATCATCAACATAAAATTCTGTTATTGCAGAGTACAAATCGAAACATATGAACAAAATTCATAAATAATTAATTTAATATCCTTGAGATAAACAAAAATCTTAGTTTCTAGATAGCAAACCTAAACTTAACTTCCCATGAAAACAATCTACAACTGGACTTGACTTAAGTATATTCTTATAACAAATAACTGAGACTCAGTTAATAATAGCAGCTGGGCTTTAACCAGTCATGGGCTGAAAACCGAGCAGACCATGTATCCATATAAGGCAAGTGCTTCGTCACACCATACCTGAATCAGGTAAATTCTGAGCTATAATCAATCTATCTGTTTCTATATGTCATTTCCTTTTTCTGTCTATAAATGCTGCCTGCCTATGTTGCTTGATGAAGCTTTGTGAACCTCAACTGGTTCAGGGGGCTACCTGATTAATGAAATATTTTTGCTCAAATTAATGCTGCCAAATTTAATTTGACTAAATTTTTGTTAACAGCTTATCATTCTATTTGCATTAATTTTTACTAAGACAAAGGATTGAATTATTTACAGAAAATTGTCTACAAATAGTTATAGAACATTTAGAAATATGTTTAAATAATTTTATACACTGATATTTTAATTATTTATTAAAAACTTTGATCTACTCTACAATGAATAAGTATATATTTTTAAATGAGATATAAAATATATGTAAGTGAGTTCATTGTTCTGAAAGAGCATGATGAACAGATGCCCTGCAGAGTGTTTAGAATTCAGCTGGAGAAGAAAATGTCATCTTTATTTTCCAAGAATACTAACAATTCTGGGACAACTTTCAGAAAAAAATAAAAATAAAAAGATTAAAATTTCTACAAGAGTTTTTTTTTAAATTTTATTTAAAAAACTTGGCAATTTAGCCAATCATTCACTTCACTGGTTGAACTAATAATTTTAATCAATTTCCATATTTTCCTTTTCTGATGGCTATAAAAGTTTGCTTACATTCATGTATGTATCCCGGAATGAATTGAATGTGAATGAATAATTTATAATTTATTATGTTTGCTGTTTTTTTCAGGAAAAAAAGTGTTTGCCTAAAATGGATAGGTTTTCTAGCTGAAACCAGAAGTCTAAAACTTTATTTTTTTAAATGACAGGAACAAATGTGGTTTAAGAGAACTACTAATTTCAAAATATTTTTAAACTGTGCTTTTTTATTTTTCTGAGTACATAGTAGTTATGTATTTTTATGGGGTACATGAAATATTTTGATACACAAAATATTTTAATAACAATGTTATAGGGATATATGTAAGGGAAGCTCAAGTAATAGATGATTTGAACTATTAAGTTACATATAAATATTGTAAGATATTCTGAGGGCAGTGAATACCTAATTGATTTTCCTGTTCAATCTTAGAAGGAGCCTTGGAGCTAGTTTATACTAGTAGTTTTGCTGTCTCGCTTTATGGCCCTCCTAAAAGCATAATTATATAAATGATCATGTATTCCAAAGAGTTCAAATGATAAAATGAGACAGTTAGATTAAAAAAATGGATTTCATATTTCATGGCTTAAAAATATATTTTATATTAAGAAGTCATGTATAGAGTTTAAAATTAAATTAATAATTTTAATATATTTTTTAAAAACATAATTTTAAAACTCAGAAAGTCAAAGTTATATGTGTTGAAAATTGAGTGACTGGGGAAGCAGACTTTAAGATAGAGATTATTTTACAAAAAGTTATTTAGGGTTCGTTAGGGATCAAGACCTGTTGGAGAAGAGAAGGAGGCAGGAATGGGCAGAAAATTAAATTAGACTGCAGTGTAGTCTCAACTAATTGTGCATAGTATTCTTGAGTGGTGATGGCTCTTCAGAGAGTCCCCTTGCCGGCCAAGACACCAGGCCTTTATATATCCCTGTGATAAGCAGTCATAGGATTTAGATACCCTTGGAAAGAGAGCATGACTTAGCTGAAGCATCTCTTTTCTACTGAAGATAACCTTGAAAAATGCTGACCATTGAGCTATGTCAATTAGCAATTGGGGAAATATGTCACTCCATTTTGAAGGGGCCTCGGGGAGTCATCATAGCATCCTTCACATTATCTGACATTTATCTTACACTAAATATGTTTCTTCCTGTGCTTAATACTTAGCATGCACATTTCAGCTCATATGCAGAACATCTATGAGGCTAAGAAATTAATAATTATCCCCAAGCTACCAGGATACAGGTAGTATGCCTACAAGATTGGAGTTTATATTAACAGCCAACATTTAACTATACTTTGTAACAGTGCTTTAAGTTAATATGTTCTGAAAAAATTTCTTATTACCAAATTCTAAATTCTATTACCATCTTTAGGAATATAGAGATAAGGAGAAGCTTATCATGGATCCATTTATCCATTCCATGGATAAATTTCTCATGGAATGTAGAAATTTCTGCAAGGCAGAAAGACATTTAATATATATACATTCAATGAGTCAACATATATTAAAATATGTATTCTGAATTACTATATTATTAGCCTCCTGAGGCAAAAAGAAATGGAGAATGCCTTGCTCTTTTCCCCATTTTATGTTTTTTTCCTAATGAGCTTACAGTTTATTAATGCTGTATACCAGGTAGATCCATCTGGTATGGCTGATTCCTGGCATTATAAAGATATCCCATTTGAAGCTGTTCTTTAATGTCACCCAAATTTTATTCTTATTCTTTATATGTGTGTATATGTGTGTTTGTATGCCATAAAAATTAGGTATATATTATAATAAGGGATATGATAAAATGTATAATAGATAATACAATAAGTACAGTATATATGTTTTCTGCCTATAACACTTAAAATTATTTCTTAGTTACATATTCTTTGGAATTTTCTTATATCTAATTCTCCCCATCTATATACTTTTTCTATACCAATGTGCTATAACCTGTTAATGGGATGTATGTCGCTTTATTAGTATTGTATCTCCAATGGGGGCCAAAGTTTAAACAATGATGGCATCTTTTAATTTTTGTTCCTTTTTGTTTTTTGCATATATTGAATCAATATTTGTAAAATCCTGAGTCTAAATCAGGAAGCGTTGCATTAACCTGAATGTTTATGATTAGAGGTACCTAACCACTATGATTTGAATTCCAAGAATAATGCTGATCAAGTCACTTAAATTCATGTAATTTCCTTTACTGTAAAATAAAAAAATGCTAAATTTTTTCTGACCTTACATTTTTCTCCAAAATAAAAAATAATATAAGCAAAAGCTTAGAGAAACTAAATTACTTAAAGACAATAAATTAGAATTTTTATCATTATAAATATTATTTTAATTAAAATGTTTTGATGATTTATTTCTTTGTCCAAGCTTTTTCTAAAGAATGACCAGGTCACACCAGCACAAATTATCTTGAGTTAAGTCGCTGCTAATCTCTCTGAATTGATGCCCTCCAGACCTACTCTGTAACTGTCACTTCCAAAGTGCTGGTTTATACAACAGATCATTTCACATATTGTTACCTGTCTCTTTGCTATTAGCACTGGTATTTAAAACTTCCTCTTTAAATCATTAACTCTTCCCAGTTATATGTAAGATTTCATAAAGAAATATACTTAGCCAGTATTATGCATGATTCTTGTAAAGTTACATTCACAAAATAGCAATTTAAAATTTTGCTCCTAGCTTGTAAAGTGACATGTTCATTTTTAAAATGTTTCTGTACTAATTAAAATTGCAAATGTCAGTAATAAATGTTTTTCAATATTTCCTTGTTATTCCAAAATTTCATAGAAAGACTTTCATGAGAAATCTATCTAGTTATTAGAGTAAATAATAATTAAGATGTGATTATACAAAATGCTTCTTTTTAATAATGGTAGTTGTGCAATTTCTAAAATTCTACTCTTGCTTTTTGTACTATGCTTAGGTGAGACTTTTAACAAAATTATTCATATGATTTTCCCTGATTCATGATTCTTAATTCATGTATCTGTATTTAGTTTGTTATCTTATATCTATTTTAAAGATCTTATTACTTTAAATTATCCAATTCAGAAGAAAGGAAAGAGGGAGAGAGAGAAGAAAAGTAGAGAGGGAAAAGAAAAGAAAGGAAGGAGAAAGAATTACATCTTTGTTTTAAGGTGAAGTGCATAATCTTTTTGGTAGTACAATTACCCCTTCTATGACAAAATTAACTTCTTCACTGTGAGCACTTAATTCTGACTTTATGTATGTGAAAAGAATAATAGAATTATTAATGCTGAAAAAAATTAAAGATTATTTGCTCTGGCCTTCATATTTTACTCAGAGTATTTTAATAACTTGTCTAAGACAGCTGGCATAGCTAATATTCAAGTGAGAAATAAAACTTTAAACCCTACATCTTTAGATTTCCAGGCCAGGTTTCTTTCTGCTATTTAATCTAATCATCTTTAAATCTTCACAGCTTTACTCAACATCTCTGATCTCATTCATACTCAGAATGATCACAATATATTGAGGTTTTTTTTTTTTTTTTGAGATGGAGTTTCGCTCTTGTTACCTAGGCTGGAGTGCAATGGCGCTATCTCGGTTCACCGCAACCTCCGCCTCCTGGGTTCAGGCAATTCTCCTGCCTCAGCCTCCTGAGTAGGTGGGACTACAGGCACGCGCCACCATGCCCAGCTAATTTTTTGTATTAGTAGAGACGGGGTTTCACCATGTTGACCAGGATGGTCTCGATCTCTTGACCTCGTGATCCACCTGCCTCGGCCTCCCAAAGTGCTGGGATATATTAAGGTTTTAGGATTAATCTTTTTGCCGTATCTCCTTCTTATATGAAAAGGCAAATTCGAATCTAAAAATTTTTACTTCACTACTTTCACAGAAGTGAAAAATAACTTAGTTATTATCTTTGGAATTATGTCATTTGCTTGAGAATGTTTCTGTTGGTGAAAGGCACTAAATTTATTCTGAAGTTGCAACTTTTACTGCATGGATAATAATTACCTGTGACATACAAATTAGTGATTAGTGATCATTAGCAATAACCTTAAATATGTAATGCATAATGATTCTGTTGCAGTCATTTTGAAGGCTATGTTGATAAAACATAATTTATCTGTAACATTTCACTAACTTTAAAACACATATACAAAGCACATTTTTAATACAGAGGCAAAGGAATATATAAATGTTTAACTTTCAGAATTTGTTTTTGAGTTTGAAATATCATATTAAAAATTATATTTTTTCATTTCAAGGCAAAAGACACCCTGTTTTTATAGCAAAAATATCAAATAAATTTCTGAATATTCTTCATTTACTGTGCTGCTGTTTCTTACCATTTTTGATCTATACTTACAAATGTTTGAGCTCTGGCTGGGTGCGGTGGCTCATTCCTGTAATCCCAGCACTTTGGGAGACCGAGGCAGGTAGATCATGAGGTCAAGGGATTGAGACCATCCTGGCCAACATAGTGAAACCCAGTCTCTACTAAAACACACAAAAAAATTAGCTGGGCATGGTGGCATGTGCCTATAGTCCCAGCTACTCAGGAGGCTGAGTCAGGAGAATTGCTTGCAGCCAGGAGGTAGAGGTTGCAGTGAGCTGAGATCGCATGACTGCACTCCAGCCTGGTGCCTGGTGAAAGAGTGAGACTCTGCCTCAAAAAAAAAAAAAAAAAAAAAATTAAAAAAGTAAAAAAAAAGCTTGAGCTCATAATCTGTTCTAAATTTACGCTAGAAGAGAAAGTTGAAGGCTTTCCCTTAGGTAGAATATAATATTTCTGTATATTATGCATTAAATATATTTATACCTGTTATCCAGTCCTATGTGAATGATTAGCCTATTATAGTTACTTAATATCATTAAGCAAGCAAAAACAAAGGAGATACAAATGACCATAGAAAACATGTCTCTGATTTAAGTAATCACACATTTTAGGAGATAAGATGAACAATTAAACAGATAATTACAATGTAAATTTGATAGTGCAATGCAATATGAGCAACTGCCATGGAACTACAGAAGAAAGAGTTGCTACATGTGCTCAGTTTAATCAGATAAACTTTACCAAAAACATATGTGAACTTCATCTGGGTGGTTAGGTAAGGTTTGCCAGATGGGTAAATGTCAGAAAATCATAAATCTGTAGATAGACACAGAAAGAAGAAAAGAAAGAAAGAAACATAAAGGGATTGAAACAATGGTGATAAATGTCAGGACTGAAGGAAAGAGCAGGAGGAGATAAGAGAGAGTATATATGGGTTGGGAAAGCAAGTTTCAACAAGATTTTGAAGGCCTTTGTTGTGTTAATGAATAGTTTTTCATTTGGATATGAGTAACAATGATATAATACAAATTGAAAAATTGCATGATAAGACTTTGATCTTAGGAAGACAGCTAGAGTAACAGAATGGGGGGAAGGCTAACTGGAGAACAACATGGAAACAGAAAAACATTGACTTTTTGCTAAATCAATGTGATAATGATCAATTGAATTAAGGAAATAGGACTGATCATGAAAGGAATGAATGGTTTATTTTAAAAGGCCAGAAGTCTTGTTCAGATACTCACTTTTATTGATGTTTGTTGGTAATCGATAATGTAGTAGACCAGTAAAAATTAAACAGCTAATTTAGTCAAGAAAAAAATGAACTGAAATGGAGATTGAGACAATAAGTGTGGGATACAATCAAAACTCAGCTGAAAACTCTAATGTCTAAAAAACACTTAAGAATATTAAGATGTTTTTGTGGTTGTCAGAACAATGGCTCCGAAAGACATTAGATAAGTAAGACAGATAAGCAAGACATAGATAAGCAAGCTAGAAGTTTGAAAAAGTGAATGCTGGCAGCTGTGCCAATAGGGAAAGGCTGCCTGGGGCTAGGTATGTCCAACATGGTGACTCAATCTACCTTTTTCCTTATCAACCATGTGCATAGTAAGGAGCAGGCAACATGATACCAACCAAATAGAGACTCCCATTTGCATAATAAAAGTTTAGGATGGGGTAACCAGCTTCTTCACACACTATGTAAATGTCACACCCAGTTCAACCAATCTTAGGCCTTATATATATCAGACACTGCATCCTCAAGCCTGTCTATAAAACCCTATGCACTCCACCACAGACCAGAAGTCCCATTCAGGTGCTGCCTTTCTCAAAGGAGAGAGGAGAAGTGTCCATGTCCTTGATTTAGCTGGTATGAGGCAACAAACCTCAGGTACTACCCCAGACAACAACATTGCTTCATATTGGGGACTTTGTCCAGGATCCCAAGATACATTCATCAAAACAGTGACTACAGGAGTGAACCCCAACTCTGTCCTTTCATTTCAATGCTCTCATCTTCCATTTTAGAATCAAATCAAAACAAATACTGGGCCCACTTTGATGACTTAAAAGTGATTAGCATGGCTGCCAGCCTTATGAGATTTGGAGTACAAGCTTGCTGGGGAGAACATGGAGAATCCTCCAGTACTCATGGGTTGCTGGGCATATTGGCCATGTTTGAACTAGTTTCATTTCACAGAGCATATAGCTGTTGTGTGAGGCTACACAAAATCCTGAGCCACTGAGGATTTCTGGCTGGGGCTACTCCCTGGTGTTATTCAAAGGCTTCTGGACTGACCCCAGTCTCCAACCACCCAATCAAGTGTCAGCAACAAGACCTCCAGCTTTTTTTTAATCATAATTTCCTCCTTTCCTATGTCCTATCCCCTTTCTGAATGAAATGTGTGAGAATTTTACAATTCAGGGAAGTAATCCAGTTAGGCAAGATTCAGGAAATGCCATAGTAACCAGGAATATCGCTCAAGGGAATGCCATTTTTGTGGTTTTCTAGAAATAGAGTATCTCCCCCATCCCCACAATGAGCATCTCTCTCTGTGTCCTTGGCTGGAGAGCACATGGTATTTCAAGGTCAACACCATCACCTAATGGAATAGTAATCCTCTCCATGAAGCACATTGTTGGCCCTTTGCCATAATAGTCTAGCTTCCCAATTCTCCTTTGTTTATGTACCCCTCTACTAGATGCCAGACTTTATGTCACTTCTGTAAATGAGAAAAATCTACCTTCTGCAACAAGAAGAAAGATGTCTACCGAAACCAAATTTTAGTCTCAATACTGTCCTGTTAGCAGGAAAACCACCATTGTGTCCCTACATTATCTTAAGACACCTATTCTTCCTCCAAGTAAAATGGTACCTAAATAGTAAGGGGATTTTAAATCTGGAAGTTAACTGGAACCATTTTCTAAGAATAAATGCTTAAGCATTGGCCATAATAGCAGGATATAGAGTTCAATCAAGCATACTCCCTCCATTAAACAGGGAAGTACAACAGTTTCCCAAATTCAACTATTATATATATTTTTTTCTGAGATCCATCTTTCCAGGAGACACACAGGCCACGTAAGTCTAGAAGTCAAAGGGAAATCACAAGTGGCAAACTAGAGTCACATGGGTAAGTGTGACTAATACCAATCTCTTAGTTTCTCAGGTTCCATGGCTGGGGGTCATGCCTGCCTGCAACCATGGGTGACATGTTTAACAATGTGCCAGGAACCAGGAACCAAGAGGGGAAAACAGAACGGGGGACATCTCCACTGTCTTCCCCTCCACCCTAGGTCACACCAAAATATAGACTAAAGGGATGCAATTTTCTCACTTCTCTTTCTAGATGGGCAGCAGACCATCTTCAGCTTGTACCTTTTTGGAGTGTATTCTGAACCACAGGGACACCTTCGACCCTGAGACTTTGATTAAAAAACAGTTCATTTTCTTTACCACAAGGATGTGGCCTTCTTACTCTCTTGACACAGTCTGGCCTGTGGAAGGGAGCTTTGATTTTAATGCATTTCAACAATTAGATATTTCATGCAAATGTGAGGGCAAATCATCCAAGGTCCCCTATGTACAAGCTTTCTTTGGCCTGTGAGACAATCCAAACCTTTGCAAGCATTGCACAATTGACCCAGCCCTTTTAACAATTATACCAGGCAGTCCCAAAGGGAATGATTTCCCAAAACTAGAAAAGCAACTTCTAGGGAAATCATTTGAGGCAGCTATTGAGTGTCTCATCCCTTCTAGTCTCCCTTATCTAGGGCCACCTTCAACCATGCCACCAGTTCCTCCACCTCCACCATCTCCCCTACCTTCCCTCTTACCCTACAGGAAAAACCCAATGGAGTTGATGCCACTAGGGTTCAAGTTCCTATCTTATCACAAGACCTTAGGCAAATAAAGGGAGAACTAGGCTGATTTTCTGATAACCCTGATAGATATATAGAAGCTTTCCAAAATTTAATTTAAGTGTTTTACCTATTATGGAGGGATGTTATGCTGTTCCTAAGTCAAACCTAACCACAGATGAGAAGTAAATAGTTCTGCAGGTAGCAGATAATATTGGAGATGAGCAATATGTCTCCTACAGTAGGTCAGAAAGAAAAGGAGAAAATAGGGAAAGTGAAGAAATAGGGGAACCATGATTCCCAATAGGTAGAGAAGCAGTACCTCCTGATAAACCTAGATGAAACCCTCAAGTGCAACTTCCAAATACACCGGCCCTCCCTGTCCCCCCCAGTCCACATCATCATCACCTTCAGTTCTACCACCCAAAACCCCAAATTTTTCTATGTTTTTTTTTTTTTAATCTTTTCATGGTTTAAAATGGCTCCAATCTCTTCTTTCATAATGTTCTTCTAACATGGGAAAAGTTAATTTCCCCAAACTTAAAATGCTTGGCTTAGAGTTGAGTTTGGAGGAAGGGAACACAGAAGCCTGGCATGCTGGCAAAAGAGTAAAAGGCTTTTTTTTTTTTTTTTCAGTCAAGCTTTTGGCTTCTCTCTCCCTGTAAATTGGTAAAAGTGATCATGAAGATCACTGTTTATATTTTCTGTAAAGTTTTAATTGATGAAAAAGGATTTGTGAAGTTGGTCTTAACCTATAGCCAGACTGGTGTGCTTTGCATGTCTTTCTGTATGGTTTTGTCAAAAGAAAGGATTCCTTAGGTTAGAATGAAGGCCCAGGACACTTTAGGCCAGCTGTTCAAGCCAAACCAAAAAACTGGTCAGTAAAGAACTGTGCTACAGGCCCCCATCTTGTTTTATGTCCTTGAAAACAGGACCTGTTACCAATTGGTAATACTCTGCTTTAGTCTCTGCCATTTTACAATGGCTGTGTTGTGCTTAGTTCCTGTGAGGGGGGCCAGAAAATTAGATAAGCCAGTTCATCAATCTGGGTGGTGCCAGCAGATCCAGCAAAGGCAGGGTTTTCAAAATATCTTAAACACTGATCTTGTGAGTAGTTTAGGGAGGGTCAAAATTTTGTAGCCTCCAGCTGTGTGACTCCTAAACCATAGTTTCTAATCTTGTGGCTAGTTTCTTGGTTTGTTCGCCAGGCAAGAGGAAAGTTTATTTTGGGAAAGGGCCACTCACATCTTTGTTTTGTACTATAAACTGTAAATCAAGCTCTTCCCAGAGTTAGTTCAGCCTATGCCTAGGGATGGGCAAAGACAGCTTGGAGGCTGGAAGCAAGATGGAGTTGGTTGGGTCAGATCTCCTTCACTTTCTCAGTCACAATTTTGAAATGATGGTTTCAAAACTGCTTACCACCCCTTTGAAAATACCTCATAGACTCATGTTTAAGTCATAATCTAAATAAGGCTTGTTGGTTTCACCTGTGAGTTTATTTTTTGTAAAGTTAAAAAGCAAAAAATCTTAACTGCTTGGCAAGGCTAAAGTCAAGTAACAAAAAATTTTAAAGGATTTTCTTAGAGTACTCAGCCTAATTAACAATGAATACCCAAATTATAGGTATATTTAAAAGTCCGTTATGTTTTTCTCTGCTTAGTTTTTTTTTACTGGAAAAAGGCTTAATTCTGCTCCATCGACAGAATTATTTTTCTCTATTTTTTGTCTTGCCACTTTTTCTTTTTTTTGAGATGGAGTTTCACTACAATGCCCAGGCTGGAGTACAATGGTGCAGTATTGGCTCAGTGCAACCTCCAGTTCCTGGGTTCAAGTGATTATTCTGCCTCAGCCTCCTGAGTAGCTGAGATTACAGGCACCCATCACCACGCCCTGCTAATTTTTTGTATTTTTGGTAGAGACAAACATTCACCATATTAGCCAGGTTGGTCTCAAACTCCTGAGCTCAAGAGATCCACCCGCAATGGCCTCCCAAAGTGTGAGAATTACAGATGTGAGCCACCACACACATGTCTTGCCACTCTTAATGCACACATGAGAGGCCCTAAGATAACGTCTGGTAGCCTGGGACTCTTTAGGAAAAACAAGAGGCATCACAGACCTCATTTTGAAAAATCTTCTGTTTTCATGAAACCCAGGAATTAAAAGTTAATAATTCCCTCTCAACATCAAAGGCTCTGATCCGTTTTGCATTGTGTTATCCAGTGTTTTGAGTTTTGGGGTTATCAGACACTACTTCACATGATAAGAGACCTTTTGTGTATAATAACTCGGTAGGAAATATACTTTAAGAAATAGCAAATAGTAGTTATGAAGAGATACTTGATGCTTTGCACATTTGTATCAAAAAAGCATGCTCTTGGCCACCTAGAAGATATAAAAACATCCTCTCCCCCAATGAGAGATGAGACTCCCATGGAGAATGAGCTAATTACAGAATGGGCTGATTGGCTTTGGGTTGTCATGCAATGAAATTCACAGTAGAACCATTGTACTGTGTTCTCTCATAGTATTTTCTTCTTTTTGGAGATGCACAATCCACTATATAATTGCACCCTTGATTTTAGGAATCTGTCTTTGCTTTCAGCTGTGCCTGTTTATCAGGCCCTAGAAATGCATGCTTCATTGTTCCTCCAAGGGCTCCACTTCAAAGCCCATAATCAAATTAAGAAATTGGCAAATGAAAATTTGTACAAGTGCTGAATCTTCTGTCTATCTGTATAGTTATATAAGTGTTATGTGTAATGTCTATAAAAAGAGCTCAAATTGATTGGCTTAAAGAAAAATAAGCACTTAAATCAAATATATTTAACAAAAGATAAAGGCTGTAATGCCTTTTAGTTCATGTTACTTTAATATTTAAGAAATAAAAATAGACTTTTTTTAAAAGGTGTTCTTTTCCTTACATTGGTAAAGAAATAAAGACAGTCTTAAGGAATATTAATAAATGACAAGTGCCATCTAAATGTAAATAGATGATCTAAATCATATGTCAGATATTAGGTTTGCTAAATGTTTCAAGGTTGTAACCTGCCTGTTTACCACTTGGTAAGACCCAGGGACAAACAAAATTAACCACATTTTTAACTGTGCCAAAAAAAGTTAGACTTTATCTGTGCCTAGCAAATAATTAAATCAAATTACCAGGTTCCATATTAATGTTCAAAATTGCTAAAAATTTATTATTATAACATATAATTTAAATGACTAAAAATGGATTAACATGCAAGGTGTGTAAAAACAGTAAAACACGTTTTTAGTAAAAGATTATAAGAAGGCATGGAAATGTAAATTTGACCTAAAGATTAAGGATTGCTTTTAATGATATAAGATAATACCAGAGGTTTAAGCAAGTTGTGAAAGGTTTGTAAAAATAATAATAAAAAAACTTGCAAAAATCCTATCTTTAAACATTAACTCAATACAAAAGGATACAATATGGTATTTTCATAAATTGATCATTGAAATAAAAGCACATTTAAAGTTTCTTAAGATGCTAATTTGCCCTATAGGAAATGAGATCATAAAGGGTTGAAAAATTTCATCTAATGGTCAAATTGGTTAGGATTGGATGGAAGCATCTATGAGGTTTCATTAAAAATTGGGGTTAACATTAATAAATTAATGCAAGTGTAAAACTTCGTATTTAACAACGTTTTTATTTAATAGTAAAGACTAATGAAAGGATTTTTCTCTTTGAGTCATATTGGCAAAATACATAATTTATGGTAGTCTAAAATTCTATTTCATAACATTAAGTGTTCTAAACCTCTGAAATATTTAGCAGGTTTCCTAAAATCAAACTTCAAGTTTCCAACTTGTCTTTCTTGATGCCTGGTTTTCTGTAAGTTTCAGAAGGCCACTGGAACAGCCAGAGAATAGGTAAACAAGATTATTTGACATGTTTAGTTACATAGGATTGTCAACATGATGTTCCATCTTCTTTAGGTTATATGTTGGTGAATAATACTAATATATGTTCCAAAATTGTGTGGAATTTCTGAAATTCTAATGTCTAAGTATATGTTATCAATCATAATTAAGTTTAAAGTTCTTGTAAACCACACAAATAACCAAATGTCTTTGTCCATCATGTTTTTAACTGTAATTACCCTAAAATTTTATTATTTGCAGACAATTGTTGTCTTGCTTTGTTCCTTTTCAAAAGATGGTTTATATTCAGGCTATGGGAATTTATTTATTTATTTTTTTAATTATGTTTTAAGTTCAGGGGTACATGTGCAAATCATGCAGGTTTGTTACATAGATATACACGTGCCATGGTGGTTTGCTGCATCCATCACCCCATCGTTTACATTAGGTGTTTCTCCTAATGTTATCCATCTCCAATGCCCACAACTCCTGTTATTCCTCGCCTAGCCTCCCACCCCCGACAGGCCCTGATATGTGATGCTCTTTTCCCTGTGTCCACGTGTTCTCATTGTTTAACACCCACTTATGACTGAGAACATGCGATGTTTGGTTTTCTGTTCTTGTGCCAGTTTGCTGAGAATGATGGTTTCCAGATTCATCCATGTCCCTGCAAAGGACATGAATTCATCCTTTTTTATGGCTGCATAGTATTCCATGGTGTATATGTGCCATATTTTCTTTATCCATTCTATCATTGATGGGCATTTGGGTTGGTTCCAAGTCTTTGCTATTGTAAACAGTGCCACAATAAACATACATGTGCATGTGTCTTTATAATAGAATGTATTATAATCCTTTGGGTTTATACCCAATAATGGGATTGCTGGGTCAAATGGAATTTCTAGTTCTATATCCTTGAGGAATTGCCACACTGTCTTTCACAATGGTTGAACTAATTTACAGTCCCAGTGGGCTTCTGCTTCTAGGGTGGACTTAGGAAACACACAATCATGGTAGAAGGTGAAGGGGAAGCAAGCATGGTCTTCACAAGGCCAACAGGGGAGAAAGAAAGAGACAGGTAAAGATCCCACACACTTTATAATAGCCAGACCTTATAAGACTTCTACTATGCAACAGCACTAGTGGGACAGTGCTAAACCATTAGAAACCACCCCCATGATCCAATCATCTCCCACGAAGCCCCTCCTCCACACTGGGATTATAAAGTAACATGTGATTTTGTTGGGGACACAGAAGCAAACCGTATCAATTCTGTACGTCCCCCTAGGCTGAAACCAGGATGCTGAGCAGCAATGATCTGCAGGCCCAATTTCCATGGCACCTAACAGGTTAAGACCCACTAGCTTGGAATTCCAGCCAGGCATTGGTAGCAACATGGCACCTTCCTGAGATGGAGCTTCCAGGTGAAAGGGAGGGTTGCTATATTTGCTGTTTTGGCAATAGCTGTTCTGATCTTTGAGCTCTGGAGAGTCCAAGCTGACCGGAGGCTGAAGCCATCTCCCAAAACAGCACAGTTGCTCTATAAAAATGTGGCCAGACTGCTTTTTTAAGCAGATCTCAATCCTATCCCTTCTCATTGATTGGGGCATTCCAATTGTGACCTCCAGCCACCCCTGCTGGTGTTCTCTGACAGAGATTTGAAAACTCCTTAGAACAGAGTTGCTAGAGGGAAAGGCAGGCCACTATCTTTGCTGTTGGGGCAACTTAGCTGTTCTGGCCTTCATGTGTTAAAGAGTCCAAGATGATTGGGGCTGAGGGTGGTACTTCAGCATAACACAGCTTCCCTATGAAAAACATGGCCAGCTGCTTTTTTAAGCAGGTCCCTAATCTTGTTCCGCATCATGGTGTGATGCCTGTCAACTGGGGTCTCCAGTTAACCCCACCAGTGTTTTCCAGCTGACAGAGATTTCAGGCCTTTCTGGGACACAGCACCCATGAGGAGGGACAGGCCACCATCTTTGCTATATGGGTGACTTAGGCATTCCAGCCTTCAGGCTTTGCAGAGTCTGAGGCAACTGAGCACTGAACCAGACCCCCAGCACAGTACATCTGCTCTACAAAACCATGGCCAGACTGATTTTTAAAATGGATCCCTATTTTCTTTTTCCTTTTCATGGGGGAGACAGCCAAACCTGCGTCTCCAGTCACCTCCTATTGGTGCATTCTGTTCAGAAACATTTGCTAGGGACTAGATCAGACATGTAGAATACCACAGCAGGCCTATGGAAAAATTACCAGAACTGTACTTGGGTGCTGGTTCCCATATCTGCTCACCAGGCAGGTCCTCCAGGCCTGAGCCTGTATCCACCCCCCATCAGAGATACTAAACCAGTAGCTTCTGGGTAACTCCCCATACAAATCCTCCAGGGCCAATTGAAAGCCTTTCTGCACTGCCTGTGCAGTGGAATTTTCCTTGTTACCCTTGGACTAACAAAGGAGTAAGGAACCTAAGTGTTTTATCCACACTTCCAACAAGCTGCAGTTGACCCTAGGAGTGGAAGCCAGTCTATCTCCCATGGGTCCAACACAACCCCTACTGCTCATCACCAGACAAGGAACTTCTGACTTGAGCCCACAGCACAGATCCTTCATCCAGGGCTGATTGCCCTGAGAGATTGCTGATCCATATCTTTCTGGAGCATAGCACTCAAAAGATAAGCAAAGTTGTGGGGCAGCAAGTCAGCTGATGTGCAGCCCAGAGGGCTTACTGTGAGAGTGTCTGTAGCAGAGTGTGGCCAAGGATGAACATCTTTTGGATAGACTTCCTCCCATAAAAACTGTCGCCCTAGGAGAACTGCCGGATCTCATACCATATGTTCCCTCCCCATATTGCAGCTTCTCCTGAGCCCATAGGAACTCCCCACATCACTTTGCTGGCACATGTCTGCAAGGTCAGGTTTTGCTTTACTTGCCCAATCAGCACATGGAAGTACAGTGTGCTCCCCAATCCCCACTAACTGCCATTGCAGGTGGAGCCTTGGTGGGCACAGAGCCAGCAAGCCCCACCCCTGCCACTGTCCTACCCTTGTGTTAATGCTGTGCAGAGAGCAGAGGATCCTCCCACAAGCTAAGTGATCACCCCTGTTTGCAGAGCACAGAAAAGGCACCCAGACCTGAGCTGAACAGCACTCCACCCCAAGCCAACACCATCTCCAGTGCAACAAAGCTCATGGTCTCCAGCAGGGGCCCCCATCTTCTTTCCCAGCTGCTGTGCCTTTGTGACTATGGTGAACACCTTCATGGAAGCAGGTACCCCTGCATTCACTAGCACTCTGAGGTAGCTGCTGCAACTCAGTCGCCCCAGAGCAGTGAACTCCAAACTTCAAGGAGCCAGAGAATGAAGTCAGGGCCCAATACAAATTTTCTAGAGTTAAAGCATATGATCCAGTAGTTGGGAGCTGAGTGTTGGCCCCCTAAAAGTTTTCCAGAAATGAAACCAGTAGACTGAATCCACCTTGTATACAACAATTAAACCCTCAAGGTTATTAAATATGACAAAACAAAGCACCATAGGTCACCAACCTCAAAGACTGAGGATAGATAAGCTCACAAAGATAAGAAAGAATAGGTGCAAGAATGATGAAAATTCAAAATCCAGAGTTTTTCTGCTTTCCTGCAAATGACTGCATCAACTCTTCAGTAAGGATTTAGAACTGATCTGAGGCTGGGATGGCTGAAATGGCAGAAGTGGAATTCAGAATATGTATATAAGTAAAGTTGACTGAGTATGTTGTAACTGAATGCAAGAAAGCTGAAAATTATGAAAAAACTACAGGAGCTTACAGAAAAAATAGCCAATATAGAGAAGACTGGAACCAACCTGATAGAGCTGAAAAACACATACCAGAATTCATAATGCAGTCACAAATATTAATAGCAGAATAGACCAAGCAAAGGAAAGAATCTCAGAGCTTGAAGACTGGCGTTCTGAAATGAGACAAGTAGACAAGAATAGAGAAAAGGGAATTAAAAGGAATGAACAAAACCTCTGAGAAATAAAAAAAATTATGTAAAGAGACAGAATCTATGACTGATTGATGTACCTGAACAAGATGGGTAGAATAAAACCAACTTGGAAAACATATTTCAGGCTATCACCTGTGATAACTTCTTCAACGTAGTTAGACACACCAATATTCAAATTCAGGAAATTCAGAGAACCCCAGCAATATACTCCACAAGATGATTATCCCCAAGACACATAATCTTTAGATTCTTTAAGTTCAAAATGAAGGAGAAAATGTTAAAGGCAGCTAGAGAGAAAGGCCAAGCCACCTACAAAGGGAAGCCCATCATACTACCTGTCAGCTGAAATTCTACAAGTCAGAAGAGATTGGGGATCAATATTCACCAATTTAAAGAAAAAAATTTCAACCCAGAATTTCATATCTGGTAAAATTAAACTTCACAAATGGAGGAGAAATAAGATCATTTTTAGACAAGCAAATGCTGAAGGAATTTGTTACCATCAGACCTGCCTTACAAGAGCTCCTGAAGGAAGCACTAAATATCAAAAAGAAAGACCATTACCAGCCATTACAAAAAACAAACTGAAGTACACAGAGCTTTGATACTACAAATCAACCACATAAACAAGTATGCAAAATAACTAGCTAACATCATAATGATAAGATCAAATTCCCCCCAAGCCAACAATGTCTCTAGTGCAGCAGAGCTCATGGTCTCCAGCAGGGGCCCCAAACATCTCCCCTAGCTGCTGTGCCTTTGTGACTGTGGTGAATGACTATAGGGAAGAAGGTACTCCTGCATCCACTAGCACTCGTCCCAGCACAGTGAACTCCAAACTTCAAGGAGATTTAATATATCAATATTAACATTAAATAGGCTACATGCACCAATTAGAAGTCACAGAGTGCCAAGCTGTATAAGGAACCAAGACCCATTGGTAGGCTGTCTTCATGAGACCCATCTAACATGCAATGACACACACAGGCTCAAAATAAAGGTATGAAAAAAAATTTGTCAAGCAAATGGAAAACAGATAAAAACATGGATTTCAAACCTAGTTCCTGACAAAACAAATGTTAAATGAACAAAGATTGAAAAAAAGACAAAGAAGAGCATTATATAATACCAAAGGTTTCAATTCAACCAAAAGAGCTAACTACCTTAAATATATATGCACCCAACACAGGAGCATCCAGATTCATAAAGCAAGTTCTTAGAGACTTTCAAAGAGGCTTTAGACTCCCACACGTAATAATGGAAGACTTTAACACATCCACTGACAATATTAGACAGATCACTGAGACAGAAAATTAATAAAGACATTTGGTACTTAAACTCAGCACTAGATTAAATGAACCTGATAGTTATCTACAGAACTCTACACCCAAAACAACAGAATATATATACTTCTGATTGCTACATGGCACATATTGTAAACTTGATCTCATAATCTGAAGTAAAACACTCCTTAGCAAAAGCAAAATAACTGAAATAATCACAACCTCTCAGACTACAGGGCAATAAAATTAGAAATCAAGACTAAGAAATTCACTGAAAAAATACAATTACATCAAAATGTAATAAAGTTCTTCTGAATGACTTTTGGGTAAATAATGAAATTAAGGCATATATCAAGAAGTTCTTTGAAGCTAATGAGAATAAAGATATAACATACAAGAAACTTTGGGATAACTTAAGGCAGTGTTAAAAGGAAAAAGAGAAAAACAGTACCAGATAGATTCACAGTTGAATTCTATAAGATCTACAAAGAAGAAGTGGTACAATTCCTAGATACTAAGTTCGAGGATAACTGGCTAGCCATATGCAGATTAGAACTGAACCTCTTTCTAACACCATATACAAAAATCATCTCTAGATAGATTAAATGTAAAACCCAAAATTATTAAAAAAAAAAAAAAACCCTTGAAGACAACCTAAGCAATACCTTTTAGAACATAGGCATGGGCAAATATTTTATTATGAAATTGCCAAAAGCAATTGAAACAAAAGCAAACATTGACAAATGGGATCTAATAAAACTAAAGAGTTTCTACAAAACAAAAGAAACTATCAACAGACTAAACAGACAACCTACAGAATGGGAGAAAATTTTTGCAAACTACACATCTGACAAAGTTCTAATATCCAGCATCTATCAGGAGCTTAAACAAATTTACAAAATAAAAGAAAAAAGAAGCCCAAAAAATTCCATTAAAAAGTGGGCAAAGAAAATGAACAGACACTTTTAAAAAAAGACACACATGCAGCCAAGATTTATATATATAGCTTAACATTGATTATTAGAGAAATGTAAAACAAAACCACAATGAGATACCATCTCATATCAGATGGTTATTATTAAAAAGTTAAAAGATAACAAATATTGGTGAGGTTGTAGAGCATGGAATTCCGGTACACTGTTGGTGGGAGTATAAATCAGTTCAATTATTGTGGAAGACAGTGTTGTGATTTTTCAAAGACTTAAAGATAGAAATACCATTTTACCCAGCAATCCCATTACTGGACATATACTCAAAGGAATACACACCATTATATTATAAAGACACATTCATGCACATGTTCATTACAATACAATTCATGATAGCAAAGTCATGGAATCAACCTAAATGCTCATCAATGATAGACTGAGTAAGGAAAATGTGGTACATATATACCATGGAATACTATGCAGCCATTAAAAAAATGAGATCATATCCTTTGCAGGGACATGGATGAAGTTGGAGGCCATTAATCTTAGCAAACTGACACAGAAACAGAAAACCACATACTGCATGTTCTCACTTACAATTGGTAGTTAAATGATGAGAACACATGGACACATAGAGGGAAACAATACAACTATATTCTGTAGGACAAGAATTTTAATGAAGACACAAAATATAATATGTGTGATGCTACCTGTAATATGTGCTCAATACAGATGGCTGTTTTCATATGCATTTCTGTCTCCACAAAGATTAGGAGTAAAATTTTGTTTATAAGCAAATGTGGGCTTGACTCTTGAATCTTCAGTCTGACTCATTGATGGGATATTTTTGAATATTTGTTACTTTTGATAATTTCTATAGGATCAAAAGAAAGATGACTGCAAAAATGGTTTCCCCATCCATAATTTATTTAAATCATTAGAAACCTATAAATTATCAAATATTATAAAAAATAAGTTATGTAGCTTTTTATTACCCAGATGATTGCACTTAACCACATTATATGATTCTAAAATATGCATGTGAGCTCATATCTATATTCAAATATCACAAAAGTGGCAAGATAGAAATATGACCTTTATAAATTTTTTAAATAGAACTATGGTAATTATTATTAAAGTAAAAATGCATAGGTATATAAACCAAAAGTGTCTGTGTCCAGTATCCACCAAGTTAGAAGTTCATTTTGCTAAGGTTAAGGACATGCCCATGACACAGCCTCAATAGGTCCTGATGACATGTGCTCCAGTTGATCATGCTGCAGCTTGGTTTTGCATTTGAGAGAGACATAGACATCAATCAATACGTGTAAGATGTACATTGGTTTGGTCTGGAAATGCAGGACAACTTACAATGGTGGCTTCTAGGCTGTAAGTAGATTCAAAAAAATTCTGATTGGGAATTGGTTGAAAGAGTTTATCTAAAGACCTAGAATCCATAGTAGGCAGTGTCTGGATTAAGAGAAGAGGTTGTAAAGAACAAGATTCTTTTTATGCTGATGATGCCTTCATATATTAGCTTCAGAGAAAATAGATTGCAAATGTTTCTTATCAGACCTAAAAAGGTGTCAGACTCTTGTGTTAATTCTCTTCTGGATCAGGGAAAAGACCTACAGAAAAACAGTGATTCTCTACAAATGTAGATTTTCTTCACAAAGACAGCTTTGCAGGGCCATTTCAAATATGTCAAATAAATATATTTTGGGGTAAAATACTTTATTTTCTTTCAGGGCTTGCTATCTGTCATATGATACTATAATAGAGTCAGTCTGAAATTTAGTGTTACATTGCAAAAAACAAACAAACAAACAAAAAACATTAAACTCTGTTGTAATGGTAATGCTGGTCAGTTTTGCCTGAATTCCAAAGGGAGGAGGGTATAATGAGCCATGTTTGAACCCACTTTCCATTATGGTCCTAACTAGTTTTTCAGGTTAACTTTGGAATGCCCTTGGCTGAGTTAGGTCCTTTAGATAGTTGCAGAGCTTAGGATTTTATTTTTAGTTTACAGCTATTTAATGTTTTTCCTGGATCTCTAGTTTGTCATCTCATAGGTTATTTGGCCTTTCCAAAATAATCCCATTTGTAAGTCAGAGCCTTTTATATCTGAAACTAATGTGAGTCACAATGGATACATCCTTCATGTGGTAAATATAGCAAAATCTAGAGTAAAACAAAAAATATGCCAAAAAGGTATTGGGCCAAAGAAATCTCAATTAAAATAATGTTCTTTGGTAAATTAAGATTTATTTATTGAAGGGAATAGTAAAAATGGAGCATTAGATTAGCCCGTTGCAGTCATAAAATTGACAAACTAATTGGAAAAATGCAAAGTAGGTAGCCTTCTCTTTTCAGACATAATGCACATAAGTTAAATGTGTGGAAATCAAGTAATCTGCTTAGAAGTTATTAAGGGCAAGTACAAAAAGAGAATATTTTAAAGTCTAGTTACACCTAACCCATAAAGCATTAGAGTAGATTAATTTTAACTTCAGTCTAAGTTCTGGTTCCAGAACAATTTCAACCCAAATCTCAAGGGATGACTACATCTTTGTAAGAAAATCTTATAGATTCAATATATTGGGGGTTTGTATATTGCACATCAATAAAACACAAGATAGGTATAGGTAGCAGAGTCAGCATAGGCACTAATCATGTTAATAATTATCATCTTAAGGTTTTCTAATTTGCATATAGCCATTCATAGAAAGAGTATGAACAGCATTTACCACCAAGGAACTAACCACAGAAAAATAATACCCATTACAGTAAATAAAGATCCTGAGTTTTCATACTCCTTGACACTTCCTTCCATTGTAGGGTACATACCTGTTCCCTTTTCTAAGGCTTCACAGCTTGAAGATACATCCATACCAACCAGGTAACCGAAGAACCCAACTGGAGATTAAAATGCTGCAATCTTACTTGAAGTCAGGGGTTCAAGACCAGCCTGGCTAACATGGTGAAACTCTTGTCTCTACTGAAAATACAAAAAATTAGTGAGTGTGGTGGCACACACCTGTAATCCCAGCTACTTGGGAGGCTGAGGCAGGAGAATCACTTGAAACCAGGAGACAGAGGTTGCAGTGAGCCAAGATTGCAACACTGCACTCCAGACTGGGTGACAGAGTGACTCTCTGTCTCAAACAAACACACAAAATACTGCAATCTTGAACTTCTTTCAAAAAGAAATCTGGGTATGTGCATACATGTATGTGTCTCTGTGTGTTGTGTACATATTAAGAGGAAGGATTAATTTAAATTGTAATATGATTCACAAGGTATATAATCTTAGGTATATATCCATAGATAGGAAAAATAAATATATTTAAGAGTATTTATAAATAACCAATATTAATTAGCTAAAAATCTTTGTTTGTCTTATAGAAAAATATGTAGCAAGGTTAGTAGTTAAAATATTAGTTATTCTAATTTACTTATAAGTATCTTTATTGAAACAAAACAATAGGAAAATTCAGTAAAGCTTGAAAAGTACAAATAGTGGGATCAATGTAGTAAACCATTGAAATCTATCCTTGAATAGAGTGAAATATGTATGAAAATATATTGGTGTTCTTAGTTTACAAAAACAAATTCATATCCATTTCTGACTGATGTATGGTAATATAATTTATACTATTTAATAATATAGCTAGATGTGTTCCTCTTTAAAAATTTAATTAAAATGTGAAAGTCTACCAATGCTATAGAGTGCATTAGCTTTTACAGCCAGACAATACATCACAAGAAAAGAAGTCAACTAACTGACTTTTCAGTTCAGACAACAAAAAGCTTTTATAAACACATTAATGACGGAAATAGCATTTTTCACTCAGTATGTACTGAAGGGTAATGAAGTTAGGTCTCCAAACCAAAATAAATTTTCCCTCAGGGAAAAACAATCATTTAAACGGGCATCGATTTGTTACCTAGTGCCTTGACACTTTATGATGAGCTCCTTCAAAGCATGCTGATCTTACTTATCTGAAAATAAATAATGAATACAGAAAAAAAAGTCTTCTGATAAATATTTGCCTTAACAAGTGCTGCAGTTTCTTTTGGGTGTTCAATGTATGTTTACAGACTGAAATATTTATAAATACAAATCTTAAATTTGTTTTAATGGTGTTTTCTTAGAAGTCAGCAGTGTTCATGACACATATTATAGACTACGTTACTCCTTCCATATACAAATTGTAGCATTTGCTATTATTTTAGCACACAACATTTTGAAAATTTCATAACAATTTGATACGCTAAAATAATAAATATCTACATATTCAAGATAGCTATTATAATTTTTTCTTATTTCTTGCAATGGAACATAAAAATGAAACAACATACACAGAGTTAAAATGCACTATTTTACAGAAATAGAAACTAATTTGTACTTCACTTAATAAAGAAAGGGATCCTTAATATTTATTCAGTGAAAACAAATAAACAACATTCTGAAATCAAATCACTTGTAAATATAAAATCTAAATGGTCACAAATCAAAAACAGAGTGTAGGTGCCAAAAAAGATAAGAAAAATCAGAGTTAAAAATGTAATTACTCATGAATTATAATATGCTGGCATTATGTTTTCTCTTATAAATAATTAGTACTTTGCCAAAAATTCTCAAAGCCTCTTAGACTCTTAAAATATCATTTTACTAGTGAGAAAGGCAGATGTTAGGTTCCATTATAATCTTCATTATAACTTCCATTAATTTCATTAATTTTTTAAAAAATTTGAATTATTTTAAGAAACTAACAGATTTTAGACTTAAAAGAAACTATAAATTTTGAGAGTGCAAACAAGACTTGAGAAACAAGATATTTAAATAGTGTAAAATATGCCTGGACAGACTTTTTTGTTACTTAGGCTCCATTTCTTTCTCTAGAGAAACCTACATGGTTAACTATCACCAAATCAATACATGAAAAAAATTAGGCTGTTTTCTTAGACATAATTTGAATCTATACCCGATGCCTACTAAAGTAATTTTCTGGAGCTGAGGACATCTGTTATTTTAATATTAGATTCCTTGAGCCTTTTGTTTTAACTGTATCTGAATCACTTTAAAATAATTCTAAATAAATTAACTGCATTGTAGAAGGTAAGGAAGTTAGCATCCTAATCAGAAATATATAGGGCAAGACTCTTTAAGCAGTTTATTTTTTATTTTTTATTTTTATTTTTATTGCATTTTAGGTTTTGGGGTACATGTGAAGAACATGCAAGATTGTTGCATAGGTGCATATGTGGCAGTGTGATTTGCTGCCTTCCTCCCCTTCACCTATATCTGGCATTTCTCCCCATGCTATCTCTCCCCAACTCCCCACCCCCTGCTGTCCCTCCCCTATTTCCCCCCAACAGACCCCAGTGTGTAGTGCTCCCCTCCCTGTGTCCATGTGTTCTCATTGTTCAACACCCGCCTATGAGTGAGAACATGCAGCGTTTGATTTTGTGTTCTTGTGTCAGTTTGCCGAGAATGATGGTTTCCAGGTTCATACATGTCCCTACAAGGGACGCGGACTCATCATTTTTGATGGCTGCATAATATTCCACGGTGTATATGTGCCACATTTTCCCTGTCTAGTCTATCATCGATGGGCATTTGGGTTGGTTCCAGGTCTTTGCTATTGTAAACTGTGCTGCAGTGAACATTCGTGTGCATGTGTCTTTAAGTAGTTTTTGAAATACCCACTCACATGTCTTCACCCAGGTTGGATAGGCAAAACTGTAGATATTACAAACTAAATTTGTGCCAAGGGATTTACTAATGGCATATGGGATGTTAGAAACAATTGTCCATTGACAAGTGAGTTGTCTTTAAGTTATGAGATTACCTAGAAAATTCCAGTTTACAAATAAAAAGATAATTCAGCAAGCCCTGTAAAGCTTTCGCTGTGGTGGTGTTGGCTCCTGAATTTCATTTGGTTCAGTGTGACAGTTTCACCCTCATGAAAATTTTTATTAGAGTACTTGAGGACAGAGAACAGGGACTTTCCTGAGCTTACATCAGAATGTGAAACAGTGGTTTTGGTTCTTGGTTGATAATTAATGCTTGTTGTTTTGACAGAATTTAGTCTAAGTTTTATCATTGCAGCATGTCACCTTCTAGCAAAATATGCCGAAAGAGAAATATAGCTTTTACCTATTTCTAGTTCTGGAGGACAGAGAACAGGGACTTCCCTGAGCTTACATCAGTATGTTAAACAGTGGTTTTTTTCTTGGTTGCTAATTAATGCTTGTTTTTTGACACAATTTAGTCTATGTATTATCATTACAGTATGTCACCTCCTAGCAAAATATGCAAAAGGAGAAATACAGCCTTTATTTCTAATTCTGGGGTGTACTGATTTTCTTCACAATAATGTGGCAATTCTAAGCCTTGTTTAAAGTAGTTTTCAACAGGCCTCAAAGCAGCACCAATGTTTTGTATATAATGAAGCTCATATGACTTATAAAAAATTGACACATGAACAGAATATGTATGACAACAGAGAAGTGAGATTCATTTTTCTTCATGTATGAAAGGTAGTATTGGATTATTGAATGAATGGTTGAGCTAGATTAGAGGGTATGAATTTACGTTTAACAGAGTTTAGAAATTCATAGGCATTAAGAGGAAGTGGGAAAGTGTAGTGGGTGGAGCTATGAACCTATTGTTCCGTATTTCAGGAAAAGCAGCTTCCGGTATATTGAAATCACATCAAAAACTGTGTTTAACTTATTTAAAAGTATACTTTAAATAGTGAGCACATATCCAGAGTGAGATGGAAAATATTAAAAGGTTGTTTTTCTAAGTATTCATGTGCTATTTTTTCCTGTGGGCATTTTATAGTACTGAGTATGATTTTTAAAATTTGAAAAAATACATTTTCACATGGCCTTTCTATGCATGCCAACTATTAGTGTGCAATCAAAGAAATAATAAACTATCCAATGAAGTAGAACAATTGATTTTGTTGTTTATTAAGAAATATATTGATTTGAAAAGCAGATTTATGTAATAGATTTTTAGGATACATTTGATTATTGTATCAGACCAAACTTAAAGCCATATCCAATCCTAAGATTAACAGATATTCCATTTCTCTTGTCAAATATGAAACAAACTCTAGACTTAGGTAATGATAAATTACATGCAAAAGAATAGAAGAAACATTGAGTGGGAAAGGAACTACCACAATAGAGAAAAAGCAATGAAGATGAGATCTGCAATATTCTCAGTGGTAAGACAGAAAAAAGACTTTCTGTTGAAAAAAGAGTAAAAAAGGGGAAAAAATGACATATTTGGAGAAGTGGGATAAATAGTGATAGATGAGAGAGCTGATCAGAGAATAATTTTTCCTGAAATCAGCCTATGTTTTTGGAGAGGTCAGTAAGGGACTATAGGATGTTGGGTCAGGCTAAGAATAAATCAAAACCAAGAGTTCTGTTTGAGGAGATATACTTGATGTCTGGTTAACAAGCATTTTGCTACAATTGATCAGTGAAGACAAAATAGTTCAGCTATTCATGTATCAGGCGAACAACAAGAATTTGGAGGTCTGGGTCTGGCTTTGTCATGAGTCTTACCTAAGTCATAAAGAAAGGGGGTTTATTTGCATTAAGCCTTTTTCTTTTCTTTTTTTTTTTTTTTTAACACAAAAGCTTTGGGGAAAATTGTATTAACCTTCACTGTTTTTCAGGCATCAGCTACTCCAGGAACAAATTAACCCTACACGGGGTCCACTGCAGTGATGAGACCTTGGAAGTATATATTGACTTGCTGGGCTTTTTGTTATCATGTTTCTTCAGATCTGGTGGAAAAGTTCAGTTACAAGGCAACCGAAAGTTTCAATTTGGATCTGAACAGTCAGGTTTTAGCTTTTAGTGTCATCAAGTCAGGAGGGAGAAAGAAAAATTAGATATGTTTGTTTGGAGAGTTGTTATAGTCGGATATTGAAAGAAATAAGAAGAATTGAAGTTTTGGTAAGAATTGCCAATGTGTACAAGATGACAAGATTCAGTCTAATATACACATAAGTAATAAAAATGTTTTATTTTATCTCCCACCTATTCTTCAGTTAACTGGAAAATTACAATGAGGGGCAAAATAGCTCAAAGACAATTAACAGGGCCAGGATTTGATAACTCACTAGAGTATGCTATAGTATTCCATTAAAAAACCAAAATTTCTCTCTATAGTCTCCCACTATTTTGATCAAAGGTAATATGAAAGATGATTCTTTATCACAAAATAAGTCTGATCTCATTATATTTTGCCTAATTATTTAAATAAATACAATAATTATAATTTAACATATGGACAGTTTAAAATTTATTTTATTGGAAGTTTCCATGGAGAAGTTTAGAAAAAAATTCTTTTTTTCTAAATGGCTTAAAATATCATAAAATCTCTAACTAAGCCTGCCAAAATGTTACTTGTTTCCTTATCTGCAAGGCTGGAAGCCATGTAAGTCAGGTACTAGGTCAGTTTTTCCAAGAAGGCTTGGAAAGCATTGACTTCAGAAAGTCATCCTTGGTTTCTCAAAGTGTCTAGTCATATGTGAATCAAGTATCATTCTCAAATATGAGATTCCATTCAAAGCCTTGGTTGTATAACTAAGATTTCCAATTATGTTCAGTTAACATCTTTCCCAATACATTCAAATAATTATATTGCCATATAAATAAGGATATAAGAGATTCTAAATTGTGGAAGAAGCAGGCAGTGAGAGAATATAAATGTTAAACTTCATTTACGAAAGCATAGTGGACTAAATTGTTATGAGTTACAGATGGCTCAAGAGAAAAGACAAAGCGATTCCTTATAGCAAAAAAAAAAAAAAAAAAAAATGAACATGAAAGCATCAGTAGTATTTCAAACAAAATTCATAAGTCTCTCTCATTTGTTTATTTAAACTTATGCAATTGACTCTTGTGCCACTTCATCTTGGGCTATCAGTCTAAGGACTCCACCAGCTTTTCAAAAGGAACTCTGAAAATTCTGATTATGTTTAGTTGTAGAATCTCAAAGATATCTAATCACTTCCATCAAGAAGCCTGGACCAGAGTGTACCTGACATAGTCATCACCTGGATCTCTGAGATGAGTTTTTCTTTTTTTTTAAGATGCATCGCAATGACCTATTATTGGTTGCTGGCACATTCAGGAAAGTATTAGAATATAACAAAATAAAACAAACAAAAACTATCTCCAGATTACTAAAGACTTTAAAGGACTAAAAAATATTATTGCAAAATAAGGCAACTGACAAAGAAATTTGTTTGCAACTGACAAAGACAAATGTTTGCAACATTTTAAAAACTAACAGCAATTATGACTGAAACATTATACTATAGGGATCTAAGGCAAAGCAGCATTAATATTCTGATAAATAAGCTGAGTGCGGTGACTCACGCCTGTAATCTCGGCACTTTGGGAGGCCTAGGCAGGTGGATAACCTGAGGTCAGGAGTTTGAAATCAACCTGGCCAACCTGGTGAAACCCCGACTCCACTAAAAATACAAAAATTAGCTGGGCTTGGTGGAGGGCACCTGTAATCCCAGCTACTTGGGAGGCTGAGGCAGGAGAATCACTTGATCCCTGGGAGGAAGAGGTTGCAGTGAGCAGAGATTGCACCATTGCACTCCAGCCTGGGCTACAGAGCGAGACTCCATCTCAAAAAAAGAAAAAAAAAATGATTCTCATAAATAAAAACATATAATAGGCAGTCAGAACATTGTCAAATCTCTAGGAACTTTGTACAGTTTCTGAAATACTTATATTATCAGTATTTCACCTGTATAAATTTAACCTAGAAAAGGTTAAACATCTCTTCTGATGTGACAAAGCTTCCCATGTATCTCATAACATATTTAACAAATCTACTTATTTTTAACACTTCTAGTTTTACAAAGTGAAAGAAAAAATGATTTATGATTTTGAAGGGCATCTCTAGGAAATCGCAAAGACAGTTTTAAGTGCAAAGAATATCATTTGAGATTTTATTATGGGAAGGTAAAATGTCAAAAGTTGTTAAATGAAATTACCAAAGTGACAATAACAAATTTTAAAAATAAATAGGAGGTAACATAATTGAAAATATAAACTTTTTTTTTTAAATTACAAATACTTTGTTTTCTTGAATAATAAAGGACATGATAAAGTCAACATAAGACACAAGAAGTTATTTTGATAAGACACAGAATCTTCTGCCTTCCAGGCAGATTACTCAGAAGGTTAAGAAAAGCCTACTTCATACTAAATTTTGTTTTAAATATATTTATAAATAAACCTATCAAATCTCAGTCATCTTAATCTGAGTCCCAGCACCAAAAGCTATCAGATAAAAATCAGACTCTGGACCTTAGCAGAGCTTGTTGCAAACGTGGAAAAGGGATTTTTGCAACAGAGAAAAAGAAGCTGTTGTAAGTAATAGGGAGAATGTTCTGACTGAGAGATCTGCCAGCATTAAAAAAGGTTAGATATGAAGGAGCTTTCGTTTTATAAAGAACAGTGATAAGACTAAGAAACGAGATTGGGGAAGTGTACAAACAAGGGTGAAAAATTGGATGGGAAGTCAGTGAATATAATACCCTGAGACAGTTTATTTTGGGGAAAGAATATTAAAGATGTGTTGTGTGCTGGTTCAGGCTGTGCTGGATCAAAATTCAGGGGCAGAATGGAAATTTGGAGGGTGTGTGTCTGGCCTTGTCACAGATAAACAAAGTAGATATCCATGAGTCTTACCTAAGTCATATGGGAAAGACTGTTTCTTTATCATCTGTAAACCTTGACCAGGAACACCAAAAAGGTGGGAGAGTTTTATTAACCTTCATTTTTTTCTAGGATCACAAGGCTTAGTAAAGTTCAACATTGTCACCCTCCATGCTATCACCACAGATGCTGTTGCTACTGAGCTACCTGAATTGGTTTTCTTTCTCCTGTCAAGCAGTGAACCTTACATGTGTATTAGAACAAGAGAGATAAAATGGGCACTTAAGCTATTAAAGAATGCCCCGGTTTTACCAAGAGACAGGTACATTTTAAGGAAATTCCTCTCCTTTAAATCTTACTGCCTGTAATCCGATTTACTGAGGTTAAACTCAAGAAAAATCATTTCTTCATTAATTTATACTGCATTATACCATATGGATTATGGACTTAACAGGCATTTGAGGGAAGGTGGGTGGTATAACTTGAAAATGAAATCTATAACATGGACACAGACTAGAGAGCATGAACAGAGGGTTTGCACATTTAAATTTACTATGGAAATACCATAGGTCCTACTGACAAAGTCAGGTCACATTCCAGGGTATCAGTTAACAATCAAGAGAAAAGGATAAATCTGAGAAGGTAAGACAGAGTCATGTCTAATTTTGTTATAGAGCATGGCAGATATAGAATCAATACATTTTAATATAATTAGATGTTAAGTGCATACCATTTGCAAGAAATTCGTAGGCTATTGAAGGGTGAAGTTCAAGTCCAGATACTTAAACTGAGGATGAAACCTTATATAAAAATATAATTTAAGGATGTAGGCAAGCATTTCAGTTAAGGTCAAATTTGTTCACAAAAAAAGTAGATAGGATCCAAGTAACACACATGAGGCATGTGATGGAGTTTGAAGATTTGGGCTAGACTGGCACACAGCTACAGAGGGCAGTCAAAGTATGATTCTGGTCAAGCCAATTGTTTGTGTTCTCTTTTTGATTGTTAACAATGCTTTTACTACTCTCTAGAGATAGTGAGGGTTTTTAGTTAATCTTAATTGTAGAGAAGTCAGAACAGTCTGGGAGGATTTGAGAGTCGTCAAACTTTCATTATTGCAAATTATTTAAATCTTTGCTTTTTAATTTTTCAGACACTTAATCTTACATTTCCAAGTAAAAGAAAGTTGCATGGTGATTTATCATACAATATCAACAAATATGTTTTTCAGTGTAATAAGTGTTAACCAAAAGAATCTTGGTTTGATTTGTTTGACTCTTTTTAATAAGAAGTATATGACTCCATTATTTTCCCATGACAAAAAGTCTGTCATCTGAACAATATGAAAGTTCCATTCTCCATAGTAATGCTGTAAAGTTTAAAGTTTAAGGACATTCCATGATTACATTTCTAAATATGCCATATCTTATTGGTCTCTTTCTCTTTCTCTCTCTCTAATCATAGCAAGAAAATGTAGAAGATAAATTTAACCTACATTTGCCAAGTGTCTCTACGTATCATGCATTGTTAAGCACAGTTACATAAATATAAGATGTGAGAAAAAGCCATGATCTTTCACTCTATCATGTAGCATTGTGTTCTTTTTACTTGACTTTCTCAAAGTATATACCTTCCTCACAATGAAAAGATGTCCATCTATCAGAAAACTATTTTCTATTTTTACGTTGGCAAAGCATTTTTATTTCAGAATAATGCTACTGGACCAGACTTTGTAATGTTTTGTAAAATATAACCTGATATATTACTTTAAAAAGGGCAATTGATGACCAGCGTAAGTTAGGAAGAGAGCAGCAAAAGCCTAATGCATCCTCATCTATTCTGTGCCTGAGGAAAAACAAATCCAGGTTCCTAGTCCCACATTTTCTGGCAGTTGAAATAAGTAGTCATGGCACTACTTGTCTACCACCTGCTGGAAACGGGAGGAATCAAAGGAATCAAAGGGGCTGGGTTATAAGATTCCACAGCACACCCAGGAGACTGTGGCACTACTGCCATCCTGTGCAGGAGGCACTACTCTATTGGAGACATGGGGCCTTAAGCAGAAGGTTATTTAAATCCCAAAGCATAAACAAAACTGTTGGAAATGAAAAAGGCTAATAAGCCAAAAGACTGAGTTAACCTGTCTAGTAGAGTGTAGAACATGGCCATTTTTGGCAGAAGCAGTGAAGTCTGGGCTTTATGTCAATGTGATAAATTTTACTTCCCTTTTAATATCTCTATCAAAACCTTCCCCCAGATAAATTGTAAATCAATTGACCAAGGTAATTTACTTATTCTCCGCTGGATGTTTGCATAGGGTAATTCTGCTTCCAGAAAAGGACGCAGCCTGCTTGTGGTTTCCTAACCATTTGGCAGGCAGGAGAAAAACATCAGGTCAGTGGCCAATAATGCAGTTGCAACAGTAAATATGGGGCAGCACTTTAGACGGGACAGGAAAAAGGATGAGGAGTTTTACCTTCCTCGTGGGGAAAAAAATGTTGCTGGATTGGCAGGACTTTCTCTGAGGATTAATAGAATTTGCTCCAGGGACAAGCAGGTCACAATAATTATTCCCTCCTCTTTGTAGCTTTGCAATTGCCATTACCCTCTTGGAGCAGCTTATGGAGTATAGTTGTTGTAAAAATTAAGTGCATTGATTAATGTAATTAGATAAATATAGGGATAACAATTTTATTCAATCAAAGGTTTTGGCAAAGTGACCTAAACTAAGCCACAAAGAGAATCAACCCACACCACCATATTATACAAATGTCTGAATTTGCATTCAGAAAGATGGAATGTAGTCATTTTGGTCAAATCAGAATTCTCCAGAGGAAAGTAAGAACCAGTGCCCATGAAAGTTAGTACAGAAAGAGGTGATGATAATTTCAAAGGGCAAGCAAAGAGATCTGAAACTTTGTATTCTTAATTTCCATCTTCTTAAGTCTGATATCATTTTCATTAAAAAAGGCAGTTTATTTAGAAGGCAGGGACTTGGATCATTATGTTCACTGGCATATCCCTATAATTTGGCATTTTTCCTGGATTCAAAAAGGCTCATAAAAAATTTTTTAATAAATGGATGAATTATGTAATAGGTGAATAAATGAATGTTTAAGTGAATATAAGCAATAAGTAATTGAAGTCTTAAAGGTCTTCATTAAAATCTTGTAATACCAGTAAAGGATTCCATCAAATTAAATCTAGAAATCACAAAACTAGTGTTATTTTTGTAATGATTTACTATTAGTGAAAAAAGAAAACATTAACATATAGTCATACATGAAATGTATGACTGCATTACTCTTTTATCTAAATTGAAGAAAATGCCCTAAGGAAGAGATAAACAGATTTTTCACGTCTGCACATCTATACAAGCCTTCTTCCTATTCTTAGTTCTCTTCCTTCCCTCTTGTTCACTTTCTAGCTTAGTCTACTAACTTTTCCTCTTCTTTCATTTTTCTCTTCTCCCTCTTTGTATTTAATCTCTCTCCATTTCATTCAGAACTTTATCAAGAGATCTCCATAGACACGAAGACACACAATTTTACCCACTTTCCCTTCCAATACCCATGACATCTAAATGACTTGTTATGCTGCCTGTTTGTCCTGACATCTCTTCCTGCTATTCCACTTTTTCTTTCCTTGGTCATTCCTTCTCACACTAGAGAGCATGGCAAAATTATTTTCTCTAACCAGTGTTCCTCAGTACTAGAAGAGTGAATTGATCATTCTCTTCATTTAAACCTTCAGTATATAATGAATATCTCTATTCTAGCATATATCACCTATCATTGATGTTTCTTTCTGTGCTGCTTTCAGACTGTAACTTCAGGAGATTAATGGTCATAACATGTTACTGTCAGTATCCATAGTTCCTAGCATATTATAGGTCCTCAATATTTGAAAATATGAATGAAAACATTAGGGAATGCGGAGAGTACAGAGTTGGTAGGCATATATAATTTACTTACTCAAAAATATAAAAGCATCACTCTGTTTTTATAACATTAAATAAATCAAAATTAGGAGTTGGGTGTGTTATTTAAACTCCAATTAAATATAAGAGTAATTTTCCAAAATCCAAGGGAAAAATTGAGACTAAAACACAAACATGGCATCTCTTCATGTCATACTTTTTTCTAACTTGTACAACTTACTATAAATAAATAAACAAACATATATATACATATATAGGCATATATATCTATATAAAACATACATGTATGGCATTGAAATCTACATATGAAAAGCTACCTAGAAACTGAAATAATACTTTCATTTTATTAAGTGAATATGTGTCTATAATATGATCAGCTAATTGAATCCCGAATGGAATTTATTTTAGCATTATGCTTTTTCTCCTATTGATTTCATCCTTTCTTGTATTTTTCTGGGACCATTTCACTCAATGCCAGTGCATCTGATTGGACTGCAAAACATAAAATATATGGTTTCAAAACACAGCTGGAGCCAATGTCATTCTTTAGCCAGCTGGCACCATCCATTGTTGCAGAAAGCAGCTGACTTCTGTTTTGATAGAGTAAGCATTCCAATGTGTGCTGCTCGTAATTCACTCACCATCCAACAAACAAATTAGTTTAGAAAAGAAATATATCAGCCATTGAGAGGAATGAGATTGATTGATAAAAGGTTCTATCACTCCCTCCTACTTATGGTACACAGTGTACTTCTGAGGCTTTTAGCAAAGTACTTTGTACCACTTGCAGTGTTTTCATCCCCAAGGCAATAACTAGAATGAAAAAATACTTGAAATTTTTCAGGGTTTAAGGACAAAAAGAGCAGAGAACAACTTGAACAATCTACTTCATCTGTGTGCCTATGCATAACTATTTATCTATCTATCACCTATTTATCTCTTCTGGCCATCTAGTCACAACTCCACCTGCCCATTTATCTACTGTCATCCACCTCTCTAACTATAGGACTATCTGTTATATTTCCCTCTATCTAATTATGCCCTACTTATCTATCTATCTATATATCTATCTATCTATCCATTCATTCAGCATCTATCTATCTACCTATATGTATCTAGTCTTTTCCTCTTTCTCCCTCTGTTATTTCCTCCTGTAATATCAAGGATAAGTGTTCATTCAATTATTGCTTAAATTTCTTCAGGAAGTAAAGACTTACCATTCAACCTTATAGCCAATTTTCTAATTGTTCAGATCTAGCACTTAGAAAGTTAACTGTATTTCTATGATCTTTATTCATTAATTATGGCTTTGTTCTCTAGAGCAGTGCAAAATAAACTTATATACCTTCCACTGAAGATATCTCCATATTTTTGAAGAGAGCTAATTATTTTTTCTCCAAGCCTTTTGTTCAGTAGCCTAAATAAGCCTGTTTTTCTCAGTATGTAGTCTTCTATTGATGAACTACAATGATCCTCTCTTGCACACCTGCCAGGTTTATCTTTCTTTTAAATTTAAATTACTGTGCCAGATTTAGATGCTATATTCATTTCCTAAATATTAACATTAATATCATATGATTTAAAAACTTAAAAATGGCTCTTTTCATGTCATATTATTTGTTTATTGCTGCTTAATAGCTACAAACTTAGCAGCTTAGAACATATTCCTTGTAAATTATTGATATTATCCTTTTGTTTGATGGATAGATTGCAAAAAATGTTTCCCATTCTGTAGGTTGCCTGTTCACTCTGATGATAGTTTCTTTTGCTGTGCAGAAGCTCTTTAGTTTAATTAGATCCCATTTGTCAATTTTGGCTTTTGTTGCCATTGCTTTTGGTGTTTTAGTCATCGAACTTAAACAAATTTACAAGAATAAAACAATCCCATCAAAAAGTGGGCGAAGGATATGAACAGATACTTCTTGAAAGAAGACATTTATGTGGCCAACAAACATATGAAAAAAAGCTCATCATTACTGGTCATTACAGAAATGCAAATCAAAACCACAATAAGATGCTATCTCACTCTAGTTAGAATGGCAACCACTAAAAAGTCAGGAAACAACAGATGCTGGAGAGGATGTGGAGAAATAGGAATGCTTTTACACTGTGGGTGAGTGTGTAAATTAGTTCAACCATTGTGGAAGACAGTGGTGGTTCCTCAAGGATCTAGAACCAGAAATACCATTTGACTCAGCAATCCCATTACTGGATACATACTCAAAGAATTATAAATCATTCTACTATAAAGACACATGCACACATAAGTTTATTGCAACACTATTCACAATAGCAAAGACTTGGAATGAACCCATATACTCTTCAGTGATAGACTGGAAAAAGAAAATGTGGCACATATACATGATGAAATAATATGTAGACATAAATAAGAATGAGTTCGTGTCCTTTGCAGGGACGTGGATGAAGCTGGAAACATCATCCTTAGCAAACTAAAACAGGAACAGAACACCACATGTTCTCACTCATAAGTGCAAAATGAACAATGAGAACACATGGACACAGGGAGGGGAACATCACACATTGGGGCTTGTCAGGGGTTGAGTGGCTAGGGGAGGGATAGCATTAGGAGATATACTTAATGCAGAGCATGGGTTGATGCATACAGCAAACCGTGATGGCACATGCATACCTATATAACAAACCTGCACATTCTACACATGTATCTCAAAACTTAAAGTATAATTTTTAAAAATCCAATTATAAACAAGCAAACAAACAGAACACATTATCTCACAGTTTCTATGAGTCAGAAACCCAGGAATCAGCTAGGCTGAGTTCTCAGCTTGGGCTCCCATAAAGGAGTCACCTGAACTGTGTCCTCATCTGGAGGCTGGGAAGAACCACTTTCAGACTCACTCTGATTGTTGGAAGAATTCATCTCCATGTGGCTGTGGAACTGTCCTGCCTTCTTTCTGGCTGACTGCTAGAGGCTTCCCTAGGGTCCTAGAGGCTGGTCCCAGCATATGCCATGTAAATTACCTAACCTGAAAGCTTATTTCTTCAAAGTCAACAATGGAGAAATTTCTACATGCAATCAGCTAGTAAGATGGACACTTATAAGATGTAATGTAATCATGAAGGTACAACTTGTCACATTTGCCATCTCTTATTGGTTAGAAACAAGTCGCAGGTCCCACCCACATTCAAAGAAGAAGATTTAAAAAGATGGAATTATCAGGAGCCAGCTGTCTTTCTACCAAATATATAATTAGTCAAAAGAGCATCAGGTGATATTACATTGGAATATATGATAGAAGTTTATTTTTAATGTTTCATAGAGCTTCATAAATACCATAAGTGCTAAGAAGTTTTTCCATTTCCTTGGGAGTGGGGGCTGAGTGCTGGTAGATGTGGTGGATTGAGTTAATTACCTCAATTGTACAAGCCTCCCTTTGCCATGCAACTTTGCAGTGCTCTTTCACTGTAAGCAGAGCCAACTTTTCTAATAACTTGAAACTAAGTTCAAAATGTTACTTGCCATAGTTGTTTCTTAGGGCTGCCATAACAAATGACCACATATTCAGGGACTCAAAATAGAAAAAAAAATTATTCTCTCAAGTTGTGGAAGGTATAAATACAAAATCAAGGTGTTGGTAGGGTTGCATACCTGAAGAGGCTCCAGAAGAGAATTTTTTCCATATCTCTGTTCTTCTCATGGCTGTAAGCATTCATTGGTTTGTTGATGCATCACTCCAATCACTGTACCTGTCTTCACATGCTCTTCTCCTCTATGTCCATGTCTTCTGTCTGTTTTGGGACACTTGTTACTGGATTTAAGGCCCAGCCATATCTAACCTAGAGTTCCTTGAGTGAATTAATCTGTAATACTCTATTTCCAAATAAGTTCAAGAAGATGGCTGATCACTAGCAGCTCGGGCTCATAGTTCCCACTGAAAGCGCAGAGAATGAGAGGATGTCACACTTTCAGATGAATATTTGTTGCTCACGGACCAAGAAATTCCCAGCAGAGGAGCCCCACGGGTCACCAGGGTGACTCTTGTGGCCAGTGCGGCAGTTTTGCTGGTGCCTTAGTGTGGCAGTTCTTGGTGCAGAGTCCGGAGATTCCCGGGCAGAAAAGCACCATCAATCTAAAACTGCTGTTTTGGCTGGCGCAGTAGATTGCTCAGATTTTGGCGCTGGGAATCAACAAGTTGGACATCCGCTCAGAGACCTAGTTAGAAAGTCGGTAATTACAAAGACGACAGAGGGATAAATATATAATGAAGGGAAGAAACCAGCCAAAAAAGGCAGAGAATACTCAAAATCAGAATGCCTCTCCCTCTACAGGGGATCACAATTCCTCATCAGTAACGGAACAAGGCTTAATGGAGAACGAGTGTGTTCCAATAACAGAAGCAGGTTTCAAAAGGTGGGTGATAAGAAACTTCTGTGAATTAAAAGAACTTGTTCTAACCCAATGCAAAGAAACTAAGAACCTTGAAAAAAGGTTTGATGAAATCCTAACGAGAATGGACAATTTAGAGAGGAATATAAGTGAATTGATGGAGCTGAAAAACACAACACGAGAACTTCACAAAGCATGCACAAGTTTAAACAGTCGAATTGATCAAGTAGAAGAAAGGATATCAGAAGTCGAGGACCAGCTCAGTGAAATGAAATGAAAAGACAAGATTGGAGAAAAAAGGATAAAAAGGAATGAGCAAAGTCTCCAGGAAATATGGGACTATGTGACAAGACCTAATTTACGTTTGATAGGTGTACCTGAATGTGACGAAGAGAATGAATCCAAGTTGGAAAATACTCTTCAGGATATCATTCAGGAAAACTTCCCCAACCTGGCAAGGCAGGGTAATATTCAACTCCAGGTAATACAGAGAACACCACAAAGATATTCTTCAAAAAGACCAACCCCAAGGCACATAATCACCAGATTTATTAGGGTTGAAATGAAGGAGAAAACACTAAGGGCAGCCAGAGAGAAAGGTCAGGGTACCCATAAAGGGAAACCTATCAGACTTACAGCAGATCTCTCAGCAGAAACCCTACAAGCCAGAAAAGAGTGGGGACCAATATTTAACATCCTTAAAGAAAAGAACTGGCAACCCAGAATTTCATATCCAGCCAAACTAAGCTTTATAATCAAAGGAAAAATTAAATCTTTTGCGAACAAACAAGCACTTAGAGAGTTCACCACCACCAGGCCTGCTTTACAAGAGCTTCTGAAAGAAGCACTATACATATAAAGGAACAACCAATATCAGCCTTTCCAAAAATATATCAAAAAGCAAAGAGCATTGACACAATGAAAATTTTACACTAACTAATGGGCAAAACAGCCAGCTAGCATCAAATGCCAGTATTAAACTCATATATATTCTAATTGGATAAAAAGCCAAAACCTATCGGTATGCTGCATCCAGACCCATCTCACATGCAACGATACACAAAGACTCAAAACAAAGAGAAGGAGGAAGATTTATCAACCAAACAGAGAGTAAAAATAAACAAATAAACAAAAAGCAGGAGATGCAATTCTCGCCTCTGATAAAGTAGACTTTAAAGCAACAAAGAGCAAAAGAGGCAAAGGACATTACATAATGGCAAAAGGATCAGTGTAACAAGAAGAGCTAACGATTTTATAGATCAACGAGACAGAAAATTAACAAGGACATCCAGGACTTGAACTCAGACCCAGAACAAGTAAACTTAATAAACATTTATAGAACTCTCCACTTCAAGTACACAAAAAATACATTACCACCTCACACCTACTCCAAAAACGACTACATAATTGGAAGTAAATCACTCCTCAGTAATCACATAGCATTTCATAGGTATAAATGAAATATTGGTTGGCTGCTTGTTTGTTATTTTCTTCCCTTATTCCTTCCTGTCTACATCAAGTATAATTATTGGTATAAAAGAGGTTTTCAATACCCATTACTAAACTGCATTCTAGCCTGGGCAAGACAGCAATACTCCCATTCTCTCTCTCTCTTTCTCTTCCTTTTTCTTCCTCTTCTTCATTCTTTTTTTCTTTCTTTCTAAATAAAAAAAAAAAAGAAAAAAGAAAAAAAAAACAAAAAACTTCCATCTGACCACATCACAGTCCTGCTTTACAATCCTGTAGGGGTTTCCCAAAAAATAAATAAATAAATAAAAATAAAAGATAAGTTCAAACTCACAGGTTCTTGATCATGGTCATTTCTTTTTTGTAGGCCAGTATTCAACCCATTACCTCTGCTTTGACCAATGAGAGGTTTAAGGAACCTCCACTTAGATTTCAGAGGATGTATAGAAACACCTGTATGTCCAGGCAGAAGTCTGTTGCAGGGGTGGAGCCTCATGGAGAAGAATAGAGCCCTCATTGCCTTCTAATAGGGCAATGGAGAGGGAAAATGTGAGGTTGGAGCCCCACACAGAGTCCTCACTGGGGCACTCTCTAGTGGAGCTATGAAAAGAGGGCCACCATCTTTCAGACCCCAGAATGATAGATCTACCAATAGCTTGCACCGTGGACCTAGAAAAGCTTCAGCTCATGAACTCACCAGCTTGTGAATGTATCCATGGGGGCTGTACCCTGCAGAGCCACAGTGGAAGAGCTTCCAAAACCTTAGAAACCCATCTCTTTCATCAGCATGCCCTACATGTGAGAAATGAAGTCAAAGGAGATAATTTTGGAGCTTTAAGATTTAGTGAGTGTGCTGATAGGTGTTAGACTTGCATAGGAGCTTGTAGCCCCTTTTTTGACCAATTTATCCCATTTGGAATGGGAATTCCAATGCTTGTACCCTCATTGCATCTTTGAAGTAATTAACTTGTTTTTGATTTTACAAGCTCATAGGCAGAAGGGACTTGCGTTGTCTCAGATAAGACTTTGGACTGTGGACTTTTGAGTGAATGCTGGAGTGAGTTAAGACTTTGGAGGACTGTTGGGAAGGCCTGATTGGTTTCAAAATGTAAAAATGACATAAGATTTGGGAGAGGCAAGAAGCAAAATAATGTGATTTGGTTCTGTGTCCCCACCCAAATCTCATCTGGAATTTTAATCCTCACATTTTAAGGGAGGGACCTGGTGGGAGGTGGTGACTGAATCATGGGGTGGTTTCTCCTGTGGTGTCCTTGTGATAGTGAGGGAGTTTTCACACGATCTGAAGGTTTTAAAAGTGACCATTTCCCTTGTGCTCTCTCTGCTGGCAGACATGCCTTACTTCCCTTTTGCCTTCTGTCATGAATGTTTCCTGAGGCCTCCCCAGTTGTATGGCACTGTGAGTAAATTAAATCTCTTCTTTTTGGGAGGGGGAAAGAATTTTGCTCTGGAGTGCAATGGTGTGATGTTGGCTCACTACAACCTCTATCTCCCAGGTTCAAGGAATTCTCCTGTCTCAGCCTCCTGAGTAGCTGGGATTACAGGTGCTTGCCACCATGCCTGGCTAATTTTTGTATTTTTAGTAGAGATGGGATTTCACCATGTTGGTCAGGCTGGTCTTTAATTCCAGACCTCAGGTGATCCACCTCTCTTGGCCTCCCAAGTGCTAGGTTATAGGAGTGAGCTACCATGCCAAGACAAACCTCTTTTCTTTATAAATTACCCAGTCTCAGGTAGTAGAATTATAACAGTGTAAGAATGGACTAATACACTTGCCTTACAGAGGGCATAGAATGACATTGGTACCTACTGGTTTTTCCATTTGCTGAGCCCTACAATGCATATTAATACAAATTTAAAAATAATGTGCAATCATGTTTTTATGTAATATATGTAGTATAGAATTTTAATAAATAAAGTTTTAATATTCAAAGCATGAATTATATATAGCAGGGAAGTACAAAGAAATTCTAATACATTATGAAAAAATTATTAAATAATGCAATGATAAAAGGACAGGGAATTTGGACATATATCCAACCTTTTTACAACATTGCCTTCACTATTTGTGGATGTTTAGTCTTCTTACTTCTTTTAATTGCAATTGTCTGTTATAATATAATTATTTTAATAATCTGAAAGAATATTTACTATTATTACAAACTTTCTTCATATCTCTTGCCTCTTTCTCCTATGAAATAAACTCAGCTATATTTACTGTTGATCTCTTGGTTGCCATGATGTAATGCCTATTCTATTGCCTTCTTTGTCTTCAAATGGAAATAAAGTTGATAGTTACTACCTAGCCCATCAAGAGGAAGATTCTGATTGTCATTTACTTTCCAAACAGATTCTCAACTCTTATCTTTTGAAGCCTCTTTGTAGACTGTGTTAGGTTTCAATAGAACATCCGTTGTGACACTTCTTGAGCAACATTTTTTTGTATATGTGATTCCTCTATACAATTTACATTTTTTAAAGAAAATTATGTTTTATATTTTTATATTTATATATTTTTATATTAAATATAAAACATGTCTGGGCTAAAAAGTTCTTATATCAATAAAAATTCTATCAGGAAACAAACTTCTATTCAGATAATTTAACTCAGATTTTTAACTAAATGTTCAAAGTCTTTTTCTATAAGAACTCCCTTCTACTACTTAAAAAATGCATACTTCACTCGTTTTAAAAAGTTGAGGATCATAAATGCTTTATGTGGATAAATCTATCAATATTTACTGTATTAAAGTTATAATTTACTGTTAAAATATTTATTAATATGAAATGAATAAGCCTATTATATGTTACATATTTCAATAAAATAATTATATTCTCAACATAATATTAATGGAAATAATTGCATCCTATTGCATTTTTGCAAATTATTTTAATGTTTTGTTTAATTGAAGATAAGCAATTTTCTTATATACTTCCACATTCAATCTACTGGAATAGTTTGTTTAGTTTAAATATATGGAAGAACTCTAGCCCCATGCAAAAAAAAAAAAAAAAGTATTCCCATCATTGCATATCCCCCTTATTTTCTACCAGCATTTTGACTTGATCAGGTCCTTTACATTGAGTAACCCAAATCTTCCGTTTCACAAGGTCTACTTTTTACTGGTCCTATTTTTAATTAATTACTTCTCCTCATGCTATTTAGCAACCATCTAATTTCTACTTGGTCTTTAAGATCAATCATAACTGCCTGAAAAGTAACTGCCCTATTTTCATTTTTGATATATGAGAAGTCCAAAGTACCTATGGAGCAGTTCCTAAAATGAGTTTAATAAAATCAGAGCTGTATTTTCTAGTGGAAACTTTTCTTCCTCTTTAAGTAGGACCCCTAAGTTATGGGAAAGGAAGGAAATAATGAAAATAATGATAAAAGTAGCTTAGCAAGCATAATTGGGCCACTCTTAGCTTCACTTTTTATTGCCCATTCAGCTCAGTTCTGCCTAAGGAAAACATACTATATATCGGTTGCTGTCTTCATATTTGTATCATATACTGTAGAATAGCACTCCAGCTACTCAGAATAGGTTTCCCAGGTAGTGTCATAAGTGAGCTTTCAGTAGGCCATGCCACTCCTCTATCAAATTGACTGCTTCTGGGTGTGAGGTACATGGTGAGGCCAATTGCACAGGGATGGACCAGTTTTCTCAATTACATCATGGTAAAATTAATTTCTTTGTCAAAGGCAATGTTGTACAGGGTAACATAATGAATTAAGCCATCTGTAAATTCATTAATAGTAATACACACAGAATTGTTTAAGACATGGAGAGAAAAGCATACTTAGATTAGTTATGTATTCCCAAAAGAATGAATGGCTGCCTCTTCAAGAAATAAAGAGGCTAATGCAATCATTCTTTTTTAGGTGATTAACAGGTGTACCTGCAAAATGGCATTGATATTGTTTGGCTTTGTATCCCCCCCACCCAAATCTCATCTCAAATAATGATCCCTTCATGTTGAGGGAGGATCCTGGTGGGAGGTGACTGGATCATGGGGGCAGTTTCCTCCAAGCTGTTCTCATGATAGTAAGGGAGCTCTCAAGATCTGAGGGCTTTATAAATGGCAGTCTCCCCTGGGCTCTCTCTCTCTCCTGCCATCATGTAATATGTTCTCGCTTCCCCTTCACATTCCCCCATGATTGTAAGTTTCCTAAAGCCTCCCCAGCCATGTGGAACAGTGAGTCAATTAAATCTCTTTCACTCATAATTTACACAGCCTCAAGGAGTATCTTTATAGCAGTGTGAAAATGGACTAATACAGGCATCACATTGGAAACTGACTTTCTTTCTGCTATTTGCAAGTTGGGCACTCAAAATGTGTGGTAGTAAAATCAGTCTTGGTTGGATGAAATACAACTTGTTGAAATTATCCTTATAAACGTGTGCTACTATCCTTTGCTATATCCACTTTATACATGTGTTCATTGAACAAGTAGCAGAGTAGATTGAGAAAGAAGATTGGCATTCCAAGGAGTGCTCATCTAGCATTTTTATCAGGCATAGATTTATCAAATACCATTTTGCCCTCTCACTGTAAGGACAGACATCTGGACCCGCTTGAGACATTCCTTCCTCATCCTTATTTAATATTGGAGTCCACATCAATTAATAGGTAGCTATATCAGAGAATCCCATCCATATGCTAAATTTGTTACATCCAAAATTCAAAGGTCCCCCTCAATCCCCTTCATATGCAGTGTATGAAACAAAAGAGAGTAATTTGTCTACTTTAGAAAAGATATTCTGAGAAACTACTGGACTCCAAGAAAATTTAACAATAATGTTTTTGGCTGGGCATGGTGGCTCACACCTGTAATCCCAGCACTTTGGGAGGCCAAGGTGGACTGATCACGAGATCAAGAGATCGAGACCATCCTGGCCAACATGGTGAAACCCCGTCTCTACTAAAAATACAAAAATTAGCTGGGCGTGGTGGCACGTGCCTGTGGTCCCAGCTACTTGGGAGGCTGAGGCAGAAGAATCACTTGAACCCAGGAGGCAGAGGTTGCAGTGAGCTGAGATTGCACCATTGACCTCCAGCCTGGCCACAGAGCAAGACTTTGTCTCAAAAAAAACCAAGAAACACACAAAAACAAACAAACAAAAAAACGATAATGTTTTCACCTAAAATTTTATGGAGGTCATTTCTAATTCTCAAGTATTTATTGGTCTTATTTAAGTTATCTAAGCTATTTGCTTCTCCTACCTATATGGTCATCAAGGTAAGTGAGGTCTCTTCAGAATACATTATGAAAAAGAGCAGAACACTTAATTAGATTTGAATGAAAGTAAAAGAAAACGTTACCAATGTTTCTTATTAAATGGACAGAAAAAGAACAAGCAAACTTTTTTCCAGAGAAGTAGTTTTATGCCAGCTGTTAGAGAGTATGATAATTTTTTCATTAATGCTATATCATCTGGACCTTCCACAAAGAGTAGTATTCTTTTCAAATTTATGATAAAACAGTTACTTTTCAAGACCAATCGAACATTTTTTTTTAAATCAGCCAAAGTGATAAGATAACCCATCATTCTTGATCCTTCCACATGTTTGGAAATAGCAGTGGGGTCTGTATTTTTCTATTAAATATGGTATAGATTTTTTTTGTCTATATTTTCCTATTAAATATGGTATTGTCTTATTTTGATTGTATTTTCCTATTAAACATGTTATTATTTAATTTTGACAAATAATACTATAATGGATTTCATTTTGTCTCTGCTACCTTAGGAAGAGTCAGGGAACAACTGTAGGAAGCTTGCTACTTGTCCAGTGTCCCTCTTTTAACTACATATTCAGGAATCCAAGCTCTCATCAGAGGATGGGCCATTGGACCACATATCACATGTCCTCTGTCAGAGTCACTCTGATAGGTCACAGAATTTACTCAGATCTACTATCTACTAATCTTAGGAAATATTTGCGCTTCCAGTTTCCCAATGCTCAGTTACTCTGCAAATGGCCACAGGTACATTTTACAGACTATAAGTAATTGTTTATTGTTTATTTCAAGTTTCAATATGCTAAAATATCAAAATTTAAAACACACTCTGCAGTGCACAGGTCAACATATTAAATGCCAAATTCTGAACTAGACCTACTGCTTTGATAAATTTGGCACAGTTCAACTTAATATACTGTATTATTTGACTTGACAGCCCATAAGGATGACAAGATCTTATAATTTTCTTCGATGCACAGGCTATCTTCTGTAGAAACCTTGCATTTCTCAGTCTGGAGTCTAAGACCAGAGGCAATGAGTGGTAGTGGAAAAGTATCTTTATGAAAATAAGTACCTGTTGGAAGTAAAGTTTAAGAATATGTAGAGAACTGATTCACAATTTTAGCTATAGCTACCAAAATGCTACCAAGTCTTGTCAAATATGATTTACTTTTAAACAGTGACCTATTCTAGGCATAAGAGATTTGAAAGTTGCACATTTACTGGTGTTGCAATCTTTAACCTGCAGTTTGATTTGGATTCTGGTTGTGCCATGGCTTTTTTATAGCTATGAGACAAGATATTGTTTTAAGATTATCATGAAAGTTTTCTTCTTTTCCACATATGTCTATAATTGGAAATTAAAGGCCCATAGACTATCACTAGCTTTTTTCTTTTTGTAAGTTCTCAAGAATAGTTAGACAGACATTCCACCCCAAAGTCTGTAATCAGTATGATTGTCATATTGATTGAATGGTATCAACTGTTGATTACCTAAACCTTTGTTCTCCTTTGGTACTTTAACCCAAGCCACTACCTGGGATCAACTTCAAAGGCATGCAGTCTATAACAGTTCCACAATGTCCTATACTTATAAGGTCCAGTACTTGTTTTAAAGTACAGTTGTTTCTTGTTACTGGCTTAAAATTCTCAATGTCTTTTAACCAAAGGGCCCAGCATCTCATTTTGCACTGAGCCCTACAAATTGTGTAGCCAGTTGGTCATGCCACCAACAAAAATAATTTAACTAAGTCTGGTGACAATGAATGACAAACTAGGGCTGTTCTGCATTCCCCAGCAAAGGATATCACCCATATGGTTGACTAATATATGACCAGCCTAGTTTCAGAATCCCATCTCAGCTTCTGCTTCCTGGTGGAACACTTTCAACCAACTATTCTCTCAGGTTTTTGTTTCTCTCAGATGGCTCAACTGACAGGATTTCAATAAGGGTTTATTTATAGACATGTGAGAGGCTTTAGTGAAATAATAAGGGAAATTGAGTTTTATAGAGACTAGTAATAGTGAGAAGAGTCTTTCATCAATGAATTATAGTTGTGGAAAAACACAGCGACTACTAGAACCAAATTTGAACCAAGCCTGAGTTGAAGAAGGCAACCTAACCTCTTTCTCATTAGTGAAACCCACCTGGAAGCTGGCCTGCAAAGGAATCCTTGTAATACTATTCATAACAATCAGACAATTGGGTAGAGAAGATTGACAATGTATCTGGTAGGAAAGGGTGACAGAAAAACCGTGTAAAATAAAATTTTAAATTAATCTCTTTCTTTCTACCCTAAAAGTTGGAATCCTTATAACATGGAAGGACTACTTAGCATGGCAAAGCTACAAGGAAAGTATAGTGAAGGAAAATATTTTATTGCCTACTCATTCTTGAGTTACAATAAATATCCACTCCTTATTTTTAGCTTACTTAGAATAAGATTAGAGCTGTAAATCAATCTGATTTTGTCACCTAAGTCCGCTATTTCAGCATGCATAATTGAAAGCCAGTTGTGAGTAAAAGGAGTACTTCCACAGAATTTATGTATGGTTCCTTTTAAGTTTATTGGACTGTCATGTACTTTTTTACTGAGCAGGAAAGGGATAATGTGCTTCTGTGTATTTACTACATGTCTATAATGAATTTATCCTTTTGTTGTATTCTAGTCATTATACTTTAATATTTATTTTTTTTGTGTTGTTTTATTTTAGTATCTTTATATTTTCATAAACACATCAGTTACATAGTTGTTGAACTGTCTTAGAATTTAAGTTCCCTAAATACAATCATTGTAAATATTCTGCTAAAAATTCAGTTATACTGAAACAAAAGCAGTATAACTAATGTTTTTTACTGTAATAAAAAGATACAGAAAATCTCAACTCAAACCTTGATAAAAATGGTATAGAGACCAGTGGTGGAGATATCCTCCTTCTTTGTGTACATCCAATATTAATCTGCTCTTATTCCCTTAAAATGTGCTCATAAAAGTCGGGGGGAGGGTAATTAAATATTTATTTATCTATTTATAATGTGGTTAATATTATCAATAAAGTGTACTTACATAATTAATTTTTTGGTAGTTTAATCAAATATAGAGCTACACAAAACAGCTGTTCAATACTTAAACAGATGGATTGCAGAGGGAAACATAGTCTCCAGTGTTTAAAGAGCTGAACATGTATCTAAACCCATAACACCGCTACCTTTTGTGCACCAACCAAATAACCTAGCCTAAAATGCCTTCATATGAAGGCTACATATTCTCTTCAAACTAAAGTAGTTGTTATTGTTAACAATTGAGTAATAAAATTTATACCTCAAAATGTGAGAAATAAACATAAGCAGTTTCATACATTTAGATTCATTACAACTGAAAACATAAAATAAAAGCAAAGTCAATTGGATATTAAGTAGTGTGAAATAAAATAAACCTAATTTTAAAATTTTACCTTAAAAACAATTTATAAAGGGAAAATCCAGGCAACATGCAAATTTGTAAATCATTATTATTGCCTGATTTTAAAAAGCACCTCCTAGAATTTACCAGGCTTAATAAGTAGCATATAAGAAGCTTATGAAAGTCCATCTAATTCTGTCAGACAATGAGAGCATCACAAAGCTAAGGAATGCTTTTAGTGAAAGCATGGTACCTAGTGTCTTCCTGTCCACTTCGAACACTCACTAAAGAAAATATGGCAGCAAGAGTTGATGACAAATGATCTGTATATTACAATGAAAGCAGTCACTGCTCTCAATTCTCTTAGAAAGAAAAAAGCTATAAACGAGTGACTACTGTAGACACATGGAAGGTAGAGGTAAACAAAAAGAATTGATACACCTGATGCACCAGAAATAAAACAGACATGGTTTGAAAGACAAGATTTGATTTGTGCCACAGTGCTCGGGATTTGTTATTATTGGAGTAGCAATATAAAGGCCTTGCTCTTGTGTGCTAGAGTTTATCTAAGCATCCTTAATCAGTAAATACTTTGGTCAAGTATCTCATATGTCATGAATAAGTTTTTCTTCATTTCTTCATTACATTCATTTACTAATAACAGAATCTGTACTTTGCTAGATATTACCCTAGGTGTAGGACTAAAACAATGAAAAAATTGTCAGAGGCTCTGCCCTCAGAGAGGTTAATTTAAGTAAAATAAATAAGTTTTAAATGCAAATATAATAAATTAAAATAAATTCCTAAATGATTGTAAATTATTTTAGCTATAAAAAAGAATATTTCAAACATAGAGATAAACTGCAGAAGCTGATTGAGATATTTTCTTGCTTTAAGAATCAAGACAGCACCTCTGGCTTCTTACTTTTAAATTGATTTAGTTCCCTCTTGAGCTGATTTATACCACTTTGCTTTTATTATTGACTTCGGCAGTTTGTTACTTATTTCAACTACTCTTGTATAATAGAATTCTTTTGAATCACCTATAGGCTAGGCTTGTACTTAATTTCAATACATGAACTTGTGTTTTTAAATGAGTTATTCCTTCAAGCAGCAGATCGCCTTTTTTCTTCTTTAATTTTTTTTATATTTCTGCAAGAACTCACATATTGACCTCCTTTTTTTTTTTTTCTAAGACATTGTAAGCTTTTAAAAAGTGAAGCTTAAGCACACAATTAGGAGCAATGAAGCACAAAATTGCTCATGCAAGAAATATCATCATTTTCCTTGTGCATCTGAAAATAAGGGATTTGTGCTGCCCAATTGTGAGCTAACCAGTAGGATAAGGACACACAATCATGCACAACCCATCATTACATTTTAACAAATTCAGTAAGAGTTTGGTACCCACGATCATAAACTCATAAACACCCACTTGATGATATGCCTTTCTTCCTACTCTACATACGCTTATTTGATGTTTTATATGATGTAATTTTGACTTTTGTCCATTTATACTCTATGTGTCACACACTTTTTTGAGAAATATTAATATCATTTGAGGATAGACTTTAAGGTTTTTCAAGATTCAGTTGAAGATGGAGGGCTCTGAAGAAAAAAGTATTTAAGGGGCCAGTAAATCCTTTTCAGTTTCTGTTCTCATGCCATCTGTTTAAGAGTCACCGGATTTAATAGCTAAACAGGAAATAGACAACAGCCCAGTCTAATTTCTAGTCCATAAGACCACAATATTTTCTGCATTAAACAGCTGCATCTTCAGTTGCTCTTTATTTAAATAGACAGATACATTCTCATCCTCCATATAAAAGCCAATTGGAAATTAATTAAGGTCACCAATTTCTATATGTTTTGTTATTAGAAGCTTAATATCACAATTATGGCATTTTTTTTTTTTTTTTTTGAGACGGAGTTTCGCTCTTGGTACCCAGGCTGGAGTGCAATGGTGCGATCTCGGCTCACCGCAACCTCCGCCTCCTGGGTTCAGGCAATTCTCCTGCCTCAGCCTCCTGAGTAGCTGGGATTACAGGCACGCGCCACCATGCCCAGTTAATTTTTTGTATTTTTAGTAGAGACGGGGTTTCACCATGTTGACCGGGATGATCTCGATCTCTTGACCTCGTGATCCACCCGCCTCGGCCTCCCAAAGTGCTGGGATTACAGGCGTGAGCCACCGCGCCCGGCCCACAATTATGGCATATTAATGCCCACCTTTTTCCCTCACCATCTTAAAAACTTTACTCTTGCTCACAGTCAGCTCTGTTTCTTACAACATTGTTTTCTTTTCATGGATTTCAGATTTTTCTTTTTCTGTTACATAACTGCAGAAGAATTATTTTCCCTAAATTTCTTACCCACTGGAGACACTTACTATTTTTGAGAAGTGATTCTACAGAATAGAAGAGGCACTGGATTTTGTATCTTTTTTCCTTTACTTGCCTATATCACATCCTATCATTTTGGATAATTGCTTTATTTTTAAGACCCCATTTCTTTAAAAATAATTATGGGATAATTATAACTGCTCTACTTGTGAAAAAAAAGTATGTATTTAATTAAATATCAAGTGGTGGCCATAAAAAGTCCTCTGCCCATTGTAAATCAATAAACAACTATGCATTTTTATGAAGGTGATACACATTATACTAGACACAGTTTGAAATGATTGCTTTGCTCCTGATAATATTCCTTTTGTCTCATTTTGTTTGCATTGCTTCATACCAGTATCACGGATTCTTTCCCTACTCCTTCAGCCTAACACATTTTGCAATATCTATTTAAAATTCCACCTCTTCCATAAAGCTTTCCCCAGAATTCCAATCAATCTTGACATTTCCAAATGAAATTTATTATTACATCTAAAGGTTAATTTCCTAAAATGATTTACTATTAAAATATGTTTTATTAAAGATTTCTGAATATTTGAACATAGATTTTCGATGAAAATGTTTGAAATTGAAAAACCAGTAGTAAGATCTTGATTTAAGTTGGTTTTTTTCTTCTCCACATAGGCTAGACAGGCCTTGGGTGGTCTTAGGGAATGTCAGTAATTCCAGTTAATTTATAACAAGTCTTTTTTTGACTCACAGAGGGGTCCTGATTTAGATGAAAGAAAAAATGTGTTCATCTTAACAATGGGTCAATTTCATGTAATGGTTACAACAGTAGTGGAAAACATCACTGTGTGTTTGCTGAGAACTAAAGTGGGACTCTGCCATGATAGTATAAGTACAGTAGGTAAAGGAGTAGGAAAGCAAAGCTGAGAAAAGTATCTTAATGTGTACTGGTATCAGAGTATGCACTAAGAAAATAAAATGTAAATACAACTAACAAAGGATATAAAGGACCTCTTCAAGGAGAACTACAAACCACTGCTCAAGGAAATAAGAGAGGAAACAAACAGATGAAAAAACATTCCATGCTCATGGTTTGGAAGGATCAATATCATCAAAATGGCCATACTTCCCAAAGTAATTTATAGATTCAATGCTATCACCATCAAACTACCAATGACCCTCTTCACAGAACTGGAAAAAACCGCCTTAAACTTCATATGGAACTAAAAGAGAGCATACATAGCAAAGACAAACCTAAGAAAAAAGAACAAAGCTGGAGTCATCACACTACCTGGCTTCAAACTACATTACAAGGCTAGAGTAATCAAAACAGCATGGTACCAAAACAGAGATAAAGACCAATGGAGCAGAACATAGGTGTCGGAGGCAACACCACACATCTAAACCATCTGAGTTTTGACAAACCTGACAAAAACAAGCAACAGGGAAAGGATTCCCTGTTTAATAAATGGTGTCGGGAAAACTGGCTAGCCATGTTCAGAAAGCAGAAACTGGACCCATTCTTGACACCTTACACTAAAATTAACTCCAGATGAATTAAAGACTTAAACATAAGATCTAACACCATAAAAAACCCTAGAAGAAAACCTAGGCAAAACCATTCAGGACATAGGCATAGGCAAGGACATCATGACCAGAACAGCAAAAGCATTGGTAACAAAAGCCAAGATAGACAAATGGGATCTAATTAAATTCCAGAGCTTCTTCACAGCAAAAGAAACAATCATTAGAGTGAACTGGCAACCAACAAAATGGCAAAATTTTTCCAATCTACTCATCTGGCAAAGGCTTAATATCCTGAATCTACAAAAAACTAAAGCAGATTTACAAGAATAAAAACAAACAAATTCATTCAAAATGGGTAAAGGATATGAACAGACACTTTTCAAAAAAAGACATATATGAGGCCAACAAACATATAAAAAATGCTCATCATCACTGGTCATTGGAGAAATGCAAATCAAAACCACATTTAGATACCATATCATACCAGTTAGAATGGCGATCATTAAAAAATCTGGAGACAACAGATGCTGGAGAGGATATAGAGAAATAGGAACACTAATTTACACTTGTGGTAGTGTAAATTAGTTAACCATTGTGGAAGACAGTGTGTCAATTCCTCAAGGACCTAGAAATAGAAATTCCATTTGACCCAGCAATCCCATTACTGGTTATATATCCAAAGTATTATAAACCATTCTATTGTAAAGACACATGCACACATATGTTCATTGCAGCACTGTTTACAATAGCAAATACCTGGAACCAACCCAAATGCCCATTGATGATAGACTGGACAAGAAAAATGTGGCACATATACACCATGGAATATTATGCAGCCATAAAAAACCTATGAATTTGTGTCCTTTGTAGGGACATGGATGAATCTGGAAACCATCATTCTCAGCAACCTGACACAAGAACAGAAAATCAAATGCCACATGTTCTCACTCATAGGCGGGCATTGAACAATGAGAACACATGGACACAGGGAGGGGAGCATCACACACTGGGGTCTGTTGTGGGGGAAGGGGAAGGACAGCAGGGAGTGGGGAGATTGGGGAGGGATAACATGGGGAGAAATGCCAGATATAGGTGACGGGGGGATGGAGGCAGCAAACCACCTTGCCATGTATGTATCTATGCAACAATACTGCATGATATGGACATGTATCCCAGAACCTAAAACACAATAAGAAAAGGAAATTTACATAAAGTTATTTTGCTCTCAGATGTCATATATTTCTATACAAAGGCAATAGAAAATACCCCTTGTTAGCATGACGGAAGTAATGTCTAAGTAGTTGGAGAAATGTTTGTAATCAGAGTCAGTGAGAATACATGTAAATCTCTCCATCATTCCACACCCGCTCCTTCATCTTTCTGTGTCCTGCACCTCATAGCTAGGAGAGTTTTCAGAAACAAACCTATACGGTCAATTTGAGGTGCATTTTAGGCAATAGCTACAGGTCTCTTGATAATTCTGTTTACAGGTCTCTTGATAATTCTGCCTCTCTTTGTGAGGCAGTCATTTTTGTTATCTAGCTTGAGAAATGTTATGTCCCTAAGCATTTCTAATTATTTTGAATGATGTTTAAGTTTATAATTACACATGTGGTGGTGGTTATTTAACAATATTTTTTTTTCTCTTGGGTTCCAAATATTGTAATATTATAGGGTCTCTGATTTTGAATGAATTCCATGAGTTTACACATTGCACTCTGACTCCAGTACATGTTCCTCCCTCATTCAGTTTTTATCACTGGATCTGTGCTATTGGCTGTGGACATAGAGAAGAAGAAACTAAAGACGTATCTCCAAGTAGTTTGATGGTGCAGGCTGATTATATTCATTTTGGGAGGACTTACCTGATCTCTCCAGATGGCACTTAGGTATTTTTATGAGCTATGACACTTTCAGGTGTAAGAAACAGAAGATACAATTTCAATCAGCTTTGTAAAGAAGAGTTGATTAAAGAAATCTTGTGTAAGGCAGTACCAACTCATCAAGGGCCAAGATGCTTCATCATTCTCCTTCACCATCCTCAGTATTTTGGCTTTCAAGCTCAGGCAGCTGCCCTCATGATAAAAAATGCAGAGGCATGGAAGTTCCACTTTTCATGTTCTCACAAAACAAACCTACTTGGCAGCTTGGAAGGAGCCAGTTTTCCTCACATTCTCCTTTCTTTATCAGAAGGAAAATATTCTACCAGATCCCTAAAATCTAACTTTACATTTTGTCTCATCATCCTTAGTTATATCACATGACCATGCTTGAGCTAATCACTGCAAGAGGAAAGGATGGTTCTTATGAGTTTTGCCCAATCAACATTTCTTCCAGGAACTGGAAAGAAAAACAGTTTCCCTGAGTGCATGTGTCATCAGCTCCTGAACAGAAGCCAGCTCTAATAGCAAGTAATGAGGAGATAATGGCTATTGGGAAGGATTTCTATAGCATCTGCCACACCTTTCAGTGTGTTTCTGTAGCAGTTACCAGAGTATATACTGCCCACTAACTTGTCTGTTTCCCATATGTGATGGTATAAAAGTAGAGATTGGCTTTATCTCATCGTCTATCAGCAAAATATCATACACAGTAAGTGATATTAAATGAACAAATTAATACTGAATGCTATGTTGTACTATAAATGGTCAATATGGTTTCAGGATACATCAAGTTGGAGTGTCTGTTTTCCTCTGTAGGCTACAGGAAATCTGCAAGCTCTTTTATAAATAAGCTTTATAAATCATGGAAAAATAAGGCAAAGCCTAATCTTTCTCTTTGTTTGACATTTCTGAACTTTTTATTAAAATTCAGCATAGTATTTCTACATTGAATATTTCACCTTCAGTAATATATCCAGGAAACTTTGGGGAAGAAAAGACACATGCTGGTGTAGACACCGAAGAAGAGCTTTCTGTTTTGTCGTTCTATTGTTCCTAAACTTGGAATAAGGCTATGTTTAATTTTTCTTATCATATGTTTAGCAAAAGAAATGATCTCTACTTGTAGCTTACAAAAGGAAGTCTAGTGTAGGAACAAAGTATTAATTAATTTTCATTCATGTGATGTTATAATAACATCTCTGAAAGATACTTTAAGACATAATGTGTTTTTTTTTCTCTTTTGAAATAAATGAACTCATCTTGGATGCTATTTTCCAAATTAATTTTTTTAAAAGGTTTTGTCCTTATAAACAGGAATACACTAAAATTTAAAAACACATAAGCATATGTAGGTTGTATAAATTTAAGAAATGAAAACTGTAGCATTCTCAAAAAGCTATGTTTTGTCTCTTAAGAAAATTGTAGTTATATATATATATATATATATATATACACACACACACACACACACATATGTATTTTATTGCACTTCAGGTTCTGGGGTACTTGTGAAGAACATGCAGGATTGTTGCATAGGTCAAGTGGTTTGCTGCCTCCATCCCCATCACCTATATCTGGCATTTCTCCCCATGTTATCCCTCCCCAACTCCCTACCCGCCACTAGTCCCCCACAACAGACCCCAATTTGTGATGCTCCCCTCCCTGTGTCCATGTGTTCTCATTGGTCAACACCCATCTATGAGTGAGAAAATTGTAGTTTATTTCTGTAACTATATAAAAAGGCACAGAATGAGGAAATAAATATAGATATAGTTTTAGATATAGATATTTATACCAAAGCAAATTTATTATTTGATTTATATTTAGATATAGATATTGCCTTGAGGGAGATATAAAACACCGTACAACAGAGTTTCTCAATAGTGGCACTATTGGCATTTTGGGCTATATAAGCGTTGCGGAGGGTTGTCCTTTCGATTGCACAATGTTTAGCAGTATCCCTAACCTTTACCCACTAGATGTTAGTAGTATCTCCCCAGTTGTCACAAACCAAAATGTCTCCAGACATTACCAAATGAGATGTCAACCACTACCTGCAGAAGTCTGGCCTGCAGACCCCTACTCAATGACGGATGAATAAATGCTCTCTCACACTATTACAGTGATTCAAGTGGTCTAGGGATAGTCATAGGCTGCTTTCAGAGGGTGGAATGCAACCAATGACCAAGACTCCTTCTCCATCATTGTATTTATTCAGTCAGATTTTACAACAGAGTTTCTAAGTTAACACACTTGTGGATAATTAACATGGTTAAAAGAGTGGTTTGATGAAAGATAAAAGCTTTAGGTTCCAGGTCCAGAGTAAATACTATTAACTGGTGATTCTCCTTTGATCTCCGTTGAAAGGACCACCCAGCACAAAATTTATATTAGTAAACAGAGTAGAGACAAAGGGATGTGGGATAAACAGACTTAAACTGGGAAAGCCTCCTATCTTCTCTCTTTCCTATGCTAATATAAATGAGCAGCTGCTTTCAGCCTGCCCCAATAAAACCTTTCTGACTTCCAAAAGATTTGAGATTAAAGTCTATAACTTTTGATAATATTTTCCATAATATTTTGCCAGCCACCCCAAGTGAATCACAACAACCAAATATTACAAGGAGAGAAAAGTCACTCTAAGTTGAAAACCATAGCTGTTGATTAGCAAAATTATAAAAATTTTCACCTTAATATGTAACAGGTTTAAAAAAAAGGATGGATTTGATAAGGTTGGTGACTTTAAGTTAGATGATTGGTACTTGGTCCATAGACCATGGGAATTGAAGAAAGATGATTGATTGTTTATAAAATATTATAATCCTTGTCCATCATTTATAAGACCATTTATGAGTTCTTTTTTTTTTCCTATTACTATGTAGAAAAAAAATAATGAATTCAGCAAATATTCATCAAGTCAGTATTCGGCATTAGTTATCTTACTAAATGTTCAAGATTCAAAAATAGTAGCCGATTTCCTCACAAGACTGATGGTCTAGAAGTGGAAACATAAACAAATTACTACAATAATATAATAGAAGAATTAACAAAGCAGCTGAGGAACTCACAAGAGAAATTAAACACATTTTCACAAGAGGTCAGGAATTTTTTTCATAGATATGATATTTGAACTGATTTTTAAAAAAACATTAGAGAAAAATGGAATAACCTTTAAAACAATGGTGCATATTTGTGAACTTCATGTAGTGCACAGAACTGGAGCAAGAACATAACAAGATGGAGGAGCTGAAGTAAAGGCTGGCAAGAAAAACAAAGCTGGGCTACGAGAGCTTCATACATCACACAAAAATAATTAGGCCTTTCTCCTCTAGGTGTTAAACAGTTCAGTAATGTGATTAGAGCTATAATCTAGAAACACTATTGTAGTCATGTGTGGAGGCTAAAGCATCTCTGTCATGATGATAATCTACCATGTTGACTTCTGTTTGACCCCAGTTCCAGGAATGCCTCTAAAATTTCTACTTTATCTACTATTTCTTATATAAATGGATGTACTTACTGTAAATCCTACCCTTACATCAAAACAATCTTGACCATAAATTCTGTTCTTAGACAGGTTCATGTAGCATTCTTGCCTTTCCCTATAATTGTCCTACACTTTTCTTTCCTAAGGTATATAAATTCTGGGTCTATAGGATAATGGCACAGGGATTCACCATCTCTGTTTGCACCAGATACAAACATGGCTTCTGTTCATAAATATTTCTTTCTGAGAAACCAGATATGTCAGCTTCTTTCTTTGGTTTCTCAGCTTCCTTGGACCTTGGGGGTAGGTTCACGTAGACCTGCCCACCATAGAGCATCATGTATGAACTTTAAATATAAAGTAAGGAAAACTGAAGGTAATGAAACCTATACTATGATAGAAATGATGAAAACTTGAATAAATCAGCAGAAAGAAATAACACAAGAGTAAAACATCCAGGTTATGTTTAAGTGTTATAAATTACATCTTTTATAGATAAATAAAGAGAGGGGAAGATGCAGAGGATATGAGTGATTGGAGTATCTTGATGTCATTAAGGAGAAGTGATACATACAAAAAAATAAAAGATTCTGGGGTGAATAACAAATTGTGATATATATCAAAGACCATTTAGATATTCTAAAATATCTGTGAAGATATTCTAAATCAGTTGGAAACAATTCTAATGCTTATCAGAGATGTTTATTATTGTTATAGATATAAAAGTAGATGTCCAGTGATCACAGAATCACAAAGCAAGATTTCAAGTTTAGAACAATAGAGAAACTCCAAAATTTAAATGGAAGACATATGAACAATGTAAAAATAAGAATGACAATATTCTTGTCATAATTGACAAGTGGTTAAGAACAAACCAGGGAATACTTGTTTCCACAGAAAGCAAGATGGAAGACAGCTTCCATAAGGAAGTTAAAAAAAGTGCTTGAGCTCTAGACTTCATACATTGCAGATGCATAAGACAATATGAGGATGAAAGAGTGTCCTTTACATGTGTCTGTTGGAAAGTCACTGGGGATATTAGCACAGCAGTCACAGGAAAGGTGAGAGTTAAATCAAGTCTCTGAAGAATGAGGAGAAAGATTCAAGAGAACATGTAGAGGAGAACCGTGGTAGAAAGAATAATGGCCACCCCAAGAGACACACATTTTAATTACAAGAACCTGTGATTATCTTAAGGCAAGTGAGAAGGGAGAATTAAAGGATTTCATTAAATTACATTTGCCAGTTAGCTGACCTTGAAATAAAGCTAGTATCCTGGATCATCCAAGTGGGCATAATGTGATTGTAAGGGTCCTTAAAAATGAGAGAGGGAAGAAGGGGAGGTCAAAGTCAGAAGGAGATGTAACTACAGAAGAATAGTCAGGGAGATGTAACATTGCTAGCTTGAAGATATATGCCACAAGGCATGGAATGTGAGTGGCTTCTAGATGTTTGGAAAAGTCAAGGAGACGAATTTTCTCCTCGAGATACCAGAAAGAAATGCAGAGCTGCTGACACCTTGATTTTAGCATAATAAAACCTGTGTTAGGCTTCTAGCCTACACAACTGTTAAGGTTTGTGTGATGTTAAGCCACCAGGTTTGTGATGATTGCTTACAGCAGCAATCATCTGTTAGGAAATTAACACAGGAATCTCAGCAGAAAAAAAAATGCCCTATTTTTTGAGACATTTATTTATTCATTTAACAAATATTTACTAAACTATAAAACACACACACACAAATCAATCCCTTCATTGAAGAACTTCACTTTCAATAAACAAATTCTAAAAGGCTACAGTATATTAGGTATTATTTGCTATGGAGAAACCAAAGAATGCAAAATGTATTAGTTACAATGGTGGTGCAAGAATTGAGATTGCTGTCTTCATTAAAAAATGGACATTTGAGAAAAATGTGAAGCAGTGAATCAAATGATATATATATCATGGGAAAGAACAAACTGGAAAGAGGAAATCACAAGTGTACAATCCCAGGAGCAAAATCAGAACTGGCTTGTTTGAGGGGCAGCTGGATTGCAGTTAGCCATGAGAGACGAGTTCAGAGAGACAACATGCAGATAAAATTTTACAGATCACAGTAGTAATGATTTTGTATTTCATCTGCATGAAAATAACATCTATAGCAACATTTTAAGTAGAGGTCATGATTTAATTTGTGTTTTAAAAGGATAGCTCTGGGTATGAGTTTGAAAATTGACTGACAGAAGTTAGGGTTGAAACAGGGTGAACAGTTAGCAAGCATTTTCCATAATCTAATAAATAAATAACGGTGACTTAGATCTAAATTTTAGGAGTGGTCACAGGGAGGAAGAAACGTGCTGGATATCGGAAAGAATGTGAACATTTGGTCCCCTGGATTGGATGTGGAGTGTGAGAGAAAGGGAGGAGTCAAGGATGAATTCATGATACATATTTAGTTTAGAAGATCCACTAATGGAAGACAAAAAGACAATGGGGGAGAGGTCATTGCAAATATAGTATCAGAATGTATCAATATTAATCACGATAAGTTATATTTTGATAATTTTTAAACACTAAATATCATATAATCATTATAAACCACCTGTAGTATTATTAATAATTTTTCCCTCATTTTATAAATTAAAAATACAAGAATAAGGGAGGCTAATTGACTTGTACAAAGCCATTGTTACACAATGAAAGACTGATTCCATGGTGACAGTAAACCTCTTTCATATAGTAGTGATTATGCCTTAAGTGTTTTTATTTTTTAAATCTTTCCAACAATTTTCACATTGAAATACTAAGTACCACATTAAGAAAAATTTTAAAAAAATGCTTTTAGTACAAATGACATTGAGAGTAATATCAACTCTGTGTACACAGATGAAATGTTGGAGCCATAAGAATTGTAGAAAGCTTAAGAAACCATTAATATATTTGCTGCATCAGTTGGAATTACATTTATATATTTTCAAACATATGAGAATATATTGTTTTTCAATAGGCCTTCCATGGAGAGGAAATATAAGTCTCAAAATGCTTCTGAAATTTTTAAGCTGCAAAATTCCAAATAACATTGAGTAACTGTATATTCTGTCTTCTTGGTAAAACCTGAAATTGAAATTCTTTCTTTGCAATTATTAAATTTTGTGTAAAAATACAATTTTATTAACATGACGACATGATGACTTCAGGACCCTGGATAAAAGTAGCATTTCCTTCTTTCCAAATCTCCATGAAATGGTGGAAAACAGGCTATGTAATGAAAAAGAAGTGCAGAGGATTTTATACACTTCATTTTTTGAAGTACATGCACTTTTAAAATGACTTGATAAAAAGAAGGGAGAAAAAATGTAACTAGAAGGAGGAAAGAGATGAGTCCAATGCAAGAGACAGTTTCCAGCTTACTTGCAAAAAGTCCCAATTTATACTTTAGGAAACAATATTATTTTTTTTTTAAATTGTACTTTAAGTTCTGGAGTGTATGTGCAACTCTTGCAGGATTGTTGCATAGGTACACACCTGCCATGGTGGTTTGCTGCCCTTATTCCCCCGTCACGTACCTCAGGCATTTCTTCCAATGTTATCCCTCCTCAACCTCCCCAACCTCCCCAACCCATGTTATCCCTCCCATAGAACCCCGCCCCTCAACAGACCCCAGTGTTTGATGTTCCCCTCTCTGTGTCCAATTGTTCTCATTGTTCAACACAAACGGGAGAACCTCTGGTGTTCAGTTTTCTGTTCTTGTGTCAGTTTGCTGAGAATGATGGTTTCCAGATTCATTCATTTCCCTACAAAGGACATGAACTCATGGTTTTTTATGGCTGCACAGTATTCCATGGTGTATACATGCCACATGTTCTTTGTCCAGTCTATTATTGATGGACATTTGGGTTGGTTCCAGGTCTTTATTATTGTAAACAGTGCCGCGATGAACATATGTGTGCATTGTCTTCACAATAGAATGATTTATAATCCTTTGGGTATATGCCCAGTAATGGGATTGCTGAGTCAAATGGAATTTCTATTTCTAGATCCTTGAGGAATCACCACACTATCTTCTACAATGATTGAACTAATTTGCAACCCCACCAACAGTGTAAATGTGTTCCTATTTCTCCACATCCTCTCCAGCATCTGTTGTCTCCAGATTTTTTAATGATCGCCATTCTAACTGGTGTGAAATGATGTCTCAATGTGGTTTTGATTTGTATTTATCTAACGACCAGTGACGATGAGCATTTTTTCATATGTTTGTTGGCATCATATATGTCTTCTTTTTGAAAAGCGTCTGTTCATATCCTTTGCCCACTTGTGGATGGGTTTTTTTTTTCTTGTAAATCTACTTTAGTTCTTTGTAGATTCTGGATATTAGCCCCTTGTCAGATGCATAACTTGCAAAAATTTTTTTCCCGTTCTGTTGGTTGCCAGTTCACTCTAATTATAGTTTCTTTTACTGTACAGAAGCTCTTAATCTAATTAGATCTCATTTGTCTATTTTGGCTTTTGTTGCGAGTGCTTTTGGTGTTTTAGTCATGAAGTCCTTGCCTATGCCTATGTCCTGAATGGTATTGCCTAGGTTTTCTTCTAGGGTTTTTATGGTGTTAGGTCTTATGTTTAAAACTTTAAATTTTAGGATCATTTTTCTTAAGAAAGCTTATTTGCTATTCTGAGGTTTTCTGGTGTCTCTTGGAAAAAGAACTTACTGAATGGTAGATATTACTACTATGTGCTGTGTTTCATTACATAGCAAATTCATTATTATTGTATTTTATTAAGATAAAATTTATAAACACAAACAATAAACTAATGAAAAATGCTGCTCAGCTTTTTGAAGCTAAATTTAAAAAATAACCATTGATCATATTTTCAAAGCAGTTTTAAATTCCAAATACTTATGAAGGAAGCCCGAGATTTTAATTAACAAATGGGTAGGTTTATATAGTAAAATGATAACTTTTAGCAAAGAAATTAATTGATATGTGGTTTGTTTACCTTCCATGTTAGAATTTCTGTATTGGCAAATGTTTTTCATATAAATACAGATATGTATTAAATGTATTAATTAGTTAAAGATTTTGTGTGTGTGTGTGTGTGTGTGTGTGTGTGTGTGTGTGTCTAATTTTTCCTGAGTCTAGTTAAACCCATTTGAGCTAAAGGAGCTTATGTGTTCATAAAGAAAATAAACTAAATAGCACCTTTTATCCCCTTAGTTTATGCTTTGGGATTGGGGCTACTTATCAAGGTTTAAGAAATCTTGGTAGCTTATACTTAGCTACAATTTTAATAAAAAAGAATCTCCATCAGCTCTTGAATCTCCAAGTGCAACAAGGTGCAATTCCGTGTACTGGTGTTGTTCACACATTGTTCAGGACTGTGTGATTCATGTAACTTTGAAACAGATAGGAAAATGTTCATTATTCCTTAGTGTATATTTTGAAGTGTACTTCCCAAGACACTGTAATATATTCACATGAAATTATCTTTTTTATTTAACATGTACTGCTGTTTCTGTTAAAAGTAGAGCTAGATAAAAGGCCAGTCTTATTAAAGACCGACTTAAGTATAAATACTTTTTAGCTTATTTAAAGTGTAATTACCTTCAATTGCAAAAATTGCTTTTTTTGAGTGACTGATTATTTGAATCATCTTGATTTGAGCTGGTGAAATAAATAGGAAATAAAAGCACAGCTTTCCTTAAATAATAAATAAAGCAGGTACATGTCGTAGAGTATATTGAAGAATGAAATAAACTGAAAATTAATCCACAAACAAGTGAATACATGTACCTGAATATATTCAAGAATTTCTCTGAACATGGATAACCATGAATGATTCAATAGTTTAGTCCACATTTTTACAGAGGATACATCTATTTTTATCATTATTTAGGGTTTGATTTTTATATACCTTCTAGTTTCTTTAATATTTCCTCAAAGCAGGTAAATCACATCTCCTCTGTGTATGAATGTTTTCTTTTTTTAATTGAAAATAGAAAAAAATGAATACATGGGCTTTAAAATAAATTAACATTTCATTGCACACTAGTGAAGGCTAACAAAACCATGGGAACCAGAAAACTATCTGCCAAATAAAGTACAAAAGCTCAGTTACCAGATGCTTTCAATAAAAATATTAAAATTATGATTGATATTAGTAACAAAAGCTTTACACAATTCCCAAACCTGGTTTAAGTTAATGTTTGGTATCTATTTCTATATTTATGTGTATTTCTAGATATCTATATGTACACATAGGTGTATGTGTAGACATGAATATATGCACATCTTAACTAATTTAATTTTAACAATGCTACACAATAGGCAACATAGGGGTTGCATAATTTAAGTTACACAGCTAACATAACCGGAATTCAAATCTAGACTGACTTCAAAGTCTGACTATCATGCGTACTGTCTCTACTCCCTCTGTGACAGAAAGTTTATCTTAGAAATCTAGGCTTTTTTAATCCCCAAACATAGTTACCAGTTCAACAACATGTCTTTTCTGGGATCATCACATCAAAGCCACAGACAAGCAGATAAAATGCAGACAAAATGAGATTCCAGATTCAACATAAGAGGAATTCATTCTACTGATTGGTTTTCAAGAGTGAGGAGGAACTGGTACTTTACATCAAAGACTCACTGAATACTTTTTAAAGTTTGTATATTTATTAAACAGATATTATTTTATTGAGTGGCTATCTATGTTGGGAACTGGTTTTATTTCTCAGAGTAGAGGTACAAAGATGATCGTTGGTTAAAAAGAGATTATATCCCAGGGAGAAAGTAAACATGCAAACAGCTAATACAAATATGACACAACATACCAGAATCTCTGGGACACATTTAAAGTACTGTCTAGAGGAAAATTTATAGCAATAAGTGCTCACATGAAAAGCAAGGAAAGATCTAAAATTGACACCCTGTCATTGAAATTGAAAGAGCTAGAAGAGCAAGATCAAAAACACTCAAAAGCTAGCAGAAGACAAGAAATAACTAAGATCAGAGTAGAACTGAAGGAGATAGAGACACAATGAAACCTTCAAAAAATCAATAACTCCAGGAGCTGGTTTTTTGAAAAGATCAACAAAATAGATAGACAGCTAGCCAGACTAATAAAAAAGAAAAGAGAGAAGAATCAAAGAGATGCAGTAAAAAAGGATAAAGGGGATATCAGCACAGATTCAACAGAAATGTAAACTACCATTAGAGATTACTACAAACAACTCTATGCACATAAACCAGTAAACCTGGAAGAAGTTGATAAATTCCTGGACACTTACACACTCCCAAGCCTAAACCAGGAAGAAGTCGAAACCCTGAATTGACCAATAACAAGGGCTGAAGTTGAGGCAGCAATTAATAGCCTACCAACCAAAAAAAGCTCAGGTCCAGATGGGTTCAGAGCTGAATTCTACAAGACATACAAAGAGGAGTTGGTACCACTCCTTCTGAAACTAATCCAAACAATACAAAAAGAGGGAATCCTTCTCAAATAATTTTATGAGACCAACAGCATCCTGATATCAAACCCGGCAGAGACTCAAGAATAAAAGAAAACTTCAGGCCAATATCCAAGATGAACATAGATGCAAAAATCTTCAATAAAATACTGGCAAACTGATTGCAACAGCACATCAAAAAGCTTATCCATCATGATCAAAAGTAGACTTCATCCTGGGCATACAAGGCTGGTTCAACATACACGTCTATAATATAATCCACTGCATAAACATAACCAAAGACAAAAACCACTTGATTATCTCCAAAGATGCAGAGAAGGCCTTTGACAAAATTCAACAGCTCTTTATGCTAAAAAACTCTCAATAAACTAGATATCGATTGAACTTATCTCAAGATAATAAAAGCTATTTAAGACAAACCACAGCCAATATCATACTGAATGGGCAAAAACTGGAGGCGTTCCCTTTGAAATCTGGCACTAGACAAGGATGCCCTCTCTCACCACTGCTATTCAATATAGTATTGGAAGTTCTAGCCAGAGCAATCAGGCAAGAAAAAGAAATAAAGTGTGTGCAATTAAGAAACGAGGAAGTAAAATTCTCTCTATTTGCAGATTACGTGATTGTATATTTAGAAGACCCCACCATCTCAGCCCCAAATCTCCTGAAACTGATAAGCAACTTCAGCAAAGTCTCAGGATACAAAATCAATGTCTAGAAATCACAAGCATTCCTATACAACAATAACAGATTAACAGAAAGCCAAATAAAAAACAAACTGGTATTCACGATTGCTACAAAGAGAATACAATACCTAGGTATACAACTAACAAAGGATGTGAAGGACTTCTTCAAGGAGAACTACAAACCACTTCTTAAGGAAATAAGAGAGGACACAAACAGATGGAGAAATATTCCATGCTCATGGTTAGGAAGAATCGATATTGTGAAATGGCTATACTGCCCAAAGTAATTTATAGATTCAATGCTATCCCCATCAAGCTACTAATGACTTTCTTCACAGAACTGGAAAAAAACATCTTAAACTTCATATGGAACCAAAAGAGATCCCACATAGCCAAGTCAATTCTAAGCAAAAAGAACAAAGCTGGAGGCGTCATGCTACCTGGCTTCAAATTATACTACAAGCCTACAGTAATCAAAACAGCATAGTAATGGTACTAAAACAGAGATATAGACCAATGGAACAGAACAGAGGACTCGTAGGCAATGCCACACATCTACAACCATCTGAGCTTTGACAAACATGACAAAAAAAAGCAATGGGGAAAGGAGTCCCTGTTTAATAAATGGTGTTGGGAAAACTGACTAGCCATGTTCAGAAAGCAGAAACTGGACCCATTCCTGACACCTTACACTAAAATTAACTCCAGATGGATTAAAGACTTAAACATAAGACCTAACACCATAAAAACCCTAGAAGAAAACCTAGGCAAAACCATTCAGGACATAGGCTTAGGCAAGGACTTTATGACTAAAACACCAAAAGCATTGGCAATAAAAACCAAAATAGACAAATGAGATCTAATTAAACTCCAGAGCTTCTACATAGCATAAGAAACAATCATTAGAGTCAACTGGCAACCAACAGAATGGGAAAAAAATTTTGCAATCTACCATTCTGACAAAGGGCTAATATTCAGAGTCTACAAAGAACTAAAACAGATTTACAAGAGAAAAACAAACCCATTCAAAAGTGAGCAAAGTATATAAACACACACTTTTCAAAAGAAGACATATATGATGCCAACAAACATATGAAAAAATAATCATCATCACTGATTATTAGAGAAATGCAAATCAAAACCACATTGAGACACCATCTCACACCACTTAGAATGGTGATCTTAAAAAAAATCTGGATTTAAAAAAAAAAATCTGGAGACAACAGACGCTGGAGAGGATGTGGAGAAATAGGAACACTTTTACACTCTTGGTGGGAGTGTAAATTAGTTCAACCATTGTGGAAGACAGTGTGATGACTCTTCAAGGACCTAGAAATAGAAATTCCATTTGACCCAGCAATCCCATTACTGGGTATATATCCAAAGGATTATAAATCGTTCTAATATAAAGACACATGCACATGCATGCTCATAGCAGCACTGTTTTCAAAGCAAAGACCTGGATCCAACCCAAATACCCATTGATGATAGAATGGACAAGAAAAATGTGTCACATATTCACCATGGAATACTATGCCACCATAAAAAATGATGAGTTTGTGTCCTTTGTAGGGACAGGGATGAATCTTGAAACCATCATTTTCAGCAAACTGACACAAGAACAGAAAATCAAACACCACATGTTCTCACTCATAGGTAGGTGTTGAACAGTGAGAACACATGGATGCAGGGAGGGGAGCATCAAACACTGGGGTCTGTTGAGGGGTAATAGGGGAGGGACAGCGGGGAATAGAGAGTTGGGGAGGGATAACATATGGAGAAATACCAGATATAAGTGATGGAGATGGAGGCAGCAAACCACATTACTATGTACATACCTAAGCAATAACCCTGCATGTTCTGCACATGTACCCCAGAACATAAAGTGCAATAAAATATATTAAAAATTAAAGTGTTGTAAAAATTTCAAAACAATAAAAGATACAGCTTTGTATAAAATCAGATAACCCAGAAGAGTGCACTAGGTAAGACACACTTTAGTCCGTTTGCTCATTTAAACTTTTTTTCATAATTTCTTCCTTAACAAACAAAATAAAAATGTGATTTTTTTTTTAACTGTCACCATTGTTAAGAGATCACATATTTAAGAGTGCTACCTGGATGGTGTAATTATTATTTAAAATATCCAAATCAGATGACTAATAGATGCTTGAAACTCTGCTAGAAATGCTTACAAACTAGAACATTTTCAAGTAGGTGCCAACAGTATTTATGCTAAAGCGAGTCCTGTACTGTTTTGCTATGCGGCAATGCTCTATCATACAGGGAAAATATCTCCCAGAATTTATTCAGTTGATTATCTATTACCTGAAACTTCTGTTTGAGAAGCTCAACAAACACCTTCCAGTGAAAAGAAAATAGAGAAATGTGCTAGGCATGGAAAGAGAAATTCTACACGTACAAATTCAGCTTAGGGAATATTTGCCAATAAATGTCAAATGCTAATAACTAGCCCACTAATCATTGTAAAAATAAATCATCCTACTCAGGCATTCCTTTGAGTACCATCTAAAAGGCATGCTCCAGTTTTTAAACTAAAGAGAGTTTTAAATTTGAGAATTGCCTACTTTCTCAAGAATTCTATTTGTTTTCTTGAGAATCTTTTTTTTACAAACAGTTGATTCATCTGCTACAACATAATTGTTAAGTATCTTTTTCTTTACATTTTAGTGATGAAATCTACTCATGGAAACGTCCATGTTTTTCAGGAATTGTGTGGGAAGACTGTATTTTTGCCTGCTCTTCAGCTTGGCAAGAAATCATTACAATGTGGGATATATGTCATTACATGCTTACTCTTATGTTTTTGTTCAGATTAGAGCAGGCAGTAGGATATATTCTGTTTACAATGAGAAGTGCTAGTAGGTATTGCCAGAATTTGGCCATAGGAGCTATTAGTTAAGATATAGCTAAAAACTGTGTCTAGACTTTGATCCAAGTAGCTAATTAAGAGTCACTTGTATCCTAAACCAGGAGTAAACAGAATAAACTTTACATGTGAAACTCCTTAGACGATGGGCACGGTGGCTCACTCCTGTAATCCCAGCACTTTGGGAGGCTAAGGAAGGTGGATCACCTGAGGTCAAGGGTTCAAGACCAGCTTAGTCAACATTGTGAAAACTGTCTCTACTAAAAATACAAAAAATAGCAGCGTGTGGTGGTGGGTGCCTGTAATCCCAAGCTACTTAGGAGACTGAGGCAAGAGAATTGCTTGAACGTGGGAGGCAGGGGTTGCAGTGAGCCTAGATAGCACCATTGCACTCCAGCCTGGGTAACAAGAGTGAGACTCTTTCTCAAAAAAAAACAAAAAACAAAAACCTCTTATAATCTTAGGTTCTAATATTCAAGACTCAAATCACACAAATTCTCTTGTTAAAATATTCTACTGGGTTTCTAAAGATTCCTGGGGTTCAGTGTTGGGACCACATAGGATAAAGTGAGGGTCTGTATTGATGTGTAGGGATAGCTATGTTTTTAATCTGAGAACTCCTGATACAAGTTTTGCATACTTTCTACACATGTTTCATTTGGAAAATGGAATCTGCTCCAAAATTTTCTTTAAATAACCAGCTTAGAAAGCATGAATTTTTCATTGCTAAGCAACAAAAATTACCAAAAACTAGCAACTTCAACACCTATTTATTATTCAGTTATGTAGGACAGAAATTTAGATGGGTTCAGTTGGGTTCTTTGCCCAGAGTATGGCAATTTTAATTTTTATTAAGGTGTCAGCCTGCCTGGGCTCTTAATGGTAAATATTGAAGAATAATCTGCTTCCACACTCACTCATTTAGATTCCTGGACAAATTTAGTTCCCTGTGCATGGAGCACTTTTTTTTCTTGCTGGGTCAGCTGGGGGCTATTCACAACATCTACAAGCTGCTCCTTGTCCCATCACACTCTTCAAAGCCACCAAAGATGGGTCAAATCTACTTCATGCTTGGAAGGTTTTTGACTTCTGCAACTTGCCAGAAACTTCTGCTCTTTAAGAGCTTGCATGATTATATTAAGCTCACCTAGATTCCCTTCCTATTTTTAAGGTCACCTAATCATGGAAGTGATATATCAACAAGTTAATAGTCCCCAGGATTATGGTTTTTATGCCTAACATACTGACATAGATTTGTACTTGGAATTCTATTGAGAGAAGCTGTAAGGTGAGCAATTTGGCAATCATTTACCCAAGTGATCAGAAGTTTCTTTGGAGTGGCTTGGGGAACGGTATTTTTCTGGTTGGGAATTGTTAATAAAGTAAATGTTTGGATGAGCTACATACAAGTGAATGGCATAAAAAAAATAACAATTGGGCCTCAAGACATAAGAACAGCAATATATAAGGAGAGCAGTATGTGGCTGATTTTAATAATAAAGGCTGAGATTTAAACAAAACAAAAAAAAACAGCATCCATTTCATCTCAGTATTTATACTTCTTTTAAAAGTCATATTTGTATCACAAAATACAAATTCATTAGTTTGCATTTTTTAAATCAGTATAATTAAAGTAGAAAATGAATACACATTTGTTTATGGTTTTTAACACTTTTTATTACTCTTTAGAGAGACAGTCTCCTGTTTTGTCCCCAAATACAAGTGTCTTTGTGCAAAGCATTCATAGTAGCCACTGCCTCACTTATTTTATTAGTGTATAAAAGGAGATGTGGAATTTCTAGGGGTTCAGTCTTGCCATTTCAACTGAAGACAACCTGGAAAATTTCACAGTGCCTACTGAGTAAAGTGAAGCATATGAAGAGACTATTTTGATATCTAGTCACTTTCCTTACAACGAAACAGAATAATATATTTTTATCTGCATCATTTATCCAGAAAAATTTTCTAAACCATTAGACAAAATATCTTAGATAAGAGAAAATCCAATTTTGGTTTTCCTTGTTCTTTTGTTTATTTCTTCTTTACACCATTAGGAATATTGCCTACTATGCTAAATAAAAGTCATTTTTTATGATGGCATATTAAAGGAAATTTGACAATAAGACAGGTAGTGTTAGAGATGTGTTATAGTTAGACCATATTGCAAACTAATTGATTTCTAAAATATCTAGTTGAATAAGTGAAATACAACCTGAAAAAATATGAGAGTATAAATTAAGGAAAATAAATGCTTAGAAGGTAATTTTTCTTTTTTTCATCCATTCAAGTTTTACTATATAATTGCAGCAATTCAGTCATATCTTCAGTTTCCATTTCTAATTCTAGTTTTCTTTTTTTTAAAACATGTATTAATATTTATTTTATTTTACTTTAAGTTCTGGAATACATGTGCTGAATGTGCAGGTTTGTTACATAGGTACATATTTGACATTGTGGTTTGTTGCAGGTATCAACCTGTCAGCTAGGTTTTAAGCCTTGAATGCATTAAGTATTTGTCCTAATGCTCTCCCTCCCCTTGCTCCCTACTTCCTGATAGGCCCTGGTGTGTGATGTTCCCCTCACTGTGTCCATGTGCTCTCATTGTTCAATTCCCACTAATGAGTGAGAACATGCACTGTTGGGTTTACTGTTCCTGTGTTTGTTTGCTGAGAATGATGGCTTCAAGTTTCATCCATGTCCCTGCAAAGGACATGAACTCATTCTTTTTTATGGCTGCATAGTATTCCATGGTGTATATGTGCCACATTTTCTTTATCCAGTCTATCATTGATAGACATTTGGGTTGGTTCCTAGTCTTTGCTATGTAAACAGTGCTGCAATAAACATACGGGTGCATGTGTCTTTATAGTAGGAAGGTTTATAATTCTTTGAGTATATGCCCAGTAATGGGATTGCTGGGTCAAATGGTACTTCGGGTTCTAAATCCTTGAGGAATTGCCACACTGTCTTCCACATTGGTTGAACTAATTTAACACTCCCACTAACAGTGTAAAAGCGGTCCTATTTCTATACATCTTTGCCAGGCTCTGGTGTTTCCAGACATTTTAATGATCACCATTCTAACTGGCATGAGACAGTATCTCATTGTGGTTTTAATTTGCATTTCTCTAATGACCAGTGATGATGAGCTTATTTTCATATGTTTCTTGGCTGCATAAATGTCTTCTTTTGAGAAGTGTCTGTTCATATATTCCACCCACTTTTTGATGGGGTTGTCTGTTTTTTTCTTGAAAACTTGGTTAAGTTTTGTGTAGATTCTGGATATTAGGGCTTTGTCAAATAGATAGATTGCAAAAGTTTTCATCCATTCTGTAAATTGCCTGTTCACTCTGATGATAGTTTATTTTGCTAAGCAGAAGCTCTAAAATTTAGTTAGATCCCATTTGTCAATTTTGACTTTTATTGCCATTACTTTTGATGTTTTAGTTGTGAAGTCTTTGCACATGCCTATGTCCTGAGTGGTACTGCCTAGGTTTTCTTCTAGGATTTTTATGGTTTTAGGTTTAAGTCTTTAATTCACCTTGAGTTAATTTGTGTATAAGGTGTAAGGAAGGGGTCCAGTTTCTCTTTTTTGCACATGGTTAGCCAGTTTTCCCAGCACCATTTATTAAATAGGGAATCCTTTGCTCATTACTTGTTTTTGTTAGGGTTGTTGAAGATCAGATGGCTGTAGATGTGTGGTGTTATTTCTGATCCCTCTGTTCTGTTCCATCGATCTGTATATCAATTTTGATAACAATATCATGCTGTTTTTGTTACTTTAGCCTTGTAGTATAGTTTGAAGTCAGGTAGCATAATGCCTGTTGCAGCTCTGCTCTTTTTTCTTAGGATGTCTTGGTTATACAGGCTCTTTTATGATTCCATATGAAATTTAAAGTAGTTTTTTCTAGTTCTGTGAAGAAAGTCAATGGTAGCCTGATGGGAATTGCATTGAATCTGTAAGTTACTTTGAGCAATACAGTCATTTTCGTGATATTGATTCCTTCTATCCATGAGTATGGATTTTTTTTCCCATTTGTTTGTGACTGCTCTTGTTTCCTTGAGCCGCAGTTTGCAGTTCTCTTTCAAGAAGTCCTTCACATCTCTTGTAAGATATATTCCTAAATATTTTATTCTCTGTGTAGGAATTGTGAATGGGAGTTCACTCTAGATTTGGTTCTCTGCTTGTCTATTATTGGTGTATAGGAATGCTTATGACGTATGCAAATTGATTTTGTATCCTGGGACTTTGTTGAAGTTGCTTATCAGCTTAAAGAGTTTTTGGGCTGAGATGAAGGGGTTTTCTAAATATACAATCATGTTATCTACAAACAGAGACAATTTGACTTCCTCTCTCCTATCTAAATAAGCTTTGTTTCTTTCTCTTGCCTGATTGATCTGGTCAGAGCTTTCAATAGGAGTGGTGAGAGAGGGCATCCTTGTCTTGTGCTGGTTTTCAAAGGGAGTGTTTCCAGCTTTTGCCCATTCAGAATTATATTGGTTATGGGTTTGTCATAAATAGCTCTAATTATTTTGAGCTATGTCCCCTTAATTCCTAGTTTATTGAAAGTTTTTAGCATGAAAGAGGGGTGAATTTGATTGAAGGCCTTTTCTGCACCTATTATAATAATCATGTGTTGTCATTGGTTTTATTTGCGTGATGGATTATTTTTATTGATTTGCATATTTTGAGCCAGCCTTGCATCCCAGGGATGAAACTGACTTGATCGGGATGGATAAACTTTTTGATGTGCTGCTGGATTTGGTTTACCAGTTTTTTATTGAGGATTTTTGCATCAGTGTTCATCAGGGATATTGGCCTGAAATTATATTTTGTGTTGTGTCTCTGCCAAGTGTTGGAATCAGGATGATGTTGGACTCATAAAATGAGTTAGGAAGGATTGCCTCTTTTTCTATTGTTTGCAATAGTTTCAGAAGTAATGATAGTAGTTCCTCATTGTACCTCTGGTGGAATTCGACTGTAATCCAGCTGGTCTTCGGCATTTTTTTTTTTTTTTTGGTGTGTAGGCTATTAGTTACTGCCTCAATTTCAGAACTCGTTATTGGTCTATTCAGGGATTTGACTTCTTCCTTGTTTAGTCTTGAAAGGGTGAATGTGTCCAGGAATTTAATCATTTCTTCTAGATTTTCTAGTTCATTTGTGTAGAGGTGTTTATCGTATATTCTGATGGTAGTTTGTAATTTTTTGAGATCAGTGGTGTTATCTCCTTTATCATTTTTAATTGTGTCTATTTGATTCTTCTCTCCTTTCTTATTTATTTTTCTGGTTAGTGGTCTATCTATTATGTTCATCTTTAAAAGAGAAAACAGCTCCTGGATTCACTGATTTTTTTAAGAGTTTTTTTGTGTCTATTTTCTTTAGTTCTGCTTTGATCTTAGTTATTTCTTGTCCTCTGCTAGCTTTTGAATTTGTTTGCTCTTGTTTCTCAAGTTCTTTTAATTGTGATGTTAGACTGTTGATTTTAGATCTTTCTTGCTCTCTGATATGGGCATTTGGGGCTATAAATTTCCTTCTAAACAGTGCTTTAGCTGCGTCCCAGAGTTTCTGGTACATCGTTGCTTTTTTCTTTTTTTTTTTTTCTATTTTTTTTTTTTTTTTTTTTTTTTTTTGAGACGGAGTTTCACTCTTATTACCCAGGCTGGAGTGCAATGGCGCAATCTCGGCTCACCGCAACCTCCGTCTCCCAGGTTCAGGCAATTCTCCTGCCTCAGCCTCCTGAGTAGCTGGGATTACAGGCACGCACCACCGTGCCCAGCTAATTTTTTGTATTTTTAGTAGACGGGGTTTCACCATGTTGACCAGGATGGTCTCGATCTCTTGACCTCGTGATCCACCCGCCTCGGCCTCCCAAAGTGCTGGGATCACAGGCGTGAGCCACTGCGCCCAGCCCACGTTTTTCTTATTGATTTCAAAGAAGTTTGTTATTTCTGCCTTAATTTCATTATTTATCCAGAAGTCATTAAGGAGCAGGTTATTCAGTTTCAGTGTAGTTGTGCAGTTTTGAGTGAGTTGCTAAATCCTGAGTTCTAATTTGATTGCACTACGGTCTGAGAGGCTGTTTGTTATGATTTCTGTTCTTTTGCATTTGCTGAGGAGTATTTTACTTCCAATTATGTGATCGATTTTTGACTAAGTTCTATGTGGTGCTAAGAAGAATGTATATTCTGTTGATTTGGGGTAGAAAGTTCTATAGATATTTATTAGGTCCACTTGGTCCAGAGCTGAGTTCATGTCCTAAATATCCTTGTTAATTTTCTGTCTTGTTCATCTGTTTAATATTGACAGTAGGGTGTTAAAGTCTCTCACTATTATTATGTGGGAGTCTAAGTCTCTTTGTAGGTCTCTAAGAACTTATTTTACGAATCTGAGGGAGCTCCTGTATCAGGTGCATATATATTTAGGATGGTTAGATTTTTGTGTTGCATTGATCCCTTTGACATTATGTAATGCTCTTCCGTGTCTTTTTTTAATCTTTTTTAGTTTAATGTCTGTTTTATCAGTGACTAGGATTTCAACTCCTCCCTTTTTTTTTTTTTTTTGTGCTTTTGATTTGCTTTGTAAATATTTCATCATCTTTTTATTCTGAGAGTATGTGTGTCTTTGTACTGATGGGTCTTAGCTCTTTATAAAACTTGCTAGTCTGTGTCTTTTAATTGGGGCATTTAGCCCGTTTACATTTAAGGTTAATATCATATGTAAATTTGATCCTGTCATCATGATGCTAGCTGATTATTTCACACATTAATTGATGCAATTTCTTCATAGTATACCTGATGTTTATATTTTGGTGAGTTTTTGCAGTGGCTAGTACTGGTTTTTCCTTTCCATATTGAGTGCTTCCTTTAGGAGCTCTTGTAATGCAGGCCTGGTGGTGTCAAAATCACTCAACAATTGCTTGTCTGCAAAGGATTTTATTTCTCCTTTACTTATGAAACTTAGTTTTGCTGTATATAAAATTCTGTGTTCAGAATTATTTTCTTTAAGAACATTGAATATTGGACTCCACTCTCCTCTTGCTTGTGGGGTTTTTGCAGAGAGATCCACTGTTAGTTTGATGGACTTCCCTTTTTAGATAACCTGACCTTTCTCTCCAGCTTCAAATGCTCTTTAAAAAGAAACAGGAAGAAGGTGAAGGTCAAGGTTTGCTATCAATTTTGAAGTAATCCCATATGCATGTGTCTTATATCAACAAATCCTATATGCTTGTTTGTTCTGTAGCAAATACATTTTTCATATATATATATATATATATATATATATATATATATATTCTTATTAGTTGTTTTGATGCATAGATTTCTTAGTGAGATTTAGGAAATGTTTCCTGACAATTCACTGATACAGATATTTTGAGTGTCTATGGTGCTTACTTCTACTGGTTGAGGTTAAAATTGACAAGTAAGGAGAGATAAGAACTTTCTTAGCTAAGTGTGAAGGGTTCAAATCTTTAAAAATCTAAAAAAAATTACATATACTAGTGATGGAGTGTCTTAGAAGAAACAACGTTTGATGGTGGTTCTAGATAATGAGAGATAGATAATTAATATAATTACAGTATTAATTTTCTTTATGTTGTCTTCAAGAATTCCAGAGGAATTATACCTCCAAGTATCCATGAATGATACATTATTTTTCAGTATTCAGTTCTGGATTTTTAATAGAAGAAAGTTAATGTAATCTTAAAAGTTTATACTGTAATTAAGATACTAATGGCATGTGGTAAATGTTTTTTGATTCTTAATTATTTTTAACTTCCATTTTTCTTAATTGTAAAGATGGATATTTGTAAAATACTATACTTTCTTTAGTTAATTTTAAAAATTGATATTCGTAAAATACTATAATATTATTTCCGGTATTCCATAACAGGCTTTTATTTGTAGTGGTATTGATACTCTCACTTGAAAGATAGATGCCTTCTCTTTCTTACTCTACTCTTTATAAAGAAATGGAGTTACTAAGATTTATTCAATGCCATCTACATGACAAGAACTATGTCATCCACTTAAGTTCCTTCATTTCATGCAATCTGTATTTTTAATGTCACATACTCCAATAAGCAGTTATTATAGCATAGTAATTGAACTGTTAAATCAAATTCATACTAAAGCTGCTTCCTTACATAACTCACCCAGGGGAGACTCCCAGGTGAGTCAGAGAGAACTCAGAGTTAGGCCGAGAATGTTAGAGAAAAAAAATCTCCCAGCGTTAGCTGGGGAGCTTGGGATTAGCCTGAGAACGTTTGAAAGAATCTCCCAGGAGCAGGTCAGGGAGCTTGGCCATATTGGGGTAACATAGATCAAAGAGAAAGCAAACATGGAGCTTATTTGGTGTGGTCTATTTGGGCTTTGGTATGTTTTACCCTGGAGCTGTTTCGGACCCAAGAGGAGGAAAAGGATTCCGGAGAAGATTCAGGAGAGAAGAAGGAGTATGATGAAGTATGTAAAGAAATTGTGGGGCAAAAAGATGAAAAGTCAATCAAGGAAAAGGTGTGTCCATCAGCCCCTCCTCAGTATCTTGTTGAGGGATGGCCAGGTCCTCCGTATATTTCTACCTCTGCTTCTGTTAGTGTTTGTATTCCTAGAACTACAGTAACCACTTCAGGCACTTGTTTTCCTAGAATTATGGTAACTGATTTCACCCAAGCCAGAATTCAACAAGTGAGAAAAGAGGGAGAGTTGTAGGCATGGCAATTTGCAGTTGTGGTCCCCTAAGTTAAGAACATTAATCTAGGGAGTTGTGTTGTGATAGAGGCTGAGGTGCTACACAACAATTCCTGTGGAATTATTATTGATTATTGGTTCCCTAAGGGGATACTTAGCAATGATTATACTGGTCAGTCCTCTTGTAGTAACATAAAATTAAGATGGTCGATAAAGAACTACAATTATTTGGACTTTATACATACTGAGATCAACAGCTCTATTATCTGGAGAAATGGGGGCTTAGTAGGACGATGACAAAAAAATAGTATGGCCAATATTAAGAGCTGAATAAAAAGAACTTTGAAAAATACCTATGGCCCTAAAACCAATACGAGTCTGGTAAGGAAAATATAATAGAGAATCAGGCCCTAGTTCTTATTCATTAGAAGTTTACAAGAAATAAAAGCTTTTTAGAGTAAGAGCTGTGTTAACCCCCCCATATCTTTTGGTGGTAGGAGAGTTATAGATTAACTTTAGTAACTCTAAATAGTATAATGAGACTGAACATAATTGGGAGAGAATAAAATGGCACCTGGAAAGGCCTTTAGACAGCAAGCAAGGAGGAGGGACCTAGAGGGCCCTCAACGCCCCTTTTTAACAGGAAGTAGTTACAGAAAAACGACCTGCCCTATTTCCCAAAAGATTTTTCAGTCCTAACTCCTTAAGGAAGAAATGTAAGAGTAGGTAGTCAGGTTCAGAGGTACTTGAGGAAGCTGCTGATAGATTGGCAGCCCTAAAGTTTGGATGAAAACACTTGGAGGATCTATGATTGCTATTGTGATTACATTATTGTTCTGTTTTGTTTCTCTTTGTGTTTTGCAAGTATGGATCCAGAAACCTCCGAGAAATAGTTCACCAAGATGGAGCTGTACTTGTTTATCTAGCTTTGTGAAACAAAGAAGGGGAAGGATGTTGAGAAACCTTAAGTGTACCCTGCCCTCATGGCTTCTTTGTGGAAGACACCTTTTAGTTTATAATTACTGATGGGCAGGTAACAGTTGCTTACTTGATATATTCCTGAGTTAGGTGTATATGTAGAACACCTGTGCATTAATAAGAATCACCTATCAAATAGCAAATAAATATGTGGATGAATCTCTGCTCTGGGCCTTCAGTCCTGGAGAGCTGTCAGACCCACAGGTTCTCAGGCTGTTGGTCCCCAGGATAGATCTACTGTGTTGTGCTATCTGGGTGTCTGCCTCTCAATACCTACAGCCCACCTGGGAGGGGGTCTCCCAGCCATCTGGTTCTCTGTAGATATGCATATGTGTTTAGAGACCATTGTAACACAACTATTTTATGTGAAGTGTTATTTCACTGACATTTTGTAAATAGCTCACTCAAGGCTGCTGAGAAAATGACAAAGAAACAATTAGAACACAAATCTTGTGAGTTCTAAAATTTGTTTTCTATCAGCTATATTAACACGTTAACAATAAATAAAATTATTGAAAATATTCTGATAGCCAGAACTGGCACATAAGCCAAAGAATTTCTATAAAGGCAGATATACAGAAATGGGTCCATAGGTAAATCCAGCTGTAAGTTCTGCCCACAAATAGTCACATAATACAAAGTATGCTACAGCCATATAATTTTTAAGTGCCCCTATTAATAGTGTTATTTTCTGAAATCATCCACAATCTTTGACAAATCTTTTCATACTCAATAAACAAGTGCATGAATAAATAATATATAGATAAATATCTTAATGGTTCCATTATGGATATAAATATGTGATATCCTATATATGGCCAAAGAAATACCAAGATAATAAAGTGATGCAGAAATGCAGGGGTATAAATGTGCCCACTTATAGCGATGCTCTAATAGAAATAGAGATAAACATACTGATAATTCTGTTGACTCTCAAACAGCATGTGGGTTAGGAGTGCTGACCCCCTTACCTGCTGTTGAAAACTATCATACAACTTTCGACTCCCTCAAAACATAACTAACAGCCTACTCTTAACCAGAGCCTTACCAATAATATAAACAGTTGATTAACAGACATTTTCTGTTTTGCAAAAACTGCAAGATTTTCACACCTGTTGAAATAGCTGCAACATGGGCTTCACAGATTTTCTTTTCTTTTTTCGAATCATCCTTAGGCTGGATTCATTTACAGGGAATGACAGACAACTGCATCTGCAGACCTCAATCTACAGTACATACCAAGCAATTCAACTTTTCTTATAATGTCATGACATTTCTGTGCTTCTTGGGAGCACTTCCAGCATTACTAGTGGTACATTGCATGGGTCTCATGGTGTTTCTCAAGGTTTACAATATTGCACTAAACACTGTAAAAAATGTGTGAGAACTGTGAGAGATAACTTTTTACTGTGACATGCAATTTACTGGAGAAAGAACTGTTCATGTGGTGATGATGAGTGTCACACAGTTTTAAAGCAGATTTTCATGATATTTGAGCTCACTGCAACAGCAACAGGAAGAGGTTATGAAATTATTGTAGTAGTGTGGTATATGCTGCAGGTAATTTATGCAATTATAATTTAATACTGAATCATTGTGTTTGTTTTTATTTCTTTGTGATCGGCACTATGTAAGGTCTGTAAATGTTTGTGTGCATAAGTTTTAATAAATTTTAATGTTTTAATAATAGATTTGTGTATATTTCATGGTACTAAAGAATAGTATCTACATGTATTTTGTTCACTCATGCATTGCTTGTATGTGAGTTTTTTATTGCCATAAATCTCCAAAAAAATTCCCAATATATTTATTGACAAAAATCTGTATGTAAATGAACACACCCAGTTTAAAACCATGTTGTTTAAGGGTCAACTGTAGTTGCAAACATGCACTGACACACAAAGAGATGTCCACCAATGCTTTACATTAAAAATACTTACCCAAGGTTGTTCTTAAGTTTTGAATCTCTTTTAATCTTTTCAAATTAACTTCAGTGTTCCTGAGCCTTCTCATTTAACATGGCAGGGAGACAAAGCTAAAAAGCTTTACTATATTACAAATTAGCATTTGTTTTTAGACCTTATGTGATGACAGATGGCCAAAAATGACCTGAACAGTAACATTGAGTTAATAAAATCTTTGGAAATTAGAAAAAGTTACAGGTAGGACCTTTGCTAAATTCTAAAATAATCAATTCTTTCTTCTTGTCTGCAAGCTTAAAAATAATTTATGAATTACTATGCTGTACAAAACAAAGTTGAAAATGGCATAATAAAAACTAAGTAGAGATTGATTTGAATACCATCATTTTGAGTTTTCAGCTCTTTTTTATTCTATAAGGCTGAATTTTGGAAATTATTCTTGCAAAACATAGTTTATTGTAAATTTTATAAGGAATGACTCTTTGAATTATTAGGCTATCAATTCTTTGCATTTACTTATTCATGCATTCTTTCATTTAAAGATGTCTATAGAACATGACCCTCAGTATTGGATATGCACAAATATATGAAATACTGATCCTGCCCTTGTATTCATTCTAGAATAAAATCAGACAGTAAAATAAATACTAAAAGTGTACTCTAGCCAATGGAAAATAAATAAATAACAAGGCAGCATGGAGGTATAAGAAATGGGAGAGCTATTAACCTATTCAGAGTGGAAAACAAGTTTTCTTGGATGAAGAGAAGCTGCATCAGGACATGAGTGCATTATATGAACCTGGACTCCAATCCTGAATGAGAATTTGAGAATCTAAGGAGGGTGGTGAATATATTTTGCATGGAAAATAATTATAAATAACTATTTCCAGAAGGAGAAATATTAGGGATTGCAAAAATGATCACAATTTTCCCCTTTTTGAGTCTCTTTCTCCACTCATTGAATCCTTACTGGTCATGTTCATAGGGAATTGTCAACTGCAAAGCATACTTAGATTTAAAAAGCATTGTGACTTATCTCTACTTGCTGTTTTGGGGACATTATGTCCACATGAATGAGCCTGGATTAGACAGGTAAATAAGGAAGGCTAAGCCCAGTGGCTCCTGCTGGCCCAGCTGTCATCTAACCTCTTATAACAGATCTACCAAGCTGACCAGAAGCTGACCACATATAAATAGATGAGACCAGCAGAAAAATCACTTGACTGAGCCTAACTCATTAACTTTCAGATTCAAGCTCAATAAATGATTATTAACTTTAAGAAACTAAGTTTTTGAGTAGTTTGTGACCCCCCAAAAATAAAAAAATAAACGACACAATGCCTGAGTTGGTCAGTGGGTTTCTCACTATGGTGTTAAAAGAATAAGGTATACATCAGATTATTCCCACAATGACAAAGTAGAAAATATTATAGACAAATTTATTACAGAAATTATGGGGATAATCTCTTATGGAGATGACGTCTGTGAGGTTGGATTTAGAAGAGTAAAACATACTTCTCACAATGAAGTACTCAACGTCACAGTATAATCTTCTCTTTGCAATTCTACATTGTTTCTACAGGAGTTTATCTTTTTCTTATGTGTTGGCTGTTAATTGGACAAAGGAAATTTTAAAATTTAGCAATTTGCTTGCTTTTACTCCTTTATAGATAATAATCACAGTGCTTCTCACTTCAGCCTTGACCTCCTAGGCTCAAACGATTCTCCTGCCTCAGCCTCCAATGCAGCTGAGACTACAGGCAAAGGCCACTACCCTCAACTAATTTTTGTAATTTTTATAGAGATGAAATTTCATCATGTTTCTTAAACTTTTGGGCTCAAGCAATCTGCCCACCTTGGCCTCCCAAAATGCTTGGACTACAGGCCTGAGCCACCATGTTCGGCTGATTTGGCCTTTAAATTTAAGACATTACCAGAAGTAATTTCTACAAATTATTACCATCACATCTTACATTAACCTAAACTCACCAATCCTTTAGAACAACTTCCTTTTTTTTTTTCTTAGTTTTTTCTTCTTCACTGTGCAATTCAAGATGTTGACCCCAATTAATATTGTCTTAGTCCATTTTGGCTGCTATAACAAAATACCATAAACTGGGTAGTTTGTAAAACATAGAAAATTGTTTCTAACAGTTCTCAACACTAGGAAGTCCAAGAACAAGGTGCTGGCAGATTCAATGTCTGGTGAGGGCCCCTTTTCTGATTTATATAAAGGGTGTGGTAGCTCCCTGGGGCCTCTTTTATAAGGGCACTAATCCTATTCAAGAGGGGCTCCAACCTCATCACCTAATCGTATCTCCAAGCCCTCCCTTATTATACCATTTCTTTGGGATTAGAATTTCAACATACAGATTTTGAGGGAACAAGCATTCAAAGCATAGCAAACATAAAATCAAATCTTTATGTAGTTTTATGTCTCAGTTGCCTTGGAGATTGTCTCTCTCTACATATGCTGTTAGACAATTAAGTAGAATGGCTAGCATCTGTTACCAGTCCCCAGGATTGACTCCTTTTGATTTAATTTTAGTTTGGGGTTTGATGTACTCATAGTAAGTATGGTTTAATAGATTTAATAAACAGTTTAAGGTACACTGTCAAAAACGTATCTCATCTATTATGCCTGTAGTTAACTCTTTAGAACATGTAGACAAGTTACAGAGAGTCAATAAGCAGAACATGTCAGGAAAATGCCAACTTATTAGTAGGGAAAAATAATGATTCTAAAAGTCACAAAAAAACTAGTTTAACATTTTATCTGACTTTATTCACATCGTGTGTGTGTGTGTGTGTGTGTGTGTGTGTGTGTGTGTTCCTCTCTATAGTAGGCGCCAAGCTCTTAACAGAAATTATTACTTGGTCATTCTCAACCATCATTAAACATTAAATGTTCTCAGAATGCTCTTCAAAATACTGATGCAAAGGCCACACCCTCAGAAATGCTACGTTCTGAGATGGAGCCCAGTTACAGGCATTCTAAAAATTTCCCATTTGATTCTAATATTCAGCCAAGTTGAAACCACTGTACTATAAAAATAAATGGTTAGTTTCTGTTGAGCATAATAGAGGCAGCATTCTCTTCTATATCAGAAAAAAAAAAGCAAATCAGAAAAAAAAAAATTTCATACCTTCCTCATTATAAATTGCCCTCATTGAGGCCATAGAAGTAATCCCTGGACAACAGTGGAAACTGCCAGAACTGGGAATTGCAGAAAGATAATATTTCATGAGCTGATTTTCTTTGCTGTGGTATAGCAGTTTAGACTCTATGAAATAATAGCACTTATACTTTCAATAAATTATCTCTTTTGATCTGCACAGTGGTTTAAATATCATTACTTTTTATTGAGCAGAAGAAAACAAGGCTAAGGTAAATTAAAATTATGTAATGAGTGATCTTGTTTTATAATTTAGTTGAGAATACCTAGGCAATAACAGGAATGAGAGGGCATCCACACAAATTTTAATCTCTAATGCTATAATGCAGGGGTGAATTTTTTTTTTAAGAGAAATACTTGTCCAGCAGCCAGTCAGCTACCTATTAAAAACTTCTAATGTGAAGTCTATACCTAAGAGATGGTCCTACAATTTTTAAATTTTTTTCAGCTGTCTTGATGTCTGGACGTCTGGACAATACTAGAAAATGTTAATTTACATAACCTAATTTTGGACATACTTCCCCCTTGTATGAGCAGGGTAGAAGAATCTACATAGCCCTGTAGTCAATTGTCTTCTGAATAAGATATACTTGATACTCACAAGATATCATATGTAGAATAGTCCTTCTTCCTCTTTGTATCCAGCTTTATTAAGGTGTAATTGGTATATAAAAACTGCACAAAGAGTGTATAATTACGTATACAATGAGCATATGTAGCACTGCAAAAGTGTCCTGGTACCATTTTGTAATTACTTCCTCCAGCCTTTCCAAGTGCCTTCCAATCCCTCCCACACCTACTAATCCTAAGGTAATGATTGACCTATTTTCTGTCACTGTAAACAAGTTTGAATTTACTACAATTTTATAAAAATAGAGTTATGTCATCTGTATTTTTTATACTTTTTTATGCCATATCATTATTTTGATATGACATACCATTATTTTTATATGACATAAAAAACATAAGCAAAATATGGTATTATTTTTTACATCATATCATTATTTTGAGACTTATCCACAAATGGTGTACATGACATTTCTTATTGTTCAGCAGTGTCCTGTTGTATTCATATACCAATAATTTGTATCTCTTCACCTATTGATAGATATTGTGATTTTTTTTTTCATTTTGAGGCTATTACAAGTTAGACTGCTATAAACATTCATGTAAAGGTCATTATGTGGATGTTTTATTTCTCTTGGGTAAATATCTATTAGTGAAATGCGTAGTTCATATGACAGGTGTATGTTTAACTTTTTAAGAAACTGCCAAAGAGTTATATAAAGTGGTTGTACCACTTGTATTCCTACTTATGTGTTTGAGATTTTCAGTTGTTCCACATTTTTATTAACACTTGATAAGCTTTCTTCTTAATTTTATAAATTGAGCATGAAGTGGAAACCCATCGTGGCTTTAATTTATATTTTCTAATAAGGCATGACATTAAACACATTTTCCTGATAGTTTGCTGACTCTTTAGATTTTTTGATAAAGTTTTTGTTTAAATTAATTGCTCATTTTAGTCTATTGGACTTATCATATTGTAAGAGGACTCTGTATTCTAAATACAAAATCTTGGTCAAGTATTTGTTTTTCACATGGTTTCTTCAAATCTTCACTTTGCATTTTCATTTATTTAACAGTGTTGGTAAGAAAATAAATGTTCATATTGTAGAAAATCCATTTTATTACTATTACTTCAAGAGTTTGTGCATTCAGTATCTAAGAAATATTTGTCAAACTACAATCAATAAGATTTTCTCCTCAAGAATACTTTTAGGTTTTCTTTTAGAAGCTTGCTGTTATGTTTGATTATCCTAGCTGTTATATTTAGATATACATTTTGAGTTAATATTTTATACAATGTGAGATAAGAGTTGAAGTTCATTTTTTTAAACTATTTTCTTAACTATTCAAAGGTTCTAGCATCACTTTTGAAGAAGGTATTTATTTTCCATTGAATTGTTTTAATATATTTTTTCAAAATCAGTTCATCATATGCATGTGAGTGTATTCCTAGGCTTTTTATTTTGCTCCATTGATAATTTTTTTTTTTTTTTTTGAGATAGAGTCTCACTCTGTTGCCGAGCTCCAGGCTGGAGTGCAGTGGCACAATCTTGGCTCACTGCAACCTCCGCCTCCCGGGTTCAAGCAATTCTCCTGCCTCAGCCTCCCGAGTAGCTGGGACTACAGGCGTGCGACCACCATGCCCAGCTAATTTTTGTATTTTTAGTAGAGACGAGGTTTCACCATGTTGGCCAGGATGGTCTTGATCTCTTGACCTTGTGATCCACCTGACTTGGCCTCCCAAAGTGCTGGGATTATAGGCTTAAGCCACCGCACCCGGCCGATCATTTTTATTATCTTTATTCCAATACCAAATTTTCCTTATTGTCATAGCTTAATAAGTCTTGAAATCAAGAATCATAGGTTTTCTATCTTTAATCTCCTCTTTTAAGTTTCTTTTGGCTACTCTAGCTTCTATGTACTTTTGTAAATATTTTAGAATCAATTTAGTTTTCAGTATCTGTAGAGACTTTTGGGATTTTTGTTAGGTTACATTGCATCTACAAATCAATTTACAGAAAATTAATATACTGCGATCAGACAATATACTTTATGTAGGGCTGTTGGGCCCCACAGGGTCGTGGGGTGTCCCTTATGCTGTGCTGAAGTGCAGGATCCAAGAAATAAAGAGACAGGACGCTGAAGAACTGGAGAAGAGCATTTGTACTCGGGGGCCATACCACCTATGAGCAGAGACAGGCGAGACCCCAAACGTGCAGAAGCATCTGCATTTATTACGTACAGGCAGGGGGAAGGGTTGTAAGTGATGTCATTATCTATAGGCTTAGTGATAGGGCATACATAATCATGTGAGTCACAAGCAAGGGGGCCACCCCCTTATGTCACCTGGGCAGAAAGGTGGGTCATGCACAGTAGGGGGCCATGCCATGTGCAGTACTACTACAGAAAAGGGGTCCACCCCCATTAGGTCACCGAGGCAAAGAGGTGGGCTGTGTGCAACAGGTGTCGTGTACAACACTTCTTCTCTGAGGGCTGGAGACTTAAAAGTATTTCTAATGGAAGGATACTGTAACACAATGCAGTGGGAGCTCACAGACTTGTGCTCTTCTCTTCAGATATTTATGGGAGGATGATTTGAGCTAGCACAGAAGCAAGAAAAGACTGACATGGTATACAGCTGCCATGACTGGTCATACCAGAGGGGTTCTTCTCCCTCAGTTATTTCCTGGATCTCAGTCCTGAGGCCTGCTTTCACAGGAACTGGATGCAAGGTACTACAACTCCTTTATCAGGACGAGAGGCTCTTGCTCCAAGCCTGCCATACAGCGTATGCTCTTTCAGGCAGAGACACCACTGCCTGAGTCTTTGGTTTTTGTACTGGTCTGACTGTTTTCCCATGTACTGCTTCTGCTTTGTGACTGCTCTAGGCATTCCTCCTACTACAAATTACTATACAGTTATATGGAAGGATTATATAAATCAGCACTAAATGTGTCAGTACAGCTCCGACTACAATACCTATATAATTATATAGAAAGATTATATAGAACTAAGTATGTTAGACATAAGTATTAAGTATGATTATATAAGCTAGATATATGTAAGTAGTAAGTTATACTTCAGGCACTAATTCTATAAACTAATATGTGAGTATATATAAAGGATTATATAAAAGATATAGCTTAGTAATAACATTATAAACTAAGATATTCTTCAGGCACTAATTGTGCCTAGGGTCTGGACAGTTCTCCTTCCTCGGTGCCCATGGGAGGTGCTACCCACAAGTTTATATTATTTGAATCTTTTAATTGTATTGAGACCTATAATAAGAGTCAAAATATGGCCTACCTTGGTAAAATTTGTGTGCATTTGAAAAGAATATGTGTTCTTCTGCTGTTTATTTTAGCCAGCCTTTTACATTTAATCTCTTTTAGCTTTACATTTCAAGGATTTTAAAATATAAAACCCCTTGACAGAGATGATAAAATTTGATAAATATTATCAAATATTTAAAGTTTTTAAAAAATTAAATATAAAAATATTTATCAAATATTATCATCTCTGTCAAATAACTATAGTGCTCAAATAATGTATATTTATTTTATTGTTGATAGTTTAATATAACATTTTTGCCATATATTTTTATTGGTATCATCAGTTTTTTGTTTGTTTCCTGCTTTTGTTTTGCCTTTTACTCTAAGTAGTCTTCATTCCTGAACATGACCATAGTTTGAGCTGAATACTGCTAATAAAATATTTTGACAATTTATTTTAATGCACTTTTCATTTAAAATGCCATTACAATACAAAATGAAAGAGATTTTGGAATTGATCAAATACATGGTACAATTTTTGTGCCTCCTATATGGCACTCTGTGAATAAATGCTAGCAGGATTGACAGAATTGAGTCTCAGACTTATTTTTATGATAAACTGAATAAAATATTAAATCAAAAACCTTTAGCTCTAATGATAACAATATGACATTTAAAAATTTATCTAAACATTTAATTAATTTACTTCCCCAGATTACATATCTACTAAGTGATATTTCAACTATTCCATTAAAAAAAAAGTTCAATAAGTCTAACTCTATCTCTTTTTATGTCTTCCCTCATTTGTCAAGGATTTCATTTCTTGTATCATAGTTTCTAAATCTTGATATAATTTAGAAAGTATTAAGTCAATTCCTTATTCACGATGTGAAAAACTTAATACCTGATTAGTTTAAGTGATTTGTTCTAATTCAAAGAGATATTGATCATAAACACTAATGTTGAACTTAGACTTTTTGTCACACTCTGCCAAAATCTTTAAGTTTGGAGACTTAACCTGCTTACGTGCTATTTAGTAGGCCTGCTACAGTTTCATGGATGTTGGTAGAAGTTTTGAGATTCTGGGTTCAGAGACAAAGGTCAGTTTCTTACAACAGCAGCAGTAGCCAAGAGTATCAACATTTATGTTTGTTCATCAAGCTCTAATATCTATAGGGTGACACAATGAGAGCCATGTGACATCTGCTTATGTAAGGCATTATGTTACAGTGGAGGAGACTCAAGTTTAGGTAAGTCAAATATTTTGTAATGAACAGTAAGCCTGCATAATTTTTTCCTGAGGGCAATACTATCATTATTATACTAGACAGTAAACAAATCTGTTATTTGCTACAGAGAGAGGCATTCTCTCTACCTTCTATGACTGCTTACTATCTAAATATTTGTGAAAATTTTCTCTGGTACAAATGGAATCAGTATCTTAGCTCAAAAGAGGTGCAGAAAAACAACTGTCTCCCAACACAGTCAAGAGGACTTCTCACTGTAATTGTAAAGTCTTTCTCTTGTATCTTCTAGCTTCTTGCTAGAGGCCTTATACTTTTCATTTGTAATTTTCTGTTGTATATTTTCTCTTTATGATATTATAACTGAAACTGAAAGATAGTCACTTATCATTATGCTAATGTTACAGATGAGAGATACATGGCAAGCTGATGTAAGTAACTTTCTCAAGTTCTAATAAATATATTGCAGTGGAAATATACTTAGGATTTTCTGGCTACTAAAACCAAAACTATTCATATGAAAGCTTTTCATATATTTAAGTGCACTTATACAGAGGCCTGACAACTATCTAGTTACTCCTTAAGAGATACTACTGAGTAAAACTTGGAGAACTGTAGGCTAGGGACCATGATGATACAATTGTGTGTGTGTGAGATAGCATTATGATATTTACAAATTAAAAAATGCTATATATATGGCCAAATGATACAACAAAGGCTGCTTTTAAATAAAAGAATGAATACAACTGAAACTGAAGAGGCTGTCAAACAAAGATACCCAGACAGTAGAAATGACAATTGCTGCTGCAAACACACTTGCTTTTGATCTGTGGATAATGCTAAAAATACTGAATAATAACTTTCATTTCACATACATACTCACACACATAAGCATCCACCAGTCATTACTCCTAGAACCATCAGTACACCAGAAATAAAATAATAAATCTATTAAGCAGTAACTTTAAGCCATGAAAAAAGTGAGATTAGAGTTCAGAAATGAAAATTTTGGCTGATACATTTTACACAGATGAATTATTTGTATAAAAGAACCTGAAAGTCTGTCCCTTTTTACTCTGGTCACATACACAGATAACATACTTCTTGAAGGGCCATGAGTTCTGAGAAAAGCTGCAGTCTCCGGTGAAGGGAGATGATTAGAGCACCCAGTACAATAGCAAATAGTGGACTACATTGTTTAATGCAGGAGGAAAGCAAGCTAGTAGATTTATTTGATTCAACATAGAGGTGTTTCTCAGAATGGGATGCTTTGGAAAAGTATATATTTGACTGCACTTCTAGGAAGAAATAGCAATTACTAATCTTACAACTCCCTTGCCCAGGTCCATTCTTTCAGTAGTAAAAAGGGGAACTGCACAATATTAAAATAATACAGAGAATTTAGGTTAGTCAGAATATTGCTGTACCAACACTTACAAGAAAAGCAGCAGCAATGGATCTTAAAAATTCAAAGAAGTCTTTATGCGTTCACTAATAAAAGATACAAAAATGCTGTTAGTAGCAGATTGAAAGAGATTTCTTGTTTGTGATGATTAAACCCAGCAGGCTTACTTGTTTTACACAAGTATTCTGCCATCCTGTGTGTAATTTGCATAGACAGCTAATGCACTAACTCACACATTATACATATACATATAATACCTATATGTACATATAACATGCATATACATATATGTAAATGCATGCATATATGTTTATACACAAATACATATGGAAATCAACATATTTATAAACCAAAAATAAAATTCTAACCCCCCCAAACTGACCAAGTGAACACCCTCTTTCAGTCAAGAGGATTTCAAAGAAACCTAGATAGCAGGCCCTAAAATATTTTACTCTAAAATGTATTTTGTGACATATTTTTAAATGGCCCTGCCAAACTGTTTCTTATTGGGGACATTTACATTCTGTAGGGAATCCGGTTTTCTTTCCAGGTCTTTTTCTGATACTGAAGAGATTAGCTGAGAGTCTAGCACCTTTTAAATATCTGTGTAAAAAACATTTGCCATTGATTGCCTCTATGGGTGGTCACCTATGATACTTCATCTGCAAAATAAGAATCGTTATCTCCACAGACCCTTATCTAAAACTAGATACTCCTTTCTATTGATCCAGGTCTTTAAATAATAACAACTCTTTCAACCAACTGCCAGTCAGAAAGTCTTTCAATCCACCTATGACCTGTAAGTCACCACTTTGATTTGTCCTGTTTTAATGTCTTATGTCTTTCTAAAATGTATGAAAAAAAAGCTGTAACCCAACCACTTTGGGCACATGTTCTCAGGACCCCTTGAGACTGTACCTTGGGTCATGGTCACTTACATTTGGCTCAGAACCAACCTCTTTAAATATTTTACAGCATTTGCTTCATTTCATCAGCATCTTAAACAAAGTAAAACATAATTTCATATTTAGATTGAATGACTTTTGTGTAATCAGTGCAATGTTTTGATATTTCTTTTTTTTTTCTTTTTTAGACAGATAATATGAATGTTATCATTCTTGTTTTCTGCAAATATTTGTTTTATTACTAAGGCAGACTTTGATATCTAAGTGTTTACTGATGTAATCAGTTGATGATTTCTTCTTGCCCACTGTATAGACAAAACCAATTAATGGAGACTGCAGTATTGCAGGAAAAAAAAAAAGTACTTAATTGATTTGAGGCCAACCATGAAGAACTGGAGTTATCACTTATATAAGTCTTCCCAAAGGCTCAGAAGTTAGGGTTTTTCAAAGGCAGTTTAGGGGGCAGGGGACCAGGGAATGGGTACTGCTGACTAGTTGGGGATTGAATCATGAGAGTGTGGAAAATGGTCCTCTTGGGCTAAGTCTGTCTCTGGCTGGGGCTACGTGGGACTGATTGAGTCATAAGTTATGCATTCAGGTAGGGTCAGTCACTTGACACTTGACAAAATGCAAAAGTATGAAAAACATCCCAAAAGACTAATAATAGGTTATAAAATTGTCATGTCACCTATTGGAACAATAGGATAAGTCACACATATTGTGACCTTTGGCCACATGACTCTTGAGCAGTAAGGGATTGTAGAAACTATGCCTACATCTCAGCAGAACGTACGCCCCTTTTGTAATCCTACTTCGTGCTCTTTCATTAATTTTATAAAGATGGTTTAGTTTTAGAAAGGGCTATTATTCTTGCCTTAAAGTATAAACTAAATTCCTCCCATAGTTAGCTTGGTCTATACCCAGTAATGAATGAGGAAAGCTAGCCTGTGAGGCCAGAAGAAATATGGAGTCAGTCATCCTACATTTTTCTCACTGTCTTCATTTTTGGTTAATTTTTGCAAAGGCAGTTTTACTAGCTAAACACTTTCAAAGAAAGTAGAAAAGATAAGTGTCTTTGGAATGCTTTACTTAACACTCTGCCCACTGATATTATTTTGTTTTACTTTTGTTTTCCTTTATTTCCTGTTTTGTATGAATTCTAAATTCGAATTAGTATCTATCAGCAGGAGTTTGCATGTAGAATTCAAACTGGAACATCACAACTAAGACCAAGTTCCAGTTAGGAAAGTCTCAGGTAATGTCAGACTTTTGGGGAAGCTTTTGTGAAATGTGGTTACTTGAATGTGGCTGCAAACCAAGTCAGTTTCTCTCTGGTCCATTCTGGTAACTTGTTCTCTATAAATAAACTAAAAGACATGATACTTATATTCATGATTCTGAGCAGTACATGACATCAACATAATTAAGAAGAAAATACACACTTGCTGTTTCACTGTATGAGAAGCATTACCAAGAGCTCTACCATGTTGAAAAAGTATCACAGAGACATTGATTCAAAACTGAATCCTTGCCAGGCACGGTGGTTCATGCCTGTAATCTCAGCACTTTTGAAGGCCAAAGCGGATGGATCACAAGGTCAAGAGTTCAAGACCAGCCTGACCAACATAATGAAACCTTGTCTCTACTAAAAATACAAAAATTAGCTGGGTGTGGTGGTGCGTGCCTGTATTCTCAGCTACTCGGGAGGCTGAGGCAGGAGAATTGCTTGAATCCAGGAGTGGAGGTTGCAGTGAGCCGAGATCATGCCACTGCACTATGGCCTGGGTGACACAATGAGACTCCATCTCAAAACAAAACAAAACAAAAACAAAAACCTGAAAACCTGAATCCTTTGAGTTATACATTGTCTATTAGGTTAAATATGTTTTACCTACAAATGCAAATATTAATCTGAAATATATAAGTAAATTTTCTAAGATAGGAAAGGAAAAAATAAAATAATATCTCTATCAATAGTTATTACTAGCCTATACTTCTCTTTTCTGGATATGAACAAGAAAACCACAGCATTGTTTTGCTCAAGAAAGTTGTCCCCAGTGTCCCACTTTATTTTCCAGAAGAACATCACACAGATTGCTTTAATTTTGGAGCACAGAATCTAAAATTGAACAGAAAGAGATAAGATCAGAAAAACTAAGAAAGGAAAAGATTTAGTAAAGTGAGGCAAAATGCTCAACATAACAAAAGTTATGAGATACCTAAGGGAGAAGAAAAGAGCCCTTGGCTAAGGTTCAAAAAATTGGAGTAGAATCTTGGCTTTGGAGAATCAGAGATTTGGGTAGTATGGTCTGAGAGAGAGTTAGGCAGCAGGTAAATGAACTGTGTTAGAGGGAGGGGTGTGGATTAGATCTTTTAAACTATTTGAGAGAAAGAGAAGAGATTGAAATTTCCTACATCTTTTCTACCCTCTTTTAATTGTTTTTTATTTTAAAAACTTCTGAATTTAGATTATCTAAAGAGAAACCAGAAAAATGTGGATCTAGATTCATCACTGTAACAAAAAGTCACAATAAAAGCAATATTAACACTTAAATAAAGCATAAATAAGTCCCTGAAAGAGTAATACTGAAGTAAGTAGCTCTCAAAATGTAAAAGATGAAACTACATAGCAGGTTTAAGTAGGGCTGTACAATTACAAGCCATATGACAAAAGCACAACAAAAATACAAAATTACACATACACATCTTCTGCCATGATGAACCTCTAGACCCTTAGCAGAGATAAGAGCTTTTATTTTAATTCTGATAGTTTTAGGGGTACAGGTGGTTTCTGGTTACATTGATTAATTGATAAATTACACAGTGGCAGTGGCAAAATCTGGGCTTTTAGTGTACCTTGTACCCAACTGGTAATATTTCATTCCCCACTCCTCTCCCACCCTCCCCCATTCTGAGTCTCTAATGTTCATTAGATCATTCTTTATTCCTCTGCATACCCATAGTGTAGCTCCCACTAATAAGTAAAATACACGCTGTATTTGGTTTTCTGTTCCTGAGTCACTTCACTTAGAATAATGGCCTCCATTTCCATTAAAGATGTTCCTTCTTTTTTTTTTAAATGAATGAGTAGTATTCCATGGTGTATGTGTCTTTCTGTGTGTGTGTGTGAGTGTGTGTGTGTATTACATTCTCTTTATTCACTCACTCACTGAAGGGCAGTTAGATTGATTCCTTATCTTTGCAATTGTGAATTGTGCTGTAATAAGCATACAAATGTGAGTGTCCTTCTGATACAATGACTTATTTTCTCTTGGTAGATACCCAGCAGTGAGATGCTGGATCAAATAGTAGGTCTACTTTTAGTTATTTGAGAAATTTCCATACTGTTTTTCACAGAAATTATATTAATTTAATCCCCATCAACAGTGTATAAGAATTCCTTTTTCACTGCATCTACAACAACATCTGTTATTAGAAATTGACTGTTTAATAATGGTCATTCTGACAGGGCTAAGATGGTAAAAAAATGACAGCTTGATTTATTCTTGAGGGAAGAGGTTCTGGAAGGTCAAAAAAACATGAGACAAGTTAACCAAGTTGTAGCCCCTGAGAAGAATGGCTAGCAGGCCACTAACTCAACTAAGAAGGATTGATATGCACAGAAAAATTAGCTTGGGGACTGAGTAGGCGACAAATCAAGAAATAGGAATAAGCTGAAAAGGAATAGCTACCAAATAGTCTGGAAGGTCTGCTGATGGTTTAGTGATAGGAAGTGTTTTTAGATAACTTTTTGTTACATAACAAATTACCATAACCTTAGCAACTAAAAGCAGAAGAAGTTTATTATTTCATGATTTGTATTGGTCTGAAGCCTGTACATATTTGAACTAGATTCTCTGTCTGGGTCTTACAAAGTTTTAATCCAGATTTCAGCATGACCATGGTCTTTTCTAGAGTTCAGGGGTCTCATTTAAGTTCATTTGATTGTTGAGTTTTCAGGTTTTTATGGTTGTAGGACTGAAGGCCCTGTTGTTTTGCTAGCTGTTGGCCTGAAGCCACCCTCAGCATCTAGAGGCGGCCTGCAGTTGTTTGTGGCATGACTGCTTCCATTGCCCCTCTCATGCTTTGGATTTGTCTGACTTCAGAAAGGACCTAATGCCTCTTTCAGACAAGATCAGGCATCCATCCAGGGAGGTATGGCCGGTGTGTCTTTCAAAGACTCACCTGGTCTGGTCCTTCCAGATGATCTTTATTTTTATCAACTCAAAGTCAGCTGATGAGCAAGTAACTTAATTGCAATAGTGATATAGCGTCCTATTTACAGGTTCAACCTGCAGGCAAGGGAAGGGCAGTATACAAGGCTGTGGAAATTCTATGGGTTATCTTAAGTTTGCTTTCTATAACAGGCATGGCAATTGAAAGTGAAATTTTGGAAGGGTTTGGAGACATTTGAGATAGAGCTGCTCTAGCTGGATAAAGGAGAGGGGCTACTGCACGATACATTGAAACATCATTTGAAATGGCTTAAATAGAACAAGAAAGTAAATTTTGTTTGATATAAAGCTATAGCTTGATAAATTTAATAAGATAGATTTTAAAAGTATACCTTAATATTAATAATATGCTAGTAGGAACAATTCTGATTTTTGAACCAATGAGGAACATGAGGCTAACATAAGTAAATGAAGTATCCTGAAGATGTATCACTTTAATCACTAGATTTCATAGTTATTTATATATGCATGTTATCTTCCTATTAGTGTCTTTCTTAAATATAAATATTGTTTTATTTGTATTTGTATACTTCCAGGAGCCAGCCTAATATTAGCACCCTATAAATATCTGATATTTTATTAATTACAATCAACACTGTTAATTAATACTTTATAGTCCTATTATATTTATCTGGTTTATTGACATATCTATGGTCGGATGACATAATTTTTAACAAGTATTTTTTTAAAAAGTCAGTAGCATACCTACCACAGGATATCACTTGATAGTTCACCTACACATTGTCAAGCTTGTCATTCTACAAAGAATTGTAACAAAAGCATCATGGGTAAAATGTATATACATATATATATTGTATCTCAAATATGAGTGAAGTCTAGAAAGCTTTTCAAAACTGTTAGCTTGGTTTTCTTACAATATGGCTAACTAGTTTCCTTCCATTTTCTTTTGCTGACTTATTAATTTACATTAAACTAGTTCCCTTGTGGTTGTGTGTATTTATCTAGAAGCATCAGCACCAGTACTTTTTTTTATTGTGAGTGGATGGTTACCCCAAAAAAACATGTCATTAATAGTTCTTTTAGGATCTCATCATCGATTTCTAGTTATTTATTGTCCTTCTATAATCTTCATAGCAGTCTTGATGGTCTTTGTAATGGTGGTAGCATTTCATAAAACTATTGGCTGATTGTCATGAAGTATTTCCAAGGTGAAAGTTTAAAATATGAATAATAATAATTTATTTTATTTATGTACTCTTAGATTATAATATACTAGTAAAATATCCTGTGCCCTTAGGATGACATATAGTATATAAAAGTTCCCATATTTTATCACAAAGGGATTATGTATGATTGTCTTTCTCTATATTCAAATTATGTATGTCCATTTATTTAATAAAAACATAAATTCCTCTTCTATACTCCCTCCCCAATATTACTCTAGAGAATTAAGTCTCTAGAGACTGAAATTCATATAATAAAACTTCCTTGGCCTCTAGAGACATTAAAACAAATTGAAAATTTAGCCTGCTCAGCAATTGCTACAGTTAACAATTGTTTCAAAGCTTGAACCCTATTCCTAAACCTGTTCAATCAGTTTGCTTGCAATCTATATGGTTCTTTACTGCTCAATTAAAGTTTAAAAAGTGGGAACTCAGTTGAAAAACTCATTTTCATCTTGTGTGTACTTCATCAAAATAGACCCTTCATTGTTTTCTTTTCTTTTGCAAGTAATTCAATATTTTCAAGTAGAAAGCATTGTAATTTGTATTTAAACACAATATTCATGTGTAATTCTAAAAAATAATCAGCACTTTGCAGTTCTTTTTCCTCCAGTATTCTTAGGTTTAAACTTGTCTGGAAATTGTGTTTACATTATTCATGGAGAACATATTTACTTCAACTTCATTGAGTCTTCAGGGGAGAGAAGAAGCCACAGTTTATTATGCACTCAGTTTTCTGTGAAGAATGAAGGTGAATAGTGATTAAGTGTATAAAAAGAACTGAGTTGCAATCCTGGTTGATTTGGCATGGAAGCAGAAGTATGCTTTCTCTTGCTTATACCACTAGTTTTCCCAAAGGATCAATATCAAAATATTGATATGTTCATAAAGCTACTGCCTAATCAAGATTAATCCATATCTCCAGCCTTTCATTTGACCACTTTTAGAGGCTTCAGCACTCAAGCCGCATCTGTTTGCTTTTATTGTTGATGCCACTTTGCTCCTTCCAAATACAGAAACTCTTATTCTTTGTGCTTGGAATATTCACCATTCCCAAATCTGCTTGCTTTGTTCTGTTTCTGTTTTTTGACCTCAAATTAAAAATTACTTCCTCAGGGAAAGTCTTCCAGTTCACCAAAGACTAGGTCATTACTTTTGAAATATATACTCAAAACTGGTCATCGTAATTAGTTCTAAGTTAATTTTTTATGTGGCTATTTGATCAAAAATAAAGTTTAAAATTCCTTTGAATGCACTTTTGAAACACTTATTGGATGAATTGGATAATGATAACTATAATAATAATATGCATTGTATTCTTAATATGATACTAACTATTCTAAAGTTATATGTAAATACTCACACAGGCATATGTAAACTCAATTCTTACAGAAAACCTATGAGAGAAACCTTGGGAGACACTTCATTATGTGTCTGTCATGTTTGTCTATATTGCGACTGAAGAACTGTCCTTCGTTCTGAATTATCTTTCAAGTATATTTATGCGGAGCACAGCCTTGGAAGACAGAGATAGTGTGTTTCTATAGGGCAGGGATTACACATGTTTACTGTCCAGTTTAATATAGATAATATCTCCTTCCAAAGCTAAATAAGTTGGCATCCTCATAGCCCATTATAAAAGATTCAGGTTACTTAATAACAAGGTTTGTCTCCTGAAATATATTCCTTGGTGTATTAGGGTCATGTGGCTCTTTGCATAGCTGTGTGAAAAATCAACGTTCAGGAAACAAACACAAAAGTGGTGATAACCTGGCTACTGTTATTTTTATGCATAACAAATCATTGTTAGTCTCTGACCTGGAAATCTTGTCCCTTACAAATCTCATGTTGAAATGTGATTGCCAATGCCGAAGGTGGGATGTGTTTCGGTCATGGGAGTGAACTCCTGATAAATTATTTGATACTCCCTTTGTGGTAGTCAACACAAAGTCTGATTGTTAAAAAAGCATCTGAGACCTTCCCTCATTCTATCTTGCTTCCTCTCTTGCCATATGATATACTGGTTTCCATTTTGCATTCCACTATGATTATAAGTGTCCTGAGGCCTCTCCAGAAGCTGAGCAGATGCTGGTTTCATGCTTGCACAGCCTGCACGACCCTGAACGAAATTAAACCTATTTTCTTTTTATAAATTACCCAGTCTCAGGTACTTCTTTATAGCAACACAAATAGACTAACACACAGGATAAATGATACTATGACAGGACAAGGAGTTAGCTTGTAAGTAGTGTAAAATGTCAAAACTTCCATGGTTTTGAAAGTGAGAATTATTATCATTATTATTATACCCACTTGACAGAAAAGATAGCAGAAGTACAGAGAAGTAAAGAGGCCATTTACCTTTAATTATTTCACCTTCTTTATGCACAACCAAAATGGATAGAACTTTGGGATTTATTTTTCACAGTTAACCCCAAGCTAGAGACATGTTGAATATACTACACTAAGCTCACAACTTGTCTTTATATCCATTTATATCAGCATTATAATGCTGAAAGTGTTAAAATTAACACACTAAATTATTGTCTAATCAAAGATGTATATGAAAAACATTATCTATAAAAAGTGAATAATACATTATTTGTTTTCATTGTGGATTTAGATTCCAAAGCTTAACTCAGTAATTCACAGTTTAAAAATTTTGAATAAATGTCATAATAACATATTCCCAATTAAGCAATTAAATTAATTGTTAAATAATTTTTGCATAATTCAGATAATTTTCATCTAAAACCCCATTATAAGGGGTACTAAGTAAATTATATTTCAACTATATGATGGGGAGATATGGTCTATCAAAATAATAGTAATAACAGGTTTAGTGGCTGAAGTGAAACTTTAAAGAAAAATTATCTGAATAAAAATTGTAGGCATTTACTGTGATCTCTTACTATACACAAATAAACAGGTATATGATTGAAATAAAATGACCTTACAGATTTTACCAGTGCTTATGACCATTTAGGAGAATGTTAGGCATCAATAGTTTTCTTGTTGAAATAAAAAAATAAAATAATCATATGATACATTTACATGGAGAAATAAAATAACAATATAAGATGTAGTATAGATATAACTAGCTAGTTAAATTTATTCTTGCAGATAAACAATGTGAATAATGTTCCAATAGAGCAAAATGCTCAGGAATGTGTTTTCTACAGTGAGAATGTATGGGCTTAAACTTTTGCTGTTGACAATGGGCACCATGAAAGTTACAGTTCAGATGGTCAGAATATAAAATTTTTGACAATCTTGGCAAAAGTGAGAGTAGGAGATTTAAAAAGACAGTTACTGCTTATGTGCTGTAACTTATATTTCATTCCTGGATCCTTGAATTCTCCATAAAATAAAGTAGAAAAATTGGCTTTGATTTTCCTTAAATGCAATACAAACTCCAGCACATAATCAGCACTACATTAGTGCTTTTGAAATAATGAATAAATAAATTAATAGATGCTAAATGGTGTATGACTCCATTGTCCCTTGAAATACCCAGTTAAAATATAGGAGAGGATATATATATATATATATATATATATATATATATATATATATATATAAAAATTTATTTTTGATTATTTTATCAATCTAACATCAATAAAGTACTAAAGAATTAAGACATCATAGCAAGCAAAATTTGATCAATAAAAATAAATTTGGAGAATCCCAAGGAGAGTTTATGTTAAATGCATACCTGCATAGGGAGTCATATTTAAATGTAGAAGATGACACATATTTAAATAAAATGCTATAGAGTTGGTCATGACTTTAAGCCCAGTCATAACAAAACTTGAGCATTTCTGCAAAGCAATATTAGTGCATTTCGATTCTCTTTAATGTTTTTCTTAGTTGTCCCCCTTAGATAATTATATTTGTACATTTTAGGATTTAGGTTAAAATAAAAAATAATAAATGCATCTTTTTAAAAAGGTAAACTGAAGTCAAGTAACATTTTAGAGAGTTTATTTGAGTAAACAGCAATTTATCAGTTGGACAACTCCAAAACAGAAATGGTGTAAAGGCTTCAATGAAGAAACACAAGGGACAGGCTTTTACAGGGTGAATGCGGAACAAAATATTAGATTGTTTCCAATATTAAAGTCAACTTATTTGATCTATCTTGCAGGAAAGGTGAGAGTTATATAAGTTCGCTGGCTGCTTCTGATTGATTGAGCTTAAGTTCTGTTGTTTTTTAATACAACTATTTACAGAAATAGCTCAAGTTGTTTCACTGTATTTGCAAACCAAGCAAGACCAAGTTCACTTGTGAAGCCTAACTAGCTTTGTCTGCTCAAGGATTCTTCAGGTCTGTTCTCCACTCTAACTCATTTTAGCAACCTTTATATATTATGAAATATGCACATGTAAATTAAAATATATATTTTATTCTAATGTTCACTCTATGATGTATTCTTATTTTGTACATTAGAAAGCTAAGCACAGACTTAGTCACTTGTCCAAATCCTGGAGGAGCCAGCATTTGATCCCACAAAGTCTAGCTGTAGAAAACACATTCCTGACAACTTTGCTATATTCTTGCATTCTATTTCATTTTATTGTCTGATTAAAAACATTGGTAAAATAAAGTTCTGTGTAATACAGCATGTTTGCATAATGCATGCTCCTTTGTAAAAATTTTTAGTAAGTTACATTTTAGAGAATTGTTCATAATGCAGAATAAGTGGAATATTCAGATGATATAGAACTAGATATATTGAAAGGTTACAATCAAACTGTCTTATATTTTTGAATTTTAAAAACCTCCCAAATCTGTACATTTAATAAATTTTTATTTTTTTAAAACTGACTATACCTTTTTAAAATAAAATTAAGAGCTATTTTCTAGCCTACATTTCCTACAACTGGTTGTTTTCTCTTGTTCAAATTGTTAAATTTCTAACACCTACTTGGAGAATAAAGCAGCTGTTGTTTTAGCTAAAAATCTTTCAGATCAACTTTAACCTACAGAACATTACCCATAAGATTAAGTAAAGTTCTCCCTAAAGCTCTAGTGAGTTGAATTAGAATGTATCTAATAAAAGAACTTTTTCTTAGCATTTTAACAACATAAAAAAAAAAGAGAGAGAACTAAAATGTTTTTAATATTCAGTGTGATGGTTAATACTGAGTGTCAACTTGATTGGATTGAAGGATGCAAAGTATTGATCCTGGGTGTGTCTGTGGGGGTGTTGCCAAAGGAGGTTAACATTTGAGTCAGTGAAATGGGAAAAGCAGACCCACCTTTAATCTGGGTAGGCAACATCTAATCAGCTTCCAGCAAGGCTAGAATACAAAGCAGGCAGAAACATGTGAAAAGGCTAGACTGGGTTAGCTTCCCAGCCTACATCTTTCTCCCAAGCTGGATGCTGCCTTCCCTCAAACATCAGACTCGAAGTTCTTTAGCTTTGGGACTTGGACTGGCTTCCTTGCTCCTCAGCTTGGAGACAGCCTATTGTGAGACCTTGTAATCCTGTGATATACATGTGTGTGTGTATAATGAAATATGCACCAGATTCTGCAAGTCATTCAAGTTTGTTTTTTTTCTTTAAAAAAGTCTTTTCAAAAAAAAGATTTTTTTTTTTAAAAAAAAGTCAAGAAAAGGAAAAAGAAAGGAAAGGATGAGAAGAGAAGGAAACAGAGAGAGAAAGAGAAAGAGTAGTCAGGATTGTCTTAGTAACACAAAGGTGACAAAGTCTTGAAAGTTTAGAAAATGGTGAAGAAATAATCAAAGCACTACTAATTCTCATACAGAAACTCTAGGAAGAAAAACTTTACATATAAAGCTTATTTTTTATGGGTATAGACTGAACTACAAATAAAAAAAAAAAAACCCAAATATGTATAACTTTCCAAGTGCTCCCAGTGTTTTCTACAATATCATTATTAACAAAATTCTATGTACTGACTACAATATCTAATGGTAAATTTTCCACTCAAATAATTTACAGACTTGATCAATATACACATTGTTACACACATACACATCCATGCATACACAAAGATAATTAGATTGATCTATCAATCCATGTAACCACACATGATTACAGCTACATACTTACATAGAACATTTTAACTCTGTAATATTATCTAATCCTTAAGATTATCTCCTGAGATTTTCTCTGTATTAGCACATTATCTAGAAGTTTATTTAAATTACAGAAACTTGACAATCACATGCTAACACATTTTTCAGAATTAATTAGTAATATACAGTAAGTGTATTTTAGTAACTTCCTGTGTAGGCACATTATCCCAATTAAAAAATGTTAAAAATAGAAATGTGTTATTCATGTATATTTTAATCTGTTTTGGTCATTATGCCATTTGGCCATTCTGGTGGTATCCTTCTAGGTATTCCACAAGGGAGCTTGAGTGGAAAGTGAAGTCAGGTTATGTAAGATTGTCTCTATTAAGTCAACCACTGGAGTCAGATGAAAATAGAAGATGAAAAAAACTGTCATATGAAATTTCATTTTGAAAACATTGTTTGTGTTCTTGAAATATGTAAGGTTTGTGTTTCTGTCTATAAACTGTATATGTAGCAGCATATTAGAAGAGGCAGTTTTAGCTGATGCTCCCAAAAATGTATATCCTTTGTGCCAATGTTTCTGCATATCCTATCCTTTAATATCTAAATTATATAATTTAAAGTTCCCAATCTGTTGCACAAAAATTCATCCTTCTGAAGATTTCTGAGAATTCCTAGAAAATGCCTGCAGTCTCAATTATTTCTTGTCATGTCTTCCTCTGAATTTTTGTTTCAAAGTGCTCTTCATAATTTCTGGCTATCTCCTTTAGCTCCAGGCGTGCCTTCATGGGTTCTTTCTGCATGTTTTGCTTGTGAAAATGGACACAGCCTTTTCCTTTAATTTCTAAGCTAGTGAGAGCACAAAACTGCTTGAGGATGCATAGGTAACTTACAATTTAGAAAAGAAAGGTATAAAATTAAAAGCCAGACATTGTTGCCTCTTAATTGGCCATTTCTGGTTTCAGGACTATCGTCTGATTCTCTACTCTCTGCTCCCACCTCTCCTCCTATATCTTTCTCCTTCTCCTGTAGCCTACTACCATGACTTTAAAGTAGTGTCTTAGACTTAGGATCAGAGATTTGATACCTTCTGAAATGTTCAACATATGTCATCCTCATTGCTTAATCTATAAAATTATTTTTAATATCAATTATAATCTTCCTCTAAAACATATGCATTCTTCCCCCATGAGGCAACTATTTTTTTAAGAAAAAGCTCTTAATAATCAATATCTCAATTTGACATATTTTACAAGTATCAAGTTAAGTTACTCAAGAATCATGAGTGGATCTTTTTTTGTGTGTGTGTATGTATGAACTAAAGGGCTATTCTGGATACTTTCCCTAAACCAAAAAGTTCATGTTAATTGACATACTGTCTACATCTCTACAAATTGCTACGAATTTGTAATATTAATTTTCTCACTAAAATAAAATTTAAGGTATAAGCAAATTAAATATCTCCTCCAATAATGACCGTTCAAGTAGAACAACTGGCCTTTATTTTCTGGTTGGAGTCACTATGAGAGATTTCACTTCTATTAAGCTAATGTTTATGAAGATTCTGCCATTGGCTAAGAATTTGTAGACACCAAAGAACTATTCCTTGTCCCTGAGAAATTGACGTTGCAGTGGGACTTGATGGACAGCACAGCTGGCAGTCATATTGCAGGTAATCATACATAGGTAGACTGGCTCCAGGGTCACTCAAAATCCAAAGTTGAAACTATTTATGGATCATCACATGGCATATCTAAATATTTTTTTCCTTGCTTTTAAAATGTATCTGAAATGTGCTTTCTAAACTCTTTAAAACTTTTTGTCTATGACATATACTTCATTTCAACATTTCCTCCTTCATCATTTAGTCCCAAGCACTTATATTATATACTTAATCAAGGATGGTGATTTTCATTGTTTTCAGTCCATTGAGATTCCTTGGAGAATTCTAGTTAAATATTAAGTGGTCAAGTTCTCCCTAAAACCTAACGACCCTAAATTTAAGAGGTTTTACCAATTTTATACAGTGATTAAGAAGCACACTAAATTATATAAAACACTTATTTAAGGACACAGACTAACATTTATAAAATAATTTAATCACAAGGTTCACATATTTCATTTTTTTCTTAGTTTACTTCTATTCTCAACTACTCTGAAAGCCCTTATTTATGGATAGTCTTTATCCTGATTTCTCAACCATCTCAATAAGGTGATTGCCTTCATTTTATGGGATTTTCTTATTTGTATACTTATATCTCGCACCTTTTTATCATTCAGAACTGCCCTGTTCTAAAAATATTTACATAATAATACCTATTTTCATTTAATAAGTCAATGTACTGTCTCTCAAATCCATCTCAGCAGATTCCCTGTTTTCTCTACCTTACTCTTCATCCTACATGCTATAAACACTTTCCAATGTGACCTCTATTCTCCCAGAAAGTAACACAATTAGACAATCAAGTCCTTTTAAAGTCCCAATTATGAATTTTTAACTGTCTTCTCACTTCTTTATAGCAGTGATTTTTATCTCTGTCTTACTAAGGTGAGAATGCATTGCCCATGACAGTTATGCAGAGTTTTCCTGAAATCTAAGCCTTTTACTTTCTTTCTTATATCCTTTCTGTCTTTATGTTTTCCTCAGAACTGGTTCCTTACACATCAATGACAAATACACTCAGATATCTTCTATACTTCAAAAGACACACTTTATCCAATTATTATTCTTCCTACTAGAAAAGTACTTTCCCTACAATTTAGACTTGTAATTAGTCTAAATCTTTTTGCCTATATCACTCTTTTATTTCATTATCCTATTTTTCAAAGAAACCTATGTATCTTAACATTACAACCCCACCGTAGACTTATTCTGAACCTCTTGCAATGGAATATTTTTCACTACATTGCACTTCTTTTCTCAACATTTTCAAAAATCAGTTAATATCCAAATCTTTTTCACATCTCTACCTTGAGAGGCCTCTCTGCATAACTTTACTCTGATAATTACATATCACCTTTTCCTTAAGGTTTTCTTTTTGAAAATTTACTTCAATCAACAATTAATATTGTCATACACCTCTCTCTCCTCTGTTAAATCTTTTTCTTGTTCCTGCTTTCTTGATATGTATAGGCTTGAGTTTATCCTTGATCATCTTTATTTATCTTTCTGTAGTTTATTTCTTGGATGTATAATCTACATACTCTACCATACTCAAATAACAACTCTAGATAACTAAAAATATTTCTCTTGATCTGATTTTTTTCATTTCTAGATATAAATCTATAATTCCAAGTGACATCTACCTGTCTAGGTCTACGCAATTATTAAAAAAATGAATTTGACATTTCCAAAACCAAGGTATATTTAGACCTACCTAAATTGAATTACTCAGGATTACTTTTGGCACATCATATTCTTTGACAGAAAATGCTAATGCCAATTGACCCCCCACATAATTTTTATAGATATATCTTCATTTCATTTTTTTTTGCAATAGCCTGATCACAGGTTCTTATTATTTAAATTCATGATGGGTCTCCTACTTTCCTTATCTGACCATTTGTCCACTTGACTCCATCTTGCTTATCTTTAGTTGGATCACATGCCCCTCCAAATTCCCATGCATTTTGTATTTATATTATTTCTAGGAAACATTAGTATAATATTTAGAATTGTTTACATGTCTCCGTTTTCTAACCTGTGATGTCCTTCATGTAAAGAACCATATCTTTTTTGGTGTGTTTCTTTCAATAACAAGAACCTATAATTTTGTTGTTGTTGCTAAATAAAAGAATTAACCAATAAACTTCTAGACTCAAAGACCTTACAAAACTCCAGAAATACAGTTTTTCTCTGTTTTAAATCCTACACAATAAGAGCTAATGTTTTAGAGATATAATTGGAGATTGAAGTCACAAACTACTTTCAATTCTTGTACCTTCATTTCTTTCTGTTCTCTTAATTCAGACCAAGGCAGAATACATGGTTGATATGGACATTTTTCTTTTTTTTTTTTTCTGTAAGCCTTCTGCTTGTAATGCTGGCACTGTATACATTACCTTTTTCTTAAGTGCAATTCAAATACTATTTTCTTGTTGATGCCATTCTTAATCACTTCTTTTTGCAAAGAAACTATTTTCACACTCAGATAACATATAATTTCTATCTCTCATCTGCACTTATAACACATTATCTTACAGCTTAATTATTCATGTACTTTTCTTATCTCTTGTCACAGGTTGAAAGTGCCCAATGAATTAAGTAATAATAGTGGTATTTAAAGTGAACTTCAGTGGAAATGAACTTGCGTATGACTGAAGAAAGGCAAATGAATGAAGTGATAAAAAATAGATGACTTAGTTTGAAATGATTATCATTAAAGGTATAAAAGCAGTTCTAGAACAAAAAGAATGGCATATTAAGATCATTGTGTAGGAGATAATAATGTATAATATTCTAGTATGGTAGGTAACCCTATGGAGACTCATATTGTAAAGTTTAATGTTAATATGGTAGAAATAGACCTGTGCTAAAAACACAAAAGCAAAGATGTAATGTAATATTCATAGTGCTGTCTCTTATTTGGAATGCCTTGGAACCTTACAAAAACAAAAATAACAACAACAACAAAAACAACAAAACACTTTTACCTTTCTCACCTACTCCAGCTCTGAGGATACAAGAGGTGCATGTTCCACTTGAATGTCTTAAGTAAAAGGATCCTTTTGTACCTCAGTGATAAGCAATGCAGAAACTCTCTTCCTTGCTTCTGTATATAGCACACTTACATGCCAGGGCTTTGGCATTAAAATAAGTTGGCATTTTATAAGTTTGTCTGTTTGGCCTGTTTACATATGTTACATACCACTTTAGCAATCCTGGTATGACATCATTTCAAAGTCTTGCTCATACTCTCTTTCTACCCCAAGCCTTACAGAAGCTCATCAATATATTTCACTAAAACATTACAGTATGGAAATAAAATGCTACTCACTCTTTTTTTTTTTTTTTTTTTTTTTTGTAGTCTACTCTCCTTTCTCACTTTATCATCTATTAAAATGGACAAAAATAAGGAAGGCTCTGAAAAGCTAAGGTGCACTTCTATTACTGCTGTTACATTTTCTCAGAAATTTTTCTAAAATATTTTCAATTTATTTGAACCCTTTGAAATCACAATTCTTTTTTTTTTTTTTTTTTTAACTGATTTGTTTCTCTGTCATACTTATGAGCTATACTTCTTTGGTAAAAAAAAGAGCCAATACATTCTCACTACAACGAAGAGATTAGAAAATTTACTTTCTTTGCAACATCAAAAAGATGCAATTTTGCTATCTAAGCTCACCTTAGACTCCTCTATGTTGCTATGACACAGATGATTTGGAGCACAGGCTAAAAACAGTTGCCGACTCATTTCTCCTAAGGCCACTGAAATACTTGTCAACAGGAAATGTGGAGCCTTGATTAGACTAGTGTAATTGTATTCCCATAACATAACTTCTGTGAGCCAAATTTTTCTCATCTGCACAAAATGAAGCTTAAAATACCTACTCAGGAGGATTCTTTTAGAAGATTAAATGATGTAGGATATATGAAATACTCGGTCTGTAACAGGAACTCAAAAATGTTTCTCCATTTCTTCATATTTGTCTGAGTACATGTGAATAAAGCCAATTTAGAAAAAACTGACATTGTTTTTAAAAGATCAGTACTAATATTTTTTTGAAATAATTTTGTGCGAAATTCCTTACAAACATCTGTGAATAAAAATAGCTGGAAAATGCAAAATAAAATTCTTAAATATTTAGATAAGCAAAGATTTGCCATGTCATTTGTCATTTATACTTAGCAAATTCTAAGGGAGTCACTATGCCAACACCCATTTGCGTTGTGGATTTTTTTTTCTCCGTAGAGACAACCACCGAATTTTTTAAATAGATTCTGAAGAGTTCAAGAAAAAGTGAGCCACCACCATTACTGATCATAAGCCCAATAATTCACATCCCCATGATTTCTTTTCAAGACATCATCATTATTTCAGTGGGCAAAACATTTACTTGCAATAAAATTTTAAAGAAAGAGAGAGATATAAAAAGAAACTCCACTTTCCAATTAAACCACATGACAAAGAAGTTGTTGAAATGGGAAATCAGATGAGTGCATTTAATATTGATAGAGGCAAACCACCTATATACCACAAGAAAAGTTGTATGTCTGTCTCTCTGTATTCAAGTGTAAAAAGAAACCTGCTGACAACCTGGTTTGAACAGAAACTCTTTTACAACTTATCTAAAGAAGAAATTGGTTTTTTATAAATTTTAAATATTAAATCTTTTTTGAACCTGATATATCCTATTTCAAGGTAGCAAATAAAATAATTCAGGATTTTTATTTGCTTTACCTACACCGAGATGAGATTTTAATATTTCAAGTCATTGTATGTTAGTCTTTTCTTTTTCTTTTTCCTTGTTTTTATTGTTGTATTTATTTTTTGTTATGTTTTCATGTAATCAAATATGTATATGTTAGAGACAGCTGGATTTTTCTTGAAGCCCCAAAGTTTGACAAAGAACAGAGGATGAGTTAGCACAAGGTAGAGTTTTTCAAGTATAAGTATGTAAGCAGGCACTGCGTTCATGAGTAAGTACAACTGGATGTAATAGAGAAGTATCAGAAATGAATTCTTAATTCCTGTCAATTTTATATAGCTATTAATCACTCTTTCAAAAAAATCACATCATTGTTAAAGAAATCATTTTCTTTTTACCTTGTAAGTCATTTTTTGTTTTTTAATTGTACTTGGGCTGTAAGATACATGTGCACATCCTGGATCCTGAAGGATTGTTGCGTAGGTACATACATGCCATGATGGTTTGCTGTCTCCATCCCCCTACCCCCGCCCATCACCTACATCAGGTATTCTTCCCTCCCCTCCCTTCTTCTCCACCCCCGCACCTAGCCCAGTGAGTTTTGTTTCCTTCCCTGTGCCCAAGTGTTCTCATTGTTCATCACCTGCCTATGAGTGAAAACATGCAGTGTTTGGTTTTCTGTTCTTGTGTCAGTTTACTGAGAATCATGGCTAAAATAATTAAACAGACAACATTACTAAACAATGGTTCATTTTAAATTAAGATATCTATGTTCAAATCTCAGCTCTGCTTCATATTACTGTCTGTTGTGTGCACTTGCCTTACTTGATTTGTTTTCCTCTTGGATGAGAACGATACATCTCAAACAATTAATATAAATATTATATAAGACACAGCATAGGAAAATTGCTTAGCGTGGTATCTAACACATTGTAAGAACTTGATAATGCATGGCAATCATTATAGGCCAGATTGGTTACTAAAACTAAATATTGCATATGGTAGATATTTAATGCCTTATTTATTCATGATGGCTTACTTACCACATTATATTTTCCATTTAATGTACAACACAATGGCAGCAATGGCAGCAAGGTTAGCTGTATTTCCCCTCCTGGAATCTGCTCCCATACTCATTTTCACCCTCCACTTGGGAGTAAAAATTATCTGCCAATGAAGCCACCATATATCTTTGTCTAATTGGCAATGGGATAACAGATTTATGAACTGCAGGATGATGGAAACACAGGAAATATTCACATATTCAGTCATTATTTACTTTCCATATGTGTATTGATTAAACAAATATGTATGCCAGATTCTACTAGGTTCTAGAGTTAGAGCAAAGTACAATAGAGAAAAGGCCCTGGTTTAGTAGAATTTATATTCAAGTGGCTAAAACATCATGTGATAGATTATATGATTGTTTGTACATTTTCATTTTTCTCTTTTTTTAAAAGATGATTATACATTTCCATCTCTTTTCATGTGACGTGACCCTGTATCCCATGGGAGACATAGATGTACATATATAGATACAGATATAGGTAAAGATATAGCTATAGAAATATAGATAGATATCTCCTGATCTCATTCTGGTTTTAGTAATGAGGCTTGTTCTCAACAATGGAATATGAGTGGATATAATGTGAACCATGTCCAAGCAGAAGTTTTCAATAGTGTCACAAGTCTCTCTCTCACTCTGTTAAAAGGATATACATATCTGCATAAGAATAAGATTTCAACTTGATGCCTAAAATGAAAAAAACTCACAGAAAAGAGCTATGACTTACCCACAGATTGCCATAGAGCCATAGGATCATAACTGCAGCTTCTGGTAGCATACATGTAATGCAACAGAGAAATAAACCTTTATTGTCATAAGCCACTGTGACTTTAGATTATCAGTTACCATTGCAAAGCTGACAAATAAAAATAATAAGTAAATAAATAACCCTTCAGAAAGTGCTAATATTTAACATTAACATGGTAAAATGGCATAAAGGTGTCTAAAAATAGTTTAGATATGTTTGTCAGGGAATGTTTCTCTAAAGATGAGACATTTAAGTTGAGATCCGCTAGGGAAGTTATCAAAGAAAGCCAGAAGAAAGACCATTGAAACAACAGGAAAAAAAAACTGCAAAAACCCTCAAGCAAGAAAGGCCATGATGCAAAAAGAGTATGATGAATCCAAGGACACTAAAAATGCCAGTTTGGCCTTCTCAGCACAGTATGTAAGGAAGAGAGTTGAAAGAGACAAACTTATGGCGTGCTGACACCAGATCATGTGGGGCTTTATATTATGAATTAGGTTCAATACTTTAGATTTTATTAAAAGTCACTGGAAATGAAAAGCAGAATAGGAGTATATTCTAATTTTCATTTTGAATAGATTACTCAGACAGATATTTTGACAAATGTTTTTAAGTGGGTAATAGTAGAGACTGGGATATATTTGTAACTTCTGAGTTAGTCAATGTAAGATGTGTTGATGACTTGATTAGTGTTAGTAATTTTTATTTTGCTCCTGTTGCCCACCAGTGTTCTGAGCTCCTTTCCTCCTTTCTCTTTTTCTTTAGCTAAGATGATGGCAGGGAATCTTTTCAGGAGTGTTAGAGTCTGCTTCATTCAAAACTGGTTATTGTTTGATTAATTCTTGGGTCAGATTTGTCTCCATCAAACAAGGTAAAATGCCTCATATGTGAGGCAAAGTTATTTTATGTTACCTTTCATGATTGTGAAGAAGCATTTCTATAGCTGCTGCTGCCAACAGAACTTTTTAAAAATTATCTGGGCCACAATATAGCTTGCTCTTTCTCATCATGAAGCGTCATGATCTATTTAAACATTCCCCTTAGGATGAGATAGAGGAAGATTTTTTTTTTTCAAGTGTTTTTTTTTTTTTTTAATTTTAAAACAAATATTGTCATATTTTAGAAGCAGATAAAAAGGATCAAAATGATTAGCAGATTTTATTTATCCTATACACTCTTTTATTCAATTGTGCATTTTCCAAATAAAACAAAAATTTATAAAAGATTTTTGGTAAAAATGGAAAAGGCAACATGAGGCTAGCAATAATTAAGTCATCTGATGCAATTCCAAGTTTCTATGGGTTCTCAATACTTAATAGTTTTACCTTTTTTTGTTTGTTTCTTTTACATGGAAATGTAATAATCTTTATAGATATTATATACTCAGAAAATAATATCAGCCAAAAACATGGATGACAAGTTAATTTATCTAATTTCTGATATATAATTCATGTTGCTTCATACTAAAATAAAATTAAAAATTTTTTTTCCATTTGTTTACTCTCTTAAATGTTTAAGCATGCAATGCAATATTGTTAAGTATTGTCACAATGTTGTACAGTAGATCTCTAGAAATTGCTCATCTTAATTAACTGAAATTTTATACACATTAACTAGCAACTTCACATTTTCCTCTCCCCTTCACTCCAGACAATCAGTATTTCACATTTTGTTTCTATGAGTTTGACTATTTTTGATACCTTATATAAGTGGAATCATGCAGTATTTCTATGACTGACTTATTTCACTTAGTATACTGTCTTCAGTTTCATCCATGTTGTTGCATATGGCAGGATTTCTTTACTTTTTTAGAATGTATAACATTCCTTTGCATGTGTATCACGTTTTTTTTGTTCATTTATTCATTGGAGAGTGTTATTTATATGTCTTGGTTGTTATGAATAATACTGCAATGGGAGAGGATCCTAGATGGCCAAATAGGAACAGCTCTGGAGTACCGTTCCCAGTGAAAAATACTCAGAGGGTGGGTGATCACTGCATTTCCAAATGAGTTTTCATTGCCCATGCCAGGAGATTCCCAGGTAGAAAAGTGCCATGAATTGCCAGCACGGCTGTTTCAGCCAGCGCAGTGGGTCTCTGCACAAAAACTCACACAAATCTGGGTGGCTGTTTCATCTGGCACCTGGAACACCTGGCAGACAGAACCACCTATTCAACTGAAAAAAAAAAAAAAAAAAAAGAGGGCTAAAACAGGGAGCCAGGTGAGTTGGCTTCACTGGTCCCACCTCCACAAAGACCAGTAATCTAAAATGCTGTAGATTGAGAGTTTCCCAGCAAGTGCATCTGGACAGTCCAGCTCCATGGGGGGAAAGGCGTCTGCCATTACTGAGGCAGTAGACCACAACTGAGGCAGTCCGCCATTACCAAGGCAGTCCAACATTACTAAGGCAGTCTGCCATTACCTTCAATCCACCATTACCAAGGCTGTCCGACATTACTGAGGCAGACTGCCATTACCGAGGCAGGTCTAACTATACCTCTGTAAATAAAAACTGCAAGGAAGTTCACACAGCAGGAGGGCAGAGTCCCTGGCAGCTCAGCAATGCCTATTCTGGTAGACTGTGACTAGGCTACTTCCTCCCTGGTCAGGGCATCTCTGAAAAAAAGGCAGCAGCATGTCAGGAACTTATAAATAAAGCCCCACCTTCCAAAGACAAAGCAACTGGGAAAAAAAAGGTGGTTATGAGTTTCGCTGCAGCAGACTTAAACGTACCTGCCCCAGCAGCTCTGAATGGAACAACAGAGCTCCTAGCACAGCACTTGAGATCCCATAAGAGACAGACTCCTCAAGCAGCTCCCTGACCCCTGTATATCCAAACAGACACCTCATAAAGGAGAGCCCTGGCTGATATCTGGCAGGTGTCCTTCTCAGACGAAGATAACAGAAGAAGAAACTGGAAGCAACTCTTACTGTTCTGCAGCCACCACAGCTGATCCCCAGGCAAGCAGAACCTGGAGTGGACCTCCAGCAGTCCTACAGCAGAGGGGCCTGACTGTTAGAAGGAAAACTAAAAAAAAAAAAAAAAAAAAAAACAGAAAGAAATAACCTCAACATCAACAAAAAGGACATCCACTCAGACACCCCACCCTTAAGTCACCAAGTACAAAACCACAGGTAGATAAATCCACAAAGACGGGAAGAAACCAGTACAAAAAGGATGAAAACACCCAAAACCAGAATGCCTCTCCTCCTCCAAGGGATAACAACTCCTCACCAGCAAGGAAACAAAGCTGGATGGAGAAAGAATCTGATGAATTGACAGAAACAGGCTTCAGAAGGTGAGTAATAACAAACGTCTCTGAGCTAAAAGAACATGTTCTAACCCAATGCAAAGAAACCAAGAATGTTAAAAAAAGGTGTGACAAAATGCTAATGAAAATAAACAGCTTAGAGAAGAGTATAAAGGATTTGATGGAGCCAAAAAACACAACATGAGAGCTTTGTGAAGCATATACAAGTTTCAATATCCAAATCGACCAAGCAGAAGAAAGGACATCAGAGATTGAAGATCAACTCAATGAAATAAAATGTGAAGGCAAGATTAGAGAAAAAAGAGTAAAAATAAGTGAACAAAGCGTCCAAGAAATATGGGATTATGTGAAAAGACCTAATCAGTGTTTGACAGCTGTATCTCAATATGACGGACAGAATGAATCCAAGCTGGAAAATACTCTTCAAGATATTATCCAGGAGAACTTCCAAAGTTCTCCCAACCTAGCAAAGCAGGCCAACATTCAAGTCCAGGAAATACAGAGAACACCACAAAGATATTCCTCAAGAAGAGCAACCCCAAGGCACATAATCATCAGATTCACCAGGGCTGAAATGAATGAAAAAATGCTAATGGAAGCCAGAGAGAAAGCTCAGGTTCCCCACAAAGGGAAGCCCATCAGACTTACAGTGAATCTCTCAGCAGAAACCCTACAAGCTGGAAGATAGTGGGCACCAATATTCAACATCCTTAAAGATAAGAACATTCAACCTAGAATCTCATACCCAGCCAAACTAAGTCTCATAAGAGAAGGAGAAATAAAATCCTTCTGGAAGAAGCAATTGCTGAGAGATTTCATCACCACCATGCCTGCCTTACAAGAGCTCCTGAAGGAAGCACTAAACATAGAAAGGAACAACCAATACCAGCCACTCCAAAAAGGTACCAAATGGTGAACATCGACACAATGAAGAAACTGCATCAATTAATTGGAAAAACAACCAGGTAGCATCAAAAATGGCAGGATCAGATTCACACATAACAATATTAAACTTAAATGTAAATGGACTAAATGCTCCAATCAAAAGACGCAGACTGGAAAATTCGATAAAAAGTCAAAAGCCATCAGTGTGCTGTATCCAGGAAACCCATCTCACATGCAAGGACACACATAGGCTCAAAATAAAGGAATGGAGGAAGATTTACCAAGTAAATGGAGAGCATAAAAAAAGCAGGAGTTGCAATCCTAGTCTGTGATAAAATAGACTTTAAACCAACAAAGATCAAAAGAGACAAAAAAGGTCATTACATAATGGTAAAAGGATCAATGAAACAAGAAGAGCTAATGATCCTAAATATGTACGCACCCAATACAGGAGGAACCAGATACATAAAGCAAGTTCTTAACAACCTACAAAGAGATTTAGATTCCCACACAGTAATAGTGGGAGACTTTAACACTCCACTGTCAATATTAGACACATCAACCAGACAGAAAATTAACAAGGGTATCTAGGATATAAACTCTGACCTAGACCAAGCACCTAACAGATATCTATAGAACTCTCCACCCAAAATCCACAGAATTACATTCTTCTCAGCACCACATCACACCTACACTGTTTGATTTACTTCCAATTATGGAAGTAATTGGAAGTAAATCACTCCAATGTGATTGGAAGTAAATCACCCCTCAGCAAATGCAAAAGAACAGAAATCATAACAAACAGTCTCTCAGACCACAGTGTAATCAAATTAGAACCTAGGATTAATAAAGTAACTCAGAACCTCACAACTTCATGGAAACTGAACAACTGGCTCTTGAATGTTGATTGAATAAACAATGAAATGAAGGCAGAAATAAAGACGTTATGTGAAAGCAACCAGAACGAAGACACAATGTACTAGAATCTCTGGGACACATTTAAAGCAGTGTCTACAGGAAAATTTGTAGCAATAAATGCCCACATGATAAGCAAGAGAAGATCTAAAATCGACATTCTATCATCGAAATTGAAAGAGCTAGAGGAGCAAGATCAAAAAAACTTAAAAGCTAGCAAAATAAAGAATAACTAAGATCAGAGCAGAATGGAAGGAGATAGAGACATCAAAAACCATTCAAAAAAATCAATAAATCCAGGAGCTAGTTCTTTAAAAAGATCAACAAAATAGACCACTAGCCAGATTAATAAAAAAGAAAAGAGAGAAAAATCAAATACATGCAATAAAAAGAGATAAAGGGATGTCACCACCAATTCCACAGAAATACAAATTACCATCAGAGATTACTACAAGCAACCCTATGCACATAAACCAGTAAACCTGGAAAAAATTAATAAATTCCTGGACACTTGCAGCCTTCCAAGCCTCAACAAGGAAGAAGTCAAAACCCTGAATAGACCAATAACAAGGGCTGAAGTTGAGACAGCAATTAATAGCCTACCAACCAAATAAAGCCCAGGTCCAGATGGGTTCACAGTCGAATTCTATCAGACATACAAAGAGGAACTGGGATTACTCTTTATGAAACTATTCCAAACAATATAAAAAGAGAGAATCCTTCTAAAATCATTTTATGAGACCAACATCATCCTGATACCAAATCCCAGCAGAGACTCAGCAAAAAAGAAACCTTCAGGCCAATATTCATGATGAACATAGATGCAAAATCTTCAATAAAATCTGGAAAACCGATTTCAATAGCACATCAGAAAGCTTATCCATCATGATCAAGTAGGCTTCATCCCAGGGATGCAAGACTGGTTCAACATTCACAAGTCTATAAATGTAATCCACTACATAAACAGAACCAAAGACAAAAAACACATGATTATCTCAATAGATGCAGAGAGGGCCTTTAACAAAATTCAACAGCACTTTATGCTAAAAACTCTCAATAAACTAGGTAAAAATGGAAGGTATCTCAAAGTAATAAAAGCTATTTATGACAAACCCTGAGCAAATATCATACTGAATGGGAAAAAACTGGAAGCATTTTCTTTGAAATCTGGCACTAGACAAGGATGCCCTCTCTCACTACTCCTATTCAATACAGTATTGAAAGTTCTAGCCAGAACAATCATGCAAGAAAAACAAAGTGCATTTGATTAGGAAAGGAGGAAGTCAAGTTGTCTCTATTTGCCAACAATATGATTGTATATTTAGAAGACCCCATAATCTCAGCCCCAAATCTCCTTAAACTGATAAGTGACTTTAGCAAAGTCTCCAGATACAAAATCCATGTGCAGAAATCACAGTCATTCCTATACACCAACAACAAACTAAAAGAGGGCCAAATCAAGAATGAACTGTCATTCACAATTGCTACAAAAAGAATGAAATACCTAGGAATACAACTAACAAAGGTTGCAAAGGACCTCCTTAAGGAGAACTACAAACCACTGCTCAAGGAAATAAGAGAGGACACAAACAGATGGAAACACATTACATGCTCAAGGTTAGGAGGAATCAATATTGTGAAAGTGGTCATACTGACCAAAGTAATTTATAGATTCAATGATATCCCCATCAAGCTACCTATGACCCTTTTCACAGAACTGGAAAAAAAACCTTAAACTTCATATGGAACCAAAGTTGAGTCTGCATAGCCAAGACAATCCTAAGCAAAAAGAACAAACCTGGAGGCATCACGCTACCAGACTTCAAACTATACTATAAGGCTGCAGTAATCAAAACAGCATGGCACTGGTATCAAAACAGATATAGATCAATGGAACAAAGTAGAGGCCTGAGAGGCAATACCACACATCTACAACCATATAATCTTTGACAAACCTGACAAAAACAAGCAGAAACTGGAATCCTTCCTGATACCTTACACTAAAATTAATTCCAAATGGATTACAGGCTTAAACAAAAGAGCTAACAACATAAAAACCCTAGACGAAAGCCTAGGCAAAACCATTCAGGACATAGGCATAGGCAAGGACTTCATGACTAAAACACCAAAAGCACTGGCAACAAAAGCCAAAATAGACAAATGGGATGTAATTAAATTCCAGAACTTCTGTTCAGCAAAAGAAACAATCAGAGTGAACTGGCAACCAACAGAATGGGAAAAAAATTTCATAATCTATCTATCTGACAAAGGGCTAATATCCAGAATCTACAAAGAACTAAAACAGATTTACAAGAAACAAACAAGTAAACCCATACAAAAGTGGGTGAAAAACATGAACAGACACTTTTCAAAAGAAGACATATATGAGGCCAACAAACATGGAAAAATGCTCATCATCACTGGTCATTAGAGAAATGCAAATCAAAACCACATTGAGATACCATCTCACACCAGTTAGAATGCTGGTCATTAAAAAATCTGGAGGCAACAGATGCTGGAGAGGATGTGAAGAAATAGGAACATTTTACATTGTTGGTGGGAGTGTAAATTAGTTCAACCATTTTGGAAGACAGTGTGGTGATTCCTCAAGGACCTAAAAATAGAAATTCCATTTGACCCAGCAATCCCATTACTGGGTATATATCCAAAGGATTATAAATCATTCTAGTATAAAGATACATGCCCATGTATGTTCATTGTGGCACATTTTACAATAGCAAAGACCTGGAACCAACCCAAATGCCCATGGATGATAGACTGGACAAGGAAAATCTGGCATATATACACCATGGAATACTATGAAGCCATAAAAAACGATGAGTTTGTGTCCTTTGTAGGGACTTGGATGAATCTGGAAACCATCATTCTCAGCAAACTGACAGAGGAACAGAAAACCAAACATCACATGTTCTCACTCAGGCTGATGTTAAACAATAAGAACATATGGACACAGGAAGGGGAGCATGACACACTGAGGCCTGTTGGGGGGGACTAGGGGAGGGACAGTGTGGGTAGGAAAGTTGGGGAGGGATAACATGGGGAGAAATGCCAGATATAGCTGAAAAGGGGATGGAGGCAGCAAACCACATTGCCATGTATGTACCTATGCAACAATCCTGCATGTTCTGCACAGGTACCCTAGAACCTAAAGTGCAATTAAAAATTATATATGTGTGTATATATATATATGTGTGTGTGTGTGTGTGTGTGTGTATCTGTGTGTATATATATATGTGTTTGTATATACATATACATATATATATAGATAGATAGATAGATAGATAGTTATACACACACTGCATTGTACATAGGAGTGCAGATATCTCTTTGACATACTGATTTAATTCTTCTGGATATATAAACAGAAGCAGAATTTCTGGATCATATGATCATTTGGTAGTTCTATTTTTAATGTTTTGAAGAATCAGCATACTGAAATCCAATTTCTTTTCATCCTTGCCAACACTTGATGTCTTTAATTCAATTTTTGTTGAAAGCCATTCTAGCAAGTGTGAGGTGATATCTCACTGTTGTTTGATTTGCAGGTCCTTGACTATTATTGATGTTGAACATCATTTCATACATCTGTTGGCTATTTCTATTTCATCTTTAGAGATATGTCTATTCAAGGAATATTCCCATTGAAAAAATCAGGTTAATTGGCTTTTTGCTATTTAGTTGTAGGAGCCCTTAATATTTTTAGGATATAACTCCTTATCAGATACATGGTTACATTTTTACTCTGTTGATTGTTATTCTTTGCTGTTTATAAGCTTTGTAGTTTAATTTAATCCCACTCATCCATGTTTGCTTTTGTTGCTTATGCTTTCGGTATCATATTTAAGAAATTACAGACAAGTCCAATATCACAGGCATTTACTTTCTATGTTTTATTCTAAGATATTTTACAACTGCATGTCTTACATTTGCCTTTAATTTATTTTGAGATGATTTTTGTTTATAGTGTAATACAAGGGCCTAATTTTATTCTTTGTCATGTGAAGTTTTCTCATACCACTTGCTGAAGAAATTATCCCTTTCTTATTCTGTATTCCTGGCATTCTTGTTGAAGATCTGTGAACTGTACACTAGTGGGATTATTTCTGATCTCTCTATTTTGTTCCATTGTTCTATACACTGTTTTTATGCCAGAATTATACTTTTTGAATACTGTAGCTTTGTAATATATTTGAAATCAAGAAGTCTAGTGTCTGCAGTTTTTATCTTCTTTCTAAGGAATTGTTTAACTATTAAGAGTCTTTTGTGATTCCAAATGAATTTTGGGATTCTTGTAAAAACTGGCATTGAGATTTTGATTGGAGTTGCATCAAATCTGTAGATTCTTTTTGATAATATGGACATTTTAACAATATTAAATTATTAATTTTAACAATATTAACACAAGTTGTCTTTCCAATGATCTGTGCCTTTAAGTTTTTCATCAATTTTTTTAAATTTTCAGTGAACAAGAATTTTACCTCCTTAAGTTGATTTCTAAATTATATGGTTTGGCTTGGTGTCCCCACTCAAATCTTATCTTGAATTCTAATCCCCATAATCGCCATATGTCATGGGAGAGACCAGGTAGAGGTAACTGAACGATGGATGTGGATTCCCCAATGCTGTTCTCATGATAGTAAGGAAGTTTTCATCGGATCTGATGGCTTAAAAGTGGCAGTTTTCCCTGTGTGTTCCCTCTCTTTCTCTCTGGTGCCATGTTGTGAAGAAGATGCTAGCTTATTCTTTGCCTTCTGTCATGATTATGTTTCCTGAGGCCTCCCTCCTCATGCTAAACTGTGAGCAAATTAAACATTTTTCATTTCTAAATTACCCAGTCTCAGGCAGTTCTTTATAACAATATGAAAATAGACTAATATACTATATATTTTTATTGTATTATAAGTGAAATTCTTTTTTTTAATTTCCTATGTAAATAGTTTGTTGATTGCAACTAGTTTTTGTAGGTTTATTTTGAATCCTATAATTTTACTAACTTTATTTTTAGTTCTAACAAATATTTTTTGTGCTACCTATAGGGTCCTATACATGAAAATAATGTCATCCTCTAACAGATAAATTTTACTTCTTCCTTTCTGATTTAGATAACTTTATTTTTTTCATAGGGTATTAATATTAGCTGAATATTTATTATATTTTTGCCTTTACTATGTTTAGGCAAGTTACCTATGTTTTCAAGAGTTTTTAATATTCAAAATTTGTTGAACTTTGTCAATTTTTTGAGATGATAATGTGATTTTTAATTTTTCATTCTGTTTATGTGGTATATCACCTTAATTAGTTTGTATATTTAGCACCATTCTTTAATTCTGGGAATAATGTCACTTGGTCATGGTGTATCATGTATTTAATGTTGTATTAATACATTTTCACACTGCTATGAAGAACTTCCAAAGACTGAGTAATTTATAAAGGCAAGAGGTTTAATTGACTCACAGTTCAACATAATGATAAAATCTCAGATATCTCACAATCATGGTGAAAGGCAAAAGGGATGCACCTTTTTCACAAGGTGAAAGAAAGGAGAAATGAGCAGAGGAACTGCCAGACACTTATAAAACCATCAAATCTCATGAGAACTCACCCCACTATCTCAAGAACCATCCCTATAATCCAATCACTTCCCACTAGTTCTTTCACTGTTTTCACCACATTACTTCCTTCATTTAGGTCTTGAACCCCTCAAAGTTATGTTTAAGAGTTGGAAACAAATTTTTCCAAACTCTTGTTAATGTTAACATATTGATTTTTTTTTCTACTAATTACAAATGTTCTTAATGGCATCTAGAAAGTTGAATCCTTTCCAGAATGTTTTCAATTTACTTTGCCCAGATCCATCAGGGATATCACTACTCATGACAGCTATAGCCTTACAAAATGTGTTTCTTAAGTGATAGGACTTGAAATTCAAAATTACTTTTTGATCCATGGTCTACACAGTGGATGTTGTGTTAGTAGGCATGAAAATTGAATTAATCTCCTTGTACAACTCTGTCGGAGCTTTTGGGTAATCAGGTACATTGCCAATGAATAGTAATATTTTGAAAATAATCTTTTATTTCTCAGATGTGGTTCTCAACAGTGAGTTAAAAATATTCAATCCAGGCTTTGCTCTTCTATTTATAGAGTATAGGCCAAGTAGATTGAGTGTAAATCTTACAGGCCTGAGGAGTGTCAGAATGTTCAATAATCACTGGTGTTAAGTTACCAGGTGTATTAGTCCCTAGAAAGAAAGCCAGCCTATCCATGAAAACTTTGAAACCAGTCTTTGGCTTCTCTCTAGAAATTAAAATCTTAAATGGCATATTCTTACAATAGAAGGGTGTTTCCTCTACATGGAAAAATGTGTTGCTTAGAGTACTCACATTCATCACTATCTTAGCTAGATCATCTAAAAAACTTTCTGCAGCTTCTCCATTAGCATTTGCTGCTTCACTTTAAACATTTATGTTATGGAGACAATTTCTTTGATTAAATCTCATGAACCAACCACTTCTAGCTTCAGACTTTTCTTCTGCTGCTTCCTCACCTTTCTCAGCCTTCACAGAATTGAAGAATTGGGATCCTGGCTCTAGACTAGGCTTTGGCTTAAGGGAATATTGTGACTGGTTTTATCTTCTATCCAGACAATTCAAACTTTCTTTGTATCAGTAATAAGGCGATTGCACTCACCATCATTCATGTATTCACTGGAGTAATACTTTCAATTTTCTTCAACAACTTTTTTATTGCATTCAGATCTTGGCTAACTGGTGCAAGAGTCTTGGCTTTTGGCCTGTTTTGTTTTAAATGTGCCTTTCTCACTATGCATACTCATTTCTAACTTTTGATTTAAAGTGAATGATTGTGACTCTTCTTTTCATATGAACACTTCATATGAGGACACTGTATGGTGGTTAACTTGCAAAATTTTAATGTGTCGTGTCTATGAAGAGAGATGGGGAATTTTCTATGTGGTGGAGCAGTCTGAATACATGGCTATCTCCACTACGTTCATCTTATATGAGCATTGTTTGTAATGTCCCCAAATAATTATAATAGTAACATCAAAGATCACTGATAACAGATCACCATAACAGATATAAAAATGATGCAAAGTTTGAAATATTGTGATAATTACCAAAATGTGATACAGAGACGTGAAGTGAGCATATAGTGTTGGGAAAATGGTGTTAATAGATTTGCTTGACACAGGGTTGCCACAAACCTTCAATTTGTAAAAAACTCAATATCTGAAACACAGAAGAAAGTTAAGTGCAATAAAAACAGGTTGGTCTGGTGTAGTGGCTCATGCCTGTAATCCCAGTACTTTGGGAGCACCTGTAGTCCCAGCTACTTGGGAGGCTGAGGCAGGGGAATGGCTTGAACCTGGGAGACAGAAGTTGCAGTGAGCTGAGACTGTGGCACTGTATTACAGCCTGGGAGACAGTGAGAGATTCCTTCTCAGAAAAAAAGGAAAGAAAGAGAGAAAGAGAAAGAAAGGAAGGAAGCAAGGAAGGAAGGAAGGAAGGAAAGAAGGAAGGAAGGAAAAAAGGGAGGGAGGGAGGGAAAGAAGAAAAACAAAATAGAAAAAATAGCAGGTGTGTCAGTTAAGCCAGAAGTTGAACCTAACAATCTTAATAAGCTATGACAAGGGGTCTCTTTTTAAAGCTTTATATTTTTATATAACTTTGGCAACCATGATATATTTAGGTACGAATACATCAAATTTATAAAATTAATAAATATTGGAGACATACAAATCCTTTAAAATTATATAACTTAGCCAATCCTTAAACAAATGAACTGATATTAGATTTGTCCCTTTTCACTCAGCTAATGTACTAGCAAAACTAAGACTAGAATATAGAATTCCTGATTTCCAACGGATCACTTTTCCTCAGTGTATATTGATGGTCATGTAAGCAGTTGCTCAGAAAAGCTTGAATTAATAGCAGAGATCTCAGTTTTATTGGTATATCATTTTTAGTACAATATGTAGTAACATATTTAGCCATTCTCCAACTATCAATGTTATTAATCTGCTGCAAGAGATTTCTATTTTTTCTTACATCCTGCACATTTTATTTCCTACCCAGTATAGGTTTCTGGTATATAGATGTTTCTCAAAAATATTTATTGAATGAATAAAAAAAAGTAACGATGATCAGTTGACTGTGTTGCACCATACTTTATGGAGGGTCTCTGAGAAGACAGAAAAAAATAGCACACTAATGAGGATCTATGTTATTCATGTTATTTCTTTGCTCAGCATATTATTCATCACCAGAATTTGTAGGAAGTGGACAATTCTTTAAAAAAAAGATGAATATGTTTAATGAATATTCTCTATGTGTCTGTACTTTTGAGCAGGTCTACAAACATCTATGTTTTCATTTGAGCTCTGTACTTTCTAGGCCCTAATAGTCTCCCCCTTTCCCTACATTTTCCCCAACTTATTGGGAAAAAAATGAAGCAGCTGGACCAGAGACATCTTTGGTTTCTTCTAGCTGTTGCATCCCTATGATTCTCATATGCCAAACTTCTAATTAAACTCCTTGATGCTAATTAAGAATGAGAATAGAACAAATGCCACTAGCTGAATCCAGATGTCCTTCTGTTAAACTTAGTGAGTTCTTCAGGGCTAGGCGTTTAGATAGTTCCCCTAATTAGGATTTCATTGGCACTCACACCCTGTCATATGTACTATCATTAGTTCCATAAAAACAATTCCAGAGAGTAAATCAGAAAATACCTGTCTTCTCTAAAGTACTCATAATCATAAGACTTTTTTTTCTGCAGTGCTGCAGAAAAACTCTAAGAATCTGTGGTTTGGCAGATGGTGTGATGCAGCGTGTAATTTGGCATGCTATGTCCATCAGCCTGTGGTAACCCTTAGGCATTTTATTTCTGCAGGAAACGATGATGATGGCAAGGACAACATGTGGTGACCCACAGGAACATAATCATGTTAACTCCTGACTCTACAAAAACTTAACACGTGGCATTGTTATTATCATCTTTTAAGAAACCAGCATTGATTAAATAGGCTTTGTTTGACTGCGTTAGATTGCTTCTGGTCGGTTTGTTCTTTCTTCCATTAAATTTACCAAATAATGTACTATAGTAGTGTGAAATTGGAAGTCTGGTAACTGATCAGCATCACCTCTGCTGCTGCAAACACTAAAAACTTCAACTCATATTTGCTAGTTTTTAAATTTTCATGCAATTAAAAGACCTTAAATTCTTATATTTTTTCTATCAATGCTCCATGGCATTATATCTAATTTCAAACAAAACAAGAAGTATTAAGAAGGCACACACACATGGCTTATATTTATGACAAGGGTGATGAATGTTGTAGAAACAGAATTGTGTAAATGTGAATAAAAAAACAAGCAATTTTTTTATCTTGAAAAAAACTTAAGATGAGTAAAAGCAAGGTTTATAAAAAATTGAATCATATTTAAAGACACAACTTAACATTTCTATTTCCTTTTTTTTTTTTTTTTACAGGAAAGGACATATAATCTCCCTCCTTTCACAGGATAAAGACCTATATAATAAAATGTCAACTATTAATTTTGAGACCTTTAATTGAAAGACAGAAAAAAGCACAACACGTAATGAATGTCTGTGCTACTCTGTCTTCCCAGTGAGAGGATTATCTATTTTTCTCTCTTTTTCTGGCAATAGGTACAGTAACATCTTTAGAAAGAAGCAACTTCAAAGTGTTTTTTTCCATGTAGTATTCCAGTGAGAAAATTGAAAACTAAATAAATCACTTGAAATAATTTTTATTCCTTTAGCTGATCTTTATTCAATCCACAGAGGAACAGGTGAACTTGTTTAACTCTGCCATAAGAATGCCAACAATTTTAATTACCACAAGTGAAGGGAGGCCTTTTGAATCTGAAGCTCCAGAGAGTGATGGGAAAGCCTTAACACAGTCCCCCCAGGTGCCTGAAGATTTTGACCTTCAGTACTCACTAAATCTAACAAGTGCGAAGTAATATCTCATTGTGGTTTGAATTTACACTTCCCTGATGATTGGTGATGCTATGTTTTCACAAACTTTGACCACTTGTACGTCTTCTCCTGTGAAATGCTTATTAAGTTCCTTTGCTCAGTTTAAAATCAGATTATTTGTTTTCTTGCTATTAAGTTGAGTTCTCTATATATTTCGAATATTAATCCCTTAACAGATGTATGGCTTGCAAAACTTCTCCTGTTCCCTAGATTGTGTCTTCATGTTTTTGACTGTTTCCTTTGCTGTATAAAAGCTTTTAGCTTGTTATAATCTTATTTGTCTATTTTTTCTTTTGTTGCCTATGCTTTGTTGTCATATCCAAAAAACTCATTGCCTAGACCAATGCCATGGAGCATTTCCTCTATCTTTTCTTCTGATAGTTTTCTAGTTTTGGTTCTCGCATTTAAGTCTGTACTTAATTTTGAGTTGGCTTTTGTGTGTGATATGAGATGAGGGCCTAATTTCATTCTTCTGCCTGTTGATATCCAGTTAACCTAATACCATTTATTGAAGAGACTATTCTTTCCTCATTGTGTGTTCTTGCCATTTTTGTTAACAATAAGCAGACTTTAAAAACATGAACTTTGTCTGGGCTTTCTATTCTGTCCTGTTGGTCTATCTCTCCTACCTCTCCACTTTTTATGCCAGTACCATAGTGTTTTGATTATTATTGTTTTGTAGTGTATACTGATGCCAAGTACCATGATGCCTCCAGCTTTGTTCCTTTTTCTGAAGATGACTTTGTCAATTTGAATTCTTTTGTGGCTTCCTAAATTACATTTTTTCTATTTCTGTGAAAAACATCATCAGAATTTTGATGAGGATTGCATCAAATCTGTAGATCACTTTGGGCCATATGAAAATTTAATTCTTCAAATGTATAAACATGATTATCTTTAAATTTATTTATAGATTCTTTAAATTTTTTAGACTCTGAGCAACAGATGAGAGAAGTACTTAAACACAGGTATGCAGTGAAAGAGTGCTGGGGAACTGCCCAGAGTGAGCAGTCTCAATAAGCTGGTACTGCTTGCTTTCATTCAGTACTCAGTACAGACATAATGCTGAAAGCCTGGAGTCAAGACAATCTGTGAATAATTAACATTGTTGTCTCCCTTTCAGACAGCAGTCACACGTGTGGATGAGCAAAGGCTGGTTTTAGGATGACATGAGTAAACAAGCTATTTAGATAAATTTCCCTACATTTCCTTGAACCTACTCCTCACCCTTTGCCTCAGGGTAAGAACAGCTGCCTTCAAGTCATTCTTTCCTCAAGCTCTCCAAAACCTCCTGGCCTTCCAAGAAGGTTTGTGTCTTTCCTATAATTTCTCCCACCATCCTGACTGATCTCCTACAGTCAGGAATTCAAGACCAGCCTGGCCAACATGGCAAAATCCTGCCTCTATTAAAAGTAAAAAAAATTAGCCAGGCTTGGTGGCAGGTGCCTGCAATCCCAGCTACTAGGAAGGCTAAGGCAGGAGAATCATTTGAACCCAGGAGGCAAATGTTACAGTGAGCTGAGATTGTGCCACTGCACTTCATCCCGGATGACAGAGTGCAACTCTATCTCCAACAAAACAAAACAAAAAAACAAATAAATAAAACAAACCGGGGAGGAGATCCAAGGTGGCCGGCTAGGAGGAAATCGGGATTGCAGCTCTGAGAGAAAGCACAGAGGGTGAGTGGATGCCGCATTTCCAGAGGGATTTTTACTGCCCACAGACCAGGAGATTCACAGGCAGAACAGCACCACGGGTTGCCAGCGCCGCTGGTTTGACCGGCACGGCCGCACGGCCTGAGCCCTGAGGCAGGGAGCAGTGGCTCCTACTGCAGAGTGAGTGAGACTGGGTTCCGTGTAAGCCAGCAAGGGGAGCTGAAACAGGGAGTCAAGCCAGGAGATTCCCGGGCAAAAACACGCCACGAATCTCAGAGCCGCCGCTTCAGCTGACGCAACGGCTCACAGGGCAGCGGATTTTTACTGCCCACAGACCAGGAGATTCACAGGCGGAAGAGCCCACGGGTCACCAGCACTGTTGGTTTGACCGGCACGGCCGTTCGGCCTGCGCCCTGAGGCAGGGGGCGGCAGCTCCTTCTGCAGAGTGAGTGAAACTGAGTCCCCTGTAAGCCAGCAAGGGGAGCTGAAACAGAGAGTCAAGACAGGAGATTCCTGGGCAAAGAAAGTGCCACAGGAAACACAACTGAACCCGAGTCGGTCCAGCTCTGTGGAGGAGGGGCGTCCTGCATTAGGAAACACCCTGCAGTTCCCAGGGCAATTTGCCGTAACCAAGGCAACCGGCCACTACAGAGACTCCGTCACTAAAGGGGCGGGCCAACATAGCGGAAGCAGTTCTAACTACACCCATATAAACAGGACTATAAGGAAGTTCACAAGGAAGCTGGGCGGAGCCCACAGCAGCTCAGCGAAGCCTCTGCAGGCTGAGTATGACTAGGCTGCCACGTTGTGGGCAGGGAAAACAACAGCAAGACAGCAGAAAATCATAAAGCCCTAACTCTCTGGGACAGAACACCTGGGGGGAAGAAAAGGGGGTTTATGAGTTCTGCTGCTGCAGACTTAAAATTACCAAAATCAGAAAGACAGCAACTACAAAGTTGATAGGCGGGTAAATCTACAAAGATGGGAAGAAACCAGCGCAAAAAGGAGGAAAACACCCAAAATCAGATGCCTTCTCCTCCTACAAGGGAGCACAACTCCCCACCAGCAAGGGAACAAGACTGGATGGAGAATGAGTGTGATGAAATGACAGAATCAGCTTTCAGAAAGTGGATAATTAGAAACTTTCGTGAGCTAAAAGAACATGTTCTAACCCAATGCAAAGAAACTAAGAACCTTGAAAAAAGATTTGACGAAATGCTAACGAGAATGGACAACTTAGAGAGGAATATGAGTGAATTGATGGAGCTGAAAAACACAACATGAGAACTTCGCGAAGCATGCACAAGTTTCAACAGCCGAATTGACCAAGCAGAAGAAAGGATATCAGAGGTAGAAGATCAACTCAATGAAATAAAACGAGAAGGTAAGATTAGAGAAAACAGGGTAAAAAGGAATGAACAAAGTCAACAAGAAATATGGGACTATGTGAAAAGACCTAATCTACGTTTGATAGGGGTACCTGAATGTGATGAAGAGAATGCATCCAAGCTGGAAAATACTCTCCAGGATATTATCCAGGAAAACTTCCCCAACCTAGGAAGGCAGGCCAATATTCAAGTCCAGGAAATACAGAGAACACCACAAAGATATTGCTCTAGAAGAGCAACCCCGAGGCACATAATCATCAGATTCACCAGGGTTGAAATGAAGGAGAAAATACTAAGAGCAGCCAGAGAGAAAGGGCGGGTTCCCCACAAAGGGAAGCCCATCAGACTCACAGCAGATCTCTCAGCAGAAACCCTACAAGCCAGAAGAGAGTGGGGGCCAATATTCGACATCCTTAAAGAAAAGAACTTTCAACCCAGAATTTCATATCCAGCCAAACTAAGCTTCATAAGTGAAGGAAAAATAAAATCGTTTGTGAACAAGCAAGTACTCAGAGATTTCATCACCACCAGACCAGCTTTACAAGAGCTCCTGAAGGAGGCACTACACATAGAAAAGAACAACCAGAACCAGCCACTCCAAAAACACATGAAATGGTAAAGAGCATCAACACAATGAAGAATCTGCATCAACCAATGAGCAAAACAGTCAACTAGCATCAAAATGACAGGATCAAATTCACACATAACAATATTAACCCTAAATGTAAACGGACTAAATGCCCCAATCAAAAGACACAGACTGGCAAATTGGATAAAAAGCCAAAACCCATCAGTGTGCTGTATCCAGGAAACCCACCTCACATGCAAGGATACACAAAGGCTCAAAATAAAGGGATGGAGGAAGATTTACCAAGCAAACGGAGAGCAAAAAAAAGCAGGAGTGGAAATTCTCATCTCTGATAAAATAGACTTTAAAGCAACAAAGATCAAAAGAGACAAAGAAGGATATTACATAATGGTAAAAGGATCAATGCAACAAGAAGAGCTAATGATCCTAAATATATATGCACCTAATACAGGAGCACCCAGATACATAAGGCAAGTTCTTAAATAATTACAAAGAGACCTAGACTCCCACACAATAATAGTGGGAGACTTCAACACACCATTGTCAATATTAGACAGATCATTGAGACAGAAAATTAACAAGGATATCCAGGACTTGAACTCGGACCTGGAACAAGCAAACCTAATAGACATTTACAGAACTCTCCACCCTAAATCCACAGAATATACATTCTTCTCAGCACCACATGACACCTACTCTAAAATTGACCACATAATTGGAAGTAAATAACTCCTCAGCAAATGCAAAAGAATGAAAACCATAAGAAACAGTCTCTCAGACCACAGTGCAATCAAGTTAAAACTCAAAATTCAGGCACCAATCCAGAACCGCACAGCTTCATGGAAAATGAACAACTTTCTCCTGAATGTTGACTGGATAAACACTGAAATGAAGGCAGAAATAAAGATGTTCTTCGAAACCAATGAGAATGAAGACACCACATACAAGAATCTCTGGGACACATTTAAAGCAGTCTCTAGAGGAAAATATATAGCAATAAGTGCACACATGAGAAGAAAGGAGAGATCTAAAATTGACACCCTATCGTCAAAATTGAAAGAGCTAGAGGAGCAAGGTCAAAAAACTCAAAACCTAGCAGAAGACAAGAAATAACTAAGATCAAAGCAGAATTGAAGGAGATAGAGACACGAAAAACCCTGCAAAAAAATCAGTAAATCCAGGAGCTGGATTTTTGAAAAGATCAACACAATAGACCACTAGCCAGACTAATAAAAAAGAAAAGAGAGAATAACCAAATAGATGCAATAAAAAGTGATAAAGTGGATATCACCACAGATTCCACAGAAATTCAAACCATCATCAGACATTATTACAAACAACTCTATGCACATAAACTAGAAAATCGAGAAGAAATGGATAAATTCCTGGACAGTTGCCTCCTCCCAAGCCTAAACCAGGAAGAAGTCAAAACCCTGAATAGACCAATAACAAGGTCTGAAGTCAAGGCAGCAATTAAGAGCCTACTGCCCAAAAAAAGCCCAGGTCCAGATGGGTTCACAGCCGAATTCTTCCACATATACAAAGAGGAACTGGTACCATTCCTACTGAAACTATTCCAAATAATCCAAAAAGAAGGAATCCTTCCCAAATCATTTTATGAGACCAACATCATCCTAATACCAAAACCTGGCAGAGACTCAACAAGAAAAGAAAACTACAGGCCAATATCCATGATGAACATAGATGCAAAAATCTTCAATAAAATACTGGCAAGCCGATTGCAACAGCACATCAAAAAGCTTATCCACCATGATCAAGTAGGATTCATCCCGGGGATGCAAGGCTGGTTCAATATACGCAAGTCTATAAATGTAATTCACCACATAAACAGAACCAAAGACAAAAACCACATGACTATCTCAATTGATGCAGAGAAGGCCTTCGACAAAATTCAATAGCCCTTTATGCTAAAAACTCTCAATAAACTAGGTATTGATGGAACGTATCTCAAAATAATAAAAGCTATTTATGACAAACCAATAGCCAATATCATAAAGAATGGGCAAAAACTGGAAGCATTCCTTTTGAAATCTGGCACTAGACAAGGATGCCCTCTCTCACCACTCCTATTCAATATAGTACTGGAAGTTCTAGCCAGAGCAATCAAGCAAGAAAAAGAAATAAAGGGTATTCAATTAGGAAAGGAGGAAGTCAAATTGTCTCTATTTGCAGACGACATGATTTTATATCTAGAAGACCCCATCACCTCAGCCCAAAATCTCCTGAAACTGATAAGCAACTTCAGCAAAGTCTCAGGATACAAAATCAATGTGCAAAAATCACAAGCATTCCTATACACCAATAACAGACTTAAAGAGAGCCAAATCAAGAACGAACTGCCATTCACAATAGCTACAAAGAGAATAAAATACCTAGGAATACAACTAACAAGGAACGTAAAGGACCTCTTCAAGGAGAACTACAAACCACTGCTCAACGAAATAAGAGAGGACACAAACAGATGCAGAAACATTCCATGTTCATGGTTAGGAAGAATCAATATCGTGAAAATGGCCATACTGCCCAAAGTAATTTACAGATTCAACGCTATACCCATCAAGCTACCAATTACTTTCTTCACAGAACTGGAAAAAACCACCTTAAACTTCATATGGAACCAAAAGAGAGCCTGCATAGCCAAGTCACTTCTAAGCAAAAAGAAAAAAGAAGGAGGCATCACACTACTGGACATCAAACTATACTACAAGGCTACAGTAATCAAAACAGCATGGTACTGGTACCAAAACAGAGATATAGACCAATGGAACAGAACAGAGGCGTTGGAGGTGACACAACATATCTACAACCACCCGATCTTTGACAAACCTGACAAAAACAAGCCATGGGGAAAGGAATCCCTGTTCAATAAGTGGTGTTGGGAAAACTGGCTAGCCATATGCAGAAAGCAGAAACTCGACCCTTTCCTGACACCTTACACTAAAATTAACTCCAGATGGATTAAAGACTTAAACATAAGACCTAACACCATAAAAACCCTGGAAGAAAACCTAGGCAAAACCATTCAGGACATAGGTGTAGGCAAGGACTTTATGACCAAAACACCAAAAGCATTGGCAACAAAAGCCAAAATAGACAAATGGGACCTAATCAAACTCCACAGCTTCTGCACGGCGAAAAAAACAGTCATTAGAGTGAATCGGCAACCAACAGAATGGGAAAAAATTTTTGCAGACTACCCATCTGACAAAGGGCTGATATCCAGAATTTACAACGAACTAAAACAGATTTACAAGAAAAAAACAAACAAGCCCATTCAAAAATGGGTGAAGGATATGAACAGATACTTTACAAAAGAAGACATACATGATGCTAACAAGCATATGAAAAAATGCTCATCATCACTGGTCATTAGAGAAATGCAAATCAAAACTACACTGAGATACCATCTCACGCCAGTTAGAATGGCGATCATTAAAAAATCTGGAAACAACAGATGCTGGATAGGATGTGGAGAAATAGGAACACTGTTACACTGTTGGTGGGAGTGTAAATTAGTTCAACCATTGTGGAAGACAGTGTGGCGATTCCTCAAGGACCTAGAAATAGAAATTCAATTTGACCCAGCAATCCCATTACTGGGTATATATCCAAAGGATTATAAATCGTTCTAGTATAAAGACACATGCACATGAATGTTCATTGCAGCACAGTTTACAATAGCAAAGACCTGGAACCAACCCAAATGCCCATCGATGATAGACTGGACAGGAAAAATGTGGCACATATACACCATGGAATATTATGCAGCCATCAAAAACGATGAGTCCGCATCCTTTGTAGGGACATGAATGAACCTGGAAACCATCATTCTCAGCAAACTGACACAAGAACACAAAATCAAACACCACATGTTCTCACTCATAGGCGGGTGTTGAACAATGAGAACACATGGACACAGGGAGGGGAGCACTATACACTGGGGTTTGTTGGGGGGGAGTGGGGGGAGAGCGGGGGGGGTGGGGAGTTGGGGAGGGATAGCATGGGGAGAAATGCCAGATACAGGTGAAGGGGAGGAAGGCAGCCAATCACACTGCCACGTATGCACCTATGCAACAACCTTGCATGTTTTTCACATGTACCCCAAAACCTAAAATGAAATAAAAATAAAAATAAAAATAAAAAAACAAGAAAAACAGTATGCAAGTATCTAAAAAAATTCAAAATATAGAAGGGGACAGAAAATCGTAAGGAAAATTTGGTTAACAGATTTGAAGTCACAGCTACAGGAGAAACATAAGTTCTCTAGTGTTCTATAGCACTTCAGGGTGAATATGATTAACAATAATTTATATTTTCAAAAAGCTAGAAGACAGGATTTTGAACTTTCATAACACATAGAAATGATAAATGTTTGAGGTGAGAAATATGCTAATTACCCTTATTCAATTATTACACATTATATACAAGTATTAAAATATCACTCTACATTCCATAAATATGTACAACTGTTACAGGTCAACTAAAAGTAAAAGGAAAATCAATTAAAATAGAACTGCCACATTATTCTGCAATCTCACTTCTGGGTATATGTCAAAAGGAAATGTAGTCAGTATGTTGAAGAAATACCTGCACTCCCATGTTCATTGCAGCATTCTTCACAATAGCCAAGATATGGAATCAACCTAAGTGTCCGTCAATAAATAAATGGATTAAAAAAATTTGATCTATGCTCAATTGAGTGATTTTTAGTCTTAAAAAAGAAGAAAATCTTGTCACTTATGGCAACAGGGATAAACCTAGGGGACATTATGTTAAGTGAAATAAACCAAGACAGAAAGACAAATGTCACATGATCTCACTTACATGAGGGATCTAAAAAAGTTGAACCCATAGAAGTAGAGAGTAGAATGGTAGTTACCAGGGGCTGAGATGGGGAATGAGTGGTTTGACTAGATGTTGGTCAAAGAATATGAAATTTCAGTTAGATAAGATAAAAACTTCCACAGAGCTACTTTACAGCATGGTGACTACAGTTAATAGCAATCTGCTGTAGTCTAAAAATCTCTACAAGAGTAGATTTTAAATAATCTTATCACAAAAAATGTAACACTGCTAGTAAATAAATATATGAATTAGCTCAATGTGTGAGTATATATATATATATATATATATATATTTCAAAATATCATGCTGTTTACAATAAATTTATACAACTGTGTCAATTAATTTTTTTAATTAAAAATAGGTCTAAATTGTAAATCATCAGTAAAATTTATATAGGAATAGAATTCATGTGCATAATAGAGAACTTCTTATAGTTGAAAATATTTAAAAACAATTATCACAAATATATTGTTGAACACTGTATAAAATAAAGTCCATGAAAACTTTTGAGTCAAATGACCAAGCTCTATCAAATATAAGAATTTAAGGAAACAAAGATAATATTTTAAATATTTATTCCCAGTCTATTTTAGTCTTATGAATCTGTGCCTTATTCTTAAATATATAATTAGAACAAGAAAACAACCTTTTACTCAGCCTCCTAGCAGTTAGAAATTGGGCACAATCACATTAGTAGTAGCTTCGGCCCCAGATTCAAGGTGTGAAAATGTGAAGTTGCCTACAAAAGTCCAAGAAGAAAGACACAGGGCACTTCAACATTTATTAATTCCAGCATTAACTTTTATTTATATACAGTGATGGTCACTTGCTATGGAAGCCTAAAAATATTTAACAGATTTTTAAGTCCTAATTACTATTCAGAATCCACAAACTAAAAAGAATATGCTCTGTAGCCTTTTACCAAGGACCCAATTGTACAAGGGCTTCTTGCCAGGTAGATGTCTTAGAAAGATATTTAGCCTGAAAGCCACATGGTTGCCAAAGAATGTTTTATTTTATTTCTTTGTTCTCTTATATCTAATAATCCCTTAATCATTTTGAATACTCTCTCTCTTTTTTTTTTTTCTATATCTTTTACGTAGAAGGCTTTTAGAAGTGTGTCATGGAAGCAGAAGCTCAGACTTACCTCCTGAGCATCTATGGAAAATTAAGAGTTGGTTTTATAACAGTTCTCTCAAATGAGCTAAGTATAACCAAGCATAGGCTCCCACTTAAGGCATTACATTTTTAGAGAATACTGAAAAGGTAGAGATCCTTCAAACTATCTGGGATGATGGAAAAGCTTTGGAGTTCCAAGGAATGGCAGAGGGGGAATAAGGATGGCACCTGAATGTGGTGTAGAAGTTCCAGGGACCAGTTTCTCAGAGTCCTGAGAAGACCATTGTTCTGCATGACTGCATGATTCCTCTGGGGATATTCTCACCCAGGATGCTCCTTCACTATTATTATTATTATTACTATTACTATTATTTTGAGAATCAGCATCTTTCTCTACCATCCAGGCTGGAGTAAAGTGGCAGGATTGGAACTTCAACCGTATGGGCTCAAGCTATTATCTCACATCAGCCTCCTGAGTATCGGGGGTTACAGGTGCACACCACCATGCCCAGCTAATTTTTCAAATTTTGTAGAGATGGGATTGATGGATGTCTCACTATTCTGCCAGACAGGTCTCAAACTCCTGGCCCCAAGCAATCCTCCAGCCTTAGGCTTCCAAGGTCTGGCCAACATCATTTTTCTATGATCTTTCTTTTGTCCTTTCATTAAATTTCTTTTCTTCTTAAGTTAATGAGAAAATAATTCTTTGCTTTACAATGAGAAATCTTGATGAGTATACTTGTTGTGAAACAACCTTAAATAGGTAAGTAGAAGAAAAAATCAAAAAATCTTTATGAGATTCTAAAAAGCAGGCTTGTTATGGCCAGAAATAGGATGGTAAAAAGAGGTATCCTGTAGCTTAGCAGAGAGTAAGAAAGGTGTCAAAAATAAGAGACTCATCACATATATATTTAGGAAAGGACTGCTTGTAACATCTATTAATTCACAACACTTAAAAAGAAAATGAAATTTTAGTCAGTGCCTTCTATGTTTTAAGAAGGGAGTTTAAAGGAAAGAATTATGATTCTATAATTAATGTCAGATTTATTATGTCTCCATCCCATATTTTGTGTGAAACCGTGTCAACAAATTCTGACTGCTAAAGTATTGATTTTAAACTTGACTCACCAACTTCACAGGGGTTAGTTCAGATGTGAAAAATCTTGAATTATAAGCTTCCTGAATACACGAGATTTGTTTTTATTTTGCTGCTCTAGTATTGTTATTATTTTTTTTCGGTAAGAAAAAAGAAGGCAGAAAATTCATGGTCAGGAGATTCCTAGTCAGGAGATTCACAGTCAGAAGATCTAGACTGGGTCACAAGAAATGACAGAATTTAAGCATTTGAGCCTGGGAATAAGAATTGTTTTCCATATTCATTTTACTCAGCATTGCACTGTCTTATTGCTCAAGAGCAATCCAGTAGGTCAGATCCACTGGATTCCAAAACTGTTAATGGTTTACTTTCCATTTCTTGCCTTTGCAATTTCTAAAATAAAATTATATCCCACATAACTGAAGAGAAAACAGGGTTCAAGACTCTAGGATATATGCTTCTTTAACATAAAATTATTCAAAATAATGAATTAGCAAATCCTCTTGCAGTTATAATAAGCAAATATAAGTTTTCTCTTCTCTATTGTGAAAGAAATGTCTAAACATTAAGTGCAAAACCAAATTAGGCAGCAGGAGAAGGAAATAAATATGTTGTTTTTATAATAAGGATCATAAAGTCAATATCTTAGCGAAATTCTCAGAAAGCTTGATTTAAAAGTTTATCCAAATTCTGGATTTTAAAAAGTGTCATTTGGTCTATTTATCAGTGGTTTGAGGTCTTAGTTCTGCAGCGACATCTTACGGGCTTGGTTAGCAGGCACAACCATTTAATAATGTCTGGCAGAGCTGATCATTGTTCTAACAGATTTGATGCAAATAGAATCTCTGCCTGTGCTTTGAATGTGGAAGTAATTAAACCAATGCTATGAAGACTTTTACTTTTTTCTATCTTGTTGCTTATCTAAAATTTCCTTATCATAGCAACTGTATAATTTTTAAGACACTCCAAAATATGTACTGAGATCTGAAATTCTCACTACATATTCCAAGTTAGGATAGAAAAGGAGAAGGAAGCTGTTGAATAGTGAAATAAGACAGCAGTAAAAGATCACAGTACAGCTGGTGTTTGTTGGCAAGAGTTTCCACTTAAAAATTTGCAGCAGTGCAAATGCCTCTATTATTATTGGCACTTTTCACTGTTCGTGATCACCAGGAGTGAAGAAAAAAAGAAAGAAAAGAAAAGAAAATTAAATTCTTTGAAACTCAGAGAAGAAAACTGTGAAATTCCTTTTAGTGCATAAATTTAGTCTTTTCTTCTTTTGATTGTGTTCTTTTTACAGAACACATTGCATTATACTCTAGAAGGAAAAAAGGTGATTCTGTTTTCATATTTTTATGATTAGAGTCATATTCTTAAGATCTATAATGTAGATTATAGCACCATTTTATTATCTGCTACAAGAAATATAGTTAATTATCTCTGAATTAATAATCTTACATTTCATTTTGCTTCATATTTACTAGTGTGGAATATGCTATTGAGAGAAAATTTCCTAGAAGGCAAAAGCTTTGCACACAGTAAGATTTCACTCAATTTCCGCATATATTGTCTATTGTGTTCTACAATGTAGAATAAGTAATTTATCCCAAAAAGAGGCCATAATAAAAAGGAAAAATATAAAATATATGACACTAAAAATCCCGTTAAATCTCGATCAATCAGTGAATGAAGCACTAATTGTAGCGACAACACATTCTACCTGAATGAGAAGAGAAAATTGCAGTATGCTTCTATGAATACATAGCAGCTCTTCCGTGCCATTGTTATCACTGTTAAGTGAAGATCAAGGTGAATCGTTGTCTAATATCTTGTGATCTTGCTCACATATAAAAATTGACAGTGCATTTCATTATTTATGATTGCATTTTAAGGACTCTGGACATTTTTATGAGTGCCACAGGACTTCTAGAAAATAAATGCATCTTTGGAGAACCATGTGTCCAGTGACAAGATAAACTTAGGTTGTATACTGCTGAGATTCTCTGGCAAATGAGCATTGCATGCCTTAATTTTCTAAGCCCATCAATTAGAAAAGGCTGACCCTATGACTTAAAATTGCATGCTGCATGATTAGAAACAAAGAAAACAATATATCTTAAAGAATTATTTGTGCTTCACACACGTCAAATGAGGTTGGATGATTTTAATTGAATATTAGTAGCTTTGCTAGAAAAAGAAAAATAAGAAGTTAATCTTTTCTTATTGATGATGTGAAATATGATGACTTTTATTTCAGTTATGTGATCTAGAGGTAGCAATCACTTATCCACATAAGTGTAGAAAGCAGTTGGCAATGTGAAATGAATATAGGAGAAATGTGAGACAACAGTTATACAGATTTGAAGAAGAGTATTAGATGAAATTTATCTAATTAATGCACTTTGGTAAATTCATGAAATATGTATTATAGAAAGGAATGTCTACAATACCCATATCCTGAATAGTGGATTTTTCTAGAAATGGAAATTTTTGTCAAGATGCTATGCATATATCCTTTGTAATAGTATCACACTGCTAGCTGATTAGTTTGAGGATAATCATTTTCAAACTTGATTGAGATTCAATGTTACCATGAGGAACACTGACTCATTTCTGAAATATAAAGGTAACTACTGGCAGGAACGTCAGAGACATTAGAATCAAAGTGACTCTATCTTGAATAGGTGCTGTGTAAAATGAGGCTGAGACCTACTGAGCTGTATTACCAGGAAGTTAGGCATTCTAAGTCACAGGATGAGATAGAAAGTCAGTACAAGGTACAGGTCATAAACACTTTGCTAATAAAACAGGTTGCAGGAAAGAAGCTGGTCAAAACCTACCAAAACCAAGATGGTAATGAAAACCAAGATGGTAATGAAAGTGACCTCTGGTCCTCCTCACTACTCATTATATGCTAATTATAATATATTAGCATGCTAAAAGACACTCCCACCAGAGCCATGACATTTTACAAATGCCACGGCAATGTCTGGAAGCTACCTTCTATTGTCTAAAAGGGGGAGGAATGCTCAGTTGTGGGAATTGGCCACCCCTTTCCTGGAAAACTCATGAATAATTCACCTCTCGTTTAGCATATACTCAAGAAATAACATAAGTATACTCAGTTGAGCAGCCCGCACCACGGCTCTGCTCAAAGAGCATGAGCCAAAGAATGAAGTAGCCATTCTTTCTTTCTTTGCTTTCCTAATAAACTTGAATTCTCTTTTGTGCCAGGTCCAAGAACCCTCTTTTGAGGTCTGGATCAGGACCCCTTTCTGGTAACAGGAATAGAAGATCTACAGGAATAAATACTTCACAGACAAGGCAACTTCTCAGTTCAGAATATGATGCTACTCTACGCATAGATGATAATTGATACCAACATGAGCATATGTCACCATTAGGTATCAATATGAGCATGCAGTCCTTCAAGACTTGTAGATGTTTAAAGTTAAGATTTTAAAATATAAAGCAATTTATCCAATTTAAGTATGTAATTATGGATAACTGGAATTTGGCTACCTACCACTATAAAAATTATAAAAAAAGACAAATTTGCTTAAGATAGCAGACAGGAAATATATTTTTAAAAATAACCAACTTGAAAAAAAACAAGGTTTTACCACTAGTTTCCTTTTAGGGTATAGGTAGATTCGGCTTCATCTATTTTTTGAGAAGTGATATGAGATTGAATCAACTGGAGGAAAATGACAGCTTTTTCTCTGCCAAAATATTTTTAAAGCAAATACGAAGACAACTGGAAGCAACACACATAAACTGATGGGTTCCAACATTCTGTTTCTAATTGGCTAATTTCATATTAGCAGTTTTACATCTTTTCTTCTGATGTGAATCATCATGGGGAAAGAAAACAAGGCAAATGATTTCCTGGCTGAGAAAAACATCTTTGCTTCATTACATAATTTTAATTTGTTCTGCTTTCTATTCTGAACACTGAGAACTCAATAGAGAAAATGTTGCTTTTTAACGTATAACTGTATGCATTTATATAGCTATGTACATTTAAAATGTTAAAAAGCCAACTTTCACCCCATTCCATTGTTTCTCACATTGTGCCTTTCAAAATTAAAGTCTGTGATGCCTATTAAATGCAGATTTGGTTCCATCAGTTATTGAGATATTATTTTTCAGGAAAATATAATGTATCAGTATACACAGTCTCACTTAAGTAGGGCCTAGAGATAGTCTCTCAGCCAAAGTCATACTCTTTACCTAATTAGATTGGAGTAAGCCACATGTACTTGTGAAGTGGTTGATACTAAAATATTAACATAGCTCTAATAAGAGCTGTCATTTGATATGTATTTACAATATATAGAAACTCACAGAACATTTTTCTTACTGACAGGGCTTAGAGAACAAAAATTAAAGTGCTAATCCAGTTATGAAGAAAAGTCCTTGGTAACAATTAAAATTTTAAGTTGGTCTCAGAAGGCCTACTTACTAAGAATAAGGGAAAACTGGAAATAGATGGGTCCTCACAGACACTAAACCTCTAGTTCCAATTATTTAATCTCTTACCTGATTATAGTGATCATTGCCCTTAGGCTAACACCCTGGCAAAGCAAACTTAATTATACTTCTGATGAATATCTCATATAAAACTTCAAGTTATCTCTAAAATGTTGTATCTGCAATAATTGTCACTCAGCAAAAACAAAACAAAATAACAGAAAAACTAACCAAGCATATGAAGAGACAAAATCATATTATCACATAGAGAAAACCCAGGTAAGACAAAGAGTCTCATTAAGATCCATATAACGGTGGTAAGGGTCCCAAACTTTAAATCAAGTAGTTTCTATGACTTCAGAAATATCAACAGGTTAGAGTAAAAACTTTGATGGAGAACTGAAAGCAATAAAAAAAAGCAAATGAAAATTTTACTGTGAAAAATAATATGTAAAATCTTGAAAGAAGAGCTCAAAAGAAGGTATAATAGGAGATTACACTTAGTTGAGAATAGGATTAATTGCTCTGTAGGTCAAAAGTAAACATTCAGATTGAATTACAGAGAGAAAAAGGTATGAAATACTGAAACACTGAAACAGTATCATACATATCAAAAGTTATAATGTTTAAAAATAAAAGAAGTATGCCTCCTAAAATGGTTTGCATTAATATTTTACTAGACTTTATAGCCTAGTAGCGTAAGCCAAAAACAAAGATTTAAGAAAAAATTTATAAACCTGTCATTTTCACATATGACATAATAACTTTCATAGAAAATAAAACCTAGAAGATGTTAAGTTTAACATATACATTATAAAATAAATTAGGTGCAAGAACAATTAGGAAAAAAAGGCATAAAAAATTTAAAATGCAATTTAAAATAGATGACTTTTAAATATCATAAAACACCAGATATCTAGGCACAAATGTAACCAACCATAAATGCACACAATTTCTTTGGAAAGAAATTTAAAATAATATTGAGAATTTTTTAATGTTCATAAGTTGAAGGAGATAACAGAGTCATAGACTGAATACTCATTTTTTCAAAGACAACAATTTTCACAAACTGATCTATGACTTTAGTGTAATCTTAAAATTTCTAGTCATTTTAATACAAAAATCAATGCTGATTTAAATTTTATATAGGAATATAAAGTGTAATAGAGCAGGATATACTGAAAGAAGAATAAAGTGTGAGGACTTAATCTGCTAGATCTCAAGATTTCATAGATATACACCCTAAAGCAAATTTTTCAATCATGTCATGATTGACATTTTTGGCGAGAAAGATTTTTTTGTTCTCGGAAGCTATCTTATGACTGGAAAATGTTTTTCCACATCCTTATTCTCTCCCCACTTATGCATCCACAGTAACCACTCCTTACAGTTGTAATATACATAAATGCCATCAGATGTCAAATGTCTTCTGGGGCGGGGGAAGAACCACCCCCACTGAGAATCAATAAAAAACTTCATGCCTATATGTAACAAAAACCATATGTAAGAATATTGAAAAATTAATGTTTGTATTAGCCAAAAGCATTAACCACCCAAATATTTATAAACATTAGGGCCGGGCGTGGTGGCTCACGCCTGTAATCCCAGCACTTTGGGAGGCCGAGGTGGGTGGATCACGAGGTCAAGAGATCGAGACCATCCTGGTCAACATGGTGAAACCCCGTCTCTACTAAAAATACGAAAAAATTAGCTGGGCATGGTGGCGCTTACCTGTAATCCCAGCTACTCAGGAGGCTGAGGCAGGAGAATTGCCTGAACCCGGGAGGCAGAGGTTGCGGTGAGCCAAGATCTCGCCATTGCACTCCAGCCTGGGTGACAAGAGCGAAACTCCATCTCAAAAAAAAAAAGAAAAGAAAAGAAAAAGAAACATTAGAGGAATTAAATAATAAGTATATTATTATAACTGTATTCCATAAACACTGACACTAGCTAGTTTCAATTATACACAAGCATACAAATATATTGTACTAGCATAATATTGAGAAAATACAACCAGACCAGAAAAGAATATCTGCTCTATGATTCTATTTATATAAGTATAAAACACAGGCAAAGCTAATATGTAGTATTAATAATCAACATAGTGGTTATCTTTGCAGAGAAAGAGGAGGAAGAGATTAGAGATTACAAAAAGGCATTTTGGGCTTCTGATAATGTTCTATTTTTAAATGAATTTTTATTGCCTTGATTTGTTTTGTATTAATACATCAAAATCTCCAAGTTCATTGGTGTATATCTCTGTAGATATATTAATTCAATAAAACTTTTAAAATGTTCAAGTCTATCAAAAATTAATTATGAATGTAAAAAAAAGAAACAGAACAGGTGGCACAAATAGAAAATGCCTACATTTTTTCCTCATGCTGGATGCTTACTGCCCTTGATCTAACTTGAAGTTCTTCAGCTTTGAAACTTGGTCTGGCTTCCTTGCTCCTCAGCTTTCAGATGGCCTACTGTGGGACCTTTTGATTGTGTGAGTTTAATATTCCTTAATAAATTCCCCTTTATATATATATATATCCTCCATATATATCCACATATACTTATATATGTGTGTGAATCTTTGCAGATCGGCCACTTGCTTGATAAGAACTTGTGTCTGTTTTTCCACAATTTTATCTCTTTCTCTACAGGAGATTAGACTTTCACTCAGGGAAACCTTAGCAGATTTGAGGCTTTGTATCTGCTCCTGAAGCCAGGAGTTAAAATCTCTGAGTTTATATTTTCTTTCATCACTTTTTCCAGTGAACTTAGGAGCAATCAACCAACTTCATTATCTTCCTTGGTTCTCCACATATGGTCAAAGGTTATTATTTATAGAGTCATTAAACTCCTTGCCTCTCACAAGCAGTGAATTAAAAGTGTCAAATGCATTTATTTCACATAACTCTTTAAACAGTTCATGCCAAAGACTATCAGCGTTCTCCATACTATTAGAAGTAGAGTCCTTAGCATTTTGGGGTCTAATCATATTAAATAGCCAACTCTAGAAATCCCAAAACCAATGGAAAAACTCTGTCCTTAATATTATGTTCCTCTAGAACCACTATTGTTACCAAAATCTGTATTAGGGTTTTGTAGAGGGACAGAACTAGTAGGATATATATCTATACATATCTATATCTATATCTATGTCTGAGTTTATTAAGAAGTATTAAACTCATACAATCACAACGTCCCACAATAGGCTCTCTGCAGGCTGAAGTTCAAGGAAACCAGTCTGAGTCCCAAAGCCAAAGAACTTTTAGTTTGATGTTCATAGGTAGGAAGCATCCAGCATGGGAGAAAGATGTAGGCTGTGAGGCTAAGCCAGTCTAGTCTTTTCAGATTATTCTGCCTGATTTGTATCCTAACTTCACTGGTAGCTGATTAGATGGTGCCCACCCAGATTAAGGGTGAGTTTGCTTTTCCCATCGACTCAAATTTTAATATCCTTTGACAACACCCTCACAGACACACCCAGGATCAACACTTTGTACCCTTTAATCCAATCAAGTTGACACTCAGTATTAACCATCAAACCTTCCAATTCTGATATTTCAAATAGTATTCTGCATTTCATAAACTGCTTTTTAATGTCTATTCTGGCACTTTCAGAATTTCACACCATAGAAATTAATTTTATCAAATAATATTTCTTAGCTCAACGTCACTAATCATCACAGAAATGCAAAGCAAAACCACAATGAGATATTACTTGAGTCAGAGTGGCTACTATAGAAATGTTTTTTTAAAAAAGCAAAAAGCAGATGTTGGCAAGGATGTGGAGAAAAGGAAATTTTAGACATTGCTAGAAGGAATGTAAACTAGTACAGCCAGTATGAAAAATAGTATAAATATTTTTCCAAAAACTAAAAACAGAATTATCATTCAGTTCAGCAATCCCACTACTCGGTATCTACTCAAAAGACAAGAAATGGATATAACAAAGGGGTATCTGTACCCTATGTCTATTGCAGCACTATTCACAAAAGCAAAGATATGGGATCAGCCTAAGTGTTCATGAAGGGATGAATGGATGAAGAAAACATAATATAAATACACAATGGAATAAAAAAATAATAAAATCATGTCCTTTGCAGCAACATGGATGAAACTGGAGGTCATTACCTTCAGTGAAATAAAGACTGCATAAAAAGTCAAGCATTGCATGTTATTGTAAGCAGCTTAACTCCAGAATGCATTTTAAAACATTTTCCCCTTTTCACTTTTCTTCCTAGTCTCCATCTAACCTTGAAGCAAACTGCAGAAGCTTTTTGTTCTTAACCTTAAAATAGACTTCACATCCCTCCCTTTCCCACTATATATTTCCTTCACATTTATCTAACTGTATGCTAGTATCTAATTATGTGCCTACTTAGAAGTTCTGCAGGCTAATCTTGAAATTCACAGATTAAGCCTGGTGACCCAGCCTGCAAAAAGGTTAGCTAGTCAACAACCCAGCCGCTCTTGAGATGACGCCAGTGTGTACTCCAGGTGAACTGATGCCCAAGATAAGCCACAAAACAAGACACATAGACATTGTACTCAGCACAATTCCCCCATGCCTCCTATATCAAGTTTCCCTTTTTAAACCCTTACCTTCTCCCCAGAAATTCCAAGTGGTTACTTTGGATGTAACTCTGGCCACTTCCTCATTACTGGTTTTGATGAAGTCACTTTATTCACTCTTGTTATCTGGCTCTGAAACTGCTGAGTGGCTGGACCTGCATTTGGTTACATTCTCATGTATATGGGAGCTAAAAAATTTGAACACATGGAGGCAGAGAGTGGAAAAATAGATGAGCCATTGGGAAGTGTGAGTAGAGGGGAGAACAAAAAATGAAAATAAATGTGCTAAAAGGTACAAACATACAGTAAGATAGAATAAATTCAATGTTTGAAAGCACAGTAAGATGACTATATTTAAAAAAAAATGTACTTGGGTAATAACAACCTACTTAACCCCCTTTGATCACTGTGCATTCGACTCATCTAAAAGTCTTGTCATCCACCACATACATTTGTATAAATAAAAACAGGAAACAAATATTTTTTCATTAAATTTAATCTTATTAGACAATATTTTTTAGCATTGAAGTGCAGAGCTTGAAAATTCACTAATCCCTAAAAACATCAATTATTATACCACATAATAATTTGCTTAGAGAAAAACTTGATTTACAGTTATTATATGTCATGATTAAAATTAAGATTACTTAATCTATATCTTCACTCTATTTGTTATCACAACTTATTTCTATTTCCTTCATCACAATGCAGTGAAAATTATACTGGTCACATACATATTCAGAATAGATAGCTCTGCATCCTGGTTTTACAAATAGCTAGTTCTATTTCCTCATCACTAAACCATAGTCCTGTTATAAGGATTACAAGAGATCACATATATTAAATTGTGCCTTGTCAATTATAAAGCCTTATAAAAGAACGGTTAATAACCTTAACAATCAGAGTCTTTTTCTTCCTGAAGAAGTATGACTGCCAAAAGCAGACTATACTTCTGTCATAAATGACTATGCCTAGATTGGTTTATGCAGAAATAAAGGAATTACATGGCATTAAACTACTACAGTGTCCCTTTTGAGTTTGCAAAATTATTTATATTATCATATATTGATATAAAAAAATTGAGATGCTTAATATGTTGCCAAGTCTCTGAAGATACCATTTTCCTATTCATCACATTTACAGCATAATAAATGTAGGAATTTAGTAACTTATGTCATGACAAAAAACAGAATGGCAACTGAAATAAGGATCACTTCCTTTACATTTAAATCTGTTAATCTCTATTTACAATTAACATATAGAAATAGATATTTACATATCAAAATGGAATGATCCAACATGTATAGCTGTATCAATGAATACTCTGCCATCTTTCAGTAATGGCTATATTCACACAATGATTGCTTCTTAGCCAAAACAGATAAATTACAAGGACTCTCCTTGTACATAGAACACATCTATAGTTTAGGAAAACACTATCCTATAGAATGAAATACTATTCTATAATATAAAATTTCACAATAAATTTCTCCAGAAAAAATTCCAGTTCTTTTAATAATGCAGATTTAAATAATTATTTCTATAACCAATTCCCTCAGAAGCATATCTCAACTTTTTATAGAATATTAAAGAAATAAACTAAAAGACATTTTCTTTGAAATGAATTGTATCTTAAACAAATGACCCAGTGGCTAATTGACTAATTTATTTCAAAAGCTCAGATGAATCAGATGTACCAGTGATAGGGTACGGGACTAAAAATTAGTAGAACTTACTATTTTATATTATTATGTCTATTCTCAATTCTGTTCTTTGCTGTACTTTATCTATCAATTTGTAGACGCAGAGAGAAGATAAGTGACTCCAAACTTTTTCAATTTATGTTTTAAGTGTTTTGGGAACCAGACACAGGAGCTTCCATAGCCCTAGACACAGTGTAAATAATGACAATAACTACTGAAGACAGAAACTTGAGAAATTTTATGGTTGCAAGATTCTCCCTGAGGCATGAAAATAGGATCTGGAGGCAGGGAACATAAGGCCGATTCACACTTCAGCTATGACAGGAAATATGCTCTCCATTTACATAGGGTGTTCGCTAAGTAAGTGATTTGTAACTTTACTTCCTCCTCTTCATTTACATAGGGCATACACCAAGAAACCAATGGAAACCTCTACAGTGTATTTAAAATTCCCCAAATTCTGCAGGGAGCCTTTGAGACCCTATGCTTGAGCCTGCTCCCACACATGGAGTTTATTTTTAATAACTTTCTGCTTTTGCTGCTTTGTTCTTTCTTTGCTTTGTTTGTGCATTTTGTCCAATTCTTTGTTCAAGAACCCTCCACTGGTAACATGCCCCATGTGGCATGAGTCAGGCAAAATCACAGATAAATTTAGTTAGAGAGAGACTTTCACAAAATTTTACAAGCCAAATTTACTCTCCAAATTGTAACTTCATTTCAATGTAGTTACACTAAGTTGAAGCTAAAGGAAATAGCTCTTGGAATAACATTTAAAAATCACCCCATTGTCAATTATTTATCTTTGATTCTGGTGCCTCTTCACTTGTGTTACATTGGAATTTTATATTCTTAATCATCTGATGAGGAGCAAATTCACTGTGCAGTGGATAACAATTTCAGTCCAGTGAAACAGGACACACTTATCCACAAGGTACATGAAGCAAATTTACTAAGTATGAATAGTCTGCAAAAGACAACAGAAGCCTAGGACTCTTTGTGAACTGGTCCCCCAATCTTCAGAAAGCTGCCTGGGGTGGACAGAGTGTGGAATGCGTGTGCCCCACTTGCACTGACGATGAGGTACTCCAAAAGGCAGCCTGCTCAGGTTACATGATCATGTGATTCAATGAGTAAAACTCTGAAGGACATCCTGTTTCTAGAGGAGACAGAAACAAGGCCAAGATGTTCGGGGCTGTTCTTCCCTATCCCAGGATAGGGTGATAGGGTGAACTGTCCTGGGCAGTTCTTCCTTATCTCAGGATATTGCACTGTTAGCACATTCTACAGTTATTCTCAGAACTCTACACAAGAAAGAGAGGGGAGAGAAAGTGGGTTGGTTAAGGCCGTCCAGAGACCAACCAACATCTGAATTTACAGAAATCATGGCACATAGATCCTTTCCTCATATCCAGCCTCTGAAAGGCAGCAGGACGTTGAGACATGACATGAAAAACCAAACAGAGAAACCTGAAAAGTTAGCTTTGATCATCAGGCAAGGAAATACTGAAGGATGAGCCAACTTTGTGTATTACAGAAGGAGAAGGAGATGAAATATTGCTGAATTTTAGAATATCTATAGTTGGATTCTATATGTTTACATGATGCTCCAAAAATATACTTTATATTATACCAAGTGCCATAAAAATTATTATAATGAAAATAACTTTTGAGCATAACAATATTTTAGGTTAGGCCCTTGCACCATTGTATAATAGAACAAGCACTAAGATAAAATGGAAGAACAGGTTCTATTACCAGCCTAATCTTTTAAATTTATTTTATTATACTTCAGGTTCTGGGATACATGTGCAGAACATGCAGGTCTGTTACATAGGTATACATGTGCCATGGTGGTTTCCTGCACCTATCAACCTGTCATCTATATTAGATATTTCTCCTAATGCTATCCCTCCCCTAGCACTACCCACTGACAGACACTGATGTGTGATGTTCCCCTCCCTGTGTCCATGTGTTCTTATTTTCAACTTCCACTTACATATGAGAACATGCAGTGCTTGGTATTTTGTTCCTGTGTTAGTTTACTGAGAATGTTGTTAGTCCCTGCAAAGGATATGAACCCATCCTTTTTTATACCTGCATAGCATTCCACTGTATATACATGCTGCATTTTCTTTATCCAGTCTATTATTGATGGACATTTGGGTTGGTTCTAAGTCTTTTCTGTTGTGAATAGTGCTGCTATAAACATACATATACATGTGTCTTTATAGTAGAATGACTTGTAATCCTTGAAAAATCCCCAACTGTCTTCCACAATGATTGAATTAATTGATACACCCACCAACAGTGTAAAAGCATTGCTATTTCTCCACATCCTCTAGAGCATCTGTTGTTTCCTGAGTTTTGAATGATTGCCATTCTAACTGATGTGAGATGGTACCTCATTGTGGTTTTGATTTGCATTTCTCTAATAACCAGTGATGATGAGCTTTTTTTCATATGTTTCTTGGCTGCATAAATGTCTCCTTTTGAAAAGTGTCTGTTCATGTCTTTGCCCACTTGTGGATGGGGTTGTTTTTTTTCTTGTAAATTTGTTTAAGTTCCTTGTAGATTCTGGATATTAGTCCTTTGTCAGATGGATAAATTGCAAAAATTTTCTTCCATTCTGTAGGTTGCCTGTTCACTCTGATAATAGTTTCTTTTCTTGTGCAGAAGTTCTTCAGTTTAATTAGATCCCATTTGTTAATTTTGGCTTTTTTTTTTTTTTGAGTCTGAGTTTCGCTCTTGGTACCCAGGCTAGAGTGCAATGGTGCGATCTCGGCTCACTGCAACCTCTGCCTCCTGGGTTCAGGCAATTCTCCTGCCTCAGCCTCCTGAGTAGCTGGGATTACAGGCATGCTCCACCATGTCCAGCTAATTTTTTGTATTTTTAGTAGAGATGGGGTTTCACCATGTTGACCAGGATGGTCTCGATCTCTTGACCTCGTGATCCACCCGCCTCGGCCTCCCAAAGTGCTGGGATTACAGGTGTGAGCCACCGTGCCCAGCCTAATTTTGGCTTTTATTGCCATTGCTTTTGGTATAGCCAAGACAATCCTAAGCAAAAAGAACAAAGCTGGAGGCATCACACTACCTGACTTCAAACTATACTACAAGGCTACAGTAACCAAAACAGCATGATACTGGTACCAAAACAGATCCATATACCAGTGGAACAGAACAGATGCCTCAGAAATAACGCCACACATCTACAACCATCTGATCTGTAACAAACATGACAAAAACAAGCAATGGGGAAAATATTCCCTATTTAATAAATGGTGTTGGGAAAAGTGGGTAGCCATATGCAGAAAACTGAAACTGGACCCCTTCCTTACACATTATAAAAAATTAACTCAAGATGCATTAGAGACTTAAACATAAGACCTAAAACCATAAAAACTCTAGAAGAAAACCTAGGCAATACCATTCAGGACATAGGCATGGGCAAAGACTTCATGCCTAAAATAGCAGCCTAATCTTAAATAGGCATATGACCTGGGAAAGTCAGTTAATCTTTATGGACTATATCCATACAATAAAATGAAGTCAAGAGAAAGACTGGGCAAATTCTGAGGCCTAAAGCTTAAAACATATAGCTTATTTTCCTTCCACCTCATAGTTGGCACTCTATTTTACACTTTTTTTTCATACTGGGAATGAAATTTCTTGCATACTAGGAATTATCCAAGCTTTTTCACTGAATTTTCTCTATATTCATTTCCTCCTCATCCTGTGCAATTTGAATTTTCTACTCGGCTGAAACTGTATTCCTGTAGTGTTACCTGAAAGTTACCCCAGTATCCTCAGATGCTCTTTAACCCAGGTTTCAAAGGTATTTTAAAATTTCAATTATTAATTTTATTATCTCCTATCCTTCCATTTACACATTTGCACCATTTATTGTAAGTGGTTTTGACTACACCTTCTATTACTTTCTGTTATTACTCCCACATCTAAAAATGTTGCTGGGTATGTTTGTGTGTTAGTAATTATCTGATGAATTATCAGTGTCGTTGGACTTTGCAGATCTTACTCTTTGGACCATTTTGTTTTAGTGGTACATTCAAAATCCTAATAATAATATCTAGATTATTTTGTTCATATAAGAAATATGTTCTTTGCACTGTAAATATGTTCTATAGTTTATTTAAAGTGCCTAATATTCTTAATATTTGGAAAAAAATATAAATTGATTATTGTGTTAGATCACTGTGATATCATGATAATGGAAGTATTTTGACTTTTACTTGATACTTAAATATTCTGTTTTATTTAATATACAAATAATCAAAGAAATATATAGCTGTACCAGTATCAGCAAATAAAAAAGAGACAATCACCAAAGTACAAAAGGACAGCATAGATTTTTAATGTATTTTCATGGTCAGAAAAGTATACCAATTTATGATCAGAAATCAGCAGAATATTATAATTTTAAAAGGTGATAGTTGTCCAAGTAATATCAGCTCTTGCATCTTTCACACTACACATCCATATACACATTTAGGAGGAAAACAGGATAAAGTTTGAATTAAGTATATTCACACTGAATTTTCAGTAACTATAAACAGTGACAGGGTTAAATTTAGAAACATAATTGTGTTAAACATATCAGCCAACATGTGGGGTAACATGGACAGCCAGAAAAGGAATGGAAAGGCTTTTGACTCACTCTTGTTTTCAGCATGTAGTTCGGATCTTCATTCTCTACACTGAAGGGTTATGATTCCTTTGAGAAGAATATGTCAAGAAGAGAGTACTTCAGACATTATTTCTTAGGGAAAAAGTCAGTGAAGGAAAAAAATGGGAGCTTGTAAAAGCCTCCCAAAGTCAGGAATGAAGGGACAATGAGTAGAATTTGGTAGTAGGGGCCTCAGACCACAGTATATCTCTGAGAAAGTCTCTCCCGGGATAATGGGAGCTGCAGAATCAAGTTACTCATTAGAGGAGTCCACATTTGGCAGGAATAGCCATGCTTAGTGCCCCTATGGTGCTCAGTCATTGCCTGGCAGCTGCTTGGGCATGCCTGGGCATAAACACTACAATGGATCCAAAGTTGCAGTAGATAAAGAAACTTTTTTTCCTTTCAAATTTTATTTTAAAACCTACTCCTGTAGAAGAGTTGAAAGAATCCAAAAACAAACAATATTAAAGTGTATATCAATTATTAACATCTTTTGACATTTTCTTTATCTCTTCTTGTATATTTTACTCTGAACAACAACAAAGAATCAAAACCTAAGGACACAGTGACGACCTTTGAAAGGGAGCAGCAGGTTCTCTGAAAGGGCATTCTGCATGGTGCACCCTCATGACAGCCACGCCAGAAAGTCACAAATTGAATATGTGGCAAACTAGTTCAAATCTGCTCAGTATCATGCCATCTCTGTTCACATGAGTTTTAGCTCTACATCAATTCATAAAAGAAATAATTGTGTAAGGATGTGATGCAAACGATACTAGCTAGAAATAGCTGCTGTTACATTACAGTCTGGGTGTGTCATTAACAGGGAAATTGTTTTATGGGCAGGGATAAAGCAGAGAATTTCTGCAAGATCTGCCTGTCATGTGACCAGATTTGGAAAGCACTGTACCTGTCAGAGAACTAAACTGCTTGAGTCCTTAGAAAAGTGAGGGACTTTTTTCATTCCTATTGGGTAAACATTAGAATCAAGACGAAGGCCAAGTAGAAGGAAGACCTCAGCTATGCACAGGACTTAGAATAGAGCCCAAGCTCTTTCCATTGATCTACATTTCCTTTCACTTTTGCCTATTTTTCTAAGTTTATATTATTATGTTTTTAGTTTCTCAAAGTTTGGAAACTCTTCTACCCTAGAGACTTTGCATTAATGTTTCCTCTGGCTAGAAATTTTTTCCAAGGCTTTTTACCATGACTGGCTCCTTCCCCTCTTACAGGTCTCAGAGATCTACCTTGAAAATATTCTGTAAAGAGGTATCTCTGTTCACTATTCTCTTCTCTGTTACAGCATCATATGAGCATCCTTCAAAATGATTTGTATTATATAATTATGCATATACATTTTTTTTTATATAAGACTTTAAATGCATTAGGGCAGCAACAATACAGTTTTATATACATACATACACAAAATCATAGCATAACAATACCTATCTGTTGAGGAATTATTTAATGAACAAATGAAAAGCTATGTATATCTTAATATTTTATATGCATCACAAAATACACAACACTGCCCTGTAGAAAGGTTGTAAAATTTTATATTCCTAGAACCAGTTTATGGGAGTCCTTATTTTCTTCTTGTTCCTTAACAATAAATTTCATGGCTTAAAAAAATGTTCATATAAATAAAAATAGAATTCATTACTGTTTGATTTGTGTTTTCTTGAATTTCAGTCAGAACAAATATGATTTCATGCATGCAGAAAATTTTTACTTCTTCTATTGTAAATTCTCTTCATTGTTTATTTAAAAATATTTTCAAACTGCATAATTTAGGTAAAAATACATATGTCTATAAAATAAAATTATATGATGTCATAAGAAAGGATGATTTAGATTATTCAGTGATATGAAATATCCATGATATATTGATATAGAATGTTGCTATTACACAGAAAGAAAGAGAAAAAGCAATCTATGAATGCAGCCATTCTATAAAAATGATTTTTTGAAATTTTAAAAATATCTCAGTACATGTGATAGATTTTTAAAATTTCAGTAGTCTATATTGGACAACATTAAGTAGTACTAAATAATTAAACTCAAATGATTTTCTGTGTTGTGGAAAACAAAATGAAATAAAGCAAAATAATTACGTTATAAATCAATGATTCACTAAATGATAATGATTAGTTTGCTTAAAGAAATAACTGAAAAGTGCTTAGAATTTTGGAAGCATTAGGTTTTTTTATATTCAACTTTTAAATTAAGCAGATTTCTTCAGTGATTCTCCTGGTTTCTTTCCCCAGTTACTTGCTAAACTTCTTTCTGGAATTTTAATTCACTGACTCTTCCAAAATTTGTAACTCTCATTGTTAATTTCACCATTTTTTAAACATTAGATACACTGAGACGAAAAACAGCCATTTAATAGATTCGATCTTAAAATTTTATATTACTTGGAAGCGTGCTGGCTGTCTTCTTTACAAAGCCACCATCAATATGTAGTCTACAGCAGGAGATTTCAAAGTGTGGTCCCTGGACCCCTGAAGTTGTTTTCATTATAATGGCCCCACGTTGATAATTTATTAATATGCATATTAAGACTTTTTTGCTTTTTATTTCTTTTGTATTGTGCAGCAATTTACACAATGGAGCAAAAGCATTGCAGTGTAAAACTACTGACATCTTAGCATAAATCATGGTATAGGCCTAAAACTGTACTGGTAGTCATTTTGTTCTTTGTCACCTCACACTCACACAAAAATAAAATGCCAGTTTCATTAAAGAATGTTCTTGATGAATTATTTAAAGTGTTAATTTGATTAAATCTCAACCCTTAAGTACATATCAATGTTCTGGGTGATGAAGTGGGAAGTATGCATGCAGCGTTTCCGCTGCACACTGAAGTATGATGGCTGTTCCAAAGAAAACCAGTTAGTCAATTGTTTGAGTTACGAGCTGAACTAGCTGCTTCTTACATGAAATAGAATTCTTGAAATAATTACTAACAAATTATAGTTACACAGGCCTGTGTACTGAACATTTTATTGAAAGTAGAATGAAATAAGTATGTCATTTCAAGTAAACAACTGAGGATATATTGCCAATAATAAATTTCAAACTTTGTATCAGCCAGCATGAGCTTGACATCTTTTGCACATGAAGATTTTTCTGATGATGACAGTGGCAGTACTGTTACTAGAAAGGGGTTTGATCCAGACCCCAAGAGAGAGTTCTTGATCTGGTGCAAGTCCATAAAGTGAAAGCAAGTTTATTAGAGAGTAAAGAAGCAAAAGAATGGCTGCTCCATAAGCAGAGCAGGGGTATGGGCTGCATGACTGTGTATACTTAGGGTATACATGTTTACCTACATGTTTATATCCTAAGTGTATACTTAGGGTATAAAAACATGTTTCATTTTCCAGCTCAGGAGCCACCATTCTTCTATACAGTTGTAATCTCAAGGTGACTACAAACTTAATAACTTTGTCTTCACTATGTCTTGGTATTTTTGTGATTCACATTGATTCCCTGGATGCAACGGCACTATAACTCATAAACAATTTAAAGAAATGGAATTTTATTACAGAGTATGTGCCCTTTCTTGTGTAAATATACAGAAGTAGCTCAGTACATTTTATTTAAAACTTAGAGGCTACAAAGGCAATTCTGAAGGTTTATACCAACATGAAGTTCTCCATATACAGGACACAGATTTGAAAGTATGTCTATGCTCATAATTGGGGTGAAGAGGTAAAGCAACATCAACTTGAGAGATGTCAGTTTCAATATAACAGAAAGTGACTTAGAGGGAAGTGAATAGCAGTTTTGGGAAGTACAGAAAAACATTGTTGACCAGAATAACTAAGTTTGAATTTGTGAAATAAGTTACCATTTTCTTGGGAATCTCATAAATGTATTAACAAGAAAAACTGGTAGAAGACTTTTATAATCAATTATTTATTGAGCATCTTCCATGTGCCACATGTTTCATAAATTCTCAGTGACACAGCAATGAAGGGGATAAAGGTTCTGTCCTTAAGTATTTTGTATTGTCATATATAGATTCCATACAGGATGAAGTTTTTAAAAATCATATATATGTTTATTGAAAATGTAACTTATATAAGACTGATGACACAAAGAAAATGGAAAGAAATGGGAAAGAGGAGATTAGAATATAGGGTCAAATTCATTCCCACAATCAGCATACTATTATAAGTATTTACTGTAGCTTACTAAAGACTCTTGCTATGCTAGGAAATTTATCATCCTGTATGGACACCTTCCCTTAAGCTCATAGTGCTCTAAAATTGGATCCATATATACAAAAAGAAGCTAAAAATAAAAATAAAGGTTGACTACCATTTAAAAATATTTTAACTCACTCTGAAAATTCTAATATTCATAAAAATATAGACTTGTAATAATTATTCCTAGAAATTACAGCATCCTTAAATTTTGTGTAGTTCAAAGTTCACTTCAATGTATACCTATGGAACACATACTATATGTAAACACTGTGTAAGTCTATAAAAGCAAAAACATTGATAAGGCATTTTATCTGTCTACAGAGATCTTATAGTAATATAGGGAGGAAAAAAGTAAATGCAAAATTTCTAATATTACCTTAAACATTATGACAGAGGTCTACACAAAATGCTATACTGAATAGTATTGTTTGCATGACATTTTCTATATTATTTTAATTATAAGCACAAGTAGTAAATATTTAACAGCAGATTAAGTATAGGCTTAACAAATCAGAATGGACCTTATGGAAAACTATTAAAAATATCTTGAAGCAAATTTGATGCATGTCAGCCCTGACTGTGAGTCATGGGCTATCATACTCCTATTTTTCAAGAAATAAGAAGATCTTGAGTTTAATACATGTGATCTCAGTAACTATTCTATATATGGTAACTAAGAAAAATGCAAACTATAAGGAGGCTGATGGGAAAATATGCATTACTTGTGGAAGATAGGTATCAATTAGGGATGTTTATCTCACCATTTAGCAGTACCTTCAATGTTGTAAGAAGCTAAGGATTCCATTGAATTTAAATTCCCATAACTCCTTACACAGGTGAAAAAAACATAATTGACAAAACATACTGTCTCACAATTTTTACCTCTTCTTTATGTGTTGTTAGTTGTCCAGAGATAATATGTCATGAGTTATAACAGTTACCAAATTTAGAATTATACTTTCATCAGTACATAACTGTTTTTAACAAATGTTGTGATCTTATTGTGTTTACAATTTAATTTAAACATTATTCAGCGATTTTCAAGGCTAAAAACATAAAATAAATTCAATGACAAGTCAATCATCTGAAACAGAAGCATTTTAAGTATCTAATCACTAATACATCATCAAATTTCTCGAGCATCTTGTCTCCTGGAAACATTGATGGTCTGTTTGCTTGTTTGCTTTGTTTACAACTCTGGGTTTTACAGTGGGTTTTAACTAATACAGCTTGAATTCATAACCAGATTCCACAGCTATTGACTAAGTATGTTATATAGCCAATATATATACCTCAGTTTTTCCATCTACAGAATAAGGATAGTGGCATCAAATTTAGAAATATTATACTATTAAAAACAACACAGGAAAGACTCTCAGTGTGTGGATGCCTCATTGTATGTGCCAAATAAATAGCAGCTGAAAGCTGTATGAAAGCTTTTTTGAAAAGCATTTTTGCAGGGTTTTGAAGAACAGGGCTAACTAAAACTGTGTGCATTTGTTAACATTTAGTGTTTCTTAGTTTTAATTTATTTCTGCAGCACAAACAATTGATATAAGGAGGGGGAAAAATCCCTCAGAGGTTACCTCTTAAAGGCTTGTTGTAAATGCAAAAAATAACTCCTTTACCTAGGGAGAGCTTGTGAAGATTAATGAGTTGTTTCTCTGGGTTCAAGTTTTCCACATGCACTGGGTCCACTATGGTGATATAATTAATTTCACAACACCGGGGTTTTGTCATCCAACATTCTCGTACCAGGCATCTATGATAAGTATTCTTTAATTAAACCTCAAAATTTGCCACTGTTGTTACATAGTGCAGCTGGAACACAGATATACCTCTGTGGACCACAAAGGTTTTAATATGCAGCTGGGGAAGCTTAATAATAGAATGTTTACAAGAAAGCCTTCTGGTTGGTGTCCAAAGTTCTTAAAACTTTTAATAAATACTTCTATCTAAAAAATATTGTAACGGGAAGTAAGGAACTTCTGTTTCTGTTTATAGCTTAGAGAAGACAACAAGGTATGCTCCCTGGCCAAGGAGGGGAGAACTTTTTCATGATTCTCCTTAGCTCCCAGCTGTAGAACTGGCAAGCACCTAGATAATTATTTTCCTGTGAATACAACCGAGGATAACTCTTCTCTTAGGGACTTGGGTACAACGATGCAGATGAGATAAGGTTAGTTTTATCTGATGGTCATTGTTCCAGCTTTATAAACTTGGTAAGCTTTCATTTTGCATCTCCTTTGAACACTTTGGATGGGTGTTTTAATCATAGTTCAGTAACAGAATGAAAGTGTATATCCATTTAAAGGTTCTCAGTAATGAGCAAAAATTGTCTCTTTCTTGGATTCATGATTTTGTTCAATTCCCTTCTAGTGACTTGCTAAAAATTAGGGTGTAACAATGCAATCTACTGCAATGGCTAAGAGCATAGGTTCCTCTTTCCATTATCTATTCATTATATAATCCTAGATAAGCTACTCAAATCTCTTGTCCTCAGTTTCCTTATCTTTATAACGGAAATAATAGTCAAATTTATCTTATCAAGTTTTTATGAGGATTAAAAGAGATAAAAAGTGCTTAGTAAAGTAAGAGGTACATAGAAGCAGTCTAGTAATGTTGATCATGAAGAATTAAATAACTAGTGATGAATGTATAGTGAAGATAGAAGAAAGGTGAGCTACAGAAAAATTGTTTTATCAATCAATTGTAATGAGAAAATGGTAAAATCTGTTACAAATAGTATTTCCATCTCAGATTCTCTGGAGAAAGGTAGAATGAAAGGTACCTTTTTTCTGTCCTCACACATCTCTGTTTCTTTGCCTCAGGGGACTCTTGCCACATGTCTTTAATGAATTCTAGACTCTGAGAGGAAATTATGCTGGAAGGGATAAGTGACAGGTATATAGCTAGTTGCTTGTCAGGTTGGAGGGGTAAAGTATGCTTAATGGCAGAAATACAAGAAGATGAATTTGAGTTGCTTCTGAGAGAGAACATTAGATTTCTGAAGAACCTGAACTAGTAGGGATGCATGGTGAATCTCTGGAGGCTGAAAACTGAATCTTCTCTATAAGACAAAAATACTTAAGTCCAAACTTGATATGTTCACATTAAAACTGCATCTGCAAAGATAATACAGGTTTGAAGCCTGACATGTGCGGTGACCAGTGTGAAGTGAAGACAAGTTTGTCCCCTTAAAATTTTCTGGACTGAATATTGGTATAATTCTAGAGACCTCTAAAATGGCAGTGAGCCTCAGAAAACCAAAGTAATAAAAAGAAATGAAGCCAACCTTGACCCAAAAGGAAGTTAGACTCAGATTCTATTTCTTTCTTTTTTAACAACAGATATCCAGGATCCTAAAAAGAAAAGATAATGACTTCAGCCAAAGGGCAGCAACAAAAATGGTGGGTACCTCTTGCTAGCTGAGATCTTGGTTCCTGAGACCATAGAGTAAGGCAATTACTTCGAAGATGAATACACACTAAGATTTTGGGTCAGGGAAAGAACTCTGTACACTGAATGACTATTGATTTAGTTGACATTAAGCCAAAGATAGTTGTTCTTCAAATTAGTTAATGCAAATTAAATGATTGTCCAGATCCAAAATATGTTTTCACCTAGGCTTAACATTCTGGGTTAAAAAAATATTTTTGAATAAAGAAAATTGTTCATAGAAACTTCTTTTGTAAAAAGGAAGGGATTCATTTTTAATATATACTGCCCTTATATATTCTTTTCTTAAAATTTATTTATTATACTTTAAGTATAATTTAAATTTATTTATTATTATTTAAGTTCTGGGGTACATGTGCAGAATGTGCAGGTTTGTTACATAGGTATACATGTGTCATGGTGGTTTGCTGCATCCATCCCCCCATCATCTGTATTAGGTATTTCTCCTAATGTTATCCCTCCCAATCCTGCCACACCCTGCTATCCCTCCCGCAGCCCCCCACCCCTCTACAGGCCCTGTTGTGTTATGTTCCCCTCCCTGTGTCCATGTGTTCTCATTGTTCAACACTCACTTATGAGTGAGAACATGCAGTGTTTGGTTTTCTGTTCTTGTGTCAGTTTGTTGAGAATGATGGTTTCTAGCTTCATCCATGTCCCTGCAAAGGACATGAACTCATCTTTTCATGGCTGTATTCCATGGTGTATATATGCCTATGTGCCACATTTTCTTTATCCAGCCTATCATTGATGTTCTTAAAAGACTGTGCTTCACACAACCCTATTGGCTTTCACATGGAAATATTTGTCCTGGTGGAAAACTGATTCAGGACGAGATGTACATACTAGAAAGATGTCTCCTCCATGGTTGCAAAAGGATGTAGTAATACAGGCAGAGAATGTAGGTAATGTTTTTTCAAGCCCTATTGTTTACCAATAAAAGAGCATGGCAGAGTAGTCTATTGAGATGTTAAGTCTTGTTGTGTTCCCCATGATGGTAGGAGCCTGGAATACATGAGAGATGCACTTTATAACACATACTCAGCTTCTGATTACCCTGACCCCAATGTATTAATGCCAAACTGTAATTTTTGGAAATTTCAGTTTAAAAGGAAAATCATTTTGTATTTTCATAGAATGAAAGGGGTTATATAAGAGTTTCTATGGTGGAATGTAAATGACAGGAGAAGGAATTTAGGGGATGTTGTAGAAAATGGGATCCTCTGTGTAGATCTCCTTCCAAGGAATGATTTGCTGGCTGTCCAAGGTGGGTGCAGGCAATAGATTGCTTTCATTCATCTGCCTTCTCATACTCTTCAACAGCTACATTGAAATTCTCCCTGCTCCAATGTTATTCAATGGAGAAGTAATAGTCCTTTCATCAAATGGTCCTAGTACAATGGATGTACATATATATTCTTAAAAGCACTGAAATATACATAACTCATATATTATTAAAAAATAAAATTATTAGACATGGATCATGATCCAAATATAATATATAAATCTATAAAACTATGAAAACAAAACAGGTAAAAATTTTTATGAACGAGAATTAAGCATGGAATTTTTTAAAGTGTCACCAAAAATCAATCCATAAAAGAAATAACTGAAAAACTGGATTTCATCAAACTCACATGTAGAGACAATATTTCAGTCATACATCCAACAAAGGATTTACATCAAGCTATACAAATAATTCTCCAAACTCAATAGTAAGAAAACAAGTAGTGAAATTTAAAAAATGAGTGAAATGTGTTTGTCAATACTTTGTAAAGTGGATATATGGATAACGTAAAAATTTCAGAAGAAGATCTTCAACAAAAAATGCAAGCTAAATCCATATACATATTAGAATGGCTATTTTTTTTTAATCAACAATATTTAGTACTGTGGCTGATGCAGAGCAAATGCCTCAGACTCCCAAGAGCTGGGATTAAGGCATTATCCACCACACCCAGACAGGTAATATCCTCCTCTATGCCAAGAAATAAGATACTCTTTCTTGTTTTGAAGTTTACTTTGTCTTATATTAATATAGCTATTTTAGTTTTGTTTTGGTAGGTAATTTCATTGTATGGATTTTTGTCCATTGCTCAATAGATAATAATTGATTTTAATTAAATGACTCCCAATCTAGAAATACATTTATACTAGTAAATTTTTGTTTAGTTCTATGCTGTAGTGAAAAATATTTTATTACTGACTATGCTTTTAAATTTTGGATTCTATAAATGAAATATTAAGATTAAATTTGACTACTTAATATAGTATATAATATCGCTAGATATCAAAAAATGTAACATGCAAAATATCTATTTTTAAATTACATTTTGTGTTCTAGTAAACCCTTTATTGATTATCACAAAATCCCATCAACACTAATTTGGCTTTCTTTGTTTTGTAAAATTTTGACATGCACTAACGCATATAATTAAAGAATGAATTATTTTCTTAAGTGTGAAAATCAAAATTTATCCCTTAAGATTTTGTCTCTGTAGCTAATTGTTTGCTATTTAATTTGACTATAGTAGTACAAAGGATAAAACTGAATTGCTAAGGTAACAAAATTTAAAAGTAAATCAAGAGATTATACAGGTTTACTGAAATTGAAAATTTAAGTAAATGGATGGTGGATTGCAGAAGCTAAGTTTCTCACTTTGGGAGTGTTACTATACTGATCAGCCAGGGAAGAAGACCAGAATGATCCATGTAATTATGGATTACAGTTGGAGACAACAGGATGGACTTAGATTTGCTTAATATAAATATAAATATAAATGAAGGCATATAAATTAATTTCTAATTAATATGTATATATGTGTATATATATGAGTTAGCATAAATGCATATATTTCCTTGTTCTGTCAGCTTAGAGGTTCTAGAACCAATGCTGGGCTAGTCTCAACAAGCCCATCTAATGCTAAGATTCTGTTTTCTTCATTCTCTAAATAAAGAAACCAGAATCCTTAGGGAAATGACTCATTCTAGGACAGGAGCAGGAAATATACAAAATAAGGCTGAAACATCTTGTAGTGCCATAAATAAGGAAGGATTCTAAAGAATATTTACATTGATGACGGAATGTCAAAGAGTCTTAAGAAAGAACTCCCAAAGGCCTGATCTGGAACAATTTGAGTACAAAAGAAATAAAGAAGCACTGAACTATAATCCAAAGTATAAAATATTCATAAATCTATAGTGATATAAACAAATAAGGTAAGAAATTATTCATGCAGAAAAATTCCAAATAATTTATCTAGAGACTTCGACTTCAAGGATTTGGAGCCTATTTCTTCATATCCTAAGTATGAGCAGCATGTGATGATGTCTTTACAAAGACTACAGTGTAAGCCACATACAATGATATCCATCCAAAGACTACAGTATGGAAAGGGTGAAAAAAATGAACTTTCAGTGAAAAAGACTGAAAAACACTGCCTTAGCCGAGTGATCCAGGTCAACATAAAACACTGGTTTATCATGTTAATAATATGTGCCCTTGATATGATAAAATGAAAATGGCACTTTTATGTAGTCTTCCTTCCCAAACTTTATGACTCTAGTCTAACCATGAAAAAAAAAATACCAATTCCAATATAGGAGTACTCTAGGAAATAGTGGGCAAGTACTATTTAAAACTCTCAAAATATTCAAAACAATGGAAGTCTGAGAAACTATCAAGAAAGTCTAAGAGTTATCAAAGACGGTATGACAACGAATTGCAATATAGTATCTTAGCTAAGATGTTGGAACAGAAAAAGGACGAGAGATAAAAACAGGAAATCTGAATAAAGTATGAAATTTAGATGATGATGATGTATCAAGATTGGTTCATTAATTTTAATGAATGTAGCATACTAATATAAGCCAATAACAGGGAAATCTCATGTGGGATATGTGAGAACTCTCTGTTCTATCTTTTCATTTTATCTGTAAATCTTAAAGTGATGTAAAAATATAATTTATTTTAAAATTATGATTTCTCTCTATATATAAATAGGTAACAGTTTCAGTAGGTCCTTCAGTAAGCAATTAAACAGCAACATTATAACAGAATACAATTTAAAGAAGCAATAAGAAATATGAAAAGAAAATTTTAAAATGCAGTACAAAATTATGAAAATTATTTTTTTAAAAGCAAACAACTAACAGGATAGGGAAAAACGACCAAGATTCAGGGCTAGACAAAAGCCTAGGGAGATAAGCCTGGTTTTGGGAGTAGATTTTCCCCTGGAGGTATGGGTTGATTCTGAGGAAGCCTACATTAAAAATGAAAAGAGCCATACTTATGACAACTGAGGAATAAAGGGATGTTGTCCAGCTATAGATTGGTACTCAAGAGCATATAATGAATGGTGTTGGGAAAACTGGATAGCCATATGCAGAAAACTGTAGCTCAACTTTTAATCATTTCCTCTCTTGAAATTAGATTGTCATATGGTCAATTTTTAGAATTCCAAAGAACAACAGCAGAATTAAAAGTACATATTTTTGGAAGAAAATTATTTTATCAAATTCTGTAGTTATCCCCATACTCAGCATACATATACTCCTTTATTCAGTGCACTTACACACACACACACACACACACACACACACCCAGAACTGAAACACAGAGGTATGAAACATTCTTGGAAAACCAATAGTAAAAGAAATAAGTCCACTGTGATGGTTAATATTAGGTGTCATATTGATTGGATTGATAGATGCCTAGACGGCTGGTAAAGTATTGTTTCTGGGTGTGTCCATGAGGGTACTGCCAGAGAAGAGTGACATTTGAGCCAGTGGACTGAGAGAGGAAGACCCAGCCTCAATGTGGGTGGGCACCATCCAATCAGCTGCCAGCATGGCTAGAACAAAACAGATGAAAGAAGGTGAAATAAGCTGGCTTGCTGAGTCTTCTGGCTACCTTCTTCCTCCGATACAGGATTCTTCCTTTGTTCCTCCCACACTTTGACATTAGACTCCAGCTTCTTTGGCCTTTGGACTCTGGGACTTACACCAGTGTTTTGTTTGGGCTCTTGGGCTTTCAACCACAGACTGAAGGCTGTGCTGCCAACTTTCCTGTTTCTGAAGCTTTGGGCCTTGGACTGAACCACTACTGGATTTTTTCTTCCCTAGCTTGTAGACAGCCTACTGTGGGACTTCATCTCGTGATCACATGAGCCAGTTCTCCCTGATGAACTCACTTTCATATTTATATATGTCCTATTAGTTCTGTCTATCTTAAGAATCCTGGCCAATATACCCATGGATATTGAGTTTTTTAAGACATAGATTTTATAATAATTATGTTTACTTTGTTAAAAGCATACAAAATAATGGTATTTCTGGTTCAAGATCCTTAAGGAATTGCCACACTGTCTTCCACAATGGTTGAAATAATTTACACTTCCACCAACAGTGTAAAAGCGTTCCTATTTTTCCACATCCTCTCCAGCATCTTTTTTCCTGACTTTTTAATGATCGTCATTCTAACTGGTGTGAAATGGTATCGCATTGTGATTTTCATTTGCATTTCTCTAATGACCAGTGATCATGAGCTTTTATTCATGTTTCTTGGACACATAAATGTCTTCTTTTGAGATGTGTCTGTTCAAATCCTTCACCGATTTTTTGTTGAGATTTTTTGTTTTTTTCTTGTAAATTTTTTTAAATTTCTTGCAGATTCTGGATATTACCCTTTGTCAGATGGATATATTGCAAAGTTTTTCTCCCATTTTGTAGGTTGCCTGTTCCCTCTGATGATAGTTTCTTTTGCTGAGAAGAAACTCTTTAGTGTAATGAGATCCCATTTCTGAATTTTGGCTTTTGTTGCCATTGATTTTGGTGTTTTAGTCATGAAGTGCCAATGCCTATGAGCTGAATGGTATTGCCTAGATTTTCTTCTAGGGTTTTTATGGTTTTAGGTCTTATGTTTAAGTCTTTAATCCATTTTGAGTTAATTTTTGTATAAAGTATAAGGAAGGGGTCCGGTTTCAGTTTTCCATATATGGCTATCCAGTTTTCCCAACACCATTCATTAAATAGGGAATCCCTTCCCCATTGTTTATTTTTGTTAGGTTTGTTGAAGATCTGATGGTTGTAGATGTGTGGGGTTATTTCTGAGGCCTCTTTTCTGTTCTGTTTTGGTGCCAGTACTATGCTGTTTTGGTTGCTGTAGCCCTGTAGTATAGTTTGAAGTCAGGTAGCACGATGCTTCCAGCTTTGTTCTTTTTGCTTAGGATTGTCTTGGCTCTACTGGCTCTTTTTTGGTTCAGTATGAAATTTAAAGTAGTTTTTTTTCTAAATCTGTGAAGAAAGTCAATGGTAGCTTGATGGGAATAGCATTGAATCTATAAATTACTTTGGGCAATATGGTCATTTTCACAATATTGCTTCTTCCTGTCCATAAGCATGAAATGGTTTTCCATCTATTTGTGCCCCTCTTATTTCCTTGAGCACTGGTTTGTAGTTCTCCTTGAGGAGGTCCTTTACATCACTTGTAAGTTGTATTCCTAGGTATTTTATTTTCTTTGTGGCACTGGCGAATGGGAGCTCACTCATGATTTGGCTCTCTGTTTGTCTATTACTGGTGTATAGGAATGCTTGTGATTTTTGCACAATGATTTTGTATCTTGAGACTTTGCTGAAGTTTCTTATCAGTTTGATCCAGCAATTCCATTATTTGGTGTATAACCAAAAGATTATAAACCATTCTACTATACAGACACATGCACATGTATATTTCTTGGAGCACTATTCGCAATATCAAAGACTTGGAACCAACCCAAATGCCATCAATGTTAGACTGAATAAAGTAAATGTGGCACATATACACCATGGTATACTATTCAGCCATAAAAAAGGTTGAGTTCATGTTCTTTAAAGGAACATAGATGAAGCTGGAAACCATCATTCTCAGTAAACTAACACAGGAACAGAAAACCACTCATAAGTGGGAGCTGAAAAATGAGAACACATGGACAAAGGGAGGGGAACATCACACACTGGGGCTTGTCAAGAACTGAGGGGCTAGGGTAGGGATAACATTAGGAGAAATACCTAATGTAGATGACAGGTTGATGGGTATAGCAAACTACTATGGCACATGTATACCTATATAACACCCTGCATGTTCTGCACATGTATTCCAAAACTTAAAGTATAATAAAGAAAGAATAAGATTTAAGAATATCTACACAAACTCAAATATATAAAATACAAAATTGAAATGTTCTAGCTAACTAAATGCATTAGAAGTAAGATATCAGTTGTCATGTTTTAGTTTTGGATTAGACACGGCTGAACCATGAATTAGAATACTGGGCTGGGATATGAGGTTTAGAGAAATACAAAACACAATGAAACCATGTGACATACCTTAAATTGGGGTCCTAGATCAAGGCTTGCAAGTGGTAGACATTCAAAAAATACAAGTTAAATGAATAAATACATTCAAAGACAATTAATGCAATTATTTGGTCACAAAAGACATCACAGTTTAGAACAAACCAAAACCAAATATTATCATACTCAAAATGCCTGAGAATGATTATGAGTACTATATGGTATTAGCCCAGGGGCTGAATTAGGCTCATAAAATCTCTGCATTTACACTTGCAGTAAGAACAATTGATCTGATCATCATACTATTTATTTATTTTCCTATTTGCTGCCAATATTCAGACTATTAACAGCATTTATATGGAGCCTAAAAAATGATAGTGACAACATAACTCTATAAGAGAGAATATCTCAATTTTATTCAAGAGAGATTTTAAAGTAAATCATATTGTGATTTAAATGAAGTAAATGAAAACTCTTAAATTTATTACAGAAATGTTTATTTCCTCCATGAAGACAACCTCTGAAGAGTCAACATTATTTGAAACTGAATGCCTAAGTGGTATTCATGACTAATGGTTTTAATCCAGAATTTACTTTCGTATGAATCATATCCCCCGACTTCTGCATCAATAGGGCAATGTTTCACTTCCAAAAATTACTTAATTTGGAGAGTTAATTTCATGTTACAGTAAAAATCCCATTGAATAATTCCTGCATTTTACCTACTCCTATTCCAATGTATTACATAGAGAAAAACATGTTCAGCTGGTTTTCTTAAACCCAATCCCTCAGGCAGAAAGAAAAGATAACTTGTTCTGAATGTTTTTTTTTTCCTCCTGTTGCCTTGCTCTCTTATAAACTGACTCTATCTGACTGAAAATAGATCAGAGAGTGTATTAAATTAACTTGTGCTATTTTATTTCTGGCTGATTCAGGAAATGAATTATCTAACCTGAAGTAAACTTATCTTCTTCATCTTCTTTTTTCCCTACCCTTTGGGAAAACCTTCCTGCAGTATTGTTTCAGATGGAAGGACTATAAACTCTATCAATGACTTTAAACTTCATTATGGGATGAGCATCAAACACTACTTGACTATACTTGGCTCATTTGTCCAGTAACATGTCCAACTTAATTACTGTTTACTGAAGAATTTACATATATTAGAACTTACTGCAATTTTTTGATACATACGTATTCACATGAATGTCTTTTAATTTTATTGGAATGTAATATAAAATACTTCAGTGGTCCTTAAAATATTTTATTACCAGAAGAAATGAAGAATCATAGCTTCCAACTGGTAGAAAAAGATTTAGGAAATGAAACATAGTGCTAGAAGATAGCTTAGCTGTAAGTGCATGATATGGCATGGTTGTGTCCTTACCCAAATCTCATCTTGAATTATAATTCCCATAAAGGTTACTTAATCATTAGGGTCGTTACAGTGAGTTCCCGTGACAGTGAGTTCTCACAAGAGCTGATGGTTTTATAAGAAGCTTTTTCCTATTGCCTGTCACTTCTCCTTCCTGTTGCCACATGAAGAAGGACATATTCTGCCATGTTTATAAGTTTCCTGAGCCCTCTCCAGCCATGCTGAACTGTGAGTCAATAAACCCTTTTCCTTTATAAATTACCTAGTCTCAGGTATTTCTTGATAGCACCATGAGAACAAACTAATACAGTGCAATTACCTCATTTTTACAGAAGAGAAAAATAGGGTTAAGAAAGCGAAATGTAATTATTAATATCAAAAGAACTTAAAGTGTAATAAGTTTCTCTATGATCTGTTTTGGATACAAAATTCTTACTGGCATTAATCTCCTCATCCACTGGGTTATTTCTGTTTCTGACACCTATTTTTATTGTTTATTGTATTCACTCATTCTTCTAGCCAACACTTATAATGGCCTCTTCCGTGTCTGATATTTTTCTAGGCTGTGGGAATACAACAGTGGGATAAAAGGAAATATTTCTTATTATCTAGAGTTTTTATTCTGCTAGGGGAGATATAACAAAGCAAATATATTTGCCACTGAGAAGAGGCAGATGAACCATGAAGCTAATAAAGCTTAATCATCAGGGCTTGTCACTTACATAAACCCCTTCCAAGACTCAGAAGGGACACTAACAATTTTTCACGTGGTCATATCATTTTGTGTAATTGCAAATTATGCAATATTTATAACAATGGGTTAAGAAGTTGCCTCGTTCTACTTCAACTTCACCAGCCATCAGACTTTTTCTTGTCTTATCTAGACTTATAGTGGCTGCATGCTTTCTTTGCTTCTAACTAAGGGGAAATTGATGAAAGACTATATTTGGATAATATTGCATTACCACTACAAACTTACTTTTATCAAACAACAAACTTAGGGAGTAAAATACAAGGAAATACAAGTATATTTAAAAATATTATACACATACAAATGTAATAAAAATATGATAACAGTATTTTAATCAGGTAAAATGAATCTATAAATACATCTATCTCTTTTAGATATATAAATAATGTTAAATATGTATAAAGATAGCTATATACATCAATCGATAATTGGGTAAATGATAGGCATGGATATGGATATACATGTGCTGAATAATTTAGAAGAGAAACAATGGAAAACTAACTAAGATATTTGAACAAGTATTTTCTGAGAGTGTCTAACTAAAGTTTTAATAAAGTTATGAAATCATGATTATCCTCTTAATAATCAGTAAAATGTGAATTAAAACCAAAATTAAGTACCCTTACATACACATGAAACCTGATAATGTTAAAAAGAAAACAAATTTTGGGCAGCATGTGACACATCAGGAAATTTTATACACTGTTCTTAGGAGTGAAAATTGGCATAACCACCTCAAAAATCATTAAATCTCAATTATACAAACCAATGATACAGCAATTTCATTCATATGGATATTCCCAATAGAATATCCATACACTTCTTTACCAAAAAAAGAGTGCAAGAAAGTTAATAGCAACTATTTTCAGAACAAAAAAAAAAATAGAAGTAATTCAAAAAACTATACATAAAATTGCACTGAAAATTTAAATAGATTTTAAAATTTCAGTAGAATGCAAAGTAGCATTACATGCACTAATACATATACATCTAATCTACATGTTATTTAGCAAAAAGAGCTATATAAAGAGTTTAATTTATATAAAGTCCAAAAATAGTCAGATTCAGAGTTAAAAAAAGTAAGAGTTTTTTTTTTTTTTATACTGGTAGCATTTGCACTGGGGAAAAAAAAATGAACTTGTGATGCTTTCAATACTGGTTATTATATTTGTTTCCTAATTTGATAAATAAAAACATTTGAATTAGGTAGCGTTTGCACTGGGGAAAAAACTAACTTGTGATGCTTTCAGTACTGGGTATTATATTTGTTTGCTAATTTGATAGATAAAAACATATTTTAAAAAAAATTTTGCATTTCCAAGATTATCAGCAAGTGAGAACATTTTTTCATAGATAGTGGACATTTGACTATCTTGTGAGGATTATATATTTACATCATTTACCCAGTTTTTAAAAATGAAATTTAATATTTTTATTAAGAGTTTACATATATAATAATTATTAACCTTTTTTTAGGAACAATTTAGAAATACTTTTCTTTGTTATATTTATTTTATTTCTTTAAGATTTTGTCCTGTTATATTTTTAATTGCTTATTTATATTCAATTTATTTTCTTTTTGCCATGAAAGTTTTTAAAACATGGGATTTAATTTCTCAAATCATATGTGGTTTCAAAGCTTTCATCATACCTGGAGTGCTCACCCAATTACAAGATGATAAAACTAAGCTTTTACATTTTCTTTATATGCATAGTTCCCCTATCTAAATCTCTATCCGAATTATAAAATGGCCAATGAAATGTGTATGTAAAAATACACACACATATACACACACATGTGCATGTGTATGCATATCATAAGCATTCACTTGGATATACACATATGAATTGGCTAAAACATCTGTGGCATCACACATGGTGTACTGGAATGAGAGTTATCCCACATGTCACATGATCTTGGTTCTAATCTCATTTTATTCACTATTTTGTTTCTAAATTTGAAGCAAGACACTTTACTTCTCTGGTTTGTTACTTCAACCGTAAAATAAATTGATTGAACAAGATTAAATCTAAGGTATCCAAAAATTTATTAGATAGGAACTGAAGAGTTTGCTTCAGTTCTGACAGTTTGTGCATGCTGTGTGTGATCCTGATCTCTGCAAGATCTTCCAAATCCATAAATGCTCTGCCAGGTAAAATGTATTCTCACATCTGCAATTAGAGGGAAACTAATGTGCACATTATCTATACTCGGCACATCTATTATTTGTTGCTTAGCTCTTGAGTTCTTTTGTCTACGTGGAATATCTGACCTCATATTTCCAACCATTGGTGATTTAACCAAGGTGCCACGATATGCAAATGCACTCAAGTTTTCAGGCTGCATAGCTTCTTAACACTTACACCTCTAACACAGAAGACTAATTTGAGAAATCAGTTTCATTTCTCTGGTAAGTACAAGAAAAGTGTATATATATGGATAGTGTTTTTTGAAAGTCATATTCAATCTGTCAAGGGAAAACAAAATAAGATGATGTTGAGTAACAGGATGATGAAAGAGGTAGAATAAGATAAACTGAGGTGAGAGGACAAGAATCCCAGTGAGACAAGAGAGTATTTTCTGGTTTTCATAACTTTTGAGTTTAGATGAAGCATATGTGCTTAATTTGTTATACTTCTTTTTGCTTCTAGGAAAATATTCTTTAACATTATGTTCTATAAAATTTCTCATGTGAGTGCTATGGAATGCACTTCTTCCTCAAAATTCATATGTTGATGCCCTAACCCCCAAAGTGATGGCATATGGAGACGGGGACTTTGGAAGATAATCAGGTTCATATGAGGTTATGAGGGTAGAGCACTCATTAAGAGATTATGACTCTTCAAAGAAGAGACACTAGGGAGCTTGTACTCTTTCTGTGCCTCTCTTTCTCTCTCTCTCTCTCTCTCTTCCCACCGTGTGAGGATGAGTGGGAAGGCTTGCATACCAGGAAGAGAAACCTCACCAGGAACAAATTTTGCTGGCACTTTAATTTTGGATTTCCTAGCCTCCAGAACTGTGAAAAATAAAATTCTCTCATTTAAGACACCCAGTCTACAGCATTTTTATTAAAGCAGCCAGACTTGACTAAGATGGCTATTACTTTACTCCCATTATAAAAATGTGTATTAGCCAGGAGTCTGTAGAAAAATAGAACAAATGAGATCTGTGTACATGTGTTATATATCTATGTTTATGATGTTAATATCTGTCTATACCATATAGCTATCCCAGTATTTGCAGTCTGCAAACTGCAGACCAAGGAGAGTCAATATATAGCTCCAGTATGAGTCCAAAGGCCTGAGAACCATGACAAGTTCTAGTCTGGGTCTGAGTCTAAAGGCAGAAAAAGATGAACGGATGTTTCAGCTCAAAATTCAGGCAGAGAGGGTAAATTTTCCCTTACTCACATATTTTGTTTTATTCAGGGCTTTAATGGATTGAATGAGGCACAATCACATTGGGGAGGAAAAGTTTCTTTACTCAGTTTATTAATTTAAATGTTAATCTTATACAGACACACCTTCACAGACACACAGAATATGCTTAATGAAAAATGTAGGCACCCTATAGCCCAGTCAAGTCGACACATAAAATTAACCACCACAGTGAGCTAGATGGATACAGGTTTTGTCACTTTAAAAACAAATGAGCTCTGAGTAAATGTTTCTTCCAATTCTCAGTCTCTAAAACCATTTGCTAAACAATTATTCTCATGTCCTTATTTTCACCCATTCAAACAGTAAAATATTCTAAAAGCCAAAATATTCACAATATATCCTGCATCCTCTCACTGCCCACTTTATAGTGATCTCTAATTGTATCTCTAAGTATTTTACATGTCATTCTAGTTTGCTTTCTTCTTCATAGCAATTTTCCTTTTTAGGTGCTAAACAATACTGCGACAACAAAACAAAAAACTTAACTACTTACTTTAGAAAATGCTTGCTCCTAGAAAGTGATGAATTGAAATGTTTAAAATCACTTTCTTTCTAATACTAACATCATGGCAGCTCAGTTCAAGACCTTTGCCTCACTGAATTGACCAACCCAAAACTCTATCATAAACTTTCACTTTTTCCAAACAATTATCCAATTTTTAAGACCTTCTCTGTCCCTAAAAACACAAATTCTTCCCTAATTTCCTCAATTTGAGACATGACAAAGACTCTCAATATAGTTCTTGCTTACTTCAAAAGAGCAAAACTTAGCTTTGCTTTTTTGAAAATACTTTTTTATGTTTTTCAATAGTCTTCTTGAACATATAGAATACCAAAGGGGAAAAGACTTGAAAAAAAAAAATAGAGAAAAGGAAGATAATTAAATCTATCTTAAAAGCATGGCCATATAAGCAGAAGAAACTAGTGCATTTCTATAGAAGAGGTAGACAATGAGATAAAATTAGAATATTTTATGTACACTATAAGGCAAGAGAAATATTTTAGTGAGGGCAAAGCAGTACAAGCATATCTATCACCTACTTTATTTTATAGCACATCTTCCTTAACAAGTACAAAATTAAAATTTCATAAGAATCCCATTGATAGGTTACATGCCAGTCTTTTTAAAGAAGGTATTTTTAATTTTCACCATTTTTTTTCAAACTGCAAAACACCTATTTCACCACCTACCTTCTTTCTATGAATATTATAATTGGAATATTAATGTCCCTATACATTTGGCTTATATTTAAAGCCAACATATTTTTCCTCATAAATATATATTTATTATTTCATCATTCAACTTAGGGCTACAGAAAAACAACATAGTAACATATAATTTTTTAATATAGAAAAACTACTGGTTTATCAAAAGCATGAGAGTCTAGAAAATACACAAGTATTTTTCTTCTTAACCCTTAACTCACCATCTTTGACATAAATACAAAAAAAAAAAAAGAGAGAATTAGGTGATTCCCACTACTAAATTAGGAAGACTAAATTAATTAAATAGTTACTCTAAATAAGGTAGATAAAACAGACATTTTTTTTTAGATGAAAGACTTAGGTCAAAAGAACAAAAGAGAATCATAAGACTACTTGTAGCTCAAAAATATTGTCTTTGTTGCTTAAAAATCATATTCTAGCTTATAAATGTACATATTTATTGGGGATTGTTGTTGCTTTGCCTTTGTTCATTCCTCTTTTTGTCACAGCTCGTTTCACAAAACTCATCTCTTTTCTCACTTTACATTTACTTAGGCAAATCTTGTGGTCGCCTCGCACATCTTTCTTTCCAAACTATAACAAACAGAATTCAGGGTTTTTGACTCCAACTTCTACTTTTGCTCTAGGATTCAAGGAATTGGTTCTAATTCAAGCAGGTCTTAAGTTGAAATTTGTAAACCAAGATGTAGAAACCCAGTGCAGGGATCAGTGCCCCCTCACACACAAAAATGATTCCAAATGAGAAGTTCTTAGGAGCAAAGGAGCAGGCAATAGAGAAGCCTATCCACGCATTGCAAAAGATTGTTTCATAGCATGTAGAATTTCCTAAATTATTTTCAGTCTCACTTGAATTTAAGATATATAAAAAAGAATACCTGCAATATATTGAGCAGCTACACTGTGTTGAGTAGTACGTGGAAAAGTCTTATAAATATTACCTTAATAGTTAAAATTGCTGCAAATTATTTCTTACCTCTGTATTTTACAGGTGAGAAAAATGAAAATATAAATAGTAAGTTTTTTGTTCAATTTCATATACAATCTAGGTGACAAAATTCAAAGCCATGTCTGTCTGATTTCACAGCTATACTTTTTCACTGAGTTAGATGCCCATAAAATTTTCCAAAACACTATTAATTTTTTTTTGACTTTTGAAACATCCATATTAAGAACTTGACTTCAGTTATTGACAAGATTTTGACATTAAGATGCAAATGAATGAAGATGATTTATAGTGTTTTGTTTTCTTTCTCCCAAAACCTGGATGGGATTCATCCTTCATTTTAGGAGACATTTTAAATATAGAATATATTGTACCATTGGACATAAATCTCTTGTGTGATTTCCTCTAATTGTCACTTGAAATTATGGTTTTCGAAGTCACAGAATCTATTAGTCCCCTTCTCTCTGAATATTCTTCCCAATAACCCATTCTATATTCACCATTGCACAGCCATATGGAGCTGCTCAGTCTTTTATTAAGACTCTTGATTGAAAAGCCTCATGGGACTGTGAACAGCCAAGGAAAGAGAAAAGGATTAGTAGTGATAATACTAAGATTGGACCAGAAAGACTGATTCAACAGATATATGAGCCATAATTTCACATTCTACCATCCCAGCAGCAAGGGAACTAATTACATGGCAGACACTTCAGGTACATTTTTCATTTCACCTCAGATGAAATCAAGTATTCCAAAGAATTTGCTATATAAAACAATGTGTTTGCTGCCAAGATGAACTAAAATATGTATGACAAAAATGTAATATCAGGCTCTCCATGTTATAACAATTCCCAAAGCTATGGAATTACTGCTTCCTTTCCCATTAATGAGGGGACTCTATCTTAATCAGTGAATTGCAATGCCCTTGTTCATTGGGATGCCTTATAGTATACCACATGAAGTGATTGTGCTTGATGAACTTTGGGGTATAGAAAAATGTCAAGTTGATGTTGTATGGTGCAATTTTTGTATTATTTATATTTTAAAAGGGAAAGTTTTGTTTCTGAAATATAAAAATTATCAGTGACTATAAAATTAACAGTTTATCATTCTTTAAGTGCTTATGCTAATAATACGTGAGTTTAAATATTTCCTCGTTTTCATTTAAGGTTTTAAATTTTTATGAATTTTCAATCAACTGAAAGTGTTCATTGCATATATATATGCATTGTGTATATATATATACACACACAGATCTGAAATAGCCATTATGAATGATACCTTTTAAATGACTGTCACTAATTTCAAGTGATGTTAATAATGTATTGGAAGAAAGTTTACAAAATAATTTTAAAAAGCAAATGAATGAATCATATGTAGAAATCGTCATTAGTGTGCACACAAAACTCTATGCAAGTAAAGAAATGGATTTTTGGATTTCTTCAAATTGATTCTTATTCCTCCTTTTCATCTCTTCATGAACACCAGTCCTCACCATGTCAGTGATCTACTCATCATCAAATCTTAATGATATCCCTAGTCCCATGATTCACCTATTTTCACATACATTTTGACCCCCTTCCCTTTGCCTCTCAATCAATTATTCCAAATAATAACCACTTTTAGGAAGATTCTTAAATAATGACTAAAAATAGCATATTTTAAAGCACATGCTAAATACTAGGTTTATAATCATATGAAAGTCAGACATGATTTCTGCCTTTACAGAAGCTACAATCTAGCTGATATTGCCACTAGGTTAAAATTTACACATCTCAAATAAATAGCTAGAACTTAATAGCCTATTGCAGGCTGGGAATGGTGGCTCATGCCTATAATCCCAGCACTTTGGGAGACTTAGGCGGGTGGATCATTTGAGGTCAGGAGTTCAAGGCCAGCCTGGCTAACATGGTGAAACCCCGTCTCTACTGAAAATAGATAAATTGGCTGGGTATGGTGGCATATGCCTATAATCCAAGCTACCTGAGAGGCTAAGGCAAGAGAACTATTTGATCCTGGGAGGCTGAAGTTGCAGTGAGCCAAGATTGTGCTCCAGTGCTGGCAACAGAGATTCTGTCTCAAACAAACAAAAAAAAAAAAAAAAAAAAAGAAAAGAAAAGAAAAGAAAAAAAAGGCTATTCTGGAAGAGAGTAGCTAATGGTTCACCAAACACTTCTTATCTTTATGTTGCACAAATAACAAATCTATTCTTCACAGCTTTTATTTTTTGTTAAATATGGCTATGTAATTTGGTGACCACTTTGCTTGGTTCTAGATAATAAAATTCATGGAAATAATGTATACCATATCTAGCAAGGCCCATTGGTATTACCCATGTATGGTTCTCTTTTACGTGCCCTTCAATTGAAAACCACCATATCTACAATGGTAGAGATTTTATAGGAAAGTAACAAGATATCCTGAAGCACTGATAAGAAGAGACCAACCTATTGACCAGAACCATCCTTTCATTCCTTAGGTGAGTGATAAACGACCTTCTACTGACTTCAGCCACAGAGACTACAGGGGTTAGATTTAATTGCTCTTATGTTACTTTAAGTAATACAGAACTGGACAAAATGAAGGTATAAAAATAACTCCTAAAATACGTGACATTGGCTGCATAATAGGGTAGATGAAAACAAAGAAACATACTGGAGGCCAAAGAGATGTAAAACTGTCATATATAGTGATACAGTATTTATCAAAAGTATTACCTGCCGTCTGGTACTAGGCGCTTCGGGAACTGCAGCTTAGGTGCAGACATGGCCAAATCCAAGAAGCACACCACACACAACCAGTCCTGAAAATGGCAAAGAAATTGTATCAAGAAACCCCGATCACAAAAATACGAATCTCTTAAGGGGGTGGACCCCAAGTTCCTGAAGAACATGTGCTTTGCCAAGAAGCACAACAAGAGGGCCTAAAGAAGATGCAGGCCAACAATTCCAAGGCCATGAGTGCATGTGCCGAGGCCATCAAGGCCCTCGTAAAGCCCAAGGAGGTTAAGCCCAAGATCCCAAAGGGTGTGAGCCGCAAGCTCGATCGACTTGCCTACATTGCCCACCCCAAGCTTGGGAAGCGTGTTGTGCATGCATTGCCAAGGGGCTTAGGCTCTGCCGGCCAAAGGTCAAGGCCAAGGCCAAGGATCAAACCACGGCCCAGGCTACAGCTCCAGTTTCAGTTCCAGCTCAGGCTCCCAAAGGTGCCCAGGCCCCTACGAAGGCTTCAGAGTAGATATCTCTGTCTGCCAACGTGAGGACAGAAGGACTGGTTCGACCTCCCAGGGCTGCCATCTGCATGGGGCGGGGGTCCTCCTGTGCTATTTGTACAAATAAACCTGAGGCAGGAAAAAAAACAAAAAGTATTACCTGCCATGACTTGTAAGGCAGCTCATATTGCCTATAGCTCTAAGAGAAGTATTTGTAGTGATAATATACATTGGCTTCTACCTTCACCTTTAGACATATTTTAGAAGAAATTCATGAACATTGACCTGACAATTTGTAAACATAAAAATGGGAATAGAGAGAATATCTGAATTTTGGGCTACAAACAGTTGGAAGAGGAGAGGACTATATATCACCTAATGACTTAAAATTTTGAGCTGGGGCAATGACTAGATTGGATTTTGGGCAGACATCTTTGCAACCAGGATGTGTTTCTAATATACAAGAAGATGACAGTTGGTGGCCAGAAGGAAAAAAAAAAAAATTCTAAGATGTAAAGGAGCCTTTATATAGAAGATATATGAAATTTTGATTACTGATTTGAAAATAAAAACACCTTTTTTGAATTTAAATGATACTAAATGAGCTTTTATTATTATTTTAAAGATGGTATTTGTTACAGAAATCAACTTAAATTAATACATTTACCCTTTTCTTTCACACTGCGATAGTTGAATGTGCACCCAAAATTCATGTTAAAAATTAATCCTCAAGGTAACAGTATTAACAGACAGGGTTTTTAAGAGGTGATTATATCATAAGAGCAGAACCCTCATTAATGGCATGAGAGACCTTACATGAGGGCTGGAGGGAACTAGCCAGGTCCTTTTTGTTTTTTCTGCCTTTGGCCATGTGAGAACACAGCAACAAAGCACCCTTTTAGAAGCAGAGAGCAGCCCTCCCCAGACAATGAATGATGGAGACTTGATCCTAAACTTCCCAGCCACCAGAACTATGAGAAATAAATTTCTGTTCTTCATAAATTACCCTGTCTCACATATTGTGTTATAGGAGTTCCTAATAGACTAAGATGCCTATTACCGCTGTAATCTACCAAATATGCATGTGTATATGTTTGCATGCATTTATGGTGAGTGTAAACATGTTGTTGACTTATCTAATCAACTACACCTGATAACACATTTGATATATTGAAATCTACATTTTTCCATAGATTAAGTCTTAATTCTTATTAAGAAAATGTGTCCCATTGTCTGTTTTCATTTGTTTGCTTTTTAAGACCAAATCAGGTTTATTTTTAACACTTCTCCCAGTAGCTCAGGGTGACACTGGAGTTATGAATGAATTGATTGTTCAAAGAGAGGAAGAAGCACCCATTTCCATAAACTTCCCAGGTATTTCTCAGGTATATCTTCCAGGTATCTTCCTCTCTTTTCTGTTATCTATCACTCTGTAGTGGAACAGAATTAACTAGAGTTAAGTACACATTACCATAACAGCCTACAGTGAGTTTGTTGTACCTCCTTGGCACATCAAAATTCTGCTGTCTTATCTCATTGTCTACAGGTTCAATAGAGAAAAGTACAGTAATTGAGCCTTCTAACAAACAGCCATCTAAGGCACTGGTGCTCCTTTGTGCATTGACTTCATCTTTTTCCAATTTGGAGGCAGCACCCATGTGATGCATTTCTTTTAAATGTGTATTCTTGTTTTTTGCTACAGAAGATCCTAGTAAGACTGTGAAAGATATGAAGAATTAATAATAATAGAAGTGCTAGTCATGAAGTAACCTATATTGAGAACTTACTAAGTTCCATGAACTAAGTTCTATGTTAAATAATTTTTAATCATTATGCTATTCTTATGAATACTATTTTTTCCATTTTATGATATGAATACCAAGGGACAGAAAGAGCTCTCACAAACTGATCAAAATAAATGAAGAGAACTCTTTAAGTCTCCAATATCACGGGTACAATAGAAGACTGCATCTAAGATGTGTTAGAAGTTAATAAGAAAATAGAAGGAATAAGTTCAAGAGATCTATTGTACAACATGATTTTTAAAAAGAAATAAAACAAAAGGGCATTATTTGTAAAAAAAATTTTAAAAATCGCATATGCAAATAAATCCAATATATTTAAATACAATAAAAATATTTGACTTACCAAATATGAGAAAATAATAGCATGCAATTTCAACATATGTGGAACTAAAAGAGCAGTTCAGTCATTAATTGAAAGCATTCTATGAAGAAAATTCCCAGTCCAAATGGCTTTATTAATACACTCTACCAAACATTCAAATAGAAAAAAATCTAATATTCCACAAATACTTTCAGAAAGGAGAAAAAGAAGGTACACCAAACATCTCATTTTGGGAGACTACTATAATATTTTTGGAAAAATCTAAAAAGAAAAATCAAATTTTGATATCATTAGTGAAAGTAGATACAAAAATTATTTAAAAAGTTTCAAATCAAATCTAGAATTATGTTAAGATGATAAATAACAGGGCATATTAAAGAGCAGTAACTAACAAAACAATGTATATGTGCAAATAAATAGGATTAAAAAATCCAAAAGATAATGTGCAAATTAGGTTTAAATCTGATATTCAAGCAACATTCACATTAACAAAACAAAGGAGATATATCTTATGATTATCGCAATAAATGCAGAAAAACATTTATTAACAGGTGTTAATTGGATAAATAAGTTAGAAACAAAAGGAAACGTTGTTGCTGTCATAAAGCATGTCTTTTAAAAATAATGAAATGTTGAAAATCTTTTCTTTGAAGTTGGGAAAATTACAAAAATGTACTCATTCAACACATCTATTCAATAAACTTGAGGATCCTGCCAATGCCGTACCATAAGAAAACAGTAAGAGCTTCAGAGACTTAAAGGACATACAAGCCTGCTATTATTTTGGAAAATGGTTCATCTTTATAGAAAACCTAAAAGATATGTATAGTTAATATACCAACATAAATAAATGACATTCTAAGTTATCTTGGAGATAAGATTATCAAAGAAAAATCAATTCTATCAAATATAGAAAGTTGATAGATATATAGAAAGTATATATCAATATAGAAAATCACTTGTGTGTGGGCAATAAAATTGTCAAAAACAAATACTATTTACAATATCATTACAATTTTCAAAAATTATTGATAAAACTAATAAAAATAAGAAAATCTGCTAATCAAAATTAAATTTTAAAGATATTTTAAAAGAACTTTGTTTCTCATAAAATTTATATAATTATTCAATGCAATCTGTTTCAAAAATGTAGTTGACATTTTTCTTATGTGTATTAACAAATTCCAAAATCCATATGGAAACTATAGTGCCATTAATAGCTATGAAACTCCAGAAGAGGAAAAGAAGGAAGAAAGATAAGGAAGAAGAAGATGGAGAAAGACAGCAGGCAAAAGGACTTGTTATTGGTATCACTTATATTTCTGATTTTTTATTCTAAAATGTCAAATTATTTGTTTATAAGTTAAAGTATTATTAAAATCACAAACTTATTTCAACCACAAAATAACACCACTTAAGCCTCGTAAAACCTACTACAAATACTTAATCTACTACTACTATTACTACTACTACTAGCTAACATATATTGATCACTTGCTATATGCTAAGCAATCTGCCAAGGAGTTTTATGGATTCTCTCATTTAACCCTTAAAATACATTTATATGGCAGCTATCATAATTGTTCTTCCTTTTCTTACGTGAAAATGTATTAGAGTGAGTAAAGTACTAATAGGTGCTAAAGCCAGTATTTGAACCATTTTTACCTTGTTAACACTGAAATTTCAATCATTGATGCATCAGATATCATTTCAATAATAAAGACCAAAGTGAGATAACTGGTTTGAACTTATAGATTCAACATGGTGAAACAGAACTGCAATCACATTGGTAATCAAGAAAGAAACCAGACTGAACTAAAAAGTCCCAGGTTTACAAATTCATTTTAAGTGATAGTGAAATCCATTTTTCTATTGTTCAAAAAGGTAGAATTACAGTTTTAGGAATCTGTCTATTTACAATGACCCAAGGGTTTTCAGTGTATTTTTCCCTGCTGCTTAGTGAGAAACATGTGGTATTTAATGATTAAGGTGCAATAGAGTTTCCTTTTATCTTCTCAACCATATGTCCTGGCATACATAGTGCATGTGAATAGAACTCAACATCCTCATCCAATATCCTTCTTGGCAAATATAGTTTTACTGCTCACTAAACATGCTTTATACTGCTTGTAGAGTAAGAGAAAATATATTAGAGTAGCCTGTCCAAGAAATGAAAATGACAGATAAAAGATTTAAATATGAACTACAGTGAAATAACAAAATGCTTGCAAGAGATGACAAAGTAATAACATTTATTTGATATAATGCTAATTTAGAGCTGAGGACAAGGGCGCCTCCTCATTCCAGGAAATGGAATTAGTAAGAGAAGTTCAATTAAATGCTGTTTCTCAGAAATAGGGGTCAATAATTGTTAGGCTCTTAAGGCTAGTTTTCTATCCTGGCATTACAGTGGGGTTTTCTGACATTCTTAGGCAAAAGTATTTTCCTTATTTTGAATTCTATTACACTTTTTTACCACACCGTACACACTTCTGAAATCTTTCTTATGTAAAAGTAAATCTATTTTAAAGGACAAAAAGCAATATTTAAGAAGATTATTTATTTGAAGAAGACATTGTGATTTTTCAAAAGATAACATTTCTGTGTCTGCAAATGCTCATGATTTGAAAGCAGATGACATTTATATAATAACAAAATATTAATTTGTTTTGCTCTTGGGACTTTGAAAATGTAGTGTGTATTAGAGGGGGATAAAAGATGTAAGTATTGCCCTTTGGAACACCGTACAATTTTACATAAGGATAAAAGAGTCAGATTTGGGTTCTAGTACTAGTTTGATACTAATTAGGCTTGCACTTCTTAACTAAATTCTTCATCTATTATGGGCTTTGAATTAAAAAGTTTGATATATTCACTCAGTCAATGAAAATGTATGTGATCGTGTTGGTCAAATTATGTCACCTCTGTCCAAATCCTTCTTTCAGTTTCTCATCACTTCTAGAGTAAAAGCCGAAGTTTTGAAAATGACAACTTCATCTAATACTCAATTCTCCCCAACTTTGCACAAGCCTCAGTGGCCTCACTGCTTATCCTAGACTAAGGCCAGTTATATCTCCCAACATGGCCTCTGGCTGCACACACTGGCTGTACCCTGTGTGTCTGGAATGCTGTCTTCCATAGTGAAGAGTCTTTGTTTGCCTAAACTTCAGTCAAGATCCTAAATCTTCTTATTCCATCTGTGCACTTCCTTATAAAATCCAGTTTTAGATAGGAATACTGCTAAGTTTGTTTAGTGTGAAATCCCCACTCTTGATGTCTGATTACTCTCAGTATCTGATAAGGTTCTCATCCTCCACCATACCTTAGATGATATCTGATCACTCTGGCCTGTCTTCAGCAATAATTCTGTTAGGTCATCTTCCCCAGAATACTCTACAACCATGATATTTCCACTTGTTAATTTGCCATGCACTGATCCTTACCCTGCTCCTTGGCTATAAATTTTCACTTGCCCATGTTACATTTGGAGTTGAGCTCAATCTTTCTCCTTTAATGCAAACTCCCATTGCAGTGGTTCTTATGCCTCTCATGGTAGTCCAGAATAAAATCTTTTTAATCATGCTATAATAAGCATCACTGACTATTTTCTTTAATATCTCTCACCCCATAATGTTTCCTTGGCTGGTTCACTCTCCCTTTTTTTTAGGTGTCTACTAAAGCATAACTTTCTCAGAGAGACTGTACTCATGACCTCGTTTTAAATTGAATCCCTCCCTTAATACTGCTTATTTTCATTCCTGGTTTTTTTTTTTCTCCTTATTTCTAATGTTTTAATGCATAACTTGTTTATTTAGTTTTATGCTTGTTTTCTAGCTCACCCTACAAAACACAAGGCTAATGATGCAAAGCTATTTTTTCTGTTTTGTTAATTACTGTATTCCTATCACCTAATGCCGTGTCTGACACATAGTAGACACTCACTAAATAATTTGTTGAATGAATGAAATTAATGAGTATCTACAGTATGCCCAATCATGTGTCCTGAACTGGGAATAAAGCAGTGAACAATACAGACAAAACTTCTACAACATTTGCTTAGCTTTTAGTTTGTGATGTATGTCAGAAAAACTAATATGAAACTAGCTCTTACAGTTGAAGAACATAGGCTTTTTCTCAAAAGCAGAACAAAAAATATAAGCACAGGTTAAAATACACAGGTCTGATTAAACTTACCAAGCATCAGCAGTTTATCACAGAAAAAAAATATGTGCATATATAATTTTTACTACATTTTACTTTATTGCATATATATTTTATTACATATATTATATACAATTTTTCAATAATGAAAAGGCATGATAAGAAAAGATAACCTAATACAGTCCCTGGAAGAGGTAATACTGTGGAATGCTCATTAGAGGTGTTAGGTAGAAATCTAACGTTATATTTTCTGCAAAGCTATAACACTGCAACTAAATACACATATAGTTATTCCAATACATGTGGTCATTGGAAGTAATTATGTATCAGTAGACTCGTGTTACTTCAATTTTTCCTATTAGCATTCTTGAGTGAACCATACAGACAAGGAGTAAAAGCCAAAGTTTTAGATTTTAGCAGAGAGAGATAATTCTTTGATTTAAAGATGTGGTTGAGAATTACAGGTATTATGAAAGCCAGGTACCTCTACTGCTCTCTCTTTACCTTATACTGATAAGGAAGACAGAGACACACTTGGAATAAGAAGTAAAATAGTGGTTGCTCAAAGTGGTAAATAAATAATGAATAAACATGATAATTACAAAACATTGCATATTCTGTGAAGGAAATAAAGCAGGGTAATTGAAGAGTAAAGTGAAGAGGACAATTTAGGTATTCACTAAGATCTCTTTTAGATAAAATTCCTGTGTCCCTGTGCTTTTTAATGGAAAGAGGAAAGAGGTCCAATTTGCTTTAACTGAGATCAAAGGATGAGTCACAGGATATAAGTCAGAAAGGTTAAAGAGAATCAGAATTTATTGCCACTCATAGCTTTATTATGATTCATTGTCACTGTAAGGTTTTCTGTAACAAATTGATGTTTTTTATATTCTGTTTTAGAAGAATCACTTATGTAGCTGGGAATACATTAAAGAGAGATCAATACAGAACCCTCAGGAGGCTACTGGAGCAATTTGAATGAGAACCAATATAAGCTTGGACCAGAACGACAGGAGAGGAGGTAGTAAGAAGTGGTTGCATTATGGGTATATTTTGAAGATAAAGCCAAAAGAAATTATTAATAAATTAGTCATTCAACATGAGAGAAAAAGAGGTGTCAAGAATGACCCTATGGTTTTCCCATTTTAGTTCCTGGAAGAATAATGGAGTTACTAACTAAAATTAAAAATATGAAATAAAACAGGTTTCTGGACAGAAGATCAGGAACTCAAATTTTGTACATATTAATTATTTAATATCAGGTTGGTGCAAAAATAATTGTGGTTAAAAAGCTAACTGATTCAGTTAACCACAATTACTTTGCACCAAGCAAATACTAATATTAACCTAATACTTAGGAATATTTTGAAACTTCCACATAATCCAAATTCATATGTATGTAAAGTCAGTAGTGTCTGGTTATCTTGTGAAAGAATGTTATCTGAATATAGTCCTGAGTTTGATGTCTCTAAGTTCAGATTATTGACTGCCAAGGAATTCAAGATATATAGGTTAAAATTATAATAATGCTTAAAAACCAGAAAACAATATGTAGCTAAAGAGGATCTACATCAAATGTTCTTTATACATTATAAAATAGATAATTAGAACTAGGTAAATGACAAGTGATGCAAGGTTAAAATGAAACTCTTAATTTCAATTTACCTATATTAAACAAGTTATCTTTTACAGATTCCCCCCTCTTCATCACTACCTAATTAATTTCAATATTTTTAGTTTGGTTGGTATGACTAGAGTAACAATGCATCAGAGTAAAAAAACGATAACTTACTTACAGAAAGAGAGGAGTTAGTTGTTAACTACCAAGAAACTGGTAACAAGGAAAAATTAGAGACCAAGAGAGTCTAAGAGTTAAGTCTGAAGGGGAAGTTGATCTGATTCAAGAATTGTAATCAAGAAACTGATATGATTTATAGTTTTATCAAAGCCAAAGTTATACAAGTTGGAGCAAGGTAAAATAAAGATGAAGTCAGGAAATGCTAACTTAATGGAGGTTCTAGATTTTTTGGATTCAAGCAATCCAGGTTAGATTGGTTCAAAGAAGACAAAACTATATGTGTCAGAAGATTGCCAGAAGTTAAAATGTTGTATGCCATTTGTACAATATTATCTAAAGGCTTAACATGTTTTCTGTAAATAAATAACATTTTTCTGAAAGGCCATTTTTTATTTTGTTTGGAGGCTTACATATACACACTTTTTAACCAAGAAGTGAACCACATCCAAAAAAATAAACATAAACAAAAGTTTAAATGTATAATTGTTTGAAAATCTATAGTCCAATAGAAAGAAGTTGTACTAAATGTGTAACGAGTTATTTGTAGAACACACTATCACAAAATCATTAATATATTTCCAAAGAACATTTAATAAAGTAAGAAAAGTTTATTTTAAAATGCATGGCTAAAAAGTACAAGGGAGATTATTATCATTTATTTTATGTTCATTATTTTGATTAAATTACAAAAAGAAAAACTATATGCAACCAACCCTATGTTGATAAGAATGTGCATTTTGTAAGTGATATTTCGAATAATTTACTTTGCTGAAGTTATCCAAACCTTCCAATAAGTAATGTTGTTGTCATAAGAAACATAATCCATTTATTAAAAAAATATATTTTGGCTCTCTTAATATTTTGTTATTTATACATGCAAAATATCACATAGGTCTCATGCTTTTATTGTCTCAAAACTTGTTTTATACTGAGAAAAATCTATATTGGTGAACTAAACCATAATTGCTTAAGATCTCTTCTATACACTATTTTGATAAAAAGCTATAAAAGAGGAAAGTAACACAAACTTTCATAAAACACTTATTTCTTTGAAGTCATTTAGACTTAGCATTTTTCCTTGAAAAGCTTCATGAATAATTGAGTCTAATGTTCATGAAAAGCACTGGCTGAATTTTAAAACTAGAAAAATTGTATACTGTTGCAATGGGCCTATTAAAGCAATTTAAATTTGATATGAAATGGATCCTAGAGTATGCAGAAGAACTGACTACTGAGTCAAAAGAATTGACTACTAAAGAGGATGATATGGGCCTATAAATGTTATTATAAAAGTGCTGATGTAAGGCAAAGCCTAATGTGCTCTTTAAAAATTTTAAAATAAAATAAGATTTCAATGATAGAGATTGTAGCATTACAGTTCTTTTAGAATTTGTCTAGAAGGCTTATTTAAGTAAAGTGCACCCTTTCTCCTCATGCCCTGCCCACACAGGGGATAGAAGAAATGAGTTTCCAGTTGCATTTCTGTCTTTATTAGCAGTAAGAGTTGAACACATTACTTGAGATCTCCTAGTTTTAGGGTAGTAATTCATTAAATGGATAAATAATAATATCTAGCTTCATCTCATGTGTTTTTAGTGGGCATAATATGCTAATTCTTATGTAGGCTTAGTATTATACCTGGAAATAGTCATTTTTATTACCATGATTATTTACTTGCCCTACACTTTCCCTGTACTGAAAAACCGAATAAATGTGTTATTCAAGGCTGCTAAAAACAGACCACGAACCATAAATGAGACAATTTTCAAGCTCAATGGAACAAGAACAAACAGATCAATAGTTTTCTCTTCATTAAATAAGAGGGCTTTAATTCATGTTGAAATATGTGTTGAACATCTATTCATACTTGAAGTTTCAATTAGGATTAACTGAAATAATACAGGTATAGGATCTTTATAAACTATAAAATTCAGTGCAAATATTAGAGATGATTACTAATATCACCAGGCTTTCTTTATAAGCATAGCAATTGTTATTCAAGTTAGCAAATATCTTTTGCAACACAATAAAGCACTTTAAGAGTTGGTTTCTTCCTTAAAATATATATCTTATTTTCTAGGAATAATTTACAAACTTGAACAATTTAGCAGAATTTGTATTATCAATTATTTTAAAAGGGTTTCATTTTAGGAAAGTCTTTTTTAATGCTATAATTTTGTAATACATCTTTATTTTAAATGCTTCTAACACTGAATTAATAATCTGACTAAAACTGCATTTTTCCCTAAACACACCTTTTTGTGGACGAATATCTATACATAGTTAGAAATCAGTTTCAACTTAGGATTTATGGTGGTAGAATAATATATTTAGAAAAAAAAATGTGAGTCTACTTGCCATCTCAAAGCACTATGAACACAGGTGCAGTGAATATAAATTAATTCTCCAGAGAAGGTTTTCTGACAGTAGTGCTTATATGACACATACTGTCTCTTGATCCATGACATGCATTGCACATCATCAATTTGTTACTTGAATTGTCCTAAGGGGAGAAGGTTGTTATTCACTCACTGAGGTAAATTAAGGGTGCAATAAATAATTTCATTGACTGTATCATTAATATTTTATTAATGATAAGTAGAGTAAAATAAGAGTAGAGTTTTATGCCAGTTTTACAACGAAATACTATTTGATATTTATTTGGTAAAGTAGGATGCTTAAAAAGACCAAAGAAACAGTATATTTGTATCATATTTTACCCTTAATATTGTGATGGGTAACTGAGAGTGAATAACCTAAATAACTTGTGACTGGCCAGCCTTTGAAAGAGAAACAAACGTATTTTATTGTATTCTGTCTTCTTCTACCATATTATAAATTTCTTCATACATTATTATGGTTTCTCAGACTAAGGCTAATAAAGATACAAAATGACCATAGGATCATACTGGACAGTTGACAAAGCACTTCCACATCTATGTGAAGTGGGCTCTGACTTTTCTGGTTGGATTTCATCATGAATTGACTCAGAATGCAAGTTGCCAGGGCAGAGAGCAAACAGTTCACGTAATTTTTCTCAGATTATATTGAAAGTTACAAGGAAAATGAACTGAGTATATCAGGCATTTTGAATCAGCCAAATCACAGCACCTATTTATTAAAGGCATCTAGCAGACTATTTGTACTGAAAAATCTAAACATGAACTTTTGAGTAAATTAAATTTGGATTTGGCCATATTGGCAGTTGAACTAGTTTCATTTTTTTTTTTAACTGTCAATTCTTAAATAAAGTTAGATATATCTTACTCCATGAGATGGTTAAGAAGACTAAAGAAATGAGATAATGTGTGAAATTTTTCAGCAGGTGTGTCTTTGCCTCTTAATTTCCTACTGCATTTTATTCTAATAAAAATTTACTTTAAGCCTCCTCTCAAAGATTATGAGTTATTTAATTACATGGGAATTATATTCTTATTCTCTGTGTTTCTAGTACACAGCATTAAATTAGACATTCACTTATTTTTTCATTAACTTCCTCATTCAACAAATATTGTAGGCTTTGTGCAATGGTTCCAACATTTTAGGAGGCTAAAGTGGTAGAATCACTTGAGACCAAGAGTTTGTAATGATCCTGGGCAACATAGCAAGACCCTATCTTTAAAAAAAAAAAAAAATTAATTAAAAATACTTTAACATCTATTATATGTGTGATATAGCAAATTGAGTACTGTTAGAATTATCTAAACCTAGATTCAAATCCTAGATTTATACAGTTCTAATTTTGTGACTTTTGCATTATCACATCATCTATTAAAAATTTAGTTTGGAAAATATAAAATATTATACTGTTGTAAAAATTAAATAGTACACAATATTCAGCAAATACAAGCAAAGTATAGGAGAAATTAAGGGCAAAATAGTATGGGTTAGTTCCTAGCAATACAAATCTATTGAGAACTAAAATTCATAAATTGAGACAATAGGTCTAAAAGTAATCTTTAGTTAAATTATGTTGTAATAATAAAAAATCGAAGAACCTCCTAGGATTATTTCCACAAAAGTTTAACTCATTAATATTGTACATCCTGTGGCAAAGCTATGGCTTTGTTCCATGCATCCTTTATTCCAGAATTTAGGCAAAAGGGCAGACCCCATCTGACATTCCAGCTAACACTCTAGCTACAATGCTTAAGTGAACAAATACCAAGGATAAAAATCATCAGTGGCTCCTAAATGTGTAAACTCTGACCTATATCTTAAATTGACAAATGAATAAATTATGAATAAGTCATAAAGAACTTGAAGAAAAAGTTCTATAACTCACAATATAAGATACGTAAAAGATGATAACAGTATTAAATCACTTGCTTACAAGGAAAGTTATATAACTTTTTCTACAGATGGTTTGATACATATTTCATGAGCTGTATTTTACATAAACTTCAAAACATGATAAGGTGTTTATAAAGACTAAAATAATTATATAATTAGTGAAGTTATACCCAAAATGTGAGAAAAACAAAGTTTTTAATTATCTAAAAATGTTCGTATGTGGAATCTTTTGTCATTCTAGTCAAAAGAATTACCTCAATTCTCCATTCCCCACATAAGTCTGCCACAGATAAAAGCAAATCAGGTGCTTAAAAATTAACTCTGCATCATTTGAAACACAAAAATAAAGAGAATTATTTTTACTTTTTCATAACATACTAAAGGGAGAATAATCATTTCCCTTTGCTAAAAATGTTAGCAATGAAACCAGGCATATAATAGCATAAATTAGGAAAAAAAGAGTTCAATGACATGAATTTGTTATCCAGCCAAAAATTATATAGAATTGTAGCTGAACACACTTATTTTGAAAAGAGTTCCAGAATGATGAATCTTAATAATATCAATCAGCATGCATTTTAAAAATACAAATCCAACTGCAAGTAAAAATCATAACTTTTTTTAAAGACTGGAAGGATTTCAATGATACAAATTTATTCATGAAAATTGAAACAGGATATTGTTTCAATGGAAAACTGATTTCCAAAGAAGCAGTAATAAGTATTCTCATAAAATTATGAACAGCTAGCATCATCCCTAGTGTAACCTTTCCAGAATATGAATATGTTGATTAATTACATGAGACACCAAACTTGAATTAGCCTTCTAAGCACTAAGATCTATACTTAACGGTTAATCTAGTACTACAGTCCAGCATGCCAAGTTTTGAATTTGATATCTATGTGAACTTTTTTTTTCACTCCTGTGAATGTTTCACTGACTACTTAATTTTGTTAGATGCTAGAAAGTATTTTATAATCATGAATGACTTGAGATTTGAAACATGTAAATATATATCTTTGAAAAATGTTTTTCAAATATTATTTTATAGTTGATTAATACATGCCTTTATCGCTAACATCAATAAGTTGGAAGAATTGTACCGAAATAAACTATTGTCATAAAGGTCACAGGATAAGGTCATTTTACCATAGATAATATTTTTATGAAGGGCCTGGCCACTTGTTCTAAACCATCTTAAGAAAAATAAAGATTTTAAAGATCTAAATTCCTACTCATTTATGCAATCATGTCAAGTTATCACATATTTCTGCTTCTGTTAAAGAAACCAATAAGTTGTATATTTGCTATTACTATTTCTATCAAAGAGAAACCTGGAATCAGAATGTCAGAATTTCAATCTTACCTTGGCTCTTTAACAAAAATGGCTTTCTGCACAACTGACTCAACCACTGTCAGTTTTTTTTTTCTTTTTCATATTTTCACATATACAAAGCTTTTATTACACTTTGAATCTAAGATAAATGAGATAATCATGTAAAACTTTTATACCAGGCATGCCATATGCCTACAATTAAGTCAATGGCAATTACTATAAATTAATATAGTAGCTACCCTGATAATGTAAGTGGACCAACCAGGATTTATACCGGGGTCTGCCCCATTCTAACCCCCATTATCTCTCCACTGTACAACACTCCCTCCTGATAATAAATACCTCATCAATGAAACCATCCTCTACAAAAGATTTGTTAAAGATGGTAATATTACATTTGAAAACAAAACTTAACTAGAACACTAAATTAAAAAGCTATCTTCTTAGTAATACAATTTGTTATCAAAGGCCTCATCTATTCTGTTTCCGTTGCAGCCAAGCCAGGTGAATTTGCTGGAGAAATAAAATGCTGATGAGACAGTGTGCCGACCCATTCTGTCTCCCAGCAGAAGGTCCCAGCTGGCATAGTGTGTACTTATTGTCCAAATGAGACCATATTTTGTTTTTTACTTTTCCTTGTATCTCCCCTAGGAAATAAAAATATAAATGTTGCTGTTGTGTTATCTACAAAAGAAAAATAAATTGGTACCTGATGCTTGAAAGAAACAAATCCCAAATGAAATCATTCTCACATTAAAATAGAAGCGATGGATTGAAACTGCAAATATAAACCAGTTGTCTGTCATCATTTTTTATTCTAATATTATTACAGACACATGGAACTTTAAAGTCTGTCTTATGTGGATAAAATAAGAAAAAAATATTTTAAATCTATTTGTATAAGTAAATGGTTCGAAGGAATGTGTTACAAAGAGGAAGAATGACGGAATGGCAGAGAGACAGACAAAGAAAGTGAAGCTCTTTATCTTGCTGATCCTTATGCTAAAAGTACCTGGATTTCAGATATGAAGACTGTAGTTTGCTTACAAACAGAAGAAAAAGAATAGTGCATATTCAAAGAACTGTGTTCGTGAGGAGGTAAAAGAGAGAGACAAAGTTATGGTATTTTAGCGTAATTCTAACTCTGAAATAATACAGAAAAAGACAAGGTAGAGGAAATGCATGCCATAAAATATCTTTAGTTCCAGGAAAACGCTCTCTGTTTATTGCTACAACTTCTGCCCTAAATCTGCATTTTTACTCCTACATACAGCTAGATCTTTTGAGGAAACACAAGTTAACTCAAATACAGTTAACTTGTTGAAGGTATTATCTCAGCATTTTTACTGATTTTACACTTGTTTCCTTCATTTGTATTTAGATGGTATAAAGGCAAAGGATATGCCACCAACATTAACACATTTGGAGGGCCAATATGTAGAACTGAAGTACACAGATCTATATTTGGGATAATAAAATATTTGGACAAAAATCATGAAGAAGAATAGATGATAGTCTCATGGGTAAGGTACACAGCTGAAAAAAAATTGCAAGATTTATTTATTTACTGTCTTTCACTTACTTATTTTAAAAAAGACCCATACTGACCATCTATCCTATCTCTGGATTTGTAGATAGATTTGGTTTAGAATACCTAACTTGTATTTTGTGACTGTCCTATACTTGAATTTATGATTATGTGGCTTTAACATACTTTCACAATACTGAAAAAAACTTGCAAGAAAATACAGTTATGATCCTATTTGCCTAATAATTATGCTTATGGTAAAGCGCCGTTATCAGTATCTACCCTAAAACAAGCTTGCTATGCATGTTTTTTATAATGATGAAGATGATGTTGATAATCTTGATATTGATGCTGTGAGAGGGAGGAAGAGGATGTTGCTATGTCATTCTCCCCAACTGGGTCACTTAACATAGCTGTACAGGATGAAGTTGTCAACCTCAATAAGCTCATCACACACACACACATGCACACACACACACAAACACACACACATAAATACAAAAAGCCCAACACTAGACTTACATGCAAGTTTCTAGCAGTAAAAGAAATTAAAATGCCTAACTCTCTTAACCATTTTTTCTCACACATGTAGTTGTAACATTAAAACTATGAAGAAAAGAAAGAAAGATAAATACTTTTACATATTGGTACATTTGGTACATTCTTTATGACTCCTTAAGAATTCTCTTTTCTTCCATTTACTATTCCTTTCCTTCAGTTATTCCCCATATGGAAAAGTGTTAAGTTCTCTTATAAAATTGGTCAATTTCCTCTGAATATATTAGAGTTTGCTTATATTACTTTCAAGGTGTAGTTTCATAATAGAGTACAATATTTAAGTGTAATTATAGAGAACAGAAGAAATAACCATAAATCATATTTTTCTATGTCCTACTCTTCCATTATTACACACAAAGAAAGTAAGACATGTAAAATCTGATAGGTAATTAAACACTGCAAAAAGTTAAGAAATTTTTGGACTCAATTCAAATGATGTGAAAATAAATGTAACAGAGAAATATATCTGGGATGTAAATTATTCTTATGCAAAATAATTGGAATGAGAAAATTAAAACTTGAAATTATTAAGGTGAAGACTGACATCATGCTTTAAAAGAGAAATCTTAAAATTCCATTAATAAACCATGAAAGAATTAATATTTGCACTGTGTACAAACATGGAACACATTAAACAAGTTTGTGGAGGCTCAAGAGTCTGTGACTACAAATATAGATGGCAAGTATAAATCATATGTAATAGAATTAATAGAATACAGTTGGCCCTAGAACAACATGAATTTGAACTGTGTGGGTCCATGTATACATGAATTTTCTTGAGCCTCTGAGACTCCTGAGACAGCAAGACCAACGGCCTCCTCTTCCTCCTTCTCTTCAGCTTACTGAGCATGAAGTCCGTGAGGTTGAAGACCTTTATGATGATCCACTTTCACTTAATGAATAGTAAATATATGTTTTCTTTCTTACAATTTTCTTAATAAATTTTCATTTTTCTAGCTTGCTTTATTGAAGGATACAGTATATAATACATACAACATACAAAATGTATGCCAATATATTGTTTGTCATCTGTAAGGCTTCTGCTCAGCAGTTGGCTATTAATAGTGAAGTTGTGAGACTCAACTACACAGCTCCCCGAAAGCCTGTGTTGTTTAAGGGTCACCTGTATATGAGTATGTACAATATAGGGATTTTTGTTCTAACCCAAATAAAGACCACTCCCTTTCAAATGTCTCATTTCTAGAACCAGGGTGTTTTTATCATGGTCTAGGGATAGGTTCCCTTTGGTTCCTCCTACAGACACCTTCTTAAACCCTCTGAACAGATGTTCCACTGCCAATTACCATCCTAAGAACATAACTCTACTGAATACAGTCATCCTTTACAGATCTCTTGTGCTTTACTTATTTTTTATTTTCTTTTCTTTAACAGAGTCTCACTGTACCACTCAGGCTGGAGTGCAGTGGCATGATCATACCTCACTACAGCCTCCACTACCGGGTTCAAGCAACCTTCACGCTTCAGCCTCCCAAATGGATGGAATTACAGGCATGCCACTATGCCCAGATAATTTTTTGTATTTTTAGTAGAGACAGGGTTTTTCCATGTTGGCCAGACTTGTCTCCAACTCCTGAGCTCAAACAATCCACCCACTTCGGCCTCCTAAAGTGCTGGAATTACAGGTGTGAGTTATGGCACTCCACTGTTGTTTGTTTACTTCTATTCTCACCTCAAGTAAGTAATCGTGCATCTCTCCCACTCCCACCCCCATAAAATATTCTGCCAAGGTCTTTGTCTCAATTACTCTTGAGAAACTGGAGAAAAAAAAAGTCTTGTAATGAAAAATTAAATGGATTGGCCTGACTTTATGTTCAGAGATAATGACAGAAAATAACAAAAACATATAAAATAGTTTATAAGTACTAATGTGTTTGCACAAATCCATCCATTTTGTCAATGTTACTAAGGAAGGTCCCCTGCTTAACTTTTCAATGCATCTCCAGTTTCCTAGAACACCAGTAAAAGAACTAGAGGGATGAGCTAGGAACCCCTACCTGCTGTAGTGCTCTCAGCTGGTCACTCTTTCAATTCTCCAAGATAGCATATATTTTCAAGTTTAATGCTATGCTTGAATATGCAATATAGCATTCACAAATCTTATTAGTACCATCTGCATTTAATTATTCACTTTCTTATCATGTAAATAAAGTGCTTGTTGACAAAAAAATGTGGAGGCACTCACAGGTAATAGAGACAATAAGATTTAACACACTGCTTTCTGCGTCCTCCAAATTATTTTAAGTCATGGAAATTAGAAAAAAATGTATTAAAAGATAATGACAAATTCAAATATTTGTATTGGAATGTGAATATGGATGCAGTAGCTATTCAGTTACCTAGTTTTGCCAACCTAATATCAGCGAATATGAGCTACATTTTTTTAAAACTCCATTTCACATTTAGATCAGCAGAAATAAAATGAATGTGTTTTCTTGTGCCCATGTATTAAATGCAGAAAAATATTTTGTAGAAAATAATGTATCTATAGCTTATAAAATATGTTGCTATTCCAAATGCTAATGAATAGCAGATACATTCTAGAAAGGTAGGAAAGAGGGAGATTAATAATTATGGTTTTGAGTGTATCCTGCACACCATGCATTTATCTACTCAGCAAGGTTCTTCCCATGAAAATCAGATCAACTTTTATAAACCTGTTTGTGTTAGTCTGTTCTCATGCTGCTAATAAAGACAAATCAGAGACTGGGTAATTTGTAAAGGAAAGAGGTTTAATTGGCTCACAGTTCCACATTACTGGGGAGAACTCACAATCATGGCAGAAGGTGAAGGGGAAGCAGGATATGTCTTACATGGCAGTAGACAATAGAGGGCATGTGCAGGGGAGCCCTTTTCCCCTGCTATAAAACATCAGATCTCATGAGACTTAGTCACTATCATGAGTACAGCACAGGAAAGACCCACCCACAAGATTCAATTACCTCCCACTAGGTCCCCCGCCATGACATATGGGAATTATGGGAGCTACAATTTACTATGAGAATTTATGGGGACACAGCCAAACCATATCACTGTTCGATAAAGATTGTATTTAATATCATATATGCCTTTACTGGATGCTTCCAGGTCACTGTTGTTTTTGCATCTTTGTGACATTTCCTCTTCCAGTAATGTCAGAATATTTTATTTTTACTTAGAATAAGGAGGAAAATTTCTTCCCCTCTATTATTGCTGAACTAATACATGTCAAGAATGATTAAATTAATTTTGGTAAAAATATTAGCTGCAAAATTATAAGGCAAGAATAAAAATTGTAATATAACCTTTTTATTCTAATGCAGCATGTGCAAATATCATTTTTTAAAGTCTGGTGAATTTAAATTCAACTTTTACTAAGTTTTCCTTTTTCACAAGAGTTTGATTACTAAAAAAAATTACTTGTGGTGAGGAAGAAAAAATAATATTTGTCAGGTACAGAGCATGTTCTAGATTCTCTCTTGTGTGTTCCCATATGATCTCAGTATTTAAATGAAATTCAATTCTTTAAGGAGTACATAATTACTAGAATATCTGGTTTAGAAGAGAGAGTGCAAAAACCGGAAAACGCAATACAACTAGTAAATGGAGAAGCTGATATTCAACTTAAGAGTCATCCGGCTCACAAATTTGTACTTTTTGTGCTGTATCAAATTGCTTCTTCAAAATAACAAAAAGCAACGTTAATTTATCAATAGTCAGTGTGACAGATGTCTGTCATATTTTTTTCTTATGTTCACAAAACCCTGGAAGGCAAAATCTCTGATTTTTGTTTAATCAATTTAATAAAAATTTTCCATAATTATGGAGAGAAGCAGATTTAGAGTTTTCTATAATTTCACAGAAGAAAACTGTACTTTCACTCTTTTGGCAGATTTCTATAGCAAATATGAATTATTCAGAATAGAAAAATCTCAGAAAATTATGGTTATGTCCAAGAGTGTTTACTTATCTAAAGTATCAGAAGGACGTCAACTAAACTCGCATATATAGCAGAGATACCAACCACATTCTCCAACATCAAAGCTCAAGTTAACTGTCCCCCAAAGCCCTGCTGGCAGGTAAATGTCAGAGCAATAAAGGATCAAAAGATCAAATATAAACTTTATTTATAATTCTTCCTACAGTCCTCCATATATCATGTATCTCCTTTTGGGTACATTTTATCTTGCTTAAGAACAGTTATGCAATCTATGCATTGCAAAAAGAGAGAGCTAGGGAGGAGGAGAGAGAGAACAATGTAATTTCTGGGAAAGGGTAAACAGCACATATAGACAGACTGAAGATTATGCTTATCCATTAATCTATTATTCTCAGACACTATACGCTACAATAGAGTGACTCAAGTACCTCCTGGTTCTGATGCTGAGAAATAAAAGAAAAGACAAACACCCACTGTAACTGTGAGAGGCAAGCTAAATAGAGATAAGACTTAGAAAGGTCACAGGTTTCATACAGTTAAAGGAAAATGGAGAAGATAGGTTAGGAATAAAAACCTGTGGGAAATAATTTAGTTAGTGTTTTTACACAAATTTATGACATAAACCCAATATCACTATAAAACCTTTCCTTTTTAAATAGATTTTTCTCAGTGTCAGACATTTGGTTTCCTCTTTGATCTCAACCTTCCCACATTCATTATAATGGCTGTTAACTATAATGTTAATTATAATGGCTCTGTGTGTGTGTGTGCATGTTGTATATATGTATATACACATACACATATATGCACATTTATTCTATTCTATCCTTTATTAGAGGTGCAATTTTTTTCTCTGAGTCTATTTCTCCTATTTTCTCATGTTGACTATCTTTTAAAATTCCAAAGTTTTTTAATCTTGAAAAAATCTAATTTGGCAACATTTTTCTTTTATAGCTCATGCTTTTGTCGTCATATTATAGAAATATTTGAGTAGTTCAAGGTTTCAAAGTTGTTTTCCATGTTTTTTTCAATAAGTTATATAATTTTGATTTTTACTTAGCAAATGATACATTTAAGTTAATACCAGGTATCAATTGAGGTCTTTATTCTACATTGAAATGTCCAAAAATTTTTTGGCACCATTTGTTGAAAAGCCTATCCATCTTACAGTATTGCTGACATTCAACTCACCATATATGTGCAGGTGGCTTTGTTTTTCTGTTCCATTATGCTATGTGTCTACCTTTTACCCTGTATTACATGTCTTGTTTACTATAGCTTTGAAGTATGTATTTAAATCAGTGTGCATTTTTGTTTTTGTTTTGTTTTGTTTGAGACAGGGTCTCACTCTATTGTTCAAGCTGGAGTGCAATGGCATGATTATTGCTCACTGCAATCTTGAACTCCTGGGCTCAAGCAATTTTCCTTCCTCAGCCTCCTGAATGGCTGGGACTACAGGTAAGCACCAACATGTTCGACTAATATTTTTATTTTTATTAGTAATGAGGTCTCACTGTGTTGCCTAGGCTGATCGTGATCTCCTGGTCTCAGGTTATCCTCCCACCTTGGACTCCCAAAATTCCTGGATTTCAGGTGTGAGTCACTGTGCTTGGTTCAGTGTGCATTTTGAAAGTTTACTCTAAAAATTCAAGCAGAAGAATCATAAAGAAAACTATGGCTTGGCAAATTATAATCCTAAATTCTATTGCTAAGAAAACAAAATGGTTTTGGCTAAAATACAACCAAAGTAAAAAAAAAAAAAAAAGAGAGAGAGGGAGAGACATTATGCACACAGGAACAAACATATGTACAAATGACAGCACACTACTCATCAAAAACTATTCAGTCCAGAAGCTGGTAGAACCAAATATTTCACATACTGGAAAAAGCATACATACAAAATTTGTAACCTACAATTCTATATACAGTGAAAATATGTTTTAAAAATAATGACTTTTTTCATATAAACAAAAGCTTAGAATTTATCATCAATATAGTGCAGAGAATTTGAAAGCATTTCTGCAGGCAGAAGGAAAGTGATACTAGATAGATCTTTATAACAGTGAGTCAATATAGAAAAATTCACAATTATATTAGGAAACTCTAATACTCTTTTAGTTAATGGAACTAGAAAGATAACAATTTAAATATTATAATAAAATATTATCAATGAAGTTAAATATATTAACATTTATGGAAAACATTTCACCATAAAAAGTGTTATTTTCAGCAGGAGATCCAAGATGGCCGGTTAGGAGCAGCTCAGGATTGCAGCTCCCAGTGAAAGTGCAGAGCGTGAGCGGATGTCACATTTCCAGACGGATTTTTACTGCCCACAGACCAGGAGATTCCCAGGTGGAGGAGCCCACGGGTCGCCAGCACGGCTGTTTTGGCCAGCGCCCCGGCACAGCGGTTCCCAGTGTAGAGTAAACGGGACTGTGTCCCCACTTAGCCAGCAAGGGGAGCTGAAACAGGGAGCCAGGCCAGGAGATTCCCAGGCAAAAAAGCACCACGAATCTCAGAGCCGCGGTTTCAGTCGGCGCAGTAGGTTGCCGCACGGGAAATCACACAGATTCTGGCACCTATTCAACAGGCGACGAGGACACCTGGGAGACAGCCAACCATTCAACTAAATAACAGAAGGCTCTGAGGCAGGGAGCCAGATGATCAGGCCTGGCTGGTCCCACCCCCACAAAAACAAAAAAACAGCAATTGGAAATGCTCTGGGTTGAGAGTTTCACAGCAAGCACAGCTCAACCCGGGACAGTTCAGCTCTGTGGGGGAGGGGCGTCCACCATCACCGAGCACTCCACCACTATGGAGGCAGTCCGCCATTGCTGAGGCAGCCTGCCATTGCCGAGGCAACCCACCATTACAGAGAGAGTCCGTCATTACAGAGGCGGGCCACTATTGTCGAGGTAGTTCTAACTACACCCATATAAACAGGACTGCAGGGAAGTTCACACAGCAGCTGGGCAGAGCCCACAGCAGCTCAGCGAAGCCTCTGCAGGCAGAGAGTGACTAGGCTGCCTCCTTGTGGGCAGGGCAGCCCTGAAGAAAAAAAAAAAAGGCAGCAGCACAGCAGAAACTCATAAAGCCCTAACTCCCCGGGACAGAACACCTGGGAAAAAAAGGGGTTTATGAGTTCTGTTGCTGCAGACTTAAACTTACCTGCCCAGCAGTTCTGAATGAACAACAGAGCTCACAGCTCAGCACTTGAGCTACTATAAAGGACAGACTGTTTCCTTAAGCAGCTCCCTGACCCTCGTATATCCAAAGAGTCACTTCATAAAGGAGAGCTCAGACTGACATTTGGCAGGTATCCTTATGGGACAAAGCAGAAGAAGAAACTGGTAGCAACCTTTACTGTTCGGCAGCTGCTGCAAGTGATCCCCAGGCAAGCAGAGCCTGGAGTGGACCTCAGCAGTCCTACAGCAGAGAGGCCAGACAGTTAAAAGGAAAACTAAGAAACAGAAATAACTTCATCATCAACAAACAGGATGTCCACTCAGAGACCCAATCAGAAAGTCAACAACTACAAAGTCGACAGGTGGATAAATCCACAAAGATGGGAAGAAACCAGCACAAAAAGGATGAAAACACCCAAAACCAGAACACCTCTCCTCCTACAAGGCATCACAACTCCTCACCAGCAAGGGAACAAGACTGGATGGAGAATGAGTATGATGAAATGACAGAATCAGCTTTCAGAAAGTGGGTAATAAGAAACTTCCGTGAGCTAAAAGAACATGTTCTAACCCAATGCAAAGAAACTAAGAACCTTGAAAAAAGATTTGACGAAATGCTAATGAGAATGGACAACTTAGAGAGGAATATAAGTGAATTGATGGACCTGAAAAACACAACACGAGAATTTCACGAAGCATGCACAAGTTATAACAGCCGAATTGACCAAGCAGAAGAAAGGATATCAGAGATAAAAGATCAACTCAACGAAATAAAATGAGAAGGCAAGATTAGAGAAAACAGGGTAAAAAGGAATGATCAAAGTCAATAAGAAATATGGGACTATGTGAAAAGACCTAATCTACGTTTGATAGGTGTACCTGAATGTGACGAAGAGAATGAATCCAAGCTGGAAAATACTCTTCAGGATATTATCCAGGAAAACTTCCCCAACCTAGCAAGGCAGGCCAATATTCAAGTCCAGGAAATACAGAGAACACCACAAAGATATTCCTCAAGAAGTGCAACCCCAAGGCACATAACTGTCAGATTCACCAGGGTTGAAATGAAGGAGAAGATGCTAAAGGCAGCCAGAGAGAAAGGTCGGGTTACCCACAAAGGGAAGCCCATCAGACTCACAGCAGATCTCTCAGCAGAAACCCTACAAGCCAGAAGAGAGTGGGGGGCCGATATTCAACATCCTTAAAGAAAAGAACTTTCAATCCAGAATTTCATGTCCAGCCAAACTAAGCTTCATAAGTGAAGGAAAAATAAAATCATTTGCGAACAAGCAAGTACTCAGAGATTTCATCACCACCAGACCTGCTTTACAAGAGCTCCTGAAAGAAGCACTACACATAGAAAAGAACAACCAGTACTAGCCACTCCAAAAACACACCAAATCGTAAAGAGCATCAACAGAATGAAGAATCTGCATCAACTAACAGGAAAAACAGCTGGCTAGCATCAAAATGGCAGTATCAAATTCACACATAACAATATTAACCCTAAACGTAAATGGACTAAATTCCCCAGTCAAAAGACAGACTGACAAATTGGATAAAAAGCCAAAACCCATCAGTGTTCTGTATCCAGGAAACCCATCTCACATGCAAGGATACACAAAGGCTCAAAATAAAGGGATGGAGGAAGATTTACCAAGCAAATGGAGAGCAAAAAAAAAAAAAAAAAAAAAAGCAGGAGTGGCAATTCTCATCTCTGATAAAATAGACTTTAAAGCAACAAAGATCAAAAGAGACAAAGAAGGACATTACATAATGGTAAAAGGATCAATGCAACAAGAAGAGCTAACGATCCTAAATATATATGCACCTAATACAGGAGCACCCAGATACATAAGGCAACTTCTTAATGACTTACAAAGAGACTTAGACTCCCACACAATAATAGTGGGAGACTTCAACACACCATTGTCAATATTAGACAGATCAACAAGACAGAAAATTAGCAAGGATATCCAGGACTTGAACTCAGACCTGGAACAAGCAAACCTAATAGACATTTACAGAACTCTCCACCCTAAATCCACAGAATATACATTCTTCTCAGCACCACATCACACCTACTTTAAAATTGACCACATAATTGGAAGTAAATCACTCCTTAGCAAATGCAAAAGAACGGAAACCATAACAAACAGTCTCTCAGACCACAGTGCAATCAAGTTAGAACTCAGAAACCAACCCAGAACTGCACAGCTTCATGGAAACTGAACAACTTTCCCTTGAATGTTGACTGCATAAACAATGAAATGAAGGCAGAAATAAAGATGTTCTTTGAAACCAACAAGAACGAAGACACCACATACCAGAATCTCTGGGACACATTTAAAGCAGTCTCTAGAGGAAAATATATAGCAATAAGTGCCCACATGAGAAGCAAGAAGAGATCTGAAATTGACATCCTATTGTCAAAATTGAAAGAGCTAGAGGAGTAAGATCAAAAAAACTCAAAAGTTAGCAGAAGACAAGAAATAACTAAGATCAGAGCAGAACTGAAGGAGGTAGAGACCCGAAAAACCCTTCAAAAAATCAATAAATCCAGGAGCTGGTTTTTTGAAAAGATCAACAAAGTAGACAGGCCACTAGCCAGATTAATAAAAAAGAGAAGAGAGAATAACCAAATAGATGCAATAAAAAATGATAAAGGGGATATCACCACAGATTCCACAGAAATTCAAACCATCATCAGAGATTATTACAAACAACTCTATGCACATAAACTAGAAAACCTGGAAGAAATGGATAAATTCCTGGACAGTTGCCTCCTCCCAAGCCTAAACTAGGAAGAAGTCGAAACCCTGAATAGACCAATAACAAGGTCTGAAGTTGAGGCAGCAATTAAGAGCCTACCGCCCAAAAAAAGCCCAGGTCCAGATGGGTTCACAGAAGAATTCTACCAGATATACAAAGAGGAACTGGTACCATTCCTACTGAAACTATTCCAAATAATCCAAAAAGAAGGAATCCTTCCCAAATCATTTTCTGAGACCAACATCATTCTGATACCAAAACCCGGCATAGACTCAACAAGAAAAGAAAACTACAGGCCAATATCCATGATGAACACAGATGCAAAAATCTTCAATAAAATACTGGCAAGCCTATTGCAACAGCACATCAAAAAGCTTATCCACCATGATCAAGTAGGATTCATCCCAGGGATGCAAGGCTGGTTTAACATACGCAAGTCTATAAACATAATTCACCACATAAACAGAACCAAAGACAAAAACTACATGATTATCTCAATTGATGCAGAGAAGGCCTTCGACAAAATTCAACAGCCCTTTATGCTAAAAACTCTCAATAAAGTAGGTGTTGACAGAACGTATCTCAAAATAATAAAAGCTATTTATGACAAACCAACAGCCAATATCATAAAGAATGGGCAAAAACTGGAAGCATTCCCTTTGAAATCTGGCACTAGACAAGGATACCTTCTCTCACCATTCCTATTCAATATAGTACTGGAAGTTCTAGCCAGAGAAATCAGGCAAGAAAAAGAAATAAAGGGTATTCAATTAGGAAAGGAGGAAGTCAAATTGTCTCTATTTGCAAATGACATGATTGTATATCTAGAAGACCCCATCATCTCAGCCCAAAATCTCCTGAAACTGATAAGCAACTTCAGCAAAATCTCAGGATAACAAATCAATGTGCAAAAAACACAAGCATTGCTATACACCAATAACAGACTTGAGAGCCAAATCAAGAACGAACTGCCATTCACAATAGCTACAAAGAGAATAAAATACCTAGGAATACAACTAACAAGGAACGTAAAGGACCTCTTCAAGGAGAACTACAAACCACTGCTCAACGAAATAAGAGAGGACACAAACAGACGGAGAAACATTCCATGTTCATGGTTAGGAAGAATCAATATCGTGAAAATGGCCATACTGCCCAAAGTAAATTACAGATTCAACGCTATTCCCATCAAGCTACCAATGACCTTCTTCACAGAACTAGAAAAAAACACCTTAAACTTCATATGGAACCAAAAGAGAGCCCACATAGCCAAGTCAATTCTAAGCAAAAAGAACAAAGCAGGAGGCATCACACTACCGGACTTCAAACTATACTACAATGCTACAGTAATCAAAACAGCATGGTACTGGTACCAAAACAGAGATATAGACCAATGGAACAGAACAGAGGCCTCAGAGGCAACACTACATATCTACAACCATCTGATCTTTGACAAACCTGACAAAAACAAGCAATGGGGAAAGGATTCCCTGTTCAATAAGTGGTGTTGGGAAAACTGGCTAGCCATAAGCAGAAAGCAGAAACTGGACCCCTTCCTGACACCTTACACTGAAATTAACTCCAGATGGATTAAAGACTTAAACATAAGACCCAACACCATAAAAACCCTAGAAGAAAACCTAGGCAAAACCATTCAGGACATAGGCGTAGGCAAGGACTTCATGACCAAAACACCAAAAGCATTGGCAACAAAAGCCAAAATAGACAAATGGGACCTAATCAAACTCCACAGCTTCTGCACGGCAAAAGAAACAGTCATTAGAGTGAATCGGCAACCAACAGAATGGGAGAAAATTTTTGCAGCTTACCCATTTGACAAAGGGCTGATATCCAGAATTTACAAGAAACTAAAACAGATTTACAAGAAAAAAACAAACAAGCCCATTCAAAAGTGGGCAAAGGATATGAACAGATACTTTACAAAAGAAGATATACATGAGACCAACAAACATATAAAAAAATGCTCATCATCACTGGTCATTAGAGAAATGCAAATCAAAACTACATGAGATACCATCTCACACCAGTAAGAATGGCGATCATTAAAAAATCTGGAGACAACAGATGCTGGAGAGGATGTGGAGAAATAGGAACACTTTTACACTGTTGGTGGGAGTGTAAAATAGTTCAACCATTGTGGAAGACAGTGTGGCGATTCCTTAAGGACCTAGAAATAGAAATTCCATTTGACCCAGCAATCCCATCACTGGGTTTATATCCAAAGGATTATAAATCGTTCTGCTATAAGGACACATGCACACTGATGTTCATTGCAGCACAGTTTACAATAGCAAAGACCTGGAACCAACCCAAATGTCCACTGATGATAGATTGGACAGGGAAAATGTGGCACATATATGCCATGGTATATTATGCAGCCACCAAAAATGATGAGTTCGCATCCTTTGTAGGGACATGGATGAACCTGGAAACCATCATTCTCAGCAAACTGACACAAGAACACAAAATCAAACACCGCATGTTCTCACTCATAGGCGGGTGTTGAACAATAAGAACACATGGACACAGGGAGGGGAGCACTATACACTGGGGTCTGTTGGGGGGAAATAGGGGAGGGACAGCAGGGAGTGGGGAGTTGAGGAGAGAGAGCATGGGAAGAAATGCCACATATAGGTGAAGGGGAGGAAGGCAGCAAATCACACTGCCACGTATGCACCTATGCAACAATCTTGCATGTTCGTCACATGTACCCCAAAACCTAAAATGCAATAAAAAAAGTCATATAATTCAATGAAGACTAAAATCACCTATTCTCCATGTGATTAATTGTAAAAATGTACTGTTAAAATACTCAGGTGTCAGGAAACAGCCTTTTGAATGGCCCTAAGACTCTGAATTGGCTTGCAGTATCTTCATGATTTTGTCAGTGTAGCTCTATTTTCCATCCCATGAGCAGTAGGTCACTTACTTAAGAAATTTTTAGTGCCTTCATAGTAGATACATTTTTTAAAAATAATTGTATAGTTATGAAACATAAATCTGAAATATAATTTCAAAAAAAAGTGTTATTTTCATGTATACACAAAACATTCACCAAGATCAATCAAATTTTAAGCCATTAAATATCTCAATACATTTTAAAATATATTTATATTAAATATGTCCTCAGACCCAAATATAATTAAAATAGATATTGACAAAAATCTGAAAATTTTTTTAATATTAAATCACAAAGGAAATTAGGAAATTAAAATTTTAAACTAAAAGTGAAACAAAATTTGTAGGATAAAGACAAAGCAGTGTATAATATAAACTTACAGCTGAAAAAATAGTAACTGAAGAGAAAATTAGGTCTAAGGTAAACAAAATGCTAATAAAAAAGATAGAAGAGAAAAATCAATAAAATAGGAAGTAGACAAAGAAAATAAGTGAAACTGAAAGTTGATTCTTTGTAAATATCAATAATATTAATAAACCTCTAGTCTAACTGATCAAGGAAACAAAAGAAAACACAAGTTACTAATATCAAAAATAAAAGAGAAAACCTTACAACAGCGCTTTTAGACAATTAATGGTCATGATTACTATAATGAATACACATATATTGTTGATAGATTCAACTTAGTTGAAATGAAAAAACTTCTTGAAAGATGCTAACACTTGTTCAAAAAGAAATAAATAATCTGAATAGCCCTATCATCTGTTATTATGATTATGATTATTAAGATTTAGTAGATGAAATTCTTCCCTAGTAATTAAAATCTGGGACAAGGCAATTTCATTGATAATTTCTATCAGTTTTTAAAAGATATGTACACAATATAATTCTAAATAAATCACAACACTAATCCTACACAAACTCTTTCGGAAGATAAAAGAAGGAAACACTACCCAGGTTATTTTATGAGGTTAGCAGTATTCTCATACCACAAATCAGAAAAAAAAAGCCTTACATAAAAGAAAATAGACCTATATTCATCAGAATGATTAATAACATATACTTAACAATATTTTAACAAATTAAATATTGCAGTATAGTAGGAGAAAAAAAATAATGAATGAAGATTCATCTTAAGAATGCTGAGTAGTCTAACCCAAAAATGAATCAATATATTTCAGCATACTTATAAACTATATAAGAAAGTAAATAATCATCCCAAATAAATCATGAAAATTTATTTGTAAAAAAGCATTATTTCATGATAAAACAACTCAAAAACTGGGAATGGAATAAAAGCCAAAGATGCTAAGTCATTATCCCCAGGTGATCTTATAATCACATGGAATATCATTAGTCCTTAGGGCAATGCAAAGTAGAACCACAGTAAAAACACACACACACACACACACAAAATTCATTAGAATGCTTCAAATTTCAATGGCTGACAACAACAAATATTTTTTAGACTTTAGAGTACTTTGAACTCTTAAATATCACTTGTGGCAATTCAAAATAAATCATTCCTTAAAGAAATAGTTTGGTAGGTCTTTATAAAGTTAAATATATATTTATTAGGTGACCCACCAATCTGATTTTAAGATATTTTTCCAAATAAGCACAAATATATTCCCATAATAAATAGACATATCCATATATTCATTACAGATTTATTCACTAGAAAGGAATAGAAAATAACCCAAATAAATATCAACTAACAAATGGATAGATTAATTGCACTATAACCATAAATTAGAATACTACTCACCAACATAAAGGAACTCAAGGTAAATGCACCATCAATAAATCTCAAAAGCATGCTAAAAAGAAGCCAGACATAAAAGGATATATACTATATGGTTCCATTTATATGAAAAACTAGAAGCTGTGTTAATGGTAGCCTGGTCACAAGGATGGGAGAAGGTACTGACCCAAAAGTGCAAAAATAAACTTTTTGGGGTGATAAAAATGTTGTATATGATTGCACTACTCTATACACATTTCAAAACTCATTTAACTACGTACTAGTGATGCATACATCTTATTTAATGTACAGCATTCCCTAATGAAGCTCTTAAAATATCTATCATTCAGCTGTTTTTGTCAGACACTGTCCTTCTTTGATCCAACAGACATTGACCATCTTTCCTTATTTCCAATAGAACATCAATTGTGTTCATTCCCTAATAGTGATTTGTTTCTCAAGAGACTGGGACTCTCTCCAGTCTCAATCAGTTAAAACTTAACAGAAGTGTTACAATCGTGTTAATCTACTCTCCTTGCAAAGTGATTGTTGCAAACATGTACACATGTCATAATTCTGGCCAACTGAAGATATCTTCTTGGAAAGTTTCTCTTATTCTCTGTCCTTCAAAATAGATAATTTTAACATATTTATATATTGCTTATCAAACATTTGTATCTTTACACTGTCATAGAATGTCAAAATAACTTACAATTTAAAGGAACAGGGAAAGTAAATATAAAACAAATACATAAAACCTAAACACATATTTCTCAAAATATGTTGATTGAAGCCAAGGAAAAAATATTTATGTAAGGTCCAGGTGCAGACATGGACATACACATGCATGTGAAACAAGAATGATACAAAACAATCCTTACACTTACCAGTATACTAGGATATTTTTTATTGTACTATACACTATTCTACTGTATTAATTTATATTTTAATGCTGGAGAGAACCCAGTAAATTTATTTCATTCAACTAATATGATTCATATTTTGAAAAACAGAGATATTGTAGTCTTACTCAGTAACGCTCAAGCAGCCAATCAAATGTAGTGCTTATGATATTTTTAGTGCTTTTGATTTATAAACCCACCTTTTTTCAGGTCAATATCATGAAGTTAATAATTAAATACTGCATGCTTTAAAATTTATTAAATTTTCTCAATAATGAACATTATTGACAGATAACATTACAAGTACTTTAACATAGATACTGATATGCATTAAAGACAAAATAGCCTTAACCTTTTAAATATTTAAACACTTGAGAAATATAATTCTTTTATTGCAGTATTTTGGTTAAATAAAAATATTCATATTTTACATCCTTAACATTACCATCTTGTCATAGAACAGTGTGAAAAAAGTCTTACAATTGTCTATAATAGTTTATATAAATTTTAACTCAATTCAATATCCATCTATTAGCTTTAAAAAATCTGTAATTTTTTTATGTAGTAAATAAGAAAATGTCATTAAATTATTAAAGGTTTATATATCCTGAACTTAATAGAACATCAATTTTAACCTAATAAACTACTTTGAAAACTACTTCTATTTTGATAAAAAATATGTAGAAATTTATTCATGACATATCTCCTAAGTACAGAAATATTCAAATATTGGATAATCAGAAAAGCATCATAACTATTTAAAACCATATGGTTGCATATGAATACTTATTCAGTGCTAACACTGAGTTGAGAATAAAAAGTCCAAAGAACATCAAATACATCAAAGCTTGGATTAATTTATGAATATGATGATGTGATTCCCAGGTGTAATGTTTTTAGCATTTTTAGTTCTATGTTTAATCTAGATGAGTCTTATTTGGAATCAGAATCAGGCTTTCAGAATACTGAACATCAATTCCCATGTCCTAAGAATGCCAGTAGATTGCTTATACAATGCAGCAAATTGAATTTAATTTGATTATGAGGCAGACTTTACATAATTATAGAAAATAAAAGGAAGAAAAAAGATGAAAATAAAAAAGTATATCAGAAGTTAAGAAAAAAATAGTAATCTGTCTTTTCTACAAAAAGTATCTCTGCATTACTGCACATTTGTAGCAGCATAGGTTTCTAGGCCATGGAAAGATCATTGCACATTCCTCTATCACCTTCAAAACATAGAGTCATTAGAAGTCTGGTTGGTAAGATGAGCAGAGAGAACATTTTTGTAAAATGCCCTGAGAGGGTCATCAGTAAAGTGTCAAAAATGAGAAAGCCCAGAGTTTCAAGAGGTCACACGTAGTTTGACTTCACATGAACATAATGCGCAAGAAAGGGAATTCAAACCCCTTCATTTTCACCATCTCTCTCAATAGAGCATTTATATAGTTTCTAGAATATATCTAATCTGTATTGCTGAGCTCTTTTGGCAGAAATTATCCCTAATCCCTATACCACACTACTTAGCAAACATCCACATAGAGATTTCAACTAGGCAGATACTACTCACAACTGGGGCTCAGACATACAAATTCAGATTATTAAACTATAAACGGTCTTTAAATTCAAAGGGTTTATTGAGATATTCTGGGTTATTAAAGATAGAAAGGAGCATATAATTAAACCTAGTACTCTGCAACACTAAAGCCAGTGAGAGGACAAGTCTTCTAATGGGATTTGGAAGGAGGTGCCAGTGAAATAGGAAAATACATAGTTCTTAAAAGCCAGTTATGGAATTAAATCAAGAAAAAGTCACATGATCAAATGTGTTAACTGCTGATAATTCAAGTAAGATGAGCTGAAAATAAATAATGGATTTGGCAGGAGAAGACCTTGCTAAGACTAGTTTCAGCAGACCAATAGGCATGAAAGTATACTTTCAGTGTGCTAAAAACAGAATTGGGAAAGGAGAAGTGGAGAAAGCGAATTTAGACAGCTGTCTCAGAGCATTTCATAAGGGGGAGTAAAGATATAGGAATAAAGTTGTAGTTTAAACTTTTGGCATAGTTTCACAGTGCTTAGTATCTCTCAAAAGAGAACAGATAAGGATGCTTATTACATGTATTTACAAGAGTTGACAAAATTTAGTAAATAGAAAATTACATATTTCAAAAATCTGCTTTATTTAGTTGATAGTCTGTGATGGTTTTTTCAGAGCTGTTATATACTATTATGTAAATACCTAATCACTAACACGCTGTGCATTACTTACTCTATCCTACATAAAGACTCCAGTGGAGTCATTATGGATTATTGTGTAAATGCCTAATTGCAGGCATTTTAAGATAGTTATTATTTACTTGATAGTTGGTAATGGATTTTTGAAAGTAAATATTTAGCACAACTATGCATGCCTCTTAGCATTCAGGACCTGCATATGAAAAGAATATATAATTCTGTGTATGTGTGTATATAATATGCATACCCCCAAATCAACATTATCATAAAATATTTCATTGAGTTTTAATGATGCTATATTTCATCAGTTGCAAGCAGAAGTCCTTTTGGAGTCACAGAGACGTGAGAATAAATATGATTCTCCTACCTACTAGGTGATTTTAGCTTTTTAATTTCACTCTCTCTATTGCCTACTTAAAGTGGAAATATCCACCATGAAAATTCTTGTTTACTTGCTCTCTTCTTGCATGTGCTTTTTATTGGCTTTGGGGTAGAAGAGACTATGAACGGGTTAGCTTGTTGCTAAATATCTGACTGAGTTGTAAGGAAGAGCTTTCTGGATTGGGTCTTTCTGCATCATTATAGCATTACTATATTTGGTATATTTTTTTAAGTTATTAAACTATAATTTTTTCTTGAGTAAAGCCTTCCAAGCCAAGATTTGTTTCTGGATGTGTGCATTATGTAATGCAAGAAATATTTTAATAAATATAGGGTAGAAATTGGGATAGCAATATAAAAGAACATGGTCAGATTAAATCCTATTGACAAAGTAAGATTTGAGAAAAGCCTTCAAATAGGTTAACATTGTAAATAACTACGAGTGAAGGTATTCCTCTGGAGGGAAAAACTCACAGTCAGTGCAAAGTCACTAAGACGGAAATGTGCCATATGTTCAACAAAGGTCAAGGCGGCAGTGGGAATTAACGAGAATGAGCAAATGGAAGTGTAGTAGGAGATAAGCTCAGAGAATTAAGGATATGGGGGAGGAAGTATACATTATTTGGTTCCTTGTTGAATATTCTGACTTTTGCTCTGAGGGAAGAGGAAAGACCACAAAACGTAGGGCAAAGGGTTACTCTGGCTTCCAAGAATCAGCTTGCAGGGATAAAATAATTGAAGTAGAATAGTCAGTTACTACAAACAATATAAGAGCAAGAATGATGAATTGAACAAAAGTGATAAAGGATTGAGAAGGGACAGTCTGGCAAACGGGATGGGATATGAGCAAAATAAATAAAGGTAATTTAAAGTTTTTGACCTGAGCAAGGGATTGGGTGCATTTGTTATCAACTGAGACCAGAACGGCTACTAGAAAATCAAAATGTGGTCTGTAGGAAAGGAAGATCAGGAATTCAGATTTGTACTTATTGAGTTTGGGATAACTGCTCAAGATTTAAGTAGAAATTTATATATATGAAGCTGAAATTTAGAGGAGGGATCTGAGGTACAGATATAAATAGTGAGTTGCAGGCATAGAGATGGTGTTTGAAAACAGTGCACTCCATATAATTGCCCAATGAGGGAGACTATATAGAGAATGGTATTAAGGACTCAGTCCTGGAATACTTTAATATTAAGATTTAGGAGGAATAGAAAAAAAATGGTATCAAGAATAATTGAGAAATGACTTACTAATGAAACAAGATTATTTCATTCCTCAACCTGATTTTAAAAAGCATACCAAAACTATCGAATTCTGCAAAGAGATTAGAGTAAATGAAGACTGAATTATGGACCATTGACTTTAGCAATCTGTAAGCCAACACCAACTTTAACATGAGAAATGAGCATGAAAACCTGATTGATGTGAGTTAAGAAGTGAATGGGAGGAGAGGAGTTGAAGACAGAAAGAACAAACAAGTCTTTTGAAGAGATCTTGTTATTGTTTCCACTAAGGGATATAGAAATTAGGTGGTAGCAAGTGGAGAAACTTTAGTCTGCGGAAAGTTTTTTGCAATTCTTTAGAAATATATAGTGATAAAAGCATGCTTTTACAGTGTAATTATTTTCCTCTTGCTTCTGTAACAAATTACTACAAATATACTGGCCTAAAGCAACACAAACTTACTTTCTTACATGTTCTGGATGTCAGAAATATGACGTAAGTCGTACAGGGCTAAAACCAAGGTACCGACAGAGATGATTATTTTTGAAATCTCTGAGGAAGAATACATTTGCTTGCCTTTTCCAGCTTTTAGAGCTGTATCTCTTGCATTCCCTGGCTCACGTCCCCTTCCTCTGTCTTCAAAGCCACTAACATTGTATCTTCAATGTCTCTCTGTGTTTAACATCACATGGCCTTCTCTCTCTCTGATCTCTTATCTTTCTCTTATAGGGAGTTCTGTGATTACATCAGATCCACCTAGAAAATCCAGGATATTTGCTCATTTTAAAACCCTCAATTTATCCATATCTGAAAGTTTCTTTTGCCATCTAAGGTAACATATTTACAATTTCTGGGGATTAAGATGAAGATATGTTAGGAGGAATTTTTCAGTCTACCATACACATTGGTAAAAATGACTCCATAGGAAGGAACATTGTTGGTAAAGACAGAAGAGGAAAGAGTAGCTGGGGCAATGTCTGGAGTTGGCTAGAGGTTGTGGGCATGTAGCACCGAAGAAAAATGTATGGCATTGAATAGGAGTAGAAATAGTTTATCTATAATAATAGGTGAGAAGACAGATTATATAAGTGGTGGTGTTATATTGGGGTTCAGGGGTTCAGGGTGCCCTCAGCTTCCCTGAGAGGATGTTTCTCCAGGTTCTTGGTCTCCTGCCCTCTCAAGGATGAGAGAGGGGACCACAGTGCAGTGCACAGTAAATGCCGAACTCAAAAGTGTTTGTAGAAAGTGATTTATTTAAGCAGACAGAAAAAGGAGAAGGAGAGAGAGAGAAACAGCTAACTTTCACACTGAGTGAGAGAATCCAAAAAGACAGAATCCAGGAGAGGAAAACAACTTCCATGAGTGTTCGTGGAAGGGGACCAAACATGGAGTCCAAAGGGGTGTGGAAGAAGGGAACTTTTAACCTGGGAGGAACTCCTACCTTCTCTAAGACCCTGGGCCAATGAAAGGAGTTTCTTAGAACTTCCACTGGAGTGATTGACTTTTTGTTTCTTCCCGTGTCCACGATATTTAAACATAAACCATTAAATCTCCTGGATGGAGAGAGATGGGAGGGGGGCATGGCACTGGGAAGATCTTGCCCTTAAAACTACACCCCCTTGTGGACCCAGAAAGAGAACACATTCCCTCAGTGGTAGTGGTAGAAAAAAATGACATTGTGGGAGAAGTGAGCGTATCTTCTTAGGTTAGTCAAGTTTTATTGATTACCAGTCTGCCTCGAACAATGGCTGATATAACTATGGATTATAAACTGAAATAATTATAAGCTTTCTAATCAACACTTCCAAATAGACACATTCATTGACTTAACAAGAATAAACTGATTGAGTTTTAGGTAATAAATACTAGGTAATATTTCCTTTAGGTAATGTGTTGTAACACCTAAAAGTGATCCTTGCTACCTTTGCCTATTTTAATAACTCTCTTCCGGGTTCCCTCAACAATCACTCTCTAAACACATTAAATAGTGTATTTACCAATAACAGAGCAGAAATGGCATCTGCTATGGTTTAAATTTGATTCCCAAAATTCATGCATTGGCAACTTAATCCATAATTAACCAGTATTGAGAAGTAGCACATTTAAGTAGTGATTAGATAATAAAGGCTCCCCCTTCATGAATGAATTGATGCAATTATCTCAAGAGTGGGTTAGTTATCCTGGGAGTGGATCCCTGATAAAAGGGTGAGTTAGGCCTCCTTTCTCTTTCACTTGCCCTTTCACCTTTTGCAAGAATGATGCAGGAAGAAGGTCTACACCAAATGCCCAGATGCTGACACCTTGATATTGGGCTTTCCAGCTTCCAGAATCCTAAGAATTTTTTTATTTTTCTTTGAGACAGAGTCGCACTCTGTCACCCAGGCTGGAGTGCAGTGGCACAGTCTCAGTCTCCCAGCTTCAAGAAATTGTCCTGCCTGCCTCCCTAGTAACTGGGATTACAGGCATTTGCCACAACACCCAGCTAATTTTGGCATTTTTAGAGGAGACAAGGTTTCACCATGTTGGCCAGGCTGGTCTGGAACTCCTGACCTTAGGTGATCTGCCTGGCTTGGCCTCCCAAAGTGCTGGGATTACAGGTGTGAGCCAGCACAGGGAGCCTTTTTTTTTTTCCTTTAAGTTACACAGTCTGTCATAGTCTGTTATAGCAATACAATATGAACTAACAGTATCACATTAGATTATAGCCGAGATGAAAAGCTCATACTTAAAATATGAACAAAAAATTGTTTCCTACATTTAGTAGTGTTTGTTCTTCTTCTTGTTTTTAGTGCATTTTTTTTCTTAAGAGCATATTAACTTCCTTTGTGGGAATTTCCTTCCTAATATTGTGTGCAGTCTTAGTGGTTTAGTAAACAAAGTAGCTCTGTCCTACCATTTCAGAAGTTTAAAAGGATCTGGAAGCTATCTTGGTCAAAAAATGTCTTCTGATTATCCTGGCACATAAATAGAGGGAAAAGAGTATAATCCAAACTCAGCTAACTTAACTATTTTTCTCCTCTGGGGCTGAATTTTTAGTGGAGAAATTGAAGGACAATTGAAAACAAAACACAGCAAGGCAGTAGTGCTGAGCTTATACCTGAAAGGGAGTTCAGTATCTGTTCTGTTTTTTAACCTGTTTGCAAGTTGGAAACCTATCTAATAAATATAATATGCTTCCCAAAATATTGCCAATAAATTCTCTCTCTCTTTTTTTTTTTTTTGTTAAAGTTGGGCAAAGTTAATTCCTTGTTAGTTGAAACCAAAAGACCCTAACTCATAGACTAATTTCAAGGGACTTATATTTCAGTCCCACAGAAATAGGACATACAATTGGAAAATGTCTATATGAGCATATATCGGTAAGTACTAGCAGGCAGTCAAAAAGGAATTTAAGCTAGACCCTGAGGCAAGGTAGAATTGGATTCCTTTGAGAAGAGGTAGGTAAGCACTACATGTATGGAAAGAAACACAAGGGATATAGCGGGGGCTTGAGAGAGATCAATTTGAGGACCAGAGCAAAAAGACTGAACAAAGCAGAGGGGTTCCCTTTGAGAAGTTGCCAAGCAAATAGAATATATATATATATGTTTTTTTTAGTTTGAAAGATGACATTTGAATACCAATAAAGAATGTGGCCAACAATAAGTCTATGTTTAAATCATTGGGTCAATATAGACACAGGTGGCAATGCAGATTTTTAGGCTTGCAGTAAATTAGATATAAAATATATCTAAATATGTGTACGTCAAAGAGAGTGAGAGAGAAAAAAAGAGAAAGTAAAAGTGAGCAATTGTATTCAAATCTCTTCTAAGAGAAGGAAGACTAGTGGAGAGAATATTTACTGAAAAAAGAAAAACAATATGTATTTTCATTATTTCTCTTATTTTAATTTTTTTAATCCTAAATATAAATAACAGTATTCATTTTGTACTGATGAGGAACATGAAACAGAAAGGTTAACCAGCTTGCTGAAATCAGTGAAGCTGGTAAGTGGAATAGCCAATTTTCCCAAGGTCAAACTTTAAGATAATTAATTAGAGTCTATTGTTAGAAATTTTGAAGGGCATGCACATTCAGTCACATAACTTTGTGCTGGACCAAAAACTCAGAAATAAGATTGTAATATTATGTTTTGTATTTTCTAATCCCTTTTGCCTCAAGTATTCCTCAGTGTAAAATATGGAGATAATAAAGGATAATACTGTAATATAAGACTTCTTGATCATTAGTAAAATAATTAGTAAAATAATTAGGCATAACTTGAAACAATTACATATGTTTCAATAAAAATATTCCCACAATATTATCAAACATTAAATGTTTATTTTATCCACAAGTAAGCAAAATTCCTATTTCCTTCTTAACTTAAACTGCAGCTTATTTTACTAAAGGCATATGTGGGTTATTATTCACTGTGATGTTTAATTAATTTCATACTCCTCTCTACTGATAGTTCTTTATGGTGTCACTTGAAGGACACCATGAGATTTTGATTTTAATTAAGTCATGATTCTATTACAGTCTTAAACTTGGATATTCCCATTCAATTAATCTTGATTTTGTTCCCTAGATAAAATATGTATATTATTAACAAAGAAAAGTTGCAAGTCTTACATGATTTTCTGTGGGAATACTTCGTATAGAAATCATGTTTCTGATTAATTTCATATGCACTACATTGAATATATTTTTCTTGAAATGCCCACAATATACTTCTATTCAGTGAAATAAACAAAAGAGTATGATTAGCTTAAAAATTAAACTTTTATTCCTGAACAAAGGCTTCAGATTTAGTTAAATATTCAATACTTTAAAAGGTTGTGTATGTGATTATCAGTATTGGTGAAATGGTGTTGTAGGTTATTATTTACAATGGAATAGATGATACTTGAAAAACTGAAATAATCTTATTAAAATGTACTGTATATGATTATATAGTCCTAAAAGACATTTAGAAAAATAACACACACATTGATTAAAAACAAAAAACAAAAAAACAGCACTTCTTCCTAGACCTGTTTCTTTTAAGTTCTTTGGTTAGATGAGAAAACTTACAGGTAACTATTTGTCATCAGTTATTTCCTTCAAACTTAGGGAGAAAAATCATATGAATTACTGACAGAATCCTCAGTAATAGCAACATAATTCATTAAGATTAAACTTATATGAATATATTTATATAACTGCATTAAATTTATTAATTGGCAAATTCCATTAGGTCAGGAACCATACCCATATTGTTAACCACAATATCTTCACATACTTAATACTGAACTTCATGCAAATTAGATATACATAAATATTTGTTTACAATGTTTATAAAATATGTTCAGAAGCAAATAAATTGGCTACCGTAAATTCTGGCACAGAGTTACGCCTCCTGACATAAACAACTATAGCCCTCGAACAGCTGTATAAAGTAACTTCGGTTATTGAACAAAAGCAATGTAGGACTATGATCCTCCTGAGGAAAGGAATCTTATGAAACAAACCCTACATTTGCCCACCTCTCTACCGGGGAATATTTTCCCAACTTTGCTGCAAGGAGCTGGAGCAAAACAGAGCAGAGTCGGGCCACTAAGAAAAACAGGCAGAGATTAGCATTCATTGCCACTGAGGTGCTTAGAAACTGGGAGGTGTGGCACCAGATAGAAGGATGGTAGTGGAGTGGGCAGTGGGAGATTGTTTTTCTGCTATTCTTTGGCTAAGAGCTGAGTTGAGTATTTGCAGGTCTTAGCAGAGAGTGACTGCTATAAGACCAAGAATGATGAAAAAATTTTAGATGTTCAGCTTTACTAGAATACATTAAAATTTCAGCATAGCCATGGGGTAGAGATTGTGTTAATACCCCTGGTATCCACCTAGGACACCAAAACTTGATGCCTCAAGAATAAGGACCACACTGTGGAAGACTCCTCTAGGCCTGTCCTAACAAAGTCTAAACCCAATCCATGACATGATCTGCATGGGTGACCCAGTTTGGAGTCTTTTCCATAATTTCAACATACAGAGTCTATTGCATTGGAGGGAAGAAAAATAAACTTCTTCTTCTGTCCTTCTAGGTTTTCCAAATATGGTTTGGCAAATTACATTGACAAAAGACTAACAAGAACAAAACAAATAGAATGTATTCACACCTGCACTCAATGATTAGTCATTCAAAAAGGTGTTAGAACTTGGGCTTGATATAGCATTCTAAACAAGAACAATTAATGTCTAGAGAAGTAAAAAGGAAAGAAAAAGGGATTTAGGTTTTCAAGGGCAGCAAACAGTGGGAGAGTAAACATATGATGGACTCACTGAGAAGAAAGGTTTCTGTAGGTCCCTCTCATCTTCTTCAAGGCCATAAAACTTCCCTGGAGGAAAAGGGATTAATAGCAGTTGTAATTTATCAGAAGTTTCTTCTTTTAGTTAGATAATGGAAACTCCAAGACTTCTTTCTGTATCTATTGAGCCTTAAATGTCTTTAGCTCAAAATAATCCTTATACCAAATTGGTATATGGGGAGCATATTGGGTAACATATTTTGATTATCTATACTACAAATTTCTGTTATACAATTTAAAACACTACACAGGCATAAAATAAGCAAATGGTTCAATAATAAAGACAAAATATCAAAATAAAAAAAATTAATCTAGCATATTTTCTAACCACAGTATAAAATAGAAATAAATGTCAAATAGGCATTTGAAAAAAACATTTTTTTAAAAAAGGTAAGATACTAATCAGGTGGGTTTATGCTATGAAAAACAAGTTCATTTAATATATTTTAAATATGTATAAATTTAAGATGATGGAATGTTATTTTGTTGTAACTTTCAAATTTTCATGATGATTTGAATTTGAGTAACTTTTAATATATCCATGAGCCATTTGCTTTATTTCTGCTGAAAATGTTTCGTTTATATCTTTGGCTCAATTTTGTATGCATTACTATATTCTGAAAATTCATTATTTGTTCATTTTATTATGCATTTTACTTCAGTTGATGATATGGCTAGGCTTTGTGTCCCCATCCAAATCTCATTTTGACTTGTAATGACCATAATTCTCATGAATCAAGGGAGAGATCAGGTGAACTTATTTGAATCATGGAGGTGGTTTCCTCCATGCTGTTCTTGTGATAGTGAGTTCTTACAAGATATGACAGTTTTATAAGGGGCTCTTCCCACTTTGATCAGCACCTCTCCTTCCTGTCCTCTTATGAAAAACGTGTCTTGACTTCTTCTACCATGATTGCAACGTTCCTGAGGCTCCTCCAGCCACACTAAACTGTGAGCCAATTAAACCACTTTCCTTTATAAATAACCCTGTCTTGGGCTGTTCTTTATACCAGTAAGAAATCAGACTAATACAGTCCATTTACAGCTTTTATTTTTGTTTTGATATGGTGGCTTTTGACAAACAGATGCCATCTTTTCATCGTTTATTTGTGAATACCAAGATCTACTGTTTTGATTTGCACTTTTTATTTCTCATTTAATAAATTCTTCTCTGCCTGGAGGTCATAAAGATATTTTCTAATAACTAAATTTTAAAGTTTTTCTTTTCACAAGGAAGTATTCATGATCGAATCATTCATCCCATTTCTACCAACTTGTAATGTCTTTTTTATCCTAAACTGTATTAGTTTTCTATTTCTGCTTTAACAAATTATCATATACTGTCTGGTTTAAAATATACTGGTTTATAAACTTTCAGATATAGAATTCCAGAGTCAAAAATGGGTTTCAATGGGCTAAGATCAATAAGTATGCAGAGCTCTATTCCTTCTGGAGGCTTTAAAGGAGAAATTGTTTTCTTGCCTGAAGGTCGCCTTTGTTCTTTGGCTTGTGGCTGCCTTCCAGTTAGCAATGGTATAACTCTGGCTTCTGCTTCCATCACACATCTCCTTCATTGACTCTTCTGCCTCCTTCTTTCACTTAGAAGGATCTTTATTATTTATTACATTGAACTCACCCAGATAACATAGGATAATTTTTTTAATCTCAAAATCTGAACCTTAATCACTTCTGCAAATTCTCTTTTGCCACATATGGTAACATATTCACATATTGCAGGGATTAGGACATGAGCATATTTTGGGGACTAGTTTTCTGCCTACCACATGCATCAATTTCTAAAAAGTATCTGAACACGTTTCTAGGTTCATTTTTTCTTCTAAGGCATTATTTTTCTATCTGTGCCCAATTAGTACTTATCTTAAATATTCTTCATTCAAAAGATGATGTTTGTTGGAGTAGGTCTACACATCCTGCATTCTCTCTACTGTTTTTATCTAATTGAAACATTTCTTGGCAATCTTGCTACTTTTATCATCTGTATGAATTTTAGGTTGGATTTATCTATAATAACTGTGGAAAAGTCATGTTTGTATATTGAGTGAAATTACATTGAGTTCAGAGATTACTTGGGAAAATTTTTCATATTTACTGTGTAAACCCTTCCAACTCATGAAAATTATTCATATCTCTATTTATGTTAATCTTTTATCTCTTTTAATAAAACTGTATGATTTTCATAGAGAACTTTTCCGTCTCCTAATAGATTACCTTTCCGTTAATGTAATAATATGTTTTTATTTTTGCTATTATAACAGTTATATGATGGTTTTTAGTTGTCTGTGGTTGGTATACAAATTTATATGTTTATATATTCTTGCATAATTAATGTTTCAGTGTGTATTTATTGAATATATTGAACACAAATATTTTAGGGTTTGTTCTTGGTGCTGCCAAACACAAAGAAGAAAATAGAAAAATCTGGCCTTCATTAAATTTAGCTTCTAGCAGAAAGACAAAAAGGAAATAAGTATATATAAGATATAATTCATTAGATAGTATGTAAAATAGAGGGGAAAAGCTCAAAGAGTAAAGAGGGAAGTGGGCATTGGGTTAGTATTTTGTATTTTAAATTGGGTAGGAATAAGACCTCACTCAGAAGGAGACAGTTGAGTAAACATTTGAAGGAATTGAGAGAAATCCTTTGGGAAAGTGTATCAAACAGAAAGGACAGCAAATGTAAAGATCCTGACCTGGGAGGATGCCTCACATACTCAAGGAATAGCAAGGAAGCCAGTGTGACTTGTGAGATGCAAACAAAGGGAAGAGAAAAAGAAAAAGAAATGAGGGAGGCAAAAGGTAGGGGGCATAGCATGTCAGACATTTTTTAAGGCATTGCTAAAAATCTCAGTTCTTGCTATTTGTGAGCAATAAAAGTAACAGAAGATTATGAGAAAAGGGGTTAATTCGCTAAAGTTTCAGCATGTTTCCTTTGCCTGTTAAGATGAGAAAACTTCATAGTTGACACTGCAGAAGCAGTAACAAAAGTTTAGGAGCTCTCAATAATTTCTGTAAGAGGCGATAGTTGCTTAGAATGGATTGTGTTAGTGATGGCTATAAGAAGAGGTCAGGTACAAGATATTTTTGGTGATCATTTTCAGATTGCTCCATTATTTTACATAGTTGAGAACTGAAGGACTAATTTTCCTACTTACTACCCTTAACTGATTCTGGAACATGATGGCTTGTAAGTTTTTAATGTAAATTCATTTTTGGCAGATATTTCTTTTCTATGGACAAAAATGTTTTTCAGGTTGTAGCTCTGTCCTTTCATAGTAGTTAGTAATGTTGTTTATATCTAGTGAAGTCCCTTATGAATTTTATGTTAAATGTTTTCCTCATGTTCTCCTCCATGAAGAAAGTTTGTAATTTAGACTTAAGCTTTATCATTGATATACACTTGGTTTTTAATTATTTCATTGTTTTTCACAGTAGACTTTTTTTTTTATTTGTCTATCCAGAATTGGGTAGAGATAAACCTTGTGCCACCTCCCTGACCACACAAGTAATTACTTATTCTCATTTTCTTAAAGGCACAAATTTTTGAAAGTCCCACCACTATGTCAAGATCTTTATTCTCACACTATACAATACAGTTACAAGTCATAGTTTGTTTTTTAGAGCTTAGATTTTGTTTAGGTTACACTCTCCTCTACCCCTTCCCACACTGACCAGTGGCTTCATATTGTCAACTCATAAGCCCGCAGTTCTGTTGTTGGTTTGTCTCTATTTACAATATCTGAAGATTTGTTTTATTTTTCTTTCTCTCTTCTTTTCTTTTGGTAGGATCACTCACACATTTTTGAAATATTATATTTTCTTTCTGGATTTTCTAGTGTTTACAGGGAAAGGTTATAAAGAGCACTCAGATCAGAGAGTAGTTTTATTTTGTATACATGTATCTTTTGATTGCAGTATAACCATAGATAAGTAAACACTTATTGTTCCTGTTCTTATGCCTCTGTTATTAAACACAGATACACACACAGAGAGCACACACATACACACACACACTTACACAAAAAATTATCCCAGAAATACATACTGCAAGAAGATTTCTGCATGGTATTCATTAACATTACTGACTTTAGAAAGTACTCAAAGCCCAGTGGCACCAACCAAAGATACTTATAAAACAAAGACCACTGTAAGAAGGAAAACTGCTAAATTCATATGCCTTACATATATTCTTTATAGACACTTTACACATATTTTGACATAAATAAAATGAATAAACAAGTATCTGTGTATATAGTCATGCTAACCGGTACATTTATTTTACAAGAGGACTGTTTATGTGGAAGCAAATTGCATACCACAGAGGTTTAGAGAGAGATATTCTTTCATATTTTTAAGATGATTCAGCTGATACTGTCTTTATTGCCTTTGCCTAAAGCAAGTTAGGATGTAAAAGCTGAATATATTGTCAATAACAAAATGCTACTAGCAGAATCAGGTTTTAGGGACAGATGGATTTAAAAAAGTGAAGTAAAGCCATTTTCCCAAAATAAACAAGTGAATAATAATCTAAAGTGAAAATTCCCAAAGAGAATGATAGCAACATGAAGCTCTGAATACTTGTTGCACCTGCACCAAATATTTGGTAACAAATGAATTATTGTATTATTTAAAAGGAATAGAATGTGGGTTAATCATGTTGTGAAAGTTAAAATCTACACTTTATCTTCGATATTCAGAAATTTATAACCATTAAAAAGTAAAAGGCAGAAAATAAATAACATAATAGAATGTTGTAATTTCCTGCTCCTTTGTACCTACAAGTAGATGTTTGATTTACATAATAACACTTTTGCACTTGCATTTTGAAGGATAACTATAACAAATCACTTCTATTAATAATTATACAAAAAATCATTAAAATAATTTTTAATTAAATATTTTAAGTTAAAATATTGCTAGACTTGAAATTACAGGAAAAAAATGTATTTTAAATCTTTTCCCACTTTTTAGTCTCTCAGGTTTTCTATGAAAATAAAATCTCTGTAATTATAATAGTACATAAATTAAGATATAATCAAATTATTGAATTGGTGAAGGATTTTTGTTGTTCTACTATTTGTATGGCAATTAAATGAGAACTACGCCTTGCATATTTCACAGCAGAAACTTCTCTTAAACATGGAAATTCCTTTGTTTTAATAGGAGGTAGGGAAAGGTGTTGATCTGGTGGCATTCTAGTGACTGTTTTTAACAACAGGCTTTGTAGAAATGCAAGCTCTCATTTGTAGTATTTGTCTATTCTCACATCGTAAATATTTCCATGTTTCCACAATGTTCCTGTTTAAGCAACCAGTGTATCATTCACGAACAGGGAGTTGGAAAGACGTGTGCTCAACAGGCTCTTTGAAAGCCTGTGTGAGCCGTCACCAACACACCAACAGTGCCTCTAGACAAGTAGATAGAAACATAGGCAAGGAGTATGGGAAATGCAGTACATGCAAGGAAATGGGACTTTTCATGTATGACATCTGAGACAAATGTCATTTCCAGGCAATGGAAGGAGAAGAAATATGTATTTTTTTATATTTACTATACATATATGTACATATTATATGTACTAAACACAGATACATAAATTATACTAAATATAAGAATATGATTTCATTTCTATTGAAATGAGTGTTGATGTATGTAAGTTCTGCAAGTTAACCACATGTAATAGCAAAATTAAAATACAATTATTGAAGTCAATCATAAACACAATTGAAACTTCAGGTAATCAAATTATTGAAGTGGAGTATACATTTTAAAAGTCCTGTAAGAAGGCTGCATGCAGTGGCTCAGGCCTGTAGTCCCAGCACTTTGGGAGGTCAAAGTGGGTGAATCACCTGAGGTCAGGAGTTGGACACAACCCTGGCCAATGCAGCAAAACCCCGTCTCTACTAAAAACACAAAAATTAGATGGGCTTAGTGGTGACTGCCTGAAATCCCAGCTACTCAGGTGACTGAGCTGGGAGAATCCCTTGAACCCAGGAGGCAGAGGTTGCAGTAAGCCAAGATTGTGCCACTATACTCCAACCTGGCAGAGGGAGATACTGTCTCAAAAACAAACAAACAAACAAATAAATAAATAAATAAATAAGCCCTATGACAATGCCAAAGAGAAGTAGAGATGAAAATCATAAAATACGTGATTGTTTTAAAGCCTGGATAGCCAAGATCCAACATTTGGACAATACATGTTCCCGAAAAAAATTTTTTAAAGAAGAGAATATATGAAATATTATAAAAATCAAATGTATACTGAGCAGTGTCCTCCCTTTCTTCTTTACTTCATTCTAGCTCCTGAACAGGCTGATAATTTGGCAAAATTGAGCACTACACTTATTTGATGGGATAGATGGAGTAGGCCCTGACTGAGGTGGAAACGGGCATGGTAGGGGTCAGTTGGATTGGGACTAAGAAAATAGTATTTGTGGTTTGGATGTTTGTCATATATACAATGATTGGTCAGATAAATAAATAATGGTTTGGTCAACATGGGAGCCATATTTTTCAATAATAAAGAAATTTACAAAAATAGAAAGACAGAAGATTTGAATGAATCCTGTGGTGTTGAAGTAGAACTTTAAAGGTAGTGATAGGAAGGCATATAGGTAGGTGATTGATTGACTGACAGATAGATAGAGAGATTACACACACGGACAAAAATATATACACACACATACAAAGAGAAGAGAGAGAAGAAAAAACAAATGTAAATTACAACAGGGAAACTCCTGGATGTATAAATTCTTTGAATCTTGCTATTTTTCTCTTGATTTATATTATTTCAAAATTAAAAAAGAAACTAAAATAATGTATTTATAAGAGAAATTCCTGAAATGAAATAATATAAATACATGCAATTAGAAGGGATTAGTTTAAAAAACACATTCTTCTCTTTTCTGCCTTAAAAGACAACATAGCCATACTTTCATTAATATAATAAATATTTACTGGGGAAAATTTGTTTTAAATATATGTAAGTAAAAGCATAAAAATTTAATTCTACTACCCAGAGAAAATTGCTATTACCATTTTGTTTCTCTTCTTTCTAAAGTTTTCCAGTGCTGTATAGCATGTGGCTAAAAGGAAAATTTTTATGGTCCCAGAGAACTCAAGTGAAATTCAGATTCTACCACTCATTACCGGTATAGACTTTTCTAGCTTAGAGTTTCTGTTGAGTTATAGGAAGTTATTAAGTTATAGTAAGAATAAAATGCATTACAAAATATGCTCCAATATCCCACTTACAATCTGTTAAATATCTATTTCTCATAATCTTGCATATGTAGTAATCTGATCATGGCTAAAACATTGAACTTTTGGTAAACTCACCTCATAAGACTAAATGTTTTGCTTCTGGAAAATCAAAATATTTAAAAATATCATTCTTATTATGAGCCGAGCCAAATTCATCTTCTTTTGTAATTTTCAACCATTGTTCTTGATATATTACTTTGAGGGGACTGAATGGATTCACTGTTTCTGCTATTGAAAAGCAATTCAAATATTTGAATGCTGCTAACATGTTACCTAAGTGTTGCCTTTTCAAGGTTAATATTCCTAATCTACTCAGTCATATTTCTTTTATGTCTTCTCTTTCAGATGCTTTTAGTTTTTTTTTTTTTCTAGACACTATCTAATTTACCAAAGTGTCTCGTAAAATTTGTATCCCAAGAGTAACATATAACAGATACTGTCTGATCAGAAAGTTTAGTAAGACTGTTGCTTCCCTTGATAAGATAACTAAATTATCTTAATATAACTTTTAAAAATGTTCAAATATTTTACTATTTCTGTATCAATGATTTATAAATAATATTAGGTGAGGAAGTTTACAAATGGTTGGATGCAGGAAATTGAGTTATTAAATTATTATGCAGGAGAGACGCATGGACCTTTGAATGGGAACATGTGGCTGGGCAGGTGAATAAGGGTTAAGGAATTGTCAGGGAAATGAACACTAGATGCCAATAATTGCTTTTCAGCCTTCTTGGTCTTATGAATCCTAATAGAAGTTTTCAAGAACATTGAGAATGATCGTACTTTGTCAGAACAATCAAAGCAATATTCTAGTGTTCAAAGTGCAAAAGAAAGGTGCATCTCATATGCACAGCCTCATTCACCTTGGTTCTTGGGGTCATCTGTGTAATCAATTCCTCTGGACTTCAAATATTCTCTCCCTGCTCTGCAAACATTTATTTCCCACTTGTCAAACTCAATTGGCACTGTGAAAACACATCCAACTTCCTTCAATTCAGGAATTTGTCAACGCCTCTCTTTATATCTGATGCCCATAATTGGACAAAAGATTTTGGATAATACTATTAGGAGAAAGTAGAAGTGCAAAAGAACAATTACTTTTCATATTTAGGAACATCTGTCACTTTTAACTTAGTTTTAGATTTTGTTCTCTTTTTATAATATATGATTACCTTGAAATGTTCCATGTATTTTTCAGGAAGACCCTGTTTATTGCCACCCTTCAACTGGTTCTCATTGCTTGTCTGTAATATGTTTTTTATCCTCCTCTTCTTTTTTATTTTCTACCAAACACTCTATCTGAAAAGGCAAAGGAAGATGTATTATGGCGAGAGAACAAGAAAATAAGGATAAGAAATAAAACCATCATTAGTGTGTCAGTTCATTTTTGTAGACAGGCATTCATTAAGCAACTATTATGTGAATAGAGCTGTGTTAAGCATTGCAGATACAATAATGCACTACACAGTTGTGGTGCAAGCCATGTTAGGGCTTAAAACCAAGGGATTATGACCAGTGAGTGGTTCCATGAGACAGTAGCAATGGTTTCATGAAGTCCAGGAATCCAAATGCTATTAGAAAAGGGACATTGGATAATCTAATATTTTATTATTGTGTGTATAATATGTGAAAATAGAACAAATAACACCTATCAATGGAATGTAGGGATATTTCACAAAGAAAATAAGTCAAATCTATTTTTTAAAAGGAGATTTTTTGATAGTAAAGCCCACTTCAAACTATAAAAGAAAAAAACGCAAAACAATATTTTGCCACATACGAATTGATCTAGGTCATTTTGTACTGTTACATTTTTTGTGTGATAAAATATATGTTACATAAAATTAACTATTTATCCACTTTTTAATGTATACTTTAGTGTTATTAAGTGCATTCACTACCTTGTGCAACCATCACTACTACTGTGCATCTCCACATCTTTTTCATATTCCCAAACTGCAACTCTGTACCCATTAGACAACTTCTCATTCCCTTCTGCTTCTAGCCCTTTGTAACCTCTATTCTATATTCTGTATCTATGTATTTGACTATTTATGCACATAAGATAAGTGAAAGAATAGTTGCCTTTTGCCTCTGATTCTGGTTTATTTCACTTAGCATAATGATTCAAGGTCCATTCATTTTGTAGCCTTTATCAGAATTTCATTTTTTTTAAAGCTGAGTCATAGTCACTTGCATGTATATACCACATTTTGTTTATCCATTTATTTGTTGATGGACATTAGGATATCTTCCACCTTTTGGCTATTTTGATAATGCTGCTATGAACTTTGGTGTACAAATATTCACTTGAGTCCATGCTTTTAATTCTTTTAAATATATATGTGGAAGTGGAATTGCAGGATCATATGTGTGCTATTATTTTTTAATTGGCTTTATATCAAAAATAATGAGTATGAGTTCAATTAATAAGCACTTTTATAACAAATTGTGTTTTTACTTTTTAAATAATTCTGCATAAATTAATTTTCTGACCACAGAAAATTGCATAAAGCAGTTATCTGTAAGAGCAATGAAGATAGGAGGAATTATACATTCATATAGTTGTAAGTAAATAAAGTTTAAATTTGGGCTCCATAGAAATAGAGTGAAGGAAGACTAGCCCCACATGCTCGCAAAATTGAACTGGTCTTAGTTATGCAAACATAGACTATTTTTTAAAATGTTGATAACAGTGTACTATCACAGCACATTGGTCCCACACTTTAAGCCACCATATATGAGAAATAAAGTAAAACAAAATTCCTAAGACACATTTAATTATTCCCTGCAAAGCTTGATCATGTAAGATTTCCCTGGAATGGTGATATTAACATGTATTAAACAATATTGAAAGTTGGTGGGTTGATCTAGTACTTACTGAGCTAAATGCTCCCAAGAAGGTCATCACAGCAATATTTAAAAGCTTTAGTAACTCTTTTATACCCTCTAAGGCATTTTATAAAATAGCAGTAAGTCAATACAATTTGAAAGTGGGCAGCATGTTAACCTTTGAACCCATGTTCTACTTTAGGATTCTATTTAATACATAAAATTTGAGGCTGTATATTGTACAACTGTACAATTGGTAATGAGAGATGAGTTTGGAGAAGTAATGCTAGTAGATAGTGTCTTTCACTACTTTAAGCAAAAAAAAAAAAAAAGCAAAAGATATATAGCAACTAGAATGTTTCAAGTTTATTTGCTACTTTCTCCTATATAACTTGATTCTTGCCCAATGGCTTTAAATACTATCAATATACTGAACCCTCAATCTGTATTTCCAGTACTAAATCCTCAGTTGATACAGGTTCATGTATCAAATTGATTTCTGAACATCTCCACTTAAATGTCTAGCGGGTGTTTCACATTTAACTTTCTCAGGATACTCCTTCCCTCTCACAAACACTTGCCCCCATAACAGCCAGTCTTAGGAAATGACAAAACTATGAAGTCTAGTTACACAAACAGTGGAATAAATCCTAAGTGGTATGTTTCCCTGACAGAAAGTGCTTCATCACCTAGTCTGCTCCTAAAACTCATTACAAATCCATACTATTTTTGCTATTTATAGCTTTCCTAGTCTAGTCTATGTCACACTAATCATATTCTCTCACTTGGACATAGGAAAATCTTCTCCTGGTTAGTTTCCTTTGTCCCCATTCTCCTCTTCTTTTTCTCACCTATAATCTATTCACCACAAAATCAGTCCACGTTCAAGTAGAATGGAAATTGACTCCATCACTTGATGGGAAGAGTTGGAATATTGTAGTTATTGTTTCCTGTGACTTGCCATAGTGTATTTATTCACACTAACATCTTTGTATTTCTTCCCAAATTCTGAAATATTGTTTTCTTGGCTCTTCCCATACTGATTCATTACATTATGTTTTCCATTTAAATGTTATTTCCTTAGAAAGACTTTATCATTTGTCAAGTAGCTCTACTCTCTTCATCAGTTGCTCTATTTTCTCATTAGAATATAAACTTTGTAAATCTGAGAATTTTATTTATGCCAGTAGTTTGTATATATTTTCTGTTATGTGAAAAGTACAAATGTTTCTTTCATGGTTAAAGAAATAATAAATATATAATCACAGCAATGAGAAGAATGAATTCTTATTTTTCTAACTTGTTTTATGTATTCATGAGAGTAGACTTTATTATTAATTTGGAATTGGATAATGAGGGGCAAAATAATTTAAATCTCAATCATTTTATCAGTCCTTTGTCATTTCTTACACACACACACACACACACACACACATACACTATATATGAAAAAATTTAATTATATATATGCATACATGTATCATTATTTTGAAAAATTAGAACAAATATATTCACTATTCTAATTCCTGAACTTTGTTTATATATTTTTTCTGCATAGAATGTATATCTACCATTTTTCTTTTTAGTATTTTTTTTTATTTCCAAGCAAATATCGTCTTTCTGCAAAAACCTTTGATTTTGATTTTCTACTAGATAAGTTGTTTTCCTCCTCTAGATCCCTTTATCTCTTTGTATACCTAACGTGGAACTTGTCATACCTTGTTTCTTCCATTATCCAAACCTCAATTTATATACCTATAAGTTGATATGTAATTTTCTGAAAATTTGAATCTATCTTACTCTCATTCCTTTATTTACTATAATTTGTTACATGTATATAGCAAGTTATCAATATTTATTAATTTGAGATAAAGTATGTGATATGTAGTCTGCCTGATAGCATAGATGTCTGACTTAATCTTGAAAGTAATAGTAAGATAAAATGCAGTTTCTATTTTTGCCTTATTAAATTCAATTCTGCTACTTAAAACTTAATGTCCCTGTGTAATCTCTAAAGGAGCTTCTTACCTTTTTGTAATTTTGTAAGCTACAATAATATTACATAAGCACATTGATACAATGGCCTAGTTTGCTTTCTCCTAGCAATTGTTTAAAGCTTGTTCCATGTTCCTACTTCTGTTGGCTTTGTCTCCTTCATTATATCTTATTTCCCATTATGCTACCTTCCAGTCATTTAATTCCATTCCCACTGGCTCAGTGCTGCGACTTCTTCTTTCTCAAACTCCCAGAACCTTCCAAGATAAACACCTTCAATTACAATCACTGCTTTCCTCTTCAACAGAGGCCCCTAACAATAAACAACTTACTCAATAGGTACCTGAAGAATGATTCTCAGATGAGCTTAGTGTAAAAAGGAACTGAGAGGTAATATGTTTTCCTACTCTGAATTCCCATTAGTCTCCTCATTGTAGAAGAGTAGACTGTTTGCTATTGCCCATAAGCAGAACGTAGGCAGTGTCATGTCTAGTACAGAAATGTTCTGCAGTATTAAATATATCCCAACATACACTAAGAAACTACTTCAACAGTATAATAAATTAAATGTCACTATGGTGTCACCATAAATGAGTAAACAACAAATAAATATTTAACATAAAAAAAACATAAAATTTTAGATTTTGATGCATTTATAGATGGTATTTAGCAATGTGTCCTCTTGAATTTAAAGTGATTATTGAGGATGAGAAACTGAAAAGTAGGCTCCAAATATACACAATTTCAAGAACAAGAGGATTTAGAAACTTCCATTTATAAATACCTCCAAACACAGACAAAAATATAAGCTTGAAGATGTATATCAATTTCCCCTTTCTATCTCTCATTTTCCTTTCTTCTTTGAGAATCTTACACTCTACACCCCACATACTGTCCTACATTCTGTTCCTGAAGAGTCTTGAACTCAGGACCTAACAGATTTAAAGTTATAATAAAAATCTCATTTTTTACAAAGCCATCTGAATATTAGTTTGATACAACTGAAAGTCAAACAAATATCAAACATTCAAAAAAAAATTTAAAAATGACATACCATAAAATAATTGACAATGGTTTCACTTTTTGGACAGAGAATGCTACCTTCCCTCTCCTTTAAATTTCACTAAGAAGGTCACTGTCAACTCAGACAATCTATTAGTTTAGCTGCTTAGCCGACCAGCATAAGCGATTAGAAACCCACAGTTGTGTTTCCTTCGTTATTAAAAAAAAGCCATCTGTGTGTGTGTGTGTGTGTGCGCGCGCGCACTTGTGTGTATCTTTATGTTATGTGACAGAGAGAAAGAGAGATGAATTGAGAGTGAGATAAGATAAAGAATAATTTTAAAAAAATATACACTGACACAGGTAAAACAATGCAAAAACTATAATAGTATATATTATATTATAAAATTGTGAAAAAATATGAGTCTATTTTAAAATAACTATTCTCTCTGTGTCTCTCTCTCTTGCACTGACATACACATACAAACAATTATGGACACATACTCACAAACTTTCATTCTCAAATAGTAGGCTAGAATGCTCAGAGACCAGGTCATTCTGTAATCTTACTAGAGGTCTTAATGTTTCATCAAAATCCCTAACTATGTTCCCTAGCATTAGCTCCCCTATCTCTTACTCTCCAAAGCTCTTGACTACAACCTCTGAGCGGTTATTCCTTTTCCTTTATCTTTCATTAAAAATCTGAAGAGGACTCTAGAAAATATATGAGGGAGCAAGAAAGATTAGGATACATTTTCTAACCTTTATTCTGTCTGTAGAATATTAGATGTTCCAAAGTCATTTTAAGTCTTAAATTGCCATAGTCCATTTTAATCCAGTACTGTTTCTCTGTTGGCAGAATAATTCTCTAAAACTGCAATGTAGTTTTTAAAACTGATTTTCTTATAGTCATCTTAACATACCTGTAGTCACATCCATGATCTTTTCCACATGCAAGTCTATCTCTAAATTGAAAGGTAGTTTTATTAAATTAACAGGCTTTCTTGTAAGAGGTCCATCCTTAGTCTCTTTTCATTGAGCCCTTTTGTCCAACTCAAAGGACTTATGGCATGTTGCTTATTTAATTAGTTGGTTGCAATAAAGATATGAAAGCTATTCTCTGGATTTTTGTCTAAATCAAAGACTGAGTCCTAATTGGACTTGTCACTCAAAACATTTCTTAATTTATCTTTTGCAAGTTGGATATAAAAAACACTGACATCTTTTAATCCTGCAAGTTCTATAGCTTCTGGATTTTTTCTCTTTTAATTCTTCTAAACTGGCCAATACTTTCTGAGCTTTCTTTTTCTTGTAGCATTTTTTGTAGCTCTAGTAAATATAGCTAATTAGTGGTTGGGGCAGAGAGTGGTATGCTAGTAATATCACCAGGATCCTGTTTGCTTAATCAATTGTCTTTTAGGTACTTGCAGCTAACAGTTTTACCAAATGGTTTGCTACTGCATTTTACTCAATCTTTAATAATAAATCCCTTGCTGCCTGAAGCCTGACTCCAAAACCAAAGCCACATAATTTAATAAAAGCTTTCTATTTATAAGTAATGATTACTTTATTATTTAGCTCTTGCTGGGCTAAGTTGTGATATCAAGAGACATGAAAGTTGTGAAATCGTAATGGTGAAAACAAAAAGATTTGTCCTTACATGTTGGTAACAAGTAGACTACTATTCTGTTCAATGTCCTGTTTAATCCAGAGCCCAGGGTAAAGAGGGAGCCCCATTTGAGTACATGGTGGTCTCATGGCAGAGGAAAGAGAGCTGTAGCAAACCATTAAATGGATCTTTCTTCTTTTACTCAGAATTTGCAAATACTTTAAATCATGTTCCATTAGCCCAGGTGTTACGAACTAAATTTTGTTCCCCCAAAATTCACATACCGGAGAATATAACAGCCCACGTGACTGTATTCCAAGATAGGACCTTTAAGGAAGTGATTAAGGTTAAATGTGGTCCTAAAGGTGGGGCCCTAATCCAATAAGTCTTGTGTCCTTTTAAGAAGAAAGCAAAAAACATCAGGATGTGTACTTCCACAGAAAATGCCATGTGAGAACACAAAAAGAAGGTGGCCATCTGCAAGCTAAGGAGATAGGCCTTGGGAGAAAAAAAGCCTACAGACACTTTGATCTCAGGCTTCCAACCTCCAGAACTGTGAGAAATGAATGTCTGTTGTTTTAGCCTTCTAGTCTATGGTAGTTCTTATTGCAGCATAAGCTAATAAATGCACCAAATAAGTCACATCCTCAATCCTGATAGTAGCAGTGTGAAGTATATTCCTCTCACAGAGAAGCAGTGTGTGTTACATGATATTAGCAAGGAATATATCAGCTGCTTTGATGAAGACAGCAATAATTTTGAACAATAATCTTATCCAGCATGGGTATTGTTCTGGCTAAGAGTGAAGAGACATAAAAATAATTTTAAACTTGGTTCCAGTTTTCGCTTGACAAGTATTTTCATTGCAATTAGCATTTATTATCTAGACTGATATAACACACATCCAAATCTCTAAAATCTGTGAGCTTTTTTAATGGAATAAAAAAGATTAAAACAAAACAGACTCCAGAAACACCTGAAAAATACAATAATTATTCAAAAGCAAGATTATTAAAGATCTGCTTCAAGTTTACATTTTTAGACATGGGCCATTAGCTGTGAAAATGTAAGTTGTATAATAGGTGTTTCTTTGTTTGGACTCATGGGTGAAACCTCCAATATCGAAAAGTTTTGTAAGATTCATTCATATTATAACAATTAATATGTTGTCCCATATAAGTAAACATAGGCATATGAATATTCACCAATCATGAGTCCTGTTCTTCATAGAATGTTTAATCTTGAAGGAGAAATGGAGGTGGAAAGATACTTCCAGTCATAAACATTGATTCATAAAGCAGAGCCTTAAGGGATAAGTAAGACAGTAGGTCTCCAGAGATGGTAGAAATGAATATTTTAAGAAGAAAAGCATAATAAAACCTAAAATAAATCCCAACAATTTGTTTATTAATTGAAGTAGAAGAAACAGGATGTTGTTAGCTACTTCTTCATCATAGAAATTCTTGCATGGTTTAATTCGGCCCTGCATATACATAGTGTGAGAGGTGGCAGTTCCCTTCCTCCTGCTCCAAATTAGGGGCCCAGAATGCCACTTCTCTTCTTTGTTCATGCCTTACTAGCATTGCATAGGGTTGTGCTGATAGCTAGTTTAAGGCAAAATACATAAAGGGAATACTAATGGTCTATATTGATGTGGTTTGAAGAAACAATATATTGCTATACATTAAAGGTATCAATGTAAATCGAATTATGCCCTTTTGCTACTTCAAAACTTGATTGTAACATTGAGGGCTATGGTTTTAAAACTGGTTATGTGAGCAGAAATGCATGTTTCCTGAAACTATTTCTGCATGCCCTGAGGTTTAGCAGAACCTTCAGATTTCCTACTGTTTCTCCAATTGAACTTCAGTATTTATCTAAAGTCCATGTTAAACTAGATCAAAAGCTTTCTTTTGAAAAAAATATATCCGTAGCTAAAGTGTAGTTGGAAATGTCCATGAAATTCTTTACCTTAAAATACCATATTTTTATGTTCTGTTTACTCTTTATAATCATTTAAAACATATTTAAAATCATCTTGAAGCATTTTGTTGACTTTATTATGTTTACTTTACCCAGATGCTTTCTTCCATCTATGACTCCCACTTTTTACATAACACCACTTATCACATTGTACATTTATATTCTTAGCAGTATGAAGAACAAAATTTCACAACTGGCCATGAAACAAGGACACAGGGAGAACTGGGGCAAATTTAGTACTTGGGAATGTACCTCAGTGAGATAGAAATGTATCTCATTGATATAGACAAGGTCTAGATAATAAATAAGAAGGAGGTGTCTCTTTCATGCACAATCCTCCACTAAAGGCACTTGAAAATGGTTAAATTTTGAGACAAAATAGACAACTCTAAAACTTCAGGATCTCAGCTTACTCTTGGTATTGCTCATGTTCTACCAGACATTGGGCCAAACAGCTAACAGTGTAAGCCTTGATCTCTGTGGTATTTTATGACTTCAAAGCGAAGGAGCTCAGAGATGGAAAACTGAGGCTGAAAGAAGTCAGGACAATGTGGTATCAGAAAAAAGGAATCCTTAAAATATCTATTGATCTTTTCTCCTACCTTTATGTTGAATGACTTATAAATTATCTCATATGTCTCTACATCTTATACAAAATAAAATTCTATGTTTGCATGATCATCTGACTAAAATTCCCATTAGAAATCTACAGACAAAAATCTCTTCTTCATGTCTCTCATATTAAGTCTAAGCTATATCTGACTTCAGTGAAAATGGCAAACAGCTGTTTTTCTTTCATAAGCTCACCATATATACAACTCTATTAAACAGTCCTTCCTGTCTCTAATTTGAGCTGAAATCAAATTATATTTTATCATTATTTTAGGTTGGCATTTATCTTATGCAACTGGCCTCTTTTTCATATTAATGTTGTGTGCTCTCTAATTTGAGCTGAAATCAAATTATATTTTGTCATTATTTTAGGTTGGCATTTATCTTATGCAATTGGCCTCTTTTTCATGTTAATGTTGTGTGCATTTTTACAAGGAGTTTTGTAGGTCATAATGTGAGTCAGTGTATATGAAGATGAATTGCTCGGAGTAGGAATAATATAGCAAACAGTGGGACTGACGAAGAGGAGAGGAAAATGGTCAGGTTAGCTAATGAGCCAAGAATGTGAGAAAATATATTTACCCGTTTTTTTCTTCCTTTCTGTATCTATAAAGTATCTCCATTTAACAATCTCCTGGGCTTACAAATGTATAACAAGAAAAAAAATTGAAGAATACTTTACTGCCCCTAATTACCAATTTTTCCCTGGCAACCATCTACTAAAACTAATAAGAAAAAGGAGCATGATTTGTTTCTCATACAGTTGGCTGAATTCAGTTAAATTAAAAATAAAGTGTTATTGACATTAGCTTCAGAAGATAAAGATCCAAAGCTGACTTGAGCAGTGAGTTAACCAGAAAGTGATTAAATTCTGTGAATATATATGATGGACCTTATGTCTAAAAGATTTTTATATTGACTCTTCTTATGGGCCTTGTTTTAAAAGCTCCCTGAACAAATATCTAACAGTAATCTAAGGCAATGGCTAATGGAAATGCTACTTTTACAGCTCAAGAGTAAAATATTTGTTTAAGAAATAGGTATACTAGACTTCCCCAAGTCTCTTTTTCCATAATTAATGAGTTGATTAATTGTATGTGCACTATAAATGATGGTACCTGGATAATGATTACTGACCCATATGCGGCTCCCAAACCACAGCAAACTTCAGAAATTCAATTACAAGGTCCAGATGCTGTATATTGCATATGTAAACTGTTTCAGGAAGGAAGATTGCATATTAATAACATAGTCTATGTGGGTTATCTCTGCAGCCCAGTGAATATTTGCAGAAATAGTTCTTGGGGAAAGCAAAAGGTATATAGAAACTACATTGTTTCAAGGTTATTTCAACCTACAGCTACATTACATGTTTACTCTTATCATAATTCTTATTTTTGTTTCAATTAACAAAATCTTTCAGATTTTTTTAAATTACTGATTTGTCTAATACCTTTCAAGGATAGAAACAAGTCTGAGGTGTCAAGCTGTGTATTCTGGATACTGCAGAAATATTATATCATTTTTATGTGCTCAAACTGACTCGCTTCTGATTGCATAGAATACAGAATAGCAATTGGCATTTTTGGAAAAGCATAAAAACCAACACTTTGTTAAAGAAAAACAACAAAATTTTATATCTAGTAGTTGATATGTACAATTTAAAAAAAGTATTAGCATTTATTAAGCTTTACTACTCATAATTATTAATTCAATTTAACCATTTACTGATCAAATATTTTCTAGGCATCTCCTATGAGACAGGATCTGTACTGGGTATCCCAGTTATAAAGTAAAACAGCATGTCCTTCCTGTGCTCAAGGAGACAGCCCCATAAGTGGGGAGCTTTTTAAAAATTCAGAATTGAGGCAACTATTCATGGAGATTTTTATTAAGTTATATTGAAAAAAGCCTGGGAAGAACTGTGATCTTCAGTCTGGTGATTCGTATATGAGGGTCTCTTAACATATTTTGAAATATACTTGCCCAAAAAATGGAGAAAGACCTGAATTCTGAGGCAGATCCAGCCATCCCTCCTCATGTGGTTGCGGAGGGAGATATACGGGAAAAAAAAAAAAAAAAAAACCTGCCAGAAACAAAGTCTCCTGTCCTTTTTTTCTTTTCTTTTTTTCTACCACTTCAATTCATATCTTATTTTCTTCCATTTAATAGTTTTCTGCTGTTAGCCAAAAAAATACAGGATATTTGGATGCTCCATTCCATATATCAGGATCTCCAGGTGAAAACAAACAAACAAAAAAGTGGAGGTCTGCTTTTCCTTCTGTCTTATTTTCATTAATCTCTATTTGGAGAAATATTAGACTTGGAAATGAATTGATATAGTAACGTGACCTTAGACAAATAAATTAAGTATCTTGACCCCTGACATTTTTTTTTTTTTCCATCTGTATACAGCTATTTTTACTAAGGATTTCTTAATGTCCTTCTAGCTCTAATATTATCTTACTGATTCTAATTTCATTTCAGCTTTATTCATTTTCTTTTTGTCACAAATGTCTTTAATGGGAATCCCTTTAAAATCCCTTTGGGATTTTAAAAATTATAATCTTTGATAATGTCTACATTTATCATCCTCCTTATTTTAAATTTATTTTCTTTTGTTTACCACCATTTATTTCCCAAGTCTTTAAATCAACTCAGATTGGAAAATATATGAAAGTCCAATTCTTTTCTCTTTCCTATTTGCATTTGCTTTATATAGAAGTCCAGAAAAATTAACAACTTATAAAATGCTTTGTAATAATTATTTCAAATATTGTTTCTAGAGTTTCTAATTATATTTCATTCATTGGAGATTTTGGTTCCAAATATATCCACCTTTGTAAATGAAGAGGATAGAATTTTAATCAGAAGAATGAGAAAATTAAAATTCTATAATTAGAAAAATTTGAGGATTATTCTAACCAGCAAGCAAAGATATCTTTAAAAACTTCAGAGAAATTGCAGAATTAAAAAAAAAAAAAACCCAAAAAACATTATGTGGCATGAACTCTTGATTGGATGGATAAATACAGGTAATAGGTATCTTTGAGTTAAAATAGAACCTCAATTTAGATAGATTAATGTAAGAATTAAAAAAATGCTAATGAATATGATATATTACTAAAATCCTTTCTAGGCTGAAGGAAATAGAAATAAATAGTAGGAGCAAGCCACAGTGAAAGAAACATGTACAATCTGTCTCACTGGGTGAGGGGGTTGTCCTGAAAACATCTGACTTCTGGAATGCTTTGTCTCCAAGGATGCAAGTCCTCCAACTATCCTAAGGCTAATATAATGCCATCAAGTAATGGACTTTGTTTATATACATGGAAATTTTTCAAGAAGTCAAAACATATTAAAATTCCTGAAAGCAGCATGATTGATTAATAACTAAATCTATTCACAACTGAGAATTTGCACAACCTGGGCAATGAGCACTTTCTAGGAATAAATTGCTATTCTTCCATAGTGTGTAAATGATTCTTCCAAACTGATTTTAACAGATGTCACAATTTTATCTTTTTCTTCCTGTTCCATCTGCCACTGTTTCAAACTCTCTTTACTTCATTCCTCAGGAACAGCTTTCATCTGCTCTTATTTCCTTTAAATATGTGATAATCTTTGTTCACAGACTCTATTTTCCTAAGAAATGGTAGTTCTAATTAATTTTACCTAAGCTGACATCAGGATCATTGGAAAAATTAATAACAGTCTTAGACAAGGATCTTTCTTAACACTATGAAATATAATCAGTTTTACCATTTTTATAAATGTCTCTGTTTAGAGTAAAAAGGGTGATGATACAGCTTTATCATCAAGGGTCTCACCCTCAATGCTAATCTAAAAAGAGAGGAAATTATTTCTGATACAGGATCCAAACACAATTAAGCATTTTAACTCACGCATGTAAGAACTGCTTTGTCTCAATCAACTACTACTCTTCTGTTATACAATGAATTTCCTTCTTTCAATTATTTTCTAAGAAGCATTCTATTTTGGGCATAAAGTATTGAATTCCTTAAACAAAAATTCATGAAGGTGCATCACAAGCATGTTTAAGACTTTAGATTTATATATGATTTCTGAGCAGGGACTATTAATTTTGGCTGACTTTGAGAGAACATTTGAATTGATTAGCATTAACTATTTTTAAACTAGAGACTGAGTTATCACATACATATAAGTGTGTATATGCATATGTATGTATGCACTTTTTTTCTCTTTTTTAAATAATGAGAGTAATGGGGCAAGATAAACTCATATTTTATAGACTAAAGAAAACAAGTTTGCATATTTGAACTGTACTATACAAAAGTACAACCTATTATAAATATATACATATATTAAGCATGATGAGTAATTACTCCTGTATAAGGATGTCTCTGAAAATCTTTCATTGAAAATTGTTTTCTCCTAAATGTGCTGCTGCAGTTAACTTATATTTTTCCCATTGAAACACAATTGCAATATGCTATATTGCTTGCTTGCTGAGTACATGTTACTTGAGTAAACTTTGTGACAGCAGGGAGGAACCACATCTCTCTTTTTCTCATTGTTTTTTTCTTCAATGCCTTGTCTAGTATAGAAACAGAGTTGTGGCTTCCTAAATACCCATTGAAATAAAGGAGAGGCTTATTTTAGGCCCTGAGAATTCCTGCACAGTCATGCTCAACCTCAACACCAGTAATCTGTTATGCTATTTTTTGTTACCTTTTTTTCTGACTGTGGAATAAGTATTGCAGTGATTTTATATTATTCTTTTCCATGTTATTTGCCCTGCCACTTCCACTGGATATCTTAACACTATCTCTTCTATGAATCACTGCATAGAAGATCGATGAAAGGTTGATACCTGCTGTCTTAGGAAGTCATTTGTGCACTGCTTAAAGCAATTATAGGTGAGATGATAATCTCTGAAAAATGTCCGTTATCCTTTTGTAAAGTTATTCTGTTATTTATGTCATGTCTCCATTGATGAGCCCACTGTCTCTCAAACTATTCACCAGCCACTTTCTAATTTTATAATCTCCACACCTTTGTAATTTGCCAACACAACAGAGCATTAGATGGTTTTCTTGGACTTCATGCTTGATCTGCTTTAATCTATACTGTTTGTTACAAACCTTCATGACAGACAGATCAGACCTGTCATCTTGGATCCTCCATAGTGGCATAATTTTGGCTTTGACTTAAAATGGCTGAGAATAGTTTGCAAACTTTAAAATGTATCTGTGATGTTTACATATATACCATCTTTTTCTTAAGTACTATAAAATGCCTTTCCCTTATGAAAGCCAGTTAACTATTTTTATCTAGTTGCATTAAAAAGTGAAAACTATTTTTCATCTCTAAATATGCTATTATTTTCTACATAAATTAGGATGAAGTACTTTCTGTTGAAAATCAAAATTATAAATCTATTATCTTCAAATTTACTATGTACTTGTTAGGTATTTATGTTAGGGAATGCTTGAATATAATGGAAGATCAACATAAAATCTCCTTTTTGCATCTAAATGCATGCCTAATAGAAAGCTGAGGCAGTGAAAGCAGTGAGAGTTCCTGATAATATTCTTCTTTATGAGTTAAAAAAAAATCAAGAGAAATGTATTATGAATCTGATATTTTCATATTTAAACCAAAATAAAGAATGCTACATCATGAAACCTTGGCTGGTTTTTACTGAGAGTGTTAAAGTGTCGAGAACTCATTATTTTCTCAAAAGGTTTTTTGTCTGTGGTTACTTTTCAGTTACACTTGATGTCCTTAATAGCAGTGGAAATGTCCATATCCCCCATATCAGTCACATTCCCAATAGCTCACTGTTGAATGCTTGATTTATTAAGTAAGACCCATTGGCCAAGAATGTGGAGAAAATTAAAGGGTTGTTAGAATAGAAAAAAAGAAGTTGAAAAAATATGTTTAGTGAGAAATGTTACACAGTATCATTCTTTAAATTTGACAGAGAAGTTGATCTCATAAAGTAGAAGAGTGGTGACAGTATCATTTTAACATAAGTTGAATATGTACTTAATTTTTAGTAGGAATGGTATATTCTCTTAATTTGTAGATAAAGCTATTTTTATTTAATCAGTTTTTACAGCATTTCACCTTTCCTATGATCCACTTAATTATAACTATCTATAAATGTTTATCATTTATTATCTTTTATATCTTCTTTATTTTTTTCTTATATGGATCTCTCGGCGTGAAGTGACCGGATGTTAGATGCTTTATATGAGTAGCTGTGATATGAAAGTGCTGGGAAGGGAAGGGCATGGTCCCTTTAAATGATACGGAAGTAGGGAAGGGAAGTTCTGGGTAGAGGAGGGAATGGTCCTTGGATAGGGCTTCACCTCACGGACCTAGGTGAGGACAGGCACTCCTGCCTTCCACACAAATGTTGCATTTCCCAAGGCCATCCTGGGCCTCTATGCCCCCATCCTGTGCCTATAAAAATCTCTGAGACCCTAGCAGGCAGACACACAAGTGGTTAGTTGAGAGGATGTCAAGAGAAGCACGCTGATGGAAGACACCTGCAGGCCAGCAGGTCCTCGACCAGCAGAACGAAGCAGAATTTGGCCAGAGCAGTTGGAGAAGCTCCAGGGCCCAACTCTAGGGAAAACCTCTCTCCTTTTGGCTCCCTGGTCTGCTGAGAGCTACTTCCACTAAATAAAACCTTGCATTCATACTCCAAGCCCAGGTAAGAGCCAATTCTTCTGGTACACCATGGCAAGAACCTGGGGTACAGAAAGCCCTCTGTCCTTGCAACAAAGTAGAGGATGTAATTGAGGTGGTTAACACAAGCCTATATAGGACAACACTAAAAGAGCACCCTATAACACACCCTCACTGGGGCTTCAGGAGCAGTAAACATTCACCCCTAGACACTGCCATGGGGTCGGAGCCCCACAGCCTGCCTGTCTGTATGCTCCTGGAGAGGTTTCAGCAACGGGGCACTGAAGAAGAGAGCCACTCCTTCTGTCACGTGCCCTGCAAGGGGGACAAGGGAACCTTTCCCATTTCAGTTGCTATCACATTACCTGTATAAGTAGCCATTTCATAACTATTTCTTGAGCTAAATTTAGTAGATTTATTACTGAGCTTAATGGGAATAAAAAATGATTCAAATATAATCACCTCTTTTTTTTTTTAATCTGTTATCTAGGACATAACCAAAAGTTAGAAGTTTAATATTAAAAGGATGATTCTGACACAAACATAGGACAAACATATTTTATGATTATATAGAACTCATTAATGAGGGAACCAAAAAGAAGGTAAAGCTGGTTTAAAAGACCTTTGGTGGAACTGGATTTAAAGATAATTTGAGGAGAAATATTAAAATAAGACTGCTAGATAAAATACAACACTGATTAATGGCCTATAAAACAATATATTAATCTTTTATGTTTTCTTTTCTACCCAGAGAAACCTATAAGTTGGCATGTAAATTCATACAGCAAAAGTTACATACGTATAAAAATTGTTCTGTTGGTGTGTTTGTAAGCCAACGTTCAAGTTTTAATGTTGAAGTTTCAATGTTCAATGTTCAACACTGAAAGGTCCTTCTGCACTGTCTTTGATTTTTTTTTTAAGTTTTTAATGATGTTTTTAAACAGAGTCAATACTCTCTTAAATAGAGCCTAATAAATGTGTCTGCTTTTTCCCTAACTGTTTATGTGGAAGAAATCTTAACTCCTTTTTCCAAGAGAAAACAACAGCTATCATGTTTGTCTCTCTAGGCTGTGAATGGTAGGCTTGAATTCCAAAATCTAAGGGCCAACCATAAACTGCAACCAGAATGTGGAAGACTTAATGAATTCATTTTCTCAAGAATTTTGCAGTAGAGTTTTGGTAAAGGAATAATAATAAATTAGTCACTATCATATACAGACATTGGTGAATAAAGAGTTCGACCTGTATAAGGAGTCTGGAGAACAAAAACAAAAATTTCTTTACCAGAGCCTTGGGGTGGTGAGAGGGTAGAGAGTTACAAGGAGAAGCATATGAATACCTGGATTGTTTTAATCTCATTCAAGTAGAATTGAATGACTGGTCTGCAAGAGCATTGTTAAAGGTCAAAAGCTTACGCTGCTCCTCAGTAACCTCTGAATATCTAAAAGACGCTGTGCAAATGAAGCCCTCCAACATGATTGTATTAATAAATATGTTTAAATGCATATGTGCATGCAAAGACATGTTGTCTTATTTGTTAATTACTTCAAGGCCTTAGGTCTTGTGTTCACTAAATTTTAAAGCATGATTTTTTTACGTATTACTGAATCTAAAAAAAAAGCAAAAAAGTTATGGAAAACAAAAATCAAATATTTTAAAATATAAAGTGAAAAAAGGCATTTTATCAAATTTGATGTATTATGATACTGATATGTCACATCTAATTTAGTCAGATGTCCTGGTAGGCTTCATTGCCTACATCTTACTATAATTAGAGGTGACAGTTTAGGACATTTTAAGTGTTAAAAGCACAAATAGAAGTAAATTATTTACAATATCAAGAAGGGAATTCTAATTCAATTGTTCTGGGCTATCAAATACAAGTGAAAAAAATTTCTAAGTGCATTAGAAAAAGGAAAAGTTTAGTTCCGAAAGTTGTGTTAGTGGGGTACTTTAATTATGCCATCAAATTATATTTGAAAGAGGACTGATCATTTCAATGCTGAAAAATATACACCCAAGGGCAAAAGATCACTTTTAAACACAACAGGCTTATGTAAGTCTTGTTACAGGATCCAACTTAAAATGTCAAACACAGATTTCATTGTGATGATTATACTGTTCCTTTCCCCAAGGCTTGCTTTGCAACTTTTCTTGCTTTCGAATTTTTGTCATATAGAGTTAAGTAAGCATTTAGAGGATTTCACTTGGGATAATTCATTCTTACAGTCAGACTCAATTATATATGCAACAATGGCCTATCTATTCTAACACTATCGGAAATGAAGAAATGTTTTTTTTTTTCCTTTCACCAGAGCATCAGCTTCTTAAAATCTTTGTTTCAAACACATTATGAGTCCCTACGCATTTCTCAGCTACTTTGTACTGTTTGGTGACACGTTCAGTGTAAAAAGTGTCTTCCATCCTACAGATTCAAATAAAAAATTTCTATAGACCAGAGGCAAAAATTAGTGGTTAGATCATCTGTTAGAGTATCTGCATGATAAGGTTATTTCAATGTCCAGATTAATTTTAAATGTTAAAAAATAAAATTCTACAACCCTTTTTTCTGGAGGGTAAATTTAAAAATAAATTTAACCTCTTTATGGCATTAATTTAAAAATTAGTTACTTAAGTTACAAATGAGATCTGGAAGAACTACAGAATGTTAAAATTTAAGTTTTTTTAAAGTATTGAGTCTACTATATCATTTCATTTATGTATTTTACATTGGGATGAAGATACATTTAAGCAGGGACAAGTAATATTTCTACACTATAAATTGAAAAGATAAAAGTGGGAATCTCCAATGGGTAGACGTAAACTGATATCACAAGTTTTAATATCTAGACTCATAATTTCTAAAGAATATATTATTAAAAGAAATAAAGAAAATTATTATTTGAATAATAAAGTCAACTTTGCTCCCCCAGGCTCACTTCCCACGTCCTTTTTTTTTTTATACTTTCTATTTTAAATAATTTCATCTTCATCTTATTTTCTGTTCACAATATCTCATGCCTTTAACTATGTTGCTAGCCATATTTCTTCTTTGTTAATATATATCTGAAGATATCCAGTGACCTTTAGATTGTATCATTTTCATTGATAGCATCCTAGTTCCCAGCCCCAAGTTCCTCCTTCGGACAATATTGGGTCTAATTATCGAAGGATTATAAATCATTCTATTATAAGGACACATGCACACGTATGTTCATTGCAGCACTGTTTACAACAACAAAAACATGGAACCAACCTAAGTGCCCATCAATGATAGGCTGGATAAAGAAAATGTGGCACATATACACCATGGAATACAATGCAGCCATAAAAAAGGATGAGTTCATGTCCTTTGCAGGGACATGGATGAATCTGGAAACCCTCATTCTCAGCAAACTGACATAAGAACAGAAAAACAAACACCACATGTTCTCACTCATAAGTGGGTGTTGAACAATAAGAACACATGGACACAGCGGAGGGAATATCACACAGTGGGGTCTGTTAGCGGGTGGGGGGAGCTAGGGGAGTGATAGCAGGGGTAGGGGGATTTGGGAGGGACAACATTAGGAGAACTACCTAATGTACATGACAAGGGGATGAATGCAACAAACCACCACAATGGTATGTGTATACCTGTGTAACAATCCTGCATGATCTGCACATGTACCCCAGAACTTAAAGTATAATAATAATGAAAAAAAAAAAGAATTTGAGACAGTAGAAGAATGAGAAAAATATTTGGTGTTCAGGACAAGGGATACATGTTACAGTGTCACAGTTGAGGGTAATAGAAAGTGTATAGAACTAAATTGGCCCCATAAGAGTGGAGGGCCCTAATGTTTAACAGCAATAACCCCTACATAGCAGAATTTCAGGTGACAATTTTATTTTCAGATTAATTGATTACTTGGCTTGACTTTATTGGATAATTTTACTATTCTGGACTTGCATTACCTATAAAATATTGGCAAATTCATTTTTAAAACAGGGGACTCTAAGAGATGACTAGGATTCCATATGATATTCGGAGTAGCAGAAAAGTCCCTAAACAGTGGTTACAAACTATTGGAAGAAAATCTAATGAAGTTCACTGTATATACCTGGAATACATGGATTTGGGAAGAAAAGCTTAATCAAGCCATATAGACCTAAAATAAACAAAAATAAGGGCATTTTCAACTTTGTCTTTCTATACATTTTTTCTACCAATTTTGCATGTGCCCCCAGCTTCAGCTCATTACTTGCCGCTCTAGCCTTCTCTTTCTTTTTTCCTTATTCAAACTTAGTTAATCACAGGTTTTTGTCTAATCAACTTACTATTTATTGACCTCCTAATAAAGACATTCTGCATACATTAGAACCATGTTCTATTCTTTTTATCCTAGATTGACAGTACCTCTCACTTATTTTGAAGTTCTAGGCAATGGGTAGCTTTGTTCTGAAGCTAAAATATTCTATGGCACTATGACCAAAAGGGCCAGGAACAAAAGTGAATGGACTTTTAATGTTGAGAATGTGGGGTTCACTAAGTGTGTTGGATTCTATATGTAAAATGTAAGCTTTGGAGTCAAGATTGGAATACAGATTATAACACAATTACAATCTACCATTACAAAGTAAAAGTAATCTGCCACTACTTTTAGTGGCAAAACCACAATTGATTGTGCACAAATCTAATATTTGCTATATGTGATCTTAAATATGAAGATATTACTAGAGATTTAGTCATATTTTAAATGAAGAGAAATAATATGAATGATAAAGGTGTATTGTTTATCTAATTAGATAATGTATAAAAGTATTTAGCACAGTGTTTGAAATATAGTACATTTTCAATAAATATATTATTACTAGTTAGTATTTTACTCTCGAGGTATATATTTTTGGAAAGAGTATGCAATAAATGTTCAACAGTTCTTTTCTCCAGTTTTCTTTGATGGAATGATATGTTTTTAAGTTTGAATCAATAAGGTTTAGGTGAACCTGATCAATCTGCAAATTCTAGAAGTTGTCCATGATTCAGTTCTGACTAGTATATTCTACCTGGAGGACCATGGGTTTAGACTGACTTTTCCCCATGATGTGTGTCCTCTTTTGAACGACGATGCAAGACAGACAAAGGAGGGGTGTCTCGTGAAGGACCACTCAGGTGTCCACCTGGCCGCGCCCCTTGCGGGAACTTAGGCGCCTCTTAGCAATCAGTGGGTTGGTATAATCCCCCGACTTGGATCGAGCTCAGCTTGCACTCAGCTGTATATCGCCATAAACCATATGAGGTTCGTCACGGAAATGCAGGCTCGGGCCCTGTCAAGCTCCATAGTTCGCACCGTGGAGCTATAGATTGGAGGGTCAAGAGCAGGCTCTTGAGCGCCCCACACACTCACACACTCACTCAGAGGTAATCACATTCCCACACTAACCTGACAAATCCACATGCTGTCTCCAAATGGAGACCCTGGGAGGTGATGAGGCTCCCCTTCCGTCCCTAGAGGGGCCTGGCCAGAGTCCGTCTCAGGACCTTACCTTATCCGGGATTCCCCTCAGTTCAGTCCGTCTCCCCCGCGAGTCCGGCGAGCAGCAACACCGGAGCAGCAGCAGTTCCCCTTCGAGGGAAAGAGGCCCTGTAGAAGCTTACCGGGGGAGGCCCTGCCTCGTTCCCCATCAGGGAACAGGCGAGCGGTCCATCCCCAAACCGGTGGCTCAAGGGGCCAGCGTGGTTGAGTTTCCTGGTCAGGGAACCAAATGTTGTGGAAAATTTTACCTGACAAGAAACCCAAGCGGCACTAAGGGAAACGGAGGAACACACTTTATTACGCCAGTGGGCCCAGAAGGGTTCACACCCAAAAGTCTGGACCCCGGCTAAGAAAAGTACAGAGTTTTTATAGGTGAAGGGGCAGGGGAAATAACTCAGAACTTTAGACAACGCAGCAGGTTTTAGACGACATGGCAGTTTTCCTTAAGGTTTTTAGCTCGTAAGCAATAAGCTGAGGTACAGAAGCAGAAAGAGGCAGTTATTAGCAGAAAAACAAGGGCAGTTTAAAAATAGGGAAGTTGCTATGTGCTAACAAAATCCTCGGCAAAACTTCCACTTCATGACCAGCATGGGGTGCATGGGGAGAGATTATTTGTATCTCTCTCTGGCCTAATACTTCACATTGGTCTTGGACAGAGAAAAATGAAGATAATTTAAATGAAGTCTAGCAAGCTGCACTGAGTTCTGACTTCTTTTATTAAGAGACAGAAACCTCCAGGTTGTAGTTTTGATTCAGGAATCAAATGACTGAATAAAATATCTACCCCTTTGTTATGAATTTATAATGCAAATAGAAATAAATTTACTAGAATAAAGTGTGAATTTTTAGGTGTTGAATTTTAAGAGAAGCTACAAGCCTTGTCAAGAAAAGGCTATTATTGCTCAGCCTTTAAGGCAAATTCTGTGATGTGAATCTGAAGTTACTAGTGACTAAAGTATGGCATTTGCCAAGAAGAAAAGTTTTCTCAATACCTTTCTGAAATATGATCAACATAAAAAAAAAAGAGACCTATCTATCTGATGTCTTCAAGAGATCCATCTCACATGTAATGACATCCATAAGCTCTAAGCAAAGGTTTGGAGAAACAGCTACCAAAAGTGAAAAACATAAAAGAGCAGGAGTCCCTATTCTTACATAAGATAAAACAGACTTCAAACCAATAATAGTAAAAAAAAAAAAGAAGGGCATTGCATAATGATAAAGGTTTCAATTCAACAAGAAGATTAAGTTATCTTAATTATAGATGCACCCAATATTGGAGAACCCAGATTCATAAAACACATACTTCTAGATCTACAAAGAGCCGTAGATAGCCCACACAATAATTGTGGGAAACTTCAACAGCCCACCAACAATATTAGAGAAATTAAGGCAGAGAACTTTCAAAGAAATTCTGGACTTAAACTTGATACTTGATCAGCTGGACCTAATAAACATCTATGAAATTTTCGCTTCATCAACCACAGATATACATTCTTTGCATCTGTATATAGAATGTATTTCAAGATGGACCACATGCTCAGCCATAAAACAAGTCTCAATAAATTAAAAAAAAAAAAAAAAAAAGAAGTCTTACCAACCACATTCTCAGAACGCAGAGGAAAAAAATATAAATCAATGCCAAGAATATATCTTAAAATCACAAAATTACAAAGAAATTAAACAACTTGTTCCCAAATAACTTTCAGGCAAACAACAAAATACAGGCAGAAATCAAAAATATTCTTTGAAATAAGTGAAGAGAGACACAACATACTAAAATTTCTGAGATATGGTGAAAACAGTGTTAAGAGGAAAGTTTATAACTAAACCCCTACCTAAAAAAGTTAGGAATATCTCAAACTAATGATCTAACATCACGTCTAGAGGAACTAGAGAAAGAATAAAAAGCTACCTTCAAAGCTGGCAGAAGACTATAGTAACTAAAATCACTATGGAGCTGAATGAAATTGAGACCCAAAACCCATACAAAGAATCAACAAAACCAAAAGTTTATTTTTTGAAAATATAAACAAGATTGTTAGATCACTAGCTAGATTAGCAGAGAACAGAGGGAAGATCTAATTAAGCACAAACAGAAATGACATAGGTAGCATTACAACCAATCACACAGAAATACAAAAGATCATCAGAGCCTATTATAAGTACCTCTATGCACACAAACTAGAAAATCTAGAGGAAATAAATAAATTTCTGTAAACATGCAATTTTCCAAGATTGAATTGGAGAGATATTGAAACACTGAACAGACCAATATAGAGTTCTGAAATTGCATCAGTGATGTAAAACAAAAACAAAAAACAAAACAAAAAGAAACTACTAATCAAAAAAATCTCTGGACCAGATGGATTTACAGCCAAATTCTACCAGATGTATGTAGATGAGTTGTTATGAATTCTACTGAAACTATTTCAAAAAATGAAGAAGAAAGTATTCCTCCACAACTCATTTTACAAAGCCAGAATTACCCTAATAACATCTGGAAAGACAAAACAACAACAACAAAGAAAACTGCAGGCTAATATTTCTGATTAATGGAGATTCAAAAATCTTCAACCAATTACTAGGAAACTAGATTCAATAGCATATCAGTTAATTCACCACGATCAAGTAGGCTTCATTCCTGGGATGCAAGTTTGGTTCAACATGTGTTTTAACAAATGTGATTTACCAAATAAACAGAATTAAAAACAAAAAAGCATATGACTATCTCAAGAGTGCAGAAAAATATTTCTATTAAACATAACATCTGTTCATGATAAAAATTCTCAGGACACTAGGTATTAAAGAAAATTGCCCCCTTTTTTATATCTTTCCTCATTTCTCATATGGGCATTTAGTGCTATAAATTTCCCTCTAGACACTGCTTTAAATGTGTCCCAGAGATTCTGGTATGTTGTGTCTGCGTTCTCATTGGTTTCAAAGAACATCTTTATTTCTGCCTTCATTTCATTATTTATCTGGTAGTCATCCAGGAGCAGGTTGTTCAGGTTCCATGTAGTTGTTCGGTTTTGAGTGAGTTCCTTAATCCTGAGTTCTAATTTGATTGCACTGTGATCTGAGACACTGTTTTTTATGATTTCCATTCTTTTGTATTTGCTGAGGAGTGATTTACTTCCAATTATGCGGTCAATTTTAGAATAAGCGTGGTGTGGTGTGGTGCTGAGAAGAATGTATATTCTGTGAATTTGGGGTGGAGAGTTCTGTGGATGTCTATCAGGTCCGCTTGGTCCAGATCTGAGTTCAAGTACTGGATATCCTTGTTAATTTTCTGTCTCGTTGATCTGTCTAACACTGACAGTGAGCGTTAAAGTCTCCCACAATTATTGTATGGGAGTCTAAATCTCTTTGTAGGTCATGAAGAACTTGCTTTATGCACCTGGGTGCTCTGTATTGGGTGCATATATATTTAGGATAGTTAGCTCTTCTTGTTGCATTGATCCCTTTACCATTATATAATGCCCTTCTTTGACTCTTTTGATCTTTGTTGGTTTAAATTCTATTTTATCAGAGACTAGGATTATAACTCCTGCTTTTTTTGCTCTCCATTTTCTTGGTAAATCTTCCTCCATCCCTTTATTTTGAGTCTATGTATGTCTTTGCACATGAGATGGGTCTACTGAATACAACACACACCAATGGGTCTTGACTCTTTATCCAATTTGCCAGTCTGTGTCTTTTGATTGGGACATTTAGCCCATTTACATCTAAGGTCAATATTGTTATGTGTGAATTTGATCCTGCCATTTTGATGTTAGCTGGTTATTTTGCCCCTTAGTTACTGCAGTGTTTTTATTATATCAATGGTCTTTACAATTTGTGTGTTTTTGCAGTGGCTGGTACCAGTTGTTCCTTTCCATGTTTAGTGCTTCCTTTAGGAGTTCTTGTAAGGTAGGCCTAGTGGTGATGAAATGTCTCAGCAACCACTTGTCTGAAAGGATTTTATTTTTCCTTTACTTATAAAGCTTAGTTTGGCTGGATATGAAATTCAGGGTTGAAAGTTCTTTTCTTTAAGGATATTGAATAATGGCCCCCATTCTTTTATGGCTTGTAGGGTTTATGCTGTGAGATCTGCTGTAAGTCTGATGGGTTTCCCTTTGTGGGTAACCTGATCTTTCTCTCTGGCTGCCCATAGCATTTCTTCTTTCATTTCAACCCTTGTAAATCTGATGATTATGTGCCTTGGGATTGCTCTTCTTCAGGAGTATGTTGTGGTATTGTCTGTATTTCCTGAATTTGAATGGTGGCCGGCATGCCTTACTAGGTTTGTGAAAATTCTCCTGGATAATATCCAGAAGAGTGTTTTCCAACATGGTTTCATTCTCCCAGTCACATTCTGATATGCCGATCAAACATAGATATGGCCTTTTCACATAATCCCATATTTCCTGAAGGCTTTGTTCTTTTTTTCACTGTTTTTTCTCTAATCTTGGAGAGACACAACTAAAAAAGAAAACTTCAGGCAATATACTGATGAACATTGATGCAAAAATCCTTAGTAAAATACTGGCAAACTGAATCCAACAGCACATCAAAAAGTTTATCCATCATGATCAAGTTGGCTTCATCCCTGGGATGCAAGGCTAGTTTAACATACACAACTCTATAAACATAATCCATCACATAAACAAAAACAAAGACAAAAACATGATTATCTCAAAAGATGCAGAGAAGGTCTTCATCAAAATTCAACAGACTTTATGCTAAAAACTCTTAATAAACTAGGTATCAATGGAATGTATCTCAAAATAATAAAAGCTATTTTGACAAATCCACAGCCAATATCATACTGAATGGGCAAAAACTGGAAGCATTCCCTTTGACAACAGGCACAAGACATGGGTGACCTCTCCTACCACTCCATTCAACATATTCTTGGAAGTTCTGGCCAGGGCAATCAGGCAAGAAAAATAAATAAAGGGTATTAAATTAGGAAAAGAGGAATTCAAATTGTCTCTATTTGCATATGACACGATTGTATATTTAGAAGACCTCATCATCTCAGCTCAAATTCTCCTTAAGATGATAAGCAACTTCAGCAAAGTCTCAGGATACAAAATCAATGAGCAAAAATCACAAGCATTTCTACACACCAATAATAGACAAACAGAGAGCCAAATAATGACTGAACTCCCATTCACAATTGCTACAAATAGAATAAAATAACTAGGAATACAATTAACAAGGGATGCGAAGGACCTCTTCAAGGAGAACTACAAACCACTGCTCAATGAAATCAGAGAGGGCACAAACAGATGGAAAAACATTCCATGCTCGTGGTTAGGAAGAATCAGTATCATGAAAATGGCCATACTGCCCAAAGTAATTCACAGATTCAATACTATCCCCATCAAGCTACCATTGACTTTCTTCACAGAACTGAAAAAAACACCTTAAACTTCATATGGAACCAAAAGAGAGTCCACATAGACAAGAAAATCCTAAGCAAAAAAATAATAATAATAAAGCTGGAGGCATCACGCTACTTGACTTCAAGTTATACTACAAGGTTACAGTAATCAAAAAAGCATGGTACTGGTACCAAAGCAGAGATATAGACCAATGGAACAGAACAGAGGCCTTAGAAGTAACACCACACAGCTACAACCATCTGATCTTTGACAAACCTGATGAAAACAAGAAATGGGGAAATTATTCTCTATTTAATAAATGGTGTTGGGAAAACTGGCTAGCTATGTGCAGAAAACAGAAACTGGATCCCTTCTTTATGCCTTATAAAAAAATTAACTCCATATGGATTAAAGATTTAAACATAGGATCTAGCACCATAAAAACTGTAGAAGAAAACCTAGGCAATACCATTCAGCACATAGGCATAGGCAAGGACTTCATGACTAAAGCACCAAAAGTAATGGCAAAAACCAAAATAGACAAATGGGATCTAATTAAACTTAAGAGCTTCTGCTCAGCAAAAGAAACTATCATTAGAGTGAACCTGCAACCAACAGAATGGGAAAAAATATGTTTGCAAGCTACCCATCTGACAAAGGGCTAATATCCAGAATCTACAAAGAACATAAACAAATTTACAAGAAAAAAAAAAAAACATCAAAAAGTGGGCGAAAGATATGAATAGACACTTTTCAAAAGAAGACACTTATGCAGCCAGCAAACATATGAAAAAAGTTCATCATCACTGGTCATTAGAGAAATGAAAATCAAAACAACAATGAGATACCATCTCACACCAGTTAGAATGGCAATCATTAAAAAATCAGGAGACAACAGATGCTGGAGAGGATGCGTAGAAGTAGGAACACTTTTACACTGTTGGTGGGAGTGTAAATTAGTTCAACCATTGTGAAAGACAGTGTGGCAATTTCTCAAGGACCTAGAAATAGAAATATTTGACCCAGCAATCCCATTACAGGGTATATACCCAAAGGATTATTAATCATTCTATTATAAAGACACATAAACACGTATGTTTATTGTGGCACTGTTTATGATAGCAAAGACTTGGAACCCACCCGCATCAAAGATAGACTGGATACAGAAAATGTGGCACATATACACCGTGGAATACTATGCAGCCATAAAAAGGATGAATTTTTGTCCTTTGCAGGGACATGGATGAAGCTGGAAACCATCATTCTCAGCAAACTGACATAAGAACAGAAAACCAAACACCGCATGTTCTCACTCATAAGTAGGTGTTGAAAAATGAGAACACATGGACACGGAAAGGGGAACATCACACACCTGGGTCTGTTGGGGTGTTGGGGGGCTAGGGGAAGGATAGCGAGGTGTGGGGGGATTGGAGAGGGATAACATTAGGAGAAATACCTAATGTAGATGACAGGGGTATGGATGCAGCAAACCACCATATCATGTGTATATCTATATAACAATCCTGCATGATCTGCACATGTACCCCAGTACTTAAAAGTATAGTAATAATTTTTTAAAAAGAAAAAAGAGACATTCCCCCAAATAACAGCCATCTATGACAAACCCATGGCTGACATCATACTGAACAGGCAACAACTGGAACCAATCCCTTTGAGAGCTGGAACAAAATATTGATGACCACTCTCACCACTCCTATTCAACATAGTTCTGAAAGTGCTAGTCAGAGAAATCAGCAAAAGAAAAAAAAAGGCATCCAAATAGAAAAAGAAGTCAAACTATCTATCTTCCCTTGATATTATTATATACATAGGGACTCCTATAAAAGTCTCCTGGAACTGATGAACTATTTCAGGAAAGCTTCAGGATACAAAACTGATGTACAAAAATGAGTCACATTTGTGTACCCCAATAATGTTCTAGCTAAGAGTCAAAACAAGAACACAATCTCATTTAAAATAGTTACAAAAATTAAAATACCTAGAAATACATCTAACCAAGGAGGCAAAGATCCCTATAAGGAAAACTATAAGACACTGCTAAAAGAAATCACAGATGACTCAAATGAAAAATTATTCCATGCTTATGAATTGGAAGAATCAATACTGTTAAAATGGACATACTGTACAAAGCAATCTACAGATTCAATGCTATCCCTATGAAATGGTGAATGTCATTTTTCACAGAATTAGAAAAAAAAGCTATTCTAAAATTCTTTTGGAGAACCTAAAATCCTCAGCAGTCAAAGCAATTCTATGAAGAAAGAACAAATGATAAATATCTAATATCCAAATTGTAGTTGTAGGAGAGGGCAGAGGCAAGCCATGCAATTTTGTCTATGCCTTCTCCTTTTCACTCTATAGTAGATTTTACAATCACAAATGTCTCATGTGTGCATACATGTCTGATATGTATGTGTGTGCATAAGTGTGTGTAAACTAAGAAACCCCTCTTATTCCACATTGCCTGAGAGCAATTAACAGTCATGATAAATAAAATGAATTACTTTTACAGAAGCTGGATTCCAATGACAAAGAGTAAAAATCAACCTCTCAATATTCATAGAAATTTGGGGACACAACCTCGATTTCCACAAGATGTGCAAACAATATTTGAGTTAAGTTTCTCAAATTTTCAATAGTTTACACAGATGTCAGTTCCCAACATAAACCAATAGAACACTAAAACCAGAATAATTAATGAAGAGTTAATTTACAAATGGTTGGATTAGGGATGGGGTAAAGATACCACAAAGGATAATGAAATAACCTGTAACTTCCTAGCAAGCCATTACCTTACCACAAGCACATCTGAAACAGAAGGTGCATTACTCAAAATCAGAAGTACAACAACCTGTTCAGTCTGTGCTGTGTTTGAATCAGTGGTTAAAGATATAGCTACTTACAGGGAAGAAGCAAAATGAATTAGTATATTAGTCTAACTTTTCATCCTTTGAAACTCCTGTTGAGGGCTCACTATTACCTGAGGCCATTTAGAAGTCAGAGAACTCAGAAGACAGAATGTACATTAAAAAAGGTATAATGGAAAAAAAGTGGCACGTGAATTTAAATGAGCAAATAAGGTATCTTTTCACTATTTAGAAATATTAGCTTTCATATGGATAGCTTTTCCAAACATACACATGAGATAGTCTCTCTAAAATGCCTAGGACAATGTCTGCCTTACAAGAGGTTCTAAAAAATTATTAGATCCATTTGTCTTCCTATATTTTCAAAATTTTCCAGCAAGAATGAATAAACAGAAGAATCAAGGCCCCTTTCTTCTCTCAGAAGAAAGCTTTTACCATGTTAAAGGAACACAAACTGCATGTTGATGATACATCGTTACGTAAATATTTGAAATATTTGCTCCTTTATGAAGTAATTGGCATCAAGATTTAAGCTATCAAATACACTTACCGTGTGCTATTTTGTATACCATGTATTTCTATTACTTTGAAATGAACAGATATTTGCAATGATGTTGTCCTTGGCTGGAGATGTTGTGTTTATATTACTTTAATTTTGTCTGATAATTGTGGGTAGCAAAATCTGATGGCTGTGGGACACACATTCTGTTAATATTGCTAACTGAGGTATGCACTCAACTATTTTCATATATACTTAATATTTGTTGATGCTTCCTGGTGTACCTCTTGCTGTGGATTTCAAGCCAGTGCCAAAGATCTTGTTTGTAAATACAAATATTATTGAGGAGATTTGGCAAGACAAATAGTTATTTTATACAGTATCCCATGCCATTGATTTCATGCCCTAATAGGCAGCAGTTGTTCCAGGATCTCTGCTAAAACTCCTCATATCTAATAGCACTGAAAATAACAGAATGAACTTTACTCATGCCAAAATCAAACAGAATCCTCTAAAAATTTAAGGGGATAAATAAATAACAAATATTTATTTTTTGTTTTCTAAAATGTAGCTATAGAAATTAAATATAAAAATATATGGTCTACTATAGCTATAGAGTGTATTGGAAATAAAAATATATGGTCTACTCTTGATACCTTGAAGAAAAATCTGTCCTGAATTTTTGTATACTTTTTCTCTAGAAACAAATGCAAAAGCAATTTAGAAGACTACTTTACCAGAACTGTTAACATCTAGTATCATTCAGTTGTGTGTGTTTTGGGGGAAGAGAAGAGGAAAGAGATAGGGGATTAGATACATTTTTGCCAATCACAGTTATTAGACAAAATTAAAATAATATGATCACAGTATCTCTAACCAAGGACACTGCCATTGCAAATATCTGCTCATCTCAAAGCAATATAAATGTATTTTATACAAAATGTTACACAGAAAATGTATTCAATAGCTTCAATCTTGATGAAAATTACTACATAAAGGAAAAAACTTCAAATATTTATGCAATGATATATTGTCAACATGCAACATGCCTATGCCAAATATGCACTTTGTCATTTTCATTATCAACAATAATTCTTTTTTTTTTTTTTTTTTTTTTTTTTGAGACGGAGTTTCGCTCTTGATACCCAGGCTGGAGTGCAATGGCGCGATCTCGGCTCACCGCAACCTCCGCCTCCTGGGTTCAGGCAATTCTCCTGCCTCAGCCTCCTGAGTAGCTGGGATTACAGGCACGCGCCACCGTGCCCAGCTAATTTTTTGTATTAGTAGAGACGGGGTTTCACCATGTCGACCAGGATGGTCTCGATCTCTTGACCTCGTGATCCACCCGCCTCGGCCTCCCAAAGTGCTGGGATTACAGGCTTGAGCCACCGCGCCCGGCCAACAATAATTCTTTAAATCTCCTCTTGTTCTAGTTGCCACTGAATTTGTTAGCAGAATTTTCTGGAAAGGTGTTAGAGATCAAGAATGTTTTTTAAAATACTGACAATAAAGGAAAAGGACATTATTAGTAAAGAACAGAGAGAGACAGTGGCAATAATCAATTTTAACAATTTTCAGAATATAAAAGTAAAATTCAAAAAGTGATAGTAGATTCATGTTATGACATGTAAAAAAATGTATGTTTAAGAAGTGTTTCTATTTTTTGTTTTGTCAACCTACTGGCAAACTCTGTTGCCTGCTATAAAATGCTACTAGGGAAAGGTGTTGTAGAGAACTTACAGATAATTGTATAATTTTATATCTCATTTTTAAAAGTGTGCTAATGACAAATAGATGTATATTAATTGATGTAATCTGTTTGGATCAAATTGAGCACTCCAGATTTCAAAAGATATTCAAAATCCTTTGCCTATGTGTGTGTTGATTCTGGTAGAGCCTGTCTGTAGGCCTGGTGGTCAATGAGTAATTGCATCATAATAAAAATCATGTGACTCCAAATAAACAAAATATCATTTGTTTAAAAATATAACAGTATGTCTCAAATATGTATGAAATATATTTCTACTCTGATAAATAAAAACCAAATTTTCTAATCTATTGTATACAAACAACATGTTAGCATGATGTTGCAAAACATACTTGGGTGGTCTGTTAGATTTTACAATAAACATACAGCTCAGTAGAATCATAAAGGAATGTGTGGGAATCAGGAAAGAATGATGAGGTGAATATACTGACAACCTAGAGGTTTGAAAAAGACATCTGAGCAATTCTTGTAATTCTTTATATTTCCAAACTATATAGCAAACGCAGAATTAAGCACAGAATTAAATGGTAATAAGGCAAAAAGAAGGAGAAAACAAGATATCCTTTCGTTGTATAGCACGATTTTTTGCACGATCTGTGGAATAAAAATATAGAAAACTAACTTTCATAAGCACTATAATCTAACTTTCTTGGAAACAAAAAAAAAGGTCTTGATCATTAAAATCATGTTTAATCTAAAATAATTTTCATTTAGGGAATTTTTTAGATGGTTTTAAGCATCAAAATGTATCTGTACATAATTATAGCACCAATTATATGAGTTACAGAGGTAAACTCTGCTTTAGCAAACGTAAGAGAGCATATGTTTTCTTTTTTTGCTTCATAGATATTTTTTGTTTTTAGAATAAAACTCTCTTCAACCAGAAAAATATATTTCAATATGGTTTTTAATTTGAAAATAAGGCATGTGGCTCTTCATGATTAGTCCCTTATTTGAAAGCTTAGTCATTTGGGAAAAAAAAAATATTGTTCATTCAACATTGTATTTCCTTCTTTAAACTTTTTGTTCACATGTCTTTTAGTTTACCAACACTGAAATATCTAAGACTGAGGATTTATAAATTTCTCATTTTTAATATTCTTCTTTAAATTAATGCACCTTTTAAAACCTAAAACTCATTGCTAAGTGAATTCCTTAATGTAGTCTCCAAATGCATAATTCAAAGCTAAGCTTCCCTGGGACACATAATACCTCTTTTTTGATTGATTAAAAGGAAAAAATACAAAGTATTAAGTAAAACAATAATTGAAATATAAATATTTTAGTTTATTAGATAACCATCCTAAACTGTATTCATATATGAAATTGAAACCATTTCATTGCACATATTTTACTGATTACAGAATTTATAATGCAAGTTCTACCCTGGAAGAATAAAAACATCATCTTTCCAGAATATCAAATATGTCATTGAGAATTTTATAGAATATGCTGCCTGGGAAGAAGTAGAATCACCTGACATTGTTAAACATTGGCAAAGACAGAAATAACAGCTTGTGCTAATGCAAATCGCCTGGAAGTTTGTTGATACAGATGAACATAGACAGATGGTTTTCTGTAAGCAGTATCATCATTGGTTTTCCACTTAACAGAAATGAAGGATCTCATATGTATGATGACGTATTAGAAATCATGAGAATAAAGCTGTTCAATTTTCTTCTAATACTTTTCTCAACCAAGTAGAGAAACTGCTAGAACAGTGCTCTAGTGAGTACTTAAACACAGGGTATAGTTAAAGTTATCCATTCTGTTTATGGGGTCTTGCTCATAATCATTGTCCAGTATAGTCTCCTACCGTTGCAGTGAAGAATGGTTATCCATCGATTTTAAAAGTTCTAAGTCTATATATCCTTATTGGAAGATGGGGACAGAAGAGAGAACTTTTGTTTGAAGTTTGTGGGTATAGAGTAGAGAAAAGTAGCACATGCTTGCATCTTACTTAGAGTTGTCTGGGTGGTCATAAAATCAAACCAGCTGTTAGGGATTAAAAAGTATTTAGTGGAAACAGACATCAATAAGACAGAAAACATCTTCAGTAACCCCAGAAGAAGATATGTAAAGAGCTATCACAGAAGTTTAAACCTAAAGAAGAGAAGAGGGATCAGTGAAACAAGATGTATACAATGACAGTTCTGAGAAAGCTGCTTTTACCCTAAAATGTCTTTTACGTATTTCCTTAATGAAAACTCCAGATATATTCAACAGCAATTCTAACACAAAAAGACTTGGCAGCTGGGCGCAGTGGCACACGCCTGTAATCCCAGCACTTTGGGAGGCCAAGGCCTGTGGATTACTTGAAGTCAGGAGTTCAAGACCAGCCTGACCAACATGGTGAAACGCCATCTCTACTAAAAATACAAAATTAGCCAGGCATGATTGCAGGTGCTTGTAATCCCAGCTATTCGGAAGGCTGAGGCAGGAGAATCGCTTAAACCCAGTTGCAGAGAACTGAGATTTGCACCACTGCACTCCAGCCTGGGTAACAGGGCTAGACTCTGTCTCAAAAAAACAAAACAAAACAAAAATAATTGGCAAAAAACAATTGTCATTCCTTGAATAACAGTTTTTTAACCATTTTCAATTTAAGGTCCAAGTGTCCATACCCCACGTCTTTAAGAAATCATTGCTAGTCACAAATGTTCAGGAAAACAATAATCCTAGTTTGTATTTCCCAATAACTCATTCGAAGTGTCTCTTCTATAATTTGGTTGAGTCAGCTCCAAGGAAAAACACTATTGTGAAGGAACAATTTAGTTGAGTCTATAATTTGGTTGAGTTCTATAATTTGAGTCAGCTCCAGGGAAAAACACATATATATGGGTACAATTTTAAATACATTTCATTACATTGATATACTCTCAAAAATAATAAACATCCAAACTAAACTCCTAACTGTTGCTTAGACAATACTATAGATACATGTAGGCAATAATCCTTCTCCTGAACTGTAATCTCAATGAAATAAACTGATGTTTAACCTAAAGAAATGTGAAGAAGATCATCAGTATGTGATTACATTTCCTTTATAATGGCTTTAATCAAGTGTAACTACACTACTGAGCCTAACTACAATTGCATTAATTTACAATTTACTTAAGAATATTCAAGAGTCCTTAAATTTTCAAAATGTAAATAAAACCTAACTTAACATTAAAACTCTGATTTTCAACAGAAACTGTTTTTACTTTGTATTGCAATTATTAGAGATACTACAATTACCCAACTTAAACCTGTTTCAGTTAGATATCTTTCTGAATCCTGAAAACTAGTAACATATAATATCTCTGTACATAACATCTTTACAAGATAGTTTTAAACATGATAATTTAAAATCACTTAAATTTTGTTTCTGCTACCAATTGATTGGTGAAAATTCATACAATATTCTCATTTTTCAAGTAATAAGCTATTGTGTAGTTGTTAGCATTCAAATTGCTCCACAATCCATTTTCCTCAAACTATTTTGTTCCTCTGAAATCCAAATTAATCATAAATAGTAATATCTTTTGTAGGAGTAGAACTAAGAAGATTTAATGGGTGATTAGTGGACAATTATCTTGGTTCTTTTTACAAAATTAGAAAATCTTATTTTTAAAACAAATTCAAAATATTTTTTTATATTTGAATGTCTTATCCACAGCTTGCACATGAAAACCTGTATTTTTTCTGTTTCTACAGTCTAGTTTTGAGTTACCTTTGTACCATAATCTATTATGGAAAAAAAATAAAAATACTTATAGAGCACAAAATTTGAGGAGGAATGAAACATAATCCTTACCCCTTCACCCTTTCTGAAAAAGAATATAATAACAACAATGATGAGAAAAATGCATATGCAGCATAAAAACTATGTTCAATTCCTGATTCTATTGCTGATAATAAGGATATGGCATCTCTTTAAAGAAGAAGACAAATGTGGCAATTTTTAAATATAGCCACAAATACTTTGAATGTCCTTACATTGAAGAGTAGACATGATTTTTCCCTCTGAAGTCAGGCAGGCTGTGATTGCTTCAACCAACAGAGCGTTAAAGTAATTCTATGTGACTTCTGAGACAAGATATTAAAGGCAATACATAGACTCATTCACTGAAACACTCAGGCAAGCTTCCATGTAGGAAGTCCAACTATCTTTATGACTCCATGCTGTGAGGAGGCTCAAGCTATATGAAGAAGCCATATTCAGACACTCTGGTCAAGAGATTATTTTAAGCCCAGCCTTTAAGTCATACTAATACAGGAGACAAATGTGTAAATGAAGAAGGCTTCGGAAGATTTCATTGTTGAATATTTAATTCATCTGTAGACATCCAGGACTTCTCAGAGGCCCCAAATACTTCAGACCACAGAAATGTTACCCCACTTTGCATTTTCAAACCCTTAACTCCAGAATATGAGAGGATGATAAAATGGTTGTTGTTTCACACCACAGAATTTGAGTAGTTTGTTTTGCAGAAATCACTAGCAGAAGAAAATGCAGATAGAAATGTTTTCTTTCTCCACAATTGGGAAGGCCATTATAGAAAAGAAAGAAGAGAAAATGTGGCAATGCACAAACCTGAGTCTGCCATTTAATAGCTGTAAATTTTGGCAATTGGTATTTAAATCATGGATGATATTCTCATATTTTGAGATTTTATTAAAGATTAAATTAGCATAATTAAAGTATCAGACACAAATGTCCATTCAACAAAAAATGCATAGGTCTTTTTTCTTTCCCCTTATTATTAAATAGATTTTAATAGGTCTTTTTATAGGTGAAACATTATTGCCAGAAAATAATTTCAACTATATAATAAGAAATAATTTTTGTTATTTTTTTGAAATTAAGGAAAATTTCATAGTGCAGGAAGTATTGAAAATGCACTCTATTGAAATAAAAATTTAGTTCATTTTAGTAAATACATGGCTATCTCACAGGAAGAATACAAAGTTTGAAATACACTGGTAAATAAAAGGGTTGCCTTTCCAGTCTTCATTGAATTTAGAATTCAGCAAATAAATAAATGGGAATCACAAACAATTTTTAGCCCAATGAGTTTTTAATAAAGAGAAGACCACAGTACTGTGGGAATATAGAGGAGCAAAATTTGCCCTTGCTTCCTTCAAAATTAACCACTAAACTGATTCAGATTAATAGACACTAGCTAGTTAATATTAGAGAAATATTCCTTGAAGAAGCAGCAATAGAGGTAAAAGCTATGAGATGAAAGAATACAGAACATCCTAGAGAAATTGAGAGATGACTAGTGTTTGTGGGTCATAGACACCAGCAATGTGACTGGAGAGAGAAGTCAGGGCCATATGAAACGGGCTGTTAATAGATTTCCTAATTTCTCTTAAAGGCAATAATATATTATTGACAGGTGTAAAGCAAGTGATTTCAGATTTTTGTTTTAAAACGTTAGCTAAAGAACTCACGATCTATATGACTCTCCAGAGTAAAACTCTTAGGAATTATCATACTTTTTTCCCTTTTGATGCTTATGACATGCCCTCATTCAGAAAATGTTTGGGCATTATTCTTCCATAATTATACAATGGACATGAGAGTACTGGTTTTATGACTTGTACTCTCATGCCCTGATTTAGGACTAAAAAATATATAGCCTATTTAACACGAACACAATTCAAATGGCAAAACTATTTAAATTTATCACTACATTGTTTCATGATTTAAAAAAAAGTCCCACAAAATGAGTGTACACTCAAAACTGTGTCCCAAGTATAGCAGGAAATTTCATGGAAATATTATATATTTAAAGAGGTTTGGTTAAGTTTTGAAAACTAGCATATAGCTCTATATAATTACTAAACTGAAGAACAAAATATTAAATTATACTACGCATATATATGATAAACCTCTCATTTTTTTTGTCATAGTATCAAATGTCTATACTTTTGCTTCACGTTTAACTGTTAACACCTGTAGTTTGAAAGCCTCTTAGTCTTTCTTGCTGTCTAATGGATGTTTGCTTAATAGGCCTTGATACTATTGTAGGTTTGAGTTTATATAAATGTCACCTCCAAACACACAATATAATAAATATTTATCCTATATAGAGGATCCAGATATTCTACCTATGTCTTTCTGGTCTCATTCCTGGAACTTATTTCTACTACTCGGACACTCTTCTCATGAGGATAGTGTTCCTGAGAAAGCAAACAAAAAGCAAAAACAAAATTGTCTACTTTCTCTTTACTCTCTTGCCTCTGTTCCTTGTCTCATGAATTCAATTTGCTGGTTCTTTGCTCATAGAAACAATGCTTGGAAACAGAATGTGATTCTGCTTCCTGTGGCACAGGCTCCTCTGCTAGGTTCTTTCCTTTTATCCTTTTATTAAAACTTATTCTAACATTATATTTTATTTTCAGCATATTTTCTACCAACATTCAGAATTAGCAAAGAATCTCTGGTTAAAGTTAAGCATCATGGCTATGTGAGTTAAATGAAAGTTAAGTATATTCAACATGTATAAATATTGGCATACAGCACAGCATCCAAGGACAGAGACTTGCAAGATAATTAAAACACTTAACTTTGATATGTGAGAGCTTGTTTTGAAAATGAAACTCTACACCCACATACAAACATAACATATACCAGAGAATTTTTAAGTTATTTTTTCAAAGGAATGTATGCTAGTATGATCACAAAAGTTGGATGTGAGGAGTAATTAATTATCTCATACTTTTAGCCACAGTGCTTAGACAGTAAGGACTACAGTTTTAAATTGGGGCATAAATCTGGAAAAGAAAGTTAAGTTGGCTCTGTGGGGTCTTATGTATAACTAAGAATGCTTATATTTTTCATCAAACTATTCTGTTTTAAAGGTTTGCTTTATAGCCAATTAGTTTTTGCTGTATTCTGAGTCGTATATTTAATAATGAGAAAAATGTTTTCTACACGTTGTTTTAGAAGAGATGTATGAGCACTTCAGAATTTTATCAGAAAAGAAAAATGTATCAAAGTAATTTTTCACTTTGTTACAACTTAGAATATGTCAACATCTACTCTATATATTAAAGCAAAGTCTATTCAATATATGCATAAATAATGTAATTAATAATATAAAATATAAATGCGCAAATAAGTTGACAAATTGTTGAAAGTTATTTGCTTGAACATGAAAGTCAAAAATAAAAGTTGGGGAATACCAAAATGTCATATGCTTTTATCTGTCTAGGGAGATTGATTATAATCCACTTCTTTTTAAAGATTTATGTGCACTCAAATATATTGTAACCCTTTCTGAAAGAAAAGATACTATTCATACCATGAATGTGAGTGTTTCATATTGATCTTTGTTTAACAACAAAACAATCTTTCAAACATAACTATATAGAACAAAAATTATTTCAGTATCTAGCAGACTTCTCTTGAAGAAAAAAATATACTGAGAGCCAATTTGGTGTAGAGGATGAGATTCCAAAGCATATTTTAGAAGAAAGAAGTCTAATGAATTAAAAAAAAAAAACCTGAAATTCCTTGCATAAGAAGTAAATGCAGAAGTTCAACCTCTAGAATGGCAATTTGAAGAGCTCTATGGATCTTTTTTCCAGTAAAATTGTTGAAAATTATAAAACAACAACCATCTCTGTCACTTGAAAAGTCATAATGGTATATAGAAAATGATGAAGTATTTACTCAAGAAAATCTACTGAAAACTTAGTAAGAACAGTGAGAGTTTTTTGCATTTGATCTACAACCCACTCTTACCTCTTTTTCCCAGCCTATCTTGATATCAACTCTACTCAAGGCAAGGTAGCCAAGAACATAAGACTTTTACTAGATCCCAGCAGGAGACTATGGTATGTTTCTGGGAGTAACAGGACATCAGAATTTTTCATTTCAACCCTCACCTGCTGCCACTACCTGTTCCTGAGGTTAAGCTTTTGTTGAATGTGGCCAAGAAGTAGAATGTCACTTCTTCCTGCCAGCTCTAATTCATGGAATGAGGACACTGTTTTGGGTGTAACACACTGAGAACACTGAGCCCTGATTGCCTTCTTTCTGGTTTGTCTCTAAGGCAAAGTTCTCATTCCAGGAGAAGCAAGCTGAGATTACCATTGGCTATTCCTCATCCCAGTGACCCAGTCTCAAAGTAGAGCTGTCATTCTGAGAGGAGAATGCTGCTGTCTTTGCTGCAATCACCAGAGACAAGGCTCTGAAGTTTTGCCCAAAGGAAGGGGCAGAACATATAGCAGAGAGTGATAAAGCTCTTCCCCAAAGAAGAGTTTGGGGAAATTCAACCATAATGGTACTTTGAAAAACAATGACAGGATGGTAAAAAGCAAATAAGAGAGACTGGCACTTTATTAGAGATATACACTTTGAAACAAAGGTCAGCTAGTTTACCAGAAATAACCCAGGAAAGAGCCAGCTAACAAGAGCCTTCCTGGTGTCAGGAAAAAATTTCAAATGCTGAACAAATGAAAAGAACTGAAATAATAAATAAGGCTCTAATATAACAAAAGCTGTAAATACGTAGTACATTTATTTTTATCTCTTTGGATTTTTTAAAGAAATAAAACTATGTCAAGGGTGTTAGTCTGTTCTATATATATATCATACGTATATGATATATATATATGATATATCATCTGCTATATGTTCTGCCCCTTTTCATGATATATATATATACAATTTTTCATTATATGTATTTTTTCAGTATATATATAATTTTCATTATATATATATACTTTTGCATTATATATATACAATTTTCATTATATATATGTTATATATACACATAATGAAAAGGAGCATGGTGGTTCATACCTGTAATCCCAACATTTTGGGAGGCTGAGGCAGGCAGGTTGCTTGAGCCAAGGAGTTCAAGACCAGCCTGGGCAACATAGGGAGACCTCATCTCTACAATAAATATGAAAATTTGCCAGGTGTGGTGGTACGTACTTGTGATTTCAGCTACCCAGGAGGCTGATGGTCTGAATTTGGTATATATATATATACTATACTGAGAAATCTGTAAAGAAGAAATTTATTTCTCATAGTTCTGGATGCCCGAAGTTCAAGATCAATTTGGTGTCTGCTGTGGTGCCTTGAATGTTGCATCCTCCAGAGGAGTTAAATGCTATGTCTTCATATAGTGAAAAGGATGAAAAAGCAAAGGGTTATAATTCCCTCTAGCCCTTTTATAAGACTGTCATACCATTCATGAAGACAGTCCTAATGGCCTTATCATGTCCTCAAGGTTCCAGCTCTTAATACTGTCACACTGAGATTAAGTTTCAACATGAACTTTGAAAAGGACAAAACAACAAACTATAGCATCAAGTAACAGTTATAACAAAAATTACTGGATATATAACATATATAGATGTAATGTGTACAGCAATAATCACACAAAAAGAAGGATAGTCAAACTTTACAAAACTGCACAAAAGTAAAATTTATATATACATGTGTATCACTAGAATTGTTAGGCATCTAAAATCAATTCTGATAAGACATAAACAGTAAACTCTGAAGTAACAAGGGAAAAATTTTAAAAATATGTAGGAAAAAATATTACTTAAAAATTAAATATTATTAAAAAATTAAAATATTACAAAATTAAAATGTTATATAAGAAAAATGGTAATTCAAAAGAAAATAATAAAGGAGGAATAAGGTTTTAAAAGGCATTAACTATATAGAAAACTGAAATAAAATGATAGATATAAATCCGACTATACTAGTAATTAAGTGAAAATGAATTTAAATATCTAAATAAAAGTTGGAGATTGTCAGACTGGAGGAAAAATATTAAATAAACAAAATCAATCTACATATTGTCTACAGGAGATAAACTTTAGATCTAAAAATGAAAATTCATAGAAAAGAAAAGGATGGAAAAGTTATATCATGCAGGCAGTAACCATAAAAAAGCTGGAATTATTATACTAATATCAGGAAAAAAAAATAGACTTTAAAACAAAAGGGGTTAAAGAGGTCAAGAGAGATATTTTATAAAAATAAAACGGTTAATTTCTCAAAACTAGATAACAATTATAAGCCTATATGTGCCTGATGAAAATACATCAAAATTCATTGATATAGAAACTTCCAGAAATGAAGATAAAATAGACAACTTAAAATATTACTTGTTGACTTTAATATTCACTTTCACAATTGGATAATATGACTAGGCAGAAGAGCAGCAAAGAAACAGAATACTTGAACAATTCTATAAAATAACTAGACCTATTAAACACTTAAGGAAAACTGTAGCAACAGTAGATTCTCAATTGCAGATGAAACATTATCCAGGAAGACCAAATTCCAGGCCATAAAATAAATCTTGATGAATTTAAAACATTGGAATAATACAAAGTATGTTCTCAGACAATAATCAAGTAAAATAATAAATCGGTAATAGGAAGATTTGGGAAACTCAGAAATATGTGGAAATTAAACAACATGCTCTTTTTCATTTCTTTTTGTTGTTGTTATTTTCTAATATAAAACAACACATATGAGTTAGTGTTCTTGGAAAATGTTGGGAAACCTTTGACATGTTTCAACATTTATCATTAGAAATTATCCCATAGCAAAACTGCTTGGTTTGTATTCCATTCAACATGAGGCTTGTGTTAAAGCAACATCAAGATCCCAGCATTGTATTCCAGCTCTTCAATGCAGCTGCCATCATCCTACAATCACCCATCACCAGCACCCTCATAACTGTTTAAATAACACAGCCATGAGTGACAAGAAGGAAAAAGTTAGATTCCACCTTGCATTTACTGTCAGCTCAACTTGTAGGCCCCATAAGAAAACAGTGTCTTATTGGGGAGGGATATGTGCTTTCTCATCTACCCACAGGCAATGCCAGGGCACTTTACAGGCAACAAAAAGCCCCTGGAGTAAGGCCGAGGAACAACATAGAAAGACTGACCAATAAGAAAGAGAAAATATTCAAGTATTAATGAAATTGTAAAAAGGACACACTAAACTTAAAGAAATAAAAATAATTATAAAAGTATCTATGAACAACTATATGCTAAAATTTAGATATGTTGTATAAACTGGACAAATTCTAAGAAAGATACGAATTAGCAAAATGAATCAAGAAAAAAATATAAAATCTTATCAAGTAAAGAGATTAATAATCAAAACTGCCACTGCAAGAAACAATAAAACAGAAACAAAATCCTCTAGCCAATAATACCTCTTCCAAACTTTTAAAGTTGAATCAATAAAATTTTTTCAAATTCTTGCAAAAAAAAAAAAAACATAATAAAAGAGAATACACTTCCCAATATAGTCTATGAAGCCAGTATTACTTTAATACCAAAACCAGACAAAAGCATCAAAAAAAAAAAAAAAAAGGAAGAAAAGAAAAAGAAAACACAGAACAATATCTTTAACAAAAATAGATGGGAAAAATCCTCAGCAAAATACTAATGAGCAAAATCCAGCAATACATAAACCAGTATAATATGCTGTAACCAGGCAGGATTTATCTCAGGAATGCAAAACTGTTTCAACATCTGGAAGTCAATTAATGTAATATTCTACATTAGTAGAATGAAAAACAAAACCAGTAAATCATCTCAATAGATATAGAAAAAAAAGTTTACAAAATGCAATGACATTTAATGATAAAAACACTTAAGAAATCAGAAATAGAAGGGAACTTCCTCAGTCTGATAATGGGCTTCCGGGAAAACCCAAAACTAGTATCAAACTTAATGGTAAAAGGCAAAATATTTTTGCCTAGTATCAGTAACAAGACAAGTAAATCTGCTCTAGACTTGTCTAATTAACATTGTACTAGAAGTTTCAGTTAGGATTAGGACAATTAGGCCAGAAAATAAAATAAATTCCAAATTGAAAAGGAAAAGGAAAACTATCTCTATTTGCAGATTACATGATCTTTTACTCCAATAATCCACCAAAAACATAGAACTTAAAAAAGAAAGTTGCTGGAAGGAGTGGCTGTGGGCACAGCTTCAGCAGACTTAAATGTTCCTGTGTGCTGACTCTAAAGAGAGCATCGGCTCTCCTAGTACAGTGATCGTACTCTGCTAAGAGACAGACTGCTTCCTCAAGTGGATCTCTGACCACTGAGCTTCCTGACTGAAAGACACCTTCCAGTATTGGTTGACAGACACCTCATACAGAAGAGCTCCAGCTAGCATCTGGTACTAGCTCCAGCTAGCATCTCCAGCTACCCCTCTGGGAAGAAGTTTCCAGAGGAAAGAACAGGCAGCAATCTTTGCTATTCTGCAGCCTCTGCTGGTGATACCCAGGAAAACAGGGTCAGGAGTGGATCTCCAGCAAACTCTAGCAGACCTGCAGCAGAGGGGACTGTTAGAAGGAAAACTAACGAACAGAAAGGATTAACATTAACATCAACAAGAAGGATGTCCACACAAAAACTCCCATCCAAAGGTCACCAACATCAAAGACCAAAGGCAGATAAATCCATGAAGATGAGGAAAAGTCAATGGAAAAAGGCTGAATATTCCAAAAACCAAATTGCCTCTTCTTCTCCAAAGAATGACAACTCCTTGCCAGCAAGGGAACACAACTCGACAGAATCAGAGTTTGACATATTGACAGAAGTAGGCTTCAGAAGGTGAGTAATAACAAACTCCTCTGAGCTAAAGAAGCATGTTCTAACCCAATGCAAGGAAGCTAAGAACCTTGAGAAAAGGTTAGAGGAATTGCAAACTAAAGTAACCAGTTCAGAGAAGAACATAAATGACCTGATGGAGCTGAGAAACACAGCATGAGAACTTCATGAAGCATAAACAAGTATTAATAGCTGAATCGATCAAGCTGAAAGAAGGATATCAGAGATTGAAGATCAACTTAATGAAATAAAGTGTGAAGACAAGATTAGAGAACAAAGAAAAGGAACAAACAAAGCCTCTAAGAAAGATGGTACTATGTGAAAAGACCAAACCTAGGTTTGATTTGTGTACCTGAAAGTGAAAGAGAGAATGGAACCAAGTTGGAAAACATTCTTCAGGATATTACCCAGGAGAACTTCCCCAACCTAGCAAGATAAGCCACCGTTCAAATTCAGGAAATACAGAGAACACCACAAAGATACAAGAAGAGCAACCCCAAGACATATAATTGTCAGATTCACCAAGGTTGAAATGAAAGAAAAAGTGCTAAGGGCAGCCAGAGAGAAAGGGCAGGTTACAAACAAAGGGAAGCTCATCAGACTAACAGAAGATCTCTCTGCAAAAATCCTCCAAGCCAGAAGAGAGTGGAGTCCAATATTCAACATTCTTAAAGAAAATAATTTTCAACCCAGAATTTTGTAACTAGCCCAACTAAGTTTCGTAAGCAAAGGAGAAATAAGTTCCTTTACAGACAAGCAAATGCTGAGAGATTTTGTCACCACCAGGCCTGTCTTTCAAGAGCTCCTGAAGGAAGCATTAAATATGGAAAGAGAAAACTGGAAAGAGAAAACTGGTACCTGCCACTGCAAAGACATACCAAATTGTAAAGACCATCGACACTACGAAGAAACTGCATTAACTTATGGGCAAAATAACCAGCTAGCATAATAATGATGAAATCAAATTCACACATAGCAATATTAACCTTAAATGTAAATGGACTAAATGCCCCAATTAAAAGATGAATGGTTAATTGCATTTTTAATTGCATAAAGAGTCAAGACCCATTGGTGTACTGTATTCAGGAGACACATCTCACATTCAAAGACACACATAGACTCAAAATAAAGGGATGGAGGAATATTTACCAAGCAAATGGAAAGGAAAAAAGCAGGGGTTGCAATCCTAGTCTCTTGGATAAAACAGACTTTAAACCAACAAAGATCAAAAAAGACAAAGAAGGACATAGCATAATGATAAAGAATCAACATCACAAGAAGAGCTAACTATTCTAAATATACATGCACCCAATGAAAGAGCACCCAGATTCATAAAACAAGTTCTTATAGACATACAAAGAGACTTAGACTCCCACATAATCATAGTGGGAGACTTTAACACCCCATTGTCAATATTAGATTAATGAGACAGAAAATTAACAAGCATGTTCAGGACTTGAACTCAGCTCTGGTCCAAGTGGACCTAAGAGACATCTCAGAACTTACCACTCCAAACCAACAGAATATACATTCTTCTCAGCACCACATTGCACTTATTCTAAAATTGACCACATAATTGGAAATAAAACACTCCTCAGCAAATGCAAAAGAACAGAAATCATAACAGTCTCTCAGACCACAATGCAATTAAATTAGAACTCAGAATTAAGAAACTCACTCAAAACCACACAACTACATAAAAACTGAACAACTTGCTCCTGAATGATTACTGAGTAAATAACGAAATTAAGGCAGAAATAAAGAAATTCTTTGAAACCAATGAGAACAAAGACACTATGTACTGGAATCTCTGGGACACAGATAAAATGGTGTTTAGAGAGAAATTTATACCATTATGCACACAGGAGAAAGCAGGAAAACCTAAAATTGACACCCTAACATCACAATTAAAAGAACTAGAGAAGAGCAGACAAATTCAAAAACTAGCAGAAGATAAGAAATAACTAAGATCAGGGCAGAACTGAAGGAGATAGAGACACAAAAAAAACATTCAAAAAATCAATAAATCCAGAAGCTAGTTTTTTTTTTTTGAAAAGATTAACAAAATAGATAGACTGCTAGCCAAACTAATAAAGAAGAAAAGAGAGAAGAATCAAATAGACACAATAAAAAAAATAAATGGAATATCAGCACTGATCCCACAGAAAAACAAATTACCATCAGAGAAAACTATAAACACCTGTACGCAAATAAACCAGAAAATCTAGAAGAAAGGGTTAAATTCCTGAACACATACATCCTCCCAAGAGTAAATCAGGAAGAAGTCATATCCCTTAATAGACCAATAACAAGTTCTGAAATTGAGGTGGTAATTAATAGCCTACCAACCAAAAAAAGTCCAGGACCAGATGGATTCATAGCTGAATTCTGCCAGAGGTACAAAGAGAAACTGGTACCGTTTCTTCTGAAACTATTCCAGACAATAGAAAAAGAGGGACTCCTCCCTAACTCATTTGATGAGACCAGCATCATCCTGATACCAAAACCTGGCAGACACACACACACAAAAGAAAATTTCGTGCCCATAACCCTGATAAACATCGATGTGAAAATCCTCAATAAAATACTGACAAACTAAATCCAGCAGGACATCAAAAAGCTTATTCACCACAATCAAGTTGGCTTCAGTCCTGTGGTACAAGGTTGACTCAACATATGCAAATCAATGAACATAATCCATCACATAAACAGAACCAGTGGAAAAAAAAATGATAATCTCAATAGATGCAGAAAAGTTCTTAATAAAATTCAACACCCCTTCCTAATAAAAACTCTCAACTGATCATATCTCAAAATAATAAAAGCAATTTATGAAAAATCCACAGCCAATGTCATACTGAATGGGCAAAACCTGGAAGCATTCCCCTTGAAAACTGGCACAGACAAGGATGCCCTCTCTCACCACTCCTATTCAACATAGTATTGGAAGGTCTGGCCAGAGCAATCAACCAAGAAAAAGAAATAAAGCGTATGCAATTTGGAAAAGAGGAAGTCAAATTGTTTCTATTTGCAGACAACATGATTGTATATTTTGAAAACTCCATCGTCTAAGCCCACAATCTCCTTAAACTGATAAGCAACTTCAGCAAAGTATCTGTATACAAAATCAATGTGCAAAAATCACAAGCATTCATATACACCAATAATAGAGACCCAAATCATAAGTGAACTCCCATTCACAATTGCTACCAGGAATACAACTCACAAGGGATGTGAAGGACCTCTTCGAGGAGAACTGCAAACCACTGCTCAAGGAAATAAGGGAGGAAACAAACAAGTGGAAAAACATGCCATGCTCCTGGATAGGAAGAATCAATATCGTAAAAATGGCCAAACTGCACAAGTAATTTATAGATTCAGTGCTATTCCATCAAACTACCATAAAAAAAACTACTTTAAATTTCATATACAACCAAAAAAAGAGCCCGCATAGCCAAGATAATCCCAAGTAAAGAGAACAAAGTGGGAGGTATCACACTAACAGACTTCAGACTATGCTACAAGGCTACAGTAACCAAAACAGCATGGTTCTGGTACCAAAACAGAGATATAGACCAATGGAACAGAACAGAGGCCTCAGAAATAATATCACACATGTACGACCATCTGATTTTTGATAAACCTGACAAAAACAAGCAATGGGGAAATGATTCCCTATTTTATAAATGGTGTTGGGAAAACTGGCTAGCCATATGCAGAAAACTAAAACTGGACCTCATCCAAATTAACTCAAGATGGAATAAAAACTTAAATGTAAGACCTAATACCATAAAAACCATAGAATAAAACCAAGGCAATACTATTCAGGACATAGTCATGGGCAAAGACTTTATGACTGAAACACCAAAAGCAATGGCAATCAATAACCAATTTGTCAAAAAGTCAAATGGGATCTAATTAATCTATAGAGCTTCTGAACAGCCTAAGAAACTTTCATCAGAGTGAACAGGCAACCTGCAGAATAGGAAAGAATTTTTGCTATCTCTCCATCTGACAAAGGGCTAATATCCAGAATCTACAAGGAAGATAAACAAATTTACAAGAAAAAAAAAAAAACCATCAAAAGTTAGTGAAGGATATGAACAGACAGCTATCAAAAGAAGACATTTATGTGACCAACAAACATATGAAAAAAAGCTAATCATCACTGTTTGTTAAAGAAATGGAAATCAAAACCACATTGAGATACCATCTCATGGCAGTTAGAACGACAATCTTTAAAAAGTCAGGAAACAAGAGATACTGGAAAGGATGTGGAGAAATAAGAATGCTTTTACACTATTTGGTGGGAGTGTAAATTAGTTCCACCATTGTAGAAGACAGTGTGGTAATTCCTCAAGGATCTAGAACCAGAAATATCATTTGACCCAGTAATCCCATTAGTGAGTATATACCCACAGGGTTATAAATCATTCTATAAAGACACATGCACATGTATTTTATTGCACCACTATTCACAATAGCAAAGAGTTGGAACCAACCCAAATGCCCATGAATGATAGATTGGATTAAAAAATGTGGAACATATACACTATGGAATACTATGCAGCCATAAAAAAGGATGAGTTTTTGTCCTTTGCAGGGACATGGATGAAGCTGTAAACAATCATTTTCAGAAAACTAACACAGGAACAAAAAACCAAACACCACATGTTCTCATTCATAAGTGGGAGTTGAACAATGAGAAAACATGGACACAGGGAGGGAAACATCACACTCTGGGGTCTGCCAGCAGTTGGGTGGGTAGGGGAGAGATTGCATTAGGAGAAATACCTAATGTAGAGGACGGGTTGATGGGTGCAGCAAGCCTCCATGGCATGTGTATACATATGTAACAAAGCTGCACATGTATCCTGGAACTTAAAGTATAATAAAGAAAAAAAAAATTAAAGCAGTTCAGCATAGTGGCACACACTTGTAGTCCCATATTTGGGAGGCTGAGGAGGGATGATTGCTTGAGCCCAGGAATTTGAGGATACAATAAGCTATGATCATGCCACTGTATTCCAGCCTGGGCAACAGAACAAGACTATATTTCTAAAAAATGGAATAAAATAAAATTTCAAAAGTCTGCATATAGAACTTAAGATATTGTTGATTAATTTATTTAACAGTAGTCTAGATCTATTTTTTCTTCAATAATCCTTTATTCTGGCATCAGTCATACAAATTCCTGCTAGTATATATCACCCTGTTTGCCGTTCTTCTTTCCTTACCCACCCTGGACTCTGTGATTGATTGCCTGAAACACTCCCATACAGCACTCAGATTCCCTTGTAACCAACCTTCCTACTCACACAGTCCTTAAAACACTAACGCTAGTTTAATGCCAAACTTGATTTATCTCTAATAGCATCCTTTTACTTAGCTTCACTTCTCCCATCTATTTTCTTCTTGTCTCAATGGTAAATAATAGCTTCTTTCTGTTCACAAAATCCATCTGTGTGTTTAGTCTGATTACCTCTTACCTCCCCTAAGACTCTTCTTCCAATCATTCTCTTTTTTTGGTATTTTTGACTTATCTTTCTCTAAAACATCCTTTGTTATAGTATGTGACTACATGGACATATTTCCTACTCAATGGGAAAGAAACATCTTTTGATATCACATACCCTATCTAATTTTTCTCTTTCACACTTTCTTGATAAGTTCATTTTCTTATCTCCTGGTCATACTTAGGCTACTGCAATCTGCCTTTTTTATCCTTCACCATCCTTCTAAAATTACTCTAGCTAAACTCATTCATGACTCCTCAGTAGTAGTGGACGGAAGAACAGAGAGAACATGGTGGTTTTAATAAATTTAAAAAAGCAATACTTGATAAATAATGGAATTTGGATTTTGAGAGCATGCAAAGAGTCATGAAAAATTCCCACTAGTCTAGATCTTAAAAATAATGCCTATTTGGAGTTGTCTCTAAATTAGCAGACATCTGCTCCTTTTTCTTCCTAAATTATGAAAAAACATTAATTTTCTTCTAAGGACAGGAATCCACAGCTAAAACAAATTCCTGACTATTATGCCTAAAATATTATCTGGGGTTAGTGAAAGTCATCTTTATTTGTTCTTGATGCATTCAAAGCTTTTTAAATAATAATTAATTTTGATATTAATATTATTTTCTCTTTTGTATCAGTATGAAGAAGTTAATATTCAAGCCTTTATTTTTCAAATCAAATATGTCATTTCCAGGTTTGTAGACTAGAAATTTGGGCTGTTGAGAAGGCTATCAGGAAGGAATGACAAAAGTGGAATTCTACAAATGGAGGCTTCTTGCCTGTAAAACCTACAAAGCTGTACTCAAATTCCTAGATAACAGAGTGCTGGGTTTAAAAAAAGAGAAATGAGGACATCTGACAGAAAGTTGTGATAGCATCATAAATTACATTTTAATTGGAAGATTTTTGTCTATACAATTTAAGTTATTATTAATATGTGCAAATTTGTATCTGTCACACTGCTATTTGCTTTCTTTTGTTTAACATACATTTTTCTCTTTTATCTGCTTCTTTTGGATCAATCATATATATCCACCTTTTCATTTCCCTGAATTGTTAGCTATGAATACTTTCACTATTCTTTTAGTAGTTCTCCTAGCTATTATAATCAGTACTCTTTACTGATTAGCATGTAACAATTATTCCTTCTATTTCTCTTCTAATAATGCTGAAATAATGTAACATTTAAAGGACATTTATACTCTCTACCTGGAATTTTGTATTATGTATCTTTCATCTATAAATCTGTATACATCTGACATGATGGATCATTCAGTTAAAGACTTTATACCAACAGATTTTGAAAAGTTATAGCACTCTTTGAATAACATTTTAAATATCATTTTCACATAATGTAATACTGCGTATATATAATTTCAGGTAAAATAAATTAACAAATTATCTCAAAACAACAGTATCTAGGCAAAGAATATTCATTGAAAAATATTCAAATTTTTTTCACAAGAGCAAAATGGAAAAAAAATGGTAAATATCTTGTTAATGACTCTTCAATTTGTTGCATTCATTAGCTATGTTTCAACAAAGTCACATGATAATCTTTATTTTGCCCTAGAAGTGTTTTTTTTGCTATATTTAAGATTCAAGTGTAGTCTTAGGACAAGATAACCATGAGACCCCAATATGTCAGTGGAATATTGAAAAAAATGAGATGAATAATTGAGTATTTAAAGTAAATTATGTGTGCTTTAAACGATCTAAAACACACACATTGATGTATGATGTGAATATAATGAGTAAAGTTTTATCTGCTTATTCTGAAAGCAAAGAAAATTATAATCACGTATTCTGATTCTGGTGTTGAATACATGATTAAATGCAGAACCTCAGACTCTCTCCCAACTTTGAAGGAATGACTGTCACTAATCCTTTCTCTCTCAACCTCCATCCACTATCAGGTCTTCTCTTTCTCCCACATCAAGTAAAATAAAACTTATTTTATTTGATTTCATTCATACATTGTATTTATTTACATACAAACTTTGAATAGTTTAATAAAGTTGTTTTTATTTCATTGATTTTTCTGTATATAAATATTGTTTGAGTATCTTTGCCTGGGAATGAATGCATAAGAAAGTTTGTCCACTATGATCAACAGCAATGCTTCTCACTAAAAGGCTTCTAATGTTAGCACAAGGTTTTCAGAGGAAAGCAATTAAAGCTGTTAATTGAGAGTAATATTTTTAACACATTAGTATTATTGTTTTACTCAATCCATATATTATTAATTTACTTAGAGTATCTGTTATTCTTCATTTATTTTCAACAATGAATTATCTCAGTTCGTGTGAAAACGTACTTACTGAGTCATTGTGCTTAGTAATATTCTCATTTGGTATATAATTACACATTAATGATTTTTTAAACTCTTTGAATACATTATTTCATTTCCCATGGTTTCCATTATTCCTACTGAGAAGCCAGACCTAAGTCATATTATTGCTTCTTTCATGTTTATGTGCCTCCCTCCTTCCTCCCTACCTGCATTCCTCCCTCCTTTCTTCCCACCCTCCATTCCTCCCTCCCTCCTATCTCTCCTTCCTTTGTCCCTTCCTTCTTTCCTTCCTTCCTTTCTTCCTTCCTTCCCTCCCTCCCTTCCTTCCTTCTCTTTTCTCCCTCTCTTTCCTTCCTGTTTTTCATCTCCTCCTCTTTTTCCTCCTTCTATTACTTGCATTATTTCTAGCTGCTTATTAGATTTTTCTTTTCTGCTTTGTCTTCAGTGATCTTAGTACTATATGCCTACATGTAGTTTATTTTTTATTTTATTTTTATTTATTTTATTTTTTTATTTTTAGTTTTTTAATGAATGAGAGGTTCTCATATTGCCCAGCTTGGCCTTGAACTCATAGCCTCGCCTCCTCAAGCGCCAGGACATCTGGCTGGAGCCACCGTGGCTCCCTTTTTTTTTTTTTCTTAAAGTTCCCAGAACATCTCAAATCTGTGATATTATTTTCCAACAGTTTTTGATAATTCCTCAAATTAGGATACCCTTTCAAATAATGCTTGTTCCCATTACTCTATTCTTTTTCTCTGAAACTAAAATTTTATGTTTATTTTTTCTGGAATCCCACACGTTTAATACATTTTTACATATTTTTCACTTCTGTCTCCCCTCTGCAGTTTAGTTTACACAGTCACTACAGATTGATATTTGTATATCTCTTTGTCTATTTCTTTCTTTAGTGGAGGCTAATTTGCTGTGAAACCCATTAGACTGTCAATTTCAGATATGTAATTTTTAAGTTATATTACATCTATCTGATTTGTTGTTATCTATTCCAACTTTATGGTAAAATCTTCATTTTTAGCTGTTTTCTCCATATTTTGGTCTATTTTCTTGAATATATTAATCATAGACGTTTAAAGCCTTTTCAATACATCTATGATATCTGAATAATTTTAAACTATTTTTTCTTGGGGCCTGATTTTGTCATAGCTCTTAGTAATATGAAACTATAATATCTCATGGCATTTTTGCTTTCTTTTGTATCTTCATGTGGCATGGTTGTATAAAAATATCAGGGCCTCAAATAGTGTCATAGTCTTCCAGAGAAAATATTTTCTCTTCATTAGACTTCATAGAGTGGTATCTGATAATCCAGCCAGAGGCTATGCTGACTCTCAGCTGGGTTGTAGCCCTGGCACTGCTACTCTACCTCTGGGTTTCTACTAGCTCTCAGGTGTTTTCAAATAAGATTCCTTCGTGTTCTTTATGGCCCCTGTAACTTTTGTTTTATAAAACTGAAAATAACTCTGCTCTGCTTTCAATATCTTTTCACTTAGGATTTTAGTTTCCTGCTAAAGTTTTGAAGCCTCAAATTTTAGCAGATGTCCTAGGGAAAGAAAAAAAAAAAAGGCTATGACTATTTCATGTATCCCTTAAAACCTCTGTTGGTTTTCTGTTCTCAGCTGTGTCATCTTGGTTTCTCTGACTCCTGTCCTTGCCTATTCTCTGAAATACCCAGAGGGCAATATCAGCTGCTGAGTTCCTATCATCTTTCCATGGTTCACACTTCTTTGTAGTTTCAGCTGAATCCTAATCTGTCTTCTCTCAAAATGCTCATTTATTTGATTTATCTGGCTTTTCTCATAGACTTCAGTAGAATTGCTGACTTGCTGAAGCATCTATACGCCACTCAGAAGCAAAACTGTATAATTACTTATTGAATTAACAGACATTTCTCGAGCAACTATGTAAGAGAAGTTATACTGGAGATATCATATATATATATGAACGTGTGTGTGCATACATACTAGTTTGTAATAATAAAACATTATGGATGGTACAATTACATCATTCAATTAATGAGAAAGAAGCACAGAATTGTTAAAGGCCTGCTATCAGACAACCATATTGGAGAACTTAACTCATTCTTAAATTTATGGTTGACAAGCTATTAAATTAATTTATTCACTTTAAGAGCTTGGCACTAGAAACATTTGCTGTAACATTGAGGTTAACTATGTGTTTGATGAGGCTAGAGGAAAAAATGATGCCTTATATATTTCCTCCAAAGTATACTACTATTTTTAAAAGATCATGGGGAGGAAGGAAGTACCTTACAATTTCCAAGAAATAGAAATAATTTAATTTAAAAATTTTTAAAAATTAAACATTTCATCTTAAACGAAAAAAATTCAATTCTGTTTATGAAAATTTTCTGTAAAGGATGACATTTAAATAAAAACGGTATTTAGAGAATGGATTCACTCTTCTGCAATGAATTTAATTTTTAATGTTTTTACATCTTTCCTTTTGCATACAGTTACATTTTAAATTTTAGCAAATATAATCAGCCCTCCTGTAAACATCCCAAATTTTAAAAAATATTTTGGAGGACACTGTTATTATTTCCTAACACTGATATTTTTAAGCATAGTTAACATATATTTTAACTACCTTCTGCTGTGTGAAACTGATGATGAGATTAGATTTTACTGTGAAAATGTTCCATTTAAAAATCTCAAAATTTTTCACACATTCTATTTATTAAAATCATTTTTGTTATTTTAAAGAAAATGCTAATTACATTTCCTCTTCCTCAAAAAGCCCACAAAGTGATAAAATAAATTTGGGTTCTGTCATATTGCAATGCTTTTAACTAGAAAGTATTACTCTTATTGTCCTTGTCTAATCCTAGAAAGTTATATTTACTCAGCTTTTAAATACAATGCAAACTTAACAAAAGATTACTGAGAACCAAGGGCATTTCCCCTGATTATTTTCAGTAAATTGGAAACGTCTAGAAAGTATTTTTTGCCAATATATGTTAATCATATTTTGAAGAGTGTGTTCCATTCTCTTGTCATGTTAAGCACAATAAGTTATAATTTATTTTTGAGTATTGAATAACTTGTATAACTGAGATCATAAAACATACCTAATAGACAAAAATAATATTTTTCAAATGCTTATTATGTGCCTGAAAATGTCAGTTACTGTTCAAATATCATTTAGCATATGAAGAAACTAATAGAACTGATGTAAGTGAATTAACTAAATTCATTAGTCTATTAGGTAGGGAGCTGGGATTTGGACCTAGTCAGCTGAGCTTAGAAGACATATTTCCAGTCACAATTACAGTACTCTGTCTATAGCACACCTTCTTACAGAATGAAGAACTCTGACAGAAGATAAGCTAGTATAAATCAAATACTGTGTGTATTTTTTTTATTGGGAGAACTGCTGGAGACCGCTATTCAGGTATTTGGCAAACACAGGGATCATTTATTTTATAATAGTTTTAATGTAAGTTCAAGGGTACACATGCAAGTTGTTGCTATGTAAGTAATCTTGTGTATATATTATTTCATAACTCAGGGATTAAGTCTATTATCCATTAGTTATTTTTCCTTATCCTCTCCCTCTTCCCACTCTCCACCCTCAAGTAGGTCCCGGTGTCTATAGTTCTCTTCTATATGTTCATGGACTCTCTCTTATCACTTAGCTCCCATTTATAAGTGAGAATATGTGGTATTTGTTTTCCTTTTACTGTGTTAGTTCGAAAAGAATAATGATCTCCAGATCCATTCATGTTCCTACAAAGACTGGGTCTCATTCCTTATTATGGCTACATACCATTCCACTATGTATATGTATCACATTTTCTTTATCCAGTCTACCATTGATGGACACTTAGGTTGGTTCCATGTTTTTGCTATTGTGAACAGTGCTGCAATGAATATATATGTGCATGTCTCTTTATGATAGAATAATTTTTATTCCTTTGGGTGTATACCCAGTAATAAAATTACTGGGTTAAATGCTGATTCTGTTTTTAGGTCTTTAAGGAATTGCCACACTGTCTTCCACAATGGCTGAACTAATTTACACTCCCCTCCTCCGCAGTGTTCCTTTTTCACTGCAATCTCACCAGCCTATGTTTATTTTTCGACTTTTTAGTAATAGCCATTCTGACTGGTATGAAACAATATCTCATTGTGGTTTTTATTTGCATTTATCTAAAAATCAGTGATGCTGAGCTTGCTTTCATATAGTTGTTAGCTACATGTATGTCTTCTTTTAAAAGTGTCTGTTCTTATCTTTTGCTCACTTTTTAATGGTGGTGTATTTTGCTTGTAAATTTAAGTTTCTTATAGATTCTGGATATCAGACCTTTGTCACATGCATAGTTTGCAAATATTTTCTCCCATTCTGTAGGTTGTCTGTTTACTCTGTAGATAGTTTATTTTCTTGTGCAGAGGTTCTTTAACTTATTAGATCCCATTTGCCAACTTTTAATTTAGTTGCATTTGTTTTTGGCATCTTCTCATGAAATCTTTGCTTATCCCTATGCCCAGAATGATATTGCCTAGGTTGTCTCCCAGGCTTTTTGTAGTTTTGGGTTTTATGGTTTAAGTCATGAGTCTCTCTTGAGTTGATTTTTGTATGTTATATAAGGAAGAAGTACAGTTTCAATCTTCTGCATATGGCTAGCCAGTTATCCCAGCCAGCACCAATTATTGAATAGGATGTCCTTTCTCCATTGCTTGTTTTTGTCAACTTTGTCAAAGATCAGATGATTTTAGGTATGTGGCCTTATTACTGGGTTCTCTATTCTATTCTATTGGTCTATGTGTCAGTTTTAGTACAAGTACCATGGTGTTTTGGTTACTGTAGCCCTGTAGTATAGTTTGAAGTCAGGTAACATGATGCCTCCAGCTTTGTTCTTCTTGCTTAGGAATGTGTTGGCTATCTGGGTTCCTTCATGGTTCCATATAAATTTTAGCATATATTTTTCTAGTTCTTTGAAAAACGTTATTGGTAGTTTGATAGGAATAGCACTGATTTCTAAATTGCTTTGGGCGCTATGGCCATTTTAACAATATTAATTCTTCCTATCCTTGAGCAAGGAATGTTCTTCAATTTGTTTGTATCATCTCTGATTTACTTGAGTGCTGTTTTGTAATTCTTGTTGTAGAGATCTTTCACCTTCCTGGTTAGCCGTATTCCTAGGTATTTTCTTCTTTTTGTGCTAACTATGAATGGGATTGTCTTCCTGATTTGGCTCTCGGCTTGACTGTTATTGGTATACAGGAAAGCTAGTGATATTTGTACATTGATTTTGTATCCTGATACTTCACTGAAGTTGTTTATCAGATTAAAAAGCTTTTGGTCTAAAATAGTAGGGTTTTTTAGATGTAGAATTACGTTGTCTGCAAGCAGAAATAGTTTGATTTCCTCTCTTCCTATTAGGATGCTCATTATTTCTTTCTCTTGCCGGACTGCTCTGGCCAGGACTTCCAATAGTATATTGAATAGGAGTGCTGAGAAAGGGAATACTTGACTTGGGCTGGTTTCCAAAGGGAATGCTTCCAGCTTTTGCCCATAAAGTATGATATTGGCTGTGGGTTCATCACACATGGCTCTTATTATTTTGAGAGTTGTTCCTGCATTACCTAGTTTATTGAGAATTTTTAACATGAAGGGGTATTGGTTTCCATTGAAAGTCTTTTCTGCATCTATTGAGATGAGAATGTGGTTTTTGTCTTTAGTTCTGTTTATGTGATGTATCACAATTGTTGATTTGTATATGTTGAAGCACCTTGAATCTCATGGATAAAGCATACTTAATTATGGTTAGTAAGCTTTTTGATGTGCTGCTGGATTCGATTTGCCATTTTGAAACATGGACATTGTAGCACCAAATCACAAAATAATAAAGCTGCTTTACCTTTTTCCAGGCCGGGTTGGATGAATGATGAGTTGCCATTGCATAATAAATATAAGAGAGAAACAGTACACAATTTCTTCTGGAAATTTTCAGGTGCCAATTTACTCATTCTTTTCAGAGCTGGAATGGGTGAAGGAGCAGAAAAAGACAAAGAATATTGGAATGTTTTTTACCCTCCCATTGAGGACAAAGAATGTTTTCCTTCCCCCAAATTCACTATGATGTTAACCCAGTATACATACACATAGCCATATATAGTTAAAAATTCTAAATGCATAGGCAAGTTAGGGTATTTTCTAGAAGTTTATTAATTCTTCTTCTTTGATTAAGGATGCCAAGATAACAGTATTTTGGAAAATCATCTTTCTTTTCTGAAATTCTTAATCTGATTTTATTGTTCCACAAGCTCATATTATAAATTAAAACTTAATACTTATTGCTCTAGTAGCATCCACATAATTTTAAGTAATATGTACTCTATATAATTTTTAAATGCTATTATTGATTATTTATTTTCATAGTTCTGCTAATAACTATGGCTTTTACGTTACTCTCTTTTTCTCAGTTGATAAAATCACAGTCTCTAGGTCCAGTTGCTTGCATGTCAATTTGGCATAGTTATAAAATTGCATGAGGTATTTCCTAAAGCATCATCTCATAATATCTCATCTGTTTTTCACTCATTATCAAAACCAAAAAATGCAATTTTAATTTGTTAATTGATCACTAATTGGAGTAAATAATATTGTCCTAATGTCAATAAATGTAAATATTATGTTCCTAATTTGATGATGTTTTATGTACAAACCACAGCCATCAAGTACTTGGATTTCAGAATCTCAAGACTTATGATTTAGCAGCATTACAGAACAGTTAACAGTACACTTCAATTGTCATAATGAAGTATAATCATCAACAATGCGTGATTCAATTTTGGGGATTCATAAAATGATTTTATAGATTAATTGCATGCCAAAACATGTAAAACTTACTGATAAATTTATGTAGATTATAAATGTATACCGACCTGAGCAATCATAATTTGTTAACATTGGCATGAACTTTCACATGAGAAGGAATTAGACTAGCAGATGCAAAGAACTGCCAACTATGATTCTAACTGAAATCTCTATCTTTCAGTCACAATGAGTGACATGAGGGCCATAAACAGTTTGAGGTTTAATCATCACAAAGAATTTAGTCTTTAATTTGAATTGCCTGGCTTTGGCTCATTTATAGCATTTCTTGCTAATTAAATTTCTTAACAGAAACATGCACAAGAAGGTTGCAAGTAAGAGGATTGACAAGTATACCTGTCCTGAAAAAAGAATGATATGCCACCAAGGCAATACTCAGTAAAAGTAATTCCCTGGAGAACTCATGAAAAGATTCTTTTATAACCTGGGCATCACATGTACACTCCTAAGATACAAGTATGTCTTGAAGAAGTCAGAGTCTGTTCATTATTATTATTATTATTACAACTACAGTTGTTATTGTGACAAGAAAATATTTTTATCAGTAGAAAAACAACAAAATATGAGCTCAATTATTTTGAGAAAACATTTGCCTTTGCTTCAAGACATTCTTCTTTCCTCAGATGGATTGCTATAATAGTCTTCTAACTGATGACCTCACTTTTTCCAATACTCAATTTTTTTTTCTGCCTTTGAAAATAACTTCATGAGAACATGATCTTCGGAATAATCATAGGTATCTTTGTTCTTGAAGGTTGTTATAGGTTGGATTTACTGGAAAGCAGACACTAAGATAGAGATTAATAGGTAGAAAAAACAATTGGGAAGTAATCTCAGAAATAATACCTTAAGGAAGGTGAAGAACAAGGATTGGTTGAATGGAGAATTAGGCTGCAGTGCTATGGCAAAAAGACCTCAGCTCGGAAACTGACATGGCACTCAGAGATGTCTGTAGTTGGGGCTGGTCCTTAATAACATGCATTAGCTAGTAATTGGGTTTAGGTCTTCTCTGAAAGAGAGCATAACCTTGGGAGCAATGGCTTTTCAGCCCACCTCAGTAAATTCCTTGTCTTGATGCTGCAACTGATAAAGAATATTTTCATCTTCTACTACCCATTCTAGATCCCTTTTCAGTCTCAGCAACTGTGTGGATCTGGGTGGCTTACCTGGTGCAATAACCAAGAACATCATCTCTAACTTGTCTGTACTACTGAACACTGTGCTGTCCTCAGGCTGTGGCAACTGAACTTGTGAAATTATATCAAAATTGGGCCATGAAATCCCAAGAGATACTGAAGTGGATCATGTAAATGCCCAATATTATTCCTCCCTGATCATATTATTTAACAGCAGTCTTACTTCCTCCTAATAATTAGGGTTAATTATTATTTCCAAAATGAAAACAACTTCTTGCCTGCCAGTCCCTTGGGATGGTCCAGTCCAAAGTGCCCAGATGGCTGCCATAGCTTAACATTGAATAGGTCTCTTGCTATTAAACCAGGTGGAAAATTTCTCCCTTTGAGAGCGAGGCTGCCTTCCATACAACCTTGCACTCACTATGTTAATTGTGCTCACCTGGCTTTTGACAGTAACGTACCACCTCCTATCTTCTATGTTTGGAGGAACTTCTCATACACATTGCTATAAGGAAGCCCAGTTCTGTAATATAATTTCTTACCTTCAGCCCTGGTCTAGAGAAGGGAGTCACATATGAGATTCTCAGTGATGCTGATGTCATTCTCAACAGTATATTCTTTATTGCTTTGGTAAAATTGTCCTCCACCTCCAGGGAAAATATTTCTTTGGCCTATTTTCCAACATTACATAGCATATGCAATCTGGCATGCCCACTTCTCTGAGTCTTTTGTTCCCTTTTTATCTTTCTGCCACAGTAGTTCTGGCATCTTCAGTTCACTTATTTTAGCCCATAAAATTTTCCACGATTGTAGGAGACATCTAAATACTATGTTTTTTCATTTCCCAAAGTTCTTGCCAGGATATTAAATTTTGAGTTCCAGAAAAAGAAAAGAGAAGTTCTCACACTGATAAACTCCCTTTCCCAGCCTCATCTTCAACCCCTTTGCACTGCCCATTTAATTCAGCAGCATCAGAAAATAACCCCAAATGTCTTGTACTCCTGGCTGCTTCTGATAAAGGTAAGCAATATATTGTGCTTTCTTCAGGGTATAGTATGTTTCCTTCCTTTTTTCTCTTAGTTTTAGCACTTCCCTGACTGCCTTAACCTTAGAAAGGTGTGTAAAGGATAGAGGGGAGATAGAAACAGTTTGTAGGGGCAGGGACACCAACTGTCCTGCATCGTCTTCAACTAAGGGAGAATACCCAGATCTTGGTAGATACAGGTAGGCTACTTCTGAGGGATTGGGAGAATCTGGAGAGGGTTCAAAGTTTTTAAGTGTGTCAACCCACCTGTTCCAATCACATATCACAAGTTCTCATTCTTTCCTACTTAAGATTCTGACCTTGACATAGCAGAGCTGCCCAAGAGCTCTAACACGCTTATGACTAAATATTGGGGCTCAGTTTTCCCAGCCTGCTGATTGTGGGAGATATGTCCCTTTAGATGTGACCAAGTAGGTCCTCTGGCTTCCACAGTACATTTTTAATTAACATATTAGCCTTCCATTATATTTATCTAAAACACCAAGTGCTCTGAGCTGAGAAAAACAAAAACAAAAAAAATCCAATTCCATTTACTTTACAATTGCTCTCTAACCATATTTTAATCCACCGTACACTGTACTTGTCAATGCAATTTATTTCACCAGTATAATATCTCCGTTCTTGTTGGATGAATATTTTAACAACTGCATTGCTCTCCTATGTCTAGGGCTGTGGTCATCATTGCTTATCAGCTGGAGAACAATTCCACTGTGAAAATCCATTCTAACATCTTCTTTCAGGGATTCTTGGTTGCTGGGGAAGATTTCTCAAATAACTATCTTTATTCAGACTATAAATTCCAGAATTCTATTAAATAAAATAGCTTTGGGAGATAGAGATATAGTCTTCCTCTGGAGCTAAGGATGGGTGGTTAACAATCCAGTATAGTAAATATAATGTCTTCCTCTGGCAAAGCTTAGACAGACTAATCATCCATTATAAATTTGGGATACCCCAAGTTTGAGATCTTTAACTGTGATGCACCTCACTGTGAGCACAATATATCACGGGTTAATTCATTGTGTAGCCCTGTGGGAATCCAGCTCAGGACACAAGCACAAAATGTTGATGAGTGGCTACTGTTTATTGCTCTGAGCAATAAACTGCCCTTTGTGTCTGCCTACTAGGCTTATGTCTTCTGCCGATGTCCATAAAACTTTGGAGGGCTAAATTGCTAGATTGTCTGTAGGATAAAAATCACTGAACCTTCACAGTTCTAAACACTGGAACCAACTGTTAATGTTTGGCTTCTCAGACTGAAATTTAATTCAGGCTCTGAGATAGTCAGTGATCTTTACTGTCTATAAATGTCATTTTCAAATAATTAGCACATCTGATCTCCATGGAAAAGTACATATGAATTTAAAATTTTTGCTCTATTTAAATTCAATAGAAAGTATATTTTCATTCTATTTGAATATTATTACTTAGTGTGTTCTCTTATTCATTTGCTTGTATCATCTATAAAATTCATAGAAACAGACATTTATAGGATACGCAAATTACAAGTCTGCTTTGATGTCTAGATTTTTGCCTGGCAACCCTGTGCACAACATCAACCAACCCTTCCTTCCTTCCTTGCTTCCTTCCTTCCTTCCTTCCTCCTTCCTTCCTCCTTCCTCCCTCCCTTCCTTCATTCCTCATTTATTCTTTCCTCCTTCCTTCCTTTCCTTCCTTCCTCCCTTCTTTCCTTCCTTCCTTCCTCCTTCCTTCCTCCTTCCCTCCCTCCTTCCTTCCCTCCTTCCTTCCTTTCCTCCCTCGTTCTTTTCCTCCCTCCTTCTTTCATTTTCTTTTTTCTTTAATTTTCTCTCCATAAACATAAATCAACTTTTTAATAATTCCATTAAAGCTATAATGATTTAATAAATATCAAAAGGATTTTGTAATATCAATGGCACTTTAAAAATCTCTCCCTTGTTAATTTTAATTTTGATAATGAATGCATTTGTTAAAGATAAAATTATAGGTTTGTGAGAGGCAGATGAATATAATAGGAAAAATCTGTTTTGCAACTATGACAGAAGGCAAAAGCATTAAAGATTAAGGGAGACATCTTTGGAAAAAATCATTGTGCTTAATTTAACTTGTATTATAAGAAATAATGCTCACACATATTATGCTTTTATTCTCTAGATCAGAGAAACAAATTATTCAGCACCAGTCACAAACACAATATTTTAATTCTAAAAACATAGCAATATACTTAAAAAATAAAATATACTTTATTAATCATTGTATTAGAAATTATATTTCTGAGCTCAAATATCCCAAGTTCCAAGAAGTACTGTGACAAAAACTATTGAATATATCAAATATCCAAGAGATTGTTATTAATGCTGACATAGTATGTATAAACTAGGATTTTTTCACTCTTACACCCAATATAGGTGTCAACACTAACACTGAATGAATCGTATGCAGTATTTGCCAGCTAAGGTCACAACTTCCACATCAGTCAGTAAAAGTTTGTCCTATTAATTATAGTTTCATATTAGGATATTGGCATATGATTTTTTTAAACTTATACTTTATTGCTCTTTAGCATGAGGTCAAAAGTTTTTAAAATGCTATACTGTATTTAATAAGGTAATTTGTGTTGCATTGCTATTTCTTCTAACTAGCTAAGAATATTGTACTGTTCTTAGCTAAGTTTATATAGACACTTGGACAACATTTCCAGGTTGCTGCTGGTAGAGCACCCCTTCACAGTTCAAGGTCAGCAAGTGCATATCATTTTTCCTCCTTAGGATTTGACTATAATTTCATATTTATTTGAAAATGATAAAATGCAGCCATTGTGTCATGTTCTTAGCAACATCCATATCTTTTTTCATAATGTGTATTTCTAAGTAACTGTAGTTTACCTTCTTTTTTCTATAGGGATCATATTAACCTTTTTTTAAGAAAAATAGAGTGCAGTTATAACTGCACTATCCATCCGCCCCTCTAGACAGAATAAAAAATTCAAACTTACAACAATACATAACACAATTTTATTGGGAGTATATTCAGAGTATGCATTAAAATCAACACTGAAGATCAAGACATTTTATTTTCTCTTTTCTGCAGATTACTTCTTTTAAGATGATTTACTAACAGTACTTCAGTATTTTTAGGATATATCATGGTAAATAAGCAGAATATAAGGTGCTAGGTTCAATAATATTTCACCTCAGCAGAGAAAATAGTAATTGCCAGTTGTAATAGAGGCAGGCATCTAGTCCTGGCCCTAAGAATGGCACTCTCCTAACATAAAAAGCTAAGGCAAATTTTTCATTAGAAACAATAAGCAACAAAAACAGAAAGACTGTAGTCACTTTCTTTTCTTCTATTTCATGATCATTTAGCCCAGGGAATTTGTTATGACTGATTGGCATTATCTGGGCTAGCAATGGCATCTACAGGAGCCACCATAACAGCATGCAAACCTTGCATTGTGGTCATGGATCCTCATGATTTTCTAAGAATGAGGGCTGCTTACAAAGTGGTTCTCAAGTGAGGCCATTTGCTTCTTATTTTTAATGCCTCTAACAACCATGACTAAGGAATGGATGTGAAAACAGATGAAAACTAGAAATAAAAAACTGTAATATAGATTTTTACAAAATATTCGTCCTTTTCTTTCAATTGATTTTGTTAAATTAAAGCATCTTTAATCTTCTTCCTCCTGTCCCTGACAATTCCTGCAGCAGTACAAATTAAATATAAGTTAGAGAGTTCTTTAAAGCATAACCAAGGAGGGATACAATGACCCAAAATAATAACACTCTAAGTGTATTCATTAATTCACATTTTAAAATTATTATCTAAATATGAGCAAGATGGCATACATTTTCTATTTCATGGAATTGTTAGAATAAGTAGTTAGTCAGGCATGAGCAAGGCATGAGAGGGCTGCCCTTAACCTTGTACCAAGAATGCCAGGCAACCATCATGTAATGGTCAGGTGATTGTTAACTGCCTTTCTAAAATAATAATTGGCTGCAGCCAGCTCTAGGGAATAGCAGTCTCCCAATGGATAAGAAATTTTGAAGCTGATCAGCAGTTTCCTGATAAGATCTCAGGAGTTGGGCTAGTGGGCTCAAGCATGCCCATTGAGAGATGAAATGGCAGAGTTTAACAAGTATATGACCTCCTAGAGACATTCAACTGGTAAGGGAAGAATGCCTCAAGTTAGCATGTGTACAACTCCAGTAAACACACTGTGTATGCGCCCCTCCCAAGCACTAGTATGCACATGCAGACAGCCCACCCCAAGGGAAGAATCAGGGGATAAAGGATGCAAGATCCTGCAAGCATGCCAACCTATAAAAACCCAAGTCAGAAGGTCAAGTTGCACACCTGATCTCTCAAGTCGCCCACTTGGCCCTCTTCCAAGTGCTCTTTCATTACTTCTGTTCCTGCTCTAAAGCTTTTTAATAAACTTTCATTCCTGCTCTAAAACTTGCCTTCAGCTTTATGTCCCTCAGTCAAAATCTTTCTTCAGAGGAGGCAAGAATTGAGGTTACTGTAGACCTGTACAACTTTGGTAGCAGGATGCTACACATAGAAAAATCCCAGAACTATTTATAAGACCTAGACATGACATTTTTACTCTTTTTACCTCAGTTTCATCTTCTCTAAAATAAAAGCCTTCATATAGATGATTATCTAAAACATCTGCTTATCTAAAATAGAAAATAATTTGAGCAAATTTCCCTATATAAAGAGAACTGAAGTAATAATCTACTCTAAATTTGAAATTATTCTTATTGTATATTCACATTCATTTATCTTCCATTCCACTTTGCATATATGACAATTAATAATAACCAAAATGTATTGAGTGTTTACCTTGTTTCTACTATTGTTCTGAACACATTTACATGTTTTATTTTCTAATTCTCACAATAGCCCTATGAGGTGAATATTATGATGATGATAATGATGATGATGATGATGAAATTTGAGGAAGAGAAAGTTCTATTTGCTCAAGGTCATATACTGTGAAATATTTAACAATTTGATTCTGTAATACATGTCATTAAGCACTCATAATTCTACTTCTTGTCAAGACTGATCAAACAAAGGCAAGCACCTCACTGTTTGCATTTTTATTATCATTACTAGAGTCTATTATTTTAGAGATTTGCTCTGTCAAAGTTAACAGTAAGAAACAAAATAAAATATATGAATGGAAAGTTCAGAAGAAAAAGGGGAAGCATGCCAGGTGAAGTGGATCACACCTGTAATCCCAGCATTTGGGGAGCCAAAGGCAGGTGGATCATGAGATCAATAGATCGAGATCATCCTGGCCAATATGGTGAAACCCTGTCTCTACTAAAAATAAAAAAAAAATTAGCTGGGCATGGTGGTGCATGACTGTAGTCCCAGCTACTTAGGAGGTTGAGGCAAGAGAATTGCTTGAACCCGGGAGGCAGAGGTTGCAGTGAGGTGAGATTGCACCACTGCACTCCAGCCTGGCAACAGAGAGAGACTCAACCTCAAAAAAAAAAAAAAAAAAAAAAAGAGGAAGACAGTTTTGTTATTAAAAATAAAATAAAATTAAGAAATGCAAGTAAACAACAATGTCCAATAATATAGTTTTAATAGAATAGAATATAGTTTTAAATTGAATAGTATTCCTAAAGTCTGGCAATTAGAAGTCGTTAGTGGTTTTGGTGTGAGAGGGTTCACTAGTATAGCTGACAGGAAAAGAGACTGAAATTAATTGACTAGCAAATACAAGGGGGAAGAAGAACATGGCAAAATCTAATGTTTCTTTAAGATATTAACAAAGAGAAGTGAGATAGTATATCAGGGGTAATTTCAAAGCATTTGGCTGGTTTAGTTTTTCTTCTTAAGATGGAGGTGTCTTGAGCCGATATGTAGTTCAAAAAGAAAGTTGCTAACCTGGAAGAAAATTTAAAGATAGAGTTTTGAAGAAGTACAAAGAGAGTGTTTTGGAGGCAGAAAATCAAACAGTTTTTCTCAGAATCATTAAAATTAAAAATGAAGATCAAAAGAAAAGTGAATGAGGAAATATAAAGCTAATTAAGTAAGAAGCTCACAATCAAGTGTTCTTATAGGAAGTAGTCTGAGTCAGCTGCTGAAGATGAAATGATGATGGGGTGGAGGAGTGACATATGAATTTATACATTCTTCTTGTTCGTACACTGAAGAAATGTATTTCTTAATTCTTAAGTCTTTTATTTCAGATCTCATGTATTTAAATTTCCCACTTTTGTATAAGGACCGATGGTATAAAGCAAAATATTTGAAGCTATTTTTATAACACAGTATGGGATAGAATAATATTTAATCATGAAAATCAGTGATCAGAGTAGTAACAAAGCTGAGAGCAAAGTATTAAAGAAATGAAATAAAAATATATTCCTCAGAATGATACTATTCAAAAAATTAAAAGTTGGATAAATTAATTAAGTATTCAAGTCTGGGCCAGGTGCAGTGGCTCACACCTGTAATCCCAGCACTTTGGGAGGTCAAGGCAGGTGGATCACCTGAGATCAGTAGTTTGTGACCAGCCTGGTTAACATGGTAAAACCCTGTTTCTACTAAAAAAATGAGCTGGACGCGGTGGCACACACCTGTAATCCCAGCTACTTGGGAGGCTGAGGGAAAAGAATTACTCGAACTGGGAGGCAGAGGTTGCAGTGAGCCAAGACCATGCCATTGCACTCCAGCTTGAGCAACAGAGCAAAATTCCACCTCAAAAAAAAAAAAAAAAAAAACAGTCTGCAAGAGATAGGTGTATAGAGAGAAAACATTATCTTATCTTCTCATTAAAATGCTACAACATAAAAGCTACTTGGTGAGGAAACTGGAAGTTACAAAATGAATAAAACAATAACTTTGCCCTCAAGTGGACTGCAATTTGTAACAATTTACTCATTTATTTATATTTTATCCTGGAGCAAATTAACATTATTGATAATACTATTAAAATTAAGATAGATTTTAATATAAAAGAAGCTTTTTTTCCTACTTAAATCCAAGGAGAAAAGGCTTACAACCCTGAAATAGTCAAAACAATTGTTATAGGAAATTTTCACCAAAAGGTAAGCACAATAAAAAGTCAAAAGGAGGCACGGGCTGAAGGGTGATTTCCTGCAATGTGTAATTTGAAGTTCAGTCTGCAGTACATTTTCTGGATGATGTGAACTTATACCTTAAAGAGGAGTAGAATTTGGATATAAAGACAAGAATAAATACTCTAAGTGGTAGAAATGTTATACACAAAATTAGGGTTATAAGAAAGTATTAGGCTCATGTAGGCAAATTTATAGAATTCTAACATGGGGGAGGACAGGATCTGAGAAAGTAACTTGATGCCAGATGGAAAGATGGGTTTAAGAGTTTAGACATTATTTAGAGTATTCATTTCAATGGATTTCTTTTTCAACAAAGAATGAATGATACATGAGACCTGTGCATCAAGGGTTATCCCCTGTTCAGTGTTTTCTCTGTCTTTTTTCAAGATAAACCTAAGTCAAATTACCTTTTTAGCAGAATATGCTTCTATCATTCATAATATTTACACATGATACTATAATTATCTGTTTGCCTAGGGGATTATACCACTGCTCAAAAGCAAAGACTAATTTTTACTTATCTCTAATTATCAGGTATCATGTGCAGCACACAGTATATTGCAGAATTTAATATATTTTAATTAAATTGACAATCTATCTATATATAATTATTAAATCCAATAGAAGTGTGAAAGAATTGGGGTAAGAAGAAAAAGTTTTCATCTCTAGGATGGTGACTGTTACTATTTTCTGTTCTACCAATGTGGACAGTAGTAGGTGAAGTGAGGCAGGAAAATACCCATCAAGGAAAGAAATAAGGATGGCCAAAGTCAGAGATAGAGGAGTTGAAAAGAGAGTGACTTAGTCAGGATGGTTTGCTATACAAATTTAAAAAAAAAAAAAGGAAAAGAAGGTGAAGATGAAATATTCTGGGTACCATGGCAAGTAATAAATTTTTAAATCAACTTTGGAGTACAAACTTACTGTATTTATTGCCCAAAATGTGATCTCAGCATGTACCAGCAATTAAAAAGAAAGGCAAAAAAAAAAAAAGTAGTATATAATTATAGATGGTGTAGTTATTTTCAAAAACTCAAAATTTCTCCTAATTTCAATTATTATGTATCATATAAGCCTGTTATTTTTTATTATGAATCATATAAGCCTGTTATTTTTTATTATGATAAAAACACATTACTTTAAATTTATGCGCTTAACCCTTTTTAAATATACAGTTCAGTAGTAAGTATATTAACATTGTTGAGCAACAGAGCCGTAGAACTATGTATCTTGCAAAACTGAAACCATACCCATTAAACACTCATTCACCTTTCCCTCTTCTCTCAGACTTTGGCAACTGCCTTTCTACTTTCAAATTCTATAATTTTTAACCACTTTAAAATTAAATGTAAGTGAAATCATACAGTATTGTCCTTTTGTGACTGGCTTATTTCATTTAGCATAATGTCCTTGAGGTTTACTCATGTTGCAGCATGTGCTTCTTTTGAAGTCTGCATGATTCTCCATTGCATGTATATACCATATTTTCTTTATCTGGTCATTGGTCAGTGAACATTTTGGTTGCTTCTACCTCTTGGCTATTGTGAATAATGCTGCAAGTACATGGGTCTTCAAATATCTCTTCAAGATTTTGCTTTGAATTCTTAAGACACAAAAGTGGGATTGCTGGGTCATATGTTAATATTATTTTTAATTTTTTGAGGAACCTCCTTTATGTTTCCCTTCATGGCTGTATCATTTTACATTCCCACCTGTAGTGCTCATGGGTTCCACTTTCTCTGCATTCTTGCCAATACTTGCTACTTTCTGTTAGTTTGATAGTGACCCTCCTAAGGGGTGTGAGATGACATTTCTTTGTGTTTTTGATTTGCCTTTACCTTATAATTACTGATAATAGCCACACTTTTATATGCTTGTTGATTATTTGTATATCTTCTTTGAAGAATAACATATTCAAGACTTTGCCTAGTTTTAAAATTGGATAGCTTATGACATTTTTATGTAAGGAAATATAGGCAGTTGTGCCAAAGGTCGATTTTCATGAAAAATTGAGTCACTCTCTAAAATGAAATTTGTAGAGCACATGTGGCCTCTGTTCCATCCTCTTGCTACCACACTCTCAATAAACTCAACAGGCATCTAGAATTTTGGTACCAAACTTTTGAAGGATGGTAAAGACTTTTAGAGGACTGGTTATGAAGGAACCATAAAAGTGTCTTGTGAACGTTCAAATTATCCTAGTCTCACCTTCAGACTAGGGCAGCCTGCTATATACAATTAAACTGTTTTTCTTTTGAAATGGAATCTCACTCTGGTGCCCAGGTGGAGTGCAGTGGAGCAATCTCGGCTCACTGCAACCTCTACCTCCCAGGTTCAAGTGATTCTCCTGCCTCAGCCTCCCAAGCAGCTGGGACTACAGGAACACACAATGACGCCTGGATAATTTTTATATTTTTAGTAGAGACAAGGTTTCACCATGTTGGTCAGGCTGGTCTCGAACTCCTGACCTTGTGGTCTGCCCACCTTGGCCTCCTAAAGTGCTGGGATTACAAGTGTGAGCCACTTCGCACAGCTTTTTCTGTTTATTTTAATGTAAAACATGCAAAATGCATTCTAACAGCCACCTCCTCAGTTTGGCAATTATTATTTCAATTGTATTTCAAAATATCAAACCTATAAATGTACTATTAGAAATGAAGAATCTTTCACGACCGTTCCCTGAAGGTTTTCTTTGGTAGTACATTATCGTCAGAAAATACATAAGGTCTGAATCTTGACTTTTGAAGGATCAGTAATTGTTGCTATCAAAATCAGGTTATGACCCAGGACAGCCACAGCCAGAGAACACTCACATAATAGCATCATAAGTCTCAATGCCACAATGATCTGGGAAGGGCAACTAGCCATAGGCACTGCTATTTGGTTCAGAGAAGCACCAATTAATTCGACTTCTCTCTGATCCACTTAAAGAACTCAGCTGGAAATCAAACAAAGCCAACTTAAAAAAAAAAGTCTAAGACTTGAGGTATGTTGTGTCTTCTTTCAAGTAGACTATATTTTAGACTCTAGAACTAAGGGTCATAACTCTTGTATCTCTCTCTTTTCATAGAATTAGAGTTTGTCAAAGGTGTTAAAAATAAAATGAGTGTGAATGTCCTATGAGGGTTATAAGAAAGTTAAGAAGGAAAGTAAAGAAAGACTAAGCAGGCAAGACTTTTAGGTAAGAGTAATAATAACAACAATAATAAAAATGAAAGCTTTCATCCCCATCTTCATTGGTTCTCACCCTTCCTCTTGGAAACCAAATTTGCATGTGACTTACACTTTAAAAAGAATGGCTGTTACAAAATTTCACATTCATATTTTGAGTAAAAATATTGATAGAATTAAGAACTAATTTAAAAATTGATTTTTAAATATTTACAAAATCCTAAGAATCTCTGTTTCCTAAATTCCTATCAAAGATAATGCCATATTAATGACTCCTCCATCATGCTGTTAGAAACATACATATGACAATATCACACATTAATAGTTGTACTCTAAGACCAGTTCCTAGAAATTAAATTGTTTTCCTCATCAGACACAATGTCGTGTTTCTTCCAAACTCCAAGTGATTCCTGAAAGTAGGATTAAGTTCTGCAGTGCTGCTACCCTTCTAGCTGGAGTATTTCTACTCTGTAGCCACAGACTGGAAATTCAAACACAAAGAAAGAAGATGAATGGTATTGTGATCTCACTGAGTTTGGGAAACAGATTATAGTTGAGGGAGGCTGAGCTGACTAGAATTTGCAGATCTCACCAAATGAAGTGAAGCTGGGAACACATTTAGGAAATTGGCGTGAGGTAACCTTGAGTCTTCTGTTGAATACTAGGCTTAGCACTGGGAAGGAGAATTTCCACAAGGCCAGACAATGAAAACCTATGAGGAGCTATAATCAGAGAAATACCTGAAGGTCAGAAGGGAATGGTAGGGATTTTAGTGCCAACTAAGCAGACTGGGGAAAACATATTGAAGTTCAAAGCAATTCAATAGAATCTGCAGAAAATTTATTTCTTCACAGTAAAGCCAAACTAACCAAAAAGAAAATCTATGTCTCCAAAACAAACATCAAAAACAAGTCTTTGAAAGGCTGAAGATAATCAGGTAACTTAACTGGCTGTCAAAAAAAAAAAAAGCAACACATTTTAAAGGAAGATTATACCAGCCAGGCATTTAATAGTTAACATTCACCAAGTCTAGCTCTCAGTAAATTAGAAAAAGTTATATGGAAAACCTCAAATATCTTGAATAACTCACTTATAATAAAATGACTCAGCAAATAAGCAATATAATGAACTTTTCTTAGTGTGATTAAGGGATTATACCTACAGGTAACATTATATGCAGTTGAATGAGGTAACACTTTCCCCCTATGATTATGAATAAGCCAACTATAATCCCTCTCACAATCTCAATTCAACATTAGAGAAGATGCCACAGCACACATAATAAGTGGAAAAAATATAAGACGTTCATCTAAGAAAGAAAGAGAAAACCCCTCTGTTAATTCACAAAAAAAAAAAAAAAAAAAAAAAAAAAAACAGATTACAAAAAACAGGTTAGGTTTCCTAGGAAGTAGATTCTTAAATGGATTTTAGTATGCAGAAACTTTTTTGAGGAAACAGCTCTCAAATAAATGGGGGGTTTTAGGGAGCATCACTAGGTAAAAGGAGAAATCATCCTGAGATTAAAAAAAAAAAATCAAAAAAGACACGAGTAACTCCATGGGATCTGTAGAGTTAAAATGCCATTTTATAGTTAAGACAATGTGGAAAGACTTTATACTGCCCCAGGACGGAGTTTACCTTTAAGCAAATTGACTGACTTCAGCTGAGACAATGCCTGAAGGATTTGTGTGAGTTGGCCAACTAATCGGTGTCCACAGATTAAGGAAAGAACTTCCAAAATTATCTATAGAAAAAGATGACTAGAACTATTGAATGTGAACTTAGCTAAGTCAAATGATACATGATTTATATATAGGCATCAACTGTTTTGCTATATACTAGCAATTAACAATTTAGAACGTAAAATATCCAAAATGCTATTCAGAATTAGGAAATATTTAGGTATATATTTTGAAGTGTATGTAAAATACACACAAAGCTATATATTTTTCCTAGAAAAAAACAAAGAACTACTAAATGTAGAAATACATCATGTAAATAGCTGGAAAATCTTAATAATATTGTCAGTTTTTTTTTTCCAAATGATTTATAGATTCAACACAACCCCAGTCAAAATCCAGGCAGACGTTATTTCTTTTTACATTTGACAAATGATTCTGAAATTTGTATAGCAATGGAAACAATATAAAATAACAAAAACAATTCTGGAAAAACAAATGGTAAGACTGGCATTGCCTGATTTAAACAGTTAACCTAAGATCATAATAATCAAGATCATAATAATCAAGAGAGTTAGGTTTTGGCATAAAAATATGTATGTAAATTAAATGTATAGAATTCAAAAAAAGATCCACGAATGTATGTTAGTTGATGTCTATTTAGCAAAATACTAGCATAAAAAATGGAGAAATGATCATCAACTTAACAGATAATGGAGTAAATATTGGATGTATTTGTGGGGAAAAATTAATCTCAAACTTCATCTCACAGTATTTAAACTGAAATAAATTATAGACCTAAACACAAAACCAAAAACTGTAAAATCTCTACATGAAATTATAAGAGAAAATCTCTTTGGCCTTTAGTTTGGTAAACATCTCTTAGGTGGAACACGACAAATAAAAACCTAAAATAACTCCTCGACAAGTTAGACATTTTAAAAACTTTAAATTTAAAACAACAAACAACAAAATTTAAAACTTCTGCTTTGTAAAAGACACCATAAACACAGGGAAAAAAAAAAGACAGGCCATAGACTGGGAGAAATTATTTTCAACATATGTATTTTACATTGTACTCATATTCAGATTATGTAAATAACTCACAACTCGATAAAAAGACAATCAAAAATTTCTTAATGTACAAAGAACTTGAATAAATACTTCACAATAGAAGATTTACAAATGTTCCACAAGTATATGAAAAAAAATGCTAGGCAACATAAGTCATCAAGAAAATAGAAAAACCACAATGAAATACCAGTGTACACCAAACAGACTGATATAGGTGTCCAAATTAGAGAAAGTATTTTTAAATATTTGGAGTACGTTGTACATTGACAAAATTATTTTTATGTTGACTGAATCTAATACTAACAAAATAGAACTTGTTGCTTGCATGTCTTTATATTTTTCACTTATATTTAGTAATTTATTTTCATTGTAATTCAGAAATGTATAAATTTCTTAGAGTTTAGACATTTTTTAAATGATCACCTATCACAGATATTTTGAGAAACTTTGTTCTAAGGAATATAAAGTATTTAGCCCACACAGTACACTAGCAAGATGACCCCAGTAGTAATAACCAGGAAGCTAAAGAAATGTACTCTGTGTAGATCTGGCCTAGTCTTTAATGTCCCAATCCCCACTGGACTTCACAGGAAGACAGAAACCACAAATTATTGCTTTAATGATCATGTTTTTCTCCATCCATATGTTAATACACTTTATGCATATATGACGGGTTAAGACTGCACAAAATGTGTATATCTAATTTCCTGTGAAAGGAAGTTTAGAAACAGAAAATATGGCTAACCATTGCATCATGCAAATATGAAGACCGAATCTCATGCTGATACTCCAGATGGCCACAACTTTCCAAAGCTTAATACATAACCCTTTTTTCACTTATAAACTGCTACATTATTATGCTTGTTGCTTAGCTTTAAATTGCATGTCTGCTTTGTGTGCTGTGATGATCAGACTTCAATAACTGAAGAAAGAGCAACGTAAACCAAAATAATGCATTAATTATAAAATGTGAACTTTTTAACTGAAGAGGACTGTGAATTGAGAATCTGTACACTTGTTTCCCTTCAATGCAAAGCTAAAACAAATCTCTTGTTAGATTATAGTTTCATTTACTAGATATTTTTTTACTGAAGGAGCAGCACCAATTTCACACAGACATACACAGTTTGACTGCAGTGTGCTCTGGTAGCATATGTTAGACTTAATGGAGTATGTGATAAATGTTATTTATATATTTTTCTTTCTATTGCATGTTGACTAAAATAGCACAGAAAACCAATGAAATATAGAGAATTATTTTATCCCCAACTGATTTTATTAAATGATTAATAATGATTAGACACAATGAAGTCTAACAATTATATAGAATAAGTAAGTTCACATAAGGATTTTGCCTTTCAATTTTCTTTGCAGCCTAAATTCTTAGCACTGAAGGAAGTGAAAGACAATGTACTTTTTTTCATGTCTAGCAGAGACTCATCAGATTTAGGAGCTTATGTATAGAGTTATCTTGAATACTTTCCCACTATCATGGAAAACTTAAATCTATATTAAAAAACTTTTGTGAGCCTTGCTTTGCAAATAGAATCTGGAAAGGAAATAAATCTGTAAAAACTTTATGATTCTTTTCCCTACAGCCCCCAACAAGAAAGAAACTTAATCTGTCAGTGCAGTAGTAAAAATTTTCTGAAGAGTCAGACATATGGGTTAACTTTAAAATAGAGTTTTTGTTCTTCTATGCCAGTAACTATTTTCTCTATAAAGCATCAGTTGCAGAATCTAATATTCCTACCAAATACTTGATTGAAAATTCATACTTATTAGCAAAACCACAATTACTTTTGGACCAAACTAATATAAAGTAGCAAAATATTTCTATAAAATTAAACTTTCTGGAAAAAATCTAAACCAATATATGTGGGTAAAGTGTTAGTTTTTCTGCATGTGTTTGTTCTCACTACTTTGCAGTGGAGGTTGTATTTGGCCAATATACTATTGTATTAATCTTTTGAATAATAATTCTATCTATGAAGCACTAAAATGTATCTTAATTATAGAATTTTTGGTTTCCATTATTAAGAAATTGTATAACATTAAGGTGTTGAATAAAACAAGTAACTCAAATATTTTTGCTTATTTACATACAATATTTTACTCCGTGGAACATTCCAGTGTAGTGTTAATCATCAGGCATCATCCTTCCCTTGTCACTCCTATCATCTTCTATTAAAAAAATCATATTATTTGCTACACAGAATTGTTGCAAGAATTAAATGATCTTGAAAACACTGTTCATAATAAATGCTACATAAGTGTTTTCTGGTATTATTAATATCATCACCATTCAGGTCATGAAGGAAGTACCTTAGATTAATTATATACCTATTCAATCTTTATAAATTTGTCAAGCCCTTTTTTTTTAAAGTTTCTATAAATCTTGAATCCGTGTTTTAGTTATCTGAACTACTGTGGCTTCCTTGAAGTTGTCTTCCTGGTTTAGTCTCAGCTACCCTTGTTCTGTTTTTATTCCTCTCTTTTTACTATCTTGAGAGTTCTTAATGAAAAAAACTCCTTTTTCTTAACTTTCTTGAACAATTACATACAGATAAAAAAGCTGCTGTGGTTTGAATGCTTTTGTCTCCCTTAAATTTCATATGTTAGAGTTGATCCCTAATCCAACAGTCTTAGAATTTGTGACCTAAGAATAAGAGTTTAGGTCACAAGGGCTTTGGCTTCATGAATGGAATGCCATTATAAAACGGGCTTGTGGCTGGATGCAGTGGATCATGCCTATAATCCATGCACTTTGGAAGGCTCAGGCAAGTAGATCGCTTGAGCCAGGGAGTTTGAGACCAGGCTGGCTAACAGGGTAAAAGCCATTCTCTAGCAAAAACAAACAAACAAACAAAAATTAGACAAGCATGGTGGTAGTCATTGCCTGTAGTTCCAGGTACTTGGAGGCTGAGGTGGGATGATCACTTGAGTAGGGGAAGCAGAGGTTACAGTGAGAAGAGATTGTGCCACTGCACTTGAACCTCCGGGGTGACAGAGTGAGACCTTGTCTCAAAAACAAACAAACAAATCAAAATAAAATTGGGCTTGCACGAGTGGGTTCATTTATCTTTCTCTTCTGCTATGTGAGGAACACTATTCCTGTACTCTGGAGAATGCAGCACTCAAGCCACCATCTTGTAAGTGAATAGCAGGCCCTCAGCAGACACAAAACCTGCCAGTGCCATGATCTTGGATTTTGCCATCTCCAGAAATGTGAGACATAAGTTTTTATTCTTCATAAATTACCCATGCTCAGGTATTCTGGTATAGCAGCACAAAAAACAAGACAAAAGCTGTGTGGGCCTGCATAAGAACTTCAATTAACTTCTCATTCTCTAAACAAAACACAGAAATTGGAGATATGCAGAGGGACACACACACACACACACACACACACACACACGCATGCACACACACCCCTAGTCTTATTTCTTTTCTTTTTTTTGTTGTTATACTTTAACTTCTGAGGTACATGTACAGATCATGCAGCATTGTTACCTATGCATACATACGCCATGGTGGTTTCCTGCAATGATCCCTCTGTCACCTACATTAGGTATTTCTCCTAATGTTATCCCTCCCCAATCTCCCAACCCCCTACTATCCCTCTCCTAACCCCCTACCCCCCAACAGACCCCAGTGTTTGATGTTCCCCTCCCTGTGTCCATGTGTTCTTATTGTTCAACATCCACTTATGAGTGAGAACATGCGGTGTGTGGTTTTCTGTTCTTGTGTCAGTTTGCTGAGAATGATAGTTTCCAGATTCATCCATGTCCCTACAAAGGACATGAACTCATATTTTTTATGGCTGCATAGTATTCCATGGTGTATATGTGTCACATTTTCTTTATCCAGTCTACCATTGATGGACATTTGGGTTGGTTCCAAGTCTTTGCTATTGTAAACAGTACCACAATAAACATACAGGTGCATGTGTCTTTATAATAGAACAATTTATAATCCTTTGGCTATATACCCAGTAATGAGATTGCTGGGTCAAATGGAATTTCTATTTCTAGATCCTTGAGGAATCACCACACTGTCTTCCACAATGGTTGAACTAATTTACACTCCCACTAGCAGTGTAAAAGTATTCCTTTTTCTCCACATCCTCTCCAGCATCTGTTGTCTCCAGATTTTTTAATGATCATCATTCTAACTGGTATGAGATGGTATCTCAATGTGGTTTTGATTTTCATCTCTCTAATGACCAGTGAAGATGAACATTTTTTCATGTTTGTTGGCCACATAAATGTCTTCTTTTGAAAAGTGTCTGTTCACATCCATCATCTTGTTTTTTTATTGTAAATTTGCTTTAGTTCTTTGTAGATTCTGGATATGAGCCCTTTGTCCAATGGGTACCTTGCAAAATTTTTTCCCATTCTGTTGGTTGCTGGATCATGCTAATGATTGTTTCTTTTGTCATGCAGAAGCTCCTAAGTTTAATTAAATCCCGTTTGTCTATTTTGGCTTTTGTTGCCATTGCTTTTGATGTTTTAGTCATAAAGTCCTTGTCTATGCCTATGTCCTGTATGAGACTGCCTAGGTTTTCTACCAGACTTTTTATGGTGTTAGGTCTTATCTTTAAATCTTTAATCCATCTCGAGTTAATATTTGTATAAGGTTGAGGGCGTGTATTCTCTTCCCAAGTCCACAAGGGGGTACAGATTCAAAGGTAAGAACTTCCCAGCACCATACCTCCACCCATGTCTCCATCTGGGGACTAGAGGTCTTTGCATAAACTTTTGCCCACATGAGAAAATATCAAAGATCAATCACTCCAGCTGAAGTTTAAAGGAACTCCTTTCATAGGCTGGGAAACTTAAAGGGGTTGGGAAGACTTCTCAGGTTAAAAGTCCCTGTCCCCCACATCCAGGTGAACTCCATATCTGGATTCCCTTCAATGACCTCATGGAAGCTGCTTTTCTATTTATTTATTTTTTCTCTCTTTCTGCCTAAATAAATCACTTTCTGTGATATTTACTTGCAAGTGCACTGCGCCCAGTGGTGTACTCTCCCTCATTCTTGGGTGAGTGAGGGACCAAGATCCTAGAAGAAAATAGCCCACTGGGGAGTGAGCTGAGCCTCCCCCTGGTCCCAGTCCCGGAACCAGCCGCAGTTTGACAAGCCAGCCAGGAGGAGCTAGGGCATAACTGGACCCCTTCTTGACACTTTACACTAAAATTAACTCCAGATGGATTAAAGACTTAAACATAAGACCTAACACCATGAAAACCATAGAAGAAAATCTAGGCAAAACCATTCAGGATATAGGCGTAGGCAAGGACTTCATAACCAAAACACCAAAAGCACTGGCAACAAAAGCCAAAATAGACAAATGGGACCTAATCAAACTCCACAGCTTCTGCATGGCAAAAGAAACAGTCATTAGAGTGAATCGGCAACCAACAGAATGGGAAAAAATTTTTGCAATCTACCCATCTGACAAAGGGCTGATATCCAGAATTTACAAAGAACTAAAACAGATTTACAAGAAAAAAACAAGCCCATTCAAAAGTGAGTGAAGAATATGAACAGATACTTTACAAAAGAAGACATACATGAGGCCAACAAACATATGAAAAAATGCTCATGATCACTGGTTATTAGAGAAATGCAAATCAAAACTACATTGAGATACCATCTCACGCCAGTTAGAATGGCGATCATTAAAAAATCTGGAGACAACAGATGCTGGAGAGGATGTGGAGAAATAGGAACACTTTTACACTGTTGGTGGGAGTGTAAATTAGTTCAACCATTGTGGAAGACAGTGTGGCGATTCCTCAAGGACCTAGAAATAGAAATTCCATTTGACCCAGCAATCCCATCACTGGGTTTATATCCAAAGGATTATAAATCGTTCTGCTGTAAGGACACATGCACACTGATGTTCACTGCAGCACAGTTTACAATAGCAAAGACCTGAAACCAACCCAAATGCCCATCAATGATAGACTGGACAGGGAAAATGTGGCACATATACACCATGGAATATCATGCAGCCATCAAAAGTGATGAGTTTGCGTCCTTTGTAGGGACATGGATGAACCTGGAAACCATCATTCTCAGCAAACTGACACAAGAACACAAAATCAAACACCGCATGTTCTCACTCATAGGCGGGTGTTGAACAATGAGAACACATGGACACAGGGAGGGGAGCACTATACAGTGGGGTCTGTTGGGGGAAATAGGGGAGGGATAGAGGGGGGTGGGGAGTTGGGGAGAGATAGTATGGGGAGAAATGCCACATATAGATGAAGGGGAGGAAGGCAGCAAATCACACTGCCACGTATGCACCTATGCAGCAATCTTGCATGTTCTTCACATGTACCCCAAAACCTAAAATGCAATTAAAAGAAAAGAAAAAAAAAAGAAACTGTTACTTCGGAGGTGGTAAGTGAGTGGGACCCCTCTCACATGCAATCTGTCCTGTCGCTTTAAGGAAACCATGCCAGCCTGAGGAGGCAGGGCTCAGCAGGGCCTGGTTGCTGATCCATGCCCCAGCCTGTTTTTAAGGGGTGAAGGCCAGACAGATGCAAAGGTGTTCTTTTTTCCAAACTGGCTTTCGCGCTCTCTTGCTCTCTCTCTCTCTCTCTCTCTCTCTCCCTCTCTTTCTCTCGGCTGTTTTCTCTGAGCCAAGTACCTGCAGAAGGTGGGGCAGGCAGATGCTATCTGCAGAATCTGGGAGGGACTAGCCATGTGTTCCTGTCGTGTGTGTCCTGGCCATTGGGCTGGCACTGAAGGGGAAGGAGCGCCAAGCACTCTCCCTGGGCCTTCGCTCACCGGCCCTTATGTCCTGGCCAGGAACTGGGACCGCAGGACTGCTGCTCCTGGTCCAGGAACTGGGGCCTGCATGGAACTGGGTGCAGTATTTTCATTCAGGGGAGGCTTAAGGAAGCTCTCCGGCATGTTCTTAGAAGAAACTGCCTGTCAGCACTGTGGGTTAAGGTGTAGGACCTGTAGCTGCTGGGTCACTGGTTCAAATCACTGATGGAAACAGTCTTGAAAGAGGGGAATCTTTTGGGGAATCCAGAAGCTGAAGGCTATGGGACTTTCTTTTTTGTGTATAATTTGTCTTGCTCAGGATTGGCTCTCTCTATGGCAGAACTTCTCCATCTAGAAGATCATAGTCAAATTGGGTCCTAGAATTTTCCTATCATGGAAAATGGGGTGGGGAAGGAGGTCTGGGTCCTGAGGGCATTGTTCCAGCCTCAGCCATGCAGCCCCATCTTCTTTGAATTGTGTGCTCTGTGGCCCCTCCCTAGAAGTTTACCCTCCTAGGGTAGTTTTATAGTCAGGTCTGTGTAAATTGGGCTTTTGCCAGAGAATTTTAGTACCCATCTCACAAGCCTCACTGGTCTGGTTCAGGGACACTTTGGTATGAACTACCCATCCCAGCAGTCCACATGTCTTTATGTCGTCACTAAAGGCATGCAGACAGTGAGTGTGAGTACCCATGGTGCTAGTATTGTGATTAAGCTCAGCACATGGGAGGCCCCAAAGATGATCACTCATCTTGGGCATATGGAAATTATGAGGTACTGACTGGGGGACTCCCCAGATCCTGCGCTCTATCTGAGAGATGCCTCAGATAGAGCGATTGCAATTAATAACCAGGGATGTGGGCATCCCTTGTGTTCTATTTCAAATGGGTCCTACTCTTCCCAAAATAAAATCACCACTAAAATGTATACTGGAGAATTGGGACCAATTTAACACACAATCTTTGAAGAAGCAGCAGCTCATTTTTCTCTGCCAAACAGCATGGCCAAAATATACCCTGCCAAGTAGAAAAACCTGGCCTCCTAAGAGAAGTATAGATTATGACACTATTTTACAATTAGACCTTTTTTGTAAAAGTGAGGGTAAATGGTTTGAGGTCTGCTTTGTGCAACTTTTCTTTTCTCTAAGGAATAAGTCTCAGTCCAGGCGTGGTGGCTCACGCTTGTAATCCCAGCACTTTGGGAGGCCGAGGTGGGTGGATTACCTGAAGTCAGCAGTTCAAGACCAACCTGGCCAACATGGTGAAACTCCGTAAAATAAATAAATAAATAAATAAATAAATAAATAAATAAATAAGGAATAAGTCTCAGCTCTGTCAGGCCTGTTCCCTATACCCTACTCAGCCCTCCTCAGGACTACCTCCACATTTGGGACTCCCTGTGGCTACTACCTCCATCAATGACAACCAGGGCTCCTCAGCCCCCATATCCCAATAGAAGCTAGGGAGGGCCGAGATGGCCAAGGCATCTCAGGCTACTAGGATGCCCAGACTCTGCCCCATACAGGCAGTAGGAGGAGAATTTGGCCCAACCAAGGTGCATACACCCTTCTCACTTTCTGACTTAAAGCAAATTAAGGTGGACTTATGAAAGTTTTCAGATGACCCAGACAAGTAGACAAATGTTCTGCAGGGTCTGGGTCAGTCCTTCAAATTAGACTGGAAAGATATCATGCTATTGTTTAATCAAACCCTAACCAGCAATGAGAGAGAGGCTGTTCTAGCAGTGGCTCAAGAGTTTGGGGACACCTGGTACCTTAGTCAAATACATGACCTAATGACACCAGAAGAAAAGGATAGCTTTCCTACAGGTAAACAAGCAGTCCCTGGAATGGAACCTAGCTGGGATCCTGATTCAGAATAGGGGGACTGGAGCCGTAGGCATTTCTTAACCTGCATACTTGAGGGATTAAGGCAAACTATGAAGAAGCCCAAGAGCTATGCAATGTTATCCACTATAACTCAGGGAAAGGAAGAAAACCCAACAGCTTTCCTTGAGCCATTGTAGGAGGCCTTAAGAAAGTATATTCCCTTGTCAATAGACTCCACTGAGGGTCAGTTAATACTAAAGGACAAGTTTGTTATGCAGTCAGCAGCAGATATTAGGAGGAGGCTACAGAACTAGGCTTTGGGGCCAGAACAGAGTCTAGAATCATTACTGAACCTCACAACCTTGGCATTTGATAATAGAGACCAGGAGAAACAGGCTGAAAGGAATAGGAGAGACCAGAGAAAAGCTGCTGCCTTAATCATGGCCTTAAGGCAAACAGACCCAAGGGGCTCAAATGAGGGTAAGGCTCCGGTTAGTCACCAGTCTGTCAGAGCTTGCTACCAGTGCGATCTGAGGGACATTTTATAAGACATTGTCCCCAGAGGAATGGACCACTACCTCATCCTTGCCAACTGTGCCAAGGGGATCACTATAAAGCACACTGTCCCAGGGGATGAATGTTCCCAGGGCCTGAGGTGTCTAACCAGATGACCCAACTGCAGGACTGAGGGTGCCCAGGGCAAGTGCCAGCACTAGCCATCACCCTCACAGAGCCGGGTAAAGCTAATCATAAAAGACCAGGTGGTTTATTTCCTCCTGAACACTGGCACAGACTTCTCCATATTACTTTTCTGTCCTGAACAGTTGTCCTCTAAGTCTGTAACTATCTAGGAGTCCTAGAACAAGCAATCTCCCAATATTTCTCTCAGCCCCTAGGAAATGCTTTATGGACAGCCCTTTCTTACTAAAAATCTTGTATTAAACAAGAAAACAGCAGATTTAATAAAAGATATAACCTCCTTGGGTGAGTACCATCCGGCTCTTAAAACTTTACCTGAGGGACACCGTAGGGAAAAAGGGAAAGCGTTGTTCTGTCCTGGAGACTTGGTGCTTGTTAAATCTCTCCTTTCAGACTCTCCTTCTCTAGGCCCATATGGGGAAGGACCCTTTTCAGTTATTCCGTCTACCCCAACAGCAGTTAAGGTGGTGGGAATTGACTCATGGATTCATCACACTCAGCTGAAGCTTTGGATACCTCCTGAAGAAAGTAATAAACCCTCTACTCTGCAGCCTGAAGTCCCAGGAGACGACCCTTCCTACACCTGCTAGCCGTTACAGGATCTGCATCTGCTCTCTGACAAGATCCCCAGGAAAGTAACTACTCATGAGTCTAATTTATATGCTGGCATTAACAGGACTATAACTCTTAACTTTGCTATCTCTCAAACTCCAATTATCCTTTCACAAAAGGGTGGGGGGATGAAATAATAGAAAAACTTCATACTGGCATTAGAAAAGTTACTACCTCTATTCGGTTACTATAAGCTAATATTAGGAGTTAGTTAATAACATAAAAGGTTGCTAATTCTCTCTGCAAAGGCAGCTCACTCTTCAAAACAGCTTAATTCTTTAGCTGCCATAGCTCTTCAAGGTAGAAGGGCCTTAAATCTGCTAAAAACAATCCTGGCCAACATGGTGAAATCCCATCTCTACTAAAAATACAAAAAATTAGCTGGGTGTGGTAGCGCACTCCTGTAGTTCCAGCTACTCAGGAGGCTAAGGCAGGAGAATTACTTGAACCTGGCAGGCAGAGGTTACAGTGAGCCGAGATTGTGCCACTGTACTCCAGCCTGGCACCTGGTGAAGGAACGAGACTCTGTCTCAAAAAAAAAAAAAAATCTGCTAAAAACAGAGAGAGAGGGAACTTGTCTCTGTAGGAAGAAATGCTGCTATTTTGTAAACCAATTAAGTGTTGTTTCAAATAAAGTTAAAGAACTCAGGAATTAATCAAACACAGGGATAAAAATCTTCAAGAAATAGTATCCTGGAGCTTGGCTTAACAATTGGCCATCCTGGCCTGTTTATAATCATTCTATAATTATTGGCCTCTGGGCTTGTCATCTTTAACCTTCTTGTTACATTTGTTTCTTCAAGAACCATAAGGCCACAAATAATCCTGCCACTGGAACCCTGGATGTCCTTGGCTCATGAGCTCTATTGTGGACCTCAGGATCAACCTGCACCCCTGAAAGTCTCCCCTCTGGAGGAAACCTCAACTGCAGGACCCCTTCTATGCCCCCTTTCAGCAGGAAGTAAAGAGTGATCGACACCCGTGTATCCCAACAGCAGTTGGGCTTTCCTGTTCAGAGGAGGGACTGAAGGAATGTAATCTCCTCCTGGATCCATAAGGATGTGTAGTTTCAAAGGCAAGAACTTCCCAGTGCCATACCTCAACCCACGTCTCCATCCAGGGACTAGAGGTCTTTGTTTAATCTTTCACACATTTGGGAAAATATCAAAGATCAATCACTCCAGCAGAAGTTTAAAGGAACTCCTTTCACAGGCTGGGAAACTTAAAGTGAATGGGAAGAACTCCCAAGTTAAAAGTCCCTGTCCCCTACATCTGGGCAGACTCCATATCTGGATTCCCTTCCATGACCTTGTGGAAACTGCTTTTATCTCTATCCATTTCTTTCTCCTTTTTCTCTCTCTCTGCCTAAATAAATCACTTTCTGCAAAACTCTTAGGAGTCTGATATTTACTTATGAGCACACTATGCTCAGTGGGGTTCTCTCTCCCATTCTTGGGTGAGTGAGGGACTAGGAGTCTGAAAGAAAACAGCCAACTCGGGGAGTGAGCTGAGCCTCCCCAGGGTCCTGGAACCTGGCCACAAGGTGTAAGTAAGAGGTCCAGTTTCTTTCTGCATATGGCTAGCCAGTTTTCCCAACACCATTTATTAAATAGGGAATCCTTTTCCCATTGCTTGTTTTTGTCAGGTTTGTCAAAGATCAGATGGTTGTAGGTGTGTAGCATTACTTCCAAGGCCTCTGTTCTGTTCCATTGGTTTATATCTCTTGTTTTGGTACCAGTACCTGCTGTTTTGATTACTGTAGCCTTGTAGTATAGTTTGAAGTTAGGTAGTGTGATACCTCCAGCTTTGTTCTTTTTGCTTAGGATTATCTTGGCTATGCAGGCTCTTTTTTGGTTCCATATGAAATTAAGGTGTTTTTTTCCAGTTCTGTGAAGAAGGTCAGTGGTATCTTGATGGGAATAGCATTGAATCTATAAATTATTTTGGGCAGTATGGCCATTTTCATGATATTGATTCTTCCTAATCATAAGCATGGAATATTTTCCCATCTGTTTGTGTCCTCTCTTATTTCCTTGTGCAATGTTTTGTAGCTCTCCTTGAAGAGGTCCTTCATGACCTTTGTTAGTTGTATTCCTAGGTATTTTATTATCTTTGTAGCAATTGTGAATGGCAGTTCACTCATGATTTGGCACCTTCAGCAAAGTCTCAGGATACAAAATCAATGTGCAAAAATCACAAGCATTCCTGTATACCAATAACAGACCCCTAGTCAAATTTCTAATTAAATTTAATGCACAATTGTTGAATGAGTGTTAAATGCCAGAAACATAGGTGGGTAATACGCTTTCTAGAACAATCACATATAGATTACTACAAGCAAAGTATTCAAGTTCTCATAATAATTTACATGTACATGTTAATATACATGAGAACTTGAATACTCTGCTTATAGTTGCGTAGGTCTTAGTTTCCTCTTCTGTAGGTAACTGAATGGCAAAAATAGCACCTATCATATGAAATGCCTCTGAAAAGTAAATATGAAGATAGGATTGCCCTCAGGCAGTTGAATGTTGAAAGAGATGGATATTAAACATGTAAAAATTTATCACTAAAGTGAAACAAGCATCATATACACTCATAGCAAGTCAGAAAAACAATTCGAAAAAAACTTGAAACCAGAAGCGCTTAGATCAAGCTATTTCATACATGGATTAAAAATACCAAAATTGCAAATCTATCAATCATGAAAGCTTAACAGGTCACTAGACGTGGCTACTAAAAATTAAACATATATGACCCATCTTAAGGAAAACACAAGTCAAAACAACTTAACATGTTTCAATATTAAGCTAAAATTACTTTTTATTATCCTTTGTACATATAGCTTATTGTTATACAAAATCTTAATGATTGTATATGTAGCTTACTTTATCAAAAAAACTTTACATTACTAAAAACATAATTAATGTATATATTTTTAAAAGTCATACAAAAGTTTCACCATTCCATAATTATTGCTGCATATATTAAAACTGGTTTTATACATTGTTAAATTCATTCAACATTCATTAAATATTTGAGTGATTCACATATGCTTGATACTGAGGTTAAAATTAGAAAAACACAGACTAGATCTTTTAACACACTGAGCTTATAATTCAGTTGGCAGAAGAAGAAAAGGAGCAAACAATAATCTGTGCCGAGGACCACAAAAGAAGTGCTGAGGGTGATATGATATTACTAACGTAAGTTTAAAAGTTATAATCCGAGAAACCTTCTCAGAAAGCGATAGATGAGCTGAGGTGTCAACAAGTGAGATCTAGCTGTACACAGATATAGGAGTTGCCTGTTGTAAGCAGAGCAAACACAAGAGGCAAATTTGGGGGCAGGAATAAGATTGACATCTTCTGAGAACCAAAAGGATTAAAATACCTTGCTGGTGTTGCTGGAAATTAGAGAGCAACAGAGATTGAATGTGGCAGGAAAAACAAAAAAAGTAGAAACCATATTTCGTAGAACTTCACAGGCTATGTTGGGAGTATGAATTTTATCTGATGAGTAATGTGAAGATATTGGAAACCCCCAAATGAAAAATTCCAATAAATGAATATAAATTAGTTTAGTAATTATGCCTATTTATACATTAATCAACCAAATATGTAGTATTTAAGTCTCAAACACAGTAGAAATTTGATTATCTGTAATGAGGCATATTTTGTTATATTGTAGCAAAAAGATATTACAGGTTTACCTTCTATTACTTAATACTGCAACAATGATATTTAATACTTAAACCTTACAGAGAGGCAGACAAAAACCCTTAGATACTCAGTCAAAATACAATATTGTGTTGGGCTATGGGACAGAAGTAAGACATTAACTAACATCCTTCATAAAGATCAATATTACTCTGTTTTTCTGCTTTTTACTACCAACTCTTTCCTTTTATTTATATTTTTGTTTTGAAAGAGGCTCTCACTCTGTCATCTAGGCTAGAGTGACATGATGTGACCAAGACTTTAAGTCATCAAAGACTAAACACATTTAGTTCAAAAGGGAGACTAGATAATTTTGCGAGTTACAGAAAACAATGTGCTGAATTTTCAATTAATTTGAAACCAACAAAAAAGCTTCTATATTTTAGTATCACTTGTGAAAACAACAGGTTATTTTCTGTATTTTCTGATTAGAGATGAAAAGCATCTCTAATCCAACCCCGTTTACAATACAACCATTAATAAGGGCATACAAAACTAGTTCACACACTTTCCAGATTTTATTTCCAAATTCTATGTGATGGCTTAATGCTTAACTTCAACACATCAATATTTTAACCTATTAATACATATATATTTAAACTTATTTTTATAAACTTTTGAAAGTTTAACTTATAGTTTATTTTGATCATATGTTAACAATTTCTTTTTTGTTACAATAATCTAAGCATCAAAGAGACTTAACATTTTGGATTTCTCTTAAACCAAAAAAATTGTCATGCTGAAAATTCTGTAATATCTAGACCATTTACTTTAGGATAAATGACAAATATTCAAGAGGAAGTTAATGAAAAGACAAAATTATATCTTTTATTAATACAAATCAAATGAAGTAAAATTGAGTTTGTGATTGTCTCATTACCATATTCTAATCTGCTAAGTTTATCAATCTAGAAATGTTAATGGTAATAAAATAGCTAATATTTACTGACTGTGTCAAAGAATAATTTATTTTAGTTAAAAACATGACATACATATATAGCATGGACATGCATCAAATATTTACTCAACTTATTAATGGAAAAACCAGCAGGAAAGTAAAACTTGTTAAAAGTACAATTCAAAAAGAAGAGGATTATATAGTCAGTCTTAAAAGGCATGCTGAATAAGTCCACTAAATTAGAAACAATACTGGTTAACATCATAAAGGGTAATAAACCATGATTTTTGAAGGTTATACTATTAATTGACTGTAAGTCACTTAAATCATTACTGGAGAAAAACCACAAACTAAAATCTAACTTAACAGATTTTGAACCTTAATAAATGGTGAGTATTAATTCAAGCAAATGTGCATTCTGTGGACTCCAAACTAAAGGGAAGTAAATAATCCTTGGTTGGAGACTGTTAGATGATGCTGCAATTAACATTGAAAGGTTATGCAGCTGGGCCGGGCAAGGTGGCTCACACCTGTAATCCCAGCACTTTGGGAGGTTGAGGCAGGAGGATCACAAGGTCAGGAGATCAAGACCATCCTGGCCAACTTGGTGAACCCTGTCTCTACTAACAATACAAAAAAATTAGCTGGGCATGGTGGCACACGCCTGTAGTCCCAGATACTTGGGAGGCTGAAGCAGGAGAATTGCTTGAACTCAGGAGACGGAGATTGCAGTAAGCCGAGATTGCACCACTGTACTATAGCCTGGGTGACAGTGCAAGACTCCATCTCCGGAAAAAAAAAGAAAAAAAAAAAAAAAAGGTATGCAGTCATCTTTGCATCTACTTGGTAGTTTGAAATAATTTTCTTAACATGACTTTATGCTATGCATGCATTCTCCAAGCTCCTTTAATGTATGAGTCATTGAATTGCTGAATTGTTGCTGCAACCTCATACGGTAGGTGCTATTGTTCCATCCTCATTTTTTTGTGAAAAGGAAACTGAGGCACAGATGTTGGCATAAAATCATATAGTCTGGTGCTCTTGGAGCACCCCTCCCACCTTGTATTATTCATCTTTATCGTTTCAATATATAGCAGCATGACATTCCTCATCGTTTAAACATATACCAGCATGACATTTACAAAATATTCTGGATTTCTTACTATATCTTCTTTATAGAAAGTTTGAGTAAGATACTAGCCTTGGATGTTTATTATAAATGCTAAAATATGCACACAGCGAGAGACTTTCTTTCTGTTCTCTATTTGCTTTCACTATTGCATCATTCTAATGAGAAATATAATTAATAATTTACTAAACAAATGGACATTAGTTAAGTACTTAAGATGTAACAGGCACAGGATTTAGAATCTTCACTAAATAAGTTAATAGAGAATGTCTGTCAAGAAAAAGAAAAAAATAATTATTATTCCAGAAGGAAGTTCTAAGGTGCAAGAAAGACCAATAAACAAAGAAAAGAAAACACATATGTAAATATAAATAAATATTAAGTGGTAAAATATTGACTCCATGTCTTTAATCCTCTCTTACACATCATGGTTATTTTTTTAGATATAGGGATGAAAACATAAACTATTATTAAGCAAGAAGTTATGAATAGTTATGAAAAACTGCATAGAGGTGCTCAGATTTAAAGTTGTCTAAGAAATTGCATTGCACATAAAAAGGGTAAAATTTCTTATTTATTTCTTACATAAATTGTACCTTTTAAGTGAAAAAATAGAGGGAATAACCGTCCAAATTCCATATGAGTAATGTTATTTTTAAAAATAATCATTCGATGGAAGGAAACAACATTCAAAAAAAAGCATAAAGTATTTTGAAAAGTGGTTTCAAGTTTCATCACAATACATGGAAATATGCCCAACTTTTTCTATCAGATGGTGATTTTTTTTTCAATTTGAGAAAGAAGAATGATTTATAAATATGTGCTGTTTAGAAAAAAAAAATTGTAACACATGAATAGTCAGTTTGATAGTAAAATAACAAGAAGTGATATATGAGGTAAAGAGTAGCCCCCAAGAAATTATGTAGTTAAATTAATGTTTTACAAAGTTAAAAATCATTATTAGGATACAGAGGGTAACCATTAAAAGTTCAATCATTAAGTGTGCCATTAAAGAGTTAAAATTTTCATGCCTTTGAGTACACAGGCTCAGAATATATAAGGTAAATATGTATATAAAGAGAAATTGATAAATGATTATATCTGATATTTTATTGTATTTATATATATTATATATTACAATTAATACAATGCTTCTTGGAACCATGAAAGACCAAGAAGATCTAATGTTGGTAAAGTTGTAGAAGAGTTGAACATATATAAAAATTGATATCCAACATTGAAAACATACATATTCCTTTAAGGTAATCGTGTAACATTTTAACAATTGTTACTAGAGTCCACAAACAAGTCACAATAAATAACAACATACAAAAAACAGAACATATCTTCTGACAAGATTCAACTAACTTAGAATTTATTTTTAATTAAAACTTCTTTATTTTTGCAATTTTATTTTTGAATGCTTAGAATGAGTTTAAGAAGAAGAAAGTATTTCTAGTAGGAGGTACTAATAAATGGTGTCAATCTTTCCTGAAAATTCAACCAATATTCACCAAGATTGACCTCAGTATGGGGCATAAAACACACTGTAACAAATTTAAAGACCAGAAATCATACAATGTGCTCTTAGAAAAAAATGGATGTAACCTAGAAATCAGTAATATAAAGATAACTGGAAAATTCAAAAATAAATGGAGATTAAGAAACACACTTCTAAATAACATATTGGTCAAAGAAGAAATCACAAGAGAGATTTAAAAATATTTCAAACTACATGAAAATGAAAACACAATTTGTCAAAATCAGTGGGATGCGGTGAAGGTAGTGTAATGAAAATTCAACACATGAAATTTATACCATGGAAATATATATCAGAAAAAAAGAAGTATCTAAAGTAAATATTCTAAGTTTATACTTAGTAAACAAAGAGGAGCAAATTAAATCCAAAATAAGCAGAAGAAAATAAATAATAATAATTAGAGCAGAAATCAATGAAACTGAAAACAGGAAATCAGTGGAGAAAATCAATAAAATGAAAAACTGGTTCTCTAAAATGATCAATAAAATAGTAAGCCTTCGCCCAGGGTAATGAAGAAAAAAAAGCGGAGAGGACATGATTTACAAGATGAGAAATTAGAGAGAGAACATCATTTCGGATCTTGTGAACATCAAGAGGATATTACGTATATGTGTACAAATTTGGTAACCTAGATGACAAAAGATGCCAAAACTTACAGTGGAAAAAGTAGACAATTCAAATAGGCCTATATCTATTTTTAAAAGCTGAATTTATAACTGATAAACCTCTAAAACAGAAAGCAGCAGCACCAGATGAGTTCACTGGTAAATTCAACCAATGTTTAAAGATTTTAACATTACACTAATCCTATACAATGCCTGTCAGAGGACGGAAGCAGAGAGAATACTTCCTAATTCACTTTATATAGCTAGTATTACCCTAACACCAAAACTATACAAATACATTGCCAGGAAAAAAAAAAAAAAAAAACTACACACCAACATAACTCATGAATACAGATACAAAAATGCTAAGCAAAATAACCAACTAATTTCAATTATATATTAAAACAATTATACACCACAAACAAATGAGATTTTTTTTCAGATATGCAAGGCTACTTCAACATTTGAAAATCAACTAATGCAATGCATCATATCAATATGTTAAAAAATAAAAATCACATGATCATATCAATAGATGCAAAATAAGTACTTTACAAATTCCAATACCCATTTATGATTAAAAAAATAAATTTCAGTAAACTAGGAATAGAGTGTAACTTTCTTAACTTGATGAATAATATTTATAAAAAACCTACAGCTATCATCATACTTAATGGTGAGGAATTTGAAGCTTTCCCATTAAGATAAAGGCAAGGCTGTCTCACTACTTTTTTTCAACATCATATTGAAAGTACTAGCAAATGCAGTAAGAAAAGAAAAGGGAATAATAGGTATGCAGACTGCAAAGGACAAAATAAACCTGTCTTTTTTTCACAGCAGATATGATCACCTATGCAGACAATTCAAAATAATTGATTTAAGAATAGCTTATAAGCAATTAACTTATAAGCTAATAAGCGATTGTAGCATGCTTGTAGTATACAAGGTTAATATATTAACAAAAGTTAATTAAAAGTGATACAAAAGTCAATCACTTTTCTATATATGAGCAATGAACAAGTTAAATTTGAAACAAAAACAATAAAATCATTTACACTAGCATTCCCAATAACGAAATATTTATATATGAATCTGAAAAAATACATATAAGATCAATATGAGAGAAAGTAAAAAACTCTCATGAAAGACATTTAAAAAACTAAATAAATATAGAAACACTTTTTGTTCATATGTAGAAAGAGTGAATATTGACACAATGTCGGTTCTTCCCAACTTGGTTATAGATTAAATGAAATTCCAATGAAAATCTCAACAAGTTATTATGTGAATATTAAAAAACAAATCCTAAAGTTTATATGGAGAGGGAAAAAGTGCAAAAGAGCAAGCACACATCGAAAGAGAAGAGCACAGTTGGAAAATTGACACTACCTGACTTCAAGACTTACTATAAAGCTTTAATAATAAAGACAGTGTGGTATGGACAAAGTAACAGAAAAATAGATCAGTGGAACAAAATAGAGAACCCAGAAATAAACCCACATAAATATATAGTCAACTGACCCTTAAAAAATAAGTAAAAGCAATACAATAGAGCAAAAATAGCCTTTTTACTGAACAAATGAACATCCACATTCACAAAATAGAATCTCAATGAAGACCTTACACCTTTCACAAAAATTAACTCATAGTGAATAATGTGTCTAAATGTAAAACACAAAACAATAAAACTCCTATAAATAACATGGAAGAAAATCTAGATAACCATGGCTATGAAGATAGCTTTTTAGATACAGCATTATAGGTGTAATCTATAAAAAAAAAAAGTGATGAGCTTCAATGAAATGAAAACTTCTGTTCTGAATAAGACAATGTCTAGATAAGAAGAAGACAAGGCAAGACTGGGAGGGAATATTTGGAAAGGCAAATCTGAGAGAGGACAGTTATCTAAAATATACAATGCACCCTTAAAATACAAGAATAAACAATCTTACTGAAAAAATGGGCTGAAGATCTTAAAAGACACGTTACTTTATTTAAAGAAGATTATACAGATGGCAAATAAGCAATGACAAGATGGTACACATCATATGTCATCAGAAAAATGTAAATTAAAACAATGAGATACTACAATGGGTCTGTTAGAATGGCACAAATCTGGAAAACTGACATCAAACGCTCTTAACTTGTGGAGGATAAAGGGCTCTTATTCATCGTTGTTGAAATGTAAAATGTTAAAGCTATTCGGAGAGACAGCTGGGTAGTTTCTTACAAAACTAAACATACTCATTACATGACACAGCAATTGCACTCTTTGGTATTTATCCAAAGGAGTTGAAAACTTTTATCTTCTCAAAAACCTCTATATAAAGTTTTGTAGCAGCTTTATTTATAATTGCCAAAACTTGGAAGCAATCAAAATGTCCTTCAGTAGGCGAACAAAGGAAAAATAAAAACTGGGACATTCAGGCAATGGAATATTATTCAATGCTAAAAAGAAATAAGCCATTAAGTCATGAAAAAACACAGATTAACTTTAAATGCATATGACTAAGCAAAAGAAGACAATTTCAAAAGACTATATACTGAACAATTTATGTGTGATACTACAATTAACACATGCCATTATTTATCTGTCCAAACCTATAGAATGTATAACATATGAGTGAACTCTAATGCTGGGGCCAGGTGTGATGGATCATGTCTCAGAAGTAGAGGGTGTTCTGTGCTGTGATTGCACCAATGAACTCCAGCTTAGGGGATACAGTGAGAACCTGTCTCAGTAAAAAAAAAAGAGTGAACCCTAATGTAAACCAGGGACTTTGGGTTATTATGATGTATCAACTTAGGTTCATCAGTTGTAACAAATGTACCACTCTGATGGAGGATGCTGATAATGAGGGAGGTTATGCACATGTGAAAGCAAGGGAGATATGAAAAATCTCTGTAGATTCCTCTTAATTTTCCTGTAAACCTATAGTTTCTTTTAAAAAAATAAAAATCCTTAAAAAAGTCAACTGATAAAATACTAATGATCATTAATTTTAGCAACATAGAAATATTTGTTTACATTTACAGCCACAACTTTCTTTGAATGGGGCAATAACATTTTAATAAGGACCATATTAAAGACAATTTAGTAAAAGAATTTGGAGGAGGTAAATAGAGACGAGTGTCTGAGAAAGCTGTGAGACAAAGCAGTAGTTGAAGAGAAGGAGGGGTCAAGAGAAGAAATTTTTAAATATGGAAAAATAGTTTTCTTTTGCTAGTGAGAAATATCAAGTAGAGATAACATGAAAACATTTATGGGAGAAACAAAGCTAATAGTACAAAAACTCTTCCAGACATTTGCAGATTCATTCCCAAGTTAGTTTATCAAGCCAGCATTCCTGATACCAAACTAATCTACATATTAATATGTCTAATGTAATCAATTTAACATTGTAAGTATAACTTTAGTAAATTAAACTCAGCAAAGTATTAAAATAATATATCATGTCCAAGTAGAATCTATCCCAGGTATGCAAGGTTTGTTAAGCATTTGAAATGTAATCAATGTATTTGATTGCATTAACAAACCAAAGAACAAAAATCATATAATCTGAATAGAGGCAACAAAGCTATTTGGAAAAGTCAACATCCAAACCTGATAAAAATTCTCAACAAACTAAAAAAAGAGGGGATCTCCTTACAAATTGGTTGAAGACATCTATTAAAAAAAAAAAAAAAAAAAAAAAACCTACAGTTAACATGTTTAGTAATAAAAGTATTGATATTTTCCCTTAAGACCACAAAAAACACATGGATGTCTGCTTTCAGCAGCTCTATTCAACATGGTATTGGAGGTTCTAATTACTTCAATAAGGTAAGGAAAAGAGAAAAACAAAAGACATTCAAGTTAGCAAGAAAAAAAATTAATTTTCTTAATTCTTAGATAACTTAATTTCCTCTATAGAAAAATGAGTGAAGTATACAAAAAAAACTACTGAACTAATAAGTGAGTTGGAAATCAGTTGTATTCCTATATATTAGCAACATGCATTTAAACCTTGAATTTTTAATATCACTTAGAAAATATCCAAATATGAAAAAGTTTGAAAATAAATTTGACAAAATTGTACAAGACCTATGCACTAAAAATTTAAAAAATATTGATGAGATAAATTAGATATTTTGATTAATGAAGAGGCTTAACATGTTCTTGGGTCAGAAGACACATTATAAAGGTATCAAATCTCTCCAAATTGACCTATTGATACAATGCAATTACAATTTTTAAAATGCAGCATATTTTATGGTAAAAATTGAAAAGTTCACACTAAAATTTATATAAATAGGCCGTATTAGTCTGTTTTCATACTGCTATAATGAACTACCCAAAACTGAGTAACTTATAAAAGAAAGAGGTTTAATTCACTCACAGTTTCGCATGACTGAGGAGGCCTCAGGAAACTTATAATCATGGTGAAAGGTGAAAGGAAGCCAAGGCACATTCTTCACAAGGGAGTAGTAGAAGAACTGAGCAAAAGGGGAAGAGCCCTTATAAAACCATCAGATCTCCTGATAAAACCATCAGTTCACTCACTATCAGGAGAACAACATGGGGGAAATTACCCTCATGATTTCAATTCCTTTATCCTGGTTTTCCCATTAACACATGAGGATTATGAGGATTACAATTCAAGATGAGGTTTGGGTGGGGCCATAAAGCCTAACCATATCATAGGCAAATAACCTATAATTACCAAAATGTTTTTTAAATATAAAGTTAGAGTTCTTTCATACCTGAATTTAATAATTAGTCAGCATTCAATAAGGAATACAATACAATATTGGCATAAAGACAAATAAATAGGTAAATGAAACAGGGTTATTTAGTGTCAGAAATAAATCCAAACATATGTAGAGATAACTGATTTTCTTGTCTTTTCTTTTTTTTTTTTTTTGGAAGAAAGAAAGAAAAAAAGAATGAAGAGGAAGAAAAAGGAAGAGAAAAAGAGAGAGAGAATGGAAGTATTGCTTTCTTGCCCAGGCTAGAATGCAGTTTAGTAATGGGTATTGAAAACCTCTTTCATACCAATAATTATACTTAATGATGTAGACAGGAAGGAATAAGGGAAGAAAATAACAAACAAGCAGCCAACCAATATTTCATTTAAACCTATGAAATGCTATGCAATTACTGAGGAGTGATTTACTTCCAATTATGTAGTCACTTTTGGAATAGGTGTGAGGTGGTAACGTATGTTTTGTGTATTTGAAGTGGAGAGTTCTATAAATGTTTATTAAGTTTACTTGTTCTGGGTCTGAGTTCAAGTCCTGGATGTCCTTGTTAATTTTCTGTCTCGTTGATCTATAGAATCATTAGCTCTTCTTGATACATTGATCCTTTTGCCATTATGTAATGTCCTTCTTTGCCTCCTTTGATCTTTGTTGCTTTAAAGTCTACTTTATCAGAGGCGAGAATTGCATCTCCTGCTTTTTGTTTATTTGTTTATTTTTACTCTCTGGTTGGTAAATCTTCCTCCTTCTCTTTGTTTTGAGTCTTTGTGTATCATTTCATGTGAGATGGGTCTGGATGCAGCATACCGATGGGTTTTAGCTTTTTATCCAATTAGAATATATATGAGTTTAATACTGCCATTTGATGCTAGCTGGCTGTTTTGCCCATTAGTTGGTGTAAATTTTTCATTGTGTTAATGCTCTTTGCTTTTTGATATATTTTTGGAAAGGCTGATATTGGTTGTTCCTTTATATGTATAGTGCTTCTTTCAGAAGCTCTTATAAAGCAGGCCTGGTGGTGGTGAAGTCTCTAAGTACTTGTTTGTTCGCAAAAGATTTAATTTTTCCTTCACTTATAAAGCTTAGTTTGTCTGGATATGAAATTCTGGGTTGAAAGTTCTTTTCTTTAACATCTTTAAGGATGTTAAATATTGGTCCCCACTCTTTTCTGGCTTGTAGGGTTTCTGCTGAGAGATCTGCTGTAAGTCTGATAGGTTTCTCTTTATGGGTAACCTGACCTTTCTCTCTGGCTGCTCTTAGTATTTTCTCCTTCATTTCAACCATAATAAATCTCGTGGTTATGTGCCTTGGGGTTGGTCTTCTTGAAGAATATCTTTGTGGTGTTCTCTGTATTACCTGGAGTTGAATATCACCCTGCCTTGCTAGGTTGGGAAAGTTTTCCTGAATGATATCCTGGAGAGTATTTTCCAATTTGGATTCATTCTCTTCATCACATTCAGGTACACCTATCAAACGTAAATTAGGTCTTTTCACATAGTCCCATATTTCCTGGAGACTTTGCTCATTCCTTTTTATCCTTTTTTCTCCAATCTTGTCTTCTCATTTCATTTCATTGAGCTGGTCCTCGACTTCTGATATCTTTTCTTCTGCTTGATCAATTCGACTGTGCATACTTCGTGAAGTTCTTATGCTGTGTTTTTCAGCTCCATCAATTCACTTATATTCCTCTCTAAATTGTCCATTCTCCTTAACATTTCGTCAAACCTTTTTTCAAGGTTCTTAGTTTCTTTGCATTGGGTTAGAACAAGTTCTTTTAATTCACAGAAGTTTCTTATCACCCACCTTTTGAAACTTGCTTCTGTTATTGGAACATATTTGTTCTCCATTAAGCCTTGTTCTGTTACTGATGAGGAACTGCGATCCCCTGTAGAAGGAGAGGCATTCTGATTTTGAGTATTCTCTGTCTTTTTAGGCTGGTTTCTTCCCTTCATTATATATTTATCCCTCTGTCATCTTTGTAATTGCCGACTTTCTAACTAGGTCTCTGAGCAGACGTCCAACTTGTTGATTCCCAGCGCCGAAATCTGAGCAATCCACTGCGCCGGCCAAAACAGCGGTGTTAAGATTGATGGTGCTTTTCTGCCCGGGGATCTCTGGACTCTGCATCAAGAACTGCCATGCTAAGGCACCAGCAAAACCGCCACGCCGGCCACAAGAGTTGCCCTGGTGACCTGTGGGGCTCCTCCGCTGGGAATCTCTTGGTCCGTGAACAACAAATATTTGTCTGAAAGTGTGGCGTCCTCTTGTTCTCTGCACTTTCACTGGGAGCTATGAGCCCGAGCTGCTAGTGATCAACCATCTTGGATCTCTCTCTGAGATAACTGATTTTCAACAAAGATGCAAAAGCAATTTGGTGGAAAATGGATAAAAATGAATGGTGGTGTGGAATCACTGGAAATTCATATTCAAAACAAAAAAAAACAAATTTTGACTAATACCTTGAACCATATTCAAATATTAACCCCCAAATTGATCACATACCTAAATAAAAACCTTAAAAGTTTAAAAAGCTCTAAGAAAACATAATAGAAAATCATTTGTGATCATAGGTGTATTAGTTCTTTCTCACATTGCTAATAAAGACACACCTGAGACCGAATAATTTATATAAAAAAATTGACTCAGTTTTTCATGGGTGGGGAGGCCTCAGGAAACTTACAATCATGGTGGAAGGGAAAGCAAACACATCCTTCTTCACATGGCAGCAGGAGAGTGAAGTGAGTGCCCAGCAAATGGGGAATGGCCCTATAAAACCATTCAGATCTTGTAAGAACTAACTCACTATCATGTGAATGGGATGGGGAAAACAACCCCCATGATTCAGTTATCTTCACCTAGTTCCTCCAACCACACATAGGGATTATGAGAATTATAAAACAATTCAGGATGAGATTCAGTTGAAGACACAGCCAAACCGTATCAATGGGTTAGGCAAGGAATTATTATATTAAACATCAAAAATGCAATCCTTGAAAAACAAATTGATAAAATAGACTTTGTAAAAATAAAATTAAAGAGTAGTCTACTAGAGACATTGTTAAGAGAATGAAAAGTCTAGCCACTGACTGTAAGAAAATATTTGAAAAATCATTTATATCATAAAGGGCTTGAATCTAGAATATATGAAAAATGCTTAAAACATAGAAATGGACAAAGGATGGAAGCAGACATACCTCTAAAGATGGTGTATACTGATGACAAGTAAGTAAACAAAAACATTTTTTTTTATTGCATTTTAGGTTTTGAAGTACATGTGAAAAACATGCAAGATTGTTGCAAAGGTGCATACATGGCAGTGTGATTTGCTGTCTTCCTTCCCTTCACCTATATCTGGCATTTCTCCCCACGCTCTCTCTCCCCAACTTCCCACCCCCCGCTGTCCCTCCCCTTTTTTGCCCCAACAGACCCCAGTGTGTAGTGCCGCCCTGTGTCCATGTGTTCTCATTGTTCAACACCCACCTATGAGTGAGAACATGCGGTGTTTGATTTTGTGTTCTTGTGTCAGTTTGCTGAGAATGATGGTTTCCAGATTCATCCATGTCCCTACAAAGGACGCAAACTCATCGTTTTTGATGGCTGTATAATATTCCATGGTGTATATGTGCCACGTTTTCCCTGTCCATTCTATTATCGATGGTTATTTGGGTTGGTTCCAGGTCTTTGCTATTGTAAACTGTGCTGCAATGAACATTCGTGTGCATGTGTCCTTATAGTAGAACGATTTATAATCCTTTGGATATATACCCAGTAATGGGATTGCTGGGTCAAATTGAATTTCTATTTCTAGGTCCTTGAGGAATCACCACACTGTCTTCCACAATGGTTGAACTAACTTACACTCCCACCAACAATGTAAAAGTGTTCCTATTTCTCCACATCCTCTCCAGCATCTGTTGTCTCCAGATTTTTTAATGATCGCCATTCTAACTGGCGTGAGATGGTATCTCAATGTAATTTTGATTTGCATTTCTCTAATGACCAGTGATGATGAGCATTTTTTCATATGTTTGTTGGCCTCATGTATGTCTTCTTTTGTAAAGTATCTGTTCATATCCTTCACCCACTTTTGAATGGGCTTGTTTGTTTTTTTCTTGTAAATCTGTTTTAGTTCTTTATAAATTCTGGATATCATCCCTCTGTCAGATGGGTAAGCTGCAAAAATTTTTTCTCATTCTGTTGGTTGCTGATTCACTCTAGTGACTGTTTCTTTTGAGAAGCTGTGGAGTTTGATTAGGTCCCATTTGTCTATTTTGGCTTTTGTTGCCAATGCTTTTGGTGTTTTGGTCATGAAGTCCTTGCCTACGCCTATGTCCTGAATGGTTTTGCCTAGATTTTCTTCTAGGGTTTTTATGGTGTTAGGTCTTATGTTTAAGTCTTTAATCCATCTGGAGTTAATTTTAGTGTAAGGTGTCAGAAAGAGGTCCAGTTTCTGCTTTCTGCATATGGCTAGCCAATTTTCCCAACACCAAAAAATAATTTTAACCTGGTTGATCAAATAACATGTACAACAATCCCTCATAACATGTGTTTACCTATGTAACAAACCACATCTATCCCAAATCTAAAATGAAGGTTAACAAATATAAATTTAAAACATCATTATATAGGTGTATGCATATTAAACTACAATAAAAGAATCTATTATAAATCTATTAGAAACTCAAACAGACTGACCATAAAAGTTTTATCTGAGATATAGAGGAATTATAGTTGCTAGTGGGAATACATAGTGCTAAATCTAGTCTGGAAAACAGATTTACCATTTCAAGAAATCAGTATATAGACATATATGCTTGCCACATGGCCCAGGAAATTTACATCTAGCTGTTCATCAAAGAGAAATAACAGTCTCTGTCCATAAAAATAATTGCACACAATTGTTCATAGTTAGTACATATGTAAGAGCCAAAAATTCAAAATAACTCAAATAACCATTAACAATTGACCGAATAAATTATTACTATTATTAAGAGAATAAAAAGTCCAGTCACTGACTACAAGAAAATATTTGCAAATCATTTATATCATAAAGGACGTGAATGTAGAATAAATGAAAGTCTCTTAAAACATAGAAATGGACAATGGATGGAAGCAGCAAAATACTACTCAGAAGTGAAAAATAATGAGCTTTTGATAAATTTAACTATGTGGATAAATCTTATAATAATTATGCTGAGAGAGAAAGGCCACTTAACAAAAGCAAATATGCTATATTATTGCATTTATATAAAACTCTAAGAAATATGAACTAATCTGTAATGTCAGAAAGCAGATCAGTACTTGCACTGGGACAGGCGAAAGGGAGCAGGAAGGATTAGGAAGAAGCCAATATTTAGGAGCAGAAAGAATATTTTGTGGGTGATAGATATGTTCGTATATTTGACTGTGGTAGTGAATTCACAGGCATATACATATATCAAAATATCATATACTTAAAATATATGCAGTTTTAAAAAATATATATATATATATATATCAATACAGATGCCAAAAAAATTCCAAGTTGATTGATAACTTCCAACTTGCAATTACCCAGTTTCTAAATATATTACATTATTAATTTAGTTATCATTTGCCATTCTACATTTTAGCATGTCCATTAATAATATGTTCTTTAAAATATTGATTATTATTAGATTACTAAGGGAAACAATAAAAACAACTCAGTATGCAAGATTTTCCAGTGATCCTCATTAATTTTAGGCATATTTTACCCACGTCTAATGGCTGAAATGCATATACTTAGCAAATGCCTAGCAAGGAATGAAAATCCTTACCAAGGCATCATGTAAGAGACCTATAGTATGAGTATGCCAGGTGACTGTGTTCACTTTTAAATATAATTCTTTATTTTTGCTCATTACATATTTAGTTATAATTTTATTACATTATTGATAGTTAAAATAAATTTTTACTTGAATGAATTAACTCCAAAATTTTATGTATAGATGGGCCCTCTTTTGACAGGATAAGAAAACAATCTTAAATAACATTTTTGATCTTTACATTCCCTCAAAGAAAAATCCCTGTCCACATAAATAAATATTAGCCTTTTCCTTTTTGAGAGTAAGAAAAGTGTAATTTACATCAAGTTCCCTGTTGGTTCACCATGAATTGCATTGCTTTGGTCAATTTCTTTGTGGAAAGGACATTTTCTCACAAATGGAACCAGTAGTTATCCATTAGTTCACACAGAAGAATGTATAATATATCTCTTGGAATTGCTTAGTAAGGACCTGTATCTCTGTACAAGGCTGGTTGTGATAGGTGGCAGGTATTGTGAAGAGGGTAATTGGCAGAATGTATAGGGATCTGATATATATCAAATATGGTGGCTTTTTAATAATTTTCATTTATCCTAATCAGCACTCTCCCTTTTATTTTCATTATTTTTCTGTGTGCAATAAATCTCGTGCTTACTCATGGCTGACTAAGGTCCCAAGGAACACTGTTTCTATCTTGTTCTTCATCATCTGTGCATCCAAACCTAGACCTAATGTGGACTTTGAAATAATCATGTTGCTTATAAATACTGAATTTTTAAAATGGCTATTCTGCTATATTGATGGTGGAAAGTGGTTCTAAAAGGCAATTTGGCAATATGCATCAATAATTCAAAGCACTAACACTTTTTATTTGCCAACTTAATTTTTGAAACTATACCCAAACAAAATAATCAGAATGGTGCAAATATGTATGTATAAGGATATTCAGTGCAGCAATGTTAATAATAGAATTAACAAACAAAAGCCAGTATAAAATAAATGACATAACACAGAGGAGAATGAGTTAGTAAGTTATAGCAAAATTATAACATGGAAGAATATGCTGCTATTGAAAATATATTTGTGTGTTATTTTAAAACAAATTAATGTTCTTTCCATCTATCTTGTTCTGGGCTTATCATATGTCCCAAAAACTCTTCTCTGTTTACTTGGGCACTATTTAAATCTCCTTTGTACCTAAGTGGTAAGACTGGGTGTACATTCTTTATTTTTATGAGTCAGTTTTTCTTTTCCGGAGAAAAGTGAGAAAAGGGCTGGGACTTGCTTCAACAGCCAGATGTTTGGAAATTTTCTCTCATTACATATTCTCTCTGAATCTATTAAAAATACTGTATCAGAGTCCACAGTGTTGTCGAGGAGTTTTATGCTAACCTTAGATCTCTGTTTACAGCTAAGCTTTAGGTAATCTATGGAATTAGAATTGGGTATCCAATTACATAGTTGTTAAGTTGCCTTGCTTTAGAAATTTTCCCTTCTCAGTCTCAAGCTTGAGTTATGATAAAGAAAGTATAACTGCATGACTATGTTACTTCAGCTCCAGTCTGGTCACCATGATTGAGCTAAGTGGAGCAATATCAGTTTTTTCTAAATTATATATATTGCTCTCTAACTCTTGTACCTAGGTGAGGTTATTAGTATGATCTTTAATAATTAATTTTTCTAACTGAAACCATTGCTGAAGATTTCAGTGCATCAAATAAATTTTATGCCAACTTCCTATGACTTCTTCCTATTTCTCCTATTTGGTCTGTGGTATATATTGTATTTAGCTGATATTACAGTTTGTTTTACAAGTTATGAATCTTACTCTAGTACCAATAGACTTAAATATTTTACTATTTTAAAACATTATTTTGGAAGAGAGAATCTATTTGGTTTATTTCAAGGTAAGTTTCCTTCCATGTCTAAGCAACCATGACTTCTATAGGGTGAAGACTTCTAATACATACATGTCTGTAGGGGCACAGTTTGGGTGAGCAATTGTTCTTAAGGAAAACAAACTAAACAAAAAACAAAGAGCAAAAAAACCATCAGTTGTTGGGAATTGTTTTTACTAAAATCAATAAACACCATTTCAGCTAGTTTAAACATTTTGTCTAATTTATTGTCAAACCAATGGCAAATTCAAAGGCATTTATCTCAGTGAAAATAGTATCCCTTAATTACATATATAGACATTCAAAGCAAAAGTGTACCAGATAAATGTAAACAAGGATGAAAGACTTTAACTGAGGTTACTGAAATAGGGGAGAGAGGTCAGAACACAGTCTGAACTCAACTTTGTGAGAAAAAAGCTTAGTTGGTTTATAAATTGCCAGGGTAAACTGATGAAAAAGCATGTTACAGAGAACAGTATATCAACTGGAGGCTGATTAATGGAATGTGTACCGCATGTATCCTTAATTCAGAGCTTGCAAATGTCATCCACTGTGATTAAGTCATCTATTTTTGCTAATTGGAACCCTTCAAAGTTAGGTTTCTAGACTCTCCAAAAGACCAAGAGATTGGAAAATTTTAAAAATTAAAAAAATTATCAATTTTTTGATAATTACATTTCAAAAGGATGGTTCTTAGCTCCTCAAGAAAGATATTACATACATCTCAAAAAAAGATCAGGAAAGAATTTATAGTGGCAAGCTTTCCAAATTAAATGCTCTAAGCAAAGGGGTTCAGGGCCTAGGGACTGTTTAATGTTTAGTCAAGCTAAGAAAACATAGAGACAAAGTCGGTGAGTTTCTAGGTAAATAAAAATAATTTTCTTATGCTGATTCATATTCTTTCAGCCTGTGCTGATTTTTTTGTTGCCATTTTTAATTCATTTTTTTTTTAAATAGATTCTCACTTTATCAACCAGAATGAAATGCAGTGGCCTGATTTGTTTGTTGGTATGGAATCTACTTCCCTGCCTCTTCCTGACTTTCATACTTATCAGGAAAAACAAAATTTTGCCAGGTAGACAGATCTCAATTTTGAGAATAATTTACGTTCAGATATCTTATATAGGTCACATCATTTCTGTGCTATGTTTTGTGTCTAGCATCCTATAAAATTGTCTTACAAATAAGAGCCCTCATAATTTAAGCAAATAAGACTAGTCTAAACTTGTTTGTTGAAATAGAATGTGGTTTCTTCTAAAATTTAACTTTGATTTTTACCTAGGTGAAACACTGATGTTTGTAGGATTCAGAATAATTAAAATGTCTTTAAATACTGAGCTTTTGTGTGGTTTAAAATCTTGAAACTGTAGAATGATTCTCAACTATAAAATGGTAATATCTGATAGGCAGTTTAGAATTTCTTGCCTCCAAAGTTTATATAAAATGTGCCAAAAATATGCATTCTTTCTTAGGAATAAGAATGGTTTTCATCTAATTCAGAAGTTCATAAAAGAGGGATTCAAAATATAAAGAAACAAGTTAATAGAAAAATAAGTAAGATGTAAAATAAGTTATGGATACAAGATGGATTTTTTCAAGAATACATATAAATAAAAAAAATCTGTATTTAAAAAAGGATGTTATATTATATATTTTTGTCCCAGTGCAAAATTATTGGTAATTTAACAAAGGGGTTAATGATCTGTAATACAGAAAAGAAAAAACAGAGAAAGAAAAATATAAATAAAGGTATTATAGGACAAGTCAGAAAGTCCAAGCATATCATAGATGGTATCAGTCATGATAAGGCTGGTGAAGAGAATTTATGAAAGAAATTTTGTGTGTGATTAAGCTAGCTCTAATTAAAAGGAAATCATTTGCAATAGACTTTCTAAAGAATGGTCTATATGCTAACATGAAATTTTCTTAAGGAATTGATTTGCTAAATTCCAAAAATTTTGCCTTTAATAATATAATTGGTCTCTTTTAAAGCTTCTCTTATTTATATCTCAAATTCAACTGTTGTTCTGTGTCACTTCTTTCAGCTTTTTCTCCTTTTGAGATGGCCTGAGTTGATAACTCTTACTCTGACCCTCTGTGTCAGCTCCTGTAAATTTTTTCTCTCCAGTTTTAAACATTGTTATGGCCTGATGTTAAAATGTTTTTATCATAGAGGTCTACAAAAGCAATGTCTTCTTTCAGTATCAGTATAACTTGATTTTATACTCTTAGTATTTCTTCCTGTATATCTCATTTTTGTTTTTTTATTTTTGACTCCTATATTGCTTAAAATAGTTTTAAGGGCTCAGTGCCTACCTATCTCCATTCCCATCTGTTCTAGAATGTTTAATGGAAGTCCCTTGGCTAAAGTGAATCCCAAAGAAACCTGAAAATCTAAGGCCATGACAAGAAAGAGAGGACTGATATGCTTTACTATGCCCCACCTGAAATTTAGACCAGGTTCAAAAGGCCTTTCAAAATTACAAAAATAAAGTATTGCCCTTTTGCACAAAGAAAAAATAATAGCTTCCATTTTCAACCAGAAGACTTAGTCTTACTAAAAACTTAAAAAGAAGGATCACGTAAGGATGAACTATAAATAAAATAAAAAGGCCCCTATCAGATATTAATATGTATGTGCCTGCTGTTAAACTTCAGGGAATCACAGGCTGGGCACACTAGTCCAGGGTTAAACCTGTTTCTTACAAATCCCCATAGATGGTAAGAGGAGGACACAATGCACACTTGTAAATGGTACAAAACATAAAGCTGTTGTTTTGCAAACACACAAATAAATAACATGGAGGAGTGTGTGCAGTAATAAACTATACCTATTATATTATTGTCACCTGATTTTTACCTTTCCTAAGACCTTCGAGAGCTATTATTACTAATTTTTGTTCCTTGCTTGTTTAACCTATTAAGTTTTTGTCTGGTAGACAATAATAATCTCTATGAAGACTATTCTGGCATAAAGCTTGCAACTCATCCTGCATTTGGTCGTCTTAGATCAGGTATCCATAGATTTTTACTCCCCCAATATTAGGCAGAGCCCACATCCATAATATCAGCAGGAAGCAGTTACAGAAGACAGACCTCTGACTTTATGTAGCCCCCTTAAGATTAAAGAGGAGTATCTAATCATGGAGGGCATCATGAGGTAGGAGACCAGCAGGATTTATTTCCTGATCATGACAGGATGAAATTTAAAAAACTGCCAGGAATCAGCAGATGGTAATGAAAGCAATCCCTAGCTGCCCTCGTTGCTCATTAGCACGATACTCCCATCAGTGCCATGATAGTTTACAAATGCTATGATAATGACCTGGAAGTTACCAGCCCTTTCAGTGACCTGGAAGTTACTGCCCATTTCCTAGAAAGTTCTAAAGAACCCCCCACCACATTTTGCATTAATGTACCCCTTAATTTGTATGTAATTAAAAATGGGTATGAATGGATGTAAATACAACAGCTCACAATTGCAGATGTAGATAGCATTGCCTGTGAGGTAGTCTTGCTCTGTAAGAAACAGCTGTTGTTCAATAAAAGATTACTGTTTAACACTACCATCTCACCCATGAATTCTTTCCTTGGGAAGCAAATAACTCGCCTGGGCTAAGCCTCAATTTGGGGGCTTGCCTGTCCTGAGTCACAGATATTGCTGTAGTTATTGGAAAGACCCATGTGCCAACCTTTCTGGAATTTACAGTTTTTAAGTAACTAGCAGTAGAAAAGCAGGTTCAAGTGGACATTAAATAAACCTAAAATAACTAGAAATTGAGAGAAGCAGGTTTCCAGAAGCTGCAGGCCACTAAATGTTCAATACTAACTTCACCTACTTGAAAACTTTAAAATTGGTGCCAACTGGTGCACACTGTCTCATTTTAAACTATGAGTTATTTGCTTCTAAGGCATTGCTTTCTCTCTCTGGAAACTGAAGATTTTGGAAACTTTTGTACATAAAACTTTTGGAATTATATGTAAGTGAAAGTAAAATAATGGATATCACCATAATGCCAAAGACTAGACTGTAGAGACACATTCTGAAAGCAAGACACATTTTCTTTTAAAATGGAAGCATATTGTCCTATAATTTACTCTTTGTGATTTTACATTGAAAGGCCACTTTATAGCTCCTAATGTCTATTTGAAGATCTGCTAACCAGAGTAGAAAGGCAATTAAACACACCAGAACTTAGTTCACTTATTTTCCCCTTGTTCTTATTTATGGAAAAATTGTGCTTTTTAGTCCAGATCTTCAGCAGCTCCTCAAAAACATTTTGGTTGGGTAGGTAAGCATCTTTCAGAAAAATATATCTTGCCTTGAGATGCTTGCAAATATCACATCTGTTATAGAAAACACAGAAGACAGAACTGTGTCTGAGGAAATTACTTGAAATGTATCAGTAGATCTCTAACAGTGACTGATGCAAATTGTTGGAGTAAAATAGCTCTTTTTGATTTGAAATAATGCTTTCTACACAACTGGTGTGCCCATAATAGGTAAATCAAATTATTTCTTTTCTCCTCCATGACTATAAATTAACAATGAGTAAATGGGAAGACATTAGAATTGTACTTTTACATAAGCCAAAGTATAAATGTTAATCTGAATCTCCTGAATTTGCCTAAAAATACTGTTAAAACATACTTTCTCAAGAGAATTGTCTTTGTTTGCAGCCTCTAAAAACACTGCAAATATACTAGCTACAGCTTTTCATTGCAGCAGTTTGGAATCATCCTCACCCAGCAGGAAGTGAGATATATGCAAAGTCCTGCAAATCTTAAAAACAAAACAAAACAAAACAAAACACAAAAAGCTTGCTGTTTTAAAATAAAGGTCAATAAACTTTAGTTTCTCTTCCTGCAAAGGTCACATGAGGATTAGTTTAAATTTCAGGTCAAGAGGCAGCTTGCTTCTTATTTGAACTGCAGCAATTGAAGCATACCTAATGGAAGCACTATTTTAAACACAAAGGTTAAACACTGTTGAATTCTGACAAAGGTTAAATGCCTATTTGCCAAAGTTAATGACTTAATAGCATTTTGAATACCATTCTTTGTATAAAGGTTAATCTCATATTTTCAATATAGTGTTTCCTCTCTTAAAAGGAAATACTCATTAGGACCCAAACAATTATCTAATTGTTAATTTGTTTTTATCTTATTTATAGTTCTTCAACCAGAGCATTATCTGTTTTGATTGCAAGATAATTTTTAAGCTTTCAAGAAGAAAATTGTTTAAAAAGAGAAATACAGTTATCAGAGAATTACTACTTCCAAAAAATCAAAAAGAAGAGGGCTGAAGGTTTTCAAAAAATATTTAGGGCAGAGTTGTAATCTATGGTGGGATCACACACTTTCCATGGATGTACATGAGACCAATAAATACTTTCTTGGACTCAATAAAAATATCACTATAGATGATCACATTTAGAAAATGTGAAAAAAATTATCACACAAGGGGATAGCATATGATCAATTTGGCATTACTTTCAATGCCAATTTGACCTAACATGATTATAATATTTTACAGCATATACTGCATTAATTAGGAAACAAATGCTGAAGTATGTTATCCATCTATTATTCCCCAAGATCTCTAAATGACTAGACACTCTCATCTCACTTCTTAGAAACTCAACTAAGAATTTGGACATTGTAAACAAATGCTAAGTTTTGAAAATGCATACAGGAAAAATACATTTGATGGTTCTATGAATATATTGCTTTGCAGGTAAGATATCATACTTGATGAAATATTTTAAATTCAATTACAAATACTATTACAAGTGTTACAATTGTGTCAAGGTACATAAATACTATAGATAATTTATTTCAAGGTTATGCTGTAAATTACAGAAAGTGATGGAGGGCAATATCAGAAAAACAATTGTGAGACCGCCTCTCCCTTTTAAGGAGAAAACTCACTCGAGTAGAGGAATGCCATCTGATCTGTGAGAAGGTGAAGATCAATGAGGAGTGAAAGCCAAATTTCAGTTTTATTTGAGGTAAACAAATGGAATAATGCAAATAGAAGTGTAAAGAAACAGTGTGGACTAAGTTTTTTATCTAATCTGACTTCATACGAAAGAGTGCAATTGCTGGATTGTATGATAAGAGTGTGTTTAGTTTTTCAGTAAAGAGCCAAACCGTTCCAAAGTGTCTGTAGAGTTTGCGTTGCTACTAGCAATGCATGAAAGTTCCTGTTGTTCCACATTCTTTCCAGCATTTGGTATTGTCACTTTTCTGGATTTTGACCATTCTAATGTTATGTAGGGGTACCTTGCTATTGTTTAAATTTACATTTTCCTGACAATATACATCAAGCATCTTTTCCTATGTTTATTTGTCATCTGTATATCTTAGGTGAACTATCTGCCAAGGTCTTCAGTGTATCTGTTAATCAAGTTACTTTTTACTGTTGAGTATATAAGATTTTTGTATATTTTAGATAATTATAAGTCTTTTATATATATTTTCTACAAGTCACTGGCTTTTCTTTTTATTCTTTTGAAAGTATTTTGTTTTAATTTTGAAGAACAAAAATATTTAATTCTAATGAAGTCCAGCTTATTTATTTTTTATTTGATGGATTGTGCCTTTGTTTTGTATGTAGAAGTCATTCCCAAACTCAGAGTCATCTAGATTTTCTTCAACTTTATCTTCTAGGAGTTTCATGGGTTTGCATGTTGCATTTAGGTCTTTTATTTGAGTTAATTTCTCTGCAGGGTGTAAGGTTTGTGTGAATATTTATTTTTTATGTGGATGTCTAGTTATTCAACACCATTTGTTGAAAATGATATTTTGCTCCATGGTATTGTTTGTGTTCCATTGTCAAAGATCAGCTGACTAGGTTTATGTGGTATCCTGTAGTTTTGCAAAATCAATGAGCACAAACCTGAGAATTCCAGGGCTTGTCAGAATATCTACATTACTTTAGTTCAAAGTGTCAATTTGGTAGAGGAAAAAGTACATTCACTTATTAAGAATAAATAGCAACAATTCTTAACCATATCAGTAGTTTAAAATATGTAGGTATCAAGCTGGTCACTAGAGAAATTAATTTTATATATTTTTCAAGAAATGTAAATGCTTCAATAAAAAGTTCAAATTTATAGATATAAAGATGAATAGCCTAACTAGTGATAGTTCAATAATGATTTCTAGTGTATAGATTTAAATTGCATGCTTTGAGTAAAAAAATCTTGCTTTTGATAATTTAATATAGGAAAAGTGTTTCTTACCTTCCTTTGGGATTTTAATGGTAGTCCAGTTGCATTGCCTGGCATTCTGCTTTGATTAAAGGGTCTGTAAAGGTTGCTGACAATGGGGGAACAACTTGTATTTTTACTTACTTGTGGTCCAGGAAGATCTGACCTATGTAAGTTTATTTGGGCAACTTGTGCCTCCCCTCCTTTGTATCAGTCCATGTTAGAAATAATCTTAGTATTTTTCAGTCTAATAAATGATAGTTGTTTCTACCTGATGCCTCATTTCTCAATATTGAATATTGCTCTAATAAATGAATAATGATCTTATAATCACAAGTTCTGTTTTTAGTTTCTGATTCACTATCTTTATACTGTATAATCTTATAATCTCTATAAATGGAAATAATAATACTTAACTCATAATGGATTTTATCATGTATGATACTATCAATGTTATAATTTATTTGAAAGCAACAATCATAATAGCTGTCATATAGCATATTCTCAAGATATTGGTTAATTTTAAATATAAAACATTTTTGGGGGTCACTTACATGCATTTCATATAGAATGATTTGAAAGCACAATCTTAATCTCAAAATATTTTTCAATGGCCAAAAAGTAGAATCTTAATCTTAAAATACTTTTCAATGGTCAAAATATCAGGTGAAGTTCCTGGCTGTGGAGAAAATATTAAGGGAATACTATCATGGTACTCAAGTTACATCAATAGGCAGCTCTCTAAGTACTTCTGTTTATGTATTTTGCACAGTTAACAAATTAATATTAGTATTCTTATTAGTTTAAAGCAATAGATGTAAGTTAATACATTAATTCAGAGAGATATTTGGCTAAAATTAATTTTATGTGTTATCAGAATCATTATTAAAAGTAAAAAAAACTGTTTAATATTTTAGCATTTTTATGAACCTAGTAATAATTTGGGTCTTATTATCTAATTAAATATTTAAAATACATCAAGTAAACATAAACGTGTTACTTGAATAGAAAAATAATAAATGGAACTGAGTCATAAAAGTCATCTATACATATAGAAAGCTTTCTACTCACACAATAAATATTTATGTAGCTCATAACTTCTGATATCAAGAAGGAAAATAGTATTTTTGAGCACTTGTCATTAATTCACATGGCATTTATCTCAGAATAATTGTTTATTCTCTATATTTGATAGCATTTCATTAAAGAATTAATAATGATTTTATCTGAATTACTTAAAAGCAAAGTGCATTTATGTAATAATGATTTGAAGAAGTTACAGCTTTCATTTAAGTAACTGTACGGTTTCAATTGGTTCAGTTTTTGGTATCACATCAAATACTCTTATGTATTATAATTTATTGCCCAGAATTGTTGAGAATTATTTGGATGAAAAACATCAAAGTCATTGACATTCAGTTCAAGAAAAAAAAAACATTCAAAGAGTAATCTTGAAATTTGTAGCTCACCAACCAAAATAAACTTCCCATTTTCTCACTAATTATTTTCTGTTGATATAGGAAATGCTCTCCCAGTAGGTGATATTTACATTAAGACCCTAAAGACGATAATGAGATAGAGGAGCACGTGCATATAAAGAAGGAGAAAAAGGCTTGGTGCAGTAGAACAGAAAGACAGTCACTGCAAGAAGATCCTGAGTGAAGTGGAAAATATTGAGCTATGAGCTTTGAAAATTAGACAGCAAATTATTAACATAGGTGAAAATGAGGATTTTCAGTTTTATTCCAAATCCAATCCAATCTTTCGATTTTAGTGATAAACCTAAAAGCAATTAGAAGCTCAAAGGAAACAGAGAACATCTAGGTATTCTAAAAGTTTTACAATTTCTTACAACTCTAAAGGAAGGTAATAAAATCTCCAAATTAAATTTGTTAGAATAAAACATGAATGTAATAACTATAGAGTTTTAGTTGAAAAGAAATTACTTTTAGATATATTTATACAAAATATTATACAACTGGCATAAATAATATAACATAATTTAATTCAGCCATAGGGGAATTCATGTATTGCTATATTCATAATATAATATATTTAAACACATATATAGAGATTTGTACTGTCTATATAGGTGTATATGTACATATCTATATATGCATTTATATATGTAATTTAAATAACAATTTAATTAGTTTGAAAGAGTTTAAAAGTTTACGTCTTAGCCCAGCTAAGTCTGCCTTCTTGTCTTATGATCAGGAAGAAATAGGCATGCTGACATCAAAGAGTGAGTCGAGTATGAAAAAAAGAAGCAAACCCATTCAAAAGTGGGCGAAGAATATGAACAGATACTTTACAAAAGAAGACATATATGAGGCCAACAAACATGAAAAAATGCTCATCATCACTGGTCATTAGAGAAATGCAAATTAAAACTATATTGAGATACCATCTCACACCAGTTAGAATGGCTGTCATTAAAAAATCTGGAGACAACGGATGCTGGAGACAAGAGGATGTGGAGAAATAGGAACACTTTTACACTGTTGGTGGGAGTGTAAATTAGTTCAACCATTGTGGAAGACAGTGTGGCAATTCCTCAAGGACCTAGAAATAGAAATTCCATTTGACCCAACAATCCCATTACTGTATATATATCCAAAGGATTATAAATGGTTCTATTATAAGGACACATGCACATGAATGTTCATTGCGGCACTGTTTACAATAGCAAAGACTTGGAACCAACCCAAACGCCCACTGATGATAGACTGGACAGGGCATGGAATGCTATGCAGCCATAATACGATTTAGTAATAATACAATTCTAGTAATACAATTTGTCCTTTGTAGGGACGTGGATGAACCTGGAAACCATCATTCTCAGCAAACTGACACAAGAACAGAAAAATCAAACACCACATGTTCTCACTCATAGGCGGGTGTTGAACAATGAGAACACATGGACACAAGGAGGGAAGCATCACACACTGGAGTCTGTAGGGGGGAACTAGGGGAGGGACAGTGGGGGGTGGGGAGTTGGAGAGGGATAACATGGAGAGAAATGCCAGATATAGGTGATGAGGAGGAAGGCAGCAAACCACATTGACATGTATGTACCTATACAACAATCTTGCATGTTCTTCACATGTACCCCAAAACCTAAAATGCAATAAAATATATATTTTTTTAAAAAAAGGAATTTACTAAGTGAAAGGAAGCTCTCAACAAAGAAAAGAGTCCTGAAAGCCAGTTGCCTCCTTCACAGTTGTATACCAGGGCTTAAGGCAGGAATTCCTGGCAGCTCCACCCTGTCCTTCCAGTGTGCATGTGGGTCCTTAGACTGAACTGCTCCATACTGATTTATTTCACTTACCACACAAGTGTTAAGGAATGAAATCTTCCCCTGCCATCATGTTTAGGTAAAACCCCTGTGCAAGTTCCCTTATCTGCATGAAACATCTGGTGTAAGCACTTGTGGGGGAGGTCAGATGTTCTCTGGGGACACTTCCTTTACTGTCTGCCCAAAGCAAGCTGGCTAACTCCTTTTAAAAGCACTTTCAAAATTATCTTAGTGTTATGAAGAAGATAGTTTTTAGGTAAATTAAAAACTAACATAAGCATATATTCCTCATACTTTATTTATTAGGCCTGTCACTGTGTCAGATTAGTGGTATTACTGTAATTTTACTAAGTCATGTCAATAGCTTGATGGCTTAAGGTTGTGCAAATTTATCTGGGGAGTTTCCTTCCAAGTATTTGCCTATGCCTATAAAGACTGAAATTAAAACTATATGGCAATGAATCTTACCCCAGCCTCCCTGTTGGTTTGGTGGGAATTGGTGACCTATGATTTTAAAAAATGTTTCAAATTCCTGCTTTACAATGAATTAGCTGTGTGTGTGTCATTAAGTATGCTGTTCAATCTCTCTGTGCTTCAAATTGGAATTTGAAAAGTGAAATGGAATTCTATATAACTATTTGGATTCTCTTCTAGTAATACAATTTGATAATTTTTTTCCTCATCTTAATACTCTTCTGTTCACTACAAAATTTTATAACCTGGTCAGAGGGAGGTCTTTCTCTGACTGTATCAATACTTGTTATGGAGTGAGGCAATCTTTAAACACAGGATATATCTGAGATTCAGTTGACTCGATCCCTGAGTTCAGCCAAAATACATTAAACATGTTTTCTGTGTTCTTAATCTTCCTTGAAAGCAAGCTAGCAGGCAAAAAAATATATTCAATTCTTATCAGCTTAGCCCAAAATGTAAGAAGCAAAATCCTCTATCCCAAATAAGCATTTGGTGCACACATGAATGTGACAGGCTTACAATAAGAAAAAAAAAAAATAAGTGCCTCTGAGGAACTGGAACTCATTCCATGCTAAAGTACAGGTTGTGGTCTGTGTTGCAGTAAAACTAAATTAAATAAAAAGCAAGGTAGCAAGATGATAAAATGCTCAAATATCAGTGTACTGCATAATTAAACTTCGAATTTCATCAGCACTTTATTTTGAGAAAATGGAAAATAAAATGTCTATTTAATGGGCTATATTGACTCTATGGGAGACTAGTAAATTTCAGATATCTCTTTTAATTGAATAAAAGCTGAATAATAGAACCAAAGTGCACTTTTCTGTGAATGGAAGGCCAATTTAAGTGGAATGAGAGTGTCTATGTGCATATGAATTATAAATGAATAAGTCATAAGCACTGGAAGGTCAGTCAGTAAAGTGCTTCAATGGTAATATTTTCAATTTTCATGACTGCAAACTACACATAAGATATTTATAAATAAGCACTTATTTTACTTCTTCCAAAATGAAACTTTGATTGGATTTACTGTTGTTGGTTGTTGTTTTTTCCTCTACGTATATCTGTCATTTACAACTCAAAGTGATTCCTCACAAGGGGATATTTGGAAATGTCTGGATATATGTTTGCTTGTCACAATGGGTGAATAGGGTTGGGAAGCTGCTACTGGCATCTTGTGGGAGAGGCTAAGAATGCTGCTAAGCAACGTATTGGATAGCCACATCCCATCTCCAACAAAGCACTGTTTAGCCCAAAATATCACTATGTCACTCATCTGAAGTTGAGAAACTGTGACGTACATTAATATTACTCCACTATCCATTTCACTTAAAGAGTGAATTTTTTTTCTTTTTTTTTTTTCTTTTTTTTTTTTTTGACACAGTCTTGCTCTGTCACCCATCTGGAATGCAGTGGCACAATCTCAGTTCACTGCAACCTCTGCCTCCTGGGTTCAAGCAATTCTCCTGCCTCAGCCTCCCGAGTAGTTGGGACTACAGGTGCGCACCAACACATCCAGCTAATTTTTGTATTTTTAGTAGAGACGAGGTTTCGCCATGTTGGCCAGGATGGTCTCGATCTTTTGACCTCGTGATACGCTCACCTCGGCCTCCCAAAATGCTGGGATTACAGGCGTGAGCCAGCATGCCTGGCCAAGAGTGGATTTTTTAAGCTAAGTCTATTAAATTGTATAATATACACAAAGAAAAAGAGGGGCAATTGTGGTTTTTTTAATTAGAATGGACACATAATGCAAATAAATTTTTAAAAATCACGTCAATGCCAGAACCCCAATTATATAACTGTATTATTCTAAGGTAGCATTGAATCATTTTCAGTTTACTATAACTCTGACTGTAGTCTACTTTGTCACTCTCAAATAGAATTAAGACAAAAAATACCATGTGTTAAACTAGAGATACTCATCCAAATTTAGAATTAGATACAGCACACTTCTAAGAAATATTAGAATATAACATAATAAAAATAAATCAATTAGACATGCTGCATGAAGAAAAAGTATTTTTTGCTTTATTTTACTTCAAGAGAAATTAGAAAATATCTTTGCAACAGACCAACTGCCAAGTGTGAAGTGGTCTGCTATTTCAACCAGACTCTGGTTGCAAATATTTAGACAAACATTTAAGAATAATACAGTAATCTAAAGCATACACATATTATTTTAAAAGCTAACATGTTTCCTCAATAATTGGAAAAATCAAAGCAGTACAAAAATTGAAGATATAAATTAAGTGTAATTCTGATAATAATATTTTATGAAGTGATTTTCTTCCCTAGCCATTTCTAGGAACATTTGTATAAAGATTACATTGAATTCCATTACAGAAATTTTTCCAAATATAAGTATCTAATCCCTTATTAATTCATATATTCATTCATATGATAAATATTTGAATTTTTACTGTATACTAGGAAATTACTGGCGTTGGACTTGGAAACTAAATAAATTATCTCACATTATATTTTGAACTGACATATTACTATGGAAAATAAATGTGTACATATTTTGAGAAGGAATAAATGCTATGAATAAAAGTAAGGGCTCTGTAGACAAAAAGTTTATTGTCAAGGGTGAATGGCTACTGTTATAGGATGGGCAGGGAAGGAATCTTTGAGGAGGTTACATTTGAACAGAGGCCTGAGTGAACTTATCTTTCTCAAATGAGAATTGTATTTCTCAAATGCAAAAACATCAAATGCAAAGACTCTGATATAGGACAATACTTGGCATTATGCAAAAAAGATCATTAGACCAGAGTGACTGAAGCAAGGTAAGGGGAACAAGGGTTTAGGCAGACAAGGAATATAGGTTCAGTTTAGGAGATGGAACTTTAACTGGGACGAGAGGCCACCTATGAAAATGAAATAAGACACCTATGTTGGAGAAAGGATACTCTGCTTGCTATGTGAAAAATAAAGGGAAAGCACATAGAAATAGATTTGGGGAACTAGTTAGGAAGTTTTTGCAAGATGTGAAGTCTTGCAAGACAAGAGAGGGACATGCACTAAGGTGATACTGGAGGAACAGAATAGAAGAGCTTAAGGTGTCCAATCTTTGGGCTTCTCTTGGCCACACTAAAAGAATTGTCTTGGGCCACACATAAAATACACTAACACTAATTATAGCAGATTTCCTAAAAAAAAAAAAAAAAAACCAAAATATCAAAATGTTTAAGAAAGTTTATTAAATTTTGTTGGGCTGCATTCAAAGCCATCCTGGGTTTCATGTGCCCCACAGGCTGCCCATTGGACAAGATTTATTTAGGGCATAATTTGAAGTAGAGCCAATAAGCATTGCTCAAAGCTTGTCAGATTGGTGAGAAAAACAGATAGAGGAATATAGAGCTAGAGATAGAGATACATATAGAGATAGAGACAGAGAGATAGAGACAGAGATAGAAATAGAGATAGAGATGACAGAGAGAGAGAAAGACAGATGGTAGAGATAGATATGAGATGAGATAGAGATAGAGACAGAGAGAGAGAGAGAGAGAGAGATAGAGATGATGCAGATAGAGATAAAGAAAAGAGAAGGTAAAAATCACTCAATTTTAGCAGTTTGAAATACTTCTCTGGTCAAGTTCCTTTTAAATAAATCTTATATATCTTTAATAATTTATTAAGAATAATTGTTTTATGCTTAATAAATTAAAATATTATATTTAATACATGCACATCTTTTAGATTATTATTAAAACATATAGTGTGTTCCTCTTAAATAAATATCTCATAATTGGAGCTATATTGTTTTTATTATTACTATTATTATTATATTATTATAATTTTTTTATTCTTATTACTATTTTTATTATTAAATAGACAATTTGCTTATGAGAAATGAGCAATAATAAACGTCAAACATTGTATCATAACATCATTTTCCTAAATATCACCAATATTGTTTATTAATTCTTTTAACTGACATTTTTAGAAGAACATGTTTAAAGATATTTTGTTTTCACCTATGAATTGGTCTTTTATGTCTGTTTTAGTCTACTATTGCATTGTTGTAAAGAAATATTTGACAGTGGGTAATTTATAAAGAAAAGATATTTAATTGGCTCACAGTTCTGCAGGCTGTACAAACATGGTGCTAGCATCTGCTCAGTTTTTGCAGAGGCCTTTGGGAGCTTATACTCATGGCAGAAGACAAAGAAGGAGCAGGCACATCATATGGTGAAAGCAGGAGCAAGGGGTTTTGGAGGTGTCACACTTTTAAATAATCAGATCTCACAAGAACTCACTCATTATTGTGAGGACAGTACCAAAACTATGGTGCTAAATCACTCATGAGAAATCCATTCCCAGGATTTAGTCATCTCCCATTCCCCACCTCCAATATTGAGGATTACAATTCAACAATTCAATATGAGATGATGTTGGGGGTCATAGATTGAAACTATGTCAATTTCTCTTCTTCAGTGAATTGCATATTCATGTTATTAGTTTGTGTTTTTCTCAAAGGTTGATCAGTATTATTTGTGCTATGGTCTGAATGTTCATGTACCCCCAAAATTTATATGTTGTAATCTTGACTCCCAAGGTGATGGTATTAGCAGGTGAGGACTTTGGGAGTTGATCAGGTCATGAAAACATAACCCTCATGAATGGGGTTAATGCCTTATGAAAGAGACCCCAGATAATTGATTTGTCCTTTCTACCATGTGAGAACACATTCACTAGGTGTCATCTATGAACCAGGATACAGGTTCTCAACAAATAGTAAATCTGCTGGTTCTTTAATCTTGGACTTTCAACCTCCATAGATGGAATAAGCAGGTTTCTATCCTTTATAAGCTACCCAGTTGATAGTATTTTCTTATGGTAGGCAAGTGGAGTGAGAGACTTTATATATAAATTATATTAACCTGTGCAGTGTTTGTTGTAAATGTTCTCTCAGGTTGCCATTTCCATTTAGATTTTTATTCACCTTTTGTTACAAAAGAAATATAAATTTATTGTGCGAAAAATCAATTGAATTTACTCGTAACAGATTTTTTTATTTAAAAATACCTCTATTGAACAAATACATTTAAAGTATATTATCTTCAATGTGATTATGTATTTATCTGTCCATAGTCAATATTTTCTTTTAATTTTTTGTTGATTTATTTAACTCTTAAGTCCCTATTTATTTATCTAACTATTTAGAAATATTTATTAATAAGTAAAGTCCAGGCACTGTATAGAGGTCAAGGGAAAAATTGTTTGCAAAAATGAAAATGGTGTCATTCTTTGTTAATTTATACATGAAAAATAGAGAAATCAGATAATCACTAAATTATATAGAAAATTTCAACATTCCAAGGTGCTGCAAACAAGAGGAATCAAGCTCTCTGCTTGGTTATAAAAGACAGTTGAGCTTTCGAGAGGGGTCAGAAAAGGCATTTTTATGGAAGTCACAAGATAAAATCTGAATGATCTGTAGGAATTAACCTGGTATAGGATTTTCGAGTAGCATTCTAACAGGGAAAACATTTATTCAAATATTTAGCATCAAGGAGGAACATTAAGTGTTCAAGCAGCTGAAAAAATTTCAATTATTTAAGAAGGGAATGCCTTAGTCCAGTTGGGCTGCTACAACAACATACCATAAACTGAGTGGCTAATAAACAACAGAAATTTATTTCTCATAGTTCTGGAGGCTGAGAAGGCTAAAATCAACACATCAACAGATTTCAGTGTCTGGTGAAGGCTTTCTAGCTATGGTCTCACATGTCAGAAAAAGCATATGAACTGCCTGAGGCCCTTTTCATAAGGACACTAACCCCATTCATTAGGGTTCTGACCTCATGAACTAATAAATCCTCAAGGCCCCACTTCCTATCTATATACCATCGCCTTAGAGGCTAAGATAGCAACAGTGAATTTTGTGGGAATATAAATATTCACACCCTAACAGTTAAGTAGAATTTGAAAGTAATCTTTCTTCCAAATAGTAAATACATTTTTTCAGAACTAATGAGTAAATTATCTATGCATTCCCTACCTTTAATATGTACAACTATTTTTACATTTATACATAGGTCTTATGTTATTTGTGTTTAAGGAAACAAATATTTCTGTCTATCTTTTGATGATAAACACTGGAAATTGGTCAGATTTTCAGATAGTTTTAATCATTTGGCTCTTGCAATATTAGAAACATGCATTTTAATTTAAAAGTTATTGTTGAAATTATGCAAATGAGGCAACAATTTCTAATCACTTACAATTTTTTTTTTTGTATTTTAGGTTCTGTGGTACATGTGTAGATCATGCAGGATTGTTGCACAGGTACATACATAGCAAGGTTGTTTGCCGCCTTCATCCCCCCATCACCTATATCTGGTATTTCTCCTCCCTCCCCACCCTTCCCACTACCCACTGTCCCTCCTCTAGCCCCCGCTAACTGACTGCAGTGTGTGATGCTCCCCACCCTGTGTCCACATGTTCTCATTGTTCAACCTCCACCTATGAGTGAGAACGTGTGGTGTTTGGTTTTCTGTTCTTGTGTCAGTTTGCTGAGAATGATTTTCCAGATTCATCCATGTCCCGACGAATGACACAAACTCATTGTTTTTTATGGCTGCATAGTATTCCATAGTGTATATGTGTCACATTTTCTTTATCCAATCTATCGTTGATGGACATTTGGGTTGCTTCCAAGTCTTTGCTATTGTAAACAGTGCTGCAATGAACATATGTGTGCATGTGGCTTGATAATAAAATGATTTATAATCCTTTGGCTATATACCCAGTAATGAGATTGCTGGGTCAAATGGAAATTCTATTTCTATGTCCTTGAGGAATCACCACATTGTCTTCCACAATGGTTTAACTAATTTACACTGCCACCAACAGTGTAAGAGTGTTCCTATTTCTCCACATCTTCTCGAGCACCTGTTGTCTCCTGATTTTTTTAATGAAAACTATTCTAATTGGTGTGAGATGGTATCTCAATGTGGTTTTGATTTGCATTTCTCAACCAAAAAAAGTCCAGGTCCAGATGGGTTTACAGCTGAATTCTACCAGACGTACAAAGAGGAGCTGGTACCATTCCTTCTGAAACTATTCCAAAAAATACAAAAAGAGGGAATCCTCCCTAACTCATTTTATGAAATCAACATCATCCTGATACCAACACCTGGCAGAGACTCATCTAAAAAAGAAAACTTCAGGCCAATATCCATGATGAACATTGATGCAAAAATCTTCAATAAAATACTGGCAAACCGATTGCAACAGCACATCAAAAAGCTTATCCATCACAACCAAGTAGGGTTCATCCTGGGTATGCAAGGCTGGTTCAACATACACAAGTCTATAAAAGTAATCCATCACATAAAGAGAACCAAGGCAAAGACCAAATGATTATCTCAATAGAGGCAGAGAAGGCCTTTGACAAAATTCAAAAGTCCTTTATGCTAGAAACCCTCGATAAACTAGGTATCGACAGAACATATCACCAAATAATAAAAGCTATTTATGACAAACCCACAGCCAATATCATACCGAAGGGGCAAAAACTGAAGGCATTCCCTTTGAAATCTGGCACAAGACAAGGATGCTCTCTCTTACCACTCCTATTCAATATAGTATTGGAAGTTCTAGGCAGAGCAATCAGGTATAAGTTTTTTAAATGATTACAATTGTTATTTCCTGGTACCTGATGATTGAACTTTTAACTACTTCATATTTGATAGTGTCCTAATCTATAGTAAAACAATTAAAATGAGTGAAGTCAAAGAAAGGCATGCTACTTTTTAAACAGCTCTCCAGGGAAGGTTTGCCTTTACACGTGCTTCAATAAGTATTCTAATAAAAATAACTATACCGATTATCTTTTGAGAGCTTACTATGATTCATTGTCCTAGAAGTATTTCATGCATGTTATTTGATACTTAAAAATTCAACAGGAGATATGTATAATTAAACACATTTTATTAATAAGAAAATTAAGTTTCAGTGACAAATCCACAGTCACACACAATTATTAATGATTCCAGAACCACTCTTATTTCAAAAGCCATGTACTTAATTCCCATATTAATCAGTATTTATTGTTTCCTCCAATTATATTATAGTAGTGGCTAATTGAGTTTGGAAAATTAAGTCTCTAAGTTTTTTCTAATTTCCAATTGGAATGATACATTTTTGGCTTCTAAACCTAAGCAAATAAAGCCATACAATTTATGTCAGAAAAAATCTCTCTGGTGGTTATTATAGCATAAATATTGTACACCTCATCCCCCAAACATTTCAATGTGCTTGATAACAACTCAGCCCTGAATCATTTGATAAACTTGGCCTAGAATGCAGAATTTGGAATTATATCTGGCAATAGGAGGAAGATAATTATTTATTCCAGGTTCTTGATTTATGTCATGTAGTAAATAATGGTCCTGAAGAATGTATTATTCTTTTAGTTACAGATTTTTATTCTAGAGCTCCAATTCGAAATCACAAGAATTTAGAATTATGTTTCTCAAGAACAACCATTCATATATACCTATATATATATTGTCTCCCTTTGAGGGATAGAGCAATTTAAACAAAATCACAACTTTTAAACTTTTAAAAATTTGTGTTTAGTAGTAAACAATTATTCCTGCAAATGAAAATACTACTCGAATAACAAATACATGTGGAATCACCAGATTTTCATACCTCATATGAAAACAGTTATGGCAGAGAATGCTGTGTAGTTTAAGAACCCTGAGGATTGAATAATTTTAAATCAATGGCATTGGATATTATGCTTCTGAAATACAGTCTCTCAAAGGAGTTTCCTGGCAACATTGGTAAACATTATGCCATCTGTATAGTTGCTCTATGTAGTTTTCATTCCTTTAACTTAAAAGGCATTTTGTTTAAAAAAGACAATATTAGAAATGGATTACTCTGAAGAAATCAGACAAAATTTATCTGAAACCTGAATGTCAGTTATACTGCAGACTCCATTAACTAAAACACATTATAGTCAAGTGGATGTTACTGGGTAGCTTCTCTCCACAAAGTAATCCAATTACCCAGACTCCTTTTATCTCATAATTCTAGTATTCATTAGATCCCCAGTGCATTCTGCAAGTGTTGGATGATGGATAGTAAAAGCTGTAGTGTTCTGATAATTGGAATGCTCATGTTTTGAGGACCCAAAGCTAAGTGCCTCCCAGAAATTAGTATTGAAAAAAAAATTATCTTACCCAAAGTTACTCTTATCTCCAGAGACTATATACATAACTAATGACTGGTCAATAAGAAGTACAAAGTCCATCCCTTTACCCTAGTTGTCGCCATCTTTGAAAGGCCATTCTGCTGGAGAACTTGCTGTGGGATTGGTTGCATGGAAAATGTTCAGCTCCTCTTTCTATCTATCCTGCTATCTTCAACTCCCCACAAATATCATTCCTGAGAATTTTCCCAAATAAACCACTTGCATGCAAACACATCTGCCTAGTGGAGAACCAAATTACAGAAGAAGAAAGACAATGTGTAGAAAGTATACTATTCTTAAAACGTCTTGCCTAGAAGCCACACATACCACTTTCATTCATCTTGTAATAGGTAGAACTAATCTCATGACTACATATAGATGCAAGACTACTGGGATATATATTGTTCCCCTGGAACACCTCTACAAAAGAAAAGGAAAACACAAATCAATGCCACGGTGGATATGCGTCTTAGCTCTGGGTGCCATTAAAACATACAATAGACTATGACTTACACAACACACACTTATTTCTCACAATTCTGTATGCTTAAAATGTGAGATTAGGGTGGCAGCATAATTAGGTTCTGATGAGGACCCTCTTCCTGGCTTACAGAAGGCTGGAGTCTTGGTGTATCCTCATAAAGTTGAGAGAGCAAGCTCTAGTGTCCTCTCCTCTTCTTATGAGGCCTCTAATTCCTTCAAGGGGTTTCTGACTTCATGATCTCATCTAAACCTAATTACCTTCCCAAACTCTGCCTCCTAATATCATCACATTGGGGGTTACAGCTTCAGTGTATGAATTTTGGGGAGACACAAACATTTGGTTCATAACAATATGTGAAGAGCTACTTTCAGAAAATGGGAGAGTTAGAATGAAAGTGGTTTAAATTGCTATGATGCTTCAAGTACAACAGAGAGGTTTCCTTTTATCTTATGCTTACATTTAATCTGGGTATGGGAAAAAAATTGACAAATATTCTGCTTCATGGAATATTTTTTCATTTAAGTTCAAAATAAATACATTTCTTTTTCAAGATAATTTGACAATACACATCATTCATTCACCTCACAAGTATTTTTAAAGTACTTCCTGTGCATTTTGTCAGACAATGGGAATCAGATATAGAAAGACCAAATCCATATTCATATCATATTGGTGAAAAGGGAAAACTGAACACACAATTTTTTTTTAATTGAGATGGAGTCTTTCTTTGTTACCCAGGCTGGAATGCAGTGATGCAATCTTAGCTCACTGCAACCTCCCCCTCCTGGGTTCAAGCAATTCTCATGCCTCAGCCTCTTGAGTAGCTGGAACTACAAGCATGTGCCACCACACTTGGATACTTTCTGTATTTTTAAAAGAGATGGGGTTTTCATGATGTAAGCCAGGGCTGGTCTCCAACTCCTGACCTCAAGTGATCTACCCAACTCAGCCTCCCCAAGTGCTAGAATTACAGGCATGAGCCACTGCACCTGGCCAAACACATAACTTTGTACTGTGAGGTAAAGTTTATGATGAAAGCTAGATAAAGATGCTATAGAATTATAGAAAAATGGTATGAAAATAAAATTAGAGAAACCAAAATACATTTACCAGCAAAGCCACTGTGTATTACTGTATACATTATAGATAGATGAAAAAACACTCCTGTTAGTAATGCACAGCACAACCAAGAAGCCTATTCTAACTGCCACTACTTAAAAGATGATATGACATGAGCAGTGTCTTTAAATATTCATAGCCAGTCTCCCAACAATGCAAAAGGAAAAAAAAATCCAACTTTCAAAATTTACTTGTGCACAAGGTCTGTCATATAGTATATATTATTATATCATTCAGTATATATATTCAGTATATATTACAGGAATGTATGTATGTATGAGTTTATAAATGTATAAATACATACATTTATTTAAGATTGAGTAGGCAGAATAATGAACTGCAATTATTTGATTGTGTGGCTGGAGTAGTAAACTTTATATAACTCAGTAGGAATTATTACATTGAAGGGAAAAATTAGAAAGGGCAGGAAATGGCAGCAAATTTAGCCAGGATAAATTTTTAGACAGGCCAATTAGTTATGCATCAGAAACCATAGATATTAACCAAAAAACGACAAAAGGGAGTAATTGGAAATAATTTGCATTCTTCCAACTGCAAAAGGCATAATGCCAACAGAACAATTTACTTATTAAAACACCTGTCAGACACTCTCTTTGTACTGGGGTGAAGCAAGCAGAGTTTCTGACCTCAGAGAGCTTACATTTCACTACAGTAAAATATATGACACACAAATACATTGCATTTTCTATATGACTATGAAATAAAATAAAGCAAGTAAAAAGAGACTTACCAGTGATTATGTTTTTAATAACATACTCAGTGAAGGCACCTGAAAAGTGATGACATTAGACAAGACAACTGACTGATGTAAGGAGTGGAGCAATTTGCATGTCTGGGGAAAAAGATAAGCTAAATATAAAGGCCCTGAGTTGAGAGCATGCTAGGTATAATCAATAATCAAAAAGAAGATAAGTAATGTAGGGTAGAGTCCTGTGACAACTGGATTTGTTGTGTTTCTTGTCAGAGAACCTGAGTTCTTATCAAATAGCAAATAGCAAAGACAAATAGAAGTTCATTCTCCTACTTGGACTATTAAACAACATCCCAGAATAACAACAAAAAGGGCTTATATTCAGTTTGGGATGCTTTTTATAAACAACTAAGTACCACTCAGACCTACACTTTATAAAAGTTGGTATGTGTTTTGAAATGCTATAAAACATTTAATTTCTATAATTTTAACTATTTATTTTGCAAAATTGTTTTAAACTCAGACTTTGTTTTTGCTACATAATCTGTGGGTAATATTACAAATTAAAATTATTTTGATTTTTTTCATTGAACTTTGGAAAGTTTAAAGTATATGTATAGAAAAAGCTGTCAAACATGCACATGAAAATTGAATAGATTTGAACTTCAAATAGAGATACTGACTTTGAGGACAGGACATTTGTACATAGACTAAGAAGATATAAATTTTTAAATCTGAAATATTGAGACAAAATAATTTCTGTGCACAGTGAACCATGATAAGAAATTTAACTTTAAAAGTCACCTAATCCAAATTTAAGCCACTGAATAGTGAACAACAGACACAGAAAAATATAGAAATGAGAGCCAAAGGTGATAAAAAATCAAACAAATAATGGAGTTAGAAAAAAAAAAAAAGAAAAATCTTAAACATAAATGCAAAGGATAACACATCATGCTATTCATGTTAAATAATATTTGATACTGGATGTCAAAAAGTATTTTCCAATCCTTTAGAAGGATCCACCATTAAAAAATTAGTAGCAATCCTCCTGAATGTAAATGTCATTTGCTACATTGGCAGTTTTGTTTCTCTTTGAATACCTTATTATTCCATCTAATAACTTACATGAAAACCTCTGAAAAACTATCATAAGTTAATAAAACCCACTTTATCATTTTTGTGGGAACAAATCAAAAATGTATTGATAGATTAACAAAGCAAAAAACAAAGCTAGGCAATGTAATGCAGAATGTTCATGTATTATATATATATATGTGTGTGCTGTGGTTTGAACCTGTTCCCCAAAGTTTGTGTGTTGGAGAGTAAATCCCAAATAAAATGTTGGAAGGTGAGGCTTAAAATGAGGTGACTGGGACACCAGAGCTCTGCTCTCATTAATGGATTAATATATTTATTCCAGAACTGGGTTTCTTATGGAGACAGCAGGCTCATTACAATAGTGAATTTGGCCCCCTTTTGCTGCTCTCTTTCCTTTCTACCTTCCGTCATCGGATTATGCAGCAAGAAAGCCCTCACCTTGGATTTTCCAGCCTCCAGAAGCATAAAAAGTAAAATTATTTTCTTTGTAAATTATCTCATCTGTGGGATGATACAAAGATTATCATTTGAGTTATAAATCTTATATAAAAATCTTCCACTGGATTTCTAAAAAAAAAAACCTAACAGTAGCATGCATTCTTATAAATACACAAAAGAAAATCTTTCATGGACATATTGAGAGTTATATGTGAATTCTGATGTGTGAAGAGCTGTGAAGCTAACACTTTGTTGTAAGAAAAAAGCTGGGGGAATTCTCTTAAAGCTGCATTTTAATATCATGCACAACATTTCTACTTAGACTAATTTAATTGAGTTTGGGAGTGGAGGGATGATAGGGTTGTGAAAAGACTAAATCTTTCCCCCTGGAGCTACCCTTTGGCAGTGCCACTTTGCTAGACACATAAATCAAATGATACTATGTGGAATGTATTTACAATAAAGAGATGATTTTTTTTTAAAGGTAGCTTCCACCTTCTAGAAACTGAGCAACTTTGGATAAAGTAAAGAATCTTAAAATAACATGAAAATTACTAAGTGCAAAAATGTACAAAGGATAGGTGCTCCAAATCAAATAGTTCTGGGCGATTAGGCAAGTCTGTATTTTTAATATATTTTCTGATATTTTTTATTTGCTACTCATTCCTCTGTTTCTCTTTGCTTACCTTCCTGTAGCTATTTGAACTTCTTTAGGATTGTATCCTGATTTTATAGTGTTTTCGAGTATAATTCGTTGAATAATTTTCTTGCTAGTTGCTCCAGGTATGAAAATATTTATATGTAACTCATCATTGTCTTCTGGTTTTGAAATTTGCCACTTCAAATGAAGTATAGAAACCTTACTTCCACTCGGGCCCCTTTACCTTCTCCACTTTTAAAATATAATTGTCTTAAGTATTTTTTCTACATATATTTACCATTGTATTAGACAAAGTTATAATGTCTGCTTTTATCTTCTAATATGGCTTAGGAAACTCATGAGAAGTAAAAAAATTTCTATATAAGTACCTTTATATTCATTCATTCTGATGGGTTTCCCTTTCCTTTCTCTTTGAATTCTTTTAGTCGTTTTTATGGTCTAATTTGTTAATAACAAATAAAATTATTTTTGTTTCCCTTCATCTGACAATGGCTATATTTTACCTTCATTCTATTTTATTTTAAGATTGATTCTCGCTATGTTGCACAGGCTGGACTCAGACTACTGGGCTCAAATGATCGGCCTTCTCAATAGCTGGAACCACAAGTATGTACCACCATGCCCAACTAATTTCATTCTTGGAAAATATTTTCACTGGATAATATAAAACCTGAAGTTGACAATTATTTTCTTCTTCTTCTTGAAAACGATTTTGCTACTTCCTTCTGGCCTATAATGATTTCAGTTGAGAAAACTGCAGCTATTCAGATTGGTGTTCCTCTGTAAGTAATGTGTTGTTTCCCTGTGATACTTTCAGATTTTTGTCTTCAAATTTCAGAAGTTCAGTTATGATCTTTCTTGGTGGTCATTTCTTTTGCAGATTTATGGCCTGTTACTAATTAGATGTCTTAAACGGCATTTCTTTGAATATTTTTTTCACCTCCATTCTCTCTTTTCCTTCTGGGATTTCAATAACATGAATGTTACTATTATGTTACTGTCATGCAAGAACCTGAAACATTGTTTCCACTTCTGTAATAGCCATTTGGTTATTTTCTATACATTTTATTTCTTTACTGAGATTTTCTATTTTTTTTTGTTTAAGAAAATTTCTTATCGATTATTGAATCATTGTGTAATGACTGCTTTAGAAATACTTGTCAGATTATATCAACATTTGATTTATCTCAGTGGTGGAATATGTTGACTGTCTTTTCCTATTCATTTGTGATTTCCCCTCTTGGTATATCATTTTAGGTATTATATAATGAGTCTTTAGAGTCCATTTAATCTTTTCCCTGCTCAGGTGTAGCATGAGGGCTGGAGAGGTGTGTGTTCAGCTTTCCACTGTGTTCCATTAACGCCATCCTGGCTAAAGTACAGTATTGGTGCACATCTCATTTCAGATTAGAATGGAAATACAGCTCCTCCCAGGCCTTGCTGACACTCCCATTGAAAGTAGGTCATTGACTATCATTGCCTATTTCCTCTGATTGGGGATATAAATTCAGTTCTCCACTGGGCCTCACTAACACCAGGTGAGGGACAAGATGGATTGTCAACTACCCCTCCTTCCAACACGTCATCCTACCTCACTGAAACCTCATGAGAGTGGAGGCTCAGCTCCTCATTGGGGCTTACAGATGCTGGAGGACAGGGAGAATTGGTGTGATGACTGTCCCCGATTTGCACTGCAACAGTCTTGTTACTGTCAAATAGATATAGAGGATCAGCCCGCCACTGGCCCTCAATGATATCAAGTGTAGGAAGGAGGCAGAGTGATTACTAGCCCTAATTGCCATTGCCTTGCTCAGTCTCATTGATATAGATGATGGCAGATGCTCAGTTTGCCATTGGATCCCATTGAAACTACCCTGGTCGAGGCAGTGAAAACAATGCCTGCTTTTGCCACACGGGGAAGAACAGCTCCATTTTAGACTACCAACATTCTCCTGGCACGGAAATTGCATCACTACCACCTATTTCCACAAGGAAGGGGACAGAAGGCTAACTTTCTGCTCAGCAAAGAGAATATCACCAGGTAGGGGAATTGGAGCACTGCTGCTTACTTAGGCCTGGTTTGGAAAGTGGGTTTGAAGATAACTCTCTATTATTTTCTGCAGAAACTGTGTGTGTGGATGATGGAAGAGAAGAATAATTTCTAGTTTTTCTGTTTGCATTTGGCTGGAGAAGGATGAGTATTATTTAAAAGGCCATATTTCCATATTATTTGGCAGGGGGAACAAACATTATGTAAGTTTTTGCGATTTTTTGTTTTCCTATCTATTGCCAATGTAGGGTTGAAGGTTTCATGATACTCTGTTTAAATTGTATGGGATAAAATAATGAAACCCAGAGAACTCACCCCTGTGTTATTCCTCAAGTTCCACAGTCCCTAGGTAGTCTTCCGTCTTCTTTCCTGCTTTGAAGTTTGCCTATGTTTGTTTGCTATGTCCGGAGATTTTTAGTTGTGAGAAAAAGGAACTCAGAGGAATGCGATCACTCCATTTTAGCAGGACTTTACCTTTATTAAACACACATTATTAAACAATGGTATCAAAGAAAGAGTATAAATTTGTAAAGTTAATATCATGGCTAATATTCAAATAGTAGCAAGGCATCTGTAAAGACACTGGGGAAATAAATGCTACTGTGTGCCAGGAGATCTTTTAGACTGTTTTAGCAGCAAAGCAGGACAATTACTTAAGAGGCTGGAGATGTAAGGAAGAGCTTTGTCATGAGAGCTTTATATGCCCAGGCAATAATTGTGAACTCTATGCTTTATGGATGAGAATCTCTGAAATATTTTCGTATTAAAATATAATTAGGTTTACATTTTAGAATGATATGGTTTATTGCAATGTGGAAAATGTACCCAAGTAGTCAAAGAGAAAAAAAAATTATCTGATGGTAACATATCAGGGGATGAAAATAGATAAAACAGGGTGAGTTTAAGACATATTTAGGAGTTTTAAAAAATCAAGAATTAGGTTTTCATGTATATATGGTGTGAAGGGCTAGAAGAATGAATTTTGGGAAATGAGGGAAAGAGAATAGTTAAGGATTGTCTTCAGTGTTGATGGCTTGGTATATTTGGTTGGATGTTAGTACCATTATCTGGTATCACAAATACAGAAGGGATGCCAAATGAAGAGACTAGTAAGAAAGAGCTTAATTAACTACACTTTAAACAAGTTAAATTTTGCTGCTTTGAGGTATATATGCAGAGCATTTCCAACAGTAAAAAGCAGTTGAACATGAACTTTAAGATCGGAAGAGAAATGCAGACAGTCATCAGCAACTATTTTGAAGTTAAGATCATGTATATGTATAAGAGAGTAACAAGAATGAATACCAAAAAAGCGAAAACAACCAGCCAACCAAAAATCAAACCAAATAGAATGAAGAAAAAAATGCCAAGAATCTCTATTGGGCAAATAGAGAAGAAAAACTCAGCCAAATAACTTTGAAGTACTACATAGAAAGTTAGAAATCTATGTGAGTGATTGACATTAAGGACCACAAAAGGTAAGATTTTACACATTAGAAAAATGGTCAAGGGTGTTAAATGCTATGGTGCTTTTCATCCTTGCCACTTGAAGGGTGATTCAAGGACTGGCATCAGCATCATCACCTCAGTGCTTACCTAGGATGTAGAACCGGAGGCCCCACCCCTGAACTATACTGAATTAGAAGCTTCATTTCCTTTAAACTTCTCCATGTCTACAGATCACCTAGGGATCTTGCTGAGATGCGGACTCAGTAGGTCAGCAGGGGTGTCCAGCGTTCTTCATTTTTAATGTGTTCTTAGGAAAAGCCTCTCCTGCCAGCTCATGGGCGATATTTCAAGCTCCAGCCCTCTATATGGCAGGAGGCTGCTAACAGGTGATAGCAACCTGGACAGTGGCTGAAGTTCAAAAATTCACCCTTTGTTTTTTCTTAAAACATTTTTGGGCTTTTTGGATATGTTTTGAAATATGCCATATATTGATGTTAAATATTTGTTAAAGGCAAAAGCAGAAGGCACAGTTTTAGAAGTTTTTCTCTAGTCAGAAGAATTGAAAAGGACAGCTAATAATTAGCCAAAAAAACATTTGAATGTGCATATTCATTTATGGTTTAGCAAGGATTTGATTGATTGCTAGAATGACAGCCATATCACTAATAATCCAATTAAATGTTTTTAGAATAAATTTAATGTACTACTAGTCTTGTCACTGTGGTACATAATTATATTTATGTTTTTCTTTTTAATCATTACTTAGAAGAAGTACTCAACTTACAGTCTAAGAACTAATATTATTTATAAAATTGCCATAGAAAAGATTGCATTTAATATCTATTTAAACTTGCAGTTATTTTGGAGACTATTCTCTAGGGCATTGATATTTAAAATTTAATATATATATAAACCATCTGGAAAGCTTGCCCAAATGAAGATTCAGATTTGGTAAGTCAAGGTGAGACCTGAGAGTCTGCATCTCTGTGTGATCTCAGGGAATATTCAACCCCATCTTTCTCTACTTTCTTCTTCTGAGTATATTACCTAGCTGTTCTTTCTATACATATTTGAATTTTCTTGATTTAAGCCTGGAATTCCTATAGTGGCCTATCCTCCCTTTATCAAGATAATAATTCTTCACTCATGGGATTTACATTATACCTGGTTTCTTCTGGAAAGCCTTCCTTGATACTTACATCTCCTTTAATCAAAGTGTGATACATAGGTAGGTAGTGTTGGCATCAACTGGAGACTTGTTAGAAACCTAAAATCTTGAGTATTACTTCTACTGTGACAGAAGTTGCATTTATTTCTAATTCAGGTGATTATTAGATCCTATAAGGTTTGACAATCATGGCCTTAAATTATGGCCTGGGTCCTCTTGTTCTATGCTATCATGTCACCCTATACTGTTATTCACTTTTCCAGTAAATTCAAAGTTTCTTAAAAGCAGGGATAAGATCTGTTGCATATCAGCAACTATACTTAGTGCCTAGCATGGTAGCACACACTTAATACATTTTTGTTGAATAAAATGTTTGAGTAAATGAGCAGAAATAGAATATTTTAGTTTGAGCTTTAAAAGCAATTGAAAGCTTCTTTTCCTGGTATTTTACTTTTATTATTCGTGAGACAAAATGTCATGTGAAAACAAGAAGATGCACATTTCAGATAAATTTAATTAAATGTAATATATCAATATCATGTTTTTGAATTACTGCATACTTTATATATGCTTGCATTTTATTACATTCATGAAATATTAACTTAAAAGAAAATAAAAATTAACATTTTTGAAAGATTGCATATCTATGTATATGCAGGTAAAATAATACTTGTTCATTGTGTTGTGAGTTTGTCACTGCTGTGGATTTTAAAGTTAAGATGGAATTTAATTTTAAACTTCCATAGCACTAACCATATATTGACAAGTCGTATCTTTCTCTCTGTGCTTCATTTCACCCACTCATGTTTAAATTCTTGAAAAATTGAGTCTGGGGTTTATTAATCTTCCACTCTTGTTACTTCCAGTCCTCTCACTGTAATATCAACCCTCATTACCTTTCATGGTCTGTTAGAATCACTCCTTATCTACTGTCTCTGTACAGATTGTCACTCTCTTCCTGCCATCAGAGTAAGTTTTATAAAGAAGCCAATAGATCAGCCTTTTTTCCTGCAAAATACAGACTAGCCTATAGTTTGAGTATATACAGAATATGCTATGTACCTTATTCTGTTGATTTTTAGAAATATTCTTCATTGGGAAAATCATTGAAATTTGCACAGAAGACTGTTAATATCAGTTTTCTTCAAATGGCAGTAAATGAAAGAGGTGAATGTAGGCCAAGATAATTAGTGGTTTTTGTTTGTTTGTTTGTTTGTTTTTTGCATCATTTCATTTGTTACAAGGGGAAATGCATTACTTTTGTAATGAAATTATAAAGATGTTAAAAGAATTTTGTTATACCTCTTGACTATTCTGAGTTACCTATTGCCTTAACCATGATACAAACAACCACTAAACCTCAGTAAAGCTATACTAATAAACTCTTATTGAGCTCATGAGACTTTAATCCAGTAAATAAGCAAGTCTAGGGAGTTATTCTTGTCTTGCCTGGGCTACCTCACATGTTTTGACTTCAGCTGTGGGTTGGCTAATTCAAGATGGACTCAGCTGAGATGATAGAAAGGATTCATTTCTGATCCATGTCTGACATTTCAGCAGAATAGTCCAAATTAGTCTGCTCTCCTAACAAATTCTGAGGGGTAAGAGTGCAAGCAGAAGAAGACAAGCCCTTTTTTTATTTTCTCTGCTTATTCGTATTTCCTAATATCTTATTGGCCAATAAAGTCAGAAGAATGAGCCAGAGTAAAGGAATGGGGCAGAACTTCTCACACAGAATTGCAAAGTTCCATGGCAAAGTGAGTGAAGGCAGAAAAGAGAGATAAACTAAAGATGAATAAAACCAACTTATAAGAATTATTTAACTATGTTGTACATTGTCATTTCTTTGGTTGATTTATCTGACAAATATTTATTTATACTTAGTGCCAAATGTTATGAGTTTAGCAGTGGTTAAGACAATATCACTGTTGTTGAAAAATTTATAGTGAAGCAATTGACTTCAATTAGTCATATATGTAAATCTGACTAGGATAAGGAAATAGCAAAGGGAAGAGTTAGTCAGGACAAGATTTCTCAGGGAGTGACACAGGAAGGTAGTGTAGGTTAAAGGAGTAAGTAGAGTTAGGCAATACAAAAGTTTAGAGAAAGTGTCTTCCAGTCAGAAGGAAGAACCGTGTGAAGCCTCTGGGATGGAGACAAACATGCTAGTATTTTCCAGTCTCAGCATGTCAGCCTGCCTATAGTGCAATAAGTGAGGAAGGAAGTGGGAGGAGAAGAGGCCAGAGGGTTGTGGAGATCACATCATCCAGGTGCCTGAGCCCTGGGTGAAAAGTATGGACTTACCTGACGTGAGTTAAGAAGTCATTTGAATATTGAAAGTAAGCCAAATTCATTGTCTAATGTAAATTTTTATAACTCTAGGACTGCACAGAATTTATCTATCCATATATGTATTTTACATATGAGTAAACCCTTCATTTTACATACAAGAAGACTGAGTTAAAAATATTTACAATAATAACTTTATCAGTATAGTTCTCACAGTCTACCTTGGATTAATAACTAATGTGATGATGTTGAAAATACCAGACATAAGTTTTAAAATAGTAACTTAAATATACTTAATAATCCATAAAGAAATCTATTATTGTACTGAATAAAGGTTAGGTAAAATTTTTACAATAATATATAGGACAATATGTCTGGGAATCACAACACTACAACTCATGAGTTGAGTGTTTAATCAAAATGCACTGAACATAAACAGTGCACTGTGTATTATACTGCAGTTGACAAGACATAAAAGATACTTTCTCAATTTCTATATGTGGATAGGTTTCCCTAGCAGAAATAAAAACTAGGTGCTCTCTAAAGATAGTGACAAAGATTAAGTGATTTGACAGGGGAGGCAAAGGAAATATAAATTCTTTTGAAAGACTTTCAAACCTGAGAATGTCTTAAATAATCCGACTTCATGTGATAATAAAGAGGTAGAAGCATAAGTAGCAAAAAATAAATTACTGTAATAAGAAGAGAAGATGGCCATAGAATATTCTACCTCCTATGAAAGACTATAAAATTTAGGGCTAGATTAAATTCTGGTAAATAATATGATCAACCTTTCCTCCTTCATGAAAGAATCTGAAACAATCCAGATTAATTAACAAGATGCAGTCTCTCCAGTCAGCACTAGTGACTATGCTTCTGACTCTATGCCAATCTTTGCATTAGGAAAAATTTCCCACAGATGTTTTAGTAAATTCATAACCTTACATAGACGTTAGATGGTAAATTCTTTAGCTGATATTAAACATTATGATGTTTTTACTTTGACACTATATAACCAAGACTTTAATATCCTTGTAGCTCCATTTCTGTACTTTGAAATGTGATGTGTATTTAATTTCTTAATAAATGATGAATTAGACTACACCCTTTCATTCTTTATCATGTGTAGTCTACTGGGATGCAACATGGCCTACATAATGCTAAGAATCAGGAACTACTTCCAAAATTTCATTTTTTTCAAACAAAATTTTTAGTTTTTTTGCTACATATATAAACCCCACCTGTTGTATCAAACCTAGTTGTTTAAAAGTAAAAGCATCTTGTCTCTCAGGGTTCTGTGTACTCAGACTGGATTCAGTTCCACAGTCCTTCTGCTATGGATACTTCACGTTAAGTGTCTCAATGATAGTCAGTTGTTGGTAAATCCAGCTACAAAATTTGCATGGCTTGGTGTAGTAAACATGCAGGCTAGCTGGATTAAAAATTGTTGAAAATTTCTTGGCAGCAACAGCAGAACATTGAACCAGGTACAAGATTCATCTAAGTGCAGGACCCTTCTAAGCATAAGGCCTTTGTATGTCACTGCACTCATGTGCCCCTGGAACAGGCCCTGAGTGTTGGCAAGAGTGGAAGTCCTTGTTGGGTTGACTTGGATGATGGTACAGTTGGACCTCACTCGTTCTGGCTAAGAGTAGTCTGAGAGCATCTCCTTTCCATATGACTTCTACACATGGTCTTTCCATGTGGTCTTTCCAGCAAAATAAAAAGCCTTCTTGGAAGGCAGCTCAGGGCTTTCAATAATAAGCATACAAAGGGAGAGAATGGAAAGCCACCCAGTTTCTTGAAAGCTAGTGCCAGAATTTTCACTTTCACTATGTTCAGTAGGTTAATGCAGTCATAAGCCACCCTAGATTCCATCAAGGGCATGCACACTGGGAGGCATGGTTTATCAGAGGTCAAATAAAGGAAAGCAGCTGTAATATTGCCCATTTACTAACTCGAGAATTAAGCACTGATGTCGTTCAGGTCTATGTGCAAATATTATCTGCCTGGAAATGTAGTCCTTGGCTACCCTAACTAAAATGATCTTCCCACTTCCTCCTGCTGACTTTATTATCAACTACTGTCCCACTAGAATAATTTCTCCATGAGAGTAGGAAATTTGTTTTATCTGCTGCAGCATACTCAGTGTTAAGAGTTCTTTACAAAAAATAGGTAATTAATATTTGTTAAATAAATGAATTAGTAAATCTTACACAGCACAAGAGATATTTATGCATATCTATCTACTATTAATCTATCAGTCTATCTATTTTAGATCTCCCATTTAAAAAATAGTAGAAAAGATAATTTGGTTTCAGAGTCAGGGTAGGTGGTACACACCTGTAGTCTCAGCCATTCAACATGTATAGGTCTGAGGATAGTTTGAACCCAGAAGTTCAAGGCTGCAGTGAGCTGCGATCATGCCAATAACTGCAGCCTGGATGACAGAGCAAGACCCTGTCTCAATAATGATGAAAATAATAATAATAATAATTTTGGTTTCATTAGAGTAGCTTTGCTGGTCTGGAGGGCAAGGGTACATTCAGGGAAATTTTTCAATTTGGTGACTGAATATGATTTTGCATTCCAGATAGGCCTGTGCAGTAGTTTATAGTTTGGGTAGCTATATCAATCATATGTCATAAAGATACATTTCTGATTCAGTTTATTATCATCCATATAAACAAGCTTTTTCTTGCTTTTACATGACAAATCTTTTCATTATATGCTGAAAGGGCTTTGTTTCTCTGTTTATTTCTTTGTAGTTTTCATGATTGTCTCTAAATGAAGGAAATATACCAACAGAGTTAAAGAGAACAAGTGTCTTTGATGAGAACAAGCAATGGCAGAAATTGACTGCGTAAAGATAGTTACTCAAAGCTATATATATATGTGTGTGTGTGTGTCCATGTTTGTGTGTGTCTGTGTGTGCATCTGTAATATGCATACATTTATATATATATATATATATATATTCTTTGAACTTTCCCAAATTCATCGAACACAAGCCTAAATCTTGTAATAAGATTAAGTGTGCATGTACAAACGTAGAAATACATACATACATATGTATGCATAACATGCATAAAAGCTATGTATGCATTTGTATATGTCAGCAATAATTTCTGGTAATGCATAATTTCATATTAAAATTATAATCCTTAATATTTCCTGAGTTGAGTTTAATATTTATATACCGTATTGACATCATTATATTTGTGCTTTTTTTTTTTTTTGAGACAAAGTCTTTCTTTTTGTCGCCAGGTGCCAGGCTGATTCTTGTGCCTCAGCCTCCTGAGTAGCTGGGAATACTGGCGTTTGCCACCATACCCAGCTAATTTTTGTATTTTTAGTAGAGACTGGGTTTCACCATGTTGGCCAAGTTGGCCTTGAACTCTTGGCCTCAAGTGATCTGCCTGCCTCGGTCTCCCAAAGTGCTTAGATTACAGATGTAAGCCACCGTGCGCCCAGCCTTAGAACATATTCAAAACTATCTGAGTACAAATCTCTTCCTCAAAATGAGAGTTATTTAGTTAATTGAAAAAAAATCATTTTGAGAATATAAATTTGTTCAAAAGTTTCTATCTAAAATAAATGTGCATGCATTTTTCAGCTTATGGCAAATCCTGTGAGATTAAATAATTGAAGGGGAGTGGGGATTTCCTTCCATGGATTTTTCCAGTATCCATATAAGAAACCCCTGAGTGATTGTAAGAAATCCTTACAAAAATTCAGCTACCAATTTATAAGCTTCAGTAAATTATCTCACTTTTCCTGACATGAAGATTTTTTCTCATGGGATAAATGGATTTGAGATATTGTTGCTTTTATGAAAATTTTAGCCATTGTATCCTGACACTCCACGGCAGTATTTCTTACCTATTTATATTTAATCTTTGGTTCTAAAGATGTTTCCAAGTTTATAAGTAGAAGATAAGCATCTCTCCAGATTCAATCAGTGAAATTCTCCATACAATATTAGAATGTACCTTACTGCATAGTTTTGATGTATTGCCTAAGAAAAGAAAATATATATACCCTGGTTTGGTTTAATATGCCCCTTCAGATGAACATTTGAATTGGATAGAAACAGTTTTGACATGTACTTGAAGACTATAAATGCTGCAAATGACAGCTTTTAATCAGCATGATAAATAGCAAAGGTCTGTAAATGGTATCAAATAATTTCTAAAAATGAAAACTAATTTTCCACTCCCACTGCTAGCAAATTTGTCAACTACAGTTTGATAGAACCAAAACATCTGCTCTTGGAAGCTGCGTAAACTCTCTCAGTAAAATGATGCGTTATTTTGTTTTCAGATATACATTCATCTCATTCCTAATTTAGTATGTTTATGAAGTACTAAGACAAATTCCTGATTGAAAATTGTATGCAGTTAAAGACAGAAGTTTTGTTGCTTAAAGTTTTAGCTTTAGTTTTTGCTCTCTGTCTTCTTTTTGAATTTGTTATGATGCTAAAAAAAAGTGTATTTGTTCCCTTTTCCAATTATATTATTTTTGAAGTTTAAAAAAGCTAATACATATAAACAACATAAAGCATCATTAAAACTAGTATTTAATAACTCATATAAGTGTTATGAAGAATTGTATTAATTATCAAAGTGTTTCTAGCTTTTTCATTTACAAATATATGGGTTTTTTTCCCAACAAAATGAGAAGGAAACCCACAGACTTGAAGAAAATATTTGCAAAAGACACATATGATAAAAGGCTATTATACAAAATATATAAAGAATTAAAACTCAACAACAAGACAATAAACAATCCCATTAAAAAGGGGGCAAAGACAAGCAGACACCTTGCCAGAAAATATACAGAGTTAAAAGTAAGCATCTGAAAAGATGTTCAACACCTTATGTCTTTAGGGAATTTTAAATTTAAACAATAGTGAGATTCTACCATAAAGCAATTAGAATTGCCAAATTTCAAAACACTGACAACACCAAATACTGTGAGGGTGTGGAACAAGAGGAACTCTCATTCACTTCTGGAGGGAATGCAAAATGTTACAGCCACTTTGAAAGACACTTTGGCAGTTTCTTACAAAATTAAAAATACTGTTACCATATGATATAGCAATCATGCTTCTTGATATTTATGCAAATGAATTAAAAACTTATGCTCACATAATTACCTTTACCTGGATGTTTATAGCAGCTTTATTCATAATTGGCTAAACTTGAAAGTAACCAGGATGCCCTTCAGTAGCAAGCGGATAAAGTGAGGTATATCCAGAAAATGAAATATTATATGGCACTAAAAAAAAAAATAAAGCTATCAAACCATGACAGGACATGAAGTAAATATAAATTCATATTACTAAGTGGAAGAAGGTAATCATAAACAATCACATACTATATGATTTTGGGAATACAACATTCTAAAACAGGTAAAACTATAGAGGCAATAAAATGGTTGTTTGCCAGGGGTTAGGAGAGAGAGACAGATGAATGGACAGAGAATATATAAGTTTCAGATAGTGATACTTTTCTGCATGATAATACAGTGGATATACACCATTATACATTTGTCAATACCTAACAAATGTACAACAGCAAGAGTGAGCCCTAATGTAAACTATGAACTCAGGATGATAGTTATATGTCAATGTAGATTCATAATTTGTAACAAATGTACCACTCTGGCGTGGAATATTGATGAGGGGACATGTTGTGAGTTTGTAGAGAAAGGGAGTATATGATAACACTGAGCATTTTCTGTTCAATATTGCTGTGAACCTAAAATTGTTCTAAAATAAAGTTTATTAATTAAAAATTGGGTTTCTCAATAATTCATTTTGGCATGCAGGTTTGGTCAGAGACCTGTTAAATACCTACTATGGGTCAGATAAAACAAAACCAATAGGAGAGGGAGAGAAAAAAAAAAAAAAAAAATATATATATATAATTTATATATAACCACATTTATATAAAACCACATAATCTTACATATATATATGTATATAAGGCATAAATATACAGAGAGATAATTTTATTATAAGATGTTACATACATGGTATTTGAGGTTGAGATTTCCCATGTTATGCTGTCTGCAAGCTGGAGACTCAAGAAATGTAGTTGCGGGGTTCAAAGGCCTGAGAGCTGGAGAGCTAATTATATAGATAGTATGGATTCCAGTCTGGCTGGAGAACCAGCAATACCACGGGCAGGAGAAGATTCATATTCCAGTCAGGCTGATTTAATTCAATCTTCTTCTACCTTTTTGTTTTATTCACGTCTTCAATGGATTAGGTAATGTCTGCCCACATTGGTGAAGGCAGATCTTCTTTATTTAGTCTACTGATTCAGATGCTAATCTCATCCAGAAATACCTCCACAGATACACCAGTTATTCCTCACAGTTCAACCAGGTATTCCTATGGCCTAGTCATGTTGACACATAAAACTAACAACCCATAGTATATTGTGAATGTAAAAATGAAAAAAAAAGCTATCATACATCTAAAGGAACTTATTGTTTAGTAGGAAAGAAGAATGTGTGAATGGTGTTTTAAATCTTATTACCATGTTTGAATTCTAAGACAGTTTCCTAAGGAAAATGATTTGAGGACAGAAAGGGAGATTATTTCAAGAAGGAAAAACAATCTGAAAAAATAAGCAAAAACAAGAACAGAGGCAAAAATATAAGCATTGCTATTACTGGAATATACAGTGTACTATGTAATACAATGGGGCATGGATAAAAAACTATATTGGGCCAGTCTAGCACGGTTTGCAAGCTATACTTAAGAGCTTAATTAGTGCCTTTACTAGGCAATGTGTAAGTATTAAGAAATTTTAAGTAACAGTACAGTCCTCCATGATCTGTACCCTGACCCTTTATCTCTGTGACCGCAGCTGCTATGAAATTTTTCACTTTTTATATGCCAGCAATTCAGATGTTTACAACATTCTAGCACACACATGCTTTAGGTCTTTGTTGCAACTTTGTTTTGTTTATTGTGGTTTCCCACTTAGAACAGTGCCTGGAAAAATAACAGGCATTCAGTTTAAAAATGTGTTTAATTAGTGATTTTACACATTTGTTAAACCAAATTCAGATATGTGTTCCTCATTGTCTATTTCAGTGGGCATTTCTTCTATCCATTTCCATGTTAGGAATCTTCACTTGATTCACTAAATTCTAAGTTTCTTTAGCACAAAGATCTTACCTTGCTTCTTAATATATAACTGATAAAAAAATGAAACTACAACTATCACTTCATTCTTTGTAAATTCCTTTTCCCCAGAATCTGTACCTTATATGCCCATGCCTTCCACTCAGTTATTCCAATGTATTTTTATTGACTCTTCTTCTGAGTATTCTCTAGATGTTGGAGTTTCGCAAGATTACGTCCTAGGATCCTTTCTATTCTACACACTTTACCTAAACTTTTTATTAAATTAATTCTATGTGATCTGCCTCAGGATGTATTAAATGTGTTGATCATTTTTTAAAGTCATTAATTTTGATATATGAATAAGTTTCTCCTATGAATTAAGATATTTGATAAGATTTTTACAGGATATTTTCAGAAAATAGTTTTCAGAAAATAGTATCTGAGATTTATTAGCAGATCTATCTCATGCCAAAATTAACTTGTTTTTGAGAGTGGGCTTTTGGAGTACTTCATGATCTCTACTGATAGTAGAAATAATAATAATGATAAATATTGCTTATTTATATGTTTTTTAAAACTTGTTAATGCAGCTTTGTGATATATTCCACCATTGTTCTATGGAGAAAATAGAGATGGCATTAATCAAATTAGTCTCACCTAAAGTAAGATTTAGAAAGTTTAGAAAAATCTAGGATTTACTGAATTACTACTTGTGCCATGTGTTATGGTAAAGGTTACATATAAGGTTCCTTGTTCAAATCCTTCCCATAAACCTGTAAGGTTTATGTATGATTTCTATTTTGGAAATATGAAAAACGAAACATGAAAAATTAAAGTTACTCAAAGCCACAGAGAGAGAGATATGTCTCACTCAAAATACAGTACTTTGTCCTACAAGAGTGTTTTTAAAACTGGTGGCAAGTTGGAAAGTTTCCTTAGGCACCAGGAGTCACTTCTGGGATCAGAGATAGTAGAGGTGGCTGGACCCTTGACTTTTGAGCTCAGCAAAATATGCTTTTCTTTCATTTGTTGTACATGCAGGAGTTTTATATTTTTTAAAATCCCATAGAATTTAGAATATCAAGAGTGAACCTTAATTTAAACTATGAATCAGATGATAATAATGTGTCAGTGCAGGTTAATCAATTGTAACAAATGTATGTGAGTCAGAAGTATATGAGAAATCTTGCTACCTATTCACTAAGGTTTTGCTGTGTATCTAAAAAAAAAGTTACCAACTTGTCATTTGACTCAACATGGATCTGTCTGAACTTAGTGAAATCACTTAGTTGATACAAGTCACAGAAATAGTAACTATAATATTTCATTGACAATAATATGTATCTTGATAATATAAATATTATATATATATATCATACCATATATATGTATCACCATTTGATATTTATATGCCAATTATACCTAGTCTGAAATTTGTTCTAACTGGAGGGAGTGACAATAATAATGAACATATTAAGCAGCTTAATATTTCTATTAAAGCATGCTAGGTATTCTATGCTTTCTTTAAGGTTATAAATAAGAATTTTTTTTTCTCTTCTTGTCCCTGATTCTCTCAACCCACTCTTGATTTTCATCTTCAAAAATACACTTTCCATACTGAGAAATGATTTATTCAGTTCTTACATTAATTACTTCTCTCTTTTCTCCTCCATACCAATTTTATCCATATCTGCAGTTTCAAAATGAAATTTTGTTATCACAATGATAACACCATTATCTAGAGGTTTCTATGATGGTGTTTTAGGTGCTATTCTAAGCATTTTATTTAGATTAAGTTCCTTAGGTGTCACAGTAACCTTATGAAAATGTTACATATAGAAAAACTGAGGCTAGAAAGATTATATAACTGTCTTAACATCATATATTCATTAGGAAGAATCAAGTACAAAAACTGGGCCATTTGTTCTTGACCTCCACAGCAAAGTGATGCTCCACATGACAAGTTCTGTCCATATAATTTTGCTTTCACTACAAAATCCTCAGTGTTCATTAGTGCATAATTTACCTGATGCCTGAAATACAGACCAAAAAAGATCTGTCTGTCTAGAGAGATGTGGCTGCTCCCTGGGTTAAATGAGAAATGCTATTCTCAGGAGGTTAATTATCACAAATTAGGAGCTTTCAATAGTCTGGAAGCATCAGGGAAGAAATAGCAGATTAGTACTGATAAAATCTCATGGGCTCTGATGGGAAGCACTTTATATTGGAACTAATGAAAAAATCAGAAGCAACCATGCTTTGAATGCTTAGAAATTTCAGGTTTCAGCATATTAAGAATTCAGTCAAATAAGACTTAAAAGAGTTTCAGGATTACAGTAATTGAACAAAAGGATGACTCTTGAATATGGACTAAAACTTTAGGAAAATTTTCCTCTATATTTAATGCATTTTCTGCGAAACATGTATTCATACCTAACTTAATCATTTTTTTTTTCTGTTTTGAAATTAAAAGTTTGATTGGAAGAGAGTAATGCCCCATTTCAATAGCTAAAGATGTTTCATATGACCATGTCTTCTACCCTAGTCAAGTACTTTGTTTTGTTCAAATAAGAGAGGATGTCTGAATCCTGAGGTTCAGTGAAGCCTTTGCTACTTTCTTCCTATCAACCTTCTCCCCAACACAAACAAAAGCAAAACAACTAAACTTTCTCCACACACTATGGAAAATTATCAATGTTGGAGCTTCATTTCTGTCATATGAGGTTTTATTACAAAGACTTTTAAGTTTCATGGTCATAAATGTAAAACTTTACTCATTATTGAATAGTTACAAATATTGAATTTTGAATTTTTAGTACGAATTAAGTGAAAAAAATTCTAACGTAAATGCTACTAGAAATGGAGAAAGGTTACTCTATCGGCACTAATCACTTTAAAATATTTTTCTTTCCCTACTTTAAAAAATGTTTATTGTGATTATCTTTAAATTATAAAGTAGTACATGTTAATTATAGAACATTTAGAATCTGTAGAATATGTAGAGAAAATATTCACAATTCAAACAAGATTTTGATTTTCAAAATCAACTATAGTAATTTCTTTTTCTAATTTCAACTTTTATTTTAGATTGAGGGGCTACATGTGCAATTTTGTTACAGTGGTATAGTGTGTGATGCTGAGATTGGTATTTTTATTTATTCCTTCACACAAATAGCGAACACAGTACACAATAGGAAGTTTTTCAGGCCTTATCCTCTTCTCTCTCTCTCTCTCTCTTTTTGGAGTCCTTATTGTCTACTGTTTTCTTCTTTATGTCCATATGTACCGAAGATTTAGCTCCCAGTTATAAGCAAGAATGTGATATTCTGTTTTATATTTCTGCATTCATTCACTTAGGATGATTGACTTCAGCTAAGTCCACGTTCTTTCAGAGAACATGATTTCCTACATTTTTATGGCTGGGTAGTATTCCATGGTATATATGTACCACATTTTCTTTATCCAGTCCACCAATGATGGGCACTTAGGTTGATTCTTTGCTTTTGCAATGATTAATAGTGCTGTGAGGACCATACAAAAGCATGTGTCTTTTTGGTAGAATGATTTCATTTCCTTTGGGTATATACCCAGTGATGGGATTGCTGGGTTGAATGATAGTTCTATTTGAGTTATTTGAGAAATCTCCAAACTGCTTTCCACAGATGCTGAAATGATTTACATTTCCATCAGTAGGACATAAGCACCCTCTCTCTGCAGCCTTGCCAACAACTGTTCAATTTTTTTATGTTTTACTTTTTATCAATGACCAGTCTTTCTGTGAGATGCTGTATCATTGTGGTTTTGATTAGCACTTTTTCTGATTAGTGATTTTGAGCCGTTTTTCATATATATGTTGGCTGCTTGTATGTCCTCTTCTGAGAAGTGCCTGTCCATCTCTTTTGCCCATTCTTTGAGTTATCAGCTATATTCTTATTGATTTAAGTTCCTTATAAATTCTTATAGATTCTAGATATTAGATCCATGTCAGATGCATAGTTTGTAAAGATTTTCTCTCCATTCACTCTATTGATAGATTCTTTTGCTGTGTAAAAGCTCTTTGGTTAGGTCTCATGAGCTAATTTTTGTTTTTGTTGCAATTGCTTTTGAAAAACTAGTTATAAATTATTTCCCAAGGTGGATGTCCAGAGGATATTGCCTACATTTTCTTTGAGGATTATTTATTTATTTATTTTTGAAATGAAGTCTCTCTCTGTTGCCCAGGCTGTACTGCAGTAGCGTGATCTTGGCTCACTGCAACTTCCACCTTCTCCCAGGTTCAAGCGATTCTCCTGCCTCAGCTTTCCGAGTAGCTGGGATTACAGGTGCATGCCACCACACTCAGCTAATTTATGTATTTTTAGTAGAGGCGGGTTTTCACCATGTTGGCTAGTCTGGTTTCGAACTCCTTACCTCAAGTGATCTGCCTGCCTGAGTCTTCCAAAGTGCAGGGACTGAGGATTTTTATAGTTTGAGGTTTTACATTTAAGTTTATTGCCAGTGAACAGAGATAGGTTCCTGCAATGGGTTTCACAGACTTTGCTTGCTGAAGTTATTTCTGGCATTGTAATTCAGGCTGCAGTCCAGTAGGTGGTGATTAACAGTAAGAGAAAGCAAATAGGCTCTTAGTCATGCACCCCTTTTGCATTCTGAGTACAGACATAGCAGTGCTCTGGGGAGGGGAGGCAGTTGGGCAAAAAATAACTCTCCCTCCAAGTTCATTCCCTGTCCTTGGTGAAATCCCCTTCAACTACTGGCTCGGTGCTAGCATTTTCTTTGCCCCAAGGGAGGCTTCGGCAGCTTGCACTCCCTCCTCCCTTAGGAGCACTCAGAACTGAGGGTTAAGTCATAGGAGACCCACAACTCCCTGGGGCCTGCTGGTCCCCTGTGGTTGTTAGCATAAGGATGAATTGTGAGATATGTTTGCAGGTGGTTTGGTGAGGCAGTGGGTCAAGTGTGGAGGATCCCAGGGCAGGGCAGCGGGATTGTGGATGTGCAATGGTATGGCAGCCACAGCCATGGGATTTCATCCTGGTAGACAGCTGAGGGCCTGCCCAGCTTGTGCTCCCACAATCCAGTGGGTCTCCCTTTGGCATGCACACTGGAAGCAGGCCCGACTGGCTAGGCTGGTCCCCAGCATTCTTCACCCAGATCACTAAGCCAGTCCCGGTGTTCTGGGTCACATGGATCCCTGAAAAAGAAGCTGAGACTGGCTATCAAGCCTTCACTCCCCAGAACTTGTTTTGTAAAGGGAGGAATGCCCAGCTCCCCTGTTGGCACACAGACTCACACCGTACTCTTGCCTGAGAGTAAGGACTCCTCCCCTGCTCATGTTCAAGCTACAGATCTCAACTAGGTATCCCTGGGTCATGTACTTTAATCCTGGGGCGTTGAGACAAGGCCTGTGGATTTGTCCTCTGGCCCCTCAAGGTCGAGCACTGGCTGTGCTGAGAGGTAAACTACTCCCACAGTGCTAAGACACAGATAGGGCAGTGAAGGCTGTGCTGTAGGCACCATACTGTAGGAGTCAAAAGGTAGGTGGTCTTAGAAAGAACCAGCAGGCAAGGGCACATGTGGATCAGATATGCTTCAGTCTCATAGAAATGACAGCCCTGTTCCCTCCAAGCTCAGCAGACAACAGGAGCTTCAACCACTCAGTTCAACATGGAGAGGCTTGGGGATGGGCATCTATGCTTGTGTTTTGCCAAATCTGTACTGCCCACAAAACCCTCTGGGCTCTGTGTGGGTTCAAGCTGTGCATCTGCCCACTTTCCAGGAAGCTCCCCCTGCAAGTACAAAGGTTTATGGGTTGTGGGAGCTTATCCTATAGCTAGCATACCAGAGGTCCATGGCGATAGTATTACTCCAGGTTTTCTCACTCACTCCTTTGGGTTTAGTTCAGGAACTGTGGGCCCGTCCTAGTGCCGCTGTGACTCCAAGCAGGCTTCCCAGCTTATTCTCTCCTCAACCTCAGCACCTGTGTCACCTCTATTGGTTTTCAGTCTTTTCTATCCAAAGATCTGTTGGAGGTGTGATGGTTTATTTGGTATTTTGGTTATTCTTGGTGGAAGAGGTGTTTTCTGGCTAGGCCTGCTTGACCATCTTGCCTGGTTTCCTCAAGATTATTTCTTTTCTTAAAAAGCTGGTGCATTTTTATTTAGTCTTTGTTTTCTTTATAATTGTGTTTTATACAGTGTATAAAATGTTTTAACGCTCTATTTTTTAAGCACTGTAATATAAGCATTTTGTGTTCTTAGAAATTATTCCTAAATATTACAATCAACAATGGCAATAAATATCACATTAAGCCAAAGAACTGGAGGAAGCCTCTAATATAAAAGATAAATAATTATTAATAACAAATATCTGAGATTCTGACATAATTTTTTAACTTTTATTTTAGGTTTCGGGGTAGATGTGAAGGTTTGCTACATAGCTAAACATGTGTCACAGGGGTTTTTTGTACATATTATTTCATCACCCAGGTATTAAGGCCAATACCAAATGGTTAAATTTTTCTGCTTCTCTCCCTCCTCCCACCCTCCCCTGTCAAGTAGACCCCAGTGTCTGTTGTTTCCTCTTTTGTGCTCATAAGTTGTTATCACTTAACTCCCATTTATAAGTTGGGAACATGCAGTATTTGATTTTCTGTTTCTGCATTAGTTTGCTAAGGATAATAGCATCCAGCTCCCTCCATAAAAGACATGATCTCATTCTTTTTTATGGCTGCAGAGTATTCTGCCCATGATGTATATGTACTACATTTTCTTTATCCAATCTGTCATTGATGGCCATTTAGGTTTATTCCATATCTTTGCTATTGGGAATAGTGCTGCAATGAGCATTCAAATACATTTGTCTTTATGGTAGAATGACTTACATTCCTCTGGGTTAATACTCAGTAGGATTACTGAGTACCAGTAATACAATACAACATAATACAGCAATAGGATTGCTGAGTTGAATGGTAGTTCTGCTTTTAGCCCTTTGAGGAATCGCCATACTGCCATATTGCTTTCCACAATGTTTGAACACATATATACTCTCACAAACAGTGCATAAGTGTTCCCTTTTCTCCACAACCTCACTGTGAGCCTGATGCGGTTCCCTTTGTAGGTGACCTGCCATTCCTCTCTAGTTGCCTTTAACATTCTTTCTTTCATTTCAACCTTGGAAAATCTGATGATTATATGTTTTAGGGATGATCTTCTTGTGTAGAATCTGGCAGAAGTTCTCTGTATTTCTTGAATTTGAATGTTGGCCTCTCTAGCAAGTTTGGGGAAGTTTTCATGGAAGACATCCTAAAGTGCTTTCCAAGTTGTTTGCTTCCCCCCTCTCCCATTCAGGGATGCCAATGATTGGTAAGTGTGGCCTCTTTATATAATCCCCTATTTCACAAAAATTTTGTTCATTCCTTTTTATTCTTTTGTCTTTATTTTGTCTGACTGTCTTATTTCAGAAAACTAGTCTTCAAGTTCTGAGATTTCTCCCTCAGCCTGGCTTATTCTGCTGTTAATACTTGTAATTGCTTTCAGAAATTCTTGTATTGTGTTATTCAGATCTGTTAGACCCATTAGGTTCTTTTATATACCTGCTATTTTGTCCTTCAGTTCCTGTGTCCCTTTATTGTGATTTTTATTTTCCTTTGCTATCCTCCTGAATCTTGATGATCTTTGCTCCTCTCCATATTCTGAGTTCTAGTTCTGTCATTCCAGCCAGTTTTGCCTGGTTAAGAACTGTTGCTGGAGAACTAGTGCAGTTATTTGGAGGACATATGATACTCTGGGCATTTGAGTTACTAGAGGTCTTGCATTTTTTTTTTTCTCATCTCTTCATGTGAGTGTTCCTTTAACTGAAGTATAGATTGAGCACAGTCAATAGACTCTTCTGGATATTTTCACTAGGCCAAGGCTTTGTGCAGAGTCTTTATTTGAAGCTGGCTTCCTGTCTCTGGTTTCAGAGAGGCATATGTTAGTGAGGTGCTTTGGCTGTTGAAGCTTTGGGTGTAATCCAGCAGGAGGCACTTGGGCTTATTGGTAAGTTGGTAAACTCTTGCTCGGTTATTTGGCTCCCTAGGTTTCCTCACAGTTCCAGCTGTGTTCTCTCTCAATGTCATGAAAGTGTGGGCTCCTATCCTCCTTGAATGCTGCCTATAGTTCACAACTTGGTACTCCTGGAATGCCCATGGCAGCTCTGAAGTGATCTCAGTGTTTATGTTTGGAGGCAGCAGAGGAAAGGATCTTAGTAGTGGTTGTGGAAGAGGGTCATTTGCTTGTCTCCTTAGGGTTCCACCCCAGAGAGATGCAGGTCAGAAATCACTCAGTGCAATCAGTCCAGGATGGAGGGTCTGTACTATGGACCAAAGCCAGGGGTTCCCTGTCTGGTAATAAGCAGTAGGGGGTATGCGGGACCCATGGGAGATGGACTGGCCTTCTCTCCTTGGGTTTACTACAGCTCATTGGAAGTATGTGTAAGGCACTTAGGGTCTTTTCTCCTTTATTAGTCTGAAGATGGCAAGGGCAGATCCCCTGCAGGGGCAGTGGCAGAGTCTTTCAATTGCCCCTGAAGGCCCTGTCCAGGGAACTGTCAAATTCCTGCTGGCTAAATAGTTCTGGTGGGGGGTGCCTGTAGGTCCAGGCCTGGAGGAACTGCCCAGTAAGGAAATATGGGAATGGACACTCCTGTCACAGTCTGGCCACTCTCATGCAGGGCTGCTGCAGTATGTTCAGGGTCTGCTCCAGTCCCTAATCACTTGTGTTTTCTATTATCTGGAGCTGTCACCAGTGAAGACTGTGAAAAAGCAAATATTGAAGCCTGTCCCTCCCTCTGAGAGCTTTGTCCCAGGGAGGTACAGGCCTGTTGCCAGCCCAAAGGCACCTATAGAAGTAGCTGGAAAACCCAGTTGGGATGTCTCACCCAGTGGGGAGGAATGGAATTGGGTATCCACTTAAAGAAGCAGTCTGACCACATTTTGGTAGAGCAGCTGTGTCGTGCTGGGGAAACACTTCTACCCAGAGTCTGCTGGGACTCCCCAAATCCCAAAGCCAGAAGGCTGGTTTGGCTAAGGTGCCCAAACAGCAAAGATGGTCACCTGCCTCTCTCCATAGGAGCTCCTTCTTAGGGAGGTGCAACCCCACTACTGGTGACTGGCTGGACCTCTAAGCTGTTGTTGCTCAGCTGCCTGGATTCAGCCTCTTTCCTAAGGATATGTACAGGGGTCTAACCTCCCACTTTGCTGGAGCTGCAGCTACTTTTGCTGGAAAAACCAAGTATCTAAAGGTCCAAGGTTTCCACACATGCCTGAGTGACTGCCCTGTCAAGACTCCACATAAGTACTTCAGAGCAAGAGCCCTGGTGGAGTAGGTTCACAAGAAGATCTCCTGACCCAAGGGTTGCAAAAATTTATGTGAGAAGTGTGGTTTCCGGAGAACGCTCATTCACTCATCACTTCCCAGGGCAGGGGAGGTTCCCAGGGCTCCATGTTGTTCCCAGGTGGTTACTGTCATGTCTTTTCTTCATCCTCCATGGGTCAAGTTGTTTTCTTGACTAGTCCCAATGTGAGTACCTGGATGCTTCACTTTAAGGTGTAGTATTTACTCACCCCTTCTGTTTCTCTCTCAGAGAGCAACACACACTAGCTGCTTCTAGTCGGCCACCTTGGCCACTTCCCTCATAATAAGAAATTTATTATATATTATTCAAATAATATTATTTGGTAAGTTTAGGAGATGATAAAAGAAAATCAGTTACTCATAATCTCGCTACCTGGAGCCAATAATCTGAACCTGACACCATTTTAAGTTTTTTATGTATTTCTTAGAACCAATGGCCTAAAATTAATGTAATTCGTATTTTGTATATAGGGGTGTGTGTGTGTGTGTGTATATATATAAATATATATATATATATATTTCCTTTACTCTCATATTCTATACATTATGTAAATAATTCAACTAAAACTGATCCTTCATTTAAAAATATTTTCTCTCAACATTACATCATTCTTAGTTTTGTTAAATGATTGAATTCATGTGTTTTATATGTATACAGCTTTTGTCAGATTTTGAAGTTCATAAACATAATTAATCCTCACATTAAAACTATCTCTTTTAAAAAACTCAGGAAACTGAGGTTCAAGGAAAATACTGAAGTGGCTGAAGTCATAGGACAGAATGTTCAAGAATTCCATAATGGTTCATATAATTTAACATGCTAAAAATCTTCCACATCAGTATACTGACTTCCTATCATATACTTGGTGACACATGAATACTCTTTTGTTAGATGTCTGATTGCTTCCAATCCTTCACTAAAGATGTTATGAAAGCAATTGCAACAAAAGCAAAAATTGACAAATGGGATCTAATTAACTAAAAAGATTCTGCAGAGCAAAGGAAACTATCATCAGAGTGAAGACTACCTACAGAATGAGAAAATTTTTGTAATCTATCCATCTGACAAAGGCCTAATATCTAGTCTACAGGGAACTTAAACAAATTTACAAGAAAATAAACAACCCCATTAAAAAGTTGGCAAATTACATGAAGAGACACCTCTCAAAAGAAGCTCATCATTGATCATTAGAGAAATGCAAATCAAAACCACAGTAAGATACTATCTCACTCCAGAAAGAATGGCAAATATTAAACAGTCCAGAAACAAGAGATGCTGGCAGACTGTGGAGAAAAAGGAACACTTTTACACCGTTGGCAGAAGTGTAAATCAGTTCAACCATTGTAGAAGACAGGGTGGTGATTCCTAAAAGGTCTAGAGGCAGAAATACTATTTGACCCAGCAATCCCATTATTGGGTATATACCCAAGGAATATAAATCATTCTGTTGTAAAGAAACATGCACATGTATGTTCACTGCAACACTATTCACAATAGCAAAAACATGGAACCAACCCAAATGCTCATCAATGATAGACTGGATAAAGAAAATATGGTACATTTACCACTGAATACTATGCAGCCATAAAAAGAAATGAGATCACGTCCTTTGCAGTGACATGAATGGAGTTGGAAGCTACTATCCTCAGGAAACTAATGTACGAATATAAAACCAAACACCACATGTTCTCCTTTCTAAGTGGGAGCTGAATGATGAGAACATATGGGTGGGGGTGAACAACACACACTAGAGCCTGTTGTGGGGGCACCCAACAGGGGGAGGGAAAATATCAGGAAGAATAGCTAATGGATGTTGGGCTTAATACCTAAATGATTGATTGATCTGTGCAGCAAACCACTATAGCGCACATTGACCTATGAAGGTAACAAACCTGCATATTCTGCACATGAAACCTAGAACTTAAAAGTTGAAGGCACTCCAGAACTTAAAAGTTGAAGAAAAATAAAACAAAAATTATAAGATAATAAAAGTAATAACAAAAATTAAAAGAGAAAAAAAGATGTTACTAATCTCGTTCTAAAATTTTCTATTTTTATTATTTTCTGTATAATAAATGCATAGAATTAGAATTAGAATATAATATAACATAATTTTATGGGTCTTGCATTTATATTTCTATCATACTTTCTGGAAAGTAGCATCCAAATAACACTGTAAGTCACAACATTCCTGAGGAACCATTTCACAGAGACAGGCTGCTAGTTGTTCTCCAAACGTCCTCACTGCCTTCTTCTATAGTAAAACTACATTGAGATACCATCTCACGCCAGTTAGAATGGCGATCATTAAAAAATCTGGAGACAACAGATGCTGGAGAGGATGTGGAGAAATAGGAACACTTTTACACTGTTGGTGGGAGTGTAAATTAGTTCAACCATTGTGGAAGACAGTGTGGCGATTCCTCAAGGACCTAGAAATAGAAATTCCATTTGACCCAGCAATCCCATTACTGGGTATATATCCAAAGGATTATAAATTGTTCTACTATAAGGACACATGCACACGAATGTTCACTGCAGCACAGTTTACAATAGCAAAGACATGAAACCAACCCAAATGCCCATCGATGATAGACTGGACAGGAAAAATGTGGCACATATACACCATGGAATATCATGCAGTCATCAAAAACGATGAGTTCGCGTCCTTTGTAGGGACATGGATGAACCTGGAAACCATCATTCTCAGCAAACTGACACAAGAACACAAAATCAAACATCGCATGTTCTCACTCATAGACCGGTGTTGAACAATGGGAACACATGGACACAGGGAGGGGAGCACTATACACTGGGATCTGTTGGGGGGGAGTTGGGGGCGGACAGCGGGGGGTGGGGAGTTGGGGAGAGATAGCATGGGGAGAAATGCCACATATAGGTGAAGGGGAGGAAGGCAGCAAATCACACTGCCACGTACACCTATGCAACAATCTTGCATGTGTTTCACATGCACCCCAAAACCTAAAATGCAATTAAAAAAAAGAAAAAGAAAACAACAATTAAAAAAAAAAAAAAAGATTTCCATGGCACTTTGCTGACCGGCTAACATGTTAATTCCCCAGCTTCTCTTGAAGGCATGAATGGCCATATGACAAGATTCTGGCTAATGAGTTATAAGTACAGGTAATACTTGCAATTTGGGGTCCAAGCTTTTGAAAAGAAAAAAGCATACCTTTCTTCTTTCCCTAGTCTGAAAGTTGGAATGCTAAAGTAACAGTGAGTCATCACTGATTATAGAAAAAAAGTGAGCTCTATGGATAATGTAACAATTGAGTAGAACGATCTTGAGTTCCTAAAAGCTTCAACCTAGCATATATCCCTAAACCAAAGTGATGCACAGCATATGTATGCTGTTTATGTGTGTGTTCTGTTGGCCACTCTGTTTTTCAAACTTTTGTTGTAGTGATTCAGCCTAAATTGTCGCATACATACACACACACAAACACGCACACACACTCACACACAAGCAGTAAGCTGCTGGGCTTGCTTATAATCAATCACCTTTTCTTTTTTTCATGCATCTGTATGGCACCTCCTTATTCATCTGATTACTCCTGATTTTCCAAATGCATTTTTTATACTTGAAATTTTCATTTTGAATTGCTTGTTTTTGCATCTGGCTTTCATTAACATATATCTCTCAGATTTAAAGCAATTTACCTTCTCTGTTTCTGTTGGTAATTATTTTTCTTTGTATTAAATAAAAACAAAACAAACACACAAAGAGTACACACTAAAACTATTAAATAATAACAAATGACTTAAGTGCTGTCCCTCAATTTTAACTATATATATAATTTAGATATGTACCGATTCGGTGGGTGTTTCCAGAACTGTTTATGTTTCTTCTAATGAGCAGCAATATAGTGACAGGGACAACTTACTTTCAAGGAAACAGACAAGTTGCAAGTTACAGGCAATGTTAAAATCATTTAAGATTTATATGCTTTCTAAACTCTGTCGAAATTCTCAAAAAGTCTTTGTGTTATGATCTTGAAAATGTCTTTGTGTGTTTCTGTCTTTGAAGTCTAGATAGATGTGTATGTATATATATATCTTCCTCACATTATGTTAATAGTTCTTATGTAACAAAAATTTTGCATAGTGTCATATGAACCAATAGCTAATTACTTTTTGGCAGCTTAAGAAACAACCTATGAATTGATTTGCAATTTACTTCTGTAATAGCCACATTTCTTCAGAACTATTTTTGGAATAAATATGTACTTAAATTTTACATTTTATATAGAAGCTAATTAAGAAAAGGCAAGAAAATAGAATACAAAGAAAATAGTGAGGCCTAGTTTATCAACAGGGGATCAATATTCTTACATATAGATAGAAACTGAAATAATTAGTTTCTGAGTATTGGGACAAAATATAAAAACCCCCAAGTCTCTAGCGTAAGTGAGAGATGAGGGAGGTAGCTTAGACCTGAGGCGGTAAACTTTTCTTCCTGGCATTATCTTTCTACTACTCCCAGATCCCCAGGAATACAAAACCAGATTGATGTTTTGATTCATCCATAAAAATTTCATTGTAATCTATTGAAAATATGATCCACAGGATCAGCAATTATGTAGCTAAAAAAATTGTCCAGGAAGCCATACGTAATTTTAATATAACTTGTTATATGTATATTTGCCAAATGTTCTAAGAGAAACATATCAAAAACTTTGAAAATCCTTTATCTTAAAAAAATCAACTTTCATCATATTCCAGAGATGCTTCTGTGGAGCACTCTCTCAAAACCCATCAAAAGTTACTGCATAATCTTTTTCTTCCTTTTTTTTTTTTTTTTTTTTTTGGAGATAGGGTCTCATCCTGTTACTCAGGTTTGAATACAGTGGTGTTATCTGCAACCTATGACTTCCAGGCTCAAGAGATCATCCCACTTCAGCCTTCCAAGTAGCTGTGACCACAGATGCAGGCCACCATGTTCCACTAATGTTTATGTTTTTTGTAGAGACAGGGGTTCAACATACTGCCCAGGCTGGTCTCCAACTCTCGAGCTCAAGTGATTGATCACCCTCCTCGGCCTCCCAAAGTGCTGGAATTACAGGTGTGAGCCACCAAATCCAGCCCCTTAATGTTTTCCTCATTTTGCATCTTTACTTTGCAATTCTATTTATGTCCCCTTTAACACATTCTCCAAGATAGCTGTCATAAAACTCAAAGACATAATCTGTCTGACATAGGAAGAAATAACAAACAAAAAATATGCTCAGGAAATGAAAAGATGCTCTTCAATGGATAAGGAAAAAAAAATTAATTGTTACAACTCCTGTATTAGTAACTGTCCTGACATACTGGTTACATCTATTAATATCTATGTACAATAGAGTTTTAATGTCTGAGGGAATACTTTTTTTAATTTTAATTTTAAACTGGTTGCATCTATTAAATATCTATGCACACTAGAGTTTTAATATCTGAGGTGATACATTTTTTAAAAATTTTAATTGTAAGCTCTGAGGCACATGTGCAGGATGTACAGGTTTGTTACATAGGTAAAGGTATGCTATGGTGGTTTTCTGCACCTATCAACTCATCACCTAGGTAGTAAGCCCAGCATGCATTAGTTATTTTTCCTGATGCTCTCCCTCCTACCCATCGCCCAATAAGCCCCAAGTGTGTGTTGTTCCCCTCCCTGTGTCCATGTGCTCTCATTGTTTAGCTCCCACTTACAAATGAGAACATATGATTTTTTTTTTTTTTTTTTTTTTTTGGTTTTGTATTAGTTTCCTGAGGATAATGGCATCCAGGTCCATCTGTGTTCCTGCAAATACATGAACTCATTCCTTTTATGGCTGCACAGTATTCCATGGTGTATATGTGCCACCATTTTTTTTTAATCTAGTCTTATCATTGTTGGGCATTTAGGTTGATTCCATGTCTTTGCTATTGTAAATAGTGCTACAGTGAACAGGAGCATGCATGTATCTTTACAATAGAATGATTTCTATTTGTTTCGTATATTCCCAGTAATGAGATTTCTGGTTCTAGATCTTCACCACAGTCTTCCACAATGGCTGAACTAATTTACATTCTGAGGGGACACATTCTTATTTATCAATTCTACACATGATAAGTTTATCAATTGCAAAACCATTTCCTTTTTTCTTTTTTTTTTTGAAGAAAGGGTTTTGCTATGTCGCCCAGTCTGAATTCAAACTCCTGGGCCCAAGGGATTATTCTGCATTAGCCTCTCGAGTAGTAGCTGGAATTACTAGCACACCACCATGCCAGGCTTAGAAACTTTTTCTTAATCTTCTAATTTCAAAAATCACTTTCGTAAAAGAATCATACATTTAAGTAATTTGTACATACAAATTCAATCACTTTTTAACATTCATTTGGATAAACATTCAATCAGGTAATATATCTAATATATGTAAATTTTTTAAAAACTATATCTAACCCTATCTATAATTTATCAAATTATTTTGACTTTTTAGAACTATAAATACAATTAAATAGAGCTAATGTTGTAAGCACCTAAGAAAGCAGTCAGTTATTTAAAACCTAAGGTCTTACTAAGCCCATGAGGACAAATACATTAACTCAAACATATATTTCGTATTTAAAATGTTCAAACATCTTAAAAAACTATCAGAATGCACATAAAATCAAACAACGAATTTAAAATGTTTGTTAATTATCTTGTATATTTCAACTTAAAATAAGTATTGGTTTTTGTTTGTTTGTTTTTAAATTCTGGGAAGATAAATTTCTTCATTTACTGAAGGGTAATTGTAGAGCAGCTAAGATTATTAGACCTTAACTCAGAAATAGAACTTGGGTATGGTGAGTTTAATTGGTTAAATAATTGCCGTTACACACAGCCTATTGATAAAAGTGACTCAAGAACAAAGCAACTTTGAACTTAGATGAGACATCCAAGACTATCCCAGCGAATGACAGTATGGCTAATTATTATGGTTTTATTTTTTCTTCATGTAAATTAGGTTTTCTAATAACTATGTCTTTCTACTGTGACTTAACCATATTTATTCTCATTTTTTAAAACATTTTCCTTTCTATTGGAATAATCCACAACTGATATAATAATACTATTGGAGATTTGCATAAGTCTTTTGAGTTTAACCATTTTTTATGTAAAAACTGTATCATTTTAAACAAGGAATAGAGCAACACTTCAGAGTTTCCTACTTTCTCAACAAAAATATCAAGTTAATCAATATTATATTATATTCTAACACACAGGCCATAAATGCATCCACTACTTTTGAGGTATATAGGATATAAAATATTATTTGATACTGTAATTACTTTATCAGCAATCAAAACTCCTAAGTAATAGAAAATGATGTTTCATGGAGTATATCTGATGACTTCATGTTGGGGATTTGACAGGAATAACTTTCTTGCTCATTTTTATGGCTTTCATTATTAATTACATTATGAAATTTATAATGCTCTGTTCATGCATTGTGTAAAGGCCAAATATTATGCTATTCATCCTCTCACTGTTTTCAGTTTTTAAAGATGTAAATAGAAGAAAATCTTCTTTACTTTTTGATCTTTATACCTACACTTTTTGTTTTTCTATTTTTATTTTCTAAATACATCATAATTTCTCTCATATTTCATCCCAATTATCCATAGAATTTTAAAATTTTATAGTCTTATTCAAAAGTGAACAAAGTTTGAAAATATTTTTAAAACAACAAATTAAATGTAAAAATATACATTATTTATATATTTTTACATTATTTATAGATATTTTTAAATGCAAAAATAAGCTAAAACCAAAATATAGATTATAATCAATAAATATTTAAAATTAGGTAATATAGTTGATATTTATAATTATTTTTAAATTACATTTCTTTGTATGTAAGAATAAAACCACTTGCAGTTCTAATGTTCAATATAAAAATATATATTATTCATGCATGCTGTCCCTGTAGACATATAAATTTAGTAATTATAGGAATTATTTAATACCAAAAGAATTCATTAGTGATCGTGTACAATTGTAAAACCAACGACAAATCATGGGTTTATCCAAAATCTCAAATTGGAAGATAAACAAGCAAATGGATAATTGAAGCTATTGAAAAATTACATTTGCTATACAAGAACGTATTTCATTCTGGATACAAGAGAGGAGGACCTTACAAGTTCATTAAGTCTCTGGGTGTTTTTCCCAAATGCTTCAGTCTCTCCATAAAGAACTGTCCACCAATATTAAGAAGAAAGAAATCCACAACCCTTATGACCTTAAGATGCAATTGTTATGAGAAGTTAGGGCAAAACTTGTGAAGTGTTTCCCTGGAGCATAAACCATGTTAGTCACTGGAGCAATGCTATGTCAGCACTGAACACTGAATCCCAAAAGAAAAGATAATGATGAACTGTGAAGTATTTTGGGGATTGTAATCGGTGAAGACTTGTGAAGAACAAACCCAAGGAGAGGTTCATCTGTCCCAGGTTTTAGAGCAGTCACAGAGAATAGTGTCTATTTATTGACAAATATTTTCTAACTAGTTTGGTTTTTCCTTGCAAAATTCTGTTAGTAAGACAAAATCTTTCTTTATCTCACCATTGGAGCTAAGGTAAAAAAATAAGTGTTATGTTAAGAAAAAAACATGAGAAAGTTGCATTTTAAAGTATGACTTAGTTCAATTCTGCTAAAAATAAGCATACATTATTTTTAATTTTGATTTCAATTTGAGAGAAAAATGTCATAAAGTTAAAAGAAAAGTGAGTAATAAGATTATTAATATATATTTTTTTGAGACACAGTCTCACTCCGTTACCCAGGCTGGAGTGCAATGGCAAAATTTTGGTTCACTGCAACCTCCAACTCCCAGTTTCAAGCAATTCTCCTGTCTCAGCCTCCTGACTAGCTGGGATTACAAGCATGCACCACCATGGCCAGCTAATTTTTGTATATTTAGTAGAGACAGGGTTTCGCCATGCTGGCCTGCCTGATCTCAAACTGCTTATCTCAAGTGATCTGCCTGCCTTGGCCTCCCCAAAGTGCTGGGATTACTGGTGTGAGCCAGTGTGCCCAAGATTCTTTTAAAAATATCTTCATAATTATACTCATGGTCATCCATGAATATCTTCATTTATGTACATAAGATATACATAACATGAATATTTGTGGGTAAACAATTTATATCCTGATGATTTCTGTACATCTTACACCTCGAAAAATTATAGTATCTACCAATAACTATTTTTGATATAATGCAAATAATTTAGTGTTTCTGCTTCTTCATCTTTATAAGAAGAATAATAGTCTATTATCATAGTCATAGCATTGTACACAAATTAAAGCCACCAAAAATACACACTACTATAAAAAATATAAAATTATGTCATTCTCCTGAACAACCACTGGGTCAAAGAAGAAATCACTTAGACAAATAAAAATAGTAATTTAACACAGCAAAACATATTGAGGTGGTTTGGCTGTGTCCCCAACGTAAGCTCAACATGAATTGTATCTCCCAGAATTCCCACATGTTGTGAGAGGAACCCAGTGGGAGATAATCAAATCATAGGGGCCAGTCTTTCCCATACTATTCTCATGACAGTGAATAAGTCTCTCAAGAGCTGATGGGTTTATCAGGGGTTTCTGCTTTTGCTTCTTCTTCATTATTTCCCTTGCCACCACCAGTAAGAGGTGCCTTTCCCTTCCGGCATGATTCTGAGACTTCGCCATCAATTGTAACTTTAAGTCCAATTAAACCTTTTTGTTCCCAGTTTTGCATATGTCTTTATCAGCAGCACAAAAACAAACTAATACACATATGATATGTAGAAAACTTTGTCCTAGGGTAAGTTTATAGTGATAAATATCTACATTAAACAAACGAAAAAATCGCCAAATAGCCTAATGTTACCCAAAGGAATAAAAGAAAAAAACAACTAAATCTAGCAGAAGGAAGAAGAATACAAAATTCAGAACAGTAATAAATACAAAAAGGACTTGAAACAAAACAGAAAATGTCAAAAGAAAGAATAGATGAATAAATAAAATCATAAATAAAAAGGAGACATTACAACTTATACCACAGAAATATGAAGGATCATAAGAAACATTAATGAACAATTGTAAGCCAAAAAATTGTATAACCAAAATAAATGGATACATTTCTATGTACAAACTGAATTATGAAGGAATAAAAAATCTGAACAGATCATTAATGACTAAGGAAATTGAATCAAGCAAACAGAACAAAAAATAAATAATGACAAAAAGCCCAGCATCTGATAGTTTCATGGCTGAATTCTACTAAACATTTAGAGAACTAATGCCAATTCTTCTCAAACCCTTCCGAAAACTTTAAGAGGAGACAGCACTTTTAAACATTTTATAAGGATAGCATTATCCTGATACCAAACACAGGTAAGAACATCACAAGAAAAAAAATTAATGGCCAGTATCCCTGATAAGCATTGGTGCAAATATCATCAACAAAAAAATATTAGCAAACTGAATTCAACAGTACATTTTTTTTTCTTGTTAAATATGTGTGTGTATATATATATATATATATTTTTTTTTTCTTTTTTTATTATACTTTAAGTTCTGGGGCACATGTGCAGATCATACAGGTTTGTTGCATAGGTAAACACATGTCATGGTGGTGGTTTGCTGCATCCATTGCCCTGTCACCTACATTAGGTATTTCTCCTAATACTGTCCCTCCCCAATCTCCCTTCTTCCTCCTATGCCTCTCCTAGCCCCCCACACCCTAGAGCCTGGTTTGTGATGATCTCCTCCTTGTGTCCATGTGTTCTCATTGTTCAATGCTCACTTATGAGTGAGAACATGCTGTATTCTTCTGTTCTTGTGTCACTTTGCTGAGAATAATGATTTCTAGTTTCATCCATGTCCCTGCAAATAACATGAACTCATCTTCTTTTATGGCTGCATAGGATTCCATGGTGTGTACATGCCATATTTTCTTTGTCCAGTTTAGCATTGATGGGCATTTGGGTTGGTTCCAGGTCCTTGCTATTGTAAACAGTGCTGCAATAAACATACGTATGCATGAGTCTTCATAATAGAATGATTTATATTCCTTTGGGTATATAACCAGTAATGGGACTGCTGGGTCAAATGGTATTTCTATTTCTAGATCCTTGAAGAATCACCAAAGTCTTCCACAATGGTTGAACTAATTTACACTCCCACTAACAGTGTAAAAGCATTACTTTTTCTCCATATCTTCTCCAGCATCTGTTGTCTCCTAAGTTTTTAATGATAGCCATTTTAACTGGTGTGAGATGGTATCTCAATGTGGTTTTGATTTGCATTTCTCTAATGACCAGTGATGATGGGCTTTTTAAAATATGCTTGTTGGCTGCATAAATGTCTTCTTTTGAGAAGCGTATGTTCATATAATTTGCCCACTTATTGATGGGGTTGTTTGATTTTTTCTTGTAAATTTATTTAAGGTCTCCATAGATTCTAGATATTAGCTCTTTGTCAGGTGAGTAGATTGCAAAAATTTTTTCCCATTCTGTTGGTTGCTGGTTCACTCTATTAATAGTTTCTTTTGCTGTGCAGAATCTCTTAAGTGTCAATTAGATTGTCAGTTTTGGCTTTTGTTGCCATTGCTTTTGGTGTTTTAGTCATGAAGTCTTTGCCCATGCCTATTTCCCGAATGGTATTGCCTAGGTTTTCTTCTAGAGTTTTTATGGTGTTAGGCCTCATGTTTAAATCTTTAATCCATCTAGAGTTAAGTTTTGTATAAGGTATAAGGAAGCAATCCAGTTTCAGCTTTCTGCATATGGCTAACCAGTTTTCTTAACACGATTTATTAAATAGTGAATCCTTTCCCTGTTGCTTGTTTTTGTCAGGTTTGTCAAAGATCAGATGGTTGTAGTTGTGTGGCATACTTTCTGAGGCTTCTATTCTGTTCCATTGGTCTATATCTCTGTTTTGGTGCCAGTACCATGCTGTTTTGATTACAGTAGCCTTGTAATATAGTTTGAAGTCAGATGGTATGATGCCTGCAGCTTTGTTTTTTGCTTGTTTGTTTTAATTTTCTGAGGATTGTCTTGGCTATATGGGCTCTTCTTTTGTTTCCACATGAAGTTTAAGGTGGCTTTTTCCAATTCGGTGAAGAAAGTCACTGGTAGCTTGATGAGGATAGCATTGAATGTATAAATTACTTTGGGCAGTATGGCCAAGTTCAAGATATTGATTATTCCTAACCATGAGCATGGAATGTTTTTCCATTTGTTGGTGTCCTCTCATTTCCTTGAGCAGCACTTTAAAAGACTTATTAACCATGATCAAGTGGGATTTATTCCTGGTAGTCAAGGATGTTTCACTATATGTAAATCAACAAACGTTATATACCATGTTCACAGAATGTAGAACAGAAATCATAAAATCATCTCAATAGATAAAGAAGAAGCATTTGAAAAAATTCAACATTCTTTTATGATAAAAGCTCTCAACAGATTAGGTATAAAAGCAGTGTACTTCAACACAATAAAGGCCCTATATGACAAGCTCACAGCTAACATCCTCCTCAATGGTGATAATCAGATTCCCCTAAAATCATTAAGAAGATAAGGCTACTCAGTTTCACCACTTTTATTCAACATGGTGCTGGAAGTCCAACCAGAGCAATTAGGCAAGAAAAAAAATAACAAACACCCAAATATGAAAAAAATTAAATGATCTATATTTGCAGATGGTATAGTCTTCACATAGAGAAAACCCTAAAGACTACACCAGAAAAGCTGTTAGAAATAATAAACTAAATCAATAAAGCTGCAGGATACAAAATTAACATACACACAATCAATAGTATAGTAACAATAAACTGAAAAGTGAATTAAGAAAATGACCTCATTTATAATAGCATAAAAAATACTTAGGAATAAGGTTTTCCAAGGAGGAGAATGATTTGTATACTAAAACATACAAAATATTGATGAAAGAAATTGAGGAAGACACAAATAAATTTTTTTAAAAATCTCACATTAAAGATTGAAATAATTAATATTGTTAAAATGTTCATACTATTCAAAGTGATCAACAGATTTAACGCAGTCCCTTTTAAAATCCCAATGACAATTTTCACAGAAATAGAAAAAAAAAATGGAAAATGTGGAGGGAATATAAGAATACCCTGAATAGTCAAATAAACCAGTTTAAAGGTTGATTATACTACTTATCTCAAATAACTAGTGTGACTAGGTAGTCACACTAGATCATACTACCTGATCTCAAAATACATGGCTAAGTTCTAGTAATCAAAACAACATAACACTGGTATGAAACAGGCACATAGCTCAATGTAACAGAACAGAGACACTAGAAATAAATCTAGGCATTTATGGTTAACTGGACTTCTAAGAAACCAAGAACACACATTGGGGAAAGATGGCCTCTTCAATAAGTGGGGCTAAGAACACAGGACATCTGCATTCAGAAGAATAAAATTGGATTCTTATCTCAAACCATATATAAAAATCAAATTAAAATGGATTAAATCTTACATGTAAGACTAGACACTCTAAAATTATAGAGGAAAACACAGGATAAAAATTTTTGACATAGATCTTAGAAATATTTTCAGAATATGACCCCAGAAGTACAGGCAACTAGAATAAAAATAGGAAAAATGGTATTTCATACATCTAAAAGGCTCTGCCCACCAAAGGAAACAATCAACAGAGTAAAAAGACAATCTATGAAACTGGAGAAAATATTTGCAAATGACATGTCTGATAAGGAGTTAAGGAACTCAAACCAAAGATTACAAATATTGGCAAGATGTTGAGAAGGTGACACTTTTACACTGTTGATGAGATATGAATTAGTACAGCTGTTATGAAAAATAGTACAGAAGTTTCTTGTAAGATTAAAAATGTAACTACCATATGATCCAGCAGTCCCACTTCTGCTTCAAATGAATTGAAATCAGTATGTCAAAAAGATATCTGCTCTCCCATGTTCATTGCAGCTTTATTCATGATAGCTAAGATATGAAACCTATCTAAGTATCTAGGAAAAGACAAATGGATTTTTAAAATGTGGAGTGTATATATGTATACAATGGAGTACTATTTAGCCCTTAGTAAGAAGGAAATCCTGTCAACTGTGACAAAATGGATGAACCTGGAGGAAATTATGTTAACTGAAATAAATCAGGCTTACAAATAACTTTTGGTCAGACAGGAAGAATACATTCTGGGTCACTATTGTACAGCATAGTGACTATAGTTAATGATATACTATATACACAAAAATTGCTAAGAGAATAGATCTCAAATATTCTCACCACATATATACACAGAAATAATAAATGTGTGAGTTACAGGATATGTTAATTAGCTTGATTTAATTATACAATGTATATAGATTAAAAATACTATAAATACAATTTTAAAGGTATTCAGTTAAACATTAAAAGAGCTAAACAATATAAATGAAAATAAAAGTTAATAAGTCTCTCACCAGCTTCTGGTAGCCTTAGAAACTAGACAGTGATGCAAAATTGATACCTCACCCTTGTTACAATTGCATAAGGCATCACTAATCAAATTGCAGCATTGCTCAACTGAGGCAAAGTATTGAGGTCATCGGTTGATAGCTATGAGCCACAAAGTGTTATATCTAAGTGGCAGTCCATTTTGCAGATTAAAGAAAAAAAACTTAGTTTCAGGGCTTAGCATAGTATTGCAGAGAATGGATTCCAGATGTTGCAGCATGAACAATACATCTAATTTGAATAATTCTCCAGATCCTTGTGTCTGGTCTCTATAAAATGAAGAGGCTTATAAAAATCTGAAATTGACTATAACCTCTTTCTTTTCCATCTTTGGAGATTCCAAATTTTGAAAAGTCTGACCTGATTAATGTGATTTTTATGCTCACAATGCATATTTAATAATGTTTACTTATGGTGGAAAACAAGTGTCCTATTTAAGACTTCCCATGCTATAGTGACTTATCATAAAATGATAGATGCTTCTGTTTTGCCTAGAATTAAGTCTCCACAAGCAGAGGAGTTAATAACAGATACTAGAGATGCCTTTCTTTGGTTCTGAAATTAAAATATATTAGTGTACAGTTTTAAAAGTATTCATAGTACTTTTCATAGTACAAAACATATGCATATATATGTTTTGAGTCTGTCATGCAACAGCACAAATTAAAAAGAAAAAGATTATTCACTTCCATGAGAACTAAAAAACTCATAGAAAATTGATGGCTGATTTGTTATGAACTTTACCATTGCCTGCTAAAATATCAATAATTCATTTTGCTGACAGAGAAGCTGTTGATAAAACATAGAAGACTCTGAACTTAGAAGCTCCACTTATACTGCATTAAGAAACATTCCTTTTATTGTATTTTAAGTTATGGGGTACATGTGCAGATCTTGCAGGATTGTTGCAGAGGTACACACATGCCATGGAGGTTTGCTGTTTCCACCCCCCTGTCACCTACATCAGGCATTTTTCCCAACGTTATCCCTCCCCAATCACTTCAACCTCCACTGTCCCTCCACTAGCCCTCCACCCCTCAACAGACTACAGTGTGTGACATTCCCCTTCATGTGCCCATGTGTTCTCATTGTTCAACACCCACCTATGAGTGAAGACATGTGGTGTTTGGTTTTCTGTTCTTGTGTCAGTTTGCTGAGAACGATGGTGTCCAGATTCATCCATGTCCCTACAAAGGACATGAACTCATCATTTTTTATGGCTGCATAGTATTCCATGGTGTATATGTGCCATATTTTTTTGTCCAGCCTATCATCGATGGGCATTTAGGTAAGTTCCAGGTCTTTGCTATTGTAAACAGTGCTGTAATGAACATACATGTGCAAATAGAATGATTTATAATCCTTTGGATATATACGCAGTAATGGAATTGCTGGGTCAAATGGAATTTCTATTTCTAGATCCTTCAGGAATCAGTACACTGTCTGCCACAATGATTGAACTAATTTATACTCCCACCAAAAGTGTAAAAGTGTTTCCATTTCTCCATGTCCTCTCCAGCATCTGTTGTCTCCAGATTTTTTAATGATCGCCATTCTAACTGGTGTGAGATGGTATCTCAATGTGGTTTTGAATTGCATTTCTCTAATGACCAGTGATGATGAGCATTTTTTCATATGTTTGTTGGCTTCATATATGTTTTCTTTTGAAAAGTGTCTGTTCATGTCCTTCACTCACTTTTGAATGAGTTTGTTTGCTTTTTTCTTGTAAATCTGTTTTAGTTCTTTGTAGATTCTGGATATTAGCCCTTTGTCAGATGGTTAGGTAGATTGCAAAATTTTTTCTCATTCTGCTGGTTGCCAATTCAGTCTGAAACATTTTTTATTGTTCAAAAGTATGTTTCACAAAAGGAAATAAACAAATACATTATACAAAAGGTTCAAAGAAACTTGCCCTATTCCAAAATTATAGACAACAAAAAGCAAAAATGTACAAATGAGACTGAATCAAATTAAAGAGCTTCTGAACTGTAAAGGAAACAATCAAAAGAGTGAAAAGATAATCTATGGATGGAAGCAAATCCTTATAAACCATATGTCTAAGAAGGAGTTAATATCGAAAATATATTTTGTAATTCAAACAACTTAGTAATAAAACAAATAATCTGATTTTTTAAATGGTCAAAAGATCTGAATAAGCATTCCTCAAAAGAAGACATATAAATGGTCAACAAGTTTAAAATGCTCAACATCACTAGTCATCAAAGAAATGCAAATTAAAATTACAAGGAGTGAAGGAGACCAGGGAATTTTACCCCCAAATATAGCACCATAATATGCTGATTATTTTAAATGAATGGCCCTTGGAGACCAGCAGAGGCTGGAAGAAGCTCTACTCTGACATTTTGTCATGTGCCTAAAGATCAGACCACCAAAGAAGAAAACAATTACTTCTGGTCCCTTCCCTGAGTTTTCATTAACTGAACTGGTATCTTAGGAAGAAAACCTCAAGTCTGTCAACTCACCTGGACAGACTTTTTGGCAAACCATTGTCTGCTTTGCAGCCCCAGCAGACTTTGTCCTAGGCCACCGTATGTTTTCCAAACACATTGAGTCCTCTAAAATTTATTATCCTCCTTAAAATCATCCACATTTTCCCAACTCCCTTTCCTCTATTAAAAAAACAAAGAATTCATCTGTTCTCCATTGGGTTTTTGAGTAATCATTCTTCTCAGAGTTCCTCATGCTATACACAAGGAAATAAAATTTGCACACCTTTCCTCCTTTAATTTACCTTTAGTTAGTTGATTTTCAGTGAACTTTCAGAGGGGGAAGGAAAGTTTTTCCTTTGCTCCTATAGGAGATATCACCTTACAATTGTTAGAATGGGTATTATCAAAAGAAAATATAAGTTGGTGAGGAGAAAAATGGAATCTTTGCACACTGTCAGGTAAGAATATAAATTAGTACAGCCATTTTGGAAAACAGTATAAAGATTTCTCAAAAAATTAAAAATAGAGCTACCATGTGATCCAGAAATTCCACTTCTGGGGATATATCCAAAGGAATTGAAATTGTCATTTAGAGCAGATATCTGTACTCCCACACTTTCACTGCAGCATTATTCACAATACCCAAGATATGGAATCAGCCAACATGTCCTTCAACAGGTGAATGGAAAAAAAAAAACCCTGATATCTCTGTATCTCTGTGTGTGTGTGTGTGTGTGTGTGTGTGTGTATGTGTGTATGTGCACCATATAGTACTATTCAGTCTTAAACATTGAGGAAATTTTGTAATTTGTGGCAACATGTATGAGCTTGGAGGACATTAGGCTATTTCTCTCCCTTGTAAGTGAAATCTAAAGACATTGATCTATTAGAAGCAAACACTAGAATGCTGGCTACCAAAGACTGGAGGTGCAGTAGATGTTGGAGAGACGTTATTCAAAACATACAAAACTTTAGTGAGACAGAAAGAATAAGTCCAAAAAAAAGAAAAAAAGAAATTTAACTGGACTATGGGAATGACCTAATATAATAATTCCTATATCAAAACCTTTATTTGCTTTGGTTAGTGTTGCCATCAGCAAATCATCAGAAGAAAAGATGAATTTTAAAGTCACTAGACTCTGAGTCTGCATATTAAAAAAAAATTTTTTAATTCAAAACATATTAGAGAGATTTGATATTTGTCAGCAGAATTATTTACATGCTATGCCTAAGAAACCACAGGAAATGCTCCCGCAATAACTACCAAGAACCTTTTGGTAGTTGAATTGCACAAAACTACATGTAAAAGTTAAGAGTTTTGTCTGCTTACTGTGTGTATGATGTCTAGACGGCCTGAGGCCTTACCCTCTTCAAAAACAAAAATGAAACAAAACATAAAAAGTGATTTTCAGGCAATGGTAAAGACTCTCTTAAAAAACTTAGTTCTAACTTTTGGGATATCAGAATATTTGAATCAGAAACAGAAAGTTATTTTATTTGTACTGTTGCCTAAGATTTATGCAGATGTGTGCTTATTTCCATACCTATCATATGCCTTATATTCCTCAGTACTCCAAACAAATAGAGGAGATAATTCAAATTGAAAAAACATAATTAGCTAAGATTCAGCTATGTACTGGGTTAACATCTCCAGAGCTTTATCTTTACTCTTGTTTCTGCTGCCTCTGTATTCAAGTACAGAATCTTCTCTTTGAACCTACATTTGGCACGCCCATGAATTCGGGTTTCAGAACATGTCCTGTGCCTGATATAAGCAAATCCTCTTCTAACCATTTCCAATGACTAAAAGGGTTTATCTCTTCCCTAGAAACACAGAAACTTAAAAACAATAGGATCTGGAAGTACATGACAGTGGAAATTGGCTATCTCTGTTGACCAGGAAATTTCATCTACATAAAGGTATTCTAGAAAGGAAATACAGTCACCACGTTGGAAAGAAGGCTTTCAAGTGCTGCTGCTAACTCATTCAGCTATCAGAGAGAGAAACAAAATAAAACAAGGACAAAAACCAAAACAAAAGAGAAACAACTCAGCTGGAGTCCTGCTTCCCATGAGGAGACAGCACCAGGGGAAGACTTGACTGTGGTTCTCACAAAAGCCTTGAAATTTAAGTTTTCAAGAGTAACTGATCTTGGTATTGAATTCAAATGAAGAAGACTCTAGAGAACACATTACATGTCTCCTAGATGCTCTTGCTGTCTTATTTCCAGTAAGGTTATTATGACTGCTTTAAGAATCACATTTTACTGGGAATCAAAAGTTAATTTGTTACATTACCTTTTCTTTCTGTACTCCCAGTAATGATTCTCACAATATCATTTTCCAATTAGCTCCAAATTGTCCTCCCAGCAGAAACAGGATCTGGAATTGTAAAACTAACAGTTTTATTATTAACAGTAGAAGTGAGACCATCTTTATTAATAATTGTTCATAACAAAGTAAAACTAATATGCATCCAGGTATTCAAGCCTTGCTATGGTTTGAATGTGTCCCCCAAATTCCATGTGTCAGAAATTTAATTCCCAAATTTATGTGTTGTTGGTATTTTGAGGTAGGGCCTTTGGGAGGTAGTTAGTGATGTATGAGGTTATAAAAGTAGGGCTTCCTTGATGAGATTACTGGACTTATAAAAAGGAGAAGAGTAATCTGAGCTATTTGGTGGCTTCCACCATGTTATGATATAGCAAGATGACCTCACCAGGTATAGCTCCTCAACCTTAAACTTCCCAGTCTCTAGAAATGTAAGAAATAGTTTTCTTCATAAGTTGTCCCATCTATAGTACTCTGCTATATCAACACACAACAGACTAAGACAAGCCCTACTTGTAAAATGAAAAAATATTAATTGGCTTAATTGGAAGCATAAAAATTCCAGTTAATAGAAAAACAGAAACTTGGCATTGTAAGATAGAGACTAGAAAAAACAGACCTATTATTACTTAATTAACTTTATGAACTTTATGATGTAACCTCTCTCCGATCTAATTATAGATTGATAAATGAAAGTGAATTTCTGTTACTTATGAATATTTTGTTGACTATTATAATGTATAATCATTGATTTAGATCCCATGCCAAAAAAAATACCCATAGGATAGGTTTGTCTTCAAGACTTAAAATAATTATAGCCATATACATTAAACACTCAAAGTTTAATTGTGCCTTTCAGTGTGTATCTCATAATAAGACTTTTTTTTTTTTTTTGAGATAGAGTCCTACTTTTATCTCCCTGGTTAGAGTGCAATGGCATGATTTTGGCTCACTGCAACCTCCCTCTCCCAGGTTCAAGCAATTTTCCTGCCTCAGTCTCCCTAGTAGCTGGGATTACAGGTGTCTGCTACTATACCTGGCTAACTTTTGTATTTTTATTAGAGACATGGTTTCACCATGTTGGCCAGTCTGGTTTCGAACTCCTGACCTTTTGATCCACCTGTCTTGGCCTCCCAAAGTGCTGGGATTACAGGCGTGAGCCACTGCGCCCACCCAAGACTTTTATGTTAGATGATGACCGTGGATGTTACTGAATTGCAAAACTGAGAAAGACTATTTAGGAAGATAGAATAATTACTAAAAGGCCTACATAATCATGTGCTGCATCACAACATTTTGTTCAACAATGGATCATATTACAATGGTGGTCTCATAAGATTATAATGTGTTGTGTACTTTTTCTGTATTTAGATACACAAATACCATTGTGTCATAGTTGCCTACAGTATTCAGTAACATGTAGATTTGTAGCCTAGGAGCAGTAGGCTATACCACATAGCCTACGTGTTGTAAGAACATCCAAGTTTGGGTAAGTATATTTCAGTCTATGCTGATCCCACAACAAAAAGATATATGCAATAGATTGTACAAATAGGTTGTACAAGTTTGGCTACTAAAAGATTGAACTTTCTTTCTGTCTGCATTCTTTTTAGTGGATTGGCTGTGATGTGCATCAAATCCTGGTTTCATGCTTATTCAATAATCAAATTTTTTTTTTCTCTTCTACCTCCATAGAGAGGTTTTCAGGGTTGGAATAAGACTGTTTTTAATTATATTTTCTCAACATAACCTACCTTGCTTTAGGATAGCAAAGGTAGTTTTCTGATGTTTACACCATCACTGATATTGGGAAGTTAGATATTTCTTTTATGTTCTACTAAAAAATATTTGCAAATCTAAAAATGTACTATAGCGTGAATACCTTATGATCTATGAATATGAATATGAAGGAATGTTTTTATTCGTAAAGATATTTCTCAAAGCCAAAATGTAATTTTACCTTTATTAAAGTATATTAAAATTACTAAAATGTATTACCAGTGTGCTTCTTATTTTCAATAAATTAAATTATGGAAGGACACAGTTGATTGTAAACTTGGAAAAAGATTACATTTGAATTGAAATATATATTGTGATATAATATTGTTGTTTAAAATCTTATAACCAAACTCATTTCTCAGAACAAATACAATAGAAAAAAAATTGAATAAAAATAAGACACAACTAATAAGAATAATAGTGGATAATGGAAAACATTGTCAACAAATGTTGATTTAAAAGAAACATTCTTATATTATCTATTAAAATGTACTTTGTGTATATAACAATAAGATAGGTCTTGTGATACATTTTAAAATTAAATTTCCTTTCTCTTTTATTTATTTAAAATAATATAGCCCCAAAATCTCTAGGTCTCTTTTTATAAATCCCATTTATCTCATATATTTTCATGGTATGCTCTGAAGAAAAGACTTAAGGGAAAATACATGCCAGAAACCATTTGGTAGATTATGTATTTGACTTAGACTATGTGTAGGAATAATATTTCCAATGAATTTTAATGTATTATAAGTTCAGAGAAACGTGTTCCAATTTTAAAAATAAATAGCCACTGGTCTCAACACAATTTACTATAAGCTTGTGCTTCTTTTCCACTTTGTATTAATTCTTTTCTTGATGTTTCCAGATGACCTTTGGTAAGTACCTCAATTTTCTGTTCATTTTTCATTTTTGTCTAATAAGTATTTTCTGCTCCTTTTTATAGGAAAAATCGTCTGCTAAATATTTTCCTAATTAATTAATTAATTCATGTGTTTATTTTTAATCTATTAATAATATACTTTAAATGCATATTGTATGCTGCATGTTTTCCCATGCATTTTCACATCCCTACTTGAGCATGCAACTGGGCATCCCACATATTTTCCTGGCATTTTCACTGTTACTCAAATAATTAATGTTCATTTCTTTCTAAGGACATTCTGCCATTCGCTTTCTTCCTGGAATGAATTTTTCCCTTTTCCTTAATGACCCAATTGTCATAAATTCTTAGTTCAATTCATTCAAATTCTCCCCACAAAAGCTTTATCCAGATCTCTAGACTTGTCATATCTTGTGGCATATGCTTTCATAGCAACTTGCAATTTTCTCAAACATCATTTATTAGTATTTTAATAAACTAATTGTGGAGTTGGTTCTTTGATTTCTGTGTCTCCTTTTAGATTCCAAGCTCAAAAAGGGCTTCTTTGACTTTTTCATAGTTGTTAACATAGTGACATGCTTAGCACCTTGCATACTGTTGATAGTCACTAAATGTATGACAAATAAGTAAATGAATATAAAATATATAAATATTTATGTTATACATAAATATAAGTATTTATATGTTATATATAAATATTGCTTCTTATCTAGATTTTCTATTATATATAAAATTATATATGACAGATTTTATATATTATATATGTATAAATTATACACACACACACACACACACACACACACACACACAAATTTAAAAGGGAATATGACCATAGAATGAAAAAGAAAGTCTTCACCTCTGTTTCAGCAACTAAATGGGCACCTTCTAAGTATATGGCTGAATCTACACACAGTAATTGATTTATTTTCTTTTCTGAATTAAATATTTATTTTACTAAGTAAACTCTTTAATAGTTTTAGCAAATAGATGAGGTCAAAATATTTAAAGAGTGTTGTAATGCAGGTGGAATCGAATACAATAAAGGCTTTTTTTTTATTTACTTGGAATACTTGAGTCAATTATTGAGATAGGTTTTTTACCCTACAAAACCATTATCAGATTTTTAAAAATCTAGATAAGAAACAAGTGTAATGTGGCCATCTGGTAATTTGCAAATGCCAAAATTACTGAGTTGGTAAAATGTTTAAGCTCTATTTCTGTTAAGTCAATTTTCATTTTAGGTGACGGAAAATGCCCCTCTTCCCTGAACAGGGCAACATTTTAAAGACATCTTAGAAATGATTGATGAAATAGTGTTATTTCACTTTCCTGAACATCCTTGGCGCATTGTGCGGTGCATTTAGCGGGTCAAAAGCTGAGAAATGGTGGGGAGTCAGCTGGGATTGTGTGTCCACTGATGTGCCTCTGCCTTCTATCCTGTGACATCCCAAATTTTCACATTTCGAAAGAACTTGGTTTGTTCTATCTTGGTTTTATTACTTTACCAAAAGAGAATAAACAAAAAGGTTAACAATATAATAAATAATATTTAACATATGTATACACAACAAACATATATTTGGAAAAAGTGGAATTACTACTAATCCTAAGGGCATGTTAAAGATAGACAAATTCATGGAAGTGGTCAGTAACTAATGTCATATGCTTTACTAAGAGGTGTTCTCTTCTTTCTCCTTTCTTTCAGTTGTTTGTTCATTATTTTGTTGGATGATTCACCTTCATTCACATTTTTTTTTTTTAGACAGAGTCTGCTTTGTCACCAAGGCTGGAGTGCAGTGGCTTGATCTTGGCCCACTGCAACCTCCCTGCCTTCCAGGTTCAAGAGATTCTCCTACATCAGCCTCCCACACAGGAATGTGCCACCATACCCAGCTAATTTTTATATTTTTAGTAGAGATGGGATTTCACCATATTGGCCAGGCTGGTCTTTAACTCCTGACTTCAGGTGATCCGCCCACCTTGCCCTCCCTCCCAAAGTGCTGGGATTACAGGCGTGAACCACTGTGCCCTGCCCATTATGTTTTTAAATATAAATATTTTCTTATCTTATTACTCCTTCTTCTAAAGATGTACTCTAGAAAATGTTCATCATCTCAGTATTTTGAAACTTTATGCTTTATTAATCACAAATTTGTATCTTCAAAAATGATTTTCCTGTTGACACCTAACATTAGGTTTTTAAATGTCTCATAGATATCTCTTCTTGGATATTTTATAGTAGATCAAATTCATTATGTGACTGGATGATTTCCGTTCAAGAATAGGAATTTCCAAAGCAGAGATAAAGTTACAAAGTTATCTCTACTTTGGTACTGTTGACATTTTCAACAGATAATTCTTTGTTATGGGAACCTGACCTAGGCACTGTAGAATATTTAGTATATTATTCAATATGTTTGTATTGGCTACAATTTAGCCAAAATACTTGGCCTCTAACTGCTACATTCTACTAGTACTGTTCCCCCACTTGTGATAATAAAAAATGTCTCTAGACACTGCCAAATACCCTCATGCATGACAACCACCCTTAGGAGGGAATCCCTGATCATCATGATACAGAACTTTATTCAGAAAGTAACACAAATAGAGATGAAGTAATAAATAGAGAGGAAGTAAATAGATATGAAATAGAGATGAAGTAAATAGAGATGAACCAATAGAGATGAAGGCATTTTGGAGGAAGACTCAGTGAGGTTAGTGACTGAGAATATATGATATTAAAAATAGGGAAGAATCTCAAGTTGTTTTTCAGGTTGGTTATTAAAAATTCCCTAAAATTTCTTGGATTTTTAAATTTTTATCTTCTATGCTTCTCTTCAGACTGTTTCCTTTACCTAGATTTGTTTCTCTTCCACATATATATGCCTAATAAAGTTCTATTTATGTTTAAGGTCTAAAGGAAATATTGGTCATCATCATTGTGACTATTTCCCCAGCCTGAAATGCTAACACAGAATATTTTCTTTCTTTTTTGAGCAGTTAGATATTATTAATTATTCCCCATGTGTTTAATTATAGAACCTTGTGTCACCTTATATATCCCTTCACAGCATGTCATACTGCATGGGATGTAATAAGTGCTTAAAAATGTTGAGTGATTTACTTAGCAATAAGATTCAGGATAGTAACTTTTTTTCAGAATGTACAGTACTGTTATCACAGGTATTTGACATACATTAACATTAATATTAATTTTGAAATAATACGATAACTACTGTCTCCATGTGTCTTTTCAAACATTTTTTTGAATAGAGAAGGTAAAATATAGATGGGAATTATGATTTTATAATCACAAAGAATTTGATATATTGGAATGATTAAATTTTTATGTATGGAAACTAGAAATTTTAAGTAACTCAATAACCATTTCATATTAAACACAATCAATGGTCAAAAATGACTTTGAGGAAGGTAATTGATTAACTAAAAGACAGAAATGCTGTTTGACATGAGCTAATATCATTTTCTTAAAGTTATCTGTTTGATCAGAGAACATGAGCTTGGACTCAAAAAAGACTGAAATACTAGGCGGGTCTGTTTTAAGCCTAAAATTTCAATCTATAAATGTTCTTTTGAATTGTTTAGAAAATATATGAGGGGTTATACTTACACTTCAGAAAAGTCTTTATAAAATTAAGTTTAAAAATTTAATAAATATATTATACTCAGAATAAAGAATTAAGATGAACTTTGAGAGCCAATTTATTTCAAATTAACTTTTGGAGAGTTTTGTATGTATGTATCTGAATCAAGTAAATTGTGTTTCTTCATGCAGTCTCTTAAACAGCATCCTTATTGTGTTATTGTAAATTATTTCACTAAGATTGAACTTCTTTAATCTTAAAAAGCTTAACACTTTTCACTTGTAGGAGAATGCAATGCTATTTTGAGATTGTGTAATTTATTCTGAGAGCCCAATTTTTTATTTTCAAAATAACTCTGCATTTTAAAAATTTAAATATAAAAAAAATGTGAGTTTTATTGTGCCACCAAACAGAATTCTGATTTATCAATAAATATCAAGTGGTAGAATATTTTACATTGTTTAAATACCAAAATTAACAAAAATAAAACTCTGAATATTTAAATGTCTATTTTGTTTGCTAGACCTTAAAACAAAACTAATTTGGACATTTATACAGAATTGGAAAAATCAAATGATGTAATGATCTTTTGTAGAAAAAAGCCTTCTATTTACTACTCAGACACATTATTTAAAATAATCAGATAATAGAAAATGAAACAGTATGTATTTGCATTAATGGTTAAGAAATAATTTTCTCTAGTCACTTAAGCAGAACCATATTCCACTATGCAAATATAGTTTTTGTTTTCCATAATCTATTCATCTGCCTCCACATAAAACTCATTAGATAAACTTCAACATACAGATTTTAAAATCAGTCACAGTATTTTTATCTCTGATATGGCAAATCTAAAAGCTGGCCTGCTTTATAATCACCATCTTCTACTTTTTTACATTTCACTTTACCACATATTTAGTATTTGTCATTTCTGAACTATGAGGAGTTACCAGTTGATAGTTTCTTTCTAATTAAGATTCCAGTGTTTATTGTTTGATTCAAGTTTGAATTTCTTCTCTAGTAATTAACCCATTCAACGGAAAGCAAGTTAACGTATCTATTGAAGCAGCCATTTTCTCATTTTATATAAAGAGTTACATATTTAAAATAAAAATTTATGAGGTTATTTTTTTCATTTCTAGAGAAAGTTCTCATATTAAAAAACAGAAAAAGTTTATGCTATGTGAAATTTAACCTCCTTTGTTAATCACACTAAAATGAATGAGATTTGCAATAATAATTCAAAACAATTGGTTGTTGTATACTTTAGTGATTCAAAATATTCACTAAATTTTGACTTTTCAGGATTCATACCTAGAACTTTAAGTATTTCTACAAAACAAAGCAATAGCACTTTGTCAGTATTTGACCAAAATATTACTATTATTATGGAATAACATTGTTAATTATATAATAAATTGTATTTAAATAACCTTATATTGGGGTTATACTCACCCCATGTTATTTATATTTTAAAGGTGTAAATAAACTCATCTAAAAACCTCTGTACTGGGACATGATTCAATGTTCAAAACATTACAGTAGGCACTTTAAGAAATATATCATTCACTTGATCCCTTTGTTAGTTATTATTAGTGACTTTATAAAAATCCCATTTAGTAAGACCTAGTATGTTGAAAGAAGAAGATTTCAAAAATATTTGCAGACAGAATCAATTTCAAAGGCATATGATCTGCTCAGTCACATGGAGTCCCACACTCGGAGGGGCTGTGTGCCTGAACTTACAATTCATCCCAAACATATATATTTTTTCTCTAGCCTTCTTTAATTCTTTCCATGGGTTTTATTTTTTAAATAAATTATGTTTCCTAGGTCTTGAAATAGCTTTAAAAATAAAATCTTGGTTTTGAAAAACTGTGGACAATGCTTTCAAAGGACAGATTTTCCTTGATATGTATACTTTTAAATTTACTCTGTTAAACAAAATAAAATAAAAATTTTTTTTTCCACCATAGGAAAGGTGGGCAAAATCATGGCTTTGGGCCAAATCCAACTACACCAATCCATTTACCTATTGTTTACAGCAGAGATGACTAGTTGTAACAAAGACCATATGGTCTGCGAAGCCAAAACTATGTATTATCTGGTCACATAAAAAGTGTTCTGATCCTGATTCCTTCATTAGAGCATACTAAATATTATTTTTGCATATAAATGAATCCTAAGTGGGAGTTTTATTTATTGCAGGACACTGACAAAACAGGGAGACGTCAGCCATAGGACTTATGAGAATATTAGCATTTTATGTTTGTACTGGGTTAATTACTGGCCTCTGAAAACTCATGCACACCCAGAACCTGTGAATGTAACCTATTTTGGAAAAAGGATTATTATAGATATAATCAAGATCATCTATAGTCATATTAAACTAATGTGACCAAAAAAATTCATTATGGAATTTAGGACATTTGATACTAGATCATTTCCTTTCCCTAATAAGGGAGAAATTTGGACATAGGCACATACGCAGATAAAAGATAATGTGAAGACAGAGAAGAAAGATAATGTGAAGATATGGAGACATGAAGACACAGGGGAGAAGACCACATGATAAAGAAAGCAGAGATTTCAGTGTCAGGGCTGCAAAACAAGGAATGCTGAAATTGACAGCAAACATCAGAGGCAGAAGATCAAGGAGGCACTCATTCCTAGAGCCTCTGGAGAGATCGTGATCCAGCAGAAAACTTGATTTTGGCTTGTAGCCTCCAGAACTGCAAGACAATATGTTTTTGTGACTTTTGGTTACCCAACTGTGGTACTTTGTTATGGCAGCTCTAGCAAAAGGACAGTATTTTAAATTATTTTGATGAATTGTTTAAATATACTAAAGCTATTAAACATTTTCTAACATTTTCCTGATTTAAAGTAGAAGACTTACAGTTATTAGTATTATAGCAGAAGGCTTATACTCTAAATAGGCTTTTACCATACGGCAATTTTACAAAATACATAAATATTTTCTTTCTTTTTGATAAAATAAATTGTATTGCATTATAATTATAAATTATGATTTACTGGGTCAACATATTCTTCAAAGATAAGATAGGTTATATGAAAGTTTGTCTTAATATTCGTTTAATAAAAGACCAATCATTATTACAATTCTTAAGAGCATACAAATTAAAGTTATGATGAAGAGTGTAGCTTAATTTCTTCTTTTTATTACTTATCACTGATAATTTTATAACCATTAAATCATGTAAAGCAATTATTGCCAATCATTACAACCCAAGAGCAATAACTGTTTTATTTCTTAATTAAATACTTCTTTAGAGTACTTCATTTCAAGTGTTACCAAATACTAATTTCTTGCTAGGAATAAACTTATTTGTAATTCAGGAGGAGAGGCTGGATATCTAAACTACTGGGAATTTTGAATAAAATAATTTTGTTAAAATTACATAATCAAAGAAAAACATGAAAGTATGGGTAACTATGAGTGGCTTAGTATACATTTTTTGCAGCAATTTCTTATCTTAATTTATCCGTAAGATTTCCTGGTATATTCCAGGATGCTCTATATTTTAGTGCTATAAGATACCACTGAACTTGCTGCCACATTTATCACTGTGTAATTTGTAGATCCAAGTGCTGTTTTCAGAACCCCAAGCAACATTTATTAAATTTGCTAAGTAATTATATTTACTCATGATAATTTCAATTCCACAGTGAGAATCAGCACAGGTGTGACTAGCAGTTATATTTTTTCATGCACAGAGCCCCTGCTGTACATAAAGCATCCAGTAGTAATTTTCTTTAATTCACTTAATTGCTTGGGGCAGCCTGAGCCACACTTTTCCCCTAATTTGATGCTTTCCATTGTGTTTCATAGAAAACCGAATAGTCTGAAGTGGGGACACTTATAATTACAAGAATTGAAATACAAGCACACTTGTGTCTAATATAGTTTTGGAGTCAACCCTGCATCATTCACATGGGTATCTATGTGATACAAACAATTTGAGAATCTCTAATACCCCAGAAGCAGAGCAAGGGAAGCAAGAAAAGGGAAGAAATACAAAGTAAGACAGATGATTGCTGTTCTTAAAATGGTTATGACATTTACTTCTAATATAGTGATACTAAAATACAAAGCAATCTTATAACAATTCTCTTTTTTATTGTTTCAGGATCTAAAATTATATTCATGCATTTTCCAAAGATGTATTAGGAATGTCCATTCAAGTGTTTTGAACTTCTTGGAGTTCATCAAACATATTGCATTTTTTTTTCTACTGGCCTTCCCTGTGCACATTCTGCTGCATCTCACTAAAGTGTAAGGGACCAGATTTATTTTGTGCGTTTAGGTACACTCAGTTTTTGATGCACATGTTTTAAACAAATGAACACTTCGATGAATGATTAGTGCTTTCAGTGCATTTAAATGCTAAATGATGACCACTTAAAGCTCTTACAATGTAATATTTCAGCTTTCAGCATCACAATTAAGTAATAATTAGTTAATGAGTTCAGTTCATTGCACTTGTGCAACATATAAAAGGTAAACTAATGTTTTAAGGTGTTTAAAGAAGCAGAACTCTTAATATACTCTGCAAAAATTTTATTCAATGAAACATAATTGAAGAAGCAGTTTGCTTTTGGAAAGCTCAATTACCATAGAAAGTAGAATGCTATTACTGAAGAAACAGTTTTCTGTAGAACAAAGCAAATGGCTGTACAATTTGAAATCTAACATGTACCTACATGAGTGAGAGTTAACTTTTGATTCCATTAATCTCTGTCACTCTTAGCAACATTGTGGAAACTTTGAGGAAAGCAACATTGGCTAAAGTAAATGGAAAACACCTGCTTAATAAAATTATTTTTCTTGTTCCTTTTATGTTTTTAACTATGATATTTAGTTGATAGGCCTGAATTTACCAGGAAGCTGTGCCTGCACAGAGTAATGGCTAAACATAGTACCTCTATATCATGATTGGAATAGCTGAGAAATTACTCTGGTCCAACAAAAGAGATGCTCTCTTATTTATTGAAATGTGTTTGTTCTTAAGATTTTGAAGATTTAATCAATTGAGAACCTGCTTAGATCTAAAAACTTCTTACCCACGTTAGTTTGGGAGGAGACATATATTTCCTAAAGCTGTCCTTGAGAATTGACAGATCCTAGTAAAAGTTGCCTTATTCAAATAGCTACCTCAAGAACAAAGCTATTTGTCACTGTGTCTCTAGTACAGTCTTACCTCATATACAGATTTAACTCCATTGGGGCTCAGAAAACCATATCCCAAAATATGGCACTTGGGCGTGCTGAGTACTTTGAGATAAAGGAGAGTGGAAGGGCTGAGAAACAAAATCTCTCTGACCTTCTGTACTCCTGTCTGTTGCCTGCCTTTCTCTCCCTGAAGCGATTTATACAAACCAAGATTTGTCTTCCTCAAAGCAGGTTATATAAACTAGAATTCCTTTCCCCCAAAGGAAGCCATATCTAGAAAAGCCACGCTCACTCTTCTCCCTTGACCACCCTTATTTCTTCCTGGTTTGTTGCCCTAGATACGGCGCAAAAGGTGTCTTGCCCCATACTTGGAACAAATTAATGATACACAGAGAAGCCAAGAAGAATCTTAACAAACATACCTTGCCAGGTAGGATTCCTTTATTACTATATTAATAAATCTAATGTTCTATGACCACTAGATCATACCTTTTTGTCCAGTTAAATTTTTTACATGGCTACCCATTTTTCATCTAACCTAAGCATAAAACAACAGTTTTCCCCATGTCTTTGGCCTTCATTTCTGAAATCTCACATCACATCAATGTTTGATTAAATACATTTGTTATGATTTTCTCTTGTTAATCCATCTTTTGTTATAGGAGTGTTTGCTGTGACCTTTATGATGGGTGAGGAAAGTTAGCACATGTTTTCACCCTTGCAACTCTTCTTGAGCCTTCAAAACCATCCACTGCTTAGTTTCTTTCCATATTGTCACCATATGGTCATAATAAATCTCTTTCTATTCCCAATTGACACTAAAAACATCAACAATAAATATGTTCTATTAAATAATATTTGATATTTTACAATAAATTTTCTTCTAGATATGCTACACTTTAATTAGACATTATTTCATTGTTTCATATTTAGAAACATTTTTGTAAATAATTGTGAAAACCTCTGATTATTCTCTTAGTGCATAATTTTAGTGCTGAAATTACTTGGTCAAAAAGTGTGAATGTGATAAAATTCTTGAAACACATTAAGTTGCTCTCTACAAAATTGTAACCATTTATATTCTTACCATTGTTGTCAAAATCTGTAAAATAGTTGAAGAGATTGATTCTCAGCCAAGTATGAGTAAGCAATGGCCTATAGCACAGCCCTCAAGAGATCCTAAGAAAATGTGGCTTGGTGGTTTGACACAAATTGGTTTTATACATTTTAGGGAGAAATAAGACATCAATCAATACATGTAGGATGTACATTTGTTCACTTCAGAAAGGCATGACTACTGGCTTCCAGGTCACAGGTAGACTCAAAAGATTTTCTGATTAGCAATTGGTTAAAAGAGTTATGTTATTGTATAAACACTTAGAATCAATGGAAATAAATTGTCTGGGTTAAGATAAAGGGTTGTAGAGATCAAGATTTTATGATTCAGACAATGTCTCCAGGTAGCAGGCTACAGAGAATAGATTGTAAATGTTTCTTATCAGACTCAAAGAGTCTGTTCTATCAGTACTTCCAAAACAGAGGAGGGTATAATGAGACATGTCTGGCTTCCCATTCTCATCATGGCCTCAACTAGTTTTTCAGGTTAACTTTGGAATGCCCTTGATGGAGAGGAGGGGGCCTATTCAGATGATTGAGGGGCTTTAGAATTTTTCTTTGGGTTTATACCAATGATTTTGGACTCTTAGGGCTCAGGATACATCTGAGCCCCAACTCTCATATGACTGTTGGAGAGCAGAATATGCCACTGCAAAGTAGATTCCTTTGGTATATTTTCAGCTGGTTATCCTGAAAAACTGAAGACACAGGAGCAGCTCTGAAACTGCCCTTTCATAATCTGTAAAGAAAACCTACTGAAGAAAATGAAAATATTTTACACTGTACTATTTGTTTTTAAAGTGCTATAAAGAGCTGCCCAAGACTGGGTTATTTATAAGGAAGAGAGTTTTAATTGATTCACAGTTCTGCATGCCTGGGGAGGCCTCAGGAAACTTATAATCATGGTGGAAGGTGAAGAAGAAGCAAGCACTTTCTTCACAAGGGGGCAGAAAAAGAGTGAGGGGGGAACTGCCACATACTTTTACACCATCAGATCTCATGAGAACTCCCTCACTATCACGAGAACGGCATGGGGGGAACGTCACCATGATTCAATCACCTCCAACCAAGTCCCTGCCCCAACATGTGTGGATTACACTTTAAGATGAGATTTGGGTTGGGACACAGAGCCAAACCATATCATACCCCAAAATATAGTTATTTGGCATATATGGAGATGGCTGTTCAGAGAGCTGGGAACCAGATGTAGCCTTACAAAGCTGTCTTTTGTGGGAGAAATTTGCAGCTGGGAACAATACGCATTGATGCAGTCAGGACTTCCCTTTCCCAGATCTAACAGGGAGAAACTGAGAGTCTTACAACATTAAAGTCCTGAAAGAAATATTTCTCATCTATTCTATCTTAGGGCAGCAACATGCAAGGTTTCATTTACATAACAAGGTCCCCTTGCTAGCCATTTTTTTCCTTCCATTACCTGCCTTGCCACTAAAACCTGATTTACCACCATTATCTGTTTTGGGCTGGGCTTTGAGCCCCCAATCTATCTGTAACCTCAAGATGGTATATAAGCTTTTATACCCCACATGGAGAGTGATTTACCTGATGCATATAATAAATGTGCACCTTAATAAATGAGATGGCTTTTCTCTTATTAATATTTCTTTCATGAGTTGAATTTTCAGAGAACCTTCCAAGGGTGAAGAGGAAGTTTTCTCCTTGCTTCTTCACTGCTTTAGTAAAAGTACCTAATACAGATGTCCAATACTGAAAGATAGCTCCTCTGAGACAATTTTATTACCTGAGAGATTTTTGATGTGCAGAACAAGACAACATTTATTTACCACACATCTCCACCTCTTACCCTTAAAACTTGTCTTCATCACCCTTCAGAAACCCAAAGCCTCAATAGTTTTCTGTAGCTCAGAATGCTATATAAGCATCAATCATCTGGCTCTTCACTGAATCTCATATTTCTGTTTGACTCCTGTGCATGTACATAGTTAACTATCTATAGTTTTTTTCATAATGTTTTATGATCATTTAATTTGTTGTCTAAATAATCTAGGAAAGAGAAGAGAAGTCACTTTTTCCTCACCAATAATGCAAAGTCCATTTCATAATATCATCAATAATTCAACAGCATAAGGTTTCTCCATTGAAAAGACAATAAAAAATAACATTTATTGTGATCATCCTATGAAAGATATTTCCCATATGGAAATGAGGTAGCCAAGTATAAAGGGGTTACTGAGAACCACCAGACAACCTGCAAACTGGGATTAGTGTGCAATGGGATGGAGCCTCAGGAAGTTTGCTCATTTGTAGCAGGGAGGAGCCTGGCTCCTCCTCTTCCTGGGCAGAACCTGGAATTCAATCTGAGAGACAGGAAGTGCACAACAGGGACTCTGGGTTTTGCAGAGGGTCCCTGTTTTTCTTTTTTCCCAATAAATCCCATTTTTCTAACCCTTCAAATTGTCTGTGAGACTAATTTTTCATGGCCATGTGATAAGGATCCCATCTTTAACTGAACTAAGGAGAGAGTCCTATAACATAGAGACCCTTAATCACAAGGCAAATAATAGGCCAAGGGCAGTGGCTCATGCCTGTAATCCCAGCACTTTGGGAGGCCAATGCTGGTCGACTGCTGGGGCTCAGGAGTTTATGACCAGTCTGGGCAACATGACAAGACTCCATCTCTACAAAAAATATAAAAATTAGCAGGCTTGGTGGCACACATCTATATTCCCAGATACTTGTGAGGGACTTCTCTTCTTGGGCCCGCAAGGGGTATGGTTTCAAAGGCAGGAGTTTCCCAGCTCCACACCTCCATGGGGGAACCACAGGGGTCTCAAATGTAAAGTTCTTTGTCTGGGTTTCCTGCATGGGCTAGGTAGAGAAAGCCAGGTCAGGTTCCTTTGTCCCCCTCCGCCCCCTCAAAAAAAGAAACTCTGAAAGCTCTCGGAGGAGGAGGCTCTGTAACTCAGAGTTGTGGACCAAGTAGCTAATCCAATATCAGAGTCAAAAATGAATCACTTCAGAGGAAGTTTGAAAGAACTCCTCTCATTGGATGAGAACATGAATGGGGAGGGAATAACTCAATGGTTAAAACTCCAGCTGCTCCCTACCTATAGGGATTCCTTCTCTGGGTCCCCTCCCGCAATAGTGTGGGAGCTATCTTTCTCTCTCTCTCTTTCTCTGTCTAATAAATGACTTTTCTGCAAAACTCTCTGGGTCCATAATATTTTTCGAACAGCAAACTCACCACACCTCTGGGGCACCTTCCCCCATTCTTCGGGGTGAGTGAGATCAAGAACCTCTTCAGAACTGGAAGCTGAGTATGTTCCCTGGCTTATACTTGGAAGGCTGAGGTGGGAACATGGCTTGAGCCCAGGAGGTGGAGGTTGCAGTGAGCCAAGATCACTCCACTGCACTCCAGCCTAGGTAACAGAGTGAAACTCCATCTCAAAACAACAACAACAAAACCGCAGATAATAAATTTTGTAACAATCAAAGGGGATATGAAAAATCAATTTGATATGACCCCTTTTTTGAAAACTATTGGCAAATCAAAAATTGCACTAGATAAACAGCCAAGGAAGACTGTATTCAAAGCCACTGCAGTAGGTGATAGAGGCCAGAACTCACTCTGAACTCAACTCAGATGAAACAAGAGGTGGGAGAATTTTTATGTACTAGGGTGAGCTAGTGAAAAAGTCTTGCAAGATGCTAGAAGAGAGGCTGATCTGTAGGATGTCTGGAGCACATTTAGTTATTCCTGAATTTTCAGATGTTTTTCTTTGAGATTGGGTCATCTGGGTTTGCTAATTGGTACCCACTGACGTTAGCAGTCTGCCCTCCCACAGAGATTGGAATCTGGGGTGCTGTCTCCTTAAGTATTTACATTTCAAAGAGATGGTTCCCATATCCTTTAGGAAGACACTCCTAAACTGGCAAGATGCTTCTAACAAGATTTACATCTCAAAGAGGCAAAGAGATAATATAGAATGATAAATTTCCTAATGTAAATGTTCTAAGAAAAGAGAGGTCAGAAGCCTAGAATCAGGAAGAATCCTGTCTAAATATTAATCAAGCTGAGGGGAATATTAACATCCTCTTGATCTCTTGAAATAATAGTTTAAGGAACAGCATTAATGTCAGAGGCACATAAACCAGAACATGTTGAATAGGAGCTGGGTAAAATGAGGCTGAAATCTACTGGGCTCCATTCCCAGACAGTTAAGGCATTCTAAGTACAGATGAGATAGGAGGTCAGCACAAAACATAGGTCATAAGGCCTTGCTGATAAAACAGGTTGCATAAAGCTGGCCAAAACCCACCAAAACCAAAATGGCAACCAGAGTGACCTCTGGTCGTCTTCACTTCTATACTCCCACCAGCACCATGATAGTTTACTAATGCCATGGTAACACCAGGAAGTTACCCTATATGGTCTAAAAAGGAAAGGCATGAATAATCCACTCTTTGTTTAGCATATCATGAAGAAATTACCATAAAAATGGACAACCAGCAGCCCTATGGGCTGCTCTGTCTATGGAGTAAACATTCTTTTATTCTTTTATTTTCTTAATAAAGTTGCTTTCACTTTACCCTTTGGATTTGCCCTAAATTCTTTCTTGTGTGAGATCCAAGAACCCTCTCGGGGTCTGGATTGGGACCCTTTTTCTATAACATATTTCTGGTGACCACAGAAGGGACTATAGTGCAGAGACCTTGACCCAATGGCCACCTTTGGGTAAGTGTTGGGGTCCAGTAACATTAAGGCAATACTTTAAGAAATTAAGCCAAAGTAGCAAAGCACTTGCCTTTATGATTCAAGGAATGATAGACAATTGAAATGTAGATTAGGTAAAGGTTTAGACTTACTTCCTTAAATATCACATTTACCAAGGAATCTCTGCTGCAGCATGGTTTAGAAATTATACTTTTTGCTAAGGCTTTTGTTGTGTGTTTCTAATTGAATGATCATTAGCCTTTGGGACTCAGATGTTTGAACACAGAAAAACATGGGGAAAGACGTACAGAAGGCTTTTCTGAGCTGGATTTTTCAGTTCAAGAGAACCTCTAAGTGACAACCTAGACCTAGATCAAGAAACATTCTCAATTTATACTTGTTGCATCTGGATGTTCAGGTAGACCCTAGTTACAGAATATGTTTCTGAGATCTGAACTTCATGACAGGCATTTTAATAGGAGATGTCAGGAGTTTTAAAATGAACATATTACAGATTCTGTTCTCAGGTAGTTTACAATCTAGCAGAAGTGATAAATTGTGCATATAAATGCACTCAAGAAGTAGATGATCTATAGATGTTACATATAGATATGTATTTATCGATAAGTTTAACATTTTAATAACATTTTTCCTTTTGCCATCTTTCTATTTTGTATTTATCTCATTAACTTTCTTTTCACTTTTTCTGCATTCTTATGTTTCATATTAATTGCTTTTCTGTGAATATTCTATTGCTCTTCTCCTCAAGGGAAAGCATTCTGTTGTCTATTCATACGTTTTTGTCTCTTCCTTCAGTTAATTTACTGAACTTTGCCTACTATTTACTCTCAAGGTGAACTTCCTGCATTCATTATTAAAAAGTGACATCACATAACAGTTCAATTTTCTAGGTTATTAAAGACACAGATATTGTGTTATTATGATGTAAAATGTATTATACCCTATAGTAAAAGTGCATGCTTTCTTCTTTCCCAAAGAAATTGCTGCCAACATTTTCTGGTTTTATTTATTATCATTTTTAAAACATATTACTGCATTTTAGTCCATATTGAAATATGCAAAGGAATCATGTTCTTGTATCATGCTTTATTTCTTGTGAGTTTTTTTTAATCACTTCCAATAACATTATGAAATAATTCTATTAATTTAAACTTAAGAAAAAAACAAACTGGCAACACAGATATGTTTCAGCTCTTCCATTACCATTGTTCTAGTAAAATACGTTGTAATTCCTGCAGCATGAAACATTTACGATTAATACCAAATTTACTTAAAAATTATATATCATTTGTTAGGTTATGTGAGATCTCCTGGCCTCAACAGAGATTTTTAGTATTGGCCAGGCACAATGAGGAGAGAAGTGGATTTGGAGAGAGAGCAAGCCAAGACAAGTCAGCTTGTCTTTTCCTGTGCTAAGCAAGAGAAATTGGCTGTCACTGACTGCACTAAGTATAAGCCTGGCTAAAGGGGAACCATACAAATATATGATGGAGGTGACTTTTCTCTGTCTCCTGCCAAATAAAGAATGATACTGGCTCCCTCCAAACATAAAAGGAAGAGTGGAGCTGAAAAATCACCAGATAAATGTTAATGCTTGCAAGTCAAGAATTCCTTTGAAAAATCTCTCTTAAAGGGGGAAAAATAGACAAAAGAATACATATTCACATTTTTTTCTATCATTTTTGCAGCTGAACAGACCTCTGCCTGCAGCAACAATGTATGGACCCTAAGTTAAAACTTTTTTCATATAATAAAGGAAAATGTTAGAAAGGAAAATCTTACATTCTCTACCCCAGATCTAGATCTCTAGTTAAAGCATAATAAAAGACTGAAAGAAAAAAATTGACTTTCTTGGATGGAATTTTACTGAGCCACAGTCAATTGATATTTTTTTAAAAATCTTTAAATTAATTTGTTTATAAAATAATTCAGTAGAAGTACAACTTAAAAGTCAGATTGTTAATTTCACATACAATAAACAATTTTACTTGGTAGAATTTAGAAATTAAAGTTGCAAACCCATTTGCACTTATCCTCAGCTAGAATTTAGGCTACTCTTGTCTCATCTATCCAAACTGCCTTTCTGTATGAGAGGAATTAGGTTACAAATCTCATATGCTTGCATCATACATATGTTAGGCAGAGAAGCCATCTGCTTATTTTAAACAATAGAGTCATGCACTACATAATGACTTTTCAGTCTATGGCAAACTGCATATACAACAGTGGTCTGATAAGCTTATAATAGTGCATTTTTATGTAGCTTTTCTATGTTTAAATATGTTTAGATACACAAATACTTACCAGTGTGTTCAAATTGCCTGCAGTATTCAGTTCAGTAACATGTCACACAGGTTTGGAGCCTTGAGGAATAGCCTAGGTGTGTAGCAGGCTGTATCACTGAGTTTTGTTTAAGTATATTCAATGATGGTCGCACACTGACAAAAGCACCTAATGGCACAATTTTTAGAACGTATCTCCTTAGTTAAGTACTGCATGCATATATATTCTATACCTTATATATTATTTTTCTTCAAACTTGTTTACAACTCATTATTTATGTGAAAGTACCAGTGAAGAAGTTTTATCATTATTGTTTCTTCTTGGCTTCTTTACACAGAAGAATATATGTGCTAAAAAAATACACAACTTTTATTATACAATTAAAAATATCCTCTATATAAGATCTATAGTCAGTTAGAATGTACATAAATTCTAAAAAAAGAAAAAAAAAACTCTATAAAATAAAACCGATTTGGTTGGTCATGTTAAGTGGAAACATGACTTATGAAATGAAAACTCCATAAGAGAAAGGAAGCTCTCCCACTTGGAGTGATTTTTGATGCTGATGCCATTAATGATCTTACAATTACTAACACTTATTATTTTGGCACTAAGTTTCTGGCTTACTCAGAAATAAAAGCTTATGATCCCTCAGGGACATGGACTTGACACAGGAGTTCAACTCCACAGCAGCTGAGCGGGCAGAATGTGTCAGAATGCCAGACTGTGAACTTGAAGCAAGAATAGAGAGAGGGAGATCACCAGTCTTTGTGAATTTGTTGCCATTAAGTCACATTTAGTATGAGAGTTGAGTTCACAAATTATATATGACACTCAGAAATATCCTGACTAAAGAAGAAGTCACCCCCTCTATCAGATTAATGTTTTTCAACTTCAGTTTTTAAAATACATTTACCTTTTCCTAGGAGCCTTCATAAACACTTCTTTTTCCAAGTAATTGCCTTCCATTAAATTTTAATACCACAATTATACTGTATATTTATTTACTATATTTGCATCTATACTTTGTACATAAAAGAGTATAATCTTATTAATACTATTATTTCACATAGTCAATTGTGGTTCCTGGGGGACAATATAACTCCCACTACTCAACTGTTGCTTGACAGAAAGAAAAATTATTCCATATAGGAGTAATACTTTTTTCTCTAGATTCTGGATACCTGCTGTTTTCTTCACTTTTTCTTAGCTAAGGACAACTTTTATTGAAAATCTATTTCTCAAAACAATCATTTCTAGTTAAATACTATATAGTTACTCTAAATTGGGTAGTGTTTGACTACTAACTGTGCATTGAAAATTGCTAATTCTATACCTGTAGCTTAGAATCTTGTTAATTCTACACCTGTATCCTAGAATTTTTCTGTATATTTTAGTGAACACTAAACATCTCTACCTGAAGAACTGTCAGCTACCTTAAGGCAAAATATACACTGTATTTCTTTTTTCCTATAAAACTGATCTTTGTCAAAACTACTACTTCTAATTTATTCACTACTTCTATTTGTCCTATAATGTATACTGACTCCAGGTTTATAATCTCTGAAATTTATTATGATTTCTTATATTTATTCTTTCCTCATCATTTACAATATACCTGTGTTAAATCGACTCTCCTCCTCCCACATCTACACTATTGAGTTATTCTGTTATCTCTCTGACTCCAGTTTTGACTACATGAACTCAGTCATCTTCACTGTTTCTTGGATAATTTCACTAATACAGACATCTATTTATGATTTCTCTTTTTTGAAATGACTCCCCATTTCTCAAGAAACAATATTAAATCACTTCAGCTGAACATATGGACCTAATCCTGGTCTGACACATCCAGCTTCATATTTAACCATTTCTATGCAATTTCAAAGCAATATTAAATTAATTAACTATGTCAATTTCTGCAATTACTCCATGTGCTTATACTTTTCTGAGGCTTTGTATATGACTGCCAACCCATGGCCTCCTTAAGTCAGCTTTTCCAAGCTTCAAAGTTCAGTTTATGCCCTACTTCTGTGAAGCCTTCCTCTATATTCTAACTGGAGTTTAAGCTCAAATTGTGCTACTTTGATATTTAACAGTGACTTCAACTATAACAATTATAATATTTGTCAAATATTTTTGTGTCTGTCTCACTTATGCTTGATGGCAAGAGAAATTTAATTCATTTTCATATCTATTTCAGGTGGACCAATTCAATGTTTACTCACATATGAAAAAATGAATGAATTAATAAATGTATTATCAATAAATGAATGACAAAATTGGGAGGAGAAAATGTGGCTAGAATGAAGAAACTTAACAAAAATCACAACAACAACAAAACCAAAATAGCAAAACATCACTAAGCAATTTAAATAAAATTATTCCTATACTAATAAAATTCAAAGCAATATTATATTGCCTCTCTAAGTTAATCTAATCTCCGGGCTTTCAAAAAAAAAAAAAAAGCAATACTATTCTTGTCAGTGATAAATGAATTATGCTTTCTTAATGAGGGATATAGTAACCTTGTAAATGTTTAAATCCATAAGCCAATGAGGCTTTTCACAAAATTTAACAGTCTGTTTGCTAATGTGCTGAATACTTTTACCATATGCTTAACACGTATAAAAAATATGTACCTTAAGAAATGAAATGCCCCAAAAGATGTACTGGAAATATTCAAGCAAAATAAAAGTACTTTTTGTTTTCTAGAGTTAATTCTAGTATCTCATGCTATCCCGAAGATACATGAGCCAATTTTCTATAAAATCTATTATTAATCCTACCAATTATATATAAAATACCAAATGTCTGATAGCATGTATTACCTATTTAAGCTAGAATAAGGAACTCATAAGACTAAAAGGATTTGCATTTACAATTGATGCTTGTCCCTGGAGTACTTGGACCCAAGGATTTGTTATTTTTCTTGTTTTTCCTCTTAGTCACAGTGTGTCTTAAACATATTCCCCATCTAAGCTTCATTTTGATAGTTATGAGACATTTTGATTATTCTTTTGAAAATAAAACACATCTAGTGCCTGTCAAATCTCTAAAGCTTTAGTCTGACATGAGTTTTTAAAAGGAACTGAATTTTTAGGTGTACAGATGATTAATGAGAGAAATCTGTGCACTGAAGCACAAAGAAGAAGGAGGTTAATGGCCCATACATGCTTAACTGGAATGTTATGGAGGAACTGGAAAATGTCACATTTTGAACAGATACAGCATTCATCCAAGTTTCCCTGAAAGTTGTTCATATAACACCTTTTAGGTAATAAAAGAAAAATAGAAGGCATAAATTGAAAATTAAGAGATGAAGTTTAAAAATAAGTAAGATTAGTGATTAAGAAAAAGAAGAAAACTTCCATTAGCAGTAGTATATATCCAGAGTTTGTGTAGCTAGATAATACAAGGAGATCAACTGTTATTAGTATCATCTATTCTTCTGTCAGCTCTGAATTCAAAGCAAGAATAACAATTATGTGAGCACACTATGCAGTTTGTGGTCTAATTTTATTAAATTATTTGTACTCCATCTGAATGTCAAAATTTCTCACTCAACCAAATTGCTAGTTTACATATCAAGCATGCTTTCATCATTATCTATACCACCATGTCCTATTTTGTTGAGATTTAATATCTTGATGCTAATTATCCTTATTTTATGTTTCTCCTCTTTTGAAAGTCTGTGTCTTCTCTCAATTCATGTCCTATTTTTGTTGACCTCATCTTTTCTGTTCTATATTTAGAAGTGAATACAAAAGAAATGAATGCGGTCAAATGTCAAGCCAAATTTCAAAGCAGAAAAAAAACCTGAGATGTATAAACAATTTATTACACTTGATATAGATTTGTTATTTTTTCATGAATTTCATGTGTTTTAACTATTTCTCCCAATTCTTTTCTTGCTAGGACGGCATGTGGAGCCTTCAAGCTGTAGCTTATTTTTTAAAATATTAAACCAAATGTGTTTTCTTCTGGAACACCTTGGCTCACTTTATTGATTTTCAATATAAAAATAGTTTTATTTAATATACAGCAAGCTATGATGGGACATATGGTTGAGATATATGTGGAAAGGGTTAATCAAAATCACCAATGTATGTAATGATGAAAATGTATTCAAGGAAAAACAGGAAGATTGTCAGTAATTAGGCAGCCCAGGGTTGATTTCCTTCCTGTACCAAACAATCTAGATGATTTCTAAAATCTCCACAGCAAATGTGAACAAAATTATGAGGCAGAAAAAAACATATGAAATAATTAGGCAAACACATCTGCTAGTGACTGCCAGATAAAGTACCTTAAAGAAGTTGGGAGGAACTGTAGTCACATGTATACTTAACTTTGAAATTTTAAAATATGAAAAAATACTTACATGAAAAATATAAATGTATCACTACATTAACTAAATAGAGTCAATTATATTGAGATTCATTTTCTCTATTGACTACCTACTGAGTTCAGTTGCTTCCAGTTTTACAGTATTTTGTACTGCCATTCCTAGACTCATATCTGGACTGTTTTAGAGTATTGACTTTAGAGAATATAGAGGGGTAATCTTGGAAATACAGAAACACATCATTCATTGATTTTAAAATAAGATATATGTACAAATAGTCAAAAAGTCATTTTATCCAAAATGAATTCCATGCCAATGAAAATAAAATGATACCATCAATCAAAAAGAGATGAGAGAACGGGGGAAATGAATATTGGAAAAAAGACTCACTGACATAATTGTTGGATTACTCATGAAGCAGGTAAATAAATTAAATTCTTTTCTCTAGAGTTATCCCATCTAGGAACACATGTCTTTAACCTGATGCCAACAAAATACTAAATTCATATACAAAACATTGTTTTATTGATTCCATATTCATCAGATGATTTTCTGGTATACATTTGGGTCCTCATGTAACTTTGCCTATTTAGAAAGAACGCTTTTGTTAATTTTAAAGAAATATTTTAGTTCATACAGCATTTATTTACATTAACCGGTTTTAATACCACTCTCCATTAGTTAATGTTAGTATACCCCGAACAAAAACTGGATTAATAATCAGGTATCTGGGTAGGAAATGCTGTGCCTCAGGGTCTACTAGTAGTGAATGAGTAAGAAAATGGTTCTTTGTGTCTTTCTGTAGTAAGGCATTCATAGCTTCTGTTTTACAAAGCATAATTATAGCTACAAATATTTTAGAGCCATAGGTCATCAGTAGAAGGCTATATTTGTATGCAGAATATTTGATATAAAAAGTCAAGTTTTCTAGTCTTATTTTATTTTCTGTTATGATCACTTTTCTCATTATACAGTATTATATTTTCAGATATGAGTACACCCAATGAAAACTATAAAAAAACAAAATTACCATTCACTGTTTGCCTTACTTTCATCAAATTGGTCTCATGTCATATAAATATAGTTTATTTTAGATATACAGTGTTCCTTTGTATTCATAGCATCATCACTCAAGATGATAATTATTATGGTGAACATTTGGGTCATTAGACTGGCTTATAGTTTAACAGAATGCTATGAAATTGGATCTTATCCTTAAGCTCCAGTGTCTGTGTGACCCTGATAATGTTGAAAATGCAGTCATCATTGTACCTAACCTTAGGAAATAAATAAATGGCATTCTAGAGTCCTGGCTCTCTTTGTGTTTTTATATTTCTGAGGGCATGGTTTTAGAATACTACACTGAATATGTCAAAGACTAATTGTGAAATATTTCAAAGTAAGGTGATTTGGATGTTCCTGATTATACAACATCTACATGTAAGATAATAAACTATTTTCAATTATGATTTTGTCAAGTTCTCAAAATACAGGATTGACTTTTAAGTGGAACTATTTCTGTGTGCTGGCATAATACCATTTGTGCTATTTTCTTAGATTTATTCTGCATATTAAAAAGGGATATTAATTAACTAAAAGGGTTTTTGTGCTTACTTTAGACAATAAAGAAATTTAGTATGAAGGTTTACTCATAAATATGCTGGATAGTCATTTCATAATATAGTATGACATTCTTTTATTTATGTCTCCCCAAGGATAAAGATCATTCAAGCAGAAATATCTCCTGTAAGAATCAGTATCTATCCACCTAAATAAACTGTTATGGTTAAAATTTTATTGAAAAGTTATACTTATATTACCGTATGATTTTGCATATGCATGGATTTTTTGTTGTTCAAAGTAGAGTGGAGATGTAGTTGACACGAAAGGATATCTGCCTATTTCACAAAAGTATCACCATGAAAATATCATGTCTATGATACTCCTTTATTAGAGAGTATCTTTCTTACTCCAATCTTGAAATTCTAATTTCAGAGATTATAGTACCTGTTTCCATGTGCAGTACTTTTTAATCCAAGTAATAGATCCATGATCTGAGAATAGTTAAAGTGCATCTCTTAGATTATTCAAGAGTTGGAGAGTGTAAAGGTTTCGCTTCTGATGGTATACATTAGAACAATGAATCTGTATCTGTCAGTGTCAAATTAAATAAGATGGAATAAGAATAAAGCTGATGCTCAAGAGGGTTAATGAGAGTTAGAGGTACTATTGACAATTTAAAATCTTCCCTGAGATCAGACCCACAAATCAATTTTTTGTTCTTTTATTTCAATACTGATAAAATCTTCTTTATTTTTTGCTTAGTGATTCCATATTAGTTTATTTTTTAATTTCAATTGAAATAACAGGTGTAAAAAATCACAAAAGTACCCTTTCCCCTTGCAAATGTATTTTTCTGAAGCTACACTGATACTAGAATACTAGAGGTCAATCTAAAATGATCTATATTACTCACACCTTCATTTTTAGTATATGTCCCTTAGATTTTACAAGTGGTAAAAACATTCTGAATGTGTTACCTTTTGAGATTGCTTTTAGTCTTGCTATCTGGTTTGTGTGTGTGTGTGTGTGTGTGTGTGTGTGTGTGACTGGGAGAGTGGAGCATGATGGAAAGACTGAAAATGATTCAATTTCAAAAAGCTGTTCTTACATTTTGAAGCCTAGCCTCAGAGTAAAATGTCAACACTATAATGCAAAAAACTTACTAGATTTGCACCAATTACAAAGAAGTTGAAAAACTAAAAAGGCTTATGAGGTTCTATAAGAAGAATCTTATTAGTACTTAATACAGGTAAAGGTAAAGTACAACGGGAATAAAATGCAGGAAATCATTGAAAGTCTGTCTTTCAGGTACAGAACACTTCTCCTCTAAAGGTCCTTTCTCAGTCTCATGGACACTTCTTATCTGTACATTATGAACCTTCAATATTTGAGCTTAATATAGTAATTTCAGAGAAGTGCAGAAAAATCTTTATAACAGGCTCTCTCATACATTGTGGTTCACATATAACTCAAGCCAAGTTGTGTAAACCATTAACTTAAACATTCTCAACAATGTAGACAAGCTGGAACTAAAGTTAAAGCAACATGTTATGAATCACTAACTAGCACATGCCATTCTCATTTTGCTCATGGGTCAGTATTACACTTCCAATGCATCTCCAGATATAAATAACAAGCTGTTCCAATCCAACTGCAAGAGAGTCCTCTCTTATATAGCCACACACTAAAATATATAAGAATATAAGATGTGTTGAGAAAAAAGTATCAAAGGACTGAGAAATCTGCATTAATTTTAAAAAGAATTAAGAAAAGGCCAGGCTATATTTAATATCATCAAAAATAAGTCTAGTACATTGACATTATTTTTTCACATGCCTTTTCTTTCTTTTCCCCTTTACTGACTCCTATCTAACTGGTTTTAATCAATTTTATAGAATGATAATTTGCATATAATGCACATATTATAGTTCAGTTCAATGAATTTTATAATTTATAAAGCTAATCACCTACACAATCAAATACAGAATATTCCCTTCCCCCTACACATTTATTACATGCCAATGAAATTCCTCACTTCAACCCCAGAAAAGTTTAAGGCATTCTGTTTTATAGAGTTTTAAATCTTGACTACGTGAAAGCATACAGTATTTACTCATTAGTATCTGCCACTTTTCTTTCAGTATAATTATATGATCAAAATTCAACTTTAATGGTTTGTTTTTTATAAAGGAATGACAACTCTTCAATTGTAAAAAGTAAAGAACATGCCACCCAACTAATCCCATGGCTTAGGGTATATTGCTGAAAAATAAGATTATATATTTGAAAAGCAACCTTATTAAAACTCAGATATATATATATATATATATATATATATATATATATATATATATTACACAAATACAACACTAGAAAACAAAGGTATGTTTCCAGAGGTCTTTTTGTCCATCCATCTCAATCCAAAAATGAAAAGAGAAACTACTGTCAGTATTTGCCATGTTATATGTTAAGCATTAATTCAAGTGAACTTGTTTTTAATTCTGACTTTAAAGTTAAATTACATGTAATCTTTGCCATTGAAGACTGACTTGGTCATGATTATAAATGTCTCATGAGTCAATTCAGACTATGGTTATATTTCTTAATATTTTTTCTTCTTAATATTATGCCCCTAGGTTGGGTTATATAAATGTAAATTCAACGTATGGCCAAGTATAATTCCTTTCTCTTTGGCAATATTAACTCAAGCCTGTCTGTCTAAAGCATGTGTCTCTTTGTTTATGTAACTTTCTTATTTTCTTGTTCTTTTTACTCAGATTCTGAAGGGTCATATGCTAATTGATGAGGCACCCAGTGTTTTGTTTATCTGGTGCATTTATTTTATTTTAAGCTGGAATTTTTATGTCATTTGTATATTTGTTTTTTTAATTGCAAGTATGGCAAGCAATCTTAATAAATATCAAATTTCAGTTAACTTATTTTCTAGAAGATACTGGAATTAATAAACATGTATTTATGATATAATTAGCAATAGTTAGTGAGAAGGGTCACAGAGTAACATTATAGCTAATGGGAAACTACTGATACAGAGTTATTTCACAGAGAAGAGGAACTGGTTTTTGCTTGGTGATAAACTTGCAAAATGTGAATATGACACAATTACCAGGTAATGAACTTGCAAAATGTATATACTACAAAATTACTAGTGTCAAATGACATTCAAAAAAGTGTAGTGATCTTTTTGGGGTGTTGTGGGAACAGGGTCTTTCTCTGTTTTCCGGACGGGAGTGCAGTGGTACAATGCTGGCTCACTGCAGCCTCCATCTCCCAGGCTCAAGTGATCCTCTCAGTTCAGCCTCCTATAGCAGCTGGGACTACAGGTGTATGCTACTATTCTCAGCTAATATTTCTGTATCATTTTTTGTCAAGATGGTGTTTCATTATGTTGCCCAGCCTGATCTTAAACTCCTGGTCTCAAGCAATCCACCAGCCTAACCCTCCCAAGGTGCTGGGCATGAGCCACTATGCCCAGCCCTGTGTATTTAAATTTTAACTGTAAAATTAACCATAATATACTGTCCAAGCACTCCTCTGGAAGTTGAGAGCCTTCTATAGAGTACAGAGGTCCGTAATAGATTTTGCCAGTGCAATTGTTGTCTAGGTAGGCAAACAGATTCCTGGTGCTTCCTACTCTATCATCTTACCCAAATCCTGGATCAATAAAAATTTGATTTTTTTAAATAGTCATCCTTTAATTCTTTTATAGTTTAACTACACATCCACTGTCTTACATAAACACACACTGTACAAACACTAGACACATTAATAACAATATTTTAATTATAAATATGGGATGCTTAAAATTTTAAATGTGAGATTATTTTGTACATACCAATGTATGTGTCTTTGCATAGCTTCAAGGATTTTCATATTTTAAAAAATCTTTCAAAATCTCTCTTTATGTACATATATGTATTATTTGTGTGTGTGTGTGTGCATGTGTGTTACTTTACATTTAAGGTTGTCAATCAATATGGAATTTATTTTGAGATACAGTGTCCAATTGTATTTTCTTTAATATAGAAAATTGTATTTTTAATTAATAATTGAATAGCAGGTAATCTCACAGTATAAGAAATTGATCACTTTTTAATTAAAACAGAACCAAAAATACAAGCAAAATATCTGTAATATAAGACCTATTATCAATTCAGAACAGAAGCATAAAAAAAGTGAATGAAAATTATGATAAATCAATTTGATAGGATAATATATCTAAATATGTAATTAATACATTTTTAAAGCTTAACGTTTCTAATAGAAACATTTAGCTTAACATTTCTAATAGAAACGTTTATTTTTGCAAAGAAAAACAGCAATTGATACTACTTTTAAGTTGGCAAAAGTTAGATAAAAAAGATTACCCCTACTGCTGGCCAGGAATGATAAGGATAGGGTACACTTTTACATTTGGTGAAAAGAAGAACTATAGTATTTTGGAAGGTGATCTGGCATTTCTACTAAAATGAAATTGTGATTTTTAACTCCTCACTTATACAAAATTATCCCCATAGATAGAAGAATACAACAGTGTAAGGATATTTTGTACAAACAGGATTATTTCAGTATGATTTGGGGAGAAAGAAAAAGGAAAATGAAAGTTCATCAGTACAAGAATGGTTGAATCCTGTTGATATATTACAGTATTAACTGTGAGGCAACCTCAAAGTATAAATTGACTTATAGGCAGTTATGTATTATAAAATTTAGAAAGAGTATGTGATATTACTCATTTTTTCCTAAAGTAAGCAGTAAGAATTCTGCACTTCTGTATTTGCATGTCCAGACATGATTTTATAAGATTAAGAGCATGAAGAATGCTATGGATAAACTGAAGGAATGTAAACTGTGTTTATAAGATGGTTTGATGAATGTATGCATGAGAAGTAAGAAAAACAATATATGATCTGACTTCATTGGAATAAAGCTGTGCTTGTGTGCATGTGTGTATGCATAAGGAGATACATGAAAAACAGCCATGGAAATTACAATTGTTTATTGTTCAAGTGGGATTTTAGGATACTTCTATTTTCTTCAGGATATTGTTTACATATCTTCAAATGTCTCCAAAATCCACCTACTTATGTTATCAGAAAAACCTACTCTCATTAGTGAAACGTGAATATATAATAGTTAATAACTAGATACATAAATAGACAAAACTTAAGGCTACTGCAACAGAAATTTCTAAAAATGAGACAAATTTCTTGTACTTCTATTTCCTTCTATGCAAATCAATAATGACTAATATTTTTAGATATCAAACATTCTAATAAAGACTATTTCATTATAATTGTTTTTAATTGTAAAACTTAATTGAAAATGTAGTATTAAAGGATATTTGAACAAGTTTGAAGTCGTAACTCAATTCCTAATGGGAAAATCACTGGTTAAAATGATTTAAAACAAACAAAAAGTCTGCTTGGATAAAGTCATATCTTTATTGAGTTGTCCCAAGAACAAGAGAATTAAATTAAAAAAAAAAAAAGAGGGAGAGAGAAGGAGCCCCTGAGTACTAGATTATTAAATCAGTAGCTTAATTGCATTTCCATAAATTGTCTCATGTATTTTTATTGCCCTGGGGTGCTGGCAATATTAATGAAGCTGTGACAGAAGACTTTCCAAGAAGTAGCAAAAGGCACTATAGAAATAAGGTACACATAACATTGTAAAATATTCTGCATTAATATAATTACATTTTTTCCTGATGAAACACTTAAATTGATATGGCACAGTAATTTAAAAAATTAAGTTTGTCTATGATCATGTCTAATTCATTCTTTTTCTGATAAGATAAGTAAATGGATTTTTTGGAGAGATGAAAGTGCCTCTTTAGCACTTTAATTAATAAGAAAACAACACATGAAAATGATTAATAGGATCTTTCCAGGCATTTCATGGAATCTTGGATGCACTTAGGGAGTGCATTATGCTATGAAATGCAGAAAAAATAGATTATCAGTAATTGTAATTGGAGGGCCATGCCCACTTTTTCACATTTAGGGGGTAGCTTCCATTGTGAGTGTCCTGTTACTTAAAAAAAAATCAATCATCAGAAATGGCAATGTACCCTACAGTTAGGCTACATAACGGCTGAGGTGAACTAATCTCGTGTAAAACAGTGCTTCAAATTTTGTAATTACTTTTCATAAATAAAGTCTAAATGAGTATCTATATTCATAATAGCCATATGTTTTGTAGGTATCTCATAAGCAGAACTCCCTTTAACAAAATTAAGCACTTTGATAAATTTATTTGCAAACATCTATAAAATTAGAAAGTTGGAAAGTCCCCTTGCCCTGATATAGTTGGTTTTTATATTATAATGATGGTACAGGTTAATATTATTTTCAGATATTTATAAACATTTATATTAACATTTGAGGAAAAAGCAATCCTGCATGGTATAAAATAATCACAATATAAATAAACTGTATAGTATATTATTACCAATATATAATATAAGTAAAATAAGTTCATTATTATTTTGTTCAATCAATGATATAACTGCTAGTAGTTATTAAACACCTTTTATATACCTGCAATTGTAACTGATCTCCTCAGCACTATTATGAGGACAATGCTATTAACCATCCAAACTTGTGGATGAAGAGATAACTTTTCCAAAGTCACAAAGTCAAATCCCAGTTCAGTATAAGGAATTCTGTAGTTCTACACCATGCTGCAATAACTCTCAAAGCTACATATTTTAAAGCTTTTTAAATATGTAGTCTAATTAATATATCTCATATGTAATCTAAATAATGTTTATTTCATGTTTAAAGATCGTTATGGGAAGAGATATTTCTATAGAACCTTGACTTTCTGTAAATGATAGCAATTATGAACATTATTTAGTCCCTTCAGGTAAAGGAGGACACACACTATGTAATCTTAGGCTTAACTGTTTTTAGCATGGTAATATTGTATACAGAAAGAAGTATTTATCTATGCAACTTACTCCTTAAATTGATAGGGCATTCCTTGATAGAAGATACCACATCTTAAATTTTAAAAATTTCACACTAAGGGTTTGCACAGTTCCTAACAGTTAACATTAAATACATAGTTAAATTTGATTGTTAAAAATATATTTTTAAAATGTACAGTGTGTATACGTGGTTACTTGTATTGTAAACCAGGCATCTTTTCCTACGAAGTATGGCTCTTTCTAACAGAAAAAGCAAATAGAGCAGGCTCAAGCAGTTTGAAATTTCCAAATATATATTCCTTATCTCATCCTTTTCAGAATATTAGTTTTAGGATAATTAGATGTACAATAGATACAAGTCAACTTTCTGCATGATATAGCTCTTTCTGGAAGACTCACAATAATCATTGATACATTAATGCTCTGAGAAGTCTTTTCACAAATTGGATTCAATGTATTATTTTTCACACTTAATTGAATCAAAAAAAATTTCTTTGTTCATATGGTGGAAAATATAATAAGTACTTTGGAAAGATTTTCAGTAAAATAATTTCATATACAAGACATATTTATTAATGTAACTTAACAAACATGTGAATAATTATTAGCTGAGTGAATAATGATTTCTCCTTCACTACTTCATTTACTTTGGACAAAAGTGTCCTGATTTTTCTTTAATTTGAATAATAGGGTTAGATATTACTGGCTTAATGTTTTCAAAAAGTGCCTTAGTCATATTGTCTATGATTGTTACCAGTTATTTTCCCATTATTAAGGTGAAAAGTAGACCTAAATACATATATGTCAATTACACAGTCCAAAGAAACTACTAACAATGATCTTTCAAATGTAAAAGGGTTTATTTTGTGCCTCATTTGAAGTATTCACTAGTTGTCAAAAGTTGAAAAAAAAATGTGACAACGCTGATCAAAATTTTTTTTTTTTTTTTTTTAGTGAATTGTGGAGAGTTCAATTGTGAAATCATTCGGAGTGTTTTGCAATCAATCATCAACATTGACATGCAGATTTGTCATCTTACTTTCCAGTGATAATCTCTGGTAGCCCATGTAGCACCCTAGTGAAGTGGGTATACTCCTGAAGTTAATTTAGAGACAAAATTTTAATCTTAGGATTCTAACAATGGTGTGATATGTTGTTGAGGCTTTGTACATGGTAATATTTTTCTACCAGAAAACATTTACCTTTTCATTTTTCAATTCACATATCTCCACAATTATTTAAAAACTGTTAAAATCTCCTAGACATACTCATTAGGCAGAAATGTATGAAAAGGAGCTATTACACATGTATGCTTATTGAGAATATTTGAAGGTAAGCAACATGGGCAATCACTGTCTGTTGTTTTTCCCATAATCCTGTGTGGGAAAAAAGTTATTGTAAATTACCTTTCTCATATGCAAACTTTTTTCTACTTTTATAAACCTTTTACCAACCAGTATCTAATGTATAATGCCAATTGTAAAGGAGAATTGACATATTAATGCTCTGAGAAGTCTTTTCACAAATTTGGTTCAACATATTATTTTTCATGCTTAATTGCAGGAAAAACTTCTCCTTGTTCATATGGTGGAAAATATGGTAAGTCCAGTCTCTGATATGCACTTACCTTTTAAATTATGACAGTCACAGTTCTTAGAGACTGGTGTTGGGAAAGTTGAACTCACATGAAGAAATGAGATTAGTGAAATACTGTTTTCTGATCCACTCTTAAGTTCTCTTTGAGAGACATAATGTGGCCAAGAGAGCTACACTCTTCTGGCCAGAGTTAGCCTTTTTTGCAGTGCTGAAAGAAAAGCTATGATGCTCCCATTGGTATAAAACCTACATCATTCACTTCGCAAGATCACTGCCGTCATCTCTTGAACAATCCGGTCATGGTTTGCTTCCTCAAACCACTAGCAGTTTTCAGTTTCTAACCCCTCATTGGATACAAACTCACTTCGTATAACTATACTGAAGGACTAGTTGAAGAGCAACTCCCGTCTTAAAGGCATCCCAGGCAACTCTCTGTTAACTTTACCTATGTATTAATTCTAAAATATCTTTTAGCCATAAAAATATGGACATAGCTCACATATTTTACCTAAAGAAAAATAAAATATAACTAGTGGTATTCTTCTTTTTATTTTTTTTTGTTTTTAAGACTCTGTCCTATCCAATGACCCACTATTTATTAGACAATTAAGTTTACCTGTACTTCACAGAGTACAGCAGTTCAGGTCATTGTGGTGGAGACAGAACAGAAAACCAAAATATAAAATGACAACTGACATGCCATAATAAAACTATATAAACATGTAGAGAAGTATTAACACCACTTTGAAAATAGGATAGAAATAGAGGGAAAGATGGCTTTGAAAAATGCAAATACTTTGGTACTGTTGCAAAAGATAATGAATTATTCAGGTAGGTAGGGTGAGTGGGGCTTTTCAGGTGGAGTGAGTAGCTAAGGCTGAAAGAAAATACAGGTGGTAATTGTTAGATCATAGTGTGTTAGAAAAGCAATGCGAGGTGAAACTAAAGAGGTAAACTTAGACAAAACATGGATATAATATTCAGGAATTTGAAATTCTTACTTTGGGAAAACAAAAATTGTTAGCATGTTTAAATCAGTAAAGAATATGAAAAAATGTATATTTTTCTAGGTTATTCAATGGGTAATGAGAAACTTACCTAAAATGAGTACAACACATGAGACAGTACAACACTAACACAGCTGGTACAATAACAGGTATTATATTCACATTTATTCTTTCTCTCAGGGATAAGTTTTGAGACATCAAGTTTATATTTTTTCTTTTAGATAAACATACTAAAACAGAAGGGCCATATTAATAGTACATGAATGATAGCTCCCATTTTAAAGATTTTCAGTATGTGATTGTGCTATGTAGACAATTCATGGCAAGAAAATTTATTAATAATAGCTTCCATGTAATTGAGCACTCGCATTGAGCTATATTCTATGCATTATTTTCCTGTATCAGCTTATGTAACCCTCAAAAAAGGCAACATTATGATTATCTAAATTTTACAGATGAGAAAACTGAAGCCCAAAGGCAGGAGTTAGATAATTTATTCAGATTCACCAACTATTAAGTATATAAGTATGGCAGGATTTTAACAAGTCAACCTTTTAGTCATACTGTCCTTCAGATGTTCTATTAGAGAGGTAAACACATTTATAATAACAGGGGTTACTTTCATATCTCAAGTAATGGGATATTTTTCTACCTTTCCAAAACGATATTCATCATCACGAACTTCAAGGCATCTTTTAAGGCTCAAATCAAGAGCCACTTCTTCTAAGAAGTTTCTTTTGCATTGCCATCTAAAAACATAAATAATTTATCCTTCTGCATTTCCAAATCACAATTTTTCTATTTGTTTATTCACTCTTTTATGCATTGCATAGAGTATGCTATTTATTCAAATGGGTATTATTTAGTACCTTTTCTCTGTGTGTTACTGTGGTAGATTTCTACTTTCTGAGGAAGAACTTTTATTAACACTATTAAGAGTTTTGTCTTTATCATGAATGTGTAGGTCTTAATATGTTATTTATTGTGTTTTGTATTATATTTAAGAGAGACTTATGTGCAATACTAAATGTATATGCAATAAATTTTATCTAGTGAGTAAAGTTATTCAGATTCATTAGCTCAATGCCCCAAAGAGTGAATATAACCTTGAAATGGCCTTGTATTTATTTGTAATATAGGTTCATCACATTCCCATGACAGACTTTTATGGAAGAAAAACACAGTAAAGAATTATAGATGTTTGGCTGTATTTACTTTTTACAAAATGTTGATTTGTTTCTTGAGCCAATTCCTACCTTATCACTTAGAAGGGAGGAACTCTATGCTTGCATGAATCTCTTGTTTCCGTTTTATTTTATGGTGAACAGTGAGGTACTATCTGGTATTAAAATGGTGTCTGACACAATTGTAGAAGCATGGCTAGGCATATGTACTCTATCATCTACTACTATTGAATCATTATATTATCAGACCAGTGCAAATTTTGAAATTTAATTTAAAATGTATATACATGCATACATAAACATAAACATATATATACATTATATTTGTGTGTATGTGTGTATATTTCTTTTATCGGCATACACACACACATAATTTTAGTGAGCCTTCTATTTTGTGGATAGCTCTTAGAATATAGAGATACAAGTATTTGAAGGAATTGTTCTTTGTTTACATCCCCACAGAAAAATTTGTTTTCTAATTTGTAAAATTATAGCATTAACTTCATGCAGGTACCCAACTTCTGACTAATAGCTTTGTATAACAGTCAGATGAGGATATTAATTTATTTTGACCTAAATGTTTCCCCAAATGTGTGACCAAGCCTGTGAGTGTGCATCTATGTATGGTGAGATGAGAAAGAAGAGGTGGGCTGCTTGAGGCTATTGGATAATTTATCCCAGCAGCATTAGAGACTGGGACTGGGAAGTAATAAAAGAATAAAAATATCAAACTTTTTAAAGCTCAACTATTACAAGTATCAAATATTTGAGGTCTATTCACTGCATGCAATTTTACTACCTTCTTCTACTTCAGGAATACTTGTTGGACAGTTATAAAACATCAGCTCTATCTCTGTGCTAGACGTGCTACAGTACAGGCAAAAAATAATAATAATGATAGCATCTGGGATTTTATAGTGAAATTGATAATTGGCCGAAAGTAAACAGAGAGGAAATGAAGGTTGATGCATTAGGATAAAGCTCCAAAGCCATAAGTACACATCATCGACTTCATCACAAACCAAAGAGGGCATGATACATGTATACTAAGGTATCATGATTATTATTCATTTATTCATCATCAATTTTCAACAATTACTGTATATTAAATAGTATAATAATGCTTGTGATACATACAAAGGTAAGACCTGGTCACAGTGATCATGGAGTGTTCCCATTAGAAGAGAAATAATGGACCTTCGTCAAATGCATAGTTTGTGAATATTTTCTCCCATTCTGTAGGCTCTCGGTTTACTCTGTTGATGTCTTTTGCTGTGCAGAAAATCTTTGGTTTAATTATGCCTCATTTGTCAATATTTATTTTTGTTGCAATTGCTTTTCAGGACTTAAACATAAATTCTTTGCCAAAGTCAATGTCAAGAAGAATATTTCCTAAGTTTTCCTCTGGGATTTCTATAATTAGATATCTAACATTTAAATCTTTAGTCCATCTTGAGTTAATTTTTGTACATGGTGAAAGGGGTTCAGCTTCATTCTGTTTATGGCTATCTAGTTGTCCCAGCACCATTTATGGGATAGGGAATCTTTTTCCCAATGCTCACTTTTGTCGACTTTGTTGAAGAACACATGGTTGCAGGTATGTGCCTTCATTTCTGGGTTCTCTACTCTCTTCTATTGGTCTATGTGTCTGTTTTTGTATCAGTAGCATGTGATTTTGCTTACTGTGGCCTTACAGTATAGGCTAAATTCACATAACGTGATGCCTACAGTTTTGTTTTGTTTTTTTCTGGTTCTATACAAAGTGTAAATTTTTTTTTTATTTCTGTGAAAAATGTTGTTACTTTTATAGGAATGGTATTGAATCTCTAGATGCTTTGAATGGTATGGCTGTTTTAATGATATAGATTCTTCCAATCCATGAGCATTGAATATTTTTCCATTTATTTGTGACATTTATTTCTTTCAGCAGTGTTTTGTGTTTTGTAGTTCTCTTTTTAGAGCTCTTTCATCTCCTTGGTTAGATGTATTCTAAGATAGTTCATTTTCTTTCTCAGTGTGGCTATTGTAAAAGCCACTGTGCTCTTGAATTAGCTCTCAATTAGATCATTAATGGTGTGCAGAAATGCTACTGATTTTTATACAGTGATTTTGTATCCTGAAATTTTACTGAAGTTGTTTCTTGGGTCTAGGAGCCTTTTGGTGGAGTAATTAAGATTTTGTAAGCAAATAATCATATAATCAGCAAAGAGATAGTTTGATGTCTTCTTTGTTCATAAAAATTCTATATTTATTTATTTTCCTTTATCTTCTACGATCCTACCTATGATCCTACAGAATGTGCAGGTTTGTTACACAGGTACATGTGTGTCATGGAGGTTGGCTGCACCTATCAACCTGACATCTAGTTTTTAAGCCAAGCATGCATTAGCTATTTGTCTTAATGCTCTCCCTCCCCTCACTCCACCCCCTGACTGGCCTCAGTGTGTGATGCTCTCCTCCCTGTGTTCATACGTTCTCATTATTGAACTTCCACTTATGAGTAAGAACATGCGATGTTTGGTTTTCTGTTCCTGTGTTAGTTTGTAGAGGATGCCTTTTATTTTTCTTTTACCTAATTGATTAGGCTAGGACTATGTTAAATAGAAGCAGTGAGAATGGACATTCTTGTCTTGCTCCAGTTTTCCAGGATAATGCTTCCAGTTTTTGCCTGATCAGTATGATGTTTGCTGTGCATTTGCCCTGGTTGCCTATTATTATTTTGATGTGTGTTCCTTTGATGTCTAATTTGTTGAAAGTTTTTATCATGGAAGAATGCTGGATTTTACCAAAAGCTTAATCTGTGTCTATTTAGATGAACATACGGTTTTTGGTTTCGACTCTGTTTATGTGGTGAAATATATTTATTGATTTGCATATATTGAACCAAACTTGCATCCCAAGAATAAAGCTTACTTGATTGTGGTGAATTAACTTTTGGATGTGCTTCTGGATTCAACTTATTATTTTGTTGATGGTTTTGTGTCTAGGTTTATCTATTGGCCTGTACTTTTCTTTTCTTTTTTTTTTTTTTTTGTCTCTGCCAGAGTTTGGTATCAGGATGATGCTGGCTTTATGGCCTAACATTCAGAATCTATGAGGAACTTAACACAAATCAAAAAGCAGAAAACAAATAATTCAATTAAAAAATGAGCAAAGGACATAAAAAGAAACTTGATGTCTAATCTGTTGAAGGTTTTTATCATGAAAGAATGCTGGATTTTACCAAAAGGTATTTAAGGGGCCAACAAGCATATGAAAAAATGCTAATCATCACTAATCATCAGAAAGATGCAAATCAAAACCACGATGAGATACCAACTCACAGCAGGAGAATGGCAATCATTAAAAAGTAAAATAATAATAATAATAAAACAGATGCTAGCAAGGCTGTGGAAAAAGGGAATGCTTATCCATTGTTGGTGGGAATGTAAATTAGTTCAGCAACCATGGAGGGTAGTCTGGAGATTTTTCAAAGAACTCTAAATAAAACAGAATCACTATTAGATCCAGCAATCTAATTAGGGGGTATATACCCAGAGAAAATTAAATCATTCTACCAAGAAGTCATATGAACTCATATGTTCATGTAAGTGGTATTCATAATAGCAAAGACAGAATCAACCTTAATATCCATTAATTGTGTATTGGATAAAGTATGTGGTACATACACACCCCATGGGATACTAAACAGCCATAAAAAAGAAGAAAATCATCTCCTATGCAGCAACATGAATGCAGCAGGAGGCCATTATCCTGAGTGAATTAATACAGGAAAGGAAAAATAAATTATTGTTCTCACTTATAAGTGAGAACTAAATATTGGAACTAAGTATTGGGTACACATTAATGTAAAGGTGGGACCCATAGAGGGTAGAGGGAGGAGGGGGATATGGGCTGAAAAACCACCTATGTTCACTACCTTAGTGACAGGATCATCTGTACTCCAAACCTCTGTGTTACACAATATGTCCATTAACAAACCTGCACATGTACCCTCTTTGTCCAAAATAAAAGCTGAAAAAAGGAGATAATACATGTTACTGAGTTTCAATGTTGAGAGGAATAAATTTAAATATTTTATTAAAATTTAAATCACAGGATATGACACTTATATGAAGTTACTTTCATATCATTTAGAAAATCTTCTTTGATGTTATGCATTCATTCATCATGTATTTTAAGTATCTATAATATTACTGCAAAATATTAGAATGAATTTTGTTGACAGAGTTGTAAACATGTGAAAGTAGTGAATAGCTCAAACTGAAGAAAATGTAAACATTCAGGATGTAGAGCATTTCAGGTTATTCTTGAAAGATAAGAAATAATTAGGGAAAAAAAGGGAAATTCCATGTTAAGGGATTATGTAGACAAAGGTACAGAGACTTTCTTGAAAGTTTATGTCATGTTCACTTTATGGAATCAGAAGGTACATAGATGAAAGTACAGATGATCATACTGGAAAGAAAGTTTGGAGCCAAATAATTAAAAGCTTTATGATAAGGAAATAATTTTCAAGCTTGTTCTGTAGATAAAAATAAACCTAATAGGAAGCATGTTCTTCAAAATAATATTTATTGAGTACTCTGCAGACAAAGGTACAAAGGAATAACAAATAAATTTAAGGGTGGAAATTATTGCAAATTATAATGGCATCAGAATATTGGTTGTGGAACTAACTGATGAAGTACTGAATTTCTGTACCAATGTGTTTGGACTTTCATGGATCTGAGCATAACCACACAGAATAGCATAATTTATTCTAAAAGTTAACAAGCTTTTATCTGTAAAGGGTCAAATACTAAACATTTTAGGCTTTGAGAGCCATGTATTATCTGTTGTTACTACTCTGCTTTTGAAGTGAATGAGCAGTCATAATTAATATGCAAACCAATGGATGTATTTTTGTTCATTTTTTAACAAAAACAAAGGAGATGTTCTGGATTTCTTTCTTTTTTTTTTTTTTTTTTTTTTTTTTGCTAATGTTACCAAAAGGCCAGCATAATATAGTATCTATCTGTGTATTCTAGGAAGTCTACAACATGACTATCACTTCTGACACTGTTTGACACTGTTGCAAGTTTGGGGGTTCCCCAGACTACCCATAGTTTCAATAATATACCCTAAGGACTAATAGCTCGCTGGGGGATTATACTCACATTTATTATTTTTTTAATTATAAAAAGAGACATCATAATTCACCAAGGGAAGAGGTACATGTGTCAGAATCCATAAGAGATGCAAATGTGAAGCTCTCAGTTTTCCTCTTTTAATGGAGTCCTAGACGACAATAACTACTTCAAGCCCAGAGGTATAACATTCACAGAGTATTGTCAACCAGAGACTCTCACCTGAGTCTTGATGTCCAGTGTTTTTACTGGGGTTCTGTCATGTAGACACAGTTGAGTAATCACATAGCTGACTTACATTTCTAGGTCTTCCAGAGGGTTAGCTAATACAACAGGGCCCAAAGTACTCATTGTAAATTCCAGCTAGCATCAACTATCCGGCATGGCCAAGGCCCACCAAGTAAATAAAGATATTTCTATCAGGTAGGACATTTCAAGATTTTAAAGATCAGTGTCCCAGAGTTAAGGACAAAAGGCACACCTTTCTTTGGGCAAAGTTAATTCTCTACTGCATTAGTTTATTTTTGTTTCTTAGGGCTGTCATAACAAAGTATCACAGACTAGGTGGCTTAGAGTAAGAGAAATATATTATCTCTTAGTTCTGGAGGGCAGAAGTATGAAAGCAAGATATTGGTTGGATCATGGTCTCTCTCTGAAGGCACTGGAAGGCCCTCTGTTCTGTGCCTCTCTTCTAGATTCTGGTAGCCCCAGGCATTCCTTGGTGTATACATGGCCATACTCTCCTTGTGTCTCTTCAAATCACCTTTCTTCCATGCATATCTGTGTCCAAATTCTACCTTTTTATAAGGACATCAGATACTGGATCAGAGCTCACCCAAATGGCCTCATTTTAACTTGATTAACACTATAAAGACTCTATTTTAAAATAAGTTTATATTCTGAAGCACTGGGGATTAGAATTTCATCATATTTTTTTCAAGGGGACGCAAATGAATCCACCGAAATCTCATTGGCTTATTGTGATGATTGCATGAATTAATATATGTAAAATGCAAAGAATAGTACCTGGAAAATAGCTAACGATTTATAATAAAATTAAAACAAATTCAAAATATCTGAGGCCTAAGATGTGTTAGCTTGTCAGATGGTTGAGTGTAACACAAATCAAGATAATAGTCTTTGATAGAGATATACATATTCCTGAGCAGAAGGTTGTAGACTGATGAAGTAAATTATAAGTGTTCCAAACTTTGAAGATGGTATGAGTACCCTTTAGATTTATAGATGATAATAAGGATATGTCAAAGATAGTGTTGAATTAAAAGAAGTCAGATTGTCTTTCGGTAGTACTTATTTATTCAAGTGTATAAACATTTATCACACTTTGTTGCAATGTCACACGTGTTTGTTTAGCCTGGATAGGCTGTGTTTTCATAAACAGCAGGCATAAGTTCTGTATTGGCAAGTGATGTACTTTCAGTGTCTGGTACATGGTGGTCATTCCATTCCATTTTTCAAAAAATAATAAATTGGTTAATTAAAAAACAGTTCTAGAGCTGTAGAAATGGGAGATGGTAATCACTTTCTGTCTTTTGTAAGTTAGAATTAAAAAAAAGTATTGGTGTAGGAAAAGGTGTTAAGGGGAATTATACAAGGTCAAACGTGCTTTAGCCAAAACATGGAGATGGGCAGATCATTTGTAGAAAAAGATTTAGAGGTACAAAACCACTAAATATATAAGGCAGGATAATATTTTCTGTCCAGTAGGTCAACATTTTCATTTCGTGACTATTAAAATTTTGAAGAGAGTACTTAAGGAATTTGCACGTGTATGTGTGCAAATAATTGGAGAGCCATGAATTACCTGCTCATTTTCAAATAAAAAAAAATTTATAAATGAGAAAAATGCATAAAAACAGAGGTTATCCTTGCTTTGTGGTATCCACATGCTATTTCCTTTTAACAATATTCTTTGTTTGCATGGATTATAATCATCATTTTAACTGAGTCACTTGGAGCAAGGTTTCCCTATTAACAATCATCTTTCAGTCTCTAACTCTAAAATCAATATTGCCATAGCAAGTCAGTGAATATTTATGAAGTGTAAATTATCCACAAACTATTATGCTGAACTACTTGTTGATGTAATTACAGAGGGAAAGAAAGCTAATTCCTCACATATAAATTTAAGTACAGTTATATAGAAAGATAACATACCCAAGGTAGATGACTTGTACAGTATTGGTCTAAACACAGTGAAAAAAAGAAACAAAATATATTTTCAATATGTGTCCAAATCTCCAAAGAGCACATGACCTTGGGCCTATTCCATCATCATTAATTATGGATAACGCAGACTTTTTAAACCTGTATTTAACAGTCTGTAAGTACTAGTACTCTCCCTATCTTCACTTAGTCTGGTCTTTTAGATTTTTGAACAAAATAAGCAGTGTTTCCACACACACAAAAAAATAATCATATAGTAGTGACTGTTAAGAAAATATTCGAGACGAAAACAATATAAGGACTTGTTTTGCAGACTGGAAAAGATCACATAATTTGATACAAGTAATTATTTGATGTTCATCTTTATTCTCTAACCTAAACATAGAATTGTCTGATTACATGATGTTCCAAACAAGGATCTACAAAGTCACATTGGGGAGGAGGGGTGTATGTATATCTGAGAATAGTCTTGGATATAGACAGAAATAAATGATTTTTAAAAAGCTAATTTTTGGCTATTTGACTTTCTACCTAAGAAAAAGCATATGGTGTCTCGGCTTACTCTCCCAATATTTCTTTTCACAGTCCCTTTTTCTTCCCCCATTCACAAAATTAAGGCAAATTTTTCATCCTGAATCACATTATATAGCTCTCTCTGGTGATGTTAATGTTTTAAGGAATGAGGGGGAAAAAAAGACAATTTAAAAGTGTTTGCATTCGACTGAGATACTTTTAAGTACAAAACAAGATAACACAAGGTTAAATGCTTTTTTCATCTAAAATCAAACTCAGTAAATTTCCAGTCTAATTTATTATTTATTATACTACCATAGAAATTCACGCAGAAGAAGAAGACATGGTTATCGAGGGAGTACGTAATGTTTAGAAACTTAAAAATGCAGTTAGACATTTTTTTCTAATATAAAGTAAGTCTGGTTTGGCTGCTTGATCAAATTTTTATGACGTACTGTTTATTTAAAGCATATACCATGTACATGATACAATCTGCAAATATTTAAATGTATAATAAAATATTTAGACTTCAATGTAAAATGTGTTATGGATACGTATTTACCCAAAATTATATTAAGGAGCACAGAAACAGAAATGGTTTGAAAACCACAGACTCCAGTTTCTTCTAATATTAAGATACTGTTATTGCCTTAGGCAGGGAGGGAGTGCTTAAGAAGATCCTCATATTTTTCACACTGAAAAGAGGAGAGAGAGCATTATTTGAACCCAAAGACTCTGCTCTATCTCTCTCAATGTATGTAATCTTCTTCAAGTTTAGAAACTACAGTGAAATGTCCATCTCTTTGGCATCTTTATTTTTATATATTTATATTTTATATTTTTCTTTATATTCTTACTTCACAGGAGATTAAAACCAGCTTTCTAGCTTTCAAGATGAACATCTCAGAGCACACAAGAAGAACAGTTATGGTTCAGAAGGCAGACATAGCCACTTGTGATTTATAATCAAGTAAATCAAGGAGAATAATCACACATATGACAGAAATCTTCCTTTGGGGAAAGGGAGAGTGGTTTAAAAAGTTTTTGTTAAAGAAGACCAGACAAATCCAACTGTTAAGACAGCCACTCTTAATGAACCTTTCTATTTTTTTCTGAAATGCATTAACAATGTTCATTCAGTTGGTATGGACTTACAGTAAAAGCAATTATATGGAATTTCTATTTGAAGGATTTTGAACTATGCCAAACTGGCTATGTTAATGATAAAGCTATGGCTACTGAAGTGAACTCATCTAACTTATATGAGAGCATTAATATAAACAGCCTACCAAGAGAGATACACAGACATGCAAATATTTGCAGGGGAATTTATTACATTCCATATGAGAAAACAAATTAAAGTAGAGGAAAATGTATATAAGCCTTTCAACAGTGAAAAACATTAACTAAAAATCAAAGCTGTCGAAAACCATATTCCAAGAAGGCGGAGGATGATTACAGGTTCCCAGAGCTGCAAAGTGAATCAAATAAATTTTATTTTGCTATTTAGTTGCTGTGAGTCAAATCTTTCAAGAAGAGCAGGAAATATTTCCTTTCCTTTCTAAATGTTTCCTTCACTTTATTTATTTGAAGCAGCTGTTAGGAAACAATGAAACTTGGAGCCTACTTGAAAATACCAGATTTGTATTAATCACAAATTTATTTGTCTACACTAGCATAATAGGCTCATAAGGGAAATTAGTGGACTAGGAAAGATTGAAGACAAGAAGCATTTGTCTAGACTAGACAGCCCTGAGAAGGTTCAATTCTAGGTACGGCTCTCAGGTTTATCATTGTTAATACTCTTGTTAATATAATGACCTAATTTAATTCTGAATTTTCAAGTTAGATGGATAATTTAACTGAGCTGCTCTCTCTCACGGCTCTAAATGACAACCTTCTGCTTTTGGTGATCAATGCAACTACAATTTTCTTAAATCCACATTTTCATATAACACCCAATGCTAAGACATGTCTGTACCAGTTTGCTCATTCTGGGACAATAGACAATATTTCAATGCCTAAGTAAAACAGATTTAATTGCTAAACAAGATTTCAAGGAACCGATGTTCATTTTAATCACAAACAAGCTGCAAGGCAATTTTCAATTACAGCAAGCTTTTTATTTTTCTCCAGCTGTGTGTCCCTGCTGATTCCTGAAATTACATGTAAGTTGTCCCAGATTTTGAAGTGGTATACCTACTGAGGTTTTTCTTTTGTCAGTTGATGAAGTATCTGTGATTAGAACTTAAATAAATTGGCATTTATAAGATGCATTACCCCACCCTATATATTTTAGGACATGACAATTGAGCATGAAGTAAGTCTGAGATATCCCCCAGTGAAAAGAGTATTCCTAATTAGGCTGTTGGTATTGTAATTATTCACCTCTTCCTCGGGAACATCAAAAGATAATGTGGGAACAAAGCTCTAGAAAAAGAAATCTGTTGGGTATTAGACAATCAGGTCAATGAGGCATTGTATTTTCAAAGTTCTACAAAGTTCCAGCTTTTAGGGAAATTTGCCATTTGAAGCTCAGTGTTTGTATCCTATAATAATTGTTTTGCTACAAAGCCTGAATGGGGGAAAAGTTGATCAAGATGTACTTAAATTTAAAAAGACCAAAGGAAATCTATCTCTTAAGATAAATCAAAGATAGTATTCTTTAAAGGGATGAGGGAACAATGTTAATGGAACCCAGAAAAAACAATCCAACTTGCAGTTTACTTGGCTTTCCTTCCTAAGCTAATTGCTATTTCTCTGTTGCTTCTCCTTTGCCCCTTTATTTACTCAATAATCACTCACTAAATATGTAATTGGTAGTTACATGAAAAGACTTTATGACTTTTGCTAAGTGTCGATCTATATAAAGATACTTAAAAGCAAGTGGGAGGCCACCAATAGAGGGTAAGAAGATCAAGAATATCCAGACAAGACAAAGTACACAAAATATCTCAATTAGATAGAGAAAAATAATATTAGCTCACTCTAAGTTAAATTTCTTATCTTTTTGAATAGACATGAAGTAGGTGGTGGTTTATCCTAGAATTGAGGGAACAGCATAAAGGCACAAAAGAAAAAAGGAAACAGCAATTGAATTTCAGGATTTTAAGTAACAACTTTTAGACTCACTGTTGACTACAAATGGTAGGTCAGTGTATAATTATGAAATCACTATGCTCTCAGCAACGAAAATCACTGAGAAGATTTAACGAGAGCATTTAAGTTCTCAGAGAAGTAATTAAGTTGTAGTATCTATATACATTATAGGAGTTGGAAAATAGGAACAGGAACGGCACTTGGGAGAAATTTTTCTAAAATTCAAAGTAACTTAATGGCTGTTGTAGGTGTTGACTGCAATAGTTAATGGATCTGTAGGTGTTGACTGTGAGACTTTAGGATGAGGGATAAAACTGGAAAGTGTGTAAAGAAATAATTAACTGGAAATATGTGTTGATGGGTTGAAAAACAATGCAAATTAAATTATATTATGTATGGTATCACCTTGAATTTGTAACTCCAAAACCATACTTATATTTCTTATAATAAATTGCCTCGACCAAATATATATTACAACACAAGTAAAATATTAAAAAATTGTACAAGTGTGAATTTTTGCAAGTTATGACTTTGGAGAAGTAAAAAACGAAACTATTTTTTCTATAACCTGGGTTGTTTCTCTGTTAAGTTTCCCTATTCATTTCCCTACAGCAGCAGCACCAACAATAACAACTTAAGAGCTACCCCTAACAACATGGATATCAAGACTGCATGAAGACTTATGAGTTCTAAAGAGGGTTTCTTGACATTGAAGCCAGCTAAATTAACTTTGCAGAAATGCTCAAAATGCTTGTAAATTTTAATTTACACCTAATTTTCTGTCTCAATATGCCCCCCAATCTTCTTGAACGATTGCTGTGTTCTACAACTTTAATCCAATTTCCATGTGACTCTGCATCTTATTCCCTTCTAATCATAAATTTGTGACATATGGCTTTATATTCCACTATCTAGTGAATGTCTATTTCTTAATCATTATTTCTGATTTCATTTGATATTTTCATTGTAGTCAAATTATATAAGGATTATCCTTTTAAAAATGAATATATGGATGCCAAATGAAATATACATGCATATGGATTTAGGCATGCAACTGTATCACTTGTATGTGTGGTGGGTGTGGGTGCAGTTAAAATCAAAGTGGGATGATATAGGAAGAAATGCCTGAAGAAAGTGAAGAAAGCACTGATCACTTGGCAGACATTTAGATGTTTCAGCTTATCAGAATATCCGTAAGAAAATACCTTATTTTTTTCATTGTTGCCCTAGTTACTTCCTTATTGTTTCCCTATATTTTTTTAAGTAATCTCAGTTCCTGTGAATTAATTCAGCTTCCAGGCACATTTAAACTGTATGTAAAACCTAATAATTAACAAATGGTAATGTGAAAAACAGTGCTCATGGATATTTTATTTTTAAAATGTTGCTCATTGATATTACTTTGTGAGAATTATTTCTTTATTTTATGCTAAAAATCACTCAGCACATACTACTGTTAACTTCCTATTTTTGTGTGGAAAAACCATCAAAAATAATCTAAAACTGTAATTGAATAAATATATTGCAAATGGAGTATAGGAACTTTTATTCAAAGTATTCTCTTTCCTCATTAATTTCTACTTTCTTCAAACCTATCAATTAGATATTTTATGTTTATATATTACATATAGTAAATGTCAATTTCTGTGTGCCTGTGTGTGTATTATGAAAATAATCTTATAGGAACTCACTTTAGCATGAAATGAATATCAACTTACTATGTTTTAGAAGTTCATATTTCACTGACAGACCTATTCTGTCAGTGACTATTTTAATAATGAATTTTAATAAGTAATTCTTGTTATAACTCACAGTATAATACCTATTTTTGGCATCATAAACTTTCTTATAAGAGACAGGGTGAACAACAAATAAATTGTAACTTAGCTTCCACTAGGTCACAGTGCTTTGTAAAATACTCATTAAATATTAGATGTTTAGTGATTTACTTGTATTTTTCTGATATGGTTTGGCTCTGTGTCCTTACCCAAATCTATGTCAAATTGTACTCTCCACATGTTGGAGGAGGGGCCTGGTGGGAGGTGACTGGATCATGGGAGCAGTCTTCCCCTTTGCTGTTCTCGTGATAGTGGTTCTCACAAGGTCTGGTTGTTTTAAAAGTTTGTAACACTTCTCTCTTTGTTCTCTCTCCTGCTCCAACATGCACTTTCTTCCCCCTCACCCTCCACTAAGATTCTAAGTGTTCTGAGGCTTCCAAGCCATGTTTCCTGTACAACCTATGAAACCATGAGTCAATTAAACTTTTTTTCTTCATGAATTACTCAGTCTTGGGTAGTTCCTTACAGAGAGTGAGAACAGACTATACAAATTCCTGTCAGAAAAAGTAAATGAAAGGTAAAATATCCTATGATATCACAATGAAGATATTATTACAATGGAGTTTATGTTTGCAATAAGCAAACACAAACAGTATTAACTTTTAAATATAAATCTCCTTTATCAGTCAGTTCTCATGGTTGTATGCAAGGAAATCTTAGTTAGCTTAAGAAGAGAATGAATATTGAATATTGGGGAGTACTGAATAGTTAAAAAATTCAGAGTAGATGGAGGACCAGGCTTGAAAAATATTGAGGGACTGAGGGAAAGTTTACTAACATAAAACAAATACGAAATCAAGTAAAAATAAATGTTAAAGGCTCTGCAGATAGCATAGCTACCATTAGTTTCTCTCCACTTCATTACAAACTGCATCATTTTACAACGGCTGTGTGATTTCTCTATTTTCCTTGGTATTCAAACCATGGCCTCGAGATTCATAGCACATAAAAGGAGCATCTTACTGGTCAAGCCTAGGACATGTGCCTGTGACCAGGCTAACTAGAAAGAAGAAATACCTACCATTTTCCATTTGAAAAATTTAGTCTTGGAAGAGCACTAAATCTAAAAAAGGTATTCCTAGAGAGTATATTAAAATATTAGATAATGAGACACTGTTAAGTACAAAGATGACGAGTGTACCAAAAACAGACATATCACTTTACCTTTTAATCAGAGTATTATTAAAAGGGCATGCAAAAACTTCTAGTGCCAGCTGCCTTCTAACATGTTAAGAGCTTAGTTGTCATTATTCCCATCCTTACAACATGAAAAGCTGAACACTAAAAATCAATGACTTTTTTTAAGCTATAAGAAAACAAGTACTAGAGAAAAATGCCATCCCAAAATCTGAAGAGAATGAATCTACAAAGATGAGAGCTGTTTATCTAGAGGGGAAGCTGCTGAAGCCATAAGTTAACAGAAACAAACAGTAATCTTGACAAACTGATGGAAGCTGAGTGTGGACTGGTATGACGGTGATAAACTCTTGAGGCTGAAGTCTTAGGGGGCATCCCTTTTATGCATTTTTGCCTCCAGGTACCCCACCAAGTTCTCACAATAAAAAGTCAAAAATATTCCCTCTTGGCTCTTGCAGAAGGAGAGGACAAGTAATGATTGTGAAATAAGTCCAGAGCATTTTTCAACACAAAGATTTAGTCTCCAGAAAAAGACTTTATTACACCTTATCCCACCTCAGGGAAGGGCACTTCTCATGCTTCAACATCATCTAGACTTTCTTTTTCACCTGAGGGGATGGCGGTGACTGGATGCATGCAAAGAAACAGTTATGAAGGTCGCAATTCAGGGATCCAAGCCCACTAAAATACTGACATTTCCACATAAGACACATAGAGCTTCAGTATAATAACAGTGAATTGCAATAGAAATAAAATCAGTATTATAACAGTGAAGTGCAAGACTCAATCTCTCAGAAGTCTTGTACTTGGAGAAGGCCAAAGTCAACATAAATGAGAACCCTAGTGACAATTCAAACTGGCACCTACAGCTATAGCAAACAATTAACACAGTGGGACTCCTGTTCATGTTAGCATAAAACCTCATACCTCATGTCTATTTACCTGTTTCTATCATCTAATAACTCACAATTGACTTTCAACAACAAACAAATATTAGGAATGCTAAAATATGAGGAAAAAATCAAAGTTTGAAGAGGCAAAGTAAGCATCAGATCTAGGCTCAGACATGACAAATTTCAATTATATAGGAATCTTAAAATGATCAATATGTTAAGAGCTGTAATAGAAAAAGTAGACCACATTCAAAAACAGACATGTAATATAAGCAAAGAGATAGAGATTCTAAGAAAAGAAATCAAAGGGAAATGAGAAAAATCATTTAAAAAAACACTTGAACACAAATAAAGAGAGCCTGGAAAGTGCATTTCGGTATTAGGTTGGTGCAAAAGTAATTGTGTTTTTTGTAATGGAATGAACATTACCAATAAAGAATCAATGAACCTAAAAATACATCAACAGAAACTCCCCAAACTAAAATGCAATAAGAGAGAGAGAAAAAAATACATAGAAACCCCAAAACTATGGGCCAGTTTCAAAAAGGATAACAAACATATAAGAGTTCCCTTCTCAATGCAGCAATCATTATTGCTTTAGTGAACAGAATGTCCTCTGGGACCTCCCACCGAAGAGTGCAAAGATTGGTTTTATTAGACTTTTCATTCTAATATCCCCACTTCTCTGAGCCTTTTGATCTTTTTGTCTACCATCTGCCATCCATTTCTAGCATGTCAATTTTACTGAGCAACATTGCTTTCTCCAAGCTTTCAAGAGTTATCTTAGCAGCATGTTAGCACAGCTCCCAGAATCCTTGTCAAGGTGCAAAATCCTGTGTTCTGGCAGAGCAGTACCATATCAAATAGCTTATCCAACCTTATATAACTTCCCAGCATCCTCAGGATCCAATCACAAATATGGTTTCCCAGTTCTTGCCAGAACACTTTGGCTTGGCCCTGCAACTTCCTCAGCTTATAGCCCCTTTCTTCCTCTATCAAGCTGTGTACTAGTTCATTCAGATTCTGTTATGTATTGACATCAGTTATTTCCCTGGAAGCCAGAAGGGCAGGAGAAATAGAATAGTTTGTATTTTGTATTATATCTTGTTTGTTTGCAAAAGAGAGACTGTGTACTGTCTCAAATAAGGTGAGAACTGGCCATTAAAACAGAGGAGTTGACCACTTTGGTACTTTGGTAGACCCGGAGTATTCAGGGTTTTCTGAGGTTTCATGATATCTCAGTATGTCAGTCCTTATGCTCCATATACCAACTCTTACAGTTTTATTTTTCCCATAAAACACCTAATCTTGACATAACAGATTTGTTGGATTTGAGACTTTAAAGTACTTCAGCATTCTGTTACCCTTTTAAGTAAATCCTAAAACTGATCCTCATTTTCATTCTGCCCTTTTGCTGAAACAGAGTATTATCTCTTTATATGGTGCCAATTTGACCCTCTGATTTTCATATTTTGTCATAAATCTGTGATTATTTACTTTCAGCCCTTCGTTGCCTTTCTCTAATGAATGTATAAACAACAGCTACATTATCATATAGTCCTTATAATCAATATTTCTCTTATATCTCTTGACATCCTAAACTACTACCTCTGACAATGCATACACTTACACCGGTATCTTGTCCCAGTTTGTCCCCATTTACAACTTGTACATTTACACCATTACAATACACCTGGAGCTATCCATAGTCCACCTACTGTCAAAGACAAGGTCCTCATTGCCATCCAGCAGCAAAATACCATTTTATAGTGTTTCCCCAAATCACAACTGATATTAAGTGTCATAGTTAGTTGAGTTTCTCAGAAAACAGACTCTTAGATAGAGATTTGTATGGAAAAAAAATTATCTGGAAGTGCTCTTGGAAATAACATCTCAAAAAAAGTGAAGGAGACAGGTATTAGCAGAAGTTGAATTGTAATGCCGTTGTAAGAGAAAACTTAACCCCACAGGTAGCCCTGGAGCAAGGATGACCTTTTAATGCAAACAAATGCAAGAAGATTTTAGAATACATCCATTGATCAGTTACTGTAAATGAGCTGTATTAATAATGTAATGGCTAAAGACACAACATTTTTTAAAGCTTATTTCCCACTATTAAGACTCTCCATTATAAGTCTAGACAATTTAAAAAAATAAAGTCCTGATCTATAGTGTTTTCAGATTTTAGTAGCATATATATTCCTACCAAAACCAATTTTAAATGTCCAGTATAATGTTGAGAAGAAATGTGCAGTAGCACATGTGTTTAGAGATACAAGAAATATAAATATAAGAGAAAAGGAAGTCTAATCATTAGGAAGCAATGAGTTCTGATTACTTAATACACTTTAACATATTATTTATTTAATTGTGCTATATAAGTTAATTTTAAAACATAACTGTGTCCAAATACTGCCTCACACATTCTCTGAATATTTAAAAATTGCCTTTTGCAAATGACTAAAAGCTAACTTGAGAGAACTAATGGCTCCCATCATTAGACTCAATGATCATATGACCCATAGTCAACTCAAATGGAACATATAAATTTTTTCTTCCCTCAGATGGCCACTTGTGTTGGACAACTAACAAGGTATAAAGCCATGCTAAAGGCACTTTTTGAATTCTCTTAAGTAACTGAGTCCCTCAGTTTTTTTCTCTAGAATAGAGATGACCTGGAAGTGAGTTTGAACACTAAAACTGTCAAAAAATGCATGTTTTAATGCCTTTTCTTCTTATTTCAAGATAACATATAATTATTGTAACTTTAACTTTGTATCTTAGAATAGATTAGAACACTTACAGACCATGGCACACAGAAATAAGCAGCTAGAGATGTGGTCTGTGAAATGGGCATGAAACATGAACAATAGTCCTCTTGTTTGATCTCGCTGACATTGCAAAAGCCTATACTAATTAATCAACTATCAAGATTGCACAAGGTATCTTACATGCATGATCTCAATGAAGTGAATGCTATTATTATCCACATTTATTTAGAAATTAGATGCACCAAAATGATTTGAGCAAATTACCCCAAAATATTCAGTTCTTATTGAGCAGTGTAAGCAAGATTAAGTTACAGTTATATCAAAGTAGAAGCTTACCAATTTCATGTATTAATTACTTTAATCAAATGTATCATTTATACAGGTCTTAATCAGCAAGATAAAATGAAAAAAATGTATGTGGTATAATTAACAATAGCACTGATTTCAGTGGTTATGTTTTAAATAGAAACTGCTGTTAGCATATTGCAGCTGCCTTAACATATGGTTTGAAAAAAAATAGTAAATGTAGTGATCAATTGTGCTTCTAAGTATTTACAAATAAAAAAGCAAACAGATAAAGTACTATTTCACATATTTCAAAACATGCTATACGTGATAAATATGTGAAATATTTATGTCAATAAAAATTGATAAATAAAATATCAAAAATATAATAAAATACACATCTTAAAAAAATACATAGCATTCCTATATCTGTTATCATGGGAACCAAATAGAAAACACCAAAGTTATTACTGGTGAAGAGTTAGTAAGGTATTTAATAACCAATACCTGGCACATTTTAACTTGGTAACCTAAATAAATTCTGGTAGATTCTGTGGTTAAGGCAATGTTCTTGAAAAGTTGGATCAATATCATTGCTCATTTGCATAATTGTATACATTTTGGTGATTAACCTTGTTTGAAAATTATGTGTAGGCATCAGTAGGAGGGGGAGGTACATCTTATGAAAATAAGACAGATAATACTTATATAATGAGGAATAGCTAGGAATTAATTTTCCCTTGATAGTGTATTAGTGAACATATTTTCAGACACTTAAAGAAATGTAAATCTTAATTTAAAAAGCAATATATTATCTGTGGGCACATAAAACACCAACACCATTTCATTGTGGTAACTGATAAATGTGGAGAATGACTTTCAAACATGTTAGTAAATAAATTAAATGAAAATCACACCCTAAGGAAAAATATTACAAGTGAAACTTTCCAAGAACACTGTTAACAATAACTAGATATTGTTGAGTGCTAAAAATTAAAGAACAATTATAGATTTTAAAAAAGAGAACAGTACTATCTTATTACATCCCATTTTTTCTCTATCTCACTAATTCTTTGTATTTATAGTGCTATCAATTGATCAAGTGCAAACACATGTCAATGAAAATTGTCATCATATTAAATAAATAAATATCTATATTGTAAAATGTAGATGGTCACATATATTGTCCACATATTTATTTTGAATGTAACTTTCAGTATTTTCTTATTTAAAATAGATTTTGTGTGAGTATTGATAATGAATAAGCCTCTGAGCTCTTGTTGCACCCATAGCTCCCTTACAAGCCAAATACTTGTAGGGAACCAGCCCTACATCACCTGTGGGTACCCCAAGTTTGGTGGGACAAAGGAATGAGAAAAAGACAGATTAAGAAAGAAAGTGGGACCAGGTGGTCATCATTTTATTACTTTGGAGGAGAAAGTGAAGGCCCTGAGCTCTGATCGTCCACACTATTTGTTGGTTACAATCACTTTGATCTATAAGGTAGACATGGAGTGATGGTGGGGAGAGGGTGATGAGAGGGAGTGAATCAATGAGCCAGAACTGAATCAGTGAGCTGGAACTGGTGTGTCATTCTAAGGACTGATAACAGTGGTGGTTTGGGAGTTTCACAAAACAAGAACATGTGGTTATCTTTAGCTTATTATCAATGTACAGTTGGTGGAACATGGACCTTACAAGTCTGGCTACTTCATAATGCTATGAAGGAGTTTTACATCCTTGGGCACAATGTTTATGGTAACAGAGCCGAGGTCACCCTGCACCAGAACATGAGGCATGGAGAGGCCTTCCTCCACAGAGGCCTCCTGCTGTCTTCTGCAGTTTGTTTTTCCTTGTTTATATGTTACTCATATCCAATTTATGTAGGCACTCTGTAAGTCCTTTCTCCTTTGCTGCTTCCCCCAACAGTACTCAGACTTGGTTTCTTGCATGTGTTTCATGCCTTAGGGTCTGACGACCAAGAGAATTTCTTCAGGCCACAGATTGTTACCTGATCAAAAGTTTCATTAAACATAAGGGAAGCCAGTAGCTTTAAGAGGAAGACTGGCTTTAAAAATCTTTAAACCTACCCATCCAATCTCTTTCTGTTAGTTGATTAACATCAGACAAAAATGCACTGACAGTTGTCTGGAGTAAAACTCATGTGATATGCAGAGGAAGGATTGCAGAAAAAAAAATACATTTTTCTGTAGAAACCAAGAATAACTAGAAGTGGAAGAGTAGAGCTAGGGCTAAAAAAAAAAAGAGAGAGAGAGACAGAGAAAAAGAACTGACAAGCAGATATAGTAGACACTACAGAACCAAATTGCATGAGTTTGAGTTGTGAATTATTTTGGTGCCTTTAATCTGGATATAGTATTATAAATAACACTTTATATGAGCTTAATGTTTTCACTTTATTTGTTGGAATGTTTTCTTACATTTCCCTTCTTTTCTGCATAATTTTAGGATAAAAAGCCTACAGTAGTAGCAGTAAACTAAACATTCCTGATGCTTGATATCTAAGTCAAATCAATACAATATCAGTGTAGATACTTAAAAATACATATATATGCATACATGTTTGCAAATGTGTATTAAGGAATTTACATTCTAAAATTATTATAGAGCACATATGTTACTTCATCTGTTTCTGGGAAGAGATTTAAAAACTCTTTTTAAAGAGTTGCAGAGACCCCAGTTTTTTATAAATTAAAAAAAAAAAGTTTGGATAATTACATTTCTTATCACCAGGTCGTCATAGTCATGCAAAAATGTAGAAGGTTAGCTCTACTATTCTTTTCATACATCTCCTAGAACTTGGTATGTTTGCTCAAATTCCTGGGCTGTCTTCTTTGGAGAAAGAAACAATACAGACACCACTGCAATTATTAAGGAATATTATTATCAGGGAATATTATCAAATTCCATTTCTCCTTCATGGCAAGGAAGAACAGCTACTGAGTGAGTGAAGGTAAAAGCAAAATGAGAGCAAAGATCTAGTTAACCGTATCAGGGCAAACTGGCCCAGGAAATCGAAAAATTGTTAAGATTCTGAGAAATTCTTAGAGACCTATCATCTTAATGTTTCCTAACCTAACCAAAGGCTTATGGCTTATCTACACACTTCGGGGCTTAATGGGAACAGCTTCTACTATATCAAATGATATCATGGAAAATGTTCCAAGAATAATTTTTATAAAGCCTAGATTTTGGCAAGTGTTTATGTCATCAGTAATCATTTAGGGCAATATTCTAATTTTTTGGTTGAGAAACATGAAGTCCAGAAATATTTAATAACTAGTTCAAGATCACCAACCTAGCTAGACTGAAGTACAGGACAACAATGTACATTTCTGGATTTTCATTTCAATTATTATTTCACTGCCCATGTTTTATTCATCATTGCATAGATTCAACCACTTCTGCCTGATGATACAAATCTTCAACTGATGTTCACAGGTTTATATTTCTATTTGATTTAAAATTTGGTCAGTAAGACCTGCTACTGCATAATAGTAAAACTTTCATTTAATGAATGCTATGTTATGTTATAATAATGAATACTAGGTTATAGTGCATTACTTTCATAATCCTGTAAATATCACAAAAACAAGTAACACAAAACAAACCTTAAGAGGCAACTACATTCATTTATATCATTTTACAGAGAAATAACTTATGATTCAAGGAGCTTAAATAATTTGCCCTTTGTAACAAAGCTGAAAATTTGGAAAAGTGCAACTTGTATATTTATCTGATTCTTGAGAGCTACCTCAGTTAAATTCAGTTTTTTCCTTGTCTGCATTTCTGTACAAAATTCAATTTCACTTGGTTAGATGCTAAATATTGTCTTGTTGGAGATTGACCATAATTTCTTATTTTGAAGAGTTCTGTCTTTTATACTTTTTCATTCTTTGAACTTGAGGATAGTTTAGAGCAACAGAACAATGGAAACTCTTTGCCAGAAATTCTAATCCTTATCACTTGTAGTTTTTGCATTTCTCAGTCTAGACTCTTTTTTTTTTGCCAGGGAGGATGGTATGCATCAATTGTGTTGAAGGGATTATAGACTATTTTATGTATTTAATGGCATGCCTTTCTAGGAATAGATAATAAAATTTAGGATATAAATTCATGGGGTATGCTGGAGAAATGATAATCTTATTTGTTTCAAAGCATAAATTCTCCAAGATGATTGAAGGATGAAATTTGTGACCAAAGGAAGAAAAAATTTTTGCTTTAGCATTTGCAGTATCTCTTCTCCTGATTTGCAAAATAAATTTTAAAAATGTATAAACATACATGAATGAATGAAAAAAAATGGAACAACCAATCAAGGAAACATGCAAATGCCCTCATTATTATTTTATTTCCTCAATCATTCACTCAATGAATATTTTCTAAGCTTCAATATATAAATGACAATAGGGTGAATGTTGTAGCATATTTGAGGCGTTGGTGTTGTATACAACTCACTTAGGTTAGAAATATGAATTGTGGCACAGATTCATAAATTATTACACATGAATCATTATAGATTAATGTGTATAAAAAGAGGAATGTAATGTTTACGGCTACCCACTAGAGAAACATTACTGTAGCTAGAACAGATAGTCAGCTATTAAGATCTACCAAAATCTGGAGCATTCTTCAAAGTATACAGAGTCATTCAAAGTAAAATAGTAAAAAAGATCATTTTTGAAAAGTAAAGCAGAGTATAAAATCACATTAAGCATTATTTCAAAATGACATTTTTCTCCCAGTACTCTACTCTACTTTCTAAATTATGCATTTTAGAACTGATAACACCTAAAAATGACTAAATAAATATTAGATATGTGCAGATAATAGTACAATAAAAGACTTTGGATTTACCAGTTTATTCATGTGTGACCTGTAACTTTGAGCAGATTTACACAATTAAAATAAAAATAGAACAGTTGTGGTCCTAATTACTTTACAAGTTATAGGCCCTTTAGTGAAAAAAAAAGATGACTATGCATTGTTAATGTAATTTCTCTGTATCTTAAAACATTTCAGGTATTATTTAAATACAGAAAAAATACTATAGTTTCCAGAAATAAATGGAGTAAAATGTTTGGATCTTTATTGGAAATATTAAAAATTATTACATAATTAAACTTGTAGAATGTGTCTACATGAGATACTGATTCAAATATTTTATTCAGGATCTTCTGTGTAGTAATAAACATATTCAACCAAAATTTGTGTCAATGAGATTTTCTAAATTCAAAAAAATTCTAATTTTCTCAATACCTTACAAAGCATCACACTTTTGATGCTTTTGTATGTAGTTAATTAACTCCCATCAATTGATTAGTAAGCTGAAGCTTCTAAAGCAAGTAAAAATGGTAGTCAAATCGATGTTAATATATTAATAGAATTTCAAATGCCTTCTACATCTTCCATTAACCATTAATCATCCATTATTTTTTCCCACTTGAAAATACTTTCACTTGTCATTTTATCTCATAAAATTTCTTCTTTCAAACAGTATTATACTACTTGTTATTCCCTCTAAGGATCATAATCAAAGGGAAATGTAAGAAATGCAACATATGTTGGAAACACAAACACATTAAGCATTTAGACCACTTAAGGAACACTGCACAGATACATCATTAAACATAGTAATACCTACATTCATGGTAAAGTAAGAAAGATGAAAAGTAATCCTGGTTATATATTTAATTATTTTCTTTCTTGAACAAATATGAAAGTGATTAGAATTCTGTAATGTAATTGAATTTTAAAAGTTCTTTTAATTTTAGATCAGCCTAGTTCTTCAATGATATATTAATCTATTCCTCAATGATAGATTTATTTAGAGGCAACTCTGAATATTTGAGGATGCGCTCTTCATAGTTTTGAACATTCATCCATTTATTATTCAGTATTTTTATTCACCATTCATTTAATATGTACCTAATCCTTGAATAGAATGCGTTATTCTAGACATTTGGTATAAATAGGTTAAAAAAAAAAGAAAGAAGACGTGACCTCTAAAATCAAATGAGTCCATTACAGTAAAAAATACTATATAGAAAAGCTACAAAAATGAACATTACTCTCAATTTTTTTGTTAATGCTTTATAATTTGGTCCTTAATTAATTAAACAATAGAATATTGTTAATCTTTGTTTTTAATAGCTTATAACATCTAGTATTTGGGGTGCCAGATACTAATATTTTAGTACTGGGAATAATTACTTTAAATAGAAAATTTGCTTCTCAATAGTAATTATGTAAGTAATATATTACAATTTGTTTTCTGTTAAAAAAAAAAGACAAAAGTAAATAGTAAAATCATTCATGTAGTTTGAACTGATAATGTAATTTTTATTTGAATAAAGGATAGGAGAACTTTCTATTTTTTTCCAGAAATAATAGTAATAGTGAAAGGACGAAGAGTAAATATTCTCTAATTTAATCCCAAATTTTTTGATGTGTAATGTTTTGAATGCCTTGACCCATAGAAGAATAATTCTTGATGTACTTGAAGGACTTTACAATTTTATATGGATTAGTGGTGGGAGAATAAAAAAGAATTGATCAGCTTTGATAGAGGAGTTTATATGAAGAAGTAGAAGATGATTGAAGTGAATATAAAGCTAAGAAGCTGAACGTACAGTTAAGTGTCATTTTATGACAGGGATTTGTTCTGACAAATGTGTCACTGGGCAATTTTGTCTTTGTGCATACATCATAGAGTGTAGTTATACAAACCACAATGGCAAATTCTACTATACACCTAGACTATACAATATAGACTAGTGCTACAAACCTGGATAGCATGTTACTGTACTGAGTACTGTAGGCAACTGGAACACAATGATATGTATTTGTGTATCTTAACATATCTGAACATAGAAAGGCATAGTATAAATATGCTATAAAAGATTTAAAAAATGGTACACCTCTATAGGGCACTTAGCATGAATGGAACTTGCAAGATTGGAAGTTGCTCTGGGTGAGTCAGCGAGTGAGTGGTGAGTGAGTGTGAAGGTCTAAGACATTACTATACACTACTGTAAACTTTATGAACACTGTACACTTAGGCTATACTAAATTACTAAGTAAATATATTTTTAAATAAGCTAATCTTAGCTTGTTGTAATTTTTACTTCATAAACTTTTTACTTTAAAAATATTTTTGACTTTTAAAAACAATTTAAGACACAAAGACATTGTATAGCTGTACAAAGGTATTTTCTTTATATATTAATTGTACAAGCTTTTTTCTTTTAAAAATTCTTTGTTTTAAACTAAACTTTTTGTTAAAAACGATGACATAATCCTACACATTAACCTAGGTCTACACAAGGTCGAGATCGTCAATAGCACTGTCTTCCATCTTCACATGTTGTCCCACTGAAAGGTCTTCAGGATTAATAACACACATGGAGCTGTCATCTCCTAAGGTAGGAGTCAATGTCTTACAGAGTACCTCCTGAAAGGCCGGGCATGGTGACTCATGCCCGTAATCCCAGCACTTTGGGAGGCTGAGGCGGGTGGATCACCTGAGGCAAGGAGTTCGACACAACCCGGCCAACAAAGTGAAACCCCACCTCTACTAAAAATACAAAAATTAGCCGGGTGTGGTGGCACAGTCGGGAGGCTGAGGCAGGAGAATCGCTTGCTACCCCGGAGGTGCAGTTTGCAGTGAGCCAACATCGCGCCACTGCGCAGCCTGGGCGACAGAGTAAGACTTGGTCTCAGGAAAAAAAAATAGCTTCTGAAAAACCTACTTGCGGCTGTTTTACAATTAACTGCTTTTTTTCAGTATGTACAAAGAATACATTCGAAAACCGCAATAAAGAATTATAGTAAATATATACACCATGTATTAGTTCGTTTTCACACAGCTTATAAAGACATACCTGAAAGTGGGAACAAAAAAAAAGTTTTACTTGGACTTACAGTTCCACACGGCTGAGGAGGTCTCAGAATCATGGCGGGAGGCAAAAGGCTCTTCTTCCGTCGCGGCAGCAAGAGAAACTGAGGAAGAAGCAAAAGCGGAAACCCCTGACAAACCCGTCAGATCTCGTGAGACTTACTATCACGAGACTAGCAGGGGAAAGACTGCCTAAGTGATAAATTACCTCCCAGCGGCTGCCACCCACAACACGTGGGAATTCTGGGAGAAACAATTCAAGTTGAGATTTCAGTGGGGACACACCCGCATCATATCACATCAGTAATAGTCATATATTATCATCATGAAGTATTATGTCCTGTATATATGCGCCTGTGCTATACTTGCATGCAACTGACGGGTCAGTAGGTTTGTTTATAGCAACATCACCACAAGTTCATGAGTAACTTACGCATTGCACTATGACGGCTAGGATGGCTACATCATCAGCAAATAAAAGGAATTTTCAGCGATATTTTAATCTAATGGGACCAGCATCATATATCCAGTTCTTCATTGACAGAAATATTGTTCTGAGGTGCAAGACTGTAGTTTGACTCTACCAATTGAAGAACGTGATATAAAGATTATAAAATCCGTGAGAATGTTAATGATTCAAAGGCAGAGAGGAAGAGGTAATAATGGTTTAAATAATAAAACAAATTACTTAAATTCAGTAATTTTTAAAGTATAGAAGTTCTATTTGCTTAACTTAGAAATTTTTTAAGTAAAAATTATGTAAACAAAAAAAAAATTAGCTATTATTCTATCCCTGCAATGTAACTTCCTTTAACATTTTGCGGTTTGTATGTCTATTTAGCACAGAATAAGTGATTGTTTTCCTATATTTTATAAAAGTGGCATCTATCTTTAGCTACATTTTGAGTTCAGATTGTTTCATTATTTTTCTCCAACAAGTTTTTTATAAGTGGTTTAACTTTGCTGTAACCATCCCTTACAATCTTTCTTATTGGAAGAAAATAACTACATAGCTTTGTGATTTTTGCAGGTTTGTGTATGATGGAAGTTATGACATCAAATCTTAATTTTAAAAAGAGGAACTTCATTTTTATATTCAAATATTAACTCAAGAGCATATGATTTGAGTTACTTCAAGTTTCTTGGCATTACAACCTAACTACCTACTTTGTTTTTCATATTTATGATGCTTTTTGAGTGACTATTGGTAGCCTCCAAGAGTTAAAGATAACTAGGAGCTGGATATTTTCTCTTCAGAAACCTTACTATCATTAGCTATGCTACAATAAAACCCAAGTCTCAGATTATATTCCAATATATTTGTTAGCAAGCAAACATGTGTGCTCCATACACGTGTTTGCACACAGCTGTGCAAACTTTTCTGCAATCCTGACGAAGTCTCTCATTTCTCCCTTTTTTAAACAGTCAGGCAAATTTTTGGTGTGAAATTTTTCAGCATTTAAATATCCTTTACCAAATATCCTATGATAAAATAATTTTCTATGTTTACTGAAGAGAGGGCAGAGTCTAAGCCTAAGACTCCATTCTGAACAGGACTTCTGGGTCCACTAGACCTTTAACTTTTCTTATCATAATTGAGGTTTCTGCAAGTATTTTTTTGTTATCTGCATATTTTTACTGCTGATCATTACCAGGGAAAAATTATTTCTAACATTCATTATGTTAATACGTAAGCCCTTTAATGTTGAGTGGGTATAAAAACAGTTATAGTGTTTATTTCTGAGTAAAGTTTTTAATTAGATCTTTTAATACTAAATCAGACCTGTATGGAAATGATCTATATCTATATCTCTCATCTACATCTACATTTTGTCGACATCCTTATTTATACCTGTATACACATGTATTCTCTATATTAAAACATCTTCAGTTAAATTATAAATAATATAAAAATTTAGAGTTTATTTTTGGTACTTCAGGCTAATTGACACCTTCATTCACAAAGTCCATTGTGGGAATCAAAAATAAAGTGATACTATTCCTAAGATTGCCCAAGGATCTGTTGTAAATTGAATTAAGGGAAATTCTACTTTATAAAAAGATTTTCACAGAATTGTAGCATCTTATGTCTACCCTGAGATCAACATCACACAGTGTGCTCAGATAAATGTTCAGAAGGACTTTTCTCCAGCTGTTGGATATTTCTTACAGTGAACTGCCCTCAACTCTTAGTGATTTCAATAATTGTCTCAGTGAAGAAACACATCTTGGCCAATGTCATACTAACTTGCTCTGGTGGCCACTTTAAATAAGCATGGAGTATAAAACGATCTGGCCCTCTTTCCCCTACCAGGGCCATTTTAGCTCCAGAGGACCCCAAGGGGCTGGCAGATGCTGCCATTGGGCCTACATTCCTGTGCAATTTCTCTACCTGACAAATCATACCACCTTCTCTCTTCTACAAATGTTGATTCTGTGATTGATTTCCAAAATCTGACCTCCATGCCAATCTATGTCACATTTTACTTTTCAGAGAACCCCACACATATTCTACTCTTTATCATTACCCATCTGTCAATAAGATCAATAATACACTTCAATTCATAGACTTAAAGCACTACAGTATCACTTATAGTATATTAATGTCTGGTTTCTCTGTAATGTTCTATGTCATCTCTTGAGATTAACTCAAACTCTTTGAGAGCTGGGGTAAAATTATTTTTTCACAGCTCCTGATGCTTAAGGTAAGCCTTTACATTCCTCACATTGGATATAGCCAGGAATGCATTTTCTTACTTAAGGCTAACATCCAAATTATTATTTATATTTTCTTTTTTGTTTTATGCCTATTTTGGAGAAGTATAAAAAGTTTCAATAATTATTTTCAGGTCATCGAGTTAAGTACATATCTGAGCTGGAATAAACATTATGATGTGCAATCAAGGTGGAACTGGAATTTTAAAACTTACAATACATATAAAACACTCAGAGATTGATTACATGAACTATAAATTTCCCATGTGCTAAAAGCACAACTTCCATGGAAGTATCAAAAGAGTCTACAGATCTTGAAGGATTTAAAAATCTTCTGCTTCAACATTAAAATATTATCTATTTTAATACAAGATAATCATTCTCTTTGATATATGCCATTTTTAACAGAATGGAAGTATTTAATATTTTAAATGTAAACAGTAAAATGTTTATAGCTAAAATTACCACTCTGTTACTTTGACAAATAATTTTCAGTAAAACGGTTTTGATCAATTTTTTGTTCTCATAGCAAAACAATTTTAGATTTTATATCCTTCTGGGAGAGAATCTTAGTTGGACTTTTTAATCTACTAAACAGCATTTTTGGAGTGGAATATTCATAATATTTGTTAATAATATATCAAAACCAAGATATGTACCTGGAAAGAACAAGTATAACAGTAAATGCTGAATCAGAATTGGCCATAGAAGGAGAAATTGAAAGCTCATCTGAGGACAAAGAGAAGAACAGTATTCTGAGACAAACCTCAGAAAGAAGGGCCAAAATGGGCAACCAGAACAACTACTAGTTTCCACTAACACCTAGAGTTTTGATTTTGTTTTTCCAGTGTAGCTATTCCTCAAGGACCTAGAAATAGAAATTCCATTTGACCTAGCAATCCCATTACTGGGTATATATCCAAAGTAGTATAAATCATTCTATTATAAGGACACATGCACACAAATGTACATTGCAACACTGTTTGCAATAGCAAAGACTTGGAACCAACCCAAATGCCCCTCGACAATAGACTGGACAGGGAAAATGTGGCACATATACACTGTGGAATATATGCAGCCATAAAAAACGCTGAGTTCATGTCCTTTGTAGCAACATGGATGAACCTGGAAACCATCATTCTCAGCAACCTGACACAAGAACAGAAAATCAAACACCGCATGTTCTCACTCATAGGTGGGTGTTGAACAATGAGAACACATGGACACAGGGAGGAGAGCATCACACACTGTGGGGAGGAACTAGGCGAGGGATGGCAAGGGGTGGAGAGTTAGGGAGGGATAACATGGGGAGAAATGCCAGATATAGGTGATGGGGAGGAAGGCAGCAAACCACACTGCCATGTGTGTACCTATGCAACAATCTTACATGTTCTTCACATGTACCCCAAAACCTAAAATGCAATAAAATATATAAAAAAAAGAAAGAAAATTAAGATGTAAGATCTGAGAAACTATGAAATCAACTAGCTTTATTATTTTGAATTACAATAGAATGCAGCATAAAACAGAATAGTAACAAGCAAACAAATAACAAACCACACACATTAGAATGGGAAGTTTTGAGTTCCCAAAATAAATTATTAAACCAAAGAGGTATTTTAGTTTTGAGTAAAATACATCTTTATGTTTAAACAATGGTAAAAATCAACTCATTCAAAGTGTTGGTGTGTATATACACACACACATTCACATCACACAAACATGTACACAACATGCATACATAAATACATATTTAAGAAACTAGAGGTTTTCAAAGAGCCTTCGCTTTTCCCATGTGAGGTTTTAGTCAATTGAGAGAGGAATGCAAAATCAGGTGAGAGGGGATGAGATTATCTTTTGTATTAGAGATGAATGTTAGATTGAAAGGCATGGCTTACATGTATGTCAGACAAAGTTGAAAACCCCATAGTAAGTGGTCGGGAAAGTAAGTGGTCGGGAACAGACCTGGGTACCTATTTTGTTCAGATAGACTTTAGTAAGAAAATGACAGAGGAGCTGATTGATCTGAGCACACTCACTCTATTCACCCAGTTACATTAATCACATAGCTCATATCTTACCTAGTCAAAGAACAGAATAAAGGTTGATGACAGGGAAAGACTGATTCCAAATTTCCTTTACATGGAATATGACAATTCCAGAATAAGTGTCCACTTGTGTGCATGTATTTGCATGGATTTTTATAAAAAGAAAACTCCTCCCAATGTTTTCAATGTTCTCTGTTTTGGTTCAGAATTTCTTATTGGCAGGGCTTAATGAGTGGATAGTGGAAAAACATGTTGTATATATTATTTGTATATAAACCATCTAATATCTTACCGTTCCTTTTTAGTATTAATCATATGAATTCATAGTATTCATATGACATTACAAGCCACTACTCTCACCTATAAGTAGATTAAAAGTTAAATAAATGTCAGTGGGCCTTTTGTTCATGACTACAGATTTTAGTGTCAAGAAGAAAAGCAATAGATTTTGCCTCATCTTTAACAAACAAATTTATTTTTTAATAAAAAAATGGAAAAGGTTTGTAGAGAGTTTCAAATTATGATTATTTTAGCATCAACATAATTATTTATTTACAACTTATTCAATCGATAAATGTATCTCAATTTATTAATTCTCTACTGGATACCAGATAGTTCAGTAATTACTGAGGCTACAAAAAGAAGATACAAGATATAGTACATAAATTAAGGTGATCACAATATAATCTAGTGAATGCTGAGAGGAATGGTTATTTTCTTTCTGTGTTATTAAAGGAATATAATCTAGCTCCTTCTATATAAGGAAGATAGGTTTGAAATGGGCATCATCATACTCTTTCAAGCCCCTCACTCTTCCATATAATAGAACTAATATGTTAGTACTAATTGGAATAAGCAAAATCTAGAATATTCACTGGCACATGGGTTTATTAGGAGGTAGAATCACACTAACTAGTAAGGTCATGTGTTCTAAATCATTAACTCTTATGCCGGAAACTGTGTGCCAGTCAAGCACTCAATACTCAAAGGAGCTGGATAGTAGCTATTTGACTTAGTCTTCCATATTGATCAAATTCACCCACTTCTGATGGTCTACATTTAGACTTGGAGTAGGAGGCTTTATCATTATTTTTGGTATTTTACCCATTTTGTTAAGAAGTACTGAAGGTTAGGGATTATTGCAAACTTGCCTATAATAAAACCAATATTTTTTATGCTTATTGGTCTTTATCTTTTTTCTCTTTATATTTTATTAATTCAAAGAGAGCAATGTATGATTTGTATCAAATTAAAACATTCTAAGAAACATACTGAATAGGGTAAATGTAAATTAAAAGTTGTAAATAAAAAATGGAATGTGTGTCTATTATTTCAAGTTAGGCTTTTTGCTGAAGAGTCTCAGGTCTGAGAATCAGAAGTACCTGGAAATGGTCATAGACTTTAGATGGCAGGCAAAGTATTTTTGGTTATGTGGATAATAGGAATTAATATTTGTGCAGTACTTATTGCAGATTACTTCTATGCTAACTGCTTTAAATGTAATATCTCATTTTCACAACCAAATATGTATAACAATGTTGGAAGTAACATCTTAATAAGTGTTTCAGATGTGCTAAGACTATTCTAAGTAATATAATGAACTATCACATTTAGTTCCTGGAAGTGCTATGTGAGGTAAATACAGTTATTATCTGTATTTAACAAGTGGAATATTGAGGCATAGAAATTAAGTAAATTGCCTAAGATTACACAGCTATTACTTCTAAGATGTTCTGATGTCAGAAGATCTACTATAAAATATGATTTACAAACTCTTATGAACATATAAATGTAGCACAATTGATAATCTTAGCTTTAGAAATGACAGTTAGAAAACCAGAGAAATATCAGAGATTGGAGAAAAACAGAAACCAACTTTGAAATCTTGGAGATCAAACTAGTTTTATGTGAAAGGAAAAAGAAATATACCCAGAATGATATAGTTGGAACTAACGGCTTTCAAATGTGCAGCTAGGAAAGAGGGTGATATTTTATTCATGACAAAATCAGTGAGGATTACTAGGGCTCAGAGAACTCTTAACAGAAGAAAAACAGGAAAATCTCAGAGAGTATACAAAAATGTTCCCCTAAAGGGAAACTATATCTAAAAAGTTATTGAGAGGCAGTTTCTTAAAGTTAAGATAGGAAGTCAATAACAAAGCAGGCAACTAGAGAAAATCTGTCACATGACTGGGATAGTTATATTTGCCACTTCCATCAGATTTGAATGAATCTGTGAAGGGAAAGCTGGGAACTCCAGTTAGAATATCTCAGAAAACTGTGATTACAAAAGTTATACAGTGAGTATAGATCGTCTCAGATTTAAAAAGTAACAAGACATTTATATATAGCAAGTGACTCTTCATAATAAGTGAATCTCAAACTAAGTTAAAATTTGGACTATTGGAAGGATGTACCCATTATAGAAGTATCCTACAAAGATAGGTTAAAACATTATAATTAGTTTCCGCAATAGACATTTTGGGCTGGCCTACAACTTTTTTACTTCCTATTACATATTGCAGAAGAATTCACTAGGCTATTTTTGACATAGTATACTAACAAAGACTGTACTTTAAAAAGATTTTTCTCTTATAGTATACTAACAAAGACTGTACTTTAAAAAGATTTTTCTCTTAAAGCAGAAAGAAAATCAAAGCATCTTCATCTTAAAAGATTCTTGTTATGAATAAATATACAAACTGAGTAAGGTCTAAGGAAGAAAATAAGGTGGTACTCGACAAAGAATAAATCAAGTTAATCTGATAAAAGTATATAGATAATAGAGAACTGAAAACTGTTGGACATAACTGTTTTGCAATAGGACAAGTATGAGTCAACTGTTGCTGTAGTAACATTGCATAACAAACCATTCCCAATCTCAGTGATTTACAGCACAATCATTTATTCTTATGCAGGTTGGCAGGTCAACTGTGTTTCAGTTGACCTAGGATTAGTTTGACTGGGTGATTCTTCTTCAGGTTGTGGATCAATTACCTCTGCACTAGGCTGTGATTAGTTTTATTTTGGGTTCTAGATTGAAGGGAATGTGTCTACCTAGGGCACATGTCTCTCAGAACATAAAACCAGATCACAAGTCTAGGTAAGAACTCTGTTTTGAAAATAACTGTTAACTTCTCATTACCCAAAGCTGGTCAAATATTCAAAGTCGATATCAGTGGTACAGTAATATATATTCCACTCTCAGGAGGATACAGAAATGAATAAATATTTGCTCAGCAATAATTTAGACTATTATAAGACAATAAAAGTTTACAGAAGGATAAAATTTCAAGGATTCTAAGACCAAGATTCTTTCAGATTGAATAGCTATTCTGGATTAGATGAACCTTAGTCTCAGAAGACAGAGTTGATAGAGTCATTATGAAACACATGAATGTGGCAAATGGAGTCACAGATAGATACAAGGCTCACTGATATATTTAGAAACAAATGAGGTCAAAAGGACTAAGTCTTGGATCTCTTGTATTCAGAAAGTAAATCCCAGAGCCATGGAGAAAAATCTGTATTTAAATAGATCTAATCATCTAGCTCAGTGGACTTTAAATTTCACTGAAGTGCTTTGATTAGCCTAATGGAGATTACTCTACAGAGAATGAAACTGTTGGGTCAATGAGACAGTGGGTGCTATGGGAAATAAATAAGGATATTCAAAGACAATTCAAGTGACAAATGAGAGTGGGGTGACATTGACTAGATATTTGAGACCTTAAAATTAATAGCTTTAGGCAGTCTGGAAGAAATGAATTATAAACATATATTTACTTAATAGACAATACAAACAGAAATTGTTAGAGGTTAGGTGATGACATTGTCAAATGTATGTAGGACTATAGGAGAATATAAATGAAGGAAGGAAGAAAGGATAGAAGTGGGGATGAAAGGAAGAAAGGATAAGAGAAAAAGGAATAAGAAAGCCAGGAAGACTAATGGAAAATTTAGGTAACTCTAAAAATAGGTTAAAGGTAGACCTTCTTAAGTTTTCATCACTAAGCTGGCAAAAAGGTATATAACCTAAAAATGGTATGTGTGTGTATATGTAAATATATACATAGGAAGAGAGTAAACTGCTAACTTCCAACTTCTTACAATCTACTAAACTGAAAAAAAAAAGTATTTTCCTTTGTAAAAGTGATCCAAAATCAGTAACTGTAAAATAATTATTTATAAATATGCTCATAATTAAAATAACTTTTACTCATTAAATGTGCATATAAAGAGTAGAAAGATAAAAAAAGGAAGAAAATAGTATTTGCAATGTGTATATCTGTTTATAATATGGAAAAAACCCTAATACCTAGAAAATGTAAAGCTATATTTAAGAAGAAAAAGCTTCTCCTGATCCTGGTTTTGTAAGAAGAGGAAAAGAAAAGAAAAAAGAAAAAGCTAGACAATCAAAAAGAAAGATAAGAAAAATACTTAAGCAGGCAACTCATGTACACATTTGTGCACACACATATTAAAGAAAATAAATATCTACCTGAAAAGACATCCAATTCATTAGAAATAAGAAAAATACAAATTAACATCAAAAAATAATATTTTACTCCCATCAGGGTGGGAAAAATGTAAAATCCTAAAACTGCCAAGTGCTGGCAAGCATATTATGTACTAGGAAATTCCAAATATTGCTAGAAAAATTTTTGCATCAGTTTTGGAAAATTACGTAATATTATTTATGAAATTTGAAATTTAACATAGCATGTAACTCGGCAATTTCACTTCTATGTATATGTCATAGACTTGTACTATTCAATAAAGTAGCCAATAGCTGCATGTAACATTTTAAATTAAAATTTAAATCAAATCAAATTAAGAATTCAATTACTTAACTTAGTTACACTTACCACATTTTCAGCACTATGTAGTGACATACGGTTTGTGGCTACCATTTTGGACTGCACAAATAAAATTATTTTTAACATATGAACACTGAGACATTTATAAGAATAATCTTTGCAATATTATTTATGACACCCACAAACGAAATAACTCAAAGGTGCAACAATTTTAGAATGTATGAAATTGTTGTAGTATATCCATACAATTCCATACTCCATAATAAAATGAAAGATAGTGCTACACACAACAGAGTGGATAAATATTTAATGAATACACTTGCTAAAATTTCATTCATATAAAGGTCAACCAAAACACAAAACAAAACTAAACAAAATTCTGTTTTATTGATTGGCATGGAACACATGGATGGAAAATTACCTAAAAACTGAAGAAATGACACACCTAGACCTGCACACACACACACACACACAGAGACACAGAGAGAGAGAAAGAGAAAGTGAGAGAAGGAGAGAGAGAGAGAATAAATATGAATACATGAACAGAGAAAAAAGATAATAAATATGAATATATATAAATGGTGAATATTGAATATGAGAGGGATCCATATTATCCCAAACTTTCCAGTCTCAGATAATTGTTTGGAATTGTGATAGAGGAAAAAGTAAGTTTTTTTTTTTTTTCAGATATATTATGTTTAAGGAAAGATTAGGATATATAAGTTAAAATATTCATCAGGCAGCTGTAAATTTAAAGCTGAAATCACAGAGATTGGTTTGGACTGAAATGGTAGATTTAAGTAAGGAATCAGCCATATAGTGATAACAATTGATGCTGTGAGATTAGGTGAAAGTCTTAAAAACTAGGCTCTAGGAAGAACAAGTCATAAAATAAAAGGAGACAGAAAGAAGGAATGACAAATCCTCTTAATGGACTTGTAACAGGCTGCCCAAAGACATTAACTCTGCATGTATTCAGTGCACCAGTGCCATAGCTTTCCCATATTGCAATGGAATAAATGAATCTGAACCTCCCCAGCTTCTGGGAAGAAAAATTGACATTGAACTCTGCATGTTCAATTCTTCTTTATTTTAGAGACAAGAGAAATAATTCCTAATCTTTAAAGTCAGATAAAACTTCAGTTTTTAGAGTATCCCTTCATTTTCCACTGACCCCTGGTCTAATTCAAGTATTTTAACGATGCTCTTTTACTTCTTGGTAGCAATAAGCATAGATTGAAATTAAAAATCTACAGTATGAATATTATGTCTTTACTATCATTGCCCCCATTAAATTCTACAAAAGCAAGGAAAATGTCATTTTATCTCACCATTTTATCACTGGCTTCTATGCAAAAGAGATGCAAAATACGTACTTGTTGAATGACTATTCAACAGAATAAATTATTAGTTAGAACCTTGCCTATTGTCATGTGTGGTACAGCTCTGTAAAAAATTCTTTCGGTCATGTATTGACTACTTGACACACACAAAAAAAATGTGTATAAAGGAAGAGCGAGGATCCAATGAAATAAATTCTTTCTTTACTTCTGATGTATTTCTGGACATTTTCTATAATCATGAACATATGTACGTAAAACTCCTATTTCTACAGGGTGCTGACACAGGATATAAATGCACACAGAAATAAAGAAGAGACTCAAGTCTAGGTAAAAATGTAAACTATCAATAAATCGAATTCAGAAGTCCGTGTCTTCTCTTTCATTTTTTTCCACATGTAAAGGCTGGAGCTATCACTCATAAGAGCATTTTACCTTATCTTTTTAATTGTAGAACAGATGGTGCTAAAATAATTGAGCATCTCTGAGAAGTGGGCTTTAAGTTCCAGGAAGGTTTCCTAGGGATGAGATCTTAAACATGATTTTCTTTGGAAGAAGGGAATGTATTGTGGATATGTTTCAATTCATTCCTTATTTTGTGGATATCAATTCTGAAAAGATAGAAGAATGCTTTTAGAATTTTGGAAATATTATTCATTTTTTCCTTTGTGTTTGCAGGGTAACTGTTGATAATTGTTGTACTAAGCCCCAATCATTAAAGGTTTATAAAATTAAATGTGAAGATTAGGCGTTTACCAATTCCCAGGCTTAGAAATAATCCAGGACGTACATAAATTGAAATTGGCATATACATGCTTTCTACTCTACCAGATGTTCTGAGAAGTCTTTGGAAACTTGGGGATTATCACCATAATATTGATTTGGTAAAACTCATTTGGCTAGATTTGTTAGAATAAAAAAGTTTGTTCAGTATTTTTTGACAATGAAATTTAGAAAAACTTATATAAGTGATACTGCATGTCTTTTAAGGTATTTTTTGTTCTGTTCTTTCTGCTAAGATCAGATGATGTAGGGTAGTACATTTCTGACTTTAATTTTGGATATAAGTTACAATTTTCTCAAACATTAAGATTATATATAAATTAAATTTAAAGAAGAACAGTGTTCAAAGTTCTATAAGTTGATCAGAAGATATTTATACTTTTATAAATATCTACGTAAGATTAGGCCTGGATGGACAGATTTTTGTAGGAACACTCTGGGTTTCTACAAATTCTGATATAATGTGACAATTGTGTAATGACTGATGCAAGAGTTGTGCAAACAGAAAATATTTGAGATAGGATAATCGATTGTTGTATTTTCTTGTTGTGATGTTAGAGATGAGTAACTGAATATTATCTTAGATATTGATGAAGATAATAAGGCTAAATCATGCACTGCAATTTTATTTTCTGAAAAGGAATTATGTAAAAACCGTGGGCAATGGCCTGGATAGTTTGCTTGTAGGAGCCAATTTTTAAATCAGTGAATTCAGTTTTACATCCTTTTAATACTGAAATTTCTTGTTCCTTGGTTACCAAAGGTAGTAAGAAGTTGCAAAATAACCAGAGACATGTTTCTTGACTAAGTATTCAGACTCTTTTCTAATCACAGACATCTGTGTCTGACTTAATGGGTTACGCCATTACTAAAAGTGAATGTCACAATAAAGGCCTTCTAGTAATCCTGCTGTTTTATAATGTTTTGTTTGCTTGTTTTGCCTATTTATTTACATCTACCTTATCATCTATTCATTTATGACAATGATTTGAGGTAACATAAATTTCAATAAAAGCAACTTTATCAAATAAGAAATATAAAGGACAGAACAGGAAACTCAATTAAAATACTTATTTTGAGCTTTATGGTGTACAAGTTAAGATGAAAAACATAGGTTTATGTCACATGAGAAAGTTTGTCAGCTATTTATGAAACCATTATTTTCCAGAGATGCTAAAGAAAAACATCTCATGTAAATATTTACATTTTAGCAATTTTAACAGGATACTTTTAGTAATAGTTATATAAATTTCAATTATTTAAATAGTCTCAATATGTGAAATTCACTGAAACCAATTTTATAATTTATGTAAATTTATCTATGCACATTTGCAATGCTTTTTTATTGTGAGTCAGTTAGAGGAAAAATATGCATCTTTTTTTCTTTATTCTATCTTCAGACTACAAATTGTATTGGGAATATTAGGTGTGAATATACAGCCTAGAATTACAGCCCTGAAGAACATGATAAAGTGACTGAAAGTGCTTATTGTTCTAGTATCCTAGCTGTTGGAAACTCTTTACAAAGTACTTATGACTGCTTTCTTGTGGGTATGCTAAATTATCGGTTATGTAGTATTTTATGCAAAAAGTAGATTATATTCTTTGAGTACCAGAAGATGTTTATTAGCAGAAGGTAAACAGGATTGAAATTAAAATTACATTTTTATAAGAAGTTATGAAGAAAGGCCAATTTATAATTATTAACAGCAGGACCCAGCAACTTCTTAAAATGTCAAGTAAATTATTTTAGGGCCTTAATATATCTGGAATATTTATCAATTTAGTTTACTTAGGTACTTATATAATTTTTAGTATTGGGCATAAGATTGATACTTGTTATTAAATATAAATTAACACATTTTATATGTAGAACAGTTTTAGAGTTATAAAAAATATTACAGGTACTGAAAAAAGTTCCTATATAAAAATATGAGAGCTTCCTTGATTTTTGTCAAATTTCATTTTGAGTAATCATCGTAGGCATTCCTGGAGGTGAAACCCACAAAAATATGAATGGTCAGATCTAGACATTCATTTATAAGAGTATTTGATTTTGTTCACTCTTTTGCTTTCTTCTTAATTGAGCACATGAGGCATTTATGGATGTATTTTTTGTTGTAAAGACTATATTTTTGACTTAGTCATCCTTTATATTATTTTTTATTTATTTCCTATTTCTTTAATTTTAAATTTTAACAAAATTATTTCTTCCTTTTCTCTATCTTGTTTAATGCAGTAGCCTTTTTACTAATTCCTTAAAATTAATATTAAGATTTTTTATCAAGTTATGTGTTTCTATTGAACAGTTATTTTAGTTATTTTTTTTAATTCTTTAATTACAGCTTTTGCTGAGAGCCATAGATTTTGGTTTTAAACGTTCTACTTTCAATGTGTTTTTCTGATACTTGGTAATTTCCTCTTTATTCATACTTTCTTTGATCCATGAGTTATTTACTATATATTTTAAATTTTAATATAGAATAATTTCTTCATTTTATTATTTATTTTATATTCTATTGAACAATATTTAGTGATGTCCTATAGCTTTTATATTTGTAAAATGTATTAGAATTTATCTGTGATTAAGTGGGTGACTATTTTATTTAATATTCCCAAGATATTTTAAAAGTATTTCTTTTTTTATTTGAAATATGTATTCATATAAATTTATTAGATAGAGTTGGTCACATAATTTATTTACTTTCATCTCCATAGCTCTAGTTGTGAGCCAAGTATGTGAGAATCTCTGTATAACTGCGTACTCCTCACATTTTAATTGTTTCTATCCTTTCATCGTTAGTTGTTCTATCTTCCTTAAGAATAGCGACTTTATATTTTAATTTTTCAAACTCTTTATTGTGAAATGAACACAGATTAAGAGATTCACTTAACAAAAATGTGTATCTTAATGAATTATTATAAGGTGAGCCCTTGTGGAATTACAACCAAAAAAGAAAGAAAGTGTTGCTGACCATCCAACAATGATCTCCCTTCCCTCAAAATTGATCACTATCCTGAATTATATAGAAACTACTTCCTCATATTAATATAATGCAAGTGTGCATGATAGCTTAGGAGTGTCCACTGGGAAGAAAAAAAAAGATTTGTCTGTCATCTCTTCATTCTATATATCAGTATCCATCCCATTAATTTTCTTAATATTTATCTGTTGCATTATCCATTTGACCTGGAGAGTTTTTTATAGGCCAGATGTTGCTTAGTGCAAATTCACAGTGTGGTTCAGTTTGTAGCTCAGACCTCTGTGTCTCCTGAAATCAGCAGCTAAATCTAGATCATTGGTCTAATTTCAGTCCCTCTGTCAAGACATTGGGAAAACGATTTTCATCAGAAAAATATTTCTAATTATCCTCATGTTTTGTAATATCAGCAAACTATTGAAGCTCAATGGCTAGATACATTAATTCATTAGGATTTTCAATATAATGATATTATAATTGAACTATTCCTTTTTCATTCATTAGTTAAATTTAGTTAATACATAGTCACAATTCCTATACTACATGGTTACAGAGTGATATAGATACACAGACTAAATTTATATTTATTGATTTTCTTTATTTACTAACTTTTAAGATAATAATTGGTTCCCTACTATCCAAATATAGGCTTTTAAAAATCATTGTCAAACAGCACAATTAAGCATATTAGATTGGTTTCAATCCATTATAACCATTATTGTTCTTGAAGCATTTTGATCAGCGGAGCCTGTTCAATACAGGAGTTTATATATATTTATTCATTTCTGCTTTACTCCTAATCTTGACATCTTATTGTTTTTAAAAATTATAATTTTTACTCAAGTTCTGTAATGTTCTGTGAACTCTGTGAGTTTGTCTCCCAAAGTTACTCTTTTCATGTCTTTTATTATTTTATTCAGATTTGTTAGCCTGTGATGAAATAGCAGGTAATGTTACCTACATGCTTTGCACAGGCTTCTGGTGTATTCTCATTGTAGGGATGCTCTTCTGTTTCTTTTCTTAGGATCTTGGTGTTTGTTTGCTGTTCCTCATGTACGCTGAAGCTGCCCAACTCTTTTGTGTCTTATTGCTCAGCAGCATCTAGAGTGTGCCAGGTCTTGTCAGCTCTCGGAGACAGGCAAGACAGATGCTAGTACTCTGAGCAGCCCTCCTGAAATGTCAGAACATTACGTCTATAATACTGTCTTTTTTTCCACCTCCCCAGGAAGAATCCAGGAACTAGGGGTTTCTTCCCAGTCATGTGGCATCCTGCTAGGTGTCAAGACTATTGTGAGAGAATGCCACAGATTTTCCTACCAGACTTGATGTGGTTGATTTCACACTTACTTTGGTTTAAAAGCCTCTTAAATCTTTTCTGGATTTTCACAAAGGGTGTTGGTCCATGTATTGCTGTTGAATGAATATCTCCAAGGGAGGATGTCAGATCTGGGGTTTCCTATTCTGCCAACTTGCTGACATCCAAAACTTTCAAAAGTTCTTTTTTTTGATTCCTTATTTTGTTAAAATTAATTTTTAGCCTTGAAGAAGATTCATATATATCTGATTTCATGGTTTTCTTTATTTAAAATTTTTTTTTGAGACAATCTTACTCTTGCCCAGGCTGGAGTGCAGTAGTGTGATCTTAGCTCACTGCAACCTTCGCCTCCCGGGTTCAAGTGATTCTCATGCCTCTGCCTCCTAAATAGCTGGAACTCCTAAGTAGCTGGACACATACTACCACACCTGGCTAATTTTTTTGTTTTTTTTTTCTCTTTTTCATAGATACAGGTTTTTATCATGTTGCCCAGGCTGGTCTCGAATACCTGACCTCAAGCGATCCACTTGCCTTGGCTTCCCAAACTGCTGGGATTATAGGTGTGTGCCATCGTGCCTGGCCTGATTTCATGGTTTTCTAGGAGAAGAAGCTTTTATTATTTTAATCCCATAGTGGCAAATGATAATATTACCAAATTAGTGAAAAAGGGTCTATTAGAGGAAAAATTCCCTGAAGATAAAATGTAAAAAGTTAATTAATATGTTTAACATCCAAAGAAGCTTGTAAATTAATCTGAAATGCATGCTACTCAATATTAAGAGGTTGAGTAAAGAACAGAAATAAGCAATATATAGCAGTGCAAATGTGGATGGCTAATGTTGAAAAGATACTGAACTTTCCTATGAGTTAGGGAAACTTAAATTGAAGAAACAGTTATAATCCCTGCTTCAAAGGATTGTTTCATTTGAAATGAAATAGTTTAGATCTTTCAGTTTAGACTGAATTTCATTTTATGCAACCACTGCATGATGTTAAAGTAAATAATGATTTTGCTTTCCTCATGAAAAAATCCCTTGTTGTTTGCTAATTCAGAGTTTGTACAACTGCTTCATTGGTGCCATATATTAAAATACCTTGTATATGTATACTCAATGAACTTTAAGACGTATTTTTTAATATATGTATTTTTGTGTTGTAAAAAAGGTAAAAGAATAGGAGCAGTAGAGCATGATTTTAGAAATGTTGCTCAAGTCTTTAGTTTCAATTACATATTCGATTTTTCAGAACTGGATCTCAAAATCATTACAAGTTTCAAAGGAATCTAAGATCAGTATTTTCAACTAGGCATAATGTTGCCCCTCAAAATATTGGAGTATTATTAAGATTACAGGATGTAATGGATATATATTTGTTAAAAAGCAATGTTTGCCTCCTTATGTTATTTTAAGGTTACACATTTTAGCTGCACACTTCTCAAAAGTAAATGTTGGATCTTACATTGTACTTTTCAAGCTAAACAATAATCACTTAAATATCTGTGGTCGAATTTCAGACAAGACAGCTATAGTCATTTTTATATGTAGTACAGATACTATCAGTGAAATAAATTATAGAGCATAATATAAAAAAGAAGATGATCCACTGTTGATACTTGGGAAGGGAGGAAACATTAACATTGGTGAAGAATTTCCTAGATGAATGAGAACAATTTTGTAAAATGTAATTTGAGGTAAGTAGAGACATATTTTGCTTTTGTGCATAAGTTTCTTTTGCATAAATATTGCATATTTGAAAAGTCATTAATATATGCAGGAATTTGTTGGTATTTTTAATGATTTTAGTTATGATAAAATGTGAATGAATTATTCTTGCCTATAATAACATTGTTATTCTTAATAATTACTAGGTAGAGGTGAATCAGCTGCAGTTGACATGATACCTACTGGAGAAAATAATACAAAAAAATATGAGGATGAAGATATTTCTGTAATTTAGCTGGGCTCAGTGATAGGCTAACATGTAACCAATATATTCCATCAGAATGGCTAAGAAACAGGTAGAAACAAAGACAGGCTGAAAAGCATTATCTTTCACTATGTCTTCATTTATTTGTCCTCTTAAAAAGCGTTTGCACATTTGGTATAGACTTTTAAAGTATTGACAATTGCAAAGTGGATCATTTTGGTTTAGGTGTGCACCCATCTTCCATTTTCATTACATTTTACCCACAGGAATTCAGACAGGAAGTAGAGATGAAAACTGTGTCATCCCTATAAGGATATTCATCAAGACTCATTTCTCCATCTTAGCATTGCCAAACCTGGATAAAAGTGTACTCTATGATATCAACTCTTGGAGAATTAACAAGCAGAAACAAGTTCTGTATTAGTCCATTTTCTACTGCTGATAAAGACGTTATCTGAGACTGGGAAGAAAAAGGGGTTTAATTGGACTTATATTTCCACATGGCTAGGGAAGCCTCAGAATCATAGCAGGAGGCAAAAGACATTTCTTATATGGTGGCAGCAAGAGAAAATGAGGAAGAAGCAAAAGCGGAAACCCCTGATAAACCCATCGGATCTCCTGAGACTGATTCACTATCATGAGAATAGCATGGGAAAGACCGGCCTGGTAATTCAGTTACCTCCCAGCTGGCTCCCTCCCACAATATGTGGGAATTCTGGGAGCTACAATTAAATTTGATATTTTGGTGGGGACACAGCCAAACCATATCATTTCACTCTTGGGTCCTCCAAATCTCATATCCTAACATTTCAAAACCAATCATGCCTTCCCAACAGTCCCCCAAAGTTTCAGCTCATTTCAGCATTAACTCAAAAGTCCACAGTCCAAAGTCTCATCCAAGACAAGGCAAATTCCTTTCACCTCTGAGCCTGTAAAATCAAAAGCAGGTTAGTTACTTCCTGGATACAGTGGGGGAACAGAAATTAGGTAAATACAGCTATTCTAATTGGGAGAAATTGACCAAAAGAGGTTATAGGCCCCATGCATGTCCAAAATCCAGTGGGGCAGTTAAATCTTAAAGCTCCAAAATGATCCCCTTTGACTTTATGTATCACATTCAGGTCAAGCTGATGTAAGAAGTAGGTGACCACGGTCTTGGGCAGCTCCACCCCTGTGGCTCTGTAGGGTACAGTTGCCTTCCTGGCTGCTTTCACTTGCTGGTGTTGAGTGTCTGCAACTTTTTCAGGTGCATGGTGCGAGCTGTCAGTGCATTTACCATTCTAGGGTCTGGAGAATGGTGGGGTCTTCACACACCTCAATTAGGCAGTGCCCCATGAGGGACTCTATGCATGGGCTCCAACCCCATATTTCCCTTCTGCACTGTCCTAGGAGGGGTTCTTCATGTGGGATCCACCCTTGCAGCTAACTTTTGCCTTGACATCCAGGCATTTCCATACAACTTCTGAAATTTAGGCAGAGGCTCCCAAACCTCAATTCTTGATTGCTGTGCATCCACAGGCTCAACATCACATGGAAGCTGCAAAGGCTTGAGGCTTCCACCCTCTGAAGCCACAGCCCAAGCTGTACACTGGCCGCTTTCAGCCATGGCTGGAGCAGCTGGGGACATAGGCACCAAGTCCCTAGGCTGCACACAGCACAGGAACCCTGGGCCTGGCCCACAAAACCACTTTTTCCTCCTGGACCTCCAGGCCTGTAATGTGAGGGGCTCCCATGAAGTTCTCTGATATGACCCTGAGACATTTTCCTCATGATCTTGGGGACTAACATTAGCCTCTTTGCTACTTATGCAAATTTCTGCAGCCTCTTGAATTTCTCCCCAGAAAAATGGGTTTTTCTTTTCTACCACATTGTCAGGCTGCAAATTTTCCAAACTTTAATTCTCTGCTTTGCATTTAAAATGGAATGCTTTTAATAACACCCAAGTCACATTTTGAATGCTTTGGTGCTTAAAAATTTCTTCTGCCAGATAACCTAAATCATCTCTCTCAAGTTCAAAGTCCTACAACTCTCTAGGGCTGGGGAAAAACAGCACCAATCTCTTTAGTAAAACATAACAAGAGTCACAATTGCTCCAGTTCCCAGCAAGTTCCTCATCTCCATCTGAGACCACGTTAGCCTGGACCTTATTGTTCATATCACTAGCAGCATTTTTGTCAAAGCCATTCAACAAGTCTTTTGGAGGTTCCAAACTTTTCCACATTTTCCTTTACTCTTCTGAGCCCTCCAAACTGTTCCAACCTCTGCCTGTTACCCAGGTTCCAAAGTCATTTCCACATTTTTGGGTAACTTTTCAACAATTCTCCACCCTACTGCATTTTCATGCTACTGATAAAGACATACCTGAGACTGGGAAGAAAATGAGGTTGAATTAGACTTACAGTTCCACATGGCTGGGGAGGCCTCAGAACAACGGCGGGAGGTGAAAGGTACTACTTACATGGCAGTAGCAAAAGAAAATGAGGAAACAGCAAAAGCAGAAATTGGTAAGAAACCCCTCAGATCTTGTGTGGCTTATTCACTATCACAAGAATAGCAGGGGAAAGACCAGCCACCATGATTAAATTACCTCCCCCTTGGCTCCCTCCCAAACAAATGGGAATTCTGGGAGACACAATTCAAGCTAAAATTTGGGTAGAGACACAGCCAAACCATATGAAGTTTTTAATCTGTAAAAAGAAGACTGGCTATTTACACCATTTCAGGTTATATATTCTTTATACACCACATCTATTGAACTATATACACAACAAGTTATAACATATTGCAGACAGTGTCTTTCTCTTGCGCACAGAGAAATAACAAAGATCTCTTTTTGTCCCCATATTTCCACTTGCAGAACAGTAGGTAAAAAAAGCTTTTGTGTTATCTTGTTATACTCTGTGACTCTAGTATAGCTGAGGTTGTATTTACTATTTTTTCCTGTCTACTCTTGTTTAAAAGCCAGTAGTTAGCAGATTTTATTTGAGCTAAGGCCTTAGTAATAAAGTGTCTTTGGCTGATACCCCTTTTGACATTTATGACATGCCAAATCAAACTGGAGTTTTATTAAAGTTTTCATACTCACTGCTTTTATTTTATTCAATTGATCCTTTTTTATAATTTTGATATTTGCAAAAGATACCTATTCAGTAGTATTTCTTGATCCATATCTAAACTGTTCAATTTCAGTTTAAAAATTTTGACTTTATGCATTTTATGGTCTAGGTTCAGGTGACAAATCATAAGAAGTTGTGTCAAACCCCATTAGGATTTTCAATTTTTTGTAATTTTGATAGACTAGAGTTACTTTCTGTTATTCTGAAAATGCCCAGCCATTGAGGTTCCCATGGATTTTGCCAAGAAACAACAGCCCATCTGCAGTTTTCTGGTTGTCGAGTCTTGGGAAAATTACTCTCACACAGCAGGAATATTCTGTTATTGTTTGTACTTTTGACTTGGTTCCTGTAGAAATAATTGGCATCTCTCTCTTCCTCATCCCTTGAATTATAGTTGTACAACTGCAGCTGGATATCAGAAATTTAAAACTAGATGCCCTACAAACCTAGCACCATCTTCTCCAAAAAACTTAAGTTGAAACTCATTTTATTAAGCATTTATAAGTCTGTTTCTAATCCTGTGTCTTTCTCTTTCTGTTAAAGGATACAATGTTTCTGAGTAAAAATATCTGCACTAACCTTGACTTCTTACTTTATCGAATTTTAAATCATCTCTGATTTTATCTTCCACCATCTTCATAACTTCATCTTCTCACAGCATGAATTTTACCCAGTTAAAATCTACAACATATAATACATGTACAGGGGCACAGAGACAATTGCGAGTTTTTAGTAAAACAACAGGTTTGAATATAAATTTTGTCATTTATTTCCATTGTGATAAAAATATATTTACTTTGATTATATAAGAAAAACCTACCACATTTAAAAAATTATTTAGGTAGCAAATATTTATTTAATAACCTATTATGCACCAGATCTATGATCTATTTAAGGCATTCAATAAATAATGAATAAACAAGATTACCACTTTCATGGGCTACACAGTTAACGGGTAGAAAAATGTTAAATAATCTGATCAAACAACACAATCACAAAGAATAAGCATGCTGTGAATTTTAAGCATAGATGCAATGAACATATATGATATTAAGATTTGTCCTAATTGGCTGGGCGCGGTGGCTGTAATCCCAGCACTTTGGGAGGCCAAGGTGGGTGGATCACGAGGTCAAGAGATCGAGACCATCCTGGTCAACATGGTGAAATTGCAAAAAAAAAAAAAAAAAAAAATACAAAAATACAAAATACTAAAATACTAAAAATACAAAATACTAAAATACTAAAAATACTAAAAATACAAAAAAAAAAAAAAATTAGCTGGGCATGGTGGCGCATGCCTGTAATCCCAGCTACTCAGGAGGCTGAGGCAGGAGAATTGCCTGAACCCAGGAGGCGGAGGTTGCGGTGAGCCGAGATCGCCACTGCACTCCAGCCTGGGTAACAAGAGCGAAACTCCGTCTCAAAAAAAAAAAAAAAGATTTGTCCTAATTTTGGAAGAGGTAGTTTAACTAAGACCAGGATAACTGGGTTGTGGTTAACCAGTCATAACAGCACATAAAAAGGCCCAGAAGTGAGAAAATTCTTGACATCTTTAATGGCTGAAAGGTCTTGTGCTTTTGACAAAGAGAAAGAGTGTGGTGCTCCTCTTTTAGAACTTTTTTGTTTATTTTTGTTTTCTTAGATGTTTTAGCTTTGCTGTAATGAGTTCAAATCCTCTTGGATGATTTTTTTCTAAAGATAGAATGTAGCCCATCACAACAAAGTAATTATTAATCTAAAAAGATTGTACTTAAAATATATGCAGGTATATTGCACTGCTTTAGATTTTTAAATCATATTAAATAATTCAATGTAGATTACAGAGATTTCATTAAATGTATATTTATCTGAGTACCTAGCAATGTGTCAGAATTCTTTTACAGTAACTAAATAAATTTTAAATTAGTGTGGTTTGCTGCACATACATACATTTTAAAGAAATAAATTTTAAAAAATATTTATGGACCTGTGATTTTAAAATAACTAGTTCTGTATATTTATCATTGTCAATTGGATAGTTCAGTGCTAAACAAAAATCTCTGATTATTTTAATGTTTTGTCAAAATCACCGGTATAAATGATACATTAAATATAAGTATTCAAAAAAATGAAATGCTGCAGGCTCACACTGATAAGCACTATATTTAGCTAACAATGAAGTCTGGGTGTGGTGGTTCATGCCTGTAATCCCAGAACTTTAAGAGGCTAAGGTGGGCTGGTCACTTGAGGTCAGGAGCTGGAGACCAGTGTGGCCAATATGGCGAAACCTTGTCTCTACTAGAAATACAAAAATTAGTGGAGTGTGGTGGCAGGTGCCTGTAATCCCAGCTACTCAAGAGGCCAAGGCTGGAGAATCTTTTGAACCTGGGAGGTGGAGTTTGAGCCTGGGCAACAAGAGTGAGACTCACCTCAAAAAAAAAATAAAATAAAAAATAAGCCATGATGATTAACTATTATGACTAATAGCTTTGGAAACCAAAGCAAACTGGTCAGTAAATCATCAGATACTCTCCACTGTAAAAATTATATTCAGACTAATGAAATTCTCACTCTTTTCCTTTGGTTTCTTCATTTTCCTAAATATGGTTCCTGTGATAATGACTCAGACTTTGCTGTATATTTGATATGATTATATATATTAATGATTCATTTTGACATAATTCAATCTATTGAATCTCAATATTTACATTTGCTTGCTAAAAATCTATAAACTATCTTGAGCTATGCAAATTTTAGGTATAATTTCATAACTTTTAATAAATCAATCTAATTCATATCAAAAATTTCAGATTTCTACATGCATCTATTAATATCATTGATGCCTTAAATATGATTCCATTTCAGAAATATATGAACAAAATTCGCTATCAAAATTTTATTTCTAAACATTATGATTTTAGTATAAAACCATTTCTTTTAGATGTCAACTAGAATTAAATGCAAAGGTCAGGAAAAGGCATAATGCAATAACTTCCAGGTCTATCCATCCATGTGTGTATATATGTATGTGTGTGTTCTGTATATTATTTCTAAGAGGCAAATATGTTTGATTAATGTAATTTAAATTTAATGTAATTTTTTAAAATGCAGTGATTCAGTAATCTGTTAATCTTAATTTACATGCTAATTTAAAGAAGTAAACTTGAAACATGCTATCTGTTAATATTATCTTTAGTTCAAGTTGTTGAAAGTCTGGTATTCTTTTATTCCTTTTTAAAAAAATGTTTAACAAGATCAATAGAGAGTAATGGGGAAGTTATGTCTTTTTCCCTTTTCTCATGCAATTATCTGGGAGAATTCAATGCCCACAGATCTGTAGACTGCTGAGCCATTCGTATTTCTGTCTTTCATGCCAGATCAATTACATAAGCCAGCATAACATAAGCTCCCACGGAATTAGCCAAGTTCTTCAAAAGTTGCACGTTTCGCTATACAGAATAGTGGATTAAGTTTGAAGCCGCTCTGGTCTTCATCCTGGATTTGTCATTCTTGCACTTTGTGTGATCCAGGTCAAATCACAATATATGCCTACTTGAGCATTTACAGCTGTGGAGAGAAACTGCTCTTACAGATGCTTCACGCACTACATGAAGATTTTGAGCTGAAAATAATTGAAGTCAGCATATATCTTTGCAACATATTGTTTAACAGGAGAGTAAAACTTCTAATACAAGTTTTTTATAAACTGTTTCTAATATTTAGATACAATAAAAAAGGAGAATTTTGTTTACTAAATATCAAATGCAAATCTACGAGTGACTTTTTAGTGAAAAATATTAACATTATTAAAAAGACAATAGGCTTTATATATTTTTTTGATAGTTGGATGGAAACCTGTATTTATTTATTTTTGCCAGGTATTAACACTTTACATATTGAATACTTTATTTTTCTGTTTTTCTTATTTTAAGAAAAGTTAGGAGCACTTGTATAATATTCCCATTGTCTCCATAGGTGGTATGGTATAAAGGGCAGAATTAAAATCAACACTTTCTAAATTGTGCACTTACCCCCAAAATGTACTAGTTTGGGTTGATTGAACTTAGACAAACTTTGTTACTTCTCCAATTAAATCCATTCTTACCCTATTCTGTAGTAGATAGTATAAATCTTAGCATAGATTTACAAGATCTATCTGACACATAATTCAGTAATTATGTGCCTTTCACATTTCACTATTAACTTTATATACATGATCATGAACATACATTTCAAAGTAGTAAAACAACATCTTTCATAATTTCCTCTCTTCCCGTATATTGATTTTCATTTTTATCACAGGACCTATGGGTGGTCAAAACTGCCAAATAATATCAAATTGAGACTGTATGCTGCTATTAGACATGCTAATATTAAATTTAAACAAGATAAGAGTTTAGTAAATAAGGCTAATTAGCAGTTTCCCTTTATACCCATTTTATGTGTTTTCAATTATTCCCATAGCTTGTAGAATAAAATCCCATCTCTTCAGTATCATTTATTAATAACCTAGAGTCTGTCTTTCTTTCCATATTTACATCTGCCAACTTCTATTTTGCAGTACTATCTAATAAGCGTAAACTACATATACTTTCTCAAATATTCTAATAGGGTATCTATTTGCCGATTCAATTTGCTTCACTGGTGTAGCTTTCCCTCTCCACTCACTTTCTTCAGTTGGAAGACATCAGCTCCTCTGGAATGGTAACTTGGCCTTTTAGACAGAGACAGGTGCCCTTCTATCCTCCTTCTTAATATCTCTTCCAACATTGTATTAAATTTATCTCCTTATATGTCTCTCATGCTGGAATATAGACTTTGTATGGATTACATCATCCTACACCTACTAGTTCCCTAGTAAGTAACTCTAAATGGAAATGAGTTGATTGGTTGTAACACTAGTCTAATCAATGCCATTCAGCACACGGAATAAAAATACATAGACTGTTACAAAGTCATAATTAGCCAAAAAATGTTCTATTAATTGAATTAGCTAGTATATTGGTAAAAGTTAATTGAACAACTCATGGTTTCAATCTTTTTAACAAAAAAAATCTAAAATGCATGTTATTAAGGTGTATGTCTGTGTGTGAATACATCATGGACGTGGTAACGTCTTTCAGGTGATTTATTATCGAAATTCTGTCACTTAATACATGCACATTCTGTAGATTTTTATTACATGTGATTTTGAGTTAGTTGTTTTGTTCTTAATTTTCTCTGTCCAACGACTTATAGATGCATAATGACATAAGTGCCTCCTATATCAGTCCTTCACTTAGTCAGCAATCTTGGTCAGAATGGGCTCACTATCATTAAGAGATATAAGAGGAATAAGAATAAAAAGAGTATGTACCATCCTTTTAAAAACTTGATAAAACAATACATTTCACTGCTACTCATATTTTATTTGCCAGGGTTTGGTAACATCACTCTTCAAAAAATGTTTGAAAATGTTATATTTAAATGGAAAATAATTTTTAAGTCATGAATGAAGGCAATAGCACATGCTGGGCATCTGCAAGCAGATATAAGGAGTAGTGTCCCAATACACAGCAAGTACCTACTGGTCAATATTGGTATCAATATGATTTATATCACTATTCTATTGCAGCCTAACAAATTACCACAATATTTGGGGTCACAAACAAAACAAATTCATAGAGGAAAATCTCATTTATTTTCAATAAATGTTTATGAAACTGTGTTTTTGTGATGGTCGTATTTTTCTAAAATTAAACTTTTTTTTGCATAAATTCAATTATTTATGTGCTACTCTCAAAAAATGTACTTCTTTTCAAATACTTTAAATAGCTGTGAAGCTGATAATCATGCGTCATGTCCTCCTCTTTTCACACAATGAAGCATTTCAAAAGGAAAAACAGATCAGATACATTAAACTCTTTAATTGTGCATGTATGTTTTCTAACTCTAAAGAAATGGCTACAGATTTATGTATTTTGTTATGTCAATTGAATGTATATGAAGTGTTCATGTCTCATTTCAAACATCAAAAGGAAACCCAATGAATATTTCAAAGTTTCAACCTCTAATATTTGTTAATTCTAAAAATAGTTCCATCTTTTTCTCTTTCTCTAGAAATTGAAGAGAGGTGGTAGTGATAATATATAAAACACAAGTTACTATTAAAGTGTTCACCTATATAAACATCCATATTAATGTGGTTTTCAATTTAATAAAATAAATAAATAAAGTGTTTTCCTAGGTAAAAGAACCCCATTGAAATTTAAATAACAATAATTTTAGCTCAAATATAGAAAACATTACAAACACAAAGGAAACACTCTATTTTACAGTTCATAAAGAACAATGATAGCTGCTTCTAGCTTGGATCACTAAATAATACTGTAGAATGTCTGTTTCAGTAGGTAGCGAGTCAGACATAAACAGGGCAGGAGAGGCCCCCCACCACCAACAACCAGGAATGTCAGGTGACCATCAGGTGACTGTCAGGTGACCATCAGGTGACTGTAAGGTGGTTTGTTAAACCACCTTAAAAATCTTAAAATAATAATAGGTTGCAGCCACTGCCAACAAAAGGCAGTCTCCCAATAGCTAGGAAAAACATGAAACTGGTCATCAGTAGCTTCCCAATAAGATCTTAAGAGTTGGTATTTTTTAGTAGAGACGAGGTTTCACCATGTTGGTCAGGATGGTCTCGATCTCATGACCTTGTGATCTGCCCACCTCGGCCTCCCAAAGTGCTCACATATGCACACTAACATGCAAAATGGCAGAGTTTATCTGATATACAACCTTCTAGGGACATTTGGCTGGTAAGGGAAGAATACCTCAAGTGAGCATGCGTAAAACTCCAGTAAACACACTGTGCATGCTCATCTCCCAACTGCTAAGAGGCCACTGAGTGTATGGACAGCCCATCCCAAAGGGAAGAATCAGGGGAGAAGGGACACAAAACCTCAGCAATATGTAAACATATGAAACCCCAAGTCAAAAGGTCAAAGCATGCACTTGTCCTTCAAGTCACCCACTTGGCCCTCTTCCAAATATACTTTCCTTTCCTTTGTTCCTGCGCTAAAGCTTTTTTACACACTTTCTCTGCTGCTCTAACACTTGCCTCAGTCTCTCTTTGTGCTTTATTACCCTCCATCAGACTCTTTCTTCTGAGGAGGCAAGAATTGAGATTGCTGCAGACCTGTGTGGATCTGCCGCCATTAATATATTTTGGTTCCGTGTGACTCAGATAACTCCCACCATTAACATGTCCAGGGAAGATGCATTAATGCTCTCTACGAGAAGTACACTGGATTATCAAAAGTATATTTCCTGTGACTATATACAGAAGTGGCCCTGGTCACATTGATTTGTAATGCAAACAGCCATTTTAGATCAAATTGGAGTACGATGGTGCTAAATATGTTAAATTTAGCCAGTTAATATGATTTATGGACTAGATATTCTGAGCTCACAGCATCCAATGCTGAGTTAATTTTTTTCTAATCAGTCTTTGTGGAGAAGACTTAGACTGTCTTATCACAAGATCAGAAATATTAAATAAATAGCATTTATTAAGCATTTGTTATAAGCCAGGAATATATTAGTGCTTTTCATGCATGGTTTCATTAATCCACAAAATTCCTTAAGGATTGTAGTGTTACTTTCCTGTGGGTAAGGGTTGGAATGTAACAAAAGATCATTTAGCTGGTGTTAGAGTTGGAGTTTGAACTGAGTATCATCTCCTTTTCAAAAGGAGTTGGCTTGACCTATTGCAATAAGTGCATTGGTAAGAAGCAATAATAAGAGAAAGTTCAGCTATATTGTTTAATCCCACTGAAAAAGGACAAATCCTGATGCATATATTTCCTGCTGGGATCAAATTTCTTTCAGTCAGATACAAAGGAAAACCTAAGCATCATGGGAACTTCATCACTTTCCCAAAATAACACATAGATTGAGGATCACAACAGATTTTGATTCAGTTGGATAGGAAGAGATCCCTAAACCTTGGAAAAAGAAACACCTCCATAGCCTGTGTTTGTTCTGTCCTAAATGGTGTATTCAATATTGGTTCTTATCTTTTGGAGTTTCTTTGGACTGTTTTGGAGTTGCCTACCAACTTTCCTACACCTTCCATTCATATTGGCCTTGTCTGAAATAGTATCCCAATTTATTGTGGAATAGTCAGTGTGGTGCGGTATTTTTGTTGTTGTTGCTGTCGTTCAGATATGTGAGAAATCTAGCAAACTCCACAGAGTATATTTATATAAGGCTTTTTTTTTTTAAAGGTAAAACATACAGAACAGCAATAAAAGTAGAATTCAGAGAAGCATCAAAAGTCTGAGAGATAATCTTTACACACCTGAATTGTGCTGAAGCTCTGGCTGAACTTCCAAGTCTGTGCCAGGAATCTCAGCTTCAGAAACCATCTTGGAAAAGCTCTCAGTAGTTCTTTAAGTGGTCAGTCCAGGCTGGGCAAAGAATTTGAGCCAGTTGCAAACCAGTAAAGAAACTAACCCTGCTTGGGCAGGATTGTCAGGAGAATTTCTGAGGTGATATATATATATATGACACTAGTAAAGTTTGCAAAGGTTGTTTAAATTCAATGGTCTGTATTTTGTTTTTATTTTTAAATTTCTTAAAGAGGAAGGGTCTTGCTAGGATGTCCAGGCTTGTCTCCTGGCCTCAAGTGATATTACTGCCTATCTGAGCCTCCCAAAGCACTAGGATTACAGGTTTCAGCCACTATTTTCAGCCTGCTCTACTTTAAATATCTATGAAAATTCTACGTCTGAGCCTAAAAAATCCTTGGCTCACCTAGTTAACAGTGACAAATAAACATGTGAACAGTTCTTGTGAATCTGATGGGCCAAATTGATATTGGCTTACTTATTTTAAATATGGATCACATATGTACACTCTGCCATGATTCTAAAATGCCACATGTAAGCTCAAGGTTTTATAGGCCAATTAGACATTTATCCAATCCTAGTTAAGCATAAGAGCCAGAAATACTGTCTTGAAAGACACGTCGGAAGAAACATTTGGCTGAAGTTCTGAATATCCCTTTTCAATTTCCAATACACATTCCAGAATTAAGTCCAATTATTTAATGTGTCATCAATTTCTTGTTTTGTGTATATTGTCCTTCCATTATCAACTTTAAACATAATATTAGTGATATTGTTTTGTGATCATGTTGGCCAAAAGCCAGTACAACTCTACAAATCAACAGGAAATATTCAAAAGCAGTCCAAATTATTACTTTTCCTCACAATGTGAGATTAATACTACCAGGTACAATGAATAATCTCATTGCTAATTTGAATAAGATTAAATTTTAGATCAGTCTTCACAAGACATTAATAAGCCCACAGTTAAATCAGGGTTCACAAACATCAAAGAAGGGAGTTACAAATGTGGAAAGGGGAAGAACTAGAATAACCTCTGTGGTCTGTGATTTGCTTTGAACAGATCATTTACAAACTTGTAGGCTTTAAATATAATTGGTAGATATCACTAGCTGTATCTGCTAAGAGCATATAGAAACAAAGGAACTCTGATACCATGGTCACGTGTAGGCCACAGATCTTGGTTTGCATGTTCCATTCTCCAGGGTTCCTTGAAGAGAGGGTTGACATGAAATAAGTACACAAATGTAAATTTATTTTATAAAGGAAGAAATAAAGGATTGGAGAGGTTATGTCATTTACACAAAGTTACAGGCATCAGTAAGTGTCAAGGAGAGCATGGGTTTCTCATTAAAACAGCACACCGTGGGCCCAAGTGTCTGGGTTAAGATCTCCATATTCTTCACTTGCCAGTTTTGACACCTTGCTCAACTTCCATCTACCAGTCCTCAATTTTCTTAGAGGAAAATCTGTCTAAAAATAATGACATCTGTCTCATAAGTAGAGTTGTTGTTAGGAGCCAACTGAGATATAATAATATGTGCAAAGTACTAAAAACACAGAACACTGTAATTAATACATAGGGGTTGACATTTTATTGTCACTATAATTTTTCTTATTATGATGACAGTTTTATAATATGAAACCATGCCTATCTGAATTAACAGTATATTCACATTCTATGAAAAAATTCCCACTGGATTAAAGCAAGCACATTACCAATGAGGATTAGCAAATGGATTTAAATGTCTCATGTAATGTTAGTGAGAAAGTAAACAGAACTGACCTAAATAGTATGGAGTTTAAGAATTGAAGAGGAGTGGGAAGACTGGTTTGACAGACAAGTTGGGACCAGAATATACTGATCTGTGAGAATGAACTATGTATGACTATTGCAAGAGCATTTTTAGATAGTTTAGCTTCATATCAATATGCAAGATATTTTGTTGTGGGGAGGGAAAGGAACGGTCTTTATGCTATATATCGATAAAAAATAGTCACTGAATAATTAATAATACCTAAATGGAATTGGAAAAACTCAAAGAAGGCCTCATAAATTCAAAATCATTGGCAGTGAATTCAAATACAAAATAGAAACATGTCAGAACTGTAGAATATATAAATGTTTTAATTTTAGCTTTATATAGTAACTTAAATTGATCTAATAAATGATTTCATGTGGAGGCCCTGTAGGGTGTGACTTTAATTGATATGTGACTAATTTGCATGATTAGATATCCTTTGTTTTATATAAAGAATTGATGTGCTAAAATTATTGCAAGTTTCTCCTACTGGGTATTTTTAATTGTCTCCTTTGGAATCTTTATGCTGTTAAATTACTTAGCCATTTTTTCCCTAGTGCAATGCAAGAAAAAAAAATTTACAAAGACAAAGTAAGAGATCAAAAATTACTGTAACTATTTAAATATAGTTTCATTTTTAAAAAGCTAGTAATGACAACATAATATTCATTTATATTTTATATTTTGTTGTTTTTCCTTTCCATTTTCTGCTGGCACACTGCCAAGTACCAAAATGTTAGAACAGGAAAAAAAGGAGAAGAATTAAAGGTTTGGAATAATGAGGAAAATGGACAATCACTCATAGATAATTGAGAGTGAACTTTATATCACTGTTAAAAGTAAGGCAACATCATTATCCCTATACTTCTGCAAAAATATGCATGGGTTACTTAGAGGTATTTCTACTCTTACTTATTAAAGCATGGACCACTGATCTCTAGAAGAGAATAGCTAAATTTGGGAGTTTAATGAAGGTTTAAATGAGAGAAATTAAGGAATGAAACTTACCAAACCTTGCATGTGAAACTTCTTTTGACCTAGAAGCACTACTTGTAATTCTGCAAAGTCAACAAAATGCATGTAAATGGGAAGGAGTGTATTACTAAACATAATTTGGTCCATTTTATTTTGAAATTCTTGTTCTCTTATTTTAAATTTCTTTTTATAGTAAATACAAAAGTCAAAAGTTTTGCTAGTTAAAAGATACAGTGGTGGCCAGATCCCAAAAATAAACAGCATGAAATTTAGAATTTAAAAAAAAACACAATAAGGTATAGATAGTCTAATAAAAAGAGTGCCTATTTCTCAAAATATACACATTTTTTTCTTTCTAAATAGAAATCCAATAATACACCCATTCCTAAGTATTATTATGGTTTCTTAAGAATGGGGACTTCTATGATGCCCCCATGTCCTAGTCTCTTATTTTCACTCTGTGACAGTCATCAGGAAAATAAGATTAACCAAATACTGTAGTTCCAAACACAATACAGTGTAAATGCAAATACAAGGAAACAAATAACTGGTCTTCTAAAAATTTTTGACAGGCCTTAGAGCTACTCATAAAGTAATTTGATTTTGAATCACCATTTTATCTGTGGTAGTGTTTGTGTGTGTACTTACAGTTGGGTGGTATAACATCTATCACATTCTAAGTCTCTTCACGTATTTTTTGTTCCACTTTCAAGTTTTTCTTTTGTTATCTTTAGTAGGAAAAATCACAAGAACTGTGGACATTTTTGAAAGAAGCCATTAGAAATATAGAGCGGGGTTTGACTAACTCTAGCTAAGATATTGAGCAAAACAATATCTATACTTTTGAGGTAATGTTGAGAAATTCAATCTTGGAAGAATCAGTTTTGATAATTTTGGTAGAAATTAGATCAATTTTTACATGTAAGATCAAAATAATATTTTGTTAGTTATCTTAAGTCATGTCCTGTGATCCAACTGTTTTTGAAAAATTCAGTCCATAAATCCCCTTCTGTCTATTCCACTGTACTCCTTCCTACATGACCCAAATGCAGGGCTAGGTTTGGGAATATCAACAAAATGAATAAGAGCCCAGTCGCTCATGCCAGTAATCTCAGTGCTTTGGGAGGCTGATGTAGGAGGGTTGCTTGAAGCCAGGAATTTGTGTTGAGTATGAAACAAAGTGAGATCTGTCTCTACAACAAAATAAAACAAAAACACATTAGCTGGAAGGTTGAGGTGGGAGGATCACTTGAGCACAGGAGTTTAAGTCTGCAGTGAAATACAATTATGTCACTGCACTACGGTCTGGGTGACAGCATGAGGTCCTGTCTCAAAACAAACAAATAAATAAGCAAAAAATAAATATAGCTTTCCTTTTTTACTTTATTATTATTTTAATTTTTATTTTTATTGTACTTTAGGTTCTGGACTACATGTGCAGATCATACAGGATTGTTGCATAGGTACACACATGGCAAGGTGATTTGCTACCTCCATCCCCCCATCTCCTATATCTGGCATTTCTCCTCATGTTATCTCTCAAATAACAATCTTGTAGAGTCATCTGAAAACAAAACAAATCAAAACAACAAAGAAAAAACCCAGATAATTACAAAACTGTTGGATAAATATGATGATATTATTAATTACAGAGTTTCAGGGGAGTGCAGGGGGTGTGGGTGTTTGGTGTTAACTGAGGTGCTAGAGACCTGGGAAAGAATAGAACTGAAACTTGGTGGGCAAGTAAAGTCAAAAGATGGGAGGAAAACAGGCAGGAATTCTAGGCACAACAGTGTGGATGCAACAGACCTGAGACGTGAGAAAACGTGATGCATTGGGAGCATTTAAAATGAATTCACTTAGCTGGAGAATAGAATGTTTTCAGAAATATATGAACATACATGTAAAAATCACATATATGATTTTCAAAAAAAAGAAAAAACTTGCCAGGCAGAAAGGATATATTACTTTGATCCACATTTCATTTAATAAAACAGTCACTCTGAGAGGGATTTGAATGTTTTATAAGTCTTCAATCATATTGCTAGGTTTTGAACTCATTTTCTTCCATTACCATAAAAAACAAGTTAAGTATAGAAATAAATACTGAAAGATACTGAAGAAGTTTTAAAGCATGGGACATAGTAATAAAACTTGATGCTTACATGCCAGATGCTGATAAAAGCTTTCCATATATTATTAAAATCATCTTATCCTCACCACCTATTAAATAAGTACTATAATTATCACTATTTTGTGGATTAGGAAACCAAGACATAGAGAGATAAACCCTCACTAATTTCTTCTACCTAATGATTAGTGAACTAAGGCATGAATCCAAACAGTTTAGCTCCAAATCCCACACTCTTGTTTGCTGAACTACTGCTTGTCTATTTTACCATATAATTTGTATAAGAAGTCAATGATTACAAAATAGTGTAAGATAATCACAATTAAGGGGAGTACTTTTATATAGACTCAACCTGTAAAATTTAGAGAGGAGGGGCTTAGTATTTGGGATTGAAACAGTTGGTATTGAAAATGGAGGAGTTAGCAAAATAATTGGCATTCATGAGTAATGTGGTGCTCTGCCTTGATCCTCCCTCAGAACGGAAGTATTACCCCACCTTCCACTGTTGGGAATCTTGTCTGCTGAAGGTTGGGAACTAACTCCTTCCTTTGGAATTGCCCATATCTGAAGGGAGCTGCCTCACTCAGAGTTAGACAAAGTTATACCTCTTTTTATGTAGCGACCACAAATGATGATTGATTGATGAGGTATACAGTCAAGTTAAGGAACCTACCCAAGGTCACAAAAACTCAAAATGGGTGAATATGATCCCATGCTGGGTTAACTCAAAGTCCAAGACATTTTTCTTTTACTATATTTTCTCCTATAACTAAACTTTATGGATGAAAGTAGTTATTTTATAGGGACTGATAAATTTATGTACATCCATTTTATGCAATCTTCAGACCTCTGTCATTTCAATGTGGTTTCATAAATAAGTTTTCTTTAATCTTTAACATAGACCCCAAATACAAAAGAAACAAGGAGTGATATAAAAGGATGAAACTATTTGACATTGAAACATGGGATCATAAATAGTATCCTGTGTTGTATATTAAAAATATATATATACATAAAGGTACATATATTTTGTAGCTTAATATGTGTTTTTGAATTGAACATAAAATGTTGTGAATCTATGTGTCATAGAGATGAGAAGAATCTTTTTGAGCATCTAAGCTGTACTTGGTAAATAGTAAGAATCAGTGGCACTGAGTCTAAGATTTTATGTGTCACTGGATCTTTTATAGTTGTTGAAAGAACTGGAATATCTATTATTTGAAATACTGTATATAAAAGAAAGTATATCAGTTGTACTTCAACTGCTTCTCCTAGAAAATCTTAATAATATTGCTAAGCCTTTAAACAAAGCTGTTGTTTTGTTTTTTTCAGAATTTTACCTGCTGTTGAATCAAGACATTTCCTTGTTCCATTCAACAACAACTAGTAAGGCTCAATAAGGTAATAGTTTGAGCAATTGAGAAACTCCATATGGTGTGTTTCTAGCTGACAGCATGAATTCTAGCTTGAGGGCTCTGATCTATGAAACCACACATTATGATCAAAGCAGTGTTCACTGGCAATCATGATGGGAATCCCTGTTTATAGAATTGCAGCCTTGTGAAATATTTGCATAGGTCAAAGAAAATTAAAAGAACTAATTCCAGTGAGGGCTACCTTGCAAGGCCCACTTAAATAGAACTGTTACTGCAGCAATTATTTGCCCCTCTATCAAAGGCACTGCAGCACTGGGCTCCAGGTTTATGGAAAACTACATATGTCATAAAACAGCTGCTCTTTCAGATACATGTTCAGTTACAAAGGAGTACTTTTAACAGTCGAGTAATTCAGTGAACACTGACTTTAAAATACTCATGAACTGCCCCTGGAGTCAGTGAATTCTGGAAACTTTTTAACAAGTCATATATTAATTTGATATATTAATTATATTAAAAAATGAATAAATAGCAATCTGTCCCTCAAAAATCTAGAAAACTTTTAAATATCCTCTAGTAGTAAAAATTATGTTTTGAATTTTTGAGGTTATGTTACATTTAGTCATATAAGCTAAGAAAATACTGTGTATTATTGCCCTTAAAATGTCCAATTATTTCAGTGAGTGCTATTGTATCACTTTCTTTATTTGTAGAAAAGATAAAATGTATGACTGTACTATGATTGTCTTTTAAACACAATTTACATAAATAATTATTGTTTTAACTCTGAGTTTGATTCTCGTGACAGCACTTCCTTAGAGGAGATACTATAATGGGCATAATTAAATCAATTATAGTTTCCTTGGCATTAAACGTTATAGTTGCTAATAGCAATCAACCAATGCATATGCAGTTTGAACTCACCTCTGTAAAAATTAAATTAGTCCATGTGTTGGAAATGGGCATCACTAATTTATAGACACACATTATCATATAAAATATATTCTATATCTACCTATATATACAACATAGGAACAGAAACTCTTAGTAATGTGATGAATTTAGTGAATATCTAAAAAATAACAGTGACTGGCACTTATTAACATTCATCCAATGTGTCAGGTCCAAAATATTTTATATGAGTTAACTTGATTAATCTTCACTCCAAATCTGTGAAGTGAATATTATTATTTTCCTGTTTTGTAGAGATGACTAAGATTCAGGAAGGTTGAGTACTTTGCTCTAAAGACTAAGTGAAGGTTAACAAGTAATAAAGGGAGGGTTGAAATGTGGCTTTCTCTCACTAGAGTCACATTCTTATCCTCTATATTAAGGTGTTTGCTGATCCTCAAACCTAAAAGCAGGAGGCCCATGTTTTGGTACTGTCTCTACTGAATTGTTTCTAGGTAACCGGAACAAGTCAGTAGCCTATCAGGCCTCAGTTTCGTCAGATGTCAAATAAGGGGATCAGACTGGGCACTTTCTCTCCCAATATCCTGGAATTTAGAAACATAATTCTCTCTGACCATGTGATAATCTATGGCTAAGGCAAATATGACAACAAAGTCTCGCTATGTTTTAGACATTCACAGTAGAAATTCATGGTTAGTTCTCAATATATATTGACTCAGCATACTGGGGAGAGAAAAACAAAAATGTAAATAAGTTATTACACTGTATCATAGAAGTTGTTAATTTCAGTGGAGGAAAACAAGATAAAGAAGGGATGGAGAAGTGTGGGGGTGGAGATGAGGGTTAAAATAGGGAAAAATGAACTGTGGGAGTGCTATTTGAAGATAAACTTGAAGAACCTGAAGAAGGAAGCCATGGAAAACATCTGCGAGGAAAGAATGCTAGATATAAGGAAGAAGAACTCAACTCAAGACAGGAGTGTGGCCAGTGTGTTACGTGAACACTAAGGAAGTCAGTACAGGTACAGCTTGACTTACAATAAGGTTGTGTTCCAATAAATGCATCGTAAAATTAACATACTGTATGTTGAAAATGCATTTAATGTACTTAAACTGTTGAACACCATAACTTAGCCAAGTCTACCTTCATGAGCTCACAACACTTACATTAGCCTAAAATTGAGCAAAATCATTTAATGCAAAGCCTATTATGTAATAAAGTGTTGAACACCTGATGTAATTTATTTAATATTGAATCAAAAGTGAAAAACAAAATTATGGTATGAGTACTCATTCTTTATGTACACAGCTGAAAGCACACTGAGCCTAAAGAATGTCTGAAATATTGAATTAAAATTAACTGCTGGATGTTGAGTACGTTATAGTGAAAAGGTCTTCAGTTTCTCCCTTCTGTGATAAAGTTCAAGAATGGCTGGTAGAAGTCACCGGAGCCTCAATACTTGTTGATGGTTTAGCATGCAAAGATTTAGGAAGATATCAGTTATTGGTTGTTTATCCTCGAGATTGTGTGGCTAAGAGCTGCAGCTTCACTGTCACTTCCCAACATTGCAAGAGAGTATCATACTGCATATTGCTAGCCCAGGAAAATATCAAAATTAAACATTTGAAATACAGCTTTTATTGAATGTATGTAGCTCTCACCATCATGAAGTTGAGAAATCACAAGTCAAACCATTGTAAGCCTAGAATTATATGTATAATTAGAGTGGTGAGAGACAGAAAGCAGTAAGAGTTGAATTCAGGGAAGTAACAGGGGCAAGACTGAGTTAAGCCTTGGAAGTGAAGGAAATGGGAAGCCATCAGTAGGTTTGGATTAGAGGAATAAAATTTTCTGACTTAAGTTTTGACAATATTATTCTGACTATATGTTGAGAATTGATAAACCCTTTTGTAGGCAGAGCTACCATAAAGCCAACATAACTCTATCTCTAGAGCATGAGCGGGCAAAGGATGTGGCCCAGATTAAAAGAAACAAACCTCTGGTTTCTGTAAGAATGTGGACCATTGGGATATTCTATCAAAAACACCTGCATCATTACAAGAAATATAATTCGTGTAAAGAACACAATATAATTGTGCAGATACTGCCAACTCTATATAATTTGACATCACTTGCAGAATCCTCAGCAGGCTGTACTTTCAAATATTTACTTAGAATAACATCAATAACTGTTACAGACCATGTAAAATATAAAACCTGAAATGATTTCTTTCACTACAAGAGAGGGCACTTATACTCTGGGAAAAGTGCCTTGTGAACTCTCGTTTAGATTAACTAGGCCACAGAAGAATTCCAACAGTATTTGGGCATTTCAAAAGCTATGTTTAAGGCAGATCATTTGGAAACAATGAGCTACCAATGATTAATGCCTACTAATAAAATAATCAATTTGTACTTGCGGAAGAAATATAAAAAGAAAAGAGATATGATAAAGGCCAAAATTATTTTTAAAGTTTGTATAAAAGAGAATGACTAAGTTAGCCTTCTTTTTTTTTTTTTTTTTTTTAGATGGAGTCTCACTCTGTCACCCAGGCTGGAGTGCAGTGGTACGATCTTGGCTCACTACAACCTCCGCCTCCTGGGTTCAAGTGATTCTCCTGCCTCAGCCTCCCAAGTAGCTGGGACTACAGATGCATGCCACCACACCTGGCTAATTTTTGTATTTTTAGTAGAGATGCGTTTCAACATGTTGACCAGGCTGGTCTTGAACTCCTGACCTCAGGTGATCCACTCGCCTCAGCCTCCCAAAGTGCTGGGATTACAGGTGTGAGCCACCACGCCTGGCCAAAAATTAGCTTTGTTTCTGAATGAACTTTGCCTTTAGACTTGTTAGCTCAAAAGCCCCGCTTGCTTTCTTTGTGACACCATCATTTAACTGCAACAAATCAAATTTGTCTGATAGCTCTGCTTGACAGGAACCATAAGTAACTGCAAGGAGGTCTGACTGCAGCTGTTGCTCTCCTATAGCACGCAGTTGTGCTGTGTCATTTGAATTTTTGCTTCAATGCATCTTTAAAACATTTCGGTGGAGTAACCTGATTAAAGTTGTGTCCTGGCTGTTCACTTGACTGCTGATTCTTAAGCCTCCTACTGCTAGACACAGCCCACAAGTATTAACCCCCGAAGAAATGTTTTTCAGAACAAAATACTTATAAAAATGCATTTCTAACAGTCTTCATTTCATTAATCCCCCAAATTTTTATCACCAATATCTGAGTATTTCTGTCTACTCACTTTGGATTAAATGCAGCCTATTTGCCAAACGAAATCTGTCCTCTTAATAAGCTTTTGTTCATTGAATTACACTCTGATTCTTTCTTTGCTATCCTCATTCTTTGTCATTATGCCTTTTGTAATAGTTTCACTCACAGTCTGTGCATGCTCTCCTTGGGATATTTCAAGCACTTCCAGTATATATTTTCAGCTAGGCTGTCAAAGCCTTCACATAAAAGTATAATACAGTTATATGTGTGTGTCACATAATGATGGGGATATGTTCTGAGAAATGCACTGACAGGCAATTTTGGTTTTGTGTGAACCTCATAGAGTGTACTTGCACAAACCTACATGGTGTGGTCTACTATACACCTAGGCTACATGGTATAGCCTATTGCTCCCAAGGTACAAACCTATATAGCATGTTACTGTACTGTACTGAATACTGTAAGCAATTTTAGCACAATGGTAAGTATGTGTGTGTCTAAACATATCTGAACATAGAAAACAGATAGTAAAAATATGGCATAAAATATTTTTTTGGTACCTATCTAGGGCACTTACCCTGATTGGAGGTTTTAGGACTGGAAGTTGCTTTAGGGTGAGTCAGTGAGTGAGTGGGAGGTGAATGTGAATGCTTAGGATATTACTGTATACTACTATAGACTTTATAAACGCTGTATACTTACGCTGCACTACATTTATCAAAGAATATATTTCTTCAATAATAACCTCAGCTTTCTGTAATTTTTTGCTTTATAAACTTTTGACTCTGAATATGTTTTATCCTTTTGCAATAATACTTACAAACACGTTGTACAGATATATAAATTTTTTTCTTTATATCCTTAGTGTAAATTTTCCATTTGTGAATTATCTTTATTTTTTATGTTTTATGGTTTAATCTGTTTGGTTAAACACTGAGACACAAACACACACATTAGCTTAGGTCTGCACAGTGTCAGGATTACAGATACCACTGCCTTCCACATCCACATTTTGTTCCACTGGAAGGTCTTCAAGGGCAGTAATGCACATGGAGCTGTCATCTCCTTTGAGGACAATATCTTCTTCTGGAAAACCTGTTGATCTGCCTGCAGCTGTTTTAGAGTTAACTGCTTTTATTTTTAGTTAGCATTATCAAGTATTATGTTCTATACATAGTTGCATGTGCCAGATTTTATTGGACGGTCAGTATGGTAGGTTTGTTTACTAAATCAAATCACCACGAATACATGAGTATTGTGTTGCACTGTGACATTACAATGGCTACAGTATGACTAGGTGTCAAGAATTTTTTATCTCCATCACAATCTTATGGGATCACCACCAGTCTGTTATTGACTGAAATGGCATCATGTGGCATATATATATATACATTCAGAAAATATTTGCAGGGTTGAATATATTTTGGGGAATCACAAAATGACTTTATCTGATATGTATCACCCACTGTCCTATAGATTGGCTGCACAATTGGTATAACCTCATATTTTGTGTATTACATGGAGAATTAATATTTCATAGAGAACAACATCTCACCAAAAAAATGCCGTCTTTCTTCTACGGTGTCCCTCTTTCTTATGTTGGTGTTGGCAATTCTCCCCATCGTCACTCATTCTAGCTATAACTAGCCCTTAACTTTTCTGAGCCTTCACTTATCATTTTTCATCTCATTTCAAAATATTTTCCTTTTACTGTGCTAAACAATTTAGCATATTTTAAAAATTTAAGCACTCATTCAGATTTGCTCCACCACACTTGCTAAATTATTACTTTTTTCAAAGCTCTACTGCTTTCAATGACCTTTTCTTGGTCAAATTGAAGTTCCAGGCATAGAAAACCTGTGTTTTAGAAAAAAAAAAATTTCAAAGTCTTCTTGAGATGAGACAAACACATTTAGAGAAGTTACGTGACAGCTGAATTAAATAAGGTAAATAGTAAAGACAACAAAATAGGTAAAATCTTTAATATTTTTTGTAATGAAGTTAATTGTAGATGAATACAAAAGAAGTAATATTGGTACATAAAGATAACCATATTGGGAAAGTCATTTGGTAAAATAGTTGAATAATCTACTGCACATGAGCAAAAAAACCTTTATACCTGGGTCTTCCAGGACCCTGAAGAAAATGCATTATGAGAAAAATATGAAAGCAGCATTTAGAGAAACTGCACCTCCCTTAAGGACTGCCTGAAATAGCCTAAATTAAACATAATGCATATATTTCAAGGAATATAAAATAAATAATTATTCCATATTTCTATATTAAAACAGAAAAGAAAATCACAAATGCTTGGTTTGCTAAAAATAGTGAAGTAAGATCAACTATAACATTGTCTAAAAGCTGGGTAACTGCACCGTAAAATTGAAAAAAGTGATAGCATCTGAATTTTATTTGAGAGGTTGCTGACTTAGAAGTTCCGTCTGTTCACCAGTGAGCCAATCTATTATCAAAGATCTTTACTTACAGAACAAATGACTGGGACAAGTTCAGCTACTCAAATCCAGTTTTGCTTTTCCAATTATTCTTACTCACTGGGTGGCAGAGATTTTCTCAAAAGACAAGAATAGACTGTAAAATCATTCTGAAAAAGACAAAATATAGAGAGGTAAAGATACTTGCAGTAAAATAATTATCATAGAATTAATATCACAAATATGTAAAGAACACATAAAAATAAATCATAAGGCAAAAGCAATTGGATAAATAATATATATATTTAAATAAATTTTGTATCTTTATCTATTCAGATAATTGCAAATTAAACTTGCCATAAGATTAATTAAAATGAATGTCTTTTAACATCAAGCACAAATATTCCAATAATTCAACTTCGAGAGAAACTCTAACATAAGTGCACAGAAAAGATGCTCATAGTAGCACTGTTTGAAATATTGAAAATGTGGGAAAAAGTTATTGCCTCCTGGTAGATAACAAGGTCAATAAATTTGTAATTGACTCACAAAATGGAAAATTTCATAGCAGTTAAATGAACAAATTAGGGCTATAGGTCTCAGAATATATTATTATTTAGTTAAATGTCACAAAAAATCACAAGTTACAAGAAGAATACTATATTATATATCATATTAAATTTTAAAGTACATATTTTATGTTATTCACATTTAAATACAAAGAAAGTAAACATTCTAAAATATGAAAAAGGGTGATAGTATAGTAGATAGTAGAGTAAAAAGAACTTAAGACAACATATTTAGTATAACTGTTATTCCAGAGTTGAAAGGAGAAAAAGATAGTTGAGTATCTTGTGCACATTTTATTTTAAAAAATGTACTTGTAGAAAATATGTGTATATGGTTAACATTGTTTTACTCTTGGTGGTAAGAGAAACAATAGATATATTAAAAAAAAAAAAAAACATAAAGACAGGACAAATGCACCAAAAAAATTTTAAGAGAGCAAATGGATGGGGTAATATAATAGGCATCTGGTATTTAGAGAGAGCCCATAAGGACGAATATTTCCACAAAGGTCAGAGTGAACTGGATATTCTGGGAAAATCAAATCAGTCAGAGTAAAGACAAGTGAAGTTGTAAGCTTTCTCTTTCTTTATTTAGCTTTCTCTTCCCTCCCTCCTTCCCTCCCTCCCTCCCTCCCTTCCTTCCTTCTTACCTTCCTTAATTTTGAGACAGAATCTCACTCTGTTGCCCAGGTTGGAGTGCAGTGGCACAATTTCAGCTCACTGTAAACTCTGCCTCCCAGGTTAAGTGATTCTCCTGCCTCGGCCTCCCAGTTTGCTGGGACTACAGGCATGAGCCACCATGCTCAGCTATTATTTGTAGTTTTAGCAGAGATGGGGTTTCACCATGTTGGCCAGGGTGGTCTCAAACTCCTGACCTCAAGTGATCTGCCCACCTCCGCCTCCCAAAGTGCTAGGATTACAGGCATAAGCCACAACTCCTGGAAATAAGATTTCCTGATGTTGTTTGAGGAACATCAAGCATGGATATCTGAGTAAGGTGAATATTAAGACAAATGAAGCCCTCCTGACTATAAGTGTTTGGGATTTTGTTCAAAATGTTATAGGTTATCTATTTCTCAAGTGAGTTTTACCAGTTTGTGATATTAAAAAACTGTTCTATTTCATGCAGGTTACAAAATATGTGGACATAGATTTATTTGCAGTTTTTTTCTTATCATCATTTTAATATTAATGTAATCAGTAGTCATGACATCTTTTTTTTTTAATTTTTAATACTGGTAGTTTGTATCATCTCTCTTTTTTCCTAAGGTTAGCCTCATAGAACTTTATCAATTTTATTGATCTTTTTCTCAAAGAACCATTTTTTTATTTTGTTAATTTGCTATATTGTTTTCCTGTTTTCAATTCCATCGATTTGTGCTACATGTTTTATTACTTTTATTCAGCTTGAGTTAGGTTTAATTTCTCTTCTTCCTCTAGTTTCTTGGTATATAAGTTTAATTATTTTATATCCCTCATCTTCCCTAATATAGGATCGTAATGCTATAAATTTCAGTTTAGAGACATTTCTAGTTCCATCTCATAAATGTTGGTGTTATGTTTCATTTTCATATGATTTTCATTTTTAAAATGATTCTTGAGATTCCTTTGACTCATGAATTATTTAAAAGTGTCTTATTAAATTTTTATATATTTTGAAGTCTTTCCATGTTTATCTTATTAATTTCTAGTTTATTTCTGTTATGAGATCATTAACTTTGTATGCTTTATATTATTTACAAATTTTTAAGGTATACTTTATGCCTCAGAATGCGGTTCGTCTTAGCAAAGTTTCTACGTAAGTGTGAAAAGTTCGTGACGTCAGCTGTTATAGGATGGAGTATTTCATAATATTTGTTACAGCTCTAGTTTCTATTCCAACACATAAAGACTTTGGAAGTTGTCACATGAATTCTTACAATAAGCAAAAAGATAAACAAATTGAAAATCAACAACCCTCCTTATATTCGTCAAAGAAATATATTTGTCAAAGAATTGAAAATTGGGGCAAACTGCTGCTTGCCCTAAAAAGTAGAGAGATAGGCAGATACAAAGAATTAGAGTGTACTAGGAGCAGAAGCTTATAGGTTGACCTAGTGTCAACAGAAACACTTTAAACTGTAACTGATGAAATGCTAGAGGCTCTCTGAGGACTAATATGAGTGTTAAAAACTCTGACTTACTGCAGCCCAAAGAAGGCACATACATGTTTTCGACCTCAAGCCCTGGTAATTGTACTACGTGCTCCTGTGAAAATTAGAATCATGTTCCACGAGGGGGTGGAGGAGGGGTTTTTCACTATGCTCTCCCTAACAAGATCTTTCCTCAAGGGAATCTATTCTACCAGAACCTAACTGAGGGGTTTTGCCAGAGTCTAGCTGACTCCTTTTAAAATTTGAAAAAGGGCTTGTTATCAAACAAGTAACCACTTAGGAGAACTAAGTTGCGGAACTAAGAACTAAGAGCCAGGATAGAACTTGAGCCCAGAGCTATCCAAACCAAAGAAAAGAGAGTATTACCACATTTTTCTAGGTATTTATTGCTGTGTAACAATCTACTCCAAAATATAGTGCCTTCACACAATCATTTTATTTTTTAATGGATATATTGAGATTTAGTTGACATAGAATAAACTGGACACATTTAAAGTGTACAATTTGTTATATTTTGACGTGTATATTCTGTGAAAACATCACTGCAAACATGCAAAAATCTCTATAACCTGCAACGTTTTCTTGTGCCACTTCCAAATTTTCAAATATTAAACCAAATTTCCATATATTATTGGACTCAACTTGAGAAATTATTGACCAGAAGTTTTTGCATCTACGTGAGAGATATGGTTCTGGAAAAATTTGTGTAGAATTGAAATTATTTCTTTCTTATAGGTTTGGTATAACCCATCAATGAATCCATCAAAGCTGAGTTTTCTTCCTGCTTAAGTTTATTTTCACTAAGAGTTCAATGTCTTTAATAGATATCAGCCTAGTCAGAGTATTCATTTCTTCTTCAGTGAGTTTTTGTAGTTTGTATCTTTCAAGAAATTTGTCTAGTTCATCTAACTTATTAAATATATTGATATGAAATTGTACAAAATTTTGTTTTATTTTGAGTCAGACTCTGGAATAATTCAAAATGAAGCAAAAGCTAAAGCAGGGAGACTTATTGAGATTTCTAGCTGGGAAAAGTTCATGATGGATCAGATTAAAAAAGAATAACTAAGGTGCCATTTGATATTGTAATTAGTAATAGAGAGCAGTCATTAAAAAATGGATAAATTATATTAGTATACTCTTTTGAAGAGAGTAGGGCATTAATTCAGTCGAGATTTACTAGCACATTATTATTATGGATATTAACAAATTTTAGGTAATTATATTGAAAATTAATTTATTATTTACTTGCACATCTTATATTTTTCAATTGGGTCTTCCAAGAAGTCATACATACATACACAAATAAGTAGTTAGAAGACCAACTACAAACATGTAGTTAGAGAATAATTATGAATTAGACACAATATCACTTAAAAATAAAGGGGACAGAGTATAGGACTAGTCAGGGGAAGACTTCTGACTGCTACACAGGTCTGCATTCTGTGAAACGAGGGTACAAAGGATCAAAGCTTGACTAGGAAGAGCCCCAGGAAATGATGCAGCATTGAAAAAAATCCTAGCTAACCCAACAGGGAACTACAGTGCTAACATGTTTTTAGAAGATTCCCACAAATTCAGAAATGCTGAACTCTTGTATCATGGTGACGCTAAGTCACCGGATGGGCACAGTCGTTCTGTTGTGTGCCAGGGAACAAAAGCTGAGATATATCCTGAAAAAATCTGCAGCCGGAGGCTGTCAGCTAACTGTGGTTGTGGTAGGCCCCCTTGAATAGAGGTCAGAATAACACATAACAGAAGGGTTGCCCTATGAAGTTTTCTAATGTCATAAGACAAAATTGATGTGGAAAGATACAAAATGTATTTCCTAAAATAATAAAATGAATTCCCTATAGAATGTCACATTAAGTATTCTACTATTTAAAAGAATATTAAATAAGAATACTGGATTCAAATGTCATTTTAATCCTTATTAACTATTTGTTCTGATTTTTTCTACTATATTCTTCTCTATGTAAAGCCTAGTATTATTAGAAGTAGAAATTGACATCTACTGTTTTTAAAGCGCTACTTACCAACCTCACATTTCTTTTGAGGAAAAACTTGAAGACTATAATTTTATGGACATATTATAAACAAAATATTTTGTGGGCTTGTTCACTATCTTAATGTTCACAACATGCTTATTATCAGACCCTTAGATTTTTGCTATATCATAGTCTTAGAAAATTTTGCCTTTGTATTTATCAAAACAATTCAGCAACGCTAAATTTTAAAAATGTAGTTTCTATAAAATGAAAAATGATATATTTTACAAAAGTAGTATTGGCATAACAAAGTGTTTTGGATAACACCCAGAATTAGGAGGGCAAAAAATTAAAGAAAGTTTTGTTTTAATAAGAAATACCACAAGTTTTCCAAAAGTTTATGTTGAAAATTAAACACTTACTAAAACATTGTTTCACAGTAAAATATATTAAGTTTTTATGAGGTTTCCAGCTGTTTTCAAAAGGGGTAAATAGCATGTAAATTAGATTTTTAAAAAGTGCATGTGTGTGTGTGTGTGTGTGTGTGCGCGCGCGCACGTGTATTCTCATATTGGCCTACTTTTGAAGATGGAATATTTTCTTTTAGGATTATTCTTTAATTGTTGATGTCTCTTTATATTTTGATTACAGTTTCTCAGATCTCTGTTTGCTAATTAATGGACTCTTGAACAGAAATACAAGATGATTTTTCTTTCATCCCTGGGTTCTGTCAAGTAGTAACTGATCTCTAAATAAACAATGAGGTACACTGATTGGAGAGCAGTATTTAGTATTTAGAAGAAAACTTTTAACTTATTATTTTGAGCTTTAATTTTTTATATCATTATTTTTACTATGACATTCTGAATCATCTGTTTTTAAAATTTGCATTCAGGTCAGGTGCGGTGGCTCATGCGTGTAATCCCAGCACACTGGGAAGCCCAGGGGGCAGATCACCTGAGGTCAGGGGTTCGAGATCAGCTTGGACAACATGGTGAAACCCTGTCTCTACTGAAAATACAAAACTTAGCTGGACATGGTTACATGCACCTGTAATCCCAGCTACTCAAGAGGCTGAGGCAGGAGAATCACTTGAATCCAGGAAGTGGAGGTTGCGGTGAGTTGAGATTGTGTCACTGCATTCCAGCCTGGGTGACAGAGCAAGACACCTCTAAAAAAAAAAAAATTGAATTCCAAGTTAACAGAATTTTTTATTTTAGCAATAAAATTATTACACAATTATTTAAGAACCCATAGAACTAAAAAAAAAAAAAAAAAACACAAAGCACAATTAAGATTTTTAAAACAAATTTTGGAAGATGTTAGCAATTTTACTTGTCAGGTTCATAGCATTTTGTGTGTGTGTGAAAAGCCCAGTTTATGGCCAAGTTCCATAGGTTACTTCTCTTTCTTTTGCACTAACCTCAATTTAGTGTGAACATTCAGATATATTATATCTATTTTGTACATATATATAACTGCTCACATATCCATAAAGAAATAACATAAGGGATTGGTTTTGTGTATTTATGAAAGTCAAATAATGACATTTCTTTACCTTTATAAAGCGTTCTTCCTTTCTCCTTTAACATGATGGTTTTGAGAATTACATAGCTCTAGTGCATTAATCAATTAATCAATTACTGTGTAATATTCCCTAATATGAATTAGCTACATTGATTTTTATTTTACCACCAAATCGAATTTTTAGGATGTTTTAGCGTTTTCACAATTACACACAAGTGCTGTCTAATCACTAGTGGCCGTACTTCCTTCTGTACAAATACAAGCATTTTTTTCGAGTAAATTGTTGAGCATAATTTCTGTCCATTTTTATTTTGTTAGGCATTGCCAATTTCTCCTGAACTTGTACTATCAGAAAGTAGTATAGTGTTCTTTTTGCCCCATTTTTCATGCTTTAAACTTTTAATACTATATTAGCCAAATTTTAAAAAATTTATAATCCTATGGATGTAAATTATTTTTCAGTATTATTTTAAGTAAGTTTTCTAAAATAAATGATTAGTTTGAGTATCTTTCATTTGTTTATTGGTCATTCAAATTTTCTCTTAACAGACTTTCTAATATTTATCTTGGTATATTTTATTGTTCTTATTGATATATGAATATGTTTTACATATTCTGGAGTAAAATCCTCTTTTGTTATGTATATACTATATACCTTCTATCAGTGTATAATTTGTTTTTCTATTTTGTTTGTAGTATCTCATATCATTTAAAATTTTGATTATGCTGTGTAACATTGTGTACTTCATTCATTTGATTTTATGTGTATTGTTAAAGCCATGAGACTCTAAGCCACATGACAGAGGAATATTTGTCCATAATATTCATTATTGTATGCTCAGCATCTAGAAAAATGTATGTCAATTAAGGTGAATTAGAAAAAGTTTGTTTAATTAAAATTTTAATTAGAATTTTGCCTATATTATATATAATAAAATATTTAACTGATAAATAGCAGTTTAAAGTTATTATCTTATGTATCTTTAATATACGTGAAATTAAATTTTAAATACGAGCACAGTACTGAATTTTTTTTTGTTTGTGAGTGTAGTATGTATGAGTGTATGTATAGATATACACACAGATGGATAGATACATATTGATCAATACTTAGCTAATTTTTGTAGACTAAAAAGCTTTTTCCAATATACCGCATTTTATCATCTCCCCTATTTTCTCTTATGATTTTCCTATGCACATCTCTATGTGCAATAGACATGACAACTCAATGTTATAATTGCTTTATATAACCTTGCAACGTTGAAAGAGCTAAGAGAAAACATATTTAGAAATAATTTTAAATTTACCAAAATTTCTAGTTGTTTTTATTTCTTCTTATGGGTGTGAGTTAGCTGCCACTATTACTTCTTTTCAGTTTGAAGAACTTCCTTAAGAATTTATTCAAAGATATATATGCTAGTAATGAATTCTCTTTATCATCATGTTTCTAGGAACGCTTTCATTTTACCCTGTGTTTTTCAATAGTAGTTTTCCTAGATATAGAATTCTTGCTTGTTTGCTTGCTTTTTTCTTTCAGCATTTGAAACTTAGGCAATTTCAATACCTTGTAACTTCCTTTGCTTTATATCAAAAATCAGTGTTAATTGTATAGATTTCTCTCTTTACACAATAAGTCATTTTATCTTACTGCTTTCAAGATGGTCTGCTTGTCTTTGCTCTCAACAGTTTGACTATGTTGTATCCAGGTATGGTTTTCTTTCTGCTTGTCCTATTTGTAATTCATTAAAGTTGGAAATGTGGATAATTTTTTTCCATCAAATTTGAGAAGGTTTAGGCAACTATATGATTAAATATTTTTTCTCTTCTATATTTTTATTTTCTTGGGATTCACATTACATATATATCAGTATGCTTGATATTGCTTTTCTGTACAGTTTTATCTTTTCTTCTCTCTCTGGATAACTTCTATTAATCTACATTTACATTTGCTTAATTCTTCATTTGTAAGCTCAAATATGTTGTTGAGTCACTCTAGTGAACTTTATTTCAGTTATTTAGTTTTTTAACTTCAGAATAACTATTTGATTATCATATGTAATTACTATTCATTTATTGATATTTTTCTATTTTTTAAATCATTATCATTATACTTTCTCTAATACATAAATTATTTAATAGGTGCTTTGAATTTGCTACATACTAGAATAAATCCAACATCTGAGTACATTCAGAGAGATTTTTATTGACAGACTGCCCCTTCCACACTGTGACTAACTTTTCTATTTTCGAGTCTCTTAATTAGAAAAACAAGCATAAACATTTTCAATATTATATTGTAGGAATTCTAGATTCTCAATGTTTCTCCCAATGTTTTTGCTATTTTTGTTTTGTTTCATTATTTATTTAGTAAGTTGTTACTTTTTAAGCTAAATCTGTACAATCTGATTCCATTCTAATGTGTGACTGCTGATGTTTCTGCCTTTTTTTTTTTTTTTTTTTTTTTTTTTTGACAGGCTCTTTCTCTGTCATCCAGTCGAGAGTACAGTGGCACAATCTTGGCTCTCTGCCACCACTGCCTCCAGGCTCAAGTGATCTTCCCACCTCAGCCTAACAAGGAGCAGGGATTACAGGTGTGTACCACCACGACCAGCTAGTTTTTGCATTTTTTGTAGAGACAGGGTGGTATCATATTGCCCAGGTTGGCTTCAAACTCCTGAGCTCATGCAATCTGCCAGCCTCGGCCTCCCAGAGTGCCGAGATTACAGGCACGAGCCACCGTGCCTGGCCTTTATCCTTTTTTTAAAGTCTGATTCTTACATGTTGTTTCTGTGTCTGCATAGCCTAATGATCAGATAATAATTAATCAAATGCTATGTTCAAACATCTTATGCCAATAAGACTTCCATCCTTTGTTGATAGTTGTGAATGTAGGTTGTGAAATACTTTGAAGATTAAGAAAAAGTTCACATTTATTCTAATTTGTACTTTTTGCTGGACTCTTTATCTCTCCTCTATGCATTATCACAGTTTTCTTGACAGCCAAAATAATATGTAGATAGCTTAACAGCTTGAGTCCTCTGTTTTGGTCTTCACTTGCTGCAGCAATTAAGTCAGTCAGGGAACTATAGATAAATTATCAAGCCAGTCTGCCTCATCTTTAAAATCTCCCTTTAAAAAATTTGGCAATTTTAGTGTACCATTGCTCCTCCTAGCTAGAATACAAGATTAAACTGTCTTGTCTACTAAACTTTCTCTCTTCATTTGCCACTGAAATTGATAATTTCACAGACATCACTGCTGGGCGTGAATATGCTATTTTCTGTTCCTAATTAAGTGATTTCCTTTGGCGAGTAGGGTGCTGCCTTATAGAATTGCTGACCAATTGGTGGGTGATAGTAATAGCCTGGGTAAGAACACCAACAATTACTGTGAATAAATGCTTCTCAATGTATTGTATGCATTTGGTTAATTCCCAGATGCCTGCAACATGTGAGTGCTATTCTTAATTTTTTCCCCCAGTTTTAAAATTGCTTTTTGAGATGACCTCCTATTCTACCATAACAAAGGTCACTCTGCCTGTGATATTGTAAAAAAAATTAATTTCTTATCTCGAATTTACTAAACCATGTAAGTGAAATACATTGCACTCTAAGTAAACATGAAATACTATACCAGAATATTTATCCTTAAAAGATGCATTTTCCCACCATAAATTCTGTAAGAAACAAGTGTGTTTGTCTCTTGCTGGAGAACAGATTTATCTGTCTGAGTTTACAACGGCTTTATTATTTTATGTATAACCTCACCAATAATCATGCTTTTACAATTTCCTCACTCTATAATGCAACATTTGCATATATTATTACTCAGCCTGTAAAATTTTCAAGATATCTTCTTGATAATTTCTTTAGATATCTTCTTGATAATTTCTTTATTAACTAGTCTTTGCTCAAATGGCATCATTTTGATGAGGTCTATTCTGATGACCCCATAGTATTGTAACTAGTCTCTGATAACTTACGTTTTGTTCATGCATGGGTATTAAAATTCATGCTTCCTTCTAGAGCAAACTCAACATTTTATTATATTTATTTCTCAGGATCTGTCATCTCCTTAACTTCAGGAATATGGGGAACTATCATAGGCTTATAAGCATAGTCCAGTTCCTTTTAATAAAATTTGTTAAACTTTACTAACATTTCTAAATGCTGTGAGTCATATTTCTACAACACAAATTTCATAATAGTCTTTTTTCACTTGGCCTAAGTAACAGGATATATCACAGACCATATTTTTAAAGATTTCCCTGGGAGTAAGCTATAAAATTTTACCTGTCAAAAAGAAAAATAAAGAAAGTAGCTAATGGAGGATATATATCTCCCCATGTTTTAAATTCAGATGACAAAATAATTTATATTGGGATTATAACTGGCAGATTAGGGTATCTGCCAATCAACTGCCAATGAACAATTTATATGATTATATTTTCTGAGTTATAGTTTTCCAGTTTTCCAGCTAAAATTTTTAATTGTTCAGGACACAGTGGCTCACACCTGTAATTTCAGCACTTTGGGAGGCCGAGTCAGGTGGATAACTTAAGGTCAGAAGTTTGAGCCCAGCCAGGCCAACATGGTGAAAACCTGTCTCTACCAAAAATACAAAAAGTTAGCCGGGGGTGGTGGTGCGTTCCTGTAGTCCCAGCTTCTCGGGAGGTTGAGGAGGGAGAATCGCTGGAACTGCGGAGGGGGAGGTTGCAGTGAGCTGAGACTGTGCCACTATACTCCAGCCTTGGAGACAGAGTGAGATAACTTTTAATCTAGTTATCATTATAGGTTACCCAAAAAGATAAAATTATTATAACTTACCCTGCACAAAACTTTAATCCAAAAAATAAAAATGATGAAAAAGAGGATAGGAAGAAGAAAGCTCGCTCATTTTTGGATAATTACATGGTGTTTGTACATGTGAAATACTGTGTGTAATTTTGGTTGCAGTATCTCAAAAGCATAATACCAAATGTTTAATGTATTTGAATGACTTTTTAATGATGTTTAATTATGTTTAGCCTTAGTTATGTAAAGGAAGTCTGTGAAGTTGTTAAGAGTATTTAACTTACATTCTTTACCTAACTATAACATATTAATTGTACATTTTAAAACAATTAAAGAGTATAGTTGGACTGTATATGACACACAAGATAATTGCTTGAGGGAATGGAAACTCCACACTCCATTATATGATTATTACTTATTGCATGACTTTATCAAAACATCTCATATACCCATAAATATACATGCTATGTACCTAAAAATTAAAAATTAAAAACATTAAAAAAAAACCAACTCCCCCCATACCAGATACAAATGCTAACTTTTAAAACAGAGAAGTCTAAGGAATACTATAAAGATAAGTGGATTCAAAAAGCAAGAGACTTATTATATTTTAGGCATTAATGATTTTCCTTTGATTTTTGAATAACAAAGACCAAAGACCTATTTGATGATTATATGTCTTTGATTCTAGCATTGAGAGTGTGACATTAGATGAATGAAATGGATAACATTATTAGCAAAATGTGGGGCAAAGGCTTCCCACCTGAGAATATTTGTAGAGAAAAGGTTTAAAACAGTAGTCCGTTTTTACTGTTAGTGGAGGAATTATTGGAAGTGAAGTATTTTTCTGTTTTCTTTGCTTATTATATTTGAGGCCTTTCACCTGTATTTCAGATCAAATGTGAAAGCAATTATAACAGGCATTATTGTTTACTTATTTTCAATATATTATCAGTGTCAACACTAGTATTAAAATTATAATTCCATCACTTTGAATCATGTTTTGAAATAATCTCATAAAATTAACAGAAAATTAATATAGATATCAAACAAAAATTTATTCTGCCATTGTAGGCATATAAATGTTATATTTTAATGGAGAGGGTATGAATTGCTGATACATACTTTAATTTTGAAAATTGCATGTTTTTCATAATTAAAATACTCTGCTGATAATATTTCACACTGCTTTATGTTAAATATAAAACTGTATGAGAACGGACCCAGTGCCTCATTAGATTACCACTCTACCTCTTAGCTGATGTAACCCTAAGACATATTTCTTCCATTAAAATATTTAAAAGAACAACATCCTGTGAACGTTAATAGAATAAACACGTTTTTGTGGGAAATGAGGGTTGCTTATCTGGTTTTGCATTTTGTACTGAATAAACAGTAGGATACTTTTAATAAAAATGTGCGTGCATTATTACTATATTCACTAAAATGATGTATACTTGTAAAATACATGAATCAATAATGGAAGTTCTCCTCCTTTGCCTAATTTGAACAATTTGATGTATATTTGAAAAGAAAAAAACATACACATTTCTGATGTATCTTCAGTACAAAGTAGCACATGGTTTGAACATCTCAGCCAAAATTAAGCCCATGTATTCCAATTAAGACCATATCTAGAAATGTACAAAAAGATAATGTTATAATCTTCTACTGCTTTTTATTCTCTTGTCTCCTGACAAACTCAAAATAATTTGTATCTAGTTTTTGTAATTGCCATTCAATTCCTTAAAACTACTGCATAGAGGCCCTGAGATGATTCTCTCTTCATAAAGTTTTCAAATTTTGTTTTTCAGTAATTCCTTTCTAAAAAGAGTGAAATAAAAAAAGTTTTGCTAGTTCTATATTTACTCAGAGCTTAGTCTGAAGATAGATATAAAGTAACTTCATCATGTGATAATCAAAAAGTAGAATATATTACTTTTGGATCGAGTTAGGTGGGAGAGAGTTTGGATTGCATCAATTACAGATTTCTTATGTTAAGCTTTATTACTTGAACTTGGTCTGCACTAGTTGCTTAGACAGGAAGACTTAATGATTAAACAGAAAATGATTTGGTTTCCTGTCAGTGAGTTATAAGTTAAAAAAAAATAAAGATACATTTCCAAAAAGATTATCTGCATGCTAAAAGATCTTAGGTTACTTATGAAACACTGAATATTGGAATAGAACACATAAGGAAAATAAAAGACAATGACAATTATAATAGTCATAACAGTGTTGTAGTGGAGCGAGCATAGAAAGTCAACACCAAGACAAAAGCATGCCAAATTGCAGGGTCTTTATTGCCGGCGGCCATGGAGGACTCGGGTCTCTCCAACCCGTGGCCCCAAAAGGAGGGTGTCAAGACCTTTTACACCCATAAAAATCACCTCGGGAGTGAGGGTGAGGGGCGGGGGTGAGGGTGAGGGGCTTCAGACATTCCGAGGGCTAGTGGATTCTGTAAATCACCTTCTGGGCAGAGATGAGGGTGAGGGGTTCCGGACATTCCAGTGGATTCCTGGGCGAAGATGAAGGTGAGGGGCTCTGGACATTCGGAGGGCCAGGGGACTTTTTGACATTCTGATTGTTACTTAAGTGGTTCACAAAAGTCAAGATTAGCATTTGTTTACACACTGTCTGGGTAGGATGGCAATTACAGTCCTTAATTACTTATTCACATTTGGGTTATAGAGAGCAGTTTCAACAGAAAGCTGAGGTATGGTTGAGGTATGCAGGTTTATGGGGTTTTAGACCATGTCACAACAGTAATTAAAAAGATACATTTATAGGGATATTGGTTTTCAGATTTCTTTTCTTGTAGTGTCTTTGTCTGTCTTTGGTATGAGGGTAATGCTGGCCTTGTGAATTTGGAAATATCCTTTACTTTTTAGTTTTTTTGGAAGAATTTGAAAAAAATTGATATTAGTTTTCCTTTACATCTTTGGTAGAATTCAGTCATGAATAAATCTGGTCATGACTCTTCTTTGATGGGAAATTTTATAACTCATTCAGTTTTCTAACTCATTTTTGGTTCATTTGGATTTTTGATTTATTCATAATTCTGTCTTGGTAGGTTATATATTTTAGAATTATATCCATCTACATTTTCTAATTTTTTAGCATTTAATTGTTCACAGTAGTCTCAACGATTTTTGGACATATACATTATCAGTTGTAATGTCTCCGTTTATTTCTGATTTCATTTATTTGAGTCTTCTCTCTTTTCTTCTTAATAAATATAGCTAAGGGTTTCTCAAATTTGTTAAGCTTTTCTGGAAAACTAACTCTTAATTTTTTTGATCTTTTATTTCTGGAGGCAACCCACTACCTAAAATAAGTACAAAGCTATAGTAATCAAAACAACCTTATATTGGCATAAAAACACATACATTGACAAATGGAATAAGACAGTGAGCCCAGAAATAAACTCACATATATACCATCAATTTATTTTTGGCAAAGGTGCCGAGAACACACAATAGGGAAAGATCAGACTCTTTAATAAATGGTGTTGGGAAAATTGGGTATCCACATGCAAAAGAATACAATTTGAAGCTCATTTTACCCCTTGTACAAGAATTAACTTAAAATTGATTAAAATATAAGACCTGAAACTCTAAAACTACTAGAAGAAAACAGAGAAAATACTCCACAAAATTGGTCTTGTCAATGATTTCTTGGATATCACCCAAAAAGCACAGGCAGCAAAAGCAGGGATAGACAAATTATGTCACACTAAAATGCTTCTGCATAGCAACAGAAACAATTAACAAAGTAAAGAAACAACCTATATATTGGGAGAAAATATTTGAAAATCATACATCAGATAATGGTCTAATATTGAAAATACATAAAGGACACAAAGTACTCAATAACAAGAAAGAAAATAACCAAATTTAAAAATGGTCAAAGGACCTGCATAGAAATTTCTCAAAAGAAGACATATATATGGCTAGTAGATACATGAAAAAGTGCTCAAAATCACCAATTACTAGGAAAATTCAAATTAAAACCATAATGAGCTACTACTTCATACTTGTTACAGTGGCTGTTATCAAAAATATGAAAGCTAGCAATTGCAAGGAGAAAGAGAACCCTTGCACATTGTTGGTGTGAATGTAAACCACTATAGACATTTTTTTTTTTTTTAAGATAGAGTTTCACTCTTGTTGCCCAGGCTGGAGTGCAATGGTGTAATTTCTGCTCACTATAACCTCTGCCTCCTGGGTTCAAGTGATTCTCCTGCCTCAGTCTCCCAAGTAACTGGGATTACAGGTGTCCACCACCATGCCCAACTAATTTTTGATATTTTTAGTAGAGATAATGTTTCACCATGTTGGCCAGGCTGGTCTCGAACTCCTGACCTTAGGTGATCCACCCGCCTTGGCCTCCCAAAAACAGTATGGAGGTCTCGTAAGCAGAGAATCATCATATGATACAGCACTCTCACTTCTGGGTACATAGCCAAAAGAACTGAAATCGGTACATCAAAAACATCCCCATGTTCATCGCAGCACTATTCACAGCAGTGAAAATATGGAAACAACCTAAATACCCATCAATGGATAAATGGATAAGGAAAATGTGATGAGTTTACACAAGGAACCATCTTCAGCCTTTTTAGAAAAGAGGAAATTCTGTCAACTACAACAACATGGATGTATTTAAGGACATAGTGCTAAGTGGTATAAAACAAGCACAGAAGACAAGTACCATGTTTATCTCATTTACATGTGAAATCTAAGGAAGTAGTAGTAGAAAGACGATTACCATAGGGATTGGGAGGATACAAGAAAAGGAGAAATGTCCAGCTAAAGGGTACAAAGTTTCAATTAGACAGGAGGAATAAGTTCCAGTGATCTATCATATAGCATGGTAACTACAGTTAATAACAATGTATATTTCAAACTTACTGAAAAAGGAGATTTTTAAATGTTCTCACTACAAGGAAAAGCTAAGGATGTGAGGCAGTGGTTACATTAATTTGTTTGATTTAATCATGTCACAATGAATACATGTATCATAACATCACATTGTAGTCCATAAATACATGCAATTATAATTTCTTTTTATATTTCTTTTTAATTTTGTGGGTACATGATAGGTGCATATGCTATGGGATTCATGAGATGTTTTGATACAGGCATGCAATGTGTAATAATCACATCCTGGAGAATGGAGTATTCATCCCCTCAGCCATTTATTGTTTGTGTTACAAACAATCCAATTATACTCTTTCAGTTATTTTAAAACGTACTACAAAGGTATTATTGATTATGTTAACCCTATTGTGCTATCAAATAGTAGGTCTGAAACAATTATTATTTTCAATTCAAAATAAGATAAAAATTTAAAAAGGATATTTTTATAAAGCCCTGAGTAAGTATATCAACATTTTTATTCCCCCATTTTTTTTTCTCAGAAAAGAAATATTTACAAAACCCTACATAACTTTATAAAGATATTTCTGGATTCCTTAATTTTCAGACCCCTTCAGTTTTTTTCTTAATAAACAAATGCCAAAATAAAATGTTCATTTCATTAAGAAAGTTCTTTTGTCTTTTTAATAAGAGTGAGGTGATATTTTATTGTGTTTTAATTTACATTTCCCTGATGTTGTAATGTTGAACTGTTTCTTAATATCCTTTTTGGCCATTTGTATGTCTTCATTAGATAAGTATCTATTCAGGTTTTTTTGCTCTTTTTTAAAATCAGGTTATTTTATTTTATTTTTGTCTATTGAGTTGTTTCAGTTTCCAACATATTTTGTTGTCAGATGTATGGTTTGTGAATATTTTCTCCCATTCTGTATATTGCCTCTTCACTCTGTTGATTATTTCCCCTGCTATACAGAAGTTTTTTAGTTTCAGGCAATCCTATTTATTCAATTTCACTTTTGTTGTCTGTAGTTTTGAGGTCTTATCCCACAGATTTTTAAAAATTGTACTTTAGGTTCTAGGGTACATGTGCAGATCATGCAGGGTTGTTAAAATTCTTGCCTATACCAATGTAATGAAGCATTTTCCTTATGTTTTCTTCTAGTAGTTTCATAGTTTCAGAACTCAGAAAGTAAGAGTTGTTGAGGTTGTGGAAAAGAAAACTCTTACATGCTGTTGGTGGGAATGTAAAGTACGAAAGCCATTATGGAAAACAGTATGGAATTTCCATGAAAATAATTAAAAATAGAACTAATATATATGCAATAAACCAATGTCACTATGGGGTATATATGCAAAGAAAATGAAATTAGGGCATCAGAGATATCTGCATTCTCATTTTAATTGTAGTACTATTCACAATAGCCAAGATATGGAATCTACTTATCCAACAACACATATGAATGGATAAATAAAATGTGATCTATATATACACAATGAAATACTTTCAGCCATAAAAAAAATTAAATTCTGTCATTTGTTACAGCATAAATGAACCTGTAGGACATCATGGTAAGTGAAATAAGCCAGGCACAGAAAGACAAATACTGCATGATCTCACTCAGATTCAGAATCTAAAAAAGTTGGTCTCATAGAAGCAGAGAGTGCAACGTTGCTTATAAAAGCCTGGGGAGGGTGTTGATGGGGGAAATGTTGGTCAGAGGATACAAAACTGCAGTTAGGAGGAATAAATTTCAGGAGACCTATCATACAGCAAGGTGACTATAGTTAATAATTATATATTGTATTCATATGAAATGCAAAAAGAGGGACGTCATTGGCTATTCACCACAGAGTTAAAAAATATAAAAGAAAGAAGTTCTAAACAAAAATCATGGTGTAAGAAAAAGAACATGAGCTTGTATATTGGTGAAATCTGTTTTTTTCCCCACTTTAGTTTCTTATGAGCAGTGATAGTGGTAAAGTACATATCCTATTTTTCTCTTTCATCATTTGCAATAATAATAGCACTTGCCTTTTAGAATTGTAAATATTTGATAAAATATTCTATAGGTTTTTGCCATTTGCTTTAACTGTACATCTCTATCAATGGCAGTATTTTCACTCCAAATTAGAACAGAATATAAATAAATGTACAAATCCTGAAAAGCAGTCTCAGATCACCAGTAACTGGTGTAATATTTCTTAACCTTATATTTCTAAACAGCCAACAAGTTTATTTTATACATTTTCCTTAAAAAACTTTACACTGTAAAATTCTACTAAATTACTACTATTTCCTTACTTTCTTCACTCATTGTCTTCAAAATTCAAACCCTGTAAATACCACCTAATTATAATTTGGGTGGAGCAAATACTTGTTAAATTTACAACTTTTCATCATTTGTCTTTAGGTGATATTGTTGAAACTAAAAATAATGAGCTCTGAAAAAAGTACTGGGAATGAATAGAAACCACTTCACATTTATGAGGGAAAATAAAAGCAAAATATGAATCAAAATAAAATCTAGTTTTACAGTGTCTGTAGTGCTGAATTGTTCACAATATTTTAATATTATATCATCATCTTATATTAATCCACAATACAATGTTTACCTTGAAAGTGTTATGCTAATAATTTTTTTCCCTTAATTCTACAACTTGTTTGTCGAATCTTAATTATGCTTAAAGAGAGGATGACTTTTCTTTCATTTTGGAATCTCTGAAATAGAGCAAATACATATTTTCTGGCAAACAGTACTAAAAAAGTTTTATTAAAATCCAAACTTTTGCTTTCTGGAAAACATTCAAAATAAGAATATTTCATCAGTTACCAAATATTGGTAACAATTATTATTGAACTAAATTCTAATTAACTATGGCTTTTTATAATATTTTCTCTATTTTACAAAATCATAATTTTTGTGGTGTTTATGCAGATGAAATCTACATATCAGAAACTTACTTTGCTGAACTTGAGTTTACTTGGCAAAATAATGCATGCCACTGTAAAAGAAAGAAAAATAATAAATTAAGTGATTAATTGACTTAACAGTGAAATAAACTGGGACTAATTTGCAAGTTGTTAAATCTATGGGGAGACACTATCTGAATTTGTATGAGTAAATTTAGCTGTCCATCAGGCTAAACTGATGGCAGTTACTTTTCTTCTCATTTTTTATTATCCTTTAATATACCTTATGAGACGCACTCACTTTTATGGTATAAAATTTTTCGACCTAAATTTCATCCAAAATTCTATCTCCTGCCTTATTATTATTTACATGTTCTTTTTTTTTTAGTGTTTCCCATGCCCTTTCATTTTAGAACACTAACACCCCTCATAAAGACATTCTCACTAGCCTAATTTAGAATTTTCCCAGTCCTCAATCCAGTAACTCATTATTACTTCTTCCTGTTAAATTTTTCATAATTTTCTAAATCTCCTCTGCTTCAATGAAATCTCATCAATTATCAAGCTGAATTGATTCTGTAATTTATTTACTTATTCTTTTGTTCATGCATCACAAATATATTGATCCTACTCAAACATGGTATATGAAAAACATTGACAAAATTTTGGATAAATTGGTTATATATATATATATATGTATATACACACACACACACACACACACACATATATTTTCTCCTTTTTATTTAAGATGGAACCTCACTCTGTCACTCAGGCTGAAGTGTAGTGGTGCAATTCCAGGGTTCAAGTGATTCTCCTACCTCAGCCTCCCAAGTAGCTGGGATTACAGGTGCCCACCACTGTGCCCAGCTAATTTTGTTGTATTTTTCATAGAGACAGGGTTTTACCATGTTGAATGAGGCTGGTCTTGAACTCCTGTCCTCAGGTGATCTGTCCACTTTGGCCTCCCAGAATGCTGGGATTACAGGCATGAGTCACTGCACCCAGTCTATTTTTCCCTTTTTGAAGGTATAAGGCCTTATAGCCCAAAATAAGTAATAGATAACTGCTGTACATTGGACAGAATGACAAAACCCTCAGTTAGTAATATTACAACAACAAGTCTCTGTTGACAGTTTAACTACAGTAGAATTCATGCTTTCTTGTCTCTCTAAGCTTGTACCAGGCTTTTTCTGTCTTGTTCCTGTATGTTCTGTCAGGTCTCAATTTTATATTTTGGTCCAGTATTATTAGTGTCACCAATAGTGTTATGAATATGTAATTTATTATCTATGTATGCATACTTTTGACTATGAAAAGGAACAATAAATATACAAATAGATAATTTTTGAATTTTTTTATAGAATGACATACTATTGATAGAGTATAAATTTATGAAATTTAAAACAAAAACCCATCAAAAGTTTGTTTCTACAAGTTTACATATTTTTAAAAACTCTTGTAAAATTTTAAAATCAAATATTGTACACCACTTGATCCCTCTCATTATTTAATTCATTTAGTTCTCCTTATTTGAAAGAATAGATTTTTATGTCCTTCTGTTTTGGGAGACTTATTTTAAATAATTTCAATTTTCTGAAAACTTCAAAAGTGATTTTGTTTTTGTTATTGCTTCTAATTCATTATTCATTATGAATAGCTATTTCCAACTACTTTGGAAATGTAATCATAATTTATAAGACTAATTTACACAAGGTTTAATATCATAGGAGGGCTCTTACATTGATAATTAAATAGTTCCTCAAAAGCACAGACGTTTTAAATTCATAAGCTGTGAAAAGAATAGTTGCATATTGCTATGCTTGAAATATTTTTCATATTCAACATCAGATTTGTATGTGTCTGTGTGTAATCTATAAATAAAATGTACTTATTTCATGAATATTTTTAAATATTTGAAAATTTGACAAGTATAGAATCCAATATATATTATATTTTCACCACAACCAACTCCATGTATATCCCTGCTTGACAGATGTTTAATCAGAACGTTGCTTTAACTGTGATACCATGCTTTGGTCAAATTTATATACATAGTAATTTATAAACGTAGGTAATTTAATCTAGAATATTGATTTATGAAACTGAATTATAACTGTGAATTTATTTTCATGTCAGATGTTTCATCTTTGTAAGGATGAACTTCTAAAAAGTTTATTTTAAGTCATGAATTTGGTGAAAAAATTTGAGCCATCATTGGAAGTAAGTGATTTACTATAGTAATAATTGATGACATCCTATTGCATAATTTAATGATTTTGACTTTGTTTTTCTGTTAACAGATCTTATACAGTAATACATTTTAGTTCAATTTTTAAACATGCAGAAGAAAACTTGAAATTAAAAATTAGCAAAAGTAATTTAGAGGAATCACTTGATGTGAATAAAAAGTTCATGCATAACAAAGTCATATATAAAAACAACTCTTGCAGCTGCACATTTTCATTATCTTTGTTTTAAAATAACTAACTTTTGAAATATTACTGATGTTTCTTTAACAGATATGTGTCTTCATCTTCATATATTTATGTTGCTTGCAATACTATCATAAATTCCTTGGTGGATAATAAATATTTGTTAACACTTTATTGGAATAATTAGTCCATTAAATATACATATTAATTATTTTGTGCTAATTGCTATTAAAATATTTTATTACAAAATTTCAAATATTACTTAATGAAAAGTTTGTATCTTTATAAGATTTTATAAATGGCAAATCACCACAACAGATATAACTGGATAACTTTCTATAAAATGTACCACAATCAATTGGGGGATTGATCTCAATTACTAACATATATATCCTAGCTATCTAAACTATATTCTACTATCATATAAAATGATTATATATAGGAATTTCTTAAATTTAGAAATTACATACTTCAATATCTAACTCTTGATTATAAACTAATATATTTCTTCTCTACTCCATCAATTCTCTATAATCCCTGATTTCAGACCAAATTAAAATGAATTTTCACTTAATATACATTTTCTTTTAAAATTAAGTCTATTTCCCTCCTTCTCTATTTTAACCTGCCCATTATCTATCACGTAAGCCTTCTTTCACTATTATTTCTATGTAGACAAACCTGAATCTGAGCTCAACAACACCATATGACTTTCCTTTTGTACAGAAAACATTGATCACTGCTATTAAAATAAAAACACAAAAATACACTTTGAACTGCAATAACATCTGAATACTGTCTTGAAATTTTCATATTTTCCTAAAAATTTCCTATTTCTAGCTTCCTGGCTTATTCTTATAACTCATTTCTCAAAATATATACTCATGTTCTAATTCCCTTGCAAAATAGAGTATTGAGAAACTTCACCTCACTGCTGTCTATGTCTCAAAATTTTACCTACATGTTTCATCATGCTTCCTTGCCTACAGTTCAGTGGAAACAGAGTTCCTTGTCTTATTGAAGGTATGTACCTACTCTCTGACCTAACTGGTTTCTGTTTCCTCAGGGAATTTCTTTATCTGCTTTCATTTTTTCTTCTATTTTGGACAAGAAAGAGTAAAAGCAAAATAATAATAAATATAGCCACAGTGAATGTTTTTCCATCAACTCTAGTTCTGAGTATCGAGCTATTACTTACATCAACCTTCCATTTAGTGCCTAACTTTCAAATCAATTTGTCCACATTTACTGTATTTACTTGTTAATTTTCCACTTATCTATTCCAGCAGATCCCTGACACTAACCCATGGTGTTCACCAATGGCATATTAGTCAAATATTTTCAGTCATCCCTTGGCATGTTTAGCAACTGACATTGTCAACTTTCCCAAGTTTTTGAAACTTTAGATTTCCTGGGTGGCTTCATTCTCTCTGATTACTCATTAGAAATTGCCTTTGCAGAATCTTTTTCATTTTTATTTCTAACAGTGGAAATTCTGAAAATTTTAAAAGAAACCAAATGATAAAAGCAGGGCTAAAAATGATAATTAGATTTGTCATAAGAGTGATGTTAATACCTTTGACAGGTGCATTTTTGCTAGTGGTGATTAGAAAATTATATAGAAGTCATTGAGGGGTGAATGCAAGGTAAAGATATGTACATATCTTTCAAGAAATTGACTATAAATTGTAAGAGAAAAATACACTTTTAGATAAGTATACAGGGTCAAATATCTTTTTTAAATTCATATATGTATATTTTGGTATATATTTATATATATGTAATTTTAAAATTCATATACATACATATACTTGTTTTATGATTGGAATCAATTTGGAATGCTTAAATCCCTAAAAGAATTAAAAACTACATCAAGATTTCAATTCAGAATGGCATGGATAATCTTAGATTTTCTGCTTTCTTTTACCATCCGTTGTCTTTTGATTTCTAACACTGATTAACGTTTCAAATCTTGCTACTTCTAATATATTTAGTACCTTAGTATCTAAAACGTGTACCATTCCAAATTATAATTATAACATTTGTCATTTAGTTCTCATTTACTTTAGAATAAAATCCAACCTCCTTAGTATAGAATAAAGCATCCTTCATTAATGGGCTTTTTTTTTTTTTTTTTTTTTTTGAAATGGAGTCTCACTCTCACTCTGACGCCAGACTGGAGTGCAGTGGCACGATCTTGGCTCTTGGCAACCTCTGTCTCCCGGGTTGAAGCAATTCTGGCTCAACTTCTCAAGTAGCTGGGATTACAGGTGTGTGCCACCACGCCCAGATAATTTTTGTATTTTTAGTGAAGACAGTGTTTCACCATGTTGGCCAGCATAGTCTCCACCTCTTGACCTTGTGATCCACCTTCCTCGGCCTCCTGAAGTGCTGCGATTACAGTCGTGAGCCACCCGCGCCCAGCCCAATGAGCATTTTGCTAACACTCAGATCCACATTTTACTACTCATGCTTCCTGGATTTATTTACAGATATTTGTATCCATAATCTTCAGAAATGTTGATATAAGTCCTTTTTCTTCCTGAAATGTCTCTTCCTCTCTTTACCAGTTTAGTTTATTCTGCATACTTTGGAACATTTATTTAATCAACAAAGATTTTTTGTGAGTGTATGAAAATATTAGGTGTTGATGACTGATGAAGAAAAATATAAGAATAGAAAGATAGTAATATGCCTGCATGTTGCTGATATTCTGGTGAAGACTATTTATAACTAGTAATTATAACATAAATATGTAATACAACAGGTGTTATTATTATGGGGAAAATTACAAAATACTATGCAAATGTATTAGCCTTAGCCTTTTGGAAAGGTTTGCAAAGGGTATGTAGGATAAATGCTATTTATTAGAATTAATGAGTTAATAAGATAATGAAGACATTTGACATAATAATTCAGTAGCAAAATCGGAGTGGGAAGGATTTATGAAAAGTGCAAGAAGAAAAGAAACTGTACACTTCAATGATTAAACTGGAACTTTGAGCATTAGCAAAGTAGACAGAAAGCCAGAGTGGTTGGAAAGAAATTTGGTAGGGAGAAAAAAATAATGTGAGCTTAGTCTAGAGATAAAAACCAGGGTGTAATTTTGCAGGAGCTTACAGACCATAATAAAAATAAAAATAATTTTTTTTAAATCAAAGCAAGTATTTCCATATGTTTTAACACAAATTTGTGCTATGATCACATATAAATGTTTAAAAGACAATTTGAGATATTACCTAGAGACCAGATAGATGGCATTTATGCCAGAGTCAGTGCAGGGAGACATTAAGAGATTATCATATGCTTCAGGTAAAAATTGTGATGAGTTGACTAGGATACTGGAAGTGGAGATGGAAAGAAGGAGCTGACTGAAGTATTTTAATACAAGAGTTTTATAATTCATTCAATAATGAAAATAAGAGAGAGGAAATAAGATTTTTATTTTATCAGAATATTTACTAGAACCGTCTAGTATAGGTTAGTGCTCATTTATGTGCATTTTGGGCTTACCTCACTTTTAGAATTGACTACATATAATTGTCATTATTTATCTTTCTTCTCTTGAGACAATAAGTTATTAAGAGTAAAAATGTATCCTCCTTTTATTGCTATATTTTCAGTGCCAAATATAATGTCTAAATTATTTTTTGTTTAATAAATGTAAAAATTTGGGGATAGGAGTCCATTTTGGAAATTATAGGTACCTTTGATTTTCTGGATGCTCCTAACAATCACCATGCCCCCTGCTCTTCTTTGTTCTTAGACAAGTCTTACAAAGACTAAGAACCTATAATTTAAAATACCCATATGAACAGCTCAAGTCAAATTGACTCAGGAAAATTATTGTCTCTGTAAACTCCCACTTGGAGAGAGAGTGACTTAAATAGCAATGACGATGTTTAGCAGAAATGCCTTTAAATAACAACGCTGTGGGTTATTGAAAAGAAATCCTATACTGATAATCAATAAACCTTGGTCCAATACTGAGCAGTTGTGAGTGTTTTGAATAAGATGAAGGAATTGACATTTGCAAAGAAAATTGTACCTTTCCTTGTTCTTCACCATACATATGCAACTGCTCTGCCTCTTTCATTACCTCTCCTATGCTATTCCTATGGCTACCTTCCACAGAGAGTTGCTAGGCACCTCCCAGACATTAATAAGAGAATCAATTTCCATAAATGATACATCCAGAGGAGTAAATTCAAAGACTTGGAAAACAGCCAGTTCTCTAGGTTTGCAGCAATGCTTCTTGCATTGCAAATCTGTTGGTGCTGAGAACATGTGAAGATGTGAAAACAGCAGGCCTCTTAGTCATCTGCAGACTGCAGGGCTCTGGTGAGCCTACCACAGGCTGTATAGCTAGAAGGTGCCCTTTAAAAGGCCCTGATGTACTTGAAACCATCTGGCAAAGCTGTGAATATTGGGAAATAGGAACAGCAGCAGAGCTACCTGTTGCGCCACAGTTAGAAACCCAGTGATTTCTGCATTATCTAAAGGCTCAGAATAAACACTATTAACCTAAACAAACAAAAAAAAGTTAAAATTATAGATAAATATTAATGTGCTAGTTAGTTTCACTTTAATTTTATGTATTTTAACTTTTTCTCTGATCAGATGTGTGGCCTGCCTCTTCATGGACCAATAAAGGATCATTTATGTATCCACTATATGGAAAAATAAAAAGACAGTTATCAATCTACTACATGCAATTAAACAGCAGTTTATGACAAGTAAATACCATTGACTATCTTACCCAAGCACCATATGTTAAACACATTATATACTGATGTTACCACTGTCACTATTAATAATGGAAAATAATAGACATAGAAAAATATATTTTCGATTACTTATTTAGAAGGATGTTTATTTTGATTGTTCCTTTTGTTTTGTTTTAATTCTTTCTGCAACCTAATTAGCTCTGCCATCTGCAAGACCTAAGTTTATGCCTTAGAGTAATGATAAAGAGAAATTCAAATGTTGAATTTCTCAAACACTTGAGTTTGTATTGTAACAAAAGCTAAGTTTAACTGCTTCTGGCTTAGTTTTAAGGCTCACTTGATAACTCTGGTTGATGGTATATCTCAACACTTCTTCCCATAGAAACCCTGTGTTGATATTTTTGAAATAAGCTTATAAATTCATTAGAACTTCAGCCAAGAAAAGTAGGAAATGTTTATATGGACACACCTGTTTTTATGAATTAGGGTAGATTGATATTAGGGCCAGATTTTGCACACTCTTAGGTAGGTTATCCATTTTTATTATTGAAAATATTCTCTTTTATTAATACATCACAAATTTCTTATCCATTTTTTCCATGTATTGACTTTTGGGATGTTTATAGTTTTTTAAAAAAATTCCTAGTATGAATACATGAATTTTATAATACATGTTATACTTGAGTTTAAAATAAACTGGATGACAGTCTAATTTTTTATTGAGGTATAACATGTATTATAATATTCAGCCTTGTAATAGTACAGTTTTTACTATCATGAGACATATTAAGTAAGCCACATATATGTAAAATACATAGAATAGTTCCATCACCTCTCAAAATGCTAAAAACTTTGCCTAAGCCAAAATTATGGACATTTTAGTCTATTTATTTTATAAAAGTTTTATAGTCTTTCATTGTACATTTTGGTTTATATTCCATTTTAAGATATTCATTATGGTATGAGATATAGATCAAGATTCTTTTTTGCATATAGATATCAATTATTTTAGTATAATTTGCTTCAGCACCAACTTTTCCAATGCTATTTGTCTTTACCAATTTGCCTCTGTATCTCTATTAAAATTAAATGACTAGACACGTGGACTTATTTCTTGATGCTCTAATATATTACATTGAACCTTGTGTCTACATATTTTTTCAATACTGCAATTCCATTACTTATTGTAGATATGTCATAAGTCTTGAAAGTAGGTCATATGAGTCTTTAACCAGTGTTATTTTTTCACAATTTCTTTGACAATTTTAGATCCTGTTGCCTTCTATATAAATTTTTAAAATCAAGTTACAAATTTCCACTGAAGTTCTCCATTTAATCTTCAAAAATTAAGTATATTTTTATTTATAGTGTTTTGTAGTTGTCTTTTATCACATTGAGAAAAAAATTCTCTTCTAGTACAAATTTCCTGAAAATTTTATCCTGAATGGATATTGAGTTTATCCAAGCATTTTTTTTCTGTTAAGATGACCATGCTGTTTTTTACTTTATTCTATATATAGTGAACTGCATTGTTTTTTTAACTGTTAACTATTATAGCTTTTCTATCAGAAAGCCCACTTAATCATGATGTATTAACCTTTTTAAATTTTGATGAATTTATTTTGATTATATTGTGTTCAGGATTTTTGTGACTATGGGAGGTATTAGTCTATCATTTTCTTTTCTCAAAATTTTTGTCTAGTTTTGTAGACATTAATGCTTTTAAATATTCCTTTTCTCTCTGATGCATATCTTTCACATACTGCATGTATTCTATTTATCACCAGTATGTGCATTCTAAATGTCCATAATTGGCACTGCTATTTTAATCACTAAAGATAAAATGATAAAGAAAATACAGAGTTTCTGTTTTCATGGAGCTTATACTTTCCTGTAGTTAGATTGTAATCAAGTACAGGAACAAGATGACTTTTAACAATGGTAAGCAGTATTATTAACATAAAAAATACTTGTATGGAAGGAATGAGGAGGATGGGTGCTCTCTGAGTGCTTGATCTTCGTTTTGAAAGTGTCTTAACCTTGTAAATACTTAGACGTATAGTGTATCCTCACCACCCCAAAAAAAGCAGCAACTGCAAAGCCATGGATGTGTTGTGTAGCATGAATTAAAGAGCATTAGAAAACACTTACACTGAGGTTGTAGAAAGTTTAAGTGGGGCTCCTAATGTGCTTTACTGAGCTTTACCTATATAACAAACCTACATATGTACCTTTGAACTTAAAAGTTAAATAAAAAGAAAGAAAAAATAAAAGGAGCAAAGGAAGAAAGGAAAGCAGGAAGAGAGGGAGGAAGGGAGGAGAGGGAGGGAGGGAGGAAGGAAGGAAGGAAGCAAAGAAGGAAGGAAGGAAAAAACGAAGGAGGAAGGAAGGATGGAGAGAAGAATAGAAGGAAGGAAGGAAGGAAGGAAGGAAGGAAAAGAAACTAGTCACTGGAGATTTTAATTCTAATCATAAGAATTCATTCATTTAGCATAAAAACGTCTATGCTATGCATGTCTATTCATGATCTCCATATTGTGATCACATATTACATTTTAAATTTTACTAAATTTTTTCTACCAGTAAGTAACAACAACAAAAAAGAAAGTTGCAAAAGATGTCCTCCCACCCAAATCAATCAGAAAAATTCAGACTATCTACACAATCATATTTATAGCAGATAAAAGGGCCAAAGTTACAAAGGAAAAAGGTGAACTTAGTCCCATTTAGTAGAACCACTCTGCAGATAGATGAGAGTAATTTCCTTGAATAGTTTTAAGAGATCAGTAGAAAAAGCAGAGGAGAGAATCAGTTAAACTTACAAATTAATCAATAGAAATGATTCAGACTACATACGTACACACGAGTAAAAATTTTACAAATGAAAGAGAAAACAATAGAGCAATCAAAATGTGGAACAATATGAACATTTCTAACCAATATATACTTTGATTCCCAGAAGAACAGTAGAGGACAATGGAGCTGAAGCAGCAATTTAAAAGGCAATAAAATATGAGTTGAATTAAAAAATGAGGTAAAAGTTAAGCAATGTGAAAATACATCAAGAAAGTCTAACATTACTTAATGGAAGCTCCAGAAGTCAAAAGAGAAAATGAAAAACAAACAAACAAAAAAACATGAAAAATACATAGATTTATTTTCCTAACGCTATATTTTAAAAAAGTAAGAAATCACCATGTATTGAACAGAACTTTAAGAAAAAAATACTAGATATGCCTATTCATAAAAAAACCCGGAGACCAGTTAATTCCATTAAAAGTACTTCAAAATTAAGAACTCTTTGTTATCCTTTGCTAATAGCTGTCATCAAGTTTTTTGTTTGTTTGAATAAGAAGTCCTGTTTAAAATGAAATTTTAGTGAGATCATTCTTATTTTGCCAGCATTCAAAAGATGAAGAGGGAATTGTTTACAGACTTTTGGTTACCTTTTTATACCAAATAAGGTTTCCAAAGAGACAGGTGGAATAAAAACCCACGAGGAGAGAAGTTTAGAAGAGGAGGGAAAGCAATTTATCATGAGAAAGGAGCAAAGGAAGGAAGGATGAGTCCAGATGTTAGACTTATTTTAAGATTGTCTCACACCGTGTGCAATATTAATAATGTAATGTTATGTGGTGAGATAAATTTTACTTCACACAGGAATTTGGTATATTTGTAGTGTTCATTGAATCACTGAAACAAAATTTATTATATTAACTTCGGTCTGTGGAATAGGGTATTAGTGATACAATTTTGATTTAAAATACTTAAGGATTTAAAATACTTAGGAAGTATGACAGTAGATGAGAAATTTCTATTTATGAAATTGATTTCAAAAATTATTTTCTAAGTGTTTTAGACCATCCAGTCCATATCATGTACATGAATGTATATGTATGTACATAAATAATGATATTTATTCATTCATCTCATGGTTAATATTATAAAATAATTGTTGTTAGCATGAGAGAAGCATCATTATTCAAAGAACACTGTAGTGGCACCGCAGTAGTGGTCTGGTGGCTGAGGAGCTTGGTTAGTGATAACTGATGCCCAACCAAAGAAGGAATACTGCAAGGGCAGGTTTCTCGCTATTCCCTCAGGCATAATTTTGCATAGGGCCTTTAGAGTCCTTAGTTTTCAGGACTCTAGCCCCAGCTTGTGGAGTAGCATCAGTACAGGAATATGTTTAGTACTTTTGGAAATAGTAGCAGGTATTTTATTATTACCACCATAGAGGGAAGTCACTGCCAAAATGAAAGTCAAAGGGTTAAGTGAGGAGATTGATGTTTTCATATAATAATAAATGACCTTATCAGTGTTTATAATCGTATAATAATAAATGACCTTATCAGTGTTTATAATAATAAATGACCAATCCTACGGATTTGAGAAACACTGATAAGGTCATTTATTATTATACTTAGACATTGGAGTTGCTGTTTGTACAATCCAGGTGGTGGTATTAAGGAAATATTACGGTATGTATGCTTTATAAATAGCCTTACTAAATATATACTTGAACTCTTTTAACTTCAGGAAATACATATTTAATATATTTTCCACTTAATAAGAAGTTAATTGTAGCACTTATAAAAGTAACTAGTTAAATATAGGCTATTGGGATATATAAATTAAGTTCACTGAGAATTTTCCATTATTATGCCTGCCTTTGTTCTAGTAAAAATAAAATATTATGTATTCTCTCAACCATTTGCAAGGCAAATATTTTAATCCTTCAATAGCTCTACCCACTCACTTAAAAATTAATTTATATGTTTTTATATATTTTTGTTGAGCCATGTTCATAATAGTCTTATGTGCTATAGAAGTAATAAAGGTACAGAAAACATAGCCTCTGTTCCTAATGACTTGTAGTCTAAATGAAACAAAATGAAAATTCCAGAAAAGCAACTCAGATGCATCAAAGGAGAAGTGGAGTTGTATTTTGATTGAATTGCTATTTATAGACATTAGGCAAGTATCTCATGAAGTAAAACTTGTTTTTGGAAATCCGTTATCAAGGCATCACATTGGGCACTATAATAACAATTCTTAACTAAACAGCCACTTTCCTCATAATTTTTTCAGGCTGAGTACTAAATGAAGATGTTGGCTTGCTTGTATTTGAGGGCCAAGGAATTAAGAAGACCATATATTTTATCTTCAAACACTTCTACTGATGTGAGTAGTATTTGAAGATAAAATATATGAAGATAAAATGTATGGTCTTCCTAATAAAGAAGACCACTCAATAGAGAGTACCACTATTTGGTACTAAAACTGGCTAAAGAAATAGCAGAAAAATTCTTACCATATCATATCCATAAGGCGACATACTCAGTTGCACTAGATGGCAAACAGCATACACTATTTACATTGTTATATTATGCATACTAGCTCATTCTCTATCCTTTTATCTCTGCCTTTCTTTCTTTTCACTCTATCATAATTAACCTCCAATAGGTTAAAAATACATGCATGCTGGTTCTTTAGTGTTATTTTAAAAATAGATCTAAGACATTTAAGTGGATGAAACAAACCTATATATCACATTAGGGAAACATAGATACATAAAAATATTATCTGTAAGTGACTAAAATACAAATTTTATTGGAAGAGGAGGCACTTTGACATCGAACAATCACCACAAATCCATACCTACAAGAATTAGCACTGATATTTTTGAAATAATTTATCTTATTCTTAGTATACATTAATAAATAAAAATGTCATTGATGATTTTAAGATAAGAACAGTATGAGGCTTTAGTAATAATAAACATCAAAGAGATCATATAGAGAGGCAAATGTACTATTAAAACAAAATTCAAAGACACCCTTCCAATATAAACTTGATATGTACCCACTTAGCATATTTTCTGACGGTGTTCCATGTTATCTTAATGTTGATAGTGACCTTTGAAGGTCATCTTTCAATTCTCTTCTGTTAGGAGGATGATTCTTAATTCAGACAAGGACATTCGAATAAAAAGATACAGTGTAAAAAAAAAAAACAAAGTAGTAGAGAGATGACAAAAAAGACAGAGTTTTATGAGAGAAGAGATGAATAGACAAGAAGCAGTCAATAAGAATCCAAGTTCCCTGTCCTTGCAAAACATCAACAGACTCTACTCAGCCTGTTTACAGAAGCTTTTTACTCATCTTGCACCTCTGGAATTTCTTAAGAGAAGGAGTATGTGGAAGAGGATGCAGGGGAGGAGGAGAAAGAGGAGAGAAAGAAGACTACCTGGGACACTCATCCACACATACTGAGAAGTAGATTTTGGTGTTAATACCATCTGAATTTATTGTTCTGCTATCAATACTCCACAGTAGAAATAGACATTTGATAGACATTGCATAAGAAACACCAAATATTAATAAGAGAAAGAGCCATAATTTTTACACCTTAAACAAGATTTATCTATTCATCCCCAGAGAGAAGTAGGTTGATATGCTCCCAAACATTAAAACTGACAATCCATCCACTCTTGGAATAATAGTAATTTTTTTTTCTTTTTAATTTTTTTGAAGACAGAGTCTCACTGTGTCACCCAGACTGGAGTGCAGTGGTGCAATCTTGGCACACTGCAACCTCTACCTCCCAGGCTCAAGCAATCCCTCTGCCTCAGCCTTCTGAGTAGCTGGGAGGGACTACAGGCATGCCTTACCACAGCCAGTTAAGTTTTATACTTTTTGTAGAGAGAAGGTTTCACCATGTTGCCCAGACTGGTCTAGAACTCCTGGGCTCAAGTGATCCACCCACCTCAACCTCCCAAAGTGCTGGGATTATAGGCATAAGCCACCCAGCCTTGCTGGAAAAATAGTAGTTTCAATATCTACAATTAGGTCCCTGTTTATTCAAATTTTTATCACTTAAAATACAAATACCTAAATATGGATGGTTCAAAAATTTTAATCTCATGTATATAATATTTATAGATATACAAGTACATTTGTATTACATTTTAAGAATCCATGATCTATATACTTAAATAGAATATGGTTAATAAAGCAACAACAGATATCACATTGTATAGATTTTAGTAAAATCTTTTCTTCTAATACAAAAACATAAGAGATCAAGTATCAGTGGATCCGATTTTATGTTTTGGGTATAGTTATTAGGAGTTGTATCTTAAGAGAGTAATTCTGCCTTTAACAGTGTTAGTTTCCGTGGTGTGAAATGGGATATAGCACAGAGTTGTTATTGAAATGGTGAGGATCAATGTTAAGTTGAGGATCCTGTAAATGTGAGTTGAGACACAGGTGTTATGAGATGCCAAGTATGATTCATAATTTTTAAAATTTAACTATAAAATCTGGTTAAATATCTTATTAAAAATGAAATACCACACAGTAATTATTTAAATGATATTCTTCTGTTCCCCAAATGGGTTAGGGTTGCCTTGATTTTGCCATCATAATAATTGAAGTTTGTTGGTTAAAAAATTGGGTAGCTAATTCTGTTTATTTCCTTAGAATCTTGTGTATGTGATTCAGTAAGTGAAATTTCACTTTACAAATGCAGAAACCTATTATGTTAGGAGAATGAGTATTCTGTACCTGTTCAATTTCCTGATATACAGTGGTAGTTCACAAAAAAAAGAATGAAATAAACCCCAGTTTGATATTTTTAACATAACCATTTTTCTTCATTTCAATTAAAACATTCTCAAAGTACTGATTAAATTTAAAACAGGCAAACATGACAGGATTAGAATCATCAGATTTTTTGTTGAGATGTCCCTCCATCTAAATAATGCAGTTATGGCTATCTGGTCTTCAATCGATATGGTAGCATGAAAAGTGTTTCCACAACTAATACCTTCTCAAATAAAGTAATGTGCAAACAAATGAAAGAGGTTCAGTAGGTCCAAGTCACTAGAATACAAACTAGCATACTTGAATGACAGCAATCATAATGGAAAAATGGAACATTTTTAAAAACTTCCTGCTGATGAAAGACACAACTGTCTGATAATTAAAACAGTATTCTGAGGTACAAAATTAAATTCCAAATGGTTGCACTTACCAGCAGGCATGGATTATCTCAAACTAATGCATTTAATGTAATTTAATATAAATCTTAAAGAGTTCTTTGCAGATGTCTAAAACCGAACATCATTCTTTAAAAAACATTTTTTTTTTTTTACTCTTTGCACTTGAAGTTCTTCCTAGAAGTGACCTGAAAACAAGCTTTTTTGTGCATATAAATAATCAGTGTGGTGAAGCAATAGTATTGCATTGCAAATTTTTCCAATTCATCCTAGAATGAATTTAACTGCATCCCATTGGAAAATCTCTCTCTGTCTCTACACACACACACACACACACACACACACACACAAAATTTATATGTGTGTGATTGTGTATATATATATACTTTGCTTCTCTGAGTCTCAATTTCATCATTATTAATTGTAGGATATAATATGCATTAATGGTGATTATTATGGCTCAAAAAGGTATATAATAATAATATTTAACATAATGCACATGGCAAATGAGATAAACTTTGATTGCACATGTATATATATATATATATACACATGCACACACATATATATATAATTTATATTGTGTATATATTTCTATTGTCTAAAAATAAGTAAAGTCAGATAAAATTTAAAATTTAATATCTGTTCCAAATAACACACAGACATACACAAGTACAGGTGTATATCTACACACATATGTATATACTTACATAAAATATCACTCTGTAAACCTACCTCATGAATTTTAAATTGTATTTTTTAATGATCTATATATTTTAACATTTACTAAGTCTAATACAAGCATGCAAGTATATGCAGTGAGAAATTTTTTAGAAAGTGTCTACACCATATGTCTTATTTTATTATCAAATATTCCAATCTAATATTGCCCCAATACCAACTACAGTGAACAATAAAAAATATTGTACTCCATCTTGAATGTTTAGATTAAATGTAGAAGGAAGAGAAAAGTGATATTATTTCTACTTTAGGAATTATCAATGAGCTTATTTGTTGTAAAATTATTTATATTATACAGTCTTTATTGTATTTTTACATACAGAAAATGACTCACTAACCAGAGCAAAATGTAGATAATGTTTCTTTTGAGAAAAGTAGCAGTGAGATACTTTTGACAGCTTGGTGATTTCCTTTTGGGTGACCTTGAATTGATAATGATATCTTATGTTTAAGAAGGATCATCAATCTTGGAGCATCTTAGTGACAATCTTAGTGTCAGTTTCTTTATCACAGTGGATATATATCTGAAGTGCTAGCACTTATGCTAAATTAAGAAATCCTGGTGGGTTACACAAATAAACAGGAGCATAGAGTGAAGTCATTCATTCTTTAAGGAAATAAAGGTAATTTGTCTCAATTTATGAAAGAATGTGATACAAGCTAGTGGAAAAAAATGAAACCAAATGATGCATTTCACTTTAAATCACGCAAAGTCAGAATATTTGTTGCTTCATTGCCTATTTCAAAAACAATATTGTGTGAAACTTCCCAATAGTAAAATGTTTCTCAAAAGCCAAGTTATAGTTTCTTTCACTATAATAGATATTACTTTGACCGATGTGTTAAATTTTTTAATTATGTAGTGCTAAATCTTAATTATAACACTACAGAAAATGACTGTAGACTGTGATATTAGATTGTGATATTAGACACTAAAATTTATCTGTAAACATTTCCATAGATTTGAATTCACAGTTTTGAAAAATTTATCTCTGATGAAATTTCAGATTATATTGCATGATACTATTTTTAAAGTCAACCTCAATGATTAACTGAAAATAAGAACCGTTTTAAAATCTGAAAAGTATAGTTTTCTATTTTGCTTTAGAATAATGTGATATTAGAAGAGAAAGTGGGGTGGATTCATAAAAGAAAGGATCAATTAATAGTTCTAATATTTTATAATTAGATAATTAAAAAAATACCTTCTTTGAGTCTCAATTTCATCATTATTAATTATAGAATATAATATGTATTAAGGGTGATTATGATGACTCAAAAAAGGTATATAATTATAATATTGAACATAATGTACACAGCTAATGAGATAAACTTTGATTACACTGTCTGTTTTGGAGGATCCCTGGGACTAAATATTCTTCTATCACCCTCAGATTGGTTTTAGATCACACAAGTGAGTCTAATACTTTATAAAGTTTAACAAAGTGCATTGTTTTGCTTAATAAACTTTGAAGTCATTGTTCCACTGAACTTTATCTGGATTGGATGAAGATTTCTAGTCAGTCTCAGTTTATTCCTTGATGTTCAGAAAGACAAAAAAGTAAACCCTGTGTTGCACAGCATGGATAGTTTTCTGTAATCTCCCTTGTTCATCCTTAATAATGATGATTTTTATAGTAATAGAATCTAGCTAAATTTCAAATGCTATCTGAAACTTAAATTAATTCCATTGAAGAGATATCTTAATGTTTTAATAAGAATTCACTATTGACAAAAGCAGTTATACTTAAATCATATACAAAATCATTGTCAGTTGCAAAATAAGTAGTTAAAATTAACATATTTTCATACATTAAAATATTTTAGTAATATAAAGTTATGAAGACCTAAACTGACATATCTTCAACCTTCCTTTAACTTCTATGCACTTTTTTAATTTTTTAATTTATTTAATTTATTTTTTTACTATTCCTGTAGTAAGATTTAATTTAACATTAGTTTGACTTACTATGTACTTTACCAGGGGTTGGGGTAAAATTGTTTTTAATACTCTCTTCTCATAAAGAATTTAGTTTTTACATTAATAGGAAACAGTATAGTTTAAACTATATTATCCTCCTTGACTCTTCAGTTAAAAAAGAAAAGAGAGTCGAGGCGGGCGGATCACAAGGTCAAGAGATTGAGACCATCCTGGTCAACATGGTGAAACCCTGTCTCTACTAAAAATACAACAAATTAGCTGGGCATGGTGGTGTGTGCCTGTAATCCCAGCTACTCAGGAGGCTGAGGCAGGAGAATTGCCTGAACCCAGGAGGCGGAGGTTGAGGTGAGCCGAGATTGCACCATTGCACTCCAGCCTGGGTAACAAGAGTGAAACTCCGTCTCAAAAAAAAAAAAAAAAAAAAAAAAAAGAAAAGAGAAAATGAACAAACAAAACAAAACAAAAAATGTAAGGAAAAAATCGGAGAAAAAACAGGATTAAATAAAAAATAGTGAGTTACTGTCAACATGTTGCCAGCATGCGTATCACTAGTGCTATAAATAGATCATTTATAATGTCTACAAAATTGAATATTTTTCATTAATTTTGTTTATGTTATCATTATAGTCTGTTGCAACTTATACCATTAAATCAAATTTATAAAGAGAATATTACTGGTACATTGTCACAATTCAGTAATACTGGAGTGTTTGTATTAACATGTGTGCATTTGTGTCTATCACTCATATTACAAGTTATCACTGGAGTTAATATAACTGAGGCAGAGCTGAAAATGAATATTCTTGTCCATTCCTACATAAACATAAATTGTATCTGTTCTTCTTCTATAATTAGAATGGAGAAGAAAGTACTCCCTAAATAAATTACTGCATAACAAAAGTATCTGGCACAACAGCTGAAATTGTGGCCACTACATGTTTAAGTTTGAGGTAGATGGTCAATAATTTTTCTCCTCGACATTTCAGAAGTTTTATTTAACCTTGCCTACTATGATAACTCATCCCTGAGTCAATGTTCAGGTTACTTCAATTTCTCAGTAAATATTCAAATATATATTTCAAAGCCACTGGTGGTTCTAAAAGACCCATGATTTCACATGTAACACTTCGGATAGGAATTTTAGTCAGCTCCCTCTTAGTTTTCATTTTAACAGAAGGCATATATTGTGACTCAGGGTATCAGTATCAACTCTTACCCTATATACATAGTCCTTGAAATGTCTGGGTATTTTCTTTTCAGCATTTAATACTTGGAGCAGATAAATAAAGCCATTTTCTGTAGGTGCTTGTCATGGTGTTACAGGGTTCTTCCTCCGACAGATCCAACTTCCTTTTAAGTCACTGGGATCCTGATCTAAAAATGGCCGGGTCAAGGTCCTCGACAAATGATTGTGGCTTTTTACTGGGATAACAGCCCTCAGTCTCCTGCTCCGTAAGTCTCATCCTTATTTGATTGTATATGTTTAGTAGCACCCTTGCTGACTGCCAAACTACTTTGTCTAGAAATGGTAAATCAACCATCTCTACAACTTCACAGGAGTAATGTCTCATCATTTTCCTCCAGTTGTACTGGTTATTACAGTAGTTTTGACGTCTTATGTTTTAGACAATATGTGTTACCACCTAGCCTCTATTAGTTTAGGAACCATCAATCTCAATGACTATTAATAAGCCTCCTTTTAGGACTGTTTCTCTTATTTTCAAACTGGACCTGCAGAGAATAGTCACTGCTGAACTTCTTAATGATGTCGATATCCTTCTTAGAAGGTGTATTCCTGATAGTCATAGTAAAGGGTGTATTTTTGGAGCCTATCCTGTAAAAATATATTCATCATTTTTTTCTTTTTTCTTTTTTTAGCTTTGCATTATATACATTTTCTACATGATGACTTCTTTGTGTTTCTATTTTTCTTCCTTTGTCTTCCAGATCACCTTAGACAGTTCTACCTCACTCAGCTTCTGAAACTCACCTGATAGTAAGTTTGTCCCAATCTCTGGAGTTTCTACTTTGATAAATAGTCCCCTGGTCAATTACTTACTAATTCTTACTTGTCAAGTTTGACATTCTGGTCCCCTGATTAAACACTCTAAAAATCCAATCTCAGAATAACTGTCTCGGCCCTTTCCAGCTCATGATATCTAATTCCAACTTCTCCTTTTGTTTATAATTTCTTTCTTCATTTATCAGGCTCAGTGTGCTCCTAGCTAGGTTATGCTGGAATTAATTCTGTTTCCTGGGTGCAGCTTCTGAGAAAAGCAATTATTTCCTAGTGATAAAAAGATGTGTTCTCTACAGTGTACTGTTGGGGCCTAATAGGGACTGATGAGGTACATCTTCAAGTTCTGAGGGCTCAAGGAAATTTACAAAGTCTATATCCTCAGGAGTTACATACAGATATCCCCAGATCAGGTGTTATGGTCAGATTTTTATACTGAGACCTGACTTTTCCATAACAGATCTTGTTTCGCTGGGCATAAAAATGTATTTGAAGGTCTGCAACACCACCAGATTGTCAGTCTGATAGTCAGTAGTTTCTGTTCTTAACCAAATACATTTTTTGGTTGTCACAGCAATTAATTGCTTGTTAACCAACATAACTTCCTACCTTCTTCAATAAGTTTATTCAAACTAGCAGCAAACAGCCAGTATTACTGTCCTGTTATGACTTGTCGGCCCTCAAATATGTAAAATGCCTGAATCACTGCACCTGAAAAGGCGAGGACTTCCACCATTTCTCCGAGTATCTGCAAGATAAATCCTTGGCAGTTAAGACGCCATCTTGTGTCATGCTTTATCAGTAGTCCTCCTACTATTAAAGATAATGTCTTCATTTTCTGCCAGTCAATGAATAACATCCATATCTTCATTTTTCCACCTTTTTTCTTAAATATATCAGTATTATTTGCATTAGTTTAGGGCCACCAAGTGGCAGACAGCAAGAAACAATTAGACATACAAGGCATTCATTGTAGGAGGAAGCAAGAAAAGGACAGTAGGGTCTTTATATCATACTGTTGATCTGATACACAGGGAAGGAGATAGGGAAGAAAAAAAAAGGATTGCTAGGAAAATTCTCTGATGTAGCATGATTACAACAGAGGTTTGGATTCCAAAAAAGGAGTCCTTAATCCACAGTCTCCTGGTAGAAAACTCTCATATCTTCCAATAATGAGTCTATTGTGTATCCACGTTGCACTGAGTCATCGACTTAGAGAAACCTGGGGAAAGTATGATCTCAGCAGGAATGTAGTTGTGGATCCAAAGATAGAGCATCTGGAGTGTCCAGTAAAATATAGACCACACAGGAGACGCAAAAGACATATTAACACAGCTGTCACCTATCTGATTTCACATTTTGTATTTAAGTTTATGGGCTCCCCATGTGTCTCCACTTAAAGCTGTTAAGTAACTTGTGCATTAAGACTGAGGCTGGAGAATTTCAGGACAATAAATTAGCATGAAATAAAAATATGCAAGGAAGAAAACTTAGGAAGAAGAGACCATACCTTATCTCAAACACATTTCTCTTACCTCATAATATTTCCTAGAATCAACTTTGCCTATATCTGAAAGTCATCTACCTGTTTAAAATGTAACACAAAAGAGCAATTTGTCACCCTGCAATATTTTATGTGAGGATTGGGAGAGAAAGAACACACAGTATGAAATAAAATCATCAAATTTAATCTCAGTGCATATATATGTGTGTGTGTGTGTGTGTGTGTGTGTGTGTGTGTGTATATATACATATATATATATATATACACATTTCCCCCTTAGGAGTCACGTAGCCCTTAGTCTTTTAATACTTTACCTTTGCTTGTCTGATTCTACTATTCCAGGGAGTTATTTTAATTCCCCGTTTCCTTCTTTATTCTGTTATTCCTTTTTTTTCCCCCTGCAAACTTACCTTTCTATATTCTACAAGTCTTTGGAGTATTAGCAAGAACAGTGCAATATATAATCCTGCAAAATGGAATCATAAGATTCAGGTACTTATGAACAACATCATTTTCCATGATGTTGATAAAATACCAAACTGTGACTGGCTAATGACTTTTGGGATTGTGCTTATGTTCACATACCTAGAGTATACACAGTTGTGGAGATCAATCTTTTGTGGTAAGTTTTTATAGTTCATGATAAACAGAAAAAAGAAATCGTAGCACCCAGGGTTGCCGAATGCAAATATTCTGATTCTTACTGGGACATGTTTTTTGTTGTTGTTGTTGTGGATAATTTCTCATTTTGGAGAAAAACAAATCTTGGGTCTTGTCACTGTCTGAAATTAAGAGAAACACATCGGTAGGATCAAATTCCTTACATAACAAAAGTTATATTTTAATTGATGCTGAAATTGTATCTTTCCACAGAGAACAGAAATGTTTAGTGTGTGGATTTTAAAATGAACTTTTTCTTTACTAGAAATATGTAGTCAACTTCATTGATAGGAGTAAAAAACAACAGTGTATAGGTTAATAGCTTAGTTATAATGCATATTAGGCTACAGGCAGTAGCTCAGATCACAACACCATAGAAGGTTAGAGTCAGAGGTTATATGATAACTGCCCCTTCCCTGAATGTGAGGGTATTCTAAGCCTGGGTTATAAGTGGACTGGAATCGTGTCCAGCTGATGAATTCAGCCCAGAAGTGCAGGAGTGAAAACTACTTAATACCCGAAACATAAGGTATAAAGAACAGTATTTAAAACACTAAGGATGTTTCTGAAATTGGTAGGGAAACGATTCTAAATGAAAGCAGGCAAAGTGATGGGACAGGCTTGGCTATGGAGTGTGAATCAGTAGACTTCTATGAATTCAGGGAAAAGCTGAACGAAAGTTTACTATAGCTTCATAGTAAAACTGATAGTTTCCTTTAGTTTTATATTGTAGTTCAATAAGTTGGAAGGCTGTAGGGTTACTGGAAAGAGGTGCAAGGGATAGAGGCAGTCACTCAGGGAATTTGCTTCTGGGTAGAACATTGCATTTCTTTGGTATAGCAGCTGTTCATATTGTCTTGCACATTTCTGTTATTAGTAGGAAGCTGCAGTGATGCTTAGTCTACCGGCTCCACACCACTCCCATCTCTCTGGCCTCCTTAAACCAGAATGATGTACAGTAGGCAACATGCTCCATGTGGTTTGCAGAATTGCTGGAGGGATGCACAGTTTAACTCAACTGCAATATCGAATATTTTTTTAAGTCTTAACTTTAATCCGTTTAAGATTCCCTAAATAGATTTCTTCTGGAATCTCTTCTACTTTCTATGCCAATCAGTTCTTTCAGATGTAGCAAGACACATCATTGATTCTTTCTATTCTTGTCTGATTTAGTAAAAATTATCATAACCAAATTAACATAAAAATTAACATAACTGAAATATAACTTCTGATTTTTTTCCTCCCATCAAATCTATTTTCCCCCAATCTTTCCTATTTCTGGAAATGGGATCATCATGTGCCCAGTTGATTAAGCCTTTATTTTCTAACCACACGTATTTTATCATCAGAAACTCTTGTAGCTCCATCATCAAAATAAATTAAGAAACTCCTACTCCACCACTAATGTCCTCTTTTTACCATCATCTCTCACTTGTACTACGGAAGTAACAGACTAGCCAATATTTGTACTGCTGGTCTTCCCCTCTTGCAATCTGTTCTCTAAATAGCAGCCAGTTATCTGTTTAAAATGCTCATCAATGCACATCCTTTCTTAATTAAATATATCTAATAGTCTCCTTCCTATTACTCTTAGACTTCAAAACTCTCTTTAATGGTCAACATCAGCCTGTCTGATCTGCTGTTGCTTAAGCCTCTGACCTTATCTATTCTACTTTTTTTTTTCTCACTGAACTTATGCCTCTCTAATCTTTCAACTGCTCCTGCAAATTACCATATTATTTATTATCTTATAGACACTTCTTATTCCCTTTGCATAGAATATTTTGCTCCACATACTATGGAAGTAGCATCCTTGATGGCTGATTCTTTCTCAGAAGGTAGCCTTCTTCCCATATGTCAGTCCTTGACTATTTCATCTAGAAAAAGCCCACCCATTTCAGTTACGGTCTATTACTTTTTATACTTTTTTTTCTTGACAACTGCATCTTATCTGAAACGCTACCAAATTCATTTGTCCCTGAACGTATCATTTATCTGGCCATGTTGAGACAAATCCACTGAGATTCCGTTTTTTAAAAATCATCTTATATGGCTCTATACGGTGGCTCAAGCATACGTTGGCAGATCACTTAAGGTCAGGAGTATGAGACCAGCCTGACCAACATGAAGAAACCCCATTTGTACTAAAAATACAAAATTAGCCATGCATGGTGGCGTAGCCTGTAATCCCAGCTACTCGGGAGGCTGAGGCAGGAGAATTGCTTGAACCTGGGAGGCAGAGGTTGCAGTGAGCCGAGATCACACCATTACACTCTAGCCTGGGCAACAAAAGTGAAACTCCATCTCAAAAACAAACAAACAAAAAAAATCATTTTTATTAGTCAGAGTCCTGGGAGGAAATAAAGGCACATTCAAAATTGACAATTTGCGAGAGTTTGAATTGAAGAAAACCAATGAAGGGCAGTCCCATGTGCCAGGAATAGTGAGAGCTGGAGCACTTTCCACCCCTGAGTTTGAAGGAATAAAGAGTAGAGTAGACTTTTGTATCATGATAGTATACATACAGAAAGGGCCACTAGAGATTTGTGACTTTGGGTCAATAGACAGCAAACTTCACTAGACCTAGTTAATAGGAGGCAATAAACACTTCAGCTTTCCTTCATTCCGTATTCCCTTTCATTCTCAGAATACAATTTAAACTCATGTTGTTGATCTGATAAAATAGAAATATCTTTCACTATTAAGCTACCTACTTTTTTTGTTAGGTCAATTACACTGTAACAATTTTTGCCAGAATATCAAACACTTTTACTTTGTCAAATATAATGGCTACTTCCCTCTTATTCTCAAGCTCTCAGTGTCACTTGTTCTAGAATAAGAAGGGGATCCTGGAGACCTGGTAGAAATGCATCATAAGAATCCTGGCAAGTTGATAGTTTAGAGTATTAGTAAATATCACTAGAAGTTTCAAGAAAATAATGGATAGTGACTTATGTGAAGACTATCTTAGAAAGTGCTGTTAGAAAGAGATGCAGTCAAGAAGGGGAGAAGAACTGTGAGACAAGTCATATTTGAGGTAATAATTGCCCTAAAGGAGTATTTTTTTCAGGTACTGTCCTAAATGCTTTATAGGTGTTAATTAATTTAATCTTCACTATAAGGATATGAAATAGGGACTATCAATAGCTCCCCATTTTTGGGGGGCAGGAAACCCAACCGGCACAGAAAACTTAAGGAACTCCACCAATAATACTAGTGTTTTTCAATATTCATCTATTAGCATTCAAGATTTTCTCCTAGGATATAATGTAATGTTGGAGATATTACAGAAATGAATTATTCTATTCAATTGTTATTTAAGAAAAAATGTCATAGAAAATCTAAATGGAAGTGTTTAGTAAAAGTGGGTTTAGATATATAGTAGTATATAGTCATAACTTTTCTCTGTGAAAAATAATATTTAGTAGCATGATAAATATCAATTATAAGAAAAATAAAAGAAATTTCTTTTCACATTTTAAAATATTCTGATAGGTTTGGCTCAGTGGCTCATATAAGTCCAGCACTTTAGGAGGACAATATGGGAGAATTGTTTAGGGCCAAGAGTTCAAAACCATCTTGGATTGCATAGTGAGACCCTGTCTCCAGAAAAAAAAAGGAAACAAATAAAATGAGCTGAGTATCAGGAGGATTACTTGAGCCCAGGAGGGTGAGGTTCAGTGGACTATGACTGTGACACTGTACTTCAGCCTGTGCCACAGAGTAAGACTCTGCCTCAAAAGAGCAATATTAAAAACTTAAAATACTCTAATTTTTTTTACTTCAATTTTTCAAGGAGTATTTGCATATTTTATTTATTTCAGAATAAACATTTTTTTTTCTATAGGTAGACAGGATTTTATGCAAAGAAAAGGTATACAGATCATGTTGAAGTAGCACATAGTAAATTTTCTACTTTATATTAAAACTTGTATACCTTTATCATTCCACATTTGGCTTCTGAAACAAAAGACTTGATTTCCCCTTATCTTGAACATAGCTTTTTATTCATTTCACTTATTTTCTCATAGATAAATGGCATTCACTTAAACCAGAATTCCAGGGTTCCTTTATAATTGCAGCAAGGCTAAGAAATCAGAGGAACCAAAAAAAATAAGGAAATTTTTCAAAATTATGCTAAATTAGCAGAAAGACAGTACTCAAATTTTACAAATTATACTTGGAAAAAACTATAGATTTCTATGTCATTGAGAAATATTCATCTTTCACAATATAAAGCTATCTAGATCTCTCTGTATATTTGTTAGCATAAAGATATTTCTCTTGAATAGTCTCTATGATTTACATAATACTGTTGGTATAAAAGTAACTGTGATTGTTATGGTTTTATTTTGATTATTATTATATTATTGTTACACTTACTAGATCAAGATTCTAATTACTTCAAACTCATCAGGACCTCAATCAATAAATCAGCTTTTCAGTACTATAAGAAAAAAATAATTAAAAGAAATATATATGATCATCAATGTATTATAGGTAGTATTTAAAGTTGTAGTAATTAATTATGTCACTTATACCTTGAGGGAAGATAAAGAACAAATTAAAGACAAGGGCCAAATAATTCAGTTAGTAAGAAAAATAACAAAGAAGCTCAAGTTGCTAACTAAGAGCTGGAATTGTGGTGTTCAAAACTGTATTAATAACTTAGTGAGCATCTGTCTAAATCTCTTCATGCTCTTAAAATCATGTATAAATATGAGCATATACTTTTATCTATACAAACACATGGGTGTTTATGTGTGAATAGTGTGTATGCATTGTCCCTTAAAAATGGTATCTATTAGTGAATTTGAGAAACTTTTTATATTTTTTGTCATTTGATTTGCTGTAAATTACTTATTTTTACTATTGCTACAATTTAAATATTTATATATTTCATTTAAGAACATTTATCTTTATCATGTTTATGAATTTTATAGTTTGACATAATTTGGAACTCTGGTTTGTATGGAATGTTGATAAAATGCTTGCACTTTGCAATTAAATAAATCTAAAAATAGATGCTAAAGCTAGCCTTTTATATGGATAGTAATTTTTTAATCCATGATTTATTTAATAAGAATAGTAGTATATTGTGTATTATAAAATTAAGAAGTTAAGATTTAGTATTATTTGAATACAAACGTATAATAGGGACTCATATAATGGTAGTATAATTGTTAATAATGAAAAAATATAGTCGGTTATTTTATTTCTTAAAATTAATTGGATATTTGAATAAAGAAACAGAAAATTTAAGGGTATTACTACAATTGATGTCAGAGCTAAGTATAAATCAATTTGAGTTGTCTCAGAATCGTTAAGGAATTGTACATCACATTAAACAATGGTCTGAACACTGTAGCTTATCTGAAATACTGAATTAAAATTTAAAATTTCAATATTTTAATTAAATGATCACAGTTACATTACATATGTAAATGATTTTTGCAAGTAAGCAATTGCTCCTTATTAATTTTCATCCATTCTTCTGTGGCTATTCCTCTTATCATTAGAGGCAGTAGGATTCAACTGTTCTAATTCTGGTTGCTTTTCAACTCTGAATTTACAAAGATTTGTACTATGCCATCCTCTTCTAAGTCACTTCTAGGTAAATATTATTTTATCTGATTGTCACAACAATTATAGCTAGTATCTCTAAATTTAATGTTTATGTCTATACTTACATAGTTGTACGTTTTTTCAGTTCACACAAAGTCATATAGTCTTACAAAAATATCTAGTACATGGCTGTTTTATATAATCAATATTGTATATTTGATCTGAGTAAAAATACATTAAATACGATAATTTTTGGCTCTTGCTTCCTAGATGTCATGAAACTATAAGGGGAATATTCTCATTGTTAAGGTCATATAATTATACCATCAAATTATTACTTTTACCAAAGTCAGTGGGTAGAATACAACTCCATAAAGCTGTGCTTCTCAGTTGGGAGATGAAACAGTAATAGCATTTTCCAATAGACGGATGTCTTACACAGAGTTCCTAGAAAGCAGAGACTGGGCAAAATCTTGTGAGCTACTACTTTATTAAATGTGCAATTCTGCGGACCACCAGAACAAAAGAAAAGTTAAGCCTGGAGATAGAGCAAATATAAGAGAGCTAGAGACAGTTCACAGATTTGCAACAAATACACCTGGGGGCTGTGTCCTAGAGGGATGTCCCCAGAGACCCAAAGGAAACAAATCAATCTTGGGACAGTTTTCAGGCATGAAGATCAAAACCATTGATATCATAGCTCCTTCTCATCTGCTGTATCTTATTGATCAAAGATTACTCAACAAGACAATAAGTCTTTCACATTTCTAGGTCCTAACAGTCTCTCTGGACGTCACTGGGAAAGTCATAGTTCTAGCAAGTCCAATGTTGCCATTGTGCAACTTCAGCGGTCTTTTTTTGCCAGTTTTTCTTAAGTGTGGAGCTTTTTGGATCTGCAGAGAAGGTGGTCTAGATTTTATGAAGTAGGAAAAGTTACTGTGAGGTTCCAGGGCATTAGGAAGGTAATGCTAGCCATTCTGAGAAGCCAAAAAGAGGCCTGAGAAGCTGGTGGTAACGAGCAGATCTAAGGAGGTCAAAATCTTGGTTCTAACACAGTGAATATATTTTTCTCCAGAAACAGGTATACCTTGAAAATGATTGTGCGAAATAGTTGTTTTTGAAATAGAAGCACTGAAAGTAGTATTCAACTAAATCTTGCTGTAAGAAAAGATTTAATTTAATAGCAATTAAAGGGGAGGTGGAAAAAAACCCCTCCAGCAATTGTTCCAAATGCAGGAACACATAATTGAACAACAGTCCAAACAAGAAACCACTTTCATAAGAGCCAAAATGAAGTAGAGTGATCACAGTACCTAATTTTAACATCATACCAAGGAGAGGCACTGAACAGAGTGCGAGGTCACTGCCCTACGGGGTCGTTGGCTGTCCCCTATCACTGTGCTGAGGTGCTGGATCCAAGAAGTAAAGAGACAGGACACAGAAGGACTGGAAAAGACAGCTGTGCTCCGGGGGCCACGCCACTTACAAGTAGAGGCAGGTGAGGCCCTGAATGTTCAGAAGCGTCTGTATTTATTAGGTACAGTACACAGGGAAGGGTCGGGAGTGAGGTCATCTATAGACTTAATTATAGGGCATTCATAATCACATGAGTAGAAAGCAAGGGAGCCGCCCTATTAGGTTACCTAGTCAGAGAAGTGGGCCATGGGAAGTAGGGGGCCGTGCCATGTGCAGTAATAGAGGGTCGTGTACAAAAAAGGGGGTCCACCCCCATTAGGTCACTCAAGGAGATGAGCTGTGTGCAATAAGTGTCATGCATGACACTTCTTATCTGAGGGCTGGAGACTTCAAAGGATTCCTATAGAAGGCTGCTGTAAACCAATGCAGTGGGAACTGACAGTGTGCTCTTCTCTAAGGTATATTATAGGGGAATGATTAACCAGCACAGTAGCGAGAAAAGCTGACAGGGTGTACAGCCACCATGGCATGATTACACCAGAGGGGTTCTTTTCCCTCGGTTATTCACGGGATCTCAGGCCTGAAGCCTACTTTCCATAAGAACTGGGTGCCAGGTACTGCAACTCCTTTTCAGGAGGAATAACTCTTGCTCCAAGCCAGCCATGCAGCGGGTACTGAGTGCTGCCATCTAGGCCCTGACCTGCCATATAGTGTATGCCCTTTCAGGCAGGGGCGCTACCGCCTGGGTCATTGGTTCTTGTACTGGTCTGGCTGTTTTTCCCATGTACTTGCTTCTGCTCTGTGACTGCTCTAGGCATTCCTCCTGCTACAAACTACTATATGGTTATATAGAAGGATTATATAAATCGGCACTAAATGTGTCTGTACAGCTCCAACTACAATCCGTCATATAATTATATAGAAAGATTATATGGAACTAAGTATGATTATATATATATGTAAGCTAGATATAAGTAAGCAGTAAGTTATACTTCAGGCACTAATTGTGCCTGGTGTCTGCACAGCTCTCCTTCCTCGGTGCCCATGTGGGTGGTTACCCACACAGAATAAGATAGTTTTGAATTACCATCTGTCCCCCAACCTCAGCAGTGCTGCATGGTGCAAAGAAGGAATGTGTGTGCTTGGGAGAGAGAGAGAGCACCATCATTGTGGGATTTTGCATTGGAACTTAGTGCTCCCATGTCACAGTGGAAAGGGACACAGGGCGGAATTTACCTAGCACCTTAGCCAGAGAATCATCACCTATGTCAGTGATCAGAACCTGACCTGACTTAAACCTGAGTTGTGGCTAAGCCCAACACTCTGGGCTAAAGCATTCTGAGATCCTAAATAAACTTGAAAGGCAATCTAGGCCACAATGACTTCAATTCCTGTGCAAATCCTGGTACTCTGCTAATCTCAGAGCCAGTAGACTTGAAGTGCATGCAACCTAGAGAGAAACCTGTGGTAGGTCAGTCAGGTTGGTGGCAAAAATATTAAGGGAAAAATTTTAGGGATAGTTATAGGAAATAGTCACAAAATCACCTTGGAAGGCCCAGTGGTTTACATAGCTTCACATAAGAGAATGGGTCAAAGGTTGCTAGTTCTTTTATCTTGAGGCTTGAAACATAGGGCAGTTAACAGGGAAATGCAAAGGAGTTTATCTAAATGGTTTTCTGTCCTTAGACCAACATTTGCTTATCTGCACTTGACTACCTCCAACTCAAAGGGGACCAGATTTATCACCCTCAAATGGTGATAAATGCTTTAGGCCTTGGAACCTGACCTTTAATCATTATCCATAACTGTGTTGAGTCAGAACCTCTGTTATTAAACAGAGGAATGGCAGATCCACCAACAGCTTGAATCTTGCAGCTGCAAAAGCTGCAGATACTCAATGCCAACCCATTAAAGCAGCTTGGAGAGGGGCCATACCATGCAAAGCCACAGGGGCAGAGCTGCCCAAGACCATAGGAATCCATCTCTTGCATCAGAGTGACCTGGATGTGAGACCTGCAGTCAACGGAGATCACCTAGTAGTTTTAAAGTTTTACCACCCCACTGGATTTCGGACTTGCAAGGCCCCTGCAACACCTTTGTTTTGGCCAATTTCTCCCATTTGGAGTGTTTCTGTTTACCCCCATTGTATATAGGAAGTAACTAATTTGCTTTTGATTTTGTACGCTTATAGTTGGAAGGGACTTGCCTTGTCTCAAAGGATACTTTGGACTATGGACTCTTGGGTTAATCCTGAAATGAGTTGAGAGTGTGGGGTACTGCTAGGAAGGCATGATTGGTTTTGAAATGTGAGGACATGAGATTTGGAGGGGCCAGGAGTGGAATGATATGGTTTGGCTGTGTCCCCACCCAAACCTCAACTTGAATTGTATCTTCCAGAATTCCCACATGTTGTGGGAGGGACCCAGAGGGAGGTAACTGAATTATGGGGACCAGTCTTTCCCATGCTTTCCGGTGATGGTGAATAAATCTCACAAATTCTGATAGGTTTATCAGGGGTTTCTGCTTTGCTTCTTTCTCATTTTCTCTTGCCAACATCATGTAAGAAGTGCCTTTCATTTCCCATCATGATTCTGAGACCTCCGCAGCCATGTGGAGCTATAAGTCCAATTAAACCTCTTTTTCTTCCCAGTCTCAGGTATGTCTTTATCAGCAGCATGAAAACATACTAATACACTCTGGCAGCAGAAGGAAGAGTAAAAAGGACTTTGTCTTTCAACCTGGATACCAGCTCAGGCACAGAAAATAAAGAACCAAGCAGAGTCCTAAATTCCCCACTCTAGGCCATAGCTCCCAGACAGTTCTAGACCCACCCTGGCCAAAAGGGAACCAACTGCCCTGAAGGTAAGGACACAGTCCTGGCAGAATTTACCACCGGCTGACTACAGAACCCTTGGTCCTTAAATGAACATGAATAGCAGCTAGGTAGCAGTCTGCATGGGCCTTAGGCAAGGTCCAGTAGTATGCTGACTTCAGGTGTGACCTAGTACATTCCCAGCCTTTGTATATCCAATGGGTTGGCTGTGATGTCACTTTTGTTCTTTCTGATTGTACCTATTTAAATCTCTCTCTCTTTAATTAGCTAGCAGTCTTATCAATCTTGTTTAACTTTGCAAAATCCAACTATTTTTTTAAATACTTTGTATGGATTTGGGGGCCTCAATTTCATTCAGTTCTGCCCTGATTTCAGTTATTTATTTTCTTCTGCTAGTTTTCGGGTTAGCTTGCTCTTGTTTTTCTGTTTTTCTCCAGGTGTGATGTTAGATCACTAACCTGAAATTTTTCTGACTTTTTGATGTACGGATTTAGCTCTATAAAAATTCTTCTTAACACTGCTTTTGCTGCATGCCAGGTATTTTGGTATATTATGTCTCGATTTTCATTTATTTCAAAGAAATATTTTTCTGCCTTGATTTCATTGCATACTTATATATCATTCAGCAGCAAGTTAATGTCCATGATTTTGCATTGTTTTGAGAGATCTTCTTGTTATTTTTTTTTCATTTTTATTCTGCTGTTGTCCAAGAATATTGTTGTTATGATTTTGACACTTTGTTGAATCTATTGAGAATTGCTTCATGGCTGAGAATATTGCCAGTCTTGGAGTATGCTCCATGTACAAATGAGGGAAGTTTCTGTAGATGTGTATTAGATTGAATGGTCTAATTGGTCAAATTTAATTTCAGAATTGTGTTTGTTTTTTGCTTTCATGATCTGTCTAATTGCTGCCATTGGGGTGTTAAAGATCCTCCCTATTATAGTGTGGCTGTCTGAGTCTTTTCATAGGTTTAGAAGTGCTTGTTTTATGAATGTGGTTACTCCAATGTTGGATGCGTATATATTTAGGATTGGTGCTTCATGCTAAATTGAACACTTTGTCATTATGTAATGCCCTTCTTTGCCCCTTTTTACTGTTGTTGGTTTAAAGTCTGTTTTATCTGTTATAAAAATAATGACCTCAATCTCCTGTGATTTCTGTTTGTATAGTAGGTCTTTCTAGAACCTTTTACTTTGAGCCTATGTCAGATGGGTCTCTTGAAGACAGCAGATTGATGGCCTTTTTTTAAAAAAAATCAATTGGCGGCTCTGTTCCTTTTTATTAGGGACAATTAGACTATTTTACATTCAAGTAAATTAATTATTAATATTGATAAGTGAAGCTTTGATCCTATCCTGCAAATACAAGCTATTTGCTTTTCAGCTTCTATTGTGCTTTTGGTTTAGTGTCTACGGTCTCTGTTTTTAAGTGTGTTTTTGTGGTAGCATGAGTTTTCTTTTCCATGTTTAGAACTCCCTTAAGGATCGCTCATGAGGTGGGGTTAATGTAATGCATTTGTTTTGCTCTTTCTTGTCTGAAAAACATTTTATTTACCCTACAATTATGAAGCTTAGTTTTGGGGGGATATAATATTCTGGGTTGAATTTTTTTTCTTTACAAATGTTAGAAGTAGGCCCTTAATCTCTCCTGGCTTGTAATATTTCTGCTAAAAAGTTCACTGTTAGCCTGATGTGGTTCCCTTTATATGTGACTGAGGTCAAGAATGAAGGGTGTGGCTGGACCTTTTTTACTTGAAAGTGTTCATGCAGTTATAATAAAATGTCTTCTGGGCTTCAATCAGTGAAGACAGAACAAGCCTGGTAATTCAAAATGGTTTATTCATATGCCTATCAGTTGATGCAGCTGTTGTCTGAGAGTTCAGTTTAGTAATGTTTACCAGAGAAACAGTCTGTGGTCTCCTCCAACATCATTCTATATTTGTAATAAATACTTCTGCTGTCTAAGAAGCTGGTCTTGTAAGTAACACACACTTCTGTTGGTATAATTTCTTTCTATGCCTAATAAACTACTGCCATAAGGTGGGCAAAATGACCAGGTAGCAGTAATATTTTCTAATGTATTGGAATTCTAACTATGCCTTCTGAAGAAAGCTTCTCTTTGTTTTTTGTACCCAGAGGAATTACAATTACAGAGCCTAAAGCTATAGGAACAGAGAACTCCAATTTCCAAGGAGTGGAGGAGTTCAGAATCATTCCTATTTGAAGTGTTGAAAGACATCTAACCATGTCTCCTATCTCTTTCTTCTCAAAATCTTGACTTTGGCTTGGGAGTCTTTGCGTCTCTGAGAATTGAACCCTATTTGAAGTTATGACCACCCTGCTTACACTTAGGTCTTCAACTCTGTCTGCCCTCTGGTTGCAAAAGATGAATACCTCCTTAAATATTGTCCAAGAGGCTCTCTGGATCTCATACTTTGATAATTAACAGATTGCTTCATGCATCATTGTTACCTACCCATAACCACCCAGCTCCTTAGCCTTTTTGTTTGAAATTTCCTTTTATCTTTCAAATGCTAACTGTAATGTACTAGGTTGTACATCACATTCACTTGATTCCTATCTCCATTTACCACAGCTACAAATCTTAGAAGTCTCACTGTAATACTCTACCTCATTCCAATGAAGGGGTTCTTCATTTGCTATCAGAGTTTGAGATTCGAGTTCTGAGAGGAGATAAGTTTTTGAGAAAATTCTCTTATAAAAGGAAGATTAAGAGCAGCAAGGCAGTACAAGGGAAGAAAGCTGAGGATAAATTCTAATGAAATAACTTCCAGTGTTTGAACTCACAAGGGAATGCAGAAAACTGAATACTGACAAAGAATTTTACTCTTCAGAAATATATAAATAAATATACTTTATTCAATTTGACATAAAAATACAGATGTGTAAAATGAATAGAATATAAGGCAATAAGAATGCAAAGAATCATCACTATGCACCTAAAAATATGACATTCTTGGGGCGGGCATGGTGGCTCATGCCTGTAATACCAGCACTTTAGGAGGCCGAAGTGGGCAGATCACAAGGTCAAGAGATCAAGACCATCCTGGCCAACATGTTGAAACCCAGTCTCTACTAATAATACAAAAATTAGCCAGACATAGTAGTAGGCACCTGTGGTCCCAGCTACTTGGGAGGCTGAGGCAGGAGAATGGCTTGAACCAGGGGTGCAGAGATTGCAGTGAGCCAAGATCATGCCACTGCACTCCAGCCTGGCGACAGAGAGAGGGACCTTGTCTCAAAATAATAATAATAATAACAACAATAAAAAGTAAAAGTAAAACAAAACAAAAATATAAAGAAAGAAGATTCCTAAATGCTACCAGTATAGATATGGATAAATAAATTGCATGTTATTCATGTTATAACATATGATAAAGCAGTTAAGAAGAATAACGTGTATTCAAATAACTGATGTAGAAAAATTCAGAAGATACATTATTATTAAACAGAAAAATCAAGTTATAGACAAAATGTGCAGTAGAATGGTCTCTGTAAAGTATATGTTACAATGTTATGCATTTGTATCTATATTTATATTTATGTCTATTAGTATATTTACCTAATTAAATCAATGACTGTGGCTATTTCTGGGATAGCACTGATATTGAAAGCGATTGTTAAAGGATTATGTGCAATATTTGAGTTTTCCTTTTTATAAGTGTAATATATTTATGTATAAATTCTATAATCAGAATGAGTTTTTAAATAAGAGAAAAATTTGAACTGTCCATGATAAAAAAGCTAATCAGTGCTCAAGACAATATTAAAACCTAGAAATTCTGACAATTATGATACTCACTAATTTTCTATTGCTACATTCTTGCAAATGACCAATTTTCATTAAGCATTTCAACCAAAAAGAGTTAAATATTAGTTATATCCAAATTAAACAGGGGTGAAAGCATAGTCTTCCATCAATGCCATATTTTATATTAATTAAACGATTTTGCTGTTATTAAAACTTGTTTTAGGAAGAAGGTTAATGAGCCATTCTTGCAAAATCTGTAATGAGCACAAGACAGGTAGCTTCAATCTTCCTCTAGGCTATTGGTTTTATATTATTAATGTGAGTAAAATCATTGGAAATGCTAAAATTAGAGATTCCCAAATCCATTTCCAATAAAGTCTAAAGTAGTTGATCTAGACATTTCAAAGAAGGTTAAAAATTATTAAATACTCTAGATGATTCTAGTATGGCTCACTAAGGGCCCTACTCCCAGATAGGATCAGAACTCCAAAATGCTGCAAACTGAATGAAAGGAGAAAGTTTGCTTCCCAATAGAAACTAAGCAGTATTGAAGAAATAAAGGGCTAGAGAGGAGGCCAAGAATAAAATTCCTTAATAATGAATGAGTCCTACTGATCCCAAATGATTTTTCAGAATATACTGCATATAAAGTAGCCTATCCCCTTTTTATGGGATCAATCTTATGTTAAGAACTTCTCATATTACCACGTCTTAACAAGAAACAAAAATAATACCTTTGCAGAGGCACTCAACTGACTTTTATTTTCTTTGAATATTTCTCACATTTGGTGACACTTTGTGAAATAATGTTTTCTCAATTTGTAAACATTTTTAAGAAGAAAGTTCAATAAAATGAGATAGTTAAGAGCTACAAATTAGTAAGTAGTAGAACTATAAAATAACCTGCCCCAAAGTATTTCTTTTAGATATAAATATGTTAACCAAGGATTGATGCAAAAGAATGTTTCCTTTGCCATTTATTATTTTCAATGATCATTTGCTACAAAAGGTAGCTTCTGAAGAAAGTCTTTTTACTTTCATTTTCTCCCTTTTGTCTTTGCGAAATAAATCATTTTGTTTCAGATCACTTATTATTCTTTTTAGAGTAGAATTTGAATTTAACTCTTAGTCCTATGAACATACACTTAGAAAGAGATAAAAAGATATCATTAGATTTTTGTAACCTATTTGGTAGGTATAAAAAGAAAAAAGTGCTCTCTTGATTTTTGCATAGTAAGTGTAACTTTTTCATGAGTCATCTTAGTTTTATACACATTTCTTGCTCAGATTTTGTACAACAAAATTATAGCCTTTTTTTTGTAAATCCATTTAAATTAATCATCTGGATAAATATGTTTTGTTTTACAGTACAGATTACCATATACCTCCCAAAGACTTATCGATTTCCCTGTGTTAAAAAAAAAAAATCAACTCTATTTCCCAAAGCACTTGACTATAATAATGCCAATGCTAACTTAATTATGTTCAGTAAAGCTCTGTTGGCTACAGTTTGTTGCTGGCTTTTCTAAGCTCTGCATGTATTTGTATGTAAGGCAAATCCAACAATCATTTTTATCACTGTCTGATTATGTTGCCATTATATGTACTTAAATTTACTACAGTAATTCAGACCAAAATAATACAAAAATTCACAATAGATTTATATACAGCAAAAAATCTTTGAGGCCGTTGAGCAAGAAATAAAATGACTGCATCTGCATATTTAGAAATGTAATTATTGAAAGATATAATAAAATATATTTTCAGTGTTAATTTATATATGCATGAAAGTGCTACCAAAGCATAGCACTTACAAACTTTCTTATTCATTGTTTTCTGATAAGTTTACTTAAAGGCAATTAGTTCCTTTTGTTCCTATATCTTAACATCACACCTAATCTTTTATTCATAATGTATCATATATAGCGCAATTTCAAAAATGCAAAAAATACTTGTTCAAAATTGTTCTTACAACACAAACACACACACACATGAATTATGTGAATTGATGGATATGTTAATTGACTTGACTGTAATAACAGAACTATGTATGTGTATATAAAAACATCATGTTGAGTACCTTAAATAGATACAAAAATGCAAAATTCCCTTAATATAAAAGAATAAAAACAAAGCAAAAAACACTTCACAGCATGGATTAATTACATTATGGTCACATTCAATTCAACTTAAATAAAAGTGTTCTCAACATAGTTTTCAGGTAGCCCTCTTAGAATTATCTTTTATTTTAAAATGATAAAATATTATTATTCAGTCTTAAAAAGGAAATAAATCCTGTCATTTTCAACAACATGGATGAAACGTAGGATGTTATGCTAAGCAAAATAAACCAGGCACAGAAAGGCAAATATCAAGTGATCTCACTTATATATGGAATTTAAACATGTAGAATTCATAAAAGTAAAAGATAGAATGGTGTTTCCAGGAGCTGGAGGTTGGGCAAAATGAGATGTTGATCAAAGGGAACAAAGCTCTGGTCATTCAGGATAAATAAGTTATGTGAATAATTACTAAAATATCTAGTGTATAGCACAGTGATTATAGTTATTAATATTGTATTGTACATTTGAAATTCACTCAGAGTAGATCTTAAATTTTCTCATCACAAAACAAACCAATAAAGATAACTATGTGAGATGGTTAATATGTTAATTAACTTTATTGTGGCAGTAATTTCAGAATGTATGTCTGTATCAAAGCACCACGTTGTATATCTTAAAAATATATATGCATTGTATTCATCAATAAATGTTGAAAACAAAACCAAATTACATCTCAATAAAGCTGAAAACAAAACCAGAATGTTTCACTGTATTTTCTGTTTTAGATGGACATTTTTCTTTTATTGATATATTTATATGAAACATACACGTATAGAATATATATGCAGAATATATAATATATACAAATATACTCTGAATGTATACTTGAGTATATATACACTTATATACTTAGTATGTTTACATGCACACATGCACACAAATGCACAAATACACACAAACTAAATGCACATATGTATTGAGTATGGTTCTGGGAAAAATTGACCTCCAGTCGGTAATTTGAAACTGACAATAGTAAGAATATTTATATCACAGAAACAAAATAATTTATTTTACAAACACAAAAGAGAGAAAATGGAGGAAACTTTGAAATTCAGAGTTTTATGGGATTTCTAATTTGTTCTTGTCTTCTCAGAAAGCTAGCAGTTAAACATTACCAGCATGCCACTGTACTTATTAAATCGTGTGTGTTAAATTGATCTAAATTGAGTATGTCTGTGTGTATTTCTGGTCATGCAAATTGATTCTTGCATGAAATATTTAGGGAATTCACTACTTTTCTGCTTGCAAACATTTTGCAAGTAGTAACTCTAGGACCTGTCCTGAAATGTCGTGCACAGTGGATGTTGGATTGTACTTTTCCTATGCAGAACCACCTCCTGTTATGTAGTAACATTAGTCTTCTCCAACTCCCTTGTCAGGGGATACTGGTGTTTTATTAGGCATTCTTTCAGATGGATTCATTATGTTTTGGCTTATTTCAAACACCACAGAAATTATTCAAGTCATTAAGTCTCATTTTCTGATTAGGATATTTGGCTGCTCATACATTATTCCTGGGACACAATGTTCCTTGTTTGCTTGTTTAATTATTTTTTTTCCTGGACAAATTACTGAATGCACAAAGCAGTTTTAAGCATGGGCAGAATCTTTCCAGATCAATGTTGCAGAGAAATGCCTATCAAACTGCCATATTTATCTTTCCTACCTATTTTTCTTTCCCCACACCTATAAGCATGGTTTGATTTCAAATGATTGATCATACAATGCTCTAACAAAGAAAACATTAACTTTTCTGACTTTAAGAAGCACACAATATATGGTGGATGTAGTGATCATATTGAATCAGACAGGACGTGGTATCAGACAGAATGGGTCATTTATTTGATGTTCCTTGACCTAGGAAAAGGGAGCTCCCAAATTAACGCTATTGGTTCTGTCACATGAAAGCAAGTCCAGACTTAAGTAAAGGAGAGGCTTTATTGGAAAAGACTATTGCACTAAGGGAAAATAAGTGTTGTAATGTGGGGATAAGTGCTATTGCTATCAAAAGAAAGTGCCAGCTTACCCTGAGATCTGGAGTAATATTAAAATGAGGCAAAAAAAGAACTTTTATGAGAAGTAAACAAGGCTAGAAAGAACTGGGTGTGAGGAAATGGAATGATGAAGTGGAGTTATTGGACAGCTGACCTGAGTATATTTATCCCTGGTATCAGCAGATTCTCAGGAGGGAACTTTGAGGAAGGGTTAAGTTCCACTGCAAGAATTTTGTCCAGATCCGTTGCTCCAACGAAACATTTATAAGACACAGAATGAGTATTTGAAAGTCTGTGTCTGAACTTGTCACAGGTAAACAAAGAAGTATTCATGATTGTCCTCTCTAAGTCATATAGGGAGAGAGATTCTTTGAAATAAAAAAATTTGTACAGGAAGAAAAAAGAGGTTGGGGTAAGGAGTGTGGCTTTTGTCACCACAGCTGTTTTCCAAGAGCATAGGGCTCAGGTAACATTCACTACAGTTGGTTCCATTTTTGCAAATTTTATGTCAAGTCAAAATTTTTGTTTCTGCCTTAAGATTTTGATTCTTCACATGATAAAAAGGGCCTCACATGTCTGACATTTCCATATATCAACTGGGTAGGAAATGGACCTTTTATCAAAATGATGGCAAATGTGGAGATTCCCTAACAGAAGGCTGAAACGTAATGCATCGATTATGGGATTTTAACATCTGAATTTATTTCTATGGCTATTTATTTACCTTACTGAAAGTTTGCAAAATATTTTTCTTACTTCAACTATTCTGGGTACTTGTTGCTGAGAAACAAACTACCTCAGTATTTAGGAGCTTAAAACAACATAAAATTATTTTGCACACAAATGCATACTTTGGACATAGGTCAAAGACCTATCTATTCCACTCAGCTGAAGCAACTTGATTGAACACTGTAGATCTACTTCCAAGATAGTTTGCTTATTGGGATGGCAGGTTGGTGTTGGCCATGAGCTAAGATCTCAGCTGGGCTAAGGTCCTGGAGTTTTGGTTCTAATCCATGTTGTTTGAACCACCCCCTCTCCACTGCCATCCAAGTGAGCTTAGGGTATAGTAGCTGTGTTCCTAGGGCAATTATTCCAAGACAGAGAGAAGGTGAGGTGGGAACTAAAGTGGCTTTAAGAACCGAGGCTTGGAAGTTATATAACCAACTTTTGCTAGACTCTTATTGGAGTATCACAAAACTTGGTCCAGTTTCAAAGGGAAGGAACATAAGCTTCAGCTCTTATTCGTACAGTGGAAAGGTTTCAAAAGATCATATAAAACCAGAAATACTTTAGGGACTATTTTGATAGATCATAAATTAACATAAATAATTATGTCCTGAATTTTTTTTTTTGGAGACGGAGTTTCGCTCTTGTTACCCAGGCTAGAGTGCAATGGCACGATCTCGGCTCACCGCAACCTCCGCCTCCTGGGTTCAAGCAATTCTCCTGCCTCAGCCTCCTGAGTAGCTGGGATTACAGGCATGCGCCACCATGCCCAGCTAATTTTTTTTAATTTTTAGTACAGACGGAGTTTCACCATGTTGACCAGGATGGTCTTGATCTCTTGACCTTGTGATCCACCCACCTCAGCCTCCCAAAGCGCTGGGATTACAGGCGTGAGCCACCACCCCGGCCGTCCTAAATTTTTTAATAGAAAAATATGATTACGGCACTAAACATTCCATAATAAAAACAAGGTTAGATGTGACGGGCACAAGGTAGATGTGGGAAAACCCTTGCAAAAATGTATTTTCTGGCATGCATTTTATAGTTTAGAATGACATACGAGTCATAGTTTGTTTTCTCCAAATATGCTAAGTTGTCAAAAAGTTATGCACAGCTACGGAGATCTACATATCCCTGAATATCATGAGATTGTTACTGAAATAATTTCAAATCAGTAATATGCATGAAGAAGGTAATAATTGAAAACCTTTGTTATAGTTTCTATCTGAAAATTCCGTTCCATAAGGGGTAAGACAAATTTTCTTTATCATTATCGTTTGGGAGCAGGATCAAATGTTTCCCATCCTTGAGTTGGAGCTTTTACTTACTTTCTACTTATCTCATCATCTTCCCTACAATTTTATAAGCTGAAAAATGAAACCCTCCCAAAAATAAAACACAGCTGTGGTGATTACATTCAGAAAGTCCAAAATAGATATTACCACATTTATTTACTGTAAAGACTCAGCAATGCTTCCAAGAAAGCTATAAGTAGAAGAGAAAAGGGAACTAGTGTTAAGATGATGAAAAGTCTGTATTATAGAATACATTTTACAAAAATGATTGACATGTGTATTAATTAATACAAATGTTAGTAATGTATTACTAGCTTTGCATTAAGTTAAATATGAGAATAATGAATGTGTATGTTGCTGAAATAATTATTTAGACCACTAATTTATTACATTAATTTATTACTGGGCACCTATTATGTGTAAATAAGTCATGGTTGAGATGACTTCTATGAATAAAATTTAGAACATATTTTAGACTAGTCAAATATCAATATACTTTAAAAGATTATAAAATACACTATTTGAGTTTGAAGAGTACTTTCAAATCTTCTGTAAGAGTACAGCTTTCTAGACTTTTAAGACATGTTTAGAAAAGAAAAACTATGACAGCTTTTTAACTTGTAGTTATTGATAGATCATGAATTAACATAAATAATTATGTCCCAAAGTTTTGACAGAAAAATATGATTAAAATTGCTAAAATTAAAATTAAAACTTGCTAAAAAACAAAGGAAAAAAGAATACTATGGACCAGTAAAATGTATGACTACATATATATACACATACACACATACATATACATACATATATATTCCATTCATAAATAAATTATTTGCAAATAGAATCTACTTATATAACAAAATAATTTTCAACCATAACAAATGGTGTCATTTTAAAAATCCAAAAATGATTCATTATTAAAATATCCATTAATTCATCATACAAATATATAACAAGTTTGAAATGATTGTCATAGATATTGATGTAGATCACATAGAAAAGTATGATCCATATAGATTTCCAAGGATCTTATTTTTTAATTCATAAAAGCATTAAGAAGAAAGTCAAGTGAAGAAGTTTAGAAGTTAAATTATATCATAGTACTTACTTATTAAAATGTTAAAGCCAGAAACTACAAGTGAAAATATTGATACCTTAGAAACTATAAACTGATTTTATTGAAAAAATACTCCATAATTAATATTTTAAATGAACAACCAACTTGGAAAACTGCTGCAGCTTGGAGAAAATTCCAAATCAGTGAATTAATATTGAAAATAGTTTTAAAGATCTGTTTTCAAAAAAAAAACCAAAAAAATACAGAAGAACTAAAAGAATCAGCATGAAGTAAAATGTACAGAAAAAAACCAGAATAATATTAATAATAATATTAAAGTACAGATTTTATACAGAAAATAATAATTAATATTATTACTACCACTTCTAAGACATTTTTAACATAAGTTAATGCTTACTGTCTGACAAGTGTATTTCTAATATTTTAATATTTTAGGGGTTTTTTTTTTTGCTCACAAATGATCCTGTGATGTAGCACTATTATTATCTTTATTTCTAATTTTAAGTTAATAAAAAAATAGGCATAGGGGTTAAATAGATTATCCAAGTTGTTCATCCTGTAATTAGAGGGACTAGAATTTAAACTAAGGAAGTCTGGCTCCAGAGCTGTTTGTAATCCATGTATCTGTAAAGGATTGCCATCTCATTCATGAACAAATAAATGAAATTCAAACCAATGAGAAATCAGTTTTGAGCTTTCAGATTAAACTCCAAAAAAGGACTCACAACATATAATGTTTATAACCATATGCTAAAACTGATCTCCATATATCTAAAATTGGTAGAATAAAAATAAATGTACTATTTTAAGTGAAATGTATTTAAAATTCTAAATTTACATCCCAATGGGGCAAAAAAGGCCACTTCTAAGAACTGATTCTACAAAAGTAACTACAGACATGTAAGAGAGGTGTGTGAAGTTTGTGGGTGTTAATAGGGGATAGTGTAATAAACTATGGTACAATGAGATGATGGGTAATTACACTGCCTCTTGAACTCCGTGTCTTTTGTTTCTCACATAGCTGTCTCCCTCTTATCTTTCAGGTTCTCTACTCACCTAGGTCACAGAAGCCTTCCAAATTCTCAGCTTATGTTAGCCCTTCCTACCTCATTATAGTGCATATCCATCCCCTCTTTAACTTTTTGGCATGTATTACAGTCATTCTTTATTATCATGAACTTCTTAGTTCTTAATTTGTCTCTTCTCATTAAAATGTAAACTTAATGAGGATTAGCTAGTGTTATATCTCTATAATTGAGAACAATAACTATCATACCATAGGTATTCAAGAAATAACCATTATATGTAGGAAAACCTGAATAAATGAGTATTTGCTCACATGCGTGCATATCAAAAGGTATGCATACCAGCAAAATGTGTTAACTGGGGATATCTTTAAGTTTTGACACAAATGGTGTTTTTCTCTTAATAGTCTCACCTTCTTTAGACCATTTTAGGTATTTTGTTTTCCTTTATCTATACAATAATACATACACCTTTTTTTTTGAGAGAGAGAGAGTCTCTTTATGTTGCTCAGGCTGGTCAAGAACTCCTCAGCTCAAGTCATTCTCCTTCTTTAGCCTACCGAATAGCTGGGATGACAAGGGTGTACAATTGTACTTAGATATATACAAATTTTATAAACAGAAAAACAAATGTAAAGTTACTAGCAACTTGAGAATGAACAAATATATCAGTACTAGTATGAAAAAATTCAAAGTGCTTAAAAATTCTAATAATGAAGAAATTATTGGCTACTAAGACAATTCATATTCTTTCAAGGTACAGTAGTGTAGAGATATTTAAAAGTTTGTTTGTATATTTATAACTATCTATAAGATTTTATCTTATTTTTAACAATGAACAGTAGTAATTATATCATCCTAAAGTTTAGTTAAATCTTCTCAAATTCACAATTTGAAAAAATAATGGAATGTGGATATAGCATCTTATTTCCTTCAGGCTGCTTCAATAATAGATGGGAATAGGCTATTTATAAATACAATATAAACATAAATTTATATTATCACAGTTCTGAAGGCTGAAATGTACAAAATCAAGGCACCAACAGATTCAGTGTCTGGAGAGGGCTGCTCTCTGCTTCAAAGTCAAAGCTTGGTTACTGTTTCCTCCTATGGCAGAAGATGCAAAAAATGACACTTCAACCCCTTTTGTAGAGCACTAGTCCATTCATGATGGTGGGACTCTCCCTATTTAATCACTTCCCAAAAGACACCACCTCTTCATGATATATATGTATTATTGTATTTCAACATATAAATTTTAAAGGGACACATATATTGAAATTACAACATTGTTCATAATTTAATTTACATCAAATTAAAAAGTTGCTTTTCTTATAAATAAAAAATAAATTTTTAAAGTAACCTAAGTTCATGTGAAAAGGCCCTGATTTAAAATCATAAGTGCCAAATATTCAAAAGTGTGTAGGGCTGGAAAAAATTGGTACACAATAAGAAAAGAGAATTTCTTAATTAAAATATATTTTACTGTTACTGCCTAATGAATGAATATAATAACAAAGTCTCAGAATAAACAAATAAGCCTACATGTTTTAATTTTTTGTGGGCTAAAATATAGATTAATATATGATTTATAATTTACCCTAAATTACCCTATAATTTACCTATAAATTTATAAATATACCCTAAATTCATTGATTTTACATACACAGCATGTAAGAGTTTTAAAAGAGAATAAAATTTAAAAGATTATACATGTGTGTCAGTATATATATAGATATATATATAATCTTTGACATAATATATAAATACATAGTTTCTGAATCATTCATTATACATAGCTTAGGAATAAATTGAACATAAAAAACAAAACAAAATTTCCTATATATTTCCTATAATTTATAAGAAATGAAAATATAATACTGGACCATAGCTTTCAATCAAAATAATTTATAATAAAAAACATCAAATATTTTACTTGAAATTATTGATGAAATATGTGGACTGATAGTCTCATTTTATTTTTTCAACTATTCAGTTATCTCCTATCATTAAGAGTTAAATATTCAAAATTACATTATATTTTTGGATGTGACTACTCACTTCTCACAAAATATAACTACAAATATATTACATTTTACCAAAAACTAGAATGCACCTGTGCTATTTTACTTGACTGTTTCAGCATTGGATTTCCTTAAGTTTCTCAGAACCCCTTTATTTTAGATTTTATGAAATAATTTCAGTTTAACAAATCTATTATTAGATTTAATAAATGTATATTTATATCATAGATAGTAAGTCATGAATTTTGCAAGTGTGCCTTTCCCTTCGAATCATCTTTTTTCACAGTTATCTTTACAGGATAAACATGACTTAGTGTATAGGGATACAAAGATTTTCCAGTATTTTACAACTGATATTTCTTTGTGATGTTTTAATCCAGTTTCATTATGTTTTTCTTGACTGTTTTTTTTTACTTCAACACAATATTTTCGGTGTAGCTACAGCCATAGTTGATATTTTAAATATTTATTAATCATTAGAATGTAATGTACACCACAAATTTGAATACATTTTAGTTCTGAACAATGAGAACAGCTTTAACACTAGACTAAATGAATTTCAGCACAGTGACATTTTAAAATATGTTTAATATCTGTACTTATACTTTGGATCAACTGGTAAGAGAATTATAAAACAATGTCCTCAAATAATGGCTTACAATCCTTGAATCAATTAATGTGTATTGTTCATTGATATTGATGACAAGAAAATAGTTGAAAATAATTGAAAATAAGATAGATGATTTTCCCCTTTCTGGTATGTCATATATTCTAAAGGGAAGAAGAAGAAAATAAACACATTTTAAATGAAATAAACATTATTTTTGGCCATAATGGAGAGGCTATTGTCAGACATAACTCCTTATCTTAGTCCATTTTGACTGCTAAAACAAAATACCACAAACTGGATGGTATATAAACAACAAAAACTTATTTCTCACAATTTGGGAGGAGGGAATGTCCAAGATGAAAAGGCTGACAGAGTTTGGGTCTGATGATGATTCACTTCCTCACAGGTGGCCATCATCTCACTATAACTTGGTATGATAGAAGGGCAAAGGAACTCCCTAAGGTCTTTTTCATAAGACACTGATTCCACTCATGCAAGCTCTGTCCTCACTATCTAATCACCTCCCAAATGCTTTACCTCCAAATTTCCCACATCTTAATTACATTGAGGATTAGGCTTTAATATAGAAATTTTGTTAAATATTTAGACCATAGTACTTCCCTAGGTGAACACCTGTGACAATGGAAAAAATATATAGAATAATTTCAGGCATTGAGCAATGGACAGTGAAGATTGAGAAGAAAAAAATATTTATATGGAAAAGAATACATATTTAAAGAGATAATTTCCATTTTTTTCAAAATGAGTGAAAAATAAAAACCTGTAAGTCCAAGAAACTCAGTACAGTTCAAGAAAAATAAATATGGAAGACATACTTGAGCAAACAGTTAAGTTGCTTAATATAACAAAAAAAAAACTGCTAAAGAACTCAGGCTGTTCTTATGCTACTATGCCACAGTTCCTCGTGACTGGTGAGGCCTCAGGAAACTTACAATCCTGGCAAAAGGCACCTCTTCACAGGGTGGCAGGAGAGAAAATGAGTGCTGAGCAAGGGAGGAAGCCCTTTATAAAACCATCAGATCTTGTTAGAACTCACTTACTATCATTCATGGGAACAGTATCAGGGAAACCACCTCCATGATTCCATTATTTTCACCTGGTCCCAGTCCTGACATATGGAGATTATAATAATTCAAGGTGAGATTTGCTTGGGAACCTAGAGCCAAACCACATCAGAAAACTCTTCCAAAAAAGAAGGCATTATACTCACAGGGACAAATGTTATGAACTACGACTCTCATCCAAAACAATACAGGTCCCAAAAATAAACAGCATCTTTAAAGTGCCAAAGAGAAAAGTCAACTTTGACATCCAGATTTAGTAAAATATTTCTCCCATATTTAATTAGAAATTGTTAATGTGTAAAAAGAAAATTTAGATTAAATGAAAATATTCACAGATGAAAAGTTTAGATCTCATTAAAAAATGAAGAGAATCCCAAACAGTTGTTATGTTAGTAAACATAAATATCCATCACAAGGATTTTAAAAATAAGGATTTAAAAAATAATGTTAAATGTTTAAAAGATAACAAATGTAATGTCACTAATGCAAAAATAACAGCCATGCACTAAATATGAGGTACAACAATCACATAAAATGTGTCTAGAATGGGGAGCAAAATGAATTAAATGCAGTACTAATGTTGCAAGCTGAAACTGTGCAACATGGCCTTGAAAAGCAATGGGGAAAAAAGTAACTATTCTCTCACCTTTAGAAATTGTGTCAAAATATTAAAAATGTGCTTAGGACCAGATATGCATATAGAAATCAAAAATTTAAAATAAAAATATTTGGTACACTGTGATATGAAACACTAAAGTGTTTTAATTCTTTGTAAGAAACAAAGATATCAAGAAGAGTATCAATATTGCTTATCTTCTGGTCAGTATCTTATTAATACATAAATGAAAATCTTTCCTACGTCTTGGCAAATTGTCACACTCTTTTCCCAAGTGTGGATCAGTCTTCAACATTGTAATCTTTGCATGTCTAATATCATAAGCTATCTCCAACAGTTTCTTTAATGTAAGGATTACAAAAATTTTTTTGCAACTATCCCTTCTTCTGAGATACCTTTTCCTTTTTGTTTCAAACACTTTTCTTTATTTTTGTTAATAAATTCACTTTCAGGTTTCTCTGATTGTACTGAGACTCTTAAACAGTAGCAATGTCAACATCCCCACAGCTGGCTGTTTCTTCTATGATTTTATTTTTGTTTTATTCAAGCTGTATTTGCAACATTATAACATTTGTTTCTTTGCTGCCTTTTCAACTTTTTAATCACGTGACTCTGGATAATTTATTTTTGAAAAATGACACGCAGGCTTATTGTAAGGATATAAGTAGACATTACAACCATAAGCTTTGCTGCCTGTGAATTAACTAAATAAGAGTTGCATAGTGACCAAACACAAACAGAATTTGAAAAAAGTGAAAAGACTGGTTACCAAGTATGAAGCACATATGCTATTTGTGTACTGGTTTCTGAAACAAAGAGCTAGCTAAATGTGTAGCTTAGTCATAGTCAGTATATTATAATATCTAAAATATTAAATGTGTAGTTAATGTCAATTGATGTCAATTAAATTGTGGTGACAAATTCTTACATACCAGAACTCTGCAAAACAGGAACTGTCTGTATGCTCTTATTCATTGTATTGTTATAAATTGTATAAGATCTTATTTTATACAGGGAGAGAAAGAATATTAAATTAAGATAGATAAGTTAAGAATGTGTATTTTAATCCTTTGATCTACCACGAAACATGTAATAAAAAGGGTGACAGCTGAAAACATCAAATAAGAGTTAACAGCCTACACTGTTAGTCCACCTGCCTTGCTTTCCCTCCCTGAAACCCAAACTGTAAGAACTAACTGCACACAAGAAAACACCATCACAAGAACCAAAAGTCAGGTGAGCAATTTCAGTACCTGGTTTTAATTTTATATCACTGAAACAGGCATTGAGGAGAGCAAGAGAGATAGTCTTGAATCACTGACACCACCCCTACCTCACCCCCGACCAGTGGCCATGCTACATGAAGACAGAATTTCTGGATATTGGAGAGGAAGAGCATAATGACTGGAGGACCTTACATTGAACTCATTGCTGCCCTGTCTCAGAAGAGAAGAAAGCCAAGTTGGGCTCAGCACCTGTGAATGGGGAAGACCATTTAGACCGGCCCTAGCCAGAAGGAATCATCCATTCTAGCAATCGGAATTTGAGGTTTTTAACAAGCCTCAACACTGTATGCTGAAGTGCACTGGGGTCCTAGATACCTAGCTTTGCCAGAATAGCAGAGAGCAACAAGTTAAGGCCCCTCAGTTTCGGCCTGGACTCTGACAGCACTTCTGGATTTGTCCTTGGCCAGAGAGCCCACTGACCTGAATGGTGAGTCCCAGATGTGACAGCATTCACCACAGCTGACAGAAGAGCCCTTGATCTTTAAGTGAACATCAGTGGTGGCCTGGCAGAACCACCCATGAACTGGTGGTGGTGGTGGCCACAGGGAGAGGCTCCTTTGCCTGTGGAAAAGGGAAGGCAGGAAAGAGCAAGAATGACTTCATACTGTGATTTGAGTGCCAGCTTAGCCTGAGTAGTATATAACCTCAAGTAAGTTGCTAAGGTTTTGTCTCTAATTCCTCACTCCAAGAAAATGTCTCTGAACATGCCTGGAGAAACTGGGGAAACTTACCACACTGGAGGAAATGGTGTCGGGCAAGGACCAGTGCTGTGCTAGCATCAGGTCTAACCTAGCACAGTCTCAGTGTTGGTGACCACAGGGGTACTTGAATTACCACACCCTCAGTTCCAGGTTTAGCACAGACAGAGAGTCTTTATTTGTTTGGCAGAAAATAAGGGAAAATAACAAGAGTCTTTTTTGCCTGATATTCCAGAGAATTCTTACAGATCTTATCCAATACCACCAAGGCAGTATCTCTACAAGTCTGCAAAAAACACAGTTTTGCAAGTCTCTTTGCGTAGCTGAAAAGCCTTGAAAAGAAGGAGAGTTACAAAAAGGCTACACTCTGAAGCCTATAACAAATAAATACCAAACTCTTCAATGACAAAACACCTACAAGTATCTACAAACATCAACATAATCCAGGAAAACATGAGCCCACAAAATGAACTAGATAAAGCACCAGGGATCAATTCTGGAGAAAAAGAGATGTATACTCTTTCAGACAAATATTTCAAAAGAGCTGTGTCGAGGAAACGCAACAAAATTCAATATAACACATTGAAGATATTCAGATAAATTTAACAAAGAGATTAAAATGAAAAGAATCAAGAGGAAATTTTAGAGGAGAAAAATGCAATTAACATGTGGAGAATTCAACAAAACCTCACAATAGCAAAAATTATCAAGCAAAAGAAATAATTAGTGAACTTGAAGGCAGGCTATTTGAAAATACACGGTCAGAAGAGACAAAAGAAAAAAGAATACAACCAAATGAAGCATATCTAAAAGATATAGAAAACAATTTCAAAGGGACAAATCTAAGAGTTATTGGCCTAAAATAGGAAGTAGAGAAAGAGATAGGAGGAGAGAGTTTGTTCAAAGGATATTATGAAAGAACTTCCCAAACCTAGAGAAAGATATCAACATTCAAGTACTAGGAGGTTATAGAACACAAAGCAGATTTAACCCAAAGAAGACTGCTTCAAGGCATTTAATAATCAAACTCCCAAAGGTCAAGGATAAAGAAAGGCTCTTATAAGCAGAAGAGCAAAGATATAAATAGCATACAATGGAGCTCTAATATGTGTGGCAGAAGACTTTTTCTGTGGAAAGGTTTACAGGCCAGGAGAGAATGACATGACATATATTTGAAGTGCTGAGGAATTAAAAACTTTTAACTTAGAATAGTACATCTGTTAGAAATATTTTTTAAGCATGAAAAAGAAATAAAGAACTTCCCAGGCCAACCAAACCTGAAGGATTTCATCAATAGCAGAACTGTTCAATAGAAATGCTAAGAAGAATTCTTCAATCTGAAAGAAAAGGATGTTTTATTTTTTTTAATTTTTTTTAAGTCAACATATATTTTTAATAGAGGTACCAAAAATTACATTTTTCCAAGTTGAATTCTTTTTTTTTTAAATTATACTTTAAGTTCTGGAGTACATGTGCAGATCTTGCAGGACTGTTGCATAGGTATGTACATGTCATGTTGGTTTGCTGCCTCCATTCCCCCATCACCTACATCAGGCGTTTCTTCCAATGTTATCCCTCCCCGACCTCCCTCCCCACTGCTATCCCTCCCCTAGCCCTCCAACTCCCAACATACCCCATTGTGTGATGTCCCCTCCCTGTGTCCATGTGTTCTTATTGTTCAACACTCATCTGTGAGTGAGAACAGGCAGCATTTGGTTTTCTGTTCTTGTGTCAATTTGTGATAATGGTGATTTCCAGATTCATCCATGTCCCTACAAAGGACATGAACTCATCTTTTTTTATGGCTGCTTAGTATTCCATGGTGTATATGTGCCACATTTTCCCTCTCCAGACTATCATTGATGGGCATTTGGGTTGGTTCCAGGTCTTTGATATTGTAAACAGTACCACAATGAACATACAGGTGTTGTGTCTTTATAATAGAATGATTTATAATCTTTTGGGTATATACCCAGTAATGGGATTGCTGGGTCAAATGGTATTTCTATTACTAGATCCTTTAAAATATATATATTATTCACAATGATTCCAATTCAATTGTTTAAAGACACTCTTGTACTACATAAGCATAATGTCAAATTACATTGAAAAATTACATCATTTGTCCTGATGGTTTAAAAACATTTTTTTTTCTTGGGCAAATATGTTAGATATGAATATACACTTGGTTTCTCTTTTATTTTCATTTGGGTAAGCATTTGGTTTCACTAAAATGAACACAGGATATTGTGATTAATTTAGAGCATCTGTGGGCAGCTTCATTTAGAATATTGCTTAGACTTAGTCATCTTTGATCCTGCTTGCCTAATAAAATCATCATAGCTGGAATCTAGACATTAACTGATGTCCTAGCAGATGTTCATCTCTTTTGTCCTTTTAAGACTAGGTTAAATACAGCTGGTTAACTTTATTTATCCCATAGTTTGATAGTGTTATCATTTATTCACATGTTATATCTGCCCTTAATTAAGGAAACAGATTTTTGCCCAAAATGTATTCTTGAAAGTTTAAGTGGTACTGTGTAGAGATGCAAAAATCTGCCAGTTTTTTTTTCTCATATAAAAAGCCTCTAATTTTTTGTGGAGTCTTTTTAGAAACACTCCTATTCTTCCATTTTCTAGCAGCAGATGACTTGGTGGCTAAATTTTTGGAACAAAAGTTTTTTCTTTCAAATTTGAATTTTGGAAATTAGTCCCAGCTAGCAAGCTCTTTGTTTTCTATTTTACTGCTTTCCTTCTGTGTTTATTCTTTATACCATTCATTCCACAATATGAGATGCATCTATAATAAATTGTATATGAATATACACAATTATATCATAGCTTGATTTCATTGTCTTTCACTATTCACATTTAATAATTTTGAGTAATAATAAGTCATTAGAATATCAGTATCTTACATAAATAATGAATAGGAAGCCTAAGATAGAAATAACAGTTTTCTTTGCAATCACTGTGCTTGTCTTCTGCTATGTGACAGTTCATTGACTAGAGCATTAATCACATCCCTCTTTCTGTCCTCCTCTGCAGTGGTTAAGGATAAAAAAGAATCATCAAGTGAGGGCCGGTCATTTGAATCCTCAATGTGAAATATAAAGGCCAAATATTCTGGATAATAAAATGTGATTATCAAATTCTTGTGAAAAGCATGGCCCTCTGATGGAAGTGTATTATATTATTTTAGGCCACAGAACATTGTCCCACATACAAGGAGACATCAAGATGTAACATATAATATATATACCTGGGGAAATAAGTATCCATTTTAGTGGACTGTTCTTCTAAACTCAATTTTCTGCAATAATGACTACCTAGATCCTTTGACCAAGATATAGCTCTGCTCATGATGATCTCTTTGAAAAGTCTGATTGAATATACTTTCCGTTTCTTTTTTTAAATGAATTCCTCTTTGGAATCTGATTTCCAGAGAGCAATGCAGTTTCTATGTCTACATCTGTTTATGACTTTAACAGATATTACTGTCCAAAATGTCTTGTCAATACTGAACTTAAGTACGTGTTCATCATTGAAGATGGAAGGTAACTGCTGTTTTTAAATATTTTTAAGGCAAAAAAGAAAGAATGAAAAAAGTTGCTCTCTTTTCACTCTTCAAAAAGATTAACTAATGTAACAAAAATGGGCTAAATAAATAGTAACTTACTACATATTAGTCCAGAATAGTGTGAATTGATAATTTATGCTTATTTTACAAGCATCTAAGTGAGTGCTTAGTTTTTCCTGAAAACTATTGTATGGCAGAGAGTGGTATTCCCTAAATATCTATTTACTTTGTAGCCCATGGAATTTAAACTTCTAATTTTTAGCTGGGCACATAAAGAAACCAACAAACATCACATTGTCCGGCTTTCTTGCGGACAAGTGTATTGTGTGACCAAATTTTGGTCACTGAGATATGTGAAGTTGGGCAGAAGTCACATGGACCTTTTCTGGAAACTTTCTTTTTTTTTTTTTTTTTTTTTTTAGCCCCAATCATTGGAATGTTTTGTGCATACAACTTTATAATAATCACTGACACTGATATAATTTTCATACTTTGATTTGCTCAATGGATGCTAGCTATAAAAAGAGATCACTTAAAACATTTCCTTGCCTTTATTATTCTTTTTTTTTTTAATTGCATTTTAGGTTTTGGGGTACATGTGAAAAACATGCAAAGTTGTTGCATAGGTGCATTCATGGCAGTGTGATTTGCTGCCTCCCTCCCCCTCACCCATATCTGGCATTTCTCTAGTTGTGGATCCTTTGTCCTGTTTCCTTGTCCCTTACTCTCTTCCTGTAATCTGATGTGTAGACACAGAGGCAGAAGGAGTAGATGTATGCACCGTGATTTGTTCCTGAGTAAAAAGCCTGGATAGACAAGTAGTTTATGAAGCAGACTGTCATATCAGCACTGGACTGCCAGATTCCACTTGATTTCTAGCTTTTATATGAAAGATAAATGAACTTTCTTGTGTGTTGGCTTGTTTACATTGCTTAAGTCACTGTCATTCTGTACGTAGGACTGCTCATCTTAGTCCCAGGTTATATTATACATATAACATCACATTTAATACTCAAAACCTACCCATGAAGTAGGAACCATTATAATACCCAGTCTAGAGTTGAAGAGACTGAAGTATAGAAAATGAATAATCTTGCCCAGTATCTTACAGTTAGTGAATGGAACAGTCAAGTCTATATCCTGGCAATTTGATTCTGGAGATTCTAAACTAGTATGAAAAAATTAATATTGTTAAAATGGCCATACTGCCCAAATTACAGATTCAATACTACTACTATCAAACTATCAATAACATTTTTCACAAAGAAAAAAGTCTTCTAAAATTAATATGGAACCAAAATAAACCCAAATAGAAAAGCAATCCTAAGCAAACAGAACAAAGCTGGAGTCATTACATTACCTGAATTCAAACTGTACTAAAAGGCTATAGTAACCAAAATAGCATAGTATTGGTACACACAAAGACACTTATACCAAAGCAGGAGAATATAGAGTCACAAAATACAGCTGTACCCCTCAACCATTTGGTCTTCAACAAAGTAGAAAAAAAAAACAAGCATAGATAAAAGACACTCTATTCAATAAATTAGGCTTGAATAACTGGCTAGCTTTATGCAGAATAATGAAATTGGACCCTTTCTTTAGACCATATACAAAAATTAACTTGAAATTGATTGAAAACTTACTGTACAAACTAAAACTATAGAAACCCTAGGAAAAAATTTAGAAAATACTGTTCTGGACACAGGTCCTGGCAAAGATTTTATGATGAAGACACCAAAAGCAATTTCATGGCAAAACTTGACAAATGGACCTAATTAAACTAAAGAGCCTCTGCACAACAGAAGAAAAGACTATCAACAGAGTAAATAGGCAGTCTACAGAATGTGAGAAAAATTTTGCAAACTATGCATCTGACGAAGGTCTAATAATCAAAATCTATAAGGAACTTAAACAAATTAACAAGCAAAAACAACCCCATTTAAAATTGGGCAATTTACGTGGACAGTTTAAAAGAACACATACATGTGACTAACAAACATACAAAAAAATGCTGAACATCACTAATCATTAGAAAAATGCAAATCAAAACCACAATGAGATACCATCTCATACTAGTCATGATGGCTGTTATTAAAAAGTTAAAAAAAAAAAAAGAAAAACCAGACACTACTGTGATTGCAGAGAAAAGGGAACACTTACACACTGTTGGTAGGACTGTAAGTTAGTTCAACTATTGTGGAAAGCAATACAGTGATTCTTGAGAGAGCTAAAAGCACGACTACCATTTGAACCAGCAATCCCATTTCTGGGTATATACCCAGAGGAATATACATCATTCTACCATAAGGACACATCCACATGTATGTTCACTGCAGCACTCTTCATAATAACAAAGACATGGAATCAACCTAAATGCCCATCAACAGTAGACTGGATAAAAACAAAAAAATGTGGTATACATGCACAATAGAATACTATGCAGCCATAAAAAGGGATGAGGATATGTCCTTTGCAGCAACATTGACAGAGCTAGAGACCTTTACCCTAAGTGAACTAACACAGGAACGGAAAACAAAATACTACATGTTCTCACTTCTAAGTGGGAGTTAAATATTGTGTATCTATGGACACGAAAAGGGGAACAACAGACACTGAGGCCTACTTGAGGGTGGAGGGTGAGAGGAGGGTGATGACTGAGAAATCATCTCTAGGGTACAAGGCTTATCACCTGGATGGCAATATAATCTGTACAATATACCCCAGTGACATACAAATTACCTACATAACAAACCTTCACATGCACCCTGAACCTAAATAGAAGTTAAATAAAAAATAAATAAAATAAATTAAGAATAAAATAGTTTCCTGTGGATGAGCTTACACTTCAACTTCACTCTCCCCCCATCTAGCTCTAATTACTGCCTGCTCCTACACAATTTCCATCTGTTTGCATAGTATCTTCAAAATAAAATAACTTATTTACTATTCTATTGTGCCTGAATATCACACTGGGAATATGAAAAGGAAATTTTCCCTGTAGAACCCACAAAAACCTCCAGTACTAGAACTGTTGTTTAGGAATGATTCCATTAGACATAGGTATTAATTGCTATTACTATTCAGGAACCCAGATTCTAATTAAAACAAATGCTTTAAACAAACATCTTCATGCCTGCAATTATTTTTTTTTTTCAGTGCCTGCAATTATTTTCTTTTTCAGTCTCTTAGAGATTAACAAGGGCATACACTTGAGAGCAAAGGAAATAAGTTAAAGTTAGTGTGACCAGGAAAGGAGCTCTTGGAAGGGGACTATTAAATTAGTAATTTTCCATGTAAGAAGATAGGAGGAAGTAAAAGCTCAAATTATGTTTTTACTTATGTATATGTATTTTGACAATTATGACAAATTTCCAACTTCTACTTTATAAATTCTTCTTGAAAATTTCAATTACTGTATTACAAGTATTCTCTTTACTCATGCAGTGTGATGGTATAACGACAGATTTAACTAAAAACAATTGTGAAGGAAAGGAATAGTATTTTACCACCAAAACAAATACATCATTCAAATAAATGCATCATCTAACTGAATAGGTTATAATGTAATGAAATGAGAAAAACCTGTAATATGTATCTTCATAGTATTATAGATGTGAATTAGAAGTTCTTCACCCCTTTCTGTACTGGTCCTTTCTGCACTGAAGAAACTGTTGCAACATATTCAGCTGTGTTCTCTTGCGGATGCTAAGGGATAGGTTTTCATTGCAATACTATAGTTATGTAGAATATATCCTGAGGTTGGTGACATTCAAAATCTCACATTTAATTTGAGTAAATTCTAGCAGGAATTCTCATTTGTTCCCAATATTCTTATACAACTCCGTTATTTGTTCTGATCTTGAATAAGTGACTTATCCTAAGCTCTGCCTATCAGGTTCGAATGGCAAAAAGTCTAAGTATGCTATTTAATTTGAAATTTTGAATGTAACCCAAATAAACTGCCATGTGGGCAGCTTTATGCTTTAGGTGGAATGTACATAGATCTTACATTTGGACTGGTCACATCTATTATTTTGTGCCGTAAAACTAGGCTTGGTTTGTGTTGTGATTTATTGTTCCCTCACTGACCAAAGACATTCCTGAAAACACCAACCATCTTAATTCTCCTCAAACTGGACATTGCCATTCCTCAGTATTGCACTTCATTAATGGCACATTATTTTCTATAGACCCATGACAAGAATATGACTGCCTGGGAGATAAACAGGTAGTTCTCCCTCTTGAATGCCTGTGGCTCTGGATCAGCTCACTGGGAAACTCTTTATTCCATTTTGGCTCAGGTGATGACTACTGAATATGCAAGATTTTCTTCCTTAGAAAAAACCCAAACTTGCATCACACTGCAACAGGTGTAGATATTTTTAATATAATTGTATAAAAATATGTATTTTTTAATTAGATATAAATCTGTTACAGTGAAATAGCTCCAATTTACTGTACATGAATCTGCTTGGAAAAGGACAATTGACCCAATGGCTGAAGACCAATGTGCAATAAATTCTGAAATTATGGGCAGCTATTGTAGCCAGCCACCATTCTCTATCATTTATCTTAGCTCTACTAAACAGATACATAGACAGACCGATAGATATATAGATAGACAGAAGATCGATAGATAGGTATCATATAACATATAAAAGATACATCTTTTTATATTTATATGAAGTCTGTCCTTACTTAACAGAGCATCCCTTACATATACTTCAAAGGTTGTCAGTACTAGCTCAGTTTTTGAAGAGCATCAGAAATCTGAGAATGAGAGTTAGAATTTTGAAAAAATGTTCATAGCCTGACAATCTTATTTCTATTGAGGGGAGAAAATTTACACTCCCTGGTGAAAAGTATTGTGAAAACTCTTCAATATCTACTCTAATCCTTCAGTTGATCCAACCAAGAAGAGAATTGAGTTGTTCTCATGGTGAGTATGGGAGAATAAATAGAACATGCTCAATTCAGCATATCTGTGTACTCTCATTCAGACTGTATTGACCCTCTGGTATTTTATATATACTCACAGCTATTAGGAAATCTGTATTTTCAGTCTGTTTCAAATTGCAAAGGGAAATAAAAATATGCTTTTTATTGATTTCATGAAATGCAAACACTAGAATCCCAATTGAAATGACTCAGATTGCATATATTCCTCAATATGCAGGAATTAAAAAATTTTAAACAGAATCAGCAATAGCTAAATCAAGACTTTGAAATTAGGCAATTTATTGATGCTGCAAATGCTAATCACAGATTTTGCCCCAGTTATTACACACAAAATTTTAATTGTCAAAATAGTTACCAATAGATAAAAGTGGATTATTTAATACACCTAAAATATACCATCATAGGTTGTAAAACTTTGTACTTCTAACCATGTGGTGCTTTAAAGAAAGAATTGATGATCAAAATAGAAATATACTTTCTAATTTTTTATGTCTTCAGTTTTTTTTTGTTATGGAAATAGTAATAGCATAAATATCAAATTCTAGAACCAGGGCTTGTGCAATTGCTGTGTCATTATATAGCTCTTTGACTTTTGAAAGTCAGGTTTTGGTACATTTCTCCATTTGTAAAATGACGATGATAACTTATTTTTGCATTTAATAAATAATCTTACTTGGTATTTATGAATATTAAATACACTAATTTTATACAACTCAAATAATAGTACATGGAACATAATATTTGCTCAAAAAATTCCAACAATGATTAACATTCACTGAAGATTTATAGGAAACTCATAAGTAATGTTGGCTATTCTTTCAAATGAATGGAAACAAACATAGTTTATGAAGTCAGTTTCTCCTTTTCTATGTCAGCAGTAGATAGGTTTTTCATAATATCCACTCTTTAACTCAATACTGAATAAAAATGGCTACAAACAGCTCAAGGCATATCGAATTGAAAGCATCTGACACCAATCTATTTTAATGCAATTATTTAAATAGTGATAATTTAAACTCATTCTTATATTCTGAATTTATTGAAATCTCTTTGATAAAGCAACCTGAAAGTTTTATAATTTTTGTAACATTTTAGTTAGTTGTCATATTTTAATTTGAGAATGTTATTTTACCATCAATTTCCCAGAAAAGGTAGGAACCATCTAATTATACTCTATGTTGTTCAAAAGAAACCATATCCACTTATTTAGAGACAGAAAAATATGACACCTGGACTTAAGGCTACTGTCTCGTTTCTTTTTCTAGTGCATTATCATTAAAGGATTGCCAAAATCAAAGTTCTCATATTCTAATTTGGGAGATTTCATCATTGAAATATTTTTTACATAAAAAATTAGAGGTGATATATGAACTTATACTTTATTTGTGTTTTTTTCTGCAATTAAGGACACAAGCTTTATATTTCAAGTAGTTCACTGTAAAGGTAGTTTTTTTTTTTCTAACCATCCTTCATTTCCTAATCTATAATTGAGTGAAACCTGGTAAACATTTCTTTTTTTCCAGGGAGCATGATGTTAAATTTTGTCAATAGAGGACTCTGCAGGGACATTGTGGATAGACGGGTCTACTCTTCTTCACTCCAGGACACATCTCTAGACATGCTTTTCTAGTTCCTGACAACCAACAGTACATCACAGCCAGCAGTGAAAGACTGCCTAAAATACATTCTACTTCTCAGTAGGCAGTTTCTCCCAGTACCTTTGAAGAAAGCTTTTAAGATATTTCCTCTATACAGCATCTAGGGAAACTTCATATTCTGGTGGGCCATAGTTGAACCTTTGGCATCTCAGCCCTTGGCAGGTAGGGGGTTCTTCCAGTTCTGTTCCTTCTTTCGATGGTCTGCCTCAGCCTCAGAGGTTGTGGCTGCTTACTCCATATGCTATTCCTGAATCCTTTAGAGTTGTGTCTTTCCTGTAAAAGCTAATCTTCCATGAGAGTTTATAATTCCTTATATTAAACTTCCTGTGTTCAAATTATTCTGTGGTTTCTGTCTCTTGATGGAATGTTGACTAATAACAATTGTGGTATGAGGAAGTAGAGCGGTTCCTGGAGAAAGATCTGAAAAGATGATATTTGGACATTGGTTTACTCATGCCCTTGGGCTTGAGCATACTGGTGAGACACTTACCAAAAGGAAACAGAGTGCTAAGTAATCTATAGCACATAGTGACGTATCAATTAATTTAGACATGACCTGTGGGTGATTGTGATCAAGTGCTGACTGAATCAAGTCCCATGGGAACCCAATGGTTACCACAATTTAATGTACAGAAAGTGAATATAAAGACTACACTGTGACCAGAATTTCTTAAGTGGCCTGGAATGCTTACAGCAATAAGTGATAAGCTCAGGAATTTAGATTTCAACTTATCTAATCCAGAGTGATTTCCTAACAGTCCTAAATTACTATCTTATTTATTAGAGTCACAAGGCTGATACTGTCAAAAACCAAATGCAAAATTTAATTATGGCAATCATGAATAGCAAACTCCATGGTGTCACCATCCCTGAGTGTTAAGTTTTAAATATTGATTATGAATGATTGTTCCGTTGTGGAAATAAGGATTTCCTGGGCTACTCTTATTACCTTTTTGTTTTGTTTCTATATATTTACAAGTACTCAATTTCCTTTTTTTTCTTCTCTTTTCTTACTCTTTTGCAATAGAATGTTGATGGCTATTAAAATGAAAATTCATTATTATTGATTGTAAAATGTCAAGATGGATTGTAATTGAGGAGGAGTGAACATTACTCAGAAATGGAGTCAGTACTTAAGAGCTTTATTTGTTCTTTTACATGAGGGTGAGCATGTTGTTTATGTTAGGATCATCGTGTTGTGTTACACAGGAGCATTTTTTGTTTGTTTCTTATTGCTGTTTGGAGGCTTGAGAATGGGAAGAAAATGTGTGTGAGGGATAATATATTTGGAATGGTTTGCTCGACATCCATTCAAACGTGCTTATTGTGTACTTATATTGCAGAGGGTAGAAAGCTAAAAAACAAAAGCAACCCCCCACACAGTTTTCCAGGTTCTCTTGACATATCTAGATGTGATTTTGGTTTATGTCATTCATTTCACTTCTGGGAAATAGTGGCTGCTTTGGAGAAAAGCAGAGGTGGTAGATTCAGGATCTGGCCAGCGGTGCAGTAACTTTCATATTCAGCAGGCCATTTCCTGATTGCAGCAGCAGCACTGGCTGTCTCAGCATCCTGAATGTGTACCATGAGTTTTGGAAGTCATTAATGGAAGAAGGTCAGCCTAAGGTCTGTTGTTAGTCATTCTAAATAATTTTAAAGGTCATCAGTAACTGTATTAGTCTGTTTTCACACTGCTGATAAAGGCATACCTAAAACTGTGTAATTTATATATTAAAGGGGGGTTTAGTGGACTCACACTTCCATGTGGCTGGAGAGGCCTCGCAATCATGATGGAAGGCAAAAGGCACATCTTACATGGTGGCAGGCAGGAGAGAATGAGAGCCAAGTGAAAGGAGAAACCCCTTATAAAAATAGCAGATCTCAGGAGACTTATTCATTATCAGGAGAACAGTGTGGGGAAAACCGCCTCCATGATTCAATTATTTCCCACCAAATCCCTCCCACAACATGTGGGAATTATGGGAGCTACAATTCAACATGAGAGTTGGGTGGGGACACAGCCAAACCACATCAATATCCTATTATAAATTCCCATCAACATAAATAACCCTGAGTCAGGGAAGAAACTGTTCCTGTAAATGATTTGAGAACAACAGGCAGGACTTAGGAATATATGTGCCACAACATTTAAGTCTTCTTTTATGTTCTAGGCTATGCTTGGCGTGTTCTAGGCAGTTTGTTTATGTTTTCTCTGCATGTCTTTCCCCCAGCAATCCTCCAAGTCATGTCGTGGCTAATTCCTCCTTTATCTGGATTGCTCTAGGGTTGGGTCTATAGGTCTTATGAAATACTTTGGGCACATTATGTCTATGCCATATTACTTTGGAAGCTTTTGGTTCTACAGAACCATTCTTTTTATCATTTAACACTGCAATTCGCCCATCAAAATGTTTGCTTTCACAATTATCATATATGATATAGGCTGCAAGGTGCTTTCTGAAGTCAATAATTTATAACAAAGTATAGAGAACATAAATGTTCAGTTTGATACATTTTTAACAATTGTATACATCTATGTAAACACCATTAAAAGATGACACTTTTCTATCATAGGGAAGATGCTTCCCTGTGCCTTTTCTCTTCATATCACCACACACCACCGCCACTATGGTCACTATTTTGAGTTTATCTGTTTTATTTTTCCTAAGCTTAACATAAATACAGTCATATGATGTGATATATTCTTTTGTCTCTGGCTTCTTCTGCTCAATGATATTTTAGAGATTTATTCTGGCTTCTGCTCAATGATATTTTAGAGATTTATTCATGTGGTGGCATATGTCAATTGTGTGTTTGTTTTTTATTAAATAATATTCAATTTATCAACATGCCACAATTTGTTTATTTTATTCTACTGCTGATGAAGTTTAGGTATTACAGTTTTGGGTTGTTACAAATAAAGATACTATAAATAGCTTTGTGGAAATTTTTCTAGATTAAACGTCTCTAGAAGACAGTGTAAATGTCCTCTGAAATACTTTAGGTTTCACCTAGGGCTTGGTAAAGCACAGCTACAGGTTTGTCAAGGCATTAGGGAGAGAGCTCGCCTGAGGCACCAAAAGCTGTGAGTACAGCAGGTGAGCAAGGGGAATTCCTCATTGTGATCCTGGTGTCATGGCTGTAAACCACAGAGATGTCCAGAGCCATTTCCATGCTCATGTCCCAAGCTCTGCTAGAGGGGAAGCTGTAATGCTGCCTTCATTGTGTTTTACTAAATTTCAAAGAGGAAAATGAGTGAAAATAAAATAGAAGTTATTTCATTTTTTCCACCTGGTAGTCATCACTTGCACTCAGTGAAGACACACTGAGGTGCCTTGTAGGAATATTACTGAGCTTTCCTACCTTGCACTAGGTTTCAATAGCTGCAACTTTGCAACAGAACAGCGGTACGGCTGAAAATGTGTTCTTTCTCTCTTTTTAAGAACAGCTTTATTGAGATATAACCAATATACAGAAACTGTGCATATTTAATGTATACATTTGATGAGTTTGGACATAGGCATACACCCATGATACCATCACCACAATCAAGGTAATAGACATATTCATCATGTCTAAAAGACTCCTTGTTATATCCTTAGCTGTCATTGTTGCTCTTTTGTTGGTTTGCTTTTGTGGTAAGAACACTTTACAAGAGATCTATTTACTGAGCAAATTTTCAAACGCATCATGCAGAATTGTTGAGTTTAGGCACTGTGCTGTACAGAAGATCCCTGTCATCTTGTATAAACTGAAACTTTGTATCAGTTGAAAAACTCTCATCTCCCTCTTCTCCCAGCTCATTTTAAACACAATTCTAGTCTCTTCTTCTACGAGTTTGACTATTTTACATACTTTATATAAGTGGAATCATGCAGCATTTGTCCTTCTGTGACTGGTTTATTTCACTTAGCATAATGTCCTTCAAGTTCAATGAAACTTTAACAACAACAACAGAAAAATAATTTCTCTCATCTGTTCTGGGCCTTCCCGAGGCTTTAGTGAATATCATGGTTCACTCAATTAAAGACCATCATGCCTGCAAAAGCTTTCCCTCATTTCTCCTGTCCCACTCCTAGCATTTTACTGCAGCTTCTTTGCTGCCTTTTAAGGTTGTATTTCCTTGTGTGATTTTGTATCCTCTCCGTCCTATCCCCTAAGCCTTCAACAGGCCACAGCCTTCCACTTGAAAAGGCTGTGCAACCATAGGAGGGTTATCTCAGATTCCCTTCCCACACTCTGACTGACCTCTGCATGCTACTGCCACCCATCAAGCAGGCTCATCAAAAAAGTTCTGCAAGAGAGTGCAAACTTTGTGTCTGGACTCCGTAAGTTTCCAAGCCATTATAACAGCCTATGTATGAACTGCTGCTAAAGAGATCTTAGAGGTATGGCTGGCTTCTTTATCTGTTATTTACACTAGGTTTCTTCTCCTTCCACCACTTGACCAGTAATGAATGCAACAAGTGAAAGAACACTAAAGGTGTTCTCTCTCCTAGTAAGCATATGTCACTTTCTGGACTTGTTTCATTTAGTTAACTTCTTGTTGTTTTCGTTATATCTTCAGTTCCATTCTAAGATAAAAATTTTAAAAAATATAAATTTCTATCTCATTCATCTTATTGGTATCAGTTATATGGTGAAATTATTAATAATTTCTTGTGACTTTCTACATTCCCACCAGAAGCAGGTCTCTTTATATGTCATGTTAGTCTTTCTATAGTAATTCATTGTAAATAACAGACTAGACTCATTGCTTTGTATAATTACTACAATATGGCAGATATTAATAAAATTATTTTGAATGTCAAATGAATTCATCAGATCAACCTACATTGTCATACATTTCTTTTTTTAAACAGTTGTCATCATTTCTCTAGTAATTCTTGTTATTCCGATTAACTATCTTTAAAATACACTTCTGAGTCAGTTTTTAGGTCACTTTATATTTCAGTACGGTTAATATAAATGGTAAAAAGAACAGCATCCCTCTATCACTTCGAGTATTCCGAATAAAAGTAATTTATTTTATTCTGCAAACTCAATTTTATTCCACAATTGTACTTCAGTCAGGCCTTCAGATTGACATTTATGAAGACTATTCCATCCTCAACCTATTCCCTGTCATCATACGAAAACAAGGTAAGTATCAGCAATTTTCTTTTTCTCATCTCTCTCTTTCCTTAAGGTGTGTTTAAGAATAATAGTACTAGTTAAATGTTAAAGTACTACATTAACCTAGGAAAAAGCTTTAGTGCCCTATTCTCAGGTCAAACCTAAGCTTCTAAATATAGCTGGTGTGTCCATATCTACAAGTTCTGTGTCTGCATATTCAACCAACCATGAATTAAAAATATTTAAAAAACAATATAAATAACAATACAGTTAAAATAATATGAATTTAAAAACAATATAATATAACTACTATTTACATATCACTGATATTATGCGAGATGTTGTAAGAAATCTAGAGATAAAGTACACTCGAGGATGTGCATAGGTTATATGTAAATAATCCTACATTTGTGTAAGGGACTTGAGCATTGAGAATTTTGGTATCCTCAGGGGTCCTGGAATGAATTCCTTGTGGATACGGAAGGACAACTGTATATTAGGTTTCTGTTCCTGCTGAAAAGCTTTATTATCATTGAATCTCTCAAATGAGATTTCCTATTACTAAATATCACTAAAACGTTATTAATATAATAAATAGTTCATTATCACTGAATAACATTAAATATGCTTATATAAATAAAGCTAGAAACTGATGGCATAATAAGTTTGTCAGAGGTTTTTGCTTTACTTATATAAACTCATGTAATTCTCACAAACTTATGAAACATGCTATTATTATTCCAATTTTACAAATGAAGAACCTCAGGCAAAGGAACTTAATTGATTTGACCAAGGTTTCAGAGTAAGTTACAATTAGTATTAAACCAAGGCAGCCTGATTTCAACATCCATAATCATAAATTCTATATTTATTTGCTTTATTTATTAAGAGATTACCTTCTACAATCAAAAGTGAAATTATAGTTAGCCCATTGTCAAACATAATGACATTACCTCAGTTCTCATTCAGTTTCATTTCTCTACTTCATTCAACTAGAGACAACAGTTTCCTTTATGTTCTTCCTGTATCTTATTCTCAACATGAGCAAAATCAAGCTCACTATATCTTCTTTTACTTCAGAGTTGGTAAACATTTTCCGCAAAGAGCTAGAGAGTAAGATCTGTGGGCCATGTGGTCCTTGTCACCACGGCTTAATTCTGCTGTTACAGTGAGAAAGCAGCTGTAGAAGTTATGTGAATGAATCTATGTTCCAGTAATAGTTTATTTAGAAAAACAGATGAGCTGTACTTGGCCACAAACTCAGTGGGTTTGCCTACCCTAGCATTACTCCATACTCAATTGAAAAATGTGCATTAGAGTGGTCTTTAGGACTCTACTCTCCCAGGCTTGTGATTTCCCTCTACCCTCTCTCATTGATTATGTATCTAAAAGCCATCTATAGTAGTTACTAATCGCTGAATGAATACTATGACCCCTTTACATATTTGTTGTAGCACAATCATAGAGTGTCACTAGTGACACTAACCACAAGTGGAATATCTAGGACTTGAAGTATTACTGAAATTCATGTTTGGATATGCTATACTGCCTCTCTGACTTCATTCTTTATTACTTATAATTTCATACTTAACTTTAAATTAATGATTTAAAATTATTTTTAAGAGGCAAGTGATTCTTGTACTTATTTATATGGGTACCAGGCATGTGAAGTAAAGCCAAACATTATAGAAAATCACATAATACTAATAATAACTAGTATTTATTGAGTACTTACTATAACCTCACTAAGTATTTCCCTATATTATTGAAATTAATAATCAGAGCAATCTTATCTGAGAGTGGCTATGATGTTCCTTACTTAATAGCTGATACAAGACTTTGAAAAACCAAGTAATCTGAAAACATAAATTAGCTAGCATGGCATACTACCAGTATTGAAATTCAGACAATGTTATTTTGAGTCCCATATTCTGAACACTTTTGCAACATCAACAAAGAAAATAGTAGTTTTGTAAAGCTGATGAGACTACCAGGAGACTTTTTTGGAGGGACGATGTTTGTGCAAGAGAAGGTGCGTAATATACTAGTCAGGTGCATAATACACTGACTCAGATTGTTCATGACACCGTAAGTATCCTTCATGCCTATTACCTTTTCCATGAGAAGCAGCCATAGATGTTTTGTAGTGTAAATTATTTATAATTCATGCCACAGTTGAGACTGTGCTCCACTTAATTGATAGGGTATAAATAAATTAAGATGGCAGATATGAGAATTGTTTATAAAATGGTCATTAAATAGTGGTAGAATTTCTGGATCCTTACTTAGGGATCTATAAAGAAGAAGGTACAAAGAGGGAACAAAATCACTAAGAAGAGTAGAATAGTGGTATGAATAAAGATAAGAGAGAGAACCTAAGTCACAAACATGATTAGATAGAATTACACACTCTCTCTCATAAAACAGTATGTTAACAATACTGTTAAACTGGCAGTAACTTCAAAAAATATTGAACGTTTTATATGAGTTGGTGTAAAACCCAGATATTGTTTTGAAATGGTCCAATTTACCATGAAGCCTGGCTTTTGTGGCTGCTGAGTATTTCACATGTACTTACATAATTTCTTCAGTTGTCTCACACACAAAAAAAAACTTGACTGTAGACAGTAATCCACACAGGGAATTTTCATTTATTTGATAACTCAGAAGATATTTCTAGAAATGCTGAAGTGTAATAGTATATACAAAAAATCCAGCTGTTATCATTTCTTTAGTACTATGCAAGTAACTGTATGTATGCTTCAGAATTTCCATTAAAATCATATTTTATTCTATTATTATTATTGTTCAGAGCATGAATCTCACTCTGTCACCCAGGCTGGGGTGCAGTGGCATCATCATAACTGACTGCAGCCTCAGAATCCCTGGCTCAAGCAATCCTCCTGCCTCAGCCTCCCAAGTAGCTGGGACTACAGGTACTGATATGGTCTGGATCTGTGTCCTTGCCTAAATCTCATATCAAATTGTCATTCTCAGCTTTGTAGGTGGGGCCTGGTGGCAGGTGACTGGATCATGGGAGTGGATCCTTCATAAATGATTTAGCATCATCCCCTCAGTGCTGTTCTCATTATAATGATTAAGTCAATTATCGTGAGATCTGGCTGCTTAAAAGTATGTAGCACCTTCTCCCTCTCTTGCTCCTGTTCTGGCCATGTAAGATGACTGATTTCCCTCTACCTTCCATCATAATTGTAAGTTTCCTGAGGCCACCCCAGAAGCAGAAGCTGATATACTTCCTCTACAGCCTGCAGAAATGTAAGCCAGTTAAACCTCATTTCTTTATAAATTACCCAGTCTCAGGTATTTCTTCATAGTAGAGCAAGAACAAACTAATACTAAAAACTGGTACCCAGGAGTGGGGCAGTGCTTATTATAAAGATACATTAATATGTCAAAGTGGCTTTGGAATTAGGTAACAGGCACAGGTTGAAACAGTTTAGAAGGCTAATGAGAAGACAGGAAGGTAAGGGAATGCTTGGAACTTTCTAGAAACTTGTTAAATGGTTATGACCGAAATGCTGATAGTGATATGGACAATGAAGTCCAGGATGAGGAGGTCTCAGATGGAAAAGAGTAACTTGTTGGGAGCTGGAGTAAAGATCACTTTTGCTATGCTTTAGCAAAGAACTTGGAAGCATTGTGCCTCTGCCCTAGAGATCTTTGGAACTTTGAACTTGAGAGTGATTATTTAGGGTATTTGGAAGAAGAATTTCTAAATAGCAAAATATTCAAGATTTTTCTAACAGCATGTGGTAGCATACATGAGCAAAGAAAAGATGTAAAAGTGGAAATTATAGTTAAAGGACAAGGAGATCATAAGGATTTGGAAAATTTGCAGCCTGGCCATGGTGTAGAAAAGAAAAACGCATTTTCTGAGCAGGGGTTCAAGCATGCTGCAGAAATTTACATAAGTAAAAAGGAGCCAAGTCATAATAGCAAAGACAATGGGGAAAAGGCCTTGAAGGCATTTCAGAGACCTTTGAGGCCGTCCTTCTCATTACAGGCACGTAGACCTAGAGAAAAGACTGGTTTGGTGGGCCAGGCCCAGAGTTCCACTGCCATGAATAACCTTAGGCCCCTGTTCCCTGGATGATGGCCACTCCAGCTCCAGACCTGGCTCAAAAGAGCTCAGATATAGCTCAAGCTGCTGTTTCAGAGGGTCCAAGCCGTAAGCCTTGGTGTCTTCCACGTTATATTAAGCCTGTGAATACATGGAGTGCAAGAATTGAGGCTTAGGAGCCTCTACCTAGATTTCACAGAATGTATGGAAAAGCTTGAATGTCCAGACAGAAGAGAAGCCTGCTGCAGGGGCAGAGCCCTAATGAAGAGCATTTACTAGGGCAATGCAGAGGGGAAATTTGTTGGAGTTTCTACACAAGAGTCCTCACTGGGTACTGCGTAGTGGAGCTGTGAGAAGAGGGCCACCATCATCCAGGCCACAAAATGGTACAGACACCAACAGCTTGTGCCATGTACCGCAATGCCAGCTCATGAGATCTACTGTGGTGGCTGATCCCTGCAAAGCCACAGGAGCAGAGCTGTCAAAGACCTTAGGAGCTCAACCCTTGCACCAGTTTGCCCTGGATGTGAAAAAACGGAGCCAAAGGAGATTATTTTGGAGCTTTAAGATTTAGTGACTGTGCTGTTATGTTTCAGACTTGTGTGGCTCCTATAGCCCCTACCTTTTGGCTGATTTTTCTCTTTTGGAATGGAAGTATTTACCCAATGCCTATGCCCCCATTATATCTTGGAAATAACTAATTTGTTTTTGATTTTACAGTCTCATAGGTGAAAGGGACTAGGCTTGTAACAGATTAGACTTTGGACTTTGGAATTAATGCTGAAATGAGTTAAGACTTTGGGGAACTGTTGTGAAGGCATGATTTTATTTTGAAATGTGAGAAGGACATAAAATTTGGGAGAGGCCAAGGATATAATAATATGGTTTGGGTATGTGTCCCTATCTAAATATCATGTCATATTGTAATCCCCACTGTTGGAGGTGGGCCTGGTGGGAGGTGATTGAATCATGAAGTTGGATCCTTTATGAATAGTTTAGTAGCATTCTCTCAGTTCTGTTCTCATGATAGTTGTCATGACATCTGGTGTTTAAAAGTATGTAACACCTTCTCTTTCTCTCTCTTGCTCCTGCTCCAGTCATGTAAGGCATTCCTGCTTCCTCTTCACCTTTTACCATGGTTGTAAGTTTCCTGAATCCTCCCCAGAAGTGAAATCTGCTATGCTTCCATACAGCCTACAAAACCATGAGCCCATGAAACTTCTTTTCTTCATAAATTACCCAATTTCAGGTATTCCGTTATAGCAGTGTAAGAACAGACTAATGCAGTGCACACCACCATGCCTAGCTATTATTTTTTGTTATTTTTTTGTTGAGACCAGTTCTAGCTGTGTTGCCCAGGTTGGTCTCAAACTCCTGGCTCAAGCAGTTCTCCTGCCCTGGGCTCCCAAAGTCCTGAAATTTCAGGCATGAGTCATGGTTCCCAGCCAAGATTCATTAAAATTTTAATATATTCATCACCTTTTCTATGCATCGTTTTGGTATCTGTAAAATGAAGCACATGATTTAAATTATCTCTGACTTTGTTGTAAGTTCTAACATTTCATTAGTCCACCTCTTCTTCCTCCTGTAATTAAATCTGTTTTTTCTTCAATCTCTAGAACCTAACATTGATGAAAACTATAAGCACATAACCTGTCCTAAAACTTTCAAAAATCAGACCTCAAAAGTCAGGATATATATATTTATTGGGCTGCAAAGCTTGATGAAGAATATATCTCTGGGAGGCCTCAAACTGACCATGTTCTCCCCAACTCTCATTTGTAGTTGTTGAGAATATCTGTAGATTGTGCTGAGAACGCAACATCTAGAGATGAGGCTGAATTGGCTGGAACAACCTAAGTTCTGTTTCTGTTCCCTCCAAGGGAAAAGTATCCTACAACATTTTAGACCAATAAGTCCAGTAATTCTGGGATATGTAACCCATGTGGGCTGCTTTTCAGGGTCCCTCAGCAGTGATGTAAGTGAGGGACCAGCAGACAAGACTCCACTCATCCTGGTTTCCTTAGCCTTGAGGGAACAGCAGGTCTCTACGAATCCTAAGCTTCTGCTGTTCCTTACTGCATATCGGTAAGCAACGAACTTGCTTCATTCGACTTGTGCGAATGTTCTGTCTCACTGGCCTCTGGCAAGCAGAAAAATTGCAGCCCAAGGTGCAGTGAGATGAAGTGGTAACCAGAGCATGATGAATTTTGTTAGGACCACACAAGTATTCTTTTGTGCTTTAAAAAATGAGATATTGCAATGCATTAAAAATGACCAAAAAGTACGTATTATTTTTATGGTACGTTTTTAGTATGTATATATATTAAGCAATATTAAGCATTTTAATTTATATAGAAATTTATTATATTCTAATATTGCTTTATGTATATTAAGAAAAGTCTATCAAATTTGCATTCAGGCCATTAAAAAAATTCTGTCAACTTCTTTACTCATGTATTTTATCAGGCTTATCACAGATAATTTTCCAAAGCAACAATTGTGTTGCACTCAATTACGTGTGATTGAAAGTTGCTTTTTATACAAGCAAATGTATTAAATTCAAGTGTTAGATCTGCAAAAATCTGGTAAGTACTATTTGGTTTATAAATCATGATCTCATAAAGTGCTAATATTTTAACATTATTATAGCATATAAACTGGTTTCATATCCCCAGAGTCATAAATGTTTGTACAATGTATCTAAGTTTGTGTAATACCAATAACAGCTAAATACCTTGCAGCTAAATGTCTGCCAGTCATTGTTCTGAGCATGTGATATGGATTAATCCTCAAAATATTTCTAGTTACTGATTCCTATTATTTCCATTTTACAGGTGAGGAAACTGAGTAACAGAGCAGTAAACAATTTGTCCAAGATCACACAGCTCCTGCATAGTGGGTCCAGGAGATAAATTCTATTACTGTGATCCAGATTCTTGCTCTGAGACATTCTGTTATCTATCTTTTTGTGTGTACCTGGTATAAACTACATATATGGCTGCTCTTTATGTGACACTCTTGGTTTCTTTAACATAAAATATGAATAAAATTAATAACAAAGAAATTCTAACATTTCTGTATTTTATTTTACAGCATATGATTCTTATAATTAACTGTTGAAATATTCCTCTGATAATACTGACAATAACAAAGATATTTAATTATATTTCTTACAAATGTATAATGTGAAGTATAGTTATAGTAACAATAACAAAATTTATTTTAAAAATTTAACTTTCAGTATCAATTAGCACATATATTATATTTGAATAGGATTCTTTAAAGAAAACATTTAAGACTCTCTAGTACCAAGGACTCAAATGTTTTCTACCAGAGATACAGCATAGTATACCATGATATACACAGTACCATGAGGAAATTATGTCACATTTTCCGGTAGCAAATGTTCCTGTAATATTGAGGTGTTTTGAATGATGTATAATTAGAATCACATTTCATATAAAGGGAACCCCAGAACATCATTTGAAAGAATGTATGATTTAAAATAAATTCATTTTAATGTACAAACTATGAGTTGGGAAAATACCATTTACACTTGGATAAGACCACAGTCCTATCACCACTTAGCTCCATTTAAAGAAGTGCTATTTTATCTGGAAAAGTGTAGAGGAAAAGTTTAAAAATAATTAATGGAAATATTTTTGTATATAGCGAATTTTTAAAGCTCAGAGGATATATAGGATTTACAGGTTACTAAGGAATGTTGTAGCCCAGCCAGCACTAGTATTCAAAAATCTTTGTTTTCATTTTTGTGCTTTACCATTTTACTTTCTACTTTGTTTGTACTTTATCATTTGACGTTATTTTCCACATTACTGTTTGTCTTCCTATTAATGCATGTCTTCAAGCAACTATTCCTGGTTGTTCATTCCTTAATCTAGTGACTACCGTCTATAAGATCAGGAGAAGGCTGTTGTCATTGCTATCATTGTTCTTGCCACCATAACCAGGCTATTCTTCACAACTTGACAACTAGACAATGGAATATAAGGTCTAGCACCTTGAAATATTTATGCCTGTGGAAGCCTGTCCATTTGCCTTCATTGCTATAGGAAGAGTGGTCAACCCTCCTTGTTCTGTCCAAGTGCATCTCATTAGCTTACTTATGTTGCCAGAAGAAATCTATCTACAAGTATGTAAAAGAAATGTCCTTGTTATCATTCAAACCCTGCATATAGCGGGCAACAGAGGAAGGAAAGAAACTGCTGTAATACGGATATTATCTTGAAAGTTCATACTAAGAAACAAAGTAAAAATAACATGAAAATAGTCAAATCTAGTCCTAAGAGTCATAATAAAAGTAAATATTGGAGAAAGTACAATTTTATACAAGACATAATCAAGAATATGCTAAAACCATCTTTGGGCAATACAATAAGCAAAGAATGTACATTTTCAAAGTATGAATGATAAGAGATTTAGCAATAAACTATGGAATAATTATAGTATGGAATAACTATGGAATTATTTAGCAATAGATTATGGAATAAACTATAGAATATGGTAGGTAAAATATTACAGGATATCAAGAGTTGGCTAGTCATAAGTGGCTATGAAGCACCTTAGGCAGGACTTTACTCTTGATCACATAGTTTAAGAATAATCACTAATTTCTTTGTGAGAAAGTAATATTTATGCATAACATAGACTATATATTGCCTTTTACAACAAAAGTTTATTTTTGTAATATAGATAACAAATTAAATAATGAATGAGAATATTTTATACATGAAACAGGGAGCAAGAGGCCACTGCTGACTATTCCAACCATAGTTTAGATGTTAGAAGTATGCATACTCAACAAAACAGTTATCATAATGTTTTTCCAGTAAAATCATGACTAGATTGTCCTCTATAGTGGTAGAGATAGGTGCTACAATCAATTACTCCTTATTCGTAAGTTTTAAACTCACAGCCTGGCTATTACATGCTTTTAATATAAAATATTACTTAAAAAGGCATAAGCTGAGGCAACATTTATTTGGATACTATTTACTCTATTGTCTTCTCTGTCTGTGCAACAGAATATTAGTCCAATTGTCATGACAGAAACACTCAGACTACATATACATATATAATGAAAATTAGAAGAAAGTTTTGCTTTAATTTGTGATTTGCACTGCTATTTTTAATTTTGAAGAAAAAATGAAATATGAGCTATCATATCTATATCTATTGATTTATCTATCTAGAGTTGCCCAAATTTATTAATACATATATTCAGAGCGTTCATCTTAAAAGCTATCCAACAGTTGCTAGCTTTTCTTCTATTGTAGAGAAAACATTCTTGTTTGCTTTAAAGTATCTTTAACCAACCTTCCTTCAGAATATTTACTAGAACAACATTGAAATGTTTTCCTTTCATGTCAATAACTGTGTGTATACACACAGACTAAAAACATGATTGGGGAAAAATCAATCAAAATTAAAGAAGTGAAAAACAGAGAGATAAACAGTATCTAATGTAACGTATATGACACATTTGAAAACAAGCCCTCTGGGCAGGAATCCAAGACACAGCTTATTTCTTACATAGGAAACTACAAGTGTTCAAAGTTTGATAGTACTAGGTTCACACCCACATCTCTTATAATTCTTTGGCAGCAGATGGGTTTCAAAATTCAGAACTTTCGGATTCTAGAAAGGTAATATGGTGCATATGCTATATAACATGTAACACACAATAATACTACAATGAAACATAAATATTTCATAGTGAAGAAAAAGAAAGACCACATATGGAATAATAAGGTCATATTTTGTTTTTAAACTTATTATAAAGAAAACAAACAAATAAAACACTGGTAATTTTGGGGTCAGCAGATAAGATGTGCTGAAATTTTGTCTATGACAGTGTTGAAGGGTAGTGCTCAATACAGGAGGCAAGACTGAAGCGTTCTAAAAGCATCAGAATGCCAGATTTCCTGCTTCATCCTCATCTAGATAATTAATCCTTCCCATGTTGAGGAAGATTGAAAATATATTTTCTAGAGAGGATACATTGGTGGGATTTTGTATTGGGAATGCTAGGAATACCTGAGATTGGAGAAATCATACTGATACTAGGAAATGAGTGAGGATTTAGTTGAAAGTTAAGCAATGCATTCAAATTTCACACAGAAAATGATTTTCAGTAATGTACCCACCTAAGCTGCCCATGTAATAATAGGGGTCAAATGAAGACATTTCAGGTATCGATATCAAAATAGTTTCCATTTTTGGGAAGGTACAGAAGAATATGTGCAACAAAATGAGACAGTATAAAAAGAAACTACATGAGTTATGAAATCAGGGAATGAAATATACAAGGCCAGCAGAAGCAATCTCCAAGTTGATACGAGGAGTTTAAACCCTGAGACTTGTGTAAGAAACTGAGAAAGCAGCCTGTCCAGAGGGCCAGAAAGTTCTAGAAATGCTTCCAAGCTTATAAAACCAATAATGATAAAATGTTACAAAAGTGATATTTTTTGATGCTTTTGATTTTATTACTGTAGTGAGATTATGAAGTGCTAGGATGTGACTTAGTGTTACTTGTGGATAAATGTTATACATGCCTCTTATGTGAACAGCCATAATATGGAGAATATATTATCATATATTATGATACAACTATTTCTGTGGAAATAGGTGAACAGTAATGTGTTGAATAGTGATGGCAGCAGAATGCAGGTTGTGAAGGGGTGCTGCATCATTATCTTCCCAGGTATGAAAGTAAGCAAAAAATAAGTTTGTTATTCTAAACTGGAAATGTAACATAACAAAAAGAATAAATTTAAATTGTTCAAAGCACTTGCTTCTGGTGAATAGGAAATGGGGGAATGATCACGGGAGATTGCTCCTTTCAATTAAATCCTTGTATGGTCTTTGATTCTTTAAATATTGAGTATCTATACTACTGTTAAAATGTATCCTAAATTTAAAAAAATGAGGAGACTTTAAATTAAGAAAATGAGACATAAAGATGTAAAAAACTTGTCAATCCCATTGCAGTGAAGTAGACATAGGGTTTATGAGAGGAATGATGAGAAGAAAATTCAGAAAGACTGGTTAGGGCCTTACTGTATGAAATATGTGTCAATGTTAGAACAGTTTGTTTTAAATGCTATAGGCAATGGGGATCATTGAAGGACTTTATATGGAATGTATTTTCACTTCCCAAGCCTCCTATACTGCACTCTCCAAAGAGAAGAAACACTCTTCTCTCAAGGCAGAAAGCATTTATTGAACAGGCACAATTTTTCATTTATATATTTTTCTGGTTACTAATAAATTTAAAAGATGAGGGATGGGAGGAAATAAATATATCTATTTATTTATATGTCTATATATATAAGAGATATTACTATGATTAAACTATTTACCTTAAGGCTTTGGAAATTTCCACAGTAAGACACCACATGGTGTCTCCATTTAATTCTTTAGTCTTTGATTATGCAAGTGCTTAAAGTACTATAAGTACAGAATCAATTATCAGTCTTTGTTAACTCAGAACATGTTCTGCAAATTACAGCTGCCTACTTAAATTAAACCCCTTCTCTGGACCTGCAAAAATAATGTCCATGAATATTCTCTTTAACTAGAGGTTCTCAAACATTAAAGCACATAAGAATCAATTGAAAATCTTATTTAAAAGGCAAATTGCAGAATTGCAGAGCCCTATCTCAAGAGATTCTGATTCAGTACTTCTACTCTGATATTCAAGAATCAATGCGTCTCTCATTCTCTCTCTCTCCCCACAAGCCACTATACTTTTCAGGTGGATTGAAAACAATATTGTAAGGGAAAAAAAGAACACAAAACAATTCTAGATTCCTGTTATGTGTTTATACTCTTTTTGAAAGCTGCATTCTCTCTGGCAAATTCTTGTTCTCCTACATTGAGAATAGGAGTAATATTTTTAGTAATTTTAGGCAGATAGATTATCTACTTTGAATTTGAAATTAAGTTAGATAGGCTGTTGGGCAGAACTATCCCTAAAATAAGGGATACACCTTTAAAGAACTCCAAAAAAACAGCACCAAATGTATTATGCAGTTTAATGACTCCTTGCCCATTATCTAGGTTAGAATTACACATCAGTGTCCTATTCATGAAAACAGGCACAGAAATTTTTAGGGAGAGACTGGTTCTGCAATACCTTCAATCATAATATTCCTTCATATTATAAAATTCTTACAGTATAACCAAATTACAGAAGTCATAATTTGTGAAGTTTTTCATATATTTTGGAAAATCCTAATAATTCCATCACTGTGTGAAAAAATTAACATGAACATATTATTTTTCTCATGAAAAATATTTAACAATTGCAAAGGTAATGTTAGAATATTTCTAAAATATTTTTAGCAGAAAAAGAAACTTGAGAACATTAAGAGAACCTAAGGAAAATCAATCTATTGGGAAAAAATAAAAGAGTTTGAAAAGTGCTTCTTTGCAAAATAAAATAGGACATTTTCTTGTTAAAATAGAAAACAAACAAAAAAGCAGTCATCAAACAATGCAGAGTACTCCAGATAATTTGGGGTCAGCTAATTAATTTGCTAATGAGTAACTTCTTTGCAAATTCCAGTCCCACCTTGGCTTTGTTTCTTAGCAGTTGTCAAAACAGTATCCCACAAATGAACCACAATGTAGTGCATAGCCATGGGGAAATCGTGCCATAATCTCTGTTTAGTTTCTAATAGGAGAACCAGTAGCTACATGTGGCTTACTGAGCAAAGACATGTGGCTAGTCCACACTGAGATGTGCCGCAGGTATAAAACACATGACAACTTTAGATGACATATTATGCAAAAAATAAAAAAGGGAATGTAAACTATCTCATTAATATTTTGTGTTACATGCTGAAAAGATAATATTTTGAGTTTTATTAAACATAAGAATATTAAAATTAATTTCTTAGGTTTCTTTTTTGTTTTTTGTTTTTTTGTTTTTTTTTTACTTTTTTATTATAGCTACTAGAAAACATAAAGTTACCTATGTGGCTGGCATTAAATTTTGGTGATGGGTATTTTTCTCATCCTTGTTGAGGAATAATTGAAAAGTAAAAATTGCATGTATTTTAGCTATAGAACTTGATGTTTTCATAGACATCTATGCTGTGAAATGAATATTACAGTCAAGCTTATTAGCATATCATCTCACACAGTTACTATTTATTTATTTGTGGTGAGAAGACTTAAGATCTACCCTCTTAGCAAATCTCAAGTATACAGAACACTATTGTTAACTATCATCACCATGCTGTGCAATTCATCTTCAATACTCATTCATCCTGCACAACTGAAACCTCGTAGCTATGGCTCTGTAAGGATTATACCAGATATGAGTCTCTTTTATGTTATACTGTAATTTGAAAGGATATTAACAGCATCTTCAGTCACGTTTCTTCATCCCTCCTATCATTCTATCACTGACAATGCAGTTTTGGAGACAGCAGCTGTGGTGGCGATGTAGGCAGAAGCTTTTCCAGGTCCTGTTATGGGGTCAGTCCCTGCCCTCCTCACCCTGCAGAGCTGGCCTTTTCTTTGTCTCTGCCTTCAGAAGTGGTGTCTCTGTCCTGCCTTCTAATCTCTAATGATTCTTCATTTTGGATGTTCTGCAGCAACTACTTCCCCAACTTCAAGTATAGAAATTAGATAAACTTGGTTTATTTTTTACCTTGAGCCAAGTTCAAATTAAAAGACATTCTTATTCATAACTGCCGCAAATTGATATATAGTTTGCTCATCTTGATTTGGCTGATAGATAAGTGTATCAGGATAAACTGAATTCACATAGTATCTAAAATTACTAATTCCAGAGAAAAAGTCTGAAAGATTGAAAATAATTTTTTCCCCTAGGAAGAAATGGCTTGCCAAGCAAATTAATAATGTAAAAGTTTTTCAGAGCTAATTACAACCCTTTCTTATGTGATCATTAAAGCAGTTTTCCTCTGTTAGGCAATATTTTGTTAACCTAGTTTAGTCAGAGCCTGCATTAATGAAACTGAATTTTTTCAAAATATGGTATGTTACTTGGTCATTATTTTTCTGCTCAGAATAAACTTTATTAGAATTATTAAAAATAAATAAGACTTTAAAAATTACCTTAATTTTTGCAGAGTGCTATTTCTTTTAACATTTCTTTAAAAATTCAGAATAAAATTGTAATGTATAAATTTTGTTGAGTACTTTCCCAAAGATTGATTACCTTGGCCTGGGGAATAGCTTGACGTTTAGACAAAATATGATTTCAAAATGCAAACCTAGTCTGAATAATTAAGACTGAAATGCACTTTTACCTTAAATAGATAATATAAAAAAATTGACTCTGGATTAGCATACATTTTCCTGAATCTTTTTTCAGCTATAATCCAGACCATTATGAGAACAACATATATAAATATGAAATAACATTTTAACACATACAATATTATTTCTGCTATTATAATTGCTAATTCTGCAATAATTCTAGCAGCCAGGAAGAAGCTCTCTAGAGTATCCCAAAGCTACTCATAATAAACTGATATGTTAATAGAGAGCTGCAGAGAGCAGCATGTCTCTGGCATGACTTGAATCAGGCTGGTAATTTAGCAGCAAAGGGTGGCTGAGAGCTGAAGCCAGATGATGTCAAGCCATGTACTGTATGGAAGGAAAGCTACCACTGAGGGCATCACATTTACCAGTGCACAGTGTTACAAGGGTATGCAAACTTCTCAAATTGTTGCAGAGCTTGGCTGCAAGAGATCCAAGACCTATAGTTGGTGGCACTGCGGGTCCAAGGAATCACTCTGCTCAGACTTGGCTAGCTCATTACAAAGCTAGAGAATGAGACTCTGTTACCAAGAAGAATTCACTGACAAATACTCAGCAGGTAGATTGCTTAAGTCCTGTCCAATCCAATTGTCCATTGAGTACACACTGAGTCGGCTTGGGCAAACTTTAATCATGCTTCTCCTCTCCTCACAGACCCCTGAACCTAAACTTGGTTCAACCCCAAGTATAAGCAAGCTCTAAAGTACAGCACACATCCCATTAACAGCTCATTCCAACAACTACCACACAAAGATCAGCATTTCTGGTTGAACCACCCCAATCATGCCGTCTGCTGACCCCCACCCAGATGTCCAATATCTTCTCAAGTTTCTGCTATCCTTACTTATCCTTCCCTATACAAGAAAGCTTTCTCCTGTTTTCGTATAAGACATTTGCAGATTATAAGATTGGTGTTTCCTCCCTACTGCAAGTCTTTTGGGGTAAATCTTCACCTACATCTGGATTTGTTTTTGACACTCCCAGTGATGGGCCTGTCTCTTTCTTTTCTTCACCTTCCATTCTTTTGTCTCCCTTGCCTTTTTGCTGTGCGCCTGGATTTGCCACTTAATCAGGTAATTATCCTGAATAAGTGGTAAATCCAATAATAAAGTTCTTACATGAAGGTCTGACCCATTGCTGCACATTCTAGAACTCTTCCTGGAATGTTCTCAACTCATTTCTCCTTTTCCTCCTGCAAAATTTCTTCTACTGCAGTCTTCAACTTGTGTACTTTAGAAAGGGTCCTCTGATGCATGTCTGTTTTTTTTTTCCTTTATACAGCTAACACAGCTTTTTATGCCTAGCCTGACTGTAGTTATTCTGACACTGCAGTATAAGTGCCTGTTTGATTACATCTACATTATTAATCTCCCTAAGGGACTGTTCATTATCATCTCCTAGTATCTAACATAGAGCTTACCACATATTAGTTGTTTATTAATATTTTCTTAGCATATTACCAAATAAGTGAAATAATGAATATCCAGGCCCCCATACTCACTAGGAAATATTATGCCCCATTAACCAAAACAGAAGACAAATTGTATTAGAAAAACCGGTACAGCCTAGGAACGTCTGAAAAGGAACCTAGTGATGCACTTATGGGCAACACCACAAAACTGTGTTGAGATGGAAATGATAATGTGATTTGACTGATGTCATTAAAGCATTGACTGCCCAGGTCAAGAGTAATGGCTTAGAAACTGAGCAGAGCTGCAACTCGACTGAGTATGGGTGCTAGCAGCAGGTAGGCAAGTCAGAGGAGGCACGTAGGTAGAAAAGTCCAGCCCTGCTTATTTTCATTAGTCTCAAGATTGTGTTTCATGCTATTTTCACAAATCTGATTACAATTCTGTCCAACATTAATTCATACCTGTGCCTTTTAATTTCCTATTCTTATATCCCCAGTTCTCCACCTACCTTTAATCAATTCAAAATTGTATGACAATTTCTTAATTCTTACTGCATTCTTTCTATATGTAAATGGAACACTCAGCCTGTGCCTTTTTCTTTTGCAAATTACTCTAACGGAATTCTAGTACTGAGAAACAGTTCCAAAATTTAGCCTCCTGAATAAAAACTTGCAGTTTTAATGAACTTCACTACCCAAGAGACTGCTTTTACTATAGTATCAAAATAATGCAGATTGCGAAGATAGATAACGATAAGATTGGCAAAAGATTCTGGATGAGTTCTTGAAGCTGATTAAACTGGGCCACCTGTTTTACAGAGTTCATTTTGCATTGGTATGTATGTGATCTATTTAGTCAGGTAACAATTGCCTGGCTTAATTGCATCAGTATGTGACTTTTCCAACCAGGGCAATTAGGATATGCCTTTGGAGAGAGAAATGTCTCAAAATGTCTGTTTATTCTATTTAATGTTCAAGTGTATTAAAAGACAATACATGAGAAGTATTAATATAATGACCAATAAAAATTTTTTTCAAAAAGCTAACTAGATATGTGATCATTATTGTATTTAATAAACTGTCATATATTTTGTTGAAAGTAACATTAAACTATTCTAAAAATATACTACAAATTATAGAGCAATAATGAAATTCCAAAAAAGAATAAATTTATGATACATTTTTAGATATTCAGTCATAGTTTAGATTGCTTAACATGAGCTTTATCTTTTTCTTAAAGGCTTTTGCTGTACTGTTGCTGTTGTTGCTTCTGTTATCATGGGAGAAAATACTCTTCCCACAAATAAACGTGGTATTACTATATTATTAAACATTTTTATGATCTGGGTTATAAATACCAATCATTTATATTATTAACATTTATCTTTTTTATTCCTATGTATCAGCTTACAAGGATTTTATTCAAAAAAATAAAAGTAGATTTCTGCATGGTATCTGCCTTCCTTTCTCTTCTAATGATACCTTTAGGAGTAAGTTAATGTGTGTAGTGCATATGCTTTGGTGGAAGTGGGTGGTAAAAATATAGGGAATTATGCCTGATTACTTGCTTAGCTTGCATTTGGCAGTCAAAGCTAGTATTCATATACAATCCTGGGCTAAATGAGGAAAAGGCAGTTACTGCAGGAAAAGAGCAGGGAGATACTGCTGAAAACAGGTAAGCACAGTTCATCATGCTTTTTACTTTATTGCTTGGTTATTCCTGCAAGAACAAATCAGAGTGGACCTATAATATAGTCTATACCTGTTATTCATTTATTTAACTATTATGCATTGATTGCCAATGATAGAAAAAGCACTGGTTTAGGCACTAGGAATCTAGCAAAAAGAGAAAAATAACTTCTGTCTCACAAAGACTAGTTTTCCCATCTTAAGGAAGCCACACAATTGAAGGTTTGCAGAGCAGCACTTGCCCAACCCAACTCTGAAGCTTTACTGTGATGAGACACAATGAATGCATAACTTCACACCATGTGCCTTTATAAGTTTGCCTTATGGTTCCACTTCAAAATGTGCAGTTCACATGGCAAATTAGCATATTTATATATCTATAATATATTATGAGTATTTATGCTACATATTGTCTCTTTGAAATTCCAAGTTCTATATCACATAAGATGACTTGATTTCCAGTCATACATCTAGCAGTTGTCTGTGAGCTACTTGACTTAATGCGCCTTAGTTCCTGCATCTTTAAAATGTGAATGGTAATATAGTAAAATTTAATTTCTACTGAGTCAGGATGAATATTATTTCATAAAAGTGGATCTTCCCCAAGTGTGGAAATACATATGAACCATTTAACTAAACAATTATACACAGGGGAAAGGGTGTGACAGGGAGAGGAAGTCCTCTATTCTACTTAAATACAGAGGATAATACATGCCAGTTATTTTTCTTCTTCTTATACTTTCTATGAATGAATTATAAGGCAAACCACCTCAATTAAAAGAACTAAATTAAAGATCCACAGTAGTCCTAAATGCTACTGTCTGGTCATATGTATTGTCAAGCTGTTCTTTCCAGTGTGAGAGTCGACAGGTATATAAGGACCAGTTCTCTTTCTTGTTCTCCCCGCCCTTCCTCCTCCATGAGTATTCTACTTTCTGTTAATACTGTAGGCTCTTGAGAGACCTCAGGCTCACTGAGCCAAATTTTATGAGACACCTGTTTAAAGGTTTTTCCATCAAATCCCTTGGAAAGGGAAAAAGGCCTACAGGCCATATTCTGTTGTAATTCAACTATGTCTGAAACATGAAAAGATTTTACAATATCAGTTTCCAAAGTGAATTTAACAAATTAGTTAATGAATACTGATATGGTTTAGCTGTGTTTTTACCCAAATCTCATCTTGGATTTTAGTTCCCATAATCCCCATATGTTGTGAGAGGACCCAGTGGGAGGTAACTGAATCATGGGAGCAGTTCCCCCATGCTATTCTCATGATAGTGAGTGAGTTCTCATGACATCTGATGGCTCCATAAGTGTCTGGCATTTCCCTTGTTGGCATTCATTCTCTCTCCTGCTACCCCATGAAGTGGGCCCTCTGCAATGATTGTAAGTTTCCTGAGGCCTCACCAGTCTTGTGGAACTGTGAGCCAATTGAACCTCTTTCCTTTTATAAATTACCCAGTCTTGGGTATGTCCTTATAGCAGCATGAGAACAGACTAATACAGTAAATTGGTACCAGGACTGAAGTGCTATTATAAGGATACCTGGAACTTGGAAGAAACTTTGGAATTGGGTGACAGGCAGAGTTTGGAAGAGTTTGCAGAGCTCAGAAGACAGGAAGATGTTGGAAAGTTTGGAACTTCCTAGAGACTGGTTGAATGACTGCCCCAAATGCTGATATTGATATGGACAATGAAGCCCAGGCTGATGTGGTCTCAGATGGAGATGAGGAACTTGGTGGGAACTGTAATAAAGGTGATTCTTGCTATGCTTTAGCAAAAAGACTACAGCATTTTGCCCCTGCCCTAGAGATCTGTAGAACTTTGAACTTGAGAGAAATGATAAAGGGGATCTGGTGGAAGAAATTTTTAAGCAAAAAAGCATTCAAGAAAAACAGAGCATAAACGTTGGTAAAGTTTGTAGCCGTGTGATGCAATAGAAAAGAAAAACCCATTTTCTGGGGAGAAATTCAAGCCTGCTTTAGAAACTTGCATAAATAATGAGAAGCAGAATATTAATCTCCAAGAAAATGGGAAAAACGTCTTCAAGGCATAACGGAAACTTTCAAGAAAGCCCCACCCATCACACTCCCAGAAGCCTAAGAGGAAAAAATTGTTATGTGGGGCAAACCCTAAGGCCCCCTGCTCTGTGAAGCTTCAGGGCATAGTGCCCTTTGACTAGCCCCTTTAGCTCCAGCCATGGCTAAAAGGGCCACAGTATACCTTGGGTCATTGCTTCAGAGGGTGCGATCCCCAAGGCTTGGTGACTTCCATATGGTGTTCAGTCTGTGGGTACACAGAAGTCAAGAATTGAGGTTCAGCAACCTCCACTTAGATTTTAGATTATATATTGCAATGCCTGGATGTCCAGGTTCTTCATGGGGAAGAGCCCTCATGAGAAGAACCTCTGCTAGGGCTGTGCAAAAAGGGTTCAGAGCCCCCACACAGAGTCCTCATTAGGATGCTGCCAAGTGGAGCTGTGAGAAGAGGGCCACCGTGCTCCAAACCACAGAATAATTAGATCCATCAACAGCTTTCCCTGTGTGCCTAGAAAAGCTGTAGACACTAAATACCAGCCTGGGAAAGCAGCCGGGAGGAAGGCTGTATCCTGCAAAATCACAGGCATGTAGCTGCCTTAGCTTGTGAGAGAGCCCACCTGTTGCATCAGCATGACCTGGATGTTAGACATGGAGTCAAAGGAGATCACTTTTAAACCTTAAGTTTGAATGACTTCCCTATTGGATTTTGAACTTGACCAGGGCCTGTAGCTGCTTGGTTTTGGCCAGTTTCTTCCATTTGGAATGCTTGTATTTATTCAAAGCCTGTATGCCCATTCTATCTAGGATGTAACTAACTTGTTTTTATTTTAAAGGCTCCTAGGTAGAAGGGACTGGCCATGTCTTACATGAGACTTTGGACTTGGAGCTTTAGGTTAATGCTGGAATGAGTTAAAACTTTCTATTGGAAAGACATGATTATGTTTTGAAATGTGAGGACATAAGATTTGGAAGAAGCCAGGGGTGGAATGATATGGTTTGGCTGTGTCCCCACCCAGTTTGCATCTTGAATTGTAGTTCCCATAATTCCCATGTGTTGTGGGAGGGACCCATTGTGAGGCAATTGAACCATGGGACAATTATCCTCATGCTGTTGTAGCGATAGTGGGTTCTCATGAGATCTAATGGTTTTATAAGAGTCTGACATTTCCCTGCTTGCACTCATCCTGTTTCCTGCTGCCCTGTGAAGAGGTGCCTTTTGCCATTATTGTAAGTTTCCTGAGGCTTCCCCAGCTATGTGGAATTGTGAATCAATTAAACCTCTTTCCTATATAAATCACCCAGTCTTGAGAATGCCCTTATAATAGTATAAGAATAGACTAATATAAAATATATAAAGAGGCTTTTCTGTAGGAGCATATTGTCCTAGTAGAAGTCAGCGCTAATGCATCTTCATCATTAATTACTCATCTTCCTAAGGAGATGTTGTTTTTTTTTAATCAGGTACTCTAATCAAAATATATTTTGTAAATTTGTTAAAAATTCCAAAATTTTTGAAGAAGACTGCTGTCTTTGGATTCCTGACACAGCATTTAACTGGAAGGTAAAAAACAAAAAGAGAAAAATAAAACAGATTGCCATGAAGGGTTGACATGTTAGGATAAAAAGGACAATACCCCACCATACACATATACCATACACATACACACACACAAATACAGAAAGTCAGTATAAATTAAGCAGACAGTAGGAAAATGGGAAGGTTACATTCTAAGCATGCTTGTCAATCATGCTGGTGAATAGCAACATTAAAGAATTATAATCTGATAACAAAACTGATAATTCAGATAAAAATAATGTTAGTATGGGTTTGTTTTGTAAAAATAATATAAGTATGGGTTTGTTTATATTTCATTATAAAATTAATGTAAGTATGGGTAGATAAGTTAAATATTTGCCATAGCTCCTCTATAAACAGAATAGAGACCCTTAGCATGCCAAAAGGTTAGAAATTCAGTGATTTTGTTGTTTCTTGTAATAACAAAGGTGGCTCCATATATGTTTTTATATGGATTAATGACGTGGAAATAAGAGTACTTCCATCATTTATTTCAGTTGTTCTCTCAGATCCACTATCTAGTAATGGGCTTTGTAAACATATTAAGATTCAATTTGGACATTCTGTTAAAATGCTGGTCTTGAAAAAGATAAAACATTATAGCTTACAGTATCACAATTTATTCTATTTGTAATTATTACAATGAATACATGTCAGTAGCACCAGTGTTAAATAAGAATTTATGTTTATTGCTCTCTGATGACATTATAGATGTCATCTCTAAAACTATGTAGAATATTCATTTATAAAATACAAAATATTTAAATATTATTAGACTTTTTTAAAGTAAGAGATTGACTATCACCTCCTTGTCTCAACTTTTGTTTTTTGTGCTTACTTTCCTGGGGCACTATTTAAAAAAAAAATGGCCCTGACTAAATTATAATGTGAAATATTTAAATGCTATTATTTGCAAAACTATTTAGAATTTTAAATGTACTTTTGTCCTAGATTTTATTTTTTAAAATGCCTACTTAAATGTAGTAAATATTTCTGTTGTGTTTTTTAAGGTAACTTTTTAAAAATTATTCATTCAGTTACTGTGTTTCAGTAACTGTAGGAAAACTAAACTACTTTGGTATTTCAAAATTTGAAATACCAGAGAGAAAATAGACCCCTTATAGAACCAGATTTGCTTAGCATTTTTCCTCTTGATTCATTCTCATGTGTATATTTTTGGTAGCTTTCTATAAAGTTGTAAGATCTTTTTAAGAAAGAAGCTTGCTGTCACTTCCTTATAGACTTCATAAATAATCTAGGACTCATCTAATTCCATAGCAAGGATTTAACCAGCATAGCTTCACTTGATTCCTGAAAGAATTTTATTCTCTTTATTCAAAAAGGTGGACGTAGTAGGAAAGTATACCACAATTGCAAATAAGTTTTACTAAAGCAAACCACACAGTTCATTTTAAATATGGCTCACCCTTTTTTGAGAGATTAATATTATTTTATTTTATTATTTTTTAAAATATATATATTTTATTGTGTTTTAGGTTTTGAGGTACATGTGAAGAACTTGCAGGATTGTTACATAGATACATACATGGCAATGTGGTTTGCTGCCTTCCTCCCCATGTTATCCCTCCCCAACTCCCTACCCCACGCTGTCCTTCCTCTAGTTCCCCACCACAGACCTTAGTGTGTGATGTTCCCCTCCCTGTGTCCATGTGTTCTCATTGTTCAACACCCACCTATGAGTGAGAACATGTGGTGTTTGATTTTCTGTTCTTGTGTCAGTTTACAGAGAATGATAGTTTCCAGGTTCATCCATGTCCCTACAAAGGACACATGCTCATTGTTTTTTTATGGCTGCATAATATTCCATAGTGTATATGTGCCACATTTTCCCTGTCCAGTCTATTATTGATGGGCATTTGGGTTGGTTCCAAGTCTTTGCTATTGTAAACAGTGCTGCAGTGAACATTCGTGTGCATGTGTCCTTATAGTAGAAAGATTTATAATCCTTTGGATATATACCCAGTAATGGGATTGCTGGGTCAAATAGAATTTCTATTTCTAGTCCTTGAGGAATTACCACACTGTCTTCCACAATGGTTGAACTAATTTACACTCCCATAAACAGTGTAAAAGTATTCCTATTTCTCCACATCCTCTTCAGCATCTGTTGTCTCCAGATTTTTTATTGATCGCCATTCTAACTGGCATGAGATGATATCTCAATGTAGTTTTGATTTGCATTTTTCTAATGACCAGTGAAGATGAGCATTTTTTCATATGTTTGTTGGCATCATATATATCTTCTTTTGAAAACTGTCTGTTCATATCCTTTGCCCACTTTTGGTTTGTTTGTTTCTTGTAAATCTGTTTTAGTTCTTTGTAGATTCTGGATATTAGCTCTTTGTCAGATGGGTAGATTGTGAAAATTTTTTCCCATTCTGTTGGTTGCTGGTTTACTCTAATGATTGTTTCTTTTGATGTACAGAAGCTCTAAAGTTTAATTAGGTCCCATTTGTCTAGTTTGTCTTTTGCTGCTAATGCTTTTGGTGTTTTAGTCATGAAGTCCTTGCCTATGTCTATGTCCTGAATGGTTTTGCCTAGGTTATCTTGTAGGGTTTTTATGGTGTTAGGTCTTATGTTTAAGTCTTTTTTAATCCATCTGGAGTTAATTTTAGTGTAAGGTGTCAGGAAGGGGTCCAATTTCTGCTTTCTGCACGTGACTAGCCAGTTTTTCCAACACCATTTATTAAACAGGGAATCCTTTCCCTTTTGCTTGTTTTTGTCAGGTTTGTCAAAGATCAGATAGTTGTAGATGTGTGGCATTTCCTCTGAGGCCTCTGTTCTGTTCCATTGGTCTATATGTCTGTTTTGGTACCAGTAGCATGCTGTTTTGATTACTGTAGCCTTGTAGTATAGTTTGAAGTGAGGTAGCGTGATGCTTCCAGCTTTGTTCTTTTTGCTTAGAATTGACTTGGCTATGCAGGCTCTCTTTTGGTTCCATATGAAGTTTAAGGTGATTTTTTCCAGTTCTGTGAAGAAGGTCAGTGGTAGCTTGATGGGGATAGCATTGAATCTATAAATTACTTTGGGCAGTATGTCTATTTTCATGATATTGATTCTTCCTAACCATGAGCACAGAATGTTTCTCCATCTGTTTTTGTCCTCTCTTATTTTATTGAGCAGTGTTTTTTTGAGATGAAGTCTTGCCCTGTTGCCAGGCTGGAGTTCAGTGGTGCGATTTTGGCTCACTGCAACCTCTGCTTCTCGGTTCAAGTGATTCTCCTGCCTCAGCCTCCTGAGTAGCTGCCACCACACCCAGCTAATTTTTCTATATTTAGTAGAGATGGGTTTTCACCATGTTGGACAGGATGGGCTTGATCTCTTGACCTCATGATCCACTCACCTCTAGGTGTGTTTTAGAAGAAAGCCTACTTACTTCCAAGCATGCATTCCTTTCCTCTATGACATTAAAATGTTGCAACATAACTTTTTGCTTTATACAAATCCATATATGTATATGTGTATTGCCATGGTTAATATTGAATGTCAACTTGATTGGATTGACCGATGCAAAGCATCATTCCTAGGTGTGTCTATGAGGGTGTCACCAAAGGAGATTAACATTTGAGTCAGTGGACTGGGAGAGGCAGACCCACCCTCAATCTGGGTGGGCACCATCTAATCAGCTGCCCACATGGCTAGAATAAAGCTGGTAGAAGAAAGTGGAATGATCAGACTCATGAGACTTCCAGCCTTCTTCTTTCTTTCATGCCAAATGCTTCCTACTGTTGCACATCAGACTCCAAGCTCTTCAATTTTTGGATTATGGGACATCCACCAGTGATTTGCCAAGGGCCCTTGAGCCTTCAACCACAGATTGAAGGCTCCACTATGAGCTTCCCAATTTCTGAGGTTTTGAGACTCAGACTGGCTTTCTTTCTTCTCAACTTGCAGATGGCCTGTTGTGAGTTCACCTTGTGATTGTGTGAGTCAATACTCCTTAATAAACTCCCTTTTGTATATACCCATCTATTCTATTAGTTCTGTCCTTCTATGGAACCCTGACTAATATCTGTATGTATATATCTACATAATGTATATTACAATATTATTATTTAGATTTTTTTCTAGATTTTTTTTCTTTATTTTAATGAAGGAACCACCGTAAGTAGTCCAAAATGCTCATTTTTTTAAAACCTCATTGAAATTCTACTGTTTCTTATTACCTCATTTCTCTATGCCAAAGAACATTTTTAATTAAGGTTATATGCATCCAGGGTCATTAATAATCTGCTGATTAATTGCTACCACATGATTGTAAGATGGTTTCTTTGGAAAGGTTATAAATTATGTTTAAGCTCTAAATGCTAGGCCATTCAAAATGAATTAAAAAATAGTAAGGTCTGATTAACTGAGAAAATGAAAGGAAATTGAAGACAAGAAAATAAATAGTTAAATAAGGAATGTTATTGATAGAATGCTAGGTTAACTATTCTATTTTAGCCATTGTAGTGAACTTATAGTTGAGAAACTTACTAAGTATAAAAGAGATTTTCAAAGTTGTCATCACAAAAAATGATATACATTTAGAGTGATGAATATAACAATTATCCTGATTTATCATTATACTATGTATACATGCACTGAAACATCACATGCACTGAAACATCACGTTTTACCCCATCAATATCTGCAATAATTATGTGTTAGTTAGAAATTTAAAAAATTTAAATAATGAGTCAACTCAGCTGACTTTATAAATATCTAGATGTGCAGATAGAGATAATACTATGATGTTTTATTCTGAATCATTCATAAAGTCTTATAACTAACTAATAAGCCCATTTTTAAATTAATGGGGGTCTCCATAAATTATGGCTTATTAAATAGAGCTTCTCTAAATTCTGTCTTCTAGTTCTGTCAACTAGACAGTGCTGTATGGGATATTTTGTTATAAACACAGGAAGGGGAGCATAACACACAGGGGTCTGTGGGGGGTGGAAATAGGGGAGGGACAGCGGGGGGTGGGGAGTTGGGGAGGGATAACATGGGGAGAAATGCCAGATATAGGCAATGGGGAGGAAGGCAACAAACCATACTGCCATGTGTGTACCTATGCAACAATCTTACATGTTCTTCACATGTACCCCAAAACCAAAAATGCAATTAAAAAAAAATTTTTAACACTTCCAATGCTAACTTCAATCCAGGTTCACCATATTACAAAATGAACTTCTCTTGAATATTATTATTATGTACATCAGAAATCTGCTACCTTTTGACCTTGATCAGAAATGCTGGTCTTCAAAATGTCCAGGCCACGTGTTCATAGAAGGCATACAAGGAAAGTCAAGGCAATTTATAATAACCTAATGAACACTGGATTTTTTTTGTATGCCCTTCGATTTTCATATGACTTCTAGCTTTAAAAGAATGTGATTACATATAAACATAAAATAAAAAACAAAGCAGAAATATTTCACCCTTTAAAAAGTCTGAAGGACCATATTGAAAATGTTTAGAAGGCATAGTGACAAAGATACAGATTAATAGTAAGGTGCAAATTACCAAGTCATTTAAATTAAAATGTTATTCTATACATGCATAAATACATACTTATTGAAGAAAGAAAGTGATAGAGATAAAAAGCAGTAAAAATGGGCCATTTATAATTTTTTAATAATCAAAAACAGAATATTTGTGTAGCATTATTGAGATATTGTTTACATACCACAAAATTTATCCACGTAAAGTGCACAAATAGATCAATGGTTTCCCGTATCTTCAGAGTTGCTCAGCCATCACTAAAATCTAATTTTAGATTATTTAAACAGTTTCAAAGAAATTCTGAGCGGATTAGCAGTCATTCCTCACCTTTGACCCCATTCCAAATTGTCCTTTTACACACCATTAGCTCTTGGCAAACACTCAACTACTTTTTTTCTCCATACATTTGCCTATTTTAGAAATTTCACATAAATGGATTAATGCATGATGAAATATTTTGTGACTGGCTTCTTTCACTTACCATAACATTTCAAGGTTCACCCATGAGGTAGAATGTACTGACACTTTATTTTTTATCACCTAATATTATTTCATTATGTATATACACTAAATATTGTTATCCATTCACGAATTGATAGACATTTAGGTTATCTTCTTTTTTGGCTGTTATGAATAATGCTGTTATAAACATCCACGTGCATTTCTTTGTAGACATATGTTTTCATTTCTCTTTGGGAACTAGAAATTTATTTTCTAAGTCATAAGGTAACTACAGCATTTTGAGTGAATGTCACACTTTTTAAAAGACAATGGACCATTTTAAATTCTCTCAACAAATTCTCAGGTTTCCAAAATTTATTGTCTGCATTATTGAGTATAGCCATTGTAATGAATGTGAAGTGGTATGTCATTATGGTTTTGATTTGCATTTACTTAATGACTAATGATGTTGAAGGTCTATTCAGGTGCTTGTTGGCAATGTATATGTACCTTTGGAGAAAAATTCTACTTAAATAATATTCTCATTTTTAAATTTTTTTTGTCGAGTTCTAAGAGTTCTTTATAAATTCTCAATGTTAAGTCCTTTACTAGATATGTGATTTTCAAAAAAAATTCTTTTATTCTCCTTTTTTTAACTTTCTTAATGATGCCCTTTGATGCACAAAACATTTTAACTTTGATAAAGTCCAATTTACCTCTTTTTTCTTTTGTTGTTTGTCCTTTTGATGTCCTGTCAAAGAAACCATTTCCTAATTCAAGGACATGAAGCCGCATTCCTATGTTTTCTTTGAAGAAAGTTATAGCTTTAGCATTACATTTTTTCCCTTTAAATTTTATTATTATTTCTGGGGTACATGTACAGGATATGCAGGTTTGTTATGTAAGTAAACGTGTGCCATGGTGGTTTGCTGCATTTATCAACCCATCACCTAGGTATTAAGCTGAACATGCATTAACTATTTTTCCTAATGCTCTCCCTCCCCCAACCCCACCACCAACTGGCTGCAGTGTGTGTTATCCCCCTCCATGTGTCCATTTGTTCTCATTGTTCAGCTCTCACCTCTAAGTGAGAATATATGGTGCCTGCTTTTCTGTTTCTGTGTTAATTTGCTGAGGATAATGGCTTCCAACTTCATCCATATCACTGCAAAAAACATAATTTCATTCCTTTTTATGGCTGCATAGTATTCCATGGTTTATATGTACCATATTTTCTTTATCCAGTCTATCACTGATGGGCATTTGGGTTTATTATATCTTTGTTATTGTGAATAGTGCTGCAGTGAACATGCATGAGCATGTATCTCTTTAATAGAATGATTTATATTTTGGGGGATATATACTGAGTAATTAAACTGCTGGGTCAATGGTATTTCTTGTTCTAGATCTTTGAGGAATTGCCACACTGTCTTCCACAATAATTGAACTATTCTGACCTTCCACAAACCTGACAAACCAACCAATGTGGAAAGGATTACCTATGTAATAAACGCTGCTGGGAGAGCCAGCTGTTCATATGCAGAATATTGAAACTGAACCCTTTCCTCAAACCTTGTACAAAAATTAACTCAAGATGGATTAAAGACTTAAATGTAAAACTCAAAACTATAAATCCGTAGAAGAAAATCTAGGCAATACCATTCAGGTCAGAGGCATGGGTAAATATTTCATTATGAAATTGCCAAAAGCAATTGCAACAAAAGCCAGAATTGACAAATGAGATGTAATTAAACTAAAGAGATTCTGCAAAGCAAAAGAAACTATCATCAGACCAAACAGGCAACTTACAGAGTGGAAGAAAATTTTTGCAATCTATCCATCTGACAAAGGTTTAATATCCAGAATCTACAAGGACCTCAAACATTTTACACAAAAAAGAACAATTCCATTAAAAAGTGGGCAAAGACAGGAACAGACACTCTCAAAAGAAGGCACTCATGCAGCCAACAAACATGAAAAATATCTCAACATCACCGATCATTAGAGAAATGCAAATCAAATCCACAATGAGATACCATCTCACACCAGTCATAATGGGAATTAATAAAAAGCCAGGAAACAACAGATGCTAGCCAGTTTGTGGAGAAACAGGAACGTTTTTACACTGTTTGTGGGGATGTAGCAATTACATTTTAATATATGATTAATTTTAAGTAATTTTTTATGAATAGTGTAAGAAAGGGGTTCAACTTCATTATCTTACATATGACTGTCTAGTTTCTCCAGCACCATTTGGTGAAGAGACTATTTTTTCATTGCATTATCTTGGCATTCTTATGTGAAGTGCATTTATCATCAATCTGAAGGTCAAATTCTGAAGTCTCAATTTCTTTCCATTTGCCTATATGTCTATTTTTATGTCAGTAAACTTCTCAATTATGGAGGTTTGTAGTAACTTTTGAATTGAGAATTATGAGTCCCAAAGTTTGTTCCTTTTCAAGATTGTTTTGTCTATACTGGATCCAGAATGATGTTTTAATCTTACTCTACTACTTAATGGCTGTATATTTTTCATTAAGGGACTATAATTTGTGGAAAATTTTATCAGTAAAAATGAGTAAAATATGTGCTTTGACTCTATTACAGCACATATGTAAAAATTAAAATAAATGAAACAAATTTTTTACTCCTGGTACTAAGTTAAGATTGCTTTAATGTGATCTGTACTGATATTTTTTAATTTTTAAGAAAAAATGAAATATGAGCTATCGTATCTATATCTATGGATTTATCTATCTAGAGTTGTCCAAATTTATTAATACATATATTCAGAGCGTTCATCTTAAAAGCTATCCAACAGTTGCTAGCTTTTCTTCTATTGTAGAGAAAACATTCTTGCTTGCTTTAAAGTATCTTTAACCAATGTTCCATCAGAATATTTACTAGAACAACATTGAAATATTTTCCTTTTATGTCAATAACTGTATATATATATACACACAGACTAAAAAAATGGTTGGGGAAAAAAATCAATTAAAATTAAAGAAGTGAAAAACAGAGAGATAAGATTGTTAATATTCCTAATGTCACAATTTTTTTCTAAAATATTTCATAAATATTATCAAATTAATGTAAACAAAAGAAAATATGTTTAAAAAGCAGTTGACAGAAAAAAAATAGCCATTTGTTATTATACCTAATGAATTTCTTAATCTCTCTAGGTTATTCATGGCAATACCTCAGAACTGAGTGGGTAAAAGTAAAAGTATTTGTCATGTTAAATGTATATTATATAGACATCCATACTCCTTCCATAGCAGACATTTATTCATTTCTTTCCCAGCTATAACAACTTGAAGTCATCATTATCAATATTTTTAGGTTTTCCTTATAATTTAATTGCTTATCATTTGGTCCATTCATAGCTTTGCTCCCATATATCTCCAAATTTTAATTAATTTTACATGACATTTAATGAACATACACAGATACAGGTCACTATCTGCATCTGTCTTTTCTGAAATCAAATCAAGTCTTAGTTATAACAAACAGAGTAAGAATATCTGTAAGTGGGAATATTCAGAAGTCCTTGATGGAAAGAAAAAACTCCGTTGCTGATATATCAAACCTAAGTGGCATTGCAATAAATAATTTCTTTGACACGTACTAACCACAAATACCAGCTTCCCATTAACTTGAATGTAAAAACTCTAGAATTAATATCAATGACAATACATATAATGTCAACCATTTTGCACTACTCTTATGTTCCAAGTCTAATGATATATATACATTTTATATATATATTATATATATAATTTTATTTAACTCACCATGAACACATGAAGGGATACAATGATTATCACTTTAAATATTAGAAGGGTGAAGTTTAGGTAATTTATATAATTAATCTGGAATTTACCTAACTCTGAAGCACATGCACTTTATTGTTACACCATGACTTGTTTTAAAAGTGGTGAGAATTTGTTTCCTTGTTGGTTTATTACCTTTTCTTTTTCAACACAGGCATCAGTTTGTCTGAACTCTGACACCACATTCAACTAATCATCTTATTCATTGCTCTCTCTCTCTCTTTTTTTTTTTCTTTTTTTTTTTTTTTTAGTGGGTGTCTATCCCAGGCTGGAGTGCAGTGGTGCAATCATAGCTCACTGCAGCCTTGACATCCTGGGCTCAAAAGATCCTCTGGGCTGTTTGTTTTTTTTAAATCTATTTTATATCTTTCTATCACTATAAAATATTTACTTAGTTAAAATAATATATAATAAATCCCTCTATTTCAATTCCTTGAAATCTAACATAGCTTGCTGCATCTCTACATAAAAAGGAATTAAGAAAGTCAGTGCCTAACTAAAATCCAGTGGAAGTGTTCCCATGCTTTGTATCTTAGTATGAGTATGCTGGAACCTTACATTGCCAATTTGGTTAGCCTGGAATTCTGTTGTTTCCCAAAATCTTCTTCCTTTAATAGGGACTGTGGTGAACTTCATCCTATAGACATAGTTAGAAATTTGGGAAATAGAAGTGAGGCAGCAATCATTACCCTATGAAAAAAATAATAGTAGGTAGGTGATTCTAATGACAGATGCCTAGCACCTCTATGCCACATCCAGCTATTCCTCCTAATTGTAATGTTTTTGTGTGTGTGTTTGTGTGTGTTTTACTTTATTGATATAAAATAAGTACAATTTGGTGCTATAGTTTTGTTCATAAATTATATAAATTGTTATTGACTGCATCTTCTAGCATTTTTCAAGTGTGCATATGTATATAATTTTTAATTAGCACAGTTCTTGATGTCAATCATTTACAACTGCTTTAAGAAATGTAGCTATTATACAAAACAAATGGATATAATCTGCTATATCCATTTGTTATATATTTTATTGAATTTGGAATGGTTTGTTTTTTTTATCTGAGAGTAATCTGTGCTATGGTTTAGAAAAAAAGTGACACCAGAATTTCAGTGGCATTGCACCCAAAGTTATTTCTTGCTCTCCTGTGCCACATTAAATTTGAGTGACTCTCTATGACAGTTGATTTCCATTTTATGGTGTATGATTCTAGACTGCTTTAACCTTATGGCAACTCCCCATCCAGACACACTACCATAACCATTACAACAGACAGCTGCAACTTGTGTGCAAACTTCATTGACCAAAGGGATTATGTAGAAATCTTTACTTCAATGATATGACGAAATGAAATATCCCCTTTTACACAGAAGGAAATGTGGATAGGCATTATTAGTGAGCAGCATGAAATACTGCATATGTAACACAGGTAAACTTTAAAATGTGTTCATAGAATGAAAACTACAAAACACTGCTGAAAGAAATCATAGACAACACAAACAAATTAAAACCCACCCCATGCTTATTGATGGGTAGAGTAAATATTGTGGAAATGACAGTACTGCCAAAAGCAATCTACAAATTCTGCACAATCCCCATCAAAATATGGCTGTCACTCTTCACAGAATTAGAAAAAACAATTCTAAAATTCATAGGGAACCAAAAAAGAGCCTGCATAGCTAAAGCAAAACTAAGCAAAAATAAACTCATCTGGAGGTATCACACAATTGATTTCAAACTATAATATAAGGCCATATTCACCAAAACAGCATGGTACTGGTATAAAAATAGGCACATAGACCAAGTGAACAGAATAGAGAACCCATAAATAGACCCAAAAAGTTACAGCCATCTGATCTTTGACAAAGCAAACAAAAACATAAAGTGAGAAAGAACATCCTTTTCAACAAATCACGCTGAGATAATTGGCTAGTCACATGTAGGAGAATGAATGTGGATCCTCATCTCTCACCTAATACAAAAATAAACTCAAGATGGATTAAGAACTTAAACCTAAGACTTGAAACTATTAAAAATTTTAGAAGATAACTTTGGAAACACCTTTCTAGACATTGGCATAAGCAAGGATTACATGATTAAGAACCCAAAAGCAAATGCAGTAAAAACAAAAATAACTATCTTGGTTCTAATTAAACTAAAGAGTGCTTGCACAGCAAAAGAAACAGCAGAGTAATCAGACAACCCTCACGGTGAGAGAAGATCTTCACAATATATCAATCTGATAAAGGATAAATAACCAGAATCTACAATAAACACAAACAAATTAGTAAGAAAAAGAATCCCATCAAAAAGTGGGCTAAGGACAAGAATAGACAATTCTCAAAAAAAGATATACAAATGGCCAACAAACATATGAAAAAATGCTCAACATCACTAATGATTAGGGAAATGCAAATCAAAACCAAAATGCAATACCACCTAACTCCTGATTCACAGTTAGAAAAAACAATTCTAAAATTCATATGGAACCAAAAAAGGAGCCCACATAGCCAAAGCAAGACTAAGCAAAAATAACAAGTCTGAAGGCATCACACAATTGATTTCAAATTATACTATAAGGCCATAGTCACCAAAACAGCATGGTACTGATATAAAAATAGGCACATAGACATAATAGAAGAATGGACATTAAAAAATTTAAAAAAAAATGCAGACATTGGCATGGATGTGTTGAACAGGAACACTTCCACACTGCTGATGGGAATGTAAATTAGTACAGCTGCTATGGAAAACAGAGTCGAGATTTCGTATAGAACTAAATGTAGAACTACCACTTGATCTAGCAATCCCACTACTGGGTATCTAACCAGAGGAAAGGAAGTCATTATTCAAAAAATATACTTGCACTTGCATGTTTATAGCAGCACAATTCACAATTGCAAAATCTTGGAACCAACCTAAAAGGCCATCAATCAACAAGTGCATAAAGATACTCATGTATATATGTGTGTGTATATATATATAATATATATATAATACATATGTATAATATATATAATACATATAATATATATAATACATATATAATATATATAATATATATATGTACATATGTATAATATATGTATATGCCAGTGTATATATAATGAAATACTATTCAGACATAAAAAGGAATAAATTAACAGCATTTGCAGTGACCTGGATGAGACTGGAGACTATTACTGTCACTGAAGTAACTCAGGAATGGAAAACCAAACATCCTATGTTCTCATTGATATGTGGGAACTAAGCTTTCAGGATGCAAAAGCATAAGAATGATACAATGGTCTTTGGGGACTTGGAGGAAGTGTGGGGGGCGGATAAAAGACTATAAATATGGTACAGTGTATACTGCTTGGGTGATGGGTGAACCAAAATCTCACAAATCACCACTAAATAACTTATTCATGTAACCAAACACCACCTGAATCCCAATAACTTATGGAAAAAAATAAAATTAAAAAAATTCTCTGAAATGTATCACAAAAGAATTTGGTTTTATGGGTTGAAGTGTTCCTCGCCACACCTCCCGCTATATGTTGAAGTTCTAACCTCTGACATCATCAGGATAAATTCAAACCCAACGTGACTAGTGTAAAGGAAGAAACTTGGACACAGAGACAAACTTAAAAGACTGTGAGGAGACACAGGGAAAAGACAACCATCTATGCAAGTGGGAGATGCTAGAACAGATCTTGTCTTATAACCCTCAGAAGGGACCAACCCTGCTGGCCTCTTAGATTTGGACTTCTAGCCTCCGTAACTGAGACAACAAACTTCTGTTGTTTTAGATACCCAATTTACAACAAAGTACCATTAACTTTACCCAATTTATGGTACTTTGTTACAGCAACCAGGAAACTAATGAAGCTGGTTTGATGGATGGTTGGAGGTTTGGATAGACACACAGATATGTATTAAAACAAGTATAATAAAGTGTTAATGATAGGTAGAATCAAAGTTCTGGGTTTATGAATGTTCATTGTAAAATTCTTTCAACTTTGCTGTATGTTTGAAATGTTTTAAATGTTGGTAGGAAAAGAGAGCATTACAAAATGTCCTCTTAGAGCAAAGAATGTCAACTCTTACAAACAGTTGCTCCATTCCTAGAAGTTCCATGACTCTATCATTCCACAGAAGAAATCAAATAGCTTCAGATTAACTGGCACAGTAACAATGGCATTTAACATGCACAGATGCCTCCCTACATGTTGACTTAGAAATTACTATTTGAACACTTTTTTATAAAAATATAAATACCAGTATATAAGTAAAAATTGTATTCACATTATTTTCATCTTTTAACTAGGATGGCAAAGAAAATGTGATAGGATTGTGAAATTTTAAATTACATATCTCTTCTCCAAAGATAAAGAATGGGGCCATTCAGATTTCAAATTTGTTTCTTTCATATTATCTCTGTTGAAAGGGACATCTTAAGTATTAGCCTTTATTTTACTACTCCTTAAAGGAAAGTATATTTTTCTAAAGTTAAAACTAACCTGTAGAAGTGACCTTATTTTAAGAATGACTAACAGTAACTGTTCTATTCATTATTTTCCCAAATTAACATTGTTTTGTACAATGAATGTCAATGGATGCTAAAGATAGACTTTTTTAGTTTAGAAAAATTAGCTTTCTCTTAATTAATAAATCACAAAGGAAAGCATGAGTAATAATTTGGAAAGTGTTTGAATGTTGAGCAAGAACACTAAATTAAAGATGTATTATTTGACTATCTATTAATTATAGTAAAGAAACCTGACAAAACATATGAAAAATAAGTTTTATATTTAAAAATCCTTAAGTATGTAAATGTACGTGTGTTCTTTGCGTTTCATAAGATAGCGTTCAAACACGAACTGATGATTTAAGCACCACACTTAAAAAGCAAATAAAAATAGGAAGATAGGAAGAAGAGGGAGAAAAAAAGGAAATAAAGATAGCCTCTGGGGTTGCAAAGTATACCAGATGCCATTTTCAATGTTGTCTTTGAATACTGTATCTCTTTTAGTTTTCTTTGTTTTAGAAAATGTTATGTACCATGAGCTGCAGCTTCACTCTAGTTTTACTGCCTGTCATAGTCACAGTTGACAAAGCCAGTCTTTTTGCCATCAGTCTGAGTTCAACTATACTGCTGACTACCTCACAGAGTGTAGAAAATTTATTGCAAAGCAAGGTCCACTTTATGCTTACAGCTATTGCAGCAGTGTCATTAATAATATAGTGACATAACCCCAAGCAACTGCTATAAGTGACAGAGGAGAGTAAATTCCTAAAACACAGTATATCCCATAGTGTATATGAGAGTATGGTTTAGTAAGCAGCCCTCCATTCCTACTCTGAAATTTTCCACTAGCAACCATCATTATTGCAATGTTCATTTTAACAAGAAGCAAACAAAGATTTTGTGCATGTTTGATTTGGAATGTATATCTAGATGCTTACAACATGATCAGAGTAAAAGAGTTTTGCAAGGTATAGGGCTCATATAGTAAACTGAATGTATATTTCAGGTTTCAGTTTTAGGGAGAAAAAATCATTTGTTTTAACTGAAGGGAGTAAAAACATTTTTAAATTTTAATATTTTTGAGTTTCTATTAAGAAAGACAAAGGTAATTTAAAGTTTCTTCCATTTGAAGCAAGAAACAATGTTTAAAACTACATTACTTTAGGTGTAACTCTTTGAATTCAAATTCTCGCTCTCACACATGCTACCTGTATGACCACGGGCAAGTTGCTGATCAGCTCTGTACTACATTCCCTAAACAGTAAAATGAAATAAATAATACTACCTATTCTCTAGAGTGATGGCAGGAATGAAATAATTTAATATGTATAAAAATTATAGAAATGAATGTCACTTAATAAATAAATAAATTAAGCTTTTGTGATTATACTTGTTTGTCTATTCTTTTAATGTTCTCTAAAATCTGACTTCATATTTTCTATTCAAAGGTATTTGAATCAAAGTCCCCTCACTCTGGCATTTAACATTCTCTGTGACTCAAACATTATTAGATCCTAATCATTAAAGAGTTAAACCACTCTTGGGAGACTGAGGTTAGCCCTAACCTCACCTTCTATCTTGTAACTTTGACCGCTAAGGAAAGGGAAACATCATTTCCAGCTTTCTCTATTTATTATTCACTCAATCTGGCCGCCTAACTTCCGTGATTTATTCAGCCCTGATTCATTAACCATTGATACTTACTCCTATCCTTTTCAACTATAGCCTGTGGAAACTTCATGATAGTGTCAACACAAGAATCTGTATGTCAGTTATGTTGTAGAAGGCTTTCTCCACTTTAGGGTTGTAATTGAAAATTAGTCACCCGAGAATGAGAATGGACTATTTAGGTTTCTCACTGTTGTACTGGTTTCTCCTTCTCTGGCAGATCCAAAACCTAAAGTTACTCCTTAATTTGACACGTGGGAATATGAATAGCATGCTTCTTATCTTTTTCTCCATCCCCATCCCTGCCAGAACCTGCTCAGAAATTATATGGTTTCGATTTTGTTTTGTTTTGTTTTTATTTTTAATTTGTGTGGGTACATAGTAGGTGTATATATTTTGGGGTCACATGAGATATTTTGATAAAGGCATACGATGCTTACTAATCACATCAAGGTAAATGGGGTAGCCATCACCTCAAGCATTTACCCTTTCTTTGTATCACAAATAATCCAATTATATGCTTTTACTTATTTTTAATTGTAGAATAAATTATTGTGAACTATAGCCACTCTGTTCTGCTGTCAAATACTAGCTCCTATTCATTCTATCTAAATATATTTATGTACTCATTAACCATCCCCATGCCCCAATCTCCACTACACTTCTAAGCATCTGGTACCATCCTTCTACTCTCCTTTCATGAATTCAACTTTTAATTTTTAGCTCTTACAAATGAGTGATAACATTGAAGTTTGTCTTTTCATGCCTGGCTTATTTCACTTGACATAATGACTTATAGATCCATCTATGCTGTTGCAAATGACAGAATCTTATTCTTATAGCACTTCATTATGTATATTTACTATATTTTCTTAATTCATTCATCTACTCATGGAAACTCAGGTTGATTCCAAATATTGGCTATTGTGAATAGTGGTACAATAATCACAGAAGGGCAGATACCTCTTCAATATACTGATTTAAATTTTATTGGGTATATGCCCAGCAGTGGGACTACTGGGTCATCTGGCAGTTCTATTTGTAGTTTTCTGAGGAACCTCCAAACTTTTCCTCATAGTGGTTGTACTAACGTACATTCCAACCAACAGTTTATGAGAGTACTTTTTCTCCACATCCTAGCCAGCATTTGCTATTGCCTATCTTTTGGATAAAAGCCATTTTGTACTGGGGTAGGACTATATCTGATTGTAGTTTTGATTTGCATTTCCCTGTTGGTGAATGTTGTTGAGCATCTTGTCATATACGTGCTTGCCATTTATATGTCTTCTTTTGAGAAATGTCTACTCAAATATTTAGCCCATTTTTAAATTGAATTATTAATTTTTTTTTCTTAATCCAGTATCCTGGAGAGTTTTTCCAATATCTTATTTTAGTAGTTCATAAATTAAACTCTCAAATCTAAGTCTTTGATTCATTTTAATTTAATATTTATATATGGTGAGAGATAGGGGTCTAGTTTTATTTTTCTGCATATAGATATCCAGTACTATTTATTTAAGAGACTGGCCTTTTTCCAATGTATGTTGTTGTAATCATATGGTTTGGCTCTATGTCTCCACCCAAATCTCATCTTGAACTGTACTCCGATAATTTCCATGTGTTTTGGGAGGGACCCGGTGGGAGATAATGTGAATCATGGGGGCAGTTTTCCGCATACTGTTCTCGTGGTAATGAATAAGTCTCATGAGATCTGTTGGTTTTATCAGGGGTTTCTGCTTTTGCATCTTCCTCATTTTCTTTTGTGGCCACCACGTAAGAAGTGTCTTTCACCTCCCACCAAGATTCTGAGGCCTGCCTGGTCATGGGGAACTGTAAGTCCAATTAAACCTCTTCTTCTTCCCAGTCTCAGGTATTCCTTTACAAGCAGCATGAAACCAGACTAATATAGTAAATTGGTACCTGTAGAGTGGGGCACTGGTGAAAAGATAGCTGACAACGTGTAAGCGACTTTGAAACTGGGTAACAGGCAGAGGTTGGAAGAGTTTGGAGGGCTCAGAAGACGACAGGAAAATGTGGGAAAGTTTCGATCTTCCTAGAGACTCACTGAATGGCTTTGACCAAAAGCCTGATAGTGATATAGACAATATAGTGCAGGCTGAGGTGGTCTCAGCTGGAGATGAGGAACTTGTTGGAAACTGGAGCAAAGGTGACTCTTCTTATGTTTTAGCAAAGAGATTGGTGGCATTTTGCCCCTGCCCTAGGGATTTGTGGAACTTTGAACTTGAGAGAGATGAATTATAGTACCTGGCAGAAGACAATTCTAAGCAGCAAAGCATTCAAGATGTAAATTGAGTGCTGTTAAAGGCATTCAGTTTTATAAGGGAAGCAGAACATAAAAGTTTGGAAAATTTGCAGCCTGACAATATGATAGAAAAGTAGAAACCATTTTCTGAATAGAAATTCAAGCGAGCTGCAGAAATTTGCATAAGTAACAAGGAGCTGAATGTTAATCCCCAAGACAATGGAAAAAATGTCTCCAGGGGATGTCAGGGACTTTCATAGCAGCCTTTCCAATTACAGGCCCAGAGTCCTAGGAGAAAATTGTTTCCTGGGCTGGGCCCAGGGTCCCCATGTTGAGTGCAGCATAGGGACTTGGTGTCCTGGGTCAAAGCTGCTCCAGCCATGTCTGAAAGGGGCCAATGAAGAGTTAGGCTGTGGCTTCAGAGGGTGCAATCACCAAGCCTTGACAGCTTCCATGTGGTGTTGATCTGGAGAGTGCACAAAAGTCAATATTTGAGGTCTGGGAACCTCACCTAGATTTCAGAAGATGTATGGAAATGCCTGGATGCCCAGGCGGAAGTTTGTTGCAGGGGTGGGATGCTCATGGAGAACCTCTGTTAGGGTAGTGCAGAAGGGAAATATAGGGTCAGAGCCCCAACACTGAGTCCCCACTGGGACATGACCTAGTGGAGCTGTGAGAAGAGGGCCAATGTCCACCCCAGTATGGTAGATCCACCAACAGCTTGTACCAAGTCACACACATGCAATGACAGCTCATAAAAGCAGCTGTGAGGGAGAATGTCCCTTCACATCCACAGGGGCAGAGCTGCCGAAGACCTTGAGAACCCACCTCTTGCATCAGTGTGACCTGGATGTGAGACTTGGAGTAAAGGAGGTCATTTTGGAGCTTTAAAATTTGACTGCCCCAGTGGATTTTAGACTTGCATGGGCTCTGTAACCACTTTGTTTCGGCCAATTATTTCCATTTTGAATGTCTGTGTTTACCTAATACCTGTACCCCCATTGTATCTAGGAAGTAACTAGCTTGCTTTTGATTTTACAGGCTCATAAGCAAAAGGGAGTTTCCATGTCTCAGATAAAACTTTGGACTGCAGACATTTGGGTTAATGCTAAAATGATTCAAGATGTTGGGGGCCTGTTGGGAAGGCATAATTGGTTTTGAAATGTGAGGACATGTAATTTGGAGGGGACTGGGGAAGAATGATATGGTTTGACTCTGTTTCCACCTAAATCTCATCCTGAGTTGTGCTCCCACAATTTTCACCTGTTGTGGGAGAGACTTGGTGGGAGATAATTTGATTCATGAGGGTGGTTTTCCCCATACTGTTCTCATGGTAGCACATAAGTCTCACGAGATCTTATGGCTTTAGCAGGGATTTCCACTTTTGTATCTTCCTCATTTTCTCTTGCCACTGCCATGTAAGAAGTGCCTTTTGTCTCTTGCCTTAATTCTGAGGTATCCTCAGCCATATGGAAATGTAAGTTCAATTAAACCTCTTTTTCTTTTGAGTCTCAGATATGTCTTTACCAGCAGCATGAAAACAGACTAATATAGCACCTTTGTTGAAAATAAGGTCACTGCAGATGTATGTATTTATCTCTGAGTTCTATATTCTTTTGCATTGGTCTATGTGCCTTTTTTATTGGAGCACCATGCCACATTTGTAACAATAGCTCTGTAGTATAATGTGAATGAAGTTAGATAATGTGATTTCTTCAGTTTTGTTCTATTTGTTCAGGATAGCTTTGGTTCTTTTGTGTTTCTGTATAAATTTTGTGATTTTTTTCTAACTCTGTAAATTCAACAGCCCTTTATGCTAAAAATTCTTAATAAACTAGGTATCCATGGAATGTATCTCAAAATAATAAAAGCTATCTGTGACAAACCCACAGCCAATAGCATACTGAATGGGCAAGAACTGGAAACATTCCCTTGGAAAACAGGCACTAGACAAGGAAGCCCTCTCTCACCACTCCTATTCAATATAGTATTGGAAGTTCCATCCAGAGCAATCAGGTAAGAAAAAGAAATAAAGCATATTCAATTAGGAAAGGAGGAAGTCAAATTGTCTCTCTTTGCAGATGACATGATTGTATATTTAGAAGACTCCATCGTCTCAGCCCGAAATCTCCTTAAGGTGATAAGCAACTTCAGCAAAGTCTCAGGAAACAAAATCAGTGTACAGAAATCACAAGCATTCCTATAGACCAATAACAGACTAACAGAGAGTCAAATCAAGAGCAAACTCCCATTCACAGTTGCTACAAAGAGAATAAAATACCTAGGAATACAACTAACAAAGAACGTAAAGGACCTCTTCAAGGAGAACTACAAACCACTGCTCAAGGAAATAAGAGAGAAAACAAACAGATGGAAAAACAATTCATGCTCATGGTTAGGAAGAATAGTTATCATGAAAATGGCCATATTGCCCAAAGTAATTTAGAGATTCAATGCTATCCTCATCAAGCTACCTATGACCCTCTTCACAGAACTGGAAAAAAAAAAACCTTAAACTTTATATGGAACCAAAAGAGCGCCCACATAGCCAAGATAATCCTCAGCAAAAAGAACAAAGCTGGAAGCATCACACTACCTGACTTCAAACTATACTACAAGGCTACAGTGATCAAAGTAGTATGGTACTGGTACCAAAAGAGAGATATAGACCAATGGAACAGAACAGAGGCCTTGGAAGTAACATCACATATTTACAACCATCTGATATTTTACAAACCAGACAAAAACAAGCAATGGGGAAAGGATTCCCTGTTTAATAAATGATGTTGGGATAACTGGCTAGCCATGTACAGAAAACAGAAACTGAACCCCTTCCTGACACCCTACACTAAAATTAACTCCAAATGGATTAAAGACTTAAACATAAGACCTAACACCATAAAAACCTTAGAAGAAAACCTAGGCAAAACCATTCAGGACATAGGCATAGCAAGGACTTCATGACTAAACACCAAAAGCATTGGCAACAAAAGCCAAAATAGACAAATGGGATCTAATTAAACTCCAGAGCTTCTGTACAGCAAAAGAAACAATCATTAGCATGAACTGGCAACGAAAAGAATGGGAAAAAATTTTTGCAATCTATCCATCTGACAAAGGGCTAATATCCAGAATCGACAAAGAATTAAAACAGATGTACAAGAAAAAAACAAACAAAACCATTCAAAAGTGGAAGAAGGATATAAACAGACACTTTTCAAAAGAAGAGATATATGAGGCCAACAAACATATGAAAAAATGCTTATCATCACTGTTCACTAGAGAAATGCAAATCAAAACCACATTGAGATACCATCTCAGGCCAGTTAGAATGGCCATCATTAAAAAATCTGGAAACAACAGATGCTGGAGAGGATGTGGAGACATAGGAACACTTTAACACTGTTAGTGGGAGTGTAAATTAGTTCAACCATTGTGGAAGATAGTGTGGTGATCCCTAAAGGACCTAGAAATAGAAATTCCATTTGACCCAGCAATCCCATTACTGGGTATATTTCCAAAGGATTATAAATCATTCCATTAGAAGAACACATGCACATGTCTGTTCATAGTGGCACTGTTTAAATAGCAAAGACCTGGAACCAACCCAAATGTCCATCAGTGATAGACTGGACAGGGAAAATATGGCACATATACATCACAGAACACTATTAAGTCATAAAAAATGATGAGTGTGTGTCCTTTGTAGGGACATGGATAAATCTGGAAACTATTATTCTCAGCAAACTGACACAAGAACAGAGAATCAAACACCACATGTTCTCACAAGTGGGTGTTGAAAAATGAGAACACATGGACACAGGGAGGGGAGCATCACACACTGGGGTCTGTTGAGTGGGGCTAGGGGAGGGACAGTGTGGGGTGGGGAGGTTGGGGAGGGAAAACATGATAAGAAATACCAGATATAGGTGATGGGGTAATGGAGGTAGCAAGCCACATTGCCATGTATGTACCTATGAAACAGTCCTGCATGATCTGCACATGTACCCCAAATCTTAAAGTACAGTTAAAACATATATACATATACATATATATATATATAATTAAAAAAAAAAAAGAATGCAATTGGCATTTTAACAGGGATTGCATTGAATTTAAAGGTTGCTTTGTATAGTATGGATATTTTAACAATATTGATTCTTCCAATCAATGCAGAAAATGTTTCCTTTGTGTTTGTGTGTGTGTGTGTATGTGTGTCCACTTTTGTTGCAGAGAATTTTCATTTCTCTGGTTATTTCTAGGCATTTAATTTTATTTATGGCTAATGCAAATAAAATTACCTTTTTGATTTCTTTTTCAGATTATTCATTGTAAGTATATAGAAATGCTACTGACATTTGTATATTGATTTTGTATCCTGAAATTTTACTGAGTTCAGTTATCATTTCTAATAATTTTTTAGTTGAGTCTTTAGGATTTCTTTTCAAACATATGACTTCTTCCTTTCCAATTTGATTGCCTTTTGTTTCTTTCTCTAGTCTGATTACCTTAGCTAGGACCATTAGTAATATGTTGAATAACAGTGGTGAAAGTGCGCATCCTTGTGTTGTTCCATATCTTAGAGAGAAGACTTTCAATTCTTCCCCTTTCAGTATGATACTAGCTGTGGGTCTGTCATACACGACTTCAATACATATATGTATTGAAGTATGTTCCTTCCATATCTGTATTTGAGGGATTTTATCCTGAAGGGATGTTGAATTTTACCAAAATCTTTTTCGCATTAATTAAAATGATCATATAATTTTTGTCCTTCATTCTGTTGATATGAAGTATCACATTGATTGATTTGCATATGTTGAAACATCCTTGAATCCCTGGTGAATATTCAACTGGATCACAATGAAGGAAGGATCTTTTTAACACAATGTCAAATTTGCTTTGCTGGCATTTCATTCAATGTTCTTGTTTCAGTGTTCATCAGTAATATTGGCCTTTAGTTTTCTTTTTTTTGGATGTGTCCTTTTCTGTTTTTCATATGAGGGTAATAATGGCCTTCTAGAGTGAGTTTGGAAGTATTCTCTCCTCCTCTATTTTTCTGAATAGATTGAATAAGATTGGTATTTTTTTTAAATGTCTGGTAAAATTAAATAGACATTTAAAAAGCTATTGGATCCTAGCCTTTTTTTTTTTTTTTTTTTAGTTGGGAGACTTTTTATTACAACCTTATTCTCATTATTTGTTATTAATATTTTCAGATTTTGGTTTTCTTCTTTGTTTAATCTTGGTAGGTTTTATGTGTTTAGGAATTTACCCATTTCTTCTAGGTTTTTCAATTTATTGACCTATAGCTGCTCACAGTAACCTATAATGAGCCTTTGAATTTTCATAGTATCACTACTAGTGTCTCCTTTTCATTTCTGATTTTATTTGTTTGAATCTTCATTTTTTTCTTAGTTGAACTAAATGTTGATTTTGCTTATATTTTCTAAAATACAAATTTGTATTTCATTTATTTGCCTTGATATTTATTATTTCTTTTTCTCTACTAATTTTGGGCTTGATTCACTCTTGCTTTTCTAGTTGAGATGCATATTTAGGTTGTTTATTTGAGGTTTTTCTAACTTTTGTTGTACATATTTATTGATGTAACTTTCCTATTAGTACTGCTTTCTTATATCCCAAAGGTTTTTGTACGTCATATTTCTATTTTCATTTATTTCAACAAATTTTTAAATTTTCTTCTTGATTTCTTAACCCATTGCGTATTTATTCAAATGTCTTTTGTTGTTGATTTCTAACTTTATTCCTCTGTGGTCAGAAAAGATGCTTCATATTATTTTAATTATTTTTTACTAAAGACTTGTTTTCTGGTTTTACATATAATGAATTCCTGAGAATGATTCAGGTGCTGAGGAGAAGTATGTGTATTCCGCAGCTGCTGGATATAATGTTCTTTAAATACCTGTTAGTTCCATTTGTTCTATAGTGCAGATTCAGTCTGATGTTTGTTGATTTTCTGTGTGGATAATATGTCCAATGCTGAAAGTCGGGTGTTGACGTCTTTAGATACTATTATATTGAGATGTATCTCTCTCTAGCTCCAATAATATTTGCTTTTTATATCTGAGTTCTCTAGTATTTAGTGAATATATATTTATGAATATTGTATTCTTTTGATATATTGACTACTTTATCATTGTTTAATGACCTTCTTTGCCTCTTTTTGTAGTTTTTATCTTGAAACCTATTTGTCTAATTAAAGTATAGCTATTCCTTCTCTGTTTCGGTTTCCATTGACATGGAGTATCTTTTTCCATCCCTTTATCATCAGTCTTTGGGTGTGTTTATAGGTGAGATCTGTTTCCTGCAGGCAAGAGATCTTTGGATCTTATTTTTATCCATTTAGACATGCTATATCTTTTGAATATAGAGTTTAGTTCATTTTCATTTGATGTTATTGACAAGTAAGAACTTACTCCTGCCATTTTGCTACTTGTTTTCTAGTTTTCTCTCCTTCTTTCCTTCCTTCCTGTTTTCCTTTTAGTGCAGATTTTCTCTAGTAGTATATTGTAATTTACTGCTTTTTTATCTTTTGTGTATTTGATGTACGTTTTTTGATGTGAAGTTACATTAAGGCTTGCAAATAACAACCTATAAACCATTAATTTAAAATTATGACAATGTAACACTGATTGCATAAACAAATTAACAAGCTAACATGCAAAGAGAAAACTCATAAAACTGTAGTTGTTAGTTTCCCCGAGTTTTAACTTTTTTGTTTCTATTCATATCTTATCATATTGCCTATGTCTTGAAAAGTTATTCCAGTTATTTTTTTGATAGGTTTCTCTTTTGCTGTTCCCATTCAAAGTATTAGTTTACACACCACAATTAGAATTTTATAATATTCTGTATACATCTATATACTTATTTATACCAAAATGATTTCTTATTGCTCATTAATTCTCTTTTCTTTCAAATTGATGAACTCTCTTTAACATTTCTTATAGAACAGGTCTGGTGTTGATGAAATCCCTCAGCTTTTGTCTATCTGGACAAGTCTTATCGGTCTTTCATGTATTAAAGATGGTTTTATTGGATATACTATTATACCACAGCTGTTTTTTTTTTGCTTTTCAGCACTTTAAATATGTCATGCCCATCTCTCCTGGCCTGTCAGGTAGGAGACACAGAGTCAAAGGAGACTATTTCGAAGGTCTCAGATTTAATGACTGCCCTGATGGGTTTTGGACTTGCATGAGGCATGTAGACTCTTCCTTTTGGCCAATTTATCCAATTTGGAATGAAAGCATTTCCTCGATATCTGTACTCCCATTATATCTTGGAACTAACTAACTTGCTTTTGATGTTACAGGCTCATAGGCAGAAGGGATTTGTCTCACATGAGACTTTGGACTTGGACTTTTGGATTAATGCTAGAATGAGTTAAGATTTGGGGGACTTTAGGGAAGCATGATTTTGTTTTGTAATGTAAGAAAGAGATTCAGGAGGGTCAAGGGCAAAATAATATAATTTGACTCTTTTTCCCCACTAAAATCTCATCTTGAATTATAATTCCCCTGTGTCATGGGAGGGTCCTGGTGGGAGGTGATTGGATCATGGGGGTGGCTCCCCCATGCCGTTCTCATGATAGTGAGTGAGTTCTCATGAGATCTGATGGTTTAAAAGTGTGTAGCAGTTCCACTCGCTTATTCTCCCATCGTAATGTAAGAGGTGCATTGCTTCGCCTTCACCTTCCATCATGATTGTAAGGTTCCCAAGGCTTTCTCAACCATGCAGAACTGTGAGTCAATTAAACTGTTTTTCTTTATAAATTACCCAGTCTAAGTAGTTCTTTATAGTAGTGTGAAAATGAACTAATCAGTAGGTTTCCACTAAAAAATGTGTCACCAGATATATTGGAGCTCATTTAGGTTTTATTTGTTTCTTTTCTCTTTCTAGTTTTCTCTTGCTCCTTTAGAATCCTAAAGTAAGGATCCTTTCTTTATCCATTATCTTTAGAAAGCTTCATTATTAAATATCTTGAGGTAGTCATATTTGGATCAAATCTGCTTGGTATTTTATAACTTTTTTCTACTTGAATACTGTTATCTTTCTCTAGGTTTGGAAAGCTCCCTGTTACTATCGCTTTAAATAAACTTCTACTTCTGCCCCCATCTCTCTTTACCTCCTCTTTAAGAACGATAACTCTTATATTTCCCTTTAACACTATTTTTTTAGGTCCTTCAGGCATGCCTCATTCTTTCTAATTCTTTTTTCTTTTGTCACCTCTGTGTATTTTTAAATAGCCTATCTTCAAGCTTACTAATTATTTATCCTGCTTGATCAATTCTACTGTTAAGACACTCAGATGCTTTCTTCAGTATGTCAATTGCTTTTCTCAGCTCTAGAATTGTTTTTTTCTTTACTTTTTCGTTTCTTTCTTTTCTTTTCTTTTTTTTTTTTTCGAGACAGTATCCCAATCCCTCACCCAGGCTGGCATGCAGTAGTGCAGTCTTGGCGCACTGCAATCTCTATCTCCCAGGTTCAATGATTCTCCTACGTCAGCCTCCCATCTAGCTGGGATTACAGGTGTGCACCACCACGCCTCACTAATTTTTGTATTTTCAGTAGAGATGAGTTGTTGGTCAGTCTGGTCTCGAACTCCTGATCTCAGCCAATCCACCTGCCTTGACCTCCCCCAATGTGTTGGGATTACAGGTGTGAGCCACCATGGCCCGGTCTTAGCTCCAGAATTTCTGACTGATTTTTAAAAATGATTTTAATCTCTTTGTTACATCTATCTGATAGGATTTTAAATTCCTTCTCTGTGTTATCTTGGATTTCACTGACATTTTGCCCCTGATTTGAATTATCTATCACATGTCTCTGTCTCTCTAGGATTGGGCCCTGGTGACTTATTTAGTACATTTAGTGAAATCACATTTTCCTGGATGGTTTTGATGCTTTTGGATGTTCACCGGTTGCTAGACATTGAATAATTAAGTATTTATTGCAGTCTTCAAAGTCTGAACAGTGTGCAAATTTATCTTTGTAATCCATTTGTGAATATCTATGCTATGTTCCCTTTTTATAATAGTACTGTTTATTTCACTTTCATTATATATGTTTGTCTACTTTTTCTGACAAATAGCTATATTATGAGAGACTCACTGTAGTGTGTCTTCATTTTTCATATTCATTCATAAGCACAGAAACCCTGCTAATGAAGAACAAGGAATACAACTGAAATTGGGGATACAAGTAGGGTGAGCAAGAGACTGATTTAAGAGCTTGTTTAGAAAGGCTATTTTAGAACATGGCCACAAAATGTAGAGAGAGTTAAAATAGTATAAAAATATAAATAGTTCCTTAATTGAGCACGTGACTGGAGGATTATTCACATTTGTTGTCCCTGCCTCATCCTTTTACTTTCCCACTCTATCAGAGAGGAAAAGAGGAGGCAACTTTGACCCACAGACAGTTTATTGTTTAAACACACTGCAGACTGACTAAAGCCAACTTAAAATTTCCTAGTTCCTGGCTAATGTTCTTGATATCTTTTTTCTTGGAGCATTTACTTTAAAAATCTTCCAATTAAAAATTCCATTCCTGCCTCTTTGAGATGTAAATCTTCCAAAACTCAGAAATACATTTCTCAAGGGCCCAAGAGCCATCTCTTTGAAATGTAATAATCAAGAAAGATAGGGCCCCTATCTCCTGGTCTCTGTAGAAGTATAGGAGCCTAATGGCCTAACTATGTTAAACAAATTTCTCCTAACATACCCCAGTCCTTTTTTATGAACTCAGTGTTTAAAAATCATCCTGCCTTTTGTTTCAGTGGAGATGAATTTAATCTTTGAATTTAATCTCTCTCGCCAACTACAGCAGTGTTAAATTAAACCTTCCTTTCTCATTTAACTGGTGAGGTATAATCTTTCTTTGAGCGTTCTTAGGAGATACCAGGTCTATAGTCCAAAAATATACAAAATTCTGTCACCATTCCTACACTGTTTCCTACTTTATTTTTTTCCTAATTTGGAATTAGTATTCAGATTGTCTCATTTCAATTTCAAGTAAAGTGTGTGAAAAAAAAAACAAAAACTCTCTTCTTTTTAATTCATCATTATTTTAAACCAAGTTCTTTTTTCAAAAAAAAAAAATGTTGATCCTTAAATAAGGCTATGGGATGTGTAAAATTTATCAGGAAATACATATGAGTACATGCCTGAAATCAGTTTAAATGAGGAAAGCAATTTGAGTTCCTCAGACCTGACCTAAAATGTTTTATATAAAATACAAATTAGTTAACTCACCAATAATGCATTCAAACACTGAGTCTGAGCACATGTATTTGAAAGTGTCCTTAGGGTGAGGCCCTGCCTCAGGGAGGTATCTTGGTTAGAGTTGTCTACCAAAACCAGGATCTTCCCTAGGCCAAAATGTGAAGTGGTTGAAGGTTGATTTCAGGCTCTCTTATTTCAAGACTATTCCTTCATTTCCTCTTCCTTTTCATAATCCCTGGCAGCAGCCTTTATTTCAGGATCGTTCACATAAACATTTTACATGAATTTACCATCTTCTGACATCACCACTCTTTATTTTCATCAAACCGCTCTCCACCAAACTATATCTTACTTGTTCCATAGGTCCTACTTATTGGTGATTCAATATAATAAGTTATATAAACAAGTGAGCTAATTAGAGTGCATCAGTCTGTTCTCATGCTGCTGATAAAGACAGAGCTGATACTGGATAATTTATAAAGAAAGAGGTTTAATGGATTCACAGTTCCACATGGCTTGGAGGCCTCACAATCATGGCAGAAGGCAAAGTAAAAGCAAAGGTACATCTTACATGGGCAGGCAAGTGGGCTTGTGCAGGGGAACTCCCATTTATACAACCATCAGCTCTTGTAAGACTTATACACTACCATCAGAACAGTATAGGAGAAACCACTCACATGATTCAATTATCTCCACCTGGCCCCACCCTTGACATGGGGGCATTATTATAATTCAACATGAGATTTGAGTGGGGACACAGCCAAACTGTATCATAGGTGGTCCTTACATGTGTCATATTTGTGTTTTAACAAATACATTTGGAGAGAGAGACTTATTCTATGGTGACATCTCAAAATAAAGATAAGATAGTTGATAGTCACAGTTGGGACAGAATAACAATTCACAATGTACCCTTTTATACTCACAACTGTTCCAGTTTAGAAAAAGTAAAAATTGTCACCCCATGGATTCCGATATATAGTATTAGTGATGGGAGTTTGAGAATAAAAGCAGGTTGTTGTAAGAGAGAAGAAGACTGCCAAATTCCAGAGCATCTTGGGGGTTATTTATGGTTGCTCGCATCTACATTATTTCAGTCCTGTGGAATTGAATATTCTGGGGATCTATTTTCTTAAACTTATCTTTCTTATTTTCTTAAGAAAACAACAGACAGCACTACTTCTCACCTGAAATAATTATCTTAGTAGCAAATATTAGAATACTTCTCATGAATACTCAGAAACCCCAAATATTAGGGAGGATAAAAATGAACCTGGACATTTTACAGAGAGGAAAATTGAAGCAAGTAGAGGTTATATGCTACCCATACTCACTAAGAAGCAGTGAAACTGGAATATAGATACAGGTAGTTTTACTTCAAAGTTGCATGATCTAAAACACAATTCTGTAGTTGCTCTCAGAAGAGGAGAGTGAGATGAAAAAACACAGAGTGAGAAAGAAAGAGGAGGGAGAGCAAGATGGATTCTGTGTAATAGGCCTGTGCGTGGTTCTTTGTGTTGCCAATGTCTACTCTGTTGTCTTGCTACCTCTCTTCTCATAACCAAGAGATAGTCTAGCCTTTTCTGTTCTTGAACTTTTCATTTTCACTCCCCACCAAGCTCTAGTTTCATCTTATCTCAAGGACAGTCTCCAGGGAAAAATCTCAATTTATCAGTTTGTTTGATGCTCCACTGACAGATGGGGCTCCACTGACAGATGGGGCTCACTGACTTTAAATGCTCTGGTGAAAGGAAGGGTGATGAGATAATCTTAAGGATATGGCCACATAGTAGACTATCATAGGATGATGCATATGTGCCAATTACCATTACTTCTATATATTATTTTAATGACAATTTTGTCATCTCTTCTGACATGAATTCCTTTTAAAAATTGTTTTCTGTGAATCTATCTTGACTTTCTGGAAGCTTTGGGGAAGGAGTGATGTGTTCATGGAGAGGGAATGTAGTGGACACATGACATGAAAACTATTAGAAACCACTTCACAAAGTCTAGCATTTTCTCGAGTAAAGCTAGAGTAATCTATGCTTTCTCACATGTATTAGTTCATTTTCACACTACTGTAAAGAACTGCCAAAGACTGGGTAATTTAAAAGGGTAAAGGATGTAACTGACCCACAGTTTATTATGGTTGGGAAGGCCTCAGCAAGGCAAAGGGGAAGCAAGGCATCTTCTTCACAAGGCAGCAGGAAGGAGAATGTATGCAGGAGGAACTACCAAACACTTATAAGCCATCGGATCTTGTGAGAAATCATTCACTGTCGTAAGAACAGTGTGGGGAAAACCACACCCATGATTCAATTACCTCCACCTGGTCCTTCTCTTGACACGTGGGGAGTATGTGGATTAAGGGGATTATAATTCAAGATGATATTTTTGGTGTTGACACAGCCAAATCAAGTTACCACAGAATGGGTGAGTTTGTCTTAATATAGCCATCCCTCTTTGATCCTTCTATTGTATTTTTAGTATATATTGACGATTTATTTACATAATAAATGTAATATATTAACAGGATATATCTGTAGCTACATAAGATAAGGCATATGTGCTCTGTGAACAAACCGAAATCAAGGATAATTCAAGGTAAAATATTTCTAAAAATTTATTTCTATAAATCACACATTAGTAGTCTACATTTTCTCTAATTTGACATAGGTATAAAGATAGATGTGTCACATCAATTATCGACATTCTTGCTCTTTAGTTAATTCACCAAAATGCAAACTGTAAAGGCTGAGAATTTTTGCCCTCTTGTACCTAATCACATTGGACATCAGAATTTTCAGCCAAATGAATTATGACTGGCACTCCAAGTAACTGCTTCTAGAGTTGTCAAGTTCTCCAAGATGCTAGTGGATGTCAGGAAAGTTTCAGGGCAGTGTCCATCAGAAGGAAGGTCATTTACTGAAGAATGACAGTACTTTGAAGTCTAATTTTAAGAAGTCAAAAATCGAAACCTGGAACAATGAGATTGTAAACATGAAGTAGTCAAAGAGTCCATATAAAAGCAATATGAAGTCATGAGGCAAAGAATGATCAATAAATACAATGAAAACAAAAAATATTTTAGCTTGAAGTAATTGATCACTTCTTATATTTAAAAAATATGTATTAAAAGTTAGACTGTAGAAATGTAATCTAGGTCAATAGAGCTTTAGAGATCAGTGAACAAAAACATAAGTTAATTAGGATAAGTATTTTAGTCTCTGAATTTTAAGCTCATCAGTAAACAATTTGAATGGGGTATAAATACCGATACAGTAAAATGAGTGTTAAGAATTAGGCTCTGAAAATATGACAGACTTCAGTCTGAGCTCTAGGTTGCATCACTTACTAGCTAATAAACATTAATTTTTGTATGTTTAGAATGGAATTAATAATAGAAGTTACTTTGGAGGTTCTTTGCAAGGTTAAATAATATATTCAACCAAGAACAATATAAACTGTGTTGTTCTTTTTATAATAAATTATTTTATATATGTAAATAAATAATCTTAAACTTGATAAGTTAATATTATTGCTATTGCTATCAAAACATTTAGGCTTAAAGAACATTATCATTCACTCAGCTCAAAGGAGTACTTTATTCATTCTATTCCTACCAACTCCTCCTGCATCTCTCTTGAACATATCACATCTTTGCTAAGACTGCAGCGTTTTTATGTTTATTTTATATTATTTCTCACTAAAATTTAACAGGGGTTTTTAAAGTTGTCTTCCTGAACATCTCCTCCTCCTCCCACACACACTTCTTCCATCACTAATTATTTTTCTTGCATTTTACTAAAACAATAATTGTGTTGCTTTTGCCAAGAGGGCATCTTTAGTTTATAATAATGTAAATTGTGCTAGTATATACTATAAAGCTATGTATGATACATACTCAACATCCTGGTAGAAATTAAATATGTTATCTCAATTTCATTTGATATGGTTTAGGTTTGTCCCCACCCAAATCTCATCTTGAATTTTAGTTCTCATAATCCCCATGTGTCATGGGAGGGACCCAGTGAGAGGTAATTTGATCATCAGGACAGTTTTCCCAATGCTCTTCTCATAGTAGTTAGTGAGTTCTCATGAGATCTCATGGTTTTATAAGGGGCTTTTCCCCCTTTTGCTCAGCACCTCTCCTTGATTCTACCATGTGAAGAAGGACGTGTTTGATTTCCCTTCCACCATGATTGTGTTTCCTGAGGCCTCCCCAGCCCTGTGGAACTGGGAGTCAATTAAACCTCTTTCCTTCACAAGTTATACTCAGGTATTTACTCATTGCAGTGTGAGAACAGTCTATACATCATTTTTAAAACCATCTAATGATTTCATAATATTATTTCCAAATACAGATAATACTTAATATGTAACTGACACTGTATATTGGGGGAAACTAAAACTCCCAAAATCCGTTTCTATGATGGACTATTACAAATCTGGACACTTTTTCCTTCGTACGTTTATTCCCAAATCAAGCATTATCTCTAGCCATATGGAATATCATGCATTTCCTAGACTGTCTCAAGGATATTCACATTCTTATGTCTTTGAATGTCAGATAATTCCTCTACTTTTTGTCTTTGGAAAATTTCATGTTGTGTTGGAAGAATCAGAAGAGTTCTCAGTGCATTGCACAGTGCATACACATTGTCCATACCACAGAGTGTGTGTGCATATGTTTGAGTATTTCTGTGTGTTTGTTTTTCATGTTTCTGACCCAGTAGAACAAAGTCTTCTTAAACATAGCCAAATTCAAGTTAATGTACATTTTTTGGTTACTGTTTTTTTTTTAACAGTTCCTGGAAGAATTTCAGGTATGTAATAGATGTTTAAAAATGTTGGCTTAAATGAATGAAAGAATATATAACACTTTATGATGTAGATATTTAGCATTATGTAGTGATTTTTAACAATAAGAAGAATAATTCAGATCTGTGTTTTCATAATGGATTTTAAGAATTTAACTTTAACCACAAAAATAGTAGCATATATTAAAATAAAAGTTTTTTTTCTTAATACTTTTTGATTCTCTCTCCCATAGTATTAAGTTTTTGGCAGATGATCTTTATGGAATAAAAATGGTGTGAATCTAATAATAAAATGTAAGCTAGCCAACTCTATTTCCTACAGAATACTCTATAAAATAAATTATAATAAACCAAACTCTTCTAGACAGAATGATGGATAATTTCAATTTATCTTATTTCATGAATAAAAATATACCTATCATAAATCTTTTCTTTTAACATAAATGACTACTGTTAAATTTCTGATGATGCTACCTCCCACAAATTATAACCTGATAATCCTTAAAAAAGAAGCTGAAATATATTATAGATGATTTCATTCTTAGCATTCATAATGATCCATAGACTACACCTGACATATTGAAACCATTTGTCCTTCTAAAATATATTTTATTCAATAATCCTGATACTTATTATTAATTTATCATCTTGTTGCAAATGCCATGCACATTTAAATATAAAACAACTGTATTCATCCCTCAGCAATAAACATCTCTTAGTCTGAAGGGTATAGAAAATTTGTGTCCACAAAACATAAAGGGCAAAGAAAACTTATTTTAATTGATACATAAATCAATAACTATATTTCTCCTCTTTTTTATTCTCTCTTTTTACCTCTCTGTGATATGCTTTCTTCAATATCCTCATTCCTCATATCATTATCTTCATTGTTATTAGCAAATGTATATGTAACTATTAAAAATAATAAGGAAAGTTACTTTTTTGCTATTTAATATTTGAAAAGCAGATTATTTGGTAATTTGCATACATTATAACATTTGTAAAATGAATGATATTTTCTTCATTTCTTATAAGAGAAAACAGATATGATAATATGTGTCCAATGTCTAGTGTGATGCCAGTCAATGGTATACTGAGTCAAAGGCAAAGCCATTATGAAAGGCTGACTTAAGAGCATGCTTCATGAAAGAAGCAAGGCAATGGAGAGAGCATGACACATTAGAATTTATGATATCGCTAGTGTAGAATTTGCTTAAGAAAAAGTCAGGTGATAAACTTGAATTAAGGATATGCTGGATTATGAAAATACCAAATGTCAGATAGGAGTATGGTATTCATTTTCTAATAATTGGGATGACTTTGATGGTCTTACATTACAGTTTAGCATGTTTTCAATTGTGTTTTACAAATGTTATCCTGATAATCATAGAGAAACTGTTGAAACAAGAAGAGATGCGTGTCAATTTGACAAGTTAGAAAATTTTGCAATAGACCAAGAAAGGTAAAAAAAGTCAGTGAAGGGATGAGATATTGATAATAAAATAAAAATATACATAGATCTAAGAAGATGAGAATGATTGATAGGTTAAACACAAAAACTATCCAGAAATAAGTAGAGAAGCAATTGGAGTCAAAGATGAATTTAGGTTTCTGAAATGAAAGAAAGGAAGAATCATGGTGTCTTTAGCATAACAGGAAAAGCAAGAAGTTCTATAGAAGAAGATGGAGAACTTGGTTTAACAAGACAAATTTCAGATGATACAGCAACCTTCTGGATCAGATACTTGGAAGTTGATCAGAGATACTCAGAATCTAGCTTTAATGTATTTCCCTGTATCAAAGCAATGATATTACTTGAGCTCTCAGAGAGAATGAACAAAACATGATGCCTAATCTTTTTCATCACATTGTGACTTAGAGGAAAGCTAATGATAAGAAAGGAAAGAAAATGAAATGACACTGTTTCATTACAGAAAAAAAAAGATTACAAATTAAAAACATATTTCTACAACTGCAATAATGATAACCACTTGACAACCTTTTGAGTACTCACTATTCTTTATATGTAGTTTTATATTCATTACAGTTATTTAATAAAATAAAATTCCACAAAATGAATAATGGTTATTATTATTGTCACTTTGGCTAGAGAAAACCAAAACATAGAGTAATTACATGACTTGACCAACATGAAAAATAAACATTAATTATAATAGTGTCAACTTCCAAATCTGTATCTGTCTGATTCTACTCATAATGGCTGTGAATATTAGGTGAAACACTTATTAATCTTAAAGAACAGACATTTGATAACTCACCTTCCTGGCTTATCCTCCTGCTATGTATCCTCAATCAATTAATACCAAAGAGAAAGGGGTGCATTAGCTTACTGATGAATTGGGAGAGCAAACTGGACATGTGCAATCTGCCTTTCTGCTGGCCTGAGGAGAGAGCGTGTGCTGCTGAGCCTCGCTGGCCTTGCAGTAATCATAGCAGGCTAACTTTTGAGATGGGCTAAATTCATTCAAATAGTGTCAGAAAGTTCGTTTGACATTAAAACTAAACAAATTTTGTTCTAAGCAGTTTTTCACAAGAAAAACTAATAAAGGTTTATCTCTGTCTGATTGCCATATTTATCTCTGTTTTATTCAAGTTGGGCGTAGAGGAGAGGAGATATGATTACAATTGCTTACATCACTATTTCCCATGTACAATATCCTGTAATGGACTACATCTGTGGCATCTTAATCACCCCAGTCTTCCTGATTATCACTCACTATTTGCTAGAAAACAATACGGAGGCCACTCCCTTAAGATATATTTACTAATCTGTGCAGGGCAAGGGGGATTTACCTGGTCTTCAAATGTAGCAGCTATACCCTAAGATGACCCCAGTGAGTTAGACTGTCATTGAATCTCCTCCCCTTGAGTGCAAGTGAACTCTGTGACTCAAACTTAACTAAAATAATATGAAAGTGATGAGTTCTCACTCCTTTCATTAGGTTTCATTAGGTTATGCTGCATAGCAAAGGCAATAGGATGTTACTCCCATTCTGTCAGAGTAGAGAGAGGCAAACTCGCCTGCCAGCTTTGTAGAACTAAACTGCAATGTTATAAGAGGGCTTATGTGGTGGCCAATGAGTGAGGAGAGTGTCCCTGGCAATGACCAAAAAGAAAACAGGGACCTCAGTCCTAAACCATAAAGAAATGAATTTTGCAAGCAACCTGGAGAGCTTGCAAATAGATTCCTTCTCAGGCAAGCCTTCAGATGAGAATGAAGTATGACTTACACCTTGATTGCAGCCTAATGAGACACTGAACAAAAACTTGAGCTAAGTTGTTTCTGAAAATCTAACACATAATAACTGTTAGATAATACTTGTGCATTTTCTTAAACACTAAGTTTGGTATAATTTCTGATATGGCAATGGGAAACAAATATACCACATATATAATCGGTATAACCATCATTCACACTGCCAACTACATGTTTGTGTTGTGGCATAAGGTTATCATTTTGGTGAAAGGCAAGTGATAACCTCAAAAACAACCCATTTAGGACTCAAGACAGTAAATAAAAAAGAAATTGCATTCTGGAGTTGTGGGAAGGAATTATTGAAATAATGCCACCCTTAAGTATATAAAGAACACAAAGCTGAGGATTCCTATGATATCTACACATAACTCACTAGGCTGGTTCCTGCAATAAGGCTCTAAATCCTTAGTGACAGTGGATTTCCTCAAATTCAACTTAGAAGCATCAAATTATCACTCTATATCAAATGTGATATCTTTGTTAGAGCAGATTTACATGATCTCCAAGACATGGTATGAGGACATTGGTTTGGTGAACAGTTTATATTCAGATTCACATAGAAGAGAAAACAGTATACATTTATAGCTTAGCTCTACGACTATGTCAATTCTTTGGTTATGAATTATAACATTGTCCGAAGTGATGTGGACCATCTCAATGTCCTACAGAACATTAAAATGACTCATTAATCAATAACATTATGCTAATTGGTCTAAATGAGCAAGAAATGCTTAGCATATTGGAAGACTTGGCTGATAGATACATCCACTCTAGAGAGTGGGAGATATACCCTGGGAAAATCACTGTATCACATTATGTCATTAACCTGTTTAGGGGTTCTGTGGTAATGGGTATATTAGGAAGTGACATCTAAAATAAAAAAGTGATTGCACCTTTGCTCATAACTACAAAGAAGTTAGCAGATAATATGATGTTAAATCCAGAGGACTGTTACTCTATATGTATATATTATATCAAAATCAATGGTAATGGAGATGTGCAATACTGATAAAGTAATTTTTAGTTAAAATCTATAATTTGGGTAAGACATTAGGGAAAGATTGGTTGTCTTAGTCTTGAGTGGTGTATTTAAGAATGAATCTTTTATTCAATATTCTCTAGTAATAAGCAAATTCAGTCATCGACATTGACAGATAAAAGAAAAATATGGCAATTAGTCATATTTATATGTATTTTTAAAACCAAGTTAAATTTTTGCTTTATTCTTACTAGGATATTCAATATAGATTTGAAAATCTTCCATTTGTTATTGCAGCCTGCAAAGAGTGATTATACCTTCTAAAAATTAAATGAGGTTGAGATTATATAAAGACATTTTATGTGAAGTTTAGAAGCTTAAGATACGTGTGTGCCCAGAAGAAATCTCATGATTAGATGCCTTTGAAACTCCTTATTTGTGTTTCACTCTGTCTTGATATGTCTTTAGTTTATTTAATCAATGAACACACTGCTCCACATAGCCCCTAAGGCAAACGTTGCCATAAACAGTTTTCAGTGTAAGAAAAAAGCAAACTGAAAAGAGTATTACGAAATATGTTTACTAGTATCTCTAACAGAAGTTTTCAATCTCCCTACAGCCACCACACATTACGAATGGCAAAATGTATCTTGTCAATAGAGTCAGTGTCTTTCTATATACTCTGGAAATTACAGTCCGTTGTCAATTTTTAAAAAGTAAATGTAGCATTTAAAAAATATCTGATTGGTCAGAGATACACGACAAAAAATTCCTAACAAAGGAAAGGTGTTTACATATTGTTCTGAGTTTGTATAGATTTTCTCTATCAACAAGTTAAGTAATAAAACTAATAAGTGAATAAATTTTCACTTTTTTAACCTATCAAACAAAACCTACAAAGACTAGAGGAAGAGCCTGATATAGAAGAAATATTTATAGAACTGTGTAATAATTCTCTATGTGGCAATGAACTCTTGACATTATAGTATCTAACTTAAGAATGTAGGCTTTTGAATTAGGCAGATCTGTGTTCTACCATTATGTAACCTGATTAATTATGAAACCATACAAATTTCCATTATTTCTTTCATAAGGTAGCTATATTAATTGTACTTATTTCTTGAAGCTGTTTAAAGTATTAAAAATGCACATAATAGAGTTGACTCAGTTTGCATATTATACATTTTAGCTGCATCCTCCTCATTCTTCTTTGTGGTTGGTTATTGGTATTGTTGTCAGGCTTTATGATAGAACTACAAATCTGCAATGTTAGCATCTTATTTTATTTTAAGCTTCCTTGACCCTGTTATTATCCTCAAATTTACCTACCCGGAGTAGCCATTCTGTACTATTAATCTAAATTAATCCCAACAAGCAATTCTATCTCATTACCCTATTTCATTTTTTTCCTAGCATTCGTAATCATTATCTTATTTATCTATTGACTATTTTATAATTAGTTCCCAATTCCAATGTCTGTCCATATAAGGATAGACTTTATCATATAACACTTGATCTACCTGGCACTCAGTAGGTAGGTATCCCATAAGTACTCATTAGGTTAAGGGGTATGAATGTTCTCATTATTTTGTTTCTTCATCAAAAATCAATTGTTTATTTCCACAAAGACAACCAGAAAAACCTGTTGGTAAGACATAACACAGCTTATTAGACTTATTGAAGCAAAGTAGGGAAGTACCTCAACAAAAATAATAGTAGTGTCTCAAAATGGAAAATTGGGGCATGGTTTAATTGCAGTTTGAGGGCTTGAATTGAAGGATTTTGAAGGCTGTTCCAGGGTTGGAAAGCAGATGGGTTACTATTACGACAATTGTTTAGATGAAGGGTACAGCAAGATGATCTTTAAATAAGCCTTAAGTAGGCTGTTGAGTTGTTTTACCTTCTAGGAACTGTTATTTCCTGCAGTAAGCATTGGAGTTATTTTTGTTGCTCTCAGTGTTGCTTAGCAAGAACAGGAAATTCTGCTTCATCCAAGAATTGTTTAACATAGGGGCCAAGAAATATATCTGGTTCCAATATTGTTTAACACATGGACAGAAAATTATATGGTTTCAGATTGTAAATGTTTATTTGCATTTGACACACAGATTCCTTTCTCATTTCTACATGGCTATCACTTGTGTATGTTACACATGATTTGGTTTCTATTCTAGTTTTCACTTGTGCTTTTGCATTATATTTTTCTAGAGCTCCACTTAATTGCATTTTTTTCTGTCTCATTAACTTAATAAACCTTTATAGTTCTCACCCATTCAATGTGGATGCACATCAGAATTCAGTTCTAGGCCTACTTGCAATTTTTAGTCTTCCCTTATTCTTTCAGATATACTACTCATTGTCACGTCTTCAAATATAATGCTTACACTTGATTCTAAATGTTAAGTTTTTATTACATTCTCTGATTTTCTGTCTCCTCTCACATACAGACTAGACCATATTTGTAAGATATTGTCCCACCTTTACATCCTTGTCTCTGTAAACATCTACTTGTATACATAAGCATCTCTATAGATGTCTATATTAACATCTACTAGTGGGCATCTCTTATAGTGTTTTGTAAAAATCCCATCAGGGAGTCTATTATATGGATAATTTTGATGCCTTGAATATAAATTTAACACTCTCTTGTCTATTGACTTCCCACCAACCAAGCTATCACAGTTTTTAGCTGTTAATAGCATCAATAGTTGCAGCATCTTTCATGAAAACAGTTTTGCTTCATTTCCCTGACCAGTAATGAAGCGGAGTCTTTTAGTAACTGATGCCTCTTATAAACTGGCTTTTGTATTGTCTTTAACTATTCTTTCTTCAATACCAAGATTCATATAGCAGTCAGATTAAATTTCCTAAAAATCTACTTCGACCTTCTTATATAAATACCTTCAGTTATACAGAACTACCTATAATATAACACCTATTCAGCTTAGTTTAATATTTATGGTAACTTACAATCAACCTCTGGAAAACCTAAGATAATTTCTAGGAAAAAGTATTTTCTACTGGTTTTCTATAACACTGAAGGAGCCATGCTGGTCCACCTGCTACGCCTTCAATGTGCCATGCATTTTTCTCCACCTTTGAATATGTATTCTCCCTGCTTAAAATACTATTCTGTCAGTCCTGTTTCTCTTTCAATCCCCACTTCAATTTCTTTTTTCATGAAACCTTACCAAAGTAGTATAATCCACAGGAATAGCTAAGTCTTGGAAGGTTAGAGATGTAATAAGAGTGTTCATTATAATACACAATATATATTGCCCCGATTTTGACTGGAATTTCACAGTATTTATTTGTGTTTGTTTTTTCTCCTCATATTAAATATGCAAAATCTCATTATTAGACCATTTGTAACATATGCATTTAGATGCTCTGGAAACTAATTTGCATGTATATTTCTTAAAACAAATATCAGAGATATTCAGTGTTCTCATTTTAGAGATTTGATACTTAGTAAGTACAATGGACTGAATGGTTGTGCCCCTTCTCAGAAACAGATGTTGAAATAGGAATCCCAACACAGTGGCATTAGAAGGTGGCACCTTTGGGAGGTAATTAGGTCATGAGGGTAGAACCCTCATGGGTAAGATTGGTGCCATTGCAAAGAAATCCCAGAGGGCTCTCTTGCTGTCTTCTGCCATGTGAGGATACAATGGGAAGATGGCAGTCTGTAACCTGAAAAAGAGTCTTCTCTAGAACCTGATCAGGCTGCACTCTGATCTTGGACTTCCAGCCTTTAGAACTATGAAAAATATATTTCATTTTTTATAAGTCACCCAGTTCATAGGCCTTTGTTTGAGCAGCCTGAATGAATGGAGACAGTAAGGCATGGGTATAATCTCTAGAAAGATTAAATCTAAATTCTGAAGAATTAGAGCCATGAGTAAGAAATGCAGAATTATTTGGTTCTCTGGTAGATAACAGAAAGGTGAATAAAACAAACAAGCTGGTACTTCAGAGAATTGTTCTGAGATAAAAAGTACCTTCAGGCTCTTCGGGCAAGAATGAAAATATCCTTATTCAATAGGCTATAGTATTGCACAGTCTTCTCTTACATAAGCTATTGTCTTTGTTTCTATCCTATTAAATGTGTGAAATATATTGAAGTCGACTTGTTTCTAGTCTCATGAAAAGAAATATATATAGTTTATTATCTTCTAGGACTCTTCAAAGTTATAAAAGTCAAAGAAACTACATTTTCAAATATTTTGCACATAAAACTGCCTCTGAAATAAAACACAGAATATTTTGCATTAGCAATTGGGTTTCCCTCAAGGAAGGTTGTAAGCATGTTTACTACTTTAATTTTTGCTCTTGGAATAGATGCTACCTAAGAATAAAAGCTGACACATAGTAAGTCTTCAACAAGCCTTCATTTATGGAATTTAAAGATACAAGGTAATCATATTTAGCTTTTTCTTGTGTATTTCCATGCCTTCCTTATTGTTTAATCAACTGAATAGAATATTTCCTTTCCTAGTACTTAATTCATTCTTTCTCTAGAAAATTTATCACTTAGAGAATTTCTGGTAGATGCTAATGCATGTCTATGTACTAACTAAAATGCCATTTCTTATACATCCACTAATTATTTTTGAAAAAGTATTTTCCATGGGTTTTGAAGAATTATAGTTACATCGTGAGATGCTGAATTAGAAAAAAATATAATGTGCAAATAAGTTTAAAAACACTGTCAATGCAACTTTTGAAAAATTTCAACTTTTAATTTAGTTACAGGGGTACTAGTGCATGTTTGTTACATGGAAATACTAAATGATGTTGAGGTTTGGGGTATGAATCCCATCACCCAGGAAGTGAGCATAGTACCTGATAGGTCTTTTTTTTAACTCATCCTCCTCCCTCCCTTCCCACTCTAGCAGTCCAGTGTCTATTGTTCCTGTATTTATGTCCATGTATGCTCACCAATAATTAACTTCCATTTGTAAGTGAGGCTATGCAGAATTTCATTTTCAGGTCCTGCATTAATTCCCTTATGATTATGATCTCTGGTTCCATTCATGTTGTTGCAAAGAATATGGTTTTATTGTTTTGTGTATGTGTGTGTGTGTGCGCGTGACTGTGTAGTATTCAATGGCGTATATGAGATAGCATTTCACACCAATCAGATTGACTGTTATCAAAAAGTCAAAAATCAGCAGATGCTGATGAGACTGTGGAGAAAAATGAATGCTTATATACTGTAGGGAATGTAAATTAGTCCAGCCACCATGGAAAGCAGTCTGGAGATTTCTCAAAGAACCTAAAGCAGAGTTACCATTCAACCCAGCAATCTCATTACTGGGTGTATACTCAAAAGAAAATAAACCATTCTATTAACTTTTATCTGGAGATTCGCATTGTGCATTTCTATTTAAAGAGTCAGTAAAGTCCTGCAAGAAATAATCTTGTTTCTTTTTATTTAACTTAGAGTTTTCCTATCATTTTACATAATGTTCTTTAAATCAGTTATTTTCAAAACTTCTCTGTTTTCATTTTTTATTTTCTAAGCCATCATGGCATAATACTTTTATAAAGTACAATAAAAATGTATCATTAAAAACATAAAATTAAAAAAAAAACCCGAATTTTTATTTTTAACTTCAATAGATATAAAATAATTCTTCCATATTTATATGAAATTCCAAACATTTTCAGTTTATGTTATTGGATTGATCCTGGTTTATATATCAGATTGATTAGTATAGTTATAGAATACATAGATTACTAGATTTCTAAAAGATTACATTATTTAAAGAATGAGCATAACAAATATAAAATTAATGACTTTAATAATTTTTGGTAAGTTTTACTCATTTGGGATATATTATATTCATTATATTCCATATTAAGAGGAAAATAACTCCTGATGTATCTGGTTCCATACTTTTTCTCTAGTCAGCACTTCTTTAAACAGTCTTTTCTTACATTTAAGTTTATTTGTGCAAGGCAATGGAGCCCATACTTTTTATTATTGCCACCCTCGTTGCAATTTATAGGTAGGCTTTTTTTTTGCATCACAGTTTATTAAACTTCTGTTGGTAAAATTCATTTTGCGACAGACAGTTGGTTTTGCCCATTAGGGATTAAGGATGTAACAAAGGAAGGACAAGGATCCGGGATTAGCTAAAGTGAAGGATAGAAGAGACACTATAATAATATCTTGAGCATCTTAAAGGATTTCTAGTGGTCATTTTGTAATATTGGGGTTCAGGGGTTCAGTGTGCCCTCAGCTCCCCTTAGAGGACATTTCTCCAGGTTCTTGGTCTCCTGCCCTCTTACAAATGAGAGAGGGGACCACAGCTTAGTGCACAGTAAATGTCGGACTCAAAAGTGTTTGTAGAAAGTGATTTATTTAGAGAGAGAGAGAGATAAACTGGAGAAGGAGAAAGAGAGAAACAGCTAACTCTCACACTGAGTACGAGAATTCAGAAAGATGGAATCCAGGAGAGGAAAGCAAATTCCACACTGAGTGGAAGGGAATAGAGAGAGAGATGGAGTTTAGGAGGGGAAGACAGGCTTCCATGAGAGAGTATGGAAGGAGACTTGAGAGGGAAAATCCAGGAGAGAAAAAAATGGCTTCCACATTCGTGGAAGGGGATCCAAACATGGAGTCTGAAGGAGTGTGAAAGAAGGGGACTTTTAACCTGGGAGGAATCCCCACCTTCTCTAAGACCCCTGGCCAATGAAAGGAGTTCCTTAGAACTTCCACTGGAGTGATTGACTTGACCCTTTCCAGTAAAAATTAAAACAGAAACTGTTGAATCTCCTAGATGGAGAGAGATGGGAGGGGCATGGTGCTGGGAAGTTCTTGTCCTTAAAACTACACCCCCGTGTGGACCTGGAAAGAGAACACATTCCCTCAACTTAATGACTCATCACATACTGACTGTTAGAATATAGCAATACTGAGATCTTAACAGTTAACTCTCTTAAGAGTGTCAGGACCCCAAATGTATTGAGATAATTTGATTGGGCATAGAAATCCTCTACTTCCAGTAGCCAGTCTTATCCCTGGTGATTTCCTTTATCATGAATCACAGGGGCTAAGTGGTCTGCCCCAGTTGTTGCTGATTTGGATTGCAGCATATGATTTGGCTGGATTATTGTGAGAGATTTGAAAGAATTTATATAAGCCTCAGGCCTCACCAACATCCTAGTTTAGGCATTGAAGGCAGGGTGCAGAGCTCTATATCACTAAGTTACCAGCACTATATCTGTATATGGGTTGACAGCAAACTTCATCCTTGCCTCCTAAGAGGAAATAATTTGGCCAAAATGCAGAAGTTGTTTTAAGGTAGAGGGAGAGACAGAGGCAAATTTTAGAGCAGGAGTGAGCGTTTCTTAAAAAATTTTAGAGCAGAAGCAAAAGGAAGCAAAGTATGCTTGGAAGAAGTCCAAGTGGGTAACTTGCAAGACTCAAGTGCCCCATTCATTTCCTGACTTTGAGTTTTACACATTGGCATGATTCCACGGTTTTCTTTTCTTTTCTCTTGATTCTTCCTCTGGGCCAGGCTGTTGCTTAACTGCTGCATGCACAGTGTTGGTCAGCATTTTGGAGGGTGACTACATCCACAGTATGTTTACTGGGGTTGTGCTCATGCTTTCTAGGGGCAATTTTCCTTTACTGGTTGAACACCCGCAGAGGAAGGTCATGCATCTGCCATTTTGCCTCTTAGTGTTCATGCTAGAGCCTATTCGCCCATCTCTCTTTAGATCTATGGGGAAGCCACCAATCCAGCTCCAGCTCCAGATGTTTGCTATCTATTGGGAGACTGTCTTCCCCTGACACTAGCCGTGAAGAATTATTATCTCAGAGAGACAGTTTAACAACTGCCTGACCATCACCAGAGGTTTGTCTGACATTCCTGGGGGGTCTTCTCCTGCCCTGTTCATGTCTTTCTAACCACTTACTCTAACAATTACAAATCCTTAATATCATTTTTACGTGTAGCCAGTCTGGGAAATGAATTCACTATGGAATAAACCTTTTGATAAATGGGATGACACAGTACAGGGCACTTTCTTTTTCAGTCTAGATTTTATACACTCTAAGGAGTGTTACAAGAGGAGAGGAAGAAGAGGAAGACTTTGGAGGCCCAGATCCAGCAAAAAAAGTTACATTTTAGTAATTACTGTAAGGTTTGTTCTTGCCAGGTTTAAAAAAGAAGAAACTGAGGCCAGCACAAGAAGATTCAATGCAAAGGGATTTATTCAGGCTCCCGGACGAGGTTCTGTGCTCCGACATGAGGGGCCGGAGAAGTCGCACGGACTCCTCCCAGGCACGGGGTTTTATAGGGAGTGAAGGAGCTCGATTGGTTGTGGGAGAGCAGGGTGTGGGCAAAGTAGGACTACTATTGGGTAAGGTTACAAGCCTTTGAAGAGAAAGCCAGGCGGTATGAGAAGGGGAGAAGGGAACATGTCCGCACATGTCCGAGCTTGTCTGAGCTTCTCCGAGCTTTCGAAAAAATGGCTGGGGGGGTGTGCATCCATGATCCTGGCAAGGCAACCAGCCTTACAATTACCAGAAAATTAAATGCTGCATAGTATGTGAATGATTCCTTCAGGTTTGAGTAACCACATGTATGAGTACAGCCCATAGAGTTCCCTCAAAAGACACAGAGATTCTAGCAGCACCTACTATTAATGAAACAAAAATCATTGTAAGAATGTGTGCAGATTATTGAATGCTTCTTCATGTAATTTCAGATCTTCCATTTCCATATTTATCTATCTCTGCATAATCTACTGCCTTTAAAGTGCTGAAATTTTTGTCTTTTGAGTTATGTCTAACTCTAATTTATTGAACTACTAGTTCTTTTTTCTAATCAGATCTGACTCCTGGATTCCACCACCAGCCTGGCCCTGTCTAGCCTTCACTACATGCTCCTTTATGCTTGCCTGTATTTTCTAACATGTTCTCAGAGTTGCTATCAATTTGTGATGCTTTTCCTAACAGTGTACACATCTTTAGATTAATAAGGGATTCCTGAAGAAAAATGTCACTTTCATACTATCTAGACTGCCACGAGGGCTCAGTTTGACTTCATTTAGGGAAGCTTCTTCCAGTCTATATCACCTGACTTCCCTTTTCTTTAGAAAACTCGTAATTACAAATTTCTTCTCTGCTTCCTTGAAATGTAGATATTTATAAAAGCTTGTCGTCAGATTTGCCACCCAAGACTGTCTCTCCAGACCTGGGAGCCATCCTTTTGATATATAATCATCAAGGAAGACAGCACCTCTACCTCCCAGCCTCTGTGGTAGAATAGGAATATGACTTCAATGGGTGACATGTTCTGAGTTGTAAAACTACTTCTAGTCATGACGATATCAGAAAGTTTACTCTTCTTTTGGGTAACACCAATCAACAAAGGTAAATAGCCTGTGGTCCACCCCTTTCCACACTGCATTGCAATAAATTAAAAAGTCTTTCTTGCCTGTTTAACTTTATCCTGTATAATTTTTGCTCTGAAGTCCAATGTTTTTGTCATACATTAATCTAAATACAGTGATTATTAAGATCTTTCATTGTTAATTCCAGAATTAACTGGAACCATTTATAAAATTAGTAAAGAAATACAAAAACGATATTTTCCTTAGAATTGTTTATATTTTTAGTGTTGTTGCATTATTTTGTATTTGATAATATCAAATCAAATATCAAATCAATATCAAATCACCTTTTATCACTAAATAAATATAAACATTTTTATAATAATTTATATCAAACTACAGAATATTATTTTTATAATTCTAAATCATTCTTATTTATACACATGATAAAAGATAATGAAGTTTATATGTCAATTAAATAATATTCCAGATATTTTTCTAAGCCATCTGTTCTCCCATTTAAATACTCGAATGTTCAGCTTAATAGAGCATGTCTTGAATCTTCCTTTTTCATATTTGCTATATTATATTGCATTAGTTTTTGCCACATGATTAATCTGAAATGATCATCATCATTACTTTCTTATGTGCTACAATTTTATAAATATATCTGGCTATTTTAGTTTTAATGTTTCTGGCTCAATTTAAAATGACCATGACTTATCTCTTTGAGTGTCATTTCAAGGTATTAACGTGCTTTTATATTTTCTAAAGTAAGAATTGAAGAAAACCGTCACCTTTTTACATAGTTCTTCTTGGTATTTTCTTATTTGCGACAGTGTATACTTTTTATTGTTCTTATTTTTTTAAAGAGAGTGTTCATTGTTAAATATGGTAGAATAATAAGATGATTCCTGTACTTTTCAATAAGTTGATAGTGAGTAATAGGAGCATTTTATAACATTCAAGAGAAATTATAATTGTATCAGTCATCTTGGCATATTCTTAATAATTTACCACCAGAAAGTTTTAAGGATCATCCTAACTTTTAATATGAAATAGTAAGATTTAAATGTTATATTTTAAAGCCTTAAGATAAGAATAAAAGATAATTCAATTGGATTTGATTTTTAGGTTAAAGATATAGAAGTGCTGAGAGATTAAGTTGCTCAAAGTGAAATTGCTGGAAGATGAAATAACGAGGACCTGACTCAGGGTTGCTATGCACCAAGCTCCAAGCTTTTAACCGGTAGGCTAAACTGACTTCTATGTAAACTCCTTTGGAAGAAATGAATGTGCCTTTTGCTTCTCTGCTCTCTAAAACATTATCTGGCACACCTTCATGATTCAAGGTCCGAGTTACCCTATCCTTTTGATCCTTTCTACTACAAAATCCATTGATCTTAGAAATACTTTGTGTGAAAGACAAAGCTATAACTAAACGGAAAATGTCATTATTCAGTAATCTGGAATCAAAATCAAATATTCCGTTGTAAATTTCAAAATATGTGTATACACGCAAGTGACTGTATGCCTCGATTCTGAAGTTATATACTTTTTATCTTTTGAACACTGTTTTTCTCTATTCCCAATTTCCCCTTAATTTTACATTGCTTGGTGTGCTTTCTGCAGCCCTTTCACCCCATCTCAACATAGAGTGGAGGGTAAGCATCCCCCGGAGCTAGCTGTATTCCCATTCTCTAAATTAGCTGATTATGGGCTGAGGTAGATGTCATTCTCTCTGAGGTGTGGAACTTCTTTATCTAAAATGACCAGTCTCTACAGACCAATTAAGCAAAAGAATGCTGAGCCGGCTTCCGACAGGTAAAGCTCTCAAAACACACAGCGACTGTCAGGCTATGTACCTCTAAGCAATTTCTGTGAGAGAATTTTCTGAAAGGTTGAGCTAATGGGTTTCAGTACAGCTGTGCACAATGTTTTGCAGAGCCAGCAAAACTAGGGAAATGTTAGTTTTTGCCAGTTTCCTACAACAGTGGTTCTCTGCTTTCATAAACAAGGTCCTGTAGACATGCAAAGGAGTCCTTCACTACTAAAGACTGCTTTTCATTTGGAATAAGCACCAGTTTTGAACTCAGACCACCTGGTGGCCTTCATCTGCTTAAACATAAAAAAGACAAGTCAAGTTTTATTGAGTAGATTTGGCTATGCTTGTACTTTCATCTGTTCCCTGAGCTTTTATCTTCTTTCTGGGGGAATTTCTCAGCAGCCTTTTCTGCATAATGATATCTGAAATGCTGTCACCACTAATCGATCTCAAACTTGTTTGAAGGAGTATCATATATTACTGAGGAGTCAAACTGCATACATTTTCCTTATTTAACATGAACTTTATTATAATAAGGGAAAGTGGAAAAAACTTAGGCTTCAGAATCCAACAGACTTGCATTAGAACTCTGGGTTTAATCACCGAACAGTTGTTTCTGGGTAAGTTAGTTAACCCCTTCCTATTAGCCTTATCATTGTCAATTCATGTCACATATTATGTCGATTAAATCTGTTCATATATCTGCAGTGTTTCCAGGGAGTGCCTGGTACATTGGGTGTGCTCACTGAGTGAATCTTCCTTACTTATATTCTACATATTTTCAAAGAACAAAATTAATCTTGAATTTTTTTATTTTTTAAGTGTCATTAATTCATTAATTAATTCATTCATTTAGTAAGAGATGGAGTCTTACTGTGTTGCTCAGGCTGGAGTGTAGGCTATTCATAGGCGTGGTCATAGCACACTATATCCTTGAGCCCCTGAACTCAAGGGATCCTTCCACTTCAGCCTCCTATGTAGCTGAGACTATAGAAATGCACCATTGTGCACAGCTAGTCTTGAAGTTTTTATTTTTAAAGAATATTACATTTTTAGTGGATGACACCATTGAGGTTTCCAACCTTATTTCTATGTTTATCAACATTACAATTGTGTTTTACTCAAAAAAAGCAGAGTGGTGTAGTGGACCAATGTGATCCAGTACCTATTTTTACATGGTCCATGAGCTAATAATGATTTTTACAATTGTAATTGTTAAAGAAAGAGAATATTTTGTGACACATGAAAATTATATGAAATCAATATTTGAGTGCCTTTTAAGACAGCTCATATGCTTAAGTTTTGCATGTGCCTGCTTTAGTGCAACAATGGCCCAGTTGAGTAGTTGCCAACAGAGACCATAGAGTCTTCAAAGCCGTATACTTTATACTATGTGGCTCTTTACTGAAAAAGTTTACAGAACTATGATCCAGAATATTGGATGTGCTCTTATCAACCTATTAAGAATGATTTCACTGATTATATCACTGCTCAAAAAATGTCAATCCATATATTATGTTTAATATGGAACTAAACAAAATGTGAGCACTGACTGGTATTATTATTTCTTGCTTCTTTGGTTTTTTTTTTTTTTTTTTTTTTTTCTGGGATGGAAATCACACAGATGGCAAAAGAAATCCAAACAAGCACTTTATTCCAAAGAACATACCCTGGAGTGAGGAGGCTCTAAAGCTCTAGTTATTCTAGAAAACTCTTTTTGTAACTGTGTAAATAACTTTGCTAACTAGAAACACATTTTATTTTGTATTTGTGTTCAAATAACCACTAGCCTTAGGATAAAATCTAAAATTTTAGAAATTAAATTCAGGATATTTTTAATTTTCTTTACCAAAAGTTTCCTCATCATCTTAAACTTAGTATTTTATTCAATGTCAAAATTTAAAAAAAGGTTGCTAAATATTAATATATAAATATTTTTAAGAGCTTAGTCTTCAACTTTTTAAAAGTAGTCTTTATGATTTTTAAATTTAGTTGACCAGAATTTGCTTTAAAAAATAATTGACACACAGTGAATGATTTTTTGACACTGGCCTCCTGGCCAGGAAAATGGTAAATAAAAAGGATAACTTTTTTCTTTATACTTCAGGGCTTCCTTTCATATTCTAAATATTCCTAAAGTTAATATGCTTTATTGAAAGCTGTCTGAATTTAATGATTTTGTTTTTATAATTCAATTGGAGAAATGTTGAGAAAAACAAGGAGAAACAAAGTACACAGTACCTTACATTTCTTTGCGGTCCTTGTAGACATTTCTTTGTTCTTTTCCATTTTTGATCCCAAAATAAATTTGTCCATGTACATATACATTTAAGTGAAAAGATGGATGAAGGACAAAAGGATTTGAATCCAAAGAAACAGGACAGTGAAATAAATTGTTAAAAATTAGGGCAGTATGGGAGGCAGGAAACATTAGGACACTGCAATTCAGAGATAGGGAGAAGTAGAGGGCAAGGAATAGCATACTATGGCAGGTGAAGAAGGAGGTAGGTCTCCACAGCATAAAGAAGGAAGACGGAGCATGTGAATAGGAGGAAAATTCATATGAACATCTGCAGACTCAAAATAAGTTGTTAATACCCCAGAGGTGAAATATGAAACAAAACGGGAAAAGCAGTAGTTAAAGGGTTCCAGATTGTTTATGAGAAATTCAAGAGATTTTTAGGAAGATGAAAGAAATTTAACTTTTTCTGAAAGAATAGACCTAGTTTGAGTGCTTCCTTCTTTGATATGTTCCCAAGGTCTTAATTTATCTTATAAAATTGTAACAGATTTCTTAAAAAATATAAACTGTTAACACACTGGATTTTATTTTTTAACTACCATAGTTTAAGTCTACATAAGTACTATTCAAAAAGAAGTTCATATAATCCCATAAAGTAATCCCTGAATACTTAAAAATATATTTATTGATATACTATTACATGATTAAATATTCAAATACTTCCAATATAATAGTGCCAACATTTATATATATAAATGTAAAATTTAAGGCCCTTAATTAAAATTTAAATTGTCACAACTCATTTACTTTATTTTTCTAAAATTCATATTTCAAAATACGTTGACAATATTAAACAAACAAGCAAACAACAATCAAATCTCTCCCGCAAAACAACAACTACCACTACAGAAAGAGGGGTTGAGTGTACCAGGTAATGTAGGATTTTTCCTAACAGCAATATCCGTATAAATACTTAAGCACTACATGAGAAACAGCAGTTTGAGGGAATATACATTTTCTCAGCGTGAGACAAATATCATTTACCAAATCCTAACCGACTTCATAGCTATTGAGAAGAAAAGCAATAGAAACCAGCAAATAGTATCTATTACCATGCCCCGTTATAGCACAGTGTGCTCTGAATGTCGTTGTTTACTTAGAATTTCTGCTCACATTCCTGGCAGCTACTGGATAACAGGAAGGTACTTCTTTTTTCTTACTAGACACAAAGTCTTTACTACTTCTGGAGGAATATTGATCCATAGTTTAAATGTGCAATTTGGCTTCAAATATTTATACTCAATTACCTATGTGTACAGTGGTGCATTTTTTAAAAGAAAGAGTGATAATCACAAGGATATTACACAACTAAGACCAAAGAATAAGTTGTTATAATATAGAAAAATAAGAGATATAACAAAGAGATTTCATAATGTCTCTTGTGGAAATGGAAATTCACTCTGTTTTTGTTGCTCAAGGGTAAGCACAGAGATAAATTCACTGATTTTGTATCCTCAGGTGCATCTATCAAATATATACTGTAGGTAGTAAAAGTAGGTTTGGTTTCAATGTTTCTTAACTACTATTAATGTCTATGTTTAGTGTAAGTCATCCTTCCCATCTCTGTCATGACTTTTTTTTAAAAATTTTTTGTCAGAACCTCTCTTTTTGTACCCACTTATTTGATACAATTTATTCTTAAAATCTAATCTTAATTGCTTGTCAGGGACAAAAATTCCCAAGAGAGTATTAACATTACATAACGGTTGTAAACACTGTATGTAGTGTTTGTTCTGTTACTGAAAACTCCCTGTAGAGTTGGAAGTTAAACTTCTTAGAGGAAAATGCAGGCAACTTTTTCATGAATCACTGAATTTATATACTTCATTACAGAGAAAACAGGATATTATTAAAAATTTAGTTATTATTAAAATTATTAATTTTCTCTAGAACTTGAATTAATAGCATTTTAAAAAATCAGCTGTTCTATTTACTATTTGTGATCAAGTCATATTCTATTATAGATACTAACTGACAATGTATAAATTTTCTTTTTAAAAGACCATAATATGTCAAAGTGATACGTAAGCACTTAGATTTCATTGGTGGCTAAATTTTATGCAATCTCTCTTAAGTATATTTTTGTCTTTCTATCCCAGGAACCCAGATATATTTTAAAACCAAGTACTAAAGCCACCTACACAAACCACCAACTCAGAAGCAGGTTCCCAGGTTCAGCTCTCTTCTCCTTTTCTGGCCAAGCAGCTGTATTATATGTCTTGCTATGATCAAGATTACATATTTGTTGTCATTATCAAAAACACACATTCCTTCTTGGTTCTAAACTAGATATCAAAGAATAGATTAAGCAAAATGCTGATATTCTTGAGTCTATTCACAGTTCAGAATCACCACTTTAATCAACAAAGACTTTCCCTTGTCCTCTCAGGATCATGGACATAGTGACACAGCTGTTCAAGAAACACTATCCTTACCTTTGGGGTCTGATCCTTTTACGATTTCTGGTTTGAAATTTCAGCTCTGATGAGATTCATTAATTTCTTTATTCTAGTCACTTGTTCAGTTAAGAAAGCTATTTCTAGTGTCCTTTATGTACCAAACACTCTCATGTTTCCTGAAATATAACAATAGCCGAATTTATTGAGTGCTTAATATATGAACTAAAAACTTGAAAGTTGTGTGCCATGATATACCTTGCAAAATCATATTACATATACACATTAATATTATGTCCATTTTAGAATACATCGAATTGAGGCTTAATGAAGTAAAAAAACTTAAGCAGGACTATACAGTAGAATTAGCATCAGATACTAGAACTCCAGAGACCATATTCTTAACCCTAAAATAAATACCTAAATAATAATAATCATAAAAACTAGGTATAGGAATTCCTATAATTTAGCAGTAGCAGTCAACAATTGTTAATTGCACTGTAATTAGGCTGGCATAGATCTATGCACGTGCTGTTGTAGTCAGACACAAAATATGGGATAGTATATTTTGAGGAAAGAGTATTTCTAGATTGGTCACATGACTTCATTGTCTTGTTGCTTCCAGTATCTTTGAATAGATGACAGATTATTATGCAAGATAATAAATGTACAAGGTCATTTTATCCATTAACTTATTTTATGTGTGTAGTGCAACATTTTTTTTTTATGACTGTCTATACTAATGGCTGGGATAGTCCACTACCTATTCACTTCTGAATTTTCCTTTTGTAACAAAGTAGAAGAATGTAATGTCCTTTATTAATTAACATACATTTAAAAAATTCCTTCTTCCAGTTTTATTTGACTTAAATAGTTTAACTATTATAAAACCAAGACATAATTTCCATTAGCTTACAACATGTTCTATGTCTGCAATCTATATTTTTAGAAGCTTCTTTTGACCTCCTATCTGCCTTCAGGTACTGCCCTATTTTTTGTCACTTTTCACATGAAAACTCAAATAGTTGACTATAATCCATTTCAAGTTTCTGAATTTCTTTTCTTTGCTGAACTTATGCCCCTAGAACTCCACTGAAGCTCTTCATGTATATATCACCACTGACCTCCTATTACAAAGAACAAAAGCCCTTTGTCTCTCCTCATCTTACATTCTGTCTCAGAATCACTCAGAAAAGTTGAACAGCATCTCCTTCTTTAAATACTAGATTCCCTTCACTTCCATGATATATGGATTCCTGATTTTCTTCCTGTTTTGTTGATGTGTCCTTCTGAATTCCATTTCATGGATCCTTCCCCTTTTTTCAACTTGTAAATATAGTATATTTCAGGGATGTATTGTTGTTCTTATTTTTCTTTTTTGTAACTTTGTACTTAGTACATTCTGTCTCATGGTGATCTCATCCTGGATGTAAAGATGAATACTGTTGTCCCTTGATATTTGTTGGGGATGGGTTCTAGGATTTCCAGGGATACCAAAATCTGCAGAGGCTCATGGGAGAGAGATCCAAGATGGCTGATCACTAGCAGCTCGGGCACGTAGCTCCCAGTGAAAGCACAGAGAACGAGAGGACGCCACACTTTCAGACGAATATTTGTAACTCACGGACCAGGAGATTCCCAGTGGAGGAGCTCCACGGGTCGCCAGAGCGACTCTTGTGGCCGGCGTGGCGGTTTTGCTGGCAACTTAAAGCGGCAGTTCTTGGTGCAGAGTCCAGATATTCCTGGGCAGAAAGGCACCATCAACCTTAACACCGCTGTCTTGGCCGGCACAGTGGACTGCTCAGTTTTCGGCGCTGGGAATAAAAAAGTTGGACGTCCGCTCAGAGACCTAGTTAGAAAGTCGGTAATTACAAAGACAACAGATGGATAAATATATAATCAAGGGAAGAAAGCAGCCTAAAAAGGCAGAGAATACTCAAAATCAGAATGCCTCTCCCTCTACAGGGGATCGCAATTCCTCATCAGTAACGGAACAAGGCTTAATGGAGAACGAGTGTGTTCCAATAACAGAAGCAGGTTTCAAAATGTGGGTGATGAGAAACTTCTGTGAATTAAAAGAACTTGTTCTAACCCAATGCAAAGAAACTAAGAACCTTAAAAAAAGGTTTGACGAAATGCTAACGAGAATGGACAATTTAGAGAGGAATATAAGTGAATTGATGGAGCTGAAAAGCACAACACGAGAACTTCGTGAAGCATGCACAAGCTTAAACAGTCGAATTGATCAAGCAGAAGAAAGGATATCAGAAGTCGAGGACCAGCTCAGTGAAATGAAACGAGAAGACAAGATTGGAGAAAAAAGGATAAAAAGGAATGAGCAAAGTCTCCAGGAAATATGGGACTCTGTGAAAAGACCTAATCTACGTTTGATAGGTGTACCTGAATGTGATGAAGAGAATGAATCCAAGTTGGAAAATACTCTTTAGGATATCATTCAGGAAAACTTTCCCAACCTAGCAAGGCAAGGTAATATTCAACTCCAGGTAATACAGAGAACACCACAAAGATATTCTTCAAGAAGACCAACCCCAAGGCACATAATCGCCAGATTTATTAGGGTTGAAATGAAGGAGAAAATACTAAGGGCAGCCAGAGAGAAAGGTCAGGTTACCCACAAAGGGAAATCTATCAGACTCACAGCAGATCTCTCAGCAGAAACCCTACAAGCCAGAAAAGAGTGGGGACCAATATTTAACATCCTTAAAGAAAAGAACTTTCAACCCAGAATTTCCTATCCAGCCAAACTAAGCTTTATGAGTGAAGGAAAAATTAAATCTTTTGCGAACAAACAAGTACTTAGAGAGTTCACCACCACCAGGCCTGCTTTACAAGAGCTTCTGAAAGAAGCACTATACATATAAAGGAACAACCAATATCAGCCTTTCCAAAAATATATCAAAAAGCAAAGAACATTAATACAATGAAAAATTTACATCAATTAATGGGCAAAACAGCCAACTAGCATCAAATGCCAGTATTAAACTTATATATATTTCAATTGGATAAAAAGCTAAAACCCATCGGTATGCTGCATCCAGACCCATCTTACATGCAACAATACACAAAGACTCAAAGAGAAGGAGGAAGATTTACCAACCAGAGAGTAAAAATAAACAAATAAACAAAAAGCAGGAGATGCAATTCTCGCCTCTGATAAAGTAGACTTTAAAGCAACAAAGATCAAAAGAGGCAAAGAAGGACATTACATAATGGTAAAAGGATCAATGTAACAAGAATAGCTAACGATTCTATAGATCAACAAGATAGAAAATTAACAAGGATATTCACGACTTGAACTCAGACCCGGAACAAGTAAACTTAATAAACATTTATAGAACTCTCCACTTCAAATACACAAAACATACGTTACCACCTCACACCTATTCCAAAAGTGACTATATAATTGGAAGTAAATCACTCCTCAGTAATCGCATAGCATTTCATAGGTTTAAATGAAATATTGGTTGGCTGTTTGTTTGTTATCGTCTTCCCTTATTCCTTCCTGACTACATCATTAAGTATAATTATCAGAATACAAGAGGTTTTCAATACCCATTACTAAATTGCATTCTAGCCTGGGCAAGAAATCAATACTCCCATTCTCTCTCCCTCTTTCTTTTCCTTTTTCCTCCTCCCCATTCTCTTTCTCTCTTTCTCTTCCTTTTTCCTCCTCCCCATTCTCTCTCTCTCTTTCTCTAAAAAAAAAAAAAAAAAAAAGAAAAATATTAACTTGCCAGTGAGCACTGGGATAATAGGGGATTAGATTAAAAAATTCTTCTACATGAAATATTTATTGCTTATATAATTAATTATTATTTTTTGAGATAGAGTCTCGCTGTGTCACCCAGGCTGGAGTGCGGTGGCGTGATCTTGGCTCATTGCAACCTCCACCTCCCGGGTTCGGGCAATTCTCCTGCCTCAGCCACCCAGGTGGCTGGGATTACAGGCCTGCACCACCACACACAAAAAAAAAAAAAAAAAAAAAAAGAAAGTAGTATAGTATTTGCATATAAATTATGCACATCTTCCTATATTCTTTAAATAATCTCTAGATTACTTATATTACCAATAAAACATAAATGCTATGTAAATAGTTGTTATATAGTATTGTTTAGAAAATAATGCCAAGATGAAAGTCTGTACACATTCAGTCCAGGTGGATTTTAAGATATTTTCCATCTGCTGTTAAATCCATAAATGTAAAACCCACGGATATAAAGGGCTGACTGTATACCTATCTATATACCCATGATTCATATATTTGTCTTCAGCCTTAAATTTTATGCTGAATTTCAAACTCATGTATGCTCATACTTGTGGTTCACTCATTCATTCATTATTCATTCATTTGATCATTATTTTAGCAAATACATAATACTATAATTCAAACACTTTTGTAGATGCTTAGTTTTGAATAAGCCAGGCAAGTTCTCCACACACAGTTTCTTTTTTCTGAAATATTTCTGAAGAAATGAGTCAACATATGTGTTTGTGTTTGTGTATGTGTATACTTATGCATATATGTGTATATATATGTATGTATACATACATATGAATATTTTGATGGTGATATAAAACTTCAGGAAATATAAAATACTAGACTCTCTGAAGGGCACTTTTGATGCACTGTGTCTATATTCTCCTTTTAGAAAATATTTAAAATACTGCAACTAGAGAAAGACATCATCAAGATGACTGACTAGAGATACCCAGCACTCACCTGTTCCACAAAGGAAGCAGCAGGTAGATAGTAACATGTTGCATAGTGCACTAAGGGAAAACAATGAAATTTAGCAAGGAAGTGAAAAATATCTTGTATGATACATGAACTTAAAATGGCAGCAAAGAGAGGGAAACAAAGCAACCAGGTTGGATCGACAAGAAAAACATTCTATTGTGGAGATAATGTAGCAGGAGATCCCTAGGAATCCACATTCCCTGCAATCTTAGATATGGAAGATACCCTCAGTCCTCATAGTACCAAATTCTAGTAGAGAGCTTCCTGGAACTCATGTGACTGCATTAGTCCAGAGAGGGAATTCACAATGTATTCTCCCCACACCCAGGCCCATGCTGCTGCAGCACAGTGCTATTTTGAGAGTAGATCCCCACCAGACAACTTTCTTCCCTCAAGATCAAGAGCCCCTGCATCACCACATTCCTGGAGCCCCACCAAAATGCCCTCACATTCACTCAGAGAGCTGCAAAGGCACAATGCCAGCTGAACCCAGCAGTGAAGCCACATTCCTGAACACATACAGTACCTTACATCCTGGGGAAAAGTCAGTCCAGCACATGAGGGAAGCTGCTTCTAGGATATAAAGAACCAAAGAACCCACTTCCCAGAACCTGTGAGCCACATGCTGGGGCCCAGTGCTGGTAATAGCAACCTCATGCTCTCCAGTGGCGGGGTCACTACATGCCCATGACTGTTGCCCAGGAACTTGAGGATCAGCCTGCACAGGCTACCACTGCTACTGGCAGCAACTGTGCATATGCCCACACCTGTTGTCACTGGCAACCATGTGCATGCACACCACTGCCACCATCGATGCCCTGTGGGCCACCCAGAGGAATAACAGCTAGCCTTCCCAGGGACACTGCTCCAGTGTTAGTGCCCACATATGCCACCCAGAAACCTGAGGACCTGTCTATAAGGCTTTTTCCATCCTCAGAAAATTCATATCACACCTTCCAAAAACAATAACAGCCTAAGCCAATGGGGAACTTGCAGATACCATTGACATAGCTTACAGCAGAATAAATCATATAAAGAATCACTTTCTGTGTTCACCCATAACCAAAGCCAAAACATGAAACTCAATCAACACTATAGCTACATCTACAGAAAAAAATCTTACCCTCTGTTAGTCCATTCTCATGCTGCTAATAAAGACTAGGTAATTTGTAAAGGAGAGAGATTTAATTGACTCACATTTCTGCAGGGCTAATGAGGCCTTAGGTAGGAAACTTACAATCATGGCAGAAAGAAATGCAAACACATCCTTCTTTACATGGCAGCAGCAAGGAGAAGTACAAAGTAAAAGAAGGAAAAGCCCCTTATAAAATCATCAGATCTCATGAGAAATCACACACTATCATAAGAACAGCATGAGGGTAACCGACCATGATTCCATTAACTCCCACCAAGTCCCTCCCACTACACATCAGGAATATAGTAACTGCAATTGAAGATATTTGTTGGGGAGACAGCCAAATCATATCATTCCACCCCTGGCCCCTCCCAAATCCCATATCCTGTCACTTCAAAACATAATCGTTCCCTTTCGACAGTCTTCCAAAGTCTTAACTCATTCTAGTATTAACTCAAAAGTCCAAGTCCAAAGTCTCATCTGAGATATGGCAAGTCCTTTTCTGCCTATGAGCCTGTAAAAGCAAAATCAAGTTAGTTACTTTCTGGATACAATGGGCGTACAGGCATACGTAAATATACCTATTCCAAATGGGAGAAATTGGCCAAAACAAAGGGGCTACAGGCCACATGTAAGTCCAAAATCCAATAGGGCAATCATTAAACCTTATAATTCCAGAATGATCTCCTTTGATTCCATGTCTCAAATCGAGGTCATGCTGATACAAGAGGTGGGCTCCCACTTTGGTCAGCTTTACCCCTTTGGCTTTGCAGGATACAGCCCCACTCCTGGCTACCTTTATAGACTGGCATTGAGTGGAGTGTCTGCAGCTTTTCCAGGGTCATGGTGCAGGCTGTCAGTCCATCTACAAGGATGGTGGATTCTTCTCATGCTCTACTAGGCAGCATCCCCGTGGGGACTCTGTGTGGAGCTCCAACCCATATTTCCTTTCCACACTGCCCTGGTAGAGGTTCTCTATGAGGGTTCCATCCCTGCAGCAGACTTCTGCCTGGACATTCAGGCTTCTTCATGAAGCCTCTGAAATCTAGGTGGAGGTTCCCAAACAATAATTCTTGACTTCTGTGCACCTGCAGGCCCAACACCACATGTAAGCTGCCAGGGCTTGGGGCTTGCACCCTCGGCAGCAATGCCTGAGCTGTACATATGCCCCTTTCAGCCATGGCTGAAGCCGAAGTAGCTGGAATGCAGGGCACCGTGTTCCAACCATGTTCCAAGTCTGCATATAGCAGGGGGTCCTGGAACTGACCCTGGAAACCATATTTTCATCCTAGGCCTCCAGGCTTGTGATAGGAGGGACTGCCCCTAAAGGTCTCTGACATGCCCTGGAGACATTTTCCCCATTGCCTTGGTAATTAACATTTAGCTCCTAAATTTCTGCATCTGGCTTGAATTTCTCCCTAGAAAATGAAGTTGTCTTTTCGATCACATCATCAGGCTGCAAATTTTCCTTATTTTATTCTCTGTTTTCTTTTGAATGTTTCATTGGTTAAAAATTTATTCCAGCGGGGCGCTGTGGCTCACGCCTATAATCCCAGCACTTTGGAAGGCTGAGGCGGGTGGATCGCGAGGTCAAGAGGTCGAGACCATCCTGGTCAACATGGTGAAAAGCTGTCTCTACCAAGAATACAAAAATTATCTGGGCATGGTGACATGCAGCTGTAGTCCCAGCTACTCGGGAGGCTGAGGCAGGAGAATTGCTTGAACCCAGGAGGTGGAGGTCGCGGTGAGCCAAGATCACGCCATTCCACTCCAGTCTGGGTAACAAGAGCGAAACTCTATCTCAAAAAAAAAAAGTAGAAAGAAAGAAAGAAGAAAAAAGGGAGGGAGGAAGAATAGACAGGAAGAAGGACAGACGGAAGGAAGAAGGGAAGGAAGGTAGGAAGGAAGTAGAGAAGGAAGGAAGGGAGGGAGGGAGGGAGGTAAAGAAAAGAATTAGCAATATGACAGGCCTAAGTCCCTCCTATTATTAACAACTTTGAGTAAAATGGTTTAAATCCTCCAATTAAAAGTTGTAGATTTGCTGAATCTACAAACAAGACCCAACTATATCTTGCCTATAAGCCACTCACTTAATCTATAAAAAGCAAACAAAGGGAGAAGAGATGGAACGTGATACTTGACACAAACAGAAACTAAAAGTGCATAAAAATAGCTATACTTATATCTGACAAAGTAGACTTAATTAAAAATGAAACGTGAGAGACAAAAATGGTCATTATATAATTTGAAAGTAGTGAACTAACCAAGAGGATATAACAATTACAAATATATATAGGTACCCAACACCAGAACATCTAAGTATTTAAAGCAAATATTATTAAAGCTAACAAAAATGATCAAACCCAGTAATTTTTTTTTTTATTTGAGACAAAGTCTTGCTCTGGCACCCAGGCTGGGATGCAGTAGCATTATACAGGCTCGCTGCCACCCCTGCCTCCCAGGTTCAAGTAATTCTTCTGCCTCAGCCTCCTGAGAAACTGGGATTACAGATGCCTACCACCATGCCTGGCTATTTTTTTTCTTTCTTTCTTTCTTTTTTTTTTTTTTTTTGTAGTTTTAGTAGATACGGGGTTTCACCATGTTGGTCAGGCTATTCTCAAACTCCTGATCTCTGGTGATCTGCCTGCCTCGGCCTCCCAAAGTGCTGGGATTACAGGTGTGTGAGCCACTGTGCTTAGCCCCAGTAAAATATTAATGGGAGAATTCAACATCCCACTTTTAGCACTGGACAGATCATCTCAACATGCATTTATATGTACTCAAAGTGACAATAGAGCTGCCACCCCCCCCCACACACTTTTTTTCTTGAGATGAAGTTTTGCTCTTGTTTCCCAGGCTGGAATGCAATGGTGTGATCTCAGCTCACCACAACCTTCATCTCCCAGGTTCAAACAATTCTCCTACATCGGTCTGCCAAGTAGCTGTAGAGGCATGTGCCACCATGCCCAGCTAATTTTTTGTGTTTTTAGTAGAGAATGGGTTTCTCTGCATTGGTCAGGCTGTTCTCAAACTCCTGACATCAGGTGACCCACCCGCCTAGGCCTTCCAAGAGGTGATTACAGGCATGAGCCACTGTGCCCAGCCAAAGCTGCCCCTTTAATGGATAAAATGAGTGACAAGGAAAGGGAACATTTAGATTTTGGTTTTCTCTATAGGGTTAATACCCAGAGTCTAAATCTACTTGTAATTTATACCTTAGAGCAGCCTTTTCAAAAAGCTTGATTGTACATTGCGATTATGGAGAAAACAAAATAATATTTTTGTCCAAACCTAGTTATAAAAATTCTGATTTAATTAGTCTGAGATTATGGCTCCGAATTTTTTTAAAAAGTATATATTTTTAAATCTGTATAACTTTGAAGCTTCCCAAATATTTTAATAGCAGCCATGTTTAGGAATCACCAATCAAGTACAGTTACATCAGCCAAGATCCTGATGAAAATAGGTGAAATATTTAAAGGGTTAATTGAAAAGCTCCATTTTTACATATAAAGTAATGGGCAGTGTTCAGGGAATCAAAAAAGTCAGAATCAACAACATTAGGAAATTGTTAGTTCCCCAGGTGTAAGGTAAAAGGAGTGAATGGCATTAATAAAACCTGTCAAGCACTGTAGCCACGGAAACAGGGCTTCTGAGGAGGAACCTTGGCCACATGTAAAAAGAAACATACAAACAAAAACACCCAGCCACCTCACAAAGTAAGATCCTGTGGAGAGGCAAGACTTGGGCTGTTCTATCTCTCTGTAAGCCACACGAAACATTTAATAAATGCCCTTCAAATTAGCCCAAGAAGATTTTATTTCATGCAACATGAAATTGTTTCAATACAGTAACTGAGTACTGTATTAGTCCATTTTCACATTGCTATAAGCAAATACCCAGCTGGGCTCAGTGGCTCATGCCTGTAATCCCGGCACTGTGAGGGACTGAGGTGGGCAGATCACGAGGTCAAGAGATCGAGACCATCCTGGCCAACATGGGGAAACCCCATCTCTATTAAAAATACAAACATTAGATGGGCATGGTGGTGTGTGCCTATAGTCCCAGGTACTCTGGAGGCTAGCGGCAGGAGTATCTCTTGAACCCAGTAAGTGGAGTTTGCAGTGAGCCGACATCACGCCCCTGCATTCAAGGCTGGCAACAAAGCAATATTCCGTCTAAAAAAAATTAAATTAAAAAACAGCCAAGAGATTGGGTAATTCATAAAGGAAAGAAGTTTTAATTGACTCACAGTTCCATATGGCTGGGGAGACCTCAGGAAACATACAATCATGGTGGAAGATGAAGGGGAAGCAGGCACCTTCTTTACCAGGCTGAGAGAGAGAGAGAGAGAGAGAGAAAGAGAGAGAGAGAGAAAGAGAGAACGAAGAGAAGGAGCCTCTTATAAAACCATCAGTTTTCATGAGAACTCACTCATATCACATGAAGAGCAAGGGGGATATCTGCCCCCATGATTCAATCACTTCCCACCAGGTCCCTCCCAGGACACCTGGGGATTACAGTTCAGATTACAATAGGAGATGAGATTTGGGTAGGGACGCAGCCAAATCATATCAAGTAGTCACAGGCAACGGAGTTTCAAAGAGATGCAAACGTAGAATTTGTTATGTCTTATGTTAGATTCAAGGTATATGATGCTATGCCAACAGCATAGGCAGGACTACTGGCTAGTCTGAAGTCAGTAGTAGAGAATCCATCATTTACATTGTGACCTGTGGATTATTTGGAATAATGTTGCCCTTGAAAGCAAGATTGGAAAAGTAAGGGAGAATCTTGATAAATCATCATGATAATAATGAGCTAAAGGGCTGCCTATTTCTAACTGTACTGAAGTTATAAGAAAGAATTTGATAAGTTCAGTGTTATAAAGGCTCAACTCAGGTAGGTAAAAATGATCAGAGAGCTTCATTGCTGCAACCATATCTCTTAGCTCTGATGGCTGACACAAGCACAGAAACAGAGTGAGCATATGAGTAACTGAATGACATATAGACAAAATTCATAATCATGCCAGAAATTGTATGTGAAATTGCAAGCAATGACTAGGAAACCAGGAGCATTCAGTAATTGCGAATGTTAATTTAGGTGAATTTAGTTGTTGAACTATCTCTTGCAACCAAACACAGTCCCTCTATTACTGAGAAGACTAAGGAGTCTGTGAAGATGTAATTCTACCTATGAAACACTATTTGCTTCATGACTTTCAGAACTATGACTTAAAGGCCTCAAGTGCAGCTGCAGGGAAAGGGCTAAATACAACCTTCAATACAGGAAGAAATAGCTTAATCTTGAAACAATATCACAGTTTATGACTATATTCATGTCAGAATGTAATATTTGTAGGTGTTTTCATGAGCTGTAAAGTAAATAAGAAACCTTGATAAGTAAAGAACTAAGTGGAAGTACAAACCAAATAGTTTAGGAGGTATCGAAGCTGGCTTTAATTTTGAAGGCTCTTTGAATTCCCTTGTTAATTGATAATCACTTCTCAAAATCTATTTGATTTTAAGAGTAGAATATAAAATTCAAAGTCCACCTCAGACTGTGAGCTTAATAACTAGCTCCCCATTCAAACTTAGAAAACCAAAGTTCTATAAGTTTAACGTAAAGAGAAATTATAAATATAGAAAATCTTGTGACTTTCTTCACAATTTTCCAGACTTCATGCAGTTTCTCTTGTCTCAAAATTTAGGGCTGAATGAATGTAAAATAAAGGTTCTATTGAAAATCAACACCCATAGGAAATTCAAATGTAGATTTCAGCCCAAAATTGCAATATCTCTTTAGTCAGTTTTGGCTGTTGTAAAAAAATACCATAAACTGGGTAACTTAAACACAAAATTTTTTTACAATCTGAAGGCTGGAAGTCTGAGATCATAGTGTTCTGGGAGTTTTATGCTTTCAAGAGGTTCTATTCTTGTGCATTTCTACCTGTTGTTTCAAGATTTACAACTCCCTTTAGCATTTCTTGTAGAGTTATTCTGGTAGTGACAAATTCTCTCAGCATTTGCTTGTCTGAAAAAGATTTTATTTCTCCTTCGCTTCTGATATTTAGTTTTTCTGGATAAAAAATTATTGGCTGACAGTTATTAAATTTACGGAGACTAAAGATATAATCTCAATAACTCCTGGCTTATAAGGTTCCTGCTGAAAAGTCTTCTGTTAGTCTGATAGGGTTTTTTTTGTTGTTATTAGGTTACATGATGATTTTGTTTCACCCCTTAGAATTATCGCCTTCATGTTGACTTTAGATAGCTCGATAACCGTATGACTTGGTGGTATCATTTTTGCTATGAGTCTCCCAGGAATTCTTTGAGCTTCTTGTATTTAGACATCTAAATCTCTAGCAAGGCCAAGCAACTTTTTCTTATTTATTATTTCAAATAATTTTTCCAAAACTTGTGCCTTCTCTTCTGCCTCAGAAACACCAATTATTTTTAGATTTGGCCATTTTTAAATAATCCTCTATTTCTTGGAGACTTTGTTTATTTCTTTGATTTTTTTCTTTTTATCTGACTGAATTCATTTAAAAGATTTTTCTTTTTGCTCTGAAAATATTTCTTCTACTTAGTCTTGTCCATTGTTAAATTTTTCCACTGTATTTTGTAATTCTATGAATGTGTTTTTCATTTTCAGAAGTTCTGATGGGTTTTTCTTTAAAATACCTATATCTTTAGAAAACCGTTTATTCATATTTTGAATTATTTTTAAAATGTCTTTATCTTGGTTTTCCCCTTTCTCTTATATCTCCTTGAGTAGCTTAATAATCAGTCTTTTTGATTCTTTGCCTACTATTTCAAATATTTTATCTTTTGGAGCCATGGCTAGAGAGCTAGCTTGATCTTTTGAGGGAGTTATAGAACCCTGTTTCCTCATATTGCCAGAATTACTTTTCTTATTTATTTTCATTTGGGTAGACTATTCTAATTATTCCTGAATTTATTTTTGATTTAACTGTTTTTTTTTTTTTTTGAAATTATGATTTCTTTGTCTCTCTTTTGAGGATATGACCTTAATGTTTAGCTTACTAAAGCCTAATTGGATTAATTGTCCTTTAAGTGTTGAAGACTCTGTATGAGGTTCTTGGTTATAGGGAGTCTTTGCATGATGGCTTTCTCAGATGCTGGTTGTAGTAGCAATGTCCTTGGTATGTGAATAAATTCACAGTCTTCTGTGGGGTTAAAGTGGCAAAAGTCTTTTGAAGCTAATCTCATTCTCTAGTGGTGTACACATTTTATTTAATATTCCCCTAGTATTTTACTTACTGGGAAGAGCAGTTCAGGCTTCAGTCCAGTAGGGGAGGTTTCTGTGGGTAAAAACCAGCTGTGGGTAACTCACATAGGTAAATGCAATACCCAGCGGTTGGCAGAGGTCATAACTGTGTGAGAGGCAGCTGAGGAGCTCTCAGTGAAGCACACTGAAGTCTTTTAAAGGGGAAAGGAGGGAGCCACCTCAGTTCCCTTGCCAGACCAGCAGAAAAGTGTTCCACTTCCCAGTCACACTCCTGACCCACTGTTCTGGCTATTCAATCAGACAGGCACCTCTTCATCTGCAGGAATGTTCATGTTCCATGTAGACTGGAATTGTGACTCTTCTTATGCAAGCCTGGACCTAGGAGCACTCCTCCTGTGAGAATGCAGTCATCCTGAAATATTCCAGAAAGACTGTATACAGATATACCTATTCTGAGCTTCTATAAAAGAAGCTCCAGCTGTGTCTGCAGTGATGGATGAAAGATAGAAGAAGTCTATTTCTCCAAGACCCTTCAGGAGCACCAGGACTGTCTGCCTGTTGGAGTTGAGTCACACACTTTCCCGGATCAGTCCAACACTGCACCTGTGTCTCTGCTGAGACAAACTTCCCACTTCCCATAAGTGGAAAGTTCTGAGACTGAAGACCTGCTATCTGAATTATTTTGTCCCACAGCATGTGCCATTGTTGCAATGCACTCCTTCTTCCCCTATGAGTAGGAGTTCATGAAAGCCAGACTGCTATGAATGCTGCTGCTGCTCTGGATTTAACCACCCAGAAGAGCTGCCATATTCCTGGTTGATGTGAGGAATGCCTGGAAGAAATCCGGTAGTGTGACTTGTTCTCAAGTCTCCCAGCAGTGGATACCAGCACCAGCTCAGATGGGGGTGGCAAGTCTATAAATAAGCTTAGCGTGTTGGTTTTCTCAAATACCAATTGTAGTAGCAATGAACTGGTTATGTGGATAGACTCAGGACTTCCTGGTTAGCCAGGATGATGCAGGCAATGGTGACAGCTGAAGTCACAGACCAGTTTTCTCTTTCCTGGGCATTGTGTTATTCTACCTGGAGATGCTGGAGCGGACTGTGTCAGTTGGCATCCAGCCAGGAGGTGGTACTTAAAATGATAGCAGTGGGATTTGTGCTTGCCTTATGTTACCCAGGGGAGGTACTCTGTTGTCACAGTCAATGAGTAGGACCATAGAGCTCCCAAAAGTCTCTATCCTTTGTATTAAGCTACCGGGTTAGGTAGAGGGGCAAAGCCAAGTGAAGGCTAGATTAGGAAAGTCTGTGCTCTAGCTGTCCACATGTAGGGCAAGCAGTGGCCCCAGTGGGGATCAGAAAGCAGTTCTCTGGACACTGGGGTAATGTTCCATTGAGGAGCACAGCTGCCTCTGCTGTACAGAAGAGTCTATATGGAGAGTGGGGAGTAGCAGGCAGCGATAAGCTCCACTTAGCTCCACACACTTGGCAGGGCAGCTAGCTGGTTTTCAGGCAGTCTATGCTCAGAACTCAAAACCGCCACAGACAATAAGCCCTCCCCACGGAGACAGCAACCTCAGCTTTCAGACCCTGCCCCTCTTGGTCTGCTAGCTCCTACACTCATGGCTGCAGTACAGTTCCCACTTGACCCTCGGTTCTGGCCAAGGGAGTTTGTTCCTACTCGAGGTAATATTGCGAATCTCAGTTGTGAGTTCTTCTTAACATATGGCTACTACCTCTGTTAGCTAGCAGATTTCCAGGAGGTCTTCTTTGAAGTAGAATCAGGGATGGCTTTCCTCCATCCTCGTTGGAGACTGGGAATGCATGCAAAGCATGTCCCAATGCCACACCTTCTCATATACTTTCCACTGCTCTCTAAATCAGGTTGAGTGCTGAATAGGGTGAAGGCTCTCCCCCGTGACCTGGATAGCTAGGTTCCCCAGTGGAAGAATACAATAACGAAGGCAGTTTTCTACCTTTCACACTCTGGAAACCTACAGTTTTCCACCTGGTTCATGGAATAGGCTGTAGCGTGCCACTTCTTTCAAAGAGTCAGTGTTTTTTTTTTTTTTTTTTTTTTTTTTTTTAGTTTTTCAGCTAAATGCCTGTGTTGCTTCTTGGAAAAAAGGTCAATGTGAGTCTGTAAACAAGTGGGAGAGGCATGCTAACAATGCCAAAATCTGCTGTTGTGGAAGGTGAGGGTAAAGATTAAAATATTTTGATAATTTTTAAAGACCTTTAGTAATAACATCTATTAATGAAGAATAACGCAATAAAGTACATCTATAAACCAGAGATATTAATATACTTAATGACTGAAATGTCAAAAACACTTTCTTAAGATTTGAAAACAGACAATAATCTATCAAATTACTAAATATATTTATATTTTATATAAAGCTTTGTCCAATACACTGTGATAATAGGAAAAAAAAGTTGAAAATTTAAAATAGAAGTAAATAAATCCTCATTAATTTCATGTGCTATACTTGTCTATATGGAAAAAAGGAGGAGAAAAAGCTATAAAATAGTTGAACCTAATACATTTGCTTATATATGTATTCTAGTCTAAGAAAAATATAATTCAATACGTGCAAGATATCAAAATGAAAATATGCAACAAATTTTACGATTTTAAAAAATGAACAAATGTAGAAATATACATTTTGAATTAGAAGTTTTATTATTATCAAATGTCTGACTTGTAAAAACAATCTTTAGAGTAATTGCAATTTTAAACAGAAGCATAATAGCAATTACAAGAGAACAGAAACTAAATTTTATATAGAAGAGCAAAGTTGAGTATGCTTGACACACTCCTAAAAATAAATATGATGGCTAGACTTTAAAGTGGTTATTAAAACTCACCATAAAGTGTTAGTAATAAAGGTTATATAATCTTTTCCCAGGATAAATAGACAAATGAATATCCAAAATTATTCCTTGGTACATATGGAAACTAGAATTGTAAAAGACAGCACGGTAGATTATGAATAAAATGATTAGTTAAAAATTATTCTGGAATAAATGATTAAAATATAAAAAAATAAAACTGATTATTTATATCTTACCATACGCAAAAATAAATTTCAGGTGTATGAAAGGCTAAAGCTTAAAGTCTACATAATACTTAGAAGTTAATGCAATGTCTTTATGACTGTGGAGTAAGACAAACATTCTTCAAGAAGACACAAAATGCAAGTAATGAAAAAAACCTGATTCATTTACATTACAATAGAAGAGCCGCTGTTGATAAAAAGTCAAGCCACATAAGGGAGAAAGGTATAAACAGTTTCACCTAAAATTTGAAAGGATTTGTATATAAAACATGTGAAAGAGTAATTTTAATAAATAAAAAAATACACTAAAATTGCAAAATAACTAATATGACACTTCACTAGAGAGAAAAAACTGACTCATAATATATAAAAATTCACTCAATGTATTCATAATAAAAATTTCAATTAAATCCTCAATATCAGTGACGTGCCATTTCTCACCTATAGCAAAACTATCAGAATTTCCAACAACATCAGAGGCTGCATAAAATGTACAGTAACTATAAATTGACTTCACACTTTGGCAATAACCAGTAGAATTAAAAATGCTGAATTCTATAATTCGACAATTACATTCTTAGGTTATTTATTCATTATATAACAGGTGCTAGCTATTTTTTTCAGAACAAATGTTATAAAACTGCATATGTTATCTAACCAAAATGGATAAAAGTATGGTGAAATACACACACACACACAGAGACGCACAACCCACATATGTAATTAAATAAAAGAGATTAAAATAAATGAATATAGCTATATTTATTAATATGAACAATCTAATTAATGTAAAAAATAATAGAATATATGTATGGTAGTTTCCATTACATATAGGGTAAAAATAAATCCTTTATATGGGATTGTCATACATGGTAATACTCAAAAATTTCCTAAAAATTTGCAACAAACTAATTATGGAAGAAATATGGCTCAACATAATAAAATCCAGTGAAAAACTAACAGTTTTTCTCTATGATCAGGAAAAGACAAAGATGCCCATTCTTACCACTTCTATTCAACATAGATTTGGAAGTCCTAGTCATAGCAATTAGGCAAAAATTAATTAATTAATTAAAATAAAATAAAATGACATCTAAATCAGAAAAAGGAAGCTAAATTTTCTCTGTGGATTATGTGATTACATGTAGAGAAAACCCTAAAAACTCCACCAAAAAACTTTTAAAAGTAAGAAATGAATTCAGTAAAGTTTCAGGATACAAAATCAACATACAAGAATTCATTTTTTTTATACACCAACAACCAAATATCTGAAAAAGAATTAATAATTCCATTTACAGTAGCATCAAAAAATACTTTTGAATAAACTGAACTAAGGAGATAAAAGCACGCATACTGAAAACTATAAAACACTGATGGAGAAATGGAAGGACACAAATAAATGGAAGATACCCTGTGTTGATGAACTGGAAAATTTGATATTGTTAAAATGTTCACAGTGCTCAAAGCTATCTATAGAGTCCCTGAAATGCTTATCAGTGTTATAATGACCTTTTTTTCATAAATAGATAATGCAATTCTAAAATTCATATAGAACCAGGAAAGACTTCAAATAGCCAAACCAATCTTGGAAAACAACAAAGATGGAAGCATCAAACACCCTGATTTTGAAATATATAATAAAGAACTAGTAATTTAAGCAGTATGATACTAGTATTAGGACAAATATATAGACTAGTGGAACAGATAGAGTGCCCATAAATAAGCACATGCAAATATGGTCAAACTTATCTTCAACAAGGGTGCCATTAACACACTATATGAAAAGGACAATTTCTTCTACAAATGGTGCTGGGAAACTTCAGTATCTCCAAGCATAACAATGAAATTGGACCCTACTTTACACCATAGACAAAACAAGTCAACTTAACATTGATGGAATATTTGAACCTAAGACTAGAAAGTATAAAACTGTTGGATAAACAGTTCCTGATATTGGTCTTGGCAATGATTTATTGTGTATGGCACAAATAGACGAAACTATTATTTACAGATAGCAAATAAATGGTTACTTTCAAAAGGTTGAAAAAAGGTATTTGACAGCATAATAATCAGTGGAAAAGTTTTATCTCATTAAGGTAGAGGTTACATAATTTTAAATAATTTTTAAAACTTATCAAATGGTACTGTTAAATTGAGGAAATCCTATTTTTTATACAAATTTTACTATAATAAATTTTGGAAAATAAATATCAATTTTGAACCAAAATGGAAGTGTTAACTAAATATATGCACTGTTTATGCCAATAAAAATTTTATCGTTGAATAATAACTTATCTGGAGTAAAGAGACTGATTAGTTTCACATAAAAATTGTTAAGTGTTAATTATAACCATTTTGTCAGATTCTAATAAATCATATTTTGTTTATACACTTAAACAATTCCAATGTTTAGTTGTGGTTAAATGGCTTTTACTTTCGTAAAAGATATCAGAGAGCACATTTGCACTGGTCAGAGTTGTATTATTAGCTCACTAATTAGGAATAAGTCTAATAGTGAGAAAATTAATTTGTTATTTTATTATCTCAGATCCTGTAACATTGGTAACCTCTGAAAACTCTGAGAAGCTCTATGACTCCTTGTTTGTAACTTCTTTATAAACCAATCAATTGGATTACCCAGAATATAAAAGAGCCTTATTCACTGAGATTTAAAGTGACAGTTTTATCTTTCTTGTTCCTCAAGTTTCTCATGTGTTCTGTAACTGACTATAAGTAAGTATCTTCATCATGTATACCTGCCACAGATAGTTATCTACTTAAAAATTTCCTAGTCTCATACATATACTTTAATTAAAAAGAATAAGAAAGCCATGCCTTAATGACCTCTTTTTTGGTACACTGCTATTATATATAGGTTTAAAGGTCAAAAGTTACTACTATAGTTAGTAATATCACATCATTCTTCAGAAATTGAAGAAATTTTATGGAATCAATAATTCCAACTAGGTAACAACCGAGAAATTACTTGCATTTGTTTTACAATAGGTAATGTATCATTTAAATATACATATGAATGTGGAAATTAGAAGGAAGTGAAAAAGTTACTAAGCTTTTTCGGTTTTATCTCAGATTTTAATTCTTCTAGCTCTCCCATTACATTTGGGTACGGCAAAGTTTTGCTCTCTTAAACCTTTAGAATTGAGAGATTCTTCAAGTTCTAAAAAAAACTTCCATATATTTAAAATTAGAGTAGCTAAACTTTGTAAGGCATCAATACAATTATAACAGGTCTGTATATCCCTTTTTTTTTTTTTTTTGAGACAGTCTCATTCTGGCACTCAGGCTGGAGTTCAGTGGTGTGATCTTGGCTCATTGCAACCTCTGCCTCCCAGGTTCAAGCAATTCTCCTGTCTCAGCCTCCTGAGTAGCTGGGATTACAGGTGTGCACCACCACACCAGCTAATTTTTTTTTTTTTTTTTTTTTTTTTTTTTTTTTTTTTTTGTGTGGTTTTAGTAGAGACAGGGTTTCACCATGTTGGCCAGGCTGGTGTTGAACTCTGGACCTCATGTGATCCACCAAGCTCGGTCTGCTAAAGTGCTGGGATTATAAGCATGAGCCCTGGCGCCTGGCCCCTATTATGTTTTTATGTTGCAAAGAAATCTCATATACCAAAGTAATTGCATACAAAATGATAAAATTTCACCTTGCAATATTTACTATCATGTCCCAAAATAATACTATAGTTTACCTTGCATTTGAAAATTTTAAGCTAAATTTGCAAAACCTTTCAGTTATACATAAATTATGGTGATCTGAGTTAAGTAGCTTATTTTGTAGCTGTATCTACATATTTGGTTATCACAAGTATTGGCTCAGACTTAGAAACACCCAATAGAGTTAATAATGACAATTGACAATTGTTCCCCTTTGCTTTCTGGCCACTTCATCTATTTCTTGCAATCTCATTCTTTGCATATCTACCATATTGCTTCATTAGAAGAAAGAGGAATAATTTCTTATGAGGTTATTTATGAATGAATGAAATGGAGAATTTACTGTGAAATGTAGTAAAAATGGTAACTCATGTCTACACATAGATTGTGGCCAAAGGTTATTTCCACTAGATTCTGTTACAGTTACTTAACTTACAGTCTTCTGTATTTTGTAAGTCACAATGAAATTGATTTAAAAGTTAGTGATATCAATGCAATTCTAATGTTTGATGCTTATTTCAAACACATCTACACAAACACCCCCAAAACAAAATGGCTCTTGATAATCAAACATCACAGCTTGAAAGAGAGTCTATTATTAAAACAATAGTTTATTTGGTTGCTATAAATAATGCCCAGTAATTATTATCTTTGATGGTTTATGGGATGAGCTCAAATGATTTAAAAATGCCTTTCTACTAAAAATTTTAGAACAGAAACATTCCTTTCACCCCGTGAAATAAGCAAAAGGAGAGAGAAAATGTTTGGACATACGGTACTTTGTAATATCTCTGCAAATAAAGGGAGAATAGCAGAATTAAATTTTCATATTTAATAAAGGTGTTACAGTTTATATTCATCTTCTGAATTATTAACCTCTAGAAAATACACCAGGAGTATGAGATGCGATCACGTGTATTATGCAGTAATAAGCACCATCTGGATATATTCAGAACACAAAAACTTAGTTATCTGAATACTGTTGATTAACTGTATCTGATTCAGTTAATTTCTGAAATATTTATGTAAACTAATTCAAACAACACATGCACTATAACTGAAAGGTAATTTTAAAATCAAAATTCTAAATGTATATTTCATAAATCATTTTGTTAAACAATTGTCCTATTACTCCTTATTTGATCCTTTACCCAATTTTTATACTTATTCAAAAAAGTTCAATGACATAATATGAATAACTTCAGATAAATGAAGCAAATATAGTATAATTTAATTTATCTTAAATTTATTTACTGAAAAAAATGATTTGATATATTTTAAGCATTTCAAATGCAACAGATTAAAATAAAATAAAAATGCCTAGCATCTTAAAATTTTATGTCAAACTGTCATTTATGGAGACATGGATTTATTACTTTGACTTTAATTTCTGACCATTTTCCAAAATAAACATTTTAATTACAAATTGTGATTACTAATGTCAGCATTTTCAAACTGTCATTGACAAGAAAATGATAATTACAACTGTAACAGTTTTATAAGAGGACAGAATTTTTGAATTAGTCAGAAAATTAAATAAGAAAATAATTGTGGTAGTGGCTTATTCATTCTGCAGTGCATTATGCCAAGTCAAAGTTGTTTTTGTGAAAAGTGTTTCTCAGGGATAAAAAACTTTATATTTTAAATGAAATAATAATGGCAACTACTTCTATGTTGATTGCCACATTCCCTATATTGTTATAGTGTTGTAATTGTTTTTTACTTAATCTATACAGCAGCCCCATGTCATAGCTACTGTTATTGTTTCTGTTTTAGCGGTAAGAAAGCTGAGGTTCAAGAACATAATTTACAATTTGCCCAAGAAGACATGGTGCAACTTACATCAAATCTAAGTGGTCCACTTCAAAGGCTTTCTTATAAGAATGATGATGTACTGCCTCCCTTAAGATCAAAATATTCTTTAATAACAAACAGTATAGCAGTGTGTATAGCATTATGGCACTGAGGAAATTGCACTTGCAGGATAAATTCTCCTTCAGTCTTCACAGGTCTCACAAATGAAGGAGAGGTCACCAAAGCTGTGCCCTCTCCTAAAATTATGTGCAGAAACTACTGCAGTAGGAGCCAAGTTTAATTCAGAAGACTTGCCTTGAGGTGAACTGCCAAGGCAGTACTGCTGTGGGGACAGAGCCTAGGGCCAGCAGGTGAAGAATTTGATGTCAGCACATCTCTCCGAATTTAAGGAATTCAACCAGGGCAAAGAGGCTCTTGGCAGGAGCACAAGAGGAATATTTGAGGTGTTGTTATTTTCTTATTTATTTCATTGCCTGTGTGACAATTACACTGTGTACTAAATTTGAGATCATTCTTTATAGTGAATGCCTCTGAAATATGCATTTTATCCCTGTATACTTTATTCCATGAAAAAGAAGGAAGAAAGAGAGGGAAAGAGGAAATAAGGAAAGGTGGGAAATATGTACAGTCACACACACACATGCGTGCACACACACACACACAAAGTTTTAAAAATAAAGATGTTGGGTCTTTGAGGACAAATGTATAATACAGTAAAAGAAAGATCAAGATACAATGAGAAGAAGAGAAGTTGGCACACCCTTAACAGCATAGTAGGACTAAAAACATGCTAGAGTCAGATATTTAAGAGACTAAAGTATTACAAACAACTAGTTATCAACATTTTTTGAAAAACCTACACAAGATTGTCAAATCCTAAAGAAAGTATAAATTACAAAGTGACTCAAGAAAAATCAGAAAACTGAATGATTTCATAAATATTTAAACTTTGTATAGATAAATAATCTATTTCTAAAACAGTAGCCTAAAATTAGAAAACTGGATTTTTAAATAAGACCCACTCACAGTACCAATAATTTAAGTAATTGAGAACGATTTTGACAAAATGTATGTAAGATTTCTTTGCAGAAATTGGTAACATTTTATTGAAAACATTAAATAAAACAAATAGTTGGAGATCTATCTTGTGCTCATAGGAAATGTCTTTATTGTACAGGCATGTTTTCCTTTCAAACTAGCCTATAGATTTACTATAATGTCAAATAAATATTCAATAGGTTGTATGAGAAATGTGGCAAGCTGAAACTAAGACAGTAATTGCAAGTACAAAGGAACAACAATAGCCGAAGTTTATTGAATAAATAAGAAAAGTTAATAATATATGAAAGTATCCTGAATAAATAAGAATGATAAATAGTTCTAGCATGTCCCTCAAATTCTTATTTTCAAAAAAATATTGATACATTTCATAACAAAATTAAAAACATTTCCTAATTGAAAAATACCATAGTAAAAGTGAAAAGACAAGCTCCTTGGAGGGATTTAATAGGAATACAAAAAGCTGAACATAGATTAATATATAGATTAATCTTTTAAAATGTTTAAAATAAAATAAGACAGAATATGATAAGATGTGCAGAAATTTTTCAGAAGACTAAGTACCTAACTCAACATATACAGAAAATCATGCTTGTTACAGAATCAGGAAAATATAAATTAATGACAAAATGAGAACTGCATTTTACTTATTGATTGGCAAAAATGTTAGACACAATATCGATTGAAGATGTGTACAATATATTGCTTATGACAGTGTACATTAATTAACCATCATTGGAAAACTATTTGATGTTTTCCAGGTAAAACAAAACTTATCTAGTAAACTAGCATTTCTGTTTCTCACTATAACCTCTGGAAAAACTGTTGAATTTGTGTGCCCATAGATCTGTATAAGAATATACATAGTAGTTTTGTTTGTTTTAATTTTTAAAAATGTATGCATACACAATGTCTATCTGCATGACAAATGGATAAATTGTGATAAAATTACCATGATAATATGTAGCAGTCCAAATGGAAGAATTAACGTCTAGAACCAATAACATGGATGGATTTTAAAAATAGTGTTGGAAGTTCTAGGAGACTACCTCTATAATTATGTCATTCTTATAAAACTCAAAAATAAACAAACCAAATAATTAGTTTTGTAACTTGCATGTTTTATACATAATCTTCATTTTGTATTAAACATTGCTTTAAAAAATAAAACAATCCTGATACATAATTGTTAATTATTTGTATTTTTAAATATTATGAGTAAGTAATTTAAATGCATTTTATTTAAATATCTTAAAAGTGCTCATTTCAAATATTACCACTGTCTTTTTAAACTATCTACCCCAAGTTCTCATTTCAACTGACATATTTAGATTCTATTCTCTAAAATAAATTGCTCATTTTCCCTTTAAAACAGCAATTAAAATTCATCTTTTTGACTGCATAAGACTTTTTGTTGGTAGTTTGTGCTTTAACAAAAACCATATTTAATTTTTTGCAAACTAAAATATAGTAATATGTTTTATCTCATTTAATTTTCAAAACAAACTTTTAAGGTAGATCTATTGATTATTCAAAACTAACTCATGTGTATTTAAATAAAAATAAAACTCAACTTGATTAAACCAAAAAAAATAAGAGAAAATAAATCTATCATTTCAGTTTTTTTTTTTTTTTTCTGGGCTAACATCACTGTAAGGTAAGCTTATCCATATGGTATATAAGATGTCCTTAACAGATCCAAAATTACGTGGTCTTTGCATGTGGGTTGTAGAAATAAAGATTTTGTTTTTAAGATTTACATGTTTCTTGTAATTTACACACTCATGGTTGGAACAGTTTTCCTTGATATTTAGCAGGCTCCGTTTGCAAGAATTACATTTTTTAAATTTTGTTTCTGGATGTAGATTGGATAGAAATGTATGTGAAATGAGGAAATCTGTTCAATGCTTCTGGTTTCTGAGGGCCTTGCATGTTTCTAGTTAAGGAGAAGTGAGTGGTATCCTCATGGCTAATCTCAGAAAAAGAGATACCTTTGCTCTGTCAGCATGGGTACATCAAACCTCATCAAAGTCTTTATCCCCAGCAGGACATTGCTGAATTATAAAGAGCAGTTTCTTTAGAGGTATGGGACTGGAGCCAGACTCTTTGTAGATCTATGAGTGCATGGGAGGAAGTCGAGACATAGAGAGGGCAGTAGAGTCTACTCTCTCAAGAGAAGTGAAACAGAAGAGAAACAAGTTTAGAGAGGGATATGAGGTTAAGGGCATTGCTACAAAAAAAAAAATGACAGTGTTAAGATTGGAAATAACATATTTCTTAGCTATTGTGCTGCCAAGTTAGATGATTATACAACAATTACTTAATAGGCTAGAAATTAGATAACTTAATAGGAAATTGATTTTAGGCTTAGGTCAGCAAAATGACAAATCAATCAATCAATCAATCAATCAATCAAGAAAGTCATGGATTTGGGTATTTAGACCAAAGAAGTTGAAGTTATACATTTCATGTTCTTGGTCACTTTAGGTATTGAACAAAGCAAGAAAGTAAAAACTGACAGACTGAAAGACAGCATAAATTTAAAGAGATGTTATAGTGATTATACAAGAATGAATATTCCATAATAGTTACTTATTTTATTTTAATTGCTAGATTCAAGAAAAAAGTGTTAGATGAATGGCATGACCCTCAAAACAAGAAGATGTGCTATTTAATTAATTGTCTGCAAAACAGTGAAAGATAGATAATGAAATAAAAGATGGAAAGCTTCCTCTCTCTCTCTTATGTTGTATCCTTTCTGTTCTATTAAAGTATGAGAGAATAAATAGCCTAATGATAACACTGCTACAGGGAAAATTGTCCTCAGATAAAATTAACATTAAAAATTAAAGATGTGTGGTAAGGAGGAAGACAATTATTTTTTCTTAAATATTCTCTGATACTTTCCCCAGCATTCTATCCTAGACTCTGTTTTCACTTTTTGCATCATCTCTGCAGGTATCATTCACTACAGTGGCAATATTTGTAATCTTCGTTTTGTAACTTTCAATTAATTATCTCAGGCCAGATGTCTCTCCAGAGTCCAGGTCTATTTTTCTGAATATCTCCCTGCTATCTAGAAAGATTCCAGAGGGACCCAAAACTCCACAGTTCCAATATCAAATTCATAATACTATATTGTTTCCAACTTGTTCCTCTCATTTATCATAATCATGATAATTGATACCACAACCCCTTACTCTGAACAAATGAGACATGCATTTATGTAACTCCTCCATCATACCCCTCTCACATATCTCCAAAAGCTAAAAATTCCACATAATTAATATGTGAATCATATATTGTTTTTCCATTTCTGCCAACATTAACTTTGCTCAGCCATGAATTTTCACCTGGTTTATAAAACAGTTTGATTTTTGGTGGGAATTTCTGGCTTTCCACTGTCAGTCCTCTGTGGCTTATTTTTATGCTGAAGTTTAGAGGTATTGAAAAATCTTATTTTTAATTAAATATCATCAATCTAAAATCAAACAATGACTTTTAATTATCCTCAGGATAAATCTTAGAAGCTATATCATGGTGAAGGAGGAATTCCATTTCTATTACCTGCTTGCTTCAGTTTTAGAATTTGTCTTCTCAGACTTTTCATAGTCAAATTTCCAGACACATTATACAAGCTGAGTTATTAGAACATTTCTTGCCTTAGCTGTTTACACATTGTTTCCTCTGCTAGAATCACATGCAAGCATTTATTCATCATAGTAATCGTGATTTCTATAGCAAATATTTTTTACTTTTGTCTTTGCCTTTGCATCTGTCTTCTGTATGTGTGCATTCATATGGAATATTTATTGCCACTGAATTATAAACTCTTTATAAAACTTATGGTGCCTTTGTATTCTCAATATCTAAGGCATTGGTGATTTTTGACATTTATTTAAAACATACTTTGATTTTCAAAAACAGAGTAGAAATGGTTAGTATGAAAGAAAAATCAGTACAAAAGCACAAGTATCAGAATAAAATTATTTAAAAAGGGAGAGAATAAGGAATTTAATAGTCTTGTAACTAAGCCATTGTTTAATACCAATGCCTGTTTTTGTTTACTGTTATGTTTGTTGATGGAGAATCTAAGATATGAATCTGATGAATCCATGCATTTATATAATCTTTATTTAATATTCCAGAAATAAATGTTGTTAGCTTTTGTTTAAGATTTCACATCCATAGCATTTAATTTAAGCTAGTCGTAAAGATGCTGACCTCTTAACAGAAATAAACACCTTAAGTGATGAACATTAAATAGTCAAGTGTGGATGCAAATTCAAATAAAATGTCAAGATTTTAATTTTTAATAACTTAGTAGATGATGATTCCCAGGCAAAGAGGAGGAAAAGAGGAGAAGCAGCAGAAGATAGAGAGATTAAAAAACAGGATCAAGAGGAAGGTGAGTGCATTAGTCCATTTTCACACTGCTATGAAGACATATCTGAGACAGAGTAATTTATAAAGAAAAGTAGTTCAATTGACTCACAGTTCTGCCTGACTGGGGAGGCATCAGAAAACTTGCAATCATAACAGAAAAGGAAGAGGCACACCTTATATAGTGGCAGGTGAGAGAGTGTGTGTCAGTGCAGGAAAAACTACCATTTATAAAGCCATCAGATCTCATGAGAATTCACTCACTATCATGAGAACAGCATGAGGGGAACTGCCCCCATGATCTAATCACTTCCCACCAAGTATCTCGTTAAACACCTGGAGATTACCATTCAAGATGAGATTTTGGCAGAGACACAAACCTAACCATATCAAGGAGAAACAGGAGGAGGAGGAGAATAATAGAGAGGAGGAAGAGAAAGAGCTTCCAATGAAACTATTGAAGTTGACTTTGAAGTAGAATGTGTAAACAATATATAGTAAACTATTGAAAATACAAGAAGCTGTCAGAACAAATTATTCCTAAGAATTTATATTTGAGAATCACTTGTTTAAAATGATTATTGACATCAAAAGGCTATAATAAATTACTGTGGTATTTAATAGGTGTTATCTTTTACTTCAGCTAAAAATAAAGTACATGATGGCAGATTTTCAAATTCTCTTTGGAAGTAGGTAATTCCGGTACATACTTTTCTGTAATATTTCTAAATATTATTAGATGTAAATGAAGATAATTACATGTACACAGTGTCATAATTCTAATAATATTTGTGTAATAACTATACTATGTATTGAACATTGTGCTCACTACACGTTTTACTCTATTTATTCTTACAAGTCTCAACAATCCTATAAGCCTTATAGGCATAGTTAAATTAACTAAATGTCCATTGACATGAAGCTAGGAAGTGGTGGGGTGACAATCTGAAGTTGAATAAATTTTCTGTAGAGCTGCTGTAGTAACGGCATGCATAGTGAAATGCCGTTTTTGGACTCCCATCTTCTTCATTCAGTCACATTGCTCTCACTGTACTTTGATTCCATGAATGTGATGGAAAAAGCAATGATAAACAGTCGTACATACTAAGTACCTGGGAGAAGGAATCCTTGGAGATGCAGAACATATTTAATTCAAAGAAATGACAAGAACTATCTTAGAATAAAATAATTCAACAAATAGTAAAACAAATGGTTTTTATGTTTTATTAAGTGAGATCCTCAGGAAGCAGAGAATGAATTCCAAAAAGCTTTTACTAAAAGTTGTACTTACTGGGTAGTATGTGTACCAAAGGGTAAATCCTAGGGCTGAGTAGTTCATAAAATTCAATAAATTTATTAATAAAATAAGATTTCCACAGAGATAGTTCTTGGTGTACTAATATATTATTGATTTGTCAGTTCCTATTGTTCTTCTGTTTACTGGCTAATTGACTTGGAACAAGATTCCAAGTATTTGTCACATATATATTAGATATAGATATATAGGTGTATAGCACTGCCCCCATGTGTGTGTGTGTTTATGTGTGTGTGTGGGTGTGTGTGTATAGTATCTGTGGCATACAGTTATTTGTGGGAATTAGGTTACACTACGCATATACTATGTGTTATATTCCTTATCACACAATAAATTCATAATAAATATTGATTTGATTGTTGTTTTAAATGTTTATGTTTGACACTTTGCAATTTCTGATCTAAAAGTCATCAATTCTGCAAATATCCAAAGGCCTTGGTTTGGGCCTGGGCTTCTTCCACACTGATGTTATGACATGACTGGCAAAAGCACATATTTGCTCTCAGTCTCAGTTTACTCATTTCTAAATGGAGAAAAGTTATTTTATCTGTCAGTATTATTGGAAATGTGTTTTAATGTAGAAATAGGAATAAAAGAGTTAAAGCAATATCATCATCATTTTGTCATCGTTATCATTTTCCTGGAAGTAGTTAATTGGAGTGAAGCATGTAATTGACTTTTAATGCAAAGCAGGTTGTGCTCTCTTCCAGTTGTCTGACACTTAAATCACAACTAGATAGTCTCAGTAAAATGAGGACAGGTTTTAAGTGGTATGATGAGAATAAATGGATTTTCTAGTGGTCTTACAGGTCAATTAAGTTTTTAAAGATCTAAGAAGAAATGTGACTAGATACTGCAAAGACTTCTCCCTAGATCATCTCTAACAATATATTTCAGTAATGCTTGATTACTTAAGCTTTTATTACAAAAATGTGTATTGTAAAATGCTTTTCAATATTCCACCATCACGGGGATATGTAAAGTGTGTTTTTAGCTTTCTTACTTATAGTTTTAGATGTGCAGCCATGTGCACATCTGTGGGTAACATGCAAATGTGTGTGTAATAATGCTTGATGATACTTACAATGTCATCATGTGCTAAAATGCTTCTGGTTCATGTACCACAAAATCACAGATGGGAAAATTTGGGTAATCTCTATTGGTAATCAAGGTGAGAAAAATTTAGTCTCAATTTTGGGAAAAATTTGCATTGGTATTCGTTGGCTTTTGGCAATTTTATTTGAATCAAAAATTACATAACAGACTTGGATTTAGACCATGAAAAATACAAAAATAATCTTGTTTTGCAAATTTTTTTTTTTGTCCTAGCTCTTAAAAACTTAAGAGAGGGATTAATATGAAAATACCAAAGTACGAAAAATTTCCTAAACTTTTTTCTGTAATAAAAATAAGAATAAATTCAATTACATGTATTTTCATTTACTAAACATTCAAAACTTAATTTATTATGACTGGGTGAATGCTTTCATTATCTATTAAATTATTAAACATTTTTATTATTAATTTTTTTATAATTTCTCTCAACATGCCAATCATCTTTACTGAAAAAATTGTTTGTCTGAATATTATTAAGACAAAAACGCAAACTTGGAACAATTTCAATGACATCTGAACAGCAAACTCCTTTTATTAGGATGAAGCATCTTTGGTTGGGAAGAAATTTCATAGATTTTTAGGCTATTTTTTTGTTAAATTATATGTTTCAGTACATGGTAGCCCAACACTTCATGAATGTACTACTGAATTCTGATCAATAATTAAATATAGTTTTGCTACAAGTGAATACATATTTATGTGGCTTTGTGTTATCAGGACTATTAAGATGAAGGGACCGTAGGACAAGCTGCAGATGGAGTTCAGCTTGTGCAAGCACCTCATATAAGTAAGAGGTATGTGGATGAGAAAATAAGCTGGGCAGAAGATAACAAGATGGATGTATTAGTCAATGTAAAGTCAGAAAATGGTTCTTTATGGTAAAATCCTGGCATTCAAGTAATCACAACAATTATTTGAAAACACAGTTTACTTCTATAGCCTAGTGAAAGAGACTTGCATTAATCAATTTCACACAAATGTAACATCTCAAACCATAATAAGGGATAAAAGGAAATAAGCAGCATATTATAAGCATGTATAAGAAGAACATCTGAACTTGTCTGAGAATCTGGTAAAGTCATTCTAGAGTGAGTGATTTGAGTTGAAATATGAACAAATGCCATCTGTATACAGAGAATATTTCTCATATATTTTGTTTATTTCAGGGAATATTCATTTTATTTGAACCTTATGCCTCCCCTATGTTGTGCTCTAAAGTTTTGGTACAAATAGGAACACCCACCCTCAGGAAAGTTAACTTTCTGTCCACACTGCTGAGTCCCTAACTTGAGGAATGTCTGTCATCCATGAGAAACATTTCTTTCAGTTTACTTATAGACTTAAACAATGTAGGCACTCAATATCAGGTGCAGATCCCCTGTCACATGATTAAGAAAAACATTACTTTTACGACATTGTGAGTTTTGTCTTCATCTGTTTCCCACAAGCCAGCTGAAATTCTGCTTCCTATCTTTCTTTCTTCATACCTTGACCTTTTCAAGCAGAGTGTACTTTATCTTTGTCCTCTTGTTTCTTGAATAACATTCTTGCCGGCCTCCTCTGTTGCATACTTTGGCTAATTATTTTCTATTATCTGCCTGATTGTTATTGAACTTTCTTCATATATATAAAACCCACTTTCCTGCCACTAAAGTTGTCATTCTCTGATTCCTACATATGAACTAAGATTTGTGTAAGATAATCTATTAACACTCACTCTGGTCTGGATTCTGTTCTACATGGCGGTAATTTAACATCAAATGCCACACACTAGCTGACGTTTTCAGAATTATTTATTTATTTATTTATTTATTTTTTTAATTTTTTTTTTTAAAGAGAAAGAGAAAGAATAGGAAGGAGGAAAAAGGAAGAGAAAGAGAGAGAGAGAATGGGGAGGAGGGAGAAGGAAAAGAAAGAGGGAGAGAGAATGGGAGTATTGCTTTCTTGCCTATGCTAGAATGCAATTTAGTAATGGGTATTGAAAACCTCTTTAATACTGATAATTATACTTAATGATGTAGTCAGGAAGGAATAAGGGAAGAAGATAACAAACAAACAGCCAACCAATATTTAATTTAAACCTATGAAATGCTATGCGATTACTGAGGAGTGATTTACTTCCAATTATATAGTCACCTTTGGAATAGGTGTGAGGTGGTAATGTATGTTTTGTGTATTTGAAGTGGAGAGTTCTATAAATGTTTATTAAGTTTACTTGTTCCGGGTCTGAGTTCAAGTTCTGAATATCCTTGTTAATTTTCTATCTCGTTGATCTATAGAATCGTTAGCTCTTCTTGTTGCATTGATCCTTTTGCCATTATGTAATGTCATTCCTCGCCTCTTTTGATCTTTGTTGCTTTAAAGTCTACTTTATCAGAGGCGAGAATTGCATCTCCTGCTTTTTGTTTATTCGTTTATTTTTACTCTCTGTTTGATTGGTAAATCTTCCTCCTTCTCTCTGAGTCTTTGTGTATTGTTGCATGTAAGATGGGCCCGGATGCAGCATACCGATGGGTTTTGGCTTTTTATCCAATTAAAATATATGTAAGTTTAATACCGGCGTTTGATGCTAGCTGGCTGTTTTGCCCATTAGTTGATGTAAATTTTTTATTGTGTTAAAGTTCTTTGCTTTTTGATATATTTTTGGAAAGGCTGATATTGGTTGTTCCTTTATATGTATAGTGCTTCTTTCAGAAGCTCTTGTAAAGCAGGCCTGGTGGTGGTGAACTCTCTAAGTACTTGTTTGTTCGCAAAAGATTTAATTTTTCCTTCGCTCATAAAGCTTAGTTTGGCTGGATAGGAAATTCTGGGTTGAAAGTTCTTTTCTTTAAGGATGTTAAATATTGGTCCCCACTCTTTTCTGGCTTGTAGGGTTTCTGCTGAGAGATCTGCTGTAAGTCTGATAGGTTTCCCTTTATGGGTAACCTGACCTTTCTCTCTGGCTGCCCTTAGTATTTTCTCCTTCATTTCAACCCTAATAAATCTGGCGATTATGTGCCTTGGGGTTGGTCTTCTTGAAGAATATCTTTGTGGTGTTCTCTGTATTACCTGGAGTTGAATATTACCCTGCCTTGACAGGTTGGGAAAATTTTCCTGAATGATATCCTGAAGAGTATTTTCCAACTTGGATTCATTCTCTTCATCACATTCAGGTACACCTATCAAACGTAAATTAGGTCTTTTCACAGAGTCCCATATTTCCTGGAGACTTTGCTCATTCCTTTTCATCCTTTTTTCTGCATTCTTGTCTTCTCGTTTCATTTCACTGAGCTGGTCCTCGACTTCTGATATCCTTTCTTCTGCTTGATCAATTCGACTGTTTAAACTTGTGCATGCTTCGTGAAGTTCTCGTGTTGTGTTTTTCAGCTCCATCAATTCACTTATATTCTACTCTAAATTGTCCATTCTCGTTAGCATTTTGTCAAACCTTTTTTCAAGGTTCTTAGTTTCTTTGCATTGGGTTCAAGTTCTTTTAATTCACAGAAGTTTCTTATCACCCACGTTTTGAAACCTGCTTCTGTTATTGGAACACACGTGTAATCTATTAAGCCTTGTTCCGTTACTGATGAGGAATTGCAATCCCCTGTAGAGGGAGAGGCATTCTGATTTTGAGTATTCTCTACCTTTTTACGCTGGTTTCTTCTCTTCATTATATATTTGTCCATCTGTCGTCTTTATAATTACCGACTTTCTAACTGGGTCTCTGACGTCCAACTTGTTGATTCCCTGCGCCAAAATCTGAGCAATCCACTGAGCTGGCCAAAACAGCGGTGTTAAGATTGATGGTGCTTTTCTGCCCGGGAATCTCCGGACTCTGCACCAAGAACTGGCGTGCTAAGGCACCAGCAAAACCGCCACGCCGGCCACAAGAGTCGCCCTGGCGACCCGTGGAGCTCCTCCACTGGGAATCTCCTGGTCCGTGAGCAACTAATATTCGTCTGAAAGTGTGGCGTCCTCTCGTTCTCTGCGCTTTCACTGGGACGTACGTGCCCGAGCTGCTAGTGATCAGCCATCTTGGATCTCTCTTCAGAATAATTTATAAGAAAAATTTCTATAAATATTTTCTTATTGAAATTCCCAAAACACATCACAGAAATATAAAATAATTAGGAATACATAATTTCTAAACAGATTTGATGTTTTAAAAACATCTGTAAAAATACTTTAGGTGAGGTGGCTTCTAGAATTGAGGCAATGAGAACTCCACAACAGTCTCCTGAGCAAAGCAATTATAACTGATAAAAAATAATTTTTTAAAAAATATTTGAAGTGTTAAAATTTTTTAAGGGACTATAGAAGATAAATAAATTTTTATTCAAGAAAATCTACTGAATTTTTTTTTTTTTTTGAGAAAGAGTCTTGCTTTGTTGCCCAGTCTAGAGTGCAGAGGTGGGATCTTGGCTCACTGTAACCTCTGCCTCCTGGATTCTAGCAATTTTCCTGTCTCAGCCTCCCAAGTAGCTGGGACTACAGGCATGCACCACCATGCCTGGTTAATTTTTGTTTGTTTAGTAGAGACGGGATTTCACCATCTTGTTTAGGCTGGTCTCAAAATCCTGGCCTCAGGTGGTCCACCCACCTCAGCCATCCAAAGTGCTGGGATTTCATTCATGAGCCACCATGCCTGACCCAATCTACTGAGTATTAATAAAAGCAGCTGTAGTCACTGGCATGAGCTATGACCTGCTCCCCAAATCCAGCTCAATAATGCAGAGGCACTAAGCAGTTCTTCTACTCCCCTCAGATCTCAATCAAGGTCTGTGGCATTTCCCATTCCCACACACAGAAAGGCTGCACATGTTCTTCATCTTTTCCTGTTGCATGACCCAGAAGCTCTACTCCAAAAAAGAGCAGATGAGAAGCCTAGGGCTCTCTTCATACACACAGGTTTACTGAGAAAGCAGAAGCTCTACCCCAGGCATGGCAGTTATTTAGGTTAAAAAAGGTATGGCAGACATATGTTCACTAGGTCACAGAAAATATTAAATATAAATTAAATTAAATAATTTAATTTAATATTAATTAAGCTGAAAATAGATGGTGACTGTGCCACAGCTCCTTTTGGGAATAACAATGTAATACCCTGACAAGGGACAAGTCTTCAAAGGACAGAAATTTGGGCAGTGCACCTTATGTCCACTTTGTGTGGAAGATAAAGTAGCTCAAGTTTGGAATACATCCAAATGCACAAACTGTTGCAAACACTTGGCCTGTTGGTCAGAGGCCTGGAGGAAAAAGATTGGAAAATAGAAAATGAAAATATTAGATATAAGCTTATAGGAGGACGAGCCAGTAATGGTCACAAAACATAAAGATGGCTGTATTGCATCTAAATGCCTACCAGAGTTCAACCATTTTGAAAGAGACACTAAATTATCAAATAAAATGACTCAGTAAATTTATATCAACCCACTTCTGTTATTGATCACTCAGAACAGGAATACTAGGTAGATGAAATGATACAAAGGGGCAAAACTGTAGTGTCTACATAAGACAAGTCTAATCAAGTAACCGACACTTTCAAGTGTCTAATCTTCCAGAATGAGAAATGGGCATTGAATAACCAATATATCACTGTTCCTCAAAGATACAAGACAGATTTTGGTGATAAAATGATTAAATTTGAACTTTCCCACACTGAAATAGGATAGAAATTAATTTTCACTGAAATCACTTCTTACTTTGCACTTGAGTTTGTTTTTCTTGCCTAAAATCCCTTAACCAGCATCCCCAACTGAGGACTCATAGTGTGTTTGATTCACCAAAACAACTTCTCCCATGATATTGCATCAGATCAAGGCACTCACAATGAGAACACATGGACACAGAGAGGGGAGCACTACACACTGGGGTCTGATGGGGGAAAATAGGGGAGGGACAGCGGGTGGTGGGGAGTTGGGGAGAGATAGCATGGGGAGAAATGCCACATATAGGTGAAGGGGAGGAAGGCAGCAAATCACACTGCCACGTATGCACCTATGCAACAATCTTGCATGTTCTTCGCATGTACCCCAAATCCTAAAATGCAATAAAAAAAATAAAAATAAATAAATAAAATAAAAATATTGTCAAGAGAGTCAGGATCAAGAAAACAATGGGACAATCAAAAAGAGTGGTGAACAGTCTATTGAAGTCACAGCACATTTCCTCAAGTTAGGGACTCTGCAGTGTAGACAGAGGGTGGATGTTTCTATAGCTTTCCTGAGGCTGGATGTTTCTATAGCTGAGTGTTCAGTTTTGTAACAATGTTCTATGAAGAGGGTCATCATTGTCTGGAATGCTGTGTATGTGCTAAATCAATTGCATTAAGCACTCCTATATTCTGATATGTATATACATAAGTCCAGTAACCAAGGCACAGATGCAGAAATTGTCCCACTTGCCATCATTTCCTTTGACTTGCTGAAGGAATCTGTGATTTTATCTTTATAACTCTGTGCTCTGTAGAAAAAGAATCCTGTTTCTCAAAAGAGGAACATTTCCATTAAGGACCAATGCAAGAAACAATCCTACTGAATTTTAAGCTATTATAGCTCTTGTCTGGTCACTTTGCACATCTTGTGGCAAGAATTCAGCAAGCAAGTCAATGAATCATCAAGCTGAATGGTTAATTAATTGTAATCATTAGGAGGAGAGGAGGTAAGACAGGGATAAGTGTATTTGCTAATCAACCCTAAAAATTACTGATACTGTTTTAAATATTTATCCCCTCCAAATCTCATGCTGAAACACGATCCTCAATTTTGTAGGTGGGGTCTGGTGAGAGATGTTTAGGCCATGGAAGTAGATCCCTTATGAGTGGCTTGATGGCTTCCCAGGAGTAATGAGTGAGTATTCACTCTATTAGTTCACATGAGAACTGATGTTAAAAAGAACTTGACACTTTCTCCTCTCTCTTTCCCTTGCTCCCTCTCTTGCCATATGATATGCCTGCTTCCTTTTGCCTTCTCCCATGACTGAATGCTTCCTGAGGTCTTATAAAAAGCAGATGGCTATTGGCACCATGTATCTTATAGAACCTGCAGAACTGTGAGCCAAATGAAACTCTTTTCTTTACAAATTACCCAGCCTCAGGTATTGCATTATAGCAAGGCAAAATGGCCTAGTACAATTTTCTTCCCCAATTTTGGTGGTAAATGAAAAAGCACAGCACCATTGGCTTGAAAAGGGCACGTTAAACAGAGGATTGAAACTCTCAAGGATGAGTCTTGATCATCCCACCAGGTGAGCCATTTTGATCACAGAAGTGTGGCTAGCTAAGTGTAAAGGGAATTTCCAGAGGCAGAGAAGGAAAACAATGTGTTGGCTTCTGTACCCATGAATCAAATGAAGTAAGTGGATCTAAGTAGCACAAGCAAGGGACTTCATATACATTTTGCTGTTCAAGTCAGATAGCAAAGCCTCATCTAATTTAGTACTGATTTATTATTCTGCCTGGTCAGAAGGTTGTCATCTGAGAGCTGAGCCTTATTCAGGAATTGTTTTTGCTAAAGAGTGTCATCTGCCCTTTGTTCATGTTCTCTTTCTCAGTTAACCAATATTCAGTGACTTCTGGACACCAGGATATAAAGACCCAACCTTCTCTCTGAAAGTTGGTCAAACTCTAAAAGGCCCTATTAGCTTCAAACATTCTCATGTTGGCGGAGGAATTGCTTTAACTGCAGGACTACACAATGACTCCTTCAATTCATTTCATTTTCTTTCAATGTGTTGATATCAAGAGCATCCATAATAAATTTCCTGCCTATATAAATTTATTTCAGCACTGTTTGCAGGAGATACAGGAAGACAGGTCCCCAGATGGCCATGATCACTCAGCTCTCCCACTCTTCCTTTCAGTTATTGGGCAGAAATCTACTGAGAGTGCAGCATCTTCCAATAAAGAGGAAATGCACGCAACTACCCATGCTGAGTCCTCTTTACTCAAAAAGCAGGGTGTTCTGCAAACCTTGAGCTTACTGTGCCAAGTTGCATCCAGGATATTAAAACCAGGGCATAGTACTTTTGGAGTTTCTTAGTCAAGCACACTTTTCTTGCTTATAAATTATTCAGTCTCAAAATTCTGTTACAGCAACACAAAATGGACTCAGACAGAACCCTTGCAAGAGAACCTGTGACACTTTCCAAAATTAGCATCTTCTTTTAATCAGACATCCCATAATGCATAAAAATAGACCATGTGCCTTTAAAGCTGATCCACACAGCATGCCATGAAGATCAGTGAAGGGATTTATCTATCTGTATTGAAAGTAAAGATGCAAAGTGTGCATACTGAACCAGATCCTTCCTGATGTCTATGAGAGATTCATAACAAAGAAGTCTTCTCTATCTGAATTATAATCACTTTAATACAGAAATGTTATAACTCTCTTTGCTATTATTATATTATTTTCTTGCTTTAACTGGCATTTGAATCTTTAGAGATTGGACAATGGTCTACTGAAGGGTGTTGAGTTATTGCATTTTGACCGACAGTCATACTTATCTACTATTGTTATTTACCAATTTTGCTGATTTGGCAATTATATGTTAATTGAAAATTATTTAAATAAAGAGATCCCATTTTTTATTACACATGTATATATCTGTTTTGGTAATCTACAGAGAAAGATAGTTATAAATTAATAAAACTTAAACCCTAGTGAATAATTATTCTTTGATCAGGTTATTAAATATTATTTCACACTGAAATGACTTTTGGTCTTATAATATTTATGAGAAACACTTTCATTTATGTGAAATATTTTCTACCTGGTTTTATGTATTTAAAAAAATTAACTTGACATGTCAAAGAATTTACTATTTATTTTGAACAAACCTACTTCCTCAGAATTTTCTGTTTGAACTGTTTTTCTTTTCGTTACTAACAAGGATTACATTATTGCCATTATAAATCAGTTAATAAAGAATATGTGCATAGGAGTTATTTGATAGATGTTACAGTTTGTAGGTCTTATCTTGAATGCAGATAGTACTTGGAGAAATTATCCAGAGGACAATGAATAAATAAGTGTTTGGGCTCTTTAATCTGTAAGATTACTTTGCAATCCATAAGTTAACTGTGTAGCAGTTTAATTATTTCTTTCAAAATAGTATTATAATATCATTTGTACAAAATTTTACTGTCTTCTGCCATAACTATGTCTTTTATATTAACCTTTATTGTTCACATGATAAAGACAAAGAAGAAAAAATGAACCTCATAACTAAGGCATACTATAAAATCCCAGTCTAATATAAGGCTCAGAAGAATCTATGCTAGCACAGTGTTTACTAGGAGTATATTCTGTTACAAAACAGACAATTCTGCCCTGGAAAAGATTTATAGAGGGATGCAAGTATCAGGGAAAGTGATATTGTTAAATGTAATAGAACATTTATATGTTATAGAATAAAAATAATAAACTTTATGTTATTTATCTGAATATGTGCTAGTGTTTCATATAAATTATTTTACATCTCTTCTAGTAAACAATTGAGTTAGGTACTTTAAATTTTTCCATTTTACAAATGTAGGACAATGGAGTTTAGAAATATTATAAGATATATTGCCCAAGGCATGTCTCTAAGTGGCTGCATAGAGAATTAAATTCTATTACTCTGACTTCAAGTTAATGTTCTATTCTGAACTGGCTGATAAATATACATATAATTGAGTGTAAAACAAATTCTTAAACATGTGGAAAGAAAAAAATAAAAGAAAACAACAGGGGTAAGTGAGGGAGAAAGATAAAAGGAGGATAAGAAGGAAGATGAGATGGTTGGAAGGAAGATTTAAAAATGAATGGAACAAAGGAGAGAGTGAGGGAGAGAAAAAATGTGCGATCAAATGATCAAAATTTCATGAGTATAAAAGTGATTTTAAGGACTTATAAATGTTGAATGAAAACATTCTTGCACCAACAATTTGGAATGTTTTTCATAACCTGAGCATCTGTTAAAGCATATATGGAATGCTGTGAATTATATTTAATTTTTTTCACCATCTTCCATTTACTATGAAAACATTATTTCATTAGTTCTCAGAACTCTAAACCAAATTTTGGCAATTTGGTTAGAGTGTGGTCCTTCAATATTATTTTTGCTGCTACATATTAATAAAAATCTCAGGTTTCTTGTTTCTTTTTTTGCTTGTTATTATTATTATACTTTAAGTTCTGGGTACATATGCATAACGTGCAGCTTTGTTACATAGGTATACACATGCCACGGTGGTTTGCTGCATCCATCACCCCATCATCTACATTAGGTATTTCTCTTCATGCTGTCCCTCCCTTAGCTCCCCATCCCCCAATAGGCCCCCGTGTGTGATGTTTCCCTCCCTGTGTCAGCTCCTACTTATGGGTGAGAATATGCAGTGTTTGGTTTTCTGTTCTTTGGTCAGTTTGCTGAGAATGATGGTTTCCAGCTACATCCATGTCCCTGCAAAAGACTCATCCTTTTAATGGCTGCATGGTATTCCATGGTATATATGTGCCACATTTTCTTTATCCAGTCTATCATTGATGGGCATTTGGATTGGTTCCAAGTCTTTGCTATTGTAAACAATGCTGCAATAAACATGGCTGTGCATGTGTCTTTATAATAGAAGGATTTATGATCCTTTGGGTATATACCCAGTAGTGGGATTGCTGGGTCAAATGCTATTTCTGGTTCTAGATCCTTGAGGAATGGCTATGCTGGCTTCCACAATGGTTGAACTAATTTACACTCCCACCAACAGTGTAAAAGCTTTACTATTTCTCCACATTCTCTCCAGCATCTGTTGTCTCCTGAATTTTTAATGATCATCATTTTAACTGGCATGAGACAGCATCTTAATGTGGTTTTGATTTGAGTTTTTCTAATGACTTGGGATGATGAGCTTTTTTTCATGTTTGTTAGCTGCATAAAGGTCTTCTTTTGAGAACTGTCTGTTCATATCCTTTGCCCACTTTTTGATGGGATTCTATTTTTTTCTTGTAAATTTAAGTTATTTGTAGATTCTGGATATTAGCCCTTTGTCAGATGGGTATACTGCAAAATTTTTTCCCCATTCTGTTGGTTTCTGGTTCACTCTAATGATAGTTTCTTTTGTAGTGCAGAAGATCTTAAATTTAATTAGATCCCATTTGTTAATTTTGGCTTTTGTTGCCATTGTTTTGGTGTTTTAGTCATGAAGTCCTTGCCCAGGCCTATGTCCTGAATGGTATTGCCTAGGCTTTCTTCTATGGTTTTTATGGTGTTAAGTCCTATGTTTAAATTGTTAAGCCATTTTGAGGTAATTTTTGTATAAGGTATAAGGAAGGGATCCAGTTTAGGCTTTCAAAGATGAAGGGTCACAAATTCTATCACCTATTTGCTGTTGTGTTTTTCATACTTCATGCCAAGGTTTTCCATAGAATTGTATGTACTCTTTGTATGACCTATAAGAAATCTTAATTCATGATGCCACATATTAAATACTGAAGCCATTTGTTATGTATCACTTGAGTTTTCTCTTAAAACCAGTTTATATTTGCAGCAATTTTACTTACAAATGGTTTTTGTTTGTTTCCTCTTCTTGTTTTAAGTTTCCAATAAACATAATGAGTTACTGATTGCAGAAACCTCTCGGGTTCTATCACAGGAAATGTTCAAGAGACTTTTTAGAAAACAAAGTATATTTCTCCTTATATACATGAAACATCATTGTGGAATAGTTTAAACACTTCAGATTGAGAAAACTTGCACGTGGGACTATGCATTAAAGGAATCACAGTGGGAAATTCCTCTACAATTGGACATAATTAGACAATGCAAGTCTAGAATTTGAACTGATATTCTATCAAATGATACTTTTTCAGTACTTGAAGGGAGAGTAAATTTTGATGTGGAAGAGATGTGAATGTAGCAGTCCAGAAAGCAGAGTGTGGTTTCCAGTCTCCAGGATGGCCCCTTATGATCTCTGCCTCTTGGTATTTATGCCCTTTGAGTAGTCTCATCTCACATTGTATCAAGGTTGGTCTATGTGATCAACAGAATATGACACAACTGAAAGTATGTGACTTCCAAGGCTGGATTATAAAAGACATTGTAACTTCTGTAGCACACTCAGGATCACTTTGGTGAAAGCCAGCTGCCATGTCAAGAAAGTACTCCAGCAGAGAATGAACAGTTCCACATGATGAGGGACTAAAGCCTTCTGACCACCATCGGCACTAACTTCCCGGTTGTGTGAGGCAGTTACCCTAGAGTGAATCCCTCAGGTTTTCAGTTAAGCTCTCAGTTGGCTTCAGGTACAGCTGATATCTTAACTGTCCCCTTCTAAGAAACCCCAAACTCAAACCACCTCACTTAATTCTCTCCAATTCCTGACCCTCGGAACTGTTTTAGGTAATATAAGCTGCATGCTTTGTAACATTTTATTGCACAGCAATAGAAAACTGAGATAGATGTGGAAGGTCTAAAGAGACTGAGGCAGTGGGAATGCTAGATTAGATACAATATGTAAGATTAAAATATATTCTTCACCTAGGCCATTGGGAATGCAACAGTGAGAAGAGTACCACTACTTAACACCGCTAAGAAGTTTATTACTGACTCCCTCTGCTGGCTTGGACTGACAGCAGGTCACAGATCTGGGTCGTTTATATGCATGGAGAATGATGTCCCTCCCCTAACTCTCCTGACAAGTAATAGCAGCCAAATGCAGGTGCTTAAATGCAAAAAAGCAGAAGGGTTCAATGACCATACTGTCTGGCAAGACTAGAGAGGCAGCCAAAGCATCCTGACCTGCAGAGAGTTTTAAAGATGATTATTAGAGAATAACATGTCTGGGACAAAAGGCTGCCAATACAGTCTCTTATTAACATCTCTAACCAGGAAGAAAAAAAATAAAAATAAAAAAACAGAATAATCAGAAGTCAAATATGTGCTGTAAAATTTCCCCAATACTTCTCCAAATTACTTTGCAGCTCTTTGCACAAGGGGGAGAAATATACCCCACCAAGGACCTTTTAAGTTTACTGAACACAAGATCTGTGCCGACATTTATTTTTTATATTATATTAATTATGTTATTATATTATATTATTTATATTTTTATTGAGATAGAGTCTTGCTCTTTCCCAGGCTAAAATGCAGTGGTGCAATCTTGACTCACTGCAATCGCTGCCTCCTGGGCTTAAGCCATCCTCCTGCCTCAGCCTCCCAAGTAGCTGGGACCACAGGTGTGCACCACCACACACTGCTAATTTTTTGTATGTTTTATAGAGACAGGGGCTCACTCTGTTGCCCAGGCTGGTCTTGAACTCCTGGGCTCAAGAAATTCACCTGCCTTGGCCTCCCAAAGTGCTGGAACTACAGGCGTGAGCCACTGTGTCCAGTCTATGCAGACATTTAAAGCCAGAGTACCGAAACATCACATTGACACAGCCCTCCCCTTGTTAGAATGGTGGCTTATCAAATCTAGGCAATAAATAAAGTTGTGGCTAACGTTTGACTCAGTGTTCACGTGGGGTGAGTAGAATCACTTGGTATATATAATTATGATTAATACACTTGGCAGTTGGAATAACTTGCACATTGGGTCCTTTGTCTATGGGGTAATGCATGTCATAGTGGAGAAGAACAAGCGGCAATCTGAAAATGCCCTTCTCAAACCAATATAGAAATAAAAAAATACAACTTTTTAGTAGTAAAAGGTGGCACTCATAGAGACTTGTGAAAATATTAAATACTTAAATGACATGGCTTGTGGTCTTTGGTTATTGATTATCATCAGTGACTCTGGAAACAGCATGATATACACATGAACAAAGTGACCGCATAGAATGGTAGAAGGAAGGGGCTCTTGCATGAGCACAATTCCCAGTCAACAAGCCTTTCTAAGGTTTACATCCCTAAATAGTCAAACATTCAACTACAGAGAAAATCACTTATTCTGCAATGTGGCAGTGTTCTTTGTGAGACAAGATAGCTACATTGAGACTTTATATCCTGGGAATTTGTAGCAACTCTTTCTCATAGGTAGAGCTATCTATACTGGTATGGTAACTTATTTTGATCTGTAAAAGAAAACGTCAGTTATGCTTGTATTTATACATATTATAAAATTATTTATATTTTAATAACATACATATTAAATAAGTTAACTTTAATAACATACATATTAAAAGTAAAACTGATGTATTTCTAAATATTATATACTAGTTCCATAAATAACATCTGGACAATTCATGATCATAAAATCAACATATATACACTTTGTACATTAAATCCAATACCATGGACTATAGTAAAATGAGACCAGGGAGACGTGATAATATGAATATCTTACTTAAGAAACTATAGTATTTTTTAATATGTTTATTTAAGCCAATAAAATAAAGAATTTAGAGCTGAAGAAAACAAGCAATTTTGTAATAATCTTGCCATTTATTATTACTATGCAGATACCTGTAAAATCAAAACCTCTCCAAGGTTATAACAATGATATATTTACCAATTCCCTGTCCAAACTCTCTTATGGGCAACCCATCAGTCAGGACCAACATCTGAATAACATGTCTTGATCCCCTTTATAGACTAGTGTTTAGCATTTGTGGGCTTGCTAATAGAAAAAAGACAGACTTTAACTTTAGACAAACTAAACCTTACTACATATTAATTTCATGACCTAGAGTAAGACAAATAGACTCTCTCAAGCTCTTAGACCTCATCTATACAGTAATGCAAATACCTATCCTAGACAGCTTGGGGAAGAATAGATATAATTCTCCTGGCATGCAGCAGGAACTTAATAGGTATTATCATTTGTCTTTATTGCTCTTGTCAACCCAGCCATAAAGAGTAATGCAGAAATGATGTGTACAACAGCTTGCAAAAGTATATTTTTAAATAAAGTATTACTAACAAATAATTTACTCTTATCTTTAGTTAGAAAAGCATGAAAAAAATTACCTTAAATATATAAAGACGTGAAACTTTTAACCCTTTTTTCCACAAATGTTTCAAGATTAAGTTTTAAAGGGTAAAATTGTATTGTGGCCTTATTTTTCATAGATATATAGGAGAAAGTGTATAGTAAAATATAACTTTATCAGTGAATCTCTGGAAGTTCTCACAAACTATCAACTAATTTCTTCATGTTTTATTAACAACATCCCAACATAGACATACTGGCACTTCATCTTTTGAATTAACTACTTTTGGCTTTTTTGAGGAGAACGAGAAAGGTTAATAAAAGAGAAAGGTTAATAAAGAGGATATTATCTGAAAATAGAAATAGTAAATATGCTCCAATTGAATTATGCATTACCTATTTTTTCTTATTTAAGTAAAATAGGTATGTGATTTTGTAAATATATTTCTATGAATAATACATTTAAAATGAGCCAAGACCGAGTAAAAAGCACTAGAGGTTTATTCAAACCACTGACTCACAAATATGTAGCATATGTTCTGTGGTATCTCTTAGGAGAATGCTTCAAAGTGTTCTCATTTTATTTGTATATCATCTCTGTTTGGAAGAAAGTAGTGCTATTCTGCATATTTTTTGCTTTGTCCTAGAAATTATGATTACAAAATGAATCTTATGACTCAGAACAAAAACAAGTAAGTGAAAAGCATTTTCTTTTCTGTGTGAGAGCAGTAATTGTCTTGTATCTCTTCACAAACTGAAATAACCTGGGCAATAACAGCACATTTTAATTGTTTGAAAATGTTTAAGCACAAGAAATTGTGGCAAGCAATGACAATGTGAAAAACATATTGACAAGCCATTTATGGTTAGAGACATCTACGATAATATTATATGATCATTTATGGATAAAATGATATCATGATTAACCAGTTTATAATCTACAATTTTGCACATTTAAATTTTAGTGTCACACACAGTCACATGTTATTTTTCCAATTAGAATGTTTAATTACAAGATCATTTACTAGAATTATTTTCCATGTACTATGTTACTTTTTATATATTTGTGTGTATAAGGTAATGGATCGTGAGATTTAAAAACAAATAGATTACACTTGAATTCTGACAATAATATTGAAAATTGAGATTATGCAGACATCACGGAGTGAGATGTAATTGTGAACATGTGTTCACAAAGAGGAATCAATGCTTTCAGTGAATATATTCCACGAGAAGATTCTTTATCTAAGTACATAAAAAATGTTGATGTAATCTGGTTTAACAAGCTAATCAAAATGTAGTGATGATATAATTTTATGTGTGTTGGGAAAGAGGCTAGAAGAAATTAAGGCTTTAGAAAAAAGTTGCAGAGAGTCTGAAAGATATTCCAGTGAAGCTGTCTCATTTGAGCTGACCAGTGTGTTTATAATTTTAGAGCCCAAACCATGATGAGAAATTAGTGTTTTACATGTACAAAAGCTCCCAACCTATATTGCAGAGCTTATTTTCAAAAGTATGTTTAATATATTAAGATATATGCATTTAATTTAAATATTTCTGAAATGTACTGAAAATACATAAGTATTTTTGTGCATATAGATGTGTGTGTATGTAAAATGTATTCCTAAAATTCATTTATTTTGTTATTGTTTATAAAAATAGTATAACTAAGATTCGTCTCATGAAAAAAATAAAATGTACTTTTTATTACACAGGAAAGTGAATTATTAATAATGCATGCTTTGTATACAAAGAAGATACGACAGAATAAGGGAGATATAACACGTTCAACATTTAGGACTCACACATATCTTGTGTGTGTATACGCTTGGTTTGATTATGAAGACAAATGTAATATTGCATTATGAGTAAATCCACATTATAAAATTTAACCACAAAATTAAAATTTAATACGCTGCATTTGATACTAATTTTAGTTAAACAAACCAGAGAAAGAAAAGTTTAACTTATTAACATATACAAGATCAGAAGAGATTGATTTAATCAAACTCACCTTTTGAAACACTCATTTATGATTAAAGGGTAGGGAAATGAACAGAAAGCCATGGATTTTTCATAACTGTCTGCCCAGAATGGTTAGGGTCATCTTTCACTAATCTCTGACTACTTAGGAAATTATCTGTTAGCTGTCATTTGTTCTGTTCAATGTCTTCAGTGGATGTTTAAGACAGAAACAAATGAAATGATATACATTATTGATTCCTGTAAATTTGCACAGAATTTTGTAAGTGATTTGCATACTGCTTAAATGTATAACAAAAAGTAGATATATAAGGATTCAGAAGTCTTCTTGTTTAAATTCAACATTTTTCTCTTTATTTTTGTCCTACCTATAGCTACCATCAATTGGGCTATGTTAAGCAGTGTCAGAAACTTTTAGTTTGAATGTCACAACATAAAAATATCTTAATTATTATATTTTATTACAATAATTATGAATGATTGGAATACTTTTCAAAGAAAATATTTTATATATGTAATTCAATTATATTTTTACATCTTTTGAGTGCATATTGCCTATAATCTATATATTTATATGTTATTAATAACATAGCCAAAGGATATACTGGATGCTTAATCATCTCACTGTTGTGGAGAAGAATAGAGTGGGTGGTGTTCGTTTGCTTTACTTAGTTATTTTCTTCTCTATGGATTATTTCCTTTTAAATAAAGAACTGGGGATGTTATCCAAAGATTAATCCCAAAGTCATCTTTTTTTCTCAGATAACGACTCATCTCTAAACTCCTTTTCTGTACCTTAGAGTATTACCCTTACCTCAACATCTAGACAATTGCCTCAATTATTCATCATATTTTTCATGTTCTTCACAGTCATCATCTTCTATAAATATTTAAAATAATCTCCAGTAAAGCAATTGGTATAATCTTAACTTTTACAGTTTTCTGCTTAAATCTTGAGAAAATCAAAAAATACTAAGAACTGTGAATGTTAATGATCGTTGTTTTAACAATGCAACAAAAAAATTTCAGACTAAAAGTTATGTCAAAAAAAGTAACATTTTTAAATTGATATCAAGACCCTTTTAGAGATTTAAAGAATTAATTTTAAAGCCTGATTTAAAGCTGAGTGTGGCAGTTATGCCTGTAATCCCAGCTACTCAGGAGGCTGAGGCAAGAGAATTGCTCTAACCCCTGAGTTGGAGGTTGCAGTCAGCCAAGATCATGCCACTGCACTCCAGCCTGAGTGACAGTGAGGCTCTGTCTCAAAAAAAAAAAAAAAGAAATCTAGATAGTTGAAAGTACATGAGAGGATGTGCATAGGTTATATGCAAATAATACTCCATTTGTATAAAGGACTTGAGCATTGAGAAAAAATTGTAATTTAACCTAAAACTATGAAGATGATCCTTACACATGCTTATTTTTCCAAAAATTGCATTATCGATAGTGACATTCCTTTAAGGTTTGTACATATTCTTACTCTCAAGATCTTAACTAATTTAGTGAAATACATCTATTTACATTCTATCATTCTATTTAACCTGATATTTCATAACTGACATCTATTATTTTGATTTTCACTAATATTTATACTTAGGAATATATAAGGGAAAATATGGGGTATAAAATCTTAGATAGTCATTTGGAATTAGGGAGCTAGTATTTGTCTTCTGTCATGTTCAATTTAAAAGAAAGTCACCTCATCTCTTGCCTTCCTCTGCCACCAGTAACACCTAAGATTAGTAGTTCTGGGCACTCTTACACTTTGCTCAAATTTCACAGTAACTATCTCTCTGGAAGCACAGAACTCTAATAGTCATGAAGTTATACATCTGTGTCTAGAATTTTAAAACACAAAACTTCTTGGACCTGAGAAAGCATCGAATATAAAACCGTAGGTAGTACTCTAATCAATGGCATTGATTAGTGACAATGTTATGTACTCTGAAGAATATATACTGTAATTCAAAGTTCGAAGAAACTGGGACATACATCATGGTGTATTCTTTAACTGTTGCAATTTTTTCTAAGTTACAAAAGGTAAGATATAGCAATACAATGTTGGAGAGCATAGTCAAATTATTACGAATCATCAAAGAAAATATGCAAAACATTAAAGTTAGTAATACCCTACATGGACAGTTAAAGTTAAAAAACATATGAGAACCTACTCTTGTCTTCATTACGATTTTTGTAGGACCACTACAGCCGAATACTGAAGGAGAGAATCTGTGTTCTTCATTAATAATATCATCTCAGATTGGGTGGAATTACGTCATATAAACTTGATACACACAAATTACATTGAATGTAATTCATCATTGTTCTTGGCAATTACCCCCAATTTTTTGTATTAACCAAAACATACAGAAGGGAGATGGAGCAACATGACTAAATAGAAGACTCCTCTGATTGTCCTATCAACAGGAGGACATCAAATTGAAAAACTATCCATACAAAAAACCTTTATAGAAACCAAAAAGCAGGTGCATGCTTACAGTACCTAATTTTACCTTCATATCACTGAAAGAGGCATTGAACAAAGTGAAAAAGACAGCTTTGAATTGCTGATGCCATCCCTCCCTCATCTCAGTGATTGGGGAATATTGTATTCAAACTCAGAGAGAGAGGCCCTGTGAGAGCAGAAAGCAATACTGGGAAGAACTCAGCCAACACCCAAGGAGGTAGATTTTAGATGAGCCATAGCTAGAGAGGAATCATTCAGCAGAATTTGAGTCTGGCAAGCCTCATCACCGTGGGCTACAGTGGCTAAGGGAGTGCTTGTGCTACCTTTTCCCTAGCCCCAGGTAGCATAGCTCATAGCTCCCAAAGAGACTTTTTGTTCTGCATGAGGAGAGAGAAAAAGTAAAGATGACTTTGTCTTGTAACTTAGATACCAGATCAGCCACAGTAGGATAGGGAAACAGGCAGAGTCATGAGGCCCTGATTCCAGGCCCTAGCTCCTAGATGACATTTATAGACATAGCTTGAGCCAAAGAGAATATTCTTTCTTGAAGAAAAGGACCCAATCCTGGCAGGATCTTTCTGACTAAAGGTCATGGTCCCTGAATAATCAGCAGCAGTATGCAGGTGATATAAACCATGGGCTTTAAGTTTGACTCTGAGACATGTTTGTTTCAGGTATAACCCAGCACATTTCTGCTGCAGTGGCTATAAGGAGAGACTCTTTCTGCTTGAGAAAATTAGAAACAAGAGTAAAAGAGACTTTGTCTTGCACCTTAGACACCAGCTTGTTAGAGTATCAAGTGAGCTCTTGGGGTCTCTAATTTTAGGCCCTGGCACTTGGACAGCATTTCTGGACCCTCTCTGGGTCACATGGGTGCTCAGGGCTCTGAAGGGTGAGTCTCAGCTAGGAAGCATTCATCACAATCTGATTAAAGGGCCCTCAGGCCTGAAGTAAACATCGGTGGTAGCCTGGCAGTATTCCCCATGGGCTTGTGGCAGTGGTGACCATGGGAAAAGAGTTCTCTGCCTGTGAGAAGGGGAGGGATGAGTACAATAGACTTTGTCTTGTGCTTTAGATGTCAACTAAACACCAAGAATATTTAACTCAATGAAGACTACCTCAAAGTATTTAATAATCAAACTCTCAAAGGTCAAGTATAAGGAAAAGATCCTAAACACAGCAAAAGAAAAAAAATAACATCAAATGGAGCCCCAAAATGTGTGGTAGGAGGCTTTTCAGTGGAAACCTTACAGGCCAGGAAAGAGCTGCATGGCATATTTAAGTGCTGAAGGCAAAAAACTTTTATCCTAAAATAGCAGGAAATTTTTTTTTTCAAACATAAAGGAGAAATAAAGACTTTCCCAGAAAAAAAGAAATGCTGAGCAATTTCATTAACTCCAGATCTGTCCTACCAGAAATAATAAAGGAGGTTCTTCAATCTGAAAGAGAAGGATGTTTATGAGCAATAAAAAATCATCTGAAGGTGCAAAACTCACTAGTGAGTACACAGAGAAACAGAGTATATACCACTGTAATTGTGGTGTATAAACTATTCATATCTTAAGTAGAAAGACTAAAAGATAAGCTGAAACAAAATGAAAACTACAACAACTACTCAAGACATAGACAACAGAGAAAGATATAAGTAGAAGCCAAAAAAAGAATGTTAAAAAGTGGAGGGATAAAGTTAAAGTGTGGAGTTGTTATTAGTTTTCTGTTTGTTTGTTTGTTTATGCAATTAGTGTTGTCATTAGTTTAAAATAATGGATTATGTTATTTTCAAGCTTCATGATAAGCTGAAATCAAAGGCATACAACAGACACACAAAAAATAAAAAGCATGAAATTAAAACATATCACCAGAGAAAATTATATTCACTAAAAGGAAGACAGGAAGGAAGCAAAGAAGGAAGAGAATACCAAAAAGCAATCAGAAAAAAAAAATGACAGTGGCAAATTCTTATTTATCAATAATAACACTGAATGGAAATAGAGTAAACTCTCCAATGAAAAAATATAGAGTGGCAGAATGAATTAAAAAAAGATTCAATGACCCCTGCCTGCAAGAAACACATTTCACCCACAAAGACACATATAGTCTGACAATAAAATGATGGTTTACATGGAAATGTAAACCAACAGAGAGCAAAAATAGCTATATGTGTACATAGAAAATATATTTTTAGACAAAAATTATAAACAAAGGCAAAGAAGGTGACTATTTAATGACAAACTGCTAAATTCATCAACATGATATAATAATTATAAATGTATATATACCCAGCACTAGAACACCCAGATGTATAAAGTAAATATTAGTAGAACTGAAGAGAGAGGTACACCTCAGTATAATAATAGCTGGAGACTTCAACACCCAACTTTTGCATTAAACAGATTTTCCAGACAGAAAATCAACAACAAAAAAATCAATCAATATTAATCTGCACTAATAGACCTAATAGATATTTATAAAAAATTTTATCTAATGGCTGTAGAATACACATTCTTCTCCTCAGCCCATGAATCATTCTCAAAGATAGATCATATATTAAGCCACAAAACAAGTCTCAAACAGTTTTTAAATATTGAAATTATAGGTAGCCAAGATGGCCTAATAGAAGCAGCTGTGATCCAAGGCACTCACAGAGAACAACAAAAGCGCTGAGTGAATACAGCACCTTCAAGTGAAATATCCAAGTTCTCACACTGGAACTGATTAGGGAAACAACTTGATCCAAGGAAACAAAGAAAAGTAGGGTGAGACAACATGGAGCAAAGAGAACCCCCACACTCAGCCAAGGGAAGTGGTGTGTGTGACCCTAGAAAACCATGCTTCTCTCATGGATATTTTCAACTTATGGATCAGTAGTTTTCCTTGTGATCCCATACCACAAGGGCTTGACACACAAAGCTGTGTAGAGTCTTGGCAGATCAGCTTCTCAGTCATGTACAAAGAACCAGGAGCTTTACACCTGAGGTCCTGGTGTAAAGGACCTCAAAACAAGTCTGCACTCAAGAACGGTGGGAGGTCTGCACATACCCATAGTAAAGAGGAAGAATCCAGGGAGGTGATCAGTGTTGTTTTCAGGGCCCCACTTCCACAGTACCTCACAAGACAAGACCCACTGGCTTGAATTCCAGCCAGTCACCGGCAACAAGGTAGAGCCTGCCTGAGACCAAATGGAAACCCCAAGGGAAGGGGCAGGCATCATTTCTGCTGTTGGGTTCACTCAAGCATTGCAGCCTATAAGTGATGGAGAGTCTAAAGGGTTTGAATGAGAAAGGGTATCCCTAGTAGTGCAGCACAATGGTTTGGCCAGATAGTGGTCAGACTGCTTCTTTAAGCAGATTGCTGATCAACTTCTCATGGTGGGGGTTCTTCTAGCCAGGGCCTGTGGCCACTCTTACCCACATTCTATGGGGCTGACAGAGTTCTAATTTTTTCCTGAGATAAAGTGCTTGAGGAGTAGGGCAGGCAGCCACCTTGGCCATTCAGACTTCTCAGCCAGTCCAGCACAGCTGCTCTACCAAAAAGCAGCCAGACTGTTTCTTTAAGTGGGTCCCTGATCCCATTTCTCCTGACTGGCTGAGACCTTCCAACTAAGGTCTCCAACCACCTCCTACAGGTTCACTTGGGTTGGTAATAGGTAAGTACACTCCTGAGATGGAGCTTCAGGAAGAGGGGGCAGGTTGCCTTCTTTGCTGTTTTTCAGCCTTTGCTGATGATACCTCCAGGTATGGAAAAAACTGAGGCAACTAGAATCTGGAGAGTACCCCGAGTAACTGCAGCAGCCCTATGAAGGAGTAGCCAGATTTTTAAAAGTAAAACCAAAACAAACACAGCTGGGAACAGTGGCTTATGTCTGTAATCTCAGCACTTTGAGAGACTGAGGTGGCCAGGTCATTTGAGGTCAGAAGTTTGAGACCAGCCTGGCAAACATGGGGAAACCCCGTCTCCAACAAAAAATACAAAAACTAGCCAGGTGTGGTGCCATGGGTCTGTAGTCCCAGCTACTCAGGGAGGCTAAGGTAAAAAGGAACTGGAGGAAGAGGTTGCAGTGAGCCAAGATCATGCCACTACACTTCAGCCTACGTGACAGTGAGATTCTATCTCAAAAAAAAAAAAATAATAAATAAATACATACATAATAAAAGGAAAACAAAGAGAATACACCAACAATAGCAACAACAAAAACTCCATCCAAAGGTCAGCAACTGCAAAGATTAAAAGTTGGTAAGTCCAGAAAGATGAGAAAGAAACAACACATAAATGCTGAAAACTCATAAAGACAGGTACCCTTTTTCTTCAAATGACCATAACACATATCCAGCAAGGAGAGGCTGAGACTGAGATGACTGAAATGACAGAGGTGGGCTTCAGAATATGGATAATAAGCTTCACTGCCTTAAAGGAGCATGTTTTAACCCAATGCAAATAAAAGCTAAGAATCATGATAAAACAATACAGGAGATGGCAGCCAAAATAGCTAGTTTAGAAAGGAACATAACCAATCTGTTAGAGCTGAAAAACACATTGCAAGAACTTCATAACACAATCACAAATACTAACAGTAGGATAGTTCAGGTGGAGGAAAGAATCTCAGAGTCTGAAGACTATCTTTCTGAAATAAGACAAGCAGACAAGAATGGATAAAATAAGAATGAAAGGGAATGAAAAACAAGAAAAACCTTCAAGAAATATGGGATTACTTAAATAGACCAGAATTATGACTGATTGAGATACCTGAAAGAGATGGGAAGAATGGAACCAAGTTGGAAAACATACTTCAGGATAGATATCATCTGGGATAACTTCCCAACCTAGCAAGATAGGCCAACATTCAAATTCAGGAAATGCAAAGAACACCAGTAAGATACTCCATGAGAAGATCATCCCCCAGACACATAATCATCAGATTCTCCAAGATCAAAATGACAGAAAAATGCAAAGGGCAGTCAGAGAGAAAGGCCAGGTCACTACACAGGGAAGTCCAACAGACTAACAAGAGACCACTCAGTGGAAACCCTATAAGCCAGAAAAGATTGGGGTCCAATATTCAACAGTCTTAAAGAAAATAATTTCCAACCCAAAATTTCATATCTGGCCAAACTAAGCTTCATAAGTTAAGGAGAAATAAGATCCTTTTCAGACTAGCAAATGCTGAGGGAATTCACCACCAGGCCTACCTTATAAGTGCTCCTGAAAGAAGCACTAAATATGGAAAGGAAAAATTGTTACCAGACTCTACAAAAACACACTGAAGTACAGAGTCAAGTGACACTATGAAGCAACCAAATAAACAAGTGTGCATAATAAACAACTAGCATCATAACAGGATCAAATTCAGACATAACAATACTAACATTAAATGGGATAAATGCCCCCAGTTGAAAGACACAGAATAGCAAGCTGGATACAGAACCAAGACCCATTAGCATGCTGTCTTCAAGAGACCAATCTCATGTGGAAAGACACACATAGATTCAAAATAAAGGGATGGAGAAAAATGGTTTAAGTAAATAGAAAACAAACAAACAAACAAACAAAATGCAGAGGTTACAATACTGGTTTCTGAGAAAACAGAGTATAAAACAATGGAGATAAAAAATGACAAAGAAGGGCATTACATATGGTAAAGGGATAAATTCAGCATTAGTTAAGAATCCTAAATATATATGCACACAATACAGGAGCACCTTGATTCATAAAGCAAGATTTTAGAGAGCATCAAAGAGACTTAGACACCCCACATAATAGTGGGACACTTTAACTCCCTGCTGACAATATTAGACAAATCATCAAGATAGAAAATTAACAAAGATATTTAGGATCTAAATTCAACTCTGGGTCAAGTGGATCTGATGTGTATCTACAAAACTCTACACCCAAAAACAACAGAATATATATTCTTGCCAATACACAACACTTACTCTAAAAGTTATCACATGATTGGAAGTAAAATACTCCTCAGAAAATGCAAAAGAACTGAATTAATGACAAAGGGTCTCTCAGATGACAGCACAATTGAATTATAACTCAAGATTAAGTAATTCAATCAAAACCACACAAATATATGAAAATGGAACAACCTGCTTCTGAGTGACTCTTGGTTAAATAATGAAATTAAAGCAGAAATCAAGAAGTTATTTGAAACTACTAAGAACAAAGAGACAGCATGCCAGAATTTTTGGGACATATCGAAAGCAGTGTTAACAGGAAAATTTATAGCACTAAATGCCCACATAAAAATACCTGGAAAGTTCTCAAGTTAACAATCTAACATCTCAACCAAAATAATTAGAAAACCAAGTGCAAACAAACTCCAAAGCTAGTGGAAGACAAGAAGTATCTAAGATTAGAGCTAAACTGAGTGAGATTGAGACATGAAAAACCTTTCAAAAAATGAACAAATCCAGGAGCTGTTTTTTTTGTTGTTGTTGTTGTTTTGTTTTGTTTTTGACATAGAGTCTTGTTCTGTCACCCAGACTGGAGTGCAAGGTGCGATCTTCGTTCACTGCAACCTCCGTCTCTCATGTTCAAATGATTCTTTTGCCTCAGCCCCCTAAGTAGCTGGGATTACAGGCATGTGCCACCATGCCCAGGTGATTTTGTATTTTTAGTAGAGACAAGGTTTCACCATGTTGGCCAGGCTAATCTCAAACTCCTGACCTCAAACAGTCCCCCTGCCTTGGCCTCCCAAAGTGCTGGGATTGCAAGCTGGGATTATAAGCCACAACAAATACAAACAATCCTCAGAGAGTACTATAAATACCTCTATGCACATTAAATAGAAAATCTGGAAGAAATGGATAAATTCTTAAACACATACATGCTCTGAAGACTGAGACAGAAAGAAACTGACTCCCTGAATAGACCAATAATGGGAAGGAGGTAGGAATAAGTAGCCTACCAGCCAAAAAAAAGGAAAACCCTGGATCAGATGAATTCCCAGCTTAATTCTACCAGTACCATTTATACTGAAACTATTCCATAATATTGAAAAGGAGGGACTTCTTCCTAACACATTCTATGAGGCCAACATCATCCTGATAACAAAAGCTGGAAGAGATTGAAAAAAAAAAAAAAAAGAAAGAAAGAAAAGAAAAGAAAAACTTCAGGCCAATATCCTTGATGAAAATTGATGCAAAAATATTCAGCAAAATACTGGCAAAATGAATCCAGCAGTTCATCAACAATTTATCCACTACGTTCAAGTAGGCTTCATTCCTGGGATGCAAGGTTGGTTCAACATATGCATAACAAAAAATGTTATTTGTCACATAAACAGAAGTAAAGGCGAAAACCATATTGTTATTGCATTAGGTGCAGAAAAGGTCTTTGATAAAATTCAACATCCCTTCATATTAAAAGCTCTCAATAAACTAGGTATTAAAAAAGCATACTTCAAAATAAAAACAGTCATATATCACAAACCCACAGTAAATATCATACTGAATGGGCAAAAGCTGGAAGCAGTTCCCTTGAAAACCAGCACAAGACAAGGATGCCCTCCCACACCACTCCTATTCAACATGAGATTGAAGGTTCTGGTCAGAACAATGAGGCAAGAGAAAGAAATATAATGTATTGAAAAAAGAACAGAGGAAGTCAAACTGTCTTTGTTTCCAGATGACATCATCCTGTATCTAGAAACCCCATCATCTCAGCCCCAAAGCTTTTTAATTTGATAAACAACTTCAGCAAATTCTTAGAATACAAAATCAATTTGCAAAAATCTCTAGCCTTCTTATATACCAACAACAGGCAAGCCAAAAGCCAAATCATGAATAAACGTCCATTCAGAACTGTCATGAAATTAATAAAATACCTAGGATTACAGCTAGCAAGAGAAGGATCTCTTCAAGGAGAACTACAAACCACTGCTCAAAAAAATTAGAGATGACACAAACAAATTGAAAAACATTTATGTTCATGGATAAGAAGAATTAATATCATGAAAATAGCAGTATTTCCCATAGAATGTATTGATTCAATGCTATTTCCATTAAAATACCATTGACATTCTCACAGAATTAAAAAAAATAAACAATTTTAAAATTCACATGGAGATAAAAAAGAGCCCAAATAGCCAAGACAATCCTAAGCAGAAAGAACAAAGCTGGAGGCATCATACTGCCCAACTTCAAACTGTACTACAAGGCTACAGTAACCAAAACAGACACACAGACCAATGGAACAGAATAGAAAATCCAGAAATAAGATTGCACATGTACAACCATCTGATCTTCAACAAATCTGACAAAAACAAGCAATGGAGAAAAGATTTCCTATTTAATAACTTATGCTTGGAGTACTGGTTAGCCATATGCAGAAAATTTAAACTGGACCCCATCCTTACTTACACCATAAACAAAAATCAACTCAATATGGATTAAAGGCTTAAATAGAAACCCCAAAACTATAAAAACCCTAAAATGAAACCTAAGCAATAGCATTCACAACATAGGCACAAGCAACGATTTCATGAAAAAGATGCCAAAAGCAATTTTAACAAGAGCAAAACTTGACAAATGCTTTCTAGTTAAACATAGGACTTTCTGCACAGAAAAAGATACTATCATAGAGAACAGACAACCTATAGAATGGGAGAAAATTTTTGTAATCTGTCCATTTGACAAAGATCTATATCCAGCATCTACGAAAAACTTAAATTTACGAGAAAAAAAAAAATCCCATGAAAGAATTGGCAAAGGACTTGAACAGACACTTCTCAAAAGAAGACATACATGTGATTAGCAAACATTTGAAAAAAAGCTCAACATCACTGATCATTAGAGAAATACAAATTAAAGCCACAATGAGATACCACCTCATACCAGTCAGTATGGCTATTACTAAAAAGTCAAAAATCAACAGATGCTGGAGAGGTTATGGAGAAAAAGGAATGCTTCTGCACTGTTGCTGGGAATGTAAAGGAGTTCAGTCTTTGTGGAAGGCAGTGTGGCAATTTTTCAAAGACCTAGAGGCAGAAATATCATTTGACACAGTAATCCCATTACTGAGGATTCACACAAAAAAATATAAACAATTGTATTATAAAGATACATTTATGTGTATGTTCATTCCAGCACCATTCACAATGGCAAAGACATGGAATCAACCTAAATGCCCATTAATGATACACTGGATAAGAAATATTATATATATATATATATATATATATATATATATATATATATATACACCATGCAATACAATGTAGTCAAAAAAGGAACAAGATCATGTCCTTTGCAGGGATATGGATGGAGCTGGAAGTCATCAAATTCAGGAAACTACTGCAGGAACGGCAAATCAAATACCACAAGTTCTCACTTATAATTGGGAGCTGAATAATGAGAACACGTGGACACATGGGAGAAAATAACACATGCCGGGGCCTGTTGGAGGATGGGATGTGGGAGGAGGAAGAAAAATCAGGAAAAATAGCTAAGGGATACTGGGCTTAATACCTAGGTGATGTGATAATACATGCAGCAAACCACCATGACACATGTTTACCTATGTAACAAACTTGCATATTCCGCCCTTGTACCCCTAAACTTCAAATAAAATTTGGAAGTTTTTAAAAATTGAAATTATATCTTATATCTTCTCTGACAACAATGAAATAAAACTTATAAATCACTAAGAGAAACTTAAAAATATATGAATACAGGAAAATTAAACTATATGCTCTTGAATGAGCAGTTGGTCAATGAAGAATTTTTTTTAAAAATTGAAAAATTTCTTGAACTAAAAATGGAAACACACTATACCAAATCCTTGTGAAAGCAGTTCTATGAAGAAAGTTTATAGCAATAAGCAGCACAATCAAAAAGCAGAAAAACTTCAAAGAAATAACATCACGTTGTACTTAAAAGGACCCGAAAAGCAAGAACAAATCAACTGAAAATTAGTACAAGAAAGTAAATAATAAAGATGAAAGCAGAAGTAAATGAAATGAAAGAAGAAACCAATAGAAAAGAACAATACAAGGAAAAGTTGTTTTTTGAGATAGCAAACAAAACTGACAAATTTTAGCCAAACTAAGAAACAAAAAGAGCAAAGACCCAACTAAATAAAATCAGAAATGAAAAAGGAGACATTAAAACCAATACCACAGTAATTCAAAGAATAATTAAAGGCTATTGTGAACAACTATATGTCAATAAACTTAAAAATCTAGAAGAAAAGGGAAATTTCCTAGACATATTAAACCAACCAATATTGAATCATAAATTATTCCAAAACCTGAACAGACCAAAAACAAATAAGAAGATGAAAGTCATATAAAACTTCTCTTCATAGCAAACCCTGGAACCCAATAGCTTCATTGCTGAATTCTATTATACATTTAAAAAAATAACTAAGACCAATCTTACCCAAACTGTTCCAAAAAAATAGAAGAGCTACTACTTTCAAACTCATTCAATGAGGCCAGTATTACACTGATACCAAAACCACACAAAGAAACACCAAAAAAAAAAAAGAAAACTATAGATCAATATTTCTGATGAATATTGATGTAATAATCCTCAAGAAAATATTAATAAATCAAATTCAACATCACATTGCAAAGATTATTCATCATGTCCAAGTGGGATTTATCCCCTGGATGGACTTGCAACTCAGCTTATACAAATCATTCATTGTGATACATTAGATCCACAGAATGAATGACAAAAATCATATGACCATTTCAATTGATGCTGATATAGCATTTTACAAAGTTCAACATCCCTTCAGGATAAAGCTAGATATGGAAGCAACATACCTAAACATAATAAAAGACATAGATGGCAGACCAACAGCTAATATCGCAAACTGAATTGGGAAAAACTGAGAGCCTTTTCTATAAGATCTGGAATATAACAAGAGTTTCCACTTTCATCATTATTATTCAACATAGTATTGGAAGTCCCAGCTAGAGTAATCAGATAAGAGAAAGAAATAAAAGGCATCCAAATTTGAAAGGAAGAAGTCAAATTATTCTTATTTGCCAATGATATAATCTTATATTTGGAAAAACCTGAAGCCACCACCAAAAATCTACTAAAGCAGATAAAGAACTTTAGTAAAGTTTCAGGATACACAATCCATATACAAGATCAGTAGTATTTCTGTATGCTAACAGCAAACTATCTGAAAAAAAAAAATCAATAATCATATTTACAATAACTACAAATAAAATTAAATACCTAGGGATGAAGTTAACCAAACAAGTGAAACATGTCTACAATAAAAACTATGAAACATTGATTAAAAAAATTGAACAGTACACAAAAAAATTGAAAGCGATTTTATGTTCATAGATTGGAAGAATGAGTATTACTAAAATGTTTATTCTACCTAAAGCAATCTGCAGATTCAATGCAATCATTATCAAAATGACAATGATATTCTTCACAGAAAAAGAAAAATACAACCTAAAATTTACATGCAATAAAACAATGCTCTGAATAGCCAAAGCTATCCTGAGCAAAAACAATAAAACTAGAATAGTCACATAATCTGACTTCAATTTATACTACAGAGTTATTGCAAGTTAAGCAGCATGATGCTAGAATATCAACAGAAATATAAACCACCAGAACAAAATAGAGAGCCAAGACATAAATTATGCATCTACAGGTAACTTATTTTTGACAAAAAATGCCAAGAACATGCATTGGAGAAATGATGGTCTCTTCAATAAATGACACTTGGAAAACTGGATATTCATACTGATATAGTTTGCATATTGCCACCCCCCCCCCAAATTATGTGTTGAACTGTAACCACTAATGTTAGAGGTGGGGCGTGGTGGGAGCTATTTGGATCATGGGGTCAGGTCCTTTACGGCTTGGTACTGCCTTTGTAGTAGTGAGTTCTCATAAGATCTGGTCATTTAAAATTTTGTGGCATATCATTAAAAAATCTGGAGGCAACAGATGGTGAAGAGGATGTGAAGAAATAGGAAGACTTTTGCACTGTTTTTGTGAGCATAAATTAGTTCAACCATTGTGGAAGACAGGGTGGCAATTCCTCAAGGACCTAGATATAGAAATTCTATTTGACTCAGCAATTCCATTACTGGGTATATACCCAGAGGATTTTAAATCATTCTGCTATAAAGACACATGCACATGTATGTTCATTGTGGCACTGTTTACAATAGTGAAGACCTGGAACCAACCCAAACACCCTTTGATGATAGAATAGACAAGGAAAATGTGGCATGCATACACAATGGAATACTATGCAGCCATAAAAAATGATGAGTTTGTGTCCTTTGTAGAGACATGGGTTAAGCTGGAAACCATCATTCTCAGCAAACTGACACAAGAACAGAAAAATCAAACACTTCCTGTTCTCACTCATAGGCTGATGTTGAACAATAAGAACAGAAGAACACAGGGAGGGGAGCATCACATGCTGGGGTCTGTTCAGGGGGAATAGGGAAGGGACAGCAAGGGGTAGGGAAGTTGGGGAAGGATAACACAGGGAAAAAAAAAATATATATATATATATATATAAATTGTGTGGCACCTCATCCCCTCCATTCTCTCTCTCATTTGCTCCTGCTTTTGCCATGTGATATGCCTGCTTCCCCTTTGTTTTGTGCCATTAATGTGAGCTTCCTGATAACTCCCTAGAAGCCAAGCAGATGCCAGAACCATGCTTCCAGTAAATCTTGCAGAAATGTGAGCCAATTAAAACTCTTTTCTTTATAAATTACCCAGTCTCAGATATTTCTGCATAACAATGCAAGAATGGTCAGACACACAAATGAAGAAGAATAAAACTAGACTCCTATCTCTTGCCATGTACAAAAGTCAACTCAAAATGGATTAAAGGCTTTGATTTAAGACCTCAAACTATGAAAATACTAAAAGAAAAAAAAAATGGAGAAACACTCCAGGCCATTAGGCTGGGCAAAGATTTCTTGAGTAATATCACGCAAGAACAGGCAACCAAAATAGAAATGGGCAAATGGAATCATGTTAAATTAAAAAGCTTCTGCACAGCAAAGGAAACAATCAACAAAGTTAAGAGACAACCCACAGAATGACAGGAGATATTTGCATACTCCCCATCTGACAAAGGATTTATAGCCAGATAATATAAAGAGCTCAAACAATTCTATTGAAAAAAAAAACTTTGTCATCTGATTAATAAATGAACAAAATATCAGAAAAGAGACTTCTCATTAGAAGATCTACAGATGACAAACAGGTATATGAAAAGGTACTCAATACTGCTGATCATCAGTGCAATGCACATCAAAACTACAATAAAAGATCGCCTCATCACAGTTAAAATGACTTTTATCCAAAAGACAGGCAATAATTAATGCTGGTGAGGGTGTGAAACAAAGGAAACCCTCTTACACTGTTGGTAGGAATGTAAATTAGTAAAACACTATGGAGAAGAGCTAGAAGGTTCCTCAGAAAACAAACCATTACCATATTGTTTTGGGTACTATGCCCTAGTATTATAATTTGAAGAAAGGTTTTATGATGCTTTCAGGTTTTTTCTTCTTGCTTAGCCCTGCTTTGCCTATTTGTGTTCTTTCTCAGTTCCATGTGAATTTTAGAATATTTTAAAAATTATGTAAAATATGACATTGGTATTTTGATAGAAATTGCACTGTATCTGTAGATTTTTTAAAGCAGTACAGTCATTTTTATACCATTGATTAATCCATGAACATGGGGTGTTTTCCATTTGGTTTTATCATCTGTAATTTCTTTCATTGGTTTTTGGTAGTTTTCTTATGGAGGTCTTTCACCTCCTATTTCCATTTTTTTTTTTTTTGTAGTTATTGTAAATGGAATTGACTTTCTTTATTTTGTTCTCAGCTTGAGAGTTAGCTAACAAAAGTTTTAATGGTCTGGATGGATGACCAAACAAGCCATAACATTCCCTTATACCAAAACCTAATTCAGACCAAAGTTTTAACTGCTTTCAATTCTATGAAGGCTGAGAGAGATGAGGAAGCTGAAGAAGAAATGTTGCAAGGTAGCAGATATTGATTAATGAGATTTTGAAAAAGAAGCTACCTCTATAATATAAAAGTATAAGATTAAGTAGCAAGTAACGATTAAGATAATTGGTGAAGATGACTATGCCAAACAACAGATTTTTTTCTGTGGACAAAACTGCATTCTATTGGAAGAAGATGCCATCTAAGACTTTATAGTGGAGAGGAGAAGTCAAGGCTTACCTTCAGAGCTTTAAAGGACAAGCTGATTCTCATATAAGGAGCTAGTGAAGCTGTTGATTTCAAGTGGCAACCAATGTTCATTTATCATCCTGAAACTCCTGAGGCCCTTAAGAATTATGCTAAACCTACTTTATCTGTGTGCTGTATAAATGAAACAAAGCCTGAATGACAGCACATCTGTTTGCAGCATGAATATTTTAATCTCATTGTTGAGATCCACTGCTCAGGGAAGTAAACAACAACAACAACAAAACATTTCTTTCAAAATATTAGTGTTCCTTGACAATGTACATAATCATCCTAGAGCTCTGATGGTGATGTGCAAGGAGATTATTGTTGTTTTTATGTCTGATAACACAATATTCATTCTGTAACCTATAGATCAAGGAGCAATTTTGACTTTCCAATCTTATTATTTTAAAAAAGTACATTTGTAAGGCTATAGCTATAGTGATTCCTCTGATGGATCTGGGCAAAGTGTATTGAAATGCTTCTAGGAAGGGTGCATCTTTCTAGATGCCATTAAAAAATTCATGATTTATGGGAAGTGGTCAAAATATCAAAATTAATTTAAGGTAGGAAGAAGTTGATTCCAACGCTTAATGATTACTTTTTCAAGATTTTAGTGGAGGAAGTAATGGAAGATATGGTGGAAAATTTTTTTTTTTTTTTGACAAAGTCTCACTCTGTAGCCCAGGCTAGAGTGCAGTGGCATGATCTTGGCTCACTGCAACCTCTGCCCCCTAGATTCAAGCAACTCTATTGCCTCAGCCTCCTAGGTAGCTGGGAATAAAGGCATGAACCATTACACCCAGCTAATTTTGTAATTTTATTAGACACAGGGATTCACCATGTTGGCCAGGCTGGTCTCAAACTCCTGACCTCAAGTGATCCACATGCCTCAGGCTCCCAAAGTGCTGGGATTACAAGCATGAGCCACTGTGCCCAGCCATAGATATTAAAAGAGCTAGAATTAGAAGTGGAACCTGAAGATCTGACTCAATTGTAGCCATCTCATGATAAAACTTATTCTTGAGATCCAAGATGGCTGAATAGGAACAGCACTGGAGTGCAGTTCCCAGCGATAATGCAGAGGGTGAGTGATCACCACATTTCTAAATGAGATTTTACTGCCCACAGACCAGAAGATTCCCAGGCTGAAAAGTGCCACGAGTTTCCAGCATGGCTGTTTCAGTCAGTGCTGCGTGTCTCTGTACAAAAACTAACACAAATCCAGGTGGCCATTTCAAAGGTGCCCAGAACACCTGGGATACAGAGCTGCCCATTCAACTGCAAAAAAGGGAGTTGAAACAGGGAGTCAGGTGAACTGGTTCAGCAGGTCCCACCCTCTACAAAGATCAGCAATCTGAAACACTCTGGATTGAGAATTTTACAGCAAGCGCAGCTGGACCTGGGACAGTCTGGCTTGGTGGGGGGAAGGGAATCAGCCATTACCAAGGCAGTCTGCCACTACCAAGGCAGTCTGCCATTACTGAAGCAGACCACTATTACTGAGGCAGTTCTTACAGAAAGTTCACACAGCAGCTGGGCAGAGCCCACAGCAGCTCAGTAACACCTCTACTGGCAGACTATGGCTAGACTACCACCTTGCTGGGCAGGGCATCTCTGAAAAAAGGCAGCAGCATGTCAGGAACTTATAAATAAAGCCCCACCTTCCCAGGACAGATCACCTGGGGAAAAAGGTGTTTATGAGTTCCACTGCAGCAGGCTTAAACATACCTGCTCAGAAGCTCTAAATGGAACAATGGAGCTCCCAGCTTAGCACTTGAGCTCCTATAAGGGACAGACTGTCTCCTCAAGCAGCTCCCTGACCCCTGTATATCCAAAGAGCCACTCGTAAAGGAGAGCTGAGGCTGGCATCTGGCAGGTACCCTTCTGGGGCAAAGATAACAGAAGAAGAAACTGGCAGCAGCCCTTACTGTTATGAAGACCCTGTGGGTGATCCTCAGGCAAGCAGTGTCTGGAGTGGACCTCTAGTAGGCCTACAGCAGAGGGCCCTGATGGTTAGAAGGAAAACTAAAAACAGAAAGAAATAACTTCAGCATCAACAAAAAGGACATCCACTCAGAGAACCCATCCAAAAGTCAACAACTACAAAGACCACAGGTAGATAAATCCACAAAGATGGGAAGAAACCAGCGCAAAAGGATGAAAACACCAAAAACTGGAATGCCTCTCCTCGTCCAAGGGATCACAACTCCACACCAGGAAGAGAGCAAAGCTGGATGGAGAATGAGTCTGATGAATTGACAGAAACAGGCTTCAGAAGGCGGGTAACAACAAACTTCTCTGAGCTAAAAGAACATATTGTAACCCAATGCAAAGAAACTAAGAACCTTGAAAAAAGGTTAGATGAAATGCTAATGAGAATAAACAGTTTAGAGAAGAATATAAATGACCTGATGGAGTTGAAAAGCACAACAAGAGAACTTCACGAAGCATACACAAGTTTCAATAGTGGAATCAACCAAGCAGAAGAAAGGATATCAGAGGTCAAAGATCAATTCAATGAAATAAAACAAGAAGGAAAGATTAGAGAAAAAAAAGAGTGAAAAGAAATGAACAAAGCCTTCAAGAAATATGGGATTATGTGAAAAGACCTAATTTATGCTTGATAGGTGTACAAGAATGTGACAGGGAGAAGGAATCCAAGCTGGAAAACACTCTTCAGGATATTATCCAGGAGAACTTCCCCAACCTAGCAAGGCACGCCAATATGCAAGTCCAGGAAATACAGAAAACACCACAAAGATATTCCTCAAGAAAAGCAATCCCAAGGCACATAATCATCATATTCACCAGGGTTGAAATGAAGGAAAAATTGCTAAGGGCAGCCAGAGAAAAAGATCGGTTATCCACAAAGGGAAGCTCATCAGACTCACGGCGGGTCTCTCAGCAGAAACCCTACAAGCCAGAAGAGAGTGAGGGCCAATATTCAACATCATTAAAGAAAAGAACTTTCAACCTAGAATTTCATATCCAGTCAAACAAAGCTTCATAAACAAAGGAGAAATAAAATCCTTTACCAACAAGCGATTGTTGAGAGATTTCTTCATCACCAGGCCTGCCTTACAAGAACTCCTGAAAGCAGCACTAAACATAGAAAGGAACAACCAGTACTAGCCACTCCAAATATGTACCAAATGGTAAGGACCATCAACACAATGAAGAAATGGCATCAACTAACAGGCAAAACAACCAGCTAGCATCAAAATGGCAGGATTAAATTCACACATAACAATATTAACCTTAAATGTAAATAGGCTAAAAGCCCCAATCAAAAGACACAGACTGGCAAATTGGATAAAATGTCAAAACCCATTGGTGTGCTGTATTCAGGAAACTCATCTCATGTGCAAGGAATAAGCTCAAAATAAAGGGATGGAGGAAGATTTACCAAGCAAGTGGAGAGCAAAAAAAAAAAAAGTAGTAGTTGCAATCCTAGTCTCTAATAAAATAGACTTTAAACCAACAAAGATCAAAAGAGACAAAGAAGGGCATTACATAATGGTAAAAGGATCAATACAACAAGAAGAGCTAACCATTCTAAATATATATGCACCCAATGCAGGAGCACCTAGATACATAAAGCAAGTTCTTAATGAGCTACAAAGAGACTTAGACTCCCAGATAATAGTAGTGGGAGACTTTAACACTCCACTGTCAATATTAGACAGATTAATGAGCCAGAAAATTAACAAAGATATCCAGGACTTGAACTCAGATCTGGACCAAGCAAACCTAAAAGATATTTATGGAAGTCTCCACCCTAGATCCACAGAGTATACATTCTTCTCAGCACCCCATGGCACCTACTCTAAAATTGATCACATAATTGGAAGTACGGAAATCAAAACAAACAGTCACTCAGACCACAGTGCAATTAAATTAGAACTCAGGGTTAAGAAACCAACTCAGAATTGCACAACTTCATGGAAACTGAACAACTGGCTCTTGCATGTTGACTGGATAAACAATGAAATGAAGGCCGAAATAAAGATGTTCTTCGAAACCAATGAGAATGAAGACACATTGTACCAGAATCTCTGGGACACATTTAAAGCAGTGTCTAGAGGAAAATTTATAGCAATAAATGCCCACATGGAAGCAAAGAAAGATCTAAAATCGACACCCTATCACCAAAATTGAAAGAGCTAGAGTAGTAAGATCAAAAAACTCAAAACCTAGCAGGAGACAAGAAATAACTAAGTTCAGAGCAGAACTGAAGGAGATAGAGACACAAAAAACCCTTCAAAAAATCAATAAATCCAGGAGCTTGTTTTTTGAAAAGATCAACAAAATAGACAGGCTGCTAGCAAGATTAATAAAAAAGAAAAGAGAGAAGAATCAAATAGATGCAATTAAAAGCAATACAGGCGATATCACCACCAATTCACAGAAATACAAACTACCATCAGAGATTACTACAAACAACTCTATGCATATAAACTTGTAAACCTGGAAGAAATTGATAAATTCCTGGACACTTGCACCATCCCAAGCCTAAACCAGGAAGAAGTTGAAACCCTGAATAGGCCAATAACAAGCACTGAAGTTGAGGTAGCAATTGATAGCCTACCAACCAAAAAAGCCCAGGTTGAGATGGTTTCACAGCCTAATTCTACCAAACATACAAAGAGGAGCTGGTACCACTACTTCTGAAACTATTCCAAACAATCCAAAAAGAGGGAATCCTTCCCAAATCATTTTATGAGACCAACATCATCCTGATACCAAACCCAGCAGAAACTCAACAAGAAAAGAAAACTTCAGGCCAATATCCATGATGAACATCCATGTAAATATCTTCAATAAAATACTGGCAAACTGATTGCAACAACACATCAAAAAGCTTATTCATCATGATCAAGTAGGCTTCATCCTGGGGATCCATGGTTGGTACAACATATAGAAGTCTATAAATGTAATCCATCACATAAACAGAACCAAATACTAAAATCACATGATTATATCAATAGATGCAGAGAAGGCCTTCAACAGAATTTTACAGTCCTTTATTCTAAAAACTTGTGATAAACTAGGTATAGATGGAATGTATCTCAAAATAATAAAAGCTATTTATGACAAAACCAACAGCCACTATCATACTGAATGTGCAAAAACTGGAAGCATTCCCTTTGAAATACTAGACAAGGATGCTCTCTCTCCACTCCTATTCAAAATAGTATTGGAAGTTCTTGCCAGAGCAATCAGGCAAGAAAAAGAAATAAAGGGTATTTCATTAGGAAAGGAGGAAGTCAATTTGTCTCTATTTGCAGATGACATGATTGTATATTTAGAAGACCCCATTGTCTCAGCCCAAAAATCTCCTTAAACTGATAAACAACTTCAGTAAAGTCTCAGAATATAAAATCAATGTGTAGAAATCACAAGCCCTCCTATACACAAATAACAGACTATAGGAGAGCCAAATCAAGAGTGAACTCCCATTCACAATTGCTACAAAGAGAATAAAATACCTAGAAATACAACTAACAAAGAATGTAAAGGACCTCTTTGAGGAGAACTACAAACCACTACTCAAGGAAATAAGAGAGGACACAAACAAATGGAAAACATTCCATGCTCATGGTTAGGAAGAATCAATATTGTGAAAATGGCTATACTGCCCAAAGTAATTTGCAAATTCAAGGCTATCCCCATCAAGCTACCTATGACTCTCCTCACAGAGCTGGAAAAAAAAACAAAAAAACAAAAACAAAAACAAAAACAACCTCAAACTTCATATGGAACCAAAAGAAAGCCTGCATAGCAAAGACAATCCTAAGCAAAAAGAACAAAGATGGAAGCATCACTCTACCTGACTTCAAACTATACTACAAGGCTACAGTAATCCAAACAGCATGGTACTGGTAACAAAACAGAGATACAGATCAATGGAACAGAACAGAGGCCTTGGATGTAACATCACATATCTACAACCATCTGATATTTTATAAACCTGACAAAAACAAGAAATGGGGAAAGGATTCCCTGTTTAATGAACGGTGTTGGGATAGCTGGCTAGCCATGTGCAGAAAACAGAAACTGGACCCCTTCCTGAAATCTTACACTAAAATTAACTCCAGATGGATTAAAGACTTAAACATAAGACCTAACACCATAAAAACCCTAGAAGAAAACCTAGGCAAAATCATTCAGGACACAGGCATAGACAAAGGTTTCATGACTAAAACACTAAAAGCATTGGCAACAAAAGCCAAACTAGACAAATAGGATCTAATTAAACTCCAGAGCTTCTGTACAGCAAAATAAACAATCATTAGATTGAATTGGCAACCAACAGAATGGGAAAAATATTTTGCAATCTATCCAGCTGACAAAGAGCTAATATCCAAAATCTACAAAGAACTAAAACAGATTTACAAGAAAAAAACAAATAAACCCATTCAAAAGTGGGTGAAGGATATGAACAGACACTTTTCAAAAGAAGGTTTATATGAGGCCAATAGTCATATGAAAAATGCTCATTGTTACTGGTCATTAGAGAAATGCAAATCAAAACCACATTGAGGTATCATCTCACTCCAGTTAGAATGGCAATCATTAAGAAATCTGGAGACAACAGATGCTGGAGAGGATGTGGAGAAATAGGAACACTTTTACACTGTTGGTGGGAATGTAAATTAGTTCAACCATTGTGGAAGACAGTGTGGCAGTTCCTCAAGGACCTAGAAATAGAAATTCCATTTGACCCAGCAATCCCATTACTGGGTATATATCCAAAGGATTATAACTCATTCTATTATAAAGACACATGCACACGTATGTGCATTGGGGCACTGTTTACAATAGCAAAGTCCTGGAACCAACCCAAATGCACATCAGTGATAGACTGGACAAGGAAAATGTGGCACATATACACCATGGAATACTATGCAGCCATAAAAAACGATGAGTTTGTGTCCTTTGTAGGGACATGGATGAATCTGTAAACCATCATTCTCAGCAAACTGCAAGAACAGGAAATCAAACACTGCATGTTCTCACTCATAGGCAGATGTTGAACAATGAGAATACATGGACACAGGTAGGGGAGCATCACACACTGGGGTCTGTTTGGGGGGACTACAGGAGGGACAACGGGGTTAGGGAGGTTGAGAAGGGATAAAATGGTGGTAAACAAAGGGGTTTTCTTGAGATAAAATCTACTACTGCCAAAGAGGATATGAATACTGTTGAAATGAAAACCAAGGATTTAGAAGACCCCAAAACTTAACTGATAAAGCAGTGGTAGGGTTTTGAGAGGATTGACTCCAATTTTGAAAGAAGCTTTACTTTGTGTATAATGTAATCAAACAGCATCACAAGCTACAGAAATATCTTTTGTGAAAGAAAGAGTTCATCAGTGCAGCACATTTCATTGTTGTCTTGTTTCTGGAAATTACCACAGTATTTCAACTTAGCACCATCCTAATTATTCAGAAACCATCAACATTGCAGCAAAATTCTCCACCAGCAAAAATTACAATATTCATGGAAAGGCTCAGATGATTGTGAGCATTTTTCTGCAATAAAATATTTTAAATTAATATATATACATTTTTAGGTGTAATGTTATTGTACACTTAATAGACTATTATATAACATAAACATAACTTTTATATGTACTGGTAAACCAAAATTTATATGCATTGGAAAACTAAAACCAATGTGTGCGACTCACTTTATTGAAATATTGACTTCATTGCTGTAATGCAGAACCAAACCTGCAATATCTGCAACATATGCTTGTATATTCCATTTTAGATAAGAAAAGTATGTGGAGAAGAATATGAAATGTCTAAAAGGGAATATGAAGTGTCTAGGCTGTGTGTGTTGGAGATTCAAATAAGTAGGCGGTAAAAAAGTCATATTGCTCATATTTGGGTTTTAGAAGAACTACTCTACCGGCAATTTAGAAAATGATTCAGCATTCCATGTTCATGGTTAGGAAGAATTAATATCGTGAAAATGGCCATACTGCCCAAAGTAATTTACAGATTCAACGCTATCCCCATCAAGCTACCAATGACCTTCCTCACAGAACTGGAAAAAACCACCTTAAACTTCATATGGAACCAAAAGAGAGCCCGCATAGCCAAGTCAATTCTAAGCAAAAAGAACAAAGCGGGAGGCATCACACTACCGGACATCAAACTCTACTACAAGACTACAGTAATCAAAACAGCATGGTACTGGTACCAAAACAGAGATATAGACCAATGGAACAGAACAGAGGCGTCGGAGGCAACACAACATATCTACGACCACCCGATCTTTGACAAACCTGAAAAAAACAAGCAATGGGGAAAGGATTCCCTGTTCAATAAGTGGTGTTGGGAAAACTGGCTAGCCATATGCAGAAAGCAGAAACTGGACCCCTTCCTGACACCTTACACTAAAATTGACTCCAGATGGATTAAAGACTTAAACATAAGACGTAACACCATAAAAACACTAGAAGGAAACCTAGGGAAAACCATTCAGGACATAGGCATAGGCAAGGACTTTATGACCAAAACACCAAAAGCATCGGCAACAAAAGTCAAAATAGACAAATGGGACCTAATCAAACTCCACAGCTTTTGCACGGCAAAAGAAACAGTCAATAGAGTGAATCGGCAACCAACAGAATGGGAAAAAATTTTTGCAGCCTACCCGTCTGACAAAGGGATGATATCCAGAATTTACAATGAACTAAAAAAGATTTACAAGAAAAAAACAAACAAGCCCATTCAAAAATGGGCAAAGGATATGAACAGATACTTTACAAAAGAAGACATACATGAGGCCAACAAACATATGAAAAAATGCTCATCATCACTGGTCATCAGAGAAATGTAAATCAAAACTACATTGAGATACCATCTCACGCCAGTTAGAATGGCGATCATTAAAAAATCTGGAGAAAACAGATGCTGGAGAGGATGTGGAGAAATAGGAACACTTTTACACTGTTGGTGGGAGTGTAAATTAGTTCAACCACTGTGGAAAACAGTGTGGCGATTCCTCAAGGACCTAGAAATAGAAATTCCATTTGACCCAGCAATCCCATTACTGGGCATATATCCAAAGGATTATAAATCGTTCTACTATAAGGACACATGCACACGAATGTTCATTGCAGCACAGTTTACAATAGCAAAGACCTGGAACCAGCCCAAATGCCCATCGATGATAGACTGGACAGGAAAAATGTGGCACATATACACCATGGAATATTATGCAGCCATTAAAAAGGAGGAGTTCACATCCTTCGTAGGGACATGGATGAACCTGGAAAACATCATTCTCAGCAAACTGACACAAGAACACAAAATCAAACACCACATGTTCTCACTCATAGGCGGGTGTTGAACAAGGAGAACACATGGACACAGGGAGGGGAGCACTATACACGGGGGTCTGTTGGGGGGGAGGGGGGATAGTGGGGGGGTGGGGAGTTGGGGAGGGATAGCATGGGGAGTAATGCCAGATATAGGTGAAGGGGAGGGAGGCAGCAAATCATACTGCCACGTATGCACCTGTGCAACAACCTTGCATGTTATTCACATGTACCCCAAAACCTAAAATGCAATAAAAAAAAAAAAAAAGAAAATGATTCAGAGGAGAGAGATGGAAGGCTATTCAGAGGACACAGTTTGCTTATGGAAATAGGTTTTAAAACAGAAATTAAAATTTGTGGAGAAGTTCTCAACTAAAAAGAACCAGTGTGCTAGGAATTCTTCAGAAAACATAGATTAGCCTGAATTTATAATGCTTGGCTGTTGTTTCAACAAAAATCTTAGGATCTGAAAAGTTTATTATGAAATATTATGCTGGTTTTACTATTTTAATTATTGAAAATAAAGTTAGGCTTATATACTCCCACACAATCATCCAGAAAATATATAGGAGTGTCAATTATAAGTTATAACAATATAACTGAAAGAAAAGTGGTGAGACTGGTTGATTTTTTTTTTTTTTTTTTGAGACAGAGTCCTACTCTGTTACCCAGGCTGGAGTGCAGTGATATGATCTTGGCTCACTGCAATCTCTGCCTCCTAGGTTCAGTTGATTTTACCACCTCAGCCTCCCAAGTAGTTGCGATTACAGGTGTGTGCCACCACACCTGGCTAATTTTTGCATTTTTAGTATATAAGGGGTTTCACCATGTTGGCCAGGCTGGTCTCAAACTCCTGACCTCAGATGATCTGCCCCCTTCGCCTCTCAAAGTGCTGAGATTACAGGCATGAGTCACTCACTGCACCCAGCCTGGTTAACTCTTAAGTAGTATCATAGGAGAGCTCAAATAATTATTCCTCACCTTTATACAGTTTGCTTCATGAATGATGAAATTATATGAACTATATGAAATTTGACCTCTGAATTCAGGAATTGATAATAATGCCCATAGATGGTTAAGAGCCCTTTAGTTTTAATGGTTTTAATTATTTGTTTTTGCTTTTTGTTACATTGTGAACTCATTTTTTAAATCAATGAATTGTTGGTAGCCTACTGAACTATTAAGATTCAAGATATTCCTCAGTTTTCTAGGTAGTATGCCAAACCAATTGAGAAGTGGTTCATTATTCATAATATTTGATCTCTGATACAGTTACTTCTGACATTAAGAGCATATGGCCTTTGCCCAGATGTTCAGAATGTACTTTTATCTTTTTACTTATGTTTAGAGAGCTTGCAGTATTAAAATTCACTCTGTAACCATAAACCAGAATCACTGAATATCTTCAATTCTTTTATTACAAATGTTTATATCATCACCATATACATATCACATATTGAAAGCAATTTGTGAAAGATTGTTTTCACTAAATATTTTTGATCAATTGTGTTTCCACTTTTGAAATGAAGGAAGAAAGATCTGTAAAGGTGACTGAGCAAATAAGACCTTATGATACAAGCAAATAAGACCTGTTCCTTTACTCAATATTATTATATCTGTTTAACAAAATTAGTCGTTTTGGCTACATAATAAAGTTAACAGTAATATAGTGCTTATTACATGATGAGGACTATTCTAAAAAATTGACAAATGTTAATCTGTTTAATGTTAACAACAAATTATGAAAATAAGTAATATTTTGCTCCCAGTCTTTATTTTAGAAAAATGAGGCACAGAGAGAATACATATATTATCAGAAGTCTCCCATTTAGAAGGTAGTAAAACTAGAATTTAAACCCAAGTACTGTGACTCCAGAATATGCATTCTTCCTAACTAATGCACCTTCATGGCATTTCATGCCTGTATTACCATTCATTTAGCCAATCAATTATTTGCATGTATCTTGCTTGTTACAAAAACTTAAAGTAATTAAATAACACCATTGTATGACTCTGTTCTCACAAGGATAATAAACACATACCTGAGACAACATGATTCATAAGGAAAAGATACTTAAATGACTCAGAGTTCCACATGAATGGGGATGCCACACAATCGTGGTGGAAGGCAAATGAGAAGCAAAGTCATACCTTACATGGAGGCAGGCAAGAGAGCTTGTGCAGGGTACTCCCATATGTAAAACAATCAGCTCTCATGAGACTTATTTACTACCATGAGAGGAGTATGGGGAAAACTGCCCTTGTGATTTAATTATCCTCACATGGCCCTGCCCTTGAAACATGATTATTATTACAATTCGAGGTGAGATTTGGGTGGGGAAACAGTCAAACCATATCAATCATGTTAAATATTCTAACAAGAAAATATTCTTGCACAACCTTTATTATAATCTGAGAATATAACAGTATAGCATAAATTTCCACTTTCAAGATTATGTAAAAATTATTTCCTTATTTAAATTGCCTTCTATAAAAATTGTATAAATGTACTCTCCCCTTAATTGCATCTGAGAGTTCTGATTCTCTTTCCTCTACGATAATAATGTATCTATTCTTTAACAATTTTTAAGGTTAAACTTTCTTTTAAGTATGTGGGGCCTCCTCTTTCAGTAGAATCCATAAAACATAAAAACAATCTTGGGCCCAGTCTTTTTCGTGTAGAGGCGGCAAAGTTAGGAACACGAACAGCATTTTCTAAAATGCTGAGTTACTTGCAGGATTGTAGGGAATTAACAAAGGAACAGATGCTTTAAGAGTAGAGGAAGATCGTTATACTTTCTATTCATGGTATAGTTAAGCATAGGACAGAGGAAGAGCAAGTGAGTTCCATTGTGTGAATGTGTAGGAGGACATGACAAGATAGCAATTTAAAACTTTTCACCTGCTTTAAAAGTATAGAATATTCTCAAATTTTTTGTTAGGGAAATAACACAGTGAAACCCCATCTCTACTAAAAATACAAAAATTAGCCAGGCATGGTGACACATATCTGTAATCCCAGCTACTCAGGAGGCTGAGGCAGGAGAATCACTTGAATCCAGGAGATGGAGGATGCAGTGAGCAGAGATTGAACCACTGCACTCCAGCCTGGGTGGCAAAGCAAGACTCCATCTCAAAAAAATGTTAAATTAAAAGTATTAAAATTATTATCTGGGTTTAGCAAGGACACATACAACTTCCTGTCAAAAGTAGAAATCATAAACTTAAAATCATTTAGATAATGTGATTGCAGGATACACAGAATTATTTTATCATTTTATTTTATTTTTACTGTTTTTCACTTTCTTATTACTGCTATTGTTTAACATTTAAAAAGTCTTCCAAGAGGGTTAGATATAATTCTGGATATGCAAAGAGCACACCATCTGCTCTGACACACAATAACTGTAAGGGTGCCCATGGAAGTGCCAGTTAGCTTCAAATGCAAGTTAGATCTTCAGGCAAGTAATCTTCTAGGTTGAATGCATATGCCTCTCTCAGTGTGTCACCATGACTATTTATTTGCCTACCTTATAGATTTCGTGAAGTTGTGGATTATTTCTTTCTCTTACAAGTTAGCCCATTCTCAAGACAAGACTCTTTTCCAAAACACATGAGGTGACGAGCTTTTTAAACTCTTTTATAGATGCAGATGGGAATCGATATCAGTATAATGGCCTGAACACTTCAGGTAACCAGGCATTTTTGAGAAATCTTCAAAACAACTTCATGGTAGAAATATATCCTTATTCATTCTCTTATAATGTTTATCGGGTTGATATAAGGTTTAAGTCTTTATGTTCAGCTTGGAATAAATAGAATAAAGCTCTCAAGGTTCTTGTATATATTTATGGAAGTAACCCTATATATGTGTATATGACACAATGTTAGGGAGAAGCAATCATCAAGTCTATTGGGTAAATAGTGGAGAAATTTTACACCACAGGGTATATTTAAATGGGCTAGAGCAGGTAGAAGGGGACATTCAGGCAGAGGTCAAAAAATGAGGAAAAATAAAAAGATGTCCTTTGCTGAAGACATCTCAGTAATTCTAATAATATTAGGTGGAAGAAAGGGGAATAATTAGGTTAGAAAGATAATCATAAATGCCAGGATTAAAAAATTGGACAAAGTAAAACAAGAAAGATTTAAAAAGTACTTTGTGCAAAAAGCAAAACATGAAGTTGCATGTGTTGTGATTCATACCTTTATATACATTGCTGAATAGTAAAGAACATGCATGCTTACATCCAAAACAGGTGAATTTTAAATCAAGAAAATACATCAGGGAGATATATAATTGGCAATTTCTGATTACCTGGTTTGTATTGAGCTGATCAATTACTTTTCTCACACTTCATAAAATTTGTGTTTAACAAGAAGATAATGCATACCCTCAGACTCACATATTTAGTATTTCCAAAATAATGCAGGAAATATTGCTAGAAACATTACATAGATATAAAGTTTACCCTAAAGATAATAAACTTATAAAGACATACTAAACAGTAGAGCACAAGGCAATGAATTTCCATTTGTGTAACATAGAATCTTATTCTAACATTTTCTATGTCTGAAAAGGACAATTACATAACAGATAACATCTCTGTGAACCTAGATAAAGTAGCATATTTTAATTCCAATATGTACATGTCTAGAATTATATAATGCATACATTATTTGACACCAGATTTTAAATGAATCACAATTCAGTTTTTTTCTTTATCTTCATATTCTTTATGAGAAATAAACAGACACTTTAATTATGGCATAAAATATGTTCCCTGTTTAATTTCAAAGATGATTTATGAGTCATACATTTACTGTGGGAAGAAGACAGGAAGTTAGCATACTAGAGGCTCTTGTTAGTTTAAGATAAATTAATGCCCAACTTAAACACTGAGGCAGTGAATGTTTTTCCCTAAAATCTTCTTTCTTAATCTAGGCCTAAATTCCACCATATTGGTATTTATGACTGGTAGTTTGAGATTGTTTCTACCTTTAATTTGATGGTAGAATTTTCCCATGTGTATGTATTTGTGGGGTAAATTTTATTTTGTCATTTGCTTTCAACCTATCATATACTTTTCTTGTATATTTTTTAATCTCTCTTTTTCTAAATCTTCTTCCACTTTTGTAGAAGTGTTTGTGTGTATGTGCACAAAAATACTATCTTGTATGAATCTAGTAAAACACAGAAAGCCCTATCTATGGAATATATATGTGTGTGTGCATACACAATCCATGGAACATCTGTCGGTATATACGTGTATGTATGTATTATATACATAAATAAATTCAAATATTAAATATGTGTTTCTATTTGTCTCATTTTTATATGGAATTCAAATAATAAATTTGAATTCAATAATTATATTTACTCTAACATTTTTTCTGGTTTACCCTCTTCTGTTGTTGAGAATTGCTCACCATTTTCATATGGAAATAACACGAAAACACACATTCGATGCTTAAATTGATTTTGGTAAACTTTTAGAAACAACATACCATAACTTTTTCTTATTTGTGAATATGGTCTGTTTCTGTGTTCCCACCCAAATCTCACCTTGAATTTTAATAATCCCCTGTGTCAAAGGACAGTACAAGGTGGAAATAATTGAATCATGGGGGAGTTTTCCTGCATGATGTTCTTATGTTAGTGAGTGGGTTCTTCTGAGATCTGATGGTTTTATAAGGGGTTTCTTCCTTCACTCAGCATTCACTCTGCCCTGCTTCCCTGAGAAGAGGTGTCTTCCAGCGTGATTGTAAGTTCCTGATGCCTCCTTAACCATGTGGAACTGTGAGCCAATTAAACCTTTTTTCGTTATAAATTACCTGGTTCGGGATAGCTCTTCATAGCAGGATGAGAATAAGCTAATACATGTACTCTAATGCTTTTCCTCGTTTACTCTCTTCTGTTGAGAAATACTCACTAGTTACTTTCTATTCAGAGAGTCTCTTAAGAGATTATCTTCTGCTTAAGACCGAAAGAATAAACATTACTGTAATTTTGTTTTCCACATTTTTTGTATTCATCTTTTCTGTTGTCTGTATTTTCATTCCTCACACTGACAAAAATGTTCTCTGTCCATAGGAAAAATAAGCATTTAAGTGATTTTTTCATTTTTCTTTTGCAAAACAAAGATAGTTTTCTCACTGAAGATAAAAATGTAATCATTTATTTAATTAACATTTTTCTCTGTTTATTCTTCATTCAAAAAATATTTCGGTGTTCTAACTCCATGTTAGGTATTATGCTAAGCTATTGTACAATTTGCTGAAAGACACCCTATCAGCCCTCAGTTAACATCAAGAATAGCCATACATTTTCTAATGTCTCACCAATATCGCCTGACTAGATGTATATGCTTCAATGTACTTAGTGAAACTGCCATCACTATTTGCCACTGTTGTGTGTCCTGATGCTCTGAATGCAATATGCAATGACTGCCTATTTCTAAACTGTGCCACCTGGTATGGTAGCTACTGACTAAGAAAGGCTCTATATGTTTAAATTTAAACTAATTCAGATAAATAATATTAAATTTGATATTTTTTACAACCACTGGCCCTATTTAAATAATTCAGTAGTGACAAGTGATTATTATATTGTAAAAAGCATATGTAGAGAATTTTCATCATTGTAGATAGTCATTTTGGACATAGTATATGGGCCAAGGGATCAGGGGATAATCTCATAGGTCTATAAAACATGTATCCTTTTTCTACTGTGAGTACAAGTCAATGAATTCTTCCATAGCCCAAATTACTAACCAATTTAATTTCTTGTTTCTTTTTTTTACTTTAATAAATTTACATTGATGGACACAATTATTATACATCTTTATGTTTTATTTATCATGCAAATAATCATTTTCTGTTGCAGTTGACGTTTTAAAAATGTATTTTCATTCTCCCTTAGGTGGTTCTCAAAATAACATATACCCACATGTTAATGTCTAGGTTGGCATCTCTACGTTGTCTGTTTTTTAAAGTATATTGTGGAACACTGCATGTTCTCACTCATAGGTGAGTGTTGAACAATGAGAACATATGGACACAGGGAGGGAAGCATCACACACTGGGGTCTGTTGGTGGGGGCTAAGGGAGGGACAGTGGGGAGTGGGGTGGTTGGGGAGAGAGAACATGGGGAGAAATGCCAGATTTAGGTGATGGGGGGATGGAGACAGCAAACCACCTTGCTATGTATGTACCTATGCAACAATCCTGCATGATTTGCACATGTACCCCTGAACCTAAAGTACAATAAAAAACTAAAATAAACTAAGGTATATTGTGGATTAAAATATATTTTGTATGTATAGTTTTTATTAATAAAAATTTAATATTACTGAAAGATAAAAGCGGAACTATTGTACTTGTTTTTATTCCTGAATTTGATAGTTTCATTTATGAATTTCTATCTACTACTGGAAAATAAATTGTGATATAAACAGAATGTTCCTATTTTGTCCTGTTCCCAACTGTTTTGTTCCAACCTTCACAGCCAAGAAAAAATGACAGTTTTGTGATATTCTGGAAACAATTATTTGTAAAAAATTATTTTAGTCTTCATTTAAAGGTTTAAAATTTAGTATAAAACATCACACTGCTATCCAATAAAAATTTCTTAGCCAAAGATAATATACATCAAGTAAGCATTAATAAAAATAATAATTAACATGAAATTAGTAGACTCATAGGTGTCAGTTACTATGTACCAAGCACTATTAAGATCTATACACAATTAGTGTATGCAATCACCTAAACAGCTTTCTGAGGTAGATGTTTTTATTATTATTTTTATCTATTGATGATAAATGGAGGCAGGGATAGAATGAGATGCTACAACTAATCCAAAAATGGCTAGGAGCTTCATCGTACAGGAAGCACAGAAATTCAAATAACTTTGGTCTTCTAAATTAATAGGAAAAGTTTAAAACGTTAGTTCTTCTGCCTCAACAAAATCACCATTTTGCTGGTATATGACCTTGGCTACAATAATTACCTTTTATATTTCAGTTATTTATCTTCATAATAACTTCATCTTCATAATTATGAATATATTTTTATTCAATCAATTTAAAATAGTGAAGGAACCCCAAAATGAATTAATATTGCTTAATTATTTGGCCCCATTCACCAATCTGTCTTCTTTGTTAAACAACAGTCTCAATGATTGTTTTTCTGCATGTCTTACTTTTTCTTTTTTTTTCTTAGCCTGCTCATTAACCAAAATATATGGAAAATGGACAGAACAACCCTATTATTTATTTTCAAAGTATCTATTTATTCTTTTATTTTTAAAGTATTCTTTTTGAAGTACTTCTATATATTCAGTGATAGAAGCATGAGTGCACAGGTTGGGCACTATATTGTTCCAGAGAATGTCATTCACAGAGATTACAACCACATGCTGTGGCTGCAACTCCTATAATTTTCTGGATACATTATTTAAATTATCTCCACTTTAAATAATTCCAAAGGCAAAATGGAAAACTATACTTATGTATTTCTAAGAGATATTCTTGAATATGAATACATGGAATATGAATACATAGAAAGCATGCCTATGTAAAATTTAGAACATATTTTTTACTCTAATCTGTATAATTATTGTCTTCCTTCATTCATGACCCCAAGCATTTGCAAAGAACTTCACACTGTATCCAAGTGTTAACATTAAAATAAGATTGTGAATTAGAGCAAATATTTATACAACATGACAAGATAATAAACACTTTCATATAAACAATAGATTTTAGATAAACCAATAAAGCAGTCAATTCCCATTTACATTTTGTAGTTAACTATCATTTCTATTTAATGCTAGAACACATTTTTAAGTACCACCCCTTTTTCCTATGGATCTGCTGTAAGAGACATAATGAAATGTATATAAATACATTTGTGTGTGTGTGTGTGTATATATATATATATGTCCTTTATTATATTATCCTTTTGTTTATTCATATATTTATATATAAGTAACACAAAATGAATAAAATGCAAATATATAAAGAAACAAATGTGAGAGTAAGAAAATATAAATAATATACTTTGGATTTTACTAAGCATGTGATTCATGACAGGAATTAAGTTTTGAAGTTATATTTATGATAATGATTGACTTAATATTGTTTCTGCTGCAAGTTCAGGTGAATGAAATAAGAACAAGTTTCTTCACATGTCATTAGGGTATCAATATTTCTAGTCTTCTTGTTTAGATGAGCTGTGAGAAACTAAGAAGAAAAAATGTCATCTACACATATCTATTTATAACCCAGATTCTTTTAAACTCTGAAAATTATGCTCATCTATGTGTTCTCCATCATCTTAAATATTTAGTAGATTTTAGAATACTTAAATTGGAGTGGGTTGTAGAGGTGAAATGGATCATTGCTTTTGTTGTCCAGATGCAGAAACTGGACTCTAAAAAATGTGCACAACTAACACACAAATCCATATTTTCGAATTCCTGTTCTTGCATCTTTTCCATTAAAATAGAGTGCTTCCCCCAAAAGAAAATATAAAATGCCTCCTGTTTTTGGCCTTGTCCATAGTTCTGATTTCATTCAAATACAGGCAAAATAAATATTTTTAGTGGCATCAGAAAAAAAAACAAAACAGAGCAGGCTAATTATTTAATGTAATTAATGCTATTTGTCTTCAGGACATCACATAAACTAGGGACTACTTTGATTTTGAGAGAAATATCTACTATAATATTTTCTTGTAGATTTATTGAACCTAAGATAATTTTCTCCATAAACATAATTTTGAAAGCAATACGCTATAAAAAGAACATGTGTTTTTAAGAACGTCTTTTAATGCCTGTATTTTTCTTTTGGTCTTACTTTTCACTTGTTCTTTAAAAAGCAATACAATTTCTTACAGATAAATATATCTATATTATATAAAGAAAAATTTCTTCTCTTTGTATAAGAAAAAGTAGTTTTCTTAATTACCTAATATAAAGCTATATAAACACCAGAAATTTTGTCATATATGGAAATGTTTAATGTTACTTTATAGTTGTAAATTTATGAAATTCGAGTTTTCCTTTGTGGATTTTAATATATTTTTGGAGAGGCTATACAGTATGATGGGTAAGGGCTTCAACACTGAAGTCATTAAAAGAATCAGATTCTGGCTTCATCACTTCTCAATTGTTTGACATTGAGCAAGAAATATAACCTCTATTATCCTCAGTTTGCTCAGCGGTAACATGGGAATAATTATTGCATGTCTAACTCCTTGAATTTCTGTGAGTGTTAAATAAGCTTATCTATATAGTGTTCTTGGAACAGTACATCTTAGAAAAAAAGATTTTGGAAGTTTCATTATAATTATTATTACTGGTATGATTGTCACAATAACCAAAGCACAAAGCATGTGGTGCAACCCTATTTATGTATATATGAAGAGCTTTGTGTTTTGTCAATAGCATTTGATATATACTCACATCAAGAAATCTGGCCAAACCCCCATAGAAACCTGAAATCATACTTTATTATAAAAAATCTAAATTTCTATAGATTTATTAAGCATAAAATATATTTTACTAGGCAGTCAAGTTTGTATTGCCTCTCCGTATATCATGCTACATTTAGAATAGAGCCTCTCTACATTTATTTATTTCTCATTAGCTAGGAGCTTTGACTAATCTAATAAGTCTCTGATTCCATTAGAATCCCAAAAGACTTCTATTTCTAGCAAGAAGAAATTCACTCTCTCTGGTTTCTTGACCCTGGGTTATCAATTATAGCTTGTCTTCTGTGTTCCAGGCAGCAGGTGAGGGTGAGACACCAGGGATGCAAGACATTTTCTACATTAATGCACTCCTAATCAATAGCATGGCCCAACATCATATATAATTTGATTTTATGTATGTTTGAAGAGGACAGTAAAATGCTTCACACTTAATAATCTCACAAAGTTTGCAAAACATTTTAAACTAAGATAGTACCAAAAGTAAGTAGTAATCTACTTGAATCATCTTAAAGAGAACAAAACACCGTCATCTACACATATGACTACCCATCTGACAGAGGTGAAGATGACAGAGTAAAGCCTATATATTTATATAATAGGTTTTGTTAAATTATGCTATGTGTGCATAGAAATCTGTAGTTTTTATGATTAATTAATACTAAAATAGTATTTTTTTTTCTGGTTGAGAGTGAGAGAAGAAAGGGACAAGGAAGGCAATATTCTAGACTTCCTATATATCAAGATATTTAGTGTAATGTTTTCATGTTATCTCAGAGTTTCAGCAGAAACCTTGGGTACCAACTACCCCAGATCTAAAGTGTGATATTGACTACATATACCTTGCATGTTAAGGCAATGAAGCACAGATTCCCTTAGCATTAGTAATCACACACCTATAATAATTTAGAAAGGTCAAGGAGGGACTCTATTTATTGAGGAACTTGTCAGTATTTTGTGGGCTGCCAATGTATTTTTAGCTAAAGTATAAGACAGGGATTTTGAGGTAATAGCTCAAAGATATTAAAGACATTAACATATATCCTATTGAGTTTGGGAAGCATGAGGACTCTATGAGGGGCAGTGGCTAGATGGTCATTAGATTTGGATGAGAGTATATCAGGGAGTCACCGGAGTCATTAGCTATGATCCATGTTTTTATCTATAGTGACAATTTCAAAAAACTTGTATTCTATTTGTCAAAATTGGCCCATGCAGCAGGAAGCTGGCTGGAGCTTTCTTAAGAGAATTTACCCAATTGTCCCAACATGAGTTGAAAATTGGCCCAGCAAAGTAGGAAGCACGAAGTCCAAGGCTCATGGGGTTACGTTGTAAAAGGCCAGGTGGAGATTATCTCTCCCATTATGAATTGCATTTGAATTTTTCCTCCAAGAGCTGAAAGTAGAGGAGGTAATATTTCTAATTAACACATAAAAACACAACACTAGAGAGAGAACTAATAATTGTACATTTAAGATGCAGATTCCCCCAATAATAAAGCACAGTGAATTGAGTTTTCTATTTTTTCTGCATTCTTTTTCTTTCTACCTCAATGCTTGAGGTGTCTGTAAGTCAGAGAGCAAGTAGGCATGAAGGATTACAAGAGCAGAGTTGAAGAAAAGGATTAAACTCCAACACCCTAGAGCAAGCTGGCAAGCCTACCATAGATTCAAAATGGTGGAGAGGAGAAAAGTTACCTTTGCATTAAATTTTAAGGACTTTATCATTATGATAGTCTGAGTAGAGCTTTAATTAATAAAAATAAGATATTTTGTATGTTTAAGAAGAACTTGGCTGAAACCATTTATGTGCAAGGAAAGAACTGGATCTAGATCAGGTGAAATGGCCAGATGAAGAAAAGGCCAACTTAACAATAACATATCGTGTTAGTTTTATATGGCTGCTATAACAAATTACCACAATACATGGTGGTTTAAAACAACAGACCTTAATTCCATAACACTTTAGAGGCCAGAGTCCAAAATGAAAATACTGACAAAATTGCTTCTTTCTTGAGGGCTCTGTGAGAGAACTTGTCTCATGCTTCTCTCCTCATTTCTGGTCATTTCTAATCATCCTAGGCATTTTGTGGTTTTTGACAGTATGATTCCAATCTCTGTCTCAGTCATCACGTCGTGTTCTCCATGTTATCTCTGTGTTCAAATTATCCATCTTTTTATAAAGACACCATTCTTCAGATTAGGGACCACCATAATTCCATATGATCTCATTTTAGTTCGATTACAGCTGTAGAGAACTTATTTCCAAATAAGGTCGCTTTCACAGATTCCAGATGAATGTGAAATGGGGGACAGGGGAGACTATCCAGCCCAGTACACCTATCAAGTATTTAGATAAAAATGTTATTAAGAGTTTTGAAATAGGTCTATTCCAATTTTGTGATTTTAACATTGTCTTCATTCTCAAATACACAATTACCTACATTTTCTGTGAATTTAGTTTCATTTCCTTGTCCTTTTTTTTTTTTTTTTTTGAAATGGAGTCTCGCTCTGTCTCCCAGGCTGGAGTGCAGTGGCACAATCGTGGCTCACTGCAACCTCCGCCTGTCAGGTTCAAGCTATTCTCCTACCTCAGCCTCCTGAGTAGCTGGGATTACAGGTGCGCACTGACACACCCAGCTAATTTTTGTATTTTTAGTAGAAACAGGGTTTCACCATGTTGGCCAGGCTGATCTTGATCTCCTGACCTCAGATGATCCACCCATCTAGGCTTCTTCTTTTTCTTTTCTTTTCTTTTCTTTTTTATTGCATTTTAGGTTTTGGGGTACATGTGAAGAACATGCAAGATTGTTGCATAGGTGCATATGTGGCAGTGTGATTTGCTGCCTTCCTCCCCTTCACCTATATCTGGCATTTCTCCCCATGCTGTCTCTCCCCAACTCCCCACCCCCTGCTGTCCCTCCCCTATTTCCCCCCAACAGACCCCCATGTGTAGTGCTCCCCTCCCTGTGTCCATGTGTTCTCATTGTTCAACACCCACCTATGAGTGAGAACATGTGGTGTTTGATTTTGTGTTCTTGTGTCAGTTTGTTGAGAATGATGGTTTCCAGGTTCATCCATGTCCCTACAAAGGATACAAACTCATCGTTTTTGATGGCTGCATAATATTCCATGGTGTATATGTGCCACATTTTCCCTGTCCAGTCCATCATTGATGAGCACTTGGGTTGGTTCCAGGTCTTTCCTATTGTAAACTGTGATGCAATGAACATTCGTGTGCATGTGTCCTTATAGTAGAACGATTTATAATCCTTTGGATGTATACCCAGTAATGGGATTGCTGGGTCAAATGGAATTTCTATTTCTAGGTCCTTGAGGAATCGCCGCACTGTCTTCCATAATGGTTCAACCGTCTGGGCTTCTTAAAGTGTTGAAATTACAGGCATGAGCCACTATTGGCCAGACCATTTTTTTTTTTTTAAGACACAGTTTCACTCTGTTGCCCAGGTTGGAGTACAGTGGTATGATCATAGCTTACTATAGTCTCCAACTTGGACTCAAGGGATTTTCTCATCTCAGCCCCCTGAGTAACTGGGACTATAGTCTCACACCATCATACTTGAACTTAGAAAAATGTTTGAAACATGATAGGCATTTATAATTTTGCTGGCTTTTATTATTAAGCATGCAAAGCAGAATAACATTTTTAATGACACGAAGTATCTCAAGGGCTAAGTATTTTTAGAATAAGGTAAAGAATTACTAATGACATACCCTTTTCTTCAGTCAATTTATGTTGAACATTATAATGCTTTCCTACTCATTAAAATAATACCATTTAAATTGATGTAATTTTAATAGCACTTCATTTTTTAACTAATGAATATAACAGACATGTGAAAGATAGTTTTCTTTATTTTACCTTAATATTCACTTTTTATAAATCATTGGAAAAGAAGCAAACAAAGTTATAATATTTCTCTGTACCATTATTTTTCCAAAGCAGTACAATCATTTCACCTCTTGGTGTTACTATTTCATATTAACAAGTAAAATAATAACAACATTTTGTCTTATTTCAAAATAAATAAGACATGTTGTCTGTACTTCACATTAAACTTCTGTAGTTTACTTTTATATGTTTATACACAAAGTAGACTGATATCTCCATATGAATAAAAGCAGATGTATTTCCAAAATGAGGAGTATATTTTTTTCTATTCTTGCTTAGAAGAGTACAGAGAAATATCAAATAGACCCATTGTATCAGTTAAGTTCTTAAAAGCCTTACGTTTATTCAAGGTGGATTTGTGAGGATATAGACAGAATTTAAAAACATATGCACACATACTAGAAACCCTTGACTATTACTCCTGTGCTTTGCCACATGTAGTTAGACAAAAACAGTAAAAACCGTAAGCAAGCTTTGTCTGTGGAATTTTTTCCCCTCTCTATATTGTTAACTCTCAATAACGGTTACAGTATAACTTTCCACAGTGAAACTCATTGACTAAAGCAATAGTGATCAAGCCAGGCTTAATATGATACTCTGAAGTAAAGGAAAAACATATCAAAACCTAACTGGGTCATTTGAAAATAAGCATAAGACATTTATTTTAAGGAATCTGAACTAAAAGCTAATCTAAGAAAATAAATCTATAACTTTTGTATTCTTTTGTGGTGATGGTGGTGTATTGTTTGTTTAAGTTTATATTATTTGTGTCAATATGAAGTGGCATTGCTGCCACTGTATACTGAAAACAGTATGCCTTTCTTGTTTGTTTTGCCTCAGCAATATATTTTTTTCCACACTGGTTTCTGGCTGTATGTCAGACCATTATGAAATTCAGTTAAGAATTCACATATCACTCTTGGTAAATGCTTGCTGATGTAGCACACTAGGATGTCTGTTTCCACTCAATATCCATCCCTGATGGCATGAATCAGTTATCCTTGTATTCCCAGAGTATATCACTATACCTGGACCATAGTGTATGTTCACTAAATGTTCATTAGTAAAAGAAGGAATTACTAATTGAATGGCTAAAATTAACCCAGCATTGATGAAAGCATCATCTTTCTTTAAGAATGGCATTGTAATAGGAATAAGAATCTATTAAATTATAGTTATCATATATTCGGTTATGTTAGGGATCTAGTTTTTCAACAAGTATTTAATTGTACAAGAAAAAAAATTTAAATGAAATATTGATTAGAAAGTCGTTTAGGCATGATTATTAAAGAATGGAAATATTTCTGGATGATAGCAAGTTCTATTTCAGTATGATATTTTTTTCAGAACTTATTAAATATAGTGATAATAGCATTCTCTCAATTCTTCCAATGGTTCATTCAAAATATCCCTTGTATATTATTTTGTATTCTCTAACTGCAAAGTGAGTATAACTTGCATATCTCAATGACATTCTTTCTAAATAATAGTTTAAGTAAGGTAGAACAAAAATGTTATGCTATCATGATCATACATTTGTGAGCCTATCTAGCAATATCATTGGGTCAAAATGCTTGACAGTTCTCAGAAATAAATTTAAAATTGTAAAGAACAAAATGCCATTTCTTAAACAATGAATCATCACTGAGATACAATTCTCAATCAAGTAATTACTAATTCCTTTATATAGTAGGTCTTATCAACATTTTTGAAAGAAAGAAATTGAGTTCACAATTGGATTTTAGAAATACCTGTCTTTAGTTCAGTATGTTTCAACATCAGCAGCCTGGTCTCAGCACATATCATTAGCAACTATCTCAGTGGATACAGTTAATTATCACTATTTCTTTCAGATAATGAATACTAAATAGAATACTTGCTCTGTTATGAAGTATGAAACTGGGCTTTTGATATGAAAAAGATATCACTAAGAGTAGAATGAAGTGGCATCTTTATTTTTTGCTAATGCCAGCCTGAAACTTTGCTCATTGTTTTTAACTGTCTAGGGACTTTTTCCTCGCTAATTGTAACCCTATTGCTAATGATTTCAGAAGTCATTAGTGGAATTTTAAAATTGCTGTTCTTACATCAACAAGACTTAACTTTCAAATTCAGTTTTTTGCAACACACTGAGATATAACATTTTAATGGATACTCACTGAAGGTTACCTTTCTTCTTTATTAAATATATTGTAGTAAACATGTTTTCAACCTGATTATGTATCACTGAATTTTGAAACAAGGAGATTGAGTGACTGGGCATGTTGGGGAAAACTATTTAATACTACCCCAGGTAAGAAAGAGGGCAAAATCATTCCTTGTTTAAAATACAAATGGCTTAGTAAATGGGAATTACAATGTCACTTCAATGTGTAATCTGATTATCAGTGGAAGTATACAGAGTTAACGTTCAGAGGACATTGTTTTTCTATCAGGATTCTCTGGAATTATATTATAAATAAATATATATATAAAACAAGATAGAGTCCTTGTCATATTTTCCTTGAAGAATATGTAAAGGGATTGCATTTCCACATGGCAGACTTGTGCATTCAGGAAAAAGGAAGAAGTATTCTTTCCTTATTGTCTCATAATCCACATATTGAAATAGAAGTTAAAAAATGTAAACTAAGTTGAATTCTTCTAAAGAAATGAGGGGAAGATACACATATTATTACAAATAAATCTAGACAATTTTGGCTGTTTTAGCATTTTTTCTTGACAAAAGTTGCTGAAAGTTGCTCTACTTCAACACTGACAATTGGTTAAAATATTGAAAAGAGAAATGTATAAAAATATATACATTTCAGTCAGAAGCGGGACCAGACATGAAATGCAATGTGATATAATTTAGGGAGAGATGAGTTTAGGGGTTACTAGCCACATCATATTTTATTTCATTCTGTTAAAATTATTTTCTATTCATTATACCACAATGGAATCAGAGTATATAAGAAACTTCATAATTTCAGCAACCTGCCTGTGTTCCTTCTTTATAAAAGAAGATGTTCCATTTACATTTTAAATAATTATGTATGAAATGTTATTATAACTTTCCAGCCACCATTTTCCAACATTTATAATATATTACAAATGATGATAAAGTGATTTGTTTTAGAATCCTAAATGATCAAATAAGATAATAATGCCTATGCTCAGATATCACCTTGAAATTTGCAAGGCATTTTTATTTATATTACATTATTTGGTCTTCAAAGCAAGCCTGTGAGGCAAGTAGCACTGTTTTTAGTACAGTCTTGATAAAGAAAACAGAAGAGTTTCGTGTGGTTAATCTGGTAACAGAGTCAGAAAAAGGCCAAGTCAGCTTTTGAAAGTGTGTATTCTGAATGCTGCTTCCACCACATCAGTTTGTCCTTATGTTAGTAGTAGCAAATCCATATGGGTCTGCAGCAACTTCAGTTCTTGCCTCCTCAGAAGAAAGAATTTGAGGGGCATAAGACAGAGTGAGAGACTGCGGCAAGTTTTTAGAGCAGGAGTTAAAGTTTATTAAAAAGCTTTAGAGCAGATTCAATAGGAACTGATGTACACTTGGAAGAGGGCCAGGTGGACAACTTGAGAGAGCAAGTGCATGGTTTGACGTTTGACTTGGGGATTTTTATGTTCGCGTGCTTCTGGGCTCTCGCATCACTTCTCCCCTGATTCTTCCCTTGGGGTGGGCTGTCCACATGCGCAGTGACCTGCCAGCACTTGGGAGGGGCCGTGTACACAGTACATTTACTGGAGTTATATGCCTGCTCACTTGACATGTTCTTCCCTTACCAGTCAAATGTTCCTAGAAGGCCATTTACCAATCAAACTCTGGCATTTTGCGTCTTAGTGCACATGCTCTAGCGTGCTCGCCCAACTCCTGAGATCTTCTCCGGAAGCTGCTGATCACCAGCTTCAGGTATCTCTATCTATTGGGAAACTGCCCTTTTCTGGCACCAGCTGCAACCAATTATTATTTTAAAGAGACAGTGTAACAATTGCCTGACCGTCTCCTGATAGTCACCTGACATTCTGGGTAGTAGTTTGGAGGTCTCTCCCGCCCTGTTCATATCTGGCTACTTACTGTAAAGTTTTTATGCTCAAGAATACAAGACCCCAATTCTTTGGGGAAAATGGACAAAGATCAGTCTTCTGTAACTGCTTCTTGCTAACAGAGGGGATGAGGTGGTTGTTCTGTGGGTCTTGGCCTCTTGCTGTGAGGGCAGGGTGGCTCCATGCAGTGGAGAAAGTGATATTCAGACATCTCCAAAGGAGAAAAAGGCAGGATTTTGCCCCTGTTGTGTGTGACTAACGTGAGGCAAAGGGGTCCTCTCTAGACAAGTGACTCTTGAATATTGAGAGGATGGTATCTCTCACTGAGTATCATCTGGAGGTTGATGGCCTGAAGGCAAGAGGAGGTAGACTGTGTTGTTAGATTTAGAAGACGTGGACCAAAATGGAAAAGTAGAGATGTCAAAACAAAATAGGGAGATGAGGACAGTTTAAAAAATGTCTAAGACTGCTGACATGCCCAGGTAGCTGGTGGCTATAGGTATGTCTGCTAAGACTCGAGTTCATGGGATTGCCAGCCAAGTCCAATATGTTCCCAGAATTAAAAGATTGATCCAAATTTTCCACATTACAATTCTCTCTTGTTTCTTTTGAGCTGCAGCCACAGATCATTGGTTGGTTCAAAGAAATAAGCAGGATTAGTCTAAATTACAGACAAAAACTGAAAAATAACTGATGAGTATACCACAGTTCTTAAAATAATTTTTCTTTCTCCAGTCCTCATTTTGTTTTAACAACAAATCATGATAAAACTGATTTGCTTGCAAAATAAGCTATAGTCTTATTACACTTGGCCTGATTATTTGTACAAAGCACAGCAAAAATAATTATTTGCTTTTTGTAAATAAGTTTTAATAGAACTTCACAAAGACTCTAAAAAAGACTTTTTAAAGCCTTAAGTCCAGCTATGGATTTGTACCATCAAATACCTGTATGAATTTGATAAATTCCTCTTCATTGAGATCTCAAGATAACTTGGGACTCCTGTACCTGTTCTGCAAGTGTCACTATTTATTTACCACAAGTCAGAAACCCTGTATAGGGACTGTGTAGACAAGGCATACGGCTAGTTTTCCCAAGGGTCTTTTATTGACTCTGTAAGTCAGCTTTGATTCCTTAAAGGAGTCTGTTTGTATCTGAAAGCATGCCATTCCAGTCAAAGCTGCATTTCCTCCAACTTTGTCCTTTTACAAAAAAATAAAAGATTCTTATTCATGCAAATAACTATATTGCCATAAGTTAAGAATACTCATGAATAGTTCCAAATTCTGGACAAATCTGGTAGAGAGAAATATACTCCAAATTTCATTTATAAGAGTATGCTTTACTCAATTGTTAAAAGCTGTATATACATTAGAAGAAATGTTTTCTTGGCTTTGAGAAACAAAGGATTAGCAATATTTTAGGCAAAAGGTCATTAAATAATTATTTCAGTCTTCTGTGAGTTCAATCCACATAGTTAACTCCTATTTTGCTTGATATTTATAAATATTTCAGATCTACCTGAAAGTCCTGAAACTTTTTTTTTTATTCCAATGTCACAATCACCAAAGTTTTCAGTAGCCTGCATTTAAGCCTATGACTGAAGATAAAATTATCTTTATAGGGGATTAAAACAAAACAACAATTATCTGTGGATGATAGAAATTTTTAAGGCAGTCAAAGCCACAATGGACAGAAAAATTTGTTAGCTCTGTGGCACACAATAATTTACATAAAAATTTAGTTATTAATGGTGATATAAACTAAGTCATGTAAGAATTATAGGGCTTTTGCATATTTTGGAACACATACGAATAACACATTTATATAAAGAAAACCAGATTTTATCTTTGCATTAGTGTACTATTGATGTCAAACCCAGTTAGTAAAAAAACCTCATATTAAAATCTAACCAACATTAATCAGTTTGACCAAAAGGCAAGATTTTCGTAAACCTTTTATAATCCTTTACAATATTGTGTTAAAGAGCAGAACAATCCTCTAGAAAACTGTGTTGTGCTTTTATCCCAATGTTCAGTTTATGGATAAATTGAATGACACCCCTTTAATTTTAGCCAATATATTCATATACAGAATTTTTTACAAGAGTAATATTTCAGAAACCTTCCGTAACTTGCTTAAACTTTGAGCTTTATTCTATGTAACTTAAAATAATTTTTTAACCATTGATACCCAGCAAAAAATCTACATTCCCATACCTTCTTGTGATTTTTTAACAAAAGTACTTTCTACTTTCCTGACATGCTTTGCATGTAAAACTGTTTTTGCAGTAGTCTCAATTAGATGTTACACTGTTAACACAGTAACTTACCTTTTGGTGAAAAACCTGGTAAGTAAGCAATTATCTTTATGTTCTAGGTTTGAAGCTTAGGATACTAGACAGAAGTGCAGCTAGGGGGCATGGATAACTCTGTATGTCTCCAGGCCTAACCTAGATTTTAATGGCTTTAAAGCAGGCAAGTTGTACAGTTAAGTCATAGTAGTTGTCTATGATCTTAAGGCATTTAGTAGACCTAATAACTTTTAGAATTGTGTAACATTTATTTTATAAATTCCCTTTTATGAATCTTTTTGTGACTTGCACAGACCATCTACAATATACTGGGATTAACTGACCTGTCATAAGTAGCTCTCTTTTTAAACAACCAGTTATTTTACTTTAGACCAACAATTTCCCATTAAGATTCTTTTTCGTACAAAAATCTCTTTCCTTTATGACCTTTCTGTACTAGTCCATTTTCACATGGCTATAAAGAAGTACCTGGGACTGGATAATTTGTAAAGAAAAGAGGTTTAAGTGACTCATGGTTCCTCTTGACTGGGAGGTCTCAGGAAAGTGACAGTCATGATGTAAAGAAACAGGCACATCTTACATGGTGCCATGTGAAAGAGAATGGGCAAGAGAAGAGAAAACTGCCTTATAAAACTATCAGATCTCATGAGAACTCACTGATTATCATAAAAATAGCATGGGGGAAACCACCCTAATGATCCAACCACCTCCCATTGAGTTCTTCCCTTGACATGTGGGGATTATGAGGATTAAAATTCAAAATGAGATTTGGGTGGGGACACAGGAAAACCATATCACTTACTTACCTAAAAATATCTTTACCTTTGTAATATTTGAATTAGACAGAAATAATTTTCCTTCTGTTAGGAAGTTATTGTTGATACTACACGTTGCTGAGTAAGTCCTGTGAAGGGGGAGCAGATGAAGAGGCTATCTACATACTGTAGAAATTATCCTCCCAAAGAGATTGCTTAGATTTTTGCTAGGGCTTTTAAAGTAAGTGTGAGCTATTTCTAAAACCATGAGATGAGGTAGGAATGTCCAGGTTGAAGTTATTGGTTAAGGATTTACTGTTTGGGAGAAATAGGGCTATTAGAAAGAAAGATGAATCCAGAGGTGGGCAAATATTAAGGAGAGACCTATTTTGGAAAGTATGTTTTTGCTCCAAAGGAGTGTGAATCTTTTCTTTTGGTGAGAGGGGCTGCCATTTTCCCCTATCACCCAACAGGATTTGGAGGAGAGTTACTGAGAGAAGGAAATTAGCGCAGAGTAGGTAGCTCTTGAACCCAAAAGGCAAATTTATAATTTTACTTGCCACCTCCAGAGTTGTCCTGACCTTCCTCTTGTTGATGATGATGTCTGATTTTGAAGCTAATCGAGGCGAGAGCCCCTTCAGCTCAAGGCCATCAAGGATTAAGATTGTGTCTAGTGACCTTTTGGCCCTCAGGACAGTCAGGTTTCCAGGGGCTCAGCTTGTGGCAGAGGGGTAAAGACATGTGGGCTCTTCCACATTTATCCTACTGAGGCAGTTTGCATTCCAGTGGCTTGGCTTCCCACACCAGTGGCAGTGATCTGAAGGAGTATCCTTGGGGCAACCTAGAGGAGGTTGGTGAGCTTGCAGAGCAGCCAATAGTTGAGCTTGCCTCTCCTCCTTGCATTTTTCCTTTTCCTTAGCCCTGTCCTCCTTGTCCTGATCTCAGTTTTAAAAGACTGAGGAGGCTAATTTGAGGATCTTATGTATAAGGGCACTAGGTTTTAAGGTTAAGTTTTAAAAACTTTTCCCAGATCATTTCTGGGTCAAACAGTATTCCAAAGGAAATCTAATTTTTTTGCTTTAAGGTTTGGAGGAATCAAATATTTTTCTTGATGATGCATCTGAGGGGTGTGTCCTGTGTTATGGATACACAATTACCCATCTGTGAAAAAGGAAAGAGAAGGAAAAAAAAAAAAGGAAAAATCAAAGAAAGGTATCACCTCTTATTTTCACATTATCATCCTAGACTAGGCATTCCCTCATCCATCCTCTGTTCATTCTTAGGGCTCCAGCATGAACTGGTCTTATAATGTACCCTAAACCTTGTTCTCATTTCATCATAATTACCCATTTGAGAATGGAGAAGACCCTGGAATCAACAGGGATCTGCTTGTTTATCCTTGGGGTTGTGGAATTAACTGGTCTTACTGAGTACTCTTAACCTTGCCTTTGTCTCTGTTGTAATGGCAATTTGTTAGCTTAGAACAAACCTTCATCTCTGTCCTGTGGTATCCTGAACCTGCACCTTGGGCTGTCCTATACCCTTGTCTCCATGACCTTATAGTGACTCTCACTTGGAGCATTCTAGCAACAAAATGATTACTTCTCTTCTCAGATTCCAATTTCTCATGTTCTTTAAGATGGAAAGCCTGTTTCTCAGCTAACTGCTGCAAAGGCGCAGGCCTTCCCTCCCTTCGAATATGACCTTGAAGATCTCGATGCACATTGAGAATGGTGTGGAAGTGATTACAGAAATAGAGGCTACAGGAGGAAGCATGAGGAAGTGAGAGGAAAACTCTCACTATGCTTTCTATGCTCACAAAAACAGCAGCCCTTGGATTCAAGAAGGCAATGTTTATTTGCCCTCTTGACGTAAAGGAGAACCTTCTGGAGGACTCTGGGGCATAGACAATGGCTTACAAACAGCAAAGGCAGAATTTCCTGTCCTCACAAAGTAGTCTTTTTTTTTTCTTTCATTCCATAATAATTTAATATAGCAGATGTCAGTAGAAATCTTTGTTTAGATATTATATCACATCTGGATACATCTGAATCCTAAAGGATTAATCTAAACACTAACAATTAACTTCTGCCTGTGTCAAGAGTATTTTCTCCTGTTGGTCTTAAATCAATTTTAAAATTTGAGAGTTTTAAAAGAGTATCTTTATTTTATTTATTTATTTTTTTAAACAGGGATTTATTTCTTTAATGCAAAGATGTTTCAGCATACAAATTCATCAATGCAGTACACTACGTTAACAGAACGATGAAAAAACCCACATAATTATCACAATTGATGAAGAAAAAGTTTTTGACAAAATTTAACACCACTTCATGATAAATGCACTCAACTAACTAGGAATAAAAGGAAACTACCTCAACATAATAAATGCTATATGTGAAAAACTCATAGCAAACATCATACTAACTGGTGCAAGACTGAAAGCTTTTCCTCTATAATTGTGAATTCCTGATTTTGCCACTTACTTTTAAGATAATATTAAAAGTTCTAGTTAGAGCAATTTAGCAAGGAAAAAATAAAAGGCATCTAAATTAAAAAAAAATAAAATTTTTCTTTGCAGATGATATAATCTTTTTTTTTATTGCATTTTAGGTTTTGGGATACATGTGAAGAACATGCAAGATTGTTGCATAGGTGCATACGTGGCAATGTGATTTGCTGCCTTCCTCCCCTTCACCTATATGTGGCATTTCTCCCCATGCTATCTCTCCCCAACTCCCCACCACCCACTGTCCCTCCCCTATTTCCCCCAACAGACCCCAGTGTATAGTGCTCCCCTCCCTGTGTCCATGTGTTCTCATTGTTCAACACCCGCCTATGAGTGAGAACATGCGGTGTTTGATTTTGTATTCTTGTGTCAGTTTGCTGAGAATGATGGTTTCCAGGTTCATCCATGTCCCTACAAAGGATGTGAAGTAGTCTTAATCCCCGCCATAAGAAAATAAAAAGGAGGTGGAGTTGTTAAAGAACCACAGGGTGATGTTCTATGCAGGCAAAATAATTGGTTCAAAATCCACTGGAAAACTTGGCCCTGGGGCATAGCAGGAAAGAAAAGCATATGGTAAGTCATAAGGAGCTGGCAGAGCCAAGGTTACAATCAGTGTCTGTCCTGGCAAGGAACCAGCAGCAGAAAAGAAAGTCACATGGCATTCAAAGCAAAGCTAGAGAAAAGACAAGTTACCTCCTAATCAGAGGTCCTGTAAGTGTGAAAGGTCATTTCAGAATATGCAGAGAGAAAACAGGTGAATAGGTGGTGTGGGTTTTCGGAAAAGAGCCAATTTTAGTTGAAAAAGCAGAGGAAACTACAGACATTGCACAGTTTCTGGCTTTAGCCCTATCACTCTCATGAGCATTTTGTCCAAAATGACCAGTGGCATCTCAAGTCTGTTTGGTGCAGTCCCCAAGATCCTTCCCACCTCTGTGAGCTACCAGTCAGGGTGAACTGAGAGATCATCTGGGGAAAGCAGAGCCATTGTGGCCAAGAGGAATTGTTCTGGGGGTTGTTCAGTAAGTAGAAAAGTCAAAGGTTAAAACAAACACACACACACACACACACACATACACACATACACACACACACACTGGGGTCGAATGCTACCAGCCAAAGAAGATGAGGTGTAGAGCTATCTTACAACCAGGAAACATATCTGAGTCACAAGGCACCAAAATATGTTTGAAGCAGCACATCTGTATACATCTACTGCAACCTCAGTTGTTGCCTCCTTAGTAGAAATAATTCAACCAAGGGGCATTGGAAGAAGCAGAAAGCAACTCAAATTTTGAAACAGGAGTGGAAGTTTATTAAAAAGCCCTAGTGGCCGGGTGCAGTTGCTCATGCCTGTAATCCCAGCACTCTAGGGGGGCCAAGGTGGGCAGATCATGAGGTCAGGAGATCAAGACCATCCTGGCCAACATGGTGAAACCCATCTCTACTAAAAATACAAAAATTATCTGGGTGTGGTGGTGCACGCCTGTAGTCCCAGCTACTTGGGAGACTGAAGCAGGAGAATCGCTTGAACCTGGGAGGTGAAGATGGCAGGGAGCTGAGATCAAGCCACTGCATTCTAGCCTGGCGACAGAGCAAGACTTCATCTCAAAAAAAAAAATATATATATATACATTTTTAGAGAATAAAAGGAAGTAAAGTATACTTGGAAAAGGGCCAGGCTTGAGAGATCATGTGCATGGTTTAAATTTTGACTTTGGGTTTTATATGTTGGCATGCTTCCAGGGTCTTGCGTTACTTCTCCTGTGATTCTTCTCTTGGAATACGCTGTCCACATGCCCAGTGGCCTGCCAGCACTTGGAGGGGCCACATGCACAGTGTGTTTACTGGAGTTGTACACATGCGCACTTGAGGCATTCTTCCTTCACCAGTGAAGTGTTCCTTGCAGGTAATGTACCAGTTAACCTCTATGGTTTTACTTCTTTCTGTACATGCTTGAGTCTACTTGCCCAAGTCCTGAGATCTTACTGAGAAGCTGCTGATCACCAGCTTCCAGTGTTTTCTATCTATTAGGAGACTGCCTTTCCCTGGTGCTGGCTGTGACAAATTATTACTTTAGAGAGACAATTTAACAACCATCTGTCCATCACTGGATTGTTGCCTGGCATTTCTGAGGGCAAGAGACTTTCCTTCCTTGTTCAGGTCTGACTACCTACCTATTGTAACATTTAAACAAAAAATAGTATATTTGTCAGACAGGCAGGTAAGACAAAGGGTCATGGAGTTATGATCAAATGAATAATATGTGACTAATAGTAATAAAGAACAAAAGATTAGAAGGAGAAAGAATAAAAATGAGACAGGAAGTAGGCAGAGATGGTTGAAGAAAAAAATGAGTAAAAAAAAGCTGTGGTTCAAAGGGACTTATAAGCTTTCTAGAAAATACAAGATGTGGGATAGTTGAGAAAAGGCATTTGGCAGACATAAATAAGAGAGGAATAATAAATGACAGAAGAGGCTCATGTTTTGTAGTCAGATGGAGGAGCTAAGCTTTTAATAATGTGATTCTCAATAGAGATATGATTACAAAGAAGGAAACCACCAAGAGAACCAGTAAGAGATGCTGAAGCGGCCAGGCACGATGGTGGCTCTCACCTGTAATCCCAACACGTTGGGAGACCGAAGCAGGTGGATCACTTGAGGTCAGGAGTTCAAGACCAGCCAGGCCAACATGGTGAAAGCGCGTCTCTACTAAAAATTAGTTGGGCGTGGTGGTGTAGGTCTGTAATCCCAGTTACTTGGGAGGCCAAGGTAGGAGAATCTCTTGAACTCGGGAGGCAGACTTTCAGTGAGCTGAGATTGCACCACTGCACTCCAGCCTGAGCGACAAAACAAAGCTCTCTCCAATTAAAAAAAAAGAGAAAGAGAGAGAAAGATGCTGAAGCACTCAAGTAGTGACAACAGGAAAACAGTAGAGAAGAGTTAATGTTATTAGAGCCCCCCAAAAGTTAGAATCCTTGAAATGGGTACACTAGGCAGAGGCTTTATTCCTGCAGGGATGTAGCATTTGCCATCATCCCAAAAGTGAAGTAGGAAAGACACAGCTTTACCTATTTTCTTCTGCAATCCAAACTCCTCCTGTTATCTCTCAGAGGTTGAGATCAATCTGCAGTCAAAATTCTGTCAAATAAGGGAAAGACAGGCTAATTGACTGTGTTAGCCTTGTGGGTTAGAGAGCAGAGTTCATACCTGGATAGGTCATGGTTAGTCTTACATCCATTTCTTAATAATGTAAGTGCAGTTTGACCTTTATGTGCTTCCACTTCTAGATCTCTCTCTTTCTCCTTAGAACCTTGGGTATTCATTACACCTATCCTAGTCTCATTCTAATCTGTTTATCCTCCCAAAATCAGTTAACGTAAGTGGCCTTTCAGTTTTCTGATGACAATAGTCCTAATGGAAGACAACAATGAGAATAAACTCTCTTCGACAAAGACACTATAAAAGAGAAATTTTAGAGCAAATACATCTATTATGCTAGAACGTATAGAAGCAGGGTGAAGGTATACTAGGAAGGAATACCTTGCTATGTTCCTTGACTTCTTGCTGCTTCACTTAAGCCCATGACTGACAACAGAATTAGCATTGCCATTCAAATCCATCTCTTCAGTTTTGAATGCTCTGGTATGACATCTACACTGAATATCTAAAAGCTCTGCTCTACCCTACTGTGATGGCTTTGGCTTTCACAAGTAGATTTTAATTGTTTGGGGAGGTAAAAGGACCTAACTGCCATTCTATTATTTAGCATTTTTACTGTTCACAGATATGTTCTTACTTTTATAGCCTCCCTGTTGATTTTCATGATTAATGGATGTGTCTCTCTCAATGGCAACTTTTGAATAAGTCCTAGCCTGAATGGTTATAAATGTAGGTAGTGCTTTCAACCTGCCTTATCTACCAACAAGGCTGGTACAGATAAAACAGTACAAGGCCTGTGTAATGTTTCTATAATTATGAAATGAAAATAATAATAATTTGCGAGATTATCATATGTCTTAAAGTTTGAATTCAGACTGGAAATACATAAACGATAACACAAACATGTCTGTCATTTATCATCATATAATACTAGAGATCATAAAACTTTTGGCTAATAACAAAACAAAAGGAATGGCCTGGTTAGGTTCTGTCAATAATAATTTTAAAAACGTCAGTTCAGCACATGAGTGCAGGGTAGTTCAGGATCAATAAAGATATTGTTTAATATTTCTAGAAAAATCTTGCTATTAGTTTATCAATCTATAAATTTTTAAATATTTCCTGTTAGATGCCTAGCTCTTACAAGTTCTGAAAGCAGGAAAGCAGAAATCATATGCATGTGATATCTGAAAAAATTGTATGTGAACTGAATACCTCATATAAGATAAAATGATTCATACTACTTGATGTGTCTTTAAAATAATCACCACAATAATGGAAAACAAACATGTAAAGACATAATACCAATAATATGACAAGTGCTATAAAAAAAACTGTACTGTCTAAAAAGGAAATTAAAGCGGAGATATAATCACAGCTAGCTTATTGAAGTGCAGGAATGGGAAAATGGGGTGTTTCATCATTAAATACTTCACTGAACTAAACTATTTATGGTAATGTAGAACACTATAGTAATGTGAATTATTGGCAAAATAGTTAAATATATTTAAGATTTTAGCCAAATAAATAAATAAATAAGGATGTAAATAAAGCTTTTGAATTCCTAGCTGCTTCTCGGTTGGTAGATGTCCTTCCTTGTTAATGTAAATTTATCTGTGATTCATTATGACTGTCAATAAGAAATTTTATAGAACTAAGTATTGGGGAAAAAATATAAGAACATTTGAAGAAACCTGCATAAGAAGCCTGGCTCAAAATAGGCAGACCTCCAAGGAAGTTAATTTAAGGAGCCACAAAAAACATAAACCATTCTTTAATAAATACATTTGGAGATTAAATCTGCTTCAAAGATACCCTGATTAACTGTCTGGAAGCATTAAGTGTCAGATTAAGTATTAAGTGCAGCTCAGGTGTAAGGCTTTCCATGTCTTAGAAAGGGAAAGGACTTTAGAAGAACCAATCTATAATATGGAAGATAGGAAATATGGTTCTTAATCGAAGCTAACAAAAGTAAACCATGGCTAAAAAATGCTGAAAAGCTTAAAGGGAGTTAAAATATGGCTGGCTTTAGATAGGAACAGAAAAATTATCATAAATGGAAAAAAACATCTGCAGTACTGGATATGTAACATTAATGTGGCTCTTCATTCATACAATTTTTATAATAATTTTGGACAAATTGTACCCTGGGACTTTCATAAACTGTTGATAGAAATGCAAAATGGTAAAAATCTCTTGGAAAATGTTCTTCAGTTTCCTAAAAAATTCAATATAGCCCTATCATATGACCCAACCATTCTCTCCTTGGCATTTACCAAAGAGTAAAAGAAAATATATGTCCTTTTAAGGACTTATACGCAACTGTTTAGCTTTATTTGCAATGGCCAAAAAATTTATTTGTAGAAGCCAAAAAGGTAAAAAAACAAGGAAAAAGAAATGGTGCAAAAGTTTATCACCAGATAATGAATAACCAATGTATACATTGTTTATTCAATGGATATCCAAATGATGATTATCCAAGTAATAACCATGATATCCAAATAACATCCAAATGTTTACCAGTGGATAAATGATTATGGTATATCTATACAATGGGATACTATTTATCAATCAAAAGAAATAAATTATTGATATATGTAATGAGATGTATGAAGCACAAAATAATTATGCTGTGTAAAATAAGCCGGACCAAAATACAAGAGTACATAGCAAATCAATTCATTCTATAGGTCTCAAGAAAATAAATAATAATATGCAGTTACTGAAAATACATCACTTGTGTTTTGGAGGTGTGGGGTAAGAAAGAGTGTGAGAGAGGAACTACCAGGGACGTTGGGAAACTTTTGGAGGTGATGGATATATACTTTTTCATGCTAGTATAGATGGTTTCCATTCTGTATGCATATGCGAACATTTGGCAAATTGTATACTTTAAATACATGATAAATATGTGCAATTTATTGAATATCAATTCTTTCTTAATAATTCTGTTTAGGAAAATAATTGTGAGAGTCTTCATTCACGAAGTGATCCTGAGACTTTTGAAGAAGTTATAGCATCTCATTTTCTTAAGTACAATGATGTCAGTCACAAATAATATGATTACTTTGCTAAGTGATCTCCTTTGCTAAATGACCAGCTTTTGCTGGCTAACAAAACTTTCCATTGGGGTATTTTATATTCATTCCTTCTTTTATTCACTCATGTATTCTTTCATTCACTATCTTATCGACATATCTCTCTATGTCTGGCTCTCTCCTGGACCCTTCAAACTCAAGTTCTCTTAAATTGAGCAAGTTATCATCTTCCCATGTCCTTCACAGCCTTCTCTTCTTCACTTCTTAATTTTAGTTAATTGCATTATTACTTAACCATTTGCCATAATGTTTTTTCTTTTTTTATTTTGTTTTCATTAAACATTAGTGAGGGGAATTCACTGTAATTCAAATACTGAATTAAAGAGATAACTAAGATTTAGTCCATGCTCTCCAGGATATTAAACTAATGTGGTAGAAGATTAATATATAAAACAAAATGTAGTAATATAATCTGATAGTTTTACAGGCTATGATATAGACTAACCTATTCTGTCAAAAGTAATTTTAAAAAGCTTTAAAAAAAGATAATTTTTAAAAACAATGTGAGAAGTGACTATGCACTTATTTTTTAGACAAGAGGTAGGGAATGCTATCTCAGTAAATCACATCAGAAACAAGAGCATAGTTCAAAATGCTGTTGTGTTTGGGCAAAGATTAATATTTACAGTTGTTAGGGAGATAATGTAAAACAATGCTTTCAGATTAAGTTGCCAGTTCTTAAGAAGTCATAAAACCAAATAGAAACATCTTCTGAATAGACTACTAAAAGGATAGAGGCCCTGAATGTACCATTGTTTGAAGAATTGATGGAATTAGCATCTTTTAGATCAGTATTCTCTGGGTCCTCAGAAAATACATGATGACATTCACACCACACATGAAGAACACCTTTCAGCCTTTTCACCTTCCAAAGATATCCAATTTCTTCCTGCAGATCATGTCAGGGACATTCTGACATCGCGTGGTAGACAGATGTTCCTAGATTCTCCTTCAAGGAAGGAATTGCTGCCTATTTAAAGAAAGTGTGGTCAGTAGAAAATCTCCAGTAGTCAGCTTCTTCAGGATCTACCTTTCTGTAGGGAACAGCTTTGCCCAACGTCATGTTTTGTCTGAGGCAGCCAGCTTTATGCAGCTAACTGAGGAGGAATTATAAAGCTGTAGCTATTTTGGTCTAATTCAGGAAAATTCAGAATGGAAATCCCTGCTTCTGAGCTCTCCATCTAACTTGACTGAAGATATTCAGGGTAGTATTGTATTTCAGCTCTTCCCTCTATACAATTCTGGTTCCTCCTATTATTTTTTCAAAGAGATTCATCATTAACAAATACATTGCACCTCAAACTTCATTTCAGCTTCTGTTTCCAGAGAAAACAACCTGCAAAACATCTCAACCTCATTGAATATTGGACATCGTCAAGGCTAGGTTTCAGTCAACCAACCGAATAAGTAGTAGAGTTACTCCTGATGTTTAAACTAATATATTCAGTCAAGAAACAAAAGTGTCTCCCGTTAGTATATTGCCCCAGTCTATTGATATATTTTGGCTTTCTTGATTTAACTCTCCTGTTTTCCTATTCCCCACATATATTTTTCAGTTTTGTTGCCTTTATAAATTAGCAAACCTTGCCAATATTTTGAAAGATAAACTATTCTCCAGGGTCTGACTTTTATCTTATCTCTGAAGCAAGCTAAAATATGGTTATAATGATAAGTCTTAAAGAGTAAGCTGTGGTGAACTTGTGTCTTGAGGGGAAATTACATCACCATTCAAAACAACAGCCTACAGTTATGAAGTAAAGTTAGTCTCCTCAACCACCAGTGCAGATGCTGCTTTCACAGGTAAAATAATCTAAAGGAAATTTTAATATTTAAGAGTTTCAATTACTATCAAGTGTCAAAATTTATCACTTCTCATTTTACTCCCACGTAAGTGACAGCTCCATAGAAGTGATTTTAAAAAGTGAGAATTCAACTGGTATAATTAATTTTCAACCAGCATAATTGAATTGGGGGTATAACTCTCATTGTTGTCTCCTCAGTCATTGTAAGATGTGATTATTTTAGGACCACAGTAGTAGCTCTCTAATTCTCTAACTGTGATTGGTAAAACAATTTAAGACACTGAGCTTTTATGTTTATTTCTGTAAGCCTCTTCAAATAATCAGAAGCCAGCTTCCCACCCTCAGTTCTTAATGTCAATATTAATACAATAATGGCCAACAACTGCCTGCCCTTAGATAGTATACCCTATGCATTATCATTCTCACACTGCTATGAAGAAACACCTGAAACTGGGGAAATTTATAAAGGAAAGAGGTTTAATTGACTCATAGTTCGGCATGGCTGGGGAAGCCTCAGGAAAAGGGAAAACAAACATATCCTTCTTCACATGGCGGCAGGAGAGAGAAATGCAGAGCAAAGTGGGGGAAGCCCCTTAGAAAACCGTCACATCTTGTGAGAACTCACTGACTATCACAAGAACAGCATAGGGGACTACCACATGATATAGTCACTTCCCACAACATCCCTCCCTCAACACATTGTGGGCATCACAATTCAAAGTATAATTCAAGATGTGATTTGGGTGGGACCACAGCCAAACCATATCAACCTAAAAGACTGAGAAGTGTTAATTTAAGTAATTTTGATACTACCACATGCTACAAATTATCTGCTTCTGTTAACTGTTTGCATCATCAAAACTGATTTCAGAAATCTATATTTAAGGATATGATTCCTGGGACTATTCCTGATACCACTTACAGTAACAGGCTATGAAAGAAAAAAAATCAAAAACCCAGAAACAGTGGTTGGTATTGCACCAGAGATAATTAAATATAAGAAATTATGTCTACAGCTTTTAAAAAGCTACAACTCCATATGCTGGGAAACCTACGGGAAGATATGCTGCCGCAAAACCTATGTGCTTAGAACTAGTGGCTGAACAAGTGTTACTTGGTCTCTGAAGGCCTGGAAACGGGTCTCCTGAGGCTCCTGCTTCATAGTAAGGGCTTGGACCTCTTCTGTAGATCTGTGTGTGTGGGGTGTGTGTGTGTGTGTGTGTGTGTGTGTGTGGTATGTTGGGGGTGTGGTCACTGTGCAGCTGGTGCTGACATCTCTGACACAGTGCAGATGGCTGGTTCTAGTGTTACCAGGTGGAGGGATAGGGAGCAGAGGCATCTCAAAGACAGTTTTCCGGATCAGATGTGCCCAGGGCTTTGGACCCTCTTGCCCCAGGAATGGGGGAGGAGCCCTGGAGGCGCGGGTGAGTTTACTGCTCAAATAAATATCATGGACCCAAAGAGTTTAGGAGAGTGATTTATTAGACAGAGGGAGAGAAAGAGAGAAGGAGAGAGAGAGCTCCCATACTGCTGTGGGAGGGGATCCAAGGGAGGAATCATCACTAGTAAGGGGCAATGGGTTTTTAACGTTGGAGCTATTCCCGCCCCATTCATGTTCCTGTCCAATGAGAGGAGTTATTTCAAACTTCTGTGGGAGTGATTGATCTTTGACTTTGATACTGGATTGGCTGGTAGGTCCGCAACAGAGGCCCTTCCTCCCACACCTTTTCCCGGGTATTTTGAACAAAGAGGCTCACCTGGAATTTCTACCTAGTCCATGTGTGGGGAAGTCAGACAAAGAACTGCTGATGGGAATGTAGATGGAGGCGTGGCACTGGGAATCTCTTGCCTTTGAAATCATGACCTTTCTTGGACTTGATTTTCCTTAACACAGTCCCATGCTAGGAATGCTGGCAGACACTGAGTTGGACCCTACCTGCCTTGTGCTGCTAGAAGGATGCAGGCAAAGTGGGGAAACTGGAAGAAAATTCTTTTTTATTTCCTCCCTCTTTGCTGTCTACCTCAAGCCCCCCCACCCACCGTCCTTCCCACATTGATGTAAATGGAAAGAAAACCATCTGGTAAGAGACTTTGGGAAATGAAATTTAGAGTATAGTCTCTCAGACCGAGGATCGCTAAGAAGCATACAGAAGAGTGAGCTGGGAATTCAGAAAGAATGAATAAATATCTTGCTCAATCATACTCAGAAAATAAAGCTATTTTCTAAAAAATGGATTAAAGTAAACACAGAAATACATACACATACAGTAGATATTTGACCATGGCTATTTTTAGCAGAATAAGAATTGAAAACGGGTCACAAAAACTAAAGTTTAGTCCAAATATCCTAAGAAACAACCAAGTTAGAGTTTAGATATTTTTGAATGATACGATTTTTTTTTATTTTGTGTAAAAGAAAATGGGCAGCAAAAGAAGATAATTGAGTAGGAACACAGTTTATTGCCATTACTGCTCAAACACGTTTGTTTTTTCTTTGTTTATATAAGTAATTATATCAATCTTTTCTTTTACAAGTTTTGAATTTTGACTTATAGTGGGAATGGGCTTTCTCATTCCAAAATATAAAGAAATTCAATCATGTTTTCTTCAAGTACTTTTTCTACTGCCATTATTTTTTGCATTTAAATAGTTGTGTTTGGATCACCATGGCATGTGGTGCAACACACAGACTTATGGGAACTGCTAAATAATGGCATCGATTATGGTGCATCTACAATCTGGGAGCAGTGATGTGTAATTGCATTTAGGAAAAAGCTGTCAGTTTATTGTTCTAACTGGCTCAGTCATTAGGTTTTACTTTGACAGGGTCTGTATGCCATACATAAATGGAACTGTCATTTTAAATAATGGTTTGTACATTTGGTCTATGATTCCTCCTTTGTGTAACAAAAAGCTAGAACCTTAGATCAAGAGCGAGATTCAACACAGGCAGATTTAGCCCTGAACTGACTTGTGGCACTGCCTTTTCTTATTGCCATAAAACTAGCATCGCATCATTTTGAGCAGAAAATAGAATCCTCATCATGCTTTTACGTTATGCATGTACCAAACATTTGTTAGCAAACGTTTTATAATTAATTTGATTTCACCCCCTAGGGAAATATTGCTTAAAAAATATTTATAGTATGATTAATTGAATTTTATAAATTTGATTAATAATTCAATTTTGGAGCTTTTCACATATGTTGTTAAAATAAATTCTATTTGAGTTTTAATAAATTCATGATTGTTCCATTTTAGCCCTGTTATTTGTTTTGGATTGTAAAATTCAATAAGAAGAAAATTCAGAATCAATAATTGGGTGGTGTTGGGCCTTTTAGTCTGGAAATGAATAACATGCCTGTGTAGAGATGACAGTGATTTAAGGCTGTGAGAGCAGCTCTTTATTTACTTGCTATTGAAATCAGACACAGTTTTTGGTCTGATGCAGTAAATATTTTGTAATTTTATTGGAAACTATAACATCCTTCCACTTACGAAAGTCAGTTTTCTATACAGTATTACATGACATCTTAACAGTAATGATAAATTAGATTCAACCTCCAAAATATCCAAGCCTAGCCATTTATAAGGAAAATGGATACTGAAGCAATCTTACTTCTCATAATAAGAATCTTCACAATTCTGGTCTGCTGCCAGATTAATTCTTTTTGGAATATATTGAGTTTGTTTGCAGGAAAAGGGAAAGTAGCTCAGTAGTATTTGTTGCATGTTTCCTATATTTAAATACTGTATCACTCTGTGCTATGCATTTTAACTTTGCTATTTGGTATAACTCCCACAATAGTCCATGAGGTTGATGGTGCTACCTCCACGTTGCTTTTGCAGATACAGATTCAGAAAAGGCAATATTCTCAGTTCATACAATTAATCTGTGGCCTTCAACTGCGATCACATTACTATTCTGCCAACAATAAAAGTATTAGTAAAAACACTAAGACATTCTTCCATAGGCACACATTATATATACACATAGATATAGATATAAATATGTAGATATAGATATGTGTTTGTATTTATAAAATACACACGTATATATTATATATATACATATTTGGAACATATGTGCATACACACACATATATTCAGCGGAGATTGGGTGGAAGGAGTTTATACATATTTAAACTGAATCAAATTATGCATCTTCAATGATTCAAAAGGAAAAACGCATAATATTGTTTTTAATCAATATAGACAGAAGAAGGAACTTGCATTTTACTTGAATTTTCCAACTCTTTCATATGTATGAGTACTACCAAGATTATTTGTTAATAAGCAGATACTTTGTATTACATTCCTATGATAGTAAGAAAAGTAACAAATTATCATAGAGTTACTCAAACCAACAGAAATTTAGTCTCTCATACTTCTGGAGGCCAGAAGCACAAAATCAGGATAACTGAATTGAAATCAAGGTGCTGGCCACTGACCAACTCGGGAGGTCCTTTCCTTCCTTCTTTATTTCTTTTCCTTTCTTTCTTTCTCTCTCTCTTTCTTTCTTTCCTTCTTTTCTTTCTCTATTTCTCTTTCTCTCTCCTTCCTTCCTTCCTCTTTCCCTCCCTCTCTCCTTCCCTCTTTCTTTCCTTCCTTTCTTTCTCTCTTTCTTTCCTTCTTTCTTTACGTTTCTTCTTTTTCTTTCTGTTTCCTTCTTTTCTTGCCTTTGTTTTTTCTAGTCTTTGGTGGCTGACGGCATTCCTAAGTTTGTGTTAATATCAAGTTTGTCCCAATCTTTTTATCACCTTATCTTCTGCATTGTGTGTGTGTACTGTTCATGCCTCATTGTTATAAGAGTACCGATGATGGCATTTTGGGCACATCCAAATAACCCAGGATAATCTCTCCACCTAAAGATCCTGAAATTAATGGTATCTGCAAAGACGCCCTTTTCAAATAAGGCAATGTTTACATATTCCAGGGATTAGAATATGATATATTTGGGGGCCATTTTCAACCTACCACATACTTGATATGTCTGTTTTTTTTTTTTTTTTGCTTATTCCTTGCTGTTGGTTTTGGTGAAAAAATAGTTATTATTTACATTTGTACTGTGTTTTATTCAATAAAGGTCTTCACATATTTATTTGTTTCAATATTTATTTCATAATTTCCTGCAATGTGTCTTAAGTTAGGAAATTCAGAAACAACAAAGTATTGTTATTTGTCAGGCAATGACACAAGACAGAAAATTCAGATGACAGCAAAGTGATAACGATGCCATTTCAGCTAAAGCAAACATGCAGAATTTTTAAAACTATTGAACAAAATTTTATTCAGCTTTATGAATGCCTAACATCAAGATAAAATGCTGAACCACTCACACTCTCTCTTTCCATATCCTGTTTAAAGCCAGTTGTCATGTGGTTACAGTTTTTATTTCTACAAACATGGTCTGACATTTTCTCTTGTCTGGTCTCAGTTTTACCTTCTTTTACTGACAGCACCTGATTTAATGTGAAATATTAAATTCATAGGTTAGAAAAGAGACTGAAACCATCCTCGGCCACACTGGTGGCCATTCAACTTTTCTGCAGATAAAAAGGATTCTAAATATAAAGTTTGCTGGAAAAAGTATTATGGAAATATAATACTTATTGAAGACAGGCAAGAGAGAGACAACACATGTGTAAGTGATTTTATTGAAAAAGAGAAGCTGTATAAAGGAAGAGAAAAAATGGTGAAATTTTAGAAAAAGACAGGGATAAAAGTAACTTGAATCTACAGATTTACAAGGACAAGACATTGCATGAAAAGTTAACACAAAACATTAAAAAAATATGTCAAGTAGATATCCTAGTGGAGATAACAACTTTTAAAGACAAATAAATAGTTTTCATTCATTATCTAGATGAAAATATTAAGTCATCTGTAGGGGAAAACAAAAACAGACTGTTTTTCCACACCTCCTTCACTATAGTAGGAAAGTGCCTACAACTTTTTCATGCAAATCAAGCGTAACTCCAAAATTCTATATTCAGGGAATCTTATAGTCAAGTCAGTTTGGAACATGGAAGACATATAAAATGCTAACTGAAAGTGTATGGTGTATTTGTCCCTTCGAAGAAACTATCAGAGTATGTTTCTGTTAACTAAGAAACTAGTGGAGAAACTAGGGTAAAATAATTATATTGAGTAATGAATCTATTTATTCATATGGTGTAAGTTATAATAAATGTCATTTATTCTACTATTATTTATTGCAATGCATAATATTGCAAAATGTAATATTAGAAAATCTGACAATGTAGAAAAGGTATATTATGCAGAAATTTGAAGAGAAGAGAAGAGAAAATAGAAGGTAATGAAAATATAAGGAGATAAACTACGGATGGAGAAACAGATTTCTTCATGATTTAAAGTGGGAAATAGGCATTGAAGAAATAAATGATTAAGAATATCATACAAAAATCATAATTGTGAAAGTAACCACTAGAAAGTAAATATAACAATGATAATTATTATTTTTTGAGACAGAGTCTCACTCTGTCACCCAGGCTGGAGTGCAATGGTGCAATCTCAGCTCACTGCAACCTCTGCCTTTCAGGTTGAAGCGATTCTCTTGCCTCAGCCTACAGAGTAGCTGAGACTACAGGCACGTGACACTATGCCTGGCTAATTTTTGTATTTCCAGTAGAGATGAAGTTTCACCATGTTAGCCAGGATGGTCTCAATCTCTTGACTTAAAAGAACATATTCCAAAAAAACAATCTAAACACAGACCAAGTTTTAAAAAACTAAAGGAAGAAAATTTCAGATCTATGTGTATAGTTTGCTACTGTTTATGTTAAATAACTCTACATGAATATAATTCCACATGCACAGATTGAAAGACCACACAAATAAGGAGTAACAACAATTGCCCTGGAGGGGAGATGAACCGGATAGAGAAAAAAAAATGGAGAAGAAATTGTTTGTAGTTCAGTTCTTTTAAAAATTTTACAATGTGCATGTGTTTGTGTGTGTGTGTGTGTATATATATACATAAAACCAATTAAAATTGAAAAATCTATAGTAGAAATTAACAAATGAGCAAAGGCTGTATATGTGAAATGAGTATTTGGGGAAATAATTGATATACTTTGTTTTGTTTCACACAATATTCTACAAACAGCTCTGGATCCTCACCTACATATTGGTAATCACATAAAAAGTGGGAATGGTGTAATAGCTTACTTCAAAAATCTCAAAATGCCTAGAGTATTGAATATATATCAACAGTTTTTATCTTTTAAATATCTCCTCTAGCCATATTAAGAATCAATCTATTCTCAATAATTCTGTGCTCTGGCATTTTTAGGTTGAGATAAAGGAAATATATAGCAAGAATGAGAAGCAGGAAATGTGAGGATTGGGTAAGACTTTCAGAGAGCAAGTGATTGATAGCAATAGAGAGCAGCAATGATACTGCTACCGTGGCCAAAGGGGACAGTCTAGATTAATAAGATGCATCCACTCTTGACGCTTCTCTCTCTCTCTCACTTTCAACTTTTCTGCTGTGCTGCTAAGGAAACTCTGGTTGACCAACATAGTTATAAGTGATTAATGACATCTGTGAGCAGTTGAAAAATATTTAAATGCAGACGAAATACTAATGACATCTGTGAGCAGTTGAAAAATATTTAGATGAAGAGGAAATACTAAAGTAATGTATTTATTGAAAATTATATCATATTAAGTGATAGTTAAATAGATAATTTTTACTGTGAAGAATTAGGCAGCAACACTTTAAATCCTAGAACTACATACATCACAATACCCTCAATGTAAAATCCTCAAAAACTGAATTTTCCTAGTATGGCCATCTCTAAAGAAATTCTGTATAAAGAGACTGTCAATTTCTTAGAAAGTGATGTGGCCCAGTAAAAAGATCATTGGATCTAGAGTTAAGGAGGCTGTCCCTCAGTTCCTGGCTTTGTCCTATTTGGTATGATAAAGATGATATTGACATTTTGTTAGGCTTCTAAATTCTGACTCCAATATTTACTATCTGTTGTACTGTTCAGTCAGACAGAAGTCACTGTATGTATTTCAAGCTATAAATGATTTAATTCCAAGAATCTGATGCATCTACAGCCACAATAAAGGCATAGGTAATGCGGATTAGAGAAACTGGTACACTGTAGACTTAATTATATTAATGGATTTTGTCATGGAAAGAAAATTAATAGTAAACACCAAAATCCGTTAATAAATCAAGAGAACAGCTTGACATTTTAAATTTCTCCATTTTTGAACATGTAGAGTGCTATAAGACAGTAACCATAAAAGCCAATAATCCCGGCTCAGGGGATTTTTCTAGGCTTTTTTTTTTTTCTAATTGTCAGTGTTCTAGATATTTAAAAGTATTAGTTATGCAATAGATTTCTGTTGATTCTTATATAGACTTTTCTTGACTCATATAAATTCTTTAAATTGACCTATTTCGGTTTTAATTTCTCCTTAAGATGCCTTAACTCATAGGATATGACCAAAAACCCAAGAGAGATACGATACACACAATATGCTCTTAAATCCAGAACATAATGTCCTCATCCCAATATCCTGGAATCTGCTTGGCTCAGGGACATCAGACTATAAAGTCGTTTTAAGACACATAAGATGGTATTTTCTCTTTGGATAGAGTTTATTAATTTTATGTGAATTTACAAAAGAAAATACTAACTGAAAAGGCAAAAATTATCTATTCTTTGTATTTATAATAACAAGCAGTATCAATAAAATAATAGGAAAACATCTTAAGAGAGTAAATTTATGACCCTTGCTTTTATGTGAAGAGATTAATTCAATCTAAATTATGAGCTAAAAATTGGCATTAATTTGCACAAATATCTTTTGGCATGTCTGTAAGTTATACATGATATCTAGATTAAACTAATGATGATTTATCACATTGAAATGTTTCCTCAAAGTGTAAGAAAGAAATTAATTGTCATTAAATTCACATTTTATTAGACCATTAGACCAAAGTGTATACCAGTAAATCAATAACCAATCTTTACCAAATAAGCACACATACACTAAGATCTATCTATTATCTATCCATCAAACCCAGTACAATCTTTTGACAAATTAAAAACTCTAGTTTGTCCTCAAAGACTTTCTTGAAAAATGAATTGCTATAGAACTACTCTGGTGGATAATAGACATTACATAGTGCTTATAGAGCTGGAATAATCCTTAGAATAAATGCGGCCTATTTTCCATTTTTATCATATGGCATTTGATATTCAGAGAGGCTTAAATTACAGACTCAAAGTAGTGAAGTTTCTTTACAATAGGAGAATAACACAGCTATCCTGAGACCTCATCTATTCTTTTTTAATACTCAATTCTAGGAAAGTACAATGTATGTTTTCCTTTGAAATATGACTAGAATAGAGAATGCTCCAACTACTCTCTGCTATTCCATGCCAATGTATATGAAAATAGCCTGCTCTAGATGGATTAAGTTGGTGCCAGAATATTTTCATACAGTTGGATAAGAATGTAAATAAAGTGTCATTTTAAAAAATTCTTTAATTGAAATAATGTTGCCTTTGACATTGTAGATGTTTCAGGAATATCACAGTAAATTCAAACCCGTGTTTATATCAATGAGTTGAGTATCAGGTCCACCTTCCCATATAAAATGTTCATCAAGTACCTAACTCCAATGTTAGTAAGGTTTTTAATTAGGTGGGAAAAAACTAATGCTATCTGTTTAGATTTGACTTTGTCCTATCTCAAGAATAAGAATTGGCTAGGCTATCTTGAAGTCTAAGATATTTTTTGGCTACTGGTGCAGGGAATTTCTCTAGGTGATTGAAATAAAAACAGAGGCTGCTGCTGCAGGTAGAGGGTGAGGAATTGACTGACAATGGGCATGAAGGAACGTGTTTATGGTCTACTGCTAAGTAAATAAAAAGAGAACAAACAACATCAAAATTTAATCTCATTTATGGATTAATAATATTGATAAAGATTATGCTGGAACGACACATCAAATTTATACTAGTAGTTATCACTCTATCATGGAATTGAGAGGATTAAAATTTGTATCAATATCTTCTTATTTTCTAATGTTTCTATTATGCATATCATTTGGCAATGTCCTCACGGGGAAAATGGAAAAATCTGGATGAATTTCAATATGGTCAACCTTTCTCTTTTGTTTTGTGATATTGAGCAGTTACTTTAAAATATCTCCAGACTTTGACAGAGTATAAAACTTGATTAGATTTCCAGCAGCAGCTCATGTGGCTGAGAATAGCTCAAGAGGTATAATTGTATAATTGACCTTCAGAGTAGAACTGAATGCCAGAAAAAATGTTCATCAAAGAAGAAATCCTATAAAGAAAAATCTGGACTAGTAGCCAAAGAAAATTTTAGCTACCAAAGTATTCCAGTCTGGGCTCATTCCAGAGGCACAACTATATAATACCTTGAAGCAAATCTGTAGTATTGGTCTTCTATCATGTAAATAAAGCTTTATTGACAGTGTCATTGCTTATAAATTATTTAAATAGATATAAGACATAGCCCTTAGTTTTTCAGAGTCTCCCTTTTTGTGCACTTCTGCCATTTTTTACTAGATACTGTCAGTTTAAACCTCTCTCCTTTGCCATTGTGATCAGTAGACATACTAGTGGCCAACAGAATAGAAGTGGGACCATGTGGTACCTGAATCTGACTTTAATAATAAGGGGCATATATTGACAATGACTGACTTTAAGCTGCCAATTGAGCTTATATGTCGAGAAGAAATTGAACAGAAAACTAATTTTTTTCATTAGCTACTGTTAACTGCATGTGTCAAGTTACTGCAAGAATTCCCTGCTAATAGGGGGAATGAAATAGAGTAAAAACAAAATAAAGAGTCCAGAAATGTTGAGACTTTCAAGTTTGGCAGAAGTAACCGCCTCTTATCTGTAATCAAGAAGTAAAAAGCACCAAAATGAGAAGACCATTGAGCAACAAATGCCAAATAGACTCACTATTGCAGCAAGGATCAAGTTAAGGGCACCCCTGCTGCATGCATTCTTAGGAGTTCAGACTTGATTTAGGTGTCTCAAATCGAAGACTCAACTCAGACTTGACTACAAGTAAATTCTCTCTATTGGATGAAATGACTCAGAAAATACAAATAAAAAGTAGGTGTTTCCAGAGAAGCTTGATATGTTTAAAATACTAATAATTAAGACAAGAGAGCAAGGCAGATAGAGTCAAAAAAGCAAAGATTTGTCGCAAATAGAAGAAGTGTGCATAGAAAGGGAATGTGGATGAAGCTATTGGTCCTTGTGGGTGATTGGATCATATTGATGAGAAGCCTACTAAGTTTTAAAGACACCGTTATGGCTTAGACTGAAAAGAATCTGTGAATGTTTAGGAAAAGAATATACCAAAGTTCCAGAAATACCAAGACAAACTCTACTGTTCAAGATCCCCAATTTTCTAAGGGTGGGAAGCAAGTTAAGAAAAAGCTGCTACATTTCCAAAAAGGATATGATTTTTGCTGAGCCTTTACCTGAGAATTGGTAGAAAAATGGAGGGGAGAGACTGACCCAGAGACTGGAATGAAGAAGCACAGAGAAAAATGGACTGAACATCTCACACTGGCTGACCTTGTGGATTTCAGAACTGGCATACAAATATGCATTATTTTCTTTCTTTCTGAATGGGCATCTTTGCTGAGATTAGACAGTCCCCTGGGTATGTGCATAACTTATCTATTTAATTTATGAATGTCTGACTCAAGAAAAACTACATAGGTATTAAGGATAAAGAGGCTAATATAAATAATATTCTGCCTGAGATATCAAGAAGTATAACATGTATCTTGGACATCATGCATGATGCCAGGAGCAGATGGGGATTCCACCATGTATCCACTGGAAGGAGCTACTTGCCTTTTGTGGGGTGGGGTAAAGACAGAACCAAGTATTTGGTGAAAAGAGACTTGAGGTGTTAAAGCCATTATTCTGTTCACCATTCAGTAGTCTCAAATCTGGGAATGAGTGGAATTGTATTTCCAGACCCACTTGTAATTGAGCGGGACCAAGTTACTAGTTCTGTCAAATAAGATGTGGGCAGGAAAAGCAGATCAGATGTTAACTCCAAAAGTCATATTTTAATTGCCAAGTCAGAGCTTTTCAGATAGTTCTTTCCTTCTGACCAATGAAAAGCGTTTGACACGTTTCTATAGGCTTGAGTCTTTAGTTAGCTAATTAAGCAAAGCAAACCTCATAAAACTTTCTGTTTGCCTCCAAATGTGTGAGAACTAAAGATTTGATTGGTTTATGTCACTGAGGTTTTCTTCTTTTTTTTTTCTTTTCTGTCCTCCTTTCACTAATAAGCTTATGGTGGCATTATTTTTCACTTTACATACAAAGAAACAGAGGTTAAATAGGATCCCTGAATTGCCTCAGGTCATTTAGACATCTAGCTACCATTTGAACCCTTGCCTGACTCTAAAATGCATCTTTTTTTTTTATACTTTTAACTTATTTCACCTTGAGGGATATCTAATCTTCTCAAATACTTTAAATACCACAGTAACTATAGCACGCATCTATTATTCATTCTGAAGGCCCTCACACTCCCCCAATCATATTCTTGTTATAAAAACTGCTATTGGCCACATATGTTTCATCTATGAGTAGGCTTCTATTCAAAGCAGAGGAAGTCATGCTTTCTACCCCTGCCCAGAGGTACAATTTTGGAACAATCAGTGTCTTCCCCACATTTTTTTTTTTTTTTTAATTTAAATGGTTAACAAATCATTCTTCGGAGGCAAAAGGAGCTATTTGAATCCAAACTTCCCTCTTGTTGAGAAAGCCTGACTTTAATGAGGCCAAAGGAGGGCACTGAGAAAACAGAACCAGACAGGGAAAATAATGAAAACATCTTTTGGTTCTCAATCCTGTGTTCCTAGTTATTCTTGAGGAACAGGTACAGTCTGTCTTTCTTGTGATTTGAAATCATAATTGATTTTTTTTAATTGATGAGATTCTCATTTTCTAAGGCAGTTCCAGTTTGGATTGTGTTATGTTTCTAATATCAAAGAGTTACAAAATTATATGTACGAAAGCCCATGTAATATCATGTCAATCATATTTTTTTTTTGGTTTCTGATTTTTTTTTTCCTTTAACTGCTATGTGTTCAGGTACTTAATCAGCAAATTTCATATTCTTGTCATTCCTTATTAAATCTAAAATAGAATACTGTGTGACTACTCAATGAAGAGAATCTACTGAAATGTTTAAAAATACATCTGATCTTTAAGTGTTCACATGACAAAGAAAGAAGAACATTAGTAAGTTAACAAAATCATGAATCAGTTCTTATTATGGAAAGGTCCAATGATAAGATGTCTAAATATTTTTATTGAAAAATTTAATTAAAAGTGCACCATCAAATAGCACTCAAATATCTGCTTTTGAAAATACATTTTTATTGAAACAGAAATCATTAAACTGAATTTCACCTTTATAGGACTGTCGTGGTTAAAACTGCCTTTGCAAAAATTATATCAGTGAGAAAATCATGGCAATGGGAGAGATCTGATCTAGCCAACCTCTCTCTCTTCCCTTTAGCTTTTATGCTTCTTTAATTATTCCTAGGCTTAAGCCAAGATAACTTTGGAAGACATTTAGGTTACAGTTTAAATGATAATAGGTTTTCCCTAAAAAGCCACAACCTTTGTATAGCTCATGAGAGACCACCAGGCCAGGGAGATGAGAGGAGTCTGAATTCTGTTAATGTACAATAGACATAAAGAATTGCCTGCTCTTATTCTGGAGGTCCTGCAGATAGCATCACCATTATACATTAGAGTTTTTGGCATGTCTGACACTCATGGCTCTAGGACCCATTTGAACCAATCGCTTATCTGGCTCCATTCACAAATGATTCAGCAGGCAGGAAGACCATTTCCCACACCCCTTTGATTGCACTCCAACCAAACAGTGGCAAGTACCCATTTCCTAGCCATCCTCACCCCATCCCCAAGTTGACTTTGAGAAACCCCTAGCCTAAGAGCTTCCATGAAATTCATTTGAATAATGATGCTATCTCCCACCTGTCATGGCTAGCCTTGCATCAATTAAACACTTTTTTAATGCAATGCCATGGTATTTATTTGTGTAGCAGTCAGGAAGAATGCCAAGGGTGGTTATATGGTCAACAATGAGGAATAAGTTAAATAAGGAAAAAAAAAACCAAACTAATGGTATTTTAATTGTATTTCAATTTGAGAATAGAATATATGGATTTACTTATAAGAAAATACACTTACTACACTTCGTATTTCTTTTTGAGTTGTAGACTGTAAAATATAACAAATTCCATATTGATTTAACCTAAGATTATATGAGTAAAATATCTTGTTCCCAACTGACTAGGAGTATATTGCTTAAAACCAAAAATTGTAAATAACTGAAACCTGTTAAAGTTGAATCCACTTGATTATTTTCTTCCTCATTCTCCTGTGTGGTGATATGAAACTATTCAAAAGACACTTCGATGACTTGAACCAAATCAAGAATCTTTATTTTATTTGCTAGAAAGAGAGTATTTAGCTTTCAAATGTAATGGTTCCTGAACTATTCTCCAACTACAATTTAGTTACTATAATTTTTGAAAAAATAATTTGAGATTTATTGTGTGTATTTATAGTGGAGCAATAATCCTATATAATAAACATTTTAACCCTTTAGTTTGAAAATTTAAATTCAGACTGTTACTTTGACCAAGCCCAACCGTATCTTGTGCTTGACTAGTATATTTCTCTGGAGATATATTTATCTATTGAATATTCATTCTTTCCTTGGTTACTATTATAATCCAATATCAGCCTTTCATTATGAGATTCAGAATATATATATATATATATATATATACACACACACACACACATACACACAGAGACATATATAGCTTGCATAAGATACATATAATATAAATGACTTAGCATCAAGTTTTATTGAGGAATTCCCATTGATTTTGAAATGTCACTTTTTTAAGATAAATGTTACTGTGCATATTTGAGGTCATGGAATACATAGATATTAAAATGGCTATAATAGTGAAGCATATTAATATATCTATGAAACAGATGACAAGAGCAGCTAAAGTGTGCTTATTTAACAAAAATGACTTAATAGAAGAGTTTTGTTAACTTTAGTCCTCCAATTGTACATGAGATTTCTAGAATTGTTCATCTTGTATATCTGCTATTTTTTATTCTTGGACCTACATTTCTTTACCCACCTCCTCATAGTAACCACTGTTTCATTAATATCATATTCTTGAATGCATAATCACCACGATACATTTTAATAGCAAAAACATGAATAAAATGCACATAATAACAAATGAGATTATTCTAAAAAGTGTATTGTAGGGAGTATACTCTAAAAACATTGTAAGGGACATATTCAAGGAGCAAATATTAAAATGGTCAAATAATCATATGCACTAACAGTGGATAAAGCACACTTAGAAAGAGTGATAATAAATTAATCATTTGCACATCCCAGAAACCTGCCTTGAATATTAATTGAGGTCTTGAAGATGAAGAAATTATGTAAGGATAGTCAAATGCATGTCAGATTTCAAGGAATATAAACATGAAAATGTGATTAGAGAATACATAGTAATTTGAAAAGTCAGTCTAATTGTAATTTCCTAAAAAAAAATCACTGAATAGAGGGTTGCATTCACACCTTTCTTAAAAGGACATGTTATTAGCTATAATGGGCACAGTGTGAGCATCAATAAATATTTAACTACTTGCCAAATGCCTTCTTATCCCTACCTACAAATCCTTTTATTAACTCATGGCTATAATGAATCAAGGATCTAATTATTAGTAGTTGTGTGGCAGCTGGGTTGACACTGGTGTTAGAGGAACATAGAGAGCAAGGACTTCTCCATAATCCAGAAATACATCTTTTTATCTGTTCTGGCAGTGAACAAGCAACTCAGAATTGCTTCTGGTAATACTGACCTTGCAGCTTGCATTCTGTGGATGTAGAACTTTAAGACCACTTAGGGCATGGGTGACAATTTAGAACACTTTCTCTGCTACAAAGATAGATAAAATAAAGGCATGAAAAGCAAATGTCCTATTATCACATAGTTAGTCACGACAGATACAGAAATAGAAATCGTGGTTCTTGAATCCTGGATCAGAGGTCTTTCTAATAGATTTTGCTATCTTGATAGGCCCTTACGTATTGATCCTCCTATGCCACAGCAACTCATTTAATATTTGTTGATTCAATATGTGATGTTTGAATATCACTATGTGTTTCTCAAGTGTCCTTTTTCTTTTTCAATTGACTTCAGAAAACAATAAAGATATAATCAATAAAATATATATTTTTTAGATTTCTAATTTATCGAAATCCTTGAATGTAAATTTTTAAATGCTATACACACACAACACAAACATTCACATATATATTTATATATAAATATATAAACATGTAGAAAGTTTAAAAAGATGGTAGATATTAGATATACAGATAGACGGAAGATAGTTTAAATTGGTGCAAAAATAATTATGGTTTTGCCATTAAAAGTGACATCAAAAACCACAATAAATTTTGCACCAACATAATATTAGTTTGATTGCTAATACTCTTTATTCATGTGCTTTTATGTATTCACTTATTCATTCAATATGAGTATTTAATGTTCCTACATTCGTTAATTAAGGTGTAGTAGTAAATTTTTAAATATTATTATTATGTGCCCTACCTACAACTTATAATAAATTTATAATAATTGACACTTCTTTTAGTCTTTGACAATTTATTGATGACAATTTACCAGACACACACACACACATGCACACAGACACACAAACTCACAGTGCAGTCATTGTTAGAAAGAGGTATGTATCTAGCACTGGGATATGGAATTGTTTGAAATGAGATGCACAAAAGGAAAAAACTATACTGGTAAAAACAAGTATTATACATAACATTTAATAGTAATTCTATTTTTAGACTTTTTTTTAGAACTCATGGAAAGTATAACCATTTAATTAGATCAATAGGATCAACTATTTTCAGAGCTACAATTGCTGGAAAAGAAATGGAAGTACATCATGCCAGCAGGATATTTCCTTTTAGAACAGAATGTTTAAAAGGATAAGCATGATTCATAGACTCTTAATCTCCCCTCCCAAATAAAGTAATGATGAGATAATTTGGGAACATTTGAACACGGGGGTAGGGGAAAGAGTCTAAACAGTTTGAGTTTGCTAACTGCACCACCATGCAGCAGCAGGGATGCTGCCAGGCTGCTCACAGGGATAATTATCACCTGGGAGGGAGCAATATTTCAGGAAATGATGTTCATCATCAGATAAAAGGGGAGGGCCCCTCACAAGCATTCTACGCCAAGCTATAAAGCTTTTTTTTTTTTTCCCAGAAGGCGTGGTCATGAATTAAGACCCACTGCTGTTCAAATAATTAGGATTTGTGGTGTTTAAGAATTACCTCCAATAGAGAAGTAAAATGGTATTAATAGTGTGGCTGCAAGCTGTGAAATATAGAAACATTACTTCCTAAGACAGCTGTTTGACTGCTGTTAGAATATGCAAACTTCCCTAGAAAAAGATTTTTTTTCTAGTCAATCAGTGTGTGGATAGCAATCAACAATAATGGAATGAAATAATAGCTCCATAGAAATTAGAGTCTTTTGAGCTATTGAAACAATTATGATACAATCTACATCACTAAGAGAACAGAGAATCATTTGGTTATCAAGACATCAAAAAATGGGAATGAAGAGATCAACCCACAAAGGTTTATTAACAGAATGATAAAGAAAAACAATTCACAAGGTAAATTCACCTGTGCAGAAAAGTCTTCTGATTCACTGGAGAAACAGTAAGTTTTGACATAATTCTTAGAAGAATAAACGTGTGGAAAAATGAAAATAAGTTTTGTTAATTCAGCCATCAAAAACATCAACTGGGCCTTCCATGAAAATCTTGTAGCTTACTAACAAACATGATGATATGTAAATCTTTACATTAATAATTATACTTCAGTTATTTGTCTATGATGACAAACTGAGGCAATATCATAGAAAAAATACCAAGAGAATCTAAATTTCAAACTTTTTAAAGTATTTACCTTAACTATTTTCTGACTTTTCAAGATACTCAATATAATTTGAATATAATTTTTTAGAAAGACTTTCAATGACTGCAGTATTTTGTTAAGGGAGTAAGAATATCAACTTATTAGAAGATTAAAAGGATAAATTTCAATATACTACATTTCAAATATGTATAAAAATTATTATATAATAGATTTTTTTGCAAAAGACTTCAGTGAATGATACAATTGAACTTTTTTATTGTGAGTAACCTATAAATTCAAATATATATAAATTCCTTGGAAAAAAGTGCAAAAATGAAATTGAAATACACATACACACACCTATATTTATTTAAATTTCATGTATGTGTGTGTATATATATTTATATGAAGATGTGAGGGCACATCTGAGGTCATGTGTATACACACAGGCACACATATGGGTAGTAGACAAAAGGAAAAAAAGTCTATGAAATGCTAGAATATTCACAAAGTCTAAAGGGAAATTACAGCAAGAAAGAGAATGGGAGCCTAACCACCTTAGAAAAGGCAAGAGAAATTAGGGAAAGACACAGTAGAACCTCCAAAAATTTGGACAAAATGTTGTGGATGAATAGGCTAGATAGGTTATGTTGTGCTCTGGAGAGAACATGGAGAAGTGTAATTGGTAAAGTATATTTTAAGGAGAGCCCAGGTGCTGGTTGGCTTTTTGTTGTTGTACTTGGGTAGCAGCAAGTATGGAAACTGCTTCCAAAATTTTACATCAAATAGTGCAACAGAGGCTGAACTCAATGTCTGAGGATATGAGTGGACTGACATCTCAACAATGCAAAATCTGTGCTGTTTCCTTATGAACTTTATTATTATTATTTTTTTTTTTAGACAAAATCTTGCTCTGTCACCCAGGCTGGATGGAGTGCAGTGGCGTGATCTCGGCTCACTGCAACCTCCACCTCCTGGGTTCAAGCAATTCTCCTGCAGCAGCCTCCCAAGTAGCTGGTATTACAGGTGCACTCCAACCATGCCTGGCTAATTTTTGTATTTTTAGTAGAGATGGTGTTTCTCCGTGTTGGCCAGTCTAGTCTCAAACTGCTGACCTCAGGTGATCCACCAGCTTTGGCTTCCCAAAGTGCTGGGACTACAGGCATGAGCCACCACACCCGGCCCCTTATGCAACTTTGAACACTAAGTTTCTTCATTTGAAAATAACAACTTTGAAGTACATGGCTGAAGAACTGGTATGCCTACAGGTACATATTTTCATTTCTTTTACTATAAGAAACTGATATGCTTGAAAATACAAATTTTCATTTCTATTTTTGGTACATAGTATGATAATTTTTCTCTCAATGCCTTATCTAATCTATTAATCTATGTGTCTGTATATTTAATTAGTACATAGCTAAAATAAACCAATCTATAAGTACAGAAATATTTTTAGTTACCTTCAGAGAATGTCAGCAATAAAATACCACATGAAATTGTATATCTGCAGTGTTACTTGTGAATAAATGAATGTTTATGGAGCAAAGGCACTTCACAAGTATCTTAAAAAATAGGGCACATTCTCAGCAAGATTTCACTTGAAGGTACTATAGTAAATCAACTCTAAACTATACTCGAGTATTTGCATACGCCTGAAATAGTCTTTTTTATGATTATATTTTACATAATTATAAAGAAAAAAATAAAATATAAAAACTAGCATTTGCTATTATTTATTATATTTTCTTTGGTTCCAGGTCACATTTATTTGACAGCTTTTTTTTTTAATGTTTTAGTTTCTAAGGAAGAATGTTCTTTTTCTGGTTATAGCTACTTAAGTTCTCTTTTCCATAGTCTTTATAACACATTTCTCAAACATAATCCCTTTCTATGTCCTGATTCTTCCAATTCATGTAGCAATTTACATTTATTTATTTATTTTTAATAAATATTCACTATTTTCATTTTTCAAAAATCTTAATACCTAGAACAGAAATATTGAATTACAGATATAAATAGACTAGCTAAAAGAAAATGTCTCCAATTATAAAAGATGAAATGAACATTCTTGTTTATGTTTCATACTTTCATAAATTTAATATCGCAAATTCTGCTTCCAGAGTCCTATTTGGACACACACACAAAAAAAGGTAAATTGTTTATGGACCTACAAAATACAGCTATAAATGAAGCAACCTAATCAGCCAGCCTGTTTTAAATATATAGGTATATTAATTTCATTTATTGGATTTTTTTTCTCAACTCTTAAGAGTTGAGTCTTTTTATTTAAGTGTGCATAGTCAACATAAATGCAGGGTTACTATTTGACTTATACTGGTTGTTACAGTTAATTGCTGTGTTATGTGAGCCAGAGTCTAATCTGATTGGTTGAAGCCAGTGGCTCTTCAGGTTGCTAGAGACCATGCTGATTTTCCACTGTAAGATATTAAGATGTAGATAGGATTAATATGGACATAATTCAGGTGTTGATTTTTTTAATTCATTGAAAAAAATTTTTTAAATATCACACATAGTATATGCTTCATAAATAATTACTTAACAGGATATCTGTCTACTTTTAATTTTTAATGTGTGAATGTTTATGTTATAATTATTTGTATGTCTTAATAGTAGAAAATGACTATGTGATAGCTTTTTATTAATTTACTTTTATATTTTAGAACTATATCTATAAGCACCAGCTTAATTGAGAACATATAGTCCCAATATATATTATCTACACCAACTTCGATGTAAATGTCAGGTTATTTCAAGTACAGATTGGTTTTTTTTGTTTCTTTGGTCTGATTTTACGTACTTGATCAAAGAGTTTAGATATGCCCACTCCTTTTATTCTCAATATCATGCACATCATATTGTTATATATGGAAAATGTTATCTTTTCAGTCATGGTTTTCTGTCTGCATTAGGAAGAATTATTCCATGCTTCTGGCCTTATGACCTCTTGTAAGATTATTAAATTCTACAAAACTACAAAAATCAGTTGTACTTAGAAAAACAATTTATCTCAACTACACACATTAATCTGTTTCCCTGGGGATGTTCATGTTGATTCAGATATGTATAACTAAATAATTGCATGCACATTGTAGCAAAAGCTTCCCTATCTGTGTGAATGAAATCTCTTAAGTTAACCTAAAGAACTTGTCTAACTAAAAAAGAAAATCATTTAAGAACTTGTCGAAGTACAAAGAGAAAGAAGGAATAATCATAAAGCAAAGAGATTTATTTTCCAGATACAATTTTTGCAAACATTCCTCTGAATGTATTATTAGTATTTTACCTGAACTCACTTTATGTTAAAGCATAATGTTTCTTTTCAATTAGAAGAGTTGGAAACAAATTATTTTTTCTTAAAAATAAAAATCCAACTTGGAAACTCTTGTGATATTTAGGACTTTTCAAGCCCTTTGTTTTTCTTTGTGTTTCACTTTCAACAAATATGTATATGTATATAGAATATTTTCATGTGTAACCTAATGTTCTAACTAGTTTTGCTTCTTACTATAGATTTTACGTATATTCATGCATGCAATAGCAATCTTACTTTATAAAGATATAAATGTTTAATGGAAATTCAAATCACAGCTTCAATTTTCTGTCTCTTTTAAAGACTTCTGATTTTCTATTACTATTTAAAAGGTTAAATTAACTTTACATTTGCATTTCATGATACATCTGCAATGCTGATATTTAGCATTATAAAATCACAGAAAACATAATAGGTAAATAGTTACGTAAGTGAGAAAGTTTAATAAAAATATCGATGAAACAAACAGCAATAACTTCAAAGTTTAACAAGTAATTCCACGAAGAAATGATACACTTCACTAAAAATTATTCAAACTTGTGAACTGAAAAATCTGTTACTACCTCTAGTTACTTTCTTTAGCAACTGACAAAATCCCTCTATAACAAAACTAAGTACATTAAAATACATTTTAACTGTATCTATCCCTAAGGTTTTAAATTCTTCAATAAAGGAGCTATCTTTATTTCTTTTCATTCACCATTTAAACAGGAAACTGAAGATTTCTTCATATAAGGTGATTCACTAAAATATTAGTGGCTGACTAAATATAAGCTATATTATTTGTTTAAAAGGTAGTACTTTCATCAGTTCATCTCCCTGTAATTTCTACAAATTAATATTCTTATCTTATACAGATAGAGAATAACTATGATATTCTTATATATATACCTTGTAATGTTTTGTCCTTTTAATCCCACATGTTCCTAAATCTGTGAACATATTTTATTACTTTTACTTCTTATTTGCAAACTGGTCAGTTATTTTCTGAGCCCATATTTTCCCCCAGCATTACAAAGGTATCAATTGCATTCATCAAACAGAATCATCATTGTTTCTGACCTTGAGCACTAGAGCTGGAAACATCTTTGTTCAAGTGACTGCAAGCCCTAATTTCATCAAATATTGTCTGATTATCTGACATGTTTGCCATTTTTTCAGTCTATAGCAATTTCTCTGGTCACCAACTGGCCACTTTACCTCATATTTTAGGTCACACATTTAGGTTATGGTAGCATATCAATTCTAGATACAAAATTCTGCATTAGTCAGGATAATGTAGTTGTGCTTCATTGACATTCAACCACAATTCATTTTGACTAAAACAGTTGTCCACTTTCTTTACTCCTCATGATTAACATTAACAAAGGGGTCATACTCATCCTAAGGAACCAAGGCTGTCATAAGTACCATATGTCAATGATGCCTCTTAAACTATCATAACAAGGAGAAAAGGATGTTATATCACACATAACTACAAAAAACAGGTAAGTGCAGAGCAACTGTGAACCCAGAAAGAAGAAGAAGTGAAATGATTACAATCAGCTTTAGTGTTGATCAGGAATTTAGTAATAACAATATCTCATTTAGAGGGAGGTCAGAGAAGGTTTTTTCAGAAGGAGATCAGGGAAGATTTCCATGAAAATGTCATATCTAAATGGATATTTGAAAACAGTATGAGTGAATGGAAATAAGTAAGTAGTGGGGAAAGAGGCATTTTACGGAGAAATAGCATATGATAAGACTGTGAGATGGAAGCAACACACTGTATTGGAATAAAAAGAAATCAAGTTTGGTTTTGAGGATAAAAGGGAAGTTCAAAATTAAAATCATGTTAAGGGTTTTAGTCTTTGTTTTAAGAGGAAAAAGAAACTCTTCAAGGGCTACAATAGTATCAAACAGAATAAAATACTTAGGAATAAATTTAACCAAGGAGGAAAAAGACTTGTACACGAAAACTACATAATGTTACTGAAAGAAATTAAAGATGTAGATTAATGAAAAGTAACCTCATGATCATGTATTGAAAAACCTAATTATCCCAAGATGTCTATACCACTCAAAATGACCTACAGATTCAATTGCAATCTCTGTCAAAATCCTAATAAGATCTTTTGTAGCAATAGAAAAATTCATGTAAAATTCACATGGAATTTCAAGAAGCACTGAATGCTAAAAACAAAATTGAAAAAAACTTGGAAGCCTCATGCTTGCCGATTTCAAAACTTACTATAAAATCACAGTAATCAAAACAGTAAGATTCTGACATTAAGACCGACATAGAGATCAATGTAATAGATTAGAGAGCTCAGAAATAAATCCTTGCATAAATGGTCAAATGGTTTTTGGACAAGGATGCCAAGGCCATTCAATGGAAAAAAAGCAATCTTTTGAACAAACGGTGTTAGGAAAACTAGATATCAATATGCAATTTATTAAATAAAGTCAGACTCTTACCTTACACCATACATAAAACTTAACACAAGTGAATAAAGGACCTAAAGACAAAAGCTAAAACTACAAAACTCTAACAAAAAAACAGAGGAAAGCTTTATGATGTTGAATTTAGCAATGATTTCTTTGGATATGACATCAAAAGCACAGGAAACAACAACAATAAAATAGAATAATTGGATTTATTCTAAATTAAAAACTTTGCACATTGAAGGAAACTATCAACAGAACAAAAACAGCCTGATGAATGTGAGAAAATATTTGCAAATCATATATTTGATAAGGAATTAATATCCAGTACATAAAAGTTTCTATAATTCAACATTAAAGCAAACCACCAGATAAAAAAAAAGTAGACTAAAAAACCTGAATAGACATTTTTCCAAAGAAGATATGTACCCATCCAACATGGATACCCTGGGAGGTCACTCTCTTCAGGCTCTGTCCAAGTGGCGTAGGGGAGCATAGGGCTCTGCCCCGTGATGTACAGTCCCTTCCCACAACGTTGGAGATGAAGCTGGACCTCACGTCTGCGCCTGCATATTCCTACAGCTTCCCAGAGTCCTGTGGACAATAACTGAGGAGACAAACCATTCAGGAAACATGTCTAGGAAAGAAAAAAAAAGATATATATTCAATAAGCACATACAATATGTTCAAAATCGCTAATCACTAGAGAAATACAAGCCAAACCACAGTGGAATACCACTTCACCCCTCTCATTAGAATAGCTATTATCAAAAAGACAATAATAAGAGTTGACAAGAATATGAAGAAATTATAACAATTGTACATCATTAGTAAAAATGTAAAATACTTCTGCCACTGTGGAAAACTGTATGGCAATTCCTCAAAAAGTCTAACAAAATTGCCGTATGATGTAGCAAGTCCACTTTTGGATATATACCCAAAAAACTGAGAGCAGAGATGGAAACAGGTATTAGTACACTTATGTTTATCAACATAATCATACAGCCAAAAGGTAGACGCAACCCAAGCATCCACTGTTCATCAATAGATGAATGAATAATAAAAATGTGCTGTATGTATGTGTGTATATATGTGTATGTGTATATACTTATATATATATATATACATACATACACATATACAATGGAATATGTCAGCCTTATAAAAGAAGAAAATTGTGAAACATGCTATAACATGGATTAACTTTGAAATCATTATACCAAGTGAAATAAGGTAAATAAAAAGACAGATATTATATTATTCCACTTATATGAGATAACTAGAGTCGTCCTAAATTCATAGAAACAGAAAGTAGGATGGTGATTGACAAGGGCTTTGGGAAGAGGGGAGAATAGAAAGCATAACAAATACAGAGTTTCAGATGAAAACATTCTAGACATGAAAGGTGATAATGACTGTACAACAATTTTATTATACTTAGTGCCACAGGACTGTACATTTAAAAATGGCTAAACATAAACAAAATGGTAAAATTTATGTCATGTATGCTTAAGCATTATTTCAAAAATGGAGGAATATATCTTTTTGTACATCTAAGTAATTACTCAAACTCAAGTTTTTCATAAAGACATCTCTGAGATATGTCCCAATACTTCTCTTCACACTCAGAATTTATGATGAAATGTATATACAAAGTATGCATATAGTCTTATTGATTGTATCAGATATTTTATAAGTCTTGCCTTTTCAAAATAATTATTGAAATAAGCAGGCAAAAAGACGTGCAAATGTACAGACACACACACACACACACACACACACACAATGTAACATCTTAGACAATTCAGTTCTGCAAAATTGGTTTTGATTGATTGGTTTATTTTTATGTGTAGTGACAGCATCTTTTGATGAATAGTAGCATATCCCTTTTGCAAATATCAGACTTACAGAATCTTCAACTACTTAATGCAAAGTACAATTTGGAAAAAAAAAATATTTTTTCTCCATCTAAAGTAAAACTTATGCTTATAATAGAGAAGTGAACCTGCCCTAATACCAAATGGTATTACAATATTAGATATTTTAAGAATCAAGATCACTTCCCTGACTTACTGACATTTTGTTTCCTTCATTCAGTTCTATAAAATGTCAGTTTATGAAATGGAATTACTAAAAACGAACAATGAAAATCCAACAATCAGAAAACAGGAAGTTTGGGTTTGTTGACTGCAGTTCATTAAAGAGAATAACCCTGAATATTTATCAAAAACAATTATTTGTATTTAGAAAAATATAAAATTTTATTCAGTACACCCTGAAGACATAGCAGAAAATCTGCCATTACTTTTAGAAATGTTCTATAAAAGATAATTTATTTTTAAAAGATTACAATTTAACATTTTAAGTTTCTCTAATTAGAAAAATTTATTCATCTCAGAGATAAGATTTGCTCTTACCAGAAATTCCTGGCATATCATGTTTTTCCATTTCACTCTGCATGTTTTGGTTCAATACCTTTGGGTGCAAATTCAAAGTTAATCATATAAACAAATAAAAAATAACTTTAGTTAGGCAAAAAAGTATAGAATTTTGTAACAATGTTGTCTTTGAATATAGTAAAAAGTTGAAGACCACTTTTAAATGTATCCTACTTCGTCATCTGATTCTTGCATATGTCTGGTTTATGCACACTAAACTAAAAAATAAATAACAGACAAGCCAAAAATACTATTGTATTGTGTGTTAGCTTTTTATTGCTGCTGTAAAAAATTACCAAAAAGTTAGTGGCTTAAACCAATATAAATCCATTATCTTACAGTTTTGTAGGTTAGAAGTTTGCCATGGATCAACTGGGTTTAAACCAAAGTGTCAGCAAGGTTGTATTTCTTTCTAGAGGCTCAAGGTGAAAATCAATTTCATTAGCTTTCATATCTTCTACAGGCTGCCCACATTCCTTGTCTAGTGACCTCCCTACATCTTCAAAACAAGCTATATTGCATCTCTCTGTAAATTGAGCCAGGAAAGGTCTTTTATGAAAGCATGTGATTAGGTAAGACTCACCCAAATAATCCAAGAGTCTTCCTATGTCCAGATCCTTAAACTTAATCATATTTGCAAAGTCCCTTTTGCCATGGAAGGTAATTCATTCACAGGTTCCAGGGATTTACAATGTGGCTACCTTTGAAAACAATTATTCTATCAACCACAAGTTGTCTCTACATTATATTTTTATAAAAATAAATTAGCTCAATTGCTTGAGAATGGCAATTTTGCTCTGATTATATAGTGTATAGTACATGCCAGTAGTTTTTTCCTCCAATTGAGTATTTCTTAAGTAAGCAATTGCAAGTGGATAGTATAAACTTCCACGTATTTTCTCTCCTTAAACAAACGTAAAGAGAGTATAAAACCACCTTAGTGCAATGTTGAGATTCTCTCGGGGTGGCTGGCAAAATATTAAAGAAATATTAGGAAAAGTTATAGATTAGCCTCAAAGGTTTCAGAAGGCTGAAAGGTTTTATTGGGACAGGCCAAAGGCAACAGGCCTATTAAGTTAGGGAGAAGATAGGGATGATAAGAGGCTTTTCCAGTTTAAGTCTGTTTACCTTACATTCCTTTGTCTCTGACTGTTTACCTATGTAAACTTTGTGCTGGATGGTCCTCTCAGGGGGAGATCAAAGCACAATTACCTGTTAATAGTGTTTACTTTGGGCCCTGAACCTAAAGCTTTTATCATTTGTATAAACACTCTTTTTTTTTTTTTTTTTTTTTTTTTGAGATAGAGTTTCACTCTTGTTACCCAGGCTGGAGTGCAATGGCACGATCTCGGCTCACTGCAACCTCCACCTCCTGGGTTCAGGCAATTCTCCTGCCTCAGCCTCCTGAGTAGCTGGGATTACAGGCATGCGCCACCATGCCCAGCTAATTTTTGTATTTTTAGTAGAGACAGGGTTTCCCCATTTTGGCCAGGATGGTCTCGATCTCTTGACCTCGTGATCCACCCGCCTCGGCCTCCCAAATAAACACTCTTTTAACCATGTTAATTATCCAAAAGTGTGTTGACTTAGAACCTTTGTTGTAAATTTCATACTGGATAAATTTAACGATGGAGAAGGAGTCTTGGTCAATTAGCTACATTTCACCCTCTGAAAGCAGCCAATGACCATCCCTAGCCCACTTGAATCACTGTAATTGTGTGAAAACTCATTCATTCATCTGTCATTGAGTTAGAGTCTGCAGGCCCGACTTCCGCAGGTGGTGGTCGATGTTTCAGTGCAAGAGAAGATTCTATGATACATTTATATCAGTAGTTATTCAGTGATTTTTATTCTAGTTTTTTTTGTTTGTTTGTTTTTTGAGACACAGTCTCCCACTGTTGCCCAGGCTAGAGTGCAATGGCATTATCTCAGCTCACTACAACTTCTGCCCCCTGAGTTCATGAGATTCTCCTGCCTCAGCCTCGCAGGTAACTGGGATTACAGGTGCATATCACCAAACCTAGCTAATTTTTTGTATGTTTAGTTGAGATGGGGTTTCACTATGTTGGCCAGACTCCTTGCAAACTCCTGACCTCATAATCTGCCTGCCTCGGCCTCTCAAAGTGCTGGGATTACAGGCATGAGCCACTGCACCCCACCTATTTTAGTTTTCATATGAAGATTTCATCCTGCTTGATACTTTGCACCTTCCTTCTGTAGCGCCTTTCCTCCATAATTTATATATGCTAAAATGTTCACAAGGAAAATACATATATTAAAATCAGTTTGTGCAATGAGACGTCTCTATTTGATGGAAGTCAAATCTATCTCAGATATCAAAAATATCAAATAAAATACAGCAACACAAATATCTGTATGTAGATACTAACAGTATGATCTCCAAAAGACGTATTTCTAAAGCACAGTCTAGTGGATTGTGGTGAACACATTTGGTTAAATAGCTGAATATCTGTCCCAGATTCTTTCCAGTTTGCCTTCTTTTTCTTCAAAGGCTGAAAAGTACAGAGACTACTCTTCCTAGACTCTTTTGTACATAAGGTTCATAATGAAACTATTTTATTAACTGCAATGTTACTATTTATATGGTCCTTTCATGTTTAATTGGTTAATGTTATCATATTTTTATTTCTTTAAATAAAATATCTTTCACATTTATTATGTGCCTTTAGAATAATGAAAACAAAGTTTATCCATTTTCATTTAAAATGTCAGCTATGTCTCAGAGAATGTGAATTTCTATTTTTATCACTTTATATTCAGAAAATAGGACCTGTTTTTAGAGTTTAACATTGAATTATTTCAAGGAAAAAATCACTTCGCTTTTGTTTTTTTGTTTTCAACACTTTATCTTGTGTCATGTTGTTATTTTCTTGTTTTTATTAAACGTACTAAGAAAAACATATCTATGAATACATTCCCAAGGAATCATATCAAGAAATTAGGCCTGATTGTTATTTCATTTTTTATTTATTCATTATTCAATAACTATTCAATCTACAGACCTGTCATGATAACTGCCTTTCTACCAGAAACCGCACATAAACTCTGCCCTATTTATATTTTTTATCATTGTATCCATCTGTGTAGACTAGCAGGTCTATTAGAGCAGAGAGCTTTATACTGTTTTGCTCACTGACATAGCCTTAGTATATAAATGAGTGTCTCATACTTAGCAGTGGCTCAATACTATTAGTTGAATAAATGAATTTATAGAGTACCTGTTATATGCCATACACTGTTCTGGGCTCTTGAGATGTAAATGTGAAAAATAAATAAATAAATAAACCCTTATGGAGCTTACAAACCATGGGTGGAAGAAGTCAAATAGTCAATAAACAATAGTTATAAAAATTAAGCTATATGGAATACTTAAAGATGATAAATGCTATGAAAAGGAAAGAGCATGACAAGAACAAAGAAATTCAGAAGTCACTGGCCAAGAAGAGTGATGGGGTTGCAGCAGCAGTAGTGTTCAATACGGGTCATGGTGGGATGTCCCAAGAAAGAACCATTTGAGCAAAGTCTTCGAAGGAAAGGAATTAACTATGAGGAAAGAAGAGGGAGAGAAAATCCAAACAGAAGACACAGTCACATTAGGGTGAGGAGATTCCATACAAAACAAATGGTAGTGTAGAAGGAGAAGGGACAGGTAGAAGGTGCGAGCAGAGCGATGAGGAGAGGCTGAAAATCTCATGAACCTCAGAAGCTAGAGAATGGATTTTGTGTTTTATTTTTAGTAAAATGGGACCATTGAGGAATTTTTAACCGAGAAGTGACACCTTGTTTACATTTGAAGGGTTCATTTAAATGGTTGAGATGTTGAGAATAATCAGTAGAAAGTAGAATGGTGAGTTTAGTAGCAGGGAGTATTTACCTTTTTAGTAAAACCAATTGATTGGGATATCCAAGCATAGCTGAACATTAGCAGCATGTTGTTTAATGTAGAACTGTCAGGACTATAAATTTCAAAAACTGATCATGCAATATTTCTTATAAATCAGAGATGCTGAATTAAGCCTTCCTTAAAAAGAGAGAATGGTTTTGTCCCTCCTCCTTATGTGAGGGGGATACATTTCAATACCCCTGGGGGATATCTAAAGCCCATGAAGGTTACCAAATGGTCTAGGTATATACTTTGTTTTTAAAGCTGATAACCCAGATGGTTATTAAGTGACTAATAAGCAGCTAGGGTACACAGTGTGGATACTGTGAACAAGGGAATGGTTTACTTTGCAGTGGGGCCAGAGTAGAGAGCTCAAATTTTCATCACACTACTCAGAACATTGTGAAATTTACAACTTATGAATTGTTTGTTTCTGAAATTTTTCATTTAATATTTTTGGACCAAGATTGGCTGCTGGTACCTGAAACTGTGGAAAGCAAAATCACAGACAAAGGGGGCTTGTTGTACATCTTTTAATGTAAATAAATTCTTTAAAATTTTGTAATTTATTTAGTGCTTAATAAATGTGACCATTTTTCTTTTCTATTTCTGAGTGCTGTATTTCCAGGATCTGTAGCATCTAGTATTTAGGCAAACTCCCATCATATGTAATTTCCTCAGATTTTCTAGATGGCTGTTCAGAATCTACTGATACATATCCTGTACAACTAATGGAGGTCATCAAAAGCTTATGCTCCTCAATAGGAACAATTTTTCACTTTTTAAAATGGGGTTCCCCCCAATTTGAATAAAATGCTTTCTTATAAAAGCAGAAGCAAATTAGACTAATTCCTCTTTGACTAAAAGTGAATATAAATCCAATATATGTTGATTGAATATCTGCTATATATAAATCTATCTACTATAAATCAATGTAGTATGCATAAGCTTAAAAGTAATTCATCGAAAATACTGCTTATAAAGATATTATTTTGTATTTTATTTACATTTCTGCTCCCTAAAATGCTTTTCAAAATTGCTATAATATGCTAATGTATTTATGACATTCTTCAATAATTTCCATGCCGTTAAGCAATTTTATTGTTTTCCCCACCTCAACCCCTCATTAGGAAAAGGGAGAAGTGGCTGTAGACCAGCAATATATATTGTAAAAACAAATCAAAATCAGTCACTCCCTTGTCCCTTTCCAATCAAGTACAGAAATAATAATTATTAGAATCTTAATTACAATGTTCTTTTTAGACCACGTAATTCACAGATAAATGAAGTGTTAAAATTCCTAAAACACTTAATTGCAAAGATTTTTTCTTGGCCCCTAAAAATTACAAAAGCTGAGCTATTAGATGTATTGCCGCCATCACTTTCTCATACAAAATATGAATGAAAATAAAAGGCAAATCTGTTTCTGTGACATCAGTGTATCTTTGACTTTTCTCTAAGGTGTACAGATGCGACCACTGATAAAGAGATATTAAAGAATAATGAGCTCAAGGCTCTCATATTTTCAATGATGAATAAAATTTATGTTTCAGGGATTACATAGAGCCAAAATTGTGTAAATGCACAGAAATCACTGCAAAAAATCTTATTTGCAAACCCTATTCTCATGGAACACCTGTGTACATAAGTTTCTAATTAGTTATTTGTATGGAGAAATTAATATTTGACAAGGGAAATTCCATGACAACTAAGTCTTATTTATTTATTTATTTATTTATCCTTTAATTTTAAAGTAGTATTAAAGATTTAAGCACTAAGGTCTTGAAGCGATCTCATTTCTATATATTTCTGAATGTGTTTTGGAACAATACGTTAGATTTAGTTGCTTTCTAAATATAGTACTAATGTTCTTGCTGGCTTAGAAATATAAAACTTTTCCTAGGAATACTTTAAAAAATTATTTTACTGTTAACCTGATAGGCAAAGAAGTATGATAATATTTTATATTCACAATGATCTACAGTAACTGTAAATGATTTTAAGGATAAAGACTCTCCATTCTGTATCAGTGGTCCAATCTTTGGAACACCCATTAACGTGCCTTGCATAGAGTGTCTAGAAGTGGATTTATCTGGAAACATCAATCCTCTTTCTTTCTTTTTTGGAGACAGAGTTTCACTCTTGTTGCCCAGGCTGGAGTGCAATGGCATGATCTTGGCTCATTGCCACCTCCAACTCGCAGGTTCAAGTACATCAATCCTCTTTCTATGCATCTGTCTATATATACAGAAAACTTCACACATATATGCAGAAGGAAATAATTGTGTTTTAAAAATATTAGTTGAATCATGGAAAGGAAAATGAGCAGATAAATATATGTCTCCAGATTTAAATATGTTTTAATGTGAAAACAAAAAACAAACATACTTCCATTTATATATAGAAGAATTCCTACAGAAGAATTTATTACATATAATAGACAGTTTCTAGAGATGGTTTATGGATTCTCCTGGAACCCTAAAATTCAGTGACGCTATAGATATTTAAAATTTAAATAATTGATAGATTTATCTTTTTAAAAAACAGACAATACACAATCATTCACTTTTGAATAATCAAAATATAGATAAGCTAAAAGAAGAAAAATACTATCCTTAATAAATCTACCAATTGTTAATAACCTAGCAATATTGTTGAAGAAAAATGTGCTGAATCTACACTACTAACTACAAATTAAATAAACATTACATTAAAATGTGAATTATTATGTAAACTTTTTTTCAGACTTATAACTACTATTGCTGGGTATGGTGGCTCACTCCTGAAATCCCAGCACTTTGAGAGGCAGAGGCAAGTGGATCACCAGATCAGGAGATTGAGATCAGCCTGGATAATATGGTGAAATCTCGTCTCTACTAAAAATACAAAATATTAGCTGAGCATGGTGGCACAAACCTGTAGTTCCAGCTACTTGGGAGGCTGAGGCAGGAGAATCACTTGAAACCAGGAGGCGGAGGTTGCAGTGAGCAAAGATCCTGCCAATTGCACTCCAGCTTGGGCAACAGAGCGAGACTCCATCTCAAAAAAAAAAAAAAAAAAAAAAAAAGATAAAATCTAAGAAAACATTTATATTTGTAAAATTTTTAAAATGTCAAACTTTTATAAATGTTAATTGATGGCATTTAAAATTATTTTTATATATAAATGATAATTTTAATTAACTTCATATACATTTGTTCTGAATTAAATATTTTACTTAGTAAAAGCATTATTAAGCATTAAATAAATTATATTAAAACCAATTGATAAAAAATCCAAGTTAATAAGCTAAAAAGGTTCTCCATTCTTATCCTTATTAAGAAGGACAAAATATATTTTTTATAAATTTTATTTCATGGATTTTTAAATTTTCTTCTTCTACTTGTATTATATACTCCATAACAAAATATAAATTGAATAAACAGCAAAAAATGTACTATAGTACTTGAAATATTATATATTAAGTAAACCTTGACCATATCAACATTTGTTTTTGTTTTGCCTTTTAAAACAAAATAGTAGTCCTAATCAATTATGATCTATTGTATTGGCTATTTCAAAACACTATAATGAGCTCATTAGTCATCATTAAACAATTCTGATTGCATTATTCATTCATACAGCATGTATTAAATGTTTATCATAAGCAAAGCAAAGTTTTTAAGTAATTTTGCTTTCTAGGGAAGAATAACATGAGAAAAAAATACATATTTTTACTTTTAATTATTATTTTAACACATGATATATGCAGTATATTTATAAGTCTGAAGTATTAATGAGACATTCACCTCTAATATTTGTCTGCTATTAGAAGGTATGAAATTTATTGGTTCAGATTTTGATTTTGAGAAATATTGTAAATACATTCACACTTGAAGGAAAAGAATATAGGCTTGGTGCTTAGTGAGCATTAGGAGAGCTGAAATGATTGTTTCTGCCTTGCCCACTCAGTCAGAGTAGAGTTTAATATTCTATGGGAAAATAAATAAAAGTGATATAATTATTTACATGTAAGAATATATTACCATGGAAATAAATGCTCACATTTAAAGGCTTACTAAGCTACAAGAGCACTATAAAATTTATTTTGTCTTCTCTTACATCTCACATTTGTGCTGTGAGACACATATTACCAGAAGTCTGTACAGATAAGAAGTGCAACATTTGATGATGATCTGTTCTTATTTATCATTGTACAAGAAAGGAAAAATTTGAAATATCAGCCAAAAATTGTTTTTTCATACTAGTGACTTTTGAACACCAATTTGCAATAGATACAATAAAAAATGATAAAGGGGGATATCACTACAAATTCCACAGAAATACAAACCACCATCAGAGATTACTACAAACAACTCTATGCATACAAACCAGTAAACCTGGAAGAAATGGATAAATTCCAACACACATGCAAGCTCACCAGCCTAAACCAGGAAGAAGTCGAAATCCTGAATAGAGCAATAACAAGGGCTGAAGTTGAGGAAGAAATTAATAGCTTACCAATCAAAAAAAGCCCAGGCTGAGATGGGTTCACGGCTGAATTCTACCAGACATACAAAGAGGAGCTGATACCACTCCTTCTGAAACTATTCCAAACAATCTAAACAGAAGGAATACTCCTCAAATCATTTTATGAGACCAAAATCATCGTGATACCAAAACCTGGCAGAGACTCAACAAGAAAAGAAAACTTCAGGCCAATATCTATGATGAACATAGATGCAAAAATCTTCAATAAAATACTGGCAAACCGATTGCAATGGCACATCAAAAAGCTTATCCACCATGATCAAGTAGGATTCAGCCTGCGGATGCAAGTCAGGTTCAACATACACAAATCTATAAATATAATCTACCACATAAACAGAACCAAAGACTAAAATCACATGACTATCTCTATAGATGCAGAGAAGGCCTTTGACAAAATTCAACAGTTCTTAATGCTAAAAACTCTCAATAAACTAGTTATTGATGGAATGCATCTCAAAATAATAAAAGCCATTTATGACAAACCCACAGCCAATATCATACTATATGGGCAAAAACTAGATGCATTCCCTTTAAAAACTGGCACTAGACAAAGATGCCCTCTCTCATCACTTCTATTCAATATAGTATTGGAAGTTCTAGCCAGAAAAATTAGGCAAGAAAAAGAAAGAAAGGGCATTCAATCAGGAAAAGAAGTCAAATTGTCCCTATTTGCAGATGACACAATCGTATATTTAGAAGACCCCATTGTCTCAGTCCAAAACCTCCTTAAGCTGATAAGCAACTGGCAAAGTCTCAGGATACAAAATCAATATGCAGAAATCACGAGCATTCCTATACACAAACAACAGACAGAGAGACAAATCATGAGCAAACTCCCACTTAAAATTGCTACAAAGAGAATAAAATATCTAGTAATACAACTAACAAAGGATGTAAAAGATCTCTTCAAGGAGAACTACAAACCACTGCTCAAGGAAATAAGAGAGGACATAACAGATGGAAAAACATTCCATGCTCATGGTTAGGAAGAATCAATATCATCAAAATGGCCATACTGTCCAAAGTAATTTAGAGATTCCATGCTATCCCCATCAAGCTACCATTGACCTTTTTCACATAACTGGAAAAAACCACTTTAAACTTCATATGGAACCGAAAGAGAGCCCACATAGCCAAGACAATCCTAAGCAAAAAGAACAAAGGCATCAAGCTATCTGACTTCAAACTATACTACAAGGCTACAGTAATCAAAACAGCATGGTACTGGTACCACAACAGAGATATAGATCAATGGAACAGAACAGAGGCCTCAGAAACAATGGTACACATCTACAACCATCTGATCTTTGACAAACCTGACAAAAACAAGCAATGGAGAAAGGATTCCCTGTTTAATAAATGGTGTTGGGAAAACTGGCTAGCCATATGCAGGAAGCTGAAACTGGACCCCTTCCTTACACTTTACACAAAAATTGACTCCAGATGGATTAAAGATTTAAACATAAGAACTAACACCATAAAAACCCTAGAAGAAAACCTAGGTAACACCATTCAGGACATAGGCACGGGCAAGGACTTCATGACTAAAACACTGAAAGCAAAAGCAACAAAAGCCAAAATAGACAAATGGGATCTAATTAAACTTCAGAGCTTCTGCACAGAAGAAAAAAAAAAAAACAAACAAAAAAAAAAACAATCACTACAGTGAATGGCAACCAACAGAATGGGAAAACATTTTTGCAATCTACCCATCTGACAAAGGGCTAATATCCAGAATCTACAAACAAATAAAGCAGATTTACAAGAAAGACAAACAAACCCATTCAAAAGTGGGTGAAGGATATGAACAGACACCTTTCAAAAGAAGACATCTATGAGGCCAACAAACATATGAAAAAATGCTCATCATCACTGGTCATTAGAGAAATGCAAATCAAAACTACATTGAGATACTATCTCATGCTGGTTAGAATGGCTATCATTAAAAAATCTGGAGACAACAGATGCTGGAGAGGATGTGAAGAAATAGGAACATTTTTACACTGTTGGTGGTAGTGTAAATTAGTTCAACCATTGTGGCAGACAGTGTGGCAATTCCTCAAGGATCTAGAAATAGAAATTCCACTTGACCCAGAAATCCCATTACTAGGTATATACCCAAAGGATTATAAATTGTTCTATTACAAAGACACATGCACAGGTATGTTTGTTGCAGCATTGTTTAAGATAGCAAAGACCTAGAACTAACCCAAATGCCCATCAATGATAGACTGGACAAAGACAGTGTGGCCCATATACACCATAGAATACTATGCAGCCATAAAAAATGACAAGTTTGTGTCCTTTGTAAAAACATGGATAAATCTAGAAACCATCATTCTCAGCAAGCCGATACAAGAACAGAAAACCAACCACCACATGTTTTCACTCATAGGTGGGTAACGAACAATGAGAACATTTGGGCACAGGGAAGAGAACAACACTCACTGGGCTAGGTGGGGGGCTGGAGGGGAGGGTAGGGGAAGGACAGTAGGGGAGCAGGGAGGATGGGGAGGGATAACACTAGGAGAAATGCCTGATGTAGGCAACGGTGTAGGCAACGGTGGGGGGGGTCAGGGGGATGGAATCAGCAAATCACCATGGCATGTATGTACCTATGCAACAGTCTTGCAGGATGCAGGATGTGCACATGTATACCAGAACCAAAAATACAATTTAAAAAAAAAAGAAAAAGAAAAAAAGGACAAGTTAAAGTGGTAGCAACTAGAATAAAACTTGTTTATAATAAATAATTTCAATGAGACATTTGTATAATACAAGAAGAAAAGTATAATGAGAGAGAAAAAAAAAAGAAATAGGGAAATCATGCCAAGACAAGTTACAAAGGAAATGAGAAAATATGAGAAGAAAATGAGAAAATATGCTATTCTTGGAAATAGAGCTTCTTATAAATGTAATTAATATCATAGAGAGCAGAGCAGTAATAAGTTATCACAGAAAACATATCACCTATATGGAAACCTCACCATATATGAGAAAAAATATTCATTAATAAGTCCTTAAAAGGAACTTGAAGTGCAGGCTGGGTGCAGTGACTCACACCTGTAATCTGAGCACTTTGGGAGGCCGAGGTGGGCAGATTATGAGGTCAGGAGTTCAAGACCAACCTGACAAACATGTTGAAACCCCGTTTCTACTAAAAATATTTAAAAAATTAGCCAAGTGTGGTCGAGCACCTATAATCCCAGTTGCTTAGGAGGCTGAAGCAGGAGAATCCCTTGAATCCCTAAATGTTTATTATACTAAGTCATGGAGCTTGTGATAATTTGTGACTGAAGCATAGAAAACAAGTACAACTATTAGTATGTTCTAACACCTTTATTAAAGCTAATGGAATGGTAACTCTCTCACTATATCATATCTTTTTCTAGGTATACAATTATATCCTCTGCAAATAGAAATAGTTTGACTTCTCCTCTTTCTCTTATTTCTCTTGCTTGATAGTTCTGGTTAACGTTTCCAGTACTATGTTGAGTAGGAGTGGTGACATAGTGCATTCTTGTTTTCTTTCAGTTTTCAAGGGGAATGCTTCCAATTTTACCCATTTAGTATGATGTCGGCTGTGGGTTTGTCATAAATGGCTATACTTATTTTGTGGTATGTTTCTTCAATGTTAACTTTTGAGGATTTTTAACATGAAGGGATGTTGAACTTTGTTGTAAGCCTTTTCTGCATCTATTGAGATAATCAAGTGGTTTATGTTTTTAGTTCTCTTAATATGATAAATCACACTTCTTAATTTAGGTACGTTGAACCAACCTTGCATCCCAGCAGTGGAGCCTATTTTAGCACAATGGATTACTTTTTGATGTACTGCTGGATTTAGTTTGCTAGTGTTTTGTTGATAATTTTTGCATCTATGTTCAAGCATATTGGCATGAAGTTTCCTTTTTCATTTTGTGTCTGCCAGGTTTTGTTATCAGGATGATTCTGGAGTCATAGTGAGTTATAGAACAACTTTTTGAAATCTTTTCAGTAGGAATGGTACCAGCTTTTAGCTATACATCTGGTAGAATTCAGGATGAATCTGTCTGGTTCTTGGCTTGTTCTGGTTGGTAGCCTTTTATTTACTCATTCAGTTTCAGAATTCATTATTGGTCTGCTCAGGTATCCAATTTCTTCCTTGTTTAATCTTGAAAGATTGTATGTTTCCATGAATTTGTCAATTTTTTCTTGGTTTTATGTTTTGTGAGTGTAGAGGTGTTTATAGTAGTCTATAAGGTTTTGGGTTTTGTTTCATTATTTCTGTGAGTTCAGTGGTAATATCCCTTTGTCATTTCTGATTGTGTTTATTTGGATCTTCTCTCTTTTTTTATTAGTCTAACTAGTGGTTTATCTATCTTATTATTCTTTCAAAGACCAACTCATGGATTCATTAAACTTTTGCATCATTTTTTGTGTCTCAATTTCTTTCAGTTCAGCTCTGATTTTGGTTATTTCTTGTCTTCTGCTAGCTTTGGGGTTGGTTTTTGTTTCTCTAGTTCCTCTAGCTGTGATGTTAGGTTATTAATTTGAGATCTTTCTCACTATTTTATGTGGAAATTTATTGTTATAAACTTTTCTCATAACATTGCTTTAGTTGTGTTCCAGAGATTCTGGTATGTTGCGTCTGTGTTCTCATTATTTTCAAAGACTTTTATGATTTCTGTCTTAATTTCATTATTTTCTTAGTAGTCGTTAATAAGAAGGTTGTTTAATTTTCATGTAATTGTATGGTTTGAGTCATTTACTTGGTATTGATTTTAATTTTTATTGTGCTGTGCTTTAAGTGTGTGATTGGTATAATTTTTTTTTAATTACTGAGGACTGTTTTATCTTCAACTATGTAATCAAATTTAGAGTATGTGTCATGTGCAGATGAGAAGAATATATATTCTTTTGGTTTTTGGTGGGGAGTTTTGTAGATGTCTATTAGGTGCATGTGGTCGAGTGTTAAGTCCTGGTTATCTTTGTTAGTTTTCTGCATCTATAATGTGCCAAATACTATCAATCAGTGGGAACTTGAAGTCTTGTACTATTATCCTGCCATTGTAGGTCTTTGTAGGCCTCTGAGAACTTGCTTTATGAATTTTGGTGCTCCTATGTTGGGTGTATATTATTAATATTTAGTATAGTTAGATCTTCTTGTTGAATTGAACTATTTACCATCATATAACTCCCTTCTTTGACTTTTTTATCTTTGTTGGTTTATAGTCTGTTTTGCCTGAAATTAGAGAACAACCATTATTTTTTCTATTTTCCATTTGCTTGGTGGATTTTTCTTCAGCCCTTTACTTTGAGCCTATGAATGTCATTGCAAAGGAGATAGATGTCTTGAACACAGCACAATGTTGGATCTTGCTTCTTTATCCAACTTGCCACAGTGTGCCTTCTAATTGGGACATTAAGCCTGTTTACATTCAAGGTTGGTATTGACATGTGCAGATTTGATCCTGTCATGTTTTTAGCTGGTTATTGTGTAGAGTTGTATGTGATTGCTTTATACGTCAATGGTCTATGTACCTAAGTGTGTCTTTGTAGTGGTTAATAATATTCTTTCCTTTCTATATTTCCCACTCATTTAAGGACCTCTTGTCAGGCAAGTCTGGTGGCAACAAATTCCCTTAGCTTGTCTGAAAGAGATCTTATTTCTTCTTTGCTTATGAAGCTGTTTGTCTGGATATAATATTCTTGGTTAGAAATTCTTTTCTTCAAGAATGATAAATATAGACCCCCTCAATCTAATCTGGGTTAGGGTTTCTGCTTACATGGCTGTTATTAGCCTGATGGGGTTTCCATTGTAGGTGATGTGCTCTTTCTCTCAAGCTGCCTTCAACATCTTTCTTTAATTGATCGTGGAGAATCTGACAGCTATATGTCTTGGAGATGGTCTTCTTATGTACTTTTTCCCAAGCGTTCTCTGCATTTCTCAAATTTGAATAATGGCCTCTCTAGCAAGGTTGAGGAAGTTTTCATGGACAATATCCTAAAATATGTTTTTCAACTGGCTTTCTTTCCTTCTCTCTCTCTTTCTCTCTCTCTCTTTCAAGGACACCAATAACTCATAGATTTGATCTCTTTATGTAAACCACATTTCTTGGAGGTTTTGTTCATTCTTCTTCATTTTTTTTATTGTTTTTGTCTGATCAAGTGTTTTTGAAGAGCCAGGATTTCAAGTTCCTGTGGCAAAAATGGGTGACTCCTGATCTGTCAACAAATCCCTTCCCCAGGAGTCACTGGTGATCAGGAATGAGTCCAGGTGCATAGTTGCCCCCATTCAGAGTTCCCAGCTTCCTCCCACTTTAGCCCAGTGTCTGTGTCTGCATCTTTTTACTCTCAATGCCTTTTCTCTGAATATCTGCTTTGAGTGTGATAGTCTTCTCAATGTCCCAATCCCTCAGCGGCAGATGTTCCTCATGGCTGCATCTAGTTGACATCCTGCTTCTTCCTTTTCAATAACTTCTGTCATGGCTTCATTTCTCTGTTATCCTTTACAACTAAACATTTAAAATAATTGTTTACACAGGCATTATGTCTTTTCTTAGTTTATAATTCAATTGCAATATATTAACATTTGGATTTCTGCCTGATTATTCTGTTAAGTGTCATCAAAACCATCATGTTCATACAGTTATTGGTCAATTCGCTAGCTCCTCTTATTTGACCATTCAGTATCCTTTAAAATAATCGATCACTTTCTCATTCTCAAAGCTTTCTTACTTTTGGGGACAGTTTTAGCTTTGGTTCTGCTGAAAATAGTAAAATTTGAGACAATTGATTGTATCAAGGCAGTTTATGGAGGAGGTGATTCTCAAAGGGAAGAACTGAAGGAACAGAAAGCATGAAGCAGGGAAGAAAAGTAGGGAATATGAGGGTCTATTCATTATCTGCAGTCAGTAATGGTGGTCCAACTTTGCTTGGATCTTTAAGAAGTATACTAAACATCTCCCAGAATTGCCCATCCGAAAGATTGGAAGCTGTTTCATCTATGTTTGGGTCATAGGTTACCCCAAGCACAATAATGCTTACTTTTTGAACCTGTGTTATCTAAGCATCAGCCGATACCCTGTAGCATCTCAGGAGACCTCGTGAAAGGCATGCAGAGTATGTTAGAGGCAGAATGCTAGTGTTGAAGGTGACTCAGATGTATGTACCACAGCCCAGAACTGAAAGTGGAGTTGAGACCAGGGACTATTTCCAGGCACTTCACTCTTGAATTTTCAATGACTTCTCTGGTGATTTCTCTTCAGGTTTTTTTTTGTTTTTTTTATTTTTGATAAATGTCTCCTCTTCAAACTTTGTATGATGTAATTTCCCATATTTAACCCTGTGAAATATTTTCTTTCATTTGAAATTCTCCAAAGTTAATCTTATCCCTTCCTGTTATTTTACATACCATATTTCTGCTGATGACTCAAAACTTTTTATCTCCTGGAAAAAAAAGCAAAACAACTTTCTTCTTTAATTTGGACTCATCTATGTGACTACATTCTTTGCATTTTTAAATGAATATCTCATAGCCATTTTAAACACAACATGATCAATCTGGACTTTTGAAACTCATCCCACTCACATACTTAATCCAACCTTCTCCTTAATAGATAATGAATCCACCTACTCAGTAATAGAAACCAAAACTTTAGACATGAGCCTTGACTTCTTTTATTTACCCCTCACAAAAAAAAGTATTTTTCGTTTCTTCAGAGTATGTATAGCCCTCTCATATCTCCTTCATCACTATTATCATCTTATAACAAATAAAATAAATATTTATCAGGTTAAATATCCTGATGAGAAAATAAATTACTTTTTTTTTCTTTGTGGTGGTGTTTCTCTTTTTCAGGTTTTTCTATAATACATGAATAACTGGTCAAATATATAGAAAGAATAAACATCCATCAAACAATTTTTGCTTTTAATGACAATCTGTCACATATTAGTATCCAACAACAACAATATTGAGGTACTATGGTATTTTGCATACAATATACATTAGAGCTTACTAAGTAGAATGTGTGGTTACAATATACAGCTACATGTTAATACCTAAATAATATATGTATGCAGCCAAAACATTTCACCATGTTCATCTTTTAGTACAGCTAAATTATCAAATATTAGTCAGTTCTCATTAAAATTAGTCACATAAATTTTTTGAAAGTAGGTTTTCTATCTCTCTTCAGATTTAAAACATTTAGATATTTTTCTCTTCTTAAAAATGGACAATACTTTAGATCAAATATGAGCATTCCTGACAATGGGACTTGCATATTCTATCTCGATAATGTAGAGAGGTAAACTGTATTAAGTGTTTTCTAAGTAGACTGAGACAAAGAATAGTATATTTTCAGGAAGTTTGGTCCTCTCACACATGTATATTCTTGAATAATAGTTATAAAATGTTTACAACTTACTTTTGACAAAATCTTTAGATCAAATAGGTGAAACTTCAGTTTCAATGAAATCACGAATTCTAATTCATGCCCAAATTTAAGACAACAAATCTTTAGATAAGAGATTGTTATTTATCTCACCAAAAAAAAAAAAAAAAAAATCTCTCTTTTCCAAGATTTTAGCTCATCAACATAATTGAATCAAAATGTTTTGCTCACAAAATTTTTCTTATTATTCATTTTTAAGTAGAGGAATGCTAGATTTCATAACATAACTTTTTATTTGATGTTTAGTTTTGAATTATCTAAAGTTTTAGATTCATTTAGTAGCCCATCTTATGGCCAAATGCAGGAGCTTGTGAAATTTAGGAAAGGAATCTCAAGTAACTGGTAATTATTTGAATAATAACAATTTCTATCATTTAAGAATTAGAGGGTTTTTTTAATGAACTGAAAAATATAAACATAAATAAAGTTAAATTTGAGTGTGTCAACTGTTTCTTCAGTTGCTTCATGATGAACTACAATACACAAAGGTTAAGATAAAGCTTTAAAAGAGAAGAATGTTAATACATTTTTCTAGAAAATTTGTAATTGAGGAGAACAAATGGTGAATTTGCAGCCTGTTACTTCTGCCATAGTTTTAGAATATGATCCAGACTCTGGTCTCAGATAAATTCTTGAAAGCTAAACAACAGATAGGTTAATTAAAGGAGGGATTAAAAAAAGCTCTGATGATCTCAAACTTAGGTTAAAAACTTGTAGAAATGTTACTATTATTGGGTTGAAAGCATGAAGTATCAAGTTGTATCATGGACTAAATGACTTCTTAGGTTGGTAAATTTCACAAATTATCTGCCTATTACTTTTGTCATCTGTAAAATAGAAGCAATAATAATAGAAATATTATGGCACTTGTTTGAATTAATAGATATTGTATATAAAGAACTGTGTTTGTATTGTATATAAAAACATTCTTGGCACATAGTAAGCAAAAGCATAAGAACTGATAAGACTAATATCTAAAAATTAAAATATATCTAAATAATCTACATATAAATCAACATTTGTTTAATATACTATAATTTCTCAATGATGTCAGAAAGAAAAAGCATTTTATAAAATTAAACATTCATTCAATTAGAACAAGTAATAGAGGTTATGTTAGTACAGAATTATGTATATTTAAACTTATTTTATTTACTTTTTAATAGTTAATGTATTTATACAATACAGAAAATTGTGTATATATTTTGTATTGTATTTTACTTGAAAATTTCTTTTGGACATACACATATGTATACACATACACATACATATATATATGCTTTTTGCATATATATATGTATGTGTATGTGTTAAATATTTCATTGAATGAGTGGGGCAAATTTAATAAGCCAGTTTCCTACATATCTATATAATTAGACATTTAAATTTAGACATTTAAAAATTTTCCAATCATTGATTAATAAAGTCGATGGACATGGGAACATACACAAATATGATGGTTCTTTATTAACGTAGTCTTTTTCAATCTAACATGTTTTCAAATTTTTGATCATTGATAATCTTACAGGCAAAAAAAACACTAAATAACTCTAGTTTAACTAAATTGACCTTATAAAATGAGTTTCAATATTTCTTCATTTGTTTAAAAATTTGCCATTTATTGTTCATATTATTCATTGTCTCAGTAAATTGCAAATGTATTTCTTCTTTCACTTGTTACTTAATGAATAAATACCACATGTCAGGTCCTATTACAGGCACTGAGGATATATTAATAAATAAAACACATGTAAAAGCTTCTCTACTTATAGTGCTTACATTTTTCTATTACATAATTAGCATTTTTTATTTTGACTTGTCAGATATTTATTATGTTACATTTTTTCAATTTGTCATAGCCATCATAGACACTGATAATGACCAAAGTGTGGACATAATTAGATAAAAGATGTTATTTATAATATCATAACGAGACAAATATCTGATAACAAAACTTTCAAAATTGTACATGTTTATAAAAAGGTCTATGAAAACTTTAAAATGCTAGTGAGGGATTAAAAAATCAATTTAAACAAATAAATTAAATGCCACAATATTAGAGATGAATCACATGGATGGAAGTTTTCTCTGTTATTGTATAAATTAAATAAAACTCAACAAAGTCAAAATAGGAATTTTGTAGTATACAAGAAGATCTTAAAGTTCTTATTAAAGATTTTTAAAATAAGAATAATCCAGAAGAAACTGGAAAAGAAATGATAGCCAACAAGTCCTGCAAGACACTTTTTCATTTAATTTAACAGTCTGGCTCCAGTTAAAACTAAAAACTATATGGATTCTAGTGGATAACTGTGGACTACTACATGCTTCACCAAGCAATAACATTGTACCTCTAATTATATTTGCAGTGCCAGATATGGTATTTTTGCTACAGAAGATTGACATAACTTCATATCTATGGTATTTACCATTGATTCAGTAAAATTTTCTTTATTTTTGCTTCCTAATCAAAACCAGAGATGGGAAACCATGTGCATTTACATGCCATGGAAAGAAATATACACTTACAATTTTGTTCCAGGGTTTGTTAACTCTCTTGACCAATGTCATAACATAGTCTGTTGATAGCATATCTCCACAAGATATGACAATGATCTTCTACATTAATGATATTATATTTATCAGATTGAATGAATAAGAAGTGGTTAAGTAAAAGGACTTTGTAAGACATCTGAGTTTCAGAGGATGGGAGATTAACTCTAGTACATTTTCAAGGGCTGGCCATATCTATAAGATGCTAGGGATCTAGTGCTTAGGTGCATGTGGGGACATCCCCTCCAAAGTAAAAGACAAATGCTTCCATCTTGCAAGTCGTGAACAGAAAAAGGAAGCACGAAGCCTGGCAGGCCTCTTTGGTTTCTGAAAGTGGCATTACTCCACAACAAGCATGACTGCTGTGACTCAGAAACCAGATGATGTGAAAGCAGATACCTTTGAGAAGAACTCCGTAGAAAAGTGCTCTGTCATATGTCCAGGCTGTGCTGCATGTAGTCCTACTGCTTAGATCATAAGATCTGGCAAGCCCAAAGCTGTGGGAAAAAATGTTAAGCACAGTTTATACCAAGCTTTAGTGGAAAAATTATAGGAGTTGATTATTAGTAAATATCTGCCACTAAAAACTCTTGTCTCCACATTTGCATCCAAAACCTCAATCTGTGACGATAATTTGTATGTGACAAAAAATATAGATTTTTTAAATTAATATGTGTTAAATAAACAAACGGGTAAATTAATGAATGAAGAACACTGGTGTGATGATTTTATAATATGTCATTGTAGATAGGCCAAACTACATGATCAGCATTCTCTTTCTTGTATGTTTCCGGTTAGGGTAGGCCACAAGAGATTCTTGTGAAAGAGAAAGCAAGCAAGCAAGTCAGAAAAAAAGAAAGAAAGAAGAAAGAAGGAAGGAATGAGAAAGAAAGAAGAAAGAAAGAAAGAAAAGAAAGAGAAAGAAAGAAAGAGAAAGAAAGAAAGAAGAGAGAGAGAGACAGCCATTTTATAGTCAACATGTGATGCTCCTGACCTGTGGACCTGCTGCAGGAACTGTGATTGCTCAAACTTTCCAGAATTCTTTTCGGTTTTCCTAGCTCCTCAGCTTGATGTGGATGTTTTATTACCTTGACAAAGCACCATTGCTTCTGCAGGATAACTTTCACCAGAACCAGACAATAAGAATGGATGCACATTTCATTCTGCACTCTTGAGATTTCAGCTTGTGACATCAGAATTGCAGCATATTCCTAATCTTCTCTTTCCTTCTCCGTCAGCTCCTACAATTGCATAAGTCAATTCTTGATCGCAGATATACATATCTATCTAATATATATATACACACACAAAGACACATATATGCAAATATACACATGCATATGTACAACATATATATGTGTATATGTGTAACAAATGTACAAAACTATTCAATGTATACACACATAAACATGTATATACATATATGGCATACACATATGCAAATGTATAAATGCATACATATTGAATATGTATATACAGATGGATGAACAGATAGATAAATAGATAGATATATTTTTCTGGTTATATTTCTTTGGATGAACCCCAAAGGATACAACTAACAAATCAACCTTATGGATTATTCAAACATATAGGATTTCTTGCACAGTGTTTGTGGAAAACCTTCCACTAACATTTGAAGAAGTACTGTACACTTCTTCAAAATATGAGGCAGATCACATTACTCTTTTCCACTCAAAGCACAAGCCCTTACAGTGACCTACACAGCCCTACATGATCTGATTTCCCATTACTCCCTTCACCTTGCTGACTACCCATCTCCAGCAATGCAAGCTATTCCCAGTTGTACTGACCTTCTCCACCTTTTTAAAATTTTTCACATATGTATGGTTCAGATTCTTTGCACATAATGTTCTTTTTTATCCCTGGAACTCAGTGCTCACAGATACCCAATATCAAGTCTCCCTCTCTCCCTCCCTCCAAGTGACAGATCCAATGTCACCTACCTGGGGACCTGTCCAACCACCTGTATAAACTAGCAATTCTGTCATCATTCATTTTTTTCTCCATAGCATTTATTTCCATTTTATAAATAATGTATCTGTTTTCTTATCTATTTTTATCTAACCCAACTAGAATTAAAGCACCATGAAAATGTAGATATTGTCTATTATTTATTCCTGTATATTCAATGGTTACAGCAATATCTAGCACCTAACAAATATTTAACAATTATTTTATTGAATGAATGAATGATAATATGAATCAAAATTATAAATAAGGACATTTTTCTTTAAAGCTGCAATTTTGCCTTTATGGCTTTGACTTAAAGTATAATATTCTTCAAAATTTACCCACAAGTATGTAATAGTAGCAAAATTTTTAATAATCAAAATGGAAAAACACTATTAAATACTCATCATTATTATGTGTACCTGGTCCAACTATTTGATAGAGTTTAAGTGGTTTTTTAATGACATGGGAACGTTTCCCTGCTGTTTTATTAAGTGAGGAAGCAATTTATATAAAATTGTGTAAGGATATTAAGGCTGTAAAAGTGAGAGACTTCCTTTTTTATTTTGTATATGTCTTTACTGGCTAACCATATGTTTATTATGCTCTCCTTTCATATTATGGTTTTACACTTGAATTCTTCATATGGTCTTACTTAAAACATATACGTACAAGCACACAAACCCTGACTAACACACTAAATCTCTCAGGATATATGAATACCAATGATGGTAGTGCTGAAGATAATAATGAGATGGGCTTTTTGAGAACAAGACAATGTTTTAGTCCCTGCTTCACTCCCAGCACTCAGAACAGCTTCTTAGACAAGATAATTAACAGACATTTGCTGATTTTGAAATATCAGTCCAACATGTTAAGTAATATCACAGAAAGTTTCTTCTCATACTTATAATTTGCTTTTTCATTTTTGTGAAAACACACACAGGCACACACAACACAGACACAATGAAAAGTTATTCTGTTCTCTAAATAAAAATCACTAGCTGTAGAGGAATCCCAAGAGAGAAAATACAATGACTACAAATACAGCAAAGCTCTCAGGGGAACTTTTGACTCAATTTTCCAAGAGTGGCAGAGAAAAAAGAACAGAGGTCTTTCAAGTTCTGGGGAGGGAAAAAATCCCAGCCACTCCCTGGAGAAATGCTTGCAGAATGGGCACTACTTCTGTAGTTTTTGAAGCCTGTCTCCCCCAATCTACTACTGCTGGCACTGCCCATTTAACTGCACCATGACTGGCTTTGAAGGAAGAAAGTCAGGGAAGGTGAACACCAGCTTGAAGTCCCCAAACACAGTATTCGTATAGACCTGATCAAAAAGAAAAGAAATCATTTCAGGTTTGAGGGACTGCTGCTGAGCTACTGAGACTAAAGGAGTCTAAAAGGACAGTGGATTTGAATGGTAGAAGTTATACTTTTATTCTACCACCTTCTGCATGGGAATTCATTTTTCAACAGCTAAGAAGGTTTCACTATTTATAAGTTTTAAAAGGGTATCACAATCAGGGTTTATTATTTTTTTGGGGGGGCGCTAGATTCTTGCAGGAGACTTCTGTTTTCCTTCTGAATCCAAAGTATCACCACATTGATAAACCAGAATGAATAAAAATTATATAGAAACTTTTGAAAAACCAAATATTGAGTGATATGTCTATTTTTTTCTGTTTTGAACAAGAACAATTGATCATCTAATATTTTTAACAGTTGATAGAACATGTGTAAATCTCCTATTTAATAATTTGTATAAAAAGTTATAAAACTGCAAAAGTTTGAAATTAAAATGGCAGATATTATTTAAATTTTCTGATATATCTTACAAATCTAAGAATTGTAAAGGATTCTAGTGGCCGTTTCATATTTGAGAGAACATAAACTATTTTATTGTTAATAACTAACATATTAAATACATTTTATTCTGTTTCTATAATTTCAAGATGATGTCACATTCAGATAAAATCTTTTTAACATTGTAATATTCTTTACTATTATTTATAGGTATTTACATTCACATTTTATTTTATTAAATTACTAAAATCTCCACCAGCCAGAATGGAGAGATACTATAAGATAAATGAAAATATATGCCCACATAATAACTTGTACTCAAATGTTCATAATAGCTCTTTGCCTAAGAGTCACAAGAGAAATAACTGAACGCCCATGAGTGAGTATTGACATACCACTCAGTCATAAAAATGAACAAAGTAATTATACACACTATGTCACAGATAAAACATACAATCTATTCTGAGTGAAAGAAGACAAACAGAAAAAGAGTACAAGCTGTGTGATTTCATTATTATGAACTTCCAGAAAAATGCAAGTTAACCTATAGTAGTGACAAAAAGCCATCATTGGTTGCCTAAGGGACAAAAGGGAAGAATTACAAAAGGTTATTAGGACACTTGGCAAGTGATGAAATTGTTCATTGTTCTTATTTCATTGATGTATTCAGGATGTATACATACATTAATATTTACTAATGTTAATATTTGCTTTTAATATATAAAGTTTATTTTATGTTATTTGTTTATGAATTGTTTTTATGGCCTTATTAATTATATCTAAAATTATACCTTAAAGGAAGCTGTAAAATGGATGCAATGTGGAAAGGTTATATTTTATTTTATATCTACGTGTAACTTTGTAATGAAAAGGTTAAGATTATTTGTTAGTAAAGTAGTAATTGCCATATTTCTCATATGTGTTGCATATTTCTGTTCACAGATGTCTTACAATGTATTATCCTTTTATAAGATTCTAGAATCAATCAGTATAGCATGCACCATTACCCACAAAATAAAATCATACCTTTTTTTTTTTCTTTTTTCTTTTTTCAGGTGGAGTCTCCCACTGTTGCCCAGGCTGGAGTGCAGTGGCGTGATCTCTGCTCACTTCTATCTCCACCTCCCAGGTTCAAGAAATTCTCCTTCCTCATCCTCCAGAGTAGCTGGGATTACAGGTGCCCAGCACCATGCCCAGATAATTTTTGTAGTTTTAGTAGAGACAGGGTTTCACTATGTTGGCCAGGCTGGTCTCAAACTCCTGACCTCGTGACCTGCCTACCTCGGCCTCTCAAAGTGGTGGGATTACAAACGTGAGCAACAGGGTCCGGCCAAAAACATGACTTTTAACCTGCTAATAATGAGATTTCACAAGCACATTTAATTCACAAACACGATCTTTGGGGAAAATAAAGAATATTGCATTAAAAAAAATAGAATTGCTGATTTATTTTCCACTTGAAAATGTGCTGTCAATGTCTTCATTAATATTATTCTAACTTTTCAAAGATGATGTTTTCTAACCTTGGTGACTTTTTAAGCTGAAAGCAGCATATGTGATTCAAAGTTAAGCAATTATTTCACTGACTAATATTTTATGTCTAATAGAAATGTGGGAATGTGATAAATCACAAGTAAATAAGAGTGCAAAAATAGGATTTTATTAAATTTAATTTCTCCTCATGGAAAGTTTTTCTAAGGAAGCAATTGTGCTTGTTCATATTATCAAGATCATGAATTCTAATTATAGTGACCTCTAATGGAGCAAAACTTCTAGAAAGGGTTTCCTAATTGAATAAATAAATTGCACAAGAGTGTACATCTAATTAAACCATTAATATTTTTAATCAAACTAAATAGAAAATCACAAAATTAACAGAAATTTAGGAACACTGACAATTGTATTGGATCATTGGGTGCTTACTAGGAGAAGCACAATCTTTTTTCTATTACTTCACATTTCAAACAACTGGAAAACAGTTTGTAAATCAGCAGTCAAAAACCACATAGGTTTTGCAGCAAAGTAGTATCAAAGGGAACACAAAGAGTGGCAGCATATTACCAATTTGAGAGAACACAAAGTGTTTTCCTAACTGCAGTGTGAATGTAAATGCAAAATCTATATTTTTAGCTGAGTGGCAATTTCATTCACAGTTTTTGATTATATGTCATCTGTGTCCAACGTTTTATTTTTGCCTAATTCATATTTTACTCATATAATTGATTTAAGTCAACAGTGTATCTTTCAGATGAAACTAGAGCCATGCAAACTTGCCCAGGAATATACAGAAATCCTTTCTACTTCTTAAGGGTCTTCCTTTTTACAGCTTTCCCTTGCTGCAGAATTGCAGCACAATTCAGCATTCTACAGCTCCATCTTGTGTCATGCAATTATTTAAAATCATTTTCTTTTCCTCTGAGCTGAATAATTATATTTCTGTTCTTTGAGGATACAGAACAATGACAAGGTGAGCTAAATGTAAGTGCTTGGACAAACATTCTGAACAAATGTTAATAACAGCCAGATGGGAGGTGCAACTAATGTGCAATGCACTTGCTGCTTTTCTGATCACGCTCACTGGTGAACAGCTTCTTACTGAAACATTGGCATAACCTTGTCTGTCTGTCTTTTTTGTTCCAAGTTCACGTGTGACAAGGACCATCAGCAGAGCATTACAATGGCCAGCTGCTTTGGTCTGCAGCTGTAGACAACACTAATTCTTTCTCTTTTCATTCATTCTTTTAACACAAAATTGGTCTTGACAGTGCATTTTTATAATCAGTGTGTCCACTTTTCAGTGTCGCCAATTTTTTACACATGACATGCTGGTTAGTTTGAGAAATTGATATTGTTCAGAGAATTGTTTTGCTAGTGTGTTTACTGAGTTGAAATAAAAGTTAAAAAGCCTGCACAGTTTAGAAAAACATATCCTGAGAGTCCTTGAGATGGGGCTGCTACAGAGGGAAGCTGAAAGCACAGATTTTTGTCAGTGGAGCATGAAGATGACTAAAACAATGACCTCAATTCAGCATCTCAAGCAGTCTGCCTGTGATAGCAATAGCAATTGCTATAGGCAAATTATGTGCTCTTTTTCTTAATATTTCAATTTCCTTTTAAATTGCATATAATTACATTTAGGGTTCTTTTAGAAAGTCATTCACCAGCAATTATATATGTATAGAACACACTGCATGTTTTTTCATAAGAATAATATATTTTTTGCAGTTAAAATATACACAACATTGCTACCGAAATCTGAATAAGGTACATATTAAAGCACATTCTAAATAATGAAGGTTTTTATAGAGAGACATAATTAGTTCTTATAGCTAATGTCATTCATAGGAAAAACAAGAAAAAAATTTTAACAGCTTTTGTCAAGTAAGCAGTGCCATTATTTAAATATGTATGTATGTCATATGGGAAGACAGTTAATAATTTTGTTTAATTTCTGATGGCATATGAATTAACCCAGAAAAAATATATTGGTTATTTTAATTTTTGTACTTCAAAGTCTGAGCTAAATTAAAAGGGAACTCTTGGCATAAAAATGTTTCTTTATTCATCCATTCCCCCATTTCGTTCATGCACTAACAAATTCAAAAAATAAACATTGGCCGGGCGCGGTGGCTCACGTCTGTAATCCCAGCACTTTGGGAGGCTGAGGCGAGTGGATCACGAGGTCAAGAGATCGAGACCATCCTGGTCAACATGGTGAAACCCCGTCTCTTCTAAAAATACAAAAAATTAGCTGGGCATGGTGGTGCGTGCCTGTAATCCCAGCTACTCAGGAGGCTGAGGCAGGAGAATTGCCTGAACCTAGGAGGCAGAGGTTGCGGTGAGCCGAGATCGCACCATTGCACTCCTGCCTGGGTAACAAGAGCGAAACTGTCTCAAAAAAAAGAAAAAGAAAATAAATAAATAAATAAATAAACATTGAGCATTTATAATATACCAAGTAATATCCTACCTGTTGAAGACAGTGTAAAAAGAATAAAAGAAATGGTTTTGCCCATCATTCTCAGCAAACTAACACAGGAACAGAAAACCAAACACCTTATGTTCTCACACATAAGTTGATGTTGATCAGTGAGAACACATAGACACAGGACGGGGAACATCACACACTGGGGCCTGCCTGGGAGTAAGGGGTAAGGGAAAGGAGAGCTTTAGAAAAAAATTCCTAATACATGTTGGGCTTAAAACCTAGATGATGGGTTGTTGGGTGCAGCAAACCACCATGGCACATGTATACCTATGTAACAAACCTGCACATTCTGCATGTGCATTCCAGAACTTAGAGTAAAATTGTAAAAAAAGAAATGGTTTACAATATCAGGCTTTGTGTATATGTGTATATAACTGTGTGTGTATATATATGTGTGTGTGTATGCATGTTTGTGTGTTTGTATGTAGTTGAGTGCTTTCTGTGAACACACAAAAAATTATTTATTTTTCATTGAAAATCATTGCCTTAACCAACCCAAAATTCATTATAAATAACTATTTAAAACTTTGGCAAAAACTATTGGATGAGTACTCCTAGAGTTCTTTAAATTGTCAATGATTCATGATCTCAGTCTCATTGAGAATTAATTCCAACAAATATTGCTTATAATATAATTAGTTTTATCTCTATCAGATTTTATTGGTGTTTAAAATATTAATGAAAATTTTAAATGTATTCTATGCCACAATCTATATAATGGTTGCTTATTAATAGTATTTAGGCAATGACAAACTTCAATGAGTTATTATTTAAAATTTGTTCCTCATCTATGTGCAAAAGCAATTGAAGCAACTCATATTAAATTGCAGTGCAAAATTATCATATTAAATAGTAAATCAGAAAAGATACTCTCCCAAGAATTATTTAGCAATCAAGATTTGCCAAATAATAAAATACAGCGAGAGAAGTTTAATCTGCTTCTTTAGAACTACATGCATTATCTTGAATGTCTACATATTTCTCATTTTTGTTTTAAATTTACCATACAGTTATAGGAACCTTGCAATTGTAACACTGCCTCAACATCTATGGAAAAATTTTAAATGTAAAGAAAAGTGATTAAACTGGTAAAAACTGGTAAAAACCTTGATGTCCAGTCAAGGCAGCAATATAAATGAAAGAAACAGGAATTGTAAGAGGAAAAAGGTGGAGCAGGGTCTGCCCTATGCAGCATGAAAAGAGCTCATGTAGGCAGGGCCTCACTCTATTTAAATAAACACCATGAAAAAAAAGTTGTATCATTTTCCACATCTAGATGAACCCTGAATAATATTTTAGTGATGTTGATAATTCTTGTTGAGTTAGATTTTCATCTTCAAATTTCATTTCAGGGAAAATTCCACAGCCATAAGACACATGAACAAACCATCCTCTGGTCTGATATTCTGTACTCAAGACTATCCCTGTTTCTGAAATTAAGAAAGAATAGCAACTCAAATGACTAAAACATTATAACAATCTCACCAATGGTTATTGTAATACACTTACGTAGGTCAAAGCAGTTGTTGACAGTATATCCTAAGATGTCCTTACATCTGCCATTAGCAAGTTCCACTGCTGAGGCTGCAGCTCAGCCTAACCTTACTGCATTTTGCACAAGGAAGAAAATGAATAAATATTTTGTTTCTTCTTTTAATATCCAGATTATTCTGAAATACTTTAGGTTTCTAATATTGAACCTATTACTTTGTATTCTGTCAATTTCATGAGACAAAATTTAGGAAAGGTACTAAAAGTCTATAACACAGTCAACAGATTTAGAGTAACTTCACAGTATACATAACTCACTTTGTCTGACACATCCCAATTTCTTCTCAGTACAATTTTTTAAAAATATGTTTTAGTGCCTTCTTGGTGTTAGAATTATTTCAGGAAACATTTAAAATAAAACAATAATACAGATTCTGTGTTTAGGAACTCACAATGTACTTAGAGAGAAAAAGATGTTTATATACATATTTATATCAGATACAGATATTTGGTGATATTTTTTGAAAAGAAGCTAAGCTCTGTCTGAAGAAATTCAGAAAAAAATATACTACAGAGCTATTATTCAAAGTTTGGTTTTTTATTTTATTTGTATTTTAAAGAATTTAATGCAATTCACTCTTAATTAGTATACACAAATGAATAAATGATGTAGAACATTTCAAAATACAAGTAGGTGGAGGCTTCGATTTTTTTTTTTTTTTACTATGACTAGTAATGAGCAATTTTGTTTTGATTCCAGTTATTCTTTAAATTGAGGTGTAGTCAATATTACAAAAGTGTCCTGTGCACTCTCCTCTCTATCGATTCAGATATATAAGTAATAATATCCCAGCACTTTAAGGTGTCCAGTGAAGCTCCCCACCACACATACAAGAATCAGGATTAATCTTGGAACTTGAGAGTATTTAATGGTTTGGAAGCCAGTTTTACTAGCTTATCATTAAAAATAAACAAGTGTACATTTGACAGCATAGAATCACTTCCTAGTGGCAAATTTATGTGTACAGGCAAAGCATTTTGAAATAAATTCTTAGTTTAAAAATATAACTTGTGTATTACTTTAGAGGCTGTAGGACTTAATTACCCTTTTCAGTTTTAACTAGAAAATATCTCTATGTAGGTTGTAAAAATTTCTGCTGAATCATTTTCCTCTTTAAGTAAGGGCAGCCTTTTCATTTTCCCTTATATAAACGGCATTTTCTTGAGAGATTGAGTATGTTTCTTATTCATTTTCAACATTTTAGGTTACTGCTGCTTTTCTTAAAATGAAAATTGAATAATAAGCTAAAATTGCTTATTTGTTTTATCATATAAACTATTATATGTTTGGTTTCCTTCATAAATGACTTTTAAAAATACTTCAACTGATATTCTGAGAAAAAAATCTTTTTTTTTTTATTGTACTTTAAGTTCTGGGGTACATGTGCAGATCTTGCAGGATTGTTACATAGGTACACACATGCCATGGTGGTTTGCTGTCTCATTCCCCTGTCACCTACATCAGGCATTTCTCCTAGTGTTATCCCTCCCCAACCTCCCTGCCCCGCACTGTTCCTCTCATAGCCCCCCACCCTGTTTCTTTAAAAATACACGTTAAAGTGCTCTTAAAAATACAGATTTTGTTGGTTTCTAATCTGTAGATATAAAACTTCTGATTTAATTAAATAGTTTGCACAATTCTGATTTAGTTTTCTTAGATTATAATAATTTTAAATATCTGCAGAGCAAAAAGTCACAGAGACTGATAAATACATTTTGGAAATGTTGTCATTAAAGGAATTTCTACATTCAAATTAAATATAATGCCAAAATAATATCTGTTAAAGCTTAACCAGGGACAAAAATTTATAACATAAGCTTAGCTTTGAAAAAAAAAAAAAATAACTTGTTCTAAAATGAAAACATACTATTTGACTTGAAATTTGGAATTTTGAGCAAATAACTTTGTTTTAGAATTACATTTTGCTTTTATTTTCCATTGGGCAAATTCATGACTATTCACGAAGTAAATTAGTTTCCCTGCACCATTCACAGGGCCTGCAACACAGTAAGGACTCAATAATTGTTTTTTTGTTTAAATGAAACAAAAGAATAAATTAACAATATCTAGTTGCTTTTTATTTCTAAGTTAACAAACTTAATTTTTTGAACAGCTGTAGGTTTATAGAAGAATTGAGTGCAAAGTGCAGAAAATTCCTGTGTACCTACACTACTAATGGATGGCATATTTGCTCAAATCGATGAGACAATATTGAAATGTTGGCCAGGCACAGTGGCTCAAACCTGTAATCTCAGCAATTTGGGAGGCTGAGGTGGGCGGATCATGAGGTCAGGAGTTTGAGACAAACTTGACCAACATGGTGAAAGCCTATCTCTACTAAAAATACAAAAATTAGCCTGGCATAGTGGCGCGTGCCTGTAATCTCAGTTACTCAGGAGGCTGAGGCAGGAGAATACCCTGAAGCCGGGAGGAGGAGGTTGCAATGAGCCGAGATCGTGCCACTGCACTCCAGCCTGGGTAACAAAGAAAGACCTCCATCAAAAAAAAAAAAAAAAAAAAAAAAGAAAGAAAGAAAGAAAGGAATATTAACTAAAATCCTTGGTATATATTTCGGTTCCCTTTTTTGGTTGTATATTTTGTGAGTTTTGAAAAATGTATAGTGGCATGTATTTATTATATTTGACTATATACATACCATTATATATTTGCACAGAATAGTTTGACTGCCAATCAGTGGTTGCCAAGGGCATAGGAGGGGAAGGACAGGGATGAATAGATGGAATGCAGGAATTCACCATATCCACTATCACCTAGTTTGGCCTTTTCCAGAATAACATGTTGTTGGAATCATAGAGTATGTGACCTTTGTCAGATGGGCTTCTTCACTTAACAAGATGCGTTTTTTGGACAAATCGGGTAATAGCAAAATGCCATAAACTGGATGGCTTAAACGATAGAAATGGGTTTCACACTAGCTGGGTGTGGTGGCGCGTGCTGTAATCCCAGATACTCAAGAGGCTGAAGCTGGATAATCACTGGAACCCAGGAGAAGGAGGTTGCAGTGAACCGAGATCGCGCCATTACACTCCAGCCTGGTCAACGAGAGAGAAACTCAGCCTCAAAAAGAAAAGAAATGTGTTTCACACAGTTCTGGAGACTGGAAAGTTTAAGATCAAAGGGTGACAAGGTAAAGCGGCCACTTCTCTTGGCTTATCCGTAGCCATGTTCTTGCTGGTGTGCTCACAAGACCTCTTATATATGCATGCATGGGAAAAGAGAGCTCTCTGATATTTCTTCTAAGGACACCAATTCTTTTGAATTAGGACTCCATATTTATGACTTATTTAACTTTAATTGTCTCCTAAAGACTTTATTTCCAAATACAGTCACATTGGGTTTTAGGGATTCAATCTATGAACTTTGGAGAAGCAAACCAGTATATGATATTTCAGTCTTGGTCTCCCAAAATCCGTATTCTTTTCACATGCAAAACACATACACCTTTTCCAATAGTTCCCTACATCCTAATTCATTCCAGCATCAGCTCTAAAGTGTAAAATCTCATCTAAATATCATCTAAATCAGGTTTGAGTGAGACCTCAGGTATGATTCATCATGAAGCAAAATTTCTCTCAAGCTGCAGACCTGTGAAACTAGAAAAGTTATGTGGTTCCAAAATACCACATAACTTTTGTGGTATGAGGGACAGACATAAGATAAACATTCTCATTCCAAAAGGGAGAAATAGAAACAGAGGAAGGAATAGCGGCTTCCAAGGAAGTCCAAAGTCAGGCAAAGCAAATTTCGTTAGATCCTAAGGTTCAATAATAATTCTCTCTGGCTCAGTGAGTCACCTTCTGGAGCCATTAGTGTGGTGACTCTGCCCCCAAGGCCCTAGGTGGGGTCGTTACCAGGCTCAGGTCCTTCTCCCAAGGCTCTTCTGGCAGCGGCCATCTGGCCACTTGAAAATAACCTGGTGATCCTGATAATTCTGAGTTGCCTACAGTGTTATTCTTCCCTCATCTTGAAAAACAGTGTATGTTTACAGCCAGATAATTCTGTTGTCCTGTCCTGTAGAATCTGTGAAAACCCTCAGCCTTCCTTCACTTTATCTTATCTTCACCCTCCTCAGTTCAAACTGGCAGTGTTTCTGCCTATACAATCCCAAAATCTCTTTATCAAGTGACAGTCTAGCTATATCTTTGGTATTCTCTTAGAAGATGATCTTCTAATTATTTGCAACATCCTCAGGTTGAGAATTTTCTACATCTTTCTACATCGGGTTCTTTTTCCCTTAAAAATACTTCTTCAATTCATCTCTCTCTTCTAACATTTAGCTATAAGCAATTAGGCATATTCAGGCCACACTATCACATTTTGCTTATCTAATTACATTGTTCACAATTTTTTTTTTTTTTTTGCAAAACGCTAGAACACATTTCAGTCAAGTTCTTTGCCACTTTATAAAAAGGATTATCTTTTCTCCCGTTTTCAATAATCTGTTCCTATTTTTGTCTGAGACATCACAAGAATGTGAATGTCATATTTATTCCACATATTAACATATTCTATTCCATAAGAATGTTAATATCATATTTATTCCAAAATTACATTCATGATTATGTGTGTTTTCACTAAGAAGTTGGAGACTTTCTCTCTATCTCTTTTTCTTTCTGCGCCCTCATGAGAATCATCTTTCATAGCCAATGTCCATCAATAGTCCCTCCTTGGCAATGTGGGGTTTTTCTAGCATGTACCTCAAAACTCTTACTGCCCTCTCTTATTACCCAGTGCCAAAATTGTTTCCACTTTTTAAGTATCTGTGACAGCAGCATTCCCTTCTCTGTACCAAAATCCAATTTGATGAACTCAGTCACGTTGGGAGTTAGGACTTCAGCATATGAATTGGGGAAGATGGGCACAATTCAGTCCAGAGAACATATAAAATGCCAGATTGATAGAAAGCATGAGGAAGTTGTCCACACAAACAGCGTGGAGATCATTTGTTAGATGTGTGGCATGTGGGCAATCACTGGTACCTGTGGCAGGCAGAGTGAGCTGATGCTGGTGTCCTCTCCTTCAGACTTCCAGTTTGTTTTGATAGCCATCCTTCACAGCCACTCTCAACTTAGTAAAGATAAATGTGGAGGAGCATTTTCTATCCCTGGTGTACAGAAACACAAAAGAACCAATGTGTTAAAAGTTTTATAAGTAGTCATGATAGAGTATCCCCTTAAAATGAGATACGAGAATGTTGAAAATGACACTCCTCTGACTTATGGAACCATGATATAGTCATAGAGCTGCTGTAGTGATCTTTAGTTCAGAAAAGCCAAACTTCCAAGCTCTATATTTAGTAATTCCTTAAACAGAGAGGCTGAGGTATGTTTTTCAAGTGAACCAGAATCCCACATCTACTCCAGAGAATCCAAGATCCCAACCACAACAGGAATGATGTCAAAATATAACTTTCTCTTTTCATGAGCAAAACACGTTATATGTATTTTAATTAATATTTTCTGGAAGTTCTTATTTCGTGGCACAAGAAAGTCAAATCAGATGAACTGTACATAATTTTACAGCTGTGGCAGAATGTGGTTTTGCCATTCCTGTGAGCTACATTCCTTCTGAGCACAGTATTCAGAAATATAATTTGGATAATATTATTACTTTGTATCTTTCCCTAGCAGAAATTAATTAACTTTTGATAGGTTGAGGTATGACTGTCACCTAGTACAGGAAGTTCAAATAATTATTAACCAAACAAGAAACAGTTTCCAAATGAGTATATGAAAATTTAATAATATGTGAATTTAAATATTCTTATATATAAAAATTAAGTATTGTTTCAATAATTTATCAGTCATTTAAGTAGATGCTACTATATACCAGGCCTTTTCAAATCTTATAATATTTAACACCCATAATAAGCATGTTAAGCACATGCTATATTCATTTTATAGATAGTAAAACTAATAATCAGCCATGTCTTTACAAAGATTTTACAAGCTTTAAAAATAATTATGCCAGGATCTGAATCTAGGTCTTTTTGGTTATTAATGTCTTTGGTAATAATTCCTTTTCTTATTCCTCTAAAAATGTATTGTCTCAGGTAAAAATTAATAATACAAAAAGTTATTTTGGGTATATGCTAAAATTTTTATGAGTTATTTCCTTGAGAAAGGGAATAAATAGTGTTTGCAACACAGTTTTACAAAATCTCTATTTGTCACAGAGCAGTTACTTACATTTTATGTTGCTGATTAAGCAAAATTTATTTTTTGAGATCTCCAGAACTGTCATCCTATAATTTCTAATCATGTGGACTGAGGTGAAAATCTCTGTGGTATAAGGCTCCAGTGTGGTTCCTATAATCCCTACCTTCTGTTGATAACACCTTTGTGCTCTTAAATGTAGGCAGGAACTGAGTTACCTCTAACAGTAGTGAATGACAAATATGAGACCACATGGTTATGTGAACATTACATTACATGAGATTGTAACTGGTCTTGCTGACTTTGAAGAAACAAATTGCCACGTGTTTTGCTGCCACATGGAGAAGATCACAGCTTACAGAGTTGAGTGTGGCCACCAGCTAACAGCTGACAGGAAGCTGAGGTCCTCAGGGTAACAGCCTTCCAGGTGCTTGATGAATACCGTCAGGAACCATATGAATGTGGAAGAGGATTCTTTCCCAGCTGAGCTTCAGGTAAGACCATAATCTTGGCTGCTACCTTGATTGAAGCCTTGTAAGACTCTGAAGCAGAAGAATCAGCTAAATTCCATTCCAAATTCCTAACCAGCACAAACCATAAAATAATTCATTTGCTTTGTTTAATCTGCAAATTTTATAGAAATATTGCTGTGTGTCAGTAGAGAACTAATACAATATTATTTCTTACATTTATACTTTATCACTGGCTATTTATACTATTACTTACCAGAAATTTTAAGAATAACTTACATATGCACATACACAATCATATATATGTCTGCACATGCCCACACAAACATACAGCATATATGTATATACAAATATTTGACTCAGAGGGAGGTATATCTGACACTTTATTTTGTCTTTAAGTATCTGCCCTCAGAAAATGAACTGAATTTTTATAAATAATAAGAAACCTGGGTAAAGCTCTCCTGGAATATTGGCCAAAACCTGTAAGGCCTGAAGCATTGCCAATTATTAGCTTCCAGAAAATACCAGATTTAGAGGTTGCCGTTGTTATTACAAACTATAAAAATTAAAAAAAAGTTTCAAAATTCTTTCTGTGTGATGAAAGGTTAAAAACTGGAGTATGTGTTGCCATGGAAATAGTGTTTTGTTTACAGCACTTGTCTTTTCTAGAACTCATCCATTAAATGGTAGAAAAGAACCACTTTAATCTTGACATTCTATTACACTAGGAGCTTTCATTATTAGAATAATATTTGTTCATTTTTCAATAAGAAGCATAAAATGTTTCATTGCTCATTTTGTCCATTTGTTTAATAACACTGGTAGGCTTGTACTTAAATTAAATCCATCTAAAGAAAATGAATATGTACTGGTTAATGCAATTAAATTCATGTAAACACACTACTGTGGCTCTAAACATTGGCAAATAGAACAAACCCTCACTACCATACAGGATGGAATGTTACCGATAATCTTCTGCTTCATAACCAATGACGATGGTGCCAGAAATCCCATGTTCTTGTTTCTCCTACTTTCTGATAATTCGTACTAATCAAGATAGGATTGGCATTGAAGATGTAGCAATCTAACATTTTATTTCTTGCTTTCACAAAATCACTGTAGTCCAGGTGAGTTTCTGGGGTATTTGGCTGCTACACAGGAATTCATCGAGGTTGCTTTTGTATTCTGCTTCCACAGTCTCAACGCTGTCTCCTCATTGCCCTGGCAGAGGAACAGAATGCTGGAGGGTTTTCTATTGACCCAAGGGACACACGTGATTTCTACTCGCAGCCCTTTGGCTACGGCTTGTTTCATCGTCCTGGTTAATGGCAAGAAGGCTAGGAGAAACAGCAAAGTGCAGGTTACATTTCCAAGTGTTCCTAACCCTCTCACATCTATCATCCAGGTAAAATTTTTCACTGATCTGTGCCTACAAACCAGTGGGAGTATTTTTTTTAACCACCCGCAAGCCCGTTGGTCTCCTGTACTCTTGAATCTTCTGGTTCTGTTTTCTTTTCTTTCTTTTTTTTTTTATATTCCCTGATATGAAATACAATTATACATTTTATAACTTTGTCACCTTCTACATGCTATTTCCTTACTTGAGCTTAGATTTCTCTTTTATGAGCTAACAAGCCTGTACCATTTTAAAATTTAGTCAGTGCTTCAGTGCCACCTAAATAGAAATGCTCCTCTTATCTGCTAGTCTTTTGCTGTCATAGTACTATGTGCTTTGTGAAGATTCATTATATAATTTATCAGACTGAATTTTTCTCATGTACATTTCACATCTCTGTGTATGTGTTTTTCTCTGTCTCATTCTTTAACCTTCCCCTAGTATAAAGAATACAGAATGTGAGCACCCATGTTATGACTACCTGTGCTTCAAAGAGAATGTAGGTTGCAGTGTTTACACCATTTGTTGTAATAGCTAAGGAGATTAGCACAGTGCTTATGCATATTTAAGTGCTCCATACATAGTACCTTTCATTACCATCAAAACAAAATAGTATTTGGAAATAGAAAATATGATTACTTACAATGTATAGACTTGGTAGATCACTTCTGTATCTTTTTACGGATTCATAGGGACTATCTGTAAAAGAGAATAACTCATTTGATTAGGTAGTTTTCACAACATTAGAAAATTAAACATAACCACTACAATATTCTATGTTTGTGATTACTTGGTTTTGATTCTTTGTCTCATAGTCAAGAGAAATAGTATGAACAGAGGAATGGAATTATAACTAAAGATTCTGTTTTGGTGAATAAGCTGAGGACTTCCTAGAGAAGCTGTATGATGTGAAATAATTGCAAATAATAACAAAGTAACTTGTAGATAAATTATTTTAGGCCTTTATTTTAGGTTGCTACACAGAGCTGCAAAAGCATCAACAACACATTTCCTCAAAATACAGAGTTTACGAGTTTTCTGAGCTCCCTGATGTTTGCAATCTATTCCAGTCTCAATGTCCTCTAATTTTACATCAATCATCTAATGATCTAGATTGCCCATTGCTTGTAGCTATCTTTTCATGTTTTATTTGGTTAAAGGAAAATCAGCTTTACATTGTGAAAATGCATACTGTTAGAGAATTGTGAAATTGTGAGGAATTGTGCTGTAATTACTGAATATTGGCTCTTCACGAACATGTTGCTTAAATGTGGGAAGATCTGCCAGGGAAATTAAGTTTCTCTCCTCAGTGGTCCATCGTTACAGCAACAATTGTGGAAATCAAGTGAGATGTGGAGCCATTTTTGATTGCCTTAAATGGCACGTTTATATATGCCAGCAAGAATCTATGCTTCTATGTAAATTGAAAAAAGGAAATGAAACAGTCTGTGGATGTGGACTCTCTCGGGTTGAATGTAGGTGGATCAGCTCATACTTAACATCTGTTCAGGCTGGAAGTGCAGGGGAAGTTTAATATGTTTACTCAATCATACTGATTTCCTGGGTTCCAAGGCAGAAAATCTAAAACATATGACTTCTGTTCACACTGTGTGGTTGCTATTTAGAACGAAGGTGATGATCCTGGAAGAAAATGTGGAGACACTACCTCAGGTGCCAGCACAGTTGGACTTCTTTGCTGCCAGCAATCAATAGCACTTAAACATCAACATTTCAAGTTTTTGTCTACCAGTGTACCAAGTAACCTCTAAAAACATTTAAGAAGAAATAGAAGATAACACTAGATTATTTCTTAACATATCCAAAGAATATCAACATATGGTCTCAAATCCTTTACGTTCCCCATCCCTATAACTCAAAACAAAATCATAAATGCATTTAATGGAGCATTCCAATCCAGATAGTAGTTTGTGGAGTTAAATTTCAGACTCCCTTTTTGAAAATTTTCTTGCATTCTTAAACACGTTAGCTAGGCAGGACAACATGTGGATATAGCAACAAAAGTGGGGAATCACAAAGAAAGAAATTTATATGTAATATATTTCTGTCAAAATTTTATGAAACAAAAAAATTATAAAACAAAAATTAATCTTAGAAGAAAGTCTTATCAAATTCTATATAATTATTTTTCATCAATATACTTGGCCTCTAATTAGTTAAAAGGAAGATTATGCAATGCCCAGAGTTTTTGTTTTATCGTTATTGTTCAATTTAAATTCTCATATTCCCCAAGGTGTCCTTGTATTAGTCGGTAAGACAATAAGACAGTAGCTACAATTCAGTGGATTTAAGTACTTTACCATATTCCATAAAATGTACAAGGAGACGTCAGAAGAAACACAATTATTTCTGTCTGGGGGAATACAGAAGGGTGTCACAGAGTTGGCATTTAAATTGGATATTGAAATTTGAATGGAAATGCACTAGCTGGAGAGGAAGAAAATATAATGGACTGAAGGACAGTCCTTTCCAAAAATCAAGAAAGCCTTAAAAGGCATGGTGATTTTAATAATTATCTTCAGTTGGGATTATATGTATGTTGAGTGCAGGGATAAAATTGAAAAATAAAGTTATGACTGAAAGGTTAGATGGGAAATTATTGTCAAGGGCTATTGATGTCAAACTAAGAAGATTACATTTTACCTAAAAGACTTATGTTCTTTTAAGGGGTTGTAAGACTAGTTCCTCTACGCCATTCTTACGTTTTCCATATTTTCTTCCTCCTTGTGAAAAATTCTACCACTGTCACTCACATTTCCCTTTTACTAAATCCCATACTAAAATGATACTTTTGCCCATAAGCAGAATGGATGAAAACATTCTTGGAAAAACACTCAAAATAACTATGTATTTGTGTTTGAAATGGAAAACCATAAGTAGACACCTTTATCGTAATAAATTACATTTTAACAGGTGAGTTGCAGAGAAAATAGCAGGTGCTACAAATGTAGCAAAGCGGGGTGGGGAAGTTTGTAATTTCTAAGCAATACTCTAAATATCTTTATTTAGTAATTATCCTCTAGATGTGGTAGACTGACTTAACCGGGCAATGCATTTCAGAAATATGGCTTACAGAAGTCAGACATTTAGGATAGTTACATATAAATAAAATGCAAAGATAATAAAGATAAGGCATCATTATATACACAGACAGAAGCTCCATAATTACAATTATGTTTGTAAAAGTATATTGTTTTAAGTATTTAATTGACTAATAAAATTATATTTAAAAAAGACTTACTTTAAAGACATGATTTGTGTAAGCAGACTGTTGTGTAGTAACTTACTTAATATCATATACATTTGTTTAACAAGCAAATAGAGAAAGTTACAATATAAATTTTAACATATATCTTATATATATATCTCTCTCCACTTTGAAAGTAGATGAATATATTTAGCTTAAAACAAAACAGGATAAAGATAAATCTATCTATCAGAGAAAACAACTACTGATAGAAAAATAAGACATCCATAACAGATATTAAAGTTTCCCTTCTCTGTCGTTACACGTTATGAGTGGTTCTCACATTTACCGAGGAACCAAGGAAAAGTACCAGTTTGTAAGGGTGGGACATACTGACTATAAAGCTTAAGATTAAAATCAAGCAAAACCAAATACTGCATGTTCTCATTTATAAGTGGAAGCTAATCACTAGGTACACAGGAACACAAAGAGGGAAAGGATAAACACTGGGGACTCCAAAAGAGGAATGAAAGGAAGGGGAGGGAGGACCGAAAAACTACCTATTTGATACTATGCTCACTATGTGGGTGACAAGATCAATTGCATCACAAACCTCAGCATCACACGATATGATATGCCCATATAACCAATCTGCACATGTACTCCCTGAATGTAAAATAAAAATTAGAATATAAGAAAATAAAAATTAAGCAGGATTTTTCTAAAGGGTTTCAGTTTGAAATGACCCTGATAGAACTTAATGAATAGCACACATATAATCGCCTAAATTAACAAGCAATGATAACAAATAAATATTAATTATACATTATTTTAACCAAGCTGAGAGTTCACATATTTTGAGGGAGGAAAAAAATAGCTAAATTGTGCTTGGTGGGGCTTTTTTTCCCCTACAAAAAGGCAAATTCTTAAGGCTATAAGTAGACCTCTGTTATTTTCAATGTATTTAAAATACTAAATAGTTGTTTTATTTTACAGCAATCTTGTAGCATTTACATTATTTTAATGCTAGAAAAAGAATGACATGTGAGTTTTTTAAAATTTTATCAACTATTTGTTTTGGTTTTACTCTAAATACTCCATAACATACCTGGGACCTAAATGTTCTAATACTGAACCAAAACGTGTGTCAATAAACAATATAGTGCTCAAGATATGGAAGTGCTGGGTGACTAATATCAGCACTGTATTACTAGTATTAACCCTCATCAGTATTTCAATACTGACTGCAGTGCTAGTTAGACATCAATTTGTTGTAACAAGTAGTTACAAAATATGCTGTGGTAACAATTAGGGTATGTCATGTGACTTCCAGTCACATACAAAACATGTATGCAAGGTAATTCAAAAATTGAAGTTGTTTAAAAAATGCATATAGTTATAGGGTTTAATTGTTCTTACTTTTCATTATGAGAGTAATTATATCATCAGGTTAAATCTACATATCTTAATAAACAAATGAATTCTTAGCAAAAATCCCAAGTATAAGAATGAATTTTATTGTAAATGAGTGAATGCTGTTTCCTTGAATTTGGACAATCTGTATATTTAAAAGTTAATTTTGAAAAGGATTCCAATTTTATATTAATCTTTACATGCTTGAATCTAAAAGTCTATGTTATAATACTATATGACTTTGAAGGTGTGTTTCTTTATATAACAAATAAATTATATTTACAGATGTGTGCCTAGAGAGAATAGATATCTGTACAATTAACAGGGATACTGCATTTGAGAGAGAGAGAGAGATGGAGACAGATAGGCAGAAAAAATATGAGTTAGGATGAGAGAGAGAATCCCATAATAATCTTCAGAGTATAAAACAGAATTTTATGTTTTATACTCTGAAGTATAAAACAGAAATCTATGTCTTCCTCTCCAACATAGACTATTTCCTCTATACTGTCTTATAATTGCTGATGAAGAACTGTAATCTTTTCCTAAATCAAAGTCAGTAAAAGGTAAATTTTAATTTAAATTTTTAAAAAATTTTATTTTACCTTCATTCATTTCAAGTACTCTTCCTTTTTTAATGTAGATCTGAGTTTTCTCTCTTTTTTTATTGTTGTCTTTTGTTTTGTAGAGATAGAGTGTCACTACGTGGTCCACTCTGGTCTCCCGGCCTCAAATGATCCTCTGGCTTTAGCCTCCGAAAGTGCTGGAATTACGAGCATGAGCCACTGCACCCGGCTGAAATGCCAACTTTAGATCACCAGTATTGGTAGCTCTACATGATACTTAAGCTGAAGTCTGGCATAAAAATGACATATTAAACAGGATATAGGGTGGTATAACCACTTATTAAAATGAATTTTAAATTGATTTCTTTATTCACATCAAAACAGAAGATATCTGAAAACTTTTTCATTCTTCCATTTAAGTAATTAAGTTGAAAACATTGGGCTTTTCTTAACCAACTTTCCTCAAGTATAACTGTATTTCATTAAAGATATTCCTTTTCAGCTCTTATCCATATAGGGTTGGACTGTTTCCACAAAAATTGTGGATAATTTAAACCTATGGCAGGAAGCAGGGGAAGGCCAGTGAAACAGCATTATCATACAGTGAGTGTCTTGTTCAGTGAAGTAACAAACAGAAGTGACTGCTGAGAGCCAGCCAAATCATTGTCAACTCTGGATCTGTCAGGCAGTTGAGTCTTCCAGGTTGTTATTCAAGTTCTCTTTTGAATTTAGGAAATTCTAGGCTGAGTAAATGCCTTTCAGAATAATTCAAATTTAAGAATATTGTCCAGCTCAGTGTTTCCATTGCATGAAATAATCATGGTTTGGTGAATAAGAGCAAAACTGGAAGTGAAAAATGCTCTATACAGTTAGGTCTGTCTAGATTTCAGCCTCTGACACTGTCAAGGAATTTTTCCAAGAAGCTTTAATTTGTTTACCTATAAACTAGGAGCTGTAAAAGTTACTCTTGTTTCCAGAAAGGCTGTTTTAGGAATCAGAAGGAACACATATGTTAAAAGTGCATTTGAAATAAAAATATATAACAACACGGTTTTAATTCTCCCAAGATTTTTGAGAATGTTAAGTTAAAACATCAGCAATTATAATCTTCAACTTTGATCCAATAAAGTTCATAAGAAGATATATTGGCCATCATTAACTCATCCAACTTGAGTCATTCAATCATTCACTGAACAACTATGATGTATAAGTGAATATCTTTACAATTAATGTACTAAAAATCAAAAAGAAGAATAGCTAATAGGACTAACCACGTTGAAATATGGTTAATTGCTTTAAAGGAAACACAGTTGACTCTTGAATAACGCAATGCATTAGGAGTGCAAACCCCCGCACAGCTGAAAATGTGATTATAAATTTGACTCCCTAAAAACGGAACTAGTAATAACCTAATGTTGACAGGAAGTCATACTGAAAACAGAAACAGTCAATTAACATATATTTTGTATATTATATGTGTTATATACTTTATTTTTACAGTAAAAAATACTGAAGAAAAGAAAATTATAAGAAAGAGAAAATATGTTTACTACTTATTAAATATAAGTGGATCATCATAAAAGTCTCCATCCTTGTTGTCCTCATGTTTTGTAGACTGAAGAGGAGGAGAAAGAGGAGGGGATTGGTCTTGCTGTCTCAGGAGTGTCAGAAGCAGGAGAGGCAGGGAAGTAGGCACGCTTTTAATTTTTATTGAAATAAAATTCATTTATAAGTGGACACACAATTTAAACCCATTTTCCAAGGGTCATTGTAGATAGAAAATTTTCTGGGTTTGGAAAACAATATCATTTTGTTAGACCAAGACACTTTTAGCAACAAGAATGAATTTGAAATGAAAATCATTTTATTCTCTCAATCAATTCAGAAATCTACACCTTAAATACGTTGTCATTCAAGACCTGCCTCATCAAATTCACCTCATATTACTCTTTCCTCATCACACGTCACTCAGAATCTTGTTACTCTATTTAGCAACTTTAGTACTAGCCTTTTCTGTAACTTTTATTAAATTCAGGGGTGAAAGTGCAGGTTTGTTACATAGGTAAACTTGTATCATGGGCATTTGTTATACAGATTATTTCACTACCCAGTTATTAAGTCTAGTACCCACTAGTTATTTTTCCTGCTCCTCGCCCTCCTCCCAGCTTCCACCCTCTAAAAGTTTCCAGCCTATGTTATTCCCCTCTATGAACTAGCCCTTTGCTAGGGAAAATACAACATACAGTTATCTCTGACAAAGGTGTTAGTATGCTCTTCTAAATATACACTACTTATTTTAGAAATCAGATGAAAATATAGAGAAATTGACACTCTTTTTTAATAATAGAGAATCCTAACCATTGTTCTTATAGATACCACCAACCAGACTTAACATGAAAGTGGGAAATGTTTAATATAGTTTTGAAAAGTGAAGATTGAAAAATAATACAGAAATAACGATATGAAGCTGTACAACTTTTGCTTTGAGATATTTGACCCAAGCAGTGAGTCAAAAATTTCAAGTAATGTTTATTTTTTATTATTTTTTTTCTTTTTGAGATAACTATAAAACAATCAAAAAGAATTCATAAAAATTGTAATGTATTAGTCCATTATCATGCTGCTATAAAGTACTGTTGGACACTGTTAATATATAAAGAAAAGAGGTTTAATTGACTCACAGCTTTACATGGCCATCGTGGCCTCAGAAAACTCACAATCATGGTGAAGGCATCTCTTCATCGCATGGCAGGAGAGAGAGTGAGTGCCAAGCAAAGGGGGAAGCCTCTTATAGGACCATCAGATCTCTTGAGAACTCACTATCACAAGAACAGCATGGAAAAAACCACCCCTGTGATTCAATTATCTCCACCTGGTCCCACCCTTGACATGTGGGGATTATTATAATTCAAGAGGAGATTTTGGGTGAGGAAGCAGAGCCAAATCATATCACCTATGAATCAGATTTTTTTGTTTGTTTGTTTGCTCTTTTAGGTTCTACTTTTATTTCCTTCTGTGTAAAATTTCACACACCTTTTAACTCAGCACATACTCAGCTTCTCCCATGTTGGTCTCTAATATGGGTCAGTCATTGCTTGACATGCTACTTTGTATTCTGGATTTATATGCCTATTCCATTTCTCTGACTTTCAGCATTTTGTTTCTTAGTCAATGTCACCTACTTTTAAACTAAGTTAATTACCATCTGAGACAGTTTGATTATTGTTCCATTGGTCATTGGGCAGATCTGTCTTTAATCTGTATAACCATTTTGAAACATAGTCTCTTAAATGTTCTTGAAGATAATTATATTTTCAGCTTCACTGTATGGAGAGATGATACAAGCACACACACTCATACACAGTATGAGTAATTAAGGACTCTTAATTTTCTTATCTTTATGAATGTTATTTCCAACGAGCACTTCTAAAACTTGATGTAACTTCTAATACTTTTTTATTTGTTTTTCCCTTCAACCTGAGCCACCACAATTCCTTTTATTCTCATTTCTGTGCCTACTCAGGATTTTATGAACTAACTACTGGATTTGCTCAATGGGCTCCTGCTGTCTCAACATTTGAAGACCTGCCTTTATAATCAATCAAAACCATCCACATCCGAATCGCTTTTAGAAATACAACCTTGATCATGTCTCTCACTTTTTAAAACCCTTCAGTTTGTGACCTCTGCTTATGATCCAAGGCCCAACCTTCTTTTTCAGACATTGATAGTTCTCTAAAGTCTAGCCTGAATGACCCTTTCTATTCTTATTTTTCATATGTTTGAAGAGACCTCTTACTTCTCTCAAAACAGCTCATGGTTTTCTGGGTACATCTTTACATTTTTATTATTGTGTATCTGTTTATAGTTTTCCCTAGAACTCATTTTTACTTCTCTTATTAAGAAGTCTTTTTTATATCAAATTTTCAATAAGAAGTTCTGGTTAATCACTCTATGAAGTACTCATTCATGTGAAAGAGGAAGTTATAGGAGCAATAAATAAAATCACAGTTAAATGAATGCTATAGTTGGGGATTTGATATAGGAAACTAGAATGCCATGCACTAAGTTATCCCTGCTATGTGTATCTTTCCTCAACTGAATTATAATTCCTAAAGGTCACAGATCACATATGACCTTCTTCCTCTTCTTTATTTCTATTACTCCTTATCAATCTTTCAAATAAAATGTTCTCAGTATATTGCATTACTATTTGATCACCGAAGTATGAAGGTATATTCTATAAATGCAAAGCTCTGGGTAGAATTCTTTTGAATTTGTCCTGATTAAAGAAAGTCTTACAAAGATACATAAAAATTTTCCATTTTATGGTTTCATGTCATAATTAATTAATTGTCCAAATGATTATTGAGGGATATAGAGTGTCAGGTACTCTTTGAAGTTCTGAGAAAATGGCAGAGGGGAGAAAAAGTTCCTGCTCTCAGTAGATTATGTACTTTCCTTAACATTTAGCTAATTTTACACATTCGTTGACTAACATGTGTCTTTACTCTCTACATTTTTCCATCTTGTGTTCTGTACATTTACAGAGTTTATATATCCCCAGTACAAATATTATCTCCCTTTTCCCTCCCCCGTGAAGAGGCACCACTAATCACAGATTTAACACAGTAGACAGTATCAATAAATACAGTGCTAGTGAACATCATCCATGAAATGCATATATATAAATATTATCATGGATATAGCTATTTATAAATTAACCTGGTATCCAGATAGCTGCTTTCCTCTGTATATATAAACTATTCTACTTGAAATAAATATTTTTTTCCTCTTACTAGATTCATTTAATGGAAGAAAGTCTTGTTCAAAGTTTTCAAGTTCTCAGAGTTCCTGTTGATCAAACATTTCCTGAGCTCAAGAAGCGTCTTTTTTTTTTTTAAATTGTACTTAGGTTCTAGGGTACATGTGCAGATCATGCAGGATTGTTGCATAGGTACACACATGGCAACGTGGTTTGCTGCCTCCATCCCCTGTCACCTATATCTGGCATTTCTCCCCATGTTATCCCTCTCTGACCTCCCCACCCCTCCACTGTCCCTCCCTTGGCACCCCCAACAGACCCCAGTGTGTGATGCTCCCCTCCCTGTGTCCATGTGTTCTCATTGTTCAACATCCACCTATGAGTGAGAACATGCAGTGTTTGATTTTCTGTTCTTGTGTCAGTTTGCTGAGAATGATGGTTTCCAGATTCAGCCATGTCCCTACAAAGGACACTAACTGATCATGTATTATGGCTGCATAGTATTCCATGGTGTATATGTGCCACATTTTCCCTGTCCAGTCTATCATTGATGGGCATTTGGGTTGGTTCCAGGTCTTTGCTATTGTAAGCAGTGCCACTATGAAAATATGTTTGCATGTGTCTTTATAATAGAATGATTTATAATCCTTTGGGTATATACCTAGTAATGGGATTGCTGGGTCAAATGGAATTTCTATTTCTAGGTCCTTGAGGAAGTGCCAAACTGTCTTCCACAATGGTTAAACTAGTTTACACTCCCACCAACGGTGTAAAAGTGTTCCCATTTCTCCACATCCTCTCCAGCATCTGTTGTCTCCAGATTTTTTTAATGATCACCATTCTAACTGGCGTGAGGTGGTATCTCAATGTGGTTTTGATTTGCATTTCTCTAATAATCAGTGATGATGAGCATCTTTAGAATGACTTACCATTTAAACTGTGGAGGTATATTACCAGAAACAGTTTGTGTTTTCTAAAATCAGTTTAACTTATGTTAAAATTTTTTGCAAACCTGCTGAAATGATAAAAAAATGTGTCATGTACTTTTATTAGTCTATCAATTGTCTCTTTGATATTAATTACCTTTGAAAAATACAACAGAATGTACTCAGTCCATGTGTCAGTAAATCTCAATATGTCAGGATAAGTAATTTCAACATTAGTATCAACTTGCTATGAGGAGGAAAATAATGTTTAGGTCATTTTGACCTTGACGTCATTCCTGACTGCTTTCTTTCTCTCACACTGTTAACCAGTTCATTAGCAAATCCTTTCAGAATTACCTTTCAAACAGATGCAGAATCCAAACATTCTCACAACTGCCACTACTCCAAATCCAATTAGAGCCATGATAATTTCTAACCTCGTCTTAAAAAAACAGTCTAACATGGCTCCTGCTTCTAGGCTTAAAGGTTTCTACTTTCTATAAACCACAATGAGTCTTTTAAAATATGAACCAATGACGTTACCCCACTGTTTCAAGCCCTGCATGGCTTCCCACAGCATGTGGAATAAAATCCCAAGTATTATGAAGGCTTTTATGTTATTCTTGGTCCCTTACCACCTCTCTGATGTCATCTGTGATTACCACTCCCCTCTCTTCAATCATACTGTTCTCCTTGTTATAGATCCAAGGCTCCAAGCATGCCTTGGCCTGTCCTAAAGCATTTGCACGTGTTCTTTCCATGGCCTAAAACACCCTTTTCCCAGAAAGTCATTTACTTGGTTCCTTTGTTTCCTTCGGTTTGTATTTAGATGGCACATTTTCAGAACAGGACTTCCTGGATCAAGTTACCTACACTGCCTATACTTTCTTCCACACTTTTTTCACCATAATCAAAGTATCATCACTTGCCTCATATGTTATTATTTAACTTGGTGATTATTTATTTGCTTTTCTTTTTACCTGCTGCTGCCTCCCACAGAATCTCTGTGAAGGAAGAAATATTGTTTTGCCCACATTTATATAACCAAAATCTATAGAAGAATGCTTGGAAAATGCATATGATTCATGGCATTCCTTGAACGATGAAAAGTTCTCATCATTGAACAGTGTGAGAATCTTTAATTTTTGTTAAAGTAGTTCTAATTTGAATGCTTTCTGTGTAATTTCAAGTAAAGGTAGAGTGTTTACATTAGACTATTTCAATTAAATAGATATTTTTACATTCCATATATCAACCACTGTGAATAAATGTTTCCAAGTTTGTATGAATGAGCAAACATGAAATATGTAAAATATGTAGCACTACAGCCTAATGTTCAATTAAATAAACCAATGGGTAGATTTCTTGAGCTATATCATGAAATAAAAGATAACATTGTCTAAAAAAGATTCCAGAGCTTAAGGGGGAAAATTTTTTGGTCAAGCCTAGGAGTTTTTCATACTTTATAAAGGCAAAGTGATTTATTAAAATAGACTTCTATGTTTGCATTATTTTATATTCTTTATATTTTAAGTTCTGTGGCTTAAACACTTGAATATAAACAGCTTTATACTGTCATGTAATATAAAATGCTTTGCATTGCTGTGATTATATACAGTTAAAGACAATGAAGTCATCTAATACTCTCATTGTGATCATCTGTATCTTAAAGATGGATCGTTATGTTTCAAAAGCTTAGAGTTGGCAAAATTTGGAAAGAAATAGGCAAAATATATTTCTGTATTGCAAAAATGTGCAATGGAGAGAGAGCTACTGAGAGTGAGCAAGAGGGATTTGTTTTACTGCTTATACAAAAGAAAAGTTACAACATACATAGAATCTTAGGAAAAGTTTTATTGTAATCTTATTATACCAGTTGAGCTCTATAAAAATTCTTGGAATGTATAATAACATAAAAGCCAATATTATTTGTGATTTCTACTGCTTCAACATTTACTCTCAAGATCTTTATGACAGAAGATCTATTTTCTATACTTGACTGTTTCAACAATCTTTCCCACTTTTTCAATGCTGTGTTCTTTTCTGAGAGGAACTTACTATTTCATCTTGTGATGTGTTGAGGCTTGCTAGAAATTCAAGTTCAATTCACTAGGAATAGGTATATAAAACATCATATTTCCCAGCCAAGTACACACACACACCTGGTAAAGTGAAATATTACAATGTCTTTCTTTGATATAAAATATCACAAAGATTTTCTGTTTCAATGCTTACTATTTTTTTGATCTATCAGAAATATTTATTACTTTTGTTTGTTTGTTTTATTGTACTTTAAGCTCTGGAATACATACATACATCCCACAGGGTTGTTACATAGGTACACACATGCCATGGTGGTTTGCAGTCTCTGTACCCCCATCGCCTACATCAGGCATTTCTTCCACTGTTTTCCCTCCCCAGCCTCCCTGTCCCCTGCTGGCCCTCCCCTAGCCCCCCACCTCCCAACCTACCCCAGTGTGTGATGTTCCCCTCCGTATGCCCACTTGTTCTCATTGTTCAACACCTGCCTATGAGTGAGCACACACGGTGTTTGATTTTCTGTTCTTGTGTCAGTTTGCTGAGAATGACGGTTTCCAGGTTCATCCACGTCCCTACAAAGGACACGAACTCATCGTTTTTTATGTCCACGTAGTATTTCATGGTGTATATGTGCCGAATTTTTAAAAATAGAATGGTGAAATTTAAATATAGTGTGTGCATAGTAAAAAACATCAAATGAGAAAGTGGACATATACTATTTCTCATATTATTTCATTTTCTTCTATTTTAAAACAGTTAATTAATACTATATTAATATTAAATAGTGAAAAATCATCGTTTCTTAATAGTTTCTAATACTAATTATTAATTTATTAAGACATATGCTTGTAAGTGATGTCACTTTTCCTAGAATTTTACTAGTGTTATATATTTATACACAAAATAAAATGGAGAGTTGGGTTATTTTTTCTGTGTTGCTAGGAATTATGGGAAAATAACTTAAAGGTAATGTTTTTACATTTTTATTACATATAAAGAATAAAACAACAACCACAGTCATACAATTTTCTTGAAAATTGTATCCATTCATCATTTAAGATAAATGCAATGTTCCCTGTATATTATTGTGTTTAGCAATTGTTTAAGAAACTTGCTTATATGCTAAAATAAATGATCTCGAATAATGCCAAAAATTATAACATCTTGAGATAATTATGGCAGGAAATAAAAACACATTGTATTATTTTAATTTTAAAGATTTCTAATATACATAACAATATTCTGTATCAAAACACCATCCCAAATACAATGGTATGCATACTTTCTACTGGAAATTATGAAACCCCAGTTTTATTCTTGATTTATCTATTTAGAATAATCATGTTTTATTGGATCATAAAGGTGAATGGAGTTTGTTAAAATGATAGGCAAGTGATAGAATGAGAGAGAGAATAGCAGAAGATATATCACAGAAGAAAATAAAAGAGGAATTTCATCATATCCAACCAAATTTAGTATATAGATATATAAATATGTAATGCTACCATTAATAGAAATGATGGTAAGAGAAATGAGGCAAATTTATCATGACACCAGACTTTGTGAAATTGAGAATATCTCTTCTAATACATAGATGTATTGATTAGTTTGAATATGGTTAATATTTCTTAAGTACCTATCCATTTCTGAGTATATGTACATTTAACAATGCTTAGGTAGATGAAGTAGAATATGGAATCACATGTGCAAAAACCTAGTGTTTTTACATAAAAATACTATTATTAATAATATAGTTATTATTTCTACTAGTAAAAACATTATTTGCATTGGATGAGTTCTTTTTAATCCAACACAATGTTTAAAATATAGATTGCCATTCCAGACAACTATGGTATGTTTTCTTACAAAATAGAACTGGCAAAATTACTAAAGGATTTGACACACCATATCAGTTATGGCCAACAAAGTTATGACTGACAGCCCGCCTAGGGCCCCATGGACACAATTTTAGAAGAAGACTAGTGTCCAAAGGCAGAGTTCAAGAAAAAGGTCTGTAACAGAGCAAGACTAATACCTCAGAGGGTAACAAAAGCTGCCAAGGCCAAATTAAAATCAATCCATCAGTTTATAGGCAACTCATGTGGCAAATACAAGGCCAGAGCTCTATGATTCTTTTCCATACAACCAATGAAAAACCATTTTTATCAATTCTACAGAGAGGAGTATGATATTTTGTGATGGTAACTGACAAGCTGTCAATCTAGCTCAGGTGTTTGAGATGCTTTATCTCTTCCTATCCCAGGAGGACATTCATTTTTGTAGAATTACATTTTGTGAGATCGCTTCAGTGTTCCTTGGAGATTTATTTTCTACAGTCATCTTTTAAAATGCTAATACTATATACTGCCATCTATATTGTGTCACACAGTTAGGACTATATGAAATGTATTATTGGTTTTAACGAAAGACTTTGCTTTGGATCACATTTCTGCCAGTTACTAATTTAATGACTTTGAACTGTTTGGTGTATACCTTTGAGATTCTATTTTACTATCTCTAAAGTAATGATGATAATAAGTGGCTCACAGTATTGCTATGAAGAGTAATTGAGGAAATGGTAAAACATTTAAAGCAAGCACAGCAAAGAGCTATGGTTGCTATTTTTTGTTGTTCTTGTATATTTCTTTGACAGCTTACTTCAGAGACTAATATACAACCACTACAATTCATGTTGTTGGTATAAATTAAAATTATAAAATTAGGATGGTATATATCTTTCATTTCAGGTGTTAATGTCAATATACTCTTAATGGTTACATGGTGGACTGTGTCAATATAAGTTTTAGAGTTCAGCAAAGAAGACTCATGAAGCATTTCTGATTGTACACATGCATACACTGCATAATTACATTTCATTCAACAATGGACAACATACATGATGATAGTCCCATTGAACTATAATAGGGCTGAAAAAAACTCGTATCAGTTAGTATCTTCATAGCTGTTGTAATGTCAGAGTGCCTGATTTTTTTTCATGTGTTTGGTGTGATTGATACTAGTATAAACAAACCAGTTCATTGCCAGTCCTTTGAAAATATTTTAAAGGTTAACTATAAAACAGTTTTAGGCATTACCTTCAGGAGGTATTCCAAAGGAAACTATTATTATTGTAAGAGCTGACAAAGCTCCATTGGTGTTATTGCCCCTGAGGAGCTACTAGTGGGTCAAAAGATAAATTCAAAGAGGGCAATATTGATCATCCTGATCCAGTGTAAGCCGCAACTAATATGTATGTTTATGTCTTAGTTTTTAACAAAAAATTTCAAAAAGATTAAGAAAATTAAAAATAGAATATAAGCTTATTGATAAGGATCTTAACATCTTTTTTCAAATTTGTATAATATGTTTGTGTTTGAAGTGTTATTACAGAATAATCAAAATTAAAATAACTTAAGTCTGTAAAGTAAAAATTTATAGTTAGTGAATGTTAATTTATTATTGAATAAAAATAATTTTTTAAAAATATAGTGCAGCCCAATTGTAGAATGTTCATAAAGTCAACGATAGCATACAATAATGTCTTAGGCCTGCACATTCACTCACCACTCACTTGCTGACTTATCCAGAGCAACTTCCAGTCCTGCAAGCTCCAGTCACAGTAAGTGCCCTTTTCAAGCATACCATTTTTGTCTTTTATGCTATATTTTTAGTGTACCTTTTGCATGTTTAGATATACAAATACTAACCTTTGTATTATAATTGCTTACAGTATTCAGTACAGTCACATGCTATACAGGTTTGTAGCCTAGGAGCAATAGACTGTACCATATAGCCTAGGTGTGTAGTAGGCTACACCATCTAAGTTTGTGTAAGTACATCCTATGATGTTCCCACAACAATGAAATTGCCAAAGGATTCATTTTTCAGAACACGTTCTCATTGTTAAACAACACATGACTGTAATTAATCAAAAAGATGTATGAAACAGCTTCTTTTTTATAATGGGCTTGTTGTCCGAGCATAGCTGTAATGAGAACAGCCCCTAAAAGCCAAAATGGGAAAGAAAAAGCCTGATAACAACATTGTCACTATTGGACACATAGATTTGGGCAAGTCTATCACTATTGCTCATCAGATCCACAAATGTGGTGAGATTAACAAAAGAACCATTGGAAAATGTAAGGAGGTTTCTGGGATATGAAGGCTTGGTCTTGAATTAAACAGAAAGCTGAGTGTGAATGTGGTATCACCATCGACATCTCACTGTGGAAATGTGAGATCAACAAATATCTCACATGACTGTCATTGATACTTCAGGACACAGAAACTTTATCAAAAACGTGATTATAGGCATATCTCAGGCTGACTCTGCTGTCCTGATTGTTGAGGCTGGTGTTGATGAGTTTGAAGTGGTTATCTCCAAAAATGAACAGACTCACGTGGATGCCCTTCTGGCTTACACACTGGGTGTGAAACAACTAATTGTTGGTGTTAACAAAATGAATTCTACTAAGACATTCTATAGCTAAAAAAGATACAAGGGTATCTTTAAGGAAGCTAGCGTGTACATTAAGAAAATTGGTTACAAGAACAACACAGTAGCGTTTATGACAATTTCTGGTTGGAATACAAGGAAGATGCTGGAGCCAAGTGCAAATGTGCTTTGGTTCAAGGGATGGAAAGATACCCATAAAGACAACGATGCCAGTGGAACCATGCTGCTTGAAGCACTGGATTGCATCCTACTACCAGCTACTCCAACTGACAAGACCCTTGCATCTGCTTCTCCAGATGTCTACAGAATTGTTGGTTGGGTATCTTCCCTGTGGGCCAAGTGGAGATTTGGTGTTCTCAAGTCAAGCATGGTGATCATTTTTGCTTTAGTCAATGTTACAACTGAAGTACAATCTGTTGAAATGCACTGTGAAGCTTTGAGTGAAGCTTTTCCTGGAGACAACGTGGGTTTCAACATCAAGAATGTGTCTGTCAAAGATTTTCATTGTGGCAACGTTGCTGGTGACAGGAAAAATGACATACCAATGAAAGCAGCTTTCTTAACTGCTCAAGTAATTAACTTGAACCAAATCAGTGTTGGTTATGACCAACCAAATTAGTGTTGGCTATGACCTTGTACTGAATTGTAACACAGATCACATTGTTTGCAAGTTTGCTGAGCTGAACGAAAAGACTGATTATTCTTCTGGTGAGAAGCTGGAAGATGATCCCAAATTTCTGCAATCTGGTGATACTGCCATCATTGATGTGGTTCCTGTCAATCCCACGTGTGTCAAGAGCTTCTTTTACTGTCTTCCTCTGAGTCATTATTCTGTTTGTGATGTAAGACAGACAAGGTGTCATCAAAGCAGTGGACAAGAAGGCTGCTGGAGCTGGCAAGGTCACTGAGTGTGCCTAGAAAGCTCAGGAGGATAAATGAATATATCCATGCACCTGTGATCCTAGTCTTAATCAAAGGAGGAAAGAGTCTTGGAACTGTTGTTTCAATTGGTCATTTAAGTTTAACAGTGAAAGACTGGTTAATGATAATAATGCATCATAACATCTTGAGAAGGAAAGGAAAATGTTTTGTGAACCATTTTGGCTTGTGTATGTGGCACTTCTATTAGTGTTTAAAACAAGTACTTTTTAATGGAAACAACTTTACCAAAAATCTGTCACCAAATTTTGAGACCCACTAAAACAAAAGAAAAAAGATAAAATGTATGAAACAAATTTACTGAATGTTATGGGGCCACATGATCTAATCTTAAAAATTAATTATTTCTCCTTTAGTTATCCCAAAGGAGAAATACTTAATGTAGATGACGTGGTGATGGATGCAGCCAACCACCATGGCACGTGTATACCTATGTAACAAGCCTGCATGTTCTGCACATGTACCCCAGAACCCAAAGTACAATTTATAAAAAGAGAAAAGAAAAAGAAGATATAAAGTTGTAAAAGAGTTAATCTCTCTCCTTGTAAGCCACTTAATCTCTTAGAAAAACAATTTAGTGATACTACAAGCTTTATTTTTCGTTCACTTAAGGTAGTTTTTATGAAGTGCCCTGTGTCTTTATATGTGGTAAAATTCAGGCTACAGTCAGCTTTTTGCTTGTAGTTTCTGGATAGTGAAATGAGATTATGGAGTCAATACTTTAAATAATATGGTATATGATGATTTTTAAACATGATGCTATAATTTTCCATCAATGCTATTTAAAAGTCATATTGAGGCTGGATGTAGTGGCCCATGCCTGTAATCTTGGCACTTTGGGAGGCTGAGGCGGGTGGATCATGAGATCAAGAGTTCAAGACCTGCCTGGCCAAGATGGTGAAATCTGGTCTCTACAAAAACTACAAAAATTAGCCAGGCGCAGTGGCAGGTGCCTATGATCTCAGCTACTCAGAAAGCTGAGGCAGGAGAATCACTTGAACCAGGGAGGCAAACGTTGTAGTGAGCTGAGATCGTGCCATTGCACTCCAGCCTGGGTGACAGAGTAAGATTCTATCTCAAATAAATAAATAAAAATAAAAGTTATATTGAAACAAAAACATAATTTTTAAAAATTTCCAGAAAAATTAGTGAAATTTATTAAACTAAAGTCAAAATAAATTGTACATAAGTACTGTACACTAGTTTATAGAGTAAACCTACCATGTGAATACTGAGTTAATAGTGAGTGTAAAATTAGGCAATGCACAAGCTCTTGAAAATGTGCTTAATCAATATTACTTAGAGCTATTTTATTAAAATATTTATTACCATTGATGAGTTTTATCCACACTGAGATCTACCAACAACCATTTGATTGAATTTGAAAGTAAAATTTCTAGTCTAACTAAAAGCTATCTCAAGGTTCATCTCTGGTCAAGAGCTTGGCTGCAACCCAGTGAGAGATCCTGAACCAGAAAAACCCAGACAAACTTCTCCCAGATTTTTGACTCCCAGAAATGGTGTCAGATAATCAATTTGCATTGTTTAAAGCTGATGAGTGTTGGAGCAATTTATTATGTTGCAATAAATACTTAGTATGTATTTTAGTACATGTAAGTCAGACGCTGTTGAAAGAACACCCTAAAATGTAGGAATAACTTTGAACTTGTCAGTAAACTTGGAGGAGAGGATGTGAAAAAACAAAACAAACGAAAAATATCTGAGGTATGTTAAGTAAATTGTTAATAAAATCCCAGTGTTCTTTGATAAGGCTGTTGGTGAAGGCCTGCAGGTGAATGAGGGAAGTCTTATTTAAAACGAGCGAAAAGAGGATTTTTGTTATATAATAGCAGAAGTTTATCAACACTACTGCTGTAATTATGTGGTGTTAGGGGTTGAATTGTGTCCTACAAAAGATATAAGTTGAAGCCCTAACCCCTAGTACCTTAGAATGTGACCATATTTGGAAATAGGGCCTCTACAGCCGTATTTATGGTTAAGTTAGGTAATATGAGTGGGCCCTAATTCAACATGACTTATGTCCTTATAAGAAGAGATTAAGATAGAGACAGAGGAGGCAAGATTATGTGCAAACAACAGAAGAAGACTGCCATCTACAGGCCATCTAAAGGGGCCTTGATAGAAACCAATCCTCCCAAACCTTGATCGCAGACTTCTAGGCTTCAGGATTATGAGAAAATTAATTTCTATTGTTTTAAGCCAAAAGATCTGTTGTAATTTGCTATGGCAGCCTTAGAAATCAATATAAGTGGAAAATAGAAAATGTACCTAAAATGTTGGGTAATTTGCTAAGTAGATTTTCAGCCAGAATATTGAAGATGGCACCTACTTTCTTCTTGTTGATTATACCAACATACAAGGTTAAAAAGACAAAGTAGGCTGGGCACGGCAGCTCCCATCTGTAATCACAATAAAGTAGGCTGAGAGTGGTGGCTCACATCTGTAATCCCAGAAATTTGGGAGGCCAAGGCCAGAGGATCAACTGAGTTCGTGAGTTCGAGACCAGCTTGACTAACATGGAGAAACCCCATCTCTACTAAAAATACAAAATTAGTCGGGCGTGGTGGCATATGCCTAAAATCCCAGCTACTTGGGAGACTGAGGCAGGAGAATCACTTGAACCTGGGAGGTGGAGGTTGCGGTGAGCTGAGATGGTGCCATTGCACTCTAGCCTGGGCAACGAGAGAAAAACTCTGTCTCAAAAAAAAAAAAAAAAAAAAAGATAAGGTAAAAGAAAGACTGATGAACAAATTGGAGTCAGAACTTGCTGATGTTAAAAATACCCTCTCCAGAAAGCAACTGATAATAAAACTAATAAGAAATGGTTTCTGAGAAAAGATCAAATTTAGAATAATGCCAGAAACGCTTGATCTAAAGATACAGCTTAGGGTAACTGTAAAATTGCTTGTGAAGATCCCAGAAAGGTGAAAGGTATGTTGCCTATGAAGGTATAGCAAGGAACTGAGAGAGGCTTCTGACCAGCAGCTGGCAAGGCGCTGTGGTTCTCAGTCTAACAACCTTCCAGTAGCTGGATTATTCTAATAATGTTAGTTTAGAAATGGATCTTCCTTCAACTGAAACTTCATACGAAACCACAGCCTCAATCAACAGTTTTACTACAACCTTGTTAGACACCCTGAGGTAGAACAACTCAGCTAAGATTCTCCCAGAGTTCTGAACTCAGAAATTGTGTGAGAAAGTAAATGATTGTTATTTTAAGCTGTAAAGTTTTGGGATAACAAATTATCCAAGTATAATTTCTTAGGCTGTGGTAAATGGTAAGGTTGCTGTGAATGTAAAACTAGATAATACAGGAAGCCCCTGCAACAGCATAAGTGCTCAATCTATATTATCAGTGGCTATTTTATTACTAGATCTATTATATTTGATAAGATTCCCCATTTATTAGCATAAGAATATAGAGATAGTAGCTTTAATTTTATCAACAATTTAAGAACTTCTGAATAGTTCACAACATATGAAATTAACTTCTACAATAACATTAGGCAAGCAATTAATCTATATTTTTCAAAATCATATCTTATTTGATTTCCTGTATTTTATTCCTACATAAGTCCCTTTGGTAAGTTTACAGTATCTTACTTTATTCAACCATAAAATGAGAAATAGTTTCCACCTACTCACTTTGCAGGATATTGTGAAAATTAATGAGGTAATATGTGTAAAGCTCTAGAATCCTTTAAATAGTGCTATAAAAATGAGTATTTTATCCCAGTGGGTGGGTCCTATCTATTTTTATGGATGATTTCCAACATAGTGGTAGAAGAGATAATGGATAAATAGATAAGTAGGCAGATAGGAGGCAAGGTAGGGAAAGAAAGAGGAAAAAAATAGAATAATAAAATAATAAATAAAATAATAGTAGAGATTAATGGCTTTGTAGTTTTTATGGAATTATCTTTTTAGCTTACTGACCATGTGCATTTTCAAAGATATTCAAACACTCAGTATTTAGCAGCTATCTGATTTCTTCTTGGAATTTTTGGACTGATTTAAGGGAAAATTAGTTACATCTCCATAATTCAGGCAACACATTATTTTTTCTTCTAATCTATGCAATGTTGTTCCTTATAATGAATAAAATCAATTGCAAAAAATCTAATTTTCTACATGTTCTATCAGTCCTTTCTTCTCTCCCTATGCAATCTATATTTTTCAGAATGACAGTGCTTTAATATTTCTATTATATATAACTGTTTCTGTGTATTTGAATATAAGAACATATAGTAGGATGTTACAAAAATAATTTCAAGTTGGTGTTCAGTGACATGCAAAATACTAAGCAAAAGCTTATAACATACTATAACAAGTTATAACAAATTTCCAAAAAAGAGAGATAGCATCTAAGCAACATTTTCGAATGTACTATGTGACAATCCGTTGTGTAATCTGTAGGTAACTAAATCCTCCCCCAAATTCAGTTGAAGAAGGACTCAAGCAATCATAAAAGAGCCTAGGAATTGACAGGAAGTTGTTGGTGAACTTTGGGTCTTACCAAAGCCCTTTTAGAGTAGGGATGGGTAAACTTCCTTCTTATAGCAAGTCTCATGGGGAAAACAAAGAGTGTTTGTGTTTGTATATGTTCATTGGAACTGGGAGAAAACAGTATTTGGTAGCTGATTCACTCCCTATGGTTCCAAAGAATAATAAACTAGCTTGACTGTAAAATCCAAATTAACATCCATTGAAAAGTAGCTCCACTCACAATGGTCACGGATTAAGGTTGACTGCTTCTCATTGATGTAATGAACCTGAATTATTTAATCAACATGTTATAAACACCATCTGGGAAAACAAATCAAAGCAAAGCAAAACAAACAAACAAAAATAAAAACACATCCTTCCAAATATAGAGGAAGGGAATATTTGAACCCCTAGAAATTGAGCAAGGATACTTCTAAGTGACCTACCAGAATTTACCAAAGACTGTCATTGCATGTGAGGGATCCCTCAGTGAAAAAAAGAGGTATTGTCCAAAGACCATACAGAAATGTTACAACCAGAACAAAGCATCTTCCATGGCTGTTCTTTATAATATCCACGCATTTATTACTCTTTCTGACCTTACCACTGTGTCCCAGTGGAATCGCAGTGAGAGAAGAGAAGAAGAATATGGTAGGGAAAATAGAAAATAAACTTATTTTAGATGCTTTCCCTACAGGCTCTTTAATTTTAAAATAGTTCAGTATAGAATGAGAGAAGCTTTAACTTTTCAAAGTTTTGAACTTCTGAGGATCTGGACATTTTATTAAAATGAGTCTGTGTATTGATTTGAATACCTGGAAACACTTTTCAGTACCAGAGAACCAAAAGACAAGTCAAGGAATTTGCCTTGAATTCTACCAAAGAACAAAGAAGAACGTGTCTCTAAAGTAGTTTGAACAGGAAGGGGGAGGAATAAATCAAGTTGTTCTTTATTGTACTTGAGTCCTCAATGTATTCATATTATGTGCTATATTTTGCATATATCACATATTGTATATGTGTTCTATTTTGTTATTATGCATTTTATAAATTAGAAAATTAAATACCATCAAAATTAAATCATTGCAGGGATTCACATAGCAGGAAATTAGGAAAGCCAGATTAAAAATCATTCTGGCTTCAGAATCCGTGTTCTTGATTACTGTATTACATATTGCATCTCTTTTGCTTAGATATTTATACATACATATGCATGTATATATACATATATGTAGATATCTATATATCTCTTTTGTTCTTTTTAATCCTTTAATAAAAAGTACAGTTATTGTAGAGAAATACTAAGTGCTTTAGTTGTCCTATTTTTTTATCTGAGATTATTTTCTGAGTAAGACTTTACTATAAATTTTATAAATAGGAAATAGAATTATCTTGAAGTATTTATGGGATAATGGAGACAGGTGGAAAAGAGCAGAGAAACTATAAGTACTAGAACTTAAATTGACTTCACAACTCTTGGGTGATATTTCAGATTGGTTTATAATTTGAAAACAAATAAAGGTTTTATAAAAATTCCTTCTAGTTTGGTTTTTCTCATCTCTTCTCTGTCAATTGACTGAAATTAGATTTACGTTATTTGACCCAAATTGCTTAAAATGAATTTAATATATTTAGAAATATATCTCACTCTTCTCTATTATCAAAAAAGGGCAGATATGCTTTTTATATGAATATGCCATAACAGAAGGCACTTAGGTGTTTTATGGTTTAAAAAAAAGAAATTAGGGTCTTATCATCACTCTTTTGGGAAAGGTTATATAAGAAACATATTTAAATTAGCTTTAAGACAGTTTTCCTTACATATACTTTGCTTTTGGGGTATGATTACAATATTTTTAAATGTTATTGTTATTAATGTATTATTATGTGTTAATTTTCAGTGTGGAAAATGGAGAAAAATACATGAAAGCAACGTGGTATAGTATTTCAAAGAATGGGCTTAAAGAAGGATGATCTGACTATAAATTTTGGCTCAACCAGTTTCTACCTTTGTGCCCTTGAATAAGTGACTTAGGTTCTTTGCTCTCTAGTTTCTTCTTGTATTCAGTAGAGATAATAACTGCAACTAACTCATAGGGCCATGGTAAGCATTAAATGAGTTTATATGAAGCTCTTAAAATAGTACCTAGCATGTAATAAGCAAGAAACAAAAATGTTTGTGAAATAAATGTGTTATTTATATGTTTTTGTTTTTTAGTTAAAGGTGTACTTATATTTGCAATTTGTTCTTTTTTAATATAGTCTTACTTTGTAATTCATATTTTATATTTATATTCTTCATAAATCATATTTGTAGCTCAGATATTTCACTGAATTATTAACTCAATTTTCTTTAAATTCCAGAAGGCATTAAAGAAGATTTTTGGACAGCAAAATGAAACTACACGTTCTTAAAACTGAAAGTGTTTTATATAGTTGCTTATAAGGACAGTCACACAGAGGAAAGACTAGCTCATACTGTTTATGGATTATTCTATTTATCGCATTCTAGCAGCATCTAACAGGAACACTGGTATAAAATCAAGAGGAAGAATATAGGAGTGGTAGAAAGAAGTACCAGGGGAGAGGGTCAACAAATAGTTATTATATATGAAGCACTAAGGTATAGCTATGTCCTGAAAGGATCATTTTTAGAGTGGAAGTAGGAGATCTGAGAAGATTCACAGATGGTGAATTGGGTAGATTAGGGTCTTCTCTTGGGGAAGACAGAGAGGCCACAATAGGAGTGTCTGATGTGGGTCATGTAACCCATCTGTGAATGGTAGGTCTGGAAACTATATAATAAGCAAATAGACACCCATCTCATTACTTGGAGTAAAAGGTAGTGCATTTCCTCTTTTCAAATTGATTATTTTCCACCGCCTTAAAGGTAATAAATGGGGATATAAAGCAGATCTGTGTCTAGAACAATCCATCAATTTTACTCACATGGAAACAGCCTGTTACTTAATAGCTTTCTGGGTTCTATTAGTATTTCTACTGTTCAGCACAGAAAGGTTGACTATTTTAGATCCTATCAATCGTGAGTGAAAATAAAATCTTTAAATTCCACAGTTTCTTACTGTTTGCAAAGTAGGAGACTTATTGGCAATAGAGCTTTTTGGCAGTCTCAGGCTAAGTAGGAATAAAAAGTGAATTGTGTTGGTGAAAAGTAATAGGGTATTAGCTTTTTACTGATGCATAAGAAATGACCACACATTTAGTAGGTCAAATGACATACTTTTAATATCTTAAGATTTCTCGGGATTACAGACATGGATAAACTGTATTCTTTGCTCAGGGCTGCCTGAAATCAGGGTGACAGACAGAGTTGCAATCTCATCTGAGGCTGAAACTTACCTGCAAAACATATTCAGGTTTCTTTGTAGAATTCAATTCCTTGGAGTTGCAGGACTAAGGCACTATTTCTCTGCTGGCTATTGGCAGCAGTCACTCTCAGCTCATAGAGGCCACCAGAGTCCTTTATCACATGGTTCTCTGACCACATGTACCTCTACTTGTTCAAAATTAGTGCGAGAATCTCTCTTTGGTCTGCAGCAGCACTGTCCTATATTGGGTAATGTACTCATAGGAGTCACTATCTCATTAGGTATCATTATATTCACAGATTCCCACCATGCTCCATGGAGCCATCTAAGAATTCTCCTATCACAAACAAGCAGTAAGGAGACAGTGGCAATTATGAAATCAAATGCCTTTTTTTCCAAATTTACAGCTGCTACTAAGCCCCAGCCAATTGTCGCCACATGATAATCAATACCAGGTTTTTTTCAAATTTTCAAGTGCTGCTATAAATCCAAAGTTATATACTATATTTTCCAATATTTAAAAGGGTTCTGAGCATTCAGCTGTTAGAACCTATAGGACAGAATAATGTATAGGACTGCCAATTATAGAAATTTAGTCACACCTCTGTGATCTAGAAAGTGTCATAGATCTCAAAAAAAAAAATTAAAAATACAGGCATGTCAAGGAAAAAAACATGAAAATTCAAAAAATACATAGCATGAAACACGGAAAAAGTGATTACACTTTGTCTTAATCAGTTAGGGATACTGTAATGATATGATTAGGCACTGTGTCCCCATCCAAATCTCATTTTTAATTGTAATCCTCACAATCTCCAAATGTCAAGGTCAGGACCTGGTGGGAGGTGATTGGATCACAGAGGCGGTTTTCCCCATGCTGCTCTTATGATAGTGAGTGAGTTCTAACAAGATCTAATGGTTTTATAAGTGTTTAACAGTTCCTCCTACATACACATTCTCTTTCTTGCCTGTTGCCATGTAAGAAGAGTTACTTTCCCTTCTGCTATGATTGCAAGTTTCTTGAGGCCTTCCCAGCTATGCAGAACTGTGAGTCAATTAAGCCTTTTTGCTTTATAAATTACTGAGTCTTGATTATTTCCTTATACCTATATGAGGATGAACTAATACATATAGGAAGATACCATAGAGTGGGTGGTTTATAAAAGATAGAAATTTATTTTTCATAGTTCTGAAAGTTGGAAGTTTAAGATCAGGTTGCCAGCATCATTGGTGTCTGTTGAGGGTCCTTTCCCTGTTGTAAACTGCCCACTCTTCTTGTATTCTCAGAGAGAATCAATTTCTCTCAAGACTCTTATAAGAGCATTAATTCCATTAATAAGGATTCAATCCTAATGATCTCATCTAATCCTAATTTTCTTTCAAAAGCCTCACCTCCTAATATCATCACATTAGGGGTTAAGGTTTCCATATATGAATTTTGGGAGGACACAAACATTCAGTCCATTCAACATTTTCAGTGGAGAGTAAGTCACGGAATTGTGTTTGAAATCTTCATTGAGAAAACAAGAACTTGAACTGGAACCTGACAGAAATAAAATAAGGGACAGAAACTACAATCTGTGGGCTAACTCTGGTCTAGGAGCTGAAATTTTATGTATATGTGTGTGTGTATATATATGTACAGACATGTATATACACACACATATATATGCACACATGTATATGTAAATGTTATATATATGTATGTATATATATAACATTTGAAACATATGTATCAAAGTTCAAATATATATATGAAATATATATAAATATTTACATATATAACATTTGAAATATAAATATTTTTTACATAACATTTGAAATATATATAAATATTTATATGTGTCGAAGCAAGTTTCATGACATTAAAATTATGTGAAATTTAAATTTCTATGGTGATTAATAACATTTCATTAGAACAGGGTTACATTCATTTGTTTATGTTCTATCTATGACTATTTTCAGGTACATTAGCAGAGTAGAGTTGTTGTGACAGAGACCACACAGGCCTTTGAAGCCTTCGCCAGTTAACAGGAATTTCCTATTATTGGTTGGTCAGTACTTTCCACTAGTCTCACTATCTCTCTCTTTCTCATTGTTAGTACTTCTCAAGACAACATCAGGCTTATACTTTCCCAGAGTCTGAAACTGTACTCACTTTACGTTAAAAGTACTTCTTCCCCTTCGCTTACTGACAATGGAGGATTAAACATACTAGTTTTTCCAAAGTAGTAGCAACTTTGAATGGCAACCCTATGTTTGAGTGATTCTACAGAAGGTGACTTGTAAAAAACAACTGTGGGCATCTCCTTTCTGTGGAGACATATAGATGTGAACAGCAGTGAACAAAATGTTCATTTTCTTTCAGGCTATGATCCAGCATTGCAGAAATATTTACACTAATGAGTTTTTGTGAAACAGAGACAAATACAGAACATCTGGAAAGCCAAGAGAGCCAGTCTGGGATGTCTAACAGTCAGTATATCATGCTATAATTCTAACAGAACACCATACATGTGCACACACACACACACACACACACACACACAAGCAGTTGTTGTTCTTGTCAAATTCTATAAAATTCTTCTATTTAGATTATACAAGACCATGATTTTTATACTTAAATAAAAATATAAATAAAGAAATTACTAAACGCATAGCATTTCAGTGTGGAAAGAATATTGAAGAATAACTTAAAAATTAAAAGAATGTTATTACAGAAAAGAGAAAATTGCGTATGCTATTCTTGAAATCTGGATCAAGGGTCGAAATTCATGGATGTGGAAATATTTGAACACAACTAAAATTGGTTATCAAATTGTCTGAACAATTTGTCATTTTCTATCAAACTCTCTAATAGTTTGTTAATTGAAGGAAAGTTTCCTCAGTAAAAGTGCTTATATTTTTTAAAAGTTTGTTAAGGCTAACAAAATACATATTATTTTTAGTTCTTAAATTTCCGATTATAAAATCTAATTCATTCTTAAAAGAGAAACACAAACATGCACAAATACACACACTTACACATAGATACATAGCTTTCTCATTTTAAGAAATTGATGAGTGAAGAGCCATATTTGGAAACATGAAGCTTAAATTTAAAAATTATTTTAGGCTTATTTTTTATGTGTGTGGACATGGCTTCAATTAAGTGTACTAGTTATTTTTCTATATTAATTTCATTTAAGATTTGATAAATTATCCCAAAGGTCAATCGAAAGAAGAAAGGTAAACACATGGAAAGATAGTTGTCTTGGTCCATTTTGTGCGGTTACAGCAGGATACCACAACCTAGATAACTTTTATGAATAGAAATTTATTGACTCATGATTCTGGAGGCTGGAAAGTCCAAGCTCTGGGCCTTCTTTTGTCATCCATGGCAGAAGAGTAAAAAGAGGGCAAGAAAGAGGCAAAAGGGGGCTGAACTTATCCCTTTATAAGGAATCTCACTCCTTTTATAATAGCATTAATGCATTTATGAGGGCAGAGCCCTCATGCACTATCACCTCTTAAAGATCCCACTTCTTAGTACTATTTGAATAGTAATTAAATTTCAGCATGAGTTTGGAAGGAGATGAACAGTTAAACTATAGCAATAGCATACAATTTAATACTTCTCAGCAATAAAAATAACGAACTGCTGGTGAATGCAACAGCACAAATGAAATCCAAAAATATGTTGAGTGCAAGATTCAAGATTAACCTATATTGACAGACATTAAAAAATTGTCTTCTCTGGAAGAAGCAGGAGATTTCACTAAAAAAGAATTTGAGAAAACGTTTTGATTTGATAAAAATATTCTATATTCTGTTATGTTTACACTGGAGTATTTAATTATCAAAAATTCTACTGAAAACTTAAGATCACTGCGGGTTATTGTGAATATATACATATAAAAAGACTGGAAAGAAACATAACACAGTGGTTTTCTGGTTAATCATTTCTTTCATTTTTTTTCCTTATTTTTTGATAGTTTCTCAATTTCAATATAAAGAATCTAAAATATTTATATATTTATAACTATAAATATATATACACACAAATATATTTATAATTATAAATTGGAAAATATTTTATTTATAAAGCACATAATAAATAAAAGTAAGGTCTTTGCAGTTTATTGCTGAGATAATGTGAGAGCTCACTAGAAGACATGAGTAGAGAGAAGTGGAAATATTTGATTATTCTCTATGCTTAGAATTTTATTATTTTTCTATTTTCTTGCTTGTTTACTTTTTTTGCTTCCCGCTACCCCTTTGATCTAATACCTGAAGGTTTGTTCTTCCCTCTTTTATAGATAGAATCAGAACCAGGTAACAAGGGCTGTTGTATAGGTAACTAAAATCATAGATATTTTGTTCACCAATACATTTGAAGTAATATAGGATCAAATTTAGAAAAAGAGTTGTTTTGTTTTGTTTTGTTTTGTTTTTTGCTATGGAAAATTACGTAAAATACTCAGTTTTGGAGAATTCTTGGGAAAACTGGTTCTGAATTACTGATAAGGACCTAATATTTAATGACACAAATATTTAAGAATTAGATCTAATCTGAACTAGAATATATCATAATTTTGTTTGTTTTGAATAGTATGATGTAAAATGTACCTCTGTATGTTTTGGAGATGTGGGAAATATATTCATCTTTTTGAAAATTAATAACAGGCTTCTAATGAATTAATTACTCAAGTTTGTAAAACTAAAATTATCTTTTCTGTGGAATACAATAGTATGGAAGAAAATAGAATTGTTATTCTTTCTTCTACAACTTGCTAAATGTTTTTATTGTAAAGATCATTTATTATATATAATTGTGGTTATGTATACATAAGTAGATCAAGGAGCCAAAAGACTACTCATTGGGAAGCCAATTCTTTACTCGAGCTAATCCATGTATTATATCCAAATTATGCTCCTTTCCTGATTTTCCTAGGCCCAACCTGTTCTCGTTCACTTACCCATTGAAAAATGCAGCCACCAAATTCATCCTACTCAACACATTCTCTCTGTCTTTGATAGCCAGTATTCTTAGCATCTGTGGAAGGAGCTAAGGTTTAACTTCTGCTTGACCTTGTTGTACTCATAAGACCATAGCACTGAAGTGCAATTCAACTCAACCTGTGAAGGCCACTACCATTTCTGATCTCAGACCACACTGTGCAATGTATGATCTTAATTCCCCAGCAGTTACTCAGAAGTCTACATTCTAGAAGTGTCGATAAATTAATACTCTATGGGGTGAAAATCATTTAATGGGAAGCAGGAGATGATAAGGAACTGTCAAATTAGTTACTCTTCCATTCTTATTCTTAGAGATTCTGACATGGGGCAAGAGTCTACAGGGCAATTTTAAAAAACATCCTGCCAGAAAGCAACAGTCTGTGACTTTTTGGAAACTAAAGCCATCTTCATAAAACGATTTTTCTTTTGTGTTGTCTTGGTATTGCCTCACACAATAAAGCTTAAGTGTATAACTTTGCGGCAGGCTTTCTTTTGTAAAGAGCCTTGGCTAAGACAATTAGCAACAATAAATCAAGACTATAAAGAGATTATATTAAGTCTGTATTGGCAGCCATTATGACATAAATTATTGTTTGGGGAGTAAGCTATCTATGTGTCAGAGGAGATTGGGCATGATAAGAATAAAATATGGGCTCAGGCTTGTTTTTCTCTTTGAGTTATAAAGATGTTTAAGCTTCTATCACCACAGTAATCTAAAAATTAAATGATTTGTTATTAAAATTATATGACTGACATTACATCACATATATAGTAGTAATGTGAATGTTAGATATTATAATACTCACTTGTGAAAAAAGTAGAACAAAATAAAATTCGTTCTGACAGAACTGGCAATATCTACTAGATAGTTATGTAACCAAGCCTAATTAATGGTATTTAAAAATCATTAATTAAAATATGCAAAGGTATTAATTTGATATTTATTTGATATACCTATATTTAAAATACAGGTATAATATATAATAATGAATAACATCAAGGGATTTGAAATGCATTCCCAATTCTGTTCCTAGTTTAGCTATTAAATAATTATGAGATTTTGAAGACATCACTTAACTTCTTTAGATCTCAGTTTTCTCATAATTAACAAAATTACAGAAATTCAAAGTCCTCTTCCAATTCTAACAATGCAATAAGCAATATTAATTAAGTAGCAATATTTGGGACAGTGTAATAGAGCACATAGCGAATCATCAAAGATAACATTCATATGTCAATGTAGTTGTGTGTTGTCAAAGTTTTGACTGCATTCAGAAATAAGAATATTAAATCAAATGAATGAGATCAATGATTATTATGCTCACTGTCGGTTGTTATGACTATGCTGTGATAATGAAAATAAAAAACAAAAGTGAGACATAGTCATTAAGTCATTCAAGTATTTGTTGAACACCGATGGTAAGTTAATATCTATATGTCATGCTGATGATTCAATAGTTCACAAGAGAAGTGCCTTAGAAGAGGGAACTACCATCAAGCCATTCACATATAAATTATTCCAAATGGTGGCAAATGCCTTTGAAAGGTTTTCATCATTTAAGGAACAAAGGAGGTAGAATTATCACAGGTTAAGTGTAGAATTTGTGGTTTGTAAACTCATATGTTGAACAGCCAAGCTGTAAAAACGGCAAAGCATTGAGGGAGTTCAAGAGCAACTGTAGTAGATACTCATTCTACTCATTATCTTTTCTTCATATTTTAGTTTTCTTGTCTCTGATTGCATCTAGTTTATTCCACAAGGGAGAAAACATGACTGCCAGGGTTCAGTGATTTCTATATCTCACTGTCTGAGTGAATACAGAAGGACATATGCAGCACTACTTTGCATTTTTTTTTTTTTTCAAGTATAGATACCATGGGAAAAGGAATAAAATTGTCACATCCTGACTCAGGAATCTATCCGAATAATCAAATCCAGTCATAGAATAGTTAATTTTGTTCCAAACCTGGGTCCCTAGCCAATTAGAACAGATGCAGTTAGCTAGATAACACTGGAGAAGTGCCTGGACAAGCCCTACCTTACCATAATTTAACCCTCCAGTTGCTGGACTATGTTGTGGTCTAGAGTATTCATGGTAAGAGATAAATAGCCAGGAACTAAGCAGACAACTGTGGGAGCATTGAACTTTAACATTTCATTCTAGAAAAACGGCTACATCATTTTAAAAACTGGTATTAATAAAAATGATTATATTATTTCTGAGATTAAAAAGTAATGGGTTGAGGAAATGTGTTTTATTGTATACCTAATGGCAAGTTGCAAATATACACAGATTGGTGCTGAATTTTCTCAGGACTTTCACTTTCTTACGTATGAGATTCATTTATTTTTAATAGTCACTAGGTGGCAATTCTGGGGCCAAAAGGCACAGTATCTGATTAGTAGTGTAGTTTTATAATCTTTTAAATTTGCTGTTCATAATGGAAAGACAGCATTATCTGGGGAAATTAGCTATATGAACTGTTTAACAAAAAAACTGCTTTCATAAGGTTGACTGACTATGCAATCCAAATGCAGACAACTGAGTGCTCCTCAAATGTTATTTGACTAATACTCATAATTATGAAAAACTTCCTACATTTTCCCCTAAATTATTTTCTTCATAGTATTTCAACACCCTCTTTTGATCACTAAGAACGTTGTAGCACAGCTGTAGAAAATGTTTGTCTCATTAAAATTTAGCCTACTGCAAGTTCAGAGGATTCTAAGTGTATGTATAATTTTATTTCCACTGGGTGATTTCTGCAATGTGTATGAGCCATTCTCTCTAATGGAAAGTGCAATAGTAAGGTACTTTAAATAGGCATTAATCCTCAGAGTACTTTTGCAAGTTAGGTAAGCAACATGAAGTGTAGAGCCATAATAAGCATTATCCACATTCATCCACCTTCACAGCCTGCAAAACCAGAAATCACACATCATGAACAAAGAACATTTGCAAAAGGAATAGCAAAGATAGATGTGGTTTATTTCCTTTCTGAGTGTCATAGAAAGATGTAGCAAAAATATCAAATGTATTTTTTAGAAAAAGAAGAACACATTAAAATAAAACAACACAACACACTGCAATGTAATTGTCATGTAAGAGAAGAAATGAGGTCTTATTCAGCTGTTAGTACTGATACATGAATATTGCCATAAAAAATATGTTTACTGTCTTCAACCCTATTGTTAAAAAAAAAAAATCTTTTCTTCCATTTTCTGTTTTTTATTGACCTGCTATTCTTGCCAAATGAGGAAGTTAAGATATACATTATGAATTATTTGGGTGAGTGCTTAAACACTAATAAAAACCAAACCAAAGTAAACAACAAAATCGCTACTTTTAGAATTTCACTACTTCCATGAAGAAAGGATTCCTGTCTATCTTATCAGCATTAATAGTACAGAAAATTCACTGAATTTTCTAAAAATGGTGTTATCTTAGTGAATAATTTGTTCATTTTTCCATCTGGGAAGCAGAATAAACACTATAAGCCGTATAGAAGATATTTGGAATTAATATCTGTTTCAAACATAGATGGAATAGTGACAAAGACACATATACGGTTAAGTAATGAAAGTCGGAGTTTAGTCAATAAGGCTCCATTTACACAAGTCATATCATCAGGTTAAACATTTTTGTATTTTTAACCAGGCATGGTGGCTTACTTCACTGATCCCAGCTCCTCAAGGGTCTGGGGATGAAGGATTGCTTCGGGCCAGGAATTTGAGACCAGCCTAGGTGACATAAGAAGATCATAGTAATTTTTTTTTTATGTGTAGTTATTAGTTATCTCTATTTCTTAATTGGATTGATTTATTTGTCACTTTGCTTGAAAGTGCAAAAAAGTCATTAAGCCACTAATCTTCAACTCTATACTTCTAATTTTTCAACTATGTGGGTTCAATTTGTACATTTATGTAATGCCTGCACTTAAACAGTAAATCTTAGGTTGTTTTATCTTGTCTTAGTTGTAATCAATATTTACTGGTATTGGTTAAAAGGACTGTAAATTTGCATTTTAAATTAATCTTCACATGCAATTTCGGAGTTATTATTCCCATACTTTTCTATACTCTCTTCACAAAATTAAGAGTAGACTTCCTGAATAAAATTTTCTATATATTTATTCTATTAGAATGAAACATACAAATGTTTTAAAAGACAGTATGAAAGATGAGAGTTTAAGAAAAACTTCACTGCCCTTACCTTGCCCTGGAGTACTGCTCTCGCTGATTCAACAGAACTTCAGTTTTCAAAGACAAACTTTAAATCACCATCAAATATTTCAAAGACAGAAAATAAGACTTTTAAAATGTCATTCTTTTATAATGAGTCATTGAAATTTTATGCCTACAGCAGAATATGAACTTAAATATCATTATATACGTGAAACTCACAGTTATAAAAAAATAAATTAAGAAATGTGAATTGAAAAATAAAAACATGTATCTCAATATTTCTTAAATTTTATGTCTACTAGCAGATACATAATTGTTCACTTGATGTCAACTTTTCCCTTATTTTTTCCTTTGTATTGTGGTAGAATTTAAAAATCTTATCAAAATATTTATAAAGTGATCAATTTTCTTACTACAGAATTAAAGTAATTCCAAGTTATAATAAATCATACAACTTTGAAAATAATTAGTATGAAACATATGGTTTTATATATCACAAATTTGGGAACTGTTTACATCAAGATATGCTTATATAATCCCTTGAAAATCTTATGAAAACATTATATAATTGTCTATGTTTGGTTCAAATTCAGTGTCAGAACAATGGGATATATTGTGACATGAAGAAGCTCTGTCTTACCTCTGTGAAACTTAACTGTATAGAGTACTTCTTGAACATTCCCTAGAGCAAAGTGGTCATGGCACCCCTGAAACAATTGGGGAAGAGCCATCAAGCCTCAAGTATATAGCTGATTTCAGCACTGAAGTGCTGGAAAACCTAACTGATGCCTGATTAAAGGGATTGTGTCAAGTGGTGAGCTTGCTGAGTGTTTGGATATCCAGAGAACCAATCTTGGTTCTCCAAAGACTGCAAGCTTAACAATAGAGCTACTTGGACATTTGTTCATTTCTGAAAAAAGAAACAGTGTATTTGATAACACATGTGGGGGGTTTCTCTGATTCCATAAAGTGCAGAATGAGTAGATACGTCAAATAGAGGTGGCTGATTATAGCCCCTTTAGATATGGACTACAAGGCTTTAAGCTGAAGGCCTAAAGTGACCAAGCATGCAGATGCGATCAGATTCAGTGCCAACTAACTAAAGACACAGCTTTGTGATAAGCAGGACTTACTGAACTTCAGGATATTAAAAACAATACAAACAAAACATGCAACATCCAGTGAAAGCCAGGTGATTTAAAATAAATGTGATTAAACCATAACTTTTCAAATAATAAAATTTACAAAATATTGTGATATTGTGGAAAAGATATTGTAAGACAAAATTTACTCAGATTTGAGCAGGCAAATAAGAGTAGAAAATAAATAAGACAGGATATGCCCAGCATTTCTATGAAAATAACAAAAAATTATGTGTAGGATTCCCTATTTAATAAATGGTGCTGGGAAAACTGGCTAGCCATATGCAGAAAACAGAAAGTGGACTCCTTCCTTACACCTTATAAAACAATTAGCTCAAGATGGCTTAAAGACTTAAATGTAAAACCTAAAACCATAAAAACCCTAGAAGAAAACCTAGGCAATACCATTCAGGACATAGGCATGGGTGAAGACATCATGACTAAAACACAAAAAACAATGGCAACAAAAGCCAAAATTGACACATGGGATCTAATTAAACTAAAGCGCTTCTGCACAGCAAAAGAAACTATCATCGGTGAACTGGCAACCTACAGAAAGGGAGAAAATTTTTGGAATCTATCTATCTGACAAAGGTCTGATATCCAGATTCTACAAGGAACAAATTTACAAGAAAAAAACAACCCCATCAAAAAGTGGGTGAAGGATATGAACAGACACTTCTCAAAACAAGACATGCAGCCAACAAACATGAAAAAAAGCTCTCATAACTGGTCATTAGAGAAATGCAAATCAAAACTACAATGAGATACCATCTCATAGCAGTTAGAATGGTGATCATTAAAAAGTCTGGAAACAATAATTGCTCGCAAGGATGCAGAGAAATAGGAACATTTTCACACTGTTGGTGGGAGTGTAAATTAATTCAACCATTTTGGAAGAATGGGGCGATTCCTCAAGGATCTAGAACCAGAACTACCATTTGACCCAGCAATCCCATTACTGGGTAAATAACCAAAGGATTATAAATTATTCTGCTATAAAGACATGTGCACATGTATGTTGATTGCAGTGCTATTTACAATAGCAAAGGCTTGAAACCAACCCAAATCCCATCAATGATGGACTGGGTAAAGAAAATGTGGCATACGTACACCATGGAATACTAGGCAGCCATAAAAAAGAATGAGTTCCTGTTCTTTACAGGGACATGGATGAAGCTGGAAACTATCATCCTCAGCAAACTAACACAGAAACAGAAAACCAACCACCACAAGTTCTCACTCATAAGTGGGAGTTGGACAATGAGAATACAAGGACACAGAGAGGGGAACATCAGACACTGGGGCCTGTTGAGGCATGAGAAGAAGGAGAGCATAGACAAATACCTAATGCATGCAGGGCTTAAAACCTAGATGATGGGTTGATAGGTGCAGCAAACCACCATGGCACATGTATACCTATGTAACAAACCTGCATGTTCAGCACATGTATCCCAGAACTTAAAGTCAAGTAAAATAAAATAAAAAATAAAAAAAATTAACTTTTATAGGTACCATATTAAAAAAAAGTGATGTGCAAAACCTTGGACAATTTTGAATGCTAAGCTTATTTGGGGCTTTAATTCTGTTTAAATAAATCCTATCTGAATTCATATTTTGTTTTCTATTCAGATTTGTCTTTCACTCTGCTACCAACATTCTTTGAGTATTCCTATCTCTGAATCTTATCACCCACCATTCATCTCTTGGCAAAAATCAAACACTTTCTGTCATTTTACTCTCTTTTCTTAAGGTTTACTTCAAAATTATCAATCATATGAAGCTGACTCCAACCACTCCAAGTCAGCAGAAATCCAACTCTTTGAAAATGTTAGTTGTTACTCCATACCCTCTGTCTGGAACTTTTTTATTTTCCCCTCTGAATTGATACTTATCTGTGTATGTTTGAGTTTAGCTTGGGACATGTTTAAAGTGTTTGCATGACATTCTGCTGAAGATGTCAGCAGACAAAAGGTGTGAAACTCCAGAGGATGTTTAGAGTCAGAAGTACCTCTCTGTGGCTCATATTCATACTCCAAATGGAAATTGTATGCATGAGCTAGACTGTAAGGAAATAAATTCAGAAAAAGGCAGCAGAAGATTCATATTGTCTTTCAAAAAATGATTTTTGGTATGAAAATACAGGGCATAAGATTGCAAGAAGTTCGGGTCATGAGGGCTATTGGAAATCTTGCCTCAACGACCAGAGCATTTAGCTATTAGCCATGTGGAAGTCCTGCTATCATACAGGGAGGAAAATGAACTGATAAGCTCATCTGGGAAAGCAGAACACTGGGGCTATTTCATCCCCAAGAGTTAATTTGTTTAAGTATCAACAAGGGCATAAAATATTATTTAATCTTACTTTTAAATAGAGGATTGAGGAAGCCAGCTTCTCAGTTCCCAAATAAGAAAATAAACAGTGACAAAATTTTGCCCATTAAATCTGCATGCGGAAGTTTCTTTTCCTCCTTTCTCTTCCTGCTCCTCCTCCTCTTCTTTCTCCTCTTTCCCCCTCCTCCTCCTTCTTCTTTGTCACCCCCTCTTCAAACCAGGATCAAGGTAGGAATGAAGGCTGCTTCTTCAGTTTCACTTAAGGTTTTCAAAAAAATTCGAAGAACAATACTGAACTAACAGAGGCTGTGAAAACCAATGCAAGCAATATGAAGTGTGTTGATCACTTAATATTATGTAGAAAATAATAAGGGCAGTTAAACAATCGTTCTGGCAACTGCCTTTCTCATAAAGCTTGACATTTTAATTTGCTCCTTATAAAAAAAACATGTTGAGGAATTGAGAGTTTGGCCAGTGGCAAGACAAATCTCCCAGCCAAGCATTCACCTCAAGTACCCACTCATGTAAGCAAAATGGACAAGGATATCAGGCCCTGTGATTTTTCTGAGTGAAGACAGTAAAAGGCTGGGTAAATCATAAAGAATAATAATATTAATAAAGCCTGTCACTTTCTAAATGCTATTTGCTTGGCATTTTACTTACAAGATCTATAATGCTTACAATGAATTGGTGAGAAAGATGGTACCTTAAATTTATGGATAAGAAAACTACAACTCTGGAGGTTAATTAAATTATTGGAGGTAATATATTTAGTAATTAGCAGGACTTGAATTTGAACCCAGGTGAAGAAATAGATTTCACCCAGGTCCAAACCAGGGGATATGAAATACAAAAAATGCTGACCCTGTCAGATCATTTCATCCAGCCTTAAAGAAATCTTTTTCAATGTTGTTCCTGGATTTTTATCTTTACCTACAAATAGGGGAATAAGCAGACACTTATCCAGGTGATCTGGAAAACAAGGGCAGGATGAGAAGTACATTAAAAGCAGAAGTGAGGATTTTGAGGTAAATGGCTGGAGTCAGAGCAGCTGTGTTAACACACAGCATATTGAGGATATGAAGGGAAGGCAAAGCTGCCCCTCCCTTGGGGATGTTCCTGACACTTACTGTCATTGCAATCTCCAGGGACATGTTCCTCACTTCCAGTGGTTCTGTCTGCTTGCATATTTCCTGCATTATTACTCACTATATTCATTTCCTATGACTGCTGTAACCAATTACAACAAACTTGGTGAAGAAATGTATTCTCTTGTAGTTCCAGAGGCCAGAAGTCCTAATCATCATTACCAGAATAGTCAAATCAAGGTGTTGTCAAGGCCATGTTCTCTCCAGGGACTACAGCAGAGAATCTATTCCTTATCTCTTCTGACTTCTGGTGGCTGCCTCATAGTCCTATGGTTGGAATTGCATTGCTCTAATCTCTGCCTCTATCTTCACATCACCTTCAGGCCTGTGTATTGATGTCATTCATTCCACTAGAGTTACCATATGACAAATGAGTACCTGATCAGTATAATTTGGATAATATATAATTAAACTATAACTTTTAGGCACCTATGGTATACATTTTATTTAAAAATATGGTAATAGCACAGGACTAGGCACAGATATTTGAAATAAAGTGTTATAATTTAGGTGCAAGTTCAACAGGAAATAGGAGTCAGAGGTGGAAAGAGCATAAGACTTCTTCAAATTACAGTTCTCTTCCTCTGAGACCCAATCCTTTCTATGAGAAAAGAAAATAGTTATTTGAGTATGTGTACATTATCCAATATAAGCAAATAATACACTGTTTAAATCCTTAAATAAATCTCAAATAAAACTAAGCATCTTGCATGGTTTGGGTGGAAAAAACAAGCCTTACAAAATAATAGGTTCAGATAAATAAATACCTTAAATTTTAGAATCTTAAAAGGAATGCTATAAAAACTTGTGTTTTTTCTAATTTTTCATGGTAAAAGGAGTAAAAATGTGATCTATTTAAGCTATAACAATGACAAACTACAAGGACAAATGTAGCCTCTCAATATATTTTCACTCTTTTTAAAAATATTAATAATATTTTTGTCACATGCATATACCTATGAAGTTGGATCTTGAGTTCAGTATATTTGGAGGCACAAGAGGTCAAGTTTTTCAGTCATTATTTTTGTCTCTGCTGACAATTTGATGTGAGTATCTGTAAAGGTATATTTTTTCTGTTTTCCGGCATGAAAATAACAATCATCTAGCACACATAGTGCTTATTGTGCACTAATGAATATTCTAAGCCCTTTATATGTATTAACTTATTAAATATTCAAACATCCCTATGAATTATGTTTATGCAGTTTACTGATGAGAAAACTGAGACATGTAGGTTTATTAGAAGAAAACATATCACTTTATAAAAATTGGTCACCCATGTTCACTATAAAACCCAGGCAGTTGATCTTTGCTAATGCTGTAACTCTCATCAAGATTCAAGATGGTTTCTGATATTTTTAAAACTAATTAATGTAATATCAGCTCTGATTCATCTGCACTATATAATTTGAATATATCATTGCTATTTCCAGCTTGACTTTTGAACTTAATTTTGCAGTAATAGAAACCTTGCAGTTTATATCTTAACTATAATAAGAATGCATAGTCATTTGTGTGATTTCTCTTAAGCAAATTAGTCAAGTTCTGATAGCATGTATGGGGTGAGTATCTTTTTATATGTATAGGATACATTTCATATGTAGGTATAAATATTCTATCTACATCTATATCTAGATATCTAGACAGAAAGACAGAGATAAAAATAGAGACAGAGGCACAATGAGACCAAGAAAGCTATGATTCTTGATCATTTATAGCAAAATTTATTTTTATCCAAAGCAAGCAGTGAAATTATTTGGTTATTGATTAAGAAGTCAGGTAAGGCTGGGCACAGTGGCTCACACCTGTAATCCCAACACTTTGGGAGGCCAAGTCAGGCAGATCATGAGGTCAAGAGATCGAGACCATGCCGGCCAACATGATGAAATCCCATCTCTATTAAAAATACAAAAGTTAGCTGCGTGTGGTGGCACATGCCTGTAGTCCCAGCTACTCGGGAGACTAAGGCAGAAGAATCTCAAACCTGGGAGGCAGAGGTTGCAGTGAGCTGAGATGGTGTCATTGCACTCTGGCCTGGCAACAAAGCGAGACTACATGTCAAAAAAAAAAGAACAACTAAGACTTTAAAAACAGGCGATTTATGTATGCTTCACTTTCTTTCAATTAAAATGTAAGTTAGCATTTATTTGATAATCTTTTGAAATGGAGCCAAGTGTTCAATGTTGAGTCACAGAGTAAAGTCCTTTATAAATCATGCCCATAAAACATAATATATAATTTGAATTTGATTCTCATGAAGTAGAATAAGAATGTGAAATATATGAAAAACAATTCAATTTTAAAAATCTGAGATTTTTATATTTTCCAAATATTTATGGCATTACACAGTTTTGCAATTTTGCAACCATTATTAATTTCAAATTTTCTTTTTCTTTTTAGCAATTGGCTTTTATTAACTATTTCCAAAACATTAATCTAGTTTTTAATCAAAACTGTAGTTTTCATTTACCTGTTCATGTTTTATGTATTTACACAAAATTTATCTACACAATGTATTTATTTATAAAAAAGTGAATCAACTGAAGCTGGCATTTATAGATTTGGAATAAACACTATTGCTTTTGGTCAGCATGTTATTCAGATAATAATAGTAGAAATGATCACATATACTGAATTACAAACTATGACTATAAATATTTAGCTTGAATGCATTTTTTCTTCACAGGAAATGAAGAACCTGAGTTAATTTAGTGAGTCTGTTCTCTGTATAATCCTATTTTAGTTGCATCTATCTTCCGTAATTGTATTCTTTACAGCGTAAATAGTCATAAAGAGAAATGCGAAATTGTTTGTCCCAAACACAAAGATGTATAAAGTTTTATTTTTAAAAAAGTAATTATTTCATATGTTAACATTCCTAGAAATCATAAGAAAAGGCTACAGAAAAATACTTATTACAGATTCTAGGTCATTGCAACTTATTAGTGCTCACAATTTTAAATGATTGGTTTAGCCATTTCCATATGTAATTGAAATAAAAATTCTTCATAATTAATAATATCACAATAAAAAAATTAAGATAGCCTATAAATAGAATATGGAATTAAGAAGTATATTTTAAAATATTTCCAATAAATTAAATAGCCTAGAGAAACAGCAAAAGCTAGAATTATACAGAAAGCACAGTTTAGTACCAAAAAATATGTTCTCTAGAGTCAAATTGCCTGAATTCAATTCACGGTTTAAAACATCAGTTATAAGCATATGAGAAGATGCTCAATATCATTAATCAAAGAAATGCTAATTAAAAACTACATGTGCACACACACACTTACTAGGATGGCTACTACCAAAACCAGAAAATAACAAATGTTGATGAGAAGATGGAGAAATTAGAACCCTTGTGTGCTGGTAGTAAAATTGTAAAATGGTGCAACCACTGTGGAAAGTAGTAAGGAGGTTCCTCAAAAATTAAAAATAGAACTACCATATGATGCAGTAAATCTAATTCTGGGTATATATCCAAAAGAATTGAAAGCAGAGTCTCAAAGAAATATTTGCCAAGAGGTAGAAGTAACCCAAATGTTCATGGAAAGATAGATGAATAAACAAAGTTGGATACATAAATATCACGGAATATTACACAGTTTCAAAAAGAAAGGAGATCCTGTCATATGCTACAGCATGGATAAACTTTGAGGACATTATGTTAAGTAAAGTAAGCCAATCACAAAGAAGATAAATACTGTATGATTCCACTTACATAAGATATCTAAAGTAGTCAAATTCACAGAAACAGAAAGGAAAGTGGTGGTAACTAGAGATTGGGGGAAGGAAAAAAATGGAGTTGTTTAATAGATATAGATTTGCAAGATGAAAAAGTGTTGTTTTATAACAACTTAAATACATTTAAGACTAGTGAACTGTACACTAATAAATAGTTAAAATGATAAATTTTATGTTACTTACTTTTTACCATATGCACCCATACCTACACACAAACACAACAATAAGAGCTTATTAGCCAGGTAACTATGGTTAAGATATATTATCTCTGTCTGTCTCAATTTTTTCATGTTAATTGTGGCTATAGTAATAGATATGACATATATTTATTAAGTTTAATAAATAAGATAAATGTAAAAGACTTCACACAATCAAAGAGAATTATTGGCAAAAAGCCAAAAAATAATAATTCATTGGTTTAAAATAGAATTCAAATAAATTTAGTTAGAAAATAATGTGTTTAATAATTAACCTCTGTGCTTCCATATACTGGTTTAGCTTCAGTATGAGAAGGTAATAAGTCTCAAAAAATTTCTGAGGAATATTTTTAATATTGATTTCAATTATGAAATTGAGATCTTGATTTCTACCATAATTTATTCTGGCTTCTGGACACCCTCTGACATTTTTTTAATTTAAATAAAATGATGCTTGGACTGAAGGCTTTACCAGTATTTTATGAAATAATTAGAACAAAATGAGCAATGGTTTTTCAGGGTAGCCCTGGATTTAATCAGCCTTGGTAATGGCCTCATTCAAATAAGGAAAAAATTCATAGAAAAAAAGCATTGGGGAGGTGGGTGAGTGTGAAAAAACAAAAAAAAAAGAAAGAAAGAAGCAGGTTAAAAAGCCAAAATTTTACATATATAATTTGCCCATCTTCTCACTTGCTGTTTTTATCTTTTAATTTTTTATCTCCCTCATTACAGCCCCATCAGGGAGCATTGCATGCTTCATTGCTTGATGCTATTAAAAGTTAAGCTAAAAAAAATTTAAATCTCCTCCTTTTATTGTTCTCCTTTCCTGTCCAGTGTACAAGGTTGGTCGGCATATATGTGTGTGTGAGTGTGTGTGTATGTGTGTCACTCATGTGCCTTCATGCACAGAGTTTTTAGGCATCAAATTGCTTGCCACATCTGGCCTCCATTCTATAAATGTCACAACTGAGAATAAGTTATGAATGAATTTATATCTCTTTAAATATTTGGAAATTGATTGGGACGGCAATTCGCTGGAGAAGAGGAAAGTCCCTTAGGAATCACTCCCATTTACCTGGTGCCTTCATTTCTCAGATCATTTGATATGCTAATTACAAATTGTTTTTGATTGTGCTGATGACCCAGGTAGTGACGCTGTGGAAAGAAATCACCATTTAAATATATTCTGACTCTAATGAAGGTTACCTACTCAGGGACTCAGAAAAAGAAATAAATAGAGCAATAAACAGGCTGCTTTCCTTTGTTTTCCTTAGTATTTATAGCAAAACTATAAATACAATTTATAGTATATGGTTTATATATAATGCTATTTACTGTTTATATATATGTGTGAATGTATAATTAAATATATAAATATGTGTACAACTATTTACTATTATGACTCTTCAAGTCAATTTTCATAAATGACAAATACCCTGCGTGCTGAGTTAAAGATAAAGATGCTGCTCATAATGGCAATTTTATTTTCAGATCAAAAGGGTGACACCACCATATCTAAAGAGATTTTGATTTTTTTTTTTTAATTTTTAGACAAGGTCATGCTCTGTTGTCAAGGTTGGAGTGCAGTGGCAGAATCATGACTCACTGCAGCCTTTATTGCCTGGGCTCTAGGTTTTCTCCCTCTTTACCCTGCTGAGTAGCTTGGACTACAGAGGCATGTGGCTAATTTTTTAATTTTTTTTTGTAGAGATACAGTCTTTCTATATTGTCTAGGATGGTCTTGAATTCTTAGGCACAAGTGTTCCTCCTACCCTGGCTTCCCAAGGTGCTGAGATTACAGATGTGAGCCACCATGGCCAGCCATGTTTTGATGTTTGTATGGTTGATTTACATTTAACTTTTTCAGTTTAATCAGTCTCAGTTTATTCACTAAAAATCAGTTTACTGCCAAAATTCCTAAAACAGATCTAAGTATCCCACTGAGGTCCCAAAACATGACTGCCTGATATGAACTTAAAGGGAAACTTGAGTTGTGAAAAATCTTATTTATGAACAAAAACTTCCCATTGTGAAAGAAGTATTTGATGTTTTTTTCCCCTGATTTCTCATTCATTTCCAGTTATCATTTACTTACAGAAGCAACTGGGTAGTCATCTAATATCCTTGATACCTGATGTGATAGTCTAATGTGTTCTGCCTTTAAACATGAGAAGAAACATTTCAAAACCAACAATAGGTAAGCAGATGTCCAATAAATCCTTTAGACCATTGGGCTTAGGAAAAAAGAAACCTCATCCCCACTTCCCTTCCATCATTTTAATATGGGTGAACAAAGGAACAAAAGCTCAGCAGCTGACAGTACTCTCATGTCTCTCCAACTCAGTGAAATCACACATTTTCCAGGTTTCCTGGCTGTGCATTAATGAGAGAATTGTCAGAGGGAAAGAAAGAGTGAGTTCATGGTTCTCAGTTCCATATGTCAATGCTTCAGCTACCAATCCACTGTATTATGGTTTCCAGAAAATATGCTCGATTCATTAATAAATGGTAATTTAGGGAACATTTATATTTTTACTATATTATCATATGGACCCTCCCCAGCAATATTCGTTTAGATTTTGGGCATGGAATTGCTTCTCTAATATTGTCCAGCAGCTTCTTCTCTCCTCAAATGCAGACATATGTTGGCAACAGGCCACCTCTAATTATTTCTCATTACTTTCCCTCTTCTTTTAACATGTTCTTACTGTGTGGAGCTTTGCCAATTGCTGACAAAAGCCAAATGGAAAAAAAGAGGAAGATACTTTGATGGGTAATCTGTTTCAGCTGCGCAGTAGCACCATTCTATGCTCTACTGGAGTCTGCTTGTTGCCAAAGATCATACCTGCTGCCTGCAGCGTTAAACACAGGAAACCTGCTGCTGCTTCTGCTTTGGTTGTTGCTGACTCTGATGGCCATGAATGTGCCTCAAGAGGAGAAAGGCAAGGAAAAGATACGCCTATTTATTTAAGTGCATATTACATTGTGAAGGGAAAATTTCTCCATCAGTTTCTGAGCTCTGCAAGTCTTAAACTGCTATTACTAAAACAAGAAATCAATGGACTTTCATTCATTCAGTAAGGCATATTGAGTAATTTCTTTATGTATAACAGCAGGTTAGTCACTTGAGATGAATTGCCCACTAAATAGTGTCTAAATGTAGCTTCTGCTGAGAAAAGTTGTGTAATATGATAGAGAGGATAAAACGTAAATATTGATGGTAAAAAATGGTGATGACAATGACAATAATGGCTAAAAGAGGTGTATATGCAGAAGGAAAAAACGGGAATTAGTTTCTTGATAGTGTTTGAGGAAGCTATGAATACGTTGAACTTGAGCTAGATCTTGAGGGATAACTAGAGTAAAAGAGAGAAAGCGTATATGCAAAAGTTCAAAGCAAAAAGAAATCAGTTCTGAGACAGTATTTAACAAAACTGTGAAATAGACTGAATTTGATCTAGATCTTGAAAGATAACGAGAGAGAGAGAGAGAAGGAGAGAATACTTGGCCAATGAAAGAGAATGAAGGTGGATTCATAGAGGATATAGTAAACCTAATCACATTTTAAGTTGATATAAAGGATTATTCTGGAAAATAGCACTAGAAAAGTAAGTAAAGACTAGATTATAAAAGATAGTTAATACAATACCAAGCAGCAAGAATTTTGTGTATAATGCATAAAAGATTTTATATAGTATAGAATTGTGTCTAATAAACACTTCAAAACTATTAATAATAAAAAACAATGAGCATTTTTCATTGGGAACAGGATGGGGAAAGACTTGGATATATGACACACTCTTAGCAGGTTTAGGGCCACAAGAGGAAAGTGTACATAATCTTGTGGTTCATGATGATGACATTGGGAAAAATAAGGCTAAGCCAGATTCGAGACTAGAGGATTACATAGGGTCTGATGACTGCTTGGATGTGAGAATCAGAAAAGAATAAAAAATAAAAATTTGGTATCCTACTAAAAGACAAAATTGTATTCAACAGACTCAAATAAGGAAGAGCACCTGTGCACACACACCCCACACAAATATTCATTTTGTTGTGATGCAATATTTAGAGAATTCTAAAGATTTTCTGCATTATTGGTAACTTTAAAAAGCATGTGATCCTCCTTCTGTTGTCTGATACAAATAAACTGTATGGAATTCTATTCTCCTACCCATTAGTTTGTGTGGGATCAGGGTCAGGGCCCTTTGTCAAAAATTCTTTTCTTTACCATTTACTCCTTACCTTCTAATTTGTGTAAACAAAACACATTTAAAAAAAAAACAAAAAAGCTTTGTTTAAGTTAAGTGTACAAAAAAAGGACACAGGGAGAAAAAAGCTATGAATAAACATTTACTAGATATCTTTTCTTCATTCTTAGACCTTTATGTTGAAGAAAAAGGCCAATGGTTTGAACACATCATAGTCTACTTCCCAAATTGTGTTGTAGGTAATTTGAATTCAGAAGGCAGGTAGGATTGGGGAGCAGTGGCTGAGCAAGCTTAACTGAGCACAAAGAGCCTACTTTTAAAATTTGAATAGCTCTTGTAGAAGCAAACATTTTGGCTAGGTCATTCCTTGTACATTTTTCTCCTTCCCAATATTTACCTTCAACCTGCTACCACAATTCTTTCACTGGTAACAGGAATCATGAAAATGATATACTGCAGCATTAGCAAGAAGGCTCAAAATGTGGCCAGTTAAATTATTTGTGGTGCACCAGGTGTCCTTGCATGGTTTGGAGACAGTCTGCCTCAGGGTCTAATCTCACAGTCTTTCATGTAAACTCGGCACAGAAGAACTGTTCATAATGGGATATCAGTCAGAGTTTTCTTATTAGTGATGAAATAAACCAGAACTGGGACTCAAATCATTTCATGTGCAGTATGTTCTTTCGCCTTTCATATTGTCTGCAGTCTGAGGATATGTCCTTGGCTGTTTTGTTTTTTTTTTTCAAGAAAAAGAGGTTTAGTGACTTAATATCCTTTTTCATTGAATGCGCAAAAGCAGAAAAATTATACAAATGCATTACAATGAGTATTTTTAAGTAATGTCAGATTCAAATTCCATCAGTTAATAAAAACAAAACTATTGTATGTCAATTTAATTTATTGGAAGGAAATTGAAAATAAATATGAAATATGTTAAAAAGAAATGAGATAAATAAATCCATCATAAAATTATAGGCAGTGCACCTTTCTGATACCATAAAAATGTAATTATGTTTCTTAAGAGTTACAAAGATATTTCAAATCATCTCTTGCAGCTTATTTATTTTTCTCATTTACTTGCATTTCTATTTATTCATTTTTTAACAGATGTTTTAAGTGTTTTCAATATGTAACAAAGGCAGCGTCCTCGGTTCTGGGGGACAAGACGGAGAGGAACTTGGTCTGGAGCTGCACTCACAAAATAGAAAGACTGATCAAAGAGAGAGAAATTTCTGTAAATAATTGCTGGGCCAGGCATGGTGGCTCATGTGTGTAATTGCAGCACTTTGGGAGGCTGAGACTGGTGGATCACTTGAAGTCAGGAGTTTTAGACCATCCTGGCCAACATGGCAAAACCCTAAATCTACTACAAATTCAAAAATTAATCAGGCGTGGTGGCAGGCACCTGTAGTCCTAGCTTCTCGGGTGGCTAATGCAGGAGAATCACTTGAACCAGGAGGCAGAGGTTGCAGTGAGCCGAGATCTTGCCATTGCCCTCCAGCATTGGCAACAGAGTGAGACTTTCTTTCAAAAAAAAGTTAAAAATTGCTGTGAAGCATTGTAATCACAGTATGCAGAAAGCATACTTTAAAAAGAGGGAGTATTTTAGTCTTAGCCCGGGAAAAAAACAACAAAAAAGTGATTTCCAGAGAATAGGCCTAGGTTGTATTTTGAAAGAAAAAAAAAAGCAATGGCAACAAGAGCCAAAATAGACAAATGGGATCTAATTAAACTTAAGAGCTTCTGCACAGCAAAAGAAACTCATTAGAGTGAACCAGCAACCAACAGAATGGGAAAATATTTATGCAACCTAACCATCTGACAAAGGGCTAATGTACAGAATCTACAAAGAACTTAAAAAATTTACAAGAAAAAAACAACCCCATCCAAAAGTGGACAAAGGATATGAACAGACACTTTTCAAAAGAAGACATTTATGCAGCCAGCAAACATATGAAAAAAAGCTGATCATCACTGGTCATTAGGGAAATTCAAATCAAAACCAACTGAGATACCATCTCACCCTAGTTAGAATGGCGACCATTAAAAAATATGGAGAAAACAGATGCTGGAGAGGATGTGGAGACATAGGAACGCTTTTACACTGTTGGTGGGACTGTAAATTAGTTCAACCATTGTGGAAGACAGTGTGGCAATTCTTCAAGGATCTCAAAACAAAAATTCCATTTGACCCAGCAATTCCATTACTAGGTATATACCCAAAGAATTATAAATCATTCTATTATAAAGATACATGCATGCTTATCTTCATTGAGGCAGTGTTTACAATAGCAGAGACTTGGCACCAACCCAAATGCCCATCAATGATAGACTAGATAAAGAAAATGTGGCACATACACACCATGGAATACTATGCAGCCATAAAAATAGATGAGTTCATGCCCTTTGCAGGGACATGGATGAAGCTGTAAACCATCATTCTCAACAAACTGACACAAGAACAGAAAATTAAACACCACATGTTCTCACTCATAAGTGGGTGTTGAACAATGAAAACACATGGACACAGGGATGAGAACATCACACACTGGGGCCTGTTGGGGGGTGGGGAGCTAGAGGAGGGATAGCAGGGGATGGAGGGATTGGGGAGGCATAACAGGAGAAATATCTAATGTAGATGGGGGGATGGATGCAGCAAACCACCATGGCATGTGTATACCTATGTAACAATCCTGCATGATCTGCACATGTACCCCAGAACTTAAAGTATAATGAAAATTAAAAAAAAAAAAGAAAATTAAGATATCATTAATTAAACAAAAGGAATTCCAGGCAATCAGAAGAGTCTGCCCAATGTGGTGGTAGGGAGAAGTGGAATGAGGAACTTATGATGTGTGTTAATGCTTATTTCTGGATCAAGTACAGTCAGTCGCGTTAGTTGATTATCGTTTTACTGCTTATTATTGCTTGCATATAGGATTTTATTACTGGCTACACAGAGTGTTTGGTTAGACATTTATAAAACAGTAAATTCAACAGAAACGAAAATGAAAGCAAAACACATTTGAAAATGGATGGTGTCACTACCAGTTAAAAAAATTCTGAGTACATGGTAGGTGTATATATTTAGAGGATACATGACATATTTGATATAGGCATATAATACATAATAACCACATCAGGGTAGACAGGAAATTCATCACCTTAAGCATTTACCATTTCTTTATATTATAAATCTTTCAATTATATTCTTCTAATTATTTTTAAAAATAAAATTAATTATTATTGACTGTAATCACTTTAGTGTGGTATCAAATACTAGATTTTACTCATTCTAGTATCCACGTTTCTGTGCCCATTAACTAACCCCACTCATCTACTTTCCCAGCCTCTGATAATCATCATTCTACTCTCTATCTTGATCAATGACTTAAATTGTTTTATTAACATAATGTTATTTCTGTGCCTGGTTTATTTCACTTAACATAATATCTTCCAGTTCTATCACTGTTGTTGCAAATAACAGGATTTCATATTTTTTTATGGCTGATTGGAACTCCATTGCATATATGTACCATATTTTCTTTATCAATTTGTCTGCTGATGGATATCTGGAATTCTTCAAAATCTTGCCTTTTGTAAATAGTGCTGCAATAAACATGGACTTGCAGTTATCTCTTTGATAAACCTATTTCTTTTCTTTGGGGAATATACCCAGCAGTGGCATTGCTGTATCATATGTTCTTTTAGTTTTTTGAGGAAACTCCAACCTGTTCTTCATAGTGGCTGTACTAATTTACATTCCCACTAACACTGTATGAGGGTTCCCTTTTCTCCACATCCTTGGCATCATTTCTTATTGCCTATCTTTTGTATAAAACTCTGATGTCACTATCTTTGATGAGAAATACATAGCCATCAATGTCCTCCTTATAGTTGAGAAAAATGAATTTTGAAATCATTTTACTACTTTATTGTTTTATAATTTTAAATAAAAACTATTGAATCATACAATAGTTTTGAAAATCCAAGTTCAAGACAGTACACAATTAATGAAGTGCCCATGTTCTTTTATTTTCAACTTATGAGGAAAAGAACATATTGTATTCTTCTCTCTTGGGTAATAAATGTAGTTGTAACAGAATTGCCCTTAAATTTATTTGGACAAGTCTATTGTCTGTGTTCTATCCTAAGATTTGTCTACTTCAAATTAGGAAAGAAACTTGAAGAATTCCTAATGTCTTTCATATATTACCATTTATGTGTATATTTGATATATGTGAGAGTGCGTGTTTGCATGTATTTAAGTACAAGTGTATTTCCTTTGTCTTGGCTAGAAAAATTATGCATCCTAGGTAATTGTTTTGAGTGTAGTTAGACATAAATAAAAGAAATTTCAGTTCGCTTTTAGGGTGATAAACCACGACATCAAAAATACTCTGGTTGACGGGGCATGGTGCATGCCTAGAACTTTTGGATGCCGAGTCAGGCACACCTCTTGAAGACAGAAGTTCAATGCCAGCCTGGGCAGCATGGTGAAAACCTGTCTCTACAATAAAAATACCAAAAAAAAAAAAAAATTGCCCAGGTGTGGTGGCATGCACCTGTAATCCCAGCTATTTGCGAGGCTCAGGTGGGAGGATCACCTGAACCTGGATGGTCCAGGCTGCAATGAGTCATGATCACACTACAGAGAGAGAGATCCTATCTAAAAAAAAAAAATGGTCAAGGGGAAACAATATAACTATGATTTTTTTGTGAAAATAGATCATGTTTGCACATGGTAATAGGAAAATCAATGTACTGACATGGGCTATCAAGAGATTTTTTTCTCTGAGGGAAGTTATGACATTTAATTTGGCAAAATTGACTTTGCATTATTAGCTAATGCATTGAGTGTAAACTCAACTCCATGCCTATTCTTTTTTCTTCTGCATAATTCATAGTTCATGATATGGTTTGGCTGTGTCCCCACCCAAATACCATCTTGAATTGTAATCCCCATAATCCCCACATGTCTTTGGAGAGATCTAATGGGAGGTGGGTCATGGAGGCAGTTCCTCTATGCTGTTCTTGTGACAGTGAGTGAGTTCTCACAAGATCGGATGATTTTACAAGGGGCACTTCTCCTTTCACTCCTTGCTCTTTTCCCTCTGTAACCATGTGAAAAATGTCCTTGCTTCTCCTTTGTCTTCTGCCATAATTGTTAGTTTCTTGAGGCTCCCCGAGCCATGTGAGTCAAGTAAAACTCTTTCCTTTATAAATCACCCAGTCTTGGATATTTATTTATAGCAGTGTGAAAATGTACTAATATACTAAATTAGTACCACAGAGAGTGGTATTAAAATAACCTGAAAGGAGAATTGCTCGAACCTGGGAGGTGGAGGTTGCAGTGACCCAAGATCATGCCACTGCACTCCAACCTGGCTGACAGAGTGAGGATCCATTTCAAAAAAAAAAACAAAACAAAACTGAAAGCAACTTTGTAACTTGGTACTGGGTAACAGGTGAAGTTGGTTGGAACAGTTTGGAGGTCTCAAAAGAAGACGGGAAGATGTAGGAACTTCTGGAGCTTCCTAGAGACTCATTGAATGGTTTTCACCAAAATGTTCATAGTGATGTGAACAATGAAGTCCAGGCTGATGTGGTCTCAGATGAAGATCAGAAACTTATTGGTAACTGGAGCAAAGATCACTCTTACTATGCTGTAAGAAAGAGACTGGTGGCATTTGGCCCCTGTCCTAGAGATTTGCAAAACTTGAACTTGAGAGAGATAATTTAGGATCTCTGGCAGAAGAAATATCTAAGCAGCAAAGAATTCAGGAGTTGATCTGGGTGCTCTTAAAAGTGTTCAGTTATATGAATTCACAAAGAGATGGTTTAAAATTAGAACTTACATCTAAAAGGAAAGCAGAGTATAAAAGTTTAGAAAATTTGCAGCCTGATGATGAGATAGAAAAGAAAGACCTATTTTCTGAGGAGGAATTAGCATATCAGAGGTCTTCATGGCAGCTCCTCACATCACAGCTCTGGAAGCCTAGGAAGAAAAAATGGTTTCATTGGCCCAACCCAGGTCCTGGCTGCTTTGTGCAGTCTTTGGTCTTGGTGCTCTGCATCCTAGTTGTGTCTAAAAAGGGTCAAGATATAGCTCAAGCCATTGCTTCAGAGAGTGCAAGCCTCAAGTCTTGGTGGCTTCCATGTGATGTTAGGCCTGTAGGTACACAGAGGTAAATAATTGAGGTTTGGAAACCTCTACCTAGATTTCAGAGGTTGTATGGTAATGCCTGGACATCCAGGCAGAAGTCTGCTGCAGGGGTGGGGCCCTCATGGAGAACATCTGCTAGGGCAGTGCAGAAGAGAAATATGTGTTTGGACCCCATACACAAAATCCCCACTGGGACACTGCCTAGTGGAGCTGCGAGAAGAAGGAACTCATTCTCCAGATCCCAGAATGGAAGATCCACCCACAGCTTAGGCTGTGCTCCTTAAAAAGCTGCAGACATTCGACACCAGCCTGTGAAAGCAGATGGGAGAGAGGTTGTACCCTGAAAAGCCAAAGGGGCATAGCTACCCAATACCATGGGAGCCCACCCTTGTATCATGTGACATGCATGTGAGTCATGGAATCAAAAGAGATTATTTATTTAATTACTGCTACCTTGTTTTCAGACTTGCATGGAATCTGTAGCCCCTTTGTTTTGTCCAATTCTTCATTTGGAATGGGAGTATTTATTCATGCCTGTATCCCCACTGTATATTAGAAGTAACTCACTTGCTTTTGATTTTACAGGCTCATGGGTGGAATGGACTTGCCTTGTCTCAGATGAGACTTGGGACTCAGACTTTTGGGTTAATGCTGAAATAAGCTAAGAATTTGTGGGACTATTGGAAAGGCATGACTGTATTTTGAAATGGGGCATACTGATGTGGTTTGGCTGTGACCTCACCCAAATCTCATTTTGAATGGTAATCCCCATAATCCCCATGTATCTGGGGAGAGACCTGGTAAGAGGTAATTGGATCATGAGGATAGTTTTCCTTATGCTGTTCTCATAATAATAAGTGAGTTCTCATGAGATCTGATGGTTTTATAAGGGGTTCTTCCTCCTTTGCCCTTCTTTCTTCTTTCTTTCGCTGCTATATGAAGAAGGTCCTTACTTCCCCTTTGCCTTCTGCCATGACTGTAAGTTTCCTTAGGCCTCCCCAGTCATGTATAAACGTGAATCAACTAAACTTCTTTCCTTAATTGTCAGTCTAGGGTATTTCTTTATAGCAGTGTGAAAAATTACCCAGTCCAGGATATTTCTTTACAGCAGTGTGAAAACAGACTAATATGGTTCCCACTGTAATAACCTACATCTATAGATACTTAATTTATATTTAATTGATACAGTATTTATATTAATACAAAATCAAAACTATTCTAAGAAAAATTATAAAGCCTAGCTTTGGTACCCTCAACTATATTGATTTTTTTACACCATGTATCATCTAGAGAATTATATAAGCACTAAGTTTCACATTTCTAACATAAGTACAGGAATGGTAATAAAATTTAGTTTATAGTTTGTGGTGTGGTGGCCTACTAGAGTTCTTGCACCTAAAAGATGAATGGATGATTAGAGTTTAGTTTTTCGGTTAGATTACACAGAAGACTGTAGCTCCTCTTCATGGCTCACCTCTCTGAATATAGTAACATAATCAAAAGTAGGATTCCTAGAATAGCCTCAGAAAATAAGCCTTAGGAAATGAGAAAGAGGCTTTACATTTAGGCAAGAGAGGAACACTAAAAATTAGTCCACATTAAGATCATCAGGACTAATAGGATACTACTTTGTCAGAGAAGCTGCTCATTTACTGGATTCAGTTAAGTTATTGACAATAGATTTTACAATAATCAAAAAATATTTTTGACTCATCCTTAGCCACATAATTAAAAAAATAAATTTTAAAATAATTTTGAAAAACATAAACTTTGCAGTTTAAACAAACAAAATAAAACAAAACAAAAAACACTGGGTTCCAATAGTCAATTACTGTGAAATCTCTAAGTTATTTATACATGTAAAGCTCCTTTGAAAATAGTGATAACAATAAATCTCTTAAGTTTCTCAGACTATATTTGCTAAGGTATGCAAAGCACTTGATAGAGTGCCTACCAAAAAAAAGTTTTCTCTATATGATAGTAACTGATTTTTTAAAATTTTTGCTAGTATTGAATTTCATCTTGCATTAAAGGTTTAGCAAATACTTTTATCCAGATTATAAACCTTGAGATTAGAAGGAATTCAAATTTTAAAATGTATTATCTATAATTGTGAGTAATTGGTTAATCCTTTTATCCTTGAAATATGCATAGTATATATTAAGGGAACATCTAGAAATAGGGTCTAGATACATGATCAGCTCATAGTATCTTAACTCTTACCTTCTCATTTACTTTGTCAGTACTTTCTCAACACCCTCAAGATCACCACATTGTAAGCATTTCTATGAATAAAGATATCACCTAAGTATTAGAATCCTTATGCAGTTGTGTTTATGATAAGTGCTCTTTGTTTCTGTACATTTTCTTCAGAAATCGATTTTACTAATATATTCGATTCCTAACATCACACTTTTGCTGTAAGCTTTCTTTCAGCTTAGTCAAATCTGTGAAAAAAAAAAAAAAAGCCAATTGTTTCAAAGCTTTGCTTTTCTCTCATGAAGGCTGTATACCAATGTACTTTTTGTGTGTTTTTACTTGTGACCAAATACTAATAAACTAAAAAAAGAATTTTTTCTTCTAAAAGATTCCTTCATGATTACATTATGTTCTCGTTCCCAGTTATACCATTCATATTTCGTTCCTTGATTCATAGGGATGATAGTCAGGCTTCAGTCAGGAAGCACAATCCACTCCAGTTATACTAACAAGAGACAATACAATAGGAGGTTCTGAAATATGTAGAAGCACATGAGGATGTTCTTTTATTAAAGTCTATGGTATGTATGTTTCCTTACAGCAGCATTTCTAAACTTTATTACCTTTAATATAAAAGCAGTAATAGAATGGAAAATTATTTTTTCTTATGATTTCAGTTGTCCTTAATAAATAAAGCATGATTGCTCCAAAGGCTGATTGACAGTTTATTCAGAAGCTGTTTACGAGGGATAGAAATACAGCAAAATGCCAATTTCTTTTTTTCTTCGTCTTGTTCTTTTTTTTTTTTTTTTGAGATGGAGTTTCGGTCTTTTTGCCCAGGCTGGAGTGCAGTGGCATGATCTCATCTCTCTGCAACCTCTGCCTCCCAAGTTCAAGTGATTCTTCTCCTTCAGCCTCCTGAGTAGCTGGAATTACAAGCATGTGCCACTATACCCAGCTAATTTTGTATTTTTAGTAGAGATAGGGTTTCTCCATGTTGGTCACGCTTGTCTCGAACTCCCAACCTCAGATGATCCACCCACCTCGTCCTCCCAAAGTGCTGGGATTACAGTCATGAGCCACCATGCCTGGCCCAAAAGGTCAATTTCAATTTGAACAAATACACAGTCATAGAACTAAAATTACCTAACTCATTGATAAAATAGATATTACTTTAAATAAGAAAAATAATATACTTTAAATAAGAAAAATAGATTTTACTTTAAATAAGAAAAATAATATACATCAATTCTCTCATGAATTCATGCATTTCTATAGATTTTATTTTGGTTAGATGCTACTTTTGGCTACAGAAAATTAGAATATTTCAATATAAAAATGCATAAAGGATAAGCATTTTAGGAAGGTATCATTATGTCACATTTCCAACTTGTATTAAGGAACATATTATATTTTCAAAATATGCAAGAAATTTGCATATAATTCTGTATGTCTTTTAGTATTATAATTGTATATCTATTTTTACATGATGAAATGCTCTTGGAAGGAAGATTAAATACACTGAAATTCATATATATAGTTCATAACTGACAATAAGTAAAAATGAATTGAAAATTTGAGACTATCTTTGTGATAGTACCAGAATCTAAATCAGTTTGATTCTAGCATGCTTATAATGAAATATTATTAAAATTTAATCTTACTTGGAAAACTATGAGCATGTTATGCTTCAGGCACCGCACCTAAAATCATTTGGAATTTATATCTCCTAATATGCTGTATATTAGAATTGACTTAATGCATCTTACTATATTTTGTTGCATTTGATACTCACCCTTTTCCTCATCTGACATAAATACCAGTTTCCTAACATTTTAAATAGAATTTGCTTTTTCTCAAGATTGAACATTTCTCATTATCCATTGCTTTCTTTCAGATCACTGAGAAAAGAAATGGACTTGCTAAAATTCTAGAGCAGGTATCCAAACAAACATGAAAGCTTATTTTTAAAAGTTGTGATAAAGGATTTTAAGTAGAAGTGGTGGTACAGAATGACTACACGATCATCTAAATTCAGCTAGACCCCACACAAGTGCCAGAATGGCATGAGAGATTAATAACTTGTACACCAGCATATTTTATTCATGGTTATAGCCACTACACTTCCAAAAATTGAAATTCAGAGACTATAAATCTCTAAAGATGTGATAAATGTAAAAGGTGGAGAAAATAGGCCAGAGTTCTAGAATGATGTCTTGACATTCACACGTGCTACTGTGGCATCACATATGGGAAGCCATATGTCATCTTCTCTTTAGACAGTGAGGACTTCTTTTCACCTTGTAATTATTTATATACATTAAATAAATAATGTCATCTTCTACTTTTCAGGCTGACATTCTTCTTCCTCTGAATGAGTAGCTTAGAAATGACACGTTAAAATTCATCCATAGCTCATAAAGGAAAGAGGATAAGAATTGTTCCCTCTTCCACAAGAAGCATGGGAGCCAAGCTTAACCCTGAAAATTCTCATATAGATCTTATTATCATCACGAAACTGGTGTTACATTCCTGGATATAGTTGTAAGGTACACCACTGGCAGCTATTATAAGCCAGAATCTTATACCAACAATTGCAAGGACTTGTAAATGATAAGTCTAACTAAAAGAGTGTGTCATATTATCCATCATGTAAGCAGTTGCAACCAGGACTAAGCCTGAGGAAAATGATGTCTCATCTTTAGGAAGAGTGGAATGCATTCTTCCATCTTTGCTGCTGGGCATACTTCTATGTGGTTCTCTCTTGGGAAAGCCCTATCCAGCCAATCTTACTTAACATTTATGACTCTAAGGTGAATTGTGAATGTGAGTTTTACCTTTTGGAGTATAAAACAGACTTAGAAGAACAGATGGAAATAGTGATCAAGAAATGGAATTGTCCTTTATTGTAACTGGTGTGAAGGTTCCATCTAAAAGCTAGTGACTACCTTTCAATGCTGCTTGGTTACCAAAGCACAATATATTTTATTACACAGATTTATCTACCATATAAGAAATTTATCTGAGACCACTTTAGGACATTGTATTAGTCAGAGTTCTCTAGAGAGACAGGACTAATAGGATAAATGTATATATGAAAGAGAGTTTATTAAGGAGTCTTGATTCACACAATCACTAGGCGAAGTCCCACAATATGCTGTCTGCAAGCCAAGGAGCAAGGAAGCCAGTCTGAGTCCCAAAACAGAAGAACTTGGTGTTTGATGTTTAAGATCAGGAAGCATCCAGCATGGGAGAAAAATATAGGCCGGAAGATTAAACCAGTCTAGTCTTTTCACGTTCTTCTGCCTGCTTCCATTCTGGCAGCAGTGGCAGCTGATTAGACTGTACCTACCCAAATTGAGAGTGGGTCTGTCTTTCCCAGTCCACTGACACAAATGTTCATCTCCTTTGGCAACACCATCACAGACACACTCAGGAACAATACTTTACACCCTTTAATTCAATCAAATTGACACTCAATGTTAACCATTAAGGACATAAATGGAAAAATTGGGCACATCAACAAAAGTTTTACTAGGTCCACTGTCTACTGTTCTCTTAGTGCACATTCCTAGATTTGGCAGTAAATTAGCTGTCAGGTTAACTAGAATAGCCTTGGCTGTGACAACTGAAGAAACTCAGTGCATGGCCATGTGCTTCAATCTATAGTGTGCTAGACCAGCCATGTCCTAGCAGCTGTGGTGGGGTGCAAAAGTGAGCAGTCCAAATTTTGCAAAAATAAAAGCAAAAACACACATATCTATTTTAAGCATCTATATGTTTGCTAAGACTCCATTGGAAAAAATGAATCATATGGCCATGACCAGTGTCAGAGTTGGAGAAGACTACAACATTTCAGGGCAAAGGGTGGAGATACAGAGAAGTCATTAATTCAGACCATTCGTGTGATCATTCTACCATCACCGGTGATTCTGATTATTATACATATATAATGTATTCATCAGTTAAAAATTCTCCTAGAACAGCACTTTACTATTTTTACTACTGTCTTTTTCACCCTAAAATAGTATCTGCAGACACCACAGAAAGAGTATTCTGAATATTATAAAATAAAGCATTAATTTGCTTTCCTACAGATTAATATTAAGCTTCTCAGTCTTCTGCTTATGAAGAAGACATACTCTTATTACAATGGAGGTCAATGTTAGTGATTTTCTTTCCTTACAATTCTAGTCCCTTTCTTGAAAGAGAAAAGATATGCAGCTACTTTTGAATTGAAAAAGGTGCTATGATTTAGCATTAATAATGGCCATTGAATTCACTGATGGTCCTATCTACCCACAATATGGGCTATATAATAGATATTTCATGAACTATTTTTTTTAGTGAATAAATAGTGTTTAACTTCTCAGATCTGCAGTTCTATGTAGACATACTTCATATATGTGAAATAATTGGGACATTCAAAAACCAGTATAACTTGAGAAGAGTAGAATGTTATGAACATAGCAGTAACTCAGTGATCAACTAAGAGAAGTGATGAAGACGTTGGAAGAGAATTTGTCTGTATGTTCTCACTGTATGTTCCTGAGTTTTAAAAAGAACTAAAATGGTTTAGGAGAAACAAGTAAAACTAAGGCACATCTATATTGTGTTAGGTAACAGATATGTTTAATCTTAATTTATTTATGTCAATTTATGTTTTAATGCTGCTACTATAAAATTTAAGTTTACGTACATGGATGACATTACATTGATTGGACATCACTGATCTGTATATTTAGAGGCAATTTCTTTTTAGTTCTCATGACATTTATTTTAAAGGCAGATAAGTTTATCATGATGAATGTTATGGTAATATAAAAGACAAGGATTCTCTCCTTGACCAAACTTTGGTTAGGCAACTTTGAGCCCTCTTTTTCTGTCACTCAGGCTGGAGTGCCATGGCATGATCTCAAGAGCCCTTTTTTTGACTAGGCCTTGACTTTGGTCTTCCATGTCTATCTCTCATCCTTGGCAAGCCCATTTTTAGCAAGAATCTTGCCAAGTCATCCCCCTACCCTTGATATCTGATCCCCCACTCTTGATGTCTAAGTTCTTTGAACCCCTTTAGTAAGAATCCTGTTAAGCCAGTTCAGTGAGAATTACTGTAACCTTCACATCTCCTCTCAGTAATTTTCGAATCACTGATCCCCTTATTCTGCTCATTGGCTAAAAATCCCCAACTGACTTTGCTGCATTTGAAATTGAGCTTAGGGCTTTGCCCTGCTGAAATAGTGATAATAAAATCTCTCCTTAGCACCTTTCACTAGTGTCTGATTCTGTTATTTTTAACAATAGCTAGTATAGAATAACATAGTTTTATGAGGTAAAAATTTAGTAAGATGGCTAAACAAACTCTTGGTCACATTTGTTTAATCATCAGTTAATCTTTCAGTGTCAGTCTGGTTTTGCATGAAGCTGACAAATCAGGCCGGGTGAGGGGGCTCACGCCTATAATCCCAGCACTTTGGGAGGCCGAGGTGGGTGGATCATGAGGTGAAGAGATCGAGACCATCCTGGTCAATGTGGTGAAACCCCGTCTCTACTAAAAATACAAAACTTAGCTGGGCATGGTGGCGCATGCCTGTAGTCCCAGCTACTCAGGAGTTGCACTCCAGCCTGTGTAACAAGAGTGAAACTCCATTTCAAAAAAAAAAGAAACTGACAAATCAACTATTTGGCAAAATTTAGTAATATTGGGATTATTTTGAATACATATAAAATCCATCAAATTCCATCCCACTAAATACCAGCTTAAAACAATTATTTGCATTATAAAAAAGAGAATACAAGAATTATAATCCAGGGTAGAAACCCTGTGTGCAAATTTTTTTTATTGCTGCTATAAAAAATTACCACAAATTGGCCTCTTGAACACAAATTTATTATCTTTCTGTTCAGTAGTTCTGAAGACTTAAATCAGTGGTGGCTAAAATCAGTGTTAGCTATGTTCCTAACAGCTCCAGGAGACAAACCATTTCTTTGTCCTTTCCAGGATCTTGAGGACACTCACATTCCTTGGCTCATGGCCTGCTTCCTTCATCTTTAAAGCCAGCAATGTCAGACAGAGTCCTTCTTATGTTACAATCTTTCTGATTCTGTTTTCTGAATTCCTTTTTCCAGATAATCAGAATAATTTTTCTATCTCAGAGTCAGCTGAATAGCAACCTCAATTCCAACTGCAACCCTAATTCTCCTTTGCCATGTGATCTAATATATTTGCAGGTTCCAGAACTTAGGATATAGACATTTTTGGGTAGCCATTATTCCACCAGTCACAACATGATTTACTTGTCTAAATCCATATGAATACAAATCTATAAACAAGTAAAGTAAATATATTTACTTTCTATCATCACAAAACCATTCTGTTCAGAACAAGTTTATTGGAATAAACATATAAAACACATCCTATCATAACCTTGAAAACTGAGTATAACAACATGAAAGGAAAGAGATTATGTGTGTTGCAGATCAAAATTGTCTGTACCAAGAAAGATATTTTGAGAGCTTGGTGTGTAATAAGATATTAGTTCAAGCAGTGATATCTTTATACTTCCTGCATATGTGAAGCCCCTTTAAAAGTTATTTTCCTGTTTTCTAGATTAAATAATTTTTAGAAATGTGTTCTTCATCTGAATCTTCAACATGGTCATCTCTCACATTCTTCCTCTATAATTTTTTTTCAAACTTATTAAATCATAATTTTTGAGTCCTACTATCTGGTTTTATTTATTAGAGCAAAGGACACTGGCAGCACAGTGGTGAATCTGTGTTCTGTTTTCTCCGCTATCATTTTTTCTCTTTAATTTAATCTGTGTCCTGGAGATTTCTATAGAGGTCTTACAGTTTTTAAAACTGGAGGAAGTGACTTGCCCTTGCTCTTCTTCCTGTTCACTTTTCAGTGACATAATCTTATCATTAGATCAATTCACACTAAAACTATAAACTTGTCAATTGACTAGAGTTGAAGCAAAGATTTAAAATAGAGCTAATAATAACATGATCCCTGAGAATTTTAGAATGCAAGAATTCATTTTGTGGCAGGTAATCATTCCAGTTTTCATAGGAACTATTAGTCCCCTTTTATCTGTGCAGGATATGTTCTAAGACCCTCCCCACCCCACCCTAGCCCCCTCCATAGTTGCCTGAAAATATGAATAGAATTGAATCTTATATATACTGTTTTTTTTTCTAGACATACATACCTATGATGAAGTTTAATTTACAAATTAGGCACAGTGAGAGAGCCACAATGACAAATAATAAAATTGAATGACTAAGTCAAATAAGGATTACTTGGACACAAGCACTGACATGCCACAGCAGTCAATCAGATAACTGAAGCAGCTACTCAGTGACTAAGGTAGACAGTGTGAATGCACTGGACAAAGGGCTGGTTCACAGTCCAGGTGGGATGGCAGGAGATTCCCTCATGCTACTGAGAATAGGAGGCAATTTAAAAGTTAGGAATTTTTTATTTCTAAAATTCCCCACTTTATATTTTTGGGCCACAATTGACTGTGGGTAACTGAAGCCATGGGAAATGAAACCACATATAAGAGGGGAACATTTCATTGTAATAATGACGACAGGTAAAATTTGTTTGGTTCTCACATATGCTATTAATTTTACAGAGATTGTTTCGGTTATTATATAATTTTAAAAACAAGTGTTTAAGATTTAAGTATTAAGTTACTATCCCATAATCACATGAGAAGTAAATGACAGAACCAAGATTTGAATAAAAACAATATGACTTGAGAGTGTATGTTCTTAGCAGATACACCATTCTGTGAGTAGTGTAGTGTATTAGTTTACTAGGGCTGCCATAAGAAAGTACCAGAGACATTAAAATTAATTTAATTTTAATTAAAAATCTAGTGGCTTTTAATGTAAAAATAAACTGGATTTAAAAATTTAAGAATCACTCTATCTCTAATATAAATTTTAAAACATTAGGACAAATTAAAGCGGCATAACGTCCTCACCTCTTGTTGAGTTCCTGTGAGCAAAGTGTATTGGCAGATATTGAACAAAGACAGTGTGAGTGAATATATAGAGCAAGTGCAAGATTCCATGTTCTACTTGAGGAAAATTTTGCTGATAATATTAAAGATAGAGCTTCTATTTAGGAATCTTTGGTTGTAAGGAAGACCCCAGATATTCTGTCCTGTGTTGCTTTTTCTTTTATCTAAACATTCTTCCTGGATTGGCTGCAAATACTGTTTGTTTTCTGATAACTCAAAAATTTTATATCCATCTCTGTCTTCTCCTCCTGAGTCAAGACTTACATATCCAATTGTCAATCTGATACAAACAGTTGGAAGGCTAGTAAACATCTCAAAATTAAAATAGGTAACAGAGAACTGATGATTATTTTGTCTAAATATACCCCGCTAAGTTTTATTCATTGCAGCAAATGGACAGTCATTCATCTCATTGTCTAATTCAAAATAGCTTTTATACCTCTATTTCATTTCATCCCCATGTCCAATTTATCAGCATGTCTACCCCCAAAACAATATTCCAAATTCCATTATATTACTTTGCCTATAGTGCATAAGAAAAATTACATGTGGTCAAACAGATCAGACATTATTCAAGACTATGAAAATAAAGGTGTATTGTGTTTGCTTTCCATTATTCTTAAGAAGGTTTATGGGACTCAGCCATCTGTATTTGCTAATTGTCTCTTGTAAAAGCTAGGGTCTTACCCTCCCACAGAGGGACAAGAGTCTTGTCTTTCTCGATGATTACATTTCAAAAGATGGCTCTCAACTTTTTGATAAAGATATTTCAGGGTTGTAGATGATTTACATCTCAAAGAGGCATAAAAAGAATGTACAATTCCAAGTTCTCTAAAGTAAGTGTTCTAAGAAAATGGAGTAGAGATCTAAGTCAGAAAGAAACCTGCCTAAAATTTAGTGAAGCTCAGGGGAAGTTAAGCGCATCTTGGTAAATGCTATGAGTCCTCTAACTGAAGGTAGAGTCACCCTTTGCTGTGACTACTGAAATGTCTTTGTAAATCATCTCTCTTCTTTCTGTTTTGTCTTTCTTATTTACTATAGATGAATAAAATTAGATTTTTTTCTGTATAGAATTTATTTATAAGAATAAAATAAAATATTTATAGTAATATTTACACTTAATACTAGGTGCCTAGGTAAGTTTGTACAAATGCAAATAAAATTATGTCAATCTCAGGCTTAAAATTCTCCTAATGTTTCTCATGGCACTTGGAATAAAATGTAAACTGCTTATGCATATTCACTAAGCCCTAAATGATCTGTTTCTCTGTGTATTTCTTGGTCACCTGTTATACACACTTTCTTTACTTGAAACATGCCAAAGTGTTACCATGTTTTGGCCTTTAAATTAGCTCTCAGCTTGGTTTGTGGTGTTCTCTTTGTACTAGTTATTAAATTATTCTTTCTCTCCTCCAAACCCATCCTTCTGTGCTCAGCTATACTCTTCGATGTAATGACTGACCTGGGCTAATGCAGGTTACATTTCTTTTTTGCCAAGTAAACCCTGTTTTGTTTTTGACAATAGCAAGTACTATATAGATACTAGAAAGCTGGAGAAAAAGATATACCTTCTTAGTGTTAGCTTCCTACTCATATCAGCTATCGCTTCAGAATGGTCCTAAAATCTAGTGTTTTGGTGGCAATTTAAGTTTGTTGTTTTTTTGCCCTCCAACTTCTAGCTTATTTTCACATTTGCCAATCCATTTTTTTTCCTTCCTGTAATAGGCATAATTTTTAGGAATGGTCTTGGTTGGTTGTTGAATGATGTCCTCCAAAAAGTTTATATAACTAACCCCTGGTGCCTCCGTAGTCTTATACGGAGTCCTTGTAGATGCGATTAAGATGCCAGTTAAATAAAGTCACTATGACATAGGGTTTGCGAAACTATTCCCAGACCAAACTGAGAGTCGAGCTGCTATTTCTCATGGCCCAATAACGAGATGCAGATGAACTAGGGAGGAAGAGAGTTTTTATTTCTGTAACTAGTGATAGGGAGAAAGCTTGGAAATTATTGCCAGACCAACTCAAAATTACAAAGTTTTTCAGAGCTTATATACCTTCTAAGCTATACGTCTACATGTAAGTGTGCATTCATCTAAAGACAAAAGCAATTAACTTCTTTTAATCTAAAGCTAAGGTTTGAGTTCTGAAGATCTTCTCCTGGAGCCTCAGTTTGTTTACTTAATCTAAATGGGCCTAAGTTCTGGGATGATTACCCTCATACTGTCTCCTGCTGAATCACGCAGGTTTGGGGAGTTCCTTCAGACCTCCAATAAACTTATTTGTGTAGGCCTGGGGAGTCTCTTTAGACACCCAATAAAACTTGTTTAATCCTAAATGAATCCTGTTAAGAATTCCTTCATTATTTTGCCATGCTTTGTATCCATGACACAACCTCAGGAAGTACTGTGACATGTGCCCAAGGTAGTCTGGGCATGGCTTGGTTTTATACATTTTAGGGAGAGATGAGACAACAATCAATATATGTAAGAAGGACATTGGTTCAGTCTGGAAAGGTGGAACAACTTGAAGTAAAGGCAGGAAGACTCAAAGCCAGGAGGGAGCTTCCAGGTCACAGATAAGTGACACACATTCTTTTGAGTTACTGATTAGCCTTTCCAAAGGAGGCAATCAGATATGCATCTATCTCAGTGAGCAGAGGAATAATTTTGAAGAGAATGAGAGGCAAGTTTACCCTAAGAAGTTTCCAGCTTGAGTTTTTCTTGGAGATTTTGGGGGCCCAAGATATTTTCCTTTCACAGGTGGGAACTTAATGCAATTTGACTACTCTCAAATAAGAAGAGGAGAAAAGACATAGCAAAAGATACACACAGAGAAGAGAACATCAGGTAAAGACACAGAGAGAGGGAAGATAGCCATGTGATGATGCAGAAATCGCAGTTGCATGTGATGATGCAGAAAACCATGTAACACCAAGGATTTCCACCAACTCCAGAAACAGACCCTAAGAGTAGCCATGAAACAGACTCTCTCTTATAAGTGAAATGCAGGTTTAGTCAATTGCTGACTGTGGAGTTCATTTAAAAAGAGTGAGGTCTGCTGTAAAGCAAGTGACTTCTTTTGTAAAGCTATTTTATTTTATTTTATTCTAATTTTTAACTTATTTTATGTTCAGGGAACATGTGAAAGTTTGTTATATATGCAAACTCATGCCATGGGAGTTTGTTGTACAGATTATTTCATCACCTAGATTTTAAACCCGGTATCAGATAGTAATCTTTTCTGCTCCTCTCCCTCCTTGCATCCTCCATCCTCTACACACAGACTCCAGTGTCTGTTGTTTTCTTCTGTGTGTTCATAATGTAGCAGGATCGGCTTCGAGAAACAGACCTCTCAAACACCGAACTGGGAAGGAAGAAGTTTATTATTATTATTAATTATTTCGGCCTGGATCCAGGAGATGATTTGTCTGAATGACTCAGCTCAGCTAACAAAGAGAAGCTCTGCCTTTATGTAGGCTCACACTCTAGATATTACACGTGAAAGTGTAGCAGGAGCAGCAGCAGGAAACAGATCTCTTGAACACTGAATAAAGGAGGGAGGAGTTTATACAGCCGGGAGACCAGGCAGTAATTTGTTGAAAACCCAGCTTCTCTATCAAAGGAAGGTTCTGCCTTTATATAGGCTCATACTTTAGATGTTACACGTGGAAGAATCTTAGTTTTATAGCTTTAGGAATCACATATGAAAGGGTTCCAGTTTAAAGTTTTAGGACTAACATGTGAAAAGGTTTCTGTTTACAGTTTCAGGAATCACATATGAAAGGGTTCTGGTTTACAGTTTTAGGACTCACATGTGAAAAGCTTTCTGTTTACAGTTTCAGGAATCACATATGAAAGGGTTCTGGTTGACAGTTTTAGGACTCACATGTGAAAAGGTTTCTGGTTTGATCTTGTTTTAAGTAAAAATAGTGTCATCCAGAGAGTTTCCCCAAGACCAAGTATGTTATTATCAGGAAGGAGATTCAGGAGGCACCAGCTGGCCTGCTCTCTCTTCTATTGAGCTGCACAGTGGATGACAGAGGGGGAGGGAATCCCGGATGCCTGGGTCTCCTTCCTCATCCCCCCCTTTGAGATCCTCACCATTTTATAATATCAGTGAGAGGTCTCACTTTCATTCTTAATTTTTAGATTTTCTGAAGAAACTGATAATGTTTCATATGATATACTTGTGATGTCATTTTTGGCTGACTACAGCAGTGATGAATCCCCTAATCATTTGAAGGAAGAGGGGTAGTAGACAAGGGGGCAACAAACAAACACCTATTATTATTATAACACTTATGTTGAGGGTTTTGAATCCTCCCAAGGATGAGAACCAACCTTTGAATGAGGACTCAGGGTTAAATCCACGTCGTAGATGTACAGGCACATGTGCCAGTTTGGTCATGTGCCTCCACTGTTTGCCCCTGGTCATCTATGTGCAGACAACAGTTGGTTAGATTGAATTTTCTACAGACTCCTCCTTTGGCTGCTAGCAAATAATCTAGGGCCAGCTGGTTTTGATAAATCAATTTCTCATTTGAGTTTTTTTGTTGTGCTAAAAGGGACAGAGCTTTGCCTGTCTCATTAATGAGTATTTTCAAAACAGCCTGCAACAGGATGATCTGGTTGAGCATGTAAATAGGGGTCTGGTATCTCCATGAGCCATTCTCCACCCATGTGGCTGGCCCATAATACTCAATAATTCTGTCCAGTGGCCACTTATTATCTGTCTATTCCCCTACCTTTAGGTTTCTTCCACCTGTCTTATAGGAAGGAAGAGAGCTTAATGATGCCTATGACACAGACACCTGTCCATCTTATGGATTACACACCTTATATTGAGTACCATTATATAAACAGATTCTCTTCTGTGTCCCTGTACATTTATAAGAACTGTAGGACAAAAGAATGACAGTAACTTTTATGCCTTACCTGGTGTACATACTGAGGGCATTCTTTAAAATTAATGTTCCTACTGTACAAGTCCAAATACTAAGAAGAACAAGTCCTACGACGAATTTCCTCATGATTTGGCTGTGTGTGGACCAGCCAGCTTCCGGGATGTGGCTGGAGCAAGGCTTGTTGTCCTTTTTAAGGTGATTCTGCAGTCCTTGCCTTGGTCTAAGTCTCAGCTGTTGCTGGTTTCTTACAGGGCTGTGGTGGATTCAGGCTGGGATTCTCTCTACCTTCATGGCTGTGGGATTGGTCAGGATCAGGTCTGAGGTCCTTTCCATTGTGGCTTTAGAGGGGCTATACTCCCGTCCTTTATTCACACATGATTATCTAGTGAGAAAGGGTGAACTGGGGAGAAAAAGGCTTACAGGACATTTGTTATTTATTTAGGTTGAAGTATCCTAAGTGTTTCTCCCTAGAGCTGATAACTAGCATTCTAACTCAATCTCTCCCCACTCCTGAGGAGTTCCTAGGAGTGCCCAGAGTAGGAGAGGGGGCCTATGAAATAAGACTTCCTAGGGGAATATCCTATCTTCCTAGAGGGGGTGCATTGAATTTTGAATAATACCAAGGGAAGTGCCTGCACCCACTATAATCTTGTTTTCTGACACACTTTCCCTAAGTTGTTTTTGATGGTCCAGTTCATATTTTCCACTTTTCTGAAACTCTGAGGTTGGTAGGCAGCATGCAGTTTCCAGGTGATACCTAAGGCCTTTGCTGTTTTCTGGACTAAATCCACCACAAATGCTGGTCTGTTGTCTGATCCGATGCACAGTGGCAGTCCAAACCTAGGGATAAGATCTTGAAGCAGCACACGGATTACTTCATGGGCCCTTTTAGTCCCACCTAGAGTATGTGCACACCAGGACCAACAAATACTTATGTCCCCCACACTTGGACATTTCAGTAAAGTCTACCTGGAGATCTTTAAATGGAGCTGCTCCATAAGCTTGAATGCCAGCAAGAATAGTTGGGACCCTGCCTCACATTGTGTTGCTGACATGTAATGAAGGCATTGCTGTATCACAGTTTTAGTTAAGGCTGATAAGTGTAAGATGTAAAAGTACCAGCCCAGCATCTTTTCAAGTGACTCTTGACCTAAACGAGTGGTCTCATGTATGGCTTGTACAACCACTGTACATAGCAGGCCCTGGTATTTGGCAGGCTTACCAATGAGGTCTTTTGGTATTTATTAGAGTTACTGCTGTGTGGGGTACTTTGATATTTAAAATTTTCCTAGAGTTGAGACTACAAAATTTGATTGCCATTTTTTTTTTCTTTTTTTCTTTTCTTTTCTTTTTTGACGGTGTGAAAAGACTGTGCTAAATCGGCTAGCCCCAAAGCCAGGGCTGACAGAAGTTTTGCTTTTAGCTTCTGCCCCATTTAAAGGGTGTTTTGTTTTCTTTTTTTTTTTTCTTTTGTTACTTTGTGTAAGGGTTTGGCCAGCACTGGGAAGTTTAGAAATTTACAATTTACAAAACCCAGGCTCCCAGGAGCTCTTTTACCTGCTTTTAGTCTCAGGTTTTGTTACTTTGCAAATGGCTTGCTTCCTCTCTGCTTTTAGGCTGTGTTCCCCCTTCTAGATGGTGAGCCTTAGATACTGCATTTGCTTTTTGGCAAATCCGGGCTTTCCTTTTAGACACTTTATAGCCACAGTCCTCCAGGTGCAGAAGTAAGGCAGTTGTTTATGCACCCGACTGCCGTGGGGTGTCCCAACAGAAGGTTATCAGCATACGGGGTCAGTGTGCAAGCAAGAAGCTTCTAGGGGGCAGTCAAAGGCTGATGCCTCCCTAGTGATGATGAGAGAGTTTCTGAGCCCCTGGGAAGCTGGGTCCAGGTGTACTGAGTGGTTACACCTCCTTTTGGGTTTCTTCCATTGAAATGCAAATAGTTTTTGACCCTCCAAGGCCAGTCCAATGCTAAGGAAGTATTTTTTAAGTCCAATTAAGTGAACCAACTATCCGCTGCTGGCAATAATCCCAACAGCATGTATAAATTGGGTGCAAAGCCACGCAAACCCTGCATTGACCTGGGTGATAATATCAGTCCTCTGCTTCTGGCTAGGAAGTTTTCACCCTCCTTCCCAAGGGACAGTGAGAGCCTGGATGACCCCTGACTGAGGCAGTTTTAGCTGCAGGTAGTCTTTTTTTGTTGAATGGGATAGTGACCCTTGATTTGCACAATGGGTTTTGCCAGAGAAGCAGGGCAGGGGCAATTCATTAAGTACAAGAAAGTCTGTTCTCTTAATACCTTAATAGATTTAACAACACTGGCTTTGTTTTTTTGGATATGGGATTACAGGGCTGTTGTCCAGACCATGGGCTCTTTGGGGGCATATGAGTCTAGCCTGTCTCTCTTTTAGTCCAGTGGCCCTTCCATTAGATTGAACAGAGCCCCTTCATGCTCATTTGGATCCTCGTGCTTAGGATCATCCTGTTCCTCAGTTAACCGTGGACATTTTTTTTTCCAGTGTCCTACTTCTCGACAAAATGCACACTCATTGCGTTGCAGGCATGGGCAGGCAGACTGTGGGGCTTTCTAGGAACCCCCCTTTTCCAGCCCTCTAGGGGGCGCTCCTTTAATAGCAGCAGCAATCAAGACGGCATTTTGCCGAGCCTGAAGTTCCTCTTTCTTAGGATTTTCCCTCTGGCTTACCACCTCTCAGTTTACAAATACCTGGTTAGCTATTTCCAATAACTGTGAAGTATTCATGCACACAAGTCCTGCCTGTTTCTGCAATTTTCATCTAGTGTCTTCTGCACACTGACTGACTAATCCCATATTTATCATATGCTGATTTTCCGGGCTCTGAGGATCAAAAGGAGTGTACATGCGGTAAGCTTCACACAGTCTTTCATAGAATTGGGTAGGGCTTTCCTCTTTTCCTTGAAGAACCTCAGAGACTTTATTAATGTTTGTAACTTTCTGGGTCTCTTTTTTTAATCCTTCCAGCAAGGCTTCTCTGTACTGGATTAGCCTTTGCATGCCCTCTGGGGTGGTTGGATCCCACTGGGGGTCAGTTCCTGGTAACTGGACCCTGACATACTCCTGGGGGTTCTGGTAATCTGCAGGAACATGCTCCTCCAGCCAATTAGAAGTGGCTTGGAGTAGTCTCCACCTTTTGTCCCTGTTAAAAAGATGCATAGGCAGCTGATGGCAATCAGCCCAAATGGGGTTATGAGTCTGAATAATAGTTTGCAGTAGATCAATGAGAGCTTGGGGTTTTTCGGTATAAGACAGGTTGTTATTTTTCCAATTGATAAGATTAGCTGAGGTGAATGGCAGGTATGTGAAAACATGCCTTTCTACCATGTGGCTGTCCTTGTCCACTCCCGTGTACCTCTGATCTCTTAAAGGCATCTGCACCCCGGCCTTGGGTCACAGATGGGCTGCCAGAGAGGGAGTTCCTTCCAGGAAGCAGGCAGCAATAGGTGTAGTTTTTCCACACTGTTTTGTCTGCTCTGGAGGATTTAGGGGTATGCAGCCCTGGTGGAGATGCTGAGGCTGCTGGCCCAGGGGCAGGGAGTCCTTGAGGAGGAGGAGGAGGAGGCATTATTGGCAAAAACTCTTCTGCCACTGGGTTGACCAAAACCTTGGGAGTCCACTTTTCTCAGTGGCGAGGGGGATAGTGGTTTCTAGCAGTCTGTCCCTTGGCTACTAAAAAAGTCACTGCCTGCTCTCTTAGCCACTTCAGAGGGTTTAACACTAACTGCAACCACCAGTCTATATATGGAAATTGATCTAGGTGTTCTAGCTCGCCGTATACACCTCATGTGTTACTTTGGAGACAAGGGACCTGTCTAGGGTCCCCTCTGGGGGCCAACCACCCTAAATGCTGGCCAATCTTCCCTACTTAAAACCCTTAATTTCTCTGGTGTCATAGTTACTTTATAATTCCCACTAAACCCCTTCTTGAAATTTTTCAGTATGGTTTCCAAAGGGGTGGAATGGCTATGGGAGTGACCCATATTAACACTTCAAAGAAACAATTCCCACAGTTAGGAGAGTGTTAGTTCACTCACAGCAGTTCCCAGTTCCTGCCTAGCAAGAGGCAGCATGGAGCACTCTCCGATTTACATTCACTTCAATCCTTTTACAACGCCCAGAGGCTTCTTTACTCAACCTTTTGTGGCTGTCTCTAATTCTTACAAATTGCTCGACGCATGAGGCCCTTCCCAATGAGCCCGATATCTTTTATGACTGATGAGTCCGGTTGGACACATTGACACACACAGACACACCTCCAATCGCTCTCCTTCCAATTCAAAACCATAAGCAAAAAGCTTCCAAGGTTAGTTACAGAGAGAGCTACCTTCAAAAATGCCAATCTGGCACCCATGGGTGACTAGGCCACACTTCCACCCAAAATGGGGTGGGCTACTTTCCTGGGTTCAATCTTACCAAATTCAATTGTGAGACTTCCCCAAATACTCATTCCTCCTTGGTGTTCAGCCACTGGGTGGATCCGCACTGCAGGGCCTCCCTGCTCCTCTCTGGTGAGGCTTTTCCATCAGACAAATACTGCCCAGGAGCACCCTCAGGATGCATCACCCCAGTGAGCAGGAGCCCCCCTGCAGAGATGCTCCACAGGGCTAGGCAAACCACCTGAGAGACTTTTTCCCCCATCTGCTATTCAAGACTCACTTCCCGGCCAACACACCAAAAATGTAGCAGGAGCAGCCATGGGAAATGGATCTCTTGAACACCGAATAAAGGAAGGAGGAGTTTGGCCGGGAGACCAGGCAGTAATTTGTTGAAAACCCAGCTTCTCTATCAAAGGAAGGTTCTGCCTTTATATAGGCTCATACTTTAGATGTTACACGTGGAACAATCTTAGGTTTATAGCTTTAGAAATCACATATGAAAGGGTTCTGGTTTACAGTTTTAGGACTCACATGTGAAAAGGTTTCTGTTTACAGTTTCAGGAATCACATATGAAAGGGTTCTGGTTTACAGTTTTAGGACTCACATGTGAAAAGGTTTCTGTTTACAGTTTCAGGAATCGCATATGAAAGGGTTCTGGTTGACAGTTTTAGGACTCACATGTGAAAAGGTTTCTGGTTTGATCTTGTTTTAAGTAAAAATAGTGTCATCCAGAGAGTTTCCCCAAGACCAAGCATGTTATTTTCAGGAAGGAGATTCAGGAGGTGCCAGCTGGCCTGCTCTCTCTTCTATTGAGCTGCACAGTGGATGACAGAGGGGGAGGGAATCCCATATGCTTGGGTCTCCTTCCTCAAAAGGATCTTAGGTTTACAGCCTTAGATATCACACATGAGAGGGTCTTAGGTTTACAGTCTTAGGAATTACATGTGAAAGGTTTCGGTCTCTGGATGGAGGAGTAGGGTGGGGGTTTGATCTTGTTTAAGTAAAAACAATGTCTTCCAGAGAGACTTCCCCATACCATGCCTGCTATTTACAGGAAGGTGATTCAGGAGGTGCTAGTCGACCAGCCTTTTATTGAAAAGCAGTGTGGAAGTCAAGGGGGAGGTGATCCTAGATGCTTGGGTCTCCTTCCTCAATAAGTTCTCATCATTTAGGTCCCATCTATAAGTGAGAATATAAGGGTATTTGGTTTTCTGTTCCTGCATTAGTTTATTGAGGATGAAAGCCTCCAGCTTCATCCATGTTCCCAAAAAAGACATGATCTTATTCTTTTATATGGATGCATAGTTCTTTTTATGGTGTATATATACCACATTTTCTTTATTCAATGTGTTATTGATGGGCATTTAGGTTGATTCCATGTCTTTGCTACTGTGAGTAGTGCTGCAATGAACATTTGTGTGAATGTATCTTTATAGAAGAATAATTTATATTCTTCTGAGTATGTACATACCCAGTAATGGAATTGCTGGGGTGAATGGTAGTTCTGCTTTTAGCTCTTTGAGGAACCAACCATACACAATGGTTGAACTAATTTACTCGCTCACCAACAGTGTATAAGTGTTCCCTATTCTCTACAACCTCACCAGTGTCTGTTACTTTCTGACTTTTTAGTAATAGCCATTCTGACCGGTGTAAAATGGTATCTTATTGTAGTGTTGCATTTTTCTAGTGATCAGTCATATTGAGCTTTTTTGTTTCTTTATGTTTCTTGGCTGCATATGTCTTCTTTCAAAAAGTGTCTGCTCATTTCCTTTGCCCACATTTTAATGGGGTTGTTTGTTTTTCTCTTGTAAATATGTTTAAATTCTTTGCAGATGTTGGATGTTAGACTTTGTCAGATGTATACTTGCAAAATTTTTCTCCCATTCTGTAGGCTGTTTACTCTGTTGATAGTTTATTTTGCTGTGCAGAAGCTCTTACATTTAATTGGATCCCACTTGTCAATTTTTGCTATTGTTGTGATTGTTTTTGGGGTCCTTGTCATAAAATCTTTGACTGTTCCAATGTCCAGGATGGTAATGCTTCAATTGTCTTCCAGGATTTTTATAGTTTGGGGTTTTACATTTAAGTCTTTAATCCATCTTGAGTTGATTTTTATATATGGCATAACAAAGGGTTCCAGCTTTCATTTTCTGCATGTGGCTAGCCAGTTCTCCCAGAACCATTTATTGAATAGGGAGTCTTTTCTTCCTTGCTTGTTTTTGTCAGCTTTGTCAAAGATCAAGTGGTTGGAGGTGTGCAGCCTTATTTTTGGATGTTCTATTCTGTTCCATTGGATTATGTGCCTGTTTTACATGAGGACCATGCTGTTTTGGTTACCATAGCCATGTTGTATAGTTTGAAGTTGGGAAAGTGACGTCTTCAACTTTGTTCTTTTTTCTTAGTATTGTCTTGGCTATTCAGGCTCACTTTTGTTTCCATATAACTTAAACAAAATTTTTTTTTTCTAGTTCTGTGAAGAATGTCATTTGTAGTTTGATAGGAATAGCATTGAATTTGGAAATTGCTTTGGGCAGTATGGTCATTTTAATGATATTGATTCATGCTGTCTATTGGAATGGAATGTTTTTTTCCATTTGTTTGTGGTTTCTTTGATTTCTCTGAGCAGTGTTTTTTATACTTATTATAGAGAGTATTACCCTCCCTGAAGAGCTGTTTAGGAGAAGAAATACAGGCTTCCTGTCTTAAGAGTACTGCTTCACTTTTGGAGCAGAGAGCAGGCTATTTTAAAAGGGCACTTGGCATGGGTGGCAGGAAGGGGAGGATGTGAGCAGGTACAGGTTTCATACTTACTTTGGTACCTTCCCTACCAGGGAGTCAAGTTGGCATCTTTGAGTCAAGGGCAGAACTAGGTTGTAAAGGTTACTGAAATTCTCCAGGAGAGGGTTTCATAGCAGGCATACTTTGGGGTGTAAATTGGCCATTGTCTCTTGAGGCAAACTCCTGGTGGGTGAGGGTTTTGTTCTGGAGCTTCGAAGCACAGTCAGATGAACTTGTCCTGTAAACAGTGTCTGATGACAGGGAAATAAAAGGTTATAATTGCAATTTGAAAGGGCTAAGTAGGAAGGAGGGGGAAGGGAGAAATGGAGGAAAGTGAAAAAGTGATTTAAATGAAAGTGAAAAAGCTTTCTTTTTCTTGGAAAAATGGGGGTACTTTGTAACATTCTCAGAGACTGAGTAAGAACTGTAGCTTCCTGAATGTTCCTGAAAATCCTCTGATGGCTTGCTGAAAAATTAACTCACAAAAGGAGGAAAGGTACATCATTAATAGGAGGAAAGGTACACAAATTTACTTAACTGGTATAGAAGGTAACCTTCAGAAAGTAGACCCAACTCCTTAATGAAGTCCAGAAGTATATATACCACCTTGAGGCTATAGAAAGTACACGGGCTCAGAGCATGGCAAAAACAAGAGGTTACAATGGTATACCAGGTTATAGTGGGAAGACATATTATGAGTGGAGGAGAGGAGACTTGGCTAGCAATGTTGATCTTGTTATGTAGATGAAACCACACAGAAAGCAGTCTTCAGAAAGAATTGATGGTAAATGTTTCCTTCAGATTTTTAAAGGCGTCAGTTAATCTCTCCTAGATTCAGACAAGAGAAGGTCTGGGTGTATTAACAAAAATTCTCTAAAGATGCAAATTTCCTTCACAAAAGGCAACTTTGCAGGGCCACTTTAGTCTTCTGGCCCCATGGCAGCCATCTCAAAATACATTAAAAAATATATTTGGGGTAAAATATTTTGGTTTCCTTCAGAGATATTGTACAACACCTCAATTTTGAAATTTTTGTGTGCACAACTGTAAGAGAATAAATTTTTGTTAGCTTAAATCATCCAGGTTTTGGTACTTTGGTATTTTTGGTACAGCCCTTAAAAACAAATACAGTCCCTAAGAGTCTCTACCCTATAGTTCAAAAACTCATAAATGTGGTATTACTCCTGTGATTGTGTTATGTTATATGGTATAATCTTAAAAAGAAGAGATGGTCTGGTCAGTCCTAATCTAATAACTGAAATATTTAGAAGCAGAGAAATTTCTCTGTCTGGTAGCCAAGGGAGCAATGCAGAAGGAGAAATCAAAAGGATTCAAAAGACTCAAAGAATCAGAAGGATTTGGCATGCCATTGCTGACTTAAAGATTGAGTGGGGCAAGTGATAAGGAATACAGGGGATATTTAGAAGCTAAAAGCAGTCCCTAGCTCATAGCCATCAAGAAAATGGGGGGCTCGGATCTACAGCCAGAGGAACTGGATTCTATAAACAACCTTGATGAACTCAAAGAGACTCTTCCCCAGATTCTCCAGATAAGACCTAGCTGAAGCATATTTTGGTTTTAACCTTGTGAGAACCTGAGGAGAAAATGTAGCTGAGCTTGCCCAGATTTCTGATTTAGAGGACTAAAGATAAGAAATGAGTGTTGTTTTAAGCCACAAGTTTGTGGTAGTTTGTTATGCAGAAAGACAACACGGATATATTCCCTTCTGAGGTACCAGCGACAGCCGCCTTGTCCTCAGAGGTCTGAGTACCAGCTCTGACAGTTCCTTCCTCTAAGCTCCTGTGGTTCCAACAACAGCTATGCAGTGCTCTGTCGGTTCTGTGGGTGCTTCCTCCAAGCTTCCAGTTTCTGAAAAATGTCCAGTTTCTGAAAAATGTCCCCATTTTTCCCATGTTTCCTCTATCCTTAAGGGTGGTAGTTGTTTTCTTCTGTGTTTTCTCTGTGTTAGCTCAATATTTTCTTTACGATTTTACTGAAAGTATCTTTGCAAAAATTACAACAGTGAAAAAAATCTGACCTAACCCACTTCATTTGCTTCTAGCCTCTAAATTGCCCTATTTATTTCTGAGTTTAGGCTGAGCTAACTACAGGAGGAATTTATAGTTTATCGTTGTTTCTTTTTTTCTTTGTTTGTTGAGACACAATCTCACCCTATTGCCCAAACTGGAGTACAGTGGCCTGATCATGGCTCACTCTAGCCTTACATCTTGGGCTCAATGATCCCCCACCTTAGCCTCCTGAGTAGATGGGGCTACAGACACATATCATCATACCTGTCTCAAACTCCTGGGCTCAAGCAATTTGCCTGCTCCTGCCTCCCAGACTGCTAGACTGCTAGGATTACAGGAGTGAGCCTTCATGCTCTGCCTAGTTTATAATTCAACTTTAAAACAAAGATGATAACAGCCTTTCTCTAAACAAACCCCTTCTTGCTTAGGGACCAGGCTGCCTTTGTAAAACCAATGAATTAGCTACAAGATTAGAAATTATGACTCAGCATCCAGTGGTTGTGAGATTCCTAATCTCCCTTATTCATCCTATAGCTAACATAATGATTGTAAAACCTAAGATTAGTGTGACAGGTATGTTTTTAGACCCTGCGTTCTGATGGACCAGCTAGTATTGTAACGAGGGAGGCAGTGGGGTTGTCCCAAAGATGCTCCCAGTTCCCCATCTGAGGTCCTTGGCCTCTCTTACCTGGAAGAATGGAGAAAGGGGCCTCGGAGGTGGGGTGAGCTTACCATTAGAATAATTATCATGGACCCAGGGAGTTTTGCAGAAAAGTGATTTATTAGGCAGAGAGAGAAAGAAAAAGAGAGCTCCCATGCTGCTGTGGGAGGGGAATCTGGAGAAGGAATCCATATAGGTAAGGAACAGTGGAATTTTAACCCTGGAGTTATTCCCTCCTCATTCATACTCTCCTCCCATGAGAGGAGTTCTTTCAAACTTCCTCTGGAGTGATTGATCTTTGACTCTGATACCGGATTGGCTGCTTGGTCCACAGCAGAGCCCTCTTCTTCCAGAGCTTTCCTGGGCTTTTTGGACAAAGAAGCCCACCTGAATTCCTCTACCTAGCCCTGGGAAATGTAGACAAAGACTTTATGTGCCCGGATGGGGGCATGGATGGGGGTGTGGATGGACGCTTGGTGCTGGGAAACTTTTGCCTTTGAAACCATACCCCTCGTTGACTCTGGAAGAGAAGTTTTTTTTCTTAACACAGTCCCTCAGTACCAGCCAGATTGGTAAACTTGCTCATTCTGTCTTGTGGCCCCCACCCAGAAACTAAGCACAAGACGACAAGCTCTGCCTCCCTATGATGTCATCCGCAGCCAGCCCAGTCAGCACTCCCCATTTCCCAGCTCCCTGACAGCTGAACTATGTTTAAAAACCTCTGGCCTCTGAATTTTCAGGGAGGCTAATTTGAGTAATAATAAAACTCAGGCTCTCATTTAGCTATTCCATGTGTATTAAACTCTTTCTCTACTGCAATTCTCCTATCTTAATAAATCACCTCTATCTGGGCAGTGGGCAAGATGAACCCATCAGGTGGTTACATTACTCTCTACCAGTGCCTATTTAACTAATTCCTTTTATTAAATTATTTCGGTTAATATAAAGATTGCTGTTTCTGTGTGCCTGCTTGGGCCCTCACACACCCTAAGCCTCATATAGTTGGCTCCTTTTATCATTCCCTCTGACAAAAAAAGTATTACCTAATCTACAGTAATAACCCAGGCACTCTCTACCATAGCACCTACATGAGTTATATTAATAGGTTATTCTCTATTGAATAGTTTGCTGGTCTGTTCTCTCCATTGATTGGTTTTATCATCTCTATCTTTTCACAAGAATGAAAGCTATGCACAGGAAGAAATGCTGTTTCTTTGAATGCAGTTGCTTGTGTACATGTACACTGTAATTAACAGTAGTGAGGGCAAAGGGATAATCATGTGTTTCAAAATCTTAACACAAATTTAGAGTAGGTCAGATTCAGCTTCTCTAACAGGGTTAGATCTGAAAAATCAACTTGAATCCCAAGGCAGGCAAAAATATTGGGCCAAATAATAAATCCTGAATTTCTCTGGCTTAGCATTTATCAAAGTGGGTCTTAAATAATAGTTTAGGAAATTATGGGTATAATATATTCATTTACCAATTCAGAATGCACATTGTTTGACATTCATTAAATAATATAAGAATTTCAAATTAAAAAGTTTGTAATTAAAAAGCTTTTGTTGCTTACTTTGTTTCAGCCTCTTCTAAAAAGGTATTGAAATTAAAATTCTTTGTAAAATAAAACATTGGAATTGGAGGAAAATAATATTATATATTACTGCGAATATTAATAGCCTCTCAAAATTTTGTGTAAGTTCAAAGTAAATACGTACTTATAGAAATAGTGCTTGCTCTTAGACTACAATGCATAATAGAGCGTGGATCAGATAGACTATATAATTGCTTGAAAGATAATTCTATCCGAAGCAATTCAATTTTTTTTCTTACTTCAATCTAATAAGCTTGATAAGTATAAAATCTTCATTTCTCTATGGGTTGCAAAGACACAGCCTTAACTGACTCTTTATATAATCATCACCAAGTAATTATATTCCAGCTGGATGCTTTGTGACTCTCCTTTGACCACAAATTAGTTTGCACAAAATGACAAGAGTCATATTGTGTAGCAGCTTTTATTACTGCCAGTCACTGACATGTAAATGAGAACAATGAACATATTTTGAACAAGAATTGTGCTGTTATCTGGAAGGCCAAATAAAAAACTGCCTAGCCACAAATGTTTAAATGATTATTTCAGACATATTTTTTTCTTGACAATTAACTACAGTAATGTAGTTAATTGCTGGCAGTACTTTTACATGTATTACCTGCTCATAAAATATTTTTCATCCCATTTTCTCCCCCTTGATTAAGTAGAGTTTACCTGTGAACTATCAATAATTAAATTAATAGCTCCAGGCTGGGGATCATCATACTGAGCCTTTTCCTTACTTCAGATGTTACAAGACTAATTTGAGTACTTTACAAGACTTTGGAGAATAAGGGAAGCAACTAATATTCCTCAAGATTATCACAGGCAAAAAAAAAGCCCTGAAACCTCGACTCTGCTTTTCAAAACCATATATTTTATGAGCTCTATTTTTCTTGTACAGGAAAAAAACAATCAACTAGTAATTCTTTCATAAATGCAAATTCTCAGTTATATATTCTGATATAGTAAAAACAAATTAATCATCTTCCAAATAACTATTTAAATATCATATCATGGAAAATAAAACATAAAAGCAAATTTTATTTCTAAAAAAATTTATATTAAAAACATAACAAATAGGCTAAAGCAACAAATGACAAAGATGTGGGTATAAAAGCATACAGCAAGTGCTAGCAACAAAGCAATTAAGTAAGTAAACATAGAACTGTTTAGAATTATTATATTGAATTTAGATGGAAAGTTTTAATATCAATTATCTTACTGTGTGATGATATAAAACACTGGAATCTTTTTTTTTTTTTTTTTTTTTTTTTTACTTAAGTGGATACTCAATTAAATACAGTTTACTGAAAATATTGGTGGAAATGAAGGATATTTGTAATTTGAAAATCAAACAAATTAAATAGTGCTAAATAATACAATACACACAATTAGAAAACACATGTCAACTTTAAAGTCACATACTCATAACATCAGTTTAATATTTATGTGAAGAATAACATGATTGAACACATGACAAAGATTTGCATTAGCATCATATTTAGTGTAGACATGTAGAAATTAAAAATTACAAAAAGTAAATGCCATATGAAATCAAAGGTAAATAGATAATTTCATTGCTTTAATTGTAAAAGTTTACTGTAGTACTTCATGTTCTCAAAAGAAAAAGAAAAATACTGTGTCCAAATATTTAATGTATTTTTGTAAGTCTGCACAGTCTTTGCTAAACTGGGGTTCACAAATGTTGATGGATCTTTTATAAATTTATGTTAAATACCTATCTCTGCATTTTAAAAAAATAATAATTACCTCTGCATTTTGAAAATAATAATTTGTAAGTAGGAAAGATACTTTAGATAATTTATCACTCTATCCTTCTGTTTCTCTTATAAATTTTTATTTTTCAAAAATCAAGTTCTGATATAATAGAACATACTAATCAAGACTATATTCCACTTTTATCTTTTGAAGTTAAAGTTTCCCTTTTCACTTCTTATACAGAACTCTGAACATGCATGTTTCTTATAATCTATATGTATGAATTTTTACTTTTTTCTTACTTTTAAAAATCATTTGTTCTTTTCATCCATTGATGCTATGACTTTTCTATACTCTCTTAACATTTTTCTGCAAAGACATTACTTAGTTCTCTAAGTCATATAATGAGACAAATTTAACTTCCCGCTTTGTCACTGAATTAATAAGAGGATATAAGCAAAAGAATGCCGAGATGTTGTGCCCTAGAATTAGAAAGAGAACTATTCTTTTCTGCAACATTTTGGACCCCCTAATGTTCAGAGAGTAAGAATTTAAGAAGACAATAAAGGAGTTAATTGCAATAGTCAAGATGGGAAGTGATTAAAACATTTAATGGAACCATTTCATGATTGTATCTATTGTCACAGTACTTCTAATTCTTACAAGCATCCTTTGTAAGACATGTACGAAAAATAAAAATGCATGGTTCAATATTTTATTTTAATTGCTTCCAATTTTAATTTTCTAAAATATAACCACATGATGATTTGTAATGTACAGCATATGTGCTCTGTCTTATCTTCAAAATTGTCTCTCCTGTGACTATTCATTCTCTCTATCTGTACCTCACATCAACCAAAAAAAAAAAAAAAAAATCTAATATAAGACTGAACATGTATACTTTAACACAAACAACTTTATAGAACTGGGTTTTGAAATTTAATAAAAGGAAGATATAACATCAATTTTTAACCAACTTATAACCAAGTTATAAGTTCATGGTAAACTAATAAATAAATAAATAATATCAAAACATTTCATATGTAAGGGAAAGGAAAAAAGGAACATTTGATCAAAGAGTTAAATAAAATGAAGGGAAAAGTCAATGCAAGTAAGCTAAGAAAAGAACTATAAGGCCCTATGTTAATTGTGCTCAGAATAACTTTTTTTAAAAGTTCTATTAAGATAGTGTTGAGTTTTTAATATTCACTTCTATTAATATTATTATGAATGTGCACACGGTGTTTTCTGTGTCAGAGATAGAGTTCTTATCACTTTGAGTATATAGGTGTGCCAGCTCCCCCTTGTTCCAGTACTTATCTTTATTGTGACACAGTGAAAGCTAATGGGATTTTTTTTCCTGTATAAATATCCAGACACTCTAGAGGTGAGGGACAATGAAAAATAATTTTCCACCCTGCTTTTAAAGAAGAAAAAGGCAGACGGGCGCAGTGGCTCACGCCTGTAATCCCAGCACTTTGGGAGGCCGAGGAGGGCAGATCACGAGGTCAAGAGACCGAGACCATACTGGCCAACATGGCGAAATCCCGTCTCTACTTAAAAAATACAAAAATTAGCTGGGCGTGGTGGTGAGTGCCTATAGTCCCAGCTACTTGGGAGGCTAAGGCAGGAGAATTGTTTGAACCCGGGAGGCGGAGGTTGCAGTAAGCCAAGATTGCGCCACTGCACTCCAGCCTGGCGCCTGGCGACAGAGCAAAACTCTGTCTCAAAACAAAGAAAGAAAGAAAGAAGAAGAAAAAGGCATCTCTGCTCCTGAAATTGTCTCCTCCTTACTCCAGCTCTCTCCAGGAGCCAGACAGCCCCATATCTCTTTTCTGACCTGAACATGGTTTTGAGTTCTGGAGTTTCATTTCTTTTAGCCGTTAAATTCCTAGAGAAATAATGCCCCAGTCTCCCAGGCACCTTGGTGCTTAACTGAGGGACCAAGTCCAGAATGTAACCATTTGACTTTCTGGGGTAGGTAAGTTTGATAATCTGTTTGGAGCAGAGCACTTAATTAGACAAATGGCTATGATATAATTCCAATGGTTAACAAGAGAATTGAAAGCAAGCATTGTCTGTCTTTATAGCATATGTGTTTCTGTGGATTAGAAAGGTGGAGTTTTTTACAGGAAGAATGAGAAAAACAAAACAAAAAAGCTTTTTTTCTCCAGATGGTCAAATTTCTGCGATAGCCATTATGACCAACTTTCATGGGCATAAAAGAAAGTATTTGCATTCAAGGTATTTATAATTTCATAGCGGCCTTGAAGAATAAAAAGCCTTTTTAAAATAAGACTGAATATGCACACTTTAACACAAATAAGTTTATAGAACTGTGTTTTGAAGTTTAATAGGAGGAGATATAACATCAATTTGTAATAAACAAAATATTTGAAAAAAGTGATATTTGACCTGATTCTTAAATATTTGATAAAATTCAAGAAGGCAAATTTTGTAAAAGGGGTACATTCCAGTTACAGCAATCTACAGAGATAAGTTTTATAAGAAATCATAGTATGATACGATTTACATATTATGATGCAATACTATGCTTATTATGCATATTATTTTGTATTGACCTATACTGGTCCAATTAAACTCCTATTTTTTATTTTTTCATACAACACATGAGTATTTTTTTAATATCCACCATGCAACAGGAATCATTCTAGGTAATCGGAAATGGAAAAAATAAAAACATGTAACTAAAATTTCATCAATTTAATTAATTACTATATATTGTATGGACACACAGTATCATATAAAGTAAAATAGAATAAGTAAACAGTGATATATTGCATAAAACGATTAAGGAGGCTTCTTTGCTGGGGTGACATTGACTATTTAATGAAAACCCTAAATAAAACCATTAGGAAAGTTCTCTAAGTAACAAAGAAGAGGGTAACAGTGTACACAGACACACTAGAGACTTCACATATATTAATGCGGGGCGAAGAGGGAACACTTCTGCTCTGCCCACTGAAAATGAACTGACAATAAGCAAATTAATAGGAGAAAAATACAAATTTATTAATGTGCAGATGGACAGGGAGTCCTGCAAATATGAGACTCAAAGAAGAGTCAGATGACTGAAATGTTTATACCCTACAGAAAGGAATACAGGCTTGAAGCAGGGCAACAGGTTGTGGGAGAGAGAGACAAGGAAAGACATGGTGAGCGAAGAATGTCTTCTTATGCATATGAAAATCTTCCAAGTAATCTCTGAACTTCCCTAAGAGAGAAGAAATGGTAGCCTGTCTCATCAAAGTTTCTGTCAGACCTTTAAAAGTGTCAGACTTTTAGAGGGTTTTTTTTTTTTTTTTTTTTTTTTTTTTGCCTGTGAGTTAATCCTTCCTAGATCCAGGAAAGGAAGATAAGGGGGTCCTCAGAGAAAGCTTGTTTGTATCCACTTTTTATTTCCCTAATGTAGATTTCTTGTGCAGATGCAAATCCCTACAGAAGACAGCTTTACAGGGCTATTTCTGTGTTTGCAGAAACTCTGAATAGCCATCTTGAAATATGCCAAAGAAGTATATTTTGGGTTGGCATATTTTGGTTTCCTTCACTAGTAAGCTCTTTTCCTAATAGTGAAAAAACTCAGCTTTTGAACAAACATGATATTCACTCTGATGAATCTATACCGAAATAGTGATAATTTGTTTTTTCAACAGCTTTATTAAGATATAATTCACATATACTACAATTTACCCATGTAAAATGCATAATTTTATTTTAATATTTCACAAAGTTGTACATTATAATCATAATCAAATATAGTACATTTTATTTCCCCAAAACAAATCCTGTGCCACTAAGTCATCAGCCCCCATCCTGCTCTGCCCTAGGCAACCACTAATCTATGATCTGTCTTCATAGAATTGCCTATTCTGAATATATTGTATAAGTGAAATTATACAAGAAGTTGCCCTTCTCAACTGGCTGCCTTCACTAAGCACAGTGTATTAAGGTTAACACATGTTGTAGTATATATTGGTACTTCATCTTTCTTTCTTGATGAATAATATTTCGTTGTATGGATATACTGCATTTTATTTATTTATTTATATATTTATTTATTTATTTATTTATTTTGAGACGGAGTTTCGCTCTTGTTACCCAGGCTGGAGTGCAATGGTGCGATCTCGGCTCACCGCAACCTCTGCCTCCTGGGTTCAGGCAATTCTCCTGCTTCAGCCTCCTGAGTAGCTGGGATTACTGGCACACGCCACTATGCCCAGCTAATTTTTTGTATTTTTAGTAGAGACGGGGTTTCACCATGTTGATCAGGATGGTCTCGATATCTTGACCTCAGGTGATCCACCCGCCTCAGTCTCCCAAAGTGCTGGGATTATAGGCTTGAGCCACCGCACCCGGCCTACTACATTTTATTTATTCATTAATCTGTAAATGGGCATCTGGACTATTTCAACCTATTGGTCATTACATATAATGCTTCTGTAAACATTGATTTATAAGTTTCTGTATGAAAGGATGTTTTCACTATGCAGCTATATACCTTGGAGTGGAATGATGGATCACATGATGACTTTACATTTAACTTTTTGAGAAACTGCTGGACTATTTTTTAATGTAAAGCCTGCACCACTCTGCATTCCTACAAGCAGTCTAGGAGGGTTCCAACTCCTCCATATCCTCAATCACATGTGGAATAAATTGCCTTTTTGATTATAGCCATCCTAGTGGATATGGAGTGGTTTCTTGTTGCTTTGATTTGTATTTGCCTCTTAGACTGTGATATTGACCATCTTTTATGTCCTGTGGACAATTTATGTATTTACTTTGGGGAAATCTCTATTTTGATCCTTTGACTATTTTTAAATTTTAATTTAATTTAACTCTGTTTTATTGTGGTGAAAACATTTAAAATGTAGTCCACTCTCTTCCAATTTTTAGTGTATAATACATTATTGTAGACTCCAAGTTCAATGTTATATAGCAGATCTCCAGAGCTTATTCATCTTACTCAATTAAAAATTTATGCTCATTGATTAGTAACTCTAAAGTTCTCCTTCCCTAACCCATGAAAACCACTCTCTGATTCTATGAATTTGACTATTTTAGATATTCATATAAATTGAATCATTCAGTATTTGTCTTTCTGTCATTGGCTTATTTCACTTAGCAAAATATGCTCAAAGTTGATCCATGTTGTGGCATATTACAGAATTCCTTTATATGTCTGAAGTGTTTCATTGTATGTATATACCACTTCATTTTATACATTCATCTATCAATGAACACTTAGGCTATTGAACATCTTGACTATTTTGAATAGTCTGCAGTGAACACAGGAGTGCTAATATTGCTTCAAAATCCTAATATTAATTGTTTTGAGTAAGTACCTAGAAGTGACATTGCTGGATCATATGGCAGATTTATATTTAATTTAAAAATATAAACACTGGGAGGCTGAGGTGGGTGGATCACAAGGTCAGGAGTTTGAGACCAACCTGGCCAACATCATGAAAACTTGTCTCTACTAAAAATACAAAAATTAGCTGGGCATGGTGACATGCATCTGTAATCCCAGCTACTTGGGAGGCTGAAGCAGGAGAATGGCTTGAACCCAGGAGGCAAAGGTTGTGGTGAGCCATCGTGCCACTGCACTCCAGTCTGGCAACAGAGCAAGACTCTGTCTCAAAAATAAAATAAAATAAAATAAAATAAAATAAAATAAAATAAAATAAAATAAAATAATAAAATAAAAATAAAACGTCATATTGTTTTTCATAATAGCTGAAAAATTTTGCATTTCTACAAGCAGTGTGCAAGGATTCTAATATTTCCACAACCTCACAACACTTGTCTTTTGTTTCTTTTCTATTAGTGGCCATTCTGATAGGTATGAGGTGATATGTCATTGTGGTTTTGATATGTATTATTTTGTGGTTAGTAACGTTGACCATCTTTTTATATCTCTGCTTTATATACTTCTTTGGAGAAATGTCTATTTAAATTCTGTGCCCATTTTAAAATCAGGTTATTTAGGTGTGTTTCTTTGCTGCTTTGCTAGTGAGATATAAGTGTTTGTTATACATTTTGGAAATCAATCCCTTATTAGATACACGGTTTACAAATATTTCTCCATAGGGAACTTTTTCATTCTTGATTTTTTCTTTAGCTATGCAGATTTGCTTTTTTAGTTTGATGACTTTTTTATTTTGTTTTCATTGCCTGTGCTTTTGACATCATATCCATAAAATTATTACCAAGAGCAATATCATGAAGCTGTTCGCCTATGTTTATTATATGAGTTTTATAATATGGAATTTTATGTTTATCTTTTTAATTTATTTTGAACTGATTTTTGTGTATGGTGTAACATAAGGGTCTAATGTCATTCATTTACATGTGGGTATTCAACTTTTCAAACATCCTTTGTTGAAGACACTCTCTTTTTTTTATTGTATATTCTTGCTTCCTTCTTGAAGATCAGTTGACTGTGTATGTGTAGATTTATTTCAATGCTCTCTGTTTTATTCTATTGGTCTATATGTCTGATTTTATGTTAATGCCTTACTGTTTTGATTACTTTAGCTTTTTAATATACTGTGAAATCAGGAAGTGCAATGATTTTAGCTTTGTTCTTTCTCCAGATTGATTTGGCTATTTGTAGGTTTTTTTACAGTTCCATGTGAATTTTAAATTCTTTTTCACTTTCTTTAAAATGCCATTGGGAATTTGATAGGTACTGCATTAAATCTATGGATCACTTTGGGTAGAATGGATATTACTAGTAATAGTAAGCCTTCCAATCCTTGAACATTGGATGCTTTTTCATTTGTGCCTTATTTAATGCCTTTCATCAGTGTCGTGCAGTTTTTACTATACAAGTCTTTCATCTTCTTCATTAGGTTTATGTTGAGGTATTTTATCCCATGTGATTGTAAATTAAATTGTTTTCCTAGTTTCCTTTTCAGGTTTTTGTTAGTGTATAGATATACAACTCACTAATTCATGTTGTGTTTGAATCATGCAACTTTATTGAATCATTTATTAGTCCTAAATTCAAGCCACATAGTAATTCTATGAAATTATCATACTGCTCCCATTGTTTCCTTGTTGGTGAATATCCAGGTTGGTTTTACTATTTTTTTCAGTCAAAAAATGTTGCAAAAAATATTTTACATATAATTTGACACGTGTATAGAAGACATTCACACATATCTATAGGAAACATTCCTGAAAGTTGAATTAGTAGGTCAGAAGGCATGCATGTTTTAAATTTAAATGTTATTTTAAAATGAAAAACACATCAGATTAATTTAATGTTATCGTGTAACTATGTAAAAAACATAAATTATTATTCTTGCTTATTCATGTTTATTTTTATTTTCTTTCCTAATAAATATGCTTCTGGTATAAAGTTCCCTTTCTCTAGCAATATTAAATCCTGTTAAAGTTACATATAAAATATTTGTTTAAGATTTCAAATCCTAAACTGTTAGTAATTTTACAAGCTGTTCTGGAAAAAACTTTATGATCATCTACATTTTACGAAAAATGCATATTTTCATCTTCTTTAAAAGATATGAATCCCACGCTCTGATAAATTCTTTAAGCAACCTGTTCAAATGTATTTCATCTGGCACTTGTGTTTGACAATTATTAACATCCTTTTAAAAACATGTTCCTTGGGACACATGTGCTAATAGTACAGAACAAAATATGCTAGACCATTTTATAATCTTCATTTGAAACATATTGCACCTCAGTCACTGGGCACACAAATTTGCAAATATATCTTGTCCTCAAGGCTTCACAGGTCTTTTCAAATTGAAAAGAAAGGCTGGGCGCGGTGGCTCACATCTGTAATCCTAGCACTTTGGGAGGCTGAGGAGGGTAGATCACCTGAGGTCAGGAGTTGGAGACTAGCCTGGCCAACATAGCAAAACCCCATCTCTACAAAAAATACAGAAATTAGCCAGGCATCTTGGTGCATGCCTGTAATCTCAGCTACTTAGAGGCTGAGGCAAGAGAATGGCTTGAACCCAGGAGATGAGATTGCAGTGAGCCAAGATCGCACCACTGCACTCCAGTCTGGGTGATAAGCAAGACCCCGTCTCAAAAAGAAAAAATAAAAGAGAAATAAAAATTCTAGGGAAAACATTTGATCATATGTTTATAAAGATAAGAATTCAATTGAAAGCCAAGTAAACCAACTAACCTTTTTATTAAATCATATTTGTTGATACTAAGTATCCGTGTATTTTCCAACACAGCTTTGTGATTTTCTTCCATCAATTTTTCCTAACAATAATTATTATTTGAACAATGCAGTAAAAAGATTTTGGGTGAAACAATTACCAGGAAACCTTTTATGGTTTTGTAGTTAATTTGCAGAGAAAAACCACAAGGTAACTGACATCAAGGTTTGAGTATAGTATTATACGTATGATTATGCCCAGCTGTTAATCATTTCACAAGGTTCAGTATAAGAAGAAATAGACTTTCATTGAAGCAAGAGGGACTAAGATTTTATTCAAGACATAATGAATTGATAGCAGGTTTTAAAACTTGATATATGTTGCAAGGGACATTGTGCAACAGTCTACATATGATAGAGAAGTTTAGAAAAAGAGAAATTACTCTGCATTGGAGCAAACAAGAAAGACTTTACATGGGCCTTTGAATGTGACCTTAATTGTGTACTAAAGAATTATCTCAGAGTATTTCTGAAATCAGAATTATTAGGAAAGAAATAAAACATAAGGAAATATTTAGAATTTATACTATTAATTTATCAGTTTTACATCTGAATAACTTTCAGCTATTTTTATGCACCAAGCACTGTTTTAAATACTTTGCATATGGCTGGGTGCAGTGGCTCATGCTTGTAATCCCAGCACTTTGGGAAGCCAAGGCAGGTGGATCATGAGGTCAGGAGTTCAAGACAAGCCTGTCCAAGTTGGTGAAACCCTATCTCTACTAAAAATACAAAACTTAGCTTGGCATAAAGGTGGGTGCCTGTAATCCCAGCTACTCAGGAGGCTGAGACAGGGAATTGCTTGAACCCAGGAGGTGGAGGTTACAGTGAGCCGAGATCGTGCAACTGCACTCTAGCTTGGGCAACAGAGCAAGACTCTGTCTCAAAATAAATAAATAAATAAATAATTGCAAATATTAACTCATTTAATTCTCACTAAAGTGTTCGGAAGTTAGTCAGGTCTTAATATTATTATCACTTTGAAAATGAGAAAATTTAAACATATTGGCAGTAGTAGATTGACTATGTCATAGGCCTACTAAGTTACTGAAGTCGGTTTTAAATACTGGTAGTTTGGTTTCAGAGACCAAGGTCTTAACCACAATGTGTTCTCATTCCCCAAATCACACATACCCACATCCACATACCAAATTAGACATATCAACCCCAGAATATAGTTTTCTTCATAATAATTTCCAATTTAAGAATGTCTTTGTCATTCAATAAATATAATTATTTAAAATGCTGAAAGACACACACATTTATTTTGTTTTTTAAAAGAATCTCTTCATAAAAGTTTTCAGGGATTAAAAAGAAACTGAAGCTGATTTCAAACTATTATTCTTGCAGAAAAAGCAGATTGTGAAGACAAGAGTAAAAGTGACATGAACACATTTATTTCCTTTACCACTTTCTCTTCTCCCATACATGCAAGTATGCTTTTGGCTCTAAGTATGTTTGCAAGTGTGCATTTATATGTGTGCATGTGTGTGTGTGGGGGGGGTAGTTAAACAGTTTATCTATTCTTTGCTTATTTTTAAACTATAGAGCCATAGCTTCCATGATCACTTAGCTTTCAGTCTGTCATTCAAACTCAGTTTAACCCATTGGTGTCAAGTTAATATAGATGCTCCAAAAAATGATATTAGCATCGACATTGTACCTAATTATGTAAATGAATGGTACAAAGTAAGACAGCATTCGTTGACTATTTGATACCAGCACGCATTATATTTGGACTCAACAGAAACTCCCTTGACTGTATATCTTGACATGGTTATTTGAGTCTGCCTTTTAGCCTTAGTTCTTTTGTGCTTCTCTAATTGAATTCCTTAAGCTGGGTGATTTATAAAGAATATAAATTTATTGGCTCGTGGTTGTGAGGCTGGGAAGCCCAACAGCATAGAGCTGGTATCTAGTGAGGACCTTCTTACTGTGTCATGCCATGGTGGAAGATGGAAGGACAAGAGAGGGTAAGACTGAGAGAGGGCAAGAGGAAGTCATACTCATTTTTATGAAAAATCCACTCCTGGGATAGTGTACTCACTCTCAGGATAATGACATTAATTTGTATGAGGATGGAGCCCCCAGGACCTAAACATCTCCCATTGGGACCCACTTTCCACACTGTTGCACTGGGGATTAAGTTTACAACACATTAAATTTGGGAGACACATTCAAAACATAGCAACCTCCAAGTGCTATAGTTAGATTTTTGCTTCAAGATTAATAGAACATAGTGCTTCCAAGAAAGCATTCTTGAATTCTCAAGTATTTAAGGTAGTTCTCTCCTTGCCTTAAATTCACATTTGAAATTCATTTAATAAAGAAAGTAATGTCAAGTATAAACAGGCCTGAAAACTAAAAGCTTAGGGGTGAATACGAAGAACAGACAGTTTACACAAAAACACTCCATCATAGATATACTTGAAGTGCTCTGACTGGTCTCCTCCAATATAATCACTGAAATAATACTCTTTTTTTTTATTAAGACCTTCTATTTGAAGTCATATTTTTGTCTCTTGAGGCAGAGTCTTAAAAAGAAAATACTTACTTAACTCTTCATTCCAGTTGATTGCAAAATTCCCCAGTGGAAAATAGGTAGTTTGAAGAGTGCATTGACTTGTGCAGATGAAATGGTATCTTAATAGTCTGAAGAGTTAATATGGTGTCCTAACACCCTCCTGCTGCAAATTGGCTTTAGGATGCCCTAGTGACCTAAATAAGTCCATGTTCAAGTATATCCTTTAACACCTAGTGAGAAAAGGAGTACTTTTGGCCACTGAAGAAAATTTAAAGCACAGACTGCCTCATTGTCTAAATGATCCTCAGGGGCAAACTAGACCATTTTGAAAGCTGCATTAACTCACTAGAAAATCTTACAGAAGAATCCCCTGGTGGTCTGAAGGAGTTAATGCTCAAGTTTCTGTTAAGCTCCAGTCCTTTTCTTTATGTTAAGAAACTCATAGGACTTATGCTTCTAGGTCAAAATACACAAGGGAAGTCAGTAACAGTGTGCAAGGAGGCATTAGGTAAAGAAAGAGAGATGAGGGCAAAAGGGGCTGAGATCCTTTCAGTATCATCATCAAGTCTGGAGTTCTTTAAAGTATTAAAATTTTGTGGCTTACATGTGTTGGTGCTCCAGAGACTTTTAACTTCTGACCTAGAATATTTTGACACTGTGGGGAGTAGGGGGAAGATTTTCTGTGTTGAAACATCTGCAAATGAAACCAGCAGCTCTGTTGATGCTACAGCTTATTAAAGATGCAAATTAAAAATATCAAAAAGCATGGAAATTTGCTTAACCTTTTACCAAGTGTAAATCTTTAATCTGATCTTAATATGAACTACATTGATTTGCTTTAAGTTTAATAATGCACTGAACCCCAGAGATGTTAATAGTAACTTTAGTGGTCAAGTATTACATTTTAGAATTGACAGAAAAAGGTTAATTTGAAATCCAGTCAGGAAAGTATATTATATTGCACAACATATATCTGCCTTTGTGAAGAACTGACAAACTGCAAATGCCTCAGAGGAAAAATTCTACTGAATGAAAAGCAAGATTAATGTACTTGGAAATGAATTTGCATTCAACTATAAAACAATGCCATTATGCCATTTTCTTTTGGTGTAACCAGTCATTTCTGAGGCTTCTGTTACTAAGTTAAAAGGTTATATAATGCAAAATAAAATTGAGGATATTTAAGTTAAAAACACAAATTCAGCAGAAAGCTTTATTTATAAATACTAACTCTAGCTTAGTATTTTATTGTTGGCTTATTTTGAAGTTTTGTTTTTTGTTTGTTTTCATTTTATAATACACTTAAATTAGCTATGGTATATTAAAAATTAAAAATATGCAATATAGTAAAATAGTCACTCCTATAGCCTTTAGACAATGATTTAATTTAGCAATTCCAGAAGTAACATTGACAAAAACAATACAATATTCAAATGTCAGGAAAATAAGGGAGTCTTTCATGCTTGAACAGGCATCTCTTTTTTATTGGACTCACAAAACATGTCATAATAACTTGAAGTCATCTGCAGTATCAGAAAGAGTAGTTTAAGATCACTTTATCACATGCCAAACCACAGTCTATCTTTGACAATGTAAATTAGTCACCACTGAATATAAGGGATTATGGTTAATTATCTTAAAAAATACCTGCCAGAATTAATAGTCACTGGAACCAGACTTCTTAGTGAAATAAAGCCTGAAATACTTTTGGCACATTCTTCGTTTCTTTACCTAGTCTAAGATACAGTCCCTCTTGATCTAAAAATAAATAGAACATCCGTGAGGTAAGTCTTGACTATGATGACAGGGTATAACAGGTTAGTGAACAATTGTGTCAGTAAACATCTACAGATATCAAATGTTAATTTTCTTAACATCTGATACTTTATCAAAGATGACTGGTTTTGACTGACATTGACAGATATGACTTCCATCTTTAAAAGTGTAATTTCACTCCCCTCCCCAATTTTCAAAACTACTTTTAACCATTTTTAGCTCAATTCTCTCAGTGATAAGAGCATAATATAATCATTACATTAATGTATCCACAGCCCCAGGATAATATCTGGTGACTCAGATGATTAATTTAATAAATATTACTCTTGACATTTAAATAGATTTTATAGTCTTACAATCAAGCATTTGTTTACTCATATTATCATATAAAATATTTTATATTTTGCTGAATGTAGGCTTAATTGCATTCTGGTTTTCAATTGCAAATGCATTCAAATTGTGAACATTTTATTTCTGCAGATTTACACAGTTGTTTCCTGTTTGCAGTAATAAAGAATTCTGTTAATAACAAATGTTATTTTCTGAAATCCCTCTGAAGAGCATTGAATAAATTTCTGCAGGAAACTCAGTTCCAGCTGGAAATGATTTTGCTCCCATATATGGAAAGAGATTCAAATGCTGCAGTAGTTTTACTCCTCTCCATAACCATCCATTTTTCACACAGCACCTGAGCAGTCTTTTTTAAAAAAATAAGTAAGTCAGATTAGTTCATTCCACATATCAAAACTTTTCAAAGTGGCCCTCTGAATCTGCTTATAATCCAGTGCAAAATCTTTCACATATACTCTGTAGCCTAAAATCATATTTTTCTTGCCCATCTTTTAGACTTTATTTTCAGCACTATCTTCTTTAACTTACTGAACAAAAGCCATAGTGGTCTTTAATATTTACAAAAGGTCAGGTTTTATGGAACATTTATATTTACTATTTATGTTTTCCACTTAAATTATTAAATTCTTTCCCCAAATCCTTCCATTTTTGATCTATTAAATTAATAATACTTATCCACAGGTCTCCTTTCTTTTTTCACACTTCTGCTATCATAATCACCACAATTATCATCATCAATAAAATTTTTTGGTTAAATTCTTTCATGGCACTGTTAAATTTCTCTATAGTAAGACAAAATAAATGAAAAGTGTATTTTTTCCTTTTTAAGCATAGAAACCAGTGGAATTCTATTTTATTTAGCTTTTTTGCTGAGTGCATTATATTTTTAATAGATTTAAGACCATAAAAATGTAATAATGAATATAGATAAGACAGAAAAAGAGCCCATACAAAAGCTTGGGAATATGACTTAAGGACTATAGTGAATAATTCCTCTCTACAAAAACATTACCATTATATTACTGTTGTCACTTTAACACTGTAAATCATATTCATTTTTCATTAAAAAATTACAAGGCATACTAAAAGATAAAAAAAACACAGTTTAAAGGCACTGAGCAAGTATCATAACCAGAGACAGACATGACAGAAATGTTGGCATCATCAAATCGAGAATATTCTGAAATTTTCATTAATATGCAAAGGCTTTAGTAGGAACACAAGAGAACATGAAATAATGACAGCTAATGTAAACAGAGAAATGGAAATTCTAATAAAGAATTTAAAAGAAATGCTAGAGATAAATATATTGTAACAGAAATGAAGAAGGTCTTTGATGGACATGTTAGCAGACTAGACACAGCTGAGAAAAGTATCTCTGAGCTTGAGGATATGACAATAGAAACTTCCAAAACTGAAAAGCAAAGAGGAGAAAGACAGATGAAAACAATACTCAAGAACTATGGAACTACAAAGTGCTAAACATACTGAATGGGAAAACTAGAAAAAGAAAGAGAAAGAGGAAAAGAAGCAGTATTTGAAGCAACAGTAAGAATTTTCTCAAATTAATACCAGGCACAAAACCACAGATGCAAGACACCACTCTGTTGAATATATATTATAGTAGTGGATACATGTCTTTATGTGAATGTTAAAACCCATGCTTGTGCAATACCATAAGTGAAACTCAATGTGAACTATGGACTTTGCATGATAACCCTGTAACAATATAGATTCATTCACTGTACCAGATATGCCACACTGGCGGATGATCCACAGTGAGTGAGGTTGTATATGTGTATGGGGATACGAAGGATAAGGAAATTCTCTGTACTCCTCACTCAATTTTGCTGTGAAATAAAAAGTAAAGATTATTAATTAAAAAAATACTTTACCACAATGTATTTTAAATATCAATAAAAAAAGTATGTTTTAAATACTTTGTTCAGTAAAGAACAGCATTGAGTAATATCAGTAAGATGATCCCTAATCTGCAAACTGTCAATACAAAAAAATAAAAAATAAAGGCAGACAATAGTAGACACTGAAGCAGACCCTGAAAACAAGGCATTTCAAGTGGCCTAAACATGATAAAGACATTGGTAAAATAATATATAGCAGTGGAACTATAGAAATATAAATGAATTAAGTGATCTATCTCCTGGCAAACTGTTTATCTTTTTAAAAAGTTACTCAACTTTTGTGGCTTCGTGGTAAAATAAAAAAATAAACTAAATAATCTCCAACTACTTGTCAAGCCCTAAAACTATAAAATCTTAAACAAGCTTTCCTAAAAACCTACTAAGTTCCCAAGAATATGAGATATAATAGAAATATAAAAGTGCAAGATAAATATGGGAAGAGAGTTCACAGAATACAATTTTTAAAGGAAATAAGATATGTGAATCCTAGGTTGAAAGAAAAAGGATAAAAGAGAGAAAGGCTTAGAAAAAAGATGAAAGAATGCCCTTAGACAATGATAAATGGAAAGGTGGATAGAGACAAGGCACACAGAGAAAAGGGAAAAGAAGAAAAATCAGAGAACCATTCTGTTAAAGGTCAATTTAACCTTCACATGAAAGTTTAACTCAATTTCCTGGATACATTTTGAGGTCAGTAATGTCTTATTAACTTAGTTTTCTCTGACTGCAGCTAGAATCAAAATGTGATTCTTATGAGTACAGAGCATGGAGGGTGCATAACTGGCTCACAGGTCTTTGAAGGTTTAAGGTCACACTCATCCAGCAATTGCCCCAGCAATCTCATCAGCCTTGGGGGACAAGTGTATACCTAAATAAAGTCTAGTGTGTTTGGTACATTAAAATCCTTGATATGCCAAGAGGATGCTTCTCATTCATAACAATTGCTTCTTCATTCCCAGCTCAGAAGGACAGGCTACTTCAGAGACAGCAACTGTGGTTTATAAGAAGGCATTCTAGCCTAGAAATTTCAAGTTTGAGTCACAACTTAACCTCTTATTAGTATGTGACTTTGGCTTGCCTGGCTTCCAAGAGTCTGTTTCCACACCTGTGAAAAGAAGTTACATCTCATGTGATTTTGTAAGTATTTAGAAAAGATGATAACTATGCAAGTACCTTACTGCTCAATTTAAGTATACTTCATTAATCATCTCAGTTGAGCTAGCAGCTATGACCATTCCACTCAATATTAAATGTATCCTGCCCAGGAAAGATAAGGATTGACATTAACTCAGTGTTTTGTTTGTACCACCCACATGTAACACATTCCACATGAATTAACACATTTCATTTTCACAACAATTCAATGATCAGAATTCTATTGCTACCTCCAGTTTACTAAAGAGGATAAATAAGGAGTTTACAAATGAGCAGCTGAGGCACAGATGGTTTGTACAATAACATGCCCAAGGCCACACTACCAGTAAGAATTTATGCTGTTAGAATTTCACTGAAGCAGTCCAACTACATAGATTTTTTTACTTGTCTGCAATTCTATGCATTATCTCTACAAAAAAATATTGAAAATGTTGTATTTATTCCTTCAAACTATTGTTCAGTCATTCAAGTTCCCTACTTTTAAAACATGGAGATTTATGCTAAAAATATATTCAAAAGATAAAAATCTTTCCCCTTTTGGTTTAAATCAGCTTAATGTATCAAATGATTTATGTAAATGAAATGGAGCTACTAAAAATGAGGTTCATACCTGGGTCATCTGTCCCAGAATATATGCACACTATGAAGATTATCCAATTGGAGTCATTTCTTAGAAGTCTTATTTCCATGGGAAGTCACTCTTTAGTAATGAATTGATTTAGGCAGCTACAATCATGATTTTGTCAGAAATTTGTAAAGTCACTGATGTCTGAAATCATATACTCTAACCATATTTCTTCAGCTGAAATCTACATTCCTTAAATGCAAATAAGTTCTAAGAAATACAGCATGTGTAAATTTAATAGTTATGCATACCTACACATGACAGAATTTCTTCAGCAACTCTGCTGATAGCAGGTTTTGAAGGTGTGATAAGTTGAGTAATTTGGGTGCTACGCTGTGCGGGAGATGGATGAACACATATCATTAATGTGGTTGTTGAGTCTGTGAGAGTAGAGACTCGTGACAACAACAATGCACATTCCCTGCTTTCTAGTTTTGTTCTGCACCCGCCTTACCCTCACTCCTTTGCTATCCACACCAGGAGATGATATGTTCAATAGAAATTGAAATATTTTAGAAACATTCTGAAATGAACCTTAAGCACCTGTTTAGAGAATCCAAGTGATTTAAGTGAGATGTGACAATGGATGAAAAACTGATGGTTAAAAGTGGTATCATGCCCCTATCAGAGCTATTCAAAGAGATTACTTTCAGCTTAGGAAGCTGCATTCTCAAATTGAGTCCTTGGATAAGGGTTGTTAAATCCTAATTTACCAGTTCAGTTCCAAATGCAAGAAGACACATGATACAGACAGACATAACTCAATTAAGTTTCAAGATGAATCCCTTCAGTTGTATTCATTATTATACATTGATTCAATATTATATATTATATATATTTTGTACATATATATATAAAAGCTCCAATATTATATAGTCATATATATAAAATATATATTTGGTAGTCATATATTGTATATATATGAGTATAGTCATATATAAAATACAGTCATATATATTATCTATAACTGTAATATGTTCAGATTTGGCAAATTATCGAAAGTTCCAAATAGATTTTCAGTGTGACCAAAAGTAGCCTCAAATTGTGGGACAAAAGATGAAATAGAGGAAATAGAATAATTCTTTCATTCGACCTAAGAAAATCTATTCCTTTGCATATATACACACATATAAATACATATTAGCAAAGAATTAAATTTATGTTCTATTTTCTTAGGTTGGCTGAAAAAATATTTTCTTCATTTCCTCTGTATTTCATCATTTAGCCCACAATTTTGGGCTACTTTTTGATCACAGGGCAAATCTAGTTGGTACTTTTGATAATTTGCCAAATCTGAACATATTACTTATAACATAGTTCTTCTGTACTAACTCAACCAGGCACTCAGGAAAACTATCTCAAAATTGCCTATCCTGAAGAGCTGTACAAACTGCTGCAAATGCTATCAATTTTATAACTAGTGAAAAGTGAAATAAGCACTGATAAGAGGGTGGCAAGTTATAAAATGATGGAAAAACCTCACTGCTATGTCATTTCTTCCATAATAGCATCAACTCTAGTTATGTGAAATGTAATTATATTCACTATAAATTGTTGACCTTCATATCTTCTTTTTCTCTCCAGTGCAAGCCTTGTCTGAGAGCCAGTTGTTGAATTTGTTTTCCATGGCTTTGTAACTCTATGAGTAATGGTCAAATACATAGAGTCTCAGCTCTGTGAGAGGTGCCAGTGGCTGTGGACCTCTACAGTGACCCGTAAATGGTCCTAGCAGTAGCCAATGCCTACACATAATGAAGGTAAATTTGGACAATTTAACTGACACCATTTTGTAAAATGGATCTAAAAAGAGCCTCTGCCTGTTAACACCAAGAAATATTTTTTGGTCTAGAAGATATAAAATTAAATACTGACATAGGCATTCAGGTGACAGATGACCATTTAATTTCTTACTGTAAGTCAAGCAGTGTGCCAAGCATGAGCAACAAATAAGAAAAAAGTTATTTGACCTCAGACAGTTTTAGTTTCATAGAAGGAAACAGATATTAAATAAAAAACATGAAAATGTATACCTTGGTATTTTCACTATTTTATTTATTTTTATTTCTAATATGCACTGTACTTTTCAAGGGATTCTTTGTATAACACAATTCTCCTTTTTTTTGGCTAAACAACAGCCCTTTGATTTTTCTAAGTGGTGTGTTTTGATTAAGTATTTAGAATGAAATGCAAAGTTTGTTTAAAAAATTTTTTTAAAAAAATAGGCACTCTTCCTAAATTGCCATTTTTTCCTTGGACCATTCATTTTATTGACATAAACTCATTCAATTTTAAAAATAAAAATTTGAAGTATTTTTACACGCAATAAAACGTACATGATCTAAACATTAAAGTCCAGCTGGTATTGACAAATATACAGCACCACCACAATCAAGATATAGAACATTTGTATCGTCCTCAAATGTTCTCTCACGTTTCTCTGTAGTACGTTCCTCACACTGCCAGTTTCAGGTAACCAAAGGTCTACATTTTGCCAAGATAGACTAATTTTGCCATTCTTAGAATTCCATATAAATGGAATCATCCAAGGAGTACTTAGTTACAACTGGCATTTTTCACTCGCATAGTATTTTTGAGATTCATTTGGGTTAGGTGAATCAGTAGTTTATTCCTAATTATTCTGGGGCAGTAAACCCAGTTTTGATATAACACAATCTGTTTATCTTTTTATCTATTGATGCACATTTGGGAAGTTTCCAATTTCTGGCTGTTTTTAAAGAAAGCCGTCTTAAACACTTTGTACTTGTATTGACATATTTTTGCATTTTCTTGGGCAAATAACTAGGACTAGAATTAGTGGATTATATGTTAAGCATATGTGTATAAGGAATTTCCAGATTATTTTCTAAAGTGATTGTGTTCTTTTATATTCCCACAAATAATTAATGAAAATGTCAATACTAGGTATTTTCAGTGTTTTATTGTTAAAGATTCTACAGGATGCCCAGTAGTAGCTCATTGTTGTTTTAATAGTAGTATTTCATTGTGGTTCTAATTTGCATTTTACTAATGACGAATTATTGAGTACATTTCCAATTGCTTATTGGCCATTCATTTATCTTGTATTGGGAAGTACGTCTTCAAATATATTGTCTATTTTTAATTGAATTTATTGTCATATTATTACTGACAACATAAAATATATGTGTGTATTTAAAAATAGATATTTGCCTACACAATGATCTCAAAACTCATAATTGGCAATTAAGTGAAGGACCCTTTATACCCAGTTGACTACACAATATTATCAACTTTTTCTATAATGATCTTCGTGGGTTTTCCTCAAGTTCCATTTTTCAGCTTGTGATGACCTTACCTTCTTGCTAAAGCTATGCCTCTATCAGTATCATGAGCCTGTTTTTACCAGGAAAGCTGTACTTGGTCTGAGATCTTACACTACTTCCTGTCTAGCTAGTTATGTCACAGTTTCATGGATACTGGCAGTAAAAATGAAACTCTAGAGTCACAGTCAAATAAATTTATTACTCACAGCAATAGCAGTAACCAGAGCATCAGATTTTTCTTGTGCTGGTTCCCCTATCTCCAATACTCACAAAAAAACATGAAGAGGGCTAGATGATAGCTATACAAGCAATAGGTTGTATTACAGGCAAGGGAAACTGATACTATGTAATTGAATATTGTATAATGTAAGTTAACATGTCTACCTTTGCTCCAAAGGAAGACATTATCTTTATTAAAACTGGAAAATGAGTGAACCAGCTTTTTGCTTCTGTGGGAGAAGACTTATTTTTAAGGCTGTTTGCTGTACAAATATGTCTGTAAAGATAGACAGAAAAAAGGCAGTCAGGGCTTCTGTGTGTAAAACATGCAAACATGTGAGAGATCCAGAGAGAATTACCTCCTATCATAAAATTATATGAATACTAATTAGCAAAATTTCAAATCAGAATTAGGAATAATTTGTATATCTATTAGGCATTATACCTAAAATCACATGATGATAATAATAACATTTATTCAAAAATATATATTAGTCAACTACTATGTGCTAAGCATTGTTACAAATGTTTCATGTCACAACTGATATTTAAAAAAAAATGTTTTTCAGTATTGTCTTCAGACTCAGACAAGGGAATTGAGTTTCTTAGAAGTCTCCACATATTACCAAGAAATAAAAATAAATGCATTAAAAAAAAATGGTCATGCCTGTAATCTCAGCACTTTGGGAGGCCTATATGGGTGGATCACAAGGTCAGATGTTTGGGACCAACCTGGCCAACATGGTGAAACCTCGTCTCTACTAAAAATACAAAAAAAAAAAAAAAAAAAAAAAAAAATAGCTGCGCGTGATGATGTGTGCCTGTAATCCCAGCTACTCAGCAGGCTGAGATGGGAGAATCACTTGAACCCAGGAGGCAGAGGTTGCAGTGAGCCAAGATTGTGCCACTGCATTCCAGCCTGGGTGACTGAGTGAAACTCCATCTCAAAAACAAAACAAAACAAAAAAAAATGGTTGACTTTTTTTTTTTAAACTGGAAATCTAGAGCTTATATCTGGTACAGAAAAGACTTATGACTCTAAACAGCTACTCTTATCACTAGCAATGAATAGGCCTCAGTGAAAATTCTTCCTCAGTGAAAATTCTTCCTAGCTCTATCACTGTATTCTCAAATGAAAGGGTGTGATATGGTTTGGCTGTGTCCCCACCCAAATCTCATCTTTAACTGTAGCTCCCATAATTCCCACATGTTATGGGAGGGACCCAGTGGGAGGTAATTGAATCATGGGGGCATGTCTTTCCTGTGCTGTTTTCATGATTGTGAATAAGTCTCACAAGATCTGATGCTTTTATAAAGCGGTGTTCCCCTGCACATGCTCTCTGGCCTGCCACCATATAAGACATGACTTTGTTCCTCCTTCACCTTCTCATGATTGTGAGGCCTCCCCAGCCATGTGGAACTGGGAGTCAATTAAACCTTTTTGCTTTATAAATTTCCAAATCTCAGTTATGTCTTTGTTAGCAGTGTGAGAACAGACTAATACAGGGTGACTCTCCCAAAACCTATGAAGGTGTTTGAGTTATGTTACTCTTAATTTGGATGATGCACACTGTTTCAGAGTGTAGGGAGGAATGAGTGAAGAAAGAACTTCTTTTATCAGAAAAAAAGACAAATTATTTAATGCATTTATTCATTCATAACTTTGAAATCACCTTCCAGTGGTGGTAGACATCTTTTACCCTTCCTTTTCCTCTCCCCACTCCTCATCTCTTTATGTTATATTCGTGGTTCCAGAGGGTAATAACAAGTAAATTTGACATTTTCAATTTCACATGATGCTGAGAAACATTCATAATGTCATGATCTTAAATGTGTATTTGTATTTTTTCTAGACAAAATATTGGTAAAATGTTATGCCAAATCTCTTTACATTGTCAGCCAGAGAGATATTAAACCAGTTTTATTAATAATTTTCTTTTTAGCATGGTCAATAAGATTTCATTAAACTTGGAAAAATAGATAAAACAATTTAAGCATTTTCCCTGAAAGTTATAACTACTATAATTACATTTTTATTTTAATTCTAACATAATTTTTAAAAATTTTGGAATGATACTACTTTGCAAACATTAAATAATTTGTAATATTTTGATTTCAACATTAATTTTAGTTTGCCTCTGGTATAATTCAATATTTGTCTACTTTGAATAGATTTATAGTTTTATACTTTTGGATCACCACTTTCAATTGATTATAAAGTATTTGATCTTTAATGTACCCAAATAATTTCTGACATAAAAATAAAAGCAAGAAAAAATAATATGCACAGAATAAAATCATAAAATTTTACAAATTATGTTTTTATTTTATTACCCATTCAAACATCACCAGCAAAACACTCATATGTGCCCAAAAATTATTAAATTCAACCTAATTCATTATGTTTAACTTTAAAGCTATTTAAAAATAGCTTTGCATATGTGTAAATTTATTCATTCAAATTTACATATGTGTAAATTTTCAATTAAAGAGGACAGAGGATATCTTATTTCACAGCCTGTGTTAGGTTTATTTATACATGCCAAATCTTTAGATATATGTCTGTGCCTCCATTTTTACTCCTGCCATTAACTCTACAAAATGCAGGGCTGGGCCTGCTGATTGTTGTGCTTCCTCTCTTCTAAGAAAGGCTGAATATTACATGCTGATAGGAATATAATTGAGAAGTTTTGATTTCAAACCCTTTGCTAGTTTTGTAATGTGGCTGGAAGAACCCTAAGATGATAGTGTTCAATTAAGCAGAGAGTATCCCAAACATTGGCTATGCAAAATAAATCAAGGGTTCCAATATATGCCACTAAGCTACACTGTTTTGAATAATAGAGAACAAATTTTAGGAGGAAAGTTTATGCAATGGAAGGATGGTAGTAACTCCAGTAAACCCTTCTCTGTGTAGAGATGCAACATATAAGTTATGTTATGAGATAAAAGAGAAAAGTAAATCGTGATCTTAAAGCCCAAATTGCAAGCCTAGTCAACGTCATGTCAGGCATCCCTTTGTAGGGGAAGAGTTGATGAAATTATTTGTGAAAGGCCTAGCTGCCTTCAGCAATTATTGCTACCACTCTCACTCTAATCTCTAAGGGTTGGTGGATTGTAAATGAAAATGCTGCTTCTAAATGCCAAATATGAAATCTAACCTGAAGACTTACTTGGTAGAGTGGCAATCAAATGTCTGTCTTATGTGAGTGATGCCTATACCTCTCTGCTTTCTATGTCTTTAAATTCACTAGGGCAGACACAGACCAGAATTTAGGCTTCAAAATATGTCCTATGTCACTATATACAGAATAGCTGGTTTCCCCAAGGGCAATATGAGCTCACACCAAAATACTAGGCACCACAACATATAATGCCTGAGGAAAAATAACAAACTATACCATGAAGTTCATCTGAAGCTGAATAAATGATAGAAAGTTCATCTGAAACTAATAGATGATAATTTAAAACAAAAAAAAAAAGAAAGCATTTAAGTTAAAAAAGAAGATATTATCAAAATAAAATAAGATTGGAGTAGAAAAAACTTTTCTGTTTAAATTATATAGTATCGGAAATTATCTCTGTGTATTAATGGATAAAGATATAGAAGTATGAACATTTTCAGGACTAATACACTGAAAAACAAATAAGTAGCTGAAAAATCAAATTGCAAAAGGTTTCCACCAAAAAATAGCAGAAAATGATGAAATGATATTAATTATGGATAAAAATACCTAGGAGGGATGAACACAGGTCCAGATAAAAAGCAATTTTTAAAAAGGAAATACAACATTTGACATATTACTGAATACACACTTGCAAGAATTAAAGAAAGAACAATTTTCAAATTAAAATCAGTCAGAATATACAAAACATGATAAAATTTATAAGAAAGAAAAACAAAAAAATAGGAAATCACTTTTAAAGAAACAAAAATCAGATTTGCCTCAAACTTCCTAATAGCATCTCCAGATACAGTAAAATGATGGATTCATATTCACAAATAATTTAAGGAAATAACTTTGGGTACTAAATGTAAGGTCAAGGAAATGTTTCATCTATATATAATAACACAACAAAATATTATGCCTCATTAGCTTTAAAAGGTTTTCCAAGCAAAACTTGACTCCAAAACATTATAACAATAAATAAAACAAATCTTCTACTGACATGAAGAGCAAGAATGACCAAATAGCTTATTAAAGCTTATTGCTATATAAAAATAACAACTAAAATTAGCTAGAATGAAAATATAGAAAGAGTAATTATAGCCATAGTAACCAAAATGATGTAGATTATATATACAATAAAAAAAGAGAGAGACCAAAGAAACATGAAAGAAGGCTAACACATTTTCTTCCTTTTTTTCTATTTTTGTTTTAGTACTTAAATATTTTGTTTTGTTTTATATTTCCCTTACTGAAAAGTATTAAAGACAGCATTGGCTTATTATGTATTAAATACACAACTATTTTTATTTTTTTCTACTGGTTTTCACTTGACAGGGAAAAAAAAAAAAAAAAGGAAATGACTCTTTCATAGAAAAGCCAACAGGCAAAATTTCAGGAATATTTTTCCTGAGCTATTCTTTCTTTTCCTACAACTATTCTCAGACTGCATGTCATTTTTACCAGCACTTGGGCAAATGGCCATCTGCCCATGAATCTGTTTAGTACTATGGAGGCAGAGCCTGAATCTGGATTGAGAAAACCTTCTACCAAATATTCCTAGAGCCATTTTAACATTTGCTTGATTTAGGTACAAATTTTCAATTCCTTGACACTAAATATATGTATTTGTAAAATAGCAGTACAGGTAACTGTTTTTTTGTCTGCTTTCCAGAGTTTTATAATATTTGTAATTGTGGTTTACTTAAAAAACTGAAAAAAAGTCTAAAATAAGATGCCTTAAAAATATTGTCAGTTTCAATTGTACAACATGCATTAAAGACAATCTCTTCATGTATTAAATGTATCTTTCTAGGGGATTAAGCACTATTTATATACTTATTTATTTTACCCCAAAAATGTCATTCCTGGAAATACTCAGTCCCTTAAAAAACCTGAAGGCACTTCTAGATTGTTAAGAAATACTACTTAAATCTAGATCTAGCCTTTAGGCAACAAGGGAGAAACTATGAATTCTCAGGGTAAGTTTGAAATTAAAAAAAAAAAAAAAAAAAAAAAAAAAATAGAGGGATATATGCAAATAGGAAAGAAAGAAAATGGAAGGGAAAGAAAGGGAAAGAAAAGTAAGTGATTATTACTGGTATTACCAAAATCCAGAAAAAGTCGAAATTGCCCCCACAAAATACGCTAGTCTGAGAAGAGCAGTAGTTTTTGAGTGTTTCATCAGGCAACTATTTGCCTAGGTGTTTGTTTTTATATTCCTAATAACCTGTAATTCCTTCTGAGTGGTACCTCATAAACACATTATATAAATAATTAATTGGGTGTTTCACCATTGTTATTCTACATTTTCTATTAGCATTCATTGATTCTATAAGATCTGCATTTTGTTTTCTTTTATTACATGGATCTTTCTGCTTTTCTAATAGTTCATTTACATCCTGATATTTATTCATTCTCAGTGGACCCAGCTTTGAATAGATGCTGCAACAACTGCAAAACATTTTTACTTGCATAATCAAACACCAGGCACTATCTGAGATATAGATACACAAAAATCAGGTATTTATCTTATTTTCATGAGCTAATTAGTAATTCAGTAGAAGAGACAATTTATAATAAGAACTGAATACATATAACATGGTAAAATTATGAAAGTTAAAATGAAAGAGTTGCATTAGAAAAGCTGATTAAGAGAAACCTTTAGTAAGATACAATATTTGAGAAAAAATCTACTTAAATAAATGAAAAGCTCTTTCTAATTTTTACAACATGAATAGAAAGATGAATGTAGTGGGTCTGTAGGCAAAATACTTCAGGAACAAGGGAAAGAAAAATCAGTGGTGCTCAAGGTAGTAAAATCCCCTTTAGTATTTAAAGGTATAATCATTCAATGGCATGTAGTCACAAAATAGCAAAATAAATTATTGCTAATGGGTACCTAGCAATGGGAAACTTTAAGGAAGTGTCTATTAAAGATGACACTCTGGGGAACACATGTCTGTTATCATAGAGAATAAAGGGTGCTAGTAATTCAAAGACTATGGGTCACAGTGGTCAGAGTGGTCAGAGTTACCTATGTTAAAAGATAACACAGCCTTGAAAATATTGGGAGATAAATCTTTGAGATATTCTCTATCTGTGTAAAATAGACCTCTATCTCTCACAACCATAGGGCTGATTAACCAAATGCACAATTTGTTCCTAATGATTGAGTCGATAGCATTGATTGCACTCACAGTCTTGCCAGATGTTTACTTTAACTGGACATGTTCAGGGAAAAAGTGAGAAAGAATGGATCCTTAGAATCATGTATTTGAGAATTTCAGAATATGTGATACATCCATGCACTTCAATTCATCCTCTTATCTCTTATAGGTAATCATTTATTACCTAGTTGATTAGGCGGTGTTTGCCTTTCCGGAAAATCTTTCAAAATCTATGCTTGGGTATCCACCCATGAGACCTTAATTTAATTGATTTGGAGTGTGACTTTGACATCAATCATTTCTACAAGCCTCAGAAGTAACTATATTGTGTAGCAATGGTTAAGATTCATGAACTCAGAGGGTTTTGTTTGTTTGTTTTTCTTTAATGAGCAAACTGGAATAACTGGGAGTGGTTTTAATTGCTTTCTTGCCTGCTTGCTTGGTTAACTGAAACCCAATTCACCTATGGCACTGAGCAAATTAAGTTGAGATGCCAAAAAAAAAAAAAAAAAAAAAATACAAAGAGTATGGAGGATGGGAATGCTGATTTTAACATATGTGACATGTACATTTATTTCTGAAATATATGTTTTTTGCAAGTCATTGCATTTTCTCTTTATAAAATGAGTTAATGATGTTATTTTTCTCTGGGGTCTATTGTGAGAATTAAATCATATATATATTATATGTCTGTATAAATATATGAGAATAACATGCAAATATATGATAAATTATAATAATTCTAACTATTAGCAATAATCATGCTAATGTTCATAATGAAAATTATGACAAGCCACAGGAAAAGTAGACAACCCTTTATCAAGACCTTAAAAAATATATTGGGGAAGGTTATGGCAACATATTGAGAAATATTTTAGGTCAAGTATTTCAGTAAGCATGAAAAAAACCCTAAGGTGTTAGAAAGAAAGTAATAACACTTATCTGCTAGCGGTATGATTGAAACAATTACCATAATAAGAAGTAGAGACAGAATAGTAAATTTAAATTACTATTCACATTGATTTTTGTTTTTGATACAGAATGATATGAACATAGTGACTTATGGCTATTTATCAATTTCATTTTGCAATCTGGAAAGAAAATACCTTGATCTTTTCCAGATATTGACATTAATTTTTGGAGAACCAAAGACCACTACTTGCTACTTTCCACTGGCTAAAATAATGGAGTATGGCAATTGGGTCCAACAGAATACCAAGCATCTTGCTTAGACAATTCCTGAGTATTCGGCATAGATATTTCCATCAAATGAAGGGTTTGACCTACTGGCATTCTGATTCCTTCAAGAAATTGTGCATATAAATAAAGAGGTAAGAGGAAGATTGGTTGATACAGTTTTGGGAAAGACACACATAAAAATTACCATTTGGAATAAAAACAGAGTAGGATAATATTTATCTATTTGAATGATTACTAAATATTCCCCATTAAAGAGGCAAAAATGGCCTCCCTGTGGATTCAAGTCAGCCTTTTTTTTTTTTTCCACAGCTAGCTCAATTTTGCTTAATGAAATCGTTAATTACATGAATATAATGACAGAGTTGGAGACAGTATGAGGTGGAAGGCATGCCCTGCCTTACTCAAGGTGAAACTGCCAATCATTTTAAAGTTATTTAATAGTCCAGCAGCAGTGACCAAAGCAGAGCAGGTGATAGAATATCATATTCCTCTACAAAGAAGAGTTGGTTGATCACTTTGGACCCATGCCATCATGAAGAGGCTTTTTAATTCTATCATGCTGTTATGGATAGAATACTCTACATATATTATGATACACCACACAGCAGCACTACTTAAAAAGATAGTAACTCTGCAATGAACAAAGTAAGGCTGGGGAAGGAGACCCTGACATCTGGGATTACCTCCAACGTCTGTCATCCACAGTGCATCTCAACAGAAGAGAGAGCAGGCCAGCTGGCGCCTCCTGAATCTCCTTCCTGTAGGTGGCAGGCTTGGTCTTGGGGAAACTCTCTGAAAGGCACTGTTTTCACTTAAAACAAGATCAAACCAGAACTTTTCACATGTGAGCCCCAAAACTGTAAACCCAAAACCCTTTCATATGTGATTCCTAAAACTGTAAACCCGAAATCCTTTCGTATATGATTCCTGAAACTGTAAACCTAAAACCCTTTCATATGTGATTCCTGAAACTGTAAACCTGAAAGCTTTTCATATGTGATTTCTAAGGCTGTAAACCTAAGATTCTTCCATGTGTAATGTCTAAAGTATGAACCTATATAAAGGCAGAACCTTCCTTTGTTAGACGAGCTGAGCTTTGGACAAATTATCTCTCAGGCTCCTGGGCCTAATAAACTTCTTCCTTCTTCATTTGCTGCTCAAGAAATCCATTTCCTGAGGCTGCTCCTGCTACAAGGCAATAGCTTATGCCCATGAAATACACTGCTTAATTCATATTTTAATTCACCCAGATGATGCTAAATTATGAAAAAAGAGGGATGTTAAATTTAAGACTCCTTCAAATTTGGGATAACATCTTGCAGAATGAATTGCATGCTCTGGGTAAACTGGTATTGCTTTTTTCATATCCCAAATACTGTAAGTACATAATTTTTGATATTCACTTGGGGTAGCTGCAAGATATTAACTATTAGGAATAATTATAGATTGTAATTGCTAACCTTTTACAAGGCCAAAAGGTTTTATTCAGGCAGACTGAAGGCAGCCAGCAGATCCATTAAGTTAGAGAAAAGATAGGGACAATAAGAGGCTTTTCCCAGTCAAGTCTGTTTACCCCACATCCCTTTGTCTCTACTCTGTTTAGTCATGTAAACTTTGTGCCTCTCAGGAGGAGATAAAATGGGAATTACCTATTAATAGTGTTTGGGCCAGACCTAAAGCTTTTATAATTCCTATAACTACCCTTTTAACCATGTTAATTATCCACAAGTGTGTTAACTTTGAACCTCTGTTGTAAAATCTTGACGGAATAAATGTATGGATGGACAGAGGGTCTTGGTCAATTGGTTGTATTTCACCCTCTGAAAGCAACCAATGGCCATCTCTAGCACACTTGTATCACTGCAATGGTGTGAGAGTGCTTTCATTCATCAGTCCTTGAGTCAGGGTCTGCAGGTCAGACTTCCGCAGGTAGTGGGTGATGTCACACATAATGGAGCAGAAATGTAGCTAATACATTTTATGATTTTCTCTACTGATTTCTTTCCAAAATGATTGTCTCCTATTCCAGCTTCGAGGGGTGCTACTCAGTTAAATGATTTAGTAATTAGAAGTGTAATGGTTGAAATAGGAGACAGTAGGGTTCCTATTAATTTAGAAGAGAAGATTCCCCCTAGTTCTTTTGGCACTTTCATCTCTTAAATATTCATGAAAAAAAATGAGAAGAGGGTGTTAGCATTGTCTCGGGACCAAGTCTGGTCATAATCAGGGATAATGTAGGACTATAACACGAGCCTTAAGAAGTATGAAGAGAAGAAAAGGGAACCTCTGAGATCTTTCTTTATTCTACCAATGACTAGTGTAAAATTTCATGGAAATAATCCTCATCTATACAGAGACCCTATCAAAAAGATATCGGTTACCTCAGCAATGAGAGTTTGAGTCATTGCACTAGGTGGAAAACTTAGGCCATCTGGGGGTTACTTGAAAACAAAGAGAATGTAGAAAGGTGTGAGAGGTTCAGCACCATAAAGCAAGTCTACAGCTTTGTGATCAGCTGCAGAAATGAGGAGTTTCCAGCACTCACAGATCATCTTCTCTGTAGTTTCATGTATATATTACATACTTGAGGTGATTCCTTTTCTTTTTTTCTTTAACTGGGATTAAAACAGAAATAGAAAAGTATGCCACCAAGAAATCTGGGGCATGGACTAGGACATAGTCTTGGGTCCGTTGATGAGACTTTGAGTAGGGGAAGTAAGCACACGTTGGGTTGAGTTTGGTGATATGTTATGGACAATTTTATTTTTCTCTCAGAAGTGTCATAAGAAGAATAATATATTTCAATTTCGGAGGGGAAACAGATTAAAATGAACTGAATCTCATGATAGATTTTACTATGGATTCCAAAATTTGTAAACCTTCTGACTTTGCAGTGATTCTCCACAAAAGAGGACTGATGAAACATGAAGGCTATCTTCTCACGCAGCAGCTAGGAAGCATACTTTTTTGTCCTGACCACACACCCACATTCACATAACAGCACAAATTCCAGAGAGCTACAGGCAAATGACAGACTCAATCTGCTGATCCTACTTAGGATTTTTCTGGAACAAGTAATTTAAAGAAGAGTTCTGAGAACCGATCCTTCTGGTGGAAATACAATAGCAGCATAAGCTGTATTCAGCAATGGCAGTCAGTGATGGTCAAAATGCCATTAGCATCTGCAGAGGCAGGGTCATCCACAGAATGTTTTCTTTATGTGAGTTTGTCTGTGTTTCCTGCCCACTAAAACTTCTAAATTTGGGCCATTTTTTTTTTTTTTTGACTATGAGTTTTATCTTCACAGTTATTCTGAGATTTACCAAGTAGCCTCTAAATTAAGATTTACCAAGTAACATCTTTTTTTTTTAGATGAATGCCATATATAAAGTTATTGCATCAAACAGAAGAAAATACCAATAGCAATTGTTCTAGATGGTCAAGAATATTAAAGAAAACATTTAGTTTATAATGCACTGATTTGAAAGAAACAAAAGAATTAAGAAAAAACATAGAAAAAATAATGTCTTAGCAGAAACTATATCTGTATTAGAATAAGGGAAAATCAACACTGAGGACAATGAAAATAAGTCATCTGGAGAAGAGGATTAAGAAGCTCTCCTCTTACTACTGTAGAGAATGGCAACAAAGTGAAAGGAGATCACGCTATCCCTAAGCAAAAGAGACAAACAAACAAAAACTAAATTATTCTCTTAAGTGTAAAGAAAACTTAACTGAATGCAAAAGAACTCATCTACTTGGTGCAATTTGCATGCAACATTTTGACCGGACAAAATGATTTCAAATTTTGCCTGGAAGAATAGTACATAAACATTATAAAATTTTAAAAAGGAAGAGTAATAAGAAAATGCTTATTCTAAGAAATTTTTAAAATATTTTTTAAATTTGCAGCTGTCAATATAGTAACTGATCTAAAAGTTAAAGATGTGATAGAAAGTCTAAAGACATATTGAACTATATGTATTCATGTAGTCTCTGATAAAAGTCACATATGAAATCTGGTGGAACATCAGTGGTATCAGGATTATTGTATAACCACATGAAAATAAAGTAAGATAATTAAATTAAGAAGTTTACCATGTGATATAAATATAAATGTATATTGGGTTAGATGAATCCTGGTGTTGTTAAAAGACATTTAGCACTTTGGGAAGCTGAGGGGTGCATCACTTGAGGCCAGGAGTTTAAGAACAGCCTGACCAACACGGTGAAACTCGTCTCTACTAAAAATACAAAAATTAGCCTGGTGTGATGTCGGGCACCTGTAATCCCAGATTTTCGAAGACTGAGTGAGGTGGGAGAATTGCTTGAACCCAGGAAGTGGAGGTTGCAGTGAGCTGAGATGAAACCACTACACTCCAGCCTGGGTGACAGAGCAAGACTCTGTCCCCCTTACTCCCACCAAAAAATTCAACGTAGCAGCAACATACACACTAGGACTGTATCCTTTCCTCAGAAGAGGAAGCTGAAGCTTAGAAGTGGTAAAATTTACTTAAACGAGTAACTAAAAGTAACAATTTGAACATTTACAATGTAGTAAAAAGGGATCCACCTAAGTACTTTAAATGCATCATCTTGTTTAATCCTAAAAATATTTTTGAGAATGTTGTTATTTTTATACAAATGTATTATTTATTTTAGACTGGGTATTTTCTTTTTTTTTTTCCGCTGTAACTCTCCTTTGTGTGGTTTTAGCAGCTGCATTAGGATTTATGCTCCACATTTCTAACCTTTTAAGTCTCTCATCAAGTGACATTATAGCACTTCATGTAGAATATGAGAATTTTACCTCATGTAAGGTTTTATCCTTTCACTTTGCATTTTTAAGCTTTGCTGAGGGAACAATAGTATACTTTCATTTTTCTTCTCTTAGCCTTTGTGCTATTTTTGTGCATTTTAATGCATATGTTACAAACCCCATATTACATTGTTATTATTTTACTTTTAAAAAAATCAATGATCTTTCATAAGGATTTAAATAATAAGGAAAAAAAATGTATTAATCCTATAGCTACCAGCTCTGGTGCTCTTCATTTCTTTTGTATATACATACTTTTGAGGAAAGGTGTTCTCCTTCTGGGTCCACAAGGGGGCGTAGTTTTAAGGGCAAGAACTTCCCAGCGCCATGCCCCCCTCCCATCTCTCTCCATCCGGGAGATTTAACGGTCTCTGTTTTAATTTTCGTGGGCGCGGGAAGAATCAAAAGTCAATCACTCCAGTGGAAGTTCTAAGGAACCCCTTTCACTGGCCAGAGAACTAAGAGAATGTGGGAGTTCCTCCCAGGTTAAAAGTCCCTTCTTCCACATCCCTTCAACTCCAGGTTTGGATCCCCTGCCACTCTCATGGAAGCTGTCTCTCCCTCTCTCCTGGATTTTTCCTCTGGATTCCGTTCCACACACTCTCTCTCTAGTGTGGAAGTTCTCTCTTCTCCTTGTTTTTCTCTTTCTTACCTAAATAAATTTACTTTTCTGCAACATATTTTTGCGTCAGGTATTTACTTTACAAAGGAACCTGCTGTGGTCCCCTCCCTCATTCTTGAGAAAGCGGAGACCAAGAACCTACAACATTCTCTCAGGGGAGCTGTGCCTCCCCAGCACCCCAAAACCCGGTTACACTTTCATCTTGCATGATTTTCCTTCTGCCCATAGAACTGCATTGAACATTTCTTATTCTTGGGACTAGAATTGATAAATGTCTTCCACTTTGTATATCTGAAAAGGTTTCTGCTTTTGTTTTTGTTTTTGTTTTTGTTTTTGTTTTTTTTTTTTGAGACGGAGTTTCGCTCTTGTTACCCAGGCTGGAGTGCAATGGCGCGATCTCGGCTCACCGCAACCTCCGCCTCCTGGGTTCAGGCAATTCTCCTGCCTCAGCCTCCTGAGTAGCTGGGATTACAGGCACGTGCCACCGTGCCCAGGTAATTTTTTGTATTTTTAGTAGAGACGGGGTTTCACCATGTTGACCAGGATGGTCTTGATCTCTTGACCTCGTGATCCACCCGCCTCGGCCTCCCAAAGTGCTGGGATTAGAGGCGTGAGCCATCGCTGCTTTTGTGTTTGAAAGATACTTTCATTGGTATAGAATTCTGGATTTACGTACTTTGGAAATCTCGATTCATTGTTGTATATCAAAGAACCTTTTCCTGCCCAGGAAGTCTTGTTTTCGACCTCCACTCATGGAATGTAACATCTAAACCTTTGGAACATCCTGCTGCAAACTGCGTCTTTGTTTAGCTGAGAGCCTTGGGCCATGTCTATTATTCTGACAATGTAATTTATGGTGGGATATATGAGTCATGCAGTCCTCTGGAGAGGCTGTGGAGTGAAGTAACCCATGTGAGCAATTAACCATGTCCCCATGAACAAGTTCCAATAAAGTCTCTAGACACCAATGAGCTGGGGAGTTTTCCTGGTTAGCAATGCACTGCATGTTTATTGTCACACAACATTGACAAGAAAGGTAGCATTGTCTGCAAATTCTCTGGTAGAGGACAATAACGTGTGAAACTTTCCTGAATTCTTTCCCATGCATCTCTTCTTTTAATTTTTTTTTTCTGTAATAAAACATGACTATGTTAAGTACAAGAGCTACCTATGAGTTTTGAGTCCACCAAGAAAATTATCAAAACTGAGGGTCATCTTTGGGACTCCTACACTTGAAATTCGTGTCAAAAGTGAGGACAACCAGTGATTTGAAATGTTTTCAAATTTTGCAACTGTCTTCTGTTTGCATTTTTTCTCGTGAAGATTTGTTTCCGTTTGTATCTTTCTTCCTCCGTATGTCCATTGGTTGCTTTTACTCTTTCCTCTCTTTTTAATGGTTGTAAGCAATATGGTCCTGTATATTTCTTCTATGTTCCTTGTGTTTATGTTTAATAAGTTTTTTGATATGTGTTCATAGTTTCAACAAATTTGGGTTACTTTTAGACTTTTTTTAAAAAAAAGAAAAGGTTTTTTTGCTCCCCCTTCTTCAGTGACTCCAACTAAATATATCAGGCCACTTAGTACTGTCTAAATAACTTATTTTTTTTAAGTAGTTTTCTATCTGTATTTAATGTTGGCTTGTTTTTATTGTAACTTCTTCAGATTTACTACTCTTACCTTATGTAGTATCTAACCTACTATTAATCCCATCCTGTGTTTTTCATCTCACTCTGCAAGTCTAGAAATTACTTTGATCTACTTCACATGTTCCATGTTACTACTTAAGGTGATCAATTCTTTTCTTCTAGCTTCTGGAAAACAGGTAATACAGTTTTATAATTTTTAATGTCCTTATTAACTAATTCAACCATGTATTTTATTTCTGGACCCATTTTAAGTTGTCACTTTGTATCTTTATTACAGGTTATGCTTTATTCTTCTTTGCATGGCTAGTAATATATTACAATCTACCTTGTTGAGTGCTGAATATTTTGCATTCTTATAAATATATTAGAGTGTTTTGGTGTTTTTTTGTTGTTGTTGTTTATTTTGTGTTTGTTTCTGAGACAGGGTTTCACTCTGTCACCCAGGCTGGAGTGTACTGGCATGATCTCCACTCACTGCAGCCTCAACCTCCTGGGCTCAAGTGATCATCTCACCTCAGCCTCTTGAGTAGCTGGAATTACAGGCACATGCTTTCAAACCCAGCTAAATTTTGTATTTTTTGTGGAGAAAGGGTTGTACTATCTTACCCAGGCTTGTTTTGAATGCTTGAGCTTAAACAATCCTCCCACCTCAGCCTCCAAAAGTGCTGGGATTATAGGCGTGAGCCACCACACCCAGATATACTTGAGTTTTTCTCTGGGATACAGCTATGTGGTTTCAACTCAATTTGATTATTTCACTTCTTGGTTGTAAGCTTCCTTAGGTGGGGCAACAGTAGAATTTAGTGAATGATAATTTTATCTCACTATGGAGGCAAAACAATTTTGGATGCCCCATAAATTGTGAGAATTTCCACTGTGGTGGGTGGTAACAGGAACTAGTCTATGTCCTTTATATGAAGAGAGAGTACTTATGATGAGGAAGAGCACTGCTGATCAGTATTTTTCTGAAGACTCATAGAAAACTCAGTGCAGATTTCCACTGTCTCTCTGTGTAGCTCTCTTTCATCATGTTCTACTCTTTGTATCCTAGCAGTCTTAACCTCTCAAACACTAAGCTTTATCTTCTCAATTCAAGGTGGCTACTCAAAGACTCCTCTCCCTGTACCAAAGACCAGAGACTCTCTCCAGGAAGAAAGCTTGAATAATCATAGTGCTCATTTTATTTTATTTCTATCTCTCAAGGGCTACTGTCTTTTGTTTTTTAAGACTTTTGTTGCCTAAGAGTACTGCCTTTTCTTACCCATTGTGTAGAATAATTGATTTAATACATTTTGTATATTTTTAGTTGTTTCAGGTATGGAATATATCTAGTCCCATTTTTAAATGTTGAACAGAAGCAATAGTCTGCAGTTTTAAACATATTTTAAAAACAATTTGTACATAAATTAATAATGATGCCCCAACAAGTTAAAGAGTTTACACAAGATTATAGGACTAAAAAGAAGTTACAAGGCGTTCAAACCCAGGATATCTGACTTACATTTAAATTAATGATGTTTTGTTTTCAAAGAGTGCAGTCAGTTTTAGAGAGTATTAAAATCAAGATTGCTGACATATACCATGATGCTTTTTCACTAGATAATATCATATTTATCCTCTGAAATAGCATTATTAGTGTTTTCAATGACACTTTAAAAGAAAGATGGCATTTGATAAAATTCACCTAATATCCATAGAAGACACAATACTCATTCAGCACTCAAAAATCATTATTCCTGCTACTAGAATTACCATGGTATAACAGAGTTTTCATTGGAAATTAGTATAAATTAATAACTGAAACATTCTCTCCAATGATTACCTGTTTTCAATCTGATAAAGAAAATCAATAGACAGGTTAGTAAGCAAATATTTGGCAAGCAGTGCATTTCTAATAATGAAACTGATCATTATGCTTATTTCACATAGCTGTAATTGAATAAATTTAATTGCCTCTTCCGCTTAACTTTAATGCTAGGTTTCAAATTGTTGTATGGTTAGGAAAGTAACATTAGAAAAATTACTCTACTGTTGCCTTCTTTTCTATACAGTGGTTTGAACTCAAGCAATAAAGTTAAATGAAAAAGGCTCTATACTCAATTTTCAATTATAGCAAAGGCAGGGAGCAACAATTATCCCTTTCATTACCATGATGCTTTCCATCGCTGCCTGGGAAAACTTCCTCCCTGTTGTTTGATGCTGCTGTGCTTCTCAAAGTGAAGAGCACTTGAAAACGGAAGGTTAAAAGCAAGGGACCAAATCAAAGGCAAAATGTGAAAATGTAAAAATTGATGTTATAAAGAAGAAATGCTGAAGAAAAATATGTGAATGGATAAATTGACTTTCAGAAGCTCTATGGGGGATGAAGAAACTTTGAAAGATTTATTCAATCTTTGTTTCAAATTTTGTGATTATAATTTAGCTATTTAAAATTTTTAAATCAGACAATATCTGTTTATTTCAATTTGAGTATTTTCCTCAGTTTTCAAATAAACATCTAGTAGTTTTCTACATTATAATAATTTATCAAGAAATTAATCCCAAGCATTTTATTAGCTATTATTAGCCTTTTCGTCAGTCAGTTGTTTCACTGTCAGTTCCATATACTTATGCTGAATTGTTGTCCATGCTAGTAATAGGTCATATTTATTGAGTACAGCTAGGCTGTAGAGACCCCTGCCTAGGCGGTGCTGAAGGCATTAAGAAACAGATACCCAAATAGAACAGCAAAGTGGGACTATCGGGGGCCTCAGGAGGCTGACAGCATTCTGGGCTGAGGGCCTAGAGCAGACCCATGTATTTATTCTCTCTGAACAAGAGATTATTATTAACACACAGGAGTTCTGTGTTTTCTCACAGAACCAAGATAAACTAGGTAGGCAGCTGGTGCCAGCTTACCACTGATCACAGACAAACTAAAAAGTATTCTCCACAAGGGTGCCACGGGGGCAGGGTCCTTTATTCCATGCTTAAAGAATTGTTTTAACTCATGAATGATATACATATACTGTCTTGCTACTTTAGAATGCCCAAAGTACTTTTCCACATGGCGAGGTTCGCTAGGTTTCCCTTGCCGCTGTTCATAGCACACAATATATTTTATCATACACTCAGCATTTCTCAGCAATCATACACTCAGCATTTTTCAACACAAATTAACTTCTTTCTTTGGACAGCTTTTTATTCTAAATGCTAAAGTACTAAGTACTTGTCTTAGTTCAGATTACTAAAAAAGAATGATCAATTCAAAAGGGGTCCACCCAGTGTCCTCATCGACCTCTCAGAGCTCCACCTCCAAATATCATTATGTTGGAGATTTAGACTTCAAAATATGAATTTTGTGAGAATACAAACATTCAAACCATAGCAGTAACTGATAACATTGTTCTGCCTCGTTAAAAATTAACATGGCTAACTGCTAATCAATTAAACTTTTATTTTAAAAAGTAGCCACAGAGATACAAATTTTAATGATAAAGATGATGAGTAATGCTAATGAGTCTTCACTCTTGATTGTCCTTTTCTTAAGAAATCTGAAATTAGGTACCCAGCCCATTAGTTTATTAACCTGGCCTGAATAGAGTGAAATGGAAAGTATGGAATTAAAACCCACACAGAACACAAACACACACATGTACACGCAGACACCTCATACATAAACATATGCACATGCATGCACTTTACTAATTATTTTAAGTAGAAGTTATTCACTCAAATCTACCAGAGATGTGTTAGTACACAATGCTTCTACAAAACCACCAGAGTTTACGAGATTATAGTGTGTTCCTGCAGAAGAGTTTATGCTCAACTCGCAGAGAAAATACTGAGTACAGATTTAAAAAAATAAAACTCATCTCATGGAAATCTTTCTTCTAAAGATGTCCATAATCATACTATTTTATTGTTGTCTATGAAAATATATGCATGTGCATAAAGCTTTACATATACTTGCTAGGTATTATTTTTACCATTTAAAATATGATGGAGGTAGCCTCAAATTATTTAGGAGGTTATTTAATATGAATTGAAAGTAAAGCTGGAACTGTGCTTTTTAAGCTACTAAGCTAATGATTAACAAAGAAATTATTTTTTTGGTGACACAGTTTTAATAATTTTATGAGACACATGATTTACATATTATTTTTTCTGGCCTATTATCAAATATTTTGTGTTTTAATAAAAAGGTCAGAGAGGGTTTGTCTATTACTTTATCTATAGCTGAAAATTAATATTCTGCCTTCATTTTTTATATAACTTAAGCATAGCTTAGTTTCCCATGAAAATAATTTGCAATATCAGATCCTTGGCTCTCCTCAATCATTTCTATGAAAAATTTCAAATTATTCATAATAATTATAAAGTTCTAAGTATTCAATTTAATATTTAATACTATTTATTTCAAAATTAAATGCTAGTATTTACCTAGTATTGTTTTATTTATAATTATTATACATATTAAATTACTTAAAAAATAAAATCTTCAAATAACTCCTTACTATCAAAAGCTCATGTAACAAATATTTCAGAGAAAATTTTCATGAAACACATTTCTGTTTCATTTAAAAATAGATAATATTGGGACGGCATCTCTTATTATTCTTAATTTACACATTATTCATTATTGTTCTTACATCATACAAAATTTTTATGAGTATAATTTGGCAAATTGTTTGAGTAAAGACAGATATAATAGTTCTCAAGCCACATGCTCTTTTGCAGTGTTACCTTCCAATTTACCCAAAGCAATATGGAATCTGTATCTTCTCTAATTTTAGCGAGCCACTTACTGTTTTGACCAAAGAATATAATGGAAATTCATGTCAGTGCTGCTTATAGTTCCTCACCAGCCTGAGAATCAAATTGATTTGTGTGAAACTCAAGTCTTCTAGTTTTCTAAAGAATAATCTTAAAAATCCGTAGCACTGTGGAAAACAAAACATAAAATAAATGACAGTCATTTTTAGGTATATTTTATATGTATTTTAAAACAATAATTATTACCATCTTTTAATTAGTTTACCTAGTGATAAGAAATCCATTTTTCCTTCTTTATTAAGGCATAATTGACAAACGAACATTGTATATACCGAAGGTGTACAGTGTGATTAATGTACATATGCATTGTGAAATAAATACCGCAATTTATTTATTGCGGTATTTATTGTGGCAGTGCACAGTGGTTCATGCCTCTAATCCCAGCACTTTGGGAGGACAAGATGGGTGGACCACCTGAGGTGAGAAGTTAGAGACCAACTTGGCTAATATAACAAAACCCCATGTGGACTGAAAAAAAACAAATAAAACAAAACAAAAAACAAATACAAAAGTTAGCTGGGAGTGGTGGTGCCCGCCTGTAATCCCAGCTACTGGGAAGGCTGAGGCATGAGATGGAGATTGCATTGAGCTGAGATCCTGCCATTGCTCTCCAGCTTGAGTGACAGAGAGAGGCTCTGACTCAAAAAAAGGAAAAGAAAAAGAAAAATCAAGCTAATTAATATACTCATCACCTACATAGTTACCTTTTAAAATTTTGTACGCTTTGGCCATCTCTCCATTTCTCCCTCCACAAATGCTCTGTCTCTATACCTCTTACTTTCTGTATGAGTTTCACATGAGATCATTCAGTATGTGTCTTTCTGTGCCTGGTTTATTACACTCAACATAATGTTTTCCAGGTTCATTCATGTTGCACCAAATGATAGATTTTCCTTTTGTTCTAAAGCTAAATAATGTTCCATTGTGTGTGTTTGTCTATGTCTTACATTTCTTTAGACATTCATCTGTCTATAGTTATTTAGGTTATTTCTGTATCTTGACTATAGCAAATAATCCTGCAATAAATATGGGGTGAAGACATCTTTTGACATACTGATTTCATTTCCTTTGGGTATATATATCCAAGAGATGGACTGATGGCTCATGTGACAGTCTTATTTTTAACTTTTTAAGAATCCTTCATTCTGTTTTTTATAATGGCTGTACTAATTTACATTTCCACCAACAATGTGCAAGTGCTCCCTCTTCTGCACATCCTCTACACTTGCAATATTTGACTTTTTATGATAGCCATCCTAAAAGATATTTTATTGTGATTTTGATTTGCATTTCCTGGTGATTAGTGATGTTGAGCACCTTTTCATATACCTTAGGCCATTTGTATATTTTCTGTGGAGAAATGTTTATTCAGGTCCTTTGCTCAGTTTTAATTGGGTTATTGGGTTTTTTTTGTTACTAAGTTGTACAAGTTCCTTATATTTTTTGGATATTAACACCTTATTAGATACATGGTTTGCAAATATTTTCTCCCATCCCTGTGATGCAAGGATGTTTCAAAGTATGCATATCAATAAATGTGATATACCACATTAACAAAATAAAGAATAAGAATTATATAATCATCTCAAAAGATTCAGAAAATATATTTGACAAAATTTAACAACTTTTCAACATGAAAGTTCTCAACAAATTAGAAATGGAATGAATGTACCTTAGTATAAGAAAGGTCATGTTTTCATCCATGTCCCTGCAAAGGACATGAACTCATCCTTTTTTATGGCTGCATAGTATTCCATGGTGTATATGTACCACATTTTCTTTATCCAGTCTATCATTGATGGGCATTTGGGTTGGTTCCATGTCTTTGCTATTGTGAACAATGCTGCAATAAACATATGTGTGCATGTGTCCTTATAATGGAATGATTTATAATCCTTTGGGTATATAGCCAGTAATGGGATTGCTGGGTCAAATGATATTTCTATTTCTAGATCCCTGAGGACTCACCACACTGTCTTCTTATTTCTCCACATCCTCTCCAGCATCTGTTGTCTCCAGATTTTTTAATGATCACCATTCTAACTGGTGTGAGATGGTATCTCAATGTGGTTTTGATTTGCATTTCTCTAATGACCAGTGATGATGAGCTTTTTTTCATATTTCTTGACTGAATAAATGTTTTCTTTTGAAAAGCGCCTGTTCATATCCTTCACCCACTTTTTGATGGGTTTTTTTTTTTTCTTGTAAATTTGTTTAAGTTCTCCGTAGATTCTGGATATTAGCTCTCATCATTCTCAGCAAACTGACACAAGAACAGAAAACCAAACACTTCATGTTCTAACTCATAGTTGGGTGTTGAACAATGAGAACACAGGGAGAGGAACATTACACACCAGGACCTGGGGGGTGAGGGGCTAGAGGAAGAATAGCAGGGTTTGGGGAGATTGGGGAGGGATAGCATTAGGAGAAATACCTAATGTAGATGATGAAGTGATGGATACAGCAAACCACAACCAGGGCACATTTATACCCGTGTAACAAACCTGCACGATTTGCCCATGTACCCAAGAACTTACGGTATAATAAATACATTTTTTTTAAAAAAAGAAATAGATTATTTTGTTTGTAAATGAATTTTTTTTTTAACTAGTTTGTTACTGGTATACAGCAACAAAACTGATATTTGTATGTTAATTGTATATTCTGCTCCTTTACTGAGTGCATTTATTAAACAATAATTGGTGAATTAAAAAAAAAAAAAAGAAAAATCATGTTTGACAAGCCCACAGCCAATATTATAGTCAATAGTCTGAGATCAGGAACAAGACGGGATGTGCATTCTCACCACTTATATCAATGTAGTACTGAAAGTCTTAATCAAAGCAAATAGGTAAGACAAATAAATATTCAAATTGGAAATGATAAATTGACTCAATTTGCTGACAACATAATATTACATATAGGAAACCTATGTACTCCACAAAAATTGTTAAAACTAATAAATGAATTTAATAAAGTTGCAGGATACAAAAGCAACATGCAAAAATCAGTTCTATTTCTATACAGTAAGAAATAGTTCAAAAAAATGGGAAAATATTTATAATAATAATAAATATAATAAAATACATAGGAATAAATTTAATCAAGGAGATGAAAAATCTGTACACTGAAAAATATAAAACTTTGATGAAAGAAATTAAAGATGATACAATAAATGAAAAGGTATGTTGTGTTTATGAATTTGGAGAGTTAATATTGTCATAATGTCCATATTACCCAAAGTAATATACAGATTCAATGCAATCTTTGCTAAAATTCCAATTGAATTTTCACAGAAATAAAGAAAACACAATCTTAAAATGTATATGGAATCACAAAAGATTGCAAATAGATAAAGCAATCTTGAGAAAGAAGAACAAACCTGGAGGCATTACACTTCCCAATTTCAAATTATGTTACAAAGCTATAGTAATCACAATAGTATAGTTTTGACATAAAACATTCACACAGGCCAATGAAACAGCATGAAATGAAATTAAACTTTTGTCTTACACAACACATAAAATTGAATTGAACTCTTATCTTACACAATAATATTAAACTCTTATCTTACACAACAATGAAATTAAACTCTTCTCTTACACAACAAACAAAAACCAATTCAAAACAAACAGTAAGACCTGAAGCTGTAAAATTCCTATAATACAGGATAAAATTTCTTTTTCTTTTTCTTTTTCTTTTTTATAAGGAGTCTTATTCTGCAGCCCAGGCTGGAATGCAGTGGCACTTTCTTGGCTCACTGCAACCTCTGCCTCCCAGGTTCAAGTGTTTCTCCTGCCTCAGCCTCCCAAGTAGCTGGGACTACAGGTGTGTGCCACCATGCTGAGCTATTTTTTTGTATTTTTAGTAGAGATGGGTTTTCACCATGTTAGACAGAATGGTCTTGATATACTGACCTTGCGATCTACCCACCTTGGCCTCCCAAAGTGCTGGGATTGCAGGTGTGAGCCACCACCATGCCCAGCCTGAGAAAATTTCTTTGACATTGGTCTTGGCAGTGATTTTTTGGATATGACAACAAAAGCACAAACAACAAAAGGAAAAATAAACAAGTGAGAGTGCATCAAATTTAAAAGTTTCTGATAGCAAAAGAATACTTTTAAATGAAGGATAAATAATGAATAAAATTAAACTAAAACATATCGCAAATATGGGAATTAGGAAATCTGTATACTAAGCACTTGAACAATGCAAAATTATATGACCAGCAGTCAATAACTATACAACAATATTTAAAATCAATTGGCATAGATAATAATTTAGAAATACCATTCAATCCAGCAATTCCATCACCGCGTATATATTCAAAGGAATATAAATCATTCTATTGTAAGGACATATGCACACAAATGTTCACTGCAGCACTGTTCACAATAGTAAAGACATGAAATCAACCTACGTGCCCATCAATGACAGACTGGATAAAGAAAATGTGGTACATATACAGCAAGGAATACTATGCAGCCATAAAAAATAACAAGATCATGTCCTTTGCAGGGATATGGGTGGAGCTGGAGGTCATTATTCTTAGCAAACTAACACAGGAACAGAAAGCCAAATACCACATGTTCTCACTTGTAAGTGGGAGATAAATGATGGCAACTTATGAACACAAAGAAGGGAGCAACAGACACTGGGATCTACTTGAGTGGGGAGGCTCAAGAGTGGGAGGTAGGAGAGGAAAAATAACTAATGGGTACTAGGCTTAATACCTGGTGTGATGAAATAGTGTGTATAACAAACCACCACAACACAAGTTTACCTATGGAACAAACCTGGCCTTGTACCCTGAACTTAAAGGTTAAAAAAAAAATACTAAAATAATATGCATCAAAATAACTGTTGATAAAATTTTAACAAACTGTTATATAGTTAAGGGCATAAATTTACTAATTATTAATAGCTGCATAAAAGAAATACTCATAAACATAGAGGTTTAAGCCACATTAAGCACATACTAGCTCATAGTTTCTGTAGCTTAGAGATTCAGGAGCACTTAACTGGGAAGTTCTGTCTCAGTGTCTCTGTTAAAGGTGTAGTTGAATTGGTAGCTGGGATAACAAATGTGATGAAGACTGAAGATCTGCTTCCAAGGTGGCTCACTGATACGGCTGGCGGGTTTGTGCTGGTTGTTGGTAAGACCTTCAACCTACCAACAGTTTAGGCCCAAATGGGTCTTCCTCAGGGTTGAGTGTCTTCATCACTTGGTAGCAGGCTGGCTCCCAGTGTGAGCAATCATGAATGAGCACAAGGAAGAGCAGAGGCAAAGCCATTTGTATTCTACCCTTGAAAATCACACAGTATCATTTCTGCCATATTGTATTTACTTACAGACACAAAGTTGAGCCTACATTCAAACTTTGTGTCCACATTTTAAAGGGAAGGGCACCAAAGAATTTTTGGATATACTTTAAAAAACTACCACAAGAGGTAACCCAATTTGATTTTATCATCACTTAAAAAAATAATTAAAGCAAAGCACTTGGCATATAGTTCATGCATGATAAATTGAAAGAGGAACAGATTTAAAAATAATTGTAGAGAAATATAATGTTTGCCTCTCTAGATAGTTTTAAATGGATGAACTCCCATAATTCAAGGAATTCTCATTGTAATATTAATATATTAATTAAAATATAAAAATAATATTAAGAAAGCATGCCACATGTTTATGTATAAACAGAGACTGGGACTACTGATTGTGAATTTAGACAGTTGATTTCTCTATGTTTTAACTAAACACAGATTATTATTATCCAAATGAAAAGTAATTTTTAATTTGACATTAATCTTAATCTTAAAAGTTTTGATATGTTATTTAACACAATAAACTGAAGCAGTCTTTTTCATAGTAAAATATTATTTTATTATTAATATTTAATAATCTTTTAGTAGAGAACAGAAGAAGTAAAGTCATTAAAGGACTTAAATCCAGGCTTCACCATTCATAAACTGGTTTGCAAGATAATTTATTTGTTTCCTGGTTGACTTACCTGTGTAAGAGGATTACAACATCATCTATTCTATGAGCCTATGGTAAGGTTTAAAAGTCTCAGAAGAGTGTAGAAATGTAGAAAGTAATCAATAAATAACTATTATAGTTATTAAAAATAATATATATTCTTATTACACAGCTTTTTAAATTATTTTGATTTTTGAAGTAATGAAATAACCTCAAGTTCAGGATTTTTTCCTTGTGATACAAATATCTATATAAGAGAGAAAGACAAAAAAAGGAAAAATAATCAAATTTCCTCCGAGTTTTCAGGCCTCTGCATTGAAGTTTTTCAGTGTTTTATCTGATCATCAGAAATCCACTTAACTAACCTACATTGCAGAGACGATTTTGTAATTATGAAGAAAATGACAGGTAATGAATTGAGGAAACACATCTCCTATGAATTCTTAGTGATTATCTCCATTGTTTCTTAAATCCTAAGTAGATGAGCATACCCATAAGAACTATTAGTAAGCATTCATTACACTTTATGAAAGTGTTCCCATGGTGAACTCAACACCAATAACCTTAGGTTCTCAGGTAAGAAAGAGGGCCTCTGGAGGAAACTTATACTTAGCGTTTCTGAGCTATGATTGTTTTTCCACTTTATTTATACCCACTGCTTTTCTCCCTCCTGTGAGAGAATTAAACAGCAATTCTACTCACTGGGGCAATTAGCTCATTATTCACTGCATTTCAAATGAAATGTTGACACTAAACAGACCCCTTTAACCATTACATTGACCATAACTAGCATCTATATTGTTCTCGAAGAAAACAGCCTGCTCTCTCTGGAATGCCTCCATTATCACACTTATAATTTTCTTAGAAACAAGTAGCATCACAATTTTTATTATAAATTCACTGCAAGTCTCATTTTTTATAATTATTTTCCCCCCTTCGATTCAGTTTCCTATAGATAGGACAGACAGACTAGAGTAACCCAACATGGTAGTTTATATTAAGCTCAATATTTTTTTATGATACAGCATAAATCTATAGTGCTTTTGCCTCCAAGGTGTGCATTATACTGTATACTAGCATTAAAAAAAAATTCTATGCTGCAAGAACTAACACAAGAAGAAATATATTTTTAGTGAGGAATGTTTGTATTGTTATCACAAAATATCGTAATTTCCTATACTACACACTCTGAAGAAGTGATTTTTACAGTTATAATGCTTGGGGCATGGTAATGAGTGTGGAAGTTGTTAGAGCTGGGCAAAGAAATTAATACCAATTGAATATATTTCCATCATTGCTCAACAACATTTTCTATTTTCTGTCTTGCTCCAAGTTTATTACACCATATATTTCTTGTTACATTAAAATCATGTGTACTAGGAAATCATCTAAAGGATTTAAGTTTGCTAAATGCTATTCTGTTAATTCTCACAGCTTTAGTAGAATGCTGGCATTTTGCATATTTTTTAGCAATTAAATAATTCAAACGTTCTGGGTGGCAATGAAGAAAACTAAAAACATGGTCTTTTTCTCTTATCCTAATCACTTTTCCTCATTTTTATCTGAGCAGATTTTTACTCTAGCCTTTTCCAAATATTTTAAATACTCCCAAATAAAAAATGCCATCATTCTATATCTCCTAATGTAAATAATTTTAGCAACATTTAAAGCACAATCTTTCCCCCTGATGAATCAATTTTGATTATTTTTAATTAGATCATCTTTTCTGAGATGTTTCTTTAAAATAGCACAGAAAATAATTTCTACCTGTTTTTTACCCCCATGGTTAATGAAAGTTTAACCTGCTCATAATTACCTGCTGTATTCTATGCCCCACTTTTTGAATAATCATGCTATGTTTGCTTGAAATTACTCACTAGAGTATTTCTTAAAATAACTAAAGAAAATGTTTTAATTTCCTTCTCATTTTTTTCAAAGCTTTAGATCTATGAATTGGACACATAATCATTAAATTTTAATAAGTTTAAACTTCTGCTAACTTTGTAGAGCTGCCTGTCATGTTGTATGCTCTTATATGAAGGATGTATCCTATAATCAAGGTTACAAAGATTCTTCATAGTAAATCTCAAACAACAACACAAATACCCAGATTCAAGATCAAGGAACTTACTATAAAAAAATACAAGTGCTTTTTATTCAGTTATCCAACAAAATGTAGACTTGAAAACAATAGCTATAAGGATATTCTCTAAATTATGAAAACCACATATTACAAAAAGTGATAATCAGCTCCATTTTTTCTGTTTAAAGCTTTCATTATACTGTTCCACGTTATACAAACCTACACTCTGTTTTTTAAGTTGTTAACAGATTGCAATTAGTTTCCATCGAATGGGGTTGCCCAATTTGTAACACAGACTATAATGTTCTATGATAAAGAGTCTGTTTCCATTTATATATTTAACTGCTGACAGCTTTCAAGCTTCACTTCTCTCTCTGCCCCTCTTTGTTTTGCATATGGGCAAGAAGATAAGATGGTCTGGTATCTATCTCTCTCCTTTGGTGCTGGAGGGAAGTTCAAATCATATAAGGCCTCACCTGGAAGAGGAAGCCTCACCACAGACCTATCCCCTAACAATTTCCACCACCTTCAGGTCTCAAGCCGTTTTTCAGATGAGTGTGGGAGTCTGCCTATTCTTCAAAGAAAGCTTCCTGATTTGAATAATAAACCTTTTAATATTCTTGATGCATATGTGGCACTTTTATTTTTAATATCTAAATCAAATTTTGGATGGGATTTGATCCCACTTTTTATGAGGAAACAAGAAGACATGTAGCAAGAAAAGTGGTTGATTTATCACATTTCTATGTAAATCCTAGTGTTAGAGAAAATTGGTAGACGCTATCATAGGAATCACAAACACAAATTTTTACTGGGGACATGCAGGTTTACTAAATACGTGAGGTAGAATATAGCATACCTGATTATCTATGAAGCAACATCTAGGCATCTGTCATCATCCATGTGGGAGTTTATTGTTAGGTTTTTGAATTTTCTCTAAGTTATGAAAAACACTTATATACATGCTTAAGTTCAAGATTTACTATATAAAGTTACGTTAACCAAGAGAGTGGTTAAGGGTAGGTATACCTATCAATGAAACAGAAAAAATAGTCTACTAAATAAATACAAATATATGGTCGATCAAATTTTGACAAAAATGATAAGACCATTAAATGGGAAAAAGATATTTCAAGCTATGGTGCTGAAACGATATCTTTGTGAAAAAAAAAACCTATGCATTTAGAACTTTACCTTACAGTGTATGCAAATTAAGTTACAGTGGCTCACAGAACTAAATATCAGAGGTAAAACTATAGACTACTAATGGACTCAAATTTGAATTAAAGATTTCTTAAGTAAATATAAAGTGGAAACAATAAAACAAAAATTAACAAAATAGTCATAGTCAACATTTTTAAAAACAAATTTCTGTTTCTCAAAACTATTTTTAAGAAAATACAAAGGTAAAAAATAAAATTTTTGAAAATGTATAACATAAGCCTGACAGGTGATTTGTATTGACCAATAAATGAACACTTCTTAAAATAATGAGATAAAACAATAAATAAATTTGTAAATGTAAAGGAAAAAGGTTTTTGCAGATATGCCAAATGACAAGCTATATTTATGGCCAATGCAAAAAAATGTTCAATGACAGTAGACATCATTCATCAACATTATTAAAATCATAACGAAATACTACAATATACCTATTAGTTTGGCTAAAATTACAGAGACTGACAATAACAAGTGTTGACAATTTGTAAGGAACTGAAACTCTCAACCATTGCTGGTAGAAATGTAAAGTAATGCATCTACTTTAAAATAAAAAAGAATGAAATCATATCCTTTGCAGCAACACAGATGCAGAAGGAGGCTATTATTCTAAGTGAATTAACAGAGGAACAGAAAGCCAAATACAGCATGTTCTCACTTATAAGTGAGAGTTAAACATTGAGTACACATGGAAATAAAGATGGGAACAATACTAGTTCCCAGTATGAGGGTAGGAAGTAGGGGTGTGTGTTAAAAAACTGTCTATTGGGTACTATGCTTACTAACTCAGTGATAGGATCCATACCCCAAACCTCAGCTTCAGGCAGTATACCCATGTAATAATCCTGCACATGTATCCCCTTAATGTAAAATAAAAATTAAAGAAAACAAAAGTGTTTGACACTTTAATATAAAGTTAGCTTGTATTTACTATGTGATTCAGCTGTTTCACTTTTAGGTGTTTTATTAAAAATAAAAATTAAAGCATATGTTCACACAAAAAAACTCCACAAATATTCATTTCTACCATAATATCACCAGACTGAAATGAATTCAAATGTCATCAACAGGAGAATGCATAAAACACATTGTGGTATATGTATATTTGTATAGATATACAAATGTGATACCATTCAGTAGTAAAGAGAAATAAACTATTGATACAGGCAATGCTATAACTTTCAAAATAAATATTAAGCAAATTGAAAGAAGCCAAACCTAAAAAACACTGGCCATGGAAGCATGCAAGTGAGTAAGGAATACAAGACATGACTTCTGATACCTGCTTTTCACTATTTCATTTATTATTTTCCATGTTTAGTCGGATGGAAATTCATTTGGATTGACCAATAGTCAGTGTCCTATTCAATTTGATGTAGTAACAAAACTAGATGAAACATTTAAGGAATACTGGTAGATCTCAATGCTGATGTGCTAATCCATTAATATTAAAGATAATTTATATCCACTGCCAAATATTGATCGAGTCATTATGAAACATCACACCAATTTCGACCTTCATTAAATGAGTTATTCAGTTCATCAACTATAAGCAGTTAGCAAAGTTAGCACATTTGCTTTTGCCATACTTTCCCCAATCTTTTCTACAATTGTATGAATATAATTAAGATCTTGAGTATCAAAGAATGTATTGAACATCCTATCATACAATAGAGCCATTCTTCCTGTCCTTTTATACAGTTAGAAGCAGGATCACGCTTATAAATTACTATTTCCCTTCTTACTGTCATCATATGCTTCTCTACTTGTCTAACCCAAATATTCCAATCCTTCTAGTGATGCTTCATCCTTTATGACTTGTGACACCAAAGAGTCTTTATTTTAATCTTTATAATACATGTCTAAATTTTACTCGATATTTCACTGTGATATGATAATTTAAACTAATTAGTCTAACTAATGCTCAAAGTGGTTTGATTGGATTTAAAATGATTTGTGGCTGTATATTTGTTGTCAATACACAGGCCTATAATATACATAAATGTACTCAACATAAGTATGCACACATGTACATGCATGCATGCACACACACGTATCAATGAATGCCAGTTGAGATTAAGCAACTGGAATATAAGAAGTAGTCAGCCTAGAAAGTATTCATGTATAACTTTTGTGTAATATTTTGAAAATAAAGAAGCTCAACTTCGTTTAGATTTAACAGAGAAGTGGGAAATACTGAAAAATAAATTGTTAAAATAACAATTTAATACTGAACAATATATAAAAATAAAATTCTTTGAATTTATTCCTTTTTTCCCATTTGTATTATTTGTTAATCAAGTACACTAATACCATATTTTAATCAATCCATGATATTTACTGACACATAGCATATGGCTGCACTATGTTAAGTTCTATTATGTAATAAGACAATTATAAAATATTTTACTTTTGTTATACTTTTGGTATAATTTAGATATTTTTTCTTTACAAAGAAAATAATTCAAGTTACAAAATTATATCTAGTCCTAAGAAGATTTATTTTACTTTCAAAAGTTAGTTAGTACTTAATCATATTTTGTCATTATTTTAAAAATTACAGAAAACTGTTTACATAAATCAAAATGAGAATGACAATGTAAACCGTTGTCAATAACAACATTGGTGTTGATACTGAGTAGATATCTGTGTGTTTCGGTTTAAAGAAAAATAAGTATTTAACTAATGATAAGAACAGAGCATATGAGCTCTCTGTATACTGAGGGATCTACACTTGTTATTCCACAAAGAAACTTAACTGAGGAAAGTAGCGTATTCACAGGTGGATCCTTGGATATGAAAACTTCTCTTGTTAGTTCAAATCTACAGTCAATGTCCATCATCAGTTGTTATTACAACAATCCCTTTTTATCTCTTACAACAACAATAAAAAGAGAACCTTTCTGTGGGATTGCCTGTTGCATGCTCCAGAGAATGCATGGTGCTTATGTGGCCAGGTGTGCACAACAGGAAGGAGTTAAGATGAAGCCATCAGAATGATAACAATCTAGCCTTGATGAGTTTCTGTATTTTAAGGCACACCTGCTCCAAATCAGCAGGGTTTCTGAGGAAAATCAGAAATGCCTTGGATGTTTCCCAAGGCACATAAAAGATTGAATTCAATTCTGTCTAGCTGATGTTTAGAAATTTACAGCAGTGCTGACTGGGCTAAATGCCTTTCTTGCAAAATTCCAGAAAACACAGTGTTGTAGCTGTAAGAGAAAATTACATAGAAGATCCTTCCTTAAAAATACATAACCTCCTCCCTGCTCTCACTCATCTTTCCTCACTTGAGTTGAGGTGTTGGACATTTCCAAAGTATAAATGTAATGGGAAGATAAATCCTTATTTGTAATGAAAAAACTGGTGTTGGTTCACAACTTTAGGGTTGATAATTCATGAAGTGCAAGTGTTTTAAAACACTACAGATTTAAAAAGAAAACAGGGCATATATATGCACACACTTGGAAAAAATCAAGTAGTGGTACAATGAATTATTTTTCCATTGTTCTTTATACTTTACATTATTTACCTAATTTTTGGCAAAGAATATTGATTAGTTTTATAATCAGAAAAAAGGCAATAAAGGTTTATTGGTATTCATGGAGGTAATATTGAAAAATATAGAAATTCTAGCTAGAATCCAAGATTTACTAAGAAAATTTAAATGACCTATATCCTATTGTAATATATTTTTAAATTTTAATATTTGCTATAATAGCTAATATTTTAGATTACAATTTTCATGAGAAATTTGTGACAACATGGCAATCATATGCCAATAAGGCAGATGTCAAATAGGATTTTCTTCTATAATCTTCAGAGAACTATATATACATATATGTATGTATCATATATACATATGGTATATAGCATACATGTATGTATAGTTATATATACATGTATACACATATATCATGTATTTCTATATATACATAACATGCATGTATATATCATATATACATATATTATATGTGCATATATCATATACACATATATATCATGTGATATTTCATGTGTATATGTGTGTATAAACTCATATGTAACATGTTACATATGTGTGTATAGTGTATGTATACATATATGTATGAATATATACATATGCATATATAATATATATACATCTATGGTATATATGTATTTTAAATGACAAACATATGTGTATATATGACAATATATGATTAATTCCTAATATATCCATATAACATATATATACATATATATGTGTGCATATATACACACATATATATCATGTGATATTTCATGTGTATATACTTACATATATATATGTATCATGTGATTTCCAAACCATGTTTAATGCTATTTTAGAAAATATATTTAATGAAAGATGAAATAAGAAATTATGACATCAAATAGAAGCAGAAATAAAGGTTAAGAAAAATGAAATGAACCACAGAAAAGATGTTTATGAATAATAAAAATATATGTCTTCTTTCTTAACTTTTTTTATGGTATGACATGAAAACTCACACTGACATTTCCAGCAAAGATGTCAAAGTGAAGGAAAAGCACTCAATTACATGTTATAAGATTACTGTAAAATTAAAACAGCACCAGTTATGATAGCAACACAAACAAGCTGGGTTGTGGCCTAGGAGAATTTCATCTGTTCTCTCCTACCAGGACTTAAGTATAAAGCAGTTTTCCCTTGGGTTTATGCACATTGGATCAACTATTTAGTGTTATCAACATTATTTACAAATGTAATCATGGTAAGTACAAACAAAGGTCTGAAGTGATATTTCTTGTGTTAGAGTAAACCTATTGGAGAGATCTAACATATACTTTAGCTTCAGCAGCTCCCTTGGCAAAGATCAGGGACTAGAGGTTAGAAACCACAGGTTTTTGAGGTTTTGGTGGTGGTGGTGTTGACTTTAATTGTTAAAGTAGAAATCATAATAGGATTTACATATTGCGGTTGTTCTGATATTTAAATGAGATAATAAATTTAACTCATAATCTGGTATACTAAACAGCAAAAAAAATTTGTTATTATTAAATAGTATATGAAATATATTCTTCTTGCAGAAAATTATCAAAAAATATTATTTCTCTCAAAGATTCTTTCAACAGGTCTTGTCTGGTACAATGTTTAAAGATATTCTCATGAAATGAATGCATGAATTATGCCAATTCTGTATGATCACTACCTGCAAAGAAATAGGCTTTATCAAGTAGGCAGCTAAGTTTAATAGGACTTAAATCTGCTTATGAAAATTCAGAAGGCTACATGAGCCTGAATAGAAAGCCGCCTTGTGTTTTCAAGCCTATGGAGCCTAGAACCAATGCAATACTTCTTGGCAGGAACTAGTGTGAAAATGATTTGGGTCAGCTAATCACATGTATGAATGAACACCCAGTCTATGCTATTCAGTTCCAGAAAACATGGTCATATTACCAAAGCCTGGAAAAAATTGAAAGGTGGACACAAAATATTTATGCTATAACAATTATATAATTTATTTCATATGTATATTGATCTATGGTTCTTTCTGATGCATTCTCCAAATGCCTAAGAACTAGAAAAATGATCATGGCAAAATATCTATTCTTCAGATTCTCACACACGTAAAAGAACAACTAAAATAAAAGCTTTAAAGAGGTGTGTAATAGTAGGAAGTAATGAAGTATAGGATGCCAAAGTAAGGGCCTCAGCCTCTAAAGGATGTAAAAAACCAAAATTTCATGATAAAGTGCTAGAATGTTTATATATTTGTTTAAGAAATGAAATTATGCTTCAAAAATACACCGAATGTTTTTCAATAACATGACAAGTATATAAGGGGAGAGCAGACAAGGATGCTCTTACTTTTCTATTTACTTTTAGTATGTTGAGATTCATGGCTATTTCTAATTTTAACCAAAAAATAATTTAACTATGGACAAGACAAGAAAATTTTCAAAAATATTTTGGATCAAAGATAATTCTAGGTACATATGTGCAAGTGAACAAATAGGAAAAAGCAGGACTGGCATTTTTTATATGCCTGATATTAGCCTATCATCTGCCAATTCACAAAGTAAATCATAATCTGTTCAGATTATGATTACATATATCATATGACCCATAATTTTCAAGTTATTAAAAGTCTCTTAGAAATATAGATTCACTTAAAGTATTAAAATATAACTTCCTCCGAATATATTTTTTCCCTAAAAATTCACTAATTTTAGAATGGAGTTCTTTAAAGTATTACTTTATCAATAGTTCATTTCTTTAAAAGTTCTTCTATATATGTTTTGTGACATAATATATACGGCAAACATCATTTTTACATAAATTAATATATATATTAAGGAATGAAAACAGTGTTACACTAATTTGGATATGTAATCCCATAATTTTGACAGCTTCAGTGTACACTCTAAAGTGAGTGAGGAGCTCACTCATAATATCAGTGTCATGGAGGAGGATGATTCACAAACTGGGGACTGAAGGATTGGACTCAATGCACTGGATCCAGGTAACCTATCTGAGAACATTATGTACAGAGGCAGGGAACCACATTTTGTAGACAGGGACACTAGAGGATTCAGCAAGCACAACATAATAGATTGCATATTTCTAAAACCAATCATATTTATTTTCATATTTTAGCACAATAGTATATGTATATACTATAGACATATATAATACATATTTTTAAACATAATACTAGTTAAAAATGATACCAAAAAAATATTTAAGAAAAGCATACATTTATGTGTGATTTTAGGAATTAAATTTCCTGAAATTTAAAATATAATTAGGAATTATATTTTAGGAACATATTTTAATAATTATATTTCATATAAAATTATATATAATTTTAGGAATTATATTCCCCAAAATTTAACATATAACTTGGAATTATATTTTTGGAATATATTTTCCTGTTGTTCTTACATGCTCATTTGTCATCCTATCATCCAAAGGTGCACAAACAGAACAATTAAGATGGAATCACGGCCCAGCAGGGTGGCTCACGCCTGTAATCCCAGTACTTTTGGGGACCGAGGCGGGTGGATCACTGGAGGTCAAGAGTTTGAGACCAGCCTGGCCAACATGGTGAAACTCTGCTTCTACTCAAAATGCAAAAATTAGCTGGGAGCAGTGGCATACGCCTGTAATACCAGCTACTCAGGAGGCTGAGGCAGGAGAATTGCTTGAACCCGGGAGGTGAAGTTGCAGAGAGCAGAGATTGTGCCACTGCACTCCAGTCTGAGCAACAGTGTGAGACTCTGTCTCCAAAAAAGAAAAAAAGATGGAATCAAACATTTGAGAGGTAGAAGAATCCTAAAGAGTCATGGAGAGGAATGGTTTTCAAACAATTGTTTTCAATAGAATTATTTCTTTGGAAGAAATGAAGCCTAACATGGAAAGTGTGTTAAGAGGTCATGTATTAATTTGAGATTCTGTGGAGTATTGAAATGAGCTCTGCCTCCTTCATTAACATTCCTTTTCAATGGTAGTTCCTATTGAGTTGTGAGAAATCTCTGAAGTAGCTCCAGAGCTCAGCCTAAACAGTAACATATATATTATCAATTTTTCCTTCTACAGTGAGCAAACTAGAAACTACTTCCTTTAAATCATGTGCCTAAATTCTCCAAATTAAATGGAGAACTGGGATTAGACACATGAATCTTTCCTTAGGTGAACTTACATCACTGTGTAAAGAAGATGCCATGTGTTAACTAATGATTAAATAGATATGGTAATAGTAATATGATTATTATTACTATATCTATAAATGATTCAATTATCTTTATTTACTTAATATAATTAAATTTAATTTTTGCCTTTAGAAATTACCAACTTTCTTTTTTTTTTTTTTTGGAGACGGAGTCTTGTTCTGTGGCCAGGCAGGAATGCAGTGGCACCATTTTGACTCGCTGCAACCTCTGCCTCCTGGGTTCAAAAGATTCTCCTGCCTCAGCCTCCCCAGTAGCTGGGATTACAGGTGCACTCATGGTCACCATGTTGGCCAGGATGGTCTCAATCTCTTGACCTTGTGATCCTCCTGCCTCAGCCTCCCAAAGTGCTGGCATTACAGGCGTGAATGACTGTGCCCCACCACCAAGGCACAGTGAAGTTAAATATTTATCATTATAAAATTTCCTACAGAACCACAATTTAGTAAATTATTATAAAGAAAAGCCAATAATCAATCATTCATTCAAGTAGAAAGCTGCGAACATTGACATCTTAAAAATCAATCATATTTACTTTCATATTTTAACACAATACCATATGCATATATACTATAAACATATGTAGTACGTATTTTAACATAATAGTAGTTAAAAATGATACCAACAAAAATAGTTAAGAAAACAAGCATGCATTCCATCTATATTACTGAATATGTCATACCAAAATAAATGTTAATTAAATAAAAATACAAATCTACTTTACATTTTTGGGCAAAACAAAGATATTCACTTAATGGAAACAACAGACAATCGAAGACATGATCAGGTCAAACGAGATGATTTAACAGGAAGTGAAGGTTCTTGCTGCATTGTATTGTCAATACAGAGAGTTTTGTGGTGTTGATGCCATGAATAAATATTAATACACAAAAATAAGAATGAATTCAGATGGTTTACATGATATGTACAACTCATTCGTTGTCATATGTAATTCTAAATGCTGTAGATGAATATTAGTTGCTAAAAATAACATTTGAGTATTTTGAGGAGATTAACAAATGAACTCACAGCACACCTAAATACATTTGCATCAGAAATATAAATGTGCTGCCGAAAATAATCAGCTCTAAAACATAAATTCCCATCCCTTATTTCCTTTTCTTAAGGAAATGAAAAGCCCGAATGCTGTGAAACATATTAAAATGTCTAATATTTCCAGAAGTTCTATTATATGCTTAACACCACTCTGTAGATTATGTATGTTTGATCTCATTTTAATTACCATTTTGTAGGTCAGGTACTGACAAAATGCTGCCCTGGTCTAAATTCAGCTTACCATCTTCTTGTAAATACAGTTTTACTGGACCGCCATCTTGCCCATTAATTTGTATTGTCTATGACTGCTGTCATGCTATGATGGTGAAATTGAATATGTACAACTGAACATATGACCAGCAAACCTTAAAATATTTATTATCTGGCTCTTTACCAAAAAAGTTTGACAGCCACTGATGTAGGTAATATGATTTCAATTTTCAAGTGAGCTTAATATCAGGATGGAAGACACAAACTGTAAATTCTGGAGTAAGAGTGGAAATCCAATTCTGACTGACAGGCAGGTGATTGTGTTTCTTATATTACACAATATAGACATTCAGAAAATAAACTTCACAAGAATATGATTTTTATGAGCTGTTCATGCATAAATATCTTGGAATTCTACTTGAGTGAAGGTTAAGGAAAAAGTTTAAATTTATGTGATCTAATGCAAAGTTTATAGTGCAGTAGAACCCAGCCTGCAGGCTTTACAATATATACTGTTCTGTCTTTCAGACTCTCCAGACCATTGTCTCTATTTCTCTGTATTCATTTGTTCATTCATTTATTCTTTTATTCTTCTTTCCTGTTAGAAGAGAAATAAGGTTTCTTTTAAAATTCATTTACTTTGGATCCCATTTCTTCTACCATTCCAAGTTTCTTTTTCTCTCAATTAGTCTCCTTCTTCACAGACAACTTTTTGAATAAAAAATGCCGGTAATTACTGTATCTATTTTGACCTCCAATACACTCCAGAACTTGTTGTGAGCTGGCATCTGTCTTACCCAATCCACTGAAAAGGTTGTGCTTAAGATAATGGTCAAGAATATCCTTGCTGTGGAGATCATTACACACCTTTCTATCTTTATCTTATTTGACTCTATATTTTCAACTATCAGATACTCCACTGATATTGAAATTGTCCTTTGGCTTGGGTGTTCTGAAGTCACAGTCTCATTGTTTCTCTTTATTTTTCAGGTCACTCCTCTTATTCTTCCTTGATGATATCTATTCCTTTATTCGTCTTATAAATATTACTGTTCCAAACCTTCAGTGACAGGATTTATCTTTTTATTCTATGTATTCTCCTGGGTAATTTTATTGATTACTGTGTCTTTAACATTTATGCAATTAACAATGGTATATTTTAGTCCATATTTTTCCCTAACTCTAGAATTATATAGGTAACTGCATTTTCTATGTTTTCAGTAACTACCCTGCAGGCATCTGACAATTAACATGTCCCAGGCTAATACCACCATGGCCTCTGTCAAATGTATCTTCTCCCTCATGTTTTTGTCCTCTATCACAGTAAATAAACTTCTTCCCTCTACCCAGGCCCAATACAGACAGAAATCTGAATAATACATTCAAGGCTGTATGAAATTATAATGTCAAACTATTAATTAAAATGAAAAATATAGCCATCAACCAGATTGGCATGTTCACGTTTGTTGATTGATGCTTTTGCCCTAAGGCAAATCAAAATAGAAAAAAAAAATCAAAATTCAAAAGTTGTTTGGGAGCATACATTTATAGCCAAGTTTATTTCAGACCTTCATGTCACTGGATGAAACAAAACTATAGATAAATATTTGTGGAAAACAACTCAAATTTCAAAGAAAACAGTCTGCTAAATTACATTTCACAAAGGTGATTAACTACTCTATAGTTGTTTTATTTTATATATTCACTAATAATGATACAGAAAATGCTGCTAAGTAAAAAAAACTATCAAGACAGTATCCATATAAAGATCTCATATATGTTATATTATCACTTATCTCTATAGAGATTGATACCAATGTAGTATAGAGATTTTAATATTTCTATAAGATAAAGATATAATATATATTTTAGAGATAAGTGTCTAGCTCTATAGCTGAGTATTTTTTTAGAGGTATAATGTTAACGGAGAAGAGCACTACTGAACAGAACTAAGTAATAGCCTACTTTTTACATGCTAACCATTTTGCTTGGGAGTGTTAACCTAAGCATTCATTTCCTTGATTGTGAAAAGTTATACAACCACAGACTGATAAAGGTGTAGTAACAATTCGTTTAAAAAATAAGATATAGCTCCTGCTCTATTGTGCAACACAAGATAAACACTTACACGTTGAGGTTGATTATTCCATACGTCACTATTTCTATGTATGGAAATATTGATATGACTAACATAGTAAAATCGATTTACACTAGAACTTATATTGTTTGAGTAGGCGAAAATAAACAAATGTACGATAAAATTTCAGGTAGAAATAAAATATAGTAGGGTTGGACAGTGGGTTTCTGAGAATGCTTTGCTGCTAGGGTAAGCGGTGGTGATTTCTCTGTGGGGTTGACTTTGAGCTGAGATCTGAATGAAATCAGGGAGAAAGCCACAAGAAGATCTGAGGAAGATGGCATTTCAGCAGTGGGCAACCATGGCAAAGGCCTTCACATAGGAGGGACTGTACAGTGGTAGTTGCTGCAGCATAAGGAATGATGGGAAAATACAGGAAAGGCAATCAAAGATGTGGTCAGCAAACAAACCTCAATGAATATATTGTTGGGGCTTTCTAAACAAAGAGCACTGATGTCTGAGTTAAAGGACATTTGAACAGCGGTCCCAGAGGCCTCCAAAGAGATATTAACTTTTCTCACTCCTCGGTCGATCACATGCTTACCTTTCAGAGTGGTAAGGTAGAGATTTTCCCTGCTCTTCACAGGCGTTCATTTACATTGCAAAATATCCCTTCCGTTCTGTTCTCTGGAGGGAAGGAGAAACAAATGTGTCAGCCATTCTATGTTCAGGTTTCAGTATCATAATTTTGGGACTCCTCTCCTGTGGTGCAAACCCCATCTGCATGTACAAATGACATTAGACCCTTGTGTAATTGATGTAGAGGCAACCAGAGCTAAGATGCTCTGAGTAGATATCAATCTGTTCTTTGATTCAGAAACCTCATAATTCCTACAAAATACACTAACAAATGTAAAGACTTAAGAGTTGTAACCAAGACACCATATCCTTTTGTACCCCCCTAAGAGATTTGATTTTTATTTCTGGTGAGAGATTAATGGTTACTTTGACCACGGTAGTAGGTATGGAAAGTTTGATAAGAAGTAAGAGTAAAAGATGTATTTCGAATATAAAGCTGATGGAAAGCCACACAAACTGTTGACACTGGTATGCCTAAACTGGACTCGCTACCTCTACTCTTGCCCATCTAAAGTTAATTTGCCATAGAGTAGCTGGAAAAGGTTCTTCAAAGCAACATTTAAATCATATCACTTTTCTGCTGAAAAACAATCAGTGGTTTTCCTTTTTCCAATGCAATCCAAAGTCTTTAGCTCTAATCATACCCCCACAATATTTTACATTAATTCACTTTTCCACTTCATTCGTATTTTTCTTATTCCATTTTCCACCATGTTTACTTCCTGCCACAAGAGCCTCCCTGCCATTTTTCTGGTTGACAAGATATATGCCTGCCTCAGTGCCTTTGTAGGTTTAACTTCCGTCTGGAAAGCTCTTAATCCAGATATCCACATAATTTACTCCATCACCACACACAGGTTCCTGCTCAAGTAGCAAGAGACCTGCTCTTATCACTGTCAAAATCTCATCCCAATCAAAAAGTTTCTCCATTAGTCTTTCGAATATGTTTATCATAGTGTTTATTAGCAACAGCCATGTTTTTTTTGTGTGTGTGTGTGTGTGTATCTGTATGTGTGTGTGTGTATTTTTACCAGTTTCTTTTTAACTAGAATATAAACCCAGGACTTTAGAGATTTATTTTTTCAGTGCTGAATTCTCAAGATCTTGAATAATGCCTAGTGCAAGGTAGAATTTCATTAAATAATGAATAGATAAATAAATGGATCAAGTTATTGGATTTGAGCTTTGGAAAAACTAAAATGAAGACGAAAAAGTGTTAATCTACTGGGGGCATGCAATGCTACTTACAGATTTGTGGAAGATGATGGCAGGAATAGGTCTGAGGGATAATTTACACAGTTTAATTCAGACAAAGACAAAAAGTGTCATTTTAAAAGGTCAAAATGTAACAGTACAAAATGTTTTAAGATGTAGATTTAGATAATAAATGTAAAGTATTGAAAGGGACACTAATCTTAGAACACAAATATCTGAGTTTAGAATTTTACTAATCCTCATGGAAATTTAGCCTCTTTTACTTGGTTTTTCTGGTTTCCATTCTTCTGGCTTTTACACATATTGTCCTCTCCAGCTTAAATTCATTATATAATGATTACTTAGATTATTGCCCCAGCCTTTATTTTATTCACATCTGAGAAACAGTATTTTAAGATGATTCCTTTGCTTTCTCTAGAATCGAACTCTCAGGACATGACAACCATCCTCTGTATTTGCCGCTTATAATTTTTATAAGAACATTGTTGTTCTCTAGTTGTTTATTAAATGAGAAAAATTATTGATTATGTTACATTATGGATCCATATTTAAAATAAAAATCACAATATTATAATTTAAGATGATCTGGTCTACAGAAACACAGTCTAACTGGAATTAATTTAGACAGTCAATCACAACTGTTGATGCTTCCACCAAGGGCTCACGTTAGTGCCAACATTGACTGTGGTTCTTTTCTCACAATTGTTTTATGGTATTAAGTGGAATGCATAATAGTATTAAACTCAAAGGAATCCTGCTGCTTCATCCTTCAAAAACAATTTACTGGCACTTGTAAATCTCCACATCAACTCATCTTTTTTCCTAACTTGTTCCAGCATTGATTCAAAATCCTTGTTTTTTCCTTAGTTGCATCTTATATAACAATTTATCCAATGTCTTGCTGAGATGTAGGTAAAAGACTCCCACTGCCTTTGTTTCATTTACTTCCTCATTCTCTGCAAACACTTGATCAGGTCTCCTGGGCCATATCCTTTTATTCTCATACAATGTTGGCAAATGGTACACTTGATGCTCTTCTGACAACTTAGATGCTTGTTTATTATAATCGAAACACTTACTAGTTAAAAAACACTGAGTTTCCTGAGAGTTTTTGTTATTGTCATTGTTATATTTTTGATTTTGTTTTGTTTTACTGTCAAATTAAGCATTTAAATCATCTTTCTATTCAGGTCCTCAGAGGGATGACAGAAGCAGCATGCTTCAGAACTGTGCACCTCTTTTGTCTCTCCTCCTCGTATCTCCACAAGGAGTGCTGATCACTTTCTCTCTCCTCCTAAAACTCTTTCCTACTGGGGCCTTTAAAAACACCATTTCTTGCTGATCCTTTTCCAATTTCTCTGACCATTGGCTGCTTGCCTTCTTTTTCTATTTCTTCCTCCAACAGTCATTTGAACATTGGTATTCTTGAAAGTTTCCACACCAAGCCTATTATTATTCTCCTGCCATATATATTCTGTGGGTGAGGGATCACTTTTATTCTTGTCACAAACCCTGTCCTTTCCCTTGAAACAGATGTCTACATGTTTGTTGGACATTGCTAACTTATCTTTAAATTTAACATTACTGAATCCACAGGAATGTTAAACTCAACATTTGTATAATTGATCTCATTTTTCACCCTACAATAGCCTGGACGTCCTCCTTTATTCCCTTTTCATTTAATGTTATTATCTTCTACCTTGTTGCCCATATCAGAAAATTGAGAGCCACATTAAATCTCTTTTCCCCTTCTCTCCAAATGTAATTAATCACATTCTACTGGTTTTTATCTTGTGAAAGTTTCTAAATTCTATTTCTTTCTTTTAAAGGTTCTCATATTATTGTGCAAGGATTATACCAAAAGCCTCCTACATCTCCTTACTACGATGGGCTTTCTCAAAGCCATCTACACTTTATAACTGCACTAATTCATTTCACAGCAACTTTTACAATCTGTCAATTGTTCTCCATCATGTAAGGTTAAGACTTAAGCTCTAGCTTTCAGAATAAAGTCTACATAATGTGACCTACCTCAGTCCATCTGAAAATTTAGCTCCTGACAATTTAAATTCAGTCACAGATTCTTCTTGTATTTACCTATGATAGTCTTTTTGTCTGGAGATAATTTTCTTCATCTGACCTGAATTATATAATATCTCAAAACTCACGGTGGGTTTTCTCTTTAGTCTTTGCTACACGTCTTCTCTTCTTCACTCTCACTGCATCCTACGAGTACAACTTCATCTCAGTTGTCACCTTAGGTTCAAATTGAACATTTAGGTAGAGTTCCTTTCACTAGCATGTGAGTTTATCAACTAAGGTTTTAATGTTCCTTTCATCTTTTTCTAACTAATATTTAGCACTATATTTGATTCACAGGAAGTGTAAGTAGAATGTACCCCTCAAAAATAACTTTTTAGCTAATTTTTCTGTCTTTACCTACCTTAAGCTTTGAAATATTTTATACTCTTGGCAGTCTTCTCTCTGTAAATATTCATTTTTCTAGCTTTCTCCTACAAATATGCAACTTATTACTGTCTTTTTTCAAAGTTCATACTCTTCTTTAAGTGTTAATAGATATGTAGAGCATCTATTTGTTCTCAGCTTTCAATGCTCTACCTTCTTTGAAGGTGACCAGATTTATTTTTGTGATTTCATTTATTATCATCATGTTGACAACTTTCATACTAATATGCTTGGTTTCTGTGATGTTTCATACTGAATGTCAACTTGATTGGATTGAAGGGTGCCAAGTATTGTTCCCGTCTGTGTCTTGGATGTTGTTGCCAAAAGAGATTGACATTTGAGTCAGTGGATGGTGAGAGTCAGACCTACCCTCAGTCCGGGCGGGCACCAGTTAATCAGCTTCCAGCACGGCCAGACTAACAAGCAGGCAAAAGAACGTGGAGAATTTAGACTGGCTTAGCCTCCCAGCCTACATCGTTCTCCCATGCTGGTTGGTTCCTGTCCTCGAACACTGGGCTCCAAGTTCTTCAGCTTTAGGACTCAGATTGGCTTCCTTGCTCCTCAGCATGCAAACAGCCTATCGTGGGACTTTGTGATCCTGTGAGTTAATGCTTCTTAATAAACTCCTCTTTATCTATCCATCTATCCTGTCCCTCTAGAGAAACCTGACTACTAAAGTTCCACATCTGCATATTTCATTGTCAAGTAACATTTTTATTTAATCCAATTGGTGCATCAAATTTAACACATGCAAATTTGAATTTACTACATTGTCTCCAAAAAGAAGGTTCATTCCAGTGGTCAGTATTTCAAAGATGAAATTTTCCTCCTCCAACTGCTAGATCCAGAAGCCTGGGATTCATACTTCACACTCCCTTTTCTGTCAGTAGTCACCACCTGCAAATCAATTATCAAAACTGACTGACTCTTCTAAAACTTCTTATTGTATTTTTTTACTTCACTTTCTCCCCTAGAACAAGTCATCATCATCTTTTTTGTTTTGTTTTGTTTTTGTTTTTTGTTTTTTGTTTTTGGTACCACTGCAACAGCCTGATAATTCGTTACTCCATGTCCAAGCTGCCTTTCCTTAGACTACAGTTAAAGAGATTTTTAAAAGTTTAAGAATAATTCCTTCTCCCCTCAATCCCTGCCAAAGATGTCCACATCTAAATCAGTAGAACTCATGTTTATCATGCTTATGTTACCTTTTATGGCAAAGATAAACTAAGGTTGCAGATAAAATTAAAGTTGCTAATTAGTTGACCTTAAAATAAATGAGATTATTCTAGATTAGGCTGGTGGACACAATATAATCACAAGGGCTGTTAATAGTGGAAAAAGTAATTGGAAGGGAGAATCAAAGAGAGGGCAGCCTCAGAAAGAGTAGACTTGACATTGCTGACTTTACAGGTCAGAGGGAAATGAGTGCTAAAGAAAATCAAAGAAAGCTGAGGAGAGCCTCCAGGAGCTAGAAAAGACAAAAAATGAATTCTCCTTCTGAATGCCTCCAGAAAGGAATGCAGTGCTACGAACACCTGCAACTGGACACGGTAAGAGATGAATCAGACTTCTGAACTACAAAACTGTAAGATAATACATCTGTGTTGTTTTAAGCCACTAAATTTGTGGTTATTTGTCACAGCAGCAACAGAAAATTATGATACTACTTAAGAGACAAACAAGTCCTGCGTCATTTCTTTAATCCATATTTCTCTCCTGTAGTCTCCTTATCTCCTAATCTAGCTAATGCCTTAGATAACCACTAGCATTGAGGATGATCTAATAGAATAATTTATGAGGCAGTTACATGATCAGTCTCTTTTTTTGTTCTTTTTTTTTTTTTTATTGTACTTTAGGTTCTGCGGTACACGTGCAGATCATGCAGGATTGTTGCATATGTACATACGTGTCAATATGGTTTGCTGCCTCCATCCCCCTGTCATCTGTATCTGGCATTTCTCCCCATGTTATCCCTCCCTAACCTCCCCACCCCTCCACTGTCCCTCCCTCCCCTCTCTGTTTTCTTAATTTGACTGTGAGTCTAAGAGAGCAGATCCCACACCTTTACACTATACTTTTTTATGTGCAGGGCCAGCATAGTGCCTTGCAATTAGTAGGCACTTAGGAGATGTTAAATAGGTGAGTGAGGGATTAGGTGAATGCATTTATTCACTGCCTTCTGTGTAATATTAAAGTAAAACTTTTGATATACATGATTTGTCTGACTTCTCACAAAACGGTATAACAATTATATCTATTTCAGAGGCAAGAAAGTTAAAAGCTGACATAGCTAGAAATTTTTCTTAAGGCCATGTTTTAAGTAATGGCGTAGACACAAGAAAAAAAAGAAAAACAGATCTTTTTGAATTCTCTAACTGTATTTTTCACTACATGCTATGTCTTTTGAGGGATGCTACCATGGACATCAGCCAGTATCAAGCCAACCATCCTGCTTGAGTCCCACTGATAACTAAAATGCAAAAAGCCTGAAATGAAAGTATATTTGCCTATCATTTTACTTATCTAGCACCTAGTATAGTGCAAAGCATAAATCACCACTCAATAACTATATTTTGAGTAAAATGAATGAATGAATCGATGAATAAGTAAACAAATATTCTAGATGTCTTCCACTTTTTACTTGAGTAGAAATAATGCCTGTGAGAGAGACCTGGAAATAAAAGAATACCTTAGTTGGTAAAGTTTTCAGTTGTCTGCTAAGGTATTCTTTCTTTCTTTCTTTTCTTTTTTTCTAAAGCTGGTTCTGATATCTTACCTCATGTTTCCTAGTTCATTTTGGTATTTGGGATGGGTAGAGGAAATAAGGCTTTTCTTATCAATATGTGATTATATTGTATTTCTATCATTATACTGGACAATAAGAGAAAGGATCTTAAATATAATCTGTCTACATTAATGTGACTTTAATTGTATTTAACTTTATGGAAAAGAAAAAAAATAAATGGAAAATAGAGACAGCCTATGTAGTAATTGGTGTCGAAAATAATAGTGAATAAAAATAAAAAATAGAGAAAATAGAAAATGGAAGTTCATACTCTCATTCAAAGCAAATTTGACATTATATCTTGAGGGTTTTTATTTCCCTAAGATAGCCAGGAAATGTAATGTACCACCTCATTGTTGTTGTTCTAGTAGTTTTACCTTTTTAGGAACACAACAAGGTTCATCATGATTTCTCCATTCATCTGAATCCCTCTGATGTGCGTTGGAGTTTGAAGTCACTTAAAGGCTATAACTATTTGAAGGCATCTTTCAGGAGTTCATCAAAATGTGTAGCTTATACAATTCCACATATAACTGGTATGCTCTTTGTGCTAATTTCCCCTAACTTTTTAACAGGAAATGTCAATGTGGTGTAGCGTAGAGGGTAAAAACATGGGATCATAGTTAGGAGTTGAAAATAAATCTCCCTTCCAATCTTAACTTGCTCAGTTTGTTTTTAGGTGTTGCATGTGAATAATAAAAGGAATAGTTGCCCAAAGATTTTTGAGGAGTAATGAGAGAAGGCACATGAAATACTCTGCATAATGCCTGGTATTTTAAGATCCAAAAGCATTTTATATGAATTATTTTTATTATATCATAATTTCAGTGGTAACATTCTCATTACAAAACATGTAACATTCTAAAATCTTATCATACAAAAAAGGAGTAATCTTTAATTATTTACTTACTAGTTAAGTACTGAAACTCCTTATATAATTTCAGCATTTACTGTCCTGGACAAAGACTCTAATTTTTTTGTATAGCCTCAGTGATGAATTTGACACACAGCTGTGACTTCTTTAAGACATATTATTAGTACTCCTCCAAATAACCATTTTATATTTTGTACTTAAAATGTGAAGGTTTTTTTCCATACCCTGCTGAGTGATACAATGTCTCATATTCTCTATCTGAGAATTTGGAGGCATTTACTCCACTGCTAATTCAAAAATAACTCTTGAAAGATTTATTTATTTTTTAAAAAATACTGTTATTTTGTTATATAAGGAACTGTTGTGAGTTGGTCCCTGGCTAGAGAGCATTCTCCTTCCTTCTTGTAAAGGGGTGCTTAGAAATAGAACAGTTTTTTTTTTTTTTTTTTGAGTTTGTGCTCTTTTGTCTTCCACAATTGAATCCACCTTATGAAAATGATTATGTTATATTGATATGAAATAGGTAGATAGAGAGACAAAATGGTAAAGCCAATTAGTCCCTAATGCAAGGGATTGATATTTCAATGATTCATTCCAATTTTAGTGCTATTTCATCCCATTTGTTTGGTCACTTATTTATTTATTCAGATATTTATTTAGGAATTAAGGTTAGGTATAGTACTGTTATGAGTAAAACTATTAAACCAGACGGAGAGAATCCCTGTGACTTGGCTCTTGATCGCTTACTATTGTTAAATCAGTTGACTTTCCTTTGTCTCAAACAACAAAGAGAATTGTATTCATGTTATTGCAATTATAGTAAAATAAATAATGAAAATTCTTGTGATAATCTTAAATATGAGGTTTTGAGTGACCAATTCTTAGTACTAGTTAAATATTTTCTATGATATGTATCAATATATTGTTAAGATATTTTACCTAAAATCTGCTATCATTTTAAAAACAAAAATCCCAAATATAATCACGCACTCTATTTGTCATTACCTAAATGTTATATAAACTTTCACTTCATTTTATTTATTGTAAAATACATGCTTAAAAACATATCTCAAGCAAAAATCTATTTTACTTTTTTTAGAAGTTGGACATTTTTTTCTGACCTATGAAGAAGCAGAATTTTAAAAATTGGTTTGGACACAAAAACCTATTTTTTACTATCTTTGTTTCCTTTCCATAAATCATTGTTCAGAATAGTGAGCCAATTTACTATTAGTTTCATTGATCCTTTCCACTGATCTTACACGACTGTAAAGAATTTTGTCAAAGGCTTTCCAAACATCTAAGTTTAAAATCCTCTTTAACTCCCTTTCCACATTTGTCTACCTGGAGTGAAGTCCCTGAAGAATTTCACAAAAGTAGTGAGTGATTCCTTTTATTCTCTAAATGTGTGTTGTCTGTTCTTAATCAAGCTGAGCTTTTCAAAGTGATCCTCATTTGATCTCTAAAAATAGTTTCTAAAAGTGTTCAACATAACAGAAGTTAAAGGAAACTGTCTGAAATATCTAAGTGTGTTTCCAAGACTGTTCTTCAGTTAATGTTTTGTTTTGGTCATAAATCAAAGGGATTATTTTCTTAATAGAAAAAATATAAAATATTGTAATGTCAACAACAACATGACTTTTTAAGTAAAATTTTAAGTTTGTTCATAAGGATATTTTTGATTTCCTATTAATGGGTTACCATATTTTGTTATATTTCATTGTCATTAGGGAACATCTTTTTTTCTTTTTTTTCCTCCTGACAGACTGATGGGTCTGTTGGAGTAGTTCTGAACTGTGATAGCCATTATTGAGGGATGAGGGAAATAGGGAAGATCAATGTTTGTCAAAGGTGTTTCTCAAATCTGTTAAAAAGCTACTAATGTTTCAAAGCAATTCACTATAAATCTATATTTGGTAATGGATATACATCCACAGAAATCCTGTATTTTTTGTTGAAATATCTGATAAAAATCTAAGGATCCCCTCTTTGCTCAGAATAAATGTGTGACTTTGGATGAATATCTCACATTTTCTAAGCCTAAATTTCCTCCCTAAAGGCAAATAGACAATCTAAGAAACTTTAGAAAATAGCACGTTAGAGATGATAAGATCATAATGGATGTCTGCCTTGAAATCACTATTTTCTCCCTGTCTCACATGTTACAATGTACTTAGAAGTTTTATACAGACATGAAGTCACACACATTTCTCAGTTTTTAACTGTACAGGGATGAATATGATCCTATAGATACGTTCCCACTTCTCACTTCTACCCCAAACTGCCCAAAACATTCTTTATTTATTTATTTATTTTTTTGGTAAAAATGAGCTTACATTTATAACTGCATTGGTGGATGACTTTGCATGTATAAGGTGATCTTCCATTTATCCTCTATTTGAAGGTGACTTTTTGGGTACCAAACTCTGTATGTTGAAAATGAGAGAAAGTCTTCTGCCCTTGAATAGCCTGTGACTAATTCAGTTATCTTTTAAGGAAAAGTTAGGGCATTGAGTCACAGGTACGTACCTTGAAAGAAAAGCCAGTGATTAAGCAGCCCCACTTGACATGATAATGCTTGGTATTTTCAGCCTGCAAAATGCTAAAATATACTTACTAAGCAATAAAAATAGTTCTACTCCACCTACACAGCACAGTTGTTCAAAGAGGGGATAATAGATAAGGATTTTCTTAGCCACACGCTATAGCTTTTGTGAGATTTCTTAACTTAGGCTTTCTATGACCAATGAAGCTTCAGAAATAGGCTTCAAATGATCTGCAGTCTTGCTAAAATTGTACATAAAGTCATGTATACATAAAATTCTGTCCCATGAAAATAGTTTATAGCTCACATGACGTTTACCATTTATTACATCTTACACTCATACACACTAATATACTAATAACCCAATTTTTTTATTGTTAAAATGCTTAATTGTCTTTAACAACCTTAGAGAAAAATAAAGGAAATATACTTCTACATGTTTCATAGATTAATATATATAATATACACATGTTAAATGTTATACATATTTCTTATGTGCTGTTCTCTTATTGTATGACATCAAATTCCAGTTTTCCTTCTAGTATTGACTTTTATCAAGCTAATTTTAACCCAGTGCTTATCCATTGAGTTTTTCCACTTTCAACTTTAAATTGTCTCCACATATTCATTTAATTATGTTCCAGTTTCCTATCTGTTGCCTGAGAAAACTAGGTAGCCCAAAAATGGAAGAACTATGCTAGCTATCAGATTTTGTTCTCTAGCACATCAGCTTGGGAGACTGTCTACTGAGCTGTAATGTGATTAATTTTTCTTCTCACTTTCAACTACCAACATTTCACTTGATTACAGTTACAGGCAGAACACATTTGCCGTATCAATGAATAGAAAGAAATGTACTCTTCACTGATTAGAATGTTACCTATTATGTTCAGAATAAGCAAGTCTGTTGGGAATGATATGGGTGTAGTCGACAAAAAGTTGCAAAAATATCCCACACTGTCTATTAAAATTAGAAAGAAGGAATTCATATGCAAGAGAGTGATAAGAGGAAATATAATTCTAACACTGAGGGTAAAAAGTCATTTGCCTACTAACTACCTGTTTCTTTCAGTACAGGAGTGACAAGAAACTATTGCTCCACATTTGAGGAAGTTCAATTTTGCTTTTTATTATCATTTTTTGAAATAGATGGACTCAGATAACCAACAGTCTTCTCTCTTTTGATTGAAAACTGAGTAACTAGCTGGTTACTTACTCTGGGCCAGTGTAATCAACATGGGTATCTCAAATTGTGAAAATTTTGCTTCACTAAATTTAATCACTGTATTCTCTTTATTAGTTCCAGAATGTACACCATTTATGACTACATGTATGAGTCTAAATGAGTTTAATTATTTCAGACGATGATTTTTCTGACAGCTGTGGTCATAGTTTGTGATAGGTGTTCTACTTTTCATATTGATTTAAAATATATTATGATGCTTAGAGATGAATATATATATAATATATATCATATGTATGTATCTAGACAAATATATCATTGTAATACCAAAGTCAGTATTATTTTAAAACATTTTAATGTTCTTTACCTATGTAAAAACCATCAGTACACTTGATTTATTTTTAGCAGTCAAGTAGAACATTAGTTTTTTCCACAGATCCAAGCTAAAAACAATCATTTTATTACTTTTAAATATTATCTTGCTCATTTTAATCTATAGTCTGCTGTGTCTTCTAATCATTTTGATTATTACAGTTTATGGCATCAGCTAATTAACTAATTAACATGTAACAAATATGCACGTATTATGAAAGAAGCACTTTAGTAAGCAATAAAACTAACAGGTAACATTTGCTATGGTTCAAGGTTTTTTATAGACATTATTAAATTTTTACAACAACTTTATAAAATATATATTGCCATTATTTTTATTTAAAATATGGAAAAGCATGAAAAGATCACAAGGGACTGTTATGAACAATCATATGACAATGAATTGGATAACCTAGGGGAAGTGGATGAATTACTAAAAATATACAATCTACAAAGACTAAATCAAGAAGAAATAGAAAGCCTGCACAGATCAATAACAAACAGAGATTGAAGTACTAATCAAAAGCCTTCTAACAAAGAAAATTCCAGTACCAGATTGCTTCATGGCTGAATTCTACCAAACATTAAAAGAAAAATTGATATCAAAGCATTTTAAACTCTTCCAAAAATTAGAAATAGACTGAATGCTTCCAAACTCAGCCAGCATTATTTAGGTAGCAAAGTCAGGCAAAGGTATCATAAGAAAAGGAAGCTATGGGCCAATATCTCTGATTAATGTAGATACAAAAATTCTCAGCAAAATATCAGCAAACCAAGTTCAACAACATATCAAAAAGTAGATATACACCATAATGAAATAGGGCTTATTCCTGATATACAAGGGTGGTTTAAAATACATAATTAATGTAATATGAAATTTTGACAGGATGAAAATTTTTTTAAACCATGTGATCATCATAATCGATGCAGAGAAATATTTGACAAAGTTCAGCATCCTTTCATGATAAACATTCTCAATTAAATAAGTATCAAAGGAATTTGTCCTCAACTTTATAAAGGCTGTGTATGAAAAATCCACAGCTATCATAGCAATCAATAGAGAAAAACTGAAAGATTTTTCTCTAAGGTCTGGGCCAGGGCAAGTATGGCCATTTTATTCTACTTAACATAGTTAGTATAGAAAGAATTTGTCTTCAACATTATAAAGGCTGTTTATAAAAAACCCACAGCTATCATAGTAATCAATAGAAAAGAACTGAAAGCTTTTTCTCTAAGGTCTAAGTCATGGCAAGGATGGCCATTCTATTCTACTTAGCATAGTTAGGGAAGTAATAGCAACAGAAATCAGACAAGAAGAAGAAATAAAGGGGATACAAACCAGGAAGAAAAAAGTAAAATTAAACCTGTTTACAAATGTATAGAAAACCCTAAAGACTCCACACAAAAAGTAGTTACACAAATAAATGAATTCATCAGAGTAGCACAATACAAAATCAACATACAAAATTAGTTGCTTTCATTTACACCTACAAAAATCTATTTGAAAATAAGTCAAGAAAAATATCCCATTTAAAATAGCATTAGAAAGAATAAAACACTAAGAGATAAATTAAACCAAAGAAGTGAAGTGAAAGATGTGTGCTATAAAGCATAAAACTATAAGCATTGATAAAAAAATTAAAAATACAAATTCATAAAAATATCTTATATTTGTGAATTAAAATAATTAATATTATTAAAATATTCATATTACTCAAAACAGCATACAGATTTAATGCAATCTCGTTCAACAGTTAAATATTTCAAAGAAATTGAAAAAAATAAAATTTATATGGAACCACAGAAGATTCCGACTAGCCCAAACAATTTTGGGAATGAAAAACAAAGATGGTGGCATACACTTTCTGTTTATAAATTGTATTACAAAGCAATAGTAATCAAAAGAGTACATTACTGGCTTAAAAACAGATATATAGGACAATGGAACAGAGTAGAGTACGCAGTAATAAACTCAGTAATATAAAGTCAACCAATTTTTGACAAGCCGCTATGAAGACATGATGTAGAAAGAATACCCTCTTCAATAAATGGTTTATCCTGTTTTTCAAGCCAGATATCGTATCTTCCTCATCTGTAGGAATTTCTTGAACATAACTAGCAAATAGGTAACATGGCTTCACTACCTCAGCCATAATTGATGAAACTACAGGTAACCTATGTTTAGTGAATCTATAAGCTGGGTAATAAATAGCATGTGAGTGTTCAGATGTGAATGTTCTTCCTGTGAGTATCATAAAGGCTAGTTAATGTGCACAGATATTTTTAACTTAAAATTAAGGGTCAGGAAAGTATAACAAGACTAAAATGGAAATACACACAGAGTTGTATAAATTGCAATCAAAATTGAAGTCAACAAATTCAAGGAGTAAAAACAGGCAGACAGGTATGAGTACACAAGTTTTATCTCTCTCCAACAGATCATGCAATCAAAAAATTGTAAGCACTCTGTATTTAAAGTACTTAAGTTTCAGAAGAAACATTCCAAATGTTTTAAAACTAGTAGTGATAAAGATTTCCAGGTTTACCCCTGACATGTAAAGAATCTGGAAGTAGTTACTCCTGTCCTTACAACAAGGATAGTGTATTTTATCCAAACAATGTCAATAACTATTTTAAATATAAGTGATCTAAATAGTGGTTAAAAGGCAGAGATTGTCAGAGCAGATAAAAATTAGTGCATGTCTCAATTTATAAATAAGAATTTTATAAAATTAACTCTAATATTCTAAATAAGTTATAGTATTCTTAGTGAATTGCACATAATGTGATATTAATAGTAGCAACAAATTTTAAGCAAACTGTTCTAATAATATTTTAAATAGTTTGAATATTTTTAGAAATATCAACTTTATATTTTCTTTTTTTGCCTTTTTTTGGTTTCATTTGTACTTTCTCTCTTTTGCAATCTCTAGCTAAGCTCTGCTCTTTTTTAGTTATTATTTAATATGGATTAATAATTTAATACAACCACAGCAAATTCTTTTGATAACTTCATTGATCAGCCACTATGTGACTTCCAAAGCTAACAGGTACTTTTATTAGTTATGCACAACATTCTTCATGATTAATATTCACTCTCTTTTCTTGTTGAATGAACATTACTGACATTAAATTTTTTCTAAATTAGATATAATATTGAGATTTTTCAATAGAGTATTCAGTTAATCTCTAACAAAGTCATAAAATGTATTTATTTCAGAATCAAATTTACACATAACAACATTAACATTAAGAGTAAATGGCCTAAATGCCCCAATCAAAAGACACAGACTGGCAAACTGGACAAAAAGTCAAGATCTATCTGTGTGCTGTATTCAGGATTTCCATCTCACATAGAAACACACATATAGACTCAAAATAAAGGATTGGAAGAAGATCTACCAAGCAAATGGAAAGCAAAAAAAAAAAAGCAGAGGTTGCAATCCCAGTCTCTGATAAAAAATACCTTAAACAAACAAGTCAAAAGAAACAAAGAAAGACATTACACACTGGTAAAAGGATCAGTACGAGAAGAAGAACTAACTATCCTAAATATATATGCACTCAATACAGGAGCACCCGGATACATAAAGCAAATTCTTAACCACCTATAAAGAGACTTAGACTCTCTTGTGGCACAATATTAGTGGAGACTTAAACACTCCACTGTTAATATTAGACAGAGCAATGAGACAGAAAACCAACAAGGATATACAGGACTTGAACACAGACCTGGAACAAGCGGACCTAACAGACATCTACAGAACTCTCCACCCCAAAGCCACTGAATATACATTCTTCTCAGCACCACATCACACTTACTCTAAAACTGACCACATAATTGGAAGTAAATCACTCCTCAGCAAATGCAAAAGAACGGAAATCATAACAAACAGTCTCTCAGACCACAGTGCAATAAAATTAGAACTCAGGATTAAGAAACTAACTCAAAACTAGACAACTTCATGGAAACTGAACAACTGGCTCCTGAATATTGACTAGATAAACAGTGAAATGAAGGCAGAAATAAAGACGTTCTTTGAAACCAATGAGAACAAGGACAGAATGTACCAGAATCTCTGAGACACATTCAAAGCAGTGTCTGCATGGGAATTTATAGCAATAAATGCTCACATGAGAAGCTAGGAAAGATCTAAAATCAACACCCTATTTTCAAAATGCAAAGAGCTAGAGGAGCAAGATCAAAAAAACTCAAAGCTAGCAGAAGACAAGAAATAACTCAGATCAGAGCAAAACTAAAACAAATTTGCAAGAAAAAAACAAACAGACCCATCCAAAAGTGGGCAAAGAATATGAACAGATACTTTTCAAAAGGAGACATATAAGAGGCCAAAAAACATGAAAAAAATCTCATTATCACTGGTCTTTAGAGAAGAGCAAATCAAAACCACATTGAGATACCACCTCATGCCAGTTAGAATGATGATCATTTAAAAATCTGGGGACAACAGATGCTGGAGAGGATGTGGAGAAATAGGAACACTTTTACACTGTTGGTGGGAGTGTAAATTAGTCCAACCATTGTGGAAGACAGTGTGGTAATTCCTCAAGGATCTAGAAATAGAAATCCCAATTGACCCAGCAATCTCATTACTGGGTATATATCCAAAGGATTATAAATCGTTCTATTATAAAGACACATGCACACGTATGTTCATTGCAGCACTGTTTACAATAGCAAAGACCTGGAACCAACCCAAATGCTCATCATTAATAGACTGGACAAGGAAAATGTGGCACATATACCTCATGGACACAGGGAGGGGAGCATCACACACTGGGGTCTGTTGGGGGGGCTATGGGAGGGATAACATGAGGAGAAATGCCAGGTATAGATGATGGGGGAATGGAGGCAGCAAACCACCTTGCCATGTATGTACCTATGAAACAGTCCTGCATGATCCATACATGTACCCCAGAACCTAAAGTACAATTAAAACCAAAAAAAAAAAAAAGGAAATATAAAATCAAGACTTTTTACTTTCCTCTGATTTGTGCAAAATATTAGTAGGTGCTCCAGTTTCTTCATTATTAAAAACATTAAAACCCTCTACTCTGTTTTGCTGTTGTTGTTTTGTGTGTGTGTGTGTGTGTGTGTGTGTGTGTGTGTGTGTTCTGAGATGAAGTTTTGCTCTTGTTGCCCAGACTGGAGTGCAAATGCACAATCTCAGCTCACTGCAACCTCTATCTCCTGTGTTCAAGTGATTCTCCTGCCTCAGCCTCCTGTGTTCAAGTGATTGTCCTGCCTCTCGAGTAGCTGGGATTACAGGCATGCACCACCACATCTGACTAATTATTTATTGATTTATGTATTTATATTTTTCTTAGAGACAGGGTTTCTCCATGTTGGTCAGGCTGGTCTCAAACTCCCAACCTCAGGTGATTCACCCGCTTTGGGGTCCCAAAGTTCTGGAACTACCAGTGTGAACCCCCACGCACAGCCAACTCTACTCTGTTTTAACACAGATTCAAAAGACGTATTTAAATGGAACTTTAGAAATGTATCCAAAGTTCATTGTCTTTTCATTCTAAACATTTATGAAAGTTAAAGTATTTAGTTGAAGTAACAGTTGCATAGCTTGAGATTAATGATATACTGGCAAGTTTTCTAATTTAGAGAACGATTTTATTTTATTTTTACTATGTATTACTTTTTATTTATCTTTTTTTCCATTTTAATAGCTTTTGGGGTACAAGTGGTTTTTGGGTACATTGATGAATTGTATAGTGGTGAAGTCTGAGATTTCAGTGCACTTATCACCTAAGTAGTGTGCATTCTATTCAACATATAGGTTTTTTTTCCCTCAACTGCTCTTATTCTCCCCCTTCTGAATCTCCAGATTCCATTATATCACTGTGTATGCCTTTGCATACTTATACCTCAGCTCCCACTTATAAGTGAGAACATACATTAATCTTTTTGTTTTATTTCTGAGTTACTTCACTTAGAATGATGGCCTCCAGCTCCATCCAAATTGCTGTAAGAGATATTATTTTATTGTTATTGTTTTTATGACTGAGTAGTGTGTTACAGTTTATATACACCACATTTTCTTTATCCACTCATTGGTAAATGGGCGCTTAGGTTGGTTCCACATCTATGCAATTGTGAATTGTGCTGCAATAAACATATATGTGCAGGTGTGTTTTTGACATATTGAATGGTGATACCCAGTAGTAGGATTGCTGGATTGAAATGTAAATCTACTTTTAGTACTTTAAGAAATCTCTGTACTGTTTTCCATAGAGGTTGTACTAATTTACATTCTGCCCTGTAGTGTTTAAGTGTACCCTTTCAGCACATCCATGACAAATATCCATTGTTTTCTGATTTTTTAGAAATGGCCACTCTTGCAGGAGTAAGGTGGTATCTCATTGTAGTTTTAATTTGCATTCCCCTAATAATTAGTGATGTTGAGCATTTTTCATATGTTTGTTGGCCAGTTGTATATCTTGTTTTGAGAATTGTCTATTTATGTCATTTGTCCACTATTTTGTGGAATTATTTGTTTTTTCCTTGCAGATTGTTTGTATTGTCTTTAGATTCTGGATATTAGTCCTTTGTCAGATACATAGTTTACACAATTTTTTCCCCATTCTGTGGGTTGTCTGTTTAGTTCTGATGATTATTTCTTTTGCTATGTCGAGCTTTTCTATGTAATGAAATCTCATTTATTTAGTTTTGTTTGTTTGTTTTTGTTTTTCTATTGCTCTGTTTTATTTTCTTTTTCTTTTTTCGTTTTTAGAACTCTTTTATTTCAATTTCCATTCCTCTCTTTAAACAATAACCACATTTTTATGAGAAAATCTTTCAGTGATTGGAAGTTATATATGGCTTCTGTAGTAGCTAAAACTGTCTCTAGACACTTTAAACTAATAAATGGAAGAATTGCAGTCACCTTTTCAGAACAGGATAACAATGCAGGAATCTTTGCTTAGAGAATTGCAAAGTTTCTGTTACCTATTTGGGCGACAGAAGAGACAAGTCTCTCAAAGGAAGTAAAGTATATTTGAAAATTACTAAATATCCCAACAGTCTATGGAGCTGAAAATGTTAGCCAAATATACAGTTCATGTTTATACTGGTTATAAAATGTAAATGACATGTTCAAGAGTTAGGCATAGAATGGATAAAGCACTTGAATATAGGCACTTTAATTTAGACTAACAAAATTAAGAATGCACATCAACTTCTTTTCTAATTTATGATCCAATGAAAATGTTTTAAAATGCTTTGAAAACAACGTTAAGTTACAGGACAAAAAGTTTTCACATTTTACTAGCAAAATCTTTCAGAGCTAACACTATTTCTCTGTGATATATAAGACTGTTATTACTAAAAAGATTATTTTGGGGATTTTTATTAAACTAGATAGAAATAAGGAATTGAAGCTTAACTGGAGAAACATAAATCTATGTTTCTTGCATTTTATTTTATTTTTATTATACTTTTAGTTATGAAATACATGTGCAGAACATGCAGGTTTTTTACATAGGTATACATGCACCATGGAGGTTTGCTACATCCACCAATCCATCATCTATATTACATATTTCTCTGAATGCTATCCCTTCCCTAGCCCCCTACCCCCTGACAAGTGCCAGTGTGTGATATTCCACTTCCTGTGTCCATGTATTATCATTGTTCAACTCCCCTTTATGACTGAGGATATGAAGTGTTTGGTTTTCTGTTCTTGTGTTAGTTTGCTGAGAATGATGGTTTCCAGCTTCATTCATGTCCCTGCAAAGAACATGAACTCATCCTTTTTTACTGCTGTATAGTATTCCATGGTATATACATGCCACATTTTCTTTATTCAGTCTATCATTGATGGGCATTTGCATTGGTGCCAAGTCTTTGCTATTGTGAACAGTGCTGCAATAAGCATACGTGTGCATGTGTCTTTATAGTAAAATAATGTATAATCCTTTGGGTATTTACCCAGTAATGGGATTGCTGGGTCAAATGGTATTTCTGGTTCGAGATCCTTGAGGAATCACCACACTGTCATCCACAATGGTAGAACTAATTTACACTCCCACCAATAGTGTAAAAGCTTTTGTATTGCACCACATCCTCTCCAGCATCTGTTCTTTCCTGACTTTTTAATGATCACCATTCTAACTGGCAAGAGATGGTATCTCATTGTGGTTTTGAGTTGCATTTCTCTAATGACCAATGATGACGAGCTCTTTTTCATACACTTTTTGACCCCATAAATGTCTACATTTAAGAAGTGTCTGTTCGTATCCTTTGCTCACTTTTTGGTGTTTTTTGTTGTTGTTGTTGTTGTTGTAAATTTAAATTATTAGTAGATTCTGGATATTAGCCCTTTGTCAGATGAATAGATTGCAAAAAATGTCTCCCATTCTGTAGGTTGCCTGTTCACTCTGATGATAGTTTCTTTTGCTGTGCAGAAGCTCTTTAGTTTAATTAGGTCCCATTTGTCAATTCTGGCTTTTGTTGTCATTGTTTTTGGTGTTTTATTCATGAATTCTTTGCCCATGCCTGTGTCCTGAATGGTATTGCCTGGGTTTTCTTCTAGGATTCTTATGATTTTAGATCTTACATTTAAGTATTTAATCCATCTTGAGTTAATTTTTGTATATGGTGCAAGGAAGGGATCCAGTTTCAGCTTTCTGTGTATGGCTAGCCAGTTTTCCTAACACCATTTATTAAATAGAGAATCCTTTCTCCATTGCTTGTTTTTGTCGGGTTTATCAAAGATCAGATGGCTGTAGATATGTGGTGTCATTTCTGAGGCTTCTTTTCTGTTCCATTGGTCTATATATCTGTTTTGGCACCAGTATCATGCTGTTGTGGTTACTGTAGTCTTATACTATAGTTTGAAGTCAGGCAGCACTGGCTTTATTCTTTTTGCTTAGGATTGTCTTGTCTATATAAGCTCTTTTTTGGGTCTATATGAAATTTAAAGTAGTTTTTCTCTAATTTTGTGAAGAAGGTTGATAGCTTGATGGGGGTAGCATTGAATGTATAAATTACTTTGGCAGAATTACCATTTCACAATATTGATTCTTACAATCCAGGAGTATGGGATGTGTTTCCAGTCATCTATGACACTTTTTCAGCACTGCTTTGTAGTTTCCTTGTAGAGAGTTTTAACCTTTTTAGTTAAGTATATTCCTGGTTTTTGTTTATTTCATTTTTTTTTTTTTTCTTTTTTTGCTGTTGTAAAAGGTTGTAAAAGGGGTATAAAAAGAATTTTTTTTTTTTCCCTCTTAGTTGTAAAAGGAGTGTAAAAAGAATTGAGGATGTTTTACTTTTCTTTTTTTTTTTTCATGGTCTCACTTTGTCACCCAGCCTGGAGTGCTGTGGTGCAATCTTGTGAACTTGACTCACTGCAACCACCACTTCCTCAGTCCAAGGCATTCTCATGTCCCAGTCTCCTAAGTAGCTGGGACTACAGGCACACATCACAACACCTGGCTAATTTTCCTATTTTTTGATAGAGATAGAGTTTCACCTTATTGGCCAGGCTAGTCTCAAACCCCTGACTTCATGTGATCCACCTGCCTCAGGCTCCAAAAGTGCTGGGATTACAGGTTTGAGCCATGGTGCCTGGCCATAGGGATTGTGTTCTTGATTTAATTCTCATCTTAGTCACTGTTGATGTATAGCAGTGCTATATATTTGTGTACATTAATTTTTTAATATGATTAATTTATAATCATTTGAATTTGAAGGGTCCTTAAAAGAAAAGTACACATAAAAATATATTGCCTCAACTGTTTTCAAAGAAAACTTCTCAATATTGAAATTTCTAAATAAGACTAATCAATATACTATGGACTTACATAGTATGTATTATTTAATTAGATAATTTTAAAAAATCAAGCAGAGATAAAAAAAACAGGTCAAGATAACTTGTTCTATAAATACACTTTGCTTCACAGGCTACTGTGAGATTTCGCATAATTTTATTACCTTGAAGTTTTATCTTTCTACTTTGTAAATTTTACTTTCCACTTAAAGTTTGTAGCAACTGCAGAAGCATTACAATGTAAATTATAGATTATACATTACTAATATCATTATTAGAATATACAGAAAAGAAACAAAGTAGACTGACTAATTGTAAACTCATTAACACCATATTGATTCAATGGCAATTTATATTTTTGAAAATCTCTGGTATGTTTGTATACCCAGGGACATTATCATAGATCCATGTAAATTAGGGTGCACACCAGGAGGAGGAATATCACTTATGCATATAAGCAAGATGAATCAATTTAATAATTTTACAAGTAACTGGTTCATAGAGGCCCATTTTTAGGCATTTTTAACATTATAGTTCTCTTTTTAGTTCTTAATTCTCAAAGGAAAATTAATTATCACCTGATTATTTAAGAAGTAAGTTCCTTTTGGGATGAAGCATAAGTAATTTCTATTTGTCTATTTTAGCTTTTGTTGCCATTACTTATGGTGATTTGGTCATGATGTCCTTGCCCATGCTTATGTCCTGAATGGTATTGTCTAGGTTTTGTTCTAGAGTTTCTATGGTGTTAGGCTTCATGTTTAAATCTTTAATCCATCTAGAGTTAATTTTTGTATAAGGTGTTAAGGAAGGGATCCAGTTTTAGCTTTCTCCATATGGTAGCCAGTTTTTCCAACACCATTTATTAAATAGGGAATCCTTTCCCCATTGCTCGCTTTTGTCAGGTTTGTCAAAGATTAGATGGTTATAGTTGTGTGGTGTTTCTTCTGAGGTCTCCATTCGGTTCGATTGGTCTATGTATCTGTTTTGGTACTAGTATCATGCTGTTTTGATTACTGTAGCCGTGTAGTATAATTTGAAGTCAGGTAGCATGATGCCTCCAGCTTTGATTTTTTTTCTTAGGATTATCTTGGCTATGTGGGCTCTTTTATGGTTCTAGATGAAGTTTAAGGTGTTTTTTTTTTCCAATTCTGTGAAGAAAGTAATTGGTAGCTGATGGGGATAGCATTGAATCTACAAATTACTTTGGGCAGTATGGCCATTTTCATGATATCAATCCTTTCTAACCAAACAAGTGGGATCTAATTAAACTTAAGAGCTTCTGCACAGCAAAAGAAACTATCAGTAGAGTGAACTGGCAACCAACAGAATGGGAAAACATTTTTGCAATCTACTCATCAAAGGGCTGATATCCAGAATCTATGGAGAAGTAAAACAAATTTACAAGAAAGAAACAAGCAACCTCCTCAAAAAGTGGGCAAAGGATATGAACAGACACTTTTCAATAAAAGACATTTATGTGGTCAACAAACATAAGAAAAAAAGCTCATCATCCCTGGTCATTAGAGAAATGTAAATCCAAACCACAGTGATATACCACCTCATGCCAGTTAGAATGGTGATCATTAAAAAATCAGGTGACAACAGATGCTGAAGAGGATGTGGAGAAATAAGAATGCTGTACACTTGGTGGGAATGTAAATTAATTCAGCCATTGTGGAAGATAGTCATTCCTCAAGGATCTAGAAATAGAAATACCATTTGAGCCAGCAATCCCGTTACTGGGTATATACCCAAAGGATTATAAGTCATTCTATTATAAAGATGCATGCACATCTATGTTTATTATGGCATTGTTCACAATAACAAAGACTTGGAACCCCTCCAAATGCCCATCATCGATAGACTGGGTAAAGATAACGTGGCACATATACACTATGGAATACTATGCAACCATAAAAAATGATGAGTTCATATCCTTTGCAGTGACATGGATGAAACTGGAAACCATAGTTCTCAGCAAACTAACACGAGAACAGAAAACCAGATACCACATGTTCTCTCTCATAAGTGGATGTTGAGCAATGAGAACACACAGACACAGGGAGGGGAACATTACTGTGGGGGCTGGAGGGATAGGGGAGGAATAGCAGGGGATAGGAGAACTAGGGATGGATAGCATTAGGAGAAGTACCTAACATAGATGATGGGGTGATGGATGCAGCAAACCACTACCATGGCATGTGTATACCTATGTAACAAACCTGCAGGATCTGCACATGTACCCCAGAACTTAAAGTATAATAAATAAATAAATAGTAATTTGTATATGCCAAAAATCACTTCCAACACATTAAATTCACCTTTAAAAATGATTGTCACTGGAAAATCACTAAAAATATCTTTCCCTTCAAAATCATTTGATATAGCAAAGCCATACATGTAGACTCCTGCAGATATTTGTAAAGAACTTAGGGTGAAGCAAAAGATACCAATAATCCAAAAATTTAGCCATTCTAAATGCTCTTATGTTCTCTAGATATGAATTTTCGTGTGTCTGTGGCTCATTTTTTTCTAAGCATCAACATTATTTCAAATGATTTCAAATTGGCTAACAAGTCATGTAAATTTTTGTCACATGACAAGTCTAATATTGGCTTCAGGAATTTCAATTTTTATGTATACAAACAAATTTTATATATAATTTTTATATAATAAATCTGTGCATAATAAATTATAAATGTATCACTAACATGTCCTTACTCTGCTTCCTAACAATTGCATCTATTCTTCAAATTTACAACTTGAATTTTTCCACACGAAAGAAAGGTACATTTTTTTCTATATTTTGTTGCCCTCTTCCCTTCTAAGCCTAATCAGATTTTGAACTCATGGAATTAATCTGTTCCTTGTGGAAGAATATTTTCCCAGCTAAAATCTAGTTGAATACTATTTTAGTTTAACTTAGAAGAAGGGAAATTGAATTGAAATGCTTAATTGCTTATTTCATCCTTTAAAAATGAAGAAACATATAGATGACCTGAAGTAGATGTTAAATTATATTTAATTTGGTAAGATTTCAGAAGAAATGGTTTTAGTGGTTGTTTCAAGGATTTTTTTAAAAGGTGGCTAAAGATCAAATTTTAAATTTGTGAATGTCACCTGAGAAAGGTTTGTTGACTTAAGATTTATTCTCACTGAGTGCTTGTGAGACATATGGTTGGTATCTGTTATTTCCTGCTTTTTCTCTCACTCCTACACATCTGTTGCACTATAACAGGAGAAAACGTGTAATAGTAAAATTTTTTAAAGATAATCAGTTGGAGGCCAAGGCAGGCGGATCACCTGAGGTCGGGAGTTCAAGACCAGCCTGACCAACATGGTGAAACCCTGTCTTTTTTTTAAAAAAAAAAAAAAAAAAAAGATAATCAGGCTGGGCGCGGTGGCTCACGCCTGTAATCCCAGCACTTTGGGAGGCCGAGGCGGGTGGATCACAAGGTCAAAAGATCTAGACCATCCTGGTCAACATGGTGAAACCCCATCTCTACTAAACATACAAAAAAAAAAAAAAAATTATCTGGGCACGGTGGCGCGTGCCTGTAATCCCAGCTACTCAGGAGGCTGAGGCAGGAGAATTGCCTGAACCCAGGAGGCAGAGGTTACTCCAGCCTGGGTAACGAGAGCGAAACTCTGTCTCAAAAAAAAAAAAAAAGACGATGATAAGAAGATAATCATTTTATTGTTTACAACTAAAGAAAAATACATGTATATGCAAGAATGACACACATATATATAAACGTCTTCAAGAACAGTGTTAGCATTGTCACATGCAAATGAGTGCTGGGTTCTTTTGCTACATATATTTATGTTGGTTCTAGTTTTCTTCTAGTAATTAGCATAGAATCATCAAATAACACTCCATTTATAAAAAGTGGATTTTAAAGAAGAGATGTTTCAGAGATTCTAGGAGAGATATTTCTAGAGAGTCTGCTTTAGCAAATCACACTGGAGGAAATACATTTAAAGTGTGTTAAAAGAGAAATGCCACAAAGAACACTTTTTATTGTGAGATTCTTTTATTCTTTTTTCTGTGATCATAATGTTAAGTTGTAGGCACCAAACTGGTTCACTTATAATAATTCAAAGGCTGAATTTCATGGCAAAGTAGACTCATAGTAAGTCAGGATAGAAGAGCATCTAGAATACTTTGTAATCTTTTTCCTAGAAAATCGTTTCTAATTAAGAACAAAAACAATTCACATTTCTTTTTGAAAATCAGCAATGGACTTAAATTTGGATAAATATAAAGATCAGCCATTTGGATAAATATAATCATTCTGAAATAAACATTGTGATCATTTTTAGAAATTACCTAAATATCTATTGTATTTACTGTCAGTGCTCTAGCTGTGTCTCTCTGCTGCTTTCATCATTTTAGTCACACTTGACTCTGTGTTTTCACTCCCAACAACTAGCATCTGTTTCTCTTTGTTGGAGGTTGGCCTGAGTCTGATAGAACACCCTTTGGACTTTTGTACAGAGATAACATTTCCTGGGAATTTGTGATCACCCTTCTCTCTCCCGCCACAGGCCTTAAACAATGACTAACCAATTGAAGTGGTACAGACACTCCTTTTGATTCTGGCTGTGAACTACCAAGTTTCCTCTCTGGGACTGGGGCAACTCTACCTTCTGAAAGATACTGCTTTATATTGTCCTTTATTTGTTCCACTTCTATTCCTGTCCTAGTTTACCAGACTTTTGTTGTTTTCTAGGAACACTTCCTAAGAAGTTACCTTCAGATTAAACTTCTCATCAAAATCTGCTCCTGGGGAAACTGATCTTTGTGTCTAGATATATAGATAATGATGATTATAAATAGGTAGGTGAATAGATGGATATACAGATGGAGGTAATTAATTTCCTAAGGCTGCCATAGAAAGAACTCAGGGCTAGGTAGCTTAAAACAAAAATTTATTCTGTTTTAGTTCTGGAAGTTAGAGGTCTGAAATCAAGGTGTCAGCAGGGTCATGCTTCCTTCGAGACTCTGAGTAGAATTGTTCTTGCCTCTTTCTAGCTTCTGTTGGCAGCCATCAATCTTTGGTATTTGTTGGTTGCAGATGTGTTACTCCAATCTCTGCTTCTGCTGTCACACAGCATTCTCTCGGTGTATCTCTCTTTTCATAAGAATAATGATTGATGTCCTTATATGATTAATATCCCACCTGACTCCAATAGGACCTCATCTTAACTATTTACATTTGTAATAATTCTATTTCCAAATACTATCACATTTTAAAGTGTTGAGAGTTAAGACTTCAACATAATTTTTTGGGGAACACAGTTCAACCCAAAACAGATGACAGATGATAGATAGGTAAGTAGATAGATAGATAGATAGATAGATAGATCACAGACAGAAATATAAAGACGGTTTCATGACTCATTATTTTCTTTTTTTCTTATTTTTTTTATATGGAGTCTTGCTCTGTAGTCCCGGCTGGAGTGCAGTGGTGCCATCTCAGCTCACTGCAACCTCCACCTCCCAGGTTCATGAAATTCTCCTGCTTCAGCCTCGTGACTAGCTGGGATTACAGGCACAAGCCACTGCACCACACCTGTCTATTATTTTCTAGTACCATATTATAAATATGTTTAATACATTCAAAGAAAAAGCTATATGCTGGGGAATGAGTATAAGCGAGCAATATTATGGTGGGGAGCTTATATGCAAGCCCGTGCTCCTTTCCTTACTTTCTGCCCCTCCTGACAACTAAAATTATACTTAGAAACTTATTAGAACTAGCCTACTACCCTAAGAAATATTTGGATTTTATGGAAAGATTAAAGATACTTATCTATTTTAAATAAAAATAAAATAAAATAGTGCAAATGAAAAGAAAAACTCTATACCAGAGTAAAGCCCAGTCCTAACTGATTTGTTATAAAAAATTTTTAAAAGAGAAAAGATTTAAAAGCCAAAATCAAAATTCAAAAGAAGACCCATTATTAATCTGTTCAGTGAATTAATTTTTTTCCTGGTTCAGTTTTGGCACAGCATATGCATCTAGGAATATATCCATCTCTTTTACGTTTTCTAGTTTATGTTTATAGAGGTGTTCCCAGTAGTTTCTGATGGTTATTACTATTTTTATATGGTCAGTGGTAATATCCCTTTCATTTCTAATTGTATTTACTTGGATCTTCTCTCTTTCCTTCTTCATTATTCTAGCTAGTGGCCTATTTTGCTTATTAATTTTTTTCACAAACCAACTCCTGGATTCATTGATTTTTTTAATAGTTTTTTTTTTTTTTTTTTGTCTCAGTTTCTCTCAGTTCAGCTCTGATTTTGGTTATTTTTAGTCTTCTGCTAGTTGACTATCGATTTGATCTTGCTTTTTTAATTCTTTCTGTTGTTACGTTAGGTTGTTAATTTGACATCTTTCTAGCTTTTTAATGTGAGTATTTAGTGTTATGAGTTTTCCCCTTAACACTGTCTTAGCTGCCTCCAAGAGTTTCTGGTATGTTGTAACTTTGTTCTCATTAGCTTCAAATAAATCTGTCTTAATTTCATTATTTACCAAAAAGTCAATCACGAGCATGTTTAATTTCCATGCAATTGCATGTTTCTGAGCAATATTCTTGGTCTTGACTTCTATTTTATTAGGCTGTGGTCCAAGAGTATATTTGATATGATTTTTTTTTTTTTGCATTTTCTAATGTGGTAATGAGAAGAATGTATGTGTATACATATATTTTTTTTCTTTATTTTATTTTTTAGAGACAGGGTCTTGCTAGTCTTGTTCTGCGTCACATACTGGAATGCAGTGGTGTGATCATGGGTCAATGTAGCCTCAAGTTCCTGAGCTTAAGCAATCTTCCTTCTTTGGCCTCCCAGGTAGCTGCTACTACCAGTCCATTCCACTATACCCAGACAATTTTATTTTTTATTTCTGTAGAGACAGGACTTCACTATGTTGCCCAAGCTGGTCTTGAACTCTTAACCTCAAGCAATCCTCCCAAAGAGCTTAAATTGCAAGCAGAATACTTTTAGGTCTTGCTATTTTATCCAGCTTGTTATTCTGTGCTTTTTTACTAGGGATTTTATTCCATTTACATTCAAAATCCACATTGATGTGTGTGGATTTGATACTGTCATTGTGTCGTTAGCTGATTATATGCTGACTTATTTGTGTTGTTGCTTTATTGTATGACTAGTCTGTGTATTTAAGTTTTTTTTTTTTTTTTTTTTTGTATTAGCTGAGAATGGTTTCCCTTCCTATATTTAGTGCTCCTTTAAAAATTGCTTGTAAGGCAAGTCTGGTGGTAACATACTCCCTCAATATTTGCTTATTTGAAAATAATCTTATTTCTCCTTTGCTTAGGCTTGATACAAAATTTTGGCTGGATACAAAATATTGGGCAGATCTTTTTCTTTAAAAACATTGAATAAAGGTCCCTCAGTCTCTGTAGGTTTTCAGCTGAGAGGTCCTACATCTCTTAAAGAAAATGCATTAATAGAACAATAAAGATTAATAAATTAATTAGCTAGAACATAGAAAATTTAAAAATGCCTAAAAAAAACTTACAGGTGATTTTGGAAAAAACTGCTAGTAGTTCCCAAATAACTGGTTAGTTGTTGTTTACTCTCTATGAAGTGGCTACACTGTCTGGGGTGTATACTCTGGTTATTTTTCATGGTTGAGAAAGAATTCAGGACAGGGACACATGTAGGTGAGTTAAGGAGTAGAAAGTTTAATAGACAGAAAAAAGAAGGGAAGAAAGCAGCTTCTTCCAAGAGATAGAAATGTTTGAAAAAGTGTGAGGCGGTAAATCAATTCTCAGCAGATTTTATAGGCAGGCTGGAGAAAGCAGTGTCTGCTTTACATAGGGCTCACAGGCTGGTTCTATGAGGCATGATGTTGACATAGTGCTTGGAGAAAGCTGGTTGCCCTGCCCTAGTCTTATTATGCAAATGGACTTTCCAGTTGATAGGTGCTATTTTGTCTGCTTCTTACTGAACATGTGGCTGATAAAGAGAAGGGAAGACAGAGCCACCATCTTGAAAATGTCTAGGCCTTAGTTCCTGCCGGCATTCACCCATGCAAGCTCCCATCTTGCAGGCAGCTCTTTGCTAGAAAATGATTTGAGTCTGCTCAAAGAAAAGGCTTACTAAGGAGTTACATGCCCTTGCTATCTGTCTAAGTATTTCCTTCTTAACTCCTATATCATCTAGTTGTTTACATTCACCATTCTTTAATAATAGAGCAATTACTTACAGTTGGGTACATTACTGTGCCACTTCAACAGGGATTGTATGTCTTGACCTCTCCAACAGCTGTGGTTGATCAGTAAGATAAGGCAGCCTGTGTATAACTTTCAGGAAATGGCTTTAATGAGAAGCTTTGAAACTTTACCTTCCTGTTGGAAAAGTGGATATGTTTAGTGCTTAAGAATTCCTTTTGCCTCAAACGTACAGAATGATGGTGTTATTACATATAGGGTGTTAGCCCTTTGTGATGGTATAGTCTCCATTGCCAATAGTGGAGTAATCACTACCAAAAGTCTATGTGGATAAGAAAGGAACTGCTCTCTCCCTAAGCCTCTATAACTCTAAGTGTTTTATGTCTAAAATTAAAAAAACAAAACATTTAAAGAAATTTAAAAAGATGAGGAGACCAAATTATGAGTTAGAGATGAAAATGACATATTGTTTACATACATAAAAATAAAAATATTTTCAGAAAAAACGATCATTTACTATTTTTTGCAAAATTAAATATTTTATACCAAAATGTCAAAATTAATTAAAAAATTGAAGTTCAAATTAACCAGTAATGATGATGTTGATATACTACTTACTAATTCTAATAATAATATAGTCATATTTTGCTTAAAAACAAGAATACTTTCTGAGAAATGCATCATTAAGAAATTTTATTGTCCAAACACCATAAAGCATACTTAAATAGTCTAGTCAGTATAGCCTACTACGTACATAGGCTATATGGTTGAACCTATTACTCCTAAGCTAAAGACCTTTTCGACATGTTGCTATACTGAATATTGTAAGCAATATCACAATGCTATTTGTGCACCTAAACATACATAAACATAGAAAAGATACAATAAAAATATGATATTTTAGTCCTATGGGACCATTGTCATATATGGGGACTGCCATGGCAGAAATGTCTTTATATGGCAAATGATTGTATATACATATATATAATATTCATTATATATATTATATTCATAATAAAATAATTTTTTAACCTTAAAATGTTATAAAATCTTGGCCTTTGTGACAGTAAGTGAAATGAGCCAGACACTGAAAGATAAATATTGCATGATTTCATTTATGTGTAGAATCCAAAATAGTTGAATTCACATAAGCAGAGAGTAGACTGGTAGTTGCCAGAGTCTTTGTAAGAGGGAGAAATGGGAAGATGTTGGCCAAGGGATGCAAAGTTTCAATTATGCAAGATGAATAATTTCTAGGGATCTAATGCACAGCAATGTGACTATAGTTAACAACACCATCATATACTTGAAATTTGTTGAGAGTATACATCTCAAATGTTCTCACCAAAAACAAAAAAAGAAAATAAAGGTAAAAATGATAAAGACGTGAGGTGATAGATATTTTAAAGAGCTCAATTGTGGTAATTATTTCACAATGTATAACAAAATATCAAGTTGTACACGTTAAATATATATATATATTTGGGGTCAATTATACTTCAATAAATCCAGGTAGAAAAAGAAATATCCAACATAAATATAAAAAATGATGTTACAAATATAGTTGAAGTTACTGAAAGACAAGTGCATAGAAACTGACAAAACAGTATTTCATTATAGAAAGTTATGAGATAAAAAATCTAGGTCGAACAATAGACTGTTGTGAAATTGTAGAAGTAGGGGCTGTGCATAAAGATTTTGCTGTGGAATATTTAGGAAATACCCTTTTAAAATGCTTATGTCACCTTTGTAGATCAACTGTTTTCAAAATATATTTTTTGTTTACTGTATTAGTCTGTTCTCACACTGCTATGAGTTTTTTACTTGAGATTGGGTAATTTATGAAGAAAAGAGGTTGAATTGACTCACAGTTCTGCAGGCTTAACAGGAAGCATGACTACCAGGCATCAGGAGGAAGGTGAAAGGGAAGCAAACACATCTTACCATGGCGGAAATGAGATTTGGGTAGGGACACAGAGCCAACCCATATCATTTACCTTTACCATCAACATTATTTTTAAGTACTTACCTGCTAAGCTTTTTGGTAAGCACTTGCCATAATCTGTCACAGTTAATTTTTCTAAGAATCTTACATAGCCAACTGCTAACATTTTAGCTATTTCATAGATGGAGAAATAGGCTTATGGGACTTAAAACGCCTCATGGAAGGATAAACACCTAGAAGTTTTGTAGAACCTGTATTCTACATAAGAGCTCTTATTATGGTCCCTTAACTAGTAATTTAAAAGATATATTATGAGAGTTATAGTCAAATTGTTCACACATTTCAGCATGGGTAAAATAACTTCATTTATGTAATTGCTGGCAAGATATTTACAGCTCTACACCTGTTCATTGATCAATATATATCAGGGTGTTGTAATGCTGTATGTAGAATTGCTGATTTAAACTAGTGATAAATTTTCTTATTGGATTCTTTAGGAAATACTTTAGAAAATATTCATAATTATTCACAAATAGAATTACTGTAGATGGTACATGGATATATTTGGCTATGAATAGTATATATTTTAAAAATTTGTCTGGAGTTTGAGTGATAGTGGTGATGATTTGTCAGGTGTACAGTTATCTATATACTCATCCAGGTATATACATTGAATATGTACAGCTTTCTGTTTGTCACTCATACCCCAGCAAAGTAGTTTTTGAAATGTCTGGAAAATGAAAACAGTTATATACAAATGTGTATATATATATGTATGTATATATGACATTCCAGCAGAAACATTAGTTTATTCTAACTAGTGAACTGGAGATAGGTACTCAATCAATATAAGGCACAAATCTGTAATTATCAAGTTAGAATTGACTAACATTGTGATGGTTCATTTTATGTGTCGACCTGACAGGGTTAAGGGATGCCCAGATAGCTGCTAAATCATTATTTCTGGGTGTGCCTGTGAAGGTGTTTCTGAAAGAGATCAGCATTTAAATCAGGAGAATATGAAAGAATATCTACTATCACTAATGAGAGTGTGCATTGTCTAATTAACTGTGGGCCCAGATAGAACAAAAAGGCAGAGGAGGAGCACATTTGCACTTTTCTTGAGCTGGCACATTCATCTTCACCTGCCCTTGAACATTGGAGTTCCTGGTTCTTAGACCTTCAGCCTGGGACTAAGAGTTACACCATTGACTCCCCTAATTGTCAGGCCTTAAGACTCAGACAGAATTACAACACTAGCTTTCCTGATTCTCCAGCTTGCAGAAAACATATCGTAGGACTTTACAGCATCCATAATTGCATGAGCCAATTCCAATAATAAATTCCTTTTTATATATCTGTATACATTCTATTCACTCTGATTCTCCGGAAAACGTTTATATAAACATGTATATTCCTTCATTATTCAACAAGTAACCAGCACTTTCCTCTAAAAATCAAAGCAGTGTTTGAGCAATATCTGCTTTTACTACTCACTAGGAAGGCTTTGCCTCCCGATGAGGTACATAAACAGTTTTAAAGCAGATGAAGGAGCCTTCCTGGCTTAGGCATATGGTGACTTCTTTTTATCTGCCCATGTTTGTTTCCATATACCCTCAGTGCTCTGTTTCTCCATAATTATTTTAGAATGGTTTCTGGACAGCCTAATATACCACAGTTTAGTATTTTTCTCTTTATGGTTCATCTATAAGCATCTTCTTCCAAGGAATAGAAATTGGAATCTAGGTGTTCATTTCAGCCCCTAGGAATTTTAGTTGACCTGTCATTTTCCAGCGTACTTCTGAATTGTCTTTCACCTTAACATTGTATATGAATAGCCTGTATGCAATACATTATCCTCTTGCTGCATGTTATTGTTTTCTTGAAATTTACAGACTTTTAAATTAAAAGTCAATATTATACAATCTTTTATTTTTCAGCAAATATTTATACTGGCATTGTTTTGCTTTGTGGAAAAATGTATTTTATATCTCTGTCAATGTTGGATACACAGCTTGCTTTGGCTAAGGAAATGTCATGGAAATGACATATCTTGTGTTCAAATAGAGAATTTGTATATGCTTGGGGGTTGCCTTGAACTCTTAAAGGCCTGTGATTCACCGTGAGAACAGCCTATGTCCCACATGGTCTGTCCAAAACACTGCAACTGACCTAAAAATTCATGAGCAAGAAATCAAGTTTGCTGTTGAAAGACATTGAGATTTTTCAAGTTGCTTTTGATATAGCATCATTATTATAAAATAGAAACAGCATGTCACAGAGTGTAAGAGATCCAGATATTTGGGATTTATTTACAGCAACTCCTATTATCACTATGTGAACATCAGGTGAGTTACTGAAAGTCTCTTTTAACAGAAAAATTTTTGGTAAGGAACAACTCATAAATGTAATGCCATAATTTACATTTTTTGCAAGATGCTACTTAGACAAAGGTTTTTGGAGTCAATAAATCCATGCAGATAATATCAAGTGTACAATATGAGGGTTAAGGTTTCCCCTCTCAAATGTTTTCTTTGCTTTCTGGTACTGTAACATTTGGCTTGGTCTTCTATATATATGCATAATTCTTTATTTAAATTTCTTTATCTCTTCAGGCACTGTCCTTCCTTCAAATGCTAATTTTGGTTCAATTATTCAGAAGCACTTTATTTACCACTTTTATTTCCCCGGATTCCTTTCCTTGGAAATCTTATTCTCACTTGTTAAGACACAGTTCTATTCTTCCTCATGAAGCTAACTTCTATTATCATTCACAGTGTAGCAGAGGAAGGAACACCTCAGGGAGGCCTTTTTTCCTCTATTCTTAAATAGATACATTGTGCCAGTAACATTAGCTCTATACTATTTTTCATTCTCTTTTATTTGGCTAATAGCCCCTAGAGATAAGGCATTATGTCATATTTAACCATACCTGTGGCATTGCAAGTGCTCACTAAGCATGAATGTATGAGTTTTTTTTTTTTCTGTGCTTTCTGAGAATCTCTAATTTGTTAGTTCTATTATTCTAGCCAGATTTTTCCATTGTTTGATATTTAAGTAAAGTAGCTTTCTGTATCCAACTGAACTATCACATGCTATATATTTATTTATTTACTTCCCAAAAGTATTACTGGCAAAAGCTCAAATTAAGATACTGGAACAAGAAAATTAAAGAAATACATGTTATGCTGAATTAGAAAAACAAATTCATTTACAAATTGAATCTCAGGATTACTTTTTAAATCCCTTGAAGCCATGGAACAAATGGAAACAAAATATAGGTCTAAGCATAAAATACAGGTAAAAAGCAATATATTTAGGAAATTGAAATTTTTCTGATGACAAATTCTAATCAGATTTTGTACTATAAATAATATAAACTAAAAGAAATTAGTAACAATTCTTAAGATAAATTTCCAGAAAAGTATTTAAATAGACTGATCTGAATATTTCTTCATTAGGCCTTTGATAATAGCCAAAAATCTAATATAAAATTTAACTATGCACTTAGTACTACAGCCTGTGAAAACCTAGAGATCAGTATTAATGTTTGATTCATATTTATTTACCTGAGACCAAGTACTACCCCACACCATATAAGTAATGAATTTAACTATAAGCTTTTGGCCTTTAAGCTAACAGTTAAGTGAATGTAATTTAGATACAAAACACCATATAATATGTATGTTATATAATACCATATATGTTTTAAATCTTCTCAAATACATAATTATATAAAGTAATTGTTAATGATTTTTTTCCAATATATTTTCAATGTATTTCTCAATGCTCTGGAAAGCAGATATTTAAAGTTTTAACATATTGAATGAAAAGTACTCAATACTTAAAAAAAGTATGCAGATAATTAATTTGAGGCTATAAAATTAAAATAATAATTTTCACCTCTCACAAAGTCATTTTCTAATTTAAAAGTTAACATAGAATTTGGCAGAAATTGATGAACACTTTTTCATATGTTTGTTGGCCTCCTGTATGTCTTCTTTTGTAAAGTATCTGTTCATATCCTTCGCCCATTTTTGAATGGGCTTGTTTGTTTTTTTCTTGTAAATCTGTTTTAGCTCGTTGTAAATTCTGGATATCAGCCCTTTGTCAGACGGGTAGGCTGCAAAAATTTTTTCCCATTCTGTCGGTTGCCGATTCACTCTATTGACTGTTTCTTTTGCCATGCAGAAGCTGTGGAGTTTGATTAGGTCCCATTTGTCTATTTTGGCTTTTGTTGCCAATGCTTTTGGTGTTTTGGTCATGAAGTCCTTGCCTATGCCTATGTCCTGAATGGTTTTGCCTAGGTTTCCTTCTAGGGTTTTTATGGTGTTAGGTCTTATGTTTAAGTCTTTAATCCATCTGGAGTCAATTTTAGTGTAAGGTGTCAGGAAGGGGTCCAGTTTCTGCTTTCTGCATATGGCTAGCCAGTTTTCCCAACACCACTTATTGAACAGGCAATCCTTTCCCCATTGCTTGTTTTTGTCAGGTTTGTCAAAGTTCGGGTGGTTGTAGATATGTTGTGTCGCCTCCGACGCCTCTGTTCTGTTCCATTGGTCTATATCTCTGTTTTGGTACCAGTACCATGCTTGGTACAGTTTTGATTACTGTAGCCTTGCAGTAGAGTTTGATGTCCAGTAGTGTGATGTCATGTCATATTAAAAAGAAAATATTTACAATTTTAGCAGGTGTTATAATGCTCTAAGATTAGGGAAAGTGTAAATGGATGTTTTGGGAAGTTTAGATTTTAATAACTAATATAAAATTATTAGTCAACTAATATAGCTGTTAACTTAGCTTCCAGTGTTGAACAGGCCCATTTCACAGACAATGAGTAAGAGCATATTTTCCAGAATCAGACTCCTTTCCTTTGTTCCAGTAACATATGTGAGGAGAGCCCCTACCTGATGAAAAAGCCAGATGGTGATACCTACTGTGAGAGTTGAAGAAACCAAGTATCTTGGATTATGTTAACATTAAAGGTTATGTTGATTAACCTTCATAAATTCCTCCAATTATCTGCATGCATAAATGACCATAAAACAAAAGGACTGCCTTATTTGAAATATTGGGAAATAAAATGATTAAATTGGAGAATAGAGGTCTTCAAAATCAATTATTATCTAAATTCCCAATTATGCTAATAAAAGGGAAATGAATTTGCAAGATGTGTATGTTATATAATTCTTCTGAAGTTTCATTTTTATACTAGATAATTGTAAATGTATTATATCAAATTGTAATTTTATACTAGATGAATTTATTGTGCTACATCAAATTGTAAAGTTGATCATTTATCTGATCCATCATTTATCCATCAAGTGCTGCAGTTGTACCTGATAAAAATGAGTGTCAAATAAAAGTCCACCATGGCTTCTGAGTAAAACCTACAGTGAGTACAGGAAGATTATCAGTCAACAAAAACAACTACAATTGAGCCTTGAGGTATAAGCTATGCTTCATACTCAGCTGTAAGGCCCACTTGAAGTATATATATACTTGAGGTATAAGGCCCACTTCATACTCAGATTTTCTTCTGTCTCTTCCACCCTGAAACAGTAAGACCAACCACTACTCTTCCTCATTCACCTCAGCCTAGTGAACAGGAAGTCTATTATGATGGAAACCTTTATGATGATTCACTTCCACTTAATAAACAGTAAATATATTTTTTCTTTCTTTGATTTTCTTTGTAGCATTTTCTGTTTTCTAGATTCCTTTATTGTAAGAATGCAGTGTATAGTACATAAAACATATGAAATGTGTTAACTGGCTGTCCATGTTATTGGTAAAGCTTCTAATCAACAGTAGATTATTAGTAGTTAAGTTTTTGGGAAGTTGAAAGTTATATATGGGTGCAACCTGGAAGTGTACTCAGCTCCCCATTCAGAAGAGCTTCTTAGCCTCGCTAACCTGGAAGAACGAGGAAAGGGGCCCTGGAGGCGCAGTGAGTTTGCCATTGGAATAAATATCTTGGACCCAAACAGTTTTGTGGAAAAGCAATTAGAGAAAGAGAGAGAAAGACAGCTCCCATGCTGTCATGGGAGGGGACCCAGAGAAGAAATCTGTATAGGTAGGAGCAGCTGGAGTTTTAACCCTTGAATTATTCCGTCTCCATTCACGTTATTGTCGAATGAGAGGAGTTCTTTCAAACTTCCTCTGGAGTGATTGATATTTGACTCTGATACTGGATTGACTGCTTGGTCCATGACTCTGAGTTACAGAGACCTCTCCTTCCAGAGCTTTCTGGGGGTTTTTTGGGACAAAGGAACCTCACCTGGCTTTCTCTACCTAGGCATGGGAAACCCAGACAAAGAACTTTACTTTTGAAACCCTTCTGGTTCCGGGATGGAGGTGTGGAGCCAGGAAACTCCTGCCTTTGAAACCACACCCTTAGAGGACCCAGGAAGAGAAGTTCCTCATGGGTTTTTTATTGTGCAGGGTGTCAGTACCTCTAACCCCCACATTATTCAAGAGTCAACTGTATATTATAAAATTAAAATGGATAAGTTAGATAATGCATTTATTAACATGCAATGGAAGTTTAGGATAGACAACCATATTTATTTCTAGGGAAGTCAGTTATAAATGGAATTTTAGTAATATATCTATACATTCTGTCTTCCTTCAAAGATTAAGACAGTAGGATTTGTAACTTAAGAATGTGATTCTGGAGACAGAATGAAAGCTCTATAGAGCATGTTTAGATCTCTTTTGAAGTGATTAATATAAAGAGGTATCCTTTTTTGAAATATGGGAAAAGTCATAATTAATAACTGTCCTAATGCTTCCTTTGCCTTTTAAAAAACAAAGGAAGAAATTATCAGAAAAGGAATGCAAGATAAAAGGATGTGATGATAATTTATTCTTTTCACAGAAAAGAATAAGCAAACAAATTCCACTGAGATTCTAAACCAAATTCTTAACAAACACATATTGTAGTTTTTGAAGCTACTATAAGGGAATCAAGGTTTATTCAAGTAAGAAATGATGCAGTGGATCTGCAGAGATTTACAAATTTAAGGTCTTCATTCTGTGAAGTGAGCTAAGAGTCAATATGCAGAAGCATTCAGCTTGTACCTCTGGGCTTCTTTTTTTTTTAACTTATAAGGACATGAACACCAATCTGCTTCTAGAATTTCACAGCTGTTCACCCCTGTGAAGTCCAAAGCATTCCTATTAAACGAGGCTCCACTTTAACTTCATTTTATTTTCAAAGCAGAAATATATTGAATGCTTGTATTAGTCCATTTGTGCATTGCTATAAAGAAATGCCTGGGCCTGGGTAATTTATGAAGAAAAGAGGCTTAATTGTCTCATGATTCTGCAGGCTGTACATGAAGCATGGTGGCATCTGGTTCAGTTCTGGGGAGGCGTCAGGAAACTTACAATGACAAGAGAAGGCAAAAGGGGAGTAAGTACTTCACATGGCCCCAGCAGGAGGAAGACAGATAGGGCAGAGTTACCACACACTTTCAAACAACCGATCTCATGAGAACTCACTATCTTTATAACAGCACCGAAGTGGGGAGGGGATGGTGTTAAATCATGAGAAACCACCCCCATTATCCAATCACCTCCCATCACCCCCTACCTCCTGCACTGGGGATTACAATTCAGTATGAATCCAAACCATATCAAGGCTCTAGAATTATTAGGATTTTGTTAACTGAATTAATCAAAATCAGTATTACTAGACTAATAAATTACTTCACATTATTTACAATGATGATATTTCTGGTAATTAAACACAATATTCTTATTGCATAGAATGAGGTAAAGAAGGAGCATATGATACAAAGAGGAGCCTTTGCTCTTACGCAGAAGCTTATATGAGCCTTAATATTTAGGCTAGACAACATGATTCATGTAGATACATCAAGATACAGATACAGCAAGTTTTGTGGGGAGGATTAAAGACTAATTACTTTCTGTAACTATATGGCAGAATAGTCATGGAATAAAGGGTTGTTTCGCTTACAGAAAAACAAATCATTAAAATTAGGACTGAACTTTTGGGCCAGGTGCAGGGGCTAATGCCTATAATCTCAGCACTTTGGGAGGCTGAGGTAGGTGGGACTCTTGAGGCAAGGAATTTGAGACCAGCTTGGCCAATGTGAAGAAACTTTGTCTCTACTGAAAATACAAAAGAAATGAATATTGGCCAGGTGTGGTGTATATGCCTATAATCCCAGCTACTCAGCAGGCTGAGGCATTGTTTGAATTGTTTGAACCTGGGAGGTGGAGTTTACAGTGAGCTGAGATTATGCCACTGTCCTCCAGCCTGGGTAAAAGAGTGAGATTGTCTCGGAAAAAAAAAGAGAAAAAAAACCTTCAATTGTATTAAAAATATGAATTTCAGAAATATTATTATCTTTCACCATACGTATTTACCTATTTGCATATATAGAGAGAAATGGCTAGATAGAAATAGCCATCACATATATCTATTTGCATATATAGAGAGAAATGGCTAGATATAAATAGCCATCACATATATCTATTTGTATATATAGATAGAAATGGCTAAATATAGGTGGATTTATCTTATAGATACTAGGCAAGAGCCCAAGTGAGTAAAATTCTCTTTACTTGAAAATTAAAGCTCAACGTCTCAACTACTAGCAGTGGCAAGATTAATTTTAAAAGAATATTTTTTACATATCATTATTATTTTAAAAATTGCTTTCCTCTCTTTCTCTGAAGGAAGGAAAGCTGGTGCTGTGATTGCTACAGGTCAATACTTGCTTTTTGTATTGATCTGATCTTAAATATTCATGTTTTACAATAAATTCACCAGCAGATTTTGAATTTCTTATTTAAAGACCATTTGAAAGATTCTTCTACTTTCAATTTATTAAGGCTTAAAATGTGTTTTACTTCCCTCAAAAACAAATATTTAACATCACCTGAAACTTAAGAAAGCTGCTTATTGGCAGCCAGCTGATTTCATGTGAACATAATCTAACAACCTCACCATACCTTATAAGAAGCCACTGAGACAAGAGACTAATTGTTCCAGGTTTGAATGTTTGCATGGCATCGCTCTTCACATCATTTAGCATAAGATATATCTTCCTTGGTCCGCTTAATCATGAAGTAGTTGTTCAGAATTAAATATAATTGCTTTAACAAACTATTTTATTTTTACCATAACTACAGTTCAGAATTCAAAAGACAAAATCAAAATTAATTAAAAAGCTAGAATACGAATCATTTACAAAAGGTAGAAGTGAGTTAAAATTAAGCAATTTGACTGTAAAGCAAAATTGACTTCAAAAAAACCTGAAAGGCCATGAATATAAAAAGCATTAACTGTAAGTTTCAAAAGTTGATATTCATCTCTAATTAGCACCTAAAGTTTAACTTTAGCTGTCATAAACATTAAATTTAAATTAGTTATAATTATGAACTTGTTACCACAAGCAGGAAGAAACTAGAGCGAATTATTCATCCTTGCATTTAACTCTCTTTGGGTGACTAGCCCTGAGCCCAAGTGGATAAATTAAATCAGTACTTGTTTTAGGGCTGTAAGGGCTTACTGAGGGTGTCCATGCAGAAGAAAGCCCTTCGTAAATATCATCAATTTTGGTAGTTAATAAGAACAAGTATGTTCTCTATGTTGGCTTGAGAGAGGAGGCCCTCCCATCTCTTTCCTTACCGGCCGCCATCTCCACCCTCCAGATGAGAAGGAGGGCAAAGAGAGATAAAACACCAAAGAACTGGAATCCATGTCAGGTGACTTGCTAACTCCACTGACCAGGCCATAATGAGTCCCAAGGACTGGGAAGATCACTCCCTTTTTGGTTCCCAGCATCTATGCTATCTATAAACCTTGAAAGTGTTGCAAAAAATGTTATCCCTACTGGCCAGAGCCCAGCACTGGGTCACGTCCTCTACATTTACATGACCCCAGACCCCCTCCTGGAAAAACCTCCACCAACTATTAATTAACTGCCCTTGTTTTGTCTGTAAGCCCCCTCTCCTGCCTATTTCTGTATGTGACACATATGAACTAGCACATCAATGAAGCCAAAGACTGTGAGGTCAATTGTCCAGCCAATGGACAATAACACAGTTTCACCTCAGTTCCTCCTTTAGAGTTGTAAGCCTATAAAAAAGGGAAAGAAGCTGCTTTTCAGGGAGCTCTGTTGTTAAGGCATGAGCCTGCCGCAGCTCCTGGCCAAATAAAAAGCCACTTCCTTTCTCAGTTCATTGTTTGAGAGGTTTTGTCCACTGCATGTCCTGCAACAGGCTTAAAATGTCCTTTAATCTAAAACATACACCTTGTATTATTTACATAGGCCTCACTAAACCTAATTTTTGTGAATGAGGCCACACCCACTCATGCTGACTGAATAGCTAGTCAAGAAACATTCCTCTTTGAGCATCATTCTGTCTTTGAATCAGAACTCCCTGGCCCACATAGCTTCTCTATCTTTAAAACTTAGATAATATATACAACATTAAAGTTGGGGTGGCTTTTACCAAAGTCTCATTCTGGGACTTCACTTGTGATTTCCCAATTGTGTTAATTCTTTTCTCGTTGTCCTACTTCATCTTGTCTCATATAATTTTTCCCTGAGGTATTGCCTTCTCATTTCAGTGTTTTTATTATTCTTACAAATGATTATGAAACTATGTGCCATCACATTCTAAAATTTTATTATAAATATAACATTTAGTATTTTACTATGCCACACACATTGTGAAATATTATGTATGCTTGCTTCACATGTGAAAAGGAATATTTACGTACTATTTCAACTCTCTAATTCCAAATTGGATTTGAGTCCTCTCCCAAAAAAATTTAAAAATAATCCAATACCTCTCACATCCTATATGACACAGATTAGTTTCTTAGCAGAACAAAAGATTTCATGATAGGAGTAGAAGGTACTGGGAGAATACAGAAGGCTCAGGGTATTAGAACAGAGTAAATAATAATGGCTAACAAAAATTTTGTGATTACTAAATACCAAATAAGCAAATTAGGCACTTCATTGGTATTACCATATTTATCTTCATAATAAACTAATGAGGTCATCACCAATAATATACCCATTTACACATAAGTAATGGAGAATAAACAACTTTACAAAGACTGCACATCTAGGTATTATTCAAGTTGATATTTTAATAATGTCTCAAAAGCCCATACTAATGCATTAACATATCATATTTACTCCTAAACATTTTGTAGCATCTGTTCAGGTGTGTTTCTGTCTGAAATAATGGAAATAAAACTAGGTAACTCTTACTGCTTTTTTTTAATATGCATTGGAACCACTGCTAAGAACTTTATGTTCACTACATCAGGCCTAATACACTATGAGATATTTTAAAGAAGTAAATATACATAATTTAACTGTTCACTGAGTGGCCAGGCTATATGGCCAAGGTTGAAAGGCAAACAAGTGTCACCAGGGAAAAGCCCAGCATAATTCAAGGTCACTGAAACCAGACAACATACACACCAGCCTCCAGTGGTAGAGTTTACTTACAGCAAGATGAGAGAGAAAGTATGCACAGGATCTAGTCCCTGGTGTTCCGTGAGCACCCTCATGGCCAGCAGGTTCATTCAGTTACCTTTATGGCCCCTACAGCTGCTCTCCCCACTTTATGCTGCAGTGAATAGCCCATCCTGTGTGGGATCTGAAATACAGCAACCGGAAGACTTGCCTGAGGGCCACTAATGCAGGTAGGCTCCTAGGCAGAACAAAGGCATGTACATCAAGCCCAGACCATGGAAAGATGTTCCCTCACAAAGAGATGTACCTGACCAGGCCCAGGCCAATCTTAAGCAACAGATCAGAGTACAAGAAGCTCCACATGCTGCCTTTTTCAAGATGAATAATAAAATATTATATTATTATACTACTTTTCCTTACCTAACCTTTCCTTAACTTACATTGTATAATATCAGATTATATTAGCTACTCACTTTTTTGGTAAATAAGCCATGTATTCAGAGTTTTTTTTCTGATAAATTCTTTACTTTATGGGAAAAATGTGTATATACTGAGTATAATCTTTTAGAACTTCCACATTTCCACCTCATTGTTTTCATGATCTGTAGAACTTCAAAGAAAGATGGAATCAGAATACAGGACTACGTTGGTTTTAACATCAATTATTGTATGTGGTAGGTCTCTTTGAAATTTAGAAGAATGAAGTAGATTTTCTATATCCAGCATAGTGGAGTAAAGAACTCTGAAAATGTGATCCTCTAGAAAAACAAAAACCAAAAAACAAAAACAAAGCACTGGCAAAAACCATCCAATTCAACCTTTTCAGAACTTTGGAAATTAACTCTGCTTGCACCAGTCAATCCAGGGCATGCTGTTTCAAGAATAACTGGCTGCATCTCAGTGTTCAATTTAGCTACATGAGGACAACTCCTAAGGGTTATTTGCTTTTTTATCTCCATCATCTCACACAGTTTCTGCTATATAATAGTTCATGTTCAGTCAATATTTCTGGAACAATGAAGGCTCAGCCAAGCCTCATACAGAGAGACTTCCCAAGCCCTGCAAGTCAGTGATGACTGTCTTCAGCATCTGCAGCACTCACCTCACCCTTATAGAACATCTACAGAAAGAAGACCTCTCTGTGGGGCCATGCTTGTAGCCCTCCTCCTGTGGTTTTTTCACTTTGTCCAATAACTGACCCACTTCTCTACTCTCCATTGCTGTAAGCATTCTACCTAAAAAATAAATCTGACCAGGCATTTGCCTTTCTTTTTAAATACATATATTGGTTAGTTAGTGTCTTACTCAGTTTGGCTGCTATAACAAAATACCATAGACTGTGTGGTTGCAGCAACAGCAATGTATTTCTCAGTTCTGGAGGCTGAGAAGCTCAGGATCAATGCTGGCAGATCTGGTGTCTAGTTTTCAAATAGTCATCTCATCATTTCCTTACATGGTAGAGAGTATCTCTCACTTGTGTCTTCTTATAAAGACATTAATCCCATTCATAGGGCCTCCAGCCTTATTACCTAATCACTTCCCAAAGGTCCCACCTCTTAAAACCATCACATGAGATAGTATTTCAACATATAAATTTGGAGGAAACACAAACATTCAGTCCACAATGCTAACTTTTTATTTTTGTAATTTTTTGTGTTAACATTCAAATACAGCATGACTATTCTTTACAACATGTTTGGAAAGTCATTTGGCAATATCATGATTGACTCAGTTGTGTCACTTATGAAAATCTATTTTAAAGAATAAACATCAATGGAAAATAACAATATAAACAACAAAAATAATCACAAGACAAAATATGTAACAATCAAAATTAGTTTTGATATTTTAGCAGCCTCCTATGGAAATTTTGGGTGTGGTAATATTATATATTACCCAGATAAACAAAAGGATATGTATTCTCTTGGGTCTCTCTTATTCTACTAGTAGCTTACCTTAAAGTCTTTACGGAAAGTTTGATAATAACCACTCAGTACATTTAAAGAAAAATGTAACAGCTAGAACAAATAGAATTATCAGGTTTATAGTGGATCTAAAAGCAAATGGTATTTTGTATACAGAATTACTGAAGATTTAGTAGAAATTTCCTGTGGGAATATGACTTGATTTGTTTCTTATTTGTTGAGAGGGAAAATCTCCTTGACTCATTTTGCCTGGCTTGTTTGTAATATTTACTGCTGTAAATTGAATTTTGCATCATGCTTACATGCAAATCATCTCTTAAGCTTTTTAGTTTTTCCTTCTAATTACTTTTAGATTTAGATTCTCTATATAAAAATCTGCATTTCAAACTGTATTTTCCTCTCTCAAGAATGATTATATCTTTCATGTCTTCTCTGCCTTTTTCTCTTTCATTTTCATTTTCAAGTCATATATATGATTATATTTAGTAACATTTTAAGAATAAGTAGTTTACTTTCAAAAAATCATTTCAGTATGATATATCATTTTCTGTACATTCTGTTTGAAGGAAAGATCATGTTCCATATAAAATAATACACTCACATTTGCATATGATAAGTCTAAAACTGGTTTACTGGGCTAAGTAAAATGCTAGAACTTGTATGACATTATATTGTGAAATGTATTGAAATACTAAGCTAAGCAACATTACCATATGTAATGTCATACTGATGTTCATTGTTTCAAGTAAATCTTTTCCATTTCTATATAAATTATACCATTAAAAAATAAAAAAAAACACTCTCAATGTTAAATACTTAAAATATATATATATATGCCATTATTTTTCACCTCAAGGCCTTTGCAGAGGCTATGCTATCTCAGAACATTCCCCATTTTCTGTTTACCTGACAAGACTCCTGTTTATATTTCAGACTAGGTAAAAAATGTCTTTCTTCACAGAGACTTTCCCTAATCAATTTATCCACTGTGCTAACTTTGTTATGATTACTACATGGTGCTGTGATTTACTTTCTCTAAAAACCTGTCACTCACTTTGTGATACTATTTATTATACAGTGACCTAGGGTGGCCTGATGATAGTACTTTATTCCAGTGGCTACCATGATTGATTCAGAGTTAGCATATAATGCAACCAAGGTTAATTATCACTCTCTCTCTCTCTCTTTGAGTGGAAGAAGTTAACTGCATTGCCTCCTGTTTTATTAAGAGCTTTACCCATCTTCTCTTTTCTGCACGCTGACCATCCTACTCAGCAAGAGAACAGTAGAACATCCTACTCAGCAAGAGAAGGGAAATAAATTTTGCATGCAGAGAAAAGTTAATGTAAGGAAAAGAAGAAAAATAAAACACCTAGAGACATCAAGGTCATTGATTTAAATGTTTCCAGAATGTACCCTTACTCTTCATGATTATGCAAAACCACTAATACCCATTTAGGTTCAAGCTAATTTGAGATGAGCTAATGTCACTTGGAACCGGAAGATTCCTGAATAATATGCAAACCTATGTTAAGATTAGGATTTAGTTTTAGTGCTGGCAAACCTTAGTTCAGTCAATTAACAGTTGATTAAAAGCATTATAACTACATTTTCTGTAGGATTACATTCTAAGGTACTAAAGAGGAGGGTGTTCTGTTTTACATTTATTTGAATATCGAGTAGGAGATAAAATTATTCAACTATTCATGACAGAAAGAACCTACAAGGAGAAATATATAGTTCGGTACTTAACAATTAGGAGTTCAAATTCGTGAGGCTAAAAATCTAAAAAAAGAAACAAAATCACGAGGAGGCAAAGGAGAGAAATCGTCATGTTTCTTTGGTGTATTCCCTCTCCTTCTGTAATAATGTACATAATAGAGAAATCCCATTAAAAACCAAATGCTGGCAAAGAATATATTAAAGTTGTTGGTATTTTTAAAATTTTAATTAAAATGTCCTAGTTATTGTAGTGAAAAGGGCATTTTCAATTTCTTACATAACAACAATGGATAGGGAGTTACAAATGGTGAAAATCAATTACATTTGGCTTTACCATATGGAGAACTAAGTATTTCAGAATTAGTTTTTTCTGGCATATGCACCTTTGTATTTTACAAGGCATCAGGAGACTACGCATTACACAGAAGCAAAAAAAGGAGGGAGCTTTATTGTATCATCCCCTAGTGTCTAAAGAGTTTGAATTCTTCTAAACTGAGTTTGAATTTTCTTATATGTCAATTAACCAAAAACATATTGTCACAAAATAGGAACATATTACTAAAGAGTTAATGTGGCTATGGTTTTTTTGATTTAATGTTTTGCTCTCTTAAAGCTTTACTTGCAATCTCACAGTAATTGTCCTGCAAGCATGAGCACTGAAACCCCGAGACAGCAAACCAGAAACAAATTGAGTATTTATATTAGAAAGGAGGAAACCAGGGAGACATAGACCTAGAGAAGCACATCCACATGGTTGCACACACAAGCTGACTCAGGCATTTTGTTTGTACTTCCTAATAGATTTTGCACACTGTGGTTGTCTGGGCAACAGTCAGAGGACAACAGAACTTCACAAATAATGTAAGTGAAGGTTACTTGTAAATGTACTGTAAATTAAAATCTACTGAGTAAAACTATAATGGCATAAATCTGGCATCTATATAATATAACTGTCTTTTTCAGCTGACTCATCTTTTGGTCAGTCAGTCTAGTTCTAAGCATATTGCTGATGTGATCTGCCTTTTAATCAACCTGTCTCATTTGTAAAGCGGCAGGAAGGGGAGAGATTCATCTGAGAAGTCATCTTAGAGTATTGACCTGATACTTTCTGCATGCTATGAATAAAAGTGAAGTTTCTGATCATCCAATACTATGGCCTTCTATGCTCTATTATCTGTTGTAATCATATAAATCCAGGATTTATTAAGTAACAGAGAACATATGTAAATAATTTCTCCAGTTTACATTTCTTTAGGAGTTGTATTTAGAGCAGATAATACACTGGAATATTTTAATGAACTATATCAAAGCTTTGGGATTGGGTTACTTGTGACATTTGCCAACCTTGTGACTTTGAAATAAGCTGAACTTTAAAAATAAATGAAAAACTGACGAGTTTTAAACCTAATATATTCGGGCATTTTCTAGAACACTTCTCTTTTTCCTTCTCTTGTTATTTTGAAAGAGAAAAGATGGCTGTTTTTGAAAGACATCTTCTAACTGCCAAATGTATTTAGATATACTTGTTGAAGAGCCAGAGTTTGTAAAAGTTACAAGACGTGATAGTTCAGGTTCTGTGACTGAGACAAAACTATTACAGCTCTTGAGTCAGTCATAAGATTTTCAAGAGATTTAGGCTTAAGGCTCCGGTATCTTTCATTGTTGACAGAGTTCTCTACAACAACCTGAACTTGCATATGTCACCATGAAATATATATGTGGTATCCTTTAGTTGACTTTGTGTATGTTTGGCTGAGATTGTTCGAAGTTAAGCTCTTGAATAACAAATTTTGTCTTACACTGTGGTTTTGACCAAAATTAACACAAATACTTCATAGCCATCACCAGTTTCCCTGAAACTCTATATTAAACGTATCCCCAAAATACCAGTTTCTATGATGATGCTTCTATAAAACAAGAATAAAAACATCCTGGCTCTGAGAATTTTTACAATCTGTACCATGTTGAGCAAATTTTCACAGGAAAGATTCAAATAAACACTTTGTCCAGGGAGGCTGTGCATGGTGGCTCATGCCTATAGTCCCAGAATTTGGGAGGCTGAGGAGAGCGGATCACCTGAGGTCAGAAGTTCGAGACCAGCCTGGCCAATGTGGTGAAACCCCATCTCTACTAAAAATAAAAAATTAGTCAGGTGTGGTGGTGTGCACCTGTAATCCTAGCTACTCAGGAGGCTGAGGCAAGAGAATCACTTGAACCCAGGAGATGGAGGTTTAAGTGAGCCAAGATTATGCCATTGCGCTCCAGCCTGGGTGACAGAGTCTGACTCTGTCTCAAAAAAAAAAAAAATCAAAAAAATTTGTACAGGGAAATCAAAATTCCATTTTAAACAATCTTAAGAAGGATATTAACAGAAAAAAATAGTAATTGTGTTACTCATGATGCATGTGAATCCATATGGCTAGCTTACTAATGGGATACTAGATTAATTGACATGAAAAGCATATAATCAACTTGAAAGTGCTAATCTTTTCTTGACATGGTATGGTGGTTGTATGAGTTCTTTTAGATCTTTGTTCTAATTTGGGTGTAAATCAACTAAATTGTGTGTCATTAGAGTGTAGAATCAGGGAAGTTACATTTGTTGACTCTACTGGCAATCATAAAAAGCATTGAAATTCCAACTTAGTCCTCCTCACATTATATGAGCTGAAATGAGTCTAAGAATAAAAATATTCCATGGCAATCAAATAAATTGCCCTTCTCATTTTATCTAGTTCATTTAAGCCTCTATATTTATTATATAATAATATTATTGGTATATTTCTAAAATTTAGTAAAATAAAGAAGTACAGTCATTAGGTAGTAAAATAGTATATAGGTGTCATTCTGGATTAAATAAACATAATATGTTATAATATTAGATAAAATATATTTGAATAGTTATGTCCTGAAAGAGGTGATAGTGAGGTGATTAACTGTCATTTGAAAGACATTTGGAGACAACAGAGAGGAAGAAAAAAGAGAGGAAGGTGCAAAGACACGAAAATGTAAGTTAACATTTCAGTACCAAGGACATGAAAGCACATGAGTTTGACTGGGTTGGAATAGCATATTCATTTATTCATTTACTAAACAAAAATGCAGAATGCCTTTTATACTTCAGGCACTTCAATAGTTAGGATTGTCACATATGATATGACATGCCTAGTTAAATTTGAATTTTAAATAAACAACAAATATGTTTTCAGAGGCTATGTGACCCTTACAATATTTAGGACATGTTTATACTAAGAACTTATTTTTTTCTGTTTATCTGAAAATCACATTGAAATGGATATTCTGTACTTTTCATTTGCTAAATCTGGTGACCTTAAATAGATGTGGCAAGAGAGTGATAAAAAATACATGATATTTGATATCACACAACATAGAAGCATAGAAATGTAAGAAAATAGACAAATGTTTTAAATTGCCAAAACTTGTACACCTAAAATATTAATAGAATGAAATAAAAAGGTTTTAAGTTAATTAAGTTGTTTGACCCACTATCTCAAATTTACTTAATCCTTTCAAATCAAATCTAACTGTCTATGCAAATGCTGATTGCCTTCATCACCTGGTGGAGGTTGTCTATCTTAAGCATAATCCATGCAGCAAATCGACAAAAGTAGTTATTTAATGAATACTTGGTTATTTAATATGAGAAGCATATTACCAATGCAATGCATAGTTTAACTGTCTTTGTTGAAACATTTGATGTGTTTCTACCTTTGAGCTATTGAGAATAGTGCTGTCATAATCACTCATACAAGTATTTGTTTAAATACCTGTTTTAAATTTTGAGAGGCTATATACATAGGAATAGAATTACTGGCTCATAGATAATTCTATGTTTAACTATTTGAGCAACTGCCAAACTGTTTTCCAAAGAGACTATGACATTTTACATGCTAATCAGCAATAATGGTGGGTTTCATTTTTTCACGCCTTTGCCAATTACTGCTATTTTTCATTAAATAATTATAGCCATGAATATGAAGTGGTGACACATTGTGGTTTCGATTTCCATTATTCTACTGAATAATAATGTTGGGCAATTTTTTATGTGTTTGTTAGTCATTTGCATAATTTATTTGGAGAAACGTTTATTCAAGTCTTTTGCCCATTTTTAAATTGAATTGTCTGTTCTTTTGTTTTTAAGTTGAAAGAGTTCTTTTGTTGTTGAATTGTTGTTGAGTTGTAAGAGTTCTTTACATATTTTGGATATTAGACACTTATCAAGTATATAATTCAAATATGTCTTCCTTTTTAAAGCTTGTCTTTTTAATTTTCATAATATATCTGTGAGGCAGAAATTTTTTAAATTTTAATGAAGTTCAATTTAATTTTTAGGAAGTTGTGCAGATTTAGCTTTAACAATTAGTTCCTTTATCTATTTTGAATTTATTTGTCTGTTTATTGTAGGACAGGCATCCACCTTCAATATTTTACATGTGGATATATAGTTGTTCAAACATCATTTGTAGAAGATATTCTCTTTTCCACATTGACTGGTCTTTACAACCATGTTAACAATCAATTGAACATAGAGCATGGATTTATTTATGGCCTCTCAATTCTACTCTATTGTTCTATATGTCTGTTATTATGCCAACACCTTACTGTTTATATTACAGTAGCTTTGCAGTAAGTTTTGAAATTGGAAAGTATTAGTCCTCAAATTTTTATTTTTCTTCAACATTGCCATGTCTATTCTGAATCTCTTAGAGATCAACTTGTTTAATTTGCAAAAATAATAATACCCTTTCAGGATTTTTATTGAGATTGCATTCTGTCTTCTGATCACTTTGAGTAGTATTTCCATTTTATCATTATTAAGTCTTTCAATCCATGGACACAGCATGTTTTTTGTTTTTCTATGAGACATTATTTTTATTAACTCTTTGTCAGCCATTAACATCTACATATTATAGGCCACAGCCATATAATATCCCTGTAACTAATGAAAACCTTAGAGATTAAGTTCAGCTCTTACTACCCTGAAAGTGTCAGGATTAAGTTGTAAAGAAGGAATGAAAAATTAATATCGAGGGATTTAGCAATTAGCAGTGTCTACTACACCTCATTATGAAAAACTGATGTAGAATTCACACTTTCCAGTTTCATAATCATATTTTGAAGGCATTACAAATTAGTAGAATTTTAAAAAGTGAAATTAACTAAAAATGTAGAAAGCTAAGAACCATTCTGTGATGAGCTGTGGCTGTTACTGGAGCACCTACACATGGGTCTCATGTCATGAAAGCTGGCTTCTCAGAGTCAACAATTTCAAGAGACAAGAAGTAGGTTTGGCCCTGGAAACCGACATAGTATCAATTCTACCACATTCTTTTGCTCAGAGGACTCATAAAGCCTGGATAGATTGCAGACTAAGGGAAAGACAGCCCACTGCTAGATGAGAGGAGTAAGAAAAAATTTGTTTTCTGTATGCAGACCACTAAAATCTGCACCTGAACTACAAATTATTTGCATTCCTAACACATAAAAAATGCCCAATTCCCAAAACTCTAGAATGGTTAACCCATTAGACCATGAGGATTAAGTTTAAGATACAAGATTTCATAATATAAATCAGGTTCAGGAATGAATTATATTGCCCAGGGGCAGTTATTGTTAGCTCTAAAGATCTGTGACATGAAGAGACATGTTACCTGCCTAAAATTATTCTGAGGAATTAATATAAGGTAAAACAGTCTAGTCATAGATGTAATCTTACTGAAGTTATTTCATACTTTAAGAATCTTTTACTGAAAGAGCCTAGAAATGAGAAAGTTTCATTTTAAAATTCATAACTTTCATCTTTTTAATATTTCTCCTAAATGCTACTCAAAATTGCAACGGTTCTTTTTAAAATTCATCCATCTTTCCCTGTGTTATATCATAGGCAGCTAGTAAAAGTCAGATATCACTTCCTATGTTGTTCCTAAAAAATCTCTCCTGCTAAATTGGCTGCTTAATTAGATAGTCTTTATAGTTTCCATAGTCCTACAGGTGACCTTGTTGCCATATTTGTCCCTACTAAATGAAAGTTATATCTTTCAAAATCTTGTCTTTTGAGTCATTAAGCATTCTTGAGGACCTCCTAACATTCACACACAATCTTCTCAAAACCTTCCAGCCTCTGATCACTGCCTAGCTAGAAAGCCAGTGTCACATATCTTAGGTTATTGGTATATAGTGCTTCACTTCTACATACCAAATTTCTGTTTCAGTTTATATTATTATCTAATAAACTGCCTTATAACTTAGTGGCTCAAACCAACCATTTTATTTTGTGGCTCATAAATTTGGGGAACGTTTGGCTAGAATATTTTCCTCTAAATTCCATAGTGTTGAGTGGGTTGGGTAGGGCTGGAGGATCTACTTTCTGGTCATTTTCTTACTCACGTGTCTGGGACTAGGATTAGGATGCTAGTAGCCCGTTAGTAGGTGATGCTGGGAGCTGTTAACAACAATGGTTTCTCCATATGTCTTGGGTTTCTCCCAGTACTGTGGCTGAGTCCCAAAGGGAATGCAATTATAAGCAAATATTTTCAGAGTAGATATAGAAGCATGTGGTGCCTCAGGGCCTCAGCTCAGAAATAGGTACAGATTCATTCTACCATATTCTATTTTTAGAAAATCTCAGATCCTGCTCAGATTCAAGGGAATGGGAAATAATATACACATCCTTTAAACAAAGATATGTCAAAGAATTTGTAGCCATCTTTTATCTTTATTATATCACTAGCAAAATTTTTTGAAGTTGAATATGTGTGCATCTTTTAGAAGTTTTTACTTCCAGTATATTTCAGTAAGCATATACTCAACATACATGTGTACATATGTTCCTCAAAGACAAGTACTTGTATGCTCATAATAGCACTATTTTTAACTTTTTAAAAAGAAAAATACTTAGATGAACATTAACAGTAAAGTTGATAAATTTCTGTATCATAACACAGAGATATAAAATACAGAATTGAACACTGAATAATCTACAATTATGCAGATACATATGGATAAAAAATACAGACATAATGTTGGATGAAATGTCAAGACAAAAGATTACATACTCTCTCATTCCATTTACATAAAGTTAAAAAAAAAAAGGCAAACAATCTATTGGGTCAAATGTTGATATGAGTCAGGGATTAATTTTCTGTAGTGTAGGGAGTTTTCAGTGTCCTGGTCTTTTTTCTGTTCTGTTTGTGACAGTATGTACATTTTTTTTTTTTGTATATTCTACCACAATAATCATTTCATAAAAAATGACAAAATTATGATTTCATATTTGTTTCCTATGATGCTGTGACAAATTATCACAAACTTAACAGATTAAAACAACCCAAATTTATTATCTTACAGTTCTGAAGGTAGGAAGTACAAAATGGGCCTTACTGAGCTTATATTAGTGTTGCCAGGGCTGCATTCTTTCTGGAGACTCTAGGGAAAAATTAACTTTTTTGCTTTATTGACTTTCTGGAGTTTATCTTCATTCCTTGGTTTTATGCCCTTCTTCCATCTTCAAAGACAGCATCATACCTCTTCAAATCTCTCTTTTATTGTGAGTCTACAGCATTGTGATAAAATTGGGTCCACAACAGTAACACAGAGTAGTCTGAATATCTCAAGTCCCTTAACTTAATCACGTTTACAAAGTCCCTTCTGCTACGTAGGAAACATATTGACAGGTTCTAGGGATTAGGGCATAGACATCTTAAGGGCAGGGCATTTTTCTGTTTACCACATGTATTGTTAACTTAAATACATCTGTCCATACTTTCTGACTTCCCACTATTTCTTATTTGTATTATCTTTCTCCTACGTTGAAAACTGTTTCCATTTATCAAATGTTCCCCACAAAAGCCTTTTCCTCAGATCATTGTTTGTGTGTTTGAGATAATTTTTGATTGAATTGGATAAGTAATGAGTGTTCAACAAACATGTTTATTTTGTAGGTATTATCAAATTATGTCTTGTGACAAAATGGTCCAAGTGTCATGCAATATTCAGTGCAGAAAATAAACAAAAACACAATTTATCAATTTTAAGCAGGATATAATATATTGTATGAAATTCGGTGCTCATATAATAATTTTAAGGATAGTATAGGTAGGTCTTTGGCTTAATCTCTTAAATATATTCCCTTAAAAAATAGTATATCCATGAGAAGTACTACTATTTCTGAGTCTTTCCTTAGAGATAAACTATTTATTGGAATTCTGATGTTGCTTCATCCTTTCCATGACCTTTGAGCCAATAGTCACTGTCAATAAATACCAAAAGATGGCACCCTCCTCATTTATGCCTTTCACAACTTATGCAGGAGTGTGTAATTGGCAAGGTAGCTGCAAGTGAATCCAGGAAATGTGCTTTTACTTACACCACTTATGAATAAAAAGTGGGGCACAGAATGGATTTTTGTCTGAGATGGAGCAAGATGGTAGAATAGAAAGCTCTACCCATCTTCTCCCCCAAGCAAGGACACCAAGTTAACCACTAACTACACACAAAGAAACACCTTCCTAAAAACCAAAAATCAGTTAAGCCTAGTGATTACTCACAGTATCTGGCTTCAACTTTATATCACTAAAAGAGGCACTGAAGAGATAGAAAAGCCCCAGTCCTGAATCACTGACACCATCCCTAACCCATCCCTGGCAGTAGCAGCGTGGTCAGAAAGTCTCTGGTTGCAGGGGGAGAGTAAACACAGCAATTATGAGGCACTGAGCTCACTACTGTCCTGTTAGAGTAGAAAGGAAAACCAGACCAAACTCACCTGATGCCTACCCATGAAGGAAACATTTTAATAAGCAATAGCCAGAGGGGAATCACCGATCCCAAAGGCCTCACCTTGAATGATTGCAAACCTCACCACCAAAGGCCAAAGTACTCTCAGTCTCCAAATAAACTTGAAAGGCAGTCGAGGCCATAAGAACTTCAACTCTTAGGGGAGTTTAGGGCTGAATTAGGCCCACAGACAGTGGATTGCGGGGGGCACATGACATACTGAGATGCCAGCTGGGGAAGCCAAGGGAATCCGGTGGCATCACCACCCCTCCTCCACAAACCGCAGGTTGCACAACCCATGGCTCCAAAAGAGATCGTTTCCTTCCATTTGAGGAGAAGAGAGGGAGAAGTGAGAAAGACTGTCTTGCATCTTAGATACCAGTTCAGCCACAGCAGGATGGGGTACTGGTCAGATTTCAGTGGGCCCCATTCCAGGCCCTAGCTCCCACTTGACATTTCTAGACATAGCCTAGGCCAAAAGGAAACCTGCTTCTTGAAGGAAAAGAGGGCCAGCATTCGTCATCTGCTAAAGAAGACCCCTTGAGCCCTGGATAACCAGCAGCAATACCCAGGCACTAAATCGAGGGTCTTGGTGAGCTCCTGAGACTTACTGGCTTCACGTGATACTCAGCACATTATCACCTGTAGTGTCTATGGGGCAAAACTTATTATGTTTTAGAAAAGCAGGTGTAAAAGTGAAGGGAAAAAGTAAAAGGAAACCTTAAGTCTTGTGCCTTACATATCAACACCGCCACAGGGAGAAAAATCACCAAGCAGACCCTTGAGGTCTCTGATTCCAGGATTTAACTTTTGGATGGCCTTTCGGGACCTGCCCTGGGCCAGAGGGGAGCTTACTGCCCTGAAAGGTGAGTCCCAGACCAGGCAGCATTTGCCACAAACAGACTTAAGAGACCAACGGCCTAAAGGGAACATCAGTGGCAGTCTGGCAGTACTTCCTCTGACCTGGGGTGACCATGGTTATGGGGTAAGTTCCTCTCCTTTTGGAAAGGAGAGGGAAAGCAGGGAAGAAATGAGTATTGTGGTTTCAGTGCCAGCTTAGCTGCAATGCAGTAGAATACCAGGTAGACTTCTAAAGATTTGACTTTAGTCTCTGACTCCCAGAGGGTACTTCTGGACCCAGCCAGGGTCTGGGGGACCTCGCTGCCCTGAAGGGAAAAGCACATACCTGGCTAGTATACCTGCTGATTGTCAAGCCCCAGAACCCTGAGTAGGCAGTAGCCAGGTAGAGGTTACAGCAGGGCTTGGGCTAGTCCCAGCAGTGTATTGGCTCTAGTTCTGACCCAGCACAGCAGTAGTGATGGTCACAGCAATACTTCTGTCACTCCACCCCCAGTTTTAAGTGGCTAAGTACAGACACAGAGAGAGAGAAAGAGAGAGAGAGAGAGAAACATATGTTGTGAGAAAGTAAGGGAAGAGAACACGAGTCTCTGCCTGTTAATCCAGAGAATTCTCATGGATCTTGTCTATCAAGGAGTACCTCAGTGAGTCTGCAAAATCCACAGAATCACTGAGCTTATTGTACCCCTTAAGTACACACAGCTTAGATCACAATACCCTAATCCTTTCAAATATTAGGAAAGGCTTCTGAAGGATGACCACAAATAAGATGAGATCATGAAGACTACAATGAATACCCAAATCTTCAATGCCCAGACACTGAAGAACATTTACTAGCATTAAGGAAAACATGATCTCACCAAATTAAATGAGGCACTAGGGATAGATTCTGAAGAAACAGAGATATGTAACCTTTCAGATAGAGAATTCAAAATACCTGTGTTGAGGAACTTCAAGAGAACATAGAAAGGAAATTCAGAAATCTCTCACATATATTTAAAAATCAGATTGAAATAATTAAAAAGAACCAAGCAGATAGTCTGGAACTGAAAAATGCATTTGACCTACTGAAGAATGCATCAGAGTCCTTTAATAGAGGAATAGAGCAAACAAAAGAAAGAATTAGGAAAGCTTGAAGACAGGCTATTTGAAAATACAGTCCGAGGAGACAAAAGTAAAAATAATTAAAAAAAAGAGAAGCATGCTTATAGAATCTGGAAAATAGCCTCGAAAATCTAAGAGTTATTGGCCTTAATGAGGAGGTAGAACAAGAGGTAGGAGAAGAAAGTTTATTCAAGAAATAATAATGGAGAACTTCCCAAACCTAAAAAAAAGGATATCAATATCCAAATTAAGTTTGTAGCACATCAAACAGATTTAATTCAAAGACTACCTCAGCGTATGTAATAATCAAACTCCCAGAAATCTAAGATTAAAAAAAAATCCTAAAACAGCAAGAGAAAAGAAACAAATAACATAAAAAGGAGCATGAATTCTTCTGGCAGCAGAGTTTTCAATGGAAACTTACAAACCAGGTGAGAATGGCATGACATATTTAAAGTGCTGAAGGAAAAAAAACTTTTACCCTAGAATAGTATATCCTGAGAAAATAAGCTTCAAACATAAAGGAGAAATGAAGACTTTCCCAGACAAACAAAAGTTGAAGGATTACATCAATATCAGACCTGTCCTACAAGAAATGCTCAAGGGAGTATTTTAATAAGAAAGAAAGGATATAAATGAGGAAGAAATAACTACTTGGAGGTACAAAACTTACAGAGAATAGAATTACATAGAAAAACACAGAATATTGTAACACTATAACTATTGTGGGCAAACTACTCTTATCCCAAGAACAAAAACTAAATGACAAATCAATAAAAAATAATAACTACAACAATGTTTACTATTGTTACATAGTAAATACAATAAGATCTAAATAGAGACAACAAAAAGTTAAAGAGTGGGGAGACAAAGTTAAGACAGAGTTTTTATTAGTTTTCTTTTTGCTTCTTTGTTTATGCAAATAGTAGTCAGTTGTTTTCAGGTTAAAACAATAGCTTTTAAGGCAGTATTTGCAAGCCTCATGGTAAGCTTAACACAAGACAAAACAAAAAAACACAATTTATACAAAAAAATTAAAAGCAAGAAACTAAATTATATCTCCAGAGAAATTTCATCATCTCACTAGTGGAAGAAAGGAATGAAAGAAAGAAGGAAGGAAAGACCAAAACAAACAAACACAAAACAGTAAAATGACAGTGGCAAGTCCTTACTTGTCAATAATAACACTGAATGCAAGTGGACTAAACTCTCCAATCAAAAGCCGCAGACTGACTGAATAGATCAAAAAAATAAGAGTCACTAATCTGTTGCCTACCAGAAACACACTTCACCTAAAAAGGCACATATAGGCTAAAACAAAGTGATGAAAAAGATGTATATACATATATATTTTTTGTCAATAGAAACAAAAAAATAAAGAGCAAGAGTCTCCATAATTGTATCAGACAAACAGATTTTAAGACAAAAACTATAAAGAGAGACAAAGAAGATCACTAAATAATGATAAAGGGGTCAATTCAGCAAAAGGATGCAACAATGCACCAAGCATTGAGACACTCACATATATAAAACAAATAATATTACAGCTAAAGGGAGAGATGGGCCCAACAGCTGGAGGCTTCAACACCCCATTTTCAGCATTGGACAGATCTTCCTGATGGAAAATCAACAAAGAAACAGCAGACCTACTCTGCACTGTAGATTTAGTGGATTTAATAGATTTTACAGAACATTTTATCCCAGAGCTGCAAAATTCACATTCTTTTCCTCAGCACATTGATCATTCTCAAGAATAGACCATATACTAGGTTACAAAACAAATCTTGATACATTTTTAAAAATTGAAACAATATCAAACTTCTTATCTGACTATAATAGAATAAAACTAGAAATTAATAACAAGATGAATTTTGGAAACTAAACAAATACATGAAAATTAAACAATATACTCCTAAATAACCAGTGAGTCAATAAAAAAAATTAAGAGGAAAATTTAAAAATTTATTGAAACAAATGACAAAGGAAACACAGAAGACTGTAACCTCTAGGATATAGCAACTGTAGCCCTCAGAGGAAAGTTTATAGCTGCAAGTGCCTACAACAACAACAACAAAAAGCTTCAAACAAACAATCTAATGGTGCACCTTAGAGAACTAGAAAAACAAGAGCAAACCAAGCCCAATATTAGTAGAAAAAAATAAATAATAAAGATTAGACCTGAAATTAATGAATTTGAAATGAAAAATGACACAAAAGATCAATGAAACAAAAAGTTTGTTCTTTGAAAAGTTAAACAAAATTGACAAATCTTAGACCAGACTCAGAAGAAAAGAGATAAGATTCAAATAAATAAAACCAGAAGTGGAAAAGGGTACATTACAACTGATACCACAGAAATTCAAAGGATCATTAGTGGCTTCTAAGAGCAACTATAAGCCAATAAATTGGAAAATCTAGAAGAAATTGATAAATTCCTGGACACATACAACCTACAAAGACCGAAAGAGAAAGAAATCAAAACCCGAATAGACCAATGACAGCTAATGAGATTAAGCCATAATCTTCTAGTAAATAAAGTCTCTGAGTAAATAAAAGCCCAGGACCTAATGACTTCATTGCTGAATTCTATGAAACATTGAAAAGACTAATACCAGTTCTACTCAAACTATTCTGAAAAATAGAGAAGGAGGGAGTACTTCCAAATTCATTTTACGGAACTAGTATCACCCTGATACCAAAACTGGAAAAAGATACAACAATCAATCAATCAATAAACAAAACTCCAAGCCAATATTTCTGATTAATATTGATATAAACATTCTCGACAAAATACTAGGAAACTGGATTCAACACTAGATTAGAAAGATCATTCATCATGACCAAGTGGGGATCTTTCTAATGTATTGTGAGATGCAAGGATGGTTTAGTGTATGAAAATCAATCAATTTGATACCTCCTATCAACAGAATGAAAGATAAAAACCACATGATCATTTCAATTGATGTTGAAAAATCATTTAATAAAACTTAACATCCCTTCATGATAAAAACTTTCCAAACTTTTTGGAATAGAAGAAACATATCTCAACATAATAAAAGCCATATATGACACACCCACAGCTAGTATCATATGGAATGGGAAAAAACTGAGCCTTTTCCCTAAGATCTGGAACATGACAAGAATGTCCATGGTTATCACCAATATTCAACATAGTACTGGAATTCCTAGCTAATGCAATCTGAAAAGAGAAAGATATAAAATGCATTCAAACTGGAAAAGAAGTCAAATGATCCCTGTTTGCAGAAAATACGATCTTATATTTGGAAAAACCTAATGACTCCACAAGGAAACTAAAAATTCAGTAAAGTGGCAGAATACAAAATAAACATACACAAATCAGGACATTTCTATTTGCCAATAGTGAACAATTCAAAAAAGAAAATTTAAAAGCAATCCCACTTACAATAGCCACACATAAAATTACATAACCAAAAGAAGTGAAAGCTCTCTATAATAACCAAAGACATGAAAGATTTCTATAGTAAACCGAAGAACTGAAAAATATTTATAATAAAATACAACAAAGGAGTGAAAGGTCTCTATAATAGAAACCATAAAATACTTTTGAAGAGGACAGCAAAACAACAGAAAAAAAAATCAATGTTCAGGGATTAGAAGAATAAATACTGTTAAAATGTCCATATTACCCAAAGCAATCTACAGATTCAATGTAATCCTTGTCAAAATACCAGCAACATTCTTTAAGGAAATAGAGAAAAACAATCCTAAAATGTATGTTTAACCACAAAACACCAAGAATAGCTAAAGCTATCCTAAGCAAAAAGAACAAAACTGAAGAAATTACATTAGTTGACTTCAAATTATACTACAGAGCTTTAGTAAACAAAACAACATGGTACTGGCATAAAAACTGACACATAGACCAAAGTAATAGAATAGAGAACCCAGAAACAAATCCATATGCCTTCATAAACTCATTTTCAACAAAAGTACCACTAGGGAAATGACAGTCTCTTCAATAAATGGCACTAGGAAAACTGGATATCCATATGCAGAAGTATGTACCCCTGTGTCTTGCCATGTATAAAAATCAAATCAAAAGACATTAATGACTTAAATCTAAGACCTCAAGCTATAAAACTACTACAAAAAAGTTAAGGAAAGTCTCCAGGATACCAGTCTGGGCAAAAAATTCTTGAGCAATATCACACAAGCACAGGCAACCAAAGCAAAAATGAACATATGGGATCATATCAAGTTAAAAAAGCTTCTGCACAGCAAATAATTAACCAACAAAGCAAAGAGACACCCCACAGGATGAGAGAAAATATTTTAAAACTACCCATGTGACAAGGGATTAATAACTAGAATATATAAGGAATTCAAACAACTTTATAGGAAATAATATGATAATCCAATCAAAAGATGGGTTAAAAGATTTGAATGGATATTTCTCAAAAGAAGACATACAAATGACAAACTGGCATATAAAAAGGTGTTCAACATCACTGATCATCAGAGAAACACAAATTAAAACTACATTGAGGTGTTATCTCACCCCTGTTAAAGTAACTTATATCTGAAAAACGGGTGATAAAAAATGCTGGTGAGGATGTAGGGAAAGGGAAACCTGCATAAACTGTTGGTGTGAATGCAAATTAATACAACTATGGAGAACAATTTGGAGTTTCTTCCAAAAACTAAAACTGGAGATACCATATGATCTAGTAATCCCAGTGTTGGGTAGATACCCCAAAGGAAAAAAAAATCAGTGTATCAAAGAGATATCTGCGTCCCTATGTTTGTTACAGCACTGTTTACAATTGCTAAGATTTAGAAGCAACATAAGTGTCCACCAACAGATGTATTGATAAAGAAAGTGTGCTACACATACTCAATAGAGTACTATTTAGCTGTAAAACAGAATGACATCCAGTCATTTGTGAAAACATGGATAGAACTAGAAGTGATTATGTCAAGCAAAGTAAGACAGGCACAGAAAGAGAAATATCACATTGTCTTATTTATTTTTGGAATTCAAAAATTAAAACATTTGAACTCAAGTACATAATAGAATGATGGTTACCAGAGGCTGAGAAGGGTAATGGGAGAAAAGCAGTGAGGTGGGGATGGCTAATAGGTACAAAAAATACAAAGAATGAGTAGTATCTATCATATGATAGCACAACAGGGTGACTATAGTCAATACTTACTTAACTGTACTTTTTTCTTTCATTTCTTTTTTTTTTTTTTTTTTGACTTAGAGTCTCCTTCTGTCACCCTGGCTGGAGTGCAGTGGCTTCATCTCAGTTCACTGCAATCTCTGCCTCCCAGGTTCAAGTCAATCTCCTGCCTCAACCTCCTGAGTAGCTGGGATTACAGGCATGCACCACCACACCTGGATAATTTTTTGTAATTTTAGTAGAAATGAGATTTCACTGTGTTAGCCAGGATGGTCAGGATCTTCTGACCTGGTGATCCACCTGCCTCAGCCTCCCAAAGTGCTGGGATTACAGGCATGAGCCACCACACCCAGCCAATGGTACGTTTTAAAATAATGCAACTCAATAAATACATTCACCTACTATGTACCTACAAAAATTGAAAATAAAATAAATTTATAAAAAGAATGAATTTTGTCCTCAGAGAATTCTGTCAGAGTATTCATAATGTTATAAAACAATTTCATATATATATATATATATATATATTGCATTTTAGGTTTTGGGGTACATGTGAAGAACATGTAAGATTGTTGCATAGGTACATACATGGCAATGTAGTTTGCGGCCTCCATCCCCATCACCTATATCTGGCATTTCTCCCCATGTTATCCCTCTCCAACTCCCCACCCCCACTGTCCCTCCCCTAGTTCCCCCACACAGACCCCAGTGTGTGATGCTCCCTTCCTTAAGAATTTCAAGAAATATGTTTCCTAAGTTTCCTACATTCCAATACCACCTCTGAATTTCTGCCCCCAACCCAGGACACAATTCCAGTTTTTCCCAATTCAAATAAACTTTTCAGGATTGAGTGATATCGTGACGCACAGCTCATGATCTCAGTGCCTTCGGCACAACAATATTCCTTTTGCTCTTGATATATGTCAACAGCAGTTCTCTGGAACTGCTCCAGCCACTGAAAACAACTATGGTTTTGTTTCATTCTGCTTGGCTCTATCCCGTGAATTTTCTTTATTCACAGAATCAGACTAAAGCAGAAACCACTTTAAAACATGCTGTTCTTTTTAAAAGAGTGCTATCCAAGACATAAAATGACTCAAAGTTTCCACTTAGAATTTGCATGCATCACTTCTGCTCAAATCCCATTGGGTAAGTAAGCCATATGGACCAACCATGGCTCAAGGAGATAAAGAAATACAGTTCCCCTGTAGGAGAACTCTGGCTTCTACATCCAACAAACACTGGCCTCAGGGAAGGCCTATTCTGCATTTCCTTTTATTTTGAATTTTTAAAAGTCCTCTTATTTTTCTTTGCAATCAATTATAATGTTATAATGTATAATTATATGATAAATTTCCTCCACATAAATGAGTCTTTTTTTCTTACAAAAAAAGTAACCAAATTAAATCATTATACTAGGGTTTATCAGATGTGTAATTCATTATCTATACTCACTAAATAGTGTTTGATACCTACTAAATGTTCAATAATAGCTATACCACTTACACTAATTGCAGAGAGAAATCATTCATTTACATTCAATAAAATTCAAATGAGAGAAATCTTATTATTCTATCAGTTTGAAATAAGTAGGAATTGAAGCTTTAGAAGTTTAATTGTGTTTAAATTATTATATAGCTAGAGAATTACAGAGACAGAATTTGAACTCAGGCAATCTGATGCAGAAATTATGCATGAAACTAAACTTTATGAATTAAATTGAAATAAGGAATATTATGTTTAATTAGGATGTGGTAATCTTCAATGATGCATATTACTTTAATTTTGAGGTTGTACATTTAATCAACAAAACTTATTTAAGTTATTTAAAATTAAATCTTCAAGGAACTTTTAGATAATAGCTACATATACCAACCTTTAAATTGCATATTCTCTTGCAGCTGTTTTAATGTGACAGTTTTTAGAACTATAGGAATGTAGGTCAATTTTTTTTGCAAATATGACCACAATAAATTATTCTATACCAGTATTCATACTGCTTTCCAATTAACTTTATTTTCCCATCAAGAAATGTTTCTACTTCTGAATTCAGGTTTGAGAAATAAAATTAATCAATAGGAATGTTATATTAACATTTCTAAAAGCAGTGTTATAAGTTTTGTATATAAGCAAAACATTTTAATTAAATGAAAGAAAGTCAGGCTTGCACGTTGGTGTTTTCATGGTTAGAACCATAGTGGATAGATACTACACAGCAAAATAAGCATATTTTCAAAGAAAGAAAATAGGCATTAAATTAAAACAAAATATATTAATGTATACCATTCTAAACTAAGAATAAATGTCGAAAAAATTTGAATCTATCCACCGTGCTTATGTTTATATCTTTTTATATCCAGTAATATCTTTTTATAGTTTTAGTTTAAGTTCCCTTATAAATAACAGTGTTGTCTTTGTTTAAATTTTTCCTCATCTTAATAATGATAATAATAATAAAATCAGAGTAAAGAACTACTTTTCACAGTCAAATAATGTCCTCATTTGAAAGCTACAAGTGATATTCTGCTTTTCAGTGAATATGTTAAGTGGCATTGTAACCAGAATCACTTATTTGATGACCAAAACAAAAAAAATTAAAACAGCAATATGAAATATATCCTAAGGGAATTCATTAAATTTCATCTGGTTGATATTTTAAATATAATACCTCTTTACTAAAACTTATAGAATGTATTTCCATTATGTGTTCAAAGGATAAATAGTGTTGTATTAGTATTTGGTCTATGTATTTCAAGTAAACATGTAAAATAAACAATTGCTCAAATATTAAAATGTACATAAATATATATTTTATTTAACAAGCCTACTTATAGGATCTATTCCAAATGTTCACTGGAAAAAGCATGAAAAGATGTATGCACAGGGTATTTGTGTTAGACCTACTTGTGACAGCAGAAAGCTGGTAAAAACTTAATATTCATATATAGAAAACTGGTTCAATGACCTGAGAAAATGCATATGATAAAGTACTGATAAAAGAAATCAGGCTGGACATGGTGGCTCATGCCTGTAATCCCAGCAATTTGAGACGATGAGGTAGTGGATCATGAGGTCAGGAGATCAAGACCATCCTGGCCTACATGGTGAAACCTCATCTCTACTAAATATACAAAAGTTAGCTGGGTGTGGTGGTGTGTGACTTTAGTTCCAATTACTCAGAAACCTGATGCAGGAGAATCACTTGAACCCAGGAGGTGGAGGTGCAGTGAGATGAGATTGTGCCACTGCACTCCTGCCTGAAGACAGAGTGAGACTCTGTCTCAATAAATAAAATAAAATAAAATCAGTACTTAGAAATTTATCTTTATATTATTTATTTGTTTTAAAAGATTATTTTTATTTTATTTTATTATGCTTTCAGTTCTAGGGTAAATGTGCAGATCTTGCAGGATAGTTACATAGGTATACACATGTCATGGTGGTTTGCTGCCTCCATCCCACCATCACCTACATCAGACATTTCTCCTAATGTTATCCTTCCCCAATCTTCCCATCCCCTTCTATACCTCCCCTATCCCCCACACCTTCAACAGACCCCAGTGTGTGATGCTCCCCTCCCTGTGTCCATGTGTTCTCATTGTTCAACATCAACTTATGAGTGAGAACATGTGGTATTTGGTTTTCTGATTTTGTGTCAGTTTGCTGAGAATGATGGTTTCCAGGTTCATCCATGTCCCTGCAAAGGACATGAACTCATCCTTTTTTATGGCTGCATAGTATTCCATGGTATCTATGTGCCATATTTTCTTTATCCAGTCTATTGTGGATGGGCATTTGAGTTGGTTCCAAGTCTTGCTATTGTAAACAGTGCTGCAATGAACATACATGTGCATGGGTCCTTATAATAGACCAATTTATAATCATTTGGGTATATAACCCATAATAGGATTGCTGGGTCAAATGATATTTCTATTTCTAGATCCTTGAGGGATCGCCACACCGTTGTCCAAAATGGTTGAACTAATTTACACTCCCACCAACAGTGTAAAAGCATTCCTATTTCTCCCCTCCAACATGTGTTGTCTCTTTTTAATGATCACCTTTCTAACTGGCATGGGATGATATCTCAATGTGGTTTTGATTTGCCTTTCTCTAATGACCCATGATGATAAGCATTTTTCATGTTTGTTGGCTACATCAATGTCTTTTTTTTGAAAAGTGTCTGTTCATATCCTTCTCCCACTTTTTGATGGGTTGTTTGTTTTTTTCTTGTAAATTTGTCTTAGTTCTTTATAGATTCCAGATATTAGTCCTTTGTCAGATGGGTAGCTTGCAAAAGTTTTTCCCCATTCTGTTGGTTACCAGTTTATTCTAATGAGTTTTTATTTTGCTGTGCAGAAACTCTTAAGTTTAATTAGATCCCATTTGTCTATTTTGGCTTTTGTTGCCATCGTTTTTGGTATTTTAGTCATGAAGTCCTTGCCTATGCCTATGTCCTGAGTGGTTTTGCCTAGGTTTTCTTCCAGGGTTTTTATGGTGTTAGGTCTTATGTTTAAGTCTTTAATCCATCTGAAGTTAATTTTTGTATAAGATGTAAGGAAGGCGTCCAGTTTCAGCTTTCTGCACATGGCTATCCAGTTTTCCCAACACCATTTATTAAACAGGGAATCCTTTCCCCATTGCTTGTTTTTTTTTCAGGTTTGTCATCAAAACCTTATAAACCAGGAGAGATTAGATGCCTATATTCACCATACTTAAACAAAAGAAATTCCAACCAAGAATTTTATATTCTGCCAAACTAAGCTTCATAAGCAAAGAAGAAATAAAATCTTTTCCCAAAAAGCAACCACTAAGGGAATTTGTTACTACTAGACTACAAGAGATCCTTAAGGGAATTCTAAGCAAGAAAGTGAACAAATGACACCTACTACCACAAAAAGTTGTGTGAGTATATAGCCCTCAGATCCTATAAAGCAACCACACAGTGGAAACTACAGAACAATCAGCTAAAAAAATTTATGATTGGATCAAAACCTCACATATCAATATTAACCTCGAATGTAAATAGCCTAAAGCCCCACTTAAAAGACACAGAGTGGCAAGCTGGATAAAAACAAGAACCATGTATTTGCTGTCTTCAATAGACTTATCTCACAGGTAATGATACCAATAGGCTCAAAGTACAGTGTTGCAGAAAGACCTATATGAAAACAGAAAACAAAAAAGAGCATGGGTTTCTGTTTTTTATATCAGATAAACTAACCAAGAACAATGAAGGGCATTATTTAATATAATTAAGAGGCTTTAACCAAGAACAATGAAGGGCATTATTTAATGTAATTTATCATTATAACAATATTATAATGATAAAATTTTCAATTCAACAAGATATAACTATCCTAAATATATACACATCCAGTATTGGAGGACCCAGATTCATGAAAAAGTACATCTGCACCTAAAAAAAAGACATAATCACCCAATAATAGTGGGGGACTTCAGCACTGCCCTAATAGCATTAGAAAGTTAGACAGATTATTGGGCCAGCATGGTGGCTCACACCTGTAATCCCAGCACTTTGGGAAGCCAAAGCAGGTGGATCATCCAAGGTCAGGAGTTCAAGACCAGCCTGGCCAACATGGTTAAACCCTGTCTCTACTAAAAATAAAAAAAATAGCCTGGTCAGGTGGCATGAACCTATAGTCCCAGCTACTCAGGAGGCTGAGGCAGGAGAATCACTTGAACCTGGGAGGTAGAGGTTGCAGTGAGCCAAGATTGCACCACTGCACTCCAGCTTGGATGACAGAGTGAGACTCTGTCTCCAAAAAAAAAAAAAAAAGTTAGACAGATTCTCAAAGAAGTAAACTAACAAATTCTGGACTTAAACTTGATGCTTGACAAATTTGACCTAATATATACAGAATACTCCACTGATTAACCACTGAATATACATATTCTCCTCTACATGTGGAACATACTCCAAGATCAACAATTTGCTCAGTCATAAAGAGAGTCTCAGTAAACAAAAAAAATGTTAAAATCATAACAATCATCCTCTTGGACCACAGTGGACAATAATTAAAAATCAAAACCAAGAAGGTCTCTAAACAACATAATTACATGGAAATTAAACAACTTGCTCCTGAATGACTTTTGGGTAAACAATGAAATTAAGGTAGAAATAAAAAACTTCTTTGAAATAAATGAAGACAGAGGTTCAACATACCAAAATCTCTATGATGCAGCAAAAGCAAGCTTAAGAGGAATGTTTGTAGCACTAAATACCTACATCAGAAAGCTAGAAAGATTTCAAATCAATGATCTAACATCATTCCTACAAAAACTAGGAAATCAAAACAAACGAAACCCCAAATCTAGCTGCAGAAAAGAACTATCATCAGGTGAAACTGGTCCCTAATGAGAATAAAAATGCCAACGATAGAAACTGGGAATTACTAGAGTGGAGAAGGAGGAAGAGAGAGAGGCAAGGATTGAAAAAGTAACCATTGGGTATTATGTTCAGTACCTGGGTGATGGGATCCTTCATATCCCAAGCCACAGCATTATGAAATATACCCAGGGGAGAAACCTGAACATGTATTCCCTGAATCTAAAATAAAAGTTTGGAATGTTTTGTAGACCACTTTGGTTTCTTTTTTGTGTGTGGCAGTTTTAAGTTATTCATTTTTAAAATCAGTATTTTTTAATGGAAACAACTTGGCCAAAAATTTGTCACAGAATTTGGAGACCCTTTAAAGTTTAATGAGAAAAAAAAAAAAGAAATACTAACAAATGAATCTCCTTATTCATGCATATGTATGGTGCATATACACCCCTGTGTTCATGTATAGATTTGTGAATTGTATGGATACCAGAAAAAGATAAAAAGATTCATCATGAGGTAATGAATAATACTGGAAATAGATGCAGCTGATTGGTTGTGATAAGGAAGAAGACAGAAGAGCAGAACAAATTTGAAAAAGAAAGATGGATGGCAATTAAAATAATGTATGTGTTTACACATATAAATATATGTAAAATTAAAAATATGTCGATATATTGAAATTAAAGTTCAAATAATATAATTTGAATTATAAATGAATCTTGCTCTTAGTGTCATTTTTACTGATTAAAAAAAGTCAATCAACATGAATATAAAAGAGAAATAAATGCTTTTCTTTAAAAATATATACTTTTAAATAAGATAGTCTTATCAACAAGTTAAACTATTCTAGTAAATTGTTCATTTTTCCCTTTTTGGGATCTCACAAAATAGCATTGCCTTTTTGATAAAAGAAAGTTCATTAATATTAATAACCTATCAGTTATATAAAAGTATATACTTGACTTCTTTGAGAATTCTACTTCATATTTTTCTATTATTTAATGGTTTCAGATTAATTTGAAGCAAAACTGAGAAAGGCTATTTTATGCACAGCTCAATAGCTTTAATTGCAACATTTATCATGTGACAACTCTAGCTGCCAAGAATGTGTTGGCACTAGGCAAATGTATAGCTTGTCCACAGGGATTTTATTATCCAACATCGAGGAATCTTTGCAAAACAGCGGTCATTGTAACTGAGAGCTTCCTCTAGTCAATAGAATAACAAGTTTGAGAAGAGAATACAGAGAAATTTAATTTAATTAAAAAATAATCTTTTAGTATGGTACATGTTTTGTACTATCCTTTTATAATGGATTACCATATATAAATATTTATACACTAAGTCACCACAGTCTTCAAATCATTGTTATTATAGAATGTAAAAATACTTAAGAATATCAATTGTTATGAGTACTAACATTACCCATTAGTATTAAAAACAATTATCTAAGACTTTACTGCTCATTCTAAATTTCAAGGACATAAACGGATTATGCTAGACCTATGATTACTCCTAAAATGTTTTTCCTGCATTATAAACTAATGAACAAATTATAAAAATGAGTATATAATTTGTTTCAATCAAATTTCTAAAAGAAGGGTAAATGTCCTCCATATAATTTTTCTATAATATAGAATAAAAAAGGCATTCTCATAGTTGTATTATAGTAATTATGAAATAAATTGTTTCCTACCAATAATAATACAGTTTTTTTTAAAGTTCTAGATCACAGAAATTGATTCAGTTTATAGAGTAAAATATTTTAAAATATGTGCAGATCTGTAATAAACTACAAACATTCCTACTTGCTTCAATAAAAATACACTTTTGTGAATGGGAAAAAATCTTTATACTGGTAACCATATGTCAATTCACTTTACTATACTGTACCTGTTTTTTTCTGAGAAAAGAGACTTACAACTGTTGTGAATATGTGACATGAAGATTATTAGTCGTGTGAGTCCCTACAGAAGATACAAGAAAAGACATTAATTGCCAACAATCAGCTTACCAGTTATGATTGGACATTGTCTCTAGTTACCTAACTTTTTCTATAGAAAGAGTTAGTATAGTGTTTGCGTGTGCACATGTGTGTATGTGTATATGTGTGTCTAGCTGTTAATGAGGAAATGATGGATGAAAAAAAGCTAAGCATGCTGCATATGTACCAAGAAAATGTCTCATCAATGTGTATTATACACAAAATATGTACTAAAAATACATAAAAATACATTTTTATGTGCAATTTTCTTGTTTTCATACTTGATCAGGACTAAGCCAGAGGTTTAGGAAGCCACAAAAAAACATAGTTCATCTTTCAAGAACATAAATTTTTCTTGAGGCAGTCATGGTGAAAATACCCAATTCCACTTCCATTTCCATTTGCTGATGTATATTAAGGGTAGCCATGTGAAAAGCCTCAACTCAAGCAAATGTGAGATTATGTCTTGAGGGACTTCATATAAATTTTATATTTTCTTCATACTTTTAAGGTGAACATATATATATATATATATATACACACAAACAAAGGTCTTAACAAGTATACACTTTCCACATTTTCATATAATTTTTGTCTATCAGTATTGTTATCATCAGCATTTTATTGAATTAATATCTGTATTACTTAGAAGTGATGAATATTTGGAAATTAATAATGGTAAGAAAGTATTCTGGGTGAGATTAAAGTGAAGTGAGACTCAGCGAGGGAAACAGAGAGAGACAGAAAGAGAGAACTCTAATAAAATATAGAAAGCATTAGAGAGAAACCATAGTGAGTAACAAATCTGCATAGCCAGAAGTCAAGAAGCAGGAGTCTGAGCTGGTGAGCTTACACGTGATGGGACAAGAAACATCAAAGAAATATCAAAGGCTTTCTTCCTTTTGAACCTGTGTCTTAGGGCTGTAATAGAGCTAGTCTGTGTTTCAAAAAGCTGTATTCCTATAGGGCTGAGGAGCAGCATGTGACCTGGTAGCAGAGTTCTACCTCAGATCATGCAGATTCAGAAGAGTACATGGGTTAATGACTACTGACACTTTCCTAAGCTATTTTTAACTTATACCAAATCCTGAAATTGTACCTTTGCCAATCATTACAAGTAAAATTTTTGTTGTCTAATTTTTTTTCATTCTAGCCATGGCAGAGTAACTGGTACTGGATATACTCTCCTGCCTAAATAGATAAACTGGACACAGTAAGACAACTGTTTCCAGACACTAGATACATACCACACAGGACTTCAAAGAAAACCACCAGCTTCTTCTCATATCGGCACCACTTTGTTCTGGGGGTCACTTTTAGCCATAGTCAAGAGAAGTAGACACAAACCAGGGCATTCTGGGTTTTTGATGTTCCCCAAAGGCGAATACACTTTCTGGCTCCTGAGTTGGCTGGAATTTGTGAGAAATTTAAAAAAATGTTTAAAAATTCATATTAACTCTTCTTCCTACAATTAAATTGGACATAATTCTATGAATTATTATTGTTAATATCATTATTAATATTTTACTTTCCATATCCTAACATCTACTTCATGAAACATAGGTAAATATTAAAGATCTGTTACATTTGTTAATCATACACTATAGTTCATGCACTTCTAAGAAGATAATACGGTATTCTATCCTGAATTTAACACTGTGCCCAGTTGCAAAACTCATTGCAACTTTATACAATGAAACTGTTGAATTGCTGAAAATCTCCTCCTCAGAGGGTGAAAAATTTCTGTGAAAATTCTTTATTGAATGGAAAATACTATTTTTTAAAATTGTTTTTAAACATTGGTTTCTTGCTATTTTTAAAAATACATGTGCAATTACTTAAAATCATTATTGACAAAAAATAAAGTTTTTTTTAAGTATGAGAAAATGAACAAATAAATGTGTTTACAAAAAATATATGTGCCTTATTTGTGCCCAGGTATTCATAATAACACAACTTAAATACACATATAATTTTAGATAAAGTATATCATGGATTTTTTTTTTTCTTTGTTAGGTACAAGCAGATAAGAAACTTATGAAGGCTCTGAGATTCATGAATGCTGTCAGCAGACACAAGACCCTGGTCTCAGAGAAGATAACTTGATTACCCATGGCTAGAAGGCACCACGGATTTTATGTTTGCACAAGTTTCCTTAGTCCCATGGAACTATATGGATGCTTAGAACACAGAGAGTTTGGATAATGTGTGCTGAAGAATCCTGAACTAGAAAATCACATTTTTTAATAGAGGGCTGCAAACAAGGCTCTCCAAGCAAATATTTGCAACAAATCTCTTCCTTTCCCTGAGAAAAACATTGTACTATACTGAAAAAAAGAAAAAAAAAAACTACTATTTTCAAAGTTGGTTTGTTGAACATGTCTTTGGAAGATAGTACACTCAAAAGCAATCTGTCTATATGTCTTGAAAGTTTCAAGACGTACAGAAATACAACTGATCTATGGAGAATTATCACTCAACAATTGTCAATGTGCCACAGGCTCAAGCAGTGAGATGGGCAAAAACCTAACCTTAAATTAATGATTACAGTTCTTTTTATTACAAATAGTTGGTCATTGTATTCCTAAACTGAGATTGTGTTTTGGATTTGAAGGAACTGAAAAGCCTTTTCCTTCTCTAGTCAATACTGTGTCCCTAGCATGTGCAAGCCCCTAAATATTAATATTTTGAAAGATTGAGAGAAAAAGAAAGAAGAGAAGAAAGGAAAGAAGAGAAGGAAGGAAGAAAAGCAAAGAAAAGAAACTTTATTACTATATGCAATGAATCATGCTTGTTCACCATTAAACTGATTTTTGACAAGGTAGCCCCATTGTGGGAGAAATCTGAAATAACTAGAATTATAATTTAAAAGTAAATGCAAATATCTATAGTGGATGGTTCATTCTAGCGTTTTTTTATGTGAATCAGATTTACCCTGAGCTTACCTAGTATTTGTTACATATTTTATTTATTCTATATAAAATATAGGTGTGTCTGATATTTTTAACACATCTTCTAAGAAAATACTGTCACAAACATATTTAATCTTGATACACTGTGAGAAAAAAACCTAGGTGGCTTGAGAAGAAATAAATGGAATTTTTGGTTAAACGAACGCTAGAAAATTTGTACTTCAAAAGAGAACTTTTTTTTCTTCCAAAGGTATACATTTCAATTTGTTAATGGAAAACGTGAACAAAAACTAAACTAGGAGAAATTGACAATTTTCTTTTCTTTACTCTGCAACTAATAACTAAAAAGATATTGGAAGTCACTAAATCCTAGCTTTTATCATATAAAGATAAACAGACATGCAAATGGTTTTACAAATTGTAATTATCATTTATTAACTTACATTCTTGCTGGAGCGAGAATGACATTCTCAAGTTAAAATTATCTCAAAGAGGAATCACAGTTTTGGCCTGATAACAGAGAAAATATTTATAGTTAAACTTACATTAGAAGAGAAGACAAATGCATTATTTAAATAATTCATTTAGATTTATATGAAAAACACTAAAATCTAATTCAATAAGTTGCTGGCACAAATGTTTTTAATGAATTTTTATATTTTTTTAATTGGCTTAAAAATTGTGTATATTTATCATATACAACATGATGCTATGAAACATGTATACACATTGTGGAATGGCTAAACTGAGCTAATTAGCATATGCATTATCTCACATGCCTATTATTTTTTGTGATGAGAACACTTAAAATATCTTAGCAATTTCAACAGTATAATACATTGTTATTAACTGTAGTCACCACGTTGTGCAACAGATCTTTTGAACATTTTCCTTCTATTTGACAGAAATTTTCTATCCTTTGATGAACAGCTTTGTAAATCTTCTCTCCTTGCAATGTCCACTAGCATTTGGTAAACACCATTCTATTTTCTGCTTCTATGAGTTCACCTTTTTCAGATTTTGTATATAAATGAGATTATGCAATATTTTCTTGTGTCTGTTTTCTTTCTTTCTTTTTTAAATTATTTTTTGAGACAGAGTCTCACTCTGTCACCCATGCTGGAGTGCAATGGCATGATCTCGGCTCACCACAACCTCAGCCTCCTGGGTTCAAGCAATTCTCCTGCCTCAGCCTCCTGAGTAGCTGGGATTACAGGTATGAACCATCATGCCCTGCTAATTTTTTGTGTTTTTAGTAAAGTTGGGGTTTCACCGTGTTAGCCAGGATGGTCTCAAACTCCTGACCTTGTGATCCACCCCGCTCAGCCTCCCAAAGTGCTGGGATTATAGGTGTGAGCCATGGTGCCCAGGTGTATCTGTTTTATTTCAATTAACATAAACTTCTCCCGGCTCAACCATGTTATTGCAAATTACAGAACTTCCTTCTTTTTAAAGGCTGAATGGAATTCCATTGTGTATCTATGCTACATTTTCCTTATCCATTCATCCTAATGGACTCTTAGATTGCTTCCAAATCTTGGTCATTGTGAAAGTGCTGCAACAAGCAGGGGAACATTTTTTCCACATACTGATTTCATTTATTTCATATAAACACATGGTAGTAGGATTGCTGGATCACATGGTAGTTCTAGTATTATTATTATTATTTGAGACAGAGTCTTGCTCTGCTGCCTAGGCTGGAGTGCCCTGGCGTGATCTCGGTTCACTGCAACCTCTGACTCCCAGGTTCAAGCAATTCTCCTGCCTCAGCCTCCCTAGTAGCTGGGATTACAGGTGCACACAACCATACCCAGCTAATTTTTTGTATTTTTAGTAGAGATGAGATTTTGCCATGTTGGCCAGGCTAGTGTTGAACTCCTGACTTCAGGTGATCCACCTGCCTAGGTCTCCCAAAGTGTTGGGATTACAGGCATAAGCCACTGCACCCAGCCTTATTAATTTTTTGAGAAACATTCATATTGTTCTGTAGAATTTCTGTACTAATTTACATTTCCACTAATGTTGCATGAGATTCCCTTTTCTCCACATTCTTGTTTGTTATTTTTCATGTTTTTGATAATAATTATTTTAACAGATGTAAAGTGATACCTCATTGTGATTTTAATTTCCATTTTCCTGATGATTAGTGATGCTGAGAATTTTTTAATGTACCTTGTGACCATTTGTATGTCTCCTTTTTAAAAACATCTGTTTAAGGCTTTTCCTCATTTTTAAATCAAGTTATTTATTTTCTTGCTTTTTAGTTGGTTGAGTTCCTTACATATTTTGAATATTAACCTTTTATCAGTTGTATTATTTGGTAATATTTTCTCTCATTTATTAAGATGTCTCTTCAATCTGTCGACTATTTCCTTTGCCATGAAATGGTTTTCAGTTTGGGTAATACCATTTGCCGACAACAATGTCTTCAAGATTTTCCCCTGCTTTCTTGTATTAATTCTACAATTCAAGCCTTGCATTTATTTTAATTCACTTTGAGTAGGTTTTTGTATATGTTGTGAGTTAAGAGTCTAATTTTATTTTTCTGCATGTAAATATTCAGCTTTCCCAATATCATTTATGGAAGATACTGTCTTTTCCAGACTTTGGGTTCTTGACACTTATATTAGCCTGTTCCTGCATTGCTATAAACAAATACCTGAGACTGAGTAATTTAGAAAGAAAACAGGTTTAGTTTCAGCTTATGGTTCTGGTGGCTCTACAAGAAGCATAGTGTTGGCATTGGCTTTTTGTGAGGGCCTCAGGAAGCTTACAAACATGGTGGAAGGTGAAGGAAGGATCAGCGTTTCACATGGCAAGCAAGGGAGCAAGTTGGGAAGCAGTTGCCATATTTTTGTAAACAACCAAATCTCATGTGAACTGAGTAAGAACTCACTCGTCACTGAGGGTATGGTGCTAAGCCATTCATAAGGGATTTGCTCCCATGATCCAAACATCTCCCACCAGGCTCTACCCTCAGCTTTAGGAATTTCAACATGAGATCTGGAGAGGACAAATTTCCGAACTATATTAACAGTTTGTAAAAATTCAATTGACTATTCATCTGCAGATTTCTTTCAAGACTCTATTTATCCCACTGGTCCATGTGTCTGTTTTTGTGTCTGTGCCATGCTGCTTAATTACTATAGCTTTGTGACGTATTTTCCAGTCAGGTAATGTGATACTTCCAGCTTAGTTCATATTACTCAGGATTTCTTTGGCTATTCAGGGTATTTTGTGGTTTCATCCTAATTTTAGAATTTTTTTTTTCTGTGAAAAATGTCATTGGAATTTGACAGGGAATTTATAGAATCTATAGAGTATTTCCAGTAGTACAGACATTTTAACAATTTTATTTCTTCAAATCCATGAACATGAATTATTTTATAAATGTGTGTATTCTTCAACTTTTTAAAATGAATATTGTACAGTTTTCAGTGTACAAATTCTTTAACCTTTCTAGTTAAATTTATTCCTAGGTATGATACATAGCTGTTATAAATTATGTTGGTTTTTTATTTCTTTTTCAGAGAGTCGGTTTAGTGTAAAATGCTACTGATTTTCATACGTTGATTTTGTATCCCACAACTTTAGTTAATTTGTTTATTAGTTCTAACAACATTTTGATGCAGTCATTAGAGTTTTCCATATAAAATCATATTGTCTACAATTAGGAACAATCTAACTGCATCCTTTCCAATTTGGATGTCTGTTAAATCTTTCTTTTGCTTAAATGCTCTGACTAGAACTTGTAGTACTATGTTCTAGTACTACATAGTACTTGCCACTTCTACTGTGAACATCCTTGACATGGCAAGAGTCAACATCCTTGACTTGTTCCTGATATTTAAGAAAAAGCTTTTACTGCTAAGCACAGTGTTAGCAGTGGTTTCATCATAGGTGACCTTTATTGAGTTGAGGTACATACCTTCTACTCTTAATTTGTCAAAGGTTTTTGTTATAGAAAGATTCTGAATTTTATCAAATGATTTTTCTGTATCTAGTAAGATGATAATGTGGATTCTGACTTTCATTCTGTTAACGTGGTATATCACAAATATGGATTTACATATATTAAACCATCTTTGCATCCCTGGGTAAATCCGACTTGATCACAGTTAATGATCCTTTCATTGTATTGTTGAATTTGGTTTTGTATTATTTTGCTGAGGATTTGATATCTATGTTCATTGGTGACATTCGCCTGTAACTTTTTTTTCTTGTAATGTACTTGACTAACTTTGGTATCAGGGTTATGTCAGTTCTTTAAAATGAGCTTGAAAGTATTCACTCCTGTTCAACTTTTCGGAAGCATTTGAAAAGGTTTGGTATTATTTAAATATTCAGTAGAATTTAACATTGAAGCCAATAGATCCTAGCCTCTTGTTTGATGTAAAACTTTTTTAACTTATTCATCTCCTTTTTTTGTCATTTGTCAGTTAAGACTTTCTTTTTCTTCATGATTTTGACTTGGCAGGTTAAAGGTGTCTAGGAACTTATCTACATCTAGGTTATCCAATTTATTGGCATATATTCATATATAGTAGTCTTATAATCCTTTGTATTTCTGTAGTATGAATTGCAATGTCTCTTCTTTCATTTCTGGTTTAAATTATTCTAATCTCTTTTTTTCTAAGTTTAGTTAAAGATTTATTGATTTTGTTTATCTTTTCAAAATACAAACTCATAATTTTATTGATTGCGATGGTCTGAAAGTTTGTCTCTTTCATAGTCATGTGGAAATTTGCCATTGTTATGGTACTGGGAGGTGTTTAGGTCATGAGGGCAGAGCCCTCATAAATGAATCACTGCTGTTATCCAGGGAGCAGATTCATCTATATCTTGCTCTCTGTTGCCTTTCCTTGCTCATCTGCTCTTCACCATGTGATGCCTTCAGACATGTATGTCATAGTAAAAAGGCCTTCACCAAACTCCAGCACTTTGATTTTGAACCTTCCGCCTCCAGGACTGTGAGCTCATAAATATCTGTTTTTTTTTTTTTTTTATTGCATTTTAGGTTTTGGGGTACATGTGAAAAACATGCAAGGTTGTTGCATAGGTGCATACGTGGCAGTGTGATTTGCTGCCTTCCTCCCCTTCACCTATATCTGGCATTTCTCCCCATGCTATCCCTCCATAACTCCCCACCCCCCTGCTGACCCCCCCACTCCCCCCAACAGACCCCAGTGTATAGTGCTCCCCTCCCTGTGTCCATGTGTTCTCATTGTTCAATACCCTCCTATGAGTGAGAACATGCGGTGTTTGATTTTGTGTTCTTGTGTCAGTTTGCTGAGAATGATGTTTTCCAGGTTCATCCATGTCCCTACAAAGGACGCAAACTCATCATTTTTGATGGCTGCATAATATTCCATGGTGTATATGTGCCACATTTTTCCTGTCCAGTCTATCATTGATGGGCATTTGGGTTGGTTCCAGGTCTTTGCTATTGTAAACTGTGCTGCAGTGAACATTCGTGTGCATGTGTCCTTATAGTAGAACGATTTATAATCCTTTGGATATATGCCCAGTAATGGGATTGCTGGGTCAAATGGAATTTCTATTTCTAGGTCCTTGAGGAATCGCCACACTGTCTTCCACAATGGTTGAACTAGTTTACACTCCCACCAACAGTGTAAAAGTATTCCTATTTCTCCACATCCTCTCCAGCATCTGTTGTCTCCAGATTTTTTTTTTTTTTTTTTAATAGCATTTTAGGTTTTGGGGTACATGTGAAAAACATGCATGTCTCCAGATTTTTTAATGATCGCCATTCTAACTGGCGTGAGATGGTATCTCAATGTAGTTTTGATTTGCATTTCTCTAAGGACCAGTGATGATGAGCATTTTTTCATATGCTTGTTGGCCTCATGTATGTCTTCTTTTGTAAAGTATCTGTTCATATCCTTCGCCCATTTTTTAATGGGCTTGTTTGTTTTTTTCTTGTAAATCTGTTTTACCTCGTTGTAAATTCTGGATATCAGCCCTTTGTCAGATGGGTAGGCTGCAAAAATTTTCTCCCATTCTGTTGGTTGCCGATTCACTCTATTGACTGTTTCTTTTGCTGTGCAGAAGCTGTGGAGTTTGATTAGGTCTCATTTGTCTATTTTGGCTTTTGTTGCCAATGCTTTTGGTGTTTTGGTCATAAAGTCCTTGCCTATGCCTATGTCCTGAATGGTTTTCCCTAGGTTTCCTTCTAGTGTTTTTATGGTGTTAGGTCTTATGTTTAAGTCTTTAATCCATCTGGAGTCAATTTTAGTGTAAGGTGTCAGGAAGGGGTCCAGTTTCTGCTTTCTGTATATGGCTAGCCAGTTTTCCCAACACCACTTATTGAACAGGGAATCCTTTCCCCATTACTTGTTTTTGTCAGGTTTGTCAAAGATCGGGTGGTTGTAGATATGTTGTGTCACCTCCGACGCCTCTGTTCTGTTCCATTAGTCTATATCTCTGTTTTGGTACCAGTACCATGCTGTTTTGATTACTGTAGCCTTATAGTAGAGTTTGATGTCCGGTAGTGTGATGCCTCCCGCTTTGTTCTTTTTGCTTAGAATTGACTTGGCTATGGGGCTCTCTTTTGGTTCCATATGAAGTTTAAGGTGGTTTTTTCCAGTTCTGTGAAGAAGGTCATTGGTAGCTTGATGGGGATAGCATTGAATCTGTAAATTACTTTGGGCAGTATGGCCATTTTCACGATATTAATTCTTCCTAACCATGAACATGGAATGTTTCTCCATCTGTTTGTGTCCTCTCTTATTTCGTTGAGCAGTGGTTTGTAGTTCTCCTTGAAGAGGTCCTTTACGTTCCTTGTTAGTTGTATTCCTAGGTATTTTATTCTCTTTGTAGCAATTGTGAATGGCAGTTCTTTCTTGATTTGGCTCTCTTTAAGTCTGTTATTGGTGTATAGGAATGCTTGTGATTTTTGCACATTGATTTTGCATCCTGAAACTTTGCTGAAGTTACTTATCAGTTTCAGGAGATTTTGGGCTGAGATGATGGGGTCTTCTAGATACACAATCATGTCGTCTGCAAATAGAGACAATTTGACTTCCTCCTTTCCTAATTGAATACCCTTTATTTCTTTTTCTTGCCTGATTGCTCTGGCTAGAACTTCCAGTACTATACTGAATAGGAGTGGTGAGAGAGAGCATCCTTGTCTAGTGCCTGATTTCAAAGGGAATGCTTCCAGTTTTTGCCCATTCAGTATGATATTGGCTGTCGGTTTGTCATAAATAGCTTTTATTATTTTGAGATGCTTCCCGTCTATACCTAGTTTATTGAGAGTTTTTAGCATAAAGGGCTGCTGAATATTGCTATATATTTTCCTCTAGAGACTGCTTTAAATGTGTCCCAGAGATTCTGGTATGTGGTGTCTTTGTTCTCGTTGATTTCGAAGAACATCTTTATTTCTGCCTTCATTTCACTTTTTATCCAGTCAACATTCAGGAGAAAGTTGTTCATTTTCCATGAGGCTGTGCGGTTCTGGGTTGGCTTCTGAATTCTGAGTTCTAACTTGATTGCACTGTGGTCTGAGAGACTGTTTGTTATGGTTTCCGTTCTTTTGCATTTGCTGAGGAGTGATTTACTTCCAATTATGTGAATTTTAGAGTAGGTGTGATGTGGTGCTGAGAAGAATGTATATTCTGTGGATTTGGGGTGGAGAGTTCTGTATATGTCTATTAGGCTTGCTTGTTCCAGGTCTGAGTTCAAATCCTTACTAATTTTCTGTCTCGTTGATCTGTCTAATATTGACAATGGTGTGTTGAAGTCTCTCACTATTATTGTGTGGGAGTCTAGGTCTCTTTGTAAGTCTTTAGGAACTTGCCTTATGTATCTGGGTGCTTGACTTCCTGCTTCAGCTCCCCTTGCTGGCTCAGAGGGGACTCAGTCTTTCTCACTCTGCTCAACCAGCCGCTGCCCCCTGCCCCAGGGCTTAGGCCGAGCAGCCACGCCAGTCAGACCAGTGGCACTGGTGACCCGTGGGGCTCCTCCTCCTGTGAATCTCCTGGTCTATGGGCAGTAAAAATACGTCTGGAAATGCGGCGTCCACTCACCCTCTGTGCCTTCTCTCGGAGCTGCAATCCCGACTTCCTCCTAATCAGCCATCTTGGATCCTAAACACAATATCTGGGGTTTTTGTTTGTTTGTTTGTTTTTGTTTTTTAACTACCCAGTCGGTGGTATTCTGCTATGATAGCACAAAACAGAGTAGCACATTGTTTTTTTCTATTGTTTCTCTAGTATTTATTTATTTTCTTATCTTTATTATTTTCTTTCTTCTATTAACTTTGAACTTAATTTGTCCTTTTTCTAGTTTCTTGATTCATGCATAAAGTTGATTGTTTCATGTCTTCTGCTTTTTTTTCCTTCTTTTTTTTTTTTTTTGAAATGGCTCCAGTGCAGTGGTACAATCTTGGCTCATTGCAACCTCACCTCCTGGTTTGGAGTAATTCTCCTGTCTCAGCCTCCAGAGTAGCTGTGACTACAGGTGAGCACAACCACACCCAGCTAGTTTTTGTATTTTTAGTAGAGACAGGGTTTCACCATGTTGGGCAGGATGGTCTCAAACTCTTGACCTCGTGATCTGCTTGCCTTGGCCTCCCAAAGTGCTGGAATTACAGACATAAGCCACCGTGCAAGGCCCTTTCTTCTGTTTTGACATAAGCATGTATAGCTATAAGTATCACATAAATTTCTGTATTTTATATATTTATTTTTGTTTTCTCAAAAATATTTTTAAATTTTTCCTTTAATTTCTTTCACCCATTGATACTTCAGGGGCATACTGTTTAATTTTCATAAATGTGTGAATTTTCCAATATTCCTCCTGTTACTGATTTCTAGTTTCATACCATTTACTTGATATGATTTAATTCTTTTTAAATATATTAAAACTTGTTTTCTGAACTAACATATGATATATGCTAGAGAGTGTTCTGTGTGTACTTGCAAAGAATAAGTGGGTATTCTACTGCAGGTGGATGGAATGTTTGATATAGGCCTGTTAGATTTATTTAGCCTAAAATGTAGTTTAAGTCCAATGGTTTCTTGTTTATATTCTGTCTGGATAATTTACCTATTACGATAGTGGAGTATATAAGTCCCCTTATTACTTTATTATAATCTATGTCTTCCTCTGTATGTATTAATATTTGCTTTACATATTTATGTTCTTTGGTTTGGGATTGATATACTTTCATAATTCTTACATCCTTCTAATGAATTGGTACTTGTCTCTTTTTACAGTTTTTGACTTAAAAATCTATTTTATCCAAGTGTAACTACCCCTGCTCTCTTGTGGTTTCCATTTGCATAAAATATGTTTATCCAGCCTCTTGCTATCAGTCCATGCGTGTGCTTTAAAGGAAAGTGAGGGTGGGCCTGGAGACTGCATTGGTGGGGACAGTATCTGTATCTGTGTCTGTCATCTGTGTCGTTATCTGTGTCTATGTCTATATCTCTAGGCTCTGTTTCTATATCTGTATCTGTAAGGGCTGTTTTGGTTGGGGTTGGCCTGAAGCCTGGGTCTACAAGGACTGCTCAGGCTCTGGGGTGAACCTTGACCCTGAGTGTGCAGCAGTTGCCTGGGCACCAGGATGGACCTGATGCCTGGGTTCACTGGGACATGCCTGGAGGCTGGATTCACTGGGGCTGGCTTAGTGCTGGTGCCGGCCTGAAGCCTGAGTCTGCAGAGCATGGCTGGTTCATGAGTCCATGGGAACTAGCCTAGAGCCTGAGTCTTCTAGTGTGGTGCTGGAGCCTTGGTCCAGGGAGGCCAGATTGGCATTGGGGTTTATTGGGCTAAATCTTGATTCTGGGTTTTCTAGAGTTTCCAGGTCCACCCCATCCAGGACACATGGACTATAGCAGGACACAGCCCTATTCTATAGACTCAGGCTTCAGGCCCACTCCAGCATCAGCCCAGCCCCAATGGACTCAGCCTCTAGGCAGGTCCCAGTGGACCCAGATGTTAGGCCCATTCTGGGTTTACTGGTCTTATGCTGGGAGAGACATAGAGCCTATATCTGTCATCTGGACTCTGTGATTGTGGTCACTGACCTGGGTCTTGGGTTCATGGGGGCTGGTATGTTGCTGTTGAAGCTGGATCCACAGAGGCAGGCCTGAAGCTTACGTCTTGGGTGCCAGCATGGTGTTTGAGGCCAGGATACTGACCTGGTGCTGGCATAGGCTTAAAGCCTGGGGTTATGTGGCTCATCCTGACTTTGGACTGGTCTGGAGCCTGAGGTGGGCCTAGAGCCAGGGGCCCCAGGGGCTGGCCTGGTACTGGGCATCCTATAAACTATGTTTGTAAGCTGGAGAATCTGGGTCTATGGGTGTCAGCCTTATAATTAGGGAGGCAGAGGCAAGCCTAGTGCTGGATATGGTGTGGAATTTTAGGCTGGCAGGGTGGACCTGATTCTAGGGTGCACCTAGAGATAGATAGCGTATACAGGGCAGACCTGGAGCCAGAATCATTGGGGGCTGGTCAGATCCTGGGGTGGGCCTATAGCCAAAAGCTACAGTGTCCAGGCTTGTACTGGGCCAGTTTGGAGTCTGAGGCTGCTGGGATTGGCCTGAGGTGTTTAGCCCTGGAGACTGAGTTTACCAGGAAAGCCTGGAGCCTGGGATTGCAAAAGCCAGCCGGGCACCAGGGCAGGTCTAAAATTGGCCTGAGGTGTGCAGCCCTGGAGACTGAGTTTACCAGGAAAGCCTGGACCCTGGGATTGCAAAAGCCAGCCGGGCACCAAGACAGGTCTAACGGCTCAGCCTGAGGGTAGGAGTTTGGGGTCTGGAGATTTGTGTTTTACTGGGACAGACCTAGTATTGAAGTCCAAGGCAAAGCCTGGTGTTCGCTTCCTTCTCCCTCCCACGGTCAGACAGTATATCTCTCCACTCTATGCCTGAATTTGGAGGAAGGAACATGAGTAAAGTAAAACTGCCTTTTCTATCCTCTTCAATGACTCTTCTCTTATTTCTGTGGTATAGCTAGGTATTGTCACCTGGTTTCCTTAGCAATTATAAATGTATTTTCATGCACGAATAGTTGTTCAAATTGATGTTACTGTCAGGAGAATGAGCACTGGAAATTCCTATTCCACCTTCATGCTGACATCTGGTAAGCAGATAATTTTTAAAAGAGTAAATAAAATGGATACTTATTCAAATTAAATACATAGTATAGATGTTCAAAACAGTACTCCAGTGAACTATTTTTCATTTTTAAATAGTGGATAAGAGGTTACTCTTCATTATAAAAAGTTGGGTTGGCAGTTCATGCTCTTATGGCTGCTTTCTAGCATCTGGACGCAGGCCCTTATGTGTGATTATTCTGCTTTTCTCAACTCATGGCTTCCACCTCAAGATGGCTATTATTTCCAGTCATTGTTTCAATGAAATTAATTTCTAAAAACCCTTTTACAGTAATATCAAAATATATAAATGGCAATAAAATATAATACAAACAAATTGAATAGAGATGTTCAAGACCTCTACAATAGCCATTTCAAACCATTGCTGAGAGAAAGGTAGGCATGTGAAATGGTAAAAATACTTGGAAATCAGAACAACACAATTAAGTATGTCCCCAGGAGAAATATAATCGTAAATATGTCTAGCGATTGTTCATAGCAACTCTATTTATAATGTTCAAAGACTGGAAATAAACCCAGTGTCTATGACCAGAATGTAAATAAACAACCTGTGGTATATCCTTACAATGGGATATCATTCAACATAAAAGAAAACAGATTGCTGACACATACAATAACTTGAATGAATCTCAAAGTTATTATGCTAAGTTAAACAAATCAGATTAGGAACTATATAATGTGTGATTCTGTTTATATAAATTCTAGAAAATGCAAATCCATATATGGTAACAAAAAACAGACAGGTTAAGAAACAGATGAATTTCAAAGGGACAAGAGGCAACTTTTTAAGGTGATGACAATTTTTGTTATTTTGCTTATGATGATACTTTCTCAGAAAAAAAATATAAAGTTTCTCAAATTGTATATTTAAGTATAATTTATTGAACTTTAAATATACTCCCCAAAGTTGTTGCGTACCTATGTGTTGTTTGTATATGCCTTGTAAAAAATGAATCTGTAATAATAAATCTACACAGAGAATAAATATTTATGTGTTACAATGAATAGTTTTTCTGTGTTCAGGTTCTCCAGAGAAACAGAACAAATAGGATATATGTGTGTGTATATATATATATTTACATACATCCCCACAGATTTTTATACACACACACACACACACACACTCTCTCTCTCTCATATATATTGATATGTTTTATCTGTGTCTCCACCCAAATCTCATCTTGAATTGTAGCTCCCATGTGCTGTGGAAGGAACCTGGTGAGAGATAATTGAATCCTGAGGACTGTTATCCCCATACTGTTCTCTGATGATTTACTACTGGTAGTAAATAAGTCTCAGGAGATCTGATGATGTTTTAAGGGGAAACCTCTTTCACTTGGTTCTCATTCTCTCTTGCCTACTGCAATGTAAGATATGCCTTCTGCCATGATTGTGAGGTCTGTCAGCCACTTGGAATTGTGAGTCATCTAACCTCTTTTTCTTTAAATTTTACCTACTCTTGGGTATTTCTTTATCAGTGCATGAAAACAGACTAATACATAGATATATATCAGAAAAAGTTTATTACAGAAATTTTATGGAGGCCATGGAGTCCTACAATATGCCATCTGCAAGCTGAGGAATCGGAGGATCCAGTAGGGGATTCACCCAAATCTGAAGGATTAAGAACCAGGGTTATTGCTGTTTTAACCCCTAGTCCAAGGCTGAAATCCTAAGAAGTGATGGAAAGGTATTGGAGGTAGAGGTACTGGACCAAATCCCAGAGTGTGAAGGCCTGAGAACCAGGAACACCCATGTTGAAGCACAGGAGAAGATGGATGTTCCAACTCAAGGAGAGAAAGAGAGAATTCACTTTTCTGCTGTCATTTTCTTCTATTTAGGCTCACAAGGGATTGGTTGATGTCTGCACACATTGGTGATGGTAGATCTTCTTTACTCAGTTCACCAATTTAAGTGCTAATTTCTTTCAGAAACATCTTCACAGACACACTCAGAAATCATATTTTACCAGCTATTTGGGCATCTCCAAACCCAGTCAAGGTGACATATAAAAATAACCATTACAATTTATTTCGCAGATTTGTGTCAATTATCTGTTGTTTACTTAGTTTTATATTGCTAGACTTTGAGGAAATATGTTGAGAAATTTTTTAAAATTATTTGCTTTCACAAGGATTTCAATATTTCAAAAAAAACACATATTATTAAATAATCATTAAGATTAATTATACATATTATTATGAATCCTATGCCAGTTTTTATAGGAAGACTTAGGAAAGACAGCTACTCTTTTTACTACATTGTAAATCACCTTCCTAAAAAAGTATATTTATTCTATGAGCTGAGTATGAGTAGTAATTAGTAATCTCTAAACATTATATACTAAGCCTGTAGGCATAAGAGAAGGGTGCTTTCCAGAAATTTATCAATCTCCTCCTGCTGACATCTTAGCAAGCAAGAAAGCTTTAGGGTATTATGTGCCTAGAGAGGTTGACTGGGATCAGATAGGCCATGGAAAAAAAAATAGATATTATCCAAAGTAGAATCTTTAGAAAGAACTCACATAGGGTAAAATATTGATGCTTTAGACTTATTTCTATGGCTGCACTATAGAGAATGAATGGAAAAATACAAGAGGATGGGATTGGCAGACCTTTGCAGTAATGTAGGTAAAACATGTAGTGTCTTGAACTAATCACCACTGTATATATCAAGGAAGAACAAAGCAGATGAATTATGGAGACATGTAAGTGATGATAGAATTGGTAAAACAGGTTTTTGATGGAATTTTAGAATTGATGGGGAAGGCAGAGACACAGACTCTGAATTTCTGAGTTTTAGATTGAATAGATGGTGCTGCTACTCCCTAATATAGGAGAAACCGTTGGAAGTATGAATGGGCAGGAGAAGAGAAGGAAAGCAGATGCTTTCAAAGTGACAGACAATCTAGATCTGGGTATTTTGAGTCTAAGATGCATTGAATGTCTCAACATTTCTTAGATAGTTGAGTATTGGGAATTAGAGTTTAGATAGAAAAGAAAAAATGGAGATAAAGTATGAAAATTCAGTTTATGTGTCAAGAAAGTAAAGGGGTTAAAGTGTTTTGTGAAAGTTAGAGTTGCTACAGTGACAAAGGCTTTCATGAGGGTTAAGATCCTAGAAGAGGGAGATGGAGATATGCAATGTTAAATGTAGATAAAATGCATGGGAAATGTATAAATTTCAATATTTGAAAGGTTATTATTATGAATTTATTACAGTATTGCAAGCTTGTCTGTGTGCTTTTCTCCAGCTGGTCTCAGAAGTCTGCATGATCAAAGAGAAAACCAAAACCTAAATGAAAGTTGTGTATGAGCATGTTTGTGGGTGTGGGTGGGTTTGTTCCTCTAAAATTTTATGACAGAAACGGTAGGTCAAAAAATTGAGAAGATTGTCAAGAGTCATGGTAAAGTTGAGCCATAATATGATAATTCATAGAATTACACAGGGTTCTTGCTTTCAAACATCAGAATGGAATTAGGCCTCACATTTATTAAATGGTATTTCATGCCCCATAGACTCTAAAAGTACCACAAGTACCTCGTGGGTAAGTTACCCAACCAGAAAAAGCACGTAGAACAGCATAGAGATTGCCCTAGGGAAGAAGCTACTGCTGCTGCCATTCTGAATGGGATAGCTCATCAAACACATTATGGCTATTACAGGTGAGTCAGGGGACTGGATGGTAGAGGTCCTGACACTGCTGTTGCCCTCAAAGCAAGGATGACTTTGTGTACCTCTGCTTTTTTGTTTCTGAATCATAGACCTGCATATATCTGATAAATAGAAAGGTAAGTTTTGGCTTCTGCATTGATAGATGTGAATCATAATAGGATAAAATTCTGAAGCCAACAAAAGGAGTTCAAAAGATGCTTAATGACAACTATATAATAATTTCTCTTCTACATCTATTTCTACGTAATTCTCGGAATTAACTTTTATTTCTTTCCAAATATCAATAGGAAGCATTCCCTTCAGAATAATGAATGAATACTTTTCACCCTTTGCAGGACTTGCCACACTGGTCTCTGCTAGCACCAATGTCTGGAATGCATACTTCGGGTCCCTTGTTAGTAGAAAGATGCACAGATGTGCTATGTTGACTAAGTTGTTTAAATACATATTGTCAAATGAAATGTTTGCAGCGCTGATGCCAAGTTCTTCCTGACATTCAGAATAATATTGAATTTGAGTTAACCAAACAAGTGCAACAATATGTGGAATAAAATTTCATGTAGGCTTTATCTGGTTTAAAACTCTTTTAGGTTTAACACTCTTTTTTGGCTTTCAGTTTGAAGCAGAATTTGGCCAAGTTTTGGTAATTGAAGATGTAGAGCCATTAAATGAAAAAGGTATGCTACTACTGTTTAAAGCATCTTTTAGCTTAATGCCAAATTGTCCTTAAAATAGTTCGAGTTTAAGCCTGTAAAGAGCCTTACAAAGTGCTCATTTTCTGGAGACCATTTTTCTTGAGGAAGAAACTAAATTGCTATGAAAATATATTCAATATTATTTAAACAAAACCTTTAAAATCTCATGCAATGTGTGCAAGTAATTCTTATATCTCATTACATAATAACACTTAAAAACAGAAGTAGAATTGTTTAAAAAAGCTACTTTTCTTTCTTTTTTCTTCTTTTTTTGTTGAGATAGGGTCTTACTCTTTTGCCCAGGCTGGAGTGCAATGATGCCATCTCAGTTCACTGCAACTTCTGCCGGTGAAGCTCAAGCAATCCTCATATCTCAGCCTCCTGAGTAGCTGGGACTACAGGTGTGTGTCACTATGCCCAGCTAATTTTTGTATTTCTGTTAGAGACAGGGTTTCACCATGTTGCCTGGGCTGATCTCAAACTCCTGGGCCCAAACGATCCACCTGCCTCAGTCTCCCAATATGCTGGGATTACAGGAGTGAGCCACGATGCATGGCAACAAACTGACCTTTATCTCAAAGTAATTGCTTTAGGTAAGCACACATATAAACATACTTAAAAAAAAATAATGAGATACTGATAAAACCTATTTGTCCCTACTTGTATATATTTTCATTAGGGCATTTAGAGAAGAATGATTCTCATTCTGTTGTATACAAATATCACTCCAAATTGCACTCGGAATGCTTTGGTTATGCCTGTCTTTATATTTGTGCTTTCTAGTACCTAGTAATATATGTCATAGTTAGCGAGGATTTTACAAATGCAGAAAGAAGAGAATTGTGGAAGAAAATGGAATGGAAGAGGAGCATAAAGGAGAAACACAAGGAAGCAACCTAGGAATAAATACATATTTCAGTAATTTATCCCATTCACCATATAGATAGTTGAGTATGCTAATTATGTCATGGCAAAGACAAATACCACTGTTATTATGCTATTGAGAATTAACAATATGTGTCACAGGTTTCTAATTTTTGAAAAAGTGTATTAATAAATTATAACTTTAGAAAAAAGCTATAAACCTGTGACACATATTTCCATATTTATACTTTCAAAGTGAACCTAACACAAAATAAAACTTGACATTTAAGTGCACTTTGATTTTGAGGGGGCAGTGGGCAGCCTGTAATCATTGGCTTAATTTATAGCCTAAAGAATGTAATTAGAGTGATAAGAAAGTGGGAAATATATGAAGAAGCTGGACATTTAAATAGAGATACAAAATAGAAGTGGAACGTAATCATGGTTCTCTGTGTGACCCGGAGGGAATAAAGTTAAAAATACATCAGCTGAAAAAGTGATTATGTCACTATCTTGTTGTATGACCTGGGGTATATTATTTAATTTTCTAAATGACTTTTTCTTCTTTATAAAATGTTGCTACTAACACAATCTTCAGAGTGTTCTAAGAACTCAGTTAAAAAGCAAGTAAACAACTGCTGATTAACATTTGAGATAAGAACTGACAATTTTAAGATATTTTTCTTTATACACCTGATCTTATCACAATTAATTTAGACTTCATGATCTCTATGATTTTAGGGTAGAATGCCAGAGAACAAAAAGGAAAAAGAAAAGTTCAAACTTTAAACAGATACATCTCTAGCAACACTAAAGAAAAACTAACAAACAAGCTTCACCCCTATATTATTTAATTAATTTTCACTTATTACCATCTACTATGATCCAGATTTTATTCCCACTGTTTAGAATATATTACTGAACAAAGTAGCACAGATATCTTCTGTATCTGTTTCTATCTTTTAATATAGAAGTAAGGGATGAAAGTCATAAGTAAACCTAGTAGATTAGTAAATTATACATTTAAAAAAAATGAAGATAGAAGCAAGCTAAAGCAGATTTTACATGGTGTATGTGGGAAGAAAATGTGTAGTATTAAGTAGAGCAGGTGGGATTAGATCTAACTGGGAACATACAATTTAAACCAAGAGTTAAAGAAGGTGATGGAGTTAGCCAAGTGAATACCTAGGGGGAGAGTGGGCCAGTCAGAGGAAATAGAGAAAGTGCATTAGGATGAAAGTATTCTTAGTATACTCTGGTTACAGGAAGTAAGCTAGTATAGTTGGAGATAAGGAAGCAATGGATGAAAAGTAGATGATGAAGTCAGAGCTAATGGGCAAACTGTAGAAAATTCTTACAGGCCATTTCAATGACTTCAGCATTTGTGGAATGAGGATCCGTCGTAAGATGTTGTACAGGGGAGTTAATTATCCAGTTGATCTGGTTGAATAATTAAGAGCAGACTATAAAGGGCCAAGAATGGGAACAGGTAAAACTATTAAAAGGCAATTTGCACTAATCCAAGGAAGAACTAAGGGGATTTGGGACAGCATGACAGTGATTGTAATTAGAAATTATTGTATTTAGTATGTATTTTGAATATTGAGCAAATATTTTCTGATATACTTGACACAGAATATAAAATAGAGAAAACTGAAATGACTTCAAAATTTATTCTAAACAAATAGAAAGATGAAATTGATATCAACCAATTGGAGAAAGGTTATTGGTAGAGCAGGTTTCAGGATAAAGAGCAAAAATTGTATCTTGTCTATGGTGAGTTTGAGTTGTACATTAGATATCCAAGTAGAAATGTCAAGAATGATGAAATTCAGGATATAGGATTGTTACTGGAGAAAAAATTGGGGAGTTAACAATATATAGGTCATATTTAAAGCCATGAAGCTTGATTATATCACCAAAGATGCAATTCCTTTTTTGACATTAACTTGTTGGAGAGAAATATGAAAGATTACACATGATTTCAAGGTATAGGATCTAATGCTTAAAGGAATGGGTTTTAGATAGACTCATGGATAACTAGACACAGAGAAAGTGCTTATATATATTTGGGCAGATAGAAATTATGATAGGAGTCTATGGCATTGCTTTTAATTCTCCTGGTAAAATACAAAGCTGAGGATAAAAATGTGAAAGAACGTATAGACTGACCAACTAAAGAAGAAAAGGAGTGAAATACTGATTCTTAATAATGGGAGAGAGAAATCACAAAATATTACTTGAAAGCCAGGAAGCATTAAGAAGCCACACACACTTGTGCGGTTTGAGAGGTTTTGTGTTTTCCCTCTAGCTTTGTGGAGCTGGCAAAGAGAAAACACAGAATAGACGGAGTTTAGGATTTAGCCAGGGTTTTGGTTTGGCCAAAAGTGTAAAATCTGTGGGGCAAAAGAATCTTTTTGTGTGCTTAAGCAAGAGAGGGTCTGTAATGATTGGCAATGGACTTTACAGTAGATGAAGAGCAAAAAAGGACATCAAGAGGAAGAGTCAGTGAGTGGAAGAAATTCCACCTACATGTCGCCTGTATCTATATCTATTTTTCTTTTTTTTTTAATATCTTTTTTCTTTTTATATCTCAATTTTCTATTTGTATATCAGCTATGTCTACTCCATGAGGTTAGAGAATATGAAGGTACAAAAAGAAAGTAGGGCACCCTATATTCGGTCACTCGCACACCCTGCTTTTTTCCCCAGTGGTTGAGCCAAGTGATTCTGAGAGGCAGGGCACGGCAGGGACAGGGAATGAGAATTCTCCCTTACAAGTTTGAGGCATTCAAGAAAAAACAAATCTTCCCTCTCCTACAGATAGTTGGAAGACTATCATACGTTTTACAGAGAGAAACACTCAATACATCAAGGCCTACAGGTCTTAGGCAGCTCACTGTGTTTTCTCTTAGTCATGGTGGAAGAAGAGTAGCAAAGTGAGTTTCAGGACACCTGAGAGAAGCTTTATAATTGCATGAAAGTCACTGGCATTGAAGGAGCCTTAAATGCATTGACAGTTGACACAGAACAGTGGGGTCTGATGACCAATCCCTGTATTGACAAAATACCAGATTTCATTACCTGTTGCTCTAAATATCTAGTTTTGTGATATTATATAAGCCCTCATGAACTAAGATGTAGTGCAAGGGAAGATGAACTTTCTGTCAAAAACATCAGCACTTGGAATAGAATTAATGTTTAATCACAGAAAACAACTAAAAATTATTGACTAACTTGTAGGATGAAACTCATATTCATCACTAATAGTGTAAAGTACCAAACAGTGTTATGTGCAGCAGAGAAGTTCATTAATGATCAGTTTTTAGAAGGTTTATAATGGTTCAGAAGAGAATGTGTTAATTATAATTAAACCTAATATTGTAAAGTTATGTAAAAATGCTAAGGAATCCAAACATCTATCTTCCTATTTGACTCTCTCATTAATATTTTATGGTAAGAAGAGATGCTGTCAATTTTCTCATTTTACATAACAGAAAGTAACCACACACCACACAATCTTTCTTCCCATTCCACCACAAACAACTAATTTGTAAAAGGCAGTTAAAGGAAATAAAATTTTACCCTCTTCCTTTTTCTTTTTAAAAAAGAAAAAAAAATCAAGGAATCAAAATGTTTCCCTGTCCAAAGGAAACAATATTTCTGATGAAACTAAATCTACTTCACAGTAATATTTCAGGTAGAAATGGTTAGGCTTTCTAACAGGAAAGTTGTCGCAAAGATTTTCATATTTTTGTGGATGTATTTAGTCAGGATTCTCTAGAGAGACGAAACCAACAGCAGAGATTTGAGGCAAAGGGAAATATTTATTTTTAAAGATTGTCTCATGCAGTTGTGAAGCTAGCAGTTTGAAGATTCAGGTAATAGTTGATGTTGCAGTCTTGATTCAAAGAGCTGGAAACTCAGGTATAAGCTGCATGAAGCAGTTTTGGTTTGGTTTCTGGAAACCTCAGTCTTTTCTGAAGCACTTCCTCTAATTGAACAGAGGCCCACTCACATCATGAAGGGTAATGCACTTTATTCAATGTCTACTAATTTTAACTTTAATCACTTCTGAAGCAAAATACCTTCACCTCAACATCTAGATTGGTGTTGCCCAAACAACCAAACACCCTTATCTAGCTAAGTTGGCACATAAACTTTGCCATCTCATTTGGAACACTGAACTTTAAATGATATTTAAGGTCAATTCTAGTTTTATGATTCTACATGCTAATTATTGGAGAAAAAAAAATTCCTGGGGGTTGTGCTTGGAAAGACTGTTTTATTGACCCCAAAAAGGTAAGCTTACAAAATGTCATTAACCTAACTGAACACAGTGAGGTACAAAATTAAGTAAACATAAGAAGTCAGGAAGTCAGAAATTATTGTCACATTTAACCCTTCCTTCTAACTCAAATGTTCCATCTAACCAATGGCATTTCACTGCTTTCTTCTTTGTGGTTTTAAATCAGCCCAGTTCTCTCTAATCCCTCACCTATAAGTAGCTCAAGAATGCCTATCATCTTTCAAGGATAATTGCAGTAATTGCAGCAGTATTTGAATTGCTCTCTCTCTCTTCAATCTATTGCAGTATTCCTATCAATGTTTTCTCAACACCAAAGCAGGAATGACATTTTAAAATTTAAATTTAAGTATGTCTCTTCATTTCAAAAATTCAATGAAATTCCATCACTCTTAGAATAATGTGCCAAATCCCAGTACTTTCATGGTCTAAGTGGTCCTTATGAATGCTCTGGCTTTACATTTTATTGTGTTACTGTTCGAACTCAGTATTTTATATACATAGATTTGTGGGCTCTCTCTAACACATGCTTTTTCTTCTTTCTAAACTATTGTTTAGGATATTTTTTTTTCATTTGGACTAGCTCCCTGTCACTCCCTGCAGGCCCACCCTAACTTTGCCTAAAAAAATTCTGAGTAAGTAAGCCCAAGAAAGGGCTGAAAGTTCCGGGGGAATGTTGATTTAGAAGTTTATAAGATTTCTGGGACTATTCTTTATTGACCTGACTTATTTTTTATTCAGAGACAGAAAAAAAATGTTTGATTCGCCAAAAAAATCTACTGAGTTTCGAGGAAAAAGATCCACTAATATCAACAATATTAATTAAATGTAAGTTATCTGAGATGAGCTTTCATTGAAGATACTTTCCCCTTCTGTTTTGAAACAGATGTGACTTCTTATGAAAGAAAGATGGACTCAAACCCAATCCCCAATTAGGAAATTATTGGTAAAATATACTGGAGTTATCTTGGCATATGCTACAGCATTATATGTGAAAGTTATTAGAAATAAAACACTGAAAATAAAATATTCTTTTTGCGTGGGGAAAAGTGATTTCAATGACAATGCTTTCAGTGTGTTTGAATTTAATGAAAACATATTCATTAATTTTGATTGCTATTACTTAAATTGTCTAACATCATTTTCCTGTAACAGAATCAAATGAGTAATTTCAAACTAAAAATGGCATACACTACTGATCTGAGACTGGAAATATTGCTCAATCAATTTCTTCCTAGGCTTTCAAAAGTCAGTAAGCTCTACCATCTTAACACTATTCTTTCTAAATCAGACAAGAAGAATGGATTTTTCTTCTAATGTATGAACCAAATGAAGGACTAAAGATTTAGTCATAGATTTTTTTGTATCATTACAAATGCATGAATAAATGGACAACACCTCCAAATGAGTCTTTTGCCTATAGCAGTTTCAGTCAAATCATTCCATTGTAATAACACAATTGTAAATGTTTTGTGATCATCTTATATTATTTAGTAAAATATATTTGATAGATTTATTTTTGAATACCCATGATCTTAGAATATATGTCTGCTATTTGCCTATTTTATCTTAAACACATTTTTATACTTTTCCTTTTCTCTTTGCTTAATACTTTGGGAACAACATTATCCGAGCCCTTTTGCCTTCTAGCAGTGGAGGAACTGGAAGAACAGTGGTCAAGTGTAGAGAAGAAGTAAGATTATTTCTGTGCTCTCAGAATTTGTTTCCAATGGCCTCACTGCCATCAGCTGTTTCTTCCTTGTGATTCTAGTTCCTGTAAAATAGCCCTTATCTCTGTGGTCCCAGATCCTGCTGAGGTTTTGTCTCTGCTATAGAGAAGCTTCAGGGCTCTCATAACATCACTTCTTTCCTGTGTCCCTCCAGTCCAAGGAGTGGTAGTGCTTCCTGCTGTTTCTAATCTCTTACTTACTTTCTCATACCTTGATTTCCTCTGGTCTTCAGTCACCCATGTAACCAGTTTCCTGTGTTAAATTTTCTCTGATTGGAACACCTAGTGGGTTTCAAGTTTCTCTTCACACAAACAAGTTGTTGTTTCTTTTTCAGGAATAAAAAAAGACTAGAGAAATTCTAATGTGATTCTGCTCATGAGAACAAATCTCTTTGATAAAGCAGGACTCCCACCTCAACCCTCCAAGAGGTTCCCAAGTTCATGGGAATTAAAAATGTTTATGCTTCATATTACATATTAAGAAACCTACGAAGAAAATCTCATTACTATGTTCCTAAACGACATATTTTCTTCTTTATGTGTTTAAAACTTAATATTGTAACATCAACTAATGTCCTCAACTAATATACTTCTAGAGCCTTTTGTGCATGCCATAAACACCAGTGTATGCATTAGCATCTAAAGATATATGAGACACAGTCTCTGCCCTAAAAAAATGTAGTAGGAGAGAAACACACATGAACAGAAAATGGGAAAAAGACAACAAAATAATGAACAGAATGGAGATTTGCAGATGTAGTATAGGAACATGTAATACAAAAAAAACCCAGCCAGAAGAAGCTTATAAAGGCCTCATAAAAGAGTAAAGTATTACTTAAGAATATATAATGCTATAATCAATATATATATATCCTAAATATCTGTACTTGTGAATTACCTAGAATACCCTTTTAATATGTTTGTATATTTCCATGCAACCCCACAATAATTCATTTATCTTTTTACCTTAGTCACATCCAGAGAATCACACCGGACTCATACTAGCTAACTATCCTGTACACTCAATTCAGTAATTTCATACAAATTCCCTATAACAAATTCACCATATGCTCAATATTTTGATGTGTTCCCTTCATCTTTACCTCTTATTATAACTTCACTGTTGCTTTTTCTCACAATCCATTTCCCTGAAGACCTGCATGTGTAGTTCAGTGGCTAGATTTTGGATACATTCTTTTCTTTTGCCTCCCTGTGGTTTCTGAATTTCTTTTCTTGCCATTTTTCTACCATCTCTTTTATCTTCATTTTTTTCTCTTCAAGATAATTTGTATCATTGTAGACATATACTTTAGTATTTTTAACTTTAGAAATTTCCTCCTCAACTCTGTATTTCCTAAGTTCACCATTCTATACCTTTGATCTGTTTTATAGCAAAATGTGTTGAAAAAGTTATCCATATTTGGTTGTACCACTTTTTACCTCACAAATCCTTAAACAAATTTTTCCTGTTTTGTTCCTACAACTCCATTAAGGTTCATCTTTTGCATTTTCCTTGATTTCTACCTTTCAAAATTCAATAATGAGTTCCTTTTCATATTTTTAGACCTCTCAGATATATAAAATTGATAATTTTCTTTTATTTTGTCTTCAATTACCTTACACTGCCTTTTTATATCTCACAACTGTTCTTTATCTGTGTTAGCTCTTTCTTTCATTCCTATAAATTGAGGTCCTGTAAATGATTTCATTCCTATAAATCATTTCTTTCATCTATAAACTGAGGTCCATTTGAGGCTTGATTTTATTGTTGTATCTATATTTCCAGGGAGCACTCATTCAGGTGCTTGGATTTAAAAAGAGCTATGATCTATAATTAATTTCAATCTATCAGTCTGCAATTTTATTCTAAATCTTCCATAGCCTTGCTGTTATATTTTCAATATATGCTCCTCTTTCAGTCTGAAAATACTGCCCCTTTAGAAAACTCTACCATAATTCATATAGTTTATCCAGTGAAAAATGCATGTATTGTTTTTGATAACTCTTTCTCTTACCCTCTTATAAATCCATAAGCATTTCATTTTGTGTAACTCCACAAAATATCAGGAGTTTATCTAACAAATTCTATCACCTAATCCTATCATGAGAACCTCACTACTCATGACTTCATCTAATCCTAATTGCCTCCCAAGCATCCTATGTCCAAATACCCCCACATTGGGCATTAGGACTTCCATGTTTGAATTTCTAGAGGACAAAAATATTTTCAGTCCATATCAACATATTAAACATAAAAATAAATATACCCATTTTTTTTTCATTTTTTCCTTTATGTTGTAAGTTACATGAGAGCAAACAACATATTTGTCCAATATACATATTTATTTGATGCCCAACAAACGTCTGCTGAAAAAATGAATAATTTAATGAGAAATTAAAGTAATGTTTGAGTTCAAAATTTTAGATTAAAGCTACAGATGAAGGTCAGTGTTATTATAATAGACGTGATGTTGCCAAGAAAATATATTTCAGAGGACAGCAATATAGTGAAAGATTTTGTAGTGGTATAAACTAAGAACAAACAATTTCAAGACTTAATTATAAGAATGATGACTGTGTTCTGGTTACAAAAAATCACAGACTTTCTTATTGTTATTTTATTTTACTTTTGTCCTGTTGAGGCAATAATTAAGAACAAATTATCATTTAATGAATAGAGTAGGAAAACAGCCTGCTGCATGGAACAAATGACTCATGCCACCATCTTGAGCAAAAACTGCCACAATGCCCAATGTCTAACTCATGCATACCAAGGTTTTTGAAGCAAGGTCTTTTTCCCCGGAAGTTACAAGTCTCAGCATGGAAGTCTGAGATGTAACTAGCTGCATTTGTCTTAAATGCTTGCTATCTACAGGATATTCTCTAGAGGGTGATTGCAGAAATCCACCATATCACAGCCCCTCAAGATATCATTTTTGTTCATAAGACCCTATTAAATATTTATTTCTGAGAAACCAGATATTTTAGCCTCTTTCTTCAGCATCTCAGCTCCCTCAGCCTTTAGGGGTAGGTTTGAATATACCTATCAATTTAAGGTCTTAGCACAGTCCCAATTTACTTCAACTGGCCTGTTATAAATTAGGGGATGATGCTTAGTACCAGTCTTTTCTAGGTGAGATGCAGAGAGAGAGTAGAATAGAAGATAAAATAAGTTCAAATGGTGTCAGTTAACCTCTGAAGCCAGGCTCAGATTTCAGTCTTTCTAAAATGTTTTTCAAGATAAAAAATAAATACGCTCTGTTTTCAACTCAGGTTGGGAATGCAACTTTTGCATTTATCCCCCGATGTTGTCTATTAGTTGCTTTTGCAACTCAAAACTTAGAATAAAAATATGCCCTAAGGGCCTCTAAGCTTTTCTAAGAATCAACTCATCTCTGCAATGTTACCTGCTACAGCTGCTAACTGCTTCAGCAAGAAAAAACACACATACACACCGTATGAAATTACTTCTCTTTTTCAAAAGTATATCTTTTATATTAGCTATTCATATTTCATGAACATCTTCTGGTAAGATACTGAGTGAGCAGTTAGAAGAAATGAGATTCACAAACATACTGCTAAAAAAGTTATTGCTTCTAATAATCAATTATATTTTATTGCATTTGCAGAAGGCCTAGGGTAGGAGGGCATGTTGGTCATGGTGGTGTTTTACCATTTGCATCAGAAAAACAACATTATTTAACACTTCTAATATGCTACTTCTAATGTATTCTACTTATAAAAATAAAACAGTCTACATTTTTACTTCTGAATGAAAAAATGAGTTTGACTCCTAAATGATTTCTACACCAATAATAAAATGTTCTTGTTCATTTCATTAACATTGGGTGACGCATTACTATTGATACACAAATTAGTCATAAAAATAAATGCTTCTAAATAAGTAATTATGTAACCAAAAATGGAGAAACAAGATTAATAGGATTCACAATGACTTCACAATAGAGATGACTCTTCCTTCCACGTGAACCACTTGTCACTGATGTCAGCACAGTTTAGGTGCAGATTAAGAATGAGATTCTTTATCTTGAAATTATGAATTTCTGATACATCTGTGGGTACCCAAAATATGTATTTTTAATAAGCAACCCAGATGATTGTGTATTTGAGTACTACCATTGTCCCAGAGCATAAGACTCTAAACACAATATGGTAGATATTGTGTTGCTCTGCTCACATATCCTCTGGAAGGTAGACACATGTATCTCCTAGTAGAATCAGATATCAACTGCTGGTCAATTAGAACTTCATCCATTTAGAATTGCCCTCATCTTCAGGAATCTGCTTAAAATAATGGATCTGCTTAAAACAAGGTTATTACTCCTTCCAGGGTTTACCTTATGGGGAATACAAAGAATCACTCCTGAGTGCTTTAAAAGAAGTATCACAGCTCCTAGGCTTTCTGTTAAAATTAACTATGCCTCAGCTGTAACTGCATTGTGGAGTAGCTGCTGCCCAATGTTTTCCTCCTCCTCATTATTATTATTATTATTTTTGAGACAGTGTTGCCCTGTTACCCAGGCTGGAGTACAGTGCCACAATCTTGGCTCCCCACAACTTCTGAGTCCCAGGTTCAAGTGATTCTCCTGCCTCAGCCTCCCGAGTAGCTGGAACTATAGGTGTGCACCACCATGCCTGGCTAATTTTTGTATTTTTACTAGAGATGGGGTTTCACAGTATTGGCCAGGCTGGCCTCAAACTCCTGACCTCGTGATCAGCCTGCCTCGGCCTCCCAAAGTGCTGGGAATACAGGCATGAGCCACTGCACCAGCCTCTTCCCTAATTTGTTACAACTATGTGTCCTACATTTCTCTTCTGTACTTTGTGAAAGTCTTCATTTCAGATTGTTTTCAAAGAACTGATCAATCAAATACAGTGTCAACAACACTGCTCACTTGACTCCATACTATTTTCTATGTAAATGGATAAAAAGATAAAAATATAAACCTGTGAAAGTTTGAAATATATTTACAAATAGCATCCCATATGCTGAAAAATTTAGATCCAAGGATATTAAGCTTTATATCGTATTTATTTTTCTACCTTTGTAACTGTGATCCGAGTGTTTTTCTGTTTTTTTTTATTTCTTCTTTCCTTATTCTTTTTCTCTTTTATTATTTTCTACCCTTGTTCTGTTTTTAGTTTCTTCATTACTTCTTTACTACATTGTTTTCTTCCTTCCTTTTGCTAAAGTTACTGATTTCAAAAATAGAACAGTTATCAAAAAAAAAAAAAAAAAATCTACCTTAGGAGAATTTCTTGAACCCAGAGGGGCAGAGGTTGCAGTGAGCCGAGATTGCACCACTGCATTCCAGCCTGGGGGTCAGAGCAAGACTCCATCTCAAAAAATAAAAATAAAAAACAATAATTAAAAACTAATCCTAACTTAAATGAACTTACATTCTATTATGAAGAAATAGGCAATAATCACACAAACACGTATATTTATATAGGTAGTATTTTAAATTCTAAGTTCTCAGGGGAAAAATAAAGCAAATAAAAGGGATGAAATTACAAGGTTGGGTCACTACTGTTTTAAGCAGAGTGGACAAAGCAAGATACCATGTTTAAAACAAATTTTTGAACAGAAACCTGAAGAAGGCAAAAGTGAGAGACATGCAGTTATCTGAGGGAAGAGCATTCCCGGTAGAGGAAACTGAGATGTGAAGCCCCTCTGCAGTGGCAGGGTCTGGGGCAGGCTTGTATATATTTCAGGAATATCAAGGATATTGGTTTCATCAGGGCAAACCTATAGAAGAGTGATTTTAAATTAGTTTAAATAAATAGACGAGAAATAGAGTTCACATTTGTAAAGGTTTTAAGCCATAGTAAGGGCTTTAACTTTTTCTGAGTGAGACAAGATCCTACTGGAGAATTTTGTATAGAGGTGTAATGTAATCTAACTCACCTTTCAAAAGTGTCATTTTGGCTCCTATAGTGAGAATAGAATGTTCTGGGTTATTTTTTAAAGACACAACTATGAATTCAAAGTAATGGTTGTATATTTCCTCAATATCAAGTATATGGTCAAAATTCACTTCTGAAAAGTAGATAATGAATCTTAGATTTCAGAACCCTAATTGAGTTTAAATGTATCTTGAAATTTTGGGTTGTTCTTTCACAGGATGAAGAAAGTCTAAAGAGATCTTAATTCTTATCCTTACAACCTAAGCAAAATAAGTAAGCTAATGAGAGATAGTTTTCCAAACCCATGAGCTAACTAATTTTATAGACTCCTCACTAAACTCTAGAATAGAATGGACTCTCGATAAAAACAAATAAATAAATAAGAGATTTATGGCTGTTGCCATGCCTGGCAGGACAGCAGGAGAAGAAATAATCTATCACAGACCCAAAGGTACAGTTAAATAACAAAACAACAATATTTCAACAATTTCTTTCTTCCTTTCTTCCTCTCTATTTACTTTTATTCTTTTCCTTCCTTTTCTTTCCTTTCTCTTCCTTTTGTTTTCTCTTTTTACACAGCACCTTACTCTGTTACCCAGGCTGGAGTGTAGTGGTGTGCACTCATGACTCACTGCAGCCTCAACCTCCCAGGCTCAAATAATCCTCCCACCTGAGTCCCCTCCACCTCCCAACCTCTCTGATAGATGGGACTACAGGCATGTGCCATCACACCTGGTTAATTATTATTATTATTATTATTATTATTAATAGAGATAGGGTTCCATTATGTTGCCTATTCTGGTTTCCAACACCTGGTCTCAACTGATCCTCCTGCCTCAGCTACCCAAAGTGCTGGGATTACCATTTCAAAAATTTTTAAATGTGTCTATGATTGTGACATACTAGAATTTACAAGAGCCCTAATCAAGTAGTTTATTTTTACCAATCCATCTACCATCTTCTGTTGATATTCCTTTAGTGCTGCATGTAGTATTCCAGAGATTGAGGCAGGAAAGAGTGATATCTGGCACATAAGAAGTCTCAATTTGCTGGCTTACCTGATACTGAAAATGAGGTGACAAAACAAGAGAGCTGAGAGAAATAAACATGTTCCCAAGTGTTGTTAAGGCTTTGGTTCCAGAGTCAAGAAAGCTCTCAACATGTAAGAATTCCTGGAACATGACTGGGAGCAACCAAAACTTCCGGTGGTCCAGAAAGGTATCAGATACAGTGTAGAGCATAGACAGATATACCATAGTTCATAAGGTTGGAGACTTAGCTGTCAATGACAAAATAGCACTGGAATTACACTAGTGATCTTGGCACATAGTCCATGAAGAGAAAACTTTGATCTTTTTGATCTTGTCTGTGTCTTTGTGTGCTTATATATATATATATACACACATACATATATATATATATATAATTGTACTTTAGGTTCTGGGGTACATGTGCAGAACATGCAGGATTGTTGCATAGGTACATACATGGCAATGTGGTTTGCTGTCTCCATCCCCCCATCAACTGTATCTGGCATTTATCCCATGTTATCTTACCCCAACCTCCCCACCCCCCACTGCCTCTCCCCTATTCTCTCCTACCAGACCTCAGTGTGTGATGCTCTCCTCTCTGTGTCCATGTGTTCTCATTGTTCAACACCCGCCTATGAGTGAGAACATTTGGTGTTTGATTTTCTGTTTTTGTGTCAGTTTGCTGAGAATCATGGTTTTCAGATTCATCCATGTCTCTACAAAGGACATGAACTCATTGTTTTTAATGGCCTTTCTTAAAAGAAGACATGCAAATAGCAAATAAATATATAAAAACATGCTCAAAAGCACTAATCATCAGAGAAATGTAAATCAAAACAACGATGAGATACGATCTCACTGTAGTTAGAATAGCTATTATCAAAAATATTAAATGTTGGCAAGGATGCAGAGAAAAGGGAACTCTTACACACTGTTGGTATGAATGTAAATTACTACAGCTATTATGAAAATAATGTAAAGATTTCTCAAAAAACAAAAACTGGAACTATCATATGATCCAGCAATTTTACTTCTCAGTATTTATTTCAGGGAAAGGAAATCAGTGTATTGAAGAGATATCTACATCCCCAAGTATACTGCAGCATTATTCCCAATGGTCAAGGTGTGGAATCAATATCAGTGTCCATCAATAGATAAATTAATAAAGAAAATATGTAATATTATTCAGCCATGAAAAATAATAAAATCCTATAATTTATGGAAACATAGATGACCCTGGAGGACATTATGTTAAATGAAATAAGACAAAGAAAGAAAGATAATACGGAGATTTGATAGTTTTGGTTAGAAAAGTAATTTGGGGGGAAAATATTATCACATTTTTTAAATTAAACTGTAGTAAAATTATCTGTAGTTATTCAATATTTCAAATTTTATTTTTAAAAGCAAAACATACATAGTACTTCCCTATTACAGTTGAATCCTGGAGATGTTGGAAAGAACTAAGTTACAAATTTAAAAATCATGATCTTTTTAGTTTTTTCACAATGTCAAACACACTTTTGAAACTGTGTTTATTTTCCTTTAAGTTCATTTTGATATTTTTTGGTAAAGTTCTTCCTTGTAATAAACAATAGCAAATAACATTCTTACCGAGACCCTTTTCATATGTAATTTCTAAGACTGTAATCCGAAATCCTTTTCATATGTAATTCCTGAGACTGTAAACTGAGACCCCTTTCATATGTTAAGCTATAAACCTAGGATTCTTCCATGTGTAACATCTAAAGTATAAGCCTATATAATGGCAGAAACTTCCTTTGTTAGGAGAGCTTGGCTATTAGGCAACTATGCCACCTTGCTCCTGGCCGAATAAACCCTCCTTCCTCCTGTAAAACAAAACAAAAACAAAAAACAAACTTATGAGATTAGAGCAAAGGATAGTTAACAAAAATAAATGAGGAAAATAATATTACCAATAGAGATCCTCAATAACCTATGAGAATATAAAGCTTATTCAAATTTTGTATCCAAAAAAGAGTTACAAATATTTCAAATAGATAAAAAGTGATGCTGTGGCTGCCTCAACAGGAATAAAGACTGATGTAAGCTATAAGCATTCCTGGTCCTGGGTCTTTCCACACTCTAACCCCATACTTGCCAACAACAACAAAACAAACAAACAAACAAACAAAAACAAAAAATCCACATTGAAGGAAGAGTACAAAGAAACAACAAAGAGAACAGAATTTCTTCTAGTTCTCTGTCGTGCCTACTCTCTCGCCATGACCTCCAACAATTTCCTCCCTCTGTGTGCATATATACATTTCTCACAGCAACAGGTGGATGTTGTTTCATCTGCACTTGAATCTGTGCAGGCCTTATGATTGGCCCTGATAATAAAACGTGTCACAGTATGGGACTTCCCATTCCAGCCTTAAAAAGACTGCCAGTTTTCACTTCATGCCTCTTAGAACTCAGTCATCACTCTGGGAGAAGCTCAAACCACATATAGAGGCCAAGCAGTTAAGAACAGAGGTGTTTCATTTGGCAGCCCCAGTTGAGACTCCATCTAACTGTCTGTACCAACCACCAACTGTGTAAATGAGCCATTTTGGACATTCCAGCAAAGTTGTTTAGTTTACTACAGCACACAGAATCCTCACAGAATCATGAAAAATAATAAAATTACTACTCTTTAATGCACTAAATTCTGTGTTTGTAAAATATATACAGCAATAGTTAATTGAGAAAATCTTCTAGACCCACCTTCTATAAGAATTTCATGAGTTTCAACTTTGAGAATTGTCAATCTTAAAATTTGAATTTACCTTCTTTTGTATTTGTACAATCTAACTGAAAATATTCGTGTAGTTAAGTAAAAGAAATAGGATGCTATTTGAAAGGCACTGAACAAGGAACTTGGCAAACAGAGATCAACGACAACAATGTTTCTTTCAGTATCTTTGTGGTGTTTTGGAAAGTTCATTATTGTAAACACAGATTCTTTTATGTATATGTTAAATTTCTATCTTGTACTGAGTGCAGATGTTGAGAGAAGAAAATGTAAAGAGATTTTTGATAAACGATAAATGTTATAAAATAAAATTAAATTAAAATTGACTTTACAAAGAGAAAAAGTCACAGATGTACTTGATAGACTCCAGGTGGTTCCATGTCAGGTCAATTTATGAGAAAAGTGCTAAAAATGGAAAAAGGAGAAGTAAGAATGAACCAGATTTTGAAGGTCATTGTAACACAATTAATACGTTTAGATCATTTTATAAAGGAATTAGCCATTTTAGTGTTTTAAGTAGTTTTCATATTTGAGCCTGAGGGGAAAAAAATTGTTTTGTAAGAGTAACAGTATTAAAGTGATATATAGCCCTTCCACTTGTGTTCATAAGAAAGTATCAGGGTCTGGAATTACTTTTCTGACATAAATGCCTGGAAAACTTGATAAAGTACATGGAGGATAACATATCTACTGGCCAGGTGTGGTGTTTCACACCTATAATCCCAGCATTTTGGGAGGTGGGTGGATCATATGAGGTCAGGAGTTCGAGACCAGCCTGGCCAACATGGTGATACACGGTGTCTACTAAAAATACAAAAATTAGCTGGCCCTGGTGGCAGATGCCTGAAATCCCAGCTACTTGGGAGGCTGAGGCAGGAGAATGACTTGAACCAGGAGCAGAGGTTGCAATGAGACAAGATTGTGCCATTGCCTGGGAGACAGAGAGAGATTCAGTCTCTCTCTCTCTCTCTCTCTCTCTATATATATATATATATATACACACACACACACACATATACACACACACACATACACTGAGTATGTATATATACATATACATATATATATACATATACAATTAGTAAATTTTAAGTTTTCTCTCATAACAAAATATTACAAGTATTTGTTTGATTTAGCCATTCCACAATATATACATATACTATATCTTCATATTGTACACCATAAATATACAAAATTTTTGTGTGTCAATTTAAAAATAAAGTAAAAAAAAATCCAATTTGCAGATATCAGGTAATAAGCAGTACTAGAATAGTATTTTCTAAAATAAGGAGTATACTGAATTGAGCTCTACCATTGCCAAGACATTCTGCCTGGAACCAATTTTAAGTATATGATATAGGCATATAGAACCTGACATTCTCACTGAATTAATAGACAGAAATTTGAGTTCAGGGAAGCTGAGAGGGTACAATTCCATAAAGGAGAGAGCCAGGTGGAGAAGGAATTTGATAATTTGTATAGAGCTCTCTGTGAGTCTTTGGCTGTGTGCCAACTTGCACCATGTATAGGCTAGAAATCTGTGAGACTGAGTAAGGCAGCAAATCACACAGCCACGTGTGTACCTATGCAACAATCTTGCATGTTCTTCACATGTACCCCAAAACCTAAAATGCAATAAAAAATAAATAAATAAAAATAATAAAAAAAAGAAATCTGTGAGACTGGGCAAAAACTTGCAAGGAAAAAGAAAGAAAAGGAAAGAAAGCATGAAAAAGAAGGAAAGAAAGGCAGGAAGGCAGGAAGGAAGGGAGGGTGAAAAAAAGAAGGAAGAAAGGTAAAGGAAAAAGAAAGAGAAAGAAAAAAACCATAAGACAATTCTCAGAGCATGGGATTGGCATAAAAATGGACACATAGACCAAATGCAACAGGATAGGGAGCCCAGAAACAAATCCACACACCTGCAGTGAACTCATTTTTATTTAAAAGTGCCAAGAATATACAGCAGGGGAAAGATAGTCTCTTCAATAAATGGTGCTGGGAACACTGTATATCCATGTGAAAAAGAACGAAAGTAGACCCCTTTCTCTGGCCATATACAAAAATCAAATCAAAATGAATTAAATATTTACATCTAAGGCCTCAAATTATGAAACTCCTACAAGAAAACATTGAAGAAAATTTCCAGGACTTTGGTCTGTAAAAAATATCCCACAAGCACGGCAAACAAAGCAAAAATGGACAAATGGGATAACATCAAGTTGAAAAGTTTCCACACAGCAAAGGAAGCAATCAACAAATTGAAGGGACAACCCACAGAATGAGAGAAAATACCTGCAAACTACCCATCTGACAAAGGATTAATAACCAGAATATATCATATATATATTCAGGAAAAACCTTATATTTATTAAAGCTTTACTACTGAAGGTAAATTTACATAGTTTATATTAACTTCATTCATTCATTCATTCTTTCTTTCACACATTTGGAACTAACGGTGGGAATAATAGAAGAAACACATGTTTACACTCATATGAAGGAGTTTTAAAAAGTTGAGTTCTTCGAAGTAGAGAATAGAATTGTCATTACTAGAGGCTAGAAAAAGTGGAGGGGGGAGGGAAGCATAGGAGAAGAGGATTAAAGAATACAAAATTACAGCTAGAAAGGAATATTCTATTCTATAGCACTGTAGGGTGAATAGACTTTAAAGATTTTATTACCTAATTTCAAATAGCTAGAAAATAAAATTTTGATTTTTCCCAACACAAAGAAATGATGACTATTTGGGGTAACAAGTACATTAATTACCTGATTTGATCATAACACATTGTATATATGTATCAGTATATCACTCTGTATTCCAAAAATACATGCAATTACAAAAAATCAATTTGGAACTTTGTGGCAGAAACATAACTCTAAGAGACTGAGAAATAGTTACAGCAGTGGTCCCCAACTGTAAGGAATGTTCCACCTCAGATCATCAGGCATTAGATTCTCATAAGGAGCAGGCAACCTAGATTCCTTGCACGTGCAGTTCACAACAGGGTTCACACTCCTATGAGAATTTAAAGACACAGGTGATCTGACAGGAGGCAGAGCTCAGGTGGTAATGCTTTTTTGCCTGCCACTCATCTCCTGCTGTGCTGACCAGTTCCTAACAGACCTGGTATGGCCTGTGGTCCAGAGGTTGGGCAGCCCTCAATTACAGGATCATAGAATAGCTATTTGTCAATCAACAAAATTAACTTTTTTTCTTTTGATATATATTGAAATATTCATTTGTATAATTCTGATTTCGTGGAAAAAGACTTCCAAATGGGGTTAGTAGCTAAATCTCTTCAGCTAGTTTACTACTTGGTAACTAATTTATATTATCAATAAAGAATATCTTTTCAAACTCTAGTGGACTATTAATAAGAGTTACTAATTTTTAAATAACAGTTACTAATTTTTAAACTTGATGATATCCTTTGAGGTACTACAGTAGTCCCATTCTGCAGACCTACAAATGTTAAGCAATTTTCCCCAAGCTCACACTACTTGTAAGGGGCTATCTTGAGATTTGAACCCAGATTTAATTTGATTCTAGAACCCAGACAATAGCAAATTATAATATTGTCCTATCTTAAATAGCCTCAAAAATACTTGAAGCATAAACAAGTAAAGGAATCATAAGTATACTATGTAGATATAAATACAACATAACAGAACTATTAAAATGTAAAACCATGAAATAGATATTGCAAGAACAAAGTTAGGCCTGACAAAGAGATTGGGTGTATTTGGGAAGAGAAATAGAGTAATGATGAGCACGTTATCTTACAAAGCAGAAGTTCTGATTCCTGAGGTTCACCAGTCAATACAATTTAGGACAAATCAAAAAATGACAAAAGGATAAATTTCAAGAAATCTTAGAGTTGAACCCAGGGACATTATTCTACAGATAAAAAAACAAAAAAGGTCTATTAAAATTAAACAACTTCAGTAATTACGTCCAGTTTATACATCTGTAAAGCAGGGGGGAAATGCTAACCCTGTTTAGCTCTCAAGCTAAGCCTTAACTTATTTTTTAAAAACAATTTATGTGTCCTGTAGAGTACACTTATCCCACTGTAAAATTATAGTTTTGCACAGGAGAGAAAATGTTTCTTTTATTTTTTCCCTTGTTAGTTCCAAATGTGTGAATGAATGAATGAGGTTGATGTAAACTAATATTACCTTCATAGCAAAGCTTTAATAAATATCAGGTTCTTCCTATGAATCTAAGAAATATGGTAAAAACTTCAGTTGTTCCATTTCCCTTCAAAAGCATGAAAGATCTTATATCTGGCAAAAGACCCTATGAATGTAAGAAATGTGGTAAAGCCTTCAGTTTTTCTATTTCTCTTGAGAACATGAAAAGATCCAGTGGAGAAAAGCCTCATCAATTCAAACATGAGACAAAGCCTTTGATTGTTTCAGTTCCATTTGAAGACATGAAATAACTAATTTCTGAGAAAAACCCTATGAATGTTGGAGTGTGGGAATACCTTTTTTCTCTTATATTCACTAAAAGATACACAATAATCCACAGTGGACATGGACCTTATAAACATAAAAACACTCAGTTAAAACCCCAGTAGAGTGAAAAATACAGGAAATTTTTCAATTATGGCAATGAGTTCAAAAGTCATTATGACAAACGACTGCTATGCAATTTTATAAATACATATAAATTGGAAAGCCTGATGCAAATTATTTATTACATAATGCTAAAAAAGTACATAAATGAAATGTTATACTAGTTATAAATATATTGAGTTAATGGATGGTTCATTGTTAAAGAGAGACTCTAGATTTTGATTTTCATTTTCTTTGCAAGAAATGCAGGTGAGAATTCCGTAGGTTCTCTATAAGTCACGCTATATAGAGTTTAGTAGGTTGAGTTTTTTTTCCTTAAGTCAGGTTACAAAATTATTCTCTATTCATGTAAAAGTGTATTAGATCTCTAGGTAAATTGAAATGTACTTCTAATATGTAGGTAATTTTTATTTTTATCTAGTTGTTTAATTGTTCTGTGATAAATGGGCATTTGAAAAATGAGTTTTGTTAATTGTTGAAAGGTTCTTACACTTACTAGCTTTATTTATGTCATATTTGTATTATCCCACTCATATTATATATATTATATATCACTCTCATTATATATATTACATAATTATGATTATCTGTCACCCATTATATATAAAATATATATGTAAAAAATTTTGATTATGTCACCCATTATATATATATTATATGTGTGTCAAATTTTGATTATCTGTCACCCATTATATATTCTAATATACTATAATATATTATATAGATACACTATATTATATATTATTATATAATATATATTATAGTAAATTATAACAAAATATAATGTTATAATATATATTATATATTTGACATATAATTTGACATATTGTTATAGTATAAAACATATAAACCAAAATTTGACATATAATTATAGTATAATAGATATTATAATGTATATAATATTTTATATTATATATTATAATTTATATATTTAAATTATATATAATATAATTATGTAAAATATATACAAATATTATATATAGTATGACAATATTTATATATTACACTATAATTATATGTCAAATTTTGATTATCACCCATTATATATTATAATATATTATATATTATATGTTATATTATAATACAGTATAATATATAATGGGTAAGATGGCCGGGCGCGGTGGCTCAAGCCTGTAATCCCAGCACTTTGGGAGGCCGAGGCGGGTGGATCACGAGGTCGAGAGATCGAGACCATCCTGGTCAACATTGTGAAACCCCGTCTCTATTAATACAAAAAAATTAGCTGGGCACGGTGGCGCGTGCCTGTAATCCCAGCTACTCAGGAGGCTGAGGCAGGAGAATTGCCTGAACCCAGGAGGCGGAGGTTGCGGTGAGCCGAGATCGCGCCATTGCACTCCAGCCTGGGTAACAAGAGCGAGACTCCGTCTCAAAAAAAAAAAAAAAAAAAAAGGTAAGAGGTAATCAAAATTTGACATATAATTTATATACATAATATATATAAGCCAGTAAGATCTATCTATCTATATATATATATATTTCTCAGAAATTATTTATTTCATGTGTTCAAATGAAACTGAAACAACTAAAGGCCTTACCACGTTTACATTCATAAGGCTTTTCTCCACTGCGTCTTTCCATATTTTCAAGGTAAAGAGAAAAACTGAAGGCTTTGCCACATTTATTACATTCATAGGATCTCTTACCAGATATAAGACCTTTCATGTTTTTGAAGGGAAATGAAAGAACTAAAGTTTATATATATATATATATCACATATATTACTATAAATTATATATATCACACTTTTTTAATGGGATGAAGTATTCTTTTTCTTGAAAGGATGTTTATTTTTTTATCTTTGCTAATAAACAGTTGTTATCAATTTTTTTAAAATAATTTAAAAATACAAAAACAAATATCAGGTTTTTGTAAATTATGCCTTTTAACATAACGAGATGCTACTTATCATCCTGCACTTTACTGAGAAAAATTTATTTTCAAGACTTCTTTATGTAACAATAAATTCATTTATTTTCCTGAAAGCTCTTGGACAAGTAAGACTAGGATTTCTTTGAAATCGGTTTTGCTTTTAAACCTATAACACATTTGAATTTTTTTCATATACATAACTATATATACACGGTATAAAATTGGTAACATAAACTTTAAGTTTGTTGCAGTATATAGGAAGAAATTGTATGGACTTCAGACAAAAGAACTTGAATGCCTAGAGAGACATACACATTCAGACATAAACACAGACATTAACAAAATCCACCCCATCATTACATAATATTTAATTTACCAAGTTTGGTATACTTTATTAGTATATTCAATAACTAATTATTTGTTAACTTCTGGTTCGATCACTTTGTCTAATGGCTTAATCACATCTATAGGCATAACAATGCAAATAAATTGCTTTATGACATTTTTTATTGACTCAGACTTGCTCTTTCCTATGAACAAGAAGTTACAGTTCTTTTTTTTTTTTTTTTGGATAGTAGAATTTTAAAACAATGCCTTGAACCCTGCTCTCCTAAAGGAAAAATGAGTTAAGCGTACTTAACAGTAATTGAACCATACAATTCTGTACAAAATCATGGCGAATGTACATTCTAAAAAGGTAGATAAAGGTAAAAGCATATTGCATAGAATACATAAATGAAGCCTTGGAGGTCATAAAGTAGAAGCATACCAATTAGACTAAATATCCAGCTAAATTGTTTTTCGCTGTCTAATTGAAAAGTCATCACAAGGAATCAGGAAGGTTTAAATCGAAAGAGCTTTTAGTTTAAATCTAACAATAAAACAATGTTATTTAGGTATGCTAAATAACATGTTCTAGAAAGAAGTTTTCCAGAAATTCAAAATCCTCTTTATGTTTACATTTGGATCCTTTCTGGGTTTCTCTCATTGTTGTTAAATGCATTCCGAGCTTTTAGTTAATAAAAGAAGCATGTTTATTTAAATCAAATGTGAACACTACAAATGTATTTGGAAATCTTTTCTTAATCACTATGTTTCCAGTGAAATAAACTCATCCATTCATTCACTACTTTTGGTGAATAATTTAGATAATTAAAAAAAAGAACATGAAACATTAGCATAAATAATTTCATCCATTCACTCATTGCTTTTGGTGAATAATTGAGAACACTTAAGGAGAACAGTGTATCTGCCTAAATCGTGCATATTCATTATCCCCTCATCTAAAAGATATCACTTGCAATCAATGCTACTATACACTTCATATTTGTAATAAGACTCGATTCCTATGTTGATTCTGTTCAGTAATTTAAGAGTTTAAACATTCCTAAAAGAAACTATAGCGAGAAAAGGGGAAGAAAATTGCTCTTTCAAGAACCTATTCAGGGGACCAAACCCATACTTTGCCCTTCTGCCAACCATTCTTTTCAGGCATCAAGACAGCCCTTAAAATACAGACACAGAAGATCAAGAGGCACCATGCATGGCTTCATCAAAAGCAGCATGTGTTCAAACTCAGCTTCTACCTAGGCTAAATGCATTCTTCCCTTTATGAGACTACAACTTTCAAATTGGCTTTAAAAGAACTATTCAGTCTTTGGATAAATGGAATAGGGCAAAAAAAGAGTAGTTTCTGTTGCTCCAATTCTTTTAGCTCCCAATTCTTGGCAAGGTTGAGAAGAGACCAGAGAATGTTAGATCCTGAGGTGTCTGGCTGCAGACAAAAGATGAGCCTCCTAGGCCCTAAGCAATGAACCTCCCATCACACGCACGCACCCTACACAGATTGTGCTCTCTCAGTGTTTCTGGAATAATTCCATAAGGCCCTATTAAGAATTTGCTTAATCAGAGAAAATATCAAAGCGTTTAATTGTTTGCAATTCTTCTGAAGTTGCAGAAACCAACAGCCAATTAGTACTCAAACTTCTCTTTTCAGATAGGAAACTAAATCTCTTTTTAACAGAAACTTTTCCTACTTTTTTTTTTTTTCTTGGAAACACACTTTGCAACCCAAATCACATTTAGAATACAATGATACAGAATATGAAATGATATTTTTCTGCAAACTATCATCTTTTCTGGTTCATTTTCAAGATCTTTGATATTTACATATGACCTTTCCATTTTTATTAACAGTTTATTGGATTTTTGCATTCCAGCCAGCAGAAGAGAAAGGTAATTTACAGAAAGATTTGACAGTTATACACACAGCTATAAACTTCAGTCCATTAACTTATTTCTTGTGTAACCTTTAGTCAATTCTACCAAAACATCCATATAAGCATATGCCTTTTTTCCTTTATGTTAAAAAGGTCTCATTATAGGGCTCTATTCATAGAATGTCAAAAACAAAAGAAAATCATTTTATAGTGTCTACTTATGGTTTGCAGATGTTTATGGCTTTTATTTTTCAAGGCACACAAGTAAAAATCAAATATATTTATATGTTGCTCAGATTTCCATTACATGTGAATGGATGCATATTTGGCATCTTTTGTTTATTTGATTAATTTGTAATTATATATTTGATAATCGTAATATTAACTATTTAACTTTAAATAGTGGCTTAGAATAGTTCTTTAAATTCATTTCATTTTCTGAAGCAATACATAATATTGTTTCTTTGTGAAACATAGGGAAGTAATTCTAAAATTTATGTTAAAGGTTATATTTGAGTCTTAAACTTTGTTAAAATATGTCTTTAAAATATAGTCGTTATGTAGCTTCTTGAAGCCCTGAAGTTGATAAACTTTTGCATAAATATAAGGACAAAATTGCATTCCAAAAAAATGAAAATGTTGTATTATTTGGTTTTTGTACAGAATGGATGTTTCTAATTAAATATTAATATTTAAATGCATGGCATAGCACTCTAAATTGATTTTTGTACCACTATGCCCTGAGTCATTTCTTTTTGAAAAAAGGCACCAAAGAGAAGCTGTAAAACAAAAAAGGGGAGTCAGAATGAAGGAAAATGTACTTTAAAAAAATACAAATCTTGTTTTATTATTTGTAAAATATCATAAATTGGAATGTTTTCCCCAAAACAATTGAAAGCCAAATAATGTATATTCATATCACCTTCATTATAGAAAAAAAATTAGAAACATAAAATATAAACATTTATTTAAAAAAAATAAAAAGAATCAGGTGTGGTGGGAAGTGTCTGTGGTCTTGGTTACTTGAGAGGCTGAGGTGGGAGGACTGCATGAGTTTAGGAGTTCAAGGCCAGCCTGGGCAACATAGTTTGACCCTTATGTCTTAAAAATTATGATATGTAGGCCGGGCGCGGTGGCTCAAGCCTGTAATCCCAGCACTTTGGGAGGCCGAGGCGGGTGGATCACGAGGTCAAGAGATAGAGACCATCCTGGTCAACATGGTGAAACCCCGTCTCTACTAATACAAAAAATTAGCTGGGTATGGTGGCGCATGCCTGTAATCCCAGCTACTCAAGAGGCTGAGGCAGGAGAATTGCCTGAACCCAGGAGGCGGAGGTTGCGGTGAGCCAAGATCGTGCCATTGCACTCCAGCCTGGGTAACAAGAGCGAAACTCCGTCTCAAAAAAAATAAAAAAATAAAAAAAATAAAAAAATAAAAAAAATAAAAAATAAAAAATGATATGTATATATTTGAGGAAGAAATGGAGTTGGTAGTAAGAATAAACTGTAAGAGGTCTCAATTTGCCTCTATATCCTTTGTATGTAGAAAGGAAGTGATAACTGAAATATACTGATGAAACTTGAAAATTACTAAGTAGCTAAGTTCGGGCCAGTTGAGCTACATAACGATGGTACTAGGAAAGTGTGTACTAATAAATTATTAGTGATTGTAGCATGCTAAAAACTTTCTACAAGGTCCATGAAGTGGGTATAAAAATGCATAAGATAATAAATTATTTTCTAGAAAGTGAGTTAAACTTGGGGCTTTCTGGAATTCTTAGGGAAACTGATTCCTGTTTATATATTATAATTTATAGAATTGTAAAGAAGTAAGTTTTGCGTACTGGCATATTTCTGTGTTGTGTATTAAACAATAATTCCAGTTGACCTTACGAAACAGAAATGAGAGACATATTTACTCAAGAATAGTTTTTCACTGTACTTCATCTCTTTTATTTCTGCTTGCCCTCTTAAAGAAATGGAAAAGTTCCATAGTGCCATCTGGTGTCAATTAAAGAAACAGCTTCCTTCAAGCATTGTCTACTGGAATATTTCTCCAAGCCCCAAGCTCAGACTGTTGTTCCTAAAAGCTGAAAAGGACTCGAATCTGATTATGTAATATATATTTATGTTCACCTTTACCCTATTATCTTTCACCAGGAAAATTAAATTATTATCTTTCTCCAGAAAAGGATATGTATACTTATTAGTTTATATTTTAGCTTAAGAAAAAACTACTTGCATGTGTGGAGATTATATATATAAGATTAGGACATATATGTATGTATGTCCTAAGTCTTTATCAAATTCCTTATTGGTGTGTTATCAAGTTTTCTTAAAACTTATGATTATATATTATGCTATAATTTACAAAAGTTATGATTTATATATTATATAAATATTACATATAAGATTTAAGACATATATACACGTGTGTGTGTGTGTGTGTGTGTGTGTATATATATATATATATATATATATATATATATATATATGTCCTACATATTTACCAAATAAAATTATAATTTCAACCGTGCCCGGCCAGCATATCCTATTTTTGACAATATTTATTTTTTGTGTGCGTATGTTTCCTTTAAAAACTGGTATTTTTTTTCTTTTCTTGCATTATACTATGCTGATAGTTTCCTTAATTTCTAACCCTTTATTATTTCTTCCTTTGGGGTATCACGCAAGACTTTTCATCTTCACTTGCTCTCGCGTTGCTTCTTCAGTCATTTGAAGGGTGTTGAGGCTCAGAAAACAATACCCCTTAATGAAAGCCTCAGAAGTAAAATTTTCTCTGACCTTCTGTGCCTTCCTCTCTTTTAGTTCCATTTTCCCTGGAGGCCAGTCATGGAATCTAGAGTCCCTCTTCCCCAATGTGGGTCATGGAAACTGGAGCCCTTTTACCCCAAAGCCAGCCATAAAGCCTAAAACTTTCACTTCAACTTACCCTCCAATTTCTATGTAAAAACTGACCATAAACAAATTATCTGACCTGCCTTGTTTGACTGTTTGACTGTAGTTCATAAGACTCCTATTCCAGAGAGGGCCTTGCCCCACATCCAGAAGGAAGTGCTTAGAGAGGCCAAGAAGAATGTAGACACACAGGCTTTGCTCCATTTCCCAACTCAGTCTATTAGCATTATACCATACTCATTTTGTCCAGTCATATTTCTACATGGTTACCATACTTTCTTGAAACTAGCATTAAAATGGCCAATTTCCCCTGCATCTTTGAGTCTTGATTTTGCAGGCTCCTGTGGATACATTTTAAATAAACTTAATGCCTTTTTCCCAGTTAATCTGTCTTTTGCCAGCTGAATTTCAGGGATCCTGCAGAGGGCAAAGGGGGAACATTCATTCCCTTTAGCCCTAACAAGGCTGATGCTCTGTTATGTATATCTTCTGTCACTTTCTTATACCACATGCATTAATGTCACAAATTAAACATTGCATATAAGTGACTTCTAGAGGTTCCTTTTTTTTTTTTTTCTTTTTTGAGACGGAGTTTCGCTCTTGTTACGCAGGCTGGAGTGCAATGGCGCGATCTCGGCTCACCGCAACCTCCGCCTCCTGGGTTCAGGCAATTCTCCTGCCTCAGCCTCCTGAGTAGCTGGGATTACAGGCATGCACCACTATGCCCAGCTAATTTTTTGTATTTTTAGTAGAGACGGGGTTTCACCATGTTGACCAGGATGGTCTCGATATCTTGACCTCGTGATCCACCCGCCTCGGCCTCCCAAAGTGCTGGGATTACATAGAGCTTCCTTTTAAGGCTAAAATTTTAATTTCTGACTTATCAGATATCACTAAGAAGAAAGAGTCTTCTATTTATGCCTAGTGTGCCATTATTGGAAGGCTAAGCATGTGAGAGTTACTTATATCCTACTGCTCAAGGTTATCGTTAAGGTCTGATTCAAAAAATTGCAATCTTAGGCATAAATGGGTTAAATCCTATAAGACAGAAAAGACCAAAATCATAGTTCCTCATGTTTTATGACATTTGAACAAAACCACTGTTTTTCCCCAAATATAGTACTGATTTTTTGTGTGTTATCTGAATTTTTATTACTGTTGGAGAAACCACATAATAATTAATCATTATGTATAGTACATGTCCCTGTGTATGTGTTATGCATTTCTAAGAAAAACAATTTTTACATAAGTCAAGAGGAAAATAACATTTTTATGGTCTCAACATGTTTTCAAATTAATATTTATCTCTGGAAAGGCTTCTGACCAGTTACTCTTTAAATATGGACTGAACCTTATAAATAGCATTAATCACTGTTTGCACATTTCTCTACATATAAAAAGAAACCACAATGGCTTATTTCAACATTGCTTAGGTGATTTATATCTGAGGCTGAAAATGTAAGTAAATGCTTCTCAAAACACTAACCCTCACAAGCCCTGTGATTCCTCTATTAGTATTGTTAGAAACCTTAAACCATCATGACCTGATCAAATACTGAACACTTAAATGAATCAAGTATAACTAACTGAAATATTAAGGAACTGAACAGTTATATAGTATTCTTTTGGCTTATTTTCTTTTTTAAAACATCCATAGACTAATCATGCAAACCAATTAGCAAACTTCAAACAAGTGAGTAAATAATTCAAAATGAATAGCATATAATCATTTGTCATATATACTCAAATGACTTGTAAATGTCAGTAACGCAAAATTGTGGGAGAGCATTTTTTTTATGTCTATAAAATACTGATTTCTAATTAGATCTTAAATAAAGAGTTGACCTGGGAGACATTACAAAGAGGTCATTCAGACTTGCTAAGAATGGAGCACTCAGTCAAAGCTAGATCCTGTAAGTAGGAGTACATATAGAGTATTCAGGAAAACTGAGAACTACCTAATTATAGCAGAAAGTTAATTTAGCAGAACAACAAATGTGCTCATGTGGCATTTCTCATGGGAGCAGTGAAGTGATTTGGAAAGAGAAATGACCTATTTTTCATATTTAAAACATCTTCTCTCTGTGTCCTTTTAGCAAAGCAGTAACCCTGGTTGAAAGCATTTGTGTCACTAAAGCACTTTTATAGGTATACGCTGCAAAGGCACATGCATTGCATTAAGCAGCATCAGGAGGAAAATCTGAGAGACATGGATCACAGATGTGTGGGAAGAGAAAGTTGAGTGTTGACTTTAATGGCTAGAGCTATATTTACTGGTATCCGGAAGTGAGCTGTGGGGGCTAATAGACGAAGGATAATGACCACAAGTGTTATTATAGCCTACATATTAGTGATGACTAATCTCTGTTACTAAGTAGAGCTCTAGAGAGATATTGTATCACACAGTGAAGTTAGTGTGTTCCCTGGCTTGCTCTTAAACCAAAAAAAAAAAAAAAAAAAGAAAGAAAAAAAAGCCATGGAACAGTTATTTGAAGACATCAATCAGTACACATGTTAATACTCAATTAAGATGATATGCAAGTTGCAAATCTTTGCCAAAATTGCCACGTTGGAAAAGAATAACATGTATTTTATACATGAGTAATTGTAAATGGTATTTTTCTGCTGAATATAGGTATGAAGTAATTATTTCTTAGTTTGTGCCAATGCTATTTCAGCACAAGGATTTATTTATGGCTACAAGGGAATAACAATGGAGGATAGAAGTTACTGGTTCAAGAAGTCTCTGAGGCATTTATGTTTTAATGCTAAGACCCAAAAATGAAGACTATGTGCTAATGCTGAAAGATGTACCATAACTCACTTCAATGCAGAGCATAATGCAAAACTTTGTCTTCATACACAGAAAGTACTGACAAATGAGGAAATAAGGCTGGTGATGTCGTTGGCTATATATTTATCATTGTATTTATTAAATGAAAGTATGCAACCTTGTTAGCAATAAAGATCAGAGTAGATTTGAAAGATACTCATAAGGTAGTACAAATTACATACATATGTACATTGAAAACCAGAATCTCATTCTTTGTCTTATTCAATTGGTGAAATATTTCATTTCCTTCAGGGAAATGAAATTCAAATATTCCCATGATGTAAGACTGTGCTTCTCTGCAGTTCCTTTCTGACTGGAAACATAAAGGTGACAACTCTTGAATTCCAGAGAAGGTTGCACGATATATTTAGAATAATGGAAGTTCTGGAAATATTCCTAATCACCTTGGAATATTAAAGCAACATTATTCACTTCAAATGCCCATTATCCAAAGAATATAAACGAAGTGACAGCTGCCTATAGAGGTTGGTAAATTTTAAACTTTCATCATTTGCCTCTGGTCAATCTTTTCTGAAATAATTCAAGCTAGGGTTAACCATCTAAGCAATCATTTACATTCTTGGACTGACTCAGAAAATGCTCGTGTATAATCAACCTAATTCTTAAGAATGTTTTAAAGGCATAATGATACTGAATATTTTAAACTAGATCAGAGTACTGTACTGTGTTGCAATGCTGTAACACCTTTCGAATTAGATTCACGGGTCACTAAAACTCATTATTTAAAGATTAGAAGTCTCTGTTATAGATCAGCATTTTACAGATGAGGAAATGTTATCAATCTACACAAAGAAGCTTATTTAAAATTATAGAACACTGGAAACCAAGAAGAAAAGTTTATAGACATTTTTAGAAATTGTATCTGTTCTTCAAAGTGTATTTATAGTGGTTTATATATAACCTTTTTCCCACTAAATCAAGAGGGATTTCAAACACATTTGCAACTTTCACCAGCAACTACATCTGACATCTTCATGGTTAGCCAGTGTTTGTTTTCTAATCTCTCAAGCCTCACCTTCTGCCATGCTTCTTGTATTTCTTGGGAACCCAGCGATTGTAGACTTCCCTGTGTTCCTTGATCATGCCATCTCTTGACTCCATCTCATCATTTCTTCCTGGTAAATCAACTCTTAAATTTCTTCTTTATAAATTAGGTCTTCATTTATATATTATTATCATTAAAGAATCTTCCTTTGACACTCCCAAACTAAGTTAGACACCCCTCTGAAGTAAATTTTTATCCCAAACTGCCCCTTTAAAAACATACAGCCTCAGGCTGGGTCTATTATAATCCCTTAGGCCACTGCAATAGAAGCAGAAATTAAGGTTTATTAATACTAGGTGAAGAAAGATATCATAGATGACTAAGATAACGTGAAGGCCAGGCAAGTCACAATGCTCTTTTAGATATCCTTTCTCTACTGCTTCTGTTTTGCTTCATGCTGGTGAGCTGAGAGAGAAAGCAATGCAAAATTGAGCCTAATGAGTGGGATTAAAAGATGGTTAAACTCAGGGTTAAGTATGCATTTTCTTCTTTGAAGCAAAACCTATCGAGACCTTTACTGGGACTTGAGACCCAGTGGGCCCATTGAAGTCATTAGTTCAGAAGAGCTCATTCCACACTAGATCATGAATCACGAAAGGGGAAGAAATGTTTTGAGATTTCTGTAGCGCTGCTAATAAGTAACATAACTTTTCTCTGCCTGATATTAGAAAAAAAAGGAGAGATAATTATGGAAGTTAGACAAACAGAGGTAAAAATATTGCTTTCTTTATTAATATATATTTTTTATAATTAAGACTTAGTTTTCACAAGTAATGCAAACATTAGTTACTCAGGCAAAGGCACATTTTCAATTTTAAGGCCAGCCACAAAGACAGTACCTGGACTGTTAAGCTTAAAAATGGCTAGGAACTGATAGGAATGAAGGCTTCTGCTGGGAAGACTTACTCGGAGTTACGCATGCTTAGTTTTTCTCCTGAAATTTTCAGTTAGAATTCCTTCTCATGTAAAGACTAATTTAGGAAATAAATTGCTACTCCAGATGCTTCTCTCTTTATTGAAACATGATGGAAAAGAGTTTTAAATCCCTCCCAAATATCCTTGTGAGGTAGCTCTATGAGCAGAATACATAATAAATCACATCCTTTCTTTCACCTTGATTTCTTTTTTGTTCTATTAATTAAGGATGAGTTAGGCAGATTTGAAGAACATTCTATATATGTACTTGTAATGAACACTTTACATTATAAATAAAATGGAACATGGTAAGTTAGAACTACTTATTTTCATTTGAAATCCTCATTCTTCCTCAATATCACAATCATTGTGGAAGTAGCTGCCTATTGCCAATACATTTCTTTGTCCCCTTTATTCTCTATAAAACAATTTGGCCAAATTTAGATTCTAGGTTTAGTTCTTTTGTATTAGCTCTTTTGACAATTGTTTATTCTCCAGTTTCAGACCCCACAGGGCTCTCTGGAATAACTAGTATCTCTCTGTCTGCCTGTCTGCCTCTCTTCACTTACATCTGCTCTCATTTTACAAATATTTAAATTTCAAAAATTTTTCTGTAACACTTCCTTTGCCCTACTAATTTATTGGGTTATATACCAAATCTAGGCATCCTCTATTCTTTAAAGTACATCTTACATTTCACAAATCCATTATCCAGATAGTAATCTTCTGAATGATGAAATATGAGGTAAAAAGTATTTTAGAGATTATCTATTCTTATCAATTATTTTTCAAATATAGAAACTGAGGAACAAAGAAACGAACTGGTGTGTTTCATACAATTTGGCTATTTATCCTCAGTACCTAGTTAGTTGGTGTTGCTAGAATACATAAGCAACTTAAATATGCTAGTATGACTTAATTCTTATCTTTTAGTTGTAATTACAAATGTATTCTGAACACTCAACATTAGTCAAATGGAACCATTCAAACCTCATCTTCAACGTTGCTTCCTAGAAGAAACTCTTCACAAACAGATTAAAATGAACTATTAATTTTCCATGGTGCGTATATCAGTTTAGACCTTTTTCTGGTCTGCTCAATTGTAAGTTTTGATGTGTATGGCAAAATACTGTTTCTTACACAGTCTCCAAAACCGCATTAAAATAATATGAAAAGCTCTGGTTCTTGCAGTCATTGTGGCCCAATTTTATTGCTCTAAACCATGTCCTCTATGCTCACCATATCAGATATCCAGCCATTTTGGCACAGATTAAGCACCTGGGTGGAATTTTCTTTGCAGTATTCTTTGTGTCCTAAAACTAGAGACTTGGATTGAATCACAGGCATACTGCTGGAAATCCTTAATTTCTACAAAGTTCTGGCCAGTTTTGTTTGTTTGTTTTTTGTTTTGTTGTTATTGTTGGTGTTTTCCTGGAGGAGGAGGGCAGGTGGTTTGTAGAAGCATCACTTAACACTTATTAATTTACACACCTGAATGGTGTCACCATGTAATTTTATGTATTATTTCTATAATATGCCACATTACAAAAGGCTAATAAGAGCATGGCTAATATCATTGGTGTTTATACACTGCTTTATACAAATGTCACTTCTGTGACACATGAAATTATACTACTAAATCCAACTCGATTTGGAAAACAGTTTTAATAAGTGAATAAAAGACAATTAAAATTATCAAAATATAATTGAAAAGTTGGGTATCTGAAACTTCGCTTGCTAATCTTCATTTGTATAGGCCCAGTACTCTACATCTCACTTAAGTTGCTATTTGTAATTAGTGCAAAGGAATATGTAAAAACTGTACAGTATGTCCTCTGTCCACAGGTATTATGAGCCAATATTAATATTTGCTAAATGGGAACACATATGACCAGCTTTCTCTGCTAGCTACTCCCCAGTTCTGTTTCTGTTCATAACAAAACTCCTCTATATAAAGTAGTCTATGCTCAACGCTTTTCAATTTTTCTTTTTCTTTTTTTTTTTCCCGGTCCTGGCGTTAGAGCGTTCCCCTAGCTGTCCCACAGAAAATGCTCTTGCTAAGTTTGTTAACAGCATCCATGTTGCTATGTCTGATGGTCAAGTCTAAGGCTTTGGAGTATTTATAAGTAGTATTTGACACAGCTGACTACTTTGACTCTAGAAATACTTTCTTCAGCTGGCTTCCATATTGTCTTTTATTCCACCTACTTCATTTGCACTTTCAGTATCCTTCCTTGTGCCATCCCAGGTTCCTATTTATTATTGGGGTATTTCAGGGTTCAATCCCTGTATCTGTTCTCTAAATTCACTTACTTTCCTGTTAAAATCATTCAAGCATAGCTTTAAATACCATCTATGTACAATGCTGATGGCTCCCAACTTTATATTTCCCATGCAGACATTTCTCTTTATCTCCAGACTCAGGTTTAATAGCTTATTAACGATCAATTCAACAAATATTTACTTCTACTTCCATTACTAAAATGTTTCAAAGGTTAACCTGTCTAAAACAAAATACGTGATCACATTCCCTAAAACCTATCTACCATGATCATCTAAAACTCTGTGAATGGTAACTTTAATATTCCTCAGGACAAAAACCTTGGAACTATCCGTGGCTCCCCTCTTTCTTTTATATTTCACATGCAATTTGTCAGCGAAACCTGTGGTATCTACTTTGAAAATATATCTAGAAGCAAATCATTTCTCACTACTACAACCCTGGTTCAAAATGTCATCACTTCTCATTGTCTGTTTCACTGAAAATAAAATTCAAAGACTTAAAAATGACAGTAAAACTTTAAACAATCTGAATCTGTCTTAGATTTCTCACTTGTTTCTTCTTATTATTCTCTATTTTACTCACTCTGTTGTGTGTGGGTCCAAAAACACTGCTAGCTCAGTCTCAGTTCATGGCTTTAAACTGATATTTTGTCCTTCTGTTACCAGAGATGGATTAATGGGTGGGTATCTGGGGCATTCCCACACAAAAGACATTTTGCCATACAAAAAAAAAAGATATATTGCCACACAAAAGGGCAATCCCACATTTAAAAGAGGACTACAGAGGTGTAGTTTAATGCTTTATAGTCCCTCCATTGAAATTATCAATAATTTTATCTTTGAATTCATGTTTTATAAATAAAGTCCAATGAAAAATGGAGCAATGTTAAGGTCTTGGAGTCTTGGCTTACATGAGATCCTACCTTCTCTCTGTCTCTTAAAAATCGATTCTCAAAACAGATTTACAAGAAAAAAACAAACAAGCCCATTCAAAAATGGGCGAAGGATATGAACAGATACTTTACAAAAGAAGACATACATGAGGCCAACAAGCATATGAAAAAATGCTCATCATCACTGGTCATTAGAGAAATGCAAATCAAAACTACATTGAGATACCATCTCAAGCCAGTTAGAATGGCGATCATTAAAAAATCTGGAGACAACAGATGCTGGAGAAGATGTGGAGAAATAGGAACACTTTTACACTGTTGGTGGGAGTGTAAACTAGTTCAACCATTGTGGAAGACAGTGTGGCGATTCCTCAAGGACTTAGAAATAGAAATTCCATTTGACCCAGCAATCCCATTACTGGGCATATATCCAAAGGATTATAAATCGTTCTACTATAAGGACACATGTACACGAATGTTCATTGCAGCACAGTTTACAATAGCAAAGACCTGGAACCAACCCAAATGCCCATCGATGATAGACTGGACAGGAAAAATGTGGCACATATACACCATGGAATATTATGCAGCCATCAAAAATGATGAGTTTGCGTCCTTTGTAGGGACATGGATGAACCTGGAAACCATCATTCTCAGCAAACTGACACAAGAACACAAAATCGAACACCGCATGTTCTCACTCATAGGAGGGTATTGGACAATGAGAACACATGGACACAGGGAGGGGAGCACTATACACTGGGGTCTGTTGGGGGGAGTGGGGGGACAGGGGGGGGTGGGGAGTTGTGGAGGGATAGCATGGGGAGAAATGCCAGATATAGGTGAAGGGGAGGAAGGCAGCAATAGGTGAAGGGGAGGAAGGCAGCAAATCACACTGCCACGTATACACCTATGCAACAACCTTGCATGTTTTTCACATGTACCCCAAAACCTAAAATGCAATTAAAAAAAAAAGAATAAAAGAATAAATAAATAATTTTTTTAAAAAAATTGATTCTCTATGATTCACTTTCCTGCCCATACTCAGCAATCACTGTCACTCTTTGCTTCCAGTGGGGACTTAGAGGCAGAAACGGGGAGAGTCAGTGTACAAGTCATGAAGCTGGGCCCCAGTGACCCCTGAGGGGCTATACGTACCCAATAAGCATCCCTTGCCTAGGGAAATCTGTAGTTAAATAGTAAATTTTAAAAATCCATGACAAGTTGAGACAGACATGGGAGAAAGGAAGAAGTTTCTTTTCTGATTTTGAACAAGAGCCCCCCACTTTCATTTTTCACTCACCTAGCAGATTATGTAGCCAGTCCTGCTTAAAACATTGTACTACCGGAAGCATACATAAGTAATTCATTCACTTTTTTAAATTTTTTGCTTAGAAAGGATACTTATGGACTGTGTCAGCTCGTCCTCTGCTTTGTCCAGCGGCGGCTCACTGCCCTCCTACCGTCCACCATGGCCCTGCTGCACTCCCGCCGCGTCCTCTCCGGCATCGCGGCCGCCTTCCACCCGGGCCTCGCCGCTGTGGCCTCTGCCAGAGCCAGCTCCTGGTGGACCCATGTGGAAATGGGACCTCCAGATCCCATCCTGGGAATCACTGAAGCCTTTACGAGGGACACCAACAGCAAAAAGATGAATCTGGGAGTTGGTGCCTACCGAGATGATAATGGAAAGCCTTACGTGCTGCCTAGTGTCCGCAAGGCAGAGGCCCAAATTGCCGCAAAAAGTTTAGACAAGGAGTACCTGCCCATCGGGGGACTGGCGGAATTTTGCAAGGAATCTGCACAACTAGCCCTGGGTGAGAACAGCTAAGTCTTGAAAAGTGGCCGGTTTGTCACTGTGCAGACCATTTCTGGAACTGGGGCTTTAAGGATCGGAGCCAGTTTTCTGCAGATTTTTTAAGTTCAGCCGAGATGTCTTTCTGCCCAAACCAAGCTGCGGAAATCACACACCCATCTTCAGGGACGCTGGCATGCAGCTACAAGGTTATTGGTATTACAACCCCAAGACTTGCGGTTTTGACTTCACAGGCGCTGTGGAGGACATTTCAAAAATACCAGAGCAAAGTGTTCTTCTTCTGCATGCCTGTGCCCACAATCCCACGGGAGTGGACCCGCGTCCGGAACAGTGGAAGGAAATAGCAACAGTGGTGAAGAAAAGGAATCTCTTTGTGTTCTTTGACATGGCTTACCAAGGCTTTGCCAGTGGTGATGGTGATAAGGATGCCTGGGCTGTGTACCACTTCATTGAACAGGGCATTAATGTTTGTCTCTGTCAATCATATGCCAAGAACGTGGGCTTATACGGTGAGCGTGTAGGAGCCTTCACTATGATCTGCAAAGATGCAGATGAAGCCAAAAGGGTAGGGTCACAGTTGAAGATCTTGATCCGTCCCATGTATTCCAACCCTCCCCTCAATGGGGCCCGGATTGCTGCTACGATTCTGAACACCCCAGATTTGCGAAAACAATGGTTGCAAGAAGTGAAAGGCATGGTCGACAGCATCATTAGCATGGGGACTCAGGTGGTCTCCAACCTCAAGAAGGAGGGTTCCACCCACAACTGGCAACACATCACTGACCAAATTGGCATGTTTTGTTTCACAGGGCTAAAGCCTGAACAGGTGGAGTGGCTGACCAAGGAGTTCTCCATCTACATGACAAAGGACGGCCGCATCTCTGTGGCAGGGGTCACCTCCAACAACGTGGGCTACCTTGCCCATGCCATTCACCAGGTCACCGAGTAATGTCCCTGGTGAGAGGAAACAAAGACAACCTTTCTGTCTTCAGCCTCTGCTACTGGGAGCTTCACACAGAGAATGAGAGAGGGCGGATGGTGGTGAGTGGATAATTTCCTTCAACCACAGTGTATAACACACAACGATTGAATGTTTCTCAGAAAAGAGCATGTAGTGACACAGGACAGAGGTGCTGGCATCTGGAACATTGTGGCTGTAAACCAAACTCTCTCCTGTCCTTTTATCTCCAACTTTTCTCAAAGAGTTTACATGTGCAAGAAAGTCATCGCACCAAAAACCTGTCAATTATGCCATTGCAATATTTCAGAAGCTTTAACTGAAGTTTCAGGTTCCTCATGAGAAATAGCGCACATTAGAGGCTTTGAGAGAAGACCTGGTTCTGTCATGAACAGTCGGCCTCATGTCTGTCCTCCCATCATGGAGCAACCTCATCAACAGACCGCATTGCAGAAATTATGTTTTATGTAAGCCAGTGAGTCTGCTGCCACTACAGCAAGGAAAACAATGCGGTTTCCTCTCTTATTTAAGAAAAAGAGAAGACTCTCTTCTCCCTTGTCATTGCTGTTCTTTAACTTACACACAAAGATTTTTAAGTAATGCAGATTTTAATCCCATTCTACTCCTTGACTGACCATCAACCCCATCCTATTGGGATTTATTTAAGAATAAAGAACATAATTTTCTGCTGATGTCATACCCTCACCCTTCTCAGCAAAGAATAGTGGAGAGTAGGTAACTGTCCTTGAACTCGGCATCCTCTTAAATGATTGTGTAATTTTCTCCAGTTGGGATGTTGTCTCTGCCCAGTTGGACCTCCTCCCTTTGTTGAATGTGGTTGTGCAAGTCACTCCTCTCATGTCATGAGTTCAGCAGCGCAGGGTGGTACCAGGAAAGAGGACATTCTAGGCTTTGTGTGCTGACAGCTGGGTTCAGGCTTCACCTACTGGAAAGAACTACCATCTTCTCTAATCATGTAGACTTATTGCAGCCTTGTTTCTATGTTACAATAAAATTAATGTAGACCCCCCCCCCCCGCAAAAAAAAAGAAAGAAAGAAAGGATACTTACATTGAAATTTTCAATGGCTACTCTTTTACGAATCAAATTTCCCTCGAAACACACTTTAAACCTCAGGAATTCAAACTATTCCTTTAATTTCTCTCCAGAGTATTTATCATTATCTACTCTATAGTTTATTTATTTATTTGTTTTTGTTTGTCTGTGTCTCTCTAGCCAATATCAGTCATGTGAATTCACATTTTGGTTACTTCTATTGGTTTTAAAATAATCACATGTTCATGGAATTTGATTACCCTATTTTTACAGCAAACCTTTGTAGCTGAGGCCTCTTGTGTTTAACCTGTGAAAGCACCATCAATTGTGAAGAGCAATTTACCCAACAAACAACTTTATGGCTATCAATTATTGGTTCCAACTATAGAGCACAGAGGATTAAGCCCGGGCCAGACTGACACATAGCAGTTCAGGTAGAGAGTGTATCTGTTCTGCCATTTCAACTTAACAAAAAGCAAACAAAGCTGTAAAGAACCATATTTCTCCTGGTGTATAACAAAAAATATTAAAGATGAGGCAACTCTTTCTTTTTTAGGATATGCATATAAATTCATCCTATTTATCTAAAAAATAGAATATATTTAAAAGGTATGTTTTGTTTATACGCATATATGGATTCATACATTACAATTTTTGTCCAAGTTTTAAAGGAAAATTTATTTTGTTTGATTGATTCATTGCAAATGAATATGTGTTTTTGCTATTTCAGTGGTATTCTGTATGCAATTTTCAATTCCATTGAAATAATCAGGTCTTAGAACAAAATTACAGAGCAATGAACCATGTTAGAAATTATCCTGTATATTTCATGATATTATGTAAAAAGCTATTTGATCATACTAGCTTTTTAATTTCAACTCTTTAATTCAAAATTAAAATCATAATTGAAATTTCTTCCATATGATTTAATAACAAAAGCACAAAAAGCTTTAGTGCCTTTAGAAAACTACAATGGGCAGTAGCACAAATGGAAACATTTAAAAGTTTTGACCAAAGTAATTGTAAGAATCTTGACAAGCCGTCACTAATAAGACAACATTGAAAATTGGAAGAAGAATCTTACTTTAATTAATTACCTCAAAATGTATTTATTGAACACATAATATGTGTCAAGTACTCTCCTATATACTTGGAACATAACAATAAATAAAACAGAACAAAGATCTCAGCCGCCGACATCATGCAATAAACTGAAAAAGGTGAAAGTGATTACCAGAAGAAAGCAACATTTGGAAGGAGAGTTGAAAGAGGCTAAATGCACAGTACATGCATGACAAGAAATCTGCTGAACAAAACAAATTACCCAACACTTCCAGAATGACTCACTGCCTTGGGGAAATACATAACAGAACACAAAGCAGAGGAAAAAAAGAATCACTGAAAACTGCAATCATAACAACTACAAGAAAAATGATACTGAGAAAGAGAAACTCAGTAAAAATATTGTAATAGAACCAATCCCATGCAGCACACAAATTAGATTTACCAAGAAGCCAGACAGGAAAAGCCAAATGTTGACAAGGAAAATGATGAGCCAGGATCAATCATCCATTTTAAACAACAGGCTTTTCTGTGATTCTCTAATTTTCAGAATAAATGTCTTTAAAAGACTTGTCATAAAAGTAAAATAAAATTTCACTGACTAAGCAACCAATGACCTGAATAAAGCTAAGTCTAGAATTCACAGTAAACTTGATGTCCCAAAAACGTTTACAAGAAAATAATTCATAAACACTTTTCCTTAAGTGTTAATTTTAGTGTTGTACATATAGGGCATACATTTTGATGTAGAAAAGTATATATATAGCCCCCAAATGCAGCTCTCTTTCAAAACACAACAGTTGCTTTAAAAATTCAGCATAGGTTGCATATTGGAGTGTTTTCCTTCCCATTCATGATTCCATGTACTATGGAGTTACAAATTCATATTTAACTTAATCTGCTTATAAGACATAATCTATGGTAAAAAGTGTGTGTAGATAAGTTATTTTCGAAGAACTCAGCTGAACTGGAGAGATGGCCGAGTTGCCAGATATCAGAGTAGTCCACTAACGCCATAAGGAACCAAAATAAAAGTAACAGTGAAGCCTTTAATACGTTACTGTAAAGGTATAAGCAAAAGGATAAAACTGGAGAAAGTGCTGATTCCTCCCTGTTTCACTTTCCCCCAGGGAGCTTTACTCTGGCTGAGGGTCATATGGATCAGCATAGATACAGGAGTCATCTCAGTATTCAGGGAGCCCCAAACAAAAGGCTCCCCCAGTTTTATGAACCCTGGGGTGGGATGAAAGGCTAGGGTTAGGGCTAGGAGAGAAGTACTGGGTACTCAATCACAGTGGGAAAAAGTGTTTTCATGTTTCCCCCCTCCCATCTCCGTAAGTAGGCCTTGGCAGAGGTGCCTGAGGAAGACCTCGGCCAACAGAATGAAGGCCTCCAGGCCAGGAATGCAAATATGAATGCAAATATGCATGAAGGTTTCCTTTATTTATTGGGCTATTTAAAGCTAGTTCATGATTAATGCAATTAATCATCCTGATGATTTACTACTTTTAATTATTACATATTGAGTCTTACTGGTATTAATCCTTATATTTTGAGTCTTCTTTATGTGGGAACACACAGCAGATGAGTTTGGGTTTTTCATGACTTATTCAATTTATTTTCATCTGGAAAATTATGATAAATTTATGCTATCTGTTACAAAAATATCTTTATTTTTTAAAAAAGATATTTTTCCAAATTAAGGTATATATTCTTATTTTGTAGAAAAAAAGTACAACTCTATAGCTGTCCTTTCTAACTCAATAAACACTGAAAAGTTATTATTTTTGCTGGGGAGGTACAGAATTCCACTCTTTTGCTCAGGCTGGAGTGAAGTGGCATGATCTTGGTTCACTGAAACTTCCACCTCCCAGTTTCAAGCAATTCTCCTGTCTCAGCCTCCCAAGTAGCTGGGATTACAGGTGTGTGACACCACACCTAGCTAATTTTGTGTTTTGAGTACAGACGGGGTTTCACCATGTTGGCCAAGCTGGTCTTGAACTCCAGACCTCGGGTGATCCACTTGCCTCGGCCTCCCAAAGTGTTGAGATTATAGGAGTGAGCCACAGTGCCGGGCCTGGAAATCTTTTGGTTCCTTCTTCCTGGAGTTGTCTATTTATAATCAAACATACTACTATTTATGTCCAGCCACTTATCCAACATGTAATAACTACCAGTTAACATTACTGAAAATATTTGAACATAATGCTTTGTGAGCTTTACTCTGAAAACAAATCCGGAAAGCAATTCAAGAATCAAGAAACCTTAGATTGTTTGAATTTCCTCTTTTTGAATTAGAACTAAGAGATCTACTGAGTCATGGTATGAGGATGGAAAACTCTTGAAAGAATTGACATGACCATTTTGCTTAATACACTGAGGTTTTATTAGTGGCTTTTAAATGGCTATAGTGGTCTTAACTTGTTTTTGTGTTTTTAAGATTACATAGATCTGCTGGACAAAATCATGAAAATCTGAATTTGAAATTAAATTTCTCTGTAATTTTATGAATAACATTTTAGTGATTACAACAATATAATTTTTAAATATATTTATTATGAGGTATACAGTGCTTTCTATGTTTAAGAGAATATCAGGTTCCAAGGTGCTATTTAAATAAATTATATTGTCACTAAGCCTTTATTTTATAATATATTTTGTATTCTTTTTGCTGGTTTATATTTTGCTTTAGAATATATGATTAACTCTTAGTCATACATATTATCCAAACATGTACTTTTATGGAACATTTCGATAGACAAAATCACATAGTAGAAACTTTTTCTACTTCCCTTTTAAACATAAGTTCCAATTGCATATCATCTCTTTCAAGTTCAAAGTTCCACAGATCTCTAGGGCAGGGGCAAAATGCTGCCAGTCCCTTTGCTAAAGCATAGCAAGGGTGACTTTTGCTCTGGTTCCCAAGAAGTTTCTTATCTCCATTTGATACCACCTCAGCTTGGACTTTGTTTTCTATATTACTATTCACATTTAGGTCAAAATCATTCATCAAGTCTCTAAAAACTTTCAAACTTTTCCACATCTTCTTGTCTTTTTTTAAGCCCTCCAAACAGTTCCAACCACTGCTTGTTACTGAGTTTCGATGTTGCATCTACATTTTCAGTTATCTTTATAGCAGTACCTCACTCTTCACAGTACTAGTTTCCTATATTAGTCCATTTTCACAATGCTACAAAGAACCATCCAAGACTGAGTAATTTATAAAGGAAAGTGGTTTAATTGACTTAAAGTTCCACATGGCTATCGAGGCCTCAGGAAACCTACAATCACAGCAGAAGGAGAAAGAGGCACCTGCTTCACAAGGCAGCTGGAGACAGTGTGATCAAGAGCAGGGAAAACTGCCTTACAAAACCACCAGTGATCACTCACCATCATGAGAACAGCATGAAGGAAATCACCCCCATAATCTAATCACCTTCCATCCCTCCCACCAGGTCTCTTTCTAGACACTCGGGATTATGAGGATTACAGTGAGATTTTGGTGGGGACACAGCCAAACCATATCACCATTGCTCCTACATGCCCAATTGTTACAAATTTTTGGGTATGTAGGAATTTATTTCCATTATTTATTTCCATTATTCAGAGCTTAAGAATCATCCTTGTAGTAAGATACCTTTTCAAGATGTATGTTTTAGACATGTTATAAAATAGCTGCTATACTTTTAATATGAAAACAACCACAAAATATTCCTAATAATACTAACAATGAGTATAAATTATATCCATATACAAAATTAATTTGAGCTCCAAAATTACCTTATTATTGCCTTGATTTTAGAAGTGGTAACTATGGTGAATTATCTATATATCTTTAACTCAAATTGTCTTATCCAAATACTCTAGTAGTGGTGGTTGTTTCTTTTGGATTTTTTTTTTTTTTTTTTTGCATGATTATTCAGTTGCTGATGACATTCTCTATTATAGTTGTCACTTCTTCTGGTAATGTCCTTCCATGATTGCTCATTTGTTTTATTTCAGTAAGTTTTCTTGTTCTTCTAAATGCTACATTTGATTTTGAATTACTCATTGAGATAATTTATACTTAAAAAACTTTGTTATTAAGTTAGTGCTGCTCTGAATTTAGACACTGCAAACAAGATAATGGATGTACACGGCAGAATTATTCATGAAAACCAATAAGTGTAGACAAACCAAATGTTCATCAAGTGATGAAAGGCTGTAAAAAATATGGCATATCCACAGAGTAAAAACTTTTCTGAAATAAAAAGAAATAAAGCGATGATACATACTACAACGTGGATAAACCTTACAAACATTATGCTAAGTTAAATGAACAAGTCATATATTCTATGAGTATATCATATAAAATGTCCAAAATAGGAAAATTTGTAGAAACAAAAATACATTTGTTGTTGTGTAGGGATGGGCAGATTTGAGGAGTCAGCTTGAGAGTGACTGTTAATGGTTACAGAATTTCTTTGTGATGAGATGAAGATGTTCTAAAACAGACTGGTGATGGTTTCACTAACTCTATGAACATACTAAGATCCATTAAACTGTATACTTTAAATGAATCAATTATATGGTATGAATTGTATCTCCATAAACCTGCTTAAAATGTTAGAGAACATTACTATAAAATTCCATTGAAAATGTTAATGAAATCTCACAACTCCAAATATGAGACATTTTCTTTACAAAGACTGGCTCAACATCAATAGCAGCACTCTTGCCCACCAAAACCCTATGCCATCCTATATCTTTTTACTTCTACATTTGTGCATCTAATAAGAAACTAACACCAAAAGTAACCTAAAATGCTTGGGGAAGTATTGGTTCCACATATTAACATAGAAAATAATGGTGTTTCTAGAACACTCTTTTATGTCTAATAATAAAATAATATAATAATAGCAACAATACAACTACAGTGGTGATACTAATGATTATTAAAAGTTTAATATTAATTATTAAAAGTTTAATTACAGTACTTAGTAAGAAATGTTTCAATTGCTTCACAAGTATTGACTTCTTCAATTCTCATCATAACATTGTGATGGGCCGGGCATGGTGGCTCACGCCTGTAATCCAAGCACTTTGGAGGCCAAGGCAGGCGGATCACCTAAGGTCGGGAGTTCAAGACCAGCCTGACCAACATGGTGAAACCCCATCTTAAAAAAAAAAAAAAAAAAAAAAAAAAACGGGAGCCGTGATGACTCGGGCTAGTTGTCCTGGAGCTTGAGGAGGCGAGGCTATGCGTTCAAGGCCAACTTGGGCAATATGAAAACCTCTCATTCATTAAAAACAAAACAAAACAAAACAAAACAAAACAAAACAAAACAAAACATTGTGATGTTGGAACCATTATTTCCTTCACTTTACAGATAAGCACAGAGAGATTAAGTAACTTGTGTAAGAGCTAGCAGGGATAGGATAGAAATTCTGTTTGTCTGTCTTTAGAGTTTTTGCCGTTCATCACTATGCTTTAATTGCAACATAGTCATAAAACAACAAAGAAGCTAGCTAAAGGTTTACCCATGGTTGAAGCTATGACCATTTTATCTGAAGCAAACAACAGCTACATCAGGATTTATCACAATAAGCTAAACCTTGATAATGACATAAGTATAGAGTGATGATTAGTAGAAATATCAAGATTAATTGTGATGAATAAAGCTAGCTACAAAGAGTAATGTAACATTTATATTTTTATGGCTTTAATTATTAGTAGCATAGTAGTTTATGGGTTTAGTATTTTATTGTCTTTTTCAGGCATTTGTCTTCTTATGAGTGCTGTATAAATCAGTTACTTCGTATAGATCATAAAAGAGTGAACAAAAACATGTTATTTAAAGCAGTCCTCTGAACATCAAGAACTACTCAAATCATAGAAAGCAATTATTAGCATTAGTTGCTCATATAAAATAAAAAGTTGGGAGGAGAGTCCACCCATTGATTCATGCTGGTGGACATTACAAAATCATAAATTAACAAGAAGGTATAACAGATTATTTAAGTGACAAATTAGACAAATAATATAAAAGATGAGAGTTAAATATGCATATGCAATTCCTCATCTCCTAGGAAATTGAACCTTTTCTAATTATAATACCCCTAACTAATTATTATAAAATACTAATGAGAAACATATACATTTTTAACAATGCTAATAGATCATCTATATATAATAATGATAGGATTATATGCTGGGTATCACAGGCTATATGAATGTTACAATGCACCTAAATTCTGGAAAATCCTACTTTGTGTAAAATTAAAATCTTTATATTTGAGTCAACTACCTAAGGTTTGTGTTTTATAACAAGTATATTTTTTCAATGTGAGAGAGAGTCCTCTGCCTAAGATTTGAGTCAATATGGACCATGTCACAATGTCCAGGCTTCAAAGATGAATCCAAATTAATGATAAAAATAATAACATAGCAAATTTGCTTAAGCTTTAGAGACTATGAATGTTGCAATTACAGAAAAGTAAGATATTATGAATAAGGAAAGCAGTTAACATTTTAAAAATTAGTATTAATTCAATATTATTAATAATATTTAAATATACAAACAGTCTGTTTTATGATGTCTGGAAAGTCTATTTGGATTGTCATTCTTACTATGCAAGTATATCCAATTTATTTATCGATTTACAATCAATGACTAAGAGTTCAAGAAAGGCAGTTGTCCATTGTTTAATCGGACGTAGTTTTGGAGCACTGAACAAATACAAATAAAGATTTTTCTTTAGTAAATAAAGCATCTCTGATATCAGTATCAAATTTGCTGCAATAGTGTTAGTAGCTGTGACACTATGAGAATGTCAAAAGTAATAGATTATGAAGATGCAGAATAATATAGATAAAATTGGAACCATTTAGAGTAAATAATTAGATTAGTTATATATTCCATCGATTTTTATATTATTTGTTTATATATTTCACTTAAAATTATTCTACAAGCATTTTTCCTGATGTAAAATGAGTTCTATTTTTACATAATCGTGTGTATGTGCATATTGCAAGGAGAGAGGATGAAGCCTGATACACAGTTTTAGCTGTAATGTGGTTGTCTCTTGGTACATGTTTGATTCCTACTTACGAATATAAGCACAAACTTTATAACATAAATACAGAGTTTAGGAAGACTATAGAATTATTGGCATTTAACACACACATAGATATTGTGCAAGTAAAGATTACATCGATCGTGTGGCTGTTATGATATAGTCTGAGATGCATATTCACTTGCCTATTGATATCAAAAGGCTCAAACAATAGAGAATGTATAACATCATTGTACAAAATTATAGTTGTTGAAAAAGAGAAAATTAGCTGGGCATGGTGGCGCGTGCCTGTAATCCCAGCTACTCAGGAGGCTGAGGCAGGAGAATTGCCTGAACCCAGGAGGCGGAGGTTGCAGTGAGCCGAGATCGCGCCATTGCACTCCAGCCTGGGTAACAAGAGCGAAACTCCGTCTCAAAAAATAAAAAAAATAATAAAAATAAAAAGAGATAGAACTCAGAAGCTATCACAGTTGGCTTTAAGATTAAAATGTAATAATAAGATATGTTGTTTGCTTTATGTGACAGATAATTTGTAATAAGTTAGTAATAAAGAAAATAAAATAGTCTTTTGAGTAGGTAATATAGATGTATTTTAAGCTTAGCAAAGTTTGTGTTATTACTGTTGTTGCTGCTGTTGCTTTTTTAAAGATTAGGGAGGACTATATACAGTTGAAGACTGTGTTAGGACAGGGAGGAGAAAAAGAAATGTAATCAAATCATGGCATTGAAAACCTTGAATATATGAAATTTTTATTTTTCAAATTACTTCAATAAAGTTTGAATGAAAAAGAAGACAAGGAAGATTAATAATTGAATACGCTATCAAAACCATAATTAAAACAGCTTATTTAGTAATGTCTAGGGCTTTTTTTTTTTTTCAAAGACCTCAATGAAAAAAATACAGGCTTGAAGTTGTCCACAGTGGATGACTAGTATATGATATTAGAATTAAGAACAATGACCATTGGTTGAGAGTAAAAAGTGAGGATTGAATGAAATGATCCATATGATTCCTTACAACTCTAGAATTCTATGAGTAAGGGAATATTGAGATACAGAAAGAATATATTTTCAGCCCTGAAAAAGGTGAATTGTAAAGGTCCAGGCAAGGTGGAAGAAGACTAATAAAAGAGGTTAGTAGAGTTGCTCTGGTGAAAGTTAAAGAGGAACTCATCTAGGACAGTGTCAAGGAAATGAAAATTTAAAATTTGTTGTCTGTCTAGTTACATTTTAGTTTTGAATTCACTTTCAAAAACGTTTAATAATATTGTTCTTATAATACCAGGCAAAATTAATTATTGTTATTAATCCAAAATTCTAATCCCCTCCCTTATTTTATTTTGTCCTAACTAGATTTGATTCTACAATATAGAAATGTAACCACAATTTTCTCCACTAATACCTGGCTGATTGTATTTCATGTACATTTTAATCTCCTTTTAAACTTCCACACCAGGTTTTGGCCCATTTTTGTAAGTCTTTACTTGTCTGAATATATCCCACATTCCAGAACACAGTTAGAAAATATCATAAAGTAGGAGTTTAAGAACCAACCTGGGGAGCATAGTGAGACTCATCTCTATTATAAAAAAAAAAAAAAAAAAAAGAACACTAAAACAAATTAGCCAGGTGGTGTGGCATGCACCTGTAGTAGTGGCTGCTCTAGAGCCTGAGGCAGGGGATCAGTGGAGTTCAAGAGACTGAGGTGGCAGTGAGCTATGATTGCACCCTTGCACTCCAGGTTGGGCAACAGGAAAAATATAAATACACAAAAAAGTCAATCAGCCCTTCAAAGTTAGAAAGTATTTTTAAAAATAGAAAAAAAAATTCACAAAAAAATTCTGCATGCAAATGCTTATAGAAACTTTATTTATAATTGCCAAATATGGATAAATACAGTGTATTACATTCAGACAATGCAATATTTTTCATTGCTAAAAAATGATTGAGTTACCAAACCACGAACAGGCATAGAGAAAACTTATATATTGTTAAGTAAACAAAAGCCAGTCTGAAAGGTACATACTATATTATTCCAACTATATGACATTCTAAAAAGGGCAATTCTATGGAGACAATAAAAAGATCAGTGGTTTCCAGGGGTTAGTGGGAGAGAGGACTAAATAGGCAAATCATGGAGAATTGTTAGGGCACGGAAACTATACTGCATGATACTAAAATGATAGATAGATGTCATTATACATTTGTGCAAACCCATAGATTGTACAACAGTAAAATTGAACCCTAATATAAACTATGGACTTTAAGTGATAATGAAGTGTCAATGTATGTTCACCAACTGTAAGAAATCTATCATACTGTTGAGAGATATTGATGATGAGTAGTGCCATGCATGTGGCAGGGTGGGGTTGGGTCTCAGGACATATATGGGAAATCTCTGTACCTTCCGCTAGATTTTACTGTGTTTCTACAACTGCTCTGAAAATAAAATCTATTTAAAAATGGACAGAAATATGAATATATTTCTGTAAAATACAAAATAAGACTGGATCAGGATTAATATTCATTCCAATAATTTAAAGACCTGCAACAACACATAAACAAAATATAGGACACTGTAAATGTGAATCTCTTCAATAGCACATGAACGATATCCTCAAGCACAGAAAAAAAGAGCTGTAGTAAAGGAAATTGGAGTAAAAAAATTATTAATCAAAATGCTGAAAAGAGCTTTTAGAATCTAGTCTCAGTACATACGTTTCTCTTCAAGCTAAATTTAATAATGGAAACTCCTATAGTAACCTCAAGATCTATACCTGCAGACTTCTAGGAGGCACATTTCTACTGGAGAGAAATGTAGGTAGTGCTCTGGTAAATTATGTCTTCCAGAGGAATAAGAAGTTTGCAGAAGGAAAAGCAAGGTTCATGATGAGCCTTAAAGCAAAGTTCAGCTAATTCTACCTCCTCATCAATAACACATTTTATTTTTGTAACTTAAACTTTGTTATTGAGAAAAGAAGATTTGAACATATATTTCTATATTGTCTTCCAAAAGTCAAAGAAAAATAAAATCATATTAGAAAATGCAAGAGTCAACACTCATCAACAATATAGTATCTCTGAATAGAATAATGAGTAATCCAATAAAATAGATATCAGGTTAAAAAAATAGTAAAAAGAAGACAAGCTAGTATAAAAAAGAGAAATTAAAATAAACCACTAAAGCGAATAATTGACATGTGAATGTACAGCAAGTGTGAAGTAGTGCCTCAATATAAACAGTTAGAAAATAATATATAAAACTATCTGTGATAATAATAGCATGTTATTCATTCAAACAATATTAATTTATTGCTTTCTTTCTTGGGAATAAAATAAAGTTCTAGAAAAAAATGCTTTACACAAGACCAACAAAACCACATACTCAAAAATCTTATATAAAGAGAAATAAACTAACATCAAGATAAATGAATACTTTACAGATTCTAAAGAGAAAAATTGAGAATGGGCTAGAAAATATTTTAGAGGGTTAGGAAAATTGTAAATCCAAGCAGCGAAGATAAGAAAGAGCTCACTGATAATGGGATAATTGACTAAAAAACTAAGGAAGTGAGGGAGAGGTGTTCTGGAAGGAGAACATTTCAGACAGAAGAAATAGTAGCTATTTATTACCAAAGCAATTTAAAAAAATAGTAAGGAGGCCACTATAGTTGTATTATAAAGAATGCAGTAGAAAATGATGTCAGCAAAGTAGCTTGGGTTGGGGTAAGGAAAGAGGGAGTCAGATCATATAGATTCTTAAAAATTATTTTTAATATATTGACCATTTCATGACTGAGGACTCTGAAGAGAGGAATAATATTTGGTGATTTGTATTTAACATTTTAGCAGATTTTTTTCTAGCTAATGGTTAAAAATAGAGTATCCACATCCAAGGGAAAAAAGCAGGGAGATCAGTTAGAAAGCTATTATAATATTCAAGCAAAATAAGATGGTGGCTTAAATGTGACAATGCAGCTATTTTTCCTATAATTTGAAGGTATATAGAATAAGACTTTATTGACATATTGAACTGATTTTGAGAGGAATAATTTAAGAATGATGTTAAGGTTTTGGCTCAAGGAAGTGGAAGAATGGACTCCCGTATATAGCAATGGGAAAGACTCTTGGAGAAACAATACGAAAAATACTAGGAGCCATGTTCAGGTCATGATACATTGAATATTCCAATGAGATATCAATTGGACGTTTTGAGTTTACTGTTAAATATCTAAGTTGGTAGTTCAAGAGAATAGTTGGAAAAGTAGATATAAATTTTGGAGTAATAAGAATATAAATGGCATTTTTTTAAAAAAAGAAACTAAATAAAATGCACAAGGTAATTTGTATAGCTGTATAAGTAGAGGATTAAGCCATCCTTTTACCATTTTAAAGTTTAGAGGTTGAAGGAAGCAAAATAGTTCAGCAAAAGATACTCATAAAGAAATGAAGATGAAAGCAGAAAACCAATAGTAAATAGCGTCCTGAGGCTGATAAAGAAAGTGTCTCAAAAAAGAGTGATTTTTTTTGCATATCTATTGATAGGTTAATAAAATTGAGAATTGAGAATTGACTATAGTATTTAATAATGGAAATTATTTGTGACCTTCCTTAGGACCAATAGGGTAAAAGCTTGATCGAAATGGGTTTAAAAAAGAATTAAGGAAGAGAAATTTTCTACAAGAAGTATAAATCAATCTTTTAAGTTTTCTGTAAATGAAAAGAAAAGAAATGGACAAAAGAAAAAGAGAAGTGGACAAAAAGGAGTTTCTTAACTTGAAAGAAGTAGTATCATGGCTACAAGCTGAAAAGAAGAATTAAGTAGTAAAGAAGAGACTCTTATTTGGTGTAACAGAAGAGTTATGGGAAAATGGCTGGAGGGAGGAGTTGATTTTTGTACATAAACAGGCAGATATTCTTAGGAGTGCAGATTGTTCATTCATAAAAATGGGAAAAAAAGTTATAATATTTTGGCATTTATGCAAGTATAATGCTAGAAGTCATAAAACAAGAGTCAAGCTTTTTGGGTAATATGGACGTTTTAACAGTATTAACTCTTCCAATCCATAAGGTTGGTATTCCTTTCCATTTAATTATATCTTCTTTAATTCTATTCATCATTGCTACATAGTTTTCAGTGTACAAGCCTTTCACTTTCTTGGTTTGGGTATATTCTTACATGTTTTATTCTTTTCATGCTTTTATACATTTTTTCTTTATTTTCTCTGTGGATAGTTCATTGTTACTGTAAAGAAATACAATTGAATGATTCTGCTGTTCCATTGGCATGCATATGAATTTTAGTTTTCTTGATTAATTGCTCTGGTTATTAGACTTCTGGTTCTATGATGAATAGAAATGGTGAGAGTGGACTCCCCTACCTTGTTCTCAACTTAAAGATTTCAGATTTTCACCATTAATGTGATACTTATTGTGTTTTTTTCATATATGGCTTTTGTTACATCAAGATAAGTTTTTTTTTTAAATTTATTATACTTTAAGTTCTGGGGTATATCTGCAGGTCGTGCAGGATTGTTACATAGGTATACACATGCCATGGTGGTTTGATGCATCCATTCCCCCATCACCTACATTAGGCATTTCTCCTAACGTTATCCTTCTCCAATCCTCCTGAGGGACTATGCTAACTTCTCTTCCCGAGTCCACAAGGGGCGTGGTTTCAAAGGCAAGAACTTCCCAGTGCCATGTCTCCATCCACCTCCCCATCCTGAAACCTAGAGTTCTTTGACTAAGTTTCCAGCACACAGGCTAATTAAAATTCCAGGTGAGCTTCCTTTGTTTAGAAAGTCTGCCAAAAGCTCCAGGGGAGGTGGCTGGCCAAACAGTTAATCCAGCATCAGAGTCAAAGACCAGTCACTCCAGAGGAAGTTTGAAAGAACTCCTCTTGTTGGACAAGAACGTGAATGGGGCGGGAATAACTTCAAAGTTAAAACTCCTCTGTACCTTACCTGCAAGAATTTCCCTCTCTGGGATCCCCACTCACAACAACATGGGATCTCTCTCTCTCTCTCTCTTTCTCTCTCTCTCTCTCTTCTTTCCTATCTCTCATGCTCTCTCTCTCTCTTTCTCTCTCTCTCTCCTCTTTCCTATCTCTCATGCTCTCTCTCTCTCTCTCTCTCTCTCTCTCTCTCTCTCTCTCTCTCTCTGCCTAATAAATTGCTCTCTGCAAAACACTTTGGGTCTCTGATATTTATATGAATGGCAAGCCCATGGCATCTCCAGGGCCACTTCCCCTGTTCCTGGGGCAGGGGAGGCCAAGAACCTGGGATACCCGGTTACACTCCCACCCCCTGCTATCCCTCCCCTAGCCCCCCTGCCCCCCAAGAGTCACCAGTGTGTGATGTTCCCTTCCCTATGCCCATGCGTTCTCATTGTTCAACACCTACTTACAAGTAAGAACATGCTGTGTTTGGTTTTCTGCCCTTGTGTCAGTTTGCTGAGAATGATGGTTTCCAGATTCACTCATGTCCCTGCAAAGGACATTAACTCATCCTTTTTTATGGCTGTATAGTATTCCATGGTGTATATGTGTCATATTTTCTTTATCCAGTTTATCATTGATGGGCATTTGGGTTGGTTCAAGTCTTTGCAATTGTAAATGCTGCTGCAATGAACATATGTGTGCATGTGTCATTATAATAGAATGATTTATAATTTATTTTATACCTACTTTGTTGAGAATTTTTTTCATAAAACTTGAATTTTGTCAGATGCTTTTTCTGTATCAATTGTGATCATCATATAATGTTTATCCTTCATCCTGCTAATGTGGTGTATCACATTAACTAATTTGTGTGTATGTTGAATCTGCCTTATATCCCAAGGATAAATCACAGTTGGTCATACGCTATGATCCTTTTAATACGCTTTTGAATTAGATTTGCTAATATTTACTCAAGATTTTTGGATGTATATGCTTGAGGGATATTGTCTTGTAATTTTCTTTTCTCATAGTGTCCTAGTCTGGCTTTGGAATCAGAGTAATTCTGGCTTCATAAAATGAGTTTTCAAGTGCTCCCTCATCTTTAATTATTAAAGAATTTGTGAAATACTAGTATTAATTTTTTTTTCTTTTTTCTTTTTTGAGACGGAGTTTCGCTCTTGTTTCCCAGGCTGGAGTGCAATGGCGCGATCTCGGCTCACCGCAACCTCCGCCTCCTGGGTTCAGGCAATTCACCTGCCTCAGCCTCCTGAGTAGCTGTAGTATTAATTTTTTTAATTTTTGGTAGAATTCACCAGAAAAGACATTTTATTCTGAGGTTTTCATTGATGGGAAAGTTTTTATTACTGATTCATTTTCTTATTCTATATTGTACTCTTGAAATGTTCTGCTTCTTGAAGATTCAGTTGCTAGGTTGTATATTTCTAAAAATGTATCTATTTCTTCGAGGTTATCTGGTTTATTGACATATAAATATTAATTTTGTTTTATAATTTTTGTATTTCTGTGGTATTAGTCATAAAGTCTCCTCTTTTATTTCTGATTTTATTTGAGTCTACTCTTCCTACTCCAGATATTTGCCAATTTTGTTTATGTTTTTAAAACCACCTCTTAACTTTTTTTTATATTTTTTTCCATTATTTTTATATTCTGTATTTTTAAAAAATTTCTGCAGCAATCTTTATTATTTCTCTCCTTCTGCTAATCTTAGGCTAATCGGGTTATTCTTTTTCTTGTTTATTGGGGCTAAGATTAAGTTGCTCTTTTGAGATTTTTTTTTTTTCTTTTTAATGTATACTTGTAAAAAATTTATGGGTAAATTATCTCTTAGTATTGCTTTTGCTGCATTTCATATGTTTTGGTAAAATTCCAGTTTTTTTTTTTTTTCAGACATAGAAAAAAATCCAAATTTATGTGGAACCACAAAAGACCCTGAATAGCCAAATCAATTTTGAGAAAGAAAAAAAAAAGCTAGAGGCATCAGATTTTATGATTTCAAAATATATATTACAATGCTATGATAATTAAAACATTGTAGTACTGGCATAGGAAAAGATATAAAAACCAACGGAACAAAATAGAGATCCCATGTCATATATGTTCACTCCTATATGGTGAACTAATCTCTGACATAGGTGCCAAGAATACACAATGAGGAAATAATAGTTTCTAAAAAAAACGGTTGTGGGTAAACTAGATATCCACATGTATAAGAATGACATTAGAACATTATCTTACACACGAACAAAAATCAACTCAAAATTAATTGTACATAAGACCTGCAACTGAAATTACTAGAGGAAAACATAGAAGAAAAATTTTAATTACATTGGTCCGGGTAAAGATTTCTTGGATCTGACACTGAAACTCACAGAAAAAAGCAAAAATAGACTAGCAGGACTACATCAAACTGAAAATCATATGCATGCAACAAAAATATATAGGATCAAATGGCAGTCGATGGACTGGGAGAAAATGGTTGCAAGTCATGTGTCTGAGAACTGGTTGATATCCAAATATATACAGAACTTTTACAACTCAATAAAAAATAATAATTAAAATATTGACAAAGGACTTAAGTAGATGTCTCTAGGATTTTAGTAGACATTTCTCAAAATAGACAGACAGGTTTACAAGTATATGAAAAGTTATTCAACATATCTTGGTGAGGATGTGAAAAAAAGGAACACTTATGCACTGTTGGTTGGAATACAGATTAGTTCAAATCCTAAAGAAAACAGTGCAGAGATTTCCTAAGGAAGTAAAAATAGTCAACCCAGCAATCCTACTACTGGGTATGTACCCAAAGGAAAATAAATTATTTACTAAAAATACACTTACACCTGTATGTTTATTGCAGCACTATTTACAAAGTCATTTTTGCATTATTGCAAAGTCATAGAATCAACTTCAGTGTCCATCAATGGTTTATTAAAGAAAGTGGGACATACATATATTATGGAATATTATGCAGTAATAAAAAAAAAACCCATAAGATCATGCCCTTCCCAGCAGCATAGAGGCCATTATCCTAAGATAAATAACTCAGAAACTGCAAATCAAATGTCGCATGTTGTCACAAGTGAGAACTAAACAATGGGTACACATGTAACAAACCTGCATATGTATCCCCAAATCTAAAATAAAATAAAATTTGAAAATCACAAAATCTATTTTTAAAAAGTTATTCAACTTCTCTAATTATCAGGAAAACTAAAATCAAGATCACAATGAGATACCATCATGCTTCTATTAAGATGGCTATTTTATATATGTCTATATATGTTGGCAAGAATGGAGAAAAATGAAAAAACTTCTACACTGTTGCTGGGAATGTGAAGTAGTACAACTACTATTGAAAATAGTATGGAAGTTTCTAAAAAAAATTAAAAATAGAGCTACCATATGATCAAGTAATCCCACTTCTGAATGTATAGCCAAAATAATTAAAATTAGTATCTTGAAAAGACATCTGCACTGCCATATTCTTTGCAGCATTGTTCATGATAGCCTTGGTATGAAAAAACAACGAGCCAGGTGCGGTGGCTCACACCTGTAATCCCAGCACTTTGGGAGGCCAAGGTGGGTGGATCACGAGGTCAAGAGATTGAGACCATCCTGGTCAACATGGTGAAACCCCATCTCTACTAAAAATAAAAAAAAATAAAAAAAAAGAAAAGAAAAAAACCTAACTGTCCAACAATGGATGAATGGATAAAGAAAATATGGCACATATATATAATAAATTTTTTTGTACTCTTAGAATTAACATATTATATATAAGAATTTATTTATGTATTACCATATTTTTGATAATCTTTCATTATTAATAATAGCTCTGGCATGAAAACACAACCCAACTATCCATCAATGTATGACTAGATAAAGAAAATGTGCTGCATACATATAATGGATTTTTTTGCACTCCTAAAAATACATATATATATATATATATGTATATGTCTTTAAACACTTTACTACAAGCATTTGAGATTTGCCATCATATACATTCACTACAATTACATTATTATCAACATGCAGCTCAATAGCACTTCGAGAAACACCTTTTATATGTGTGTCTTTAAAAACCTTCACTTCATGCATTACAGAGGAATGACTGCATTCATTTTATACAATAAAATGTTATTCAGCTTTAAAAATAAGGTTATATTGCCATATGAGAAAATAAGGATGAATATGGAACACATTATGCTAAGTAAAATATGCCAGGCATAGTAGGAGAAATACTACATATTCCTACTTATATGAGGAATCTATATTAGTCAAACTCATAGAAACAGAGACCAGAATGGTGTTGCCAGGGAATGGGGCTAGGGGAAAATGGGAGTTGAGTTGCTGTTGAACAGGTGTAAAGTTTCTGTTATACAAGATGAGTAAGTTCTAGAGATTTGCTATACAACATTGTGCATATAGTTAACAATACTGTGCACTTAGAAGACTGTTAAGAAGTTAGATTTATGTTATGCATTATTACCATGATAAAAAAGTCAATTATTCTCTTGATTTCTCCCCCCAAAAGGATCAAGCTTTACAGCAGAGCATGAGGGTAGTAAAACTTGAATTAGAGATTTCTGGAGAGAGAAGATTCAAAACGTCTATCTGGATGAGTGGGAAAGCTACACACACATAGATTTCTAAAATATATACATGTATATTTTATTAGATATATGTGAAACTTTATTATAAATAATTTCTTTCATTATATATACATTTATATCATTTTTATATATACAAGATGATACAGTGGTTTATTATGTAAAATGATATGCAAATATCTGTGAAGTCTAATAAATTAAGAATAGAGATATTTCTTTAAGCTTAAAGTAAGTAAGCATATTTTATGTCTATAAACAAATTTCATATCTAGCTGATGTAAACCACATTTTGGAAAAACACACATGAGTAATATATATGCAAAATTTAACTCAACTGGATTGCCAATAATTACCAAAGAAATTGAACAACTGTCTGTACTATCTAGAGTCATGGTCATTTGAAATCAGAATTTTGGGGTTTTTGTTCTATGTGTCCTTGGCCAGTTATTATGCTATAGTTACATCATCTTTAAAATTGGCACGATATCACTACCTTATAATGTTGTTTTTCATTGCATGAATTAAAATACAATTTGTGTAAAGTTTTTAGTGTGTTGTCTTTCATATAAATTAATATTTTCATTGTATATACTGTCTACCCTCTTGTAAAGATCTATATCCATATGATTGTATTGTAATTCCTTTCAAAACTTTAAAGTATTAGAATTTAAGACAGAAAATGTCCAAAAGTTTCTATATAACTCTGATAGCAAAATTGGTTAAAATTAAAACATAAATATATTCCTTTTAGTTCAGCTCTAACAAAATACAACAGAATATTCAAAGATAATATACAATTATCACTCAGTTACTCTTGCTGCATTTTTTTTTTTTTTTTTTTTACAACAAAACTCAGTAGCTTAAAGCATAAACTTAATTTTTTTCTTCATTTTGTGGATCAGAATTTCAGGAAGGTCTTAAATGGGCCATACAAGATGACTTACTTATGGTTGGCCATTGATGCTGTTACCAGAACCATTGCTGAAACTGTCCATTGGAACATCTCAACATGGCCTCTCTTACAAAGTGAGCTCAGTGTGCTTGACCTTCTTATATTACCATTCAGGAATTCAAATACTAGTGTCTCTGCTTCTAAGGCAGAAGTCACATAGCATTTTATGATCTACCCTTGGAAATTTTAAAATGGCAATTTTGCTCTTACTTACTTGTCAAAATGATTTCAAACCTTCCATATTCAAGCATTTGGGCACAGAGTTCACATTTTGATGATAGTGGTGACAAAGTGGTTGTGTTTATTTTAAACATCCACAACATGCTTAAGAGGTATTAATCTGAGGAATGTATGACTGGATTATCTTAGAGCTTCATAGGATAAAATAAATTATGTTTTCAGGAGAGATAAAAGAAATATTTGATACCATTTAACACCTATTACTGAGTAAAATTTTAAAAAGTAGGATGATAGAATCTTCTGCAAATATTATTGATTGCCTGGTACAAAGACCAACCTCAATGGTAAAATAATTATTTAACAAATATTTATTGAGTATCTATCATGGGAAATACATTTTTCTTTTCATTGATGGTAGATCAATAAATAAATAACTCTACTTACATGGAAATTACGATAACAGGAGAGGAAAAAAAAAAAACTACTATACCTGAAATTAACTGCTTGGGAAACTCTTAGTGATTCTTCCAGATGCAGCCCAGTCATCAATTTCTACATTAGGGGTTCGCAAACTAAGACATGCTGGCAAAATTCATCTCATTGTCTTGTTTTTGTAAATAGTGTCTTATTGGAACACAAATCATTCTTTTTTTGTTTTGTTTTGTTTTGTTTTTTACCTATTGTTTCTGCCTGCTTTGATGCTACACTGATAGTTCAACAGTTGTGACAGACTATATGGTCTACAAATTAAAAATATTTACTAATTTGTTTTTTACCAAAAAAAAGTTTGCCAATCAATTTTTATAGAAAGATTTCTTGAATTTGCAAAGCAGATTATTTTGTTAGATAAGTAATACACTTGAAGTAAGACTATAATATTTTATTTTCTATTCTGTTAAGCATGTTACACATAAGTGAAGGCAAGGACTGGGACTTAATAACCTTTGAATATCCAGCTACTTATTCAGTGTTAGATGTTTCACAGTTATATTTCATTACAAAGTTTATAACTGCATGAATAAATGAATGAGATCTGTGCCCAATCTTCCTCAGTACTCTTTCTCTCCAAGTGATCCCTTCTATTCCTGAAATTTCAATTAATTATCCCATGAAGATTGATCCTCAATTTAAAGATGGCCTTTATCTCTTTTCAACCCCTGGAGGGGAATCTCCAAGCAGATATGTTGCAGGTTATTCAATTCAATATATTTTTATCAAGACAAATTATTTTCTTTCACTGAAAACATACCTCTTTTTGTATTCATTTTATATTGGTAGCATCGTGATTATTCAAAGTGGTATTGGTTAAGGATTAAAAATATCAGAAGAAACAAAGAGAAAAGAGATAAGTTATCTTAATTTTACTCAGACTAGAAAACTAAATGTCAGCCCTGAACATATAAAGTAATGGATAAAAAGCTACCAATTGGTCACCAGTTTCTGCTAATTTTACTTCTGAAATATTTGTTAATTTTATTTCTCATATTCATTCTCAATATCTTTAATTGTATTCACTCCAAAGGACCAGAGACCTAAGATTTTCTGACAGAAATATAATTCTAATTGACTTGTCTCAATTTTCTTCATCCATCCAATTATTTTGTTCATTACTTTACCTGTTAAATTAAATAAGCAAGAGAATTTCATTGGCCTGAAACTGTCTCCATACTTCGAGTTCTTACAGTATAAACTACCGCTTTACTTAGTACAAAGACAAACTGAACTGAACTTAGGGGTATATTTTTTAATTACAGATAGCCAGGTCTCACTCAAACATAAGCAGCCTAACTTCAGCCAATCACAGGCTTCCAACTGATTTAGGCCATTTCCAAATAGGACAAGCACTTAGCTATAACCACTAAAGCTATTTTTGTACATTACTTCAGTGCTCTGTCTATAAATACTCATTGCCCACTAGGAGAGCTCTCTGAACCTCTTCCGGTTTTGAGTGCTGCTTGACTCATTAATTGCTCAAATAAACTATTAAATTACATTTGTCTAACGTTTCTTTTTGAACACAACTGATACATCTGCACTAAAGTTAGAATGAAAAAGACATCATGTTGGGAATGAGTACAGGACGGTGACTAAGGGAATTCCAGGTTTTCAAGGCATCTGTTTGTAGCAAAAACAAAAATTAAGCTTAAAAAATTAGAAAGTATATAGTTTTATATCCTCCACACTGTAACCAGACTTACACACACACAGACACGCACATACACACACACATGCACATTGATAACTCACTCTCCTCTGATCAAAATCCTCCAATGATTCTCCTTTCTGTCAGGCAATATCAATTCATTCACATGTCTTTCAAGCTTGGCCCCTTTCCAAAATCAGCTTATCTTCTTTGTTTCAACTAGTGCATTTTTCTCTTTTGGATACCCTTTGCGTTAGGTATTTTCCAACATATGTGCTGTGCACTTCCATATCTCTGTTGCATTGCTTAAACCAGGTTTTCTACCAAAAGCCTTTCTTAAGCTCTTCCTTCCATTGCCATTGCCAGTGGAAATCAATATCTCTCCCACTCAGTCTTTTGTATGGAAAAATATTTTTATAAATCTAGGTGACATTTATGTTAACCGTGTATTACATGTAATCTATGTGTGTGCTTTTTCATGTATTTCCTCCAGTAGAATCCTAAATTTTCCTAATTTAAAATTCTTTATTATGTCAACATTTCCTATATGTATAGCACTGCAGCATAATGTGAGTTTAGTATATAATGGAAGCTTTTTAAAAAATTGCATCACCATGTTCTTTTTTGTTTTAAAAGATTATAAAAAAATTAACAAAATAAACTCTAAGCAGAGTATAGTTTCTAAAGCAGTTTAGCAGGTTTTGAACCAAATGAAATGTAATTGTTGGAAACAAAACCATGTATTTATTGCTCATACTTTAGAATTTTTACAAAAATATGTTTACATAGTTTATTCATATCAATATTTGCCCTGAAAGCTCAAAATACAAACATTCACACATGAAAAATCTCAAGGCATTTCTACAAAGCAGTGTGTGAAAGCAGGCTAAAGGAAAAGGCAACTCACTGTAATTTGTTAATTAAGAAATAAAAACATACTGAGAAGGAAAATAAATATGTACTCTGTAAAACCTAATTAATTCCCTTGAGTGCAAAACTCCAGGAATCAGAAATGAAGGTAGCACTGAAAGAGTGGAGTGAGGGACTGAGTACTCTCAACTATGCCTGCACAATGCAAAATAAACGAAGTGATAAAATGTTAATGAAGTGGATGGAGGTCTCTGCATTCAGTCCCTCTGAACAACAAGATATTGATGATTAATGAGGAAACAAACATTTTCCCACAGCTGGCTTCCAATGTTGCTGTTTCTGGAAAGCATAGAAAGAAGGTCTTGCCCCGCAAAACAGTAAGAATTACATTTTTGTCCCAAAGTACAACTCTCTGTCAAGGTTTCTTCTGCTAGGAGATGCTATTGCCAGCAGATTCCCAATGTGTTTTGGCATTCCAGTTTTTGGAATAAAATAAATGTAAGCTTTTCCTTAACCTTAAGATAAGACAATTAAATAGATACACTCATTACTTCGTAGAGAACTCACATAATTTTAAGGAATAAGTAACATATCACTTCCTCTACAAAAATTAAATAACCAAGAATCTAGATACCTGATAATGTTAAAAATTAAATAACCAAGAATCTGGATACCTGAGGTTTAAAATAGTCAGAAAAAAAAATTCTAGTGAGAATATTCATAAAAATTAAAACAGAATTGTAACAAAAACAAAACATTAAAAGATTTCCTATCTATATCAGTACAAGCTGATAATTATTATATTTTGAAACTAGAAAAGACGATCATAAAAAGGGAAAAAAGAATTCTGAAAACCTGCTTTGATAAGAAAACAATCAAAGAATTTAAAAATAGCCAATAAATCCAAAGTTTATTTTAAAAGTATTAAAAACAAAATAGAAAGTTTACTTCTAGTAATAGCAGATATATAATTGGACCACATTTTCTAGGGAAGAATTAGGTTTTATAAAACATAAGGCATAATCGCAAAAATGCTTATACTTCAAAAAAGCTGGCAATGAAAAGAGAATTGCCGTGTAAAGATCAGCAAGAGAACATAATCAATTGGTGTTTCATGATTGAGGGTGTTTGTTATTTGAAACAGGTTCCTGAGAAGATAAATTGTGCTCTTAATCTTCTCCCATGGCATCCCTTCATAACCCCTGAAAATCAATTGTAAGTTAATTGTAAGGGTAAAAATTAAAGATAAAATAATATGGTTTCCAGGAAGTAACTTGAGAAACAATCTCACTCCCTTAAGCAGGCAGAGATTTCCCTCACAGAACTAAAAAGCACATATCATTAAGGAAAAAATGGATGAACTTGCATGACAGTAATATCAAGACTCTGTTCACCAAATGGCACTATTAAAATGTTCAAAAGACAAGAACATTTCACGAAAGAGAATTTACAAAAAAGTGAATTAATATTGGAAAATTTACTCAATATCTGCAATCATTAAGAAAATTCATGAGAACACGTGAGCTCAGGAAGAGGAGCATCACACACTGGGGACAGTTGTTGGGGGTAGGGGAGGGACAGCGGGGGGTGGGGAGGGTGGAGAGGGACAACATGGGGAGAAATGATGGATATGGTATACACCTAAAGTAAAATTAAAAACAAAAAAGATATAAGCCAAGAACAAGAGAGGATGTTTATGAGCTAAATATAATTTATTGTGACTTTTATAAGAGCTTGAATACCCTTATTGGTGGAATCAATGTTAATAAAATCTGAATTATTACTGTTAAAAAAAAAAAGAAATTGCAATTTGAAATCACAAATAAAATGTTAATATTCACTAATCAAAATGACTAAAATTAAATAGCCCAGAATTATCAAGTGCTGTTAAATTTATGGAAAAAATCAACAATTTCCTACAATTATAATGGGATGCAAATTGGTACAAACATTTTGGATAAATGTTGGCAATTACCTATTTAAGTTGAGCTTATGTAAATACTAACATCTATTATATCTCCTCCTTAATATTTATCAACAAACTTTGTGACCTCAAAGATGTACAAAAGAGGTCATAACAATAATATTCAACATAGTTCCAAATTGAAATTACCCAATTCAGTACAATAAAGTTAAAAATCCACTTGATTAAGTCCTACAATGGAACACTATATAGGAATGAAAATGTATTAACTACAGCTACATGCAACAGGAAAACAAAATCCCAAAATGTATTATTAAGCAGCAAAAGCAAGATATAAAAAAAATACACTGTATGATTTTACTTACATCAGAGATAAAAATAAACAAAGCTATAACATACAACTAAAAATCAAAAGAGTATCTATCTTTGGCAGGAAGATGGGGAGTAATAAGTTTGAGCCTGACCTAGTGGGAATTCTGGGTAATTGGTATTATTTCATTTATTCATCTAGAGAGTAGATATCTCAGTATGCTCACTATGTGATAATTCATTCCTCTAGACCTCATAATGTATGGACTTTTTAGATTGAGCATTCTAAGTTAATAAAACAGTTTAAAAAATCTGAGGATGCAAGCTTTTATTTCATTGTCTTATAACACTGAAAAATTGGAAATAGTAAATGCTTATTAATAGAGGTTTTGCAAGATAAAAAGCAAATTTCAATACAACAAGGTGCCAAGCAAATTATCACATGATATATTCAAGGCATAATTAATAATATAAAAAAATAAATGAAGAGGAACATTTTAAAACAGTGTATATAATATACACCCATATATATAAATACATTCACACATTTCCTAATTAATATTCTCCCTATCATCACCAATTTAGTTCAAATTTAATTCTATCTAAAATATATCTTAAATTTACTTATATATATAGTTCAACGGTATTCATATCATGCCATGAGTGCTGCCATGCACTATTAACTAAAGAGAATCAACCTAGTACTCTCTACTGTATGGTCTCATTCATTGAATGACATTAACTCTGCCTACTGTAATTGCTAGCCAGTGAATAATACTCTAGAGCACTCTCTTGATTTAACCATGGCATGTATCTTATGTCTTTGATTTCTCTATTAACTCTCTTTCTGTCTTAGCTTTTATTTGGTGGAATATTTTGAACTCATAGTGCCTCACAAAACGTTGAGACTTGATCATTTTTTATCTCCTCCAGAGAAATAAAAGAGCATTAGAAATATAAAAGATAGTTTAACGGAGCACAATGCTTCTTCTAAAAAAATGGTTGCATAAACAGATAAAAGTTCAGCAGAATATGTTGAATTGTTGAAAGTACAATACAGTTCTGAAAAACACTTACAAACATCAGTACTGCCTGGAGGAATTGAATCTCAACTGTGTCACCCTGACTGAACAATGTGGAGGGAATTACCTTGCGTCTTATTGGAAGCCATCTCAGTGGGAAGTAGGATAAAACAGTATTGTTCAGGAAATAATCGTATTTCTAACAACAAATGGTCCAACATAAATGGCATATAATTGAAATATACATATCAACAAATATACATATAAAAGGGGATTATCTCAAGAGAAGGAAATTATAGTTGCTCATTTTTATTGCTCTATTTTATATATTAACTGCACCCAAAAACATAGTGACATTATTGAAGCTAACAAACAAGTTTTCTTCCCCAGTTTGTCCCACCATTGCAATGATACTTTCTACATTTAGTTAAATGTTAAAAGTAGAATTGTGATTTTGAAACCTACCTTTTTCAATTGGGTTTTCCCAATGTAACTTCAACACTACTATTTGTTAAAAATAACTGTACATTTAAAATATTTACTTAAACTCAATTCTCAGTCACAACTAAAATCTACTATTTTATCATAAGTATAATTTACATATATATTTCATTTCTTCTCTGCATTGACATTATAATTTTTAAAATGTATTACCATACTTGAAAGTTTATTTGTTCAAGTGCACTCTATCTTATTACTCTATAATGTCATTCAGAGTGCTATTTCAGGGTGCTAAATAAAATTTCATTATTGATTAGAATACATATTTAAAGGTCAGCTTTAGCTAAGCATTTCAAGTCTTGATTACATTATGCTTGTCAAAGTTTCTGCACACCTTTGAAATTCATAGTAATTATATTTAAACAATATTTTGGCAGGAAAAAGTACTGTTATATTGCAAACTATGACATTATTCAGTTAAAATAGGCATTTCTAAACTCATGGCATTTAAAGTTTCCTGTATGTTTTAAAAGAGAACAAAAGTTAATCTTATGTTGGTTTTACCAGAATTAAGTGTTTTATATGTCTTATTTTCTTTACTGATAAAGATATATGTAACTTTAATATTTATGTAATTATGAAACATTTCTGACATTGAAATTTTTGAAAACTAAAATATAGATTAGATGTTTGTTCTTTATTTGACTTAGAAAACATTCATTTTATCATCTTTATTTTCCAAAAAGAGACAGGTTCTCAATTATATTATTTTTGTAAATTATTGGTTCCTAAACTTACTAAAATCATTCTCATAAAGATGCCTTATTGCTGATGACTTGGCTTTAGTCACTTTTAAAATATGATATTGTTATGTAATGTTTCCAAAGTAAAATATGGGATTAGATTTTATCTTGTATGTAGACAACATTAATTTGTAAATGGAAATTTATATTCATAACACTGTATTCCAATAACACATTTAAAAATATTTCTAATACATAGTATAATATTAAATAGCACAAATATTCTTACGGATTGTTCAGTTCTTACATTATATGACTCCATGGACAATTTTATATAGCCTGATACCCGATTCAAAAGACATAATCAGGTATTTATTGATAAGCAACTGTCCTGAGTATTCCATCAATCTCTGATAATAATACTGAAGAATTACATGATTAATTGTTTGCATGTGTCTGAATGTTTATTTTATGGTGTAAAGGTTCTATATTGGACTGCAACTATTTATTTTTTCAATTGTTTTGAGATTAATCATTGTGCCAGCATTATTTTAATAAAAATATATAATTAGTTCTACTAAATTATTTTACATACACTATACACTAATTGCAATCTGTGACATGAATTGCTTTTTGAATTACTACCTTAATCCATACACAGCATTATCAAAGGACATGGCAATATTACATATTAAGAAATAATTTCAGCATTTCTCTAAATTCAAAGTCTTTTGAGAGAGGAAGGAATCCAAAATACAGTGCACAAACTGGTTGAATTGAGTCTTACATGTCTTAAATTATCTCTAATGTCTGTCTGTGAAAAGAAATGAAATTAATAAAACTCCAGGAGACAGATGTCCACAATAAAATAATCAAATAAATTGTATTCAGAAAGATTGGTGGATCACCCTTTTTAGCACATGCCAAGGAATAAAGCAAAGGGAATACAGTTTTAATTAATCAGTGATACTTTTATCATGTTCAAATAGCAGTCCCTCCTGGAAGTGAAAACTTGAACTAGAGTGTTTCCTAAATTGTTAAAAGCTTGTGTAATTATTGTCATTCTATCAACTGTTTATGACTTGGTTTGTGGACTAAAGACCAAAGTTATCTCTCTTCCAAAGACGTGATTTCTAGTCTCTGTGTATAGCATTCTAACTCAGATGATACATCCTCCAAAAAAGTTCACTGTAAATTTCTTTACAGTGGACTTCATATTATTCTCTTTAGATATTCTCCATTTGTACATAATGGAATATCAAAATATTGTCAAAGCAGTGAACATGAGTCATAGAAAAAGAGAATCAATAGACTTATTTATAGAATATTTTAATGACTTTGGTTTAAACATAAACTTCACATGAAAATATTTTTGTCAAGAGTTATGAGATCATGAATATACAAGGTAGTATTACCAGGAATAGCAATCAGGTAATATATTCCTTTAGAATAGATAAACATGTATGGAGACTTTAGGTCTAAATATCACTATTGACCTAACACATGTTTTTACAAATATAAAATAAAATGACTATAATTTAATGAATTAGTTAAGTTTTCAAAAATACTGTTTAACTGGAAAAATAATGTAAGAGATCATATTAGTTCTTAACTCATATATTCTTTGTTAAGTTTAAATCTGTAGATACATGTAAAATACTATAAAGCCTGGCATGTAACAAATACTGTATGCCCTGAATATAGTTATTTCTCTTATTCATTAGAATATAAACTTCAAAGAGTCAGGAAGTTTTGTCTTTCTCTTGAAGGCTATATCCTTAGTATTCAGAGAGACACCTGGTAAAAAGTTTTTGTAGAGTAAATACTTTGCGAAGGAACAACTGAAAAGCATAGGCAGTTCCAGTGGAGACTGTGGAAGCTACCTGGATTCTTCCTTCCAAACTATACAGCTCATTGACCCAGCTGCTGAGAATGTTGGTGGTTAAATGCTTTCAGGAATTTCCTCTGGCAGAAAAAGTTTGCCTCCACTGTTGATATATATGGACTGGAAGCAGGGAAATGGCAGAAGAGGGTAGTCCCTGGTAAGGTCCCACCCTCAAGTCTCTACCCCTTGGCTCAAAGTGAGAACATGTATTCCTGTTTTCTTGCTCAAATGTTGCTTTTCTAAAAACCACCCTGGCCTGCCCTTCTCCCGATCCTGTACCGACAAAAATGCCAGGTTCCACTGGCAGTGGAGTGGCAGAGGAGCTAAAAGAAGGAGTCTGACATGGGCGAGAAGCAGTTTGACTTCAGAGGGATGGCTTGATGGCGGGGGACCACCTTCCTGCTTCATCCTTTCCCGCTCTCCACTCCAGTGAGAGCCACTTTCATTGGCAATAAAATCCCCTACATTTACCATTCTCAGTTTGTTTGTGCGACCTGATTCTTCCTGAATGCGCAGCGAGAGCTCGGATACAGAGGGCTGTCACACCGCACTTTTATCAAGCCTTCTGCGGATGGCAAAGATAAAAGAGCCTGCTGTAACACATGCCCTCTGGGGCTCTGGGGGTCGCGGGTACCACCTTAGATACTACTCTGGGGCTGCACAGAGCTCTGCTCCTGCCAGAAATCTCAGCAGAACTGTAAGATTTGCTACTGCTTTTGTTGGAACTGCACTTTGTTTCGATTTCTCATTCTACCCAATCCAATTTTTTCCACACCGTTTTAATGGTATTAATCCCTAAAACGTTCCCAAATAGTCTTCCTGCACTCAAGTCTCCATGTTGGAGTCTGTTTCCTGGAGAACCAATGGAAACCAGAAGTTTTACAAAGTCTATCCTCACAAATGTGCCCTTCCATTTGCTTGATAATTAATATTTATATATGTACCATCTATATATAATATATATGTTCATTTGTGTGATTTTGTTAAAATCTAATGCAACCTTAATTTTTTGGTATTATAAGTATTTAAAAAGGTGTTATGAGAGAAAAAATAAGAATCTAAGAAGGCTTGAAACTATTTTCTATTATTCATTGATTCCAAATAGCAGTCAAATAGTTAAAATGAGATAGGCTAAGACTAGCAAGTGGTCCTTCTTCCTTATTCCAAGGAAACCATTTTAAGTAATATATACCTAAATTCAAATCTAGCTACATATTAAAAGAATTAAGTATAAAATCAAATGTAGTATATTGAATGAATAACAAGTTCATGCAGCTAAGGAAGTCGAATTATGTGATTGTATAATATCAACAGACCAAAAGAAGAATATTACATTGTCAATTTGACAATAATTTCTTAAATTTCAATATCTGTTACAGATAAAAAAGAAAATACTGATTACCTTTGCACAGAAATCTACTTTGAAATACATTAAAGAATATCTATTTTAATTCAAATTCTAACATAAAGTCAATGAGGAAAAAATTAGAATTTTTAAAAGTCAGGGATGAGATAAATTTACTATATATTTTATTATGTAACCTTATTTTAGAAATTATTTCATATACTTTTAATAAAGAAATAAAACATGCCTTATGAAAGAAAATAAAAGCACCATTTGCAGTTGATATAATTATTTAATTGAAATACCTAAGATGACAAACTGAAATCTCTATTACTGTGACTAGAAAAAGACAGTTTATTAGTTGCTATCACTCAATTGGAAAGTAACATCAGAAAAAAAAATCTCTATCCTATATCATCTAACAAAATAAATTTGAGAAAGAGTAGTTGTTTTGATAAAGATGTAAAAAAAAAAAAAAGAAATATAATGTAATTACATATTTGAGTATGGTTGTTAAGAACAGACATTTTGCAATTTGATTTCATTGGTTTGTTTGCTGGGATCCATAGAGTAAGTCATTTAAGTCTTTGAAAACTCATTTACTCATCAATAAAATTGGTAATATTAAATTGTATCTCATACATAGGTATCTGAGTATATCCTGGCTAATACTAAATAATAGAAACAATTAGTAGAAACACTTAAAATCCATCTCATTATTGTTATATTTATATAAGCCTCTTTTTCCTTTTCTTCTGTAGACAAGGCATCAGAATTATCCAAACCCCTTTACAATTAACATGGATTCACTGAACCTATACACACATTCACTAAAACCACTGTTTTTCATGGCTATGAGACCTCTGCTAATGGATGCTAAATATATATTTTTTATTCCACAGAAAACATAGAGATCACAATAGCACTACACATACTTATCATGTAAATTAAGAATGTAGAGTAAATAAATAGTATTATACTATTAAACATTGTTCTGATATCGTCAAGAATTTAGAAGTTTTAGTTCCACAGTTTTCAGATATTTAGGTATAGGTAGTTGGAAAAAAATAGGTTTCTCTAAGCAGTTTTAGGCTCAAGGTAGTGCAGCTTTTACACTTAGCTTATTTACCTGACTTCAAGTGAAGATATAACTTCAAACAAATGCTTTGCACCTGCACAGAAGAAAAGGCCAAAAGCGAAACCTAAATATCATGGCAAAAGGGACAAGGGCTATGTAGGGCAATCCTAACTCCTGGGCTCTCCATGTGCTACAGAATAGATTAAATGCTTGAAAAGAAAGAATATGTTTTGGCAGCATCGCTAGATCTATATCCCCAGGGCAAAATTGAAGACATAGTTGCATTCAATACAGACATAGATCTTCAGAAAGATATTTTCATAAGCAAGCATTGCAGGCATTCAGCTGTGCGTGCCAAGAATATCTCATGAAACAGAGTGCAGGTCTGGAATGAACATGCTGGAGTATAGAAGAGACTGTTGAAACAGTAACTGCTTCAGTGACACCCATAGCAGCAGGAGATGACAACAATGGTAGTATCAGCAGCAAAAAAAGGGCTATTTTTTCCATTTATAAATGCAATTGAACATATGGCTAGCTTAATTAGGACTTTTCTCATTAACTCAGAATAGGCATTCTCTATTGAAGCACCCTTGATAGAAAATCTGCATGAATAACAATCTATAGGTTTGCAAAAAGACCATTTAAATAAGTTGGAAACCAAGAAGTCAGCTATGAGCATCTGTGCAACATTTGCTTATTTTTACCATATTTAGTCACTTTCTGCTGTGTACCAAAAGAACTTGAACCACATTCAAAACTCCCATTGATAAGAATGGTTCATTTAATGCCACCTTGGTAGAATCTGCCTGTAGTTAGAAGTTAAAGCACCATTAAAACACAAGAAAATATTAGCAGAGCTCTATGAAAAGAAAGTATACATTTGTATGTTGCCATTATGTTAATGTTGGGTGTGAAACATGAAAAATAAATTTTGAATTTTCTGAAGAGAAAATTTAATGCTGCCAGAGAGTGTTCCCTTTCTCTCTTCACAGATAAATAAAATGAAAGTGAGTATGTGATTAGCATTTGAACTTCTTATGGTACAGATGCATGTTATAATGTCAAGATAATTTTTAGGATAGGGCATTCTATCGTGTTTCTCTGTGCATCTCAAATGTAGAATTTGGAGTGAGGCAGGGATAGGAGGATTATTAAATAGCAAATTTTTTTTATTGCATTTTAGGTTTTGGAGTACATGTGAAGAACATGCAAGATTGTTGCATAGGTACACACGTGGCAGTGTGATTTGCTGCCTTCCTCCCCATCACCTATATCTGGTATTTCTCCCCATGCTACCTAATTACAATAATCTTCGTGAACTTGGCCAAAGAAATGGAAAAGGAGATATATTTTCTGGAAATTTGAGGATGCAAATAAATAATTAAGGCAGGAAGTTAAGAACTCTGATTCCAGAATTAGCAGACCTGGTTTCAAACACCCCTTACTCCACTTTCCCCTTCAACAATTTACTACCTTGTAAATTGAGCGCTTTTCATAATCAATCAGATGCATATGAAAACATTACCCTGCTTCTTAGGGTGGGTATGAGTGATAAACATGACACTACATATAAAGTATTTAACAACATACCTACCAGAGAAGCAAGCTTAATAAATGTGAAATGTTATGGTTAAGAGTACTTAATTTAATGTTTAAGTTATTGGGTGTGAGGCCCAGTTCTCCTTTTTTCATTTGTATAGATGACCCACAGACTCAGTTGTTGGGTGCCAGCATTTCCCAATTTAATTATCAGAATCAGCTAGTGTACTTGCTAAAAATCCAGGTTCCTGAGACCTCTCTTTGGATATTTCAATATAGTTGGAATGGAGCAGAGGACGGAAATCTCTGTGTTTTAGAAACATAAGCCATGTCATGGAAATTAAGCACAATCAAAGCAAACATTTCTTAGTGCCTTATAACAAAATAGTAATAGAATGAAATTAAATATAAAGTCATTTTGTTTCTTCGTATTTCTTAAATACTTAGGTAAAACCTAAATACTTCCTCCCTATAACTATGACTAAAACATACTTTAGTTTTCTGAAATAAAATTTTACAGGAGAAACAAATACCTAAAATACTCCACATGGCAAATAGAGAATAGTAAATTGCATTAATTAAAAATAACAACAACAAATATAACCTTAACACAGTACTCATTAAAGTATTTTGTAATATTACAAACAATCTTGAAAAGCAAGTTAATGTTATTGGTTCTAGATATGAAGCTTAAGTAAATTTAGGAAAATTTCTACTATTTGAGTTACATAGATATTATAGTCAGATTGACTTAGGCAAATTCTCTTTTATTGTTATATACATCATTATTGTTCATATCTTATAAGAAAAAAAAAATTATTAAAACAAAACCCAGAATATCTAAGTTTAAAATTAACAGTTGAAGTTCCTTGTATTGACTTACTGAAATTTCTTAGTGCCTCTGATTTTCACCTGCCCATAGTAAATTTTATTCTAATCATTTGATAGGCTGACCTTTTGTTGATCTTGCCTCTGCCGAGGCAATATTCCTTCTCTTTGCTCTTTTTTAAGTAAATACAACATAATGGAATTTTACAAAAAGATTTTTTCAAATTCCAAACATATCAGAAAAGTTGTCTTAGGTGCTCACCATAGCATAGGTTATATGTAACAAGGGTCTCAATACAACAAACTTCTCAGTGTACCATAAACAAGTGGCTTTCCAGGTTTTCCCTTGTTTTCCCATTCATGCCTATCTACCATTATTTTGAAAGAGATGCTCTCTTCTAGCTTGTAGGCCTGTTCCACCAAAACTCAACAAACTAACAATCTTCTCTGAGGGGTAATGGGTTTGATTCAGACATTTTCAAAGACAACATAAAAATAATAAAGCCTGGCTTCAGCCTACCTAGGTGTTACTTCAACATCCCAGTTTCCATTCTAAATATCAGCTCTCAATAGAAAATTGATACTAGAAATTATAACTGCTAACTGACCTTTTAGGTGACACTATAATACTTACAGCAGCACTAGTAGCTAATTCTTTCTCATATGTGTGTATGTGTATGTGTGTGCGTGTGTAAGAGAAAGAGAGAGAGAGAAAAGGAGACAGAGAAAGAGATATACAGAGTTATATCCTGACATCTTCATTTTCAAGTTGAGTACTTGAAGGCCATTAAGTAAATTACCGCTAAATTACGAAGAAAAATTTAACATAAAAAACTTTCCTTTTGTATTTGAAATATTGTATCTTTACACCAAAATGGAATAAAAGGGTGTTTCTTTCTTATTGTACATGTCCTGGCCTTCCTGATTGTTGGGAACAATGCTCAATGGGCTTTGTGTATTTCTGCACATCTTGGAACAGAGACTCAGATTTAATCTTATCCCAAACCATCTATTCAAGCAGGTTTGTGTAGCAAATAGCCTTAGTGCAGAGCTAATGTCTTACTCCAAAGCAGAGGACAGCAATACTCAATCCCATTACAAAATATTTGCGTTTCCTAATTGCAGTTTCTCTTCTATAAGACAATTCACTGTGTGCGCATGTATTACCTGACCCTAACACTCCAACTACTGCCATTGCTGTGATTAATAAATTGTCCTTTATTTCTGACCCCGGAGTCTCATGTCTTTTACTAGCATCCATGAAACTATGGCACACTAACTTGTTGAGTTGTAAGTAGGGTAAAATCTAAGACACTTCACAGTCCTTGACAGATGTAGATAATTACTTTTGTGTAAATTGCCTTACAGTTGTCCTGATTATGTGCTCTGCAACATGTCTTGAAGGTCCAGATTTAATGGGAAGTGGGAAAGGAAAATAAATCTTGGGGCAGCAAAAGCTCAGGAGAAAGGCTAAAAGGAAAAGACAAGCTGGGAACTGCTTACGGCAAACCCGCAAACCCGCATCTTACTCTATTCAAAACCATCCTTCTGCTCAGTGAGAGAAATGCATATCTGATTGCCTCCTTTGGAGACGCAAATCAGAAACTCAAAAGAATGCAACCATTTGTTTTTTTATCTAACTAGTACCTGGAAGCCCCCTTCCCTCTTTCAGTGGTCCCACCTTTCCAGACCAAACATATGTTCCTATGTCCCACCTTTCAGAACATATGTTCATCTTACATGTGTTGATTGATGTCTCATGTCTCCCTAAAATGTATAAAACCTGCCCTCTTTAGGCACATGCTGTCATGTGCTCTGTCCTCTTTAGGCACATGTTGTCAGAACCTCCTGAGGCTGTGTCACAGGCATGCGTCCTCAACCTTGGCAAGATAAACATTTTAAATTAACTGAAACCTATCTCAGATCTTTGGGGTTCACAGGAATCCTGATATTAATTGTGTTATAAAAGAAAATGAAAATGTAAGTTGACTCAATTCTTTGGTTGTTAAATGTGTATTTTGATTTCCAAAATCAAATATTTTAAGAGAAGGAAAAAGTAAATTTGGCATGCCAACAAGATCTTTGAAAATATAAGGATATTCCTGAAAATGAATTTTCATCTGTTTGGCTGTGGTCTGCTTCAAATCCACCTGTATCTCCTTTTGATTCTAATTAGATATAATTGTTGCAGAGAAAAAGCCTTGTTTTCTTTCTACTGAGTCACTTTTTTGAGGGGGTGAATCCCAGACAAAGAGAAATTCTAAGTCACACATGAGACTGCCAAACTGAAGAGTGGTTAATAACTCAGATTATAAAAGATTTCAAGAACAGGGATTCTGAATTTAGATAGCAAGGGGCAAAAGATTGAATAGATGATGATTTCCAAAGCTAGTCAGAGAGCTGATCAGATTTAGGATGAAAAGCAGCAGCACAGAGTTTATGGCTCAAAGACAAGAATGTAGTATGAGGATGAAGATCACTAACAAGGAAGAGAAGACCTCAAATTTCAGTTGCTCAAATGTTACTAGAACGGTCTTCCCTTCAATTTATTTATTCTTCATGAGTCTGTAAAACCTGTGAATATTTCCTTTTTGAATTTTTTATATAATCTGTGCTTCTTTTAACCTTTACTTCTACTACACCCTGCTGTCCTGCTCTCTTTTCTTTATAAGCAAACCAATTATTCTGTGAACTATGACAAAATGTTTACCTTATTAAGTATAGCTTCAATTAGTGAATAAGAAACATCCATAATTCCTTTTTTTTCATCTCCCAAAGTAGTATTTTCACTTCCCATTTTGTTGTTGTTGTTGTTGTTTTTCTCTTTTTCTTTGCAGGTAGATTCTGGTTAATATATCACACCCTTGGGGTTTTGCTGAAAAAGTTTGTTTTACTTTTTTTTTTTTTTAATTTTTGTGGTCAAATAGCAGGTATATGTATTTATGGGGTACCTGAGATATTTCATAAAGGCATAATATGCATAATAATCACATTAGGATAAATGGAGTATTCATCACCTCAAGCATTTATCCTTTGTTTGTGATATGATGTTTATATGTTCTTTCATTTCTGATTTGTTACTAGACTTGGAGGGATACTGTTGGTGATTCCTAATTCCCTGGAGCCCTCTCCCAGCATATTTGTTAAATGACAGTAGACTGTTTCCCTAATGCCTCACTTCTGATATTCTTTTTTTTTTTTTTTTTTTTTTTTAAAGCCAGTCACTTCTGATATTCTTAATCTCTTGTGACACGGTAAAAGCCCCATAAAACTGCATACCTCTTTCTGTTGAAACTGCTTTCTGTTGAAACTGCTTTCTGTTGAAACTCCTCTCTGTAACCCTAATGTGACAGGCAAGCAGTCCAAACCCATGCCATCTTGGCCCCTGCAACTTTTATAAGTAATTAAGGTCTGTGATTTCCACCCTACCCAGATAATGTGTAAACTAACGACCACTTAAGTAACAATCGGAATGTCCAAAGTCCCCTGGCCCTCGGACTGTCCAGAGCCCGTCACCCTCATCTCTGCCCAGGAGGAGACTGACAGAATCCCCTGGCCCTCAGAATGTCTGAAACCCCTCACCCCCCACCCCTGCCCCTCATCCTCACCCCGAGGTGGTTTAATGGGTATAAAAGATCTTGACACCCTCCTTTCGGGGCCACAAGTTCGAGAGAAACGAGTCCTCCATGACCGCCAGCAATAAAGACCCTGAAATTTGGCAAACTTTTGTCTTGGTGTTGACTTTCTATGCTCTCTCCACTACAACACTCTGGAGGCCCCAGTGAGATTTTTATCTTTGTCTATCATCAGACAAAGCCATCTCAGAGTCTCACCTGGGTGGCCACTCTTACCTTAGTGTCCTCTAGGGGAGGCACCTCCTGAGACATTCCAGGGCCACAGAGTTCCAGCCCCGTGCAGGACGGGCAACTACCTGGCCGACATTCACCCGAAATTCCTCAGGGTCATGGGAACTTCCAGAGGTAAGTCAGGTCTGGGGACTGGTCCATCGGGGGGCCTGAGTAGGGAGACCAGATGTGGTCATTGCAACTCTGACCAGGCAAGCCTACCATGAGACATCACTGAAGGCTCAGGTTACCTCACCGGAGGGTCAGGTTACCTCATAGGAGGCTCGGGTTGCCTCACTGGAGGCTGAGGTTGCCTCGCTGGAGGCTCGGGTTGCCTCACTGGAGGCTGAGGTTGCCTCACTGGAGGCTCAGGTTGCTTCACCGGAGGCTCGGGTTACCTCACAGGAGGCTCAGGTTGCCTCACCGGAGGCTCGGGTGACCTCACAGGAGGCTCGGGTTACTTCACAGGAGGCTCGGGTTACCTCACTGGAGACTCGAGTTACCTCACAGGAGGCTCAGGTTGCCTCACTGGAGGCTCGGGTGACCTCACAGGAGGCTCGGGTGACCTCACAGGAGGCTCAGGTTACCTCACTGGAGGCTCGGGTTGCCTCACAGGAGGCTCGGGTTGCCTCACTGGAGGCTCGGGTGACCTCACAGGAGGCTCGGGTGACCTCACGGGAGGCTCGGGTTGCCTCACCGGAGGCTCAGTTTACCACACAGAAGGTTCAGGTTACCTCATTAGAGGCTCAGTTTGTCTCACCGGAGGCTCAGGTTACCTTATTAGAGGCTCAGGTTGCCTCACTGGAGGCTCAGGTTGCCTCACTGAAGGCTCGGGTTACCTCACAGGAGGCTCAGGTTGCCTCACCGGAGGCTCGGGTTACCTCACCAGATGCTCGAATTACTTCACAGGAGGCTTGGGTTGCCTCACTGGAGGCTCAGGTAATTTAGTTTTCAGTTCTTTTTGTAACCTCAGTGTAGTGAGAGAGTGAGTGTGTATATATGTAGTTCCATGACTGGAAGGCTTGTGAGGGCCTTCACCCACAGTTCCACGGGGATGTCATAAGGCATAACAGTGAATTATCTCAGGACTGAAAATTCTGAGGTGACCAGGCCCAGGTTTATACAGGTACACCTTAGCCAAGACGCTCTGAAACATCCCTCCGGGGATGTGGCCGGGCAGGCATCAGACTGGTCTCCCATCTAGGGGGCACCCATCCTTTGTCTATCAATCCTATAAGTAGTTCTGTCTTTATTGTAAATTCATCAGTTTTGTTAGACTCCTGTTGACTGATATACAGTGGTTTAGACCTGTTACTCTTGAGGAGGATAATATTCTCCATTGGCTAAGTGACAACTGACTTCAAGGAACTCTAATTGAGTTTACATTCCTGGAAATAATTCTATTCTCTTTCCTTTTCTTCTTATTCTATCATTGAGGCCACATTCTTCTTTTTTATCATGTCAGAGAGAAAATTCTGCCCCCGACTACTTGGGTGTAGTTTTTTCTCTGTCTTAGGGAATCAAACTTTAAGAAACTACCAGCCCTCTTTGCCTGTTTAGGGTTAAAAAAGAAAGAAAGAAAGAAAGGAGTAATTGTCTCACTGTCAAAAGAAAAAAGACAGGGAGAGAGAGAGGGAAAGTAGACAGAGAAGAGAGGAGAGAGGAGACAGAGACAAAGAGAAAAAAAAACAGAGGGAGAAGAGAGAGACATAGGGAGAGAGGAATTTAATGCTTTTTAGGGTCCCTGTATCAAGGCGACCAAAAGCTGCAGGGGCGGGGAACTCGCAGCTGGCCCAGCGGCTGCAAGCTCAGTTTTAAACCGACACAAAAAGCGTTTTTTTCTTCCTACACCAGTCGCCAGGCCTGCCCAGCTTTCAGGCAGGCCACACTGCCTCAGGGTGCAGTATTTGCATCCAGAAAAATGACTTTAGAAAAGCTTTCTAACTCTTCGTAACGTAAGTGATCCATTAGCACAGTAGTTAAGGTATAGGGCCTTCAACTGCAAGATTGTTGGTTCAAATCCTCAGTGAAGCCAGTCTTAAATTAGTGAAGTCTCTTGAGGGAAATTCAAAAACTGAAGGAAAAACCAAATGGGGTCATCTAGCTCCCTGCCTTGTACCCTGCTCCAATGCATGACGGTCAACCTCAAGGTTGAGTTTTCAAGCCAATATAGGGTAAAATTAACCCTTTAGAGAACTCCACTCTTTATGTAAACTAGAATGGCCATCTTTTGGAATTGGGTGGCCTGACACTGGGACCTACAACCCAAAAATTACCCAGGCTGTATAGAAAATGGCCATAGGAACTCCTGGACACCCTGACCAGTTTCCATACATTAACCAATGGTTGAATTTAGTCCAACAACCCCCCTCAGTGGCTAAAACACTGCATAAAACAGGCTAGACTTCAGGTCATGTTAGCCGGCCCAAAGAAAGCCCCTTCTGGGCCAGCCATTCTCCCCATCCCAGGGGAGGATCAGGAATTACCTCCACCCTACTTAAGGCCCTCTGAACCAGGGCCTCAGCACCCCCCTGGACAGTACCAATAACCAAACCTCGTCCCCCCTGCACACCCGCAGCAGGGCCCCACACCCACTGGTGGTCCTTTCCCTCCAAGAGGCGCCCCAACAGGAGAAGACAATCGGGGTCACCCATTCTTTGTTCACATCCCCTTCTCGTCAAGTGACTTACACAACTGGAAGGTGGTAGAAATTAAAGAGAGGGCCGAAACACCAAGTGCTAGGACAAGCTTTATTAAGAGCAAGGAAAAAGCTGCCGGGCTGCACCCAAAATTGGCACACAGCACCCATGGCATGGCAAAGGGGATTTTTGTGGCCTGCAAGCCAGCAGATGCATCCAGTGTGAGGGACTGTGCAGGAGGGGAGGGGCTGGGCAACTGCTGAGTTTAACAGTTCCTGGGAGGGGTTCATGCTGGGGAACTGCTAAGATGGTGAGAGGGGGAGGGTTATAAACCGCTGAGATGTAAAGTTCCCCAGGAGGGGATTGTGCTGGGAGGCTGGGGAACTTAAGGTGGTGGCGGGGTTTTACAATGGAGTAAGTTCTGTCAGAAGGCTCAACATATCTGGTTCTCTGAGAAGCCCCAGGCTTTGACAGGGCTCTTAAAATCTGTACTCCAGACTCATCACCCCACTTGGGATGACTGCCAACAATTATTACTGATTCTGTTCATTACAGAGGAAAGAGGCAAAATTAGACAAGAAGCCTTGAAAGCCATCATAGGGCAAGGGCAAGGAACAGTAGGAAAAAAAAAAAACCGGGACAGAATTGAAAAGGTATTTCCCTCTACCCATCCCCAATGGGACCCCAACACCTTGGGGGGTCACGAGGCTGTGAACACTTTTCATTGGTATCTTTTAGAATGGGTTAGAGGAGCAGCCCAAAAGCCCACTAACCTCTCCAAGGTAGGGACTGTAACTCAGGGTCTGCAGGAGTCCCGGCTACCTTCCTTGAGCATCTACAAGATGCACCTACACTCCTATTGACCCTGAGGCTCCAGAAAATCAGTGGGCCATCAATCTGACTTTCGTTTCCCAGTCAACCCCAGATATGAAAAGAAAGTTACAAGAGTTAGAGGGATTCCAGTGAATAAATTTAACTCAATTGCTAGAAATTGCCCAGAAAGTTTTTAATAACAGGGATACTCCTGGAGCCATACAAAACAAAAAAGGTTACTAGGGCAGTAATAGCAGCCCTTCAGAAGACACAAGTCATTCCACGAGGTCAGGGGGCCTTGTAAAAGGGCCCCTGGTGTCCTCGGCCCCTGTTAGTGTGTGTATTGTAAAGAAGAGAAACATTAGAAAAAATGAGTGCCCTGAGAGAAAAGGACGAGTAACCGCTCAGGAAAAGCCACCGAGGGCTATCCTCAATTTAGAAGGTCAAGATTGACAGGGTTGAGGCTCTTATTTACTAAGCCCCCAGGAGCCCAGTGTCACTTTAAGAGTTGGGGACAAACCTGTCAGCTTCTTAGTTGATACCAGGCTGGTGCACTCTGTCCTTAGCCTCTGGGACCACTATCCAGTAAAAAACAATTATCCAGGGGGCCACAGGAAGAACCACAACAAGCCCTTGGACCACCAACCAACTCATTGATCTGGGGAACAGCACCATCACTCACTCCTTCTTAGTCATTCCAGAGTGTCCGTACCCACTCCTAGGATGGACTTACTTCACAAACTTCAAGCAAATATTTCTTTCTGTGAGAGTCAGGCTTGCCTCTCAATTCCTCCTCCCTTGGCATCACGGCTCAAGGCCCCTGACTACGGCCCCAGCCTTGGCCTTGCCAGACATCTCTAAACCCTTCCAGTTGTTTGTGCATGAAAAACAGGGAGTCACTAAGGGGGTGCTCACCCAGACGTTGGGACCATGGTCCTGGCCAGTCACCTACCTTTCAAAAAGACTTGATCCCGTAGCTTCTGGGTGGTCAGCTTGTCGGTGGTTGGTGGCAGCTACAGCCCTGTTAGTCAAGGAGGCAGACAAACTAACCTTGGGGCAGGAGTTAAATTTAGTGGCACCCCACGTGGTGGAGTCACTACTTCGTAGAGCTCTGGGAAAATGGATGCCAAATGCCCGCATAGTTCAATATCAGGCTTTACTTTTGGACCAGCCCCGCATAAAGTTTTTAAAGGCTACCGTTTTAAACCCTGCCATGCTGCTACCAGACAACGAGCCAGAGGAGCCCATATACGACTGCCAACAGACATGGATGTCCTCCACGCTGTTCCACTGGACCTCACTGACATCCCCCTGAAGAACCCAGAGGAGGTAGTATATACGGATGGCAGCAGTTTCATGGTTGACAGTCAGGTATGCCGGGGCAGCCGTAGTCACCCTAGAGTGGGTTGGCTGGGCCCAGGCTCTTCCACATGGAACCTTGGCTCAAAAGGCAGAACTCATAGCTCTGATAAAGGCCTTAGACTGGGCAGAGAAAAAACTGTTAACATCTACATGGATAGCCGGTATGCCTTTGCTACTGCTCATATACGTGGAGCCATTTATAAAGAAAGAGGAAAAAAACATCAAAATACTTACCTCACAGGAAAAAAACATCAAAAATAAAGAAGAAATCCTAGCCCTACTAGAGGCTATATGGAAGCTCAAGGCAGTGGCATTAATACACTGCAAAGGACACCAGAAGGGAGATTCACTAGAGGAGAGGGGAAATAGAGTGACTGACCTGCAAGCCAGACAGGCAGGCCTGGGACCAGAAAAACCTCTGACTCTTCTTGTAACTCTGTTGGCCCCAACCCTGCTCCCTACCCCTACATACTCACCTGATGAAGAAAACTCTACTAAAGAACAAGGGGACACACAATATTCCACAGGATGGTAAATTCTGCCAAACACAAGGAATGTGGTTCCCGAGGCTCTAGTTAAGGACACACACCAGGCCACTCACTTAGGACAGACCAAACTAACTAAGCTGCTAAAAGCCAAATACTACATTCCCCACTTACATGAACTTATCAAGGAAATTACTATTTAGTGTGATGTATGTGCCCGAGTAAATCCAGGAGGGAACAGGTCTAGCAAGGTAAGAGTAAGACTCAGAGGGACTAGCCCTGGAGAGCACTAGGAAGTAAATATCATTGAAATAAAACCCCCAGCAAATGGCTATAAATACCTCCTGGTGTTTATAGATACTTTCGCTGGATGGGTCGAAGCCTCTCCCACTAGGTCCGAGACCGCTTTGGTGGTCAAAAAATAACTATTACAGGACCTTGTTCCTCAGTTCGGCCTCCCTCTAACACTGGGGTTAGACAATAGGCCTGCCGTTACTGTACAAATTTGTCAGGGCCTAGCCAAGGCCCTGGGTATATCCTGAAAATTACACTGTGCCTATCGTCCCCAGAGTTTGGGGCAAGTTGAACGAATGAACCGGACAAAAAACAAAAAAAACAAAAAACCCTGATAAAGTTTATCTTAGAAACTGGTGAAAACTGGGTCAGCCTGTTTCCTTTTGTCCTCTTCCGTGTCCGATGCACATCCTATTATAATGGTTTCCCCACTTTTGAAATCATGTTCGGCAGGCCCTCTCCCTTACTCCCCAGACCTGCAGATACCGTGCATGCTTAAGTCCATAACTATACACTCCTAAGTCCTTACAGCTGCTCCAGTCTGTTCAATCCCAGATACGCCAGCTCATTAAAAACACCCCTCCCACCCCATTGGACCTCGCAGACCAGCTGAGACACCCCTTCCAGCTTGGAGACTCTATCTTTGCTAAAAGATTCACCTCCGGCCTCACTCCCTGTTGGAATGGACCCTACACGGTTATCCTGACCACACCCACCACACTCAAGGTGGATGGACTAATGGCCTGGATTCATCACACCCACGTTAATACTGCCCCACCGGAAGGACAATGGAGCATCAAACACTCATCTCCCGATTCACAAAAGCTAAGACTTGTGCATTCTTCGAGATCACCACCCTTGCCACCATAATCCGTGCTGTAAATCCTTATCATCATCCCTCTACTGGTTGGATTAGACATTGCTAGCTCCACCACAGTTGGAATATCAGCTCTTATAACTGGGAACCAAAATTTTAAAATTCTCTTGCAGCACGTAGATACTAATTTAAGCCACTAGGAAAATTCTATTTCCCAACTCACTGATCAGGTTGAGTCTTTGACTGAAATGGTTCTTCAAAACAGGCAAGGACTAGATTTACTATTCTTAAAACAAGTGGGGATATGTGCTGCCCTTAATGAACAATGTTGCTTCTATGCTAATAGGTCAGGCCTCATCTGAGAGAGCCTCTCCCTGGTCAGACAGAATCTCAAAACCAGAAAACAACTTTGAGAGTCTTCAGAAAGTTGGTATCAAAAAAATGTTTTCCTGGTCCCCTTGGCTCACTTCCCTCCTTAGGGGCCTGGTGGGACCTCTGGCCCTACTCCTACTGGGACTCAGGTTCATAAAATCTAGGGTAGACTCCATAAAATTAATGATATTAAGGTCCCAGTATGAGCCCTTAGAACCAACAAACAACACTAACCTGTTGGAGGAATCAATGATTTAATTCCTGTAAATAAAACAAGGGGAGAATGTGACATGGTAAAAGCCCCATAAAACTGCATACCTCAGCTTTCTGTTGAAACTGCTCTCTGTAACCCCTAATGTGACAGGCAAGCAGTCCAAACCCACACCATCTTGGCCCCTGCAACTTGTAATAGGTAATTAAGGTCTGTGATTTCCACCCTACCCAGACAATGTGTAAACTAATGACCACTTAAGTAACAATTGGAATGTCCAAAGTCCCCTGGCCCTCAGACTGTCCAGAGCCCCTCACCCTCATCTCCACCCAGGAGGTGATTGACAGAATCCCCTGTCCCTCGGAATGTCTGAAACCCCTCATTCCCACCCTCACGCCTCACCCTCACCCCTGAGGTGGTTTTACAGGTATAAAAGGTCTTGACACCCTCCTTTCAGGGCCACGGGTTGGAGAGACGCGAGTCCTCCATGGCCACCGTCAATAAAGACCCTGTAATTTGTCATACTTTTGTCTTGGTGTTGACTTTCTTTTTTTTTTTGAGACGGAGTTTCGTTCTTGTTACCCAGACTGGAGTGCAATGGCGCGATCTCGGCTCACCGCAACCTCTGCCTCCTGGGTTCAGGCAATTCTCCTGCCTCAGCCTCCTGAGTAGCTGGGATTACAGGCACGTGCCACCATACCCAGCTAATTTTTTGTATTAGTAGAGACGGGGTTTCACCATGTTGACCAGGATGGTCTCTATCTCTTGACCTCGTGATCCACCCGCCTCGGCCTCCCAAAGTGCTGGGATTACAGGCGTGAGCCACCGCGCCCGGTGTCTTGGTGTTGACTTTCTATGCTGGCTCCACTACAACACTCTGAATTCTGATGCCTCCTATAAGTATATTATGGTATTGGTCATGTTTCTTTTTGTTTTGTTTTGCTCTTTTGATTATTTCTGTCATTATCATAAAAAACAATTTTCATCCAGGAAGGAATGTGATACATTGGGTTGTGACATTTTAGCTTAACAGTACCTGACAGTATTTTCAAAGCTAAAATATAGAGACTTGAGTCCAAAAGGAATTAACAATGTAGCTCAATATTATCGTTTATAGGAAGAAAGCCAAAAAGTTGTGTGGCTTGCCAAAACTCTGCAACCTTGCTTTGTGTGCACTGACTTGCAGTGTTATTTGTTTTATTTCACAAGGAAAAATAATCACAAACTCACCATTTATGAAAACATATTGTCTCTTGCAAATAAGATGGCGAATTAAGAGAAGAAAAAAAAGAGAGTCTAGAATTGAGTCTTGTACTGTGTGTAATTTTTCATATTACTTAAAAATAGTTTTCCCAATATTGTAATTTCTGCAAGAGGTTTAGAAAAAATTGGGCATGCAAATGAATCGACTATGTCAAAATATGTCATTAAAGATGACACCATTGTTGTTGGCAACCAGCTTATACAGCCTGACAAAGCTCTTTATCCACACTTCTTCTAAAGTCCATGTTCAATAACATTTGATAGATTGGAATTGGCTATTGTGGGAGAATTGCTGCTCCAAAGAATTAGCAAATGCTATCTTATGTCTTTTAAAAATTACCTGTTTTTCCTGCAGAGCTAGTTTGCTATGACACAGCTATTTACAACAATAAAATATAAACATAGAATCAAGGGTTATTACTAAATCTTATATGTAAATCCTTCTATTCAAAATGGTCTTCTTACACAGCTTAAGAAAGTATGTCTATTAAGAGAAGTATCAAATCATAAGTGTGGATATCAATTAGTGCTGCACACTTCTTATTCCAGCAATTTCTACCCAGATTATTGCTGAATAATAAATATAATAAAAAATTAGATTGACTGTAGTCCTTTATAGAAGTTTTGTTCTCAAATAAATAATAAAACCAAAACAAGACTTGGAAAAGTTTTATCCTTTTACATTTTTATTCTTTTAAAATATTTCAGTTTGATTTGGAAGATAATATCATTTCCAATGATCGCTTACTGTAGTGGTATAGGAGTTAAGAAGAAATTACTTAGGCAGAGAGTAAGGTTATGGGATTCCTCACTAAGGTTTCCTTTTAATGAAAAGCAACCCCCACATCATTTTCTTTTCTAACAAAGAGCAGCTGGTAAAATCGAGCTGCAGACATAGATAATTAAGATAGAAGCTTGCACAGGCAAATGCCAGCAGTTGTACCAACAGGCTACCTATGACAAGACCCGATCAAAATGTCAGCTCCATCTTCCATTCTCTTTGCCAGCCAGATGTAGTAAGGAGCAGAGAAGATGGCACTAGCCAAGTAGACAGCCAATTTGCATAACAAGATTAGGCTGGGGCCACCAGCCTTCCCTGTTCACTATGTAAATGTGACACCTGGTGGAACCAATCTGTGGGCCCTATGTAAATCAGATACTGCCTTCTCTAGCCTGCCTATAAAACCTGTTGTGGTCCTCCAAATGCCATCTTTTTTCCCTTTTGGATGGCTCTCTCACACAAGAGAGAGCTGCTCTCCTATTAAGCTTTCCACTCCTTAACCCATCCACATGTGTCTCTGTTGTTAATCTTCTCTATGGCAGATGACAAATCCTAGGTATTTACCCCAGACAATGATGCTGCTTCAGCAGTACATTTTTGAAATCTTGTGTGGCATATTATATGTGCTTTTTTGAAAGAAAATTTTCAGGTGCGTAAGAATTATTTAGTTACAACTTACAAAGTACCACTAATTTGGTTATCATCCTAATCCAATGTTTTAATAAATGCCTTGCTATAAAGTCTAAGTTTTATATTCTTTCATCTGTGGCATGTATATGAATTTATAATTATATATTTACAAAATTCTTAGTCTACATTTTTCTCTTATAGAGTGGGGCTGATTCTGTTTTGCCTATTATTGTATCTCAAGAAGTGACACTTGCCTGACAAAAATAAATATATTTTTTTAAGTTAGTGAATGAACAAAAGAAAAAGTAAAGTACCTTTATAATAGCATTTGAATATTTCTTTCTCTTGAGTGATTTTCTCCCAGTTCAATACCTTGATGATTCCCAAGTTGACCTCTGCTTTGTAATCTCTATATCTTTAATCACGTTACTTCCTCTATTTGGAATGGGTACCCTATACCTAGATTACCTGAGGAATGACATTCATTTTTGAATGTTAGTTCTTTGATTCTCCCTTGATGAAGCAAATCAAAGCCAAATTCACCCCTCTACCATTTGTTTTGTTAGATCTCACTACAAAAACTTAGCAGTAATATGAAGACTAAATTAAGGCAAAAGAGTATTGAATGGTACAAAAAATTGAATCACTTATATTGATTGAGGGATTTAGTTTTTTTATATGTGTCTTTACCTATTTTAATTAACAACTTAAAAATTGGATTGAGCTACTACGTCTTTCTATTTTCTAGCCTGTTTTTCCAGTGCTTTAGCTACTTTAATTATTGCTGATCATTGACCTGAAGCAAAGAAGCAATTTTCTTGTAAAAGTACTAATTACCAACTAAGTGCTTGGTATTTAGGGCATAGAAAGCAAAGAAGAGCAAGAGTTAAGATGCCAATAAAGAGTGTTTAAATTTGTATGCATTTCCTCCTTCAAAGCCCAAATACCAGTTTTTCTTTCATGAAGACTGTATTTACTTTAAATAATTTATAAAAAAAATAGTATGGCAGTATATTACTACGGAGACATATGTTTAGATGTTAGAACAGCACAGAATAAGTAGAACATTTAATTTTTACTCTATTATTGATTAATATAGCCATCATTATTTAGAAGTAAAAATGTAACAGAACTTAAATTATTTTAGTCTAATATTATATAATTTCTGCATACTTTATTACATTATTTTAACCAGTATAAATAAAACCACACAATCTAGAAAAAGGCTATAATTTTCATTGAATTTTCATTCAGAATATATGAAAGGAGGTAATATGCACATGCCTATTATTAGATGTTTATAGAATAAAAAAATATTTTAAAATTATAGATCATGAGTAGTCATTTAACTCTAAATAAAATAATTTTAAAGTTACCAATTAGGATGTTCTATTATTATTCTTGGTATTTGCTGTTATTTTAAAACTGGCATTTCAATATTATATGCTCAATTTCACCTGATTCTTTAGATAGATATTTCTGTCAGAAGCATTTGAACCAGAGCGACCTCATCCTGAATAGGGACTCGGAAAATAAGGCTGGACCTGCTGGTCTGCATTCCGAGATGGCTCAGCATTCTAAGTCACAGGATGAGACAGAAAGTAAGCACAAGACACAGATCATAAAGACCTTGCTGATAAAACACATTGCAGGAAAGAAGCTGGCTAAAATACACCAAAAAGGTGACAACAAGACCTGTAGTTATCCTCACCACTACACTCCTGCCAGAGCCATGACAGTTTACCAATGCCATGGCAACATCAGGAAATTACCCTATATGGTCTAGAAAGGGGAGGTATGAGTAATCCACCCCTTGTTTAGCATATAATCAAGAAATAACCACAGAAATAGGCAACCATCAGCCCTATGGGGTAGTCATTCTTTATTCCTTTACTTTTTTAATAAACTTGCTTCCACTTTGCGGACTCGCCCTGAATTCTTTCTTGTGTGAGATTCAAGTATCCCCTCTTGGGGTCTGGAGTAGGACCCCTTTACAGTAACATTACTATTTTTATTTCAAACTTTCTCTATAATGTCTAACTCATAAGTGGTCCACTTGAGGATTGGTAAAAAGAATTTACCAACAACATTATAGGCTTGAAAAAGGAAAGTTTATTAGAAAGGAAGAATGCTTCAAGAGGGTTCGGGGGAATCTCAGCCTGAGGATTAAGGTATTGTGGTGGATTTTCCTTAGGAGCATTTATGAATTTTAAGGCAGGAGCTTAGAGTTGTAAAATGAGTTTTGGCATGGCATTCCAGAGATGTATATAAATTTTAGCTACTTATAAAACTTATAAAAGTTGAAAGATGCTTGGAATCAGATGCCAACTTGAGATACTAGGGAAGTTTAATTACTGCTAAAATTTCCAGACGAGGCATTTAGCCCTGGATGGCCTGTTTGATGGTCACCAGATGTTCTTTGCTCCCTTCTAAATTTCTCAAATAAGGAGTTTTTGTGACCGGGGTCTGTTCAGTGGTCACCAGGTGATTTCCACTTTCCTCAGTCTTAAAGCAATTTTTTTCTTACCTTTTGAGAGGTACCATGTTTGTGTTGTTTTCATATTTCTGTCATATTTCTAAAGCCTAATCAGCCAAAGAACACTAGACATAAGACTTACTTTGACAGGGTCAGATTTATTAATTTGATGTAGCAAAGATAGGTACTTCATGGAACTGCAACCGGATTTGCAGCTTGGGCTCCAAGCTCAGGTTCTTGGCTTCCCTTGCTCAAAAAACTGAGCAGAGAGCCTTAGATCTAAGGTGAGTGTTCCAGCTCCAAACAAGAGTTCATGGACCGAGAGAGTGAGCACCAATGCAGTGTATTGAGCAAGCAAAAGTAAAAGCTTCCACAGCATGGAAGGGAGGAAGGGGGCCCGAGAGGGTTGTTATTGATGGTTAGGGCTGCCTGGGCTTATATCCCCAAGTAATTCTGAGTTGCTGAGTGTTTGTCCCCTAGTTCTGTGTGGGGAGAGGACTTGTGACCATGAGTCACCTAATCTGTCCTTCTGGTGGTGGTTTCCTAGTTTCTATTGAACTTGCAAGCCATATTGGAATGTGGTTGAAGCTTTTCCCATGTTAGGATTTCCAAAAGTTTCCCCATTGACTCAAAAGGGTTTATTCCATCAGGACTATGTATTGCTGCCTCACAAGAGTGGGAGAGAAGTGTCTTTCATAAGGTATATGGGCTTGTGCTGATAAGATTCCAAGGACAGTCTAAGAGAAACAGACTAGACTGAACTGTGTTTCTGAGACAGAATTAGAAGTGGGTAATAATTAAAAATTGGGTGATGTTGTGACATGTAGGCAATTTACCTGTTGGGTTTTTCTACCAGTGTATGAATAGGGTTCTGGGACATCATTGGTGTGAAAAAAGTTATCAATTAAAGAGGGAATACCCATGGTGTTTTACAACTAATGCACCATATTGGGAGAAACACCTTTTTAAGTTAATAGTGTCTTATATGTGTCTGTTCTCTCAGGCTAATTAATGTCAAGGCTACTTTTCTTTCATTAGTACAAGTTGATTTTCACTCTTTCAGTACTTCACAGGTTTTTAAACTCTTTCATTAACAACATCCTAAGTTACCGATATTCTTATATAGATTTATGTAACCAAGTCATTCATTATTTTTCTTAAAGACAACTTCCCTGTATTCATGGATTTTCCCCTTACATTTATTTTGGTCTTAATGTAGTGAAGTTCTTCATGTATTCTAAATTCAAAGCTATGGGAGATTGTTTTGTGAGCATCTCCTTCTACACTGCGATTTGGCTCAGTTTTTTTCACTTTCTTAATAATATCTTTCAAAGATTTCTTACATTTAATGTTGTTCATTTTTAGTTTTCAAGCATTTGTGACCTCTTTATGTAACTTTTTCTACATCAGTCTTTTCTATGGTGCTCTTTCAGATTATCTTCTAAAATCTTTATGGATTTCACCACTATAGGGAAGAGTTATTTAGTAAACACTTTCCTGATCTAATGCATGGCAGAGGAGTGTCTATATATAGAGAGAGACACTTGAAGACACACACACACACACATATATATATATATATATATATATATATATATATATATATACTTGAAGTCTGCAAGAGTGACTTTAATTTGTAAATATATTTTTTTCAAATGATTTTCTTTAGATTTTTAAAATATACCCTTCTATGCCATGTTATACCTACTTGATTTTGGTTGTTGTTATTGTTTGTCAAACAGTTTCAAATTCTTTACCCAAAGGGTATCCTCTTATTCAATGAGAATATAATAATCTTTTTTTTTTTTTTTTTTTTTTTGAGACGGAGTTTCACTCTTGTTACCCAGGCTGGAGTGCAATGGCGCGATCTGGGCTCACCGCAACCTCTGCCTCCTGGGTTCAGGCAATTCTCCTACCTCAGCCTCCTGAGTAGCTGGGACTACAGGCGCGCGCCACCATGCCTGGCTAATTTTTTTTTTTTGTATTTTTAGTAGAGACGGGGTTTCACCACGTTGACCAGGATGGTCTCGATCTCTTGACCTTGTGATCCACCCGCCTCGGCCTCCCAAAATGCTAGGATTACAGGCGTGAGCCACCGCGCCCGGCCAATTATCTATTGATTAATTAAATTTCAAAATACTGGATGAATATGAATATAACTCTATATTGAAGCAGGATTAGTCTCAAGAAACAGACCTCTCAGACACAGAACTAGGAAGGAAGAAGTGTTTTCTTAAAGCCCGGGAGTGAGGTGACATGTTTTGTCTAACTGCCAAGCTCGCTTAACAAAGAGAAGCTCTGCTTTTATATAGGCCTACACTTTAGATATTACATGTGAAAGGATCTTAGGTTTACAGCCTTAGAAATTACAAGTGAAAGGGTCTTGGGTTTACAGTTTTAGAAATTACATGTGAAAGGGTCGTGGTGGATGGAGGAGCATGGTGGGGGTTTGATCTTGTTTAAGTAAAAAACGATGTCTTCTGGAGAGATTCTCCCATACCATGCCTGCTATTTACAGGAAGGTAATTTAGGAGGCGCCAGTAGGCCAGCCTTTTCTTCTATTGAAATGCAGTGTGGAAGTCAAGGGGGAGGTGATCCTAGATGCCTGGGTCTCCTTTCTCAACATAGCAGGTTCAAGGTGTCAGAAATTTTTCTTCATGATGATATTATGCCAGGTGGAATTCCAGGGTTTTCTAATCTGTAAATAAATATGCAGTCACATTAACAGTAATACTTATGTAATATTGAAACAATGCCTTCATACATAATGCAAAGTCATACCCCAAATGATTCTATTTGTATTTTATGGCTTTAGGAGTGATAGTTTGTCTTACATGAGAAGAAACCAGTTTCCTTAAATGATTCTGACCAACACATTTTTAGGAAAGTTTTATTCTTATAAACTATTTGCAGAAGTTTGTTTTTATTTTCTTCTTCCACTGTTGTTTTACTATATTTGACAAAATAAATTGAAGAGATACATATCAAATTCTAATTTCTGAAAATATAGCACACATCTTCACTTCTGTAATTCATTAGATTTAAAAAATAAAGCATCTCATGTAACTGCACACATTCATACATACATACATAAACACACACACAGAAAATTAATTGACCTGAAAACGTTGTAGAAGGCTTTAGCTGTTTTTGTTGTTACAAGCATGTAATATATGCACTTGTTTAAACATGAGGACCAGTATTTCATTCATATATTTAAGTAACAAAGTGCTTTTGGGTCTTTCCGTAATTAATTTTGTAGAAAATTGGAAGTGAAATTTATAATTCATTAGATGAGTAGTTTTTTGTTTTGTTTTGTTTTGTTTTGTTTTGTTTTGTTTTGTTTGAGATGGAGTTACGCTCTTGTTGCACAGGCTGGAGTGCAATGGTGCTTTCTCCACTCACTGCAACCTCCGCCTCCTGGGTTCAAGCGATTCTCCTGTCTGCCTCCCAAGTAGCTGGGATTACAGGCATGTGCCACCACATCCAGCTAATTTTTTGTATTTTTAGTAGAGATAGGGTTTCGCCATGTTGGCCAGGATGGTCTTGATCTCTTGACCTCGTGATCTAACCGTCTCGGCCTCCCAAAGTGCTAGGATTACAGGCATGAGCCACCTAGCCTGGCCTTGTTTTTTTGTTGTTGTTGTTGTTGTTTAATTGAGACAGAATCTCACTCTGTTGCCCAGGCTAGAGTGCAGTGGTACCATCTCAGCCCACTGCAACCTCTGCCTCTTGGGTTCAAGCGATTTTTCTGCCTCAGCCTCCTGAGTAGCCGAGATTACAGGCACCCACCACCACACTCAGCTAATCTTTGTATTTTGTTTAGTAGAGACAGAGTTTCACCATGTTGGCCATGCTGGTCTCAAAATCCTGACTTTAAGAGATCCACCCACCTCTGTCTCCCAAAGTGCTGGGATTACAGGCATGAGCCACCACACCTGGCCAATGAGTAGCATTTTTAGACCAACTCATTAACTTAAAACAACTAGAAAATCTGGAAAACTGAATACTAAATAAATTAATATGTCTGTCTATGGGTATCAGGGATATGCATAAGCAGCAAATTCTTGATGGTCCAAAAACCCAGGAAATAAATAAAACTCTGAGATGGAAGCCTAGCACTAAGCATAACTTTTCTTTGAGGTATTTTCATTTTAAAAGCTGAGGTTTATCAGCTCAGATAACAAGCTGAGCATTTATCAAACTCATTAGGAATGAAAGTAAAATGGCAATTCAGGACCTCTCAAGAAATGGAGACTGTATAAATGTCCCAATGCTTTCACTTTGGATCCTTGAAATCAAATCAAATGTTGGAGTAAAAGCAACCAGGAAAAGACCACCTTCAAAGGCAAAGAAACCCGTGTTTGAATCGTTAAACAATGGATTGACTTAGGGTGATCTTTATAGACAGAATTATACCTAGTTTCCAACATACTATGGAAACTAACAAACAAAAGTAGACAAAACACATAAGACTTGACTGAAAAATAGGAAGTATGCTATTTGATCATGTTAAAAAGGCAATAAATATATTTACCTGTAGATAAGAAACATATGAGGAAAATTCTGAAGTAGTAAGAAGAAAATATTTAAACAGAAACTCAAACATAAAGACAGAAAATAAAGAAATTTTTGGAACTTATAGATTAATAAGTCTAACATGCATAATTAAAATATTAGATAAAAGAGAGAGAAAATATAGTGCAAACAATTTTTGAAAAGGCAATGTTAGAGTTATCAAGGTAGGCAAAAACTGAAGACACTGTTCCAAGAATATCAATTACTCAAATGTCTTAAGATCTTATGATAAAAAGAAAACCATGCATAGACATGGCATAGTAAAACTGCTGAAAACCATAGACAACAAAGGACATTTTAAAGGAAGCCATAGACTAAAGATAGTAATTATACTATAGACAACAGATACCTCACAGATATAGTGGAATCAAGAAGAATATGAAATAAGTATACTGTGACAAAAGAAAATTGAAAATTAATAATTTTATTAAAAATAAAACTACCTATCAAAAACTGCCAATAGTGCTCACACACTAAACGAAATGCTAATGGTTTTCAGGCAGAAAAAAGAAAAATGGTGTCAGATGGCATTCTGGAGATTCAGGAAAGAACAAAGAATAAATGAAAATGAAATATACTAGCAAATCTCCATTACTGTTGACTATTTAAAAATTGCAATAATATATCTTGTAAGGTCCCAAACATGCCTAAAATTAAATAAACAATAAAGTTTATAATATGGTGAAAAATAAATGGACTTAAAGCATTATAAGATCTTTGCATTTTCTGGGATGTAAAATGGACTCTCATTGACTTATGATATGATCTGTATGGAAACTACTATAACTCCTACAATATTCAACTTATAAACTATTAGAGAAGAAAACTAAAATAAAAATAAAATAAAATAATAAAAATGGAAAGCAGATATTGAATTGACATATTATGAACTGAATTTGTCAGTTTTATAATTAAATGTCAACGGAATAAACATTCCATTAAAAGATACAAATTGATAACAATTGATAAAAGATAATAATATGCTGCTTAATACATGCTATCTTAAATACAGTAAAACAGAAATATTAAAAACAAAAGAAGGAAAAGTTATACCTGACAATCATTAATTACAGTAAGTATAACTGTGTGCATAAAAAGCAAGACTGATTTTTAAGATAAGAATTATTAGTCCAGAAAAAGGGACATTTCATAAATATAGAAGAATAAATCTGCCTGTTAATTATTCCAAATTTGGGATAATTGATATAATGACTCTAAAATATGTAAATATAAATTTAATTTGATATTTAATTAATAAAGGAGTAGACTTATTCACAATGGGATGTTTTATTACACTACTTTAAGTAAGTGATAGACAATTAACAAAAAAGTAATGATATAGAAAATTAAACAACATAGTTATAAAATAGACTTTGTAGACATATATAAAATGCAACACATAATCACTTCAGAATGAAAATTTGATTGAGGTACACAAAAATTGCACAAATTCATATTTATATGCTATATCTATATATTTCAAATAACTTAAATCATGTTGAATATGGTATCAGATTACAATAAAATTAAATTAGATTTTTTTTTTAAAAAAAAGAATAAAGCACTTGAAAATCTCCAGATGATTGAAAATTAGGAAATAAATTTGTAAGTAGGCAATAGGACAAAGAATAAATAACAAAGGAATTTAAGATATGTTGTATGATAAATGATTTTAAAAACATTGTAAACCAAGTTTATCAGATGCATTTAAGCAAGAACTAATGGGAAAATATATTTTAGAATAAGAAAGTTTAATAGGAATGATTTACTACAGGGTTGGGAAATTATGACCCACAGGCAAATATGGTTCACTGCTCTTTATGAAAATACAGTTTTATGGAAACAAAACCACTCATTCATTAGTCTATGAATACAATACACTACACTCACAAAGTTTGAGAATTTAGACAGAGACTGTATAGCCCACAGAGACCAAAATATTTCCTATATTGTTCTTAAAGAAAAAGTTTATCAACCCTGATCTATCTCAATAAATTATTAAAGCATCAATGAAATAAGGTAATGTGAGATTAAAATAATGAAAAAAAATGATAAAAAATTAATAAAACATAAAACTATCATTCAATAGAAGATGTCAAAGACAAAATATGTTTTTGGAAAAATATTAGTATAACAAATAACTATATGACAAGACTGAATAAGAAAAAAAGAACATGCAAAAAACGAGCATTAGGCATTAATTGAAAATAACCTACAGACACTAATAATTTTAAAAGGTGATAGGAGGGTACTAAGGATGACATTAAAGTTTAGGTAAATTTGGATAAATCAAACAATTGCCAAATTTACTAAAGCTAACAAGAGGAAAATATATATTACATTGAATTTGTTTTATAATGCTTAATTTAGACTCTGGAATTAGACATTTTTCCACAAACAAAACTGCAAATATTGATGATTTTCATTACTAATGAATTCTATCCAATATTTAAGTAAAGGGTAAATAACTTTCTTATAAAAAATAGCTCAGAAAAGAGCACATTCTAATACATTTATGAGAGCAGCATCACTTTGATAACAAAATCTGACCAGAATATTGTAATCATACTTACAATAACAGCAAATTCCTAAGAAAACATAGGTATTCTAAATAACCACATGATCATATTCTGAATAATACATTACAAGAAATAGAGCTAATTCCAAAAAGCAAAATAGGTTTAACATCCAAATATCAGTTCAAATCCTACATTAATAGAAGATAAAAGATTATTTATACCATCGTCTCAGTGGTCAGAACAAAAGCATTTGATATAATTCTAATATTCATTTATAACAAATTCTAGTATTAAACTAAAAATAAAAAGCTTCCTCAGTCTGATAAAAGTAATTTAAAAATTTATAGAAAACATCATACTTAAAGATGAAACGTAGCTTTCTCTCTGAGATAGGAATGAGGTCAATATATTTACTATCACAGCTTTTATTCAACTTTCTTGCATAAGATTTGTCATATGCAATATGGAAAAAAATAAGCACATAAAAATTTTCAAAAAGAGATATAATTGGAATTTTGTAAAATAAAATGCCATGCATGTATATATATGTACATGTGTGCATATATATGTGCATGTGTGTGTATATATAAAAGATCTTGATGTTTGTATAAAAATAAGATGAAAATTAAACAGCATATTAAAAGTGGGGTTAGATAATGTAATATTTACTAGATTTAGATTTGTAAACTGAAGGGTAATTATTGCAAATATTAATTATATCTCTGTGAACTAGTAGGAATAACAAAAGGAAATAACTGTCTTTTATTCATTTAAATTTCTTAGAATTTATTGACAGAGGATGCGATGGGCTAAATTGTATGTCCCTCAAAATTTATGTGTTGATCCCAGTACCTAACAATATTTAAAGTAAGTTAAAGTTAGGCCATTTGGATGGGTCCTAATTTTATGTCCCTAGTGTCCTTATAAAAAAGAAAGACACTGGACACACAGAAGACACCAGGTTGTATACACAGAGAAACAATCATCTGAGTACACAGCTAGAAGGCAATGATCTGCAAGTCCAGGAGAAAGGTCTCAGAAGCCAGATCTGCTGACACTGTGATCTTGTACTTCTAGCCTCCAGTCTTCAGTATTTTGTTATTGCAGTCTTAGCAAACTAAGACAGAGAAGTACTTAGAAAATAGACTTTCAAAAATTTTGTATGTGACTCTGTAATGAAGAGAGTGAGAAGGGACTGAAGTTAAGACAGTGGGAAGAAAAGGGTCTACCAATCTTCAAAGTCAAAATAGATATCCTGGAGAGTAGTTGGGTAACAAAGCTCAATCATTAAAAGTCCAATTTATATGGCTTAATATGAGAAATTCTACTCTGAGAAAATGCAAAATATCTGTAATAAAGAAACTCTCTACTGACTCTTCTGGTCTCCTTAGAGTACCATTTTGCCTTTGTTTAATTTTACTTTGAATTTTAATTTCTCCACTTGTATTTTCACACTTCAAAATATGGAATTGATGTACTGAGGAACCTCATTGGGATTCCTGTAACAGTTTCTTGCTTATGGAAAAGGCTCTAGAGTCCTAAATCTTCAGCCTATTTAAATGGAAGATTATATATCTACTCTATGAGAGTTGACATGCAAATTGAATGAGGAACTATACTTGATTAAGACAGCATTGCCAAAAAAACTCCAAGCAATTCATGACCTTCCATATGCATCCTTCTCCCCAGACAAGCAAGGTCCTTAAATACTTCACTCACCGTAACTCATGAGAACAGTCTTTCTTGGTCACATCCACACGTGAATTTAAAGGTCACAAATTCAAGAAAAATCACTTGTAACAAGTTCCTTCAGGAATTGCTTTATAAGATGGAGAGTGAGGACAGTGGTTCTTTTGTGAAAAGAACAAAGCTCTTTGCCCTTGCCTGTTATTTTGAGAAGCCTATGGCCAACCTGCTTTGAAATCCCACTGTGCTCTTGACACAGTAATTCAAGCTGTTATGAGCCAGATGTACATCTTTTCAGAAGGGGAAATCAACTGAATGATGGAAAACCTGGCTGAAGTTGGGTGATTACCCAGTTCTTTCTGTCAGGAGGAAGAAATTTGGAAACAAGAATAGGATTTTACCCTAGAGGTACAGAAGACAGCACAGGAATCATGCTTTCTTGCTTTGGATAAGCTCCAAGTTTTCTGTTAAGTTCAATATTTCCATCTCTCATGCACACTTAACAGTCAGCTCCCAACTTTAAATTATTTACGTTAGGATAAATTAAATAAGGGCAAGGATATATAAAATAGGAAAGTAAGCCAGAATATCTCATAAGTTATTTGTAAACTTAATGGAAACATACATGTCCTTAAATAAGAGGAAGAAATTGACTTAGTTACAGTATATGGTTTCTACAAATAAGCTCCAAAGAGGATTCCTGAGAGTAAAGCCAGTAGAATATTACATATTATGTGTCATCTAATTTGTGTGTATTCACAGAATAATCTAATTTTGGTTCTACAATTATTAAGTAAAAATAAACACTGTACTAGAAGCCAAGCATGTTTTTCCTAGGCTCAAATGGTGTTGTAAAAATGAGAAATTTATTTAATGCATTTTGTGTTATAGACACTATAGTGAGAGAACAAAGATCATAACCTTTAAAATTTTCCACAGGTTTAATATTCTAAATTGATTCCCTTTGTTTTTTCTTCAAATTGAAAGTCCATTTTTTGTAATCAACATTATACTCCATGCATTAAGGAAAACTTGCAGGTTTGTATATTGAAATACTAGTGTCTATGTGGTGATGTGTGTGTTTGAGAGAATATAGCCCTTTTTTAAAAAAGTAAATAATCACTCTTCTCTCACAGATTTGGTGCTGTGGGATAATACTCTCAATCAGGGCATCTCTTGAAGAAGTAGTTGTCTCTTTCATGTAAGTAGTTCAAAAAAAGGGAAAGTGGAATAGCTGCTCCCAAAGAAGAGGGCACTGCACACATCATTCAAATTGATGCTAATTCCTCTAGAGTGATCAGTTGAAGTGCTAATGAGGCAGGCTCATAGCCTCTGGCCTAAATGTTCTGATCTTTGCTTTCTCTTTTAGTATTGCACTAACTCTACAGTGCAAAATGAAAGTTATAGCTAAGGTCCTTCTAAGCAGTATGTATTTTTCACAGAACAACTTACTACAGGAAATTATAACAAAGGGAGGAAAAAACCTTCTATAATGCACAAGTACCCTTTTTCTTATTTTAATTACTAAGATAAGTGACCATCTTTCTAGAAAGCCTCCTAGATAAGTCATATCTACAAGTTCTTGGGTGAAATTATGTCTTAAGAACTAAAACCTCCTAAGCTTATTGATACAGTTTTTGTTGTCATAAGGGTGGTTTTTGAATGTAGAAAGTCTGTTCAGGAATTTAAGTAGTATTCAATTTTTGAAAGTTTGTTTCAAAACTTGACTTCTTTTGTAGGTTTTGACATTCAGCTTGCAAATCTTAGCAGAGTGTACACTAGTCTAGCATATTTTAATAAACTTTGACATTGAATAATTTTATTCTCACCTATAAATTAACTTCAAAACTTCTGTTTAAATATGTAAACAGAATTTGCATATTTATTTGAATTATTCTTTAGAATTTAATTTTCAGATACACCAATTCTCTGATAACTTAAATAAGTTTTATAAATATAAATACATATAATTTGAAACTACAGTGAACCTAAAATTCTTTTAAATGTTGCAGAATCATGAATACATTTTAAAGATTTTAAGACAAAATACAATGTTAAGTTAGTTACTCCATTACATATCTTAAATTTAGGTTACAAAGCAGTTATTCTAAAGGACCAAATTCTCTTAAACATACAAGAGTATGTGATTGCATATTTACTGTAAGCAAAAAGTATCTGAGACAGTTCTCAATCAATTCAGAAAGTTTATTTCTCTAAGGTTAAGAATACACCTGTGACAGAGCCTCAGGAAGTCCTGAAGAAATGCATGGAAGGTGGTTGGGGCACAGCTGATTTCATACATTTTAGGGAGACATGATATATCAATCAATATATGTAAAATTCAATGTTGGTTCAGTCCAGGAGGTGGGAAAACTTGAAGCACGGAAAGGCCTTCCAGGTCATGGGAAGATAAGAGACAAACTGTTGTATTTTTTTGAGTTTCTGATTAGTCTTTCAATGAATGCACAATCTACAGAAATAATTACTTACACCTTGGCCTGGCTTAGTGAAACAAAAGGGAAAGAAAAAAAAAGTATGTATTTATCTCATTTGGGCAGAAGGATTACTTTGAATTCTGCCTGTCTTTTTGTTCACAAGGAATTTCTTTGTGGGCAAATTGTTAGGGAGATTTTGTAGCTTTATTATTATTTTTAATCTCTGTAACTGTCTTATTTTTAAAATAAAATGGAAGGTAGGTTTGCCCACACAGTTCTCAATTTGACTTTTCCCTTTGGCTTGATTATTTTAGGGTCCCAAGATTTTTCTTTCACATTGTTCTCTAACTTTGGTTTCACTGTTTATAGCTTCCTATTATGCATATATTGGTTTCTCTTTGTTTATTCTCTATATTTACTACTTTCTCTACAATTATTTTAACCTCATTTTAAATGTGGGTTTTTTCCATATTTTTATTCTACATTTTTGATATGGTATTTTATGTAGAGTTAATTACTCTTGTTTTAGTCATATTTCAAACAGTATTTCTAAACTGATTTTTCTCTTTCATTTCCAATTTATTTTTGGCCTTTGAATGCTCTGTCCTCAAGTCTTTCTTTTGTCAAATCATCTCATTTTTGAGTTTTAAAAATTATAATACATATTTAAGTTTTATATAAAAACTTTTTAAACTACATTAAAACATTACAGATTTATCTTTTGTGAGTACATAGTTTCTTTGTGATTTCTTATTTATAAGGCAATTATTCTGTTTTATATTCTATTTTATATTTATATAAAGTTTGATTTTAATAATTTTCTTTATGTCATATTTAGATGAGGTACATATTTCTTTTTTTATTTTTTTATTGCATTTTAGGTTTTGGGGTACATGTGAAAAACATACAAGGTTGTTGCATAGGTGCATACGTGGCAGTATGATTTGCTGCCTCCCTCCCCTTCACCTATATCTGGCATTTCTCCCCATGCTATCCCTCCCTAATTCCCCACCCCCCTGCTATCCCCCCTCCCCCCCAACAGACCCCCGTGTATAGTGCTCCCCTCCCTGTGTCCATGTGTTCTCCTTGTTGAACACCCGCCTATGAGTGAGAACATGCGGTGTTTGATTTTGTGTTCTTGTGTCAGTTTGCTGAGAATGATGTTTTCCAGGTTCATCCATGTCCCTACGAAGGATGTGAACTCCTCGTTTTTAATGGCTGCATAATATTCCATGGTGTATATGTGCCACATTTTTCCTGTACAGTCTATCATCGATGGGCATTTGGGCTGGTTCCAGGTCTTTGCTATTGTAAACTGTGCTTCAATGAACATTCGTGTGCATGTGTCCTTATAGTAGAACGATTTATAATCCTTTGGATATATGCCCAGTAATGGGATTGCTGGGTCAAATGGAATTTCTATTTCTAGGTCCTTGAGGAATTGCCACACTGTTTTCCACAGTGGTTGAACTAACTTACACTCCCACCAACAGTGTAAAAGTGTTCCTATTTCTGCACATCCTCTCCAGCATCTCTTTTCTCCAGATTTTTTAATGATCGCCATTCTAACTGGCGTGAGATGATATCTCAATGTAGTTTTGATTTGCATTTCTCTAATGACCAGTGATGATGAGCATTTTGTCATATGTTTGTTGGCCTCATGTATGTCTTCTTTTGTAAAGTATCTGTTCATATCCTTCGCCCATTTTTGAATGGGCTTGTTTGTTTTTTTCTTGTAAATCTTTTTTAGCTCATTGTAAATTCTGGATATCATCCCTTTGTCAGACGGGTAGGCTGCAAAAATTTTTTCCCATTCTGTTGGTTGCCGTTTCACTCTATTGACTGTCTCTTTTGCCGTGCAAAAGCTGTGGAGTTTGATTAGGTCCCATTTGTCTATTTTGGCTTTTGTTACCAACGCTTTTGGTGTTTTGGTCATAAAGTCCTTGCCTACGCCTATGTCCTGAATGGTTTTGCCTAGGTTTCCTTCTAATGTTTTTATAGTGTTACATCTTATGTTTAAGTCTTTAATCCATCTGGAGTCAATTTTAGTGTAAGGTGCCAGGAAGGGGTCGAGTTTCTGCTTTCTGCATATGGCTAGCCAGTTTTCCCAACACCACTTATTGAACAGGGAATCCTTTCCCCATTGCTTGTTTTTTTCAGGTTTGTCAAAGATTGGGTGGTTGTAGATATGTTGTGTCACCTCCAATGCCTCTGTTCTGTTCCATTGGTCTATATCTCTGTTTTGGTACCAGTACCATGCTGTTTTGATTACTGTAGCCTTGTAGTAGAGTTTGATATCCGGTAGTGTGATGCCTCCTGCTTTGTTCTTTTTGCTTAGAATTGACTTGGCTATGCGGGCTCTCTTTTGGTTCCATATGAAGTTTAAGGTGGTTTTTTCCAGTTCTGTGAGGAAGGTCATTGGTAGCTTGATGGGGATAGCGTTGAATCTGTAAATTACTTTGGGCAGTATGGCCATTTTCACTATATTAATTCTTCCTAACCATGAACATGGAATGTTTCTCCATCTGTTTGTGTCCTCTCTTATTTCGTTGAGCAGTGGTTTGTAGTTCTCCTTGAACAGGTCCTTTACATTCCTTGTTAGTTGTATTCCTAGGTATTTTATTCTCTTTGTAGCAATTGTGATTCTTGATTTGGCTCTCTTTAACTCTGTTATTGGTGTATAGGAATGCTTGTGATTTTTGCACATTGATTTTGTATCCTGAGACTTTGCTGAAGTTGCTTATCAGTTTCAGGAGATTTTGGGCTGAGGTGATAGGGTCTTCTAGATATACAATCATGTCGTCTGCAAATAGAGACAATTTGACTTCTTCCTTTCCTAATTGAATACCCTTTATTTCTTTTTCTTGCCTGATTGCTCTGGCTAGAACTTCCAGTACTATATTGAATAGGAGTGGTGAGAGAGGGCATCCTTGTCTAGTGCCAGATTTCAAAGGGAATGCTTCCAGTTTTTGCCCATTCATTATGATATTGGCTGTCGGTTTGTCATAAATAGCTTTTATTATTTTGAGATATGTTCCGTCGATACCTAGTTTATTGAGAGTTTTTAGCATAAAGGGCTGTTGAATTTTGTCTAAGGCCTTCTCTGCATCAATTGAGATAATCACGTGGTTTTTGTTTTTGGTTCTGTTTATGTGGTGAATTATGTTTATAGACTTGCGTATATTGAACCAGCCTTGCATCCCAGGATGAATCCTACTTGATCATGGTGGATAAGCTTTTTGATGTGCTGTTGTAATCGGCTTGTCAGTATTTTATTGAAGATTTTTGCATCTATGTTCATCATGGATATTGGCCTGTAGTTTTCTTTTCTTGTTGAGTCTCTGCCGGGTTTTGGTATTAGGATGATGTTGGTCTCATAAAATGATTTGGGAAGGATTCCCTCTTTTTGGATTATTTGGAATAGTTGCAGTAGGAATGGTACCAGTTCCTCTTTGTATGTCTGGTAGAATTCAGCTGTGAAACCATCTGGGCCTGGGCTTTTTTTGGGTGGTAGGCTCTTAATTGCTGCCTCAACTTCAGACCTTGTTATTGGTCTATTCAGGGTTTCGACTTCTTCCTGGTTTAGGCATGGGAGGAGGCTACTGTCCAGGAATTTATCCATTTCTTCCAGGTTTTCTAATTTATGTGCATAGAGTTGTTTTTAATAATCTCTGATGATGGTTTGAATTTCTGTGGCATCTGTGGTGATATCCCCTTTATCATTTTTTATTGCATCTATTTGGTTATTCTCTCTTTTCTTTTTTATTAGTCTGGCTAGTGGTCTGTCTATTTTGTTGATCTTTTCAAAAAACCAGCTCCTGGATTTATTGATTTTTTGTAGGGTTTTTCGTGTCTCTATCTCCTTCAATTCTGCTTTGATCTTAGTTATTTCTTGTCCTCTGCTAGGTTTTGAGTTTTTTTGATCTTGCTCCTCTAGCTCTTTCAATTTTGATGATAGGGTGTCAATTTTAGTTCTCTCCTTTCTTCTCATGTGGGCACTTATTGCTATATATTTTCCTCTAGAGACTGCTTTAAATGTGTCCCAGAGATTCTGGTATGTGGTGTCTTCGTTCTCATTGCTTTCGAAGAACATCTTTATTTCTGCCTTCATTTCAGTGTTTATCCAGTCAACATTCAGGAGAAAGTTGTTCAATTTCCATGAGGCTGTGCGGTTCTGGGTTGGCTTCTGAATTCTGAGTTCTAACTTGATTGCACTGTGGTCTGAGAGACTGTTTGTTATGGTTTCCGTTCTTTTGCATTTGCTGAGGAGTGATTTACTTCCAATTATGTGGTCAATTTTAGAGTAGGTGTGATGTGGTGCTGAGAAGAATGTATATTCTGTGGATTTGGGGTGGAGAGTTCTGTAAATGTCTATTAGGTTTGCTTGTTCCAGGTCTGAGTTCAAGTCCGGGATATCCTTATTAATTTTCTGTCTCGTTGATCTGTCTAATATTGACAATGGTGTGTTGAAGTCTCCCACTATTAATGTGTGGGAGTCTAAGCCTCTTTTCAAGTCTTTAAGAACTTGTCTTATGTATCTGGGTGCTCCTGTATTAGGTGCATATATATTTAGGATCGTTAGCTCTTCTTGTTGCATTGATCCTTTTACCATTATGTAGTGTCCTTCTTTGTCTCTTTTGATCTTTGTTGCTTTAAAGTCTATTTTATCAGAGATGAGAATTGCAACTCCTGCTTTTTTTTTTTTTTTGCTCTCCATTTGCTTGGTAAATCTTCCTCCATCCCTTTATTTTGAGCCTTTGTGTATCCTTGCATGTGAGGTGGGTTTCCTGGATACAGCACACTGATGGGTTTTGGCTTTTTATCCAATTTGCCAGTCTGTGTCTTTTGATTGGGGCATTTAGTCCATTTACATTTAGGGTTAATATTGTTATGTGTGAGTTTGCTCCTGTCATTTTGATGCTAGCTGGCTGTTTTGCCCATTGGTTGATGCAGATTCTTCATTGTATTGCTGCTCTTTACCATTTCGTGCATTTTTGGAGTGGCTGGTGCTGGTTGTTTTTTTCTATGTGTAGTGTCTCCTTCAGGAGCTCTTGTAAAGCTGGTCTGGTGGTGATGAAATCTGTAAGTACTTGCTTGTTCACAAAGGATTTCATTTTTCCTTCACTTATGAAGCTTAGTTTGGCTGGATATGAAATTCTGGGTTGAAAGTTCTTTTCTTTAAGGATGTTGAATATCAGCCCCCACTCTCTTCTGGCCTGTAGGGTTTCTGCTGAGAGATCTGCTGTGAGTCTGATGGGTTTCCCTTTGTGGGTAACCCGACCTTTCTCTCTAGCTGCCCTTAGTATTTTCTCCTTCATTTCAACCCTGATGAATCTGATGATTATGTGCCTTGGGGTTGCCCTTCTAGAGGAATATCTTTGTGGTGTTCTCTGTATTTCCTGGACTTGAATATTGGCCTGCCTTGCTAGGTTGGGGAAGTTTTCCTGGATAATATCCTGAAGAGTATTTTCCAGCTTGGATGCATTCTCTTCGTCACATTCAGGTACACCTATCAAACGTAGATTAGGTCTTTTCACGTAGTCCCATATTTCTTGTTGACTCTGTTCATTCCTTTTTACCTTGTTTTCTCTAATCTTCCTTTCTCGTTTTATTTCATTGAGTTGATCTTTGACTTCTGATATCCTTTCTTCTGCTTGGTCAATTCTGCTGTTGAAACTTGTGCATGCTTCATGAAGTTCTCGTGTTGTGTTTTTCAGCTCCATCAATTCACTCATATTCCTCTCTAAGTTGTCCATTCTCGTTAGCATTTCATCAAGTCTTTTTTCAAGGTTCTTAGTTTCTTTGCATTGGATTAGAACATGTTCTTTTAGTTCACAGAAGTTTCTTATTATCCAATTTCTGAAAGCTGATTCTGTCATTTCATCACACTCATTCTCCGTCCAGTCTTGTTCCCGTGCTGGTGATGAGTTATGCTGCCTTGTAGGAGGAGAGGTGTTCTGGTTTTGAGTGTTTTCATCCTTTTTGTGCTGGTTTCTTCCCATCTTTGTGGATTTATCCACCTATTGACTTTGTAGTTGCTGTCTTTCTGATTTTGGTAATTTTAAGTCTGTAGCAGCTGAACTCATAAACCCCCTTTTCTTCCCCCCAGGTGTTCTGGCCCAGGGGGTTAGCACTTTATGCTTTTCAGCTGTGTTGCTACCATTTTCCCTGCTCACAAGGTGGCAGTCTAGTCACACTCAGCCTGCAGAGGCTTTGCTGAGCTGCTGTGGGCTCCGCCTAGCTTCCGTGTGAGCTTCCCTACAGTCCTGTTTATATGGGTGTAGTTAGAACTGCTTCCGCTATACTGGCCTGCCCCTGTAGTGACGGAGTCTCTGTAGTGGCGGGTTGTCTTGGTTACGGCAAATTGCCGCAGGAACTGCAGAGTGTTTCCCGATGGAGGACGCCCCTCCCCCACAGAGCTGGACCGTCCTGGGTTCAGCTGTGTTTCCAGAGGGGCCCTCTTTGCCCGGTAATCTCTTGGCTTGCCTCCTTGCCTCAGCTCCCCTTGCTGGCCCAGAGGGGACACAGTCTCATTCACTTTGCTCAAGGAGCCGCTGCTCCCCGCCCCCGGTGCAGGCCGAGCGGCTGCTCTGGTCCAACCAGCCACACTGGGAACCCATGGAGCTTCTCTGCCTGTGAATCTCCTGGTCTGTGGGCAGTTAAAATCTGCTGCCCTGTGTGCCGCTGCATCAGCCAAAGCGGCGGCTCTGAGATTCGTGGCGCGCCCTTGCCCAGGGGTCTCTTGGCTTGGCTCCCTGCTTCAGCTCCCCTTGCTGGCTCAGAGGGAACTCTGTCTCTCTCGCTCTGCATAAGAAGCCACTGCCCCCCGCCCCAAGGCATAGGCTGAGCGGCCATGCCGCTCAAACCAGCGGTGCTGGTGACCCGTGGGACTTTTCCTGCTGTGAATCTCCTGGTCTGTGGGCAGCAATAATCCATCTGGAAATGTGGCGTCCACTCACCCTCTGCGCCTTCTCTCAGAGCTGCAATCCCGACTTCCTCCTAAGCGGCCATCTTGGATCCTCTCTAGATGAGGTACATATTTCTATAGGAGGTAGTTTCTGCATAGGAATAAGAGATTTTGAGACTGAATCTCTAGGGCTTCTTTTTTTTTTTTTCTTATTATAAACCTTATAACATTTGAACTTACTAAATTTTATAAAATATGGCAATGTTTTTTTTCTTTCAACTTTTTGTTTTGTTTTGCTTTGTTTTTTTGAGACACAGTCTCATCTGTCATCCAGGCTGGAGTGCTTTGGCATGATCTCAGCTCACTGCAATCTCTGTCTCCCTGGTTCAAACAATTCTCTTGCCTCAGCCTCCATAGTAGTTGGAAGTACAGAAGGATACCACTATGCCCAGCTAACTCTTTTGTATTTCTAGTAGAGACAGGGTTTCACCATGTTGGCCAGGCTGGTCTTGAACTCCTGACCTCAAGTGATCCATCTGCCTTGGTCTCCTAAAGTGCTGAGATTACAGGCATGAGCCACTGCACCTGGCCTCCTTCAACTTTCATCCAGAATTTTTGTTGCTATTGTTGCTAAATTTCCTGTTCTGTTAAACTTGAATTTAACTTTCTCAAATTTTTATACTGTTGAAGGGTCAAATTATGTTAAAATAGAAGCAAAATTCAGTAGCAAATTGACAGAGTTTATGAAATAAAAGCATCCTAAAACTCACTGATTTTCCAGTGCTCTCTGCATTCATCAGTAAATTGGACACTATAAAGGCTGTTTCTAATTTGGGTTGCATTCTCAAAGCATGCCATTAAACTTTATACTTATATTGGGGACCTCTCCATTTAAAGGTGAATATCTTGTTGGCTATTTCTAAGTTCTCCAGCTCTCAAAAACATAAGAAAAACTAGGTTAGTTTAGGTACTTCAGAGAAAGTGAATCAATATGCGTGGTTCTCAGCACTTCAGACTCTAGGAAGCACAATCTGTATGGTTGACTATAGCCAATCTGAAGTTAACTGGCTTAGTGAAGGCTCCCAGTCTGAAGTTAAACAGGAGATTCAATGTCCAAGTACAGGAGAAGATGGATATCCCAGCTCAAGAATATAGACAGAATTCTCTCCTTTTCTTCCTGCTTGTTCTACTTGGGTAGAATTTCAGTGGATTTGATGATGAGCAACCACATTGATGAGGATGAATCTTCTTTACTGTGCCTGCTGATTTAAATGCTAATATCTTCTGGAAATATCGTCACAGACACACCCAGAAATAACATCTTACCAGCTATCCTGGTAGTCCTTTACTGAGTCAAGTTGAGTCATAAAATGAACTATCACAGAAGCCCATTTTCTTTCTTTTTTTAGTTTTGTTCTTTTTTTTTTTCTTTTTTTTTTTTGGCATATATGCTTTGCAACTCAGGTTTTTACAATTATGATAGTTTACTTTGTCCAACCCTTTTAATGTTAGAACCTTGTTGCTTATCTGTGGTGGCATATAATGTAAAAATTATGCATGGACATTTTTTTTTTTCTCTTAAGCTCATCAGCTATTGTTAGTTTTAAATGCATTTTATGTGTGGCCAAAGTCAATTCTTCTTCTTCCAATGTTGCCCAGGGAACCCAAAAGCTTGTATATCCTGGGCCCATTCTCTTTCTAGTTGATAGTTCATAGCAAAACTTTTTTTACTAGTTTTTTGTTGTTATTGTTTTGTTCTGTTTTGTTTTGTTTTACTTTAAGTTCTGGGGTACATGTACAGATCTTTCAGGATTGTTACATAGGGATACACATGCCATGTTTGTTTGCTGCATCCATCCCCTCATCACCTACTTTAGGTATTTCTCCCAATGTTATTCCTCTCCAATCTCCCCACATCCTGCTATCCCTCTCCTGTTTGGTTTTCTGTTCTTGTGTCAGTTTGCTGAGAATTATGGTTTCCAGATTCATCCATGTCCCTGCAAAGGACAATAACTCATCCTTTTTATTGGCTGCATAGTATTCCATGGCGTATATGTGCCACATTTCTTTATCCAGTCTATCATTGATGGGCATTTGGGTTGACTCCAAGTATTTGCTATTGTAAAAAGTGTCACCATGAACATATGTGTGCATGTGTCTTTATAATAGAATGATTTATAATCCTTTGGGTATATACTCAGTAATGGGATTGCTGGGTCAAATGGTATTTTATTTCCAGATCCTTGAGAAATCACCACACTGTATTCCAAAATTACTGAACTAATTTAAGTTCCCACCAACACTGTAAAAGTGTTCCTATTTCTCCATATTTTTTCCAGCATCTGTTGTCTCCAGATTTTTTAATGATTGCCATTCTAACTGGCATGAGTTGGTATCTCAATGTGGTTTTGATTTGCATTTCTTTAATGACTAGTAATGATTAGCATTTTTTCGTATTTGGGAATTTTTTCATATTTTCACATTGGGAACTGCCCTCCAGAGCTGTTCTTATTTGGTCATCTTGGCAGACTCCCCTCTAATTTTTTTGTTGTTGGTGTTAATTTAAGTTTTGTGTTTTGTTATTTTCAGTTAATTTTAATTTATTAATTTTTATTTTCTGTGGGTATATAGTAAATGTCTATATTTGTGGGGTACATGAGATGTTTTGATACAGGCATGCAAGGTGAAATAAGCACATCATAAACAATGGGGTGTTCATTCCCTTAAGCATTTATCCATTGAGTTGCAAATAATCCAATTACTCTTAAGTTATTAAAAAAATCTGTGCTTAAGTATTTATTTACTAAAGAGTAGATAAATACTTAAGAGTAGGTTTTTTAAAAAATGAATTTAGTAAAAAAATCTACTCTTAAGTGATTACCCTATAGTCACCCTGTTATGCTATCAAATAGTAGGTCTTATTCATTCTTTCTATTTTTTTCTGTACCCATTAATCATTTCCACCTCTCCCTCAATGCCCCAGTATTCTTTCCAGTCTCTGGTAACCTTCCTTCTACTTTCTAAGTCCATGAGTTTAATTGTTTTAAATTTTAGATTCCACAAATAAGTGAGACATATGATATTCCTCTTTGTGCTTGACTTATTTCACTTAACATAATGATCTTCAGTTCCATTCATTTTGTTATTTTGTTGCAATTCACTGGACCTCATTCTTGTGGTTCACTAGTATTCCATTGTATATATGCAGCACAGCTTTTAAATCCATTCATCTGTTGATGAACATTTAGGTTGCTTCTTGTTGAGAACCTCCAAACTGTTCTCCATAGAGGCTATACTAATTTACATTCCCAGCAACAGTAAGCAAGGGATTCCTTTTCTCTACATCCTTGAGAGCATTTGTTATTGCTTATTTTTGGATATAAGCCATTTTAACAGGGGTAAGATAACATCTCATTGTACTTTTGATTGGCATTCATCTGATGGTCAGTTAATGAAGTTGAGTAACTTTTCTTTTCTTTTTTCTTTTTTTTTTTTGAGACAGAATCTCACTTTGTCGCCAGCTGGAGTGCAGTGGTGAGATCTTGGCTCACTGCAATCTCCATCCTCCAGGTTCAAGCGATTCTCCTACCTCCACCTCATGAGTGTCTGGTACTACAGGCACATGTCACCACATCCAGCTAATTTTTGTATTTTTAGTAGAGACGGGGTTTCACCATGTTGGTCAGGATGGTCTCAATCTCTTGACCTCATGATCCAATCGCCTCAGCCTCCCAAAGTGCTGGGATTGCAGGTGTGAGCCACTGTGCCCAGCAAGCACCTTTTTATATGCCTGTTTGCCATTTGAATGTCTTCTTTTGAGAAATGTCTATTCAAACCTTTTGCCCATTTTTGATTGAATTAATAGAATTTTTTTCTATAGAGTTGTATGAGCTCCTTATATATTCTGATTATTAATTCTTTTTCAGATGAGTATTTTGCAGATGTTTTCTCCCATTCTGTAGGTTGTACCTTCAATTTGTTGATTGCTTCTTTGCTGTGCAGAAGCTGTTTAATTTGATGTGATCTCATTTGTCCATTTTTGTTTTGAGTGGTTGTGCTTGTGGGGTATTACTCAAGAATTTTTTGTCCAGACCAATGTCCTGTAAATTTTCTTCAATGCTTTCTTGTAGGAGTTTCATGGTTTGGGGTCTTAAATTTAAATCTTTAATCCATTTTGATTTGATTTTTGTATATGGCCAGAGATGGGGGTTTACTTTAATTCTTCTTTGTATGAATATCCAATTTGCCCAGCAGCATTTATTGAAAAAATTGTCGTTTCCCAGTGTACATTCTTGGCACTTTTGTAAGAAAAAAAAAAATGAGTTGACTGTAGGTGTGTGGATTTGTTTCAGGGTTCTCTACTCTGTTCCATTGGTCTGTGTGTCTGTTTTTATGCCAACTGTATGCTCTGGGAATTGTCTTACGGTTTTCTTCTTTCCCTTTCCTTTTTCCTTACCCTTTGCCTTTCTTCCTTCCTTTCTCTCCTTTCTTTCTTCATTCTGTTTTCCACCCTCCCTTCCTTCTTACTTCCCTCCCTTTCTTTTCTTCTTTTTTCTTTCTTTTCTTCTTCCTTTCTCTTTCTTTATCTCTCTTTCTTTCTTTCACTCTCTTTTCTTTCCTTTTTCTTGCAAATTTTTGCCCCGTCTCATGGATTTCTAGCCTATGCATGTACAAGTTGGCATACAGACAAAGATTCACAGATAACCCTATCCAAATTATGAAATTCCTTCTCCACCTGGCTCTCTCCTTTCTGGAATTGTACGCTGTAAATTCTAGTGAGTTCAACTTCACTGAACTCAAATTTCTGTCTTTTTAATTCAGTGAGCATGCCAGGTTCTATTTCCCTATATCATCTAGTGAAAATTGACTCCAGGCAGAAAGTCTTGGCAAAGGTAGGGCTCAATTCAACGTGCTCTTTATTTTACAAAATTCTATTTTAGTGCTGCTTATTACCTGAAATCTGCAAAAAAAATTTTTTATATTTTTAAAAATTGACACACAAAACTTTTGTCTATGGTGTACAATATGAAGATTTAGTATATATTGTGCAATGGCTAAACCAAACAAATAGCATATCTATAACTCAAATACTTCTAATATTTTGGTGTGTGAGAAAACTTAATATTTGCTGTTAGTATATATATGTTTTTCAAATACTTTATCAAAATTTCCAGGCATTTATGTCAGAAAAGTAATTCCAGATCTGATACTTTCTTCTGAACACATGTGGAAGAGCTATATATCACTTTAATACCATTACTCTTACAAAACATTCTTTCTCCTCAGGTTCAAATATGAGAGCTCACTACTTGAAACATTAAAATTTCTAACACCTGTAAAAAATATCTAAATTTATTATTTGAGTTTACTATGCTCTTCAAAATCTCATTCCCTTGGAGCTTACCAAGTACATCTGTGTTTTTTTCTCTTTGTAAAACTATTTTAATTTAATTTTATTTTATAGCATTTATCTTTTTCCAAAAATTCCTTCAGACTTTATTTTCTCAACATCTGCATTCTCTACTAGATACAAGATATATGCATAAAGCATGCTATTTTTACAGTAAACACTACCAAATAATGGAAAGTTCATTATTTGTAATGTATCCATATAGTACAAAGATATTGACAGAAATATCATTGTCATTTATCTCTGTTTGCCAAGTTCCCTGTTCAGTGTCTTTCAAATAGCATCCCATTTCTTTTATGTAACTACACAAATGTTTTCAGTTAGAGTGTAAAAATACAAAGAAAGGACAATTCAAATTTTAAGACTGACAATTCTCAAAGTTGAAACTCATGAATTCTTATAGAAGGTGGGTCTAGAAGATTTTCTCAATTAACTATTGCTGTATATATTTTACAAACACAGAATTTAGTGCATTGAAGAGTAGCAATTTTATTATTTTTCGTGATTCTGTGAGGATTCTGTGTGCTGTAGTAAACTAAACAACTTTGCTGGAATGTCCAAAATGGCTCATTCACACAGCTGGTGGTTGGTACAAACAGTTAGATGGAGTCTCAACTGGGGCTGCCAAATGAAACACCTCTGTTCTTAACTGCTTGGCCTCTATATGTGGTTTGAGCTTCTCCCAGAGTGATGACTGAGTTCTAAGAGGCATGAAGTGAAAACTGGCAGTCCTTTTAAGGCTGGAATGGGAAGTACCATACTGTGACACATTTCATTATCAGGGCCAATCATAAGGCTTGAACAGATTCAAGGACAGATGAAACAATGTCCACCTGTTACTGTGAGAAATGTATATATGCACACAGAGGGAGGAAATTGTTGGAGGTCATGGCGAGAGAGTAGGCACGACAGGGAACCAGAAGAAATTCTGTTTTCTTTGTTGTTTCTTTGTATTTTTCCTTCAATGTAGATTTGTTTGTTTGTTTATTGGCAGGTATGGGATTAGAGTGCGGAAATACCCAGAACCAGGAATGCTTATAGCTTACATCAGTCTTTATTCCTGTTGAGGCAGCCACAGCATCACTTTTTATCTATTTGAAATATTTGTATCTCTTTTTTGGGTACAAAATTTGGACAAGCTTTACGTTCTCAGAGTTTATTTCAGATCTCTATCAGTAGTATTATTTTCCTCATTTATTTTTGTTAACCATCCTTTGCTCTAATCTTTAAGATTAGAGTTTTAAGAATGCTATTTCCCATTGTTTATTAGAAGGAAGAACTTCACCAAAATATATTAAAATGAACTTACACAAAAATAAACACAGTTTCAAAAGTATATTTGACATTGTGAAAAAAATAAAAAGATTATGATGTTTAAAATTTGTGATTTAGCTCTTTCCAACATCTTCAGGATTCAACTGTAATAGGAAAGTACTGTTCATGTTTTTCAAAAAATAAAATTAATATAATTGGAAATACTGACTAACTATAAATATTTTTAACCAGTTTAATTTAAAAAAATGTAATAACATATTCCCCCAAAATTGCTTTTCTAACCAAAGTTATCATAAACATCATATCCAGGCAGCTAGTATTTGTCTTAAGTATATAATAATTTTTAAATATGGTGAAAAACTTCAGTTATTACATTCATAGCGTAAGGAATATGCCAAAAGTATGGCTTAGATTTAACACATGTATTTTTTTTTAATTTTGTGTTGTTCTTCTTTCTTAGTATTAGCCTTATTTTGTATGTACATGCTTTTATAGATATATATTATTTTAAGCTTTGATAGATAATCATATATCACCAAAAAGAATTCTTATGCAAACAGTAGAGATTATTCTCTTTCTATGTCTACTCATTCTACAATGACAATTATTTAAAAACTTCCAAATAATGGGTGTTTTTTTGTTGATGCCTGAGAAAACATGGCAATCAATCACGCTCTTCAGATAAAGGTATACATATGTATCATCTTGAATGTCTTTTAGCCAGGTTACAGACAAGTAAATTAATATTATTTAGAAACTATGTAAATGTATTATCTTACATAAATACATAAGTTAGGAAAATTCTTAGTGTTTCTAATTCTGTGCTTAAGACATTATTAAATGCACAAATTGTTTTCATATTTCTGCTGTACAGTCCACAGTACGTTGTGTTTTGCCATTAATTTAGCTCCCACAATAGGCACAATTTGGCTATCATATTTTTTGCCATCCAGTTAGAAGTGTAACATACAACAGAAAATTGAATATCTGTGTTTTGTGTGCTTTTTTTATGAGCAGGAATAATTTTTTCAGCTGTTCTATAATGGATATTTCCTCATTGGCTCATACTGAGGTAAATTATGATTTAAAACAACAATCGCTGTTATCATTGACTTAGACTATTCAAATTGATTTTATATCTAGAGGTAGTCACTATGATTTAGTATATAAATTATTGACATGTATGTCATATATGTCACATATGTGTTTTTTTCTATATTCAGGAAGATGTCAGTTACTGTTATTTAAAATTATCCAAAGAGAGATTCACATTTCATAATGTAGCTGTATTTGTCACTGAGCAGCCCCAGAGATGTACCTAATTAATCAAAGTTCAAAATAGATTTTTATGGAATAAATGAAAGGTTTATAAATTAGCAATTTGATTTTAGATATAGAATTTATTTAGCGAAATTAATGAATTGGCAAAAATGTAGTGATACTTCCACATATACATGAACAGGACATACAAATTTAGTAAGCCCTTGGTTTCCTTACCATTTAGAATGCTGTCTAAGTTTACTTTGGAAACATTCCTGTGTCTAGCCACAAGATACAGAAGATGATGGTTCCCTGGTGCCTTTTGTCACATGAATTTTGAACTAAGTCTATAGGATAGAATCATGTTACCTTGAGCAAACCTTTTATGCAAAGTGAGTTTAAAGAGTGATGTGCCAATTTGTACCAGCCAAACAGAATCAATGGTTAGTATTTCTTCCCAGGGTGTCATTTAGAGACTAATACTGGTTGCTTAAAATTGGCCAGGGCTACATCAAGGAAATCAGAAACCTAGATAGTAATTTTTGGTTTTGGTGCATATGTGTGTTTTCATTGAGCTGGTTTATTAGCAAACTACTGGTTTAAAGCAACTAATTCAAATAGATGGAAACAACATGAAGGTACACAACACAACAGATTAAGTGGCTGATGTGTTTATATGCCTTACTGTTAATATGCGTTCTCTGCATAATGTGGGAAATTGGTCTGAGACTTGCTTCAACACTTTCAAGGTTGCAAGAAGGAGAAATATAGCCCTTAACAGTCTCCAGCTATTAATAGCTTTGCCTATGCACAAAAACAAAGCAAAAGAAACAAAACAAAAATAAACAAAGCAAAAAGTTAGTAACTATGAACAACCAAACTGTCTGGGAAACAGACACTATATCTTCATATGTTTATTATAATAACATCATTGAACTATTTTGAAATTATTTGAATAGCTTATTTTATGAAGAAGGTGATACAGAAGATTATTCTCTGGAAGGTATGTTTTGTTAGTAAGCCTGTTTTACCCAAATTGAACAATCATAAATCATTTATCTGAAACTTATTAAAGGGGAACTGTTTATTTCAAACATCAAAAACATGTTAAGTGACAATGAAATACTGTATTCTCATTGTGGAAAAAAAATCAAGGTAATTAATATTTAGTTTTGCTTTAAAATCACAAGCTTTAAAGTCAGACTTCTGAGTTTGAATTTAGGCATTACAATTTAAAGGTCAGGTAAGTAAGGGAATATTATCTAACTTCATTGTTCATTTGTTTTTCACTTGTAAAATAATGACAACAACAATAATAGCGCCTATCAAATTGAATGAATATTAAATAAAATAATGTAGTTAAAGAATTTGAAAAAAAAAGCCTATCAGGTATTAAGCATTATATCTGTAAATAATTATATCACAGCTTTTATAAAGTCAGTGGGACACTTGAAATTAATTTATGTAAACTCTTATTTTTATGGTGAAAAAAATCAGACAACTAAATTTTTTAGGACACAATTTCCTAGATGTACATATTAGTCCTGAGACCATAATTAATATTCATCATTTTCCTTTTTTCTCACTCATTCTCAAGTCCATTTACCTTAGCCAGCATTTTGGCTGACCTATAGTTGTTTCTCAGGGGGTAAATTAGGACTTTATTCCTAATGTATCAAAGTTCCAATTGCCCTGTCCTATTTAGATACAGATGGCGCAATTGCCTATTTTCTATTGTCAATATCATGGGTGCATTACTAAGGATCAGAGGAAAGCCCATGAGGGCTAGATGGGCTCTCATTTTGTAACAGAAAACTCTTATTTTTCTTCATTTGTTTTTCATATGATAAAATTAAAATTTGTCATCTGAAATATTTTTACATCTATAGTTCAGTGGTATTAAATAAATTAAAAATGTTGTTCAACAATCACCAACATCCATCTTCATAACTCTCATTTTTCAAATTGTAACTTGAAACTCATTAACAGTAACACCCCATTTTCTCCTTCACCCAGGCACAGGCAACCACTATTCTACTTCCTGTCTCTATGATTTTCACCACTTTAAGTACTACATACAAGTGGAATCATACACTGTATTTCTTTTTATGAATTGCTTAGGTCACATTGCATAACAGGTTGAAGTTTCCTCCATGCTGTGACTGATATGGTTTGACTGTGTCCTCACCCAAATCTTATCTTGAATTGTGACTCCCAAGATTCCCATGTGTTGTGGGAGAAACCTGGTGGGAGATGATTGAATTATGGGCTCAATTCTTTCCCGTGCTGTTCTGGTGATAGCAAATAAGTCTCATGAAAGCTGATGGTTTTCAAAATGGGAATTTCTCTGCATAAGCTCTCTCTTTGCCTGCTGCCCCCCACATAAGATGTGAGTTGCTTCTCTTTGCCTTCCATTATGATTGTGAGGTCTCCCCAGCCATGTGGAACTGTGAGTCCAATTAAACCTCTTTCTTTTGTGAATTACCCAGTCTTGCATATGTTTTTATCAGCAGTGTACAAATGGACTAACACTGTAAACTGGTACCAGGAGAGTGTCATGCTGCTGAAATGATACCAGAAAATGTGGAAGTGACCTTGAAAGTGGGCAGAGGTTAGAACAGCTTGGAGGGCTCAGAAGAAGACAGAAAAATGTGGGAGTTTGGAACTTCCTAGGGACTTGTTAAATGGTTTTGCCCAACATGCTTATAGCGATATGGGCAACAAAGTCCAGGCTCAGGTAGTCTCAGATGGAGATGAGAAAATTGTTAGGAACTGGAACAAAGGTGACCCTTGTAATGGTCTAGAAAAGAGCCTGGCAACATATTGCCTCTGTCCTAGTGATTTGTGGAACTTTCAACTTGAGAGAGATGATTTAGGGTACCGGATGGAAGAAATTTCTAAGCAGCAAAGCATTCTAGAGGTGACTTGGGTATTGTTAAAGGCATTCAATTTTATAAGGGAAGCATAGCATAAAAGTTTGGGAAATTTGCAGCCTGACAATATGATAGAAAAGAAAATCCCATGTTTTTGAGGAGAAATTCAAGCCAGCTGCAGAAATTTGCATAAAGAACAAGGAGTCAAATGTTAATTCCCAAGACAAGGGGGGAAATACCTCAGGGCATGTTATCACAGCAGGCCTGCACATCACAGGCCCAGAGGTGTAGGAGGAAACAGTCATTTTATGGCTTGGGCTCATGGTTCCCTTGCTATATGCAGCCTAGGGACTTGGTGTTCTGTGTCCCAGGCACTCTAGCCATGGCTGAAAGGGGCTAATGTAAAGGTCAGATCATGGCTCCAGAGAGTGAAAACCTCAAGGCTTGGCCATTTCCATGTGGTGTTGAGCTTTCAAGTGCACAGAAGTCAAGAATGGGGATTTGGGTACCTCTGCTTAGATTTCAGAAGATCTATGGAAACACCTGGATGTCCAGGAAGAAGTTTTGTAGCATTGAGGTCCTCATGGAGAACCTCAGCTAGGGCAGTGAGAAAGGGAAGTGTGAGGTGGAAGCCCCTACAGAGTCCCTACTGGGACATTGCCTAGCGAAGCTGTGAAAAGAGGGCCACCATCCTTCAGACCTCAGAACGATAGATTCACTGACAGCTTGCACTGTGTGCCTGGAAAAGCAGCAGACACTCAATTCCAGCCCGAGAAAGCAATGGGAGGGAGGCTGTACTCTGCAAAGCCACAGGGACTGAGCTGCCCAAAATCATGGAAACCCACCTCTGGCATCAGTGTGACCTATATGAAAGACATGGAGTCAGAAAAGATCATTCTGAAGCTTTAAGTTTTGACTGCCCTGCTGGATTTTGAACTTGCATACGGCCTGTAGCCACTTAGTTTTGGCCAGTTTCACCCATTTAGAATGGCTGTATTTACCAATGCCTGTACCCCTATTGTATTTAGGAAGTAATTAACTTGCTTTTGGTCTTACAGGCTCATAGGTGGATGGGACTTTTCTTGTCTTAGATGAGACGTTAGACTGTGGACTATTGAGTTAATGCTGAAATGAGTTAAGACTTTGGTGGACCTTTGGGAAAGCATGATTGTTTTTGAAATGTAAAGACATGAGATTTGGGAGGGGCCAGGTGTAGAATGATATGGTTTGGCTGTGTCCCCACCCAAACCTCATATTGAATTGTGACTCTCACAATTCCCATATGTTGTGGGAGGAACCCCATTGGACATGATTGAATTATGGGGGCAGGTCTTTCCTGTGTTGTTCTTGTGATAGTGAATGAGTTTCTTGAAATCTGATGGTTTCAGAAACAGAAGTTTCTTTGCACAAGCTCTCTCTTTACCTGCCATCAACCATGTACAATGTGACTTGCTTCTTCTTGCCTTCTGCCAGGATTATGAGGTCTCCCAGCCATGTGGAACTGTGAATCCAATTAAACCTTTTTCTTTTGTAAATTGCTCAGTCTCTAATATGTATTTATCAGCAGCATGAAAACAGACAGTGGCATTCATCAGAATTTTCTTTCTTTTAGTCCGCATAGCATTCCATCTTACATATATACCACATTTTGCTTAACCATTCATCTGTCAATGGACACTTGGCTTATTTCTTGACCTTAGCTATTGTAAATAATGCTCCTATGCACATGTGTATACAAATATCTCTTTGAGATCCTTTTAATTCTTTCAGGTATATATCCAAAAGTGGGATTGCTACATCACATGGTACAGTCATGTACCTCTTGAAGACAGGGTTACATTCTGAGAAATGTGTCATTAGGTAATTTCATCACTGTGAAAACATCATAGAGTGTATTTACACAAATCTAAATGATAAAGCCTGCAACACACCTAGGCTATATGGTATAGGCTATTGCTCTTAGGATATAAATTGGTGTGGCATGCTACTCTACTGAATACTGTAGGCAATTGTAACACAGAGTGAGTGTGTCTGTAAACATATCAAAACATAGAAAAAGTAGAATAAAAATATAGTATTATTGGGACCAATTTTATGAGTGGTTTGTCTTGAACAAAATGTCAATACACAGCTCCTTACTGTAGTTCTATTTTTAATTTTTCAGAGAATTACCACTGATGTCAACTGTGGTTGAACCATTTTACAATTCCACTAACAGGGTATGCCATTTTCAATTTCTCCACATCCTTACCAACATTTGTTATTTTGTTTTATTGATAGTAGCCATTCCAATAAGTGTGAGCTGGTATCTAATGTGGCTTTAATTTGCATTTTCCTAATGATTTATAACTCTCTAATTTTTTCCACGTATGCAATTGCTTTCAATAGCCTAGTTTTTTATTTCTTTCTCTCATATGAGGAAAAAGAGAAAGATGCAGAGTTGAAGTGAAAGGACACCAGCCCTTTAAATCTCCTGGAAGTCCCTTCAGGTGGAGAAGAAAGGCCTTGTACCAGTGAAAAGTAATGTAATAACAATTGTCACTTACCACTTTGCACAAAACAGCAATCAGCAATCAGAACCCAGATCCACAAAGTTTGGGTGACAAAGGACCTCTTGACCACCTGGCTCTCACAAGCTGTGTGCAGGTTGTTCCAGGAACACAAGCACAGGTGCTGGCATGGTGCTGGGGGTGATAGAGAGCTAGTTGCTGAAATAGGATGAGTAATACCTAACAATTAGAAAATGAATGAATTATTAGAAAAATAAAAATCAAAACTACCTTGAGTTACCACCTGATGCCCATTAGAGTGGCAATTACAAAAAAAAAAAAATAATAACAACAACAAAAAAAAACAGAAAGCCAGAAAGTCCAGGCACAATGGCTCATGCCTATAATCTCAAGCACTTGGAAGGCTGAGGTGGGAGAATTGCTTGAGCCCAAGAATTAAGACCAGCCTGGGTGACCTTCATCTCGACAACAATAAAGAAAAAAAGATAAATGCTAATAGCCAAAATCAACAAAAATTAATCAATTTACCATTCAATTCTTCCCCTGAAAGCTGCAAGCCTTCGCTAGACTCCAGAGTTCCAAAACAGTTTTATCAAACTCTGCCAGTGTGACTGTTGTCCAGGTGCAGAAACAGATTCCTGTGCTTTCTATGCCACTGTCTTCCCAGAATCTTCTAACCAGCAACAAACTCTTGATTCTCATAATTGTTAATATTAAGGTTTATTTCTCACACATTATTACAACTATTTCCTTGTTTGCTGGTGTAATTCTATGCAGATCCCCAAAAGACTGGACAGCATTTAGGGAACAGGAAAATATTAGTGTCTGCAGGGAATACTACCAAAGTGTCAGAAAGCAAAACAAAAATTCCAAGTGAGTCACTGAGAGGGATAGTGAAACAGGCCACTCCTACTTTAATCTTATAAAAAAAATTCTGGACCTGTTTTCTCACTGTGCGAACACAGCATTACAAAATGGCTATTAGATCAAATATTATATTGCAAGTAGAAGCACTCTGTTTCAGCTCTGAGAGACAATATTTAGTTGATGCCTAGGTCAGACCTTTGAAAAGCCATTCCAATATTCTATCTGGTAGGCAGTTTACAACGGAGGCTATATACAATTATGGATCCTTATTCATATGTCCACTATCACACTTTCTCTAAAGTAAACCTCTTTGTCCAAGGTAATGTTGGGCTGGATCCTCTATTAGCAATCAAACAACTTATCAGCCTTCCAATAGTCTTGATGGCTGAGGAAATGAAGGGAATGAAGAAAATTGGAGGAAATGAAGACCAACCCAGACCTGGAATGCATATTGATCTCACTGTCAATGAATTACTGCTTTTTTCAAGATGGAATGGGACCAAAGCAATCAAGTTTCCACTAAGTGACTAGCTGGTGTCCTGGAGAGACAGTGCCATATCAGTGTTCCACATTTGTCTCTTTGCTGACAGATTTGGTATCCTTCAGGAGCAGTACTAGGCAGTCCATGGGAGTGAAAGTCCTTACTTTTCAACTCACATTTGGACTTAAATGCTCCGACCATAACTGAGGAATCGTGTGAACAGTAATCTAAATATTTCAGTGTCTCTTAGGTGCTCATAGTCTTCAATATTTCTGTTCCATTGACATCTGACATTCTATATATGTAACTGGGTTTATATATTATCTGCATTGTCTTTTAGAACTTACTGATGTTGTTATTTACCATGTCTCTTTGTGAGTGAAAGAAACATCACTAATATCACCAGCTGCCATCCTAATCATACCACGGAATTGAGAATTCTATCTATGATATTCAGTGTTGCAAATCAAGTCAGCAGTATGCACTGATTATACACAATGTATGGAGCTATAGGTTGCCTCTCACAGAGGACAGAGAAATATATTCTCTAACCCAAAACAATCTAGCTTTCTCTCTGTGTCTGTTGTTATATCTGCTTTTTTACTCCTTCTCTCAGAATAAAACAGTGTCACTTATAGTTCATGAATATCTATATTATTGTGCTCTGAAGCTATCTTTGTTAAAAATATGATTAAGAAAAAATATGCATCTAAACAACAATTTTACAAGTACATGCCTAATAACATCCTTTCTTTACTAACTTAGCTTAGTTCAGGGCTTCAGTTGCAGAGCTGTGATTTTGCATAATCCAGTATGAGTTTATTTTAAAAGAAAAACAAATTCCATAGTTAAATTACTTTTGGCAAGTCTTCTTTGAGATTCTTGATATAAATTAACCTTTAAAAGTTGCTGTGAAGTCATGTGGTATAGGAGTATGTTCAAATATACAGAGCTTTTAAAATTTTTAAATAATAGAAACTCTATATTTTCTAACAAAGTAATTTATTGTGTATTAATGTGCCCATAGGATAAATTGTTTGTGGAATGTCTGGATGGAAGAGTAAATTTTACATCATTTACACCTATAATTCTCTTACTTCTTTATCTGTTTATTTCTGTCTGCTGGCTACATTCTATAGATGGGAATCTCTCTGTCTATATGAAAAGGGCCACTGATATATGTAGGTTTTCATTTTCTGTGATTGGCACATCAGAATTTGTGCTCAGAAGGACTCTCACTGGACACACTTAGAGGTTGTGATTGTCAATGAAATGATTTCTGATGCCAGCAGTACTCTGGTTGGCCCAATGGTTATATGATTGGCCACAAATGCAAAAGAAACAGGCCTTAAAGGAAACTGAGAGATCAATATATGACCTTTATATATCACAGTGCCTATTACCAAAATGTTGAAACATAGAGCACTATTCTCAAAAACACTTAATATTTTTGCTGATCCCACTCAGATATTGAAATATTTGTAGACACCTATTGTCCACCTTACAGGGATATTAATGTGCTCACCTGTCAGCTTCCATAATTAATTTTTCCAATTAACATGAAGTAATGAAACATGCTTCAAATTTCATATACATGCATGATGACCTGTATGTACATTGTGGTCACATCTTTGAATAAAGAAAAATAGTTATGGTTTTCTAGGCATTAGTGAAAACATTTTTAAGCTGCATGATGCGTTACATAATCTACTGGTAGACTGTTGGATTTTAAAGATTCTTTTAACACAAAAAAGTCAGGGCTGTAAATCTAGCCAGGAACACTGAAAAAGGAGTGCTTTGATGCTTAGCTACATAATCAAACAATGTGACAATGGGAAGTAGGAAGATCAAATAATAAGAAGTGGTGGCAAATAGGCATTGATTTCAGGTTACTGAAGTGTGTCTCAACCAGTAAAGTGGCCATCCCAAGTTGTTACGACTTTCACAGCCCATTGAAGATACAAAGAAAGTACTTTAATACTGATATGTGAAAAAAGGTAAAATATATTTTTTATTAAAACATGTAAGAAGTATCCCAGTTTAAAACTATTAATTTAAAATCAAGTAGAAATATTTCATTTTTATATTTAAATGTATCCATGTGTTTAGACTTATTTTATAAAAATTTGTGTAACATCTGAGAAAGATACAAGGAGAAATAGTTTAAAAATTGATTTGCAAATATAATACAGAATTTTAGACAGAAATTATTGAAGAAAAATTTAGGTGGAAATTGTTGAAGAATTTGCCAAATCAAAATTTATTTGGGGATTGAAAAGAGGAATATGGCGATTTCTGCCATAATGGCTTAATAGGAACAGCTCCAGAGCACAGTTCCCAGAGAGGGCGACGCAGGTGAGCAATCTCCACATTTCCAATCAAGGTACCAGGTTCATTTCAGTGCGACTGGTTGGACAGTGGGTGTAGCCCAAGGAGGACAAATTGAGGCAGAGCAGGGTGCTGTCCCACTTGGGAAGTACAACTGGACAGAGGATTGGGGACTCTTCCCCTCCGGTACTCTGGTTCAGATACTGTGCTTCTCCCATGACCTTTGCAACCCACAGACAAGATCTCCATCAGGCTGAAAGCACCGCAAGATACTAGCAAAGATCTGAGTGGCAGCTCTGGCTGGCTCTGCAAGTTGTTGGCACAGATCTGGGTGGACATTTTGGATTAGTTCTGACCACTTGTGGGATGGAACTCTGGCTCTCCAGAAAGAGGGAGAGCTGAAAGCAGGAAGACAGGTCATATGCCTTGATAGGTCCCACCCTCACAAAGACCAGCAAACTGAAGCCCTCTTACTTGAGAGTTTAGCAGCCAGCACATCAGTTTAAGCTCGACCAGGGATGATCGAGCTCAATGGGGCGAAGGGCATCTGCCATAGCTGAATTTACCTGTGTAAACAAAAGCCAGAGGAAGCTTACACAGCAGCTGGACTGAGCCTGTGGCATCCCAGCAGCACGTCTGCAGGCAGACAATGGACAGACTGCCTCCTCAAGTGACTGCTTGACCCCTGCATAACCAAATAGATGTTGCATACAGGAGACCTCTGGCTGACATCTGGAGGGTACCCTTCTGGGACGAAACTACCAGAGGAGAGATTAGGCAGCAATACTTGCTGTTCTGCAGCCCCCGCAGGTGATTCCCAGGCTAGCAATGTCTAGAGTGGACCTCCAGCAGTCTTACAGCAAAGGGGCTTGACTGTTAGAAGGAAAACTAAAAAACAGGAAGAAATAGCTTCAACATCAACAGAGAAGATGTTCTCTAAGAGACCCTATCCAAAATCACCAACTTCAAAGATCAAAGGTAGATAAATCCATGACGATGTGAAGAAACCAGCATGAAAAGAATGAAATGATAAAAGACCAGAATGTCCCTCCTCCTCCAAGGGATCAGAACTCCTCACCAGCAAGGGAACAAAACAGGATGAAGAATGACAGGATGAAGAATGAGTTTGATGAATTGACAAAAGCAGGCTTCAGAAGGTGGGTAATAACAAACTTTTCCTAGCTAAAGGAACATGTTCTAACCCAATGCAAAGAAACTAAAAACCTTTAAAAAAGATTAGATGAAATGCTAACTAGAATAACCAGCTTAGAGAAGAACATAAATGACTTGACAGAGCTGAAAAACACAGCATGAGAACTTCACAAAGCATGCACAAGTTTTAATAGCTGAATCAACCAAGCAAAAGAAAGGCTATTAAAGATTGAAGATCAACTCAATAAAATATAATGAGAAGGCAAGATTAGAGAAAAAAGAGTGAAATGAAATGAACAAAACCTCCAAGAAATATGGAATTATGTGAAAAGATCTAATCTATGTTTGATAGGTGTACCTGAATGTGACGGAGAGAATGAATCCAAGCTGGCAAAGACTCTTCAGAATATTATCCAGGAGAACTTCCCCAACCTAGCAAGGCAGGCCAATGTTCAAATCCAGGAAATATAGAGAACACTACAAAGATATTCCTTAAGAAGAGCAAGCCCAAGGCATATAATCATCAGATTCACCAGCATTGAAATGAAGGAAAAAATGCTAAGGGCAGCCAGAGAGAAAGGTTGGGTCACCCACAAAGGGAAGCCCATCAGACTCACAGCAGATTTCCCTGCAGAAACCCTACAAGCCAGAAAAGAGTGGAGACCAATATTCAACGTCCTTAAAGAAAAGATCTTTCAACTCAGAATTTCATATCCAGCCAAGCTAAGCTTCATAGTGAAGGAGAAATAAAATCCTTTATGGACAAGCAAATGCTGAGAGATTTCATCACCACCAGACCTGCATTACAAAAGCTCCTGAAAGAAGCACTAATCATGGAAAGAAATAACCAGTACCAGCCACTGCAACATGTACCAAATGGTAAGGATCAACAATGCAATGAAGAAACTTCATCAACAAATGGGCAAAACAACCAGCCAGTAACAAAATGGCAGTATCAAATTCCAGCATAACAATACTAATATTAAATATAAATGGTCTAAGTGCCCCAATCAAAAGACACAGACTGGGAAACTGGATAAAAAGTTGAGATTCATCAGTATGCTTTATTCAGGACACTCATATCAAATGCAAAGACACACATAGACTCAAATAAAGGGATGAAAGAAGACTTACCAAGCAAATGGAAAGCAAAAAAAAAAAGCAGGTGGTGCAATCCGAGTCTCTGATAAAATGGACTTTAAATCAACAAAGATCAAAAGAGACAAAGAAGGGCATTACATAATGGTAAAAGGATTGATACCACAAGAAGTGCTAACTATCCTAAATATCTATGCACCCAATACAAGAGCACCCAGATATATAAAGAAAGTTCTTAACAACTTACAAAGAGACTTAGACTCTCACACAATAATAGTGGGAGACTTTAACACTCTAAGTTAATATTAGACAGATAAGACAGAAAATCAACAAGGATATCCAGGACTTGAATACAGATTGAGACCAAGCGGACCTACTAGACATTGACAGAACTTACCCCCCACCCCTGCCAAATCCAGATAATATACACTCTTCTCAGCATCCTGTCACACTTACTCTAAAATTGACCGCATAATTGCAAGTAAATCACTCCTTAGCAAATGCAAAAGAATGGAAATCATGACGACCAGTCTCTCAGACCACAGCACAATCAAATTAGAACTCAGGATTATGAAACTCACTCAAAACCACACAACTACATGGAAACTGAACAACCTGCTACTGAATGATGACTGGCTAAACAATGATATGAAGGCATAATAAAGATTTTCTTTGAAACCAATGAGAACGAAGACACAATGTACCAGAATCTCTGAGACACATTTAAAGCAGTGTCTAGAGGGAACTTTATAGCACTAAATACTCATATGAGAAGCCAGGAAAGATCTAAAATTCACAGGCTAGCATCAAAATGGAAAGAGCTGGAGGAGCAAGATCAAAAAAGTTGAAAAGTTAGCAAACAGCTAAGATCAGAGCAAAAAATGAAGGAGATAGAGACACAAAAATCACTTCAAAAAGATCAACAAATCCAGGAGCTGGTTTTGAAAAAAATCAACAAAATAGGCTGCTAGCCAGACTAATAAACAAAAGGTGAGAGAGAAGAATCTAATAAGTGCAATAAAAAATGATAAAGGAGGATATCACCACCGATTCCACAGAAATACAAACTACCACCAGAGATTACTACAAACACCTCTATGCATGCAAACCAGTAAATCTGGAAGAAATGGATAAATTCCTGGACATTTTCACTCTCCCAAGACTAAAGCAGGAAGAAGTTGAATCCCTGAATACACCAATAACAAGGTCTGAAGTTGAGGAAGCAATTAATAGCCTACCAACCAAAAAAAGTCCAGGCCAAGATGGATTCACAGCTAAAATTCTACCAGATATACAAACAGGAGCTGGTACTGTTTCTTCTGAAACTATTCCAAACCATACAAAAAGAGGGAATCCTCCCTAACTCATTTTATGAAACAAACATCATCCTGATACCAAAGCCTGGCAGAGACACAACTGGAAAAGAGAAGTTAAGGTCAATATTCATGATAAACATTGATGCAAAAATCTTCAATAAAATAATGGCAAATCCAATACAACAGCACATAAAAAAAGTGTATCCATCATGATCAAGTAGGATTCATCCCAAGGATGCAAGGCTGGTTCAACTTACACAAATCTATAAACGTAACCCATCATATAAACAGAAACAAATATAAAAACCACATAATCATCTCAATAGATGCAGACAAGGCCTTCAACAAAATTCTACAGCCTTTGATGCTAAAAACTCTCAATAAACTATGTATAGATGGAATGTATCTCAAAATAATAAATGCTATTTATGACAGACCCACAGCCAACATCATACTGAATGGGCAAAAACTGGAATCATTACCTTTTAAAACTGCACTAGACAAGGATGCCCTCTCTCACCATTCCTATTCAATATAGTATTGGAAGTTCTACCCAGAGCAATCCATCAAGAAAAAGAAATAAAGGATATTAAATTAGGAAAAGAGGAAGTCAAATTGTCTCTATCTGCAGATGAAAATCAATGTGCAGAAATCACAAGCATTGCTATACACCAATAACAGACAAACAGAGAGCCAAATCATGAGCAAACTCCCATTCACAATTGCCAAAAAGAGAATAAAATACCTAAGCAATACAGTTAACAAAGCATATGAAGGGCTTCTTCAAGAACTACAAACCACTGCTCAATGAAATAAGAGAGAACACAAACAGATGGAAAAACATTCCATGTTCATGGTTAGGAAGAATCAATATTGTGAAAATGGTCATACTGCCTAAAGCAATTTACAGATTCAATGCTATCCCTATCACACTATCATTGAACTTCTTCACAAAACTGGAAACACCACTTTAAATTTCATATGGAACCAAAAGAGAGCCCACATAGCCGAGAGAATCCTAAGCAAAATTAAAAAAAAAAAATGAAGCTGGAGGCGTCACACTACCTGATTTCAAACTATGTTGCAAGGCTGCAGTAATCAAAATAGCATGGTACTGGTACCAAAATAGAGATATAGAACAATGGAACAGAACAGAGGCCTCGGAAGTAACCCTACACATTTATAACCATCTAATCTTTGACAAACCTGACAAAAACAAGCAATGGGGAAAGGATTCCCTGTTTAATAAATGGTGTTGGGAAAACTGGATAGCCATGTGCAGAAAGCTGAAACTGGACCCCTTTCTTACACCTTATACAAAAATTAACTTCAGATTGATTAAAGATTTAAACATAAGACTTAACACCATAAAAACCCTAGAAGAAAACCTAGGCAATACCATTCAGGACATAGGCATAGGCAAGGACTTCATGACTAAGACACCAAAAACAATGCCAAAAAAAGCTAAAATAGACAAACGGGATCTAATTAAACTTAAGAGCTTCTGTACAGCAAATGAAACAATCATCAGAGTGATGCAGCAACCAACATAATGGGTAGAAAGTTTTGCAATCTATCCGTCTGACAAAGGGCTAATATCCAGAATCTATAAAGAACTAAGGCAGATTTACAAGAAAAAACATACAAACCTTTCAAAACTGGGCAAAGGGTATGAACAGACATTTTTCAAAAGAAGACATTTGTGAGGCCAACAAACATATGAAAAAATGCTCATCATCACTGGTCATTAGAGAAATGCAAATCAAAACCACATTGGGATGCCAGTTATAATGGTGATCATTAAAAAATCTGGAGACAACAGATGCTGGAGAGGATGTGGAGAAATAGTAACACTTTTACACTGTTGGTGGGAGTGTAAATTAGTTTAAGCATGTGGAAGAGAGTTGTAATTATTCCTCAAGGATCTAGAAATGGAAATATCATTTGACCCAGCAATCCCTTTACTGGGTATATATCCAAAGGATTATAAATCATTCTATTATAAAGACACATGTACACATATGTTCATTGTGACACTGATTACAATAGCAATGACGAGGAACCAACCCAAATGCCCATCAGAGATAGACCGGATAAAGAAAATGTGGCACATATACACCATGGAATAATATGCAGCCATAAAAAAGGATGGGTTCATGTCCTTTGTGGGAGTATGGATGATTCTGGAAACCATCAGTCTCAGCAAACTGAGACAAGAATAGAAAACCAAACACCACATGTTCTCACTCATAGGTGGGTGTTGCACAATGAGAACCCATGGACACAAGGAGAGGAACATCACACGCTGGGGGCCTGTTGGGAAGTGGGAGGCTAGGGGAGGGACAGCAAGGGCTGGGGAGGTAGGGAAGGGATAACATTGGGAGAAATGCCTGATGTAGGTGACAGGGGCATGGAGGCAGTAAACCAACATGGCATGTGTCCCCCTATACAACAATCCTGCAAGATCGGCACATGTACCCCAGAGCTTAAAGTACACTTTAAAAAAAGAAAAGGAAAAAATCCCTGCAAACACCTTGATTTTAGATTTGTAGCCCACAGAAGTATGAAACAATAAATGTCCGTTGTTTTAGCCTGTGCTATAAGATTAAAACACATTTGTTTTGATGGGAAAAAAAAGAATTGAATAGTCCAAAAGTAAGACAGACTTCAGCATTGATTGACTTAATTTACACAGCAATGTCCCGGCACTTGCCATGAATATCTAAGCACTTTCTCTCTTTCATCTCTGCCATATGAGGTAGCAGCTTTATATCCAGCCTAGTAGCTATTCAAGGTTTACATCACTACACAGCAATATATAAATACATATATACACACATATATATTTACTGACTATATTTATACATATATATATATAATTTTATTTACTCAAAAGTAAAATAACAGCAAAATGCAGTAATGTAATTACACTTAAAATTATATATTTATATATTATACATTATTTTATGTCTATAATTACAATGTAACTATATATTATATCTTAATATCTTATATTAAAGTATATAGCAATTATATAGTATATATAATTGTATATAAATTTGTAATTATATATTAATATAAATATATATAATTACCATATTTTGTTATTTTCCTTTAGTAGTCATTAAATTTTCTTCAGATAGGCACCTGCACATTTTTCTCATGTGTCATTTGTTAGAATGGAGTAATATGATCATTTAGGATGCCATTACCAACTTAAGGTATAAGTTCAGCAGTGCACACTATTCTGTCATGATGAAATTTGGGAAAGATGGGCAATAAACAAAAATGGCATATTATGAAAGAGAAAGAAAGAGGGAATAGGTGGTATTTATTTTGTCTATGCTTCTTCTAGGGAGGACTTTCTAATTTTAAACATCATTTAAAAGATAAGTCAGAAATTATCTCCTTGAGACAATCCTCTTTAATTCCCTTTATCATCATTCCAGCATTTCTCTCCTGGGGATCTATTATAGGCTATATCTAGCCTACCTATCATTTAGTATTTAGGTTCTTTGTTTCCATCATTGGCTTCTTCACCAATTTGTGAGTACTGCAAGGGCAGAAATAATTTTTATTCATTTTCTTGTGAACAGTATAATGTTTAAATAATATCTCTTGAATGAATTGGTGAAGACACAATTGCAAATTATTCATATTTGCTAAAATTATTTCCAGTAGAAGCACTTAATTTTAGTACCTAAGTATCTTTTTGTATTCAGATGTAGTAAAAGGAATTTATTGCAAATGATTCTGTCTCATATATTCCATTCAAAAGCATGTTAGGATAATAAAATAAATTATACAATGTAGAGTTTTCCTAACTTTCTAACTCAATTTATGGACCTCTAATTTATGGGTTTTTTTTCTAATTTTTCTTAATGGAAAATATGCCAATGGTCTTGTTTGCCATAAAACAAAACTGTCTTGTTTTTCCAGTACCCATCCAATGTGTATTCCATGGGAACTCAATAGATATGTATAGTTAAATAAATGCATTATGAATATTTATATTTCACTTGTTATAGAATATAACATCTTATTTCTCTCTCTCTCTATATATATATATGTGTGTGTGTGTGTATTCACCTGTGTGCATATATGTTTGGGTGTCTGTATACATGTGCATGCTATTGCATATATGTATATTTAGAAATATGTTTGTATTAGTCTATTATCACACTGCTAATAACAACATACCTGAGACTAAGTATCTATAAAGGAAAGAGGATTAATTGACTCACAGTTCTATATGGCTGGGGGTGCCTCACAATCATGGCAGAAGGCAAGGGAGGAGCAAATGCATGCCATTTATGGTGGCAGGCAGACAGTGTGTACAGAGGAACTATGCTTTATAAAATCATCAGATCTCATGAGACCTTTTCACTATCATAAGAACAGCAAGGGAAAGATCTGCCTCCATGATTCAATTACCTTTCACCAGTTCTCTCCCACAATACATGGAAATTATGGAAGCTACAATTCAAAGTAAGATTTGGGTGGGGACACAGCCAAACCATATTATTCTGCTGCTGGCCCCTCCCAAATCTTATGTCCTCATAGTTCAAAACCAAGCATGCCTTCCCAACAGTCCCCTCAAGGTCTTAACTCACTTCAGCATTAACTCAAATTCCATAGTCCAAAGTCTAATCTGAGACAAGGCAAGTCCCTTTCACTTATGACCCTGTAAAATAAAAGCAAGTTAGTTACTTCCTAGATACAATGAAGGTACAGGAAATGGGTAAATACAGCTATTCTAAATGGGAGAAATTAGTCAAAAGAGTCTACAAGTTCCATGCAAGTCCAAAATCCAATGGGGCAGTCAAATCTTAAAGCTCCAAAATAATCTCCTTTGACTCCATGTCTCACATCCAGGTTACACTGATACAAGAGGTAGGTTTTGGGCAGCTCCACCTCTGTGACTTTGCAGGAAATTTTCACAGGTTGGTGTTGAATGTCTGTATCTTTTCCAGGAACACAGTGCAAGTCAGTGAATCTATCATTCTGGGGTCTGGAGGATGGAGGCACTCATCTCACAGTTTTACTAGGCAGTGCCTCAGTGGGGACTCTGTTTGAGGGCTCCAACCCTACATTTCCCTTCCATTCTGCCCTAGCAGATGTTCACCATGAGGGCCCTCCTCCTGCAGCAAACTTCTGCCTGAACAACTAGGCATTTCCATACATCCTCTGAAATCTAGGCTGAAGTTCCCAAACCTCAATTCTTGACTTCTGTGCATCTGTAGATACAATACCATATAGAAGCTGCCTAGACTTGGGGGTTACCCCCTCCGAAGCAATGGCCTGAGCTGTACATTGGCCCCTAATAGCCAAGACCAGAGCTGAAGCAGCTGAAACACAGGAAACCATTCTCAAGGATGAATATAGCAGGGGTGCCTTGGACCTGGCACACAGAACCATTTTTCCCCTCTAGGCCTCCAGGTATGTGATGGGCGGGGCTACCATGAAGGTCTCTGAATGATTTGGAGACATTTCTTCATTGGTTAATTGATTATCATTCAGCTTCTTGTTACCAATAGAAATTTCTGCAGCTAGCTTCCATTTATCCCCAGTAAATATGTTTTTTGCTTTTCCACTGCACTTTCAGGCTGCAAATTTTCCAAACTTTTATGCTCTGCTTCCTTTTGAATACCTTGCCATTTAAAAATTTCTTCTGCCAGGTACCCTAAATCATCTTTCTCAAGTTCAAACTTTCACAAATCCCTAGAGCAGGAACAAAATGCTACCAGTCTCTTGTCCTTGCAAGTGTGACCTTTACTCCAGTTCCCAATAGGTTTTTCATCTCCATCTGAGACCACCTCAGCCTGGGCTTCATTGTCCCATCATTATCAACATTTGGTCCAAGCCCTTCAACAAGCCTCTAGGAAATTCCAAACTTTCCCACTTCTTCCTGTCTTCTGAACCCTCCATGTCTCTAGGAAGTTCTAAACTTTCCTATATTTTTCTATCTTCTGAGCCCCCGAAACTGTTCCAACATCTGCCTGTTACTAAGTTCCAAACTCGCTTCCACATTTTTGAGAAGCGAAATCTTTATAGCAGCACCCTGCTACCCAGTACCAATTTACTGTGTCAGTCTCTTTTCACACTGCTAATAAAGACATACCCAAGGCTGATTAATTGATAAGGGAAATAAGTTTAATGAACTCACAGTTCCACATGGCTAGGGAGGCCTCACAATTATGTCACAAAGCAAAGGAGTAGCACATGTTTTGTATGGCGGCAGACAAGAAGAGCATGTGCAGGGAACTCCCCTTTATAAAACCATGAGATCTCATGAGACATTTTCACTATTATGTGAACAGCAAGGGAAAGATCTGCCCCCATGATTCAAATACCTCCCACCATATCCCTTCAATGAAACATTGTAATTATGGAAACTAGAATTCAAGATGAGATTTGGGTGGAGGCACAGCCAAATCCTATTGATGTTGTTGGAAATATCACCAAGTATCTTAGAGGAGAGCTCAAAAAAATACTGTAACTTGGCAGAAGCCAAGAGAATGGCCATTGATTCCAACTTGGATCAGTTCTCTGTAAGCTTCCATTGGCAGCAATCAAATGAGAAGGTCCCATTCTCAGATAGAGTAGATCTTGGATACCATAGATATCCATCACCAAAGGCAAGTGAACCTTCTGGAATAGGATCTTCATTTTGTTACTCTTGATACCCATCAATAAGAGCCCTGTGGGATTCTGTGAACACTGAGTACTTCAGGCCAGAACACCTACTCTTCTCTCCCCTCTGACGTGTATGGCTCACTATCACTCTTCATCTTGAAATCATGAAGTATAATCTCATCATGCCATTTAAATCTGTCCCTGTCATTCACCAAGATGATCTCAATTCTCCCTTTCACCTAGGACTCCATTTCCTACAGGACTCTGTACATAGAATTTACTGATTTCATATACTATCTCATGTCAACTAATAAAATTCTTACATTGAACCATCTGTAAATTAGAATCAGTCATCAGCCAAATTTGCTATATCTTGCAGCTCTTCTTTGAACAATACGTTTCTTTTTTTCATTCTAAACTCAGATTCTGTTTTGAGGAGACTTTCAGTGAAAAAGTGTCAGTGTATTGTCTTCCTCATGCCTCTTGTTTTATGGAAACTGGAGGTAGAATAATTTTCCTCCTTGTTCTTATTGTCTGTTCCAAATTGCTCTTTTTCTCTCCACTGGAAAAAGTCAATAAACCGTGAAATCAGACTCTACCACCAACTGTTCCTGCTTGTTCTCATTATCTGCTAATCCTTGGGCCACTGTCCTTCATGTTCTGGAAAATTTAGTGCCCACTACAATGATACTGCATTCAACATGACCCTTGCTGTAAATCTTGGTGATTTCACCACCCACTTGAATTATTTTCCCATTAACATGGCCTCTCAGTTTTTTGATGTTACATCTTCCACTTGTTAGGTCTCCAACCTCATCTCAGACATTTACATGCAAGATCATATTCTAGATGTCATCAGCAAATTCAAATACCACATTATTCAGCCACCACATACCATTCTTCTAATTTTATTCATTGAATATACTTTAAAGCTTACTGGATGCTGCAAAGTATTGATTCCACTAATGTCCCTCTCCCCTCCTTCTGGCCTTGTTTCTTTGTTTATAGTTTTGACCCCATGTTCATTCAATCATTTTACTTCATACAAGCATTCCACCCCCCGCCCTCCATTTTATGCTTTGCTGCACTCATGTGCCTAAATCACAACCCTGGACAAATAAAATCGCTACCCACATGACACCTGCATCCACAGAAAAACATGGAGAAAGCTAAACACAAGACTGTGGTTAAAATTCTCAAATTAAATGTAAGATCACTTCCCTCAGGTGATTCCTACTTGACTAGTGTTGATAGGCAATTGTAGAATATTTCCCTAGGTCCTCCTTCTCCTACATGATCCTACCAGTGCTGCTTCTTTTCTATAACCTACACCTCTTTCCTTATTTTTATTTTCAAAATATGAACTGAGAAAAAAGAAACAACCACAAGAGAAAATCTAAAAGCTCTCACTCCTACTACTTTCCTGTACTAGCCACTTACCTGTACATAAATCTAAATACTCTGCCTTTTCTATGTCAAAATGAATAAACAATCTGTCCTCCTGGCAAACGAAAACCCGCTTGTTTGACCCTATATCTCATCCTTTCTCCCCTAAGTGAGAACCTAGGAATGTTTCTTTAGCAATCTTACTGCCTTGTTCTTACAAGATTAGTTTCCTCTCTATAGGATCACACCCAGCAGCATAAAAACCAGGTGTTATTCTCCCAGCACAAACAATCCTTTTTAAACCAATTTTCATGCCAGTTTTTTCTTCTGTTTACTATAAAACTTATTAAAGGAGCTTTTAAAAATTAATCTCTATAATTCATCTCATTGCTTTCTTTTCTCAGCCCACCCTTTTCAGTCTTTTGTCAGCTGAATTTCATTACAATTGCTGTTATCAAGGTCACCATTGATCTCAAAATTGCTGTATTCAAAGACCAATTTTTTTCTGTTCTCATTTCATTTAACCTCTAATAAGTCTTTGGTAAAGTTGACTCTGCACTTTGTCTTCCAGAACATAGCATTTTCATTTTATTTCTACCTCTCTGAACACTCAATACCTATTGCTGGCTCTTCTTTAATTATTTGTTATAATACTACCCAGCATTAACTTTTGGTTATCTTTTTTTTTTTTTTTTAATACCTATACTTCCTTCCTTGGTGATTTTATTAAATCTTCTCTCTTTAAAGAACTTTCCAAGGCTGGTATCTGCCATGTGCATTTTCCTAACACTGTCCTCTTCATTAAATCCAAATTCTTGTGTTCACATGCCAATTTAGCAGTTCAGAGGGATCTAATTCAATATGTACAAAATAGACTACTATTATGCACCTTAAATGTGTTGTTATTGCTACAGAGGAACAAGAATGATTCTGTTAAATACAAAACATATCATGTGATCCATTTGTTCAAAACTCTTAAATGTTTTCTCATCTCTTTTGGTAAAAGTCAGAGCTCTTATAATTGTCAAAGCAAAACTGACATCAAAGCTAAACTGTTAAGGAAGACTTCATTCAAGGCTGCTGCAATAGAGGAAAGAGTCTCAACTCAATTCCAAGGAATTAAAGGTAAAAAGGATTTCAAACACTGTGGTTAGCTCATGAAAATGTGCTAGAGAATGTTAGGCCACCTGTGTTTGCTAATTGTCATTATTCAAGGAAATAGTAAGTTTCTCTTATCTTTATGACGGAAGGCAGTTTTGCAACTTGGAGCAAAGCAACACCTAAGTTAGATTTCTACAACTCCTACAGAATTGGGCCATAGGAATGTTATTTTATTTGATGATTATGTTTCAAAATAAAAGCTCACAAGTCCATAAAAAGGCATTCTTGGTTATTAAAAATGGCAAGAAGCTCTACAAAAGGATTTTCACCTCAAAGGGCAGAGAAAGGATTTACATTTACAAATTTTCCAAGTAAATAATCTAAGAAAAGAGATGTCAAGGGCCTGGAAATTAGAATGAAGGCTGTCTACATTGTAATCAAGTGGAAGAAAGTTGAAGGGTATCTTAGTCACAATGATTTACAAAGCACATGATGAGTGTGTCATGGTTCCTGTCTAATCTAATGTCTACCTTAACATCCTTTTACTTATTGTGCCTTACTGTTCCTTGAATACACCAAACACGTACTTCCCTAGGGCTTTTGCACTTACTGTTCCCTCTATCTGAAATGTTCATGGTCTAATATTTCCACAGATTGCATTTTGTCTTCCTTTTGGGTTTTCCTTAGATGTTATCTTCTTAGGGATCTTCTCATGTCATGCTATCTAAAATTGCATCCCTGACTCCTCCTAGTTCATTTAGTTTTTACATGTTGCTCTTTGTCACTGATCTTCTGATGTGCTACAAATTCTAATTGTTTTCCTTTCTTTGAATTTTTTTTTATCCAAATAGGGTTTAACTTTGATAATGCCAGAAATGTTTGCTTGTGTTGTTCATAACTATGTTGTGACTCTCACATCAAGAAGTGTAATAGATATTTGATGAATGAATGAATGTGAAGAAGACAGACCTTGAGCTGAGAACTCTAGTTTAGAGTTCTAATTTTCTCAATTTTGTGACTTTAAAAAACTTGCATAATTTACTTTCTTTTTTCATATATTATTTTCTTTATTCATTTAAAATAAGAAGTATGACCTGCAGACTCTTAAGCGACCTACTAATTCTTTTATAGTTAACAATTTGTAGCACTTAGTACCAGGATAACATTTTATCATTTCACATATTTTAACTTTTATTCTTCAACCTGTATGTTGTTACTATTATAGTCCCTATATTGGAAATGAGAAAATTGAGATATAACAATGTGTGGTTGAAGTCACATAGCTAGTAAAAATGAGAGAATTGATTTGATACTAAGCTGTCCAGCTCCAAAGTATATGCTAACTGCTGATTTTATGAAACTGTGTGTTAACAAACTTTGATTTTTTTGACTTATTTCTTATTACTATTAGTATTATCAGTCAGTATTCACTTAAAGTATCTACTATAAATATATCATGTGTGTATATACATATATGCACACATATTTATATATACAGTTATCTATGTATATACACAATTGTTTTATATATGCATTTACCTATATAAATATGTATGGTAAATGTACATATATAAAGTACATATACATATGTATATATATAAAATAAATGTACATAGGAAAGACATAGTCAAATTGAATCCTACATTGAGTTTTGTAGAGTAAAGTTACCTCAAAGTTGATCAATTTAAGAGATAAGCCAGCTAAGTTTTCAAAATTCTAGTCTGAGAATCATTGGCTGCAGGATAAGCAAAGGAAAGGTAAACTCTCATGCGCTTTGAAGACTCTGTGCATGAGTCATATGAGTCTGAAAAGCTAGTGGCTCCAGGGATGTCTTCTGATAATGGTATTCTGCCATTCTTTAGAAGCTGGGGAATTGCCCAGAAATGCTACAAGGAATCAATTGGAATAGATTTCTGTTGGAGATCTCCAAATGAGAAAGCTCTGTTACTGTTTTTATTTAGAAGTCTCTATATACTACAGTATTTAGGACCCATATACTACAGTTACAGTATCTCTATGTCACAGTGAGATCCCAGGAGAGGTTTTCATCACATAACTATGTCACTGCTTCCACAGTATTGCTCATCTTTGAAAACTGGGTTTAATATTTCTAGGGACAACATTTTACACTTTCATAAATTGTTTCTGCCACAGTTTGTGAAGTGAGAAACAGGAAGTAGAGTGTGGCACTGAGCAACTTAAAATCTGCTTTTGTCTGCTTTTGTATCCTCAATACAAAGAGGAATGTCTTTCAAATTTCAATTTTAGAGTTTCCTTGCTCTACCTTCAACCAATTTCACAGACAAGCAATTTTCCAGTGATATCCCAAGTGGAAAAGTGAAATACTTTACCTTTTATTTTGACAACCAGATAAAATCAGCTATCAGTGGCTTATCCTGTTTGTTCCTAATTTTTTCTGACTTTCCAACTATATCCAGTAAAAACCATGAGTGAACAAAAGAGGAAACAAGAGACATATGCTTTTAGATCCAAAGCACCAAAAGGAAGATTTTATCTATAGACGAATTGGAAAAGGATGAGATGCACTGAATCATTTGTCTCTTGCATGAAGAACCCATCTATTTAGAGATACAGCAAATTGAATAAAAAGCACTGAGGAGAGTGCTTCAAGATGGCTGACTAGATGCAGCTAGAAAGTGCCTCTCCTATGGGGAGAGACTGAGATTTCAACTAAATCAACACAATTTGAAGAGATTTTCAAGAAAACACCAAATGCAAATGGAAAAAAGACACTGATGTCTAGGCAGAAGAACAAGGATTCTGGTAACCCCATGTGGATTTCCTGAATGCTAGGGCTGGTTCTTGGCCCCAAATGGCTTCTGGGGAAGGGGTGAGTGAAGAGACTGCACATTCTTGCCAAAGCCCTCTGGAATCCTAGTTACTGGGGTCCCCACAACCTCCATGGACATTTGAGCTGGCAGGGTAAATCTCCTCTGAGATCAGAGAGAGGAAGAGCTGAAGCAGGCAAAAAGCCAGGCATATTTGTGTAAGAGACAGCTCTGATGGCACCCAGCCATAAATGACCATCCCCCAGGGCTCCCCATCTTCCTCTCAGAGGCTGCTAGCCTCAGTTAATCACAAGACCAGTAGAAGGTAGGGCCAGCTTACCCCTGGTATGGGGGCACATCTGTCCTGCAGGACCACCTCCCTGCCAGTCCTCCCAGGGTTCCTGTCTGGCTGCCCTGCAGATATTTGTACATAGTGTAACTTCTTCTGCCCAGCCTAGGTGAACTGCTCCACCAGAGTGTATTTCAGAAGCCTGGTAACTTTTGGACATCCCAGCACAACTGGAATCCAACACTGAGGAGGGAGCTAAAGGAGGTCCTGGCATACCAGGGCTACCGCCCATGGCTCAGGAGTGCTGAACCAGGACCTGTGTCTTGGACTTAAGTAAGAGAGGAGCCCTCACTGTCAGAAAACTGGGAGGGGTGAGTTGCACAGGTGTGTGGGCTGCTGTGGTCTGCCTTCCTTCACAGGGCTGGTCCTTGCCAGATCTCTGCCTGAGGGAGCTCTACAGCCCACAACACCTAATAGCAACAATAAATTGAGGGCACAGTGCCAGAGTTTGGAGATGCCCCTTCCAAGACTCTCTCTGGCTCTCACTGTAGAGCACAGCTGCCAATAGGAGTATAGAAAAAAGAGCCATACAGCTGAGTAAGGTCCTGTCTACTGCTGATTGTGCTTAAGTGTCATCTACTGGATCACAGCCCCAACTAAAACACTCCCCCAGAATTGCTAATACTCCCCAGTGTGGAACGAAGGGCAAGAATTCAACAACAAATAAAGACCCTCTACGAATCTTGCCCTCTGAATACTTTGAGTAACAAAGCCAACTGAAGATACTTAATTTATACCATAGTTAAAGGGACACCAACACTTCCAGATGAGAAAGAATCAGCTTAAGAAAGTCAGAGTGTCACCTTGTCTCTTAACAATCCCACTAGCTTCTCAGCAATGGTTCTTAATCTGTCTGAAATGTCTAAAATTGCAGACATAGAATTCAGAATCTGGAGGGCAAGGAAGCTCACTGAGATTCTGCAAGGAAGCCAAGCAATCCAGTAAAACAACTCAAGAGCTGAAGGATGAAATAACCATTTTAAGAAAACTCCAAACTAAATTCTTGTTATAATACAATTAGAAGTTTGAACAGAAGAATAGATCAAGCTGAGGAAAGAATTTCAGAGCTCAAAAACTAGTTCTTTGTAGCAACTCAGTCAGACAAAAATAAAGAAAAAAGAACTAACAAAAATGATTAAAACCTTCAGGAAATATGGCATTATGTAAAGAGACCAAATTGATAACTCATTGGCATTCTTGACAGAGAAAGAGATAAAATAAGCAATCTGGAAAGTATAAATGAGAATACATTCCATAAAAATTTCCCTAGTCCTGCTAGAGAGGTTGACATGCAAATCCAAGAAATACAGAGAACTCTAGCTAGAAACAATTCCAGATAACCATCCCTATGGCACATAGGCATCAGATTCATAAAGGCCATCACAAAAGAAAAATATCATAAAAATAACTAGAGAAAAGAGACAGGTCTCTTGTAGAAGGAACCCTCAGGCTAGCAGCAGACCTCTCAACAGAAATCTTACAAGTCAGAGGAGAATGGGGTCCAATTTTCAGCACCCTTAAAGAAAAGAAATCCCAACCAAGAAATTCATGTCCCAATAAACTCAGCTTTGTAAGTGAATAAAAAAATATAATTCTTATGGACAAGCAAATGCTGAATAAACACATTTCTACTAGACCAGGCTTATGAAAGGTCTTTAAGGGAGTGCTAAACTTGGAGTCCAAAGAATGACACCTGCTACTACGAAAACACACTTAAACACATAGCCCAGAGGCACTATAAAGCAACTATCCAATCAAGTCTACATAACAACCAGCTAATAACACAATGATGGCAAAGATTATACAAATTAATTTTAGCCATGAATGTTAATGAGATGAACACTTCACTTAAAAGACACAGAGTGGCAAGCTGGATAAAAAGACAAGACCCAACCATCTGTTCTTTTCAAGACTCCCATCTTATGTGTAATGACATTTGGATGAAAAAATATCTACCATGTAAGGAAAGAGTGGGAGTCGTTATTCTTCTATCAGATAAAACAGACTTTACATCATTAAAGATTAAGAAGCACAATGAAGGCCATTACATAATGATAAAGAGTATGATCAAAAAAGAATCTTTAACTATCCTAAATACGTACATGTCCAACATTGCAGAACTCAGATTTATAAAACAAGATCTTCTTGGCTACAAAAACTTAAACAACCACAGAATAATATTGGGAGACTTCATCACCTCACTGACAGTGTTAGGCAGATCATTGAGACAGAAAACTCACAAAGAAACTCTGAATTTCAACTCAACACTTGACCAATTGGACCTAATAGACAGCTACGAACAATCCACCTAACAATCACAGAATATTTATTCTTCTCATCTGCACATGGAACCTTTGACGATCAACCACATGCTCAGTCATAAAGCAAGACTGAATAAATTCTAAAAAATTAAAATCATACAAAGCACAATTTCAGACAACAACATAATAAAAATAGAAGTCAATATCAAGAAGATCTCTCAAAACTATCTAGACACATCGGAATTGTGTTGGAATCAAACCTTTTACTCCTGAGTAAACATTGGGTGAATAACTCCAGAGTGAACATTAAAATTAAGGCAGATATTTAAAAAAATGCCCATATTTCCAAAGCAATTTACACATTCAAAACTACACCAATCAAACTACTGATGTCATTCTTTGCAAATTTATAAAAAACTATTCTAAAATTCATATTAAAAAAAACAGAACCCGAATAGTCAAAGCAATCTTAGGCAAAAGGAACAAAGCTGGAGGCATCACACTACCTGACTTCAAACTATGCTCTAAAGCTATTTTAGGCAATAACCAAAGGAGCACGATAATGGTACAAGAACAGACAAATAGAGCAATTGATCAGAATAGAAAATTCAGAAATAAAGGCATACATGTACAGCCATCTGATCTTTGACAAGACCAGCAAAAACAAGCTACTGGGAATAACTGGCTAGCCATTGCCAAAGATTGAAGCTGGACCCCTACCTTTTGCCATATAAAAAAATTAACTCAAAATGGATCAAAGATTTAAATGTATTACCTCAAACTATAAAAATCCTAAAAGACAACATAAGAAATACTCTTTATTGAGGAAAAGGGAATGCTTATACACTTTTGGTGGGAATGTAAATTAGTTCAGCCACTATGGAAAGCAGATTGGAACTTATAACAGAGCTTATCATAGAACTTTGGTCATAGAATTTAAAACAGAGCTACCATTCAACCCGGCAACCCCATTGCTGGGTATGTACTTAAAGGAAAATAAATTATTCTACCAAAAGAACACATGCACTCATGTGTTCATCAATGCACTATTCACAATAGCAAAGACATGGAATCAACCTAAATTCTCATCAACCTTGAAGTGGATAAAGAAAATGTGGTGCGTATGCACCATGGAATATTGTGCAGCCATAAAAATGAATGAAATCATGGCCTTTGCAGCAACATGAATATAGTTGGGGGCCATAATCCTAAGTAAATTTATTCAGGAACAGAATACCAAATACCACTCTCACTTATAAGTGGGAGTTAAACATTGAACACGCATGGACACAAACATAGCAACAATAGACATGCAGACTACTAGACAGGGGATGTAGAAGAGGAATGTGGGTTGAAAAACTACCTATCCAGACACTTTTCTCACCTGGGTGATGGGGTCTGTGATGGTTAATATTGTGTCAACTTGATGGGATTGAAAGATGCCAAGTATTGTTTCTGGTTGTTTCTGTGGGAGTGTGGCCCAAGGAGATGAACATTTAAGTCAATGGGCTGGAAGAGGAAGACCTGTCATCAATGTGGATGGGCAACATCCAATCCACTGCCAGCGTGGCTAGAAAAAGAAGGTGGAATAGGCTGGCTTACTGAGTCTCCTGGTTTTCACATTTCTCCCATGCAGAATGCTTCCTGCCATTGAACATCAAACTCCAAGTTATTTGGCTTTAAGACACTTGGACTTATGCCAGTTGTTTGCCAGGGGCTCTTGGGCCTTTGGCCACAGACTGAACGGCACTGTCAGATTCCCTACTTTTGAGGCTCTTGGACTCGGAATGAGCCACTACTGGCTTCCTAACACCTCAGTTTGCAGACAGTCTATAGTGGGATTTCACTTTGTGATGTGTGAGTCGATTCTCCTTAATAAACTCCCTTTCATATATACATATATCTTATTAATTCTGTCTTTTTAAGAATCTTGACTAATATAGTATCTGTACCCCAAATGTCAGCATCTTGCAATATTATGTAAAAAACTTGCACTTGTACTCCCATATCTAAAACATTTTTTAATTATTTTGATTTGTTTTGCTATATCATGTTTGCCTCTTAAGTAGAAATATTGTGTAAAAAATTAAATGTTGTCAGTAGAGAAATAAATTATTAGAAATAAATCATCATTTATATGATAGTAAAATATTAAATAAAATAATGTGAATTGAAACATAATAATTTTAAACCTCTTTAGAATACATGTAAATAAATTCAAACATTTCAAAAATTGTAGTCAACAATGTAAATTTGAAAAATTCATAAATTTCAACTTATTTTCACATTTTATATTAATAAGTGTATAACAATTTACTTATATATCCTGTATTAGACTTTAAAAATTGACAAATAATAAATATCAATTGAATACATGGCTCAAAACTGTATTACATTGTGTTAAAATGGGAAAAGATATTGACAAGGCAATGATTCTTTCTTGAATTACAGCTACATAAAGTAACATGAATTAATCTTATCAAGACAATGTTGACCAAAAAGAGACATTAAATGATAATATTTTTTAAAAGGTAAATTTATGACTCATGCAAATATAAAATGAATATATGCCAAAGATTTATTTAACTCAGTACCTAGTGAATGAAGTAGGAGTTTGTTCAAAGAAGGATTTAGAGTACTAAACATTTTGAAATGTCTAAACAGATACAAAACTTCATTTGGAAGGAAGAATTTCTGGAAGAAATCAAGTTTTTCCTCAGCAAACAAATTATTGGCATATTTATGAAGTAGGGTCAATTTCATTTCTGGCAGTTATTTACCTTTTAAAAGACTGTAAAAATCTTATAAACAGTGGAAGACCAAGATAACCTGGTAGGTTGCACTAGAAAGAACATTTAATAATCTTCTTTATTTTCCCATTTTAATTATTCACATTTTTTTTTTTCTTTACAGGCAAAATGAGGTTGATTAATCTCTATTACTTTGGCAAGAGTATGAATTACCATATAGAATTTTTAAAGTTTATTTTATATCCAGGGCCATGCAACATTGAACAATTGAACAATTCGTAGGGCCAAAAAATTGATACCCAATGTTATGACCTATAAAAACTGAGATAACAAATGAATTGTTTAATCCACAAATCTGTCATAATTTATTATGCACAATAAATAAATAATATGCATAGACATCTGTATGGGTAAGTCTTATCACATTCCCACTAAAAATAACAACAACAACAAAATAGTAGCCTAAAGATGTTAGATTGAATGTGATTTTGTGGCAAAGTAAAAATTTTAAATAATAAATAAAATTTTGACTGACAATACTATACTGAATTTTCCAAATATCATCACATGAAACACTGCAGTTTCCCTGATCGATATAGCAACATTTGAGAAAACTTTTTCATAAGAGTCTTGATGATTTTTTTTCTGAGTTTAAAAATAAATGATGAGGAAAGTTAAAGGCATTAATAAATCTCCAGGGACAATCCATAAAATGTACAATTTCTAAAATATGTTTACTGGTAACATTTTATCTATGAAATTTACACGTAGGAAGACTATTGTGACTAAATAACTGTATACATGCAACTTCTGTAAGAGAAACACATCAAACACAGGCAAGTATTTCTTTTTACAAAGTGAAAAAACTAATGTTTGTAATTTCCCAAGGCACTTATGAAAATTTAAAGATAATTTTAGGCATAAAGAAAAGATATCCTGAATTTTTTTCTTTGTTTCCTTTCTTTTCATGCACTTTGAATCTGATTTTAAAAAGGCTATGAAAAGCCCCAAAAAATTTGTGAGAAGAGATTGAACACTTAAGGACATAGGTACCTGGAACACAGTGCTCAGTTACCCATTTAATCAAAACTACAATACAACACATAAAAATAAATATGTAAAATAACATCACAGTAAAAGCCTCAGCTTTTTAGTAAATAGGAAAACTTTATTATTTTTATGCCTTCTCTTTAAATTATCAAGGACATAACAAAATCAATATAAAGAACATAAGACTATTCTGGTAAAATATAGAATCTCCATTATCTGGAAAGGTTAAATGGAAAGTAAAGAATAATTTTCAGTTATAGATGAGGCTGTTTATCAGAAGACTAAGGAAGAAAAGTAGAGTGAATATTTGAATGATTTTAAAACATGCTATAGCTTCTTTTCAAAGGTTGTATTATAAATAATACAATTAACTTCACGGTGTCTTTCATTATGCTCTTTTATATTCTGGATCAAATTGATACTTTATTTAAGGATAGTAGTTTTCTCTCAGGGGTATGTAAGGTCAAAACCATGTCAACTGAATACCATTAATACCAAAAAGTGGTTATGTTAATTAATATGTAAGTCATCCATCTTTACTATCTTTGGATTAATCAAGGAGTTTTTAATTTTTAATTAAAAATTTTTTTTTTTTCTAAGATGGAATCTTGCTCTGTCACCCAGGCTGGAGTGCAATGGAGGGATCTTGGCTCACTGCAGGCTCCACCTCCCTGGTTCAAGCAATTCTTCTCCCTCAGCCTCCTGAGTGGGTGGGACTACAGGCACTTGCCACCATGCCCAGCTAATTATTTGTATTTTTAGTAGAGAAGGGGTTCCACCATGTTAGTCAGAATGGTCTTGATTTTTTTGACATTGTGATCTGCCCATCTCGGCCTCTCAAAGTGCTGGGATTACATGCCTGAGCCACCACGTCTGGACTAAATCAAGGAGTATTTTTAAATCTCTTTCTTTTAGAATTCGTAAATGTTGGTAGGTGAAATACACATAAACAAAAACTCTTCAATATCCATAATAAAAAGCAAAAGTGTAGATAGAGGAACCTGAATACCACAATTATTGGGAACCAGTCACTTAGGACAAGAGTAATCTTTTCCCTTGCAAAATTTATTTTAAAAAACCCAAATTTATGTATAGTTGTATTTCTCTGACACTACTGCTCATTTTCAGCATCTCAAGAGTTAATAAAGTTTAATTAACATAATGAACTTTATTTCACACAACTGCTGGTGAGACTAGATAACTGAGAATTGTCTCTTTTATAGAAATGTTTTAGTAAATTGCAAAAGTTCATAAACCTATGTGAGACAGACCTGCAAAACCCTTTTACACCTTCTTAAAGTGATTAAAAAATATATTTATTAAGAAGACCCAAAAGTATAGCCTCTCTATAGTATATGGAAGTAAGAATCATATGCAACTAAATAAAAATTAAACTTATTCATCAATATTTCAGTGTTGTCTTTCGCTTAATATTTATCTTAGTATCAATGATGACCATTATTTCACTTAAATTCAATATCAAACATAAGATCTTTAACTTATTTAAAGATGTTAGAAATTATTTCCAACTGATAAATTTCAAAAACATTTTTGAAAAACAGTTTTTTCAGAATAATGACTCAATTCAGTTGAACGGAAAATTATGTTTTTAATTTTCTTAAAAAACATGTAGGGAAAATGATAGCTTATTTGATTAGTAGACCCATATGTACTAGTCAGCTTTCACTTTTATGATTTACTTTAAAAACATGTAGGAAAAATGATAGCTTATTTGATTAGTAGATCCATAGGTATTAGTCAGCTTGCACTTTTATTATAACAAAATACTATCATAAAAGAATATATAAGTGCTATATACTCTTAAGCAAGAGAAATTTATTTTTACAGAGTTCTGGAGGCTGGGAAGTCTAAGTTCCAGGTTATGACTGTTTCAGCTCCTAGTGAATGCTCTCTTCCTGGCTTCCAGAAGGCCACCTTTCTGCTGTGGGTTTACCAGGCCTTTCCTCAGTATCTATGTTCAGAAAAAAGGAGAAAGAGATTGATCTTAGGTATCAATCACTTGCAATAAAGACATTGATCCCATCTTGAGGGTCCCACCTTCAGACCTCATCTAACCCTAATTGTCTTCCAAAGAGTCCATCTCCAAATGCCATCACATTGGAGGTTAGAGTTATTTTGGGAAGACACATACATTCAGCCTGAGGATGTTATATGATAATACTTATAAAAAGTCAAAATGAAATATAAATTTAATACATGTCAAAATCTATGCAACTAATTAATAAATGAGGGAATCGGTCAGATATTACAAATAGTTCAAAAAAGTCAAAGCACTACATGTTATATAAGCCCATATGAGTTTTGAAATTAATCTATAAAATATACAAAACTGGCTTCTTCCACAACAGGGGTTGAGGTGAGAGGAAGGGAAATTTGGAAAGGTGTAGCCTGGATACTCAGGGTTTTTCTTTTCTTTTTGTTTTTTTTTCTGTTTGTTTGTTTTGTTTTGTATTATTTTATGATAATTTGAAAACCTATTAGTTATTCCTGACAGAGAATAGAGCCAAAATATTACTTACAATTCAAATAATTTTTAAATAAAATCTAAATTGATGACAGAAATTATGCTTTTATAAGAATGCATATTAATTCTGCATAATAGGGTGAAGTGACTGAAAGTACAAGGGCCCATCTGAAGTGTTAGTAATATTTTACTTCTTGATTTAGGTATAAATTATATGGGGGTATTAAGTTTATACAAATTCATTAATGTGTATTTTTCAATTTGTACCTCTTCAAAAAAATATTTTTTAAAATGATTTGCTAAATTATATGCTTTTCACAAGAAACTCACTCTAAATATACAGGCACAACTAGATTAAAGGTAAAGCAATGAATGGCTGGTCACAGTGGCTTACACCTGTATCCCAGCACATTGGGAGGCTGAGGTGGGAGGATTGCTTGAGCTCAGGAGTTCAAGACCAGCCTAGGCAACATAGCAAGACCCCAATTCATTAAAGAAATAAAAAGAGAGAGATGGAGAAAGATATACTTGGTCAATACTAATCAGGTGTAAAATAAAGTAGTTCTATTAACTTCAGACAAAGAAGATTTTAGAGCTAGGGAAATTATCAGTTGGTAAAGACAATGGAATGAAACCCAGAGAAGTCTCAGTAGAAGCTGAGGCATATTATGTCAGTGTCAAATTATATTTTAACCAAATAAAACCATGGTGACCTGAACAAAGTAAATCAGTTGAGTGGAGAACAGCAATTTTAGAGACATGGGAAGTAGGAAAATAATTATTAATAAAGCAATAACAATCATAATAGTCATGGCTCCTTTCCTTTGTATTTGCCTATGATAAGATTTTGCTTTATCTAAAGCTGTTCTCAAAACTGACTACAGTCTTATATCTTCCTCTGCTTTGTCATCCACTCTCCAAATATTGACTAATTCTGACAGCCTCTCTCAGGAGCTTATTGAGCTAATTTTATTAGTAGTAAGTTCATGTCTTACAGCCTAATATCTGTTTTCTTCCCTGGAAGTCTCTTTTCTGCATGGCATTCTCTATATTTTCTTCTTTACCTCAATCTTTTAATGATTGCCCTAATTGGTGTTTTCTATATAAATTCTCAGATTGTTATCATTTGTACTAACTTTTTCTATATAGACAACCATTAGCTTCGAGGGTGTATGTAAGTTTGCTCCCATGTTTAAATATCTGGCCTTGATGTTGTTTCTACATCTAATCTTAGAACTCTTTTGGCTCAGATTCAGTTGTCACAACACACTAACCTGCAAAAGCGGGTAGGTTCTAACTGAGGAATATCTTCATTTATCCAGATTTACTCTGGTATTCTGACTCCCTGACCAATAATCCATTCAAAAATTATATCAGAGACTTGGGTGTGAAGTCTCAGTTTAAGATAAACACTTTCACCCTTTTATACTCATATGTCCAAAATTCAAGCCTTAAACCTATAATCCAATGAAATAACACTGGAAATAACTTTAGTACCTTGAATTTCACTGATCTAATTTTTCTATAGATCTTGATAATAACTGCTGAATCACTTACCTGAAATCATGTCCGCAGTCCTAAGATTGTTAGCTTTAGTAGGGATTAGACTTTCTGTCTTTATTTTAACATTATGAGTACCTCTTGTAATAGTATCATTCATACAGAACTTTATAATTTGTAACCCCTATGAATTACATAGGGCATGTATTAGTTTTATCAATCATACTTTTGTTTTTGTAGATTAACCATGGCTTAAAAAATAGTTTGCAATATTATGAAACTTAATATTACAAACAGAAGCTTAACTCAGATCTTCAGATACTGTTTTCTATTGATTAGAGAGTAATATAACAATATTCTAAAAGGCAATCTGGATTAGTGCATTTTTACATTGCTGATAAAGACATAACTGAGTCTGGGCAATTTACAAAATAAAGAGATTTAATCAACTTATAGTCCCATGTAGGCCTCACAATAATGGCAGAAGGTGAAAGGCATGTCTCACATGGCAGCAGAAAAGAGAAGAGAGCTTGTGCAGAAAAAATCCCCATTTTGAAATCATCATGTCTCATGAGACTTATCTGCTATCACAAGAACAGCATGGGAAAGACCTTTCCCCATGATTCAATTACCTCCCATCAGGTGCCTCCCACACATATGAGAATTCAAGATGAGATTTGAGTGGGGAAAAAGCAAAACCATACCATTCTATCCCTGGCCCTTCCGAAATCTCATGTCCTTGCATTTCAAAACCAATCATGCCTGCCCAACAGTCTCCCAAAGTCTTAACTAATCTCACTATTAACTCAAAAGTCCACACACCAAAGTCTCATCCAAGACAAGGTAAGTCCCTTACACCTATGGGCCTGGCTGGGGAGGCCTCACAATCATGGCAGAAGGTGAAAGGCATGTCTCACATGGCAGCAGACAAGATAAGAGAGCTTGTCCAGAGAAACCCCAGTTCTAAAACCATTAGATCTCATGAGACTTATTTGCTATCATGAGAACAGCATGGGAAAAAACTGTTCCCATAATTCAATTACCTTCCACCTGTTCCCTCCCATAAGACATGGAAATTCAAGATGAAATTTGTTTGGGGACACAGCCAACCACATCACACTCTCAACTGAGTTGGAGTTGGAGAGCAAGCAAATTACTAATCATTAATCAATCATCAATCACTCATCCTTGATAAAAATAATGTTCCATAATTGAAAATTCACCAGTATGATGAAGAAATATAAAAGCATACATGAACAATTTCCTTCTTTAGGGTATCAGAAAGGGATCAAAACAATGATATTTATGCTGAATCTTAAATGGAAATTCATGGATTACATGACCAAGTTAAAAACAAAACCATTTCAGATTTTAGAGAGAATAGCATGCACAATAAAATGATGGGAAGATGTGAGCTAAGGTCACAGTATTCAATTGGTTCATGAAGAAACAGTAAATATCTTTAATCAGATCTCTTTTGGTAGAAGAAAACTTAGAGAGCATTAAAAAGAGAATGTAGTTAAAAATTAGTTGTTAGAATCACAGTTAAAAAAATGTTCAATGACTTGTTGGAGAATTGAGCCAACAGAGAAAGTGTGGTGAAGTATGGAGAAAGGCTGAAGTTGATTATTTAACGTTCATCAAGGTTTTAAGAACAAAGAAGATGGCTTATTTGACTATGCAAAAAACAATATCATCACCAAAAAAAGAAAATAAAAATAATATTAGTAAAGAAAACTATGAATTTGGAAGGAAGAAATATAAATTAAAATTCTTCTGCTGGGTGCTGTGCTTCATGCTTATAATCTCAGCACTTTGGGAGTCCAAGGTGGGTGGTTTTCTTAAGCCTAACAGTTCAAGATCACCCTGGGTAACTCTGGGTGCTGAGGTGAGAGGATTTTATGAGCCTGATAGGTCGAGACTATAGTGAGCCATGATTGCACCACTGCACTCCAGACTGGGAAGCAGAGCGAGACTCTGTCTTAGAAATGGAACAAGATAATAATAATAAAAACGTTATGTAAAAATAAAAAAAAATTTTCTTTTTTTAAGGTATTTCCATTATTCATTTATTTATTCATTCATTTTAAAAGTATCTATCTAGCATTTATAATATGCTAAGCACTCCTTTTTGTTTTTTAACAAAACAAACAAAAAGTTATAATTTAGTGGATGGGTGAATATCAATTAAAAATGTATAAATGACTGTAACTTGGAGCACTTTCTATGATGACAAATAATATGGGAATGAATGTCTCTGGGAAGGGAGAAATTGAAAATACAGAAATAAGCCTTGGAAGAGTGTGTAAACTAGGCATACAGATTATATCATCAACATAGCTGATTGAAAGTGAAAAACAACAAAAGAAACAGTGAAAAATTATAAAAAGCCATTGAGCTAATTATATACCAGGCTATCAAGAACTGGTCACATTTTATATCCCAACAATACTGTAAAGAGATTCAGACTACATTTCTAAGTTTGAGAAGATATTATGTCATAGTAGGGTTTATGGAAATGGGGCTATACAAAGAGAAAAATGAGTATCCCCAAACTAGCAAGCAAATAAACATCATAAATAGCATAAAGTATTGTGCTTCCTTTCTCTGATTCATTCTTTATGGCATAAACTTAATTAAAAGTTAAATAATATTCTTAAGATATAGTATAATTGTAAATACCAACAATTTATGAGCATGTTTTCAACTGACTGCATATTCTAGAAAGTAAATTTTTCATGTTTAAAATAAAATTTTCAGGGAGTACCTTTCTTACTAATAAGTAAAGATAGTAATGAATAATGTCATAGTTTTATCTCTATCATTTTTGGTAACATTAAGCTCAATATCAGAGAAAAATAACATTGTGAAATGATTCTTCAAATAGTACACTAAAGAAAAAATTGTTAATCCAAGTGGATTGAAATTGAATCTGAAGTTCTTAGTAGTGTAATTACAATAGCACTTTAATCCCATAAATGTTCAAAAAATTGTTCTTGGTGCTAATGATACCAGTTACTTTATTCAAACAGTTGAATGTGCTTCTTTGTCGGGTACTTGAAATGTGTTGATACAGGCATGCAATGTGAAATAAGCACATCATGAATATTGGGGTATCTATTCTCGTAAGCATTTATCCACTGAGTTGCAAGCCATTAAGTTACACTATTTACATTATTTTAAAATGTAGTTATCATTGCCTAAAGTAGTTCTGAGCACAATAGATTAAGATGGCATGTGTCACATAAAATACATCATCTGTGGAAAAATATTAATTAGTATGTTTCTGAATATTACCTCTCCTCAACAAAAAAAAATACTATTTTTATTTAGAGTTTTTGTTTCAGCAAACATTCAAAGTTGCTAAGAAATTAATTTCAAATATGTGAATTGCCTTCAAAATGTATGGTAGTGTAGAAAAATCATTACCCAATTACTGCTAATTAGTCAATGTCTTGGACTTCCTAGACTTATTATATCTCACCAAGGAATAAATTAAAAGTCTAAAAGAAAGAGCTTTCATTATATTAATCCAGAGGATGTAAGACACCATGATAGACTAAAGGAAAGAATTTCTTTAGATCTTTGGTATCCCTTGACTAATCATACCTTGCATACATTGACATCAAGTAAGATTTAGAGATGACTTAGAATGTGGATTAAATGAATTCGTAAAGCTTTTCAAAAGATACTTAAATTAAGATCATTTTTTAGGCCACATTTCTTATTTTGTTTCCTTTTATTTTATTTATTTATTTCCAGAGGTGGGGGAAAATGGTTGCTTTCAATAAGATTAATGTGATAGACCCCAAGCAAATATGTTGGTATTTGAACTCTAGCCAATAACTCATAGTGAACAGTTACTCTTCCCACATTTAAAAGTGTTATGAATGAGTGAGGAGGGAACGTGGAGTGCCCCTCCCATTAAAATACTAATCTAAGATAATATACTAATTTCGTTCTTCCTCCTCAGTCTGGGGTAAGCAGCCAGTTGTGGCTTTATTGTCTTGAGTCTTGTCTAAATATGTCATATTCTTAGGTTTATGTTCTGTTTTTAATGAGAAAGATAATATATTTTAATTGCTGAAAGATGACTATACAGTGGTAGCATTTTCTTATTTACCTCAATGACCTCATACCAAGATATTTGTGATTGCCTTAATATTATGCTAACAACTACACAGCTACACTTATTTTCTATTTCATTCTATATTCTTTAGTAAGGGCATAACAGATCTCCTGATTTTCTCTAGCTCATTTCGTGCAGCCTATATTTGTGCTAGTTATCTATCTATCTATCTATCTGTCTATCTATCTATCTATCTATTCATCCATCCATTCATCCATCCATCCAACCATCCATCCATAAATGATGTGCTTATTTTAAAATAGTAAGAAAGGGTAATGTTTAGTTCACCCTTCCATATAGGTTTAGGTATCCAGAGAATATAGGAAGTATTTTCCATGATTTACTTCTCTCTGCCCACTACCCTACCATCCTCAATCTGTCTTCCCCAGAGAGCATTGGTTAGATTATATGATGACCAATCTTATTAGCGCCTTTGGTTAATGGGTGCCTGAAATGCAAGGTGAGGTGGCCTTTGGGATGACCTATATTCTTGCTCCCCACACTCCCATTCCTGCATTCTTCCTTGTGATTAATAAAAGCAATCCACATTTGGCCTCTTTTCCCTATTTAGTAATAAGAGGAAACTATATAAAAAGAGATGTGCATAATTAGCTTACCATAAGTTTCTACATCTCTTGTCATTCCTAATACATATATAGTGTATGTACTTTTAACACCAGAACTAGGAGCTAAGTGATGAGGATGAACAGTCATAAGAATGATACAATGGACTTTGGGGACTTTCGGGAATTGGAGGTAAGGGTGGGAGGAGGGTGAGGGATAAAAGACTACAAATTGGGTACAGCATATACTGCTCAGGTGATGGGTGCACCAAAATCTCACAAATCACCACTGAAGAACTTACTCATGTAACCAAATACCACCTGTTTCCCAAAAATCTGTGAGAAAAAAATAAACTTAAAAAAAGAAAGTTCAAAATGTTAGTAACTTCAGGCTAATAAAACATGAGAAGTAGCATTGTACTGCAGCTTAAGCCTTAAAAAAGATCTAGTACACACATTTATCTCATTCATATCTTTCTCCTTATTTTTGCCTGAAATTTGAAATTAGATCATCACGTTTTCATAGCAGCTTGCATTGAATGAGAGATTAGTGTGGTGGAAAGGCTCAGTCCTTGGGGCCACTTCTGGGCAACTCTGCAAAGATATCAGAACTCCAGAGAGCATCACAGTACGGGGACCTTGTTATCACAGTACCACAGCCTCTGTGCAATGCTGCTTCCTTCTCTTCCCACTAAAGCATAGATCCCAAGAGTAATCTCCAGCTCCAAGCTGATCTTAAGAAAACCTGACTGTCAAGAGGGTAATTTTCAGTGTAATTTCACCCTCAGGCTCAAGAAAAGGGAAGTGATTCACAAGGGACTTCACACAGTAGAAATGTCATAGCAGCCCTGGAAGAATAAATTCCATATTGATTACATCATTGTTATGATAACATTCTATTACTCAGAGGCAGTCTGAGTAATAACAATGAATAATCATTTAAGAGATTGTTTTTAAATACAGATATAAGGGCTAACATTTCCAATTTACATAACACCACGTTTGAGTATATAAATTTTTAAACAAAAGTTCTTATTTTTTCTATATCATTATATATCTTTCTACATCATTGTACGTTGAATGTTTATTAGAATATTGATTGTAATATTTATCATATCTAATTTTGTAATAAATTTGAATAGAAATTTGTTTAGTCATATGCATCATTTAGTTATAAACATGAAATAAATATAATTATTAGTGTTTAATTATTAATATGATTAGAAAAGATTAAATAACTTGTTTAAACCAGAAGTGAAATGTAAATAATCTGAGCTGTAGTTTCAAATAACTTTACAATATGGCTCTGACTCTTATAAACTAAATGACCTCTGGTATGCTACTAAAACTAAAACCTTTCATTTATTTGCCTCTAAATGAGTTAAATAGTTACTTCCCATTAAAAAATGTGTACAGCTACACATACATTCATACATATATATGAACATATGTACTCAGATGCAGCATAAATTTTCACATGGATCTATGATTGTATGTGTATCAGAGTCTTGTGAATATATATACCACCAAATAACAATTCAAGAAGAGAGCTAGAGGAATGTGTAAGCATTCACAGTTTTGTTTTGTTTTTCGTTTAAGTAGGGTTCTATAGTAAAGAAATACTAGTGTCCTAATATATCCATGTGTGCAGTAATTCATCTCCTGCCTTTTCGTCTACAGTGGTACTAGGCATATACCATCTTAGAGAGAAATGAGAAGATAATCACTTGCTACACTCTGTGCTTATTGATTTAGGTGAGGAAGTCTGTAAAAAGACTAGAAAATATGAGAAGGATGCTAACATTGTATTATATACTATTTGATACTGTTTATTTTTTTAACCTGTATTTATTTATTTTTGATCATCATTATTTTATAATCTAAATGCTGTGTCTCGTGGATGAAGAAGTGGTCTCATATTTAGAAAACAGCTCATACAGCCCAAATATAGCTGCTCCCAGATGGTCCTAAATGGCTTAATGACTATTATGAGGTCCACTTGACCAATTATCTCCAAAATCAATTGGATCCTGTATTTAAGGCAGTTCTTTGTCAAAGATCAGTTGGCTATAGTTGTGTGGGTCAGTTTCTGGGTTCTCTATTTTGTTCTATTCATCTTTCTGTCTATTTTGTCAAAGCTACTTTGGATCACTATAGACTTATTTTATGTCTTGAATTCAGGTAGTATAACTTCGTTCTTTACTTTAAATATTAGGTTGTTTATTCTAGACCCTGCGACTTTGATCATAAGTCCTCCAACTTCATTTTTTACTTTACGTATTAGTTTGTTTATTCTAGACCCTGCGACTTGCCATATAAAGCTGAGAGTAAGTTTGTTGATAGCTTGGAACTACATAACTTCAATCTTTGCATTCATGTTCACATGTCTTCTTTATTTTTGTCCTCTTCAAGGACATGTGTGATTTAACTTAGGGTCCATCCTAATCCAGAATAATCTCATCTCTAGATCTTAATATAGCTATCCTTTTTATGGTAACCAAAAGACCTCTTTTCCAGACAACATTATTTTCACAAACTTTGGGGGCAAAATCTTATTTTGATGGGCCACCATTCAATTCACTACTGGAACCACTTCCTCTACTTCTAGTTTGTGTGGAAGTTCATGGGAAACTGGTCTCCTTTTCTCCTATAATTTTGGGTAGACTTCATCAGTGAAATCACCTGTAACTGGTACTTAGGGTTTTCAAAAATTATTAAATATTAATTCAATATCTTTAATAGATACAAATGTGTACATTTTAATTTTCCTTGTGTGCATTTTTGCAGTTTGTGTCTTTAAGAAATTGATCCATTTCACTTAAACTGTCAAGTTTATTAGCATATAGTTGTTCTTTATATTCATTTATTATACTTTTATTATTAATGGGATCAGTAATGATAACCCTTCTTTCATTTGTGCTGCTGGGAAGTTGCATCTTCTCTTTTCTCCTAGACTTGCTAAAATGTTCAATTTTGGCCAGGCATGGTGGCTCACGCCTGTAATTCCAGCACTTTGGGAGGCCTAGGCTGGTGGATCACGAGGTCAGAAGCTGGAGACCATCCTGGCCAACATACTGGAAACCCATCTCTACTAAAAATACAAAAATTAGCCAGATGGGGTGGTGGGGGCCTGTAATCCCAGCTACTCAGGAGGCTGAGGCAGAAGCAAAGGTTGAACCAGAGAGGCAGGGGTTGTAGTGAGCTGATATTGTGCCACTGCACTCCAGCCTGACAACAGAGCAAGGCTCCATCTCAAATAATAATAATAGTTAATATAGAAAAATAGTATTTGAAATTTATTCTCATTAGGATCCTCAAGCTTTGAAATTTGTTTTTCTTGCTCTGTCACCCGGGCTGGAATGCAGTGGCATGATCACAACTCACTGCAACCTCCACCTCCCAGGCTCAAGCAATCCTTTCACCTCAGCCTCTGGAGTAGTTGGGACTACAGGTGTGCACCACCTGTAGTGTGCATGCCTGGCTAATTTTTTTTGTTTTTTTTTTTTTTGTATTTTTAGGTAAAGTCAAGGTTGATACTCATCATCTCAGAAATACAGGCACTTTAAAAAATTAGAATTTTACAACTCTTACTTTCAATATTATAAGGAGGGATATTGAGATTAGATATTTTTTCCTAGACATTTTTATTTAATGTTCAAGGGTATCACTTCCTTCTTGAAAACATTCAGAAACGTTACAAGTTGTCATTAGAGTTATTTTCCTGTACTTTCATTTATTAGTTTTGTTAGTATTAACAATACCATTTAACTGTTAACTTATTTTATTTTTCATTATCTTCCAATTTTTGTGGGGAGTTTTTGTTCTTTTCAAAAATATTTATGTAATTATTTTGCATGATTCAAATCTAAGATATTTACTTTCTCCCAACATCATTTATATGTTTTGAAGAAATAACTGCATAGATTTAAATGATTATAGATGTTCAATATTCAGTATTTGTATAGTAGTTTCTTAAAATTTTCTTGAATTTTTCTAAATCTCCTCTTGACTAACGATGTTTTATTTGTTCTATGTATATGACTGTTCACTTTTATTCACAGACAATCCGTTCCTCTTGTGTTTTTAATACAGAAACTGTACAATAGTTGATAGAGTATTTTGCACTGGTCTACTTGACAGGCTTGAATCAAACTTTTGAGTGGTGGGAATTATTCTTTTGTTATCCCTGAGGCTGTTAATACAATACTCAGTGACTCCTTAAGTTACTTTATGATATTTCATTAGATATTTTGCCTCTCTCCTGTTATTATGTGAGATGGGAATGTTTGAGGGTGGAAAAAACTAAACAAAAATTAAAACCTGTACACTAAAAAAATAATAGAGATTTCATTATATATTGTTGAGAAAATTAAATGAAGAATTAACTTAGATATGTGTATGGAATACCTTATATGGGTATGTTAATCTGAAAATATTCAAAATATATTGCATGTATGTATTCCATATTAATCTAAAATTATGTATAAATTGTTTTTATACATAAAGTTGATCCACTTTTCTTATTCAACATTCCTGTGTGTTTCACATTAGTACATGCATTGGCTAAAGAATTTTGAATAACCTCTTTAGATAAAGCTCTGTGCTCTTACCTTTAGTAATAGAACTCATAATATCTCACACTCTTCTACTCTTGTAAAGTTAAGAATTCAACCTTTTTAGCATGTGTTTTTCTTACATTCTTATCATTATTTTTCCCTTATCTCCTTATCTATTGGCAATTGATTTTCAATAGATAATTTTTAGAGAGATGAACTTTTTCTCAGATATAAACACATACTTAAGATTTCTTGTTAGTTTAATTATATTTCATTTATTATTTAATTAAAATTGTAGGTTTACCTTTATTTGTGCCCTGCACCTGATCTTCATGCAGATTTGTAATGAGCATTATTATAGAACTTCATTTCACAAGGAGACTTGCAGGATTAAGAATTATTCAAATGTTTTTATGCTGGGTAATAAATACAAGAGATAGAATTGTGATCAAGAAAACTGGGGTTCTGCTGGTTCTAATTGCTGTCCTGTTCTGGGATGCAATTAGGTCACATAAACTCACCAAATTTGATTTCTAATTTATAAAATTAAGACACTTGGATGCAGCTTCCTTCAGTCCCTTTTTTGAGCTGAACCGTGATATGTAACTTTATAATCTTATATGACATGTATTTTTTTATGTTCTAAGATCTTATTACTAATTATTATTAATTTTTTAATTTTCATAGCATCTATATTAAATGTGTATTAAATCTACTTGTTTTTATTGTGTTTCATGAACCTTATTTAGCAGTTTACTTTATTTCATTTAGTCTTCAACAAACACACTCTTTAATGAAAGGGATATCATTTTGAAATCATATTAAAACTAAATCTTATTAAACAACATGAGATAAGATGTGAACCAATAGAAATACAGACCATGTTTCAGTGGGGAAAAAATATCTAAAAATAAAAATATCTTTGCAAAATATAATATGTAAATATACTATATTTTCAATCAGAACTCCTAATTTAACTGCAAATATTTATATGGGAATTTAATTAATTAAAATTATATAATGTTTCATAAAGGAGTCATGCCTTACTGGTTGGAACTTTCTATAAAACTATTTCAGTCAATAAATTACAGTAATTTTATAGTAACAGAAAAATAAATGAATACAAATAAAGCAAGAATCAAAAAATATATCCTCTATAGGAGCACTTAATAAATGATAAATATATTCCCATTCTTCAGTAAAGCATTTTTTTAATAATCAATACTGTTTAATAGCTGGTTTTGCTGTTTATTGCCATTAGGATAGAAATAATAGTAGGAATAAGAATACATTTCAGACTTACAAGATAGTTACAATAGAATCTAAAAAAAAAATCTAATAAATTATGTAAATATCTTTACAATCCAATGTTGTGGTAATATTCTTGAGCAAGAGAAAAATATAAATGGAAATAGCCTAACAATTAATAAGATAAAAATAAATGTTAAAGAGGATATTATATATATCATCAAATGATGAGAAAATAACGAATAGTTTTTTTCAATAAGAAAAATGACATTAACATTTCCTAGAAATCTCAGTACATTTTAATACAAGGAACTGCTAAAATAATGCTTTCTATTCCTCAGTTGACAAATAAAAATATCTTACAATTTTAAGACAACTATTCAAATCACTTAAATGAAAGTCAACAATTCATATAACTCAGGAAGCTCCCCTTCTGACTAACACTACCGGAAGTTCCTTTTCCATATCTGTCATCATGCTCTGTATTGCATTGTCCTAACATTTTGGTCAGCGTAAAGTAGACCCTGGTTTCAATACCTGACCAAAAAACAGCCATCAATAGAAGGCCAATGACAGATTAAGTGGTCTGCTTTGGAAATTAAGATCTTTATTTTTGATAATAATGAATAAATCAAACCAACTTGCATGTTTCTTGCATTATAAAAGCATTATAAAACATGTGCATGTTTTTAGCATTATAAAAGCACTATAAAACACTTTGCTCATTTTATTTCAATAGCCAACTGTCCCGGAGAAGAAACTGCTATTTCCTGGGGACTGCATCACTGCTTATGTAAAAGAAACACAGATAAAATAATGAAAAAATTTCGTTAAGCTGAAAGGCACATGAAATAGAATACACAGAAATTATGTGCCTATTGAAAATATAAGTGTTCAGAAAGCATACTGTAGAGGAGAGTTCAGCAAGGGAAATGCCTAAGTACAAAGAAGGAATGTGGTAAATTAAGTCATGAGTTCCACAAAGTCATGGACTAAAAAACAAACATGATTATAATTGATTTTTAGATTCCAGAATTCTGTCAGTCTCCTAGCAATTTTCTATGAATGATTTTAAGGCTGTGGAAACCATTTCCTATTCTCTATTTATTGATTCTAAACCTCTCTGCTCCTTACGAAGTACAGTTGAAGACACTGAAGTTGGAATGAGGAACTGGTTTACATCATTTATATCATGGGGTCTTCATTCCAGTGGAGGAGACAGACTGTAAACAAGTGAATGTATAAATAATACAACATAGCATATGATAGATACTATAAAGAAAATATGCAGATACAATGGGGTAGAATTGTAAACTTATTTTTTTAACATGCCTCTCTACACCCATTCCCACCTGTTGTGAGTATTATGACCTTTACCCTGGACATTCTAGGAAATGTCTCTGACTAGAGTTAAGAATATGGTTCACTATAGGACTATGAAGAAAAATAGAGAGGCAACATTCAATTTCTAACATGCTAAATAGAATTTTTCAGGGCACCACTAACCTCACACAGATTGCTGCCTTGAAGGAGGATATTTAAAATTGTTCTATGACTTTCTTCCCTCACTCTCAACTTTCTGTTAATGTATCAGGAGCTGAACCTGGAGACAATCTCCTAGAATCCTCCTCCTTTCTGGAGAAAATAAATTTCTTCCTGTGACAATGAAATCATGAGTTCTGCTCTTTATAAGAATGCACAGAAATTTTAAAAAGTTATATTATAAAATTTAATATGAAAGAAAATCTCCACACAGCCTGGGAATTGTGGAAATGAGAGAAAAGTGAGAGAGGAGAGTGGGAGGACTGCCAATTGGAGCAATCTGAACTACTTTTTCCTCTTTGAGTTTTAAATCAGGGCTACGCAGTGGTCTAAGACAAGTGAGGAATAAAACAAAGATAGAGAAAACTTCTTGTATTTCCATCTACTATTTAGAATTCTGGAAAGACATTTGCGCTCTGGCTTCCCCAGTCCCTACATTCGTGTAGATGCAGATGAAGGTACAATGGGTCAGATGAAATTGACCCCAATATGTATCCCACTCCTGAGTGGGGTGGACATGGAATTGAGAGCAAGTGAGTATATCATTGGGTTCATTGCAGCAGAGTGAGGTATACGTACCACTGAGGGAGGCAAGATGTGGACACAACTGGGACTTAGCAGTCACAGAGCCCGGGGAAGCTGAGTTGCTGGGGATGATTGATAGGTCTAATAAAGTTAAGGGGCAACCTGGGGCATTAGCCATGGATGCCAATCAAGCAAGCAGTGACAAGTTGGGCTAAGCTCATGGGAATATAGAGAAACCCAAGTCTATAAACCTGTTCTTACCATCTTCTTCAAGTTTATGTAAGGCACAGCCTTTCCTGTACATTACACAGGGGCCATATCTCAGAGTAAACTGCTAAGGGATGGAAAGTCCATTTGTAAAAATAAATCCTGTTGTTCTAGAGACAATGCTAATAAAAGGACAACTTGAATATATTGGTTCAAGTATTATTTAAATCGTTGAAATGAACAAGCATGTTTTCACTTAAGAAAAGTAGAAAATGTCCGATGGCCAATATTAATATAGATTGCCAGATGGTATTTTTTTCTTTCTCTAGCTAGATGGTAATTTTTAAAATGTCTTTTATAATATATACTTAAATTTAGCAGTTTTCTTCTACATTAATGCTTAGGTTTATTTTTTTCCTATGTGGCACTCAAACAATGTAGGATTTCAAGGCTTAGTCTCTTATGTATTATCCATTTTAATTTAACACTATTACTATTTTCTGCTAATTTGTTTAGACTTCATTAAATTTGGAAGAGTTTCTCATTTTATAAATTTATATTTATTTATTTAATTTTTTGGCACAGTACCATGTTAGACTTTGAGGGCACAGCAGTCATGAATAAAACATGATGCTTCCTCTACAAAGATGATATTCTTTATACATGTTAAATTGTGCAGTAATTGATTGCAAATTAATTATTAAAATACAACAGTAATAAGAACAATACATCACATTTATTAAATGCTGATAATACTTCCTATGCACTCAGCTAGCAAATTACATACATTATATTTATGAATTACTATTACAACTGATGAAGAGGCAAAGCCAGTTTTGCAAGAAGTTACATGAAGAAATATAAGAATCCATAATACATCACTGAAACAAATTGATAAAATGTACATTGTTTCATTTTCAGTGACATGCCTAAATCCTAGAAATGATGTTAGAATCATAGCCAGATATAAGGGGTTTTTACAGGAAAATAACAAAACTACTTTCTAGCCAGAACACTTGAAATGGGAATATGTAGACACAATACCTTACAGCCTCAATCAGTAACATTTGCAAAATGAAATAGTACAGTACTATAGTCAATAGTAACTTAATTTTGTGTACTTTAAAATACATTTTTAAATGTAATGTGATTATTTATAACTCAAAAGATAAATTCTCGAGGGGATGGATACCCCATTCTCCATGATGTGTTTATTTTACATTGCATGCTTATGTTAAATCACCTCAAATGCCCCACAAATATATACAAATACTGTGTACCTCTAATTTTTTTTAGATGGAATTCTACTCTTGCTGTGCAAGCTGGAGTGCAATAACGTGATCTCAGCTCACTGCAACCTCCACCTCTCCGGTTCTCCTGCCTCAGCCTCCTGAGCAGCTGGGACTACAGGTGCCCACCACCATGCTTGGCTAATTTGCTGTTTTTTTAGTAGAAATGGTGTTTTACCATGTTAGCCAGGCTGGTCTTGAACTCCTGACCTCAAGTGATCTGCCTGCCTCAGCCTCCCAAAGTGCTGGGATTATAGGAGTGAGCCACTGTGATTGGTCTAAATTTTCTTTAAAGAAAACAAATAAAAAATTATTTATCATTCAGTTTTTTATTTTTTAGAAGTCAGATTTACATTGAGTAAAATATACCCTGCTTAGCTGTATACTTTGATTAACTTAAATATATATGTGTGTGTGTATATATATACATAAAACTACAACAAGCTTACCCCTAAAGTGCCTTCCCTTACATGTCTATGTTGTAAGCTCACTTTTCTCTGCCCTCCATCCCTAGTCTCTGGAACCACTAATGTGATTCTTGTGCCTTTAATTTTGTCTTTCTCATTATTATATAATAGATCCTTTCAGGCTGTAGTCTTTTTTTGTTCTGGCTTCTCTAACTTAGCACTATGCTTTTGAGATTCCTGCATATTGTTGCATATAAACAATTTATTTTTATTTTAGTGTATTGTGTGAATGTATTGTAATATGTTTATCTGTTCATCATTCGATGGACATTTGAATGGTATCCTGTTTTTGGTGATTATGAATAAAGCTGTTATGGATGGTCATGTAGGGATCTTTGTGAGAACATGCAATTTCTCTTGAATAAATACCTTGGATTTGGATTGCTGAGTGGTAAGTAACAAATACATAATTTTATAATTGACTGCATCGTTTTCATTCCTACCAGGAAAATATAAAAGTTTCAGTTATTTTAAATTCTCATTAACAATTAGTAATATCATTTTGCTATTTCAGCCATTCTACTAGGCCTGTATTATTCAGTTTTATGATAACTGCAATAATTATTATATCCCTGTCACCAAGTTATGCTAGTAAACCTTTTTATTATGAAAATATTCAAATGGGATTTAAAAGTTGAGTTGTTTGAATTTTTGCCATTAATTATTTTCATTATTTTTGCTGTTTAATTATAAATAATTGATTTTTTAAATTTGAGAAACAATGAAATAAATCCATGAACTTATTGTTTAAAATCAGAAGGATTACTATTATAAATGTTTAAATTCCTTAATATGCTCTGTAAGAAATCATCAGATTTGGAGACAAATATAAAAAAGAGAAAAATTACTAAAGAGAGAATAAGAGGTATAAAAAAGTGATACATACTGCGGCTGTTTTTCTTATTCTTCATTTCAACATATGGAAGTGTTTTAATAAGTGAACCCACATTGATATACATTTTTTAACAAAGAAAAAGGTTTTGTTTTTGTTTCTCCTAATGTACTAAAAACTATATGGTTACAGTCAGTTGAAGAAATGTCAAGGTTTCTATACAAAGGAATCCCAGGGTATTTCACAGTTCTTCAGTGCTCACTACTTTTTTTTTTAAATATATATTTTATTGCACTTTAGGTTCTGGGGTACATGTGTAGACCATGCAGGATTGTTGTATAGGTACATACATGGCAATGTGGTTTGCTGCCTCCATCCCCTGTCATCTATATCTGGCATTTCTCCCCATATTATCCCTCCCCAACCTCCCTACTCCTCACTGTCCCTCCCCTATTCCCCGCCAACAGATCCCAGTGTGTGATGCTCCCCTCCCTGTGTTCATATGTTCTCATTGTTCAACACCTGCCTATGAGTGAGAACATGCAGTGTTTGATTTTCTATTCTTGTGTCAGTTTGCTGAGAATGATGGTTTCCAGATTCATTCATGTCCCCACAAAGGACACGAACTCATCATTTTTCATGGCTGCATAGTATTCCATGGTGTATATGTGCCACATTTTCCTTGTCCAGTCTATCGTGGATTCGCATTTGGGTTGTTTCCAGGTCTTTGCTGTTGTAAACTGTACCACCATGAACATACATGTGCATTTGTCTTTATAATAGAATGATTTATAATCCTTTGGATATATACTCAGTATTGGGATTGCTGGGTCAAATGGAATTTCTACTTCCAGGTCCTTGAGTAATCGCCACACTGTTTTCCACAATGGTTGAACTAATACTTCCACCAACATTGTAAAAGTGATCCTATTTCTACACATCCTCTCCAGCATCTGTTGTCTCCAGATTTCTTAATGATTGCCATTCTAAGTGGCGTGAGATGGTATCTCAAATTGGTTTTGATTTGCATTTCTCTAATGACCAGTGACGATGAGCATTTTCTCATATGTTTGCCTGATACATGTCTTCTTTAGAAAAGTGTCTGTTCTTCGCCCTCTTTTGAATGGGTTTGTTTTTTTTTCCTTTTTTATTATTATTTTGAATTTTTATTTTTATGTATTTATTCATTTTTATTGTACTTTAGGTTCTGGGGTGTGTATGAAGATCATGCAGGATTGTTGCATAGGTACACACATGGCAATGTGGTTTGCTGCCTCCATCCCCCCATCACCTACATCTGGCATTTCTCCCCATGTTTTCTCTCCCCAACCTCCCCACCCCCTGCTGTCCCTCCCTTGGCCCCCCCAAAAGACCCCAGTGTGTGATGCTCCCCTCCCTGTGTTCATGCGTTCTTATTGTTCAACACCCGCTTATGAGTGAGAACATTCAGTGTTTGATTTTCTGTTCTTGGGACAGTTTGCTGAGAATTATGGTTTCCAGATTCATCCATGTCCCTACAAAGGACACAAACTCATCATTTTTTGTGTCTGCATAGTATTCCATGGTATATATGTACCACATTTCTCTTGTTCAGTTTATCATCAATGGGCATTTGGGTTGGCTCCAGGTCTTTGCTATTGTCAACAGTGCACTATGAACATATGTGTGCATGTGACTTTATAATAGAATGATTTATAATCCTTTGGATATATACCCAGTAATGGGATTGCTGGGTCAAATGGATTTGCTATTTCTAGATCCTTGAGGAAGTGCCCCACTGTCTTCTACTATGGTTAAACTAGTTTACACTCCCACCCACAGTGTAAAAGTGTTCCTTTTTGTTCACATCCTCTCCAACATCTGTTGTCTCCAGATTTTTTAATGATTGCCAGTCTAACTGGTGTGAGGTGGTATCTCAATGTAGTTTTGATTTGCATTTCTCTAACAATCAGTGATGATGAACATTTTTTCATATGTTTGCCTCATATATGTCTTCTTTTGAATAGTGTCTGTTTATATCCTTCTCCCACTTTTGGATGGGTTTGTTTGTTTTTTTCTTGTAAATCTGTTTTAGTTCTTTGTAGATTCTGGATATTAGCCCTTTGTCAGATGGGTAGATTACAAAATTTTTTTCCCATTCTGTTGGTTGTCAGTTCACTCTAATGATTGTTTCTTTTGCTGTATAGAAGCTCTGGAGTTTGATTAGATCCCATTTGTCTATTTTGGCTTTTGTTGCCAATGCTTTTGGTGTTTTAGTCATGAAGTCTTTGCCTATGCCTATGTCCAGAATGGTTTTGCCTAGGTTTTCTTCTAGGGTTTTTATGGTGTTAGGTCTTATGTTTAAGTATTTAATCCATCTGGAGTTAATTTTAGTATAAGGTGTCAGGAAGGGGTCCAGTTTCTGCTTTCTGCATATGGCTTGCCAGTTTTCCCAACACCATTTATTAAACAGGGAATCCTTTCCTCATTGCTTGTTTTCATCAGGTTTGTCAAAGATCAGATGGTTGTAGATGTGTGGCATTGCCTCCAAGGCCTCTGTTCTGTTCCTTTGGTCTATATCTCTGTTTTGGTACCAGTACCATGCTATTTTGATTACTGTAGCCTTGTAGTATAGTTTGAAGTCAAGTAGTGTGATGCCTCTGGCTTTATTCTTTTTGCTTAAGATTGTCTTGGCTATGCAGGCTATCTTTTGATTCCATATGAAGTTTAAGGTGTTTTTGTCCAGTTCTACGAAGGTCATTGGAACCTTGATGGGGATAGCGTTGAATCTATAAATTACTTTGGGCAGTATGGCCATTTTCATGATATTGATTCTTCCTAACCATGATCATGGAATGTTTCTCCATTTGTTTGTGTCCTCTCTTATTTCCTTGAGCAGTGGTTTGTAGTTCTCCTTGAAGAAGTCCATTACATTCTTTGCTAGCTCTATTCTTAGGTATTCTATTCTCTTTGTAGTAATTGTGAATGGGAGTTAACACATGATTTGGCTCTCTGTTAGTCTGTTATTGGTGTATAGAAATGCTTGTGATTTCTGCACATTGATTTGTATCCTGAGACTTTGCTGAAGTTGCTTATCAGTTTAATGAAATTTTGGGCTGTGATGATAGGGTCTTCTAAATATACAATCATGTCATCTGAAAATAGAGATGATTTAACTTCCTTTTTTCCTAATTGAATATCTTTTATTTTTTTCTTCTTGCCTAATTGCTCTGGCTAGAACTTCCAATACTTTATTGAATAGGAATGCTGACAGAGGGCATCCTTGTCTAGTGCCGGATTTCAAAGGGAATGCTTCCAGTTTTTGCCCATTCAGTATGATATTTGCTGTAGGTTTGTCATAAATAGGTTTTATTATTTTGAGATACGTTCTTTCAATACCTAGTTTATTGAGAGTTTTTAGCACAATGGACCATTTTTGTTCAAGGCCTCCTCTGCATCTATTGAGATAATCATGTGGCTTTTGTCTTTGGTTCTGTTTATGTGGTGGATTATGTTTATAGATTTGCGTATGTTGAACCAGCCTTGCATCCCTGGAATAGCCTACTTGATCATAATGGATAAGCTTTTTGATGTGCTGTTGCAGTTGGTTTGTCAGTATTTTATTGAAGACATTTGTATCTATATTCATCCTGGATATTGGTCTGAAGTTTTCTTTTTTTTGTTGAGTCTCTGCTGGGTTTTGGCATCAGGATGAAATTGATCTCATAAAATGATTTGAGAAGAATTCCCTCTTTTTGGATTGTTTGGAATAGTTTCAGAAGAATGAAGAATGATACTAGCTCCTCTTTGTATGTCTGGTATTATTTGAGTGTGAACCGAGCTGGATCTGGGCTTTTTTTAGTTGGTAGAGTATTAATTGCTGCCTCAACTTCAGCCCTTGTTATTGGACTGTTCAGGGTTTCAACTTCTTCCTTGTTTAGGCTTGGGAGGGTGTAAGTGTCCAGGAATTTATCCATTTCTTCCAGATTTACTGGTTTGTGTGCGTAGAGTTGTTTGTAGTAATCTCTGATGGTAGTTTGTATTTCTGTGGAATTGGTGGTGATATCCCCTTTATCATTTCTTATTGCATCTATTTGATTCTTCTCTCTTTTCTTTATTATTAATCTGGTAAACAGACTGTCTATTTCGTTGATCTTTTCAGAAAACCAGTTCTTGGATATATTGATTTTTTTGAAGGGTTTTTGTGTCTTTATCTTCTTCATTTCTGCTCTGGTCTTAATTATTTCTTGTCTTCTGCTGGCTTTTGAGTTTTTTTGATCTTGCTCCTCTAGCTCTTTCAATTTTGATGATAGACTGTTGATTTTAGATCTTTCCTTGCTTCTCATATGGGCATTTATTGCTATCAATTTCCCTCTAGACATTGCTTTAAATGTGTCCCAGAGATTCTGGTACATTGTGTCTTCGTTCTCATTGGTTTCAAAGAACATCTTCATTTTTACCTTCATTTCATTGTTTATCCAGTTAGCATTCAAGAGCCAGTTGTTCAGTTTCCATGAAGTTGTGCAGTTCTGAGTTGGTTTCTACAGAACCAAAGACAAAAACCACATGGCTATCTCAATAGATACAGATAAGGTCTTCAACAAAGTCAGCTGTGCTTTATGCTAAAAACTCTCAATAAACTAGGTATTGATGGAACATATCTCAAAATAATAAGAGCTATTTATGGCAAACTCACAGCCAATAGCATACTAAAAGGGCAAAAACTGGATGGATTCTCTTTGAAATCTCACACTAGACAAGGATGCCGTATCTCACCACTCCTATTCAATATAATATTGGAAGTTCTAGCCAGAGCAATCAGGCAAGCAAAAGAAATAAAAATTATTCAATTAGGAAAGAAGGAAGTCAAATTTTCTCTATTTGCAGATGACATTATTGTGTATTTAGAAGACCTCATAGTCTCAGAACAAAATCTCCTGAAACTGATAAGAAACTTTAGGAAAGTCTCAGGATACAAAATCAATGTGCAAAAATCACAAGCATTCCTATACACCCGTAACAGACTAAAGTAGAATGAAATCAAGAGTGAACTCCCATTCACAATTGCTAAAAAGAGAATGAAATACTTAGGAATACAACTAACAAAGGATGTAAAGGACCTCTTCAAGGAGAACTACAAACCACTGCTCAAGGAAATAAAGGAGGACACAGACAGATGTTCCATGCTCATGGTTAGGAAGAATCAATATTGTGAAAATGGCCATACTGCCTAAAGTAATTTATAGATTCAACGTTATCCCCATCAAGCTACCTATGACCATCATCACTGAACTGGAGAAAACCACCTTAACTTCATATGGAACCAAAAGAGAGCCCACATAGCCTAGACAATCCTAAGCAAAAATAACAAAGCTGGAAGCATCACACTACTTGACTTCAAACTATACTACAAGGCTACAGTAATCAAAATATCATGGAACTGATACCAAAACAGAGATATAGACCAATGGAACAGAACAAAGACCTTGGAGGCAATGCCACACATCTACAACCATCTGATCTTTGACAAATCTGACAAAAACAAGCAATGGGGAAAGGATTCCCTGTTTAATAAATGATGTTGGGAAAACTAGCTAGTCATGTGCAGAAAGCAGGAACTGGACCCCTTTCTGACACCTTACAATAAAATTAATTCCGGGTAGATTAAAGACATAAACATAAGACTTAACACCATAAAAACCCTAGACAAAAACCTAGGCAAAACCATTCAGGGCATAGGCATAGGCAAGGACTTCATGACTAAAACACCAAAAGAATTGGCAACAAAAGCAAAAATAGACAAATGGGACCTAATCAAACTCCACAGCTTCTGTAAAACAAAAGAAACAATCATTAGAGTGAACTGGCAACCAACAGAATGGGAAAAAATATTTGCAATCTACCTATCTGACAAAGGGCTAATATCCAGAATCTACAAACAACTAAAACAGATTTACAAGAAAAAAAAAAAAAAAAAACTCCATTCAAAAGTGGGTGAAAGATATGAACAGAGACTTTTCAAAAGAAGACATGCATGAGGCCAACAAACATATGAGAAAATGCTCATCATCACTGGTCAGTAGAGAAATGCAAATCAAAACCACATTAAGATACCATCTCACACTGGTTAGAATGGCAATCATTAAGAAATCTGGAGACAACAGATGTTGGAGAGGATGTGGAGAAATAGGAACACTTTTACACAGTTGGTGGAAGTGTAAATTAGTTCAACCATTGTGGAAGACAGTGTGGCAATTCCTCAAGGACCTAGAAATAGAAATTCCATTTGACCCAGCAATCCCATTAATGTGTATGTAACCACAGGATTATAAATCATTCTATTATAAAGACACATGCACATGCATGTTCATGGCAGCACTGTTTACAACAGCAAAGACCTGGAAACAACCCAAATGTCCATTGATGATAGACTGGTCAAGGAAAATGTGGCACATATACACCATGGAATACTATGCAGTCATGAAAAACAATGAGTCCATTTCCTTTGTAGGGACATGGATGAGTTTAGAAACCATCATTGTCAGCAAACTGACACAAGAACAGAAAATCAAACACCACATGTTCTCACTCATAAGTGGGTGTTGAACAATGAGGACACATGGACACAGGGAGGGAAGCATCACACTCTGGGGTGTGTTGGGGGGACTAGTGGAAGGACAACAGAGGGTAGGGAGATTAGGGAGGGATATCATGGGGAGAAATGCCAGATATAGTTGATGGGAGCATGGAAGCAGCAAACCACATTGCCATATATGTACCTATGCACCAATCCTGCATGTTCTGCACATGTAACCCAGAACCTAAAGTGCAATAAAATATATTTTAAAATAAAAAAAGAACTACATGTAAAAATATTGGTAAAGGCATTGAGCATGTATGTATGTGTGTATGTGTATGCTTATATGTGCTACTGTGTAGATAGAAACATTGTGTAAGCAATATAGTCATTGGATATTGTAAAAACTGACATCTGCATGTACTAGACAGTATAAAAGCAGAAGTTCTACAGTTTTTAAGAAGGCAGTTTTTATTCTCATGACCAAGATATGATGATGGTGAATATTGATTTCAGCAGAGTGAAGATGGGCTTTAATTCTCAGGGGAGAAACCCTAGCATATTGATTAAGCATGTAGGCAGTGAAAATTATACTACCTGGGTTTCACTCTTCCACTTAACTACATTTATGTCATTAGGTCAGTTGAAGTCTCTTGGCCTATGTTGCTAATTTAAAAAACAGAAGAATAAGTAATAGTTAACTCATAGGTTTGTCATGAGAAATAAATTGTACCTTTATGGAACTTAAAAGAGTATATACAAATAAACTTTTCATATTGTTTTATTTTGGGGGTATATTTCTGGAATTAATAGGGTGTATATTCTTAAATAGAATTACATGGGTACAGTCCACATTCTACTACTATGTATTCTCTAAGATATATAGAAATTCAAATTACACAGTGTATTGACCTCTCTAAAACTGAAAAAAAAATAATTAAAATAAATTTGTATATTAATTGTTAAGGTAATACCATAAATATTGACATTTTTATTTAAAACAAGTGTTCTCTGTAATCTATTTTTCCTTTTATCCAAGTGGAATTTTCCATATTTCATCTTTCATTGGCACAGTCTCCCAATTTTGAAGCACAGAACTTTACCTTAAACAGACAGATGTGCTTTGCTAATTTTCTCAAGTTTGAACCATGTGGTTGACACTCCATTTCCCCACAATGTGGCGAAATCCCTTTCTATCTTTGCAGGTTGTATGCTTTCAAGGGAGCTCTTACCATTCTTTGAAGCAGGGGATCCCTGTCAGTCACACAGCCTATTGTAATTTTCTGAGATTTGTGCATTGATCCTTAATCTATGTCCCCAGAAAAGCTTGTAGTTTGTTTTTTTTTTTTTTCATTATTTTATTTGACTTGCTAAATTTACAGTTCTAATGAAAGGATTTCAGGTCACAGTTATAGTAGTTGCACACTGTCCTTGCAAAGATCACAAAGATTTATTATAATTTCACACATCTGTCAAGTCAACCTTATCCACCTCCCATCAATTATAACAGTCCACTAAGTATCTAGCAGATTTTGACATTTATATCTTTATTGGCAATAATCTAAAGAGGACTTTGCTTATATTTGAAGAATGAAGATGCTTAAAAGTTACAGTCTGTGATGTTGGCATTGGAAGATTTTGAATACCTAAATCTCTTTGCTTCTCTCATGATCCCTTTTACTTCATAGTGCTTTCAAGATACCTTCAAATAGTTGAGCTGGAATTAAGTGAATCATACAGTTCAGCTATCCTGTAGAAGCCAATGGGAGAGGAAACTGAAGGTCTTTCAGATTAAAAGTTCAAATTGTGATGATTGTACCTTTTAGCCTCCAAACTGGCTTTTACCTTGATCTCCCTAAGCCTGTTCAGTTCATCATATTGAAAAGATTATGACATTTTAAAAATCACTTTGGGGGAGTATTCCATTTCAATTCAATGACTAAGACATTCCCTGGGCCTATTGTACTATCCTGCTGTATTTCATTTTTTAATGTGGAAGTAATTCTTATGTTTATAAAGTTTTTGGCTTTTTAAATCACACGAGGAAATCTTATACTTTAATGTGAGATAAACTGAAAGAAATCATTGACTATACATTGGTCCAAAAGGAAAAGCTTATCAAAGGTAAGGAACTGCTAGCCACAGCCACTTTAAACATCAGAAAGAGGACATCACAGGACAAGAAAAAAAAAGAACACGAAACAGACTTTTGATGCAAAGAATTTTGATTTTAGATATCAAATATGAATTTTTATTTTCTACAAATAGTACTTGCACAATTTCATAAAAAATATATATTCATTGAAAAAGTTACAAAAAAATCTTAGAAGCAAGAGAAAGATACTTCCTCTACTTGAATACAAGAGTGGATTACAACATTTTTTTTAGTTTTATTCTACCCATATACACGTGGTTGAAATAAAATAGTTATCTGTATTTTGCTTTATCTTATGATATTTATACATGCTGTTTAGATGTTTTCAAAAATTACTTTTTAACCTCTTTTACAGAAGAATCATAATTTTGTGTTATCACATTTATAAGATTTTTGAAATCATAAATCAATTATAATGTTATGAGTATTTTTGTAAGTAAAAATCTTAGCTCACTTCTTTGACTATTGTCTAATGCTGAATTTCTAGTAATGAAATTGACATTTAATGATTTTAAGTTTTACATATATTGCTAATATTTCCTCCAGAAAGGTTATACTAAGTTTTGTCCCCAACTTTGGCAATAGTGTGCTATACAACATAAAAAAAAGTTTGGCCAAAACCATAATTTTTTATTTGTATACACTTAAGAGGTACTAGTGCAGTTTTGTTACATGGATATATTGCTTAGTGGGGAAGTCTAGAGTGTTAGTGTAACCATCACCTTAAAATGTACTTTGTACCCTTTAAGTAATTTTTTATTCCTAATCCCCTCCCAATTTCCAACCCTTCTGAATCTCCAGTGTCTCATATTCCACACTCTCTGTTCATGTGTATGTATTTTTTTCTCCCACTTATAAGTGAGAACATGTGGCATTTGATTTTCTGTTTCTAGGTTACTTCACTTAAGATAACAGCCTCTAATTCTGTCCAGGTTCCTGCAAAAGACATGATTTCTTTCTTTTATATGGCTGAATTGTATTCTATTGTATATAATACCACATTTTCATTATCCAGTCATCCTAGATGGACACTTAGGTTGATTTCATGTCTTTGCTAATGTGAATACTACTGTGATAAACATACAAATGCAGGTATCTTTTTATAAAATTCTTTATTTTTATGTGACTGATCAACTTTAGTCTAACTGTATTTCATCTGACTCATCTTCAAATTCTGAGATTCCTTATTCTACTTGGTCTCGTCGATTACCAAAGCTTTCCACTATATTTTGTCTTTCTTTAGTTTTTTTTGTTTTTTTTTTTTAATTTTCAGAAGTCTTCTTGGCTTTTTAAAAAAGATATCTATTTTCTTGATCATGTCTCATTCTTGACTTCTTTTTTCAGTGGTATAAACTCTGTATGATCTCCCTGGTGTTATAGAGCTTTAGTGTGGTGACATTCTCAAATAGCAGTTATAGTAGCAGTGTACCAATTGGGTGCCAGTAGGTGGTGCTTGAACTATATTAACCAGAGGTACTCAGCTGTCCCAGGCAATGGGTTAGGCCATGGGACTCTCCGTGATCCTAGTCCAGTGCTCCTCCTCTAAGTTGGGAGGAAGAAAGGGGTGAAGCTGGGTGGAGTTGTGATTGGAAAGTCTGAACTCAGGTTCTCTAATGATTGTACAAGCACTGGTCTCAAGAGGAGTCAGATGGCAATTCTCAGACCCCTAGAGCAATGCTCCAAGAAGAAGCAGAGCAACTGCTTCCATACCAAAGACCCATCATGACAATCCAGACTCCATGGCTTAGCTGGTGGTAGTGGAATCTGTTTCACATTCATGCTTCCAACCTGATGGGTCTCTCTCCCATTGCCCAATGCTGGTTGCATGTTGGAACAGTTGGTTAAGTCATAAGCAGTTTTTCTTTACACAGCAAAACCACTCAGGCTGTAAAACTTGCTGCCCAAGTCAAAACTGTTGTTCTTAGGCTAAACCTTTCCTGGTCTAATCCCATGAAGTGGGGTTATCCAAATCCAGTGCCCATGGCTTGAGCTCACACCACACTTCTCTCTTAGTGAAGGCTCCTCCTCCTTTGCTTTAGAGTAAATCACAAATTCCCATCCTGAGACTCTTCCAACACCTGACTGCTGCCATTGTTGGCTGGTCTGTTCCCATGTAGCCCACTGTGAGTTAGGAATAAAAATGGCCTCCTTTTATCAGTGCCCAGGTTTGCAAGTGTCTGTAGGGCATGTCACAGTGCCACTCCTTCTCAGTTTCTTTACTGCTCCCCAAGTAAGATTCAGGGCTTGGGCTAGGTATGGTGGCTCATGCCTATAATCCCAGGATTTTGGAAGGTCGAGGCCAGTGGATCATGAGGTCAAGAGATGGAGACCATCCTGGCCAACATGGTGAAACCCCGTCTCTAGTAAAAAATACAAAAATTAGCTGGGAGTGGTTGCACGTACCTGTAGTCTCGGGTACTTGGGAGGCTGAGGAAGGAGAATTGCTTGAACCCAGGAGGTGGAGGTTACAGTAACCCAAGATCTCGCCACTGTACTCCAGCCTGGCACCTGGTTTCAGAGCAAGACTCTGTCTCAAAAACAAAGAAACAAACAAACAAACAAAAAACAAACAAATAAAAAAAAGGATTCAGGACTTGGTAGGGTCAAGGGGTTCTCCTATGATCTAGATTACCTGGCTCTCCAGGAGAAATGTGTGTCTCAAAAACACTCTCTCCCCCTCTGATGCACTGAGGGTTCACTCACAGGTTTTTTTTTTTGTTGTTGTTTGTTTGTTTTGCCAGATCCACCACATAGGCTGCTGCCCACTGTATTTTTCCCAGGTCTTAAAGCTATTTTTGGTTTTATGTGAACTCCTGTCTTGCTTCTTAGATATATTTCACAGTGTGAATCTCTACATACTATATCATTATTTCTTAGTGGATAAAACATGCTGTCTGTATTTGCCTGTTTTCATGCTGCTAATAAAGAAATACTCAAGACTGGGTAATTTATATTTAAAAAAAAATAGTTTTAAAGGGCTTACAGTTCCACATGGATAGGGAGGCCTCACAATCATGGCAGAAGGTGAAAGGCATGTCTTACATGGCAGCAGAGAAGAGATAATGAGAGACAAGTGAAAAAGGAAACCCATTATAAAACCAGATCTCATGAGACTTATTCACTACCATGAGAACAGTATGGAGGAAAACTGTCCCCTGATTAATTTATCTCCCAACACGTTCTTCCACAACACATAGGAATTATGGGAGCTTCAACTCAAGATGAGATTTGGGTGGGGACAGAGCCCCTGACAAATATCATGTCCTCATATTTCAAAACCAATCATGCCTTCTCAAAAGTACCACAAAGTCTTAACTCATTTCAGCATTGACTCAAAAGTCTACAGTCTAAAGTCTCAACTGAGATAAAGTAATTTTCTTCTGCTTATGAGCTCATAAAATCAAAAGCAAGTTAGTAACTTCCTAGATCCAATGAGAGTAGAGGAATTTGGTAAATACAGCCATTCAAAATCTGAGAAATTGGCCCAAAGAGAGTGCCTCCAGTCCCCACGCAGGTTCAAAATCCAGCAGGGCAGTAAAATCTTAAAGTGCCAAAATACTCTCCTTTGATTTCATTCTCACATTCAGATCATGCTGATGCAAGAGTTGGGCTCCCATCACCTTGAGCTGCTCTGACTCTGTTGCTTTGAGTGACTGTGGCTTTTCCTGGTGCATGGTGCAAGCTGTTGGTGGATCTACCATTCTGGGGTCTGGATGATGGTGGCCCTCTTCTCACAGCTCCACTAGGTAGTGCCCAAGTGGGGCTCTGTGTTGAGGCTTCAGCCTCACATTTCCCTTCTGCACAGCCCTAACAAAGTTTCTTGGTGAGGCCCCAGTCCTGCATCATAACTCTAGTTGGACATTTCCATACATCCTCTGAAATCTAGATGGAGGTTCCCAAACCTCAGTTCTTGACTTCTGTGCACCCACAGGCTTACAACCACATGGAAGTTGCCAAGGCTTTGGGATGGTACTTTCTGAAGCAATGGCCTGAGCTGTGTCTTGGCACTTTTTAGCCCATGACTAGAGTGGCAGTGATGCAGGGCATTAAGTCCCTAGGCTGCACACAGCGGGCTCTGGACCCTGCCCACAAAACCATTTTTTTCTTCTAAGCCTCCAGGCTTGTGATAGGAGGGACTGATGCAAAGATCTCTGACATTCCCTGGAGACATGTTCCCCATTATTTTGGTGATTAACATTTGGGTCTTCTTACTTATGCCAACTTCTTTGGCCAACTTGAATTTCTTCTCAGAAAATTGTGTTTTCTTTTCTGTCAATTGTCAGGCTGCAAATTTTTTGAAATTTTATGCTCTGTTTCCCCTTTAAAACGGTATGCTTTTACAGCACCCAAGTCACCTCTTGAATGCTTTGCTGCTTAGAAATTTCTTCTGCAAGGTACCCTAACACATCTCCCTCATGTTCAAAGTTTCACAAATCTCTAGGGCAGGGAAAAATGCCTTCAGTCTCTTTGCTAAAACATAGCAAGAGTCACCTTTACTCTAGTTCACAACAAGTTTCTTATCTTTATCTGAAAACACTTCAGTCTGGAGTCCATCATTCATAATTTTATCAACATTTTAGTCAAAGCCATTTGACTAGGAAGTTCCAAACTTTCCCACATTTTCCCCTCTTCTTCTGAATCCTCCAAACTGTTTCAACCTCTGCCTGTTACCCAGTATCAAAGTTGCTTCCACATTTTCAGGAATCTCTATAGCAGAATCCTAGTCTAGGTAACAATTTACTATATTAGTCTGTTTTAACATGGCTGATAAAGACATACCTGAGGCTGAGTAATTTATAAAGAAAAAGAAGATTAATGGACTCACATTTCCACATGGCTGTGGGGCCTCATCTTCATGCCAGAAGGTGAAAGGCATGTCTTACATGGTAGCAGACAAGAGAAAATGAGAGCGAAGTGAAAGGGGAAGCCCCATACAAAATCAGATCTAAAAAGACTCATTCACTACCATGAGAAGAGCATGAGGAAAATTGCACCCATGATTCAGTTAACTCCCATCAGGTTTCTCCCACAACATGTAGGAAATATGGGAGTTACAACTCAAAATAAGATTTGTGTGGGAACACAACCAAATCAACAAAGGCTCCTTTCCACCATTTTTTGGAGAAAAAGGGATACATTAAAAAGATCTTATTTCAAACATCATTTATTGTTGCACTAGAGAGAACTGACCCTGCTTTTTACTTTTTTATTTTAGTCTTTGGATTGGTCCCATTTAATCTTTTCTGTCATTCATGTCAACAGAGAAAAGTAGAATTCTGCTTCTAATTTTCATACCATTATCTTTATTTAATACACAGTTGTACAAAGAAGTTTTATCAATTTTTACATATTTTATATTTCAAATAGTATTTCTTTTTTCTTTTTTTTTTTTTTTTGAGACAGACTTTCTCTCTTGTTACCCAGGCTGGAGTGCAATGGCGTGATCTCGGCTCACTGCAACCTCTGCCTCCTGGGTTCAGGTAATTCTCCTGCCTCAGCCTCCTGAGTAGCTGGGATTACAGGCATGTGCCACCGTGCCCAGCTAATTTTTTGTATTTTTAGTAGAGATGGGGTTTCACCATGTTGACCAGGATGGTCTCCCTCTCTTGACCTCATGATCCACCCGCCTCAGCCTCCCAAAGTGCTGGGATTACAGGTGTGAGCCACCGTCAAATAGTATTTCTAGTAAAATATTATAAGGGTCCTCAGTTGTTAAAATATTTTTAACTTAGTGTTTCTTTTAAATTTTTCTTTCAAAGGTTTATACAGACTCCTGTTTCTTAAATATTTAAGTAGGTCAAATTGTTTTCATTCCATTTTTATTTAATAAATATTCTCTTACTTTAAAAACACTAATTTCAGATTTTAAAATGAAATATTTTAGCTTAAACTTCTATGTAAAAGTTTTTCTTTTCTTGTTTTTCTTCAAGTGACTTTGAAAAGCAGCTAATAAGCAAATTGTTCTTTTATTCATATGATTGTCAGGTTTATGAAAGAAAGTTGTTCTTTGTTCACTTGTAGATATCATTTTGAATTACTAGCTTCTATTGTTCAAAACACCTTGTATTCTTGCTGAGCCTCATAATTTTTCTGAAAAACAAAACTGTATCTCTATAGTTAAATACTACTCACAAATTGATGCCAATATTAAAATTAAAAAAAAAAACATTTAAAGGGACCACAGGCCACATCATTAAAAGGAAACAAAAATACAATAATCAGCTTTGATAGCCACATGTATTAGTGTGTTCTCTCATTGCTATGAAGAAATACCTGGACTGGGTAATTTATAAAGGAAAGATTTTTAATTGATTCTCAGTTCAACATGGCTGGGGAGACCTCAGGAAACTTACATCACAGCATAAGGGGAAGCAAACACATCCTTCTACACAAGTCAGCAGGAGAGAGAAGTGTGGAGCAATGTGGAAAAGCCCGTTATAAAACCATCAGATATCATGAGGACACACTCACGTTCAGGAGAATAGCATGAGGGTAAACACCCCCATGATTCAATTATCTCCCACCATGTTCCTCCCATGTGAAGATTATGGTAACTACAAGATGAGATTTGGGTGGGGACACAGCCAAACCATATCATCATTATCTAGAAAATTTACAGATATTTCTGCACAGTCCTCTATCTATAGGTAGATTAAGAAAAAATCACTGTAATTGAAATAACTTCCAAACTGAAAAATTACAAAAAGAAGATCTTAAGCAGAAAAAGTTTATTAGATATTTATAATACAATTAATATTTCACTTTTTAATTTAGAGACTGATTCCGGTACTGTCATCCAGACTGGAGTGCAGTGGTGCAATCATAGCTCACTGTAGCCTCTAAGTCCTGGATCCCAGGCTACTCCTGCCTCAGCCTCCCAAGAAGCTGGGACTACAGGTGCATTACACCATGCCCAAAAAATACAGTTAATATTATACAGTATACAGAAATGAGCTAGGCTTGTAATCTGTAATTGTCTTACCCCAAAGCCTAATAATTTATGATTTTAATTTTTCACCTCCTATCACATTGATGGATCCAATGAATATGTTTTCTTACATGGCACAAGTGACTTTTCAGATGTAATTAAGGATACATATCTTAAAATACGGAGAGTATGGTGGCTTACCCAGGTGGGCCTCATCTAATCACCTATACCCTTTAAAGCAGAGAACTTGCCCCAGCTAGAGGCAGAAAAGAAGAAGCAGAGGTACAAACAGAAGGATTCAAAATATAAGAAAGATTGAATGCTCATTGGTGATTTGAAGATGGAGGAGCCACTTGAGAAGAAATGCAGGTGACCTTAAGGAACAGACAGATTATCAGTCAAAAGTAAGTATACAGGAATGTGAGACTTACAAATACACAAAACTTAATTTTGCCAACAATTTAAATAATCTTGTAAGTTAATTCTTCCTGATAGTCTCCAAAAAAGAGCCTAGGCCAGCTGACTTTGATTTTAGCCTTTGTGCATATAAATCAAAACCACCAGTTTCTATCTTCACTCTGTAAAGTAATCAATAAATATTTTAAGTTGCAAATTTGCATTGATATTGTTTCCAAAATAAATAGTACATTAGTATAAATACCTATAGAACAAAAGAAGAGACAAAACAACTTTTGTCTGAATATTGAGAAATGTCCACCAAACACATGATTAACTAGCTAGATTAAGAGGAGAAAAAGAAATTGGTAGCAGACAGGGGAGACTTGCTACATTGAGAGAAAACATTATGTTGCAATATCTTGTGTCCTTCCACCTCATAGTCACCCCATAGATTTAAAAGATTTGTCTGTATAAGAAACAGACAACCAAATAGTGTTATTCTTGCCTAAATTCAATCACAGTATATTGCCAAATCACAGAGTTTCTAAATCAAGTAAGAGATTGAAAATACAAATAAGTAGCAGATTGTTCCTAATAGGGCCTCATTGTATTAGGTTGATGCAAAAGTAGTTTGCACTAAAAGTAATGGCAAAAAACACAATTACTTTTGCACCAAGCTGATAACTTGAGGTGGCAGTGTGCTCCAAAATTTGTGGTAGAAGATTCAAATAGAAAACTCAAAAGAAAAACAAAAACAAAAACAAAACAAAATGCAAAGTTCAAATAAACAAACAAAACAATAGCTCTAAAACAAAACTCTGGTAGCAAGGCATTTTTAGACATAACTTTTTGTGTACTCATTTCAGCTTAACATAGAATGATTTTAGTGAGTAGAATACATAGATAAATCCACAAAACTAAATACATGCTAAGTTCATCAAATTTAGTTTTTAATTGGATCTAAACATTCTATCCAACCAGCATTTAATCAGTGAGTAGAGTAAAAGGCAACAAATACCCCATTGTTGAAGATTTTTGAAAATTATAAATTGTATGTGTCTGTGTGTATATGTTTAGAGAGAGATCAAGTATTCCAGTAAAAAAAAAAATGCTGAATTTGAAGAGACTTTTAGATGAAAACTGCTTAGATTCTGGTAGAGGATACACAAATAAATGACACTTGGTAGGAAAAAAATTCACTTGAACAAAAGAGAAAAGTGAAAAACAAATTGAATAATGAATGAAAGGAATAGAAAATGTCCAAATAAAATTGTCATGAAATATGGCAAAGTGTTCTATAGAAATAATGGAAACATATTTATTATTGTGGGTAATAAACATTTTAAGTTACTTTTATTAACTAGGGGGAAAAAACTCAAAAGTGATTGGAATGAGGAGAATAGTTTTATCTATGGGGAACTGTGAATCTTAACTATAACAGAAGCTAAATAGAAGAAAATCATTATAAAAGCTAAATTGAGTTAGAGTATGTTTGGAGTAAAAATTTCACAAAGCAAGTCAAAAGGAATTTTATTTATGCCAAGGACAAAGAAATAGTCTAGTACATTTAGGTAGAAAAATGAAATGTCTAGTATGGAAAAAATATGCTTTTTCTTTGCAAATGTAAATGGAAGATGAAAATAAAACAATTACAGTAATTTGAAAACGACACATTTACATTTAGCCTCAAGAGAGTAGAAATTTAAAATAAATTGTAGTATTTTATATTCTAAAATAGATAATAATATTATATTGCTTCAGAATATTTTAAAACCTCCATTTGATAATGTGAAATCCAAAACAAAAAAACATCAAAGGGCTGTATTAATTAAAGGTCCTCACTAAAGCTATTTTTAAATATTTTCAAAACTATTCAAACAAAACAATTGTTAAATGAAGATGTCTATTTTTTCTTTGCTTAAATTTGAAATTTTCAGTTGTTCTCCATAAAAATGAAGATTTATTAACATTTTAGAAACTTGAATATTGTGTTACACTTTCCTTTTGACTGTTTATGACATGTCTACTACATAGTCTATGTGGCATAAGTTTAGTGTGACAGGTGTGATACACATATCACATAATTGGTCTGTATGAGGAAACCAAAAATTAATTTATTGCTCTTGGTAATTTGATTTTACTGCCATGTTAAATAGATAACAGATTATTTTGCCAAATCATACCTGACTTCATAAATATTCATTATGAATTCCTTTGTCAGAGCAAACATTATTTATTCTAATTTAGCCAATAGCTAATGTATGAAATGAATACTAGAATTATTTACTATGTTTATGGAAGTAAGTGAAAAATGAATCTGATTTTCAAAAAAATGCCATGCAACAGAATGGTATGTTTAACATTTAACAGTGGCTGTATTTAAAAAATATTTTAGACTGCATCTAAAGTTATATTTGAGATCAGACATGGTGAGAATTTATAAGTGAAACAAATAAATGCAATGTATACAGTGTGGTGCAAAGCAAGTGGGGTCAGGGGATTTGTAAACCCTGAGAGAAAGAGAGATGTAGAGACAGCTGCTATTCCTTCCCTGGTGGATTTCCAGTGCCTCATCTTTCCCACTGCAAGCCTGGTATAGGGAGATGGTGTGCTATCTGTAAAATGAAAATCATATATTTTAAAATCACATAGGTCAAATTACATCATGCTTTTATTAGACAGATATTCTTATTGAAATAAGTATATGCAATGGACACAAAATGATAATTTGATTTATTTTCTTACATATATATATGTAAATGTTCTACATCACTAAACATAATATACATGAAATTATATTACCAAGCAGTAGGCTTATATGGTCTATAATAGTCACACCATAGCCACTACCACTACTACTTTTGGTCACATACACTGTAGTAAGTCCAATATAAGATGTGTTATAACTACAAAATACACAGTGGATTTCACATTATTGTGTGAGAAAAATAATGTAGATGCTGTATATATCACATACACATATATACATACACATACATAATACAATGTTGTAGACGTAGATACCAAAAGCCATTCAGTCTTTCACCAGTCAACATGACATTGGTTCTAGGTATAAAGTCATTGCCCTTTATCAAGTTAAGGAAATCCATTTATATTGCTACATTGCAGGATGTTAAAATTAAATGTGTCCTAGATTTTGTCAAGTGTTTTTCTTCATCTATTGAGACAGTCAGATGTTTAAGCTGTTACTGCCATTTACAAATTTAATATTTAGCTTATAATATTTTACTTATGTATTTCACTCTTATTTTCCTGTCTTAAAAACTGATTAATACATTAAAACTAAAGCCACTGACTAAATGGGGAACCCTTCAGCTACTTATGGTTGAAGTCATTTCATAGTAAGTAATGATAATAAACAGAAACAAGATACAATTATATCAAACTATGCTTTTGAGAAGAGAATGAAGTCTGCAAATACTTTATAAACCAGACACTATAGATCATTTAAACTATAAACTTCAGTTCTGAAATTCAATGAAGTACCAAAAATCAGTAGAAGTAAATTTTAAATAAATAAACAAATAGAATGTAAGGCTTTGTTTTGTTTTTAACTGGTAACATCTTTTTTATTTCATTGGTAGTAGGTTTCCTTCACAACTTGAATTATACTTTTGAGTTAGGAGAGATGATGCTTGTCTTTAACCTTGATTATTTCTACTTATGACAGATTGGAAATATTTGGAAGTAGATGAAAATTTGAAAGGGTATCTTTAACCTTAATTTTTCTGAGTTAATTTTGGGAAATATTTTCCATCAAAGACTAAAAGATAAGGAAAATAATTCCAGTCATATTTTTATTAAGTATATAAAAAGTAATATAAAGTGCAAAATATAAAGTAATATATATTTATAAAAAGTACATATTTTTATGGAGTCATGATATAGATATTATATTGCTATGAAATCATTAATATTAATTATTATTAATAGATTTTAAATGACTTCTGGATTTTTCTCAATTTCATGTCTTAAAATGCATTCTTACTAAAAAATACATATTTTGAGTTGTTTTTTGTATGTGATGTGGAATAAAAGTCTAATTTAATTACACATGGGATTGCATGAAACTGAAATCTTCTGCACAACAAAAGAAATAAGAGTGAAGAGATAAACCACTGATTGGGAGAAAATATTTGTAATTTATACATCTGATAAAGCAGCTAATATCCAAAATATATATAAGAAACTTAGCTCAATATCAAGAAAATATGAAACCAATTAAGAAATAGGCAAAGGACCTAAGTAGCCATTCTCAAAAGAAAAACAAATGGTCAATAGATACGCTATATGAATAAATGCTCATAATCACTGTATTCATCTATTTTCTCACTACTAATAAAGACATACCTGAGAATGGGTAATTTATAAAGAAAATGAGGTTAAATGGACTCACATTTCCACATAGCTGGGGAGGCCTCATGATCATGGCAGAAGGTGAAGGAGGAGCAAAGGCGTGTCTTACATGATGGTGGGCAGGAGAACCTATGCAGGGTAACTGCCCTTTATAAAACCATCAGATCTCATGCGACTTACTCACTGTCACAAGAACAGCATGGGAAAAATCCACCCCCACGATTCAATTGCTTCCCACCAGGTCCCTCCCATGACAGGTGGGGGTTATGGGAACTACAATTCAAGATGAAATTTGGGTGGGAACAGAGCTAAACCATATCAATCACTAATCACAAGAGAAATGTACACTAAAACCACAGTGACGTATCACCTCATACCCTTTAGAACGGCTATTTCCAGAAGGATGAGATATAACAATTGCTAGCAAGGATGTGGAGAAAAAGGAGTTTGTGTGTCAATATAATTTGATACAGCCATTTTGAAAAAGAGGAGTTTGTGTGTCAATATAATTTGATACAGCCATTATGTAAAAGAGTATGAAGGTTCCTCAGAAAACAAATACAGTATTATTAAATGATCCAAAAGTCCCACTAATGGATATATATCCAACACAATTGAAATCAGTATGCCAGAGATATTTGCACTCCCTTGTTCACTGTAGCAGTATACACAGTAGGTAAAATATGGAGGCAACTCAGATGTCCATCATTGGATACATGGATTTAAGAAATGTAGTATATATTAGCAATGGAATACTATTCAGGATGAAAAAGGAGAGAATTGTGTTATTTGCAACAACTCAGATGCACCAAGAGGACATAATGCTAAGTGAAATAAGCCAGACAGAAAAAGACAAATACCACATGATCTCACTTACATGTGGAACTTTAAAAAGTCAAACTCATGTAAGTTGAGAGTAGAATGTTGGTCACCAGGGGGATGGATGGGGAAAGGGAACATGTTGATCAAAGAGGATAAAAGTTTACTTAGACAAGAGAAATAGTCTTTAGTTACATATTTTACAGCATGAAGACTGTAACAAATAATGTATTGTATATTTCAAAGTTACTAAAAGAGTAGGTTTTAGAGGTCATCACCACAAAAAATGATAAGTATATGAAGCAATAAATTTCTTAATTATTTTGATGTAATCATTCCTCAATAAACAAATATCAAAACATATTATACCCCATAAATATATAATACACATAATTGTTATTTGTTAATTAAAATAAAATAGTTATTCCAAATAAATAAATACATGAAAATAAAAATAAATTACCATGTATGTTCTTATGAGAAAACATAATTTCTTAGTTAGATTCCAATGATAAACTCAAGGCATATACTTACCAAATTCATTATTAATTTTTTGGTTATGATTTTGAAATTTATTCATGCTTTAGAGTTCAGTTATGATCCATTAGGCCAAAGCTATACCAAAATTTCTATTTTTTATTGAAACAAACATTTAGTAAATATTTCAATGTCTGTCTTAGCTGTAACCAAATACCAATGTGCTTACTTAATATGCTGAAACCAACTCTTCCTATTATTCTGTTTATGATGTTTCAATAGTTTTCATAGAAAACAAGTGTTCTAAGGTGACATTAATTTGCATTTGTAGTACTTTGAGTTTCAGTTTATGCTCCCTGGATTTTTTTTTTTTTTTTTTTGCTCCCTGGTTATTAAGATAATGCAAGAAATTTAAGACATTTTCTTGAAATAGATTAAGGCAAGAAGATTACACACATTACTATAATAGTGAAGAGGAGTTTGAAACTTTAAGAAAAATTAAAACCTTCCCATTCTAGTCTGCTCTACAAGCTGTTGCCAAAACATTTTTCTCAAAATGGTTCCTATGTTTACAAATCACACCTCAGATTATTCTTACCCACTGGATGTGATTCTACTTCCACACTCCACATTGTCTGACACAACAACAATCTTATATTGACCTTTCTGAGCTCAATGATTTACCATATTTATAAAGAAGGTCCCTATCTGTACATTTTAAACTCAGCTTTTTACTCATGGGTTTTTAAATTTTATGTAAAGACTTTGTCTTTACTCCTTCCAAAATACATTCATATCGTAAAGAAAAACTTTTAGGCATAACTCATTCTGCCCAGATATGTATTTGACTCTGACTCAGATATTTTCTTGCTCAATTTTTATAATGTTAGTTTTTACTCCATAATATTTTTTCTAATTGCCAAACATTTGTTGAATATGTGTTTAAGTATATATGTATGTTATCATTTTATCTTTACTCAATTTTGTTTTACCAAATGAATTTAAAGAAAGAAGCAATCAAATAAGTTAAGGGGTAAAGGAGAGAGAGAGGAGAAAATTAAATATATTTAGTATATATTGCATTAATTCAAAATTGAAAGCGTATTGTGGTGCTTTTACTCCAGGGTAGATAATAATTACCTTGAGTAGAAGGACAAAATAATTTTCCCAAATATATAATCTTTCTAATGTTACCTAGCAAATAACATATTCTATGTAGTTCTAAAATAAAACCAGATCTCCCGATATGCTGGTAAATGACAACCGGATAGGCCTATTATAATTGCAGTGATTAAAAACAAAGTTTTAATGGTCTGAAAGAAATTTGGGATTAATATACTCACTCATCCCAGGTAAGTTATTTCCACTGCCCGTATGTCTGTTTCCCATTTGTAAAATTGACTTATAATGTCTATCTCAGTTTTACTGTGAGAAGATAAAATGTGACACGTGAAGTTCTTGCTGTATTTTTGCTACCTATAAGAAACCCTATACACATTAGCTACTATTATTTTTATTGTTCTTAGAGGAAGATGGTATCCACTTGAAAAATTTGGGAATACATTTTTCTGTAAAAGTATTTGGATTTACTATCTCCAGGGAAACCATAGGACATATTCTGCATGTGCCTATGAGGATTTGAGAAACTTTGTTTTTTAGGATGTTGTTTATAATAATCCAGAAACAATTATCTCAAATATAGTCCACTAAATTGTTATTTTTCTTGAATAAAATATTAAAGATATCTTGAAATTTAAAAGGAGCCTTCTTTTCTGGTCTTAGCATGTTAGAAATGTGAACCAATATAAGATTTAAAGTATGTTCCAAAATGGACTCTTCAACATAATTATGATGACATATTAAAAAAGAAAATTACAGTTACTTAAAAAATCTTAAGTAAATGCTACATTAAAGATAATCATATGATTTATTTTAAATCATAACACAAAAAAATTAGCATTTAGTGAATTGTTTTTTGCTTACATGCCTTAAATCTAATTTGGTAAAAAGCATATGCTCATTAATTACTTAAGAGCTGGATTTGGAACAGATACTGTGCAGCATATGGATTAAAATTCTGTTATTGAGTCCTATAAAGCATTTCACACAACAAGACATTGATCAATATGTTCTGAATTATTAACTTCTTTTCAGTAATACTTTTCATACTGCAGTCTTATCATTTGTGAATTTTTTTTTTACATATAATAAATGTTAATTTTTTGACCATGGGCATGCTCACTGAGGAAGGAGAATTTGTACCATCAATATTGGCATACTGTTGGAACCCAATCAGTATAAATAAAAAGTCATTTTACTTAAATCATCCATCATCATTTTAAAATTAAAGTATAGTCAATGATAAATGTATACTTCCATATTTACTATATTTCCTGAAGTGTCATAAAGATTAATTATTTTATTGCTATTTAAATAGTGTTCATTGCTTCCATTTCTTGGCAGACTGACTTTTAGAAAGTGTAAAAAATTACTCTTTGTTTCTTAAAAATGCACTCTGAGTTTATCAATAGAAAAATGATGATTTAAAATAAAAAATATTCTGGAGAAAAATAATACATTTTGTCAGTTTTCACTGCATTTGTATCATTCTTTTCAATTCAAAAGTTTACCTATTGCTTTTACTTTATAACATTATCTTGCTGATTTTAAAAATGAAGGAAATATCAGATATAGTTCTCATAGTGACTCATATCAGGTCTTTTCTCTGATTACCATCTACAAATTCATTGAACGTTATAACTTTCAATATAAAGTATTCAAAATGACTTGATTCTTAATTGTATTTTGCCACTAACTCCTATCCCTTCAATTTAATTTGCCCTCAAATATCCTAATATCTTTTGTGATATTTTATTTTAGTTTTTGTAAACCCAAGTGAAAATAAGGAAACAAGTTATGATTAGAAAATGTACTGCCCTGAGGATAGAGAGTCTGAAATAATTAAGTAGTAATGTCCTTAAATCATTTCTGTGCTAATCCTACCAAGAAGTATTAAAAGGGTTAGACATGAGTTACCATGGAATTACTCAATATATTTTTCCTCTCCAACTCCAAGAAATAAAATAGTGTTAAAGACAAAATAAGTTTAAATTCTTGTGTCTCCTAAGGCCAATTGAGACATCGATCACCATCTGTGGAGGTCTGGACTGCAGACTCTGACTCAATGATGGATGAATAAGTGCATTCTCACACCTGGTCTAGTGATTCAAGTGGGCTAAAGATGGTTGTTGGCTGCTTTCATAGGGCGACTGCAGCCAATCAATGAAGAACCCCTGTACATCCACCCATTTATTCAGTAAAATATTTCATAACAGAGGTTCTAAGTCAACACAATTGTGGATAGGTAACATGGTTAAAAACGTGGTTTTACAAGTGATAAAAGCTTTAGGTTCTGGGCCAAAAATAAACACTATTAACCAGTAGTTCCCCTTTGATCTTTCCCTGAGAGGGTCATCCAGCACAAAGTTTATGTGAGTAAACAGTTAGAATAGAGGACAAGGATGTGGGGTAAACAGATTTAAACAGGGAAATCCTTTTTGTTGCCCTAACTCTTCCCTAGTGATGAACTGGCCACCTTCAGCCTGCCCCAATAAAACCTTTCTCGGACTTCCAACAGGTTTGAGACTAATCTATAACTTTCTATAATATTTTGCCAGCCACCTTGAGTGAATCTCAACAGCCAGGGTCTAGGGTAGCATTGTCCAATAGAAATATAACAGAAGGCTTTATTATTTTAAATTTCCTAATAGCCACATTAAAATAAAAAAGTAAAAGAAAATAGGTAAGCTAATTATAACACTAGATTTTGTTTAAATGTATGTAAAATGTTAACATTTCAACATGTAGTCAATATAAAAGTTATTAATGAAATAATTACTTTACACTCCTTGGTTTTCCAAATAAGTCTTAGAAATGTAGTAATCTAGGCCAGGCATGGTGGCTCATGCCTATAAACCCAGCACTTTGGGAATCCGAGGCAGGCAGATCATTAAGTCATGAGATTGAGACCATCCTGGCCAACATGGCGAAATCCTGTCGCTACTAAAAGTACAAAAAAAACTTCCAGTGTGGTGGTGCACTCTGTAGTTCCAGCTACTTGGAAGGCTGAGGCAGGAGAATCACTTGAATCCAGGAGGCAGCAGTAGCAGTGAGCTGTGATTGTGCCACTGCACTCCAGTGAAACTCTGTCTAAAAAAAAAAAAAAAATTAAAAAAAATATAGTAGTCTATAAATCTCTCAAGAGTGATAAGAGTGATGATGCACTATGTCTGGCTTCAAGTTACAATTTCCATTCAATCAACACGCCAGTGCCTCTTGATCAGAAACTTTGAACCATGCAGAAACTTGAACATATTAATGGTACAATGTTTCTCAACATTATCATTGGTCAGTATTTAAAGGGTATTTAAATGGTAGTTGGAAAAAGTAATATAGATGGGGCACTTTATAAAGTTAGAGAGATTGACAAAGAGGTTGAATAATGAACACAAAGGTCATTTCCATGCAATTGGAAGGAAGTCTCCATAAATAATGTACCTAAATTTAATTTGGACATTTGAAAATATGAAGACTAAGAGTTATCAAAAAATAATCATAAGAGACTTGAAACAAGAATGGAGTATCCTAATATCAAATGCTAGGAGGTGAAGACATAATGAAGAACTGAAAGGAAAATGTGGGTCATCAAAACATGCACAAATGTATTATATTTTATTCTCTACATTGAAATGGCATGAGTCATTATGAGCTGCTTGAGAAAGCACATAAAATTTGACATCAGAATATCATTTTATCATCCAGTTGGGTATAATCCTGCATTTGTTATCTGAAGCATCAAAAAATGTTTCAATGCCTTTTCTCTCACACCTGCTTATCTTTTTTGCTTCAAATCAAGTATTTATTTTTGAATATGTGGGCATTGAGAGGCAAACTAATAAATTATGGTACATTGAGGGATGTACATGCACAATCATTCCATATTCTTTGAGAGTATATGGTGTTTGGTTTAGCAAAAGCAGAGATGGATCACCATAGGTTGAATGATCCAGTCAGATCTTGCTGTAAACTTGGGCAGACAATTCAGCAAATCAAAAGTCCTCCTGAACTTTCCACTTCCATTAAAAACATTTTGATATATATTTGATATTCAAAGCACTCCATCCAATGTAATTACTGAAAATATTTTTGCAACCATGTAATATACTTTCTTATAATATACAATTTTCTAACTCACCATGTAATTACTTATTAATATTACCATATTAACTTTATTAGTTTAAAAGTTAATATTCCCATATTAAATTTATTACTTTAAAAGAAAACAGTGTTGCCTTTTTTAAAAATTATTGTACTTTAGGTTCTGGGGTGCATGTGCAGAACATGTAGGATTGTTGAATAGGTACACACATGGCAATGTAGTTTGCTGCCTTCCTCCCCATCACTTATATCTGGCATTTCTCCCCATGCTATCTCTCCCCAACTCCCCACCCCCCACTCTCCCTCTCCTATTTCCCTCTGACAGACCCCAGTGTGTGATGCTCCCCTTCCTGTATCCATGTGTTCTCATTGTTCAACACCCACCTATGAATGAGAACATGCAGTGTTTAATTTTCTGTTCTTGTGTCAGTTTGCTGAGAATGACAGTTTCCAGATTCATCCATGACCCTACAAAGGACATGAACTCATCATTTTTTATGGTTGCATAGTATTCCATGGTGTATATGTGCCACTTTTTCCCTGACCAGTCTATCATTGATGGGCATTTGGGTTGGTTCCAGGTCTTTGCTATTGTAAACAGTGCCACAATGAACATACCTGTGCATGTGTCTTTAAAATAGAATGATTTATAATCCGTTGGTTTTATATCCAGTAATAGGATTGCTGAGTCAAATAGAATTACTATTTCTAGGTCCTTGAAGAAGTGCCACACTGTCTTCTGCAATGGTTAAACTAGTTTACACTTCCACCAACAGTGTAAAAGTGTTCCTATTTCTCCATGTCCTCTCCAGCATCTGTTTTCTCCTGATTTTTTAATGATCTCCATTCTAACTGGCACGAGATAGTATCTCAATGTGGTTTTGATTTGCATTTCTCTAATGACTAGTGATGTTGAGCACTTTTTCATATGTTCGTTGGCCTCATATATGTCTTCTTTTAAAAAGTGTCTATTCATGTCTTTGCCCACTTTGAATGGGCTTGATTGTTTTTTTCTTTAAATCTGTTTTAGTTTTTTGTAGATTCTGGATATTAGCCCTCTGTCAGATGGGTAGATTGCAATATTTTTTTCCCATTCTGTTGGTTGACAGTTCACTCTAATGATTGTTTCTTTTGCTGTACAGAAACTCTGGAGGTTAATTCTCATTTATCTATTTTGGCTTCTGTTGCCAATGCTTTTTGTGTTTTAATCATGAAGTACATGCCTATGCCTATGTCCTGAATGGTTTTCCCTAGGTTTTTTTCTAGGGTTTTTATGGTGTTCAGTCTTATGTTTAAATCTTTAATCCATCTGGGGTTAATTTTAGGGTAAGATGTCAAGAAGGGGTTCAGTTTCTGCTTTCTGCACATGGCTAGCCAGTTTTCCCATCACTTATTAAACAGGGAATCATTTCCTCATTGCTTGTTTTTTTTAGATATGTCAAAGTTCAGATGGTTGTAGATGTGTGGCATTGCCTCTGGGGCCTCTGTTCTTTTCCATTGATCTATATCTCTGTTTTGGTACCAGTACCATGGTGTTTAGATTACTGTAGCTTTGTTGTCTAGTTTTAAGTCAGGTAGTGTGATGCCTCCAGCTTTGTTCTTTTTTTTTTGAGACGGAGTTTCGCTCTCCTTACCCAGGCTGGAGTGAAATGGCGTGATCTCGGCTCACCGCAACCTCCACCTCCTGGGTTCAGGCAATTCTCCTGCCTCAGCCTCCTGAGTAGCTGGGATTACAGGCACGCACCACTGTGCCCAGTTAATTTTTTGTATTTTTAGTAGAGATGGGGTTTCACCATGTTGACCAGGATGGTCTCGATCTCTTGACCTCATGATCCACCCGCCTCGGCCTCCCAAAGTGCTGGGATTACTATGTGGGTTCTCATTTGGTTCCATATGAAGTTTAAGGTGTTTTTTTCTTCAGTTCTGTGAAGAGGGTCATAGGTAGATTGATGGGGATAGCATTGACTCTATAAATTACTTTGGACAATATGGCCATTTTCACAATATTGATTCTTCCTAACCATGAGCATGGAATGTTTTTCCATCTGTTTTTGTCCTCTCTTATTTCCTTGAGTAGTGGTTTTTAGTTCTCCTTGAAGAGATCATTTACATCCTTTGTTAGTTGTATTCATAGGTATTTTATTCTCCTTGTAGCAATTGTGGATGGCAGTTCATTCTTGATTTGGCTCTCTTTAAGTCTGTTATTGGTGTACAAGAATGCTTGTGATTTCTGCACATTGATTTTGTTCCTGAGACTTTGCTGAAGTTGCTTCTCAGTTTAAGGAGATTCTGGGCTGAGATGATGGTGTCTTCTAAATATGCAATCATGTCTCCTGCAAATAGAGACAATTTAACTTCCTCCTTTCCTAATTGAATACCCTTTATTTCTTTTTCTTGCCTGATTGCTCTGGCTGGAACTTACAATACCAAATTGAATAGGAGGGGTGAGAGAGGGCATCCTTGTCTAATGCCAGATTTCAAAGGGAATGAATGAGGCAGAAAACTAACAAGAATATCCAGGACTTGAACTCAGATCTGGGCCAAGCAAACCTAATAGACTATACAGAACTCTGCACCCTAAATCCTCAGAATATACATTCTTCTCAGCACCACATCATACCTACTCTAAAACTGATCACATAATTTGAAGTAAATCACTCCTCAGCAAATGCAAAAAATGGAAATCATAACAAACAATCTCTCAGACCACTGTGCAATCAAATTAGAACTCAGGATTAAGAAACTAACTAAGAACCACACAACTTCATGGAAACTGAACAACTGGCTCCTGAATATTGACTGGATAAACAATGAAATGAAGGTAGAAATACAGATGTTCTTCAAAACCAATGAGAATAAAGACATGACACACCAGAATCTCTGGGACACATTTAAAGCAGTGTCTAGAGGAAAATTTATAGCAATAAATGTGCACATGAGAAACAAGGAAAGATCTAAAATCGACACCCTATCATCAAAATTGAAAGAGCTAGAGGACCAAGACAAAAAAAAAAAAAAAAAAAAAAAAAAAAAAAAAAAAAAAAAAAAAAAAACTCAAAGACTAGCAGAAGACAAGAAATAACTAAGATCAGAGCAGAACTGAAGGAGATAGAGACATAAAATACCCTCAAAAATCAATAAATTCAGGAGTTGGTTTTTTGAAAAGATCAACAAAATAGACAGACCACTAACCAGATTAACAAAAAAGAAAAGAGGGAAGAATAAAATAGATGCAATAAAAAAGATAAAGGGTATATCACCACCAATTCCACAGAAATACAAACTACCATAAGAGTTGACTACAAACAACTCTATGCACATAAACCAGTAATCATGGAAGAAATGGATAAATTCCTGTTCACTTGCACCCACCCAGTCTTAAGACAGGAAGAAGTTGAAACCCTGAGTAGACCAATAAAAAGGGCTGAAGTTGAGGCAGCAGTTAATAGCCTACCAACCAAAAAAAGCCCACGTCCAGATGGATTCATTGCTGACTTCTACCAGACATATAAAGAGGAGCTGGTACTACTCCTTCTGAAACTATTCCAAACAATCCAAAAAGTGGGAATCTTTCCCAAATTATTTTATGAGATCAACATCATCCTGATACCAAAACCCGGCAGACACTCAACAAAAATAGAAAACTTGAGACCAATATCCATTATGAACATAGATGCAAAAATCTTCAATAAAATACTGGCAAACCGATTGCAACAGCACATCAAAAAGCTTATCCATCATGATCAAGTAGGCTTCATCCTGGGGATGCCCACTACTTTTGATTATTACTACCAAGGAGACTGGATGTATGCTAATGTAGCAATGGTTACTGAATGAAAGCTAATGTAGAGGTTGAAAGAGTGTCTGGGACATCATCTCTGAGTAAAGTCAGTGAAATAAAATAATTCTTCTAGACGAGAGAATAACCTATTCTTGTTATGAGCCAAAACAACACGGGAAACCTAATAACAGTTCACATTGCTCTCCATCTCATTCTTCTTAGCTTTTCTAAACAAAAATGATTTTTTGGACTGATTTTAGAATAATTTACTTAAGTGCCAGTAGTAAAATCCTATCAAATAATTCACCAACATGCAATTTTGTGGTACGTGATATATTTGAGATTCCTATGAACCTGTTAAAGTGCATATGAAGATATTGATAAATAAAGACCTTGATTCAATATGGGGTGTTGCTGGAGGTGCTGAGAGTCTGCATTTCTACCAAATTCTTAGATGGTGCCAAAGCACCTTGTCCATGAACCCTGCTTTGAGTAGCTAAGCACTAGATTGCATCCTTCCTACTCAAAGTTACCACTTTATAATTTTCTCCTCTCTCTTTCAGATTATTATATTTTTCTACATTAGTGGATAATTTCTATCTACATAGAAGCATACTATTATTTCTCCTATATTAATTATAATTTCATATCAACAACTCTACATAAACTGTTCTTGTAAAAAATTAAAGACTTAAACATAAGACCTAACACCATAAAAACCATAGAAGAAAATCTAGGCAAAACCATTCAGGACATAGGTGTAGGCAAGGACTTCATGACCAAAACACCAAAAGCATTGGCAACAAAAGCCAAAATAGACAAATGGGACCTAACCAAACTCCACAGCTTCTGCACAGCAAAATAAACAGTCATTAGAGTGAGTCAGCAACCAACAGAATGGGAAAAAATTTTTGCAATCTACCCATCTGACAAAGGGCTAATATACAGAATCTACAAAGAACTAAAACAGATTTTTAAGAAAAATCAAACAAGCCCATTCAAAAGTGGGCAAAGGATATGAACAGACACTTTACAAAAGAAGACGTACATGAGGCCGACAAACATATGAAAAAATGCTCGTCATCACTGGTCACGAGAGAAATGCAAATCAACATACATTAAGATACCACCTCACACCAGTTAGAATGAAAATCATTAAAAAATCTGGAGACAACAGATGCTGGAGAGGATGTAGAGAAATAGGAACACTTTTACACTGTTGGAGGGAGTGTAAATTAGTTCAACCATTGTGGAAGACAGTGTGGTGATTCCTCAAGGACCTAGAAATAGAAATTCCATTTGACCCAGCAATCCCATTACTGAGTACATATCCAAAGGATTATAAATCATTCTACTATAAGGGCACAAGCACATGAATGTTCATTGCAGCACTGTTTACAATAGCAAAGACCTGGAACCAACTCAAATGCCCAATGATGATAGACCGAATAGGGAAAATGTGGCACATATACACCATGAAATACTATGCAGCCATAAAAAAAGATGAGTTCCTCTCCTTTGTAGGGACATGGATGAACCTGGAAACCATCATTCTCAGCAAACTGACACAAGAACAGAAAATCAAACACCACATGTTCTCACTCATAGGTGGGTGTTGAACAATGAGAACACATGGTCACAGGAAGGGGAGCATCACACACTGGGGTCTGTCAGAGGGAAATAGGGGAGGGACAGCTTGGGGTGGGGAGTTGGGGAGAGATAGCATGGGGAGAAATGCCAGATATAGGTGATGGCGAGGAAGGCAGCAAATCACACTGCCATGTGTGTACCTATGCAACAATCTTGCATGTTCTTCACATGTACCCCAAAACCTAAAATGCAATAAAAAAAAAAAGTCAGTGGCAATCAGTCTTTAATTCTGTCTTTATCTGACTTGATATTTCTTATGTATTTTCTTAACTTTGACACTCTATCCACCTACAGATGCGTTTGTTGCCTGGCTTCAAGCCAATTCCAGGTTTCTTCCTTTCTTTCTTTCTTTCTTTCTTTCTTTCTTTCTTTCTTTCTTTCTTTCTTTCTTTCTTTCTTTCTTTCTTTCTTTCTTTCTTTCTTTCTTTCTTTCTTTCTTTCTTTCTTTCTTTCTTTCTTTCTTTCTTTCTTTCTTTCTTTCTTTCTTTCTTTCTACCAGGTTTCTTTCTAATTCATTGACTCCTTCTCAGTTTTCCTTGCTTATTTCTGTTGATCTCCCCAACTACTAAAGCCGGTAATGCTTCAGTGCTCTACCCTTGGAACTCTTCTTCAGCCTCAATTATTCAGTCTCATTGATTTAAATGCCATCTGTTTCCCAAATGTATATCTCCAAGCAGAACTTCTCTGATCTCATGACTTAAATATCTTACAGCATTTTTAACATTCTCGCCTCTATCAACAACTCAAAAGCAAATGTTCAGAACCACAATGATCGTTAGCACCTACTTCACCCTTCCTCCTCTGCACCATTTCTCCCTCCTTCACTTAAACAAATGGCAATTGCATTTTTCCATTTCCTGAGTCAACACACCCAGAAATCAAACTTTTATGTCTTCACTTTGTTTTTTCAAATTCTGCTTTAATGCATCAAAAAATTTTGGAAGTTCTGCCTTCACCATATACCTAGAATGTGAATATTTCTCACTGTTTCTAACACTTTGGGAATAGCGGCCATCATGTTGTACTTAGAAAAATACAATATGTTGGTATTGTTCTTATTACTTATAATCTAATCTCTTGTGGTCTGTTTTCAACACCAAAGCCAGTATTAGCTTTTAAGTAGTGATTTATGTTGCCACTCTCCTCCTTCATATCTTTTAAAAGTTTGCCTTCTCATATGACTTGGAGTTAAAATCTAGGTTCTGGTGATTGTCTAATAATGGGATATGTGCATGGTTCTACACGTACTACCCATTTAATCTCACTGCCTGATACTCCTAGCTCAGCTCACTTCTTACTATCAGACCAGAAATCCTGAAGATCTGTAACATATCAGGCAAATTCCTGCTTCAGGTCCTCAGCCACAAAACGTTTATGAGATATATCTATGTAATTTCTCAAGCTTTTTGCTTAAATATAAATAGTCCTTTCTTTCCACATACCACTTGAATTTAAATAAAAGTTGAAAGAGAAAAATAAGAAAGCAGTACTTTTTAATGGTTTTGTCTTAAGTCTGGTAAATAATAAGCATTCATTTGATAAATAATTGTTAAATAAATGCAGATAATAAGAAAAGATAACTGCTGAATGCTTCACCTTTAAGTGAAAGTATGTCATTATAACATTGATTAGTAGTATATATTCATTTCTTGTAATACAAAGGTTTAGCAACTTTTAGATTAAGAAAAACTCACATTAACGTATTAATGTGCTATACTAAATAAGAATATTATTGAAGAACTGTGGCAGAATGGTATTCACTATGAAAACTGAATACTGCCATGGTTAAGAAATACATAGTGCTGAAAAAAAGGTTTAACAGGATACCTCTCATAGAAATTGATCTTCAAAATATAATTATATCTATGTATCAAAGTGTGTATGCTAATTATAATTGTTATATCATATTTATGCATGCTTATCTATACTATATTAAAATTAAATATCTGTGTAATCCATGTGTGAATCTGTGTGTGTATGTGTGTGTGTGGGTGGGCAGATGTGTGGGTTGGTGCATATGACTCTTAAAACATTAGCTATGCTTCTGTCTGCACGGAGGTTAGAGATGTGGCAGACCAGTATTATAAAGACTTTAACCTTTATTCTCTATAATTATGTGTTACATGAATATTTTACAGTGAGAATGCATTCATCTATTACTTTTACATTTCTTTTCAGAAGAGCAGAAAATGTCAACCTAGGTTCAATATGTCAGAAACATTTAAATTTCAATAAAATTAATGAATAACAACTGAATTCACAAAGAGCAATATACTGCTAGGACAGGGAAAGAGATACCTCTACAGTGTCTAGGAAAGACTTATTTTTCATATGAATACTTAAAAAAGTTAAGAAGACCTTGGAAAAACTGGGAAAATGCTATCAATCACCTTTGCTATTGACTATAGAATCTATCAAATTTTATTCTCATCCTTGCACAATTTCCCTATGAATACATACATAGCTTTATTTATTTTAATTATCTATTAATCTATATGCTTCAGCTTTTCTTCATTAATATAAATACATTTTTCTTATTTAATCAATCTTTTTCTAAGTAGCATTCACCTTAAAACAATCCTAACAACAAACAAAGGATAGATGTTAAAGAACTGAAAATAACACTTAAAAAATTCACCAAGGAATCTTAACAGTATCACAATCCTAACCAACCTTATCCCCTAAGGAAAATTTATTCCTCGTATTGTGAAAACATTTCAAACTGCCATGAGTTTTCTAGTCCCTAACATAATGGCTTCCAGACGGCTTCCCATCAGAAAATACAGACCAGTGAAGTTAAATTTGCAAGTTAATTCAGAGTTTGTGAGCTTCTTTGAATTGTAATGCATATTGTTGAAAATTTAATATTTAAAGATAATTCCTTTTACACATCAATAATGCTTTTTTTAAAATTGTACTTTAGGTTCTGGGGTGCATATGCAGATCATGCAGGATTGCTGCATAGGTAAAAACATGGCAATGTGGTTTGCTGCCTCCATCCTCCCATCACCTACATCCGGCATTTCTCCCCAGGTTATCCCTCCCCGACCTCCCCATCCCCCTACTGTCCCTCCCTTGGTCCCCCCCAATAGACCCCAGTGTGTGATGCTCCCCTCCCTGTGTCCCTGTGCTCTCATTGTTCAATACCAACCTATGAGTGTGAACATGTGGTGTTTGATTCTCTGTTCTTGTGCCAATTTGCTGAGAATGATGGTTTCCAGATTCATCATTTTTTATGGCTGTGTAGTATTCCATGGTATACATGTGCCTCATTTTCCTTGTCCAGTCTATCATCAGTGGGCATTTGGGTTGGTTCCAGGTCTTTGCTATTTTAAAGAGTGCCACTATGAACATATGTGTGAATGTGTCTTTATAATAGAACAATTTATAATCCTTTGGTTTTATACCCTTTAATGGGATTGCTGGGTCAAATAGAATTTCTATTTCTAGGTCCTTGAGGAATTGCCACACTGTCTTCCACAATGGGTGAACTAGTTTACACTTCCACCTACAGTGTAAAATTGTTTCTATTCATCCACATCCTCTCCAGCATCTGTTGTCTCCTGATTATTTAATGATCACCATTCTAACTGGCATGAGGTGGTACATCAATGTGGTTTTGATTTGTATTTCTCCAATAATCAGTGATGATGAGCATTTTTTCATATGTTTATTGACCTCATATATGTCTTCTTTTTTTTATGAAAAAAAAAGGAAGAAAGAAAGAGACAAAGAAAAAAAAAATGAAGGAGAGTAAGAAAAAGGAAGAGAAAGAGGGAGAGAGAATGGGTGTATTGCTTTATTGCCCAGGCTAGAATGCAGTCTAAAAATAGGTATTGAAAACCTCTTTTATGCCAATAATTGTGCTTAACAATGGAGACAGGAAGGAATAAGGGAAGAAAATAACAAACAAGCAGCCAACCAATATTTCATTTAAAACTATGAAATGCTATGCAATTACTGGAGTGATTTACTTCCAATTATGTAGTCACTTTTGGAATAGGTATGATGTGGTACTGATAAGAATGTATGATTTGTGTATTTGAAGTGGAGAATTCTATAAATGTTTATTAAGTTTACTTGTTCTGGGTCTGAGTTCAAATCCTGGATACCCTCATTAATTTTCTATCTCGTTGATCTGTCTAATATTGACAATGTGATGTTACAGTCTCCCACTATTATTGTGTGGGAGTCTAAGTCTCTTTATAAGTCATTAAGAACTTGTCTTATATATCTGGGTGCTCCTGTATTGGGTGCATATATATTTAGGATCGTTAGCTTTTCTTGTTGCATTGATCCTTTTATCATTATGTAATGTACTTCTTTACCTCTTTTGATCTTTGTTGCTTTAAAGTCCATTTTATCAGAGGTGAGAATTGCAACTCTTGCTTTTTATTTATTTATTTATTTATTTATGCTCTCCGTTTGGTTGGTAAATCTTCCTCCATCCCTTTGTTTTGAGTCTTTGTGTATCGTTGCATGTGAGATGAGTCTGGATGCACCATACTGATAGGTTTTGGCTTTTTATCCAGTTTGCCTGTCTGTATCTTTTGATTAGGGGATGTAGTAGATTTAAATTTAGGATTAATAATAATACATGTGAGTTTAGTACTGCCATTTGATGCTAGCTGGCTGTTTTGCCCATTAGTTGATGTAAATTCTTCATTATGTTGATGCTTTTTACTTTTGGATATATTTTTGGAAAGGCTGATACTGGTTGTTCCTTTATATGTGTAGTGCTTCTTTCAGAAGCTCTTGTAAAGCAGGCCTGGTGGGGGTGAAATCTCTAAGTATTTGCTTGTTTGCAAAATATTTTATTTTTCCTTCACTTGTGAAGCTTTGTTTGGCTGGATATGAAATTCTGGGTTGAAAGTTATTTTCTTTAAGGATGTTGAATATTGGCCCCCACTCTTTTCTGGCTTGTAGGGTTTCTGCTGAGACATCTGCTGTAAGTCTGATAGGCTTCCCTTTGTGGGTAACCTGACATTTCTCTCTGGCTGTCCTTAGTATTTTCTCCTTCATTTCAAGCCTAATGAATCTGACGATTATGTGCCTTGGGGTTGGTCTTCTTGAGGAATATCTTTGTGGTGTTCTCTGTATTACCTGGAGTTGAATATTGTCCTGCTTTGCTAGGTTGGGAAAGTTTTCCTGAATAATATCCTGAAGAGTATTTTCCAGCTTGGATTCATTCTCTTTGTCACATTCAGGTACATCTATCAAACGTAGTTTAGATCTTTTCACATAGTCCCATATTTCTTGGAGACTTTGCTCATTCCTTTTTATCCTTTTTTCTCTAATCTTGTCTTCTCATTTTATTTCATTCAGTTGGTCTTTGACCTCTGATATCCTTTCTTCTGCTTGATCAATTTGACTGTTAAAACTTGTGCATACTTCGTGAAGTTCTCGTGTTGTGTTTCTCAGCTCCATTAATTCACTTATATTCCTCTCTAAATTATCTATTCTCGTTAGCATTTCATCAAACCTTTTTTCAAAGTTCTTAGTTTCTTTGCATTGGGTTAGAACAAGTTCTTTTAATTCACAGAAGTCATATGCCTTCTTTTGAAAAGTGTCTGTTCATGTCCTTTGCCCACTTTGAATGTTTTTTTTTTTTGTTTTTTTTTTTCTTGTAAATCTGTTTTAGTTCTTTGTAGATTCTGGATATCAGCCCTTTGTCAGATGGGTAGATTGCAAAAATTTTTTTTTCCCATTCTCTTGGTTACCAGTTCATTCTAATGGTTGGTTCTTTTGCTGTACAGAAACTCTAGAGTTTAATTAAGTCCTATTTTTCTATTTTGGCTTTTGTTGTCAATACTTTTGATGTTTTAGTCATGACATACTTGCCTATGCCTATGTCCTGAATGGTTTTGCCTAGATTTTCATCTAGGGTTTGTGTAGTGTTATGTCTTATGTTTAAGTCTTTAATCTATCTGGAATTAATTCTAGTGTAAGGTGTCAGGAAGGGGTCCAGTTTCTGCTTTTTGAACACTGCTAGCCAGTTTTCCCAATACCATTTATTAAACAGGGAATCCTTTCCTCAGTGTTTGTTTTTTTTTAGGTATGTCAAAGATCAGATTGTTGTAGATGTGTGGCTTTGCCTCCAGGGCCTCTGTTCTGTTCCATTGGTCCATATCTCCATTTTGGTACCAGTACCATGCTGTTTTAATTACTTTTAGTATAGTTTTAAATCAGGTAGTGTGATGCCTCTGGCTTTGTTCCTTTTGCTTAGGATTGTCTTGGCTATGTGGGTTCTCTTTTGGTTCCATATGAAATTTAACGTGGCTTTTTCCAGTTCTATGAAGGTCATTGGTGGCTTGATGGGGATAGCATTGAATCTATAAATTACTTTGGGCAGTATGGCCATTTTTACAATACTGATTCTTCCTAACCATGAGCATGGAATGTTTTTCCATCTCTTTGTGTCCTCTCTTATTTCCTTGAGCAGAGGTTTGTAGTTCTCCCTGAAGAAGTCGTTTACATCCATTGTTAATTTTATTCCTAGGTATTTTATTCTCTTTGTAGCAATTGTGAATTGGATTTTGCTCATGATTAGGCTCTCTGTTAATCTGTTATTGGTGTATAGAAATAATTGTGATTTCTGTACATTGATTTTGTATCCTGAGGCTTTACTGAAGTTGCTTATCAGTTTAAAGAGATTTGGGGCTGAGATGATATGGTCTTCTAAATATATAATCATGTTGCCTGTGAATAGAGACCATTTGACTTCTTCTTTTCCTAATTGAATAATCTTTTTTTTTTTTTTCTTGCTTAATTGCTCTGGCTAGAACTTCCCATACTATATTGAATAGGAGTGGTGAGAGAGGACATCCTTGTCTAGTGCCAGATTTCAAAGGGAATGCTTCCAGTTTTTGCCCATTCAGTATGATACTGGTTGTAGGTTTGTTGTAAATACCTTTTATTGTTTTGAGATATATTCCTTGGATTCCTAGCTTTTGAGAGTTTTTAGCATAAAAGGCTGTTGCATTTTGTAGAAAGCTTTCTCTGCATCTATTGAGATAATCATGAGGATTTTGTCTTTGGTTCTGTTTATGTGATGGATTACTTTTATAGACTTGCATATGTTGAACCAGCCTTGTATTCCTGGAATGAAGCCTACCTGATCTTGGTGGATAAGCTTTTTGATGTGCTGTTGCAATTGGTTTGCCAATATTTTATTGAAGATTTTTCTATCTATATTCATAATGGATATTGGCCTCAAGTTTTCTTTTTTTGTTGAGTCTCTGCTGGGTTTTGGTATCAGGATGATGTTGGTCTCACAATATGATTTGGGAAGGATTCCCTCTTTTTGGATTGTTTGGAATAGTTTCAGAAGGAATAGTACCAGCTCCTCTTTGTACGTCTGGTAGAATTCAGCTGTGAACTCATCTGGACCTGTGTTTTCTTGGTTGGTAGGCTATTAATTGCTGCCTCAACAGCAGTCCTTGTTATTGGTCTATTCAAGGTTTCTACTTCTTCCTGGTTTAGGCTTGGGAGGGTGCAAGTGTCCAGGAATTTATCCATTTCTTCCAGGTTTACTGTTTTATTTTCATAGAGTTTTTTTGTAGTAATTTCTGATCATGTTTTGTATTTCTGTGGAATCAGTGGTGATATCCCCTTTATCATTTTTTACTGCATCTGTTTGATTCTTCTCCCTTTTCTTTTTTATTAATCTGGCTAATGGTTTGTCTATTTTGTTGATCTTTTCAAAAAACCAGCTCCTGGATTTCTTGAATTTTTTGAAGGGTTTTTGTTTCTCTGTCTCTTTCAGTTCTGCTCTGATCTTAGTTATTTCTTGTGTTCTGCTAGCTTTTGAGGTTTTTTTGATCTTGATCTTCTAGCTTGTTCAATTTTGATGATACGGTGTCAATTTTAGATCTTTCCTTTCTTCTTATGTGGGCATTTATTGCTATACATTTCTCTCTAGACACTGCTCTAAATGTGTCCCAGAGATTCTGGTATGTTTTGTCTTTGTTCTTATTGGCTTCAAATAATACCTTTATTTCTGTCTTCATTTCATTGTTCATCCAGTCAACATTCAGGAGCCAGTTATTCAGTTTCCATGAAACTGTGCATTTCTGAGTTAGTTTCTTAATTCCGAGTTCTAATTTGATTGCCCTGTGGTTTGAGAGACTGTTTGTTATGATTTCTGTTCTTTTGCGTTTGCTAAGGAGTGATTTACTTCTAATTATGTGGTCAATTCTAAAGTAGGTGCAATGCGGTGATGAGAAGAATATATATTCTGTGGATTTGGTGTGGAGATTTCTGTAGATATCTATTAGGTTTGCTTGCTCCGGATCTGAGTTCAAGTCTTGCATATCCTTGTGAACGTTCTGTCTTGTTGACCTGTCTAATACTGACAATGGAGTGTTAAAGTCTCCCACTATTATTGTGTGGGAGTCTAAGTCTCTTTGTAGGTCATTAAGAACTTGCTTTATGTATCTGGGTTTTCCTGTATTGGGTGCATATATATTTAGTATCGTTAGCTCTTCTTGTTGCATTGATCCCTTTACCATTATGTAACATTCTTCTTTGTCTCTTTTGATCTTTATTGGCTTAAAATTCATTTTATCAGAGACTAGGATTGCAATTCTTGCTTTTATTTTTCTCTCCAATTACTTGATAAATCTTCCTCCATCCCTTTATTTTGAACCTATTTGTGTCCCTGCACATGAGAAGGGGTTTCCTGAATACAGCACACTGATGGGTCTTTACTTTTTATCCAGTTTGCAGTCTGTGTCTTTTGAATGGGGCATTTAGCTCATTTACATTTAAAGTTTATATATATATATACACACACACACATATGCATATATAAATATACTTTTTTCATGTATAGGAATGTCAAATAACTCTAATAAAATTGAAACCAAACAAGAATATTCCAAGATATAATTTCATGTAACTGTTAAAAATCAAAGGCAAAGATCTGGAACCAACCCAAATGCCCATCGATGATAGACTGGACAGGGAAAATGTGGCACATATACAACATGGAATATTATGCAGCCATCAAAAATGATGAGTTCGCATCCTTTGTAGGGACATGGATGAACCTGGAAACCATCATTCTCAGCAAACTGACACAAGAACACAAAATCAAACACAGCATGTTCTCTCATAGGCGGTTGTTGAATAATGAGAACACATGGACACAGGGCGGGGAGCACTACACACTGGGTCTGTTGGGGGGAAATAGGGGAGGGACAGCGGAGGTGGGGAGTTGGGGAGAGATAGCATGGGGAGAAATGCCAGATATAGGTGAAGGAGAGGAAGGCAGCAAATCACGCTGCCACGTATGCACCTATACAGCAATCTTGCATGTTCTTCACATGTACCCCAAAGCCTAAAATGCAATTAAAAAAAAATTTCAAATGCAAAGAGATAATCCTGAAAGCAGTAAGAGAAAGGAAGAAAATAATATATGAGTTCTTTAAAATAAGACTAGCAAAAAATTAGGTCAGGAGTAAGTAGAATAATATATTCAAATTGCAGAGGATAAAAAAATATATAGGAACCAAAAATCTAAAAACAGGTTTGTATCTGGCATACCTGTTCTTCAGAAATGAAAGAGAGATAAAGATTTACATAAACAAACAAAAAATAAGGGAGTTCATTACCACTTGACCTGTCTTACAAAAAATGCTAAAGAGAGTTTTTCCAGCTGAAAGAAAAGAACACTAATCAATAACATGATAATATAATACTGATGAAACAAATTGAGGAAGGAACAAATAAATGTAAAGATATTCTGTGCTCATAAATTGGAAGACATAATATTGTTACAATGTCTATACTAACCAAAGTCATTAAAAGATTCAATGTGATAATTATAAACTATTAATATTTTTTTCCCAAAATAGAAAAAAAATCAGAAATGTCCCTGGAAATACAAAAGCCTAAATAGCCAAAGTGATCTGGGGAAAAAATAAAAAATAAAAGATTGAGGCATCACCTTACTTTACTTTAAAATATACTAAAAAGCTATACTAATCAAAAGAGCATGGCAAAAGAGTTTTGTACAGAAAAGAAAAACAGACATATAGACCAATAAAAGAGAAAAGAGATCCCAGAAATAAATCTGTGCATTCATAGTCAATTCTTTTTTGACCAAGGTGCCAAGAACACACAATGAAGAAAAACCTATCTATTCAATAAATGATGTTGAGATAACTGAACATTCACACATAGAGAAATAAAATTGGTCCCTCTTCTAATACCAGGTGAAAAAACTAAATTGAAATGAATAAAAACTTAAATATAAGCCTTGAAATTATAGAACTATAAGAAAAAAATCATAGAGGAAATCTCCATAACATAGTCAGGGAAGTAATTTTTTTTTTTTTTTTGAGGTGGAGTTTCGCTCTTGTTACCCAGGCTGGAGTGCAATGGCACTATCTTGGCTCACTGCAACTTCTGCCTCCTGGGTTCAAGCAATTCTCCTGCCTCAGCCTCCTGAGTAGCTGGGACTACAGGCATGTGCCACTGTGCCCAGCTAATTTTTGTATTTTTGGTAGAGACAAAGTTTCACTATGTTGACCAGGTTGGTCTCGATCTCTTGCCCTCATGATCGTCCCGCCCCAGCCTCCCAAAGTGCTGGGATTATAGGCGTGAGCCATCACGCCTGGCCAGGAGGTAATTTTTTAGATATGACCTCAAAAGCACGGGCAACAAAAGTCAAAACTGACAAATAGGATTACTTCAAACCAAAAAAGTTTTTGTACAGAAAAGAAAACAATCAACAGAGTAAAGAGACAACCTAGAGAATGAGAGAAAATATTAGCAAATTATACATCCAGAAACAGTTTGATATCCAAAATATACAAGGAACACAGACAACTAAACAGCAGAAAAACAAATAGCCTAGTGGGAAAAAATAGCTAAAAAATATGAATAGACATTTCTCAAAAATAAAGATAAGAAATGTCCAACATGTATATGAAAAAAAAAAAATGCCCAACATCACTAATTGTCAGGGAAATATAAATCACAATCACAATAAGATATCACCTTAGAATGGTTATTATAAAGAAAAAAGATAACAAGCATTTTCAATGATGTGGAGAAAAGAGAACACTGGCACACTGTTGGTGAGAATGTAAATTAGTATAGCCATTAAGAAAAACATATTGAAATTTCCTCAAAAAAACTAAAAATAGAGATACGATATGATCCAGAAATACCACTATTGGGAATATATAAAAAATAAAAATAAATAAATGAATAAATAAATACAATCAGTATGTTGAAGAGATATCTACACTCCCATGTTCATTACATTATTCACAATAGACAGGATATGGAATTAACCTACGTGTTCATCAATGGACGAATGAATAAAGAAAATGTTATATATATATATACATGTTGGCATACTATTCAGCCATAAAAAAATTGTCCTTTACAACAAAATAGATGAACCTGAAGAATATTAAGTAAAATAAACCAGGCACAGGAAGATAACTATTGCATAATCTAATGTACATGTTGAATTTGAAAAGGTTGAACTCATAGAAGCAGTAAGTAGAATGGTGGTTATTAGGCTCTGATGGTGAGAAGATGTATTGATCAAAATTCATAAAATTTTAGATAATGGGAATAAATTGAAGAGATCCGCTGTAAAACATAGTGGGTATAGTAATAATGATGTGTTTTATTGTTAAAAATCACTAAAAGAGTAGATTTTAAGTGTTCTCACTGTAAAACATGACAAATATGTGAATTAACATAGACATTAAATAGCTAGATTTTGCCATTCCAAAGTATATATACTTGAAAACATTATATTTTATGGCTGTGCATGATAAATGAATACAACTTATTTTATCAAAAAAAGAGAAAGAAATGTATGGCCTTTAGAATTCTATGATATCTAAAACATCACTTTAATATAAACAGAACAAATAAATTTGAATGTTTTTAAATTCCAATGTTGTAAGAATAAAATACTCTATGCAAAGCTATAAGGAATTTCTATTAGCAGTTTTATCACCCATCATTACTTCATATGTCACTGAGTATGTTAGAAAATAAGGTATTGCAGTCAATATAATGGCTCTCCAAAAGTATCAACTGCCTAATCCCAGAATGAAAGAGACTTCGAATACATGATAAAGATTAAGGACCTTCAAATGAAAAGATTGTTCTGGCTTACCCAGGTGGTCCAATCTAATCACATGAGTAGGAAAATAGAGAACATTTCCTGGCTTCAGTCAGAAAGAGAGAAATGACCACACAGAATGACAGAGAGATGCGGCACTTTTGGATTTGAAGGCAGAAAGTGTGGAGGCACAGCCAAGGAATGTGGATGGTCTCCAGAAGTTGGAAAAGAAACAGAATATTCCTTAGAGATTCCAGGAAAAAAAAAAAAAGACCCCATTGACAGCTTGATTTTAGTCAAGTGAGACCTGTGTTGGACTTCTAACCTACAGAACTGTAACAAAAGAATTTTCTTTTATAATTCACCAAGTTTCTGGTAAATTATTGCAGCAACAATACATAAGTGATACATGGGGATATAAAGATAAATAAGATGTGTGTTATCTAAGTAGAATAATAGTAGTATGTATTATGCCAGTATTAAAAATGAAAATGATGCTGTTGGTGATGATGATGCTGATATTGATGGTGATGACAACTAATTCAGCATTTATGGGTGGTCACTATGCTCTATGAATTCTTCCAAGTGTTTTATGTAAATAATCCTAACAGAAATACTCTGAGGTACTTTCCTTGTGAGATGTTCTCTCTGTTCTACAGAGAAGAAAATTAAGGCATAGAAACACTGTGTAACTTACCAAGGATAACAGACCCAGAATGGCAGAACTGGACTTCAAAATCAGGCACCTAACTTTGTGAGAGTTAGAAGTATGTCTTAAAAGTAAAATTTGGCCAGAAGGCAAAAGGTAATGTGGATTTCCATGCAGTTTGTGAACTCCTTTTAAAAAATCTTATTTCCTGGTAAAAATTTCTCTTTAATGAAATCAAATTAAAGGAGGGACTGGTTCAAAGAAATCGCGACTACCCTACTTGGTACAGTAAGGAGAGTTGAACTAAAAGAAATGGTCATGAATCTTCCCTAATACAATAGAATCTCTAGCAAAGGGTATGAGTGATTCATAACTTGGTTAGCATATATATTTAAAATTGCTAATTGTGGAGATTTTTTAAATTGTGGTTTTATTTTAATTATTACTTATTAATAAAACATTAATTTTTTAAAGATAAAAATATTCACCTGTATAGGGCAACTGTATAGGGCAGCTGTATTTTAATCTTATGAAACCTCATATATATATGCGCATGTGTATACAAATGTAGATATACTATGGGTAAATTTAAATCACATATTATAAAAAGCATAAAATAAATTAACCTTTCATAGTCATGATTCATGCACATATTTGTTTTTGTGTGATATTTTTATTGTGTGTAAGAATGGCTGAAAAACCCATAAATTTAGGTTAAAATTAATTTGGAAGAGAGTATCAATTTTTAAAAAATATATATTGAAAATTATCCATTAAAATAACCATAAAATTACATTTTTCAGTAAGCCTTATGGTCAATATAGAAGAGGTAAAATTTTTCATAGACACTGACTAAGCTGAATTTAATGATTTTAATTTAGTAGAACATTTGCTTTCCTGAGAGCTTTCTCCATTGCGTTTTATATGCATACATAGACACACGAATATTCACTAATTGAATGTACTCATTTATATGTATAGCTATATACCCATATTACCTTTTACTTTATATAAAATTTCCAAAATGCTTAATATGGCAACATAATAATCATAACTACTTTTACTTCAGAGCACAGACACAAAGATGGTCACATGCCTGTAGAAGTTCAAAGAATTAGGAATCATATTCTATTTATTTTAGCAGATATTTTCTTAATTAAAAGTTTGACCCACATGAAGTCATTTAAGAGACCTGTTATGCATTATATATGCAAAATAACCTATATGATCTGAATGCAATTTCCATTTTTAAAATTACATATTCCTAAATTAGAGGTGAAAACAGTCAAAATAGATGCCTCACAATTTTGTGCTAGCCATAAAATGAATCACACCTCTTACGCCAGTTAAGAGGTTTTCTGTCTTCAACTGCTTTTATATTGAAATATAAATTCCTGAGTTCCTTCTTATAGTATCAATGTCTCCAAAATTATACAAAAGAAAAAAAAGACAAATGTTTTCCTGTATGCCAAGAAATATTAAAATAGTGAATGTAATATCTCATAAAACATTTATAAATAATCAAAGGATAGCACACCCATGCTTACTTGGGAAAGGTGAATGCAATATAAACTTAAATAATACATTTCTATAAAAAGCTTTAAGGGCTTAAGTTGTGATCTTTCACTCTCATCTACTGTGTATTCAGCCATACAACTCAATAATGTTGACAAATCTAATTTTCTAAAAGGCTTCAGGTCGTTTTTGATGCAACGATGATAGAAAGATTTGCTGGTGGGTGTCTGAGTACAGTGAGTCTTGTATTACAGCAATGAGGCAGCAGACATAATAAAAGACATTCTGGCCAAATGATTTTCTTTTATATCTTTAATAGTGTTTTTAGTCAGGGTAAATATCATTCCAGGTCTTTTATTAATTTGCCAGCCTATATATTAAAATGTAGACCTCAATCTCAGGCAAGCTTTGAAGTAATCGGGGTTAAGCAGAATTGCGTGAGGTAGGTGGTTGAATAATGGTATTAGGAAAGTGTTAGTTTTAAAAGGTATAATGAATGCTATGAAGTAGAAATTTTATTTTAAATCTGAAATCATTAAAAGGTTGCCTAAGGCTGTGTATGTATCATTAAAATCATTAAAAGGTTGCCTAAGGAGATAAATAGTTTCACAGTTTGAAAGAAAGACTGGCACTAGTTAAATTGTCTTCACAAAAATCTATAAAAATGATTATTTAAAGTATAATAGTGGTATAAAAGTTAATATGGGAACCTAGGATGGCAAAAATTAGTTGCAAGATAAGCTGTCCCCTCAGGAACTTTTTAGGTCTAACAGGGAGCTTCCTTTCCAGGGTACTATGTAGTCATATACTACTACTGAACATTATTTCAGTAATACTACCACCTGCAAAGGGGTATATATTATATTAGATAAACAAATAGTAAGCATATTCATTCAAACACAAATTAATCTTTATGGATTTTGAAGTAAACATACAAAGAAGACTTAATGCATCTCTGCCATAATTTATGTTCCAGATTCAATTTCAAGAGACTAATATAATTTGTAATTTAAGAAAAGAGATATTACTTGTAAATTATAAACTTTTAACAAAAATTTTTTATTCCATTTTTAACAACACAGTTTCTGGAAAAAAGTTTTTTCATCACTCATCGAAACAGGAAACTATAGGAATATTTATCAAAATCAGAAAAAATAAAGATGTTTTCTATAGAACAGCGTAGTAGGTGAATCACAGTAAAAGGAAAAAACATGGCTTGGTTTGCACGGATGAAGCATAATAACTCAGCAAAGATTTGTCAAGTGTGTACTAAATATGTCTGAGGTATACAGAGGGGATAGAGACCTAGGAAAAGAACGTGCTAGACAGAAAAAAAAAAAAAAAAACTGCAGAGGTTCTTACATTTTCCCTTTAAGTACAGCCATCTGATTCATGTATAATTATATTTGTACAAACATGCTTTCAAAAAAATAAATCAATATGTAAGCACTTACATTGTGAGGTGTTCTTAAAAATGAGCCACTTTACTCTGGAATCCTAAAATATTATTCAGCAGTATCTAAGATTAAGAACTCAGAAAGGGTGCTAACTCTCCCTAAATTCAAAAGCCCTAACTTAAGTATGAGTTATATATACATATATTAACATGACCTTCATGGAAACCATTGTACAACTTATAGTTGAAAATTAGGTCATTTTATTAAAGATGATGTTTCATGTACCAAGCAATTCACATATAGTTTATATTATCTTCCATAATGCCATATATATGGTAATTCAATTCAATTATCCATCTACTTCTCTGGACCCCCTAATTTTACTCATATATACATTTTTTAGGCAACTTTACCCAGATATATATGAATAAAATTAGAAGCTCCTTAAAAGCTCATTGCAAGAGAATTATCAATATTTTATCCATCTAATGGTTTCTTGGAAGATCCTACTTACTAAGCTATTTGTGTTGGACTTAACTTAGAGCTCACCTAGTGTGAAAAGCCTTTTCTCCAGAGGTAGTTGTAAATATATATATATACATATATACACATGGGCAATTGTTAAATTTCACAGCCTATGGGTGTGAATAGGAGTTGTAATAAACAACTAATTGAAAACCATTTGTTCTTGAAAATCTTACCCGACAAGAAACCCAAGCTGCACTCAGGGGATCGGAGGAACACACTTTATTATCCCGGCGGGTCCAGAAGAGTTCCAGAAGAGTTCCAGAAGAGTTCTCACCCAAAAGTCTGGACCCCAGCTTAGAATAGTACATAGTTTTTGTAGGTAAGGGGTAGGGGAAGCAACTCAGGACTTTAGACAACGCAGCACGTTTTAGACAACATGGCAGTTTCTCTTAAAGGTCTTCCAGTTAGTAAGCAATAAGCTGATGTGCAGAAGAAGCAAGAGGCAGTTACTAACACAAATAGGGACAGTTTCAAAATAGGGATGGTTGTTGACAACATGCTGACAAAATCCTAGGCAAAATTTCCACTTCACTTTAAAGGGAAATCTGTATAATGAAATATTGTTAGGGATTATCCACCAATTCCTGGAGATGTAGAAGAACACATGCACGCAGAAGACTTGGTGCGTGCCCAAGACTGTATACGTACTCAGGATGTCCGGGCCCTGAGATTCAGGCCCTAATCTCTGTGTTTTAGTTAACCTAGAGAATATACATAAGCAGAAAGTGAAGTCTGAATCAGGACTGTCGATGATCAGGCTGAGTACTGAAGGCATAACTCAACATGCATACAGAATTTGTTCACAAAGATTAGAATACTTATTGGTTCCTGGCAGTTAAGGAACTCCTTGTCCAGTCACTGAATGACCACTAAGTTAACTGAGCAGAGACTGTAGTAAACACACATGATAAAGAATACAAATTTTACAGAATTATAGCACAGAACTCACTAAACCAAAAACAATGACAAACAGCAATAACAACAGCCTTGGGAAGATGCTCATATCAAGAATTGCAACTCTATATTATTTAAAGTGTACAGTTATCAACCAAAAATTAAATGAGATGTGCGGAAAAAGAGAGTGGAGTTCTCCTAATTGCAATGATAATTTACCATTTCATTGCTGTTAGTGCCATGTGTTAGTGACCGTTTTGTATCTATTGGAATACATAAGAAAGTAATATCAATAGTGTGTAATAATGTCTAATATACACATGTAGTCTTCCATTTGATTTTAAGTCAAAGGCAAAGGGAACATTATACTATTCTGTGTTTACAAAATTTAATAAAAACAAAACACATGAGGAAATGAGATCATAATTCATAACCATAAACTTTAAAATAACAGACATTATAAATATTTTATATTCATTCAACCAAGCTTGAAGGCAATTCATGCTCTTCCATTAAACCACTGCTATAGAGAATAAAAGTGTCAGCTCTTATATTGGCATTGTTTTATGAATAGACATGTTTATTTTCATTACTAGTTTCTACTTTAGTCAGTTAATTTTTTAATGTTAATCATTTTGTCATTCTGCCATGTCATTTACATGACATAACTTTTTTTTTTAACTTTTAGAGTGAGATTTCCAGGGACCCTGACATTTCACATAAGCTGTGAAAAACATCTGGAGAAGGAAAAAGGAACTGACATGTGAAATCAAATGTATTGCTTCATGTGTTGCTTCATAACTTTTGTAAAGATTTCTGGCCATGCCTGATGACTCACACCTGTAATCCCAGCACTTTGGGATGCCAGGGCAGGTGGATCACCTGAGGTTAGGAGTTCAAGACCAGCCTTCCCAACATGGCAAAACTTTGTCTCTACTAAAAATACAAAAAAATTAGTCAGGCATACTGGTGGGTACCTGTAGTCCTAGCTACTTGGAATGCTGATGCAGGAGAATCGCATGAACCCAGGAGGTGGAGGTTGCAGTGAGCTGAGATTACACCACTGCACTCCAGCCTGGGTAACAAGAGCAAAACTCTGACTCAAAAAAAAAGAAAACAAAACAAAACAAAACAAGATTTCAATAGTTTATTCCTATTCTACAATACAATAAACAATTATTTAGAACCAAACCCAATTTTGAATTTAAGAATAATGAAGCATGATATAGCTTTAAAAATATGTATTTTCGAGACAGTGGTGAATTTACTCTACAACCTACAGTTTAAAAGGCATTGGGAAATAAGGGTACTAAGTCCTAACTTACTCATTTAAACCATGAGGACACTAATATCTTTCATAAAAAGTTGATCAGGCTTATTGTCACATCTGTAAATAAACTTGTCTAACCCTTAGGTGGTGATACTTAGTTTAATAAGAATATTTATATAGTGATATATAGCTAATGTGGCAGATGACATTAAACACAATTAGTATGATTTTTGATGTATATGTACTGATATGTACAGAAAAGTTAAATTAATGCTGATTCTATTTGAAGAATATTTGCAGTAATTTTGTGAGAGAAGTTTAATACAAACCTACATAATAATTCAATACTAAATTAATTACCTGATAGACTTTTGATAATTCCGTCAGTCACCACTCATGGTTACTCTTATATATGATACATTAAACATTTCCTCAAATAAGAAAACAATTTCTTTCCCTCTAAATCTAGAAAATATACATGTTCTTAATAATATAAAGTAGGCGAATAATTTTGAGGGAGCATTCACTTTCTTATCTGTTATGCCCATGTTTCTTTAAAACCCTAAGTAGTTATTGATTATAGTCACCCTGTTGTGCTATCAAATACTAGGTCTTATAAATGTATTGCAAGAAGGTGTAAACCCCATTTTACATGATGTGATCATTACCTATTGCATGCCTGTATCAAAACATCTCTTGTATCCCTTAGATATGTAAGCCTGAAATATACTCACAAAAATTACTTTTTTAAAACAAGCAAAACCCTAAGTTGTATTAAGTCTGATGTCCTAAGAAGCTGGCTGACTGTCATAACTTAGTTCTAAGTTGGCTTTCACATACAGTAGGTCAGTAATTTTTTTAGCAAAATGATACTTTAATCACTTTTATTTTATCTGCATGTGCTACTGTAGCATATGCTTTATAAAATATTGTTGAATAACGTTTATTCATCTAGCATTATAGTCTTATTCAAGTTATACTTAAATATTAGGGAATTTTGATTAATCTTCTGAATGAATTCAGTACTCTGATGAAATGACTGAACTCTAAACCAACAATTCTTTTTAGTACTGATAATATGTTTAATTTCTATAATTTGAGCAAAAATGTTTACCTGCAAATTTTAATATCAAATGTTGATATACCTAAAAACCATAATTTTTCACAAGTCTGTAGCTAACTTTTGTAAAAATGGAATGTACATTCATTTTTCTTTTGGGTATAACACGTATTTTTTACTGACATCCTGAGGATATCAGCACAAAAAATGTGTTTCTATACTCTGGAAAAAAATTTGATTAAAGAAATATAAGCTATTAATTCAGTTCTATAAAGTCAATTCAGTTGCATAAAAAGTATTCCAAACCTAAACATCTGTTTCTCTAATGTATTTCTTCACAACAATCCTCAATTTCTTTAACCATAATAACTCCCAGAATGACAATCCCATCATTATAAATAAGAAAGAGGTTATTTCCATTTTTTAAAATGTCTTATTAAGTAACTTTACTGTTTATTTGACTAAAACCTTAACATGTTTACCTTTTCTGATTAGTGTTATATATTCCATACCTACGTTTTACTATGTCCTTCCCATTAAAATCATGCTGTTTTGTATCCTATTCCCTATTCTTCACTGATATGTTGATCACATGTTTACCTTCTTTTTTTGTGATTAGTAGTTTATTTTTATTGAAGTTTACCAAAATATCAGTTCATGGCAGATTAGATTTTTTTAAAACAGTTTTTAAATCATACTTTAAGTTCTGGGGTACATGTGCAGATAGTGCAGCATTGTTACATAGGTATACACATGCCACGGTGGTTTGCTGCATCCATCCCCCCATCATCTGCATTGGGTATTTCTTAGTGTCTAACATAACATACATAAACTTCTGTGAATTTTCCTCTACATGCTTCTCTACTACCATCCTTATCCTGTGGTACAGAAATAGAACTCTTAAAATGCAAACAGGCTCAAACTCCCATTATCCATTTCCAAGTCCCTTGCTCATATTCCTTTATCTGTTCCTCATGTTCCAATATGCCATAGTTTCTCACTTTCAAGACTCAGCTGTAGAAAGTGTTTTCTGATCTTCACAGAAAAAAGTAGACTTTCTATTCCCTCAAACCCACATGATATGATAGCATCATAGTCATTATATTTTACTAATTTATTTTCTCTTTTACATCATAGAGATTTGGAAGATGGTACTGTGTCATGTAAATAACTGCCTTCCTAGCACCTGACATATATAGACATTGGTAAATATTTATGTTTTCAGAAATAAATAAACTAATTCAACAAGAAAGCAATTTGGTATTCTAATGCATTCTAAAATGCGTACTTATTTTCTTATTTATTGCTTATATTGTTACAGATAGTTTGTAAGGTATAATCCATGTGCCCTAATAGAGTGGAAGGTGCTGAAAATAAATAACAGGAAAGGTCACCAGTTCAGCTCTGAAGAGTTAATCATTTACACAAGCTTAAAAAAATAGAAAGACTTTATTGTTATTATAATAACTATGCAATCTGTATTCCAAAAATCTTCTCAATATATTAACTCTAAGATTAAAAGAGTAAATCAAGCCTGGGAGAATTCATAACACAATGAGATTGTGAAACTATATATATAATTTTTTTTTCTTTTGTTTTTTTTTTTTGTGACGGAGTCTTACTCTGTCTCCAGGCTGGTGTGCAATGGAGGGATCTTGGCTCACTGCAACCTCTGACTCCCTGGTTCAAGAGATTCTCCTGCCTCAGCCTTCCAAGTAGCTGGGATGACAGGCATGCGCCATGCCCAGTTAATTTTTGTACTTTTAGTAGAGATGGGGTTACGCCAAGTTGGCCAGGATATTCTCGATTTCCTGACCTCGTGATCTGCCTGCCTCAGCCTCCCAAAGTGCTGTTATTACAGGCTGAGCCGTCTTACCCAGACTGAAACTATATTCTTTAAGAGAAGTTCTTCTGACCTGATAATGTTGTTAGGTAAAAGATCTTTTTTGTCCTATGACCATTTCATACAGATTCTCAATTTTTCAGATGTCAATGCATCCCAGTTCTTCTTGGGAAGTAACAAATTTGGTTCTGCATAAGAAAACAGCTGCAGCGATTCAACTCAGAACCACTGCCCTCAATACAAAAGTGAAGAAATACTTACTTTGTGAGTCTAGTGCATATTTCTGGGTAGCACAGAGAGGTAAATAGTGCTATAATAAGGGGTTAATATGTTAGATATGTCTTCAAATTGCCCCCTTTGAAGAATCATCTGTTTTCTACTTTTTAACTGAAACAAACTAATTTTTAGAGACCCTGATATTTCACATATGTAGATAGATGCTGACATTTCAGGTTCAGGATACATCAATACATCTACTTTGAAGATCACAGAAGATATTGAAATAAGATGCTGAAATAAGAGATACTTAAATTTGACAGACAATTACCTTCTGGACCTGTGAATATTATTTCAGGTCTGGGCAATGATTGAGCATTACTAGACAAATACTTATGTAAACTCTATTGGCTTCATTTTATTATTTACATCTTTTTATTTGCTTTTTTACTCATAACCCAAAGAACATCATACATTTAAAAAATCTTTTTGTATTATCATTTTAGATATTAGATGGAATATTCTTTTCCCACAAGTCTTGTGACTATCTGCCCTCTTATTAAATTGTTGGCTCACTCTTTTCTGAAAAAAATAAAAGTTATTTCAAATAACTACAGCAACTTTTTATGTTCTGAAGTGCTTTAGTCCCTCGGGGCAGAGCAATATCCTGAAGTATAAGAGAAAGTTTTAAAAAGTGGACCAAGAAAGCTCTGCAGGGTACATGGACAGAGGAACAAAGCGACTCCTCTCTATTCTTCACTCCCCAGTATATGTGCCCTATATAGTCACAGAGGGACCTATTAGTAAAAAGACACTTTGTCTCTGCTTGAAGTTCATACTGGTGGCCAATCACTGAAATACTAAAAAGCTGTGAATTTATTTATCTATTTTAGATAAATTCTCTGTTTCTGTTATAGCTAGTGTTCCCATTTTTCAGAACAATGCCATAATATTATTTCTCAGTCATTTGTGACATTATTCTCTACAGATGGATGCAGACTGTTCATCACACCTGAAGATACTTCCCACATGTGGCATTTGTGTATGTGTGGGGTGTACCCCAAGGTACAACTTAAGATCATATTCTCATGTGCTTCGGCAACATGGGATCATAGGATTCAGTCTCTAGATCAATTTCCTACAATTTCTGTAGGAGATATAGCTACATATGAGACAATACCATGCAAATCAATCAATCAGAACCAAAAGACATAGTTGCTGCTGACTGTAGTAATATTCTATTTTGAAAGATATTCAAGGAAGCTATAATAATTATTTACCATGCTGATTAATTTGTAGGCCACTTTCATTTGTTTTAATCTACCATTTTATGCAACAAATATACATATAAAGGAGGTACTGTGAGCTAATCCTTATACAAGGCACTTGTAATACCTTAGTTAACAAACCAAGAAGTTATGTGGATTAAGTTCTAAGTGGAGAAATATAAAACAGATAAACAGAAACAATAAATATACAAATAACAGTGAGATGATGAATTTAGGGGTTCAAAATCAATCTTAATAAGGGGAATAGATATTCTTGGTTGAGTATACAAATAGAATATAACATTTGGATCAAGACTGTAAAGAAGTAAAGGGATCTGACTCTTCCCTGCATCAGATTTCTCAGTGAAATACATTCCAAGCTGGGAGGACAGCTAGTGTGAAGGCGCTGGGGTAGAAATAAGACTGATGCTTTCACAGAAGAGTAAGGAAGGCTTTGTTGCTGGAGTAGAGGGAAAAGTTGCAGGCCAGAGCATATGGATTCCTGAGGACCACTGCAAGAACTTTGCCTTTTACCCTAAGTAATGGAGGGACCATTGGCAGGGGTTGGAACAGAGAGATTATATTATTTGTCATAGTTTTAAAGTGGATTACTATGTTCCTGTGGTGAAAATAGGGGGTAAAGGGATAACAGTTTTATGGCATTGGCATAAAAACTGTTATGCAGGTACTAAATGGTGTTTATTTGAAAAATGATGGTAGCTGTAGAAATTGGAAACAATAGTACAATTCTAGATGTATCGATAGTCAGAGCCAGCTTCCTATACGAATTACATTTTAAAACCTAATATATCAAGAAATGTATTGGTGCTGAAGGTATTTTTAAAAACATAATAACTTGATAGAGTTTGGAATTTAAGTTGTACAGAAAGATAATGGTGCTATACTCTCTCATGTTCCCTCTGTTGGAAACTACATTTGCCAGATCTTTAGTGTCTTCTTTTATCATCACTTAGACATCTACTCTGATACTCTCTCTTCAGCACAACTTTCTTAACAACTCTATTTTGAGTAGCACTTTCCATCATTCCTTTTTCCCCCTTAATCTGCTTTTTCTCCTTTCTTGCTCTGCATTACTATTTAACATTATATTTTTATTTCCTTATTTTAATTTTTATTTCTCCATTAGTATAGCACAATATTTATGATAACAGGATGGTTTTTTATTTTTATTTTTATTTTTGCCTTTGCTATCAGAGCTCTACTGTTTAAAATAGTGTCTGTCATAAAGGAAATCCTTAATAATAACATATGTTAAACAAATATGTTTCAAAATTTCTTAATCAAACCATTTTTTTCTTGGTATCTTATTTCACATATCCATTTTTATTAGTACACAAAAACTACTCTTTGTTTTTAATTGGTATTAACAGTAAAAAAAAAATGATCATATATAATAAATTGCTATTTTAAATCGTTCTAAATTTTCTCCAAATGCTTTATTTGAAGAAACACTGTATTTTCTCCAAATGCCAAATTTTCTCCAATGCTTTATGAATATTGTCTGAGTTTTGAATTTGCTGTTTTATTCAAAGGCACTCTAGAGCAGCAAGCCAAATAATTAAAGTAGAAAAAAGTGACCTGCCTCCACCAAACTACAGCAGGCCTGCAGAAGAGGTGCCTGACTGTTAGAAGGAAAATTAACAAACAGAAAGAAATAACATCAACATCCACAAAAAGGATGCCCATACAAAAATCTCATTCAAAGGTCATCAGCATCAACTATCAAAGGTAGATATATACAAGAAGATGAGGAAAAACCAGCACCAAAATGCTGAAAATGCCAAAAACCAGAATGCTTCTTTTCCTTTAAAGTATTACAACTCCTCACCAGCAAGGGAACAAAACTGGATGGAGAATGAGTTTGACGAGTTGACAGAAGGAGGCTTTAGAAGGTAGGTAATAACAATCTCCTCCAAGCTAAAGGAGCATGTTCTAACCCAATGCAAGGAAGCTAAGAACCTTGATTAAAGGTTACAAGAACAGGTAACTAGTTTAACCAGTTTAGAAAAGGACATAAATGACCTGAGGGAGCTGAAAAACACAGCAGGAGAACTTAGTGAAACATACACAAGCATCAATAGCCAAATCAATCAAGCAGAAGAAAGAATATCAGAGATTGAAGATCAACTTAATGAAATATAGTGTGAAGACAAGATTAGAGAAGATAGAATAACAGGAAACCAACAAAGCCTCCAAGAAATATGGGACTATGTGAACAGACAAATCCTATGATTGATTGGAGTACCTGAAAGTGACAGGAAGAATGGAACCAAGTTGGAAAACACACTTCAGTATATTATCCAGGAGAACTTCCCCAACCTAGCAAGACAGGCCAATATTCAAATTCAGGAAATACAGAGAGCACCACTAAAATACTCCTCAAGATGAACAACCTCAAGACACATAATTGTCAGAAACACCAAGGTTGAAATGAAGGAAAAAATGTTAAGGACAGCCAGAGAGAAAGGTCAGGTTACCTACAATGGGAAGTACATCAGACTAACAGTGGACCTTTCTGTGGAAATCCTACTAGCCAGAAGAGAGTGTGGTGAATAGTCAACATTCTTAAAGAAAAGAATTTTCAACCCAGAACTTCATATCCAGTCAAATTAAGTTTCATAAGTAAAGAAGAAATAAAATCATTTACAGACAAGCAAATGTTGAGGGATTTTGTAACCACCAGGCCTGCCTTACAAGAGCTCCTGAAGGAAGCACTAAATATTAAAAGGAAAACTTGTACCAACCACTACAAAAACATACCAAAATATAAGGACCAACAATACTATGAATAAACTGCATCAACTAATGTGCAAAATAATCAGCTAGCATCATGATGACAGGATTGAATTCACACATAACAATATTAACCTTAAATGTAAATGGGCTAAATGTCCCAGTAAAAAGACACAGACTGGCAAATTGGATAGAGTCAAGACCCATCGGTGTCTTGAATTCACACATAACAATATTAACCTTAAATGTAAATGGGCTAAATGTCCCAGTAAAAAGACACAGACTGGCAAATTGGATAGAGTCAAGACCCATTTCACATGTCAAGACATATGTACACACACACACAAAAAAAAAGGATGGATGAATATTTACCAAGCAAATGGAAAGCAAAAAAAAAAGCAGGGGCTGCAATCCTAGTCTCTGATGAAACATGCTTTAAACCAACAAAGATCAAAAAAGATGAAGAAGGATATTACATAATGGTAAAAGGATCAATACAACAAGAAGAGCTAACTATCCTAAACATACATGCACCCAATGCAGGAGCACTCAGATACATAAAGCAAGTTCTTAGAGACCTACAAACTTAGACTCCCACACAATAACTGTGGGAGACTTTAACACCCCACTGTCAATATTAGATCAATTAGACAGAAAATTAACAAGGATATTCAGGATTTGAACTCAGCTCTGGAACAAGTGGACCTAGTAAATATCTACAGAACTCTCCACCTTAAATCAACAGAATATACACCCTTCTCAGCACCACATAGCACTTATTCTAAAATTAACCACCTGATTGGAAGTAAAACACTCCTCAATAAATGAAAAATAATGGAAATCATGAAAAGCAGTCTCTCAGACCACAGTGCAATCAAATTAGAACTCAGGATTAAGAAACTCACTCAAATATGCACAGTCACATTTAAAATGAACAACCCCCTCTTGAATGACTAGGGGTAAATAAAGAAATTTAGGCAGAAATAAATAAGTTCTTTGAAACCAATGAGAACAAAGATACAATGTACGAGAATCTCTGGGACACAGCTAAGCAGTGTTTAGAGGGAAATTTATAGCACTAAATTGCACATCAGAAAATGGGAAATATCTAAAATAGACACGCTAACATCACAATTTAAAGAACTAGAGAAGCAAGAGCAAACAAATTCAAAATCTAGCAGAAGACAAGAAATAACTAAATTCAGAGTGGAACTGAAAGAGAAAGAGACACAAAAAAACCCTTCAAAAAAATGAATGAATCCAGGAGCTGGTTTTTGAAAAGATTAACAAAATACAAAGACTGCTAGCCAGACTTATAAAGAAGAAAAGGGAAAAGAATCAAAAAGACACAACAAAAAATGATAAATGGGATATCACTACTGATCCCACAGAAATACAAACTACCATCAGAGAATACACCTCTATGCTAATAAACTAGAAAATCTAGGAGAATTGGATAAATTCCTGGACACATATACCCTACCGAGACTAAACCAGAAATAAGTCAAATCCCTAAAGAGAACAATAACAAGTTCTGAAATTGAGGCAGTAGTTAATAGCCTACCAACCAAAAAAAAGCCCAGGACCAGACGGATTCATAGCTTAATTCTACCAGAGGTACAAAGAGGAACTGGTACCATTCCTTCTGAAACTATTCGAGACGATAGAAAAAAAGGAACTCCTCCCTAACTCATTTTATGAGTCCAGCATCATCCTCATACTGAAACCTTGCAGACACACACACACACACACACACACACACACACACAGAAAATTTCAGGCCAATATCCATGATGAACATCAATATGAAAATCCTCAATAAAATAACCTGGCAAAATGAATCCAGCAGCATATCAAAAAGCTTATCCACCTCCATCAAGTCAACTTCATCCCTGGGATGCAAGGCTGGTTCAACATACACAAATCAATAAATGTAATCCATCACATAAGCAGAACTAATGACAAAAACCTCATGATTATCTCAATAGATGCAGAAAAGGCCTTCAATAAAACTCAACACCCCTTCATGCTAAAAACACTCAGTAAACTAGTTACTGATGGAACATATCTCAAAATAATAAGAGTTATTTATTATAAACCCACAGCAATATAATACTGAATGGGCAAAATCTGAAAGCATTCCCTTTGAAAACCAACACAAGACAAGGATGCCCTCACTCACCACTTCTACTCAACATAGTATTGGAAGTTCAGGCCAAAGCAATCAGGCAAGAGAAAGATAAAAAGGAATATTCAAATAGGAAGAGAGGAAGTCAAATTGTTTCTGTTTTTAGATGACATGATTGTTATTTACAAAACCTCATCATTTAGCCCCCAAACTCCTTAAGCTGATAAGTAACTTCAGCAAAGTCTCAGGATACAAAACCAATGTACAAAAATCACAAGCATTCCTATACAGCAATAATAGACAGACAGACAAATCATGAGTGAACTCCCATTCACAACTTCTACAAAGAGAATAAAATACCTAGGAATACAACTTACAAGAGACATGAAGGACATCTTCAAGGATAACTGCAAGGAAATAAGAGAGGACATAAATAAATGGAAAAACATTCCATGCTCATTGATAGGAAGAATAAATATCATAAAAATGGCAATACTACTCAAAGTTATTTATAGATTCTATGCTATTCTCATCAAGTTACCATTGACTTTCTTCACAGAATTATAAAAAAAACTACTTTAAATTGCACAGGGAATCAAAAGAGCCCATATGGCTAAGACAATCCTAAACAAAAAGAACAAAGCTGAAGGCATCATGCCACCTGTTTTCAAACTGTACTACAAGGCTACAGTAACCAAAACATCATGTTACTGGTACCAAAACAGATATGTAGACCAATGGAACAGAACAGAGGGCTCAGAAATAATGCCACACATCTAAAACCATTTAATCTTTGAGAAACCGGACAAAAACAAGCAATGGGGAAAGTATTCCCTATTTAATAAATGGTGTTGGGAAAACTGGCTTGCCATATACAGAAAACTGAAACTGGACCTCTTTTTACACCTTATACAAAAATTAACTAAAAATGGATTAAAGACTTTAACATAAGACCTAAAACCATAAAAACCCTAGAAGAAAACCTATGCAATAACATTCATGACATAAACATGGGGAAAGACTTCATGACTAAAATCAATTGCAACAAAAGTCAAAATTGACAAATGATTTCTAATTAAAATAAAAAGCTTCTTCCCAGCAAAAGAAACTATCATCAGAGTGAACAGGCAACCTACAGAATGAGAGAAAAATTTTGCAATCTATCTATTTGACAAAGGTCTAATATCCAGAATCTACAAGGAACTTAAACAAATTTACAAGAAAAGCAAAATAACCCCATCAAAAAGTGGGTGAAGAATATGAACAGACACTTCTCAAAAGAAGACATTTATGTGACCAACAAACATAAGAAAAAAAGCTCATAGTCACTGGTCATTAGACAAATACAAATTAAACCACGATGAGATACTATCTCACACCAGTTAGAATGACGATCACTAAAAAGTTGGGAAACAACAGATGCTGGAGAGGATGTGGAGAAATAGGAACACTTTTACACTGTTAGTGGGAGTGTAAATTAGTTCAACCATTGTGGAAGACAGCATAGCAATTCCTCAAGTATCTAGAACTAGAAATACCATTCAACCTAGCAATTCTATTATTGGGTATATACCCAAAAAATTTAAATCATTCTACTATAAAGACACATACACATATATGTTTATTGCAGAACTATTTATAATAGCAGAGACTTGGAACCAACCTAAATGCCCATCAGTAATAGATTGGATAAAGAAAATGTGGTACATACACACCACTACGGAATTTCATTTTGCCATAAATATTAATGAGTTTATTTCCTTCTCAGGGACATGGATGAAGCTGGAAATCATCATTCCCTGCAAACTAACACAGGAACAGAGAACGAAACACCACATGTTCTCACTCATAAGTGGGAATTGAACAATGAGAACACATGAACACAGGGAGAGGGACATCACATACGAGGGCTTGTTGTTGGGTGTGTGGCAAAAGGGAGGAATAGCATTAGGAGAAATACCTAATGTATACAGGGCTTAAAACCTAGATGACAGGTTGATGGGTTCAGCATGGCATACACCTACATAACAAGCCTGCAGGTTCTGCACGTGTATCCCAAAACTTAAAGAATAATTTTTAAAAAAGTGACCTGACTATCTTTCTTAAAAAGTTAACTTTACTCAAGCCTGTAATCCCAGCACTTTGGGAGGCCGAGGCGGGTGGATCACGAGGTCAAGAGATCGAGACCATCCTGGTCAACATTGTGAAACCCCGTCTCTACTAATACAAAAAAATTAGCTGGGCATGGTGGCGCGTGCCTGTAATCCCAGCTACTCAGGAGGCTGAGGCAGGAGAATTGCCTGAACCCAGGAGGCGGAGGTTGCGGTGAGCCGAGATCGCGCCATTGCACTCCAGCCTGGGTAACAAGAGCGAAACTCCGTCTCAAAAAAAAAAAAAAAAAAAAAAAGTTAACTTTATAAGTAATCATGAGATGTTAGGAACAATTTTTTTTAAAGTTCCACGAATGCCATGCATGGCATAGACTATGCTTATGCTATCAAAAGTGAGGCACATCACTTTCTAGTGTGATTATGTTATTAACACCCAAATAATACAATTTATCAGTTCAACCTTTACAAAGAAAAATATCTACTATTAGGTTGGAGTAAAAGTAATCATGGTTTTTGCCATTACTTTTAATTTCAAAAATTATTTTAAAAGAGCTGAGAGAAAAGACACTTAACAACAAAATATGCTATAAACCTTGATGTGACAAAAAAGTCACAGAAGGTTTTTAAATATTCTTATCGAAGTAGAGTTCACAAAGAATGAAATGCACAAGCTTCCCTTCTGCATTTGTTTAGTTTTGGTGAATGCATACACCTGTGTTATAAACACCACTATTCTGTCACCGTGGATTCAAATATTTGTCATTTCCTGAATTTTTTGCCAAAGTCAGATCATAGATATGTCATAAACAAATACTCAGTAAAATTGGTTAACTATCAGTTCCTCTAGTTTATCAGATAGCTGGGGTCCCCAACCCCCAGGGCCTGGACAGATACCTACGTGTCCATGACCTGTTAGGAGCCAGGCCATGCAGCAGGATGTGAGCTGCAGGTGAGCCAGCATCACTGCTTGAATTCCACCCCTTCTTAGATCAGCTGCCACATTAGAATTGCAGGAGCACAAACCCTATTGTGAACTGCCTATGTGAGGAATTTAGGTCATGTGCTCCTATGAGAATCTAATGCCTGATGATCTGAGATGAATGTGTTTCATCCTAAAACCAACCTCTTTTCCCCCATCCATGAAAAAATTTGTCTTCCACAAAACCAGTCCTTGGTGCCAAAAAGTTTAGAGACCAAGGTAGAATCTTGGCGTACATTGTTGAACATCTAGTGGTCATTCATATGAAAGGCTGTGGATATTAAATGCATAATAGCTTCTGGTATGAAGGCTTCCTGATATATAATATTAGAAAGCTAAAGCTCTGTTTAACTAAAGATTTCATTTGCACGTAGAAAATTATAGTACTGAAATTTTCTTTTAATGCTAGTAATTTCCCTAAATTTCAATTCTACATTAGCATGTCTTCTCCCTCAGTTTCTTCACTCAAACATTTCTGTTTAGTTCAGCTTAAACTGTTGTGGACTGTAGAGGTGTAAATCTGTAATAGAAATTATAGACAATTTAAATTGATGAAGTTCTGGAAGGATGTGAATCCTCATCCTTTATTTGATAGAGGCCTCCTAAATCTCTGAGTACTTTCACAGCACTTTTGAAATAGCAGCATAGAATCACACATTTACAAAAATAAAGGTACCCAAGAGAAAAAATAATAAAACAAGGAAAATAAGGGAAAACACTTGATAAGTAAATGAAAACTTGGGAACTTTGCTGGGCTAGTAGTTTTGTTATTGTTGTTTTTAAGCTTTTCTTTTTTTATTGCATCTATAATATAATAAATTTTACTATTAACAATTTCAAATTAAATATTTCAAAAGAAAATTAGAAAAATGAATAAAATGACCTCTTCCTGTATTCAAGGAAATGTGAGAAAATAATTAGATTTTACTTAAAAAAATAGCCAACTTAAAATAAAATATTTCCAGATGTTTACAATATGGAATATTAAAAAAATCAGAAGAAACTGTAGAGAAAAAATCTCATGGCCAAAACAGCAAGGAAAAGAAAATATAAAAATTAAAGTAACATATGGAAAGCTGAAAAAATAAATTTAATGCCTATTTGCTTTTCAAGTTCTCATTTTCAGCTGTCTGTAAAATATCTCTGCTTGAATATCCTGCTGACACTTAAAACTTAACATGTCTATAACCAAGTTCATTATTTGCTATAACTTCTCTGTATTCCCATCATTTTCAATATTGCCATTACACTCTTAGCTCAGCAGGCTATTAAATATACAGTCATCTTTGATATCTTCTTGTCCTTAGTCAGCCATATCCCATCTATCAAAAATGTTCTTCCAAAGCATTTTTCAAATGTGGTACCTACTTTTAGTTATTACAGTCAGAACAATTTCACATGTCGCAATCACTCTTCTAGAATAACCACTATATAATGCTTCTGCTATCAAATTACATCTTCTTTTATTTGTGCAAATAATGAAACAAAAGTCATTTTAATTCAATACTTCCACAGTTCAAATGCATCCCCAATTTATGCCTTAAAAAATTAAAACCATATTTAATCTAAGTCAATTAAAAACCATATCAAAATTCCTCAGGTCTCACTTCTCTTCTCTTTCTTTCTCTTTTTTCTTCATAGTTCTATCCACTCCTAACTACTCAGCTGACTACCTGAATGTGATGACATCAACATCTATTTCTCCTTTTCATACCCTGAATTTTCTGAATTCTAGCCCCACAGATAAAAGCTAATGATTGATCATAGTTTGCAATAACAAACTTCTAAACTCTTTACACTTAATACTCTATTTTATGAATTAGATATTAAAATTATTATCTCTAATAAGCAAATGAGAAATTAAAGCCTATACAGATTAAACTAATAAATGATGAAGTCTGGACATAGATTCAGGCAAGCTGATTCAAAAACCCACTTGCTTTTTGTAACTGTGGTCTTCTGCCTCTCTTTTAGTCAAATGAACAAAGAGCTAGCTTCTTACTGATCATCTCCATCTGATTGTTCCATACTATCTCCCAAATTATTTGTTCTGAGCAAATCTACTATCTTCACAGACACTTTATTCCAAGCTCTCTTTTTCTCCTGCAGGAAACATGACACTGGAATCAAATGCTTCTGGGTCATCCTAAAGTTCTAAAACCGAACGGCTCTGTGAGTTACGTAAGTTACTCAACATCTGTAAGCCTCTATTTCCTCAATACTGCTTTTCACTAGGAAAGCCACTAGAATAAGTGTCTTCCAACAGGTTACATAATAAACTAAAACTAAAAGAAACAAAAACCAAAAACACTCTTTGTTTTATTATTCTCAATGTAATTTTCTTCTACTCTTTTCTCTCCCTATCTCCCTCCATTCTTCCCTTTCTCTATTTCTTTTCCTTTCTTTCTTCCTTTACTTTTTTCTTCCTTCCTTCCTTTTTTCCTTTCTCCTTTCCCTCTTTCTGTTTCTACTTCCTTTCTATTTTCTTTCTTACTTTTTATTGTGTTTTAATATGCACATCTATGAAAGATTTATAATTCAAGTCTTAGCCAAACTGTCACTTTTGCAAAAATGTCATCCCCAGCCTTTCAATTTAGAATAAAATAGTTTTTCAACTTTACCATTGTTGACATTTTAAAAATAACAGCTTTATCAATATATAATCCATACACTACAAAATTCTCCATTTAAAGAATACAATGAAAGGACTATTTTGAGTGCGTTCACTCATCTGACTTGATATAATTTGCATAACCACAAAAGAAATGCCATACCCAGTAGCTGTTATTTCTCATCCTGCTCTCCCCATAATCCTTAGTAGATACTAATATGCTTTCTTTTGCAATAGAATTGTCTATTCTGAATATTTTATATAAATGAAACTACAGAATTTGTGGTCCTTTTGCTTTCCTACCTCCATTCATTTTATAACATGTATCAGTATTTAATTATATTTTATGATCACATGACATTTCATTTATGAATATATTATAATTATTCATCCATTCAAGATAGATACATGTGTTATTTACACTTTACGTCTATCATGAATAATGTTATTATGGACTCTTATGTACAAGGTTTAATATAAACTCACTTATCTTTGGCATATGACTAAAGGTGTAATTTTGGGGTCATATAATAATTCTAGTTTTAAAATTTTTTTCCCATGAATAATATGTGAGGGTTCCAATCTCTCCACAATATCATCAACAGTGGTTATTGTCTGTCTTTTTAATTTTGCCAAACTTATGTATATTAGTCTGTTCTCACATTGCTATAAAGAAATACCAAAGACTGGGTAAGTTATAAAGAAACAGATTTTAATTGGCTCACAGTTCTGCAGGCTTTACTGAAAGTGTAGTGGCTTCTGCTTCTGGGGAAGCCTCAGGACGCTTACAATCATGGCAGAAGGCAAAGGGCAAGCCTGTACTTCACATGGCTGGAGCAGGAGGAAGAGAGAAAGAGCTCAGAGATGCTACATACTTCTAAATGACCAGATTTCATGAGAACTTTATCACTATACAGTAACAAAGATGGCATTAAACCATTGGTGAGAACCCCACCCCCGTGATCAAATTGCCTCCTAGCAGGCCCCATCTTAAACTTTGGGGATTACAAAGACCATGAGATTTTGGGGAGGGGACACAGATGGAAACCATATTATTCTGTCCCTGACTCTCCTCAAATCTCATGTCCTTCTCACATTGCAAAATACAGTCATGCCTCCCCAACAGTCCTCCAAAGCCTTAACTCATTCCAGGATTAACTCAAGAAGTCCAGAGTGCAAAGTCTCATCTTAGAAAAGGCAAGCCTCGTCTAACTCTGAACATATAACATAGAAAAAACAAAACAAAACAAACAAACAAAAAAACAAGTTATTTACTTCTAAGATACAATGTGGGTACAGACATTGGGTAAATACTCCCATTCCAAATGTGGAAAAAGAGACAACATAGAAAGAAAGGGGCTACATAGGCCTCATGCAAGTCTGAAACCCAGGAGGGCAGTTACTTAAACATCAAGCTCCCAAATAATTGCTTTTGACTTCATTTCTCACATCCAGGGCACACTGTTGTGAGGTGTGGACTCCCAAGGCCTTGAGCATAATGAACACGAATGCCGTTTGTATGTGCATTCTCCTAATAACTAATGATGTTGAGCAGATTGTCATGTGCTTATTGTCCATATTTATGTCTTTTTTGGAAAAATGTCCATTCATACAATTTGCCTACTTAAAAAAACTATGTTTTCTTTTTATTGTTGACTTTGAAGTGCCCTTTTAAAATTCTAGATACATATTCCTTTTTTAGGCACTAAATTTTAAAATATTTTTGTAATTCTGTGTGCTACTTTTTCTCTTTCTTTATTGTTTCAATGTCCTTCAGAGGACCAGATTTTCAACTTAATCAAGCATGATTTATCTTTTTTTTTAATTCATGTGTCTTTGTCATATCTTAGAAACCATTGCCTAGCCCAAGGTTACACAGACGTATTAAAATATTTTCTTCAAAGAGTTTTAGAGTTTAATTTTTTTTCATTTAGGTGTATGATTCATTTTCAGATAATTTTTGTAACTAGTGGGCAGTAGAAATCAAACTTCATTCTTTTGTATGAGCACCATTTGATGAAAAGACTGTAAATTTGATGACCATTAAATTATCTTGATATCTTTGTGGAATATTAACTGTCTATAAGTGTAAGGGCTTTATCTTGTCACTAAATGCTATTTATATTTATAATTTTTATAGCTCTGTGTGTAATTGATGCTATTATCATTATCATTATAAATTCTTTGTCTCTAGAAGAAAATTTTGTCATATTGTCTCTTTGTCTGATATTAGTATATCAATTGTTTTGGGGTCACTGTTTGTATTTTCCATTCTTTTATTTTTAACCTATTTGTATCTGAATCTAAAAGTCTGTCTCTCTTAAATAACACAGTTGGCTTATATCTTCTTTTTTTTAATTGCATTTTAGGTTTTGGGGTACATGTGAAGAACATGCAAGATTGTTGCATAGGTGCATACGTGGCAGTGTGATTTGCTGCCTTCCTCCCCTTCAGTTTACAATAGCAAAGACCTGGAACCAACCCAAATGCCCATCGATGATAGACTGGACAGGGAAAATGTGGCACATATACACCATGGAATATTATGCAGCCATCAAAAACAATGAGTTTGCATCCTTTATAGGGACATGAATGAACCTGGCTTATATCTTCTAACTACACTGTCATGTCCACATTTAAAAATATATATTATTTAAAAATTTTTAATTGTGGTAAAATTTACTCAACATAATACATGCCACATTAGCTATTCTTAAATGTGCCATCAGTGGCATAAAGTACATTCACACTGTTGTATAGCCATCACTACCATCCATCTCCAGATCCAGTTTATCTTGTAAAACTGAGACTATTCTGATTAAACACTAATTCTCCATATCCTGCTTCTACCGGTCCCTGGAAACCATCATTCTAGTTTCTATCTCAAGGAACTGCACAACTTTACATACCATATATAAATGAAATTATACAGTGTTTGTCTTTTTCTGACTGGCTTATTTCACTTACTGTAATATCCTCAAGGATCATCCATGTTGTAGCAAATATCAGAATTTCCTTCCTTTTTAAGGCTGAAAATAACATCTTATTGAATGTACATACCTCATTTTGTTTGCCCATGAATTGATTGATGTATATTTCCATTGCGTCTATCTCTTGGTTATTGTGAATAATGTTTATATGAGCATGAGTGTACAAATATATGTTTGAGACTCTGCTTTCAATTCTTTTAAGGATATACCTGGAAGTACAATTGCTGGAATATACAGTAACTCTAATACATGTTTGAGACTCTGCCTTTGATTGTTTTGAAATCAAATACTGGATCATACAGTAATTCTATTTTTAATTTTCTAAGGAACTTCCATATTGGTTTATATAGAAGCACCATTTAACATTTTCCTCAACAGTAAACAAATTTTCCATTTTCTCCCTACCCTTGACTTTGTGATTAAAGCATTTAATGCATTTTTATGTAATTGCTGATAAGATATAATTCATGACTGCAATTTTGCTACTTGTTTTCTATATGTCTAATGTGGGTTTGTTTGTTTGTTTGTTTGTTTTGTTCCTCCCTTCCTGCATTGTTGTCTATTTTAAAAAGTTCTGACTTATTTTAAGGCAGTAATGTATTAAATAGATATTTTCTATTATGCTATTTTAATTGTGTGCTATTTTACTGTATATTTTAAGCTTTTTTTTAGTTGCCCTGAGAACTACAATTAATGTTTTAATTTAAAACAATGTAATTCAGATTAATACAGATGTAATTTCAATAGTATACAAGTATTTTTCTCCAATAAATTCAACGGTTCTATATTATTTTTTTCAATTTGCTTTAACTCATATGAGAACAATTTATTTAAAACTAAAAATATTTATGCTACCATTATATTTACCTATGAAATTATTTTTATTAGTAGTTTTAAAGGAGAATTTGAATTATTATCTATATTTCTTTATTTCAGTCTCAAGAACTCTCTCTGTAGTATTTTTTTTAGACAATGTCTGCTGTCAATGCGTTCTCCCAGTTTTTCTCTATCTTATAATATCTTAATTTCTTTTTTTTTTAACTTATCATTTACTGGATACAGAGTTTTTAGTTAGTAGTCTTCTTTATGCATTTTGAGTATATCAGCTCACTATATTCTGTCCCTCATGGTTTCTGTTGATAAGTCAGCTGTTAGTTTTATCGAGGATAACTTGTACAAGATCTTTCACATTCCTTTTGAAGTAGCTAGTTTTGGATCTCTTTGAACTCTGCTTGGAGTCTGTTGAACTTCAATAATTACAAAATAAGTACAAATGAAAAGTTTTCAGCCATTATTAATTCAAAAAAATTTTTTTTTCTGTCTCTTTCTTTCACTTCTCTTCTCTTGGTTCTCCAAGTATCTGTGGGCTTATATATGTGATTCCTTGTAGATGTTTATCTACAAGGCTTGTTCATTTCATCTTTTTTGTTTTGTTTTTTTTCTACAGACTGGCTAATTTCAATTGCTGTATATTCAAATTTGTGATTTTTTTAAATTGACTTTTATTTTGTACAGGGTGTAAATGTGCAGGTTTACTATATGGGTATATTGTATGATGTTGAGGTTTGGGGTATAGATCCCATCACCCAGGTAGTAAGCATAGTAACCAATACATAGTTTTTCAAGCTACACTCTCCTCCTTCCCCTCTCTAGTCTTCTGCAGTGTCTGTTGTTCTTATGTTTATGTCCATGTGTACTCAATGTTTAACACCCACTTATAAGTGAGAACATGCAGGATTTGGTTTTCTTTTGTATTAATTTGCTTAAGATTATGACCTCCAGCAACATTCATGTTGTTGCAAAATACATGATTTTATTCTTTTTTATAGCTGTGTAGTATTCCATTGCATGCATATATATATATTTTTTTCATTCTTCAATCCAACATTGATGGATACCTAGGTTGATTCTGTGTCTTAGCTATGGCAAATAGGGTGATGATGAATATGCAGTGAATGTGTCATTTTGGTAGAAAGATTACATTTCCTTGGGTATATACCCAGTAATGGGATTGTTGGGTGAATGGTAGCTCTGTTTTAACTTTTTTGAGAAATTTCCAAATCTTTCAACAGTGACTAATTTATATTACCAACAACAGTGTATAGACATTCCCTTTTCTCTGTAGCCTTAGGAGTATCTATTATTTTTTGACTTTTTAATAATAGTCTTGATAACTGTTTTGAGATGATATCTCATTGGTTCTGATTTTCATTTCTCTGATGATTAGCAATGGTGACCACTTTTTATATTTGTTGGCCACTTGATTTTTTTTTTATTTTGAGGGGTGTCTGTTTATGTTCTTTATACATTTTAAGTAGGGTTATTTGTTTTTCTATCCTTTTGTTCACTACTTCTAATATGCTATTGAATCGCTCTGGTAACTTTTAAAATTATTTTACTTTTCAGATCCTGAAATACAATGTAATTCTTTATTATACTTTTTATTTCTTTAGTGACATTCTCAATTTGGTGACACATTATTCTAATCCTTTCCTTCTTTAGACATTATTTAATAAATATATTTATAATACTAATTTAAAGTCTTTGTCTAATAAGTTAATATCTGGGCTCTCTCAGATAGTTTATATTGATTGCTTCTTTAGCCTGTTTATGTGATATAATTTCCTATTTTTATGCTTATCTTATAATATTTTATTGAAAACTAAAATTTTAAAATATCATATGGCGTCTCTGGAAGTCTCTCCCACCCTTAGAGTATATTGTCGTCATTGTTTGTTGATGATGTTTCTGTTCTTGCTATTTGTTTAGTGACTTTCCTGAGCTAATTTTATAAAGTCTGTTTTCTTGTCATGTCAGCCTATTGAGGACTGCTCAGTTAGCTTAATGGCCAGTTAAAGATTTTACAGATATTTCCTTAAATGATTTGAGCCACTAAATCTCCCAGGCTCTGTTGAGGGGCTATGTATGTGTGTAGGGAGAATGTTCAAAATGCTCTAGTAGGCAGTATAAACTCTGCCTTAGCCTCAACTTCTTACTTTCACAGAGCCTCTGTCAGCTATAGATGAGAGATCAGAGCTTTTTCTTGTCTCTTCTGGGCATATGCACAGACCTGTATGTGTGCATGGTCTTCTCTATCGCTAAGAATATGTTTGGGCTTTGCAAAGCACTTTATGTACATCTCATTTTAAATTTTTCCTTTTAATTGTTCGGTCTTGTTATATGCAACTGGTAACATCACTTCAGGCAGCTACAATGTTAAACAATTGCCTGTTTCTTCAGCAAACACTCGGATAGAGCTGTTGGTATGGAGTTAGCTCTGAGTCAGGTCAAATAAAGGCAAGTCCCGTGAAAGAAGCTTCTCTGGCAGGTAAAATAATGATTCTTTTTTTGTTTTTGAAGATGAGGCTTTTTTCTTTAGAGCTCCAAAAACTGTTCTTATATTTTCACTGGCTGCTAGGCTGCTGGTTTATATAGCTCCTATACTGACAAGGCTTTCGGTTTTCAGGGCTGCGACAGAGCTGGGGATCAAGGTTTAGAAAGAAGCCATGTTAAAACATCACACAGCTTGCTTTACTTACAAAATTCAGCCAGTATGCTTGAGTAAACACCTTATGGGTTTCACAAGACTTTAACTTCTAGATCTGAAAAGGTGATTTTGACAAGTTTTTCCAGCTTTCGTTTCTTTATAGATGACCAGCTTTTTAGATGTCATTATTTCACCATTATGGAAGTGCTTCCAACTATTCATATTTTGAACCACATAATACTTGTGGAGATATTTTTTGTGCATTTTCACATGTTTAGCAGCATCTTTGGCCTCTACTCATGAAATATTGATAGCATACCCTGCTGCAGTTATGAAAACCAAAAATGTTTTCAGATATTACCAAATGTTTTTAGGAGAAAGCAAAATCACTCCTGGTTGAGAATCACTGAAACAAATAATCCCATATACAATTTCCAGAATTATTCACTTATCTTTTGTAGTGCTTTTCAAAATTCATAATTAAATTTTGTTTGTTAAAATACTGATCTAATATCTTACTACCTCATTGCATTGGTAACTCCATGATAAAAGAAGTCATCCATATCTTTTTGACTACTTTTTCTATGTGTAGCCAGAAAATAATTGAGAAACGTACTGGCTGTAGGGTATTTATGTGTACTTTTCTACATCTTGAACCTGGATTTTCTTTATTTCTTCATTTTAAAATGATGATAAGCATTTTTAAAGAATTTTGAATTTTTTGTTTGTTTTGTGTAACTGTAAATTATCATTCTATTCTAAAAATGCTCATTTAGCCAAGAATGTGAAGTATAGTGTCATAAGCAAAATAATTGCAAATATGAAGAAGATTCTGAGACAAGATTCAAAACACAATTTTAATTTCGGAAAACAGTCAACTTTAACTTTTGTTACAATACTCATATAATGATTTACTGATGTCTGCATATATCTGCAAGCTGTAACATTAATCTAGTTAAAAAAAAACAGAATATTTTCTTACTGACTTTATTCTGGAACATTTTAAACTTTTGCTCACCTGTAGTAATTTTCTGGAATCTTACTGTTCTTAATTTGGGAAATAAATTTAGGGAAAGTACTTGTGAGAGAGGAGGAAGGAAGAAATTAGTCAGGCAAGCAGTTATGGTGGGTCCTCAGTATAACTCATTTGAACTAAGTACAGCCTGAAAATCAAGTTGCAGGCCCCAAATAAGAAAGAGCTCATGTCCTTGCATGGAAACACCTACTCTGTGAAACCAGATGATAAATTCCACACCTCTTTTGGACACATTTCTCTCCCCTTGGTGTGCCTCTCTCTTGTTTCATATGCTTCTTTCCAATTAGTCTTTACCTTTCACCTATTATGTATATACATATCTTCCTGTGATTGGTTGCGAGCCAAGGTTCCCTGGCCAAGCCTTCACTTCAGCCCCTGATTGGTTCTGGACCAAGGTCTGGGACAAAGTCTTCATGCTGCCTTCAACTGGTTCTTTACTTTATTGTGTATCTTCCTGAGTGGTGCTTTCTACAAAACATCCCGCAGACCAGTAAGTGCACTCATACCCCTTCCTAGTCCATAAAAAAGTCCTAAACTTAGCCTCATAGCTCCCAACCTGGTCCCATCTTCTTACTAAGAGAAAAGCTTCCTGTTTTAAATTTGGTGAAATTTTAGATAAATTTAGAAAAAGAAAACTGTGCAGTTTCTATATTCATCTGAATGTGCTTGAATCCTTTATTCATCTTCCTCTAGATATGTGAAAGCAACAAGTTAGCTCAGCTTGTTCTGTGTCTCAATTTTCTTAAATTAGGGATTACATTAACACTTGCCTCATAGGATTACTAAGAGTAATATATGCATTCATTGATGTAAGGCACATAGTTTAGTATCTACCATAGAACACAAACTCAATAAATGTTAGCTATTCTTACTATTAAAAATTATTATAAGGCTAAGCCTTCCCATTCAGTAATATAAACTTTCCACATGTTCAAATTACTTTTGTGTTCCTTAGTAAAGTTTGCAACTTTCTGTCTAAGAATTCCTGGATAGTTCTCATGACTTTTATGCTAATTATTTTATTGTTAATATGTGAACCATTAAATATGTTTGGACTCTAGCATAGATCAATATTTAATGGTTCACATAACCAAATAATTAGCATAATAAACTAAATAAATTTAAAATTAAAATAAATAGCACATATTAAATCAATTTGTTATATATTCAATACCATTTTGAGAAAAAGAACAATTGTATTTTAAATTAGTTTGAATCTAGTAGCTGTTACTTTCTAATAAGAGCAAATTTACCAGTTTTTTTTTAAATGAATCTTTTCATTTAAATGTGTGTCATCTGCTGATAGGATTTGAATATTCATCCCCTCCAAATCACATGTTGAAATGTGATCTCTAGTGTTGATGGTGAGGCCTGGGGACAACTGATTGGCTGATGGTGTCAAATCCCTCAAGAATGACTTGGTGTTCTCCTAGAGTGAGTTCACATTCTGAGTTCACACAAGATCTGGATGTTTAAGAGTGTGGCACCTCCTCCCTCTCTCCTGCTTCTGCTGTCACTATGTGATCCCCTGCTCCCCCTTCCCCTTCCACCATGATTGTCATCTTCTTGAGGCCCCACTAAGAGCACTTACAAGCACCACGCTCCTTATTTGGCCTGCAGAACCATGAGCCAATTAAACTTATTTGCTTTATAAATTACTCGTATCTGGTATTCTTTTTTAGAAGTGCAGAAAAAAACAAATATACCTTCAAACAATAAAAGATGTTTTATTAATTTTGAACATTTCTATCTCCCATGTTTTCATTTTAAAATTTGTTAGCTAGTTCCTCTGCAACAATTTAAGGGGATAATGGATAATGGACCCTCTTGATTACATTCTAATGTTTATGAGATTTAATTTGTATTTTATTCTGTGAATATAATAGCAAATTGTTTGAAATATTTTAACACAATTTCAAGTATATATTCTCTATGACAATATAATTGTTTTACAAATTTCTACAGTGGTTTATTCATACAGTTTTTATTTTTTGACCTATTTTGATAGTTTCCAAATTTTATGCTTTAAAATTAGAGAAGGAGGAGCTACCATGTATTGTGAGCTCACTACGCAAGAGGCAATGTTTAAGCATGTTTTTCATACTCTGGCATGTAATCCTGAGGAATATATAAACATAATTTTCTCCATTTTGCTGATAAAGAAATTGAGCCACAGGTAAAATAACTTTCTCATGGTAGCATATTAAGTGATGCAACCAAGGTTTGATCTTACATAGTTGAATTCTAGTGCCATTATACTATGATGTATATAAGTGTGAACACTAAATGTTCATTCATTCATTTAACAAATGGTTAATAATATATTTAACATTAACAAGGGATTATACAACATGTAATTGACACCAAAATGAATGTTTTCACTTTCTTTAATGAGCTTTAATGAGTTTAGTTTCTAACTGTTTCACTCTATGAAGTCATCAAGTCAAATTGCAGGAGAGAAAAAAATGAGACTAAAATTTCCAGGGTAGAGGACCTAGTACAGTCTCTATTTTGGTTGTTTCTACATTGCAGAAATTAGTTGCACACAATTCAAATGTTTGGCCATCATGTCCGTATATGTATATGTATGTATAAAATAAAGCCTCTAGTGTAAGCCTTTAATAATAAAAAAAAAAATTAAAGAAAAGAGTTTGAAACTTTTGCAACAAAGAACGTGTGCTTTCCTTTTTCTGGTATGAGAATGAAATACAAACGGTTTTATCTCTTGTGTTGGACTAAAACAATTGTGAGTTGATGCTGAAAGTGAAAACATTATCTTACATATAATAGTATAATGGCAAAAATTACTTGATTCATGATGCTAATGATGGCTTTACATTTCAATGCCCTGGAATCACATGAGAACATCATTTTTAATGGTAAATTTTAATGCAATGTAAATTATTACAGGTATTCTTTAATATTTAGTATTGTTATATGCCCCAATAACTGATTTTCATTCCTTTTTAAAAACATTTTATTATTTCATCAAATGATTTCCAGTTCACAGAGTAGGAGATGAATACACAACACATTTTACTCATGTTGTACAGCTTTCCTTCTTAGACTTATTTTGTTTCTTAAAATCACCATGCTGATATTTTAGTTTTTAAGAGGATTTTAGAAGTAGAAAAGCTAGGAATGAGATAAGTAAACAGAGGTGCAAAAATAAAAAAAAAAAATACTAACCTCTAGGGCATCCAATTATTTTCACTGTGGGATAACCTTTCGGCATTCATCTGTAGCCCCTTCCAAACTGTGTTTTGTGCTGCACAGTTCTAAAATGAGTGCTTTTAATTTTTTCAGTTTATGAAGCAGTGAGAATAAGAACATATGGCCTCAAATAAACTTTATCCTTTCACATTCCGCAGAATCAACTGCCCCTGGGAAATGTTTTCTGCTTTGTAATAACTGAAAACTTTCTTTCTCTTACCTACTCTTTAAGTGTAAATGAAGTCTTACAGGAATGCTCTTTGATATTATTATTAGCACTGCGTTTTATAAAGGACAGAAAGCTATATTATTCATGATACTATATTTGATTTACATCAGGCAAGTTATTTTAATAAGAGAATTTATTTTCTAAAAAAATTCACAAATGAACAACTATTCTAGAAATAACATCAGGTTATTACTACAGCTACAATTGCATTATAAAATATGAAATGTTCAACAGTAAGTCAAAATACCTCATAGTAAAAATCTATCCAGACTTTGGAAAAACTTTGATATTAGGGAGATTGATTTTTAGATATTGATACTAGATAATTATAGATACACTTAGAGAAACTGACATATTTTATTTGTATTCCAATTTGATTTTCATATCATTTCAAACATTTTTAGAGAAATTGTCAGTGGACATTTTTCAATCACTGCCATTTAAAATGCTTATCATTTGGTACAGTGAAGAATTTGCCTTCTGGAAACACTCCTACTTTAGCTAATAGTCCAAAAAAGGTTTCCTTTTCTTCCTGTCTCTCAAATACGTCCTCCATTTGCCTTGATTATTTTCTCATTGTATAACCGACCACTGATTACTCCTGCTCCTTGGAGCTCAGTTCTGAGCATATTTTTCTCTCTCTAGAATTTAACTCTTGGTAATCATATATAAATCCCAAGGATATTATAGCTACTGTGTTTTAATAAATCTCAAATGCTTATATTTCAGTTATATTTATTCTCTAAACCTTATCTGTGTATTTAACTGCTAATTAAACACATTGACTCAGAGGTATTCCAGGTATGATCAAACTCTGATATATTGGCCTACATGTATTCATATACTTGCTTTACTCATCTTAATCAATTTCACTTTTTATGTACCCATTGCATAAGTCAGAAACCTGAAACTTTACTATTCCTCTTTCTGGAAGCAGAGGATAAAAGTTTGGAAAATTTGTATCCTGATAATGTGATTTTTTTAAAATTCAATTTTTGGAGGAAAAATGAAAACTGACTACAGACATTAGCATAATTAGGGAGGAGCCAACTGTGAATAACCAAGACAATGGGGAAAATGTCTCCAGGGTATATCAGAGGTCTTCATGGCAGCCCCTCCAATCACAGGCCTGGAGGCCTAGGAGGAATAAATGGTTTTGAGGCCTAGGCCTAGGATCCCTATGCTGTGGACAATCTAGGAACTTGGTGCCCTGCATACCAGACACTCCAGCTGTAGAAAGATTTGTAGTTCTTTGGGTATATAGACAGTAATGGGATTGCTGGTTCAAATGAAATTTCTATTTTTAGATCCTTGAGAAATCATCATTTATTAAACATTGACTCTTTCCCTATTGCTTATTTTTGTCAGGTTTATCAAAGATCAGATGTTTGTAGATGTGTGATGTTGCTTCTGAGGCCTCTGTCCTGTTCCATTGGTTTATATCTCTGTTGTGGTATTAGTACCACGTTGTTTTGATTACTGTAGCCTTGTGGTATAGTTTGAAGTCCAGCAGTGTGATGCTTCTGGCTTTGTTCTTTTTGCTTAGAATTGTATTGGTTATATGGGCTCTCTTGTGATTCCACATGCAGTTTAAAGAATTTTTTTTCAGTTCTGTAAAGAATGTCATTGGTAGCTTGATGAGGATAGTGTTGAATCTGTAAATTACTTTGGGCAGTATGGCATTTTCATGATATTGATTCTTCCTAGTCATGAGCATGGAATGTTTTTCCATCTGTTTGTGCCCTCTCTTATTTCATTGAGCAGTGGTTTGTAATTCCTCTTGAAGAGGTCATTGACATACTTTGTTATTTGTATTCCTAGGTATTTTATTATCTTTGTAGCAATTGTGAATGAGAGTTCACTCTTGATTTGGCTCTCTGTTTGTCTGTTGTTAGTATATAGGAATACTTGTGATTTCTGCAGATTGATTTTGTATCCTGAGATTTTGTTGAAGTTGATTATCAGTTTGAGAAGATTTTGGGCTGAGATGATGAGTTCTTCTAAATGTACAGTCGCGTCATCTGCAAATAGAGACAGTTTGATGTCCTCCTTTCCTACTTGAATATGCTTTATTTCTTTTTCTTGCCTGTTTGCTCTGGCTAGAACTTCCAATACTATATTGAATAGGAGTGTTGAGAGAGGGCATCCTTGTCTAGTGCCTGATGTGAAAGAGAATTCTTCCAGCTTTTTCCCATTCAGTATGATATTGGCTGTAGGTTTATCATAAATAGCTTTTATCATTTATGATATGTTCCATTGATACCTAGTATATTGAGAGTGTTTAGCATAAAGGGCTGTTGAATTTTGTTGAAGGCCTTCTTTGCATCTATTGAGATAATCATGTAGTTTTTGTCTTTGCTTCCATTTATGTGATGGACTACATTTCTAAGACTTAGTTGGAAAACCAAGGAGTGTAAAATAATTATTTCATTAATAACTTTTATATTAACTACATGTTGAAATGTTAACATTTTACATTCATTTAAACAAAATCTAGTGTTATAATTAGCTAACCTATTTTCTTTTACTTTTTTTATTTTAATGTGGCTCTTAGGAAACTTAAAATAATAAAGGCTTTGTTACATTTCTATTGGGCAATGGTACCCTAGATGCTGGCTGTTGAGATTCACTCAGGGTGGCTGGCAAAATATTATGGAATGTTATAGATTAGTCTCAAACCTGTTGGAAGACTGAGAAAGGTTTTATTAGGGCAGGCTGAAGGCAGCCAGTCCATCACTAGGGAAGAGATAGGGATGACAAAAAGGTTTTCCTAGTTTAAATCTGTTTACCCCACATTTCTTTTCCTCTATTCTAACTGTTTACTCATGTAAACATTGTGCTGGAAGGCCCTGTCAGGGAAAGATCAAAGGGGAACTACCAGTTAATAGTTTTTATTCTGGGCCCAGAAGCTAAAGCTTTTATCATTCATAGAACCACTCTTTTAACCATGTTAATTATCCACAAGTGTATTGACTCAGAACCTCTGCTATGAAATCTTTTACTGAATACATGGGTGGATGTGGTTGATTGACTGCAGTTGCCCTCTGAAAGTAGCCGATGGCCATTTTTAACCCATTTGAATCACTGAACCAGTTGTGAGAGTACATTTATTCATCCATCGTTGGGTCAGAGTCTGCAGTCCGGACCTCCACAGGTGGTGATTGACGTCTATTGGTCTTAGGAGATTCAATAGTTTAAACTTATTTTGGCTTTTACACTATTTTATTTCTTAGAGTTAGAGAGGAAAATGTATTGAGTAATTCCATGGTAACTCATGTCTAACCATTTTAATACTTCTTGTTGGTAGGATTAGCACAGAATTGATTTAAGGACATTACTACTTAATTATTTCAGGCTCTCTATCCTTGGGCAGTACATGTTCTAATCACACCTTGTTTCCTTATTTTCACTTGGGTTCACAAAAACTAAAATAAAATATTACAAAAGATATTAGGATATTTGCAGGCAAATATTAGTTGAAAGGATAGGAGTTAGTGGCACAATACAATTAAGAATCAAGTCATTTTGAATACTTTATATTGAAAGTTATAAAGTTCAATGAATTTGTATATGGTAACCAGAAAAAGGACCTAATATGAGTCACTATGAGAACTATATATAATATTTTCTTCATTTTTAAAATCAGTAAAATTTTATAAAGTAAAAGCAATAGGTAAACTTTTGAATGTGAAAAGAATAGATACAAATGCAGTGAAAACTGACAAAATATATTATTTTTCTCCAGAATTTTTTGTTTTAAATAAACATTTTTTCTATTGGTAAAATCATAGTGCATTTTTAAGAAACAAAGATTAATTTTTTACACTTTCTAGAAGTCAGTCTGCCAAGAAATGGAAGCAATGAACACTATTTAAATAGCAATAAAATAATTAATCTTTATGACACTTCAGGAAATATAGTAAATATGGAAGTATACATTTATCATTGACTATACTTTAATTTTAAAATGATGATGGATGATTTAAGTAAAATGACTTTTTATTTATACTGATTGGGTTCCAACAGTATGCCAAAATTGATGGTACAAATTCTCCTTCTTCAGTGAGCATGCCCATGGTCAACAAATTAACATTTATGATATCACAAAAAAATTCACAAATGATAAAACCTCAGTATGAAGAGTATTACTGAAGTGAAGTTAAAAATTCAGAACATATTGATCAATGTCTTGTTGTGTGGAATGCTTTATAGGGCTCAATAACAGAATTTTAATCCATATGCTGCACAGTATCTGTTCCAAACCCAGCTCTTAAGTAATTGATTAGCATATGCTTTTTACCAAATTAGATTTAAGCCATGTAAGTGAAAAACAATTCACTAGATGCTAACTTTTTGTATTATGATTTAAAATAAATCATATGATTATCTTTAATGAAGCATATACTCAAGATTTTTTAAGGGACTATAATTTTATTTTTTAATATGTCATAATAATTATGTTGAAGAGTCATTTTGGAACATACTTTAACTAAATCTTATATTTGTTCACATTTCTAGCATGTTTAGATCAAAAAAGAAGGCTTCTTTTAAATTTTAAGATATCTTTAATATTTTATTCAAGAAAAATAACATAATTTAGTGGACTATATTTGAGATAATTGTTTCTGAATTATTATAAACAACGTGCTAAAAAATAAAGTTTCTCAAATCCTCATAGGCACATGCAGAATATGTCCTATGGTTTCCCTGGAGATAGTAAATCCAAATACTTTTTTTTTTTTTAATTTTATTTATTTTTTATTTTTTTATTCTTCTATTTTTTTTTATTTAGAAAGAAAGAAAGAAAAGAATGAAGAAGAGGAAGAAAAAGGAAGAGAAAGAGAGAGAGAGAATGGGAGTATTGCTTTCTTGCCCAGGCTAGAATGCAGTTTAGTAATGGGTATTGAAAACCTCTTTTATACCAATAATTGTCCTTGATGTAGACAGGAAGGAATAAGGGAAGAAAATAACAAACAAGCAGCCAACCAATATTTCATTTAAACCTATGAAATACTATGCTATTACTGAGGAGTGATTTACTTCCAATTATGTAGTCACTTTTGGAATAGGTGTGAGGTGGTAATGTATGTTTTGTGTATTTGAAGTGGAGAGTTCTATAAATGTTTATTAAGTTTACTTGTTCCAGGTCTGAGTTCAAGTCCTGGATGTCCTTGTTAATTTTCTGTCTCGTTGATCTATAAAATCGTTAGCTCTTCTTGTTACATTGATCCTTTTGCCATTACGTAATGTCCTTCTTTGCCTCTTTTGCTCTTTGTTGCTTTAAAGTCTACTTTATCAGAGGCGAGAATTGCATCTCCTGCTTTTTGTTTATTTGTTTATTTTTACTCTCTGTTTGGTTGATAAATCTTCCTCCTTCTCTTTGTTTTGAGTCTTTGTGTATTGTTGCATGTGAGATGGGTCTGGATGCAGCATACTGATGGGTTTGGCTTTTTATCCAATTAGAATATATATAAGTTTAATACTGGCATTCGATGCTAGCTGGCTGTTTTGCCCATTAGTTAGTGTAAAATTTTCATTGTGTTAATGCTCTTTGCTTTTTGATATATTTTTGGAAAGGCTGATATTGGTTGTTGCTTTATATGTATAGTGCTTCTTTCAGAAGCTCTTGTAAAGCAGGCCTCATGGTGGTAAAGTCTCTAAGTACTTGTTTGTTAGCAAAAGATTTAATTTTTCCTTTGATTATAAAGCTTAGTTTGGCTTGATAGTAAATTCTGGGTTGAAAGTTCTTTTCTTTAAGGATGTTAAATATTGGTCCCCACTCTTTTCTGGCTTGTAGGGTTTCTGCTGAGAGATCTGCTGTAATTCTGATAGGTTTCCCTTTATGGGTAACCTGACCTTTCTCTCTGGCTGCCGTTAGTATTTTCTCCTTCATTTCAACCCTAATAAATCTGGCGATTATGTGCCTTGGGGTTGGTCTTCTTGAGGAATATCTTTGTGGTGTTCTCTGTATTACCTGGAGTTGAATATTGTCCTGCTTTGCTAGGTTGGGAAAGTTTTCCTGAATGATATCCTGAAGAGTATTTTCCAACTTGGATTCATTCTCTTTGTCACATTCAGATACACCTATCAAACGTAAATTAGGTCTTTTCACATAGTCCCATATTTCCTAAAGACTTTGCTCATTCCTTTTTATCCTTTTTTCTCCAATCTTGTCTTCTCATTTCATTTCACTGAGCTGGTCCTTGACTTCTGATATCCTTTCTTCTGCTTAATCAATTCGACTGTTTAAACTTGTGCATGCTTCGCGAAGTTCTCGTGTTGTGTTTTTCAGCTCCATCAATTCACTTATACTCCTCTCTAAATTGTCCATTCTCATTAACATTTCGTCAAACCTTTTATCAAGGTTCTTAGTTTCTTTGCATTGGGTTAGAACAAGTTCTTTTAATTCACAGAAGTTTCTTATCACCCACATTTTGAAACCTGCTTCTGTTATTGGAACACACTCATTCTCCATTAAGCCTTGTTCCATTACTGATGAGGAATTGCGATCCTCTGTAGAGGGAGAGGCATTCTGATTTTGAGTATTCTCTGCCTTTTTAGGCTGGTTTCTTCCATTCATTATATATTTATCCTACTGTCGTCTTTGTAATTACTGACTTTCTAACTAGGTCTCTGAGTGGATGTCCAACTTGTTGATTCCCAGCACCGAAATCTGAGCAATCCACTGTGCCGGCCAAAACAGCAGTGTTAAGATTGATGGTGCTGTTCTGCCTGGGAATCTCCGGACTCTGCACCAAGAACTGCCGCACTAAGGCGCCAGCAAAACCACTGCGCCGGCCACAAGAGTCGCCCTGGTGACCCGTGGGTCTCCTCCGCTGGGAATCTCTTGATTCATGAGCAACAAATATTTGTCTGAAAGTGTGGCGTCCTCTCGTTCTCTGTGCTTTCAGTGGGAACTGCGAGCCTGAGATGCTAGTGATCAACCATCTTGGATCTCTCCCAAATACTTTTACAGAAAAATGTATTCCCAAATTTTTCAAGTGGATACCATCTTCCTCTAAGAACAATAAAAATTATAGTAACTAATGTGTATAGGGTTTCTTATAGGTAGCAAAAATACAGCAAGAATTTCATGTGTGTCACATTTTATCTTCTCTCAGTAAAATTGAGATAGACATTATAAGTCAATTTTACAAATGGGAAACAGACATACAGGCAGTAGAAATAACTTAGCAGTGAACAGTGAGTATATTAATCCCACATTTCTTTCAGATCATTAAAACTTTGTTTTTATTCACTGCCAATTATAGTAGGCATATCCAGTTGTCATTTACCAGCATATCAGAAGATCTGGTTTTATTTTAGGACTACAGGGAATATGTTATTTGCTAGGTAACATTAGAAAGATTATATATTTGGGAAAATTATTTTGTCCTTCTACTCAAGGTAATTATTATCTACCCTGGAGTAAAAGCACCACAATATGCTTACAATTTTGAATAAAAGCAATATATACTAAATATGTTTAATTTTCTCCTCTCTCCCTCCCTTACCCCTTAACTTATTTGATTGCTTCTTTCCTTAAATTCATTTGATAAAACAAAATTGAGTAAAGATAAAATGATAGCATACATATATACATACACACATATGCAACAAATGTTTGGCAAGTAGAAAAAATATTATGGAGTAAAAACTAATATTAAAAAGTTGAGCAAGAAAATATCTGAGTCAGAGTCAAATACATATCTGGGCAGCCAGAATGAGTCAGACCTAAAAGTTCTTCTTTAAGATAGGAATGTATTTTGGAAGGAGTAAAGACAAAGCCTTAACATAAAATTTAAAAACCCATCAGTAAAAAGCTGAGCTTAAAATTTACAGATAGGGACCTTCTTTATAAATATAGTAAATCATTGAGCTCAGAAAGGACAATAAAAGATTGTTATTGTGTCAGACAATGTGGAGTATGGAAGTAAAATCATATCTAGCAAGTAAGAATAATCCGAGGTGTGATTTGTAAACATAGGAACCATTTTGAGAAAAATGTTTTGGCAACAGCTTGTAGAGCAGGTTAGAGTGGGAAGGTTTTAATTTTTCTTAAAGTTTCAAACTCCTCTTCACCATGATAATAATATATGTTATCTTCTTGCCTTAGTCTTTGAAGAAAATGCCTTAAATGCCTTGCATTTTCTGAATAACCAGGGAGCATAAACTGAAGCTCAAAGTACTGCAAATGTGAATTAATGTCACCTTAGAATACTTGTTTTCTATGATAACTATTGAAACAGCATAAACAGAATAATAGGAAGAGTTGGTTTCAGCATGTTAAGTAAACACATTGGTATTTGGTTACAGCTAAGACAGACATTGAAATATTAATTCAATGTTTGCTCCAATAAAAAATAGAGATTTTGGTATAGCTTTGGCCTAATGGATCATAACTGAACTCTAAAACATGAATAAATTTTGAAATCATAACCAAAAAATTAATAATGAGTTTGGTAAGTATATGACTTAAGAGTTTATCATTGGAATCTAACTAAGCAATTATGTCTTCTCATAAGAACATACATGGTAATTTATTTTTATTTTCATGTATTTATTTATTTGGAATAACTATTTTATTTTAATTAGCAAACAACAATTATATGTATTATAGATTTATGGGGTATAATATGATGTTTTGATATCTGTTTACATTGAAGAATGATTAAATCAAAATAAACAAGAAATTTATTGCTTTATATACTTACCATTTTTTTTCGGGTGCATCTAAGTTGTTGCAAATAACAAAATTCTCTCCTTTTTCATCCTGAATTGTATTCTATTACTAATATATATGACATTTCTTAAATCCAGGTATCCAATGATGGACACCTGTTTTGCCTCCATATTTTACCTACTGTGTGTAATGCTGCAATGAACAAGGGAGTGCAGATATCTCTGGCATACTGATTTCAAGTGTGTTGGATATATATCCATTAGTAGGACTGTTGGATCATTTAATAATACTGTATTTGTTTTCTGAGTAACCTTCATACTCTTTTTCATAATGGCTGTATCAAATTATATTGAAACACAAACTCCTTTTTCTCCACATCCTTGCTAGCAGTTTTTATATCTTATCTTTCTGGAAATAGCTGTTCTAAAGGGTATGAGGTGATATGTCACTGTGGTTTTAATGTACATTTCTCTTGTGATTAGTGATTGATATGGTTTAGCTCTGTTCCCACCCAAATCTCATCTTGAATTGTAGTTCCCATAATCCCCACCTGTCATTAGAGGGACCTGGTGGGAAGTAATTGAATCTTGGGGGTGGATTTTTACCATGCTGTTCTTGTGACAGTGAATAAGTCTCATGAGATCTGATGGTTTTATAAAGGGCATTTCCCCTGCATAGGTTCTCCTGCACACCATCATGTAAGACATGCCTTTACTCCTCCTTCACCTTCTGCAGTGATCATCAGGCCTCCCCAGCTATGCGGAACTTTGAGTCCATTAAACATCATTTTCTTTATAAATTACCCATTATTGGGTATGTCTTTATTAGTAGTGTGAGAATAGATGAATACAGTGGTTATGAGCATTTTATCATATAGTGTATCTATTGTCTATTTGTTTTTCTTTTGAGAATGTCTACTTAGGTCCTTTGCCTATTTCTTACTCAGTTTCATATTTTCTCAATACTGAATTTCTTATATATTTTGGATATTAGCCGCTTTATCAGATGTGTAAATTACAAATATTTTCTCCCAATCAGTGGGTTTTCTTTTCATTCTTATTTCTTTTGCTGTGCAGATTATCAGTTTCATGTAATCCCATGTGTAATTAAATTAGACTTTTATTCCACATCGTATACAAAAAACAACCCAAAAAACATATATTTTTAGTAATAATGCAATTTAAGACATGAAATTAAGAAAATACGGAAGTCATTTAAAATCTTTTAAAAACAATATTAATGATTTTATGGCAATAAAATATTTATTTCATGACTCTATAAAAATATGTACTTTTTATAAATATGTATTACTTCATATAATGTACTTCATATTACTTTTTATATGCTTAATAAAAATATGACTGGAATTATTTTCATTATCTTTCAGCTTTTGAAGGAAAATATTTCTCATAATTAACTCAGAAAAATTAAGGTTTAAGATACCCTTTCAAATTTTAATCTACTTCCAAATATTTCCAATCTGTCATAAGTAGAAATAATCAAGGTTAAAGACAAGCATCATCTCTCCTAACTCAAAAGTATAATTCAGGTTATGAAGAAGACCCATTACAAATGAAATAAAAAAGATGTTTCCTGTCAAAAACAAAACAAAGCCACATTCTATTTGTTTATTTACAATTTACTTCTGATTTTTGGTATTTTCTTGATTTCCAAAACTAAAATTTATAGTTCAACGATCTATAGAGTTTGGTTTACAAAGTATTGGCAGAATTCATTCTCTGCTCAAAAGCTTAGTTTGTTATAATTGTATCTTGTTTCTGTCTATTAGCATTACTTACTGCGAAATGATTTCAAACATATGCAGCTGAAGTGTTCCCCATTTAGTCATTGACTTTACTTTTAATGTATTAATCAGTTTTTAAGACAGAAAAATAAGAGTGAAATACATAAGTAAAATATTACAAGCTAAATATTAAATTTGTAAATGGCAGTAATAGCTTAAACATATGGCTGTCTCAATAGATGAAGAAAAAGCACTTGACAAAATCTAGAACACATTTAATTTTAATACCCAGCAACGTAATAATATAAATTGATTTCCTTAACTTAAAGGGTAACAACTTCATACGTAGAGCTAACATTATGTTCAATGGTGAAAGACTAAATGGCTTTTGGTATCTACATCTACACATTGCTTTATGTATATGTGTGTATATATATATATGTATGTAATATATGAATCTATATTATTTTTCTCACATAAATAATGTGAAATCCACTGTGTATTTTATAGTTATAACACACCTTACACTGGACTTACTACAATGTATGTGACCAAAAGTGGTAGTGGTCGAGGCTATTCTGTGGCTATTATAGACAATATAAGCCTACTGCTTGGTAATATAATTTCATATATGTTATGTTTGGTGATGTAGAATATTAAAAATATATATATGTAAGAAAATTAATCAAATTATTATTTTATGTCCTCTGTGTAAATTTATTTCAATAAGAATATCTGTCTAATAAAGGCATGATGTAATTTGATCTATGTGATTTAAAAATATATGATTCTTATTTTACAGATAGCTCACCATCTCCCTATACCAGGCTTGCCATGGGAAAGATGAGGCACTGGATATTCACAAGGGAAGGAAAAGCAGCTGTCTCTAAATCTCTCTTTGTCTCAGGGTTTACAAATCCCCAACCCCACTTGCTTTGCACCACACTGTATAGATTGCATTTATTTGTTTCACTTGTAAATTCTCACCATGTCCAACCTTAAATATATCTTTAGATGCAGTCTAAAATATTCTTCAAATACAGCCACTGTTAAATGTTAAACATAACATTCTGTTTCATGGCACTTTTTTTGAAAATCAGATTCATTTTTCACTTACTTCCATAAACATAGTAAATATTGTAAGTATTCATTTCATACATTACCTATTGGCTAAATTAGAATAAATAATGTTTATTTGCTCTGACAAAGGAATTCATAATGAATATTTATAAAGTCAGATGTGATTTGGCAAAAAAAATTATCTATTTAATATGGCAGTAAAATCAAATTACCAAGGCAATAAATTAATTTTTGATTTCCTCATACAGACCAATTATGTGATATGTGTATCATAACTGTCACACTAAACTTATGCCACATAGACTATGTAGCAGACGTGTCATAAACAGTCAAAAGGAAAGTGTAACACAATAATCAAGTTTCCACAATGTTAATAAATCTTCATTTTTATGGAGAACAACTGAAAATTTCAAATTTAAGCAAAGCAAAGAAAAAATAGACATCTTCATTTACCAATTGTTTTGTTTGAATAGTTTCAAAATATGTAAAAATATCTTTAGTGAGGACCTTTAATTAATATAGCCCTTTGGTGTGTTTTTGTTTTGGATTTCATATTATCAAATGGAGGTTTGAAAATATTCTAAAGCATATATAATATTATCTATTTTAGAATATAAAATACTACAATTTGTTTTAAATTTCTACTCTGTCTTGAGGCTAAATGTAAATGTGTCATTTTCAAATTGTTTTATTTTTATCTTCCATATACATCTGCAAATAAAAATGTATTTTTTCCATACTAGACATTTCATTTTTCTACCTTAACGTTTTAGATTTTTCTTTGTACTTGGTGTAAATAAAATTCCTTTTGACTTGCTTTGTGTAATTTTCACTTAGAAAACACACTCAATTTGTCGTTTATAATGATTTTCTTCTATTTAGTTTTTGTTATAGTTAAGATTCATAGTTTTCCATAGGTAAAACTACTCTCCTCATTCCAATAATAAGTTTTCTTCCCCTAATTGATAAAAGTAACTTAAAAAGTTTATTACCCACCTTAATAAATATGTTTCCATTATTTCTATACAACACTTTGCCATATTTTATGACAATTGTATTTAGACATTTTCTATTCCTTGCATTCATTATTCAATTTTTTTTCACTTTTCTTTTTGTTCAAGTGATTTTTTTTTTCCTACCAAGTGCCATTTATTTGTGAATCCTCTACCAGAATCTAAGTAGTTTTCATCTAAAAGTGTCTTCAAATTAAGCATTTTTTTTTTTTTTACTGGAATGCTTGATCTCTCTCTAAATACATACACACAGACACATAAAATTTATAAATTTATAGAAATCTTCAATAATAGGGTATTTGTTGCCTTTTACTCACTGATTAAATACTGGATATATACAATGTTTAGATCCAATTAAAAACTAAATTTCATGAACTTAGTATGTATTTAGTTTTGTGGATATATCAACATATTCTACTCACTAAAGTAGTTCTATGTCAAGCTGAAATGAGTACACAAAAAGTTATGTCTAAAAATGCCTTGCCATCAGAGTTTTGTTTTAGAGCTTTTTTGTGTGTGTATTTAATCTTTGTATTTTGGGTTTTTTTTCTTTGAGATTTGTATTTGAATCTTCTACCACAAATTTTGGAGCATACTGCCACCCCAAGATATCAAGTTGGTGCAAAAGTAATTGTGTTTTTTGCCATTACTTTTAGTGGAAATTACTTTTGCATCAACCTAATACAATGAGGCCCTATCAGGGACAACCTTCCGATTATTTGTATTTTCAATCTTTTACTTGATTTAGAAACTCAGTTATTTGGGCATATACTCTGATCGAATTTAGGCAAGAATGACTCTGTTTGGTTGTCTGTTTCTTATAGAGCCAAATCTTTTAAATCCATGTGGTGACTATGGGGTGAAAGGACACAAGATACTGCAACATCATGCTTTCTCTTGATGTAGCATGTCTCCTCTGTTTGCTACCAATTGTTTTTTCTCCTCAATCTAGCTAGCTAATCATGTGTTTGGTGGACATTTCTCAATATGCAGACAAAAGAAGTTTTGTCTCTACTTTTTCCCTATAGGTATTTATACTAATGTATTATTTATTTTGGAAACAAAATTAATTCAAATTTGCAACTTAAAATATTTATTGATTACCTTACAGAGTGAAGACAGAACATGGTGGGCTTGATTTATATGCCCAAAGGCTAAAATCAGATTCAACTGTCCTGGGCTCTTTTTTGGAGACTATCAGGAAGAATTCACTTACCAGATTATTTAAATTATTGGCAAAATTAAGTTTTGTGTATTTGTAAGTCTCACATTCCTGTATACTTATTGGCTGATAATCTGTCTGTTCCTTAAGGTCATCTGCATTTCTTCTCAAGTGGCTCCTCCATCTTCAAACCACTAACAGAGCATTCAGTCTTTCTTATATTTTGAATCCTTCTATTTGCCCCTCTGCTTCTTCTGTTCTACCTCTAGCTGGGGAAAGTTCTCTGCTTTCAAGGGTACAGGTGATTAGATGAGGCCCACCTAGGTAGACCACCGTACTCTCCCTATTTTAAGGTATGTATCCTTAATCACATCTGAAAAGTCACTTGTGCCATTTGGGAAAACATATTCATTGGATCCATAAATGTGATAGGAGGTGAAAAATTAAAATCATAAATCATCAGGCTTTGAGGTAAGACAATTATAGATTACAAGCCTAGCTCATTTCTGTGTACTGTATAACATTAACTGTATTTTCTGGGCATGGTGGTATGCACCTGTATTCCCAGCTTTTTGGGAGGCTGAGGCAGAAGTATCCCTGGAACCCAGGACTTAGAGGTTACAGTGAGCTATGATTGCACCACTGCACTCCAGTCTGGATGACAGTAATGGACTTGGTCTCTAAATTAAAAAGTGAAGTATTAACTGTATTATAAAATATCTAATAAACTTTTTCTCCTTAGGATCTTTTTTATGTGATCTTGTGGTTTTGAACTTAATTCAATTCCAGTGTTTTTTTTCTTAATCTACTTATAGATGAAGCATTGTGCAGAAATATCTGTAAATTTTCTAGATAATGATGATATGGTTTGGCTGTGTCCCCACCCAAATCTCATCTTAATTGTAGTTCCCATAATCTTCACATGTCATGGGAGGAATATGGTGGGAGATAATTGAATCATGGGGGTGTTTACACTCATGCTATTCTCCTGAAAGTGAGTGAGTCCTCATGATACCAGTTTTATAATGGGCTTTCCCTGCATTGCTCCACACTTCTCTCTACTGCTGCCTTGTGAAGAAGGATGTGTTTGCTTCCCCATATGCTGTGATGTAAGTTTCCTGAGGCCTACCCAGCCATGTTGAACTGAGAATCAATTAAAAATATTTCCTTTATAAATTATCCAATCTTAGGTATTTTTTCATAGCAGTGAGAGAACACACTAATACATGTGGCTATCAAAGCTGATTTTTGTATCGTTTTCTCCTTTTAATGATGTGGACTGTGGTCCCTTTAACTGATTTTTTTAAATTTAATGATGGCATCAATTTGTGAGTAGCTTTTAACTATAGAGATACAGTTTTGTTTTTCAAAAAATTTACTAGACTCAGCACGAATACAAGGTGTTTTGAACAATAGAAGCTAGTAATTCAAAATGATATCTACAAGTCAACAAAGAACAACTTTCTTTCATAAACCTGACAATCATATGCATAAAAGAACAATTTGCTTATTAGCTGCTTTTCAAAGTCATTTGAAGACAGGAAAAGAAAAACTTTTGCATAGAAGTTTAAGCTAATATATTTAATTTTAAAATCTGAAATTAGTATTTCTAAAGTAACAGAATATATATTAAATAAAAATGGAATGAAAACAATTTAACCTACTTAAACATTTATGAAACAGGAGACTGTATAAACTTTTGAAAGAAAAATTTTAAAAGAAACATTATGTCAAAAATATTAAAATATTTTATAGTACAAATGAGAGATATGTGGGTAATGGTTATATTAAAAAGGCATTTAGAAATCACGAAAAATTCAATTTTACTCAGTTGACATAAAAATACAGGTCAAAGAACAGGAATTAGAGATAGATAAAAACCATGATAGAAAATGTTCAAAAATATTGCTAACCACAAATATGAAAATCAAAGAAACACTAGTATAACACTTTATACCCATCATATTGCCAAACATGGCACATGTGATATTTATTCCTTCTAGGGATCTGAATAAAAATTTATTCTTACATATTTTGTTAAGAATATGAATCATTCTATAATTTTAGAAAGCAATCAAATAACATCTGTTATAAGATATTGATTGATTGATATAAACATATAAGTTCTATAATGACATAGTATATATATATATATTTGCACATAACAGAATATTTGCATTTTTATAATAGGAAAAACCCCAAAATATAAACAATGTGAAAGCTTGTTAATAAAAACCATGGTTAAAAAACATAAAAATATACAAAATATAGGATGTTATGCATTCAGTAATAATGTTTGATTAGTGTATTATATAGACTCATATAGTAATATTTCCATTAAGGTTTAAAAAAGTAAGAAAAACAAGCTATAAACGAGCAGATAATACTATCTCTTTCCTGTATTTGGATATAGGTTCAGTACTTTAGATGAGCTTATATAACATTTTTACTACAGTATTCATAACTGAAGAAGATCACTGTTTTTAGATTTCATTTCTACAAATTTGTGAACTGATTTGGATGGGAGGTTGAAAAAAAGACCAGAAATATAATATTTATACACAATTCTTGTAGAAAGGGTTATAAAAACAAGATCAATATGTTACACAAACATTGACAAAAAGAGGAAAGGTCAGAATAACAACATTTTGTTTAACTTCTTTTAGGATACAATAGTGAATAGTAATAAGAAGATCTTAAGTTCTTTACTCTTCACCTTGAGGTCTTTCAAGCAAGATTAATTTATCTTTTCTATTGTCCTTTACAGTTCTTTTATGTTTTCTAACAGGTACTAACTTCAACATGAGCAAAAATATAATCAGATTTTCTAGCTTCTGACAATTTATCAAAGAAACAGTTGAGGTCTCTTATTATTTTGCAAGAAATACTATTTGAAATACAAAATATCTAAAAGTTAATAAAATTACTTTGCCAACTGTGTTTAAATAAGGATAATGGTATGAAAATTAGAAGCAGAATTCTACTTTTCTCTATTGACGTGAATGACAGAAATGTTAAGGATAAATGGGGTCAATCCAAAGATTAAAATAACAAAATAAAAAGCAGGATCAATTTTCTCTAGTTAAACAATAAATGATGTTTGAAATAGATCTTTGTAATTTATCCCTTTTTCTCCAAAAAATGGTGGAGCATGCTTTGATGTTGATATGATTTGACTGTGTCCCCACACAAATCTTATTTTGAATTGCAGTTCCCATAATTCCCACACTTGTGGGAAAAACCCAATGTGAGTTAATTGAATCATGGGGGACAATTTTCCCCCATGCTCTTCTTATGGTAGTGAATAAGTCTTTTTAGACCTGATTTTATATGGGGCTTCCCCTTTTGCTTCACTCTCATTTTCTCTTGTCTGCCACCATGTAAGATGTGCCTTTCACCTTCTGGCATGAATATGAGGCCCCACAGCCATGTGAACTGTGAGTCCATGAATCTTTTTTTTTCTTTAGAAATTACTCAGCCTTATGTATGTCTTTATCAACAGTGTTAAAACAGACTAATACAGTAAATTGTTACCGGGAGTAGAATGCTCCTATAAAGATTCCTGAAAATGTGGAAGCAACTTTGGCACTGGGTGACAGGCAGAGGTTGGAACAGTTTGGAGAACTCTGAAGAAGAGAGGGAAATGTGGGGAAGTTTGGAACTTCCTAGAGACATGTTGAATGGCTTTGACCAAAATGCTGATAAAGTAATGAACAATGGAATCCAGACTGAGGTGATTTCACATAAAGATAAGGAACTTGTTGGAAACTAGAGTAAAGATGACTCTTGCTATGTTTTAGCAAAGAGACTGAAGGAATTTTTCCCTGCCCTAGAAATTTGTGAAATTTTGAACTTGAGGGAGATACTTTAGGGTACCTGGCAGAAGAAATTTCTAAGCAGCAAAGCATTCAAGATATGACTTGGGTGCTGTAAAAGCATTTGGTTTTAAAAGGGAAACAGAGCATAAAAGTTCAAAAAATTTGCAGCCTGACAATTAATATAAAAGAAAAAAGCGTTTTCCAAGGAGAAATTCAAGTTGGCAGAAGAAATTGGCATAAGTAAGAAGAGTCATATATTAATCACCAAAATAATGGGGAAAATGTCTCCAGGGCATGCCAGAGATCATTGCAGCAGCCCTTCCTATCACAAGCCTGGAGACCTAGGGGAAAAACAAATGGTTTTGTGGGCAGGGTCCAGAGCCCCCCTGCTGTTTGCAGCCCAGGGACTTAATGCCCTGCATCCCTGCCACTCTAGTCATGGCTAAGAAGGGTCAAAGCACAGCTCAGGCCATTCCTTCAGGGGTTACAAGCCCAAAGCCTTGGCAGCTTCCATGTGGTTGTAAGCCTGTGAGTGCACAGAAGTCAAGAATTCAGGTTTGGGAACCTCAATCTAGATTTCAGAGGATGTATGGAAATGTCCAACTAGAGTTATGATGCAGGAGTGGAGGCCTCACCAAGAACCTTTGTTAGGGCAGTGCAGAAGGGAAATGTGAGGTTGAAGTCTCAATACAGAGCCCCTACTTGGGCACTACCTAGTGGAGCTGTGAGAAGAGGGCCACCACCCTTCAGACCCCAGAATGGTAGTTTCACCAACAGCTTGCACCATGCACCAGGAAAAGCCACAGTAACTCAATGTCGGCCTGTGAAATAGGCCAAAAGGGGGTCTGTACCCTGCAAAGCAAAAGAATCAGAGCAGCTCAAGGTGATGGCAACCCACCTCTTGCATCAGCATGATCTGAATGTGAGAATGAAATCAAAGGAGATAACTTTGGCTCTTTAAGACTTGACTGCCCGGCTGGATTTTTAACTTGCATGCAGACTGTAGGCCCCTGTTTGGGCCAATTTCTCAGATTTTGAATGGTTGTATTTACTCAATTCCTGTACTCCCATTGGATGTAGGAAGTCCCTAACTTGCTTTTGATTTTATGAGCTCATAAGAGGAAGAAAATTACTTTGTCTCAGATGAGACTTTAGGCTATAGACTTTAGAGTCAATGCTGAAATGAGTTAAGACTTTGTGGGACTTTTGAGAAGGCATGATTGGTTTTGAAATATGAGGACATAATATTTGTCAGAGATTAGGGCAGAATGATATGGTTTGTCTGTGTCCCCACCCAAATCTCATCTTGAATTGTAGCCCCCATAATTCCTATATGTTATGGAATGAACCTGTTGGGAGATAAATGAATCAGGGGCAGTTTTCCTCCATACTGTTCTCCTGGTAGTGAATAAGTCTCATGAGATCTGGTTTCATAAGGGGTTTCCTCTTTTACTTGGCTCTCATTCTCTCTTCTCTGCTGCCATGTAAGATGTGCCTTTCACCTTCTGCCATGGTTGTGAGGCCTCCCTATCCATGTGGAAATGTAAGCTTTTTAAACCTATTTTTTTAAATATAAATTACCCAATCTTTGGTATTTCTTTATCAGCAGCATGAAAACAGGCAAATACAGACAGCATGCTTCATCCACTAAGAAATAATGATATAGTATGTAGAGATTCACGCTGGGAAATACATCTAAGAAGCAACACAGGAGTTCACATAAAACCAAAAATAGCTTCAAGACCTGGGAAAAATACAGTGGGCAGTAGCCTATGTGGTGGATCCATCAAAAACAAACAAACAAACAAAAAAAAAACTGTGAGTGAATCCTCAGTGCATCAGAGGGGGAGAGAGTGTTTTTGAGACATACATTTCTCCTGGAAAGCCAGATAATCTAGACCACAGGAGAACTCCTTGACCCAACCAAGCCCTGAATCTTTTTGTTTGTTTGTTTTTGTTTGTTTGTTTGTTTTTTGACACAGAGTCTTGCTTGGTAGCCAGGCACCAGGCTGGAGTGCAGTGGAGGGATCTTGGATCACTGCAACCTCTGCCTCCTGGGTTCAAGCAATTCTCCTTCCTCAGCCTCTCAAGTACCTGGGACTACAGGCAGGCACCACCACACCTCAGCTAATTTTTACATTTTTTAGTAGAGACAGGATTTCCCCATGTTGGCCAGGATGGTCTAGATCTCTTGACTCCATGATCTGCCAGCCTCAGCCTCCTTAAATGCTGGGATTACAGGTGTGAGCCACCGTGCCCAGCTCAAGCCCTTAATCTTACTTGGGGAGCAGTAAAGAAACTGAGAAGGAGTGGCACTGTGACGTGCCCTACAGACACTTGCAGACCTGGGCACTGATAAAAGGAGGCCATTTGTAATCCTAACTCACAGTGGCTGCATGGGAACTCACCAGCCAGCAATGGCAGCAGTCAGGTGTTGGAAGAGTCTCAGGATGGGAACTTGTGATCTACTCTAAAGCAAAGGAGGAGGAGCCTTCACTAAGAGAGAAGTGTGGTGTGAGCTCAAGCCATGGGCACTGGATTTGGATAGCCCCAGTTCATGGGATTAGACCAGGAAAGGTTTAGCCTAAGAACAACAGTTTTGACTTAGGCAGCAAGTTTTATAGCCTGGGTGGTTTTGCTGTGTAAAACAAAAACTGCTTATGACTTAGCCAACTGTTCCAACGTGCAACCAGCATTGGGCCATGGAAGAGAGCCCCATCAGGGTGGAAGCATGAATGTGAACCAGATTCCACTACCACCTCCTAAGCTGTGGAGCCTGGAGTGTCATGATGGGTCTTTGGTATGGTAGCAGTTGCTCTGCTTCTGCTTGGAGCATTGCTCTAGGGGCCTGAGAATTGCCATCTGACTCCTCTTTAGACCAGTCCTTGTACAATCATTAGAGAACCTGAGTGCAGACTTTCCAATCACAACTCCGCCCAGCCTCACCCCTTTCTTCCTCCCAACTTGGAGGAGGAGCACTGGACTGAGACCACTGAGAGTTCCATGGCCCAAACCATTGCCTGGGATAGCTGAGTACCTCTGGTTAACATAGTTCAAGCACCACCTACGGGCACCCAATTGGTACACTGCTACTATAACTGCCATTTGAGATAGTCACCACACTAAAGCTCTATATCACCAGGGAGATCATACAGAGTTTACACCAGTAAAAACAGACAGAAGTCAAGAATGAGAAATCAGTAAGAAAATAGATATCTTTTTTAAAAAGCCAAGAAATCTTCTGAAAATTAAAAAAATAAAAACTATTTAAGGAATGACAAAATATAGTGGAATGCTTCGGTAATCAACTAGACCAAGTAGAAGAAGGAATCTCAGAATTTGAAGACAAGTCAGACGAAATACAGTTAGACAAAAGTTAATCAATCCAGTCACATAAAAATAAAGAATTTTTCTTTTTAAGGAATGAACACAGCAATCAAGAAGTATGGAACTATGGAAAATGACTGAACTTCTGAATTATGTGTATTTGAGAGGAAGTGGAAAAAAACAAAATGTCTAGACACCTATTTGAGAAAATAACTGAGGAACACTTTAGCAAGAGATTTAGACATCCCTATACAAGATGCCAGCAGAATCCAACAAATACATTACAAGAGGGGTCATACCACATCACACAGTCATAAAACTGTCTAAAGTCATCATGAAAGAAACATTTTAAAATTAACAATAGGGAAGCTTGTAGTCACCTGTAAAGGAGACCCCATCAGACTAACAGTGGAGCATCACAGCAGAAACCTTACAAGTAAGAATAGATTAGGATTCTATTTTCAAAGTGCTTAATGACAAAAAACTGCCAACCAGGAATTCTATTTTCTGTCACAACAAGCTTTATAAATAAGAAGAAATAAAGTATTTCCCAGAAAAGCAAATACTGAGGTAATTTATCACCTCTAGCTTGGACCTGCTAGAAATGTTCAAGGAGATTTAAATATGGAAATAAAACATCAATATTCACCATTATAAAAACACATGAAAGCATAAAATTCACAGGTTTTATAAAACAAATATACAAAAGAGGGAAAGAAATAAATAACATGAATACAGCAGGATATTACCAAACCACAAATACAAATAGAAGAAAAAAAAAAGAGAGAGAAATAGAATCTACACTACTAGATGACAATTAACATTATCATAGGAATAAAACCTCACATATCAATATTGACTTTGAATGTAAATTAATTAAATGGTTCACTTAAAATAATTAGAATAATGAAATTGATTTAAAAACATGAACCAACTACATGCTGCTTTCAAAAGTGCTCCTTACTGGTAAAGACACATAGACTGAAGGTAAAGGAGTATAAAATATATTTACACAAATGGAAAGTAAAAGTGAGCAGAAGTAGCTATATTTATACCAATAAAATAGGCTTTAAATCAACTACAATAAAAAAAGATGAAGATCATTATGTGATGGTAAAATGATCAATTCAACAAGAAGATATAACAATTCTAAACATATCTGCCCCGATACTAGAGCAACTAGATTACAAATCAGATTTTACTGTACCTAAAGAAAAACATAGACAGCAATACATAACATTGGGGGGGATTTCAACACCTCACTTGCAAGACTAGACAGATTGTCAACAGAGAAAATCAGTGAAGAAACGCTAAACTTAAATTGGACTTTAGATCAAATGGACCTAGCAAGACATTTAGAGTACATTCTACTCCAACAATCATAGAATATACATTCTTAGAATGAGCAAATAAAACACTCTCCAAAAGAGAAAATATGCTAAGCCACAAAAGAAGCTGCAATGAATTTTTAAAAATTGGATTCATATCAAGTATCTTCTTGGAGCACTTAGCTTAAGTACAATTCAGTGGCAGGAGAAACTGTTGAAACTTTACAAGTACATGAAAATTAAATAACGTGGTCTTGAATGATCTTTGAGTCAAGGAAGAAATTGTTAGAAATGTTTTAAAAATTGAAACAAACAAAAATGGAGACACAACATATCACAACCTATGGGATACAGCAAAAGCAGTGCTAAGATGCAAGAGTATAGTGTTAAATGTCTTCATCAAAGCATAGAAACCACAAATTGACAACCTGACATCACACCTCAGAGAGCTAGTAATAATAAGTAATCAAACCCAGAGCCAGGAGAATAAAAGACATAACAAAATCAGAGCAGAACTTAATGAGATTGAGAATAACAACAACAAATAGATACATAGAATCAACAAAAAGCTACATAGAATAAACAAAAGGAAAAACTCGTTCTTTGAAATGATAAATTCAACTGATATACTGCTAGCTAGATTAATCAAGCACAAAAGACAAGATTCAAATCAGCACAATAAAAAATAAATATGAGATATAACTGATACTACAGAAAGACAAAAGGTCATCAGAGACTACTATAAAAATTTATGTGTGTACAATCTAGAATACCTAAAGGAAATGGATAAATTCCTGAAAACTTACAAACTCCTAAGCTTAGCAAGAAAGAAATAGAAATCTTGAACCAACAAATAATGAGTTATGAAATTGAATTAGCAATAAAAATTTTCTAATGAAAACAACAATAACAAAACCTAGGAATAGATGAATTTGCAGCAAAATTCTGCACAAGTCAGATTCACATCCAAAGTTTATCAGATATACAAGGAAGAACAGGTGCAATTCCTACTTAAGCTCTTCCAGAAAATTAAGAAGGAATCCTCCTAACAGGTTCTATGAAGCCATTATCACCACGATACCAAAGCCAGACTAGACCACAACAATAAAAGAAAACTAAAAGCATATGACCATCTCAATAGATTCAGAAAAGGCATCTGATAAAATTCAACATCATTTTATGATAAAAATCCCCAACTAACCCAGGGTTGAAGGAATATACCTGAAAATATTATTCGCCATTTGTAACAAACCCACTCCCAATATCCTAATGAATAGAGAAAATTTGAAAGCATTCATACTAAAAACTAAAATGTGAAAGGGATGACCTCTTTCACCACTTGTATTCAGCAAAGTACTGGGAGGCCTAGACAGAGCAACCAGAAAGAAAATAAATCATCCAAATTGGTAAAGAGAAAGTCGAATAATCTTTGTCTGCTGATAACATGATCTTATACCTAGAAAACCCCAAAGACTCCTCTGAAAGACTCCTATCTTTGATAAGAGATTTCAGTAAAGTTTCAGGATACAAAATCAATGTAAAAAAATCAGTAGAATTTTTACAGCAATAACAATCAAAATGAGAGCCAAATCAAGAAGTTAATATTATTTGTAATTAAGGATACATTTAATAAAGGAGGTAAAGAATCTCTACAAGAAAAACTACAAAACACTGATGAAGAAATTGTAGATGGGCTGGACACGGTGGCTCATGCCTCTAATTCCAGCACTTTGGGAGGCCAAGACAGGTGGATCACTTGAGGTCAGGAGTTAGAGACCTTGTCTCTACTAAACAAGGTGAAACCCTGTCTCTTCTAAAAATATAAAAATTATCCTGGCATGGTGATTGGCACCTGTAATCCCAGCTACAAGTGATCACTTTCATTCAGGAGGAGGAGGCGGCAGTGAACCAAGATTGGATGACTGCACTCCAGCCTGGGTGACAGAGTGAGTATCCATTCCCCCCCCCAAAAAAAATAACAAATAAATTGTTGATGGCATAAATAAATTGAAAATCATCTTGTACTCCTGGATAAGAAGAATCATTATGATTTAAATGAATATACCATCACAATCTACAGATTCAGTATAATTCTTATCAAAATGTCAACATTATTTTTCACAAAAGTGGAAAAAAACCTAAAATTAATATGGAACCAAAAAAGAGCCTGAATAGCCAAAGCAATCTTAACCTAATAATAATAATAACTAGAGGCATCTTATCATCTGACTTCAAATTATATGACAAGGCACAACTGAAGACTAGGTGTGGTGAATCATGTCTGTAATCCTAACACTTTGGGAGGACAATGAAGGAAGACTGTTTGAGGCTATGAGTTCAAGACAAGCCTTGAAAACATAGCAAGATCCTATTTCTACAAAAAACGGAAAAAATACTTGAATGTGGTGGTGTGTGCCAGTAGTCATAGCTACTTGGATGGCTGAGGGAGGTTAACTTGAGCCCAGACGTTCAAGGCTTCAGTGAGCTATGATTGTACTGATGCACTCAAGCCTGGGTGACATTGTGAGACCCTGTCAAAAGGAACAAACAAACAAACAAACAAACAAAAAGCTGCAAAGATCACTGGAACTGAATAGAGAAACCAGAAATAAAACCACATACCTATAGTCAACTAAACTTTATTTTATTTTTTTATTATTGTCATACTTTTTTTTATTTTGTGTCTTCCTTCCAAGTGTTAATATCTTTATTTTATTTTGTGTATTTTTTAAAAATGAATTTTATTGTGTATATTTGAGGTTTATGTCATTATGTTTTCAGACACATATAGATAGTAAAATGATTACTATAATGAAATAAATTAACATATCTATCATCTCACATAGTGACTTTCTTGTGTGTGACAAGAGTAACTAAAATCTGCTTATTAATATTGAACAGAAATCCCAAATACCATGCAATTTTACTCTGTCATTTATCTGTAACAAGGTCAAACTTTTTTTTTTTGAAAGAGAGAGAATGAACGAAAGAAAGAAAGAAAGAAAGAAAGAAAGAAAGAAAGAAAGAAGGAAAGAAAGAAAAACGAAAAGAAAGAAAGAGAGAAAGAAAGAAAAAAAGAATGAAACAGAGAAAGAAAGAGGAAGAGAAAAAGGGAGAGAGAACAGGAATCTTGCTCTATTGCCCAGGCTAGAATGCAGTCTAAAAATAGGTATTAAAAACCTATTTTACGCCAATAATTGTGCTTAACAGTGGAGACAGGAAGGAGTAAGGGAGGAAAATAACAAACCAGCAGCCAATCAATATTTCATTTAAACCTGTGAAATGCTATGCAATTGCTGAGGAGTAATTTACTTCCAATTATGTGATCACTTTTAGAATAGGTGTGATGTGATACTGAGAAGAATGTATGTTTCGTGGATTTGGGATGGAGAGTTCTGTAAATGTTTATTAAGTTTTCTTGTTCCAGGTCTGAGTTCAAGTCCTGGATATCCTTGTTAATGACAATGTGGTGTTAAAGTCTCCCACTATTATTGTGTGGGAGTCTAAGTCTCTTTGTAAGTCATTAAGAACTTGCCTTATGTATCTGGGTGCTTCTGTATTGGGTGCATATATATTTAGGATCATTAGCTGTTCTTGATGTATTGAACCTTTTACCATTATGTAATGTCCTTCTTTGTCTCTTTTGATCTTTGTTGCTTTAAAGTCTATTTTATCAGAAAGGAGAATTGCAACTCCTGCTTTTTTTTTGCTCTCCATTTGGTTGGGAAATCTTCCTCCATCCCTTTGTTTTGAGTCTTTGTGTATCCTTGCATGTGAGATGGGTCTGGATGCAGCATACTGATGGGTTTTGGCTTTTTATCCAATTTGCCTGTCTGTGTCTTTTGGTTGGGGAATTTAGTCCATTTATGTTTAGGGTTAATATTGTTATGTGTGAATTTGATACCGCCATTTTGATGCTAGCTGGCTGTTTTGCCCATTAGTTGTTGCAGATTCTTCATTGTGTTGATGCTCTTTACCATTTGGTATATTTTTGGAGTGGCTGGTACTGGTTGTTCTTTTCTATGTGTAGTGCCTCTTTCAGGAGCTCTTGTAAAGCAGGCCTGGTGGTGATGAAATCTCTGAGTACTTGCTTGTTCGCAAACGATTTTATTTTTCCTTCACTTATGAAGCTTAGTTTGGCAGGATATGAAATTCTGGGTTGAAAATTCTTTTCTTTAAGGATGTTAAATATTGCCTCCCACTCTCTTCTGGCTTGTAGAGTTTCTGCTGAGAGATCTGCTGTTAGTCTGATAGGCTTCCCTTTGTGGGTAACCTGACCTTTCTCTCTGGCTGTCCTTAGTATTTTCTCCTTCATTTCAACCCTCATGTATCTAACGATTATGTGTCTTGGGGTTGGTCTTCTTGAAAAATATCTTTGTGGTGTTCTCTGTATTACCTGGAGTTGAGTATTGTCCTGTCTTACTAGATTGGGAAAGTTTTCCAGGATAATATCCTGAAGAATATTTTCCAGCTTGGATTCATTCTCTTCGTCACATTCAGGTAAACCTATCAAACGTAAATTAGGTCTTTTCACATAGTCCCATATTTCTTGGAGACTTTACTCATTCCTTTTTACCCTTTTTTCTCTAATCTTGTCTTCTCATTTTATTTCATTGAGTTGGCCTTTAACCTCTGATATCTTTTCTTCTGCTTGATCAATTCGACTGTTGAAACTTGTGCCTACTTCGCGAAGTTCTCATATTGTGTTGTTCAGCTCCATTAATTCACTTATATTCCTCTCTAAATTGTCTATTCTCATTAGCATATTGTCAAACCTTTTTTCAAGGTTGTTCATTTCTTCGCATTGGGTTAGAACATGTTCTTTTAGCTCACAGAAGTTTCTTATTATCCACCTTCTGAAGCCTGATTCTGTCAATTCATCACACTCATTCTCCATCAGGCCTTGTTTCCTTGCTGATGAGGAGCTGTGATCCCCTGTAGGAGGAGAGGCATTCTGATTTCAGGTGTTTCCAGCCTTTTTATGCTGGTTTCTTCCCATCTTTGTGGATTTATCCACCTGTCATCTTTGTAATTGCTGACTTTCAGATTGGGTCTCTGAGTGGACATCCAGCTTATTGGTGATGAAGTTTTTTCTATTTCTTAGTTTTCCTTCAGTGGATGCCCCATTCTCTCCCAGGTGTTTCAGTCACCTGTTGAAAGGGTACTGGAAACTGTGTAATTTCCCTTGTGGTGACCCACTTCACTGGCTGAAACAGTGGCATTGAGATTCGTGGTGCTTTTTTGTCTGGGAATCTCCTGGTCTGGCTCCCTGTTTCAGTCCCTTTTTCAATCAGCTGAATGGGTGACTCTGCCTTCCCAGAGCTCCAAACACCAACTAAAAGGGCACCCAGTCCCATATACTCTGCACTGAGAACTGCTGCACCGGAGTGCCGGCAAAACAGCCACGCCGGACAAAAGAGTCACACTGACAACCTGTGGGTCTCCTCCGCTAGGAAACTCCTGGTCCGTGGGTAACAAAAGTTCATCTGGGAGTGTGGCATCCACTCACTCTCTGTGCTGTCACTGAGAGCTGCAATCCTGGGCTGCTGCTAATCAGCCATCTTGGATCTCTCTCCATCAACTAAACTTTAAATTCAACAGAAACATACACTGAGGAAAGGACACCCTTTCAAATAAATGGTATAGGGAAAATAGAATAGTGATATGCAGAAGAGTGAAATTGAGTCCCATGTCTTACCATAAACATAAATCATCTCAAGGTAGATTAAAGACTTAAATGTGAGACCTGAACATATAAAAATAATAGAAGAAAATATAGGGAAAAAACTTTCTGGACATTGGCCTAAGTAACAGATTCATGACTAAGACTTCAAAAGCAAATGTAACAAAAGCAAAACATAGACAAGTGAGACTGAATTCAATTAAACAGCTAAATGCACAGCAAATAAATAATCAATAGAATGGACAAACAACCTGCAGAATTGGAAAAAAATATTTGCAAACTAAGCATCAGATAAGGGACTAATTTCCAGAATATACAAGGGACTTAAAAACTCAAAAATAACAACAAAATATAAATAACCCTATTAAAAAGTGGACAAAGGACATGACCATTTTTCAAAAGAATGCCCATGAATAGCCAAGAAACATATGAAAAATGCTCAACATCACTATTCATCAGAGGATTCAAATTGAACCCACAATGATATATCATCTTACACCAGTCAGAATGGCTGTTATTAAAAAGTCAAAAACAGATGTTGGTGAAGATACAGAGAAATGGAAATTTGTATATACTGTTGGTGTAAAGTTAAATTAGTGCAAACTCTGTGGAAGCAATATGGCAATTTCTCAAAGATTAAAAACAGAACTAATATTCCATCCCTCAATCCCACTATTGTGTATCTACCCAAAGGAAAGTAAATCATTATAATAAAAAGATACCTTCATTTGTATGTTTATCACAGGAGTATTCACAATAGTAAAGATATGCAGTCAACCTAAGTGTCCATCAAGGATGACTGGATAATGAAAAAGTGGTATTATATACAATGGAATACAATTTAGCCATATAAAAGAATGAAATCATGTCTTTTGCAGCAACATGGACAGAACTAGAGGCTGTTATCTTGAGTGAAGTAACCTAGAAACAGAAAATCAAATGCCACATGTTCTCACTTATAAGTGGGAGCAAAAAAGTACATACACATGAACAGAGAGTGTGGAATAACAGACACTGGAGATTCAGAAGGGTTGGAAATTGGGAGGGGATTAGGAATAAAAAATTACTTAAAGGGTACAAAGTACATTTTAAGGTGATGGTTACACTAACACTCTAGACTTCCCCACTAAGCAATATATCCATGTAACAAAACTGCACTAGTACCTCTTAAGTGTATACAAATAAAAAATTATGGTTTGGGCCAAACTTTTTTTTTAACTTGTATAGCACACTATTGCCAAAGTTGGGGACAAAACTTGGTATAACATTCCTGGAGAAAATATTAGCAATATATGTAAAACTTAAAATCATTAACTGTCAGTTTCATTGCTAGGAATTCAGCATTAGACAATAAATTGTTAAAGAAGTGAGCTAAGATTTTTACTTACAAAAATTTTCATAATTTATTTATGATTTTAAAAATCTTATAAATGTGATAAAAATTATTGTTCTTCTGTAAAAGAAGTTTAAAAGTAATTGTAGAAAACATCTAAACAATATGCATAAATACCATAAGATAAAGCAAAATACAGATAACTATTTTATTTCAGCCCATGTGTACATGTGTAGAATAAAACTAAAAATTATGTGGTGATCCACACTTGTCTTCAAGTGCAGGAAGAATCTTTCTCTTGCTTCTTAGATTTTTTTTATATATCTTTTTCAAGGAATGCATATTATTGAAGAAATTGTCCAAGTGCTATTTGTAGAAAATAAAAATTCATATTTGTACAAAATAAAAATTCATATTTGATATCTAAAATCAAAATTCTTTGCATCAAAAGTCTGTTTTGTGTGATTTTTTTTTCTTGTCCTGTGATGTCCTTTTCCTGATGTTTAAAGTGGCTGTGGCTAGCAGTTTCTTACCTTTGATAAGCTTTTCCTTTTGGACTAGTTGATGCATAGTGAATGATTTCTTTCAGTTTATCTCACATTAAGGTATAAGATTTCCTTGTGTGATTTAAAAAGCCATAAACTTTATAAACTTAAGAATTACTTCCCCATTAAAGGATGAAACACAGCAGGATAGTACTGTAAGCCCAGGGAATGCCTTAGTCATTGAATTGAAATGGAATACTCCCCCAAAGTGATTTTTAAAATGTCATAATCTTTTCAATATGATGAACTGAACAGGCTTAGGGAGATCAAGGTAAAAGCCAGTTTGGAGGCTAAAAGGTGCAATCATCACAATTTGAACTTTTAATCTGAAAGACCTTCAATTTCCTCTCCCATTGGCTTCTACAGGATAGCTGAACTGTAGGATTCACTTAATTCCAGCTCAACTATTTGAAGGTATCCTGAAAGCACTGTAAAGTAAAAGGGATCATGAGAGAAGCAAAGAGATTTAGGTATTCAAAATCTTCCAATGCCAGCATCACAGATTGTAACTTTTAAGCATCTTCATTCTTCAAATATAAGCAAAGTCCTCTTTAGATTATTGCCAATAAAGATATAAATGTCAAAATATGCTAGTACTTAGTGGACTGCTATAATTGATGGGAGGTGGATAAGGTTGATTTGACAGATGTATAAAATTATAGTGAATCTTTGTGATCTTTGCAAGGACAGTGTGCAACTACTATAACTGTGACCCGGAATCCTTTCATTAGAACTGTAAACTTAGCAAGTCAAATAAAATAATGAAAAAAAAAACTACAAGCTTTTCTGGGGACATAGATTAAGGATCAATGCACAAATCTCAGAAAATTACAATAGGCTGTGTGACTGACAGGTATACCCTGCTTCAAAGAATTGGTAAGAGCTCCCTTGAAAGCATACAACCTGCAGACAAAGATAGAAAGGGATTTCGCCACATTGTGGGGAAATGGAGTGTCAACCACATTGTTAAAACTTGGGAAAATTAGCAAAGCACATCTGTCTGGTTAAGATAAAGTTCTGTGCTTCAAAATTAGAAGACTGTGCCAATGAAAGATGAAATATGAAAAATGTCATTTGGACAAAAGGAAAAATAGATTACAGAGAACACTTGCTTTAAATAAAAATGCCTATATTTATGGCATTACTTTAACAATTTTTATACAAATTAGTTAAAATTCTTTTTTAAATTTTAGAGAAGTCGATACACTGTGTAATTTGAATTTCTATATATCTTAGAGAATACACAGTAGTACAACATGGATCCTATCTAGGTAATTCTATTTAAGAATATGTACCCCTGTAATCCCAGAACTTTGGGAGGCCGAGGCTGGTGGATCACAAGGTCAAGAGATCGAGACCATCCTGGTCAACATGGTGAAACCCTGTCTCTACTAAAAATACAAAAAATTAGCTGAGCATGGTGGCTCATGCCTGTAATCCCAGCTACTCAGGAGGCTGAGGCAGGAGAATTGCCTGAACACAGGAGGCAGAGGTGGCAGTGAGCCGAGATCACGCCATTGCACTCCAGCCTGGGTAACAAGAGTGAAACTCCATCTCAAAAATAAATAAATAAATAAATAAATAAATAAATAAATAAATAAATAAATAAATAATATATAGCCTATTAATTCTAGGACTAAACCTCCAAAATAAAGCAATATGAAAAGTTTACTTTTATATACTCTTTTAAATTCTGCAAAGATGTTATTTATTTCTTATGGCAAACTTATGAGATAACTATTACTTATTTTTCTGTTTTATAAATTAGTAATATAGGCCAAGAGACTTTAACTAACCTGCTGTCATAAATGTAGTTAAATGGGAGAGTGAAATCCAGGTAGTATAATTTTCACTGCCTACATGCTTAATCAACATGCTAGGGTTCCTCCCCTGAGCATATTAAAGCCCATCTTCACTCCGCTGAAATCAGTATTCACCATCATCATATTTTAGTCAGGAGAGCAAAAACTGCCTTCTTAAAAACTGTAGAACTTTCACTTTTATACTGTCTAGTACATGCAGGTGTCATTTTTTACAATATCCAATGACTATATTGCTTGTACAATGTTTCTAACTACACAGTAGCACATACAAGCACACCCATCACACACATACATACATGTACAATGTCCTTCCTAATATTTTTACATGTAGTTCTTTTCTTTTAATATATTTTATTGCATTTTAGGTTCTGTGGTACATGTGCAGAACATGCAGGATTGTTGCAAGGGACATATATGGAAATGTGGTTTGCTACATCCATCCCCCTTTCACTTATATTGGGCATTTCTCCCCATGTTATTCCTCCCCAACTTCCCTATCCCACAGTGTCCCTCCCCTATTCCTCTTCAGCAGACCCCATTGTGTGATGCTCCCCTCCCTGTGTACATGTGTTCTCATTGTTCGACACCCACCTATGAATGAGAACATGTGGTGTTTGATTTTCTGTTCTTGTGTCAGTTTGCTGAGAATGATGGTTTCCAGATTCACCCATGTCCCTGAAGAACATGAACTCATCTTTTTTTTTTTTATGGCTACATAATATTCCATGGTATATATGTGCCACATTTTCCTTGTTCAGTCTATCATCAATGGGCATTTGGGTTGGCTCTAGGTCTTTGTTATTGTAAATAGTGCCACAATGAACATGCATGTGCATGTGTCTTTATAGTAGAATGGTTTATAATCCTTTGGATATAAACCCAGTAATGGGATTGCTGGGTTAAATGGAATTTCTATTTCTAGGTCCTTGAGGAATCACCACACTGTTTTCCGCAATGGTTGAACTAATTTGCACTCCCACCAACAGTGTAAAAATATTCCTATTTCTTCACATCCTCTACAGCATCTGTTGTGTCCAGATTTTTTAATGATTGCCAATCTAACTGGGGTGAGATGGTATCTCAAATTGGTTTTGATTTTCATTTCTCTAATGACCAGTGATGATGAGCATATTTTCATGTTTGTTGGCCTCATATATGTCTGCTTTTGAAAAGTGTCTGTTCATGTCCTTCACCCACTTTTGATTGGGTTTGTTTTTTCTTAAAAATCTATTTCAGTTCTTTGTAGATTCTGGGTATTAGCCCTTAGTCAGATGAGTAGATTGCAAAAATTTTTTCCCATTCTGTTGGTTGCCAGGTCACTCTAATGATTGTTTCTTTTGCTGTACAGAAGTCTGAAGTTAATTAGATCTCATTTGTCTATTGCTGTACAGAAGTCTGAAGTTAATTAGATCTCATTTGTCTATTTTGGCTTTTGTTGCCAATGCGTTTGGTGTTTTAGTCATGAAGTCCTTGCCTATGCTTGTGTCCTGAATGGTTTTCCTAGGTTTTCTTCTAGGGTTTCTATAGTGTTAGGTCTTATGTTTAAGTCTTTAATACATCTGGAGTTAATTTTCATTTAAGGTGTCAGGATGGGATCCAGTTTCTGCTTTCTGCACATGGCTAGCCAGTTCTCCCAATACTATTTATTAAACAGAAAATCCTTTACCCCTTGCTTGTTTTTGTCATGTTTGTCAAAGATCAGATGGTTGTAGATGTGTACCATTGCCTCCGAGGCATCCATTTTGTTTTATTGGTCTATATCTCTGTTTTGATACTGGTAACATGCTGTTTTGATACTGGTAACATGCTGTTTTGATTACTGTAGCCTTGTAGTATAGTTTGAAGTCAGGTAGCATGATGCCTCCAGCCTTTTTCTTCTTGCTTAGGATTGTCTTGACTTTGAAGCTCTCTTTTGGTTCCATATGAAGTTTAAGGTGTTTTTCCTTCCATTTCTGTGAAAAGGGATATAGGTAGCATTGAATCTGTAAATTACTTTGTGCAGTATGGCCATTTTCAAAATATTGATTCTTCCTAACCATAAGCATGGAATGTTTTTCCATCTGTTTGTGTCTTCTCTTATTTCCTTGAGCAGTGGTTTGTTCTCCTTGTAGAGGTCCTTTACAATCTTTATTAGTTGTATTCCTAGGTATTTTATTCTCTTTGTAGCAATTGTGAATGGGAGTTCACTCTTGATTTGGCTCTCCTTTAGTCTGTTAATGTTGGTGTATAGGAATGCTTGTAATTTCTGCACATTGATTTCATATCCTGAGACTTTGCTGAAGTTGCTTATCAGTTTCAGGAGATTTTGCCCTAAGATGATGGGGTCTTGTAAATATAGAATCATGTCATGTGCAAATAGAGACAATTTGACTTCCTCTTTTCCTAATTGAATACCATTTATTTCTTTTGCTTGCCTGATTGCTCTTGCTAGAAGTTCCAATACTATACTGAATAGGAGTGGTGAGAGAGGGCATCCTTGTCTACAGCCAGATTTCAAAGGGAATGCATCCAGTTTTTGCCCATTCAGTATGATATTTGCTGTGAGTTTGTCATAAATAGCTTTTATTATTTTGAGATACATTCAATTGGAACCTAGTTTATTCACAGTTTTTAGCATAAAAGGCTGTTGAATTTTGTGGAAGGCCTTATCTGCTTCTATTGAGATAATCATGTGGTTTTTGTCTTTCAATGTGTAGAAACTAATTCAGAACCACACAACATTCTGGAAACTAAACAACTGGCTCTTGAATGTTGACAGGATAAACAATAAGACGAGGGCAGAATTAAAGATATTCTTTGAAACCAACAAGAATGAAGATACAAGGTACCAGAATCTCTGGCACACATTTAAAGCAATGTCTAGAGCAAAATATTTAGGAATAAATGCCCACATGAGAAGCAAGGAAAGATCTAAAATTGACACAGTATCATCAAAATTGGAAGAGCTAGAGGAGCAAGATCATAAAAACTCAAAAGCTAGAAGAAGACAAGAAATAACTAAGATCAGAGCAGAACTGAAGGAGATAGAGACAAAAAAAAAACCCTTAAAAATCAATAAATTCAGGAGCTGGTTTTTTGATAAGATCAACAAAATAGATGGACAGCTAGTCAGATTAATAAAAAAGAAAAGAGAGAAGAATTAAATAGATGCAGTAAGAAACAATAAAGGGGATATCACCAGCAATTCTTCAGAAATACTAACTACCATCAGAGATTACTACAAACAAATCTATGCACACAAACCAGTATACCTGGAAGAAATGGATGAATTCCTGGACACTTGCACCCTCCAAAGCCTATACTAGAAAGAATTTGAAACCCTGAGTAGACCAATAATAAGGGCTGAAGTCAAGGCAGCAATTAATAACCTACCAACCAAAAAAAGCCCACATCCAGATGGGTTCACATTCCAATTCTACCAGACATACAAAGATGAGCTGGTACCACTCCTTCTGAAACTATTCCAAACACTCCAAAAAGAGGAAATCTTTTCCAAATCATTTTATGAGACCAACATCATCCTGATATCAAACCCCAACAGAGACTCAACAAAATATGAAAACTTCAGGACAATATCCATGATGAACATAGATGCAAAAATCTTCAATAAAATACTGGGAAAACAATTGCAACAGCACATTAAAAAGCTTATCCATTATGATCAAATAGGCTTCATCCCTGGGATGCAAGGCTGGTTCAACATTAGCAAGTCTATAAACATAATCTGTCACATGTAGTTCTTTTATCTAGTTTAATGGCTCACTGGTTCTCAGAGCACATAAGAAATACATGGAGGACTTTGTTATAAAACACAGATTTATACCCAGAATCTCAGAGTCAGTAAATGTGAAGCAGATAAGCATTTGCATTTCCAACAGGTTTCCACTTGTGCTGGTGTAGGTATTATACTGACCAGTGCTCTAGCAGAAAAACTCACCAAACCCTATCTTTCTCCAAGCACATTCAAGATTTTCTCATTAGTTCTGAATTTCCATTCCTGTGAATTCTCACTCTCTGAAACTGTCCCTTTTCATTTACTGAGAAAGTCACTGAAAACAAACCCAAGTAGCATTTATCAGACAATGGAGTTCGAGCTTGTTATTTTTGGCTTCAGCCAAATAGTACATGAAACAATTAGTATTTAACATGGTCTCATGAATTTTTAAGTGAGTTCATGATGCCTCTAATATCATGAGATTATCAATGTTCTTGATCTGTTTTTATGAAGGGCACATTCATTTTCTGACTATTACCTTTTAAATGCATGCTCTATTTATTTTACATACTTTATAGTCATGTAATATTCACTGTTTCTTTTTTTCTTTATTTCTGCCATATGTTGTTTTTATCTTTGTTTGCTTATTATATAATTTTGAGGGAAATAGCTATAAAGAAGCAGCCAACAATAAAAAGGACAGATGGGAAGGTGAAAGGTAATATGATCCATAATCCATTAAATACTAAGTGGATGATATAGACAACAGTAGTAATCTGATACCCAATGAGGTATTATATATATGCTGATGTTTAAATTCAATTAAAATTTCATTAACACAAACAAAAGAAGAAAGTTTGAAAATAGGCTTATGAAGTTGGTACAAACAAACCTTAAATATGATTCCACTAGTTTCTACAGAGCTTCTGAAACTGGATTCTGGAGAGGTATATATTTGTTAACACAAAAAGTATAATATTGGGGTGCAAATTTAACTGTAAGAGGATAAAACTGAACTGTAGGAGTTACTTTGTTTTACAGAAAATTAAATCTCAAAAACATATTTTTAACAACGTGGAAAGAGCGGACTCAGGTGAAGAAGGATGTCCTATTTTGCTAATATGCCAAATTGCATCTTTCCTCTGGCCTGGACTGCTGAGGGCACAGGACTGTTATAACCCAGCAAGTACAAATAAATCCGTTTGAAAAAGCAAACAAATAAAATGAAAAACAAGGGAAATTACTAAAAAGAGATAAAATGGTTTAATATTACTAAAATATAAACTGTATTTAAATGACATAGGAAAACAACGTATAATAGAAAAATAAATGTTTTAGGACATAAAAATGGCAACTTCTCAAAGAAAAAATATGAATATTTTAAAACCCTAGTAGTTATGGATATGATATTTCACACGTATCTAATAGTGAAAAAGTAAAACACTATGTATTCTCATACTCCCAGAGGTTGAAAACTGTTCTGTATTAATATTACAGACACACCATCATCCCTTAGGTGCTGGAAAGAAGTGTCTTTTTTGAAGTTGTTCTGAAGTACTCATTTCAACAGTCATTTGTGAAAAAGAAAATATTTGCTTTTGTAATTCATTTGAGATGTATTGTCAGTTCTCACTATTCATGGATCTTGTATTTGCAAACTTGCCTACTTGCTAAAATTTATTTTTAAACTTCATCTCAATTGTTACAGTGCTTTCACAGTCATTTGTGGACATGTGCAGGGTGGCAAAACATCCTAGCTCCCCAAAGGGCATGTTCCCTGCTGAAGTCAAATAGGCTGACGCTCTGCCTTCTTATTTCAGCTCTTATAGCATAAACAGTGTCCTTCTTGCAGTCTATTTATTACTACTTTCTTTACAACTTTGTGTGGGTTTTTGATGATTTTGTTTATTAACATGACCACCAGACATAGGGCATAAGTTCTGTCTAGTGAACCTAAGCATGAGAAGGCTGTGATATCCCTGCCAGAGAAAACAAGTGTGTTCAATAAACTTCATTCAGACATAAGTGACAATGCTATTGGCCATAAGTTCAATATGAATGAAACAACAAATATGCATTAGATAAGACCTCTTTAAAGAGAAACACACATAAAAGAAGGTTATGTATTGATCAGTTGACTAAATATTTTGACTAGAGGCTCAGAGGAACCTAACTCTGCATTTCTATATTGGCTAATTCAGTGTTTGCAGCAACATTATAGAAAATAACTACCACGAATAAAGGGAACCAATTGTATCTCTATTGTTGTCACTCTCTTATTTTCCTCCAATAGTCTCCTCATTGTTTTCATGTTTACAAAGTTCTCTATTTCGCTTTTGTAACCATATTATATTTTCTCCTTGTAAAAGTCACATGAAAGCCAAACAAAATTAGGCCAGGTGCAGTGGCTCACATCTGCAATCTGAGCACTTTGGGAGGCTGAGGCAGGTGAAACACCTGAGGTCAAGAGTTTGAGACCAGCCTGGCCAACATGGTGAAACCTCATCTCTACTAAAAATGCAAAAATTAGTCAGGCATGGTGGCGGGCACCTGTAGTGCCAGCTAGAGGAGACTGAGGCAGGAGAATCTCTTCAACTCAAGAGGCGGAGGTTGCAGTGAGCCAAGATCACACCACTGCACTATAGCCTGGGTGACAAGTGTGAGACTCATCTCAAAAAAACAAAAAACAAGACCAAACAAAATTATCAAGAATGAAACAATAGAATGCTCAGTATAATTGTTGTCCAGTTGTATAATGTGCAGCCTGATACCGCAATAATTTCTTGGAGAGCCTTAATCACAAGATATGATATGGGTTTAACAACAGGATGCTGGCTATACTCAGAAGGTCATTAAGAACTAGACTAGCATACTAACTAAATGCCTGACCATTACCACATAAAACATAAGAGAGAACTCAGCCTGAGTCTTGACAAATAACATTTTAAGGTCACTACAAGGATTTCATCTATTTTTTCTTATTCTTTAATTCAGGGAATTAAATCTAAAGAACTGCAGAGATAGCACTACCATTCCTTTTCAAACCATATTTGATATGACCTGAATCATTGTGATGCCCATGAGGTATTATCATTTTCATGATAAAATTATTGTTCACATCAGAGCTCTGTAAGGTGAAGTCATTAGTTGTTTTAATGGCTCCAGTGGAAATTAAACTCAGAAGTCTTTGTCATTCAAGACCTCATGATAAACTTTTGGATTTGTGCATTACAGTAACTGAAGTGAACTGATGTATCCTGCCAAGCCTTCTGGAAATGTTCTGTAATTTGATAACAGAAGCCCAAAACTCCAAGAAGAGTTAAGTATTGAAGATGAAAAGCTCTACTTCCATATGTCTTTCTTTTTTTATATATTTGTTTCCCAAATCTGTCTATGGCTTTAGAAGAGACATGAAGTAAAGTTTTTAAATAACTCCTTAGTATATCTTCTTTCTTCAAACAAATAAATGAATATATTTTGATTGGCTACTAGAAGAGCATTTTATGATATTTCACTATTTAACAGAAAAACTCTAACCAATTATTTTGCATCTCAGTATGTGTCTGTGACTAAGTCGGTGTCTGTGAAGAATGCCATACTCAATGGGACCATTAGCATCCAGAAAACATATTTTAAAATTAATTAATGGTACCCCAAACACCTGCAACAGAAAATAGTAAAGTGTTGATTGGAAGTTGAGAATCAACATAAACGTATAGGCCATTTTAAAATGATTATGAAAGCCAGAGAAAGTGTAGACATTTCAGAAATAAATATTCATGGGGCCATTTCTTCCAAGCATCTGCCTCTTGCTACTGTGAGGCTTTGACATAAATTAAATTCTTGAAATTCTAGTATGGTCATTTTCACGTCCTCTTCATCCAACACAATTTTAGCATAAATATATATGGTTGCACTTTTCTCTGTATTAACCCTTTTGCATCTTTTGATTCCTTTTCTCTCCCTTTCCTCTTTTGCCCTCTTAACTTTGCCTACCTCTGTCTTTCTTTTCAGTAGTTCTGTAATCCCCAAAAAGCAAATTAAGTTAATAAATTAATGTACCTTTAAATTTAGTAGTCCTTAATGGTTTCTCTTTTTTTCTAAATCTTTCTTATTTTTTAATGCAGTTCTGGATCATCAAGTAATAGAATTTATGTAACTAATAGAGCATAAGGGTACAAAGTATGACATTAAATAAATGATGATAACTCCAAACACTGATGTTATGTGACCATTAACAAGGAGAATAAAGAAGAAAAGAGGAAGAAAAAAGGAGTGATGAAATGCAAAGAATTGACAAGACATACAATACAGGGAAGGAATCAAAAGAGCTTCTGCAGGGGAGAAGAAACAACCAACAGTTAAGAGGAAGCCTACAGAAAGAGAGAAAATATTTGCAAAGCATACATCTGATAAGGGTTAATATCCAAAATACATAGGCAACTCAAATAACTAAATGGGAAGGAATCAAATAACCTAATGAAAAAATGGTCAAAACGCCTGAATAGATGTGGTCAAGTATGTGAAAAAAAATGTTCAGCATCACTAATCAGGGAAATTCAAATTAAAACCACAGTAAGATGTCACTTTATACCTGTTATAATGGCTATTACCAAAAAGACGAAAAATAACAAGCGTTGGTAATGATAAGCAATGTAAATCAGTACAGCCATTATGAAAAAGAGTGCAGAGCTTCATAATAAAATTAAAAATAGTATTGACATATGATCCAGCAATTCTACTACTGGGCATAAATCAAAAGAAATAAAATCAGTACATAAAGAGATATATTTTGTTCCATGTTCATTGAAGCATTATTTACAATAGCCACCATTTGGAGTCAACCTAAAGATTCATCAACTGATAATAGTCAATAAAATATGGTACATACAGAAACACACACAAACCCAATTGAATATTATTCTGCCTTAAGAAGGAAGGAAGTCCTGCCATAGTAAGATAAATACTGAATGATCTCATTTATATGTAGAATGTAAAAAAGTCAAAGTCATAGAAAAAGAGAGCAGAATGGTGGTTACCAGAGGCTAGTAGATAGAAGAGAAGGATTAGAATAAGACTGGTAAAAGGATATACAGTTTCAATTAGGAGAAATAAATTTGAGAGATCATACAACATGTTGACTACAGTTAAAAGCAATGAATTGTACACTTAAAAATTGCTTAGAGTAGATTTTGTGTTGTCAGAAAGAAGTATGTGAGGTAATGAATATTCTATTAGCTTTATTTAGCCATCCCACAATGTTATCCCTATATGTAATATGTGCATATTTAAAAGGCTATGTTGTATAGTATCAATATATACAAATATTTGTCAACTTAAAAAAGAAATAATTTAATAAAACAAAATATCATATAGGGTAGGTGCTAACACAGAGAATATATTTAATGTTGATGAATGAAAGCAGTGTATTTTGCCACTTTGTCAAAGCACACTCAATTACTGCCCATAGATAGCTTATAGTACAGTATATGAGTGATATTCTTGACCAAAAAACATAGGGCAAAGAAAAATTATGCTTGTTATACCAATTTATAGCTTATTTATTGTTTATTTCAATAATCACAAAACTCCTATGGCATTGCCAATTTACTCCTTTTTTTTACAGATTTAAGATCTTAATCTTGGAAAATGTTAGTACGTTAATGAATTTTTACCCAGTGTTCCAAAACTCAATAAATATAAGGCAACGTATCCAGAATTTAAATGCCATAGAATGGTATTTACACAATAAGAGTAAGATAGATGATAGATAATTTGTACACACATATACGTATAATAATTTTGTCAAATAAATCTAAGTACATTTTTTGAGTATTATTAGGCATTTGACACTGTTACTTCAGCAAATTACACAGAAGTCAATGAACCTTTTGAACCAATGGGTTAAAACATTTTTGCAAATACAAAACCACTTCAAGAAGATCTTTTCATTTATCTTACTTAATCCAGTCTCTATTTTTTCTATATCATTTTATGTTGCATTAAGTATTGTATGGATTGAAATAAGTTTCCACAGAATCATTAGTGTAAATTCCTCATTCATTCGAAATGAATCTACACTTGAAAACATTTATTTGATAGTTTGATTTATTCATTTTGTGACAAGTATGGTATGAGACACTGCAGCAATATGGATGGGTGAAGTGAAACTCTGACCGCACTGAACTTACTCAAGATAAATAGGTTATGTTTTTAAAGTGTATTATTAGGAGTTGACTACTGTAAATTAATTTCTAGTTTTTATAATACAATTCTGGTAACTAATAATAAATGAACAATTATAGAAAAGTAGAGCAAGACCTTAAAATGTATTTTCTTATTGAAGCCAAATCAATTTTAGCCCAAGATACTCATGTGTGTGCACTAGTATTCAATGTATCTCCATATTCTTTCTTTTTCCAGAATATTGTTTCCTCCCTAACAGTATTCTCTTTAGAGAGATTAATAACAATAGTTTCTTGCTCATAGTTGATCTCAGTCCAAAATTCCTCCTGGAGTGTATTCACAGTATATTTACTTATCATTTTTGGCAAAATATATTGGTACTTAATCTTCTATGCGTGTGACTCCTGGGTAAAGAATTTCTTTCAAGAACAATGAAAACTATTTAGGCAACAAAACATAGATCATAAGTATGATTTCTGGGTAAATAATAATCTTAAGGATCAAGGAAAATGTGCTTGTAACAGTGCACAGCTCTGCAGTGACTAGAGGCCTTATTTCTACATGGGAGAATTGATATACAAATCCAATTATTATAACTAACCACATGATCATTATTTGATGAGAATTAGCAAAGAAATGTAAAATGCTAAGGATTGTTTAGATTTTCATAATAATAATACACCTATTATTAAATGTGTATTAAAACAATTAATAACAGAAGTCCTATTTATTTTATAGGTAAATGCCTTTATTTTGTAGTTTTTTTTTTACTACATGCTTTAACAAAATTATATCCATATAAACTGAATAGGTTTTTCGAGGAATGTAAATCATGTTGAAATGCTACAGTTCTTGCCAATGAACATGATTAATTTAATAACAATTCAAAAGTGATGACTCTTTTATCATCCAAAGTTTGCCTCTAGAAGTTCTTTTTATTTTGTTTTATTTTATTTTTTATTTTACTTTAAGTTCTAGGATACATGTGCAGAATGTGCAGGTTTGTTACATAGCTATACGTATGCCATGGTGGTTTGCTGCACCCATCAATCTGCCATCTAGGCTTTAAGCCGCATGTGCATTAGGTATTCTTCCTAATGATCTCCCTCCCCTTGTCCCCAAACCCCTGACAGGCCCTGGTGTGTGTGGTTCCCCTCTCTGCGTCTATGTGTTCTCGTTAGAACTCTATTTAAAAAAACTTTTGTTTTAAGTTCAGGGGTACAAATGCGTGTTTGTTACATAGGCAAACTTATATCATGGGGATGTGTTGTTTAGGTCATTTCATGACCTACCAGTTATTTTTCCTGATCCTCTTCTTCTGCCCACCTTCCACTCTGTGAAAGTTCCCAGTGTGTGTTGGTCACTTCTATGTGTCCATGTGTTCTCATCACTTATCTTCCACTTATAAGGAAAAACATGTGGTAACTAATTTTCTGTTCCTATGTTAGTTTGCTAAAGATAATTGCCACCTGCTTCATCCTCGTCCTTTCGAAGGAAATGATCTTGCTCTTTTTTAATGGCTGCATAGTATTGCAAGGTGTGTATGTACAACATTTTCTTTATCTAGCCTATCATTGAGGGGCATTTAGGTTGATTCCAAGTCTTTGCTACTGTGAATAGTGCTAATAAAACACTGAACATACTTGTGCATGTGTCTTTACAGTAGAATGATTTATATTTCTTTGGGTATATACCTAGTAATGGGATTGCTGGGTCAAATGGTATTTCTGTCTTTGAAAAAGTAACAGATGCTGGTGAGATTGTGGAGAAAAAGAACTCGATACTTTTAATAAATGTTAGCATTAGAGTTTCTCTACTTTTAACATTTACTTTTAACATTAACTTTTCATTTGTAATCATCTTTCTGCTCTAGTACATATTCTAAATTTTAATAGAACTAAGGCACACTAGCCATCATTCAACATTTGCATCTGATACTTTGAAAATTACATTTATTTTACCATTAATACAATGATCACAAAAGTTAAATAGTAGTCAACACATTTAAGTTACTCTACATTGACTAACTGAATAATTTAACAGGTAAAATATAAAATAACATATATGACACATTGAAATCAGTTTCATTTTCACAGATTTGTGTGATTATATAGTCAAATAACTGTTTCACAATATGATCATGCAACAAGAAATCCCAATTTGCTATTTAATTTAGGCGTTATAACTCTTCTATTACATACAAAATTATTATTTTTACTAAATTGTCTTCATAGAAGTGTTGATCACTTATACAACTTTAATCTTCTGTCTCAATCTACTTCAAGAGGAATGATTTATTTCTTCTTTTAATATCGCCCACACCACATTTTTTTCTTGAAATTAGCTGTTTTAGATGTGTTTAATAGATTTTCATAGACTAATTAACATGGCACACAGCTAAGCTGTATTTTTAGCGTCTAGTGGGTCATGTTCATTTCATAAATGATGCAATGCTTTATGAAACTCTCCTTCAGAATAAGAAAAGTGTTATGCATCCTCTCTGGGTTCTACCTTTTTAAATTTAAACAAGTGATTTATCTGTTTATTTATTAGGATGTTAGTTATTTGTTTTTGAGGCAGGGTCTTTCTCTGTTGCCCAGGCTGGAGTGCAGTGGTATAATCATGGCTTACTGCAGGCTCAGCTTCCCCAGCTCAAGTGATCCTTCTACTTCAGCCTCCCAAATAGCTGGAAATAGAGGTGTGCTCCACTACACTCACATAACATTTTTATTTTTTGTAGTGACAAGGATCTCACTATTTTGCCCAGTCTTGTCTCAACTCCTGGACTCAAGCAATCCTCTCACCTTGGCTTTGCAAAGTGTTGGGATTAAAAGGGTAAGCCACTGTGCCAGCCTAAGTGATACTATTTCATATTCCATAGCATGTCTTCTCTTGAGTAAAAATTCCTCACTGAGGGTTTTGGAATATCATACACTGAATCAAATCCTGCATAAGGCAAGAGAAGTCAAGTGTCAGAGATAGCATTCTTTTATATGATCCTAAAGCTGATTTTCGGCATGAAAGTGCCCCATCAAATTCTAATTCTGTTACTTTGTTTTAAGCTTTATTTCCTTGTTTACTGCACAGAGAAGCAGAAGTAACTGAAAACCTTAAAAACTATAAAAAAAACTTCTCACTGAAAACTAATTTCCTAAGCTTCTTGTTGGCAAAGAAAAATCAAAAGCTTTAGATAATCTATAGTATTTTAGGCTGTCTTCCCCAGGGAAACAAATACTGGAACTTTTACATAAAGGCTTCTATAAGCTAGGAACAGATGATTTTTAGAATTCTGTTTTTACTATGGTTGTTTAACACTAAGTGCATTTTCTTAACAGAAACAATGCTATGCCAGTTAATATCATAAAGAGTTCCAGACAAGTTTCTTGTAATATATTACTCGATTCAATGCACTAACATTATAGAATGAATGATACTACCTTTGGTTTTAAATCAATGACAGATCAACAAATGAAGGGCTTTTTCTGTTTTAGAATAAGAATGTACTCTTTAAAATTTGTAAATAAACAGATTAATTTTTGACATTTTTCCTTTGTCTTGTCTGTGTCCATTCTCTCTCTCTCTTTGTCTGTCTCTTTCTCCTCCATTCTCTCTTTCTCTCTTGCTTTTTCACTCTTTCTATATCCTTTCTCCTCAAATGTCGTGTTCAGCAGATAAGTTTACACTGGATATTAGTAAACTGTTTCTAACATAGCCTCCATTACAAATTATCTTAAACTTCTTTTTCACTCAACAATACTTTTACCCTTTCAAATTTTATTAGATGGTAGGAAAAAACTGATTCTATTGAGTGAGTACACACTAATGGTACAATCAATGCTTGCTAATGCTAAAGCTACCAAGCATACATTTCTGATTTTTTTCAAAATAGAATATTTGCTAAAACCAACTAAGTCCATTTCATAAAAATGTAACACCATTTAACCACATCAAAAACTATTAATTTTGTTAATCAATAAATGCTGGAATCATAACTTTTGGAAGTAGAGAGAAGCTATGAGTTTAGAGAAAGCCATTATTGGGAGTTATATCCAAGGGACAGCTTCTCTAAAGGTTTTTTGTTTTTGTTTGTCTTGAGAGTAGATCAACTTTGTTCATTCATTCCTTTCTGAGTCTTTTGGGCTCTCTCTTAGGAAGCACAAAGTAAGGACTAATTTGGAGACAATGGGGTCTGCATAGGGCAATCTTACATAGTTTATATATAATATAAATGTATGTCAGCAACTCCTTAAAAATTGTCTTTCATTACTTTACTTCATAATTATATCTGTTAGTTTTTGATTAACCATAAGAAATCAAAATGAAGTTAACATCATGACATACATTTGTGAACACACATTTTCATACATTTTAATTCAATTGAGGATATTAAATATTAAATAAGGTTACCAAAATGAATTTATTCAATGCTATATTATTTATTATGATCCTGTATTTCATGTTGTTTTGATTTAGTATTAAACTTTTAATGTTCAAAAATGTTTTACACTTCTATTTTTATTGTTTTTCAGTTTCCTCATTGCTACTATATAAATATACCTGACATGTATGTTAAATGTACATATTTTACATAGTTCTGTTGTATATATTACAGATTTAATCACATACTATATCACACATTACACATCATATAACACATTTGTTTCATATCATACATCACATATTAAATGTATTTGCTAAGTCTTGTATATCCCACACTATATCCCAAGTTTTATAGGAAACATTTTACAGTATTTATTTAATCTTCATAGCAGTCTCCTAGGATAGAAAGCTACTATTATTTTCCCACATTTATAGGTGAGTATAATGAGGGACATAAAAATTGTATAAATTGGCCAATATCACCCAGAATGCTAGAGGGAAATTAAGTATCCAACCCTAATTAGGCAGTCTGGCTTCAGAGTCTATGCTCTCACTCTTATTCTATACTACACTGTATATGCACATTATAATGGCATAGATATATTAGTTTGATTGCAAGTCATTTTTTAAAGTATATATTTTAAGTGATTATTTCTTAGATATAAATATTTTTTTGAGAAAAATATTTGATGCAATCTCTACAGCAGCTAAAAAAATGTAAAACATTGAAAAAGTGTTACTTAAGTATTTCTAAGTGGTTTAATAACTGAGGTCCAGGCTAGCTTCTTTGCCAGTCACTTAAAGCAGATCAACCTACATTGTTAGGTCATGTAATTCAAAAATTGGTAAATTAATTAATTTTTTTCTTCAATAAAAAGACTAAGATATTTATTTCTCTTTCTAGTGTCTTATTTTGTATGAGATAAATTCTTAATAAATAAGTTCTTCGAATCACTTGGAAAATTGGAATTTGTCAGTGTAACTACTTTGAAATCACTGAAAAACCCAATTATAGATTTCTTCCATCTACACCAAGAGTTAATTAAAAATATTGAGTCTGGACGACAAAAGTGGCTCATCAGTATAAGAATAGTCTTGTTTACTTACTGAGGACATATTAAACATTTTCTGGTTAACGATACCTCCATTGGACAGTAATTTGATATTTACTTGCTTGCTGGATTTCAATAAACATTTTACTTTTCTTATTGCAAAATAAATTAACATGTACTTTTACAATCATCTATCTATAATAAAATTCCAATAATCCAGCATGATTGAGGCCTAGTGCAAACCATCAGTGACAGAGTTAACATGCCATCATGTCATTAGAACTCTCTTTGATGCAGGATTTTTCTCGGTCACTTTGCTAGCCAGAAACCTCCAGCTGGTGATGACCCTGCCCAAGACTGGCTAGGGCTCCAGTTTTCAACAGGAGATACCCTGTACACTCAGCCTACCAGACTGCACCTGCCCTGCACTCCAGCATGACTTCCTCAGCCACCCTGACTATGCACCCAGCCTCTGGTGGGAATGAGTGTGTAAGCAAGTGAGTGAGGGGTCCAGCTGCCATTCCAAGTGCTGACATAGGAGCTGGCTCTATGTGGGTCTTACAGAAGGGGTCCCTGTGACCTCAAAGCCCTGGTGGAGGGTGGTACAACCTGCTAATTAGGCCTTTTAGTCCCCCTGTCTACAGCCACATGGACTGAGGCACATTAACAGCTCTGTCTGCCCTTTGTTCCACTCCAGCCCATGGCTCTGAGGCTGGCTCAGCCCCACTATTGCTTCCCCTTGCTTGGGGTGGCTGCCTTCTGTAGGCAGAGGGCAGAAGGCCACAGCATTACAGCCTTCTTTGTATCCATATTCAGTGGATCCTGAGTTAATGTCCCATGTCCAAGAAGAATGAGGTTATGCTGACAATTAAAGGGTGAGGAGAGCAAAAGAATTTTATTGAGCAATAAACAGCTCTCAGCAGAAAGGGAATGTGAGGGCAGTTCCCTACCTGAAGTTGGATGGTCTCTCTTGCAGTGTGGCTGGGTCTCAGGCTTCTTTGGGATCAGAATTGGAAGTACATGCTGATTGGTTTATGAGTATGAAAAAAAGGATAAAACAAAGACACAACTTGAAGGTGGGCATGACAGTGTAAAAAAACAATTAGTGAAGGGTAGGTATATGTAAAATTGATGAAGGGTGAGGATCAATCAGAGGAAAGCACACTAAATGGGAAGACGGGCTCCCAATCTGGTCCATGGATTTACCTAGGACTTGTAGCTAGGCTTTATTTAAACTGTCTTCAGCTTGAAAGTCAGGTTTCATTGAGGACCTACCCTTGTCTGTCTAGGATTTGCCTGCCTCCTGCCACTATCACCTTCTCTAAATCTTGTCATTTGATTATAATTGTTTTAGGGTCAAATTGTCCCAAAATGACATTTAATATGTAACTAACCCTCAAACATCCTGACTAGCCAGTTAGTATTTACTAACTGTTAATGCAAGTTGCTTTTGTATAGTTTTGATTAGGTTGGTGACATTTATCAGTGTCCACATTGAGTTGTCACATTACAAATACACATAGCTGACAAAGATTTTCTCACATGTAAATTCCAAAGATTATGAAAATTATCTATAACATGTGCAAAAGAAATAGTTGATATCCTCAAACAATACTACTTTATGGTATTTTCTTTCCATAACAGTTATAATGTAATTTAAAGGCATTTTAATTTTGGAAGTCACTTTATTTCAAAATATCAGGGAAAACCAGCAGATACACAGTGACTGTCACATAGTAAGCAACGTTTCTCTTCTTGATGGTATCATTGCTGTTAGCTATCAACTCTCTGCAAAAAAGCAAAGAAACAATGAGAAGAATCAGGAATAAGTACCTATTCTTCCAATTTTAGTATATGTGCTGCCGAAGCGAGCACAGTACCTATTCTTAACGTGCTTGAAAGCATTGATTTGTGGTGGTAGGTATGTTAACAAGCTTCTTTTAATTCCACTATGTAGTCATAAATTATAATATCATTTTGTACCCCATAAATTTATACAATTATAAATTGTCAATTTACAATAAAAAAGAAAACATGTGGACTTTTGTTTTCAATTTCAGTTAGCTAAGGTGAGAAGGCATAAAATTATTTCCCTTTGCCAATTAATTTTAAAACTCTTTGTACCTTTCTGCTTCCTATGTATAAAAAATCTCAAACATAGAGCTTATTTTTTCATTGTGTACTTTGAAACTAGAAAGTAGCAGAAAATATATGCTGTTAAAGCTCATTTTGTTTTCCAAAGAAAAATCTTCAAATATTCCACTTTATATTGACTATTATAGTAGTGAAACAGCCTCAAATCGCTTAAATGATACAATTCAGATATTTTACTTATTTTCAAGATCATTTGTTCAGATATTTAATGGTTCCCAAATGCAGCTACAATTTGTGTGTGTGTGTGTATGTGCGTGTGGCTTCTTGGTATCACATCATATGAAGGACATTTTAGCTACATTACAATATGCTTTCACTTTTCTTTTTTTTCCACATGAATATGTTATTATCCAGATTCTAAGAGTTATGTCGTGACTGCAGACATGTAAAATATTTAAAATATTTTTTATGTTTTGCTCACTGTTGCTAAATTTATTACTGTATAAAGAGTTTACAAATTGCTAATAAAAAATACTAAAGAATATTTATTTTTTGTAAGGTTACAAATTATTTGGCTTCCAGAATACAGTCTGTCCCTATCAAAATGCTGTAGTGCAAGCATCAATTCATACTTCAATCTAGCAAAATGTATTACAAAATTCCTTGTCGTAGCTAATGAATGTTTGGACCATCTGGTTTGTACTGTTATCAAAAGCTACCAAAATATCTATTTTGTTTTTTTTTTTTTTTTGGCAAGCCATCAAGACAGATGCTGGGTTATCATTCTTTTATTTGTTCACCTAACAGATACCCTTTGGTGTCTACCACATTACAATTACTGTTCTGCATACTTCGGATGCATCATTGAACAAAACAGATTTTAAAAAGTCTTGCCTGTGGAGCTTGCATAAACAAGTTAATGAACAATAAATTGCATAGTAAACTATAAGGTCATGAGTGTCACTGATGAGAAATAGAGCAGGATAAATTTTATGAAATATACTAGTCTGTGAGGGAGTGGGGCAGTTCACAATTTTAAATAGGATGGTGAAGATGTGGACTCAGAGAGAATTGGATTTGTCCAAAGACTTGAAAGAAGAGAAGGCAGTAGCTATGTGGATATCTGAGAAACATTCTTCCAGATAGAGGGGGCATCCTGAGCAACAGCTTTCTGATTGGGACATATCTGGAATATTTTAGGTACATCAAGGAAGTGATATGGCTGAATTGGTGATTAAGGGAGGGAATAGTGGGAGAGAAAGTCAGAAAGGAAATTGTGTGTCCAACTGAAAAGAAATCCTGTAGATCACTGTAAGGGTCTCGGCTTTTACTTGGAGTGAAGTAGGAAGCCTTTGGAGGATTTTGAGCAGAGAGACGGCCTATCTTATGTTATTTTTAATAATTTTTTTAAATTAATACATGAATCATTCTATACAATGGCCATTGTATAGAAAATGGTTTGTAGTAGAATTTAAATTTATTAAACTATCTTATTCTTATCTTAATTCTTAGAAATAAGAATTATCTTATTCTTAATAAGAAAATAATTAATATTCTTAATAATAAGAATTACCTTATCTTATTCTTAAGAGCACATTGACTAGTTTAAAAGGCTTAGCCAGGACAATAGCATGAGAGTAGCAGTGGAGATTAGGAAATGGCAAAATTTTTGATATTTGGTGGCGTGGAAAAAGGGTGTCAGGAAAAAAGAAAGTACAGAAAGACTGAGTTTTTGGTCTCATTAAAGAGTGAAATGTTCCAGATTTCTGAACTAAAAGATGCCATACTACCAAACTCTTTATACCGAATAATATGTATTTGAAAAATGTTATTGGCCTGGTGCAGTGACTCATGCCTGTAATCCCGATGTTTTTGGGAAGCGGAGGCGAGTGAATCATTTGAGATCAGGAGCTCAAGACAAGCCTGGCCGACAGAGTGAAACCCTGTCTCTACTAAAAATTCCAAACTTAGCTGGGTGTTGTGGTGGACACCTGTTAATTCAAGCTACTAAGGAGGCTGTGGCAGGAGAATTGCTTGAACCCAGGAGACGGAGGCTGCGGTGAACCAAGATAGCCCCACTCAACTCCAGTCTGTGCAAAAGAGTGAGACTCTGTCTCGGAAAAGAAAAGAAAAGGGTATTGACTTTTCTCAGAGATTTGCCAATGTTCATTTTTTTTTTTTGATGCTAGATATTATATTACATTAGCCTTTTAAAGATGTGCTATTTTTTTTTTTTTTTTTTTTTTTTGGTCCGGATTAGCAACTAACTAGTGATCTGGTAAGATTTCCATATGATTTTTGTCTAGGTTTGCTAACTTCATGAGAACATTGATCACAAACTAAAGTAGTCTTATTGAAACTGTGTCTTTAAAATGTGTAAATTACACCTTCAAGCTAGGTGGAGAAAATACAACTTTCAGCCTGGTAACAAATACACTTGAACTTCCATAGGAAGATATATTGAATATGTGTTTTAAATTTAAATTTTGATAAACAATATATTCTTTTTGAAACACAGCATGGCTTTTGTCATAATATATGTGTCTTACTGCATAGGTACATACTTTTTAAAGTATCAGTTTTAGAATCAGTTATTTCTGGAGATTTTGTTTTCCTGCTTGAAACAGTGTCTTGATAAATTACATTAGTTTTAGTATCATGAATGGCATTTAATAATACTAAACTTAGTATTATGTATGTCATTACAAGTTATAATACAATGGCAAATAAGATAAAATAGAATGCATTAAAGTAGAATAAACTAAAAGCATTCTTATTTCCATATAATGAGAACTATTGTCTATTGCTATAAATAAGTTAGAAAACATATCTTAAAAAATCTAGGGACACTTATATGAGAGGGTCTCCAATCAAGTATACTTTCTAGGGAGCTACTAATACTCATATAAAGTATTCTGGAAGTCTGTTCATTTCCTGTTTGAAGGGTATAACAATATTTAAAATATTTTATAAAATCTTATTCTTTCCCATTTTCTCTGTCACTCTTTATATGAATACTTGAACAATAAATTTTGTGAGACAGCGCTTCCCAGGGATAAATTTCTGTAAAAAGAAATCAAAAAGTAGAATTGAAAATATAGATATCAATTTTTTTTCTTTTTTTGTTTTCTCCTAACAGAGCTCACCCAGCTTTATTTTGTTCTTTCCCCATCTGTTTGTCTGGCTCGATTCTGGGCACTGGTATGTTTAAAGCAAGTGATGGTGTTTGCCCAACAGAAATCTGCAGTCAGCAACCTCATTTCTATTTCTGTCTTCTAGAATTGGGCCAGAGAGTTTTGCTTAAGATAAAAAGACACTGTGTTTTGCCTGTCCTTTTATCTGCACAGGCAACTATAAAAGAACATGTAAGAACTTTATTCGAGAGTATGAAGAAGATTAAGAGAGGAAAGAGGAAAATAGTTCTTTCTTTAGGCCAGTGGCTAATTCAATTAGCAGGGAAGTTAATAATTAGGGATAAAAACTTCTCTATGGAACCACTAAAATAACTACACATGTCTGAAAATAGCTATAATAATCTGTACTTCTATGGCTTCTAGCAAGAAAAACTTCACCTACCAATACAGTTTCTTATTTATGTAATTTTAAAGGACAATTTTGTATTGCATATATTTCATAGCATTTTAAATTTAGATTAGTTTAATCATTTATTCTAATTATGATTCCCTAACTGTATATATAATACACAGATTAATATCTAGTATGCATTGTGTTTTTTTTCCCACGACCTTTCAAATGTAGTTTTTATCTATGTATTACAAAACATAATACATATTATGATATGTAACATAATACATATATTATATATTTCTTCTACTTCTGCCCACTTGGTACATAGGCACTAATCTATTAAGTCATTCAGTATATTTTTGAATGTCATTCTTAATGTCCTTAATGTCATTCCCTTTGTGACTTATGCTATTCCATCCAGTATCAATGTGTGCTGGGTTAAGTTTTTCTAAGTATCAGCCTCCTGATTTGTAATTTACACCACTAATTCTTATTTGTCTTATCTTAGGTCTCAAATAACTTTTGATCATTTCCATTTCCAGCTTTATTTACCTCCACTTTTTCTCAATTTAAACTATGTAACCAGTCTTTCAACTACTTTTATCTCTGTTTCAGCTCTTGAGAAACTGCTTCTTATTCCCTGAAAATTTATCTTTCACTCAGGTCTCTCTCCTTGGTTCAGACACCTTCTTTTTTTCTTTTCATTGTCAGCTGATTATTAGGCATAGGTGCTTAGACAGCCCAGAGACACATTAACATTGGTATATACAGAAAAGAAGCCACTGTTGCTTTTCCCCAAGTCACTTTTCCTTTCTTATTGTCAATCTTTGTGCCATAATCCAAAGCATTCACCCTGACTATTTGCTCTGTCTCTGTTCATACTACATTCAAAGCTCTGTCAGGTCTACTTCTTCAATTTCCCTGGAATCTTATTATGTCTGCCCTGCTCTTATTCCAGTCCCCAAGACTATCTTCTTTGCCCTGGGCTATGTGACAGGATACTAACAGATTTTCTGCTTTTTAGTCTAATCTCCATTTAATCTAAACTTCATATAGTAATCAAAGTCCTCTCTAAACAAAACAAATCAGATAAATCAATTTCCTTTTTAATTTCCTTCTTAAAGTTTAAATCTCTACTTATAAACCAGTGTCCCCTAATCCTGTAAATCTTCCAATGTCTGATGTTCTAGCCCAGCCATACCTCTCCAACATTATAACATCATATCCTGCCAACAGCTCCATTTTCCTCCTTTGCCCCTTTATCCCACCATACTCGCCACAATATTTTGAATTCTAGCACTCACCCTACCACGTTAAAATCTATATGAATGTATTCAAAGATTTGATTTATCAAAGGATTTTCTCTAATCCCTGGACCTTCCTGCAGCCTGTCCCTCTGCCTAGTATGCTCTCCTCACTCACTTCCTGCCTTGCTTGGGTAATTCTCTTTGTTCTTTTCTATTTTGTTTATATGATATTTCCTCCAGACAAGTTTTTTTCAACTCTCTTCCAACCAGTCTGTAGTAGGTGTCTTCATTTCCCATGACATCTGTGTTAACAACTAGTTGCAACAATTTCAAGTCTTAATGCAATTGTCTTTTTACTTGCTTTCACCTCCATCTCTTAAGAGTCTTACTAGCATTGCACATGGAAGGATTTTTGAGATTCCTTTTTTTAACCATTCAGGTCATTATATGTCATCCACAATTGGGCCTATTATATTAGTTAATTCCTGTATTTATACTATGAATCATGATACAATTAGATAGATAGATGATAGATAGATACATTTGTTTAATAAATCATAAATACATTTTCCATGAGATCTTTTATACTGATGAATTCTCCACTTTGTGAAATAGTAGATTATAGCCATGATGAATGATTATAAATCCATCAGTAATTTATTTGTGAAGACAGAGACCATAAATATTTAGAAGGTTTTAATATGTACTTTTCAAATTGCTTTCCAAAAACAATATACTAATTTGAAAAGTCAACTATTACATAAGCATGTGCTTAACTGACGGTTCTTTCAACAGGAGTGGGTACACTTTTTAAAAAAATATATTAGCTAAACGGGCACTATAAAACATTACAGAATTTTATTTTTTTCTGAATTTACAGTATAAATACATATGTCACCTGCTTTCTCTCTCATTTGTATTTCTTCATTAGCCTTCTGTCTGTTATCTCATTTACTGTTTATTTACTGTATTTTAGAGTAGTTCGTCTACATTTTGTAACTAATTTACGTATTAAGGGCAACAACTTTCATCTGTGTTTTGTATACTAAAAATTGTCCTGAATAATTATCTTGCATTTGATACTTTAGTTTAAATTTATATGCAGAAGTTTAATTTGTGTGTTTCCTATGTGAGTATATGTATATGTTCAAATCAAAATCATTTTGATTTTACCAGTTTTCTTGAAGTGAATAAATTCCTCTTTAATATAGAAATTGATATAGATCCTTATGGTTACCTTTTATTTTTAATTTAACATTTTAATTTAATTCCTTAATGCACTTAAAATATTATTTAAAGGTTATTTTTTCTATAATTTTTGTTTTTCTGGTTGCTAGTCACATGGGAATGCTCAGTATTGAAAATAACTCAAATATGATTTGTGAGTTTTTCTTACCAGATTTTCCTTAGCAAATGTTATATTTGAATAATTATTTTTTAAGCAGCTGATATTCTAAAAATGTTAATATATTGGGGAGCATAGGAAATCATTAAGGATATACACTGTTACTTTAAAATATCCAAATTTAAATGTATAAGCATATAAAACATCTATAATAAGACAGTGATATATAATGAAAGATGATACATCAGTAAAAGTGCATAGAGAGCCTGACATAGTAAAACTTCCCTACATAAAATAATATCTACTTTAAAAGAAGTTAAAATAGACTACATTAAAAGGCATTTATGGGGTCAAAATAGAAATAATCATTAAACACAACTCAAAATATTTGCAAACTCCCATATAAGTCATTTTAAGCCATAATACACCAAAATAACTTTTATTAATATATTTCTTTTTTTTTTTTTTTTTTTTTTTTTGAGGCGGAGTTTCGCTCGTTACCCAGGCTGGAGTGCAATGGCGCGATCACGGCTCACCGCAACCTCCGCCTCCTGGGTTCAGGCAATTCTCCTGCCTCAGCCTCCTGAGTAGCTGGGATTACAGGCACGCGCCACCATGCCCAGCTAATTTTTTGTATTAGTAGAGACGGGGTTTCACCATGTTGACCAGGACGGTCTCGATCTCTTGACCTCGTGATCCACCCGTCTCGGCCTCCCAAAGTGCTGGGATTACAGGCGTGAGCCACCGCACCCAGCGTGATGGTTTTATTTGAGTTAGAATAATTAGGCAAGACCTCTCTGATTGGCTGATATTTAAGCAGAGACTAAAATAAAGTGACAGATCAAACCATGCAAATACCTACATAAAGATTGCTCAAGCTGTTTGTAGAGTAAGTCCAAATACCCAAAGGCTAGAATCTGTTTTGGGTGTTCAGAGAAGCAAAAGTAGAGAGGTGGAACTGGAACAAAGTAAGTGAATGGTAAAATGGCATAAAGATTAAATCAGAGGCGTGATGGCAGAGGGAGACAGTCACCTTTGCTTTGTATGAGTGAAGAAAAGTGACATTGCTAGGTAAAATGTGAGGCCCTATAAGAATTGAGAACAGATATGATGATGTGACCTGATTCATGTTGTCAAAGGATCGCTCTTGCTACCGTATGTAGAATAGAATTTGAGAGACCAAAAGGAAACCCAGGAGACCAGTTGGGGTGCTATTGGCAGATTCCAGGTAAGAAATAGTATTGCCTTTGACAAGGGAGTAGTAAAAAAAAGTTTCTCAGTTAAGAGCAAAATTTATCTATAAATGGATGTAAGAATGTGAAAGAAGGTGGGACTTCAAGGATGACTTCAGGAGCTCTGGCCTGACAATTTGCAAAACAGAGTTGCCATTTACTGAAATGGGGGAAGATAAGAGGAAATTTAGAGGACTCAAAATTTCCATGTTGGGCACATTGAGTATGAGGCATCTATTTTGTGCAAAGTTGGATGTATGAGCAAACTAGTTAAATGTATGATTCTATAGTTCAGAGGAGAATTTCCACTGGAATTTAAAACACGAGCCATTATCATTTACCTAGTTAAAACCTCTGAGACGCCATGAAATTAAAGAATGGGTACATATAAAAAACAATGGTTTGAGGGACTTTGTTCATAACTTAAGGCTGGGGAAGATGAGGGACTATTCACAAAGATTATTGGGATAATGAAGTCAGAAATGAAGTAAAGACTTTGTCCAATGCTATGCATAGTTTGAGGACGATGAGGTTGACAATTTCACATTGGCTTTTCTGTTATAATGGTAGCCAAAATATTACTGGAATGTATTCAAGAGAGAAAGGAAGGAAAGTGGAAATAGCTAGGGAACAGAATATTATAATACTATCCAGCTCTTCATTAAGAATGAACTAGCTCTTCATGATGCAATCTTGAGAATAGTTTAAGTAAAAGGTTAATTGAAAAAATGCAGAGTGTTTTGTGGATATTTTTATCTCATTTGTCTGGGAAACAGTGGTGGAAATAATTTTTTAATATGCATAGTTATATCTAATTAATAAGAAATAGTTGGATGTCTATGTACCAAACTGTTAACATTTGCTGTTTAGGGGTATGAGTAGTAGGAAAAGAGAGAAGAAGCAGCAGTGTTTATTTTTTTATTTTTTTATTTACCTTCATTATATCTGCCTGTTTTTTTTATAGAATGTGCATGGTCTTACAGCTTCAAAGTAAAAACTGATGTAGGGTAAATGTATAGGTATAATATACTAGAAGAACATTTATTTTGTCTTTCATTTGGCTGACAATATTTAGTTGGCGAGACAATATACTAAAGACACAGTTATGAACAAGACAGTGTAGTTTCTTTCTTCCTGAATTCAACATTCTAGAGCAGTGGTTGTCCACGCTGGCTACACTTCAGAATTAAATAATCCTGCTACATCGGGCCTTTCAAGAGCAATTGAAATGAAGTCTGGGAGTTGAAGTCCAGGCATCTGTATTTTTTTAAGAAAGCTCACTATACAATTCTGTTGCACAACAAAGACTGAGTATCACTGCCCAAAGAAGTGTTTAAGGTCTTCAGAGAATATACCTGATCTTCAAGAACAATATTTTGGAGAGAAATCTAACATAATCTTTCCCTATAACCTTACCCCAATTCACTCAGAGATGTGAATAAATACTTCAACGTGTTTAACACATTCCTGCTTGAATTAATCATATCTATTTTTACATACATTTTTGTTATGGTAAAAAAATGTATGACATAAAATTTACCATTTTAACTATTCTTAGGTACGTGGATCAGTAAATTTCCTCTGCATGGTAACAACATTTAACAAATGTTAACAGCGTCCAAAAAACTATAGGTTAAGTTTTTGGGTGTGTTTTTGTTTGTTTTTAACCTGTCAGTACTTTTGCTCAGTTCTCACTAATTAATAAATTGCATAAAGTCACACTAATACTATAAGTTATAAATAAATTTCTCCAAAATGGTTATACTTTGGTTAGTATAATGCATACAGACACAGTCCTTTTAGATTTTGATGAAGCACATTGGTAATAAAATTACCACTACTTAACAAAAATCATGAACCAGAAATTATCATTTCTTGGATCTCATAAAGGGTTCATAGGATTCACCACCTGTTTTAGTCAGTTTATGGCTAATTTACCACAGACAAGATGGTTATGAATAGTAGAAATTTATTTTTCACTCTCCTGAAGGCTAGAAATCTGAGAGGAGGGTGACAGCCTGGTTGGGTTCTGAAGAGGGTGCTCATACAGGTAGCAGTCTGAAGACTTGTCCCTCATGTAGTAGAATGAGAGTGAAAAAGCTATCTGGGGTTTCTTTTCTAAAGGTACTAACCTCAATCAGGAAGTCTCCACTCTCATGATTAGACTATATCCCAAGGTCTCCACATTGAAATATCATCACACTGGGGATTAGTGTTTTAAAAAACAAATTTTGGAGAGACACATTCAGTCCGTGAAGCCAATTCTTTTGTTTATTAACCTATTGATTATTTCTAAAGAAGCATCCTTAAGCCCAGAGAAGTAAGGTGAGCACAGAGAGGTTGTAGCCATATAACAGAACCAAGACTAATTTCTAGATGGCTGAGTCCTACTTTCTTTTTTCTTTCGTATAAAAATGCCTAATAAAACATCCCTTTTTACATCTGTAAATCAGTGGTATTAGGTGTCAGCTATGCTGTGCATTCATTTTGAACCTATCTTCTGTTCTTCCCCTGTCTACTTGCATTCTCCTTTGCATTCTCAATTTTTTTCTTCTCCTCTTCTCTTACTAAGTCTCAATGCTGTATTTGCTTCTTTATTTTCACAGCAAGACTGCCTCTGGCTGCCAGCCAAGCTTTACATTATGTAAGGGAGACAAGTGTTGTTTGTTATGTGGAATGTTGCTGTTTTCTGTTCTTGGAAAAGTCACATAGAGAGTATATTCAGCTAGCAATTTTTCCAGCTCATTTGGACAGAGATGTTACATCCCAAAAATTTCCTTCATAAAGTGACTTCAAGTAAGCTTGGCCTCTAGCACTCAACTGGATTTTGAATTGTGATTAGATTGGTTTTCCAATCAGAAATATATTAATTTAATCTGCTAAACTTCTGCTTCTCGGCTCATTTTTTAAAACATACTTAACCATGGGCAGAAATTTTATCTTCATGATTTCTGAGTCCCTTGTGTCATGTTATGCTCATAGAATACATCCAGACAAACCCAAATGCATATGATCAAATAAGACTTAAAGTAGCATTTAGGGAGACATTTGCTAACCAAGTAATATTTGGAAAATATGAGTTATGGTTAGCCACAATGGTCTAATGATTACTGACTTCCCAAAGTAACTTAATGAAAAGAGGAATTTTTTAAGCTCATTATTTTTAGTAACTAACACTCAAAACAGTACCCATGAGCTCTTGTTAAACAGGTATATAAGCTGTAATACAAAATAAAAATGCAAAACATGATTTCTCTGTGAATGTCATGCATATATATATGCATATGTATGTGTGTGTATATATATATATTCAGTTAAAAATGTGTTACTTTGTGCATTTTCTGTAGTCTTTCCCCCCTACAAATAGCTTCAAATATGTTTTCTCAAAATTTTATTTTCCTATATTTTAGAACTCTAAATCATCATTTACATGTGTTCAACAAATCTGTTTTTTAATGTCTCTTGACTAGGATGTGTGTTTCAGCCTCTTAGCCACATTTTTGGCTCCGTTTTTTTTCTGAGATGACTGACAATACTTTTTGAAATAAGTTACTTTGGAATTAAATTTAAATTTCTTCTCCTTGTCTGTTAATAGAAAATAAATATTAGTCTATTCTGTATCTTCTTAGCTATGAAATTAACCATCCTTTTCTAGGTTTCACCTAATCAAATACTATCCATGGATATACTTAGTTTTTCTCCTAGCTGACTTTAAAAAGCATAGATGTATGAACTTTAATTTTGACGTATCACAAGAGGTCAACATTTAGTGCAAATTAGTTAGATTAAAATGTTGGATGTTTGCATTGAAGGATTTGTTTTTCAAAAACCTCAGGAACAAATTAATTCAGAATATTAGCTCACCTTTGAGCAAAAGTGAGCCACTATTGAATATATAATACCTAATTCAGTTTTCACCTGGGTGTTTTGAACTTGAATCTATTTTCTAGATGCACTTGACAAGTACATTGGAGTGGCTTTTGAAATGGAATCAAAGTTAAGTGCAAATTCTTTCTGAAAATGAACATCATATTTCTACAATTAACTTGTTTACAAAAATTTATATGCACACAGAAGGATTGTCTTCAGAACCCTTGAAAATTTAGCCTATGAGAGTAGATAGATAAATGGCTAGAACTGTCAGATATTGATAGCATTTCTATTCAGCTTTTTTTAAAGTTATCTATAGTTCAACCCTATGTTTTCTATAGATACGTTCCAGTAAAAGATTTTCGCTTATTTGTACACTTTAGGTATTTAAAGATTTGTCTCTAAATTGAAAGATTTAAACAGACAGATAAATTCAAGTTAGGCAACTGGCTATATAGACAGCTTCAATATGATAGGACTGCGGCAGAGAAATTTTAGGCAGGCAGGGGCAGGTTCCTGGCAAAGCCCCACCCTCAAGCTGAAAAGCCTGAGACCTGGGGCAAAGCGAAAACTTATATCCCTGTTTTCCGACTCCAATGTTGCCTTTTCCTGAATCACCCATGGCTCCATCCTGCCCAGTTCTGTGCCTATAAAGACTCCAGATTCATGTGGCATAAAGTAGAAGCAGCTGAATGTTGGAGACTATGGTGGATGTTGGAGAGAAGTGGGTTGACTTCAGAAGGACAGCTTGAAGGCATAATTCTGGAAAATAATCTGGCCGTCTTCAGGGAAAGATTACTTTCCCTTCCCATCCCCTTTTTAGCTCCCCTTCCCACTGAGAGCTACTTGAATCAGCAATAAAATCCCCTTCATTTACCATCCTTCAATTAGTTTCTGCAACCTCATTTCTCCTGGATGCAGACAAGAGCTCAGGAGCCACAAATGAGGATACAAAAGGGCCCACTGAACTGTTTACACTTAAGCCATCCATGGATGGCAGAGCTAAAAGAGTGCTATAACACTCCCTCTGGGATGCCAGGGGTCATGGGCACCCCCACAAAAGTTGCTGCCACAGGGCCCACACAGAGTTTGCTCCTACTGCTGCCCAAAAGCGATCTCCCTGGCTCTTGCACCCACTCAGCTGCATGCTCCCTCCCATGAGGGGTGGAATGCAGTGGGTCTCAGTGATTGAAGTTCACATCTGCTGGGCCCAGAGCAGCCAGTTGGTTCCAGTGCTCCTGCACTCCAGTTCCTGTCTCCTTCCATCAGGCACTCCTTTCCATGAGGAGTTGAGAGCTGCTGGCTGAGTAAATGAGGTATCCCCTTCATAAGGCCTGTGTAGGGGTCAGGGAAATGTCCTGCTTCAAATACACATAAATGTAAGAAAGGTCACATTTCATCACATTTTTAAACCAAATTCGACTGGATTCAACGACTGCCTGCTAGGATTAACAGGATAGATAACCTTATCTGTTAGCAGCAAATGAGGTTCTCTCTTCTGTGGGAATTAAAATACATATAAATAAATAAATAGAAATGATGAATAAACAATCTGAGAGAATTAAATAACTCTGACTTTTATTTTACTATGTCCATAATTCAGGCAGAAATATAAAAATCATCTTCTGATTTTCCTCTAGATCTAAGGAGTTACTCTAGAAAAAAAATAGGCCCTATAAGAAATCTAGATCACTGGAGTACAGTATTATTTTTTCCAATGGTGACAATAGGAAGCTCTTTATACATTTTAATGTATTGCGTAAAGGCAGACTCACCCAAGACCATTATTCTGAGCAAAAGGCATGACCCTGTAGTGGCAAATAAAGCCTGTAATTCTTATCAAATAAAGTTGCCATTTATTTATTTTTCATTAGCACAATGAAAAAGAAATAGACACATTAACATCCGTCTGTTTATGTTTACATTTTTCATAGGTTTTTAAGTTTCATGTAAAAGATAGTATTTCATTAAATATTTAAAAATATCTAAAATATATATATTTTTAGTAAATTCCACTATAGCTCTATGATCAATCATATGGCTTAGGATCATTACAGAGGAATAAATATACAATATAATATGTTGTCATTTTATAAGCCTACATTCCTTTTCATCAAAATTCCAAATATCATAATCATTCATGCAATTTATCATATTTAGCCTTAAATCACTCTTTTTTTCTAAAAACAAGAAGAAAACCTCAAACATGCCTTCAAAAATCAATTTCTAAAAATGACAGAAGTTTAAACATTTCATTAATATTAATTCACGAAAATTTCTTCAAAACATTCCACAGTGTTTCAACACTTTGTAGGTATTTTTTTTTTATTATACTTTAAGTTCTAGGGTACAGGTAGAGGTCATGCTGGATTGTTATATAGGTATACATATGCCATGGTGGTTTTCTGCATCCATCCCCCAGTCACCTACATTAGGTATTTCTTCTGTTATCCCTCCCCAATACCCTCACCGACAGGTATCCCTCCCTACCCCACCACACTCCAACAGGCCCCAGTGTATAATGTTCCCCTCCCTGTGTCCAAGTGTTCTCATTGTTCAAAACCCACTTATAAGTGATAACATGCAGTGTTTGGGTTTTTTATCTTGTGTCAGTTTGCTGAGAATGATGGTTTCCAGATTCATCTAAGTCCCTGCAAAGGACACAAACTCATCTTTTTTATGGCTGCATAGTATTCCATGGTGTATATGTGCCACATTTTCTTTATTCAGTCTATAATTGATGGGCATTTGGGTTGGTTCTAAGTCTTTGCTATTGTAAACATTGCCTTAATAAACATACCTGTGCATGTGTCTTTATAATAGAATGATTTATAATCCTTTGGGTATATACCCAATAATGGGATTTCTGGGTCAAATGGTATTTCTATTTTTAGATCCTTGAGGAATTGTCACACTGTCTTCCACAATGGTTGCACCAATTTACACTCCCACCAACAGTGTAAAAGCATTCCTGTTTCTCTACATCCTCTCCAGCATCTGTTGTCTACAGATTTTTTAATGATCGCCTTTCTAAGGAGTGTGAGATATTATCTCAATGTGGTTTTGATTTGCATTTCTCTAATTACCAGTTATAATGAGCATTTTTTAATATGTTTGTTGGTTGTGTATACGTCTTCTTTTGAAAGTGTCTGTTTATATCCTTCACCCACTTTTGAATGGGTTTGTTTGTTTTTTTCTTGCATATTTGTTTAAGTTCTTTGTAGAGTCTAGATATTAGCCCTTTGTCAGATGGGTAGATTGCAAAAATTTTTTCCCATTCTGTTGGTTGCTCGATCACTCTAACAATGGTTTATTTGCTGTGCAGAAGCTCTTAAGTTTAATTAGATCCCATTTGACTATATTTGCCATTGTTTTTGGTGTTTTAGTCATGAAGTCCTTGCCTATACCTATGTCTTGAATAGTATTACCTAGGATTTCTTCTAGGGATTTTACAGTGTTAGGTCTTATGTTTAAATCTTTAACCCATCTGGAGTTAATTTTTGCTTAATGTGTAAGAAAGGGGTCCAGTTTCAACTTTCCACATGGGGCTAGCCAGTTTTCCCAACACCATTTATTAAGCAGGGAATCCTTTCCTCATTGCTTGTTTTTGTCCAGTTTGACAAAGATCAGATTGTTGTAGGTGTGTACCCTTACTTCTGAGCCCTCTGTTCTGTTCCATTGGTCTATATCTCTGTTTTGGTACTACTACCGTGCTGTTTTGATTACTGTAGCCTTATAGTATAGTTTGAAGTCAGGTAGCGTGATGCCTCAAGCTGTGTTCTTTTTGCTTAGGATTGTTTTGGCTATGTGGGCTCTCTTTTGGTTCCATATGAATTTTAAAGTTTTTTTTGCCAGTTTTGTGAAGAAGGTCAATGGTAGCTTGATGGGGACAGAACTATATCTATAAATTACTTTGGGCAGTATGGCCGTTTTCATGATACTGATTATTCCTAACCATGAGCATGGAAGGTTTTTCCATCTGTTTGTGTCCTCCCTTATTTCCTTGAGCAGTGGTGTGTAGTTCTCCTTGAAGAGGTCCTTCATGTCCCTTGTTAGTTATATTCCTAGGAATTTATTCTCTTTGTAGCAATTGTAAATGGGAGTTCACCCATGATTTGGCTCTCTGTCTGTCTGTTACTGGTGTATAGGAATGCTTGTGATTTTTGTACATTGATTTTGTATACTGAGACTTGTCTGAAGTTGCTTGTCATCTTAAGGAGATTTTGGGCTGAGATGATGGGGGTCTTCTAAATATACAATCATGTTATCTGCAAATAGAGACAATATGGCATCCTCTTTTCCTAATTGAATACCTTTCTTTTTCTTGCCTAATTTCTCTGGCTAGAACTTTTGATACTGTGTTGAATAGGAGTGGTGAGAGAGGGCACCCTTGTCTAGTGCCAGTTTTCAAAGGGAATACTTCCAGTTTTTGCCCATTCAGTATGATATTGGCTATGGGTTTGTCATAAATAGATTTTATTATTTTGAAATATGTTCCATCTATATTTAGTTTATTGACAGTTTTTAGCATAAAGGGCTGTTGAATTTCATTGAAGGCCTTCTCTGCATCTATTGAGATAATCGTGTGGTTTTTATATTTGGTTCTGTTTATGTGATGAATTACGTTTATAGATTTGCATAGGTTGAACCAGCCTTGCATCCTCAGGATAAAGCTGACTTGATCATGATGGATAAGCTTTTTGATGTGCTGTTGGATTTGGCTTGCCAGTATTTTATTGAAGATTTTCACATCAATATTCATCATCGACATTGGCCTGAAATTTTCTTTTTTGTTGTATCTCTGCCAGGTTTTGGAATTAGATGATGCTGGTCTTATGAAATGAGTGAGTAAGATTCCCTCTTTCTTTTTGTTTAGAAAGGTTTCAGAAGGAATGGTGCCAGCTCCTCTTTGTATGTCTGGTGGAATTTGGCTGTGAACCCATCTGGTCCTGGACGTTTTCTGGTTGCTGCATCAACTTCAGCTTTGTTATTGGTCTATTCAAGGATTTAACTTCTTCCAGGTTTAGTCTTGGAAGGGTGTAAGCGTCCAGGAATGTATCCATTTCTGCTAGATTTACTGGTTCATGTGCATATAGGTGTTTGTAGTAATTTCTAATGGTAGTTTGTATTTCTGTGGAATTGGTGGTGATATCCCTTTTATCATTTTTATTTCATCAATTCAATTCTTCTCTCTCTCTTTTTTTTTTATTAGTTTGGCTAATGGGCTATTTTGTTGATCTTTTCAAAAAAACAGCTTCTTGATTTATTGATTTTTTTGAAGGGTTTTTGGTGTCTCTATCTCCTTCAATTCTGCTCTGATCTTAGATTTCTTGTCTTCTGCTAGCTTTTGAATTTGTTTGTTCTTGCTCCTCTTAATTATGATGGTAGGGTGTCGATTTTAGATCTTAGGTCCTCACTTCTCATGTGGGCATTTAGTGCTATAAATTTCCTTTTAGACAGTGCTTTAAATATGTCCCAGAGATTTTGTGTCTTCATTCTCATTGGTATAAAAGAACATCTTTATTTTTGCCTTCATTTCATTATTTATCCAGTAGTCATGCAGGAGCAGGTTGTTCAGTTTCCATGTAGTTGTGTGGGTCTGAGTGACTTTCTTAGCCCTGAGTTCTAACTTGACTGCACTGTGGTCTAAGAGACTGGTTGTTATGATTCCTATTCTTTTGCATTTGCTGAGGAGTGATTTACTTTCAATTATGTAGTCAATTTTAGAGTAAGTGAGATGTAGTGCTGAGAAGAATGTATATTCTGTGGATTAGGGTTGGAAAGTTCTGTAAATGTCTACTGGGTTTGCTTGGTCCAGATCTGAGTTCAAGTCCTGGATATCCTTGTTAATTTTATGGCTCATTGATCTGTCTAATATTGACAGTGGAGTCCCACTATTTTTCTGTGGGAATCTAAGTCTCCTTTTAGGTCATTAAGAACTTGCTTCATGTATCTGGGTGCTCCTGTATTGGGTGCATATATATTTAGGATAGTTAGCTCTTCTTGTTGCATGGATCCCTTTACCATTATGTAATGACTTTCTATGTCTCTTTTCATCTTTCTTGATTTAAAGTCTATTTTACCAGACTAGGATTGCAACCCCTACTTTATTTTGCTCTCCATTTGCTTGGTAAATCTTCCTTCATCCCTTTATTTGGTTCTATATGTGTCTTTGCGCATGAGATGAGTCTCCTGAATATAGCCCACCAATGGGTCTTGATGTTTTATCCAATTTGCCAATCTGTGTCTCCTGATTGGGGGATTTAACCCATTTACATTTAAGGTTAATGTTGTTATATGTGAATTTGATCCTGACATTTTGATACTAGCTGGTTGTTTTGCCTGTTAGTTGATGCAGTTTCTTCATTGTGTCAATGGTCTTTACCATTTCGTACATTTTTGCAGTGGCTGATACTGGTTGTTCCTTTCCATGTTTAGTGCTTCCTTCAGGAGCTCTTGCAAGGCAGGCCTGATGGTGATGCAATCTCTCAGCAATTGCTTGTCCAGGAAGGATTTTATTTTTCCTTTGCTTATGAAGTTTAGTTTGGCTGGATATGAAATTCCAGGTTGAAAGTTCTTTTCTCTAAGGATGTTGAATATTGTCCCCCACTCTCTTCTGGCTTGTAGGGTTTCTTTGGGGAGATCCTACATGGGCTTCCTTTTGTGGGTAACCTGACCTTTCTCTCTGGCTGCCCTTAGCACTTTTTTCTTCATTTCAACACTGGTGAATCTGACGATTATGTGCCTTGGGGGTCTTCTTGAGGAATAGCTTTGTGGTGTTCTCTATATTTCCTGGATTTCAGTGTTGGCCTACATTGCTAGGTTGGGGATGTTCTCCTGAATAATTTCCTAAAGAGTGTTTTCCAGCTTGGATTCATTCTCCCCGTCACCTTCAGGTACACCGTTCAAGGGTAGAGTAGGTCTTTTTACGTAATCCCATAATTGTTGGAGGCTTTGTTCAGTTATTTTCACTCATTTGTCTCTAATCTTGCCTTCTCGTTTTATTTCATTGAGCTGATTTTCAGTCTCTGATATCCTTTCTTCTGCTTGATTGATTCGGCTATTGAAACTTGTGTATGCTTAGTAAAGTTGTTGTGCTGTGTTTTTCAGCTCCATCAAATCGTTTATGTTCTTCTCTAGGCTGGTTATTCTAGTTAGTGTTTCATCCAACATTTTTTCAAGGTTTATAGTTTCTTTGCATTGGGTTAGAATATGCTCCCTTAGCTCAGAGAAGTTTGTTATGACCCACCTTCTTAAGCCTGCTTCTGTCAAATCATGAAACTCATTCTTCATCTACTTTTGTTCCCTTGCTGGTGAGGATTTGTGATCCCATGGAGGAGAAGAGGTGTTCTAGTTTTTCATGATTTCAGCCTTTTTGTACTGGTTTCTTCCCATCTTTGTGGATTTATCTACCTTTGGTCTTTGAAATTGGTGACTTTCAGATGTGGTCTCTTAATGGACGTCCTTTCTGTTGATGTAGAAGCTATTTCTTTCTGTTTTTTAGTTTTCCTTCTAACAGGCCCCTCTGCTGCAGGACTGCTGGAGGTCTACTCCAGACCCTGCTTGCCTGGGAATTACCCACATGGGTCTGCAGAATAGCAAGGAATGCTGCCTGTTCCTTCCTCTGGTAGCTTTATCCCAGAAGGGTACCTGCCAGATCCCAGCCACAGATCTCCTATATGAGGTGTCTCTTTGGATTTTTGGGGGTCAGGGAACCGGTTGATAAGGAGTCATTCTGTCCCTTATCAGAGCTCAAGTGCTGTGCTGGGAGCTCCATTGCTCCTTTCAGAAGTGCCTGCTGGGCAGAGACTTTTAAGTCTGCTGAAGCGGAACTCACAACCACCCTTTTTCCCAGGTACTCTGTCCCGGAAAGGTGGGGCTTTATTTATAATTCCCTGAAGGGCTGCTGAATTTTTTCAGAGATGCCCTGCCCAGCAAGGAGGGAGTCTAGTCTCAGTCTGCCTGCAGAGGCCTTGCTGAGCTGCTGCAGGCTTCACTCAGCTGCTGTGTAAACTTCCTTGTGATTTTGTTTACACAGGTAAGGTTAGAACTGCCTCTGTAATGGCGGACACCCCTCTCCCCACCAAGCTCCACTGTCCTAGGTCGAGCTTAGACTGCTGTGCTTGCTGCAAAAAGCTCAAGCCAGTCGGTCTCAGTTTGCTGGTCTTTGTGGGTTGGTACCCACTGAGCCAGATCACTTGGCTCCCTGCCTTCAGCCCCCTTTTATTCAGGGGAGTGGGCGTTTATGTCTTGCAGGTGTTCCAGGCACTGGCTACAATGGCTGCCCAGTTTTGTGATAGAAACCCACGGCACTGACTAAAACAGCCACCCAGTTTTGTGCTGGAAAACTGTGGTGCAGTGTTGTCAGCACTGGCAGGAATCTCCTCGTCTGTAGGCTGTAAAGATCTTGGGAGAAGCGCAGTATCTGAGCCAGAGTCCTGGAATTTCCAGAAAAGTCCCTGATGGCCTCCCTTGGGCAGGAAGGGGACTCCTGTGGTGCTTTGCACTTCCAGGGTGAGGCAGCACACCACCCTGCTTCCGTTTGCCCTCCTTGGGCCACAGCCAACTGGCCGACCAGTTCCATTGAGATGAACCTGGTCCTTGGTTGGAAATGCAGAGATCACTCACCTTCTGGATCACTCTTGCTGTGACCTACTCTCTGGAGCTGTTACTATTCCGCCATCTTGGCAGACGTCCCCAACACTTTGTAGGTAATTTTGGAAATTTTTCTTTTTCTTTTGTTCCTAGATAAAAAATTTCAAATCTATTCTGTCTTTCATCACCAATAGAGCAGATATGTAGTTTCCCAGATAGTACACCTTCATGAGTATAAATTTAATGTAATGTTTAATTATCAGCATATTTGTAACCAGAGGAACAATGACAAAGATTAATTTATTCAATAGTTAAATAGTCATAGTATCCAAACTCTAAGAATGATTATTTAACTGAGAATGAGAGAGTGAGTTTTCTGTTGGGTGAATTCTTTTTCTTTATAATAAGAAGATTTTCCAAAATCTGGCCCTATAATCAAAAAATGTATTTTATTTCTCATGTATTATTTGCAGTATTGTCATAAGTAAAGATTTTAATGTGAACTTTTCATAAAAGCATATACATCAAAAATTTACTTTAGTCTCCAAGATCATTTTAAATAAGTTTTCCTTAAATTGTATTTGCCTCAGTGGAAGGGATCTAATTTCAATTTTCAGTACTATTATACTGAATTAAATCTTCCCATGAGAATGCATCTCAGTAAAATTTTTATTTTTATAATTTTATTTTTTTTATAAAATGTAAAATCTGGAAGAAAATTATGCTCATATTTGTCAGTTTGTTAGAAATATTTTATTTTTATTGGATTCTAATAATTTTAGGGCAAAAGTTATTTTTCTGCTTAGATTAGAACATTAACCTATTGATGATTAAAATATATCACATGTACATTAATGTGAGGCATGTTGTTTTTCCCGTTAGAAAATCATTTCTGAGAAATAGAAGAATCATCTTTCACTTAATTCCTTATAAATTATCTCATATTAACAGGCAATGTCTCAATTACTTTATTTTTAACTAATGTTTGTGAAATATGCATTAATTTAAAATCTCAGTCAAAGTTAATGCTAAGTGCTTATACTGGTCATCTGAAAAATTCCATTAAAAGAAGAGATGAATGGGATTATCATGCAATCATCAGTTCTGGGCCTTGATACAATAATTTTATGTAGATGTTGCTGCTATATTAACAATTAATTTAAAGGGCAATAGAGTTAAGCTCTGTTGGAGAATTTTGCAATAAGCCAAAGCAATGACTAAGAAAAATTAGAGAAGTTAGAAAACAGAACAAACCGAATACATGATTGGAAGCCATACGGGAACTGTTGAGGGAAACAAATGCAGAAACCAGTATCTTAGAGAGTCCGTGGGGAACCTTGAAAGGGTAAGAAGGCTCTCCATCACCTGACTTTCTTCCTCAAGGCCTAGGTTTATTTTCAGTGCTAATCCCCTCAGAGGGCTGCTAAGAGACAAAGAATCAGCAGAAACACAGGTAATCTAAGTAACTAGAGATACCCCAAAATCAATTCTGTGGCAGTCACAGCAGCTAAGAGCTGGATATGAGAGTGGGATACCTATAAGAAGAAAGAGACATGGGAATAGGTCTGAAACTCATATAATGTTTCACCGCTAAGCTTTTGCCAGAGGAGGTTAAAAAGTCAGGCAGCAAGCAGCTGAAGGGCAGAGTAGAGTTCTAGAGATTCTTAATGCCAAGATGATGAAAATCAAAGTTCAAAACCTTCTGAGAGAATACAGGCAAATACCACAGAATTCAGTTAGAAATCCTGAAAGGCTGCAAAAAGAGTAGAGCAGTAAACCTGTAGGTAGGTTGACTCTTCTAAAAACTGTAAGCCAAGCTTTGAGTCAACTCAATCTTAGGCTGATAGAAAGTTCTGCCAGCATTCTATTAACCTCAGAGATGAGGGTGAACTTCGTTCAGAGTCACCACAATTTATTTTATTCAATTAATAACATTTAATTAATCAAAATGTAATAGGTATACCAAAAAGAAGGATCAGTTAAAAAAAAAACCACAATATACACGTCTATTCATGACTCAGGTTTTGGAGTTATAAAAGATGGTTTTTAAAAAATAGTTGTGCTTAATATATTCAAGAAATCTGTGACAAATGGAAAATTTTACTAGATACCTTGAATCTAAAATTTATGAGAAAATAATCTAATACAATTATAAAATTTATAAAAGAACTCAAGAAAAATTAAGAACTATATGATGCATATGATAGAAGATTGTAGAAAGCAAAAGAAGGAGCTACTTCATCCGCTGTAGAAAGGTAACACTGGGGCTGAGAATGCAGAGGGTAGACACAAGGGTAAATTCAAAAGGAACAAAGAAAGTAAGCAGCATATGGGACATACAACATAAATTTAATGTGTAAAACCCCAGAGGAGGAGACAGAAAATGGAACAGAAACATCATTTGAAGAGAAAATGGCTAGAATTTTGCAAACGTAATAAAAGATATTGAGTTACAGATCAAGGACTTTGAGCCCAAATTCCATGAAGAAAAAACCAACAACAAATACCACAACTAGCTACAACTTCTTAAAATTTCTGAAAACTTAACAAAAAAAGAAAAATTAAAATCAATTAAGACTAACTTCAAAGAAGAAACAGTAAAAGATATAGCTGACTTCACCACAAAAAAATGGAATTCAGAAAACAATACGATAATATTTTTAAAATGCTGAAAGATAGTAACTATTATTCTATAGTTCTAGATAAATTACTCTTCAAATGTAAATGGGAAATAACATAATTTACAAACTAACATAAAACTAAATGAAGACATATTCTTTCTCTGAGAATATCTGCTCTAAAGAGATGGAAACAAACAAAAAAAGTGATCTCAGTTGGAAAAAAGGTACTTAGGATAAAAAGTAGAGTAATCAAAGGTAACAATGTAATAAATATACCTGAATAATGGCTACGTAAAATAATATATTCTCCTTTAGATTTTATATATGTGAATATGACACTTATGATTATAACACAAGAGGCAAGGATGACCAGCACTTTGGGAGGCCGAGTTGGGTGGATGGCTGATGCTGAGCTTGGGAGTTGGAGACCAGCCTGACCAACATGGAGAAGCCCTGTCTCTACTAAAAATACGAATTTAGCGAGGTGTGGTGGCTGGCACATGACTGTAATCCCAGCTACCGGGGAGGCTGAGGCAGGAGAATGGCTTGAACCCAGGAGGCAGATGTTGCAGTGAACTGAGATCATACCATTGCGCTCTGCCTGGGCAACAAGAGTGAAAGTCTGTCTCAAAAAAAAAAAAAAAAAAAGAAAAGAAAAAAGATTTCTACTACTGTTGACTTGGAAACTGCAAAATAGTAATTTTTATTACTAAAATATATAAATTATTAATTATTAGTACTGATTTACTGATAATACCAATGACAAATAAAGCATTGATGCATAATGTATTGCTTAAAATAACCACTAAAATACTATTAAAATAAACAAATAAACCATTATAAGAGAAAAGTAGAATAACTGAATATTATGAGTAATCAAATAACACCATAAAAAGACAAAAGGAGAACAAAAGTTAGAAAAGAAAATAAAAAACAAATAGTAACAATGTAGTTTGTTATGAATGAGTTATCCTGAATTGGATTAAGTTTATATGGAATGCAATGCTTAAATTATTAAGACTCAGAATTTTTTTATATGCACTTCTTATAAGAAGCCCATGATAAATACAGTTATATAAAATTTTTGAAAATAAAAGAATAGAAAACATATACAAAGCAAAACTCTACTAAAGGAAGTCTATCGTAACTACATTGATATCAGACAAAATGTAATACAGAGAAAAAAGCATTAATTTGTCTTTCTTTAATGGGAACCTGCCCATTAAACATTTGATCATAGGAAAACAGTAAATGAAGTTCATGCTAATTTACATAATATTGATTACATAGTACTTATTTTTCCCTCAACCCCAGTAATCTTTCATTAAAAATTCTGCCTTGTATATAAAATGTCTCCTTTTAAAATAAGATCCTTCTACTCATTGAAAAATGCCTTATATATTCATATAATAAAATAATAAGTACATTAAGTAAATATAAAATATCCTCGCTTCCTATTTTCCTTCATCTAAAATTTAATTTTTCTTAACAGCCAAATTTCTGCAAACCTTATTCTATAAGAATTGTTTTCATATCCTCACTTTCTATGCACTTTCAACCCATTTCAAAATGGGTTCAAGCCATTGGACAGTGCTTACTCATATCACAGTGCCCCTCAGCCACTAAATCCAGTGGACAGTATTTAGCCACCTTGATTTCCACCTACAGAGCATTCAAGATTGTTATGTATTATTTCTTAAAATCTTCATATTCTTTTCATGACACTAGTGTCCCTGTCCCCTTTTCTTACTGATTTTCTCCAGACTGCTTTGTTAGCTCTTCATTTTTTTACACAGCTAATAAACCAATCTTAGTTCGTATCACTGCACATTTCTTTCCTTTTTAATATCTTTTTATTAAATGTGTATAATCATAAAGCCACATCTACTCATTGCTGTTTTGTCAGTTGTGATTTTTGCCATGTATTTTGGGATTAAAGGTCAATTAATGTATATATAATTTAAGTCCCAGAAGACTAGACAGTAAATGGAACAGAAACATCATTTGATGTTGTCTGCAGCAATAATGCATATTAGAAAAATGTAAATATCCCCTTGCTTCAGTTGCATAATATTAGATTGATATTACAAAAAAAATTCCAATGCAAATCTCAACATGAAAAACATAATAATTCTCAGAAACAAGAGTATATGGATAAAAATTGAATCAAAACAAAAAGAAGTATCTGGTGAATAGAATAATAGGTTTCTATTTCATTAATTTATTCAACATATACATTTAAATGTATACTATGTACCAGAAATATTTCTGGGTAATGAATAAAATAAGCAAAGATTTCTGTTCTCATGTGTTAACTGAGAAGATGTGGAAAAATTAAATCTGTGACTTATAGTAAAGTCTATGATTAAGTGAAGTATTTTTAAATAAAATGCAAATATGGAGTATATTGTTATACACTAGAAGTAAGAAAAACCTACCTGGGTACAGATACTATAAAAGAAAAAATATTTGCTATGTAATACTTAAAAAATTTAATTGCAAAAACTAGGTAGATGTGTGCGTGTGTGTGTGTATGTGTGTGTGTGTGTATGCATGATATGTAATAAAAGCATGCTTTCTACACACTGTGATCAATTGTAAATTAAAATTCACAGTTTATAGTTTTGGAAAAGGAAAAACCTACCTACAGGTTTATAACTTGATGAAAAAAAAAGAAATGAGGAAACTATATGAACAGAGTTAATGGAAAAATATTTAAATAACAACATTTTAAAAAATTGCTCATATTAAGAAAATATATTAATATTCTGCTATGATATTTTTTCCATTTAGCAAAATAACAAATTTCCATAGCATATTTTATTGATAGATTGGTAGGGGAAATGCTTATAATTATCCATTAGCTTGAATTTTGTTCTATTATTCTTAATGTAGATGGATAATTATCAATTTTAATTATAATCAGCCATTATTCATCTGCATTAAGAATAGCTGAACAAAATTCATTCAAATAATTTTCTCAAAATATATACCCTTTGACTTAGTAATATTATTTTCATGAATTTATAGATCAGAATCCTACCTACATATATATGTATTAATTGGAGTATTATTTGCAATAACATAATTTTGAAAACTACTTAAATATTTATCTACAAAATACTAGTTAAATAAATTACAATCCATCCACATGACTGAATGTTAACAAATAATTTATTATAGGAACAAAAATATATGATCTTAAAATATATTCTTAAAATGTTTTGCAAGATTATTACAGAGAATTCACCATGTTTAATAATCAAGGTCTATTTAGAAAAATAGAAAGCTCTACAGAAGACATATAACTTTCTTATTATTATATAGACTCATTGACATAAATTATCCTTACATCAATCATAAAATGTCAGAATATCTATTCTTGCTTCTTACAACATAGTAAAATGCCACAGGTGGCTGGTACCTTCCCTCAATCAATGACTAAAAGTTTCACCAAATAGAGAGATAGGTATTTCTGAAATTTTTAACATGTTACAGTTCTGAAAACAGTCTTTGGGAGTCACTGATGGTAATCTCATGATGCATGTGGGGGAACGTGCCCAGAGCTGAGGAGGTCTACACAATTTGCATGAGGGCTACACTTCCAAAGGAAAGGAAAAAAAAAAAAAGAAATCAAGCACAAACCCTGATTTTGTACTTCTTGATATTGTGAGATAATTTTTTTCTAACAGTATTAATAATTTTGATTTTGAGAATTCTGTTACTTGCAGTGGAACCATCTAAGGTGTCAATTTTGTAAATATGTTCATTCCTTAATCAAAATTTTAAGAATATTTTACTTTGGGAACCAGGCAAGAGGGATAAGAAGTGGAAAAATACAGTGAAAAGCATGAAACGAGTCATTTAAGGCTATTGTTCTTGTCCTAGCCAAAGTACATAATATGACAGCCTGGGTGAGAAAAAGCTTAGGAAATCAGAAATAGGAAACTATAATTGGTATTTGTTTTGAAACCTATCATAAAATATAGATAAGTCAGGGAAACAAATCACAATTTTCATATATTATCAAATATTTGTACAGTTAATGTTCTCCATTTTGGGTTTTATAATTCTATTGTACTAAAATTTTATTACTAATAATTAGTACTTAAATATAAATTGTAGTACTATACTAGTAAAAAAGAAATATGATTTAGTTAGAGATGCTTAACTCAACATGTAATATTACATGCAGTTAGCAAAAATGTAATACAAAACTATAGATCATGATAAATTATTCAAGTTGTGATTCTATATGCAAATCCATGAATATAAAACTGAATTCTGTAAGCATGTCATGTAAGTTATAAAAAGATCAAGTGATATACAACCCTCAGAAGAAATAGTATATTAGAAAATTGGAAATACAAATATGTGAACAATTTAGTCTTTAGTCTTGTTTTCAAACACTAATATAATTAAACATGAGGATATTTTACTTTTCACTTAATTTTAAAAAGAGATCCAAATGACAATCATTTTGAAATGGGAGCCTTTCGCTCTTCTCTTTCAAGTGGTTGCTGAATCATAAGACACAGAAAAAAATGTAATGTAAATTTCAGAGATGTGTTCTCTCATTATGATGCCTTAAAAGTTCACTTACTGCATTTAGTTTGTCATTTTAATAAAAGTATCAAAGTCTTACATATCCATTGGCTTTCTCTTCAAATAAAGATGTGGACTTAAGCAAGTTAAAGTCAAGTGACCAATTTAAATTGACAATTTAAAAGCTTTGTCCATTAACTTGTTTTTATCTGAATTATTTGTAGTGTCAAGGTTAATTAAAATATAGAGAGACTAATCTCTTAATCTCTAAATTTAAAATGTTTATCTGAGGAGCAAGAATTCCAAATGGAGCATACACCCAATTTGGGTGTTCAGAGGTTTGAAGAACAAAGGGAAGGTTGAGAGTTCTTTTCTTTTCCTTTTTTTTTTTTCTTTTCTTCTTCTTCTACTTTTTTTTTTTTTTTTGCTCCTGATAATGATTTTATTGTCATAGGTGGGGCAATAAACAATTAGTCTTTTTCTGACATCCTCCAAAGTAGAAATGGCAAGTGTCTGGTAACTCCAAACAATAGATCAATCCTCCTAACTAACTCAGTGGGTTTTGCACTTCTGTGCACTTGTTTCTTTTGAATATCTTAACTGAAATTTCCATTGCCACACATTTTATAATTCATGGTGTGTAGCTGAGATTTTTCCTTTGCATGGTAGATAAACAGCACAGAAATCATTACAACTTTGTTCCTTCTTGATCATGGGAATTTCTGTGTTGGCTGCGGGCAGAATCATTTCCTGAAGAAATTGTGATCCTTCCTTTAGGTGTTCCCTCAAATAATCTTAGTGGAGGGAGGTTAACCATGTATGTAGCAGGAGTCTTGGTTAGTTCCTTAAATTTCATAGGAAGATACCAGTCTTCTTGATGATGGATTGACAGATTTTTAAAGTACATAAACTTTTTCTCTCATTCAGAAAAAAAAAGAACAATTGCACTCCATCCTTATCCTGTTTTCCGGACAGCACTTGCTAAAAGTTCATTTAGGAGAAATTTTACACATAAAGAATTCCAGGAGATATGCAGGCTCTTCATACCAACAGGAATGTTACTTGTTCTTTTGAAATAAATTTCTTTCGCACTAGGGAAGCTTTTGGGGGTCGGCAAGCTGATTGGTGAATGATCGTGCAGGCTACTAAGGAAAACTGGTCTTAGGGTTACTGCTGCCCATTTCAGCAGTGGGCTTGTGGAAAATCAAGTTTTGAGCAGGTGCTATGTGCCCCAGCCGCTTTTTCCTCCTGGCTCCACAACCCAGATTTAGTTGGGTATGACACGAATGACCTAATTTGTATAATTAACTGTCATAGTAGCGAGTAGAAGCGTGATAAAGCCAGGAACTATTTATAGCATTTATTACCTAAGCACCAATCATAATTAGGATGGCTGAAATTATTGGTCTAAATTAATAACCAGTTGAGCAGAAGTCATTGTTAACTGTTTATATGATAACGAATTTGATAATTTCAGTATTTTTTCTGAAATTGTTAAAAATATTTTATTTATTAACAGGAAATTGTTTTTATATCTAATAAAAAATAATAGGTAGGACACAAAGGATTTTTAGTTCAGTGAAACCACCCTGTATGCTATCATGGTGGATACATGTCATTTTACACTTACCTAAACCCAAAGATTGCACAACACCACGAGTAAAAATATAAAGTATGAACTTAGAGTGACAACAATGTCTCAGTTTAGATTAATCAGTTGCAACAAATGTACCACCCTGGTGGGGGATGTCAGTAGCCTTGGAGGCTGTCATCTCTGTCAGTAGCCTTACAGACAGAGTGTGTAAGGGAAATCTCTGTACTTACTGCTCAGTTTTGCTGTAAACCTTAATTTCTAAAAAATAAAGTTTATTATGAACATTAATATTATTAATAAACACCTAGTAGCATCAACATAGCTTTAAATGTTAAATACTAAAATGACAAATTATTTTAAAGAAAATACTTTATTTAGCAAATATCTTCTTTAGGTAAATTGAGTGAAAATAGAGAATCATATTTCAGATTAATTAACTTGTTCCAAAATAAAAACAAAACAAAAAATCACATAACAATTAGGAACAAAAGAATAGTGATGCTGAAAGAACGAAAGCAAGCTCTGACATCAAAAACTGAATCTATGAATATAAGTGAGTTTTATTTTTGGTTTCTTTTAAGTGAGCTGATGACTTCAAATAGGTACTTATATTTTTCTAACTGGATATATTTAAAAATTTTACACTCACTCCTTAGAGCAATGTAAGGTAAGTATTACTGTAATGAAGAAGATGAGATACATTAATTTATGAACTGCCACAAAGTTAATAAATACTAATGTACTCCTCAAACCCAGATTCAGTTGGCTGCACAGTTATATTCTCTCTAATTCACATATTTATTGGCAAAAGGTGTATCTGACAAAGAGAATCATTTATTTAATAAATATTTACAGAGGACCCACTGTAAACCAGAGAATACAATGTGTTCTGGAAATATATTAAAATCAAAAAGTAAAGGCACATATGATCTTATTCTCATCAGTTTTAGACTGCTTATCCTGGTTCAAAGTTGCCCAGTGATATTATATTATAACTCAGATATTTTTTCCTGTGGTCAAAACCTACTTTGTACTTCAGTTATGTTCTAGACCCTGGGCTCAGCAACATTTTTATCATAAACTTTCTGCTGAAACTGTGAACACTACAGTTAACGCCCTGCTGGCTTTCATACACCCTGACTTCCATGCTTGGACATACCATATATGCTTGATTTCATAGTTAACACACATCCTGAAAGGCTGGTTTTTATTTCTTTCAAATTATAAAAAATGGCTTTATATATCGAAATGACAAAATGTATTTGACATAAATTAAAATATTTATATTCTATTAATTGTAAATATATTAGATATGAATTAATATATTTAAACTGTGTTAATTTATATTAAATTAACCATTTATTTATAAAATATATACTTTCATGTAAATATATATTTGACTATTATAAACTTAATCCACTTTATTTTGAAGATGTATCATAACAATTTTATCTGTTCTCTATTTTTGGCTTTTTTGTTGCTGTTGTACAACCAACTTTATGTACCTACGTGACATTTCTCTTACTATGAGTAAGTGGGCCGAGTTTCTGGCACCTGGCAATGTTTCCTAGACCTTTTCTGTGTATGGCTGTCACACTAATGTCTTTTTTTATTACACCCAGTGCAGAACATCCTTCTGAGTTAAGTTGTGATGGAATTAAAGAAAGAGAGATTAAGTCTTGAGTCATCACAAGGGTAGTCAGCATTGCTTCATTATGGAACTTATCAATCATCTTTCCTAATAAAATGGAAACAAGTGAAATTCAGGGATTTAGAGTAGGACCTAGAGACAATTTCAAACTGTCATTAACTAGCTGTGCAATACTGAGAGCTTTAACTATTAACAGATTTAATTTTCTCATACATAAATGGGAATAATTATACCTACCACATATTATTCTAATAAGGAAGAAATTAAGCAGTATGTTTAATATGTTTGACATAGTTACTGGAACTAAAATAATAGTCAAATTTCTCCATTTCTCATGCTACTATTTCTCTCATATAAGGTTAACGTTCACATATATAAAAACATTTTCAAAATGAGAGGATGGCAGACCAAAAAAATGACACAAAAAATGGCTTACAAATATGTAATCATTTAATGAAACAAAATGGATTTTAGTCATACAAATAAAGCTCACCATTTTTTATAATAACCCTCAAAATGGAAAAAACACTGACTTACCATTTTTCCTCTAGTAGACTGGAAAAACAGAAATGTTTGAGAACATACTCCACTGACAGGCCATTGGGGAATCTTGCCACCTTATACATTTCTCATAAGAATTAAATTATGAATAGTATAAACCTATACAGGGGGATTTGGTAACATCTGCCAAAATTACGTGCATTACCATGTGATCCACAAAAGTCATTTCTAGGTCTCTGTCCCAAAGAAATACTAGAATGCAAATGAATATTTGCAAATTAGTATATCCATGGAAATCTTAGACTTGATTTTAAAAGTATGAATATTTATGTCACCATAAAACAAAGTTAAATGCCAAACCAATCCCCAACCATTGATATCTCTAGAAAACAGTGAAAGAAATATTTGTGCTTAGTTGGTTGCACAGTCACATAGACAGAAAGTACTATAACTGATTTTAAAATACAGTAATTTGGCTGCATACATCTAGTGGTATATGCAATAATGAAAAAGTTACAATATATCTTAATTTTAACAATATTAATACTAGCAATAATATTAACATTGATATTCGGGATCTTTTTTGCTGTTTTTTAGGGGATACAGCAAATGAATAATTGTGTTGGTATCTCTATCTTATACAAAAGCAATGTATTCACACAATAAAAATTCTTTATTTTCATTTCCTACATGACTATATGTCTCCAACAGAAGTTACACATTTAAGACATTTTTTATTCCTCAAATTTTAGTAAAATCAATAATACAAACCTGTTTCATCATATGGAAATTAAAAAGTACTTCCTTTGTTTTACTCATTTTAACATAAGTGAGAAATAGGCATAAATTTCATATTACAATACATACAGACAGTTGTCAAGACCCTCTAATATTCAAATTATTTAAATAAGTAAACTTTAGCCTCCACAACTTATTACACTGAAAGTTGCATGCCGAAATATTAGTCTACATTTTTTAATAAAGAAGCTTACACAAAATAAGCCAAGTCTATATCTGAAAAATAAGACTTTAAAAAACATATTTCTTCATTTTATAAACAAAATTTAATAGTTTCATTACAATTTGAGAATGAAATCTGTATAATCCAAAACAATATTAATCCTAAGTAACTGACATTTCAAAACAATGATTCATATCAGGAAATATTGGAGGATAAAATGTAGTTTTATTTCTCAAAGCTGAGTTTCTATATCTAATTTAGAAAAGGTTTAGTATACATATTCACACATTTAAAGCACAAGCACTTTCCTATACTAGCTCATCAGTTCCGGTTTAGTACAGAAACCAAAGCATTTATAAGTAATGAATGGGATGCTGAAATCTTCCTAGAAAAGATTGCATGCACACACACACACACACACACACACACACACACACACCCATGGATTATTTTTTAAAACTCCCAAACTTTGCTGCATTTTCAAATCTAGCACATTTGGATTTGTCATTTGACTGTAAGTAATGGAAGGTACATTAAGGCCATTTCTATATAGTAAAAAATGTCAGCTAAGAATGATTTCAAAGACTTAAATTTCACATGTTCTAGAAAATTGCTTATATAACAATCAGCCATTTGAAGTCATAAAAATTCTCTGAAATCACCAGAAAATTGTTGTGTCTTAGGTGGCATATTCACGTATTCCAGATCCACTGTTAACATTTTAGGGGCAGTTTCCCATTTTACTCGTTAGTGTTATTTCTTGAAAGTCTCACTTATTTTTCAAAATTGTGGATGTACACTAACTACTTGAGTGTTTTTACTTTGTATTATTGTGATAAAATGCTCTTTTATTTCTTTTTCTGCCCCAATTACTATTTTATATCACATAATACTCCAGATATAATTGGTATAATACTCCCAATACTAGCAAATACTTAAAAGTTTTAATTTCAACATAGTTTTGTAAGAAAATGAATGATTACTATTATAATTTATGTTTCTCAATCCCTAGAATGTAATAGGAACTCTTCTATAAATACTAACTCAATAGATGTATGTTGTATACATGAAGAAACATGTACAGTAATTTCATTGACTAACCTGAGATACTATTGAGACATGTAAAATGCATGCTGTGGTCCTAGAGTAAATGTATTTTTCTCTACAGGCCAACTAACAACACTTGAAGCTTGAATATTTGATAGTTGCAATTTATTAATTTTTAAAATTATTTTGACTGGCCATTATGTGAGCAACAAATTATCAAATGGTTCATAAAAATAAGATATTATATTGATAGTTCTTGTAACTATTCTGAATGCCTCAAATTAATTTAAATTAAAAAAACTATGCAATCACATTAACCTGTCTATAGAGTTAAATTAAAAACCTAAAAATGTATCACATACATAACATATATAATCACCAAAGTCTCTAATTAACACAATTTGTGTTAGTCTTAAACACAATTATTTACATGATTAAATAAATATTGTATTCTGTTTATGATACATTTTAAATATTCAAAATGAATGTTTTGTTTCTATGAGAAGAACATTTTAATTATTTTGATAAATAATTATCAGAAATAAATATTTTATATAATCTTATATAAAAATGTAGAAAAGCAGTTTAAATGTGAATATTATATTGAATAAAATAACATTATAATTCTGGTTAAGATACCTCTTGTTATGTAACATTAACTATTCTGAATAACTTACACACATTAAATGATTTCATTTCCACTGATACTCTAGAAGAGTTATTAATGTTTATTTTGCAGAAGAGAAAACTATAAAGGCCCAGAGTACTATGTAGGTAATCACCAACTCCTGCAACTGGCCAATGTCCCTTAAGTTGGGCAAAATATGATAATAGCAACAGAAGAGAGTAGAAATAGATTCTTGATACTTGTCATTTTCTTGTTCCTTTAAGTTCATATTTGAATCAGTTTAGAGAAATATTTGTGCTCAGATATTTTTGTTCCATCAATATCTTTTCAGCTTTATTGAATGAAATATCAAATTTTATGTTACTGAGAAGTTTTAATCCTTTAATAAGTAAGCATTCTACATTATTCTTAGAATGACAAAAGAAAAAATTAAACTCATATTTATTTTAAATTATCTCATTTTTTATTTGTTTAATCATTATAGTTATATTAATAAAAAGTGTATTTTTATAGATAAGAAAATATTTCCCTAATCTTAAAATATATTTTGTTATTTAGCACATCAAATCATTTAGTAATAAAAAGAGAAATACTAATATTTTACTGTGATTTGTGTCTGTCAAATGTAAAACTTTCTTTCTCACCAAAATATTATGTGACACATCCCACTCTTATCCCCTAAGGGGCTATGAGTATTGGAAGTCAATCTCTATAAGGTTATATAAATACGAGTATTAAATATTTTCACACCTACCCACCTAAGTTGGATATAATACATTTTCATTAAGAAATATTTTAGTGAATGTGGCAACCATAGCAAAATCATCACACACAGGCACACACACAGGCAAACTCTCTCTGGAGAAAGCGGCATTTTCACAAGTCTTACACTAAATTGTTCCTTAACTGGTCTTTATCCTTATACCCTCTCCTCAGTCTACTCTCAACACTGATCCTTTTCAAATCATCTTTGAGTTGGACCACTTCTCTGCTGACACCATTCAATAACTATTCATTTCATTCAGACATAATCACAGTCTTTACAAGGGTCTGCAAAGCACTAAGTCATCTGCCCCCACAGGACCTGTGATTCTCCTGCCTTGTCCTCCCTCCCTCACTTCATTCCAGCCACACAGGCTTCCACACTGGCCATCACGCATTCACTGGCTTCTGTCTGCCTGGAATGTTCTTTCTCACATCTGTTCATGTCTGAATCCCTCAACATTGTCAAAGCTTTGCTTAAATGAAACCTCTCTTAACCATTCATACCATCATCATTTTAAAAACTGCTTTCTACCCTACCCCTCAATCTTCCTTACCCCATTCTAATATAGCATTTATGCCTTCATAACAAACTATAAAATTTAATCATTTATAGTCTTACTCTGTCCCCCATTAGAATGTATGTTTCACAAGAAAAGAAAATATTATCATAGTTTTTAAAAATTCATTTATATCCAGTTCTTTCACTCGATAAATTCTGCTGAATGAATGAATGAATGAATGAATGGATAACAGGATTAAGGAGAGCTGGGGATACAGAGTGAATGGAGTCATGATAAAGTGCTCCTCAATATTTTTAGTGAGGAAACAACTGAGTTTTGTTTGTTTGTTTGTTTCACTTTTCCTTATGTAACTACAAAGATCAAACAGTACATTTGAGTTAAGGAATTTTCTATAAATATTTTTTAAATGTAAGTGAAGGCAGCAGAGACATATGCTCTTTCTAAATGATAAATTAGGCCCTTCTGTGCAACCATTACATTTTTCATATTGTATTTTCAATGTATGTTACACATTATGTACTTTTTCTAAAAAAATAGTCTGAATTACATCATTGTTAATATAGTTGTATGAGGCTTAGTTTATATTCTGTTGCATACTAATTAAATGTGTATGTGCATTAAATGAAAATAATATTTTTATATATAAAATTCTGAATTAATTTTTGAAACAATATGCAAATAAGCATGCATGACTATGCCTTCTGAAGCACAATAACAGAACTACACAAAACCCTTTGTAAAATATAGGACCATGAAATAACGGGAGCATATCATCTTTATTTTTCTATGGCCGACCTCCATCATGACGTTAGTACATAATTTTGTGGGATATATGAGGAAATATATTGAATCATTTTGTCTTTAAAGAGATAAGGTAAAACTAACCTATCTATATAAATTGCTGTATAGAGACAGGAAAACAAGACAATGTAAAAAATAAAGCTATTCAATAGGTTTTCTTAATTGTTCCTTTTGGAATGGTCCAACAATAGCTCAGATGCTACCTATCAATGGATATAGTAACTTGACAATTCATGGTATATAAATGTACTGAATTAAAAAGTAAATAATAATATTATTCCATATGAAAACACACCAGACAGACTTCTCTTGATCTTAGAGAGCTATTTTTATAACTGATTTAATCTTGATTTTATTTTGGAAGAAGTAGAGATGGAAGCTGTAGTTAGGTGTACAAATATACAAAGCTGTATATACATAGATAAATATGAGGTAGATGGTTAAATTTTATAGAATAGTTCAATAATTATAAACAATATTCATAGTTGTGTTTGTATAAAATGCAACCCAACTTATTAGGTGACTTTCAGAAGAAAGTGTTCTAAGTTGGAAACAGGATTGGAATAATTATTTTGCTTCACAGCTATATCTGAGGCATGATTTACTCTAATTTTTAAAAATCCAGCATTCACAATGCTCTGGCCACACAAAAATTTAAAAATCAAAAATGAAAATAAAAACCTGGGATAATGAGACACAATTTACAATGTAAGCTCAGAACTTTTGTTTTTTTCACATTTCAGAAAATAGTATGAGCTATAGTATTATGTGATATTTGGAAGGGTAGAAGAAAAATCTTGAAAATACCGATTTGCCTCAAATTTGGCGAATGTTTAAAACTAATGTCATACACCAAAAATCAGAGTAATTAGGTAACCTCGTGTAGCTACTTAGTAGAGTATAAAGTATCTCTGATTAGATGGTAGATTTATTTTTCAAATTTTTGTTAATCATAGGAGACAAACTTATCTAATGTTTTCTGCATCTTATTTTTATAGTATCAAGTCTGAGACTTCAATGGTTCTCATTTTTTTCTTTTACTTCTTTTTGTTACTTCTTGATACATTCCCTATCATTGACTTCCTGTTGCTACTGAGATTCTTTATCACTATTTCAAGATCTCCCTAGGATTATTTCCTTTCAGAGCAGTACAGATTCTGCCGGTCAGTGTTCTCTTTAATTTGCAACCTCTGAGAGAGTCGCAAAAACTGTTAATTAAAAGCAATTGAAAATAGTCTGCAGCTGGATTGAGCTGAGTGGGAGGGTAGCTTAGATAATCGTTTGCTAACATCTTAATTTACTTTTAATGGAGAAAGTAAAATCTTATATTTAATTTACATTTGTTTTTCCCTTTAATTATTTGTTATATTAAATTTTCACTGTTTTAGAACTAAACCTTGTAGAGTTATATAAAAAGTTATATGTTGTTTAATGTTACTACATTCTCCATTCCTACAATAATGAATTACTTTAATAAATACAGCTTCAGAATCTTCAAGGATCCAAATCGTTGCCTATTATAAAAGCAGTAAAAATGGTAAGTCCTGTAAAAATGTTAAAGAAAAATAACTTTGAAGAGTACGGCTATTAATTTATCACATAATTGTCCCTCAAATAGAATATGAAAATGTTATAATTGAAACAAAAATGTTTTTATCCTCTATGCCTTCCTTTCCAGGGTAATTTTACATGCATACGATTTTAACTCTAAGTACCAATCAGGCAAGTTTAAGTAACAGTTAAATTTCTACTGTGGACTAAAATATATGTAACAAAATTATAAGAAGACTATCACACTGACTAACTATATATTTTCAAAATATGAACAATTTTAGGTTATATATGATATTTTCATCTTGAATATTACATGAATTCATATGGCACTTTTATAAGACATATTTGCGGAATTGATCTAATCTTATGATATTTATTTCCATGTTATTTTAGCTCTTAAACTTGCACAAATGGCTATTCAAATATCTATAGATTATTATATAAAGAGAGCATAACAAATTGGATTTTAAAAAATCTTGAAAGTTTGTTCAGTTTTACCTTGGAAGTCTATACTGGGAATGTGTCTAGTGAAAATGTTATTGAGAAGGCTCAGTGGTTACCCAAATAGGTCAAATCATAAGGTCATATTTACCTACATGAATTCACCATTATCTTAAATTTGGTCTTGATGGCTTAGGATCTTGATCTCTTCAATATCACAGAGTGAACTGAAAATAAAGAACTAATTCATATTGACAAAATTTGTAATGCATCAATGTAAAATCCAGAATATCAACATATTAACCTAAAATAAATTTATTTAAAGAATAAATAAAGAGCTGAATTGTCTATGAACCTGTCAGACACATTTTCCCCTGAAAAAGTGGCATGTGAAACACAATTACCAAAATGATTTTTATTAAGTAAATTATTAGCAGTGGGAGTCATAGATATTCTTAAAGAAATGGTCTCTGTCATACTTATATGTTATGATTTAGATAGTTCAATTTTGTATCAATGTCATAATGGGGAAGTATGTGTCAGTGAAAAACAATTATCAAAAACTTATTTTTCTTCTCAGGTCAGGCCAGTAATGTGCTGACATCATAACAAGGTTCGAGGGTAGCAAATCTCACACATGTGCGTGAACACCCAGTCATTATGCTCATGAACTACAAAAAGATCAATCAAAAGTATTTTTAAAAATTAAAATAAGTTCTTTACTTGCTTTCAAGTTATTATGCTATGGAGAATATAGCTTATAGCAATATTTCTGAAAACTTTTAAGAAGGCTCTGCTCATGCCTTCAGGCTTTTAGAGTCTAAAAAATTAGATCAAGAGTTTTATGTCCTCCCCAGGGCAAAAAGTTCTGGGGTATAGAGTTCTCTGAGAAATGATTTTAGTTCTGCTACCGTTGCATTTTATTATCAATATGATGATATTGATGTTGCCACTACTGCTGCTGCTGACAATGATGACGACGAAAATGATGCTGATGATGCTGATGATAATAATGCTGAAAACCATCCACCTTGGCTCTTGTTATATCTCTGCTTCCTTTCCTACTTCTTCATGTATGTGTGTTGTTTTCACTCTCTATATTTTTTTCCTCATCTTAAAACATATTTGTGTTGTTATCTCTCCACTTGCTTTCCCTGTAATCATGCATGTGAATACACATGCACACATAAAAACAAATACATACACACATAAACACAAATACATACACACCTATGACTGAAGAAACATAAGGTTTTTTTCCCATTTTCAGAAAACTCAGGGCCTGAAGGCTTGAAATGTTGCCACATTTTCACCATTAAACAGAAGCACTTCCAGAATTCAAATCCTATCTTTTCGTAAATGTGTGATTCTTAACTACCATAATATCATGCCTCTTCAAAGTCTAAGAATAGCTTTATTTCATTAATATTTATCTATTGCTTTTACCAATTCAACTTTCTGACCTTGCAGTCAATTAGCCTGTATAGATTAGGTTATCCATATCCTTACTCTGGTATCACCCTCTTTTGAACTCTGAGTATTTCTCAGTGTAAGTAGGCAAGCATCCTGCTGATTTAGGGTCAACACTTCATTATTGATATACCTAGTCTGAATTTATATTTTACCTATATTTTGTTGTCTTCTCTGTATCAGTCTTTTCAGGCCCAGGGCACTCATTTGAAAACCATATTTAAAGTAGTCATGACCCAGCTACTTATGACTGGAACTTCCTCAAAACTCTTACTTATATGTCTTCATCAATAAGGATTGTCGGGAGAGAGAAACCACAGATTTGGACAAAATATATTATATTATATATTAATTTGAACAGAATATATGTATATCATGTATTCTAACATATACATTGTATATATGCATATATAATATAATTATAATATAATATGTATATATCTGTGTATGTTTGTATACATATACAGACAAATCTGTGTGTATGTAATATGTCATATATAATTATATATATATAAAAATTAACTATAATAGGGAATAAAAGTAATGTGGTAAGGAGGGAATGGGAATAAGAGGTAAAGAGAACTTTTCAAAATAAAAGAATGGAGGGTATAAGGAGCAGCCATGCTCCTAGGGCTAATGTAGAGTGCTCATGAAAGACCCTCTCTCTCTACCTTTGAGGATTGAGTTTCAGATCTTGTTAAAGAGAGAATCATTGCTGCTCAATGGATGGTGGAGGATTTGATGTCGTGCCATGTCAGGGAACTTTTTGACTTGTTAAAAATTTATTGCCCAGAAGTTTCTAGAAATCTGCTTAGAGTGTTGGGGAATCAAATGACTTGTATTTTATTATTATTATTTGTTTACTTCTTTATTACCACCCATATAACTTGATACAAATTAATCTTGAGTTCTATTCCTAGCTATGAAGAGTAACTCACATCATACATCATCACTCGTTGACAACTATACAAATTTAACAAATTATAAAAACAACAAATAAATTACAAAAACTGATTGGAAGCATTAGAAAACACCTAAAGTACCAGAACTGAAGGAAAAGACTATAAACACATGTATCAAATTTGCATTGAAAGCAGCCTTCCCTCTGAGACTAGTTACCGATTTTATCTTCAAGTTGTAGTGGCTGAGGAGTGAGTGTAGCTTAGAGTTTGAGTTGTTTTCAGTGAGCTGGTGAAACAGACATTAGAGTTCATGGGCAGCACGGCATCCAGGAATGAAGAGGCCAAAATGCCAGAGAAATGAAGCCGTGGAAGTTGAGCTAGGCCTTTTGTATATGGTTATCCTATGAGAAGTTTATCAATTCCTAAATTGTACCTTTCCATAGCAAAAAGTTAAAAAAGCAAAGCAAAAACCTGGTCAATGGATGAAAACCAAAGTTTTGGCAGTCTCAAAGTGCTAGAATGGAAAAAGTTAAAGCCTAAGAAGGAACTCAGACCCCCAAACCACCCAGGTTTATAGTTGATAGTCCTAAAGGGGTATGCCCTAAGAGAAAGGACAAATAAGAAATAGAACTGTCACAAAACTCAGAGTAAAGCTTCAAGTATTTGTAGTCTCTGCTGGAGTGAGGTGTTTTCTGTATATGCTGTCTGTGTGTAGGAAACGAAGTCTTCTCTGAAGGATAATATGATCCAGAGACTTTACAACTTTTCACATAAAATATCCAACATTTTACCTAGCACACCAGCAAACAGAACTAAATGAAGACGAATTTAAAAAGACATGGAAATACTCAAATATAAACCAGATATAAATAACTATGATTAAATTATTTAAAAAAATCTCTGTTAAGCCTCTACAACCTGAAATATACATATGTAATGTTAAAAAATTGAAGTTCTAGAACTATAAAAGTAGCAAGTCACTTGAATTTCATTAATAATTCACTGGAATAGAAGGGAAAACGGTGGCATTTCTAAGACTTATATTGGAATAATGTACTATATGGAAAAAAATTACTTCTAATTCATATCATATACAAAATCAATTCTAGATGGACCATAAACTGAAACGAAAATACAAAAGGTGAAAAAATAAATTTTATGCAACTTTATATAGCGATGACATTTGGATAGGTTGATATTTCCTCATCTGAACATAATCATTTGCTATAAAGAAAAAGACTTATAAATTAGACTTTATTAAAATTTTTTAAAACCTGTTCATCAAAAGACACTTTCAAAAGAATAACTGGAAATCCAAGGACTAGGACAAGATATTTGCCCCACAAATCACTAACAGAAGATTTATAAAATACATAAAGAACAACTACAAATCAATAATGAAAATATAGATGATCAAAGATCAAAATAAAATGAATAAATAAATTGGACAGTTTTTAGATGTTATCCAAAAGTAATCTTAAGAAATATGCTCAACATATTTACTCATTAGAGAAACACAAAGTCACAATGAAATATCATTACAAAAGTATTTGAATTACCAAAATTAAATAAAATTGAAGTACCCAAGTGTTAGTAGTAATATACGGTAACAGGAACTCTTATATACTTTTGGTGAAAGCATTCATTTTTATAACCACTTTCAAATTCTTTAGTAGGATCCACCGACATATGTATACTTATGACTCATCAATTAAATTCCTAGATATATACCCAGCAAAAATCTTTATATATGTCATCAAAGATAAGAATATTTAATGAAGCATTATTCATAGCACTCAAAGGAGAAATGATCAAAAGTACCCCAACACTAAAATGATAAAGTGGGATGGATAAATAAATTATAATTATTCCCACAATTGACTGGTATACAGCAATAAGAAATAACAACCCATGACTATGTACAACACAGACAAATCTCATAGATCTTGGTTAGTTAAAAAATTCACAAATAGGATGTTACACACTGATGATATTCAAAAACAAGCAGTCTGTTATGGTGGTAGATGCCAGAATACTGATTACATTTTTGGGAGGCCTAGTGACTGACTAGAGGCATAAGGGAAGATTGTGGAGGTGTAATATTTTACACCTTAATATAGTTGATAGTTCCACAATTTTCTTTTTAAAAGTACAAGTAGTATTTGATGCTATTTATTCATTTTAATATAGACATGTTGTATTTCAACTGAAAAGATAAAGTTCCTTTATGCATATATGTATATATATGTATAAAATTCCTTTACATATGCATGTATATATTTTGAGACAGGGTCTTGTTCTGTCCCCCAGGCTGGAGTGCAGTGGCACAATCACGGTTCACTGTAGTCTTCACTTCCCTGGGTCAAGCAATCCTCCTAGCTGAGTCTCCCAGTAGCTGAAACTGTAAGTGTTCATCACCACACCCAGATTACTTTTTTGTATTTTTGGTAGAGATGGGTTTTTGCCTTATCTCATTTCTTAAGAAAAGACTGATATTAGATACAGAATGAATAAACAGATTTCTGTGTTTTGTAATATGTTTGAAAGTTAAACTCTGAGTACTTGGGAGTATATTTATAGTAGAATGCAAATCAGTGTATTTCCAAGGTGACTTATTTTTTTTTTCTTAGCATATTTACATTGTTATCTTATTTCATTTATCAAATGTTATGTTTCTGAAACAAAATCATGTCTATGGAAAAGTTTTAAGAATACCAAGATGGTAATTCACCTATGAAAATCCATCATTGAAAGTTAAATTGAAAGAAAACAGAAATGAATAATGTAGAGAAATTGCTCTTAGTGCTTTCACATTCAGTAATTTATGTTGGTAGGAAAAGTTTTTAAAAAATAAGATTTTTCTATTAATCTCTGATTAAAAATTTGTATGCTATGATAAAGTAGTGATGGAATTTGAAAATCACTAATTTTAAAGGACAAGGTACTGCTGAAGTTTGAGAGGAATTGGAAGATAATGTGTCACATTGAAAACAAAATAAAATTTATTTATTTATTTTGAGGCAAAGTCTCACTCTGTTTCCCAGGCTGGAGTGGTGCAATCAGGGCTCACTGCAGCCTTCTTCTCTCCAGGTCAAGCAATCCTCCCACCTCCGCCTCCAGAGTAGCTGGGACTACAGGCATGCACCAACATGTCTGGCTAATTTGTGTGTGTGTGTGTGTGTGTGTGTGTGTGTGTGTGTATTTGTATTTTTTGTAGAGACATGTTTTAACCATGTTGCTCAGGCTAATCTCAAACTCCTGGGCTCAAGTGATCTGCTCGCCTTGGCCTCCCAATATGTTGTGATTACATGCATGAGCCACCATACCTAGTGAAAACACATTAACGTTTTCTATTTTCTCTTCTTGATCCTGTCTTAAAAAGTAAATAAAGAGCTAATAGTCTGTACTGACAGTTACGTACAGACACATTATTTTATTATCTGGGCTGGGGCTTTGTTATTTTCTTTTTTGTTGTTACTTACCAAATGGTAAATAAAAGGTATACACAATGTACCTGTCCCTTAGGGTGATAGAAAAGTTTCAGATGGCTCCTTTCTTAATTCAAAGGTCACATTATTTACTTACTAGTTGCTTGACAGATACAACTGGCAGGGACAGGCTTTCCCAAAAATTGTTTGGAATATAATCTGACATATAGTAGCAGAGTCAGTTGAGGTTTCAAATCGATGTGTTATAATATGTAAGCACATTTTTAGCTGGTGTTATTTATTATCAATAAACTAAATGTATAAAATGTTAATTTTTATCAAAATGTAAAAATCAAGCATTCAAAAAGAGATGAAGAGAATTTGGATTGTTCTGTGGATATTGATTAGTGGTTTGATATTTTGTAATTATACTTTAAACTGTGTGTTTCTTCTTATCAAGAATAAAGTCACATTCAATCTTCTAGTTACCTCCGAGTTGAGCTCATACTTTTCAGGGATTGCTAAAGTTTGTAACTAATGCTGGCTAATTCTATTTTTTTTTTTTTTTTTGAGACAGAGTCTTGCTCTGTTGCCCAGGCTGGAGTGCAGTGGCAGGATTTCTGCTCACTGCAACCTCTGCCTCCCGGGTTCAAGAGAGTCTCCTGTCTCAACCTCCCAAGTAACTGGGATTACAGGTGTGTGCCACCACGCCTAGCTAGTTTTTATATTGCTAGTAGAGATGGGGTTTCACCATGTTGGCCACCTGATCCACCGGGACCTCGGCCTCCCAAAGTGCTGGAATTATATGCATGAAGCACCATGCCCTGCTGGCTAATTCTTACTGAATGCTTACTGTTTGCTGTTAATTTTGCATGTATTAACTTCTATGTGGCACTATTCATGGTCTAGTCATTCTTTGTATTACAGAAAGTCAAGCTATCAGCTGTACCATTATCCTCTCAATTGTCTGAAATTGTCACAAGAAGCCTATCAGCTTGTCAAAGTTCATAGCACCACTTGTTAGTGCTGGAATCAGACATAGGTGTTTGTGTAACTTACAGCTTATTCTTTGTTAAACTGTAACAGTGCTAATAGTGTTTATTTCACACTGAAATTTTCCCCTGCTTTGTTGTGTTGAATAAAAATGGGAAGATAAACAAATATTAAAAGAGTGATTTTCTTAAATAGGAGACTAAAACTTATCTCAAATCAACTGAAACATTTTCTAACCAAAGGAATGCTAAACTCAAAGGATTTCAAATTAATGATTTTGTTTTTGGTTAAGCTCTAGCCAAATAACAGGCACGTTATATAATCACAATCATTAAAATTCTAGTGAAAGTCCTTTGTAATTTTTTATGTTTCCCGTTATTTTTATTTGTTGTTCTAAAATCAGCATATTGAAGTTTAGTCATTCTAAAATTTAATTAATAAAAACAATTCTGGCAATGGTGTTTTCCTTTTTCTAATTAGAGATAAACATGTCGTAGGTTTCCAACACTAGTTTCCTCATTGCCTTATAGTTGTAATTCAAGACACTGATTTTAAAACATATCTATCACATAGACTTCTTAGTAACTAAAAGAAATCAGTACAATGTCATTACAAATTATTTGCTAGTTCTAGTTGGAAGCCATTTGAAAATGTCAATTATTAGCTCATCAATAATTATTTTTGCTTACTTTTTTTAAGGTATCTTTCAATACATCTACTGTGTAAAAATTAAAATCAATGTAAAACCATTAGTATTAAAATGTCTATCCTCCCCAAATTAATCTGATAATTCAATAAAATTTTAAAACTTTAAAATGGTATATTTGATAGAATTTGACAAGCTGATTACATATTGAAGAATATCAACATAGAAATATATAAAAATATGCAAAATATTGAATACACAGGAAGTACTTCTATGTGGTGCAACAGAGCGCCATATAAAATTTTAAAGCTATAAAAATTCAGAAATTATGCAACTGAGGCAGGTAAGATAATATGATTATGAGTAGAATAAAGAAAGTGATTTCATATTTTATATGTTTATGTGTCAGTTTTCCTTTTATAAAATAGGAGAGTGTATTTGCATGCTGTTTGTACAATTTGAAATTTAAAAGAAATAGTGCTATTTGCTAACATTTCTGAGAGCTTGCTGTATGGCAGGAATTACTCTAGGTGTTGGCAAAGGTCTTGACTCATTGAATTCTCCCAACAACTTTATTGCCTCTGTGTTTCAGAAGGGAAAATCAATTCTAGAAAAATGAACTGCCCAAAGTTGCACAGCATGGAAGTGTCAGAGCTGAGAGTTGAATCAGGCTGGCTGGCTACATTTGCTACATTGTTAACCATTACACAATACTGTTTCTCTACATAGAGTTTTCCTGGGCTGAGAAGGTATAATACCCAGCATATATTATGAATATAATTAAACCAAGTTACAGAAAAAGATATATGAGTATGCTAAAGTTTCCAAAATCATCAGAGTACACACACACACACACACACACACACACACTCACACAAATATTACACATATGGAGACAATTTCCAAAGAATTTAGAATAATTTAAAATAATCTAATACATAATAAACTGCTAATAAAAACCCAGACTAGGTTGTCTCCTCATATTGCTACAAAGCAGGCCACCCTGGCATCTTGAGGTAACGGCTAGGCTGAGTTCTCATCTGGAGGATTGGGGGAAGAGTCTCATTGGAAACTCATTCAGATTGTTGGCAGAGTTCATTTCTTTACAGTTGTAGGATGAAGGATTTCATTTTCTTGTTGGCAGCTGTAGCCATCAGCTCCTAGATGCCACTTGTCTTCACTTCCATGTGTTCCATTCTGTCTTCAAAGTCAGCAATGGAGAATTTCTCACAGCTCAAATCTCACTCCTGATTTGAATATATTTTACTTCACTTTCTCAGTTCACTAAACCCATATTGAGACAGCTCGTGTGACTGCATCTGGATCACCCCAGAATTCTCCATGTTAAGGTCAGCTGATTTGGGATCTTAATTATATCTTTGAAATCCATTTCCAGCAGGAAGGTCAGCACACGATGGTTACCAGGGCTTCAGCTAATTTTAGAGGGAACATCCACATGAGTCATTCCATTAACAATAGCATCAGTGACTGCTTTCCTAACAAAAACCACTTTTTTTGCCCAAATTTCTCATTCACTTTTGAGTGGTTAACTACTATTAATGCAAAAGTTGGGGGCTCCCTTATATGTAACATATATCACCTAACTAAATCAGACATTGGAAACTTGATCTTGGCATTCAAAGCACAGTATGGCCTTCCTAGCTATTTTGCCAGAATATATTCATTCCTCATACATGTACAAATTACATACCCAAATTAATTTGGACCCATGGCTATTTGCTGCCTCCATGTATTAATCAAGCAATGTCATCTTCCTTGGATGCCCTTTCTCCCACATGGAAATATGTCTTTTCTACAATCCAGTTGTAAGTGCCATCTTTCTTCCGTGGCATCATCTTCTTTTGCCTTCATTTGGTAGTAATAATTTTATTATCGCTTTGCTTTGCCTTTTGTGATAACACTGGTGTGTCATAGATTTGGTTTTGTATGTTTTTCTTTCTCCCAGTTTGATCTCACTTTTTCATGACACTTGAATATTTCTCCAATAACTCCCAGAAAAGTGTTTGGGTGAGTCAATAGAGGCATAATGAATGTTTAATGAATATATAAATGATTTAATTAAATTATGAAATAAAATAAAGTGTTTGCTTTATGGATGGAAAGATTAAATTTAAAATAAAAATAGAGTTAAGATTGTTTTAATAAATTATTATTTCACTCATTTTTTATTATTAAAGGATAGTTTAATAAGTATCAGACATGTTAGGATAGTTAAATTTATTTTGGACATAATATTGTGGGATAATTTAATATGGGTTAGGTATAACATTCCTAAATTATTTTAAGAAAGCCAATTATTACAAAGTGAAACTTGCTAGTTTCAATACATTCTATTTTAATCTACTTTTAGTTCCTTATTTTTAAGAGCAGAATCTAGTATAACTTTAACAAATTGAAATGGATTTTCATCCTACGTTAGAGTTGCCATACTTAGCAAATAAAAGTACAGGACAACCAGTTCAATTTGAAATTTAGGTACACAATGAATAGTGTTTTACTATTGATATCTCCATTATACATACTTATAGGTGAAAACTTTATTGTTTATTTTAAATTCCAATTTAGCTAATGTTCTGTATTTTATCTGGCAATCCAATACTTAGAGCACACTTTTACCTTGAAGTTTTACAAAATCTCTCCTTTTTTTGTTTTTGTTTTCTTAAGATTTGCAAAAAGAAAAAGTTTAAGTATTTAAGATAATAATATATGTTTAATGGTGATGGAGTTCTGCATATTATTAAGCCAGTTATTTTTTAAATTGTAAACATTTCCAGAGGCTACAATATAGAAGCTCACATAGTTTTGCCATCATTTTGAAATACTGATACATACTTATGTGCATGGAATCTGCAGAAAGTTAAAAGATACTATGTGGTATTCTGAAACTTCAGAAACAAATAGTATATACTGCTAATCACACATTATCTAGTAAACATTAAAATTCACTTGTATAACACACTGTTAGAGCAATAGTATCATATATGTCTAGCATTTCTCAAACAGATTGAAGACACTGTAACTCCACTCTTGCCTTTCCTGTGAATGGAAATGGAGACTGAGGAGGGTAAGTTCACATTAGCTGAACTCTGGAAATGCAGAACTTAATTGTGGTGTGGAAGATATTAGCATCCTGACATTCAGACATAACCTTTCAGAGCTTAACGTGACTCATTTTTCAAAAACATCAAATAGGAAAAACTTCAAACGGATTATTTCAAAGCTTGAATGAGAATATATATGTAAAAATTTCATTAAAATGCACCTTATTATGAATGTTATTTTAAGGCAGTGTGGTTCATTTGATATACAGTTGAAATATAACCTCTAATAGTTGATTTTCAAGTGCTTTTCATGTAAACTGGTACTGGGTATTTAATTTTAACTGTTATTAAGCAATATTTTGGAAAAATACAGTATTTATTACTAATTCAGATGTAAACATCCTATAGAAATCATTACTCTGCTACTGACCAAGAGGTTTATTAATAGAACTATACTAGCTTAAGGTAAATAAATAAGCAGAAAATTTGTAATGTATCAAAACCAATTGTATATCCACTGTGTATATATTGGTTTTTAAACTGATAGACTCTTTTTTAAAAAGTGGTGTAATAGTTACAGACACATTGAACAGAAAATGCAATGAGTTCCAATATACTCCCTCCCTTTGCTTCTTTAAACTCCTTTTATAATACTGTTAGTGTGATACATTAGTTATAATTGATGAAACAATATTAATACATTATTATTAACTAAAGTCCATAGCTTGTATTAGGGTTTAATTTTTGTGTTATACTGTTGTATGTATTTTGTCAATTGCAGTGTCATATATCCACCATTACTGGATAATGCAGAATAGTTTTGCTGCCCTAAACATCTTCTGGTCTCTACCTATTCACTTTTTTCTCCTTGCCCTCTATTTTTATGTCTCTATACTTTGGCCTTTTCCAGAATGTCATATCTTTGGAATCATGCAGTTTGCAACCCTTTCAAACTGGCATTCTTTCACTGAGCAATATGCATTTAATGCTCCCCCATGACTTTTCAGGTTTTAATAGCTAATTCCTTTCATTACTGAAAATATTCCATTGTATGAATGTTCTACAGTTTGTTTATCTATCCCAAGTTATGGCATATGTTGATAAAACTACTATAGACACTTATGTGCAGGTTCTTGTGTTTGAAGGTGAGTTGTTCATTAAAATCTTCTACTTATTAATTGCATTATCTGTTTTCTTTTTGTTGTTTTTAAAGTTCATGGTTTTTTTTTATAAACATTGTTTATCAGATATGCGCTTATAAATATTTTCTCCTAGTTTGTGGCTTGTCATTTAATTCTATGATCAGTGTCTTGCAGAGCATAATTTTTATTCTAATTTAATGTGTCAATTATGTTGGATCTTTGCATTTCCATATAAATTTTAGAATCCGTTTTTCAACATTCACCAAATAACTTGTGATTGCACTGAATCTATAAATCAAATGGCGAATAACTGAGATCTTAATACTACTGAGTTTTTCTTTTTTCTGAATATTTAGTATCTTTCAATTATTAGAAAAGATTGACTATTTCATTAGAACTTTACACTTTTAATCAAAAAGAACTTGAATATATTTTGTTAGATTTAAACCTAAGTTGTTTATTTTTAATGCTAATATAAATGGTGTTCTGTTTTAATAATATTTTAATTGCTCATTGCTGTATATAGTAAACAAATCACTTTTGTATGTCAAAATTGTATTCTGCAACTTTGCTGTAATTGCATATTGGTATTCAGAGGTTTCTTTCCAATTGTTTCAAAACTTATAAATAGTCATGTCATCTGTCAAGAGTTTTATTTCTTGCTTCACAATCTTTACCTTTTATTTTCATGACTTGTCTTGCTGAATTAGCTAGAAATAATGAGTGGGCATCCTTGCCTCATTTTCTGTCCTAAAGGGAAAACATCTAGTTTCTCACCATTAGGTATAAAGTTACTGTAGGTTTTTTTGTGGATATTCTTTATCAAGTTGAATAAGTTTGTTTCTATTCCAAGTTTGCTGAGAGGTTTTCTTTTTCTTTTATTTTTAGATCATTAATGAGTATTGGATTTTCTCAAATACCTTTTCTGTGTCTATGTATATACTCATATAATTTTTCCTCTTTAGCCTGTTGATGTTATGGATTAAATTAAGTGGTGTTCAAATGCTGAAACAGCCTTGCATACATGGAATCATGGATATTTGTTTTTAAATTTGTATTAGTGGAGTTTTGTGAACTACTTTAATAATTGATGTATAAAAATGCAAAAGTATATATAGGGTGTCAATTACACAATCTGGAGTCCCTGCCACAGATGGTTCCAGTTGAACTTAATAACACCTTTATTTAGCAAAAATTTTCATTGAGTATTTAAAATATGAAGCATGGTAGTAGTTACTAGTAAAGCATCAGTAAGTAAGAAATACTACTGAAAACTTACCTGAAGTTTTTATGAAGTGCAGGAGAGACAAGACGAACTAAAATTTCTACAATGCTATGGAAGTTTTTTGAATAGTACATGGATATCTTCAGAACCAAATGAGGCTCCCAGAGATTGAGCTTAAATTGAGCCTGAGGAACATTTCTGAGGTAAATGATATGTATAAGGTAGAGATAAGACACAAAGGTTTAGATGTGAAAGCACATCCTCATTTTGTAAGAACATACCTTAATATGTGGAAGGAGTTAAGAATAAACATAAAGATGAAAAGAGATGAGAAAATACTGATGGTAGAGTATGGAACAAGTCTTAGATTTGTCTCTCTAGTTTACGAATTATAATTTTTTAAAAAAAGCTAAAAAAAGCCACTAAGAGTTAAGGTGGTAAGCACCATGTTCATAGATGCAATTAAGAAATATTAACTTAAAAATAGAAATATTCTTCAACCCAATCATCCCGCTACTGGCTATATACCCCAAGTAAAACAAATTGTTCTACCAAAAAGAAACATACATGCCTATGTCCACCACAGCACCATTCACTGTAGCAAAGACATGGACCCAACCTAGGTGCCCATAAATGGTGGATTGAATAAAGAAAATATGGTACATACATACCATAGAGTACTATACAAACATAAAAAAGAATAAAATCATGCCCTTTGCAGCAACATAGATGCAGCTAAAGGCCATTATCCTAACCAAATTAATGCAGAAACAGAAAACCAAATACCACACATTCTCACTTATAAGTACTAAATATCGGGTACTCATGGCCATAAAGATGGCAACAACAGCAGTTGGGGGCTACTATAGGTGGGAGGGATGGAGGGAGGAGAGAAAGGTGAAAAAATTAACTATTGGGTACTATGCTCAGTATCTGGGTGATGGCATCATTCATACCCCAAACCTTAGCATGATTCAATATATCTGAGAAAAAAAACTGCATGTATACCTTATGAATTTAAAACAAAAGTTGAAAATAATTATATACATTAACTTAGAGAAAATTTACGAGATAGATTTTGGTTCTTCACCCTAGATAAATTGACACTACTCCAAGGTACACATATGGCTTCAACAAAATCAATAGGAGATTAAATTTGGCCTCTACTTCAGTACAAGGCACTGGAAAAATATTCAAAGTATTAATATAAATGACAATAATCTCTAAAATTCATAATCCTGTTAAAATTAATGAATAAATATAAACAAGGACTTTACAAATACAGAGATTAAATATATAGGATATAAAATAATCCAAGGTTGGCCAGAAACATTACAGTATGTTGGAAGATAACAGGAGACCTAGAATAAAATCGAAGATATAAGAGAAAGGAGGAACACCCAGAGAGTAAGATTTTCAAACCTGAAAAACAAAATGTTTAAGATGGTGGCCCAAGGAATTCTATGTTCATTTATTTACCTGTACATTCAATCAATCTCTAATTCAATTAACTTTTATTTCACAAGTATCATGAAGACAGCTACTTAGCTAGGTGTTAGAAATTTAAAGATTCATAAGCACATACTTCTAATATAAAGGTGCAGAGACAAAGCCACCAATCATTAATCAGAAAAAAGTATTAGCACACATGATATTCATATAACAGCATAAATAAAGCACGGAACAACTCCAAAGAAGAACTTGGAACAGTTGATATACTTTGTTAAGAATATTAATGGCTAAAGAGCCATCGATAGTAAGCATTTATTAAGTAAAGTAAAATGGTGGTAGAGGGGGACAAATGGAGTGAATATAGGGTATAAGGAGACAAATAAGTTTTCATTTACCACTAGCATGGCAAACAGAAGAATGACAAGAAGCAATATAGGATCAAGTAGAATAGGCAACTTTCAACTCTTTCTAAAACAGAATTTTTGCCAATGATATTTGCTAACATCTAGGCTAGTGCAAAGGTGGACTGGGCAAATCAACTCTTTGATAATATTCGTGCTCTTTTTCTCCAAACTAAATTTCTCACAATTCATACTTCCGATAAGTTACTGTTAAATGAACTTGTTTTTAATGCCAAAAAACCACTTTTTTAATTTTAAAAAGCACTTCCAAAGAAGTTTTAAAAAGAAGAGAAAGCAACATGACTGGCAATAGGAAAGTAGTAAGGCTTCTGCTGTTTCACCTGTGCACTGCAAAAGTAAAATGAGACTGTTTTTGTCTTTTTTCAAAAAAGTAAAATGAAGCCACATAAGGGAGTAAGCTTGATGAGTATGATAGTGAATTATATGTATCCACTTGACTGGACAGGGGATGGCCAGATATCTGATTAAACATTCTTTTTGTGGTGTGCCCGTCAGGAAGTTTTCAGAAGAGTTTAGGATTTCAATCAGTATACTGAATAGAGTAGATGGCTCTCTTCAATGTTGGTAGACCTTTTCCAGTCTGTTGAGAGCTTAAATATAACAAATATATGCAAAGGAAGGTTGAATTCATTTTCAGTCTGACTCCTGTTTAAGTTGAGACATTGATCTTCTTCTGCCTTCAACTCTGTGTTGTCAAGCTTAGAGATCTGGACTGGAATCTACACCACTGGCTCCCTGACTGCAGGCCTTTGAAGTAAACCACCAGCTTTTCTGGGTCTCTAGCTTGTTGAAAGCAAATTGCGGATCTTCTAAACCTTAATAAGGGCATGAGCCAATATTGTATAATAAATCTCTTTCTAAATATCTGCATACTTATCTATTTACATCTATCTATATCCTATTAGATTTTCTACAAATCCTAACACAATCAGGATGCAGATTCTCTAATATCCCTTTTCTATCTTACTTCATTGCCACCAGATCTATAAAAAATAACATATTCAGGATGTTCCAGGAGAGAAATTAGAAGGTCAAACTTATATAGAATGGTTTATATACCAACATAAGTACAAGACATAATCTCTTTCCAAATTTATTAGGATCAGGAATCTAGGAATTATGTGTGGATATTTTGAAGTGGCTAGATGGAGAATGAAATAAGATAATTGTATATTGGAATGAATATATTGGATTTGAAGAAATTTATGAATATATGTGTTAGGTTGAGAAATTAAGAGTGGCTTTAACTGCTATTTCATTTTGTGGACTTTATCTAGAAATCACTGGTGGCTCATTAAATATGAAGTTGAAATTTCAGAAATATCATGATAAAATATAAATAAATATATTCAAACACATAGAGAATCAAAACGTTGGAGTTAACAGATCATATGTGATAAAACATTTGCTTCCTAATTATGTCCCTGAGAGATCCTAGAGAATACTATTTTCTATAACATTGAAACATATATTCATAAATAGAATACCAATCTTGAAATTCCTTGAAACTGTCCTATTTGTTGCATAGGAAATGTTGCCAGTGAAATTTATTCACTATTTTGATTTCATTGATTAATTTATCCCTGGAATCCTAAACAAAATGTTTTATATATCTTGATTGCATACTTGTACATGACGAATGTCATAGAATTATACACACATACTGTGTCAATGTCAAATGCCTGTTTTTGATATTGTACTACATGTAATATGTATCTAGTGGGGCAAAACTGTGTGAAGAATACACTGGTCTTTGCTATATTATTTCTAAATCCCCAAAAAATTACAAATTTTGAAACTGAGGGAATTACCTTAGAATAATTTTTCAGGCCTACTGAGCCCTTTATAAATCATTTATCAAGTGAGCCTTTGAAAGCTCTCCTACTTGCTGGTGAATTATAGTAGAATCTTGTGTTCCCAGGAATTAGTGTTAATTCAGAGTATGTTGCAAAACTCCCCCAAAATGTGCTTTTTCCAATGAACATTCTCTCTGAAAAGTGGTTGTAAGTGTCATTAAGGAAAATCAAAAGGAAGATGAACTTACGAAGTTATATCAGGGTGTTTCCAAAATACAACCAGTCTTATTTTCAAGGAACTCTGTTTCTGTGAACTGACTCAGGAGTGGGAATTATATCAAGGGCTATTTAAGATAATTTAAGTTAGTTTTTAGACTTAGAAGGTTCCCACTTATCCCCTGTACCCCAGTTGAGTGGATAAAAGGCCATGTTAGTGACACTTCGTGAGTCCATGGCATAATACTATCAATGGACTAGCACCAAAGATTCCTGAAGTTGACATTTCAGTAAGTACAGCTGTGCTTACTGTTAGGGTAATCAAGACAACACCATTTTAGCAATATTTAAATCATTAAACTTTGAATAAAACAGATTAGTCTGCATTATGTGGTTGGGCCTTATCCACTAAGTTGAAAACCTTAAGAATATAAAACTGATCTCCCTGAAAGAAGATGTTCTGTTGTCAGACTGCCTTAGGACGTAGGGTTTCACATTAGCTCCTGCTGGAGTTCCAGACTGCCAGCCTACTGTTCAGATTTTGGACTTTGTATAATATAAATCAATTTCTTAATATAAATCTCTTTAGATAGATAGATAGATAGATAGATAGATAGATAGATAGATAGATAGATAGACAGACAGACAGATACATAACCTACAGATCACATTTGACAGGCTTCCAAATTAACTGCCTGGGAAAGGTCCTAGGATTCATGAGTTACATCATGTCCCTGGGTAAAGAATTTTATCATGAAACTCTCGAATCTTACTGTGAGTTCCTCAAACTGTTGACAGTGATTAATATGTAACCTACTGACATTTTTTTTAAATGCAATAATTTGTTACTGAACATTTTTGTTCATTTGTTTCTGAATTATGAAATTTTACTAATTGTCTTGCATGTAGAACATTTTGGCCTTCAGGTTGTAATCTGTATCCAATAATTGAAACCTCTGTATCATACCCTCCAATAAAAAAGGACAACTCCAATATAAGGAATCCTCTTCCCTTTTTCTAAACTTTTTTATAAAAGCATTCCAACTTGTCACAGAATTTGAAACATGCCAAACTTTGTTGGTGTGGTTTCTTGGATCAATCCTTACATTTGGCTTCTGATAAACTTTATCAACTGTGATATGAATGTGTCTGTATGTATTCTCCTATTGGTTCTCTCTTTTTTTTTTTTCCTGGAGAATCCTGATTGGTCAAGTCTAACCATATGAGCCCTGAATAACAGATGTCTTTCTCTGGCTGGTGGCAAGAGAGATGAGCAAAAGTGGAGGTCAAAGAGATTCAGAGTGTGAGAAGGACTTCACCCACTCCTGCTGGCTCTAAAGAAATATGAGGGAACTATGAGCAATGAAATGTGGCAAGGATCTAGAAATTGAGTATATGTGCTGACAGCCAGGATGTCAATACTACCTGTACATAGAACTAAAATTGGCCGACAACCTAATTGAGTCTGGAGACGGACTCTCCCAGGTAATTTCTAAGAGCTCAGACTTGCATACAGTTGATTTTGACTTTGTAAAACCCTGTATAGAGTATTTACTCAAGACTGCCAAACTTCTCACTTACAGAACTAGGATAATAAATCTGAGCTGTGTTAAGTAGCTACAGTTTTGGCAAATTATTTCTCATAAATTAAAAAACAGTAATACAGTGGGCAATCCAGATGTCACAGTAAAATGTCTACAGTTCTAATTGTCTGAGATGTATTGAGGTACAATACATACCCTAATAAGGAGAACTAAATTGATTCCCTCATAGCCTTACTCACCCAACGTTGAATTTGGTTCATTGAAGGTACAGTTATAGCTTTGTGAGAATGCTGTCTCTCAAGCTTGGGATGCTGTCCTATGGGGTGAAATATACATTTTGAATGAGTGACCATTATATGGTTCCAAATTTCCCCAAAGTAGAATATTAAGGCATTAATATCAAAATATATGCAGGAATAGAATAATTTCCTAATATATACTAAAGATCTACTTGCAAATATTTGATTTACACCTGCAATTCTTGCAGTGCCTTTCACTGAAAAATTGTACTACTGTTCCATTTGGAAAGATATAGAAGAGCCCAACACACCAATTTTAGTTCTTATTCAAATAAAGAAAACGGGAAATTTATTGTTATTTTAGCTGGGTACATGGATTCTTATTATCAAGAGGAAATAGCATTATAGACACCTAATATATTCACTGGAGCTGATACCTGGAATTCAAGTGATCCCCTGGGCTATATCATCACATTGTGTATCTATTAGTAAAATTAATAGAAAATTACACTTCAAACAAATGGGCATGACTACACACAAATTTATGAGTTTTAGTCAATTCAACAAGCAGAGCACTCTGACCACTGAGGTTTTTGTATAAAGACAAGGATAAATGAAGGGTTAGTATAAGGAGGAAATTATGAATATAAGTTATTCCTTGAGGCTTATTTCAGAAATGAGAAACATAGGTTACTTTATGTATTATGTACATATTTATATTTATTTATCCATTTTCTTTTTTTTTCCTCTTTTTCCTCTATAATTTTATTCAAGGTTTGCAGGTTGCTATTAAAGTGATTCTTTCTACTTTCCAGTGTTACAGAATTATGACTGAATGTGGAGAGGAATGAACATTAGCTAGAGACAAAGATAGTGACCATTGAAACATTATCTCTTTCATTTAGGAAGAAGCTCATTTCATTTTTATAAAGGCAATTTTTATTACATTAGGCAAGAATGTAGATTTGTTGCTATTATTGTTTTTTGTATGATTGATTATATCCATGGATGCTGAGTATTCAAAGAAGTAGAGCTGAGTTTTCACAGAAGTAAAGTGTATTCTGTGGATTATTTATTTGATATCTGTTCCATTGCCCTCCAACCTTGTCTTCCAGCGAAGCTGTATTTCTCAGGCTCCTTTGTGACTAAGGATATAGATGTGGTCTAGGTTAAGTCAAGCAGTAGCCCCAACATAAATTGTGAAACAAAGAAATAAGCAACATGGAACACCGGATGTGAATTTGGAGATGTATATTTCTTTTAAGCACACTGTTAGAACTATCTGTTTCTTCTGAGTCAATTCTGGTTAAGGGTGAATGTTTGGTCTATAGCATCTTATGTTCCAAAAGGAATAATGTGGCAATAGTGGGTTTTCTCTTAGTAGATTCCTGTGGGATAGAAGAGTATTTTCCTAAGCTGTACTTGTATTGACACTGTAGCCTTGATATCTGATTTTCTATTCATAGGCTACTTAAACTAATTATATGCTTTCTGCTAAATCTATTAAGAATAGATGTGGTTATCTGGAACCAAGAATCTAAACTTTGTACGGTGAAAAGATTTTCTATATAATAAAAATTGAAAGAAAATCTCATTCCAGAAACATTACAGGGTGAAGAGACTTTCAAAACAATTTTGGTTCATGAGTACTTTCCTATTTTTGCTGACTTTTAAATTTATTTATCTTCATGCAAACTTTAAGTCTTTCCCATGAATTAAATTCACCTGGCAGCCAATTTCCAAAAAGCAATCACATAAGAGCAATTCATTTTTACCATTGGATTCAGGCCACAGAGTAATCACAGGAGCAATTTCTTTCATTTTTCTAAACAATTATAGCTGTTCTTGCTAGAACTATTACAGTTAAAGGTCACTGGTTATTTCTTATAATGTCTCTCTTTCAGAGGTATATTTCTCAGTCATTTTAATTTACTTGAAATTTACAACTGATAGATATGTCTGGGTAGGTAGTTTTTATTGGAAAATTACACAAATATATTTATTTTCAAAGGATGTAAAAAATGACATCTGCTCTGAATAGCAGTTAGTATGTTTTAGTTCATGACAATTTGTGCTTTTTGTATTTGAAAACTATATATTATAATGAAAAGTAAGTCAAAATGCAGTTCTACTTATTGTAATTAAATTCTTATAATAGAATCTACACATTTTTATAAGAAAATTCTTACTTAAAAAGGATCTTAGGTTCATATAAATATGGTTGGGAAATAGAATAATTTTTACTGGACATGAGCATGGTGATGCTTCATATTTCAGAACATGTGTCTACACACTTTACTGGCTCAGGAGCAGGATATGGTCTGGGTTTGCACCATTGGGTTAAATTTTCCTAATAGTTAGGCACTGGAGATTGACTATATTTCTCTGTGCAGTAAACATATAGAAGAGTAATTATCTCTGGTATCACCCAGCCATATAATAATCTTGTCATTTTCAGCAGAAAATAACTTACTTTTGAGTATCAGAGAAAGAGTGGTGGTTTTAAAACATAGTTTTTAGTGCTATGATGAATAGTATATGTTTGATTTTATGTCCAATTTCTTTATTATTGGATATACAGAGGCATGCATACATTTCATATCTACATATAATGTGTATACATACTGTATATGCATGCATTAAATTTATTGTATTTTTCTATGTATCCTGGGACTTTACTGTGTAGAATTATTAATTCTAATCAATTCTCTATAGATATTTTTGTGTTTCCTATGCTTCTATCAATTCTGCTAATAATGATTTTTTTTCCCCAAGCCTTTCTAGGTTTTCTGAACTGTTATAGAACCTCAAATAAAATACTGAATATATGTGTTGATTACAAACCGCAGTGAAAGCTTTAAATATTTTACTCTTTTTGCAGTTGGTTTTCTGTTCATATTTCTAGCAGATTGGGAAATCTCTTTTTATATTCCCTATTTAATAAAAATCTTAAGCATGATAGGTGTTTAAAGTTGTCAACTGCTTTTTTGAATATTATAGGGTCATGTGATTTTATTTTACTATCAGTGTAACATTTTGAAGAGATTAATGGTATTAATTGTAAATTGTTAAATGTTAGTACTTCCATTTCTGGAATAGTCGCAACTTTTTTATATTAATGAATGTTATTTGATATCATTTTGTTCTATTTCAAGAAAGTACTATAAGTACTATGTGCCTGTATAGTTTTACTTTCTTATAATGCTCTTATCAGTTTTAGGTTACAGAGTTTTTAAGACTAAAACATGGAGGTGGCCAGGTGTGGTGGTTCATGTCTGTAATCTCAGCACTTTGGGAGGCCAAGGTGGATGGATCACCTGAGGTCAGGAGTTCAAGACCAGCATGGACAACATGGTGAAACCCCATTTATACTAAAATACAAAAATTAGCCGGGTATAGTGGTGCATACCTGCAATCACAGATGCTCAGGAGGCTGAGGCAGGATAATCATTTGAACCCAGAGGTGGAGGTTGCAATGAGTCAAGACTGTGCCTTTGCACTCCAGCCTGGGTGACAAAGCGAGACTCCATCTCAAAAGAAAAAAACAAACAAACAAAAAACAAAAGAAAACCTTGGGCTTGAAATCCCTTTTAGTTTTTTCTCTATAAAGAGTATGTAGAAGATCTATATTGTAATTTCCATATATTTTTCGAAGAATTAACCAGCCTACATGAGCCTTGAATTTTATTTTACAAATGCATTTCAGTAAGAGATAAAATTATTTTGACATGTATTAGTCATTTTAGATTATCTATTCCTCTAATTTCGAAGTTGAAATTTAGAAAAAAAATAAATTTGGCAAAATATTCAAAATTATTAGTATAAAATTTTATTTGATATCCCTTTATTGTATGTAATGTGTTTGGCAATAGTGATGTTCCTGAATTATTTATTTCTTCTGTTTCTCTCTCATCAGTCCAATAGCTAGAAATTTAAAAAGTTGTTTTACATTTAAAAAAAAAATAAACTTTTTGTCCTTTGATTTTCTCAATTCAAAATTTTCTTTCTTTATAATTGTTTATTTTTATTTTTGTTTCTTTTTTATTTACTTTGTTATTCATTTTGAAATATTTAAGATGGTAGCAAGATTTTCAACTTTTATTGTCTTAATACAGGCATTTTTGCCTATAAATTTTCTTCTAAGCACAATTTTAACTGTAATACACATGATTTTGGACTTTTTTATTTGTTGGTTGTTTTGTATATTATATGAAGATAGTATTGAAGTTAAGATATTATATGAAGTTCTGTTGATTGCTGAGTCCCATAGATTGTTAAGAAGCATATTCATTAATTTATTGCCGTTATGAATAAAGCATAATGGAATTTTTCCCATTAAATTTTGTTTAGTATTTTACAACTTAATTCCACTGTGACTAGTAAACATACTTTAAATGATTTTAATCCTTTAATATTTGTTGAAGCTATTTTTAGGGGTTACAATAAGGTCAATTCATGTAAATTTTCTATAGTATCTTAGCAACAGTTTCTTTTTCTGTTAGTTGCTATATCCTATATATGTTTACTAAGTCATTTGTCAATTTTAATTTACAGATCTTCTGTAACAATATTGAGAGTTTTTCTTATTTAAAAAAATTATCCATTGAGAGAACTGTTTTCAAATCTTCTACTATGGCCTGGGCATAGTGGTTCATACCTATAATCCCAGTACTTTGGGAGACTGAGGTGGGAGGATGGCTTGATCACGGGAGGTGGAGGTTGGAGTGAGCTATAATTGTGCCATTGCATTCCTGGGTGACAGGCCAGACTCTATCTCAAAAAAAAAATCGTCTATTGTGATTACATAATTAATGATTTCTTCCTTTCAGGCTGTTCATTTTTAAAAACATATTTTAGAATAATAGCAGTTACACTGAAATTCAGAAATGTGTTATCTTCCTAGGAGTTTGATTCCATTTTCATTATGAAAAGTTTTTCTTTACTGTTGGTAATGTCTCCATCTTTAAAGTTTACTCTAATATTAAAATAAATGCCTTAAGTTTTTATTGGTTATTGATTTCATGAGAAAAATTATATTTAAAACTTTCTATATGCTTAATATTTGCTTATGTTGACTATAAGTCTCATATGAATTACTTTATCTTTTTTATTTTATTTGATATTTGTCTTTTTATGAGAGTATTTTATTTATATTTAATGTAAATTCTGGGCATATTTGTATTTAAATCTACTTTCTATTTACTTGTTTTCTATTTTGCTCACTTATTGAAGCTTTATTTTCCCTATTCTTTAATTTTTGAATATACATATTCCAAAAGAAAGTATTTTCAAATAAAATCACATGTAATAAAATTATGCAAACACACATGGATATATGCGATTTTATATTTTCTCAAAGTTAAACTCAAGGAATGTTACTGTTTTATCTCTTTTATAGTCATATTTTCAGTCTCTGTTCATCCACAAAGGCACAATGCAGTAAAGAAAGATAATATTTTAGAATATATTAATTATATTTATAAAATCTTTTAAATAATCTCCACTTAATTAACATGCACCAGCTCCTCCTTTCCTTTATGAAAAAATTACCTCGGAAAGAATTAATATACTAAGTCTTAAGTCTGAATTATCTCTTAAAACCCTTTCCATTGGTTTCTCTGTTTTACTGGCTTCTTTCTTTTTTTTTTTTTAAGAAATAAAATGCACATTTTAGAATGGATGTGGTGCCTCATGCCTGTAATCCCAGAACTTTAGGGTGCTAAGGTGGGTGGGTCATCTATCATCTGAGGTCAGGAGTTTGAGACCAGCCTGGCCAACATGGTGAAACCCTATCTCTACTAAAACTACAAAAATTAGCTGGGCATGGTGGTGGGCACCTGTAGTCCCAGCTACTTGGGAGGCTGAGGTGGGAGAATCGCTTAAACCTGGGAGACGGAGGTTGCAGTGAGCTGAGATCACACCACTGCACTTCAGCCTGGGTGACAGAGCGAGACTCTGTCTCAGAAATAAATACATAGAAAGAAAAAGAAAGAAAGAACACATTTTTATTGCAGAGCTTTTAAGATTTTATTTTTTCTAGAAAATGATTTCTGAACAAATATGAGAATTTACATGAAGAAGAGTTTAAGTTGTCAAATGTCTTATTTATGTTTTACTTATATACACTTTAAATTGCTTTAGAACAAAATTTTTAAAATATATTTGAAAGAGTTTTTTTATTTAAAAAAATTAAATACATCTATTAATATGAAATTAGAACTTATTTTTTATCTGAAATACTGACATTCACAAAGGCACAATGCAGTAATGAAAAATCGTATTTTAGGATAGATTAATGATATGTATAAGATCTTTAAATAAACTTCACTTAATTGACATGCACCAGCTCCTCATCTCCTTTACAAAAAAATTAGTGAGTTCATTTTCTACCACACTCTGAGCTATTCCCACCAATTGAATTGATAGCTTAATGAAAACCATTTTTATTTCATCCCAAATATTGTTATGCAAGTTGGATTTAAATTTTTATTACATATTTTAATAAAATTTTTGATAAATAGTTGTAATTCAAATTTAAAAATAACAACTTTTACAATTAAAACTAACCTAAATGTTATAGAAAGTCAGGACATTGAACTTGCTAATAATCATGCTATCTATCAAATTAACTGTGGGCAAAATGATTGGAAAATAAAATCCAGAATAAAATTTTTAAAAATATCCCATTAAAAAAAAAAATTATCCTATCTGTGTGTTAATCAATGTTTTGAAGCTCTAATTCTTAAAAGAACTCTAAAAATGGAAATAAGTGATTCATCACCATTATGTTAATGTAAATATGTCCCACAGAAAAATAAGTAAAAAGAAAAGACTCGGTGAAAAACAACAACAGAAAGCCTTTGAATTATATTAATTGTTTGGCAAGTTAATAGAATATTAAAATTGAAAGAAAAAAAGTGTTTAATTATATTCATATTAGTTTTTTACGTCTCCATGCTCTGTTTACCTTTTTCGACTAGTCAACCTCCTATAGTTCGAGATCCTGTTGGTTAAAAGTCTTCTATTATAGCAAAGATGAATAATTATATCCAATGAAAACCAAAAATTATGTTTTTCTTATCATTGTAGCTAGCGTGTTCTAAATTATCTGGTATTTATCCTGGAAATTATATCTTTGCTTATTCATTCTTCAATATGAAGACTAGGATGAAAGTTATGTCAGATCCTAGTTTTAAAGGAAGTTTCAATTATTTGACAATGAAATAAAGGTTTTAAAGCCCCTTCTCAACCACTTGGCATGACCTCCTGTAGCTCCACTGGAAAACTTCAGAACCCTGGTTACTTAATATTGGCATTGGAAAAACTATCTCTCTACAGTTTATCCCAAATACTGGAGGTATATTCATGTGTCTACCATTTTTTGCTTACTTAATTTTAAAAAATTTGTGACTGTCAGTCTAGAAAACAATTCCAAATATTGGTTAAAATATGTCCCGAGGCCAGGCACAGTGGCCCATTGCCTGTAATCCCAGGACTTTGGGAGGCTGAGGCAGGCAGACCACTTGAGGTCAGGAGTTTGAGACCATCCTAGCCAACATGGCGAAATCCCCATGTTTACAAAAAAATACAAAATTTAGCCAAGTGTGGTGGTGTGCATCTTTGGTCCCAGCTATTTGGGAGACTGTGGCGGGAGGATGGCTTGAGCCTGGAAGGCAGAGGTTGCAGTGAGCTGAGATTGTGCCACTGCACTCCTGCTTGGGCTATAGAGTGAAACCCTGTTTCAAAAAAAGAAAAAAAAACGGCCACAGAGCACTGTTCTGAATAAGGTGTAGGAAAGGGAAAAATGACAAAACTCTTCAATAGTATCACATAATACTCACTTTTTTCTATTATTATTTTTTTTCCTGGTTAAAATATTATTCAGCCAGCTTTACCTCATTGTTTTGATGTACACTGGATATTCTGTGCCTAACAATTTTGCTTAAAAATTAGGATCTAACAGAACTTTCATCTTAATTTGATATTGAAGAATGAATAAGCAAGGCTATTTTAATTCCCAGGATAATTTAGTTTATGTTATTAATTCCAAGAATTTCTGGGCAGCATAAAAAATCATAGGCAAATTTCAGTGTTGATGCATTGATTTGTGGGTGATTTCTCACAGAACAAGAGCATCTAAAGCAGGGAAACAAAACCACTGCCAGTCAATTCAGAATTGAATTTCTAAGAAATACAGAATCTGGATTTCTAAAAGTTTGAAAATACATTTATATAGGTTATAAGTAGCTTTTCAATGACAACTAATATCTCATAAGGAAAACATTCTCAAAGTCTTCATCTAATGCTATTGCTAACCTGCATTTCCCAGTGTTTGATGTTAATATATTTTAAATTAATTTTAAACTAGTGAAGTTTCCAGTGTCCTTAGGATCCTGATACCTTCCATATCACTCTTGAACGTGGCAGCTTCAATTCAACTGAAATTACTTGACATCCCTTATGAAAAGTCTTTGATGTAATTCAGACTTGACTCAGACTGAATCTACTCTGAAGTTAAAAAAAAAAAAAAGAAAACAAAACACAATTTTCTAAATCTCTTTTTCAGTTTGACTTTGTCATCTTCCTTCTTGTTTAGAACTTCTGAATCATAATTTCATTTGATCAAATAACTTGTGACCCATTTTTACAGTGCAATTAATCTACTTGCCGGAAACTGATGCAACGTGAAAAATCATGGGCAGTGTAAGTTTTGGATACTCCTAATAATGATATTTGATATTTAAGGTCACTGTTTTATTATAATTAACATCAAAAATTAAATGTGTTCAAGAATTACCAGATATTGTACATATAGGGCACTAAATGATTTTGAAGTGACTTTTTAAAACTTCTGTGCACATCAACAGTATATAGTTGGTTAGAACCTAACAAGAATATATTAGAGCATATAGCTTGTTTCCTGTGATATCATAGAGACAGAACATTACAGATCATCCCTGTATCATACACAATTGTCTCACTGCCATTAAAACCCTCTGGGTTCTGCCTACTCATCTTTCCTACCCTCTAACTCTGGCACCAACCACTGGCACACACAAATGTCCAGAAGATAGGAAGAAACAAGTAAATATATTTAAGCAAAATTGATTTGTCCTATTACTATAAGTGCTATAATGCAACATTTAAGACTGTCTGGTTAACTTAATAGGATAGAACATCTGCTAATTATTTCTGCTAAGATACACATAACTAAAGCATCACCATTTCTCTCAATGGTTGTCATATGTAGTCAACAAAAAATTTATTTTAATACTGCTCTTTTTGAAATAAAAGACTCCACTCAAGATGTCTGTTACCAAAGAACAAAAGTCTCACTGTATGTGTTATTATTACCATACCTAAGTGTCTATGGAGCCAATGGTCTTCTTAATTTAAACAAAGATCAATTCACCAATATTTTTCAGGATTTCTTAAAGTTTACTCTATCTGTTTAGTTAATATTATTTTCCCCTGCCACAAACCCCTAACATAAAATTACAAAATCTAAAATAGCAGTAGTATTTTTACCTCTTTTTGTCATTGCGTTTTTTGGTATTATGTACTACCCTGTGATTTTTGATGCTAGTACCAAGGATTACGGACAATGTTAGTGAGTCTGATTTGAGTCTTTTTGGCTGGCCTAGGGGCAGGTAGGTGGGGGAGGGTTGATTGTGTAAAAAAATTCCTGAGTCTAAATGGAAGCCCAAACTGAGAGAAAAGGGACACAATCTGAGATAGAAGTCATAGGTTAGAAGCCAAAGGCTTATCAATTTTATAGATATTTTTAGAAAAGCATCTTTTGGTTTTATTATTAATTTCCATTGTTGTGTTTTAAATTACATTGATTTCTGCTCTATTTAAATAGTTTATTTTCTTCCTCTTTTGTCTTAAAGTGCTGTTCTCTCTAGTTTTCTAAGGTAGTGATAGCTTATTAATTTTAGATTTTTCTTCTCTTCTAGTTTATGAATTCAATGTTACATATTTCCCTCTATGCATTGTTTTTGTTACATCTCATAAAATTTGACGGTATATTTTCATTTTTCTTTAGTTCAAAACATATTTTCAATTGATTTTATCATTTCTTCTTTGCACATGTGTTATTTAGAAGTATGATTTTTAATTATCAAATATTTCAGAATTTTACAGTCATCTTTCTATTATTAATTTCTAGTTTAATTCCATTGTTTTCCAAAAATATACTTGGTATGACATCAAGTTTTTAAATTTGTTAGTCTGTGGTTTATGTCCCAGAATATGTTCTACTTTGGTGAATGTTTTATGTTATGCTTCGGTTCTATCAGTTTTGCCTCACAGATTTTGATGCTCTGTTATTAGGTACATGCAAGAGAATACATGCAAGTATTGACCTTTCATTACTATGTAATGTTCCCTTTTATCAGTAATAATTTTCTTTTTTTAATGTCTGCTTTGTCTGAACTTAATGTAATCACTCCAGATTCCTTGATAATGGTTAACTAGCATGACATATCTTTACCTATTTTCTTTAACTTGTCTGTTGATATTCAAATAGGTTCTTGGAGACAACATAAAGTTGGGTTTTATATTTTCATCCATTCCAAAAATCTGTCTTTTTATTGATATATTATGACCACTAAATTTAAAGTGATTATATGTTTACTATGTTTCTAACTATTTTCTATTTGTTGCATATTCTCTTTGCTGTTTCTTCTTGCTCTTGTATTGATTGTCCCTCTTTTTCCGTCTTCTCTGGATTTTATTGAATTTTTGGTATTATTCCATTTTATATCTGTTTTAGCATATCAGTATACAACATTTTAAATTTTTTAATAGCTGTCCTAGAGTTTGCAACATACATTCACAAATAATAAGCCCACCTTCAATTAACACTGTTTATCACTTTATACAGTTATGTTTTAGATCAATTTGGAAATATGACACAGTAAAATGTATTTTATCTTTATTTATTCCTCCTCTGATGATTTCCTTTTTTAATAAGTCTAAACTTCTGTTATATATCACCTTTTCTTCTCCCAAAATACCTTCCTTTGAAAATTATTGCATGGAAAATCTGCTGGAAATGAATTGTTGTAGTTTTCCTTTGTTGGAGAAAGCCTTTATTTCTCCTTTACTTTTGGAGAATAATTTTATTCAACATAAAATTCTAGTTTGGTATTTTATTCTTACTATATTTCAAATATTTAACTGTATTCTTGCTGTCATGTTATCTTATGGAAATTTTACTCAAATTATTACCTTTTTTCTTCTATAGTTAAGGTCAATTTTTTTCTCTGTCATCTACAGTGATTTTCTACAAAATATTCTACAATTTTTTTTCTTGCATTTGGTTTTCTACAATTTGAATATAATATGTCTAAATATAGACAGTTTGGTATTTAATCACTTGATGTCCTCTGAACATCCCAGATTGGTGTTTTGATACCTATTATCAACTTTGTAAAATTTTCAACCATTATTATTAGATCAGGTATGTTTTCTGCTATGGTCTCATGTCTCTCTCTAGTATTCCAATTATACTTATGTTACACATTTTGAAATTTTGTTTCAGTGTTTGGAGATTTTCTTTTTTTTTTTTTTCATTTATTTTTCTACTTTCATTTCATTCTGGGATGTTTATTGCAATCTATTTTCAAACTTATTAATTCTTTTCTCAGCCATGCCAATTTTACGAATGTATCTTTTAAAGTCATTCTTCACACGTTACATGATTTTTGGTTTCCAACATTTTCTTTAGATATTTTCTTAGAGTCTCCATGTCTCTGTTTACATTACACATGTGTTTTTGCATGTTGTTTAACTTGTCCTTTAGAGCCCGTAAGATATTAATTATGGTTATTTAAAATTCCTTGTCTGATAATTCCAAAATTTGTGTCATATCAGATCAGATTTGAGTCCTATTGACACGGTGGTAAGGTGTGGAGGAGAGAAGGTGTTTTATATATTCACTATTATGTTTCTGTCTTTTGGTGGGTCTGTGTTCTTGTCTTTTGACAAGTGTTTCTTAATCTCTCACCTTAGGTAAGCCTAGAAGAGTAAAGGGGTCTCAAGTTGCATAAATGCCTTATCACTAAGAAGGATAAAGCTCTAGTAAAAATAGGCCTTTTATAAGAATAGGCCTTTTATAAGAAGAACGTTCTGGGCATAATTCAAAATGGCTTGTCATGAGTACATCTTTCTAGGCTCTCCACTGTGTAAATCTGGTCAGTTTGTAAAGCTAAAAGCCAGAAAAGTTTACCTCCTTCCCCCAAGCTGTAGTTCTCAGGAGTTTATCAACTCTCATGCTAGTACATAATCAGCCTCTATCAATTCATCAGTTTATCATTTAAGTTTTCTTACCAGTTTAGGACTCCAAGAGATTTTGTTCCAGGTAAGCAGATCTCAGCTCCAATTCACTGTATTTGCTTGTTTCTCCAGATTACAGACATTGTGTTCACCCCACAGTCTTTACGGATCTTAAAAAGTTCAGATATTCGATTCTTAATTTGCTCTCCATTTTTCTTGTTGTAAAGATGAGAGTGACCATTTACAAGTGTTTTATATATTTGTGCTGAAACAGTAAGTAAACAAAAGCAGCATTACTAAGATGTGATTTTTACAGCATAAAATCCAACATTGTAAATATACAGTTGTATAATTTTGGTAAATGATTACAGTTATGAAACAATCACCACAAACTAATACTTGAATATTTCCATCATTCAGAAAATTTTTCTTGTTCCCTCTGTCAACATTTCCCACCCTGAGACACAGACAAGCACTGATCTGCTTTCAGAATCTATAATTTCTATTTCCTAGAAATTACATGTAAAATGAATCACAGAATAAGAATCCTCTCTTTTTTTCAGCAGCATATTTTTGTGATTCATAAATGTTGCATATGTCAACAGTTCATTGTTTATTATTACTGAATATTATTTGATTCAAAATGTGTATGTGACATACTTTGTTTATCTAGTCACTGGTTGATGGGCATATGGCCTATTTCTTGCATTTTGCTATTGTGAATAATTCTTCTAAGAATATTTATGTGCAAGGCTTTCTGTGAACATATGTTATCATGTCTCGAGTAATTACGTAAGAGTAAAATTCTTGGGTCATATGGCAAATTTATTTATAGCTTTTTATGAAACTACCAACAAGTGTTTCAAAGTGGCTGTAGTTTTATATTCCCACCAGCAATGTATGAAGTTTCCAGTTTCTCCATATTCTCAACATTAGTTAGCATAATTTGTCTTTCAGATTATGCCATTTCTAGTGGGCACATTTCAACTTGCATTTCCTGAATGAAATATTATTTTGAACTTCTTTTCATGTGCTTATTGGCTATTCTTATGCTTTCTCTGACGAATTCCAAATTCAAAACATGTGCTCATTTCAATAATTGGATCGTCTTTTTGTTATTCCATTGACATGTCCTTGATAGATTTTAAATACAACTTCTTTGTTGGATAATATGCTTCATAAATATTTTCTGCCAATCTGTACCTTATCTTCCTGTTACTTAAAGATATGTTCTAAAAGCAAAATATTTAAATCATGATATCAATATTTAAAATTAGTGGAGAAAGTTTTGTGTCACTTCTGAGAACATTTTGCCTAATGCAAACCTATGAAGATTTTCTGAAATATTTTGTTTTAGAAGTTTTGTAATTTTTATTACTTTTAGGACTATTTTTTATGGACAATATTAAGTAAGGTTTTAACTTTAGTTTTTGCATATAATCTAACAGTTGAAGCATTTTAAAAATGTGTAAAAATTATCTGACCATGGATCAATGTTTGGACTTGTTATGTTGTTTATTTGATTTTTTTTGTTGATTACTTTAGCTTTTTATTAAATTGAAATCAGGTAGTATAAGTCCTCTAACTTTGCTTATTTTGATTTCATTCTATTGCAGTTCCTTTGCAGTTTATATTAATTTTAGGTTCAGATTTTTAATTTCTGAAATAATTCTTCTGGAATTTTAATAAAAGTTGTGTTAGATTTATAGATTGATTTAGAAAATCCTAGGGAGAAAATATTCAATGTTTAAACCTTAAGTATCTCATTTACTTTTGTTTTTGTGTAGCTATTTCTCACTAAGTTCAAAAATCCTTTCTGTTTCTAGTTTGTTGAAAAATTTCATGATAATGTGTAATGAGTTATGTAAGATGGTTTTTCTTCATCTATTTGGAAAATCTGGTAGCTTTTGTTTTTTATTCTATTAAAGTGGTATACTGCATTATTTTGCTTCCAGTCTTAAGTCTTCTTAGTACTGTGGAATACATTGATTCCTAGGATACACCAAGTTGGTTATGCTGTAGAATCCTTTGAATATGTTTTCAGAATCAATGTGCTAACATTTTTTAATGACATTGCATCTTTTGATGAGAAATATTAGTGTGTAGTTTTCTACACTAGTAAACCCTCCATTTTGTTTTGGTATCATCTCAATTCTGACTTCATAGGTTAGATTAATAATTTTTTCTTCTGTTTATTCTGAAAGAGTTTGTGTGGTATTGGTATTGTTTCTTCTTCATCGTTTGATAAAATTTACCCATGATGCAATCTGAGCCTAGAATTATGTTTATAAAAAGTTTTATTGTTAATTAATTTTTATTACTTCTAATGTGTCTATTCAGGTTTACAATTTTCTCTTCAGTCAGTTCTGGCAAATTATGTAGTTTGGGTAATTTTTAAAATTTTATCTATGTTGTCTTATTGGTTGACAAAAAGCTGTTCCTAATATCCTCTAGTAATTTTAATTTCTGAAGGATCTCTGATGACAATTTCTCTTATTCCTGATTTTGGTAATTTGTGTCTCCTATATTTTTCCTGATGATTTGAGAGAGAAGTTTATAAATTATACTAATTTTCTGTTACATGTATATATTGCATGATGCTGAGGTTTGGAATCTAATTGATCACATCTCTCAGATACTGAGCATAGTACCCAATAGTTAAATTTTTAACACTTGCCTTCTTTCTGCCCTGCTCTAGCAAGTTCCCAGTTTCTATTGTTGACAACTTTATATCCGTGAATATCCATTGTCTATCTCCCACTTACAAGTGGCAACATGCAGTATTTTGGTTTTCTATTCCTGTGTTAATTAGCTCAGGACAATGGTATCCAGCTCCATCCATGTTGCTGCAAAGGATATAATTTCATTCTTCTTATGGCCTCATAGCATTCCACAGAGTATATATACCACATTTTCTTTATTCAATTCAACATTTATAAGCACCTATGTTGATTTCATGCCTTTGCTACTGTGAATTTTCTGTGATAAATATAAGTACGTGTATCTTTTTGGTGAAATGGTTTATTTTCTATTGGATATATATCATAATGGGATTGCTGAGTTGAATGATAGTTCTGTTTTAAGTTCACTGAGTGTATTAGTCTGTTCTCACACTGCTATAAAGAGCTACTTGAGACTGGGTAATTTATGTAGATAAGAGATTTAATTGACTCACAGTTCTGTAGACTGTGCAGGAAGCATGACTGGGAGGCCTCAGGAATCTTACAATCATGGTGAAAGGCAAAGGGGAAGCAAGTACATCTTAGCATGGTGGAGCAAGAGAGAGAGAGACAGCAAAGGGGGAAGTGTTACACACTTTTAAACAACCATATCTTGTGAGCACTCACTATCATAAGAACAAGGGAGAAATCTGCCTCCATGATCCAATCATCTCCTACCAGGTCCCTCCCCCAACATAGGGAATTACAGTTTGACATGAAATTTGTTTAAGGACACAGAGCCAAATCATATCACTGAGAAATCTCCAAACTGCTCTCCATAGTGGCTGAACTAATTTACCTTCCCACCAACAGTATATCAGCATTTCCTTTTCTTCACAGCCTTGCCAGCACTTGATGTTTCTTGACTTTTTAGTAATAGCTATTCTGACTGGTGTGAGATGGTGTCTCATTGTGGTTTTGATTTGCATTTATCGGATAATTAGTGATACTGAGAATTTTTTTCATGTATTTGTTGGCTGCTTGTAGGTCTTCTTTTGAGAAGTGTCTGATCATGTCTTTTGCCCAATTTTTAATGGGATTGTTTGTTTTTTGCTTCTTGATGTGTTTATGTTTCTTATTTACATATTCTGGATATTAGGGCTTTGTCAGATGCATAGTTTGTGAACATTTTCTCCCATTCTATAGGTTGTTTATTCTTTTGATGGCTTCTTCTGCTGTGAAGAAACTCTAAATTTAGTTAGATCCCACTTGTCAATTTTTGTTTTTGTTGCAATTGGTTTTGAGGAATTCAGTAAAATTCTTTCATAAAGCTGATACCCAGAATGGTGTTTCCTGGGATTTTTCCTAGAATTCTTATAGTTTGAGGTGTTACATATAAATCTGTAATATATCTTTAATTAAGTGTTGTATATGGAGAAATGTAGTGGTCCAGCTTCATTCTTCTGCATATGACTAGCCAATTATTCAAGCACCATTTATCATATAGGGAGTCTTTTCCCCATTGCTTATTTTGATCAACTTTGTCAAAGATCATATTACTGTAGGTGTGTGGCTTTATTTCTGGTTTCGCCATTTTGTTTCATTGGCCTGTGTGTGTTTCTGTACCAGTGCCATGCTGTTTGGTTACAGTAGCCTTATAGTAGAGTTTGAAGTCAGGTAATGTGGTGCCTCTGGCTTTGTTCTTTTTGATTGCTTTGGTTATATGGGTTCTTCTTTGGTTCCAAATGAATTTTAGAATAATCTAATGCTGTGAAAAATGACACTGGTAGTTTAATAGAAATAGTATTGAATCTGTGGATTGTTTGGGGCTACATGACCCTTTTAACAATACTGATTTTTCAATCCATAAACATGGTATGGTTTCTCTTCATTTCTTTGTGTAATATATGATTTATTTCAGCAGTGTTTTTATTTCTTGTAGTAATTTTCACCTTCTTTGTTAGCTGTATTTCTAGATATTTAAAAATTTTGCAGGCATTATAATTAGATTGCATTCTTTGTATACAGCTAGAACATTATTAGTGTATACAAATGCTACTGATGTTTGTATGTTGATTTCGTATTCTAAAATGACTTCAAAATGACTTGAAGTCATGTATCAGTTCCCGTAGCCTTTTGGTAGAGTCTTTAGTGTTTTCTAGGTATAGAATCATATTGTCAGTGCAAAGAGATAATTTGACTTTTTAAAATCTAATCTGGATGCCTTTTAATTCTTTCTCTTGTTTCATTGCTCTGGCAAGTACTTCCAACACAAATGCTGTATTGAAGAGGTGATGTAAGACTGTGTTTTTCTGTCTTGTTCCAGGTCTCAAAGGGAATACTAGTTTTTTTTTGCCTGTTTGATATAATGTTGGTATCTTTATTTAATGCCTAGTTTCTTGAGAGTTTTTATAATGAAAGGATGTTGACTTTTATCAACACCTTTTTCTGTGTCTGTCAAGATGATCAACATAGTTTTTATTTTAATCTGTTCATGTGGTGAATCACATTTATTTATTTTCCTATGTTGAACCAAGCTTTCATTATGGGAATGAAGCGTATATGATCTTGCTGAATTAACTTTTGATATACTGCTTGATTTGGTTGTGTCTTTCTTCTTAAGAATTTTTGCATCTATGTTCATCAGAAATATTGAATTTTAACACCCACTGTGAGCATTAGACAGTATATCAAGGCAGAAAACTAATACATAAATTCTGGACTTAAATTCAACACTTGACCAATTGTACCTAAAAGAAATCTACAGGACACTCAACATATCAACAATAGAATATATATTTTTCTCATCTGCACATGATACATACTCCAAGATCAACCACATGGTCAGTCATAAAACAAGTCTGAATAAATTTAAAAAATAGGAATCATACCAAACATACTCTTGGAACACAGTGGAACAAAAATATAAATCAATACCAAGATCTGTCAAAAACACACAACTACGTGGAAATGAAACGTCTTGTTCCTGAATGACTTGGGAAACAACAAAATTAAACAGAAATCAAATTCTTCTTTCAAATAAATGAAATGGAGACACAACATACCAATGTCTCTGGAATGGACCAAAAACAGTGTTAAGTGGAAAGTTTGCAGTGCTAAACACCTACCTCAGAAAATTAGAAAGATCTCAAATTAACAACCTAACATTACACCTAGAAAAACTAGAAAAATGAGAAAAAAACGTAACCTTAAAGCTTGCAGAGGAAAATAAATAACTATAATCAGAGCAGAATTGAACAAATGTGAGAATTAAAAATCTATACAAAGAATCGACAAACCGAAAGTTGTGTTTTTGCAAGGATAAACAGGCTAAGTAAACTGCTAGTTGGACTAACAAAGAAAAAAAAAAAAGAGAAAAGACTAAAATGAACACAATAAAAAATGACAAAGGTGATATCAGAACTGATCCCAGAGAAATGCAAAAGATCATCATTAAATGTATTAATTCCTGGGAACACACAATCTCCCAAGATTGAATCAGTAAGCAAGAGTAACTCTAAAGAGACTAATATTGACTTCTGAAATGGAATCAGTAATAAAACAAATTCCAAAAAAACAAGTTTCGAAGTAGATGAACTCACAGCTGAATTCTACCAGATAAACGAAGAGCTAGTATGAGTACTACTGACTATTCCAAAAAATCAGGGAGAAGGGCCTCCTCTCTTAATTATTCTAAAAGCTAGCGTCACCCTGATACCAAAACCTGGCAAAGACACAGGGTAAAAAAATTTAAAAATAATAATTATTTATATTTTAAATGGGTTTATACACTGTTGCAATTTGTTGTAAAATATACATTTTGCTTATTTTTGTTTTTCAATAAACATTTGTCTTAATTTTTTTCATTTATTTTTAAAATTCAATTTAAAAGTTTCTGATATGGAAAATATAGCAATGTAAATGGAAACATTTGGAATAGTGTGCTTTTAAGAGCAAAAGAATAATATATAATGATTAATTTACTTCTTTCAAGAAACATCATCAATAAAGCCATTTAATACCTATTTGAATCTAGTTTCAGAATAAAAAATATATAGAAATTAAATTAGAGATTGTATATAACTTTCATGCCACACTGAAAACATCAACATATGAAATCTGCTTCTAAAGTAGTTCAATTACTTGATTATATCTTTTTTCTATGTATTTTTCTTATTCACTGTGAAGTCATGAAGTATTTCTCCATATCCCAGCAAGAAGAGATGAAGTATTTTCTTCTACCCTTCTGAGATTCTTTCCCCACTTTGTGATTGTATTATTTCAGGTGAAATGCATTGAGTGAAACTGAACATACACAAATGCACACATAGACATGCAAAATAGAGGGACATAAAATTTCTAGTTTAATTAGCCAAGTTAAAAAAGTCTTCTTAGTGTATCTGAAGAGACTGTAAGAACAGAAGTGCTTGCAAATGACAGCATAAAGCAGATTAGCAGCCAAATGGTAATGACACTACCTGAGAAAAATAAATCAGATAAACTGGCAAAACCTAATTGTTGGCTCAATACTGAACTTATATGCTAAAAAATTGCATTGTCTTTTCAGATGAATTTACAATGACAACCTATGGAATTCCATTTATACAGAATGTTGATAAAAACTAGGTCCTAAGAAAAAGCTAGTTACAATATCTGCTGGAGGGAGAAAGGACAATTAATGATGCCATGTATCTGACAGTATTTCATCCTTCATGTTTCTCACCTTCAGGAAAGAATAAGCCTCATGATAAAAGATACATTTTTGTATTACTTTTACTTATTCATTTGTCGCTATTGTAAGGTATTTGAAGTCCTAGTGTAGCATGGAAAAAAAACTTACTTATATTTCATTGTATGGATTCAATAAATATTTGCATATTTTTAGCAACTTTATTACAAGTGAATGTTCTATTAGAAAATGGATTTGTCTAAAAAGACTCAAATATAAAAATATTTACATTGATATTATTAACTGAATTCACCTATACACATTAAAACTAACAGGTTAAATATGAAATGATTTTCACTCTAATTATTTATAATTAATTGCTTCCATATAATTTAAAGTACAATACATATATGTTTTTTTTTTAGCTATTGTTTCAAAGAGATCCCCTAATACTGAAATTATTTTAAAATTTAAACATCAAAATATGTTTCCATTTCAGCAAGACCACTCTGTTAATTTTACTGGATATGTTTCTATTTTAATTACATTTTTATAATTTATCTGCTCAGCTGCCTATGGTTTACAACATTTTAATACAATTCTAACTTGGCAGAATCAAAATTAAACCAGAGAGTTTTTGAAAACATCAACTTTAGTATATAATTCTAGTTAATAGTCAGATTATATAACACAACCAAAAAAATATTCAGGGCTAGAAGATTCAATCAAATATATTGTTAAATATTTAGAAAGCTCAACTCAAATAGCATTTGAGCTCTAATACAAAAACTGTATTTTATTATGTCATCTATTTTGGTTTTATATATCTCTGCATTATACTTGTTCTTGAGTTGTATTCCTATCCCAAACATTTGGTATTGCTAGTTAGTACAGAAAAACATATGAGAAATGGTGGGAAGTTATTTTTACATTTTGAAATACACATGGAAACAAGAATAACTTCCTCAGTATTACTTATTATGCAGATTATAATTTCACAGTTATTTTCTCACATCTCTTTCACCAAGTCTCCTAATAAAAAATAATAATTCTAACACAACTCTAACAGCGACTGAGCTGCCAAAAATATCACTGCCAAGGAATTAAATCATGTTGTTTACAATAATTTGCTGACTTTTAATCTACAGAAAGGACTTTGTGGAACTAATGGTGATGCTAATTCTGCATTTCTATGCTCTGAAATGATAATGATATAATAAAAAATTAATCTCACTTCAATGTGCATTTTGAATGCAAATCACAAGATACATTACAAAAGACATTTTGATTGAAGTTTGCTTAAGGTGAAGTTTTTTAAGAAAACAAATATTTCTCATTTATTTATGTTTGTGAATCTCCTATAAACATGGCCTTTTATTTGTGGGGGAGAAGGGAGATTGTGATAAGTGATTGATACAAAAAAGGAATAAATATTTATTTTGATAACTACAGGTAAATGTATAGTGAAGCTTATGTGCAAATTTTAATTAGAGCACTAACAGTAAAATATGACTGATTTTTCAAGGCAAATATTATCCTGCAATTTGTAGTATGTATTGGCAATGATAGAATATTTTTCTCTTGATTCTTTATTGGCTAGATTTTAATTTAATTGATTATATAGTTATTTGACTCTTGTTATCAATTATTTTGGTTACTTTTTAGCATATGTACCACATGAAAAGCAAGAAAAGGTAAAGAGCAAAAATTTTAACTTCTTAAAAATTGTTTTCATTTTTATTATTTTATGATTTTTTCCCATTTTTAACAATTCTATCATGCTTAATCACAAAGCAGAATAACGTGAATTTGTTTTAAATTTGCCAACTGAAAATTAGCATATTGACAAATATCAAAATAATTCAAAATTAGAAAGAAGAAATAGCTTTCCATAAATAAATGTGAGAGTCAGATTTTAAAAGGTACTCAAAAGGGGACTACCACCCAGATGACAGAATAGGAACGGATCCGGAGCACAGTTCCCAGTGAGAGTGATGCAGAAGGCGAGTGATCTTCGCATTTCCCTCTGAGGTACCAGGTTCATCTCAATGGGACTGGTTGGATAGGGGGTGTAGTCCAAGGAGGGCATATCAAGGCAGGGTGGGGCATAAGGAAGGCATCCTGAGGCAGGGTGGGGTACTGCCTCACCTGGGAAGTGCAACAGGCTGAAGGGCAATCCCTCCTAACCAACAGAGTCCATAGGGGACATCCAGCCACTCCTGAGCTAAAAGTATTTTGTCTACTTCTGTAATTTGCTGAGAGAGAGGATTTTTTTTAAATTCTACCATTAGTCTGTCACATTTTGATGCTCTGATTTTAAGTGCCTACATATTTGTGACTCTTACGTCTTCTTGATTAATTAATACTATTTCTGGCATGGGATATTGATGGCAGCATAGGGCCACCTGGTGCGGCTGCTGTCATCATGCCAGCTGCTGTAGGAAGGCTGCTGGGAGTAGGCAGATAGCCCATCCCTACATCCCACCACCCTGAGAGTCCCAGCAATGATGCCTCGCAGAGTTGCCCACTGGTGGGGGGAGTGGCTTGGAGGGGGACCAGTCAGGTGGGGCAGAAATTGTCTCCAGTACATAACTTGGGCCGCACTTTGGGGGCCTCGGGTGGGAAGTGGGAGTGGTGCCTGCTTCAGGGACCCAACCGCTGCCACACTGCCCACCCGACCAAGGGTGCCAGGTTCCTGGGCCTCACGAGGAGTCTCTGTGAAGGGCCATGTGAGGCCATGTCCCCAGGTCTGCCTGCTGTCAGGGTGACTTCTGAGTCTTCCACTCCTGATGGCTGGATCTGGGACATGAACTATTCTGCCCTGGGCCACCACTGAGTGCCAGGAAAATAGGGGAGCTCATGGCAATGTTGTCCCTGCCTTGATCACTGACCGGGGCTCAGCAAGGATCAGGAGCCCCCCCGCCCCAGGCTGCCAAGGGGCGCAGCTGAGGCTGCATGCTCCAGGAAGCAAACAGGCAGGAGTGCTGCCTTCTAGGTGCCACTGCAGCCACCCAAACCACGGCTGCAAAACTGGGCCTCCCGCTCTACAGAGCAGTAAGGAACTCCCCACCCCACCACACAGCTGCAGCCACCCAAACCAGCAGCTGCAGCCTCAGGCATTCCTGCACTCTTGGGGGCCCAGGAAGGCCCTCCCTGCCCTTGCAGTCTAGGAATTGCCTGCTCCCACTGCCTGGCTTCTCCCTGCTGTTGGCACCTGCTCTGATATAGGATCAAAGTTGGGGCCAAGCCTAGGCACCATGAATGACAGCAGCTTCCCAGTAAGGCCCCACCTTCAGGCCAGGGAGGTCCTAAGGTCTGTGGGCCAGGCTGCCAGATCCATGCACCAGAGTGGGGACTTGTGGTGCCTTTTTCAGGCCTGCCCATGGCTGCCCACAGGCTCGCACTTCCTCCCCTCTGATGACCATAAAAAAAACCCAGGCTCAGCCAGAGCAGGGTAGAAGACAGAGATGATGAAATGACCAGCTGCAGAAAGGAGCTACCCTCTCTGCTGAGACTTGGGAAGACAACCAGACAACCAGCTGCAGAGAGGAGCCACCCACACCAGGGCCTCTCTGTTGAGAGCTGAACACTCCTGCCTACAGAGAGGAGCTACCAACTGCAGGTCTCCTCTGAGCCATTGCAACACTTAATAAAGCTCCCCTTCATCCTGCTCATCCTCCATTTCTCTGCATACCTCATCTTTCCTGGATGCAGGACAAGAACCCGGGCAAAGGCGCCACCAACCACAGAGGTTTCCCTCCAGAAAAAGCAACACCCCGAAAATCCAGTAACAATATGCTTATATATTTCTCTTATAAAACTGTAAATCTTTATAGTCCAATTATCTATTAAGATTATAGCTATTCTATCTTTCTTATGCTTATTTTCTGCATGGGTTTGATCTATTTTACTATTTCACTTTCTTGCTTACTTTTATCAAATTCATGAAGGCATAATTTACTGAATCAATTTAGAGTATAAAATTCCAACAGTTTTGACACATATACTCAGCCAAAAAACCACTGTCACAATCAAGATACAAAACATTCCTATCATTCCAAAAAGGTTTTTCTGGCCACTTTCCAATCCATCCATCTCTTCTGGTTTTCCCAGCTCCAGGCAACCTCTGATTTGCTAAGGGTCTCTACGGGTTTGTTTGTAGTTTCTACACTTGTATATAAATAGAAACATATGGCATTTGTTTCTGGCTTTCTTTACTTAACATATGGTTTCAAAATGTACCCATGTTCTTGCATGTGTCAATAATTATTTCCATTAATGAGCATGCTCAGTGAATACGTATTGTCTATTCACCTAGTGATGGAAACTTGTATTGCTGCCAGATTTTGACGGGTTTGAATAAAGCTTCTGTTGACATTTGTGTATAAATCATAATATATAATATGCTTTCATATCCCTTGAGTAAATACATATATGTCAAATGTCTGGTTTATAGGAGAAATATTGTTTAAATATGTTTGAAACTACTAAACAGTTTTCCAAAGTAGTTTCATGATTCCTCATGCTCAGCAGTCACATATGTAAATTTATTTTCCTCTGCACCTTCATAAAATTTAGAACTAAGTTTTTCTGTAGCTTTACGTTACTGTGATTTTATTTCCTATTTACATAATGACTAATTATATTGAACACTTTTTGTGTATTTACATGCACTGTGTGCCCTTTTTGAAGTGTTTTATCAAATTTTGGCAAAGGTTTTGTTATTTTTTTTGAGTTGTAATTATTTTGTACACGTTAGATATAAACGTGTCAAATGTTTGTCAAATATGTAAACTATTTGTATTTCACAGCATTCTATATTTTGCCTTTTAGTTACCTTTACGACGTTTTTTGAAAGCAAAGTATGTTTTTAAAAAATTTTGACCAAGAGTAATTCATCAATATTGCTCCTCCTAGTTTTTTCTTGTGTCCTAACTAGAGAAATCTTTATTTTTTTCCCCCGAGGTCATGAAATTTGTTTCCTTATTTTTTCTCTAGAAATTTATAGTGATAGCTCTCTTGTTTGTCTATGATATGCCATGTGCTAGTTATTTTTTTCTGTATGACGTGAGATAAATATCGATACTGAATATATTTCTCTATAAATATATAGTTGTTCTAGAACCATTGGAAAAAAGATATTTCTTCTTTTCTTATTGTGGTTTTTCTCATTTTGATAAAAAAAAAAAAAAAAACTGACTACATGAGTGTTGGTCTCTTTTTGTACTCCAATCTATACTATTAATCTGCATACTTGTGTTTTGACCAGTGCCACCCTATCTTAACTATTGCAGCTTTATAGTATTATTATTTAAAATGTAAGTTATCCAACTTTCTGTCTTCTTTGTCAAAAGGGTTTCTTGTTCTAGGATGTTTGCATTCCCATATACATTTTGGAAGCAAGTTGTCAATTTCTACATGTGAACACTGAAAGTGAAGTCAAGTTGTTAAAAAATCTTAATATTGAGTTTTCTGTCATAGAAAGGATTTTTTTACTCAGATCTTTACCTGTTCTCAGTGATGTTGTGGAGTTTTCATTATAAAGATTTTACACATATTTGTTAAATTTATTTCTAAATAGTTTAAGGTTTATAAAATTATAAATGTTATTTAAAAAAATTATTTCTAATTGTTACTCATACAAAAAAAATTATAATTTTTAAGTGGTATTTATTGCTGTCATACTGCTAATTTTATTATTTATTATTCTGGCCTTTATTTTAGTCTTGAGGTTACATGTGAAGGGTTTTACACAGGTAAACCTCACGGGGGGTTATTGTACATATTATTTTATCTCCTAGGTATTATGCCCAGTACCCAATAGTTATGTTTTCTGCTCATACTGCCAAGTTTTAGCTGTCATTACTTTGTAGGTTTTATAGACTCTTCCACATAGTCATCTCAGCTGTGATATGAGGGTTTTCATTTTTTAGTTCTATTTTTAGCATTTTCATTACCTTTTTTCTCTTCTTATTGCAAAAGCTGCAATCTCCAGTACAATGTTGAATCAAAGTAGTAAAAGCAGTGTAACTGCTGCTAAAGAGTCTATTTGATATTGGAGAGCAAGGATGGATTTTACTCTGTCTTCTAGATTGTCTAAAAGATCTTTAGAAAGAGCATGATAGTAAGACAGGGATGTGGACAGCCCCACTCTTCCCGTCCCTGTAGCAGTGGGAATTCCTAGTCCTATTAGCTGCATGGCTCTGCGCTGACAGACGTGAGCTTTGATGGGGACTGGTAAACGTTGATTCCCTGGGGCTCTGTCTATTTGGAGGCTTAGAAAGACTAAGGTGCAGGTGCCAGTCCAGTTAATGGGGAGACAGAGGAAAGTTGCGGTCCCACACAAGAAACATATTCCTTGGCTGCTTAAGCAGAACTGTATGTATATTGAAGAGTTGTGTGAGTTTATTATTCTCATGTTCCCATATGCCTAGGGTTTCTGCTAAGGCAACCCCTGTGAGTGGCTGGAAAGTGGTTGTGGGGGTGAAGTGAAGGGCTCCATTTATTTTGTTTTTCCCACTGGAGGAGGTATCATTTTGTTTCTACTAGGAGCTATTTAGAAGAGTGATTTAAAGTGTGAATAAGAAGGCATTCATCATTTGTGGATGCTATACTGCAATGGGTCCAGGGGTGAATGGTCATGCAAGGGGTGTATCTGCCAACAGAAAACCCTGATTGTTTGTTAAGCAAAGAGATGGTGCTGACTTCTGGGGTTCCGATAAAGTGGACAGGCTGGCTAAATGAAGGAGTTTGAATGACTTGAAAGTTCTGATAGTCAGTGGGGGCTTGGAGTTGTAAGATAAAGTTGCATTGATGGGGTAGTAGGTGGCCAAGAGATAGGCCTGAGAACAGACTGCATTAGAAGCATAAAGGAACCTGGAAAATTAAAACAGTGTTTGTGATTGCAAGGCCATATATAGGTTTGTCATTGCCTGTGTATGGAATGAGGTTGGAAATGTGTGAGTGCAGAAGCTGTACTGTGCATCCTGTCAGGGTATGTTTGGTCATGTCGGTGATAGAGAACTCAGCTAATAACTGCATATTTAAGAGTTAAAATGTGTGTTTTCCTTCATATTGAGGGTAAAAGGTTAGGCAAATAAGAACCCACGTTTTTGCGGGAACAGGAGTGGCAATATAAGTCGTAGCTGATAGAGAGATGCAAAGCTAGCATCCTTTTGCTAAAGAATGGGTTAAGGGTTTCGTAGAGGTAGTTGGGTATAATAGGAAGGGGAGGTGCAGTTATGTGGGGCAGCCAAGGGAGCAGGAGGAATAGACAAGCACAGAATGAGGAGGAAGGAAAATAGTTGTACTTCATTGGGGGAGAAGTTAGACAGGGTGCCTTGAAAAAGAAGCTCATCTATCCACTCTAGAAGAGAGTTAAGGGTGGTTGCCTGGGGGTGGAACCAGGAAATGTCTTGGCAAACAGAGTGGAGGAAGAGAGTGAAATGGCAAGGTAGACAGGAGCAAGGTGTTTAAGTCTCTTTAGGAATTTGGGTAAATTTTAGAGAAGTTGGGGAGAGTACTTGTGATTTCCAAGAGGAGGTGGAAGAGTAAGGCTGCTTGTCTGGTAGACACAGCTTTACCCTGGAGCAGTGTACCCACCGGGAGGGGTGTCTTGCACGCGGTAAGCAGTTGGGTGCTGTAGACAACCAGAAAGGATCCAGTTCACTGTGGCTGTAAAGACTGAGGGGTTAAGTGTTTTTTTAGAACTGACCATCCGGCTAGGGTGTCCCCATATGGTTGAGTATCTGGAGCAGGTAAGAAAAAATTAGCAGCCTGGAGGATCTCATATCTAGCCTGTTGGAGGACTGAAGGATGGTCTCCAAGGGGGCTGGTATTAGGGATAAGGTCAGGCCCAAGCAGAAAGGTGCGGCCATATAGGAGTTTGAATGGACTGTACCCAGTGGGTTCTCAGGGTTTGGCTCAATTCAGAGGAATGTAAGGAGTAGGAGGACAGTCCAGTCTTTTTTGAGCTGGAGGGTAAGCTTGGTGAGATGTGTTTTTAAAAGGCCATTGGTCCTTTCTACTTTTTCTGAGGACTGAGGGAGATATGGGGCATGGAATTTCCACTGGATGCCAAGGGCCTGGGAAACTGCTTTGGTGATCTGGCTAATGAAGGCTGGTCCATTGTTGGAGTGTATGAAGGTAGAGAACCCAAATTGGGGAAGTATGTCTGTCAGAAGGGAAGAAATGACTACCGTGGCTTTTTCAGACCCAGTGAGAAAGGCCTCAAAGTACCCAGTGAAGGTATCAACCCAGACTAAGAAGTATCTGAACTTCCAGATGTGTGGCATATGAGTAAAGTCTATTTGCCAATCTTGTGTAGGGGTAAATCCTCGGGCCAGATGTGTGGGAAAAGGAGGGGGTCTGAGAAAGCCCTGGAGAGTAGTAGACTGACAGATAGAACAGTGAAATGTGATTGTCTTGAGGATGGATTTCCATGATGGAAAATAAATGAGGGTTCTAAAGATGAGCTAGGGGCTTGTATCCACTGTAGAAGCCATCACAAAAGGATGAGAGAATAGAGTCAGCTTGTGGGGCAGGGAGAAGAAACTTCCCATGGTCTAAGAACCACTAGACTTGGATAAGAAGCAACTGGTAAAGCAAGTTTTCGGAGGAAGAGTAGGTAGGAGAGATAGATGAGAAGGAAAAACATTGGCCTTGTAGGGGAGATACTGGGGTGTCCACTGCTTCTATGGCTGTTATGTTGGCTAAGGCATTACCTTGGGCAATAGAATCTGATGGGTTTTGGTGTCCTCTGCAGTGGATGACTCCATCCTTGACTGGGAGAAGAGTGGCCTTAAGGAGGGCCTTTATTAAGAGGGAATTGATAATAGATTACCCCTGTTGTAAGAAAACCTCTTTCTGCCCATGTGGTAGCATGGTTGTGGAGGACGTGGAAGGCATATTTAGAGGGAGTATAGATATTAACATGCAGTGCTTTGGCAAGAGTAAGTGCATGGATTAAAGCAATGAGTTCAGCTTGCTGAGAAGTGGTGGAGGCAGGGAGTGTGGCAGCCTCAATAATAGATGAGTGGGATACAACAGCATAACCAGCTTTGCTGCCAAGCAATGGGGTTTTGAAGAACTGCCATCAATAAACCATGTGTGGTCTGCGTCTGGGATTGCAAAGAGAGAAATATGGGGAAAGGAGGAGGATGCTAATGTGGGTTAGTGAGATGCAATCATGTGGATCAGGATTTGTGTTGGCTGTTAAGAGAGAGGCTGGATTGAAGTCAGGTCCAAGAGAAGTGGTCACTGTGGGAGTTTCAATAAAGAGTGAATGAAGCTGGAGAAGGTGAGGGGCTGAAAGTAAGTGTGTGAAGTGAGAAGAGGAAACTAAACCTTGAAGGTTGTGAGAGCTATAGGGAGTAAGTGGGGCATAGTCTGTATTTTTGGGAGATTCTAGGAGTATTAGAGCAGCAACAGCCATGGCATATAAACATGATGGCCATCCCAGGACTGTGAGGTTAGGCTGCTTAGACAAGAAGGCTACTGGCAGTGGACCTGGCTCTGGTGTAAGAACACCAATGACAGCACAGCCATTTACTTCCGTGGTGTGAAGGGAGGAGGGTTAGGAGGAGTTGGGAAGTGCTAGTGCAGGGGTTGTTTCTGAGGCCTTCTTTAGAGAATGAAAGAAGAATGGGGGAAGGATTTGGGGTCTATGGGGTCGGGTAAGTTTCCTTTTGTGAGTCTATAGAGTGATTTAGGTAGGCGGGCAAAACCTGGTATCCAGAGGCGAAAGTATCCTATAACACCTAGGAAAGAGAGAAGCTGTTGTTTAGTGGAAGGGATTGGGGTTTGGAAGATTAACCAGACATGGTTAGCAGGGAGAGTGTGTATATGCGAATGGAGGATAATTCCAAGATAGGTAACGGAAGGGGCAGAAATTTGAGCCTTAGAAGGGGATACTCAGTATCCCTTAGAATCTAGAAGTTGAAGGAGTAGGAGGGTGTCCTGTTGGGAGGATTCGTAAGAGGGACTCCAAGGAGAAGATCACTGACATACTGTAGGAGGTAGGAAGTGGAAGGGTGAAAGGAGAGTAGGTCATGGGTGAGAGCTTGGCTAAAGTAATGAGGGCTATCTCGGAAACCTTGGGGAATAACGGTCCAGGTTAACTGCTGGGACTGGTGGGTGTCAGGGTCAGTCAAAGTAAAGGCAAAAACTGGTTGGGAAGAGGGGTGAAAAGGGATATCGAAGAAGGCATCTTTGAGGCCCAGGACAGAATAATGGGTTGTCATAAGAAGGTATGGAGGAAAAGAGAGTATAGGGGTTTGGCACTGCAGGATGGATGGGGAGCACCATTTGATTAATAAGGTGAAGGTGTTGGACTAACCTGTAGGACTTTTCTGGTTTGGGGACGGGTAGGATGGGGCTGTTGTAGGGAGAGTTATTGAGAACTAAAAGGTCATGTTGTGGTAAGCAAGTAATAACAAGCTCTAGGTCTTTTAAGGCTTGTGCTGAGATGGGGGCTGGCACTGTGGGAAATAATGGTGGTTAGGTTTCAAGGGGCTTCATGAGTGACTTGTAGCAAGGGATGGGGAGGTGGTGCTACACACCTGAGGGTTAAGGTAGGGGGACATACAGGGAGCTATTGAGGGAGGTATGGGTTAGGGAAGGAGGGCGGCAATGAGGTGTGGCTATATCCCAGGGATGGTTAGAGAGGTGGTCAATTTTGGTAGGATATCTTGGCCTAACAAGGGAACAGGGCAGGTGGGGATGATTAGGAAAGAATGTGGGAAGGAGTGCTGGCCTAATTGACACCAGACTTGAGGAATTTTGAGAGACCTAGAAGATTTGCCGTCAATTCCCACAACAGTTATGGAGGCTAAGGAGACAGGTCCTTGAAAGGAAGGCAGTGTGGAGTGAGTGGCTTCCTTATCAATTAAGAAGTGGATGGACTTACGCTCCATCTTAAGAGTTACCCGAAGCTCAGTGTCTGTGATGGTCCAGGGGCCTCTGAGATGTTTGGGCAGCATCAGTCTTCAGCTGCCAGACTGAGGAGATCTGGGAAGGATTTGGTCAAGGAGCTTTCGTTGGAGCTCCAGGGGCGGTGATGTGAGTCAGACAGTCTGACTTCCAGTGGGGACCTACACAGGCAGGGCAGGGCTCAGGAGGAATCCTAGGCTGTGGTCATTCCTTGGCCCAGTGGCCAAGTTTTCAGTACTTGAAGCAAGGTCTGGGAGGGGCAGCTGGACACTGCAATCTGGGTGCTCTGAATTCTTTGTGAGCCAGTGGTGTGGTTGGAATTTGTCTTAAGGCAGAGGCAAGCAGAAAACCCCTCCCCCACTGAGCCCCACTGAGACTGGTGGCTGTGTTATCTATAAACCTGTAGCAAAGAAATGTTCCTCCTGTTGCCCAAGAACCTGCCCTTAGTCACGTACTCCGCATTTGCCCAACCCACTCTTCCTTAAAGCTGCATCTGTCACAAAATGATCAACTGCCTTTGTTCGACTTCTCTAAGTTTGCTCTAACCCTTCCCCTTTCCCGTGCGCACCAAATATGAATTAGCAAATCAGAAAATAAGAGACTGTCGAGTCAAATGCCCAGCCAATGGGCCACAACACAGTTTTGCCTCTGCATCTCCCTTAGAGTTGTAAGCCCTTAAAAAGGGAAAGGACCTGCTCTTTAGCAAGCTTGGTTTTTGAGATGCAAGGCTGCCCAGGCTCCACAGCTGAATAAAGTCCCTTCCTTCCTCACTCTGGTGTCTAAGGGGTTTTGTCCGCAGCTCGGCCTGCACCATGTTGACTGAAAAAAAATTCCAAAAACAGAATCAAAACGATAAAAAAAACAGAATTTCCTCAAAAAATGAAATCTGCATGTGTGTGCACACACACACAAACATTCTATCTATCTATCTATGTATCTATCTATCTATCTAGCTGACTTCTGACCATAGAGATGTTTTTTAAGAAATTCTGTCAAATCTCTATATCTCAAATCTCCTACCAGCTTTTAGCCATTACAAACAGCTATTTTTGGCTTTTGGATTTCTTTATCAAATGTACTCTCCTACCCTCCCAAGTGAAACCAGTAAGCCTTAACGAAGGTTATGAATTGACCAAGGTTAGATGAGGTGTCTCCAAAGTTCAGTGCAGTCCTCACAAGATCCAGAGTCGCCGCAAAGGCAACTGAATGAAAGAAAAGTTTTACGAGCCACAAATGGAACACAACTCACATTTCTGTTTGGCCATGTTCTCTAGGGTCTCAGCTTCTTAGCTGACCATCTATGTGAAGTGGCCCAAAAACCCTTTATGCACCCATAGGTGGAAGAATACAGGAAATCAAAAGTTGTCTCTAGAAGGGAAAGAGATTAGTAAATGGCAAGAGACACATACATCTGAAACCCAAAGGGCCTGATTCCCTAATTGGGAATATGAATGATCAGAGTACAAAATGGAGCAGCCTCCATCTTTAATCCAGCATGGAATTGTAAATGGGTAACTTGGTTGTACAGGAATTTTAACTTTATTTCAGTTTAGGGTTTTGTTCTTTAGTCAAGATAATTTTTTTATTGCATTTTAGGTTTTGGGGTACATGTGAACAACATGCAGGATTGTTGCATAGGTGCATATGTGGCAGTGTGATTTGCTGCCTTCCTCCCCTTCACCTATATGTGGCATTTCTCCCCATGCTATCTCTCCCCAACTCCCCACTCCCCGTTGTCCCTCCCCTATTTCCCCCCAACAGACTCCAGTGTGTAGTACTCCCCTCCCTGTGTAGTAAAGAGAATTTTTAAGGCTACCCATGACACTATTAAGTGTCCTAAAAAAAATTGGTTTACTCTTCATTCTTAAATATGTAAGCTGCTGGAGTTCGTGATGGTGACTGATCAATGACTGTTTCCCTTAGAAGAAACATTCTCCATAACGACATTCGTTTTAACTAGGAGTCCCTTTGAGTGCCCTAAATAAATATAAGTATTCTCAGAAAACTTTATGTACTAGCTGAGTCTGAATGGACTGGGAACCACACCACCCATCCTTCCTTCCCTGCAAAGGCAGGGAGAGCAGAGTCTTTCACTCCAGGATCCGGATGGAGGAAACCCAGAAGCAGGGAAGGAACTGGGAATAAATTAGAAAGAAAGAAGGGAAGGAGTGGAGAGAAATAAGGCCTCTAAAAATCTTTAACCTAAAAGTGGAAGATCCCAAATTTGGGGAAACTTATCTGGCTTTCTTGAAGTGAGATAAGCGAGACAGCTGTGCATTGACTTCTGATCACCCTGGAGCAACCCTGGCTTATCCACTGATCCTAACCTCATCACCAGTCATATAAACTGAAGAACAGTAAGTTCATAAATTTAGAAAGAAGTTCTTTATTTCTTATGAAGGGTTTCAGCCTGCAGAATGACCATTCTGGCAAACTGGGAAGCACAGATGCTGGCTAGAAGTGAGAAACAGAGGATTTGAAGGGAGAAAAATAATGCAGAGATTTATGCTAAACAGGGTGGTCAGATACAGGTATTCAATAAGCTATGGAAGGATTCATGAATATTTTTGAAAGAAGAAACATTCGCTTGTGCACTTGAGCTTCATGCCTCTCCAAGGGACCCATGTTTAGGTAACGGCAGTGTTAGCATAATCAGGTGGGAACATTTTGGCCCTCTAATGTCAAAAGGTGTGATATGGTTTGGCTGTGACCCCACCCCAATCTCATCTTGAACTGTAGCTCCCATAATCCCCACGTGTAATGGGAGGGACAGAGTGGGAGGTAATCAAATCATGGAAGCAGGTTTTTCTAGTGCTATTTTGTGATAGTGAGTAAGACTCACGAGATTCATGGTTTTATAAAGGGCAGTTCCCCTGTACATGCTCTCTTGCCTGCCATCATGTAAGACATCCCTTTGCTCCTCCTTCATCTTTTGTCATGATCGTAAGGCCTCCTCAGTCATGTGGAACTGTGAGTCCATTAAACTTCTCCTTTTTTTTTTTTTTTTTTTTTTTTTTGAGACAGAGTCTCACTCTGTTACCAGGCTGGAGTGCAGTGGCTCAATCTCTGCTCACAGCAACCTCCAGGTTTTGGGTTCAAGTGATTCTCCCGCCTTAGCCTCTCAAGTAGCCAGAACTACAGGCACATGCCACAATGCCCAGTTAATTGTTGTTTTTCAGTACAGACGGGTTTTCCACATGTTGCCCAGGATAGTCTCGATCTCTTGACCTCATGATCCACCTGCCTCTGCCTCCCTAAGTGCTGGGATTACAGGTGTGAGCCACTGTACCTGGCTTAAACTTCTTCTTCTTTTTCTTTTCTTTTTTTTAAATAAATAAATTACCATGTCTCAGTTATTTCTTCACAGCAGTATGAAAATGGACTAAGACAAGGTGAAACAGACGACAGAAAATCTGTGCATCCTCTGTAGGCTGGAGAGACCAATCCATGGTCAGTGGTCTCTTATCAGGAAGAAATGTTGGTCAGTTGTTTGTCAAAACCACCAAGGGGAGGAGCGTTCAGCAGTTGACTGAATCTTTGAAAAGGGTTGGCTTTTCTTTAACCCTCAGCGGAGTAAGTGTAATTGTATTAGTGATAGAAGGGCCAAAACAAAGTTTATTCAAAGTCCCATTTCATCATGCTTGGGGACTCAGGTTTAAGGTTTTGATAACAGGGTTTTCTTGTCTGATGGGGGCCTTAGAATTTTATTTTTATATCACATTCTATAGAATCGGATGACACTTTATTTGCTTAAAATGATGCATTTACTACTCTGAATGTCATTTTCCAGTGTGCTGTTTTCTCAGTTCCTTAAAAAACTATTTTTTCCCAATACTTTTCTTAATCTAAGTTGTACTGTTAGTGAGAATAGTTAACATTCATTTACTATTTTATGAATATGCACAGAAAATGTTTCAATTGCATAATCTTCAAAATTAGTCCTGTCTTAATGTACTTTGCATTAACGAGTTTGCTAATGATATTATTTACCTGTGGTAACATTAATTTTCCCAAATTTAGTGTTGATAATATTTATGCAGAATATTGAAAGAGAAAATTTCAGCTCTTATATTTTAACTAGCTTGTTTTAGTTCAGTTTAATTATGTTGTATGCTATGGTGTGAATGTATCCCCCAAACTACATGTGTTGGAAACGTAATACCCAAGATGTATTTTGACTCTAGGTGGAGTCTCCAGCGATAGGACTAGTGGCTTTATAAGGAAAGTAAGAGAGAACTGAGCTGACACACGTGCTCTTGCCTCCTCACCACTTGATGCCCTCCGTCATGTTATGATGCTGCAAAAAGGCTCTCACCTGATGGTGTCATCTTGCTGTTGGATTTTGCAGTCTTTGGAAACATGAGCTAAATGATCTTTCTTTCTTTATAAATTACACAGTCTTCTTTATTATGTTATGGCAATAGAAAGCAGACTAAGACATTGTATGATCATCAAACATGTTTTTAATTCATTGTGCTTAAAAATGTAATATTTATCTAAGATACAGGATATGTGGTGATGAATCAGTGTATATTAATTAATAAAAATATATATTCAACAAAGATACTGGACAACAGCATATATGGTATGAATGTTTGCAACAATGAGTTATCACACCAAGCCTTGGAGTTGGGTGGCATGAGTATAATGTATCTGTGAAAACAAGTGTGTGCCAGATATTTTATCTGCTGGTTTCTTCTAAAACCCTATTTTATCCTTCATAGTATACAGTTAGAACTACTTATAACTAGTTCCTAATTATAGCTAGAAAGCAACTACAGTGTTAGGTTCTTCATTTCCCAGATTCCTTTGCACTTTGTTATAATCATGTGAATATTTTTACTAACGGAAAGTGAGTAAAAATGTTGTACTACTTCTGATAAAACATTATTGAATATCGAATGTAGTTTTCTCAGTAGTGTCTCTTTCAGCATCTGAATACAAAAGATAATAAGATTCTGAGGGTGCAGTGCTATAAGACAGAAAAAGCCTAGATTCTTGAATCGCTATATGGAAGAGAGCCACCCATCAACAAAGAGCATATCAGCCTTAGACTGTTGCATGAACAAGAAGAAAATATTATTGTCTTTTAGATTTATTCATTTTTGGCTTGTTTTTGACAGCAGTTTAGTATATGCTAACTAACGTAAAGTGCAATCAGGCATTAAAACTAAAAATGTTACAATGAAGCTACATGTTGCAAGACTAGCTAAGTGCTGGTTGAGATTGAACCAGTTGACTGAAGAGCCTCAAATAGCTTTTGGACAAGATGTTTCAATGAAGCTCTTGAGGTTACAAAATAATAATCCAAAAATATTTATGAATCATCTCTTATATAAGTCACTTATGTATATACTAGAGATGCAATTAGGATAGACATATACAGAATATAGGCTGCACACTACTATATAACTCAAGGAAGTCTCATTTAGACTATGTGGAATACAGCACAGTTCTCATAGATTACAATGACAATTGTGCCCTTAGAGTTATCAGTACTTGATGACCTACATACAATCGTGAATCAAGCAAACACTCTTATTGCTTTTATAACACTTAAAGTCTAGAGAAAAATAGGCAATAATTTAAATTACAAATGCACATCAATATTTGATTTTAAGAAGTTTTAGGAATAAAAATTAAGCATAGAAATAGAATAATCATGGTTGGGTACAGTGACTCACACCTGTAATCCCAGGTGTTTTTGGAAACTGAGACAGGAATATTGGAAGACTGAAACAGGAAGGTTTTTGTTGCTTGAGGCAAAAAGATTAAGACCAGACTGGGAAACACAGCAAAATCTCTCTCCAAAAATACACAAATTAGCCTGTCGTGTTGGCTCATGCTTATAGTTCCAGCTACTCAGGTGGCTAAGGCAGGTGGATCACTTGAGCCCAGGCATCAAGGCTGCAGTGAGCCAAGATGGAGCCATTGTACTTCAGCCTTGGCAACAGAGTGAGACCCTGTCTCATAGAAATAATCATGATAATAATAAAATATGGTAATTTATATAGGGGTTTCAGAGAAACCCTCATAATGGGAGTAGTGTGAGTGAGTAAAACTTGGAGATACTATATGACTATTTGAGGGAAATTCATTTTGGGTATCGGGAAACACAAGTATCAAAGATTGAATAATGGCATGTGCTTGCTTCATATTCCATAAAGAACAAGAAAAGCAGGGTGGACAGGAGGTGGTGAGGAAGGTTGACAATATGAGAAAATGAGTTTGAAGTGCTATACATGCTAAATAATGGAAGACTCTGTAGGTATCCAAGGCCTTCAGAATTTCATTTTAATGGAAATTATCAGTGTGAGAATGTGTTCCATAATCAAGTTAACAATTTAAAGAAATAGGAAATACTAAATATTTTCTGATGTTGCTGAAAAGTAATGAAAGATAAATACTCTGATTTGTGATTTGGCTTAGGGTTCTAAAAATTATAACTAGTTCACTAGTGTTTCCTTATAAAATAAAATTAGTCTGAGAATTGGAAGGAGTCCATCATTAAGTAACAGCTATTCTGACAAAGTCTAAACCAATTCATCTTTAAATTATATTATGACTATGGCATTTTAGGTAAGAAACTTAGAAATATAAAACAGAAAATAAATCAGTTTTGTTTTACTCAGAGTAATGTTTTCTTGACTGAGAAGGATTATGTTTGGAGGTCTTGAACCATTCCTCCAGCTAAGAAAATGACTTTCAAAGAAAGGAAGTCTAATCTGTCTAATGAACTGATTTTTATGTAGTATGCTTGGCAATACAAACTCAGGCATGACAATATTCAATAATATTCTGAGAATTTAAAATGACCCTAGCAATTTGTTCTAGCAGATAGACCAGAAAGATACACTAAAAATCATCCTAGTTAGGGGTAAAAATTTTGAAAACTCCTATAGGCTTTTTAATAGTGAATATAGGTTATTTATGTCATTGCATACGGAACTGCATAATGCTCTAATAAAAAGAAAATTTGCCATTAATTTTACAAATGGCAAATTTGTCTGTGGCAAATTGGGTTCATGAAGTGAGTCATGTAATCAATAGGTTTGGGACGATATTTTTATAGGCACCCCTGAGGCTCTTTATGTTTTTCAGAATTGTCTATCTTGTCAATAGCACACAGGAGGCTTTCTTTGTTTGGCAAATGTCAGTTTGACTAGGATATTTAATCAGCGTCATATCTTTTCCAAGGACCATGAGCTTTCTTACCAGAAAGCATAATACTGAAATTCAATACAAGCCTGTGAATTGAGTTTTACGTGTAGGCATCAGTCAGAGTGATGACATGCTAAGGGCCTAGATACAGTGGACAGCTGGCAGCCACTTGCCAGCTATGAATGATCATTTTTGTACTCAAACAAGTGACAGAGACTAGACTCATGTTTCTGTCATTCAAAAAAGTAAAAGAACAAATGCAGAAATTCCTTTCCCTCTCACAATTCATGGATGTACCACAGTTTAGAAATCTCTATATCCCTAAAAGTGAAGGAACTATAGTAAAGAAGAATATCAACTTACCTAGGGAAACTCCAAATGTCAGTGAAATTAAAAATAAGGAAAATAACAAGACATCCAGAATGGGTGATTCCAAGTGAAAAAAAAAAAAATAGTGGAGAAAACTTATATCCAATTTGTGAATCAGTCTATCAATCAGTCAAGAGAGCACATAAACAATTATATTGTTTCCCTCACATTTATTTATTTTTTTCAAGATTCACTTATTCATTCAGCAGTAGTTCAACAGATATTCATTACTACTCTACCATAAGTGAATCTTTTAGGGATTCAAAACAAACCATTTTTTTCTAACTAGTATACCCACAGTGTTGCTGGATTTCACACAGCTGTCACCTCTAGTTAACACAAATATGGAGAAAACACATCCAATCAATTTAGTTTTTTTAAATTATAGTGTGTGTGTGTGTGGGTGTGTGTGTGTGTGTGTGTGTGTGGTGTGTTTAATCCAGATATAGAAATGATAGGTAAATTCTTATTTGGCAAGAGAGAAAGAGCTCAACAGCAACTTACCCTTTCTGAAATTCAATGTTGGATGTGTTGGAGACTGGAACTAAATGTAAGGTAAGTTGCATCTTCATAACACTTACAATATATTTAGTACGGTGTAGTTACAAATGCAAACAATTAGAAAATATACGGTTAAGTACTAAAATTGGGTGAAGGACAATTAATGCTAAGATCAGACCTCATAAACAATACAGTGCATCCTAGAACGGACACAAACATTAGGAAAATAAAAACTAACCTACGATGTAGAGACAGAAATGAACAGCAAATATATTGCCCCAAAAGTGTGTTCAACTACTCTCTAATTTTTGTATTGAGAAAATTTAGCACTAATAAAAATGATAAAGTACCATTAAGGGTTAATTTAAAGAGAATGTCAAATTTATGAAAATACTTATAGACTCAGAGAATATCTAAGTATATAGCTTTGTCACCTGAGGGGGCCTAAGAAAAGTGACTCTAGTAGTAACAAGCACAATTAATCTTGGTTTTAATACTATTCTCCAATAAAACAAGCCAGAGCTCCTTGGAGAAGTAGCTTATTCTGTGACTGAGTCAGGAAATACAATAGATAAACTTGTTTCATCTTGTAGTGTGAGAAAGCAAGGAAATACATTTTAAAAGTAAAAGAATGATGGGGATATGCCAAAGAGACACAGAACAGAAGCCAAATGGAAAGAATTCCTAATGGTTAGTTGGAATAATGTGACCCATAATAAATAAAATAATAGTATTGGATTATAACCCAAAATATAAAATAAATATCCATGTTCTCATAATGATATAATACAAGATTGAATAAATAAATAATGGGAAAGAACTGATAAATCTCGAAAACAGAAGAATTTCAAACCAATGATGTAGATTCTCCATCCTCAGGAAGGTGAAGCATAACTCCCCACTTCTTACATGTAGATCACATATTGATATTTTGTAGATGATTTTTGTTTTCTGTCAGATTATGAAGATTTTCTTCTACTTTTAGTTTGCTCACAGTTTCTAGCATGTATGGAGTTTAATTTTGTCAAGTTTGTTGTCTGAATCTATTTTAATTTTATGGTATTTATCTTTTATTGTATCAAAATGTTAAATTACATAGATTGATTTACAGATGCTAAAGTAACCTTACATGCTAGGGATAAACCTTACTTAGTAAATGTGTTTCTTTAAAATATTTTTATATTGCCTAATTTAGTTAGTTAATATGCTGATATGTTTTTAAGTATTTTATATAGATATTTATGATGAATATTGGTGTGTAATTTTCTGTCATTATTTCTCTCTCTTTATTTTTTTAGTAGAATGTCTTTTTCAGTTGAGATGTGTTCTCTCTCTCTTTTTTTCCAACAAAGATTATATATGGCATTCGTTATTTATGCCTTCATCTTAATAGAATCACCAGTGAAACCATATGTACTTGGAGCTTTCCTTCTCAGAATGTCTTAAACAACAAATTTCATGTCTGTATTGAGATCATGCTATTGAGGAATTTAGGGTTATAACACACCAAATCGCCTCAACCTGGTGCATTGATTATTTTGACCCGATTATTTTGAGAAGATAATTCTTACTACCAGTGACTGATAATTGACACTGCAATGGATCTGTACCAATAAATTTCCTAAAATAACTTTTATATTCTGTCAACTTCACACCCTTTTGTGTATCTCCTAATGATTCCCCTGGAATTTACTGCCCCTAGACTGGAATGCTCTCTCTTGCCAGTTTTTTTTTTTTTTTTTTTTTTTTTTTTTCCCCACAAAATGTATTACTTTTTGTCTATAAAGTATAAAAGCATTTTGATTTTGGTCATTTATTTGGGTCTTTACTCTCTTGTGAGGCTGTATATGAAAAATTAATACAACTTGCTTGCTTTTCTCTTGTTAGACTGTTTTGCATCAATTTGTTTCCCAGATCCAGCCAAAGATCCCATTTAAAAACTCATATGGGTACAGGGGATATTTAGGCTCCCCTACACTACAAATATATTTTGTATTTTATTATATGCCAGGTTTTGCTAAATTGTAGTTTTTTACAAAAGTGTTTATTATCTATGTTGGTGAATTTGTTTTTACAAAGTAGCTATCACAGAACTCTACTAATTTAATATCAGTCAGATCCATGAAGGTAGATCTTTATATTCTCATACCTTTTCTTCCTGACATTGGCAAATTTCATACTGTTTTGTTTTTCTTGATTAACCTACTTACATGTGTTTTTTCTTTTTAATTATCTTTATAAATTTTTCCAAAGAGGCAACTTTTGGCTTAATTGTCTCTATTCTTTGTCTCTGTTCTCTTGCTTCCAAGTTTTGGCTCACCTCCAGAATCTGCCAGCTTTTATTTATTCTTAAAAGATATAAGTTAATTTGATTTTTGAATTTAGTCAAGAATTTATATTTGTTAAATATGGGAGAGTTGGATCCAGCAGGATCTTAGCCATATCAGAGTTGGAAGCCAAACAGTGGCATTTTGAAATTAAAAAAAAAAAAAAACATCTCATATTTAAAAGTATGAATTAAATCTACACGCCATGATAGCTTGTCTCTAATATCAGCCATGAACGAGTATCCAAGAAAACATATCCATGACAGATAAATCTCATATTAAGTTTCCAGATATGCTTTGTAATAGTTCTTTGCAGTTTAAATTTTCTGTGACACACAAGAAGAAATGTTTAAAATATTGTGTTATTCAAGTATAATTCTTTTAGTGCACATGTATTAATGTACAATTGATAATCTGACAGTAATTTTTAATGTTTATTAAATAAAAATATTCTGAAACGCATTAATATTTAGAAAATGAGAGTAATGTATTACTCCTCTCTGTGTAGTTCATATATATGAATTAATGATATTGATAGAATGAGTAAAGGTCAATCATTAGTTTTATTCATTATTTTGGTATATGTGGATGCAGAAGAAATAAACTATGTTCATATAATTAAGTAGATTGGAATTAAAAGTGTCATTTTATATTGTTTATTATTTACTTCTTTTAAATTTTTGTGTTATGTGCCAAATATCATGTAAAATACAATATGAAATTTTAATTGTCATATTCTAATTTTGGTAAAATCTAAAACTTTGAATTCCCCAGGTTTCAGAAGATTTATTATCAAGTCATTGTTACAAAGTTATTGGCTACTATCAGGCAAATTACTCTTTAAATTGAAGGCAGCTTTTTTAACATAAAAAATACTGTAAAATATTGTTATTTTAAACACTTCATTGTAAATAATTTTTATAAGATACCTTTTATAAATGATTTCAATATAATTTCCTTGAAATATTGTGGTTATAGTTTAGCTCATTCAATTCATTGAAAATTACAGCATAAAATTCAGTTGTGAAAGGTATATTTTCTTGCCAAAAAGCAAAAATATACCTTATTTTTCATTAGAAAATATATCATTTTATTATTGGTTTCAACATTATAATACTCATTTTTATAACAACCATTTTACTTTTCAATTCTAATTCTAAGACTGTATCACCATGAATATACAGATAAAAATTTACCATGGGCCAATATACTTTGATTTTAATATGAGGTTTAGTCTTTAGAAATTGAAACATAAAAAGCTCCCTAGATTATTTAATATGTTCCTTGATTAAGGAAGTCTTTGCTCACATAAATATTGACTTTTAATTTGCTCCTTGGTTTTCGGCCTTCAAACCACAGAGAAACACATCATAATAAAGCTCATTTAATTGAAAGTCATAGATCTTTCTTCTACACAGTGGGGTAGCATAGTTGTGAAAAGTGAGGTGAGAAAAGAGACTGTGCATGGTCTCTCAACTGAATACACATTTTCAGGCCTGTGCATTTCAGGTCGAATACAGCTTGGAATCAATCAGCTAGAAACTTATTACTTTAGTAATCTATACCTATGGGCTTCTTGAAAAGTTTTGTTTCAGGGCCACATACTCTACCTAAGAAACATTCTTAGTCTTGATAAAAATAGCATAGCTTTGGTCTCATCTAGGCTACCATTGACTTTCTTCACAGAATTATAAAAAGCTACTTTAAATTTCATATGGAACCAAAAAAGAGCCTGTATAGCTAAGACAATCCTAAGCAAAAAGAACAAAACTGGAGGCATCATGCTAACTGACTTCAACTATACTACAAGGCTACAGTAACCAAAACAGCATGGTATTGGTACCAAAACAGATACATAGATCAATGGTACAGAACAGAGGCCTCAGGAATAGCTCCACACATCTACAACAATCTGATCTTTAACAAACCTAACAAAAACAAGCAATAGGAAAAGGGTTCCCTATTTAATAAACAGTGTTGGGAAACCAGACTAGCCATGTACAGAAAACTGAAACTGGATCCCTTCCTTACATCTTATACAAAAATAAACTCAAGATGGATTAAAGACTTAAAGATAAGACTTAAAATCTTAAAAACCCTAGAAGAAAACCTAGGCAATTTCATTCTGGACATAGGCATGGGCAAAGACTTCATGACTAAAACACCAAAAGCAATGACCAAAAAAAAAAAAAAAAAAAAGCGAAAATTAGCAAATGAGACCTAATTAAACTAAAGAGCTTCTTCAAAGCAAAAGAAACCATCATCGAAGTGAACAGGCAACCTACAGAATGGGAGAAAATTTTTGCAAACTTTTCATCAGACAAAGGGCTAATATCCAGAATCTACAAGGAACTTAAAAAAATTTACAAGAAAAAAACAAACCACCCCAGCAAAAAGTGGGTAAAGGATATGAACAAAATTTCTCAAAAGTAAACATTGATGTGGCCAGTAAACCTATGAAGAAAGGCTCATCATTACCAGTCATTAGAGAAATGCAAATCAAAACCACAATGAGATGAGGTACTATCTCATGCCAGTCAGAATGGCAATCATTAAAAAGACAACAAACAACAGATGCTGGAGAGGATGTGGAGAAATTGGAATGCTTTTACCCTGTTGGTGGGAGTGAAACTTAGTTCAACCATTGTGGAAGACAGTGTGGTGATTTCTCAGGTATCTAGAACCAGAAATACCATTTGACCCAGCAATTCTATTACTGGGTATATACCCAAAGGATTATAAACCATTCTATTACAAAGACACAGGCACATATGTTTATCAAAGCACTGTTCACAATAGCCAAGACTTGGAACCAACTCAAATGCCCATCAATGATAGACTGGATCAAGAAAATTTGGCACATATACACCATAGAATACTATGCAGCCATAAAGAAGATGAGTTCATTCCTTTGCAGGGACATAGATGAAGCTGGAAACCATCCTTGTCAGCAAACTAACACAGGAACGGAAAACCAAACAACACATGTTCTCACTCGTAAGTGGGAGTGAACAATGAGAACATAAACACACAGGGAGGGGAACATCACACACCAGGGCCTGTCAGGGGGTGGGGGGCTAGGGAAGGGATAGCATTTGGAGAAATACCTAATGTAGATGATGGGTTGATGGGTGCTGCAAACAACCATGGCATATTTATACCTATGTAGCAAACCTGCATGTTCTGCACATATATCCCAGAACTTAAAGTATACTTAAACAATAATAAATAAAATAAAATAAAAAATAAAAATAGCAGCTGGGCGCAGTGGCTCACACCTGTAATCCCAGCACTTTGGGAGTCCGAGACGGGTGGATCACGAGGTCAAGAGATCAAGACCATCCTGGCCAACATAGTGAAACCCTGTCTCTACTAAAATATAAAGATTAGCTGGGTGTGGTGGCGCAAATCTGTAGTCCCAGCTACTAGGGAGGCTGAGGCAGGAAAATTGCTTGAACCCAGGAGGCAGAGGTTGCAGTGAGCTGAGATCGTGCCACTGCACTCTAGCCTGGTGCCTGTCAACAGAGCAAGGCTATGTCTCAAAAAATAAAAAATAAAAATAAATAAAATAAAAATAGCATAGCTGAAGCACATGAGCTTATATGAATTTGAAGGTACTAGACAAACAAAAAATAATAAGGACATGACTAGATAAAATTAAGGACACTTTTTGATACAAATCAGAAACATGTCTCTCTCCCTCTACATATACATATAGTTATTATATATATGACACATACATATTTATTTTATATATAATTGCTAGCGATGCTTTAACACTTGTTATGTTTATCAGTCTATCAGATATTTAAAATAAAGAGTGATGCTTAACATTTTTCTACGTTTATCAGCTTATCAGCCATTTAAAGAGCTTCTTTTACAAGGCTACTACATGTTTTTGTTCATTTTTCTATTCAGTTGTCTGTATCTTCTTGATTTATAGGAACACTTTATATATTCTGGATAGAAGCTTTTGAGAGTTATATATGCTGGCAAATATCTTGCATCACATTACAGCCTGTCTTTTTATCACTTAAGAAAGAAAACACCCTCTTACCATTTTCCCCATCTATGTTAAACCAGGGCAATAGTCTACTTTTTATTTTTGTGCCAATTAAGTTAAGCTTTTGGCAAAAAGGACACAAATAAGACAAGTCTCTTTTTAATGTATAGTTTTTATATCATAGCTTTTAATTCTGGTATTTAATCTTCATGCCTCTTAGGTGGAATTTTATTTTTTATACAGCTAAAACTTGCAAGAATCTTGTCAACCATTTAATACTCAGGAGAGGGCCATGAGATATATTCTAAGAGCTTGTCCCTATATTAATGAAAATACTACCAAATATAAACAAACTTACAATTCATTTTGTTTTTGCTGAAATGGTGTCCTTTTTCCATGAAAGACAAATTTCACAATAAGTGCCCAGATATGCTTTGTAATACCTCTTTGCAGTTCAAATTTTCTATGACACACAAGAACAAATATTTAAAATTGAGTTGAATTTATCTGAAAGAGGTAAATGAGTCACAGCAAATGTATGCATTTTTCACTTAAATACTCTCTGCATAGCTGATTAAACAATTCTCTTTTTCTCCAAATAGATTTGTAATCATGACTGAAATTTAATTCCAATAAATGAAATTGGTTTATTATTGTCAAGTAAATGTACACTATAATTGTGGAACAAAACATATATCTAGTTAATCACAATATTCACCAGTATCGATGAAATTAAAATATTACATTATTGCTTTCATAAATTGGAGAATTATCTTTAAGAAAGTGAATATCCTCAAAATAAATGGGGGAAATTACCTATCTGGCACTAGCTTAAATTGAATGGAATCTTGATGTGACAATGTAAAAATTCCTTTCCAATTAAAATTTCAATTTAAATTTACTTCAATTAAAATCTGTCTTCATAAGAACATTAGATCATTATCACTCTTTAGCAGGAAGTATACTACAATTCTTTTTAATTTGAACCAGCATGAGTGATAGAACTCTCTAGAAGTTGTATGCTAAAACATTTTCTTGATATAATACAGTGCTAAAGAAGAAATATTTACTCTTTACTTAGGAATTAATTAATTTTATTATATAGAATTTATAAGAAACTTCTCTGCATGGAAAAACCTATAGTCAAAGGGTTAAAACATTTGCCTTTATTCAAAATAACTGAAGAATTTTAAAATTGTGTGTGTGTGCACCAGTGCTACTAAAAGAATTATGATAGATACACTTTAATTAAACTACATCTGTATCTGTAGTCAACAGCTAAAATCGATCCTAATAAAAAATAATTTTAAATGCCTTTGCATTACTTGCTCTTCTAAATGCAAAATGAAGCCAGAAGGATGTTTGACAGATTATTCTTGTGAGCACCTCTTAAAATTGGCGGCTGATGTATATGTTAAACATATGACTAAATGAGGAAAGTTCCAATTGTTATCCAGCTACATCTGGAGAAATCCTGATATTCAATTCAGTTGTACTGAATTGTTTGGGCATTGATAGTATGTATCCTTGCAGATTTCAATTCACAGCTAGGTTTACTATCCACCCCTTAGGCCAAAAATTCCATTTTCTGCAGTACAACTATCTTTCATTAAGACTTGGTTATCAAGATTGCTAATTCTTTTTCTGAGATCAAAATTTTCATTTGCTTTATTCTTTTGTTGTTGTTCTTGTTATTTTTATTGAGATAGAGTCTTGCTCTGTTTCCCAGGTTGGAGTGCACTGGCACAATCTTGGCTCACTGCAAACTTTGCCTCCCAGGTTCAGGCGATTCTTCGGCCTCAGCCTCCCAAATGGTATTATGTAAAACATGGTATTTAGCTTGTTTTGGCACTGCTATAAAGAATACCTGTTGCTGGGTAACTTATTACATAAAACAAAAGAGTTTAATTGACACAGTTCCACATGGCTGGAAAGACCTCAGGAAACTTACAATTATGGAAGGTAAAAGGGAAAGCAAGGACCTTCTTCATATGGTGGCAGGAGAGGGAGAGTGTGCAGGGGAAACTGCCACTTTTAAAACCATCAGATCTCAGGAAAACTCACTATTATGAGAACAGCATGGGGGAACCACCCTCATGATCCAATCACCTCCTACCTTGACGTATGGGGATTACAATTTGAGATGAGATTTGGGTGGAGACAGAGCCAAACCATATCAATTGGGAACAACCAATGTTAATGCTTCAGCTAAATAAATACTGAAAATAACAAAATAAAAATTTAAGAAATTGTAGTCATTCAAATTTAGGATTATAGACTATTAGAGTAAGAGGATCTCTGAAGTCAAATTCAGTCTCTTACTTTTAGCCCTTCTTTTGCAAGTAATAAAAACTAAACAATGAATGCTATAAGTATTTAATTATTTTCACTTTTATTATTTATCTCTTTGCTGATATAATTAATTTTTAGATTCTTTTGAATCAAACACATTATTTCAAAGCATAATAACATACTTAGACTTTGATAAATGGCACACTAGGTATAAATTTTGACCCAAACATGTTTTTAATTACTTAACACAATACTGTAGTGTTACTTCTTTAAAAACAAACTAGTAGTTTATTACAAGGGATTTTCCTCTATACTAGTCCTAATAATATGAGTTTGTTTTCATTACTCTTAGAAAAAAACTATACTTATCAGATGACTTGTTAAGAAGAGGAACTAAGAGATCACCACAAATGTAACAAAGTAAACATATTTATTTTTTGCTAACCTCAGTCCTGTACCCCACCTGAGATTCTAGCAAATTGTGAGCATCTCATACTGGTACAGCAGTCACAAATTTTTGAGAATTTATTGGCTTAATGATGCCAATACACTTTCAAAACATACTTCTTAAACAAATGAAAAATATTTTCTAACTCGACACCATGTCTCTCAAACTCAGATTCTTTCCACACTATAGCAATCCATACTAATAGATAGAATCTGGACCAGGATATCATTATCAGAAGAAAAGAGCTTGCCACTGGGATCTCGTCCTTATTTCAGAAGTGTTTTCCAGAAGGGGCTCCTTTTATTTTTTCTTTCCCAGCTCTTGACAATTTGTGGTATTCTTTGAAAAAACACTGCTTTCTTAGAGCATATAACTGTCCAACAACATCCTGAGGACAAATCTGATATATCAGCAGAGAAGAAATTTAGACTATTTAAGATTTTTTGTCACCAAATGATTGCAGGTTTTTACAGCCAACATAGGGACCACAGCGCTCCTCAATTTCAATTTCAGTTACCTTAGCAAGTGTAAATACATCATATCATGGACTAAGTAATTCCAAATCACTTCCCCCTTTAGTGGTTCTGCCTCTTTGTCTTTCAATATGTCACTTATACAGTCAGTCCTTGAACAATGCAGGGATCAGGAGTGCCAACTCCCAACACAAAAATGAACTATACTTTTATATAGTTATAGTCAAAATTTGTCTATAACTTTTGACTCCAAAACATAACTGTGAATAGCATACGGTTGACTGAAAACTTGACTAATAACATGAACAGATTTTTACAATAATGTAAGCTAGACAAAAGTAAACGTTTTTAAGAAAATTATGAGGAAAAGAAAGTATGTTTACTATTCCTTAAGTGGAGGTGGAGCCTCATAAGTCTTCATCCTTAACATCGTCAGGAGTTCTCATTGTCTAGACCTTCTTGTTAATCGTAAGATTGATAGCTGGTGCTAATATTTTTCCTTTAGGGCTCTGGAATTAGCAGCTTTACACACAAAGGTGGTCCTGATCATAAACACAATTGCATTTGCAGTATTATTATTTAATTTTTCATCTTTACATTTGTTAACACTTTTCTCAGTTTTGAATGTCAGCATGTAAGTGTTCATGGGCATAAGTTTTAGTACATTTTTACTTTTGTAATAGATTCATTATATTTTATGGTAGCAAATAATACAATGTATTATTAGCAACCACATATATTCTATGCTTTCATGACATACCAATCTTTTATTGCCTCTGTACACAGCATTCATTCCTCCCAAGTATAGGGCAGAACCCATTCTGGAATGGAGGTTGTATAGCCTACAATCAAACAAAGTAGATCAGATAGTTTCTTTATGGCCAGCTCTTACACAGAAAGGTGGTGCTAGGGTGTGAATTAGAGTAATTTTTTTTTTTTAATTTTGTATATCTGGCTTTGAGGAAAAGGAGTTCTTGTTACTGTGACCTGCCTAGCGGAAGAGGAATTCTAGTTTCTACAGCTAGCCTTGGAGGACAACAATGGAGGAAAGGCAGGGGATAGTGGGAAGTCAGAGAGAAACTTTGCTTTTGAGACTGCTTCTGAGGTTTTCACTTAGGGATATCATGTTCTGAGCATCAATACAACCATGCTGACTAATTTAGAAAAATATTCAACTTACTTTAATTTCTTGATTTCTAAAATATAAAATAAAATATCTGTAAGCATGATGTAACAAAAAATAATGTAAGTCCCATACAATTATACAAACCCACCTACATGAATATCTTATGAAGCCCATGTTACAGAAAATATAGTTTTGTCTGTAATGATATTAAGTATCACTTAAAAAACATTTTAAAAATAAAACTGAATGGTAATAAATAATTTGAGAAGTTATTTCTATGTGTAACATTGTGATGGCTAATATTGACTGTCAATTTGGTTGAGTTAAAGGATGCAAAGTATTGTTCCTGGGTGTGTCTGTGAGGGTGTTGCCAAAGGATATTAACATTTGAGTCAGTGGACTAGTTTGGGTGGGCACCATCTAATCAGCTGCCAGCACAGATAGAATAAAGCAGGCAGAGGAATGTGGAAGGACATGACGGGCTAAGACTTCTGGCTTTCATCTTTCTTCCATGCTGGATGCTTCTTGCCCTTGAACATTGAAGTCCAAGTTCTTCAGCTTTTGAACTCCCAGTGACGTACACCAGTGATTTGCCAAGGGTTCTCAGGCCTTTGGCCGCAGACTGAAGGCTGTATTCTTGGCTTCCCTACTTTTGAGGTTTGGGGACTTGGACTGGCTTTCTTGCTCTTCAGCTTGCAGACACTTTATTACAGGACTTCACCTTGTATCATGAGTTAATACTCCTTAATAAACTCCCTTTCATATGTACATATCCTATTAGTCTTGTCCTACTAGAGACTCTAACTAATGTAAGCATAAATTTAATGGGTTTTGGAAATTGAAGTCCTCATGTTTTTAATTCACATTGTTTTAGATAGGCTGGGAAGACATGATCAGCTAATCAATTTTTTTTTTTAATTTTATAACCTGTATCTTTAAAAATTAGATTTATTTTTATGATTGCAGAATCTTCAATGCTCTATATGTTCTTGAACTCCCAACCTCAGGTGATCCGCCCACCTTGACCTCCAAAGTGCTTGGATTATAGGCGTGAGCCACCACACCTGGCCCTTAATGCTCTATGTGTACTACATTTTCTTTATCCGGTCTATCATTGGTTGGCATTTAGGCCGATTCCATGTCTTTGCTATTGTAAACAGCACTGCAATGAACATATGTGTACATGTGTCTTTATAATAGAACAATTTATATTCCACCATGGACCTGGAGGCCATTATCCTTAGCAAACTAACACAGAATTAAAAAAAAAATACTACATATTCTCACTAATAAGTGAAAGCTTAATAATGGAATACATGGACACATAGAGGGGAACAACTCACACTGGGGACTATCGGAGGGTGGAGGGTGACAGGAGGAAGAGGATCAGGAAAAATAACTAAAGGGAACTAGGCCTAATGTCTTGATGATGAAATAATCTGTACAAAAAACCCCTATGACACATATTTATGTAACAAACTTGTACATCTACCCTTGAACTTAGATTGAATTGTTTTCTCTTAGAAATCTCAGCCTTGCTGACAATTTTCAAGCATGTCTCATGTTTCTAGGAGGAAGGCCATACATACTGATTGCAGACATCTATTACTCTTCCTCTTCTTATGTCTCTGTGCATCTCCTACAAACACACACAAACAGGAATTAGGATTGACAATTACTGTTTCCATTTTTTTAACTATGTCCTCATTTCTTGGGTTTAGCTTCATCCCAGGATTTACTAAGTATATAAGAGTGGAATGTTATGTATAAAGTGCTGCAGAAATCTGTAGTGTTAGAAAAATATGTTGTTATGGATTTGCCACTAAATTCAAAATTGCCTATTGTGAACATAGATGTACTACCATGTTTTCAAATTGTGTACTCTGTAATATTTTAAGAGGGTGAGACAATATATGCTGTATATGAAAATATCCCTGGTTATATATTATCAATTTGGAACACTGAATTTAACATAGCCAAACATATTTTTCAAATTGGAACTCAGAAAGGCCGTACAATAAAGCATACTGATAAGCTTTGTACATTGGTGCAGGTTTTATTTATCTGAAGAAAATCTCTGCAGGCTAGTATTTAATGTGGGAACACAACTTACAAAGAACACAGTTATGCTATATAGAAAAAGTCTATAGGCTGCTTGACTTAGCTTTCTCACCACTACATGAAACTCTGACAGTAATTCCATAGTATAACACAAAGATTTACAAATCGTATTCAACTATTCATCTATCTTATTTTAGAGATTCATTGTAATATTTCTAAGTATTTGCTAACTAATTACTATTTAAACTATAGAAATTACAAAGAAGCATAAAATAAATACAATTTCAAATCCCTTTCTAAATAAAATGTAAGCAAAATTATACACTTTTTTGAAATTTGTATAATTTTGTTTTTTACAACATTTTATAGTCACCAACATTGACACAGATATTTTATTTACACCTCAAATGACTCCTGTATCATTATATTCATTTTGCAGATGGAAAAGCTAAGGCTCAGGGAATAAAATCATTTACTTAGAAATTACACAGCCATTGGTTAGCATCTATCAGTTAAGTATTTTTCTTTTTTTTACTCTATTTCTTTCAAAATAGAGAAAATGTGTTAAGATTCCTTCACTTGTATGTCAGAGAATATTGAAGAAATTTATTTTTAACAAAAAAGATGAATGGCCTCAAGTAACTGAATAGACCAAAAGCAGATAAAGCTGCAGGCATTGATGAGCTCAAAAACAATAAAAATAATAGGATAGGATGATTAATTAGGTTATTCAGAGAAATAGAATTCATATATATGTACATATATATATATAAATTCTCTCTCTATATATGGATTCTATTTATATACATATTTTATATATATATGGATTCTATTTATATATATGTGAATTCTATTTTTAGAATAGTAATATAGAGAACACATGTAAATAATCTATATCTAGATATATAGATGATCTATGAAGATGTAGAAATACCGACATATGTAAAAATATGCATAGCAATGTGTCTGAGTGTAGATATGTAAAACCTCCACAATTATAAGATCACACAAGCTCATTATTTTAAGGAATTAGCTCATGTAATCATGTGATTGTGGGGGTGCAAACACAAAATCTACAAGGTAGGCCAGCAGACTGAAGAATACTTAAAGATTAGTTGTAGTTTAAATCTAAGTGCATTCTGCTGGCAAAATTACTTTTTTTTTTCCTAAGGAGAACAGTCTTTGTTCTTTTAAGACCTTCAACTGATGGGATGAAATGAGGTCTACTCACTATGGAGAATATCTACTTCACTTAAAATTTAATGTTTATCTCATCAAAAACAAACAAAAACACACATCCATAGAAACATCCAGGGTAATTTGACTAAATATCAGGGCACCGTGGCCCTCTCAAGTTGACGTAATATCACAGCAGCATGGCCAACTCAAGTTAACACAAAATTAAACAAAGCAAGTGATCTTTTTTGACCTTCCTGCTTCACTTGCTCATGTACATTCTCTCTCTTCTGCTCTGTCTCTTCATGGATACAAGAATTATAGTCACTCTTCATAATTTACAAGAATTACAAGAAAATATATATATATATTTTCTTGTTGCTCTAGCAAATGTCTTCAGAGACTTCGGACTGAATTATTTCAACCTCTACAATGAATAACTGTGGCTATAAAAATCCAAAGCCCGATGATTCTGGGTCTGGAGCAGATGTCTAAATATAAACATTGGAACATTAGGCTGGAACAGGGGAAAAAACACAACAAAATGCCTAAGCTATGTTTCCTCTATTTTGTCAATTGTGTAATTTTTAATTAGAAATAAACCCTTTTGTGTAAAGTGTTGAGAACAGTTACCTATCTGTTTTAATTTATTTGAGAAATCTTCAAACTGCTTTCTGCAGTAGCTAAACTAATTTATGTTCCCACCAACAACGTATAAGCATTCCTTTTTCTGTGCAGACTTGTCAGCATCTGATGCTTTTTGACTTCTTAACAATAGCTATTCTTACTGGTGTGAGATGGTATCTCGTTGTGGTTTTTATTTACATTGCTCTGATGATTAGTTATGTGAAACATTTTTTCCTATATTTGTTGGCTGCTTGTATGTCTACTTTTAAGAAGTATCTGTTCATGTTTTTTGGTTATTTTTAATGAAGTTATTTGTTTTTTTGCCTGTTGCTTTAGTTCAGATCCTTATAGATTCTGGATATTAGACTTTTGTCAGATATGCAGTGTGCAAATATTTTCTCCCATTCTGTAGTTTGTTTATTTATTTTGTTGATAGTTTTTGTTTGCTGTTTGGAAGCACTTTTGTTTAATTTAGTCACACTTGTCACAGAGCTACCATTTAACCCAGCAATCCTGTTACTGGCTACATACCCAAAGGAAAATAAATTATTCTGCCAAAAAGACATATGCACTTTTATGTTCATCACAACACTATTCAATAGCAAAGACTTTGAATCAATGTAGAAGCCTATCAACGGTGGGTTGGATAAAGAAAATGCAGTGCATATCGACCATAGAATACTATGCAGATATAAAAAGTAATAAAATCATGTTCTTTGCAGCAACATGAATGTAGCTCGGGGCCATTAATTCTAAGTGAATTATTGAAGGAACAGATACCAAATACAACGTGTTCTCACTTATAAGTAGAGCTAAATATTGAGCACTCATAGATATTAACATCAGAATAATAGACACCGGGAACTGCTAGAGGTGAGAGAGAGAGAAGGAGGAACAGTTTAACACACTCACTATTTGGGTGATCGGATCCATATCCTAAACCTCAGCATCATGCAATATACCCATGCAACCAGTGGGCATAGCGTACTTCCTGAATCAAAAGGGAAAGTTGAAATTTTTTAAAAAGGTACCGATCTTTTAAGTTAAACCAAAGTTACAAGCTTTAAATCATGAAAAGATTGATGATCTTACTGAGATCATCACTTCATATGAGGTAGATTGAAAAGCATGTTAAAATAATAGGTTGGAGACTAAGCTTCCCCAGCTATCCCTTTTTGCCACAATGATATACCTTCTTTCAAAATAGGAGCAGAAATAAAAGTTTTACGATGAATAGAGGAAACAATATTGTCTGCATAAGGACACAGTGTAAATGGAGAGCATGAATGTTAACTTTTAAAGGATAGCTCACATAATAGATTTGGTGATTATCTAGTCTGCTTTAAGCTTTTCTTTTTTGTTTAAAACATTCAATATGATATTATTTTTGACATGCTATGCATGTCCTGAAATTAAATAGAGATAAAGATAATGTGGATTTGGAAATAGAGAAAGCTGATTTCTAATTTGTGCTGCTAAGTGTAAATGTTTTGCTTAGAAAATGATCTAGTCTCCTTAGGTTGAACACAGCACTTATTTCTGATGAATGCAGACATAAACATTCAAAGATATGTGTAGCTACTAAACTTGTTAGACATTCTTTTAGTCTTTACCATTAGTAATTAATTTTGCTCAGCACCCTCTCCCCTACATCTTTTAGTCACAAGGTTTCAGAATAGGTTCTAAAAATTGAATTCCAAACTCTTGTATTTGTCCTTGTTCTTCTTTTCTAATGCCTTTAGTCTAATGCAGAACATGATCTGAAGGCTTATGTACTATTTTGTTGATTAACTATTCTATAAAACAATGTATGTCGCCAAGTAGACAGACAAGCTCATACTTCCTATTTCAAGACACAAGTCTTACTTCATTAGCAGGATTTTATGTGATGGTGAATTATCTCTATGTGGGTAAAATTTACATATTCCTCTTAGTAGTTTTTAACGTTTCTAACCAAATTTATAACATTCTTCAAATTTCAGAGTTAATATGGCGAGACCAGTATCACTAAATCTAAGAAGAGAGTGTAATTTTTGGAATGCCACATCATAATTCCTGGATAATGTTTTGAAAGACCATTAATATAAATAGCACGCATTTACCTCGGCATTAGCTTGAGCTGTTCATTTATGCAGTAGTATGTATACAGTACCATGTAATTTGACTATGTTGTGCGATAAACCTTTAGAATGAATTATAGATTTAAAATGACTATCCATTCTATAATGGGTGAAACAAGTAATGTAAGAATGAATCCATAGTGACCATTTAAAATGGAATTCAAGAAAAAGAACATTTTATTTGCTTCATAAAAACCTGTGAGGCATTGCTATTGAATAACGTAAGCAGAATGCAGTCATATAAATCTTCTTAATTTACATCTAGGGCTTCATTATGCATATTTGATAGCACTCTGCAGAACTTTAATTTACAGACTTTTGGAACTTTACCAATCCCAAAAGAAGTGCTAAACATGCCTGTTGGAACATTTAACTGAAGTAAGTCACTGGAGATTTTCTTAATGAGTGCAGAATTATCAGTTATTTGCATTCCTTGTAAATTTAAAGCAGTAGGACCTATTAACAAGATAATGGCAAATGCATTTTGAATGCAAGTTTTTCTCAAACCATTCACTATCAGGCACTTTTCAGAATATACATTTCCAGGTATGAATTGAATTTGAATTACCATTTGTTTACTTCATCTAAATAGATGCCATGATACAAATGGTCACATATTGAATAGTATGGCAATAAATCAACTTAAAGAAACACCTGATATTGACTAGAGACTAAATCTTGAGTGTGAACTGATCTTATCACATAGGATGTTAATAATTGATAAGAGTTTACAAAGTAAAATGGTAATTATTTCTATAAAAGTGTGTTCAGAAAATCAAACTACTCCAATCTTCAATGACCAATTATAACAATTTTTCATCTTTTTAGGAAGCTTTCCCTTCAGGAATTTTGGCATTAAATGTATGCACTGCACTTTTGAAAAACATAAGTATTGTGGTTTTTTCTTTTATCAACAACAAAATTATAATTCATAATTGGGAGAGAAGTAAGCTGATGATGTAAAATGATAAAACTGACATTTGCTGAAAGAGAAACATTTATCTGTGATTATTTTGTATTGGCTTTAGCTTCCATCTAACAGCTTAAATAATCTGCCTACCCATGTGTATAGTGGAAGGATGAGTTTAATCTTAGACTACACATAATTGGGTAATTGATTTCCATTATGAGGCATATAATATATTTATCACAGTAAAATAGTAGCAAATAAGTAAACCACTAAAATTAGGATGCATTAGATGCAGCCATGCATCATGCCAAATATATAGTAGTTTCAATTTTGTCATTCAGATATACTTTTATTTAATAATATGGATGACATGTGAATCTCTTGAGTCTGAGGCATTGCCATGCCCTTTCTATAGAGTATTATGTTTATAAAAAGCACAATGATCAACATTATGTTGGTCCATATCTCCCAGAGGAGGTTATGGTAACACATTAACAGTCTCTCCTTTCACCCCTCCTTTCAGTATAATGAAAATAAATCTCTGGAAGGTTTTCTTTCTTTCAGTTTTTTAAAATGCCAAAATGAAAACCTGTAGGCAAAGGAGATAAATAGTTCATTCATGATTATTGATGCACAGGTCCATTTTAGTTGTGTGGATGTTGATCTCATCTCTAATTCAGGTTTTCCTGATTCATAAAATGGGGTAAATATATTGCTATGTAAGTTTAAGTACAAGTGTAAGGAGCAAGTTAACAAGACCAATTGTTCATATTCACTCATGTCACTGTAATATTATGGAATAATTAATTACCCCAGTCTCAGGGTGACTCAAGTAAACACTAACGAGCTCTCTTCACTGTGTCTGATGCATTGCATGGCTTGCACACTTTGAACTAACAGAATTTGGGTTGGTTTTAGCTTAATAGTATATAGCTCAGCAACTTCATTTACCTAGTATGCAAAAGACAAACCTGTTTCCTCCTCTGTTACTATCCTGTCAGATTATTTTAAATATTAAGAAGCTATGTATTATAAAAGTGTATTTGAGGTGGAAGTTCTGAGAGATATAATCATTTTTATTGAATTGTGTTTATTATCGTTGATACTATTTTCATTTTTGTTTGGGCTCCATTTCTAAATTCCCAGATTCCTGCTTGACTCTTCCAGAGGCATAACCCCTCAGTACTTCAGTATCAACATCTCTGAAGTGAATATTATGAAACTGGTAAAAGATTTCTTCTACTAGCAAAAGATACCTCCACCAAGTAAATGTTGGAAATGAGGGAAGTAAGATGAGATCTTGACTCTACAGTCAAAATTAACACATAATGAAAAAAATGAGTAAAGACTCATTTTTAATATGAATGACTATGTTGTTATACATTATAGTATATATATATGTAATATATGTTCTTTATAGAATGATAGGTATGCAATCATACAATGGTACAAATGTTGAGTCACTGTTATTGGTGTTGCTCAGCAATGAAGTATGGATGAATTATCTGTACACATATTGGCATCACTCATTTAAAGATTCCCAATGAGAGAGAGTTTCCTCTCAGATTATATGTAAACATATTAGCTTCCTGGTACACAAATCTTTATTGTGGAGAGGGACTTGTTAGGCTAGAAGAGCCTGGCAGATTTTTAGCTCATGTGTCACGTAATTAAATCAATTTACACCATTTTCATGCTCATTAAGAAAACTCAATTGTAATTTGGCTTCCTATGGAAGCTGTTTGTGTGAGAGAATGATGCTGAAGCTGATCAGATTCTAAGAATTATATTTCTCATTATTAGAAAATAAATTGACATTTCAGTCTATGTATTCTTTTCTTATAAGCTTTTTTATTATGAATTATAATTCTTAAATCTGATCACTTTGGAGAGAGAGAGAATATCACATTTCTGTGCCTTAAAGATTGAGGGTTAAAATTGCAGTTGGCCAATTCACAGAATAAAGCCCTCTAATGAGGACCTATTTGGGCAACCTGCTGGTTTCCCTGAGGTAATGTGCCTCTCATAATCATGGTGCAGAATATTCCATTTTGAATTGCATTCTCTAAGGCATAACAACATATTCCTTGTCCTGTTTTGCAAATATCTGTTGAATGCATTAAAGTGTCTCTAATAAACTCATTAATAAAGCATATAGACTGAGATCAAATCTTGCTTCACTTCCTACTATCTGAAAGATTTAAGGCAAAGTATTTGACTATTCTTTGCCTCAGTTTCTTTACAAGTTTCTTTATTACTTATTTACAAGTATCATAAATAATAATGGTACATTCTTATTAGGGTTTTATAAGAATTAATTGGCTGAATGTTTGTCAGACATAAGAACAATGCCTGCCATTTAATAAACTTTTACAAAATTTGTTAGTGAAATAAACTACTCTTGGACATTTTCTATATATAAAATAGATTCCCAAATTCTATTCATTCTGTCATTATAATGACTCTTAAATTAGTTCCTGCTTTTGAAATTTATCTCTACTGCTGAATCAATTTTTATACTCACATGTAAACTATTTTAATATGTTCCACAATTGTCAGCCTGCATAAAATATTTTCCCATTCTGATTTTATACTGCCTCAGGGCTATCTTAAGACATGCATCTGATCACTACACTTCCTCTCTTTGTATTTAACACTCAGTGAGTATTGCTTATAGAATGAATTCTAAACTCTGCTGTAAGACATCCTAGGACATCCACAATCTGTTCCTAATTTCACTTTTCAGCCTCATTTCACATTATGCCCTTCAAAATCACTGCAATCTAATTACACTCTTCTGCTGGTCCCCAAGCAAGGCAACCAAGTTTTCAGGTGGGAATCATTTCCATGTTGTTAAGAGCCTGAGAGCTGAAGTCAGATTTCCTGAGGCTCCATCTCCCATGTAATCATAATTTGGTGGTGACCCTTCGGCAAATCATTCCATTTCTTTGTATTTTAACTTGCTAATTTTAATTTCCTAGAAAAATAATACCAGCCCCAGAGAATTAATAGTATATATGGTTTTTAGCACTCCATTTGCCACTCATTATGTGATTGGTAAAATGTACCTGTCTCTTTTTGGGTTGCCTTGGTTGTTCTCTCAGACTGAAAGACTTCTGCTATTTTTCATAAGAACTTTTTCATTATGGAAGAGCCATATCAAGTGCAAGTAATATGTCAAATATGTCCTGTCCCCCCAAAGCAGCATAAAGTATTCCTGTTACAGAACCCATACATCAAGTTAATTTTACTTATAATTCAGACTTCTTTATTTGTAAATTTCTTCTACTAGACAGTGAATTCATTAGAGAAAGAGATAGAAAGAGATCATGTCTTATTAATCTTTCTATTCCCTACAGCCTATTGCCATCAGAAGTAATGACACAAATCTACAACCATCTGATCTTTGACAAACTGGACAAAAACAAGCAATGGGGAAAGGATTCCTTGTTTAATAAATGCTGTTGGGAAAACTGGCTAGTCATGCGCAAAAAGCTGACACTGGACTCCTTCCTTACGCCTTATACAAAAATTAACTGCAGATGGATTAATGATTTAAATGTAGGACCTAAAACTGTAAAAACCCTAGAAGAAAACATTAGGCAATACCATTTAGGACATAGGCCTAGGCAAGAACTTCATGATGAAAAAAACAAAAGCAATGACAACAAAAGCCAAAATAGACAAATGGGACCTAATTAAGCTTCTTCACAGCAAAAGAAACCATCATTAGAGTAATCCAGCAGCCAACAGAATGGGAAAACATTTTTGCAAGCTACCCATCTGACAAAGGGCTAATATCCAGAAGCTACAAAGAACAAAAACAAATGTACAAGAAACAAACAAACAAACCCATTCAAAAGTGGGCAAAAGATATGAACAGACACTTTTCAAAAGAAGATATATATGCAGCCAACAAACATATGAAAAAATGCCATCGTCATTGGTCATTAGAGAAATGGAAATCAAAACCACATTGAAATACCATCTCACACCAGTTAGAATGGTGATCATTAAAAAATCTGGAGATAATAGATACTGGAGAAGATGTGGAGAAACAGGAATGCTTTTATACTGTTGATGGGAGTGTAAATTAATGCAACCATTGTGGAAGACAGTGTGATGATTCATCCAGGATCTAGAAATAGAAATACCATTTGACCCAGGAATACCATTACTGGGTATATACCCAAAGGACTATAAATCGATCTATTATAAAGACACATGCACACGTATGTTCATTGCAACACAGTTTACAATAGCAAAGACCTGGAAACAACCCAAATGCCCATCAATAATAGACTGGATAAAGAAAATGTGGCACATGTACACCATGGAATACTACACAGCTGTAAACAAGGATGAGTTCATTCCTTTTCAGGGACATGGATGAAGCTGGAAACCATCATTCTCAGCAAACTAACACAAGAGCAGAAAACCAAACACCGCATGTTCTCACTCATAAATGGGTGCTCAACAGTGAGAACACATGGACACAGGAAGGGGAATATCACACACTGGGGTCTGTTGGGGAGTGGGTGGCTGGGGAGGGATAGAATGGGGGGGAGATTGGAGAGGGATAACATTAGGAGAAATATCTAATGTAGGTGAAGGTGGGATAGAGGCAGAAAACCACCATGGCATGTGTATACCTATGTAACAATCCTGCAAAATCTGCACATGTACCCCAGAACTTAAAGTAAAATAAAAAAATGTAAGGTCCTCTAAAAATACGTTTTCTTTGCTTAAACCAAATTGAGAGAGAATGACAAGTTAGGACTCCATGTCTCATATTCTGATGTATTTTCTACTTCCAGTTTCCCATTGCTCTTTGTGCATGGGTAGCAAGCTGTGTGATTTTGGGAAAATAGAGCATCTCATCTAAGACTCTATTTCTTCATCTGTACTATGCTCATATGGAAAGTATCTATTTTAAAATGCTGCCATGAGAATTAAATAAGATGATTCACATAGCACAGTGATTGCCTTTGTAGTAAGTGCTCAGCCACCTTATAAACTATTATCAATATTATTTTTACATGAATTATTATTTGGGGTGACAGTGAGAGTAGACAACACAGTAATTCTACATTTTCATGCCAAGTTTATAAAAGAAAAAAAATAGTGCTTTATGGCTTTCCCACTACAATTTCAAACAGAGACTAGGATAATTGAGAAGTTGTCTGAGAATTGGCATTACACAATAAGAGTGCACCAAATACCAAAAGTAAATGTGTTTGCCTGCAAACAACCAAGGCAACTTAGTAAAATAGACATTACTTGTTATTTATTCTTGGATCTGGAAATTTGTCTGCAACTAAGTAGGTGAAAACTAGCCCAAAATAATTCCTCTAATAATATAACATACGTCTGGTGTTTCAGTATGTAGGTAAGACAGTATGTCCTTTCCTTTGCTATTGCTATTAAATTATCTTGTGATTTGTATCATTATATAGCGAGATACAGATTTATAGTTATTTCTTGATATTTTAATGTTTGGATGTTTTTATAATGGTTTATGAAGTAATGGATGTAGGACTGAACAACCAAAATTCAGATATTCATTAATTTTCTTTATTTCATTTCCATGATGAATTTATTTCACCCTTTAATTTAAGCCCAATAACAATTCATGCTCACGCATGTAAGGGAAAAATAACTAATTTATTATTTTAAATTTTGCTTTCTTTTTTCTTGACACATTGCAATGATTAGTAGAGATTTGGAAAGTGAAATCTAAGATTTACATGGTGTGCTTAGAAAAAAAATGCAGAGATTTGGTTCCATACCAGGCCTGATAGTCAACATTTCTACCAGGGACAGGCATGAAATCCAAATTGTAGCAGGCTCCTCAGTTGGTTTTTATGACATTAGAAAGTGAGAATCAGCAAATCAGATTAATTGCAATTCAAAACACATATAATCAGAATATTCTCGAATTTCAAACAGATTTATATAAGAGGAAATAAATACATTGTGAGAGTTATTTCCATTATGACTTGCTATGGTCATCACAATTCTCAGAATTTTAGTATTGCTTCCAAGGCCAGTTTGCGTTAACAGTCAATCCAGTACTATTTCATTTCATAAAGCATTGTTCAGTTTTATACTGAATTTGCAAAGCTGTCTCAGCAGTTTGAACTGCTCTACAAAGCAATTACAGATTTCTCTGTTTGCAGGGTGCCCTTTTAAAGCTAAAGCATTTCACTATAATCAGAGGTTTCTGTTACAAGTACCTTTCTAGATGCACTCAATTCTCTTGTAAATCTGGCCTTCAGGTTTTCTGATGTTGTCAAGTATGTGTAACAGACATTATGTTTTACTCATCCTTAAAAACAGAAATAAATAGTTCATTTATTTATCTTTCTCTTCCTTTATTTTTTTTTCTTAAGTTGTTTTTATTTTTCTTTCTTTTTTTATTTTTGAAGCCTGGGATTTGTCATTATGTTTTAAGACATGATCCTATACCATATTCAAATCTCCAAATAAGCTCATCAGGCCAGAGACTCATGATACCTGAATAAATATCATTTGTTTAACTATGTTTAATAGATTTAAAATTTAATTATTTTTCAGTTAATCAGGTCTATGGAAGGAGTCAGTTCCTTGTAATTGCTTGTAACACTCATATAAAACATCGCAACTATAACCAACAGCTCAGTGGTTTTTTTACTTCCAGAAATTTAAATTAAAAATAGCACATTTCAAAATTTAATCTAAATATTGGTTAAGTATTCTTAGACAGGAATGCAAATGAACTAAAGAAAAAATTTGGATTTAAATAATTTTTATATTCTATATACTATTATTCCAATAAATTTACTGTAATACATGTATTTTAAGTCATTTTTTTCAGCCTTCTGTTTTTGAATTTTTTACTTTTTTTGTCTATAATTGAGTATGTGGCAAGTTAACTTCATCATTAGCTGGATTCATTTGCTTTATCTGTTGATATGATAAAATCTGAAAACACAAGAAGATTGAATAACACGATCTAAATTTTGAAAAATATGGTTGACACTGGCATATAAATTCATGATTTATCACATCTATGAGAGAAATAAGGAAATTAATATATTAAAAATTTGGGCTTGTTCTTTCTGCATTTTAAACTCAAGTATCAAGACCAATGACCATTATATAATAAAAATAAGGAAGAACAACACTCTAGGAGAGAAAAGAAAGACGAAGATGACAAAATAGTAAGCAAATAGGTGTGTGGGGGTACATTCATTCCTTAGGCCACATACTATCAGTTGGTTAGCACATGTGCTTTGGGCAGATCCTTCTGAGAATGTGGTGCTCATGGTCTACATTTATCAAGATCCAGAGATGGAATAGAAACTACTGTTAAGGCCAACTTTGAAAATTTTAGTGAGTGTGAAAATTGGTGCAATGAGGACACCTAATAAAGAGATACTCCTTACTCTACTATGTCCTCTAAAATTACTCTAATTGTAACATTAAGTCAGAAGACTAGACAAGTACACATCTCTAGGGACTCTAACCAAGGTGGAAGCATTGACCAGCAACATGAGGTAAGCCTACTGAGTTAACAGTTACCCAACTCATCCATCTTGTAAACCTTTTTGCAAGCCGATATTGGCAGGGAACGGAGGAGGGGAGAAGAGTCAAGGCATGGTGTCTAATTTTAACTAGTGGATGCTTGTCACAGTCTTTTGTCCAATTCTCTGGCAAAACTTGTGTTACTCATGATTCAGTCTTTGAAAATATCTAAAATCCAACTTCAGTTGTACACTTAGAGAAACCGGATAAAATAATAAGATTCAAAGAAAACTGAAATATCACCACACATCTATTAGTATAGGGAAAGTCCAGAACAGCGTAACACCAAGTACTGCTGAGGATGTGGAGCAACAGGAACTCTCACTCGTTGTTGGTGGAAATGCAAAATGCTACAGTCACTTTGGAAGACAGTTTGAAGACTTCTTACAAAACTAAACATATTCTTACCATAAAATCCAGCAATCACGCTCCTCAGTCCTTACCCAAAGGAGTTGAAAATGTATGTCTACACAAAAACCTACATATAGATATTGATAGTTAATGTGAATGTATTCATAATCACCAAAATTTGGAAGCAACCAACCTGTCCTTCAGTAGGTAAGTTGATAAACTGTGGTACATATAGGCAATGGAATATTGCTGAGTATTAAAAGACATGAAAAGACACAAAATAAACTTCAACACATATTACTGAAAGAAGGAAGTCAATCTGGAAAGGCTATATACTTTACAATTCCAACTATATATTATACTGGAAAAGGCAAAAATATACAAAAAGTAAAAAAGTTTAGCTAGGAGTTAATGGGGAAACAGTGACAGGTAGATGGAGTACAGAGGAATTTTAGGGCAATAAATTTACTCTTTATGATGTTATAATGGTTTATACATGACATTATACATTTGTCTAATGATGTAGAATACACGGTTCCAAGAGTGAACCCTATGCAGACTGTAGACTTTGGGTAATAACAGTGTGTCAAGGTGAGTTCATCATTTGTCATAAATGTAGCACTCTCATGGAGATGTTGAAAATGGAGAGGTTATGTATGGTGGAGGAGTAGTGTATATGAAAATCTTGGTACCCTGTACTCAATTTTGCTGTTAATCTAAAACATAGTATACTAAAGAAAAGATAGATTTTCTGTTTTGTTTTCTTTTGTTTATTTCTGTGGTTTATTTACAGAATCTTATAGTAAATAATCAATAATACTTTGAGCAATACAGAGGTGAAGATTACTTGCTTATTTTATTAAAAGCAATCTTAGAGACTTTCAAACTATAACAATTTAAAAATATAACCTTTATACAAAGATGTATTTCACTATATTTTAAAATATTGATAATACTGATTATTATAGAAATTTGCCATAATTCTATACATCTTTTACCTGGTAATCAAGTGTACACAAAAGAATAATAGTTTACTGTTTAAAATATTTTTATGTATTATTTTGATTTAGAAGTTTCCATCTGGCTTGTAGATGTAATACCAAACGCTTGGATTTTCCAGTGTCTAATAATTTCATTCTGCCCTTAAACACTCTCCTCATTTTTTACAATTATCTAAAGATTTTCAAAGTAATTTCTCAGTTTTATACATATTACTACAAAAAGGCATTAAATTAAGACAAAATTCCAGCAACAATCTTGATGTTTTAATAAACACAAATGCACATAAATAATGCTTGTACATGTGCATATGGATGTAGAAATTAGCAATAAATTAAGGATATAGATAATTAGGATGAAATTTAAGACAAGGTTAAAATCTCATAAATTGTAATCATGTGCTTAGAGGACCAATACGATTGTCACCCAGGAATATGAACTATAATCTTCAGCAATGCAGCACTGTCCAAAAAGAAAGGTGAGAAAAAATAAATCCAAGACTATGTCTTCATATCCGCCCCTGTATGAGAACCAGGTCTCAGAAATCCTTTAGATACCTATGTTCAATGGATAAAATATGTCAATGTGACACAATGTCTTAGGAAGTCGTTTGAAAATTACCCACTAAATGCATATATAAATTTGATAAGACCTTTTATATCTGCTTCTATTTTTGAAAATTCACTCATTTGGCACTATGGGACAAAACAATCTAGGAGTCTGAACTAAAAAGCCAGACTTTTGTCATAATTTAATGGATACAAGAATCATATTTTTAAAATAATTCAAATTATGAAAAAAGTTTCTAAGCTTTTTTGTGGGCCACTTGGGTAAGGTAGATTGTGGGACAGGAATAAATAGTGCCAACTCCCAATCAGTGACTTCATTCACATCCACTACCATACACATGTATGTTTGTGAGTGTCTGCATGTATACATTCAATTAATGGTCATCACTGCAGCAGTTCTAGATACCTTTTAAAGTAACTGCTCTTTCCTATATGGCTCAATAACCCAGGCTGCTTCACTCTAATGTCTTATTCATCTCAGCATGAGGGCTTCTTCATCAGCACACAGGAGACGAGATAGAAATAGTTCTATAAATCTATCTACCTACCTATCATTTTTATTTCTTCCTTTCTTTTTCCCTCTCTTCCCTTCTCTCTCTCTCTCTCTCTCACACACACACACACACACACACACTTTCTCTCTCCGTCTGTCTCTCTTTGTCTTCCTTGTGATAGTTTCCACTATAAAGTAAGGAATATTGGAAATGACAATAATTTTTCTATTAAATATTACTGAACATAGTTTTCTTTACTATTTAGAAAATATTAAAGTGGATCTGTTTATCATAATTAATTAGTAACACTATAGCTAATGTTTTCTTTTTCTTGTTTATATATAAAACAGAGGCTCACAAAATGATTAATTGGCAAACATTTTATCACTAATTACTTACCATGTGAAAGTTATCCATTCTTTGCTAAAAGTGTTAGTTTGCTATCTCTCAATTGTGTCTTAGTGAAATGCCTGAGCTACTGAAGAACTAAAGACAGTTTTAGCTCTAGAACACCATACCCACATTGCTCCAAGACATGATGTTTGGATGAGCATTTCTCTTTTAGGTGCTATTTTTTTTTTTTTAATTTCAACTTTTATTTTAGGTTTAGAGGGTGCAAGGGCAGGTTTTTTACATGGTTATATTTTGTGATATTGAAGTTTGGAGTGTGATTGATCCGCTCACCCAGGTAGTGAGCATAGAACTCATGGGCAGTTTTTCAACCCTTGGCCCCTCCTTTTCTTTCCCTTCTAGTAACCATAAGTATCTATGGTTCCCATTTTTATGTCCATTTGTACTTAATGTTTAGCTCTCACTTATAAGTGAAAACATGAGGTATTTGGTTTTCTGTTTTCAACAAATAGGTATTGACCATTGACTATGTGCATGGACTAAAGCATTTTCATAGCTTGATAGAACAACCGTCCATGGCATTAGACTCTGGAGACTTATGATGGATCAGTTGATGACACTGGGATTTTAGAAATGATTATATTACATAGAACATGTTATTTTCTCTTTTACTAATTTTCCAGTGTCTTATACTGTGCCTCAAAATTCTTTAGTCAGTTGCAAGTTGCCAAACTCCATTTAAAACATAGATATACTACTAGATAATTAGGAATATATATCCTTTAAACAATTTATCAGGAAAAAAAATTCAGTGGAATCTACCTTTGAAACCATTATGCAGTGATTTTAGCTCCTTTATCATAAATAGCTCAAAAAAAGAGCACTTAATTTTTTGTTCCTGTCAATATACACTATTCCTTTTTCAACCACAGAATTTCTCTTCTGCTTTGTAGAGCATTTAAAAAAAAAATGAGTTTATGTGATTTGTTTCACCTCTAAAGATATTTCTCATGTATTTACTTAAACTTTTTTTTAGTTTTTGGTGAAATATATATCACATAAAAAATGCCATTTTAACTAATTTTACATGGACAATTCAGTGGCATTAATTACATTTACAGTGTTGTAAAACCATTACCTCTATTTCAAAACTTTCCCAGTACCCAAACGGAAATTCTGTACCCATTAGACAAGAATTTCCCATTTACCTTTTACTCCAGCTGATTGTCACATTTGCTTAACTGTATCTATAATTTTGCCCACTCCAGATACTTCACTTAGTATAATTATATAGTACTTGTCAATTTGTGTCTGGCTTATCTCATATAGTACCATGTTTTCAACAATATATTTAATACTATTTTTTTATTTTCTGACAACACTAAAAATTTTAAAGTTAAACTGAGAAAATATTTTTCTTTCTGTTGGCCAAGGCCAACAGAAATGAGTAGGGAATCCAAAAATGTATTTACCAACAATCAAAAGAAAAAGAAATAAAAATTTTAATAAGAAAGAAGTGTTATTCATGGGCAGAGACAATATATTTAAATTTTATTCTAATGCAACATCATATTTAGTAGCCATTTAATCTGGTAGTATCTTCTCCTTGCAATAACATATTAAATAAGTGATTATTTGACCACAGCACTGAAGTTCCTGAATTTCAAAGTCTTAATAAAGATAAGTGCATTTACTGTGATACTTAGGTTTCCTGTAGTGCTTTCTGAGGAGACAGTTTTTCTTTTACCTTTGTAGTGATTAAACTTTTCTATGAAGCATGAAATATAATTACACTGAGATTAGACAGCATTACCTACAAGTGTGATAATTACCAATAAAATTAGCAATTTCTTCTAAAAATGCCTACAGTGTTTAATATTAGCTTTCGTTATGTAGAATGGGAAAGAGTTAAGGTTTGTCATTCAGATTAAATGACAGAAAACACTTTTAAAATCTCATTTTATTGCTATTTAATTTTACTTTTTTACTAAAATAATTAACTTTCAGACTCTGTTTGTTTCTATTTGTAATAATTAAAATCCAGTTTGAAATCCCCAGCTGAAGCTTTGTTAATATGTTATCTGTCCTAATGAATATGTATAAAATAAAGTACAGGATTAATTTGAGACAGTATTTTGTTAAGGACTCTGGGCTTTTTTGAAATTGAATACTCTTTTACAGTTGTCTCTATTGTCAAATTCACAGTGTGCATAGTGTCGTATATTTTAATGGGTAATTTCAGATGGTGAATGGCTGTTGTGGACAGCAAATACAGTGGTAAGTTTTAGGTAACAAAGAGGAATTTAGAGTTTAAGTGTCAGTTGTCCTTACATTCTTCAACATGAAATATTTTACCATATGTATTAGAATTCTAATAACAAACTTCTTCTATGTGGATCCTTACTTCATCACCAATGTGAAAAATTGTGGAAAAAGTTATCTTTATTCTCACCTCAACTACAGGCCTTTATCACTTGAAAACTAGGTCACGGCATCCTTTGTTAAACAACTTTTTTCTCAATGTTATCTTCATCTTATCCATTCTCTGTTTATATCATTGGTCGTGTGACATTACTGATTATAATGCATCAATTAGAAATGGATTCCTGAAGTTCTCTTACCATGTCCGATAATTAGAGAGCAGGCACCTTCCATAAGCAAATGAAGATTACAGATTGGAATCATATAACTGAGTAGAAGCCTGGCCTGCTGTAATCAGAATAAAGAATTTAAGTAATACCTATATGGTGAAACTTCACCCTTCTTTCCCCATTTAAGTATGAGGTTGAGCTGGGCAAGGTAGCTCACACCTTTAATCCCAGCCCTTTGGGAGGCTGACGTGAGAGGATTGCTTGAGCCCAGGAGTTTGAGACCAGCCTGGGCAACAAGGTGAAACCCATTTCTACCAAAAAGAAAAAGAAAAAGAAAAGTACCAGGTATGATGATGTCCATCTGTAGACCCAGCTGCTTGAGAGGCTGAGGCATGAGGATTCCTCGAGTCAGGGAGATCAAGGCTGCAGTGGGCCATGATCATTCTACTGCACTTCAGGCTGGATGGCAGATCGGGACTCTGTCTCATTATAAAAAATACAAATACTAAACAAATACATAAATAAAATCTGAGTCCAGACACAGTGGTTCACTCTTGTATTCTCAGCACTTTGGGAGGTCAATGCAGGAGGATCACTTGCTCTCAGGAGTTCAAGACAAGCTTGGGCAATATAGCAAGACCCTATTTCAAAATAATAAAATAACAAAATAAGAGAAAATCTGAGGGTGATGTTTATTTCTGCTAGTCTATAAATTACATTATTCTTTTTAGAGAAGTTAAGGAGCACAAAAATAAAAGCAAAAATGTAACATTTTCAATAATTGTAGTTTCCCTCCAAAGCTCACACAGGAAATTAGTCATATATTGGAGTTCACCAATAGTTTTTTTCCCCTCTATAGTTATAGATTCTCATTGTCTTTTCTTTGTGTGTCCTACACTTAGATATGAGTGAGCAACATAGTTTAGTTTAACTTAATAGCTGAGAACATGAAAAACTGAGACCGAAACAGTAAGAATAAAATGGAAGTTGGAGCATACAATGATAGTTCATAAAAAAAAGTTTTTAAAAACATGTTTGCACATCTTCCAAGTATCCACAGTTAAATGAAGCTATTATATTCATCATAATGCATAATGCTGTTAAAAAAGACATCTTGAGAACAATATTATACTCTTTAGCAGAAACTGTTGTTTACACTTTCTCCTGGGCAACAGAACTCAATTTACACTGCAATTAGAATTAAAAAGAAAAGTTTCCAGTGTTCTCATGTAGACAAGTGTGCCCATGTGAATAAACTTTGACCAAAAAGATGTAGGCAGTGTATGACTTTTGGGATCTGAGAGAAGCTGATTTAAAAATAGAAAATGTTTTCTTCTTCTTTCTTTTTTTCTTCTTAGGCATTGTAATGGAGACAGATTTATTGGAGTTCCAACAGTCATCTTAAACTACACATTCTTCTTAGAGATAGAAGCCATTCACTAAGACAATAAAACAGAAATACGAAATATGGGAATGCAGGTCATTTATGTCATAATGGGACTTCCATATCAGTCCTGGGCTGCCTAACTTTATAGCTAAATTTTGTTAGGATTTCATAAATTCTATGTTGCTTAAGCCACATGTATTTTGGAATGTGAAATTATATACAGCAACATCTATCTTCAACCAATATATAAAATAAATAGAAGATAAAGTTGGAGTAACTTCATGAATAGAAAAGTTAAAAAATAAGAGTTGAATAATACAAGAGGAAAAAATATAGTGCTAAGATCAGAAAAAAATATTATTTGATTAAATAATTACAAAAAAAGAAACAAAAGGGGAATATTATCAAAGGTTAAATTTTTATAATTTCTAGAAATAAAGAGAGATGAGCTTAGACTGAAATGTACTACTAAATGCCAATTAATCCATAATATATGACCACAGCAAAGGGGATAATCATTAGATTTCAGAATATAGGAATAAAAAGAAGATTCTAAAACCTTTCTGAGAATGGGGGTTGGAGGAGTGGAGAGAGAACTAAGAGACACACATGTGTAAAGAAATTCACCCTGAAATAATTGAAAATCACTATGGCATCAGCTATTTCAGCATCAGTTCCAGAAACTAGGAGACAGTCTGATCAAATGTGCAAAGGAGCATGGCCTCCGTTCTTTTGGCTCTCATTCTATGTTTCTTGTAATTTTCGTAGAGAAATTACTTCTCTAAAACGGAGAATAAAACAAAAATGGTAAAACATGAAATGTGTAACTGGGTGAGCAGTATGTGTGGACCTATGGCATGGGAGAAAGAAGCTTTAGAATAAATCATTCTTCAAAGAAAACATATAAGGATGAATAATGAATAACTAGTATCTTTAAATTTATTGAGAAGAGACATTAGTATCTTTAAATTTATTGAGAAGAGACATGAACTTGTAACAGTGACTTTCGGAATGAATTTGTAAGATAGAAAATTTAGGATTTCACAACAACAAAGACAATACATTTTTCCTGGAAAAACAAAGTATTAAATATAAGAAATTATAAAGATAGTATATCTTCCAGTTATCTGTGAAGAATGATTATATAAGTACAGTATTTGACCAATAAATGGTGCTCTAATAAAAACAATAAAATAAAGCTAAAGTGGGAATACCACTTGAAGCCAGGAGTTGAGATCAGCTGGGGCAACACAATAAGAGCCTCTATCTACAGAAAAATATAGTGCCGAGAGTCACATATATTATGGGGTGGGGTGGGAGGGTCACTTGAATCCAGAAGTTAGAGGCTACAGTGAGCTATGATCAAGCCACTGCGCTCCAGCCTGTGTGACAGAGTGAGATTCTAACTATAAATGTGTATGTGTATGTCTACACACACACACACACACACAGGCACACACACACACACACATAATTGAAATCTATGACTAACAAACATACTTGAGTTTGCAAGATAACAAGAATATAAACAGCTTGCTGAACACTGAAATTTTCTCCTTTGGTGAGAAAACTGGCTGAAATGGGTTGGAACTAATAGAGCCAACTAGAGTTTGCACAGAACAGGCTTCCTGATGCCACAACTCAAATTTCCCTAACCTGTTTCATACTAACTATCCCTGAATTTTCAAGTGTGATGGTGACTGTGCCTGTCTGGAGCAGTTGCTGAGAGGATGCCAGCTGCAGCTGGGAGGCATAGCTGGGACAGCATGGTTCATGGAACCAGGAAGAGCCAGGAACAGGTAATCCCCGTGGAAGTCCTGTGTCCTACCGTGGGGTGGGGTGGGAGCCTGTGCTCCTAAATACAGCTGCAGTCACCCAGCCATGGCTCCAGACCTGAGCATTTCTGTGCTATCAGGGAATGAACTCCCAGGAAACCCCTGGCCCTGCAGGCTTGGAAATGCCTGCTCCCTGGCTTCTCCTCACTCCCAGCACCTGCTCCAATGGAAAGCAAAGTTGTGGCTGAATCTGGGAGCTGTTGCAAACTGGCTGGGTGTGTGTGTACTTGGAGCAGTGCTGATATGCCAGCCCCATGCTGCCATGGCCCCTTCCAGACTTTGGGCACCAACAAGCAGGGGGCTGAAGGCTACTCAATGCAAGATTGCAGGTGCCCCTCAGTGTGGATAGCCTGAGAGCTGTAGAAGGCATGTTTATAGCAGCAGGAGGCAGATAGTTTCCTGAGTGGGAAGGAGTGGTTCCCAGTGAAATCCCACCTTCAAGCCAGGGAAAATCTGAAGCCTGGGGGCTGGGCTCCTAGTTCCAGGTGGAGTTCACAACCCAGAGTGAGAAATTTTTGATGCCCTGGGCCAACTGGATGGTGATTTTTCCAGGCCATTCTACAGCCTCCCATGAACCAATCAGCATACACTTTCTCCCTTCTGAGCCCATACAAACCCTAGACTCAGCCAGATTCAGAGATGCTTTGGGATGACCTGCCTGCAGATAGGAGATATCCACTTTGAGTATCCTCTCCACTGAGAACTGTTGTGTCACTCTATAAAGCCCCACTCCACCTTGCTTACGCTCCAGTTGTTCACATAACCTCACTCTTTCTGGACAGGGGACAAGAACTTGGGACCCACCAAATGGCAGGAGCAAAAGGAGCTGTAACATGTTCCTGGCTGGCTCACGGAGGTGCAGGTGCTAATGTGCTCCTGGACTATGGAAGTGAAGAGTGGTGTCCCTTCTGGGGGCTCAGACCTCAGGATTCCTGAGCCAGAGCTGCTATAACGCTATAGCCCTCCTGCCCTCTACTGACGCCAGGCAGCCACTCCACACGATGGGAAGCAGTGGTGGGGCTGGGCCAACCCAGGAGTTGTAGTCTGGATCAGGGCAGAGGGACTGGAAGAACTATAACACAAAGGAGCCGAAGCATGCCCTCTGAAATATACCCCTCCACTCACTGCACTGTGGGTGACAAGAAGGTGAGAAGAGCTGTGGCCCCTCTGAGAGCCCAGATCTTAGGGATCCCCAAGCCAGGACTGTAACATGCTGTAACACCCTAGTTGGCGCTCTGCAGTTCCTGACATCGCCAAGCTTTCAGGCTCCACCCTCTTCCAGAAGCTGGTGCCTGCAGCAGAAGCCACTTGCGTTAAGTCTTTTCCAGCTGCAGCCTTGCAGGGAGCCAGCACCTGTGCCGACACCCGGAGCTGCCCACCCTACTACAGCAGCTGGCGTGCCTGGCTGTGCACAGTGGCCGCACCCTGCACTTGCTCGTTCACACACCCCTCACTGCTACGTGCCTGGCTTATCCTTAGCAGGCATGGGATCTGTGCTGGTGGCTTAAGCTGAGAGCAGACTGCTGGGCCAAGTGGGCGGAATGAGCCCAATGAGCGTGAGCAAAACTCAAGCAGAGGTGCTGCTGGCCACAGAGGTTTCCGACTGGCGATGTGACGCAGGAAGGATCCTGACACTTGCAATCCATGAGATAGCAAGAAGAGATAACTGCACATGCTGGAGGACTTTGCAGACTCCCCCATCTTCTTCCACCAATCACATAGTAATCCCAGAATTCATCCCCTAAACTTATTCTAAAACAATTACTGCCTTATGCCAACCCAGGGAGACAGATTTAAACCTTACTCCTATCACTTAGTGAGTCTTGCAATAAAACTCTTTTCTTTTCCTGGTGTTACAGTATTTCCTTCTAGTGCGTCAGTGAGCGAGCCCCTTTTGCTTGGTAACAATAGTACGTCTTTTAGTTTCTCTGTGGAAAATGATTATGTAAGTAGAGGACTTGAGCACTAAACGGTGTTTCAATGAAAACAACATCTATAATTGGATTGAAGGTTACGGAGTTAAAGGAAGCATGTGTATTTACTTTGCACGGAGATGTCGAACTGAATGGTAAAAATGAGAGACACTTTTTTTCCTATGATTTTAGTGAATGTATACATATACATGTTTTCTGACACATGAAATTTTAAAAACCATTAAAAATATAAGTGTTCCAAAAGAATAAACCTAAATGTTATTGGACAAGATAATAGGTCCCATTATTATCTGAAGGGTCCAGAAAAGAATTCCCTAAGCAAAACATATGTACTTGAATATTAAATAGTAAGTGGGTATTAGCCATGGAAAGAGAGAATGTTTAAAGACAGAGATATCTGTGAAAAGACCAAGGGATGAGACTGAAGAGAATATGGTAGAGTATAAAGTTAGGAAAAATTTCTCAAAAAAGAGAGAGAAATGGAGGGATGGAGTTAAGGAGGGTGGGTGGAAAGAAAATATATTTGCTAAGCAGGAATAAGAAAGCCAAAGAAGCATCAACTATAAGAATCAGAAATTATATATGAATATACACTTACATCAGTGTAGCAGGCTTATTCTTTTTTATTCCCAAGTTGGGAAAAATATTTCCCAGAATTAGCCTTTTAACTGAGTTTGGTAGTGTGGCCCAGTTTGCCTGAGAAAGTCTCAGTTTATGCGTGGTATCTCAGCATAATGGTTATTAGTGCTCATTGTTAGCTTCAAAATGTCACAATGGGATAATTTAGATTCCACTTACCTTGGGTCCTCAGACACTGGGAAATCTTAAAATGAGCCATAGATCTCATTTTATTCTACTATTCAGTCAGAAGGCTTAGTCTTCAGATTTCCCAGGCAGATCTCATTGCCTCCCAAAGCATGCTATTGATACATCTGAACACATGTAAAAGGAATGTGTTGTGTGGTTATATAGGGTATAGGTTTTAAGTTACAACAACAATTGCTGTTAGAAGAGTGTACTCAGAAAAACTCCTTGAGTTTTTCTAAGTCATTGAGCATAGGAGGGATCAACTGAATACTTGATAGGAACTTGTGTGGATTCTGAGAAGTTTTATATTCTTTAGAGCACTATTGAGCTGTTTTTGATTATGCAAATACACATGTATGTGTCAAATAGAAATGAACTGATCTTACTTTGCTATATTTTGATCTTTTCTTTGACAATCCAGGAAAAGTCAAGGAAGTCCCCACTTCCTGATGTGGCATTATGAGTAGTGAAATACTTCGTATGAAACAGATGAATACATTCCAATTTTGGTCTACATGACAGCAACAGGGAAAAAGTAAAGAATGAAACTGGTTATTATAGATATTACACTAGAATACTAACAATATTTGTAAAAATCCTACTGTCTTACTTTATTCTATTTATTTTAATAGAACAAAGAAATGCAGTAATATAGGAGCTGTTTTGACATACTAATTTCAAGTAACTCTACCGATAGATTTTTCACCCTACAGTATATAAGTATTTTGACATATTTTAACACAAGTCCATGAGCTGTTTAAAATGTTCTATTACTTCTGTTCAGAGTAGGAGTGTTAAAGAAATAATAGCATAATAACTAGTTTTGGAGCCCTTAAGTAGACTTACTAAATATTTAACAAATGCAGTAGTTTGCAAAACAAAGTGTTTCTCAGGCCCAGGCACTTGAGTGAATAAAAGTCTTATCTTTGGAATTTTTAAAATGTGACTTTGCATCTAAAAGATCAAAACTAAAGGACTCATAGCATACACACCATGTCATCTGTCCTAGATGGCAAATAAATTTGCAAGAGTTTAGGACATCAAGAATCTGCAGATTTTCTCTATAATGGAAGAATACGAACTTGGACCAGCTTGGATAAATGAAAGTTCAAAGGGATATGTTAAAATTTTGATACAGGTAAAATTCTGAGAAGGGGTCCAACACAGCATGTTTGATCCAAATCTGGGTAAGGGTGGGTTTCCTACTTACTTTGTCTGCAGTGAATCTTGAACAGTTTTGATCTTTTTAGGGAAACTGCATTCCTTCTGGTACCTGCGTAGCTGGTGTTAAAGGAGGTATCTATGGCATTATACCAAAAGGAACCTTCACAGAAGCCTATTCCCTCATCTGCCACAAGGAAAGTAGCCAGGGGTATTCAAGCCTACTTGAGAGGGTTTCAGAAGTGGCTGAGAGATGGAAAACTGGAAGAGAACTAGGTTGAGCTTGGAGCAGAATGCACACAGCATTTATACCTGAAAGAGGAACAGGTCCCCCAGTATAACCAGATAGTACAAGAGACCGTTGTCCAGCTCTGTGCAGGAGAAGCTCTACCTCAACAGAGGCCAGACAAATAGATAACAGCATGTGTAGGAAAACAAGGGAGAAGGCAAGCCTGCCAGGAAAATAGAATATTCAATGGGAAATTTCTTATCTATACCACCCACAAAGACTGAGTTTTAACTTGAAGTGACTGAATTACTTCTAAATAGTCACATTGACTTTTCCACCATGATTGATGTGTTAGTTATATCAGGAGTCAGGATTGTTAAATGTAAGTGAATTTGTTAAAACCATATTTTCTCTAGATACTAAATGACTTACGTATAATAATGGAAGAAAGGAAGATTTTATTCCTTTTGAGATTTTTACAGATCTCTTGAAGTTGTCAGCAAATGCAATGTATTCATGTCATTGGTAGTTATTAACATTATATATATTTCTTATCATCTTTTCTGATGTCTAATTGTAATATATAGAAAGTATTTTTATTGTTAAATATCTTTCTGATATTTATTTCAATCAAGACAATGAATGAATTCCAAGGTTTTCCTTTGCCTTGTTAAAAAAAAAATCTCCCTGAAAAATACGAGTTATTTCCTCCTACAAGGACACAGCAATCATTGTGATTTAAAAAAATATTAAAATACAATTGTCTTAAAAATATAATAGCATATCTTTAAAAACTTTGTTGAGAAAATTGTAAATAATAAAATTGGCAAAATATTACCAGGAGCCATTCCTATGAAATGCTGTACATTGTCGAGTAGACCCTTAGGTGATGTCTGATGCTGTAGGAGCTTGTATTTTTTTATTGGTTTGCTCTCTTTCAGAACTCTGTAGAGATAAAACTTAACTTGCAGGGAAAGAAATGGTGAGGCATTTTGTTGTTGTTGTTATTGAACAAAATGGTTTCTGCCATATTGAATTATCTTTCAAACTAGTTTTACATTTTAATAGATTCATCATTAGTTAATTAGCCAAATGACATCTTCAACAATGTTCATTTTATATTTGTATGAAAATAATGTTTAACTTGTTTTAAAATTATACTTTAATGCATTGCCATATTATCAGGTAAAAATGACATTAATTTTCTGGGGAACAAGTATCACCCAAAATAAAATTAATTGACACTATTAGCTATCTATTTATCATGGAAAAAGACTAAGTTTGCAATCATCCTAACTTTTAAATCTAAGACATGAGCCTATTTAGGGTTCAGTCCACATAAATTTTTATTTTGGTCTAAATGTTGCATCACCAGAAACTTTTTTAAATTCTAGATTGGCCTTTTTGGCCTCACTATAGCTATTAAAGGACGTGGTCTGACAGTTTGGAGATTAAGCTTGTAACAGTATAAATTGATAAATTCTCCCCTTACTTCCAAAAGAATGAGTTGGAATACGTCCAAAAACATAAAATTGAATTTAACAGGGTTTATTTTTCTATTGTTAAAAATATTAAAGATTTCACTAATAGTTCAAAAAACTTTAAAATTATTTTAATTAAAAATTTAAAACTGTAATAAGTATCACTATAAAATATGTATGTATGCATACATAGATAATGTACATATGTTTACATTATGTATATATACATATGTATGTAATATACATACATATATATGGCTTTTAATAAAAATAGATAAATTTGCTTAGTTTTAAAAATATCAATTCATCAATTGTTACAATTGAATGCATGGGCAATAGGGAGAAGGAAATAACTTTAAAAATTTATTTAACTTTGGTCTTAATATAATGTATAATGGTATAAACGAAGCTAATTCTTCAGCTTTATATCTGAACTATTCATAATTTTTTGAAATCATGCTCTTTCTTTTCTCTGATTTTATGTATACTGTAATATATTTCCTCATTCTCATTCTTCCAATTAAAATGCGTTTATATGTGAATTAATTTAGAAGTCACCTTTCATTTGATTCTCCCAAATAAACTAAAAAAGTTAATCACTTCCTTATTAATGACAATTCAGTCTTATATATATGTTTAACACTTTGTCTTTTTATACAATACTGCATTCTTGCTTTTGCCAAATGAAATATCAGTTCCTTGGGGGTAGGAATTGTCTTACTTATATCTATTGCTTACACATTGCTAGGTAAATAGTCAACAGTAATTAATTTCTACCATAAATTTTTCCTAAATATTAATACTAATAATCTTGAGGAATTTGTTTTTTCTTTGCTCTTTTCCATTTTTATTTTTTCTGTTTTCTTGCTTTTTGTTAATACAGTCTTTTTTACCTAGTAAATAAATAATTTTTAAATGATAATATTTAGATTTCCATAGGAAAAGAATGAATATTTGGAAATGCTCTGCCCCAGAAATCAAAAAGCAAGCTGTAAAATCGTTCAGAGTTCAGTTAGCCGTAGTTTGGTGCATTTATTATGTATGTGGACGGTCAGGAAAGATTTGAGGCATCTAGGGGTATTGACATTGAGTCGTGGCATCTGAAAAGTATTAGTTGATGAGAAGAGCGCTTAAAAGAGTTAGACTTCTGGCAAGGCTAAAGTTAAAACATGATTAAAATAAGTAGCAGGAATTTAAGAAATATCAGCACATAAGACAGGCTTTTGTATAAATTCAAGAGAAAGGAAACAACTCACCTCATCAGGTGACTTTTGTCAAGGTTTGAATATCCATCCAAGACTTTTGGGGAAGAGAAAGTCTAGAGCATAAGAAAACCCTTCCATATATAAAATTTTCAGCAATTATTTAATTAATGATTGTTGTTTTGTTTAATTTAGTTCCTCACCTCCCTATTGTTTAAATATGGTTTATTCCATCAAAACTCAAGTGGAGCGTTGGTCCTCATCTTGGTAATGTTGGGGATTTGTGCTTCTGAGATGATTAGGTTGGTAAGAGATATTAATGCCTGTCTTTCTTGTGAGAATAAATTCTTACTCTCATGGGATTGATTTAGTTACTAGGAGAGCCTTTTTTTTTTTTTTTTTTTGATAAATTGAGGCTGCCTCTCTCTTTTTATTTTATTTATTTTCATGTTTGTTTCTTTGTTTGTTTCCCTGCATACCCAGGTTCCCTTTTCTTTCTGTATCTTGTTTAAGACAGCATGAGGCCTTCACCAGCAGCTATCAGATGTGGACACTCTATCTTGAACTTCGCAGCTTGCAGAACTGTAAGCTAAGTAAACTTATTTTTTTTATCAATTACCCAGTCTCAGGTATTCTGTTACAGCAACAAAAAATGGACCAAGATACTTAATTTGTCCCTGAGGCAGCTTTGAGAGCTTAAGACAGCTGTTATGTCATTGAAGACCATACAGGGGATAAACACAGTTTGTTGTAGATATGTGGTTTGTGGGATGGTCTTTCTGTAGTGTCAATGAATATGGAATCCTCTGTAATTGAAAGAGTCTTATTAATATGGTAAGCACGCTACAAAGGAGAAACAAAACAACTTTAGGTACAGTGCATCCTCTGTCTAGATCCCAGCTCTGCAACTCATCCTCTCTGTAGTAATGTGAAAGACAATCTCAACTTTAATTTCTTCATTGGTATAGTTAGCTACACAATATATTCTATCTCTCAGGATTTTTGTAATATTAAATAAACTGAGGTATGAAGATTCCATAGATATAGCAGACATTTCAAACTGGTAATTATTCTCTAAATCTACTCAGTATACATAATGTGCTTCACTTTTTGCTGCCCCCTCTTATATTAATTACGTTTTCAGTAACAGCAGAGATACATAGCAACATAGACTGTCGTGGAAGGTTTTGCAGCAATAATTTTTAATTAGACATTTATCGTATAATTTGCTTTCGCCAATGGACAACAGCAAACATGGAACAAGAATAGACTTTTTAAAGTGCTTGCACTTGGAACTTGGCTTCTTTTGCTGCTCTGGGAACCCTCAAAGTGTGAACTAAACTAGGTTAGCTTGCTGGACCAGTAATTGTCATCTTCCAGGATGACGAGTGTCCAGCAACCAGGCATATGAGGTGAGGTCACCTGGGAGCACCAAGACTCCCTCCAACCTTTAAACTGACTGCAGAAACATAAATAATCCCAGCTGAGTCTAACCCAGATTAAAAGAATTAGGAAAATGAGTCCAGACCAGTGCCAACCTGCAAAATCATGAGGCAGATGGATGATTGTTCCTTTAAGCCACTAAATTAGGTTGGCTTGTTACACTGGCACAGATTAGTGATGTATGTCTCAACATATTTTTAAAGACACATTTATTGACTGACTGAAGACAAAAATATATAGGAAATAAAGAAAGAATGCTAATAGAGACAAAGGAAAGACTGTGAAGGAGGGAAAAAGATGAATGAGAAGAAAGACAGATTTATCTCCTGGATCTCAATATTTTCTTAAGAGTCATCTGCAGAATACGTATTTGCCATCATTTTCAACTTGCTTAGTGAATAAATTAACATTCCAATACAGAAATGCCAAATACATTAATTTAGGGGAATGCAGATGATAGCTAGGGGAGAGAAAACTCTCAAAGAACACCTTGGAAAGAATTTGTGTTAAATGCACCAAGAATGTGATTTAACATTTAAGAGAATTTTACTATCATTCATTAGCATAGATAACCTAGCTCATTTGTTTAGGAACTCATTGGCAAAATTGAATGTCATGGTAATAATAGAAAGAGCAGTATGCCAATTGGTGCAACATTAATCTGAAAGAGAGCAAGGAAATTTGAATAGGAAAGATGATCTGTACTGCCACATATTCCTGGATTGATATTAGATATATTTCAACCTTCCCTAGGGTAACATGGCATTATAGAAGGATAAAAATGGAAACTCATATGGCTTCATTGTATGTTTTGTAAGCAATTGATTATTCAGTCTCCACACTGACAAAAATCTGTTTCCTGGCTTTAAAATATAATCTTGAACTCGATGCAATGTGTCTTGGTAGTATGAAAGAGAGACTGAGAAGGACATTTAGTCTGCAGTAAAATGAAAGATTGCAAACACAGAAATTGTACATTTCAATGGTGGCTCTTCTCTTGGAATAACAAGAGATTGTGGACAAAGATCAGTCACAGTTACAGCACTTGGCTGTTGTCTCTCATAGTCCCAGACTCATTTTGAAAAAAAAGTTCAAAAATTTAGAAATGTGAGCATATGTTGAACAAATTATGTCAGACTAATACATAACTTTTAAACAAATATAACAGAATTTATATTATTAGAATTATGTTAATTTTTAAAATAATTACATCAAAATATTATATAATTATTTTAATCTTGTTGCTGTTATTTATAGAATACATTGTCTACAATTGCTTTTAGAACCCCAAGTTCTAGTTCTGCATTATTTGCCAGGTATTTATAAAAATAAAGCTTCTATGCTGCATACTCTCATGTAAATGAACATGTACTGTCTTATTGATTAACTAATGTTCAAAACAACTTGGCAAACACCTCCTATCATGCATTAAATGAGCTCCTCAGCTAATAACAATATGTAGTTTATCTCAGAGTTTACTCTAGGATTATTTTTATCTGTGGTAAGAAATAATAATAACACTGCATATCCATGATCACTATTCATCAATGACCAATTCCCCCAGTAAAAATCACTGATAGTGATGATAATCATTCTCCAACAACAAGCCATCACCTAGATTATCCAGTTTCAACTTGGATCCTTCAACTTTTGACCACAAATTCTCATGATGGCTTTCCCTCTATTTCACACATTTGCTGAACTTCACCAACTTAACAATATACACAAAGGAGGAGGTGAAAACAAATTTCCTGCCACTACTATTGGAGTTAAAGTAGAAGGAGCATGATTTTTTAAGTCAAACAAACTTACATCCAAATCCTATGTTAGCAACCTGCTTCACCATCTCATACCTGCTTCAAAATCCTGGTGTGAGGATTATAAATAGTGTCTTTAATTTGCATGAAAATGTGTGACCAAATTACCTCATAACTTTCTAATCTCCAACAAAAAAAGCCAAAGATGATAAATAAAATAAGCATTAAAATGCATAATATAGAAAAGAATAATCCATAAATCATTATGGAAAAGCAAATATGGAGATTTGTAACAATTTTGCCTTACTTACTGACTTCAAGCTAGTGGCTAGTATTCTAGAAGAATGAAGAGTAGAAGTCAGTGAAAAGATAAATTACTTCTCCATTCTTTCTACTTAAAGGTGGCATCTCTGGCAGTGACTGCATCTCCTCAAGGGTTCCAGCTACATCCAGGCCAAATAGCTCCTGCCTTAATAGCTACAGGACTCTGAAAACACCAACTCTTCCGTGTCTCTGTCCAGCTCTAGAGGAGGTAGTGCCTTTCTCCCGTTGCTGGCACTGGATTGCCTCATCATCCTGCTTGCTCTTCCTAGTCTGTCTCCTTATAAATAGTCATCATATTATACTCCCTGCATTGAACTCTGTCATGTGTTCTGCTTTCTTGATCAAACTCTGGATAGCACAATAATCAGAACACAATGTTATTGGTGAAGGAGTAGAGAGATTGGCAGGAAAAGACCACATATACCAAAACATTTGTGACAAGAGTCAGCATTATAAATCAGTCAGGAAAATCTCAACTGTATAATAAATTCCTTTAGGAATAATTTATCACATTCAGAAAGAAATTGATTTTTTATCTCATAGTATGCATCGATATTTTCTAAAATATAAAAGACATAAAAGTGAAATACAACATCAATATTTTAAACAAAAAATATGAAAATAGACATACATACTTTACATAGAGAAATGTTTCTTCAATAAGCGAAAAAAATAGAAGATTGAAAAAATTCTAATATTAAAATTTTATTATGACAGAAAATACACAAAGTTTAAAATAATAGAAAAGAAATAGTTGAAATAATTTGGTATCAATAATATATAAAGAAGATCCAAAATTAATTCACAAAAATAATTATGAATGTAAAAAAATTATGAACAGTCAATTCCCAAAAAGGTTGATTCAAATGGCCAATAAAATGTGAAATGGCCATTATCTAGGGCATTTAAATTAAAAGAAAAATAAAATCCTTTTTCAAGTTTCAGAAAATTATACATTTTACCACTTTTGTAGTGTATGTTGTGAGCAAGTATAGGAGAATATGGGGAATAGGGAACTTGAATTTTTGCTGGTGGAATATTATTTGTTATGATCATCTAGAAAGATTTTCAGCAATTGTTAACAAAATTAAAGGTACAAATATCCTGGGAACTAGCAATTCTACTAGAGGCATACAATTTAAAAAATATTGTATTTGTAAAAGAAAACTCACATAACTTCACTATAGTATGGTTGTAATGGAGAAGAATTAGAAACATCTTGCATTTGCACAAAAAGAAAAATGGAAATACATGGCACATGTATGTGTTTCCTGTAGCAGTAAAAATAAATAATGAAATCTTTGTAGACCTAGATTAACATTTTAAAAATATAAATTAAATAAAATGAATGAAGTACAAAAAGGTCTATTTATATATTAGCATTAGGGTGAATTTTGAGAAGAGAGTGTATTTTTATAATATAAATTTCTAATAATTGTATAACTAATATTAGTAAAGTGTCCACATCAAATTAAAAGTACTATTGACTGTTGGGTTGCAAGGAGAGGAAATGAGGCAAGGACTTCAATTGTGTGTTGATCCTCTAATATTATAGAAAAATATGGAAATTTTAATATTTTAATAGAATAGATTATGTATTTTACATGTAATAAAATTTAAAATAATAAAATATTAATATAAGCTAACATAGCTATTAATATAAGTAAGTTTATATTAATATGTTAATTAACCAAGATTATAGAAGCAGAAAAAGAATTTTAATTTTTTTTAGGGTTTAAAAGAAATTTCTGAGTAAAGTTATTATAGGTTCATATTAATTTTCTGGCATGCTTTTTTATTCATTGAAAATAATATTACCTTTTTTTGCAATAAGTAACAACTCATTTCACAAAAATGTTACTGATCTCAATGGCATTAATAGATATTTAATACTGTTTTACAGTAAACAATACTAATGATGTATTTTCTATGCATTTTAATGTAGCCTCAAATTATGTCTCTAGCTGAAATTATAATTTATAAGTAGAAATCTGTTGAAATCAGTTGGTACAGCACCTCTCTCTTGATTGTTTCCTATAAACCAATAGATTTGTTTGTAGACTGTTTTTTTTGTAACAATGATAGAGAACAAAGATGGCCAAATACTGCACACTGCAGTTGCATCATTAATTTACCCTCTCCAAATGCATTATGACTACTAATTATACATACGTATTCCATAATGACATTGGTACCAGTATTAACCATGCTTGGTAGATCTTTAGCAAATTAGATGTTTATAGCTATTTCCTGATTATGAATATACTTAGAAAAACCCTCTCCAAATACAGGTTGCATTTGTAGAAATAATTTAAATTTTTTTTTTATTCTGCTGGGGATTAGGACAAAAATATGTGACGGTTTAAATTATTTGGTGTGTCTCTTCCCCTAGGTTTTAAGAAATTATCTTATTAAAGCAGAATTTATTTTCATACCCTATGTGAAAATTTTAAAAAAATCTAATTTGAAGATATTTCTGAATTAATTTAAACAGATTTGGTGCTAAAGAAATTATTCCACACTGAAAGTTGTTGCATCAAATGACAATATTTTATGAAGCTGCCCTCTCTATAGTATTTTCCTTTTGAATCTTAGCTCAATAAGATCTCATGCTGGGTTTAAAAGGATTGCCTAAATTATAGTTATATCATTTTCTCTTATTAATGTTTAAAAAGTTTCTTTTGTGATTTTCTTTCATTGTTTGGAGCTAATTATTTGCAAAGTAATCATCAAAATTTATGTTTTTGCCTGTTAAAACTGAAACCTAAATATTCAGTGGACCGGTTATACAATTTTGAGTCAACTGGTTTCCAGTTGTTATATCTGATGAACAAACAAGAAACACAAAGCAAAATAAAAATTAGACTACATTTCCTAGATAGTGACATTAAAATACTTTATCTTGGCCGGGCGCGGTGGCTCAAGCCTGTAATCCCAGCACTTTGGGAGGCCGAGGCGGGTGGATCACGAGGTCAAGAGATCGAGACCATCCTGGTCAACATTGTGAAACCCCGTCTCTACTAATACAAAAAAATTAGCTGGGCATGGTGGCGCGTGCCTGTAATCCCAGCTACTCAGGAGGCTGAGGCAGGAGAATTGCCTGAACCCAGGAGGCGGAGGTTGCGGTGAGCCGAGATCGCGCCATTGCACTCCAGCCTGGGTAACAAGAGCGAAACTCCGTCTCAAAAAAAAAAAAAAAAAAAAACTTTATCTTATTATCAAAAATTCATTTGGAACTTACTAATACATTAGATAGCATGCTGGATAATGTGGAGTCAAAAAGAACATACAGATATGGTTCTTGCCCTGTTTCTAGCTGGCACTGCCTGTTTTGAAATACATTATAAGATGAATTTTTAAAAAGTTGTATAAATAGAGTTCATAACTTTAGTTATAAGGTAGTCATTTGAAATAATTAATAGTTAATTTCACAGAGTTGGTATGTTAAAATAAACTTAACTTTTTCTCAAAAATAATTTACCAATTAGTTTTCCCATACTGACTATGCCAAAATTAGGTTTTGTGCTTACCCTATAGTAGGAACTCACCAAATATAACCTTTCTTATAAATTTTAAAAGGCATTCACCATATATAACCTTTCATACAAATTTTAAACTTTTCTAGGTCTCTATGATCACCACCATTGGAATTAGGAAGTTGGAGATCATGACTCTTAAAAGTTTTTATGTATTTATCTTTTTAAATTGATTGTGGGTTTTACTTCAGATGAGGCTTGATGTAAATACAGAATTTTAATTGATAGTGTGTGTGAAGTATAGATGGAATGACAATATGAATCAATGTGAACATAAAACTAATTATGCATGAAAATATTAGAAAATTAGTTTTCCTGCCTTAGGCAAGAGCTAGGATAAAATAACTGAGTACAAAATATGTCTGCACAAAATGTTTTCTAGTGGCAAATCGAGGAATATGGTGTTTGCTTCATACAATCAGCAATGATTCTTGATCTGGGTAGCAATGTGATAAAGATGTCAGTATAACAAGAACAATCTGGAACAAAAGTACTTAAAATTGGTGCAGACTTTCAAGCAATTTGATATGTGAAAATTTTGGTATTCAGCATGACTTTTGCTTCAGTAATTCTACTTCAAACAACTTATTTTTCAGAAACAATCAGCTCAAATTTTAAGCTATTAGATAACAGTCAAAGCATTGCTTATATTGCTGAATCACTTAAATCACCTAATAATGGCAGATTTACTAAACCTATTATAGTAAGTCATCTAAGTAGTCTGATTTGTGGCCATTAAATAGCTCTGAGGAAGGGTGTTTAATGATACTGGGAGAAAACTAGTGAAGGAAAGGAGAGAATTACAAAGTATTGGCTGTAGTGTTTATATTTTCTATGAAATGTCTCTATTCTAATCTGATCATAGCACAGATGTTCATAGGAAAGTTTGGAAAGTTTCATACACACATGTTGAAAAACTAGTTTTTTGTGTTGATCTATATTTTATAGATTTTCTGGTTAGAATATGCTTTGTTTTAATAATAATTTAAAAAGCAATCCTCTTTAAAGAAAATATCAGGCTGGAGTATGTGGAATGCAGTCTGAAGTGAAGAAGAGCACACTAAAAATTGTGATTATGATTGAAAGTTCTGAGTCTTAGGGATCTACTAATGTATTGCTAAATCGAGGCACATGATGAAATTATGGAATTCAGGGAATAGCTTTGTTGCTGTTCTTATTGTTCTTATTGTTTGTGTTGTTTTAGCTAAAATTTCTTGATGTATGCAATTTAAAGAAAATTATAAATTTCAACTAACAGGTGAATATTAATATACGCCCTATATATGGGACAAAAATATTTATTATCTGTATAAATTAACACATGGTTACTTTTTTAGAACATAATCCAAACAATCTATTTTCTTTTTTATCTTATGTGTATATATTCATTGTTCAGAAATATTTAAGGCTGAGTAGAGACATACAACATATAATAATATAAATTGAAATTAGTAAAGAATAAGAAAAGTAGGGTAGGGCCTTAGAATATCACTAAAAGCGAGAGTACTACAAGAAAACAAATACCCATACGGTTTGCTCTTGAATAATGTGGTTGTTAGAGGTGTCAATCTCCTTGCACACTCAACTATACTCATGTAACTTTGGACTTCCCAATGACTTAACTACTAATAACCTCACTGCTCACTGGAAATCTTACCTATAACAAAAACAGTCAATTTGGAATTATTTTGTATGTCATATATATTATACGCTGATTTCTTACAATGAAGAAAGCAAGAAAAGACATACATACAGCCCACAATCATGTAAAAAAAAAAAAAGCTCAATATCACTGATGATTAGAGAAACATAAATTAAAACCACAATAGGTCACCATCTTACACCAGTCAGAGTAGCTACTATTTAAAAGTAAAAAAATAACAGATGCTGGTGAGGATGTGGAGAAAAACGAACGCTTATACACTTTTGGTCAGAGTGTAAATTTGTTCAACCATTGTGGAAGACAGCATGGCAATTCCTCAAAGACCTAAAGACAGAAATACTATTCTACGCAGCAATCCATTACTTTGGATTTATATTTATCTAAAATATAAATCATTCTGTTATAAAGACACATGCACACATATGTTCATTGCTGCATGATTCACAATAACAAAGATGTGAAATCAACATAAATGCCACTCAATGATAGACTGGATAAAGAAAATGTAGTACATATTCACTGTGGAATACTATGTAGCCATAAAGAAGAATGAGATTATGTCCTTTGAAGGAACACGAATGGTGCTGGAGGTCATTCTCCCTAGCAAAGTAACATAGGAACAGAAAACCAACTATGACATGTTCTCATTTATAAGTGGGAACTAAATTATGAAAACAGATGTACTCATAGAGGTTAGAAATGCACACTAGGGCCTATCAGTGGGTAGAAGGTGGGAAGAGGGAGAGGATTAGGAAAAATAACTAATCAATACTAGGCTTAATATTTGCATTATGAAATAATCTGTATAACAAACCCCCATGACACAAGTTTACCTATATAACAAATTTGCCCACCCTGCGCATGTACCTCTGAAGTTAAAATAAAAAGTTTTAAAAAAGAATATCATAAGGAAGACAGAATACATTTACAATACTTACTTATTTACCAGTATCATAATTTTATGTCATCTGTTTACAAGATGAACCATCTGCCTGAATTGGGAGCAACCATAGCTGCAGACCTGACTCTATGGTAAATATTAAGCAATTCAACTTTTTCTTTGAATGTCAACACTTTTCTCTGCTTTTTGGGAACACTTCCAGCATCATTACCTGCACATTATAGGGCTCTTATGTGTTATTTAATATTTATAGTATTGCAGTAATGATGAAAAATATTTGAGAACCACAAGAGATGACATCTTACCGCAATAGCAATTTACTGGAATGGTTGACAGCTCACGTGGATATGATTAGCATCACCCAGCATATTAATGGATACTCCCAATGCCTGAGCTCACTGCAATAGCAACAGGAAATGACTATAAAATTATTACAGTAGATAGTATGTACTACAGTTCATTTTATTTAGATGTGATTTAATACTGTATCTTTTCATTTGTTTACGTTATCTCTATTGCAAATGTCACCATATGTGCTTTGTGTTTGTGCACATTTTGATAAATGGTAATATTTTTATAATAAATTTCAGGATATTTTATAGTAGTAAATGATAAAATAGACTAGTAGTAAATGATAAAATGATAAAATGATATACCTAACATTTTCTTAATTTTTAAAATATTTCTAGGTCTTACAGTTTAAGTTTTGTCAAATTGTTGAAAACCTTCAAAAATTTTTAATGTATTTATTGAAAAAGATCCACATATAAATAGATCCATATAGCAAACCTGTGCTGTTCAAAGATCAGCTGTATATGTGTGGTGACTAGAATACAAATTTTGTCTTTACAATCCAATGAATTCAATTATTAAAGAGGAAATTGATGTTTGCAAAGTATCTAATACCAATAATATCAAAAGATTTGTTATTTTAGAGAGATATTAGATTTTATTTTAACAATCATAAAATTCAAATTATATAATTAGCATTATCCTCAACAATATTTTATATAAAATTACAAGAATTTGCAAGTCTGTTTTTTTGGTGTTTGTTTGTTTTGGAGATGGAGTCTCTCTCTGTCACCCAGGCTGGAGTGCAGTAGCACAACCACAGCTCAATGCAACCTCTGCCTCCTGTGCTCAAGCGATTCTCCCACCTCAGTCTCCCAAGTAGCTGGGATTACAGGCACATGCCACCACACTTGGCTGATTTTGTTTTTTTTTTTAATTTTAGTAGAGACAGGGTTTCACCATTGCCCTGGCTGATCTTGAACTCCTGACCTCGTGATTCGCCCGCCTTGGCCTCCCAACGTGCTTGAATTACAGACGTGAGCCACCTAGCCTGGACTGCAAGTCTGTTTTCTACAGCCCCATTTGAGAGAAACATCTGCCCCCAAACCGGTTAAATTCAATAGCTAGAGGTCATTGTATGTGCACTAAAGGAGTTGTAGTGACAGAAAAAAAAAAAGAAGATAGATTATTAAAAGATCTAAATATAAATTTCCTGCTTTTAATGATTAAAATGTTAATTTTAGAGAATTGAGTGGAATAGCTTTCCCCATATATTGTTTCTTAAATTGTAACTGTTTTGCATTGCTCATTAAAAAATGAACCAAAATATTTTTTTGTTACTGAATTAAACATAAAAAATCTAATATGCTGCATATAATAGAGAGAAATCTATTACAAAATAACTAATTTATTACTCACCTCCCCCTGTTACTGATAACTTGATCATTTCAATTCCTTGCTTAATGATTTTTTTCATTCATTGTTGAGTTAGAGATAACATGTTTGGGCAACTAATCCTTAATATGGAAGAAAAAATTGTCTAAATATGTCCAAAGTGATTGGAAAATTATAAAATTATCTAAATATTTTCAAAGTAATAGCAACAACATTATCTATTTTAGAGATGATAAGATGGAAACAATAAATATGAGAGCTTAAGTAATTATTGATATGAAATTCAGGCCTACATTTTAAAATTTTTATGACTATGTAGCATAAAAATATAAGTATTTAAACAATTAGATGTGTGTATATTGTTCGTGTTTATTTATTTTAATTTATACTGTTGTCCAGATGTGAACATTAATATTTGAATAAGACTGTCCTCTAGATTACACAGATAATAATCTGAATCCAATTATTTTTGTTTCAAGAAGCAACGTGTTTAATAGGAAGAGGTTTTAATTTGATTCTTGTATGCTTCAGTTTCATTACACATTCTACCCTTTGTCATGGCCATTTGCCTTCTGAATGAACATCATATTTCCGAGAGACATTAATAGAGAAAAGAGATAAATTAATGTAGACAACTAGCCTAATCAAAGGTTATTTTTTTCTGAAAATTATTAGTAAGTAAATGAGGAAAAAATCCAAGGATGTCTAATATAAAGTGTTGTAGAATGTGAAAAATGCAAATACTGAGGGAAGTTGGAATAGCATAACCTTAAAATGTTTACATACTTGCTGGATACTGCATTAGTCCTCCGAAGTGGTTTCTGTCCTTGCTAGTTAAGGAAAGGATAGTCAACAGTTTATGAAAACTTTATCCTCCTTTTCTCTGGTATGGATTTGTTCTTAGGAACAAGTTACTCAATTTTGTATTATGTTTCCCCACACTCTTGTTTCTTTCTAGGTTCTCCTGTGGAAAGTGAGCACTGAGTTGAGCCCAAAATGGAAAAAGCTGTGATCCCGAATCACCATATCGATAAAAAACATCTATTCTTTTGTTGTTAACCAAACCATGTATTACCTTTGTTACTTATTAATTTATTGCCTTTATGTTTTCCAGATGAGATAAACTTTCCCCCCAGGAGACATTAATAATGTTTCTGGTTTTCATGTTTGGTTTTCTCCCTTTCATAGGGAGGGGAATTCTAGTATCTAGTGGGTGGATCCAGGGTTTTGTTAACATGCTGTAATACTCAGGACATGCCCTCCAACACTAAATAATTATCTGGCTCTAAATATCAATAAAGCTAACACTGAGGGACTCTGCTTTATAATTTTTTATTTTGTATATATTCTATCTTTTCTTAAGTGTCTAGGCTCTATGAAAAAAGATATCTCTTGTATCTTTGGTGCCTAGAACAGCGCCTGGCATACAACAGAAGGTCTTAAGCTAGTAGCTATGAGTTTGTAGATAATGAATAAATGACAAATTGTAAAAGTCACATATACATATTCCTAGATAATTTCACTTTTTCTCACAGACTGATAGTTCCAGTGGTATTACAAGTAAATCTAGACAAAATGTTATATGTAGAAAATCCCTCAAGAATAAATACTATTGCTTTTATATTTTTTCAAAGGAAATATTTTAAAATTATGATATTTATGACAAAATGCCAATAAGCAAAAAAGCTGTATTTGTGACAGATAAGAAACCACAGAAGAAGTTTTGCTTCAGATATTTCTGTGCTTCACTAAAGTTTTATCCCTTTTCTGAAGGCTTGTCCAAATGACATTTTCTCTTTCTTCTCTGATGTCATCTAACACTTGATCACTGTGTCCCATGTTATTCCTTAGTAGTACTGAGATATTTCCGTTTTTAAAGAACAGCAGCAATTTTTCTGTTTTAACACAAATACACATTGTCAGACTAGTGATAGAAATTTTCAATTGAATGCACTGCAGATAATATATCAACAGCTTATAAGAGCAGGAATCATTTTAATTTTTCATAAAGGACATGAACTTTAAATTTAATCATGCCTTAGAATTACACTTAGGCTTGCAAACTTTATGTGAACATCCTATTTCAACTGCATTCAGTATTTTTAATTCACAATTAATTGATTTGTCATCTTCATTGGGAATAGAGCATGAGAGAAAATAGATGTATTGCCATAAAACCAAATAAGTGTAAGAGAACATATTAAAAAGCTTGATTATCTTGAATTAATTGCTTTAATTTTCCAGGAAAAAAGCTTTATTAAAATTAAAATAAAATTTTTGACAGATTAGAAACTGCTTTGACAATAAAATAAAGTTTAAATTCTGTTGTTTGATTTTTACCTACGAGCACATTTCTAATCTTTGTTTTGTTTTTCTCATGGTATTTTATGTATTATGCTGTAGCTATTATTTTATATATTTGTTTGCTTAACAATGAATTATTATTTATTTTTATTTAATTTTTAATTTTTTTGTTTTTTTTTTGGAGACAGAGTCCTGCTCTGTTTCCCAGGCTGGAGTGCAGTGGCACAATCTCAGCTCACTGCAACCGCTGCCTCCCAGCTTCAAGCAATTCTCCTCCCTCAGCCTACCAAGTAGCTAGGACTACAGACACACACTACCACATCCACTGATTTTTGTATTTTTAGTAGAGATGGGGTTTTATCATCTTGCCTAGGCTGGTTTGAACTACTCCCAAAATGCTGAGATTACAGGCATGAGCCACTGCACCCAGCTGACTTATTTTAAAATTGTTTTGTCAAATCCCTGTGACAAATTCTTGGCAAGGTGACAGGATTCAACCAAAGAAATGACACAAGCTCTCTGTAAACAGGAGCTTAGTTGAAAAGAGGAAAGCAAACACATATGAAAAAGTAGGACAGATGTAAATTTTTCAATAAGTACATATTTACTTTCAAGCCTGATCTTATGAATAAATTATCATTAATTAGCATTTTCTATAAAAGAAAATTAATGGAATTAAATAGTAGTCTTTCTAAATGTTTTTATCCTAATTCCTGTTGTTTATGTGTCTTAGAATTACTCAACAAATACAGTTTAATTTTAATTTCTGGTCTTTGCTTACGATCTGAATTCAGGCACACCTCTCATACCTGTTGTCAATCCCAACTTTCATTGACTAATTCCTGTATCTGCTCCTGCATTGGAACTTTCAATTCTATTTTAGATTACATAATCTTAATGGGAAATTTTAAAACAGAAGAAAAGTAATATTCCTTGGGTCAAGTCGGAACAAATAATTAAATATTTAAGAATGAATGTATAGCTACTTGGAAATACTATGTTGTAAAATCAGTTTTTGAAAAATGTAATTATTACTGTGATTAAAATTTATATGAAGGAAACTAATATCCAACAGCTTAGCTCAATGAGAAGGAAATGTAAAATAAAATGTGTGAAAGACCACTTAGAGTCTTCAAATCAAAAATCATTTAATATTTCAAAATACTCCTTTAAAGCTGTATGAAAAGCATAGATACACTCTCTATATATATATATACACACACACACATATATATACACACACACATATATATACACACACACACATATATATACATACAGTTGACTAAATTTAGAATAATAAATAAAAGAATGTAATAGGAATATCAACAAAAGTCAAAATTAGTTTATGTCTCATAGTCAGATAACTGCTTAGTTGTGTATCAGGAGAGAAGCTGTAGCATATAAGACATAGAAAAGAATCCCAAAAATATTTTTTTTCTTTTTTTGTAACACCGACAGGTCATAGAGAGAAATTTTGTTATCCCAGTATTATGAAAGCATATATAGATATCAGGAAACTTAAATATGTTTTATTATTTTCTAGCTTTGCAAATATTTCTGTTTCTATTAGATATCCTGAGTAAATGCTAACCAGGATGTAAAACTGGTAATAGAGAACTATAAAGAAGAATGCATGAAATTTATTATCAACTCATACCTCAGTTTTGACCTGCTTTATTTAATTCAGTATTCTTAGTTCTTAAAATTTTGCCAATTACATTAGCTATCATCATCCAACTTTGACTTTTTAAAAATAATTTCAACTTTTATTTTACATTCAAGGGGTACATGTGGCAGGTTTCTTACACGGGCACATTATGTGATGCAGAGGTTTAGGGTATGATTGATCCCATCACCTCAGTAGTGAGCATAATACCCAACAGTTTTTTGACCCTTGTTCCTCTCCCTTCCCCTCTAGTACTCCCCAGCGTCTATTGTTGCTGTCTGTAGGTCTGTGAATACTCAGTACTTATCTCCTACTTGTAAGTGACAACATGTAGTATTTGGATTACTATTCCTGCATTAATTTGCTTAAGATAATGGCCTCCATCTGCATTCATGTTGCTGTAAAAGACATGATTTCATTGTTTTTTAGGGCACACAACTCTGATTTTTCTAAAACCATGTGCACTGGACTATTTTAATATCAACTAGGTTACTAAATTCTATGTTCCCAGTATCCTATTCTAGAATAGAGTTGGTCAAAAGTGAAAGTATGCAAGATTTACGAGGCGGAAGTAAAGAAGCAATCATTTTTCTCTAAAGGTTTTTGTTGGCTAGAGGAAATAAAAGGCCGATAGAGATAGCCTAGTGGAGGGTACTTTGCTTCTGCTCCTTCCTGCATTTTAACATGCTCTTTTTACTAAGTACTGGTTCTGCTAATATAATATTCACCATTGGGTAAAATCCACATCTGTTTGCAAATTCAGAAAGGCAGTAGCCACAGAGAACTGACATTATGCCACATACTTTAGTACAATGCTATTGTCAGAATTATTTTCCAGCAGCTAGAAAATATAGCTTCTAGTGTCCCTGAAAATCCCAGTTCTATCACCTATACCAGGATTTGTTACTGAACTTTGATCTTTCTAACCCCCTTTCTAGACCTTTACTTTTCTACCTCTTCCATAATTTTGTAATGTGAAAATCCTTATTCTATAATATCTATAGTGATCCATGCTCTGCTAATTGAACTCTGACTGCTAATGGAAGTAAACATAAAATTCTGTTACATTCTATTGTTTACAGCTTTTTATCCTATCATAATTACTTTTTTGCCTTCTTTGATGTCTTAATTCAGTTGTTCTACTAAAATAGCTTTATTTAGCCTAAATAGAGTTGGAAAAGTAAAACCATCAATATGTCTCTGATTTCCCAATCAAGCTACTTATTAGAACCACCTGGGTAACTTCCTAAAAAATATAGACAATTGGGACTCCATTCCAGACCCTTAAAATTAGAATAATTTGATGTAGATTACAATATATATTATTAAAATTTAGCAGTAAGTCTAAAAGATCAGCCATATGTAGAAATCCTGATGATATGAAATTGCAATTATATTGATGTTAAAAGATAGTAATAGGGATTTAATATGAAACTTGAGATTGTTTTCTAATCTCTCTAAATTTTAGTTTTATCATGTTAAAATAAAAATAATAACACTATCTATTGCAGTAGGAATGGAGCAGATTACAATGTAACATTTGCTTTGCCTATCAGAGTAATTGTTACAGTTAACTAAAGACTATTAAAAACCCAATAACAATTATCAGCCATACTGGGATAATAGTATCAGTCTGAAACAAGTGAGCAGTTAGTCCTACAACTTGAATACCTCCAATTTATCCCACTGTTGCCACCTATTAAAACAAACAATGTCATATTTTTCTTGTATCTTCCCACAAAAGTATGTTATCCTAGTAATCCTATGTTACCCGTGCTAAAAATTTTGAAACCGTCTTTAAATTTTTTCTCACTCTTCTAAGTATTTGTTTTCAGTGCCAGAGTGTATCAGTGACAAAATGAAAAACATACATGTTTGCATGGAACTTACATTTTAGTAGGGAAAGAAGAAAAGTAAAATAATTGAGAAAAATATATTCAAAAGTGATCATTGCAAGGGGAAAAATAAAGCAAGACGTATAGAGGAAATGCCAGCTTTGCCAAGAACACAGAAAAAAGGAAAAAAAAATGGCTTCATATTGTATCTAGGTAATAGGATCATGAAAAATATTATTAGAAGTTTTTATAATTGATATATGCAGAAGAGTTCATATTACCACTTTGTTACATTACAGTGCTGATTTCTTTTAGAAAAATGTTATTAAAATATGAAAATTGAACTAAACATAATTTTTTAAATATAAAATATTATATTTCACAAGAAATTCTGTATAGAGTTACACAAATAAATCATTTAACAGAGGCTAATGACAACAACTAAACTCATTGCTTCCTTCTTAAATTGTAAAACCAACAACATTGAAATAATGTTCATGCATATTACTCATTATGTTGTTGTCAACCTGGTAAATAAAATGAGGTAATTTATAGAAAGCAATTTAAAAAATTACAATTACATTCATGCAATCTGAAAATTCTGCTCCAGATTATGGATGTAGGCATTTTTCAGCATTGAATTAAGATTCAAAAAGCATATTGTTAAAACAACTGTATTTTAACACTCCATATCTGTCTAACCACTTTCTAAAAATGAAAAAGACAGTAAAATGAATAGTATGAATCAAGAATACAACTTAATCACTGATCCTGATATAAAAAATTAATTACCAAACAAGGAATAAAAAGTACTTTGTCTGATTTGATAAAGTATGTCAACAATAAAAAAAAAAATACAGAAAATGACCTACTTAATGGTGATGTGCCAGACAGAACTTACATTTTATGATTAGAAATTGTACAAGAGGGCTTATTTATCACCACTTCTATTCAATGATGTACTTGAAGTTCTATATTCATGTAAAGGAAAAAGATATTTTGGGAAATGGAAAGAATAAATAAAACAATATTCTCCAATCGCATAACTGTGAAAGCAGGACACCTAGAAATACAAATAAATTATTGGCATTTTTATGTTAGTAAATTTAGTAGGATCACCAGATATAAGGCCAACATATAAAAATGTGCATATTATGTGCCCTAAAAATAAATAGAAAGAAATTAGGAAAATACAACCACTTAAAGTAACATCTAAAAGCATCATTTACATAGAAAAACTGTATTCAGAAAAACATAAAGTATTACTAAGCAATGTTAATGGCCTAAATACATTTAAAGATGCATCATGTTTATGAGTTGATCAGCTCAATGTTGTAAAGATATCATTATCTTTAAAAATTTTTTCAAAGTTAGCATAATCCCAAACAAAACCTCATTGTTTGCATTCGGTTTTTTTTTTTGTTTGTTTGGCTATTAGCAGGCTCACTCTGAAATTTATTTAGGGATTTAAAGAATAACCAAAACAATCTTGAAAGAAAATAATGGGACAAGCGGAGTTTGCTTTCTTAATTGTAAAGACTTATGAAGCCATATTAAGTTGCTGTGTTATGAGTACCAGGATTGAAGAGTAGATCAGTGGCAAAGAATAATGAGCTTAAAAACAGACAGCCATATATAAGACAATTGATTTTTGACAGAAGTAGTACAGTAATGAAGAAAGTTAGTCATCTAATAAATTTCAATAAACGTTATATGAAAAACAAATGGCATTTGACACTCCACATCATACACAAATCAATTCCCAGTCCAATATATGTGTAAATTTGAAGGCTAAACCAATAAAGATTATAGAAGGTGTTAGAGGAAATACAGTCATTTTTGGGGGGTAAGCAAACATTTCTTGAACAGTATACAAACACATGCATATGTAAACAGCTGTAAAGAAATAGGCTAATAAATTAGACTACATTAAAATGAACTACTTTTTATCAGAACAGTGAAAAAAAAAAATTAGAAGGGAGAATAACTACAACTCATACAACCAAAAGTTTCCATATCCATAAAATAAGGACTTTTATTAATTTTTTTCTATATTAATTTTTTCCTATATTTTCAAATGAGAATTATCAAAAAAATATATAACAGACATGTTGGCATTTTACAAAAGACAACAATATCCAAATAATTCATAAGTATGAAAAGCTAGTAAGCCCATTAATATTAAAGCTATATTTCATATCAAAAACCTAAAATAGCAGTGCAATTCACTCATCAGAATGGTAGCCATTAAAATGATAGGTAATACCTAGTCTTGATGAGTCTGTGAAGTGAATGAAGCTTTCTAGTGTATGGGGAAACGAGTACTTTGGAACACAGATTGTCATTCTTCTGAATTTGGATACAGTTTGAAAGACAGTAGTTGTTGAATGAATGAATGAAAGTCACATCACATTTCACTATTTAAGTGCCTAATACAGTGGTACCCAGCCTTATTGGCACCAGGTACCAGTTTCATGGAAGACAATTTTTCCATTGAGGAGGGGATGAGGAAATGGTTTTGAGATGGATGTGTTACAATTCAGATCATCAGGCATCAGATTCTCATAAGGAGAACACAACCTAGATTTCTGGCATGTGCAATTCACAATAGGGTTTCCACTCCTGTGAGAATCTAATGCTGCTGCTGAGCTGACAGGGGGTGGAGCTCAGGTGGTAATGCTGGCCCTGTTGACCACTCATCTGCTGCTGTGTGCTCCACTTCCAAGGAGGGTTGGGGACCCCTGCTCTACATTAGCCATCAGGAAAATGGAAGTAAATACCATCAGAGAAACCACTAAGCAAGTGCTTTTGTTGTTGTTTTGATACAGAGTCTTACTTTGTCACCCAAGCTGGAATGCAGTGATATGATTTTTGCTCACTGCAACCTCCACCTCCCAACTTCAAGTGATTCTCATACCTCAGTCTCCTGAGTAGCTGTAATCACAGGCATGGGCCACCATGCACCAATTTTATTCTTTAAATTAAAAAAAAATTATTTAAAAAATAAGTTTTTGTATTTTCTGTACAGATGGAGTTTCACCATGTTGGCCGGACTGGTCTTGAGCTTCTGACCTCAAGTGATCCACCCGCCTTGGCCTCCCAAAGTTCTGGGATTATAGGCATGAGCCACCGTGCCCTACCAGCAAATGCTTTTAATTCCTATATACGTATAATCTAAACAACAACAACACAGAAGCAAAACAAAACAATAATCCTAAATGGAAACGATGGGAGGAGAAGAGGAGTAATACAGATAACTTGTTTTTCTTAAGAAAAGTTATCTTGTTGGTCACAGTGAATATTGCTTTTTTTTACTTCATTTTTTAGTGGTATTACTTTTGCTAATTTTGAAAAAAAAAAAACATTAGCAGAACTGTCAATAATGTTGACAGTATAAAATGAAATAAACTGCTTACATTTTATATTTTTAAATAATACAGAGGGAAGGAACAATAATTCAATAATTGTGGTAAGAAGGATTATATAGAAAGTGATGTGGAAAATTCTTCCAGATTTATGTTAATAATGCTGTCTATATACTCTCCTAGAGGAAAATGAAAATTAACTAAATGCTTTCATGCAGAGAGCAGTAAAACTTTTATTGTCTATTCTATCTTTTAACAATATTCATGGCTTTCTATCCAGGCTTCATGAAGCAAGAGCTTCCTCCGTGTTTCTATAAAGTCATTGGCAAATCATTCCTGGGAAGAGACAGGGATCATTGTTTATTAAAAACCAATTGCTTTTTGCAAAGTTCTGCATCTTCATCTTAGTTAATCTTCTCACCAATCTTGCAAGATAGATTTATTACATCCATTTTGTAAATAGACAGGGTATATTATTTGCCAAAGTTAAAACAGAAAATGATTGGCAGAGTCTGTAGGTTAACCCAAGCTTATATGACTCTATTTCAAAAGTTCTTTCTGCTCTGCCACACAGCTAGTTAAATAATACATAGAAATAAATGGTGTCAAGTGTAGGAGAGGGAGAGCAGGAGGAACTTAGAGATAATATAACCTCTGCGGAATAATTGGATGGCCTTGAAGGAAAGGTAAATTTTAAACTTGATATGGAAGGAAAAGATTATGAAAAGTGGGGCATTAACATATTCTTTAGGGCATTCACCCTTCTAGATTATGCACTCAAACTTGTAATATAATTTTTATAGCATAATTAACAGGTATATTCAAGTTACGGAAAGTTACCCTTATAGAAAAATATATTGCTTAGCTCCTAATAGGTCCTGGGAACCTCAAGTTTATGGTTAAGATTTTTGTTAAAATTAAACCCCAAAAAGTGGTTTAAAGGCAAATTTAAGGGAACATCACTGCAACTACATCAATTTGTGTTAACACAGCAGTATTCATTGTTAGACACCAGATAATTACATCCCTGATGTTTATAGATGTAGAGAGGCGTATTGTCTCTCAAGCAAAATGTATAAGTTGATATAATTCAATAATAAAAACTTGCAAATAAAATCAAATCTGGACTTAGAGAAACAGAATGCATCTGAAAGAATTATTGCAATATGGAGAAAGAGACTGTTATAGTAAGGGAAGGGAGACTGTTGTAACAGGGAGATGGACAAGCATCTTAAAAGCCAGGAACAAAAGGAATTTTCTATTACAGGAAGGGACACATGAAGCTAGAAAGAATGGAATTTAAAAAGAAGACGGCACGACCCAAGGACAGTTCATCAGTAAATGTCACAGTTTTCCTCTGTTTCTTTTGTTTCATAAAAAATTAATAAATGAAACAGGTATACAATTTAAGGCTGATGTTCTTTATAACTTGTTTAAAAAAGAGGTAGTCATTATTGAAGTTTTTCAAATGTTTAAACATACAAATTTAAATATGTTACCTAAAACATACATTCACATTCCAAAGAAGTCTATTGCATCCTAGAGCTCTAAAAAGTAATTTAGCCAAAGCCAACTCTTTTTAACCATTTTGTGAGATTTATGCTGAGAAGAAATGCTTTTCTTTATTTTCCTTTTTATGGAGAACATAACAAGCAGAGGTAGCAATCCTAGTCTCTGATAAAATAGACTTTAAACCAACAAAAATCAAAAGAGACAAAGAAGGACATTACATAATGGTAAATGTATCAGCAAAACAAGAAGAGCTAACTATCCTAAATATATATGCACTCAATACAGTAGCACCCAGATACATAAAGCAAGTCCTTAAGGCCCTACAAAGAGACTTAGACTCCCACACAATAATAGTGGGAGACTTTAATACTCCACTGTCAGTATTAGACAGATCAATGAGACAGAAAATCAACAGGGACATCCAGGACTTAAACACAGATCTGGACCAAGCGAACGTAATAGATATTTATAGAACTCAACCCGCAAATCCACAGAATATACATTCTTCTCAGCACCACAACACACTCACTTTAAAATTGACCCCATAATTGGGAGTAAATCCCTCCTCAGCAAATGCAAAAGAACAGAAATCATAACAAACAGTCTCTCAGACCACAGTGCAATCAAATTAGAACTCAGGATTAAGAAACTAATTCAAAACCACGCAACTTCCTGGAAACTGAACAATTGGCTTCTGAATGTCGACTGGATAAGCAATGAAATGAAGTCAGAAATAAAGATGTTCTTTGAAACCAACGAGAATGAAGACACAACATACCAGAATCTCTGGGACATACCTAAAGTAGTATCTAGAGGGAAATTCATAGCAATAAATGCCCATATGAGTAGCAAGGAAACATTTAAAATCGACACCCTATCATAAAAATTGAGAGTTAGAGGACCAAGATCAAAAAAATTAAGCTAGCAGAAGACAAGAAATAACTAAGATCAGAGCAGAACTGAAAGAGATAGAGAAAAAAAAAATTCCTTTAAAAAATCACTAAATCCAGAAGCTGATTTTTTGAAAAGATCAACAAAACACACTGCTAGCCCAACTAATAAAAAAGAAAAGAGAGAAGAATCAAATACATGCAATAACAAATGATAAAGGGCACATCACCACCAACTCCACAGAAATACAAACTACCATAAGAGATTACTACAAACAACACTATGTACACAAACCAGTAAATCCGGAAGAAATGGATAAATTCCTGTACACTTTCACTCTCCCAAGACTAAACCAGGAAGAAGTTGAAACCCTGAATAGACAAATAACAACAGCTGAAGTTGAGGCAGCAATTAATAGGCTACCAACCAAAAAAAGTCCAAGTCCAGAGGGCTTTACAGCCAAATTCTACCAGACGTACAAAAAGGAGCTGGTACCATTCCTTCTGAAACTATTCCAAACAATACAAAAAGAGGGAATGCTCTTCAAATCATTTTATGAAACCAAAATCATCCTGATACCAAAACCGGGCAGAGACTGAACTAAAAAAGAAAACTTCAGGCCAATATCCATGATGAACATCGATGCAAAAATCTTCAATAAAATACTGGCAAAGCAAATTCAACAGCAAATCAAAAAGCTTATTCATCACAATCAAGCAGGCTTCATCCCAGGGATGCAAGGCTGATTCAATATACACAAGTTTATAAACACAATCTGTCACATAAATGGAACCAAAGACAAAAACCACATGATTATCTCAATAAATGCAGAGAGGGCCTTTCACAAAATTCAACAGCCCTTTACTCTAAAAACCCTCAATAAACTAGGTACATATCACAAAATAATAAAAGCTATTTATGACAAACCCACAGCCAATATCATACTGAATGGGCAACACTGGGAGCATTCCCTTTGGCATCTGGCACAAGACAAGGATGCCTTCTCTCACCACTCCTATTCAATATAGTATTGGAAGATCTAGCCAGAGCAATCAGGCAAGAAAAGAAATAAAGTGTATTGAATTAGGAAAAGAGGAAGCCAAATTGTCTCTATTTGCAGATGACAAGATTGTATATTTAGAAGATTCCATCGTCTCAGCCCAAAATTTCCTGAAACTAATAAACAACGTCAGCAAAGTCTCAGGATACAAAATCAGTGTGCAGAATCACAAGCATTCCTATACACCAATAACAGACAGAGATCCAAATCAAGAGTGAACACCCATTTACAATTGCTACAAAGAGAATTAAGTACCTAGAAATACAACTAAAAAAGGATGTAAAGGATCTCTTTAAGGAGAACTATAAACCATTGCTCAACAAAATAAGAGAGGACACAAAGGGACAGATGGAAAAATATTCCATGCTCATGGTTGGGAAGAATCAATATAATGAAAATGGCTATACTGCCCCAAGTAATTTATAGATTCCATGCTATACCCATCAAGCTTCCAATGACCTTCTTCACAGAACTGGAAAAAACCACTTTAATCTTCATATGGAACCAAAAGGGATCCTCCATAGCCAAAACAATACTAAGCAAAAAGAACAAAGCTGGAGACATCACGCTGCCTGACTTCAAACTGTATTACAAGGCCACAGTAATCAAAATATCATGGTACTGGTACCTACACAGAGATATAGATCATGGAACAGAACAGATGCCTTGGAGGCAATGCCACACATCTACCACCATCTGATCTTTGACAAAGCTGACAAAAACAAGCAATGGGGAAAGGATTCCCTGTTTAATAAATGGTGTTGGGAAAACTGGCTAGCAATGTGCAGAAAGCAGAAACTGGACCCCTTCCTGACACCTTACATTAAAATTAACTCCAGATGGATTAAAGATCTAATCATAAGACCTAACACCATAAAAACCCCAGAAGAAAACCTAGGCAAAACCATTCAGGACATAGGCATACGCAAGTACTTCATGACTAAAACACCAAAAGCAATGGCAACAAAAGTCAAAATAGACAAATGGGATCTAATTAAACTCCAGAGCTTCTGTACAGCAAAGGAAACAATCACTAGAGTGAACCAGAAACCAACAGAATGGCAAAAAATTTTTGCAATCTACTCATCTGACAAAGGGCTAATATCCAGAATCTACAAAGCACTAAAACATATTTACAAGAAAAAAAAAACCCATCCAAAAGTGGGTGAAATATATGAACAGACACTTTACAAAAGAAGACATATATGAGACCAACAAACATATGATAAAATTCTCATAATCACTGGTCATTAGAGATATGCAAATCAAAACCACATTGAGATACCATCTTACTCCAGTTAGAATGGAGATTGTTAAAAAATAAGGAGACAACAGATGCTGGAGATGATATGGAGAAATAGGAATACTTTTACACTGTTGGTGGGAGTGTAAATTAGTTCAACCATTGTGGAAGATGGTGTGGCAATTCCTCAAGGATCTAGAAATAGAAATTCCAATTGACCCAACAATCCCATTACTGGTTATATACCCAAAGAATTATAAATTGTTCTCTTATAAAGACACATGCACGTGTATGTTCTTTGAGGCACTGCTTACAATAGCAAAGTCTTGGAACCAAACTAAATGTCCATCAGCAATAGACTGGATAAAGAAAATGTGGCACATATATACCATGGAATTCTATGCAGCCAGAAAAAACGATGAATTTGTGTCCTTCATAGGGACATGGATGAATCTGGAAATCATCATTCTCAGCAAACTGACACAAGAACAGAAAACCAAAAACTGCATGTTCTCCCTCATAGGAAGGTGTTGAATAATGAGAACACGTGGACACAGGGAGGGGAGCATCCCACACTGTGGTCAGTTAGCGGGTAGGGGAGGGACAGTGTGGGGTGGGGAGGGTGGGGAGGGATAACATGGGGAGAAATACCAGATATATGTGATAGGGGAATGAAGGTAACAAACCACCTTGCCATGTATGTACCTATGCAACAATCCTGAATGATCTGCACATGTACCCCAGAACCTAAAGTACAATAAAAAATCAATCAATCAATCAATCAAGTAAAATGCATTTTTATTTATACCAATTATATTTTACAACAATAACATATAACCTCACACCAGATTTTAAAATCTAGTTAACTGATAAAAATTAGTAATTACATTGTTGACAATATGCTATTTCAGGGGTAGTTATCATTGCTTTTTTTCTCACTTTAAGTTTACAATAATTTTATTTGACAGCTTAAAAAAACCCTAAATTCTAGAGAGGTCATGAAGCCAATCAAAATCATATAGCAAAAGGAGAAGTTAAAATTTAAATCAAGAAAAGTCTGACCAGAAAAATTAGCCTTTTATCAATCAAACTTAAATTCTATGTCTGTGCATTAGGAGAAATATCTGATGTAGATGACAGGGTGATGAATGCAGCAAATCACCATGGCACGTGTATAACCATGTAACAAACCTGCACATTCTATGTCTATGTCTATTAATGGTAATTAATTTTCTGCTATTCTCAAAGAAGAACAAAAATAGATTTGGGTTAACAAAATTCTATCAAAACAGGTTTTTTTACCAACTTCTATTTAAGATTCAGTGGGTAAATGTGCAGGTTTGTAACCTGAGTATATTGTATGATGCTGATGTATGGGATATGAATGATCCCATCACCCCAGTACTGAGCATAGTACCCAACAGTTAGTTTCTCAGTTCTTGTACCATTCCCTCTCTCCCCACGCTAGGAGTACCTAGTACAGCAACAGGGATGCAGCTGGAGGCCATTATTCTAGGCAAACTAATGCAATTATAAGTGGAAGCTAAATATTGGGAACTCATGGACATAAAGATAACAAAGTAGGTTTTAATTTATTGTCATAATCACAGATATTACTTTTTCATTGTATGGATAAGTTTAAAAGATTAAAATAATGTAAGGACTTATTCAACTTTCCAATTTGTAAAGCAGTATGTAACAACCCTAGATAGAAGCTTATGACATGTAATTTAGCACTAATACCACAGTGTTAATTTAAAATTGGACTTGCCTTAGGCATGGCTCACCTGGATTCACAAAGATTATTTTTCAGAAAGAATCTTTTGTAGAAATGTTATTTCCCATTCTGCACCAAGCATTTAATATATGGAAATTTTTAAAGATTCATTAACTTTACAGGTAATAATCAATAACCTATTATGTGTATGATACTTCATATCATTTTTACCATGTAACCAAACTAGGTATAAAAGCGAATAATAGTTTACCCAATATATCACAGATCACTGAGGATCAGAGGCACTAAGCAAAATATCCATTATCTTGAGTTAAACGTTATTGAATAGATATATATTTTTAATTAAAAAAAAATTGTAGAGGCAGGGTCTAACTATGTTGACCAGGCTGTTCTCTAACTCCTGGGCTCAGGTAATTCTCACATTTTGGCCTTCCAAAGTGCTGGGATTACAGGTGTGAGCCGCCACATTTGGCCTATTGAGTGCCAAATGTGGCAGCTCACATTTCTTTAACCCGTTTCTTCTAAGTGTTAAAGCAAAATCTCTCATATCAGACTGTATCCTAGAAAAGTTTGCAGGCAGGAAGACCAATCAAGAGGTTGTGTGGTAGTCTAGGTGAGAGGGAGTAGTATTCTGATCATGCATATTAACCAGGAGTAACATTTAGGACATAAAAGCACAAAAGCTTGTAAAAACAGATGTGAGGATTAAGAGACAGACAGCAGTAAAGGATTTGCTAGAGGTGAAATCGATTGGATAGTAGTGCTGACAAATTACAAAAAGCATGACACAAGAAAGAAAATGTATAAAGAAAGCATGAGTTCAGGTTTTTACATGTTACAAGTTTGGGAAGGTTTCCATGCCTTTGATAATCATGGAAGTGAATTGGAAGGATATATTTTAACAGCATGTCTTAACAGCAGGGAGAGTAGAGGGATCTCAAAAAGAAGAAGTGGTCCAAAGTCAAATAAAGCCAAATATTTAGGCTTAAAATATCTTTGAGATTTGTCTTTCACTCTTTTGGTAAATATATACTCCCTCAGTATATATTGCACTAGTAGTACCCAGTAGCAAACATAACAAATATACATTTTTAAAAATGTAGATTACAATCTATTGGGAAAGAAAATCATAAAAAGAAATCCCAAATTATTATGAATGGTAATTTAGAAAAGTAGCAGTGGAAACTGAGAATAAGAGAAGTTTTATGATGGATATTTGAAAGTTAAGATAGGCCCATCTGAGTAAATGACATTTAAATTGAGATCTAAAATGTGCCATCTTAAAAGTGACTCTAGGGAGTATATGTTCAAGGAGACATGGGTATCAAATTCAGACTCCAGTGGGTTGAAAAATTAATGTTACATGAAAAATTCAATTCAATTCAAAGAACATTGAAAATAGAAATAAGCAAAACTTGATAAAGGTGATCTGGAATATCAGTGGGGGCTTATTTCACCTTGCCATCATTGAGAAAATGAGATTAGGTTAAAAATGTAAACAAAATAAGGGACTTAGCTTAGTGGAAACATTGAAAGAATCCTCTAAGAAATGGAAATATCATGAAACTAAGCTGTTAATTAGAAGCATGTGTTGGAAAAACAGTACAGAAGGAGAAAAGTAAAAGCAGATAAGGTCAAAGAGCCAATGAGGTGAGGAGGAGTTTGGAAATAAGACAGGGCTTTATAAGTTATTGTTAAGACTCTGAATTTTACTTTGGGGGAATGAGTAACTTTGCAGATTTTCAACATGAGTGGTATAATCTAATTTACATTAGAAGGATCATCTTGGGCTGCTATTCTGGGTATACACTGTAGACATGGAAAGGGAAAGTTTAGAAATAAGGAGACCTCTTACGAAGTTATTACCTCTGGGTAAGAAATGATAGAACTTATTTCAGAAAAATAGCAGTAGAGACAGTTAAGAAATAATTGCATTCTGTTCATATTTTCAAGGCAGCACCAACAAAATTTTCTTATGTAGACAACATAAAGGATTTGAGAAAGATAATAATTAAAAATAATTTCAAAATTTTAGAATCATACAATGAGAAGAATATAGTTTCCACTAAGTTAAACATAGGTAAAGAAGTTAGAATTCAGATATAAACAGGTTGTGCTTAAGACACCTATTAAACAAACGTTTAATATACATAGTTGGAGTTTTGAAGAGAGGTTTAGGTTGGAAAAAAAATTGGACGTGCTAAACAGAGAGTTGTCACTTAAAGGCATGAAACAAGATGAAATCATCTAAGGAGAATATGTGGCTGGAAAAGAGAGAGGGAAAAAAAAAATAAGGTGGAAATCTGAAATTTTCCCAACCCTCAGAGATTACCAAGTCGACTGAGAATAAGTAACCATTGATGTCACAGAAAAAGCAACAACAGAAACACAAAAGGAAGTCTACTTAGGAGAAGAACATAACACTTTGCCAAATGCTGCTTATACCTCTAGTGAGATAATGACCAAAAATTAAGCTTTCAATTATGCCCCATGGAAGTCACTTGTGATCGCTATAGGAGAAATTTTAGTGTAGTGATGGAAGAAAAATCTTGGCTGGGTAGATTTGAGAGAAAATGGGATAAAATCAATTGGAGACAGTGAGTTTAGGAAAATGTGTCAAGGTTATCAAATAATAGGACAATAACTATCAGAGGAAGTTAAGTCATCAATATTTATGTTTATTTCTAAAGATGGAAATAATTGTGCTATGTTGGATCATATTCAATGATCCAACAGGTATTAGAAAACTGCAGTTGTATGAACTGAAAAGGAGAATTATTAGATGCATGTCTATAATAAATTCAGAGGAAGGAATCTAGTGATCAAGTGGAGGGTCTGGCTTTTAAAAGGACCACATACACTTTATTTAGTTTACATACTGGAAATTAAATGGTGTGAAAGCTGAGTAAAGTATGAAGATGGATATGCTGGTAGGAAGAAGTGAAGGCAGTGAGTATATAGAAAAAAGATCAACAATCTATTGCCCAGATGCAAAAACCATCCTATAACTTTTGTAAATAAACTATTATTGGAACAGAGCCAAGCGTGTTCATTTCTGTAATGATTAGTGATGCTGGGCATTTTTCATATGCTTGCTGGCCATATGCATGTCTTCTTTTAAAAACTGTCTATTCATGTCCTATGCCACCTTTTTAATGAGGTTAGTTGTTTTTTGCTTGTGAATTTGTTTCACTTCCCTATATATTCTGGATATTGGACCTTTGTTTAATGCATACTTTGGAAATACTTTCTCCCATTCTGTAGGTTGTTTATTTACTCTGCTGATAGTTTATTTTGTTGTGCAGAAGCTCTTTAGTTTAATTATTTACCATTTTGTCAATTTTTGTTTTCATTGCAATTGCTTCTGGTATCTTCACCATGAAATCTTTACAGGGTTCCTATGTCCAAAATGGTATTTCCTAGGTTATCTTCCAGAATTTCGATAGTTTTAGGGTTAACATTTAAGTCAATCAATCTTGAGTTGATTTCTGTATATGGTGTAAGAAAGTGGTCCAATTTAAAGTTTCTGCAGATGGCTCACCAGTTCTCTCAGCAACATTTATTGAATAGGAAGTCATTTCTCCATTGCTTGTTTTTGCCAATTTTCTTGAAGATCGGATCATTGTAGGTATATGACATTATTTCTGAGCCCTCTATTGTATTTCATTGGTCTACTTGTCTGTTTTTGCACCATTGCCAAGCTGTTTTGTTTACTGTAGCCTTGTAGAATATTTGGAAGTGAGGTATCATGATGACTTCTGTTTTGTTCTTTTTGCTTAGGATTGCCTTGGTTATTTTGGCTCTATTTTGGTTCCATATGAATTTTGAAAATAATTTTTTTTCTAATTCTGTGAAGAATGTCATTGGAGGTTTCATACAAATATCACTGAATCTATAAATTGCTTTGGGCAGTGTGGACATTTTAATAATATTGACTATTCCTATTTGTGAGAATAAAATGTTTCTCCCTTTGTTTGTGTCATCTCTGATTTCCCTGAGCAGTGCTTTTAAATTCTTTTTTAGAGATCTTTCACCGCCCTGGTCAGCTATAGTTCTAGGTATTTTACCCTTCTAGTGGCTAATTTGAATGGGATTGCATTCCTAATTTGGCTCTCAGCATGGATGTTGAAGGTGTATAGAAATGCTACTGATTTTTGTACATTGATTTTGTATCCTGAAACTGCTAAAGCTGTTTGTCATATGAAGGAGTTTTGAGACAGCGATTTTAGGGTTTTCTAGTCGTATAATCATATTGCCTACAGAAAGTAATAGTTTGACTTCCTCTTTTCCTCTCTCTCTTTTTGATTTCTCTTGCATTGTATATAATACAGGTCTCCTGAAGACAGTACACTATAGGATCTTGGGTCTTTATCCAACTTGCCACTCAGTGCCTTTTAATTGGGGCATTTAACCCATTTACAAATGAGGTATTCTTAAAGAAAAGAATTTCCAACCAATACCTTTATATCCAGTCAAACTAAGCTTCATAAATCAAGGCAAAATAAGATCCTTTACAGACAAGCAAATGTAAAATAAATATTTTATGGGCTCAAAATACATATGATTTTTCAAAAATGGTCTTTTGTCAAGAGGAAGTGTCTAGAGAACAGAAAAAGAACAAATCTCCAATGAGTTATTTATTCCAAAATAGAACAACAGAACTTCTCTGGGTCATTCAGATTGAATGGTACAGCTTCCCTTCTGAGCAGGCAACACCTGTCCTTCCATTTCTAGTGAATACCTGATGGTTGACAAGGGATTGACTCTCCTGGATGGCTGCCAACCAACTGGCAGACTTCTGACCCTCAGGTAACTCTGGCCTCTATAGCTCTCATATTCCTACCTGAGAACAGATCACAGGCTCTCCATCAACTATGTGGACTCCTCTGAACTCTTATCTATGTAGTGTCAGTACCCTGGTATTACTCTTCACCTTGAAGTTTGTTTCTTTATCTTAGATCCTGACTGACGTGGCACTTGTATATGTGCTGGCGGAGATTGAAGGTCACAGTATACAATCTATCAACTAAGGACATCTGAATAAATACTAAAATAATAATAATACTTGTGCAATAATCTGAGCAGAATGGAAAAACATTCAACTGAGAATTTTACACTGTTACACAGGGTTTAGGGTATCAATAACATGAGAGCCACAGGCAATGAGAAGAAAAGAACAAAGTGATTTGTGCAAACAGAAGAAGTTGCAAAATCTTATTTGTCACCTTCTTTTTTCTTCTTGATAGTCATTTGCCTACATTCAATAACTCGTTTCTAGCAAGTCTTCTTCTGTGACATTTCATTCTAATCCATGTTTTCCCAATCTTTATCTGCTTTATTATGGAGTTCCCTAAGACCCAATGTTCTAAGCTTAACCTACTTTTTCTCATTCAATTTCTAATCACAGCCAACACATTAAACTCCAACAAAGGTTTCCAAATTACATCATTTGAATGTTTCTTTACCAAAAGCTGAAAGATACTCAAAGTTCCTATGAATTCTATCTGGCAATTATGTTTTATTTTAATTATAGGTTTCATATTTAGGTTTGAACTCTGTTACTAAGGTGGTTACCTTAGAAAAGCTTGACTGTTTAATTATTTCATTGTCTAGATTGTATATTTTGAGAGAAAATTTTAGGGTTATCTTACAAGTTTACATTAATTCTGGTGTAAGAACTTTTCGCCATACGCACTAACTTTGACTCCTAGTGGGTTTTGGTTCGTGGTTCTTATTATGATTATTTTTAATTACTAGCCTACATTTCTATCATAGTGCTGCAGATTTCTGATTCCTCTTAAAAGAAAGCTTTAATTCATTATTATAGGGCTCACATTCCTTCACGGAAACAATAAGCTAAGGCAAGAGTGACTGCCCACTTTAGGCTCCTTATGTTCTGTAGAATTCCCAGCACTATTATCCTTCCAGTCAAAATCTCATTTATATTATCTCTCTGAGTCCCATATATTCATGACAAAAAAAGCATCTTAACTGAAAAGTTACTAGAGCACAAAATGGTGTTCAAGTAACAAATAGCAAGATATATACAGACATTTGATACATTTGATAATATTTAATAAATAAATATTTTACCTAGACCCCCTATAAATTGATTGTTAATTAAATTTCATTTCAAAATGCCAGCATTTTTATTGAAGTGAATGTCTTCTTAATTACATGGACTCTATTATCTAACACATGAGAATCTAAAGTTATTTTATGGACATAAGTACCTAACAAAAGTCATGCAATTATCATTTCTTAAATATTATTATTATTTTATTTAATTTTATTATTTTATTTATTATTGTATTATTATTATTATTTTGTTTTGTTTTGTTTTTGAGAAAGAGTCTTACTCTGTTGCCCAGGCTGGAGTGCAGTGGTGTGATCTTGGCTCACTGCAACTTCCTCCTCCCGAGTTCAAGCAATTCTCTTGCCTCAGCCTCCTGAGTAGCTGGAATTACAGGCCTGTGCCACCACATCAAGCTAATTTTGTATTTTCAGTACAGATGGTGTTTCACAATGTTGGCCAGAATAGTCTTGAACTCCTGACCTCAAGTGATCCTCCTGCCTTGGCCTCCCATAGTGCTGGGATTACACACGTGAGCCACCAAGCATGGTCATGTATTATTATTAAAACAGATAAACAGGTTTTTGAAGTTTACTGACATTTGAGCATGAAATTAAGATTGACAGTAGAATATCTTCATTTTTATTTTTTATATTTATAAGATAATACAAACATCAGTTCTCTATGACCCAATGAAACAAAATTGGTAAAAATCAACAAATGTTCGAATTCAAAATTATTACTATCCACTAATCCTTTGAATGTGAACTCACAAACATCAATGGGCTTAACGAAATTTATACTTGGAATTTAAACCTCCTCCATTTCAGCATTTTTTGTTTTATCAAATGAGTACTTAAATTCAGAAATATTATGTAATTTGTCTAAGTTCACATGGCTGAAAGAGTCAGATTTCCTGATTTTTAGTCCATCAGAAGACATTCTTTTTTATCCTTAACAGTGTGAATGAGGCTGAGAGTGGCAGTTCATGCCTGTAATCCCAGCACTTTGGGAGAACGAGGTGGATGTACAGCTTAAGCCCAGGAGTTTGAGACCAGCCTGGGAGACACAGCAAAACTTCATCTCTACAAAATCAAACAAACAAACAAACAAACAAACAAAGCAAAACAAAAAGAACACTACAAAAATTCGTCAGTCACGGTGGCATGTGACATGTGCCTGAGGTCCTGGCTACTTGAGAGTCTTAGGTTGGAAGATTTCCTGAGCCCGAGAGGTTGAGGCTGAAGTGAATCATGATTGTGCCATCACACTCTAGCCTGGGCAACAGAGCAAGACCCCATCTCAACAAAAAGTATTAATAAATTAATATTTCTTAACTGATTTCAAATATAATAACCAATGCATAGACTAATAACCCAAATACATTTTTATTTTTCAAACAGCTTTAATGATGTTATAGATAAATTTGGAAAAACAATAAAAATATTTCAGGACTGTAATAGCTTCATTCTTATTTAATTCTCTATAGTTGATGTTATATTGACTATGAATCAACAACAATTATTGTTATGGGTCATTGAATAATAAGAGCCAGTTGTATTTATTAATTCAGGTGATTTTTAAGGATAGGCAGTTTCATAGAAAAAAGTTTTAATTAAGCAGATGCTTTCTAAGGCTTTTTGCTATGCATGAAGAACAAAGTGTTTTAATGATTTGCGAGAATACTTAGGACAAAGTTTGTGAAGAACACATCCATATGGGTGCATAAGTATTGCCATTAGTCAACATAATTCTTTATTCTGTTTCATAATGCAAATTATTTGTTAGTTGTAATTGGAATTAGTTAACAAAAAAATGTAAATCATCAGAAATTAAATGGGTATGCTGATTGTTGTGTCTCCTTTTATTCTTGCTGTGTAAGTATAATCTCCCTTTCATCAGTGTTATAAAGCAGTTGTTTATTTTATTTTTATTTTATCTTTTTTTCTTCCCATCAGCCACATCAATTTAAATCTGTTTGAAACTAGAAAGAAAATTATTTAAAAATTACCTCTAGAAATAGCTTCTAGAGCCATTATTTAGTTATTCTCCAGTTTTCTCTACACATCTTAGAGTCATTGTGTCTTACTATGTGTATTGCCTTTGAAGGTAAATACAGTGACTTGGACATGGTGGGTACTCAATAAATATCCATTCAATTGCTCAGACCACAAGAGGAAAAACAGCTGCACTTCAGAAAAACATGCTAAGTATCCTAGTTGATGGTTCCTGAGGTATGAATGCAGAAGTTGTACTCCTTCACAGAGGCTATGCATTCAATTCTGCAATTCAGGAGAGGTTATGTCAACAGCTTCTTGTTATTTTAAATTGTGATGACATAAAATAGCCCAATTTCTCAGTCTTAGCAAAAAGGACTAAACTGTATCACAAAAGTGTTTCTAGAATAATCTAAGACTATATCCAATTATAAATATATCTGAAGATTTATGGGAAAGAGTTTAAATCTATACATTAGAACATATTTAAATAAAAGTAAATCGTTAAACAGTGGTTTTATTTTTCTTTATAAACATTTTGGAATTAAAATGTAACATAGAAAAATTCATAATCATTAATGTATATATTGACAAATTACTACAAAATGAACACAATCATGAATCATCACCCACACCTGGAAATCAGCGTTTCCAGTATCCTCTAAGCTGCTCTTTTGCCTTTTCCCAATCACTGTTTTCTCCTTCTCAGAATCTTTATCCTCATTTAAAAATGTCTACATTAGTTGTATCTCTTTTTGAATTGTGTTTAAATTTAATCTTTTGTGTCTAGCTTCTTTCTTTCAATATTAAGTTTGTGAAATTGATTATGCCATTACATTACAGCTGTATTTTATCCATTTTCATGCTGTGCATTATTTAATCGTGTAACTATACCAGAAGTTAATTTTAATAATGCTGTTGTTAAATATTTGGGTTGTTTCTGTGTTTGAGAACATTGGCAATACTGGTGCCCCTCTATGTGTGATGGCATTATATCTCAATAAACCTATCATACGTTGAAAATATCACAAGTCAAAAGTATGTTTTTGACTTATGATATTTTCACTTAACAATGGGTTTATATAGAGGTCTGAGGAGGAACTGAATGTAAATCTCTTTTGCACCATTATAAAGTCAAACAATTGTAGGCCAATGACTTTGTTGTAATGCGGCTATAAGCATTCTTGAAAGTATTATTTGGCAGATATCTACACATTCTTATTGGGTTTATACCTTAGAGTATAATTTCTGGAACATACACTATACATAGGGTCAACTTTAATATCCACTGCTCAATAATTCTCCGAAGCAGTGGTTTTAAATATACTCCCAGTAGAATTGTGTAAAACTTCTAATTGCTTCACATCCTCAACAGCACATAGTATTATCAGTTTTTAAACTGGAGTCATTTGTCTGCATAAGGATATGTAATTTTATAAACACTGGCCTTTTTACTAGAATAGTCAACACATGTCTGCCTCTCTTCAGGTGCAAGAGATGCTCTATTCATGTAGCTTAATCCATTCTTGTAATGTATAGAATAGAGAACATTTCTTATTTTTGAGAGCATGCTAAAATACTTTCTAAGAAAATTTAGAGAGTGTGTAGAGCAAGGTATCAGAATTAATATTTCAAAAGTATTTCCCACTTAAAAGAAATAAATAATACCTATCGGTATCATTGAGTTTACTTTGATTTATTTATTTTTTTTTACATGGAATCTCACTCACTCTGTCACCCAGGCTGGAGTGCTGTGGTATGATCTTGGCTCACTGCAATGTGTGTCTCTTGGGCACAAGAGATTTTCCTGCCTCAGGCTCCCAAGTAGCTGGGACTACAAGGCACCTGCAACTATGCCCAGCTAGGTTTTTGTATTTTTCGTAGAGATGGGGTTTCACCATGTTGGTCAGACTGATCTCAAACTCCTGACCACAGCTGATCCACCCACCTCAGCCTCCCAAACTGCTGGGATCATAGGCGTGAGTCATCGCACCTAGCCATATCCTTGAGTCTGTTTTGAAGACTTGAATGGTAATGGCCCAGTAAGAGGACACTAACACCAGGGATTGACTGGAAAGAAAGAATCAAGGTTACAGGAATTCACACAAATTAGAACCAGAAAAAAAAAAAGAGAGAGAATACATCTAAGGACTAAAGAGATTATTAGGAAAAACATGTGTAAGTAAATTAATAAGGGTTTATTTGAGAAATAAGGAAGAAAGGACTAAAAAGAGAATACTGAGAAACTAAAGACTTAGAATCTAAGACAGAATTTTACTATCCAAGAGTTGCGGTAATAATACATTTTTTAAAATTTGACTCTAAACTACCTACCATTAAAATGGTTTCATCTTTAAATATGAGGGTGCAAATTTTGACAAGTATCTTCATGTTATTAAAGTTGTGGGAGCTAAGGAATTAGTTTGACAAACTTTGACGATAGGTATTTTAAGTCACTAATCAAAATGGAAAGAATAGTCATGTTGTGGATACACACTTATTTAGAAATAAGCAATGATTTCATCATCAAGGCTAGATTTCCATTGCTTTTGCAATTTTCCGGAATTCTAATCTTCCAGCCAAGCTCATTACTATTCCCTATCAAATGAATGAGTCAATTAGAAGGTTTAACTTTGCAGAAAGCCAAACGCTCAGCAAAGCTCCATTTTAAATATGTTCACTTGCCCTTGAAAGTTTTCTAACAATATAGAAATGGTGTCTCATTCACAGGAATTATAGCAGTGAATGATTTTTAATAGGCAATAACAAAGTAAACAGTAGCAGGTAAGAAAGTGCTTTATTCCACATTCACCAGCATGTCCACTGGGGTAAATTAGAAATTCTTTTATAGCAAGATTCCTGCTTCAGAACATAGAACAAAACTGAATGATTATGTTTCAAAAGATTTCTACAGCATTTCCCCTGTCAGTTCTTAAAAGCCCCCTTCAGAAACTCAAGGAGAATTTTAAAGTCTGGAAAACTTACATCTATATTTTCATTTTAATCTTTTGAATATTATCTCTGCATAAAGAAAATGACAAAACTAGAACATTTTTATGCTCTGTATATAAAAGCCCATCCTTATGACTAAAGAAAACAAATTTCATTTATGGGCAGCAGTCACACTGATGCAATAGTTTAAAATATTAAAATGATAGATCAAAAATATATTTACTTAAAGTTTTATAGCATCCTATAGTCATATTATGTCAAAATTTACATCTTTATTTCTTATATTTAGAACATAAATGATTTGAAAACTTTTACAGTTATTTATCTACATAATTTTTATTTTAAGTAATAACATAAAAACACATGTGTTATGTATATATTTCACACATATACTTTTAAAAATGATAAAAAGTGATGGCTAATTTAGGTATTACAAATAGCTGTTTCATATTTCCTGTATACATAGGTAGATTTTGTTTACACTACGACAGAGAAACCACTATAGATGTTTTCTTTTCTTCCATGTAGAAGTCTGAGTGAACGGTTCAGAGCCAGTGTCTTGCTCTACATTGTCAGGGGCTCAAGTTTTTTTGGTGTCATTTCTCCCTTGGTTGCAGTCTCCATCCCCAAGTGGCCTGAAATGGTTCCCCTAGCTCCAGTTACTAAAATTCCTATTGATGTTGACAGGAACACAAAACAGAAGAAAAGTATGCTCTTGCCTTTAAAGACACTTCCTAGAGTTTGCACTCACAAGTTCCATGGACATTCTTTTGTCACAATTTAAACATATAATCATGTCCTGATAAAGCTAGAAAACAGTCTTTATTCAAAGTGACAGTATTTTGAATACCTATAACCTACTTTAAATGGTAGATGTGGGAGTGAGTCTTTCTCTCTCCCCACCCAACACACAATATTGTACTAGATGCATGTATGTAAATAAATGAATAAATGAGGCTGGGTGAATCAGGTCACATCTGTAATCCCAACACTTTGGGAGGCTGAAGTGAGAGGACCACTTGAGATCTGAGACTAGCCTGGTCAACACAGCAAAACTCTGTCTCTACTCTACAAAAATTTAAAAATTATCCAGGTGTGCTGGCATGTGTGTGTGGTCCCAGCAACTCTGGAGGCTGAGGCAGGAAGATCCCTTTAGTTCAGGAGATAGAGGTTGCAGTGACCTATGATCACGTCACTGTATTTCAGTCTGAATGACTAAATAAGACTCTTTCTCCAAAAAATAAATAGACAGATAAATAACTCAAAAAATCCAGTAATTAGATAGAAAGTATTTTCAGTATAAATAATTTGCAATGATAATTTTGAGGCACTAAAAATTATTCTTATTATTCCCATTGAATATTAATAAGTAATAAGGCAGCAGAAAATTGTAGGATATAGAGAAAAACTAATAATGTTCTATTGTTAAGTTACTGAAGTTACTAAATTAGACGAATGATGCTTAAATTGATTTCATTATAAAATTTACTTTTGTACATGCATTTGGGGCAAAAGCAACACTAGAAATTGTTTTTATATATATAAAAAAGCACTATTAATTCTTTTAAGTCGATGTTTAAAAAATACAAACCTAGTGACATTTAAATGGCACTCTGGAGTCTGAAACTGTTTCAATGTCATTTTCAATGTCGAAATCAGCTTCAGAGGAAGATGTAACGTTTAAGAGTCATTTGGGTATTGTAATGAGAAAAAGACAATTAAGTAAAGCTGTATAAAATCCTCTAAACAAAACACATAAGAGGAATAGAAGAAGAAGAGGAGAGACTATTATGGATTTTCAACAAAAATTTTGATATCAAAGCCAAACATAATTTTCTTGCAAAATTTGATCCAGAATTTACACTTACATGAATATAAGCACAAAGATAGTTACCATTATGCTCTTTAGAGCACTGTTTCAATATCCAAACATTTACAGCAATACAAATGATTACTAACAGGAAATCAGTTGAATAAATTATAGCACATTGAAAATGAATTCTCAATCATAATTATAAAGCTGTTAATATACATTTATTGGTATAAAAATGTATTTAGGCTATAATAGTATGTGAATTAAAAATTATAAAATACTATATGCAATATGACCTAAATTTTGCAATATATTTACAATACATTTTGTATATATTTTTATGGATATGTTAATACTTTATTGTATAAACATTAAAGTATTAAATTTATGTTTATGTTAATATTTTATTAACAAAGTTTTAACATATGTTAATATGTTATTGTATAAACATTAACATAGCCATAAGGATATATATAAAAAGTTAACAGTGATTATCTCTTACGGTAGAATTTTGACAATCAAGATATTCCATTCTTTCAACATTGAATGTGTATTTCAACATGAATGTGTATTATCCAAAAATTATTACCGAAAGCACAATTTATAAAGTAATACAATAAGGTATCTTGATAAAGTAGGCATTACTTAATATACGTGATTAAGTAAAAGGAAGAATATATACCAATCTGCATGTATGAAGTCTTATAGGTAAAAATAATGAAATGTGCATTATGATACAATCTAAAATATGTACATTAAATATTACCAGTGGTTCATTTTGGGAAAAGGCTTTTGGATAATGTTTCTAATAAGCTAAAGCTATATTTTTGAAAAATATAGTCAAATTATTAAGCATTACTTTATGAACTTCAAGATGTATGAATTCTACAGTTTCTACTAAAATAGAAGTAGACACCTTGCATTCCCTTTCTTGTTAACATTTGCTCTCACATTAGATCACAGGGGCCTAAGAAGCCATTTACATCCGCAAAATTCTCTGATGACAGCAAAAAATATATGTAACTTACATTCTATACACTTGAATTTAATAATTTTACTAGGCCATTCTTGCATTGCTATAAAAAATACCTGGGTAATACATAGGAAAAGAGGTTTAATTGGCTCACAGTTCTCCAGGCTGAAGAGAAAGCATAGCACCAGCGTCTGCTTATGGGGAAGCCTCAGGAAGCTTGGAATCATGGCCGAAGCTGAAAGAGGAGAAGGAATCTCCTCACATAATAGGAGTGGGAACAAGTGAGAGAGACAGAGTGGGTTGGGAAGTACCACATACTTTTAAATGACCAGATCTCATGACAACTCACTCAGTATTGTCAATACAGCACTAGACCATGAGGAACCCATTGCAGTGATCTGAATGCTCACCAGGCCCAACCACCAGCATTGGGTATTACAATTCAATACGAGATTTGGGCATTTAGGCAGGGACAAATATCCAAACTATACCATTTTGCCCCGGGCCCTCCTAATCTAATGTCCTTTTCACATTGCAAAATACAGTCATGCCTTCCCAATCGTTCCCCAAAGTCTTAACTCTTTGCAGCATTAACTCAAAAGTTCAAAGTCCGAAGTCTTACGCGGGACAAGGCACGCCCCTTCCACCTGTGAGCCAGTTCCAAGATACAAATAGGTATAGGTTTTGGGTTAACATTGCCACTCCAAAAGGGAGAAACTGGCCAAAACAAAGACGCTACACATCCCATGCAAGTCCTAGCAGGGCAGTCATTAAATCATAAAGCTTCAAAATAATCTCCTTTAACTCTAAATTCTACATTCCAAGTTGTGGCTGCAGGGGTGAGCTGTCAAGGCATCGGTAAGCTCCACCTCTGTGGTTTTACGTGGTTCATCCCCCAAGCCCTCTTCTCACAGGTTGGAGTTGAATGCCTGCAGCTCTTCCATGCACAGAGTGCAAGCTGCTGGTGAGTCTAACATTCTGGAATCTGGAGGATGGTGGCACTTTTCTCACAGCTCCACTAGACAGTGCCCCATTGTGGACTCTATGGGATCTCCAACTGCATATTTTTCCATGACACTGCCCTAGTAGAGATTCTGTGTGAGGGGTCTGTCCCTGCAGCACATTTCTGCCTTGGCACCCAGGCTTTCACATACGTATTTTGAAATCTAGGTAGAAGCTTTTAAGCATTCCTCTTTCTTGCATTCTGCCTGCAAGCTTAATACCCCATAGAAGCCACCAAGACATATAACTGGCTTCCCTCAGGGGAGGAAGTGGCAGCCTGAGCTGTACCCTGGCCTCTTGGCTCCACAGTTGGAGCTGGATGGGTTAGGATGTGGAGACCATTGTCTTGAGGCTGCACAGGACAGCAGGACCAATTTAAACTTTAAGTGATTCATTTATTTGCTTCTGCATCTGAGTTAGGTTATTGGAAGCAACCAGGCTACATCTTGAATACTTTGCTGCTTAGAAATTTCTTTCACCAGGTATTCCAAATCATCCTTATAAAGTTCAAATTTCCACAGATCCCTAGGGCAGGCATTCTATGCAGCCAAGTTCTTTGCTAAGATATAACATGGTTGACCTTTGCTCCAGTTCCCAATATGTTTCTCATTTTAATCTGAAACCTCATCCACCTGGCCTTCACTGTCCATATTTCTATCAGCAATTTGGTGACAACCAATTAACAAATCTCTAAGAAGTTTCAAATTTTCTCTCATCTTCCTGTCTTCTTCTAAGTCCTCTGAACTCTTCTAACCTCTGCTCAAAATTTGTTTCCAAATTTTCAGATAGCTTTATAGCAATACCAAACTTCTGGTACAAATGTTCTGTATCAGGCCATTCTTGCATTGCTATAAAGGAATATCTGAGACTGAATAATTTACAAGAAAAGAGGTTTAACTGGGTCATGATTATGCAGGCTATCCAGGAAGCACAGCTCCAGTATCTGCTTCTGGGAAGTCCTCAGGAAGCCTACAATCATGGCAGAAGGTGAAAGAGAAGCAGGCATCTCAGATGACAGGAGCGGGAGCAAGAGAGAGATAAAGAGTGTGTCAGGAGGTGCCATGCACTTTTAAATAACTGGATCTCATAAGAACTCACTCTCTATTGTGAAGGCAGCACTAAGCCGTGAGGAACCTGCTGCCATGACCCAGTTACCTCCCACTAGGCCCCACCACCAGCATTAAGGATTACAATTCAACTTAAGATTTAACTCAATGGAAGTTTGGATATTTGTCTATAATAATGAAGATAATAATTGTTTATAATAATGAAGATAACACCAAAACACTTGAATTAAAAAAACTGTAGTGGAATTGCATCAATTCCTATGAATCAATGGAGACTGAGAAAAGTGTCTGGTGACAGGACCCCAGCAGGGTGGATCTCGAGCACTTCAATACTCGTGCAGGGAGGGTGCCTCTTCAGAGAGTTCATATTGCCTGCCAATTAATTGCCACAGGTGAAACTGCTCAGTGTGTGGGAGGGAGGTGGCTGGTGGCTAAATCATCTCTTTAATCTTAGAGGTTAGCCAGGAAGCTAGGCATAGATCTTAGTAGACAATAGGAGATAACGCCTATCTGTTTAACATTTTCATTTGAAACTTGTGTTTCAAGTCTATCTTGCATTTATGTTTGTCAAGAGCCACTCCTAGAAGACTAATTTAAAAATAAAAATAAAGGGAATATTTTGGGCTCATCTAACCAAACTATGACAGGTGCCCAGGTTGAAAGTGACCCAGAGACCTCTGGATTCAGGCTTCTAAATGACCCATCTCTGTTGAATTCTCCTCCCATTCCCTCCCTCCCCTCTTGTCCCTTTGTTTCTGCATTGCTATTTAGTTCTTTCCAACTGCTAGCAATTTGTCCCCACACCCATAGGATTCTTCCAGAACCTTTCTCAGTTTTGACACATATATTATAAGATTTCTGGAGATAATGTAATAAAACATTCAGCACCAAAATGCCTTGTGAATTTCATCTTTCAAATACTTCTCAGATATATCAACCTCTAGGTCATTTCAGCATTTCCATTCAGGTCCAATTCTGTCATCTCTTGCTTGTGTTTTTACAATAGTTCCTAAATGTTCAGTGTGAAGCAGTCCTTCACTCACACACATATCTAAATCATTCTCCAGACTTTAAGGAATGCCATAAATCTCCTCACACCCAACAGACACACTACATTCTCTAAAGTGAAGTTAGAGAAATAGTTTTAAAAGTGCATGTCTGTCATGTCCCATTCACACAGTCTTCTAATAAAAAAATGTATCCATGGCTTTCTAGAATCCTGAACATTGCCTGCAGAGTCCTTAGCTTTATGGTCACTGTCTCCCTTTCCATCTTTCTTCAGAAAGTTTCTCCCTTTTCCTCTCTGCCCACAATAGAATGTGTGTGTGTGTGTGTGTGTGTTTGTGTGTGTGTGTGTTTCTCCTACTTCATCTTAAATGGGTACTGCCTCTTACCAAAGGATATTTTTCCTCTGCATAGGATCCTCTTTGCTCTTCTCTTTGCCAAGTGAACTCTGGCTCATTTTTAAGATCTTGTTAAATGTTGATGCTGTAGTAAAACCACACAATTTCATTATCTTATGGTTCTGGAGGGCAGAAGGCAAAATCAGTTTCAAGATGTTGGTAAAGTTGGTTTCTTTTAGAGGCTCTCAGTAAGGATCCATTTTGTTAGATTTTCTACCTTCTAGAGGCTGCCTGAATTCCTTGGCTTATGGCCCCTTCTCCATCTCCAAAGCTAGAATCTTCAAATCTCTCTTTCTGAATCTGACTCTTTGCTTCTATCATCCTTGTGCCTTTTCTGAACTTATTTTCAGGATTTGCTTCCTGAAAAAGCATAAATGGGGAGAAAAAAGCATCTTAAAATGTACCCTAATGAAGATAAATTTGAGCTAGAATTTTAGATTTATCTTGTAAGACTAAATGTAAAATTCCAGACATATAAAGAACTAAAAAGATCAGAAATATTTTAGGGTACACTGATGTGATTAAAATAAGAGTTTTAAAGAATTTATTTGAAAACAAGTTGCATAGGTAAGTTTAGGTTTTGAAAGACAGGTCAAAGCATTAGCATGTCCACTCTTAAAATCCAAAGCTTAGTTTTCACCAAAGCTTGTATTAGGATTTTTTAAGTTCTAAGTTTAATTGTGTAAGAAGCTGTTTGTAGTCACCTTTTAAATGTGTGACTTCTAGAGTAGTAGTTTACTTAGATATTTCCTAATTCTGGGTTTGTGTTAACAGTTTTCCAAATAGCATGGCCTATCTTTAGAAATGTTCTTAGAAACCTGTCACATCTGGTTGCACAGCTTCTTATGCATAAGCAGAGCGAGGGTCAAGACAGAGAGGGTGGAGCGAAAAGTACAGGTGAGACAAATATTTAAGGGAACTGATGTTTTCTTAGTCTGAAGTTCAAGAACATCAAGATTATCTGAAAATGATGAATTTTTATTCAATGCTTGATTTAACTTAAAGTCATTCTGTGTTCATAAATATGTGAATGATGATTACAGATTTAGGGTTATTTTATGCCTACATATGAATAGCTCGGAGTTTCTCAAAGTATAATTCTTAGATCAATGACACTAAAATGTTCACATTCAAACTCCTTGAATTTAATTTAAGAGTATAGATAAGATATTCTTGAGGTGAGACTCAGAAATCAATGCTAACAGTTACAATCCTTCAAAATGAGGTCATAATACTAAATATAAATTGTTACTATCAAGCAATGGCTAAACTTATCAAAGTCATGTTAGTATAATATGAAATATAATGTTAAAAAGACAAAATTCCAAATTGGAATTCAGTTTTTATACATGAGAGCATTCTTTATATGAACCACTATTTTGCATGATATTTTTAGTGCAAGTTTTCAGTATATAAAAAATGACAAAAGAAGCAATGACAAAAAAATTAAAGATTGATATATATCCCAATTAAAGAAGTTACTTACGTTAATTTAAATTTTGATCAAGTTTTTGAAAAGATTTTTAAAGCAACTATTTTAAATGAAAAATGCTGGGCTATGTTATCTTCACAAAAATTTAACAAAAATATCGATAATCTTTTATACTCAGAAGAAAAAGAAGTAAAATTCATGAGGGAAAGACAGACAGAAACAAAGAAGTACCAGAATATGATGGTGAAAACTGACATTAGGCATCTTATAAATCTATACAACAAACATGATTGATTGTCTCAATAAAATATAGATTTTAATTATTAGGGCCATGGGATAAGTTAGTGTATTAGTCTGTTTTTATGCTGCTGATAAAGACATACTAAAGACTGAATAATTTATGAAAGAAAGAGATTTAATTGGACTCACAGTTCCACACAGCTGGGGAGGCCTCACAATAATGGTGAAAAGCAAGGAGGAGCAAGTCACGTCTTACCTGGATGGTGGCAGGCAAAGAGAGAGAGCTTGTGCAGGGAGAGTGCTGTTTTTCAAAACCATCAGATCTCCTGAAACTTATCTGCTATCACGAGAACAGCACAGGAAAGACCTACCTCCATGATTCGATTACCTCCCGCTGGGTCCTTTCCATAACACATGGAAATTCAAGATGTGATTTGGGTGGGTAGACAGCCAAATCATATCCATCTCCCTTCACATTAAATTTGAAATATTTATTACTTTATGAATTAGTAAATTTGATGTTTTGTAAATAAATAAATAAATATTTCAGTGGTTTAAGTAAATATTTCAATGCATCCATCTTAAAAAAAAAAAAAAAAAAACCTTGAGCAATCTTATCTAAAATACAATAGTTCTAATATCCCATGTAAATTATTGTCACAGTTAATCATAAACTGCCATATGTAGGGTAAATAGATGGATGATTGATAGATAGATAGAAAGTTAGCTAGCTAGATAGATAGACAGATAAGCAGAATCATCACTGGTTTGAGTGTTTTTAAGAATGAGAAGACAACTTCTTGCCTTTCTTCTCAGGCACCTAGAGAAGCTAGCACAATGTTGTTAAGATATTAAATTGAAATGTGATAATTGAACATTATTCCAACATCCTAACTCCATTACATTTGCTTGAAGAAAACAAAAGGACATGGAATATACAGGTGAACAAAGCACAGTGAATGATGATATACATTTTAGTTTAAGTGCAATTTACGCATTTCAGCACAAATCCCCTTGGTGAAAGCCATTTCCAGAAATAAACTTTAGGATATGCTGCTTCAAAACTGCTGTGTTTAGCTGATAGTCCATAAATTCTCTGTTGGAGATATTATGGTCTACAGTGGATTCTAGTTAATTGGCACATCTCAGTGGAAATTGAAATATGCCAGTTAGACAATGATTGCCTCATTTAAATACATAATTGCTCTTATGAATATCAGATACATTTGAAATTAGAAAGGATTTTTGAAATGCAAAACATTGACCAAATTGTATATGTACATAATTAAGACAAATTAGAAATGCAGATGTTAAGCATGATAAAAAACATTATCATCAAGGCATATTCCCATTTTTCTGTTCAGCAGTTTAATGAGTATTATAATCCATCTGGTCAACACAAACCCAAAATATACCTGATAACCAAAGTCAAAAATAAATTTTAAGTCTTTATCATTAATACTACTCTGTTCTAATATTATTTTAGAAAGCCACCAAGGCAAATACTATACAAATTTGGTGCTTCTTATACTTAAATGTTATAAATGAATGCATCAATTTAGAGTGAATTAATTTCTCATGGGAAAGACAAAACAATTTTTTAAATTTTAAAATTTTTATACTTGAGTACTAGTCAATAGGATGTTTCTCCAATATGTGCTAAGATGATTATTATGTAAAAATCTATATCATGCAAAACTCTATTTGCTATAAGAAATATTTATAATGGAGAACATCAAGGAATTTGCAAAAGATGAAATAATAAGAGCTTTCTGTTTCTAAGGTATTAATAAAGTTTTACCAAGAATTTTGGCCTTAATTCACCCCAAAACTTAAAATTTACATTTTTAGTGATTTATATAATCATAGGGTATCTGAAGTATTACAAACGTGAAAGGCCAATATCTTGGTGTTTCTCAATTAAAATGATTTCTAAGCAATAATAAATTACATATATTTTATAATTACTTAGAAATATAATGAGTGCATGAATACATATATGAAATGGAAAAATACATTTTATTTTGTGTGATTACAGCTAAGCTATCTTATTAATATGGCATAAGCCAATAGTAATTATAACATTAAAAAAATTTTAAGTCTAGAAAAAATATGAAAGAATTAAACAAATAATCATTATTAAAGCCAAATAGAGCATCCATTCACTAGTATTTTCCTTTGTATAATTAATATACACATTATTTAAATACTTTCTTCTTTAATTAGCATTATCCAATATTTAAAGTTTTAAAATATTTCATTTACTGTATTCTATGAATCTATATAACAAATCACATATTCTTGAACACTTTAAAAAAAATCTTGTTTAGCATTTCACAAAGCACTTTGTTGAGCACTCTAGCAGATTATTTCTTCAGGAAAAAAAAATCGTTTTTTGTTTTTTTTTTGTGATGAGTTCTTGCTCTGTTGCCAGGCTGGAGGGCAATGGCATGATCTTGGCTCACTGCAACCTCTGCTTCCTGGGTTCAAGCAATTCTCTTGCCTCAGCCTCCTGAGTAGCTGGGAACTACAGGCATGCACTACCATGCCCAGCAAATTTTTGTATTTTTAGTAGAGACGGGGTTTCACCATGTTGGCCAGGATGGTCTTGATCTCTTGACCTCATGATCCACTCACCTCAGCCTCCCAAAGTGCTGGGATTATGGGTTAGAGTCACAGCATGCTGCCAAAAATCTTAAAATATATAACTCTTGTATAGCCCCTGCATCTGAGCACCAATGTAAACTATGGGTATGATGGGGTAGTGGCTCCATTGATCAGGTTATGCTATGTGACAAGTGGTGATGGAATAGTCACTCCTGTGATTGCATTATGTGATAGAAGTCTCTGTTATAGCTGTGGGGAAGGAAAGAAGAAATCAGAGGGCAGAGGTTCTGCTGGCACAGATAAAAGTCAAGAGTCATGTTGTGAACTGCCCACAGGAGGCACATGACAAAGAACTGAGGGCAGGGCAGCCTCTGGGAGATGAAAGTGTCCCCAACTGAAGGCTAACATGGACACAGAAACCTTAGTCCTACAGCTGCAAGAAAATAAACTCTTCCAAAAATCACATGAGGAATACAGGCAGGCCAGCCAGCTCCTTCAGTTCAGCTTTTTGAGACCCCCCAGGTAGAGACCCTGGCCTGGAGTCTTGACTCACAGAAACTTTGAAATAATAAATTGTGTTGTTTTATGCTGCCATGTCTGTGGCAATGTTTTATGCAATAATAGATAACAAATATAATATGTATGCATTGTCATTTAAAAATGACTATCAAATAAATAAAATTATTTTAGTTTAATTTTTAATTCTTTGAATTCTTATGACTTTAATACTTCATATTTTGGGATAGGAGAATTGTTTTTTATTCTACTCTCAGCTTACTTTTTATCATTCAGTAATTTTATTCTTTTGGAATATATTAAAATGATCTTTATCCTTCTCATATAAATAGTAAATCTTTTTACCATGTCCATTATAAAATTTTCCTTTTAAATCTGTTTATGGAGAGTTTGATATAAAGTTTTTATTTTTAACTTTACAGTTTCACAAATATAAAGAACTTAGAAAGTTATTTATATGTAATGAACTTCTCTTTCAATAAACTAAAAGTTTCACAGTCTGATTTATTTTCCTTTGCTTTGATGCTTAGAAAGCTCTCTCAGTTTGAAGCTATATTTACATTTGTTTGCTAGCAGATCACTGATAACTCATTATTGAAGGTCAAATTACTCAGTTGAATCTGACTCAGGTGTATTATTTTTCAACCACATTTTCAGATTTAAATTCATCATTCCTCGTATTCCTAACTTTCTTCTTTTTAATGTCCAAATGAATATTCTCTTATGATATGTCCTGAAAGGGCCATTCTATTGTCTTCTACCTTCCCTTCTAAACTCAATCATGGTGTTTTATCAAACTCTTGTTTTATGATCTAGGAATTCCCTGCATGTTCCACCTTTTGGTCATTTTGCTTTTTTGGAAATCTGGCTGGCTTTTGATGGCTCAGAATCCAAAACCACCACCATGAAATAAGCGTTCATTATGTTCTCACTTCCCAAGGGAGATTTCTGGTAGAAGCACAAGGAAGATTTCCAGAGAAGTACTTGATCACACTCTCAGAAAAACTCTTGCTCCTTTGAGCCTAATGTCAATCTTCACTGCTGTCATCACTGTTATTCATCTACCTCCTGGTCTCTTGTGTGTAGTTGTTTGAAGAGTTATAACAGCAGGCACCATTTCTTGCTTCCCAGAATGACTTGTTACAGGTCCTTTGGACATCAATGTGGATGGCTCATCCAAAAACCTAGGTCATTTTTTTCAATTCTTTATATGTAGTCAACTTCACTTTCAATCTCCTCTAATTACTTGTGCACTTTGATTCAGGTCAATGTTGACTGAAGAAATTTATTGCATTAAAATATCACCATTTTGACTGCATTGTCCTTTTTATGTGTATTAAAGTAACTGGTCTTCAACTTTATTTTGATGAAAAGTGCATTAATCCCTCTAACTATATATTGTAAGCATTTTTCTGCTTTTAATTTTTCTTTTAATTCCATTAATAACACTTATTTAATAACACTAATAACATTTAATAACACTAATTTAATAATACTTATTTAATAACACTTATAAATGCTATTTTTACATTCTATGGCTATATAACAACCATGCACTTATGGGCCTGAAAATTGTTATCTCCTTATGTTAATGAGTCAGGAGACCAGGAATAGTTTGCCTAACTCTTCTGCTTATCTGTCACAAAGCTGCAGTTAAAATATTTATCAGTTCTCTGATCTCATTTGAAGCTCAGGGTCTGATCCCAGGCTCATGTGATTACTAGCAGAATTCACTCCTTGTACCTGTGGAACTCAAACTAGTGTGCTTTTTCAAGAAGAACAGAAAAGCATCCTTGAATTTGGAAAGGTCTAAGCCCTTTTATAGGGATCAGTAGAGTAGGCAAGACCCATTCAGGTTAATCGATTGTTAACTCTGTCCAACTGATTAAAGCCTTAATCACAACTGAACATCCCCTTAATTGCTGTCATAGAATGCATCACAAATATACCAACAGTGACAGTCTTAGAGACCGTCTTAAAATATTTCCCAACAAAAATGCCATGTATTTATTTGCCCCTCTATCCTTTCAATTTCACCTCCTTGGCAAAATAATAATAACAATAATAATAATAACCCAAGTAAACTGAAACATCTACCTTCTTCAGCTAGAAGCACAGAGCTAGGTTAAGTACATGGGAAAATAATATTATGTATCTTGAACCCAGACTTCTCTTCGTGTCATTTATGCAACTGCCTTTTCATACAATTCTCAAACATGTCAGTGATCCTTTAAATTCAACATGCAAACACCTTATTCATGCTCACTCCTCTAAAACCTGATCCAACTCATGAGTTTTCTAACTTAGTAAAGGGCATTGCTAGAAATCCAGGCGGGAAGCCAGAAATCTGGTAGTCAATTCAGCAATCTCATAGTCTCTAAGTCCCATATCTCAATCATTACTGTCAAACAATATATGTTAAACCCATCTGTCCTACCTTGGAACTCCTATACTGGGATATTGTGTGAGCAAGAGGTAAACTTTTGATGTATCATGCATGGCAATCTGAAGCTGTTTCTATAGCAGTTAGCATATGATGGAAAATGCCAATACAAGTTCTTTGAAGTAGGATTCTTCAATAACAAAAAACAAGTTGTATGACATTGGAATACCTATACTGGGCTATTGCGTGAGCAAGAGCTAGACTTTTGATGTGTAAAGTATGGAAATCTGGAGCTGTTTCTTCAGCAGTTAGCCTATTATAGGAAATACTGATACTGGTCCTTTGAAGTAGCATTCTACAATAATAAAAAAACTAAGTTGTATGACATTGGCTTACTGAGCAAGTGATAGTCTGGCAAAATTAACATAGGAAGTAATGAATTGGTTGCCTGTAATAACTTGAAAGGCAGAAAGTATGGTTATGGAACCTGGGACTTCAGAAGAAGAGATTCAAAAAGAAAATCATAAAACTGTGCCTTTGGTCATTACTGGTTATATTTAATATGGTATTAGAAAATACATGAGTTCAGGAAAGGACTATATCATTTGGAAACAGAAAGAAAAGAGTAGTAGTATATCAATGTAGAAGGTTGGAGATTTGAAAAAAAAAAGCTATGCTTCTAATATCCAAATAATAATAATAATAATAAAGAATTAAAACACTATTGAAGACAGAGACTCATTTTTCTGGCAGAGATGAAATTTAGCCTGGAGTTTCTCTACTCAAGCAATGTCATTAAACTGAGAGAGGGAATCATTGAACTATGAAAAAATAAAAATCAGTATTGGGAGTTATATTTAGCTATAGTTTGGTAAGATAATTCATATATTAGAGTCAAATGAATCAGAAACACTCATATAGAGTCCTTAACTTGAAGAAAGTGGAACATAACTCTTCACTTTTACGTGTGAGATGCTCATAGCAATTTTCTTCTAAAGCATACAATATAAATGAAAGAGGAGTGAGGGGAGAGTAACTTTACAGTGATGAGACCTGACAAACACTACCTCAGCAGCCATGTAATCAAGGCCAACATCAACGAGGATAAGTCATGTTGACTGCATGTTTCTACTCTTGATATATTGTGATGAAAATGACATTTAACCTTTGTGGTCTTTCTCATAAAGATCCATAAACTCAGTTCAATTATGAGAAAAAACATCAGTCAAACACCATTTGGGAAGTATACTACAAAAGAAACTGACCAGAACTCCTCAAAACAGTCAAGATTATCAAAAACAAAGAAAGTATGAAAGACTGTCACAACTACGGGTAAACAAATGCAACATAAAAACTAGATGTAATGTGTTATCCTGGACAGGAGACTGGAACAAAAAAATAACAGGTTAAAACTAAGGTAATGTGGGTGAAGTCTGGGCTTTAGTTAATAATATTATATCAATATGGCTCATTAACTACAAAAATATACCATACTGATGTAAGATATTAATAATTGAAGAAACTGAGTGAGAAGTATATAGAAACTCTCTCTTCTATATTCACAGCTTTTCTTTACATATAAAATGGATGTAAAATAATAACATTTTCCTTTTTCCTTTCTTTTTCTTTTTTTTTTTTTTTTTTGAGAGAGAGAGTCTTGCCTCACTCGGTCACCCAGGCTGGAGTGCAGTGGACTGATCTCGGCTCACTGCAACCTCCACCTCCCAGGTTCAAGCAATTCTCCTGCCTCAGCCTCCCAAGTAGCTGGGATACAGCCATGTGCCATCATGCCCCTCTAATTTTTGTATTTTTAGTAAAGATGGGATTTCACCATGTTGGTCAGGCTGGTCTCAAAATCCTGACTTCATGATCCACCTGCTTCGGCCTCCCAAAGTGCAGGAATTACAAGTGTGAGCCACCACACTGGGCAATAATAACATTTTCTTAAAGGAGTAACACAGGAAATCCTTGGGGCTATGAAACTCTTCTGTATTTAGTTGCAGTAATGATTATACCAATTTATGTATGTGATAAAATCTCATAGCACTAAATACAAACAACTGCTGCACACACACACACACCAGAACATGTATCAGTTAATGTAACTAAGTCAAAAATTAGCATAAGATTGGTGACTTTCATCAGTGTCAATATATTGTTTGTGAGATTTGCTAGAATTATGCAAGATGTTAACATGGGTGGAGGTTGAATAAAGAGTATATGGGATAGGTTAGGTACAGTGGCTCACGCCTGTAATCCTAGCATTTTGGGAGGCTGAGGTGGGTGGATCACCTGAGGTCAGGAGTTCAAGATCAGCCTGACCAACATGGTGAAACTCCAACTCTACTAAAAATACGAAATAATTTAGCCAGGCATGGTGGGGGATACCTGTAATCCTAGCTACTCAGAAGCCTGAGGCAGGAGAATAGGTTGAACTCAGGAGGCAGAGGTTGCAGTGAGCTGAGATCCTGCCACTTCCCTGTAGCCTGGGCAAAACAGCAAAACTCCATCGCGAAAAAAAAAAAAAAAAAAAAAAAGAGTATATTGGATATCTCTCTGTTATTTCTTACAACTTTATGTAAATTTATAAGTATCTCAAAATGGGATAGCTTAATTAAATAAATTATTTGAAAGCACAGAGCTCACAAGATAGCCAAAACAATTTTGAAAAAGAATAAATCAGTATGACTTGTCTTATCTGATATCAATGCTTACTGTAAATCAAGACACTTGAATATTTGTATAAGAAGAATTATGTATTAATTATAATACAGTGTTCCAAAATACATCCACATATACATGGTAATTTGATTTTGGCTAAAATTGTTTAGGTAGTTCAATTGGAGACATGGTCTTTCCAAAAAAAGTTTGGAAAAATTTGATATTCTTATGAAAATAAATAGAAAAAGAGGGAGACAGAGAGAAAGAGAATGAAAGGCAAGAAACTGCATCAACCCTTAATTTATATAAAGCTAAACTTGAGGTAGATCATTGACCTACAAGTAAGACCAAAAACAATAAAACCTCTAGATGACAATATAGTTTAAAATTAAATGAGTTAATTTCATAAGACACAGTAACCACAAAACATTAAAGAGTAAGTTGATAAACTTCATCAAATTTTTAAAAATTCTTCTTTGGAAAATAAAATCACAAGCCATAGACTGCATTTGCGAGCTTCATTTCTGATAAAGGACTGCTAACCAGAATTCAGTCATAAAAGACAAACCACAAACCATCCAATAATAAAATTGGCAAAAGATTTAAACAGACATTTAACCAATTAACATTCCCACAATAAATATATGAGAAATGAAAATCTCTTTCACTAACCTTGAGTCACTACTGAGGAACCCTCATTAGTCATGAGTGAAATGTAAATTAAAATCATAATATAACATCATTGCACACATATTAAAATGGCTAAAATCATCAACACTGACAATATCAAATGTAGATGAGCATCTGGAATGCTCACATGTTGTCAAAGGGAATGCAAAATAGAGTGGCCAGTTTAGAAAACCGTTTTGAAGTTCTTATAAAGTTAAGTAACATTTACATATTTTAGCAATACCGCTACTGAGTATTTACCTGAAAGAATTAAAAGCATGTGTACATTCATTACCTTTATTAAAAGTGTGTTCATACAGAAACCATAAATATTCATTATGTCCATCAATGGGTAAATTAATAAACTGTTACATCAGTACAATAGAATGCTACTCAAAAAAAAGAAATAAACTACTGATGCAAGATTGGGGTGAATCTCAAAAGTAGTGTAAAAAATGAAAGAAGATAAACACAAAACATTAACTACTGAATTGTTCTATTCATTGGACATTTTAGAAAAAAAATCACACAGGCAGAAAGTATACCAAAGGTTGTCATGATCTGGGTGTGAGGGGAATGGGTTTACTACAAAGAAGCATGTGTGGAAAAGACAGTCATGGTGTATCAATAGGTCACCAAATGATAATGCGTTGAGCCGTTTTCTCTAAGTTTCTAAATCCCTATGAAACACAACTTTATTTTTTTCCTTTCAAATACTGATATCTGTAGATGTGAGATAATTTTTACAGATATGATAATAATGGGGAAAAATTCTGCCATGTTTTTTCATTACATAGAGCTTGTCACTAACTTTAGTAACCTGTGAGTTTCTTTCCTTTTTTTTTTTCCTCTAATATCTGTGGTGTCTTTAATTCAGATAGCCCAGTTCTTCTATAAAATAAAGTCTCTTACATACATAAATGGTATGGTCTGGTTCCGTGTCCCCATCTAAATCTCATCTTGAATTGTAATCCAAATTGTCAACCCCACATGTTGGGGGGATGGGGTGTTGGGAAAAGCAGCAAAGGAGAAAGGACTTACAGAGTGCCTACATAAATTGCTTATGAGTAACACATAAACAAGGAATAACAAACTGTGGAAGGCAGCAGGATGCCTCTGAGGAGGAAGGCCTCTCCATGCCTCATGTTCCAGTGCAGGGTGACTTGGACTTTGTTACCATAAACATTGTGCTCAAGGATACAAAACCGCTTCAGAGCACTATGACGTAGACAGACTTGTAGGCTCCTTGTAAGGCCCATGTACCATCAGCTACACGTAGATAATAGGCTAAAGATAACCAGATGTTCTTGTTTTGTGAAACTCCCAAACCGTCACTGTTATCTATCTTTAGAATGACATACCAATTCTGGCTCACTGATTCAATCCACCATTACTCCACCCCTACCCTATAGATCAAAGTGCTTGTAATCAACAAATAGTGGGATGATCAGAGGTCAGGGCCTTCACTGTCTCCTCCAAAGTAATAAAGTGTTGGCCACCTGGTCCCACTTTCTCTCTTAATCTGTCGATTTTCTCATTCCTTTGTTCCACTGAAATCGGGGTACCCACGGGTGATGTAGGGCTGGTTCCCTACAGGCAGTGTCCTTGTCAGAGGTGATTAAATCATAGGGGTGGTTCGCCTATGCTGCTGTTGTGATAGTTAGTTATCACAAGATATGATGGTTTTATAAGTGGCGTTTCTCCCCTTTGCTCTGCACTTCTGCCACCATGTGAAGGAAGTATTTGCTTCCCTTTCCACCATGGTTGTAAGTTTCCTGAGGCCTCCCCAGCCATGCAGAACTGCGAGTCAATTAAATCAGTTTCCTTTATAAACTACCCCATCATGACTATGTCTTTATTGCAGCATAAAAACAGACTAATACAATAAACATGTTAAAATATGTGTTTTTTGTCCCCGAGTTTTCTTTATAGATGGAGCTTCACCAAGATATCTCAGGTAGATTCATTCCCATTATCTGATTAAATTGTATTTTCCAAAAAGTCACTAACATATGTAGTGAACCCAGGCTTTCTAAGTTATATGAGCCAATAATGTCCCATTAGTATATAGACTTGAATGTATTGTGTTTTCAGTCACTTCCCATTGAAACAGTCCTAACTGGCATACCAATGTATTAGAACAGGCTCTCCACAGAAACAGAATGAATAGGATATATACAGATAAATAGAAGAATATTTATTATGAGGAATTGGTTCAAATGATTATGAATGCTGAGAAGTCCCATGATCTGCTCTCTGAGAGCTGAAGGCCCAGGAAAGCCTGTGGTGTAGTTCCAGTACCATATATACTTGGTAGGCTACATGGTAGGCTGAGGCAGCAGGATCATTTGAGCCCAGGGGTTGAAATCTAGCCAGGACAACATAGTGAGACCCTGTCTCCACACAAACAAACAAAAACTGGAAGTACTAAAGGGAGACAATGATGAAAGTCCCAGTCTGAATCGAAAGACCACATAGCCAGGAGCTCTGATATCTGAGGGCAGGAGATGAGTGTTCCAGCTCAAGCAGAGAACGCATTTAAGCTTTCTTCACCTTTTTGTTTTATTCAGGCCTTGACTATTTGTCTAAGAAAAAAATAAATATAATTATAGAATTATAAAAATGTATATGTATGTATATATTACATATATATGTATATATAAATTAATAAGAATAAAATGTCCAGAAACTGATTTATATATACATGGTAATTTGGTTTTGGCTAAAGATGTCTAGGGAGTTTAATGAGAGATGGTCTTTGCAAGTAAAGGCTGGAAAAATTGGATATTATTATGTAAAGTAATAGAAAAAGACACAGAAAGAACAAATAGGACAGTATTCACCTACATTGATGAGGGTGAGCTTTACTTTAGTGTACCAATTCAAATACTGATCTCTTCCCAATCACTCACAGGCACATCCAGAAACAATGCTTGACCAGCTATGTAGGCATACCTTAGCCCAGGCAAGTTGGCACATAAAATTAACCATCATATATTTTGCATCTTCAATGAGATTTCTCTTGGTATGTAAAGAATGTTATTAAAGTTGTTTGAAATAATAGGTGTAGTTTCCTAAAATTTGAATGTATAAGGTCAATTGTAACTATAAAATATGTTGCTGTTTTTCACTCCAAGTACTTTTTTAAAATGAGGAATTTAAAAAAAGCTCTCTGGGATAAATGACTATACTAAAAATGGTAGCCTTTCCCCATTAATCTAATCAGTTGAATATAAGAATGAAGCAAGGAGAAAAGTGCTTCAGGTCATAGATTTGAAGCTGTATCAATTCAAGTGTTGTCCAATTTTAGAACACTATGCAATTTCTTTCCTTTTTTTCCATTGGAAAGTTGTGGAATTATTTCACTTTTTCCTTCTTATAAACTATGTGCTGCAGATCTCTGAGGTTATTTTAAAATTAGCAAAAGTTTATAGAAATCGTTTGGTCACATTTGTAGAATAGATGAAGCCTTGTCTAAACATTCCTTAATGTACTTAAATTAGGTATTTTTTAAAATGAAGCAGGCAGGTGGAAGAATTGGTGCCTTTTCTTTAGCTCCAGAAGTGAGATCTAATTTGCTGCAATCCAATTAAGTATGAAAAAGAAGTAAAAAAAAGTGTAAAATAGCTTATGAGGTCAAAATATTCCATCAATAAGATGTATCAAGTTAAGGTTTACCAATATTACTGAGTCAAGAAGATATTTAAGACAGTCAAGAATAAATATCAGAATAATTATAGTCTATTCTCCTCTTTGACTCTTAGAAAATTTCTAATTTGATCATAATATAAGGAATAGCTTATCATTATTTGAACTTGTCACTACATATTTTATCTATTAGATTTAGCCATAAGTTAAATTTTAAACTACACTTTAAGACAATCGGAACATTTTATTAGTAATCGACATTTGTATTTTCTAATCTAGTTGTGTAAAGTAAAAAACCTGGAATCACTGTTAATAACATTGTTTTTCTCAGTCTCCATGTTCAATACCCAGTTCCTATTGGCTCTTTTCAAAATTTATTTAGAATACAATTGTTTATTTCTGCTTCTACAACTACCACCATGTCACCATCCACTATCATATAGACTTCAAGGTGATATTTCTGCTTCCAAATTTGACTGTCACAGACTATTCTCCACCTGAGAGGTAGAGTAATCCTCTTAAAATATAAGGAAGTTCTTATGGATTTTCTGTTCAATGGCTTTCTATCTCATAATCAAAGCCAAAAGCCCTACAGTGTCTAAAATTAGTGATTGGCATCCTAATTATATCTTGGTCTTCATCTCCATTAATCTCACCCTCCATCCTTCCTGTCCAGACATTCAATCTTTTTCTGTATATGAAACAATCCAGGGGTGTTTTTATTATCTCAAAATTTTTCTACCTAGCCTGATTGTTTTCTCAAACAGATATGCTCAGTTTGCTCCCTGATGAAATCCAAGTCATTACCTTTATGTCACCTTCTTTACAAAGTCTAATACTCTATTTGAAATTTAAGCCCCTCTCTGCTAACAAACCAGTAACCCCTATACCTCTGTAATGTATTTGCTTGCTATAGTACTTGTTATCTAAAATACTGCACATTTTCCTTATTTATTTATTAACTCTCTTCTCAAATTGTTTGTTTTCTTCAAGATGGCAGTATTTCACGTGTGTTTTGTTTACTGTATCCCAGCATGTGGAACAGTACCTGCTACATAATAGATGTCTATTTAATATTTTTGCATTTGTTAATAAGCATAAATATAACAAATGTGATTACAGTTTTTAGTTATAAGTTAAGTATAAGACTAAAACAATTTAACATATAATAAATGATCCTTGGGCTATACCTTTTGTATATTACCTACGGTGTTTAATCCCTGAAAATAATGTAAACTAGAATTCAGAGGATCTTAGCAATAACTGTGCTTTTCAAAGGTGTGTAAAATAAGGGAATAAAGTTAAAAGAAAAAATTCAGAGCCAAGTAATTATTCCAGTCAATTAATTGGTATATATCAAATGCATGAATTATCTGCTAATGAAATTCTCTTCATTATACTCATCATTAGAATTTTCTTTAATCCTAAAGCGCACTAGTCCAATACTCCTTTCTGTCTGCATTCTTTCACACAATCTCCCCAAGTCATGCCTAGAAGGTCACTAAGTTAATTGGCTGTTGAGTACTTAAAGTAGTTAATTCCATCTTATAAGTTATCTGATTTTCAATTTAAAAGTTCTTTGGTCAAGGTTACAAGATTAGCAAAACCTCAAATCAAGAACAGGTTTCTGGGCATGGCAGTGCTTCACTAGTCAGCAGCTCAATGAAACTATCAATACTGATGTAATTGCGTAAGACTCCAGCTTCATTTACCCAAACTGAAGAGTACATCATATACATTTTCTTATGAATTTTGTGTTAAGTTTATAACATTTTCCAAGGTATTATGTTTAGGGAGTGAAGAACAAGAGGTGGTGAATAAGTATATAATCATAGCTTAATTTATATTTTTAATGCTTAATTTACATTAGTAAATATTTATGTTAAGCAAGTAATCTCTGCTTTGTTATGAAATGAACATCTCCATTTTTACCTTCTAAATGCAATTTGTTGACACATTTAATTCTCACTCAAATGAGTGAATCATTTTTTGTTTTACCCTCATTATACAGATTAGGGGTCCAACATTTTTAACTTGCCCTAGATTCTGAGTATTGTAAGACTTACTGTTAGGAATCAGGAATCAAATATTTCTGACTTAGGTGTCTTTATTCTTTCTTCTACATTGGTTGCACACTCACACAAACAGTCAGATAAGAGTAAATCAGTGAATCAAAAAGTGTATATAAAAATAGAAAAAAAAAAAAACAGCAAGAGTGTGTGCCCAGTTCATAAGCACAGATTAACTTAAATTCAGTTAATTATTGAACTGCAGCACTGTAGGCTCAAAATTGCAGGATTTTCTATTTTAATCCAGATCATGGATTTGTAAATACACACAACTTTTGGAAATATTTTAGCATATTTCTAAAAATGTGAGGGCTGATTATAAACTGCAGTGTTTAAATGTTGCATTATACCATGTTCTCCCCATTAGTTTAAATAAGTAGCTGATAATATTGTTCTTCAAGCTGACAGTTTCGAAGAACCATTATCATAATTCATTAAATTGTATCCTCTAGAGATTCTTCAGATGAGTGGTTTCCAGACTGAGCCCACTCAACTCCTAGCTTCATAGAAGTTGCTAATGAGTCTCTGCTGTAGGGACTGAAGGGAATGCTGAGTAGTCAGGGTTGTTGACTTCCCAGTTTTAATTCAACTAGCATTCTTTTTCTTTCTCTGTTTTGGGAAATATTGACTCAACAATATTCTACTGATGAAATATTTGAAAGTTAATGTTCAACTATGTGATAACCAAAACTCTACAATTACCAGGAAAGTGTTAATTGAAAATAAAAATAAAAATCAATGAAGGCATTGGTGATTTTCAAAGTATTATTTTCTACTCTAAAAATTGTCATATGGTCCCAAAAGGATTAATGAGAAGCCCATAGACATATCTTTACCTGCTTTTCCTACAACACAGTCCAATGGGGTCAGAATGTCTGACATGTCCAGGCTGCTTGATCCTACTTTATTTGGTTGATTTACCCTCCCAGTGAGCCAAGAGTCAAAATTTCCCCCCAAAAATACCTTGTTCATTGGTGTGTGGCTACTAATCTGGCTTGCTTCGGAGTAGAATGTCTGGTCATGTGATAAGATTTATTATTGTCATAATGTTTATATGCTTTCCATAACCAATTTCTGTATTTCTGGCGTCCCCACCTCATGCCTTACTTTTTAGATTCACAGATGCTTAGTTTTCTACAAACTGGTATGAAGGTCTCTTTCCTTGTGCATTTTCCATGGCTAAAAAGTCTATATTTTTTCTTAGCATAATGGATTGTAGTTTTTTATTTTGCTTCATTTATACACTTAGTAGTTACCAATAATTTATTTGTATTTTTTAATTACAGAAGAAATTCATTAGTCATTTCAATATCTAAATAAATATTGAACAGTCACATTTTTCATAATTAGGCTATTCCATAATTTTTGGGTTGATGACTTAACCAAATGTCACAATAATGTAATATAGAGTCAGGTGAGTAAAACTGTTAAGACACATACGGGGGAACTTAACATAACTTTTTGGCCAGAAATGGCCAAAAAAGAAATTTAAAATGTGCATCACAAAAAAATATTTAAGAATGTTTTCAAGAATGTAAACAATAATGTAAGACACTTCTCTTACTTTCTATTAAAACCATTAGTTAGAAGCTGCTGATTTTGCCTATGTTTTCTCTATTCTTTAAGACAAATTAATTTTCCTACATCATAGTCCCATTGGCCTTAAAATCAAATGCTATACCTATAAATTTCCTATCCTACATACTCCTTACCTGTACTGTATTTAACTCAATTGTGTCTAGCAAGACATTCAGTTGTGTCTAGCATACTAACCTTCTTAGTTGTTAGACCTCATCTTCCCTTAGTAGATTTATCTTCTCCAAAAATAAAAAAGATTAGTCTATTATTACATTCTTGGTAGCATACTACACATTTGCACTGTACATCTTCCATTATTAAGAGGAAACTTCGCCCTCATCTGAGCCTTATGTAACTTAAACCTTCACCCTTTATGTTTAATCCATATCCCTTCTGAGTCAGCTTCAATTCTCCAGGTAAAGACTGAATCTGAATAACTTGCTGAAAGTCCACTGTTTTGCCCCACTTGTCAATAGAAAAGTCACACTTTTTATCTCTTGGACTTGGAAATGTGACAGATGAAATCAAAATTTGCCTTTCTGAGGGTTGTACACATTTGAAAGCCAATGATCCAAATTGAGGTTTAAGTTGGAATTTTTCTTCGTCATCTCCAGATACAGCCTTTCTTTAGTCTCTAAAAAATAACAAAAAAAAATGCATTCTAAAGTAGGCAGTCTTTTCTAGCTATGACAAATTCTTCTGTTTGGGTTGGTGGCAAGACTAAAAGCCCTAATCAGAAAATAGCAGGCATGTTCAGAGAGGTTAAGATGGATTACCTGACACCTTTTTCTCTCTTGCCTTCTTTATTTTCCCCCCTCCCCATATAAACATTTGATATTTTAGGTGATATTTATATAAATTTAACTCCAACTCCTCCCCACCCCACCCCCCCATGTGACCACACTTGAATAAAATTTGATGGGAATAACATTTTATTTATTTTGGTTAGTGAAGTCTCCTCATCCCCTTGATTAATTCCTGACACAGAGTAGGCACTGAGAACACTTTTTATAAAATGAAGGAACAAACGTCTGAAACCTACAGACATGAAAAAAATATCTGACTTATATTGATGTAGTAAAATAACCTTTTGGACTTAAGTTGCAGTATTACCCTTTCCTAGTTCTCCAGCCCCACGGCTGCCCTGTTTAGAACATTTAGGACATACTTTTTCTGGACTTGCCAGTTTTGACAATCATTGCTGCCAGCTCCGTAAATTCTCAATAGATACATAGGGAGCGATCAAGAGAGGGAGAGAGATTCCTAGATAGACACATAGAGATGGAGATACAGATATATTGACATAGATAAACACATACATCCTATTTATTCTGTTTGAAAAAAAAAAGAAAAAACTCTGACTAATACAGATTTTGGTATTCAGATGCTCTGACTAAACTTTTCTCATTAACCTACAACATAGTGACTACTGCTCCTTATTATCTTTAGATAAATGTAATTTCAATTACGAGAATTCAGTTTGAACACCATCAGACCCATTACTGAGAACCCTGAAGGCTTCCAATAATGGAGGAACTAATTTGGTCTTATTTTGAACGCAACTCTGTCCCCTACCCCACTAAAACAAACAAACAAATCAATCAAGAAAACCCAAAATTAAAAGCAGCAATGGCTAGCTACTCTGGAATATACACTGCATCCTCATTGAGATAAAAGTAAGTAACATCTATTTCAATGTTTGTGCCATGAAAAACGTATGATTAAATTACTACCTGCTTGTGTTAACTTGATAAGAGGTACAGGCATTCAATGAAAAGACAAATATCAGGCAGAACGCTTCCCTCTAGTGAAACCATAAATCAAGAATGACTTGAGTCTCTGGTGTTTTCCATCAGCTTCAGGCACAGCACTGAAATAATTCAAAACCTGTTTATCTATGCCTTGATGCTGGTGTACTATAATCCATATACCTCCAACCCTATGGCTGCCCTAACACAAAGGCCAAAAATGTTCACAGGATGACTCTAGGAGATATGAAAATTAATGATCCTATAACTAACTAAGCTTGCTGTACACAGTAGAGGTCAGTTACATGGTGAGAACCAGAACCCATGAAGCAGTGACTGATAATGTGTTAAGTAGACTTATGAGGCCTAGCATCTTACATCTTTAACAGCTGAACCCAGAAACTGGAAACAGCGTCAGCAAAAAAGAAATGCCTCATGTATGAAGTAAATATATATTTTTCCCCAGAGTTTGTGCCCTGTCTCCAGTAGTGCCAAAAGAGAACCATTGAACAGGTGTTTTTTCATTAAAGTAGAACGTCAAAAAATATTGACTTCATCACACTTAAACGTTTGTAGTTTTTTTGCCATAGCAGAAGATAAGAGATATCATATACATAAAATAAAACAATGCTGATACCAGTCCCTGGTTAAGATACAGAATGAGTCCATTTAAATTATGCCATCATGATTTAATGATTACATGTAGCCATGTAAATGTACTTCAATTTACTCACAAGAGGTATATATCCTCTGAGGTCAATGTAATATATTAAAAATGTTAAGTATGTTTCACTAGAGCTTTTGATGGCCCTGTATATGTAATAGTATATTCACGTCCTGCTATACATGTGTCCCAGACATAGATGGTCTCAAAAGTTACCATATCCATTCGCATGCTGAGTGCCCTATGATATTGTCACAATGACGTTTATAAACAATCTAACACCACTAACGATTTCTGTTAGGATGTGGTCTCTTCAGAAATCTACCTATCCTCTTTTTGGTTTACCTCAGCAAATTTATCTGGTTTTAATAAAGAAGTTTTCTGCCCTCCAGAACTATTTTATTATAACTAGTCATTCTAGGTTGTATCATGATATTGACAAATAGTGTTCTAAACTCTATTGGTAGCTGTGTGTCTATTAGCCATTACTCTACGTCCATTTGCTATGTAGAAATGTCAAGTGAGCCTTAGGAAAATGTCTACACCATTACAACTGCATTAAAATGAAATTGAAAACTACCAAACCTACATCTTCTCTGGCGATCATAATTCTTTACCATAGCAAATCACTGCATATACTTCTATCCTTCAGAAGCCATTGAAAGGAATGGCAAAAACTGAAATTACTTTTGCACCAACTTAAATTTACCTTCCTTCCTACTGCTTTCCTGCAACAAGGTTGCCATAAAACAGCACCGTTCAATCATTACCAGGATGGTATTGAGGGAGAATAGAACACGCAAAAAGCGCAATAGGATACCTGACAATGTGTCAAGAGAGTTACCTATTATATGCTAATAGCAATTGAGTTCTCAGAGATAAAATGTGATTTCTAAATGCCACCTGGCTTCCCATCTGACACATTCATACCATCTGCTTCTGATGAAAATTGAAAGATTGCTTGCTAGCGCTGTTCAAAAATTATCAAGTCAATCAAATCCACTTTCTCCTATCTTCAATTGCTTTGGAAATACAACTCTTCCCATTTTCCTTAACTCCATGCTACTCCTAACTCCCCTAAGCCCTATGCTGCAGTCTATTTTTATGTGTCAAGCTATCATAAAGACACAGCAATTTACCCCAGAAGTTTAGTCATAAAACCCACTAACGTTGAAACAATTTTTTAAGGATGCCCACCCTTCCCTCATAACAACTTGTTGGCCATCTTCTATGTAGTTAAGCTAGTTTTAAAATGCTTGGATCTATGACTCTCTTATTAATTCCATATTTAGTCATTTGAATTTGTTTGTACTAGTCCCCACCAGTATCCAAGTTTTAATTTGATATAATTGATTCTGACTTTGCTTATTGGTATCTTCTAGTTTTAAAAGAGTAGGATAGGTCCTTATGTATTTTTTTCTGAACCTTATTTTGGGGGAACAAGAGAGGGAGTATTAAGACTGAGGCATCCATGGACTACAAAAAAAAATAAAGATATGATTCTTAACACTAAGGCCCTGGGAAGCACCCTAGAAGTGGTGCTGTACCTTCAGCTGTGTGTATAAGTTATAGACAAATAAAAGATTCTGTCTTTAGAATCTCTTGGAATATGATATTTAATGTCCTTATTCTGAATCGTTTTTATTAAGTTGTATTTTTAACTTGTATAACTGCCTGTTTTTTCCAGCTTGTTACAGAAGTGCTTGAGGGAGAATGGGGATTTGGGAAATGTGCTAGCAATGCAATTGTCCATAATTGCTTGGGGACTTTTGAAAAAGAGCTTTGATAAAAGTTATGATATTGAATGTAATCAATTAGTCTGCTGAGGCAGGTGAAAGAAGGGAAAATAGAGCTCTATATACAGCCCACTTGTGCTCTCACACATAGTGGTTGGACTTGACATTGAAGAGATCAAATTTATTGTAATGTAGTCTCAGTAAAGTGCGTTTATATGCTTTGCAGATCTGAGCATTCATGTTTGTACAGAAACCATGTGATAATTACAGTCTATAGAATAATATATTATGTAATGTTATAAAAAGTAAGGACATTATCAATCTTCTACTCTCTCTATCTATGTCTACTTTTTTCTAGGAATTCATGAAACAATTGACTGTATATACAAATATGCAAAATCAGATAAAACTATTTTTCTATTTACTCAAACCTCCCTGGAAGTGAAAGCAGCCTTATCCTCTCTGATAAGTTTTAGAACTGATTAAATTGAATAGTTCTTAAAGAGTGGCTTTACCTAAATAATTAATGCAATGTTTTTCAAAGTGTTTACCTCCAGGTTAGTACCTGCTCTGTAAGGGTAGGAATACCTATGTCTTATTTTGTAGATAAATGTTTAGAGCAGGAATCCATTAAGACTAATGAAACCTGAGACGTTGCAGCATGTTAATTTACCTGAGCCTATTAATTCTTGTCTGTTTTCAGACCATATTTTACTTAATCAAGGGTCTGAAAATTGAGATAAAATGATTGCAAAATGCATATAAAATGGAAAATCTCATATGTATTTGTATATATGTATATGTGAATAAATATGTATCTTTGAGTGTTAATACATATAAAATACAAATCTTATAAAATCAATTCAAATATGACATAGATTTACCTACAAACAATTATTTCAAGTATATTTTTTATGATTTCAGAAATGAATAGTCTTTCTCCCAATCTGTTGAATGTACATTTGTTCTACATGTAAAATAATGATTTAGTCAATTTCTGCATATGTCTTCAATGCCAATGCCACCTAAAGACAAAATGTTCTACAGCAAATCTGAAAATTATCTGTAGCAACTATTTGCATAATAAATTATATACAAGCCAAAATTTTTCAGATATATTAAGAACAAGGATTGGCTTGCACATGATGCATTTATTTAAAATTATTTTTCAATGCAGAAATATTAATCATTGATATACCATTAAACTTTGGTGGATCCAATTTTAGTTATTAAATTTCTTTGAGCATGTGTAAGTATTTGTGAAGATTGATATTTTATGGTTTGTATTCTTTTTTAAGAATATTCTTTTCAAATAACAAATATTTAAATAAAATTCAAAACTTATTCTACATTGCAATTACCTTATTGGCTTATTGGATAATTTTATAAATCTGAGATACAGTATAAAATTTTAGGTATATTATTTTTCTCTGTATTGAAACATTTGATATTTAATCATCCAGGGAATTATTTATTTTTTTACTCAGCAATTATTTCAACTATGCCAAAAAATACAAAAATAATAAAATAGAAAAATGATAAGATTTTCTAGAGATGATATAATAGTAAAATAAATCATCAATTTTCATTATCCTTAACAATTTAAATTATGTTGTCTCATATTTTACATCAACTTTCAAGAAGGCATAAAAGCATTCTGGAGATACTGTTTGTAGTGTTAATTTTTTTCACATATTACATACAGGTAAGTATTCAGAATTTTCATTTTCTGCTATAACAGCAAAGAGAAGAAATATGAAAGAGGAAGATATATTATTGTTATTGGATGAATTAGAAGGTAGGATGTATAATGTAGGCTAATCTCTAATGACAATGGTATAATTCATCATATAAGCACAATCTCCAGGTATGAGTTTATAATAGTATCTCATTTGAACTTTTTGGAATGAATACTACTTAATATTTCTAACAAAAGAAAACCCACATTTACCTAGTCACCCAATAAGAAAAACTTCATATTACTTTCCAAGTGAATCTGAATTAGTCCATTGTGCTAAAAGGAGACATGAGAGAATACATCTTTTAGGATAATTAAGATTTATTTGATGATATTTGTAAGTTGACTAAGGCTGAAGGTAGGTTCGTGTACTTTCTTTTCAACTTTAAAGATTATTTAAAGTTAAAAAGAAAAAGCGCCCTTGGATTGCTAACTGAGCTTCTCCAGAGAAACAGATCAACCAAGTATGTGTACAGTCACGTGGTGTACAACAATGTTTCGTTTAATGATGAACACCACATTAGATAATGGTCCTATAATAAAATGGATGTGAAAAATTCCTATCACTAGTCACTTAATAGCCTTCTGATATAGTTTGGATATATGTCTCCACCAAGTCTCATGCTCAATTATAATCCCCAATATTGGAGGTGAGGCCTTGTTGGAGATGAATGGATCACGGAGACAGATTTCTCAGGAATGGCTAGCACCATACTCTTAGTGCTTTTCTCGTGATTGTGAGTGAGTTTTATGAGATCTAGTCGTTTAAAAGTGTGTAGCACCTCTCCTCTTTCTCTCTTGCTCCTGCTTCCACCATGTGAGATGCCTACACCTTCTTTGCCTTCCCACAATTGAAAGCTTCCTGAAGTCCTCGCCAGAAGCCAAGCAGACTCTGAAGTCATGATTCCTGTACAGCCTGCAGTATCATGAGCCAATTAAGTCTCTTTTCTTATCAATTACCCAGTCTCAGGTATTTTTATAGCAGTGCAAGAATGGACGAACACATCTTCATAATGTCATAGCATAATTACTTTATTATTTTTATTGATTTTTTTTTTTTTTAGATGAAGTCTTGCTTTGTTGCCAGGCTGGAGGGCTGTGGTATGATCTCGGCTCACTGCAACTTCTGCCTCCCAAGTTCAAGTAATTCTCCTGCCTCGGGCTCCCGAGTAGCCAGGATTACAGGCATGTGCCACCATGCCCAGCTAATCTTTGTATTTTTAGTAGAGAAGGGGTTTCATCATGTTGGCCAAGCTAATCTCAATCTCTTGACCTTGTGATCCACTTGTCTCAACCTCCTAAAGTGCTGGGATTACAGGCATGAGCTACTACACCCGGCCTACTTTTAAATAAATTTAATGCACCTAAGTAAACAGTGTTTATAAATTCTACACTAGTGTACAGTAATGGCCTAGGTCTTCACCTTCACTCACTGCTCATTCACTGACTCACTAAGAGCAACATCCCATCTTGCAAAATCCATTCATGGTAAGTATAGTAGCTATATCACTACACACCAGTAGGTTTGTATAAGTATATGCTGTCATGTTCACACAATGACAAATTGCTTAGCAATACATATCTCAGAACATATTCTTGGGCATTCTGTGAGGTCTGATATGGTTTGGATCTGTGTTGCTACCCAAATCTCATGTCAAATTTTAATTCCCAATGTCGGAGGTGGGGCCTGGTGGGAGGTGATTGGATCATAGATTTCTCATGAATGGTTTAGTATCATCACCTTGGTGCTGTTATTCTGATAGTGAGTGAGTTCTCATAAGACCTAGTTGTTTAAAAGTGTGTAGCGCCTCCCCACTCACTCCCTCTCCTGCTCCTACTCCAGTCATGTGATATGTCTGATCCTCTTTTGCCTTCCACCATGATTATAAGTTTCCTGAGGCCTCCCCAGAGGCTGAGCAGATACCAGCATCATGTTTTCTATACATCCTGCAGAACTATAAGCCAATTAAACGTCTTCTTTTTATAATTTGACCTGTCTCAGGTATTTCTTTATAGCAATGTGAAAACAAACCAATTACAAGGTTTCAGATGGAAGTGAGAAATTAGGTATTGAAAACAAAAGTAAAGACCATCATTGTTATATATTTGCAAATGACATGGTGAAATTACCTGTGTCCTAGGACTTTGTGGAAGGAAGAATTTAAAATGAATAAACTAGGATATCTAGTGCAAGAAATTTCTAAGTATAATATTGAAGGAGCTGTATAACTACTTTTAACCACATGTGTAACATGCAAGATGTGAGAAATTGTTTAAATACAGCATTTATAATTAAAAGGGAAGCAGAGTGGAAAAATTGGGAAAATTAACAGCCTGGCCAAGTAAAGATGAAAAATGCATCTTTAGGAGAGCAAGACAAAGATTTAATTTATAGACTATTTACAAAAGAGACTAGTACAGATGGAAGGGAAACAAGGGCGATTCATCAAGACAATAGAAGGATACTTCCAAAGGCATTTTCAGAGATCTCCCAGGTAAGGTAAAACAGAAATCTCATGGGACCTCAGCATTCACTGCCTTGTGCTGCCTCAGGTATCCATTTCCTTGCATTCCAGAGCAAAGCACTTCAACCACCCTAGCTTTGCCTCAAGCTGGTCCAGGTATGGCTTTTCTGCTGCTCTGGAGGGTGCAATCTATAAGTCTTGGTGGTATTTCCCCCTTCAGAATGCATGAGCTTTCAGGCCATAGCAGCCTCCGCCTAGATTTCAAAGGATATTGTGGACAGTCTGGGGATCCAGGTAGCTACTGATTGCAGGGATGGAACCATTACAGAAAGCCTCAACTAGGAGAATTCCTTGCGAGGTCCTGGGAGAGAGACCACTTGAGAAATCCCAGAAACGTAGGGCCTCCAACATGAAATTCCTGCCTGAGAAAGCTGCAGGCATTGGACTCCAACCTGTGAGAGCTGCTTGGTGGACTAAGCCCAATAAAGCCCTATGGTGGAGCTTCCAGAGGCCTTGGGGGCCTAATGCCACCTCAGCGTGCTGAGAATGGGAGACATAAAATAAAAGGAGATTACTCTTCAGCATGAAGATTTAATGTTGATTTCTCTGTTGTGTTTTAAACTTAGTTGCTCTTTTTTACTTTTTTTTATTTTTGCTTATTTTCCTCTTTTATAATGGCAATGTTTATACTATGTGCATCTCATTATAGTATTTCGGGAGCAGATAACTTGGTTAACTTTGAAGGTTCACAACTTTAGAGGTATTTGCTTCAGGATGAATCCATCCTGAGTTTCGCCCATATCGGATTCACATAAGACTTTGGACTTTTGAGTTGGTGTTGGGATGAGTGAAGACTTTGTGGCTATTGGGATGGAATAAATGTATTTTGCATGTGAGAAGACATGAATTTTGGGGGCCACAGGCAGAATGCTCTAATTTAATTGTGTCCCCCAATATTCATTTGTTGAGAATTTGTCTTCAATGATAACAGTATCAAGAGATGGAAGTTTAAGAGGTGATTAGGACATGAGAGTTCTGGACTTACGCTGTTATCACAGGAGCAAGTTAGCTATTGCAGTAGTGGGGTCCTGAAAGAAAGACCAGTTCAGCCTCATTTCACTCCTTACGCATTATCTCTTGATTGCCCTTCTGCCTTTTGACATTGAATGACGCTACACAAAGATACTCACCAGATCTGAAGCCCTTGTTTTTCAACTTCCTAGCCTTCAGATCTGTAAGAAATACATTTTTGTTCTTTATAAATCACCCAGTTTTAGATATTTTGTTACAGTAACAAAAAATGGACAAGGATAGCCAATGTGATTAAGGTTAAGGACCTTGTGATGAAGATTATCCTGAATCATCTGGGTGGGCATTATATAGTCATAAAGTTGTATTCACCTGTAGATGTGACTATAAAAGAGAGGCACAAAAAATTGAAAGTTTTAGCTTTCAAAGTGAAGAAAGGGAATCACGAGCCAAGGACTGTGGATGGGCTCTAGAAAATGGAAAAGACAAAGAAACAAGTCTGCCCCTATGGCCAACTGAAAGAAAGAAAGCACTGCCAACACACTGATGTTAGCCAAGCAAGTGAGTTGGTATAAGCCATTATGTTTATGGTCATTTGCGATGCAGTAATAAAAAACAAATATAGTATATGACGGTAATTTCCACAAATCGTATAACTCCGTGTTCTGTAGCCTAGTAATACTGAGACTTTATTGGCATGAGAAGAAAGAGCTTATATCCAGGTTAAAACAAGTGGAAGAAAATAATAACACTATTCTTGTTCCTAACATAATAACCCACCACCGCTTAATGTATGATTTAATGATTCCTTAAACAATACTTCTAATGTGCATTACATATGGTCCATTAATTGTCTTGCACAATTCTGCATGCCTTTCAGATAGTTTTCCCAAATGCATCTGTCCTCTTTTAAATCTTTCTAAGCACAGTGTTTTAGTGAAGTCCTTGTAAATTGTATCAGGAAACAAATTGGTAACATTTTACGTTTATATACATTTTGTAAATGTATATCATTTAAATAATGTGGGCATAATTCATCATTAATTAACGTTAGAACACAAAATTTCTTTGGTACTCATATCCAAGCTATTCCTGCAAAGATATATCCACCTGGATATTTCAATTATTTAAAGCTTGAAGAGAATCAATAATGAGTTGTGCAATGAAAAGGTACATAACCAATTCTTTGATAAAAATTCTCAATCATTTTGAAGATAAATAACTGAGGAAAGTATGTTGATAAACAGATTACATGTAAATGTAGTTCCTTATGAAAAAAAACTGAAAAATAATTATATTTGTCAAGATATTCACTTTTATCTTTTAAGAAAAAGATTCTTTGTTCATTTGTTTATTGAACAACTATATTTTAAATGCCTAAGTGATTAATGCACACTCATCTGCTCAGGGAAGTTGTAGAGAAACCTAGTTCTGACCTAGTAGAGCTTTATTTGGAGACATTTAAATTATGCTTTCTACTTGTATTAACCTTATGTATATGGTAAACATAGTTTCAGGATTTTAAGACTTGAAATTTGATTTCATGTATCCAAAGCGATGCTTTTTTACCTTGGACAATTATTTTCTCTATGCAAATTTCCGTTTTTTCACTTAAAAGAATAGTAATTCTATCAGTAGTTATGTGAGAAGGAGAAAAGAGATTCAGAGGTCACAGGGCTTCTAAAGTGTGTAGCACAGACCTGGCAAAAACATGCAGAAACATGAAGCCAATGGATCATGGTGTATTTTTAAAATTACAGCCTTTGGTTTGACTGCAGCACAGTGGGAAGGGTTGAAATTTCTTAGGATGCATTTAAAGATTTAGACAGAAGCTAAATGATGAAAGGCGTCCTTCTTCCTTATCATAGTGGAATAAAGTGGCATGTGCTGTGTGGTGGAAATACACACTTTAACGAGGTATGAATAAAAAATGCAACTTAAAAAATTTTATATAATTGATTAAGTAATCTGCGCAAGTAACTCCCCATCTCTGTGTGCTGGAAAAACTCAAAATAGCCCATTAACGTGCCAATCCACTTTGAGCATATATGCAGCCAAGGGGTCCCTTTGGCTGGCTGCTCCTGTTTCCTCTTGTCCTGCTGAGACTGCCTGGGGAGGGTTGCGGTAGATGAAGAACAGTTATAAGCAGGGGGTTTTCCTGCCTGCTCTGCACACCCCAGTTCTCACTGGCTCTCTGTTTTTCTAGAGCCTGGGCTGTACCTCTCATTCAGTTTCTTGATCATGTCACCTCTTCGATCATTTCAACTAAGTACTCACTTTGCCCATGTCATGGCAATCTTTCTGCAAACTGTTATTGATTTATATCTCTCTAGATAAAACTTTTATGAATAATGACACTGGAAAAATATAGACAAATTTTCTTTACAGTTTACCTTTAAAATCAAATATTTAAACCAATCTATATAGAATAAGAAGAAATTTAATGATGTTTTATAATGCCACATAACACCATGTAACACTAAAAGTATGAATTTTCTAATATGCAAATCTGATTGTGATCTTTTCTTACAAATCTTAACTGACTTTCCTTGCTCACAGAGCACTGTCAATATTTTATTTCAGTAGGGTAGAGAGGGAAGAAGACATCTATCATTTAGCTTCTACTTAAATCTTTAAATTCCTTGTAAGCAGTTTCAACCCTTCCTATTGTGCTTCCATAAAATTAAAGGCTATAATTTTCAGAATATGACATGATGGAAGAACTCTGTTCTTGCAGACACAAAACATACAATCTTGAATGTTCTTTCTTACTTTGTGAGTGTTGATGTCTATCTAAATGTGAAGGTCCCATTGAGAACTTCTGACCTATAAAGCATTTGCTAAAATTTTAGAAATAGGAAGTTCAGAGTTTCCGTGCCATTAGACAAAATTTATATGAGTGTAGTGTAGCACTCATAACAACAATTGAATTGAGGTGTCATCTGTTTGTCTACACTTCATGACTGAATTCCTAGAGGGCAGATATGACTACCTTTTATTCATTTTTGTATATCTCAGTATTAACTCTAACATATCTTTGGCTTCAGGAAAAAATGCTTAATGATTCAATAAATAAATAAATAATTTTTTAAATGTTAACCCTTATTTTAGGAATTCATTTTGTAATACAATCTATTTTTCTTTAGAAATAACCATATTTAATAAGAATTGGTAAGAAAATATAAATATAGATTAGAAATTATTTTGAAGAGTTGATTTGATGTGATTGAATGTACTTAATTTGCAACTTTTTTTAAATCTCTTTTCATGTGTGTAGGTGTTTTCCTCTTTAGCCAACACTTAAAAATTATATAAATCAGATTTTATTTGATTCATCTTTTCGACAAATTGCTCCTTTTAAGCGTTTGTTTCTTAGGTGGAATTTAGTTTTATATATGAAAAGTGAGAAATCTTCATTGCCCAACTGACCTATAGGTTGACAGTGAATAAAAAAAATGAAAGATAGCAAGGCTTTATTTTTCCCCTTTATCTTCTTTGCCTTTGCTTTTGTACCCTTTTGTGGATTAATCATCAAGGTCAATTGTGCAGTTATTACTCCTCCTGCCAAAACTTCTGAGGTCAATTAATGAATCAACTGAGAAAGCAGTAGCTTTACTGATTCTTACAACGTTTCATCAAAAGAAAAATCTGCTTTAATTTTATTTCACTTAGTACTGGAGTCCAAGTCAAATGTACCAATTTCTGGCCAGTCTTTGAGTCAAGTGGCTATTAAAATGATTTAATAAAATAATTAAATCAGGAAAGAATATGAACTAAAACATAAACAAAATTGCTTTAGTAGTAGTTTTCATAATTGAGAAAGTATCCTTCCTAAATCTGGTTAAAGGCAGGAACTGCTCCTTAGGTCTATTATATTACAGGCCTTGAGCTAGGTATTTTATATTCTTCTGCTTTAAATTTCCCAACTCTCCCTTAAGGGGAAAACAGAGAATTGTAATAAGAGTTTTAGTAGAGTAGAAATAAAATCATATGATTAGTGTACAAAACACATGCTAATGAATTCTTACATTATGAGCTAGTAAATAATTACATGATATATTGTGTATTCTAGGACTCTCATATCCAAACAATGCTAATTAAATGACAAGTTAAACATCACCTCCTCTGTATCAGTTATCTAATGATGTAGCAAACTACATCACCTAGAGGCAGAAATACCATTTGACCCACCAATGCCATTACTGGGTTAATATACCCAAAGAAATACAAATCATTCTATTACAAAGATACACACATGTGTATGTTCAATGAAGCACTATTCACAATAGCAAAGACATGGAATAAACTCAAATGCCTACCAGTGATAGACTGGATGAAGAAAATGTGGTACAAATATACCACAGAAGACTATGCAGCCACAAAAAGGAATGAGATCATGTCCTTTGCAGGGACATGGATGGAGCTGGAAGCCATTATCCTCAGCAAACTAATGAAGGAAGAGAAAATATAACACTGCATGGTCTCATTTGTAAGCTGAACAATGAGAACACATGGACACATTGCAGAGAGCAAAATACACTGGGCACCTGTGGGAGGTTAGGGGAAAAATAGCTAATGAATGCTGGGCTTAATATCAGGGTAATGGGATGATCTATCTGTGCAGTAACACACCATGGTACAAGTCTATGTAACAAACCAGCATATCTTGCACATGTGCCCCTGAGCTTATAATAAAAGTTAAAAAAAAAAAAAAAAAAAACAGAAAGGCCTGACCCTGCACATTTATTTGGTTTAATTGTAGGAATAAGACTAAACAACTTTGTAACCTCTGGTTACCGAACAATATGTAAATGATATAAATTAGAGAAGATCACAACTTATATAACAATTTTGAAAGAGAAAGGGGAGAGACAAAAAGGAGAATAAAAACATGAAACTTTTATTTTTCTGTGAGATATTAATATATAAAATTTAATTCAAAATTTTTTTTAAAATTTAAATACATATATGTATTTAAATAAAAACATATTTAAATATATTGATAATTTAATTGTGTAGGAAATCATTAAAGTTAGGAAAGCAATTAGCTATTTAAATTAATATAATTAGTAATTGATTAAATTAATGATTTATATGCTTATATGTATATAATTTTTAAGGTAAATATTACAAAAATAAACAAAACATAGTTGAGAAATGAGGGGAAAGAAGTTGTAAAAAGTATAGTTATGTTAAACATTAGTGAACGCACAGTCCGTTAGTACAAATGCCTACACATCAAGAAAGTCTCAAAGGAACTTTCTCAAACTCATGTACATGTTTATTGTTTTGTTTTGTCTGCTGTTTTTTTTTTTTGATTGATCAGTAAAAATTGTACATATTTGTGTTGAATGGTATGATGTTTGGATATATGTATGCATTATGTAACAGTTAAATGAAGTTATTTTATATGCATTATATCACATCCTTATCATTTTTTCTGTTGTAAGAAGATTTAAAACTTATTCTCATTGCCATTTTCAAGTATACAATATACCGTCATTGACTGCAGTCACCAATTAATGTAGAGAGATATTGATGTGCATATCAACATATCTCTTATTCTTCCTAAGTAAAATTTTGTATCCTTAAATAACTGTTCAGTTCCAGCATCCCCCAGCCTCTGGAGACTACCAATAGACTCCTGGTTTCTATGGGCTCAAGTTTTTCAGATTCCACATATAAGTGAGGTAATGCGGTATTTGTCTCTCTGTGCCCAGCTTAGTTTACTTCTCCAGGTTCATTCATGTCATTACAAATGAAAGAATTTCTTCTTTTTTAAGCCCAAGCAATATTTCATTGTGTATATATACCAGATATTCTTTATCCATTCATTTGTTCAGGGACACTTAGGTTGTTTCCATATCTTGGCTATTGTGAATAGTGCTGCAGTGAATATAAGAAGGTAGATGCCTCTTGGACACACAGATTTTATTTCCTTTGAATATACACCAAGCACTGGGAATATTGGGTCATATGAAAATTCCATTTTTAATTCTTTTAGGAATCTCAGTACTACTTGCCATAATGGCTTTCCTACTTTATATCCCCAACAAGAATGGATCTCTCAACTCTTGGATGACAGACATACCAACAGGTAAGAATTGATACCTCGCTGTGGTTTAATTTGCATTTCCCTGATGATTAGTGATGTTGAGCATTTTTTCCTAACCTGTTGTCCATTTCTATGTTTTCTTTTGAGAGATGTCTATTTAGGTTTCTTTGCCCATTTTTAATCATGTTATTTGTTTTCTTTCTATTAAGTTGAGTTCCTTACATATTTTGGATCTTAGCTCTTAATCAAGTGTATGATTTGTAAATATTTTCTCTTATTCTGTGAGTTGTCCCTTCACTCTATCGATTGTTTCCTTTGTTGTGCAGAATTTTTCGGTTTGATGCAATTCTATTTGTCTCTTTTTGCTTTCACTGCCTGTGCTTTCAGGCAGCAAAAATATTCAATATTCAATATTCAGTAAATATTGCCCATGCCAATTTCATGGAGTTATCTCTTATGCTTTCTTTTTGTAGCTTTATAGTTTTGATATAATGTTTAAGTATTTAATTCATTTTGAGTTCATTTTTGCATATGATATGAAATGAAGTTCAAATTTCATTCTTCATCATATGGATATCCAGTTTTCCCAGCATCATTTATTGTTGATTTCATATCTTGCAACTTTACTGAATTCATTTATTAGTTCTAACAGTTTTTTGGTGGACGCTTTTGGGTTTTCTATGTATAAGATCATACTGTCTGCAGACAGAAAGAATTTAACTTCTTCCTTTCTAACATACCTTTTAAAATAATCAGAATAAATGATAATACATTTATACAGTCATAAAAAAGCGAAAGAACAGTAAGGTAATCCTAATAACAACAAAGTTATAGCAGGGATGAAATGTATTCAGGTACCCCAAAATATAACAATGATATCTATAGTAAAGACACACATAGACTAATTCTTTAATTTAATTTTAAAAAGAAAAAGTTAAATAGGTAAACAATTCAATCAATTGAAAAGAGAGCATCTATAAATACACAAATGGAATAAGAGACTAAATTGTTCAGTAAAATTCAGATAATTTTGATATCCTAGACAACAAATTATTTTTCTCTGAAACTGACTTCCTAAAGTATGCAAAACCCTAAATAAGCCAATTTCACATATATTCAAATGTATTAACTATTCCCTATGCCCCGTAACAAAGCATCATATCCATGGAAAGTCATAAAACAGAAAGCAAATTCTAATGTTTTTTAAGACAGTGCAGAATATAGAAAAATGGGAAAAAATTCAAAATGTTTTCATAAGGTTGTTATACAAACCTTACCTGCCTTAGATGTCATGAAAAATAACCATCTGGTCAAATTACATGTGTAATGATTGTTTAAAAATCTCAACAAATAATTACCAATCTGAATGCAATAGGTCATTTAAAGGAATATCCACCTGAATTCATGACAGGAACAAAATAACTATACTAGGCAAAAATATATAATTGTATTATAGATACTGAAATTTTTATATTTTTTAAAGTAAGGGAGAAAATTACTATTATAAACAAAAACAAGGAAATTAAATAACTTACTTGGGTGTAATATCAAACACAGGATATGAGTAACATGAAAGAAATATACAAATTATATTTAAAATGCTGCTAAATACATATTTTTATTTTAATCAATGGCTGGATTTCTTCTATTTCCAAATATACCTTGTTATCAAAAAGATGTCAACCTTCCATATATAACTCCTGTCATATATATATATACACACACACACACACACACACACACACACACACACACACACACATACACACATATATATATGAATGGATTCCTGATCCAAGATGCTGATTAGATGAAGCCAGGAGGAACATCTCCTACTGGGGGACAGGGATATCAGGAAGACTGGTGCAAGTCTAGCAGATCCTCAGAAGGAAAGCATTGACAGTGAATGGACAGAAGACACAGATACTAGGCTGAAGTAGAAGAAAGCTGGGAACCATGCACTGGGTTACTGTGCACCAGAAGTTGTTCCTGGTCCCTAACCACTCCTGTGGAAGGAGCGAGTTGAACTGGCAAGAAGCAACCCACTCATGCCATGGGGCTCTGAAATCACAATGTGAGGAGACCTCTTGACCACCACAGACACTTGAGTTGGCAGGGAGAGCTGCTTAAAGAAGTGGTGGGACAGAACTCCAGCCAGTGTGGAGCCAAGAGGGTTTGATGCAGGAGCATCTGTAGTGGAGGTGCAAGTGTTTGCAATGGAGCATAGCCAGAGATGTCTATCCCCATAGGCTTGAGTTACCCCTATAGCAGACGTTAGCCCTATAGGGGAGTTGTTGGACCTGAACTCTACAGGGCGATCTTGCCCATGAGATGGGGACAGTCTGACCTGAACACCCCTGGGTCTTCTGGCCTCTCCTGAGTCTCTAGCTTGGCAATTCTTGCTTTAACTGCAGCACCCAAGTACCTCATAGGGGCCTGCATCATAGCTCTTGTGATGGCAGACTGCATCTGACAAGCAGTGTGCTCCAGCAGAGCAACCTCCATGGACACACACCAGCCCACCCATGTCCTCCTCCCACTTCACCACACATCTACAACCATCTGACCTTCAACAAACCTGACAAAAACAAGCAATGGACAAAGGATTCCCTATTTAATAAATGGTGTTTGGAAAACTGGCTAGCCATCTGCCAAAAACTGAAACTGGACCCCTTCCTTATACCTTAACAAAAATTAACTCAAGATGGATTAAAGATTTAAACATAAGACCTAAAACCATAAAAACCCTACAAGAAAACATAGGCAATACCATTCAGGACACAAACGTGGGGAAAGACTTCATGACTAAAACACCAAAATCAATAGTTACAAAATCAAAAATTGACAAATGGGATCTAATTAAACTAAAGAGCTTCTGCTCAGCAAAATAAACTATCATCAGAGTGAACAGGCAACATACAGAATGGGAGAAAATTTTTGCAGTCTATCCCTCTGACAAAGAACTAATAACCATAATCTACAAGGAACTTAATCAAACATATAAGAAAAAAATAAACAACCCCATCAAAAAGTGGGTGAATGATATGAACAGATACTTCTCAAAAGAAGGCATTTCTGCAGCCAACACACACATGATAAAGAGCTCATTATCACTGGTCATTAGAGAAATGCAAATCAAAACCACAATAGGATACCATCTCACATCTGTTAGAATGATGACCGTTAAAATTTCTGGGAACAATAGATGCTAGAGAGGATGCAGAGAAATAGAAATGCTTTTACACTGTTGGTAAGAGTGTAAACTAGTTCAACCATTGTGGAAGACAGTGTGGCAATTCCTCAAGGATCTAGAACCAAAAATACCATTTGACTCAGCAATCCCATTACTGTGTATATACCCAAAGGAAGACACATGCACACACATGTTTACTGCAGCACTGTTTACAATAGCAAAGACTTGAAACCAATACAAATGCCCAACAATGATAGACTGGATAAAGAAAATGTGGCACATATACACCATGGAATACTATGCAGTCATAAAGAAGAATGAGTTTATGTCCTTTGCAGGGACATGCATGAAGCTGTATACCATCATTCTCAGCAATACAGGAACAGAAAATCAAGCACTTCATGTTCTCACTCATAAGTGGAAGTTGAACAATTAGAACACTTGGACACAGGGAGGGGAACATCACACACTTGGGACTCTTGGGGATGTGGGGAAAAGGGAGGGAGAACATTAGGATAAATACCTAATGCATACGGGGCTTAAAACCTAGACAATGGGTTGATAGATGTAGTACACCATCATGACACATGTATACCTGTGTAACAAATGTACACATTCAGCACATGAATCCTAGAATTTAAATAAACAAGCAAACAAAACTGACCAGAGAGAGCTGAAAAATGCAATGCAAGAATTTCATAATGCAATTGCAAGTGTTAACTGCTGAATAGACAAAGATGAAGAAATTCTCTCAGAGTCTGAAGTCTGACTCTCTGAAATAAGAGAGTCAGACAAGAATAGAAAAAAAAAAGCATGAAGCGGAATGAACAAAGCCTCTAAGAGATACAGGGTTATGTAAAGAGAATGAATCTATTACTCACTGGTGTCCCTGGAAAAGATGGGGAGAATGGAATCAATTTGGAAAACATATTTTAGAATATCATCAAGAATAACTTCCCCAATCTAGCTACAGAGGACAACACTCAAATTCAGGAAACAGAGAACTCCTCCAAAATAGTTCAGAAAAAGATCATCTCCAAGACACAAAATAATCAGGTTCTCCAAGGTCAAAATGAAAGAAAACATGGTAAAGGCAGCTAGAGGGAAAGAACAGGTCACCTAAAAGGGAAGCTCATCAGACTAGTAGTTGACCTCTGAGCAGAAATCCTACAAGACAGGAGAGATTGAGTGGCTATATTCAACAATCTTAAAGAAAGGAAATTCCAACCAAAGTTTTCATATCCGGCCAAACTAAGTTTCATAAGTGAAGGAGAAATAAGATCCTTTTCACACATGCAAATGCTGAGGGAATTTTTTCTTTCCAGATCTTCCTTACAAGAATCTCTAAAAGAATCATTAAATATAGAAAAGAAAGATCATTATCAGCCACTACCAAAGCACGCTTGAGTACACATATCAGTGATACTATAAAGCAGCTACACAAACAAGTTGGCATAATAAACAGCTGACAACATGAGGATAATATCAAATCCACATATGTCAATGTAAATCTTGATGGAAATGGGCTAAATGTGCAAGACCCAGTGGAATGCATTTTCAAGAGACCCATCTCACATGCAATAGCACCCATAGGCTCAAGATAAAGGGATGGGCCGGGCGCGGTGGCTCACGCCTGTAATCCCAGCACTTTGGGAGGCCGAGGCGGGTGGATCACGAGGTCAAGAGATCGAGACCATCCTGGTCAACATGGTGAAACCCCGTCTCTACTAAAAATACAAAAATCAGCTGGGCATGGTGGCGCGTGCCTGTGGTCCCAGCTCCTCAGGAGGCTGAGGCAGGAGAATTGCCTGAACCCAGGAGGCGGAGGTTGCGGTGAGCCGAGATCGCGCCATTGCACTCCAGCCTGGGTAACAAAAGCGAAACTCCGTCTCAAAAAAAAAAAAAAAAAAAAAGATAAAGGGATGAAGAAAAATCTACAAAGCAAATGGAAAACAGCAAAAACAAGGGTTGATATCCTAATTTTAGACAAAACAGACTTTAAATCAACAAATATTAAAAAAAGACAAAGAAGGACATTACATAATGGTAAACGGCTTAATTCAAAAAGATCTAACTATCTTAATATACATTCACCCAACAGAGGAGCATCCAGAATCACAAAGCAAGTTCTTAGAGACCTTCAAAGAGACTTTTACTTCCACACTACAATACTGAGAAACTTCAACACCCCACTCACATTATTTGACAGATCATTAAGGCAGAAAATTCACAAAGATATTCAGGATCTTAACTCTATGCTGGACCACATGGACCAGACATACATCTACAGAACTCTCCACCCAAAAACAACAGAATATGCATTCTTCTCATTGCCACATAGCACATACACTAAAATTGGCCACACAATCAGACATAAAAAAATCCTCAGCAAATACAAAGAACTGAAATTATGCCAACCACATTCTGGACCACAGTGCCATAAAAATAAAATTCAAGATTTAGAAAAACACTCAAAACCTACAATTATATGGAAATTAAACGATATCATTTGGGCAAATGATGAAATTATGGCAGAAATCAAGAAGGTCTTTGAAACTAATGAGAACAAAGACATAACATAAAATCTCTGGGATACAGCTAAGCCAGGGTTAAGAGGGAAATTTATAGCACTAAACACTCACATCAAAGCGTTAGTATGATCTCAAGTAAATAACCTGATATAACAACTAAAATAACTAGAGAAACAGGCACAAACCAACCCTAAAGCTAGCTGAAGACAAAAAGTAACCAAAATCAGAGGTGAACTGAAAAAGATTGAAAGAAAAAAACTCACTCAAAAGATCAAGGAAACTAGGAGCTGTTTTTTTTTTTTTAATTTGAAAAAAAATTAATGAGATAGACCTCTAGTTAGACTAATAAAGAGAAGAAGAGAGAAGATCCAAATAAACACAGTTAGAAACTGACAAAGGGGATATTACCATTGACCCCACAGAAACACAAATAACTATCAGAGATTACTATGAACATGTATACGCACACAGACTAGAAAATTTAGAACAAATGAATAAATTTCTGGACACATGCACACTTCCAAGTTTAACTAGAAAGAAACTGAAGTCCTGAACAGACCAATAAAGAGCTCCAAAATTTAATCAGTAATAATTTGGCAACAAACCAAAGAAAGTCCAGGTCCAGACAGATTCATAGCCAAATTCTACATCATGTACAAAGAGTTGGTATCATTACTACTGAAACTATTCCAGAAAATTTAGGAGGGACTTTATTCTGTGAAGCTAGCATCATCCTGATACCAAAATCTGGCAGAGCACAATGAAAAAAAACAAAACTTCAGGTCAGTATCCTTGATAAACATTGATGAAGAAATAATCAACAAAATAACAACAAACTGAATCCAGCAGTACATCAAAAAGCAAATTCATCATGATCAAGTAGGCTTTATCTATAAGATGTGAGGTTGATTCAACACATGCAAATTGCTAAATGATTTATCACTTAAACAAAACTAAAACAAAAAACCACAGGATTTAAATATAGAAACAATATAAATACAGAAATAAACATAGAAAAAGCTTGCAACAATATTCAATATGGCTTCATGTTAAAAATACTTAAGCTAAGTATTGAAGAAACATCAATCAAAATAATAAGAGCTATCTATGACAAACCCACAGCCAACATCATACTGAGAGGGGGAAAAGTTGGAAGCATTTCCCTTGAAAGTTGACACAAAAGAAGGATACCCTCTTTAACTACTCACATCCAACATAGTATTGGAACACTTGGCCAGAGCAATCCAGCAAGAGAAATAAATAAGGAGCAGCCAAATAGGAAGAGAGGAAGTCAACTCATCCCTGTTTGCAGACAACACCATGCTATATCTAGAAAACCCCACAATATTGGCTCAAAAAAACTCTTAAGCTGATAAACTTAAGAGTTCAGTAAAGTTACAGGATACAGAATCAATGTACTAAAATTGCAAGCATTTCTATATGCCAACAACAGCCAAGCAAAGAGTCAAATTAGGAAAGTAATCCCATTCACAACTGGCACAAAAAGAATAAAATACCTAGAAATACAGCTAACCAGGGAGGTTAAAGATCTCTATAAGGAGAACCACAAAACACTGCTCAAAGAAATCAGAGATGACACAAACAAATGGAAAATAACTCCACACTCATGGATAGACAAAATCATTAAAATGGCCATATTAACCAAAACAATTTACACATTCAATGTTATTCTTATTAAACTATCACAATGGCATTCTTCAGAAAACTAGAAAAAAAATTATTTTCAAAGTCATATGGAACCAGAAAAGAGCCTGCATAGCCAAGGCAATACTAAACAAACAAAGAAGCAAACAAAAAAAAGCAAAGCTGGAGGCACCATGCTATCTAACTTCAAACTATATAACCACAAGATTGCAATAACCAAAACAGCATGGCACCGGCATAAAAATCGACCCAGAGACTCAGGCAATGGGATGCAGATCACAGAAATAAGGCTGTACACCTACAATCATCTGATATTTGATAAAGCTGACTAAACGAGCAATGGGAAAATAGCTCCCTGTTCAATAAAATGTGTGGGATAACAGGCTGTTTTTATCCAGAAGATTGAAACTGGACCCTTTCCTTACACCATATGCAAAAATCAACTGAATATGGATTAAGGACTTAAATATAAAACCCCAAATTATAAAAACCTTAGGAGACAATGTAAGTAATACCATTCCGGACATAGGAGCTGGCAAAGATTTCATGACCAAGACACCAAAAACAATTGCAACAAAAGCATAAATTGACAAATGGAATCTAATTACACTAAACAGTTCTGCACAGCAAAAGAAATTTCAACAGCATAAATAGGCAATATACAGAATAGAAGAAAATTATATATATGTGTGTGTGTGTATATATATATACACACACACACAAATATATAATTTTTAAATTGTACTTGAGGTTCCGGAGTACATGTGCAGATAATGCAAGATTGTTGCATAGATCCACACACGGCAAGGTGGTTTGCTGCCTCCATCCCCCCATTACCTATATCTGGCATTTCTCCCCGTGTTATCTCTTCCAAACCTCCCCACCCTGCACTGTTCCTCCCCTAGCCCCCACAACAGATCCCAGTGTGTGATGCTCCCCTCCTTGTGTCCATGTGTTCTCATTATTCAACACTCGCCTATGAGTGAGAAGACGCAGTGTTTGATTTTCTGTTCTTGTGTCACTTTGCTGAGAATTATGGTTTCCAGATTCACTCATGTCCCTACAAAGGACAAAAACTCATCATTTTTTATGGCTGCATAATATTCCATGGTGTATATGTACCACATGTTCCTTGTCCAGTCTATCATTGATAGGCATTTGGGTTGGTTCCAGATCATTGCTATGGTAAACAGTGCTGCAATGAACATATGCATGCATGTGTCCTTATAATAGAACTATTTATAATCCTTTGGGTATATACCCAGTAATGGGATTGCTGGGTCAAATGGAATTTCTATTTCTAAATCCTTGATGAGTCACCACACTGTCTACCACAATGGCTGAACTAATTTGCACTCCTCCCACCATCAGTGTAAAAGTGTTCCTATTTCTGCACATCCTCTCCAGCATCTGATTGTTTAAGGATCACCATTCTAACTGGTGTGAGATGGTATCTCAATGTGGTTTTGATTTGCATTTCTTTAATGACCAGTGATGATGAGCATTTTTTCATGTTTGTTGGCCTCATGTATGTCTTCTTTTGAAAAGTGTTTGTTCATATCCTTCACCCACTTTTTAATGGGTTTGTTTGTTTTTTTTCTTGTAAATCTGTTTTAGTTCTTAGTAGATTATGGATATTAGCCCTTCATCAGATGGGTAGGTTGCAATTTTTTTTTTCTATTCTGTTCATTGTCAGTTCACTCTAATGATTGTTTATTTTGCTGTACAGAAGCTCTGGAGTTTAATTAGATCTCATTTGTCTATTTTGGCTTTTGTTGCCAATGCTTTTGGTGTTTCAGTCATGAAGTCCTTGCCTATGTCTATGTCCTGAATGTTTTGCCTGTGTTATCTTCTTGGGTTTTTATGGTTTTAGGTCATTTGTTTAAGTCTTTATGCAATCTGGAGTTAATTTTAGTGTAAAGTGTCAGGAAGGGGTCCAATTTCTGCTTTCTGCGCATAACTGACAGTTTTCCCAACACCATTTATTGAACAGGGAATCCTTTCTCCCTTGCTTGTTTTTGTCAGGTTTGTCAAAGATCAGATGGTTTTGTATCCTGAGACTTTGCTGAAGTTGCTTATCATTTTAAGGAGATTTTGGGCTGAGACGACGGGGTCTTCTAAATATACAATCATGTCATCCATAAATAGTGGCAATTTGACTTCCACTTTACCAAATTGAATATCCTTTATTTCTTTTTCTTGCCTGATTGCTCTGGCTAGAACTTCCAATACTATATTGAATAGGAGTGGTGAGAGAGGGCATCCTTGCCTTGTGTCAGATTTCAAAGGGAATGCTTCCAGTATTTGCCCATTCAGTATGATATTGGCTGTGGGTTTGTCATAAATAGCTTTTATTATTTTGAGATACATTCCATCGATACCTAGTTTATTGAGAGTTTTTAGCATAAAGGGCTGTTGAATTTTGTTGAAGTCCTTCTCTGCATCTGTTGAGATAATCATGTGGTTTTTGTCTTTGTTTCTGTTTATGTGTTGGATTATCTTTATAGACTTGCATATGTTGAACTAGCCTTGCATATGTTGAACTAGCCTTGCATCCCCGGGATGAATCCTACTTGATTATAGTGGATAAGCTTTTTGATGTGCTGTTGCAATTGGTTTGTCAGAATTTTATTAAAGATTTTTACATCTATGTTCATCTTGGACATTGGTCCGAAGTTTTCTTATTTTGTTGAGCCTCTGCTGGGTTTTGGTATCACGATGATGTTGGTCTCATAGAATGATTTGGGAAGGATTCTCTCTTTTTGTATTGTTTAGAATAGTTTCAGAAGGAGCGGTACCAGCTCCTCTTTGTATGTCTGGTAGAATAGAAGAAAATATGTTTAAACTATGCATCTGATAAATGTCTCATAGCTATAATTTATAAGGAACTTAAATTTGGAACTTTATAATTTATAAGGAACTTAAAGACCAATCGCTTCATTAAGGAGCAGTCAAAGGCCAATTACATATACTTTTCAAAAGAAGACACACATGTCTTCTTTTCAAAAGAAGCTCAATATCACTGATTATCAGAGAAATGCAAGTCAAAACCACAATATGATGCAATCTCACACCATGCAGAATGGCTACTATGAAAAAGTTAAAAGGCAACAGATGCTGGAAAGTTTGTGGGGAAAAGGAAGACTTATACACTGTTGGAGGTAGCATAAATTAGCTCAAGCATTGTGGAAAGCAGTGTGGCAATTCTTTAAATAGCTAAACCAGAACTATCATTCAACTCAGCAATCCCATTACTGGGTATGCACCCAGAGAAATATAAATTATTCTGTAAAGATAAATGCATGCATATGTTCATTGCAGCACTATTCACAATGGCAAAGATATGGAATCAACCTGAATGCACACCAATGGTAGACTGGATAAATAAAATGTAGTACATACACAAGATAGAATATTATGTAGTCATAAAAAATGAGATCATGTCCTTCACAGGAGCATGGATGGAGCTAGAGGCCATTATACTTAGCAAATTCATGCAGGAACAGAAAACCACATACAACATGTTCTCACTTATAAGTGGGAGCTAAATGATGAAAACTCATGAACACAAAGAGGAGAACAAGAAACACTACCTGAGAATAGAAGGTAGGAAGGGAGAGAAAAAAGAAAAGTAACTACTGGGTACTAGGCTTAGTACTTGGGTGACAAAATAATATTTACACATGTAAATATGTACATATTTGTGCATGTAAGTTAATTAATAATCATTATATACATAGGTATATATATACACATATGTGTACATGTAAATAAATATATATAATTTCTAGCAAAATATTAGAAACAGTGTTTTAAAAGGTTTTGTAGCAAAAACAAAGATAAAAATATGAGCAAATTATTTTAGCTGTCAGGCTTATTTTCTTAAAACATAAAAAAACACATCTGATGAGCATGGTGGCTCATGTCTGTAATCCCAGCAGTTCAGAACACTGAGGCAGGAGGATTGCTTAAACCCAGGAGTTTGATACCACCCTGAGTAACATATTGAGACCCCTGTCCCTACTAAAATAAAAAAAAATTAGCCAGTCTTCCTGGTGTGCACCTATAGTCCCAGATACTCTGGAGGCTAAGGTAACAGGATTGCTTGAGCTTAGGAGGTCAAGGATAAAGTGAGCTATGATAGCACCACTACATTCCAGTCTGGGCAACAGAGTGAGACCCTGTCTTAAAACAAACAAATAAACCAAACCAAACCAACCCATCAAACAGAAAATCCTACACATTTATATGCTTGCAAATGTTTGCAAGCAATACAAGTAATATATCTAATTTCTAATGTATGCACATAATATAAAATTTTATATAATGCCATCATGTATTAATAAATGCTTGCACTAAATTTTATACTGAGGGAATCCATACAATTTTTAAAAATACATTTTAAACTTAAATATTAAATGTCTTAATATTTTATATCTGTAAAAAGTGTTTTGTAACTATTGCCTATTATAATTTACCAAAGAATAACTTTAGTAACTAGGAAAACATAGACAACAATTCACTGGTTGCTAAAACATAGTTTTCCAATTTTATATTTTCACATAGGAAACAGTTTATAAAATGTAAGCCTTAGGTATTTTTAAAATCCCTTATCATCATATGCATTTATAAAATTATAAAAGCAAATTATTTTGCTTTGATGAGTAAATTAATATTATTTTATCAGGCACAGAAGTATTTTAATTCATCTTTGTCCCAGCTTGATAATTTGGCAATGATACATTTTATTAACTTAAGAACAGAATTTTCTGATTAGCATGCTATCCTGTGAATCTGATTTTGTTGCAATAAACTGAAAATATTTATAGCTCTTTAGGTATTCTAATTAAAATTTTAAATGATTGATGTTCCAAAAAAGCAAATTAGGTCAGGTATCTTTCTAGCAAGACAGAACCACTTAGAGTAATTCTTAAATTGTTATTTTTTTCCTTTGTTGCTTTTACTTTTAGTATAAAGATTTTCTTTCAACAGCAAATTCCTTGATCATTAGCCACAAATGCTTTTGTTTATTCATCAGTAAACAAGTATGAATATACAAATACAATAAATGTACCTTTGCCTAATTCATTTTAAAATCAATTTAGTTATGTGTTAATTAGAAATGTAAAATAGCCTTCAAAACAGAAAGATAAACTCATTTGATTGTATCACCGTAAGGAATAATCTGCAGTGTAAAATGTATTCCAGCTAAATTCTTATACATTAAGTAACTTTGCAAAACAAAAATCGGTATAATAACAAGATTTTTAAATTGGGTAGGCTACTCTTCATAAGACGACATTGTAAAATACAACATGCTCTGATCCAGCAAAAATATTATTTTTGTGTTGTTAGCATTTGACCTCAAACATACGTTTTTCTATTAGGATAATTAGCTTTTTATACTAAAGAAGAGATATATGAGGCCAACAAACAAATGAAAAAATGCTCATCATCACTGATCATTAGAGAAAGGAAACTCAAAACCACATTGAGATACCGTCTCATGCCAGTTAAAATGGCGATCATTAAAAAATCTGGAGACAATCAAACACCACATGTTCTCACTCATAGGCGGGTGTTGAACAAGGAGAACACATGAACACAGGGAGGGGAGCACTATACACGGGGGTCTGTTGGGGGGAGGGGGGTAACCGGGGGTTGGGGAGTTGGGGAGGGATAGCATGGGGAGAAATGCCAGATATAGGTGAAGGGGAGGGAGGCAGCAAATCACACTGCCACGTATGCACCTATGCAACAACCTTGCATGTTTTTCACATGTACCCCAAAACCTAAAATGCAATAAAAAAAAAATAAGAAAAAAAAATCTGGAGACAACAGATGCTGGAGAGGATGTGGAGAAATAGGAACACTTTTACACTGTTGGTGGGAGTGTAAATTAGTTCAACCATTGTGGAAGACAGTGTGATGATTCCTCAAGGACCTATAAATAGAAATTCCATTTAACCCAGCAATCCCATTACTGGGTATATATCCAAAGGATTATAAATTGTTCTATTATAAAGACATGTTCACATGTATGTTCATTGCAGCACTGTTTACAATAGCAACGATCTGGAACCAACTCAAATGCTCATCGATGATAGACTGGACAGGGAAAATGTGGCACATATACACCATGGACTACTATGCAGCCATAAAACACGATGAGTTTTTGTCCTTTGTTGGGACATGGGTGAATCTGGAAACCATAATTCTCAGCAAAGTTACACAAGAACAGAAAATCAAACACTGGATGTTCTCATTCATAGGTAGGTGTTAAACAATGAGAACACATGGACACAGGGAGGGGAGCATCACACACTGGGGTCTGTTGGGGGTGCTAGGAGAGAGTCAGCAGGGGGTGAGGAGGATGGAGAGAGGTAACATGGGGAGAAATGCCAGACATAGGTGATGGGGAGATGGAGGCAGCAAACTACCTTGCCACATATGTACCTATGCAACAATCCTGCATTTTCTGCACATGTACCCCAGAAACTAAAGTACAATTAAAAAAAAAGACACAGTGGTTTTGTGGAATCACAGTTAACTGGTGCAAGTTCTATTTTTCCACTGATGAGTTTTGTGACCTTGATTACATGATCTTTTAAACAGTCACATATGAGATTTTTGTATAACATTTCCTAAATATATTTATAGAGCATGTTTTTACACCTTATTTTGCCTTAGTTTTTATTTGAACCATTTTGTTTTATAGTAATCTTGTTTGTTACCAACAAAATACTTTCTGAAACAAAATGGGAATTAACAAGCATAGGTAAAAAAAAAAATAAGGAAAGGAGAAAGAGAATAATGAAAACAAGATCTAGGAGAGAAGGGAAGTAATCTGTGCATATTTATTTCTGCTCAGTTTCTAGATTCTCATGTTCATTTGTTATATCCATATATCTTATTCTTGATGATGATAAATACAAATATCAAAGTGTAAAATGTGAAGCAATATAGTTTCTTATAGAAAGTTTGTTCTGCATTTCTTACATTTTTAAATGAGAGAGTAGTTTCGTAATGATGACTTAAAATCCTGACACAATAAAAAGATTGACAAATTTGAGTTCATTAATAAATTTATTGGAAGGTTTTACATGTTGCATATGTATATGCCTGTTTGCAGATTACATAAAAGGTAAAACGTAATAGCACTAGTGTACAAAATGCTCTAAAGTCAATTAGCCATTTGAAAACTTTATGGCATAGGGGACTTTCCAGTGTGGCTGAGCTTACATAATCCTTTGTCTCTAGAGAACAACAATACAACCTGATTAAATGTCACAAATAACAATTTCTGAACTCTCAAATTTGACCACCCATAAAGAACAAATTGATTTATTCATGAAAATGTCTGAACTTCAAATAAGGACAGTGTAGCTCACTTTAGTTGGAAAAGATGGTAAAAAAAAACCTGCATCAGCAGCACCTGGTAAGAGTAGTGAAATCAGTGGCAAATGAATATAACAGATCAGCAACTCTGCCAACTTGAAGTGGTCTTGACTGAAAAAAATAAAAGAATTTACAGGCTAGTTAGAAATGTCATATGGAGATTCTGGAAATAAGATTGACATATAAAAGTTTGATAGCTCTTCACATACCTTCAGGTGCTTTTTGTGCACATGTGCACTGGAAACTGAAAGGGTCCCAGGCCATCCACACATTCTGGCTGCTTGAAACACTACATGAATAAGAAGAAAAGATGTAATAAATTCTGGTGAAAAGTAGGGGTCAGGAAAGATATGAAAACTGAGGAATATTAAATGCATTTTCTAAACCGCACACAGAATTGAAGTCTTACTGGCTCAATATATTTGACCACAAAGTCTGTCCAATGATCAGCTGACCATTGAGATGTATCACACAAAGTTGTCCCCTAGCAAATCGGCTTAAATATAAAAATAAGTAAATAAACAAAAAATAAATACAAAACAAACAGAAAAGAAATCTCAAATAATGCACACAGTGACAAAGGCATACTATACAGACTTATTTCAGGGAAGTTATTAAGCAAACAACAATAACTGAGAGGAGAAAATAATCAGAATCAATAATACTACATAATACTCCTCATTATATATTTTTCAACGAATATTATAAAGTGTACTAAGAAACATAAAAGGGTGCATTTTCTATGCAAAATAGGAGCAGTTAATAGTAATTTTCACTGGTTTGACCCAGATGTTGAATTTATCAGAAAAAAAGTACTTCAAAGTAGTTACATAAATATGTTCAAAGAACTAAAGTAATCATGTTAATGAAATAAAGAAAATACAGGAAGTGTAGTATCAATTGAATCAACAATTAGAGAATATCAAAAAGGGGATACAAATTATTGAAATGGACCAAATGAAAATTCAGGAATGAAAAACAAATTTGAGAGCAAAAATAAAATTTCTCGAGGGGCTACGTGGTTCATTTGGGATAACAGGAAAAAAATCCAGTGAACTTGAAACCAGAGCAATAGGGTTTATCTAATCTGAAGGAACTAGAAATAAAGATGAGAAAAATTAACAGAGCTTTAGAGACCTGCGTAGATACACAAAATGGGCCTATGCATGTGATGGAAATATGAGAAGGATGGGAGAGAAAAGGGAGCAGAAATATAATTTGAATACTAATGGCTGAAATATTCTAAAACCTGATAAAAAATACATTAATTTACACATTCAAGAAGTTCAGTGAACTATTAGGATAAAAAACAGAGATTAACAGCTAGGCAAAATCAGAGTTAAACTAGTCAAAGTCAAATTCTAAAAGACAATCTTGAAAACAAGAGAAAAACAACTCATCATGAACAGAAGCATGACAATATGATTAATGGTTAAATTCTTGTCAAAAAAAATGTAGTCCAGAAGGCAGTGGAATGACAGATTCAAAGTGCTAAAAGAAAACTGGTTTGTTTCTACATTTAAAAAATAGTTTATTTTACCTAGTATTGGCAATAATTCTATGTGTTTAGCCCCATGAAGACGTGTGTGTGTGTGTGTGTGTGTGTGTGTGTGTGTGTGTGTGTGTGAGATTTCTGTTTTAGTCCATTCTCATGCTGCTAATAAAAAGACATACCTGAGACTGGGTAATTTATGAAGAAAAGAGTTTTAATGAACTCACAGTTCCACATAGCTGGGGAGGCTTCACAATTATGGCAGAAGATGAAGGAAGAGCAAAGGGACTTCTTACATGGCAGCGTGCAAGAGAGTTGTGCAGAAGAACTCCCCTTTATAAAACCATCAGATCTCCTGATACTTATAAGGAGAATAGCACGGGAAAGATCCATCCCCATTATTCAGTTACCTCCTATCAGGTGCCTCCCTGGACATGTGGGGACTATTACAATTCAAGATGAGATTTGGGTAGGGACACAGCTAAACCATATCAATTTCATTATTTGAAATAAATGGACAACTATTGGCATTTACCTAAATGACATATCTCTTTAATCTCACAAAAATTACATGAAAAAATTCTGAGTACTTCCTGTTATAGCATTCAGAGTTTAAGCAAGAGAGATAACATGCTATGAGAGCTTGGATTATCAGTGAGTCTCAACACATAGGAGTTTCTGTTTATTTTCATTTATTTTCTTATAAATGATGTTCCCCTAAAACCTATTTTTTTAAGTGTTTCAGAATTTCAATTTAAAAAATAAATGAATCTTATAAATGATGTTCCCCTAAAACCTATTTTTTTAGGTGTTTCAGACTTTCAATTTAAAAAATAAAAACCTGAAATATATATTAAATTTATTTATATAAAGGTAATAGTGTTTCAACATATGCAATGGAAATCCAATTAGCCAAAACTTTAGGAATAAAGTGAACTACTCCATCTTTGTTTTTTCAGCTGTTAAATGTCTTTGAGACTATTTTGAAATTAATATATGGAAAATGTTCTTTATCGCATCTCTTTTATGAGACTTAGGCAAAGTCCAATAGATGTCAACTATCAATTTGGCAGGTAGATAAGCAGACCTTATAATAAAATAATGCACCTTATAATAGAAATAGAAATAATAGAAAATAACTAACACTATTTTACTTAATGTGTAGTCTAGTTAAACTCATAAGCGGACACTAAATGATTTAAGTGGTCTATTCAATTGTTCTTCATTCTTCTAATATTAATTGACTGCCTATGAGAATCCAGGTTCTATGCTGGATTATGCAGATACAATGCTAAGTGGAATGGAGAAAGGAAAGCTCAAGAAATTTTAAAAGGACAGTAGTTTGGTCTATTTTTCCCCATACACTTATTGAATTATTCTATCAGTTTGGGCACATGGATATGTACTTATACTTTGGGTTATAATACAGACTTCTTTATTTATTTTATTTTTTAAAATTGTTCCAGCTTTAGCCATTGGGATCTTTTTCAGTTTCCTCCTGTATTCCTTTGGCATACTTTTTCATTGTGGAGGGTTTTGTGTGTATGTTTAATTTCTCTTACTTTCTGTTACTGCTAAATGCTCCAGGAGTATCTTGTATATTTTTTGTACCAGTCCTAAAATCAGCCATTTATGCAAGAAGCCATTATTCTTCTTACTGGAGAATGATACTAGAAACCATCAAGCACCAAATGTGCTCAGTGGCTCATTGTTACTGGGTATTGTGGCTTCGAGGCCCTCTATTCTAATCAAGCAAGGTGATATATGTATGTAAGCTGATCTGTATCATACACTCACATCTATTCTTATATGTAATTATATGTATCTATCTTAAGCTAAACCTATATTCATATTGATGTTACCAACTCTCTGACATGAATTATCCTAACACCTTCCATGACTTATCTTTAAACTCCCACTTTAAAAGCGAAATCCCTGGTTTCTATCATCTGCCATCCATTCACGTATCTTTTCATATATAGGATAGTAGTGCCTTCAAAATTGTCAGTGTGAACCCCTTGGGGAACTAATATATTGACTAGGGTATGGTGTTTAAGTATAGTTATTTTTCTTTTGGTTTTAGAGATACAATTCATTTCCAAAGTTACTTAGGTCAGCACCTATTCTCCCACCTGCTTCAGAGAAGATGTTTCATACATTTGTAATACATGTAGTTTCTTTCCTCCCATCTTGCATTCTTGATCTTGAAATTAATAGATGTCCTGATTTACATTTTTTAAAACATTTCATACATTAAGATTAATTCTCTTTTACATTTCTATGGGTTTTGATAAATGCTAAATGTCATGTGTTCACCAGATGCAGTATCATAGAAAATAATGCACCTTATAATAGAAATATAAATAATAGAAAATAACTAACACTACTTTACTTAATGTATAGTCTAGTTAAACTCATAATAGAGTATTACCAATCTCTCCCTCTTGTCTCTTGTGACATTGCTATCATTCATTTGACTTATCCTTATGCTGTAACCACCTAATACAGCGTTACTATTACTTTAGATAAATTTATCTCTTGGATCAATTAAGAATAAGAAAAATTATACATTTCATTTTACTTTGGTACATTTCTTCTCTGACATTCTTTATTTCTTTATGTAGATCCAAGTTTCTGATCTATATGATTTTCTATCTTCCAGAAGACAATCTTTCTAACATTTCCTGTAGGCAGGTTTGCTACAGATCAATTCTCTCACTTTTTGTTTCTCTAAGAAAGCCTTTATATCTCTTTATTTTCAATGAATAATTTAAAAGATTACTTCAAGGGGTAATTTAAAAGGTAGCTGTGATCCATTATTATTATATTACAAACCTATTGGTATAGTGGTAAATAAGGTGTGGAGGATAGGAAGCATTCTGTAATCTAATTATCGAATGTGTTTTTTCAGAGCCCGTATCTCCAGCCTGCAGACATCATCTATGTTTCTTTTTGTGTATGTTCCCTGTCCTTCATCTTAAGTGAGCCAAGAAATCTAAAATAAATTAGTTAGAGGGATTTCACCCTACGCTTCACCCACAGTTGTGAGACAAGTTTTTTTATAAAATCTTTCCCTCTTGAGAGTAGGCTATTGTAGAAAACACTTTATGTGTATTTAAGAATTACTCATTCTTCTTCAACTACAAGGACCAAGAGGAATCTTTCTCAGTTCTTTACTGTGAGAACCTAGTAGTATACCTTGGATGTAAAGCTCAAGGATTGGGGCTCAGAAGTTTCTTACCATAAGGGAGACCACAATTATTCTCAAGCAATTTGTCAAAACTAACGTTTAACTGTTCCTAGAAATCTATGGCTCCAGTGGCTTCTGATCCATGTAAACAGACCTGGACTGTGTCTCTCTGGATTTGCTTATAGCTGCAGATTTCAGGATGGTAGTTTGCCATTTACTTTGCAAACTCAGTTCTCAGACAGGTCCAAGAGAAGTTATTGATTTTCAGTTTGTCCAGTTTTTGTCTCCCAAGAATTAGAATGATGACTTCCAAGCTTTTTAAATATTGAAGTTAACTCTGACACTTCTATTATAATTTATTTTAATAGTCAACTTCCTGGATTAAAAATAAAATATCTCATGGATTTAATATAAAAAGTACACATCTGAAATTTAAATGTAAAATTATAAATTTATGATTAGATTTTTTAAAAAGTTCTGACAAAGTATTCAGGTATTCTTATATATTTCAGGTATTCTTATGTATACCTGAAACATATACTTGATATATGTGTATAAATACACATACAACATATTCTTGAAAGATATACAAAACAGGTGATGAAAATTTCTACTTATATTTGAGAGGTTTTAACATTATTATTGTGTTTATCTTTCTTTAGGGAAAAAGTGATTAAGAAACATGAGAAACTTACGTTGACTATTTAGGCTTCATGATTAGATACGCTTTTGTTTAAATATACCATTAATTTAGAAATTCATTTAACAATATTTTACTAATATGTTCCAGATTCTTTTCTTAGGTTCTGGGGATACAAGATAAATTTTTTTATGTATTTATAGCTTATAATGACTCAATAAAATCTTTGTACCATTGAAAACTGCTAGAGACATTTTTTATTTCTTTTTTTAAAATATATATTTTATTGCATTTTAGGTTTTGAGGTACATGTGAATAACATGCAAGATTGTTGCATAGGTACATACATGGCAATATGGTTTGCTGCCTTCCTCCCCATCACCTATATCTGACATTTCTCCCCATGTTATCCCTCCCCAACTCCCCACACCCCACTGTCCCTCCTCTAGTTCCCCCGCACAGAACCCAGTGTGTGATGCTTGCCTCCCTATGTCCATGTGATCTCATTGTTCAACACTTGCCTGTGAGTGAGAACATGCAGTGTTTGATTTTCTGTTCTCGTGTCAGTTTGCTGAGAATGATGGTTTCTAGGTTCATCCATGACATTTTTGATTTCTATAGGATTACAAATAGTGTTCCTATAATTAAAATGAAGCATTGAGTCAATAGAATTTTAACTATCAATATGCTTTTCTATCAGATATTAGGGGTGATTAAACTCCAATGAAAGATTTTGGAGAAAAATGACTCCTAAGAAGTTGGTGTGCACTATTGATAATGTGTAGTAGTGAAGAGAAAGTACTATAAAGATCTCAGCTGTGAAATGCTACTAAACGGTTAGAATTGTTGGCATAAAGTAGACTCAGCTCTTCATAGCCAGGCTTTGCATAAGTTGAAAGACAACTACAGTTTTAAAGGGGGATTTATGTAATATACTGTGGGAGCATATTTAGTCCATGTGAAAGAATGTCAGAATCCTGAAAGTACTCTGTCTGAAGAGCAGGGATTAGAAAATTGGAGTTAATGGTGCTAGTTGTAATCATTTTTCAATTATTTCTTCATTCACTGTAAGCATTTAGTATATTTTAGTGTATGGTATGAGAACTCTTCATTAATTGGAAACACACTTTCAAGGCTAATGAAAGTTTCAATAAGCTAGCCCAAAGTTATTTGAACTTTTATATCAAGCCACTAGAAGGTAAAATTACATTGAAAAAAAGAAATTCTGCTTTGTAACTGATATTTAGAGAATTAAGTAAGAGGTGACAGGGATGAAGAGGGAAGGAAAGCAGATTTTCACTCCAGGACCCATTAGTAGAAGTAGGAACTCATGTGCATGATTGAAAATCAGGTAGTAGCCCCTTAACTTAGGGAATATCCAGTGGGAAACAGGAAAGGACCAATAGTATGATGCAGGGTGTTTTTGGCTTCTCAGTTAAAGCATTCACATTATATTTACATTTTAAGTCTTCATAAGACTTAAAAACAGGCTTTTTTTTTCTTTTTCATTTCTCAAAATTAGCAGTTGGTTCACATATTCAATTTAAGAAATTATGATATTGGTGATGAAATTACTCCAAATTGAACAGTTTTAAATGAAGAAACTAATCAGTGAACATATTGTGTTATAAAACTCATGTCATGGTCAGACATTGCAATTTTCTTATTAAAGAAGAAATTAACTTGCAATTGACAAAATGACTTTTGGAGAATTTAGTATATTCTAGATAGTTAAGTTACAAAACTTCAGCTTCAACTCATTATGAATTTATTTCTTGATCAAATATATGGTTTGTTCAAATATAGCTAGTGCCAAAATGAATTGTTTTTAACTTATGAAACATTTGAAGTAATTGAAAATTGGAAAGTTTAAGGATAACACTAAAAGCGAAACTAATTAACAGCTATTTTTTCTTAGTTTATAACTTTATGAAAGCATGTATAAGAAAATTGTTTTGTTATATGCTGAAACTTTAAAATTAATTTTATCTGTAATGTTAAGAAGGAAAAAAGAAACAGATTAAGGACTCACTCTGCAATAATCTTTTGCCTTCTTAAATAAGTTCAAATATAAAAATTTTATAATTCTAATTCAGTAATTCATTTTTAGATATGAATCAATGATTGCTTTATAAAAAAGTTTGTTCAGCAACAGTTTATTCAGAAAATAAACATGCCTATTTGGTTTTAATAGATATTATTTTAAAAGAAATGACAATTTGAGTGGGTGATTACATTGAACCTCTTAACTGGTGTCTTTTTAAAAATTATCCTGCTTTTCTTTGCTGATTTTTTTTCATATCCATAGGAAAATTTCTCATAAGTATGTGAAATTATGTGACAAGAATTTTTTATATTTAATAAAAGTGATTTGGGTTTTTTAAAACATCTTAAATAAACAAGCACATAATTCCTTATTCTAAACAATAAACCAGTCTTTAAGGAAAGATATCAAAGATTTATTGAGTTACAAAGCATTTCATGCATTGATTTATTCTGACACACACAGGGAAGTTATTTGTTTGTTTGTTGTTATTTTCTCAAATACCTCTAATAGCCTCAGTTTTCTTTGGGAAGGAAACTATGTCACCTACCACCTGCCATTGAGGAAACAGCCTAACAGTGTTTTTTTATGGATAAATGACTATGTTGCCTGCCATGTAAATCATCTACCTAGGCACAGTTGAGTGGAATACAGGATGAGTATCAACCAATAAAGGATTAGGAGAAAAGAAGTATCTTCCCAAAGAACAGCAGTAATTATTTGGGCCAATCGTACTTTTATTTTTCATAAATAAGTCGACACTAAAAGATAAACGCACAGAAAGGCAATTCACAAATATCATTGGCAATGCAAGCCACGTGTCATCAAAAGTCATGAGTAATCAGCAAACATGAGAAAGTGAAATATAAAGGATGAGATTATGTGTAGCAAGTATTAGAGGAAGAAAGATGGAGAGGACTGAAGTTATCAAAATGGAAATCTCAGAACTCCAGCTGCTCAGGTACCAGTAATATGAGCTGCTTGTATATAGCATGTTGGAAACATAAATGTTAGGAGGGAGGCTTTTATCAGAAACTTAGAGTTGTTTTACAAATGTGCCTTAAAGATTTAAATCTTATATATTATGTCAGTGAGTCTCCATGAAGGCTGTAGAAACATGATTAGATTAGGAAGCTAGTCAGTGTTTCTAATTAAATAAAGACCCAAATAAATTAAATAATTACTAAGTATTTTCTGTACCCTTGACATTTTAAGTTTAGGTGAATTTTCTGAATAGCTATATTAAAAATTAAAGAAGAAAATGTTTTTACATTATTGCTATTTATTTGGATTAAATTAACAAAAGTAAATCTCAGAGTTTGGTGTATAACTGAAGGCCTGAGGAATTTGTATTGAAAGATGAATGGGTTCTACTCTAGAGTCCACTGAACCAGAAGCTAAAGATTTAGACACTGGTAATCAAAACTAAAAGTCATTTCATTAATCTTTCTTTATGATTTAGTCAAACTACTAAAATATATTTGCTGATATATATTCATGGAAATAAATGTAGTTTATGTAACATACATACTGCGTATTTGATACATTTTCTTAATATTAATACACCACTTTGAGATGTTAATTCCTCTGAGGCAGTATTTAAAATTAGATTTCTTACACCTCTTGTGTTAATAAGTAACTCAATACCAAGTTAGTAGCTTGTATGTTATCAATTTTTTGGAATAAAATTATGTATGCTTACTTTAAACATAAAAATAAAAACATATTACGAATTATTTCAGAACATTCTTTCATTAGAAATAAACTACTAGCAGTTTGACTTCATGCTCTGTCTTTAGGTCATGGAATCTTGTCCTTATAATATTCATTGATTGTGAAAATATCAGCAAATAAACAATTGAAAAAGTTTACCTCTTCTTTTAGTCACAATTAGGGTTATCAGAAACTTCCATGTTTGTAAGTACAGTATATGGTTTTTTTTGCCAGTTAAGTTTTCAACAGCATTTAATACAGGTTATCACACCCTTATTTTGGAAGGACTTTTTTCTTTTCTTAATACTCTGTTGATTTTCCTCTTATATAACAGACCATTTGTATTCAGTTTGTTTTGTTTGTATTCCTCCTGCTAACATGTTAGAGTCTTACCTATTCTCTATCCATTTCCCTGTCCAGGATATGGAGTAGCTGGGATTACAGGCATGAGCCACCATGCTGGCTAATCTTTGTATTTTTAGTAGAGATGGGGTTTTACCATGTTAGCCAGGCTGGTCTTGAAGTCCTGACTTCAAGTGATATGCCCGCCTCAGCCTCCCAAAGTCCTGGGATTACAGGCATTAGCCACCGTGCCTGTCCCCTAGCAGGCTTTTGAGTAAGACTAGAGTAGGACTGGCAGGTGATGGGGGTTGGCTGATCATGAACCCCGTGTGGAGGGATGGGGAGGTGGCTCCCCTGTGTGGTGGGTGAGGGCTGGGCTAAGTGGTCAGCTCACCCTGATGCTCCAAGTGCCCCAGGCATGTGGCAGTGTGTACCTCTGTGGTGACCCAGCAGCTGCTGCCAGAGCCCAGCCCCGAGGCTCCCAAGCCCCGGCCCTGCCGTGTAAGCACTTCGGATGGAAGCATGAGGAAGGACATCATGGCTTACAGTCTTGAGGACCTCCTTCTTAAGGTGAGAGTGCCCTGTGTGTTGCACAGCCCAGCTGTGAGCTGGGATTCAGCAGAGATGGAGGTCAGGGCTTAGAAGGTGACACGGTTTCCTTTCTGATACCAGCGCCTACTGATGGTAATGCCAGCCTGGAGAGTTGTCCAACTGAGTAGCGATGGTTGATGTCTGTTTGGTAACAGAAGGAGGGCAGTATGTACGTTACCATCCTATGCTATCGGTAGGTCAGTGGTATTTTCAGGGCATATTTTTCTTGCTGGAAAATACCTGGCTTCCCTCTTCCATTAGTTCTTAAACTTGTAGAAATGCCTGAAAGTTAGGGAAATGAGCAGGAGTTTAGAGATTCCCTTCCCATCTCCTACCTTCAGCCAGGGCAAGTTCTCCTTAAATCTGCCTTCCAAAGAGGAACTTCCATGGAAGGCTTTGTTAATAACTGTGCAAGACTTTCCTCAAAGTATTGATTGGGCAAGCTTCCAGAGGAGGAAACCAGGGGCACACGGCTATTGTGGACAGTACTAAGAGCAGGCAAGAAAGACAGGCTCCCTCATTCCTATCATGTTTCCACTCTGTTGGGCGTAACTTTCCCCATTCCCCTCTCACAGCCTCTTCTCATCTTGCTCTGTGTTAATCACACAGTTACATGGGCACCAGCTTCACTGGCCCATTCGCTGATCATCTCATCTCTTTTTTTTTTTGAGACAGAGTCTCGTTCTATCACGCAGGCTGGAGTGCAGTGGCATGATCTCGGCTCACTGCAACATCCGCCTCCCAGGTTCAAGCAATTCTCCTGCCTCAGCCTCCTGAGTAGCTGGGACTACAGGCACATGCCATCACGCCCGGCTAATTTTTTTGTATTTTAGTGGAGTTGGGTTTTCACCACGTTGCCCAGGCTGGTCTCGGACTCCTGAGCTCAGGCATTCTGCCCACCTCAGCCTCCTAAAGTGCTGGGATTACAGGCATGAGCCACTGTGCACAGCTCAAGATGGAGTCTTGCTCTGTCAAGTTTCCTCCCCTATTTCTGTGTATTAGTTCTGTTCTTCTAGGGAGCCAGTTTCCCCTCCTTTGTAAGGCTTCTGGCTGTGCACACTACGTTTCTTGTGCTTTCAATCAAAAGGATTCATTCATACTCTAGTCTGGACTTGGTGCTGTTTTTTTGCCCTGAAGTCTTGCCACCCCTGGCATCAAAATATCCTTGTATATGGCTTCCCCTGGAGGAAGCAATTGCAAACTAACAATACCTTACATTGTACATAGTACACATACAATACAAAACTTTTCCTGAATCATTTGAGAGTAAGTTGGCAACTTGCTGCTTATTACTCTTGGATACTTCAATATGCATTTTCTACAAAGGAGGATATTCTCCTGTGTAGCCCTCATACAACTATTAAAATCAGGAAACGGTATTATATTACATTATGGTAATTGAATCCTGAGACTCAAGCATTGCCAGTTGTCCCAATAATATCCTTTGTAGCGAAAGGATCCAGGTCAGGATCCAGTGTTTATTTAATTGTATGTCTCTTTAGTTTCCTTCAGTCTGAAACAATTTCTCAGTCTTTCCTCGACTTTTATGGCCTTGACTATTTTGAAGATTATGTGCCAGCTATTTTTGTTTACTGTCCCTTGGTTTGGAAATATCTGTTTCTTTAACTCAAGTTGTATATCTTTGGCAGGAATATGATAAAAATAAGTTGCAGGCCAGGTGTGGTGGCTCACGCCTGTAATCCTAACATTTTGGGAGGCCGAGGCAGGATTGCTTGAGCCCAGGAGTTCAAGACCAGCTGGGGCAACATAATGAGACTCCATTTCTACAAAAATAATACAAAAATTAGCTGGACATGGTGGTGTGCACCTGTAGTTCCAGTTACTCAGGAGGCTGGCAGGATGATCGCCTGAGCCTAGGAATTTGAGGCTACAGTGAACTGTGATTGCACCACTGCACTCTTCTGTGTGACAGAGTGAGACCCTGTCTCAAAAAAATTTAAAAAAAGATTGTGACTGCAAAATTATGTGCAATTTTGATTTGTCACCTTACTGTTTTGTTTTGATTATTCAAATAAGGTGGTAGGTATAGTCAAGCTTCTGGCTTCCTTCACTTCAAATAACTTTTTCAAGGGTCATTCATATTGCAGCATGGATCAGAATGTCATTCCTTTTAAGACTGGTCAGCTAGGTTGAAAGCCTCAGTTCCCTAATTTGAGAAGTAGGTGTACTTCTAAGGTGTAGCATTGAAAATGTAAAGCGTTCTTCTGTGCAGAAGTGAATAGTTCTAAGTTCTTTCTGCCCCCTACACCCTGGTCAGACCACAAGTTCACTTATTTTTTTATTATTATTATTTTTTTGAGACAGATTCTCAGTCCGTTGCCAGGCCCCAGGCTGGAGTGCAGTGGCACAATCTTGGTTCACTGCAACCTCCGCTTCCCAGGTTCAAGCAATTCTCCTGCCTCAGCCTCCAAGTAGCTGGGACTACAGGCACACATCATCATGCCCAGCTAATTTTTGTATTTTTAGTAGAGACAGAGTTTCACCATGTTGGCCAGGATGGTCTCGATCTCTTGACCTTGTGATCTGCCCGCCTCAGCCTCCCAAAGTGCTGGGATTACAGGCTTGAGCCACCGCACCCGGCCAAGTTCACTTATTGAATGAACGTTAATAAAAGACTAAAGTTTGAATAGCCAGGGAGCACTTCTTTGCCTTTTGTTTTTCCTTCCCTAATCCCAACTGTGACTAGACACCTCGAGTGACCCTCACTCATCTCTTTCAAATAGATTTGGTAAGAATTTGATTAAAATTGTTTAGCATTCTTTTAATTTTTTTAGAGACAGGGTCTTACTCTGTTATCCAGGCTACAGTTCGCCTTTTTCCTACTTCACATCTTGTTTCTCTTCGTTGCTTTTCCCCTCCTCCTCTGCCTGAGCCCCCCTACACACCTGTTCCTCCTGGTGAATTCCCATTCCTTCTTCACCACCCATTAATCAGACACCTGCTGGGAGCTTTACCACACTGCGCCTCTGTTCCTGGCTCCTGTCTCTCTGCACCTCCCCAGCAGAATTTTGCAAGACAGTTTGTGATGCTGTAGCCTAACTCTGACACTTCCGTGACCTTGTAGGGGGGCCTGAGTCTTGTTGATCTGTGTTTGCATCACACAGATGCCAGAGTTAGCATTCAAAAAATGTTGGGTGAGTGAGTGATGATGTCTTTGATTGACACAGAGATGCTTTTGGCCTGGAATCCCATGGCCACCATGAGCTGAGTTGTTTAGGGGTTCGGGTATCCAGGAGTGGCTCTTTGTATGTTATCAGTGGCATATCTTGGCCACAGTTCACCCATGGGTCCCTCATAACTTATTTCGGTGGGGGCTGCTCCTTGGGGTCTAGAGTTAGTAACTTTTGAATGAGTCCTTCAAGTTGAAGGGGAAGAAAGCAGTGGGGCATGGTAGCTTCCTGCGAGAATTTTATTCTTGAGGTCCATCGTGTTTCCTGAGTAGAAGGGCAGGGCCCTGGCCCCCATACAGTAGAATATGACACCGAGGTTCCATACATCCATGGTGGCGCACTGGTACCCCTGGCCCAGGAAGAGCTCTGGGCAGGAATGGTGGCCTTCTGCCCTGACTTCTTGCCCTCCTTGGGCAGTCAAAAATTAAAAATGTGAACAGCCGGCTCCCCTTGAGCCCTCTTTGGTTTCACAAGGAAGGTGGACTTTGTCAGGTGGGGAAGAGCAGGAGAGACCCCCAGGAGGAAGGGACTGTGCTTAAATGACGGAGTCCTTCCTCCTTTGCACTTTTCCATATTCCAGGTTTAGGTAGATGGGATAATCATAAACATATTTTTTGTGAGGGAAATACTGATTCCAAGATGTGTGCTGCCTGGAATCCCATGGCCACCATGGTCACAGGTGCCCAGGGTCTCTGGTGTCAGCAGTGTCTCCTGGCCACCATTGACCCAGGGGTCCCACGTCAGCTGGTTAGTGGGGGTCACTCCCTGGGGTCGAGGCTGAGGAATTGTTTTACTAGCGTTTCCCGTGGAAACAAAGAAATAGATGGGGAGTGATAGTGTCATATAGCCTGAGGTTAGAAGGGACCGTGGGTGGGGCTGGATGTTCCTTCAGCCTCCCTCACAGAGATCACAGACAGTGCTCAGCTTGGCCAAGCTTCTGCGGGGGCTGGCTGTGATGTCCGGGAGGGAGGCAGTCTCCAGAGCAGGAATGCCTTCGCTGGGGCTCCTATCCTTGCAGAGGAGGAGTCGGCCATCCTCCTCTCACAGCCTCCTTCACTGCAGCCCATGGGAGGCCAGTGACATTGGAGGATCCGTGCCCCAGGGGCACACCTCTGGGCTCTGGCTTAGCCCCACCCCGGAAAAACATTCACAGCCCCTCCGGAGGAGAGCCCTGCTGCAGGAAGATTCTAGGGCAGGGCCCAGCTGCAGAGTGACAGTACCCCAGGCCCAAAACTCTCCCTTCCCTGGTTACAACAGATTGCCACCCCACCCTGCCCTACTGCCCGCCTTGCGGGGAAGTGGTCCAGGAGTGGAGGCGTGGACAGGCATCCCGGTGTCTGGAGTCGGGGCCAGCCTGGACAGCACGGCCCGCGTGGGGCAGACAGGGCGCACGGGGCAGGCCCCAGGCTTCAGAGCAGCCATTGACGTGGTCCAGCGGCGTTGGGTCTCCAAGGAGATGGGGGCGGGGCCAGGAGACGGTGAACGGCAGGGAGCGGGGCTTCCAACTGCCAAACGGTCCGAGCACGGACCACCCGGCAGAGCCTGATTTCTGCGGGGGGCTGAGGCCACCTCCTTCCAGGAGCTGCTGACCCCACAGACGCCAGCGCCCTCTGCCCGCGGTCCCGCTGCTCCCGGCCCCGCTCGGCGCCTCCAGATACCGCACCCGAGCACTCTCTGCTGGGTCCCTAGGGGCATTAAAACGCTGGCCCAGCCACGGGGTCACTCCCTTGAGTCACTCGACCTTCCCATGGGTTCTTTGGACCCCGTGGGTTTTAGAGTTTTTCTTTCCTAAGTGCTGCCCACCCGGACGCCGCTGCCCCAGAATCGTAGCTCACCCAATGCGGCCACGTCCCCTGTGGGCCAGCCATCAAGGGCACAGGCTACAGGAGCCCCAAGGCGCAGTGGCCCGCCCTGCCCGGGGCTGACCCTCGGAGTGGGGAGAGGCCACTAACTCGGGTTCTCTCCCCTTCCTCAAGGCTCCTTCCTCACCTGGGGTGAAGGGCTCCCAATCCCAGTACCTCAGAGACCTTCCTGTTTCATTGATGCCAGCAAGTGAACATTGACTATCTCCCGTGTGCAGGGACAGAGAAGACAGACACGCTGGCCTCTGATGGGCGAGGGAGACTAGCCTACCAGTGCAAAAAACTCCTCATAGAGATAGGGGCTAGGAAGGAAACACCAGGAAAAATGAGGGTGGAAGATGGGGGTGACCCTACTGCAGAATGGGGTGCTCAGAGAGTGCTTCTCTGAGGAGGTGACATTCACTAGATTGACAAAAGGGATGAGCAAGGTCTGTGAAAGTCTTCTAAGAGAGAGAACAGCAGTGCCCAGAGGGTTGTCCCAGGGATGGAAATAGGACAGTGGGTGGGGGTCGGGGGTGTGAGCCACGCAGGCAGAGCCCAGACATCGTGCAATGGGTGCAGGGGTGGAACCCACGGAGGCTCTGAGAAAGGCCTGGGCCTCAGAAGATGGGGAAACAGGAGGACCCACTCAGAGGCCTTCACAACCGTCTAGGGCACAGGCTAGGATGTGGCTTAGGTTCCAGAAGGATGCCTGGTCCTCATGCTCTTCTCCAGGTGAAAGGGTTCCAGCTCCTTGGGCCCTTTGCACACGGACATAGTTCTGGGGCCCTGGCTACATGGACACCCTTCTGATGGTTGTCGTCTGTAGCCAGGCAGGCGGGGCTGGGCCGACTTTGCTCTTCCTTTGCCAAGTGGACAGAAGAAGGCAGCCTCTGGGGGCAGAATTGCTGGACCGAGAATTAGATTTGGAGTGTAATCCAAACATCCCACGGGCCCTGCCTCTTCTCTGGAGCTTGGCTTCAGGAAAACTCGACAAGGGATGGCAAGACCAGCTCTCAAGACCCTAGCCACTCCACCCCATGATGATTTTACGTGGTTCTCAGGGGCTACCTTTTACAGGAAGAATTCTTGGGTTATAGAAAAGTAAAGGGAGGAAATGTCTTTTGAGTGGCACTTTGATCGGGCACTAGACTAGGTGTTGGTTTGGCGGGATTTGCTTTTCCTCCTGCTTCATACAGGAGTCCTGGCTAGGGCTGGGAGTGATATTACTGTTTGTAGATTTTTAATTCTATGTTGCAAAGAAGGAGGTCTGGGGGAAAAGGGGACAGATACTAGCAAGTATATAAATGATATATATGCACCAGGCTCTGGAGCAGTTGCTGACATTTCGTCCAGCAGCCTTGGGTCTCCATGGAGATGAGGGCAGGGCCAGGTGGCAGTAATGCAGAGGGAGGCTGGCTCCCAACAGCCATCTGCCTATGGCCCTGCCCAGCCTGGGTAAAGAGACAGAGCCTGGACTGGGAAGCAGAGCTGGGACCCTTAGGCAGAGCCAAACCCCTGAGAGCTTGCCCAGTGGGGAGCTCAGGATCCCCAAGATTGGACAGGCAAATAAGCTTAGTGACAGTCCCATCAGCCTTCCCGAGAGTCACAGTAGGCACCCACTGCCTCTGCGTGTTCCCAGGCCTGCTCTATCAGGTGACCTTGGGGACAGACCCAGGGCTGCACTTCCAGTGCTCTGCAGACACACCTTGGGCTGGAATCCCAGGGTCTCACTCATTCCACAAATATTGATTGAGGGCCTACTGGATGCGACACCTGTGTGGCCGTCAGGGAGGCAAGGTCCCTGTTCCAGTGGGGGTGACAGGTGTGAAGCAGGATGACTTCAGAACCTGAGAACGGGGACAAAGCAGAGTACTGGGAAGTGGTTAGGTGGGAGTGGGGCAGCCTGGGACGGGGTAAACAGCAAATCTTTGCCATCCTTTTCTGGCCATATTATTGGGGATGTTACCTGATCCCTCTTCGGGATCGGTTCTGGCACCTAGACAGTGGAGCTGGACCCACCCCCCGCTACGTGACCCTGCTTGCCATCCATTTCTGGCCATATTATTGGGGATGCTACCTGATCCCTCTTCGGGGTCGGTTCTGGCACCTAGACAGTGGAGCTGGACCCACCCCCCACTACCTGACCCTGCTCTCTGGGCTGCCTTTAGGGAACCCACCCTGCTCAGGCCTGTTCCCCACCCTCCATGGCCGTCAGCCCCCCAGGAGAAGAGTCTGCTCTATGGAGGCTGCTGGCAGCCAAGGGAGATGAGCAAGTTAAGGTTGCCTGGTCTGCACGCTGGCCCAGGTGGACACTTGAACGGTGTTCCTCTCTTTGTGGGTCTTTACTTCGGTTCCTGGAGCCCCTTCCCTATAGTTCCTTGACCCAGCCCAGCTCTACGTGCCTGAAGCCCTGGCTTCTGGAGAAGAGATGTCAAGCTGTACCACAGGGCACAGCCAGAAACAATTCTGGCCTTGTCCAATGACAACAAAAGCCAGGCCCGGGGAAGGCACCCTCTCACAGGACCAGCACTTCCAGAGGGGGCACAGAGGCAAAGTGGAGAGACACACTCTGAAAGGCCCATGGGGAGCTCAAGCAAAACCTACAGGGGCTCTCTTCCTGGGGTTGCAAACTGGCATTGGGTGGAGGCAGAGTCAGTATTCACACCTGAGGGAGTCTCACCCCCAAAGTGGATTTCAAGGACAGCAGCACACTGGGGAGACAAGGGCCCCACATCACTCCCACCCTCTCCCCAGCCCGCTTCTTGCTTCCTGGTCCTGCTCTTTATTGGGGAAGGAGAATCTTATCTGACTGGTGGAACTCCAGGACCATCCCTGGCCAGCATCAGTAGTGGGCAGGGTCACCGCATGTTCAAGGCTGTGCACACCGGGCCCCGGCCATGCACCAGGGCGGGGCCTTCTGGACTTTCTTCAGGCTCCTTAGGAACCCATGAGGAAGCTCCCTGATGGGTGCTGATAGGTGTCTGTACCAACAGATTCACCGCCTGGCATGGAGATACTGGGTTCCTGGGAGGGTAGAACCTGCCTTATGAAAGCCCCCATTCCCATCACCCCCTCCATCCCTCAGGGCTGCTGTTGTGTCTTGCCATCAACCCTCCCCAGCCTCCCAGGACGCCTGCCTCACCCAGAAGCACCCGTTCACCCTGGGCCTGGCTGAAGGCTCACTCCTCCGTCAGGCCTCTGAGGGGGACCGCTTCGTGCCGCTGTTATCAAAAGGGGGAACTATCGCAGCAGAAAATCCAATGCCACACCAGACAGCCAGGAACTCAGCAGCACAAGCGGCCCCCTCAGGTGCTTTGGGGACCACACTCCTGCCACTCTGACCCCAGGACAGTCTGGTTCCCGGGACTTCAGGATCCTCCTGGGAACCCCTCAGCATGATTAACACAGGCAGACGGGAACTGAATGGGCCATTGGTCCTTCCGAAAATGCTAACCAGGCAGTGTGAGTGTAGGGAGGCCATGCGCAATGTGTGGGATTCTGCCCTGCACCCGCTCAGAGCCTCAGCCCTTCAGAGACACTGGGAATGATTTGCTGCGAGTGGGGTCACCCTGATACTTCTCTGAGGTCTTTTCCTTTCAGTTTTTCTGAGTAACAGCGAGGACCACGTGACTGCATGCCGAATAAACTAGGGTGTGCACAGACCCCGTCCTGTGCAGGGAGGGCACAAAGCAGCAGAGTGTCTATGACCTGCCACCTTTCCAATGCTACTACAACATTTGTAAGAAACGGTCACGTATCAGGAAACATTTTTATTAAAAAGGATAAAATAGAGCAGGGCAGGGGAGATGTGCTGCAGGCTCCAACGTTGCTGGGCACACAGCAGTGTGGGCATCTCGCGCGGCTCCTGACATTTCGTCCAGCAGCCTTGGGTCTCCATGGAGATGAGGGCAGGGCCAGGTGGCAGTAACGCAGAGGGAGCCTGGCTCCCAACAGCCATCTGCCTATGGCCCTGCCCAGCCTGGGTAAAGAGACAGAGCCTGGACTGGGAAGCAGAGCCGGGACCCTTAGGCAGAGCCAAACCCCTGAGAGCTTGCCCAGTGGGGAGCTCAGGATCCCCAAGATTGGACAGGCAAATAAGCTTAGTGACAGTCCCATCAGCCTTCCCGAGAGTCACAGTAGGCACCCACTGCCTCTGCGTGTTCCCAGGCCTGCCCTATCAGGTGACCTTGGGGACAGACCCAGGGCTGCACTTCCAGTGCTCTGCAGACACACCTTGGGCTGGAATCCCAGGGTCCCACTCATTCCACAAATATTGATTGAGGGCCTACTGGATGCGACACCTGTGTGGCCGTCAGGGAGGCAAGGTCCCTGTTCCAGTGGGGGTGACAGGTGTGAAGCAGGATGACTTCAGAACCTGAGAACGGGGACAAAGCAGAGTACTGGGAAGTGGTTAGGTGGGAGTGGGGCAGCCTGGGACGGGGTAAACAGCAAATCTTTGCCATCCTTTTCTGGCCATATTATTGGGGATGTTACCTGATCCCTCTTCGGGATCGGTTCTGGCACCTAGACAGTGGAGCTGGACCCACCCCCCGCTACGTGACCCTGCTTGCCATCCATTTCTGGCCATATTATTGGGGATGCTACCTGATCCCTCTTCGGGGTCGGTTCTGGCACCTAGACAGTGGAGCTGGACCCACCCCCCACTACCTGACCCTGCTCTCTGGGCTGCCTTTAGGGAACCCACCCTGCTCAGGCCTGTTCCCCACCCTCCATGGCCGTCAGCCCCCCAGGAGAAGAGTCTGCTCTATGGAGGCTGCTGGCAGCCAAGGGAGATGAGCAAGTTAAGGTTGCCTGGTCTGCACGCTGGCCCAGGTGGACACTTGAACGGTGTTCCTCTCTTTGTGGGTCTTTACTTCGGTTCCTGGAGCCCCTTCCCTATAGTTCCTTGACCCAGCCCAGCTCTACGTGCCTGAAGCCCTGGCTTCTGGAGAAGAGATGTCAAGCTGTACCACAGGGCACAGCCAGAAACAATTCTGGCCTTGTCCAATGACAACAAAAGCCAGGCCCGGGGAAGGCACCCTCTCACAGGACCAGCACTTCCAGAGGGGGCACAGAGGCAAAGTGGAGAGACACACTCTGAAAGGCCCATGGGGAGCTCAAGCAAAACCTACAGGGGCTCTCTTCCTGGGGTTGCAAACTGGCATTGGGTGGGGGCAGAGTCAGTATTCACACCTGAGGGAGTCTCACCCCCAAAGTGGATTTCAAGGACAGCAGCACACTGGGGAGACAAGGGCCCCACATCACTCCCACCCTCTCCCCAGCCCGCTTCTTGCTTCCTGGTCCTGCTCTTTATTGGGGAAGGAGAATCTTATCTGACTGGTGGAACTCCAGGACCATCCCTGGCCAGCATCAGTAGTGGGCAGGGTCACCGCATGTTCAAGGCTGTGCACACCGGGCCCCGGCCATGCACCAGGGCGGGGCCTTCTGGACTTTCTTCAGGCTCCTTAGGAACCCATGAGGAAGCTCCCTGATGGGTGCTGATAGGTGTCTGTACCAACAGATTCACCGCCTGGCATGGAGATACTGGGTTCCTGGGAGGGTAGAACCTGCCTTATGAAAGCCCCCATTCCCATCACCCCCTCCATCCCTCAGGGCTGCTGTTGTGTCTTGCCATCAACCCTCCCCAGCCTCCCAGGACGCCTGCCTCACCCAGAAGCACCCGTTCACCCTGGGCCTGGCTGAAGGCTCACTCCTCCGTCAGGCCTCTGAGGGGGACCGCTTCGTGCCGCTGTTATCAAAAGGGGGAACTATCGCAGCAGAAAATCCAATGCCACACCAGACAGCCAGGAACTCAGCAGCACAAGCGGCCCCCTCAGGTGCTTTGGGGACCACACTCCTGCCACTCTGACCCCAGGACAGTCTGGTTCCCGGGACTTCAGGATCCTCCTGGGAACCCCTCAGCATGATTAACACAGGCAGACGGGAACTGAATGGGCCATTGGTCCTTCCGAAAATGCTAACCAGGCAGTGTGAGTGTAGGGAGGCCATGCGCAATGTGTGGGATTCTGCCCTGCACCCGCTCAGAGCCTCAGCCCTTCAGAGACACTGGGAATGATTTGCTGCGAGTGGGGCCACCCTGATACTTCTCTGAGGTCTTTTCCTTTCAGTTTTTCTGAGTAACAGCGAGGACCACGTGACTGCATGCCGAATAAACTAGGGTGTGCACAGACCCCGTCCTGTGCAGGGAGGGCACAAAGCAGCAGAGTGTCTATGACCTGCCACCTTTCCAATGCTACTACAACATTTGTAAGAAACGGTCACGTATCAGGAAACATTTTTATTAAAAAGGATAAAATAGAGCAGGGCAGGGGAGATGTGCTGCAGGCTCCAACGTTGCTGGGCACACAGCAGTGTGGGCATCTCGCGCGGCTCCTGACATTTCGTCCAGCAGCCTTGGGTCTCCATGGAGATGAGGGCAGGGCCAGGTGGCAGTAACGCAGAGGGAGCCTGGCTCCCAACAGCCATCTGCCTATGGCCCTGCCCAGCCTGGGTAAAGAGACAGAGCCTGGACTGGGAAGCAGAGCCGGGACCCTTAGGCAGAGCCAAACCCCTGAGAGCTTGCCCAGTGGGGAGCTCAGGATCCCCAAGATTGGACAGGCAAATAAGCTTAGTGACAGTCCCATCAGCCTTCCCGAGAGTCACAGTAGGCACCCACTGCCTCTGCGTGTTCCCAGGCCTGCTCTATCAGGTGACCTTGGGGACAGACCCAGGGCTGCACTTCCAGTGCTCTGCAGACACACCTTGGGCTGGAATCCCAGGGTCCCACTCATTCCACAAATATTGATTGAGGGCCTACTGGATGCGACACCTGTGAGGCCGTCAGGGAGGCAAGGTCCCTGTTCCAGTGGGGGTGACAGGTGTGAAGCAGGATGACTTCAGAACCTGAGAACGGGGACAAAGCAGAGTACTGGGAAGTGGTTAGGTGGGAGTGGGGCAGCCTGGGACGGGGTAAACAGCAAATCTTTGCCATCCTTTTCTGGCCATATTATTGGGGATGTTACCTGATCCCTCTTCGGGATCGGTTCTGGCACCTAGACAGTGGAGCTGGACCCACCCCCCGCTACGTGACCCTGCTTGCCATCCATTTCTGGCCATATTATTGGGGATGCTACCTGATCCCTCTTCGGGGTCGGTTCTGGCACCTAGACAGTGGAGCTGGACCCACCCCCCACTACCTGACCCTGCTCTCTGGGCTGCCTTTAGGGAACCCACCCTGCTCAGGCCTGTTCCCCACCCTCCATGGCCGTCAGCCCCCCAGGAGAAGAGTCTGCTCTATGGAGGCTGCTGGCAGCCAAGGGAGATGAGCAAGTTAAGGTTGCCTGGTCTGCACGCTGGCCCAGGTGGACACTTGAACGGTGTTCCTCTCTTTGTGGGTCTTTACTTCGGTTCCTGGAGCCCCTTCCCTATAGTTCCGTGACCCAGCCCAGCTCTACGTGCCTGAAGCCCTGGCTTCTGGAGAAGAGATGTCAAGCTGTACCACAGGGCACAGCCAGAAACAATTCTGGCCTTGTCCAATGACAACAAAAGCCAGGCCCGGGGAAGGCACCCTCTCACAGGACCAGCACTTCCAGAGGGGGCACAGAGGCAAAGTGGAGAGACACACTCTGAAAGGCCCATGGGGAGCTCAAGCAAAACCTACAGGGGCTCTCTTCCTGGGGTTGCAAACTGGCATTGGGTGGGGGCAGAGTCAGTATTCACACCTGAGGGAGTCTCACCCCCAAAGTGGATTTCAAGGACAGCAGCACACTGGGGAGACAAGGGCCCCACATCACTCCCACCCTCTCCCCAGCCCGCTTCTTGCTTCCTGGTCCTGCTCTTTATTGGGGAAGGAGAATCTTATCTGACTGGTGGAACTCCAGGACCATCCCTGGCCAGCATCAGTAGTGGGCAGGGTCACCGCATGTTCAAGGCTGTGCACACCGGGCCCCGGCCATGCACCAGGGCGGGGCCTTCTGGACTTTCTTCAGGCTCCTTAGGAACCCATGAGGAAGCTCCCTGATGGGTGCTGATAGGTGTCTGTACCAACAGATTCACCGCCTGGCATGGAGATACTGGGTTCCTGGGAGGGTAGAACCTGCCTTATGAAAGCCCCCATTCCCATCACCCCCTCCATCCCTCAGGGCTGCTGTTGTGTCTTGCCATCAACCCTCCCCAGCCTCCCAGGACGCCTGCCTCACCCAGAAGCACCCGTTCACCCTGGGCCTGGCTGAAGGCTCACTCCTCCGTCAGGCCTCTGAGGGGGACCGCTTCGTGCCGCTGTTATCAAAAGGGGGAACTATCGCAGCAGAAAATCCAATGCCACACCAGACAGCCAGGAACTCAGCAGCACAAGCGGCCCCCTCAGGTGCTTTGGGGACCACACTCCTGCCACTCTGACCCCAGGACAGTCTGGTTCCCGGGACTTCAGGATCCTCCTGGGAACCCCTCAGCATGATTAACACAGGCAGACGGGAACTGAATGGGCCATTGGTCCTTCTGAAAATGCTAACCAGGCAGTGTGAGTGTAGGGAGGCCATGCGCAATGTGTGGGATTCTGCCCTGCACCCGCTCAGAGTCTCAGCCCTTCAGAGACACTGGGAATGATTTGCTGCGAGTGGGGCCACCCTGATACTTCTCTGAGGTCTTTTCCTTTCAGTTTTTCTGAGTAACAGCGAGGACCACGTGACTGCATGCCGAATAAACTAGGGTGTGCACAGACCCCGTCCTGTGCAGGGAGGGCACAAAGCAGCAGAGTGTCTATGACCTGCCACCTTTCCAATGCTACTACAACATTTGTAAGAAACGGTCACGTATCAGGAAACATTTTTATTAAAAAGGATAAAATAGAGCAGGGCAGGGGAGATGTGCTGCAGGCTCCAACGTTGCTGGGCACACAGCAGTGTGGGCATCTCGCGCGGCTCCTGACATTTCGTCCAGCAGCCTTGGGTCTCCATGGAGATGAGGGCAGGGCCAGGTGGCAGTAACGCAGAGGGAGCCTGGCTCCCAACAGCCATCTGCCTATGGCCCTGCCCAGCCTGGGTAAAGAGACAGAGCCTGGACTGGGAAGCAGAGCCGGGACCCTTAGGCAGAGCCAAACCCCTGAGAGCTTGCCCAGTGGGGAGCTCAGGATCCCCAAGATTGGACAGGCAAATAAGCTTAGTGACAGTCCCATCAGCCTTCCCGAGAGTCACAGTAGGCACCCACTGCCTCTGCGTGTTCCCAGGCCTGCCCTATCAGGTGACCTTGGGGACAGACCCAGGGCTGCACTTCCAGTGCTCTGCAGACACACCTTGGGCTGGAATCCCAGGGTCCCACTCATTCCACAAATATTGATTGAGGGCCTACTGGATGCGACACCTGTGTGGCCGTCAGGGAGGCAAGGTCCCTGTTCCAGTGGGGGTGACAGGTGTGAAGCAGGATGACTTCAGAACCTGAGAACGGGGACAAAGCAGAGTACTGGGAAGTGGTTAGGTGGGAGTGGGGCAGCCTGGGACGGGGTAAACAGCAAATCTTTGCCATCCTTTTCTGGCCATATTATTGGGGATGTTACCTGATCCCTCTTCGGGATCGGTTCTGGCACCTAGACAGTGGAGCTGGACCCACCCCCCGCTACGTGACCCTGCTTGCCATCCATTTCTGGCCATATTATTGGGGATGCTACCTGATCCCTCTTCGGGGTCGGTTCTGGCACCTAGACAGTGGAGCTGGACCCACCCCCCACTACCTGACCCTGCTCTCTGGGCTGCCTTTAGGGAACCCACCCTGCTCAGGCCTGTTCCCCACCCTCCATGGCCGTCAGCCCCCCAGGAGAAGAGTCTGCTCTATGGAGGCTGCTGGCAGCCAAGGGAGATGAGCAAGTTAAGGTTGCCTGGTCTGCACGCTGGCCCAGGTGGACACTTGAACGGTGTTCCTCTCTTTGTGGGTCTTTACTTCGGTTCCTGGAGCCCCTTCCCTATAGTTCCTTGACCCAGCCCAGCTCTACGTGCCTGAAGCCCTGGCTTCTGGAGAAGAGATGTCAAGCTGTACCACAGGGCACAGCCAGAAACAATTCTGGCCTTGTCCAATGACAACAAAAGCCAGGCCCGGGGAAGGCACCCTCTCACAGGACCAGCACTTCCAGAGGGGGCACAGAGGCAAAGTGGAGAGACACACTCTGAAAGGCCCATGGGGAGCTCAAGCAAAACCTACAGGGGCTCTCTTCCTGGGGTTGCAAACTGGCATTGGGTGGGGGCAGAGTCAGTATTCACACCTGAGGGAGTCTCACCCCCAAAGTGGATTTCAAGGACAGCAGCACACTGGGGAGACAAGGGCCCCACATCACTCCCACCCTCTCCCCAGCCCGCTTCTTGCTTCCTGGTCCTGCTCTTTATTGGGGAAGGAGAATCTTATCTGACTGGTGGAACTCCAGGACCATCCCTGGCCAGCATCAGTAGTGGGCAGGGTCACCGCATGTTCAAGGCTGTGCACACCGGGCCCCGGCCATGCACCAGGGCGGGGCCTTCTGGACTTTCTTCAGGCTCCTTAGGAACCCATGAGGAAGCTCCCTGATGGGTGCTGATAGGTGTCTGTACCAACAGATTCACCGCCTGGCATGGAGATACTGGGTTCCTGGGAGGGTAGAACCTGCCTTATGAAAGCCCCCATTCCCATCACCCCCTCCATCCCTCAGGGCTGCTGTTGTGTCTTGCCATCAACCCTCCCCAGCCTCCCAGGACGCCTGCCTCACCCAGAAGCACCCGTTCACCCTGGGCCTGGCTGAAGGCTCACTCCTCCGTCAGGCCTCTGAGGGGGACCGCTTCGTGCCGCTGTTATCAAAAGGGGGAACTATCGCAGCAGAAAATCCAATGCCACACCAGACAGCCAGGAACTCAGCAGCACAAGCGGCCCCCTCAGGTGCTTTGGGGACCACACTCCTGCCACTCTGACCCCAGGACAGTCTGGTTCCCGGGACTTCAGGATCCTCCTGGGAACCCCTCAGCATGATTAACACAGGCAGACGGGAACTGAATGGGCCATTGGTCCTTCCGAAAATGCTAACCAGGCAGTGTGAGTGTAGGGAGGCCATGCGCAATGTGTGGGATTCTGCCCTGCACCCGCTCAGAGCCTCAGCCCTTCAGAGACACTGGGAATGATTTGCTGCGAGTGGGGCCACCCTGATACTTCTCTGAGGTCTTTTCCTTTCAGTTTTTCTGAGTAACAGCGAGGACCACGTGACTGCATGCCGAATAAACTAGGGTGTGCACAGACCCCGTCCTGTGCAGGGAGGGCACAAAGCAGCAGAGTGTCTATGACCTGCCACCTTTCCAATGCTACTACAACATTTGTAAGAAACGGTCACGTATCAGGAAACATTTTTATTAAAAAGGATAAAATAGAGCAGGGCAGGGGAGATGTGCTGCAGGCTCCAACGTTGCTGGGCACACAGCAGTGTGGGCATCTCGCGCGGCTCCTGACATTTCGTCCAGCAGCCTTGGGTCTCCATGGAGATGAGGGCAGGGCCAGGTGGCAGTAACGCAGAGGGAGCCTGGCTCCCAACAGCCATCTGCCTATGGCCCTGCCCAGCCTGGGTAAAGAGACAGAGCCTGGACTGGGAAGCAGAGCCGGGACCCTTAGGCAGAGCCAAACCCCTGAGAGCTTGCCCAGTGGGGAGCTCAGGATCCCCAAGATTGGACAGGCAAATAAGCTTAGTGACAGTCCCATCAGCCTTCCCGAGAGTCACAGTAGGCACCCACTGCCTCTGCGTGTTCCCAGGCCTGCTCTATCAGGTGACCTTGGGGACAGACCCAGGGCTGCACTTCCAGTGCTCTGCAGACACACCTTGGGCTGGAATCCCAGGGTCCCACTCATTCCACAAATATTGATTGAGGGCCTACTGGATGCGACACCTGTGTGGCCGTCAGGGAGGCAAGGTTCCTGTTCCAGTGGGGGTGACAGGTGTGAAGCAGGATGACTTCAGAACCTGAGAACGGGGACAAAGCAGAGTACTGGGAAGTGGTTAGGTGGGAGTGGGGCAGCCTGGGACGGGGTAAACAGCAAATCTTTGCCATCCTTTTCTGGCCATATTATTGGGGATGTTACCTGATCCCTCTTCGGGATCGGTTCTGGCACCTAGACAGTGGAGCTGGACCCACCCCCCGCTACGTGACCCTGCTTGCCATCCATTTCTGGCCATATTATTGGGGATGCTACCTGATCCCTCTTCGGGGTCGGTTCTGGCACCTAGACAGTGGAGCTGGACCCACCCCCCACTACCTGACCCTGCTCTCTGGGCTGCCTTTAGGGAACCCACCCTGCTCAGGCCTGTTCCCCACCCTCCATGGCCGTCAGCCCCCCAGGAGAAGAGTCTGCTCTATGGAGGCTGCTGGCAGCCAAGGGAGATGAGCAAGTTAAGGTTGCCTGGTCTGCACGCTGGCCCAGGTGGACACTTGAACGGTGTTCCTCTCTTTGTGGGTCTTTACTTCGGTTCCTGGAGCCCCTTCCCTATAGTTCCTTGACCCAGCCCAGCTCTACGTGCCTGAAGCCCTGGCTTCTGGAGAAGAGATGTCAAGCTGTACCACAGGGCACAGCCAGAAACAATTCTGGCCTTGTCCAATGACAACAAAAGCCAGGCCCGGGGAAGGCACCCTCTCACAGGACCAGCACTTCCAGAGGGGGCACAGAGGCAAAGTGGAGAGACACACTCTGAAAGGCCCATGGGGAGCTCAAGCAAAACCTACAGGGGCTCTCTTCCTGGGGTTGCAAACTGGCATTGGGTGGGGGCAGAGTCAGTATTCACACCTGAGGGAGTCTCACCCCCAAAGTGGATTTCAAGGACAGCAGCACACTGGGGAGACAAGGGCCCCACATCACTCCCACCCTCTCCCCAGCCCGCTTCTTGCTTCCTGGTCCTGCTCTTTATTGGGGAAGGAGAATCTTATCTGACTGGTGGAACTCCAGGACCATCCCTGGCCAGCATCAGTAGTGGGCAGGGTCACCGCATGTTCAAGGCTGTGCACACCGGGCCCCGGCCATGCACCAGGGCGGGGCCTTCTGGACTTTCTTCAGGCTCCTTAGGAACCCATGAGGAAGCTCCCTGATGGGTGCTGATAGGTGTCTGTACCAACAGATTCACCGCCTGGCATGGAGATACTGGGTTCCTGGGAGGGTAGAACCTGCCTTATGAAAGCCCCCATTCCCATCACCCCCTCCATCCCTCAGGGCTGCTGTTGTGTCTTGCCATCAACCCTCCCCAGCCTCCCAGGACGCCTGCCTCACCCAGAAGCACCCGTTCACCCTGGGCCTGGCTGAAGGCTCACTCCTCCGTCAGGCCTCTGAGGGGGACCGCTTCGTGCCGCTGTTATCAAAAGGGGGAACTATCGCAGCAGAAAATCCAATGCCACACCAGACAGCCAGGAACTCAGCAGCACAAGCGGCCCCCTCAGGTGCTTTGGGGACCACACTCCTGCCACTCTGACCCCAGGACAGTCTGGTTCCCGGGACTTCAGGATCCTCCTGGGAACCCCTCAGCATGATTAACACAGGCAGACGGGAACTGAATGGGCCATTGGTCCTTCCGAAAATGCTAACCAGGCAGTGTGAGTGTAGGGAGGCCATGCGCAATGTGTGGGATTCTGCCCTGCACCCGCTCAGAGCCTCAGCCCTTCAGAGACACTGGGAATGATTTGCTGCGAGTGGGGCCACCCTGATACTTCTCTGAGGTCTTTTCCTTTCAGTTTTTCTGAGTAACAGCGAGGACCACGTGACTGCATGCCGAATAAACTAGGGTGTGCACAGACCCCGTCCTGTGCAGGGAGGGCACAAAGCAGCAGAGTGTCTATGACCTGCCACCTTTCCAATGCTACTACAACATTTGTAAGAAACGGTCACGTATCAGGAAACATTTTTATTAAAAAGGATAAAATAGAGCAGGGCAGGGGAGATGTGCTGCAGGCTCCAACGTTGCTGGGCACACAGCAGTGTGGGCATCTCGCGCGGCTCCTGACATTTCGTCCAGCAGCCTTGGGTCTCCATGGAGATGAGGGCAGGGCCAGGTGGCAGTAACGCAGAGGGAGCCTGGCTCCCAACAGCCATCTGCCTATGGCCCTGCCCAGCCTGGGTAAAGAGACAGAGCCTGGACTGGGAAGCAGAGCCGGGACCCTTAGGCAGAGCCAAACCCCTGAGAGCTTGCCCAGTGGGGAGCTCAGGATCCCCAAGATTGGACAGGCAAATAAGCTTAGTGACAGTCCCATCAGCCTTCCCGAGAGTCACAGTAGGCACCCACTGCCTCTGCGTGTTCCCAGGCCTGCCCTATCAGGTGACCTTGGGGACAGACCCAGGGCTGCACTTCCAGTGCTCTGCAGACACACCTTGGGCTGGAATCCCAGGGTCCCACTCATTCCACAAATATTGATTGAGGGCCTACTGGATGCGACACCTGTGTGGCCGTCAGGGAGGCAAGGTCCCTGTTCCAGTGGGGGTGACAGGTGTGAAGCAGGATGACTTCAGAACCTGAGAACGGGGACAAAGCAGAGTACTGGGAAGTGGTTAGGTGGGAGTGGGGCAGCCTGGGACGGGGTAAACAGCAAATCTTTGCCATCCTTTTCTGGCCATATTATTGGGGATGTTACCTGATCCCTCTTCGGGATCGGTTCTGGCACCTAGACAGTGGAGCTGGACCCACCCCCCGCTACGTGACCCTGCTTGCCATCCATTTCTGGCCATATTATTGGGGATGCTACCTGATCCCTCTTCGGGGTCGGTTCTGGCACCTAGACAGTGGAGCTGGACCCACCCCCCACTACCTGACCCTGCTCTCTGGGCTGCCTTTAGGGAACCCACCCTGCTCAGGCCTGTTCCCCACCCTCCATGGCCGTCAGCCCCCCAGGAGAAGAGTCTGCTCTATGGAGGCTGCTGGCAGCCAAGGGAGATGAGCAAGTTAAGGTTGCCTGGTCTGCACGCTGGCCCAGGTGGACACTTGAACGGTGTTCCTCTCTTTGTGGGTCTTTACTTCGGTTCCTGGAGCCCCTTCCCTATAGTTCCTTGACCCAGCCCAGCTCTACGTGCCTGAAGCCCTGGCTTCTGGAGAAGAGATGTCAAGCTGTACCACAGGGCACAGCCAGAAACAATTCTGGCCTTGTCCAATGACAACAAAAGCCAGGCCCGGGGAAGGCACCCTCTCACAGGACCAGCACTTCCAGAGGGGGCACAGAGGCAAAGTGGAGAGACACACTCTGAAAGGCCCATGGGGAGCTCAAGCAAAACCTACAGGGGCTCTCTTCCTGGGGTTGCAAACTGGCATTGGGTGGAGGCAGAGTCAGTATTCACACCTGAGGGAGTCTCACCCCCAAAGTGGATTTCAAGGACAGCAGCACACTGGGGAGACAAGGGCCCCACATCACTCCCACCCTCTCCCCAGCCCGCTTCTTGCTTCCTGGTCCTGCTCTTTATTGGGGAAGGAGAATCTTATCTGACTGGTGGAACTCCAGGACCATCCCTGGCCAGCATCAGTAGTGGGCAGGGTCACCGCATGTTCAAGGCTGTGCACACCGGGCCCCGGCCATGCACCAGGGCGGGGCCTTCTGGACTTTCTTCAGGCTCCTTAGGAACCCATGAGGAAGCTCCCTGATGGGTGCTGATAGGTGTCTGTACCAACAGATTCACCGCCTGGCATGGAGATACTGGGTTCCTGGGAGGGTAGAACCTGCCTTATGAAAGCCCCCATTCCCATCACCCCCTCCATCCCTCAGGGCTGCTGTTGTGTCTTGCCATCAACCCTCCCCAGCCTCCCAGGACGCCTGCCTCACCCAGAAGCACCCGTTCACCCTGGGCCTGGCTGAAGGCTCACTCCTCCGTCAGGCCTCTGAGGGGGACCGCTTCGTGCCGCTGTTATCAAAAGGGGGAACTATCGCAGCAGAAAATCCAATGCCACACCAGACAGCCAGGAACTCAGCAGCACAAGCGGCCCCCTCAGGTGCTTTGGGGACCACACTCCGGCCACTCTGACCCCAGGACAGTCTGGTTCCCGGGACTTCAGGATCCTCCTGGGAACCCCTCAGCATGATTAACACAGGCAGACGGGAACTGAATGGGCCATTGGTCCTTCCGAAAATGCTAACCAGGCAGTGTGAGTGTAGGGAGGCCATGCGCAATGTGTGGGATTCTGCCCTGCACCCGCTCAGAGCCTCAGCCCTTCAGAGACACTGGGAATGATTTGCTGCGAGTGGGGTCACCCTGATACTTCTCTGAGGTCTTTTCCTTTCAGTTTTTCTGAGTAACAGCGAGGACCACGTGACTGCATGCCGAATAAACTAGGGTGTGCACAGACCCCGTCCTGTGCAGGGAGGGCACAAAGCAGCAGAGTGTCTATGACCTGCCCCCTTTCCAATGCTACTACAACATTTGTAAGAAACGGTCACGTATCAGGAAACATTTTTATTAAAAAGGATAAAATAGAGCAGGGCAGGGGAGATGTGCTGCAGGCTCCAACGTTGCTGGGCACACAGCAGTGTGGGCATCTCGCGCGGGTCCTGATATTTCCTTCAGCAGCCTTGGATCTCCATGGAGATGGTGGCGGGGCCAGATGGCAGTAACGCATGTGGCGATTGCTGTCTACTGTCAGGTTTCAAAGTTCCACGACCTCAGGTCCTTAGTCCTCTCCAATCTAAATGCTGAGGCATTTGACATGGAGTGTCTCAGGTGTTTTGCAAAATGCAATATGTTCTCATTGACTCTGGTCACCCTGCTGTGCACTAGAGTCAAAACCTCTTCCTCCTGTCTGGACGTTGGTCCTTTGACCGACACCCCCCTTTCCCTCCCTCTGCCACTCTCCGTCCTGGGGTCACCATCCATCTACTGGCTACTTCAATGGGGTCAACTTGTTTAGAAAATGCAAGAATTGAGGCTTGAATACCCACCTACATGAATTTTCTCTTCAGCTGTCCAATTATGTTGGGGCGATCATCTTCCTCCTTTGCTTTGGTTGACACATGGAAAAGTATTTTAATAAGATGGAAAGGTTCTGGTGTCTCCTGGTGGGGCCATAGTGGCCACCACGGCTGCAGGCACAGACAGGGCAGAGATGAGAGCAGGGCCAGGTGGGGGAGGTGGGTCTGAAACTGGACACCCAAGGACAAAGGCCCCGCTCAGCTTTAGCACCCAAGGTCTTCTGCTGTAAGCCCGCTTCAGTGCAAGAGGGAAGGTGGAAACTTCAATGGATAAAGAAGGACAGGTGGGAACCCCAGGAGGAAGGGACCGGCGTCTGATAGTGGATAGCTTCTTCTGTTTTGTTTGACCTAAAATTAGGTAAATGGCCGTGGGATCTCTGAATAATTTCTCTTTGATTGCCATGGAGATGTTCTTAGCCTGGAATCTGATGGCCATCAAGAGCTGGGTTGTTTCAGGGTTTTGATGGTCCGTAATTTCTTCTTTATACAATGTCAGAGGCAACTCCTGGCTACTGCTCACCCATGGGTCCCTCCTTGGTTCTTCTAGTGTGGGCCACTCCCTGGGGTCTAGTGTTAACAGTTTTTAAGGAGGCTTTTAAGACTTTGGGGAAAGTCAATTGGGGAAAAATATCTGTGACTTATTAATTCCTTCAGGACTCTAACGCTGTGTGAGTGGAAGGGCAAAACCCGGCCACCATCCGGAAAAGCATTACTCGAGGACCCAAACATCTATGATTGGGGGGCATTGGGATCCCTGGCCCAGGAGGAGTTCTGGGGCCATGTAGAGGTCTGTTCCACAAAGGGCTGTCAGCTGCTGCCCCTCATGGAATGTAGTAGCGAAGCCAAAGTCTGCAATTTTCACATTACCGTCCTAATCCATGATGGTGTTTTCTGGCCTCAGGCCTCTATGTGTGATTTGTGTCTGGGGCAGTACTGCATGGCCAGCAGCATCTGCCTGAACACGGTCCGGGCCTCCTCCTCATGAGGCCATGGTGGTGTATCAATTGAGCAGGTCTCCTCTTCCAGCATAATCCGTTACCAAATAACTGGTGTCAGGATTGTACACCTGGTACAATTGTATAATATAGGGGTGCTGGAGAGACTTTAAAATACTTCTCTTTCTCTGGAGAGTGACGCTGGGGAAGCCAGCCTCGTGGATGATTTTGATGGCCACGTGGGTCCCAGTCAGCACGTGCTGAGCCCACCTGACCTCACTGAACGTGCCATTGCCAATGAGATCCAACATTTCATAATTCTGTGGTTCCTGGTATGGTGGCGTGGAGACGGATCCCCGCTCCATGGTGCCACCTCGCTCCACTAACTACAAAACTCCTCTAACTCTACTGACTATGCTAACAATACTAACCCTGCCTGCTTGATTTTTGTCTTCAGCCATGCAACCATGTTGGGGTGATCTTATCCCTCCTATGCTTCGGTGGATAGGCAAAAACATTTCAATAAGATGGAAAGGCATCTCCTGGCAACCCCGCAGCAGCCTCAGCTTCTTGTTGGCAAGGCTGACGTCAGAGCCTTGGACTACCAGCCTTGGAGGACGCTGGCTTTCTGGGCGGGTTTTTGGTGTGTTAGGGGTGTTTGCAGATTTCCGTGACTCCAACAATGCTGCTGGTGTTGGATGGAAGGGGATACCACAGGCTCAAGGTGGGGGCTTCATTAAAACTTCTGGGATACACGGTGTGGCTTCCTCTGCAGGCTGGCAGGTGAACTGGCAGGAATGGTGGTCTTCTGCCCTGACTCCAGGCCCTCCTCGGGAGACTGAGTGTTCCCTGAGTAGAAGGGCACAGCCTTGGCCCTTCTATATACTGTAATCCTGGAATACAGCATGGCACTGAGGCTTCATATGTCCATGCGGGTCACCTACACACCTGGCCCAGGGAGCGTTCAGGGTCCACGTAGGGGTACATGCCACAAAGGCTGTCAGTGTCTGCCCTGTCTGAATGTTCGACTAAAGCAAAAGTCCACAATTTATAAGATGCCTTCTTCATTAAGTAGGAATTTTATGGCTTTAGGTCTGGATGTGTGATGGGCTTTGTGTGGCAGTACTGCAGGGCTGATAGAACCTGCCTGAACATGGTCTGGGTCTCTTCCTCCTCCTCCTCCTCCTTCTCTTCCTGGATGTGGCTGTGGTGACTTATCTGGTGGTGCAGCTCTCCTCCTCTGGTTACTCCATTACCACATAAATAGTGTCAATAATTTGGTATAGCTTAATTATATTTGGATGATGGAGAGTCATCATGATACTAATCTCTCTCTCTCTGGAATGCAAGGCCAGCCTTCTTAGAAATGATTTGGATGGCAACCTAGGTCCCAGTTAGCCTGTGTTGGGCCAGCTCCCTGGTGGACAGTGTCTATGATCTGATAGTTTTGTATCTCTTTGACAAGTGAGGTGGAGGCTGATCCCTGCTCCATGGTGCCTCCCACGTATGCTGACTGCAAATCCCACATCTGCAAACTATGCTGTGATGCACAACGCCATCCGCCCTAACTAGGCTGAGGCCACTGACTATTGGTGACAATACCCCAGGCTCCAAACTCTCTGGGCCTGGGGGCCTTTTCCTCCCTTGGTTACATAGACTCCCACCACTCCCTGCCCACCTGCTCAGCCTGCGGGAAAGGGGCCCAGGAGTGGACATGTCGACAGGCATTCTGGTGTCTCCTGGTGGGGCCAGACTGGCCACCATGGCTGCAGGCACAGACAGGGCAGAGACCAGGGCAGGGCCAGGTAATGGACGTGGATCTCAAACAGGACACCCACGGGCAAAGGACCCACCCATCCTCAGCACCCAAGGTCTTCTGCTGAATGCTGTAAGTCTGCTTCAGTGGAAGAGGGAAGGTGGAAACCTCAATGGATAGAGAAGGACAGGTGGGAACCCCAGGAGGAAGGGACTGGGGCCTGATAGTGGATTACTTCTTGCCTTTTGTTTGTGAAAAATTAGCTGAGTGGCCATGGGATCACTGGATACTTTTTCTTTCATTGCCATGGAGATATATTCTCAGACTTGAACCCCAAGGCCACCATGGGTTGTTTTGGGGTTCAGGTTCTCCAGGACTTGTTCTTTGTTCATCTCCAGATGCAGCTCCTGGCCGCTGTTCACCCACAGGCCCCTCATACCTTCTTCTAGTGTGCGTCATTCCCCTGGGTCTGGTGTTAACAGTCTTTCAATGAGGCTTTGAAGACCTTGTGAAAAGTATGCTGGGAAAATGTAAATTCCAGTTACAATGATTTGCTTCAGGACCCTAAAGCTGTGTGAGCAGAAGGGTGAAACCCGGCCACCATCCTGAAAAGTGTACCTCAAAGGACCCAAGCATTTATGGTGGGGCATTGGTAGCCCTGGCCCAGGAGCAGGAGGCAGATTCAGGGAGAGCTGGGCTGTGTGTTGGAGGGGGAGGGGGTCCCCCGGTGGTCTTACCCAGGCAGCCGGCAGGGCAAGGGCTGTATATGGAAGCCAAGATGGTTGTCGATGGTCACCTCTTCCAGGCTCACCCTCACGTCCTCTACCAGCACGAGCTCTGTGGCAGCCGATGAAGGCACTAGAGGTTCATGCTGAAGGGCAAGAACATCAGATGTGGGAGGCCATGGGACACCCGCAGGCCGATACCAGGTCATCCTGCAGGTCACCCTTCAAGAAGAGCAGGCCCAGAAGCCCCAGGGCCTGGCCTTGCTCCAAGCCACAAGCCCTGATAAGCCCCTGGTGCTCCTGAGCCCAGTGGGATGGCCAAGGCCTCTTTGAGGCCTCCCATCAGCCCCCCAAGGTGGAGTGAGTTGCCGGCTCCTCCACTCCAGACCCAGGAGTGGGTTGGCAGCAGTCCTGCTTAGATGCCTCCCCACCCTACCAGGCCCAGGGGTGGGTGACTCACACACACCCTGCCCTTCAAGACCTCACAGCAAAGGGCCAGCTTCAGAGCATGTGGCAGACACGACTCTGGGCAGGGACAGGAAGGCCGCTGTTGACCAGGCTAGGCAGTGGGGATGGGTCCCCTGGAAGAGTGGCCAAGCCTGGTTCACAAGAGAACAAGGACAGCCTTCATCCCCTAGGGCGGCACATGACCCACAGAGCTCTGCTTCCTGCCTCATGTCACACAAGGGAGCCACCCAGATCTGAGGCCCCCGGGGAGTCCCGTGTTTGAGCACCTCCTCGGGGCCATAGTTGTGCCAGGCACTCAGGGTGCAGCAGCTGCCCACAGGGAGAGGTGACTCCAATGCATGGATGGAAGAGCAGGAGCAGGCCAAGAGCGGTGGCTCCCACCTGGAATCCCAGCACTTTGGGAAGCCAAGGTGGGATGATCACTTGAGCCCAGGGGTTCAAGACCAGCCTGCCCAACATGGCAAAACCCCATCTCCACTAAAAATACAATAAATGAGCTGGGCGTGGTGGTGCACACCTGTAATCCCACATACTCAGGAAGCTGAGTCAGGAGAATTGCCTGAACCAAGGCAGTGGAGGTTGCAGTGAGCTGAGATCATGCCATTGTACTCCAGCCTGGGTGACAGAGTGAGACTCTGTCTCCAAAAAAAAAAAAAAGGAGAAAAAAGTGTGTGTGAGGTGTGAGAATGTGCATGCGTGTGTGTGTGTGTGTGTGTGTGTGTGTGTGTGTGTGGTAGAGGTTTCTGCACCATGGCAGAAGGAAAGCAGAAGCAGTCCTGAGATCCAGGGCAGAAGAAGCTCCTCTGTGTCCAGGGCTCAGGGACGCTCCCCAGAGTGCCAGATATCTCAGCTGGGACTGAAAGGACAGGAGGGCACCCAGTGCAGGACAGTAAGCAGGGGACTCCAGGCAGTGGGGACTGTGTGTAGGAAACATGATGGCCTGACCCACATGGGCACGGGCACACAGGGTGGTCTGTAAGGCAGGGCCATGGGGAGAACAGGTTGCCCAGGCAAGCCCTGGTGGACAAGGAGGAGGGCTTCTCCTTGAAGGTCTCAGGGCCAGCCGGTGGGTGGTATAGGCCAGAGGTAGCTTTTCCTTGGATCCCTCTGGGAGCCTGAAAGGAGGGGTGTGGGTGGGGGAGGCTGGAGGCAGTGAGGCTGGCGAGGAGGCGAAGTTCAGTTGAGCCCACTCCCAGGTCAGGAGCAGAGTCAGGGTCTCAGGGCTGTGGCCCAGTGAGGGGCTCAGAACTATTCCACAGCCCCGGCCCTGGAATACAGGCTCAGCCTCTGTCCTGGGACTCGAGCACTCCCAACCTGGCCCCAGTCACTCATTCAGACTAGTGCATCCCTCCAGAGAGCCACCCTCAGTCATCCTGGGCCTTTGCAGAGGTTACCCTCCTGCCCTTGTCCCTACTCATTTAGGTGACCCCTCCTCACACCGCAGGGCTCAGCACACTGACCTCCAGAAAGCCCCGCTTCCTCCCTCACCAGTGCTGACCTGCGGCCCAGGCCACTATTCTCTGGCCCCTGCTTCACCTGGTGCTCCTCATGCAGAAGGAGCTTTATGGCTGGGGGCCTTCCTGATGAGGCTATGGGCTCGTGGAGGGTAGGGCATGTCTGTTTCCTCTGTGTCCATTACATAATGTCAACCACGTGAGGAAGGAAAAACCCTACAAGGAAAGGAAAATATTCTCTCCCTTCTCAATGGTTGAGACCAACTGTTCATAGATGAAAGAAAAGGAATTGAATATTTTGCATGTAGACATTAGGAGATCTTCAAAATCCAAAAGCTGTTTCAGATTTTGAAATTACAAATGACTGAAAACCACCATGGCACCTGTAAACCTATCTAACAAACCTGCACAATCTACACATGTACCCCAGAACTTAAGAGTATAATAAAAAAATTATAGAAAAAGAAACTACAAATGAAAGTGCTGTTGAAGTGTTGTACCAGTTTAAATAGCTAGGAAACTAAATATGAATCTCTATAACTCATCTAGACAAAAGCACTTTTCTTTTTAAAAGAGGAAGATGTTTTGGGGACCAAAAGTGAGAAAACCTCTGTGAATGATCCCCAGCCATGACTGGCTCATGCTCAGAACTCTGAGTGATCCCCAGCTGTGATTGGCCCCTGCTTTGCTCTGATGTCATGAAAAGCCTTTGTGACGGAATCAATCACAGGGCCTATATAAGGCCCTGGCTGGGTCATGGTTTTTGGTCTAAGATATCCCTGGAAGCTTCTTTGGTGACCTGTGGATTCAGACCAGCGATTGCGATTTGCGAGTTGTGTGGTGTGTGTGTGCGTGTGTGTGCGTGTGTGTGTGTGTGTTGTATCTGTGTGTTTCTGTGTGTGGAGGGGGTTGGGTGTGGGGGGTGTTTGGGGTGGGGGAGGGTTTCTGTGGGAGGGGGGTTGGTGTTTTTCTAGTTAGCATTGTTAGTGTAGTTAGTATAGTTAGTATCGTTGCTTAGTATTTTAGCGTACTTTGGTATAGTCAATATTGTTGCTTAGTATTTAGTCGTGTAGTTAGTGTAGTAGTAGTTAGTGTAGTGTAGTTATCTGCCCCCATCAGGCACCATGGGGCAGATATTGGCCCACACCCGACCTGAGCAGGGGCTACGGTATTACGAAATATTACATCTTATTGGTAGTGGTGCCTTCGGCGAGGTGAAGCTGGCCCACCACTTGCTGACTGGCACCCAGGTGGCCGTGAAAACCACTCGCAAAACTGGCACCAGCGTCGCCAATAGCGAGACAGAGCTGACTATTTTAAAATCTATGCACCACACCAACATCATCGAACTATATCAAATAATTAACACCAGAGAGGTATGCCACTTAGTGATGGAATTCGCATCAGGAGGAGACCTGCACCAGTGGCTGTACAGCAACTACGTGACAGAGGAGGAGGCCCGGGTTATGTTCCGACAGATGCTGTCAGCAATGGAGTACTGCCATGCTCGGAGAATAGCCCACCGAGACCTGAAGCCGGAGAACATCCTGTTGGACGGTGAAGGAAAGATCAAGATCGCCGACTTTGGGTTAGCGACAACTTACGATGAGGGGCAGTGGCTGACAAGATGTTGTGGCACCCCCTTGTACATGGCCCCAGAAGTCATCCTGGACCAGGCATACCAATGCCCCGCCATGGATGTTTGGAGCCTAGGCGTCACTTTGTACGAGATGATGTCCAGGGATCTGCCCTTTTTCTCAAGGTGTCGTACGGTCCTCAAAGAAAAAATTAAATCTGGAAGATATGTTTGCCCGGACATCTTTTCAGAAGGCCTTAAAAGTCTAATGAAGAAACTGCTAATCAGAGATCCCAGGGAGCGGCCCACAGTACAGGAAGTGCTGGGGGACCCGTGGGTCAGCAACGGCCAGCAGTTGCCTCTAACAACTCATGAAGAGAAAATCCTGCACCCAAACCCTGAAACAATGCAGCTCTTGGTGGCTGTGGGATTCAGGGCTAAGGAAGTCACCGAGGCAATTAAAAACAACTTATATAATTATCCCATGGCCACCTACCTTATTTTTGATAGAATAAGAAAGCGAGCCACCAACAGACTACAGGCCCTTGCTCCTGGGGATTCCACCTGTTCTCCATCCACTCAAGGTTCCAGTTCACCTGCCAGCCCACAAGTTTCCAGTTCACCTGCTGGCCTGAAGAGGAAGGCAGAGAGTTTTAATCCAGACCCCCAGCATGCCCCCATGGCCTCCCCGACCATCAAGAGCTCCATCAGCAATTGTGGAGATTTAGAAACCTTGGCTCAACAAGTCCTCCAGCATGACTCCGTGGCCTCCTCCATTGAGAACTCCATCAGCAGTGGTGGGGATACAGAAACGTCATCTGAGCAAGCCCTTAAGCATGACCGTGTGGCCTCCTCCATTGAGAACTCCATCAGCAGTGGTGGGGATTCAGAAACCTTGCCTGAGAAAGCCCTCCAGCATGACCGTGTGGCCTCCTCCATTGGGAGCTCCAATGGCAGTGGTGGGGATTTAGAAACCTCAGCTCAGCAAGCCCTCCAGCCTGACCACGTGGCCTCCTCCATCTGGTACTCCATCGGCAGTGGTGGGGATTTAGAAACCTCAGCTCAGCAAGCCCTCCAGCCTGACCACGTGGCCTCCTCCATTGGGAGCTCCATCGGCAGTAGTGGGGATTCAGAAACCGTGCCTGAGCAAGCCCTCCAGCATGACCACGTGGCCTCCTCCATTGGGAGCTCCATCGGCAGTGGTGGGGATTTAGAAACCGTGACTGAGCAAGCCCTCCAGCATGACCACGTGGCCTCCTCCATTGGGAGCTCCATCGGCAGTGGTGGGGATTTAGAAACCTCAGCTCAGCAAGCCCTCCAGCCTGACCACGTGGCCTCCTCCATTGGGAGCTCCATCGGCAGTGGTGGGGATTTAGAAACCGTGCCTGAGCAAGCCCTCCAGCATGACCACGTGGCCTCCTCCATTGGGAGCTCCATCGGCAGTGGTGGGGATTTAGAAACCGTGCCTGAGCAAGCCCTCCAGCATGACCACGTGGCCTCCTCCATTGGGAGCTCCATCGGCAGTGGTGGGGATTTAGAAACCGTGCCTGAGCAAGCCCTCCAGCATGACCACGTGGCCTCCTCCATTGGGAGCTCCATCGGCAGTGGTGGGGATTTAGAAACCGTGCCTGAGCAAGCCCTCCAGCATGACCACGTGGCCTCCTCCATTGGGAGCTCCATTGGCAGTGGTGGGGATTTAGAAACCGTGCCTGAGCAAGCCCTCCAGCATGACCACGTGGCCTCCTCCATTGGGAGCTCCATCGGCAGTGGTGGAGATTTACAAACCTCGGCTCAGCAAGCCCTCCAGGGTGACCTCGTGGCCGCAGCCTCCATCAAGTGCTCCAAGGGCAGTGAAGATTTAGAAACTTTGGCTCAACAAGCCCTCCAGCACGACCTCATAGCAGCCTCCTCCACCCAGAGCACCACCCAGAGAACCCTGGCTCAACAATCATCACAGGAAGCCAGCATCCTCCAAGATAGGCAGCCCGAGGCTGTGTTGGCTCAGTCAACAAGAGGTCGGGGCTGCCGCAGAGCTGCCAGGCGATGCATTTCAATACTAATGAGATGCTTCTGCCTGTGCCCACCCAAGAGAAGAAGCCGCTCAACATAGTTGGGTGGCTGATAAAATCAGGTAGGTGGGGTGGTGAAGCCACACTTCTTGCATTTTACTATATTTATTCTGTCTTTATTAGTATTGTTTTAATTGACAAATCATGCTTGTACATTCATGGGATGCAGTGTGAGGATTAGATAGATGTGTGCACCGTGAAATGTGGAAATCCCACTACTCAGCATTTCCACCACCTCAGAGAGACCAATTCCACTTGATGCCCCAGAAGTGTCGATCTGAACAAGATGACCCCACTGAAGTAGCCAGTATATGGATGGTGACCCGGGGCCAGAGAGTGGCAGAGGGAGGGAATGGGGGGTGTCGGTCAAAGGACCAAAGTCTAGACAGGAGGAAGAGGTTTTGGCTCTTGTGCACAGCAGGGTAACCAGAGTCAATAAGAATGTATTGCATTTTGCAAAACAGGTCCGTGTCAAATGCCTGCATTTAGAATGGAGAGGACGAAGGCCCTGAGGTCCAGGAACATTGAAACCTGACAGTGGATGCCAATGGCTGTGGGGAGGAGTTGGGTGAGACGCCCATGTTGGAGCAACGTCGGAGCCTGCAGCACTTCTCTGCTCAACAATCATCACAGGAAGCCAGCGTCCTCCAAGCTAGGCAGCCCGAGGCTGTGTTGGCTCAGCCAACAAGAGGCCGGGGCTGCCGCAGAGCTGCCAAGCGATGCATTTCAATACTAATGAGTTGCTTCTGCCTGTGCCCACCCAAGAGAAGAAGCCGCTCAACATAGTTGGGCGGCTGATAAAATCAGGTAGGTGGGGCGGTGAAGCCACACTTCTTGCATTTTACTATATTTATTCTGTCTTTATTAGTATTGTTTTAATTGGCAAATCATGCTTGTACATTCATGGGATGCAGTGTGAGGATTAGATAGATGTGTGCACCGTGAAATGTGGAAATCCCACTACTCAGCATTTCCACCACCTCAGAGAGACCAATTCCACGTGATGCCCCAGAAGGGTCGATCTGAACAAGTTGACCCCACTGAAGTAGCCAGTATATGGATGGTGACCCGGGGCCAGAGAGTGGCAGAGGGAGGGAATGGGGAGTGTTGGTCAAAGGACCAAAGTCTAGACAGGAGGAAGAGGTTTTGGCTCTTGTGCACAGCAGGGTAACCAGAGTCAATAAGAATGTATTGCATTTTGCAAAACAGGTCCGTGTCAAATGTCTGCATTTAGAATGGAGAGGACGAAGGCCCTGAGGTCCAGGAACATTGAAACCTGACAGTGGATGCCAATGGCTGCGGGGAGGAGTTGGGTGAGACGCCCATGTTGGAGCAACATCAGAGCCTGCAGCACTTCTCTGCTGCCCTATTTTATCTTTGTTAGTAAAGATGGTTCCTCATAAATGACCATTTCTTCCTTCTTGCAAATCTTGTAGTAGCGTTGGAAAGGTGGCATGTGGGTTGCAGACACTCTGCTGCTTTGCACCCTCCCTGCACAGGACCGGGGCTAAGAGAAGGGTACCAGTAGCTGACTTTGTTGAAAGAAAAGCTGGGATAATGAAAGGATGTGGAGGAGGACGTGGAAGAGGGCAAGAAAAAAATATAGCTAAACCAGAGTCTAAAACCCGGCCCAGACTGGAGAGAGATCAATGTGTCTATAAAGATCAATGGTCTATAAAGATCATGGAGTTTATCCCCATGCAATACCTAGTGGTGGGATATTATCCAAACTGGTGGGTCACTGTCTTACACTACTACTATTGGGGCTATAGGAATATGAGGTAAAAACAAAAACAAACCCTTTTGCCAGTCAAAATATGTCACTGGAAGGCAAGAGGTGCAGCACAAGTTCTTATATCTTCCCAGCTGCCCTGTTCCTTTGTTGCGGAGGAATCTGCTCCAAAAACTATAAGTACAAATTTCTTTTAAGCCTAAAGATAACATGACTTTAGATTTTAAGTAACCAAAGGCTATGGTATTAGCCTTCACGGTACCACAAGCTGAGTGGCAGTTATTTGCTAGGGGTATGAAGGGACCTATAAAGCAAACTTGGGGCCAATGAAGGAAGTTATATTGTCAGAATCAATTAGTAAATTCCCAGAGGTACGGGTTGAAAACAATCCACCTGAGCTAGCCATGAATCATGCTCCAGTGGTAGTAGAACTCACAGTGGGAGTCAGCCCAGTCCGGCTACACCAGTATCCCATACCACAGGAGGCTGTTTTAGGTGTAGCAAAGCATCCAGAGTGGCTAAGAAACATGGCATTTTGGAGCCATGCCAGTCACCCTGGAACATCCCACCCTTATCAAAGAAATGGCTGCCTAGTAATAAATTGTACCATACCTGTGATAATTATAGGCCAGGGCGGAACCTATGAGCTGTAAACCAAGCAACAGTAACTATTCACCCAGTAGTTCCAAACCCATACACTCTGCTCTCCCTAATTCCCTCCAGTGCAGTATTGTTCACTGTTTTAAACTAAAAGAATGCTTTCTTCCGCCTTCACCCCATGCCAGTCAGTCGATCCATCTTTGCCCTTCAATGGGAAAATTTTGGTCCGGTTCCAGATGCAGATGACCCTGAGAAACTGTCGAGCCCTGCTCTAGTCACACAACAAGAAGCTGACTAGTTAACACACGGCCGAAGCTCGAGGAATCTCCACTGGATAAGCAAACGTAAACTAAAACCTTAAGCAAAATCTTAAACCTTGTCATTTTAATAATATTAAGTATCCTGTTACTATGTTGACATTGCTGCAAAGCTTTGCTCTCAGGAGAAAGCATTCCTTGTCCAGTCTTAGTGTAAAAATGTTACCTTTCATTTTGCTCATGTCAGCCCTTATGGTAAATCTACTAAGTGACGAAGTCCTGTATGGGTGTCCTATGTGCACCCACACTACATAAATAGGGAATACACAAGTTAAAACTTTACTATAGCAAACACATTATGAGTGTAAAGGAGCTTCCCTAGGAACTTGCATGTATAATCAAATTACCTATTCAATTTGTAATCCAGGTAATAATAAGTCTTATGTGTGCTAGAACTCCAAACTTTTACCTGGGGTATGGTTTGAGCTCTGTAAAAGAACAGGAAAAGAAACCCTTTACAATCTAACTCGGGTAACCCCTTCTCATTAGGGAAGTGTGTCCTTAGATCCCTAACAGGTAGGAAAAACACTTCTTCAAAATAAAAAAAATACTTGTAGCCCCAACTTGTTATAACACCCCTATTAGGAAAGTCCTAATTAGGTGTGCACATGACATAACTGCAAATCCTATAACCCTCAAAAAAAGCAGGCGGTGCTTACTCAAATCCCACTTTGGATTAGTGATGCTCTAAGCTGATACAGCTATAATAAATGTACAAATAGGAAACTGAAAAAAACACAGACTGGCCCCCAGAAAAAAATAATTATTATGGCCCAGCCACTAGGGCACCAAAATAGGGCATGGGGATATCACACTCCCATCTATATAATTAACTGCATCATTAGGCTGCAGGCAGTTCTAAAAATCATGAGCAATGAAACAGCCAAAGCTTTAAATTTGCTACCTTACAAATTTACAAGCCACATAGATGAGAAATGCCATTTACCAGAAAAAAACTATCATTACATTGTCTTTTAGCCCAAAGAGGAGGAGTATGTGAAAAGTTTAACTTATCAAACTGCTATCTAAAAATTAGTCATAATGGACAAGCAGTCATGGAAATTACTGCCAGCATGCAAAAACTAGCTCAAGTTCCAGTACAAACCTGGAAAGGGTGGTCACCAGACTCCCTCTTCAGAGAATGGTTTTTATGATTGGGGGCATTTTATCCTAGCTTTCAAAGAAATATATATCCAAATGTTAAAATCTGTAGGCACTGGCATATGAAATAACCATACTTTATTATTAATAATTTTTGGAAAAAAAATATATGGAGGGCCAATGACACCAGTTATTTAATTTATGCTCATACTTTTCTTTTTGTGACAGAGTCTCACTCTGTCACCAGGCTGGAGTACAATGGCATGATCTCGGCTCACTGTGACTTCTGACTCCCTGGTTCAAGCAATTCTCCTGCCTCAGCCTCCTGAGTAGCTAGGATTACAGGCTTGAGCCACCACGCCCAGCTAATTTTTGTATTTTTAGTGGAGACGGGGTTTCACCATGTTGCCCAGGATGGTGTCAATCTCCTGACCTCATGATCCACCCACCTCAGTCTTTCAAAGTGCTGGGATTACAGGCGTGAGCCACCGCACCTGGAATATGCTCATATTTCTTTAATTCACTGTGAGGTGTGAACTTTCTCAATGCACTGCCATGTATCAACAACTTTCAGAGTCAATCATGGGTAGCTGTATGGACCTCACCTAGCAGTAGAGGAAAGCAAAATCCAAGACACAGCTTTTAGGAAGGTCTAGAAAGTGCCTGGTCTGGCCGGGCACAGTAGTGGCTCACGCCTGTAATCCCTGCACTTTGGGAGGTCGAGGCTGGTGGATAGCTTGAGTTCAGAAGACTGAGACCAGCCTGAGCAACATGGTGAAACCCTGTCTCTACAAAAAAAATGAAAATTAACTGGCTGTGGTGGCGCACACCTGTAAACCCAGCTACTCAGGAGGCTGAGGTGGGAGGATGACTTCAGCCTGGGAGGCAGAGGTTGCAGTGAGTTGAGATGGCACCACTGGACTCCAGCCTGAGTTACAGAGTGACATCCTGGAAAGAAAGGGAAGGGAAGAAGGATATGGGAGGGGAAAGGAGGGAAGGGAGAAAGGAGAAAGGGAAGGGGAAAGGGAAAGGGAAGGGAAAGAAAGGGAAAGAAAAGGAGAAAGGAAAAAGGAAAGGAATGGAGAGAAAAAAAGAAAAGGAAAGGAAGGGAAAGGAAGAAGAGGGAGAGAAAAAGAAAAGAAAGGAAATAAAGGAAAAGGAAAGTAAAGAAAAGGAAAGAGAAAAAGTAAAGGGAAGGGAAGGGAAGAGAAGGGAAGGGGAAAAGAAGCTGATCTAAGTTTCTTTTTTTTTCAGTCTTCCTTTCTGTCTGTCTTTTTTCCCTCTTTCTTTCATCCTTTCTTTCTTAGAAAAAGAATCCAAGGAGCCCCACAAAGAGAGATTTCACAGAGAAAGTGGATTTTGTGTTCCATATGTTATAATTAAGCTAAGAGGCTACAATTAGAACTCTTAGTAATGAGGGGAAATCCATATGCCTGTTATATCAAAAATGTAAGTAAACCAATTCCATATTCTAGCACAATAGATCTGTGCTAGAAAGTCAGACCAAATATGAGACCAAGTAACATGAGGCATGACTTTAAACATAGAATGGATGATAAATCTAAACACCTGTTTTCACAGGAAGCAGTTTGACGCAGGGCTGGTATGGATTCATTGTGTCCAATCTTAGGTCTTGGATCCATAGGGGGGACGTTGCATAATGATATTAGCCTAAATGCTAGTTATTTGTTTTTCTTATTTATTTTACTTTTCTGAATCAGCACACAAAGCATGAAAAACTTAATTGTATTTATAGAAGATATAAAAATAAAACAATTTAAACAAGCGAGAGCTGACAGAATTTGGAGGATAGGTGGGCCAAGGCCATGGAAAGCTGTCAGTGGGGTCTCAGCCATACCACCCTGAACGCGCCCAATCTCGTCGGATAAGCCAAGTGTGGGGTGATTTTGAGGTCAGCAAGGAGTGAGGTTGGTCCAGGAGGAGCCAGTGGGAGAATGATAAGAAACAAGGTTAGGAGGGCAGCTGGGGTCCAGACTTTGGGTTTTATTCCGCATGTGATGTGGGTGTCCTCTCTGGCCCCTCCTTTGAAATAGTTCAGCCCCCAATGCCCTTGCTCTCTAGGTATGATGCTTAATACTGAATGTCAACTTGATTGGATTGAAAAATGCAAAGTGTTGATCCTGGGTGTAACTGTGAGGGTGTTTCCAAAGGATATTAGCATTTGAGTCAGTGGGCTGGGAAAGGCAGAGCTACCCTTAAGCTGGGTGGGCACATCTCATCAGCTTCCAGTGAGATTACAATATAAACAGGCAGAAAAATATGAAAAAAAAAAAGACTTGCCTAGCCTCCTAGCCTACATCTTTCTCCTGTGTCAGATGCTTCCTGCCCTCGAACATTGGACTAGAAGGTTCTTCAGTTTTGGAATTGCTATTGGCTCTCCTTGCTCCTCAGCCTGGAGACAGTCTATTGGGGGACCTTGTGATCATGTGAGTTAATAAACTCCCCTTTAAACATATATATATATTACACACATACACATATGGACACACCCCATTAGTTCTAGAGAACCCTGACTAATACAGATTTTGAAAAAAGAAATGACTCTAAAAGAACAAAATATTAAAGATGGAGTTCTTTTGTTGGTTTTAGGGTTTCTGGAGTTGGTTGCTTAATATAATTAGACCCCAAAATCCTAAGGACTTTACTTCTAATAGCATGGAGAACAGTGATAGTCCTTGGCATAAATTGTTTCAAGAGTTATGCAAAATAAATGCATTTGACACTTCTGATTCACTGCTTGTGAGAGGCAAGGAGTTTAGGGATTCTACACATAATACCTTTGACCATATGTGGAGAACCAAGGAATATAATAAATCTGGTTGGTTGCTCCTTAATTATAAACAAAATATAATGACTATGTTGTAGAGTAAGTTGGATGATACATAACATAAGAGAGGCTTTTGCTTGTGTTAGAAGATTGTTTTCAATTTGAAAAACAACCATATTATTGGATTAAATGAACTAAAATAAATAGGAATAAATAGAGATTAGTAGATCAGAAGGCATATTTATTTATTTTCCTCCAAACATGCAAATATCCATTAATCTAGCTCATATAAGAGGTGGCACCTTTAATATCTTGGATCTCAAATATTGTTAAACATTGTAAAAAGTTTTGAAATTTTTTACAGATACATTTCAGTCTCCCACTGTCAGAGATTCCTATTCAGTAGGTCTTGACTAGAGTAATCTGACTCCTTGAAGAGCTGCACAGGAATTTGATACTTAACCAGCCAGAGATTTAGATGCAGATTATGTCACAAGTAAACAAAGGATACAGAAAACAAGTATTTAATTCCAAAAGTATCTCAGGAAAATAAGCCAATACAAGCACTGGTAAATATTTCTTATTGAGAACATGTCTACTCTGGAATCCCTTGAACTCAACGTGGCATTGGGTTCAGAAAACCAGGAACATCTGTTGACCAGAAACATGTTGGAAATGCAAAATTTTAAGCCCCACTGAATCCAAATCTGCATTTTAATTGGAGCCCCAGGGTGCACATTACATGTTTTTAAGAAACACTGAAATAAAAGCAACAGAATAGTTATATTTGCTCCATTCATTTTGCTTTTGATCTGGAAAATATGTTGTTCTATAAGGTGATTTCTACAGAAAAATAATCTGTATCATTATATGTGTGTCATCTTGGTTTTTATTTGCTTGTTCATTTGATAGAAACATATTTGATTCCTAAAACTTTATTTAATGTTTATTCATGTGAATAGATCAGAAAATATTTAACTGAATCACATTTATCTTCAGGTAAAAAATTCCAATATGCCTTTCAATGATAGAACAGTCTATCAAAACATATAAGACCTGGGGAAAAACAACTAAACTACTGCTCTCTTCATATTATCTTTTCACAATTCACTGAATTATAGGATGAAAATCCACTGATTTTAGATTTAATAAATTTCAATTAGAACTTGTAGCATTTACATGTAGAGCTGAAAGGTGCTAGGTTAACTCTTTTTAGAAAGCAAAGGCCTAGAAATAGTAACTGATTACTCTTTTGGATTTTTTAGGCTATAGTCATATATTCCACTCACAGAAAGATTAACTTCCTAGAAAACTCTATCTATGACAAAATGCCATTAACTCCTGATCCTCATAAACACATTAAATAACAACCATTGATGCTGCTTTGACAGCTCTGAAGAATTTGTATGCAGTTTTAATGATGGAGAACCTCACTCATCATAATTTTTGAGTGTCGAATTGATTCTTGGAAGAGAGGCTGATAATTTGATTGTTCTGTAATGTGCTAGCATATAATTTCAGAAAGAGAAATCACTTTATGAAAAAACTAATTACATGCAAATGAGTCTCTTCACAAGATGTTAATAAAATTAGAAATACTTTTCAAAAATAGAGAAAAATTACTATAAAGTAAAATGCCTTGAAGAGGTAAATGATTAAAGAATACTATAGAGATATTGCCCTGGATACAATAGAGATATTGCCCTGGGAACGTGCATGAAGGCATCCATGTCAAGAAGAAACATATTGTTTCATTCTTCACTGTATCCTCTTGTCCTTTATTTAATCTTCTAAAACCTAAATGATAATATGAATTATAAAATGCCCAATTAATATTGGAATTAAAGCATTATTTATGGGAAACATAACACACAAGTTTCTTCATATAGAAAAATACTTTATGTCTTACAAGAAATCAGTGATAGGTGCATATCCATTCTGCAATGCATGTTTTTATCTTGTGAAAAAGAAAGATTTTAAAAATAACCCAATATTTTCTAGCAACTCATTTAATGAAGTAAGTGTTACGATGACTTGTTTTAACCCTACTAAAACAATTATCTTAACCTAATATCATTGCTCATCTTTTTGTTTTTTAACTTTTCAATTTGCTACATACTTATTTTGACTAAAGGAATTTAACCGGACTGGATGTACCACAGCTTGTTTACACATTCATTGAAGAGGAAGGTCATCTTGGTGGCTTCCAAATTTTGGCAATTATGAGTAAAGCTATATACATCTGTATGCAGGTTTATATGTGGATATAATGTTCAACTTCTTTGGATAAATACCGAGGAGCATAACTGATGAATTTTATAGTAAAGTTAGATTCTATGTCCTTCACACAAACGAACTCAAAATATATCATACATCTACATGTAAAATGCAAAACTACAAAACTACTAGAATATGACACAGGAAAAAAACCCAGATGAACTTGGGCATGGCTATGACATTTTGGCTACACCACCATAGACACTGTCCATGAAGGAATTAATTGATAAGCTGGGATTCACTAAAATTAAAATATTTTTCTCGGAGAAAGACTAAGTTAAGAGAATGAGAAGACAAGGCACAGATTGGGAGAAAATACTTGTAAAAGACAAATCTGATGAAATAGTGTTCTCCAAAATGCACAAAATCTCTTAAAACTCAGCACTAAGAAAATGAACAACTTAATTAAAAAGTAGGCAAATTTCTTAGCAGACATTTCACCAAAGAAGATATACACATATCAAGTAAGCATATGAAATGAAGTTCAAAATCACATGTCATTAGGGATTTGCAAATGAGAAAAACCATCATATACCATTGCACACATGTTAGAATGGCCAAAATCCGAAACATTGACACCACCAAATGCTGGCAAGGAAAGAGGAACAGAAATTTTATTCAACGCTGATAGGAATGCAAAATGTTAAAGCCACTTTGGAAGACATTCTGGCAGTCTCCACAAAATTATATACATTCTTTACATATGGTTTCCCAGGGGATAAACCAAAAACAACTTGCTTAGCCAACTTGAACCTGTGTAAATCCAGGTTATGAAGTTTAGATTATATCCAGTAATAATAAATTTCAAAGTTGCTAGATATGAGTAGGAAAAAAATGGTATCTGACATGAAAAAGACACTGTTTTTAATGTAATATATCCTATTAAGGAAATATCTCCAATAAAAATATTTAAAATTGAAGTATGTTCAAAGGAAACCAATTGAGAGTTCAGAATTCAGTACGTCTGAACTTAAACATAATTACTTTCATACTTTTCATTTGCTTTCTTTTTGAGATGGAGTCCCCCTCTGTTGCCCAGGATGGAGTGCAATGGCACGATCTCAGCTCACTGCAACCTATGCCTTGCGAATTCAAACGATTCTCCTGCCCCAGCCTCCTGAGTAGCTGGGACTACAGGTATGTGCCACAGCACCCAACTAAGTTTTTGTATTTTTAGTAGAGACAGCATTTCACAGTGTTAGCCAGGATATTCGTCTCCTGACCTCATGATCTGCCCACCTCAGCCTCCCAAAGTTCTGGTATTACAGGTGTGAGCCACTGTGCCTGGTCTGAAGTTTAGATTATATCCATTAATTATAAATTTTACTAGATACAAGTAGGAAAAAATAGTATCTGACATGAAAAAGACACTGTGTCTAATTTAAAAGGTCCTCTTAAAGAAACATCTGCAATAAAAATATTTAAAATTGAAGTATGTTCTAAGCAAACCAGTTGAGAGTGCAGTGAATCAGTATGTCTGAGCTTAAATATAATTAGTTTCATACATTTGTTTGCTTTTTTTTTTTAATCTAATGTCCTGGCTAAGCATCCTATTTAGATTTGCTTATACAGCTAACTACCACTGTGTATAACTTCCAGAATGGCTAATTTAACCACGAAGATTCTAGTCTAATCCTGTTGATGTATTCCTGATAATTAACAATCTGTGAGCAGCTGCATTGTCCAATATCCAATATACAGCACAAGGAAAATGATCATTTGTACATTGTGGGTTTAGTGGACTAAATGAAAGAGGATTTTTTTTATTATTAATAGCTGCACTTTTCATAAATTTTATGAGTTAATAGGGTTCAATTAATGTTGCCAAGTGGTGTGCTTCATACATATGTCTCTGGGGCTTTGTGAAGTTGAGAAGAATGTGTAATGAACAGTTGAGCAGTTATATTGGTACCCTAGTAATTAGAGAACGAGTAATTAATGTGCATCTGTGTTAGGCTCCTGGGTACTGTCAACGACCCTGTAGTGTGCAAAAAATGGAAATTATGAGTTTGGCAAGGGAATACAGCTTTTCTCTTTTTCTTAAATTTTAGATCTACATCTGTGTTTAATTAGAAGAAGAAATGAATTCCCATTAACACCATTAGGAAACATGCTATGATTGGTTAAAGCCTACATGGACTGTGAAAGTGACCAAGAAAGCCCAGGAGATCATAATGGGTTTTTTTCATTTTAGAAGGCCTTTTATTACAAAATAAGATATATATCCTGAATAGTCCCTAACTGGTAGTCTGTAAAATACTTTCTCTCTCTGTCTTTCTCTTGCTGTTTTTTTAATTTGGTCACATTCTAAAACTATGTATGATTTAAACAAAAATCTACTGAACAAATGTGACTCATCACGACCACAAATGAATTTTCTCCCTCAGTAAGATGCAATAATATCACCTTTGTAATAGGTTTAATATACAAAAATGTCACATATATTAGTGACAGTGTAAAATCATTCACTAACAGATAATAGTCATCAATGTTACAGATAACTAGCTATGCTGATGCTCTAGTTTCCAGAGAGAATCAAATTAAACTGCTTTTATCTCCTGAAGCATAACAACATTTCATATTCCATATGATAGTAAAATGTATCCTTAGGGCAAGTAGTATGTCTGTACTTTTAAAATGAAACAGGCATGATTTAATTAATATGCAAGAACATAGGCCTCAATTTTGAAAGAAAGATGACTCTCCTGAGTGTTCTTGTTCAGAACACTAAATTAAAATTCTGCTTTTTAAAGAGAGTTACTAAGTGGTTGTATTTGTAATTAAACATTGTCTTTACTTAAAGTTTTGGTAATATTCTGCCAACTATTCCATTGAGATAGTAACTTGAAATAATAATATTCAGGCTCATATAAAATTACAGTAGTTTTTCCCTTACCCACAAGTTTACTTTCCATAGTTTTATATGTTCATGGTCAACTGTGGTTCAAAAATTTTCAATGGAAAATTCTAGAAGTAAATAGCTCATCAGTTTTAAATTGTTTACTGTTCAGAGTAGCATAATAAAATCTCATGCCATTTGCTCTATCCTACCTGGGACGTGAATCATCTTTTGTGAATTGTGTCCCTGCTGTATACACTATTCATCATTGGTCACTTAGTAGCTGTTTTGGTTTTCTGATTTAACAAAACAGTATATATAGGATTTGGTACTATCCATACCCAATTTAAGGTATCAACTGAGGTTGTGGAACATTTCCTGCTTGAAAAAAGGCAACTACTAGATACTACATATGTTCTATGTACTATTAGCTATAAAGTTGAAATTTGGAGGAAAAGTGTTAGTATTGGTCATCAGTAGGCAAATTATATAAGCAGATGAATGGTTGATAATTTCATTGATAGGAAAGTTCAATACTTGAATTTAGATGTCAGATTTTTTAAAAAACATACACAAAAGTCATTTGCTATTTCTAATTTATATATACGATATCACCTCATTGTAATTAACATCTATTGCAAATTTGAACAATTTCTTCAAATATATTATAAAAGTAAAACAATATGTAATAAATTTTAGCATGTATTATTAAGATAATTTAAAATTCAATTGACCCTTGAACAACATGGGTATGAACTGTACAGTTCCACTTAGACATTGGTTTTCTTCTGCCTCTGCCACTCCTGAGACAGCAAGATCAACTCCTCTTCTTTCTCCTCAGCCTATTCAAAGTGAAGACAGCAAAGATGACATTTATAATGATCCACTTTTACTAAATAAACAATAAATATACTTTCTCTTCCTTAGATTTTTTTAAATTAACATTTTCCTTTCTTACCTTACATTGTTTTAGGAATACAGTACATAATACATATAACATACAAAGTATGTGTTAATCGACAATGTATATTATTACTCAAGTTTCTGGTCAACAGTAGGCTATTAGTATTTAAGTTTTGGAGGTTATACTTGAATTTTTGACTGCATAGGGGGTTGACACCCCTACCTCTGCATTGTTCAAGGGTCAACGATATATGATCTCTAAGTGCTGGGGGGAGTCAAAAGTTATACTCAAATTTTTGACTGCATAAAGGTTTGACATTACTAACCCCTGCATTGTTCAAGGGCCAACTACATACGGTCTTCTTGATTTTCTTCCTCTAAGATTAGATATTCACTTAAGATTAGAAAGGGACTTCTTGAAAAATTGAAATACTGAAATTGCTTTTGTATTTTACTTTTATTAATTCTCTAAGTATTGTATTTTTGAAATTCTAAAGCCAATAGTGTCAAGATGAAATTTTGCCCTGTTTATTAGCAAATTCATCAAGCCATTTAGCTTCTATTAATATTATTTTCCTTCCTTAACCAGAAAAAGTAAAAATAATATCTATATCACAAGGATTCTTAGAATACAAAATGAAAATAAATATGCATGATGAGGATAATGATAAAAATGAAAATAACTGGTATTTGTATAGGTAATTACTTGGTAGGTTTATCACAAATGAAATAGATTAAAAATGGCCTTTCCTTCTTTTCTACTCTTCCTACTGAGAGAGAAAGTCTAATTCTCCTCTGCTGGCTTAGGGACTAGACTTTGCAACCTGTCTGACCAATGCAATGCAGCAAAATGAGGCTACAGGACTTTGGAAACTGGCTCATCAGAACACTTGCAGCTTCCATCAGGCCTCTTCGAAGGACATTCACTATCAAGACGCTCTCCAATGAAGTCCATCTTCCATACCCACATTACATAAAGAAATCATATAGTCACTTCATTCTAAAGCCCCAACAGTAATAAAAACAACAGTAAGCATCAACTGTCAGCCCTCTGTGTGGTCATTTTGGAAGTCTGGCACTAACAAGCCTACAAATGGCTGCAGTCCCAGCTGACTCTGGACTATATCTTCATGAGTGACCATCCAGGCATGCTTATTCAATACATAAGACAGCAAGATGTAGTACTGACTTGGTGTAAAATTTATACAGCAATGGCTGATTGGAACGACAAAAATACTATTAGGTAAGCAGTTTAGTACGCCACTTCATTTATTATGAAGTAATAATGTAACCTTGATTCAGGTTACAAAGTAAAAAAAAAAAAAAAAAAAACAATTATAATAATTACTTTTTATATATCAGGCACTGTCTCATGAACTATACATATCTTAATTCCTTTAATCATTATATGGTTAGTTTTCTTAATATTATTGTTACCTTATTTTTCAGGTAAGGAAATTAAGACACAGAAAAGTTAGGTAAACTGGCCAAGAAATGATAGACTTGGAATGTCGATATAGGCAAATTGGTATAAGATGCTCCCTACACCACTGTATTACATTTTAAATGGTCGCAATTGGATTTGAAACTATGCATGCTTGATTTCAAAGCTCAGTAAGTGCTGGCTTACATTCTGGTTTTCTTACCCCTTTCTAGGATTGTACTTTAAGTCAGTTAATCTGGCTGAACCCTGTACAGGGCTGACTAATGGTACTGCATCCAGATCCCTATAACCAAAGTCCCATCTAGGTTGCATTTCTTCATTTCTATGTTTCCTGCATTAGGCTGTGAGATTCACAAGCAAAGGGATTATCTCTCATTCGTTCATCTTTGAGTTTCCAATGCCTAAGAAATTGCCTGGGACAAACAGAGCTGTCAATAAAAATTTTTGGAGTGATGGGCCACAGTGGGTTCTTGGCTACCTTAAAATATGTTGAGCATATGAATACTGAGCTATCCTGGAAAGGTCAATCCTGCAACTAGATCAGTTTTCTTGACACTGCCCCAGGTTCTTCATAAGGCTTATTATATTCTCCTTCAACCAGTTTTATGATCAAGGATCCCGTGTACATGGAATTAAATATTCAAATTTGGCTCCCAATAAGAAAGCCTCAGGGAAAGGATAACTGCATTATTATCCTAATAAAGCTATCAATTTTCACAATAGTTATATATAAAGGTTTATTTCCCTTAAGATAATAATTGTTTATGGGCATTAGGGGCAGTTTGAATTCCTTTTTTTGTGTACTGATAAAATAAATAACACACCTCAATTGCCACATAGATGGTTTGATGAGACATGGCTTCATCACTTTACTTACAAGCAAAACTGGCACTGTGTCTTTCTAAAAAGAAATTTTGGTTATATAAATTTTGTATTAAAAACAGAAAAAGAGATTGCTTTACTACTAAACAGCAATTATCCTTTAACTTTACTCATTCCTTTCCATCTAAAATATCTAAAACTAAGTACATTGAAAGGGGTTAAATTATTGTTATATTATCATTGTCATTATTTTTTGAGACAGAGTCTCACTCTGCCTCTAGACTGGAGTACAGTGGTGCAACCTCAGCTCACTGCAACCTCCGCATCCCCGGTTCAAGCAATTCTCCTGCCTCAGCCTCCTGATTAGCTAGGACTACAGGTGTGTACCACCATGCCCAGCTAATTTTTGTAATTTTAGCAGAAATGGGGTTTCACCATGTTGGCTAGGATGGTCTGGATTTCTTGACCTCATGATTTTCCTGCCTCAGCCTCCCAAAGTGCTGAGATTACAGGCATGAGCCACTGCACCTGGCTGAAAGAGGTTAAATTATTAAACTACCCTCTCCAAACGAAACAGTGGTAAAAATTACAAGCAAACAAGAGTTTGTAGGCAGGGTTTGAGTCATTGAAGTTAGATCCCCAGCAGGCACTAACTGTCAATGCATTGTTATTCTCTCCTGTGTCCATGGAAATTACAGTTTCTTCTTGTTTCATTTATAAATTATTGCACAAAACCAAAAACATGCCCAGGAAAATTGTAATCAAATTATATGATGCTTTATATCATGGAATATACAAGATAATAATAAAATTACTATTTCTACTTGGCCCCATAATAATCTATTCTAAAATTTGAGGTAATAAAAGCCAACATTATTACAAAATTCATATTTTTTCAGCTATACTTTTGGATGAGAAAAAACATTAAAGCCCTTAATCTGCTTTGCTGTTGCTAGGGCTACATTTGTGAATTCAAGGGAAGCAAATTCTTTTGTGTGATGCATAAAGAAAATAAAGTAAATATTTCTAAAAAAACTTAATTTTTCATCACGATCCTTATTAAGTTTTATTTCTATGTGGTTTTAAATGCCTTGCTCAGAGCAATATGATATCAAAAGTAATTCATGAAGTACAACTTTACAGAAAAGTGTATAATAACTGGAAGCATATATGATTTTGTTAACATACTTACATTTTCATTTTAGAATAAGTTAATTATATTTCAAATGTTTGTCTGAAAATAGTCGCATGTCTCAGTAATGTGTTTTAATACATTTTTAGTCATAAGAATTTTTTCTTTTTTAAAAGAATTATAATAACATTAAGATACATTATTAGATTTTATGTTCATTAAGAGAGCACAGGTTTAAAACTATTGAGGTAAACCAGCATGGAAAAATTAACCACAAAAGAAATTCTATACAGGCTTTTGCACTTTCATTTAGTACTTAGATATTTGGTCAGATAAAATACAGTCAAGAGGAAGTGACACAAATATATCTGATAAAACAGTAGGTTAAGTTAGACTATCTATTGCATTTTCTCAGATTTTTCAAGAAGATCAAATGTCTCTGAGGTACTTAGTTAAGAAAAAGAAATTCCAAATACACCAGAAGGCTCAAGACATTGATTTTCACATGTTGTATTAGTCAGTTCTCAGGCTGCTAATAAAGCCATACCTGAGACGGGGTAATTTATAAAGGAAAAGAGGTTTAATGGACTCACAGTTCCATATGGCTAGGGAGGCCTCACAATCATGGCAGAAAATGAAAGGCGTGTCTTACATGGTGGCAGGCAAGAGAGAATGAGAGCCAAACAAAAAGGAGAAACCCTTATAAAACCATCAGATCTCGTGAGACTGATTCACTATCACGAGAGCACTTACGGGGGAAATGACCCCCATGATTCAATTGTCTCCCACTGGGTCTCCCCGACAACATGAGGGAATTATGGGGGCTATAAGTCAAGATGAGATTTGGGTGGGGACATAGGCAAACCATATCATATGCCCTACTAAAATCCCCTGGTATCTGAAATTCTTTGTCATATATTCTGCTTCAGACAATTTGGTATATTTTCTTTTTTTTTTTTTTTTTAACCACATTCTACCCTATTCACCTTCAATACAGACATTACTTGTAACACTGTTATACTCAAAATAAGAAAGTAATCTTTTATATTACCTTTTGTATGATTTATGTATCTTCATATTGCTCTGTTGAAGCTTTGAATTATCTAGTCAGTGTTTGAGCACTATGAACCCAGTTTAAAGAAATATCCTATCACTAGAGAAATTTTCAATATAATGTAAGCTTATTTACATGGTGAAAGCAAAATGTAGCCATACCAACCATATTAAAATCTAGTTTCTCTCCCATCTACTTCTGCTGACCCCACACATGTTCCGACGCCTTTCTTTCCAATTTCCTAAAATCCTACACCATGTGTATCCATCTTTTTTTTTTAATCTTTCCTTGTTTCATCCTCACTGTCTGGTTTTATATCCCTCTCCCCCATGTCCAGATTCATCAGGGTAAAAAGAAGTAATCTTATAGGGTAAGAAGGAGATGAAGAAACTGAATAAGCAAATCCAGAGTTCTATTCAATGGCAAAGAGAAGGGGCAAGTCTTCATGCCCTCCCAAAAATCTTAATGGTGCTTTTATTTATCTCTTACAAGAGCAATGAGTCTCCTTAAAGTACTAGTGAGTTCTATTTAGGTAATTTACATCTACTTAGGTTTATTTCTGTAACTTAGAATCTGAAACACACCCTAAGACACAGAGGACTTGAATTATTATGAGGAACAAAGTCACTTCTAAGGTGTTCTGAGGCTACTGGTCTTCTTTTCCCCAAATAATCTTCTGCCTATTAAAAATGGAAAACAGGCTTATGCCTATAATTCCAGCACTTTGGGAAGTCTGAGGTGTGAGGTTTGCTTGATCTCAGGAATTTAAGTCAGCCTGGGCAACATTATGAGATATTGTTGCTACAAATAATAATAATAATAATAAATATAATAATTAATAATAATAAAGTCGAGGATAATAGCCTGCCCTTTAGTTTCAGCTACTTGGGAGGCTGAGGTGGGAAGATCACTTGAGACCAAGGAGTCAAGGCTCCAGTGGGCCATGATCAGGCTACTGCACTCCAGTCTGGGTGACAGAATTTGACCCTGTCTCAAGGAAAAAAAAAAAGAAAAGAAAAAGAAAGAAAAGAGTAATGAGTGTTTATAGACAAATTTCTCTAATGTAAGTTGATTAACTCTGACCAGTTGATCTATTACACATATTTTTTAAATCATTAAAAAAATTCATCAGTGAATTTACCCAGATGTGAGATGTTTACAAATGTTACATAAGCTTGTCAATCATTTAGATGTTTTCTCACAAGGAAATGAGTGTATTTTTCCTTTTTACAGCTATTAGTAACTAAAGATAAAATTAAATTGGAATAGTATGTTATTTTTGTTACGTATGTGGTAAAAACATAGCTAGGTACAGTTCTACTTGCTACTAGAAACATACACATACACACACATACTCAGTTAGAACTAAACATCTCTCTTTTTCTTGTCACCTTGTCACTTCCCCAATATTAGAGAGTAAAAATAAAACCTAACTTTTCAGTATGTAAAAATTCATAAGTATATTAAGATAAAACTATATTTAATGTTAAATAACAGTACATTTTATTTATGTAACACCTGCTTATCTCAAACATTTTATTAGGAGTTTACAGATATTCACACTTTGAGTTAGGAACATCATCTTTATTTCAGGAGAAAAGCAGTGAGATTCAGAAAGGTTAAATTTCTATGATTATACTACTCTTAAAAGTAGAATGAAATAAACATTTGAACCGCTATATTTCTTTAAATCACACGTTTTGCAAAATACATGAGCAAAAGTTTAAAGGATTTGTTTGAAGTTCTAAAGATTTCATAGAAATAACCAAATGCAGACACAAAAAATTAAAATTATATGAGGCAATCTGTTGGTAGTATCATTTACATGTCATCAATTCAGTTGAATCGTTAATTCACTAATGCAACTAGTGTTTACCAAAATCTCTTCACTTCTTTTGTTTGTTTTTGAGATAAGGTCTGGCTCTGTTATACAGATTGGAGTGGAGGGGTGAGATCTTGCTTCATTGCAACCTCCGCATCTAGGCCCAAGCAATCAATCCTCCCACCTTCTGAGTAGCTGGGAGTACAGGCAAGTACCAACACATCTGGCTAATTTTCTGTAAAGATGGGGTTTGGCCATGTTGACCAAGCTGATATCAAACTCCTGAACTCAAACTACCTGTCTCGGGTCTCTCACAGTGCTGGGATGACAGGCCTGAGCTATGGCGTGCCCAGCAATCTTTTCAATTATTTGAAGACAAACTAGTGACAAAAGAGACATAGTCTCTTCTTTCATGGAACTCATTCTACTTGAGAGAATGAGATGATTAATCAGGTTATAAAGAAATAGCTCTTTTAGGTATTCGGGAGTGCTATGAAGGAGATACGACTGTTTAGGATAAATTATTTAATTGTAGCTATTTGACAGTTTATGACCCTCAAAAATAACACTTTCTTATTGGGCTTTGAAATCAAGCATCCATGCTTTCAAATCCAAGTGTGACCATTTGAAAGGTAATACAGTGGTATAGGGAACATCTTATACCAATTTGCTTATATCGACATTCCAAGTCTATCATTTCTTGGCCAGCTTACCTAACTTTTCTGTCTTAATTTCCTTACCTGGAAAATAAGGTAACAATAATATTAAGAAAACTAACCATATAGTGATTTGAGGAATTAAGATATGTATAGTTCATGGGACGGTGCCTGATATATAAAAAGTAATTATTATATATTCTTTTTAAAATAGATGAACCATGTCTCATCAAGCCCTCTGTGTGGCAATTGAGGTGTGTCATTTATTTTATCAGTACTCAAAATAAGGAATTCAAACTGCCCCTAATGCCCATAAACAATTATTATCTTAAGGGGAAAAAAGCATTATATATAAGTATTGTGAAAATTGATAGCTTTATTGGAATAATAATGCAGTTATGTTTTCCCTGAGGCTTTCTTTTTGGGAGCCAAATTTGAATATTTAGTTCCATGTACACTGGATCCTCCTTGATCATAAAACTGGTAGAGGGAGAACATAATAAGGTTTATGAAGAACCTGGGGCAGGGTCAAGAAAACTGATCTAGTTGCAGGATTGACCTTTCCAGGATAGCTCAGTATTCATATGTTCAACATATTTTAAGGTAGCCAAGAACCCACTGTGGCCCATCACTCCAAAAATTTTTATTGACAGCTCTGTTTGTCCCAGGCAATTTCTTAGGCATTGGAAACTCAAAGATGAACAAATGAGAGATGATCCCTTTGCTTGTGAATCTCACAGCCTAATGCAGGAAACATAGAAATGAAGAAATGCAACCTAGATGGGACTTTGGTTATAGGGATCTGGATGCAGTGCCATTAAGTCAGCCCTGTACAGGGTTCAGCCAGATTAACTGACTTGAAGTACAATCCTAGAAAGTATATAAGGGGTAAGAAAACCAAAATATAAACTAGCACTTATTGGTTTATATTTATATTTTTTGTAACAAGAATATATTGTTATATTCTTTTTACTTTGTAACCTGAGTCAAAGTTACATTATTACTTCATAATAAATGAAATGGCATATTAGCCTGCTTATCTAATAGTATTTTGTTGTTCCAGTCAGCCATTGCTGTATAAGTCTTATACCAAGTCAGTCTTTTCTGATGAGGTGACATTTGAGCAAGGACCTATAAAAGGAAAGTAATCAGCCAAGAAGATATCTAGAAGAAGACTGGACCAGGCAGATGGAGAAACAAATGGCAAGTCCCCGAGGGAAGAGCATGACTTACTTTTTGAGGTCATAAAGTATTCAATTTTGGTTTGAGATGAGTGATCAAGAGAACTACATAGCAGCTGGAGTTAGCGTGATAGCTTGGAGATAGCTGAGTAGGACCTCATCAAATATTGAAAGAAATTTATATTTTATTCTAAGTGAAATGAGTTATTAGTGGGATTTACTCTAATACATAATATGATTGAGAGCTGTACTTTAACAAGATTTCTTGGGCTGCTCCATTGAAACAGAACTCGGATGTATCAGGAGGGAAGCAGGTAGACAGAAGCATAACACCACAATTCAGGTATAAAATTATCGTAGCAAAGAATAGGATATTAGTATTATTGATCACAAAAAGCCTAGAATCTGAATTCCAAAAGTAGAGCTGAAAGGATTTATTGAGTAGTTAAACATGGAATATGTGAGAAATAAAGAAGTCAAAGATGTTCTCAAGCCTTGTGGACTGAACAAATAAGAGAATGCAGGTGTCATTTATTGATAAAGGGCAAGATAATAACAGAAAACTCAAGAATTAAATTTTACATATGTCAAATTCGAGAAGGTTAGTAGATCTTCAAGTGGAAGTAGCAAACATTCTGCTTCACGTGATTCTGCACATGTTGGGAGATGTTGGAATAGGAGCTGAACATGTTCATGATCTTGATAGTAGTATTTAAAACCATAGGAATAAGTGAAATCATTAAAGAACCGGATAAGAAAAGACATCCAAATTGTGATACTTGGGATCAGATGAAGGAGGGAAAGGTGAGAAAATCACAGACCAGAGTGAGAGTCAGAGGCAGCAAGGGAAGTGAAGAACTAAATTGGAGAGAAATGTGGAGGCTCTGATTAAAGGAGAAGGACGTGGAGGTGCAGGAGGAAGAGGAAGCAAGAAAGTAAGTAGCAGGAGGAAAAAGAGAAAAGCACATCGACAACACATCAAATGCTTTTAACAGGTTAAATCAGATAAAGACTGATAAAGGAACACTGAATTAGTAAAGTGCAAATGGAAGTTATCAGTAAGAAGTTTCTGTAAATGAGAAGGAAAGAACACCTTTTGGGAATGAGTTGTTATGAGCATGGAAAAAAAAAGGTTACTTATAAATAATTACTTGGAGAGTGCTCCAAAATAGTCTAGGAAAATGTTTTGAGAATGAACTAGTAAGGATCAATAGCTGATATCCAATAGAGAGGCATAACTGTAGAAGAATTTCTTGAATAGGAAAAAGGCAATGGAATTGAGAGCACAAGTGTGTGTGTATCTCACTGTTTATCTTCTTTCCTGTGTGTGCAGGAGGTTAGAGGGTTAGCCTAGGTTAGAAACAGAGTAAAAGGTGAGAAAACAGTGCAAGTATGCATATGATGGTTGGAATTTATGTTTTCTCCTTTTTTTTTTTTTTTTTTTCTTTTTGGCTAGTCTCTCAGTTTAAGGAGGAGTTAAACCCTGGGCTGAAAATGTGAAAAGAGAAAGTGGTGTTTATTTTTGAGGAAAGAAGATAAAAGAGTGAGATACTCCTTTAGATATTAGGAGTGTGAATTGAGCACAGCAAATTAGTGAAGTTGAAGGACAGTTTTCCTCACTGCTCTCAGCAGGACAGAACACTTTCTTCTAAAGAATGCTCATTCTATCATGAACATACTTAGCACTTTTATGAAGATTATTTACTTTCCTGTCTCTTTTAGACTATAAATTCTTCAAAAAGTCACTATTTTATATATTCCTAATACGCATATTTTTTGATAGAAACTACAGTGATGAACATTAAACAAGTGAAAAAAAAGATCTGCAGTCAAGTAGGAGGAGCAGGGACAAGCAAAGACCAGACCAGAACCATGAATTTTAGCATTCTGAAAGTCATAAATACACTGAGAGGTACCATCAAATACTGAAGAGCCCATGAATGGATATTAGGCAGCCCAGAGCCAGAGATCCTAGTGCAATTACAATAACCAAAAATGAAAACTCCTAAGAATGTACATAGAGAACAGCAGGTTTAAAGGGTTCTCAATCAGGCTTAGGCTATAAGCATCATGGAATATATGTTATACTAAGTTCATTGTCTTTTAAAGGACTTTCATTTCATTTTTATTTAATGTCAGAATTAGTTCAAGAGTGTGAGTTGTCTTAAAGTGGAGGTAAATAAGGTCACCTGCATAAAGATGAGATTTTTTGTAAGGTGTTGCTGTATGAAATTGACCACTTGGATACTGTTTTCATTGTTATCTAAAGCAAAATGACAGAGCACCCCAAGAAATACTGAAATACACGCATCATTAATAAAAATATCTAAATATAAAAGTGATCAGAATAAATAATCATATTGCAAGGAGCACAGGCTTAAGGATAGGAAATTAAGAGGATGAGAGTGGGAATTTTTGTTGATGAGACTATGCCAGATCCTATTTAGGTGCCTCCTTGGATTTATTTGGCAATGCTTTTCTGCTGGATAATATTGATTATCATCTTGGCTACTGAGGAAAATTCTTATGTGCTACCTATGGAGCTGTATGAACTTCGTTGTAGTACATGGTGATGAACTCATAGTTGTAGTACTTTCTGATGGTCCCTTGAAGCACTTGACCCTTTTCCTTCATGTCACTGGTGGATACAACTGGACATCCCTTGGAATGTTTATCCTACCCCTTCTGCCTCTGAAGCTGGAGTCCCTAACTTACCCACTTACTGTAGGTATGTTTAAGCAAACTTACTGGACACCTGCTCCCCAAGTGGGTATACAAGACTGAAAGATGAAGAAGGTTGTAAATGTTGCTAACATAAGCCTCAGACACAGCCACTGCTGTCTTGGATCTGGTTTCCCTGGCAACTGCACAAAGTAAGTGAAATGCCTAGAAGTGCCTGGAATGAAACCCTGTGGGGTAAAATGACCAATAGGAGATGGAAGCAAATAGATGATTATTCTTTCTACTCTTAAAATTCTATTTCGTGAAACACTATGCTATACTAGAAGACATCCTGGAAAACAGAATAATGAGCTGCATTTGTTACAATCTCAGATCAGCATGCATTCTGATCTTTGTTTCTGTTCTTTCTTTGTCTCACTAAGACTGCACCCCACAATAAAGTGTTACTCCATAAATTCTACTTAGACACTATTTTCTCTGGAACACAGTCTAAGCAAATGAGATTTCTTATACATGCATTTAAATAATTCTTAGGATAAAATCTATTTGTTAAAGCCTACCCTGGCTGTCTGAGGAATAAAAGCAAATCTTGTTGAAAGTTATTATTTGTTAGACCAAAATAAATCTCTTTTAGTGTGAGGACTGTTTTTAAAGTAAAGTGTAGAAAACACTTCATGGGATAAATACATTGACCTAAAAAAGTGGTATTATTCTAATAAGTTACCTAATTCCCAGAGCAGTCAGAAAAATATAAATAAAAAAGAACTTGGTCTCCTGATAATTTCTTGGCATTTCCATGAATTCAGACGACCAGAATAAATACCTCAATTTAACTCAGGGAGCTTAATCTCATTGCTCCCAGATGATTCTCATGCTCATTCATTTATCTATTTACAAATACAGTATATATTTTTGAATGACTACTATATATAAGGGATTGAAAAATTTGCTTGCAAAACATTGGTGAACAAAAGGGAAAGGCACTCTTGTAGTCAACATTCTTCTGAGTAGTGTTATGCAAAAAATACAGTTAATAAGCAAATTAGATAGTATTTTACAAGGTAACATTATTTTGGGAGAAAGAAGGAGTAGATCATGAGTACAAGCAATTTTGGAAGCAGTTTGCCCTGTTAAGTAGAGTGCTCAGGATAGACCTGGCTAAAAAATTATAATTTGGAGAAAGATTTGAAGGAGGTAAGAGTAATAAACATTGGAAAAAGCATTTTTTCAGCTCAAGAAAACAAATTCTGCCAACAACCATGTGAATTTGGAAGTGAATCTCTCCCCAGTAAAGCCACAGCTGACATGCTGGCCTCCTGGCTGACACTGTGATTTTAGCCCAGCGAAACACCAGAACGCAGAGGACCCAGTAACCACATCAAGATACTTGATGCACAGAAATTGTGAGATAATATATGTTAGTTGCTTTAAGACAGTAAGTTTGTAGTAATTTGTTACATAACACTAGAATACTAGTAAATGGTTTTATGAGACTCGACTCTGATTCCTTCAATTGTTTTAGTAAACATAGAGGAGGTCTTTAGCTTAAAATATTTATGGGAAGAAAGTGTTTGGAAAGAAGAGGAGGTATAAAATCATCATCTAGGTTGTTGGAGAGAGAATGGATTAAGAATGTATACTATGGCTGGGTACAGTGATTGGCACATGTAATTCCAGCTATTCAGGAGGCTGAGGCAGGAGGATCCCTTTAGGCCAGGAACTTGAGACCACCCTGGGCAACATAGCAAGACCCCTGTCTCTAAATAAAATTAAAAATAAAAACAAAACTGTACATGATGAGTGTCTTGTAGCATGAAGAGTCCACTGGAGGCGTTGGCCACTGCATTTAATATGAGACCATTCATTTTGGCTACCTATTTCTCTCCAGCCACATTCTCCTACATACTCTGGTCAAAGTTTGAAGTAGTGCCATACTAAAGAAGGTGATAGTAATAACAAGATCTAGATTATGATTGTGAGTAGCTGATATCTGTGCAAAGCAAAATGAATGGAAAAGAGAGCTTCAAGAGACTGAGTCTAGGGTTTTGAGGAAAATTATCTATGTGAATATTGAAGTAGCCCCAAATAAAGGAGAAAATAATATATGTATCATTTTTGCAGGAATTACACTGTAAGAGAGGAGGGCTAACACAAGAATCTAAGGTGTCTTGCGGCAACTAATGTGAACAGGAATGGTTAAGGGGCATGATTACTCATGATACATTATGTTAACTTATTCAATAAAATGTTATGTCATTGTTGATTATGACAACAATAAATGTAATAATCATGACTTTAGGAGCTGTTATTTATTTAGTGCTTGTTTTCAGTTCACCAACTATACTATATATCATTCAATATTTACTTCATGATCACAAATGAATATGAAGTAAATATTTTTATTTTTTTTTTTTTAAGGAGAAAGTTAAGAATTGAAAATTATGAAACAAAGGGTCATATCCTTAATACTGAATTCAAAACTCTTAGTCACTGTTACACTGCCAACTCTACTGATGATAAGTTCAATTCCAAAAAGTAGACTGGAGAACTGCAGTTATGCTGCTGAGGTTGTGGCAAAAGAAATTCTTACTTACATATGTAGACAAACTGAAAGAAAACAAACAAACAAGAACAGCAGAATGTTTGATAGGTCAGAATAACAAGGGATGATTTATTTTAATTTTTCTTCTAATGTTACTTAAATCATTGTACAATTAATAATAACAGATTTACCTGCTATTATTTGCCAGAATGAATGTTATTCTAAATAAAAATCTTCAACTGAATTTTTTAAGATTCTGATTGACCATAACATTTTGGGCTAAATACACTTTTCATAATATGAATATAACTACATTCAAAGCTTTCTCTAAATTCTTTTTTTTATTTGTTATTTTAATTTTTTAATTATTATGCTTTAAGTTTTTAAGTTCTGGGGCTAGACTACTGTGAATCTTTTCAGGTTAAATGAGGAAAGTAATATTTCAAATGTTTTATTTAAATTCTAACTATATTTAAAAATTAAAAAGTGTAATATATTTCTTTTCTTATCAAAGAACTTAATATGAAGATTAGTATATGCATATATATTTTAAATTATTGCAATTTATTACTTATTAGGGATTTGAAAGTTAGTGGTACTTTTAATCATCTCTTTTTTCTCAAGTATATGTTCTTTTTTGTCTTAGATAACTGAAAGTCACACATCTACATAACAAAATTCAATTGCAAAGGGCAATTATTTTAATTGGAAATCATTATTGGACATTATATCACAGTGAAAATATATTTTAAGCAGAACACAAAAAACATCTCTGCTCATTCCTATGTCAAGGATGGTATTGCCTAGGTTTTCTTTCAGGGTTTATATAGTGTTGGGTTTTACATTTAAGTTGTTAGTCTATATTGAGTTGATTTTTGTATATGGTGTAAGGAAAGAGTCTAGCTTCAATATTCTGTGTATGACTAGCCCATTATCCCCAGCACCATTTATTGAATAGGGAGTGTTTTCCCCATTGCTTGTTTTTGTCAGCTTTGTTGAAGATCAGCTAGTTGTAGGTGTGTGCCCTTATTCTGGGCTTTCTCTTCTGTTCTGTTGGTCTATGTGCCTGTTTTTGTACCACTACCATGCTCTTTTGGTTATTGTAGCCCCTGTAGTATATGTGGTAATGTGATGTCTCCAGCTTTATTGTTTTTGCTGAGGATTGCCTTGACTATTCAGATACTTTTTGGGTTCCATATGAATTTTAAAATAGTTTTTTCTAGTTCTGTGAAGAATGTCATTTGCAGCTTGACAGGAATAGCATTGAATGGGTAAATTGCTTCTGGCAGTATCACCATTTTTAATGCTTTTGATTCTTCCTATCAATGAGCATGGGATGTTTTTCCATTTGTTTGTGTCTTCTCTGATTTCTTTGAGCATTGTTTCTTAATACCCATTGTAGAGATTTTTCTCCTTCCTGATTAGCTATATTTCTAGGTATTTTATTCTTTTTGTGGCAATTGTGAATAGGTTTGCCTTCCTGATTTGTCTCTTGGTTTAGGTATTGGTGTATATGAAATGCTAGTGATTTTCGTACATTGATTTTGTATCCTAAAACTTTGCCACAATTATCAGCTGAAGGAGCTTCTGGGCTGATAAAATGGGATTTTCTAGATTTAGAATCATGTCATTTGCTAACAGAGATAGTTCGACTTCTTCTTTTCCTATTTGGATAACTTTTATTTCTTTCTCTTGCCTGATTTCTCTGGTGTGAACTTTCAATATTATGTTGAATAGGAATGGTGAGAGATGGTGTCCTTGTCTTGCACCAGTTGTCAAAGAAAGTTGATTGCCCATTCAGTATGATGTTGGCTGTGAATTTAATATAAAAGGCTTTTATTATTTTCAGGTATGTTCCTTCAATATCTAGTTTATTTAGACTTTTTAACATGAAGGGATGTTGAATTTTGTGAGAAGCCTGCATATAACTATTGATATAATCATGTGGTTTATCTCCTTGGGTCTGTTTTTGTGATTTCATGGCAGACACCATAAGGAACTTAAGCAATTTTACAAGAGAAAAGCAACTCTGTTAAAAAGTGAGTAAAGGAAATGAACAGACACATTTCAAAAGAAGACATAAATGCAGCCAACAAGCACATATATATACATATATATATATGTGTGTGTGTATGTGTATGCATGTGTCACACACATATATATACATAAAGCTCAATATCTGTGATCATTTGAGAAATACAAATCAAATCCCAATTGAGATACTATCTCACATCAGTCAGATGGCTATTGTTAAAAAGTCAATAACAGGTTCCAGCCAGGTTGAAGAAAAAAGGGAACATTTATGCACTGTTGGGAGTGTAAATTAGTTTAACCACTATGAAAAGCAATATGACATTCCTCAAACGGCTAAAAATAGAACTAGCATTCAATCTAGCAATCTCATTACTGGGTATATCCCCAGAGGAATAGAAATAATTTTATCCTAAAGACATGCACATGAATGTTCATTGTAGCACTATTCACAATAGCAAAAAGAGGGATTCAACCTAAATGCCAATCAGTGACAGATTGAATAAAGAAAATATGGTACCTATACATGGTGGAATACTATGCAGCCATAAAGAATGAGATCATGTCTTTTGCAGGAGCTCAAATAGAGCTGGTGTCTATTATCCTTAGCAAACTAACACAGGAACATAAAACCAAATACTGCATGCTCTCACTTGTAAGAGAGACCTAAATGATGAGAACTCAGGAACACAAAGAAGGAAGCCACAGACACTGAGTCCTACTTGAGGGTGGAGTTTGGAAGGAAAAGAGCAGAAAAAATAACTACTGGGTACTGGGCTTAATATCTGGGAAATGATAATGATCCTTACAACATTATAATCTGTACAACATTATAATCTGTACAACAAATAATCTGTACAACAAACTGCTGTGGCATGAGTTTACCTGTATAGCAAACCTTCCCATGCCCCCTGAACCTAAAATAAAAGTTAAGGAAAAACACATATGCCAAATAGGAATATTTATTTTTTTTATTTTTAATTATTATAGATACATAATGGTTGTGTGTATTTATGGGATGTACAATATTTTGATACAAGCAAGCAATGTTTAATGATTAAATCAGGATAATTGGGATACCCATTGATTCAAGCATTTATCCATTCTTTTTGTGTTGGGAACATTCCATTTCTACAGTTTTAGTTATTTTGAAATGTACAATAAATTCTTATTTATGATCACCCTATTGTTCTGCTGAAGACTAGACCTTATTTCTTTCATCTAACTATATTTTTGTACCCTTTGGCCATTCCCTCTATATCCCACCTTCCCCACACAGGCATATTTATATATAACTTATTTATGGATACCATAATAATCAAGCATTTATAACAATATGCCTTAAAATATCAAAATTATACAGTATATATTAGTTACATTTCATTGGAAATGTAGAAGATAGAGGAGCAAGATCTTGTTGTAGTGGTATGTGATAAATAACCTGGTTTTATTTACCAAACAAATTGCAAGAACAAAACAAAAAACATGAGGAACACAGGGGAAAGTTATACATTAAAAGGGCCTATAGAGACTTATCAAAAAACAGCAATATATAAATATTATTTTAACCCTAAAGTAAAATAAAATCATCAACACTGAAGAAAGATAATATTTGACATTTATAAGAAAAATGTATACTTGAGTATTATATATATATATGTATATATATGTTTCTTTTTTTTGTTTTTTGATATGAAGTCTTGCTCCATTACCCAGGCTAGAGTGCAGTGGTGTGATCTCAGCTCACTGCGTTCAAGTGATTCTAGTGCCTCAGCCTCCCGAGTAGCTGAGATTACAGGCACACGCCACCAGGCCCAGCTAATTTTTGTATTTTTAGTAGAGATGGGGTTTCACCATGTTGGTCGGGCTGGTCTTGAACTCTGGATCTCATGGTCTGCCTGCCTTGGCCTCCCGAAGTGCTGAGATTACAGGTGTGAGCCACCACGCCCAGCCAATAAATTTCATAATATTCAGTAATTATTAATAATTGTAACAATTTTATTGTGATATTTTAACTTCTTAATTTCTAGAGATTCTTACTGAAATATCACAAATGAAATGGAGGAAGGATGTAGTGGTTGTGGATATAAATGAAATGTTGATTGTGACTTAATAATTATTAGAGGTGGATAATAAGTACCTGGGAGCTTATTATACTATTCTGTCTACTTTTATATATGCTTGAAATTTACGACATTCAAAAATAGAAAAACACTAGACTAAGTAATCATATATAAACAACCATAACAGAAATATAGATGCACATACATCAGAGAAATATTTTTTCAAAACAGTAAGTTCATAAGTATTTGATGTTTTAAATCAACTACATGGCTTATAATGGCTTGAGAAATTTTATTAGTTTCCAGTATTTGTTTATATTTCAGTATCTGGTTCAAAATTTCTTCATTTGTAATGAGTTCATAAGTGCATATGAACCATAATTGCGTATTTACTCTGCAGTAGAAACTGACAAACATTTGAATGTCAGTATCAAAATATTCCAAAGAAAATGATGCGGTATTAGAAATTTTTTGTCAGGCAGCTACTTTACTTCAAGAAAAAATTGTCTTGGATTATGTATCTTGTGTCCCCATTAACTAGTATATTTAGTCACTCAACCTGGATTTCTATATAAACTCAGTCAACATGTGTGAATAGATTGGTGCTTTGGAGGAATACACAGTAGGATAGATGGGAAGATTATTTAATGGACAGAAAAATGGAATAATAAACCAAGTGAATGTAGGCAAAGGAATTCTAAGTTGATAGATATACAAAAATTACTTTATGTGAGTACTATATTTAATTGGTATGTTTATTCTGAAACACCAAAAACTAAAAAGATACATTTTAATTATCTTTATATGTTTGAAGCTTTCTGTTTCAGATTTGTGAGCAGACATTTTTTTCATCAGCATTTGAAAGCTTCTTGTATGAGATTTATAGAAGCATATAGTTTATTTAACATAAGGAGAAAATCATATTTAGAGATGTCTAACAATGAATGTGCTGCTTCTGAACTAGTATGTTATGTTACAGGTACACTCAATTATTAAAAATAAACTAATGCTGTTAAAAAGTGCTAGAAAGATAAGTTATGCATTTCCATTGTTAATGCTGATAATGATAGTCTAGATTTTGTTCAATTCTAAGATCCTGTATTTCAAACTGTTACACAGGAAATTTTGAAGCATAAGTATGTATCTATTTATTCAATAAATAATTTGATGTTTCTTAATCTTGAATTTGAGGACTGCTAATTATAAAGCCTGTACTGGAAAATCAATGAGCAAAAAATATAGTAGGAATAGTAGGACATTTAAAAGTCAATTGTATTTCAAATGTCAATAAGAAATATAAATGTTTGGAAGTTGAAATATAAGTTTCCACTGAAGTGAATCTAGAGAGCTCCCGATTCCCAAGCCATTAAATCAGCTATCTCACAGATCCCTTAGCTTATCTATTGTGTAAAGTCCGAGTTGCTAAATTCTTACCAGACTTATCAGACTGAATAATTTGGATCACACATATGCGCACATGCACACACACAGAAACACACATGCACACTTGTGCTTTTTATTATTTGCTTTCGTTGTATTTATTATTTGAGCAGATATTAGTATATAATTCATATATCATGAAATCTGTCCATTAAGAAAATAATTAATGGTTTTCAGTCTACTTACAGAGTTGTACTTTTTCACTGCTGTCAATTATAGAACAGTTTCATCACCTCAGAAAGAAACTCCACACCCAACAGCAGTCACTCCACCAAACTCCCACTGCCCCAAAGCCCTAGGCACCACTACTGCAAGCCCTGTAGAGGCAGCCATGTGGGAGGGGGTCTCTACAGATTTTCTTCAACTGGGAATTTTGTATAAGAGGAATTATACAATATGTGGTCTTTTGATAATGACTTATTTCACTTAGTATAAGGTTTTCAAGATTCATCCATGCTGAAGCACTTATTGAATAAAGTGACATATTTATTCATTTATCAGCTGATAGAGATTTTGGCTATTTTCATTTTTTGCTATGAATAATGATGCTATGAGCCTTAATGTACCAGTAATAACATTATCGTCTTTAAAATCTGAATTTCAAACATTGCACTCTCTGATCACCCTCTTCTAACTCACTTGATCTATTATTGTCTTCCATGTTAAAATTCTTCAACCCATCAAGAAATCTAGTTCATTTCCTCTTTAATTTTTCCCCATTGCTCCCGTAATAGTTTGTTTCCCATGGTGCTGAGATTACATTGTTCATCATTATAATAACACTCTCAAATACAATGTAACACATCAACTACTGTCCCTGACCTACCTCCACACTACTCACTTAAAACCCCAACTCCACTAAAACTCCCTGTGTTTCACTTCACATGATTGGAGAAAAATATGCTACTCGTTACAGGGCACTAGCCATTGTCAAGAATCCCACTATTATTTCTCAGTTAAATTTGTTAAATCTCACTCTCTGAAGTGAGAATTTTACATCTCACCTAAGAAGTCTTCTTTCTGCTCAGTCTCCCTTATTGTTTCATAATAAGCAAGTAAAGCATTTGAACAAGAACTACATAATCTACATAACCTAACATATCATCTCTTCTTCACAAGTACTCATATACTCTGGTGTCTTTTCTTTGCTAAGAGCAGAATTCCTTCTTGCTGTGACATCTTCATACTTCTGTAATATTTCTGTAATGTATCCTGTGGGTTTTCCATGTTGCAAATAATACTGCTGCTCTTTATAAAGTAGCATGTTCATTGAAAAATAAGCATGCTATAGTATCCTCAATGAAATAAACAAATTCATGCATATCTACATTAAACATCACTGCAACAATCTTGTTTCCCACCAGGTAACACATCAATTTTTTTGCTCTTCTCTGAAAGGTCATGAAGTCAAATGACCCAATTTAGGCTGATGACTCAAAATGATCTTTGATTCAGCTGAAATATCTATTTTGATCTCCAGATTCATATGCATAATTACCTGTGCGGCTTCTCTGAATGAATTCCAGAGAGGCAGATCAAAATTATATCCATCTCTATTGTCCACTTACTCCACTCTAAATGTTTCCTGAGTTAAGACATCCTACTCGCTCCATCGTTCAGAGACGTTCTCAATACCTCTAGGTCTTTCATCCTTACATGTTTAACTATCCAATAAGATACACTGCTTTTAAAACATGAATACGTCATTCTCACTTCTGACACTTCTATTGGCCTGCCACTATCACCTTTCACCTGCATCATTACAGAAGCTTCTCAACTGGAGTCCTCATTGCCACTCTTGCTCTTTAGTATTTTATTTTTATTTTATTTTATTTTATTTTATTTTATTTTATTTTATTTTATTTTATTTTATTTTATTTTTTCTTTGAGATGGAGTCTTACTCTGTCGCCAGGCTGGAGTGCAGTGGCACAATCTCGGCTCATTGCAACCTCCACCTCCTGCGTTCAAGCGATTCTTCCACCTCAGCCTCCCAAGTATGGGACAACAGGCGCGTGCCACCACGCCTGGTTAATTTTTGATTTTTGTTCTTTTAGTAGAGACGGGGTTTCACCATGTTGGCTAGGATGATCTCCATCTCTTGACCTTGTGATCTGCCTGCCTCAGCCTCCCAAAGTGCTGGGATTACATGCGTGAGCCACCACCTGGCCTATTTTAATTTTTTTTGGATTTGTTAATTTTAATATCTTATAGCATATATTATGTATACCTTTTTAAAGAAATTAATAAAAATTTTCATATAAAACACATTTTCCCTATTTTATTTACAAAATTTCAAACCTATAAAAGGTTTATATTTCAAGGCATTTTTTTTTCATGTCACTGAAATTTTCAAGAGTTTCATACACTACTGATAGTCAACAAGGCACTCATTTGACTTCTCATAATTTACATAAGTAAAAAAAGAGAAGAAAAACAGTAAATGCCATAAGTCCTTTAACTAGATCACCATTTACTCATTTCCATCATCTCCTTCTTTCTGTGTATGTGTGTTTGTATATGTATGTGGAGTATTTTTAAAATTTTTTTGTAAAAATATGGCAGACATCAAGATATTTTACCCTTAAATATTTCAGTACGTCTGTGGTTCCTAAGAAGGATGTGTTCCTACCTCTCCACACCACCAATGTTATATCTAAGAAGTTAATATTAATAAAATATTAGGAAGCATGAGACTCACATTTACCCAATCTCTCCATCAGTTTTATCAATTTATCTATCTGACTATCCATAAATAGATGAAACCCTAGATCTAAACAAGAATAATAAATTGAGATGTATCTCTAGTCTCTTGTATTTTAGGGCATTTCCTCCTACTGTTTGTCTTTCATGTCACTGACATTTTGAAGAATTCCATATACTACTTATACCCAGAGGCCTAGGAGAAAACAGTGGTTTCATGTGTGGGGACCAGGGCCCCCTTGCTGTGTGCAGCCTGGGAACTTGGTACCCTGTGTCCTAGCTACTCCAGCTGTCCTTGAAAGGAGCCATGATGTAGCTCAGGACATGGCTTCAGTGGATGCAAGCACAAAGCCTTTGAGGGCTCCACATGGTGTTGGACCTGTGGGTGTACGGAAGTCAAGAACTGAGGTTTGGGAACCTCTGGTTAGATTTCGGAGGATGTATGGAAATGCCTGGATGTACAGGTAGAAGTTTGCTGCCAGGAAGAGCTGTCACGGAAGACCTCTGTGAGGGATGTCAGGAAGGGAAATGTGGGATCACAGCCCCCACACAGAGTCTTCACTGGGGCAATTCTAATGGAGCTCTGAGAAGAGGCTCACCATCCTTCAGACCCCAGAAGAGTAGATCCACTGACAGCTTGCACCATGCACCTGGAAAAGCCACAGACACTCAATGCCAGCCCATGAAAACAGCCAGGAGTGTAGCTGTACCCTGAAAAGCAACAGAGATGAAGCTGTCCAAGACCATGGGAACCCTCCTTTTGCATCAGTGCGACCTGGATATGAGACATGGAGTAAAAGGAAATCATTTTAGAGCCTTAATATTTGACTACCCCACTGGATTTCAGACTTGCATGTGGCCTTTAGCCCTTTCTTTTGAGCAATTTCTCCTATTCAGAATGGGTATATTTATCCAATGCCGGTACCCCCCATTGTATTTAGGAAGTAATTAACTTGCTTTTGATTTGTAGGCTCATAGGCAGAAGGGACTTGTCTCAGAGGAGACTTTGGACTGTGGACTTTTGAGTTAATGCTGAAATGAGTTAAGATTCTGAGGGACTGATGGAAAGGCATGATTGGTTTTGAAATGTGAAGACATGAGATTTGGGAGAGCCAGAGTGGAATGATATGGTTTGGTTGTGTCCCCACTCAAATCTCATTTTGAATTGTAGCTCCCATAATTCTCATGTGTTATGAGAGGGACCAAGTGGGAGATAATTGAATTATGGGGGCAGTTTCCTCCATAACATTCTCATGTAGTGAATAAATTTCAGGAGAGATCAGGGCTTCATAAGGGGTTTCCCCTTTTTCTGGACTCTCATTCTCTCTTGACTGCTTCCATGTAAGACATGACTTTCACTTTTTGCCATAATTGTGAGGCCTCTCAAGCCATGTGGAACTGTGAGTCCATTAAACCTCTTTTCCATGATAAATTACCCAGTCTCAGTTATGTCTTTATTAGTAGTGTGAAAACAGACTTAAAAAATGGCATATTTAAACAAAATTCATATTTAATTAAATGAAAATGACACATTTCCATAATCAAGCAAACACCATCATTCAGTTGTAATGGAGTCTAACTCTATTTTTTAATGTTTGACTGCTGATAACTTTTAAACTTTACCCCTCTCTTCTGCTGAATACTTAGGTGAGTTGAAAAGGAAGTCTGAGCATTCTCTTCTTTGGGGTTGGTGGGAGATTCCAACTACAAAAATACCTTCTCACATTTGTGAACACTTACCCGACTTCCTCACCCCCGCCTGAATTCAAAACTCCAAACTAGTTCTGTTAAATGCTCTCGTTCAAGCCATTTTTGGACCAGGTTTCTCATCTTACCATTATATCACAGAAAGCCTCACAACACAAAAGAATAAACCGTTTTATATCTTCTAGTATGTATGACATTGTAAGTCTTGACCCTCAGACCTAATTTTTGATAAGAGTTCATGCTGCTTCAGTGAGGTGGATAAAACACCCTGATAATGGAGTTCTGATTCTATTGCCTTAGAAATGGTATTTATAAACCAACTTCTGTGTACTCAAACTATATCTTAGGTCTGTTTAGGTAGCATAATTGAATCATGCTTTTATATTTACACTGTTAATCACTGACACTTATTTGGAATGTTTAAAATGTTGATATCGATGTAATTATGGATATGATTAGATTCAAGTCTATCATTTCATTACAATTTTTGGCCTCCTCTATTTTGTTTCTTTGTTTCTCATTTCCCTTTTTTCACTATTTGAATATGTTGGTATTTTATCTATTGATTTTTGCTGTTATTTCTTTGCATTATTTTTAGTGATTGCTTTAAGAATTATAACATATACATCTACTTTTCCATAGTCCATTTAGAAATAGTAATTTTATTCCTTAAGGTAAGGTATGGAAATACTGTAACCAAACTGTCTCTATCTTTTGCTTTCACTATAGTTCTCTGAGTTCCTATATAAGTAATGTTTACATTAGTCATATATGTTTTAAATTACTTAAGAAAAATTTAACAATTCATCAAGTTATTTACCATGTCCACTATTTATGTTGTTTTTTCATTTCTAAAGATCCAAGTTTCCCTTTTTACCAAGTGTTATTAAAGTATAATTTAAAAATTAAAAATGTATGTATTTCAAGTGTACAATGTGATATTTTGACATATATTTATAGTGAAATAATTACCATAATTATATAGTTGACATATCCATCACCTCACATAGCTATCTTTAGTCTGGGCAGTGAGAATATTTAACATCAAATCTTCTAACAATTGTTAAGTGTACAGTATCGTATTCACTATATTCACTATGCTGTGGATCTCCAGAACTTATTAATACTGCTTAACTGAAACTTTGTACCTTTGGGCCAACATCTTGCCATTTCCCATTCTCTGCTTCTGGCAATCAACATTCACTCTGTCCTTCTATGAATTTGACTCTTTTAGGTTCATATTACCCTATCTGAGCCAGAATGATGTTGTTCTTTGCCTTTGAATGCATTATTCATTGAGGCATCACTCTTTGTTTACTTGTTTTTTGTTAACAGCATGTACTTAGAGGAACATCAGAGGGTGACCTTTAGGATTCTTCTTTCTGATTTCTCCTCATAGTCTTTTCCCTTCTGGAAGCATTTTTTTTTTCTTTTTGTTAGTGATTCATTACTAAGATGTTGAGGAGAGGAGAATGGAAGGAACACTCTCAAACCTGCCAATCTGCCTTTCCTTGTGATTATTGACTCTATGTCTCAGTCACCATTTTGGGTCACTCAGATGTAATCTGTACCGTGGCTGTGGTAGCATTATTTGTTCTGTCCTGAAGAGGCTAATGAGAAATAGCTTGCTTAGTAAATGTGTCTGTGACTAAGATTTTCAAAGAGTTAAAAATGTCCTCCTTTACTTATTCCTCAGGTCTGGAGACTGAGGAAGAAGACCCTTCTCATCTTTGGATGTCATTTTCTTTCCTACTGGAGTCAAAATGTCTTCTCCTTTCTCAGTGTTTTTTTTTTTTTTTTTTTTTTTTTTTCCTTCTTCTTCTTCTTACTGTAACTCTTCATAGTCGCACATTTTCTTTTGACCTCTAGAATATCTCCTATAGTTGGATTAGGACCTGTGCTGGGTTTTCAACTTGTCAGTAATAAGTATCTGAAAGCTTGCTTTTTTTTATGTAACAAAAATATTGAATAAATTTGGTAAAGTTATAGCTGTGAAGTAAAATTAGTCTGTTGGAAAAATATTCAGGTGATCATTATATTTTAGCTTTAATGAGGTACTTGCAGTTTTTTTAAAAAAAATATTCATTGTTTCTGCAGTTAGAAAACACCACAGCACATTACTTTCAGTTAATTATAAAGAATTTAATTTTAGAGATGAATATACAAAAGGCACAGTTCATGATTCTCATAATAAAATCTCCAGAGAATTTAAATGGAATCTATTTTCTAGACAAAGTATTTCTCTTTAAATTAAGGTTTAAAACTCAACCTTTAATTCTGAGAGAAATGTCTGACTAGACTTTTATGTAAATACTTTAAACATATTCTTGATAGAACAAAGATAACTATGGGCTGTAAGATCTCTATGCCATTAGCAACAGAATGGAGAGTTAAATTCTGGCAACTCCAGAAATAACTAACCATAATTATAAAGGCTAAAAAGAAAAAGAAAAATGTACAAAAGATTCTGGGCGCAGTGGCTCACGCTGTAATCCCAGCACCTTAGGAGGCTGAGGTGGGTGGATCACTTGAGGTCAAGAGTTAAAGACCAGCCTGTCCAACGTAGTGAAACCCCCATGTCTACTAAAAATACAGAAGTTAGCTGGGCATGGTGACGTGCATCTATAATCCCAGCTACTTCGGAGACTAAGGCAGAATTCCTTGAACCTGGGAGGCAGGGGTTGCAGCAAGCCGAGATTACGTCACTGCACTCAAGCCTGGGTGATAGAGTGAGACTCTGTCTCAAAAACAAAGTAACACAAGAAATAATAATAATGTATTTACTTTATCATATAAAGCATTTTGAGATAAACACTGATAACTGTAATGATACGAAGAGAATACTTGAAATCAAATTGCAACTATGTCATGTGAAAGAAACTAATATCTTCAAAATCTTTATCAAAGTTCATATTTTCGATTTTTATTCAAAGGATAATAGCATTTATTAAAATTCTATGAAATATGATTATCAGAAAATCCATCAAAGTAAAACTTTACAGCACACACATATATATATGATTCCATGTGATTCGATCACATTTTACTGTAGGAAATATACTGAACTGTTGAAGAATAATTCTCATCATATTATATATAAATCAATTCTAAATCTTTAAAAACAGAGTATTTTAAAAGGATATCTCACATTTACAACATCAATCTCTTAATAATCTATTTCTTGCTTTTCAAATGTATACATTTGACATTTTATTAAGATATCTACAAATGCAAAACTCCCATATATATGTATAGTCTGTATGTATGTCATATGCAAGCAAACAATTTTTTTAAAAATCTTTTCTTAATTCCTCCTTAAGCTTCCCTATTCTTCTTCTTTTTTTCCATTTATCTCCAGTTGTACAGTAGACTTTCAGAATGTACATCTTGCTTCCTGTATTATTTTCAATGCCTAAAATAAATCATTAATATAGGCATTTAAATACATTCAGTACATCCCAGGACACCTTGATTCAGAGCTTTTTTATTCAGCACTGTCTAAGCAAGATCACTGAACAGTTCAACCACAATAAATATGCTTGCACTAAAACATATTTAACTGCGAATGGAATGTGTAATTTATTTATCTCAACTCCATCACAGATATATACATTTTTATCTAGTAGAGTTGCAAAGAATTTCTCTCCTGTAAAAAAAGAAAATATCAGAGAGATCCAAGATGGCTGATGATTAGCAGCTCGGGCACGTACCTCCCAGTGAAAGCGCAAAGAACGAGAGGACGCCACACTTTCAGACGAATATTAGTTGCTCACGGACCACGAGATTCCCAGTGGAGGAGCTCCACGGGTCGCCAGGGCGACTCTTGTGGCCGGCGTGGCGGTTTTGCTGGTGCCTTAGCACGCCAGTTCTTGGTGCAGAGTCCGGATATTCCCGGGCAGAAAAGCACCATCAATCTTAACACCGCTCTTTTGGCCGGCTCAGTGGATTGCTCAGATTTCGGCGCAGGGAATCAACAAGTTGGACGTCAGAGACCCAGTTAGAAAGTCGGTAATTATAAAGACGACAGACGGACAAATATATAATGAAGGGAAGAAACCAGCGTAAAAAGGTAGAGAATACTCAAAATCAGAATGCCTCTCCCTCTACAGGGGATTGCAATTCCTCATCAGTAACGGAACAAGGCTTAATAGATTACACGTGTGTTCCAATAACAGAAGCAGGTTTCCAAACGTGGGTGATAAGAAACTTCTGTGAATTAAAAGAACTTATTCTAACCCAATGCAAAGAAACTAAGAACCTTGAAAAAAGGTTTAACGAAATGTTAATGAGAATGGACAATTTAGAGAAGAATATAAGTGAATTGATGGAGCTGAAAAACACAACACGAGAACTTCGCGAAGCATGCACAAGTTTAAACAGTCGAATTGATCAAGCGGAAGGAAGGATATCAGAAGTCGAGGACCAGCTCAGTGAAATGAAACGAGAAGACAAGAATGCAGAAAAAAGGATGAAAAGGAATGAGCAAAGTCTCCAGGAAATATGGGACTATGTGAAAAGACCTAATTTACGTTTGATAGGTGTACCTGAATGTGATGAAGAGAATGAATCCAAGTTGGAAAATACTCTTCAGGATATCATTCAGGAAAATTTTCCCAACCTGGCAAGGCAGGGTAATATTCAACTCCAGGTAATACAGAGAACACCACAAAGATATTCTTCAAGAAGACCAACCCCAAGGCACATAATTGCCAGATTTATTAGGGTTGAAATGAAGGAGAAAATACTAAGGGCAGCTAGAGAGAAAGTTCAGGTTACCCATAAAGGGAAACCTATCAGACTTACAGCAGATCTCTCAGCAGAAACCCTACAAGCCAGAAAAGAGTGGGGACCAATATTTAACATCCTTAAAGAAAAGAACTTTCAACCCAGAATTTCCTATCCAGCCAAACTAAGCTTTATGTGCGAAGGAAAAATTAAATCTTTTGCGAACAAACAAGTACTTAGAGAGTTCACCACCACCAGGCCTGCTTTACAAGAGCTTCTGAAAGAAGCACTATACATATAAAGGAACAACCAATATCAGCCTTTCCAAAAATATATCAAAAAGCAAAGAACTTTAACACAATAAAAAATTCACATCAACTAATGGGCAAAACAACCAGCTAGCATCAAATGCTGGTATTAAACTTACATATATTTTAATTGGATAAAAAGCCAAAACCCATCGGTATGCTGCATCCGGGCCCATCTTACATGAAACAATACACAAAGACTCAGAGAGAAGGAGGAAGATTTACCAATTGAACAGAGAGTAAAAATAAACTAATAAACAAAAAGCAGCAGATGCAATTCTCACCTCTGATAAAGTAGACTTTAAAGCAACAAAGATCAAAAGAGGCGAGGAATGACATTACATAATGGCAAAAGGATCAATGCAACAAGAAGAGCTAACGATTCTATAGATCAACGAGATAGAAAATTAACAAGGATATTCAGAACTTGAACTCAGACCCGGAACAAGTAAACTTAATAAATATTTATAGTACTCTCCACTTCAAATACACAAAACATACATTACCACCTCACACCTATTCCAAAGGTGACTATATAATTGGAAGTAAATCACTCCTCAGTAATCGCATAGCATTTCATAGGTTTAAATTAAATATTGGTTGGCTGTTTGTTTGTTATCTTCTTCCCTTACTCCTTCCTGATTACATCATTAAGTATAATTATCAGTATAAAAGAGGTTTTCAATACCCATTACTAAATTGCATTCTAGCCTGGGCAAGAAAGCAATACTCCCATTCTCTCTCCCTCTTTCTTTTCCTTCTCCCTCCTCCCCATTCTCTCTCTCTCTTTCTCTTCCTTTTTTCTCCTTCCTATTCTCTCTCTCTCAAAAAAAAAAAAAAAAAAAAAAGAATGAAGGCAAAAGAGGCATTTTTTCAGATAAACAAAAGCTGACAGAATTCATCCTTTTTTTTTTTTTTTTTTGAGATGGAGTCTCGCTCTGTCACCTAGGATAGAGTGCAGTGGCATAATCTCGGCTCATTGCAACCTGCCTCCCAGGTTCAAATGATTCTCCTGCCTCAGCCTCCTGAGTAGCTGAGACTACAGGTGCCCACCACCACATCCAGCTAATTTTTTGTATTTTTAGTGGAGACGGGGTTTCACCGTGTTAGCCAGGATGGTCTCAAACTCCTGACCTCGTGATCTGCCCGTCTTGGCCTCTCAAAGTGCTGGGATCACAGGCATGAGCCACCGTGCTCGGCCAGAGAATTCATCACTAGTTCATTACAGGAAATTCTAAAGGATGCATACATCAGACAGAAGAAAAGTGATCCCAGAGGCAAGATCTGAGATCCAAGAAGGAAAGAAGAGCAGAGAAAGTGGAAAACATATGGGTAAACCTAAACAAAGACCGATTGTATAAAACAATGACAATAATGTCCTGGCAGGTATAAAAAATTAAAATGCACAGCACCACAACAATATAATCCAGAGGGGGATAAATGGATTTTAAATAATCCTCATGTCATCTAGGGGCAGGATAAAGATGTTTACTAATTTCAGTTTTGATAAATATGCATGTGATAATTCCTAATATAACTACTAAAAGAATAAAAACAGTATATTATTTCAAAACCAGTAGATGAAGGAAAAGAGATGATAAAGTACTCATTCTTTACAAGTTGAGAATTAGGGGCGCAACAAGGATGACCTCAGGTTTTCTGGATTTAGCAACCAGGTGGGTGATAATATTCCTAACTGATAAAAAAAAAAAAAAAAAAAGAAAATATCAAATGATATAAATATTCTTGGTGCTTCTTTTTTTCTTTGTTTTTAACTGCCCTATATAACTGCAACTATTGCAAAGCTTTGGATAATTGGAAGGGCTCCCAAGATGCTACAGAACATATTCAGGAAAGGCTTTTAATTTAGGCAAAAAATACAGGACAACAAAAGTAAGAGAGTTTTGGTAACTTTTAGAGCTCCAAAAGACATCCAGGTTTATGCTCCCCAAGGTCATTCTTATTTGCACAAAGATATGCATCATCTTCTATTAAAATTTTAAGATTTGTGTAATGAATCTTGGCTTCAGAGAGCTCCCAACAGACATTCCAGGCAATGTATTTTATGCCTCTCTGGTTACTTAGCCAAGCCAGGATATCTAACCTGTTATACCAGGTGAAAGGCATCCATAAACAAACCCTGGGTGCTGCCAGCGGAGTTTCAGACTTTCAATAGTGCATCACAAATCATTTGTTAGTTACGTTAGGCTTTATTTTGGCCAAAAATCAAACCAGCATCCCAATATCCCTGGAGACAAGCATAGATTTGTAAAATAATACTTTTCCTGAATAACAACAGTTTTATATCCACTCTAGCAATCTTATTTCAGTATTATTTATTAATATGTCTACAAACACCAAGAAACTCAAAACGTTCTGTGCAACAGCATTAAAAAAAAATGTTATAGGTTCCTCATTAATATGTTGATAAGCATAGACATGCATTTATTTAATATTTGTATGAGTCACATATTTAAAATTTCAGAAATTATATATGAAATTATAATTTACTTTATTCCAGATCCTTTGTTTTCCTTTGACTGTCATTTCTTTTCCTTCCATGACTGTTTAATGTTTTTTTCTTTCATTGCTGCTTTGTGTCCTTCAGTTAAGAGAATGAAGTTCCCAGACATCGTGAACTGATCAAGGCTCTCAGATTCTCTATGAATGGATTTTCTAATTATTATTACTTTTTGTATAATGTAATTGCAAAAGACAACTGTGGTTATTGAAGATATTTGCTGGTCTTTGTGCAGTTATGTTTCCAAGAATATTTTTCTCCATACTCTAGAAGCAAAATTTCATAGGAATTAAATAAAACACTGACAGTCTCTCGTGGCATTTCTAATTACAGATAGACTGCATTCATTTTATCTCATCTGCTGGGTTAATCCATATGCTATTCCAAATGAACAACTTAAGAACTGAGGCAACCAGTATCCTTTCTTTCTACTTTGGTTCACTGGCAAACACTGAGATACATGCAGGACCTCTTTTTAATTTTTTTTTCAAACCAAATTCTCTCAGTGAAGCTGGAATATTTATTTATTACTATTTTCCAGTATTAAGTAGATACAAACCAAAATTAGATTCAACGCTTTAAGACAGTATAAAATATAATATTTATTTGTTACAACACATGAATTTGATCTTAGACAATTACACATATAATCTAATTTTTATTCTGTCTTTTAAAAGACACTGACAAATACAAAGTACATAAACTGACCATGACTTAGAGATAATATATTTTTAAAGTGGCGCCCTTAAAAAAAGCCCATTTTGAAGGATTAAGATGCAATATTAGTCAAAATCCATGAAGACTCAGATCTCAAAGAGCTTACTGTCACATAGTAGCAAATAGTAAATAAATATTTATTATTTGAAATGCTGATACAGAATGTGGAAAACTATTCCAGAATGAGAAGGATAGAATGTGTAAGTAGGAAAGAAAAGTGCTGCTTTGTATATGCTAATTAATGAAGATCTGTCTCAGTAATAAGCCATTTGAGCAGAGACATGAAGGGATGGATGGAAGTAGCCTTGGAGTAATCTCAGAGAGGAACACCTCTAGTGGAGGGAATTACAAACACCCTGAATGCCAGAGACGTAAGCAAAGAGCAGCATGGTGTCAGGGATGGATTAAGCAAGCAAAAGACTTGGAGGGGAGCAGATCAGAGAGGCAAAAAGAAAACAAAACATGTAGCATCTCAAAGGCCAGTTTGAAAATTGGAAAGCCATTGAGGGCTTTGGAATAGGAGTAACCTGATCTTCCTCTAAGTTTAAAGTGATTACTTTGGCAAATATGGAGAATAAAAACAAAACAAACCAGTTTGCATGTTATTGAAATCAACGAGGGAGAAGTACCAGGAAAAAGAACAGCATTGGTGTACTTGGTTGGAAGTGGTGGAATAGGAATAAATATTTTTATAATAAAGTCAAGAAGATGTGCTAATAATTTAGTATAGAATATCAGACAAGTGATCAGACTAGCAAGATTATTTTAGTATTTTGGTTTTGAGTAATCCGAAGAATTAAACTGTCATTTACTGAGATTGATGGGGAAAATTTGGAGTGTAGGGGAATCAAAAGTATGGTTTTGAATAAGTATGAATCAGTTAATCCTCTCATTATCTGAAACAGAGTGAAGAGGTAAGAGGGATTGATAGAGTAAGAGAAAGCCACTGCTTAAAAGAAAACCATGACTGTCACAATTAAAAATTAAAATTACAAGTGAATGCAAGAGATGAATAATTACTGTTAGAAGGATGCTGATTTAGGTCAATTTTTTTTTTGAAGTCAATATTTTGACTTGAATTCTATATTCAAAGAAAATCACGATTTATTTTACTGATTTATTTTATTTATAGGAGGTTTTTTGTAGAATGGAATATATTTTGACAATCTTTGGAGAGTGGTTTAGCCAACTTGGGTTGCAATAACACAACTTCATACACTCTGTAATTTACACAACACTGTTTCTCAGTTATAGTTCTGGAGACTGGAAGTCTGCAATTAGGGTACTAGCATTATCGGGTTCTTGGTGAATGTTCTTTCTTGCAAATGGATGCCTTCTTACTGTGTTCTCACATGGCAGAGAGAAAGCTCTGGTGTCCCTTCTTCTTCTTAAAAGCGCACTAATCCCACCATGGGTCTTCTCCTTCATGGCCTCATCTAAACCTAATCATCCCCAAAGCCCCCACCTTCTGATGCCATCACATTGGAAATTAGGATCTTAATATATGAATTTTGAAAAACACAAAACATTCAGGTCTTAACAGCCAGGTAATAACTCTAGGATCCTTTCTACTACTTTAATTTAATAAAACATCACTTGGATTAAAACATTGAAAAAATCCATTTGATATTCACAATGGTAACCTGGTTTAATCTCATTTTATTTAGTTAGCTTATCTTTGTGTTGAGTATAACTTATTTTCAGAAGAGAAGTGGTGAGTGAGCAAAAATAATACATAAACTCTTTTCATTCTGCAAATATCTTCATTGCTATTGATGAAAACAGAGCTCAAATATTTAAGGTTGAGTTTTCTGAATTTATTCACCAGGAAACCAATATTCAATAAATTACATTTTTACTAACATCTCTGAAAACTCACACTCATGAACACACACACACACATATTCACATAAAAGATTCCATCTGCTTTGCTGAATTTTCACACATCAGCTAAGTCAAGCACCCCACTAGTCACAGGTGACAAATAATGCTCAAACATCTGCTTGTTAACAATATAATCTGGCTCATTTACTATCACCAGTCTCCTGGTATTGTGCCCACAGGAGATGTTCAATAAATACTGAATGAAATTCTTCTACCTGTTGAGAAGACTAAATAAAGCTCTGGGGCGGGGGAGTAAAGATATCACAGCAGTCCTTCTTTTTCTTTTTGAAGAAACAGTTGTAGGGCATGTGAAACTTGTGAAATACACTGGACATCTTTGCATTTTGATAGCAGGATCTAAGTTTATGATGAAGTCTAGTGTAGTTTACCCAGGAAATCTAAAATAGGTTAATTCCCCCTGGGAATATTTCTTGGGTTTAGGAGAATGATCATTTCAATTTCTGCTCAGTTTGCTTTCAGAGCAAGCAGTGATCCAAGTGATTAAACTTCTACCACTGGGGATAGTTAGAATTGAATGTTTCAGCTAGCCATGAACGAGTCAACAAATTGCAAACTGTTTGGCATTTTGCCCAAAGAACAGTTACTTTTAAATGTTCTTAGATAAGGCACTGAAAATTCAATAAATTTTTTTTCAAAGGTATAGCAAAACAAACTTTATATTAAAATGTGTGATCTTAAAAATGTTACCAGTTCATATTATATTTCAGAGCCTTATTTTACATTATTTAATATAAATGTCTATTTTTAAATCCACCAAGATAAAATATTTTAATTGTTTTTAATATAAAACTATAGATCTTTATGATGGCAACATACAACGCACTTTCTTTTACAAATGTTTTTCAGTATGTACCTTGTAAATATTAACCTCTTCTAGGTAGTTATTAAATAACTTTCCTTTCTCCAACATACCACATACATACATTCTTCCTCTAATATGATTATCTTCTTTCTTATATCATTGAAATTATAGAAGCCAATAGAAGAGAATTTTCATATGACTTCATTGAGGGTATCTAGCAACCTATCTACATCTAGACCTAATAAATCTTTGCCATTCCTCACCTCAAATTCTTACTGCTCCTTAGTGCAATAGCTAACACCTTTCTTTACTTCGCCATTGACTTTGATTTAGCAATGATAAACTGGCTTTCATGCAACATCAAGTGATCTCTGTAAGAGCAAAGGAAGATTGTTAATACCTTCTGTTTTAAAATAATCCTTCCCAGGTCCCTCCCACTACCTATTCTGACTATGACCTCATTGTCTGTTCTTCTTCGGAGAAAAACTCCACTAAAGATCTGACTGTATGTGCTCCTCCATGAAGTTTTTGCTGTAATAGTTTGCACTCACAATTATTTTGGAATTTGTCCTATTAGGATTACTAATGACCTACATTAGAACACCTAATTGTCAGGTTTTGGCCCCTTGTTTCATGCAGCATCTCAACAGAATTTGATACATACTTTTCTTTCCATTTTGAAATATTTTACATACTCAGGTTTTGGAGCACAGATTTGTCTTAGTTTTCTTCTTGCTCCTTTTTGTTTTGATCTTCATATAGAGATCAGAATAGAATATGAAGAAATCCCCATATAGAGGAAATCTTAAGCTTTAGAAAAGATGGGATTGTTAGTGATTCTGTGTGCATTAAAAGAGGGATTAGGAAATAAATTTGATAATGAACTGTAATTTACACAATGTAAGGTATGGACTGGAAACTTGCATTGAATTTTAAATTAGAATCTTAACTGAGAGCTTGGAAAACCCTGGTAAAGAAGACTGGTGGTTATTGAATTTAGGGTACTGTGGAAGAGAGTTCAGTGACTAGTCTGATTAATACTCCCAAACTTTAATCAGCTTATGACTCACCACAGGATGTTAACTATTCTGTTAAATATTTATTTGTCAAAATAAGTATTTTGATTCTATAGGTCTGGGTGGAACTTAGTAGTGCACATTTCTAAAATATTCCCAGTTGGGATAATAATATTGGGTCTATGGATCACACTGAATCCTTGTACAGCAAGAATCCAGATTTATTTTAAGAGGTTTTATCATTAAAACCATAGTGGAAACCAGATTCTTAGAGTCATGAAGTCATGTAAAATTAGATTTAGAAAGACATAGTGACACATTTTTAACAGGCACTATTTTATGAAAATAGTATAGGTAAATATGCAGAACAGAAGAAAGGTGAGTGTATTAATCAGGTTACCACCAGAGAACCGGAAGGAAAGATATATATGTAACATACATATGTTTTATACACACACACACAGAGAGAGAGAGAGAGATGACATATAGATCTATAGATGTACATACACAAGTATATTCATAATAAAATAAAAAATTATCATAACTGCCACAGTCCTCATAGCTGATATTTAAAACTATTTTATTCTACTACCTATTCCAGTTCACTTTGCCTTCAGCAAGCATTTCAGCTATTCGTGGTTCTTTGCTTGTTGGAGTGACCCAAACTTTCTTTTCTGAAGTGTCTGGACCATTAGTAATTCTGCCTAGAATGGGTTGTCATAGTTTTCCTTCAACTTTGGTCTTAAGGTCTGATAGTACTAAGAGATTCTTTTTTTTTTTTAGGTTTGGTTTTGTAGATTTTTATTTTTTATTGTATTTTAAGTTTTGGGGTACATGTGAAGAACATGCAAGATTGTTGCATAGGTACACATGTGGCAGTGTGATTTGCTGCCTTCCTCCCCTTCACCTATATCTGGCATTTCTTCCCATGCTATCTCTCCCCAGCTTCCCACCCCCCGCTGTCCCTCCCCTATTTCCCCCTGACAGACCCCAGTGTGTGATGCTCCCCTCCAGAGTTCTCCTGTATTCCAGACATATTCTTCCTTACCTCCATTGTGGAGTAGTAGTGGAATTTCTTCTTTATAATCAGGATTAGTCACCCCAGTCAGCACAACTCCCTTCTTTGTTCATTTACTCAGAGGCATGAGGATCCCAAATGGAAGGGTGGCCATCTTAATTTCCAGTTCAATGGAATGTTTGTGGTATGTACTAGTGTTTCTCCCTTTGGAATAACACCTATTCACAAGCAGAGCATCCAGTCACAGCAACAGAAAGCAAAATACTTGCTATTGGGTCACTACGGGTAATAGAATGTGGTATTACTCCCATTTCCACCCTGGGATTTCTGGACCTGTGGATCATGACAACATTAATTTAAAGCATACACAACCTCCAGGAGGACATTGCCTCAGACCTGCAGGGCATTGCTGCCTAGATGTTCCTGTAACTGAGTCATTACATCATTCTATCAAGGTCATTCTTTCAATGACCTGTAAAATGTCATTCCATCATTCAATCAAGCCAACTGCATCAGGATAGGGTGAAACTTGAAAGGATCAGTAAATTCCATTGACCTGACACCTTGTAGCCAACTGATCACCCTGGGGAATGGTATCATATATGGAAATAAATCAGTGTGGGTGTCTGCTGCTGGCATATTGGGTACTCAGCAGTGACTACAGTGAGGTTGCTTTTGGTGAGTAAAAGTCCATGTGGTTGACTCGTGTGTAATCCTTATCCCTGAGGGATACATGCTTTACCAGGAGCCCACTGGGCAAAGAGGTCTACTGATATCCAGAGAATTGGTCATTCTTTTCATATGATTATTAAAATCTTCCTCTGACGAGAAGTAAGATTTTGGTAAGCATTTTCATGAGACACAAATCTTCACATTTTTTGTCCATTAATAGTGGTCTACTCACAAACCTTTTCCACAGACCTCCTTATCACCAAATTTTCAGCCACATTCCTTCAAAGTCCTTTCACATCCAGCCACACCATTAGCCAGAGCTTCTAACTCAATGTACACTAATAACTCTGGTAATTTGTCAAATCCATGGCTATTGATTTCTGTATTCCTTGTTATATAAAGAATGAAGGTTATCTGGTGAGCAAAAACTAAGTGAAAGTGGAGAAGGATTTTAAAGAGAGGGATGTCATACTTTACATGTAGAATCTAAATTTTATAATTAAAATATTTAGCTGGTAAACTCTTCCTCAAAGCAACAGAAGCACAACATGCACTGATCAGAATGTTCCTGGGAGGATACTCTCCTCTTTTTACATTTCCCTATCTTTCCTTTGTCACAGTTTCAAAAAAGCATTTGGGGAATTGTATCAATATTTTGCTTGATATCCTGCAATGATGTTTTAATTGTTATAACAATTTTATCATAATAAAATTGAGGTATTTGGAAGAGATAGTTGAATATTACACATTTTTCTAGACTCTATTATTATTTTACCTTATAGAGATGCTCAAAATAATATAGTTTCTCACTTAGAAGGCTATTAGTATACTAAAGGAACTATTTCTATTCTGAGCTAAGATTTTTCAAATGTTTAAAAATTGATTTATTTTTCCTGTATATAATAATATTTGTAATTCATTCGAATGCATTTCTGATATGTCATAATCTGCAAAACAAAACAGTTTTCAGTGGAAAGATATTCAGCATGTATTTGAAATTCTTAGACCAATTAGTCAGGCTAGAATTTAGATCAATTTATTGCTTCGCTTGCTAACTAGCCTAGTAATTAAAGTATTTTCCTAGTATTTTCTAACTGTAAAGTTGTTGCTGCTTACCCTAGTTTGAGAATCTTTAAGTAATATATCCTTTTCATAGTCAACACCAAATTATTAAAGAATGTACTGAAAAATACTGTGTCAATGATTATAAAGAATGTAATTAAATATATTTTCTAAAGAATTGATCATATCACAGAATATATAATTAATTTTATTAGTAAATTATATAAGAGCAAACTTAGTGTTATGATCTGAATGTATGTGTCTCCCTAAAACTCACAGGTTGAATCTTAACCCCCAATATGGTAGTATTCAGAGGTGTGGCCTTTAGGAAGTGGTTAGGTTATGAGGGCTTTGTACTCCTGAATAGTATTAATGTCCTTATAAAAGAGGTCTGAGGGAGCTTGTTAGGTTCTTGCGCCTTCTGCCAGCTAAGGACACATTAGAAGATGCTGTATATAAAGCAGAGAGCCCTCAGGAGACCAAATCGGCTGGTACCTTGATCTTGGACCTCCCAGCCTCCAGAACTTAAGCAATAAATTTCTTTTCTTTTAAAATTATCCAATCTAAGTTTTTTACTGTAGCATACTGAATGAACAAAGACATCAAGTATGAAGTATATTCTCTAATATATACATTCTCGAATATATATATACACACACATACAATAACGATGATTCTTTTATTTTAAAATGTATATATTTATTTTATATTTGTTTTTATATTCCTGGAGTCTATGTGTAGGTTTGTAACAAGGCTATGTGATGCGTTTGAAGTCTTAGTCTTAAATTCTTTACCTAGGTCAACGTCCAAAATACTTTTTCCTAGGTTTTCTCCTGTACTTTCACTTCTTACCTTTAAGTCTTTAGTCAATATTTATTTTTTTTTAATATAAACTTTAGAATTGTTTTTTTTTGTGGGGGCGCTTTTTGGGCTCTTTTTGTTGGCATAAATTTTAGAATTTTTTTGTAATTCTGTGAAAATGTCATTGATAATTTAATAAAATTGCATTTTCACCTCCTTTCTTATATCTATGTCTTTGCACCGTCCTCTTCCAATTAAGTCTTACCTATAAACAGTCAGTAACAGAGTAACTGAAGAAAATAGTTTAATCAGCAGAGTCGAAAACAAATAGCAAAACATTTAGTGGCCGGCCAGGCGTGGTGGCTCATGCCTGTAATTCCAGCACTTTGGGAGGCTGAGGCAGGTGGATCATGAGGTCAGGAGTTCAAGCCCAGCCTGACCAAAATGGTGAAACCCTGTCTGTACTAAAAAACACAAAAAGTAGCCAGGCCTGGTGGCACGTGCCTGTAATCCCAGCTACTCAAAAGGCTAAGGCAGGAGAATTGCTTGAACCCAGGAGGCAGAGGTCTCAGTGAGCGGAGATCGTGCCACTGCACTCCAGGTAGGCAATAGAGTGAGACTCCATTTCAAAAAAAAAAATTAGTAAAGCTACAAAATTATTTTAGGTTTATTTATTAATCACTCTACAAAACATGAAAATATAACACCACTTTTATTTTAAGGGAGAATTAAAGTCACATAGAGAATCAGTATAACAAATACAACTGAAAATAATAATTGAAGTTTATGCTTAATGCTTACTACATTCTAGAATAATTTCAGGTTTTAAAAAATACATTAACTCATATCATCTTTGCAGTAAGTAATTCAGTAAGCAGTAGGTCTATCCCAAGTATATGGATGAGAACATAGAGACACAAGAGGTTAAAAAAATCACTAAATTTCATCCAAATGTATATGATCCCTGCAGTTTGGCTATAAAGTCCTATTCTATTGGAACATTAATAATTGCATCAGTAAAATAAAGCCATTATATTTTATTGCTACTGGTAAGAGAAATGAACAGGATTAATTATGCTGAAGTTTCAGTCATGAGACAGAAAATAAAGACAACATATATGCAGTGAAATTGTTGAAAACAATATAAATTATTAAAAAAATGAAAAAAGCTGAGCACAATCTGGTGCTTTTAGAAGCTCGTGTTATCATGAATTGAGAAATAAAAATATGAGAGAAAGTAAAAGGTCAAAATTACAGAGCTTGCTGTCTTAAGGGAATTCAATGCTATTGTATTAGGTTAGAATTATCTGTAGGAATAAATTGTAATTAGATATGTTGGTGGAATGATTACAGCAGAATGCATTCTTTTCCAAATCTATACAGCATAGGGAAAAAGTGATGGGATATATGTTGAGCATCTATAATCTGTCACAACTATGAAAGTTGCTAAGACAGAACCTCAAATAAGAGAAAGGGAGAATATGTGTGAATATTCATACCCATGTATATGACTGTCTATAAAGACATAAAATGTTAAGGGTGAAATCTTTCTTCTCCTGTCCTTATCATTTATTAACATATATTATACTGTACAGATATCCTCATTTTTAGTCAAAAGATAATTTTCAAATACATTATTATAAGCCTAATAATTTTAATTAGCATTTCCAAATAAACTCAGATTTTTTGAATGTATGTTGATATATAACAATGATTACATTAATAATTCCTATGAATTCAACAGCATTTCAAAGAATAATGAGCAATCAATGGGTACATTTTAGATATTTTCTAACAGATCTTAAAGAATTTCCATACCTCTCCTAGGCAAGAGTAAGTAGTAGGGGATTAAAATGTAGAACTGTTCAATGAATTACATTTGTGTACACTTATCTCCTGAAAACAATATGTATAAAATGGCTTTGGAATTTAACCAAAATGAACCTCCATACCTCTCCTTTCATCTCCCCCTTATTCCTACTGCCCATATACTATCTCTATTTGTGCATAACAAATTACCACACATTTATCAGTTAAAAAAAATGCCTATTATCTCATGGTTTCTGGAGTTCAGAAGTCCAGGCCACATTGAAATGGGTTCTTTGCATATAGAGTTATTTTGAAATTCTGAATCGAGATTTTACATCCTGAAATCAAAGTCTGATTGGGTCTGTCTTTCTTTCTGGAGCTAGGAGCCTATCTTCCAGTTTATGTGGCTGGAGGCAGAATTCAGCTTTTTGCTGCTGCAAAACTAAGACCCTGTTCTCTGATTGACTGTCATACAGGGGCTACTCTCAGCCCTTATGGGCTCACTACACACAACTCCTTCTCATGTTGCCCCTTCCACAGTCCCTTTCACACTACTGAAGTCTGACTTCCCTTACAAACTTTCCTTTAAAAAGGCATATCTGATGAGGTCAGATCTGCTAAAACCATCTTTCTTTTGATTAATTGAAATTTGGCTGACATTCAATCCAATCAAATGAGTGACAGTCTATCATATCCACTACACCAGGAGTTGAAAAACCTGGGAGGTACTTTAGACTTTTGCCTAATGCACAGTTCAAACATCTTTGCTATTTTTCTGTTTTGACCTTCATAATTTACCTATTTGTGCCATTATATCTTATAGTTATTAGGTAATATTAACTTTAGCAAGAATTAGAGATGGTAAAAAAATGAAGTAATAATATCATCTTTAATATAATTTGCTTTACCAGCAAATATATTGATTACATTAAAGGATTAATTTCTTCTGAAGTGTTGATTTCTATAAATTCTCTTTAAAAACATCATAGGGTAAATGTCTTTAGAGTAGAGCCCAAATATCCTTTTTTTCATGATTATAGTAAAAGTCAAGTCAATAACAAAATGTTTTTAAACTTTAAAACAATGTTTGTGTTTTTAGTTTACATTATTTCTTTCTTAAACGGATATTAAAGTCTTAAATTAAGCAGAATATAATTTTTTCTAAGTCCATAAATAGTAAACAAATAATCATTCTCTTTCCGTGGATCTTCATTTTTCTTATTAAGCCAGATGAACAAAATATTTTAAAAGGTTATGGCAAAAAAGAGGTTGGAACTCCTAATTAAATGCTGCTCTATGTTCCTAGAGTTTTATATGTCAATACAGATGGCATTTGGCATGCAAATGCCTGAAACTTACATTTGTTCACCAGAGGTTCCACTAGAAATATTTCTGTGAGGGCAGAGGGAGAGTCACTTGTTCATGACAGCTATTCCACCATAAGATCATGTTAGTCAGCAAATTGTACATGAAAGGGTACTAATGAGGTTAATAAGCATAATGTCTGTGAGATCTCCCTGAGGAATATATCTATAAGAATATGAATAAAAATAAGAAAGGCACAGTGTACCTAGACTTTCAAAAGACTGTCAAAGGAGAATTAGTTACTATGTCCTGAATTGTACACAATTATTTTAACACATTTCTACTTCTGCATTTGTTCCTCTGAAACCACAGGCCTTTTGCTTGTACCCTCTAGAATTGTCATTTTCCTTCTCGGATTTTGCGAAATCTGTGTTGATATTTTATAAAAATGCTCATGCTGTTTTCTTTGTGATTATGTCTAGGTCAGCCAATACATTTCTATTCTCAAAATACAAAATATGTTTATGAGATAAACAGTTCCAAGTGCTATCCTCTTTGAAGATCGTATTGATTCTAACTTTTGATACTAGCACAAAAATGTTATAACACAAACTAGAGAGCAATAATAATTGTAATATGTATACAATGGTTAATCTACATAGAATACTACCTAGTATAATTAAAATAATCTCATACTCTCTAATCTACTCACGGTCTCTAGGTCTCCTTCAAATACATAGGTTCAAACAATAGAAATTATAATACAAGTCATAATTTGAATAATTCATGATATTTGGATACATTTTTGATCACCAAAGAAAACTGCACCTGTATTACAAAAGAACATTTATCAGACCAAATGAATACTTCCAGTGATGTTGAAAATATAAGTGAAATTAAAAAAAAAATACTTGAATTTTAATCAATTAAAAATTAATCTTAACATTTGTTTAGCCTTAAAGGTATATTTTTTCATTTCTTTAAGAAAGATTCTAAAAGTACATAAAATAAAAGGCTTATGTTCCAAGAATGGCAACATATTATCTATATTTATATCTTTGCTTATGCCTGTTTATATATAATCACTATGTATATTTAATTATATGTCATTTATTTCTGTATCAAATACTTTTATACATAGCTGGTAATTCAAGAAAAAACATTTAAGGATCATATAACTCTTACAAAATTATCTATAATGTCATGTGACATAAATATATACTTTGTGGCTGGGTGTGGTGGCTCACACCTGTAATCCCAGCACTTTGGGAGGCCAAGGAAGGTGGATCATGAGGTCAGGAGATCAAGACTATCTTGGCTAACATGATGAAACCCTGTCTCTACTAAAACTATAAAAAATTAGCCAGGTATGGTGGCACATGCCTGTAGTCCCAGCTACTCAGGAGGCTGAGGCAGGAGAATCGCTTGAATTTGAGAGGTGGGGCTTGCAGTGAGAAGAAATCACGCCACTGCACTCCAACCTGGCCACAATGCGAGCCTCTGTCTCAATAAAATATATATATTGCAAAATTTTTACCAGCAGAGCAGAGACCTGATATCCGTTAGCTAAGGTCATATAATTTACTGTTATTTTCTGAAAGGATGTTTTTGTTCCTCTTTTTAACACTTGATATGTATTTGATATTATGAGGTTTCTACACAGCAGGCCAAAGGAGATCGTTATACAAGCACAGTCCTCATCGTGCTCTGAACACACAGCATCTGACTTAGACGTCTGTGGACTTAATATATCTTGAATGTACATTCCTTCAAAATGTAGAAAAGTTCTATTTTTTTTCTAGATGAACAACTTTCTCTTTGCAACTTTGAGCTAACTAGGATTCTGTTATCATATACTTTTACAGACAGAGTATAAAATCACAATTTAAATTCCTTAACAAAACCCTGGAGATTAGACAATCTGAAGTTAAAGATCGAATTATTGACTTATACAAAGTCCATTTTATTGGAAATGTAAGTAAATACTAGAAAAATAAGTTTAAGTAGAAATACTTTGGAAATGCTTTGTCATTAATAGCAGGTATCATTCATCTAGTATTTTGTTTTGTTTTCAGACGGCATCTCACTCTGTCACCAGGCAGTAGTGCAGTGGCACGATCTCAGCTCACTGCAACTTCTGCCTCCCAGGTTCAAGCGATTCTACTGCCTCAGCCTCCTGAGTAGCTAGAATTACAGGCACACACCACTGCCTGGCTAATTTTTGTATTTTTAGGAGAGACGAGGTTTTACCATTTTGGTCAGGCTGGTCTCGAACTCCTGACCTCATGATCTGCCTACCTTGGCCTCCCAAAGTGCTGGGATTACAGGTGTGAGCCACTGTGCCTGGCTTCATCTAGTGTTTTATCTACTCTGCCAGTCTCTAATCCAAGTAATCAGTGCTCATATATTCTTCACAAGTCTGTGAGGTAAACACTATGGTAAGCTCATTTTACAGGTGGAGGCATTGAAACACAGAGATGAAATAATTCAGATAGTTAATATCATTGCTAGGTTTTCACTTACTAATAGCATTGCTAGGTTTTCACTTACATTGACTCCACAGGCCCTCTGCTGAGTTTGTCTAGCTAACTCTTAGATAATATCATAAGAATCATCATTATCATCTTCATCATATTTATTATTTTGCCTAAGAAAGCCAAAGCAAAAGACCTAAAATTTCTAACAGGAGTACAGATTGCTTCCAGGCAGACAGATTGAAGGTCAAGGGAAGGTTTGTACATCCTTGGCTTTACCAGTAGCTATAATCCAGAGCAGAATCCCATTTTTGCAATGTAATATATGGTGCTACATATTTTAAAAGTCCAGCAGTGAAATTACTTTTGGGAATTATATAGCCGTTTGCATAACAGTTTCTAGAGAAACACTAAGGCCTTTAAACCACTGAGAATGGTTACCAGACACTTCATAAATTTGCTCCAGCTGTATCTCATAGTGTTCCTCATTCACTCATCTTCAAGCCCTCTAACTACTCGATAACTTTCAAATGTGGAAACATGCTTTTTCTCCTTCTTACTCTTATATAAGACAATGACTGTATTTGAGAAGGCTCTGCCATGATTTCTATATTGTAGAACTCTTCTATGACCTTATGAGATCATAGAGGTGACCTGTCTCTGACTTTGTGGTGGCATTTATCTTATTGTATTATTATTAACTTAACTGATATCCAATGTGTCATTTCTCTAGATGCTGGAGGTAAAGAGGAAAGAAGTAGCTCCATTTTCTTAAAGGAGCTTAAAATACCACAGGGTGAATAGGAATGTAAGTGGAGCATTGCAGGTTAAACAAGTTCTTCAGTTAACTTGACACTTACACCATTCATGTGGAAATTGATCCATTAAACTGTCAAAAATTGATTAGTAATGCAGTAAGATCATCCAACCAACTCCTTTTACTCTACTATGATGTTCTAATTTGATTTTGTTATGACGCACGTCAATCAATTCCCTAATTAAAACTGGCTTTTTATTTAGTCTTTACTATAGGAATCAAATGTACTGGCTTAATAACTACAGTTAGGCTAACTTACCCAGGATGCACAGGTCAAGAACAGAAGAAAAATCAAGTCCTTTAACTTGGTCATTGACAAAAATAATATTTGTTCCTGAGATGCCTTTCTTTGTGCTATTCTTCAATTTGTTAGGGATCTGAAAGTGAAAGAAAAATAACATACATTGGAGCTTCCCAAAGATCTCAATACTTAAATAAGAGAGACAAAAATGAGGTGATTGTTTTTGTTGGTGTTCATGATAATAAATTTCTGGAAGAAAAAAATACAAGTTGACAGTATTTTGGTGAGGTTGAGCTCTGATTTTTGTGGTGAGTCATGCATATTTACCTTGGTGCAATATAGAGACCAGATTATTTGGATTTTGAGGCTTAGGAAATGGGACTTTAAATCCCAGGTTGCCTAGTATTTTGGCCTTGGCTTTATCCACAGTTGAGTGGCTGTTTCTACATAGTAGAGATTCTTTAGACCAGCAACATCAGCATCACCTGGAAACTCAATTTCAGCTGTGCATTAGAGTTACCTGAAGGTATCCCATACAGTCCCCATCAGAACTTTTGAGGGTAGGGAAAAGACATCAGAAAGTTTATAAAATTTATCAGGTGGTTGCACTGTGCAGACAAGGTTTCCAGTCAATGCTGTGGAGGAACAGGTTGGGCTTTAAGCAAAGATGAAGACCTCAGGCAACTTACAGCTGTTGCCAGCCTTAGAAAATGTACAGATGCTTCTTTTTATGGAGATCAGAAGCAAGAATCAAAACTGAAGTCCAGAAGAGTGCGTCAGTTACAAGTTGTAAAGTCCTTAGTAATCAGGGACTGCTGGGGCATATGTTTAACACAGAGAGCATGGCTGGAAGTGCTTCAGCTATCTCAGCATCACAGTGCAGGACACTGCAGTTCAATATCCAAACACAGTGTTTCTTTTTTCTCTTTCCTTTTCTTTTCCTTTCTTTTCTTTTTTCTTTTCTTTTTCCTTTCCCTCCACTTTCCCTTCCCTTTCCCTTCCTTTACTTTCCTTTCTTTCCTTTTCTTTTTTTCAGCAGCTCACTCTGTCTCTCAGGCTATCTGCCTCCTGGGTTTAAGCAATTCTCCTGCCTCAGTCTCCCGAGTAGCTTGGACTAAAGGTGCCCACCACCAGACCTGATTAATTTTTGTATTTTTAGTAGAGACAGGGTTTCACCATGTTGGCCCGACTTGTCTTGAACTCTGGACCTAGTGATTCACCCTCCTCGGACTTCCAAAGTGCTGAGATTACAGGCATGAGTCACTGAGCCCTCCAGTGTTTCTTAAATAATAGATGAGCTTAGGGAATAAATCATTATAAATTAAAGAGGTCTTCCTTCTCTGGACTTTACTGCTCAGTTTTCAACAGCAAGGCAACATAATTCAGCATGTATTACTCTCTATGTAGCATTGCCAGATTTAACAAATAAGAATAGAATGTATCCTTGAAATTTGAATTTTAGGTAAAATTAACTATTATTTTAGTACAAGCATATCCCAAATATTACATGGGACACACTTACAGTAAATAAGTTGTTCAGTACATATTTGAATTTCAAATATAACTGGGCCTTTTCTATTTTATCTACAACCCTATATTTGTGTGATTCAAGCCTTAAAGTTTTAGGCCAGTGTTGGCAGAATTCGATCAGCTATTCTGAACTCTCTTCTGCATTAAGAGCTAAGTAAAAAATGAAAGGACCTTCTTGAGTATCTATATTTTCTAAAATATAGAATTGACAATAAACAATTGCTTAGTAAATTCAAGGCAGGCAGGTTTGTAGATGCTGCTTGTTTCCTAAGTAAATGTATCTAAGAATTTTGCAAATTCAGAAACAGAAAAGGAAGGTATTTTGCCTAGCACATGACTTAAGAATAATTCCTTGCTAGACCTTTAGCTGCAGACGCATTATCAGAAATTTTAAATCAGTAACCTGCTGAGGCAGATTTTCCAGCTGAAGTTTACATGGGATGGATAAACTATTTTTTCTAAATTAATAACACTCATACAACTCTAAAGTAAATATACTTAAGGATTTAAGTTAACTCAATGAATGAACAAGTAAGATACTAAAACTGATTCAAAGGAATTGCAAAGAACACACACATGTATAAGGAGGATGAGATGAATTTGCTGAGAGACACAAACCCAGTTAATAACAAACTGGAATTTACATGTGATATTTACATTCATATTTTCTAAAGGGCAAAATTCAGTTTTATTTCCTTCAATAAGATTTATTTGCATTTGCATTTATATGACTATACATTTTCCACAACTTTTAGATCTAAAGGTTGTAAATAATCAGTAGACAATCATAAGTATAAAAACCTGTAAAATAATTTAATCCTCAGAGGGTGTCACTGAAAAGACACCTAGTATTATTTTTAGTGAAGTTCTAAATCTTTGAATTTTTTTTCCTAACAGTGAAATAATAAGGCAAAAATGTTCCTCAGACCAGGACTTTCTATAGCAGGAATGAAAGGAAAAGGCCCTGGGACTTTGACAATACCTTCTCATACAGGTAAGGATGTTTGGTTACAGGTATATTCCATAGTCAATCCACATTTCCCTAATTCTGTGCTGAAATAATTGAATCTCCTAGTGTCATTGTTATTGTTGCTAATTTTTCTGTGTTTCCAGTTTCTCTGCTTTCATCTTGCACTATGCACTTTTACTTTTATTTGTTTTATTTACTTTTATCTAAATGAGTTATAATATTTTCAAGCTATTTTCTGAAGTTTACAATACATATAGGTGCTTTTATTTTTTAGACCAGATAATAACATCTCCCCTATCTTGATCTATCGTGTTATAGAATAGTGGAAATGGTCTAGAAAATGTTTGGAAATTATAGCCAGTTCAGAGATTTTTGAGTCATATTTATACTCTATTTTCTTTCATCACTTATTACTTCACCTGTCCACTTTTCAGTTCCTATATCTAAATTCTATTTAGGTGCTGGAAAATGTATTTGTTAGTATGGCTTTGAGGAAAAATATTTGAGCTTTATCAGTATCTCCTTGGAGATGTATTTTATTTTCCCATTGGACATCGTCATACCTCCACACTGGCACTTCTGAGGCCTTATTTTTCCCAAATGGTTCCCAACCAAATGATCTATGCCTTATTTATTGATGGTATCACTTTGCCAATGCTTCAAGCCCTCTCTGTGTTAACCTGGTTTTAGTGTCATATTCATGTCAGATTTAGCCACGTAAGTTAATTTCAGTGTCTCCATTACCCTTTTGGGAGTGCTAAGTATAGGATGACTTTCTGGGTGGCTTTGGATTGACTCAGTTCTTTCCCCTTTTTTATTTGCAGTCGTCAAAAACAATTATAGAATGTGCTGAGAAGGCAACATCTTGAGATAATAAAGGAACTGACCTGAACAGCCCAGGCTCTGTTCCTGTCCTTCTTAGAACAGGATGCCCTGAAATGCTTTATTGTAGTGATTAATGTATCCCTCATAGCTGCAGTGCAAATGAGATTCCTTCTGCCCCGAGCAGCTTTCCTCAGCCTTGGGGGAAATATTGCCTAAATTTTTAGGAAGAGTTTGATTAATATAATAAAGAAATGTGAAGAAACTGAAAGAATGTCAAAAGTCACATTATCAAGACACTCATATCTTAACACAGTCTTCCTGGCTTCCATATTTAAACTCTGTGCTAGACAGGCACAGTTGTTTGATATTTGTCTTATTCATTTTCTGTTGTGATGATAGAATACCACAGAATGAGTAATTTTAAAGAATAGACATTTATTTGTCTTATGGTTCTGGAGACTGGGAACTCCAAGAGCATGGTACTGATGAAGGTCATGCCATGGCATAAGGCATCACATGGTGAAGGAGCACGTGAAATAGAAAGTAAAATGGGGTCAAAGATATTCTTATATCAGGAACCAATTGGAGAACTAATCCATTTCTAGGATAATGACATTAATCATAACAACACTAACCACCTCTTAATGGTTCCACTTCTTAGTACAGTTAAAATGGCAATTAAATTCCCAATACATGAACTTTTGGAGGAACACATTTAAACCATAGCACTATTTAGCAGTCCTACTCAAAGTCTTTCCTGCCAACAAAAATCCAATAGATTCTCTACCATACAGGTAAAATCATCCTTCAGGAGAGACTGAACTTCTACCTGGTCCTGGGGAGTGAATTTTGACAGGTATGAACCAAACCTGGTAATGTCATTCCCACTGTCAGTAATTGATTTAGGCACAGCCATGTGACAAAATGCTAGCCAAGCAAAAGTGATAAATTGTGCTGAATGGATTATGAACAATTTCTCCTCAAATTAAAAAACACACATGTACACACATGCTTAGAAATACACAAGCCTGGAATCCACCCTCTAGACTTGTTGGAGGACAAGATTCTTGGAACTACCATGTCAACTTTGCAACCATGAGGGTAAAAGCCAATGAAAGTTTACATGAGCTGAGGAGATCTCTGATATCAATGAGCCACTAAGACCATCAACACTGGAAATGTTATACTTTAGAAAATGTTGTTTAGAAATAAACATGGCTTTCATTATTTAAACCCATGTTAGTTTGTTATTCTGAAGCTACAATCAAGAGCATCCTAAGTGATATACCATACAAACATTAACGGCAATTTGAATCTCTTCTTTCTAAGACCCCTGGTTCTTCCCTATAATCTGAAACACATCTTAATACTTCTAGTAAACTCCTTTACTTCAGTGGCATTATTATTATTATTCTATGTTTAGCAAGCATTTATTAAACACATATTAAATGTATGTTATGCTATTTAGTATTGTGGTGAATATAATTGTTAGCTTCTGAAGCATTCTAAGAAAGATGGTATATTAGCTTTCTAGGACTGCTGTAACATATTTCTACATACTGGCTGGCTTACATTTACATAAATTTGTTTCTTACAGTTCTGGAGGCTAGATATCTGAAATTAAGGTGCTGGCAGAGCTATATACCCATACACCCTCTGAAGACTCTAGGAAAGGATACTTTAGTTTTCTTTATTTCTCTCTTTCTTTCCATCTTTCTTCCTTTCCTTCCTTCCTTCCTTTTTATTTTTCTTTCTCTATCTTTCTATCTCTGTCTTTCTTTGTCTCTTTGTTTCTTCTTTTCCTTCTTTCTTTCCCTTCTCTTCACTTTCCTTTCCTTCCATATCCTGTCTTCTTTCCTTCCTTCCTTTCTCCTTCCTCTTTCTCTCCCTTCCTTCCTCCTTCCATCTGTCTTTCTTTCTTTCCTTCTACTTTCTGCCTTTCTTTCTCTTTCCCTACCCTTACCTTTTTTCTCCTTCCTTCCTTCCTTCCTTCTTCCTCTCTTTTTTCTTCTTCTTCTCTCTCTCTCTCCATTCTCTGTCTCTCTCTTTTGAGACAAGGTATCACTCTATTGCCTAGGCTGGAGTGCAGTGATGCAATCGTGGCACACTGAAACCTTGAATTACTGGCATCAAGTTATTCTTCTGCCTCAGCCTCCTAGGTAGCTAGGACTATAGGTACATGCCACCAAATCTGACTTTTTAGAAAAAATTTTCTGTGGAGACAAAGTTGACTTTGTTGCATAGGCTATTGTCAAACTCCTGGCCTCAAGTGATTCTCCCACCTAGAGCTCCCAAAATGGTGGAATTATAGGTAGGAACCACTGTGCTCAGCCCTCTTTTTCAGCTTCCTAGCTTCTGGTGATAGCTTTCAATCCTTGGTCTTCCTTGGCTTATAGCTGTGTCACTGCAGTTTCTGCCTCTGTATTCACTTGGCCCTCTTCTCTCTGTGTATGTTCCTGTCTCTAAATTTCCCTTTCCTTATAAGGATACCAGTCACTGAATTTGTCACACACTGTAATCCAGCTGACCCTCATCTTAACTTGATTACATCTGCAAGTGCTTTATTTCCAAATAAAGTTACATTCACAGGTCTAGGGGAGCACAGAGTTTCTGGGGACCCTATTCAACACAGTATAAGGAGCAATATAATTTGATAATATTTGATTCTTAAAATGATTGCTCTGGCTGCAAAGGGTAACACCTTTCTGTTTTTCTAATATTCTGCTTTTCTAATTTGATGTAGGTCTTGGAATCAGATTGCCAAATAAATTAGATTAACATGTAACTAATAGTAAATTAATTTAATGAGAAATGCAGAGATCCTATCCAATACTCCTAAAGCATTGACAGTAGTGCACAAATCTATGCCTTTTGTATTTTAAGATGCTTTGTGACTATTGCATCCTTTCAGATTTTTACCTACTTTCTGGTTAGGTGAAGTTCTCCATGTGTTTTTTGGATGAACTGTTACTGATTATATGCAATTCACACATTAAGTATACTAGCTTTCATTCATTATTTCAAAAATTACTTATTTTCCAATTACTATGGTAGGTTCTGGGTGTACACAAGTGAATGACAATAACAACAAAAATAAGAAAATAAGTTTTTGGCTGGGCATGGTGGCTCATGCCTGTAATCCCAGAACTTTGGGAGGCCGAGGGGGGCAAATCACCTGAGGTCAGGAGTTCAAGATCAGCCTGGCTAACACGGTGAAACTCCATGTCTACTAAAAATACAAAGATTAGCTAGATGCAATCTCAGATGTCTGTAATCCCAGTTACTAGGGGGCTGAGGCAAGAGAATCACTTGAGCCCCGGAAGCGGAGGCTGCAGTGAGCTGAAATCGTACCACTGCACTCCAGCCTGAACAACAGTGCAAGACTCTGTCTCAAAAAAAGACAAAAGAAAATAAAGTTTTTGCCCATGTGTAGCTTCTATTTTAATTAAAATTGAAAAATTTAGACATTAAGTGAATGCATAGTAATATTGATAAATAAAGCAATGGTAGGCAATACCAGTGTTAATAAAAATACAAACAAAATGAGAGAGAATTGTCAGGTCATTCATTTTAAATCAGGTGGTCAGGGAAGACCTCTCTAGGAAGTAAAATGTGGCAGAGACATGAATAGTGTGAGAGTTGAAAGCCATTAACCACCCCACATTTCCCACAGGATGAAATCAAAATTTATATAATTGGAAAGGCTCTTTAAGGTTTGTTCATGGATTAATTCCCAGCTTCATCTCTTCCACTGGTTAACATAGTTAAGAGAAGTATAAAAAGCATTTTTCTATAGGATGAATATGTTTTCTATTTGTAATCCCAGAAATAATTTATGTTTACAATGTTAAAGCCGTTTAAAACACAGACATACACACATGATTTTTTTCATTTTGTTTTTATGTTTTCCTGTTGTGACAACTGCTTGAAACTCTTTTGAACATTCTATCCAGGAGCAACTTCTAAGTCTTATATTTAAAATCTATCTATTATGCAAATATATAGTCATATTTGGTCCTTTTACATATGTAATTAATAAATGTATGTAGTTATTTTCAGTAATCACATTCATTTCAACTTTTAAAATATAATTAATATTTTAAAATTAAATGTCTTTCAATTTATTTTTCACATCTAAAACACAATTATAAACCATGGTTAGTATTTTAACTTTTACCAATTCCAGAACAGAGTTCTAATCCTTTATCCTTCAATAATAAATAATGATGTAGATAACAATTATTTTAAAAAACCCACATATAGAGGAGCTATGAAAAAACTGTCAGTATATTCCAAAAGGAAACTGAATCTCTATAATGGCAATTAGGTAAAATAATTTAATGTTTCCTCTTAGACAAGGGTTTTCAAAACCAATTAAACTAAACAAAATGAATCTGGATAATAAAGTTAACTCTATTCACCTCTTACACACACATGTTCTAATTGGGATTTAGCAAAGATGAAATCATTGTACTTAGGTCAAAGGCATACTCTGCTGACAAAGCAAGTACAAGGCAGGAAAAAACAAGTATCTTCAATAGCAACATTTAAAATTATAAAAGTGCATAACAGTAATGGAAAAATAAGGGGGATAACTTTTAACTACCGGGTGAATATTCAACCAAGATGGAAACAAATAAGGAACCCCAAACACAGGCCAAAGGAAATGTACTTAATATGAAGCCTACAAGATACTTACAGGTACAAGTGAGTACTAAAAGACTGAACTACGGTACTTGCGTAATGATTGATAAATAGTCTAATAGTAATGAAGTAAATGGTAAAATTATTTAATAACATGCATTCTAACAAATGTGATTTATCTAGAAACCAGAAGAGGCTCTGCAATTATATTTTGGAAATTATTGCATGGATTTTAAAGTGTGCATGTGTTGGGGGTGGGGAGTTAATGGCTGCAGATATTTTAATTATTCCTGATGTAAAGAGTTGCCTGTAGGCTTAAAAATTCTTGGATGGGAAAGGAAGACTGTTTCTGGAAGCTGATAAAGACTTACTGAATATCCTAGCATGCATATTCCCTCACACATAAATACACAAACACACACACAAAGAAATATCTAGCCTTGTATGGATTCAGTCCTCACTAGGAGGTTAGTGGAAGCCAAAGACATCAGAAAGTTGTGTGGATTGTGTACCTATTCATTCCTCAGATAAGTCTGTAAAATTTTTGTTTATTTGAAAATTATCCCATCATAGTAGGTGCCATGGGCAAGCAGGGTGACAGAGGGAACTGTCCAACTTTGCTCCTTGTGATAAGGTTGGAGGAGAGAAAGACTGCCCATTTAATCCTAGCTGTCAGGACCACAGCTCAACATGTCTTGATGATGTGAACACTGTGACAATCCCCTTTCCCAGACTCTGCAATGGAAACAAGTCTTCCCTTCTGCTCACTCCCTTGTGTGGCCTATAACAATTAGTCCCAACAGGATCCCTGGTTCTTGGCTTTTACTGCATTTGTTTGTTACTTGTATTTATCTATCTTTTCATTTTGTTCTATCCTCAAAACTTCATCCTGGTGTAAGCTCAAGGAAGAGGTCAAGTCTTGATTGAATACCTTTCTGAAATGGGATGGTCTAGGGTCATCCATCATTCATGGATTCCCAGATAATTTATTCTTATCTGATATAAAGTCTTGCCCTATTTTTTATAATCATAGTAATCACCATTTAAACTTACCTTGGTATCATCCTCTTCTTTCCTCCCTTTGTTTTACTCCTATTCAGTAAGTAAGCCTCAGTCCGTAGCAGCCTCCTGTGTGTAGACTCGTTTATGCATTGGTGTGTACAAGGCATTGCAGCCATATCATACTCTCTTGATAGAGTGAGGCTGTGAAGAGAATTAAGCTTCTGAATAGGCACTTAGCTCCATACATCCCCACAAACCTCACTCCAGTTCTTCTTTCCCAATTTCCTCCCTGTCTGGTCTCAGTGCACTTCACCCCCAATTCAGGCATGTGACTACTGTTCAGGTTATAAAATGCTGACTAACAGTGAAGGAAAAAGGGTGGTGAGAAAGGAGGAAAAACTTGGAAAGCCTATTAGGGAAAGCAATGAAGTCAACGCCCTGAAGCATTGGCCAAATACCATGTCACTAAAGACTGTCATTTCATAAGGAAGTCTTTGAAGGGTTTAATATGGTTTCTTATCATATGAAGTTCCTGTATCAAACCACATCATAAAGATAGCTGAGTTACACCTAGGGTTCACACCAACAACTTCTATAAATCAACAGAAGATTGGAAATATTAGAATAAATCGATTATTAATTTTTCTATAACTTGTCACTTCTTAAGCATGTTTTAAAAATGCATATATATATATATATATAGTGTTTCAGTAACAAAAGAAGATATATTGTTATTTTATTTATATGTTGGTTCATTTATATTACAATACTGAGTTATTTTTATTTATAAGTGTACAATATATTATTATAGGCTATAGTCATCCAGTTGTAGTATCAAATACTAGATCTTAGTCATACTGTCTAGCAAAATATTTGTAAATATTCTGAATATTTTATAAATATTTAAATATTTTTGTAAATATTTTGAATATTTGTGAATTTTAAAAAATTGAGTTTATGACTTGGCCTTATGTTTGTTAACAATTTATAAAGTCATGGAGAAAAATGAAATATTGGAAATGTATTGCAACTCCTGTGTGAAAATTTAACAATTCTTCCAACAATCTTGAAATAACCAGGTTATGAGTGAATTGTGTTCTATACAATTTTACCATATATTATGTTTTTATATAATAGTTTCTAATCATCTTCTTAACATCATCACAAAATTAATATATTTATGGATTAATAAGTATAAACATTGATGTATTTACTAATATCAACAGAACTTATAAAAATACTTTTCTCAGGACAGATCACAAATCAACAAATCCTAATTTCTTTAGATGATGAGAAAGATATACAAAATGAAAACTATTTGTCCTCACTTTAGCTTTGTTTACTCATTTTGCTTTCATAGTCTGTCTTTTTTTCTCTCTTATTTTTGGTTTCAAAACTATCTCAAATCCATTACATAAACCAAACATAAGAGAGAATAAAAAGACACAATATAAAAGCAAAGAGACAGGAAAATAAATTGATATAACTATAACCAGGTCTGTTATCTAGAGAGTTTCAGAATGGTTTGTTACTTGCATTTATCTATGCTTTTTTTGGTCTTAACCTCAAAGTTTTATCCTCGTGTAGGCTCAAGGAAGAGGTCAAGTCTTGATTGAATACCTTTCTGAAATGGGTTGGTCTAGGGTCATTCATTGTTCAAGGATTCCCAGAGAATTTATTTTTGTCTGAGATAAAGTCTTGCTCTATTTTTTGTGGTCATAGTCAAGGTATCACATTTTGTCCCACAGCAGATATAAATTGGCATTCCTGGACTAATTTTTTATCTCCCAGAGGTCATTTCCTGACACCCTTATTCTAAGACTAAAATAGATTGTTTGATCAATGCTTACATGAAACTACTTGATCCATTCTTTTCTAGAGCATTTAAATTGTTTAATATGATTAGTTTTTAATATTTGACCCTGACACCAAGGTGGAGTCAATATTTACTATATAAAATTCTCTGTGCTAAGCATTTTTACCTCATTTAATGCCATTGTATTAGTCTATTCTAACTATGAAGAAATATCCAAGACAGGGTAATTTATAAAGGAAAGCGGTTTAACTAATTTACAGTCTGCAGGGCTGGATAGGCCTCAGGAAACCTACAATCATGGCAGAAGGTGAAGGAAGCATGTCCTTCTTCACATGGTGGCAGCAAGGAGAAGTGCTGAGCAAAGGGGGAAAAGCCCCATATAAAACCATCAGATCTGTGAGAACTCACTCACTGTCACGTGAATGGCAGGGAGGTAAATGACCCCATGATTAAATTACCTCCCACCAGGGTCCCTCTTACGCCATGTGGAGATTATGGGAATTACAATTGAAGATGAGATTTGGGTGCGAACACAGGCAAACCATATTACCCATCAAGTGATAATTTTGACAAATGAGAAAACTGAGGAAAGAAAAAGTTAAATTACTAGTCCAAGGTCATAGAACCAAATAGTTTATTTGTATATATTTAATGTAATCCTTTATTCATTTACTCTACAGATATTTATTAAGCACTAATCAGATTTATAGGCATTTTGTTTGTTACCAGAATATCAAAGTGAGAAAAATAGCCATTCTGTACCATAGAGTCTAATGGAATAGCAATGTGAATATTTGTTACAAAATCAGCGAGGCATAGGGCAGGAATTATGGGGATGGGTATATTATTTATACTGATAAAAATATATTAGAAGTTACAGAAATAATAGAATACCTGTATTTGTTTCTGGAATACAACATAGGGAAAGGAGGAATATCAATTTAAAATAAAACTCTATAAGAAGACAGGGCCACATCACTAGGGTTCTATAATTAATGTAAGCATTCTTGACATTAACTCTGAGAAACTACCAAAGTCAAGGAGGAAACTGAGACATTGACAACTTCAAGGTTGCCCTGGCTCTCATGTTAATCTTCAATTACTCTCATTAACAGAGCCAGAAACAAGACCTTTTTCATAAATTAAAAATAAAATATATCTATGCTCTCTGACATCCATTTTCTTTTTCTTGAAAGGTATAATTTGAATAAAACTGTATGAAAATAGTTTGCATGCCTGATGTTCTCTTTTTCTCTACACTCTAAATCTACTATAGCATCATCAATAAATGGACCGCAGCCACTTCCCATTTTCAAGTGCTCAGCATTTCAATCTCCACTTCCCCAGGCAACATTGCCAACACAAATTTTCTTGACTACATTGCAGATTCAGGTTTCCTGTTTTCTCATCTCTCCTCAATTCAGTGTCCAGTGTTTCATTAGCTATATTCCTTCTCTTAGATTCTCCCACTGTAAACTCAGTTGCTTCCAGAATTAATCATATAGAGCAATTCTACCCTGCTCCAACAATCTCCTTTAAAATGTTCATATTCATAGCTATTACTGCATGTAGCAAAAAGCCCTTTAGTTCCCCATAATGATCTCTTAGAAACCAGTAAAAATTATAAATCACAATTTATTATTAAACACATAGAGACATACAGACACACACAATACAGATTTGATTCTATTGTTCAGACAAAATGATTGTGTTTTATGAAGTATAAAATATAAGATTATCTATTTCCTTGTTATTAGAATAGCCTCTATTTTGTCATAGTAATTATTTGGGATATTACATCCATATTTGCTTTGCATTTTAGCTAGAAAATAGACAAAGGAAATTAACATTTTTAAACTCTCAGTCCACCTTAATGTTCATAAATATTTGTGAAAAAGGGTTTGTTTAAGCTACTATATCAGAAGTGCTAAAAAGTAGCTGCTGGCATTGAACATTGATAGCTAGACAGATATTGCTCTGAAATAGCCCTTAGTTACAATTGATTAATTAGCCTGTGACTGATTACACTTCTCTAAATAGTTTATTTAGACCTATCTTATGGATTACAGATTCTGTTAAAACATTTCAAATAAAACATGTTTTCCCTAAGTTTCCATCGTTGTTTTCATTAATAACAACCTTAGAGTAAAAATAAACATGCATATTTTATCTAAGGAGTCATGAAAGCAATACATAGAATTAACTATAAAGCTGATGCCCCATTAATCCAAATAACTATCATTCCAGATACCCAGAGACCCAGAGACAATTATTTTAGGAACATCAAATTTTAATATTTCCTCAATCTACAGTAATGGTAGAAATGAGATAGCAATTTCCCAGAAGAAACCTGAAGTACAGGTAAAGTATAATCATGAACTTTTTAATGTTTATCATTAACTGTAATATAGACAGCATCTAAAACAGTAGTAAATGATTCTGAAAGATCTTTCCCTTTGGAAAGTAAACATGCTCATATTTCACCAATCATTGAGCAAACCAAAAACAAAGCTTCATTAAGCCCTTTGACTTTACCTAAAGTCACATCTCTTTCATTTCCTTGACCTTTAAGTTTTGAGCTAGTGTTTCACATTAAAATTCTGCTTTAGTTCTCTTTTCTTCCTCTATCTTCCTATACACCTCTCAGCTCATTACTACTGAGACCTTTTTTCTAAGAATTTCAAGGATGAACATATTGCCAAATTCATTAGGTAATTTGGGTTATCTCATTGATTTTTCTGACAGTTTTAGTATAAATTCTAATCATGCTCCTTGAAACTCTCTTTTCCCTGACAGCACCATTTTCTTCTGTTCTTCTGATTCTCTTCTATTACTAGTGTCTCTTTCTTCTTATAGTATTTTGACTTATTTCTTTTCTGGTTTTTTTTTTTTTTTTTTTTTTTTTTCATAATGTTTAAATGATTTTCTAAAAACTAATAGTCCTCGGCAAACTGCTCCTGTTTTACACTCTCTCAAATTAAATGCCTGTACTGCTTCTCATTTTCTCCCCAGATCCACTTTGGATGTAGACTTTATTCTCAGTGAAACAACTTCATATTCTTTAGACACCCTCAGCCATTTCCCAAAATTACTTAACACTATTGTACTTACTCCAATCCACCTTCCATCAAGCTGTAAAAGAATTAATTTAAAATATGAAAATCTCCTACTCAAATTTCATACTTTTCAGGAAAGATTTCAAATTCTTTACCTTTGTACATGTGAAATCCTGCCCCCTTCTACCAGTTTTTTATATATCCACAATAAACTCTAATAAAATCACATGATTTTTTTCTTGTTTGTAGAACATTATTATATTCAGTTTTAAATTGAGTACCACATGTTTGTCAAGCACTTTTTTCAAGCTCTGGGCCAACAGAGAGGAATAGGACATAAATAATAATAATAACTATTATTTTGCAGAGAGCTCTCAATCTACTAGGGTGAAGATGCCAAATAAAAAGACACTTGCAATACAGAGTATTAAGTGTTATAATGATAGAAAGAGGTGCAGGTAATATGTGAAAGAGGAAAATTTAGTGGCTTAAATTGGCTTGGGCCATGGAAAACTCCTAAGAGAAGAAAATACATGTATTAAGTCTTAAAGAATTCAAAACTTTAGGTGAAAAACAAGGTAAAAAATGAGGTATTGAATGTCAGGAACCATTTTAAAACCTGTTTTCCAACTAACAATGTATGTTGTTAAATATTATCTCCAGACTTAAACGTTCCCTGATCTACAATTTTTGTTTTTAACAGCTTTGTCAGTATCTACACTTGACTGTGTAATATTCATCTAATCGTTTACTATACATCTTCTCCCACTAAAATGTGCTTAAAAAGAGACACATATTAGTTACTTAATAAATACTTGGTAATCAGCATCATAAATATAGGATTTCATTTTCAAACCATACAAGTCTTTTGTAAATGTCAGTACCACTGAGAATTTGAAGTGAAATGCTCTATAAAAGAAGTAAAAAAATACTCTGTAATTTTTTTTCTACTATTCAAAAATAACTAAATAAATGCTAATACAGTTCTTCCGTTGATAGGAGATTTTTGGATCTTGCATTGTTTTTTCATTGGAATAAAGAATAAATATTCTTTATTTTCATATATTGGTTCTCTTCAAAAACTTTTAACCAGGCACTATGTTAAAATGTTTACATATCATTACATGTAATGCTTGCAACTAACATCTAAGATAAGTTGAATCATTTGGACAGGTTTAGTGAGATTAAAAAGCGTGGCTAAATTGGAAGACAGAGTGGAGACTGGAATCTGAGAAGCCTAACCCCACATCATAGGTTTTAAGATACTGTCCTTTACATAATTAATTGGATTTAAATAATATTTGTAGGCTGGGCACAGTGGCTCAGGCCTGTAATCCCAGCACTTTGGGAGGCCGAGGTGGGTGAATCACAAGGTGAAGAGATCGAGACCATCCTGGCCAACATGGTGAGACCCTGTCTCTACTAAAAATACAAAAATTAGCTGGGCATGGTGGCACATGCTTGTAGTCCCAGCTACTCAGGAGGCTAAGGCAGGAAAATCACTTGAACCCAGAAGCCGGAGGCTGGAGTGAGCCAAGCTCACGCCACTGCACTCCCACCTGGAGACAGAGCGCTATGTCAAAGAAAGAAAGAAAAAAGAAAGAAAGAACATTTGTAATAAAGAGATCTTCATTCTTTCTTCTAACATTAAACTACTTTGGATTATTTTAAAACCTCAATTCTGTGAAAAATATCCAAATAGCCAGACTTGTTTTTTTTTTTTTAACATAAATAGATTTATTCTGGTATCAAAGAAGGTAAATACCAGTTTTATATAACAAAATTACATATATGTATTTATGTGTTATATATAAACACACACAAACATTATATCTATAAATATGTGTATTTGTAAGCACTTAATGAGAAATATTTATCTATAAAGTCACAGTTATTCCTTTTGCTTTCTTTGATAATGTGCAAGTATTTGCTGTTTAACTTTTAAAAGCACAATATATATTTCAGTGCAGGAAGACTAGTCTCCATTATTTAGTTTTCCTCTGTGATTTGTACCAGCTCTTTGCTACCACACTTGTTATTAATTAAAAATGCCCCCAGTCATGTTAGACCTCTAGTTTTAAGTTAAATAAAGACATTTAACGTATTGAACTTAAAATTTACTCTATAAAAATATTCAACGTCTCTTTTTTCCTTTGTCTTTGTAATTCATCTTCTAAAACCCCTTTGATAATCTCTGATGGTAGAGAGCTATGTAGGTTTATTATTTCTAACTTTGTTTCAAAGAGCTGAACTGGTCTCCTCTGGCCCAGATTTAATTAAATAAGGTATAATTTCTAATTTCCCATTAAACTTTTTAGCAATGTTATATTCCTCAGGGGAAGTTTGATTTCTCTCCTTGTGGTTTTTTATTTCTTATTTTTTTGGACAGCTTGTGTCAAAAATTAATTCTGATTTCAAACAGATGAAATTTTTTCCTATTCAGTATCCTTAACTATCCCAAGACCTGCAATAGGCAAGATTCAGCTAACTCTTCCTTCTGATGGCTCTTGTCTTAAACATTCAAACAACAAACTTCCCTCCTGAGAAAATTATGTTCAGTCACTATAATATTCAAGTGAAAGGATTTGGCTTCAAATGTTCTGAGTATATTTTTTTCCTCTTTGTGAACAGTAGATTATTATTCTTTGTACTAAATTAACGTCTGAGTGACGTGACTGTCAGAAATTTGGCCCATACAATATTCCATTTCCTTGTCAGTATATACCAGGTCTTTTTGGCAGAAACAGAAAGGAATAGCAAGCCACATTGAATGAAATGTGCTGTAATAATCAAAAGAAAACACTGACACGTTACTTTTGTGGCTAAATTGTTAAGTTATAGCCATAGCAAAATATGGACTTAAAACCTTGCTTTATAACAATGTCTTAATAGAACCAATACTTTACCAAAATGTTACCTGTCTCACGTTTGTAATTAAGCAGCATGTTTTTATTGAGTTAAATTATTTTTCATGTATAAGCAATGAAGACTTTTAAATACTTCTATTGAGTTTCCTCACAGAAAATAACTAAAATATGTACAGGCAGATGGTAAAGCATATTTCTGAAGCCAGAATGAGACAGTGTTGAATCTCCTACATTTTCTGGTAATTTCAGTAATGTAAACGTATACAATACATACTAGGATGTGTGGACTTATCATTGTCGCACTACGGGCTAGCTCCATTTTTCCCACCTACAGATGAGTGCTAGGAGTTTGTTAGGTTAATTTTGTATCTTGCCTATTTTTAATAGTGCTGCAGTAAACATTTATTTTCACTGCAATTTATCTCATGGTTAGTTAGTTTATATAATCTTTTGAGAGTTCTAATGCAGTGAAAAAAGGTTATCTCTTTACAGTAGTTCAGATGAATTGAGCAAATCTTGAGGCAAACAGTGTAGGTAGTAATCAACAAAATGCCCTCAACTCATGGATTTGCCATAAATCCCAAACATAGGTAATGAGTGATTGCTCACTGCGTGGAGATGAACACATTGCCTAACTTGATTTGTCTTCTGTTAAATATTTATTGGTTAGTTTTTGACACACACGCACACACACACACACTCCAAAATTTAGCAGTTTGAAGTATAAATGTTTTGTTTTGCTTTTTTAGTAATACATAACAATTGTGCATATGTATGGGGTAAAGCGGTATATTTCAGAACATGTATAGAATGTGTAATGATCAAATTGGGTCAATTACCATACATATTACCTCAAATATGTATTATTTATTTGTGTTGGGAACACTCATGATCCTCTCTTCCAGCAATTAAAAATATATGATGAATTATTAACTATATTCACCCTACAATCCTATAAAAAACTAGGAGTTATTGCTCCTATCTAGTTGTAGTTTTGTATCTATTGATTAACCACTCCCTATCATTCCTCTCCCTCCTACCATGTCCATTGTCTAATAACCAAAATTCTACTACTTTACTCTATAAGCTCAACTTTTTAAATTCCCACATTGATACTATTTGTCTCTGTGCCCCTACCCTAATCTCATATTGAAGTGTAATCCCCAGTGTTGTATGTGAGTCTGATGGGAGGGGATGGGATCATGGGGGTAGTTTGTAAAGGTTTATTATCATGCCCCTAGTGCTATCTCATGACAGAGTTCTCACAAGAGCTGTTTGTTTAAAAATATGTGGCACCTTCCCCTTTGTTCTCTTTTTCCTGCTCTGCCATGGGAAGATATGCCTGCTTCCCCTACTCCTTTTGCCATGATTGTAAGTTTTCTGAGGCCTCCCAAGCCATGTTTTCTGTACATGCTGTGGAACCGTGAATCAATTAAACCTCTTTTCTTCATAAATTACCCAGTCTCAGGTAATTATTTATAGCAATGCAAGAACGGACTGATACGTATGGGTGAAAATTTGCTGTATTTTTTTTTTTTTTTTTTGTATCTGGCTTATTTGACTTAAGAAAATGACCTCCCGTTTCATTCATGTTTTCATAAATAAAATGATTTTATTCTGTTTTATGACTGAATGATATTCTATTGTGTATAATTACTATGTTTTCTTTACCTGTTTATCTGTTGATGGACACTTAGGTTAATTTCATATCTTGGTTATTGTGAATAATGTTGCAATAAACATGGAAAGAAATGCGGATAACTCTGCAGTATACTGATGTTTTTTCCTTTGGTAAAATAATCAGTAGTGGATTGTTGGATAATATGGTATTTTTATTTTTAGTTTATTGAGTAACCTCCATACTGTTTTCCATAATGTCTATATTACTTTACATTCCCACCAAAGTGTATGAGAGTTCCCTTTTTCTTTTTATCTTCACCAGCATCTGATACTTTTGTCTTTTTGATAGATGATATCTCATTGTGGTTTGGAGTTGCATTTCCTTGATTAGTGATGTTGAACATTTGTCATATATATGTCGGCCAATTGTATGTTTTCTATGGAGAAATATCTCATCACATCTTTTGCCCATTTTTTTTCAATGTGATTATTTGGGGGCTGGGGGTTGGTGTTTAATTGTTTGATTCCTTTTATACTCTGGATATTAATCCCTTATCAGATGGATAGTTTGCAAATATTTCCTCCCATTCTGTAGTTGTCTCTTCACTTGGTTGATTGTTTTCTTTTCTTTGCAGAAGTGAACAATAAGGGTCTAGTTTCCTTCTTCTGAATATGGTTATTCAGTTTTCCCAGCAACACTGAATGAAGTGGTTATCCTTTTCCCAAGGTTTAGTCTTTATACCTTTGTCAAAAATAAGTTGACTGGATGTGCATGAATTTATTTTTGGATTTTCCATTCTCTTCTATTGGTCTGTGTGTCTATTTTTATGCCAGTATCAAGCTGTTTTGGTTAATATATTTTTCTAGTACAATTTGGAATCAGGTAGCATGGTGTTTCCAGCTTTGTTCATTTTATGCAACATTGCTTTAGCTATTTGGAAATTTTTTGGTTCCATAAGAATTTTAAGTTTTTTTTTTTTCTATTTCTGTGAAGAATGTCATTAGTATTTTGATAGGGATTACATTTAATCTATAGATTGCTTTAAGTAAAAAGATATTTTAACACTATTAATTTTTCTAAATCATGAGCTTCAGATATCTTTTAATTTTTTGCATCCTCTTCAATTTTTTTATCAGTGTTTTATAGTGTCTTTGTAGATATCTGTTACTTTGGTTAAATTTATTCCTAAGTATTTCATTACTTTTAAATAACTATGGTACATGAGATTTCTTTCTTGACTTCTTTTTCAGTTAATTTCTTGTTGATATGTAGAAACACTAATAATTTTTGTATGTTTATTTTGTGTCCTGTAAACTATCCTGAATTTGTTTGTCATTTCCAAGAGGTTTTTTTTTTTTTGATGGAAACTTAAGGCTTTGTAGAATATGATATCATGTAGTCTGTAAACAAAAACAATTTGACTTCAAGTCATTTGCTTCTTTCCTATGATACTTTGCGTAGTCTTAGGTGTGTTTCTCCTAAAACACTATCTGTTATTGAGAAAGAGTTCTTTACAACACTTTGTTTATCCAGTGTCTAAAACAAGGCCCTAAACCTGCACATACTCAACACGCTTGGCAACTATTGATGATTATAATAGCCCATAATCTCAATATTATAGTGTATAGAGTTATTTACAGTATAGTGTAAGTGAGGAAACAGTAGTGAAGGATAGGAAGATAGAGTAATTTTAATATTTGTTTTAGTATTAACAACTTCTGATCTTTTTAAAATTTTTGCCAGAGGAAGGCAAATAGGCAAATGTTGTATTATAGTTTATTCCTTTCATTTCTCCATCTTCCCCTAAATAACTGAGCTATTTGTGGACTAGCAATATAACTCCCCATCAAAGCCCTTACAGGAGAAAATCAAAGACATAATTTACAAAAACACTCCTTTTACTTGAGCTTCCCAATCACTTCCAAGCAACCAAGGAGTGCTTACTCTTCCTAATAACTATTTTGAACTTTATTTTGTATTAACAGTCAAAAGTCATATGATTTGAATAGAAATAATTCTCTTCAATGAAAGAATCAAGTTATGGCAAAAAAATTAATCAGAGTCATGTTCTAAAGAAAATATTTTGGTACCCTTGATTCTGTCCTCTTTAAGACCTTGGGAAGTTTCAGCTGATAGTCTGCTTTCTATCTCAAAGGATTAAAAATGAAATCCTAGGGGAGTAATCCTGTGACTTGATTTGTTCTTGAAATTAAAACAAATGTGAAAGGAAACATATCAATACATGTAAAGAAGAGTTTAAATTAATAAATAGTTGCCATAATACCAATAATACAGTATAAAATAAGCACAAAAGAATTACCTGATAATTGTTATTGATGAAAAATACAGGTTTCACATCATCAAAACACTTTACATTCTAATGCTGTTTGGAATTAATTCTATCTCCTAATCAGAAGAGAATTGCAAAGTAAATACATATTAGTTTAATTTGCTAAATGTTAAAAACATGTGTTTCAATAAGTATTAAAGTTATGAGTGCATTAGAAAATGCAGTTCATTCAGCACAAAGTGTGAATCTATGCATAAATGCCAGAATAGCTAGTGGGTAAATCTGACCTGTTACTAGAAATAGCTGGTTTGAAAGATAATACTAGGGCTTGGTAATGCTCTTTCCTCAAAGCACAATGTAGATTTATCATGCTTTTCCTTTGGGGTAGATGAAGTGCTGACATAACAATTCATTGCAGAAATCAGTCTGTTCAAATCCAAAAGGACAAACTACTTCAGAAACAGTTTGCCTCTTTAAAGGCAACTTTTAGAGCTGTTATACTCTGGAACTTTGTCCATAATATTTCCTTGTTTAAGAAACCACCTTATATAAATCTGTCTTGTGACCTTCAATTCTTATCCCCTCTAGCATACATAGGATGTTATTAAAAGAGAAAAATTATCTCCTCTTTTACTTAAAATTGCATGTATGCATACTTATATCTACCCTATTATAATTTCTAATTAACTATCTAACTGTGCTTTGCATATGACCTCCTTTTGAAAAACAGGAAAAACAGAGAACTAAAAAAAAAATGCACAAGATTTCTCTACATCTCTTGGAGAAAGTATTGTTTCACAAATGTATACACACACACACACAAACACACACATACACACACACACCCTCTACTGTAAAATTATTCTCTGTGATATCCTTCCAGGCTAGGCCAGCACTCTATTTTCTTAGAGTAAAGAAATTGACTTATGGTGCTCCTTCTTTCTTCAACAGCAGTTTAATTATTATTTTGAATTCTCTAAACCCACTGTTACATATTTTTATCAAAATATTGCACAAAAGTGTTATCTTTGCACAAATATATAATGAAGTGATATTCCCATTTAGAAATGTTTACCCATGTTGTTACAGGTTCTTACTGTTTAACATAGAATTCAAAAGCCCCTGGTTTCCTGCCTGCATCTTCTGACAGGCAGTATTATTTTGTTTTTGGAGAGCTCAGGATCTGGAGCCTCACCGGCTGGAACCAAGGCACAACTCTGACACTTACTTATGAAAACTTACACAAATCATTGCATAGTGCTGAACTTCATTTTCCTTATCCCTAAAATAGGGATAATAATTGCATTTTCCTTGTAGAGTTGTTTTAAGAATTGAATGTATTACTATGGGTGAACCATTTAAATGTTACCTAGAATATATACTGCTATTTATTATCTGTAATAGTAATAAACTATATAAATTCAGATAACATTGGTTTGTTTGATCTAATTTTATTATATTCTTCTTTCTATCAAATTTGAAATGTTTATAACCTCTACATTGTAACCTCCCACACTTTCGTTTGTCGTCTATAACATGTTGTGCATGTTTCTAAGTATGTTCTGTACCACATAGAGCTGAAAGAGCTCCAACTAACAAAAACCAGACAGGTGTGCAGGAAATACTGTGAAAACTACCCTATATATTTTTCAGTGGTGACAGAGAGATGACAGAGGAGAGAAATTGTTTATAATAATACACCTGGAACTTCTAAATGTTAATGAAAATAATATGATAAAAGTTTTGGAAAATGTGTAAATTACTAAAATTTATAAAACAACAGCAAGAAAATAATAAAATAACAGCAACAACAACAATAAAAAACAACAAAACCCTTGAGAAACTGTAGAAAAGATATCAAGGAAGAAAGATCAAAGAATAAAACCCTAAAAGCCAAATCTGTTAAAACATTAAAAAATGACAAAGAACAAAAAGAGAATATACAACAAATGGAAGAGAGCCACGCATAGTCATGTAAAGTGTACATGATTAGCAAGATGTAATGAGCTTGGAAAAGCACAACTTCAGGAATAGGCATGACTCTTGTAGAGCTACATATTGTCAATAAGAGTCAAAAGAGAGAGGTATATTTTATTGTTCCTCATTGACAAATATTACTATTTACTAGAATAGTGTGTATATTTAAATTTTTTTCATCATTGCATACAGATTTTATAAAATGCTTTATAAATACATACTAAATAAAAGCATCTTTTTTATATTTTCATTATGTTGTAAGTTTTTAAAATGTTTGTCTTTGCAATTTTTCCTGATATAAGGGCTTTAAAGATTCATTGAATTAATTGAATTCTAACTTTTTTGTTACAATTTATAAATTACCACTAAAAGGAGTTGGTAGCACAATCTTCAAAGAGATTTCTGCTCATGAAAATGCTTCTGATTAACTGAACTCATATACCCTTGACAGCAAAATGGTGGGACAAATCTGTAGGGGCATAAAGTTGTGATAAGTGAAATTGCCCTTTACTAATGATATTAAATATTTTCTAATACCATGATTTAAAGAAGGAGCTAATTATTTTTAAGATTTCTATTAAGTTTAATTACTTTGGGATATCCTAGAAGGAATTTTCTGTTTCTTGAATTGTTATGCTGAGATTTTCATTCATCTCTTTAATTTTAAGTTAGAACATTTAAAAAAATAAACATTTGAAAGGAAAGCAAATCTCTTTCAATGGGAGAAATCTTTGTACTCAAAACAAGCACTTATTTAAAAATTTATTTAAGAGTCTCTAATATTTCACTGCTAAAACACTTTTTATATATTAAAATATCTGAGCACTTCTGATCCTTGGTATTAATGTAAATCTGAATAGCTAAATTATTTTTAATACTACATTAAAATGTCCCAGCATTTAGACAAAATTCACTTTTCATAGAACTTTTCAAAATGGCATGAATATTAACAAACTTAATAGAACTTGATTGTAGTAGGACAACCCTTTTAAGCTTCTTTGAAGCAGGAAAAGAACCAAATCTCCCTGGATTAAGATGGTATCATTTCATGTGTTGGAGAAAAATACACCTTTTAATGAAATGTTTGATTAGATAATCTTCATTCCTCTTTGAATGTAATTTTTGTACATGAAGTTAAATTCCTGTTCTATGCCCACAGTACTGCAAATTTTGTAATTATTAGATTAAATTCTCTTTTGTAATTTCAACCTTGACGAACAGTATTCCTTTTATCCAAATGGAAGGTTTTGAAGCCTGGGGAGTGTTACATTGCCTTGTAGATACTGTTATATAAAACACCAAATCTTATTATCTTACATTCTATAATAATATTTTATATAATTATGTAATATATTATATGAATATTATCATATATGAATGTTATATTTATATATTATTATATATTGTATGTTATATAACCATATAACCTATATGTACTTGTATATATATAAATTAACAATTTTGACAATTATACATTTGGAAGCAAAATTTAACATGCATGATATGTGTCATTTACAGTTATCCAAGCTCTTTTTAATTGTGTTTAAATAAAATCTTCTATGCATAAACATTATGTAACATAAATTTCTTGAGATTTTTCAGTAAATATATTTCTGACATTACTTCTTGGAGTTACAATTTTGTTGTCTTATTTCCAGAGTCCATAGAAGCTAAATTCTCCCAGAAAGTGCATCTTTTTTTCACTTTATCTAATTTTCCCTTTTTTGAAAGGCAGTACTTCACAGTCAATCCCCAATGGACATATGATGAAACTGTAATTTTTGATGGATGTTCCAATGTGGGAGCAAAACTTGTCATTGTGTTATATATTCTATGCACATTTTCTTTTCCATCGTTTCTTCTTTGAAATTCAAAAAGTATTTCAGATATTATGATGTCTCCAAACTGTCCTCAGGGATCACCATACTTATTGTCAATTGTTTCTGAAAAGGGAAAAGGAAATTCAAAGTGGAAAAGCTTTGCCAGCTTAGTGCTTTTATATTGTCTTCTTTGTAGCAGAACATTAAATCTATCATTTCTAAGACTGTTCTGAGAATCTCATAATTGCAGCATTTAGATTTAAGAGACATAATTTATCATCATTCTGTTTGCAATTGCTGTAGTATTTCAGTCAAATTCAAAAGTACTTTTCTAATTTTGTTTCTGAAGGTTATATTGACCTTTCCTTTTACATAGATAACCTAAGTCTGTCTTCATTAGTAAATCTAGTCTGTGTTGCAAAGGAAAGTGTTAGCATTTTTTTCATTTCTATATGTTAATATATTTACATATTATTTGTTGATAAAATATGTTCTATTTATTACTCCTTCCAGCATAATTCAGGAGTATGGAAAGACCAACTTCTTCTGGACTTTTATTCCAAAGTATATCATGATAAACTTTCTCTTAAGACACTTTCAAGTATAACCAAGCTAGATTTTATAAAACTTGTGTTCTTTATACCTATCTAAGTAGATGTTTAGTTGCATGTGTAGAATCAGCCTCATATGGCTTTGCACAAGTTAACTTGTAATGCACAGGTTAACAAAAATATTTACGTTTCACATGTAGTTAATGTGGTATTTTCATTTTTGTATTTTCTTATAAACTCAGATTTCCTTGAAATTTTTATGGATTCATTCTTCCAAGCAGAAAAAGTAAAGTGTGTAACTCCTATCGTGTATTATTTGTTTGTGTGTGTGTGTGTGTGTTATAGCTGTTTTTGATAACAGCATGCTTTATTAGCACATTTGAATAAAATTTACCCCAATGGATAAAATAAAATAGGATTGACATTGTTTAATTTCTTCAAAAATTTGCTTATCTACTTGTACTGTTTATCAAATACCTCCTTTCATTTTCACACCAACTTTCATAATCCTTTCTTTCCCACATACCTTTTTCTTAATTTCCAGTAGGTATTTTCCATCTCTGCCACTCCCATGGACCCTATAAGATTTGCAGTATAGTAGAACGATTTATAATCCTTTGGATATATGCCCAGTAATGGGATTGCTGGGTCAAATGGAATTTCTATTTCTAGGTCCTTGAGGAATCGCCACACTGTTTTCCACAGTGGTTGAACTAATTTACACTGCCACCAACAGTGTAAAAGTGTTCCTATTTCTCCACATCCTCTCCAGCATCTGTTTTCTCCAGATTTTTTAATGATCGCCATTCTAACTGGCATGAGATGGTATCTCAATGTAGTTTTGATTTGCATTTCTCTAATGACCAGCGATGATGAGCATTTTTTCATATGTTTGTTGGCCTCATGTATGTCTTCTTTTGTAAAGTATCTGTTCATATCCTTCGCCCATTTTTGAATGGGCTTGTTTTTTTTCTTGTAAATCTTTCATTGCAGCACAATTTACAATAGCAAAGACCTGGAACCAACCCAAATGCCCATCGATGATAGACTGGACAGGAAAAATGTGGCACATATACACCATGGAATATTATGCAGCCATTAAAAACGAGGAGTTCACGTCCTTTGTAGGGACATGGATGAACCTGGAAACCATCATTCTCAGCAAACTGACACAAGAACACAAAATCAAACACCACATGTTCTCACTCATAGGCGGGTGTTGAACAAGGAGAACACACGGACACAGGGAGGGGAGCACTATACATGGGGGTCTGTTGGGGGGACAGCAGGGGGGTGGGGAGTTGGGGAGGGATAGCATGGGGAGAAATGCCAGATATAGGTGAAGGGGAGGGAGGCAGCAAATCACACTGCCACGTATGCACCTATGCAACAACCTTGCATGTTTTTCACATGTACCCCAAAACCTAAAATGTAAAAAAAAAAAAAAAAAAAAAAAAAGATTTGCAGTATAAGAGCCATTCAAGTTAACTCTAATTATATGGTTGTACCGTTCTTGGCAATATGAACAGCATTTATTAAGGCCTATCTAATTTTTGAGCTGGCCGTTTAAGTCATTTCAATCTCTGGGTACCATTTAATGTTACAAATTTATAATTCATCTGTTTTCTAGTTAAGTGTTGATATCAAAGTGTTATCTGTGATTGGTGAGACTAAGAGCTTGAATCAAAATGTAAATCAAACACTTTATAATGCACTCTGTTTAGTTAAGCTTCCATTGTATTCTCATAGCAAGGCTTTCTTGATAAATGTGGCAGTGCATTTACTTAATTCATGGAAGAAGCTTTTCATCTCTCTGTAACATTCAAACAATTCTTGGATCTGTACTACTCTGTGGATGACACCTTTTGTTACTGTTTGCACACTAGCTTCATATGCGAATACTTGTAGCTTTTCTAATCTCCCTGGAAAACTCTACCTATGTAATTCAGCTTATGTTTCTTTCTTGCATAAGGACCTACGTTTTTGTCAAATTTTATGGCTGATCTAAAATGCCATAAGAATTATCTCATCATCTCATTGAATAGTTTATTCATTCTATTATTTCATGTTTTTACTAATGTTTTCCAAGAAGCCAGCTGAAATCAGGTGATATAGAAATAATCACTACATTTCTCTACTTAAAAATATCATTTGTTTATATCTCTGTGAATGAAATAAGTCTTAAGTTGATAAAAACTTACAATTACTATTAGCTGATAGAGTTTCCATTACCTGGGTGTGCAAAATATGTAGGTTTCTTTCTTGGGGTAATGGCTGGACAATTACAATATTTTACAATATTTTAATAAAATTAATGTTCCACATAAGAATCACTTGAGGAAGGGATACGAATCTTTATTTCCTTAAAAACCTTCTCTTGATAATTTATGATAATATCAAGAAATGCCAGAATGAATGTTGTAGAGCTGGAGAAAATTCCAGGACAAGAGTGAAACAGTGCTTAAGAAATATAGTATAAACCAAAATTTTTATGTCACAGAGGATGAATATCCGTGGTAGAACATGGGTATGATTGATGTTGATTTAAAAAAATAATTAAGAGTAGACCTCTGAATGTATACAAATTAGGAAATCCACAACTATTTCTTTTATGTACACTTTTCTATTAGGTTACTGCCAAAGTAATGGTGGTTTTTCCATTGAAAATAATGGCAAAAATCGCTGTTACTTTGGCACCAACAGAATATAAATTCATATATAAGTAGATAAACTATGCCAGAAACTGTTTTATGCCATTTTATATACTTTAACTAACTTCATTGGTACTGTACTTTAACCATAACTCCAAAAGTTTTACAAATATAAATGATGTAAAAAATGTGTGGGTTAATAAATATGAGGTGCCTAAAACAATGCCTGGTCCGTATTAAGTATAAGTATTCTGCTATTTAATTATTTGGAACTTAGAGATGAAGAATCTGAAACAATGAAATACTTAACTCCTTAAATAACAACTAGCACATAGAAAACCTAGAATTAGAGAATTGTAGCTCAAGTTCTGTATTATTAATGACTACCCTTTACTCTTTCAAACTAGCAATTCATGTAGTCAATGTTTCCTGTGTAGAGGATGGATAACTCAACAAACATGTAAAATGAAACATGTAAAGTACAGCGTGCTTTAACATTTATGATGTAGAATCTGCCGTTACAATCCCAAGAAATATTACCTGTACCAAACTTTAGTAAATAGCCAGTAAGTCTTCCAGTTGGAATAATTGCCTAAGGTGAATTCCGAAACAGGAATAAAAAGTTAGATAATGTCTTGGTGGTGACAGTACTGGAAGAGATTTCCCAAGAGCAGTCATCTCATATCATTCTCCTTCACACTTGATGTTCTCTCTGCCTAGAAGATTCTTCCTCAACAGAATTATGAAAATTAATCACTGACCTCTTTCATATTTTTATCTAAATTTCTCATCTGTGAGGTCTTCTCTGGCCAATCTCTAAAAAATTACAACCCACAACAATACTTTTTAACTTGTCCCTCTTTATTTTTCTCCTTATATTATATAAAATAATATCATATGATATAGTTTGGGTATTTGTCCCTATACAAAGCTCCTGCTTTTGCCACGTGATGGGCTTCCCCCTCTTTACTTTTTGCCATGATTGGAAGCTTCCTGAGGCCACCCTAGATGCCAAGCAGATGCCAGCACCATGCTTGCTGTAAAGCCTACAGAACTGTGAGCCAATTAAACCTCTTTTCTTTGTAAATTATCCAGTTTCAGATATTTCTTTATAATAATGCAAGTATGGCCTAACATTATATCATATACCTTATAAATATTATACCATATATTTTACTTACTCATTTTGAGTTTTGTTCTCCTCCTCCACTAAAATGCAAAAGTGTTCACAAGAAATTTTTGTCTGTTTTGCTGCAGTATTCTTAATGCAGGATGGAACTCACATGGTTCCATATTGTTTGATAATATAATGCTTACTGGAAAGTGACTCATTTGTGTGTGTGTGTGTGTGTGTGTGTATCTGTGTGTGTGTGAGTCTGTTGGGGATGAGTGGGGATTATTTTAGGCAGATAGGCAGAGACTATGGTATGATATGTTGTACCAAAGTGTTTGTACATTGTTATTTTGGTGATGGAAAAATAAATAAAGGATTTTAATTATGCAAGTGACATAGTCCATCCTTATATTGGAAACCTATCTATTAAAGCCATTTAGAAATAAATTGGAGGGGTATTAAGAGAAAGCTTAGACACCAGTTGTTGCTGTTATCGAGGTTATTAAGATATAAAAGTTAATAAGAACTATTGAATCGTATGCTCATAAAATACTCTTTACCCTCCCAGTTAAAGCTTGCTTCTGGTATTGCCCAAGAAAGAGCTTTATTAGAGGAGAAGATATAAATCTATACCATTTTACCTAATATCCTACTATGACAAGATTACCCATCTTATGTTTAAGTGACTTGGTTGAAGAATTCTGAGTAACTTAATCACGAATAATAATTTCATAAGTGTGCAATTTGTATCATAATATTCAAACTTTGATTATTAAGAATGTAGTTAAAATTTTTACCTATATGGTATTCACATGCTTGATTTTTCATCAGTCTGTCTCATTCAAGCGTTTCCTCACGTTGTACATTTCTTTTACTAAGTTTCAGCCATTTTTGGAAGCACAAGTTTTATCAAATAGAATAAAGTGGCTTTTTCCTAAAAATTAAATATTTCATGTTTTAACCTCTTTGTATCTCTAAACTTTCCAATTTGTTTCACTTAATATAATTCATATATAAATGCATTTTCTCCAAATCATCTTTTGATACTTTCTTAATACAGAATATTAATGACTCATGAGATTATGGTGGGCAATAAATTACAATCTAAAATGTAGTGGGGGAAAGAAAAGACACTATTTTTTTTTTAGAAAATAGTGTATTACATATTTGAGATCGAATATTAAATGCTTTGTATTGGTTGCTATCATCATGTTTTCCTTAGTAAATTTGAATTTTTATCATAATATTTTGCTTTTGTACTGCATGTATGCATAATTCAAATCATTTTAAAAGCTTTTGAAGAACACTATTGTTTAATTTTGTCCATGTAATATGAGTAATTAAATGATCTACAAGCATGGCTTGTGGTATTGACACAGGGTTAGGCAAATGGATCAATGGAAGAAGATACACACATTTACATATATATGAGAACTTGGTATTTGACAGAAACAATATTATAAAACAAATAGATTATTTATTATAAATAGGCTATTTGACAAAGGGTTACAGGAAGATTGCCAATTGAGATAAAATAATTTTGTGGCATATATGGAATATAAATAGTATGTGGTATTTTGTAATTAACAAATACGTCATTTTACTGTATAGTGAGAAAATATTTCTTCAAGAACAAACCATTGCTATTTGGGCTCCCAGGAATGAAACTGGCCTCCTGCATAGGTGCATGGAAACAAGCTTTAGCACAGCATTGGACATTCATCTCTGTTTTACTACAAAGTTTGGACCATGCCCTTCCCTAGCCCAGTCTCCATCATGGGTAAAGCGTAAGGGTAAGAATTTTTCCCAATCACAAGCAGATATGTGGCAAATAATGCCATACTATACAGCTGCAAACACAAAGCTTAGACCCCAGCCCCTGGAGCATGCCACTGAAAGGATTGATGCTGGTCTGGCTGAATAAGTCTAGAGCCGAAGTGCTACATGTCATGTTATAATATGTGCACTGGACCCTGATAACATCAGAGGCAGGGCTGTTTCATCCCTGGTTATGCAATTTCAAAGCTCCACAGCTAAAATCTGGGGTCTCTTTTAAAATTCCCCAAAGTGTCATGTCTGATCCTGCTAATAGCTATGCACTGTCTCAGAGGATGATGAGCAATAGGTGACCTGCCCATCTGCTGCTGCTAACAGATCCTGAGATTTCCCCAGTGCAGGTTACGCCAGGCCTAAGAACAGCACTGCTTAGCCATTTGCCCTTGCTGGAATGATATACACTATACATAGGTAATTAAAGGATTCATCATTCATCTTTTAGACATACATTGAAAAGATAGTTGCAATTATACTTTTGGAAAAGTCACAATATAGAAGAATATGTTGTCATATACAAGGAGATATGGGCAAATTGAGTTGTATACAATGAAGAGTTCACCATCTAGCCTTTCTTAAGTAAATGTAAATGTTCAGATAATAATTCTTGCTATAGTAGAAACATATCTTAATAGGACAAGATGTAAGTAAAATTATACATTTAATTGATTGACTTGTTTAAAAAGGAAGCATAAATTTTGGGATACTGATTTAGTATGCTAGTCAACTTTAATCAGGAATTCTGATGTTTAACCTCCAAAAAATACAAGGAAAAATAGAGGAGAGGAGTGAAAATAAGAATGATGAAATCAACGAGATGAATCAACCAGGTTTTCCTTATGCCAGTATAAAATAGCAAGCTGGAAAGGACACCATTTTGAACCAATAAATTTAGCATAGCACTGGAACCTATTACTTGGATAATTGCATAAGTGTTCATATATTTATTTAGACTGGGAAATATTTGGAAATAGAGTGCAATTTAAAAAAATATGTTCCTCTCCAATCCCACCATATCTATTATTTTCCACCCAAACCCCACCATATCTCTTTGCCAGGCAAATATTTCCAAAGCCCAATTGTGCATCTGCAGTCATTAGCATTTGGCAAATGATAGAAAGCTAGTGTGAAATGTAAAATGCCACCTTTATAAATGTATACTCTCTTCGATTTTTTTTTTGTTTTTCTTTTTTTGAGATGAAGTTTCACTTGGTCACCCAGGTTGGAGTGCAATGGTATGATCTCAGCTCACTGTAACTTCTGCCTTGCAGGCTCAAGCAATTCTCCTGCCTCAGCCTCCAGAGTAGCTGGAATTACAGGCACATACCACCACACCTGGCTAATTTTTGTATTTTCAGTAGAGAAGGGGTTTCACCATGTTGGTCAGGCTGGTCTCAAACTCCTGACCTAGTAATCCACCTCTAGGCGGCCTCTGTAAGTGCTGGAATTACAAGTGTGAGCCACTGCATCCAGCTCTCACTTGGAAAATTTATGTACTTTTGTGCCCTATCCCAACAGTGCTCATATAAATCCTATAATGCAAAATGTCTAATTAGAACCATTTGATAAGCAGCCAGTTATCTCCATTAAACATATGTGTTACTATTCATTGTACAAGTAAACCTATTATTTCCAAGAAAAATCAGAGTCATTAGATCAGAAAGGCTTATTGAAATAGAACTCTGCTAAGCAAAACTAAGGATTTCTATTTTAGAAGAAAACATACATATCATTTCAAAGTAAATGACACATTAATACACATAATTAGCACTATAAAATGTTCAAGAGTCTTGAGAAAATTAATACGAGTATTGAGTTTGAATGTGGTAGATTGCTTCAGAGGCCATCTACTTATTCTATTATGAACAAGTTGTAAGCATATTAATGCTTTAAACAGGCTTATGAGGAAATAGATTTTCTCTGAAGCAAGAAACTAGAAAATGAATATAAAGTGAGAATTGAACTCCTCAAATTAACAGAGATTCCGTACTAAATAAGCTTCCTCCTTTTTGATATTTGTGACAAATCAGTGACTTACATTAAGAAAAAAATCCTCATCCAAATTTGAGTTCTATAGTAATACCTGGCTGCTTCTTAATTTCCTCTGTGCTCTCTGCTTTTAGCATTGTACAGGAATTTACAGACCTGATTAAGAAGATTTCAACAGAGTGGTAAAGTTACAAAAGTGACTAGAATTCTTGTAAGATTATTCATAATTCTATTGATAGTTAATGAATACTACTTTAGCATCTGCACTGATTTATGACATAATTACTTTAAATATACAGCTTACTTTAAATATACAGCTATTTATCATTCTTATCAGTCATATAATCATATTCCATTTTGAAACAATGCAATTGCTGTCCGTAGGATGTGAAGGATAATGTTCAAACTCATTAGATAAGCTAGCACCTAAGATATTCTGGCATCTATCTTTACTTCCTTTTCTACCTTCTGCTGTAACTTATTCTATTTCTCAAGCCCCATTCAACTAAATTTTGCTGAAAGGTTGGAGATCAACTCTTGTAGTGTTTGGTATCTGTCTTGTTCTTTCATCTTCACTTACTTCCTCTCACTCATCCTAAATGATTCAACTCAGCCATATTTTCCATCAAAATCCTCTGATGATTATTACATACATTTCTTGTTCTCATTTTACTTTCTGCTTGCTATGTTATGACACCAATCATACCATTGTTAGTTTTTGATTTATATATTTATCTCCACCTGTATATTTCAAAATATTAAAAGACCAAATTGGAGTTTATTTAATTTTTCACTCCCAATATGTAACATTGTTTTTGGTTTGATGTGTGAGTGCTGAATTGTTTTTGATGAAAATGACTTTATATTATTAAATCAATTATAGAAAAATGTAAATTATATCAGCAAAGAAGAACAAGCCAACAGAACATTTATTTTAATTATCTCCTTCTAATTTGAAATAACAAAATAGTCCAGTTTATACCAATGCTAGGCTTATTTATTTATTTATTTATTTGTTCAATAAATACTTACTGATGGCCAGTATACCAATGGTATATTAGTAGTTTAAGATTACCTACGGAAGAGTGATGGAACTGGTCTCACATTTCTCTACCAGAAGTTCCAATTGGATCTTCTGGTATTATTTTACCATTTTCCTGTAAGCCTCATTTTCCTCTGTTAGAGAGCTGACCCTTCTCAAAATTGGGCAATACTTATTAGCAAACTATCTCTGGACTTTGCACCAGAGAGTTTTGTTAATTTCTTTTATCCTTTCTCAGGACTCAGTTTCTGATCCAGCCAGGCAGCAAGTTTATACATTTTTCTTAAAGAATCTTATACACCCCCATAAGTACTCGGATAAATGCTTTCAATTATGAATGCTAAAAAACATAGCAGCTGACCAAAATGTAATAAACACTTATAGGAGATGGTGAATGAACAGGTAATATTGTGTAACATTGGGCAAGTCCACTAATGTTACCAAGCTTAAGTTTACTCATCTGTAAAATAGAGGGAAAATACTTCCTAGGACATTGAGAGAATTAAATAAGTTAATACAGATGAAGCCCTTACTCTCATTCCTAGCACATAGGAAATGTTTCATAAAGAGTAACTAACATCACACACACATATTTATATGTAAGAATGGGTAAAGAACAAAGGAAAGAAATAGAGAAAGCAAATCTAAGAATGTATCTATTTTCTAGTATTTTGGTAAAATATTCTGGGCTTATATGTTGACTTTTCTGATCACTTCAAAATTACCATGATACAAAGGCAGAGTCTTTAACAAACAAATTTAGTGCTAATTGTACTTTCTTAGGGATTCAAGTTTTGAACAATTAGAGAAGTGAATGATTACTAAAGTTTCAAATATGATTTTCAACAAATGTAATAAAATCTTACACTGATAAAAATAAGAAAATTAGAATTGTTTTCAATAAGTGACATTCATCTAGAAATTACTTTCCCAAAACTTTGTATAAACTGTTTAAAATTTTACTAAGATCAATGTATTTGGAGAAGAGGGGACAATGACCAGCATAAAACATAAGTGTTGGAATGCAAGCAATGATATTAGAAAAGTCTTCACACATGCGCAGAATATAGGACACATTTTCAGTTAATTTATGAAGTGGTTTCCTTAAAAGAAATACGAAAAACATATTTTAGTAAATGCTTGTAATTTTATGTTGCCTTGGCATCATTTTTCAAAAATAACTGGATATATTATGTGATGCTGAGCTTTAGTGTAAAACTGATCCTCTTACCCAGGTAGTGAGCATACTACCCAACAGTTCATTATTCAATCCTTGCCCCCTCCCACTTCCCCTCTCTAGTAGTCCTCAGTGTCTATTGCTGCCGTCTTCCTGTCCATGAGGACCTAGTGTCTAGCTTCCATTTATAAGTGAGAACATCCACAGACATTTTGACTGGAAGCTTTGCTTTCTTGTGCCAGAGTCAGGGCTCAATCACCTTTGATGTAGTTTCCAGTTCCACACCACTCCCACTTTGCTCAAGCTGGTGGCCAGAGATAAGAACTTAAGAGACATCTCTCCCACCCAGCACACCAGGTTCCCAGAGTTTCTGCTGCTTCCTTTCGAAGAAGGACCATTTAGGCATTTGGTTCCTTTAGAGGGATCATTCAGGTGTGTTGAGTCTTCTGATCACTTCAAAATCATCATGATACAAAGGCAGAGTCTTTTGTAAAGAATCTTCTAAATTTAGTGCTAATTGTACTTCTTTGGGATTCTGGGAGCTTAAAGTGAGCCAAGCCCTAGTCCCTTATCTATACCTGTAGTTGCCACACTCTCTTATCTCTCCCTGTCAGCACTCCCTGACCTCCGTATATAGCCTGCTGTGTACCCCGCCAGGGTCTGGAAGTACTAAGAGCTCTTCAACTTTCACACTGTGGTGTGTCATTGAAGCTGTGGCTGCAATCTGACCCCTGAGAGCAGGCCCCTGAAGGGACCCAGCATGAGGATCCCCTGCTGGTGCTCTTTTGTCTGGGCCTCTGGCAGTAGGTGTAGGGGGCGGGGATGGTAGCTACATCTAGTTGATAGAAAGACTCAAAGAGTTTCACCATTTTAGTCCTGTTTTAATTTCTAAAGAGTCTTTAGAAAAACTTGCACCATTTTAGTCCTGTTTTATTTTCTAAAGAGTCTCGCTATTACATTATCAAAACCCTTAAAGAAAAATAAAAGACACTACTATTCCTATTAAACAAAAAGTCAAAAGTTTTCACTCATTTGGAGAAAAAAGGATGAAACTATTTTTATCAGGGTGGTTGATAAAGTCAGATCCTTAACACGATGTCAGTTATGCCCCGCTTACATTCTTCCCCATCTTGGTAAAATTACTTAGTGTGTTTAAATATGCTACTCAATTGTGTGCTGAGTTGGCCCTTCTGTGCCTTCAAAGGCAACTAGAACTCATTTATGTACCTGCTACATGTACATATTAAAAGTAGGACTAGAGATCCAGATTATCAATGTGAAACATGCCATTTCAAAAAATCAGTTGTAACAGCCAATAGTTGGAATTTTTGTCATTTTTGATTTATTACAATGCCTTAATCTCAGTAAACATTTTATCTGTCAAAGTTTAGTTTTAAAAAAAGAAATAAATTGCACATTTCTTAGATTGTTCAAACAAATAAGTTCTATATTGGGACATGCAATGTATATATAACCTTCAAGAAAATTGACTTTTATTTTCTATTATTATGAAAATCTATTATTTTCTAATTTATCTCTATAAAACATTTCACAGGATGGAGAAAAAAATAATAATATTGAAGAAGTTATACTTAATGTGATTGAGGATGGCATTGCTATTTAAAAATAATAAAGCTTAGTCTATTGAGGTTTTTTATTTACATATTCACACTACATGTTCATTTTTTAAAATAATAGACTGTTTTTTAGAGCAGTTTTAGTTTCACAGGAAATTGATTTCTACTCATTATTAAATTGTAGATATACATAAAATTATTAATGTTATTATTGTAAAAACATGGCAGAATTATGAAACCAAGTCTAGGATGAGTATCTAAAAACCTCCTACAAATTCACAGGTAACAAATGATGATATTTCTAAGTTTCGACTTAGGTTACAAAAAAACCGGCTTATGAAAACACTTCTAAGTCAACCCTATATATTTTGCATATATGGTCCATCTTAATAGCAACTACTTTTTTCCAGTTGGATATTAAGAAAAAGAGATATTAGCTTTTGTTGCCTTTAATGCACAGAAGAAATACCAAATGACAGTTAAAATTTGTAAATTATTCATCAATATTTAACAGCTTAATATAGGTCATAAAATCAAAGGAACTTTTTTATTATTATTAAAATGCTTCTGTGGGTATCAGAAAAATCTTTTAGCAAATGCCACTATCTGTTTCAAGTGACATTTACAATGAAAATTACCTGATATTTCTCTACCTACTCTATTTATTTAAAATGTTGGAAATTATAACCTTGCTGTTCAGTCCCCATCTTTCTCTTCCATAAGCTTAGTAATTTTTCACACTTTAGAAAATTGGAATTTTACTTGTGACATATGAAGATTGATTTCTGAAGAGCAATTATTAAAATATTTTCTGAAGACATATTATATATAATCATTAGAATTGCTGGATTTATTTTGTAATAGCAAAGATATAGTATCTATTAAAATGAGTAAAATAATGCCATATTTATTCTGCAAAAGCATTTTATTTAATAACACTGACTAGGTAATGCTTATCCAAGAAATTGATAGGATTTCTATTATGTACAAGTTAGTTTTTATGATAATTGCTGCTTCATGGAAAAACATGATATATTTGAATATGCAAATATATTGTATATTATAAAAGGAAAAAGTATATATGAGGAAGTAACAGAATTACATTATAAGCATCAGGAAGTATTTTTGGAACAAGTAGAATTAATAATAAATAGTATTCTCACAATTTAAATTAGTAGAGAGAGCTTATGACAGAACAAAATGTAATAACACATTTATGTAAATGCAGAATTATGAGAATATTTAAGAAACAAAAATATCTTATTGACTGAAATAGTGTTAATCATTTACTTTTTTTTTCCTCTGTTCTATCTTTCCCAGAGCAACCAATGTAAGCCCCCTGTTGTATGAATATTATAGCCTGTTTTTGACTCGAACACTTTTCCCTGATTTGGGGAAAGGAGTGCTGAGAAAAGAGAGGTTAGGGAGTTAAGTATGTTTATTTTTACTGATGGGCAATAGCTGATGAAATAATTCCTCAAATTGACAGGAAATTCAGAACTGATAATTCTCAGGCCCTGGACACCTGCCTTGTGACATTTCCTTTGTTGCTTTGATAAGGGGAATAAATGGCAAATAAGCCTTACAGACTTCCTGACATGGGATTTTGAAGCAACAACACGTGAGCTGAGTCACCTTATTGTATCAGCATTTTTCATCTTTCAAGGTCCAGATAGTGACCAATGGCAATGATAGCTGGAGATTGCTGAGGTCTCTGAGGAAACCCAGCAAATAGCAACCCTCTTTCCTACCTGGGTTCTATACAATGTAAGAAATAAGGAAAAGTATCAAAGTAAATAAAAAGTAAAATGCATGTATATTTTTGTTGTGAAAAAGGCTAGGTTTGTGTGCAGGTAGTAGGTTTCCTAATACTGAATCCCAGACTTAAACAGAAGGGCACACACAAAGTCATGCTGGCTTGGGATAAGCCTTTCCACCTGGAAGGGCTGCAGCAGAGGGACAGAGGAAATCTCAACCTGCCTCTAGGTAAATTACTCCAGACAGAGAGGAGGAGCTGGGCAGAGCATGCTGTCTTTTCTTCTCAAATTTACCAATTGCTTAAGGAATAGCAAGTCTCTAGGCAGAAAGGCAAAGAGAGTTATACGAATGAAACTCTCTTCAAGTGAAATAAAATGCAAGTGGGGAAAACACATTCCATCCCACAGAGGCATTAAATAAGCATAAGTAGAGGAGAAAGAGATTAAAAAACTTACTGATCATCTTATTTCCCAGGCTCTGTAGTGAGTGTATTAAATATAATTATATAATTATTTATTATGTATTATGTAAGAATTATGTATTAAATATAATTAATTCCATTAAAACATACAGAGTAATCTTTTCAAAGTAATGTCTAGTTATATATGAAAAAGCTGAGAATAAGTTAAACTCAGTGAATTCTCCAAAATCACATAATGAATAAATTACCTTCCAAGTAGGAGGGACAGGTTTGGTATAGCATGATTCCACCAAATGAATTCACAGTTTAACTTTTATTAAACAAATTCAAAATCTAGAATAGGCAATACTCTTATTTTAGGCTTTGTTAGTGACATCATTTTAATATTCAGTGATATTCTATCAGTTTTAAAGCAAATTTGAACATTCAGTAATCAACATTGACAAATTCAATAAATAAGAGATACCTTTTCACATTGTTTTGATAAATATGTACTTGTACATACTTGGCCATTAAAGAAAAGGATGATTAATGCCCAGAGACATGTGCTAGAAAAATCCTGGTGATTTTCCATCAGAAATCAAGAAAGTATGAAGAAATTAAGGACAAAGCATATTTTATGCTAGCAATTATTATCAGAGTGATATGACCTTCTTTTTAATGCCGTTTTAAGTATACACTTTTTTAAAGTCTAAAATTTTCTTATTCTGGCATTTATGAAGTTCAGGGGCTTATTAGCAGAATTTCAAATTGGTGGTTGTATTAGTGCTTTATTTGAACGTTTTCTTCATCTACCCACATTCTGCTACTCTAATTACAGCTTCTGTGCAGAATAATGTGCTCTCTGCCATTGTCATTGGCATTTGCATCTAATTGCAAGTATACATTTTATAATATATTTATATTTCTTGAAATTAGATAGTAATTATCAAACAAATATTCTCACTAGAGTTATTTTATAAACAATGTCTGAATCAGTATCAATGCTTTAAAATTAATTTAAAATTAATAAAAAACATTTTCCTAACCAAATTTTATTTAACTAAATGTAACAAAATAACAGTTTAACTGAAGTAGTCATCAGATAAAAACATACATCATATTTACTTTTATGGTAAATGTATTTTAAAAACAGATAAATTTGAAGGTTATTAAAGTCAGATATGTGAAATGTGATTGAAAATATGTTTGTTACTAGATTATAGTATGTAAAATATGTGCTTCTGAGAATTTGGGCTTAATCTTATTTCAACATAGTATATAAACACATGAGTAATATTTAATAATGAAAGATTATTTTTGATCAACATATTTCTATAATATAATTTAAAAGGTAAAATGGAGAGATGACTTCCACTTCATCTAATCAAATTGAATTCTCAGTTTCAATTTTACTGAAGCTTTGATGATTGGGTACAGCTGATCATTCATTCTTTTTAAATATTTATATTATAAAAATAAAATACAGATATAGACACACAAAAAAACATAACACAAACAACACACACAACATAAAGCTTAATGTATTAGTCCGTTTTCATGCTGCTGATAAAGACATGTCCAAGACTGGGCAATTTACAAAAGAAAGAGGTTTAACATAGAGTTCCACATAAGTAAAGACTGTGAGAGTTCCATGCCTCACAATCATGGTGGAAGGCAAGGAGGAGCAGGTCACATCTTACATGGATGGCAGCAGGCAAAAAGAGAGAGAACTTGTGCAGGGGAACTCCTCTTTTTAAAACCATCAGATCTAATGAGATTTATTCACTATCACGAGAACAGCACAAGAAAGACTTGCCCCCGTGGATCATTTACCTCCCACCAGGTTGCCCTCATAACATGTGGCAATTCAAGATGAGATTTGGGTGGGGACACAGCCAAACCATATCACTTAGGGAATTATTAACATATTAAATGTTAATGTAATATGTTAGAGACAGTCAATAACATTAACAATACTCATAATAATAATATTAGTAACAATATTAACACTAAAACAGATACATATTTACATGTATATTACATCTGTTCATCTTACTTTTAAGTAGATCAATATCTACCGCATTTGGGTTCCTTGTCTGACACCAACCTGGGATCTGGTCTGACAATAATCTAAATCTATTTCTCTTATATGTCATGTGTTCTTTTTGCCTAAATTCCCAAGATAATTTTCTTTCTCTTTTTCTTTACAATTCCAGCAGACTTACTTCATGTCTTAGTGTAAGTTGTTCTGTATCAATATTTTCAGGTTTACTGTGTGCTCTTTCGATATGTATTTTGATTGTTTTCTAATTTCTGGAAATTTTCTTTAATGATAACGTTCATAATTTGTCTACTTCTTTTTTTTTAATGTGTATTTTCTTCAGGACTCATGTTACCAAATTGTTGAATCTTCTTTGCTTGGGGTCAATATCATTTAATTTATCTGAGAACATTTTTTTTAATGAAAAAAGTAAATACACTGAGGCTGAGGCATAAGGATAGCTTAATCCCAGGAGTTCTGGGCCAGTTTGGGCAATATAATGAGATCTTGTCTCTAAAAATTCTTTTTTAAATTATCTGGGAGTTGTGGTGTGCTCCTGTAGTCTCAGCTATTTGGGAGACTGAAGCAAAGGGATCACTTGGGTCCAGGAGTTCAAGGCTGGAGTGAGCTGTGATTGTGCCACTGCACTCCGGCCTGGGCAACAGAGCCAGACCCCATCTCTAAAAAATAAAAATAAAAAGTAAAACTAAATTAAAATGGTTCTACTTTTTGCATTGTATTTGTCTTGGGGAATTTTTGTTTGGTTTATTCACTCCTATGCATATTCTACATTAGATTTTATTTATAAAAAAAGGTTTCTTAATTTTAATTTTTTCTGATTTTTGTTACTTCACTTATTATTTTTTATCCAATTCAGATTTATCAGTGTTATAGACTGAATGTTTGTGTCTCTTCCAAATACATAGGATGAAGCCCTAATTTCCAATGTGATGGAATTTGGAGGTGTAGCCTTGGGGAGTAGTTAGGTTTAGATGAGGTCATGAGGCTGGGGGCTCCATGGTGGGATTAGGGGATTAGTTTTTCTATAAGAAGATGGAAAGAGACTAGAGCTCGCTTTCTTTCTCTCTCTCTCTCTCTCTCTCTCTGTACCCCCCCCAACCCCTTTCTGCCATGTGAGGAGACAGTGAGAGGCAGACATCTACAAGCTGGGAAAAGGACCCTTACCAGAGTCTAACTATGCTGGCACCCTGTTCTGAGACATCCAGCTTCCAACTTGTAAAAAAAATTATATTGTTTAAGCTACCCTGTCTTTAGTATTTTGTTATGGCAGCCTATGCTAATACAATAATGTGATTTTATGTTCTTTATTATATTTTCAATGTATTTCAGGGTACTTGAAATAGTACATTACAGTTATAACCTGAATAATGGGAATGTCTTTCTCATATTCTTTCACCTTTGGTAAGGATATCATTATGATTCTTAAGGTTGAATCTTAATAATTTCATATTGCTTTTGTTTCTATGAGATTAATCTTTAAAGATTTGATTTAGATGGCTTTTCTAGCTTCACAAATGTACTCTTCTGTTATTTTTATGTGACATCCATTGTGCCCTGTTTTCTGAGATTTTCATACCTTATTCTCCTCCCCATTTTCATCTAGACCCTCTCTTTGCTTTACCTCTACTGTAACTATCTTACTTAACTGTGATTACTTCACTGGAAGTCTCTCATCAGTGTGAAAAACTGTCTTGTAAGATATATCTAGCAACTAAGTTTCTAGGCACTTTTTTAATGCTCTGGAATTTATTGCAATAAGAAGAATTATAATGATAATAATAATAACTTGTACTTACCCACTAATGAAGTTTACAGAATTCCCACCAATTTCACTCTTTGCTCTTGAATTTGCCTGCCATGATTACTAGTGCTGCTTACATGGCTATTTTGAGGTTACCTATCTCTCTATCTCTTAATCTTAGGTTAGACTTTATTTTGTAAATCTGGTTTCAATTTGCTTTATTTTTATTTTTTTATCTTGACTTTTATTTTAGGTTCAGGGGGGTTTATTTTCAGGTTTCTTCCATGGATAAGTTGCGTGTCACTGAGGGTTAGCATATGAATGATTGCATTACCCATGTACTAAGTATAGTACCCAAAGTATATGTAATGTAATGATACATATATTCATGGATACGTATACAACTATATGTTACATATAACATCTGCTTCATTTTCATATGTAATTGTAATAAAAATCATATACTTTGGGGAATTGAATCATGTAACATCTAGTTTTGTAAATTTGCTTTCTTCAGAAAACTCTAGTCTTCTATTGGTACAGATACCAATGAAGTATACTTTCCTCTATAGATTGTCACAATGTCAGAGAATTAAAGATCAACAAATAACGTTTTCCATAATATTAACCTTTTGAATCCTAAAAGTGTTTAAATTTAATCAAAGAGGAAGATCAAAGTGAAGGAATAATTCAAAGACATCATATTTATCATGTTTAAAAATCATTTATATGTAGCAAATGAAATTTATATGGCTAAGTCCATCTCAAAAATTGTGCTACCTCCTTGTACAGCCTGCCTCTCTTAACTAATATTTTTAAATAGGCATCAGTATTAAAAAAACTATATTCCTATATTTATGGCTTTGATATGATGAGACATTAACTTCATTCAGAAGTAGATTAATTCATCCAAAGAGAATCTAGTCACTTCCATGAATAATTTACTCAGGCAGCTTTTAAAGCCATTCAAGACATAAGCTTGCTTCTCTTGTAATCTACCAAAATGAATATGTCTTAGGATTTAAAGCAAATAAAGCTTACTTCTATTAATCAGAGATGATACAAAGTCATGCCATCTACTTACTTCTGTGAAGACTAATGAGATTTATTTTTAAATAAGTAATCAATACTGCATATTAAATTCTGTTCAGCCTTTCTGGTGAAAATTAAGTAATGCTGTTCAAATTATTTTGTCCTTTTTCTCTCAAAAAATTATTTTCTGTAGTAAAAAAGACTTGCATGAACACATATTTTTACTGCTGACTATGAGATTATCATTTTAAATGATATAGTATGAGATTTAGACAGAGTTGTAACTTAGAGATAATGTTTTTCTTCCATTTTGCAATTGATGAATTATAGCCTGATTTTTTTTAGGTTAATGGCCAATACATTAGTGTGGTAAATATTTCTCTATTACGCCCCTTCATATTTTTAATCTATGAAATTGCCTATTAATAATCATTTATATCTTTCAGCAAAGTAATCAATGCTGGTTAATGTAATGTTAAAGTTGACATTAATCACTTTTCTGGAGACAGCATCTTTCTATCGCAGCTTAGAATTATAATTGTAATATAATACATATTAATATCAGCATCTATATCTATGGCATATTTAATTTTACTTTTCTCCCAAATAAGCTGAGAAAGCAATGCCTATAAAATCCAATGCCTAAAAGTCACATCTGTTGAAATTACAAGTTGTTAAAGAAAAGCTTGACTGGTCATGCACACTAATCATTTACAGAGAAGGTAAAGCACACTGCATATCCACCTGCCAATAATTGCATAGCACTTGCTCACAGTGTACTTGTTATTTATGCACATTTTCCTGTGCAATTTCAAATAACTTTCCAGCTCACACTACCTTTGTACATCAAAATTTATTGTAGGAGCAGCATTTTACCCTATTGCAAAAGTTAGAAATAGAGAAAAAAGAAATACTTAGAATGCTGGAGACAGATTTTCTTTTCCTGCTACTGCCAGAATAGCCTATTTTGTGCTTTTCCTTAACTTTCAAGAGAGATTCTTCTCATGAAGTATAGAACTAATGATGCAGAGATGCTTAAGTCTTCATTTAAAGGCCCATAGATGCAATGAGTCAAGGTCATTAAAATGACTGGTCTGATTTGTATAATAGAAAGTATTACATATTCCCAACATTCAGCAGAATCATTTCCCAGAAAAACAACACTGAAAATATTTGTTAAGTGTACCTTAGTCTTAAAAATAGCCAATGCATAAGAGAAATCCAATATACATATTTTCATAAGGAATATTTTGAATTTAGGAGGATAAGTTAAGAAATATTTAAGGTATTGATATAATCGAAGTTAGAGTATACTTTTATAAATATAGAAGGCATAATCAGGATTAATGAAAGAAAGCTGCAGAGAGACAGATTTTAGCCCAATGTGAACAAGAATTCTTTACTTCTTTTGCCATAAACCAGATTACTTGCTGTTTCCTTCATAATGAGAAATGTACAAACATAAGTGGCAAAGTAGCCAGGAATTACAAATCACAGTACATGATTCCTGAATTGGTGGACATAAATGGGATTACTGATTAGATCCAATTTACTTTCCTGACTCTATGATTTTTACATTGTCCACATAGTTGAATCATTATATACTCATCCCTAAAATAAGGTGCCATCAAAACATTTACTGTAACTAGCATGAGGCATAGTGATGAGAAAGAGAAGAACTTAATTTCTGGGGCCTCACTCTTTCATTACAATATGAGCTCTACAACTTACTAACTCTGACATTGAACGGATAATTTAATATGTCTAGGTCTCTTAATTTCCCCACCAACAAACTGGATAGGATAGGAACCACTCATTAAATTTGTGAAAACTGGTGAAGTGTTATATGTAATATATTTAGCACATACTAAATAGAAAACTAGTGTTCATAATCATTAACATTCAATTTTGAAAAACTTTAATTTGGCTCATTGCATCTCCCTAAAAAATCAGTTTTGAAGTCACAATTTTCAGTTTCTTAAATATTCCACTCAATTTATAATCCCTGTTTATTTATTTTCTAATATTTGTTTATTTATTTATTTATTTTGAGACAGGGTCTCACTCTGTTGCCCAGGCTGGAGTGCAGTGGTGAGTTCTTGGCTCACTGCAGCCTCTGGCTCCCAGGTTCAAGCGATTCTGCTGCCTCAGCCTCCCAAGTAGCTGAGATCACAGGCATGCACCACCTTGCCCAGCTAATTTTAATTCTTTTTTAGTAGGGACAGGGTTTCACCACATTGAGCAGGATGGTCTCAAACTCCTGACCTCAGGTGATCCACCCACCTCAACCTCCCAAAGTGCTGGGATTATAGGCATGAGCCACTGTGTTTGGCCCTGTTTCTTTAATTGAAAAATGTTTTCATAGACTTATCTCTAGTCTCTCCATTTCCTGTGTGTTTTTTTTTTTTTTCGCCTCTATTCCCACCACATTAATAAGGCTGCTTTTGTAAAAGTAAGAAATCACCACCCACATTGATGAATCCAATGGCCATGTTGTCAACCTTTTCCCACTTGATTTCATGGGAGCATTTCCCAAAGTTCATGACATATTATCTTTTTTGGATTTCTATGATATGATACCCTTCTGAGCTGCTTATGGGTCTCACTTATAAATCTTTACTGGTTCATTCTAAGCCATCCTAAATTTTGAAGTGTCTTGCGGCTGGTTCACCCTTGGACTCTAACTGCCCTTTCAATCTTATGACATGTGCTTTAATATTTTCTTAATGCCTAGATCTGTATCCCTATTTTTAATTTTTCTCTGAATTTAAAATTAACATGTGGTTTCACCATTATCATTTGGCTACCTATAATGGCATCCTAGACTTATGCAAACAATGAACTCTTGATTTTTACCATCAAACCAGATTCCCTACTATTCCCTACCATAAATATTCAATATGTACTCATTAACTCACCCAAAATTATTAGCTCTACAATTTCTTCTCTTACCAGTATCCTGTATCTAAACCATCATAAAGAATTATTGGTTTTAACTATGAAATTTTAATAATACATTCATTTTCTTAATTTTTTAGGTATCTACATGGATATAGTAGATTATTTTTTCTGAAGATAGCCACAACAATATCTGTCATCTTACCTGTTCTGCTTAAATATTACTCTGACACCTCTTCCATTGAGCAGTAGTACCTATTTTTTCTATTGAAACTTTGTATAATGTAGTGGCTGTCTCCACCAATGGAGTGTGTCACATGTACCCCTAAGTAACCTTCAGAACTTGTTCATAAAAATGCCATGTGTTATATTTGTTCTTTTAAGATATTTGCTGTTGGAATCATGTCATCATGCTCTAACAAAGTCCAAGCATCTGTACAGACAGCCACTGTTGTTGACTTCCAACCAGAAGTCCCAGCTAAAGTCCCAATCAGCTGCAATCCATAAGAATGCAGGAGCCTTTAGATGATTCCAGTTCTCAGCCATTGAGTCATCTCAAGCCTTATAATCATACTTAACTGAAATCTCACTGTGGGACAGAGAAAAGTGAAGACCACTATATGAGAATTATTGACCCACAAAGTAAATGAACATATTTACAATAATTTTGTTTTGAGCCACCGAGCTTATGGTGGATTATTACATAGTAATTGAAAATGAAAGACTTAGTAAATCGAATGAAATAAAGTAAACTTTGTTTCTCACTTGAAATACTGTAATCTCTTTTAATGTTGTCTTCCTTCCTTTGTTTGACTACATACAATATGTTCTGGATGAAACAAAGGCAGTCATTTCTTAAGACCTCAGCATTATATTATGAAATGTCAAATATATAAAAATATGTAGTATTATAAAGTGAATATCCACATGCACATCACCTGGAGTCTATAATTAATATTTTCTATACTTGCTTTATCACTTATCTGCCCATAGATCCATCCATCAATCCACCTTTCTGTAAAATAGAAATGTATTTCAAAGGATATTGCATATGTCAGTATTCAATTTTCTAAATACTTCAGCACATCTATAACTATAGTTATATATACACACACATATATATATAGTAAAATGTACATATAATGAATTTCAGGAATCTAATATATACTATGCACTGAGGTTGTATACATACATCTATGTTGCTCAAAACCCTGTTAAAATATAGAATACTATCAACTCTATCTCCCCTTCACAGTACAGATGCTCCTCAACTTAAAATAAGATTATATCCTAGTAAACCCATCAGAGGTTGAAAATATTGTCAAAAGTGTACTAAATATATTTGATACATTTAACCTACCAAACATTGTAGCTTAGCCTAGTCTACTTTAAATGTTCTTAGAACGCTTAACATTAGCCTACAGTTAGGTAAAATCATCCAACACAAAGTCTATTTTATAATACTGTTATTATCTATATAATTTATTGAATACAAAACTGAACATAAATAACCTTTGCACCACTGTAAAGTAAAAAAAAAAAAATGTAAATTCACCCATTCTAAGTAGGGAGATCATCTATATATGAACACATTCACTACCTCAGAGGCATCAATGTTCTAGTTCATTCCATCACAAAATCCTTTTGTCTATTTTTGAATATAATTTAAATAAAAGTCTATAGTGTGTACACTGAAAAGTGGACATCTCTCTGTATTATTGTTACCAATCCCCCATGTTCTTTATTTATAGATGTTTATTTTTATGGTTGAGTAACATTAAATTTTATAAATATAACATAGTTTATTACTCTCCAATTGATGGACACCCAATATTTCACCATTAAATATATTAGCACTATTTTTTTATACATGTCCTTTATTAGATTGAGAAGTTTTCTTCTTCTCACTAAGAACTTTTATCTTTTGTGACTTATAATTTGTCAAATGTATTTTTTGTATCTGTCTAAATGACTGTCCTACAAAAATAACAACTCGTTTTAAGAATGTTGACTCCACCTTTTTCTACGTGGGATAAACCCCACTTGATCATGGTAAATTATCTTTTAATGTTTGAGTGGGTGTGATCTGACAATTTTTTTTTTTTTTTTTTTTTTTGAGATGGAGTTTTGCTCTTGTTACCCAGGCTGGAATGCAATGGCGCGATCTCGGCTCACCGCAACCTCCGCCTGCTGGATTCAGGCAATTCTCCTGCCTCAGCCTCCTGAGTAGCTGGGATTACAGGCATGCACCACCATGCCCAGCTAATTTTTTGTATTTTTAGTAGAGACGGGGTTTCACCATGTTGACCAGGATGGTCTTGATCTCTTGACCTTGTGATCCACCCGCCTCGGCCTCCCAAAGTGCTGGGATTACAGGCATAAGCCACCGTGCCCAGCCTGACAATTTTTTTTAATGTTCACCACTTTCTGTGAGAAAAATTGGTCTGTAATTTTCTTTGAGTATGTGTGACATTTCTCTTTGTTGTAATATGTTGGTATTAGAAACAGTCCGTGTTCATAAAAGAGGATGAACCTATTTTCTCTTCCATTATTTTGAAGACTTTGTTTAAAATTAGATTAATTCTTCTCAAAAATCTAGTAGCAAAAGCACCTGGGAATATCATTTTCTAAATAAGAAAGCAAGAATATATTTTATTTCTTGAGTAGACACAGTATTATAAACATATTCAGTCTTATGTCATGTTTTATAAGCAACATTATTCAAGAAATTTCTCCATTTCATCTACAGATACAAAATTGCTTATTTCAACATTAATATAATTTAATGTCAACACTTATAGAAAACATAGCTGTAATAATCTCAATATTTATAGACTCTCAAGTAATATAGTTACCATTCTCCTTTTATTCCCAATATTGGTCATTTGTGTCTTCATTTCCAATCAGATAATCAGCTTAATATTTTTTAATCCTTTCAAAGTTTAGCCTAAAATATCATTTTTATGTTCTCTAAATTGTATTTATTTTTAGTATATATTTTTCAGCCTTTTCTTATTTAGTTATGTCTTATTTGAATTAATTTCTATTTTCTGGACTATTAAGTAGGAGTTTGTTTTTTAAATTTATTTTTCCCCAATATTAGAATGTAAATCTTTAATTTTTTATTTAAACACAATTTTATCCCTAATTTTTTACAAGTTGAATTTTTATTGCAATTTATTTGAATTTGTATTACAATTCAAATTATTACAATTTACTTCATTTATTTTCTGATTTTCTTTGTGATTTAGCCTTTGACCTAATAACTATTTAGAAGCATGTAGTTTAGTTCTCAAACAACTTTTGGGTGGTTTCTGGCCCTTCTGATTTTATTGACTTCTATCTTCACTGCATTGTGATCAAACCCTATACTCCAAAACATTTTATACTGTATTAGTTTATCAAAATGTGTTGACAATGCATATGATTTAAATCAGTAAAATTATCATGTATTCTTTAAAAAATGTGTATCTTATGTGAGGGTTTTCCAACATGGCCAAATAGAGGTAGCTCTGGAATGCAGTTCCCAGCAAGAGAGATGCAGAAGTCGAGTGGTCTCCACAGTTCCAAACCAAGTACCAGGTTCATTTTGTGGATCCAGTTGGACAGTGGGTATAAAAGAGGGCAATTTGAGGCAGTGTGAGGCACTGCCCCACCTGGGAGGTAAATGCAACTCACCAGAGGATTGGGGGCTTTCCCCTTCTGGGACTTCAGTTCAGATACTGCACTTCACCCAAGCCCTCCAGAACCCACAGAACAGGAGATCTTCACCAGGCTGAAAAGCTCCCTTGAGCTGCCTGAACAGGGTTGAGCAGCAATTCTGGTGGTGCCAGGGTTGTCAGCACAGATCTAGGTGGAAGCACTGGCTGACTCTGAGAAAGCCCATAAGACAGAGCTACCCGACCCCCAGGAAGATAGGGAACTGAAAGCAGGGAATCAGGCAATATGGCTGGGAGGATCCCTCCCCCACAAAACCCAGCAGGCTGAAGCCCTTTCACTTTAAAGTATCACAGTCAGCACATCAGTTAGTGTGTGACCAGGAATGATTGAGCTTGGTGAGGCAAGGTGAGTCACCATTGCAGAGGCAGGCCTAATTTTTCTGAGTAAACAAAAGACACAGGAAATCTACGCAGCAGCTCCACTGAATCGGTGGCAGCCCAGCAGGGCCTCTGCAGTCAGACAAAAGGAAAGGCTGCCTCCCCAAGCAGCTACCTGAAATCAAAGCTAGATAAATACAAGAAGATGGGAAGAAACCAGAGCAAAAAGGATGAAACTATCAAAGACCAGAATGCCTCACCCCCACTAAGGGAACACAACTCCTCACCAGCAAGGGAACAAAACAGGATAGAGAACGAATTTGATGAATTCACAGAAGCAGGATTCAGAAGGTGGGTAATAATAAACTTCTCTGAGCTAAAGGAACTTGTTCCAAGCCAATGCAGAGAAAGTAAAAACCTTCAAAAAAGGTTAGACAAAATGCTAACTAGAATAACAAGCTTAGAGAAGAATATAAATAACTTGATGGAGCTGAAAAACACAGCACAAGAACTTTGCGAATAATACACAAGTTTCAATAACCAAGTTGATCAACCAGAAGAAAGGATATCAGAGATTGAAGATCAACTAAATGAAATAAAATGAGAAGGCAAGAAAAGAGGAAAAAGAGTGAAAAGAAATGAACAAAACCTCCAAGGAATGTGGGATTATGTGAAAAGACCTAATCTACGCTTGATAGGTGTACAAGAAGATGACAAGGAGAATGAATCCAAGCCGGAAACATTCTTTAGGATATTATCCAGGAGAACGTCCCCAACCTAGCAAGGCAGGCCAAAATTCAAATACAGGAAATATAGGGAATACCACAAAGATACTACTCAAGAAGAACAACCCCAGGACACATAATCATCAGATTCATCAGGGTTGAAACAAGGAAAAAATGCTAAGGGCAGCTAGAGAAAAAGGTTGGGTCACCCACAAGGGGAAACCCATCAGACTCACAGCAGATATCTCAGCAGAAACCCTACAAGCCAGAAGAAAGTGGAGGTCAATATTCAACTCCTTAAAAAAAGGATTTTCAACCCAGAATTTCATATCCAGTCAAACTAAGCTTCATAAATGAAGGAAAAATAAAATCCTTTATGGACAAGCAATTTCTGAGAGATTTTGTCACCACCAGGCCTGCCTTACAAGAACTCCTAAGGGAAGCATGAAACACTACAAGAAACAATCTGTACCAGCCACTGCAAAAACATACCAAATGGTAAAGACCAATGACGCAATGAAGAACCCGTGCCAACCAAAGGACAAAACATCCAACCAGTAACAATATGGCAGGATCAAATTCACACATAACAATATTAAGGTTAAATGTAAATGGGCTAAATGCCCCAATCAAAAGCCACAGACTAGCAAACTTGATAAAAATTCAAGAACCCCAGGTGTGCTGTATTCAGTAGACCCATCTCACTTGCAAAGACACACATAGACTCAAAGGGAGCTAACAAGATTCACCAAGCATATGGAGAGAAAAAAAAAAAAAAAAAACAGGGATTGCAATCCTAGTCTCTGACAAAACAGACTTTAAACCAGCAAAGATCAAAAGAAACAAAGAAGGCATTACATAATGGTAAGGGATCAATACAACAAGAAAAGCTTCCTATCCTAAATATATATGTATCCAATACAGGAGCACCCAGATACATAAAACAAGTTCTTAACAACCTGCAAGGAGACTTAGACTCCCACACAATAACAGTGGTAGACTTAATAATCCACTGTCAATATTAGACAGATCAATGAGAGAGAAAATCAACAAGATATGCAGGACTTGAATACAGATCTGGACCAAGAGAACCTAATAGACATCTACAGAACTCTCTACCCCAAATCTACAGAATATACACTCTTCTTAGCACCACATCACATTTACACTAAAATTGACCGCATAATTGGAAGTAAATCACTCCTCAACAAATGCAAATGTACGGAAATCATAACAAACTGTCTTTCAGAACACAGAGCAATCAAATTAGAACTCAGGATTAAGAAACTAACTCAAAACTGCACAACTTCATGGAAACTGAACAACTGGCTCCTGAATGTCCACTGGATAAACAATGAAATTAAGGCAGAAATAAAGATGTTCTTTGAAACCAATGAGAACGAAGACACAACGTACCAGAATCTCTGGGACACATTTAAAGCAGTGTCTAGAGGGAAATTTATAGCAATAAATGCCCACATGAGAAGTGAGGAAAGATCTAAAATTGACACCCTATCATCAAAATTGAAAGATCTAGAGGAGCAAGATCAAAAAAACTCAAAAGCTAGCAGAAGACAAGAAATAACTAAGATCGGAGGATAACTGAAGGAGAAAGAGAAAAAAAAACCCTTCAAAAAAAAAAAATCAATAAATCCAGAAGCTGGTTTTGTGAAAAGATCAACAAAATAGACAGACCACTAGCCAGACTAATAAAAAAGAAAAGAGAGAAGAATCAAATAGATGACATAAAAAACAATAAAGGAGATATCACCACTGATTCTACAGAAATACAAACTACCATCAGAGATTACTACAAGCAACTCTATGCACACAAACCAGTAAATCTGGAAGACAAGGATAAATTCCTGGACACTTGCACTTTCCCAAGACTAAACCAGAAAGAAGTTGAAAATTCCACTGGAAATCATAATTCTTATTAGACACAAGACAAATATCTACCTAATAATAAAGCTTTCCCTTTATTGTCTTTTCATGAGCACTTTTGCTAACTGCTTTTCAAAATATTTTATAGACAAAATCTTTTGGAATTTTTACAGCTAATTGTTACATGCTAAAAATATAATTAATAATAAAAGCTTACATTAATCTCTTCATGCAGCAAAATCTATGCTTGGAAATCAAGGCTACTTTAAGATGGATTGATTCATTATGATATGTATTAACAATGACCTGTGAAATAGCATGGTATGCTCTGGAATCAGATGTCTAAGTGAATTTTAAATTAATGTAAATAAATACCAAGGAAAATGTATGTAGCATATGAACATAAATTAAACTAAAGGGAATACCTATTTCATGATAATACACAATTATGGAATATAGAATTTTGCATCAGGCTTATATGCCTTATGTGGTAGGCAGCAATGACTGCAAAATTTTTCAAGTATTCAGTTTCTTTTAATAGTAGTGAAGAAGATACAGAAAAACAAAAAGGTTGTTCAAGCACTACCCTACACATTGTGTGGTCTTGACAAAACCACCTAAAATATTTGAAACTCAGTTTTGTTAGATGTAATATGAAGATAAATATGCCTGCCCTGCAGATTGCTCTAAGGATTAGTGTTAATTTATATGCGTATCTATACCATGTCTATATATCTATACCATGTCTATAGAATTTGGTCTATATTTGGCATGCATTTTCATACCATGGAGTGTAACTCTACCAAGTATCATGTCCTCAACATGTGCCATGTCCTTGTTAAATCTAACAAGAAACAATCAAATAAATTATATTCCTTCTATGTACATCTGACCACTCTTCTTAATTAATGGGTAAAAAAAAATGAATAAATGACCAGTTTACATTTATTGATATGCGGTGCCTGAGCTATTAAAGGAGTCATATGTTGTAACTTTTTTAAGTCTTATTTCTGCATGTTGGAATAGTAAGATTTAAAAGAAAGTTGCCATAAGTGACCAATTTCTTTTTGAACAGATTTAGGTGGCCGAACTTCAATAAGAAAGAATAAGGCCCATAAGCAAAGAGACAACAAAAAGGGAGAGAGATATATAATTCTAGTAACATGTAAAAGGTTGGTTCTAGTTCTTTCTGTGACCCAAGTACATCTTTGATATGTATTTAGTTGTTTATTTTATCTTTTCTTACACCCCATGTGTAATAAATAATTTTTCCCCAAACGGTGAATGTTAATAATCTGCAAAAATAGAATATCAGGAAGAAGATGTATGATCAAACATAATTACTCTCCTGAATAAATCAGGAACACATTTGCATACACACACACACACACACACACAAAAATATGTTTATTTTCCCCCAATGTAGGCATTCTGAAACATAATATGAGTTCCTCACATGAGGGTATGCATGGGAAAAATAGATGTTAGATTCTTCCCTGCTAAGTTCAAAACATGTAAATCCCAAAGCATTTTATTAATGTAGGGTTTTGTTTTGGTTTACATTTTGCTTCTCAATTATTTGACATATTAAACGAGTTTATTTTTAAAAATTTCACATACCCTGATAAACCATTCAAGCTTAGGAATAATTTGTCTTCTCCAGTATATCTCTAGCACAGAGAACAATGCATGGGGAGAGTAATATTTCAACAGATTTTATGACACACATAGTTAAATGTATCAATATATGAATGACAATGTTGGAGAAGTTGTAGAAGCATCTAGAACTAGATTATATGGTCTTTGGTTGTCTTTCCTATTCACAGAGTGTTTGAACAAATGTTTCAGAATTGTTGTCTTTCTAGAATAACCTCAAAGCTAGCAAGTTTATGATTGTCTCAGATTATTCCAGTAAGTGGTTCTGTAGGTGTTAGCAGTTATTCACTATCCTAAGACAAGTAATCTTCAAAACGTAAAGCATGTTGGTAATCTCTCTTCCTTTATGTCCATGTTACCTGGTATATAATATGAAACCTTGATGATGACATTTAGAGACTCTCCCAGGAAAGCATTACCTTCAAGCTAAAAGAATTACAGACATGTTAGCAAGCTGAAGCTCATCAATGATTGATTTTCACTGAGTGGTTTTATAAATATTCATTGAGCTACCTGTCATGGGTTACCTATGCATGCTAACTTTATTTTCTTCTCATTTTGAGTTTTAAAACTGTAACTATATTGCATAATTTACATTATGCAAACACTGCATACATGTCCACAGACTACCAACAAACTGCACTAATTTGGTAAAACAGGTTATGTAAGTAAGTAAAAGTTAAACATGGATTTCACTTGCATGTAATTATGTTATGCCCAATACCCACATTGAGCAGGGAATATGCAGGATTTCCATTATGTAACCCCAACTTCTGTGTATTACTATGTCATTCACTTAAGGTATTCTTCAATTCTGTACTGAGTTCAAAATGTAAATCAAGTTCATGATATATCCCTTGGTCATGAGGTTAAAACTGACTCACTTCTTCTTGTCAGGTCCACATCTTTATTTTTTTTCTTCCACTTAGTTCCCAACATTAAAAAATATGCCTGCCTTTATTCAATATTCTCATTACTCTAATGAGGCATATTATCATTTCTTTTATTACATAGTATTAGAAATAAATAAACTAAGAGAATCTGCTTCTGAAATAAATATCACAGGACTTAGACTTGTTCTGGAATATGTTGAAATAAACTAAATTTAGAAACTCTAACTGAATGATCTTTATTATATACTTTAAGATCATCTATCCTAATGCAATATGCAAAATTTTTGGCCTTCTTTCCTCCAAGGCCTCATGTCAAATATATTTTAGTAGAGGGAGACATGTTAATCACAAATAATGTCTTACAAATGATTTTGAGGATTCCCAATGCATATAGAATTTTTTTCCTGTAAAATTTTATTCAGCTCTCCAAAAATATACCATAATAAGTCTTAACATTTATATTGATCCTGCCAGAATACATGAGAATTCTTTGGATGGCTGGTCTCATTTTGACAGTTTTTAAAAATTTATTTTTTATACACCCATTGGCCATCATCAAAATTTCATGGAATCTGAATGTCCAAGTGGGCTGTAGATTTCTTTGGAGTAAGAATAAAGACAAATTCATTTAGAGCTGAAAAGTATATGAGTATGTGCTGTGTCTCAAGGAAAAGTTACAAATTAAAACAAATTCACCTGGCCAAATATATCTCTGAGCTCAGTTTATACTTGTTAAAAGGTAGTATTGCAATGTCAGGATATTTGTTTTACATTATAGTGTACACTGCACTAAAATAGAGGTAGTATCCTTATTCTGTTATTTAGGGTGCTTATTCTGTCCAATACTTCATTTTCTGCCAAAATATCTGAATATTCTATAGCAAAGCATCAGCAATAATTCGACTTCATTCTAGAAACAACGATTACTGGTATAATTTTTTACTCTCTTTTTACATTCAACTCCCAACTGATGTCAGTAACTTTAGGCCTTTTGACTAGAAAAATGATTTTTGAATAAAGAGTAGCAATGGACTGGAAAATTTTTCCTAATGAATAAATGGATTATAATAGTTACATTAAAAGCCCACTGGCATGCTTCCTGAAATAAGCACTATGTTCTTTGTGAATTATATGCTATCCTCACCACCCTCTATTAAAACTTTAAAAAACCCACCAAATATTGTTGGAATATGGCTGAAAGGAAAATTTACCCATTGTAAAAAGGTAAGAGATGTTTAAAGATGCTAAGTCAAGAGTGTTTCTGAGATTCACTTGTGTTTATAAAATAACCTTTGTTTGAAACCAAATTAATTGAATAAATAAAATATGTGTTTTTAAAGTGCCAGGTGTGTTGCCTGCAATTAAATATAAATCTCAAAAAAGTTTTATGCAAATTCAGTTATTTGCATGCTATTATAATTTTTGTGATATCTAACTTTCATTTACATTATTACAATCTTTATATTTTAAATCAACTCACCTTCTTTCTCATGTAAACTATTTTCAGAAGGAAATTTCTGTCATTATTGTAAATTTAACGCAAAGCCACTCCCCCTTAATGGAAGATATGTGTTTAGGCCAAGGTTCTTTTAACAATACATGCTCTCAAAATTGATTAAATTGGTATATGAGCTTGTAATTACACCTAAAATGGACTTTACACACATCAATATTTTCTTTTTGAGACACAACTCTTGGTTTGGCACGGGAGGTGATAGAAATGAAATCACTACCTGTGGAAGACTATATGATAATGAGATTTGAAAGGAATATTGTTCATTTCATAATACATAAAGTTAGAGGTGCTAAGTAATTCTCCATTGTTAAGGGGAAGTGGTATATATGACATCAGGCTTGCTCAGGTTGGGAAATCACAAGTATTTTCATGAGAAGTTGACTTTCATTCAGGTCATGCTGTTTTTATATTGTTGCTTCTCTTTTAATTCATGACTTCACAAATAATCTTTTCTCTAGCTACAGTGCTACCAAACGTATTGCTTTGCAGATGTTCTGCGTGATGCACTGCTGCAGGCCAGAAGTGTGTTGCTTCTGCATCATTGCCCCTAACAAGGCTTGCTTAGAAAGATGGGAAGTTCTCCCTGGGATAAAACTTTATAGAGAACACCTCAGGCTTCACTTTGAAAGGATGGAGGAGTGATTTGAGGTAAAGAGAGAAGTATCTAATGTCTAATGGTTTATCACAATCACCAGTAACTTTGACAGATTGGAAGACTGCAAAGTACAGGCTCTCAGGTACCTCCTCCAGCAGCTGGATACCCACAGCAAACTTGTCCATGTCAGGACACACTGATAACTGAATCATGTTTTTGGGTCTCTAGTTTAATTGCTGTATTACTTCTTTTTCTTAACCCACTTAATTTCTGTGTTTCTGGATAAGCAGTGACTGATATATGTACAAACAAAGAAATGCCCATCAACAGAATTGTATTGCTAGCTCACTTCACAGTTCTTGAAGTTGAGAAATCTTCCCTTACAGAGATTCCTAGAATTGCTGATGCTTACTGCTTGGATCTCCTGGTTCTGCTATCCCATGACTTCATCCAACCATTCAACCTGGGAGCACAGATGGAGCTCACCAGCTGTTTCTTCTATTAAGCTCAGAAGTGGCAGTATCTTACATTCCAACATAATTGACATGGGGAGTACAGAGCTGTATGTAGGTGCATAATTTATTTTCAAACTTTATTATCATAAGTATGCAAAGCTCAAACAGTACACAATCCATAGTCTATCTGTTTACACATAATAAACACATAAAAACTTTCATAACTCATGTTCTTAAAACATACTATGGATTATAATATTAAAATAATCAATGTAGTGAAAAATCAAAAATTTGTGGGAATTTAATTTACTTCAAAGCCTCAGGAAAGAGAATTCTTGTTTTAAGATGGGAAAATGACAGAGACATTATCATGCTTTAATCCTATCCTCAGAAGCAATCAAGAAAAATCATTGGCAAGAAAGTAGGGGCTGGGAGCAGTGGCTCACACCTGTAATCTCAGCACTGTGGGAGGCTGAGGTGGGTAGATCAGTTGGGGCTAGGAGTTCGAGACCAGTTTGGCCAACATGGTGAAACCCTTTATCTACTGAAAATACAAAAATTAGTTGGGCATGGTGGTACACACCTGTAATCCCAACTACTTGTAAGGATGAGGCAGGAGAATCTCTAGAACCTGGGAGACAGAGGGTGCGATGAGCCAAGATAGCACCACAGCACTCCAGCCTGGGTGACAAAATGAGACTCTGTTTCAAAAAAAATAAAAAATACAAAATAAAAAAGGAGAGCTCCCTTTGATGGACTTATAGGTGAAATATTTAAACTATATATGCCATAGATTGCATATGGTCTATCTATCCAACAAGGTTCCTAAAACAACAATGTAAAATAATGTGTTTTAAAAGGAATGTATATTTTACTTTAAGAACATTAATTAAAAAGTATCAATTAATATTTCTGGATCTCACAAAGAGTCCAGAACCATAATATCTTTAAAATACTAAGGTTAATGTTGGATTGATTTTGTGTACACTGCCCTCCACTGTCTCTCCCATATGTCCCATCACCCCTCCCGGCCCTCCACCCTTACACATGTACTGACTTCACTGCCTTAGTATCTCTTCGGTGAACTTATGGTTTAGGCTCTGATACTGAAGTTTTGTTTATTTATTTAGGAATTTTACAAGAATTGTTGATACCAAAGTCTCTGAGTTGACAAAAAGTGTGCATTTTACAGCCCTGCTTATTACATACATGCTTGGCCTATTTGGATGTTAGGGTATCCTATACAGCTCCCACACTCACTTCAAACCCATTCCCAGTCTCCCTTCCTCATCACCAACATGACTTCAAAGATGAATTTAAAAGAAAAGTGTCATCTATGTTTGACCCCACTGTCAATCAAGAATAACTGTTATTCACAGTTATGGGGTAAAATAGAGGTAAACATGTGTAACAGCTTTGTATTATGACTAGGTAAATTGTAAAGCTCCCTTTGTAAGCTGAAAAGTGGTTGTGTTTTGAGACAAATGCAAAATATTCTTTTACCTTATTTTAACCAAGGAAGAATAATAATTTATTTCAGAAGATAACTAATTGTTTTTACACTCATGTTGCCACCTCCAATGAGAGCAGAAAGTTCAAATTTATTGTTTATAGATGAAAGAAAAACTTGATGACTTCAGAAAAAATAAGGCAAAATTGAAAGGCTATTGAAGTAGTGAATTCAAGCAGCTAAAATTGGTAATCATAATTATTGACAAAACTTCATTTTAATAAACATCAAAGTCTTGGCTACTTCCTTTTGTTGTACTGAATGTTGTGCTGTGTATTTAACATTCTTGAAATTAGGAGAACATCAACTTCAGTTTGCAAATTATTTTGTTGTATAGCAAATTGTATGCTAATAGAATGAAATTATGGCCTGTACTATAGAATGAACTATGTCCCTGTCCATAAATTCAGTGTAATTTAGAATTCCATTACATCTACATATTTCTGTGTGCCAAATTGGACTGTAAATTGGAAGAGAATTATTTTTAAAACAGTTCATTAAATAATATTCTTAGATTTGCTGAATTCTAGTAAGATGATTATTGTGTAATTGGGTTAAATTTTTGACTTATTTTGAAAATCCGTTTCAGTAATTCTGAATAATTTAACCTCCAAGAGTCTAATAGAAGCCAATGACACTTTGAAGAAAAAATAACGATGCCAGTTAGCAGAGACTAGCTTTTCAGAGTTGGTAAGCCATTCATCAGCAAACAGAAAGGGCAGAAGTTAATTAAACTTTTAGCTTAGAAGATAGAAAATAAAAATTATTAACAATACTAATTTAATCACCCAGGTGATCCCAGTGTAGCAAATCCTCAGTCAGTTACTCAAATGATGGGCACAGCATTTATTCAATGGTTAAAATAGAGATTAAATAAAATAACTTCCTGCTGTTGTATTCTAATTGGTAGCTTAGAATCAAAGAATTTTATCAAGAGTAAAATGACTTGTCTGCATTCAACACTTTTCTAACCAAAAGGCAAAAAATAATGATGAATGAAAAATAGAGTAGGAAACTGATGACTGCTGTCCACATTTACTCAAATGTCAGAAAGTAAGAGTGAGGAATGCAGATATTCTCTTAAAAATAAATTGAGGTTAGTAATATTTATTTGTAGGCTGAAATGAGTAGATTGGGGAAAAACCTATAAATTGATTAAAACCTCTTATTTTAGGCTCTTTCTTATTTTCATATGAAAGCCATTGAGAAAGCACGAGATTATAGAATTAGGATGATTCTAGTGACCTAGTGACCAACCTTGTCAAGCATGTGGTATTTTGAGTTTTCCCAATTCCCTTACAATAGTTTCCATCACTGTTCTTTTTTTGCTAGATTCAACATCTACATTGAAGAACACGGTCTATGTATAGTACTTATGTTTAGCAATTTCTACCTCCAGGTGGTTTTAAAAAAATTATTTTTCTACTTAAACTTACCACTTTTTAGTTCCAGTTCTGCCACTGAAGAAAAAAAATAGACAATTTTATAACTTGACAACAGTGATAAGATATAATACAAAATGGAAATTGGTGATTTCGGAAACAAATCAAGTATCAAATAAAGTATTAGTAAAAAATATTTTTCCAGTTACTTATACTCTGAGTAGGTATGAGAGTGCATTCTGCAATCTGATGCAAATACAGAGCAATTATTCTGCCGTAGAAAAGCAAAATGTTTTATAAAATATGCAGGATTTTATTAAATTTATACAACCAATGTTGGACAATTGAAAAGTCAATCAAAATGAAGGGATGACATTTACAAGCACAGTGACATGATGGGTATTTCAAAGGAAAATAATTTGAATATCAACAGTGAATGAAACCACTGAGAAAATTAGTAAAGATTCTAAAAATTTGGCAAAAATAAAATGATATGATTGTGCTGTAAAAGTCTAAACTATTAGAGAAATTTAAATTATACTATTATAAAATTTGGTAGAAAAAGTTGTTTAAATGTTCAACATGATTTATTCTGTATTATATTTAAGACTCTACTTTACAATTCAAAGAAGAGTTAGCATTTTGCTTATTTTTTAAGTTTCAGCTTGTTTCTAGATAGATTCTTAATGTTTAAGAGAAACTGTTGTTTCAAACCATGTAAAGAAATCTAAGTCTCATGATCTTAATCACTGGGAGTTCATGAAATAGAGACTGAAAATATTTAATAATATGAATCTAGCATAGTGCATTTAACAAAAACTTCTAGAGTAGTATATTTTTAAAGTATTTGTACCACTTACAAGAATGCAATACATACCTTTACTCATGTAATAATTATACATTTCTCTCATTAGATATAAATTCTGAAAACAGAAAACAATGATTATGATAGTATGAATTCTTTAGGACATTTGATACATATTACCGAATTACTTTTTAGTATAACTGCAAATAAATACCCAACAAATTGTGTTTTGTTGACGTGCTGCTGTTTTAACACTCTCTATATTGTATAAAGTTGTCCATTATTCTCAGTCTAACATAAATTATTTTAATAGCAAAATTTCTTTCCAGTGGGGAGGAGTAGGAAGATATTATACTTTTATACATTGGTTTAGCTTTCATTTTTATTAAAGTTGTTTTCTTACATGATTTATGGAAAGTATATATTTATAAAGATATCATATATATTTATATTCATGTATACATATATGGGTATATATATGTCAATATACCATATGAAATATATATATATAATGTGTATGTGCACTTGTGTGTGTGTAAAACTGTAATACTACACCAACATTAGAATGTAAGCTTCATCACAACAGGAAATTACCTCCTTATTGCAAAAATATAACTTCTCACACAGAGTTGGTGATTAAATGTTTGTTTAAGTCATAAAGAAAAGAAAGTTTGAGTATGTCAGGAAGCTAAATAATTAATAAATAAAAGTCAAAAGGCTTATTTAAAAATCACTCCAATAATACCAAAATAGACTTGGTGTGATTGGCAATACCCTGTGATTACCAATGTTCCATAATCAAATGAGCTAATTGTCTACATATATGATTTGTTAAATTATTGCCATCAAAAAAACTTGAAAACCCTGTGTACGCCCAAGGCAGAAATCACAATACAAACACTGCTACTTCAAATAGCATTTGAATCTAATACCACAGAAAAAAAAAAAATAGAGGCAGGATTGCCACTTAGGCTCAAAAAGGTCTCTTGTGTGCTTAACAAGGGGGGTAAACTTAATTGCAAGTAGTGTTTAATAATATGATTCTATTGCCACCTGAATAAAAATTATTTGGTGAAAATATAAAATGCATATTCCAGACCATGAAATATATCTGCAAGATAATATTCTGGATTATGGTGCCCAGGACAATGCCCCCATCTGTGTGACTTACTTACCCAAATAGAGTTTTATAATCACTAACAAAACTCTATCATTTTTCATGGAAAATATGCATGAAAATTTAATTGATCGATAATCAAAATGAAGTACTTTAGGTATAACGCATGTTGCATGTATTACTCCATTTGTGTAAGTGTCTTTTAAACCAAGTCAATTGATTTTTAATGTCATGGAAACACCCTACACTAATTTATTCTATTATTATTATCTAGGTTTTAAATACAGCTACTTTTTAAATATAAATATACAGAAAAAAAGTTCTTGAATTAATTTTTTCAACTCTAAGCTGCAAGTCCTGTGCTATGTTACTAAGTACCAAGTAACAGAATCACTAAAGATGTATGTGTTAGTCTACTCTCACACTGCTATAAAGAACTTCCCTGAGACCAGGCAATTTCTAAAGGAAATAGGTTTAATGGACTCACAGGTCTGCGTGGCTAGGGAGGCTTCAGGAAATTGACAATTATGGTGGAAGGGAAAGCAGGCATCTTCTTCATAGAGGAGCAGGAGGGAAAGAAGTGTAAGCAGGGAGAATGCTAGATGCTTATAAGACCATCAGATCTCATGGGAACTCACTCGCTATCACGAGACTAGCCCCTTGTACAACCAAAAAATAAAAAAAGGCACAACACCTAGTGAGCCTATTTGGATTCTGGAGGTAGCTTCATTTGTGTATGTTACTCTGGCACATTTATCAAGTGTCCTCATAGGAAGTTATCTATGATCAGTTGAAAGAGGAAGAGAAGACTAGGGCCTGGTTCACAGATGGTTCTGCATACCTAGGCACCACCCAAAAGTGGACAGCTGCAGCACTACAGCCCCTTTTCTAGGACAGCCCTGAAGGACAGCAGTGAAGAGAAATATTTTCAGTGGGCAGAGCTTCAAGCAGTGCACCTGGTTGTGCACTTTGCATGGAAGGAGGAATGGCCAGATATGTGATTATATACTGATTCATGGGCTGTAGCCAATGGTTTGTCTGGATGGTCAGGGACTTGGAAGAAGCATAATTGGAAATTTGATGACAAATGCATTTAGGGAAGAAGTATGTGGATGGACATTTCTGAGTCATAAAAAAAACTGTGAAGATATTTGTATCCCATGTGAGTTCTCACTAATGGGTGACACCAGCAGAGGAGGATTTTAATAATCAAGTGGATAGGATGAAACACTCTGTGAACACCACTCAGCCTCTTTCCTCAGCCACCCTTGTCATTGTCCAATGGGCTCATGAACAAAGTGGCTATGGTGGCAGGGATGGAAGTTATGCATGCTCTCAGCAACATGAACTTCCACTTACCAAGGCTGACCTGGCTATGACCACTGCTGAGTGCTCAATTTGCTGGCAGCAGAGACCAATACTGAGCCTTTGCAATGGCACCATTCCCTGGGTGATCACCCAGCTACCTGGTGGCAAGCTAATTATATTGAAACTCTTCTATCATGGAAAGAGATTTGTTCTCACTGGAATAAACACTTTTTCTGGATATGGGTTTGCTACCTTGCATGCAGTGCTTCTGCCAAGACTACCATCCATGGATTCATGGAATGCTTTATCCACCATCATGGTTTTCCACACAGCATTGCCTCTGACAAAGGCACTCACTTTACTGTTAAAAAAGTGTGGCAGTGGGCTCATTCTCATGGAATTCACTGGTCTGACCATGTTCCCCATAATCCTGAAGCCACTGGATTGATAGAATAATGGAATGGCCTTTTGAAGTCACAATTACAATGCCCATTAGGTGACAATACTTTGCAGGGCTGGGGAAAAGTCTCCAGAAGCCATGTATACTCTGAATAAGCATCCAATATATGGTACTGTTTCTCCCATAGCCAGGATTCATGGGTCCAGGAATCAAGTGGTTAAAGTGGAAGTGGCACCACTCATCATCACCCTTAGTGATCCACTAGCAAAATTTCTGCTTCCTGTTCCCATGACCTTACATTATGCTGGCCTAAACGTCTTAGTTCCAGAGGAAGAAATGCTGTCAGCAGGAGATACAACAATGATTCCATTAAACTGGAACTTAAGATTGCCACCTGGACACTTTGGGCTTCTCCTACTTTTAAGTCAACAGGCTAAGAAGGGAGTTGCAGTGTTGAATGGAGTGATTAACCCAGACTATCAAGTTGAAATCAGTCTACTTCTCCACAACAGAGGTAAGGAAGAGTATGCATGGAATACAGGAGATCAATTAGGGCATCTCTTAGTATTATCATGCCCTGTGATTAAGGTCAATGGGAAACTACAACCCACCAATCCAGGTAGTACTACCAATGGCCCACAGTCTTCAGGAATGAAAGTTTGGGTAACTCCAACAGGGGGGGAAAAAAAAAACATGACCTGCTGAGGTACCTGTTGAAAGCAAAGCAAATACAGGATGGGTAGTAGGAGAAGGTAGTCATCAATACCAGGTACAACCACATGACTAGCTGCAGAAATGAGGACTGGTATTGTCATGAATGTTTCCTTCTTTTTTGTTAAAAACATGTTTGTGCATGTATACACTTGTACTAAGAAAATATCTTCATTTTATTTTCTTTTTCTTTTATCAGGTGACAAGATTTATTGACTTCATATCAGTATTTAAGTATTGTTAACTTTATGTAATAGTGTTTGGGTTGGGGATTGATGCTTTTCCAGTTGTAGGAAGGATAGTTGCTATTATGTTAGGCATAATTATTACCTTACTATTGTCTTTATTTGAAGATTATGTGTGATCTCAAAAGATGTGTATGGTTCAATTTGACAAGGGGTGGGCTTGTGATGGTTAAAACTGAGTGTCAATTTGATTGGATTGAAGGATGCAAAGTATGGATCTTGGTCTTTGAGGGTGTTCACAACGGAGATTAACATTTGAGTCAGTGGGCTAGGGAAGGCAGACTCACCTTAATATAGATGGGCACCATCTAATCAGCTGCCAGCAAATACAAAGCAGGCAAACAATTGTGAAAAGGCTAGACTGTCCTAGCCTCCCAGCCTACATCTTTCATGCTGAATGCTTCCTGCCTTCAAACATCAAACTCCAAGTTCTTCAGTTTTGGGACTTGAGCTGGCTCTCTTTGCTCTTCAGCTTGCAGGCAGCCTATTGTAGGACCTTGTGATCATGTAAATACTTAATAAACCCCCCTATACACACACACATACACACACATATATATAAGCATATATATATGTTGTTATATATACATATAACAATACTTAAATACTGATATGAAGTCATATGTGTGTGTGTGTCTGTATATGTATCTGTGTATATGTATGTGTGTGTGTGTGTGTGTGTGTATATATATATATATATATATATATATGTATGTATGTATGTTCTGGTTTTCTAGAGAACCCTGACTGATATGCTTCATAAGGACATAAATAATCTTAACCATCACAATAAAATATAATAGCCAGGAATAAGCAGATCAAAAAATGTATGATCTAGATAGATTTATCTTTATAGATAAGTACCTAGATGTATAGATAGATTAGTTAGAATTCTATTTTTCTATTAAGCTATTTTTCATAAAATATAGATATATATCTTATTATAGAAGGGCACTGATTTGCTATATTTATTATATGTACCTCTATAAATTCTCAAGCAATATTCCTATATTTCTTAAGCAGGAAATGTAAAATAAGCTATATACTCCCTGAAAAAGTAGAAAATAGAATAACAACACAAAGAATTGATCAACCCCAGTAATAAACTACAAGTAATACTCAAATCATTGTTATAATAGGTGGTGCTACCAGAGTCTTCTGAAAAAAAGTGAACTGAACATCTACCATCATCAATATTTTGAGATATGAAGACTTCAGAAAAGGGAGATTTTGTTACTTTCTTTATTATTGTGTATTTCATATTAGTAGGGTTCTGGCAGTCAACAGATGGCAAACACAAGAAATAATTGAAGAGTGTTTAATAAAAGAAGTAGTTACAAAGATATAGATATGGTTAGGAAAGCAAAAAGGGGAGTGATAACCCAAGGACCACGGGAAAGCCTTTAACTACTCCAAGCTTGAAGGGGAAAGGGAGATAGCTACTGCCTGAAGGCAGTAGAAGCTATAAGAAAGAACTGTCTAATGAGAGAGCATGCCTAATATGGAAAAACAACAACAACAATAACAAAACAAATAAACCAAAAAACCCAGCCAATTTCCAACCAAGTCCTCTGGGTGGAAAGTTATGATATAAACACCTATTGGCCCTTCCTACTGGCACCCTAGGTCCTTCTGGTGGTGCTTCTCACAGGACATAGTCAGCCAGAACCCAGAAGGCGAGAAACTGCAGGTAACACTGACAAAACATCTTGTATTATGTCAGTTCTCTAGCATTCCTAAGTAACACAAATTTAGCAATTTAAACAAAACAGAGTTACTATTTTACAGCTTTACTACCAGGTGTAAGAAATCAGGCACCAGTTTCAACCAGCTCAAATCAAGGTGTTGGCTTAGCTGTATTTCTTTATGGTGGCTCAAGGCAAAAGTCTGTGCTTTTGTTGTTCTTGTTTGTTTGTTGACTTTTAGTGTCTCGAGGCCATTTCATCCTTTGGCATTGGTGGTGACCCCTTCCAATATCTCAATGCTAGCAGTGTTTCATGTCTGTTACCCTGCAACTGCATTCCCTTCCCTTTCTTCTTTTCTCATCTTCCTCTGCCCTCCCGACAGTCACAGTCAGTACTCATCGATTTTTAGCAAACAATATTAACAGCTAGAAATGGAGGGAGGATATATTATTCTCAAATTTCAAAGATAATGCCCTATTATACTTACGTAGAACATCAAAAAAATGAAATAAAAATGAAAAGATTAATGCTTAAAAATAATCTGTACAATGATATCTCCTCAGAATAGTAAATTATGTAAGTAAACTTTCACAAAGCTTTATAGATGGAATTGTAATGAAAGAATTTTCTTTAAAGTTAAGTTGTCAGTCATCCATAAAGGCAACATAAAATATTCAGTGGAAAAAGCTGAAAAACACTTCAGGACAGTTATTTGTGTGGTCTTTGACCAACCCAGTTCTCCCCTCTTTTACACTTGTAGTTTTCGAGGTTAACATTGCAGAATGTGCTGGGAGTATAGCATCCTGAGCTAGAGAGGGACTGAGGAAACAGCTCCTGCTACTGCCCCGTGTAACACCATGCCTTTCAGTATTGTAGCCCAGTGCACTGTCTCACCCTTCAGATATAAAACCCAGGGCACACCACTTTTCAGAGTCCCTAAGCTGCGGTGCAAGTAGGGCATGCACAGACAGTCTCTGTCTACGCCAAGCAGCTTTCTTGAGCCTTGAGGTGCTGGCTGGTAATGAATTCCAGGCTTTTGTTGTCCTTTGTGCCTATTTGTGAGTAATCAATCTACTTCATGTCACTTGATGAGAGGAGGTGTTTCAACTCATCAGATTCAAACAGGTTGGTAACCAATGAACCTGATTCACACACACTTTAATTAAAAATTGTTTATGTACATTTCACAATAACTAAAAGATGAATTAAAAATAAAAATTCAAGAATCGAAAAATTCATGACATTAGCAGTACAGGTAATATTAGCAGTACAGATAATGTCATACCAAATTTTTTTTAAAAATTGAATTACATTAAATTTTAATTATACCAAGAATAAACAAAGCTCTACAATATTGGCCATGCTATTGTTTAAAAACTTTTACAGTGACTACATAAAAGTATCATGGTATTACTCCATCCTTGCTACGCTATAAAGTAACTACCTGAGAGTAGAAAATTTATAAAGAGGTTTAATCAGCTCATGATTCTGCAGGCTTCTGCTTTTGGGGAGGCCTCAGGAAACTTACAATCATGGCAGAACTTGAAGAGAAAGCAAGCACATATTCACATGACAAGCAAGAGAGAAAGAGCAAGAGAGACAGAGACAGAGAGCAAGCAAGCACGGGAAAAGGGAAGTGCTGCACAGTTTCAAACAACCAGAAATTCTGAGAAGTCACTATTATGAGAACAGCAAGGGTGATATTTACCTTATGATCCAGTAACCGCCTACCAGGCCCATCCTTCAACACTGAAGATTATGATTCAACGTGAGACTTGGGTGGGGACACAAGGCCAACCCATATCATTCCACTTCTGACCCCTCCCAAACCTCATGTCCTTCTCACATTTCAAAACACAATCATGTTACAACAATCCTACAGAGTCTTAACTCCTTCCAACATTAACTGAGAAGTCCAAGTATCTATAAGAAATGTAAACAAATTTATAAGATAAAAATAAACTATCACATTAAAAAGCAGGCAAAAGACATTCACAGACAATTTTCCAAAGAAGACACACTTGTGACCAAAAAGCATGTAAAAAAAATTTCAATACTACTGATCATTAGAGAAATGCAAATAAAAATCACACTAAGATACCATCTCATAAGAGTCAGAATGGCTATTATCAAAAAGTCCAAAATAACAGATTCTGTTAAGGTTGAAGAGAAAATAAAACATACATGGTTAGTGGGAGTGTAACTTTGATTTACACACTGTAATTTACACTGTAAATCTGTAAATTGTGGATGATAATATGACAATTCCTCAAAGACCTGAAGACAGAAATAACATTCAAGACAGCAATCTCATTACTGGGTATATATCTAAAAGAATATAAATCATTATATTATAAAGATACATGCATACATATGTTCATAGAAGCACTATTCACAATAACAAAAATGTGGAATCAACCCAAATGCCCATCAATGATAGACTGAATAAAGAAAATGTGGTACATATATACACATACATGTACCACTACATGTATGTGATACATATATGTAGCCATAAAAAGGAATGAGATCATGTCCTTTGCAGAAATATAGATGGAGCAGGAGGCTATTATTCTTGGCAAACTAATTCAGGAGCAGAAAACCAAATATCACATGTTCTCAGTTATATGTGGGAGCTAAATAATGAGAACACATGGACACAAGGAGGGGAACAGCACACACTGAAGCCTACCAGAGGATGAAGGATGAGAAGAGGAAGAGTGTCAGAAAAAATAACTAATGGATACTCTGTGAAGTATCTGTTAACTTTCATGAAGAAGTAATCTGTACAACAAACTCTGATGACACATGTTTGCATATGTAACAAACCTGCACATTCTGCACATGTACCCCTAAACTTAAAACTAAAGTTAAAAATAATTACAAAAAAAAGTTCGAGTTCAAAGTCTCATCTGATACAAAGCAAGCCCCTTCCACATATGATTCTGTAAAATAAAAAACAAGTTAGTTGCTTCTAAGATACAATGAGTGTACAGGCATTGGGTAATGTTCCCATTCCAAAGAAAAGAAATTGACCAAAACAAAGGGTTAAATGACCCAAGCAAGTCTGTAACTCATCAGGGCAGTCATTAAATCTTATAACTTCAAAATAATCTCATTTGGCTTCAGTTCTCACATCTAGGTCACACTGATGCAAAAAGTGGGCTTCCAAGTCCTTGGGCAACTCTGCCCCTGTGGCTCTGCAAGGTACAGCCCCCATGGTTGGTTTCACTGGCTGACATTGAGAGTCTGTGGCTTTTCCAGGCATACCACACAAGCTGTCAGTGGATCTACCATTCTGGAGTGTGGAAGACAATGCCCCTTTTCTCACAGCTCCACTAAACAACACCCTAATGGGGACTGTGTCTGGGGGTTCTTACCCCACATTTCTCCTCTGTACTGCCATCATAGAAGTTCTCCATGAGGGTTCCACCCCTGCAGCAGACTTCTGCCTGGACATCTAGATATTTCCATGTTTTCTCTGAAATCTAGATGAAGGCTCCTAATTCTGAACTCTTGCCTTCTGTGTACCCACAGGCTTAACACCACATGGAAGCCACCAACTCTTGGGGCTTGCACCCTCTGAAGCAATAGCTCAAGCTGTACTTTGTCCCCTATTAGCCACAACTGGAATGAGAAAGTCTGGGACATGGGGTACCATGTCTCAAGGCTACACAGAGCAGCAGGGCTCTGGGCCTGGCCCATTAAACCATTGTTCATTCCTCAGCCTCCAGGTTTGATGAAGAAAGGGGATGCCATGAAGGTCTCTAAAATTCCCTGAATCCATTTTCCTTATTTTTGTTGCTATAAATATTTGACTCCTTTTTACTTATGCAAATTTTTCTGAAGCTGGAATTTCTTCCTAGAAAAGGGGTTTCATTTTCTACCACATGGTCAAAGTGCAAATTTTCCAAACTTTTAGTCTACTTCCCTTTTAGATATGTTTCAGTTTCAGACCAGTTCTTTGAAAACACATACGACCAAACACTGTTAGAAGCAGCCAGGTTATGCTCGAATGCTTTGCTGTTTAGAAATTTCTTCTACCTGATACACTAAATCATCTCTTTCACATTCAAAGTTCCACAGAGCTCTAGAGCAGGGGCACATTGCTGCCCGTGTCTTTGTTAAAACATAACAAGAGTCACCTTCACTCCAGTTCCCAATAAGCTCCTCATCTTCATCTGAGACAACCTCAGCCAGGATTTCACTGTCCATATCACTATCAGCATTTTAATCACAACCATTCCTCATGAAACATTCCCTCATCTTCCTGTTTTGTTCTGAGCCCTTCAAACTCTTCCAACCTCTGTCAATCACCCAGTTGCAAACCTGCTTCCACATTTTCAGGTATCTTTATAGCAATGCCTCACTGCTTGATACCAATTTTCTGTATTAGTCCATTTTTACATTGCTATTAAAAAACTATGTGAGACTGGGTATTTTATGAAAGAAAGAGGCTTAATTGACTCACAGTTCTGCATGTTGAACAGAATTGTGGTTCGGGGAGGACTCAGGAAACTTACAATCATAGTGGAACATGAAAAAGGCAAGCACATCTTTACATGGCCAGCAGGAGAGCGAGAGAGTGAGAGAGAGAGAGAGAGAAAGAGAGAGAGAGAGAGAATTGCTACATACTTTCAAACAACTAGATCTTGTGAGGAAGCAGGAACAGTGGGGAACAAACCTCTCCAACACTGAACTAAGGAAGGAAGTGGCTTTTTATTTGGCCAGGAGATGTGGGGGCTACAGCCTCATTCACCGAGCTCCCCAGACTGCAGCTTCTCTCCCCTTTTATAGGATTACAATGCTAAGGGGGAAACTGAGGCAGAACTATGTTATTGTCCATTTGCTGGACGTCTGACCTTACAATCTTTTAGCATCATTGATTTTCTAATTCATATGTAGCATGAGCAGGGACCAGTAGGAGAGGGGGCTTACAGAGACAAGACAAAAGCGACAAGCTGTTTGTTGGCAGAGGTGTTCCCAGGAGGGAGCCTTGTCTGTGGAGATGTCGGGGCATGAACAAGTGCTGGGCTCCAGCCAGCAGAGATAACATTCATTTGCAGCTCCTTCAGGGTTAACAGACAGCAGAGATGATGGGAACTAAAAAGGGAGTCATTTTCCCAGCTCTTTAATATTTATTTATTTTCTTTTTCTTTCTTTCTTTTTATTTTTCCCTCTTCACCCTCCTTCCAATCTGGAAGAGGGAAGGGAGGAGGTGAAATTGAAGGAAGCTAGGGGGTCTCCTGTCTCAGTGAGTTATTTTATAATTGTTTGCTCATGTAATATTTCCTTAAGAATCCCGTCCTTCCCAGACTTCACTGACTGTATCAGATCCTGTTATTTGCCCTCATAGCCTTGAATACTTCCACTTCAAGAAATTTCTTAAAATTACAGCTTTATACTTTTCCAAGTCTTTTATGTGAGCCTCCAACTCTCTCTAATCCATAGCTTTTTGAAGGCAGGGTTCATTTTTGTTTTCTTACTTAAGAGGGGATTTGACATATGGTTGGTAGAAAGGATGGATTGATGGATAGATGGATAGATGGATAGATTGAAGGAGAAATGACAGATGCATGTTTATGGCAGCTATTGATGGTAACCATCCCCTCAGCAGGAGAAAAAAACTTGATAACGTAAAAAAAAAATAAAAATTATAAATCTTGTGCTGAATAATTGCGGCACAATTTTAAATGCTAATAAGTAAATTCATCTGAAGTTCATTTATTTTGATATCAAAATGTGATTTCTATTTCTGTAGACATTAGTAAAAAAACACATTAATCCCTGAAAACCAAAAACTTTTGTACATTGGTGAGTTAAGCTGATGGTCTATGAACAGTTCTATCTGGACAGGGATCTAGTTTTTAACATTTGTCATGATGATTGACATTAATAAGTTCTTTGATTGGCAGCACTGTCTAGCAAAAGAAAAACCATGTAAGACGAACTTATGACCTCCTATCTTTCCCATAACTGAGCACTTGTATCCAGTATTTGGGATGTGAAGACGGCACAGGAAGGAGTCACCTTTGTGTTTTATGCCATGTGAGTCCTGTAAATTTAGAATCAATTGTCTGTTAGCCTTCTCACTTGAGAGTTCCAAGTTTGTGTTTGAAAGTTAGACAATGTTAAAGCTGCTTTCAGATATTTATAAACAATATAGCTTTCTAGTGCAATAAAAATAAGCACAAATTAGGCAGTGATAAAGTGGATATCTTATTTTATTATATAAAACTCAGTTCTTATAGTAATTATTTTTGAAAAAAATGCATTTAAACAAAATAAAGGCCACAATTAGAGGTAAAAATTGTGCTCTGAATATAAACAATGTAAGGGCTATTTATCTTATAAACTGGTCTTTTTCTAAGAAACAGAAATACTGACCCTTGTAGTCATAAACACAGGTGGGTTGTGTCATAGAGTCTTGATCTTTTCCTTTCTAGTAAATCATCACTCTGAAACCATATTTTTCATTGATTGAAATTGAGTCTTAGAAGCTTAGAATAATGGAAAGTTTGAACTACAAGGAACACAAATAATTATCTGTATGATACTGTCTCTATTATCTAGCACTATAATACTATAGTTCATGTTATCATGATTGGCCATGACTTTGAATCAGAAAAAGGAGAAAAAAGAGGACATTAAGCAGACAGAGAATATAAAAATGTGGTGGGCTCAATGGGTTAATTTTCCAATGACGTCAAAAAACAAAGTAATGATCTGGAGAGATGGGAAGTGATGCTCCAAGAGTGGGATTCAAAGGATGGAATTCTAAGGAAAACATATAATTGGAGAAAAAGCATTCAAGGAACTTATGGGGAGATACAATCTTCACTTATTTCAAAAGTACCATAGTAAATAAATAAATAATGGTGTGGCATTTACATACCATTCACAAAAGTTTACCTGAGACATCTCCAAGTCCAGAGGAAGAAAAACCAATAAGTCATTATTGAACATAGAAATAAGAAAATAATATAGTTGTAAAGTGATAATCTCTTGTTCTATAAACCCATTACACATGTAATTATTTGATAAAATAGTTTTGGTCCATTGTATTGTAGCCGTGAAAACATCGGTTTCTTATTCCCAACAGAGTGCAGAGACTCTTCTTCATGAATAACAAATATCCCAAATAGTTGCTGCAAACCTCTTTTCTATGCCATTTTCATTTTCATGTAGACTTTCCTATCTCTGCTATAAGTTTTTATCATTTCATTTTGTTACAAAACAGCCCAGATCCTAGGGGAGTTTTCTTGATAACTCTATTATATTTAGAATTACTTTTACTTTCTCCTCAGCATTTTGGCATTTGCAGAGGATTTTTCTTGCTTTAAGTTTGCATTTTTAGCAGTTCTTCATTCTATGTATATTCAATGTCTCCAGCTATATACATATGAGCAACAATTGTGTTCTTTCTTTCTCACAATTATTTGACACTGTGCAAAGTAAGAACATAAGGTAAACGTTTAACCAATGATTATTTCCTAGGTCTCCATGATTTCTATACAATTGGACCTTGCTGAAAAACACATGAAAAAAATATAATTACATAAACTACAAAATGCTGTTCATTAGACTGGAATTTCTGAATTAGGGATCATCATATTATTCTAAGGAACAAGTGTGAATTTGTTTAATTTACTTTATGCACACTTAAAGAAAGCCATCACATTTGTCATGTTTATTTGACACCCATTGTAAGGCAGTGGGTAATAAAACTTACTTTGAAAACAATTTAAATGTTAAATAAAATAGGAAATGTGTATGTTTTCTACTTGGGCTTGCATGAGTTTTTAGGCAATGTAGCATTACAGTATAAGACCTGTGATTGTTCACATTTTCCCATTTTTTTCTACTTACTAGTGTAAGCATAAAGAGATAATTACTATCATATACTAAGCTTGGGAAGATATATACACCATTTTATTTTAAAATGTTTCATGTCATTTGATTTCATTTATGCTTCCCTTTGTAAAAAAAAATAGTTGTATACCATTTATTAGATGAGTCTGTACTGTATTATTTTTAAGAGTATGCATTAGGGGCCAGATGGCTTGTGTTGAATTATGAATTAATACATGCAAAGTACTTAGAAGAGTTTTTGGCACACAGTAAGTGCTGCACAAATGTTAGCTAATTTTATTATCCTTATTTTTATTATAAAACACCTACTGAATATAAAATCAGTAAACTATAAATGAGAAAATAAAGCCAAAACTAAAATAAGTGAAAAAATAAAATTCAATCTTGTGTACCTCCCAGGAAACTCAGGATCAAGAAGTTTATAGACATGTTAAAAAGAGACATTGCTTTTCTCATTTTTCTGGCCTGAATTAATGCTCTCTTTGATAATATAATTTAGATATTATGTACTAATTTCAAAAATTATTGAGTTATATTCCTATCCTTGTGACTTTGTTCTAAGCCTATATTTTATAATCTGTAGATTGAACATAAATAATATTACTTGCCTAGAATGATTTTAATAATAATTAAACAAGGTAAGTTATACAATGTTCAATAACTTTTCATTTTCTTATTTTTCTTTATTATTATTTTTATTGACATTATTAGTGGCTGTGACATAAATAGGAACAGACACAAAGCTAACCAATCATTAATTATCGTATTAGTACTGCAATGATCATAGATAAGAAAAACATACACTCTATCATCATAAATTAAATTGCTGTGTCAAACATGATTTCTTGACTTGTTTTCCTCACATCTGTGTCAAGTCAGAATTGTGAATAAATATCAAGACCTGCGGTGAATAAAATAATAGAAGTATGTTTGTGATAAGAGACAACACAATGAAGAGTTACTGATTATGTTGGAGTGCAGTAAAGGTTTTGGCATGTAATGAGGTATAAGGTAAGTTTTGAAGAATCAACATTATCCTTTTTATGTCATGCAGCAGTTAATAGTGTGCATAGCTAGACACATTGCAGAACATTTTCTTTTCTATTTTTAAAATTTATTTGAAATATCACAAAAATACCCTGAAATATTGCAGACTGATCAAGCAGTGGATCTCATATATCAAACGGACGCTTCTTACTCAATTTCACTAGAATAAGTACTAAATATATTTCATATTTGCATAATATTTTATAATTTTTAATTGAATAAACATATTGAATATATTAAGTATAGAGAGCATTATTTTTTGCCCAAGAGAAAATAAAAATATACAAAACAAAACAATATTTATAGTTAGAAATTTAAAGAGAAAGCGATGTTTCTAATTTACTAAATTACTAAATTTACTAAATTACTTTAATTTACTAACTTCACATCTGTGGTTATTTGTTCAAATTTCCCTGACTTTACTTTTTTATATATATAATGCTGATCCTACCCTGACATGCATTAAGGGACTTTATGAGTGGATATACTACTTTGTGTGATTTATTTAAAGGAAGCTCTCATAAATGCCAGAGAGCATGGAAAGACTGTCATACATCTCAGGACTTCAATGGACATATCAGGAAAAATGTCTATAACCGGAAAAGTAGAATTGTTAAAGTTTACCAGAGTCCTATGACTCTGGGATACAGCAATGTTTAAGAAATTTCCCATTCTTCTGTTTTTTGAAACAGCATATTACACAAACCTCCCATCTCCATTAGCACTTATATTAGCCTCACAGATGCTTCCTCGTTTACCTATGACAAGGCCAGACACAAATTCCTTAAATTCTGGTTCTATGCCTCATAAATGATAAGCTAAATTATTTTCTTCCCCACAGACAAATTGGAGCAAAATGCTTGTTAACCAAACTTTAAGATTCCTTTCTCCCCTAAACCCTGGAGCCAGCAAACAACCCCTCCTTAAAGGTCTCTCTCAAAATAAGACTGATCTTAGAATACAGCATTTCCTGATCAGCTATATAATCGTTTCACCCTTGCTCATCCTATTCCCCCACAAAAGGTCTCTCAGGCCTTGGTTACTTCTCGTAAAAGAAAATCTCTTATTTACCTAACCTTTAAGATGCTTGCAGAGTCTCCCTGTTTCAATAGTTATCCGCCCTGTCTCCCTCCCACTGTTGCAATAATCCGTTCCTTCCCTCTTAAGATAAAATCTGTTTACATAAATTGAGTTGTTTCTCATTTGACAACAGAAAAGTGAAAACTAAAAAAGGAAAGCCACATGGGAACACAAAGCAATTACTGACAATATTAAGGTAAGAGTCATGATACGTTTTCATGATTGCTCTGCACGTAGACACATAAACTAAGAACAAGAAAACCTGAAGTCGTTTCCCTCCTCTACCTCTTACGAGTTGTTGCGACCTTGGGTAAATAATAAAAGTTAAAAACAAAATATTTTTCTTTCAACTCTCTTTCTCTTTTCCTCTTTCTTTAGTGCCTCCTTCCCATTCTCTTGGCCAGCAAATGGACTTAAATATGTGATCTCTTGGAAGAATGTTTTCTGTAAATGATTCACTAATAGAGTTTCAGGTAGCAGGGCTCGGGTAATTTGGAAGGGATTTCTGCTTGTAGATAACTCCACTGTCCTTAAGTCACACCAGGGAGAGACCGTCACAACTTCCATTTGTGTGGTTGTCTCTGTTAGAGCAGATCTTGTTAGTACCCATTCACAATTGGCAATGACAGTCAGAGTTTTTGGTGGTTTTGCTTGGAATTAGATTTGGCTCTGAAGAGAAGACTCTTGAAGTGGAAGAATTTTTTTCCCCAGGAGAAGAATAAAAGCAATCAATAGTTCTTTTTTACTTTATTTTATTTTTTTTTATTTCAGTAGGTTTTGGGGGAACAGGTGGTGATTGGTTACATGAATAAGTTCTTTAGCGGTGATTTCTGAGGTTTTGGTACACCCATCACTTGAGCAGTGTACACTGTACCCTACGTGGTATTGCATTGTGGTTTTGATTTGTATTTCCCTGATAGTGGTGTTGAGCATTTTTCATATGCTCATTGGCCATTTATATATCTTCTTTTGAGAATTGTCTATTAATGTCCTTAGCCCATTTTTTTAAATTGAATTTTTTTTCTTGCTGATTTTAGTTCCTTGTAGATTCTAGATATTAGTCTTTTGCCAGATGTATAAATTGCAAAGATTTTCTCCCACTCTGTGCATTGTCTGTTAACTCTGTGAATTTTTTCTTTTGCTGTGCAGAAGCTTATTAATTTAATTAAGCCACCTGTATTTATCTTTGTTTTTGTTTCATTTGTTTTGTGTCCTTGGTTATGGAGTCTTTGCCTAAGCAAATAACTAGAAAGATTTTTCCAATGTTATCTTCTAGAATTTTTATGATTTTGGGTCATAGACTTAAGTCCTTCAGCAAACTTAAGTTAATTTTTTATAAGGTGAGAGATGAGAATCCAGTTTCATTCTCCTACATATAGCTTGCCAATGACCCCATCACCATTTGTTGAATCAAGTGTCTTTTCCCCACTTTATGCTTTGGTTTGCTTTGTCAAAGATCAGCTTGCTCTAAGTATTTGACTTTATTTCTGGGTTCGCTATTCTGTTCCATTGGTCTATGTGCCTATTTTTATACCAGTACCATGCTCTTTTGGTGACTATGGCCTTATTAGTATAGTTTGAAGTGAAGTACTGTGATGCCTTCAGATTTTTGTTTTGTTTTGTTGTGTTTTGTTTTGTTTTGTTTTGTTTGGCTTAGTCTCGCTTTGGTTATGCAGGCTCTTTTTTTGGCTCCATATAAAATTTAGGATTGTTTTTCCTAGTTCTGTGAAGAATTATGATGGTATTTTGACAGAAATTGCATTGTAGTTGTAGATTGCTTTTGGCAATACGGTCATTTTCACAATATTGATTCTACCCATTCATAAGCATGGGATGTGTTTCCATTTGTTTGTGTCACTCATGATTTCTTTCAGAAGTGTTTTGTAGTTTTCCTTGTAGAGATCTTTCACCTCCTTGGTTAGGTATGTTCCTAAGTATTTTAGTTGCTTTGCAGCTATTGCAAAATGGTTTGAGTTCTTGATTTGGTTCTCAGCTTGGCTGTTGTTGGTGTATAGCAGAGCTACTGATTTGTGTATGTTAATTTTGTATCCTGAAACTTTGCTGAATTCATTTATTAGTTCTAAGAGTTTTTGAAGGAGTCTTTAGGGTTATCTAGGTATATGATCATTAGACAGTGACAGTTTGATTTCCTCTTTAATGTTTCAGATGTCCTTTATTTCTTTCTTTTGTCTAATTGCTCTGGATAGGAATTCCAGTACTATGTTGAATAGAAATGTTGAGAGTGGGCTTCCTTGTCTTGTTCCAGTTCTCAAGGGAAATGTTGCAGTTTTTCCTCAATCAGTATAATGTTGGCTGTGGATTTGTCATAGATGGCTTTTATTACATTAAGGTATGCCCCTTCTGTGCTGATTTGGCTGAGGGTTTTAATCATTAAATGTTGCTGGATTTTGTCAAATGTTTTTCTGTATCTATTGAGATAATCATGTGATTTTTGTTTTTAATTTTATGTGGTGTACCACATTTAATGGCTTGCAAATGTTACATCAACCCTGCATTCCTGGTATGAAACCCACTTGATCATGGTGGATTATCTTTTTGATATACTGTAGGATGTTGTTAGCTAGTATTTTGTTAAGGATTTTTGCATCTATATTCATCCGGAGTATTTATCTGTACTTTTCTTTTTTGGTTATGTCCTTTCCTGGTTTTGGTATCAGGGTGATAGTGGCTTCATAGAATGATTTTGGGAGGATTCCCTCTTTCTCTGTATTGTGGAACAGTGTTATATTAATAAGATTGGTACCAATTCTTCTTCACATGTCTGATAGAATTCAGCTGTGAACCGTCTGGGCCTTAACTTTGTTTGTTGGCAATTTTTTTGTTACCATTTCAATCTCACTGCTTGTTTTGGTCCATTCTGAGTTTCTGTTTCTTCCTGGTTTAATCTAGCAGGGTTGTGTATTTCCAGGAATTTATACATCTCCTCTAGGTTTTCTAGTTTATGTGTGTAAAGCGGTTCATAGTAGCCTTGAGTAATCTTTTGTATTTCTGTGATATTAGTTGTAATAGTTCCCCTTTAATTTCTAATTGAGCTTATTTGGATCTCCTCTTCTCTTGGTGAATCTCTCTAATGGTCTATCAATTTTACTGATCTTTTCAAAAGAACCAGCTTTTTGTTTCATTTATCTTTTCTAATTTTTTTGTTGTTGTTTATTTGTTTTATTTCATTCAGTGTTGCTCTGATCTTATTATTTCTTTTCTTCTGCTAGGTTTGGGTTTTGTTTGTTCTTGTTTCTCTAGTTCCTTGAGGTGTGACCTCAGATTGTCTATTTGTGCTCTTTCAGGCTTTTTTGATGTAAGCTCTTAAGGCCATGAACTTTCCTCTTAGCATGGCCTGTGCCATCTCCTAGAGGTTTTTTATAGGTTGTATTACTATTATCATTCTGTTCAAAAAACTTTTTAATTTCCATCTTTATTTCATTGTTAACCCAATGATCATTCAGAAACAGGTTATTTAATTTCCATGTATTTGCATGGTTTTGAGGGTTATTTTTGGAGTTGATTTCCAGTTTTATCCCACTGTGGTCTGAGAGAGGACTTGATATAATATCATTTTTTAAAAACGTATTGAGACTTGTTTTGTGGCCTCTTATATGGTCTATGTTGGAGAATGTTCCATGTGCTGATGAATAGAATATATATTCTGCAGTTACTGAGTAGAATGTTCTGTAAATATCTATTAAGTCCATTTGTTGTAGGGTATAGTTTAAATCCATTGTTTCTTTGTTGACTTTCTGTCTTGATTGCCTGTCTAGTGCTGTCAGTGGATTATTGAAGTCCCCCACTATTATGGTGTTACTGTCTATCTCATTTCTTAGGTGTAGTAGTAATTGTTTTAAAAATTTGGGAGCTCCAGTGTTAGGAGTTAGGAGCTCCAGTTTCATGTATATTTAGGATTGTGATATTTTCCTTTTGGGCAAGTCCTTTTATCATTATATAATGTCCCTCCTTGTCTCTTTAACAGCTGTTGCTTTAAAGTTTGTTTGTCTGATATAAGAAGAGCTACTTCTGCTCACTTTTGATGTCCATTTGCATGAAATGCTTTTTCCTCATTTTACCCTAAGCTTATGTGAGTCTTTATGTGTTAAGTGAGTCTCTTGAAGACAGCAAATACTTGGTTGTTGAATTCTTATCCATGCTGCCATTCTGTATCTTTTTAAGTGGAGCGTTAAAGCCATTTACATTCAACTTTAGTACTGAGATGTGAGATACTATTTTATTCATCCTGCTATTAATATTTGTTGCCTGAATATCCTTTTTTAAAACTATCTGTTGTGTTTTTGCTTTATAGGTCCTGTGAGATGTGTGCTTTAAAGAGGTTCTATTTTAATGTATTTCAAAGATTTGCTTCCAGATTTAGAGCTCCTTTTAGCAGTTCTTTTAGTATTGGCTTGGTACTGGTGAATTCTCTCAGGATTCATTTTTCTTTTATGAATTATTGTTTAGCTGGATAAAAAATTCTCAGCCAATAATTGTTTTGTTTAAGGAGCCTGAAGATAGGGCCCCAGTCCCTTCTAGTTTGTAGGATTTCTGTTGAGAAATCTGGTTTTAATCTGATAAGTTTTCCTTTATAGGTGACCTGGTGTTTTTGCCTCACAACTCCTAAGAAAGATTCTTTTCTTCATCTTGACTTTAGATAACCTGATAAGTGCCTAGGTGATAATATTTTTGCAATAAATTTCCCAGGTATTCTTGTATTTGGGTGTATAGATCTCTAGCAAGGTTGGGAAAGTTTTCTTCAATGATACTCTCAAATAAGTTTTCCAAACTTTCAGATTTTTCTTTTACCTCAGGAACACCAATTACTCTTAGGTTTGGGCATTTAAAATAATTCCAAACATCTTGAAGATTCCGTTTATTTATTAAATTCTTTTTTCTTTCCTTTGTTGTTTGGGTTGGTTCAAAAACCTGGTCTTCAAGCTCTGAAGTTCTTTCTTCTGCTTGTTTGATTCCATTGCTGAGATTTTCTAGTGCATTTTGCATTTCTCTAAGGGTGTTCTTTTTTGTGTTGCCTTCTTGATTAGCTTAAAAATAGATGTTCTGATTTATTCTTTTGGCAAATTAGGGATTTCTTCTTGGTTTAGATCCACTGCTGGTGAGCTAGGGTGGTCTTTTGGGAGTGTTAAATGACCTTGTTTTGTCATATTATCAGAATTGTTTTTCTGATTCCTTCTTATTTGAGTAGACTACATTAGAGGAAAGATCTAGGACTCAAAGGCTGCTGTTCAGATTCTTTTGACCCACAAGGTGCTCCTTTGATGTAGTGCTCTCCCCATTCCCCTAGAGATGTGGCATCCTGAGAGCCAAACTGAAGTGATTGTGATTTATCTTCTGGGTCTAGCCACCCAGTGGCAGCCTTTGAGTTGGTACTGGGGTGTGTCTGCACAGAGTCCTGTGATGTGAACCATCTTCAGGTCTCACAGCCATGGACACCAGCACCTGCTCTGGTGGAGGTGGCAGGGGAGTGAAATGAACTCTGTAAGAGACCTTAGATGTAGTTTTGTGGCCAGGCGTGGTGGCTCACGCCTGTAATCCCAGCACTTTGGGAGGCCAAGGCGGGTGGATCACGAGGTCAAGAGATCGAGACCATCCTGGTCAACATGGTGAAACCCTGTCTCTACTAAAAATACAAAAAATTAGCTGGGCATGGTGGTGCGTGCCTGTAATCCCAGCTACTCAGGAGGCTGAGGCAGGAGAATTGCCTGATCCCAGGAGGCCGAGGTTGCGGTGAGCCGAGATCGTGCCATTGCACTCCAGCCTGCGTAACAAGAGCAAAACTCCGTCTCAAATAAAAAAAAAAAAAAAAGATGTAGTTTTGTTTACTGCTCTAGTTTTGTTTTGGTTGGTCTTTTGTCAGGAGATGGTGCTTTCAGGAGTGCATCAGCTGCAGTAGTATAGAGAAGATCAGGTGGTGGGCAGGGCCTTAGAACTTCCAAGAGATTATGTCCTTTGTCTTTCACTACCAGGTGCCTTAGAGAAAGACCTTCAGGTGGGAGCAAGGTTAGATGAGTCTGAGCTCAGACGCTCCTTGGCCAGAGCTTGCTGTGGCTACTGTGGGGGATGGGGGAATGGTTCTCAGACTAATGGAATTATGTTCTCAGGAAGATTATGGCTGCCTCTGTTGTGTCATGCAGGTTGCCAGGGAAGTAGGGGAAAATTGGCAGTTACAGGCCTCACCCAGCTCCCACACACCCTAATAAGCCAGTCTCACTCCCACTATGCCCCTCACAACAGCACTGAATTTATTTCCAGGCAACAGGTGAGCAGGACTCACAACTTTTCCCAGGCTACCAGCCTCCTGGCTGAGAAAAAAAGCAGGGCTTTCACGTTTTGCACCTCCCCACCTGCCGTGGCTTTTGTGCTGTGCCTGCACTCCCATTTCACCCCTTCCCCTAAGTTCTGTCCAGAAAACTCCATGTTAGTTCAAAATTGTTAAAAAGCTCAGCTGGAAATTTCTCCCTGTGGTCTCTTCCTGGTTCCTCTGGCAGCCTTCCTCAAGGACCTCTTCAAGACAAAGGCAGAAATGGCTTCCCTGGTGACAGAGAGAGCACACATGGGGCTCTTTCTGCTACATCTTCTACCCCTGTATTTTGCTTGGTTCTCTAAATTTCTCTCAGCTCCAGGTAAGGTCATATCCTTCTCCATGATCTGGACCTTCAGGTTCCCCAGTGAGAGTGTTTGTTCAGGGACAGATTGTTTCCCTTTCACACTTTTACACTTTGGGCACTAATGATTTTTGACTGTCTTTTGGGGCTCACAAGCCAGTCTGCTACCTTCAAAGGGTCTGTGGTTTCTTCTTGCTTTCCTGGTATATTTCTTCAGTAGTTGTTGGAGCAAAAATTCACAACATAAGTCTCCACATGCTGCTCTGTGTCTCTGAGTGGGAGCTGCCTTTTAGTCCTGCTTCCTAACTGCCATTTTCCTTCTTTCTCAGTCATAAAACTTTTGAGACTTGAGTTGCTTTCCTTCTGAAGCAGGAATCACAATTCCTACCTCCAGAGATATTGCAAGGATTGAATGACTAATGCATATGAAAAGGATTAGCAACTTGCAAAGTCTCCTCATATTGCATTTACTTTGTCTATAAAGGGCTCTCCTCCACTGGCTGCTGATCACGCTAAACAGCTGCTATCTAATAAGAAAGGTTTCAACTATTCAGAAGATTATCAACTGTGATTATTTCTGCAGGAAAGAATAAAAGGTTAATAGAAAAAAAAAAAAAAACTTAGCCAGCAATAATTCTACATAAGCACTGTTGAGTTTTTAACTTGACTTGAGTTTTCTTAACAGATATTCAAGCAACCCAGGAATAGTTATCTAAAGATAATATATGCTATATTAGACAAAACAATATAAGGAAAATGACACATTTCAAGGGTTAAATAATTTTTACTTTAAGATCATGACATTTTATATGATTATAAAATACCACATGATGTCATTTTGAAAATAAATGAATAAGTGTTTATTTGGAAATAAAGAATTAAAGAAAAGTCTTTTAATGAGAGAGAAGCTTGCTGTAATCTGAACCTGAAACTAAACTGTCTTTAATTGAAGTTTAGGAAAATTACACTGTCTTGAGGCTATGGAATGGATTTTACCATAAGAAAGTATTTTTAATTACTAATCTTTAAGATTGAAAACACTTTAATGTTTTTTCTGTAACATTGAAGTAGCAGTTTGATTCTTCATTTATCTTTTCAAAGCAAAAGAGAGATCTTTTTAAAGTTTACACTTCAAAGTTAGAATAGTTCTTTAACTTTCCTTTTTCCTTTCTCATGTTGAAGAACTTTGGCTCACCTGAATATATTATTTGCATGTTTCTTAGTATCAAAAAACAATCTAATTTATATTATGTTTTCTATTCCATATATTATAAACTATGGGAAACAAAATATTTTTGATGAAAACCCATTAATTCCAATAAATTCTCTTCATTTTTTTCAGATATTTTAAAGTTTATACACATTTTTTTCCTACAAGAGGTAGTATGCTATTTACCTCTTAAATTTGCAAGCATTGTTAGCTTAATTAGGGACTAACCATATCAATTACTGTATCCAATAAATTTACTTGTATACTGAATAATATCAAGGACTTTTTAAAAATTGCATTTTTATGTCATACATATGTTTTCAGACCTCAATTAATAGATCTCATTTAAGTTATCAGTCTTCATTTAACTTTAGAATATTCTTATTGATCTTGTCTGAGCCACTGGTTTGCTTACTTTTCATTTTAGTTCCGTCCATCAAAAATATTGGCCCAAAGTTTTGTTGTTGTTATTTTGTTTTTTTAACAAATATTTTTTGTGGCCAGACATGGCTCATGCTTGTAATCCCAGCACTTTGAGAAACTGAGGTGGGCAGATCACCTGAGGTCAGGAGTTCGAGACCACCCTGGCCAACATGATGAAATACCGTCTCTACTGAAAAATAAAATTAGCCGGATGTGGTGGTGGGTGCCTGGAATCTCAGCTACTCAGGAGTCTGGGGCAGGAAAATTGCTTGAAACCAGGAAGTGGAGATTACAGTGAGCCAAGATCACACGACTGCACTCCAGGCTGGGTGGCAGAGTGAGACTCCCATCTCAAGAAATAAACATTATGAAAATGTTTCCTTTGCAGAATAAAGACAGTTGCAAAGTATTTTAAATTATAAAGCAGCAATACTGCTGTGTTTCAAGGAACTTTTCTCCAACACTGAGAGACCATTATACATCATGAGAGTTAAGATGTAGCTGAAATTGCAAAAATCCAACAACCCTAAACCTTAGTGTTTGTGTTGCAATTTTTTTATTTTTTAAAACTTTTATTATTGGTTTAAGGGTACATGTGAAAATGTATTATATAGGTAAACTTGTGTCACAAGGGTTTATTGTGCAGATTATTTTATCACCCAGGTATTATGCCCAGGATCCTATAGCCATCTTTTCTGCTTTTCTCCTCCTCCTATCCTCCATCCTCAAATAGATCCAAGTGTCTATTGCTCTCTTCTTTGTGTTCCTGAGTTCTCAAAATTGAGCTCCCACTTGTAAGTGAGAACATATAGTGTTTGATTTTCTGTTCCTGCATTAGTTTGCTAAAGATAACAGACTCTAGCTCCATCCATGTTCCTGCAAAAAATATCATTTCATTTTTTATGGCTGCATAGTATTCTATTTTATACATGTACCACATTTCTTTACCCAGTCTATCATTGACTGGTATTTAGGTTGATTACGTGTCTTTGCTATTGTGAATAATGCTGCAATAAACATTTGCATGCATGTGTCTTTATAGTAGAATGATTTATATTTCTCTGGGTATATACCCAGTTACGTGATTGCTGGGTCAAATTGTAGTTCTGCCTTTAGTTCTTAGACGAATAGCCATGCTGTTTTCCACAATGGTTGAACTAATTTACATCCCCACCAACTATGTATAAGTGTTCTCTTTTCTCCCCAACCTCACTAGCATCTATTATTTATTGAGATTTCAATAATAATCATTCTGACTGGTATGAGATGCACTGTAGTTTTGGTTTGCATTTCTCTATTGGTCAGGTCTTTTGAGGTTTTTTTCATATGCTTCTTGGCCACATGTATGTCTTCTTTTGAAAATTGTCTGTTCATATTCTTTGCCCACTTTTTGATAGGGTTGTTTGTTTTTCTCTTGTAAATATGTTTAAGTTCATTGTAGATGTTGGATATTAGACCTTTTTCGGATATATACCTTGTAAATATTTTCACCCATTCTTTTGGTTGTCTGTTTGCTCTGTTGGTCATTTATTTTGCTGTGCAGAAGCTCTTAAGTTTAACCACATCCCATTGGTCAATTTTTGCTTTTGCTGCAATTGCTTTGTCTTCATCATGAAATCTTGCCCATTCCTACGTCCAGAATGGCATTGCCTAGGTTGTCTTCTAGGGTTTTATATAGTTTTGGATTTTACATTTAGATTGTAATCCATCTTGTGTTAAATTTTGTATATGAATTAAGGAAGAGATCTGGCTTCCATCTTTTGCATGTGGTAAGCCAATTACCCCAACACCATTTATTGAATAGGTAGTCTTTTCTCCAGCTTGTTTTGTCAGCTTTGTAGAAGATCAGATAGTCATAGGTGTTCAGCCTTATTTCTGAGCTCTCTGGTCTGTTCCATTGATCTATGTGCCTGTTTTTGTACCGGTACCAAGCTGTTTTGGTTACTGTACCACTGTAGTATTATTTGAAATTAGGCAGCATGATGCCTCCAGCTTTCTTATTTTTGTTAGTATTGCCTTGGCTATTTGGGATATTTTTGCTCCATATGAATTTTAAGATAGTTTTTTCTAGTTCTCTGAAGAACTTCGTTGGTAGTCTGATAGAAATAGCATTGAATCTATAAATTTCTTTGAGTAGTATGGCCATTTTAATGATATTGATTATTCCTATTCATGAGCCTGGAATGATTTCACATTTATGTGTGTCACCTCTGATTTCTTTGAGTAGTGTTTTGTAATTCTCACCGTAGAGCTCTTTCAGCTCCCTGGTTAGCTGTATTCCTAGATATTTTATTCTTCTTGTGGCAATCATGAATGAGATAGCCTTCCTGATTTGGTTCTTGACTTGGTTGTTGGTGGTGTATAGGAATGCTAATGAGTTTTGTACATTGCTTTTGTACACTGATTTTACAAAATCAATGTACAAAACTCATTAGCATTCCTATATGCATCCTGAAACTTTGCTGATATTATTTACTGGAGCTGAGGCTGTAGGGATTTCTAGATACAGAATCATGGCATCTGTAAACAGAGATAGTTTGACTTCTCTTCTTAGTCAGTGCCCTTTATTTCTTTGTCTTGCCTGATTGCTCTGGCTAGGACTTCCAATACTCTATTGATTAGGAGTGGTGAGCAGCAGCATCCTTGTCTCCAATTTTTTAGCCTACATATCCCTGATGTTCAGTTTATTCACTTATAAAATGAATTACTGTTATGTGGTATTCCCTTAAATCTCTTTAAAGCTAGTCTCCTAAGATCTACTTAAACTCATTCAGAGTGTTAGAAATTAAGATTGTTAGGGGATAAGAATGATTGGTTAACGGGACACATAGTTACAAAGAAAGAATAAGTTCAGATGTTTGATAGCAGACCGGGGTGACCATAGCTAAAAACTATGTGATGTGTTTTTCAGAATAGATAGAAGACAGGACTTAAAATATACACAACACATAGAAATTATACATACTCAGGTGATATATACCCAAAATACCCTAATTTGATCATTACTATTCTAAACAGCTAACAAAATTTCACATGCATCTCATAAATTTTTACAATGTATCAAAATAAATAAGTAAAATAAAAGGTAAATTCATTAATAAAAAATTAGAAGCCCTTTATGATTGAATAATTTTCTATCAACTGAATCTAGTTCCTTTATTATGGCATGTCCATAACTTATTGAATATTGATCCTGCATCAACAAAACTGTAAACAAAAACTGTAACCTGCATACCACCTTTTATATTATATATCATTGGGTTTCATCAATGAATAAATAATTAAACAGAACTTTCACCTCCTTCTATTCCCTTTCCTCTGTCCTAACTTCACTCTACTATCACACATATTATCCATTGTCTTAATCTGTTTGGCCAACTACAAGAAAACACCAAAAACTTGTAGCTTATAGACATTAGTTTTGGAGACTGGAAGTCCAATATCAAGGTGCTGGCAGATTTGGTATCCGGTGAGGGCCTTCTTTCTGATTTATAGATAGCACTTTTTCTATGTTCTCATGTGACGGAAGGGGTAAGGCAGCTTTCTGGGCCCTCTTTTGTAAAGGCACTGATCCAAGTCCTCAGGGCACTGCTACCATGATCTAGTCACTCCCTAAAGGCCCTACTTCCTACTAACATAACTTTGGGGGTTGGTATGTCAATATATCAAGTTTTGAGAGACACATTTATTCAGACCATAACTCTCATGTATTCTGATATATTTTTCTGTGTTTTCCCAATATTGGTGGAAGTGCTACAGAGTTTTGTAACATATCATTGTGCCGTGAAAACAATAAAATGCATATAATTACTTGTGTAATTGTGCTGAGCATCATATAAAACCCATAGCAACCAGAGTTTTGTTTTGTTTTGTTTCATAATTATAAAATAAATACACTTCTTTCAAATGAAAGTTATCATGCCTTGGGTGGCAGACCTTTCAAACTGACCATTTCATGTCACATAGAGTGAACTACAGGAGAGTGCACATCCTAAGCTTTACTTTGTTTTGAAACCAACAGAGCTACTCCTCAGTTAGCCAGTTTACTATTTTGTCTTTCTCTCTTTATTTTCAAAGCATAGATACTGATCTTTGCCTTCTGTATTATGGATTTACTCTCAGGATCAAAGGAACTACTACTTATCAAAACACCATGTGAACAATGAAATATGAGATTTTATCTAAACTGAAATGTCCCCTCTTTGGATGTTCTCCTTAGATATCTGACACACATCATTACTTGCCTTCTCATACAGGGCTCATGTGAAATTCTGGGTACATACAATTTTTGTTTTTGAAGGTTGTAAGTGGAAACATATATGTTCTCTATTTCAAATTCTCTGTTCAGTAATTGTATTTCCATTTTATTCCATTAATTTCACTTATATGCTCACACAAGACTTTAGAGAGCAGAAATATTAGAAAGTTTGATTGAATATATTTTGTAATGACTCTTTGAGAGTGACTTAGGTAATGCTGGAAATCTAAATATTTTTAGATAGCAAATTATCTCCCAAGGTCCCTGGAAGCTTCCACTCCTCATATAGGTCAAATAAATCAAAACCTCTCTACTCTAACTTAAAGATCCATGTTGGAAACACATGAGTTTGCCTCTCCAAAACACTAAACATTAGCAATAGGTACAAATATGTATTCACAAAATAAAGTCCAAAAAATTCATAATACAAGGTTATCATTACTTGTTATGTATAAATGATCTTACCTTTAATTTGCAGATAAGGTATCTAAAATTCAGAACAAATGAATAATTTTTTTCAAAATAATAGAATGAATCAAGAATAGAAGAAATTCTGTTCAATTATTTGGATTCTGATGGCAGGTATAAAAAATCACTTCAACTGAATGCATTTTAAATAGAAGACTGTACTCATATGTAAATTATAAGTAACTCTATCATTTCTCTGTTAAGCACTGATTAACTTTATTTTTTTTTAATTTTTAATTTTTATTTTTTGAGACAGTGCCTTGCTCTGTCCCCAAGACTGGAGTGCAGTGGAGTGAGCTCAGCTCACTGCAACCTTCCCCTCCTAGGTTCAAGTGATTCTCTTACCTCAGCCTCCCAAGTAGCTAGGATTTATAGTCATGCGTCATCACACCTGGCTACTTTTTTTTGTATTTTTAGTAAAGCCTGGCCATGTTGGCCAGGCTGGTTGCAAACTCCTGGCCTCAAGTGATCTGCCCACCTTGGCCTCCCAAAGTGCTGGGATTACAGGTGTGATCCTCCACTACTGCCAACACTCATCAACTTTAAAGTTTGGCTTTTGAACAGAAAGGACAATGTGCAATTTCTTTCACTCTTACCGCATTACTACCATCACTGAGTACAAGGTTGTGTTATTTGAGGGCTCAGATGGGAAGGGCTCAGGAAAAAAAAATATTTCTCTTTGCTTCTTATATAAAACTGATGTCACTGTCACTAAAGAATTAATGAAGTTTGGTCATTGATCCTACATCCATTAACTTAAAAAAACATGTTTAGTTTAACTACAATAATTTTAAAAATTATTTATGACCAAAATTTTACTTAATTTTTCTATAAAATAAAAAAGCACCCAACTACCTTGGGAGGCTAGGGCAGGACGGTCACTTGAGTTCAGGAGTTTGAGGCTGCAGCGAGCTGTGATTGTGCCACCGTACTCCAGTGCAGTGACAGAATGAGACCCTGTTTTAAAAATTTTTAAAAAGAAGAAAATATTTCAATCAAACAAAGAACAAAGGTATAATTCCTTAGATATGTTAATTGCTAATTATGAGAATTGTTACCTTTTATAGTAATACTCTAGTATTATATACAACATCACTTGAAACTGAGTTGGTATGGAATGCCCACATGAAAAAAGTAAATGTAATATATTGATGTTAATTAATCTGAATAATTATCTTTTATACAAGATTGTTCATATGCATCATTTATAATTTAATATTATATAAATCAATATTAATATAGTGCATAATTATTAAAATGATGAAGAATAATATTGTCATGATTTCTGTGAGTTTATTGTTGAGCAGATGATGAGGAGGAGAAAAATGGGAGTAGTTAGTTCTTGTAGCTCAGTAGAACATATGGAAATGAATACTTTAATTAATTATTGAGAAAAATAATGAGGAAAATGTTCTTTTTCTCCTTGGAGAAGATTATTCAAATACTTGTTTTTGACAGGGACAGATAATTATTTAAGGGCTTTACACCTCTAAAATGCTATGTTTATAAGAGACATTTAGTCTAAATCAAAGTTACCTGTTTCAATTCTTTCCTCTGATTATTTAGTACGTATTTTACTTGCACTGACTTTGAATGAACTTACATTCAAAATTGTTATGACGCAAGTGCATTCATTTTTCTCACAATTATAATAATTAATAACGCACAATTATTTTCTCACTTTTGATTCCAAGTCATTTACTAGATACTGGACATCTTAAAACTGTTTACCCCTCCTAAATTTATATTTTAATTCATTTCACTTTTTTACTCCATCTCAATACACTATCAGTTTAGGTAAAGATTAATTCTATAAAATCTCCTTCAATTCAATTTAGTTCAAAAATTAATTGAATTATACAAGATGTCAAAGAAAAAAATAGCTGGTCAGTAAAGTGGTAAAAACAAATTTTACTTAGGAACTATTTCATTAGGAGAAGAGATTTTATATAGAACTTGATTCAATTTTGAATACACCAAAAAATGAGGAGTGTAGCTAGCAAGATTTCTGGTAAAGGCAGGACAGGTCATCAAATATTACTTGAGGGATGGTGAAAGATGAGGAACCCAGTGAAATATTGTGGATGATCAGATATCAAGTGTATTATATACGGGCTAAACTGAAACTCAGCAGGATTCATGCTAAAATTGAACAATGCAGAGATGTGCATGGAAGCCCTAAAGAAGTTGGATCCTATTTCAGAAGAGAGTTCAAAAATGTTTGACTAAAGTTTAGCAAAAAAGAGAATATTTGTCAATGTTTCCAGTACAATGTTTGATGTTGAGGATAGAAAGGTTTTTAAGGAATGGCCCTTATCTTCAAAGAATTGAGTGTCTGGTGAATCTGATTAAATAAAAATGAATAAACAACAGAAGAATAACAAAAGTGCTGAAGTGAAGTCAAGGAGGATTAAGAGGATTTTAGAAATAGTTCACAGAAGTGATATTTGCACTGTATCTGGAAATGTAAATTATTTGCCTACGCAGAAAAGAAGACAATTACAATACACAGAGGGAAAACATCTATCAAGTTGTTGAGTTGCTAAAGTCTAAGCAAGTCCATGAATTATAAAAAAATAAGAAATGAAGATGAAAAGAGGTGGAGGTAGGAGACAAAATCGTAGAGATAAGATAACTTCAGATCTGATGTGCATTTTTTCCCCCTGAGCTTATTGGCATGTTCGAAAATTCTTAAGGAACTAATTTTGGTAAAAACTTGAGGATTCACCTGGTTTAAGATAGAGTAGAAGCAGACAAGAAGCCTATGTTGATAAAATAATAATAATACCATAAATGAGGGAGTTCATGATAGCCTTCCTTTATTATATGGATCATCATAAAACAATTTTAACTGACTTTGACACATTTTCCACCTTCTACTTTCACATTATATGGTTTATCATAAAATAATCTTTTTACATATTCTCTCTTCTAACTCATAATGCATTTTTGGCATATATTAAAATGATTATTAATATTTTATTAAATTGATTCCTTACTTCCAGCTATCGAATATATAATGTAAGCTGTACTAGAAGATAAATACCAAAAGACTACTTTATTCTTGATTATTTGTATTAGACATTTGGAATACAGAGAGGATTCATCAACAGACTTTGCAGACATATTTAGGTAACATGATATACTGCCTCTAATTTAATCACACCCATGAAAATACACACATTTTAAACATAAGCTACTTTGTGATTATATGCACTGTTAAGAATGACATGTTCTGAGTAACCAGTCACTGAGAAAATGGTGAACCACCATGATAAAGAATTAAACCTCAAATGTAGTATTCAAACTGTAAAGCATTTTTGGACTTACCAGAATTTGATCTTTAAAGGTGCTGGCTCACAAGATTAATTTTTTCAAATTTCTGATTTGATGTCATGGCTGTATTCACTTCTGGTTGATTAAAATAGAGATTGTGCATATATATTTCATAAGATAAACATCAGATTATTTCTCAGACCGTAATGGCTAGATAGCATGTAGCATGGTACTGGTGAAATAATCTTAGTACTGATGAAATAATCTCACTGTAGAATATATCTATTATTTATTATTCACAAACTGTTAATCATTCACTAATTATTCTGTTAATAAACTAAATAGTCTATTATTTACTGTTAACTATACCTCCCACCCATTCTTTATTTTTAATTAAATGAGTTTGGGTGAATCTTTTTTTGCGTGTGTGAGCAAACAGTCATAGCTATAAAATGGAAGTTCAGTCAATGACATGTATCACCTACTCTGACTCCAAGATTCCATTTACTAGATGTTCATCTCAGTTTCAAAAAGTCTTCTTTTTTCAAATATGTATATCGGTTCTGAGGTACTTCATTTGATAAGTAATAGTTTTTTGTTTGGTCTATAATGTGTTCACAATAATGTGTCTACTAACTTTAAAGTAACATAATGGGAAAAGAGGTGAGTGGAAGGTGTTGCCTATTTCCAAAAGAAAAGGAGAAAAAAGCAGATAAGCATTATTCTAGGAAATACTGATATTTTCAATAAGATAGGGAAGAAGAATGGCCACTGAAATACAATAATTCTGCAAAAATAAATGCTCATTTCCTGGCCTCTGCAACTTTACCCACTTTAGCTTTGAAAGTAAAAGTTCACTGACACTGTAAGAACAATTTCACCATCTCTTAGTATGTCCTGGATAGGCTTTAAAGGTTTTATGCTTTAGGGTTCTCCGCAACAATTGCACTGTTCATCACCTCCAGGGCATCAGCACAAACTAAACCTGAAGTTTCTTCTTTTTCTTTTTCAAATCCAATTACACAAGAAAATGAAATTAAAAATAAACCATTGTGCAAAATTATTTAACATTTATATCTTTTTCACATTATGGTTTTAAAGTCAGAGATTGCAAGGGACAGTTAGGAGTGTTTGTATGTGTATCTTTATTTCTATTTAAATGTTAGAATTTCTTATGGTTTATGGTAGGTCTCTGAGGCTACAGAACTATAAAGCTTAATTGATTCTTTTTAAATTTTATCAAGTAGATTTATGTTCTAGTTAAAGTTATAAATCATAAATTGTGATGGCTCTAATTGGTACAAATGTGTCATTTTTCTTGCTGCCAAGAAAGAGATGTGAAAATCAAATTATTTTGATACATATTTTGCAAATGGTGGTGGTGATCTTAAGGGCATAGTGAAAGAAGAAATTTAGGATTTTGGAAGAAGAACAATTTTCTTTTTTTATTAATTAAGAAAGTTAGGTTTAAGTAGGAAAAAAAAATCTAAAGACAAATAGAACTGTTATGATGTGATCCCCAAAAGCACAGGCAACACAATTGAAAACTGACAAATAGGGTTACATCAAGTGATAAAACTTCAACACAGCAAGGGAAGCAATCAACAGAGTGAATAGGTATGGAAGAAGATATTTGCGAACCATATATCTCATAAGGGGTTTATAAACAAAACATCTAAGGAACTCAAACAACTCAGTACGGTAAAAAACAAGCAATTTGAATTGGCTTTTTTTTTTTCAAAATAAGACATGAAAAGGCCAACAGGTATATGGAAAATTGCTCAACATCACTAATAGTCAGTGAAATGCAAAACAAAGCCACAATGAGATACCACCTCACACCTGCTAGGATGACTATTATCAAAAAAAGTAAAAAGAGAGAAAGAAAAAAAAGAAAGATAGCCAGTGCTGTTGAGAATGTGAAGTAAAATAACCCTCGAACATTGTTGGTGGAAATATGAATTGTTACAGCCACTATAGAAAACAGTAAGGTGATTCCACAAACAATTAATAGAACTGCCATATGATTAAGCAATTGTATTTCTGAGTATATATCCAAAGGAAACAAAATCAGTATCCCAAAGACATAGTTACCCTCCTATGTTCATTGCAGCATTATTCAAAACAGTCAACATATGGAATCAACCCAAGTGTCCACCAACAAATAAATGGGTAAAAAAAATGTAGTATGTGATAGAATACTATTTAGCCTGAAAAAAAGAAGAATAACCTGTCATTTTCGACAACATAGATGAACTTGGATGACAGTATGTTAGGTGAAGTAAGACAGGCACAGAAATACTGCATGATCTCACTTGTATGCAGAACTTAAAAATTTGAACTCGATGAAACAAAGTAGAATGGTGGTTACCATGGACTGGCTGGTAGGGGTGGAGAAAGGGTTATAGCGATGTTTATCAAAGGATACAAAATTTCACATAGATAGAAGGAATAAATTTGAAAGAGCTACTTTACAAGATGATAGCTGTAGTTAATGACAGTGTGCTGTGTTTTTGAAAATATCTAAGAGAGTAGATTTTAAGTGTTTTCACCACAAAAAAATGATAAGGATATGAAGAATACATATGTAATTTAGCCATTCTGCAATGTACACATATTTTAAAACATCATGTTTTACATGGTAAATGTATATAATTTTATCAATTTAAGGAAGTTAGTAAAAAAGAAGTTAGTAATAAAGGAACTACTAGCTCACATGGCAACATAATCATTTCCCCCTTATCCAATGTCTATAACTTCAGTGTAATCCTCAACTACTGGTTTAGGTGAATATTTAAAAGCAATTGCATTCATTCTTTACATTACTTCTAATCTCTCTTCATTAATTAAGAAACCAAGTTATAAGACATCTAGAGTTTGATAGGGTTTATCCTATATTTTAAAAAAATTATAGGCTTTCTGGCACTTGCTACTTAACCATACAAAGAGAGCTCCAAAAAGTTCTATATTTTATAAAGAATGAATACTACTTTCTTTTCCTGACTGGCATAGCAAAGTGTAGATAAAATCAATTGTTAGGAGATTTTCTCCTGATCACTGTAGCAAAGTGGTCCCTGTAATAGTTTTCTATTGCTACATTTATTAAGAAATTATATACTTTTCATCTTTAAATCTGTAATGTGTTGAGTTATATTAATAGATAATTACATGATCCATACATTTCTGATGAGTCTAATTGATGACATTACAGTTGTATGCATTATTGGAAACATTTGGATATGTTTTGTAAATATTTTATTTTGATCATTACATGACGATTATAAATGAAATTTGTTTATGATTTTCAATTCTCACATTGACCTCTGATTTTTATTTTTAAGGTTATAAATGCATCATGTAATGAGTTATGTAGTAATCCTTCATTTTATCTTCTGGAGAACACTTTATAAGAGATTTTTTTTTTTTTTTTTTTTTTTAGTAAATTTATCTCAGCATGACATCATAAGACATCATCTTTTTTTCATACAGTAATAATGAATACATGGTATTTTTATTGTCATATGTGTGTATGTTCTATGTATGAAGGAAGCAGTCAGCAAACATTCAATAGGCCATGTTGGTTAAAATGGAATTGACATGTACAATTCAAATAAGAGTGTTTCGTATATCATAAAAGAGAACAAAACATTTTTTAACTAATCTCAGTCAAACTACTTTATTGTCTTCTGGGATAATGGGTTTATATTTGAAGGTATAGAAGGCATATAATAAGAAAAAAATACAGAAAAAGTCTATTTTAGCTAGCTCACATGGTAACATAAATCATTTATCCTTTACCCCATAACTTCAGTGTACTCCTCAACTAAGCCAGAAATTCTATTTCCATGATAATTTTTCTCAAGCATGTTTTTCACAAAAGTATTTAGTTAGATTTGTGTGAGTTAAATAACAATGAAGATTAAAAGTCTCTTTACCTTAAAAACTCGGTGTTTAATTCCTGCTAATAAAACTACTCAATCTACTTTTTAGCTTTTTCTTTATGGTCTTATGTCACATCTGTAAACTTTTTTTTAAGAACAATGTTTCTTGAAAAAGTCAATGTTCATTTTTCATAGAGATATAATTTTACTTAGCATAATTGGATTTAAAGGTATTAATTTAAGTAACCAAAGTAAATTGAAATTCTGTCTCCCTCGTCATTTCTTTTCTCAGAAAATGTGACCAAGAGAGGGAGGAATTCTATTTTCAGCATGCGTCCCTGAACTGCCTTCCGTAGGCTCTGTCCCCACTTGCAAAACACAATTATAATACTTAGAAACTATATTAACACCAATCTCACTAATTTCATTAGACTGAATTATTTTTATGCTTTTTGTTTGAATTGGGAATGCAGAATTTATACAAATATCTTCCTTTAGAAGTACTAAAAGCATAACTTATCTTATGTCTATATTCATAATCCAAGGGGTCACTTTAGATCTCAAGGGATGATCTAGTAATAAATGCTAGCAGGTAGTACTAACAGAGTTCTTCACATTTGTTTTATAATAACCGTAAAATAATCCTTCTTATATAGGCAGAATATGTCTGGAAAAGTAAAATATATATATATTTGTATATATATAATCCTTCCCATAGTTCTCTGAGATTCACTTTTCATTGCTATTTCTCATTTTGAAAAATTATTTTGGAATACAAGTAAAATAATTTATTTTTGAATCAGTAGAAAAAGGAATATACCACTAATATTCTTATTTAATTATATTCTAGTTTGAGAAAAAATCATTTTCTCATAAATTTGCCAACTGTTCTTTAGTTTACACTTTAGAATAGACATAAATAAAGAACATATAGAATTTAAGCTATTTTATTGAAATTAAATAATCATTCATTATATAATTATAGTCACATTGTGTGAGGTATAATTCATGATACATAAAATACTGTATAAATATAACTTTTTTTATTTTTTAATTTTGAAAATAACTCTAAGTTAAATGAAATGTTCCCTCTGAACTTTTCCAGTTCAGACTTGTCTTTTTGTCCCAAAGTTATGAAATTGTTACTTCTGTAAGCTTTTAATGATACGAAGTCATTAATTGCTAAATACTGTTGGAGCATAAAGTGATATCATACTTTATGGTCCTCAATTTGGCTTGGTGTCTCTCTTAATAACACTGTGGATGGTCCTAACTCTGTCAAAAGGTCTATTTTTCCTTTTCTATAGCACAGACAGTCTATCTTTGCAAATTTCTCAAATCTGAATGGAACACTGAAAGATACCTCTAAGCAGTGCCTTCACTTTTTTCTTTGCCAGAGCCAAAACATATCAGACTAGAGATCAGGTAATCTGGACAAATTAGAATACTATGTGAATTAAATATTTTTTTCTGTTTTATAATCTCCTCCTTACATCCTACATTCTGTTGCAAGATTGACCCTCATAACAATTTTACTCTATGATTTCCACACTGTGTACAAAAAACTCTGTTGGCTCTCTTTTGCCTAAAAGATAAGTTTTCCACATTGCTTTAACTTTTTGGAAAATAACTGTAACAAATACTGTTTATATAAATAAAATATGCCTATGACCATATGGCTATAATTTTATGGGTGCTGCTTATAATTCATGGCAAGATAGGCATGATCAATTGATTTTTTTACCACTACAGAAGTGTATCATCATGCAAGGGAGTGATTATGAGTTACCAGTGGGCTAAATTGAAACCAATTTAGTTCATATTTTTACAAATACAAATTATGTATCTTCATTAGAAATTAGTGACAAATATGTCTTACATTCAAATGAGTTACAACATCAAAGATAAGAATTATTAACTTGAGGGATAAATGTCATACTCAAATGCAATAGAATCCCTGCACAATTCATTCCATATTTACTTCTTTACCCTCATTTTCCAATATTTTTACTCTATAATGATCCTCACAACATATTTCTCTTTATTATACCCAGGAAATTTTGTTTGTAACATTTTCCTCTCTTCTTTTACTTTTCCAAGTTTTTTTTTTTTTAATTGTACTTTAGGTTCTGGGGTACATGTGCAGATCATGCAGGACTGTTGCATAGGTACATACATGGCAAGGTGGTTTGCTGCCTTCATCCCCCCATCACCTATATTTGGTATTTCTCCACGTTATCCCTCCTCACCCTCCGCACCCCTGCTATCCCACCCCTAACCCCCCCAAAAAGAGTTTTATCTCCTTTTACTTAATCCTTTATAGAAAGTATTTATCCTGGATCTGAATCCAAAATAATCTGATCACTCCCTTTGAAAGCAAGTAGGACTTACTATTTTGAAAATATATTAATTATATATGTAACATTTATATACAATGTATATGATTAACTAGATATGTTCCCACAAATTCTCAATGAACCACATTATATATAGATATAGTGTGTGTTTGTGTATGTGCATGTGTGTGTCTCTGTGTGTATATACATACTTTCACATGCCTACCTGTGAGGGGAGGGTGTGTATGCCCACAGGTAGGTATGTAAGAGGATATATATACACAGCATATATTTGTACTCCTGAATTCACGATAAAATACGTGTTCTATCAGTTGAGGTTATCTTGTTGTTTAACACACATGAAATTACCTCATTCTTCTCATAGGAAAATATTCTAACCAATATATCTGTTAATTCACAGGAACATACAATCTTGTGCTTTTACACTGCCTTCCCATGGATTCCAAATTTCTCACATGTATCACCCTTACTGTGACTAACTACTTCCAGTCTCTTCTCACTGTGCTACACAGACTTGGACATGCAGTTCACTCACTGCTCTCCATTCCTCTGAAATGAGAGAGAGAGAGAGAGAGAGAGAGATGGGGGAGTGGGTGATATTAAATAAAATATTTCAATAGGCCATTCTGTTTGTCCCAGACTTCAAAAATTTTTAAAGAAAATGAAGGATAGGACTCAATGGAGAACATAAGAAGTTAAGTTTTAGAACAGGCAGCCCTGTTCTTTATATTCTTCCATCATTCTACTACCAGGAATTGAACACTTCCCCTTGCAGGGTTTGACGTCACTACAGTATTGCCCGTCCCGTCCCTTTCTCTCTAGCCTTTCTTCTCCCTTCCTCCTCCTTTTTCTTCTATTTTAAAATTTTTCTTCTATTTTAAAATTTTTCTTTTTAAAATTTTTCTGTAGAGTGTTTCTTGGCCATCTCCTTGTTTTTTCTTACCACCTGGCATGGACTGGTACCCCCTAAATTAACATGTTGAAGTTATAACCCCAGTGTGACTCTACTTGGAGACAGGGCTTTAGTAGGTAAAGTTAAATGAGGTCCTAAGGGTTGGTGTGGGGGTGAGTAATCTGATAATTTGATAGGTTTGGAGGCCTTACAAGAAGAGAACTCTCTCTCTCTCTCTCTCTTTCTCTTTCTCTCTCTTTCCCTCCCTCTCTCTCTCCCTGAACACACTGAGGAAAGGTAAGGTGGGGGCAATGGAAGAAGGTGTCCCTACAAGCTACAAAGAGAACCTCACCAGGAGCCAAACTGATACCTTAATCTTTCATTTCCCAGTCTCCAGAACTGTGAGAAATAAATGTTTTTTGTTTATGCCATCCAGTGTATGGTATTTTGTTATGAAATCCCAGGCAGACTAATATCCATTTTGAAGCCCTTAAAATTCTAATTCCATAAAGATGTTCATATTATTCCTTAAACATAAATAATTTTCTCCTTAAGAATAGACTTTGCAACAGATGGTAGAAATAAATGTTATTTTTTCACCTTGTTTCACTGAAGTTCAACCTATGCTACAGGATTCAGCATTTTGTTTGGGTCCGTGATGCTTATTAGAATGCCCTGATCAGACTGGGAATGGAGAAGATGAATAATAGTGTACGTTAGAACTGGCTTGAGTACAGCCAGTAGCTCATTGTCAAAACTATGCATTTCAACAACTTAGAATTAATCAATGCAGTAAATCGTCACATTGTCTATTTTTTATTAACTACATTTTTTTTTGGAATTTTACTATCTTCATATATTTATACTTGCCATTTAGTAAAGTATTTTTTTTTTTAGCAAAATCACTTAGAGTGTTTCTATTGAAAATGGAATTATAATTATTTAGTTTTCATGGAGCTCTGACTAAATATTAACCATAAATTATTTATTTGGTCTCTCTCTTTCTCTGTTTTTGGTTGTTGTTATTGTTATATACAGATTGATTTGCTGTCCAAGAATAAAACTCATTCTCCTTAGCCATCAAGTTACTAATACTGAAGATTTTGGCAGTATTTTTTTTATCTTTTCAGGACAATTCAGACAGACTCATTTTATTTAAAAACAAAGTCCAGACCAGAATATGTCAAGCTTCATATGTCTTTCTAAAAATATGTGATAATATTTTTCAGTGATATCTATATTTCTTTGAGAAACTGTGTTTGTTTCTCAGTAAAAACACCAATTTTGATTTCAGTCTGAAAAATTGAGCTCAATTTACTTTGATAGTTTGGAAATAGTCCTGTTTTGCTATTTCATTTAAATTGTCAAATATATTATTATTATTATTATTATTATTATTAGAAGATTATAGAACATGAAAACTTAAGGCTCTTTTTCTTTCATGAAAAAAATATTAGTGGAAAGCAAGTAATTTCACTTTTAGGTTGAATTGAAAACAAAACTACAGTACCAATAGTTTTATTTTTAATTTTTATAGTCCTCTAAGAATTATTAACATTGAATCTGAGTTCAGTAAATTGTTGATTGGACACAATATCCTTCAATGGTAATTTAATGAAAGTTACTTGCCCAACCTGTGTGGCAGTAAACATACTATATTTTTGTATTTGAGAGCTTGAAAATACTGGCCATAAGGAAATTGTAAGGGCTTTAAATTAGGCTAATTATATCTTTTGTGTAATCATTATGGTTCCAGCAACTTGAGTAAGATGATTAACCTGTTTGAATCAAGCTGTCTAAATTTATAAAATGATGATAATTATACTTACTGAATGGAATTTTTCTGAGAATTAAATTTAAAAATCCCTAAATTGAGTGTGTTTGTCTAAAACATTTTACCTTTCAGGTATTCAAAACAGAATAAATATTATAGTAGCTATTATTATTTTTTTGATGATTATTGCCACACATGCAAATAAAAATAGTAATTTAAAATGCTAAATACAGGAATTCTAGATTCATTATTCTTTTTATATTTAACCTCTGTTAGTTCTTGGGAAATTAAAAATTAAAGTGGAAAAGTCATTGCTTAGAATACAGGATACTTAAAAGGCAGGTAACATTCTATCTTTGAAATTACCAAGCCTGACAACCTTGTCCTACTTCTAATCTCCATACATTCTCAAACAATAAATGAGTCAAAGTCCTTGGCCTGTCTTTGGCCATAAAATTCCCTTTTGTCTGTAAGTTCTTATCTTCTCAAAACACTACCTAATCTCGACTTATAGTACATTTTTGATGACATCTTTCTACTTCTTTCTACTTTTCCCAGTTTGTCACTATGTTAATTTGGGGAGGGGGGGACCAGTCCATGCCAGGTGTTGTTAAGGAAAAACAAGGAGATGGCCAAGAAACACTCTACAGAATAAATACAGAGAAATTTTAAATTAGAAGAAAAAGGAGAAGGAAAGGAAAAGAAAGACTAGAGATAAAGGAACAGGCAATACTGTAGTGACACCAAACCCTACAGGGGGAGGTGTTCAGTAGGCAATTCCTGATAGTGGAATGATGGAAGAATATAAAGAACAGCGCTGCCTTTTACTAAAAGGCAGTCCTTTGTTATCTAAATTACAGGAGAAATTATCTGCTTAATTGTATACAGAAAGGAAGGTGAGTTCTAAATATTATACGTGTTTGTACCTACAAAATGTATTTATTGTTCTAAAACATGAATAATAGAATGACTGAATAGAAATCTAGCAGCAATTTCGTTTTCACTGAAAACATTGTAAGAAAGACCTTCTTACTGTTGACTAGTGGTCAAACGCTGATTTGATTCTTTGTTACATGCTTAATTGTAATATTACTGTCTTTCCAGCTCCTCTGTCTTCTAAACTCTATATCTAGAATTTAAGGTTTATGTCAATCTCTTACTCAAATCGATCTTTATCCAAAATTGACTATTTTAATATCTTTTTTATATGACCTTGTTTTCTTTCTTATATTTTTAAAAATAGATATCATATTTTCTGGATATTTATGGTCAGCTTTGTGAGTCCAAGTTCACTAATCCAGTTTTTATCACTTTCTAGTGTGTGAGAATACAGAAAGTGCACAACTATTAAGGACCGGAGGGAGAAATCAGACATACCACATCTGCTCACATCCCTGGCAGATGTCACAGGAGTATATGTACCTGAAAACAGGTCTGGAAAATATTGTCCTATAGCTGGACAGGGAGGCACCCTGATTGATAAAGCACAATTACTACAAAAAATGAATGAGCAGATAGTATGTATGACCACCATCTTGTAATGCTTGAATGTTCATTCGTGTTGAACATTTTTAATTCAGATATCAGTTACGAATTACCTGTATTGGAATCCTAGCTCTAGCCATTAATAGCCGTATGAAACTTGGGAAAGTTATGTATCTTCTCTGTACCTATGTTTTATCATCTACAAAAACGGGAGGTAACAGCATAGACAATCCTTATAGGGTTATTATGATAAATAATTAATATATGTAAAAATGTTTTAAAAATCCTAAAATACCTCTCAGACACATGGTGGGGTGCTTTTGTATTGTTCTTGTTTCTTGAGACAGAGTCTCGCTCTAGAGTGAGTGTAAACATAACCTTTATGTGCACTGGGAAACCAAAAACTTCATGTAAGGAAACTTAGTTTTCTTATCTGGAAAATGTGAATTATACCAATACCTACATTACACGGTTATGAATTATGAGGTTTTAGTGAATTGCTGTATGTTTAAAATGTGTACAATTATACTGACACATATGCATCATGTAAGATTTATTGATATATTTATCATAGGTAAAATGCCTCTCACCTCTATCACAGCTTTATTGCTTCAGTTTTGGATTGTAATCTCCACCATTCTAGTTTTTTATGAATCCGATCTCATATATTTACTATAGTACAGAACTCCTAAAATGTACTTATCCTCTGATTGGAGTTTTTAAGTTATTTATTCTTTATTTTCTGTAGTTTCAGTTGTATGAGAGAGAGGTATACCTTATATGATTATGTTTTGTGTGTTAAGTTGAAAGTGATGTATATTTTTATGTTACACTAATAATAATTATGGAACTTATAATAAAAGCAACCACTTAGTAAGACATGCAATACAATGCCAATCTACTAAATATCATTATTATATTATTTAACAGTCATAAAAATTATATAGAAATAAACAAACCAATATTTACTCATTTGTTCATTTGTAAGCTATTTTGTGTACAGTTGTAATAGTCATGTACTGTTTCAGTTATAAATTACAGCACACTTAGCAACTTGAACACACAACTGTTATTTCAGTTTTTATGGGTCAGGAATTCTGACCTTTCTGTTCCAAGGGCTTCCCTGGGGATGCAATGAAAATTGTTGGTCAAAGCTGGGGTATCGATCAAAGGTGTGACTAAGGTAGGCTCACTAACAAAGTGGTTGGAAGGATTCGGTTTCTTTCAGGATGTTGGACTGAGGAGTTCAGTTTCTAGCTAGCTGCTGGGAAGAGGTCAATCTCAGTTGTTTGCAACATGGGTATCCCCAATATGACAAATTTATTTAATAAAGCCAGTAGCAGAGAGAGTCAGATAGTAAGAGGGAAATCAATATTATTATAATACTCCTATTATGTAACCCAGTAATTGTGCTCCATGGTGTTTACCCAAAGGAGTTGAAAATTTATTACAAGTATGTGCACACAGATGTTTATAGCAACTTTCTTCAGAATTGCCAAAACTTGGAAGCAACCAGGATGTCCTTTAGTCAGAAAATAGACAAATAAAGTATATTATTCAATGCTACAAAGAAGTACATTACCAGACCATGAAAAACATATAGAAACCTTAAACGCATACTAATAAATGAAGACATCAATCTGAAAAGACAACAAACTGTATTATTTCACTGTATGATTTCAAATACATGAAATTCTAGAAAAGGTGAAAATGTGAACATAGTGAATAGTTTACCAGGATTCAGGGTAGGGGAAAAGAGATGAATAGGTAGACCACAGAGGATTTTTAGGGTAGCAAATATGCTGGTTATGATACTATAATAGTGGATACATATCATTGTACAATTTTTAAAAATGTGGAATGTACAACACCCAGAGTGAACTCTAATATACACTATGGACTTCAGGTGATTATGTGTCAAGGTAGGTTCATCGGTGGTAACAAATGTGTTCTCCAGTGGCACATTACTTTTGTTTCTTCTTTCCTGTGAGACAAATATAAGATTCAAGGGTTTAAATAAGCAAATCCCTCAATTTATGGGCAGGCAAAACCGCAAATAGGATGGCAATATTCAGCTTCCTTTAGATCTCACTCACTATTTTAATTAAATAGTTATGACTACAAAGAATATTTAATTTGACTGGGAAGAAAATACATTAATAAAAGATCTTAGGACTGAGCATTTCCATTGCATGCTCTGATTTGTCTCATTGATGAAGTACATTTCTGGCACAATTTTTACACATAAGTTGGTTTATAAAACATTTTATCCTAAATGCTTTTGAGATCATTCCCTTCAGGGGTTCAGAAGAAAGTATTTATTTAGAAGTAAGCACTGATTTTAATGTAGTAACTATTTGTGGTTAGCTTGCCTTTTAAATTCTGCCTACACAATTTATTTAAAAACATTTACTAGTGCCCTTTCTTTAGGCATTAAACTTTGTAAGGTTTTTTTCCCCTTTTGACCTGCCTTGCAATTCAGAAAAATTATTTTGAAATAATTATACCAACAGAACTTAGTGATTGGTACATCAGCAGACTTGTACATCTTGGGAGCACAATCAGCAAATTACAAGGGCATTTAATGAAGAACAGGTCATTTAGGATAGTTCAACTCCTGAACCTGCAAGCAAAACCATTAACAAAGTACTATTTTCCTAATGTCCTTGAGTTTACCAGAGCAAAGTCTACTCAAGTATTTTACACAAAGAGCTCTTTTCATAAGAAATTGGGTCAAACTATTAAATTCACCTCTATTTGATGTAAAATAAAACTGCTTATTGCAGATCTAACGAAACACTCAGTGTCCTATTAGGTTGCCTTCAAAGAATGTCCTAGATAACCTTAAAGTAATTTAAAGCACAAGCTAACTTCAATCCTTCTTGTCTATTATAGGTCTCAAGCACATTAGAATACATTTAAAAATGCAGTCTTGCAAAAACATAGTCGTTTCTCGCTGATTATATGCTTCTTTTCTTTCGGTCACCTATGCTTTAACTTCTCTGTATTTTGCATATGGCCAAAAGTGATCAGCCTAATTAGAGGAAAAATTGTAAAAACTAGGTTAATTAATACTAAATTGATGAGACTTTGAAAAATATATAGGTATGTATAAAGCACTGCTTTTTCTGTAATATAAACTCAACTCAGTCCTATCTCCTTTTTCCTCCACTTACTCCTCAGTATCACTAGTAACTAATTTTATATAGAACTGGGTGTTTTTCTTTCATTTTCTGAAATGATAGAAGAACACAACTTTCACCCCTACTTTGTATGTAAATTCTGGTGAATAATATAAAAATGCTTCTCTAATTATCAGATTATTTATAACACTTTTGCACCATCAAACAATGTTACTTAAGAACATATGTTATCAGATACACTGGGCTCTACATTTCTTTGTCTGTAAGATAGACAAAGATACATTAAAGTACCTGAAAGATTTTATGCTGTTCTGTAGTAAAGCAGCAACAAGAGGCTCTTACATACTTTGGAGAATTGCCTGAAAATTATTATATTCCTATTAAAATATATGACATCATAACAGTGAGAAGGTTTTGCAGCATGACAAAAGATCTTTAAATGTATTGGCTTAAACAACACCACTTTTTTTTCCACTCTGAATCTGCATAGTTTTTCTCCTCTTGGTCAAGCTTAGCTGCTTTCAGTTGGGCTCACTTACGGGTCTCTTTTAAGTGTGCCAGAATATGCCGCCCCAAAATATGTCACTTTGACATAAGAATTACTTCTAATGGCACTTTAAAAATAGCTGATACAAGAAAGACATCTTATTCTTCTCCTTTTCTTCCTGAAACAGAAGATTGAAAATCCTATGTGAAAGATGCCCTCCCTATATAGGGAGGATAAATATAATTATTCAAATGGTAGTCATAGCTGAGACAATTCTGTATACACAGACCCGGTTAAAATAATTCTTATCTTCCGTTAGCTTCCACACATAATTTAGTTACTTTTTCACCATAACCTCTCTCTGTAAGTTTTGTCCTTTCTTTGGGTATTCACTTTCTTATGCGGGCTCCTATGTCACAAAAAACTTAAATGTGTATGTTTTTTTCTCCTTTTAGTCAATTTAATCAATTTATTCTCATGCCCAGCCAGGGACCCTAAGAGGGTAGAGGCAAACTTTTGCCTCCTCTACACGTACAGTTAGCAGATTGGCTATGGCGTGGGCTACACTGGATGGCCTCATTTATATGGTATATATCTGCTGTTTTTGGCTGAGACAATGAATGCCATATCATTCCTCACCCAGGGGACTCACCCAGCCTTGACTTATTCACATGGCAGATGTAGTCAAACAGCATTGAGAGTGCAGGCCCTGAGATCTACAAACTTTTAGTTTTGCCTGTGTGAGAGAGGCTAATTTCCTATTTGCTGAAGCAAATGACAAGGCTATCTCAAACGTAAGGAGTAATGAACTCTCTATATTTGTGTAAAATGAGCTAAAAAGACTCATGACAAAAATTTGATGTATGAAATGGAAGAAATTGTGACCATGTTTTTAGTCTGCTAAAACAACACACTATATTCATTTTTTATTTTAAAATAAAAATCAATTGTTATTAAATTAAATAAATTAAATAAGAGTTAAAATTGTAATTGAAATTGTGATTCAGATCTCATAATCAAATATTATAATTAAAATTATGTTATTTATTTTGTATCTACATTTATAAAAATTCATTCTATTGTTTAATAAATTACAGGGGCTTTATTTAAGGTTAATGTAATGTTTATTTTACAATCTGAACCTATTCATTGTACTTAGATTTTTCTTTTTGGACTTTAATTTAAGGGAACCATATGCTTGATTAAACGTAAATGAAAGTAAGATAAATATTTAATTTGGATTTTATTTTTATAGTATTGATCATTATTCTATATGAACTGATTTTGGAGCTATATCTGTTAAGACAGGCATTCTAATTCTTTCCCATATTTTTCTCTTGTTTTGTCCTAACATTGTTTTCCACTAGAATTTAGTTTGGGGATTGAGGTAAACTGTATGTTTCTCAAGTTTTTATTTTCCTTTCTTAAGAGATCCATATTCAATTAATACACTAATCTCAGGTTTTTCCATGTGACTTGTGATTTCTAACCCTACAGGAGGACTAAATTTTGCTTCCTATTTTTTGTTATAATCAGTCATATGACTTGTTTTGGTAACAAAATCTGAGCAAATGTAACATGTGCCACTTTTTAGGAGAAATTTTGAAATCCCTCTTGTGACTCCATCTTAGCTCTTGGCTTTCTTTCTGCGTAAGTCTAGGTATGTCCCAGATAACATGCCCTTCAGATAGGGACTTATTTTGAAGGAGTTGAATAGATCCAAAACTTATCCTCAATATACATGTAAAATAATACAGAAATAAATATCTTTCTTGTAAGTCACAAAGATTTTTTTTTCACTATTACATAACTTATCCTGTGTCCCAGCAGCTCCAGCCATGGCTGAAAAGGGTCAATGTAGAGCTCCAGCCATGGCTTCAGAGGTGCAAGCCCCAAGCCTTGGCAGCTTCCACATGAGGTTGAAACTGTGGTTTAGCAGAAGTCAAGAATTGGTGTTTGGGAACCTCCTCCTACATTTCAGATGTATGGAAGTGCCTGGGTGCCCAGATAGAAGTTTGCTGAAGGGTCGGGGTTCTCATGGAGAACCTCTGCTACAGCAGTGCAGAAGGGAAATGTGAGGTCGGAGCGCCCACAGAGAGTGCCTACTGGGGCGCCACCTAGTGGAACTATGAGAAGAGGGCAACTGTCCTCCAGACCCCAGAATGATAGATCTTCCTACAGCTTGCACCTTGTGCCTAGAAAAGCTGCAGACAATGCCAGTCCATTAAAGCAGCCAGGAGAGAGGCTGTACCCCGCAAAGCCACAGAGGTGGAGCTACCGAAGATCATGGGAATCCACCTCTTGCATCAGCATAACCTGGATGTGAGACCTAGGGTCAAAGGAGATCGTTTTGGAGCTTTAAAATGTCGCTCTCCGCTGGGTTTTGGGACTTGCATGGACCCTGTAATCTTTTGGTTTTGGCAAATTTCTCCCATTTGGAAGAGTTGTATTTACCCAATACCTGTACCTCCATTGTACCTAGGAAGTAAGGAACTTACTTTTGATTTTACAGGCTCATAGGCAAAAGGGACTACCCTTGTCTCAGATGAGACTTTGAACTGGGGCCCTTTGTGTTAATGCTGAAATGAGTGAAGACTTTAGGGAACTGCTGAAAGGGCATTAGTGGTTTTGAAGTGTAAGGACATGAGAATTGGAGGGGCCAGGGGTAGAATGATATGGTTTGTCTCTCTGTCCTCACCCAAATCTCATCTTGAATTGTACTCCCGTAATTCCCATGTGTTGTGGGAGGGACTTGGTGGGACATAATTTGAATCATAGGGGTGGTTTCCCCATACTGTTTTTGTGATAGTGAATAAGTCTGAAGAGATCTAATAGATTTATCAGGGGTTTCCGCTTTTGCATCTTTCTCATTTTCTCTTGCCAACTCTATGTGAGAAGTGTCTTTCGCCTCCCACCATGATTCTGAGGCCTCCTCAGCCATGCGGAACTATAAATTCAATTAAACCTCTTTTTCTTCCCAGTCTCAGGTATGTCTTTATCAGCAGCATGAAAATAAACTAATACAACCTCTTACAATTGTTCAATCACAGCAGTTACAAACTTTGCTTTATGTTATTTTTTGGCCGGAGACACATTTTATTTCATTTCCATCATGTCTCTCTTGTGGCTTAAAAAGTGAATTAGTTTCAGATATAATAAGAATGACAACGTTTAAATACGAATTTAGATGTCCTATTTCTCTTAAATATAATGAGATGAATTGTTAATGCTGGTACCACCTTCCCACATGGCAAGAATTAGCTGGAAGTCAGTGGTGGCTTTCTCTTAAGATAAGATATAACTTTTCCCGAAGGTCACAGTCTCCACCATTCTGCACTTATTCTCAGCCTCCTTAATCTGTGAATCCATCAATCATTTGAGCTTTTCTCTCTTTTTTACTTTCTGAAGAAGCAAACAGCGTGCTACATATTTTATAAGGCAGTGAAAAAGCAAATAATAGTAAAAGCCTTGGTATTGGTTTGATGTGCTTTTCTTTAACTGGGTTAAATTGTTAACTAAAGGATGTTTACATAAGCTAAGATAAAGCCAGAAAATAAAATTGTGATGTTTTTATGCCAAATGTGATATTCTTTGCAGTTATAATAGTGCTTCTGGTAAAGACATACCTGAGACTGGGCAATTAAAAAAAAAAAAAAGAGGTTTAATGTACTTACACTTCCACGTGGCTGGGGAGGCCCCACAATCATGGTGGAAGACAAGGAGGAGCAAGTCACATCTTACATGTATGACAGCAGGCAAAGAGAGAGCTTGTGCAGGGAAACTCCTGTTTTAAAAACCATCAGATCTTATCAGACTCATTCACTATCAGGAGAGCAGAACAGGAAAGACTTGCCCCATAATTCAATCATGTCCCACCTGGTTCCTCCCATGACATGTGGAAATTGTGGGAGTTACAATTTAAGATGAGATTTGGGTGGGGACACAGCCAAACCATATCATATGATATAGAAAATTAGTTCATAGCACTTTAATTCTGCATTTATTCATTCAAATTATTTATTCATTTATTTTAATAAAACATTTATAAGCTAAAACAATAAGTACCTGTGAAGTATTCCTTCATTAATACATTTTCAACCATTCTAAAGTGAATACACACTTAAACCTATGGCTTATATGTTGGGAAGAGTTTCTTTTCATTATTCCATTTTCTTGAATTTATCTCTTACAACCCTATTTTTTCTCTAAAGCTTACTATAATTAACATTATATTTTTAAATGTCTAGATATACTATCCCTAGGTATACACACATATGTGCACACACATAAATGTGCACACAGACACACATGCCATAATGGCATTTTCAAATAGTGGCTTCTATAAAATTTGAGATGATGTAGGTGGTCTTGAGTTGAGATGATTTATGAATACCCCAAATGACTCTGAAATTCAAACCAAATCTAGTGTTATTGTCTGATTTATGTACGTTTATTTATTAAGATGTATCCCAACCCTATCTGTAGAATTAAACTGCTGCTGCCTACTTCCACCAGTAGAATACATCTCTCTTCCCTGGCTGATTTCCTTTGACAAAGAAACCAGTTTTGTTTAAATAAATAAATCCCTATGAACCTCCTCAAATAGAGCCCTCAGCTCTTTCAAGGAATCTGCAATGGGGTTTAAATAACACCTGCCCTTTCACATTTTTGGAATCAGAGTCTAAATACACCTTTCTTCTTGCAATCAAAGTGATCATCTTTCTGGCACCTCTCACCATCTATTCAGCTAAGACTTCATAGCACATCAGGATCTACTTAAGTTTTGTGATATATGCATTGTAAATAATTATTTGATGACTAATCAGTAAAACTATAAAGATTTGGAAAAAATAGAAATATTTATGATGGTAATTATATTAATCTTGATAATAAAATAATCTCTGGATAATTTTTCATTGTTTAAAAAATTATAGTGATCTGGGGAGAGTGGCTATAGTAACATGGTAAAGTTTCTTTCTTTGTGTGAAAGATCCCCAAATTTGCACTCAAATAAATGAATTTGTATTTTATTACTACAAATATTGATGTTGGAGAAGATGCATGGAATTTTTGTTCTATATTTGAGATAATAAAACAAACATAATGCCCATAATTACCAAGTTATTTTAAATATCATTGCCCAAGTATATCTAATCACAATAAGATGTAGCTATTTAACAAAGAATTTAAAGAATAGTTTTTATTACTTTTCTAGTTAAGATATTTCAAAATTTAGTAAGCAGGTAGCATCATGTAAATTAAAACACTATACACAACATGCAATGAATATATGCTTAAAACAAAAGTACAAATATGATTTTGTCAGAATATGAGTTAATTTTAAAATTTACATAATGAACTGAATACTTAAATTTATTCATAGACACATACACAGTGACTTATTATTTAGCAACTGACCTTAGAGACACTTTGCTAAAAGATATCATTGTTAATTAGAATGCTAAACTGACTTCCAAGAAATGAAATTTTTATTTAAGATTTATGGCATCTAAAGTGATAAGAAAATTATCTATTCACATGATACTAGGAAAAGCATTGTTTTCATTAAAAATTGCTTTCATGACTCAAATGGAAGCATAATAATTCATTCAGTTACCTTTGCATACTTACGTAGAACTGATTTCCATAAATATTTGTCTTTTCTTTTTTCATGAATATTAGCAACTTTATTAAGATATTATTGACATGCAATATATTACAAATATTTAAATTGTGCAACTTGATCATTTCTGACACTGTTGAACATCATAATAATATACACCAATCAAGATACCAAACATATACATCCCTCAAGTGTTTCTTGTGCTCCTTTGTAATTTATTCATACATAGCAATCTGGAAAGAAAATTGTATTTTCAAAATAATGCATTTATATGCATATAATATATATATGAAGGGATAATACTTACATGTAAATAAAGATAATATCAGGGGTGGGAATGATATTATAGGCAAGTTATAATTTTTTTATTTTTTTCTATTTACATATGCTATTTTTTAATCAAATAATTTTTTAAATTTCAGATTTAGAGGGTAAACGTGCAGGTTTGTTACATGGATATATTAGATGATGCTGAGGTTTGAGCTTTGAATTGTCCCTACACCTAAGTAGTAGACAAAGTACCCAATTGGTAGGTTTTAACCCTTCCACCTTCCCCACTCTCTTCCCTTTTGGGATCCCCAGTGTCTAATGTTTTCATCTTTTTGTCCCTGTGTATCTAATATTTAGATCCTATTTATTTTTTGTTAAATTTATGCACCATACAGTTCATTATATTGTTTAAGTTATCTGAAAAAGTATAAGACTGTAAGAATATTTTTAGAATCTAGAATAGAAAACATTCCAAAAGATAAGTTTATCAGATTGTTTAACAGTCAGCAAAAGTCTTTAATTTCCAGTAATGGCAGTAGTGCTTATGCTGGAACAGAATTATTAGCTAATAAGCTGATAAGAACCAGGAGTTCAGACTGACTTTTAATATTTAGTGAGAAATAATATGTTATTCAAAAAATTCATGTAATTTATTTAAACAACTTTATGTATCTCAGGATTATTTCAGTTTTGAAATATTCATGATAGAGCATAGAAATTCCATAAATGAGAGTACTGTATTGTACATTATTATGCATTTATTATTTGAAATAAGGATGCCAAGTCATTACTAATATGAACATTGAAAAGTAGAACAATTGTTAGTATGCTAGAATTATTCAAAAAATTATAGCATAAAGGGAAAATTTCACCAAAATTCCCAGAAGACATAAAGATATCTTTCCTAAAAACTGTAAGAATAAAAGTTTCTTCAAATAAAGACAATTTAAGTACTACTTTTTAAGACTTTTAGCAAATTTAGTTCTTTTTCTAAAGGCCATCAGTTGCTCCTATTTTGTGAATTACCTTGCAGTTCCCTTGTTTGTTCCAGGCTGTTAAACTCTGAGGCATGTTCTGAGCCTGCATTCTTGACTGTGGCCTCAGTAATTCATTTGTCTCTGTAACTCACTTGGAAGTCTCTGTAACTTATTGGGAATTTGGATCTTCATTCAGAAGGCTCTCATGTCTACCTGTTAGTTAAATTTATATGCCTTTTCTCCTGTTTTAAAACAAGGCAGTTAAAGTAATGCCATTTGATGAGGAAGTATGATCATGCGCACAGGAAAAAAAAAGTAGTCCACCAAGCTATACAATTTATTTTTAGTGTGTGCTTACTGTAACATTGGGGAAAATAGGGGGAAAAAGCAACCAGAAACAAAAGGTAATGGTACAATAAAGAAACAAACAAAAAATGAGGGAATTACAGACACAATTATATAGTGAAAAGTGTGTCCTCAGAAAAAGTATTGAAATAAAATTTTTTAAATAGAATGACATCTGTTTATTTAGATAGTTTTTATTATTGTAATCTATATTTTATAATTTTGTTATTTTTTATTATAAATTTCAAAAAAAGAGACAAAAGAAATACAGAGTAGCTCTCAAATTATTTCTATGTACCAGCAATATACAATTGAAAGATAAAATTTAAAAAATTTAATGCTGTACAATACGGCATACTTAGAAATAAACCCGACTAAAAGACTGTAAAAATTATTTTCTAAAAGTAGGAATAATGGGAAGTATTTTCTTATTATGGCTCTTATAGGGTTATTATTATAATTGAACTTAATGTATTCACTAATTTATTTTTTATATTGCAGACAAGTTTTAGTCACCAGAAGTCCAGAGGTACAATTAAAAGTACCCCAAGGAAAATTTTCTGTATTTGTTATTTTAAAATGAAGGTAATTTTCTTTACTAAAGTAAACAACTGACTAGTATAATTTATTTAATTTTTAATGCCCACAAAGAGCTAAGTGTTATAGGATCTGGCTTCCTAGTTAAAGGAAGGGGTTATGTGTCACTAAGCATATTAAAGAGTGTTTAACATTAGCTCTCCAAACTTTTTAAGTTGTGTACATTAAATGTGTGCAACTTTGTATGTGCCTGTTATTCCTCCATAGTGCGTTTTCTAAATAAAAAGGGTTCTCAAGACATACTGAAAATACTCTTGCCTAATATTCAGTTACAAGTCTTATTTCTGTTGAAGTGTTTATGAATAGAGCATTAACGTCCTCAAGTCCCTGTTGATTTTGTTCTTTTTAAAAAGAAACATTATCAAACATTAAATAATAACATAAAACTGCTTTATCTAAAACTTTGAATTTTTTTTGTTCCTTCATTGTGTGAGAGATACAGATGCCAATTTTATAAGTTTGTGTTGATTCTATCTATACTAATAAGGACTATATTAGTAGTTGAAATTTAAAAGGCCTTGTAGAAAATAAAAACCATTATGATTTTAAGATTATCTTAGAATACTTAAATATTATTATTTTTAATATTTATTTATTTATTTGTTGAGAAAGGGGTTTGCTCTGTCACCCATGCTGGAGTGCAGTGGCACAGTCTTGGCTCACTGTGGCCTCAAACTCCTGAGCTCCAGTTATTTTCCCACCTCTACCTCATGAGTACAGGTTCACATGCCACTGGCTCAGATTTTTTCTGTTTCATTTGTAGAGATGGATTTTGCTATGTTGGCCAGGCTGTTCTAGAACTCCTGGCCTCAAGTGATCTGCTCATCTGGGCCTCCCAAAGTGCTGGGATTACAGGCTTGTGTCATGGCCCAGCTTTAATATTTCTCATACTCTCATGTAGGCAGGGGCTGCATCTTCCTCTGTAGTTCTGCCTACCATTTTGTATACTGAGCCTTAAGTACAATTTTTGGCACATTGCAAATACTTACGTAATTGATTATTGCATGCAGGCATGAATAGGTGGCCTATTTTTGTAAAATATAACACTTGAAGAACTGCACCACTAAACCTGCAATTTCTTTCTATTTAATAAATGATTATCCCACAAAGTTTCATTCTTAAATGAAATTTATGGAGAAAGAGAAATTGGAATGTGAAATTTCATTACAAGCAAACTTTAAAAAAGACATTCATTGACAGAAACTATATGCATTAGGTTCAATCCTAGGAAGAATAAAAAACGTGTTTTTTTTTTGTTTGTTTGTTTTTTTGCTTTTATTTGAAAGGAAGAACTCTATCCAGTGAATTTATTTTCTAAAAAATAAATTAACACACCTCTACACAAGTAAACCAGAAAATCTGGAAGAAATGGATAAATTCCTGGACACATACACCCTCCTAAGCCTAAACCAGGAAGAAGTTGAATCCCTGAATAAACCAATAACAAGTTTTGAAATTGAGGCAGTAATTAATAGCCTACCAACCAAAAACAGCCCAGGTCCAGATAGATTCACAGCCATATTCTACCAGAGGTACAAAGAGAAGCTGGTAGCATTCCTTCTGAAACTATTCCAAACAATAGAAAAAGAGGTACTCCTCCTATCTCATTTCACAAGGCTAGCATCATCCTAATAGCAAAACCTGGCAGAGACACAACAAAAAAAGAAAATTTCAGGCCAATATCCCTCATGAAAATCGATGTGAAAATACTCAGTAAAATACTGGGAAACCAAATCCAGCAGCACATCAAAAAGCTTATCAAGGGCCAGGCACAGTGGCTCACCTCTGCAATCCTAGCACTTTGGGAGGCTGAGGCAGGCAAATCACAAGGTAAGGAGATTGAGACCATTCTGGCCAACATGGTGAAACCTTGTCTCTACTAAAATACAAAAAAATTAGCCTGTAGTTCCAGCACTCAGGAGGCTGAGGCAGGGAATTGCTTGAACTCAGGAGGTGGAGGTTGCAGTGAGCCAAGACGTGCCGCTGCACTCCAGCCTGGGGAGAGAGCAAGACTCTGTCTCAAAAAAAAAAAAAACTATCCACCACAATCAAGTCGACTTCATCCCTGAGATGCAAGACTGATTCAACATATGCAAATAAATAAACATAATCCATCACATAAACAGAACCAATGAGGAAAACCATGACTATCTCCATAGATGTAGAAAAGGCCTTCAATAAAATTCAACATCTCTTGATGCTAAAAACTCTCCATAAACTAGATACTGGTGGAACATATTTCAAAATAATAAGAGCTATTTATGACAAACCCACAGCCAATATCATACTAAATGGGCAAAAGCTACAAGCATTCCATTTGAAAACCAGCACAAGACAAAGATGCCGTCTCTCACCACTCCTATTCAACATAGTATTGGAAAATTCTGGCCAGGGCAATCAGGCAAGAAAAAGAAATAAAGAGTATTCCAATAGGAAGAGAGGAAATCAAATTATTTCTGTTTGCAGATAACCTGATTGCGTATTTAGAAAAACCCATCCTCTCAGCCCAAAATTTCCTTAACCTGATAAGCAACTTCAGCAAAGTCTCAGGATACAAAATCAATGTGCAAAAGTCACAAGAATTCCTATACACAAATAATAGACAAACAGAGAGCCAAATCACAAGTGAACTCACATCCACAATTGCTACAAAGAAAATAAAATAGGAATACAACTTACAATAAAATAAATTAGGAATACAATTTACAAGGGATGTGAAGGACCTCTTCAAGGAGAACTACAAACCACTGCTCAAGAAAATAAGAGAAGACACAAACAAGTGGAAAAACATTCCATGCTCATGGATAGAAAGAATCAATATCATGAAAACAGCAATATTGCCCAAAGGAATTGATAGATTCAACGCTATTCTCATCAAGCTACCATTGACTTTCTTCACAGAATTAGAAAAAAAAAAAAAAAAAACTGCTTTAAATTTCATATGGAACCAAAAGAGAGCCTATATAGCCAAGACAATCCTAAGTGAAAAGAACACAGCTGGAGGTATCATGATACATGACTTCAACTATACTACAAGGCTACAGTAACCAAAACGCCATGGTACTGGTACCAAAACAGATATATAAACCAGTGGAACAGAACAGAGGCTTCAGAAGTGACACCACACATCCACAACCATCTGTTCTTTGACAAACCTGACAAAAACAAGCAAAGGAGAAAGGATTCCCTATTTTATACATGGTATTGGAACAACTGACTAGCCATATGCAGAAAACTGAAACTGGATCCCTTTCTTACACCTTATACAAAAATTAACTCAAGATAGATTAAAGACTTAAATGAAAGACCTAAAACCATAAAAACACTAGAAGAAAACCTAGGAAATACCATTCAGGATATAGTCATGTGCAAAGACTTCATAATAAAACACCAAAAGCAATTGCAACAAAAGCCAAAATTGACAAATGGGATCTAATTAAACTTAAGAGCTTCTGCACAGCAAAATAAACTATCATCAGAGTAAACAGGCAATCTACAGAATGGGAGAAAATTTTTCCAATCTATCCATGTAACAAAGGGCTAGTATCCAGAATCTACAAGGAACTTTAACAAATTTACAAGAAAAAAAAATCCCATCAGAAAGTGGGCAAATGATATGAATAGACACTTTTCAAAAGAAGATATTTATGCAGTCAGAAAACATATGAGAAAAAGCTCATCATCACTGGTCATTAGAGAAATGCAAGTGAAAACCACAATGAGATACTATCTCACACCAATCAGAATGGCAATCATTAGAAAGTCAGGAAACAGCATCTGCTGGAGAGGATGTAGAAATAGAAACACATTTACACTGTTGGTTGTAGTGTAAATTAGTTCTACCATTGTGGAAGACGGTATGGCAATTCCTCAGGGTTCTAGAACTAGAAATACCATTTGTCTCAGCAATACCATTACTGAGTATATTCCCAAAGGATTAAAAATCATTCTACTATAAATACACATGTACATGTATGTTTATTGCAGTGCTAGTCACAACAGCAAAGATTTAGAACCAACCCAAATGCACATCGATGTTAGACTAGATAAAGAAAATGTAGCACATGTACACAATGGAATACTATTCAGTCATAAAAAAGGATGAGTTCCTCAGGAGGCTGAGGCAGGAGAATTGCTTGAACCTAGGAGGCGGAGGTTGCAGTGAGCCGAGATCACACCACTGCACCACTCCAGCCTGGCGCCTGGTGACAAAATGAGATTCTGTCTCAAAAAAACAAAAAAAGATGAGTTCCTGTCCTTTGCAGGAACATGGATGAAGCTGGAATCCATCATTCTCAGCAAACTAACACAAGAACAGAAAACCAAACACCAAATGTTCTCACTCATAAGTGAAAGTTGAACAATGAGAACATATGGGCACAGTAAGGGGAACACACTGGGGCTTGTCAGAGGTAGGGGGCAAGGGGAGTGATAGCATTAAGAAAAAAACATATAGATGATGGGATGATGGGTGCAGCAAACCACCACGGCACATATATACCTATGTAACAAGTCTGTATGTTCTGGACATGTATTACTAAACTTAAAGAATAATAATTTTTAAAAAATCCATTCACTCAATGATTCAGAAAATGGTGTTTTTTTTATTTTTTTTTTTTAAGCACCTCATGTAGATCAAACACAAGATCACTTAACAATCTCTGCAACTCTCAGGAGAATATATTTTTGCTATTTAACATGATAAACAAGGCATGGCACATTTTCTAAGTAACTGCTTAAAATATGCAATCAATATTTGTAACTCTTTGTAATATAATAAATGACTAATTAAATTTTAGATGAAGTGATATCGCCAGTTTTGTTCAAAATACACACATACATGCAAACACACAAACACAACTATGACCACCATTACCATCAAAACCTGAATCATTGAGTGAATGTTTTTAATTATACATTAAGTATGATACATATCTGTGTATCTGTATATATATATATACACATATATACACTCACATGTTCTGTAAAACAAATAATACAAAGACAATGACAGTCTTTTGAGCCATAAAATGAAAATGAAAATGATGAAAGATAAATGACTACAATTAATTTTTGCTATTTAATATGATAAACAATGCATGATGCATTTTCTAAATAACATTGTTTAAAACATGCAATCAATACTCGTAAATCTTTGTAACACAATTAATAACTAAATTTTAGATGAAGTGATATTGCCAGTTTTGTTCAAAACACACACAGAACACAAATGAAGCACAACTACCACCACCACTGCCATCAAAACCTGAAGTTAAGAATTAGTCTATTTAAGTAAGTCTTATTTAAGCCTGATATTAAAAAGTTATATTGCAATTTTTCTAAAATATTTTGACAATGTTCTCTTTGACCATAATTAGAGCCAGAATCACATTAATAATAATTTGGGACAATGGAAACAGCTCTTTATTTCCTTAAGTCAAAAACTGTATATGATGTTATTTACTTCATTGTAAATTATATATGCATGTACTAATAAAATTGATAAATAGAAAAATTATCTTCCAAAAGAAATATAATTTGTAAGGTTCAAATTAAATACTAACTTAAAAAATTATAACAAAGTATAATCTTTGCATTACCAAATTACTTTATATAAATTTTATAGAGTTTAATACTGTCCCTGTGAAAGTCCTCATTTATATAAAAATTAATTTACATTGCATTGCTAAAATGGCTCATCGTTATAATTTTTTAATAAATCCATTTTATTTGGCTGAAAAGACACTAATGAAATTTGTTTGATAGTTGTCCAGTAAACATGTCTTATAAAAAGCTGGAATAATAATTATATCATAATAACATCTCATTTACAAATGTAGTTTACTTTTCTCCTGAAAAAAAGAATATACTAAGCTTATGAATGTTCAGTGCTTCAGAGAGAGAAATGCTGTGACCTCACTTAGCAATTAGTTTTCTTTCTATGCTCCATAAAATTGAAGAGATTTACAAAGCAAGTGGAAATGCTAACTTTTATAATGATGAGCCATATGGCACTACATTTACTAAATTTATGCTTAGCAGAGAGTATAAAATTATAGCTCTTGCATTTTTTTATTTACAAAATGAGGTTACTACTTCTATCATGCTTACAAATTAGCAAGATGAGAATAACGAAAAGAAAGTTCCAGAGTAAAAATATAAATTCTGCTTAAACTAACATTTTTTTCCTGAGGTAAGTTTTAGATTATAAATAATTTTTAATATGTGTAGTGAAATACTATGTTTATAAGAAAATACCCAGGTGAAATACGTGATATAGTGTGTTTACCCTGAGATGCATTTTACTTACATGAAATGTGTTCTTAAATAATAGAGATAGCATTGTTTTGGACCTATCTACTCAATATCTCCTGAATTGAGTATATTTATTTTGAAATTAATTTATTTCTGCTTTGTGATAGGGTAATCTACAATTCATCATGAGTTTTTATTTGCCTATGATCATCTAAATTGTAATCTCCCAGATGGCATGGAGAGGCAGAGTTGTATACTTGATATGTAGTAGGTTAGCCCATAAAAGGATGGAAATTACATCACACAATTTATTAGTTGTGTGATTGCAGTAAGAAGTTTAAATTTTTGAAAAATTATACTCATGACTAATTATTGGGGAAAACTATACTTAATATTTGTCTGACAAAAACTGCTCTATGCTTATTTCCTTATTTTAATGGATGAAACCATCAATCTGACATGAAACCCGTGATCAAAATTTTTGTTACCATATCGGAGGTCACTTTTCCTCTGTATTCTCTTCTATTTTCAACCTTCTATTTTGGAGTACTGTCATAACTTCCAGCAAAATACTTTTTCAATATTTTTGTTGATTCCCAAGTTTATTACTTACGGACTTCTTCAAAAGTTTCTAAGTGGCCTTTAATGCTAGCTATGCATCAGCTACCTATTGTTTCTGTATAAATGGTAATTGAATTCCAAAGTCTTCTCTATTTTATTTTCTGGCTCAACACCTATGTGTTTCTGTATATTTTGACTTAATGTGGTTTATGGTATGAGGTACAATTGTAATCTCAAACTGATGAAAATGTTCACTAACATTGTCAATGATAAATGTTATATCCCATTTATTCTGTTCATTCAGACCCCAAAATCTAGAATAAAGCTACTATTGACACTTTAAATTTTAGTGATATCTGCTCACTTAGTTAAAAAATCACTTAAAATCATGAATAAAATATGTCTCTTGTCTTGAAGAACATGAGTATGTGTGTGTCTGTATGTGTGTGCATGTGTAGTTTGAGTCCAGTGTGTTCCATCATATCTAAAGTTATACCAATATGGGTACAAATATCATAAATGAAATAGGAAAATATATATATAATTTAAAATTACTTTCAATTTTTCAATGTACATATTTCTATTAAGATAAATAATTGAAGATAATTTCTAAATTTATAGATCAAATATTCTCTATTTAACCCCAGATTGATTCAGCCTTCTTCTCATGTTTATTCATTCATTCTTTTAGCAAATGTGCTTTTTCATTCACTCTTTCAATAAACACATCTGCAATGTTCCAGGTATTGTTCTAGATATTGGGGATGTAACGGTGCAAAACAATAAAAATATACGTAGTACAGTTCAAATATGTATATAATTTAATATTACTTTTTGACATTTGAAACTCACTGAAGAATCAGTAATCATGAAGGCACACGTCTTTCCTTAAGAAGCTCACAGTTTTAAAGACAATATAACTCCACTCATCTCCAGCTACCACTCCAAACTCACACTCTCCTGTCATGTGCTATTTTATTTTCTGCATTTTACTTCTCACTTTATGAAATCAAGTTCATCATTTATTTGTCTTTGTCCTTATTGATATGTTACCAAACTAGAAATTAAGATCCGTGTAAAAAGGGGCCTAAAATAGTACTGATGCGTGATGACTGCTCAGTAAATATATTGTTGAATTAAATTAAGGAGTAACTGTTCAGATATATTGTTACTTAGATGTTATTTACTTTTTTTTGTCTTCTCTATTTAGTTTCACTTTTCACAATTAAAAATTATGCTCTGTACATGTACGTTATCTTTTACAAAACCAGCAGAATTTTGGCTTATTGTTCATTCAGACAACGTAGTGCTTAATAATTATTCATGAATAAATGGGCTTCTTAGAGTCAGTCAAACCAGCTGATGCTAATCTGACATGCATTATCTTGAATGCTAGAATTACTTTGTGGTATTAAGCTTAAAAAACTCACAATATTGGTAAGACACCACCGTAGGTATTAGGATTTAGGTTCATGCAATGTCTCCAAAGAACTTCCATTTTATTTTTAAATTATACAAAAATATGTATAGTTTAAATAAAATCTTGTGTGTATGCATAGCACTGAATATACTCAGGATCTAGTGTTTGTAGTTGTGTTTTTGTTGAATAAAGTAAGAGTGATTTTTCATTTCGTGTAAACTTTCAACACAAAACTAACTGCCATTTAGCTGTCAGGCACCTTTCTAAATGCTTGTAAAAGCATCAGTAAATAAAACAGAATCAGCTCAACAATCCTGTATTACACAGACAATAAGAATATAAATACAGTGGATTATCTAGTCATCAATACTATGAAGAAATTTAAGCAAGGTAATAAAAAAGAAATGATTTTGGGGATGTAACTTTAGATTAATCAGGTACAGACTCTTTGAAGAATAAATTTTTGTGGTAAGTTACCTTAAAACGGAAGAGGAAGTGGTTGTGAAATTCTTAGTAATAACTTTTCAGACAGAATAAGACACTGTGGTCAAGTGGATTTTATACCAGAGATGCAAGGATGATTCAGCACATACAAATCAATACATCACATATGTAGAATTACTTAGCGGATACCATGTATACTATTCCATGGGAGGATTGCTTGAGCCTGGGAGGCAGTTGTTCCAGTGAGCCAGCCTCATGCCTGAGTAACAGAGCCAGACTCTGTTTAAAAGTGACTTGGGCATTGCTGTAAAAATAATTTTATCATGCTAGTGAAAACAATTTTTACCTATTTAAATGAAAGATTTCAGGATAAGGGCTAGCATGCAAAGTGATTTAGGCTGAAAGAAACTGGCTAATAAAGACACCTGATTTTTTTTTTTTTTTTTTTTTTTTTTTTGAGACGGAGTGTTGCTCGTCACCCAGGCTGGAGTGCAGTGGTACAATCTCGGCTCACTGCAACCTCCACCTCTCTGGTTTAAGCCATAATTCTGCCTCAGCCTTCCAAGTAGCTGGGGCTACAGGTGCAGGACACTATGCCCAGCTGTGTTGTATTTTTAGTAGGAATGAGGTTTCACTATATTGGCCAGGCTGGTCGTAAACTCCTGACCTCGTGATCCACCCGCCTCAGCCTCCCAAAGTGCTGGAATTACAGGCATGAGCCACTGCACCCAGCCAACATCTTGACATTTTAAAAGACGATGTCATGGTAGGAATAGGGAAAATATTCTCTCATAAATGAAATATGTGTGCAAGAGGATGTGACCCAAGCATCATAACACATTTCAGAGGAGAAGTGTCTCATGATAGATCCTAGGTTGAAGTGAGATGAAGAGAAGTGTCTTTATGGATGTTTTAGTGTATAAATATTTTAATAAGTTTAAGAAGTATAGAGGAATGTAGTGTAAAAGCCTACCAGTAAAAAGAGAGGCAGAAAAGCAACTGTGTTTTGGCAAAGTCTTGATCTTTAAAGGCTGCTATTGATTAAGTTGTTTATTTTTTCAGTACAGGCTGAAGAGTGTTTCTGTAAACAGTACTTAAGTTTCTTTATTTCCAGCTCTTTTATCTAAACTGGCACATTTTTCACTTATCTGAAGTGGAATTTTCCTTAGATTTTAATATCACTGTGTAATTTTCCTTTATATTTTCAAAAATACTTACAATATCTGCTAGTTGAACATTAATTTCAATCGAGTAGGGATAAACATGAAATGTTTATGCTTACCATTCAAGTAATGTCTGCTGTGTCTAACTCATTTTAGTTTAAATCTCTTCTCTCACTTCCAGTTAATCACCAATGCCTGTTGTTACATGGTGTGTGTGTATGTGAGAGAGAAAGAGACAGAGACGGCAGATAGAAAAAAGAGGTAAAGAGAGAGGTACAGAGAGAACAGAAACAGATACACACAAAAAGAGCATTTCCCATGTGTACACTTATATGCATATTCACACCACACCAAACACACACACACACCCCATACCTTATTCTCTACTCTTAATCTCTGTCATCACCCTGCCTGTACTTCCTTAGCAGGTTTCTAATGTCACATGCCCCCAGGTTACTCTTCACAACAAAGCAGTTGTAATATACATTTCTTAATAGAAATATCTCATCATATCTTTGCTGTGTAAAAGTATAACGTAACTCCCAATGGTTTCAGTATAAAATTGCAATGTTTTATGCCATTTGACCCTTTGTCTACATTCCAGTCTATTCATTCAACATTCATTCTTACTCCTTTCAACACACTTGCCCAAATGTCTTTTAATTTTGTAAATATGTTGCATTCTGCTCTGTTCGAGGCCATTACATATGGTGTTCCTCTGCCTACGACACTATTCTGGAGGTGCGTGTGTGGCTGACATGTGCTGGGACCTTAGATCTCAGGGGAACACAGCTTCCTTTATGTGACTTCACAAAATCTAGCATGTCTCCATCATTCCTATGGCCTTGTTCCAGTCTGGTTTTGGCATCAGCAAGGCAGGTGCCTGATTCCTGTCCTTCTTAGTGTTCCCAGACCTAGCTCAGTGATCAAGAAGTTCCTTCCACATGTTTGTTGCCTGAAGAAATAAATACATAATACACAACTATGCATCACTACGCATGGCACGCCACCTGTTTAACCTTTTTCTCTGTTTTGTTTTGTTTGTTTGTTTGTTTGTTTTATTATTGCATTTTAGGTTTGGGGGTACATGTGAAGAACATACAAGATTGTTGCATAGGTGTATATGTGGCAGTGTGATTTGCTGCCTTCCTCCTCTTCACCTATTATTTCCCCCCAACAGACCCCAGTGTGTAGTGCTCCCCTCCCTGTGTCCATGTGCTCTCATTGTTCAACACCCACCTATGAGTGAGAACATGCGGTGTTTGATTTTGTGTTCTTGTGTCAGTTTGCTGAGAATGATGGTTTCCAGGTTCATCCATGTCCCTACAAAGGACACGAACTCATGTATTTTTTTAAATAGGTATTTCAATCCAAAAGAGAATTTAAATGTTGCTAAACTGTCACAATATCCATATTTCTGCCCATTGGCTATCACCCATCTAACTTATCATAAAATTATAGGCTCCTTTGAAGTTTTGTCATCTAATTGCAAAGGTGACTTCAGTATTGTCACCTATTGGCCTCTTGTACAATCTGACTTATTTTGAATTTAGCACATGGCTTTCTGTCTCCTTCTTCATCCAGATTCCTGCAATTAGCCCAGGTATATTCATGCCCGTCCACATGGACAGAGTATACACACGCTCTTGCTTTTGCTTCTTTTTGCCCAGCTTGGACTCTGTTGTCCAGCATCATTTTACTGAGGTAAATTTTTAAAAACCATCACTATTGCTTCTGTTTGCTAAATCTCGATTTTAAATAGAGCTTTTTTTGCATTAAACTAGCTTGATGTTACTGAGGAATATTATGTAATCCAGATTTTTTAATGTATTTTTATTAATAATAGCTATAACTTACTGCATGCCAGACCAGTGAGTCTATAATATCTCTGTGAGGCAATTTTTTTCACTACATTCAAAAAAGTTTTCAATTTTACTTGTCCATGTTTGTATAATTCTCTTATTTAACTTATTTATTCACAATTGAATACAATTTTTGTATACTACTTCTCTCATGGAACCCCTGAATCTTATTTCTGCTCCATTACTCTCAGTGGATGACCTTGCCTCATCTTTCACTTACCAAATTGAAGTCATTTGCTGGAACTTCCTCACCTTTGATTCCACCTCACTCCAGCCTCTCTCCTTTCTTTCTCTTCAAGTGGTAGAATAACCTGTACACCAATACAAGAAAAAAATTGCTCCACATGTGTCCTGGAATCGAGCTATTAATTTCCATAAAACTTGCCTCCTGCAAAATTTTATTCAATATATCATCCTTTTATCTTTGACATAATTAAGTTTTTATTTCCTAGAGATTCCTTGAATCATTCTTTAGTATTCACACATGTGCCCGTTGCTATTATCTTTAAAAAATAATAGAAAAGAAGACTCACAATACATTATGTCCTCTTAATGCCCATTTCTTTACATTAGCAGTAAACCTTCAAAGCAGAATTGACTAGACCCATCATTTCTATTCCTTCATATTCCATTCCACAGCCTCAACCCTATTATGTCATATTTTCCCCAAAGCCTTCACTTTTCACTTTATACTTCTCATCTAGATTATTTAACTTCCTTACAAGTTGTTACAAAAATTGTCAGTGCTGTTATATTGACTCTAAGCTGCAAATTTCCTTCACATATTAACATCAAAAAAGTGATTCATCTGTAAATTAATTGCATGTCATAGTTCTCTTGACAATTTTTATTTTTTGTTCTTTCTGAGTATATAAGCAACACTAGTGCATACTGCAATCTAGAGCATCCTCTATATGAAATATGTTAACATTGACATATGCCACACCTGTTGATTCTCCTCTCAAATTCAAACCAATATTTGTGCAAAATAAGTTACATCCAACTTCTCAGCCTTTTTACTTAGATTTCCCTCAAGCATTACGATTTCTTTGTATACAAAACAAAGAACGACTTGGGATACTTTAGCCACATCTGCTTTAACTGGAATCTTTACTATTAAAAACAAAACAAAACAAAATACTCTTAATTTTCAGAAACTTGGAAGTCATTACCAACATTTGTCTTAATCTATATTTAGTCATTTAGTAAGTTCTAGCTTCAAGACAATTATTAGTATAATTAGCATTTGTTAAAAGATTCGTATCATTTTAAGTTCTTTTCATGCATTACTATAGTTTCATTAGAAATAACAAAACTATGAAGTAGGTACCACTATTATCCTCAACTTAGTCAAGTGGCAACTGAGAAAGAATTTTCTTTCTTTTTTTTTTAAATTTCATTTTAAGTTTTGGGGTACATGTGAAGAACATGCAAGATTGTTGCAGAGAAAGAATTTTCTGAGAGTACATAGCTAGTTAATTGAGAACCCAAAATTTGAATTAAGTACTTTGAACTATGGTTCATGCTTTGTTAATTTTCTCATGCGTTCATCCAGTTTATCAGAAAATCTACTCTTAACCCTCTCTACTAATTTTCTAAACTGTACACAAGTAACCTTTGAAAAAGAAAAATTAATGTTTCTGTGGATTAAATTATTTAATATATTCCCATTTGATTTACAATCTAAAGATTATTATCATAATCTATAGATTTTCCTTTTAGAGTCTTTCTCCCTTTTAAGTTATTATATAGAGATATGATATGGTAGACATAATAATAATACCCTCACCCCAATGATCTCTATGTCGTAAAACCCAAAACCTGTGAATGTGTTAGCATATAGGGCATTGAAGGAAATAAATGTTGCAGATGAAATTAAGATTGCTGTTCAGTTGACCTTAAGAGGCAATTCTGGATTATCCCAGGAGATCTAGTGTGATTACAAGGGTCTTAAATATGGTTTAGCTCTGTGTTCCCACCAAAATCTCATCTTAAACTATAATCCCCACATGTTGAGGGAGGGACAAGGTGGGAGGTAATTGGATCATGAGTGTGATTACCCCAATTCTGTTCTCAAGATAGTGAATGCCTTCTCACAAGGTCTAATGATTTAAAATTATGTGGCAGTTCCCCAGTGGTTCTCTCGCTCCTGTCACCATTTAAGATATGTCTTACGTCCCTTTCGCTTTCTGGGATGATTGTTTCCTGAGGCCTCTCCAACCATGCAGAACTGTGAATCAATTAAACCTCTTTTCTTCATAAATTACCAAGTCTCAGGTAGTTTTGTATAGCAGTGTGGAAACAGACTAATACAGAAAATTGGTACAGAGAGGAGTGGGGAAATGCTATAAAGAGACCTGAAAATATGAAAACAACATTGGAACTGAGTAACAGGCAGAGTTTGGAACAGTTTGGAGGGTTCAGAGAAAGGCAGAAAGATGTAGGAAAGTTTGGAACTTCCCAGACAGTTGTTGAATGGTTTTGACTAAAATGCTAATAGTGATGGACAATGAAGTCCAGACTGAGGTGGTCTCAGATAGAGATGTGGAACTTATTGAGAAATGGATCAAAGATCATTCTTTCTATGCATTAAGAAAGAGACTGGTGGCATTTTGCTACTGCCTTACAGACCTGTGGAACTTTAAACTGGAAAGAGATTATTTAGGGTGTCTGGTGGAAGAAATTTCTAAGCAGCAAAGCATTCAAGAGGTGACCTGGCTTTTTATGAAAACATACAGTCATACGCATTTACAAAGAGATGATCTGATATTGTAATTTATGTTTAAAAGGGAAGCAGTGCACAAAAGTTTGGAAAATTTGCAGCCTGACCATGCAGAAAATAAAATTCTGGGAGAAATTCAGAAATGTGCATAAGTAACAAGGAGCCAATGTTATTCATCAAGACCATGGAAAAAATGTATCCAGGATATTTCAGAGATCTCAAGCCAGCCCCTCACATCACAGGCCCAGAGGCCTAGGAGGGATAAAATGGTTTCATGGACAAGGCCCAGGGCCCCACTGCTCTGTGCAGCCTCAGGACATGTGCCCTGCATCCAAGCCACTCTAGTCCAGCTTTGGGTAAAACTGGCTGTAGTATAGCTCTGGCTATTGCTTCAGGGGACGCAAGCCCAAAGCCTTGGCAGTTTCCATATGGGTTTGGGTGCCTCCACCTAGATTTCAGAGGATGTATGAAAACACTTGGATGTCCAGACAGATGTCTGCTGCAGGGGTGTAGCCCTCATGGAGAATACTACTCTGGCAGTACAGAGGGGAAATGGATTAGAGTTTCCAGAGTCCACACTGGGTTATTGACTAGTGTAGCTGTGAAAACAGGGCCACCCTTCTCCAGTCATCAGAATGGTAGATCAGCTTATAGTTTGCAAAATGTGTCTGAAAAAGCCGTAGGCACTCAACATCAGCCCATGAAAGAAGCCATGGGGGCAGTACCCTGTACAGCCATATGGTTTGAACTGCCCAGTGCCTGGGGACCCCACCTTTTGCATTAGCATGCCCTGGATTTGAGACATAGAGTCAAAGGAGATTATTTTGGAGCTTAAAGATTTAATGGCTGTCTTGCTGGGTTTCGTACTTTCATCTGGAAGAGGAGCATCTACTTAATGCTTGTACTCCATTGTAATCTTAGAAGTAACTTTCTTTTGAGTTTAGACTCATAATTGGAAGGAACTTGCCTTGTCTCAGATGACACTTTTTAGACTTTTATGTTAATGCTGAAATGATTTAAGGCTTTGGGGGACTGTTGGCAAGGCATGATTGGTTTTCTAATATGAAAAGAAAATCAGATTTGAAAGAATCTAGGTTGCAATGACATGTTTTGGCTCTGTGTCCCCATCCAAATCTCATTTTGAATTGTATTACCCACATATCTATGGAGGGACTGGGTGAGAGGTGATTGAATCATGTGGGCAGTTTCCCCCATTCTGTTCTCATTATAGTGAGTGATTTCTCACAATATCTGATGGTTTAAAACTATGTAGCAGTTTCCCTCTCCCACCCCCTCTCTCCTGCCACCATGCAAGATGTGTCTTGCTTCCCTTTCACCTTCCTCCATGATTGTAGGTTTCCTGAGGCATCCTCAGTCAGGTCTCCAGGTCTCTGCCTCATTGGCTGTGAGTCAATTAAACCTCTATGCTTTAAAAATTACCCAGTGTCAGGTTGTTCTTAGCAGCAGTGTGAAAACAAACCAATACTTAAAAGTAAAAAAGAGAATCAGAAAAAAAAAAGCAGAAAAATGGCACTGAAAACAAAACTAGTATCACTGGCATTAAAGTATAGGGCCATGAACCGAGGCATACAGGCAGCCTCTTGATGCTTCAAGAGACAAAGACATCGCTGGGCATGGTAGCTCATGTCTGTAATCCCAGCACTTTGGAAGGCTGAAGTGGGTGGATCATCTAGGTCAGGAGTTCATGACCAGCCTGGCCAATGTGGTGAAACCTCGTCTCTACTAAAAATACCAAAATTAGCAGGGCATAACGGCAAGCGCCTGTAATCCCAGATACTCAGGAGGCTGAGACAGGATAATTTCTTGAACCTGGAAGGCTGAAGTTGTAGTAAGCTGAGAGAATGCTATTGTACTTCAGCCTGGGAAACAAGAGCAAAACTCCATCTCAAAAAAAAAAAAAAAGAGAGACAAAACATGAATTCTCCCATACAGACTCCTAAAGGAACACAGATGTGCCAACACCTTGATTTAGGCAATTGTGATCCATCTCAGACTTCTGACTTTAATGAAAGTAAGATTATAAATTTGTGTTATTAAAGCACTCATTTTTTGGTAATTTGTTTCAGCCACAATAAGAAATGAATATACATGGTGATAATTCTTCCATGCATTCATTCATTCATTAAACACTTGTACTTTGTGTAGTTGCTATCACTTATTCAAAAATGTATATTAAGTCATTTAAACAGGTACTCTTATTTTCTATGATGTACATATTTTCATGAAAACATGTAGAATGTATTTAAGATAGATCTATAATATAAAATATGTCATCATGCTTATTACAGTAATAATCCTGGTACTAGAGGCAACCTTGAACTTATTAATTGTCATAACTCTCCATGCCCTCTTGCCTCAATGGTAAATTTGCTCTTGTGCTAAAGAGCCCTAATAGAAAGAATGAGAAAGAGTAGCATCTTTGTTCTTTGGGAATACAGAAAAAAAGGAAGAAATACTGAAAATATTGAAGAGCATTGAATCAATGGGGAATACAAAACTGAATATGTTCACATGTTTAAAAGATATAGAAAGATATAACAATGGGTACTTATTTTGAGTCCTTTAATTTAGAACAGCATCTAATGTATATTTTAAAACAACTGGTAACCAACATATATAAGGTTATCTGTATTTTCTTGCATTTTAATAAGCCATTTTTATAATTGTCAATTGTAATCTTGAGAGGAAACCATGTTTCATTAATATAATAACTTTCATGGATTCATTTACCTTGATGATTGAATTTAGCAATTGAAATGATGGAAGAAATAATAACAAAATTACATTCTTGCATCTCCCTTTTCTATTTTCTTTTTAGAATATAATCAGTAGCTGGCAAGAAAAATAATTTAACTAAATTATTTCTTATTAAAAGATAGCAACATGAATATTGTGAGATGTGGAAAAATAAAGACATCACCTCTAATTTTCCTTTAGACTGTAAATTGCAATATGTAAAACAATTCCATTCCTGAAAGAGATAAAATTGAATAAAAACCGTATTAAAAATGGACTAAATAAAACTGAGTAACACAACAAAATTATGCAATGCTTTTATAAAATCTCCAAGTAGGAATTTAATCTATTATTCCCAATTTTATAATAGAATATTAATTAATGACAGACGTATTTGTCTATGCCAAAGTAAAATAAATAAATTATACAATTTTATTATATCATTAGCAAAAAACAGTCACTGTTTAATGCTAACAATTTTTGGCTTCTACAATGAATCAGCCACACAGATAATCAGTATAAATGTTGATAATTTGAATTAACTTAATGACATCATACATTAATAAAATAAAAGAATAAAATCTATATTTTACAGTACATTTGAAACCAAATAAAATTATTATTCTTAAATATAACATTCTCTGATTTTGAAAAACTGTTCTTTATGCTCTCACTTATATATTTGTTATTCTACAACTTACTGGTCACCTTTATGATTTGTTCAAAACTGAGATTAAACTTTAATTTCTATTTATTTGACACTTTAGTTGCAAGCATATAGTAGAAACTCAATAAAATTTAGTGGTAGTAGTAAGTATTCCTAATAGAAGTACTTTGGGAACTTGTATTATTTTCGTACTTTGCTTTATGCTAACCAGTGAGTTTAAACATAACTAGCATATATTATGCTTACTATTATTCTTTCCAGATTATTAACATTGTGACAAAATGAGCACATGGTTTAAGTAACAGATTAAGACAAAAATTTTTAGAGTTGCAGTTTATAAAAATTAGAATTCTAATGCAACCTGATAGTTTTATTTCATGCATATTCATTGTTCTCAATGCTAATTTAGCATTTTGACAATTGCAAGCAGATTATTTGATGAGGATCACACCAAGTTCCTGAGGATTGAGCTAACAAAGCAAAAAAAATTACTACCTGGACCCTTCATTTGCCTGGAAGCCCTATGGAAAATCCAAATTCATCACCAGAGAAAAATTAGGTGGCTCATATTACCTTCTTTCCGAACATAAATTATAATCTAGCCTTTATTTTTGTTTACCCACTAAGACCTAATTTATTTTAGCTTGATAATTACATTTCAAATGAAAGTTAAAGAAATAGAGAGATACGCTTGCTACATACAGGAAGGCTCTTTTAAATACTACATTTTATTTGATGCCATTAATATATGCCTGGACTTCTAGACTTGAAGTCCTCAGTGTTTATTGAATAAATAAACAGTGAAGATCCACTGATGCCAAAAAAGATTCTAAGGAGGAGACATACCTCTTAGTAGAAGACTCATTGAACACACGGACACACCTAGACCTCAGGATTATTAATATATGACATGATACATTATTAGTTTATAAAATTGATTCAGTGGAATGCAGACCATATTTTTAAAAATTGGAATAGCATTGAGTACATAAATAACAGCATGCATCCCCTTTTAGATATTTCTTATAAATGTATTTCAGTCACACATAACTGATGTTTTTCTGAGTCATGAAGTTCCAAAGGGAAAAATCAAACAACAGAAATAACAACAACAAAAGTGTATATTCCTGCTTTAGGAAGATATTAATTCCCCAACTAGTTATTTTATTACAAAACATGACTGATAGTTCATTGGCCTTAGACCCAATATACACTGCCACACATTTCTTGACTTAGATGTGTGTACAATTATGCATATGTGTAGTAAATATCTATGTAGGTATATCATATTTATTTTAATGCAAGTAGCCTTCTAGTGTTGTATACAAGGCAGATGAAAGTCCCCTGTGTGTATAACTTAAATTTTGGCCAGGCATGGTGGCTCACAACAATAATTCCAGCATTTTGGGACATCAAGATAGGAGGCTTGCTTTAGGCCTGGGTTTTAAGGTCAGCCTAGCCAATGCAGCAAGATCCCAGTCTCTAGGGAAAAAAAATTAAAGTTAGCTGGATGTCAAGAGGCAAGTGCCTGTGGTCCCAGGTACTCAGAATGAGATAGGAGAACTTCTTGAACCCAGGTGTCCAAGGTTACAGTGAGCTATGATGGCACCACTGTACCACAGCCTGCACAACAGAGTAAGACCTGTCTTTAAAATATTCAAGTAAAATCCATTTAAATGATTCCACTTTGTATGACTACAAGATAACTAAATGTAACAAACTTTTATCTTTAAAAAGTTTGTGTTCATCCATGAGATCTCTGAGAGGAATACTGTTTGTGTGAATGAACACATCTAATGACCAGAAGTCAGAGGAATATTACACAGGAAATGGTCTTAAATGAATGGACAATTAAATTGGAATAGGGTTAAATTATTTCCATTTCATTTTTCATAGGATTCAGTGATTTCACATGATTGATAATGCCTTTTACATCACAGAATAATTTACAAATATTGCTATTTCTTTTCAGGTACTAGCTTTTGTGGCATGTTTTAGCTCTATATATCATTTAGAAGGAACTAATAGTTACTAGTTATTAAGCATTTTGGTTGTGTCACTGTTTTATGAGAATTAGCTTATTTAATCTTCATCCAAACCCATGACATTGATTCTATTATACTCAATTGACCAACAAAACAATGAAGTTGACAAAGTCTAAATTACAAGTCCAATGTCTCATATTTAGGAAGACACACAGCTTGGATTTGAACTCAGTTCTCTAACGTTTTTACCACTATTAAACATTTTTACTGGACATCTCTTATCTGGTGACATCAGCATACATGATCTTAAATAGAAAAATTGTGTGAGAGATGTATTTACTTCTGACTGAAAAAATCATTATGGCTGACTCTAACAATACTATTTTTATTACAAAAATCATGAAAATACAGACAGAATTATTTGTAAAATTCTCTTGAAATAGCTCCATCTAAAGAAACCCAATATTAGCTGGGCGCAGTGGCTCACGCCTGTAATCCCAGCACTTTGGGAGGCTGAGGCGGGTGGATCACGAGGTCAAGAGATCAAGACCATCCTGGTCAACATGGTGAAACCCCGCCTCTATTAAAAATACAAAAAATTAGCTGGGCATGGTGGCGCATGCCTGTAATCCCAGCTACTCAGGAGGCCGAGGCAGGAGAATTGCCTGAACCCGGGAGGCGGAGGTTGCGGTGAGCCGAGATCGCGCCATTGCACTCCAGCCTGGGTAACAAGAGCGAAACTCCGTCTCAAAAAAAAAAAAAAAAAAAAAGAAAAAGAAAAAAAAGAAACCCAATATTAATTTGTTAAATCTTAAAGCTCTTCCATTATGGTTTAAATTACACAAACATGGTTTTTATTTTCCTGAGATATTTGCCTTAAGGTGTTATATTTTCCAAAAGGCATCCTATACTTTTATTGATGCAATCTTCTTTTGAATATTATTGATAAATAAATTTTCTTAGCAATAATTATATTTCTGAGGAAGATAGTTTCTTAAAAGTCCATAAAATTGTTATTCTTCCAATTTTTATTATCAAGAATCTTTTTCTCAAGACCTGTTCCTCTTCAGAAACCTACTGACGCTCTGAGTAGTTTGTTACTTTTTACTAAAATGCTCTCTTGGTCACTGTTTAGCAGAACTTCTTCCAGATATTCAATGTACTATATAGATTATATGTACATCTTGGTTATATTGTTGAGATACTGTCTATTCTATTATTATTTGTATATTTTCTTAGTTATCTTAATGAACATTAGTTTATAGGGAAGAAATCTGACAGCATTTAGAACATCATCTTGCCACATTATTTTTGTATTATTTAGTGTAGTTATTTTAAATAACTATGAACAATGTCAAAAGAAAATAGATAGTATGTTAAGAAGCTCAAAGAAACCCACTTGTGCTACATATAACAAAAGTATACATTCTGCACACATTTTTTGATTAGCTATTTGAGAAATGAAGTATAGACAACATTGAAGGCTTTTATTTTTCTCAAAATATAACCATTCTGGTCCTCTCCCTTGCTATACAGAAATAATATCCTGAAGACTTTGAACGTCAGTTTTTCACAAGCATTTATAAATTTTCCCATTATGCAGTGACAATAAAGTATATAAAGTATACTTTTGAATTGTGCATAAATACTACAATATTGTTTTAGTCTATTTAGGCTGCTTTAACAAAATAGTATAAACTGAGGTGGCTTATAAGCAACAGAAATTTATTTCTTACAATTCTGGAGGTTGGAAGGTTCAAGATCAAAGCACTGGCTGATTCAGGGTCTGGTCCATAGATTGTACCTTCCAGCTATTTCCTCACATGGTAGAAGGGGCAAGGCAGCTCTCTAGGGTCTCTTATATGGGCCTTAATTTCATTCATGAGGGCCCTGTCCTCTTAACCTAATTAACTCCCAAAAGCCCCATCTCCTAATACCATCACCTCAAGGGTTAAGATTCCAACATATGTATTTTGGAAAGACACAAACCTTAAGATTATAGCAAATTATTGCCAAAATTTTAATTCGAAGTATGTTTTCAGTATTTCTCTATGTTTGTGATTATTATTATTTTATTTCATATTCTTATTTTATTTTTATTATACATTTCAGATCATGTATGGAGAAAAGAATGTGAAATATAATGGCATATTCCATTTGTAACAATAGTCTAAGGCATTTTTTCATTCTAAAATTGTCTTTTTAGAATATATATTGGGAATATATTATGCTGAATTCTTAAAATAAGGAATAAGAAACTGCTTTTTAAAAATGAGTTGACTTGATCATAAATGAATTTAATTAGAATCTTTGATTTTCTTTATAATACACAGAGCTCCTTTAGAATAAAGGCTTAATTAGAACAACATTATAGAATTGCTTGGTCTCCAGATTTTTTTTTTTACAAAAATGTAGTTGTCCCTTTGCTTTACTTTATCAGAGTAAAAGCTGATTTAGTGTCTGTCATACAGAATACTCCATGCTGTGCGGGAACTTAGAAGCAAAGGACTTATCCTTTGTAAAGTTCTTCACAAACTTGTAAGGAAGTCATGACTCAGAAATATATATATATATGAACTCTACTCGAAAGAATGATGGATTATATTTATTTGGGTGACTCAAAGAATCTCATTCTTATATAAATACATTTTACAGAAAAAATATAGTGATACAGGCTTTAACAAGTAATGATTTTCCTGTGTAGTCAATCAGAGGAGTAAATTGGAAAGTAAGAAATTTCCCTGCTCTGTTTTCAGTCTCTGCTTTCAGTCATCTTCCTCTTATTTGTGCTTGCCAACATATTCAATTATTCAACCATTTGTTGAATATTCCATGCAGCATTAGTTACAGGGGAAATTGACATTTATAGAACACTTCAAATAGCTCACAATGCAGTAGGCTGTTAGATACATTGATGTCATTTCTACATTGGACAGTAGAATATAGTTTGCATGGTGACAAGAAGTGATTTAAGAAAGACAGTAACCTCTGTTCTAATCTTGGATTTACAATTAATAGTGTGATACTTTGTGTCTTTTTTAGACTTGCTTTGTCATTGAGAACTGAAGACAAGAATTGCTTCTTAATCAGTGGGTTGTGGCAAGGTAAAAATGAAATAATGAATATGAATTTGTTTTGAAAATTTTTAATCACTATTCAAAGACATAATAATAATAGAGTCTCAACAAGTATTAATATACATTTTAATGACTGAATGTATTTGGAGACTATATTCAAGTCTGTAAATAATATCCTTATAGATGTAATATAAACCAAAATGTTATAGAATGAGTCTTTCAAATTAAAAGTCTCCAGAGAATCAGAGATACAACACAATCATTAATGGAGCTGTAAAAGACTTTTTAATTGGGAAATGAAATAGTCATTGCCCTAGAGTAAACTTGACACCTTGTTCATTATCTTAGACTTGATTTTGTGCTATAATTACTTTAAGATCCCATTAAAGTTTCAGGCTAACCAAATGATTGGGCTATACATATGAATAAAACTGAAATATGCGTAACATAAATTGTTTGATAAATATATCCTACTGATTTGGTTTCAAGGGAATCTATCCTAATTTCAGGTCCTTTTTCATTGAACACATATGAAGCAGTCACTTGGAAGGAAGGATCAAAACGTGTGTCTTGAGATAAGAAAACAGAATTTCAAAGTGCTAATTTATGACTTGTAATTAGCAGCAATTCTGTTTACGCTGTGTGTTTGGGGCCCAGTAAAGTTTGAAACTCCAGTAACTCAAAATCATTAAATATTAATTCAGTGCTTGGGTTAAGTTTTGTAGGAAAAAAAAGAAAAAGGAAAAAAGAAAATAAAAATGTGGTCTCTGTTGCTAACAAGGGTTCTAGTTAACCAGGAAGAAATAAGAAAGGAAAGTCATTAACTGAGCTCCAACAGTTTTAAAGGAAATGGAAAGACCCTATTCTATTTAATTCTTATAATTAAGTTTAGCAGAATGATATTTTTATCCCCCTTGTTAATTCTCACACTCCAGCAATCAAGCTTAGGAGAAGGAGATTTTAATCCCTCTTTTGTGAATAAGCAAATTCAGATGAATGGCTCATATTAAGAGACCATTGTTGGGTATTCAGAAAGCACTGTTCAGAATTGCACAATTTGTATGAAACAGAACTTTTTTATAAATGCACACACACACAAAAAGTCACACATACAGCTGACCCTTGAGCAATCCAGGGGATAAGGGTAGTGACCCCACACACAGTTAAAAATCTACACATACTTTTTGACTCCCTTCAGTTGACTACTAACAAAGTGCTGCTGACCAAAAGCCTTACCCAATAACATAAACAGTCAATTAACACATATTCTGTATGCTGTATGCATTATATGCTCTATTCTTACAATGAAATAAGCTAGAGAACAGAAAATGTTATTTAGAAAATTATAAGGCAGGAAAAAATATGTTTACTATTCATTTAGTGGAGGTGAATCACCAAAAAGAACTTTATTCCTTTGTGTATCCTTGCATGTGAGATGGGTTTCCTGGATACAGCACACTGATGAGTTTTGGCTTTTTATCCAATTTGCCAGTCTGTGTCTTTTGATTGGGGCATTTAGCCCATTTACATTTAGGGTTAATATTGTTATGTGTGAATTTGATCCTGCCATTTTGATGCTAGCAGGTGGTTTTGGATATAAAAAGGCTCAAAATAAAGGGATGGAGGAAGATTTACCAAGCAAATGGAGAGCAAAAAAAAGCAGGAGTTGCAATTCTCATCTCTGATAAAATAGACATTAAACCAACAAAGATCAAAAGAGACAAAGAAGGACATTACATAATGGTAAAAGGATCAATGCAACAAGAAGAGCTAACGATCCTAAATATATATGCACCCAATACAGGAGCACCCAGATGCATAAGGCAAGTTCTTAATGACTTACAAGAGACTTAGACTCCCACACAATAATAGTGGGAGACATTAACACCCCAATGTCAATATTAGACAGATCAACAAGACAGAAAATTAACAAGCATATCCAGAACTTGAACTCAGACCTGGAACAAGCAAACCTATTAGACATTTACAGAACTCTCCACCCCAAATCCACAGAATATACATTCTTCTCAGCACCACATTGCACCTACTCTAAAATTGACCACATAATTGGAAGTAAATCACTCCTCAGCAAATGAAAAAGAATAGAAATCATAACAAACACTCTCTCAGATCACAGTGCAGTCAAGTTAGAACTCAGAATTCAGAAACTAAATCAGAACCGCACAGCTTCATGGAAACTGAAAAACTGGCTCTTGAATGTTGACTGGATAAACAGTGAAATGAAGGCAGAAATAAGATGTTCTTTGAAACCAACGAGAACGAAGACACAACATACTAGAATCTCTGGGACACATTTAAAGCAGTCTCTAGAGGAAAATATATATGAATAAATGCCCACATGAGAAGCAAGGAGAGATCTAAAATTGACATCCTATCATCAAAATTGAAAGAGCTAGAGGAGCAAGATCAAAAAAACTCAAAACTTAGCAGAAGACAAGAAATAACTAAGATCAGAGCAGAACTGAAAGAGATAAAGATACAAAAAACCCCTTCCTGACACCTTACACTAAAATTGACTCCAGATGGATTAAAGACTTAAACATAAGGCCTAACACCATAAAAACACTAGAAGGAAACCTAGGCAAAACCATTCAGGACATAGGCGTAGGCAAGGACTTTATGAACAAAACACCAAAAGCATTGGCAACAAAAGCCAAAATAGACAAATGGGACCTAATCAAACTCCACAGCTTCTGCACGGCAAAAGAAACAGTCAATAGAGTGAATCGGCAACCAACAGAATGGGGAAAAATTTTTGCAGCCTACCCATCTGACAAAGGGCTGATATCCAGAATTTACAACGAGCTAAAAAAGATTTACAAGAAAAAAACAAACAAGCCCATTCAAAAATGGGCGAAGGATATGAACAGATACTTTACAAAAGAAGACATACAAGAGGCCAACAAACATATGAAAAAATGCTCATCATCACTGGTCATTAGAGAAATGCAAATCAAAACTACATTGAGATACCATCTCACACCAGTTAGAATGGCGATCATTAAAAAATCTGGAGAAAATAGATGCTGGAGAGGATGTGGAGAAATAGGAACACTTTTACACTGTTGGTGGGAGTGTAAATTAGTTCAACCACTGTGGAAAACAGTGTGGCGATTCCTCAAGGACCTAGAAATAGAAATTCCATTTGACCCAGCAATCCCATTACTGGGCATATATCCAAAGGATTATAAATCGTTCTACTATAAGGACACATGCACACGAATGTTCATTGCAGCACAGTTTACAATAGCAAAGACCTGGAACCAACCCAAATGCCCATCGATGAAAGACTGGACAGGAAAAATGTGGCACATATACACCATGGAATATTATGCAGCCATTAAAAATGAGGAGTTCGCGTCCTTTGTAGGGACATGGATGAACCTGGAAACCATCATTCTCAGCAAACTGACACAAGAACACAAAACCAAACAGCACATGTTCTCACTCATAGGAGGGTGTTGAACAAGGAGAACACATGGACACAGGGAGGGGAGCACTGTACACGGGGGTCTGTTGCGGGGGAGTGGGGGGGACAGTGGGGAGGGGAGTTGGGGAGGGATAGCATGGGGAGAAATGCCAGATATGGGTGAGGGGGAGGGAGGCAGCAAATCACACTGCCATGAATGCACCTATGCAACAACTTTGCATGTTTTTCACATGTACCCCAAAACCTAAAATGCAATTAAAAAAAAAAAAAAAAAAAAAAAAAAAAAAGATACAAAAAACCCTTCAAAAAAATCAATAAATCCAAGAGCTGATTTTTCAGAAAGATCAACAAAATAGACCACTAGCCAGATTAATAAAAGAGAGAAAAATCAAATAGATGCAATAAAAAACGATAAAGGGGATATCACCACGGATTCCACAGAAATTCAAACCATCATCAGAGATTATTACAAACAATTCTATGCACATAAACTAGTAAACCTGGAAGAAATGGATAAATTCCTGGACACTTGCATCCTCCCAAGCCTAAACCAGGAAGAAGTCAAAACCCTGAATAGACCAATAACAAAGTCTGAAGTTGAGGCAGCAATTAAGAGCCTACCACCCAAAAAAAGCCCAGGTCCAGATGGGTTCACAGCCGAATTCTACCAGACATACAAAGAGGGGCTGGTACCATTCCTTCTGAAACTATTTCAAATAATCCAAAAAGAGGGAATCTTTCCCAAACCATTTTATGAGACCAACATCATCCTGATACCAAAACCCGGCAGAGACTCAGCAAGTAAAGAAAACTTCAGGCCAATATCCATGATGAACATCCATGTAAAAATCTTCAATAAAATACTGGCAAGCCGATTGCAACAGCACATCAAAAAGCTTATCCACCATGATCAAGTAGGCTTCATCCTGGTGGTGCAAGGCTAGTTCAACATACATGAGTCTATAAACATAATTCACCACATAAACAGAACCAAAGACAAAAACCACATGACTATCTCAATTGATGCAGAGAAGGCCCTTGACAAAATTCAACAGCGCTTTATGCTAAAAACCCTCAATAAACTAGGTATTGATGGAACACATCTCAAAATAATAAAAACTATTTATGACAAACCAACAGCCAATAACATACTGAGTGGGCAAAAACTGGAAGCATTCCCTTTGAAATCTGGCACTAGACAAGGATGACATCTCTTACCATTCCTATTCAATATAGTACTGAAAGTTCTAGCCAGAGCAATCAGGCAAGAAAAAGAAATAAAGGGTATTCAAATAGGAAAGGAGGAAGTCAAATTGTCTCTATTTGCAGACGACATGATTGTATATCTAGAAGACCCCATCGTCTCAGTCCAAAAGCTCCTGAAACTGATAAGCAACTTCAACAAAGTCTCAGGACACAAAATCAATGTGCAAAACTCACAAGCATTCCTATACACCAATGACAGACTTAAAGAGAGCCAAATAAAGAATGAACTGCCATTCACAATTGCTACAAAGAGAATAAAATACCTAGGAATACAACTAACAAGTAATGTAAAGGACCTCTTCAAGGAGAACTACAAACCACTGCTCAATGAAATAAGAGAAGACACAAACGGATGGAGAAACATTCCATGTTCATGGTTAGGAAGAATCAATATTGTAAAAATGGCCATACTGCCCAAAGTAATTTATAGATTCAACGCTATCCCCAACAAGCTACCAATGACTTCACAGAACTGGAAAAAACCACCTTAAACTTCATATGGAACCAAAAGAGAGCTCGCATAGCCAAGTCAATTCTAAGCAAAAAGAACAAAGTGGGAGGCGTCATGCTACCGGACTTCAAACTATGCTACTAGGTTATAGTAATCAAAACAGCATGGTACTGGTACCAAAACAGAGATACAGAACAGAGGCTTCAGAGGCAACACAACATACCTACAACCATCCGATCTTTGACAAACCTGACAAAAACAAGCAATGGGGAAATGATTCCCTGTTTAATAAATGGTGTTGGGAAAACTGGCTAGTCATGTGCAGAAAGCAGAAACTGGACCCCTTCCTGACACCTTATACTAAAATTAACTCCAGATGGATGAAAGACTTAAACATAAGACCTAAAACCATAAAAACCCTAGAAGAAAATCTAGGCAAAACCATTCAGGACATAGGCATAGGCAAGGACTTCATGACCAAAACACCAAAAGCATTGGCAACAAAAGCCAAAATAGACAAATGGGACCTAATCAAACTCCATAATTTCTGCACGGCAAAAGAAACAGTCATTAGAGTGAATTGGCAACCAACAGAATGGGAAAAAACTTTTGCAATTTACCCATCTGACACAGGGCTGATATCCAAATTTACAAAGAACTAAAACAGATTTACAAGAAAAAAAACAAACAAGCGCATTCAAAAGTGGCCAAAGGATATGAACAGACACTTTACAAAAGACGACATACATGAGGCCAACAAACATATGAAAAAATGTTCATCATCACGGGTCATTAGAGAAATGCAAATCAAAACTACATTGAGATACTATCTCATGCCAGTTAGAATGGTGATCATTAAAAAATCTGGAGACAATAGATGCTGGAGAGGATGTGGAGAAATAGGAACACTTTTACACTGTTGGTGGGAGTGTAAATTAGTTCAACCATTATGGAAGACAGTGTGGTGATTCCTCAAGGATCTAGAAATAGAAATTCCATTTGACCCAGCAATCCCATTACTGGGTATATATCCAAAGGATTATTAATCATTCTACTATAAGGACACATGCACAAGAATGTTCATTGCAGCACTGTTCAAAATAGGAAGGACCTGGAACCAACCCAAATGCCCATCGATAGTAGACTGGCCAGGGAAATGTGGCACATATACACCATGGAATATTATGCAGCCATCAAAAACGATGAGTTTGTGTCCTTTGTAGGGACATGGATGAACCTGGAAACCATCATTCTCAGCAAACTGACACAAGAACCCAAAATCAAACACCGCATGTTCTCACTCATAGGTGGGTGTTGAACAATGAGAACACATGGACACAGGGAGGGGAGCATCACACACTGGGGTCTGTTGGGGGGAAATAGGGGAGGGATAGTGGGGGGTGGGGAGTTGGGGAGAGAGAGCATGGGGAGAAATGCCAGATATAGGTCAAGGGGAAGAAAGTAGCAAATCACACTGCCACGTATGCACCTATGCAACAATCTTGCATGTTCTTCACGTGTGCCCTAAAACCTAAAATGCAATTAAAAACAAAAGAGAGAGAGAGAGAAAAAAGAACCTTATTCCTTTCATTGTCATATTGAGGTGGCTGAGAGAAGGGGGAGAAAGCGGAGGGGTTATTCTTGCTGTCTCAGGGGTAGTAGACGTAGAAGAAAATTTGCATATGAGTATACCCACACAGTTCAAACCCATGCTGTTCAAAGTTCAACTGTATATATCTATATATACACATAGATATAATATATACATACATATATATTCATATACATGTATACATACATATACACACACATTAGCAATAATTTTTAAAACTGCAAAACATAGTAATAAACAAGGGAGACAGATCCCTGCCTTCATGATATTACATTTTCAGGAAGTAGCCAGAAAATATATAAAAGAAATAAATATGCAATATAATTTTAGTTAGAAAGAATGCTTTAAAAAAAAATAAAGCAAAGTAAATGGTTTAAGATTTGCTGGGGACATTTTAGAGTAGTTGAATAAAGCCTTTCGTAAGAAGTGATATTTGAAGAGAAACTAAAACAAAATGTAAGACAAAGTTCTGGAACTAAATCTGGGCCAAAAAGAGTCGTGTTTTAATGTGTGCACTGCTTTAACAAAACACCACAGGCTGGGTATCTTACAAACAACAGAAAATTATTTCTTACATTTCTGGAAGCTGGGAAGTGCAAGATGTAGGCACTGGCAGATTTAGTGTCCACAGGGTAAAAACAACAAGGCAGCTACCCCGGGCCTGTTTTCTAAGGTTGCTAATTCCATTCATGAGGACTCTCATGACCAAATCCCTCCAAAAAGCTCCACCTCTCAATACCATTACTTGGTGATTAGTACTTCAACATATAAATTGTGAGAAACATAATCATTCAAACCATGTAAGCAGCAATGAGAAATACGTCAGGTTTTGACAAAACTTAGTATATTTAAGACATGAGAAGATAATAGGTTTGGACTGACCCAAAAAAAGAAAAGAAAAGAATGGGTAAAATGTGAAATAGTTGTTATTAAATTTCATGTACCCTAAGCCATTGTAAGTAATTTGAAATTTATTTCAAATATGTTGGGAAACCTCTGTAATCTTTTTTAGCAGTGCTATTAACAAACGCAGTTTAAATGAAAAAATGAAGAGTCCTTGAGGCACTGAAGAGATTATAGGCTCTAGAGGGTTGAGGATTTAGGCAGGAGATGGGTGCAAGGTTATCAAAGTAGTCTCGCTCATTACGACTGCGTGGACTAGGGTCACAACAAAAGGGGTTGAGAAATATTAAATTCAGAACAGATTTCGATGGTAGCTTTAATATGACATCTTAACGTTTTTTGTGTTAAATTAGATAATAACTGTAAAAGTTTTACCATACTTTGAGTATTACGATGGAAGACAATTACAACAGACTAGAAAAAAAATCATAAAAATCAAAGGGTTATAATCTAAAGTTAAAAGAGAAGATCCCTTAAATTTTATCACAAAAATTAAAGACATATAGTAAATAGTAATCTTGATTATTAAATTTATTCATATTACAATAAAAATAGAAAATTTGAAAAGTTTCTCTATTACTTTATTTTTCCTTTTATATTATCTTTTTACTCGTAAAATGGCAATGTTTCACTGATTAAATATGGAGATGTTGACATGTACCCACTCGAATCTCAGGTTGAATGGTAATCCCTATGTGTGTGGGGGTAGACATGGTGGGAAGTGATTGGACCATGAAGGTAGATTTCCCCCTTGCTGTTCTGATACTGAGTGGGTTTTTATAGTGGGTTTTCACACACTTTTGAGATCTGGTTGTTTAAAAGTGTGTGACACTGCCCCCTTCTCTCTCTCTCCGTCTCTCTCTCTCTCTCTCTTGCTCTGCCATGGTTTAAGAGGTACTTCCTTCCCCTTGTAAGTTTCCTGAGGACTCCCAGTCATGCTTCTGTTTAAGGCTGCAGGACTGTGAGTCAATTAGACCTCTTTTCTTTATAAATTACTTAGTTTCAAGTAGTTCTTTAGGGCAGTGTGAAAACGGACTGCCAGTGTGAAAACAGACTAATACAGGTGTGCTGAAATTATTTTGAGCTTTTCCAAAATTGCTTACACAGTGTGTTTGTACCTTACAATGTAAATCAGTTACAAATATAACTTGGTATTGTACTAAAGCCTATGATATATGTTGTGTTAAGAGTATGTAGCTGTGATTGAGCTTTTGGGGTAATTTTTGTGTCTTCATGCATGATACCTATGTAAATTATTATGCAATTAGTAACTTCTCAGAGTAGAATCATAATAGACCAACGTTCAAACCTGCATATCAAAACTAATGATATGGTATATGTAGTGTAGATCTAGCTAGTACATTTTAATCAGTAATGGTACAGTTGATAATTTTATAACAAATGTAGGATTGTTACTATGTTTAAAAATATGAATCAAAGATTGAAAGTAAATTTGAAGCAAAAGTGCTAACAGTTGTAGGGTTCTGTTTCAGAATATTAATCTGGCTTCAGCTCATCTATAATGGGCCTATTAGGAAGCATACAGATATTAAGCTTCCAGTGTTGATGATCTCCTCCAAGGCTTTGCTGGTTTTGTTCAACTTATTAATTAGAAATATGAAAACCAGTGTGTGGAGGAAGGTAAAATTTGGGAAGCGAAACTTCCGTAAGTCATCATTTAGTAGACTATTAGACACAAAGTAAGACACTGTAATTATTTTGGATTATTAGATATATATATATATATATATATATGATATACTAGAATAACAAATTGTGTATATGTTATACATTCCTTGTTGAAAAAATATGCTTTAAAAAATTTATTTCCAATCAATACTTTAAGCTTTAAGTTAGGGTACCTCAGAATAAAATTCAGCAAAGATCTGTAGCATAATGTTTCTCAAGATTTAACGTTCATAAAAATTACTCAGGTTGAGGGAAAGACCGAATACAGGGCAAGGGCCTGAGATTTTGTTTTTCTAATAAGTTCCCAGGTAATGCTGCTAGGGTTGGTTCATGGATCAAACTTTGAGTGTCAAGGATTCCAGACAACTTAAAATGGCAAGAGGAAACATCAAATTTAAATATATCTATTCTTAGGTTGATATAGAAAAGTTTATTTAAATATCTGCTCAACATTAGAAAACTGAAATTGAGAATAGTAGATAATATATTATGGGTGTGACAAAGAGAGTATTGTATATAAGCATATATCATATACTTATACTATTGTGTATGCTATATTATAGTAAAAACTGTATAGTATAATACATAGTTGTACACACTACATACAGTACATATACTATACTATATATATAGTATACAAGTACATACCATGCCATATACAGTATACACATTGTATATCTACTGTACATATGGTGTATTTACAGTATATAATACAGTTTTATATACTATATTATGTATGTTATATATTATATATGCTATACAATATACCATATACAGAGCTTACTATATAATATATAGTATAGTATATACAGTATATAACATGTGTATATATATTCTCTATATATACTATACTATACCATATATACAGTGTATACTATGTATATATGATATACTCTATATACATATATACTATATATGTACTGTATATACATGCACATATATACATAGTACATAATACATGTAAATACACTGTATATATGGTATCATAAAGTACAATATATTGTATAGTATATACTTTATATAGTGTAGTACACACCATATATACAGTACAACCTCTGTACTGTATAGATACTTTATATACACTATATATACAGTATATGTACTGTTTATAGTACATACTTATATATTGTATATATTATACTATATTATATACTATATATAGTACAGTATATATAAGTATTAAGTATTGTACTATATACAGTATCTATGCTACATTTAGTATATAAGTATATACTATACTATATACAGTATCTATACACTGTAGCCATACTATATAAAAATATCTATACTATAGTATATAGATATATACTATAATATATCCAGTATATACTATAGTATATATAGCATATATGTATATATATACACTGTATATATAGAGTATATACGTATGTGCTATACTGTATATAGTATTATATTCTATGTGTATAGTATATGCAGTACTGTATATAGGTATAGTATAGATGTGTAGTATATGTATGTATATGTATGCATACATTATATGTATATACTACCTATCTATATACACAGAAAAGTCCCACATACAGACCTTACTGAAAAGTTTTCATAGTAATCTCTTATTCCTCTCCTCACCAAATCTGGGGTGTTTAATCTAGGAGATTCTCATTTAATCACTAGATAATCTAAAATTATGATCTATTCACCAACTCTGTTTCCATAATCAATGGTTTTATAAACTTTCTGAATTTCTCTTACATCCTGCTTTTCTTAAGGTCATAAAAACAATTTTTTCTTATTAAATCTCTAGTAATTGATTTTTTCCCAAAAGAAAATGAATAAATAAAAAAAAGCATTTGTTGATATTTTCAAAGTATAATACTTCTGTGTTTTGTCTTTTACTACATCTCTGAGTTCCAATAAAAGAAAATAAAAGTGATTTTTCATTTAGGTTATTCCCAACATCCTTAGCCTAAATTTTAAGATAAAAAATTCTGTTCAGAATCAGTTTTACAACATAATAAATACCACAGGAAAGCAGTGTGCAGATATGGGAGTAATACCTTTTGAGATTTTTAAGTTGAGCAAGGTAAGACTTTATGACAGGAGATATTCTCAGCTGCCTTTATAGCCATAAAAGAAGGCAGAGCTCCACTTGAGCTAGGATCAGTTTACAGTGAACATCATGTAAGGGTGGAGAGTGAATATGCTTTTTGCTGCAAATCCAATCCAAATTTCAAATCACATTATTCTTCCTGTAAGTCTCTGAGCTTCTACTGTCTTTCATAAGACAGAACACCGGTATATGTCAAGCCTGAACTGCAATAGCTATATTAACTGGTTACCTTCTGTGTTCTCCAGATGCTGTAGCTTGCTCTTTTATCTTTATTTCTAGCTTTGATTTGGTATATTCTAAATAATGAGTTTTGTTACAGGTATGTGATATCAAGGATTTTAGATTTCACTGAAGTCCCAATGGTTGATTTGGATTTTTCCTCTTTAAGAACAGAACTTTAATTCTAAATTCCCACAATTAATATCCTTAAAGTGTTTGTAGTCAGATATGGCAACAACAAAAGTAATACTCTTCTTGGTGTCAAAGCAAATATTGCACCTGACAATATCTGACAATGTTAAGTAGGCAAGAAAGACTTTATTCAAGACTATAGCAATTGAGGAGAGATGTCAGAATTTGGGTGGAACTCAGTTATGCTGAAACAATGGACAATAGATATTTTAAGACTAATTGAGCTAGTGAAAAAGTACTGGAGGATGCTAGCCAATCTGAGTTTTCTAATTGGCTTTATCCAAAGAAAAATTAAACTTTGTATATCTTCATAAAATAGGTAGTTTCTTAAAATGGAACAAAGCACCTATAACCACTCACCTAAGTTAGGTTCCTACCCTCATACAGAAACTGACAGAAAAAGGGAAGATGGTGTGCAGAGGGAGAGGAGAGCATTATTTTCATGGATATTTACATTTCAAGGATATGGATCCTAGGTTCTTGAGAAAGGGTTTTTAAATTGACAATACACTTATTAAAAGACATATCTCAAAGTGACAAAGAAATAATTTATAATTATATGCTTTGTAAAGTAGCTTCTAAGACAAGGAATGTCAGGAGCCTAGAGTCAGAAGGAAGCTTTGACTAAAACTCAGTCAGCTTAGAAAAATGTTAGGGCCCTCTTGCTCACTGGCTACATTTATGCTCATTTAAAATCTGCCATTATGATCTTTGGAAAATAAAATCTAATTACAAAATTTGTATTAATTTCCTGGATCTGCTGTAACAAATTATGACAAACTAAGTAGCTTACAATAATAGAAATTTTTTGTCTCCCATTTGGGGAGTCCGTAAGTCTGAAATCAGTGTGTTATCAGGGTCCTGCTCTCTGAGAAGGCTCTAGAATGTTACCTTGCTTCTTCCAACTTCTAGTGGCTTGACCTCTTCATTAGCTTGCAACTGCATAACTCCAGTATGTGTCTTCAACCTCACATGGACTTTTTCCCTGTGTGTTGTGTCTCCCCTCTGTTTGTCCCTTATTGGGACATTGTCATTGGACTTAGGCCCACATGGATAATCAAGAATCATCTTATCTTTATATCATTAATTATATCTGAAAAGACCCTTTCTCTAAATGAGATCATATTTACAGATTCTGGGGACTATGGCTTGTACAAGTCTTTTGGTGGGGGCCCAATATTCAGGCCACTACACTGCTCTTATACTTAATTGGCTCCTGTGGACAACCATTTTCCTCAAATTCCTCAATTCCTCTTGAGGCAATGGCTCTTCCTAACAGGCCCAATTTATCACACCCTCCCCCCCAACAAAGGAGAGACATATAATTAATCTCCCAATCTCTAACAAATAAGAATGCTTCATATACACTGTCAAGGAATGGGGGATAGATAGGGAATTACAGGAGCAACTTCTTGATACTTTTAACTTAATAGAGATATTTGATTTGAATATAAATACTTAATATGAATAAAATACTATAGTTTTTGATACAGAATTCTAGAAGTAGATTGAAGAATATCTAAGCAATATTTGTCAGAGTGGGGCTGATTAATAGGTCAAAAAATAATAGATATTGATGAGGCTGTAGACAGAAAGGGCAGTTTATACACTCTTTGTGGGAATGGAAACTAATTCAGCCACTGTGGAAAGAAGTTTGGAGATTTCTCAAAGAACTTAAAATAGAATTCTTATTAGACTCAGAAATTCTACTATTGGTAATGTACCCAAAGGAAAATAATTCATTCTATCAAAAACACACGTGCACTCATATGTGTATCACAGTGCCATTTAGGATAGCAAAGATATAGAATCAACCTAGGTATCCTTCAAAAGAGGATTGGATAAATAAATTGTGGATCATATACACAGTAGAAAACTATTCATTCATAAAATAACAAAATGAAATCCTTTGCAGCAAGATGGTTGGAACTAGAGTATCCCAAGTGAATTAACGCAAAAAGAGAAAAATCAAATACTACATGTTCTTATTTATAAGTGGGAGCTAAATACTAAATACACAGAAATAAAGATGAGGACAGCAGATACTAAGGGCTGCTAGACAGTGGTGTGTAGGGAGGGCAGAGGGGCATGGGCTGAAAATCATCTATTGGTTACTATGCTCACCACTTGGGTGGCAGGATCATTTGTATTCCAAATCTCAGCATTATGAAATATACCCATGTAAGCAACCTGCACATGTACCCTTTAATCTAGAATAAAATGGAAATTATTAAAAAAAAATATTAAACTCTATGTCCCTCTCTCTTTGTTCATTTCTCCATTCTGCCAAACTTCTAAGCACCTCATCCATTGAAGACTTTGATGCCAAACATGCCATAACCCATCATACATGACACATAAATGTCATAGATCATAAATAGTTTCTCAATTCTTTAACTTTTTTCATTCCCAAGCTCTATTTTTTTTACTGCTTGGGTAGGTTTTGTATGTATTTGTTTTCCTTATGGCATTCATATTTCAAGATATTATCAGCTTTTGCCTAGACTTTCTTGGAAATCTCTATCTCAATTTGAAATTTGTTTTTCCCCAAGATACCTTCCAAATTACAGAGATAATATTTTATATATAAATCTATTTCATATTATGCTTCTTTAATTAATATCTCTTAGGAAAATAATTAAAATGTTATTTAAAATGGTCTAAGAAACATGCATGATTTCCTTCTTGTTTACCTATACAGTCATATATATATATATATATATATATATATATATATATATATATAACCTTTCTTCATTCATTCTCTGGATTCTAATACCACAATGTCTTTCAGAACTTCGAAAAAGTCATGCTTTTATTTCATCCCAGGTATTTTCCACATGCTACTCTCCATGCCTAGACTGTATCAACCATTGTCTTCTACATAGTTTGCTTCTATATATTCATCTCTCAACTCAATTTTTTATTCTTCAGAGGGGCTTCCTTAACCTCTAAACTTGTTGAGCTCTTGTAGTACTGTCTACATTTCTTTTAGACTACTTAACACTGCTTGTAATTAAACAGTATATTGACTAATAATGTCTTATTACCTCCTCCATATGGTAAACTCTATGAGAGCAGATGTTGTGTTCTAGTTTACCATTTTGTGCCAAGTGCTAGCACCTAAAAATGCTTATTAAATATTTTTAAATTAATTCATACATGCTACGCTTTTGAGCTGCAGTTTTCTCATCTATGATGCATTGGTTGTAAGGAACTCAAAGCTTTCCTATGATGACTACATTTATCCAAACTACCATACTACATAGCATAAAGCAGCAGCTCAAAAAGATGTGTCAATTTGCCTTTCTTTCCTTCTTAATACATTATCTCTCGGTAACAACATGCAAATGACAAGAAAATACTGACATGAAGATTGCATTTGAATTTATTTAAAATTGAACTCACATTTATAGATACTGCCTGTTGAAGCAAATGTTTATAATATTATACTATTTTGCATACATCTAGGAATTTTTGTTAATATTACCCTTTAGGAACCTTAACTTTTAAGGAAAAGAAAATAGCCTCAGTTGATTATTTACAATATATGCTGCATTAAATGTAAGATCAGAGAGATATTTTGAAATTTCATTCTGCCATAAACATGAATAAACAACTCCAGTGTTTGAGATACTAAAGCTATTAAAGAAATCTCTGAAGACCTCTTGATTTTATCATCATTCAATCTTTAGAGTTAACAAGAGATATTGTTATCAAACATCCATGAAGTTGAGAAAATATATTTTCTACACAGTTTATGGCAATGTGAATGCCTGTATATTGGAAAAGAGAGCTTGCTGAAACTAAATTATTCTGCTTAAAATATTAACCTCTCAATTCTGAGCTCATTTATACAAGATGATGTGAACAAATTTAAGTAGCATGAGATGCCACTTAAAAGTCACACTTAATGCAAAGGTGAGACATGATAAAGCATGTGCAAATTCTATGTCGTACTTTGTCTTTCTTCTAATTGAGAAAGAAGAGGAAGAGGAGGCGGAAGAGAAGAGAAGAAATAGCTTCATTAACCAAATGACCTTTCTTCCTACCAACTTCTGCTATTACACATCAATTTGTATTTAAATAATTTATTCAATAATCACATATTTATTGAGTACATACAACATGTCAAAAGCTATCCTAGGATTTAATAGTGGACAAAATGGACAAGATCCCTGATCATAGTTCTAATATTTTAGATCGGGGGATATTTATGCTAAGCAAAGTGGCTTCTAAGATGGCCCTTCCTGATATTATGACACTGTAATCTTCCCCTACAACTTAAGTAATTTCAATTTGACCACTAGAATATCTCAAAGTAGCATGTAGACATGCTAGTGGTCAAATTGTCTATAAATGATCTAGTACAATATTTATTTAGTTTTATAAGAAACCACCAAATGCCATTTTGCATTCCTAATAGCATTGAGTGAAAGTTCTAGTTTCATATGCTCGCTATCACTTGATATTGTCAGTGTTTTGAATTTTTGCCACCCAGCCTAGTTTTTTATTTAATTTGTATTTCTCTGATGACATAAAACGTGGGCATTTTTTCAAACATCGATAATGAGGTGTCTTTTATATGCTTTGTCTCTGTGTCTCCACACAAATCTTATCTGGTATTGTAATTCCCACATGTTGAGGAAGGGAGGTGTTTGGATCATAGGGGCTATTTCCCCCATTCTGTTCTCATGAGATCTGATAGTTTTATAAGTGTCTGGAAGTTCCTCTTTTGTGCTTTCTTTCTCCAACTGCCTTGTGAAGAAGGTGCCTGCTTCTCCTTCTGTCATGATTATAAGTTTCCTGAGGCCTTCCTGACAGGCAGAACTGTGAGTCAATTAAACCTCTTTTCTTTATAAATTACCCAGTCTCAGGGAAGTTCATTACAGCAGTGTGAAAACTGACTAATACAGACTGTTAAGGTCTTTGTCCTGTTAAGGTCTTTGTTCTATTTATTAATCGGGGTGTTTGCTTTCTTATTATTGAGGTTAAGAATTCTTTGCATACTTTCAAATGCAGTTCTTTATCAGATGTGAAATATTTTTTTCCAGTCTGTGCCTTGTCTTCTCATTATAATGGCATTGTCTTTTGCAAAGCAGAATGTTTAATTTAATGAAGTCCAGCTTATCAATTAATTATTTTGAGGATTATTCCTTTGGTTTTTGTATGTAAAACATCTTTGCCATCCCAAGGTCACTTAGGTTTTGTCCTATGTTAGCTAATAAACACTTTATAGCTTCTTATTGTTTTCCATTTAGGTCTGTAATCTATTTTGAGTTAATTTTTGTGAAAGGTTTAAGGTCTATATCTCAATTTAATTTTTGCATGTAGCTGTCTAGTTGCTTCAGAACCATTTGTGAAAAATACCTATTTTTGCTCGATTTCAGTGCCTTTTCTTGTTTGTCAGAAATGAGTCGACTATATTTATCCGGATATAGTCCTGGGCTTTCTGCTCCATTGATGTATTTATCTATTCTTTTGTCAACACCACACTGTCTTAATTACCATAGCTGTAGAGTAAGTTTTGAAATCAGGTAGTGTCAGTTCTCCAACTTTACTCTTCTCCCTCAAAATAGTGATGGCAACTTTGTCTCTTTTGTCCCTGCATATAAACTTAAGAATCAGTTTATCAATATCCACAAAATAACTTCCTGGGAATTGTATTGAGTCTATACATCAAGATAGGAAGAACTGACATCATGAAAATATTGAGTCTATCCATGCTTATGAAATTTCTCCTCATTTAATTAGTTCTTTGGTTTATTTAATAAGAAATATATCTTTTCTTTGTTTTCTCTATGTAAATTTCATACTTTTTATTAGATTCATATCTCAGTATTTTGTTTTGGGGGATGTTAACATAAACGGCAATGGATTTTAAAATGCAAATTCCATTTGTTCATTGCTGATATGTAGGAAAGTAAAATGTATATTTGTATATTAATGTTAACCTGAAACCTTGTTATAATTACTTGTCAGTTTCAGAAATTTTCTGTCAATTATTTTGGATTTTCTACATAGATGGTCATGTGTTCTGGAAAGAAAATAGTTTTATTTATTTCTTCCCAATGTCTATACCTTTTGTTTTCTTCTCTTGTCATAGGAAATTAGCTAAGACTTCCAATATGATGTTGAAAGGAGTGGTAAAAGTAGACATCCTAACCTTGTTCCTAATCTTAATGGAAAACATTCTACTTTCTCATCATCAACTTTAATGCTCCCTGTAGGTTTTTGATGAAGTTTACTCCTAAGTTTACTGACAGTTTTTATTATAAATGGGTGTGGATTTTGTCAAATGCTTTTTCTGCATCTATTGATGTGATTATGTACTTTTTCCTTTTTTACCTGTTGATGAAATGGTTACTTGACTTTCAAATGTTGGGCCTGTCTTGCATACCTGGGATGAATCACACTAGTGTTTGGTGTGCATTTCTTTTTATACATTGCTGGATTCAATTTACTAACATTTTGTTTAAAATATTACATATATGTTACAAAGCTAGTTTTCTTGTAATGGCTTTGTCTGGTTTTGATAATAGGGTAATTCTGGACTCATAGGATGAGTTAGGAATTATTTCTTCTGCTTCTTTCTGCTGAAAAATGTGATAGAAAATTGGCATAATTCTTCCTTAAATGTTTGGTAGAATTTACACTTTGACTCATCTGGCCCTGGTACTTTCTGTTTTGGAAGGTTATTAATTATTGATTAAATTTCTTTAATAGATATAGATCATTGCATATTGTCTATTTTAATGTAAATTTTGAAAGATTATGTCCTTCAAGAAATTGGCTTATTTCACCTAGGTTTGCAAATTTGGGGGCATAGAAATGTTCTTAGGATTCCTTCTGTGTCCTTTTGATATCCTTGGAATGTGTAAAGATATTCCCTCCTTCATATCTGATATTAGTAAATTGTGACCTCTTTCATTTTTCTGTAGTAAGACTGACTAGAAGCTTATCAATTTTATTGATCTTTTTAAATTACTACCTTTTTACCTTGTTGATTTTCTCTTGAGTTTATGTTTTAAATGTTACTGAGTTTTGTACTAGTCATTATTTATTTGCTTCTGCCTACTTTGTGTTGGATTTACTCTTTATTTTCTAGTTTCCTATGTTGAAAATTTAATTACTGGTTTTATAACTTTTTGCTTTTCTAATACAATGTATGCATTCAATGTGATAATTTTCCTTGAAGCAGTGCTTTCTCTGAATTCTACTCATTTTGATAAGTAGTGCTTTCCGTTTTTACTTAGTTCATATGTTTAATTAACACTTAGATTTCTTCTTCCACTTACACGTTATTTAAAAGTGTTTTGTTTAACCTATGTGAATTTGGAAATTTTCCGTTATTGATTTCTAGTTTAATTTTATTGTGGTCCAAGAGAAGATATATGATTTATATTATGTTACTTTGTTATCATGTGTTTTATGGGCCAAATTGTTGCCTATCTTGGTAAATGTTCCATGCCAACTTAACAGGAAAATGTATATTATGTTGCTGTTAGATGAAGTAGTTTATAAATGTCAATTATATCCAGTTGAGTGACAGTGCTGTTGAGTTCAATTCTGTCCCTTCTGATTTTCTACCTGGTGGATCTGTTGATTTCTGACAGAGAGAACAGAAATAGATAAATTTTTTATCACAGTTGAAGTCTCCTTACAAGTGTGTAATGCCCTTTATCCTTTTAACTTTCCTTGCTTTGATGTCTGCTCTGTCTGAAATTAAGATGCCTATTCCTATTTATTGGGTTAGTGTGGTATATTTATATTCATCATTTCCTTTAAGCTGTATGTGTCTTCATGTATGTTTTAAATTTTATTTTATATTTCAATAGCTTAATGGTACAAGTGAATTTTGGTTACATGCATAAATTTTATGAATGAATGAATGGGTGAATGAAGGAATTGCTAAGTCTGGGCTTTGAGTGTACCTGTTATGCAAACAGTGTACATTGTACCCAATAGCTAATCTTTTATCCCTCATCCCCTCCTACCTTCACCCTTTCTGAGTCTCCAGTGGTCATTACACTACTCTGTATGCTTGTGCATACACACAGCTTAGTTCCCGCTTATAAATGAGGACATGTGGTATTTGGTTTTCTGTTCCTGAGTTACCTCACTTAAGATGATGTCCTCTAGTTCCATCCAAGTTGTTACAAAATATATTACCTTGGTTTCTTTTTTCGTGTGGCTGAGTAGTATTCCATACTCTGTGTGTGTGTGTGTGTGTATGTGTGTGTGTTTGTATATACACACACATATCATGGAATATCACATTTACTCATATATATATAAGTAAATATATATCTATATTTACTCAACTTGTGTATGTGTGTGTATATACAAACTTGTGCATATGTACCTCTACTTTTAAAAGTAAATAAAGTAAATATTAATATCTGTTTTATCCACTCATTAGTTAATGGGCAGAGATTGGTATCAGACCTTTGAATTGTGAATTGGGATGAGATAAACATATGCACACAGGTGTCTATTTTTATAAAATGACTTCTTTTCTTTTGGGTAGGTACCTAGTAGTGGTATTGCTGGATCAAAGGGTAGATCTGCTTTTAATTCATTTAGAAATCTTTATACTGTTTTCTATAAAGGTTGTACTAATTTACATTTTCACTAACAGTGTATAATCATTCCTTTACACCACATCTGCACAAATATCTATTGTTTTTTGACTTTTTAATAATGGCCATTGTGACTGGGAAAGTCAGTATCTTATTCTGCTTTTTACATGCATTTTTCTTATAATTAGTGATGCTGAACATTTGTCATATGTTTGTTTGCCTTTTGCATATCTTCCTTTGGAAAATATCTGATCATGTCATTTGCCCACTTTTTAATGGCATTATTTGGGGTTTTATAAACTGATGATTTGTTTGAGATCCTTGTGGATTTTTTATATTATTCCTCTGTCAGTGTATAGTTTGCAAATATTTTCTTGAATTCTACAGTGTCTGCTTACTCTGATGATTATTTATTCACCTATGCAGAATTACGGTAAGTTAACCAGTCACATTTATTTATTTTTGTGTTTGTTACATTTGCTTTTGGGATCTTAGTCATAAATTCTTTGCCTAGGCCAATGTCCAGAAGAGTATTTTATAGGTTTTTTCCAGAATTTTTAACATTTTGGGTATTTAAGTTTCTAATCCATCTTCAGGTATTTTTTGTTTATACTGAGAGACAGGAATCAAATTTCATTCATCTACATGAGGCTATACAGTTTTTCCAGCACCATTTATTGAATACTGTGTCCTTTCCACAGTGTATTTCTTGTTTGCTTTGTCAACCATCAGTTGGGTTGGTTCCAAGTCTTTGCCATTGTTAAAAATGTCGCAATGAACATATGTGTGCATGGATCTTCATAATAGGTTGATTTATAATTCTTTGGATATATACACAGTAAGGGGATTGGTGGGTTAAATGGTGTTTCTATTTCTAGATCCTTGAGGAATCACCACACTGACTTCCACAATGGTTGCACTAATTTACACTCCCACCAACAGTATGAAAGTGTTCCTATTTCTCCATACCCTCTCCTGCATCTGTTGTGTCCAGATATTTTAATGATCACCATTCTAACTGGTGTGAGATGGTATCTCAATGTGGTTTTGATTTGCATTTCTTGAATGACCAGTGATGATGAGCATTTTTTCATATGCTTATTGACCTCATATATGTCTTCTTTTGAAAAGTGTCTGTTCATATCCTTTGCCCACTTTTGAATGGGTTGGTTTGTTTGTTTCTTGTAAATCTGTTTTAATTATTTGTAGATTCTGGATATCAGCCCTTTGTCAGATGGGTAGACCTATGCCTGTGTACTGAATGGTATTGCCTAGGCTTTCTTCTATGGTTTTTATGGTGTTAGGGCTTATGTTTAAGTCCTTAATCCATCTGGAGTTAATTTTAGTGTAAGGTGTCAGGAAGGGGTCCAGTTTCTGCTTTCTGCACATGGCTAGCCAGTTTTCCCAACACCATTTATTAAACAGGGAATCCTTTCCCCATTGCTTGTTTTTGTCAGGTTTGTCAAAGATCAGATGGTTGTAGATGTGGGTCATTACCTCCGAGGCCTCTGTTCTGTTCCATTGGTCTATTATCTCTGTTTTGGTACCAGTATCATGCTGTTTTCATTACTGTAGCCTTGTAGTATAGTTTGAAGTCAAGTAGCATGATGCCTCCAGCTTTGTCCTTTTTGCTTAAGATTTTCTTGGCTATGTAGGCTCTCTTTTGGTTCCATATGAAGTTTAAGGTGATTTTTTTCCTTTTCTGTGTCATGATATTGATTCTTCCTAACCATAAGCATGGACTGTTTTTCAATCTGTTTGTGTCCTTTCTTATTTCCTTGAGCAATGGTTTGTAGTTCTCCTTGAAGAAGTCCTTTACATCCTTTGTTAGTTGTATTCCTAGGTATTTTATTCTCTTTGTAGCAATTGTGAATGGGAGTTCACTCTTGATTTGGCTCTGTGTTAGTCTGTTGTTTGTGTATAGGAATGCTTGGGATTTCTGCACATTGATTTTGTATACTGAGACTTTGCTGAAGTTGCTTATCAGTTTCAGGAAATTTTGGGCTGAGAAGATGGGGCCTTCTAAATATACAATCATGTCATCTGCAAATACAGACAATTTGACTTCCTCCTTTCCTAAATTAATACATTTATTTCTTTTTCTTGCCTGATTGCTCTGGCTAGAACTTCCAGTACTATATTGAATAGAGTGGTGAGTGAGGGCATCCTTGTCTAGTGCCAGATTCCAAAGGGAATGCTTCCAGTTTTTGCCCATTCAGTATGATATTGGCTGTGGGTTTGTTGTAAATAGCTTTTATTATTTTGAGATATGTTCCATCAATACCTAGCTTATTGAGAGTTTTTAGCATAAAGGGCTGTTGAATTTTGTTGAAGACATTCTCTGCATCTATTGGATAATCACGTGGTTCTTTGTCTTTGGTTCTGTTTATGTGGTGGATTACCTTTATAGACTTGCGTATGTTGAACCAGCCTTGCATCCCTGGGATGAAGTCTATTTTATCATGATGGATAAGCTTTTTGATGTGCTGTTGCAATCAGTTTGCCAGTATTTTATTGAATATTTTTGAATCTGTGTTTATCATGGATATTGGTCTGAAGTTTTCTTTGTTTGTTGAGTCTCTGCTGGTTTTTGGTGTCAGAATGATGTAGGTCCTATAGAATGATTTGGGAAGGATTCCCACTTTTTGTATTGTTTGGAATAGTTTTGGAAGGAGTGGTACTAGTTCCTCTTTGTATGTCTGGTAGAATACAGCTGTGAACCTGTCTGGAGTTGGATTTTTTTTGGTTGGTAGGCTATTATATGCTGCCTCAACTTCAGCCCTTGTTATTGGACTATTCAGGGTTTTGACTCCTTCCTGGTTTAGGCTTGAAAGGGTGCAAGTGTACAGGAATTTATCTGTTTCTTCCAGGTTTACTGGTTTATGTGCATAGAGTTGTTTGTAGTAATCTCTGATGGTAGTTTATATTTCTGTAGAATCACTGGTGATATCCCCTTTATCATTTTTTATTGCATCTGTTTGATTCTTCTCTCTTTTCTTTTTTATTAATCTGGCTAACAGTCTGTCTATTTTGTTGATCTTTTCAAAAAACAAGCTCTTGGATTTATTGATGTTTTGAAAGGTTTTTGTGCCTCTATCTCCTTCAGTTCTGCTCTGATCTTAGTTATTTCTTGTCTTCTGCTGGCTTTTGAGTTTTTTTGATCTTGCTCTTCTAGCTCTTTCAACTTTGATGATAGGGTATTAATTTTAGATCTTTCCTCGCTTCTCATGTGGGCATTTATTGCTATAAATTTCCCTCTAGATGCTGCTTTAAATGTGTCCCAGAGATTCTGGTACATTGTGTCTTCATTCTCGTTGGTTTTGAAGAACATCTTTATTTGTTCATTCATTTCATTGTTTATCCAGTGGACATTGAGGAGCCAGTTGTTTAATTTCCATGAAGTTGTGTGGTTCTGAGTTGGTTTCTTAATCTTTAGCTCTAATTTGATTGCACCATGGTCTAAGTGACTGTTTGTTATTATTTCCATTCTTTTGCATTTGTTGAGGAGTGATTTACTTCCAATTATGTGGTCAATTTTAGAGGAGGTGCAATGTGATGCTGAGTAGAATGTATATTCTATAGATTTGGGGTGGAGAGTTCTGTAGATGTCTATTATGTCCACTTGATCCAGATATGCTTTCAAGTCCTGGATATCCTTGTTAATTTTCTATCTCATTGATCTGTCTAATATTGACAGTGAAGTGTAAAATTCTCCCACTATTATTGTGTGGGAGTCTAAGTCTCTTTTTAGGTCATTAAGGACTTGCTATATGTATCTGGGAGTTCCTGTATTGGATGTGTATATATTTAGGATTGTTAGTTCTTCTTGCTGCATTCATCCTTTTACCATTATGTAATGTCCTTCTTTGTCTCTTTTGATCTTTGTTGCTTTAAAGTCTATTTTATCAGAGGCTAGGATTGCAACTCCTGCTTTTTTTTTCTCTCTCTCTCTCCACTTGCTTGGCAAATCTTCCTCCATCCCTTTATTTTGAGTCTGTGTGTATCTTTGCATGTGAGATGGGTATCCTGAATACAGCACACTGATAGGTCTTGACTTTTTGTCCAATTTGCCAGTCTGTGTCTTTTGATTGGGGCATTTTGCCCATTTACATTTAAGGTTAATATTGTTATGTGTGAATTTTATCCTGCCATTTTGATGCTAGCTGGTTGTTTTGCCTGTTAGTTGATGCAATTCCTTCATTGTGTCAATGGTCTTTACCATTTGGTACATTTTTGGAGTGGCTGGTCCTGGTTGTTCCTTTCTATGTTTAGTGCTTCTTTCTGGAGCTCTTGTAAGGCAGGCCTGATGGTGATGAAATCTCTCAGCAATTGCTTGTTCGTAAAGGATTTTATTTCTTCTTTGCTTATGAATCTTAGCTTGGCAGGATATGGAATTTTAGGTTGAAAGTTCTTTTCTTTAAGGATGTTGAATATTGGCCCCCACTCTTCTGATTTGTAGGGTTTCTGCGGAGAGATCCATTGTAAGTCTGATGGGCTTCCCTTTATGGGTAACCTGACTTTTCTCTCTGGGTGTCCTTAGCATTTTTTTTTTTTTTTTTTTTTTTTTTTCATTTCAACCCTGGTAAATCTGACGAGTATGTGCTTTGGGGTTGCTCTTGTAGAGGAATATCTTTGTGGTGTTCTCTGTATTTTCTGGACGTGAATGTTGGCCTGCCTTGCTAGCCTTTTGTTTGGAATGAAGAATGCTCTTTTGCACTTCTGGTAGGACAGGTCTGGTGTTGATGAAACCCCTTAGCTTTTGTTTGTTGGAAAAGTCTTTGTTTCTCTTTAATGTTTGAAGGATACTTTGACCAGATATTTTATTCCAGTATAAAAAGTGTTTTTTTCCTTCAACACTTTAAGTATGCCATGTCCCTTTCCCTTGGCTTGTAAAGTTTCCACTGAAAAATCTACTGCTATATGTAATGAAACACCATTGAATGTTATTTATCACTTTCTCTTGCTGCTTTTAGCATACTGTCATTATTCTTTCCATTTTTGATTTGAATATTACATGCTTTGAAGTAGTCTTCTTTGAGTTATGTCTTCTTTGAGTTATATAACCCTCTTATACTTGAATATTGACATCTTTATCTAGGTTTTGGTAGTTCTGTTATTCTGCCTTTGAATAATCTTTCTACCCCTATCTTGCTCTCTCTCCCTTTTCTTTTAGGGCAATAGCTATTAAATTTGCCCTTTTCAGGTTTTTTTTTTTTTTAGATCTTGTAGGCATTATTCATTGTCTTTTATTCTTTTTAATTTTGAATCTTTCAAGTGTGTATTTTCAGATAGTCTGTCTTCAAAGTCACTAATTTTTTCTTCTGTTAGATCAATTTTTCCATCAAGGAAGGGACTAATGAATTCTTCAGTATGCCAGTGGCATTATTCTACTCCAGAATTTCACATGACTTTTAAAAATTATTTCAATTTTTGTGTTAAATTTATCTTATAGGTTACTTAATTTCTTCTCTGTATTATTTTTAATTTATTTGAGTTTCCTCAAAACAGACATTTTGAATTATCTATTTGAAAGTTCAAATTTCTCTTTCTTTACAGAACTGGTCCCTAGTGCCTTATTTAGTTAATGGCTTCACATTTTCCTAGATGGTCTTGATGCTTGTGGATGTTCTTTGTGTCTGGATGTTGCTCATTGGTGTCTGTACATTTTCTGCAAGGGATCCAGTGAAGATGTGAAGATGCAAGTATTAAAGATTCCTTAGTAAAACAAATTCTCATAATTGGTATACATCCAGTATGTGCCCACTACTACAGCTCAAGTACAAAGAGCTATTAGAGGGGCCTATTGTGAGCAAGGTAATGTTCTCAAGAAAAGTGAATATTCAGTTTTACCACTTTTTTCAATGTCCTTTGCACTCCAGCCTGGGTGACAAGAGCAACACCCTGTCTCAAAAAAAGGAAGGAAGGAAGGAAGGAAGGAAGGAAGGAAGGAAGGAAGGAAGGAAGGAAGGAAAGAAGGAAGGAAGGAAGGAAAATGAGTTTGGAAATAATCTCTCTTCCTCTATTTTTCATAATAGCTTGAGTAAGATTGGTATTAGTCATTATTTAAATGTTTGGTAGAATTCAGCAGAGAATCTACTGGTTCTTGGACTTTTCTTTCCTGGGAACCTTGTAATTTTAGCTTTCATTTCATTAGTTGTTATTGATCTGTTCAGGTTTTGGATTTCTTCCTAGTTCAATCTTAGCAGGTTGTGTATAACTAGGAATCTGTCCATTTCTTCTAGATTTTCCAATTTATTGGCTTATAGTTGCTTATAGTAGCAACTAATAATCCTTTTAATTGCTACAATATCGTTGTAATGTCTACTTTTTCATATCTGATTTTATTTGGGTCTTTTTTTTTCTTTATTCTGACTAAAAGTTTGTCAATTTTGTTTAATTTTTAAAAACCCAAATTTTTCTTCCATGATCTTTTGTATTTTCTTTATTTCAAATGTATTTTTTTCTTGCTCTCTTCTTTATTACTTATTTTCTTCTACTGATGTTGGATTTGGTTTCCTCTTGCTTTTCTAGCTCGTTAAGATATGTCATTAGTTTTTTATTTGAAAAGTTTCCTCCTTTTAGATGTAGGCACTTGTATGTATAAAATTCCCTTTCAGTACTGCCTTTACTGTATCTCATACTTTTTAGTATGTTGTGTTTTTATCATCATTTATTTCAATAATTTTTTTAAATTTTCTCTCAATTATTTTATTGACCCACTGGTTATTCATAGCATGTTTAATATTCATGTAATTATACAGTTTGCAAAATTCCTCTTATAAATTTTTAGCTTTATTCTACTGCAGTCAGAGAAGATGATTGATACTATTTCCATTTCTGAATGTTTTATAGATTGTTTCATAAGCAAGCATATAGCTTATTCTTAAGAATAATCTATATACATAGGAAAATAATGTGTATTCTGCAGCCTTTGGATAAAATGTACTTGTAAATACTGATAAGTTCCATTTAGTCTATAGTGCAGATTAAATCTGATATTTCTTTGTTGATTTTCTGGCTGGAAGATCTGTCCAATGGTTAAAGTGAGGTATTGAATTCTTCAGCTATTATTGCATTGGACTCTAGCTCTGCCTTCATCTCTAATATATATTTCCTTCATATATCTGGGTGCTTTTGTGTTGGGTGTATATATATTTAAAATCTTTATATCCTATTGATGAACTGATGCCTTTCTCATTTATAGTGACCTTCCTTGTCTCTTTTTATAGTTTTTGTCTTGAAATCTATATTGTCTAATACAAGAATAGCAACTCCTCCTCTTTTTTGGTTTCCATAGCTGTGAAACATATTTTTTCCATCCTTTTATTTTCATTCTCTGCAGGATTTTATAAGCAAAGTGCTTTTCTTGTAGGCAAGAGATCAATGGGTCTTGTTGTTACATGCATTCAGCCAACCTATGTCATTTGATTGGAGAGTTCAGTCCATTTACATTTAATGTTATTACTGATAAGTAAGAACATTGTTCTAACATTTTGTTATTATTTCTCTGGGTATTTTGTGGTCTTCTCTTTCTTCTTTCTTTCCTTTCTGTTTTCTTTTCAGTAAAGGTTATAATTTCTCTGGTGCTGTCATTCAGTTCTATGCTTTATATTTTTTGTGTATCCATTGTATATTTTTTGCTTTGAGGTTAGATGAGGCTGGCAAATACTATCTTATAAGCCATAATTTTAATCTGAAAATAACTTAACAGTGTTTGAATAAACAAATAGACAAGGATAAAAAACTAATAAAAATTGTACACATCAATTTTGTCTTGTTACTTTTTGATTTTTTTGTTTCTATTCATCTTATTGTACTATGTCTTGAAAAGTTGTTGTACATATAATTTTTGATTGGCTCATTGTTTACTCTTTCTACTTAGCATAAGAATAATTTACATAAGACAGTTACATTACAGTGTTATAATATTCTAGATTTTTCTGTGTACTTAGAATTTGTACCTTCAGGTGATTACTCATGCTTATTAACATTCTTCTTTTTTTTTTTTTTCCTCTGATAGAAGTGCTTCCTTTAGCGTTTCTTGTAGTACAGGTCTAATTTTGATGAAATCCCTCAGCTCTTTGTCTAGGAAAGTCTTTGTTTCTCCTTTATGTTTGAAGGCTATTTTCATTAGATATACTATTCTAGGGTGAACGTGTTTTGTTTTGTTTTTCCATCAGCACTTTAAATATGTCATATCACTCTCTCCTGGCTGTAAGATTTCCACTGAAAAGTCTGCTCCCAGATTTATTTCAACTCCATTTTATGTCATTTGTTTATTTTCTGTCGCTACTTTTAGGATCCTCTTTTTATCTTTGATCTTTAGGAGTTCGATTATTAAATGTCTTGAGGTAGTCTTCTAAACCTTTTGTACTGGAATGTTGATATCTTTCTCTATGTTTGGAATGTTCTCTGTCATTATTGCTTTGAAGAAACTCTCCACCCCTATCTCTCTCTACCTCCACTTTAAGGCCAATAACTCAGATTGGTCCTTTGGAGAATGTTTTCTAGATCCTGTAGGTGTGTTTCATTTTTTTAATTATACTTTTTTCTTTTGTCTCCTCTTACTGTGTATTTTCAAATAGACTATCTTCAAGCTCACTATTATTTTCTTCTGCTCGATCTATTCTGCTATTAATAGGCTCTCATGAATTCTTCAGTATGCCAATTGCATTTTACAGTTACAGAATTTGTTTTATTATTTTTAATTATCTCAATGTCTTTGTTAAATTTCTCTGATCAAATTCCGAATCCCTTCTCTGTGTTATCTTGAATTTCTTTGAATTTCCTCTACACAGCTATTTTGAATTATCTGTCTTAAAGGTCACATATCTGTTTCTCTGGGACTAGTTTCTGGTGCCTTCTTTAGTTCACTTGGTGAAGTTATGTTTTTCTGGATGGTGTTGATGTTAGTAGTTGTTCCTCATTGTCTGAGCATTAAAGAGTTTTATATTTGTTGTAGTCTTCACCAGCTTGGCTTGTTTGTGCCCATCCTTCTTGTAAAGGGTATCCAGATATTTTAAAGGACTTTGGTGTTGTGATATAAGCTGTATCTGCTTTAGGTGGCACCCAAAGTCCAGTAATATTATGGTTCTTGAAGACTTATAGAGATACTGCCTCAATGATTTTGGAAAAAGATCTTGGAAAATTATCTTGATTACCAGGCAGAGACTCTTCTTTTCTTTCATCATTTACCCTTAAACAGTGTCTCTCTCTTTTCTGAGCTATGCAAAGCTGGAGATGGAGTAACACAAGCACCCACTGTGGACACCATCACTGTAACTTGCTGGGTGAGACCTGAAGCTAGTACAGCACTGGGGTCTGCCCTGGGCCTGCTGTAACCACTCCCTAGCAAGTGCCTATGTTTACTCAAGGTCCTGGGGCTTTATAGTCAGCAGGTGGCAAATATAGCCAGGACTGTGTCCTTCCCTTCAAGGTGGCAAGTTCTTCCAGGCCCAGGTGGGTGCACAGGTACTGTCTGGGAGTCAGGGATTAGTGTCAAAGACCTTAGATATCTACTGATTTTCTATTGCACTGCCACTGAGCTGCCACTCACACACAAGATGCAGTCCTGTCCACTTTTCCTTCTCTTTCAAAGGCAGAGGAACTTCACCCCATAGCCATTGACACCACAAGCCATGGGGAGTTCTGCTGGACTACTGCCAATGTTCTCTGAAGCCTACGGGCTCTTAAGTCAGCTTGTGGTGAATTGTGCTGGCCTGGGACTCACCCTTCAGGACACTGGGCTCACCTCTGGCCCAGCTAAGTTCCAAAGATGCCATTCAAGAATCAAGTCCTGAATTCAGAGACCACAAGAGCCTCTTTGGTGCTTTGCCTCCAACCCCCATAGCCATGCTAGTACAATGGTCCAAGGCAAAGTCCCCTTACTTTTAAAACCTAATCATGTATTATTTTAACTTTTAGAGATCATTGACTTATCTAGACCAGATATACCTGATTAAATACTCTTCCACAAGGGAAAGATCCTAGGTTGTGTTAACAGAACAAATTATACAGTAAAATATCATAGCAATACTGCAAATATATAACATATAATGTAACATAAGTCACATTCCCTCTGGATAAGGAGACAAAAGGAAATGGGGTGGAACTGCTCTGGAAAGAGTTTGGCTTTCAGGAACACAGGAATATAGTGTCATTTAAATGGTTTCCATACTAGTTTGATTGTCAAAATAAACATTTATTTAGGGCATTATCACTAATGGGCAGTATTTATATAGAGAGCCACACTGAAGCCCTACCTAAACAGAACAGGACTAATGATATGGGAGCAGGGCAGGGAAGTGCTGGGGAGAGGGTAGTTTCCCTGGTGAGGACTCCACCCTCAGACCTGTGCCCACAGACCTAAGTGAGAACAAGACTCCTGTTTTCATGCCCAAATGTTACATTTTCCAAAACTGCTCTGGCTCACTATGCCCCCATCCTGTGCCTATATAAACCTGAGAGACCTTAGCAGGCACATACACGAGTTCCTGGACATCTAGGAACAGAACATATCTGGAGCAGAAGAACACATCAACAGACACCAGCAGACACTGGCAAGCCATTGATGTCGCTGACATTGAGGGGAATTCATCCAGGGACAGTCAGAAGAGTCCGGCCACTGGGTGGCCCTACTCCAGGAGAAGACCACCTTCCCACTTCATCACCCTTCTGCTTCCCCATCCATCTCATTGAAAGCTACTTCCACTATTCAATAAAATCTTGCACTCATTCTCAAAACCCACGCATGAACCGATTTTTCCGATACACTAGGGTAAGAACCCTAGGACTAGAAAGTCCTCTATCCCTGCGATAAGGCACAGGATCTAATTGAGCTGATTCATACAAACCACCTGCAGATAGCAAAGCTGAAAGAGCATATTGTAACATGCTCAGAGGGGCTTCAGGAGCTTTAAACACTCAATTCTAGACACTGCTGTGGGGGTGGAGCCCCAAAGCACTCCCCACGACCTGAACATCTGCATGTTTCCCCTAGAAGTTAGAGCAGCGGGCACCAAAGAAGCAAGCCACATCCATGTCGCAGACCCTGTGTGGGGCACAAGGGAACTTCCTTCTCCTGTTTCACTAACATATTAGGAAATAAATACCCCCTGGCCATTTTTATTTACCTAAATTCTTTTTCCTATGGTGTCAGGATGGGGAAATTAAGGAAAAAAAAAAAAAGGAATGGCATTGTCCTTCTTGTGTTATTTGAAAAAAATGTGGATTGCTTCAATAGAGCATATCACAATTAGTTTCTTTGGGTTCCAACATTAATAGTCTATAGTTTGACCAAATCTTGAATATATGGTTTTATATTGCTTTTTACCATTTTCAGGATTAAAAACTGTCCCTTATTGTAAAATAAATTGAACTTAAGTCAACATTTATTATGAAGCATAAATTAATAACATTAATTTTATAATAAAACAATGAAAAATTATAGAAATCTAGTTTTCTAAATTCAAAATAGGACTGATTCTATGTTTTATTTTGAATTGTTAATGGATTTTTTCTTGCTTAGTCAAAAAACGTTGCCAGTGACTCCACAGTGTCATAACATTCCGTTCTCCTAGTTGTATTGTTTTTGTTTTGACCTGGTTGGATCAAGATGAATCAAAACGATTTGTATTTATTAATATATTTATGAGAATGTTTCCGACTTTTTTGATGTACATTGATATCAAAAATATTTTATATCACTGTTATTTTCAAGATATATCACAAAAAAGTTGGATTTAAAATTTCAGCTGTAGGATTACTCATTTCTTTTTATATCTTGGTCCAGTATTAGAAAGCCATAGCATACACTGTAAAAGTTGCCAACACTTAATCCTTTACTCTATCCTACAATACTATAGAACCTAGACCTTTATAATAATATTTTCTCCATGAAGATGCAAAAGTTAATTACTAACCTCAACTTCTGCCAAAGTTGTTAAATATGCATGCTAGATATTAGATTAAATATATATCCTTCTAACAAACTTTACATAATTCAAACACACAAAAATCTATTTTTTAATTAAATAGTAAAATTTCTATCTTTTGAAATGTGATAATTTTTAATGTATATGTGTATGTGTGTGTATACTTTTTTTTTACGTTTGCATATATACATATTCTGGGTATTCATAATTGCTCCCAAAAGATTGTAAAATTTTAGCGATTACAAAATTAAATTAGCCCCTTAAACAGTGAGAAAACTACACAAAATATATGAAACAATGGTTTGTTTCATCATTGAACTCTAGCCATCATAGGACTATGACTCATGAGAGAGGGAAAGTAATGAGTTAATTCCTATGATTCTCTGTTCCTTCTGTCTGGAAGCACATTATGGAATTCTTAGTAGAGATTAAGACCCCCAAGAAGAGCATAAAGTTTTCACTAAATGCAAGACACTAAAATTGATTTCCAATTATAGAATTTGCAAGGCAGTTTCCCAGATAAAAGGGAACTATGAATAATAATAATCAGCTCAAGAAATTTGCATACAATCACGATTGAATCTTTGTAGAGTATGAACATGTGCTTGAACACAGAATCAATAGGCCAAGAAAAACATGAGAAGGGAGCTATGAGCTAACTAATCCCAAGAATTCACAAATTGCTGATAATTTTGCAAGTTCTAACCACCTAGAGAGAATATCAAGTTATTTATTAGAGATCAAATAAAGGTCAAGCCTTAGTACAGAGGCTGAAGTATCTCTAGAGTAAAAGCTAGCTTAAACCATTCCTAAAAAAGCTTTTGAAGATAAGACTTTAATTTATAAAACTGAAGTACAATATTTAATTGCTTCTTAGATAAAAGACCAGTGCTATTTAAACCAATCTCGTCAAGCCTGTCCCAGCTTTGAATGTAGCCTGACACAAATTTATAAACTTTCTTAAAGAAATTATAAGATATTTTTGTAATGTTTTTATATTATCAGTTATCATTAGTTTTAGTGCATTTATATATGGCCCAAGAAAATTTTTCTTCCTCCATTGTGGCTCAGGGAAGCCAGAAGATTGAACATTTTTGCTTTAAACAAACAAAACAAAATCAAGACACTTAGCAATGTAAAATATACAATGTCTATCATCACATTAAAGAATTACTAGATATGCGTAGAAGCCACAAATAAAGTGAATATGTAATAAGAAAAAAGTTTAGTCAGTAGAAAAAGACTCAGAAATAAATTAGATGAAAGAATATGCAGATGAAAAAATTTAAAATGTCATTATTACTGTGAACAAGTACTTAAAGAAATGCATGAACAGAGTGAGGAGAGAAATAGAAAATATAGAAAATAACTAACTGGAATTTTTGGTAATAAAGTCTACAACATCTGAAATTAAAACAAACAAAACACTGTAGATTAGACATTGTCCTGTAAGAGATTAATAAACATGACAATAAATATTATACAAAATGAATAGAAAGTATATATAAAATGAATGTAAACACAGCCTCAGTTTAGGACAATACATGTAATCTCATCATATTTTATGTTACACCTAAAGGAACTAATATAAAGTCAGCAAAAATCTCCAATTATGTTGTGTCATGTAATCTCCAATTACCTTGTTTACTCCTTATTTTAATAGGAAATCTCTAAGTTTCTACTATTGAGAGAAAAATACACTATGGACTAAATTATAGTTAACAATATTAGGTGAACTGATTGGTTAGGAAATATTATTTTAAAAGCAGAGTGTGAAGAACTAACTTTATAAAATGACTTTTGGATATTGCTGTATGATTTGATTTACTTTACATTGATAATTTTAAAAATTCTACTTATTTAATTGCTGCCTTCTTATGATTAGTTTTGCTTGGCTGTGGTGAATTCTCCTTTAAATTTAAATATTAAAAATAAGTTAGGGGCCGGGTACGGTGGCTCACGCCTGTAATCTCAGCACTTTGGGAGGCCGAGGCAGGTGGCTCATAAGGTTAAGAGATCGAGACCATCCTGGTCAACAAGGTGAAACCCCATCTCTACTAAAAAATACAAAAATTAGCTGGGCATGGTGGCACATGCCTGTAGTCCCAGCTACTCAGGAGGCTGAGGCAGGAGAACTGCTTGAACCCAGGAGGCGGAGGTTGCAGTGAGCCGAGATCGCGCCATTGCACTCCAGCCTGGGTAACAAGAGTGAAAACTCCGTCTCAAAAAAAATAAAATAAAATAAGTTAATGGGATATTTTCTAGTGAAGTTAGAGGAAATGGATACAAGAAAATGCTTTGTGGACACACAAAATATAATGAAGAAATTAGGTGAGGGTTATTAACTAATCAAGAAATTACTGATAAGCAATTGGTCATGATGCAAGATTAATTTGCAAACATATAAAAGATGACTTTTAAGCAACTTTAGGTATTCTTAAAAATTAGACATGCAATTCTGTGCTTAGCTTTGTGACTTTCATTTAATTTTTGTAACCTATAAGTTAGCTATGATAATTTTCAATTTACTGTTAGCTTTTAATATACCAAAAGTTGAAAGAACTTGTTATGTAGAAAAATAATTAAAACATTGATTTAAATGAGCCAAAAGAGACTTCTCAGAGCAACATAATGTTGTATATGATTATAAAAATAACATGTAGCCCCTTCATTTGTAGAAGTCAGAAATTACCACAAAGGGAAACTATAAATTTCAATTTATGTTATCTTTCCAAATCTCCTAGGTGACGTTTACAGGCTAAATAGTTACTAATATGATTAGATATATAAGAATGTTCAGTAATAAGGCCAAATATCAAAACTAATCGTAAGAATTATGAACAGGAAAGAACCTGGAGGGTTATGGTATTAACTAGAAAGAATTAAAACTAAAATTATATGAACTGCAGTTTCAAAGATCAGCAATCATGAGGAAAGAAAAATATATGTAGTCTATGTCTAGCCATTGAAACATACATACATTGTTTCTCTACTTATTTCATTAGTAACTGACAGCTATTGTTACTGGGCACTTAAAAACATTAGAACACTTAATGAACTGGATCTTGCAGCTGTAAGCTTGAATCAGGACTTCAAGAAATTCAAATGATGTGTTTAGGTATAAAAAGTAGGTTAAACCTAAAATACAATAAAAAAATTAAATTAAATTAAAAGAAAAAATGTAGGTTAGGTTTCTCACTGTATCTTCCCCACAAGTTGCTGCTTTTAAGGATTCCTCCATGTTGATCTCAAGTTTGCAGGAACCTTATAAGCAAATGTTATATTTTCCGTCTCATTAACCAAATAATGCTTCCATGTTTGTTTCTACCTTTTCCTCTTACCAGGTGTTTTCCATACCTTCTACATCAATAGGTCATCGCTAAATTATTTCACAATAATAATTCCTATAAATTATCTGCATCATTGTGACAGAAATGATGGCATTTGCCAGGGCTTTCTGAATTCGACTCTGCCACAACAGGATAAATCTGATGTGTAACAACTAAGAAAATAAGGAAGAAAAGGCAAAGTCTTTCCTACAAATCTAACGCAGGTATGATAAACATCTATTTTTCACCAGGTCTGAGTGTATACGTGTGTGTGTGTGTGTTGGGAGGAGGTAGAGAGAAGAGTTTCCCAAAATATTAGTAAACCATGTAACTAATAAAAGACAAAAAAGGTGAAGAGATTATTGCCTTTAAGTAATTTCAGAGCCTTAACCATTTCTCTCATGATTACAGCTCCTTACATTCTGTTACCAAAAACTAGCACTTAAAGGTTTGTAAACTGGAATCATCTTTAAAATATATATCTTCATATTAAGGCTAGAACAATGGAGCAGGCAGCTAGAAAAGAGCACTGAGTTTATCTTTATAAATCTAAATCTGCATATTTAATTTTCTTAATTTTTGGGGGGAAAGGCCATGACCCTCAGCCTGAAAAACATTCAACCTATGCTGCCTTCAAATCAAGTCCAGTGCCGTGTCTGAAATTCTCATGCACAGAGTCCCAGATAAATGTGCTGTTTATGTGAAATGATTTTCAGAGAGGAAAGAGGTGACACCACCTCTAGTCTTCCCACGAATAAGTCTGATAAACTGCGAGTGTATATCCAGACCATTGTAGTACTAACTAGTTGAAATTTGGACATGCAATGAAGGCAGATGAACTTTCCTCCTTCATGTGATGTTTAACTTTATGTTTCAACTTTGGCTAGGTCATGATATCTAGATATTTGGTCCAACATAAGTCTCTCTGTCACCTGAAAGGGTATTTTTAGATGATGTTAACATTTAAATCAGTAGTCTTTGAGTAAAGCTTTTTACATTCCCATAATGTGAGTGGGACTCATCTAAGAAGTTGAAGGTCTTTAAGAAAAAGAATGAGGATTCAGAGAAAGAAAATATTCTGTTTCCAGACTGCCTTTGCACTCAAACTGCAACATCTACTCTTCCTTGTGTCTCCAGCCAATAAAATTCCAGACGTCTCTAACAGTCACGTGAAACAATTCTTTAAAATAAATCTCTCTTCTTTATGTTGAATTCCAATAGTAGTAATTATACAATTTGCTGATGAACTTGAAGTGGGTCGTGAGAGAAAACAAAGAATCAAGGAAGCTGCATAAACAGCAGGTTCGTGGGATATACAAATCCATACTTCAGAAGTCATGAGTTTAGATGGAAATTTGACCATTGTTAACGTCAAGTTTAAAATTTCTTAGAGCAAGCACAGGCTTCAATATGAACGCTCAAGGTGAAGTCCTTTACTATCCGCCAGTGTCAATACCAGGGCTCTAAACATCTCTCTAAATTCCAGGCACTAGTATCAATCCACTTGCATGAGGTTGATGAGAGAGAACACTCACATAACAAGTTAAATAAAGCAACTTTTTAATTCACAGACAAGCAGCAAGGGCAACAGAAGCCTAGGATTCATGGTAAGCCATTCCCTAATACTTAAGAAAGCTGCCCAGTGTGGATGAAGTTTTGTCTGCACATGCCCCACTTTGCACCTGCCCTAAGTTTTATACCACGGGACAACTTGATGTATTGGGCTATAGCATTAAAGGACATCCTATTCTAGGTGAGACTAAAACAGATTTTGGGCTTTTCAGGCTAATCTCCCTTTATCGCAGAATCTTGCACTCCAGGCATATCCTACAGTTACTCTTGAGAACTATAAGTGAGAAAGGAGGAAGAACTAGGTTGGCCAAAGCATAGTACAAACTTGTCTTTCATGAAGAATCTCCAAATGGTAGAGTTTAGGGTGATGGAAAGAAACCATCAACAAATCTAAGGTAAAATGACTACATGAGTGAAAACAAACAAACAAAAAATAGGAATATATGGTGCCCTGGTAAACTCGTGTTTCAAGGAGGAAGGATGATCTAAAGTATTAAAAATTGTTCATAAGTTTAGTCTGTTAATTGACCACTAAATTTGGCATGCTGAACTCATTGCTTATTTTTATATGAATGGCTGTAGGAGAAGGATAAATGGAGTATTTTTGGATTAAAACAATGGTAAGAAATAAATTGCAGACAGTTTGTATAGACACCTGTTTTAAGAATTTTTGCTAAACATTTTGACAAAATTGAGAAATAGTGTTATTCTTTGGCAAAAGTTTCCTTTACCTGACAAAGCAAAACATGTTTTAACATCTTCTGAAAGATATTCCTACACTCTTTATGCTCAATAGTTGGTTAACTCAATGTGAATTCCCCAAGTATTTGAAAAAATAAAATAACTTAAAAAGAATAATTTGAATTAATTTAAAAAATGATTTGCATAGGGTCTATAAAAGTGTCTTTCCAAGTACAAATTTAGATGCTCAAGTTTAGCACTCACCAACTCTAAAAGACTAAGAACATCTACTCTTTTGAAAAGTATAGGTCATGCCAAGCTTTTACTGCTCTATAAAGCTCTGATTTAAATAGCATCTTCCTAATCTAGATAGCATTTCAATCTCATAATTATCTTACTCTATCGTCTCTCTTGTAATTATCTAACCTACCTAATGCATATCTAAACTGAAGAGCTTAGCAGCCAAGCATTCTATCTTCTCTCCACTCCCATTCTCTGCAATACAAATTGAAGGATTTTTTTTTTTCTTAATAACTTGAAACAACTTAGGAAGGAGGCTTAAGAGAGCTATTATGGATGGGTTGATAAACATAGCATATACCATGATATTTAAGAATATTGTATTTTTGATTTCAGGCAATGCTGTGCAAAGTAAATCTTGCAGTTCAAAAAGCCACTTTCAAGTTCACAGAGCCTTTGATAAACTCAAATTTAACAAAAGCAAAAACAAGCAAACAAAAAACAGAAGAAAGACATCACAAACATCCCAAAAAGATAAAAGTCCATGGGGCCCAAAGACTCATCCATTGAGACACAAGGAGATGGATAGAGTTTTCCAGAGGAAGACATTTGGGGGGAAAAAGGCATTCAAAATATTTACCAGTGTCTTTTAGACTTTGAGGTTGTCTACCTTAAAATCATGCAAGACATAGAGAAATAATAATATTATTCAAGTAAAACAACAAATCATACAATAAAATAGGTACTATCATAATTTTGTTTCTGCTCAGAGGACAAATTTGTATTATAATGTAAATATTATGGTTGTATTTAATTTTATTATCAACGGATAGACAAGCAAACACTATTTAAAATGATCATACTATAGAATAAAGTTTTTCATCAATTATGAAAAAATAAAGTTAAAATTAACATTTTATGAAAAAATTGATGTGGTATCGTAGAAATACAGGAAGGTGAATGAAAGAAATAAATGGGATGAGGAGCTGTAAAATAAGCTAAAGGGAAAGTATCAGTAGAATACTATGCAGCCATAAAAGGAATGAGTTCATGCCCTTTGCAGGGACATGAATGAAGCTGGAAACCATCATTCTCAGCAAAGTAACACAGGAACAGAAAACCAAATACTGCATGTTCTCACTTATAAGTGGGAGTTGAACAGTGAAAATGCATGGACACAGGGAGGGAAATATTGCACATCGGGACCTGTCAGGAGCTTGGGGACAAGGGGAGGGATAGCATTAAGAGAAAAACTTAATGTAGATGACAGTTCATTGGTGCAGCAAAACACTGTGGCATATGAATACCTATGTAAGAAACCTGCATGTTATTCACATGTATCCCAGAACTTAAGGAATAATAAAAATAAAAAATAAAAACTGAAGAAAGCCCAGAAACATACCCCCATCTATATGACTTTGCTATAAAAGATGTCCTGGAAGACTATTGAGCAAAGAAAGGACTGTAGAATAACTGGAATATAAGTCATCAGCCATCTTTAAAAGACATGAAAAATGTAAAATTGAATCTGTACCTAATTGCATGTGAAAAATTAACTATAGCTGTTTTTATATATCTAGTGTAAGCTTAACAAATTTAAGAATATAGAGGTGCATTTGTTTATCAAGAAAGAAGTAATTGCTTACATAAGACAAAAAGATTGACACATTTAACTACATTTAAATTTAAAACTTTGTTTTATAAAATGACACCTTAAAATAAAACTATAAAACAATAAGTAGGAGAATATATTCATAACACCTATAACCAACAAAAAAGTAATAATAACTTATTTAAAACCAATTTGAAAGCATACATATCCAATGGAAAAATTGATTGAAAAATAATGAACAGGAATTTCACAGGTGTAAGTTATACTAATAGATTTTAAAATAAAGGTTCAACTTAACTTCTAATCAAGAAAATGCAAGTAAAGACTATAATGCAATAGTATCTTATTCATATTCAATTTGGTAAATCAGAAATATGAGAAATACATACAAGGGAAAGAATGTAAATTAATGATATCTATTACAAATTTTTGGTAGGAGTCAAAATGGACAGAACCAAATTGGAAAAATGTTACATTATGTGATAAATATGTATATACCTTCCAGCCTGCATTCCTTGAGGCAAACACTCAAGAGAATGTTTTGCACATAAAGAACTGAATACATTAACAAGAAATTGCTATTACAGTAATAATGCTATTAATATTAAAAAGCTTGAAAACAAAATGCCTACCAAGAGAAAAGTGAAAATATCTGGGTATATTAGTACAATGAATGATAATATAACAATAAAAATAGAGTGAACTAAGGAAACATACAACATTTTAGGTGAATATTGGTAACATTAATGTTGAGCGAAAAATAATAAATTTCACAGCACTAGATGTAGTTATGACACCCACTACAAACAATTGGGCTATAGATGGTTTTCTTCTGAAAACATGATCAAAAAGATGAGCTTACATGCCTACATAATAGAGAGTTTCTGTTGCCAATCCAAAACATCTGATTTTAATATGGAACATATTCAGGTAATATTAGTAGAGGGGAAAGTCTCCTACCATTAGGAGTTTTAATGTTAATATTTATTGAGGAAATATCCTTCCCATTTTTTTCACACATATAATTGCAATTAATCTCCCCAAATAACTGTGCAAACTGACACCATTATTTCAATTTTCTCTATGCAGAATGTGGAGTTAAGAAAGTTGAGAAATTTTATTTATAGGAAAGCAATTAATCTCCCCAAATAACTATGCAAACTGTTATTGTTATGTTGATTTTCTATATGCAGAATATGGAGTTAAGAAAGTTTGAGAAATTTGATTTATAGAAAAGTGGAGCGATGACTATTGGAGGCCCACTCATATATTTTACTTTTATAGACTAAAACAACATAAAAATATTGTTGACATGTTTGACTCTTTTATTCACGATTTATTTACCTACTAATTGTACATACTATATGAATTTATATCACAGGTTTTACTCTGGTGATTGTTTTTGTCCCTGATGCACTAAATTATATCAGTCTGATTTTCTTCCATATGTGGCCTTCTGTTAGTTTTAAAAAGTTGTTCAGGAAGGAGAAACTGGACCCCCTCCTGACACCTTACACTAAAATTAACTCCAGATGGATTAAAGACTTAAGCATAAGACCTAATACCATAGAAACTGTAGAAGAAAACCTAGGCAATACCATTCAGGACATAGGCATAGGCAAGGACTTCATGACTAAAACACCAAAAGCACTGGCAACAAAAGCCAAAATAGACAAATAGGATCTAATTAAACTCCAGAGCTTCTGTACAGTAAAAGAAGCAATCATTAGAGTGAACCAGCAAGAAACAGAATGGGAAAAATTTTTTGCAATCTACCCATCTGACAAAGGGCTAATACACAGAATCGACAAAGAACTAAAACAGATTTACAAGAAAACAAACAAATCCATTCAAAAGTGGGCAAAGGATATGAACAGACAATTTTCAAAGGAAGATATATATGAGGCCAACAAACATATCTCATAATCACTGGTCATTAGACAAATGCAAATCAAAACTATATTGAGATACCATCTCACACTAGTTAGTATGCACACATATGTTCACTGAGGCACTGTTTACAATAGCAAAGACCTGGAACCAACCCAATAGCCCATTAATGATAGACTGGACAAGGAAAATGTGGCACAAATACACCATGCAATACTATGCAGCCATAAAAAATGATGAGTTTGTGTCCTTTGTAGGGACATGGATGAATCTGGAAACCATCATTCTCAGCAAACTGACACAAGAACAGAAAATCAAACACCTCATATTCCCACTCATAAGCGGGTGTTGAACAATGTGAACACATTGACACAGGGAGCAGAGCATCACACACTGCGGTCTGTTAGGGAGGCTAGGGGAGGGACAGCAGGGGCTGCGGAGGTTGGGGAGGGAAAACATGGGGAGAAATGACAGATATAGGTGACGGGGGAATGGAGGCAGCAAACCACCTTGCCATGTATGTACCTATGCAACAATCCTGCATGATCTGCACAGGTACCCCAGAACCTAAAGTACAATTTTTAAAAAGTAAATAAATGATTCAATTAAGAACTTACTATAGCATGATTCACATGAATAAACTGACTTTCCAACCAAACAATGAAATGACCTGTTTCTTACGTCTATTCATGATTTTCACCCTAATTCTTCAATCTATCATCTCCACAGAGGTTTTCCTGATTGTGAACATCATGATTTCTTTCCTATTTAAATTTATATAGTTTTATTACACATGTACGTATGATTTAATGATATAAGACTAGTTTGGATTGGACATTATAAAATATCATGCTATTACTTCAGGACTTTCTTTTTGGGAACTCAACGTTAAGTTACTAGAATTCTTTTATATCCTTGCATAATTGCACCTACCATAGTATATGCTACTGTGTGAATATGCAATGTATGTATACATTTTCCCATCAACAGACATTTTGATTGTTTTGAGATAATTGGTATTTGAACTACTACCAACAGATCAAAGCTGTAAACAATTTTGTCCTCGTCTTTTGGTATAGATGTGACCAATTTGAAAAATAGTACCATTTTTTTTTTTTTTAAGTATTTGGTACTTCCTATCCCTTAACAGTGACCAAATAATCCTACTGATGCATATCTTCTCCAATATTTGGTGTTATCAGACTGAATTTCTGCCAATAGACAAAGAAATTTTGGGGCCGGGTGCAGTGGCTCACGCCTGTAATCCCAGCACTTTGGGAGGCTGAGGCAGGTGGATCACGAGGTCAAGAGATCGAGACCATCCTGGTCAACATGGTGAAACCCCGTCGCTACGAAAAATACAAAAAAAATTAGCTGGGCGTGGTAGAGCGTGCCTGTAATCCCAGCCACTCGGGAGGCTGAGGCAGGAGAATTGCCTGAACCCAGGAGGCGGAGGTTGCGGTGAGCCGAGATCGCGCCATTGCACTCCAGCCTGGGTAACAAGGGCGAAACTCCGTCTCAAAAAAAAAAAAAAGAAAGAAATTTTGATGTTCATATCCCTTATTATCAAAGAGGTTTAGCCTTTCTTCGTATCTTTTTTTCCCCTGGCAATTGGTGTTTCCTCTTCTATTAACTTCTTTTAATGACTTTTTATTCCAGTTTTAATTTGTTATGTATTTTTTTGCATTATTGCTTTCTAGGAGTTTATTATTCTTGGAATTAATTGCTGACATGTCTGTCAGTTTGAATGCATGAAATGTAACATATAAAACACAAAATAAAGTATATGTGAGGAATACGTAATTGTGCGTGTGTGTGTGTGTGTGTGTAAGTGACAGTGGTGAAGTCAATTAGATTTTCTCTGTTGCATCACTGTGCATAGTTTTTCTGTGCTACTGTTAGCATTGATCTGAAATATCTAAAATTATTCAGCTAAATACAGGAGCTAGAACAAGTTTCCATGTGAATTTACCCCAGGACTAAAATTCTTTACTGCTAATAATAAAACAAAAGATAGTAGGCTATGACTTTCTTATATTTTATACACATCTATTGGTAAACAATGTTGCCTTTATTTCTATTAGAGAAGAAATAGGTTTGCAGAATCATGTTCTAGCATACAAATCTCTTAAGTTTTGCATGGGTTAGCAAAGAACATTTTCCTAAACTTTGGGGAAAAGTAGCTATATCATATACATGTTTTTTCTTGTCTGGCTAATAGGATATAAATTATTCCCCTTTCAAAATGTTTTATGAGCCTATAAGCCTTTGACCTTTTTATTACATTTTTATTATTACACCATCTAACACAATTATATTTCCATTGCCCTCCTGTCAGTGATCTTCCTCATTCTGGTGATGAATCTTGCTCTATTGAATTCTTCCCTCTGCTGCCAACCTGGCACTGGAACTGTTTCATAGATATTCATTTTCTTTTGACCAGTTATCAATACCTTTCAGAATCTGAATCCTCTAATGAATTAATATTTCCTTAAAATTCTATTTCTTTCAGTGTCAAAACGATGATCAATTATCTGAATCAATTTTCTTTTCAATTTCTAAACTTAAGGATTTTAATATTTCTATTTCTGATATCTGAATCGAAGAATAAAATTATTTTACATTAGAGTAATATGTATGTTGAAAAAGTGTAACATTTGATTTTCTATGACAAAGTATTATTTCTACATTTGAGCAATTTCTTCATTTGCTTTGCCTTGCACACTTAGTACCTTGCCTTACTGCAATTGCTAGTAACATTTTATTTTTTGTAACGGGTGTTAACTATAAAAATGGTTGAATTCTGTTCTTCCACAGTCTATTGTATCATTAAGGAGAATAATATTTTTGAATATTCAATTAAATGTTTTAAGGTATACTTTACTTTTATAATATCATTTATAAAATAAATAACATTCATTATATCTAGGAAAGAAAGAAACATTATTTTGTCTACCAACAATATTCTACAATTTTCAGTCAGCATCCTATTTCTCCATGGCTTATGATATTTAAAATTGATATAAAATATTTAATTATTATATTTCATAATCCTTGAAATTCTGGGTTTAATCTACCTTTTAAATATTTCTAACCTAAACATTTCATGTTTACTCTGGGAATCAATTGCTATTGTCTTAACCTGAAACAAATCATGCATTGCCAATCAATGCTAAGGGATATGTTCTGACAAATGTATTCTCAGGCAAGTTTATCACTATGTGAATAACATAGAGTGTATTTACACAAGTTTACATAGTATATGGTACAGGACACCTAGGCTATACAGGATAGCCTATTGCTTCTAGGCTACAAACGTGTATGGTATGTTACAGTACTGAATACCAATACCAACTGTACACAATGTTGTATTGCAAAAAGATACAAACTGTTACAACTATAATGCAATGGTTAGTATTTGTGTATCTAAACATAGAGAAGGTACAGTAACAATGTGATGTAAATGATATTTTAAAAAGTTATACCTGTATAGGAAACTTACCACAAATGGAGCTTGCAAGACTGGAAGTTGCTCTGGGTGAGTCAATGAATGAGTGGTGAGTGAACATCAATTCTTGGACGTAACTGGACACTACCGTAGACTTTATGAACACTATACACTAAGACCACTCTAAATATTTTAAAAATAAATTTTTCTTCATTGATAAATTAATCTTAACTGACTATAACATTTTTGTTTGAAAATTTAAACATTAAAAATATTTTAATTTTTCTTTTTCTTTTTTGGAGACAGAGTCTCACTCTGCCACTCTGTCACCTAGGCTGGAGTTCAGTGGCACAATCTCGGCTCACTGCAACCTCCACTTCCTGGGTTCAAACAAATCTCCTGCCTCAGCCTCCTGAGTAGCTGGGACTACAGGTGCATGCCACCACACCTGGTTAATTTTTTGTGTTTCAGCAGAGATGGGGTTTCACTGTATTGCCCAGGCTGGTCTGGAACTCCTGAGCTCAGGCAATCCACCCACCTCGGCCTCCTAAAGCACTGAACATTTTTAATTTTTTAAAATTTTTGATTCTTTTAATAGTTCATAGTTAAAAACACAAACACATTTTACAGCTGGACAAAGCATTTTCCTTTTTATATCGTTATTCTATTTTATGATGGCTTTTATGTCACCAAGCAATAGAAATTTTTCAGCTCCATTATAATCTTACAGACCCGCATTATATATACAGTCTACCATTACATGGCACATGACTGTATAACTCCTTCCAAGTTTTGGCTGGCCCAGGGAATTTGGCTAACATAGTTTAATCTTAGATACAGGTACCACTTCCTAAAATAAATAGTTCTTCAACACACTAAGAATGTTGATCTTGCTGTGACCTGAGCTGCCACCATGACTGTTTTCTTTCTATTAAAGTCTGTGATACAATCTATAAATGATACTATTGTTAAAATTATACTTGTGTCTCTTCCCAAGACATTGCAAATTATGTAAATAGAAACATATTAATAGTTACAGTATTCATCATCTTTCTTTTCCTAGGATATCTTATCAATAATTACTACAGTACTTAACAGTGAATATTTACAGGTGAAGCAAGTGAACATGCAGTTTATACTTTACAGGTTAATTCAGCACTGGGGGAAAACAGGACATTTTAAATAAACCCTTGAATTGCATAATTTACTACTACATACTTTGATCTGCAAATAATGCCAAACTACTTAAAATAGTATCTAGAATGCTTTAGTGGTCAAAATTATTTGTGCTTCTCTAGAATTACCTAAGCTGTTCTTAAGATCAATAGATATTTGTTATAAAACTTAATTGATATATTTTTATTATTAACTCAGTAGGTCTTGTGTAACGTTTTTTGCTATTCAAAGATTTCACCAATTATAACATGTAGCCCCATACTCTTTTCTATCCTTTTGATGGTGTGGTTATGTCAGAGGTGTGAAATGCATGTATGTGTCATGCACAAATTCTAATCTAGTTTGTTTTTTACTTGATTAAAAGGGATAAAATCTTTTAGTTCTTTGAAGAGAAAATAACGTTGCCTCCACTATTAATTGTTAATAATTTTAGGACTGCTAGAGTTGACTGTTGAGTAGAAAAGATTTGATTATCAAATACATGATATAAACTTACTCGATTCCTCACATGTATTTTTCCATGACATCCAAGCCAATTGGGAAACACATTTGGCTTAACGACGGGATTCTCAAAGGAATATAAAGAAGATTTAGCTAGGTACAATTTAGGTGAAGGTCAGATTCTGCACAATGTTCTGCAAATGTATCTCAATTTGTTTTGATGGATTGCACTTGACAATTAATTAGGACCTTATGAATAAACATTAAAAGTTAGATTTCATTAGTGAAAAGCATGGTTCAGCCCTAAAAGGCCTATGCCTTTAGAATAATAACACTGAACACAATTGTTTTCAGACACTTAACTCACAAAATATTTCACAGAATTTCAGTGTAAACACATGCCATTTTAACTTCTCTATAGCAGTTAAGTTTTAACTGAAGAATATATATATGTCTTTCTCTTCAATCAGGCTCTCAATTCTTTGGCTAACCTCCTACAGTATTCTTGTGTATTTTACTTCTACATTCCACTTTCATTTCTTAAATTGTTTGTTAGCAATAACTATACCATTTTTAAAGTTTTAGATTCATCATTTCACCGCTCGACCACTATCTCCTAAGCATTTTTTCTCTGCTATCCCCATTCTAATATTTTCTAAACCTTTTCAAAGCTTCAACTCCATTAACACTTCTCCTCATAAAACAAAAACAGCAACAAAAAATCATAACTTTTCTCATTTAAAAGCCACTAAGTGCACAAGTTGAAGATGAGCACTGAAAATTCCGGAGTTAAAAGAGTTGGTCTATGTTTGTCTTGCTCCTCTTGGGAGGTTGGTGGAACCCCTTTGAGGGAAAAGGAAGAGAAGTAGGCACAGATCCAGGCCCTTTGCAACTGAACTTCCAGGTAAATATTTGTTAGGAGAAAAGACCATATCTGTCTAATAAACTTACCAAGATGCTCCCTCCCCAAAGGATTTCTTACACCAAATAAACCCCAGAATCTGTGAAATGGAGCTTTCTGAATATCATATAACTTACACAATTGTCTGAAATATAAAATGGATACATTTCATTCTCTAAAATTCTGTTTTCTGTGTGAAATGATTTGCAGAGATAATTAGAGACTCAGTTTGTTATTCTGGGCCAGATATCACATGTCTGATGTGGAGAGACAGGACCTAGGGAGTTGTCCCCACTGTCCTAGATCTCTCTCTAATTTTTTGAGCCCCTTTAATGACCAATTACTTGAAATTATTAACATTATCTTTGTCCTTGATTCAAGTAATACTGATTATCTGATACTTTGATTTAGCTCATGCACTTGACATTTCACAGGAATTCTGCTTCACTTTAATGAGTATGTTTATTTTCTTAGTTGGCTAAACAAATGTTTTGTACATTCTCTTACCTCCTTAAACATTTAACCCACAAAAGAATACAACAAATTCACTTCACTCTTAAGAACAGAGATATAATCAAGTGATATTTTCATAATCCCATCATGCAATATATTAGCTATGGTATAATAATAAATGTATTTGGTCTTTGCCTCTTGTTCCTAGCCCAGAGTGCCCCAAACCTTGGAAATTTCCTAAGTAATAGAAATGTCTTTTTTTATGTCTAAGGATTCTATTTTGATCATAGCTGAATTTTTGCCATTGAGGTGACTTAGTGTGGGGCCTGTTGATAAACCCCAAATGGGGCTGGTCACCAGAAAGACCAAGTGAAGAGGAGGCTGAAACTTTTTGCCCCACCTATAAATTCTGGGAAGGTATGGGGAGAGCAGGAGATTACACTCCATAAAAACTCTTGGACAGCAATATTTGATGCAATTCTGAGTTAGTGAATGCATCATGTTCTAGAAAGGTGGTAAACATCAACTTAAAGGGACAGAAGTTCCCACATTGGGACCCTTCCAGATCTTCACCCTATATACCTTTCATCTGACTGTGCATCTGTATCCTTTATAATATCTTTTGTAATAAACAGTAAATGTAAATAAAGTGCTATTCTGATTTCTGTGAACCATTCTAGAAAATTATGGAGGCTGAGGAGGAGGTTGCAGAAATCCTCATTTTATAGCTAGGCAGTCAGAAGTATGATTGACCTGGACTTGTGATTGGCATCTGAAGTAGGGGAGGGGGGACTCTTCTGATACAAAGCCCTTGACTTTCAGGGTCTGATTCTAACTCCAATTATAGAGTGTCCGAATTCAACTATTAATAAATCATAGTGCACCTACTTGCTGTCTCAGATAATTGGTGGTTAGTGTTAGAAAACACCCCAGACGAGCCTGTCTGCAACTAGACTATCATTTTCTTTTCCTCCTCTTCCAATGAAGAATACATTCCTGAACTAATGGAAGGCTAACTCCTCTCTTTGTGTCCAAGATTCAATATACTCTAATCATCTTAAGTATTTTGCTCTTCCACTTACTTTCTCCTGCATCATCAAATTAACTTTCTCTATTTGACCATTTTTAGTAGCGAGCATGGTCTGTTAACTTCCCTAATACGTTTTTACATTTACTGCATAACCTTTCTTTACTTGCCACTAAACCAGTTTCTGCTCCTCTTCTATAATTCCTGTTGTAAGAACTGCCCCAACCAAAGCCCTCCAATTTCCTACTTCCCTGTCCTTTAATCCAGAGAAATCAGACCTATTACCACATCGTTCCACTAAAATCCATGTTTAAACTATCCTCTGTGTTCATCATCTTTGACCATTTAACTGCTTCTTGTAAAAATGATCTTTCTTATCCCTTGAAAAAAAAAGTTTCATTTAGCTTTTATGACAATATGATCTGTTTTCTGTCTAGATCCAATTGTCTCTTCTCTATTTTGCTGGGTCATTTAAAAAAATTATTCTTAAAATTTAGAGTACCCCAAAGCTTGGCCCAGTGCCCTCTTCTTTTCTCCACCTACACTTCTTTGTATGAGTTCCCTCATTCAGTGTCGTCAATGAAATTAGCATCATACATTTGAAGATAACTTTGCTCCTAAGCATTGTATACTTCAATTGCCAATTCAATGTTTCCATTTTAATAATATATTCAGATATTACATGTCCAAATTCAGCTTATTGTAGTTGATTCAATTCTCAATCATTTTCTTTTCATTCTCAGTAATATATTTTTTTTAATTTCCTGTAGAGATGGGTCTCCCTATATTGCCCAGGTTGGTCTTGAACTCCTGAGTTGAAGCAATCCTACCACTGGCCTCCTAAAGTGCTGGGATTATAAGTGTGAGCCACTGCGCTGGGCCCCCAGTAATCTTTTCTAGTATTCTCTCAATCACTCAAGCTGGCATCCTTAATCCCACTATTTCTCTCACCAAGTCCTTTACTCTTATAGTTCTCATTGCCTTGAAATCTGACCCTGCATCCCCACCCCCAGATCAACTGGGAAGTCCGTTTCATCATTAACTTCTTAGTTGAGATGTTAACTCTGCAACAGCTTTTTCCTGATACCTCTAATCTAAAATAATCCTTCTTTATCTATTTATTTCTTCTAAGTTATCTCATTTTATTTTCTTTAGAAAATTATCATTGTTAAATTTTTTTTGTATTTATTAATATATTTGTTTTTTCTTACTTTTGCTACAACATGAGAAGCATCAGAGAAGGGACCTTGTTATCTTTGTTCAGAGCTATTGTACAGCACCTATCCAACATATAAAAAATGTTTTGGCATGAGTTAATATGCTGCCAGAAAATCAGTCTGATTTACAGCTACCCATAACGAAGTTCATGACCTTCTATGAGAGGCTTAATAACTGTGAACTTTTTTCTTCATATGTTAAAATAAACATATTAATATGCACAAATTTATAGCATACTTATAGGATGCACAATATAATGTCAGGCATAATGTTTGATGCTTATGATTAATGTACACATTTCTATTACTTTACCACTGCCCTTTGGCAAAGTATGCATAATGTAAAACGTCTAATTGAAATGCGGATGTAAATAATCTAAATTTATTAGCTTATATTTAAGATCTTATAATATGCAAAGCTCTGTTCCACACATTAACACATATGGTTTTTACAATAATGCGACAATATAGATCCCATTAGTATCCCCATTTTACAAATTAGAGAAAATTGAGACACAAAGAAGTTAGGCTGTTATTGATGCCTACATAGCTATAAAGCAGTCTGGGATAGATTTCCTTTTGAGCAATCTGGCTTTAGAAATGCCCTCTTAGCTACCAAAAGATATAGAAATGAAAGTTTTTGTGCATCTGCACACTCATCCATGTGTGTGCATAGGTGCTTGGGTGTGAGCATATGTGTGTGTTTGAGAAAATAAACAGAAATAAAGAAATACAGTAAAACTGAAAAAGAGTAAGAGATATTTGATAAATCAGATAATGAACTTGCCCAATTTTTTATTTAAAATGAATACATTTTAAACACAGTGTTTATATTTTCTCTTGCAAATTTTCTAAGGGAATGTACCATTGTTTTGTGGTCGCTTATTTGCATGGAAAAGATGACAAATAATGAAAATAATAAAATTCCAAAACCACTTTGAGTCTGGAGTCACCCGACTGGGTAATCATGTTAGATGCTGCATTTTCATTTAAATGTTCATGTCATTGAACTACATTTCTTCATTTTATTACATCATATGAAATTTGGTGGTGCCAAAATGTATTCATTACATTTAATTATGTTGATCATTTCTTTCTTTAAACTTATACTAAATTCTTTAAGTCTGTGCTTTTTGATACAAACTAAAAACTTTTAAAAACACTAAATTGGCCAGGTGCTATGGCTCACACCTGTAATCTCAGCATTTTGGGAGGCCGAGGAGGGTGGATCACAAGGTCAGGAGTTTGAGACCAGCCTGGCCAACATGGTGAAAATCTGTCTCTACTAAAAATACAAAAATTAGCCGGTCTGTTGTGGTTTGCACCTGTAATCCCAGCTACTTGAGAGGTTGAGGCAGGAGAATCACTTGAATCCAGAAAGCCGAGGTTGCAGTGAGCCAAAATCGAGCAACTGCACTCCAGCCTAGGTGACAGAACAAGACTTCATCTCAAAAAAAAAAAAAAAAAAAAAGAAAAACCACTAAATTATTTTTTCTTACTGAAGCAAAATAACATCTAAATTGCCTAAGCAGTTTTATAGACATAACTGAATGTGCAAAAGGATTCTTGGGTTATAACTGTGTGATTCCCATGATAGTCCATGAAGATCATGACTTCAACAGGAATCATACAGCTAAAGCCTCATGTAACACTTCACAATACTTGAATTGGGGCCTTTTGATTAAAAATATATATATTGTACCTTTAAGAAGACACTGGGATTCTTTGTGCATTTTCTTTTTTTAATCTCCTGGATTTCCCCCCTTTTTTAGACCATTTTCTTGATAAAGGAAAACTTTTAAAAATGGATTTTGGGTTTTTCATAAGTACATATGTTTATAAACAATGAAGATAATAATTTTGTACAATCAATTTTCATTTAAACTGATTAGATATTTAGTTAAAACTAACAGAGTAACATACCATCCTTCCTGAAAGATATGTAATACAATAAAATGAACAAAAATACAGTATAACTATTTAATGAAACTGAGAAAATAACATAACACATAACTCATGAGGCAATACTACATATATATATGTAGTATCTGTGTGCTTGTATATATAATATATATATGTGGATCTGTACATACACATTCACATACTGTATGTATATGGTATCACCTCATATATGTCTGTATGTTTATACAATGTAAAATGCTGCAGAGCATTTAACTTATAACTGTGATGGTTAACTTTATATGTCAACTTGACTGGGTTAAGGGATGCCTACATCACTGGTAGACATTATTTATGGGTGTGTTTCAGATAAGCAGTCAGCATCTGAATTGGTAGACTGAGGCATTCAATTCTTGGCAATAAAGCAAGAATCTGTCTATAAAATTAAAAATTAAAAATGGTTTTGACCAAGTAGCTGCTTTGCTTTCTATAGACAAAAACAAACAAACAAACATGTAATAGAAAGGATATCTCACTCCTGTTTTCAAAACATATGCTGTTGGAGCCTAGAGTTTTGCTATGATGGAGCAAATATTTTAATACAATTATAAAAAATGAATCTAAAATATTTTAGAAGAATTCAATGCTAAAATGTAAAAATATAATATTTATAAATTTCAATAGCTACAAATGAAAATTTCTCATACAACTAAAATATAGCCAATCCATGTAGGCTAAAAATAACTGGAGAAAATATTTGCAAGATATACTGAGAAATACATTACCAGCATCCAAGAAGTTTCTCGTTGTACGATCATCACATTTTTTGTGTGTGTACAAATTAACTGTGATTATAACTTCTAACATCATAGATAACTCTTACATGTTTTTTGATATTTACACACATGGACTCACACAATACAACTTTTTTGTCCCTAGCTTTTTTTGTTCAACATTATGGAATTCATTTGTGTTATATATAACTGACATTTGTTTATTATCATCTCTGTCTAAAGGGATATTTGGTTGAATTTGCTCACAAATCTTGCCAAGTTTAACTGATGAATATAAACTGATGTTTTAATAAACTCAGTCATTACCAAAATCTCTGAGTTTAAGTTTTTTGAAGTAGGAACATATGTGTGAAATGTTTTCTATCTTGCAAAGTCTATTTCATTAAACAAATAGAGTAGACATTTTAACAAATTAATTTTCAAATGTAATGTTGAGAATTCTACTTCTCTATAATATAGTAAAATAGAACATATTTATCACCTCATCTTAAATAACCAACAAACTAGACAAAACATGTGAAACAAGAGTTTTCACATAGTGGATAGTAACACAGGACGTTTACTCCTGAGAGAATGGGAGTACATTGGAGGAGCTACAGAATTGGTTGAGCTAACCTATTAGAGAGAGATTACAGGAAGCAGTAACATTGCTGCAGAGTAGAAACAGTAGAAAAGGCCAGGGGTTCCCCAGAGTTGAGAACACGAAGTTCAGAGCTCAAGTAAGCCCAGGCATCGAGAGATCGCATACTAGAGTACCAAAGGGTAGAAAACCGCAGAGAGAATTGTGGAGATCCAAAGAGAGTTATTCTCAAGGCTTTGGCTGAATAGTGAATAGGTCATGCATGAAAAGAAACAGAGCCAGGGAAACAACCACTAAAAAGGAGCACGTAGAGAAATCCTCAGAGATCAAGAAGTGATGCCAATGATTCAGGTACTTATGAGTCAGAGTAGACATGTCTCCTACACAAGAAGCATCAAGCAAAGTTCTGAGAAGGATATTGCCGTAGTAGTGGCAGGGAAGTAGCCCTAGACTTTGTTTTCTCTGCAGAGCTTAAAAGCAAACCTCTTATGGATCAAGCATTTCCTAGTCACATAACCAAATTCCACAACAAAGTTCTGCAATATTTAAAAGGATACTGAGTATTCAGCATTCAAACATGCAGAATACACAATGTTTTAATAAACTCAGTCATTACTAAAATCTCTGAGTTTCAGCTTTTTCAAGTAGGAACATATGTATGAAATGTTTTCTTTCTGATAAAAAAAATTATCAGATGTGCAAAAATATAAGAATATTCAACTCATGAAAAGGAAATCTATTACTGAAAACAGATTCAAAAATGATGGAGATTACAGGGGTAGTAGCCAAAACATTAAGAGAGCTATTAAAAGTATACTACATCTGTTTAGGAAGGTGAAGGACAGCATTAGTTTGAAAATGACAGAAACAGAAAATCAAAATTTAAAGTCCCATATTAATCTTCTGGAGCTAAAAATACCTTTTAACAGAATATTAGAAACTTTAGAAGAAAAAATAGTACAGAGCAATAGAAACCATTCAGCTATAGAAACTATGAGGAAGTTCTAGACGTCTGCTGTATAACGTACTCACAGTTAGCAATAATGTCCTAAACCCCAAACACTTTGTGAAAAGGTGTATTTGGTATTGTGTGGAACTAAGAAACCCATGTTTTCATGGTGTTTTTTCACCACAACAGAATAAAGGAACTATTGATTACAAACAACATAGACAATTCTCAAAATCATTATGCTGTGCTTTTTTTGGAAGGCAGGCTGTGTGATTCCATTTGCATTAAATATTTGAAAATGCAAACTAATATAGATATTGAGATTGTATACATTGCTATCTGGAGATATAATAAAGGGGAAGATGAGTTTCAAAGAAACATGAGGAAACATTTAGGATTGATGAAATTTTTCATTATTTTGATTGTGGTGGTGGTTTCACACTGTTAGAGACATCATTGTAAAACTGTACATTTTGTTGTACATCAATGGTACCTCAATAAAACTAAAAATATTTTAAATGTATAGATAATGGAGCACTGAACAACAAAAAGCCACACTTGGGCCTGTTGCATTGGTGGGCTCTCACAGTCACCAGGACTGGTGTAATTCATGACAGGTGTTCTATGTGTTTTATTGCTGTTCCTGGGTTAATAGCAACACATAGTGCCATAAACAGCATTAGCGTTGTACTTCAGACATCTCCTAGGGAAAAGATTTGAGTCATTGTAGCTAAAAACTTTAGTTTTCAATGTTGCTGTTTCCCTTGGGAAATGGTGTATAGAGCAGCAACCCTTAGTTCTCCTGCTTTGGAGCAGAAGTTTAAACTCAGGTAAAAAACAATCATATATATAAAAAGAAATGTTGCTGTGCAACTTACCAAACTACTTGAAGGAAATTGTAAATTTCTTTGTTTAATCTTCTTACTCCTCAGTCTCACTCCATTTCCCATGAAGGGAAGGATTCTGTTCATTTTATTCACTAGTACATATGATACTATACCTGGGTCCTTGAGCTGTGTCTAGACTATAACAGGGACTTGATAAACATTTGTTGAATAGGTGCAAAATTAAATTACTTAGACAAGAGTGCAGTACTTTGCTCTTCTGTGGCTCAAGTTCACCTTCCCCTCTCTTCTCAGCAGCTTAACTGCCTCACATTTCTCATTAAAGGCAAAAACATATGATGATCAAACTTTCATTCACAAGTACAGCATTTCTCACACTTTTTACCAAAGCCTTATTAAACTTTTACATTGTAGACCCAACTCTAAGTGATTCAGATCCAGTTGGTCTGACTTCTTGAAATCTACATGTTTGGGGAGCATCCCAGGAGACAAAGATACTGAAATCGGACATTTTGAGAAACACTGCTGTGGCACAAATAGAACGTTTATCATATGGTTCTGAGCTAAATGTTAGAATTAGGTGAGCTACACTTATAAGTAGGAGACAAATGATAAATAATGACAGCACATGGACACATGCATGGAGGGGAACCACAGACACTGGGGCCTACTTGAGGGCAGAGGATGGGAGGAGGGAGATGGTCAAAAAATAATTATTGGATACTAGGCTTAGTACCTGGGTGATAAAATAATTTATACAACAAACTCCTGTGACACAATTTTACCCATATAACAAGCCTGTACATGTATCCCTGAATCTAAAATGAAAGTTAAAATACAAAGAGAAATAGGTGAGCCAGTAATGGCAACAGCAAGCACAGCGCAGTCAGAAGTGCGTCTCATGAGGCTGGCGTGCTGGGAGAAGTAGCAGCAGCAGCGCGCAGGAGGGTGCCATGGTGGGGAAGCAGCTCCAATACAATGTCAGCGGCAACAACTTCTCCACCTCCCTCATGAGGTTCATGCCCAGACATGCCACCATCAGACAGCCTGACCAGAAGATTGAGAAAACTCAGCTAAAGAATATTAGAAAATATAGGCAAGGTCTGTGTGGCGTCATTAGCAAAATATTATTTCTAAAGATAAAAAATAAGTTGTGTATCCAGAGAGTTATTGATTTCATTTCTTGCATACAAAGATTCCAAATAACATCAAGAAGACATTCTTATGACATTTTAAGCTTTAGCTTAAAGAAAGAACTGTAGAAGAAAGGTTCTAAAAATTATCATTGCTGCTACTAAATACTATTCAAGGAAACCATGAAATAAAGTGATAATCATGAGGGCAGCCAAAACTTACACTACTTTAACTGATGAAGAGTCCTGAAAACGTAGAATCTGACAATATACCAAGGCCTCAAGCCATAAACTTTAGCAATGCTTTAATAGTTTTGAAAGTCAATCAGAAAAGTTCAATTTTGAGTTTTACTCAATGTGTGTTGAAATTTATGATTGTCTATTCAGTTTTTTCGTGTTCTTTGTTCTATCAATATGCTAAAGAGGAGACCAGATCCTAATTTATATAAGATAGATTTTTGTATCATTTTTCATCAAATTCAAAATGTAAGTATATAATATTTTGTTCTGAATTGTACCTGAATTTGAGCCCCAATATAACAACAATCCACCAAGCATATTAAGTGATAATATTCTAATATTATAGCTGATAAGAGATGATAAACAATGAAGCCCGATTTAGCTACCCAGTTTGAAGAATAGAATTCTGTTGTTGTCTTATAGGGACGGGATTAAAATTCCTTAGAGGCTTGACAAAGATCAACAATTTATGTTAAAATAATGTCATGTAGTATTTCATCAACTGAATTATATAATCTACCAAAAATAAAAATGGACCAAGTTGTGAAACAAATATTTTGTTTCAAACTTGGTATCCTTAGAAACTTTATGAAGCTTTCCCATGAGATAGCTCCTGTATCTTCATCTCTTCAATCGACATTTTGCCACTCACTGTTGTTGAAGAGGACGGTGGAAATGGATTTTAATCACAAATCAGAACATTGCAACTATCCAGAATTTATAGAAATCTAAACAATCATATCATCACAATCTGTTGACCTTGAGAATAAGGGATATGAATAACTATACTTGAGAAGCTTTCTTATGTGATTATAAAGCAAAAATTACAAATGGTAGATAAAAAGGATAGTATCACAGAAGACTCCTAAAACAGAATTGGTTAAATTTTCAAGGCAGGCAATGGCAGAAGTTTGAGAAAGATCAACTTATCTGCACTACAAAGAAATAACCAGAATAAAATAGGCAAGTTGATACTGACAAGAACAGGTCAAAGAAGAGGTTGGAAATAGAATCATAAGTATTTAAGAAAACTGCTAAATCAAAGAAAAAAAATATATATATATATATAAGTGTTCATGTCATTGTTCCAGTGAAATAGGATCTGCAGAATCAGGCAGATGGGGTTATTGAGGGTGAAACTGCAGTAAACTAAGGTAAAGTAAAAGTGTCAGGCAATGACAGTGATTTTGAAAAAGAAAAAAAAAAAGAAGAAGAGAGATTCCCAAAATAAAAATGATGATGGCAGTAGCAGAGATTTTGATAAAAATACCATGAAAAAGAAATCAAAACTCATGCAACAGAGGGGCAAGAAGTGCATCAAAGTATGCAAGGGAATAAGAGAGCTTTACTGAAAATCAAATCATCTTGTTTATTGTCTGTACTTTCCTAAGAACAAACCAGAATGATGGTAGCTCTATATTACAGTTAAAAGAAACATATTAAAATCTAGGTGATATCAAGTCAATATCAAATGTATAAGGAAAAGAGAACTGGAGTTTTCTTCACCAGGAATACCTGAAAATTGTCAATATAGAAAATCAAACACAGTGGGTAGAACACAGGATCACCTAGACCAGGACAAGAATTGACACTTTGAAGATGGTTTTAAGGAGCATGACAATAGTTACATGCATTTCAAAATTTTACTACTTTAGGAATGTATGATAATCTGTAGACAGTACAGAACTGACTTGAAGGAAGGTATTCAAATAGCACACAAGTATTTACCCTAAACAAATTAGGCAATGGAGATGTCTTGGTAAAACCTGAAAATAGCTTAAAGCTCATAAAAGTTTTTCAAGTGTGGTGTATTATATCTGTTTCATTTCAAATAATGAAAAATCATTTTTTAAATTGTATATCTAGAAATGTGGACTGTGTGTTGTCTGATTATAGTCCCAGTTAAAAAAAAGTATGTAAGAAACATTTTATACATGAGCAGCCATTTGCATTCTGTTCTAATTTTTGCAAACATTTTAACATAAACACTTCAAGCATGTTTTCAGTAACGTATGCTTAAAATTTAATTTCTTCATAAGTGCTGTTATTTATTTGATTTATATTTTGTAGGATATTTGTAATGAGAATATGTATAACAGCTTCATTCATAGCTTTACTATTTTTTAAACTACTAGGGTGATCACTTAGCATTTTTTAATATTTTATATAATATAAAGAGCTACATTTTGGAATGTGCCTTTGCTTAATTATACAGTTATCAAAAAAATATGAAAATGATCCAATAAAGTAAAAATATCTCTATTTCAGCAAAACAATGCACAATCTAATCCTTTGAAAAGCTAAATGCATAAAAGATTATGAGATAATGTGTTATCTGATGCTAGTGGCTTGTTCATACATTTTATTAAATGTACAATATAAATGTAGAAATATACTATTAGTTTTTAATATATATCATTAACAGGAACTCTTTCAAGGAAAAATCATAGCATGTAAAGAAAGCATTTAAAATTTTTTTTTTCATCTTGAATTGTAGTAAAAAAAAACTTTGCTTTTAGTTATGTTTGTGATGTCATCTTTTGCTTCCCACCAAAAATAATATATATAGCGAAGTCACTTCTATATATTTTCCAATTGAAATATTTATAACTTTGTATCAGTCGGGGTTCTCCAGAGAAACTGAACCAATAGAATACACACACATACACACATGTATATAGAAAGATTTATTATAAGCAACTGGCACATGCAATTATAAAGGCTGGTGAGTACCAAGAACTACAGTGTGAATCAGTGAGCTAAAGACCTAGAGGAGCTATGGTTCAGTTCCAGTCAGAATCTAAAGGTTTGAGCCTATGTGTGTCCTTGCTAACAATATTAGCCTTAAATGCAAATGGGATAAATGTCCCAATCAAAAGACGCAGACTGGCAAATTGGATAAAAAGCCAAGACCCATAGGCGTGCTGTATGCACAGACTCTATATTTAAGAAATCTGAATTGGCATGGCATAAATCAGATTCATAAATGAATTTACTTTCCCAAATTAGTTTTGATTCTATTAATTGGTTCTTAGGACCTGAAATACAATAGAGTGAATTAAATATTCTTGTCCTAATAAAATAGAACACTGTTTTACATCAAAATAGGTTATCAGTTTTTGAAAAAAATTATAGACTGGTTGTCTGAAGATAGGCTCTAGAATAACACTTATATTTGAACATGCTTCATAAGTTATGTCTTAAAAATAATTTTCAAATACATTGTTGAGCTGGAGAGATATCAAGAGAAACCCATAGAAACCAGAGGCAAGAATACTGGGAGGTTGAGGTGGGGGGATCACTCTATCCCAGGAGGTCAAGGCTGCAGGGAGCCATGTTTGTGACACTGCAATCCAGCCTGCATGACAGTGAGACCCTGTCTCAAATAAATAAAAATAATAATAATAAAATTTAAAAGAACACATATAAGTACGCTTTCATCAAAGCAAGAATTGCATCCAAGCTAGAAACTGTGGAATAGCTTCACTCTTTCTTTCGATGATACAAACAAACTTTTTGCATTGTCTGTGATCGTCACAATACTGAGAAGGATACACTTCTGTGTCTACTTTTAAAGCCAGGTCACAGAAGTTTCTCCATATCTCTAAGTCATTCTCAAGGTTTTTTAAGCCTGTTTGCTTTCAATCAAGCAGATTCCTAAACAACTTCTATCACTCTGTTCTTGTTCTTCATGATTGTAGCTATGACAAAATGAGAGTGATGAGCAATAACCACCTCTGATTTTCCACCTTTGTAGTCCTTAATCACTTTTGTTTCCCAGTCAATCACTTATTGACAACACCACCTATTGACATTAGTCATGGATTTTGTATGCTTAGGGACCAGGAGGAACAAAAGAACATAAGATTAAACCAAGCACAAGAAAAAATGAAGCAATCAAGTTACACCATAAATGAGATGTATGAGGCTGCTGGCAATGTAACACAGCAAACTATTATACAGTAAACTTTAAAGGTACAAAGAGTAAACTCCAAAATAATGATAAAAAATATAATATAGTAAATACATAAAACAGTAACACAGTCAATTATTATTATTATTCATGGAAGCAGCAGCCCATCTGCAGTAGCAGCTGCCATGACGTGGGCTGCAGAGAGAGAGGCGTGGCCAGGTCTGTGTTCTCCACTGAGCCAGCAAGAGCTGGGAACAGGTGAAAGTCTTGCCTGCTTCCAAGTTGGAAGGGTAGGTACCTCGCCTCCCTGGGTGCAGGTGCAGCTGCAGCTGCAGCTGCCAGCCACAGCTGCAGACCTAGGCATCCCTGTGCTCTCCGGGAAGGCCCCCACCCCTACAGGCTCAGAAGAGCCTGCACCTGCTGCCTGGACTCTCCCTACTCCAGGCTCCCACTTTGATTTTGGAACAAAGTTGTGGCTGAGCTCAGGTGCCTGTTGCAACCCATCCAGGTGTGCCTGTGCTCCAGGTGGTACTGACATGCCAGCACTCTGCTGCCCTGGCCCCCTCCAGACTTTGGGCCCCAACAATACTGGAGAGAGGCTGAGGGGGTTACTAAGGGTGGCTCCAGCACAGACCGGCAGGCACAACTCAGCCTGAACAGCCTGGACCTGTGGATAGCATGGTGATGGCAGCAAGAAGCTGACAAGCTCCTGGGTGGAAAGGAGTGGTTCCCCAGTGAAGCCCCACCTTCAAGCCTGGGACAGGCTGCCAGTTCCATGGACTGGAGTGAGAACATATGGTGCTTTCCCCAGGTGCACTCATGGCTGCTCATGGACCAATCAGCACACACTTCCTCCCCTCTGAATCCCTTAAATACCATTCTCTGCTGAGAGCTGAACAGAAGTCAAGATGTCTTGCCTGTGGAAAGGACCTACCCACTGTGGGTCTCCTCTCTGCCTAGTCTGCTTAGAGCTAAAAGGATCTTGGGAGGACCTGCTGGTGAAGAGGAGCTACCCACTGTGGGTCTTCACTCTGCTGAGAGCTGGACACTCATCAAGATGACCTGCCTGAGGAGAGGAACTACCCACTGTGGGTCCCTTCTGAGCTGTTCTGTCAATAACGCAACACTTTGCCTTGCTCACCCTCCACTTGTTTGTGTACTTCATTCTTCCTAGAAACAGGACCCAACAAATGGCAGGGCTGAAAGAGCTGTAACACAAACAGGGCTGAAACACGCCCCTTGCTTGCTATGTTGCAGGTAATGAGAAGTAGAGGAGAAAAGGAGAAACAAGCTCCAGCCCTTTGGGGACCCCAGACCTAGCAGCTCCCTGACCCAGGGCTGTGACATCCTCTTGGGTACTCTATGGTTCCCGGAATCTCCCAGCTTTTGGGTGCACCACATTCCCCAGTGCCAGCCACAGAGACTGTGTGCAGTATGCCTGGTCTAGCCGCAGTCTCACAAGGAAATGACACCTATGTTGCACCCTTGGCAGGTGTGGAATCCAGGCCAGTAGTGTAATTTGAACACAGCCTGCCAGGCTGAATGGATGCAATGAGCCAAACAGGCCTGAGCAAAACCCAGGCAAAGGCACCACTGGCCACAGAGGTTTCTGGCCAGAGTAGCAACACCCCCAGGATCTCGTGACACTATCACGTACTATATACTGTATGTAATTGTACATGCTATACTTTTGTACAACTGGCAGTGTAGTAGAATTGTTTACACCAACATCACCACAAATATGTAGGCAATGCATTGAACTATTATGTTTGGATGACTATGACATCACTAGGTGACAGGAATTTTTCAGCTCTATTGTGATCTTATGGGACCACTATCATTTATGTGGTCTATCATTGTTATACTGCTGATTGTACAAACACATACAAATAAATGCAACTATCATACTGAAAAATTAAGACGCTAATATAATTGTGTCCTACAACCATAGCCTTCAAGTCCCAATTTAAAAAATATTTTTGACTAGAAGAAAATACATTGAGTGTAGAGAAAGGTAGGATATGATTAAGAAATAATATCTTGAAAATGTGGCTATGCAAGATAGAATTTTAGGGCTATCTATATATATGTGATATTGTTTGTAGAAAACCTTTTATAGTGCTGACTTAAGCAGCACATATACTAAAATTTGAACAATATAGAGAAGATTAGCATGGCCCCTGTGCAAGGACAATGCAAAATTCAAGAAGCATTCCATATTTTGAGAACCTCTTCAAGAAAATCTACAAACCACTGCTAAAGAAATTAGAGATGACACAAACAAATAAAAAATCATTCCATGCTCATGCATAGGAAGAATTGACAGCGTGAAAATGGCCATACTGCCCAAAGCAATTTATGGATTCAGTGCTATTCTCATTAAACTACGATTGACATTCTTCACAGAATTAGAAAAAAGAAACTATTTTAAAATTCATATGGAACAAAAAAAGAGCTTGTATAGCCACCAAGACAATCCTAAGCAAGAAAAAAAAAAGAAAAAGAAAAAGAAAAAGCTATAGGCATAACACTATCAGACTTCAAACTATAATAAAGGCTACAGTAACTAAAACAGCATGGTACATGTACAAAAATAGGCACATAGACCAGTGGAACAAACCATAGGGCCCAGAAATAAGACCACACATCTACACCCGTCTCATCTTCAACAAACCTGACAAAAACCAACAATAGGAAAAGGATTCTCTGTTTAATAAATGATGCTGGGAGAACTGGGTAGCCATAGGCAGAAAATTAAAACTGGATCACTTCCTTACACCATATACAAAAATCAACTCATGATGGATTAAAGACTTAAATGTAAAACCCAAAAATATAAAAACCCTATAAGTGAAATCTAGGCAATACCATTCAGGACATAGGCACAGGCAAAAAATTTCCTGACCAACAGGCCAAGAGCAATTGCAACAAAAGCAAAAATTGGCAAAGTGGATCTAATTAAACCAGCGAGCTTCTGCACAGCAAAAGAAACAATTATCAGAGTGAATAGAAAACCTACCAAATGGGAGAAAATTTTTGCAATCTATCCATCTGGCAAAAGTCTAACATCCAGTATCTATAATGAACTTAAACATATGTACAAGAAAACAACAAACAAACCTATTGAAAAGTGGGGCCAGGCGTGGTGGCTCACGCCTATAATCCCAGCACTTTGGGAGGCCGAGGCGGGTGGATCACGAGGTCAAGAGATCGAGACCATCCTGGTCAACGTGGTGAAACCCCATCTCTACTAAAAATACAAAAATTAGCTGGGCATGGTGGCACAGCCTGTAGTGCCAGCTACTCAGGAGGCTAAGGCAGGAGAATTGCTTCAATCCAGGAGGTGGAGGTTGCAGTGAGCTGAGATCGCACCATTGCACTCCAGCCTGGATAACAAGAGCGACATTCTGTCTCAAAAAAAAAAAAAAAGTTGGCAAAGGACATGAACAGACACTTGTCAAAAGAAGACATACATACAGCCAACAAACATGAAGAAAAGCTCAAGATCATTGATCATTATAGAAATGCAAATAAAAACCATAATGTACCACCATCTCACATCCATCAGAATGGCTATTATCAAGAAGTCAAAAACAACAGATCCTGGCAAGGCTGTGGAGCAAAAGGAACACTTTTACACTGTTGGTTGAAGACACTGTGGCAATTCCTCAAAGACCCAGAAGCAGAAAAATATTTGACCTAACAATCTCATTATTGAATATACTCAAAGGAATATAAATTATTTTATTATAAATATATATCAACACATATGTTCATTGTAGCACTATTCACAATAGAAAAGACATGGAATCAACCTAAATGCCCATCCAGGATAGACTGGATAAAGAAAATGTGGTGCATACGTACCATGGAATACCGTGCTGCTATAAAAAGGAATGAGATTATATCTTTTACAGAAACATGGATGGAGCTGGAAGCCATTATCCTCAGCAAACTAATGCAGGCAAAGAAAACCAAATACTACGTGTTCTCACTTATAATTGGGAGCCAAATGATGAGAACACATGGACACAAAGGGAAACAGCACACACTGGGGCCTCTTAGAGGCTGGAAGGGTGGGAGGAGGGAGAGCATAAGGAAGAATAGCTAATGGATGCTAAGCTTAATACCTAGTAATGGGATGATTTGTGCAGCAATCCACATGGCACAGATTTAACTTAAAAGTTGGAAAGAAAATAAATATTTTAAAAAAGAAAGAAAAACTGTGTTTGTTTTTTATGAAACCTAGAGCAATGAATATTATTTTCAAGTGTGGGATTATGAGAAATTTGCAAATACATAGTTATTTATTTAGTGGGAAATTCAGCATAATATATTGCAACCTCTTGATTTGGTTCTCAACCTAGTACCAATAAAAAAATAACACATAAACAGTTATCAAATGAGCCTTAAAGTTTCCCTCAATTTAACTAAAATTCAGGCAATCGTTTTCCTACCTGTTGGCCCTGATCCCCCTTTCAATTGTCCATTGACTTTAGCAAACTTACAGTTTCAAATTCCTACTCCGTCCCTTTAAGATACACATCTTTTTAAAAGCCTCTTGGCAGTTTTACAACCCAGCACTTTCTCAAAGATTTGGGAGCCATCTCTTCGGAACCGTTGTTATTAAGGAAGGAATCATCCCTGATTCCCAGTCTTAGGAGAGATTAGAAGCCTAACTTAAACTAAACAGGCATTAATTAGCAAACACAGATGGCCTCATGTGGGACAAAAGCATTTGCAAACTCAGTGATAACTATGTGCCCCTCACATTCCCTTAATCAACCTTCCCTGAAATTTCTCCAGTACTTTCCTGTTAGTTCACCTAGTGCTTAAGAACTAATCCGCGTTTTATTTTGGTGGAGTTGAGTTTAGCCTCTCACCCAAGTACAATAGTGACAGAGGTAGAAAGAAATTATTTAGGCAGATAGTGAGGCTAAGAGCTTCCCTTTTAACAAAAAGTAGCCCCCAAATCATTTCTTTTTAAACAAAGTGTAGCCTGAAATCTGAGCTGCAAACATAGATGAGCAAGCTGGAAGCTTGCACGGGTAAATGTTGGCAGCTGTGCCAACAGAAAAGGGCTGAGGGCCAGGCATGTTCAACATGGAGGTGTCATCTTCCCTTTCCTTTGTTACCACGTGTACAGTAAAGCAACAGGCAACATGGTGCTGGCCAGGTAAAAAACACATCTGCACAATAGAAGATTGCTGGAAGGTGTAGGGTCCAGCGTGCTTTTCGCACCCAATGCAAATGGAACACCTAGCCCTAATCAGTTTTTTGCACCTTAAGCAAGTGACACACCGGGTCCAACCAATTTTTCGTGCTCTTTATAAATCAGACACCGCCTCCTCAATCTCATCTATAAACCTCTGCGTTTTTCCACGCACCAGGAAATCTGTTTGGGACCCTTCTCTTTGCAGCAGAGGGCTATCTCTTTATTTCACCTATTAATTTTTTGCTCTGAACCTCACTGTTTGTGTGTCTGTGTCCTAGTTTTCTGTGGCTGTGAGACAACGAACCTTGGGTATCACTCCAGACAGTGAAGCAGCTTCAATAGCTTGAATAAAATTTTTCTAGCCTGTTTTACTTTGCCATGTGCAATTTTTGCTTTGACAATAGTATAATGATGTTATTTGTTTTTCCTCTTTCTTGTGCTCAAAGAAATAATACAGATTGAATATCCCTTGTCTGAAATGCTTAGGACCATAAATTATTTTCAATTTTTGATTTTTTCAGATTTTGGAATATTTGCATTATACTTTCTGGTTCACCATTTCTAACTTTAAAATTCACAATCTGAAATATTCCAATAAGCATTTTATTTGAGCATCATATCAGCACCCAAACTTCTAGATATTGGAACATTTCAGATTTTGGATTTTCAGATTAGAGATATTCAACTTGTCTTCGAATGCTAATTGATAGACATATATTGGAATAAATAAATGGAATCAGTGTAGTGCTTCATTTTATTCTAATGTTTGGTATGCATACATGTATAAATTCATCTATCAGAAAACTTCACTGTCAACTGTATTTCCTCAACTCTAGTCCTATTTCTTTGACAGCTCATGATTTTGAAAACTCTCTTAAGTCTTGGTCCATGTTTAGAGACTACAAAGTACAGTAACCTATTCAAAGAAATATGAACAATGAAGAATGGTAAAGGTAAATAAACCAGATCTCAATTGACAAAGAAGTATCTGAAATACTGCCTCTTCATACCACCCACATAATAGTTCCAGGAAGCAAAAGATATGGATTTATTATTTTGCAGTTGGAATACCAGTCCATTCACTAGAGATTACTATGTATAGTAGGGGTAATGCTTTTTCTGGCTTGTGAGGTCTGAAATGCAATAAGAATTATATAAATAATCTTTGAATTTGCAATGATAAAGCACATCTCAGGAATTATCATACAGTTCAAAACAAGCAACGTCAATAAAAGATCTAATGTTGTTTACAAAGTTACATTTCTAGCATAATTTTAATAGCTTCCATTTCATTGTTCTCTTTTTAATAGGACTGAGATATCTTAAATATATGCTTCTAAATTACAAACTCATTTCTCTGGTCTTCATAAACAAGGAGTTTTATGTGAGATGATTAACTTTGGGAATGGCCCAATTATAAGTATTTCAATACAAACCAAATTAGTAAAATAATGATTTAGAGAAACTCACAACAGAGAAACTTTTAATCCCTTCAGAGATTTAAAGACAAAATATATTATTAGGTTACGTAACAATTTTGGAATTTTTTCCAAATAATTCATACATAGTGAAACTTGTACTATACAGCCTTTTTTTTTTTTTTTTTTTTTTTTTTTTGACTTTTCTACTGTGCTTGTTTAGATTTCTTGAAAAGAGCAGGGGTTTCAGATTTTATGTTTCCTTTTCTTTGTATTTAGTCATGGTTATCTCTGTGGAAAGAGTGACTCTACTCTTCCCTTCAAACAAAACAAATACATAGCACATTTAGTTATCCCTTTTGGTGCCATATGTCTTGATATCATATGCTCAATAATTTGGACACCGGGGCAAAAGTATTTGCCATTTCCACAGTTCAGATATATCTACTTAAAAATATCCACTGAGAATTTGCAATAAGCAATAGCCTATTCCAACCTGGTCTGTTGTGACTGCCACCATTTTCTTTGTCACAGAGTAAGAGACACCTAACCAGAGAAGATTACCATGTAGATTTCAGGTATAAGCATTAGCATATGCAAAGTCCCCAAGGCCATTTTCTCTGTATGAAATTATCCATGCTTAGTTTAATTCAAATAGCATTCCTTTGTTAAATCTTTAATACCTTCATCCTAGACTATCTCACTGTTAAACATTTTATATCATTTATAAACATGTTATTTTTGTAATTCTTGCTGTAATTGTTTAAGCATGTTCATAATATCATTTGTTTGTGATCTGTCTCTTCTACTTAACTATAATATGTACTTGCAAGCGATCAAAAAATAAGATCTTACCATTTTCTCATGACACTTAGATGTTTTATCAATCTTAGGAGATATTATCTATATTACAACAATTCATATTATTCTTATGTAAACTATAAGCTACATAAGAACAGCCATTGGAGCCATTTTACTTATTGATCTATTCCCAGTGGCTGGAACATAGGCTGACACATAGTAGGAATTATATCTTTCATAGTAGGTATATGAAACAAATGATGAAATAAATGAAAAAACAAACAAAAAAAGTTTTTTGGCAAACAAAAGGAACACCGAATATTTAGTATGTGAAATATTTCTAAATTTTTTACTGCTGCTCCATTTGGCATAGATTATGCCCTTAGTGTGCAACAACTGCATGCTCCTCTCATGTAATGCTCTTGAATTAAGTATTATGCATATGACATGCATGAGGAACCTCAAGAGTTTAAGAAACTTGCTGAAGGTTAAACAGCCAATAAATAAGAAGAGAGTTAGTATTTGAACCCTGACTCTTCTATTATCTCCTTCTATTATCTTTTTCCACAATGTAAAATAAATAACCAAAAATTTCATAAGTATATAACAGTATGCATTTCTTATGATCACGGGTTGGCTGAATGTTAGCTGATCTAGGCTAGGAACAGTTGTGGATTCTGCTGATCTTAGCCAAGCTTGCTCATGCTTTAGTGGGAGAATAGGGGTGGTTAAAGGAGATGATTTCTGCGGGTCCAGCTGGCCGCAGAGGCTCTTCTGCACCTATTTGTTATCTTCCATTTGAGAACAATGGACTAGTCTAGGTATGTCTTGGTGATCAAAGAGGCACAAAAGCTTCTAACAGCAAACGTAACCATGCAATGATTCTTGAGTCTTTTGGGGAAATGTAATAAGAAATAAAATGTCATCTTAACCCAGAAAAACTGCCCAAAAAGGTAAAAAGAGGGAACATAATTGTATTATTGGATGAACATTAAATTAGAATGTGGTGTGTGTCACAGAAAGTCCACGAAGAAATTGCAAAGACAGAAAAATCTCACCCTGTTATATTGGAAACTAAATTAAAATCATTACATACATGTTTTCAAAACGAATAATAACTAGCCTGAAAGTAAAATGATTTAGCAGCACCATTTGTCACACACATCATCCTAAATTCACTTGTACTTCCGATGACCATCTGTGTTAACTAATTAGCTTTAACCAAAAGAAAAATAAACTTAGTTTGCTAGGGCTGCCATAACAAATATTACAGACTGTGTGGCTTAAATAACAACACTTATTTTTGTATAGTTATGAAGACTAGAAGTCCAAAATCAAGGTGTGGTTGAGTTTGATTTTTTTTGAGGCCCTCTTTTTGACTTATAGATGACTGCCTTCTCCTTCACGTGGCCATTCTTTGGTCTCTGTTGTCAATATCCTGATCTCCTCTTACAGAGACATCAATCATATTGATTAGTGCCCATGCATATTACCTCATTTACCTATCCACACATATAGTCACATTGTAAGGGTTTGGACTTTGACAAATGGATTTTGGGGGACACAATTTAGCTCAAAACATGACATTGTGCTTTCTCAAAAACACAATGTATTAGACTGTCCTCATGCTGCTAATAAAGACATGCCCAAGACTGGGTAATTTATAAAGCAAAGAGATTTAATTGATTTACAGTTGCACATGGCAGGAAAGGCCTGACAATTACAGGTGAAGGTGAATGAGGAGCAATGTCACATCTTACATGGCAGCCACAAGAAGGCATGTGCAGGGGATCACTCCTTTATGAAACCATCATATCTTGTGAGATTTATTCACTATCATGAGAACAGCACAGGAAAGATCCACCCACATGATTCAGTTATCTCGCACTGGGTCCCTCCCACAATATGTGGGAATTATGGGAGTTACAATACAAGATGAGGTTTGGGCTAGGCCATATCACACAATTTCGAGATTTCACCTGATTTTCTACAGAGGGTAAATAAAGTTTTGTTTGTGAAAGGAACTGCAGTTTGTTTATTCAATTAAAATTATTTCAAATACAATACAAAACTGACTTATCTACAAAGTTAAGGATGTTAGATAAAAGGAGAAACTTGTAGATATTTGCTTATTACCATATGCTTAAATTTTTTTTTTCTAAAAGAGATACATTTTAAATTAATGTATATAAAATATATACCCTAAATTTATGAAATTGTTATTATAACAATTTAAGCACAGAACACTATACTTATTTTTTGTGTAAAATTAAGTACAATAATATTAGGCATATTTATTTCTCCTAAATTTTTCAAAATATTTTACATTAAGTGTGACATATCGTTAGGCATATTCATTTCTTTTATTTTACTTTAAACAGTTCTAAGACTTTGAAATAAATGTATATAAACTCTGGTGGTTTGTCTAAAAATATCTTTTTCTTTCTTTCTGAGCCGTTATACCCAATAAAGAATTTTTAGTTGACAGGTTTTTAACTTTTAATATTTAAATATGACATTTTATTGTTTTCTAGCTGCTATTATTTCTGATGAGAAATCAGCCATTATTTCATTAATTGTTTTTTATATGTTATGTGTCACTCTTCTCTTTCTGCATCCAATATTTTCTTAGTTTTTCATTTAATCAATGCTGTTATGGTGTGTCCACATGTGGTTTCATTCGGTATTTACTGTACTTCTTATATCTGAAAGCCAATACTTTCCCCCAAATTGGAAAATTGATAGCCATCATTCATGCAGATACATGTATGAATAATAGCATGTTTGCTATTGTCCCACAATTCTCTGAGGTTCTGTTAATTTTCCTTCAATTAATCTTTTCTTCCTCTTTGTTCTTACACTGGACAATTTCTATTCATTTGTCTTGAAGTTAACTGATTTCTGCTTCTGCTTTGTCTAATAAGTTCTTTGTTCCATTTGGAGAATTTTTTCTATTTGAGTTATTTTATGTTTTAACTTTAGAATTCCCATTTGGTTATTTTTTATAGTTTATATTTCTCTGGTTAGATATTCTGCTTTTTCACTCATTATTAACATATTTGCATTTAACTGTTTCCATATATTTTCCCTTTTTATGTGAACATATTTATCATAGTTTCATTGAAGTCTTGGTCAGCTAAAACCTAACATCAGTGTCCACCCAGAATGAGTTTCTAGTGACTTTTTTTTTTCCTGAATATACATTTGAGATGGTTTGGTTTTGTGTCACCACCCAAAACTCATTTTGAATTATAATCCCCATAATACTCACTTGTCAATGTAGAGAGCAGGTGGAAGTAATTGGATAATGGGGATGGTTTCCCCCATGCTGTTCTCATAAGACAGTGAATTCTCACAAGATCTGATGTTTTTATGTTTAATAGTTCCTCCTGTGTTCATTCTCCTCTGTCTCCTTGAGAATAAGGTGCCTTGCTTCCCTTCAACTTCTGCCATGATTGTAAGTTTCCTGAAGCCTTCCCAGTCATGCAGTACTGTGAGTCAATTAAACCTCTTTATAAATTACCCAGTCTTGGGAATGTCTTTGTAGCAGTGTGAAAATGGACCAATAAACTTTATATATTCTTGTTTCTTTTCATGTCTTGGATTTTATACCATTTAAAAATGGTATAATTTGTTGTTGCAAAGGGATTTTTAAGTTTTGTTTCCTGTTATGGTTTCATTATAGTTTTGCTTTTATAAGTAGACAATTAACTTTTCTTTAATCAAACAGTAAAATATTATTCATGGTGTGCATTCTCTGATGTCTCTGATTCTATTTTTTCCCTCCCTCCCTTCCTCCTTATATCCCTTCCTCACTATATCTCCCTTCCTATCTCCTCCTGCTTGTCTCCCTTCCTCCCTCCATCTCTTCTTTCCTTTCTTCCTCCCTCCCTTCCTTTCTTCCTTCCTTCCTCTCTTCTTTGCTTTTACTTTTGACTGATTCTCTAAGCATATTTATAGCTTACTAAAAAATAACTTCAGAAAAGGTTATTTTATGCTTAATACCTCAAGCCTCTAGGCCCGAGCTACGTGTAAGTTGAGAAACACATACAATGGTTCAGGAACTTTGTAAAGCTTCTTGTTCTTTCAATTTTTTGCTGGACTCCCAGTGTTCTTTTCATGCATGTGCTTTTTAGCAGCCAGTTAGTGATGTGTGAAGAGTTTACTGTTACAGTCCTTCTAAAGCTCTCTTATTCAAAATCATCCACTTTATTTTTCCAAGTAATCTGCTACTTATTTCTAACTCAGTCTGTCACCTCCAGAGTGGAAAGCTATGAGTTTTCACTACTTAATCTAGTAATAAATTGAAAGGAGGCAACAGCAGTAGAAAGAAAAATAGAGTAAGAAAATTGTAATAGAAGGCAATAAAATCTTGCTTGATATAATAAACCTTTTTAATGATTAAAAATTTTTCCTTAACTTTGCTTATTTTCTGTTGTCTTGAATTGTGTTCACAATAATTTCACCGACATGTATACTTACTTTCTATGAAGAGGAATTGATCAGTATCCCTATGTTTCATTACCACAAGTCCCTGCTTAGTTGATTTTTTTCACATACTCCCATAAAATATTTATTTAAAACATTGTCATAGTTGGACATTCTATTAGTTCTTATTGACACTGCTATAAAGAACTGCCCAGTACAGGGTAATTTATAAGGAAAAGAGGTTTAATTACTTACAGTTTCACATGGCTGAGGAGACCTCAGGAAACTTCATTCATGGCAGGAGGACAAGCAGACATGTCTTACACAGTGGCAGGTGAGAGAGCCAGAGTGAAGTGGGAAGATCCTCTTATAAAACTATCAGATCTCATGAGATCTCACTATCACAAGAACAGCATGGGGAAAACCACCTCCATGATCCAATGAATTATCAAGGTAAGAAAAATAAAAATGGTTAGTCATGAGAGAAAAATCGATGTGCAAAGATGTATGATATAGTTTGGCTCTGTGGCCCCACCACAACCTCAAGTTAAATTGTAATTTGCAATGTTGGAGGAGGGATCTGGTGGAAAGTGATTGGATCATGGGGGCAGATTTTCCTCTTGCTTTTCTCATCATAGTTAGTGAGTTCTTATGAGATCTGATGGTTTAAATGTGTGTTGCACTTCCCCCTTCTCTCTCTCTCTCTCTCTCTCCTTCTCCCACATGTGAAGACCTGCTTACTATCCCTTTGCCTTCCGCCATAATTGTAAGATTTGTGAGGACTCCCAGCGATGCTTACTGTATAGCCAGCAGAACTGTGAGTCAATTAAGCCTCTTTTCTTAATATGTAACCCAGTCTCCAGTAGTTCATTATAGCAGGGTTAGAATGGATTAATACAGCTTGAGTTCTGTTTTGGGTCTGGTGAAGGATAAAATGTGGGATTTGTTCACTTGGCAATAAAAGGAAAAAAGGCTAGAAGGTAGACAAAGGTTAGTCAGTTCTTCAAATGTATGATCTTATAATGATCTGGTTTCATTTCACCAAAGCATTTTAAGTATTTTCACACTTAAAACAAAAATTGTTGTTTTATGTCCTTAATTTATTTCATAAATTACAAAATGTTGAGTATATTAACATCATCTCCATAATGATCTCAAGCATCTGTAAGAAAATGGCAGGCATAATAGCACAGCGGAAACAGAGTCTCAAAAAATACCATTGCAAATTTAAAAACACTTTCTACTTGGTGTAATAAATCTTATATCTAGTGTAATAAAATTACAATATTGGTAATTAACAGTCTTGGGTTCAGTAAGTAGTAGTTCTGTTAGGGACCACCTCTGGGACCTCCAGAAAATAACTAAAGCTTTAATCTTTATGTTCACTGCTCCCATATAGATATATTTAACATCTCTATTGATCTTTATAATCTATTTAAAATGTGAAATCTGCTGAATTTCTTTTTCAAAAACAGAATTTAACACCAATTATGTAAAACCATAAATGATTTCTCTTAAGTTAGCAAATCATTTGAATCACACATCCCACTGTTATAATAAACTTATATCTTCACTTTAACAAGGAAATAAAATTTGAGATAAAACTTAAATTTAAGAAAATGAGACACTGAATTCCTAAATATAGTTTTTTAAAATTTTACCCAGGATTCAAATGGTTATAGATATAAATTATTTCCATCCTCTCTGTTTTAGATATAAATGAGACATATTCTGCTTTGAGCAAAAATGAAAGTGATTATTATTTAATTTGTTTTTGAAATGGTCCTTGTTTTAATCACTTAGGGCTTCTATAACAAAATACCATAGACTGAATGACTAACAACAGGCACTTATGTCTCTGGTTCCGGAGCTTAGGAAATCCAGGATCATGGTGCCAGTGTATTTAATTCCTGTTGATGCCTCTATTCCCAGCTAGCAAATGCTGCTTTCATGCTGTTTTCTCATAGGTAGATAGAGAGAGCAAGTTGTTTCATCTGCTTTTTAGAAGGGTACTAATTCTCACTCTCATGAACTCGTGTAAACCTTACTATTGCCCAAAGACCTCACCTCCAACCATCATCTGTTTGGGAGTTAAAACTTCACATATTGATTTTCAGGGAACACAATTTAATTCGTAATAGTAGCTCTGTGCGCTTAATACAGAAGTGATTGTGAAAACAGCATAATGTGAGCAGGAAAAAGTTACATTTTTCTCAGATGAGAAATAATAGTTGCTTGAATATTTGCTGATTGGGTAGGAGAAGAGAAAGTGATTGATTCAAAATGTAATCTGAGAGTACAGAGAGATTTCTAACTGACTGTGACTGTTGGATGAGGTAATTCTTTGATCTATTTGGAATTAATTTGGTTATGATATTATGATTATTGTAATGAAAGCTTTTGTTAAAAGTTGCTAATTGTGTAATCCAGTTGATTGTAAAAATTTTATTATCATGCAATTTTTAAAATAATATCGATTGCTATATATTTAAATTAAATCAAGACTTTAATCTGGTCTCAATCCTATACTCGTGGATGATATATAGTTATTATCTTGTACATCTCTTTCACTTCTTAAAATATTGCATCTGAACACATCTATACTGGTTAGTAAATACCCACTGCCCCAATCCTTAGACTGTTCACTCTTACTCAGTCAGAATCTTTGGACTTGCTCATGATTCAATAATTAGAGAATTAAACCCTGGCATAATTAGGGATATTCAAAAACCTCTTCTAGTTTTATGGTTTAGTAATTGTGTTCACTCAGAATGGAAGATACCCAATCACATATTTTGCATACCACACAAAGCATTTTCATTTAATTTTTCTCCAACTAAACTTTTCTGTCTGGACCCATTACATCTTTTGGAACTATTTTTGTAATTTCTAAAAAATACTATTATAGAATTTTGCATTGTGATTATAATAAATATGTAGATAAATTTATGGAGATGAAATCTTTATAAAACCATAAATTTTATGTCAACAACAGAGTTCCTTACTATATTCAAATTCCTTCTTAGGTCTCAAAATAAACTTTTATAATAATTTTATTCATGTTACATTCTTCACACTCCTGAATTTTCTAGTGGTTTTTATTTGCTTGTGCTTTATACTTATGAAATTAAATTATTTTTATTGGTAAATGATTATCAGTTTTCTTCTTTATTTCTATGCTTATATCTCTTGTGTGTATAATACATACACTGGTGTTTTGCCAAAAATTTTACGATATCCTTCTGAGCAGATGAGAGATTGCACTTCTGTACTTCCTTCAAATCAAATATGACTAGGTGACTGGCATTTATAAATGCCATCTCCAGGAGGGATGCCTAATAACCAGATAATAGTTGGTCATGTTTCCTACTTGCTGATCCAGTCATCCGTTAATAACATGTAGGTGATTGCTACATTAGCCTAGGTACCTGGGTGATTATATTGTCATACGTTCAAGGAAATCATTGGGCTTGTGAACTTACAGTCTTGGCAAAAGGTGAAAGGGACATTCGCATTTTTAAAAAACACTAACTTTTGTTTTCCTAAATCATTAAGATATGACATTTTTTATTCTTTATTATGTTTTCTTTTCTTTTGACAGTAACAAGGATTCCAGAGTAGATTTAAATATTTCATTATGGGTCCCTTAATAAAGGAGCACAGCACAATCTTAGATATTACATGTATTCAATATGCTAAATGTTTATAATAATTTCTATAAAATATAATAACCATGGTTAATATTAACCCCTACTTTCAATACAGAGAGAATTGTCCTTTATGTCATGTTTTCTGTGAGGATATATATGTAAATTATCCTACTAAGAAAAAAATGACAACCAACTTTGGCCTTTATATGTGCATATGTATGCAAGCATATATATTTCTATTTAAAAAATAGTGTTTCCAAAATGACAAGTGGCCAATAAACATAAGAAAAAAATGCTCAGCATCATCAACCATCAGAGAAATGCAAATCAAAACTACAATGAGATATCATCTCATACTAGTCAGATGGCTATTTATTAAAAAGTCAAAAAACAACAGATGCTGGTGAGGCTGTGGAGAAAAGGGAATGCTTATACATTGTTGATGGGAATGTAAACTAGTCCAGCCCCTGCAGAAAGCAGTATCAAGATTTTTCAAACAACTTAAAACAGAGTTACCATTTGGATCAGAAATCTCATTATTGAGTATAGACTAAAAATGAAATAAGTCATTCTACCAAAAAGATATATGAACTTTCATATTTATCATTGTGCTATTCACAATAGCAAAGACATGGAATTAACACAGGTGCTCATCAATGGTAGACCAGATAAAGAAAATGTGGTACATGTTTACCATTGAATACTACACAGCCACAGAAAAAGAATAGAATCATGTTCTTCACAGGAACGTGAGTGTAGTTAGAGGTCATATCCTAAGTGAATTAACATAGAAACGGAAAACCAAATACTGCATGTTCTCATTTACAAGTGGTAGCTAAACATTGAGCACATGTGCACATAAAGATGGGAATAATAGATACTGTGCAATACTAGAGGGTGAAGCGAGGAGGTTTGAATTTAAAAACTACCTGTTGGATACTATGCTCTCTACCAAAGTAACAGGATCCATATTCCAAACCTCAGCATCTTGAAATACTCTCATGTAAAAACATCTGCACGTGTATCCCCTCGCATCTAAAATAAAAGTTGAAATTAAAAATAATAGTGTTTAAATTTGACAAAACTAACTCAAACTACATATATAGTTTGAACATATATAAAAATGCATGTATCCTTTTACTATATAATGAGTTTATTGAGAGGAAAAAATATATATATTTTTAATTTACCTTTATATTATCACACATTTGATTCAGGAAAAAACTTTTTGATTGAAGTTCTAACTAAATGCTGCTATGCATCCTATAGTCTGTACTTTTGATGTGGTCAAATACTTCGCATACTTATAATATGAAAGGATATGAAACTTGCCTTTGTTTAGAAAAGAAAAAAATTCAATTTTCTTTTCAGACATAATAAAATGCTGATATAAGAGAGCTTTAAATGACTATATATGTGTGTGTGTAGTAATCTGCTTATAGTTGAAAAAGTACAGTTATTATTTTATGAGGCATCATTAACTTTAATGGTAGTTTTTCTACACATATCAAGTCACCTCCCATTTGTTGTACTGGAAATTCTTATTATACAATTAGTATAAATAATTTCATGCACAATGCTCCAGGTATCTTTTTATAAGAGCATATTTAAGTTTGAATGCCTAGGCAAGGAGACAATAATTAGAATCCCAAAAATAAAATCAGTCATCCTTATCCAGAACTGTTCATTTTGCTGATCTTAAGATTGAAGTCATGAATCTGAAGACAATTGATTTATCCCAAGTCAAGTGGTTTTAACTCCTCTTACTGGAATTCTTTTTCAAAATAGGTATAAAACATGGTGATGTGCCTGTTGGCCAACTACTGTAACTCCAGAATTGACTTGACTGTCCCTTTAGAAATTCAAAACCAAAATGTTCTTTACAAAATTGTCACTTTGAGGTAGAAAATATATTTTTTCCTTCCCAGGAGGTTAGTTAAATGGGTTTAGTGAATAAATTTTTTAAATGTAATGTGCCAAATACAAGAATAAAGTAAAATGAGATGAGTATAGGGTAATGATGGATAAACTGTGGTGATAAACATTTGTATGGGAAAGCAGCTAAATAAAATACCCAAATCACAGGTACTGTAAAAAGTGAAGTACTTAAATTATAAGAAGGATAAAGGTAATTCTCATTAATTTTTATACATATATCATATCCAGAAAATAATCTTGTCATCTGTTCAGAAGGTACAATAAAAAGATTTAAGAGTGAAAATAACCAATATGGACTATTATGGTCTCATTAAAGCATATAAATGAGGGGCCAGGTGCGGTGGCTGACACCTGTCGTCCCAGCACTTTTGGAGGTCAAGGTGGGTGTATCACCTGAGGTTAGGTGTTCAAGACCAGAGAGGATCCTGCCCAACATGGTGAAACCCCATGTCTACTAAAAATACAAACATTGGCTGGGTGTGGTGGTACATGACTTTAATCCCAGCTACTTGGGAGGCTGAGGCAGAAGAATCGCTTGAACCCAGGAGACAGAGGTTACAGTGAGCCAAAATTGCACCAGTGCAATCCAGCCTGGGTAATAGAGTGAGACTCCTCAAGTGTGTGTGTGTGTGTGTGTGTGTGTGTGTGTATGTGTGTATGAATATATGAGGGCTGCCTTGACATTTTCAGGTTAGAGGGCATTGAGAAGGGTATAATTTAATCACTATATTTTTTCTGTCTTCTCTTTAATACTTAAAAGTCCAAAATTATTCTTTTATATGTTTAAGGTTTCTCAGTTAAAGAATCTCATGGATTGATTGGATACTGATAAGAATGTGTCTCAGCTCTCCACAATTCCCAGACATTGTGTGCCATAGTTTTAATCCTAAATTTCTAGAAAGGTAAATACGAATGTCCAGCATGCACCAGTCAATTGTAAGTGGAAGGTTTAGTTCAAACACAGGGATCTGACAGGAAACCACCATTGTGAAAAGAGCAGATGTTTCCAGCAAAGAAATACGGGACTCTGTAACATACTTTTATGTGTTATTCTGGCTACCTCTGCAATTTCACCTTGAATCATTGTTTCCATATCCCACTATGCTGTAGACAGTTTGTCTCCTGTCTCTTGACTATACCAAACTACGGTTTCAAATGTCAGTCCCTTTCACTTATTTCTTCTAACTGGCATGAGCCTCCCTTTGCTTCTTACAGCATTTACCTTGGGAATTTTCTCCACTTGCATGCCAAGTTTTCACAGGTAAATTGCCCTGTTGAAACTGGCATTCTCTCCGTGTGTATTCTATCAAATAATCCTTTAACTGTCTCTTCAAATAATTTATTGCAATCTATGATATTCTTGACTCTTTTTTTATTCTTTTTTTTTTTTTTTAATTTGCCATTGGAATTTAAGTTCCAAGAAGACAAAATCATTTTTGGCTTCATAACTATTATATTTCTAGTGAATAGCACAATAATCAATATATTTGTAAACAAATAAATTTAAGTATTTCAATAGTAAATGTAGATATGAATGTATGATTCCTTACTTTCTCTCCATTTCACAATTTTAGAATATAGAGAATTATCAGTTATGTTAAACTAGTAAGTATAAGTGGTAAATATATATGTTATTAATATTAAAAAATGAGAAAAATAATATACTATTAGAATTATCTGGAGTTAATATTGCTATCTGGAAAGCTTCATGCTCCTATTAACACTAATTTTTGAATTCTCATACAACACCTAAGAAATACAGTAAAATGCTAAGTGTGTGGGGAGTGGAATCAAGCTGAAGTTTAAATCCTAACTTGACACTTTCTATTTATGTTGCTTGACATTTCTGTGCCTCAGTTTGTGTAATATGAGGAGATAATAATATTACCTATGAAATCAATTTTTATGGCATTAAGTAAAAAAAATAAAATGTTTACAGCATCAAAAAGATATTAAGTTCTCTTCTTAAGAATCTTCACTAATCCTCTGTTTATCTCTCTAAAAATGAACCACACAGAAAACGACCCAGCTTCTTCTTAGCAAGTTGGTTGAAAATGTTATAATCCAATGAGAGAATGTACTATATTTTATTGTGTCAGATTCCAAAGCAACTGTGAAAATATTTGCATGGAAATTTGACCCCCATTTAATCTAATTCAATTGTAATTACAGTGGTGATTTATTTGTAAATCATGTATTTTGTCCTGTAATACAATTTTAAATTTTAATTCTCTTTTTCATCGGCTTAACAATAAACGTTTCTTCAGCTTGAACACACACAAAACAATTGCTGCTTTCTAACAGTATGTGATTATCCTTTTCATTTATGCCCACAGCCAAAAAGATGAATTTACTGTTTAAACTATGTGACATATCTTCAACTGTTACTGGCAATAGTCATCATTCTACAACAGAAGTCTCAAGAAAACCTAAACTCCATACCATAGCTTATTGGAATCAGTGTGATATGATCCCTATTGAGCTTTTCCTTGCAATCTCATGATACTTTCTCACAGCAATCTACTCATACTGGCCTCGGAAGTCCTAGTTCACATTGAGCTTTTTCCCACTTTGGAGCCTTTGTATCATTTATACCTTAATCATGAAAAACATTCAACCACCATCTTGCAAAACAATTTCTTCTTCTCTTCTATATCTGCAGCTAAATGTCACCCCCTCCAAGAGGCCTTCCTTGAAAACTACATGAAGAAGAAACATAATGCTTGCATATTTCCTTTATAGTATATGCCTAAATCTGTACTTCCTTTATACCTTCGTGATATGGTTTGGTTTCGTGCTCCTTCCCAAATCTCATGTCAGATTTGAGGAGGGGCCTGGTGGGAGATGATTGGATCATGGGGGCAGGTTTCCTCCTTGCTGTTCTCATGATAGTGAGTTCTCACAAGATCTGATAGTTTAAAAGTCTGTGGCACTACCTCCTTTGTTTTCCCTCTCTCTCTCTTTCTCTCTCTCTCTCTCCCTCTCTCTTTCTCTCTCCTGCCACCATGTGAAGAACATGCTGTGTCCCTTTCACCTTATCCCAAGATTGTGAGTTTCCTGAGTGCTCCTAGTTAGGCTTCCTATACAGCCCACAGAAGTAAACCAATTAAACCTCTTTACAGTATAAATTACTCTATCTAAGGTAGTTCTTTACAGCAGCGTGAGAACCAACTAATAAAATTCATGTTTTTTACATTGTTTGGCTGTGTCCCAAACTGGAATGTTAGCTATTGAATATTGTTGGTAACAATATAATTAAATTTCAGGTAAGTTAGCAAGACAGAATCACACTGGTCAAAGATTATATCCAGAATAAAATGTGGCCTTCTATGTGACTTGTTATATTTTATGTTTATAATTACTCTAATTGTGAATATACAGATATGAAACATAACTGTAATGGTATTTATTTATCACTAATGTATGTGGGCACAAAAAGTGTTATTAGAAAATGAAATATTTGTAACGGCATGTTACTAAATGAGTTGTGCAGACTTTTTAAAGCATCTTTATCTTCCAATATTTCTACTGAATTTTAAATTTCTATTATCATATTTTTAACTTTCATTTTTGGGCAAGTAAGGACTTATTACAGCATTCTTTTTTTTATCATATGTACTGAAGAGGTAAGAATATTAACAGTAATTTTTAATGTTTTATTATTCTAGCCTTATCTCTGTTTTAATTTGTATGTTTTTTGTTTTATTTATGCTTTCAATTTTTGATATTTTCATATATATGTGGTGACCCTTAGCTGTTACTTGTATTCAGTGATAGAAAACTGAGAAACTGATCCGAAAAGACCATTTTCTATTCCCCTAAAAAACAAACAATTCATAAGATTATCTTTATGTATTTTCTCTTGGGTTCAATACATTTAAAGGGAAAACTTCCAATATTCTACATTAATTTTAAACCTCCTAGTTACCAATGTTTTGCTTAGCATATGAAGAAAGTAGGTAGTGGCCTTTACATTTTGAAATTACATACTCAATGTCTATTCTTCAGTGCGACATTGGAGTGCCCTATTGTTCCTGAGGTCAGGAGACCTTCCCTTTCATCCTTTGAAGGGTATAACCTCCAAGCTTCTTTTGGGGGATTCAGGAAAATTCATATTTGTAGAGCAGACCCATTGACCTCTTTAAAAATACTATCACATCATCTTTTCATTTTAATTAATCATAAAATCTCCACAGCCATATCTTCCATAGTGTTTTGGTGTTTTATGATATAAATTGATCTTCATTTTTTCTTGAATTCGGAACTTTCAGTTCAAATGAACCAGTTCTCATTTATCTTCCTTCCAGATCCCAGTATATGTTGCTATTTTTTCTTCTTCGTTTTTGTCCTTGTGGGCAAAACCTTTAAAAATCTCATTATAGTCCTTTTAGTGATTTGTGGGTATTATGGATCTAAATGAATATGTTTGAGACACTTGTTTTAATCAGAGGATTTGTTTTTCTTGGGGACTTTATTTTCATAATGGACTAGGTAAAAATAATTCAAATTTAAGGAAAACGTGTGTAACACTTTACAAGTATTAGTATAGCTATTATCTATATCCATATGAAAGTACATATAAAAATGACTCTCAAACATGTTACAAACTCATCAAGGTATAAGAAGTTTGCTAAATGGAAGGTTAAATATAATATTTTCTTTCTTGCTACACCTTTACTAGCATATTTTTAGCACAATGTGTCACTTTCTACTAGTATTCCACCAGCAAGGATTAAAAAAATAAGGACAACGTACTGAAATAGAAATTAATAAAGATTCTCTGCATTTAAAAATATTATAGTAAAACATTTATTTTAAATGCCTTCTGGTACCTTCATGATTATTCTTCTGAGGCAATCATTACAAAGAGTGAAAGGAAGTGCTAGGAGACACCTTGTCTTAATTAAGAATTGCCTAGTTTCATGCTCACCACTATTGGACAGAGGCACTATATCCTGAGCTCTACAAGAGAGAACTAATGTATTATTAATAGAGCTTTATACAAACATATATTCATGACATCAGTTTGTCCTCTTTAACTATACCTCTGGGCACCATGTGAATCATTTATAAGGTGGCTATGTGTCTCACAATTGAGAAGATTGTAAATTTACCAAGCACACCCTGAGGAAGATACAAGCGCGTGCACACACACACACACACACACACACACCCCACATGACTTTATTTTCATGAAAAGCAGTATTCTATTTGGTGGAATATGAATATTGAAACATCTAGCTCTATTACTTAGGAAATGCTTTTTCACATCAATAGATTGTAATCTAGGAGCTGGGAAAAAATTATATTAAAATGGTATATGATGGATTACAGATTACATTAATGAGAAAATATAAATGACTAATAAACTAAAACTCAAAAAAGTAAAAAAAAATCAATTCTCATACCACACTATCATATGCCATGTATATCATGAAAAAAATCCCACACTTATAATCCCAGCACTTTGGGAGGCCAAGGCAGGTGGATCATGAGGTCAGGAGTTCGAGACCAGCCTGACCAACATGGTGAAATGCTGTCTCTACTAAAGATATGAAAAATCAACCGGGTGTGGCAGCATGCACCTGTAATCCCAGCTACTCAGGAGTCTGAGGAAGGAGAATTGCTTGAACCTGGGAGACAGAGGTTGCAGTAAGCCGAGGTCATGCCATTGTACTCCAGTCTGGGTAACAGGGTGAGAATCTAGCTCAAAAAAAGAGAAAAAAGCATCCAAAAGTATTTAAACAAATAGGTGAACTCTTCTTATCAAATTATAAAACAACACAAAAATACATCATCGAGTACTATACCATCATACATCATAAAATTTACATCTTCCATAGAAATGCACCCTGTGTGATGAAAGTCACAAATTGTCAAAAAATTATCTAAATACTGGGATTATAGCAGTAGTAGATATCCACTTTTGTCTACTTTAAAAGTAAAATATTTATTTGTTTACTTTAGAAGTAAAAAACGTTATCTACTTTAAAAGTTTGAAACACGGGGAATAATATGTTGTTTAGATTGTGACTAAATATATAATTAAGTTACATTGTGAATATCTTATCTCTCAGACCATCTGTTTTTCAAATGTGATTTATTATTTCCAATAAAAACAAATTTTGATTATAGATATTTGCTGTTTTCAGAGATAAATTTATCATAATATAAACTTTTTGCAGAAAAATAATTTTAATATAGATATGGTAAAATTTTTAATGAAAACAAGAGCATTGAAAACATAAAAAGACAATAATTCTAAAAATGAGCAAATAATGGGATATCTTTTCATTGCTTCAATGCAAAGAACAGTTTTATCTCTAAACATTTTAGATTTCCACATCATATCATTCATGCTGTCAGTATTTATTGAATGAGAATGTACTTAATTTGGTGACAAAAATATAAATTTATTTTTGGAAAAAAATACTAATCTTAGCCACCTCCACACATTTCAAGAATAGTAAAATACAATTCTGTAAGATTTTCTAGAATATAAACAAAACTTTTCAAATATACATATTAAAAGACATCACAATAATTCTGTGGATCCCTAGGTGTCCATTGCCCACAAAAGATGTTTCCTACTTGGCCAAAAATAATTTCAAACTATTTAAAAGTGTTCTTTTGCCACTGAAGTTTACATGGTTATTAAAATATATAATCAAGAAATGGTATTAAATCATTTAATGAAGTCTGCAATCATTTTATTATATGTATTAGAAATATGATTTATAAGCAGAAAAATTAGAGCAAGTAAAAATCATCTACTTGGTAGTAATACATAGCAAAAATATAAGGGCATTTTTAGGAGGAGTTTATTTCACATCAACTTTAAATTTTAAAAGATGTTTGATTTCTAAATAGCACTTCTGTTCTAATCAGTTTTAAAACTGATATACCTAAAATTTTAAAATAAGTATTAGGACTCCATTTGCAAAGTTGATGAAAATATCTGAACATATCTATGCTTTATAAGTGATATTTAAGTGTAAGTAATTTAACTGCAATTCCTTAAGTTTTTGGAACATCTGAGTCAGCTATAAAAAGAACCTATCATTGTGTTGTCAAAATGAGTGATTATGACTTTTTATTGTCAAGAACAAATGATTACAATTGTTTTAAACATGACTTTAATATTTTATAATTACACACACGCATTACATTTCTATAATTTTGTCTGCTAAGTGAGTCAGGATTCACGTTATTATGAATAAAAGAATAAAATGGTTGGGAACTTCAGCATTTAAAAATTTTATTACTCATTTACTTCTAAAAATATAAATGTATCAATTTTTATAATAAACAGATGTGATAATTTACATATATTATTTCATTAAACCTCAGTAAGGAGGTCATTTTGATGGCATTGTATGGTGTACTTAACAATGACAAAATAATAGTGATTTTAAAATCAACAGAAGTGTATTTATTCTATAAACCTGCCAACCTCTTCGGCTGTCATACTGTTACTTAGTATGGAGGTCATTTTGATGGCATTATATGTTGTACTTAACAATGACAAAATGATAGTGATTTTAAAATCAACAGAAGTGTATTTATTCAATAAACCTGCCAACCTCTTCAGCTGTCATACTGTTACTTACATATCTCTTTTCAATCCCTGTCACTTTGCAGAGTAGAAATTTTCCTAGTCTTTCCCAAGAAGATACTCAACATTAAGTAGAAAAATATTTTCTTATATCTGCATAAGATGGAAAGAAACTATTCCAAACACATTAAACAGTCTATAAATCATGATGATACTTTTCTTTTCTTTCTTTTCTTTTTTTTTTTTTTTTGAGACGGAGTTTCACTCTTATTACCCAGGCTGGAGTGCAATGGCGCGATCTCTGCTCACCGCAACCTCCGCCTCCCGGGTTCAGGCAATTCTCCTGCCTCAGCCTCCTGAGTAGCTGGGATTACAGGCACGCGCCACCATGCCCAGCTAATTTTTTGTATTTTTAGTAGAGACGGGGTTTCACCATGTTGACTAGGATGGTCTCGATCTCTTGACCTCGTGATCCACCCGCCTCGGCCTCCCAAAGTGCTGGGATTACAGGCGTGAGCCACCGCTCCCGGCCGATAATACTTTTCTAAACACTGTTTGATGTCCAAAGATTAGCACTCTGCTTAGCTCAATGTATGTGGATTGCCTTGGTGAACACATAAATGAATCAATCAATGAGTTAAAAGGTCTCAAAATTAGAATAATTTTCTGATTTTTATTTGAGAATAAAATAAGATTTATACTAATTCTTGAAACTGTATAAACGTTAGGCAGAATTCAACTGAATAGTACGTTACATATTTTAAATGCAAATTTCAGCTTTGCTTTCATTATGCTATATTTTCAGTGGTTAACAGGAGTAAATTTAAGACAATTTAGAATACAAATACTTTCACAAAATCAAGTCAAATCTTTTAAACTACAAACTTTCCGACAATTCATACTGAATGTTAAAGTGGGTTGTCGTGTTTTTTAATGAGAATATAGTGTTGCAAAAAGGAGCAAAAACTGATAGATTATCCTCCACATACTTTGCTTTTGCTAAAATACAAAAAGTAAAGAGGCGGTTATTATAGACACGAGTTATATACATCACTCAACATTGATACATATAAATACTTTTTCTGGTTCTATTTCCCAAAAGACATTTCAGAAAAATAAGTATATTGTTCCTGTGTATATTTTTACATATTGAATATATGCATACCCATAAGCATTTTATCAAAGTGTAATTGATACGTAAAAAGCTATATTCATTTAAAGTGTACGACTTGATGAGTTTGAGAATAAGTATACACCAGTAAAACCATGACCACACATCAAGGATATAGATATATCCATCACCTCTTAAAGTTTCCTATTGCTTCTTTTATTATTTATTTATTGATTATAAGAACAAAACCTAAGATTTATTCTATTAAAAAATGTTAAGTATACAATACAGTACATTTAGCTATAGGCATTACACTGAATAACAGAAATCCAGAACTTATTATTCTCACATAATAAACTTTGATGAATAAGTAAGTTTGATGAATAAGTGTTTACTACACATGAGTTCTGTCCTGTTATCCTGTTACTGACTTGCTATTATCATTTTTATACTGTTTTACAAACAATTCCATGATGATACATGTGCATTGGGGATTTCTTTCTTTTTCTCTAAAACATTCCATTATTTGATTATGAGGAATTCTTTCTCTGATTGTTGGTGATGCTGGGTTATTTTTATTTATTTATTTTTTTCATTTTAATTGTACTTTAGGTTCTGGGGTGCATGTGCAGATCATTCAGGATTGTTGCATAGGTACATAAGTAGCAAGGTGGTTTGCTGCCTTCATCTCCCCATCACCTATATCTGGTATTTCTCTCCATGTTATCCCTCCCCACCCTCCCTACCCCCACTGTCACACCCATTGCCCCCCACCCAATTGACCAGTGTGTGATGCTCCCCTCCCTGTGTCCATGTGTTCTAATTATTCAACATTTGCCTATGAGTGAGAACATGTGGTGTCTGGTTTTCTGTTCTTGTGTCAGTTTGCTGAGAATGATGGTTACCAGATTCATCCATGTCCCTATGAAGGACACAAACTCATCATTTTTTATGGCTGTGTAGTATTCCATGGTGTATATGTGCCACATTTTCTTCATCCAGTCTATCATTGATGGGCATTTGGGTTGGTTCCAGGTCTTTGCTATTGTAAACAGTGCCTCAATGAATATATGTATGCATGTGTCTTTAAAATAGAACAATTTATAATTCTTTGGGTATATACCCACTAATGGGATTGCTGGGTAGAATGATATTTCTATTTCTAGGTCCTTGAGGAATCACCACACTGTCTTCCACAATGGTTGAACTAATTTACACTCCCACTAACGTGTAAAAGTGTTCCTATTTCTCCACATCCTCTCCAGCATCTGTTGTCTCCTGATTTTTTAATGATCGCCATTCTAACTGGCATGAGATGATATCTCAATGTGGTTTTGATTTGCATTTCTCTAATGACCAGTGATGATGAGCATTTTTTCATATGACTGTTGGCCTCATATATGTCTTCTTTTGTAAAGTGTTTATATCCTTTGCCCACTTTTGAATGGGTTCACTTGCTTTTTTCTTGTAAATCTGTTTTAGTTATTTGTAGATTCTGGATACCAGCCCTTTGTCAGATGGGTAGACTGCAAAAATTTTTTCCCATTCTGTTGGGTGCCAGTTCACTCTAATGATTGTTTCTATTGCTGTGCAGAAGCTCTGGAGTTTAATTAGATCTCATTTGTCTATTTTGGCTTTTGTTGCCATTGCTTTTGGTGTTTTAGCCATGAAGTCCTTGTCTATGACTATGACCTGAATGGATTTGGCTAGGTTTTCTTCTAGGGTTTTTATAGTGTTAGGTCCTGTGTTTAGATCTTTAATCAATCTGGAGTTAATTTTAGTGTAAGGTGTCAGGAAGGCAACCAATTTCTGCTTTCTGCACATTGCTAGCCAGTTTTCCTAACACCATTTATTAAACAGGGAATCCTTTCCCCATTGCTTGTTTTTATCAGGTTTGTCAAAGATTAGATGATTGTAGATGTGTGCTGTTGCCTCTGTTCTGTTCCCATTGGTCTGTGTCTCTGTTTTGGTACCAGTACAATGCCGTTTTGATTACTGTGGTCTTGCAGTATAGTTTGAAGTGAGGCAGTGTGATGTCTCCAGCTTTGTTCTTTTTGCTTAGGATTTTTTTGGCTATGCAGGATCTCTTTTGGTTCCATATGAAGTTTGAAGTGGTTTTTTCCAGTTCTGTGAAGAAGGTCATTGGTAACTTGATGGGGATAGTGTTGAATCTGTAAATTACTTTGGGCAATACGGCCATTTTCACGATACTGATTCTTCCTAACCATGAGCATGGATTGTTTTTCCATCTGTTTGTGTCCTCTCTGATTTCCTTGAGCAGTTTTTTGTAGTTCTCCCTGAAGAGGTCCTTCACATCCTTTATAAGTTATATATTAGGTATTTTATTCTCTTTGTAGCAATTATGAATGGCAGTTCACTTTTGATTTGGCTCTCGTTAAGTCTGTTATTGGTGTATAGAATGCTTGTGATTCTGCACATTGATTTTGTATCCTGAGACTTTGCTGAAGTTGCTTATCAGTTTCAGGAGATTTGGGGCTAAGATTATGGGGTCTTCTAAATATACAGTCATGATGTCTGCAAGTAGAGACAATTTGATATCCTCTTTTCCTAATTGAATACACTTTTTTTTTTTTTTTTCTTGCCTAATTGCTCTGGCTAGAACTTCCAATACTATATTGAATAGGATTGGTGAGAGAGGGCATCCTTGTCTTGTGCCAGATTTCAAATGGAATGCTTCCAGTTTTTGCCCATTCAGTATGATATTGGCTGTGGGTTTGTCATAAATAGGTTTTATTATTTTGTGATAAGTTCCGTCAATACCTAGTTTATTGAGAGTTTTTAGCATAAAGTGCTGTTGAATTTTGTCAAAGACCTTCTCTGCATCTATTGAGATAATCATGTGTTTTTGTCTTTGGTTCTGTTTATGTGATGGATTATGTTTATAGATTTGCATATGTTGAACCAGCCTTGCATCCCCAGGATGAAGCCTATATGATTGTGATGAATAAACTTTTTGATTTCCTGTTGCATTCTCTTTGCCTGTATTTTATTGAAGATCTTTGCATCTATGTTCATCATGGATATTGGCCTGAAGTTTGGTTTTTCAGATGAGTCTCTGCCTGGTTTTGGTATCAGGATGATGTTGGTCTCATAAAATGAGTTGGGGAGGATTCCCTCTTTTTGGAATAGTTTCAGAAGGAATGGTAACAGCTCCTCTTTGTACATCTGGTAGAATTCAGCTGTAAACCAGTCTGGATCTGGGCTTTTTTTTTTTGTTGGTAGGCTGTTAATTGCTGCCTCAACTTCAGCCCTTGTTATTGGTCTATTCAGGGTTTCAGCTTCTTCCTGGTTTAGTCTTGGGAGAGTGCAAATGTCCAGGAATTTATCCACTTCTTCCAGATTCACTAGTTTGTGTGCATAGAGTTGTTTGTAGTGATCTTTGATGGTAGTTTGTATTTCGGTGGAATCAGTGGTGATGTTCCCTTTATTGTTTTTAATTGCATCTATTTGATTCTTCTCTCTTTTATTTTTTATTAGTCTGGCTAGTGGTCTATTTTGTAGATCTTTTCAAAAAACTAGCTCCTGGATTTGTTGATTTTTTGAAGGATTTTTTGTGTCTCTATCTCCTTCAGTTCTGCTCTGATCTTAGTTATTTCTTGTCTTCTGCTAGCTTTCAATTTTTTTTTTTTTTTTTGAACTTGCTCCTCTAACTCTTTCAATTTTGATGATAGGGTGTCAATTTTAGATCATTCCTTGCTTCTCACGTGGGCATTTGTTGCTGTGAATTTTCCTCTAGACACTACTCTAAATGTGTCCCAGAGATTCTGGTATGTTTTTTCTTCGTTCTTGTCGGTTTTGAAGAACATCTTTATTTCTGCCTTCCTTTCATTATTTATTCAGTCAATATTCAGGAGCATGTTGTTCAGTTTCCATGAAGTTGTGTGGTTTTGAGTTAGTTTCTTAATCCTGAGTTCTAATTTGACTGCCCTGTGGTCTGAGAGACTGTTATGATTTCCGTTCTTTTGCATTTTCTGAGGAGTGATTTAATTCCAATTATGTGGTCGATTTTACAGGTGGTGCAATGTGGTGCTGAGAAGAGTATATATTCTGTGGCTTTGGGGTTAAGAGTTCTGTAAATGTCTATTCAGTTCGCTTGGTTCAGATCTGCGTTCAAGTCCTGGATTTCCTTGTTGATTTTCTGTCCTGTTGATCTGTTTAATATTGACAGTAGAGTGTTAAAGTCTCCCACTATTACTGTGCAGGAGCCTAAGTATCTTTGTAGGTCATTAAGGACTTGCTTTATGTATCTGGGTGCTCCTGTATGGGATGTATATATATTTATGTTCTTAAGTATGCTCTTTAACATACTTGCTTTGTGTTTTTTTTCTTTAACACATACTTGCTTTTGTAAAGGTAAAGTGATTTTCCCTACAGTTTTTCTTGAAATACTAAATTATTTAATTTTCATGTTTGTACCACATTGAGCAATTTCATATCTAATTTTGATGCAGGATTTCTGCTCCTTAGTTCAGCTAAATCCAGGTTCTTGTCTCATAACCAGAAAAAAATTAGGCATATGGTTGTATTGAAGGGTGAGGAGGATGGAATTAAGTGAAAGAAAAGCTCTGAGCAAAGAGACGGGTCCTGCATGCAGGTTTCCACCTCACAAATTGAATGCCAGGGCCACCACCTACAAGTGTAAGAGGGCAGGCTCCTCCCCTGCATGAGGCCCCAATTTCTGGTGGCTCCAAACGTTCCCCTGGTGCATGTCGGCCTGTAGTCCACTGTAGGCATGCGCAGGCCAGTCCCCTGTGCAGGTTCCCTTATGTGCACAAAACATCTTATGTAAACACTTGTGAGGCAGGTTGGAGATGCTTCAGGGACACTTTTCTATCTTGCTCAGCATTTGGCTGTCTCATGCCTCTATCATTTTGTTCTTTTCATATTTGTTCAATTTATTTATTTTTTTTTGAAAAAATATATTAAATAGTCTTTTCCTGAGTATTTAATGCTTCTGCTACCAAATTACAGCCTAATATATGTATATAGTTACCTTTCTGACTCTTTATATCATTAGTCTATTTTTAGAATCCTGCACAATTACTTGATTCTAATTAGTATGTTTTACAATATAGTCTTGATATCAAGGAAAATTTTCCTCCATTTATGTTTTGTTTTTCTCAGAATGGCCTTGTCTTTGAAAACTATCTAACTTACTGCTATTGGATTGTTTTTTGTTTTGTTTGTTTTGCTTCAGATGGAAATCTACTGTCTTTCAGTCATAATTTTTCAATTTTCTTTTAATCATGTTTTCTGTAATTTTTGCTAAGCTATATTCTTAAATATTTTAGATTTTTGTTACTCTTTTAAATGGTGCTTCTCTAGATATTTTATTTTCTAACTAGTTTTGACTGGTTTTTATATATCTCTTTCTCCTTTCCTCCTCCTCCTCCTTCTTGTGTCTATGCCATCGCTGTCTCTCACTCTCACCGTGGCGCTTGCTCTGTCTTTCTCTCAGTTTATTGCCTCTGGCATTCAGTAGCAGTGCAGATGTTGGCCGTTTAGTTGTCTTTGTAAAAATGTCTCTCTTTTACCTTGCATCATACTTGATTCCAGACAGACAGTATTCTGTTTAAAAAACTCATGTGAGTAGATAGATGTCGCCCTTCCACTCCATGCTCCTCTCCCAATTTTAAGATCCTTAACCTCAATCACTCTTGTCATGTGAGGTAGCATATTCACAGCTTCCAGCCATTAGTGCATAGATAGCTTTGGGAACAATTCTACCTATCACACACTGTGTAAAAGACAGAATAGTAGTCTCAGACTCAAAGGGTAAGTATCAGAAGTTTTGAAAGGTACAGTGTATTCAAATGTCCTGTAAGAAACTGGTAAAGATATGATGAAATAACATTACAGCACATATACAGCAGTTACTGTGTGCCAGTCACTAGTGTGAACATCCCATACTTAATCCTCACAGCAATCATGTGAGGCAAGTATGATTGGTGTACCAGTTTTATACATTAATAAACTGAAATGAAGATTAGTCAATACAATGCAAAAATGAACAGAAGAGAAAAAGAAAGGAAAGAAGGAATAAATTAAGTTAGCTTTGATTTTGTAAAAACCATTGTTTCATAAACTGCGTGTTTCACCTCTTCGGTATTTGTATTTCTTCTAGAAACAATATTTCTCAAATTGATATAATTTCCCTAGCTAGGTTATATTTATAGTTAATCTGCAACACTATTCATTTTTGTCTATATTGGGTTACAGACAATTCTTTTTCACCAATGACAATAATCAATAAAACAGGCAGATACAGAAGAAATTACTGCTTTAAATTGGAGAAGAAAATGTCACAGAGGTTTATTTTTCATATGCATAACTACTCAAAACAAGACTGTGCAAGATCATTCTGAGTGACAGGAGACATCCTATCAGTCTGAAATGTCACAAAAGCCATGATAAAAGCTTTGGGCTACAGCAGACTACTGCACTTAAATTACCTGTATGGTGTATCAGATTTGTAAAAATATTATAAAAATACCACATAGCTCATTGTCCAAGTGAGTTGATTATTAAAGGAAACATTATTTATACACAGTGGGAAATTAGCATAGACATTTCTAAAGCAATATTATTTGTGAATGTAAACCTGTTTATTATTGATTTCTATTTTGTGATTTTCTATCAGTGATTCATAGCTGAATTTCTCATTGCCTTGTATAGAAATAAATATTTTAGAGATACTTATTAGCATATGATATGTAATTCTTCATTTAATGTTATTTTGATTAAATAGTCACATTAACCCTCATTCATTCAGAATACCTATGTCTCTCTGCCTCTTCACTGTGATCTCACTGCCATGAATAACTCCATGTTTATATCTCTTACAGATTTGTCTTTCCCACAAAATGTCTTGGGAACAGGCTTTTTGTTATCATTTGCAAAAGGCTGACTCACAGGAGATATTGAATATGTGTTTGTTGACTGGCTATGTCAATGGAAATGTATTGATTTATCTATCACGAAGAGAAAGTGAGACAGAGAGAGCAGTTGGAGTAGAACAATATTTAGATGATAAAGAAGTATGTCCACAAGGAAGTGATCAACAAACCTACATGCTGCAAAGTGATTAAGGAGAATAAAGATCAAGAGTATGCAGAAGGCTCATTGTAACTGGAAAGAAAGTTAATACATCCTGAGGAGCAGCAGTAGGTGTAAACAACAAACTCATATACTTTGTAGAAAACAGAGGTGAAAAACTAGTTACAGAAACTCAGTGCACAGCAAGGGCAAATAAGCTTGTTTGCAAGGTAAAGGTCTTCAGTTGATGCCAAAGGAAAAAAAATAGTATATTATGTAGCAGGAATGGGAAGAGAAAGAATCAGTGAAATTTATTTTTATGGAAATTCACTGAAGTATTTTTGTACTTTTATTGTATATTCTATGTGAAATAATACTTTCCTAATTGACTCAATAATTTAATAAAAATTTGCATCATATATGGCTAAAGAGTAATGAAAAAGCATTCATAAATTATTTACCAATTGATTTGTTTGTTTATCTATATTGTGCCACATTCCTCAAAGGAATTGAGATGGTTAGTGACAGCTAATATTTGCACATCGCATTCTTATTTACAAACTATTTTGCATAAACATTGAGATCCATTGAAATCCTATTGTGAGAAAAGAAATGACACTCTTTCAAAAGAAGTCACTTCAGGGCAGAAAATTTGTATGAGACATTTATCATTTGGTTGCAGATTCTATGTCAGGTAGTATTCTACGGAAGTGACCAATATTTTCTGTCCTGGATAAGCATACATTGTAATGGAAGAAACAAACAAACATACAAATTGGCAAACTCCAATATATCCACTAAAATAAACATATATGCAACAAGATAGGAAAGCAAAGGAGGGAAAGGACAATTTAGGAAAAGCTTCCCAGAAGGACTGATGATTAATTGAAAGTGTAGGGAGGTGAATAATTATTAAATAGACTTCAGGTCTGTGTACCTGGGATATGTTTTGCCATTATTTTAAGTTGTATGTATATGAAAGCTATCAGATTTATGATACTAGATATCAATTTTAGTTTGAATGTTAACAGCTTAAGGTAACTGAGACATACAGACATGACATACAGTAGGTATGAGAAACTAAATGAGGTAGAAATGTAGGATGAGGTCAAGGAGAAAGGGAAACATCAGCCAGGAAGCCAGGAGTCATTAGGGAGTCATTAGCTATTGATGGAATTGTCAATCAGGAGTATAAATCAAAACAACAGAAGAGAAAGTACAGAAAAAGAAGCACAATTCTGAGATGATGGATATGTTAGTTTGCTTCACTACCCTACCTCTTTACTATCTCTATGGATCCTTTAACATTATGTTGAATACCTTAAATATACACAATAAAATCTGCTAAAAAGTAAAGCATAATTGACTAGTTTAAACTCTTCGTGATAAAAAATGTTTAAGGTTCAAATATGGGAGTAAAAGCCCATAAAGTGAATACAAATGATGGGGAAAAACAGACAAAATAGTGTCTATAAAACAGAAGAAGAAAGGAATTTAATAAATGAGCATCAAATGCGTCAGAGAGTCTCAGTAAGATGTATACTGAATAATCCATTCTAGAAAATCAGCAGTAATATAACAGGAGAAATAGATGCTGGGTTAATATATTTGAGGATGGGAAGTGAATTGTAAAGCTCTTACTGACTGGATGAATCTTTTAATACTTGGCTGACAGAGGAGTCAAAAAATACAGGAAACCTCAAAGAAAAATGTAAGGAGGCTATAAAGAGGCAATTTTGACAAGAAACCCAAATGACTCACATACATAACTGATGCATTGAGTGAGTTCGCTTTAATGGGGTTGAAAATAAGAAATAACTTTATTTTTATTCCACTGCTATGTTCAATCAGGCTCTGCCAAATTTCTCACATCTACCCTTCAATGATCTCTAGGAATCCCAGAGCTTTTCCTTTACTTTTATTTATATGATTAGTCTTATTTTGGTGATTGTTACTTACTTTCAGATATAATAAGGTTCTGTTCACTACTGTATCAAACTTTAATCTCACAGCAAATAAAATTTTTCTCTATTTTTCTGGGCTCACAGAAGAACAATAGCTTAGCTTCCTAAAGACTAGAAGGTAGTGAGCATGATACAGAAAAAAAAAAGAAAATGGGCAAAAGCATTTCATTTATGTGATGCAGGTAGTAGTTTTCACTTGGATATCAATGCTTTTTATGAACAGAAAGTACACTTTTCTATACAACACATTTGAAGATTCATTCAGATAAGCCTGAAAGGTTCTGCAGCTCATCAGTTAATAGTCTCCCATCCTTATAGGTAAGTCAGACTTCAAGAGGCTGTCTTACAGACCCTTCCCAAACCTCGAGATGACATTCTCAGGAGTTGTGGAAGATGGAATCCCGAGAGTTCAGCACGAATGTGCTGTGTCCACATCCTGAGTCTGTGAAGTGTGGCTTTTTAAGTTTTCATGTGGCCTCCAAAAATGTAAATAACGTGTTATTTAAATAACACGTTATTTACATTTTTGGAGGCCACATGAAAATAGCAACATGTAAATACCTGCAATAGATCTATGTCTGAAGTTTGAATTAACAGAGTGGCAGTCATACGGAGAATTTTACTTCTTTACATGGATTCCTTATCATCTCACCCCAACTATGGAGGAGCCACCAGTGCAGAAGCAGAGAGAGGCGGTGGAAGAGACAAAAGAATAAAAGACCCAGTGCTTCTCTCCCCTGCTGCAGATCCTAAGGCCCAGGTACAGGTATTGAAATGGGAGGATTTCCCTTATCCACCTCACAGGGCTTGTGACAAGGGTGTGGCTCACTTCTTTGGGGCCCTGCCACTCAAACCCTTATGGGGAGCATATAGATGGTCAGGTTGTGGGGAGCGTTTTGGGCTCTGACCCCAAAGCAGAGTGGAGGGTTGAGTGTTTACAGCTCCGGAAGCCATGATGGGCATTGTGTTACAGTGTGTTCTTCCAGTTTTGCCATGACAAGGCAGCTTGTGTCAGTCAGCCCTGCCTTATCGCAAGGACTGAGGGCTTTCTGTTTCCCAGGTTCTTTTCCTACTGTAACAGAAAAATCGGATCACATGTGGGTTTGGAGGATGGCGCAAGGTTTTATTGAGTGGTGGAAGTAGCTGTCAGTGAGATGCATGGGGAGGCCAGAAAGGAGATGGAGTGGGAAGGTGGTCTTCCCCTGGAGTCTGGTCACCTAGCAGCAGGATTCTCCTCTGACTGGCCTCAACCAAATTGCATGTCATCCCACCCTTGATGGCCTGCTGCTGGGTTTTTTTTTTTTTTTTTTTTGAGACAGAGTCTCACTCTATCACCCAGGCTGGAGTGTGGAGTGCAGTGGTGCGATCTCAGCTTACCACAACCTCTGCCTCCCAGGTTCAAGCAATTGTCCTGTTTCAGCCTCCTGAGCAGCTGGGATTACAGGTGTGTACCACAACGCCTGGCTAAGTTTTATATTTTTAGTAGGGACGGAGTTCCATCATGTGTGTCAGGCTGGTCTCAAACTCCTGACCTAATGATCCACCCATATTGGCCTCCCAAAGTGGTGAGATTACGGGCAAGAGCCACCATGTCCAGCCAGTTCATTTGTATTTTAAAATTCTGTACTTTTAACCCCTCCCAAATACACACTTTGATTCTTACAGTTTACTTTTTCTTTCGCATTGTGAATCTGTTACCAAATTTTTTTTGGTTATATTCTTACACACATTTTTCCATGGACATGAGAGTATAGGTGGCAAAAATATTAGTGTGGTTTATCTCTTTTATGTTTTTCCCTCCTCTCTGGAGGAACTATCCCAGTATAAGAGAGTAGATAATATTCAGACAAGCTTCCTTAATCTCAGCTTCTCAATCAAAAGGCTCTGAAATTTTCCCATGTCATTAAAAGTAATAAATAAATAAATAAATAAATTTAATTAAGCATATTTAAAGGAAGAACTCAATATGATAAAAACAGTATCAAGAGGTGATAACGCCTAATATTCAAGGAAATGCCACTTAAACTGAGATCATCTTTCAAACCCAGAAGAATGGCAAAAATAAGAAAGTTATACAATACCCATGTGGGTCAATCCATTTGTACTACTATAGCAAAATATTATCAACTTGATAGCTTATAAACAACAAAAGTTTATTTCTGAAGGCTAGGAAGTTCAAGATCAAGGCAGATTCAGTGTTGGTGAGGGACTATTTCAAGGTCCATAGATGGTGAATTCTCATTCTGTCTTAACAGGGTAGAAGGGCAAATGAGCTCCCTTTGGCCTCTTTTCTAAGGGTACTATTTCATTCATGAGGGTATTTTTCTCATTACTGAATACCCTTCCAATAGCCTGTGGTTAAAATTTAAATATACAATTTGGTGGAGGGGGAAACAAACATTCAGACCATAGCACCAAGTACTGAACAAGGTATGGAAAATGGAAACCATTACGCATTGCTATTTAACATAATGTGACCTAGAAATCCCACTTTGGAATACAGAGCCCAGAGAATATTTTGTACTGATTCAAGGGATGATAGGTCAGAGAACGTTCAGTGAAGGACTCTGTTTCAGCAGTGAGTAGGAGACAGCCTGCCTGCTCATTTCTGAACAACTAAGGAAAATGTACTAAATGTCATTATAGAATTTTATATGACAGAAGGAACAAGGTAGATATAATTAGAAACATGGCTACATATTCACCTCATAATATTGAATGAATAACAAAGTCAGAATAACAAAATACCACTTATGTATATTTAAATATGTACAATGTACATATAAAACTATGTATTTTATAAGGACACATATTTTTTAAATACACAAATAGGTATTTGACTGGATGACAGTGGGGAGCAGAGTATATTTGTGCATAAAGTCAATATAATTAACAAACTATAAAAATAAGAAGGGCATATGTTCATGGAAATAATGTGCTATTCACTAATAAAAATTATTGACCCAATTATTTATAATTGTGGCATAAAAATAAATGAAAGAAGAAAAATAGGGAGGGAAAGAGAGGTGTAGAATAGTCTATACCAAAGTGTAGATGGGGAAGCAAACGAAGGTTTTATTTTCATGAGATATAGATACAGTTGTTGCTATTTTCCTTTGGTTTCCTGAATATGGGAGATACATGTTTAGAATGAAGGAAATGGACCAGGGGCAGAAAAATTCACAAATAGAAAAGCATGTCTTGAAAAATTAAAATAACCTTTTCTAAAGTAAAAAGTTATTAAATGGACAATCTAATATGGGAATACCAAAATTCTGACTGTAAATCCAGTAATTTTTCTAACATATTTATAATTTATTCATATGGTTTGGCCATGTCACTACTGAAATCTCATCTTGAATTGCCACATGTCATGGGAGGCACCCGGTGGGGGGTGATTGAATCATGGGTCCAGGTCTTTCCAGTGCTCATGAGATCTGATGGTTTTATAAGGAGTTTCCGGGCACAAGCTCTCTCTTTCCCTGCTGCTGTTCGTGTAAGATGTGACTTGCTTCTCCTTGCCCTTTGCCAAGACTGTGAGGCCTCCCCAGCCATGTGAAACTGTATGTCCATTAAACTCTTTCTCCTGTGTAAATTAGCCACTCTCAGGTATGTCTTTATCAGCAGCACAAAAATAGACAAATACAATTGTATACACAAAAATGTAAAACAATGCAATATCTTAGATACATAGGGTCAGTTCACGTTGAAATCTAATTTGTTCATTATCAGTTTTCATGTTTATTTTGACTTATTACCCAAAATAATTTACTCAAATATGCTTGATCACAGCAACATTTTTATTGTTGTAAGAACACTGAACATGTGATATACTCTCTTAACAAAGTTTAAATGTACAGTACAGTATTGTTAACTATAGGAAAAATGTTATGCAGCAGATCTTTAAAATTTAATCATCTTGCATAACTGAAACTTATCGATGAAACCATATACAAATAGGTCAATAGAATAAAATGGGGAGCCTGGCATCATTACATCCCACCATGTCTCTGAGATTTGCATTCAAGCATGTATGACATCACTAATCTTATTCCTTGCTTTTTGTTACATATAGTAGACATTTCCAAATAATGATAATCAGATAGAATATACATGTATACACGTTTTATGTCTTATTCATTCATAGAAGTATTCCACATAAAACACTGTAAAGCTTATTTTTTATTAATAGCTGAAGTAAAACAAAGATTTTTCTCAAAATCTCAATCTCTCAAGATTTTACATAATGTGCCTGTGCATTAGGATTATTTTTCCTATTTAATATAATTCAGGTAGGCACAAAGATCAAGTAACAAAATCCTCTGTGATCAGCTTTCATATTTTCTATGCCTTTAATGGTAGTGCCTCAGTAATGCCTGCTCCCTACCCCTTGCCTGGGAAATGTGAGACTGGCTGGGAGTTGGCTTCCGTGGACAGTAGGAAGAGAATTTTCAGTGCAGTCAGCTGAAACCCAGGTTGAGATAAAAGCCCAAATGGGACTGGTAGGTCAACATACATACATCATCCCATGTTGGTCGCATTAAGTAATCATTTGGAAACATGGAGAAGATGAGAAGGATTGCGAGAGATGTCCAGAAGTACTCTGCAATTCTGTTCAATCATCTCAGAATGTACTGAAAAATTTCCCTAATATATTAAAGTGAAATATAGTAGCACTGAAGTAGTTAAATTTACAAAAATATATTGTCGTTTTTTCTCCTAGGTAATGCTGTTTTTCATTCTTTCAATCAAATCTCTTAGAGTCCCTTTTCAAAGGGTAAAATAATAGGCCTCATTACTTTCCAAAAGCACTTTACAATTGTACATAATAAGTATATACAAAAATTTGTTAGGACGAATATGATCATTTACCAAGACACAATGTGTTATGAGTTATTGTATAGTATTTGGATATATAGTCCATTAGTAAAAAAAAATTAAATGTCTGAAAATATAAAATTAATAGCATATCTAAATATCATAAACAAACAGGCAAAATAATACAAGACTTTTAAAAATACTGTTTATAGCATCAAAGTGTCAAACAACAATCAGAACAACTAAAAATAGTGAGAACAATTTTATAAATTCTAAAACATTACAGAATAAATTAAAGAGGACCTACATAGACCAGGCGTGGTGGCTCATGCCTGTAATCCCAGCACTTTGAGATTCTGAGGGGGGCAGATCACCTGAAGTCAAGAGTTCAAGACCAGCCTCGCCAACATGAAGATACTTCATCTCTACTAAAAATACAAAAATTAGCCAGTCATGGTGGAAGGCATCTGTAATCCCAGTGACTTGGGAGGCTGAGGCAAGAGAATTGCTTGAGCCCAGGAGGCAGAGGTTTCAGTGAGCCAAGATCGTACCATTGCACTCCAGCCTGGGAAACAGAACAAGACTCTTGTCTCAAGAAAAAAAAAAAAAAAAAAAAGAAGGCCTACATAAATGGAAGCATGTTATAAATTTGAATATTCAATAATTTAAATGATTTTATTTTCACCTATTTTAGTTCATGGCATTTGTGCTATCCCAGTCAAAATCTATATAAGTGGATGTGTTTGCATTTATATGTATATGTATGTGTGTGTGTGTATATATATATGTGTGAAACTAGACAAACTGAATCTAAAATTATGAGAAACACTGACATAATGGAATAACTATAATATAAAACAATTCTTATATCAAATCTGTAGTAGTTAACCATTCTCTAATGGTTAATTAGAGACTCTGACCAATCAATGACCTTGCATAAAGAACACAAAATCTGGCCAGTGGAAAAATGGATACTTAATTTATGGAAAATAAATGGCATTGCAGAGAAGTAAAGAAAAAACTATGTTACCAATAAATAGTTTTAGCCCAATTCACACTATTAGAAAAAAAAGTGTAATTTTCTTATTCTCAAATTATTTTAAAAATTAATTTCTCTTGAAAGAGGAAAGTAAAAGTAACTTCAAAACCAACAAAACTCTAAAGAATAACATGAGTTATATTGCTTTCAAGTAAGTTTAGATATCTAGAACCATGCAATTGGTAAAGCTGACTGTATAAAAACTAAGAATTCTATCAAACAGCACGATTAAGTGAATGGAAAGTTAATATACAGTACAGGAAATAATTTGCCACTTCTCTAAGAGCATAATTATTTGTAGTACCTATTTCAATAAAAAATACAATTAAGAGACTAAAAGGTCAAGATACAGTATAGGAAATGATTTGCAACTGTCTCTAACAGTATATTTGCAACATGTAAGTTATTTTTAAAAGGGTCATATTCTGAAAATAAAATAACTCCTATTAAGCAAAGAGAAAAATAATAAAAAAGAGAGAAATACATTTAAGCTAGCATATCAGAAAACAGAATATTGAACTCCTTAGAAACATATGGAAAAAATCCACAACCTTCTTAGGATCAGGAAAACTCAAAAGAAAAACAATGTGATTATCATTACAAAACTTCGTATTTATAACATTAAAACACTGCTTACTACTAAAAGAGCCTTTACTAGGGAGGATAGATGGCAATGTTCATTCATTTTGGTGGGAATGTGATTTAAGTAACCATGGCAATGCATTTGGCAATATCTACTAAAGTTTAACCTTTACAAATTCTAAGACAAAGCAGTTCTATTGCTAGATGTGTATTTATTGATAATGAGTGCACTTGTGCACTGAGTCTTGTACAAGAATTTATCAGCATTAAATATGAAACTATACAAGTGTCCATTAACATTAGAATATATTCAAATTTTGAGAAAAAATATCCAGTATAAAAATGAACAGATGATGTCCACATGTAACAACACAGCATTGTTAAATCCCACAAATGCCAAGTTGAGCAAGGTAGCCGAGAAAACTAATGTGTGAACCATTCTGTGCATTTCCAAAAATGGCCAGAGCAATATTTGGTTAGATACTGGGAACATGCTCATATTTTGGGGGCAAGGAGAGCATAATGATTGGAAGATGCATGGAAGTGTCTTTGAAAATACTAAATTTTTACTAGACTTTTACTAGACTTGGGTCAGGTTATATGTGTTTATTTTTGAATAGTTCATTGTGTTGTAAAATGTTGTCCTGTGTACTTTTTCCTATATGACTTATATTTCACAATAAAAAAGTTTAAACAATTTTTAAAAGTGTTTAAAAAAATCTACATCAGGCTACTGCTATTACTTTACTGTGAAATGTTGTGGAGTTTTTTTAAATTTCTTCTTTTCCCTCTTCACCCTTCACTGGGTAACTTTGGAAAACAATTAGGTACTTTGAACAATTGTATGAGATTTAAAGCTAGACATCTCTATTGAAATCTATATTTGTGTCATGATATTTTGAAATAATTTTTATGATATGTGTTGATTTGTATTCCATTATGACTCAGATTATTTTCTGTTTAAGTTGCAGTTGAACCACTGAGTACATAAGAAATTTTAGGAAAATTTTCATGTAATTACACAGCCAGTGTTAATTTCTGCATGTGATTTAATTCCTCTTCCTTTAGATACTAACTTTTAAGTATCATGCTTTCTTAATCCAGTAAAAGTTTATTCTTAGTGACATTTACTATCATTACATAAAATGCCTAGTTCAATATTCCACAGTATTAGTAAAACTACCTCTAATATCTAAACTCTCAAATATTGTATTTGGCTTTTGGAAAAAAGATTATCATCTGAAACATTCATAAATTCTTCACAACTACACTAAATAAATCTCTAAAATTTCAAATGTAATCTGTAGTTATTTCTTCATAAATATATAATAGTAACAGAAAAAATCAGCTATAATCTCAAAAATTTATATTTATATAAATTCTAAGTCTTTTCCTACAATAAACATAGAGTGATGAATCTTCATGTAATCAAAAGCTAACTTTCTATATGAATATGTAGATAAAACTATTATTGTTCCTAGAAAAGCCTACAAATAAATTTATTGGTTGCATCCCAATGTTTTAGGAAATTCTTCTTTCCCAAGATGGCAAGTACAAATGAAGTTAATGAGTTTACTACAAAGTATCATTTCTTTCTCTTTCTACTTGTCTGGTTTTAACTACCCGCATCATTAAAACAATGACCAGGAAATGAGGAAAGTAAGGTTGATCAGAGAAAGTAATTATTTAAAGAAAAATAGCATAATGTAAAGTTACTTTATCACTGACTGCTAAGGAAGTTGACTTGTACTAAAAGAAAAAGAAGAAGAAAAGGAAGGAAGGAAGGGAGGGAGGGAGGGAGGGAGGGAGGAAGGAAGGAAGGTAGGAAGGAGACAAACCAGGGGAAGCAAAGAGGTTTGATAAATGGATATAATCAACAAAAGATAAATGACTACAGTTATAAAACTTGATCACTTACTAGCTTCTGAGAAATATTTAATCTCAATGAAGCCTAGTGAGTTTTTCACTGTTTTGAATCAAATCTTCATATAGTTTATTTTTTCAAACCCAACTAGTAAAAGTGAACAAAAATACAAAGTTACTCATTTAATAAAATGTTTCCAGAAACATACCCATTCATGCACATACAGAGGTAAACATTTTCCTTCCTCCTCACTTTAAGTAGGTTATCATTGTATTATTTTCTATAGTTGTATTTATTGATACATTTCTCCTACTTTAACAATGAGTAAACAGAATAACCAGAAGCCGCAAAATGAAAAGAACTGAGTTCTATTTATCTTAGTTATCCCGATACCTTGAGCAGATTTCTTCCTCAATGAAATATTCTTTTTGTTAATAGGAGGCTGATTGAAGATGATGTTTGTGAAAGCAGTTTGGGGCAAAATATTATGGTGATTAGAATCTGAGAGGCCTCATCTTGAATCTTTCTATATCATAAGACCCATTGGTCAAGTCACCTTTCTTGCTGAGTCTGAATGTTATTGTGTAAGGAGTGCAGAAGAGAATAATACTTATACTATTTATTCTGTAAATTCAATGTTATACTTAGTATATTGTCTGACATAAAATAGGAGGTTAATAAATATAACTTTCCTCTCATCTGCTTTTTAAAATAAAATATAAATTTGTCAACAGTGTGCCAGTCTTACCGCCCTATATAAAATATCTCTGAGTTTAGCAGTTACACATAAAAAATTTAATATATTTATTGTTAGGTTTCAGCATTTAACTGTATACAAATAATACTTAAGTATAAAAAAATGAAATATCTAAAATCATGAGCTTTATTTTTTTACTCTCTTTCAAGTATAAAATTTTAAACATTAACCAAGCCTTACTATATTAAAAGAAAATATTGTTTAAAGTATTTTTCACTGACTATATATTCAACTAATGTTTAGAGAGAACTTTATACATTCCAGTCTTTGCCCAAGGTCATTGGATTAGAAAAAAGAGCAAGAGTAATTCCAACCATCCAAAGTAAAATGGGCTATGTGAGGATATAACATGGTAAAAATAATAATAACAATGCAATAAATGAAGAAAAATGTTGAGAGAAGTGTTCACATATTGCTAGTAAATACTGATGAATAAATGATTAATTGCATATAGTTGGAGAAAATCTTCATAGAAAAATGAACACAATGAATTATTCAAGGAAAATTGAAAATGTCTCTGATGGTTAAGAAAAAAATAAAAACAAGTGAATTACAAGCAGAAGAAAATAACATCTGTAACATCTAGGTGGCTATTATACCGTGGTGTTTCCATAAATAAACTGCAGATAGAAAGATAGAGGGGAAAAAACTGTATACTTTTTTTCTTTGAAGTTAAAAATTTCAGCTTTATTTGGGAGTCTCATTTTAGAATGTCAATCATCAGCCCTGTTTTTATTACAATCTAAATTTTGGAAAAGAGTTTAGAAATATGTTTACTTCTGTTCTTGTATTCATTAAAAAGTTATACCTTGAATGTATCAATAATATTTTGCTGAATTATTAATGAATTATTACTTTTTTTTTTTTTTTTTGAGACGGAGTCTCGCTCTGTTACCCAGGCTTGAGTACAGTGGCATGATCTTGGCTCACTACAACCTCCTCCTCCCTGGTTCAAGTGATTCTCCTGCCTCAGCCTCCTGAGTAGATGGGACTACACGTGTGTGCTACCAAACCTGGCTAATTTTTTGTAATTTTAGTAGAGACAGGGTTTCACTGTGTTAGCCAGGATGGTCTCAATCTCCTGACTTCTTGATCCACTTCGGCCTCCCAAAGTGCTGGGATTACAGGTGTGAGCCACTGTGCCTGGCCTCCTTTTTGTTTTCTATTTATGCATTTGAGAGAAATAATCTGGTTTGCAAAGACCATATATTTCTTCACCTGCTTTCTGTATAAAATAATTAATACTTATTAACTCCAGCAGCAACCAGTAAAAAATCTTCAGTGATTCAGGCCTTGTGACAGATGCTAAACAATTTCAAAAATTTTTTGAGACAGCATGATTTCCAGGCTGGAGTGCAGGGGCATGACCATGGCTCAATGCAGCCTCCACTTCCCAGGCCCAAGTGACAACCCCAACCTCATCCCCATAAGTAGCCGAGACCACAGGCACACATCACCACACCAGGCTGATTTGTTGTTGTTGTTGTTGAGACAAGGTCTGACTATGTTGCCCAGGGTGGTCTCAAACTCTTGGGTCAAGTGATCTTCCCACCTCAACCTCCCAAAGTGCTGGGATTAAAGGTGTGAGTCACCGTGCATGCCCAACAAATCTTGAGACAAAAAATATATGTTAAAAGAATCAAAAGAAAGTCACAGACTAAGAGGAAATACTTGCAAATCATATATATCTAGTAGAGCACTTGTCTCAAAAATATATTGATAAAAGAACTTTTAAGACTTGACAATAAGGAAATGGGCAAAATATCTGAATAAATACCATTATCAAGGAAGATATATAGATAGCAAGTATACATATGAAATATACATCATATGTCATTAGATAATTGCAAATTTAAAAAATAATGAGATGCTATTACACACATTAGAATAACTAAACACAAAACACTGACAAAACCAAATTCTGACAAGGATATTGACAAATAGGAACTGTCATCCATGCTAGTAAGAATGCAAAATAGTGCAGTTAGTTTGGAAGATAATTTGTCAGCTTTTACAAAGCTAAATATAGTCTAACCGTAAGAGGTAGCAATAGGCTTATATATTTATACCCAAATGAGTTAAAAATTCATGTCCACACATAGACTTGTACAGAAATATTTATAGCAATTTTATTAAAATTGCCAAAATGTGCAAACAACAAAGATGACCTTCAAATACATGCTGCTAAGTGACAGGTTGGCCCCAAAGGGCTACATACTGTATGATTCCAACTATATGACATTTTTGAAAAGACAAAATTATAGACAGTACAAAGATCAGTGGTTGCTGGTGGTTTGAGTGAAGAGGGCAGGTTAAATAAGTGGAACATAAGGTATTATTAGAGCAGTGAAACTATTCTCTATGACACTGAAATGGTAAATGTATGACAATATGCATTTGTCAAAACCTGTAGAAACATACAAAGCAAAGAAGAAACCCTAATGCCAAGTGAGGATTTTAATTAACAATAATAGTGTACCTATATTGGTTCATCATTGTAAGAAACATATCACATTTATGTAAAATATTAATAATGGGGTGTAGGGAATCCATGAGCCCCACACGCTGGGTTCCAGAATGTAGGGATCCATGAGTCCCACATTGGGCACCAGAATGTAGGGAGCCAGCCTTATCACCCGTGGGTACCTCGTTTCAGTGGTTACAAAGGAAAGAGAAAAAGACAGATTAAGAAAGACAGTGGGACCAGAGAGCCATCACTTATTACTTTGGAGAAAACAGTGAAGGCCCCAAGCTCTGATCATCCTTATTGATTACAATCGCTTTGATCTATAGGGTAGGGGTGGACTGATGGTGGGGTGAATCAGTGAGCTGGAAGTGAATCAGTGAGTCAGAACTGGTTCTTAGGATGTGTATCATCATCATCCTAAGAATTGATAACAGTGGAGGTTTGGGAGTTTCACAAAACAAGAACGTGGTTATCTTTAGCTTATTATCTATGAGCAGCTGATGGAACATGGGCCTTACAAGGAGCCTACAAGTCTGGCTATGTGATAGTGCTACAAAGGGGTTTTATGTCCTTGAGCACAATGTTTATGGTAACACAGCCATGGTCACCCTGCACCGGAATGAGGCATGGAGAGGCTCTCCTCAGAAGAGACCTCCTGAGGCCTTCCGCAGTTTGTTCCTTGTATATGTGTTACTCATAACCAATTTATGTAGGCACTCTGTAAGTCCTTTCACATTTGCTGCTTTTCCCAACAATGGAGGAGGGAGTTATTGGAATTCTGTATTTTTTGTTCAATTTGTTGTAATTATAAAACTGCTCAAAATATAAAATCTACTAATTAAAAGCAAATCTTAAAAAAGAAAACATAAAACATAATTGAATAATTTTATAAAACAATGAAAATGAAAATAGCATATAGAAGAACATTTATCATGCATCTAAATCAGTGTTCAGAGCAAAGCTCAAATCTTTAAGCACATATTGGTTTAAAAATGAGGAAGCATTAATTTAAAAAAAAAAAAGAATAACAAGAAAATAAACCAAACTAATACAGAAAAAATGACTTAATTATAAAATTAATATTAAATGAAGTAGATATCAAAAGCAATACAGCAGAATTAACAATAATTTCTAAAACCGATTCACTGGGAAACAAATTTAAAAAAACCAACTACTGTTTAAACCAAAGAATAAAGTAAGAAAATCAAATATATGCAACAAAGGATGATAAAAGGAGAAACATTTTCATAGAATAAAAGAAAAACCTTTACAAACCATAAGCTATTTTGATAATATTCCAAAAGAATTTTAAAACCTAAATTAAATGGGCAATATTGTAGGATAGCAATTGTGCTAAAGCTGATCTTAGAGGAAATATTAAGTTCAAGTTGCTTATTTACACAGAGGTAGAAAAATTTACAAAAGAAAATAGATAAATATTAACACATTAGAAAAAAATCTTTTAAAGGGAAATTCTAACAGACCTTTAATTGATAATTTCATGTCAGTTAAACCACTATGACATAAAAGATAATAATATTCTAAATTTATTTATCAATCTCAATGAAATATCCTAGAAAAAGACTAGCAAAATTGAATTGAATTTTGGCAAGTAGAGATTATTTCAATATGTAACAGATGCATCAATACTAGAAATGTTCATACACAACTTGAAATTAATGCCCTGAAAAAATGATTGACTAAATGCAGCCAGGGAGTGCCATTCCCACTGAGAAGGACTGGGATCTCAACTAAACCGACAGAATTTGAACAAATCTTTGGAGAAAAAACAAATGTGGATGGAGAAAATTTGCAGATGCTGAGGCTGAAGAGGGAGGATGCGGGGAACCTGGCATGGCGTGCCCAAATGCTTGGGCTGGCTCCCAGCCGTAGATGGCTTCTGGGAAAGGGGTGAGTGAAGGGACAGGGTGACTACCAACTCTTTCCATGGACCTCTGGGATCCCCGTTACAGGGGATCCCCTGAACCCCACAGACATTTGAGCTGGCAGGGGGAACCTGTCCAGAGACTGGACAGAAACGGGTTTCGGCAAGCACGGAGCTGGAAACCTTTGTGTGTGGGACAGCTCTGAAGTCTGGCCGTAAGTAACAATCCCCCAGGCTTCCCTGGCTCCCTCTGAAAGGCTTTGACCCCAGATAACTGCTGGACGTGAAGAGGCAGGGACAGCTTCCCTGCTGTCTGGGCACTTCGCCCTGCAGCTCCCCTGACTACCAGCCCAGCCCAGGGCTCCTGCCTGGCTGCCCACAAGCATGCCTGTGTACACAGTGCTGTCTCTGCTCTCTAGTCCAGGTGCTTTGCTACACCTGAGTGCATTCTGCCAGCCTGGGACTCCTTTGTATCCCCTAGTGCATGAGGAACCCAGCCCTGAGGGTCTGAAGGAGTAAACTGCAGGCAGCCCTGCTGCACGCCCCAGGGCCGCAGCCTGTGGCTTGGGAATACCATGATGCAAGCAGGGGAGGAGCTCTCACTCTCAGAAAACTGAAAGTGTGGGGTCACACACGTTCACGGGCTGGTGTGGGACCTAGGTATGTCTCCCTCCACAGGGCTGGTTTGGCAAAGATGGGGCTAATCTCCCTACTGGACCTCTACCTGAGAGAGCCTAATGGCCCAAAACACTTAGATAAACAACATTGCAGACACAATGCCAATGATCAGTGGTGGCTTCCCCAAGGCCCATGAGCAGACCTGGTGAGAGTCACCTCTCTTCCTCTTGCACTGCAGAAGGCAGCTGCAAACATGAGTATACACAAAAGAGCTGCAGGCTAAGAGCTTATTTACCGCCTGTCGTTTCACATGTAACAAAATCCACAGGCTTGGAGAAAGATCTACCATGCAAAGAGAAAACAAAAAAGACCAGGAATTGCCAGTTTTATATCAGACAAAATAGACTTTAAGCTTAAAGAAGAGGGACATTACATAACAACAAAGGGTACAACCAGAATCCTCTGTTTCAGAAAAAGCAGAGTCATCAAATGAATCTGGCCAACAACTGTTCAGAACAACGTTAACGTGATGTGTAGGAATGCTCTGTTTTCTAGAATTTGACAATTATTGGATTAATTACTATATATTTTTTAAATGAAACCACCACCAGTAAAAACAGAACACTATTAGTGAAATAATGTCTTCTGTTTTGAAAGTTGATATACTAGAGTGATAAGAAAAAAATAATAAAAGTGAACTATTTTGCGGCAAAGTTATCTCAGGCTAAAATGCTGCAGCCACAAGCACCACTGACAAGTATTCTCAGGGCAAATGGGAAAAGGGTCTTAAAACTAATGTTTTCATAATCAAATGTATTTAAAAATATAAGATAACGTTTAACAGGATGGTAGTTATTAACAAGGAGACCTTATATTTTCTTTATTTTTGAGACTTGCCCAAGGAACTTATGTTTGCATTGAAATTTAAAAAAAACAAGTATGAGATAAAATTGGGGTCTAGGGATGTCCAAGCATAGAAAACAGCATAGACATCAACTCTGAAGACAGAGGGATCAGAGCAAAAGGGAAACTGAAAGAAATTGTGTTTGATAAGCAGAAAACGTAGAAGATGCTGAGCTAGAGAAGTGTGTAGAAGTAGAAAGGAGACAATAAGATGGAGTTTTATAGGAAGCCAGAAAGTGGGCTTTTATGGGGGCGGTGGGCAGGGTCTCACTCTCTCACCCAGGCTGGAGTACAGGGGTACAATCATTGAGGTTCACTGCAGCCTCAATGCCTCAACTTCCCAGCCTCAAACAATTCTTCCTTCAGGCTATGAGGCAATGGAGACTAAAGGCAAAAACCACCAGACTTGGCAATTTTTATATATTTTTTTAAAATTTTAATGTCAGGTACGAATGAGTTTTAATGTAGTGCTATCACTTAAAGGATATTTTCTTTATAACTTTCCAGCAAAAAGGCATTGGCTTATTTTTTCATCTGTGTGCCATATAAGTAATTTTCTAGATTTTCCTGATCCATACAAAATGTATTTTTAAAGATTTACAAGATACACTTCATACTAATAGTTGGCAGTATAGGTAAAAAATACTAGCAATACCACCACTAATTATATACATTTCTGTAGAGAGAGTTTAACAAGTTTATTTGTTAATTTGTTATTATATGCATGTTTTCCCCTCTAGAATAGTATCTAATTGATTATTTCTTTCTAGTATTCATATCATGGCCATGAAAATATATTTGAAATTCAATAAAAAATACTCATTGCATTGATACACATAATTTGAGCAACCACCTATCCTTGGAAATGCTCATTGCTAGCAATTGACCCTCAATCTTGATGCTTTTATATGTAGAAATAAGGCTTTTTATTTTTATTTCTACACCCCCTTTTATAGGAGAACAAATAAGTAGCTGACTTTTTAGAGACTTTCTAATTTTACACTTTGTCATAAGTAATGTATTACACCACTATCTCAATCTCTTTGTGTTGCTATAAAGAATACCCTAATCTGGATAATGTATAAGTGGTATAAATTTAATTTCTCACAATGCTGGAGACTAGGGAGTCCAAGATCAAAGTAGTAGCATCTGGTGAAAGTCTTCTTGCTTCACGCTCACATGGTGAAAGGCAGAATGGCAAGAAAAGTCAACCCATTCTCACACCCCTTTTTATAGTGGCATTAATCCATAAATGCTCCACTCTCACGAACTAAACCCCTCCCTAAAGTCCCTACGTCCTAACATTGCTGCACTGGGGAGTAAGTTTGTAACACATATATTTTGGGAGACACATTCAGACATAACAACCATCCAATTTACAACCTCTGGATTTGGGATACCTACAATATCCTTATGATGTCCTTATGTAACTTCACAACTAGACACATATATCAGAAAACATTCATTCACAAGAATTCTTTCTCTTGCTTTGCCTCACAAGAAAATTAAATCTATTCAGAAGATGATGAGCTCAAGAAACAATTGTTATCTTTGTAGTAATCAATGTAGGTAGACACATAGTGTCATTCTGTAGAAAATAAGCGTCATTGCATGATTTGCTCAATATTCTTATGTTGCTCAAAATGTAAATGATCACTCTGCATATTTTATCAGTTCTATTTTTGTAGTAAATACTGTACAGTGGATTATTAGATTGAATTATTTATAACATCATCTTATATCCTGTTTGAAATGCATACTTCATATGCAACATATTAAAGTAAGAGAAATAAAGATTACCTCTGGGGATTTTGTCTTCAAATATAAATGTAGCTTTAAATTTTCTATAGTGACACCATTTTGTTCAGAATATTTTCTGGATTTATTTTCCCTCACCAGTTACATGCAGATCTATGCTTGGGAGACTCTTCAAATTAGATTAATTGGAGATGGCAAATTTAAAAGCCTCCTAGGATCAGGCAGGTAATAAAAAATAAATGAAGAGAGCCTAGTAGTAGAACTTTAATAACTAGTGGTTTGATTGGGAGGTGTGAAAAATAAGAAAAAAAACCACACATACAACCTGACCAAAATGAGCAGCTGCTCCTCAGCCCCAGCCAGCTGATACACCAAGGAACATAAATGTTTAGGTGTCATTTGTTTTCAGTTTCTTAGCTGTTGGTGAAAAATTTCTTTCTGATATAAATATACGTATTTTGGAACTAGATATGCACTTTTATTTGTAAACTTTGAGTTTTTAGGCCCTCCCTTTCAAAATTCTAGTTATTAATGAAAAGAAATTAATTTTTTAAAAATTTATATTTTAATAATTTACTTTTAATTTATTAAAATCATTATCATTAATGGGATCCTGACCGGGTCCACTTTACCATGCTAAACATTATATAAATTACCTCATTTTGGTCACAATTAAATATGTAGGTGTCATAGTCACCTTCTTTTTTACGTATAAGAAAACTGAGGTATGTTCAGTTTAATGTTCTGTTTGAACACCATCCTCAAGTGTTGTATGTGAAAACTGAGCCAGAAGCCTGTCCTCCGAAGCAGGGCACACACCCTCCATGGTACAGGTAGTCTTAAATAGTCTACATAGCAGATAAATGTAGCTGTAGGTACAAGTGCAAATGTAGCTCTATCTCTTGTCTATCTATCTATCTATCTATCTATCTGTCTGTCTGTCTATCATCTTTCTATCACCTATCTGTCATCTATCTATAATATATTTATCTACATATTTACTATCTATCTGTCATCTAATAGAATCATGGGCTATGTATATTGACTTTTAACCATGTTTTTTTTTGTTATACTGCAGATTGATATTGCTTTTGAAAATTACTAAAACCATTAATTACTATTCCATCTACATTTGTTTACCTATGTTTCCCCTTATAATCTTTTCTTACTAACATTGTGGAGGATTTTTCTTCCCATGTATTGATTATGTTAATCAACTTTTTAAGAAACCCCAATTAAATCTATCTGACTATAATTATACTTTTATTTTCTTCATGTTCAGAAGGTATGATACATATAATTTATCACTTAAAATCATAGAATTTTAATGTTCTAATGCCAGTCAAATGTGCTTAAGATTTTTTTTAAAGACAGGTTTTAAGATTTTTTTTTAAATAAAAATCAACATTCTTGATTTTTCTATTCATTTTCTCCCCCCGCCCCTGCCCCCTGTGCTTAGCCTATACCAGGAACACATTATGTTCATTCAATATTTGTTTATACAATAAAGGAAAGAATGAATATTTGAGGGTTTTCTAGAAAACAATGAAGGGATTCCTTTGCTCTAACAACATTACAGTAGCATTGATATGGTTTGGCTGTGTCCCCATACAAATCTCATCTTGAATTGTAGCTCACATAATCCCCACATGTCACGGGAGGGACTGACCGAGTGGGAGGTAATTAAATAATGGGGGTCGGCTTTGCCCATGCTGTGCTCCTGATAGTGAATAAGCCTCATGAGATCTGACAGTTTTATAAAGGAGAGTTCTCCTGCTCATGCTCTCTTACCTGCCGCCATGTAAGACATGCCTTTGCTCCTCCTTTGTCTTTTACCATGACTGTGAGGCCTCCCCAATCATGTGGAACTGTGAGTACATTAACCTCTTTATGTTCATGAATTACCGAGTCTCAGGTATTTCTTCGTAGTAGTATGAAATGGAATAATACAAACATTTCCCTGGTATGCCAATGCCAAAATATAAGTAATAGTAACATTTTTCTTTACATCTATATAGTATGTTGTTTTCTGAGCAACATCCTAATGTACTTTGAGAGTTAGACAAGTTGATATCATCAGGAATTTCTGATAGGCAAAAAACTAAGTTGATAGAATGAAACCATCTTAGGAATCCAAATGTCAATAACCTATTCCAATGTCAAACCACTGTTTCTAGGATTTGAGTTTTTAACTCTTTTAGGTTTATTTCCATTTTCTATGAAATTAAGGAATTGAACAGACAATCTTCAAGGTCTCTCTCAGTTCTAAACTCTGATAATTTATTAATCACAACTTGCGGCCTCAGCAGGCTCATAGGTCCAACTTAAACCTCCACTAGGGATAGTCTACCTTTTAACATTCAGTAGAGGTTAATCATAGAACAAAAGTGAACAGAGCTGCAACTGAAAATCAAGTTGAGAATAAGAGAAAGCAAATGCAATTAAAACTCCCAGAATAACCATGAGGTGGGAATGTTCACCCTTGTTCAGTTTCTTTCTGATGGTATTTTTCTGGGAGGTTATGGAAGTTAATGAAACATGAAATCCAAACTTTATTTTTTATTTTAACAGCCTTTCCTCTCTTCTCTCTCTTTCTCTCTCTGCCGTGTACTATACCAGCTCAATCTAACATTCTACCCTCTTTCCTTAACTTCTTTAAAATGAGGCAAAATATATTTGATGCAGGGGAGGTGAATCCCCAAATTGAAGCTTATCCCAGGAGGGCCTTTAGTCAGGAAAGAATTCAAGAGTGAGCCTCAGTGAAAGAAATCAAGTTGATTAAAATAGCAGCATTTAGCAAAATGACTGCCCCACAGAGCTTGGCTAACAGCCACACAGTAGCACTTGAGGCAGCAGTGTACAGCAGAATGGCTGCCCCATAGGCAAAGGAGGACTATCTTATAGGCGGAGCAGCCTTGAGAAGCAGGGTACAGCAAAGTGGCTGCTCCATAGGCAGAGTAGCCAAGGGTAGCAGCAGCAGCAGTGTATAGCAACACTAGCTAACCAGAACAACAACCGTCATGGATTGCTGGCTAGCTATATTTATACTTGCTTTTAACTAAATACTAAATATGGAGTGAATTACTCAGAATTTTCTAGAAAAGGGGAGGAGGAGCTGCCAGAAGCATACATGGTAACTTCTGGGTCATTGCTATAGCATTCGTAAACTCTCATGGCATTGGTGGGAGTGTCTTTATGCTCATGGGCGAGAGGGATGACTGGAGATCACTTTCATTACCATCTGCTGGTTTCATCAGGTTTCTCCACTATATCTCATTTTGATCAGCAGAGTCATGGCATAGGCTCACAAAACAAGTTCTCCTATCTCCTACCTCATATTGATGAGAGAGAAAATTAGAATGTTACTGCCTGGAATTGTCAAAAACATCAGAATTACCCGGATACTTGAAGAAAGATTATTTTAGTTGTGAAAGTAGATAGCATCAAAAATTCATTTACTCTATACCTAAGCTGTATATAGGTATCCTGGCTTTGCTAGTGAAAAAGATATTTATTCCTTAGGATCCCATAAAAGTGTCTATAAACCTTAATTTATTCTTCTGACAAATCTTTTTTTTAATAATATTGTACACTTTGGCACAATTTCTTTTCTGAACAATGTATGTGCTTCCTGCATTGTTTGCTTTTGTACATATACTTTCCCAAAATATGAAAAATGAAATACTTGACAAATGCAATTCATCCTTTATATATTCATGTTAATAAGGGTCCAGTCAGGACACACAAAAAAATGCACCAGTAATGTAAACATGGAATTCTGTCATTTAAAAAAATCATTAACATACAAATTAGTTAACTACTAAGAGAGTTAAAAAGGACTCGAACAAGGCCAGAATTGGCAAGTGCATATAAATGGAGGGCTTAGAAGAGAGTCCTCTACCCCTGGCTGAGGTTTCCGACTTTTTGAGGTAGGCATGAGTACCTAGGAACAAACAGTCTGTCAGCAGTAAGACTTTCCAGAGGATCTAGACAAGTGCCGACCCACAGAAACAGCCTGTTACTGACAAGGTGGGCAGCCACGGGCTTTTCTGTAGAAGCAAACTGCTCACAGGTCAGAGAGTTGCCGGAGATCACAGCTGGAGCCTCCCAAGAAGCAACAGCCTAATGGGGTCTGCTGCCTGAGGATCTGAGGATGACTGGCATCATCCATGAAAACAGCCAGCCAGCTAGGGAGAGTATGGCTTCATATGAAGGGCACAGCTACTGTGAAGGAGAGCTTGAGGGTACAACTAGTCTGTGAGGACTGATAAGGTGAGAGCCACCAGGCCTGAACCCCAGTGCTAAATAAAATATGGAAGCAGTACTGACCCAGAAGGGAAATGCCTTCTGGCACGACCCCCTCACAATGGCACTCTAGACAAGTTATTGTAAAAAACTCTAATAATGTACCAGCTAGCAAAGCAGATGTGTACAGGGTCCATAAAATCTGGTTTAAGCTAGTTGAGGAAGAGACTATAAATTGATATCTGTCCCAATGTCTTATCACTGAACATCTTTCCTTAAAATGTCTAGCTTATTATCTTCAGGGCTTACAAGGGAGAGAATTTGAATCAGTGCTTTATTCTACCATTTAGTATTATATTTCACATTTAAACAGTTTGGAATCATTTTGGCATCATTTTAATACTAAAGAATATGGTCAAATTTTCTATTTAGATGCTAATAAGAACTCTGCATTTAATTGATTTAACTAAACAGTTTAATAAAATGATTAAGCAGATTCAAATAACCCATTAACCACTAAAATATGTGTGTATATGCATTTTTTATGTATTCCATATATATATGTTTATATAATAGTGTCACAGAATCAGAGATAAAAAATATATAAATGGGAGATAAAAAAATCACTTCCAAGTATGATTTTAGCCTATGGTTTGGTCTAGTTCTCAAGAGGTTAAAATTACAGATATTATTTCCAACAGGATTTCAGCTATTGTTCATTGCAATGTGCTCAGTTAAAAGAGATTTATCTGATACTCAGAGATATTGGTTCGCTTGTCCAAGATTTTATAACTAGATAGTAGCAGATTGCTCTATAGCCTAAATTTCATGGTTTGAACTCTAATATTGTCTGCCTTGAAAAGAGCTAGCAATGAATACTCTGTTTATCACATACTATCAAATCATCACTTGAACACATTGTTAAATTTTGCCGGTTGATTCTTTTCACAAGTAATGTAATTTCTTGTGGAATTACTTTTCGAGTATTAATAATGCTATTTCTTAGTAACATGAACTGGGTGACATATCCGAAAAAAATTACTGAGAGCTCTATTTAATGAACATTTTACTTCATATAAAATAGTTCATTTTGATTTGAAAATATGTAAAAGTTCTATCTTAGTATCTTTATAAATTAACAGAAAATGTAACCTGATGAGGAAACATTTAACATATAAAAAACCTGTTAGAGGACTCATCATATTCCAGTTCTATATTTAAAATCAAACGCCACCTAATTTTTAGCCATTTTCTAACTTTCTTTGCTAAACGTAAGTTATTTGATCTTATTTTTAAATTCTCCTGTAGATCCTAAGAGAATAATTTCTGCCCTTCTTTAGTCAACGCAGAAATGGCAGGAGAAAATTAAGACTGATAGCACAATACATCAGAGGCTCAAGAAATTACCTGAGATGTCTTTGCCTGACCATGTGACAAATGCCACCAACCTCCCTTACCTCCTTTGAAATGTTTCTTTGTTTGATATAAATGATATAGCAGAGACTATCTAAGGACAGTCTATGACCAGAGGTCAACCGTATTAATGTAACGGACACTTTATTCCTAGGATATATAATTTGCTTCTTTAAAAAAAATCGCCATATTTTTCAGTGTACTTTAATCTATCAGATTTCAGGGTCAGACAGCTTTCTTAAAGTGGAGAGTAACAGTTTATTCAGAGTAAGCCAGTGTATTGGACTTTAAGATATAGCTACTCTTTTATATCTTACAAAGTTTTAAAGTTATTTTCAGGTCTAAAACTGAAGGCCAGTAGAGAGTAGAGGAAAGACATTTTAGGTACTGAATATTAGAGCAAATTTTTTTCCAGAGAATAATTTGTACTTTCTTTTAAGGATAAGTATATTTAAATAAGATTCAAATATAGAAACCAACTTCAGAGAAACCTTATAAGATCATTTCCCATTCCTCACCAGGGTAACACTTCCAGTCAGGTTAAAGGATGAAAGATCCTTTAAAGCATCAATTATCACTCTCTTTTGCTAATATGAATTGGAGACATTGAAGCCAAGGGAGATAAAACATTTGACTTATTCTGTATATTTGAGCCGAATATGCCCAAATTTAGAAAAAAAATAGGGCCAGAGCTTTTGTTTGTTGATATTTTCTTTATATATCATATGCAATTTCCTCTACTCAACAATATGTATTGCACATGTACTATATGCCAGGAATTATGCCAATAAAACAGACATGTATATAGAGCTGTGTTCCAGCATTTATGTAATTACAAATGAAAACAATGATAAAAATGCTAATTATAGGTAAAATATGATTTCTCCCCTTCTAGTCAAACTTAGATATTGAAACTTCATAGTTGAAGCATAGACATCCATCTAGAGGTAGGCTGCTATGGTCTGAATGTTTGTGTACCCCGGCCCCCAAGTTTTATATGTTGCAATCCTGACTCCCCAAGAGATAGCATTAGGAGGTGGGGCCTTTTGGAAACCGCACTCTTATGAATGGGGTTAGTGCCCTTTTAAAAGAGGTAGAAGGTAGCTCAGTTGCTCCTTACATTATGTGAAGATACAGCTAGAAGTCACCATCTAGGAACCAGAAACTTGGCCCCCACAAGTCGCCAAATCTACTGGTACCATCATCTTGAACTCCCTGGGATCAAGACCTATAAGAAATACATTTCTATTCTTTATAAGCTACCCACTCTAGTATTTACAGTATTTTATTACAGCATCCTGAGCAGACCAAGACACAGGCTATCAGAGAAATCATTGATAAATATGTCAAGAGTGTTGGCATAATATAATTTTTGAGAGGTATATTTTGATCATTCATAGTATAACACTAAACACTTCAAGAGAAATTTATAGAAATAAAGCCAATAATATTTTTTTCATTTACTGAGGAATGCTTTTAATCAAGCATTGTGATTATAAATGAATTCTATTTATTATCTACTTTTTTAAATTGCATTTTAGGTTTTGGGGTACATGTGAAGAACATGCAAGATTGTTGCATAGGTACACATGTGGCAGTGTGATTTGCTGCCTTCCTCCCCTTCACCTATATTTGGCATTTCTCCCGTGCTATCTCTCCCCAACTCCCCACCCACCGTTGTCCCTCCCCTATTTCCCCCCAATAGACCCCAGTGTGTAGTGCTCTCCTCCCTGTGTCCATGTGTTCTCATTTTTCAACCCCCGCCTATGAGTGAGAACATGCAGTGTTTGATATTCTGTTCTTGTGTCAGTTTGCTGAGAATGATGGTTTCCAGTTTCATCCATGTCCCTACAAAGGACACAAACTCGTCATTTTTGATGGCTGCATAATATTCCATGGTGTATATGTACCACATTTCCCTGTCCAGTCTTTTTTTTTTTTTTTTTTTTTAACAAGCAAAGGCTATTTATTCAGAGCTGGCTATAGCAAGGGAGTCAACAACTACTATTACTTGTTAAAGACTGGCAGAGTAATGAGAAAGTTTAATAGTGAAAAAAAAAGAAGAGTCAAGGTGTGGCCTGTCCCTGTCCAGTCTTAATGACTTACAAAGAGACATAGACTCCCACACAACAATAGTGGGAGACTTTAACACCCCAATGTCAATATTAGACAGATCAACAAGACAGAAAATTAACACAGATATCCAGGACTTGAACTCAGACCTGGACCAAGCAAACCTATTAGACATTTACAGAACTCTCCACCCCAAATCCACAGAATATACATTCTTCTCAGCACCACATCACACCTATTCTAAAATTGACCACATAATTGGAAGCAAATCACTCCTCAGCAAATGCAAAAGAATGGAAATCATAACAAACACTCTCTCAGACCACAGTGCAATCAAGTTAGAACTCAGAATTCAGAAACTAACTCAGAACCGCACAGCTTCATGGAAACTGCACAACTGGCTCTTGAATGTTGACTGGATAAACAATGAAATGAAGGCAGAAATAAAGATGTTCTTCGAAACCAACGAGAATGAAGACACAACATACTAGAATCTCTGGGACACATTTAAAGCAGTCTCTAGAGGAAAATATATAGCAATAAATGCCCACATGAGAAGCAAGGAGAGATCTAAAATTGACACCCTATCATCAAAATTGAAAGAGCTAGAGGAGCAAGATCAAAAAAACTCAAAACCTAGCAGAAGACAAGAAATAACTAAGATCAAAGCAGAACTGAAGGAGAAAGAGAAACAAAAAACCCTTCAAAAAATCAATAAATCCAGGAGCTGGTTTTTCGAAAAGATCAACAAAATAGAACACTAGCCCGATTAATAAAAAAGAAAAGAGAGAATATTATCTACTTTTTTAAGTGGATGAAAAATTACACTGCTTTCACCCAATGTGTGCCAAACAAAAGGTGCAATAAAAGGTGGCACTGAAATATCTGAGCTGTCTGACTACAGTAGTAGTCACATCTTACACACTGACCTTTACAGTGGCAGGGACATTCAGTTAGCTGTTCCAAGGAGTTGACATTTTCAAAAGTAATAAACCTCTTTAATGTCAGTCATTTGATTAGCAGGATTACCATCTCTTTCTTGACTGATGAGTTTCTATTGATATATAAAACCACCCAAGTGCTTTACTGATTTTGCCTCTATCCAGAAGATACAATGGCTTATTTCAAAGAATTAATAATATGATTAGCATTCCCTAGACATTCAATTATCTAAAGGAAGACAATAGAAAGAAGTTATGATTGACTTAGTTATACTTTTTAGAAATTTGTGCCAATGAAAGAAAGCTATTATTACAGGTCAAGTGTTTCTATATTAACAAAACTCCTCTGTCCTCAGGAGCTCCAAAAGGTGAGTGGCTAGCATGTTTAAGGTAGGTCCTTTCTATTTCAATGTGAGTTCCTAATCCTGTTTTTGATTAAAACCTGTATGGCTTTATGTTTTTACTTTATTCTGACTGACCTTCAAATGCTCAAATTTTTGAATTTAATACAACGCACTGATGGTACACAAGTGAGCTCTTCATTCTTCCTCTGGCTCGGATGAGCGATTATCCATAGTTCTCATGAAAACATTTCTGATTTGGAAATCAGGATTAATCTCCATATTATCTAACATACTTCAATACCACTTGCACTTCCACATTAAAGTTTGTTACTTATTAGTTGACACCATTCCTTTGTATTAGTGCTATATAGCACAGTATGGACTTACTGAGATCAGAGTGTGACATATTATTTGTCACCATAATAAGATGCTCTAGCTTATGTTCACTACATGAAAGATCTTAGAGGAATTTTATTTTAAAAATATCTTTAGAGTCACTCCTGGAAACCCCAAGATTAGGCATGAGTGGACATGTATTCATACATGTTCATTGTAGCTCAGAAGTAATATGTAAAAGAGAAATACCACAGATTTGTTATATACAAGAATTGTTGCCATATCAGAAGAAGATTTTTAATCTATTATAAATTTATCACTATGAATAATATCCAAGCTTTGTTAACTTTTCCCAGCAGTAAAGAAATATATATTTCTTTAGATGGGATGCTGCTAAGTATAATGAAAATGCATAATTTTTAATTATGAGAACAATCTGTGGGTCTTTATACACATCATAATAACTTCATGTCATTTTAAATAATGGTATAATTCATGAAGATAGGAAACATGAGAGGAGTTTTAGCATTGGAAAGATAAATTATATTTTTCAAATGTGGCATTTGAAAAGTTTGTGCAAAGTTGGAATAAAATGATTTGGACATCAGGTGATATCTGGGCTGGATACATAGCTAATGGAGCTCAAAAATGTTACATAAAGAGAGGTTCACTGAAAGGACTTTGGGAGTAGAAAGTGAAGATCCTAAATGAGGTCAAGAGAAATAGTAAGATATTAAAGTGAGAAAAAAACACAGAAATAAATTTCTGAATAATGGGTTTAATAGAGTACATGTTATTCTCAACATGAAGAAAAATAGGTAAAAAAGAGAAAGGAAATTCATAATGTGAGCAGCCAGCTAGTAAAAATGGTAAATATCTCTGGAACTTCAACAGGTAATTTAGATATATTTTTGTATTAACAGCATTGATTATATAATTAAGTGAAAGAAAAATTGTATTACTACCTAACATAATATAATCAAAAATATATTCAAATATTAGACTTGCTCTGATATTTGGATGCTGACTTTGCATCTGATTCTGAAAATTTATATTAAGTTCAAAATATGATTTTTGTTTAGTTAACATTATAAGACAAAAGAACAATTAGGTTTTAAAGGGTAGACAGTTGATTTTATTGGTTTGTTACACCTTAAACATATTGCAAACAAGATCTTAGTATATTTAGTATTTTAATAATTTCTACCCTGATGGACAGTGTCTCCATTTTAAATACTGCTTTGTTACTGCCTCATAAAATGAGCATAAAATAAAATAGCAAGTTTTATGAGAGATCACAACATATTGCCATAAGATCTAAATTTTGAAGTACCCCATTAAAATGACTAAAAGTAGTAAGAAGAAAATAGATAAAAATAAGACAGTATGCAGTAGATGATGAAAGAGCTAAATTGGAATCCTTAAGAGGCCTATACAAAAAAATTAAATATTGAACAATAATTTTAATTGGGGTTTAGTTTCATTTGATTGTGAAATATTATTTCAAGATTATTTCCCTTTTTCCAAATGAAGATACCATTTGATTGCTACCTTTGAATAGAACATATTTTCCCTTATAATATCTCTACCACAAGTTATTTTCAATGTTTTCATGTATCATCCCACTAATCACATTGCTGACTCTCTCCTGCCATCAAAAGCTTAGAACTCCTTCTTAAGCTAAAGTAATGTTTTTAGAACTCATTTATGAAATATTTCTCTTTCAGGACAATAAATATTTTGTATACAGACAATATGCAAAGCACTTCCAAGTTTAAATTGTAAAAAAGAACAAAATGTGTGTTCTTTCATTAATTTTGAAGAAAAGAATTAATGTCTAATAAGTCATTAGCAAGTTTTCTTTTAGAAAATATGGAGCCAATAATTTACATCTCCTTTTTATAGCAATACTCCACAAATAAATGCAACATTAACTAAATAACTTATTAAACTAGAACTTAAAGCTAGTAACACATGAAAGCAAAACTAGACAAAAATGAAAATGTTTTCACTCACATAAATGACATGTCATTCAAGTAGTTGTTTTATGGGAAAATACAATTTCTAGCCTAATTATAAGCATCAAAAGTATGTATATCATAAATGAGATAGTGGCAGGAGACAAATTCCTAGGCAGACAGGAACAGGTGCCTGATGAAACCTGACCAAAGACAATTTAAAGCCTGAAAACCTAGCTGCTGGTTCCAAATAGAGTCCATGACCAGAGGGAGAACTCCTATTTGTTGCCCACACTTTCCTGATTGGTTCTTTCTGAATAATGCTTTTCCAGGGCTACCTACGGCCTGTACTTCCTCATTCCAAACTTTTAAAAATCCTAGACTCAGCCACAGATGGCTACCTATTTTCAGGCCCTCTCACACAGAGGGCTACCCACTTTGGGTCCCATCTCATTGTCTAGAGCTTTTCTGTAGCTCAATAAAATTCTTCTCTGCCTTGCTCACTGTCCAGTGTCCATGTACCTCATTCTTCATGGTGGTGAGACAACAACCCAGAACCTGCTGAAAGGCAGGAGCAAAACACGGCTGTAAAATGCTCTGGCTGGGTTGCCAAGCTGCAGGCAGCATGTATGAAAAGAGCTGTGACATACTCCCATTCTCCTGACTACAGAGTGAAGAGCTGCAACCCTTGTGGGGGCCCAGACCTCAGGACTCCCAAACCGACAGCCATAATACGCCTCTGTTTGCAAATCCTTGGGTGTTGGGAACAAACAAGCTATAACATGCCCCCATTTGCCAAGTTGTGAACACTGGGAATGAGAGAGAGAACAGTGACATTCCCCTGTGGCTCAGACCTCAGGCCTCCCCAAGCAGAAGCTGTGACACCCCTTGTGGCTTCTTAGTTACTGGTGTGTCCAAGATTTCTGGCGGCTGCCATGTCTCTCTTGTCCAGACGCTGACACCCAAGGCAGAATCTGGGCACTGCATACCTGGACCAGCCACAGGCTAAGCACAGAGCCTATGTGGGATCTGGGCCAGTAACACCAGCTGATAGCAGCCTGCCAGGCTGAGTGGGCTGAGTGAGCTCAGCAGACTCCAACAAAGTCTGGGTAGAGGTGCCACTGGCCATGGAAATTTCCAGCAATAGCCAATATATAAAAACAACCTAAGTACAGTATTCCCTCTTTAAAAAAGAAAAATATTCTATCATTTGCAACGACTTGGATGAATCTACAGGACATTATGCTAAGGGAAATAAGCCAGGGGAAGAAAGACAAATACTACATGATCTCAATTTTATGTAGAATCTAAAAAAGTGGGAATCACAGAAGGTGAGAGTAGAATGGTGGTTACCAAAGGCCAGAGGAGGGAAGAAGAGTGTATGGAGAAAGGGGGATGTTAGCCAAAGGACACAAGGTTTCAATTAGACAGCAGAAATAGTGATCTATTGCATACTATGCTGACTATAGTTGACAAAAATATATTGTCTCCTATATTTCAAAATTGCTAGTGAATTTTATTCTCAACACAAAGAAATTGTCATTATATGAGATGACAGATATGTTAATGTGAAACAAAGTAGTAAACTTACAATCCACGTTTGCTCATTCTGCTTACCAGTATAATTTCACAAAGCTTCTGACTCTGTGAGAACTTGCAGGCCTCTGGAGGGATTCTTTGAAGATAAAACGGGTTGCAATATATTACCCTTTTACCTGAATCATTACATTCTTTAAAATATAAATGACCCCAGAGTCCTTGCTTTTTCCTACACAAAAAATAACAACGTACAGGGTTAATGATTATGCCTTGTTAATCTATAATCATATGTTATCTTTGCACCCAAATTTTGATGTGATTTTACACATACTGAACCCCCCACTATCTGTATATAAACTCTGAGTTAAATCATAGTTTTGGAACAGTCTGACAGAACAACTCTGAGAGACTTCTCCCAGGCTTGGGCTGTAGTCCTCAGGTCTAATCCTCAGTAAAACTTCTGAATAAAACTAGTTGTGATTCTTTAAAAGCTTGACTTTTTTAGCTGACATTAATTAGACTGATTTAATGATTCCACAGTGTATACATGTATCATAATATCACACTACACTCCATAAATATATACAACCATTTTTGGCAATTAAAAATAAAATTGGCCAGGCGTGGTGGCTCATGCCTGTAATCCCAGCACTTTGGGATGCTGAGGCATGCAGATCATTTGAGGTCAGGGGTTTGAGACCAGCCTGATCAAACATGGTGAAACCCTGTCTCTACTGAAAATACAAAAATTAGCTAGGCATGGTTGCATATGCCTGTAGTCCCAGCTACTCAGGAGGCTGAGACAGGAGAATTACTTGAACCTAAAATGCAGAGGTTGCAGTGAGCTGAGATAGCGCCAGAAACACTCCAGCAGCCTGGGTGACAGAGTGGGACTCCATCTAAAAATAAATAAAATATAATTGAAAAAATACAAAAATAAGAAAAATATCTTCTAATAAAACCTAAACATTTTTTTCTACCACACAGGGAACAGTAACTTATTCATAAGGCAAGATTGACTTATAGATGCTTTTACAATTAACTAGAATTAGCAAAACAAAAACAATCAAAAAAGCAATGTGTGTAAATTTTGTTTTCTTTTCATAACTTAGACAGCATTTCTAAATCCTTCATATTAGGTCAGATAAATATGGCCTATAAATAAAATATATCCCTGGAAAAGATGCTTTGTGTTTCTTAAGCAGCAGGAAGCATATTTAATGCAATTGTATTAAATTAAAATCTGCATAATTATTTTCCTGTAGATGCCTAAAAAGCATTCTGATATTCACCTTCTCCAATATTGCTTTAACATTTATAGCAATTGCTGTGTTTAACAGAATTCTATTGTCATTTCTTTCCTCTTACCCTGAACAGCCCACCTAACGGGAATATAAAAGGATAGATGATCTAATCTTCTAATTAAATAAAAATCCATTTGTATATAGAGAAGAACATGACACAGATAATTCATGAGATTGGTGGATAAAAGCACATATAAAGAAAAGAAGATAATCTTACAGTTTAAAGAATAGTACATTTATTAATTTGAGATAATAGTGCTCTCTATTGAAATAGTTTACTGGAAAATAAGAGGAGAAACCCAAAAAGTATATATATAGAGAAAAGTATTAATATAAAATAGGAGATACCTGGTGTAGTGCACATATCAGGAATAAGCTATTATTATCTAAGTATTTACCTGATTCATGTGTCAGTTCTGTTACTAGATGCTCTTAATTTAATTACCACGAATTTAGCTGGTAAATGTAAAAACAGCTAGTAAAAGTAATGACTTGCGTAAAATATACATGATTAGGTTATATATACTATCTTGTATTTTTATAATTGAGACTGTTATTGGACATCCACTTACTACATACTATATGTGTCAAACATTTTACTAAGTAACTGGTTCTACAGAAGAACAAAACAGGGAAGTTAAAGATCCTTATTTTTGGTAAGGAAGAGAAAAATAAATAAACGTGTATCTGTACATTCACATGATAAGTACAAAACTAAATCTTTGGATTATTATTAATATTTAAGGTATGGGAAAGTGCACCAAAATAAATTAAATGATTCTGAATTCACACAATTAAATATCAGTTTAGACATCCTTAAAGACTAGTAACTTATGTTTAATCAAATAACGTGTCATAATCAGAATACGTTTTTAATATTGATTATGAGTCTACTTTGGGTACTAGGAAACTGCTGGACAGAGGTTACTGGGGCCTGTTTTGTGCTTGTGTTTGTGTTTGGTTGTGGTGTTTTTTCTTTTCTGCTTATGCGTCCTAAGCCAATAGGACTTACTGATCATCGATCAACTGCCAGTATTGATCTCTGGATATCCATTTGATGTGCAAAAGACTTGAATCACAGAAGATATAACACTAACTCTGGTTAACAGTTGTTTAAGTTGAAACTAATACCTATTTGTTCATAAATAAAAAGTAGCAAACTATATTAATTTCTAGAATGTTGTCTGTACATGATTTAATCATCTGAAGCATTATATTTACTCCCTAAAAATTGTGCTTTATATTTTAATCTTGACATTAATGTTAAATACTTTTAGCAAATCAATGATAAATATTGCTTTTTTTTTGGAAAAAAACTATCATTTAATATGCTATATTAAATTTTGGTACATACAGTTTCAAGTATCTTGACACCGTAATAGTGGTTCAGATAATACACTTCAACATAATACCTTGCACAAACACACACAACTATTTCTAAAGAGCAGCTAGGATATTGCTGCAGATGGTTCTTGTGAGATACATGGTTAACAAGGACATACTATGAATCTTGGACAAAATTCTCTAATAACAACTTGTTTATCTGTCTATTTCTAATTCACAAACCTGAATGTAACTTCCTGGTCACTAGAATGTAGAAACTCATAAACATGTACTCCCAAAATAGTTTTTACACAGAATAAAGAAAATAAATTACTTTTTGGAGGGAACGCTTAAAAAATTGTCTCTGTCTAAATTTGAACATGCATTTTAATAATTCACTAATTAGATACGGTTGCCTGACGCAATGTTTAAATTGCTCCCTCAAATGTTTCTGCTCCATTTAAAATTTTGAACACACACTGAGTTAAAAGTTCTACCATAGGCATCTTTACTTCCAGCTTCAATAGTTTTGTAAAATAATTTAGCTTTCTTCTCAATATGGTTATTAAATCAGGGTCGGACTAACTGCTGATGTAGCCCCAGTAAAACCTCATAAATTATACAGATTCAAAGCTGTATTATTTATGTGTGCTCATAGAAACTTTAATTGACACAAAAACAAAATCTAGGCTCAGGTATTAGTTATGTCTTTTTTATTTTCTTTTTTCGAGACAGAGACTTATTCTATCACCTAGGCTGGAGTGCAGTGGGGCAGACATAGCTCACTGAAACCTCAACCTGCAGGGCTCAAAGGATCCTCCCTCCTGAGCCTCCCAAAGTGCTGAGATTACAGGTGTAAGCCACTGCACCTTGTGCAAGTTTCAACGTTATTTAATATATTTATATATTACATGGTCAATAGCTTTTGGATTGTCATTTGGAGACACACACATTTTGATAAATCTATTACATTAAATATCAAGTACCAAATGATATAAGATACATTTTTGATAATCATTGCTTATAGTCTACCTTCCTTAAGACATTTTATGCTCCCTGAAAAGCTGTTAAAATCAAAAGTATGTGCTAACCATGACACATCGCACATATTAATTCTTTACATTTGCCTATGTCTGAAAGTTAATAAAGTGAAACTCTAGAGAAATAATAAGAGTGCTTTCATTAAAAATAGAGAATTCCAGCCATTTCCACTGAAGCCAATAATTTGTCACACTGCAAACAAGAGGAAGACAATGAGCAGCAGATTACTTCTCCTGTCCTTCTGTGTCCCAGTGTGCTCTGTTCAACGACAAAAAGAAAACTCACCAAAATACCGCTTCTCCTAGACAGCGGCTTCATATCCGTTTTTATAGGCCGTGCCATTTGAGAAAAACATTCCTGACCTTTCCCACTCTCAGTTCTGCCTTTCCATTTCTGGAACCTACTTTACCCAGGATATATATCATATATAAATTATAAATACTCACCATCATTTACTAATGCCTTTTATTTTTTTCCAATTTTGTCAGAGTCTGGACTCCAGAAGAAAACCTGTTTGACAACTAAAGCTTAACCACTTAGGTGCCATTCCTTACATTTAAACAGTTTCAAGGGGAATAATTTAAACATTATCCTCCTCTGACTTCTGAAACAAATTTTGTGGAATGGAATTTAGTTTGCTTGTTTTTTTGTTTTTTTTTTTTTAATTTCAGATTTGTGCTAGGATATTGCTGCAGAAGTGTTAAAATTCTTGTGAGATACATGGCTAGCAAGGACATACTATAAATCTTGGACAAAATTCTCTAATGACGACTTGTTTATCTGTCTATTTCTAATTCACAAAACTGAAAGTAACTTCCTGGTCAATAGAACATAAAAAAAAATCTTCTGTCAAATCCATTATTAACATATGGCATATAAATTTCTTACCCTCTAACTTTTTCACTGTTTTTTTTTTTTTTTTTTTTTTACTATTTAAACTTGAGAGTAGCATTGAAAAATTTATGAATTGTTCATCAAGAATTCAATAAAGTATAAACATGATAAACATGACTTTTACCTACTTTAGCTATAAATTTTTCAAGTTTAAGGAAAACTTTTTTTTGTCATTGAGCATAAATTTAATGAAGGACAGTCCAATATGAATGTGCAGAGGTGATGTCATCAAAGACCCAAGCTGATATCTCAATATACTAATAATTCTACTATTTCTGTTTTTTATTTCTATTATCTTTATCAAAAGAGGTGAGGACATTATACGCCCCAGAATCCAACTCGGTTACTGTGAAATATAAGAAGTCAATGTACGTACCCATCTTATATTTCACTATATAATGGCTGACAAAGAAATTAGCTAAAGTAGAATCAAATATTGAGAATTTTTTTTTTAAGAAGAAAAAAGTACCAAAAAAGTAAGTGGACTCAAATCATAGTGTTTGTAATCAGGCCAAACATTAACACTGATCTCAAATATTTCCTTTATACTGCATAGAAGGCCGAGTTTCAATTGGCAAGTTTATATAATTCTAGAGAATTAGAGAGCAAATTATTCTGAATAGTACTTGAAAGCAGGAAATCAGTTAGATGGTTGCTTTCCCACTGTTTTTTGGGGGTACTTATTTAAATGAAATCATTAACTCCTTTGCTTCTCTGAATTGATTAATGTGTGGAATACAGATGTCCATTTGGATAGTGATAAAAAACTGAAGCTAAAATTGTCCAAAATTCTATGAATCTAGACCAGGCAAGTGATCATCGATTTGACTGGGAAAATGGAAAGAAACAAACAATAAAACACCCCTCCAATCCTTCCAAAGGGGAAAATTATATCCTATTTGGAAGAAGAATTGTTTTGTTGCAGATACACTTGATTTTCATAAAACTCTATGGAAATAGTCTTCACTTTCATAGCTTCAATAAGAAGAAAATTTCTGTCATGTGCACACTGGAAAAATCACTTAAAATTTAGAATATTATATATCAGAGTCATATATCCCAAATCCCTTAGAAAAAATACAATCGTAAAACAACTAGATGCAGTTTTACACTTAAGCTAAATGTCTTGGTAAACCTTAAATTATGTTGTATACAAATTACATTTTAATAGATATTGTTTCTTTTACAAAGCTTCATCATTAAACTCCCTAAACACCCACATATTCCCATCCACGAATGTTCACTTGAACATGGCCATCTGAACAAGATACTGCTATCTCATCTTCCATAGGATATTCTATCATGGGACATGCAGCAATAACCTGTAAAGTGATTGAATATCAAATAGTTTTGGTTTACATCTAACACAAAAGAACAAAAAATTAGTCTGTCTCTAACCCTTTCACCACTATTACTTTTTTAGTTAGCTATGTATCTGCTTCTCCACTCATTTCAGCCATCTCCCTGTACCCCGCCCCATAATTTCACTATTCTACTCATGAATTTCTTTCTTTTACAGCTGCCCTCGGCATTTGCCATGCTTTTGTTGTGTCTACCTTTCCGTTAAGTACCTCAACTCTCTCTATTCATATTGTTTTCTTTCTGTGTGCATTCCTAATCTTCTGTAAGAATAAGTTTGATGTTTGTAATAAATTTCAAATAATTGCTGTTTATTAGTAACTTATACTAGCTAGGGATGTTAAGAGCTCCCCGGAGAGCATTACTTCTTGTTCTCAGTTATTTTTAATTTGTAATATACAAATTTTAGCATTTCTTTGTCAAATATAACTTCAGAAATGAATAGAAGACATCTTACACATTTGTTATGCTGTAATATATGATACATATTGCACTGCATAGGACTATTAGTAGTTAGGATTTATTAATTACATAAGACAACTATATATTTGTATTTAATTTTCATTTAAGTTAACAGAGGTGTATTGAATATTATTTTCCCATTTTATTTAAAAATATTTTGTAAAAATGTGGGCTAGAAAATACTTTATTATAGAATATTATTTTCTTCAAATGATTTACATGAAGGTACAGGATCTAAAGCTCTAAATTCTAGAATTGATCCAAAATGCATTCAGAAGCAATTGAAAAGTTACGCTGGTTCTCATGTAAATGCTTTAATTCAATGTGTAACAAATGCAAAACTTTAGATGTTTTTTTCAATCCCTACTTCAAGAGCTGCAAGCCCCTAAATTAAAACACCTATATTGTTCTGCTTAAAATCAAAACTACAGAATAATTATAAATATTAAATATAACATTATTTATTAAAATATACATAAAAGAAAGAGATTTACTGAAGTGTAGGCAAGGCTTGATTTTATATTGTTGAAAATATAAGTATTTATATGTCCATAGTGCATATTCATGAAAAATCATATTTGATGTATTAACTGTGTATTGGAGAAATGTTAATGAAAACTTTCACTTTCTCCTTCAAAACTTTGTTAAAATTTTTAAATAAGAAAATAAACTGTTTTTGTGTCAGAAAACCAAAATTTATTTTCATTTATTTTACAAAAACAAGGGTTAAGAAATATTTTTCTAATGAGGAAAGAAGAGATGTCAAAAATTAAGAAAGTTTAAAAATATAAAAGCTAACTATAATAAAGTTTTAATAAATAAGGCGATCATCTTAATGGACTTCTTATTCAAAAATATTGTTTATTTCTCTTTTGAGCTCAAATTAGAACCAAAACTTATTTTCATTTATTTTACAAAAACGAAGGTTAAGAAATATTTTTCTAATGGGGAAAGAAGAGATGTCAAAAATTAAGAAAGTTTAAAAATATAAAAGGTAACTATAATAAGGTTTTAATAAATAAGGCCATCATCGTAATATGATTCAAAAATATTCAGTTTATTTTTGCTTTTGTGCTCAAATTAGAACCATAAAAACAGCTGTTTCAGAAATAAACGTCCTAAGATAAAAAGCCTAGATAAATATTTGACATACCAAAGAAGTAATAAAATGTTTTGGCATATGCAAAAAAGCTCATCATCACTGGTCATTAAGAGAAATGCAAATCAAAAGCAAAATGAGATACCATCTCATGCCAGTTAGAATGGCGATCATTAAAAAGTCAGGAAATGGTCAGGCGCGGTGGCTCATGCCTGTAATCCCAGCACTTTGGGAGGCCGAGGTGGGTGGATCATGAGGTCAAGAGATCGAGACCATCCTGGTCAACATGGTGAAACCCCGTCTCTACTAAAAATACAAAAAATTAGCTGGGCATGGTAGCCTGTAATCCCAGCTACTCAGGAGGCTGAGGCAGGAGAATTGCCTGAACCCAGGAGGCGGAGGTTGTGGTGAGCCGAGATCGCGCCATTGCACTCCAGCCTAGGTAACAAAGTGAAACTCTGTCTCAAAAAAAAAAAAAAAAAAAAAAAAAGTCAGGAAACAATAGACCATAGAGAGGATGTGGAGAAATAGGAACGCTTTTCACTGCTGTGAAAGTGTAAATTAGTTCAATTATCATGGAAGACAGTGTGGCAATTCCTCAAGGATCTAGAAGTAGAAATACTATTTGACCCAGCAGTCCCATTACTGCATATATACCCAAAGGATGATAAATCATTTTACTATAAAGATGCATGCACATGTATGTTTATTGCAGCACTTTTCACAATAGCAAAGACTTGGAACTAACCCAATTGCCCATCAATGATCGACTGGATAAAGAAAATGTGGCACATATATACGATGGAATATTATGTAGCCATGAAAAAGGATGAGTTCGTGTCCTTTGTAGGGACATGGATGAAACTGGAAACCATCATGCCCAGCAAACTAACAAGAACAGAAAACCAAACACTGCATGTTCTCACACATAAGTGAGAGTTGAACAATCAGAACACAGGGACACAGGGAGGGGAACATCACACACCAGGACCTGTCAGGGCGTGGGGGGCTAGGGGAGCGATAGCATTAGAGAAATACCTAATGTAGATGACAGGTTGATGGGTGCAGCAAACCACCATGGCACGTGTATACCTATGTAACAAACATGCATGTTCTGCACGTGTATCCCAGAAATTAAAGTAAAAGAAAAAGAAAAAGACAAACCAAAATTCTTCCTCCCACTCTGACTCCTATTAGGCTTATACAAGCAAGTCCAAATATATATATTTTCTCTCTAAATTAAAAAAATAAAAAATAGAAATGTTAACAAACTCATAAAAAATGTTTCAGACTTTTTTATGGGTGGCATTGGTAGTAGTGGTATTTCCTTTCCATTATTTTATTTTTCCTCCCTCTTTTTAGAAATACTGCTCAAATTATCCTGTGTTTAGCTACATCTCAGCAGTCGAAGGTACATTATTAGTTTCTTCCTCAACTATCTTGTTACAATGATTCCAACACGCACATCTTCTCACTTGAATAGTTCTAAAATCATGATGAGTCTGAGGATAGAACACGCTTCGCAATCACTGGCATCAGTGGCAATGTAGTGATTATCAGTGGACTTATATTAACGATTGTGACGATGATGAAAATACATCTACCAGATATTCAGGCTCTTCAAGAACAGGGAGCTTAATTGGCCAAGGGCTCCAGTGGCTCTGTTTTAAAATCTATCACTGCATTTTCAGTGAAGCCATGCTCTCACCACAGGTTGCTCCTAGCCAATGACTCAGTGCAGCCTGGATAATAGTGTTGGACTGTTCCTCATAGATACAGATTTCTTCTGAAGAGCAAATATGGTTCACAGTCCTCAGGACATGTGCACTGCATTTTGACTGCACTGAAAACTGGTATACAGACTCTCAGCTTTCCTTCCCTGTCTTCTTCACTTGAGTAAGACTTGTATTGTGGTCTGAATGCTCTCTTAGTTTCTCCCAACTCCTTCCCTACTTAAACGTATAGACATTTCCCCTAAAAAGATAATTGCACCATCCTCCTTAATCTTATGGTCTATTTCCGGAAAGATCTTGACAGACACAACGTAGTATTAGCCTTTCATCTTTTCAATATCAATTAAATTAAGTACATTGGTATTATAACATGTATTGTGTTTAATTGCCTTTGAAATATCTTCAGAGAGACATTTTAGTGTCCTACTCTATAGGACATTAAAATTTACAATTATTCTGTAAATAGTAACAGAGCAACAAGGTGTAAGTTAACATTAGCAAGGCAAGTATTCATCATGCATAAAATGAGCAAATTTACATTTCCTTTGCAAACAACAATTAAGTGCTTCTTGGTATCTAGGAAGATGCCCACAATGAAAAACTGTATGCTCTGTTTTACTATTGAAATTTATGCAAGAATTTTTTATCTCAACCGAACTAACAAATTCAAAGGTAGAAGAAAGTGGCAAACTCCTTGGAGGAGGAAAATATCAAAGCAATGAGAATCTGATGTGAACAATTCATCATAATATCTTTAAGGCATGCTGTCATAGTTAAACATTTTTTTCTTACAGACCGGTAAATTTTTAGAGTTAATTAAATATGGTGTTTTCTCTACCTCTACTTTCATGTTTTCTCTTTCTATGGCCTCAAAGCCTTTAGTTTTCTTGGTCATTTTTCTTAAATCCCACCATGTTTACCTGTGTTCACTTTGAGCTGTACCATGACTTATTTTCATGGAATCATAAATATTTAAGTTTGAAAGAGAATTTTCATGTTATATATTAAACATGTTTTTTGTTTTTCCCTATGGAAATTCCCCTACAACATCATAGCAAGTGATAACCCAGCTGTACAGGAACACATTAAGCACATTGTTAAGTTGTTATCAAAACTTATTTCCTCACTGATAACTTAAGAGTGTTGAACTAATTAACCTCTAAAGTTTCTTATAGCCTACAATTTCTGAATTTCTTGCTAGCATGCTACTTCCAACAGAATTGTAAGGACCAAACTGAGCAAAAGGGATAGCAGAAATAGAGGCTGGCAAGGAGGTAATGAAACGTAAGTTGTGTGGGGTTATGGACACAGTAAGAAGTTGCCATCTTAGGAATATATTTTGAAAGTATGACAAACACAATTTAACAGAATAAACAAATAATAGAAACCCACACGATGCAAAATATGGGGGGAACTGTGGAGAACAGAGTTGGAACAAGCCAAAGAAAGCATGAGTTCCTTTGTATACACTTTATTTATATTTAAAATAGCCATATGCAGAGCCAATTGTCCCTCAGGATGTTCTGTGACATTTCTAATATCATTCAGTTATATTGCATGAGATGACTAAGTCAAAACCTTTTTTATTTTAAATAAATATCAAGAGGAACATTACAGAATAGGAATTTTGTCTACTGTCTTATCTTTCTTACCTTTATTATCTACAATAGTAACTGATGTGTTGCAGAATTCTATAAATATTTGTGAAATAAATTTATTGGAAAATATTTAGGTCATTTCACACTTCAATAATTAAATATAACTTTTATTCAAGTCATTATTTCTAAGAACTTTGTGAACATTTTAACATAAAAATTATTTTTCATTTTAATTACTACATAAGATTATATCTAGCATGAAGGAGAACAAAAGGCAAGTCAGCAGATATTTGAAGGCTAAACATTATTCCCTATGCTATCATCAATACAATTCATAACAGTTTTCCCCCATTTGGCATCTTTTAGGATCTCATCACTTCTCTTAAGCAATTTTATTGTGATTTCCATTGTTGTGAATTTTTTGTCTTTTTTTTTCCTTAGGATTTTTTTGATATATCAGTATCTGTGAATTTATGGTTTTTATTAGCTTTGGACAACCCTCATTCAGTATTTCTATAAATATTATTATTTATATGTTAGATCACTCAGTTTTGATCCACAGATTATTAAGACTCTCTTAAAACTGTTTTCCATCCATTTTTATTTCTGTACTTTATTCTGAATATATTCTACTGCTATGTTTTTAAACTTTGTTATCTTATGCAATATTTAACCTTTTAATTGAATGCAGCAGAATTTCTAATTTAGATATATTTTCACCTCTACAAGTTCTATTTTATATGTTGAATATATATATATATAAAAATATATATAAAAATAAAAAATTTCATATGTTGCATTTATGTCATTCTGCTGATGTTTTCCTTTAAATATTTGGGCATATTGTCAACAGATGTTTTGTCTGCTAGTTCTATCATTTCTTACCCTTTGTGTGTTTATAGACTGGCTTTTGCCTTGATTTTCTACTTTTGTAATGGCTATTTTTGTTTGATTGGAGGCTAGAGTCTGTACATTTTAATTTCCTCAATATCTGTCATTTTTTTCTCTTCGAAGAGTATCCATTTAATCACTTCAAGTACAGGTACTCAGATTTACTAACGTAGTTAAAGATTAGTCTTTACTTCAGGTACAATTTACCCTTATTGCTAAATTACAGCATCTGTGGAGTCACTACTGACAACACCTGAGAATCATTGTGGCCTCTGTACCCTCATCAGCCCATCTAGCTGCCTTGTGTGAGATCTGGGAATTGTTCAAGCTCGTAACATCTTAATGGCTTGGGCTTTGTCCTATGGAGTTTCATTCTATTTATTCAAGATTTTGTACTCAGTAGAGGCTAATGGAAATCCCCAGGAAGACTTTTGAAGCTATTTTCTGCATAGCTCCTCCATTTCTGGAACTCTGTGTTCTAATATAATACCACCACAGTTTCCCCTAAGTCTGCAACTCATTACAAACATCCAGATTTTTGTAGTCTTACCATGCACCCACACAGGAGTAAATAGGTAAGAAACATGTAAATACAACATTATGTATCTTGCCTAAAAATATTTTTAATTGAACACATTTGTCTCAATAAAGTTTATACTATTTTATTTAAATCCAGAGTTCAAATGGCCATCATTAACCATCCTATATTCACAAGGTATGAAAATTTGCCTCCAGGTCAAACTAGAGAGAAGTAATAGCCAATCCCAAACTTATTGAAAAGGATGAAAACTTTTAAAAAGCCACTGATACATTTGACACTAATTGACATTTTTAACTGTATAAGTGAAGAGGTGAAGAACTACACTGGCCATAAAATAACCTAATTATTTTTTCCATAGTTTTCACAAACTATGGGGAGTTATTATTGAGGAACAAATCACTTGGAGAATAATAGATAACATTATATTGACAAAGTTGTATTAAATCTCTATGAATTGTTAGGTAAGATAAGCATAAATCATTTTTAACATTTATATTATTTTTTACTAGCAAAAAGATAAAGAATAAATGCAAACAAAAATCATCATATCAAAACTTTCTTCACAATGAAGTTTTTCTATATCTAAGAATTTACTGTGACAAGATTAATAAAATTGCAAAACATTGAAGTGTCTGTTTTCAGTAAAGAGTAGATTAGGGCCAGTCATTCATTTAAAACTCAAGTAATTATTGTCTGCTGTAAAGCTCCAATTCACTAACAAGCTGGGGACGTCATTGACTCACATTTGTCAGAACCGCCATTGCAACTTCTAGGCCAAGGAACTATGATTATCTCCTAGAAAAAAAATTTTAAAGGCATAACAACAACAACAATCATGAAGACTTAGAGTTCTCACATAATACATTAGAAATTTGAGTTTTATGCAGGATATACCATCTCAGGGAGTGTTTTAAAGAGAAGTATTCCTGGTTTTGAGAATAGAGCAGGGACACTTGATCTTTACTGAAATAGTGGTGGGGTTCTGGATGTGGAGTACAGACCTGGATCAAACTTTGATGAACCAAGTTAGAGATATGGATTTAGTTCTGAACATCACTAATCAGAAGATATTAGCAAACTGTGGCACACTAAATAAGAATTTCTTGCATTATATAATCTCAAATTTTATTACTATCATTCTGCATATTATATGGGGATACGATTTGATAAAAAATATTAGCTATTTTTTTTGGAATCCTTAATCTACTAAGTCTACAGCATCATATCTTATCTAAACCCCTATGCTTTGCCATATTAGAGGATAAAATCTCATTCTCTTCCTGGTTTTAATGAAATTATAACTATTGTTTAAAGCCAAAAGAAGACATAGAGCATGTTATTTTTCTTAAAAGCCTTGCTTTGATTGGAGAGAAGGAGGCTATCGAGGCAGGAGAAAGGACCTTAAGATGAGTACAAATGTGGGGAAATATCCCTCATCTCACTGTATCTATACAGTAGTCTTTTTATACACTTAAGTTTCATGTAAATTTAAAGTTTTGATCATCTATTGAGAGTGAGGGAAAAAACGTGCTAGCGGTTTAGTAGATAAAGTATGAGATAGATGCTATGGAAAACAGAAATTAAAGTAAATGAAAAATACAGTAAGAATGTCAAAAATGTTTGAAATGTTTGATTATCAACTTAAAGTTGATAATCATTAATTTAGAATAGAATGAATCTGCCTTGTGTATTACTTTCTTAGGTACTTTCTCATCTTGTCTGGCAAATTGCCCAAGGTGACATAGCAAATGTATATTAAATACAGAGTCAAATTGACTTCTTTTGATCCTTCTTGCATGTGTTTAACCATGCTACACTAGAATGTTTGTGTTTAAACATGTTCTTAGAAGCTACAGTCTAAAGACATATACTTACAATGAATAGCATTATGAAAGTATATAAATTGTACGAATTATACATATGTCTTGTATGAATTGATATTTAAAAATTAGATACAGTTTAAAACTGTTACTATTCATCAATTTTCCTTCAGTATACTTTTTAAATATATATATGTATACATACTAAAAATGCTTAATATAAAAAGAGAAGTATTTTCTAATTCTTGTTATCTTCAAAGTTTGATTTTTGCCATTTAAATTATGGAAGAATTACACTTGAAGTTTTGCACTAAAAACAATACTCACAAATGTTTACTATCAATAAGGAGGTAGTAGGTTCCAAAACAAAGGCAACTGAAGATCGATTAGCATTACCTTCTTCTCAGAGGCTTGTTGGGGATAGGGTTTGAGAATTACCTATCCTTTCTTTTAACTTTTACCCTTGAGTAGCAAGTAAAAGAAATCTATCTCCTAGATGCCATTATAAATGGCCTCTAATCCAAATTGAACTAAGATCAGCCATAAATTGCTTAAAATATTAAGAACTTGTGAATTATAAATTATACAAAAGATGTAAATGTAAAGATGTAATTAAATATTCTCTTAAATTTAAAATTACTAAAAAAAGGCTACTAAGCAAATTTTCATGACTGACTCTTAGACTGGAGAATAGGTTGATAAAAAGAAAAAGAAGATAATTTTCAAAAGTAGGAAGGGGATTGAGTTCACACAAAACAAAAATATCAATTATAACTCTATAATAAAAAAGTAAATTGCTTTGTGAAATGCACAATTCCAATTCACTAGAAATATTATTGCAGAAGCCAGGGAGATCAACTGGAACGTTAAAGTAAAAACCTGCCTTAGACGGAAGATGAGAATGAAAAATCAGCACTAAGACTTCGTGCCTTTGTTTACCCATTTTTTTGGTGATGAGTAGTGAATCTGGGGTACTTATATCTGTGTTGGGTCGAGAAAAATCTTTAAAAAGACTCATAGTGGGAAAGCTAATAAAAATGTTAATTGTTACAAAAGTTAACTATTAAGTCATTAAAAATAATCCTTTCCCCTGATTTTAAAATCTGAATTATGATTGAAACTTTATGAAAATCAGTCGTATTATTGATGGTTTGAACTTCCAATTATAATAGACTCAGAAGACAGCTAATGGCTCACATTAGATGAATTTGTAGAGCAAATTAAATATAATACTTAATGAAGCATAGAGGCTATTAGTGTTATTACCTATAAACACTTGCAGAATCTAAAAAGGAGGATTAGCATGTGTTGCTCCAAGCTCTCAAGTGGCATATAGCAAGGTCAAATGGAAAGGATGAAGAAATATTAGAATGTTGTGAACAGATGGCAACAGCCTTGAATTTTAAATGTAAGCAACCCTTACAAAGAAGGAAATATAATTCTCTGTTATGTTAGGAGATTAAAATAAAATATATATCCAAAGATTATTATAAATACTTTCATTATTCAGACCATAAGAAAGGACAAAGTAGTGTTACAGCTTTAATTTTATCTTTGGAAATTTTAAACTTTCTAATAATTGAAGATAGTAAAATGGGTAGTATATATCAGAACATAAACTTTTAATTCAGATTAACCTAAACTGAATGCTTGTGCTAGTACTTACTATCTATATAATGCTGCACAATTGAAGACGTCTCTATAGAACACTTTTATACAGTGATAACTTTTATGAAGGAAAGGTAATGTGTTTGAACAAGAGACCATAAATAAATTATGAAGTCATCTCATCTGTATACAACAAATTGTAGTTGTTATTGGAAGCTCTAAATAATTCATGATAATGAACCAACATCATCATGATGATATTTAATATTAATGAGTCTAAGCAGAAATATTATGAAATAATTACTTATTTGAGCCTGAGAACATGTTTATTTTAAGTATTTATACTCTGAATTCAATATAATTTTATATTTCATTTTCATTTCTATATTGGCTTCTTAGTTTTACATTTAGGCAATTACTTTTAGATTTTGCTGTTAGGATCAAAATATGTGTCTTCAATTTATTACAATATATTTAATGTTAATACTTAATATGGTTTGGCTGTGTCCCCACCCAAATCTCATCATAAATTGTAACTCCCACAATTCCCACATTTTGTGGGAGGAAACTTGTGGGAGGTGATAGGAATTATGGGGCAGGTCTTCCTGCACTGTTCTTGTGATAGTGAATGAGTCTCATGAGATCTGAAGGTTTTAAAAATAGGAGTTTCCCTACACAAGCACTCTCTTTGCCAGCTGCCATCCATGTAAGACATGACTACTTGCTTTCCACCATGATTACGAGGCCTCTCCAGCCATGTGGAACTGTAGGTCCATTAAACCTCTTTTACTTCCCAGGTCTTGGGAATGTCTTTCTCAGCAGTATAAAAATGGACCTATACAATACTGTACTATTTCATGTAAAATGTTAGAAATTTGTAAAAACATCACTGTCAAATACATTACATCACATATATTACAAACTTCTTAATATAATACGCCTAGTACAATTGTTTCCTAATGCTGTACTGTATTTTTAAAATCTACAAAAAAATTATTCACTGTACATCTCTCTTTCTATTTACCATTTCTAGTATGTTTTTATTCCTTTTTCTATATCCGTTTTTATCTAGTCATTTCCTTTTAGTCTGAATCAATTCAGTTAGCATTTCTTGTGTGAAGATTTGATGGCAAACAATTATCTAGGCTTTTCTTTATAGGAAAGGCCTTCATTTTACCTTAGTCTCACAGGAAATTTTTGCAGAGTATAAAATATTTTCAATGACAGAATTTTCTCTCTTCAATTATGTTAAAGTTGTTATTTTCCAGTTTTCTTAAAATAAATTGGCCCATATCCTTATGTACTTTTTGTAAAATATCTTTTCTTTTTGGTGGCTTCTAATTTTTATTTTTAATATCTAGTTTTCTTCAACTTGACTTAGATGTGCCCAGGTATGGTTTTCTTTGTTTGTATTCTTATAATAGTTTGCTGAAAATTTTGTAACATATTGTAGTCATTGAATATTTATATGTGACAAGCTTTTTTATGGTTTAGAGGTTTCTTGTTTCCTGAATATGAAAGAAAAAGTAGTAATCTTACTTTACTCCCTGCCATTCACCCCTTCCCCCTGAGGTATTCAGCAATACTTACCTGGTGAATATCTTTTCTAACTTTTATTTGTGCTCATACATACACACAAACATATGTTGGCTTTATAAAAATTACTATTATACTTATTGCTCTGTATTTGGCTCTCATAATTAAATATTATGACTATCCCTCCAGGTAAATTTTTAAAATATAAAAAATGTCAACATCTTTTTTAAAATTCTCTTCTATTTACTTATTTATTCATTTTTTTATTATACTTTAAGTTCAAGGATACATGTGCAGATCTTGCAGGATTGTTACATAGGTATACACATGCCATGGTGGTTTGAAGCCTCCATCCCCCTGGTCACCTACATTAGGTATTTCTCTTAATGTTATCATTCCCCAGTGTCCCCACCTCCCGCTATCCCTCCCCATAGCCCCCCGACCCCCAACAGACCCTGGTGTGTGGTGTTCCCCTCCCTATGTTTATGTGTTCTCATGGTTCAACACCCACCTATGAGTGAGAACATGCAGTGTTTGGTATTCTGTTCTTGTGTCAGTTTGCTGAGAATGATGGTTTCCAGATTCATCCATGTCCCTGGCAAATGACATGAACTTTCTTTTTTATGGCTGCGTAGTATCCCATGGGGTATATGTGCCACATTTTCTTTACCCAATTTATCATCAATGGCCATTTGGGTTGGTTCCAGGTCTTTGTTATTGTAAACAGTGCCACAATGAACATACATGTGCATGTGTCTTTGTAACAGTATGATTTCCTTTTTTTCTTTCTTTCTTTTTTTTTTTTTTTTTTTTGAGATGGAGTCTTGCTCTGTCACCAGGCTGGAGTGCAGTGGTGCAATGTAATAGTATGATTTATAATCTTTTGGGTATATACCCAGTAATGGGATTGCTGGGTTAAATGGTATTTCTACTTCTAGATCCTTGAGGAATTGCCACACTGTCTTCCACAATGGGTGAACTACTTTACTCCCACCAACAATGTAAAAGCATTTCTATTTCTCCAAATCCTCTGCAGCATCTGTTGTCTCCAGATTTTTTAATGATAGCCATTCTAGCTGGTGTGAGATGGCATCTCAATGTAGTTTTGATTTGCATTTCTCTAATAATCAGTGATGATGAGCATTTTTTCATAGGTTTGTTGGCTGCATTAATGTCTTCTTTTGAAAAATGTCTGTTTATATCCTTCACCCATTTTTTGATGGGTTTGCTTTTTTCTTGTAAATTTGTTTTAGTTCTTTGTAGAGTCTGGATATTAGCCCTTTGTCAGATGGGCAGCTTGCAAATATTTTTTCCCATTCTGTTGGTTGCCAGTTCATTCTAATGACTGTTTCTTTTGCTGTGTAAAAGCTCTTAAGTTTAACTAGATCCCATTTGCTCTCTTTTGGCTTTTGTTGCCATTGCTTTTGGTGTTTTAGTCATGAAATCCTATAATACAAGGCTCTAGTAACCAAAACAGCATGGTACCAGCACAAAAACAGAGATATAGACTAATGGAACAGAACAGAGGCCTCAGAAGCAACACCACACATCTACAACCATCTCATCTTTGACAAACCTGACCAAAACAAGCAATGGGGAAAAGATACCCTTTTTAATAAACGGCATTGGGAAAACTGGCTAGCCATGTGCAGAAAGCTGAAACTGAACCCCTTCCTTACACCTTATACAAAAATTAACTCCAGATGGATTAAAGATTTAAACATAAGACCTAACACCATAAAAACCCTAGAAGAAAACCTATGCAATACCAGTCAGGACATAGGAATAGCCAACATCTCTGTTTAATAGTGTCATGCTATTCTATCCTAAGTATATAGTATAATTATTTCAACAATTTCTTCATGAATATTCAAGTGATTTCCAGCTTTTTACCACTTTGCTTAATTATAATTGAAGGTATGATTATAGTTGTAATTTAGAAAGCCTACTTCATCTTATATCCAGAAGATGGGGAAACTAATAATTTATATGTAGGAATAGTCAGCTACATATAAATTACTTACGCAGTGGAGTTAAAGATTTGGAAAAATCACCTGGAAGGAAATAATATCTGGATTGAGACATTACGGATGAGTAGGAATTACCTGGAACAACAACAACAAAAAGGCAGGAAGAAGTTTCTAGATAGGTATAGTGTATGCCAAAGGCAGGACACAGATATAGATGTGTGTGGTAAAGTGCATGTGGTTCATTATTGGAAATTTGAAATGAAAGATGGGAATGGCAGAAGATGGCACCAGACTGATACTCATGGCCAGATCCTTAGCAGCCCTAACTGCAAGTTTATGCTATGGACATTTTTAGCTCATTTTCTCTACTTCAAATATATCAAAATAATACTTTTATTTTCAATTATGTATTTTAATTGTTACTTAAAACTTGTAATGATACTGTTATTTAAACTTGTATATTTTAATTCTTTCCTTTTGTATGTGAAATAAGAAGCATAATTAACTGTTTTATTTTCCCTCAGATTCCTAAGAATAGTCTCATTTATAAAGCACAAAATAAAATGAATGTGGGTTAAATAATAATCATATAATGTGAAATACAACTACCAATCACATAAATTCATTAATTGAATTAAATATTTGCCAACAGTTCTACCCACTTATTTTATTTTTAAGGTATTTCCATGAAAACAGTCTCATTAAATTTTATATGTTAATCAGAATGTTTACTAGTTAATTTTGCCTAACATTGCTCTGCATTTAGATTTTGGACTCTCTTTTCTTTACAATGTTGAAACAATTAACTCACAAGGAAAAAAAGATAATTTGCAGGTTTGTATAACTGCACAGATGTTAGTCTGCTACAATAGAAAGAATGGCAGGATTCTGAGATTTTCCTTCAAAAGGAAAATAGAAACAAGAATATGCACACATTAAATTCTTCTTTGATTGATAATTTTTACAAATCTATTTTAAAAATTGTATACAATACATTGAGCTTTATAAAAACATGCTATGGAAAATTGTTTCTGAGCTTCTGAAACTAACCTAAGCAAGTTAAAAAAGCTTATTAGTAGATGGGAAAAATTGTCATTATGAAAGACATAATAAACCATTGCAGATGATTTTTATCCCTCTTTTTATCCCTTATTCTTACATAAACACAAAGATAGAAAACCAAAAATACATTATTTTCCATTCAGCTCTACTAAGTTCTAAGAACTTAAATATGAGATATCTTTTCTTTGTTGAAATGTTTTTAAATAAGTTCCACTGTGAACACCATTATAAAGATAAGCATAAATCTCAATTTTGTGTAAGTATTTAATTATTTCTAACTTAATGGTACTTCAAGTTTGTCCTAATGAAGAAGATATGCATTACATATATATGTTTATATTAGAGAGTGACTTATTAAATGAATTTAATATTCATTGAAATTATCTCCACTTATAAAATTAAACAAATTTTTATTATATCTGTTATTTATTCTACAAATAGTATCTACTCTTCCAAGTCATGATCTACTGACTTTATTAGACTGAAGACATAAAAATGTTCATTATGTTGACAAAATGACATTTAATCAATGTCATTATTGCTTTATCTAATATTGTTTTAAATGTACTAGCTGAATTGTAAAACTTTATAGTACCCAGTTGTTATAAGATCTTCTCATTGCTTTCCATCATTGTCTTCTTAAGGAATTTTCCTCATGGCCTAACCTTATCTCATATTTTTAATAAAGTGGCTACTATGTGACCTTATTCATCCTCGAATCTGAGGTACAATAGCAAACCAGGATTGCTACTGGGAGGCTGTGACTGGCATTTTCAAAAGTAAGGTAGGATTACCAATGATGGAAATTTAGAGGTTTCAGAATTCAGGTTCACCCCGGATAAGTTTAGATGCTTATCTGAAGCTTATTCAAACCTTCTGAATTGGTAACATTGAACTGTAAATGTCAAATAGCAGACTTTCTCATGAGATTTACTATACTTTAACTTCTGTTCCAAACCAGAAATACCAAGAGGACAGTTTCTTTTGCAATGTCATTGTTGCTCTTTCTTCAATCAAAAGGTGGGAATAAAAATGCAAGGTGTAGGGGGCAAAATATAGAATCTACATTTATTTAAATATTTCTTTAATTTAAATAATGAAAATAACAGAAATTGAAAAATGTTCTTATTGAATTTGTTAAACTAAAATATATCTGGGTTCAGTTTTCTCATTCAGTGGAGCAAATGAAATTAATAAACTTTATGTCATTCATGTGTTTTCAATATCAACAAAATAGTCTATGAAACTGCATATCTTCCCAAGAAAACATTTTGCCAAGGTGGATATTGGGAAAGCCTAGGAGGGCATTTCATACCTTAGCACCTTCAAGTCTCATGTTGAGAAGAAATGACCAATGTTATATTTCTATAATCTTAGTCATAAATCTTCAAAAACTAAGTCTACATTTTCACATTTATTTCAAATATTGCTTTAATTAGCAATATTGGGGCTTGATAGTACATACAAGATTTAAATACATAAGTTTGTCTAAACCTCCTGTATTGAAATCTCGTTTGCTTCTTATTTGCTGGCCTAATTTTGGCACACAACATAGGAAGTCCTCTGGTTCCTAAAATGCAAATGTGGATAACAAGTTAATTAGTATTGATGTTCAGATGTTAATTTCTTTGCAGTGTCAAACGTAAAATTTGTATTGGTATCATCATTATTATTATTTTTCTCATACCCTATGTTTCATGAATTATAGTGGTCACGTGGGTAATTTTTTTAACTTCTTGTTTTCTGAATATTATATTTCCACACTCTGCAAAATTTCTTTATTTGGGCATCATGTCATCTGTCTAACTATCCTACTTTTCCACATTTTTGTCATCCACCAATTTTCCAATTATTCCCTATTCATTCTTCAAGGAAATTCACTTAAGTTCCATTTTATACACACTTTCCTATAGATATTCAGTGAAATGTGCCAACAGCAGGAAGTCTCTTGGTTTTTAAATGACTAATTTCTAAGTCCAACACTCACTCTGTCTCTCTAGCACTCTTACTCCATCACTTATTCCTTGACAACTTATAATCTTTATTTTATTTTGTTGTTGGTTGTGAAGCTGACTTTGTTGTAGGTCTGGGGAAAAGATGATTAAAATTACAGCAAAACAAACATCTTCCACTTGAGTTTAGACTTCCCAATTATAAAAATAACCCACCTGCATTTTCTTTTAATTTAGGCTTGAGCCATGTTGCTCAACCTCCTTTCTTCTGTTCACTTACTCTTTCTTTCTTCTATGTAATTCCTCTTAGGCTTAATATTTCTGCTATACCTTAGTTTAGCTATCTGTTCAGTTCCACTGCCCTCTGCCATCATCCCCAATGAGCCTATCAAATCATTTCCTTAAGCAAAGATATACTATGTAGGAGTTCTCAGAAAAAGTTTTTTAAAGGCATATAAAACTTACTTTTAGATCACTCAATCTGGTTGATTTTCTACAGCAGTTCTCCATTATTTAGAATATTTAATGCTTATGGACGTAACACCCATGCATCTGAAATAGTCTGCAACCCTCTATGCTCTTAATAACATCTATGAGCTCCATCAGCCCCTCTTTCACAAAGATGACTTCAAGCTTGAATTTATTAATTCAATAAACACTTATTGATGATTTACTCTGGAGCACACACTGTCCTGCCAATCAGAGATGCAGTATTTAGCATATATGTTTAGTATATGTTACACAGTACCTTCTCTTAGATCTGATTTCCTGTTGTGGGAAACCCGGTATTAACAATCACACAGTTAATGTACTTACACACTGCATGAGTGTTATGGATTAAAGTCTATGAAAGTAAGAGAGAATAAAATTAAAACATCTATTTAAAAAAGTATAGTAGGCATCTTTGGAGATTTGACACTTAAACAGGCTTTAAGGATGAGTAGAATCAAAAATATTTATGAGAATCAAAAATTACACTCATCCATAAAAAGAATGAATTCATGTCCTTTGCAGCAATGTGGATGGAAATGGGGGCCATTGACCTAAGTGAAATAACAGAAAGTCAGATATGATATGTTCTGTCTTATAAGTGAGAGCTAAACAATGCATACACATGGACATGGAACAGGCATTGAAGAGTCAAAAAGGTGGGAGGGTGAATGGGAGGTGAGGGATGAGAAATTAGTTATTGGGTATAATAGACACTATTCGGGTGATGGCTATACTAGATACCCAAACTTTACCACTACACAATATATCCATGTAACAGAACTGCACCTGTATTCCCTAAATCTACAAAAATGTATAATATGTATATATACCCACATAGAGAAAGAGACATATCAGAGACATATCAGGTGGTAGAAGCAGCATACAGTAAGACCCTAACATGGAAAGAAATTTGTGATAAAGGGAGGGGTTGGCACCAAGGAAGACCAGGGCCATAACATATAAACCATTTTTGAGCAGTGCAGGCATAATCCCACCAGGATTAGAATAAGAGCTGGGAAGAAAAACCTGTTGAGTGATAGAATCAAAATATTTCTTAAAAAAATTATCCATTGCTATGCAGGTGGACAGAGGCTGGGATAAAATCAAGAAAAGAAGTCAGAAAGCTATGTCTGTATTTCAGGTGATTGGAAAAATAAAGTATCTGCAGAGTTAGAGTTAGGAATATATTTGGCAGACAGATCTGAACTGGATGTGAGGTTGAGGGAGTGGATGGAATCAAGGATGACTTCCAAGTTTGTTCCATTAGCACCTTGATGAGTACTGTTGGCATTTACTGAGATGAAAAAGACTGAATGAGAAGCACATTATGAATGGAGAATAGCATGAGTTCATTAAACTGTTACCTCCGTTTCAGCCTCCTTCCTTAGTATCTTCAATTCCATGACTTTGACAATGTCTGGGGATTGACATATCTATACTTCCATTTCAGGTTTCTATTTGTTATCTCACTTTGGTTGTTATATCACTGGATAGACATGAAGAGCATATCCAGACTCATCCATTATAGACTGATTTTACACACACAAGCACAAATATAAAACATACTTAAATATGTATAACTAAACATAGACATATATATGCACTGTGTGTATACACACACACACACATATATATACACACACACATACAATTGACACTTGAAAAACACAAGTTAAACTGTGCTGGTCCACTTACATGTTAATTCTTTTTAACTGAAAGTAGATTGAAAATACAGTATTTGTGGGATGGTGAATCTGGAAGACCGACTTTGCAAGCATGACCAGACATTGTCATGTAGGTCCTGGAACCAATTTCCTGAATATACTGAAGAATTACTGCATACAGAACATATAAAATAGCAAATAGTGAAATTTACCAAAAACCACAATGCACTACATGTATACTATTTTATACTTGAATAACATGATATATTTTTCATGACATTTTGGGATTCACTGTCATATAAATGATTCATTTATTCAAGATTCCAAAGCTAGATAAAGTCAGATTTAGTATCAAAGTCTTGTCCATACTACAAATTTAGCCAAAATAAACTATCTATGTTTGTAGTAAAAGTTATTGTGTTACTGTTCTAACCCCATTCTGGCCATTAATTAATTATTGTATTATTTAAAAAATATAGCTTATGGTTGTATACAGCATGTACTACAAAAGATACCAGAGATTTATAACTTGAAACACACAGTCTGTGAGCCCAAAGAGCTTGTTATCTTTATTTCATGAGCCATAAGCCATTTAACATTTCCAAGTAACAGTGCCTTAAACTAAAAAATGGAGACAGTAAATAAGAACTGCTTTATATAAATTGAGTGTATGTATGTGTTCATGTGTGTGTGTGTGTGTGTGTGTGTGTGAGAGAGAGAGAGAAACAGACAGAGAGAGGATGAGAATGTTTTACTATGAAGGTGGATAAGCTGGGATATTTTGGCCATGATTTCCCCTGGGTTTTTATTTCAGCTCCAACACTAAGTCTGTAATGTTAGACAACAAATATCATAATAGCATACATTTCTATTGTGCTTACTGTCCTGTATTAAATATTTATATTTACTTAGTAGCCTCATGACATCCCTGTGTGTTAGGTATTATGGTACTTCCATTTTATGGCTGATAAAAATTAAACACAGATGGTTTCAGGAACTTGCCCAAATTTAAGAAGCTGATACAAAAAAGAGCCAATTTTGAAACTCAAGCAGTTTGACTTTAGATTCTGTACTCTGAACTACTGCAGTATTTACTACTTCTTATGATTTCTGTATTTTTTCCCTTATCTGTAAAATATAAAATATTATAGTGCCTATTTCATAGCATTGTTGTTAAGACTTAAATAGGGTTTGACTTAAGGTCAAAGATAAGAATAAATTCTCAATAAATGCTAGTTATTATATATAGTGTACATTTTAAAAATGGCTATGCAGCCTTTCACTAAATTTTTAATTTTTGTATTACTTTTTTTCGCCTATAATTCTGAATCTCACTATACTTTTATTTCCCTTATTCATTTTTATTTTTTGTTATACTTCCATAATTTTACCCACACCATCTAAAACTGACACCCTTTTCTCTAATGGACATTGCCCAGGGCAAATAAGCACAAGAAAAATGTACTATGGCAGAGTAACACGGAGAAGAAGAACTGGGATAAGTTTTGGACATTGTATTAGTTTATTTTCATACTGCTGCTGAAAACATACCCTAAACTGGGCAATTTACAAAAGAAAGGTTTAACTGGAGGACTCACAGTTCCATGTAGCTGAGGAGTCCTAACAATTATGGTGAAAGGCAAGGAAGAGCAAGTCACATCTTACGTGGATGGTGGCAGGCCACGAGAGAGCTTGTGCAGAAAAAAACTCCCGTTTTGAAAACCGTCAGATGTCGTGATACTTATTCACTATCACAAGAACTACACAAGAAAGACTTGCCCCCATGATTCAATTACTTCCCACTGAGTCCCTCCCACAATATGAGGAAATGCAAGATGAGATTTAGGTGGGGACACAGCCAAACCATATCAAACAGTAAAGTATGAGGAAAACTTTAGAAAATGTCTCTGTTGTAGGGATTATGTAGATGGAAACATTATTTAAAATAAATATTTAAGTAGGAAAAGACTGGATCAAGAAACTAAAATTGCAAGTAAAAAATCACAAATGATAGGTTCATTATTCTGGTAAATAGACACATGCAGATAAGCTCCAATATTACCTAGCAACTTTATATTCCTCTTGGTACCCAACTTCAGGATATCTCTTCTCATCCAAAAGACCTCTTTCTATGCTCCCTCATGTAGGGTTATACTGAGAAACTGTCTTAGTTCTCTAAAAAAGTGAAATGGTTGTTCCCTCAATCTTCTTGAGGTCTTAACTCTCCAGTTCTTAAACCCAAAGTGACTGATATTTTTATCAAGATGTAACATCAAGTGTAATGCGTAAATCAAACTTTTCCAACCCACAGCCCGCAGGCCACATGAGGCCCAGGATGGCTTTGAATGTGACCCAACACAAATGCATAAGCTTTCTTAAAACATTATGAGATCTTTTTGCATTTTTTTTTTTTTTTTGGCTCATCCGCTATCATTAGTGTTAGTGTATTTCACCTGTGGCCCAAGAAAATCTTCTCCCAATGTAGCTCATGGAAGTCAATAATTGTGCACACCTGGTCTAGATAATAGGTATAATAAAAAATTCACAAATATGTCAGACTTATACACAACATGTTAGAATCTTTTATAAATTTTGATGACTTCTACTGAAATTTGTCCCTATCCATTACCCTCAAAACATCAATCTGACATTTTTATTTTTAGTTCACCTCTTAGCCACAAAAAAGGAAATTAGGAGAAAACATTAATAAAGCAATAGTTCAGGGTGTATGATACATCGATGAAATGCCATCAGGCAGCTTACACCTTTGGATTCTATGGGATAGAGTTAGTGTAAGGAAACACAGACAGAAAACAGAGAAAATCATAGGGAATTGAAAAAGATTAAATTGATTGAGAAATATATCAAAATGATTCTGCGTTTAAGAAAGGACATGACATTTTATCAAAGTTATAAATTCAAACGTAAAAAGGGCAGGGTTTATCAATCAATATGCTTATGTTCTCAATCAATATCAGATATATCAAATGCTGATCCATCACTTAAGAAAAAATAAAATACAGTAGCTTGAATTAGTTCATTTTCATATTGCTATAAAGAACTATCTGAAACTGGGTAATTTGTAAAGGAAAGAGGTTTAATTGACTCACAGTTCAGCAGGTTTTGGAAGGCCTCAGGAAACTTGCAATCATGGCAGAAGGCAAAGAGGAAGCAAAGCACCTACTTCACAGGGCAGCAGGAAGGAGAAATGCTGAGCAAAACAGGAAGAACCCCTTATAAAATTATTAGATCTCGTGAGAAGTCACTCACTATCACGAGAACAGCATCGGGGAATCTACTCCTATGATTCAATTACTTCCACCTGATAGCTCCTTTGACAGGTGGGGATGATGGGGATTATAAGGATTATAATTCACAATAAGATTTGGATGTGGTCACAAAGCCTAATCATATCATAACTTCTTCCATTTTTCTTCAATACTGGGTCCTATCAAGACTTATAATTATGTAGATAATTATTATATTTGTACTTTATAAATTATTTTAGTTAACTGAAAAAGAAACTTCCCCTGAATCTTAAGATATAAGCATTGTAATTGTATATGTGTAAAATACATTTTTAAATTGGTTTTGTAATTACATATAAATGTGTATGTTTCTTATAAACAGGTAAATTATAAACAGGTGAAAAGTACTCTAAAATACAGAATATTTACAAAACAGGGAACTTATTTAGCCTTATTAAATTCCAAAATTTATATGTGTCCTGATATTTTGACAGTAAAGTCTACACTATAGAAGAAATGAGATTTTAAATATCATTAAAGTCATATGACTTCAATTAAGACCAACCCAAAACATATGCTCTAAACTGGTACATATGAATATACTTCAATATATAAATGTATCAAAAAACAGAAAGTTTCAAAATTAGACCATACACAATCTTTAATTTTTCTTTTAAATATGATTTCATTTAACAATAGAATAAGTTGGAGTTTGGTATGCAAGGTGTTTCTTTGTATACTAGTAATGTCAAATGTTATTCACCATTCCCTCTCTAGAGTAGTAAAATATTCATTGGAAAATACATACAGGTTCCACACCAAAAGGTACAGTGAAGCAAGAGTACAACGTGATAACAATGTATTGCCTTTTCCAAGAAAACTTCTGTTCTGGAAATTCAATATGAGTAAGATTTAAAAAAAAACCAAACTATTTAGTGTGTTAATAAAGCACTAAATTAACTTTAGTAGCCATCAATAGAAACTTCTGAAAAATTAGAGTAACAAATCATATGTAACATTAAGGAGTTATTGAGAATATATACATTAGTAAACGTATTTCTTAAATTTAAAAAGTCAGATTGCAAGACAATGTAGAATAAGATTGGTTGATTGATAGATAGACCAATAACAGATACAAAAATAGTAGAAGATGTGTTATAAAGTAATTATGGATTACAACCTAAAGGACTACTATTACTTTCAGTGTTTATATATCTATATTTTTAAATTTATACAAATTATATTACTTTTGTAATACAATTAAAGACATTTTCTTTTTTTTCCTTCTTTTTTTTTTTGAGACGGAGTTTCTCTCTTGTTACCCAGGCTGGAGTGCAATGGCGCGATCTCGGCTCACCGCAACCTCCGCCTCCTGGGTTCAGGCAATTCTCCTGCCTCAGCCTCCTGAGTAGCTGGGATTACAGGCATGTGCCACCATGCCCAGCTAAATTTTTTGTATTTTTAGTAGAGATGGGGTTTCACCATGTTGACCGGGATGGTCTCGATCTCTTTACCTAGTGATCCACCCGCCTCGGCCTCCCAAAGTGCTGGGATTACAGACGTGAGCCACCGCGCCCAGCTAAAGATATTTTCTTTAAAAATACACATTTTCTTTGCTTCACAGTACTTGTGGTAAACAATAACCAAGCTAACCATAATGTTTTGAAAAATGTGTTAAGTTTATATGAGTAATTATTCAAATAATTATAAAAAGATTATCTAAGAGTCAGTGACATTAGAGGAGGTAATTTCTTTTTCTGTGAAATACAAAGGTAAACCTCATTTATTTTTAAAAAATCAAGAAATTTGATATTATTTTGAGGAGTTATACTGTTAAATCTTACCGTTGTGTTTGAAAGTTATGTAAATAATCTAAAAATATGTATAGGCAAAATACCACATTCTGTACAGAAATGGTATATAACAGATACATGCATGACCAGAAATCTCCCACCTAAAACTTAGAAATCTATAACATTTAAAGGTGAAATAATTACCTTTTAATGATATAGGGCATTTATTTATATGACACAAGGGCATATTACTTTCTATATTATTTTTGAATGCTTTTCCACCCACAACAATTCATTTCTGTGTACTAGGGTACAATAATTTACTCTTGTAGTAATCACTGGGATGAGTCAAAAAGAATTGGATTCAAAAGACCAGGAAGAATAAGGAGGCCTTTTTATTAAAGAGCTTATTTCAGTACTATTTACTTCCTGCTGATCTCTTAAAAATCTTGCTAGTCTTATAAATCTTCTTAGTCTCCTCTCAATCCTCTTTTTCTTTGTGAGCACATATTAAAATGAAACTGATGCCAGTTTTCATCTTGCATTATTGTTTTAAAGAACAAGAACAACAAAAGGAACACTTAAGCTTTAGAAAAAATAAGAGCACACAACAAATTTAATTAATAAGTTAACTTTATGTACATACAAACCAGAATTTCCCATATTCCAATAAACACATTTAGTTAATGAACAGGTGAATTTCAAATACTTTTTTTTTCATGTAGTTGTGTTTTATAAATGTGGTAAAATATATAATATATATATATAATATCCAAAATATTTAAAAACAAAATGCAATAATGGAATTAATAAAACCAGATACACAACTTCCAATTTTAGAAGTTCAGATTTTTTTTTCTAATTTAAGGTTATCTGATGTCAACTGGGAAAAAGAAAGAGATAAAGAATCAAGAATAGCACACTCAATTCTCAGCACCTTGATCATCCTTAGTATGCAGGCCTCAATGCCCCTTCATTACTTCCTGCTAGTCTCTAACTGTGGATTCTAAAATTCGAAGAACTACTGATTAATAAACAAGTTTATTCTTCCAAATCTCTCAAGTGTTACTGTCACTCAAGCTTTTCTTTCACACTACAAATTCTTCCAATGCTTTCCTGTCTGTTCTCCCTGGATCTCACTTCCGCAGCTGTGGCTATTATTCTCAACTTTTTCTTAATAAACTACCTTACTTCCTCATCAACTCAATTATCTCTTACTAATTACCTCAATTATTTAGTCTTCTTGTTCACCCACACTAGTATGTGACCTATTTTGTCAGAATATAGTCAATTCTCATTCTCCTTTTTATAAACCTAGTTCATTTGTTTCCTATGCTTGCTATAACAAATCACTGCAAAAATAGTGGCTCAAAACAGTACAATTCTCTTAAAAAGACCACATTGCCTTAGGCTTATCTGAAAGCAATTATCCTGGGCCTAAAAGTCTCTGCAACATGTGCTTCATATTCTGCTCTAATTCTTGAATTAAGATCATTTAATAAAGGTCATTTAGGATTATTTCATCAGTTATACAAGCAGAATTTAGAACCTACTCAATCTCTTGTTTTTCCTGCTCTTCACTCTTCTACAAGGTATCAATATTCCATATTTCGGAAAAAAAAGTTGTTTCTGAAACATGTGTATGCTCTACTATATCCTTCTACATGTGGTTCCTTCTCTCAGAAACTTGTTTTTGCTAGTGTGACTATCTTCATGTTTACTTGGCTAGCTCCAAGTAATAATGCTATTTTCTTTGTTATTTGCATGTCTATTAAACAAATTATAAAGTAAAAATTAACACAGAATAATATTCACTAGAATGTGACACCCCAACTCTAATTTTCACAGTGAAATTACTAATAGTATTAAACAAATTATGTTCTTCAATATGCTTAAGCAGAATACTCAAAATAGTTTCCATTTCTGTAAAACCTCTGTGCTGACCATCATATATCTCAATATGAATATACCCCATTTAACAAATGATGTTGGGAAACCTGGCTAGTCATGTGCAGAAAGCAGAAACTGAACCCCATCCTGACAACTTACACTAAAATTAACTCCAGATGGATTAAAGACTTAAACATAAGATCTAACGCCATAAAAACCCTAGAAGAAAACCTAGGCAAACCATTCAGGACATAGCCATAGGCAGGGACTCCATGACTAAAATACCAAAAGCAATGGCAACAAAAGATGAAATAGACAAATTGAATCTAATTAAACTCCAGAGCTCCTGTATGGCAAAAGAAACAATCATTAGAGTGAACCAGCAACCAACAGAAAGGGAAAAAAATTTTCGCAGTCTACCCATCTGACAAAGGGCTAATATGCAGAATCTACAAAGAACTAAAACAGAGTTACAAGAAAAAAACAAACCCTTTCAAAAGTGGGTGAAGGACATAAACAGACAGTTTGCAAAAGAAGACATATATGAGGACAACAAACATATGAGAAAATGCTCATCATCACTGGTCATTAGAGAAATACAAATCAAAAATATTGAGATACCACCTCACGCCAGTTAGAATGGTGATCATTAAAAAATCTGGAGACAACAGATGCTGGAGAGGATGTGGAGAAACGGGAACACTTTTATACTGTTGGTGGGAGTGTAAATTAGTTCAACCATTGTGGAAGACAGTGTGGCCATTCCTCAAGGACCTAGAAATAGAAATTCCACTTGACCCAGCAATCCCATTACTGGGTATATATCCAAAGGATTATAAATCATACTATTATAAAGACACATGCACATGTATGTTCATTGCAGCACTGTTTACGATAGCAAAGACTTGGAACCAACCCAAATGCCCATCAATGATAGACTGGACAGGGAAAATGTGGCACATATACGTGATGGAATACTATGCAGCCATAAAAAAGAATGAGTTCGTGTCCTTTGTAGGGACATGGATGAACCTGGAAACCATCATTCTCAGCAAACTGAAACAAGAACAGAAAATCAAACACGGCATGTTCTCACTTACAGATGGGTGTTGAACAATGAGAACACATAGACATAGGAAGAGGAGCATCACACACTGGGGTCTGTTGTGGAGGGGGCTAGGGAGGGACAGCAGGGGGTGGGGAGGTTGAGAAGGGAGAACATGGGAAGAAATGCCAGATATAGGCAACAGGGCAATGGAGGCAGCAAACCACCTTGCCATGTATGTACCTATGCAACAATCCTGCATGATCTGCACATGTACCCCAGAACCTAAAGTACAATAAAAAAGAAAAGAATAATCTTCAGCCATATTTTTAAAGATGTAATGTTTAATTAATTAAAAAGAGTAAGAATAAATTTATAGTTCAGAAAAAATGGCTAAAATAATCCATGCTTGGGAGAAAGCAGATTTTCTTTACTAGAGAAGCAAAGTCTATATTTAAGAATAATGAGACATAATTTTAAGAACTTTGAGTAGACATCCTTAGCAGTAAATTATAAGAATTTGCAGGAAAACACAGTAAGAGTTGACCCAGAGCACAGAAAAAATTGCGTGTTCATTAATTAGTGGCAAAATCTATTGAATAGAAATAGAGAAAAATATGAATTTAAATACTATGTATAAAATGCCCATCAACAATAGACTGGACAAGGAAAATGTGGCACATATACACCATGGAATACTATGCAGCCATAAAAAATGATGAGTTTGTGTCCTTTGTAGGGACATGGGTGAATCTGGAAACCATAATTCTTAGCAAACTGACACAAGAACAGAAAATCAAACACTGCATGTCCTCACTCATAGGTGGGTGTTGAACAATGAGAACACAGGGACCCAGGAAGGGGAGCATCACATACTGGGGTCTGTTGGGGAAGGCAGCTAAGGGAGGGACAGTGGTGGGGGTGGGAAGTTGGGGGAGGGATAACATGGGGAGAAATGCCAGATGTAGGTGACGGGGGATGGAGGCAGCAAGCCACATTGCCATGTGTGAACCTATGCAACAATCCTGCATGATCTGCACATGTACCCCAGAACCTAAAGTACAATTAAAAAAGAAACAAAACTATTTTTAATTTTTAAAAACTATGATCTCTGTGGCATTTTTTGAAAACAAAAGCAAAGGAACAAAAGACTGTATAAAAGGACAGCTACTAGTGGGGACTATGATAATGAAGAAGTAGAATTGGGATATTTGTCTGGGATTAGAAATAAGAGAATAACTTCTCAATAAAACACATAAAAAATGCAATCCTAATTTCAAGTTCTTGCATGAGATTTACAGAGAAAGCTTTATGTAAATTCACATGGCAAAGAACCTCACTCCAATATTTGGCTTCAGGAGGAATATAGGTAGATCTAAGGGAACTAATTTGTTATTGTTTTTTTTATCTTCTCTCTTTTAAAGAAAAAACAGTTTAAAAACTATTCTGATTAACAGCCACGTTTGGAAGACACGCAAAAGTTTAACTCCATTTAGGATTTAAAGGGAGAACAGAGAGCTAGAGAGAAATATTATTTCAGAGAGTAATATAAAGAATAACCACTTAGTGGGCACGTCTGTTTTGAATGTGCTACCCTAAAACATTTATATAAAGCATCCCATTTACCTAAAACCATACAACAGAGGATGCTCTATTTTACATCCATTTAGTTGATATATAAACCGAGACTCAAACAGATGAAGCAAGTTGTCCTGAGTGACAAGGCTGAATCAGCATTCCAACCTGGACATCAACACCAGAGCCATCACTCTTAAATGTGGAGCAATGTTTGTTGTTGATCCCAGATAACCAGCTCCAAAGAACATTGTAGAAGGGGATAATGCAAGAGAAATGTGGAGGAATCACACCTGTACATTCTTTTCAAGAGCACATATTTCTAACATTGTACACATGTACCATATACTATGGTAATAAATAAGCCTGCTATTTCTTATTATACCCTATTTTTCAGGGAAATTAATGAATATTTTTGATATGAATTTATATTGATTCCAAGTTTGCTGAAATATTCACTGGAATAAGGTAGTTCTTTTACTGAGATGAAGAAGTAACTAAAAATACCCACAATTATCAATCCCACCTACACTCACACTCACATGCTATAGCCTGCCACCAAGGCAAAGACCAAAATATAGACAAATAATTATACTTAAATATGATCTTAAGGTCAAATGTATTTTATCAAATTGTCCAATTTGTAGTTGTAGTCAATAGCTTCAGAACAAATGCCCTCTAAAAATAAAACTGTATGTTATTAATACAACAGATTTAACACCTAAGATTACTATAGATTGGAGTAAAGATAACTAACTTTACAATCTCAGACACACACACACACACACACACATATACTGAAATCTCTTAAGCGCTGAAATCTAGAGATGGAAAATATGGTAAAAGTTTGCAGAATCCAATAGGATTCCATACATGAAAACATTCATTTTGGAAACCCTGCGGCTATTCATTGGCCTTTATAGATGTTTTTGAAGCTTTGAGAAATTATGAGTAGGTAAGATTTTACCAGAGATATCTTAGTTTTTAAGCTTCAAACGTCATGATAAAAATATTCTCCTAGCTGCCAAATTCAGTTGGCACTACTGAAGAATATTTTCAGTCTCAAAATTCTATTTTCACTGTTAAGAAAAATGGCAGACACAAATGTTTTATATTACGGTAAAGCCAAAGAGTGCCTAAATCAATCTTTCCTGAACTGTATGCCAAATAATATTTCTACATAGGAGTTTATTACTAGAAAATAGAAACTTTGGTCAAACATATTTAGTATCTTTTAGGTAAACACATTAAACCATTAGTTTTTCTGTATTACTAAGCACAACCATATGAATGATTTTGTTAATCTCTGAAGAAGGGAGCTGGTAGAATATGAAGTGTTTTCTAAACATATTCTTACACAGAATTCTTACTATTCTAAAATACCTAACAAAAGTATTTTTTTCAGAAGCCACATTTTAAGTGTTGGTCTGTCTTAAGAAATCTATTGAAGACATTTTCCTATAATTTTAATTGTTACACAATATCAGACAGAATATTTGCTTTGTGGCATTTGATTTAAAGATTTTAAAACTATCACAGGGATAATTTTTTTCTAAATTTTGAATAAAAGATAACTATATTTACAGATATATCTCCATAATCATTATTATATATATTGCCACAGGCATTTACTGTTCCTATCTGCCCTATTGCTTACACCATTTTTCTCAACTCTTGTATAAAACTGCTTATTTCATAATAAAATTATATGTAATTCAGGAGACATTTAAGCACAATTCTTTGTTTAGTGCCAATGAGTGGACATATAACCCACTAATGACCGATCATAGTACTGTATCAGTCATTCACACTGACAGTTGAATATGCATTGGACAGTCAAGGGATAACATGCATGTTCATATGCTGCTTTACTCAGCATAGTATTCAGCTCATTACCATCACTTTGTTGCAGAGAATTATTTATTTGCATCAAAATCATGTGATACAGTTAATGCTGATCCAACCCTACTAATCTAGAGTTCAAGACCTCATTATACAATCAAAGCAGAGTCAGAGTCCAAAGACAGAGAGAGAGAGAGAGAGAGAGAGAAAGAGAGAGAGAGAGCATCATGATTCAAAAGCTATCAATATTATTTAGCATGGAATTCAATGGTGAACAGCGGTAATTAATTGGGCACCTTGCTGCCAGTGCCAAGAACTAGTCAATGATCTGGTCATCAGTAATTTCTTCCACCTTTGTATTAAGGTATCTGGTAAAACAAATGTGATAGTCATTTCATTGTACTATTAATGATAACAAAATTATGCATCCTATACCTGTGTATTTGCTAAAAGTTTTTTCCAGTAGCACTGTGTATTTTTCACTTCACACATGTTTGTCATGGCTGGTTACATAAACTTTTCAAAAAATGTGATATAACTCCTTTCCATATTGACCTCATATGATGATACTATAGTTTTGATGTCCTCTCCACATTTACAATAAAATTAATCAATTTCAGATTGGAAAGCAATGTCCTGTGTATTCCGGAAGAACTTATTTAACTTCTTAGAAGGGGCACTCTAAGCATTGTGAAAAAAAGACAGCAATTTGATGGTGATTACAGAAAATGTTACAGCATAAGAGATGGTTGAATGGATCATATTTCTTTAAAATGTTTGTTTTTATATTATTGACATATTTCTTCTTTATATCACTTACTTTTTTAGTTGCCTATTACTTTTTAACAGCATTTCCAAATTCATATTCTATAATTGCAGGCTTATATTCAGGGCTGGTTCATTTTATTCATTTGCTTTTTGCTTTTTAAAACTTCATTTCAGCATAACTGTGTTTAGAGAAATATACCCATTGGTTAATAGAATGCAATTTAAGTTTAACTTATTCTATGCATTTTAGACCAAAAGCTTGGTATGTGACTTGAGATTGTTTAAAAGTATTTGCAATCTGGTTTATTTTTATTTATTTCAAAGTGCAAAATATCCTTCATCAAATGCTGCTAAAGAAGGCAGAAAGAACTGTTAGAAATTTACCTTTGATTTACCTCAAAAAATAACACATATCACACTGTATAAGTTTATAAGATTGATGTAAGAAAACATTGTTGTAATGTTTCAATGCCAGTTTAAGAAGTTCAGTAATTAATGGATGTGGAAAGGTTTCTATGTACACATGTGGAAATGGAAAAACTATTTGACTTAATATTTTATCTAGATTGTAAATCTACACAAATCAAGATTCAGATAATTTCTTCAATCCGAATTAACACTATCTGATCACCTCATCTGCTGAGATCAACAGGGAAGCTGGGACACTAGCAGTGAGTGTTTTCTGATTTATGCAAAAAAGAAAATTAAATTTTGTCCCTGGCTTTTCAGTCCAGAAGTGACAGTATACTACAGGCAAGGTGTTTCTTCCATGGTCAACATTTATAGGGTGATATGCAATGAGGTCTAGTTGGCTTTTGATTTGTATCAGCACTCATATGCAAAATAGTCTCCGAAATTAATGACCACATGACTTTAGAAGTGACTCTAAAAAGTAAAATGGCCCTTCACAGAAGACTAGAACACAACATCCAGCCATATTTGTAAGAAGCCTTGTCAAAGAAATCCAGCCCTTTTTAAATGATACCTTAATAAAAAAATTAAAACATAAATAAAAAAGAAACCCATAACCTCAAAATAAGATGAAGGTCTAAGAAAATATATAACTTAAAATAGGTTGAAAAACCAGTGTGAATTTAGGATCAAAGATAGTAAAATACACTTAAACGTAGCCTTGGAACCATAAAAACCCTAGAAGAAAACCTAGGCAATACCATTCAGGACATAGGCACGTGCAAAGACTTCATGACTAAAACATCAAAAGCAATGGCAACAAAAGCCAGAATTGACAAACAGGATCTAATTAAACTAAACAGCTTCTGCACAGCAAAAAAAAAAAAAAAAAAAAAAAAAAAAAAAGTTATCATCAGAGTGAGCAAGCAACCTACAGAACGGGAGAAATTTTTGCAATCTATCCATCTGACAAAGGGCTAATATGAATCTACAAAGAACTTAAACAAATTTACAAGAAAGAAACAAACAACCCCATCAAAAAGTGGGTGAAAGATATGAATATACACTTCTCAAAAAAAGACACTTATGCAGCCAACAAACATATGAAAAAAATGCTCATCATCACTGGTCATTAGAGAAATGTAAATCAAAACTACATTGAGATACCATCTCACACTAGTTAGAATGGTGATCATTAAAAAATCTGGAGACAACAGATGCTGAAGAGGATGTGGAGAAATAGGAACACTTTTACACTGTTGGTGGGAGTGTAAATTAGTTCAACCATTGTGGAAGACAGTGTGGTGATTCCTCAAGGATCTAGAAATAGAAATACCATTTGACTCAGCAATCCCATTGCTGGGTATATATTCAAAGGATAATAAATCATTCCACTATAAAGATACATGCACACGTATGTTCGTTGCCACACTGTTCACAATAGCAAAACTTGGAACCAACCCAATGCCCATCAATGATAGACTGGATAAAGAAATGTGGCACATATACACCATGGAAGACTATGCAGCCATAAAAAAGAATGAATTCATGTCCTTTGCAGGGACATGGATGAAGCTGGAAACCATTATTCTCAGCAAAGTAAAACAAGAACAGAAAACCAAACACCGCATGTTCTCACTCATAAATGGGAGTTGAACAATGAGAACACATGGACACAGGGAGGGGAACATTATACACTGGGGCCTGTCAGGGGTGCGGGGCTAGGGGAGGGATGGTATTAGGATAAATACCTAATGTAGATGATGGGTTGATGGGGTGCAGCAAACTACCATGGCACGTGTCTCCTTATGTAACAAACCTGCATGTTCTGAACATGTACCCCAGAACTTAAAGTACAATAATAATAATAAAAAGATATTCAATTGTGTAAGACTACCTAGGATTAAGGCTTACAATGCATTCTAGTTTTTCAAGTTTATCACTAGTTACTAAACACCAATTTACAAATAACATGTTCATTTTTTCTAACCAGAAGAGAAAAATCTGGTTTCCTTTTCAACCATAATGACAGAGTCACTACAGTTATATCTGCTCTATATGACACATGTAACATTTGAAGTTATTACTTTCCTCCTACTTTATCTTAGCCCTTTTCTTATTTTATGGTACCCCAAACTCCTTCCTTTATTGCCAATATATTAAGCAAAGTTCTGATATCACTTACTCCTCATTCGAAGAAGTTTATATCAATTTAATACTTTTCCTCAAATAAATTTTACTATTAAATATAGTTATTATTGAATGAGGAGACAAACGTTTACCATGTGAACACAATTTTTTTAGACATACAACCTGTTCTGGGACCATTTCTTCTACAAGCTCTGCTTGAATCAGTTTCCAAGAGGAGGAGTTTGTTTTTTTCACCTCCGTTAAAAAAATAAAAGGAAAAAAATATGTAAACATTTTACTATAAATTTATGGTTTGAGAACTATGCTGGCTAACATATATGTACAATTTCATTTTGATTCAGTTTAATGTAATAGCATGTGTAAGTCACTAATGTAAATCATGTTTTGTTCAATGAAGAAGTAAACTTCCCCTCTATTAGTTGAAGTTATACTTAATTTTACTTTTATTTTTTAAACATTTAATGCCTTATTCATTCGTTTATTTTTTAAATCAGCTATAGGTTTATATTGCCTTCTATCACACTCACTTGCTCCCACTGCTAAATAGTATTTTTCCTACAAAATGCTGGTCTTTTGGCAATCATCTTTGAACCAAGTGATTAATCTCTTATAGTCTCTTTGTTAATTTATTATTTTTCTCTTAGCCAAGTAATGCGTTAGAAATTGTTTTCACTTAATGAGGAAAGGATCATAATGATGTATGTAAGGCAAGAGAAATAAGAAGATACAGACTGACTCACTCATTTTTCAGTCTTAAAGATTACCCTCTTATATATAGAAGAACAAACACTTCCCACAAATAAAATATTGTCTGCTACTAGATTGACCATCTTGGTCTTATTGTAGCAGAGTAATAACTAGCTTAACCAAGTAAATGAGTACTTTAGGATGAGAGACTAAATGTGGAAGAAAAGTGGGAATGGGGAGTCTGGGAGGTATTAGGACACCTTTTTCTGGAAGTATCCAGTGCAAATTTGCTTATAATCCCACATTTTTAACAGGACCCTGGCAAACATCATATACTCTGTGAAAATCCTTCCCTAATATATACTTGTGGGAATTTTCCATTACATAGAATAGTCCCTGTGGTTACCATTATTTGCAAACACTTTCACTTACCCATAATGCATAAAAAAGTGTTATCAGTATTACACAGAAAATAATTAAGAATTTAATAATCGTAATTAGCCATTTTAAATTAAGGTTTATTATAATCATTTATAAATTTTCATGCAAATATTCACTCCAAAAAATAAAAAACAGTGAATTTGCCTAAGAATGTAGAGAAGTCATTAATTTAATGTTCCTTCCATTATCTTAGAACTTCTAAGAATGTTCTCCAATATCTCTCGGTTTTCAGCAATTGCATTTGTTTCAGAAATTCAAATAATAAATATTTAATTATTACTTACTGTATGAAATATATGGCCTAGGATGGATCATAGCTAAAACAAAAAGATTAAGAAATAAAGCATACCTCCTAACTTCACAGAAGTTACACATTAGTATAGAATGCACACACAAATACACATACACACACAAATAAGTTCTATGTAATAAGTGATATGTACTATCATTTACTATGTGAATATTTGACAAAGAAGGAATCATTTTGTTGTAGGATTAGTGAAAGTTTTTGTTTTTGAGAATTCTCAAAAGAGAAGTATGCTTTCAACCAATAAAGTGAAAGCAGATCTAAAATGTACAAATAAGAATTTTATGTGAAAAATATATATTGTAATAATGATTGTACTGCTTTTGAAAATAATTTAAGTTTCCTGAATTTCAGTTTACCCGTATATTCATAAATTCAATGTGGTGCAAATTATGCTATATGACTTCTGAAGCTAGTTCAGAAAAGGAGATGCTACCTCTGCCTGGTCTTCTTCACATAGTAGCGCTAGAGGAAGCCAGATGTCATTTAAAAACTCTGACTCACATCATAATGGAGAAGAGTTGAAAGCTTTTTTCTAAGATCAGGAACAAGGTAACAGTGCTTATTCTTACCAGTTCTATTTAACATAGCAGTAGACATCTTAGCCCGAACATTTAGGCAATAAAAGGAAATAAACAGCACCTAAACTAGAAAAGAAAAAGTAAAATTGTCACTGCAGATAACATGACCTTACATCTAAAACCCTGAAACTTCCACAATGAAAACATTAGAAAAAGTAAACAGATTCAGTAAAGTTGCAGGATAAAAAAAATCAATGTACAAAAATTAGTACATTAACAAAAATCATCTGAAAAACATTAAAAAAATACATTTATAATAGCATTTAAAATGGATAAAATACTTAGAAATAAATTTAACCAAGAAGGTGAAAGATCTGTACACTAAGAACTATAAAATATTGATAAAAGAAATTGAAGAAAACACAAGTGCATAGAAAAATATCCCGTATTCATGGACTGGAATAATTAATAGTTAAAATGTTCATACAACCCAAAGCAATCTACATATTCAATGTAAATACATCTACTATGTATCCACAAAAATTGAAAACAAAAAATCAATGTAATCTCTATCAAAATTCAAGTAACATTTTTCAAAGAAATAGAAAATAAAATTTAAAATCTGTTTGAAATTACAAAGATCCCAAATAGCAAAGCAATGCTGAGCAAAAAGGACAAAGCTGGAGCCATCATATGACTCGATTTCAAATTTACTACAAACCTATAGTAATCAAAACAGCCTAATAGTAGCATAAAAACAGGCACATAGATCAATGGAACAGAATACCGAGCTAGAAATAGACCCATGCATTTATAGTCAATTGATCTGCAGCAAAGATGCCACAAACAGACAATAAAAAAAGAACACTATCTTCAGTAAATCATGTTGGGGAAACTGGATATGCATGTGTGCAAGAATAAGATTGGACCCTTATGTCACACCATATATAAAAATCAAACCTAAATAGACAAAAGACAATGTAAGATGTGAAACTGTAAAGCTACAACAAGAAAATATAGGTCAAAAGCTTAATTACATTTATTTAGACAATGATGTTTTTTGATACGACCCCAAAAGCATAGGCTATACAAGCAAAAGTAGACAAATGGGAGTGCATCCAACTAAAACACTTCTTCACAGCAAGAAAGGGAAAAAAACACAGAATACAGAATCAACATAGAATGGAAAAATACTTTTGCAAACCATACATCTGATAATGGGTTAATGACTAGAATACATAAGTAACTCACACAATTCAATAGTAAGAAAATAATAAACCAATTTAAAAATGAGTAAAGAATCTGAATAAACATTTTTCAAAAGAAGACATACAAATAGCCATATATGTGAAAAAATGCTCAGCATCACTGATAATCACTGATAATCAGAAAAATCCAAGTCCAAATCATGAGCTATCACCTCACTCCTGCTAGAATGACTTTTACTAAAAAGATGAAAGATGACAAGTGTTATTAAGAATAAAGAAAAAAAGGGAATCATTGTACACCTTGGTTGAAATGCTAATTAGTACAGCCCTTATGAACTACAGTATTGAGAATTCACAAAAAATTAAAAATAGAACTATCCTATGGACCAGTAATCTCACTTCTGGATATATATCCAAAGGAAATGAATTAGAATGTTACAGAGGTATCTGCCCCTGCACTCTCAAATTCATTGCAACATTATTCACAGTAGACAAGGCATGGAATCAACCTAAGTGTCCATCAAAAGATGAATGGATGGACATACACACACACACACACACACACACACACACACACACACACCCGGAAAGAAAAAGAGAGAGAAAATACTATTCAACCTTAAAAAATGAAATCTTGCCATTGTCAACAACGTGGATAAACCTGTAGGGTGTTCTGCTAAGTGAAATAAGTCAGGCACAGAAAGACAAATCCTGCATTATATCAATTATAGGTGTTTTTTAAAACCACCTATTATAAAAATTGATATGAATTCATAGAAGCCAAAAGTAGTACCCATGTGAATGGTCTGTATCAGAAAACCAGCCCAGGCAAGCTTTCATAAAACTTTCATGAGAGACTCTACTAAAGAAGTCTAAGTTGATTGTGTCCCAAAGTCCTGAATGAACCAAAAATTTTTAAGAAAAATGAAATGGTTATTTTAGCTGCTATGTTTTTTGGTAATTTTTATACAGCAATAGTAACCATTAGAAAAACAGAATAGCCCATATCTGAAAGAGGCACAGTCAACTTCCATTAACATATCATAGTCTAGAATAAAACATATAGCCACATAGAACTTCAAGGTGGGGTTGAAAATGAAAATTCATTTAACTGCCCAAGAACATTAAGGGGAATGTGAATTTGGCCAGCATCTCCTATTTTACATGTGATTAATGTTTGTGTTGGGAGTAAGAAAGAATAAATAAGCAAGAGAGATTATACACTGTCCATTATTTATTGGTTTTTATTCTTTCCCCTTAATTCTTTGAGAGAGGGGATAGGCATAAAAATGCTAGTAAAAGTCAAGAAGTGTTTCCTGTAGCATAATTTTATAATCATCTCAGATAACTTATTTGGCCTAGTTTAAAAATCTTGAAATTTCACTTTACATTTTTAAAGACTATATATAGCTTTCTGCTCTTGGAAGAAATTTCAGACTGCTATAACCAGTCTACATACTTTGTTTCCTTTGACCTTACTTTTCTAATAATTTAGTTTCTAAGGTTGGGGCAAAGAGAATTTTTCCTTTTCACTCTGAAGATTCCTAAAAAATGAATTAATGTTTCACAAAAGAAACATTAATCAGATTAAAAGCATACTAACTAATTTGATCATACATGACATTAGAGCCTTGTGAATGAAGACCCTCTCCCCAACCTCCAATGGAGTGCAAAAGCTTAGATACCATTTTGAGATTACAGAAAAGATAGGGGCTTGGATTCTGGCAAAAGGGGTGATGGTCTGAGGAGAAGAGCAATTCTGTTGAGGAACAATAAATGATCACTACTGAGAATTCAATGGACTCGAAGAACATACAGTTGTCCAGGACAAAGTCTGTTGGGAACATAGAGAGAACAGTGGCTTGTGACAACTGTCTGTCCAGACTTCTTGCCTTGCTGAAAGTCTCGTTGACAGACTTTAGTTGACAGATTTTAGTCTTCTTTCCTGTGATATGAATTCAGTTAATGAATCTCAGGGATTCAATTACCTGGAGGTAATTGTTTTCTTCTTTGGTAGGTCTGGGCTTTAAGCAGATAAGAGAACTTCAGAGAATACTATGCTAGGAGAGATGGTGTTGAGTTCAGGAGGTCAGAAAGACCTTGACGTTCTTTTTTTAATCAGCTTGGCATGTACAAAGCGCCGTATTCTGGGTTATTGGTTCCTGAGCCCCAATACTATCTGTCAAACTACTTAGTCTTTGGGGTGCTTTCTGAATATTAAATAGTATAACATGTGCAGCAGCTATTCAATAAGCAGTTACTAAATGACAGATGAAAAAGAGGAGATGAAGGAAAATAATAATTATTAAGCAGTTACTAAATGATATGCATACTGTTAGTTACTTTATTTGACTATTTTTGTGTTAAACATAAACTATCCTTCAAAAAAATCTATTATAATACTTCATTCCACAGATGAAGAAACTGACTTGTTGAGTTTCATTAAACAACTTTACAATTATAATTTATCCCTGTCATATATTTTTTAATTTGTATAAATAATATAATGGTGATTAATATTAGTGACCTAATTTAAAGAGTTTCAATTCTTACTTATATAAGAACAGCTTTAGGGGAATAGCCAAAGAGATACTTCAAACCCATTTTACATCTGCAAAAGTGAATATAACTTAAAATATTTTTACATTACAACATTTTTTGTATATCATACCAAAGCTAATGCTCAAATTCTTACACCTCTAGGCTAAAATTTTGATTCATCAAAAATAGATAAAGAAGACACTGAACATAAAAAATATAGGAGGAAATGAAATATGTTTGGAAGCAATAAAAATTATTCAGATTAAAACCGTGTATGTTAAACGCCATTCTTGTAAACTGGGTTATATATTCTGCAATGACAGAGACTCTCTAGTCTCATTCCTTGTTATATATCCTAAATGCTTAGTGAATGGTCCATTCTAGCCACTCAATGAATTAACAAAACAAAATTCCAAATAATTTTGTGTACTTATCTTGTGCTTTCAGCTATCAATGCTATGATTTAATAGTTAATTAATTAATGTTAAATTAATTTTAACTTATATTTTCATCTACATACAAATGAGGATGGAAAGAATATCTTTTCAATTTCCTATAATCTTCCAAAATTTAAAATGTCAGCTACTAACATGTTTTATCTATTTTACAGAAAAATAAAGCATAAAAAAATCTATCTTAAATAGTTCATTGAATCTTTTTTATGGCTTAAGTAGTATTGAAGTAAGTAGAAACAATCATTTTTCTATACACATCTCACTAGCCAACAATTTTGAGAAGACAGCAGGTTTAACACATCCCTGTTGCTATCTGCTTTATTTCTTATAAAACATTAAATACTTCTTCTGAAGAAGCCAGACATGGGGGCTTGAAGGTTTTAAGTAAGGCCTAAAACCAAAATGAACAGGTTGTTTTCCTCTCTGAGAGCATGCATAGTACTGTTAGATAATATCAAAGAGAATGGGTTCTGAGAAGAGTTTGGCCTGAGGATAAACATGGACAATCCAAGACAAATTACTCAATAAAGAGTTGCCAATCCCCTCAAAGGGAAAGTCCACAAATCAAAGAATCTCAAGCATAGATTGTTCTTCAATAATTTACTTTCTTCATACATATATAGATTAAAAAGTAAATCACATCACTTAAGTCAGTTCCTGATTTCTGAAGATTTTTAGAGAATGGGATACACACAGACAATTTAAAACAAAGACACAATTCTCAGAATCTACCATAAGTTTTATTGAAGTAAACAATGAATATAATAGTAAGTTTAGGAGAAACAGGTAATAAAGAAAGTTCATGAAGATATAAAATCAATGTGCAGAAATCACAAGCATTCCTATACACCAATAACAGACAAACAGAGAGCCAAATCATGAGCGAACTTTCATTCACAATTGCTACAAAGAAAATAAAATACCTAGGAACAAAACTAACAAAGGATGTGAAGGACCTCTTCAAGGAGAACTACCAACCACTGCTCAAGGAAATAAGAGAGGACACAAATAGATGGAAAAACACTCCATGCTCATGGTTAGGAAGAATCAATATAGTGAAAATGGCCATACTACCCAAAGTAATTTATAGATTCAATACTGTCCCTTCAAGCTACCAATGATCTTCTTCACAGAACTGGAAAAAAACAAGTTACACTTCATATAGAACCAAAAGAGAGCCTGCATAGCCGAGACAAACATAAACAAAAAGAACAATACTGGAGGCATCACACTACCTGACTTCAAAAGATACTACAAGCCTACAGTAATCAAAACAGCATGGTACTGGTACCAAAACAGAGACATAGACTAATGGAACAGAACAGAGGCCTTGGAAGTCATGCCACACATCTACAACCATCTGATCTTCCACAAACCTAACAAAAACAAGCAATGGGGAAAGGATTCCCTGTTTAATAAATGATGTTGAGAAAACTGGCTAGCCATGTGCAGAAAACAGAAACTGGGCCCCTTCCTTATACCTTAAACTAAAATAAACTCCAGATGGATTAAAGATTTAAACATAAGACCTAACACCATAAAAACCCTAGAAGAAAACCTAGGCAATACTATTCAGGACATAGGCATAGGTAAGGACTTCATGACTAAAACACCAAAAGCAATGGCAACGAAAGCCAAAATAGACAAATGGGATCTAATTAAACTTAAGAGTTTCTGTACAGCAAAATAAACAATCATTAGAGTGAACCAGCAACCAACAGAACGGGAAAAAAATTTTGCAATCTACCCATCTGACAAAGGGCTAATATCCAGAAACTACAAAGAACTAAAGAAGATTTACAAGAAATGGAAAAAAACTTTTTGCAATCAACAAATGGGAACAGAATGGGAAAAAAGTTTTGCAATCTACCCATCTGACAAAGAGCTATTACCTAGAATTTACAAAGAACTAAAGTAGATTTACAAGAAAGAAAGAAACAAACTCATTCAAAAGTAGGCATAGGATATAAACAGACACTTCTCAAAAGAAGACATATATGAGGCCAACAAACATTTTAAAAAATGCTCATCATCACTAGTCATTAGAGACATGCAAATCAAAATAACATTGAAATACCATCTCATGCCAGTTAGAATGGCAATCATTAAAAAATCTGGAGACAACAGATGCTGGAAAGGATGTGAAGAAATAGGAACACTTTTACACTGTTGGTGGGAGTGTAAATTAGTTTAACCATTGTGGAAGACAGTGTGGCCATTCCTCAAGGATCTAGAAACAGAAATTCCATTTGACCCAGCAATCCCATTACTGGGTATATACCCAAAGGATTATAAATCATTCTGTTGTAAAGACACATGCACACGTATGTTCATTGCCATACTGTTTACAATAGCAGAGACCTGGAACCAACTCAAATGCCCATCAATGATAGATTGGACAAAGAAAATATGGCATATATATATCATGGAATACTCTGCAGTCAAAAAAAAAAAAATGAGTTTATGTCCTTTTTAGGGACATGGATGAATCTGGAAACCATCATTCTCAGCAAACTGACACAAGAACAGAAAATCAAACACTGCAGGTTGTCACTCATAGGCGGGTATTGAACAATGAGAACACATGGGCACAGGGAGGGGAACATCACACACTAGGGTCTGTTGAGGGTTGGGGGCTAGGGGAGGGACAGCAGGGATTGGGGAGGTTGGGGAAGGCTAATATTGGGAGAAATGCCTGATGTAGGTGACAAGGGCATGGAGACAGCAAACCACCATGACATGTGTGTACCTATGCAACAATCCTGCAAGATCTACACATGTACCCCAGAACTGAAAGTACAAAAAAATAATAGTAATAAAGTTAAACAATGTCATGTGGATGATTCAGATTATCTGTTATGTATGATGACCTGTAATAATCCATTTTTATCCGTGTAGTTTAAAAAGTATTTAGCATCTAACCAGAACTATATTTAGCTTCCTTAGTGAAAGTCTCATTGGATATTTTATTTAACACTTTCAATAGAGTTAAAACCATGGAAAGCCTGTGAATTAAAATTTTTCATGACTCATAGATAATAGACAGTTGATTTAAGTTGACCATAGTAAATATTTATAGTAATGAAATTTAAATGGACTGATTTGGATAAAATCATATGTTGTATTTTATTATGTTTTGCATATACATTGCCTACTTACTTGAAAACAAGGGCTGAAAATCATCATATTTATATGTAATTATAAAAAACTTGAGATACTAAAGAGAAAATACAGAGGCTGCCTTTTTGGGAATTAAGTTAAACTCTATCTCTTTTGATCTACAAACTTTATTGCCATTTGTACTTTATAAGTTCTATTTATACAGAGTCCTTTGGGTATTAAACTGCTTTCTCTGAAAGTAGAGTTATTATAAAAGCATTTTCTCCAAGTTCATTGACAGCTCATCAACCAACAAATCTCAGTAGTGACAAACTTTAATGATTGAAGCACATATCTTGATTTCTCTGAGAATCTCAATATATTTCTGATTCAATATTGACTTTACTGTTATTACCTCATCTCCTTTTTCACTGCCTCCTTTCATCCATCAAGGATGGATGTCAGGACTACATGTCAGGACTCTAATCACCTGAACTGAGGGAAGTAAAAAAAAATAACATTAGTTCACTTTATCCCTACTACCATTTAATTTAACTTGCTGTAAAATATGTTTCCTAATGATTATATCCAATAATAAATTACACAACTCTAAATTGCTAGCAAATTCCTGAAAATTGAAATTATTTTTCATTCAATCACAACCAAATATTTGGTCAATTTTTCTCTGGTATGCTTCAAACAACCAGGTTTTGAAGCAATGTCTGTAATTAAATGTCATATTATAAATATCATCTAGTGATGATATTAATTCAGCAAATCAAGCTAAGCTTGTATTTTGAATTATTATAGTGTTTCAATTTATAATATAGTATATACTGTGTATTATGAGTGATATTAGTTAAGAAAAATTCAAATTTCATCAGAAAATTATTCCTTTCATTCTTTATTTTTTGTCTAGCATTCCAGAACAACAATAAATATTTTCCAATTAATTCCAGTGAGTAATTTAGGCTCTAGAACTATATAACATTTGTATAAATGTAAAATAATAAAACAATGTTATAAAACATTATGTAGAGTGTGATAAAAATTATTTTACGAGCATATCAGTAGATATGTGTATACATATATATGTAGGATAAAATTATCTAGTTAAAGGGTAGGCCATATACCGAAAAAAAATTTTAAAAAGTTAAGACAGTTTCATAGATGAAATTTTATTAGGCTATAAAAATGAACCTAGAAAAAAAAAGTAATTGTGATATAAGTATTTTCCATTTTTTACATGATCATGTGTGTTTGTAATGGGTAGAATAATGACTCCTATTAAAGGAAGATTAAAGTTGCTGATGAAATTAAGTTGATAATTAGTTGACCTTAAAATAAGTAAATTATCCTGGGTTTTTCAAGTGGATGCAATGTAATCACAGGGTTCTTAAAATTGAAAGCGGCAGTCAGAAGATTTAGTGTGAGAGTGATTCAATGGGAGAACTCAACCTGCTCTCATTGGTAGATGGAGGAAGATGACCATGAGTCAAGGAATATGAGTGGTCTATACAAGATTAAAAAGTCAAAAAAGCAAATTATTTCCTAGAGCCTTCAGAAAGGAATACAGCTTGCTGACATCTTGATTTTTATCCCAGTGAGATCTATGTTGGACTTCCAACCTAAAAATAACAAATTTGTGTTTTTTCACACCACTAAGTGTGGTATTTTGTTACAGCAGCAATAGAAAGCTAAACTAATATCGTGTGCAATAGAAAATGAGTGAAAATATCATGTTTATGTTTTAAACATTTTTGTTTTAATCATAATTTATAAAATTTGCATATCCAGTTCAAGGAAGACTTTTTTCTTAACTTTAAGAGTAAGTCTTTTTGCCAATTTACAGTGAGCAATTTAGCAGATATCATTTACTTAAAGGAAACCACTTACATTCAAACCAATACCTGTAAAACAGAATAAGTTTTTTCTAACTATAAAAATGCATGGTGCCCATTTGCAAGTCAAAAGGAGAAGTAAAATTATGTTTTGTTAAAGGATGAATCATTATGTTGTTAAAAATTACTAATTTAATTATTTTATTTAACTTACATGTGTACACACACAGCACCATCAGACATACAGACATGACACGTATTTTATTTTATTTTTACTGAGATAAAATTATAAACATTGGCATGCACAGGTCTCAAGCTGTGCGGTTAACAGTTTTGAAAGATTATAAACCTAAGTAACCAATACACAAATAAAGATGTAGAATATTTTCATCCTACAGGAAAGTTTCCTTGTGACATCCAGTAAATCAATGTCAACTACTACCACTCCCTCTCTACACATTGTTTGTTTTTCAGTTCATCTGTAGCTGGACATTTGAAGTGTCTCTAGTCTGAAAATACTATAATAAAGCTGCTATATACATGTGAGTACCAAATCATTTTGAGGATATTTTAGTTATTTAACAAGTATACATAAACATGTACATAAATGTGTATTTGGTTAAATAACTAAAAGAAATATTGCTGGATCACGATGAAATTGTATGTGTATAATTTTATAGCAATCTGGAAAATGTGTCCAAAGTGGCTGTATAATTTTATACTCCACTAGCAATGTATGAAGGTTGATAATTAATCTTTTATTACATACAGAAAGTTGTAAAAACTTTCTTTTTTAACATTTCAAGATACTTTTGGCTATTCTAGGTCCTTATCTTTTACATTAAACTAATAAAACACCTTGTCAGTTTCTTATGAAAAGTCAACTTGGTTATCATGATTCGGATTAACTTGTGTCTATAGATCAAATTAGAGAAAATTAGCATTTTACTATTATATACACATATAAACACAAATATATAGAGAACACTATACATATATTACACATATGTTATATTTGCAGGTTTGTTACATAGGTAAATTGCATGACATTGAGGTCTGTGGTATAAACGTCACCGTAACCCAGCAGTGAACACAGTAATCATGAGGTAGTTTTTCAGCCCTTGCTCCTCTCCTTCTCTCCCCACCAGTGATACCCCGTGTCTTTTGTTCTTATGTTTACATCATGTGTACTCAAGTCTCAGCTCCCACTTATAAGTGAGAACATATGGTATTTGATTTTCCATTTTTGTTTTAATTTGCTTCAGATTATGTTGCTGCAAAGAACATGATTTTGTTCTTTTTTTTAATGGCTGTGTAGTATCCCATAGTGTATATGTAGCACATTTCCTTTATCCAACCCACCATTGATGGGCAGCTAGGTTGGTTCCATATCTTTGCTACTGTGTTAGTGCTATGATGAACATATGTGTGCATATGTTCCTTTGGTAGACTGATTTACTTTCCTTTAGGTATATACCCAGCAATGATAATGCTAGGTTGAATGGCAGTTCTAAGTTCTTTGATAAATCTCCAAACTGCTTTCTGCAGTGTTTGAACTAATTTGTATTCTCACCAAGAGTGTATAAGTATTCCCTTTTCTCTGCAGCCTTGCCAGTATATGTTACTTTTTTACTATTTAGTAACACACACATAGACCAATGGAAGATAATTGAGAACCAAGAAATAATGTCACACATCTACAATGATCTGAAATTTGACAAAGTCAACAACAACAAAAGAACAAGGACAAAAGACTCCCTATTCAATGAATGGTTCTGGGATAACTAGCTAGCCATATGCAGAAGAGTAAAACTGGACTCCTACTTTTTCCATATATAAAAATTAAATCAAAATAGATTACAGATTTAAATGTAAGATGTAAAACTATAAAAATCCTAGGAAAAAATATCTAGAAAATACCATTCTGGACATAGACTTTGGCAAAGAATTTATGTCTAAGTCCTCAAAAGCAATTGCAACAAAAACAAAAAGTACCAAACGGGATTTAATTAAATTAAAGAGCTTCTGTACAACAAAAGAAACAATGACCAGGTAAATGAACAACCTAGGAAATGAGAGAAAATATTCACAAACTATACATCCATGAAGGTCTAATATCCAGCATATATAAAGAAATTAAACAATTCAACAAGCAAAAAACAAAAGGCTTCATTTAAAAAGTGAGCAAAGGATATGTCTTAAATGTAGACATACAGTCAACAAACATATGGAAAAATGTTCAGCATCACTCATCTTCTGGGAAATACAAATCAAAACCACAGTGAGACACCATTTCACACCAGTCAGAATGGCTACTATTAAAGAGTAGAAAGAGAACTGATTTGTATATTGTTGCTCTATCTTATAAGTATACTAAGTTTAACTATTAGTTCTTTTTTATTTTAATAGGCTGCTTAGGATTTTCTATGGTGTAAGTTATATTATTTATGGATTAAAAACAGTTTCACATCTTTAAGTATATACATTTTATTTTTCTTTATTATTGAAATGGTTATGATCTCTAGTGGAGTATTGAATAGAATTGTTGGAAAAAAATTTCCTTGCTTATTACCTGATATTGTGGAGAAAGTACTTAATATGTCACCATTATATATTATTTTAATGGTTGGTTTAATATAGATATTTGTTATTAGATCAAGGAAATTTTCTTTAATCTCTGGTTGGTGCTGAATCTTCTTCAAAGTTTTTCTCTATGGAAAAATCATATTATTTGTTCAGATAATGTGAGGAATTAAATTAATTAGTTTTCTAATGTTATGCTAACTATACATTGTTGCAATAAATGCCAATTGCTAATGTAGAATAAACCCTGCAGTATTAGTCCAGCCTCCTAAACAAGATGGTAATAAAGGAATTCAGAATATGTCAGCACAAAATATACCTCTTTAACATAAAAAATACATTTAAACTGAAGGCACTTGAGAAGCAGCAAATAGAGAAAAAGCTCTGTATATTCTCCTCCTTTTCTGCCTATCACCAGGATATACATTTTCCTTGACTAGAGACAACTCCAGACACTTACCAGCCCAGAGAAGGTACCAGAGGAGTCGACAGACAAACCTTATTCCATTAGTTTCCTTCCATATCGTTACATCCCACACTGTTCTGGCTGGTGGAATCCTAAAGCCCTTTGCTCTATCCTTTTTTCAAAGTTTATTGTTTTCTATTGAAAATGCCAGAGTTCTAAGCCACTACTTTGAGTTGCTTTTCATTAAGTCTTCTCCCACGTGATGTGAGTTATATGCATTAATGAATTTGTTTATTTTTCTCTTGCTAATCTGCCTTTTATTACAGGGATTCATCCTAACTAAAAATTCATGGAGGTTGAGGAAAAAAAATATTTTTTCTCCCTTGTGGAAGTATTCATACCTTTTCTTTTATGTGAGGGTGTTTATTATTTTTGAGGAAGAACCTTTAATGAAACACTAAGTATATTGAACAGATACGCACACACATACTTTTAAAATTTTATATAAAAATTTAGATATATATTGATCTTTTCCTAGTTCCTCCCAAAGAGATCTATGGTCCAAAACAAAAAAATGAATTATATGCTGGGAAAATGAGAATCCCGGTCTTTGGGATGCTAAGCAACAATTATCAAGTGAGTGCGCATTCAAATCTTCCATCATAAGTTTAGTTTTGGCAGAGCCACTAAGCCAATGAGATAGGCAGACTCCATGGCTTATATCACAAGAAATGATACATTCAGAAATATCCCCCAGGAAGACCAGAGGACATGAGTAAACTGCATAAATACGTGACTTCAACTCCCATTTTACCTATCACTATGTCACCCATGTCTCTCATTCAACTTGTAATCATGAACCTCATGAATGGTTCCCTATGGACAATTATAAGAGGGGGAAACAGTCTGGGTGTGGTGGCTTACACCTGCAATTTCAGCACTTTGGGAAGCCAAGGTGGGTGGATCACCTGAGGTCGGGAGTTTGAGACCAGCCTGGCCAATATGGTGAAACCCTGTCTCTATTAAAAATACAAAAATTAGCTGAGCCTGGTGGCATGCGCCTGTAATCCCAGCTATTTTGGTGGCTGAGGCAGAAGAATAGCTTGAGCCGGGGAGGCAGAGGTTGCAGTGAGCTGAGATTGTGCCACTGTACTCTTGCCTGGGTGACAGAGTAAGACTCTGTCTCAAAAACAAAGAAATAAACAAACAACAGTAACAACAAACAAGCAGAGAAGGAAACAGTACTGGGGCTATTTCACAAAGGAATTGGCTCAGAAAGTTGGGTTATAGCAAAGATAGAATTCTGCTACAGTGAAGACCCACTTAAGAGTAACTCTGACAGACAAAAACACGGAAAAATTGACTAGTAGGCAGTGGGTCTGACCATTTTGTGGATTCAGAAAAGCAGCCTGAAGTAAGGATAGGACTGAGCTCCTGGGCATCAGGCAATGCGTTGGCTTTTGTCCAAGTTTGGAAGAAACAAGATTATAAAACTGAAAAAAAAAATGGGTTTAGGCAAAAGGAATGTTGATAGAACTGTGAGAGTAGACACAACATGTAAGCACTGATATATTAGTGTTCACCAGGAGGCAATGACTGCTGTCATGTGTATGATTTGTACAAGAATTTATAAAGAATGATGCTTAACTTGCCCCCAGATTAAACTTGATTTGATAGTATTTTATCCCTATCTTGTCAAATTGTAAAAACCTTGTCATTAACAAATTTCATAAACTTATTCATTTAAAACTTGTTTTGAAACTGCTATTCTTGAGAAAGCATTTTCTTAAAACTTCTACCTGAAAAAAAGTAATGTAAGTTTGCTGTTTGTGCTTCAGAGAGGGTCTGCAGAAATACTGATAGAGATCTCTGCTAATACTCCAAGGTGCTGGAAACTTCAATCCCCCTGTAAAAGAAACTGGCATAAAAGCTCAATCAGCCACACCATGAATAAACATTGAGCACCTAGGCATCAATCTCTCTTTGATGGTGATGGATTGTGCTGAATCAGGTTTTCTGTGGACTAGAACACTGTAAAGGAACTCCAACTTCCTTATTCAGATGATAAGAAAATAATTATTCTAGTAAAGACCACCACATGTCAGCAGGAGCCAGAGTGACTTATGCAATGACAGACTAACCACTTTTAATGAATAAGTGCCCTTAGTGCCCTTGGTACTTAATTAGCTCACTGGCTGCTTAGCTTGTGGAAGAAAATGAATGTATGTGTTTCACTAACCAAATGAATGTGTTATCAGTAATTCCTTCAAGTATTGTCTACCCTTTGACATCTTGAACTCAGTAATTTTAACCTTAACCTTCATCTAATGCCCACAATAAAATAACTGCAAAAGAAGCAACAAACAACCCAAGGGAAATTATGACTAATTCAGATGATATGAACTGGTGTCTGGTCTTGACTTTCATGTAATTGCACAAGCTCATGAAAGGAGGGGTCAACAGCATGTGTTGCACTGGCCCAACAGCATGTGTTCTCTCTTGCCAAGACCGACCTAGTTACTGATCCTTCTGAATGTCTGAATAATCAGGAGATTAGGAAAAAATTGAGCTCACAATGTGGTACAATGCCTCAAGAATAATGTATCATTCTATTGCTGCATAACAAATCACAATTTTGGTGGCTTTAAAAAACAAACATTTATTAACTCACAGTTATGTAGGTGATAATTCTGGGTGGGCTTAGCTGGGTTCTCTTTATAGAGTCTCACAAGGTGAAAAAGTATCAGCCAGGCTTAGCGCTCACCTAGACACATGGGAGAGGAATCCTCATCTAGAGTCTTACAAATTTTGCAGAACTCTGTTCCACGTGGGTGTAGGATTGTAGACTTTTCCCGACTGGTCAGGGGTGTTATTGGGGCCTCGAACACTGCCCCTTTTGAGGGAATGTGTTCTCTTTCCAGGTCCATGAGGTGGTGTAGCTTTAAGGACAAGAATTTCCCCGGCACCATGCCCCCCTCCCATCTCTCTCCATCCAAGAGATTCAATGGTTTATGTTTGAATTTCGTGTGCACTGGAAGAAACTAAAAGTCAATCACTCTAGCGGAAGTTCTAAGAAACTCCTTTCATTGGCCCAGGGTGTTGGAGAAGGTGGGGGTTTCTCCCAGGATAAAAATCCGTACTCCCTCACCTGCGCGGGATTTCCAACTTTCTGGAATCCCCTCCCACACGGTGGGAGCTCCCTCCGGGATTTCCCCTCTGGAATGCCCTTCCACACTCTTCGTGGAAGCCTTTCTCTTCTCCTTTCCTTCTCTTTTCTCTACCTAAATAAAATCACCTTTCTGCAACACTGTTTTGGGTCCGAAATTTTACTTTGCGAGCATACGGTGCAGCTGAAGCAGGCTTACTGGTTATTCTTTAAGAGGTTGGAGGCCAAGAACCTACAACATCCAAGAAGAAACCCGGTTACACTTTCATCTTCAAAGCCAAGTGCTGTGTTGAATCCTTGTTGTCCTTGTGTCTCTGATTCTCAATCTGCAATACGCAGGAGAAAACTGTCTGCTTTTATTTATTTATTTTTATTTTATTTTATTTTATTTTTGAGACAGAGTCTTGCTGTGTCACCAGGCGTCAGGCTGGAGTGCAGTTGCAGCGATCTCGGGTCGCTGCAAAATCCACCTCCCGGGTTCAAGCAATTCTCCTGCCTCAGCCTCCCAAGTAGCTGGGACTACAGGTGCACACCACCATGCCCAGCTAATTTTTGTATTTTTTAGTAGAGATGGGGTTTCACCATGTTGGCCAGGATGGTCTCAATCTCTTGACCTCATGATCTGCCTGCCTTGGCCTCCCAAAGTGCTGGGATTATAGGCACGAGTCACCGTGCCCAGCCAACTGTCTACTTTTAAAGGGCTCATGTGATTAAATTAGGACCACCTGGACACTCTTCCTTATAATTAACTTAAAGTTAACTGACATCCATGCACATTAACTACATAAAGATGGTTAAGATGTAGTAACTTTGTTACCTTTTCAAAATTATTTTTTTCATGTAATGCAATAAAATCACAGGTGTGATATCTGTCATATTCACAATAATGAGGACTAGGGTAAGACATCCTGAGGAGCTATCTGAAAATTCTTGCTACTGTGCAGAATTACTAGCCACTTGTGAAAAATAGTTTATATCATACTTCTTCCACTATGGAAAGAACAGAAATTATTTCTGAATATGACTATCAGTTATTCTGGATATAGATTTCCTTTCCTGCCTACAGCACTTTAGCTAATATCATTATCCAAGGGATCATAAAAGGTGTGATTTATTAGCTTGGGATCCCAAATAATCACCTTAAACTAAGGGACCAATTTCAAGGGGCAGAAAGTATGGCAACTGACATAAGATGATGGACCCAGTCTTCTTACCACACACCACATGTCATGTACTAAATATTTGTATTCACCCCCAAAACTCCATACACAGAAGCTCTAATCCTCAGTGAGATGATATTTCTAGATGGGCCATTGGGAAGTATTTAGGTAATGAGGGTAGAACCCTCATGCTGAGATTAGTGCCCTAGAAAGAAAAGACACAAGAAAGACAACCTTTCTCTTCTCCCAATATGAAGATACAATGAGAAGACCACAAGCCAGGAAAAAAGCCCTCACCTAGGAACTGAAGCAGCTGGTTTATTTGTCCCATCCTCCAGAACTCTGAGAAATTTCTGCTAAGTCACCCAGTCTACTGTATTCTGCTATAGCAGCCAAAACTAAGACACTACATCTCTCTGAAGATGACAGCCTGATAAAACATTGACATAGCCTCTTGAGAGTACTGGTAAGAAGTCAGTGGAGATCACATTTTTAAGAGGTTAAGAAGCTGTCATGATTTGGTATACAGCTGAACCATCTGGTATTATATGGTGCTATGTAATCAATAATTAGATTACATGGAACTAAATTGAAAGTGAGAGTGTCTCTCCTCCCATTATTTTCAATGACCCACTTGAATAATTTGTACTTGTGCCCCCATACTACTTTACCTTCCAGGTCAAATCCTGCTTCCCAGAGATGGAAATCTTTCACTAGGGAACACATTAAGATTTCCACCAAACCTGATCAGTCACCTGATCACTTTAGACTTCTCATGAAGAGTAAATAGCAGGTGAAAATAAAGGAGTTATTATATTTGCAGAGGTATCCCTTTATTTCATATGTATGTAAATATTTATACACACATACACATATATGTATATGTGTACATGTATACTTGTGTATGACAATATATAACTATATATATACATATATGTATATATTTAACTTTTCAAAACAAACTTTTCTTCTAAAAGCGAGGTCCAAATTTATTTTCAGCATTATATTACCACCATAAATATAAACGATTGCTATATCTAAGTTAAGAACTCCAATAAGTCCATTTGGTTCATGGAACACTCATAATGATCATGTAATATAGTCAATCACTTCTTCTTTCCAGTGATCTAGAAAAGTTATTCAGAACTGCCTAGATTTATCAGAGTCAATATGTAATACTGACTATTAAAAAAGTACGTTTGTCAATGAACACATCAGTAATGGAAATATTACCTGAGAAATCACCATGTACCATGCACTGAACTAAGTATTTCTCATATAGAAAGTCAACTCACCACCCTGTGAGGGGGATAATATTATTAGTATCATATTTTTATATTACATCAAATATAGTGATAAATGTAAAATATGATAAGGCTGCTAAATGGTTAAAATAAGTTAACAATAATAGTAATAGATAGAAATTAATTAATGCTCAATATACATAAGATACAGAAATAAATCATCATTATGTAGTAGTAACCCACATATTTGCTATACAAAATTACGCTAATAAATTTTGGGAAAAGCACTTTGGTGGAAAACAATTTGGTCTTTATGATAGTTTTTTTTTTTAACAAATATTTATTTGAAAATTAACATACTCCATTTTTCTGTGTCTTATATATTGATTATTTTGATGAATCATGAACCAGATTTTTGGGCTTTCAAACATTTTAAACAAGTTTTTTTTTTGTTTTTACAATTATTGTTTTGTAATTAAGTCTCTCCTTTTGTGAGTTCATTATCTCCCACCGCAATACAAAATACAAATAGTATGTAGAAATGCAGTGATACTCAGGCATATGAAATGATAATTAAAGTAACATTAGCCAACAAAGTTATTATTTTCCCTGATTTGCCTAAAAATGTTTAACTTTTATTTTGTGACAACGTTTACACTCATACAAAAATACTGTAAGAATTTTCTAAATCTATCAACTAAAAACATCTTTGTGAAATATTTGGCTGTCTTTATTTCTAAGGCTCAGAGCTTATTTCCAATACTGGAAGATTCTACTGTTCTCTAGAAACATAAAGTCTACTTTGGAGGTTACTACCAAACTATAGAAAGTCAAGTCTAGTTATTTAATTCATCTAAGTTTATTTATGATGAATAAAAATTACATTTCCAAAAGGAACAAAGGTCTTCAGACATTTTATGAAGGTGTTGTTGTCAGTGGTAACTATCACGTTGGACTTTTCATATATTATAAAAGGTTTTAATAGTCAGGGATAGTAAATAAATGCATAATGTCTACTTAGAATGACCTTCACCATTTTGTTCTCCAGGTCACTTGAATAACTGTCAGAAAAGCAAGCCAGTAAAGCAGAATTAGCTTTGCTTAAGTGTAATGTTTCCTCTTAACTGTTTTTCTTAACTTCAGAGAAGATACCAATTGATAGCAATTGACCAGGGGGTTCTTGAACAAGGTCATTCATATTCAAAAATTAATTCATTTTTAACTTGTTTCAGGCACCAGACACCTTAAAGATATCAAACTGCTTTTTATACTAGTAGGATTTTAAAATGAATGAAATAGAAGCAGAACAGGACATGCAATATGGAAAATAGGTACAATTCATCTTTTAATAAGTAGTAAAAGTATATTTTTTATCTAAAAGGTAAGTTGAATAATGCAAAAATAAAGGGAAAAAATTGTTTCCACCCACTGAACCCTGTACTTAATGACATAATGAAACCATAAAATGTATATATTCTCCTCTAGGTTCTACCTCAAAATTTAACAGTAATTTTTAGATGCTAATTATAATACATAAAAATACAAAAGAGAGCTAAAAATAAGTACAAGTTTGAATTAAGGTAAATTTGATGAATAATTAATGTTGTATTTTATTTATATTTAGGTAATTGAGAAATAATCCCTTGAATAAACATCTGCAGACATTTTAGGCAAGATATAAGAATAAACATAGTAGTCATATCCCTTACATCTCATCACCCATTGAGGTAAATGATCAGAAAATATAGATTTTAAAAACCTTCATCAAAGTTGAAAATTTAGGAAAGACTCATTGATGTGTGGTAGATACACTTCAATGAAAAGAGCTTGAAGGGCTTGATAGGCACATTGAGAGGCTCTCTCACCTCTCTTTCACTCCATCTGACCTCTTTCTCCTCTCCCATCCAAAAAGTTAAGGCTCTCTACTTGGCCTTCTTATTTTTGTGTATTCAAGGATTGGGGCTACATTTTTATTTTTCCTGTGGCGTTTGACTGGAACAGAGTGACTATTGTCTGTAAGTTTTTGTCTAATAAGGCTGCTCCATTCCTAGTTCTTTAGCTTTAGAGAGCTGGCTTTTTGTTGGGACCATTCTTATCTATGCCCATTGACATGACTCATTATACACAGTACTCACTCTTCTATCAATTAAAGCTTTACAATAGTTAAAAATACAAACTTAGACATGCTAATGTATATTATCATCATATGATATGTATAATATGATTTCCATCCTGATGAAGCTATAAGAATGTAGCCAATACCCTCCCCACCTTTTACTACCATGGCATCAGAGAAGACTAAACAGGAAGCCAGGACTTTCATCCCCTTAGGTAGTAACAAGCAATCTCTCTGTGAAGTTACTGGAGACCATGAAGATACCTGAATTTCCAATCCCATTCAGCAGTAGTGAGGCGTCCCTTCCACTTTTCACTGGAGTCATATCATAGTGGTCCTAGTGAAGAATCAGAACTTTTACTATGACCCAGCTTTAGTGAGGTTTCTGTCTCTATATGATGGGGGAGGCCATGGCATCAATAAGAGGGCATTTATACCCTTCCCAATCATGGAGTTATAGTGAAGGACTAGCAGAGAGCCAGGACTAACATTTGAAGCCAGCATTAATGAGGAGTCCTTACCTGTGTGTGTTAACAATAGCCAAGTGGAGCACTTGGACTTCTACCTTCATCTGTCAATAAAGAAAAAATAACCCCATTCCTCTGCCAAAGTGTTGTCAGAGGACACCAGCAAAAACAGAAGGTTTAAATAAGATTGAGTGTCATAACATAACAAAATATTCAGGTACAACTGAAAGTTATATATCATACCAAGAACCAGGAAAATCTCAAAATAAATAAATAAAGACAATCAAGACAATAACACTGAAATGACAGAGATGTTAGAATTATCTGATAGCAATTTTAAAGCAACCATTACAAAATTTCTTCAACAAGCAACTATAAACATGCTTGAAACAAATGAGAAAATAGTCTCAGCAAAATATAGAAACTTGACAAATGAATAGATAACATAAAACAGAAACATAATGGAAGTAAAGATTTCATGACAGACACCAAAAGCAGTAACAACAAAAGCAAAAATTGACAATGGGATCTAATTAAACTTAAGGGCTTCTGCATAGAGAAAAACTGTGAACAGAGTAAACAGACAAACCTATAGAATGGGAGAAAATATTTGTAAATTGTGCATCTGAGAAAGGTCTACTATCCAGCATCCTTAAGGAACTTAAACAAATTTACAGTTAAAAAAAACCCAATAGAAAGGACATAAACAGACACTTTTCAAAAGAAGACATACAAGACATACATGAGGCCAACAAGCATATGAAAAAAAGCTCAAACTCACTGATTACTAGAGAAATGCAAATTAAAACCATGATGAGATACCATCTACACCAGTCAGAATAATGATTACTAAAAAAAATAACAAATGCTGGTTAGGTTGTAGAGAAAAGCAAACAGTAATACACTGCTGATGAGAGTGTAAATTGGTTCAATCACTGTGAAAACCAGTATGGTGACTCCTCAAATGTCTAAAATCAGAAACACCATTTGACCCAGCAATCTCATTACTGGGTATATATCCAAAGAACTATATATTAGTCTACCATAAAGACACATGCACACAAATTTTCATTATAACACTGTTCACAATAGCAAAGACATAGAATCAACCTAACTGCCATCAGGACAAATTGGATTAAGAAAATATGGTATATATATACCATGGAATCTAACTATGCAGCCATTAAAGAACAAGATCAGGTCCTGTGATATAGATGGAGCTGGAGGCCACTATTTTTAACAAACTAAAGCAGGAACATAAAACCACATAGTGTGTATTCTCATGTATAGTGGGAGCTATATGATGAGAACACTTGGACACAAAAAGGGGAACAACAACACTGGAGTCTACCTGAGAATGGAGTGTGAGAAGAGAGAGAAGATGAGAGAAAATAACTATTGGCTACCAGGCTTAGTGCCTGGGTGATTAAATAGTTTGTATAACAATTCCTGTGACATGAATTTGCCTATACAATAAACCTGCATATATAGCCCTGAATCTAAAATAAAAGTTTTCTGTAAAAGATTTTTTTCTACTACCTCTCCTTGGATTTATAGAAACATGCTGAGGTTTTCTTTTTTTCCCTGAAATCTTTTAGAAGCATTAAAATTGAGAAGGAATTCAACTTTAGAAAGAAATCTTGCAGCAGAGAGGAAGCCATGGCATTATTTCAGATTTAAAAAATGGTTTTAAAATGAGATAGTGTGGTAGGTAAAGGATGCCCACGAATTCTCTCATAAATAGGCAGAATCTGTTTTCCCAGACCTTCAATATATGAGCTGGATTCTTTTTTTTTTTTTTTTTTTTTTTTTTTTGAGATGGAGTTTCGCTCTTGTTACCCAGGCTGGAGTGCAATGGCGCGATCTCGGCTCACCACAACCTCCGCCTCCTGGGTTCAGGCAATTCTCCTGCCTCAGCCTCCCGAGTGGCTGGGATTACAGGCACGCGCCACCGTGCCCAGCTAATTTTTTGTATTTTTAGTAGAGACGGGATTTCACCTTGTTGACCAGGATGGTCTCGATCTCTTGACCTCGTGATCCACCCGCCTCGGCCTCCCAAAGTGCTGGGATTACAGGCGTGAGCCACCGCGCCCGGCCATGAGCTGGATTCTTATCTTTTCTAGGCTCCTTGATGCTCCTATTTATATTTTTACTTACATTACAATTTCTCATTATATTATTTCATACTTTTTCTTATAATAATTGTTTCTGTCAATTAATAAATGACTGATTAATTGAAAACAGAGACAAAAAAATAATCAATTTAATTATTCAGGGTTGCCCTGACCCTGTATTTCTTTTAGGATTGCACTTTTGGTTTCTAACTTTGAAATCTTCATGTATAAAAAAGCCACAATATTAGAGCAAGTATTTTAATTTTTAGTATCTCGTTCAGTTTTAATTTCATTATGTTGACATACCTTGGGATAATATGAAAGCTGTAATTATTTATCTAGGTGACACATCGAGTGACCCCAAGTGTTGAATGAAGCCAGCTGATGTTCTGCAGAACAGATGCCCCAGCCGAGTGATACCCACAGTGCCAACCCACAAAATCATTAAAAAGTAAATTCTTATTCTTTTAAGCCACTGAGTTTGGCAGTGGCCTGTTTGTCAATGACAGGCAATCATAGAAGCGCATCATCATTACAGCCTTTATGAAGGAATAATTTATATAAAAAGCAAAAATAAAATCTGCTATTAAAAGGCAATTTGATGATTTATTAATGATGAAGTTTCCTCTTTCCTTAGTAAATTTGAATTGTGACAGAAACTCAGCTGTGCAATGAATTATACATGATGCAAACACACTGCATTTACATATATACTATTTTATAGCCATTAAATAATACTCGTAAAAATAATTTGTAGTGATGATAAATTATCCCATTATCTATGTAGAGAATATAAAAAGGGATTGCATTTTTACAAATGGCATATACTAAATAAAAAGTTAAAATTAGGCCGGGCACAGTGGCTCACGCCTATAATCCCAGCACTTTGGGAGGCCGAGGCGGGTGGATCACGAGGTCAAGAGATCGAGACCATCCTGGTCAACATGGTGAAACCCCGTCTCTACTAAAAATACAAAAAATTAGCTGGGCACGGTGGCGCGTGCCTGTAATCCCAGCTACTTGGGAGGCTGAGGCAGGAGAATTGCTTGAACCCAGGAGGCAGAGGTTGCCGTGATCCGAGATCGTGCCATTGCACTCCAGCCTGGGTAACAAGAGCGAAACTCCATCTCAAAAAAAAAAAAAAAAAAAAGTTACAATTAGTACTTCTATCACGTGCTTAGATTTTTCTCCATAAATATGCATTTCATCAAACAACTTTAATAGAACTAAATATTTTTACAAATTCATATATCAGAAACCTTCAGCCACAATTGCCTCTTGCACCATCTAGCTACGTTTCTCAAAATAAAAATCACAATTTCATTAAAAACAATATAATCTGGAAACTTTTTATAAACAATCACAGATTTCATAGTATCCCAAGGTACATCCACACAATGAAATTAAGATAGAACCAGATATTAAAAAATAAAATAGTGACTCTAATATTATGGCTTGTCTATACATGAAGGGTTCATGGATAGAAACCAAAAGTGTAATTCCAAACAAATACAGGGTCAACATAACCCTGAAGAATCGAATTGATTACATTTCTTTGTCTCTGTTTCCAATTAACCAGTCATTTATTAATTGACAGAAATTATTATAAGAAAAAGTATGAAATAGTATAAGGAGAAATAATAAGTAAATATATAAAGAGAAGTATCCACAAGCCTAGAAAAAATAATAATCAAGTGTAATGTATAAAACCTAAAGATCAATTTAAAACAGTAGGGTAGACAATGTACTATTTGTGAGTCTATTCTGGACTCTAAATTCCACCTGTAACTATACAAAGAGAGAAGGAAGCACTGGTAAGAGGCAAACGGGAGAAAGCAAAAAGGAGTGAACAGAGAATGGTGAAGAATACAGTTAAGGAAAGAAATTCTCTGATTGCTGCTGATTACCAATACGGTAAATTAATTAGTTCCCCTGGGACATTGATTTTGACCCAGAAATGGGACATGTGAATAGAAGAAAAAAAAAAAAGGCTGACAAAGATTTTTAAAGTATAAGAAACCAAGAGAGGTTCTTCCCAGTAACCTGGACAATTCTCAGAGATCACAGGGTGCCAAAGACCAGTTAAGTTCCCACTTATTCAAGAGAGACTCTGCTTAACACATATGGCCTTCAATGGCAACACGAGAAAACTTTTAACTAAAAATTGGGGAAAAATTATCCCTAGAGTATAGACCTCACTGGGCCCAACTTAAAATAGTTTAAAAATAAGCCATGAAAAGTTCAACCTGATCTGCAAGTTATGTAACATTCAACCAGAGGAAAAAGTCCAATACTCTTTACATTACTACAATATCAACCAACACATAACAATGCAAAATTCATAATATAGAATTCCACAAAAATTACAAAATTGCAAAAGTTATAGGAAAAAATTACAAAAATTATAGGAAAAAATTACAAAATTACAAAAATTATAGGAAAATGTAACTCATAGCCCAAAAGATAGCAGATGATAAAGAATCAGAAATGATACGTTAAATAATTAGTAAAGATGGTATTAAATTAGTTAATATAATGCTTAATAAGTTAAAAGATATAAAGGGCAAAGTGAGCATAATAAAATGATAACATATAAAGAGGAAAAAATCAGAAATTAAAAATTTACGGCTTAGACACTGTAAAAGCAAAACACAGTGAATCTTAAGAGCTAACAACTGAAACTTTTCCACATGAAGAACAAAGAGTAATAAAATAATTTAAAAAAAAGCACCTCAGTGTCACAGGGCTCAAAGTAAGGCTGATTAAGCAATAAGTAATCAGAGTTTTAAATGGAGATAAAAGAGAAGGAGGACAGAAGATATAACTGAAGATAACATAACATTACATTTTATAATTTCTGAGAGTTATAAACACAAAGTACAAAGTTCAGTGAACTCAAAGTGGATCAAACACAAAGGAAAATACATCAAAATACAGCACAATAAAATTTCTGGGCTAGAGTTATAAAGAGAACACCTTAATAATAATGAGAAAGGAAAACAAAATCTTATACATAATGATACAGATAAGCATGACCTCTGTAATCACATAAAAATTTAGACAAGATCAAAGAAATTAAATGCATCTTTAAAGTGATGAGAAAAAAAAAGTATTTTACATATTTTGCTCACCTGGAATCCTTTACTCAAAAAATATTTTTAAAATGCAGGGAAAATAAGAAATTTTCAGAAAAATAAAAGTTAGATATCTGGTGACCAATGCTATCAACCAATTTAATTCAAATGACATTAAGATTACACTCTACCCAACAGCAGAACAGTGATAGACAGTATGTTACAACATGAAATCAATCTCAATGAATTTAAATGAAATGAAATTATGAAGTTTGCTCTCTGACCATTACATTTTTAATTAGAAATAAGAAAGATTGGGAATACTTTCAAATATGTACCAATTAGAGAGATTTCTAAATCATTATTAATCTTCAAAATAAATTTCTGTAAGCAGAAATCAATGGCAAAGATAGAAAAGTATTTCAATGGATAAGTTTTTATTTTTTTGAAAAAATGGTGCTGAAGTAATTAGATACCCATATATAATAATAAAAGAATATTTATCTCACAACATACACAAAAATGAATTTGAATTGGTCACAGATCTAAAAAAATTCTTCAACTGTAAAATTGAAAGAAAACATAAAAGACTATAACCATGGAGTAGGCAAAGACTAAAATACACTCAAACAATGAATATCAATCCAATAATGTATAAAATGGAAATTATCAAAATTAAAAATTCTATTTAAGATATACCATTAAAAATAAAAAAGGAAAAACACAGAATGAGCATAAATATACCTAATATTATGGTTTTTCAACTGTCTTTCACCCACTGATTTCTTATTCTTCAATGAGAAAATAGTCCATGTACGTGCAACATTCAATCAGACCTTTTAATGAACAATCACCATGACATATATATGGCAAATTATCTTATCCAGAATATATATATAAAAAAAAATCTTTAATAGGAACAGAAGGAACCTAACTTTAAAACAAAGTATTTGAACAGACACTTCACAAAAATAGATCATATACAAATGCCCAAGAAGTGTTTGAAGCTCTACTCAGTGGTCCCTGTTACTGGTTGAAAGTGTCCAGGTTCTTGGAGTATTTAACAAATAATTGGACAAAATGCACATACAAAGCAAAGAATGAAGCAAAAAAAGCAGAGATGAATTGAAAACAATAGTACACTTCACAGTGTGAGAGCAGGCCCCAGCAAAGGGGCTCAAGAGTCTTGTTAGATAATTTTCTGGGGTTTAAATATCCTCTAGATGTTTCCATTGGTTACTTGTACGCCATATGTCAATGAAGAGGATGAAGTAAAGTTACAAAGTCATTTAGTCAGTGTATGCCCTACGTAAACAAAGAGGATACTTCCTGTCATAGCTGAAGTGTTTTCATTTAATTTAGTTCTAGGAAGTACTTAGGTTCCCTGCCTCCAGGGCCTATTCTTCTGCCTCAGTCCCCAACCTTTTGGCACCAGGGACCCATTTTATGGAAGATTTTTTCACAGACCAGAGCAGGTAGAGGGGTTGGTTTCAAGATGAAACTGTTTCACCTCAGATCATTCGGCATTAGATTCTCCTGAGTATGCAACATAGATCCCTGGCATTCGGGCAATTTATAATAAGGTTCGCACCCCTATGTGAATCTAATGGCACAGCTTACTGGCCTGCTGCTCTCCTCTTGCTGTGAGGCACAGTTCCTAAGGGGCCAGGGACCCCAGCTAGTCCATGGCCTAGAGTTGGGTTCTCCTGCGCTACATCATTAGCCATCAGAAAAATGCAACTTAATACCAACATAGACAAAATGCTAAGCCTCCATTAGAATGGCTAAAATAAGAAGACTGATGATAAGCATTGTTGAAAATGTGGAGCAACTAGGATATCCATATAATTATCTTCTAGCCTTCTTCATTTACACATGGATTTAATTGCCCCAGATTTTACCTGATAGACTTTCTAAGTGTAAACATTTGGCAAAGACTAATTTGAATAATGGGGCTAGAAGACAAAAGCTCATGAAAGAAACTTATCTGTCTAAAGTAGGCAACTGGTCCAAGTCTAGTCTAATTCACGGTGGCTAATAAGGACAAGGACACATAATCCAGGGCACACTCTATAGGACAGGAAAAGCAGATTGTCACTAATATGTAGGCTTAGGAGGCAGCTTGGCATGCATTTTACCTATAATGATAAAGATTTCAGAGTTCCTATAAGGATTAAATAGATAACTGCAAACTCATTCAGAAGAATTTTGGAACAGATATTCAATAAATATTAGTTTACATATTTTTTTCTTCTCTTTATTTTGCTTCTTTTCTTCTCTTTCTAGCACTCTTCATACCCCTCTTTATCCCTCCTTCCTGATATCATTCTTTACTCATTTCCTTTTTTAATCATTTCCCAATTTCCTCTTTTCATTTTTGTTTCTTCCTTTCTGCCTCCTTTCTTGTCTGATAGCCTTTCCAAGGAGGTTGTTACACGTAAGGAAGAATTAAATCACAGAGACTTAATTCAAAGAGCTGAATTTTTAACCATATATTCAGAAGTTTAAATTGAATGATGCTAATAGCCCAGTGAGATGATCACATTACACACATCATTTTAAAGATGGGCAAAGGGTTGAACTCAAGGTCCAGCAGAGCCCCCAAGATGACTGACTTTACCCTTTCAACCCTGTTTTCACCAGCTGATTTCTTATCCTTCAGTGAGAAAACAGTTAATCCATGTATGTCCAAGACCTCTTAATAAATAATCACTATAGCCCTCAATCACAATTTATAGCAGAATATCTACTAACTACAAATACATATTGGAGAGAACAGGGTGGGATGACAAATTTTATGCTTTATAAAATTTCTAATCTATTGCTACTTGAATCAAATCCTCTAATACTTTTACACTTCTGTTTTCTCTCCCTTGGCTTGTGGGGTTCTTTATAGTGAGTGTTACTGGCTCCAACTTCAGCTATCCATTCCAAACACTATATTCTCATCCCTTTATTTTTACAGCTAAGATTTTTGCACACTATACAATGATAATTTTTAAGCTTCCTAAATTTCAATATACATCTATACAATACCACACCATTATACTTTTTCTTCATCATTCTACCTTATATTGCAATATATGTGGTGTATTCTAAAGCAAAAAATATCTCAAGTACATGCACCCCAAATATATGACCAAACAAATTAACATACACAATACATAGCCAACAATAGAAAAAGTTCATGCTTGATAAAATATTACCTATGAAAGAATGCCACAGAATGAACCATCCTAAGCATATTTTCTATATTCTATTGCTTTCCTATGAAAATCAGGGAAAACATTATTTCAAAACTGGGAAACATGCCAGTAGGATTAGAGTGTCTGAAGAAGGCATGGCAAAATCATATTGGCAAACATCTCTGCTTTTGCCCATGAAACTGATTTATAAGCAGAGACACTTACTATATTTGAATACGAATTTATTTGGTACATAAAAAGTGTTTTAAAAATATTATTTATACTTTCTATGAAACTGAGACTGCCATATAGCCTATGTTATTTTCAGGACATTTTCAAATCTTCTGTGCTTAATTACTTTCAAAAAGGATCTATGCGGGCATAATGGAATATATTCTGAGTTTTCCTTTTAATTCTTATATATTATATTATTTAAATGTAAGGCTGAAAAAATTAAATTTAAAAAATGGTATATTGATATTCAGAGTACAGAATTTTCTCTGATCTCTTGTGTCCCCTCTGCACTTAGAAGTGATGCTCCACAACCATGAGAAAGAGAAGGAATAATGGAGCCAGTATTGAAAGAACCCATATAATTTTGCTCTTCTGTCGATGCAATACTTTTCAACTATATAATGAAAACTTTTTCCCCCTCCCAGTTCTCCCCCAACAGATCTTTCTCCCTGCTGTTCCCCAGATTCCTCAGTTTGATGTTTCAGAAAAATATTTTTTTCTGATTTCAGGGAAAAAAAAAAAAGACTTAAATAATTGTCCCAGATTTCCTACTTAGAAGCTCTGTACCTCTGAGCCTTGGTTTCCTAACCTACAAAATGGTGAAAATATCACAATCAGTTATCATGAAGAATAAAGTATCATGTCAGAGTTCTTTGTAAAACTTATGTGAACAAATGTAAGATACTAACTTTTCATACCCTATCTGTATTTCATCTTCATTATTCTATCAACTTACCGAGGTTATGTTATTCCTCCTTTATTAGGTTCTTTATTTCTGTTTTTTCTTATTCACTGAGCTTCCTTTTTGACTCACACTAGCAAATAAAATAACAATGTGGAATCATTAAGAATTTTAAATGTTTAACTGTAAATCACTAAATAAATATAAAGTATGCATGATTGATATTCACTATTCATTTTCCTTTTAACTTACACTATTAATAAAGTTCAAAAGGACATAAACTTTTTATTGTAAATCATCTTAAATAGAATATTCAACAGAATGAACTACTTTTTTGTCTGTATATGCCTTAGTTCTTTGTTTGACCGGAAACCATTCTCATTACTAATGGTCAAAGATGCCATTTGAATGAGATTAAGACACAGAAAGTCGTAATTAAAGAGAATGTCTTACTTATGATGATTTTATAGCAGTATAATCTATAATTGAGAATTGTATATGCAAACTGAAATACTTGAACCAAAGATGATAGCTCAAAAAAAACATGGTTTTCAAAGAGAATCTTCAAATTTTATACCAATTTTTAAATTTAAATGTTATTTTGCAAAAAGTAATAGGAAAAATGTTTACCTTATATAAGTAGAAAATCAAGACATAGTGTTCTATATTATAATTACAGTCAGGGTTCTCTAGAGGGACAGGACTAACAGGACAGATTAATATATGAAGGGATCTTATTAAGGATTATTGACTCACAGGATCCCAAGGTGAAGTCCCACAATAGGCTGTCTGTCAGCTAAGGAGCCAGAAAAGTCGGAAAGCCTGTCCAAGTTCCAAAACCTCAAAAGCAAGGAAGCAGACAGTGCAGCCTTCAGTCTGTGGCCAAAGGCCTGAGAGACCCAAAGCACTAGTGTAAGTCTGGGAGCCCAAAAGCTAAAGAACCTGGAGTCTGCTGTTCGAGGGCAAGAAGCATCCAGCACAGGAGAAAGATGACATCTGGAAGACTCTGCCAGTCTAGTCCTTCCACATTCTTCTGCCTGCTTTTTAACCTAGTCACACTGGCAGTTGATTAGATGGTGCCCACTCAGATTGAGGGTGGGTCTGCCTTTCCCAGTCTGCTGACTCAAATTTTAATCTCCTTTGGCAACACCCTCACAGAAACACCCAGGAACAATACTTTGTATCCTTCAATACAATCAAATTGACACTCAATATTAACCATAACACAGCAATATAAAATTTTTTAAAAATACTATCTCTTCCTATTTCCTAAAGTTTCTTGATGAAAAATTTCTTACATTTTCTGAGTCACGTATCTGATCATCCACAATTATCAAAACATGTTCACATACAAATCAGTTTATGTTCTGTGACTGTATTGGACATACACATATTGTTGTTAATTGAGAATTTTTTTATTTGGGTTTTAAGTATTCATTCAGTAACACTCGCAGGAAATGTCATCTACGGTATACCTATCTGGCATTCCCTGCCTTAAAGGATAACATTTAAAAAGAATATGAAGTAGGAAGGAATACAATCATTCATAGTGTTTTAGTGGTAACAACAGAATACGACATATTGTCCCAGGACACTTCTATATAGTATTATGACCCATCTTTTATTCTGAATTGCAAAACAAAAACGGTATAAACCCCCAAATAAATTATTCTTATAGATCTTATTCTCTGTGAATACTATGACTACTTTCTCTGCAAATATTACTTCTTTAGTAAAGTTATATATAAACATACATATTTTGCAAATAATGTTATTAGATCTCAAGTTAGGCATTGGTTAATACATTCAAATTAATTCCTCTAAAAAATGGTATTCCAGTATGTCTTTACTGATGAAGAAAAAAGATTTCTTCATTGAAAAAAACCAGTTCAGTCAAGTTTAACTTACTTTCTTGATTGAAAACAAGAACCCACTTAATGGGAACAATTGAGAGATCAGCATCAAAGCACTTCACACTTAAAAGATATCATATTCTCTATGTATAGCTCTTCTTTTAATCTCTTTACAAAACTGAATATAATTTGAAAGAAGGCTAAATATTCCCATATGGTTTCAAAGAGAGTAGACAAAGAGTCTGGGAAACACAAATGTCTTCTTTCCAATTTATTCTGACCCTGCTCTGCTTACATCTCTGTTAGCACAAAGATATGTATGAAACAATATACATATCCAACAGGCATGTGATATACATTTTGGCATTAAAAGTGGAGCTGGCTGGACACAGTGTTTCACGCCTCTAATCCCAGCAATTCGGGAGGCCAAAGCAGAAAGATAGCTTGAGACCAGGAGTTCAAGATCATCCCAGGCAATATAGGGAGACACTGCCTCTACAAAAATTAAAAATAAAAAAAACAGCTGGGTGTGATGGCACACATCTGTAGCCCTAGCTACTCGAGAGGTTGAGGTGGAAGCTTCCCTTGTGCCTAGGAGTTTGAAGTCACAGTGAGCCATGATCATGCCACACGGCACTTCAGCCTGGGTGACAAAGCAAGACTCAGATTCTTTAAATAATCTTTAAAAAGCTTTATAAATCATTAATTAGAATCAACAAAACATCAAACAAAATATATTCTATCTTCACTCTGGCTTTCATGTTGTATTTTCTTTCTTCTTTCTAGTGATTCTTTTTAGATATATCCATATAGGAAAGGTACAAATAACTCTTATCTTTTATATTTATATTTCTATACAGCCAACAGTTTGAAAAAGAAATGTCATTTTTAGCAGCCTCTAAATAATATTTGCTGACTCATCACATCACATCACAGTGATATTCTTTAAACTAAGTATCCAGAAAATGCTAACTTTCAAAACATTATGGCATTGTTCATATAACATTTTAAGGAAACTTCAGTAGTTTTAAAATATTCATTTTAAATATAAAATGTTCATTTTTTTAATTTAACAAGAAAACTAAGATGTTGTTGGTTTTATATGACTTAGACCTCATATTTTCCTTTTTACTCTAATAATCTGATGTTGAAATATGTAAAAACAACATAGTCACTAATGCTAATAAGTAGTTTTCTAGAACTGGTGACAAATAACAGAGCAAAGAAAGATTGCAAATTGTATTCAGGTACCCTTTTAATTTTGAATTTTTATAGAGCAACTTCAGAGAAGAGCTCGATGTACTTATTAGGTTTTAAATTTTCAGAAAAGAAAATGACCAACTCACTCCCTGTGATGGTTAATATTGAGCATCAACTTGACTGGATTGAAGAATGCAAAGTATTGTTCCTGTGTCTGTGAGGGAGTTGCCAAAGGAGATTAAGATTTAATTCAGTGGACAGAGAAAGGCAGACCCACCCTCAATCTGGGTGGACACCATCTAATCAGCCGCCAGTGCAGCCAAAATAATGCAGACAGAAAAAGGTGGAATGAGCAGACTTGCTGAGTCTTCCAGCTTTTATTTTTCTCCCGTGCTGTATGGTTCTTACCCTTGAACATCAATCTCCAAGTTCTTCAGCTTTTGGACTTCGGACTACATCAGTGGTTTGACTGGGGCTCTTGAGCCTTCAATCACAGGCTGAAGGCTGCACTGTTGGCTTCCCTGCCTTTGAGGTTTGGGAACTTGGATTGGTTTCCTTGCTTCTCAGCTTGCACATGGCCTACTGTGGAACTTTACCTGTGCTTATGTGAGTCAATGTTCCTTAATAAACTCCCCTTTATATATACAACTATTGTATTAATTAATCTGTACCTCTGGGAACCCTAATACACTCCCACCTCCTTAAGTATAAATAGTTGTCATACAATAATGCTTTTCAAGATGTAACATCCTATTGTGTTTTTTTAGGAAAAAGTACCATCTTCTGACTCATAGGGTGAACTCCTAAAAGGTAGCATTTCTTTATTGTTCAGAAACTTTAGAGCTATATACTTAGTTTTATTAATTATAGTCACTGCATTATTAGACTTAAGGGTACATAAAAGTTTATATATATATATTATGTATATATAATATATATATAAAAGCATCCATAATAGTCAATTCTTTTAGAAATATTAATGATTTTTAAATAACATAAAAACATAGAAATTGGACATTTTAGTAGAATAAATGAGGAAAGCTGGTAGAGAAAATTTTGGTACTGCACCTTTTCATGCATACATTTCATGAAGTTACTATAAGCTTTCAAGCATTTTTTTCTTCTATAATTAGTGTCTGCTGCTTGAAGAAGGATGTGTATATATTGCCATCACTTGTTTATTTTAAAAGATGATAAAACTTGTCATGAGTTTCAATAATGATCATTAAAACTCACAAGGTATTTCAGTGGCAAGAAAACAGACCACTCTCTTCCTGTTACCAAACTGAGAAAAACTACATTAACAGAAAACTTCTGATGGCACAAGAGAACAAACTCTGTAACCCTTGTGCAGTAGTAAGCATATGCTACTCATGATTAGGGCACAAGTGCATTGTTTTATTTGATGCTCAGCTCCATCCCATGAGAAATGTTTATACTCCCCTTTGAAACAGAAAGACATTGAAGATCCTTAAGAGCAGGTAGGGGCTTTGCTTCAGTTATTTAGAAAGCAGGGGGAGAATAAAAATTCAAACCCAAACATAATATTGTATATTTGATTAAATAGCAATTATTTTATTTCCAGTCAGATAATCACTTTGTTCTTTCCTCTCCAACATCCATTAAATTTGAAGAAGTTTTGCCTTGCCTGGTGCATTTACAGTTAAAACTGATGGATTTAGTACAGATTGTCCAAGTCATTTTATCTTTACTTACAAAGAAAACCTACTGGATGATGGAATGATGCTTTGTAACACTAACAGTGCACTTCATTTGTAGTTATTAAACACCCAGCAGGCTCCTCACCACACTGACATTTGTTCCCCAGTCAAAGCTCCTGCATGACATGGCCCCACTGTGTAAGGTGCCATTTACTAAAAATGAGAATTTGGCTTGGATAATTAATAAATGCCTTGGTGCTCTCAAACAAATGTGTAATTCAATATGTGAGAAATAAAATGCAAAAGGCAAGGACAAACAACACAAGCTCTCTTGTGTAACATCTTAAAGTTTTGAAAGACTTAAGTGGACATCTGTCCTTGTCTTTGTCTCAAAAGAAAAAGCCACACAAGGAGCCACTGTGAAAAACCCTAATTGATGGTGAGATGGTACGAGTGTGGATTAGCATCCCATGGGACATAAGCTCCCCCAGTCACTAGATGGCAAATTATACAGTGATAAAATGCCTCTGACTTGTTGTGCGGCTTGACCTCTTTAAACTTCTCTTCTTACATCTGTGAAATGGATATAAAAAATTAATCAAGACTTTCCAAAGTGTAGCTGGCAGAGTAATGATGCGTAGGAGATTATTTTAAGAAATACACTTGATGAACTTTTTTAAAATTCCATAATTTTTAAATTTTAATGTAGATTAGGAAGAAAAGACAATTAGTTATACCATACCACTTATTTCAAGAAAAATATTTTTAAAGAGGAGGTTAAAGTAGAAATATTAGGTATGCATGAACTTAAAGAAGAAAATGTGATATGATAATAATACGGATAATCTACAGTTATGAAAAACCACTATATTTGTACTTTCTGGCATTTGGAAAACTTTCTGGAATAATAAAAGGTGGGGTTTTTTTGTTTGTTTCTTTTTGAGACAGGGTCTTGCTCTGTCGTCCAGGCTGGAGTGCAGTGGCGATCTCGGCTCACAGCAACCTCTGCCTCCTGGGTTCAAGCAATTTTCCTGCCTCAGTCTCCTGAGTAGCTAGGACTACTCGAACTCCTGATCTCAAGTGATGTGCTTTCCTCAGCCTCCCAATGTGCTGGGATTAAAGATGCAAGCCACTGAGCTCAGCCAGATAAAAGGTGCCGTTATTGCTGTTACGAAAGTTTGCTGTTGTTGCTGTTATTATTGGTAGTGTTGGAGTTGGAAGTAGCAATAGTAATACTTATAAAAATAGTAATAAAAATAGAAGTTGTAGGGATTTTTCCTTTTTCCTTCTTTCTTTTTTTTTTTTTAAGAAACAGAGAGAGTCTCAAGTTCTCTAGTGCAGTGGCATGATCATAGCTCACTGCAGCCTGGAATTACTGCACTCAAGTGATTCTCCTCCCTCTGCCTCCTGAACACCTGGGACCACAGGCGTGCACCATCATGCCCAGCTATTTTGTATGTTTTTTTATAGAGACAGAGGACTCATGGTATTGCTAGGCTGGTCTCAAAATCCTGGCAGTTCTCCTACCTGCTACTAGAATTGCTTACAGGCATGAGCCACTGCACTTGACTTTTTGTTTTGTTTTGTTTTCAGTTCTTTCTACCCACTTCTTCCTTGAAAAACAAAAATAATTCTATCTCTTAAGAAAAAAATTAAAAGGCTATATTTAAACATTAAATACCTTTACGTGTTTGATGACTATCATTGCCACCTTTATCTGCAACACTAAGTTAGGACTCCACAAATCTGCCACACTATACTGTCCAGGGAGTTCAAATGAATGGTTAATTCACAGAGCTAGTGTAACTCAATAGAAGGAATAAAATGTTAAATAACATGATTTATGGGTACAAACATTTTAGTCCCGAAGTTTTTTGTCATCATTTCATTTAATATTTATAATGAAAATGTAGAAAGACAATAATAATAATACGCCCATTTAACAAATGGGAAAGAAGAGACCTGTTACCATTAAATGCATGATCAAAATTCACACAACTTATTCTGGACAAATAATTTAAGAGAAAAAATGCTAGATTTTATTTTGAATAAAAATATAAATTTTTGAAAAAAATAATGGAATGAGAACAAATGGACACATGGAAGGGAGCATCACACCCCAAGAGAGGGAGAGTTGGGGTGTGGGGAGGTCGGGGAGGGATAATATAGGGAGAAATGCCAGATGTAGGTGACGGGGAGGATGGAGGCAGCAAACCACATTGTCATGTGTATACCTATGCAAAAGTCCTGTGTGATCTGCACCTGTACCCCAGAACCTAAAGTACAATAATAATAATAAAAATGGAAAGATTTTACTTTTTTTATAGTACAGTGCTTTTTTTTAATCATGTTTTAAGTTCTGGGAGATTTTACATTTTAATAGCAATTTTCCCTTTGAATTCAATTTCTTGAGATGCACAATAAAATTTTGTTTTGAAAACAAATGTCATACAATAGTGTGTGGTATACAGTTAGAGTCTGAAAATAATCTCTCAGGAGAAATAAAAAGAAGCAATTAGAATACTTACATTTTATACTTCACAAGATTACTGGAGAAAACATAAGCACACACTTGAAATTAAACTTATATTAAAAATACTAAGGATTATTTAATTGTTCTTTAATGAATTAAATTGCATAAAATATATTGCATCGGTGAGAAAATGGCTACTGTTTGATATTTTTCTCCTTTTCTATACTATTGCTATATAATTGTTATTCATATTAACTAATTCTGCCATTCTTTTATCTTAAACCTTCCCCATCTAAGGTGCAGGGATAGCTTAGTTGGTTTAGTTGAGAGTACAAAAGATTCATTCATGTATCTAAATACTCAATCTCCAGGAATAAGTAATGACTAGCATTGTTCTATGGTTTTGATCTGAGTGATAGCCCATTGCTTAATCTGATTAATTCCTCCAGGACCACCCTTAAACTTTCTGTCGAGATACATTCAAGGCAGGGTCCCAAATCTTTCTATATTTAAAGATTATCTAGTTTTATATATTTCATTATAGATAGATAGATAGATGATAGATAGATAGATAGATAGATAGATAGATAGATAGATAGATAGATAGATGACAGACAAACAGATTTTAAAAGTACTTAAGAATTTCATTACTTCATCTACACTGCAAACTGTTCGTCTTTTCTGATGATATCTTTAGGAAACTTTCTTCAGCACATAAAGCTGGAAGATCTCCCTTTTGAGAATAGAGTCTTGAATTTGAAGTCACCTTTTCCATTTTCAAAGTTTTAATGTCATTAAGTATTCAAAGAACCTTAAGCAGATGTCATCAATTCATCCTCCTTTAAAGAAGAGTCGAACTAAATTATTGAACATAAAATATTAACTTCAAAAGGACACATTTATAATAAAAACTACATTTTATTGTGTGACAGAAATGCACTATACACCATTCCAATAATTTTGTATGTGATAGTACAACAAATTAATGAAATTGGTACTCGACATTTTACAGATATACATTTTATAAATATGAAAAGTAGTACAATGTGGTTACATAATTTACTTAATATTGCAAAATTAGAAAAGTCTGGTTGGTAGAATAATTATAACCCAAAGACATGCACCTCCAGGTCCCTGAAACCTATGAATATATGTTACATATATGACAGAAGGGAATAAGGTTGCATATGGAAATGAGATGGGTTATAGAGAGATTACCCTGCATTATCCAGGTGGACCCAATATAATTACAGGGATATTTAAATAAAGGAGCAGAAAGCAGAAGAATAATCTGTGTCAGGATATGCTATGTGAGAAACCAGCCATTCCTAGCTTTGATGATGAAAAGTGGCCAAGGAGTGAAGGCAGCTCTAGAGGCTGAAAAAGGCACTGAAACAGATTCTCGTGTATAACCTCCAAGGGTTATGCAGCCTGGTAGGACCTTGATTTTGACCCAGTGGAACTTATGTCAGATATGTGACCTGCACGACTGAATGATAATAAATTCAAGTGTTTTCAGCAACTAAGATTGTGCTAATTTGATACAGCAGCAATAGAAAACTAACATACAAATAGGGACTTAATTAGTTAATTAATACATGTAATCTTTGTTGGTCAGATGCAGTGACTTATGCATGCAATCCCAGCACTTTGGGAGTCTGAGGCAGGTGTATTTCTTGAGTCGAGGAGTTTGAAGTCAGCCTGGGCAACATGGTGAAATGTCATCTCTACAAAACACACAGAAATTAGCCAGGTGTGGTGGTGTTTGTCTATAGCTTCAGCTACTTGGGAGGGTGAGGTAAGAGGATCACCTGAAAACAGGAGGTCGAGGCTGCAGTGAGCCGTGATCACAACACAGCACTCCAGCCTGAATGACAGAGCAAGGCCCTGTCTCAAAAATAAAAATTGTAATTTTTAAAAATCTTTGTCAAATTCTTGTTTTGTACTAGGCACTATTCTAGGTCTTTGGGAAACATAGTGAACATAACAAATATATTCTCAAGAAATTTACATTTTTTTTTGGATGGTGAATAGGGGAATTTGAAGTCAAATAGTCAGGTTTTAGAGGTCTATCCTATCTCTGATATTTCTGTTATCCTGTCTCTGAATAAATGTTGTAATAAGTGCTGCCCTAATTTAAAACTTACAAGTTGTATTTAAAAAGAAAGGTATTTTAAACAGGAGAAACTTATATCTTATTAAAACCCACTTACAATCCCCTAACAGTACACAATCATAACCTGTATTTAAACCTTCCTTTAATCTACTAATTTTTGTTTTGCTTTGATTCTACTGAAGCAAGTACCAGGGGTAAAAAGAAAGTAATTTAATAAATTATCTCTGGAATATATTTTAATATACATTTCTAATAAATGTACTTTATTCAAATATAGTATGTCATGGCATCTAAACCACTGATTTTATGAAGACATAACATCCTAGATTTTGAAAATAGAGAAGAAGTACATCGACCTTCTGATGAAACAAAAAAAGAATGCTGAGTTCATAGCTCAAATATCACGAAAATATTGAAACACATCTCGCTGATAAATTGTAAGAGATTATCATATTTTTAAGCATTAAAAAAGTGATAAAACTTTAACCTGCAACAGTTATCTGATATATCTTCCTCCTAGATATCTTGCAGACTTCATAGATCATGGGAATTCAGCTTTAACTACAACTAATTTTCTATGGATTTATCATTTTATTTTCATACAACGCTATTAAAATTTCTGTGTGTTGAAAAACTTACACATTCAATAATTGGAAATTTATGTTATGGAAGGAAAAGAAACTTTGATGGAAGACATGCTTGTGAAAAATAGTTATAACACAAGTCATAAACAATTATAACTGAGGCTTTTCTCTGAGTGCACGCAAGTTTAGAGTCATTTGAAAATAATTCAGTTCATTGTATTGAATTGTTAACCTTCAATTCAGTTTTTAGCTAAAACAGAAAAATGAAAAGAAAGAACAAAAGCAACTACAGATTTTCTTTTGACTGTATTTTTCCGTAGAGATCAATTGTTTAAAAAGGAGAAAAAAAATACATTTCCACAACAGTAGTAATCAAAATTAAAAGTGATAAACATAGTTTGTAAATGACATTTTAAATATGTCTAACTCTGTATGTAAACCTTTACGGTAATTTTCTTTTTAATTCCAATGAGGGTTTTATCCATTTTCTTTTCTTTTTTCTTTTTTTTTTCAATATGTCTTAATGAGCCCTTATAATTGATCCAACACTGTGAAGGATATTAGAGAAAAAAAAAGGTAGGGAAATATTCTCACTGTATATTTTGAGAGCTTAGTCTAGTACAGTGATTTTAAACAGTGTATATGGGAGGCACTTAGCAGTATCTGGAGAATTTGGCAGTATCTGGAGATATTTCTGCTTGTCACACTTTGGGGATAGGGAAGGTGCCATGAGCATGTACAAGTGGAAGCTAGGGATTACCATTCAAGGTGAGATTTGGGTGGGGACACAGAGACAGAGACAAACCATACTGCCTTCGAAAGTACACGTACGTATGTTGAGATAAAATTTTAATTAAGAATAAATCTTTTACTCTAAAACTTGTCAAGAAATAGGTATCAAGACCAGGAAAGGATCTGAGAACTTGTTCTACTTCCTCTTTTTTTTAACTTTTAAGTTCAGGCATACAAGTGAGTTTGTGTTACACAGGTAAACTTTTGTCACGGGAGTTTCTTGTACAGGTTATTTCACAACCCAAGTATTAAGCCTAGTACCCATTACTCATCTTTCTTGATCTTCCTCCAATGGGTCACAGTGTATGTTGTTTCCCTCTATGTGTCCATGTGTCCTCATCATTTAGCTACCACTTATAAGTGAGAACACACATTATTGGTTTTTTTGTTCCTATGTTAGCTTGCTAAGATTGGCCTCCAGCTCTATCTATGTCCCTGCAAAGGTCATAAAAATAATAAAGCATGATCTCATTTATTTTATGGCTGCATAGTATTCCATGGTGTATATGTAGCACATTTTCTTTATACAGTCTATCATTGGTGGACATTTAGTTTGATTTCATGTCTTTGATATTGTGAATAGTGCTGCATGCTAATAAATTTGGCTGTCACAGTTCCATGGATGACGGTAGAAAACATGAGACTCCTTGGCTAGAGATAAAGGACAGTTTGTTACTCACAAAAATAGCAGTAGACAGAGAATAAGCATTGTTCCACTGGTTCTCAGAGGTTTAGTTCACATAGGATGAGACAGAGAAGGCCAGATAATCTTCTTAAAGGTGGGTTGTGTTCCCTGTATTTAGAGAACCCAAATCTTTTATAATGAACAGTGAGTATGCTTGTACTTTGTGCCAGAAAAGACTATCTCTATCTTGAAAGACTGCTAGTAAATCTGCCCTTTGCTCCAGACATGTGCACTCTCTCCCCCAAGGCTGTTCACTATACAAACATCTTGGAACTTTAGTCTAGGACAAAGTACAATCATTACTTGGCTCACAAGATGTACAGAGACAAAAGAAACTTATAGACAATGTCTCTCAGAGGAGCAAGTCAACATATCATTAATCTATTCTGTTTCATAGATACAGTATTACCTCAGGGCAAAAATATAGTTGAATTTACTTTGCTATATATTTAATTTTATATCAGGGATTATTTGAGGTATTTGGAAAAATTCTAGCCAATAAATTATTAAATACCTAATATCAATGATATTCTATGAAAAATGTTGGAAATTTTGTTATTGATACAAGGAATACATTTAGCAATAAATTTCAAAACCTACATTTTGTTAGCTAAACTTCTTTTAAGAGATAAACAAATAAAACAGCATAAATAAGAAGAGTAAACAGTTCTCTCACTGAAACCCACTGCAAAATCTGAAATATTAGAATAAAGCAAGGAAATAGAAAACATTATTCAGACTTTCTTTATTTCTCAATTTTGTTCTCTATGGATATTAGTTTCATAGCATCATTCTTTTCTCATTCATAAGACACACTATCTCTGCTTTTCCATTGTATTGATCAGGTGGAAGGTGAACACCTCACAGTGTCCAGCTATAGCAACCCAAAGATAGACCTAAACTCTCTACGCATACAAAAAAAATCCAGATATTCACAGAAAAAAAATGATTAAGCCCCTTGTGAACTAATTGACCTCAAAGTTCTTAGAGATGTGGAATATGGTAAGATGTAGCTTACATCCTTCAAAATTAAATCCAAGGTGCCTTCTCAATAATTTTTTTGGTAGAGAAGAAGGGAAAAAAAAAGAGAGAAGAAGGGAAACTTTCAGAATCACAGGGTAAGCCAGAGCTAATAATTGCCTTCTTTATATTTCCATTGTCCCTGTTAGTAATAATTTCTTTTTTTTTTTTTTTTTTTTTTTTTTTGAGAATAGGAAGGAGAAAAAAGGAAGAGAAAGAGAGAGAGAGAATGGGGAGGAGGGAGAAGGAAAAGAAAGAGGGAGAGAGAATAGGAGTATTGCTTTCTTGCCCAGGCTAGAATGCAATTTAGTAATGGGTATTGAAAACCTCTTTTATACTGATAATTATACTTAATGATGTAATCAGGAAGGAGTAAGGGAAGAAGATAACAAACAAACAGCCAACCAATATTTAATTTAAACCTATGAAATGCTATGCGATTACTGAGGAGTGATTTACTTCCAATTGTATAGTCACCTTTGGAATAGGTGTGAGGTGGTAATGTATGTTTTGTGTATTTGAAGTGGAGAGTACTATAAATATTTATTAAGTTTACTTGTTCCGGGTCTGAGTTCAAGTTCTGAATATCCTTGTTAATTTTCTATCTCGTTGATCTATAGAATCGTTAACTCTTCTTGTTGCATTGATCCTTTTGCCATTATGTAATGTCATTCCTCGCCTCTTTTGATCTTTGTTGCTTTAAAGTCTACTTTATCAGAGGTGAGAATTGCATCTGCTGCTTTTTGTTTATTAGTTTATTTTTTACTCTCTGTTCAATTGGTAAATCTTCCTCCTTCTCTCTGAGTCTTTGTGTGTTGTTTCATGTAAGATGGGCCCGGATGCAGCATACCGATGGGTTTTGGCTTTTTATCCAATTAAAATATATGTAAGTTTAATACCAGCATTTGATGCTAGCTGGCTGTTTTGCCCATTAGTTGATGTGAATTTTTTATTGTGTTAAAGTTCTTTGCTTTTTGATATATTTTTGGAAAGGCTGATATTGGTTGTTCCTTTATATGTATAGTGCTTCTTTCAGAAGCTCTTGTAAAGCAGGCCTGGTGGTGGTGAACTCTCTAAGTACTTGTTTGTTCGCAAAAGATTTAATTTTTCCTTCGCACATAAAGCTTAGTTTGGCTGGATAGGAAATTCTGGGTTGAAAGTTCTTTTCTTTAAGGATGTTAAATATTGGTCCCCACTCTTTTCTGGCTTGTAGGGTTTCTGCTGAGAGATCTGCTGTAAGTCTGATAGGTTTCCCTTTATGGGTAACCTGACCTTTCTCTCTGGCTGCCCTTAGTATTTTCTCCTTCATTTCAGCCCTAATAAATCTGGCGATTATGTGCCTTGGGGTTGGTCTTCTTGAAGAATATCTTTGTGGTGTTCTCTGTATTACCTGGAGTTGAATATTACCCTGCCTTGCCAGGTTGGGAAAATTTTCCTGAATGATATCCTGAAGAGTATTTTCCAACTTGGATTCATTCTCTTCATCACATTCAGGTACACCTATCAAACGTAAATTAGGTCTTTTCACATAGTCCCATATTTCCTGGAGACTTTGCTCATTCCTTTTCATCCTTTTTTCTGCATTCTTGTCTTCTCGTTTCATTTCACTGAGCTGGTCCTCGACTTCTGATATCCTTCCTTCCGCTTGATCAATTCGACTGTTTAAACTTGTGCATGCTTCGCGAAGTTCTCGTGTTGTGTTTTTCAGCTCCATCAATTCACTTATATTCTTCTCTAAATTGTCCATTCTCATTAACATTTCGTTAAACCTTTTCTCAAGGTTCTTAGTTTCTTTGCATTGGGTTAAAATAAGTTCTTTTAATTCACAGAAGTTTCTTATCACCCACGTTTGGAAACCTGCTTCTGTTATTGGAATACCGGTGTAATCTATTAAGCCTTGTTCCGTTACTGATGAGGAATTGCAATCCCCTGTAGAGGGAGAGGCATTCTGATTTTGAGTATTCTCTACCTTTTTACGCTGGTTTCTTCCCTTCATTATATATTTGTCCGTCTGTCGTCTTTATAATTACCGACTTTCTAACTGGGTCTCTGACGTCCAACTTGTTGATTCCCTGCGCCGAAATCTGAGCAATCCACTGAGCCGGCCAAAAGAGCGGTATTAAGATTGATGGTGCTTTTCTGCCCGGGAATATCCGGACTCTGCACCAAGAACTGGCGTGCTAAGGCACCAGCAAAACCGCCACGCCGGCCACAAGAGTCGCCCTGGCGACCCGTGGAGCTCCTCCACTGGGAATCTCGTGGTCCGTGAGCAACTAATATTCGTCTGAAAGTGTGGCGTCCTTTCGTTCTTTGCGCTTTCACTGGGAGGTACATGCCCGAGCTGCTAATCATCAGCCATCTTGGATCTCTCTCTAGTAATAATTTCTTTACAATTTTGAATGTAGTAAGTAAAAATTGCCCTAATTAAAGAGGAAAAAATTAGTGATTTGCAGCTTTTCTATCCTAAGCTACATTCTTTGCCACAAAAGAATTCTGTTGCCATTCTAAGCAACGTAATATCATATGGCTTAAATACTCTGTGAGTCACTGAGTATCAATTAGTAAAAATACCATCTAAAATGTAAAAAGTATTTTTCAGTTTACAAAAATTTATTTTCATAATTGAAATAGTTTTGGTTTGTTTATTTGTTTTGGTCGGCCTGGGTGGTCAGTGATCAATTTGAGAATCTGAAAAAAAACTCACTCTACACATAAAAAGGTCTCATATGGTGCAATTTATTGAAGTACTAAAGTCTATTTATAGATTCCTTAGAATGACATCCAATCTAAGATGAGAAATCCCAATTTATATTGAAATTTAAGCCCTATAAAAATAACATTGTCTGTCCTATTTACTGCTGTATGCCTAGACACTAGCCATAATAATTATTATAGCTCATTTAATAGTTACTACATCCGTGTTATAAAAGATTATGATCATTCACATTTTATGTCTGAGAACACTAAGGCCGAGATAGATAAAGAAGATTAAATTGATTTCCTAACAAATTATTTACATGCATAGCTACTTAGGCATAAACCATTTTAGGTAAAAATTAAGATCACATGTTACTGATAGTCTATTATTGTTTATAGATAAAATTTTAGGCTATGAAATCAGTCTGTTCTTTATAATTCTCCAATACAGTAAGATCATGCCTGATCAACTCACTTGTATATTTCTTGGCATTATATTAAGAATAAAATGGCCCATAGTGAAACTGTAATATGGTAATAATCTATGCAGCCAGACTTAGAGAAGAGCATCCATTTCAATAATTATATTCGTAAACTCATGTTAAACATTTATGCTTGCAGTAATTATAGTTCTAGCTTTTCATATCCTCACAATATTAATAGACACTTTGATATATATATACACACACACACACACACACATATATATAAGTCATTACAAAGTGTCAATATTGTGAGGACATGAAAAGCTCAAACTACAATTACTGCAAACATAAATGCTTAGCATGAGTTTAGGAATATAATATATATTATATTATATTGTGTGTATATATATATACAATACACATATTGTATATACACACACACACACACACACACACACATACATATATATATGTATATCAATCATTACCATTTTACCAGCCATTTACTCAGTTAGTAATTAGTAACTCAATTAGTTACCATGGTAGTTGCTACCATGTTATCAGCCATTTACTCAATTAGTAAGCAAATATTTAACACAGTGGAAAAGTGGTGCTAGGCTCAGTACCATTGACATCAAATAACCTTATCAAAATTCCCTTTTGCACAAAAATATTTACTTTTTAGTCCACTTTTGCTATTAAACAAAATTACGTACACATTACGAACACTATCATATAATTCTAAAACAACAATTTCAAAATACATGAAGTTTGGCATACATGATTCCAATTTTTACCATTCTCCAAATTTAAAAAGAATTTGCTTAATTAATGAACTTTATAATATAATAGATGCTTACAGATAAACTTTGGGCCATATGATAATCTGTTGAATTTACATATGCATATATTATATTTGGGTACTTAATGGTCCCTTGTATATGTAATTTTGTCATTATTTGGCTTTTTGGGAATAGCAGTATAACACAATACCCTTGAAAGCCTTTACTTTAGTACTCTGTGTGTTTTTGTATACATACAGATATTCATTTATAATTTCTGCTCTCTCATTGTGACTTGTACTTAAATTCGTTCCTTTATTTTAACTCCTCAAGCATAAATGGAAAATGTTGTTGCTTTTAAGTTTAGTAATCTGCTCTGCAAAATACAGCCCTCACGTAAATTGGTCAGCTAGAGGAATAAAAGATGAAGTGAATTTGGATAAGTAGTGGACCTCAAAACATAGTTTTAATTTTTAATTTTATATCTCTGCTTTGCTTTTTAATTTCCTCTCATGTGATCATTATCATTGGTCCATTCAAAATCCTGATGATGTTTTGATTGCATTTGCTTAAGGATTAAGAATCTGTCTCACAGTTTAATAGGTTGTCTTGCAATTCAGTTGGAAAAACACTCAAGCAAAACTAATAGCCTAGCACACACACATACACATATGTGTATGAACACATACACATTCCAGTAGTTTGTTCAATCCTAGTAGATAGGATCCACCTGTCCACAAAAATATGTTTTCTTTATTGAGACATATACCACCCAATTAAAATATTATATTAAAGAATGCCTTATCTGTTATTAAATTGACTATAAAAATCAAACAAATATAGTTTTTACAAATGCAAAATTTAGGATAATTTTCTAGGATATATAAATGGAGCTCACTATGTGACAGGTTGACTTCTACACGCTTTTAGCCAGGTGAAGAGGCTCAGCTGGCAATTAAGGTGGATGGGGCAAAAAGGTCTGAGAAAGTCCAAAGAGCCAGTAACTAAAGAGAGAAAGGCATTTAAATTGAAAATAGAGAATGAACGAATATAAGCCTCTACAGATGAAACCATATATAAGAATCAGTGAGATTCTGAAATGTATTTTAAAATAGCAGCATTATTGAATAAGAAAGCACACATTTCTGGGAGTGAAGAAAAGCCATCGAAAGAAACTCAAGATGTGGCACAGACTTCAAGTAGGATACAAAGTGAATAGAGATTGGCAGTTGTAGGATTATACAGGCTTAGCAAGTCTTTTTGGATTTCAGAAGACCACATTTAATGTTACATAGAAAGGTAAAAAGTCTCTAATGAACCAGTCACTACCACATTTACCTTTTCACAGAAAGTTAAAAGTCACTAACAAACTATTCGCTAAGGCACAGCTGAGAAGTCAAATCCACTATGATGCCATCCTTGATTCTTCTAGGATTTATTAATTCAAGAGAAGTGAGTGGCAGGAATGGGCTATAAAATAGTCAAAATATAAAATATATATTTATAAATATGAAATATTTTATAAAATATAAAGTGTACAAGAGATAAAAACAAAGATGTTTTTTACCCTAATTCTCTTATTTCTCCAACATTATTCATTATATCAAATTATTCATTACATCATTTCTTCAACATTATTTCTTATTCTTATTTCTCCAAAATTATTCATATCAAATAATATAATTATACAGTTTTATATATTGTTCAATAATATTTTGTATATCAGCCTTCTCTTCACAAGTATATGGAGTTTTTTAATGAAGACTTCATTTTTTATTTATTAATTTGTCAAATTGAAAAGCTATCATAGGATGGGGTGCCTAGTAGGATTTCTCCGAATTTGGACTATTGCTGTGATTCTGAAACAGAAGAATCTGGGGAAAACGAAGTTAATATTAATAACTGAAGTATAATTTAGAATTATGCATCCCAGTCTAGAAAGTGAAAGACTCTTACATGCTAAACACTGTTTAGCCAAAATAATGGTAAATGGTGATATGGTTTGGTTGTGTCTCCACCCAAATCTCATCTTGAATTACAGCTCCCATAATCCCTATGTCTGGTGGGAGGGACCTGGTGGGAAGTAATTGCATCATTGGGGGTGGGTTATTCACTATCTCAATATCTCACAATAGTGAATAAGTCTCACAAGATCTGATGGTTTTATAACGGGCAGTTCCCCTGCACACACTCTCTTACCTGCTGCCATGTAAGATGTGCCCTTACTCCTCCTTCACCTTCCACAACAATTGTGAGCCATGTGGAACAGTGAGTCCATTAAACCTCTTTTTTCTTTATAAACCACCGAGTCTCAGGTATTTCTTCATAGCTATATGAAAATGGACTAACACAAATGGCAAGTTGTAGCAAACATAACCCTTGTCCAACCAAAGTTATGGTGATATAGAAATTTAGACAAGTAAATAAACAATTCTGATAAAATGTTGTGAAAATTACAATGAGGGAGGACAGGATACTGAGAAAGCACACAGGAGATACATCTACCATGGATTTAGAAGTAGGGGGTTGGCTCTGGATTGGTCTGAGAAAGCCATCTATTGGAAATGGTAGCTAAAATAAGACTGGAATGGTAAATAGGATCTAGGCAGACAAGTGAATGGAGTGTGTGTATGTATGTGTGTGTTTCTGTGTGGCTATATGGTATGTGTAGAAAAGTGGGGTTTGCACAGAGAATGTGCTAGGCAAAGGAAAGATTCTTGATGAAAGGAAATGAGAGAATAATGCATATTGATATATTCATTCAGTATAGCTGAGGTGAATAATGTGAGAAGAAGAATAGTAAGAGATGATGCAAGAGAGACTTCAGGAAAGACACTACAAGGCTTATTAGGTAATTAAAAATTTTGCTGTAAGAGTAATGGTATGTTATCAAAGAGTTTTTGGGTTTTTTTAATGCTTTCATTTCTGGGATACATGTGCAGAACATGCAGGTTTGTTACATAGGTATACATGTGCCATGGTAGTTTGCTGCACCCATCAAACAGTCACCTACATTAGGTATTTCTCCTGCTATCCCTCCCCTACCCCCGCAACCCCCGACAGGCCCCAGTGTGTGATGTTTTCCTCCCTGTGTCCATGTGTCCTCATTGTTCAATTTTCACTTGTGAGTGAGAACATGAAGTGGTTGGTTTTCTGTTCCTGTGTTAGTTTGCTGAGAATAATGGTTTCCAGATCAATCCATGTCCCTGCAAAGGACATGAACACATCCCTTTTTATGACTTCGTAGTGTTCCCTCGTGTATAGGTGCCACATTTTCTTTATCCAGTCTATCATTGATGGGCATTTGGGTTGGTTTCAACTACTTGCTATTGTGAATAGTGTTTCAATAAACACATGTGCATATGTCCTTATAGCAGAATAATTTAGAATTCTTTGGGTATAAAACCAGGAATGGGATTGCTGGGACAAATGGTATTTCTGGTTCTAGATCCTTGAGGAGACACCACAGAGTCTTTCACAATGGTTGAACTAATTTGATCTCCCACCAATAGTGTAAAAGGGTTCCTATTTCTCCACATCCTCTCCAGCATCTGTTGTTTCCTGAATTTTTAATAATTGCCATTCTAACTGCCACGAGATGGTATCTCAATGTGGTTTTGATTTGCATTTCTCTAATGACCAGTGATGACAAGTTTTTTTTCATACATTTGTTGGCCACATAAATGTCTTCTTTTGAGAAGTGTCTGTTCATATCCTTCACCCACTTTTTGATGGTATTGTTTGTTTGTTTCTTGTAAATTTGTTTAAGTTCCTTGTAATTCTGGATATTAGCCCTTTGTTAGATGGATAGATTGCAAAAATTTTCTCCCATTCTGTAGGTTGCTTATTCACTCTGATGATAGTTTTCTTTTGCTGTCCAGAAGCTCTTTAGTTTAGTTAGATCCCATTAGTTAATGTTGGCTTTTGTTGCCATTGCTTTTGGTGTTTTAGTCCTGAAGTCGAAGTCTTTGCCCATGCTTTTGTCCTGAATGGTATTGCCTAGGCTTTCTTCTAGGATTTTAGTGTTTTAGATCTTACATTTAAATCCTTAATCCATCCTGAGTTAATTTTTGTAAAAGGTGTAATGAAGGGGTCCAGTTTCAGCTTTCTGCATATAGCTAACCAGTTTTCCAAACACTATTTATGAAATAGAGAATCCTTTGCCCATTGATTGTTTTTGTCAGGTTTGTCAAAGATCTGATGGTTGTAGATGTGTGACATTGCTTCTGAGACCTCTGTTCTGTTCCATTGGTCTATATTTCTGTTTTTCATACCAGAATCATGCTGTTTTGGTTACTGTATACTTGTAGTATAGTTTGAAGTCAGGTAGCATGACACCTCCACCTTTCTTGTTTTTGCTTAGGATTGTCTTGGCTATATGAGCTCTTTTTTGGTTCCATATAAAATTTAAAGTAGTTTTCTCTAATTCTGTGAATAAAGCCAATAGTAGCTTGATGAGGATAGCATTGAATTTAAATTACTTTTCGCAGTATGGCTATTTTCGCGATATTGATTCTTCCTATCCATGACCATGGAATATTTTTCCATTTGCCTGTGTTTTCTCTTATTTCATTGAGCAGTTTTTTGTAGTTCTCCTTGAAGAGGTGCTTAAAACCCTTGTAAGATATATTCCTAGGTATTTTATTCTCTTTGTAGCAATTGTGAATGGGAGTTTATGCATGATTTGGCTCTCTGCCTATTATTTAGGAATGCTTGCAATCATGCAAGAGAAAGAAATAAAGCATATTCAAGTAGGAAGAGAGGAAGTCAAATTGTCTGTGTTTGCAGATAACATGATTGTATATTTAGAAAACTCTATCATCTCAACCCAAAATCTCCTTAAGCTGATAAGCAACTTTAGCAAAGTCTCAAGATACAAAATCAATATTTCAAGGACTTAAATGATGAAAGAGAAGATAATATTTGGGTCTTCAGAAATGGTCAGAAAGCTAACTTGAAAGTGAATGAAGAAAGAATAACATGTGTTTTCAGGTAACCCATTGGAAGAAAGAACTGGCATTTGGGTAGTAAGGCTGGCAAGAAATGCCAAGAGTCTGTAGTCGTTGCTATTCAATATGACAAAAGGAGTACAAGGAGAAGTCAAAAATTTAGCCACTTAGGAGAAAATACTTAACATTGTATATATAAAGCAAAGACAATAAGTGAGTTAAATTTTGAATTATTACTTTTAAATTCGTTTAAAACATTCAAGTGGAAAAGTCCTAAAGAGGATCAGGTACAAATCAGAAGATCTAAAGAAAGAAGGAAGTCTTTTTTTATGTGACATTTCAGAATCAGTATATGAAAAGTGCCTGAAGTAATGGGAGTACATAACATTACCCAGGAAAAGTACTTTGAATAAGATTAGAACATAAGAAAGATTCTTGACCTATTGCAGCATTTATAGTCTCCTTTAGACTATAATTCATCTGTCAAAGATTCACAAGAAGAAACAAAAAAGTGTGGTGTCATGAAACCATTGCAAGAGAGGGACCTGGCCAAAAGCGCCAAATCATCTAGAGGAAACAGGCACAATAGAGCTGAGATTTACCTCAGTTCTTATCAAAAAGCAGATAAATGATTAGAAGTAAAAGAACCTGAATAGGAAGTTCTTTTAAGTGGAAGAAATAGAGAAGATGGTAGCGAGAGAATCAAGCAGGATTGAATAAATGTGTTATGGTTATTATGTATGGTTTAAATTTGTTCATATTTCCTCTAATGCTGATGGGAATGTGCCTGAAATGGAGAATTATAAAATGTCAAAAAGATAAAGGGTGATTCAGAAAATCATGTCTCTAAGCACATGAGATGAGCTCTAAAGTGAAGCCTGAATTACATACTATATTGGGAGAAAGGACACTCTATATTACAAAACACAAAATAAATGACAACTTACATGTGTACACATAGGTAAATGTTGAGGCTTTGTGGTGAGAAGTTTTCAAATACACATTATTTATATTCCTCTGAGAAGAGAGATATAAGGGCATTTATCGAAAAGAAAGAAGAAGGGAGATTCTGTGAGTGGAAGAGATAAAGAGTTAAAATAGTCTTTGTGGGAATTTATGAAATATTAGCTGGAGGTCTGCAAAGAATCATAGCACAGCACAGAGAAGGTGGGCCAGGATGAATGGATAGAATATGAATCTTCACAGTTGGTTTGCTTTCTTTACTGGATCTTTCAGTGAGATGTAGACTGAGAGAAGACAACAGTTACACTTGGAGTTTGATCAAAAAGAAGTAAAGAAGAAAAGAAAAAACAACGTTGAAAACATTGGAACCAGTAATTAAATAAGGACACAATATAAATCTATTCATACTATAAAGTGTATTTAAAGCTTCTAATGTCATAAAAATTTACAGAGTTTTTGTGATAATTAAATAATGTAAGCTTGTTTCTTATCCAGTGTACTACTGGAAAGAAACAAGCATTCACAAGTATTCACAGAGTATGGTTTTCTTTATTTCTTTCATTAACAATATGTAGAAAATCTTCAGAGAATGATAGTGCATCTATGTTCTTGAAATTATGATAGAAAGTTAAAAAAACATAATTACCTTTAGAATGAATTTTGAACCTAATTGTTCTGAAATTGCATTACACAATACCCCTTTACACGCATTACATAATATGAACAGTCAGCATAGAGAGAGAGAGCTTCTTCCACTAAGCTAAATAAAGGACTGAGAAGTAAATAGTTGTATATAATGAGACTTAAGACTTTCCTTATCATTTTACAGTGAAAAATTGCTTGGATTTTGTAACAATGCTTTGTAAAATAATATACAATTAATTTCTCTTAAGGCTTTCAGAAAAATGAATTTTTCTGTGCTTAGATACAAATATGAAATTTCTACTAACAGGAAAGGGAAAAATAAACATCTGGGGCTGAAGTTTTCCCCATGGAAATAAAAAAAATTTGACTCCATAACGGAATGAAATTTCAACAGCATATACCTTTAGTTACTCTACTGGAAACATGCATTTATAAATTTTACATAACTAAGATGTTTTAATATGCTTGAGCTGTTCTCTTATGCTAATTTTACTGTCAATATTTTCCAGTTATCTTTACAGCATTACCTTATGTTAAACCACCGTTTTCATTACATGCATGGCATATGTTACAGAGTATTTTGAAAGCCTCTCAGCCTCTGAAGAGACTGAAAATTATTTGATCTCTTTTGGTCCGTGGAGATGTTTGATACCTTTCAGACATACAAACAGAATAAACTGCCAACGTGGTCAACACTTCCAAATCTATTTCTATAATAACTGCATTATAATGTATTATTATATAACTATGATTATCACTATCATAATTCCATAATGAGAAGACAGATATTCTCTTACTCAATTTAGAAGAGTCAGGTTGGATTCAAGATACTAGTGTCAACAGTGTGGTGAATATAGTAAATAAAAATGTGTTGTACATTTCAAAATTACCACAAGAAAACAAGAAATATTTAAGGTAAAATTGGTTAATTACTTTGATTTTATTATTCCATGCTGTAACTATGAATCATAACATCACTTTGTACTACATAAATACATACAATTTGTCAATTTATAATTTTTAAAATTTATAAAAAGATGCTAGTGTCAAAAGTTTAGAAGTCTATTCTGTTCACAAAACAAACCTAGATCTTATTTCTAAAATACAAAGCAAAAGTATAATTAACATGTATAATTATTATTTGTGTGCCATTTACTAACAGTATTTCATTCAAATTATTTTTTCAACCTATCTTCTTATTCTACAATCTTTTAGTCTATCGATTGTGGTTATGAGGCAAGCAAACACCAGATGGACATGGTTTATTTAAACCTAGTAAGGTTTTTCAGACACAATCCTTGGCTCAATTTATGTAGCTTATTGGAAATAAGGATAATAATGTATATTCCCTTATATCAAACATATACAGAAATTTTATATCCTACTTACTAACAACTGTAATTACACAAAAGTGGGAAATGAGCATTAACAATGCTAGAGTGCATGTGTCCATGTGTTCAGTTCAAGAACTTTACTTGAATGTTACATATTTATCCCACATACTATAAAATTCTTCATCATAATTCATTTAATAAGTTTACTCTGGGTTAAGACTGTTTCTATTGTATATTTGCTTGTTTATTTTTAACCACAGAAAACAATCTTATTTAGTAAGATTTTTTCCGCTAAAAATGTTAAAAAAAAAAAAATAGGTAAAAGAGGCCATACTTTGGGCTATATTCCTCCCTTGCATTATTTTTAAATCTTCCTTCTTATTGAATCCAGGCTTTCTACTGAAAAAATACATCCTACACACCATAGCCAGAGGGAACTAAGCAACTTGTCTAGCCATTCCATTTGTATTAGCTCTTCTCATACTGCTCTAAAGAACTATCTGAGACTGGGTAAGTTATGAAGAAAAGAGGTTCACTTGACACATAGTTCTGCAGACTATACAGGAAGCATGGCTTGGGAGGCCTCAGGAAACTTATCATGGCAGAAGGTGAAGAGTAAGTGAACACATCTTCACATGTCAGAGCAGGAGGAAGAGAGAGGGCAAAGGGGAAAGTGCTACACAATTTCAGACAACCAGATCTCATGAGAATTCATGCATTATCATGAGAATAGCAAGGGAGAAATCTGCCCCTATGATCCAATAACCTCCCACCAGGTCCTTCCCCCAACACTGAAGATCACAATTCAATATGACATTTTGGTGGGGACCCAGAGCCAAACCATATCACCATTCATCTATTCAAAACACTTTAAAGAAATATTAGCCATATGGTTGTGACTGTCCTGATCTCTAGTCATCAAAGAAATCTGTGCTATTTGCTAAAAAGTTTCTTCCATGTATCATTGGGATGCCTTTAGAGTCTATACGAAACAGACATTATAAGATAGACCCCGAATTATCATTCTCTAAATTTGATTAAAATATGTCTAACTATATTTTGATTCTATTAAAGGTATAATATATGAGGCTCTTTGCCTGGCAGTATTTTGAAAGCATTGCTTATTGTAAATTCTTAGTGTGTAGAATAAAACAATTATAACTATGTTATCTCAATGTCACAATTTATTTAATAGATTATATTACAAAGAGGCAATTCAAAACTTACAAGTAGCTATGTCTAAATATGGAAAAAGGTATGTCAAATCAGAAATAAAATTTTCTTCATCTATCCACTGAGATTCATCATTTATTCAGGCATTTAATTCTCAAGAAAAAGCTTTTCAATTTTATAGCTAGAAAGATTAATTGCAGATCATTCTCTACTGACCAAAAATTCCAATTATGCAAGTTCTTTGGGATCTATAAAAAACTATCTGTGGAATCTCATTTCTCTCTGGCTCCATTTTTATCCTTTTATCTGGGTAGATGACAGGTAATTGCTAAAATAGATAACTTCTATAAAGATCACAATATGCTTTTCAATTTTCACTGCAGTTAAAAATTTTTTCTTTCATCCTGAGGTCCTAGAGGGGATTCAAATCATTTACTTAGGCATTTATTTACTAGCTACTTAGAAAATATAATTATGTACTGAGAATATTAAACCTTATGTACACGAAAAAATACATCCAAGGTCTTAATTTTAATATCTACAGTTGCTACACCATAAGTAAGTGTCATATAAACAAAAAATTCAGTCTTTATTTACCTGTAAAGAACATAAAGGGGACTATCTTAAAACATGATTTTTATATCTACAGTTGGTTCACCAAATAGTATATATCCTTTTACTTAACCTGAAGAGACATCTGTCTTGAATATATAACTCACATACTATAGAACTAATTTCATTGCTAGATTTTCAGTTTCTTTGTTCATAAAGCTGAAAAGCAAACGATAAAATAGCTTATTTGGTTGAGTCATATATATATATATATATTTTTTTTTTTCACATATTAAACTTCCCCAAATCAACACTTACCTTACAGTCAATCTAAAAAGGAATTTTTACCAGCCATCAGGTATTAAATTGCTTAATTCCTTTAAAATGTCCACACTTAACTCACCTTTGAAGTACATATTTTGAGACAGAGTCTTGCTCTGTTGCCCAGGCTGAAGTGCAGTGGTGCAATCTTGGCTCATTGCAACCTCCGCCTCCAGCTTTAAGGCAATTCTCCTGCCTCAGCCTCCTGAGTAGCTGGGATTACAGGTGTCCACCACCATACCTGGCTAATTTTTGTATTTTTAATTAGAGATCAGCCTTCACCATGTTGGCCAGGCTGATCTTGAATTCCTGACCCCAAGTGATCTGCCCACCTTGGCCTCCCCAAGTGCTGGGATTACAGGCTTGAGCCACCACACCCAGATGTAATATTTCTATTCAAGAAAACTTTTCACACAGTCAGTACTGTCTTCTCAAAGCAGAATTTCTCCTTTGCTTCATTCCCTGTGCATTTCTGGCAGTTGGAGTGGAAGCACATAACCTGGGATCCCTCAATCAGGGAATTCCATGCTTTATACTTTTGGAATTGAGATACATAGAGAAGCAAGCTATATGAGAAAAGAAGTATACACAGTTTTGATCATTTTTGTATATGAGGTTTAAAATAGCATCCGTGCAGCCAGTAACAGTAACAGAGTTTGTGTCCAGTCTCCAGTATCAGTATTACATGTGTCATCTCCCCTAATTCACTAGTGTACAGCCTGGAGGTTTTCACTAGATCCATTCAGTTTCTGTAGCTCTCATGATTATGTAGCATGCACACATGGTTTTCAGGATCTCCTGTAGAGCCTGTTTGTTACTTAGCATTTTGTGATTAATTCTCCTCCTGGTTAAAAAAGGCTAACCTGGAACCTTGAATAATATATTTCTCACCAGATTGTCATCTTACTTATATTAGAGGAAACACATGTAATTGAATTTGGATCATTGATAAGCCCTTTAAAAATGACTTAAAATGATTATACTATGTAACCTTATAGGACACTTAGAAGATGCCATGTCTTATGGCATACACTGTAATAATTGGCAATGTAATTGTCACATAGTTCAGAATACTTACAGAATATCTAAGGCTCAGAGGTGTTTTTGTGAACAATTTATGGATTGAGAACTGTCATTCAAATTCTGAATATCTATGTGTCATAGCTGCTGGCTGCTTTGCAAAAGAAGTTGTTAAACATCTAATAACATTTAATCCAATTAGAAAAAACATTTTAAAGTAAGTCTAATCAGACAGAATTAAAAATTATACTACAGGCTGGGCACCGTGGCTCATGCCTTTAATCTCAGCACTTTGGGAGGCTGAGGTGGGCAGATCACAAGGTCAGAAGATGGAGACCATCCTGGCTAACACAGTGAAACCCTGTCTCTACTAAAAACACAAAAAAGTAGCTGAGCATGGTGGCACGCACCTGTAGTTCCAGCTATGCAGGAGGCTGAGGCAAGAGAATCACTTGAATCTGTGAGGCAGAGGTTGCAGTGAGCCAAGATCACGCCACTGCACTCCAGCCTAGGTGACACAGCAAGTGTCTAAAAAAAAAAAAAAATTATACTCCAATATCCATCAATATGCCTTGAATTTTCTTAGTTACATTCATAAAATCAATATGAAAAAGAAATCAGGATATTTTTAAGCCTTAAGTATATACAATATATAAAAATAATTTTTTTTTCAATTTTATGGTTTGCAAATGAAAGAGCTAAAAGACACAGACTGTCACTGAAGAGAAATATATATGAAAGAGTAAAGACAAAACAGACACAAAAACAAGGTCGCAAAAGTATTCTGAAACCTCTTGATTCTATATGCAGGGCAAACATTAAATGCAGTTTAGCTTCTAGTCAGTTTCACATAAAACTTCACACTAAGAGCCTATTTACTTTAGTTCATATTACCTAATACAGTATGTTTAGATTTCAACAAAAACGTACAAGGCATGTCATAAGGCAAGCTAAAATATGGTGTGAAGAGAAAAAGCAAGAACCACAACCAGACTCAGCTATGATACGGAAACTGGAATTTTTAGACAGGAAATTTAAAATATCTATAATTAATATAGTAAGAGTTTCAGTAAAAAAATTAGACAACATGCAAAAAGAACATATGGGTAATGAAAGTATAGAGTTAGAAACCCTAATAAGAAATCTTCGAGAAATGTGAAAAATGTAACAGAAATGAAGAATGCCTCTGATGGGCATTCTTAGGAAATATAAACAGAAAATACATAAATTGTCAAATCAGAAGTGAAATTAATTGAAATGAAAGAGGAGTCATCACAACTGATCCCACGGCAGTGAATGGAAAATAAACAATATTGTGAGTATCTCCATGCACACAAATTTGATAATTTAGAAGGAATAAACCAATTCCATAACAGGCACAAACTACCAAAACTCACGTAAGGAAATAGATCATCTTAATACATCAATACCTGTTAGAAAAATTGAATTGATAATTAATTAACCTTCCTAAAGTATTTTCTTTTCTAAAATGAAACCCATATATCATGAAGTTTGTCTATAAAAACTTAGACAACTTTAAAGATACTGTGAGGAAAGAAAAGACTGTTTTTTCTATACATAGACATGGCAGCACATAAATATATATTTTAGATTTACTGAGTGTGTTTTTTTAAATTATGGTTGAAAACATAATATTAACCAATAATTTTTAAACAACTCTTTTTAGTTTGACCATTTGATTACTAATCAAAGGATGGACTGCGTCACTAATTATACGCTAAAATTTTCATAAGAAAAAATAAATAATGAGAGTTTATAAGAAATCAAAAGATTTTGAGAATGAATATTTGTGAGTTCTAAGTGTTATTAGTTTCCTATAATTATAAAAACAAAATAAATTACCACAACTTATGGCAAACTTTATTAGTAACTTAAAACAGCAAATTTATTATCTCACAGTTGCGGAGGTGAGAAGTCCAAGATCCTCTCATTGGGCTAAAATCAAGGTGCTGGCACATTGTTTTTCTTTCTGGAGACTGTAGGGAAACAATCATTTCCATGTTTGCTCAGGTGTTGGCAGAATTTAGCTGCATCCAATTGTCCTGGGGTCTCCTCAGTGCTGCCTTCTCTCTTCCCTCTTCTTTCATTGTCACTTTTCTCTAATCCACTTTTGGCTTTCCTTTTTTCCTTGTAAGGACCCATGTAACTACTTTGGACCCATCTCAGTAATCCAGGATACTATCTCCACCTTAAGATCAATTTACTAGAAACATTGATTCCATCTACAATCATAATTCCTGTTATGTAATGTTGATACATTCACAGGCTTAACACCAGGAATTAGAATGTGAACATCTTTGGGGAGTCATTATTCTACCTACCAGGCCAAGCTTTTCAATAAAATATTGGGGGCTCTTATCTCACCTTTCACAGAGAATTTTTTGTTTTAGAAACAAGGTAATGAACCCAACATAGAATAAACTCATGCTGGGAAATAGACTCACACTTCAGGGCTTTTGGAATTGATGGTGCATAGCCTCATGAAAGATTTCTACTATCTTCTCATTTAACTTATTACCTCTTTTACTGGTTTATTGAAGGATCTGGCTCAATGGGATGCAAAACAGGAACAATTTAATCTTTTCCTACCCCAGGTTTTAGATGAGTCATGTTAAAACTCTTCTTCCTATGTCTGGATAACAAATCCAGCAGTACCATAGCCTTTAAAATCATATTCAACATTAACAGTTTTAAGTATTATAATGCTTATCCCAAGTACATTTCAAATTTACAACCTTGTTGTTGTCAAAATTTGTGAATGGATAAAGATATATATTTTTATATATACAGAGATATATTTTTCACATATTATGCCAAGCTTTGAGGTTCGATGTTTAATCACTAACAATATGTAAGTTATAATTTGGTAATTGGTTATAACACATAGAACTTATGTAGGATACACCTGATATGTATAGCAAGCTAAATACTGAAAGCCTATTTAGTTTCATTCACTTAGCATGTATTATAACATGACATATAAGTGTAATGATTATAAGGGCACTGGATTCACAATCTAGGTCATTATCTGGCTCTGTGTCTCCCTAGTTTACTGTCCTTGAGCAACTCTTAAATATTCTATGCCTCGATTTTAATTGTAAAATAAGATAATGATATAATCTAGCCATAGGGTTGTTAAATGTACTGTTGAAGTGCTACCTCAAAGACTTAGAAGAGTATCTGGAATATAATATACACTAACTGATCAAAAGGTCTTTGGTTTTTATTGTATTTGCTTGTTTTTTAAATATATATTCGCTTAAGTTTTTAATACGCTCAAATAGACGTATAAAGAATTGCATTAATATACTGACTGGACTAATGCTGGAATATATGTATATATATTCTACATATGTTATGTGTATATATCCATATATACACATATGTAATATATTAGTATATATATATATGATAGCAGAGCTACACTGTCTCACATATCAATAAAACTTAAAATAATAGGAAATAGAAGAAATTTTGTTTTGAGTGCTGGAAAAAAAAGAATTATTTTTTCAGTAAATGGTAATTGACTGTAATAATTAAAATTGTATATAACATGATTATACTACTCATGCTTCTTTCCATTCCAACCTTTAAAATAATTTAAGCACACAAAGATAGATTATGAAATGTTAATGGAACTTAATAAATAGCTATTTTCTTTTTTTGTTTTACTTTAAGTTCTGGGGTACATGTGCAGAACATGCAGGTTTCTTACATAGCTATACACATGCCATGGTGGTTGGCTGCATCCATCACTCCGTCATCTACACTAGGTATTTCTCCTAACGCCCCTCTCTCCCCTAGCCCCTCACCCCGACAGTCCCCTGTGTGTGATGTTTCCCTCCCTGTGTCCATGTGTTCTCATTGGTCGACTCCCACTTACAAATGAGAATATGCAGGGTTTGGTTTTCTGATCTTGTATTAGTTAGCTGAGAATGATGGTTTCCAGCTTCATCCATATCCCTGCAAAGGACATGAACTCATCTTTTTTTATGACTGCATAGTATTCCATGGTGCATATGTGCCACATTTTCTTTATCCAGTCTATCACTGATGGGCATTTGGGTTGGTTCGAAATCTTTGCTATTGTGAATAGTGCTGCAATAAACATATGTGTGCATGTGTCTTTGTAATAGAATGGTTTATAATTATTTGCCTATACACCCAGCAATGGGATTTCTGAGTCAAATGGCATTTCAAGTTCTAGATCCTTGAGGAATCACCACACTGCCTTCCACAATGGTTGAACTAATTTACACTCCCACAAACAGTGTAATAGGGTTCCTATTTCTCCACATCTTCTCCAGCATCTCTTGTCTCCTGATTTTTTAATGAGCACCAATAAACAGCTATTTTATACTCTTTCCTTATAATGTTATTTTAAATAATGTTTGTCTCAAATAAGAGAATAACACTAAAATCACTGAGCTCAAAAAAGGGAATAACAATGTAATATATTTATCATTTGTTTTATAGGTCAGCTTATTGCTCATGGTACAAAGTATTACTGAAAAAAACATTTTTTGACATAAAAACTGCAGGAAACATATGAAATATACACACACACACACACACACACACACATATTAATGAACTCCTTACTTCTTTAATTTAAGCCTTAATTAAACCTTTTTTTTGTTTTTAATGGGAAGCCTAAGTCTGAATAAGTAATAATATCGTAAGTCCACTGGGCAGAGAGCCTGGGACAAGATAATAAGTGCAGGCTAAGCAATTTAATTTAATTTTGTAAGTAGAGAGTTATAAAATCCAAGACCATGATAAATCAAAACAAATGAGAGAATTGGTATGAACTTAAAGAACTGAACGTTGGCTAAATCTCTCTAGGATTTTCAGAGTTTCATTTATTAAATCGATAAATCTAGGGAAATAAAACTTGACTTTACTCAGATATTATAGAAATTCTTTCTTAAAAACTTTCAAAACCACTAATTATAAGCATGATATTAAAATTGCACTACTATATATGCACATCTAGTGCCTCTTATCTGTATTAACTTTAACTATAGATAGCTATCATACTACCTGTGTATGATCATTAAAAATTCCCTTGGAGTACAGGATCTCTGCTGAGAGATTGTTCAATTATTTGTACATAATTTTATGTGGTCTATTCAATAGTGGAAAAAAACCAAGACACATTTTCCATTCTTTCATTTTGGGGAGTTATTTTTTATACTTTTTTTCCAGAAAGTCTAAATCTATTTGGAATTTTGAAAAAGATAAGGTGATTTAGAATTGGCTTGAGAATTGAGGCAAATGGAAATGAAATCAGATAATACAATTATGTTTAGATTTTATAGGTTAAATTTAAGTTCTGAATGTTTATGTTATTGCCTAAGGAAAGTCTGTAGCAGAAAAAGCTTCTAGGATCATTCCTAGAAGGAATCAAATTTCTGATATAGAGGAGAGGGAATACACAAAGGCTTTAGAAATAGTAGCCAGCAATATGCAAGGTGAAAGAAGAGAGTGTCTTATGAAATTCAGAAGTCCAGAAGGTTTCATTAAAAAGTGAAAGATAAACAATAAAATGCATTAAAAATGTATTTTCAATATAGGAATATGAAGGTTATTCTTGAATAAGTAAGGATGGCATCAGCAACGTGATGAAAGCAAATTCATATTTCGGTGAATTGAATAGTGATGAGAAGTTTAATGAGAAGTCAGTCACAAAGAGAGAAAAGAGATAGCATATTTTCTGAAGTTAGGTGTGGATTCTAATGAAGAATTGTATCTTTTAGGCAGAGAAGCCAGGCGCGGTGGCTCCTGCCTCTATTCCAATCATTTTAGAAGGCCAAGGTGGAAGAATCACTTGAACCCAGGAGTTTGAGACAAGCCTGGGAATAAAATTTTTAATTATCCAGGCATGGTCATGAATTCCTATAGTCCCAACTACTCAGGAGGCTGAGGTGGGAGGATGGCTTGAGCCCAGGAGTATGAAGGTGTAGTGAGTCATGATTACAACACTGCATTCCAGCCTGACAGAGTGAGACCATGTCTCTAAAACAAATAAACAAGCAAATAAATATATAAATATTTAAAACAATGTATTTTAAGCAGACAGAATAGCCCATGTGATAATATTGATTGGAATAGTGCAGTTGCAAAAGAGATGTTAATTACTGCAAAAAAGGGATTCAGGATAATTAGCCTAAAATTCTAGATAAGTTTGGAGAGCACAGGTTCAAAACACAATTTAGAAGATGTTCTGGACTGAGAAAAGACCACTTCCTCTAATAAAAAAAAAAAATATTTATAGCAGGGGGCCAGGAAGGTCTGTGCATTGTAGTAGAAATTTGTAGAGTTTCCATAAGATAGCTTCTAATTTCTTTAGGAAGAAAAAAGACATGATCATCTACAGAAAGGGTTATGAATGAAGATGTGTGATAAATATATATTAAAAAAATGTGAAATAGTCACTTTGCAATAGTTGGAATTCATATTTCTGTTTCTAAATTAATTTAGTTTAAGGGTTATTATAAATAACCAATCAGCTTATTCTATAACAAAAATCAATTTGTGCCTTTTCTTATGATCTTGCAAAATCTATTTCAGTAAAAGAAGGTAAATATAAATAAAACTTATACATGCAAATGCCCCCCTCAAAATGGCTTGTTTCAAAACAAAAATATTATCTGCTAATGTAATCTCTGATGCAGGAGGCTTAGTCAAATATTGTGTCTGAATTTTGAAAAGGAGCATATAACTTTATGACCAATTATACTGCTAGTAGCCATCTAAATAAACTAAAGGTAATTAGTCTTCATGCTTCAGGATATAAATGGAGAGCCAACATGCCTCTACTAAAGTTGAATTCCTTATTTAAATGCTCTAATACTCAAATAGCACATAAAATTATCAAGAATATTAAATATAAGCAATCTTCAGGACAAAAAGGTACATTATCTATAACAACTCGAAGCATTTGTATGCTAAATTATGATTTTGTGTTGATTTTTACTCTCCAAACTAGAAAAAGAGACAGTCTATAAAATAATTCTTAATAGCATTGAAAAATAATTATTTTTTTCTCCTAAAACTGTATATTGAGGTTAACAGAAATGGCAGCAGTATTTCAGAATAGCAGCTCTTAAAGCTTTAGAAGAGCAGCTGAAGAGGTGCGAGCAGTGGCTAAATCTATTTTCTTTTTCAAGTAGCATTTAATTACTCAGTTCACACCTCTTCAACAACATATACTAAGTCATAGGAAGCTCACAACTGTCCTTTTCCAAGTATAGCACAAAGATTAAAATGATGCATTTAAAAATCTTATAAATGCACGTAAGTATTTTTGCAAATATTGAAAATATGGGAAATTTATAAATTAAATTATAGAATACATTTTTAAAACTTTATAATTAGTTAATATCTATTTCTTGCTTATAAATTTTAAGTTGGTAGATCATCTATTAGTTCTACAATTTAAAAAAGCCTACAGTACATTTTTTAAAAACTGTTATTTTAGTATTTTTTTAATTGAGAAATTCTACCAACCCTATATAAGTAGTCCATTCTTATTTCATCATAATGTAACAATTTACAGGTGACCCACAGATATTTTGAATTTTCATCTTACTAGGTCTTTTCTAAAACAATTGTCTAAGCCAAAGAAATAATAAAAAGTGTACAACTTTGTAGAGTGTGTGCTATCAACATTTCCATAACAGAAATATTCCTCTTCAGTTTATCAATAATAAATTATATACATATGAGATGTATAAGAATATATATATATATCATATATATAATGAAAAAGACAAAAAACATACATATGTATATGAAAGGAAATATATATATATATACATGCTTTTTGTCTTTCTCATCCTGAGAGCTGAAAGTGAATTTCCTCTCTGTTTTGCCCAAGCTTTGTCTAACTATTTCTTTGACAAATAGAATATGGACACATAGTTTTGGTCCTTGCTCAACTAGGTGTCTTGAAATCAAGGGTATAAATATGTGCTGAAGAAAGCATAGCCTAGTATTTTGAAATCTCTCTTTAAATACATACTTTGCTTTGAAGTTAATGTGGTATATTTTTGTATCTCTTTGTACAACTACTTAAAATTACCTCTACTGTCTACTTATGTACTTATTTCAAGAAAAGTCATCTTTATTGAGAGATGCATATGCTGCTTTTCCCTATGTGGTGAGAATTCTTCACATAATATAGTTATAAACCTAACATAAAGAACTTTGCTGATAATAACAATCGTGATGATATATCTTCTGTATGATAGAAAGTGTGCTAAGCTCTTTATATGTATTATTTAATTTATTTCATGCCAATAGAGATTGTAATATCTCCATTTTACAGTACAGGGAACTGAAGTTTAGAAAAGTTTAGTAACTTTTCCAAGTTCACATATATGTAAAGTACAAATTTTAATTTGAACTTGTATCTGTGTCATACAAGTTCAATACAAAATGAATATACTTAACTCATATGAGAACAGGACATAAAAGTATTTTAAAGTTGAATTCATCCTATGCCTAATATGGCTTTTAGACCAGGAAGAGCCAGTAGCCTCAGCAGAAATGTAAACTGTCAGAGCTAACTTCCATTTTGAATTAGAATACATAATGCTGACATCATTAGTGTGAGTTGTGTGTGTGTGTGTGTGCGTTTGTTTGTGTGTATGTGTGTGTGTTTTGTAGCATTCTTGACTCATGTGTTGGTAGCTTTGCTGAGCTTTGTTCACACAGTTTTGCTTAAGTGACTGAACATTTACCATTCTTAAAATTAACCATCAAACATCAATTCATTTGTCAAGGCACAAATAGAAGCAAAAGATATCTGTATTATTAAATTAATATAAAACACATCCACATATTTTTTGCAATAAGCATATGAGAGCTGAGTGATAAGAAATCTAAATGTTTGAAAATTGTGCTCGCCTTCCACCTGAAGAGCACTTCCAAATTCTTCTGTATTTGCAAAACAAGGGGCCAACCTAAACTTATAAAACACTGCCATAACTTTCAGTAAGGTAAAGTGAAGGCCTTCACTGTCTTTAATATGAAAAAAAGCAGGTAATTTCACTGTACGTCAAAGGAAATCTGTCTGCCCAGGATGCTGAAACTGATAACGAAAGTAGAGAAAAAAAAAATGATACTGTGGTCTGTCTCTTCATCCAACCTATGTCAAGTGACAAATCCTAATCATTTGGAAGATGGTTAATATATAAATCAGTTCTGAGGCCTTCTATAGATCAAACAACTGAAAAGTGACCTACACTTTATAAACCAGAGAAGCAAATTTAACTGTCACAATGCCACCGTAAAAGAAAGTTAAGTCCATTGCGTCTTACCGTAATGGTCTCCTAACAGCCTTGTACCTACTTTGAACTCCGGTATGGTCCGTTCTTAACCAAGCAGTTATAGTGGTCCTTTTTCAAAATGCAACTTAACCTATACCTTTCTGTTCAAACTCACCAATGGCTGCCCACTTTTGGCAGAGTAAAAGCCAAATATTTTCGAATGTCTAATAGGACCTAAATTAGTTGTACCCCTTCCTGACTTCTAATCTTCTCCTGTACACCTCAGGTTCTCACACTGGCTCTTTCTCTACCAATAATATTTTTCCTTTAATATGCTTCTATCGGCTGGGTGCAGTGGCTCATGCCTGTAGTCCCAGCAGTTTGAGAGGTCGAGGTGAGTGGATTGCGAGGTCAGAAGTTCAAAACCAGCCTGGCCAATATGGTGAAACTCCGTCTCTACTAAAAATATATATATATATATGTGCTCATATCTTCCCCCTTTGTGCATTCTCTTCAAATCTTTGCTCAAATAATATTTCCTCAGTGAGATCTTCCTTTGACTAATCTATTGAAAATGTTAATGCTCAACACTCCTAACCTTTCTTAATTGTTCGATTTTTTTCTAAAGCACTTATTATTGTCTTATGTAACTTACTTATTTTTTCCTGTTAACTACCATCACAATGAAAATGCCACACAGGAAGATTCTATTCACTGATATTAACACAAATACAAAAATCAGCACTAACACAGAGTGGAGCTTCATAATATCTGTATAATAAAGAAATACTTAAGTGATTGGTTGATTGAATAAATTAGTAGCTTTTAGAAAATTCAAAGTGCTAAAGTTGATCAGTTGAGGTAGATTAGGCAGACCATGCCAATCAAGGAGCTACAAATGATTTAAAGGAAAGCCAACATACCCAATTTCTCAGTCCGAATCTGAGAGATGTGAGGGACCAGCACAGTCCGGACACCTCTAGCAACCAAGAAGGCTCTTCATTTCTCCTGGTGTTCTGTAAAAACGATATCATCTTATTTAGGTTTCTGAATGCATAAAAGTTTGTAAAGCAAACAGTCACAGAAAGTGAAGTGTGTTCCAAAGGCTGGAATTTTTAGGGACACACACACTCTTTGCATTGGATTTCCATTTTAATATTATGGAGAAGCCAGACTGTGATCTTCTAGAGCAAAAAAAGTGGGTATGCCCAGAAAAAGTCTAGTTTTTGTCTGTACTACATAAGTGAAGTTAGTTGTCAAAGCTAGCTTCACTTTTGTAGTACAGACATGAAAACAATAAAAAATCAGCCGTGTTTTTATGTGAGAGAATTACAGATACGTTTAAAATTTAAAAAGGAAACAACTAGGAAATGAAATGATGTAAAGTACAGCGAGGCATAGGCTGCTGTCATGAACTATATCACAAGTGTTAGATTATCTAACACTGTTCTGCTAGTCATTCAAGTTTTTCTGTTGATTTTTAAAAAATTCTTTTTCTCTGTTTTCTTCATGTTAGATAAATCCTATTGCTCAGTTCTTAAATGAATTGATACTATCCCAACTTAATTAACAGCTTTATTCTTTCATTACCAACATACTGCTTAACCCATTCAATAGTTTCTGTTTTTCAATTCTAAAATTTCAATTTTATATTTTCTTGTAGCTCCATTTCATAGTGAGACTTCTCAACAATTTAGCCATTATGACCCTCTTTTAAGTCATTGAGTGTATTTATAATAGCTGCTTTATAATTTGTCTACTAATTCTAACACCTGGGTCATATTGGGATCTGTTCCTATTGATTGCTTTTTTCTTAACTATACATCACATTTTCTCATCCTTCAAATGCCTGGTGAATTTTTATTTACAGGGGACATTATGGATAACACATTCTACAGCACTTGGTTCTGTTATATTTCTGAAGGAAGCTTGATTATTGTCCTGGCAAGCATGTAAATTACTAAGTGACCATTAGGAATGTATAGACGTTTGATTTTAACATTGGGTAACGCAGATCTGTGGTGCCTGAGGTATTCATCAAGTCCATCTGACTTGATAGAAGTCAGACAGCAAAATTTGTTTCTACTTCAATAAGCACAGGTGAAATATTTTTCTAGTCCTCTTGCCTTTCCAGCTATCACTTAGAAGTACTATGGACTGAATGTTCGTGTCCTCCAAAAATTCATATGATGACAATAAGAAATTGCCCATCTGCAAGCCAGAAAGAGGGCCCTCAGCAGACCCAATCACACTGGCACCCCAAGCTCTGACTTTGCAACCACCAAAACTAGGAGAAATGAATTTCTGTTGTTTAAGTCACCCCGTCTATGGTGTTGTCATAGCAGCCTAGATTGACAAAGGCAAGAATTCCAAACACATAAAGTTCACGGTCAAGAAAAATTTGAAGAAAGTTGCTCTACACATTTTAGGGCTCCCTTCTTTCCTGAATTCTCCCTTCAGTTGTCAGCCACTCCAACATGCCTAAACTCTCTCTTCTGACATCTCAAGTCAATAAAGCTGTGACAGTCTGCCTCTTAGTTTAAGCTGCCAAATGCCACACTGACTGAGAAGTGACTTTCAGGAAATGTCAGTAATTTTGTGTCTATAGTTTTCTTTTTTCGAGAGTTGATTCTCTTTTATATTTGCTTGCTTTGGCCATCTCTCAATACCTTTGAAGAGTTCATTTATATTTTGTACAGTGTTTGCAATTGCTCTCTGCAGCAGTATTCATCCAATAACAACGACTTTGTTATTTCTAGAATGTCTTTGCTTATATTTTGAAATACATTACCACCCCCTAGTTCATTTACCAGAGAATTGGGTTAACTGTTTTAGGGGAGTTAGCAGAAATCATAGAATTGCAAAGATAGATGTTTGTTTAATAGTATCTTTATTTGTAGCTATTTACCTATACAGTAACCAATTCCTATATTAAGGAGTAGACCTACAATGAATCAGAAATGATTTTACTTATTTATCAATTGCCTTATTAATTACTGAGCATTCACTCTATGTAAAATGCTGTGCCTTGCTAGGGATATACTGGTATTCAAAACAGTCATGGGACAAAACATATTTCATCATCTTTTTTCTGTGCATTTATGATGGCTCATTTATCTAATCATTGATTAAATTATGACTTTTATTTTGAAACTAAATGAGTTAATAAGCTACATGCACACTATTTTACACTATTAATATTTACTCAGATACTAGCCTTAGGCCAGGCACAGTGACCTATGCCTGTAATCCCAGCACTTTGGGAGGCTGTGACGGGAGAACCACATGAGGTCAGGAGTTTGAGACCAGCCTGGCCAACATGATGAAACCCTGTCTCTACTAAAAATGTAAAATATTAGCAAGGTATGGTGGTGCACACATGCACTCTCAGCTACTCAGAAGGCTGAGGCATGAGAATCCCTTGAATCTGGGAGGTATAGGTTGCAGTTAGCCGAGATCATGCCACTACTCCCTAACCTGGGTGACAAAGCAAGACCCTGTCTCTAAAAAAAAAAAGAAAAGATATTAGCTATTTGTTGTATATTTCTTATCATAGTATTCAGACATGATCTGCTATTTGAGAAGTACAATGATATCAGACATGCCAAAATATATAAATTATATTAGAGTCAACTGAAGCTTTCAATATAGGTAAGAGGTTTGTATATAGATTTGTTACAATGCAGTAATTTTCCAGAAAGAATAATAAATGTGCTAGAAAGTTATTTTTCTAGTCATTATGATAATAATTTTGCATGTAGCTTTTATTCAATGGAGGTGAGTCATCAAACTCAGAATTTCATTGGAAAATATCTATAATCTAAAACTCAGTGGAGCAGATGGATTTTCACTTTAATAACATGCAGCTATAAATGGCATCTGGATATAATTACTGAAAATATACACATATACAAATATACACGTATAAAATATACATTCTTTTTAATGATTTAAAATGTTTAAAAGACTAATATGCACAATCCCAAAGCCAGTCTATATACCATGAGTTTAGAAAATTCTTGTTATAAGAACCCTTTTTCTCTAAAGCATGCTTCACCAAAACAATTTCCTTTCAGTGTTTACAAATACCAAATTCTTTCTACAAACAAACGAAGACAGGACTCACCACTATAATGACCAAACGCTCCATTTAAAACAAAAACAAAACAAAACAAAAATAGAACATAAAAATGTTTATTCATTCCCTCACTAAATTACTAAACTGTGTACTACTCCCTTCAGTGCATTGTAAGACAAAAGTTTTACAATGGGGTTTCCTGAATGGCCTATTTTACTAGCCAAAAGAAGTAAAAATGGGAGATGTATTTGTCTCCTTGAAAAGGTTATAAAACTATTTTGTAAAATCTTTCCCTTGGGGGCTTTCCGAAAACAACTGGGTCAATTCCCTGTCAAAACACAATGAACGAAACACATAGAAGATCAGACTTTTTGAACCAGCAGCTGGACTACCTGCGGCTTTCCTTAACAAGTGGGCCAATTCCACCTGGAAACAGAATGAACACAAGATATAAAAAGATCAAAATTGCTTGAACCAGCAGCTGTTCTACCCACAGCAGTTAATCTTTCCTGGCAATCTGTTAGAGACACACATTCCTCAGGCTAACAGGACTAAGAATCTTTTTGCTGACTGCTGTGCCTCTGGGACATGATCAGAAACAGTACTTTCCACAAGTGTGTGGAATGTGTCAGCTCAACACTTAACAGGGAGAAATAGCACCTTTCATTTCAATTTGCATGGAAGAAAGTGAACATTGATGGTCAGCCTCACTAAAAAAATACAAACCCATTTTTCACTTACATTCTAATTTCACCAACAGTATACTTGAGATGTTTCAAAGTGTTCTAACAATAATCCTAATATAAAGCCTGTATTTAGAATGGTACAATGTCACCGTATAATCTATCGGTTCATTTAAAAATCAAACACTATATATCAAATGACATGTGAGTAAGCTCTTTATATTAGCCACAGATCTAAGTGACTTGCAGATATTAACCCACTTAACCTCTTGAAGGAGTAGGAACCATAGAACAAGCAATCCAAGACACTGAGATGTTAAAAAATTTATCGATGGCTACACATTTCACAAGTGGCCAGACTGGGATTCCAACACGTGCTGTCTGGGCACAGAGGCTATGGTCCTGATTTAAAAAATAAAATAAAGTAAAATAAAATAAAATATACATTAGATAAATGAAAAACCACTGGAAATATTTTCCTCAAATATTATAAACTGAAATATGCATAAATGCTTTAAATTTTTAATTGATTAAAAAGTACAGTTCAAATCTTTACATATTGTCTATGGTTATTGTATTTACTTCTTTATTATTTCATGCCAAATATAAAATATATCTAGAGTATATTTAAATATTAATGATATGCAATATTTCTCTAACCATATTTAAGCACTTAAGAAATTTTCTGATAATTAAGGTATAATATGAAATGTAACAATTTTATTGTTATTGCTTTTTGCTTTTCAGTTTCAAGCTATTATGTGTATTTAATATGTACAGCTAATTTAGTGATAGTCTAAATTGTTCTATTTGTGATATATCATTTTTAATCAACTCATTTTATTACAATCTGGCTCTAAACAGGATTTTGGACAGAAATACATGAGAATATATATTTTTTAACCTTAAGAGACCAAGTAACTTACACAATGAAATCCAGATATGAATTTCTTGTTCGATTATATTTAAGCATTTTAATAGAATTTTTAACATGATTGTAGCAATTTAAAAAGATATATGCAGGTTTCAAAGAAAGGTAGACCCATTCTGACAAAAGTACTTTAATTTTAGGCTTCGTAAAATTTTATATTATATATTTCTCATTTTTGTATAAATGAGATAATTATATATAAATAATTAATAATATCTTCACAAATCATAAGAATTCTCAAATGACAGGAAAACCTGTTGTCTGTTGGGGAATTTTTTATTAGGTCACTTTTCATAAGTCAACATTTTATCTAGTGGGAGTTCCTCTATTCCTGTATAATTTGGAGATCTCAGACTCTGAAAGTAGATGAAGCTAGGCTCAAACTCAAGCTTTAGCAGAGATTAATTATATAGAGTAGGACATGTAGCAAATGCTCTTTCTTATTTGGATTATAAAGATAATAATAAAATTCACCTTATATAATCACTATGAGTGCATTTTAAAAGTGATAATACACAAAATATCTTTATATCAGAGACAAATACAATATACTCACCTCAAATACAATATACTCATACCACTGAATATAATATACTCAACTCACTGGGATGACCAACCATCTCACTTTTCCCAAGGCTATCCTGGCTTTACTGGTAAAAGTCCTGAGTACAAGATAATCAGGACAGCTGGTCACTTCACATCACTCACACAGCATGTATATACATAGATATCTTTTTCATATTTTTGGGAAAATGATTTAAATGTAAAAAAAAATGAAGAGAAAAACTTTGGATAAATGAATGCATAAAAAGATGAACCAATTACAATATCTAATGACTTACTTATCCAAAATGTAACTTTCTAAAAATTTCAACAGAAAATAATATTAAAAGCCAGGGAGAAATAATGTTCCTTAAAAAAAAGAACAGATGCTTCAAATTTCATGAATACATGACATGGGATTTATTCATATAAGAAGCAACCTGCCTCAAAATCTGCTATTATTCCCCAAACAATTCTATCAAGTCTTGTTATTGGCTTTTCACACTCATAGAAGAATAGAAGCAGGAGTATGGCATGAAGAAATGAAGATATTATCAACAGTCATCCTCAAAAATGACTTTCTGAATCTATCTAATGACAATAATTTTTAAACAGTGGTATAAAAAGTTTACTTTTCATAAAAATTATGAAAATTAAAGATGTAACTGGAGGTGAACTCCACTGATACAGTCTAAATCATGAGCTGGTGACTAAGAATATGGAAACATGAACAAATCTGAGCAAATATAGTACCATTCATTGAAGGCACAAATAGAGAACAAACAAGAGTTTCTAAGTGAAGAAGTCTAAGAGAATGCTTTAGAACACAGCATAAGGAAATACAGAAGGTTGACAATATGAAGAATTATGTTAACCTTCTCTTTAATATTATTACAAAAGTATTTTATTCATTTATCTAAGAAGCATTTATTATTTATTATTAGGAGTGCCTACCATATTCATTTCCAAATAGGGTCACATTCTGAGGAATCAGATGTTAGAATTCAATGTATTATTTGGGGGGAACAAAATTGAACCCAGAACAACATGAATGTGGTGCAGGACTGGAAGATCAGAAATTATTGGGAAATTATTGCTGTAGTGCAGAGTCTAAATTAGTGTTTTGCTCCAAGACTTTAGCAGTGAAGACTGTAAGAAGGAATAGTAACAGAGAATGGACCAGGTACAGTTATGAATTAAATGTGGAGGATGAGTAAAGAAAGATTCAATTATAATTTCATTATTTTTTATATTAACAACTAAAGAATTGTGGCATTAACTGAAATGAGAAATATTGACAAAACAACAAAGAACAAATTTTATAAAATGAAGTGTGTTTGCATGAGTGTGTGTGTGTGTTTGTGTGTTAGGTTGGATATACATATCAGATCCTCAAGTCTAGGTATATAGAAGGTAGTTAACATACCAGGCTAAAGCTCAGGGGAGAATTATACAAATGGGTGTTTCAGTTCTACATTGATGGTAACTGCCACCATGGAACTGTATGAGAAACCACAAGAAAGAAGCCCAAGATTGAGCTGTAGGCTCTTTAACAATGTAAAAAGAGAGCTTAGAACGATTTCTGAGACATGTTATGAAAAATGGAGTTCTTCAGCAATATAGCTGCTAAAAAGAGACAAAAATCGAAATAGAATGATGATGCTGGGTTTCTATGAGATAATGCCGTGTGTGTGTGTGTGTGTGTGTGTGTGTGTGTGTGTGTGCATGTGTGTCAAGCAAGTTTATCTTGAGGATTCTTTCCAATATTAAAGTTATTTTCTACAGAGAAATAAGCATATACTTAGTATTCAATGCTAGTTATAAACAAAAGTCTATGCAAGTGGCTATTTTCTTTGTTGGTAATTGAGGTGGCAGGGGTTAAACAAAACTTTCTGTAATCCATTCACTTCCTTTACTGGCAGGTGTGGGACACTGCGGTAAATCATATGGCATAGTCTACTCTCCTGTAGCATAGACTAATAACTGTCCTTCCTGGTAGTAGGCAAATGGTATTTGCTAGGAAGAAAATTTTCATTTATGGACGATGCATTCATTTTTGGTAAACAAAGTCAGAATCCATGGATTTATGGAAAATGTTATACACACTGATGTATAATGTAGAATAGTTTCATAAATTACATGCTCCAAGCTGTGTCAGGTAGTATTTCACATTCTTTACTTGGAAACTCAGCTATGCACTCTCTGGGTCAGAGGGTCACCTATGCCCTCTTTGAGTCAGAGAGTACATAACTAATGTAGCAAAAGAAACATCTGATTAACCACCCTTGTATGTCTGTCTTCTGCCTGGGCTCACTGTACCTCTTGACAGCTTGAATATTTGAAATTGTTAGCAAAGTTTGTTATGGGATAAGGGTTCTTACTCGTGTGAACCTGGTTTGACAAATGTGCCATTTTTATTAGATAAGTAATTACTCTCATGCCTCTTCTACCTTCTAAAGAAGGCTCCTTTAGGGCATTTCTTCTCAAAGGCTTTTGAGTAGAAATACTAGAGATCCTGACTTATCACAGCACCCTCTACTGCTGCTTTGGGCCAGAAAAACAAGGGTTATCAAATAATGAGTTTGGACTTTTGAGATCATGACACTTGAAGAAGAGTTTCAACTCTATTTCCACGCTATTCTGTATTATTTATTAGTGTAGATAATCTGAAATATATACAGGGAAAAAATCCAGGTAGAAATCAATAAAACTGTAAAACTGTCAGTGTTTGAAAAGTAAAATGTCAGAGGCCAGGCATGGTGGCTCCTTCCTGTAATTCCATTTGGGAAGCTGAGTCAGGAAGATCGTTTGAGCCCAGGAGTTTAAGACCAACCAGCCTGGGAAACATAGCGGATTCTGTCTCTACAAAAATTTAAGTTAAATTAAAATGTTAAAAAGTGAAACTTCAGTTATTGGGAAAATTTTAATGTTTTACAATATATAGTTGCTGGAGTTTCAAGTAAATTAAGATTTTATTTTCTATACATTAGAGACAAATTCTAAGAGGGAACACTGTATATCAATTATATGAACATTATTATTTAAAATATTCAATATAGGATGTTGATATTTTCAAGTCACAAGCATTAATTTAAACCAATGTATTTATTTCGAAGCCCTTTCTCCTTTTTTTCTGCTTCAACCTTAACATCCCTCACTTCCATTTCAACCATCAAGGGCTATCTGGAAAAGATGGCCGCAACAGAACATGAAAGAACAAAAGATTGAATTATTACATTTTGAATACAGGAAGAAAAAAAAAAACCTTTGTTGGTTTTACCCATAACTCAAGTATTATTTTAACTTAAGTCAACATTATAGTAACAAAAAGAATGTAGTCACTTTAGAGTTTTCAAAATCACACCGGATTTCACCTCTGCAATTCTATTCCATGGGATGAAATAAGATTAGGGGTCTGTATTTGGTCACCTATTGACATCTGCTGAGGTCCAACATATGCCAAAACTGCATGATTCCCGGCTTTTTCCTTCTCTTTGCTCAAATTCCACAAAAATCTCATCTCAACTCTGCTGGTACAGTCCAAATCAGTCACTGCTTTTGTAGTCTATTATCACTGCTGAAAGACTTCTGAGTGTTTGCCTCTGACTTGACAAATCGGTGTGCCCTCTCCAAGGCCACTGGGCCAGTGGCTGCTCTTCCCATTGATTCCACAGGAAAGACAGCAAGGTTCTCACTCCATGCCACTGCCTCCTACCAAAGTCAATTTTCTTCTACTATTGCTACAGCATGTCAGCTAAGGACGCTTCTGCTGAGCTCCTCTCTACCAGGATTCTATGAAGGAATTAGAATAGACATCATCTCTACACTCGCATGCTACTATAATATACACTGTATTACACTATGCACCTCAGAACTCAGATCAAAGTGCCCTCCCAGAGATTTCCAACAATTTTATATTCTGTTTTCTGGTTCCCTTAGGTCACTTCCAGCCCAGTCACGAAATCCTTACTAAGTCTAGAGTAGAAAATGTGGCCCATAAGTTAGCAAACATTCTTTCTATATCTGGTGTTTGTTTTAAAATAACTTTAGATCTTAGATTGTAGCTACCATACTCTAGAAAATCAAAAAGTTCTTTTTTGCAAAGAACAGTGATTTTTAGAAGTTTTGAAAGACTATTTTAGAACCAAAAATTGACCATTGGCTTCTTTATGCTTTGGTATTCTGTTGAGACTGCACTGCACAGATAGCCCTAAATGGCTTAAATGGCATATGAGGGAACAGTAAGGACTAAAGGAGGAAGAAATATTGGAATTACTAAATACATTCATGTAAGCCAAGCAAATTCCTTGTTACAGGACTGATACTGAAAAATAACAATAGTAACATAATTTTTTTGGTCTTTTCAACTCCCTACCTAAAAGAAGTAGAAAAAATAAATTGCAAATGAAAAACTCACGGACAACTCCTGAAACTAAACCAGTGGATAAGGTATCTTCATGACCTTGAAATACAATACACAATAAAAAAAAATGCCTGCATGGTGCCAGCATATGTTCAGGAGAAAGCAAAAGGTAACAAGTTAGATGACAGACCTGAGAAACAGGAGGTCCAAAATAATCTAGACAGATGCCTTGGAAAGCATGTTGAGACAACTTCAGAACAACAGCTGAAATGGGTAGGGGTTTTGCTCAGTTGATAGAAGGGTGAGTACCAGAAGTTCCTGGTAGGATCTGTAGGGGGCTAGAGTAGTCATTTATGAACACGTGGAATTCATCATTCAGAACTCCTTTTCAGGATAGTGCCCCATATTAAGGAGAGAATGCTAAGAGTGGAATCAAAATTTAATAGGAAAATGATAATAGAAAGTGAAAGTCCACATAAAAGTGGGAGAAGTAAAAGAACCAGGAAATATTAAAAATCAAGTCACCAGGCATTTGGTCACTCACTACACAAAAACCAGAAGAGAAGTTCTACCAAGATAGAAAAGGTAACCTGAACCATGTAGTCTTCTAAAAGCTTAAGAAAACCAAATTGATCAATAGAAAAGTATCAAAATGGTTAAGCTGAATTATGTCCACACACATTTCATATGCTGAAGTCCTAACCCCCAGAATGTGATCTTATTTGGAGCTAGGATATTTATGAGTTAGTCAATGATGGAAGATAAGTCATTAGGTGAGCCCTAATTCAGCATGACTGGTTTTCTAATGAAAAGAAAATTTGAAGACAGATAGACAGGAAAAATTCTATGTGAAGATTTTGAGTTATTACACCACAAGCAAAGGAATTATGAGAATCTAGGAGAGAAGCCTGGAAAAGATCTTCGCCTCACAGATCTCAGACAGAACAAATCCTACCAACACCTTGATTTCAAATTTATAAACTCAAGAATTGTCAGGCTTCTGTTATTTAAACCACCTAGTCTGTGGTATTTGCATCAGTACTAGTCTGTGGTATTTGCATCAGTAGCCCCAGCAAACTAATACAAAGATCAAACTCCATATGAAGTTAACATTAGGGAAAACAAAACACACAAACAAAAAGGGCAGAATGACATCCCTACAATGAAAACATATCCATTGAACAACTGAAAAGCATGTTCATAAAACAAATGAAAACTGTATGTTTTAAAATTAGCTAATAACCTAAAACAATTATATGACATGAAATAATCAGATGAAACAAAATTTAAAAGACTCAGATATCAGATGCCAGATCTTTTCTTTCTTTCTTTCTTTTTCTTTCTTTTTTTTTTTTTTTTTTTGAGACAGAGTTTCTCTCTTGTTGCTCAAGCTGGAGTGCAATAGCACGATCTTGGCAACATCCGCCTCCCGGGTTAAAGCAATTCTCCTGCCTCACCCTCCCGAATAGCTGGGATTGCAGGCATGTGCCACCATGCCTGGCTAATTTTATATTTTTAGTAGACACAGGGTTTCTATATTTTTAGTAGAGACAGGGTTTCTCCATGTTGGTCAGGCTGATCTCAAACTCCCAACCTCAGGTGATCGTCTGCTTCAGCCTCACAAAGTGCTGAGATTACAGGTGTGAGTCACCTTGCCTGGCCAAAATATCAGATCTTAAAAGAAATAAATTATAAAAAGAGAAAAATGGTGTAAATGAAAACGTGATGAATAAAAGGTTAAAAACTGGATAAAATTGCTCAATATCAAAGATAAGTAAAGATTTTTCAAATTCAACACTTTATGCCAAAAAGAAAATACAGTAACATTTTAATATAATTGTGAGCCAAGGATTTTTTAACCAGCAACACTGACTTTCAAGCAGAGAGGCCACTATGTTTTACTGTGTGCAAGAACTCAGAGATTATGCCAATGATCCCTTCTTGGGGACTTCGCTAAAGAATGGCACTGAACATTAAAATTATGAACATTTGTAGTATTAAGCCTAAATGAAGGTTTTCTTTTAAAAAAAGATACAAACTCAGATGGTAGATACACCAAGTCTCTAAGACTAACAGGGAGAAATGGAGAGATGAAATACTAAATTTTCTTACTTGTTCTCAGTGATTATATTGAAAGTAGTAGTATTTGTAATGCTATTCTAAGACTTCTGTGTGCATAATATGGGATAAATTTAATAAGTATTAAGTAAATTAATTTAACAAAATTAAATTATTAAATTTATGTCAATATTTAAGATTAATAAAATATAAGAAAATATTTTAATTCCCTCATCTAAAATGTCCACAGAATGAGAATTTTTAGTGTAGAAAAATACATAGAAATTTAATACAAAATGTTAAATTTAAAAACCTAGCCCTCAATATAAATTGGAGGTTATTAGTATAAATTATTGAAGAGGCCTAGAAACAATGACTGACTTGTAAGCCAGAGGAATTTCTAGTGCTTGATTGTGGCTTGAAGTACCATTATGTGGCACAAATGAGAAACTTCTGGGGTGGGTAGCAAAGTTGTATTTCTTTATCCAGATAAAAATAAATTATAAGTCGGTTAGCCTTATAATAACTCATTAAGCTAAACATTTGTTTATTATGGCTTACACATATATATGCTTTATTTTACAACAAAAGTATTAAAAAATAATATTGGGTTACATATTCGATGGTGAACCTCTGTATCTGTATTTTTTGCTTAATTTATTGGACAGGTTATCTCCATTATTACCACAACTCTGTTAAGATTTCTGCTTAGTTAGAAATAACTAACTAAAGAAGTAATCATGGATGAAGTAGAAAGTAGAGAGGTTAAGAAACAGAATAGCAGGTAGAACATACCATGCCTGAGTGCATTCACGTTAGGGAGTAGAAACCCACTGTATGAGCCAGCAAGCTGACCAACATAGGTAATATTTTCTGACAACTTCTTTGGGATAGGGATAATGAAGAAACATTATATTTTCTTAGCTATTTAAAACTGTTAGAAGTTATCAAAAATGTTCTATCTAAATCTACTAAGACATTAATATATTTCTAGAGCCACAACTAGTTTGAGAGATGAGAGTAGATATGTGGAGCTTCCAGACAGCAATTTAATTAAACATGTACAGAACACTATGCCATCCTGTACTGTGAGTAACTCTCACTAACACATCTTATTAAGCTTCCCCAAATAGGAGGACATCTGTTCATCTTCTCTTTTACTTAAAAAGGTAACTAATGAGTCTAACTCCCTTTAGGATCCAAGAAAAGTTTCTGTCTTCTCCACATTCAGATTTCTTGAGGCATATAGTTTACCCATTTTTTTCCCCACTTAGTGGCATCTGAGAAAACTTGCTCTAACCCTTTGTTCCTCTTCAGTATAAAAGACAAAAGGGAGAAAGACAAGTGAAGTATCACATATAGCCACTGCAAAATTGAATGATTTTGGCCAGATGTAGTGGTGGCTCATGTCTGTAATCCCAGCATGTTGGGAGGCTGAGGTGGGGGAATCACTTGAGGTCAGGAGTTTGAGGCCAGCCTGGCCAACACGGTGAAACCAGATCTCTACTGAAATAGAAAAAATAGCCAGGCCTTGTGTCATGTGGCTGTAATCCCAACTACTGTGGAGGCTGAGGCGTAAGAATTGCTTGAACCTGGGAGATGGAGGTTGTAGTGAGCTGAGATCTGCACTCTAGCCACTCCAGCCTGGGCAACAGAGCAAGGCTCAGCCAAATAAATAATAAATAAATAAAATAAATAATATTGAATGAATTCAAGCCTAAATGAATGAATGACAGTATATGTGGGTAAATGAAAATCATACTTGCTTGGGAGGCCGAGGCAAGTGGATCATGAAGTCAGGAGTTCGAGACCAGCCTGGCCAACATGGTGAAACCGTGAAACCCTGTCTCTACTAAAAATACAAAAATCAGATGAGCATGATGGCGGGCACTTGTAATCCCAGCTACCTGGGAGGCTGAGGCAGGAGAATAATTTGAACCTAGGGGGCGGAGGTTGTAGTGAGCAGAGATCACGACACTGCACTTCAGCCTGGGCGACAGGGTGAGACTCTGGTCAAAAAAAAAAAAAAAAGAAAGAAAAGAAAGTCAGACTTGGGAAAATGTGTTATTTTTGATAGTTTAATTATAAAATTGATGCTGAAGCACTAGGAACTGGTCTAAATATTTTACTCTTATTTCATTTAATATACACGGCATTGTTTCAAAAAGACCATGTTTCTGTGTCTTTGAATATACAAAATTGTGGCACAGAGAAGTCACATAGCTTTCACAAGATCACCTAGTTTATGAAGTAAATTCTGGATTTAAAGTCAGGTTGCCTGGCTTAACACTCTCCCCATATCATACACTGTCTGCTGAGTCAGCTATTCTCTTTGTAACTTTGATCTTTCCACCACCCCTAAAAATATACAACCTATGTATTGTTTATTACCGTTGTTGTTGTTACTGTGTTTCTTCGACTTTTATTTTTGTCTTTGATAATAATTAAGTTGGAATGCTTCTTTTTCCGTGTGTAGATACCTCAATGGATTTAGCTCCCTTTTTTTTTTTTTTTTTTTTTTTTTTTTTGAGTCAGAGTTTTGCTCTTGTTACCCAGGCTGGAGTGCAATGGTGTGATCTAGGCTCACCGCAACCTCCGCCTCCTGGGTTCAGGCAATTCTCCTGCCTCAGCCTCCTGAGTAGCTGGGATTACAGGCACGCACCACCATGCCCAGCTAATTTTTGTATTTTTAGTAGAGGCGGGGTTTCACCATGTTGACCTGGATGGTCTCGATCTCTTGACCTCGTGATCCATCCGCCTCGGCCTCCCAAAGTGCTGGGCTTACAGGCGTGAGCCACCGCGCCCGGCCTAGCTCCTTTTATATTTCTGGCTTTTTTCTCGTTTCTTTGATAGGTCAGTTTGGGGAGAATAAACAGGTATACTAAGCTCCGACATGCCTCCCTATAAAAAGCATGTTCCCCCATCACAAGACTCTATCTGATAAATTACACAGTGGCAAGTGGCTTCCTCTATGCGCACGGGGTGAGCTGCAATTTTGTGCAAAAAAAATGCCTTAGCACCCCAAAGTCTAGTTCAAAGGCAAAAAACTTTAGGGGGGCCATAGCTGACATCTCATGGAGCAAATTCTTCAAAAGTGGTGTGTAGAATTTTCTATTCAATCACCTAACTGCTACAACCAAGACAAAAAAGAATCTTGGAGCCTCAGTGCGCTTCATACTTTAACATTAGCCAGTCATGTCAGTTTCTGGGAACTTTGTCCAAAGGTGACATTTTTAAAAACAGTATGGATTGCAGGCATAGGTGTAAACAGCTTCAAGCAAACGATGTTTGAGCCACCCCACGATTAAATATAAACCGAGACTGAAACCAAAAGCTAGAGACTTCTTTGGTCTCAACAGACAGGGAAAGGACACGGCTACACAAACATAAGCACACAAGTGCTGTAGGCTTGCTGGAATTAGCAATCAAAAACAAAAGATGTTCACTTAAATTTGAATGTTAAATAAGCAATGAATAATATTTAAGGATATGTAAGTCCATAATATTGGCAACTTCAAAGTGCAGACTACGTAGCTTCAGAGACTTCAGCAAAGATGAAGGCTTTAGCTGATGCAAAAGGACTTTAAGACTCCAGATGTTATATCTTGAACTTAAAGCACCTATTTGCTCAGCAAATGTGAGCACCTGGCAACAGACTTGAATAGATTCATAGAAGTCTTAGTAGTAAACAGATTCATCAGAAGCAAAGGTTTCACTATATGTAGAAGAGAGTCATCTCATTTAGAAGCCTTTGAGACATTATAGGATAGAATTATATTTTCTGAATTAAACTGCGAGGAGTTGGTCCATCTGCAATCCAAAGCCCTACGGAGGATCACTGAGGATTTAACACCTCCAGACTCGCTATCTTAAATTCAATTAGCATTCTTGTCCAACCAGGCAACTGCAGAAGAGCTTACTGAGCTTGAATTCCTGTGACTTGAATACATGCTCAGGAGGCACCCAGTGCCACAAAGACCAGGTCTGGCTCTAGAGGGATTAATTACATAAGAAGAAGGTCCTCCCTAAGGAGGCAGGTTGGCAGGTTTCTCAGGCCCAGATGACAAGATTTAGCAGAAACCCTACAGCACAGGACCCTCGAATGCCTTTTATAGATAAAAAAGGAGGCTTTTTTTTTTTTTTTTTGACATTTTGGGCCTACATACAATTTATTATTGGTAGGGGAAGACGGAGAAGATTGAAAATAATGAGTACAAAAGAAAACTACTAGAAGTACAGTCACCAAAACTTGTGAACTTTGTGACAAACATCTCAGTTTTTACACTGAGAGACGTGGATTTTCACCTGCTAAGAATATAGAGATCCAAAATAAGTTTAGGTTTGCAAGTCATAAATTTCAAGCAACTGGCAAAGGCCAACTAGCATTTTAATAAGGTTTAAAAAAAAGTTTCCTCCATTTTTTTATCCTTAGTTTAGGTACCGCTGACTTTGTACCATTGTGTGTGTGGATGTGGATTTGGACACATGTGCACACACGTGTTTAAAAATTACAACTATAGCTTTGGGAAAATAATCATATAACTATGCTTGGTATTTTTAGCCTGGGAGCTTAGAATGTGTGTGTGTGTGTGTGTGTGTCTGTGTGTGTGTGTTTCTAATTCGGGAAGCATGGACCCAGTGCTTAGATATTCTTGCACATATTAAATCTCTATATTCTTTTAAAATAAAAAATTATTTGATGCTGAACTAATGCAATTTTTGAGACCCTGAAATTGCCACATGCATTGCAATGGAAGACAACTCAGAAAATAATTTCTAAAAAATTCTCAACCCCACTGTGCATTGATAACACTCTTGTTCAATTTGTCTGAAATAAAAAATACAATAAGAAGTAGAGACAATAGACTCTGGAAAAAAAATTAACTTAATGATTTTAGACTCTAGACCTTTTACTAAAGGCCATAGAATTTGACTTTAAAATTTAATTCTTTCAAACTTTGTTTCTGGATTTAATATTTCAAGAGAATTCAAATCTTTAACATTCTATTTATCTTTGGAATGCAGTAACAGGATAACATTTTATTAAAATTTTGGGAATCTCAATGTGGCTGACATTCTATTACTGGAGTGATTAGTATTTTGATGTTAGAGTTTCTTTATGATAGTATTTCATTTCATTAGAGAACATCTAATAGATTACATTGGACAATCTGACTGAACAAAACTTGTGACAGGAAACAGAAAAAAAATAAAAATAAACTTCCAGCCTTGGGAATAGAGTAATCCTGAAAGAAACAACTAAAAGACAAATCTGAACCATTTCAGAGCTTTCCTAGTGTGTAAACTTAATGTAGTCTGCTGACCTAAGGAAGCTAAGGAAGATCTCTAAAAGAACAATCATTGGCCCTTTGAGAGTGGCCTCATGTGGCTGAAGCCATACCATTCTAATAGGTGGTAACTATAGCTACAGCACGACTGGCCAATTATTGACTTATAGTTAAGTCCAGTAGGTTAAAAGTAAAAAATAAAAGCTAGAAATGGCTCTGCCATCTCCCTTTGCTTCTTGACCTTCCTAGGAAGTGATGTAGCCCAGGAGCAGGAAGCATAAAACAAATTGGTACTCAATATCCACTGAACATCCTAGCATTTCTTCCTCTAATGCAGTGAACTAGATAAAAAAATCACCTTCCCTAGATATTTTGTCTTCATTAATACGAAAGTTAAAATTGGACTCTTTCACTAATGATTTTTATTGCAGCTTCCAAGTATCTCAGAACCTCAAAGAGATAAATACTATTTCTTGAAATTCGTCACAACTTGCTACATTGAAAGGAAATATAGACTGACTGTAGAAAATTTGGAAACTATAAAAAAAAAGTGTAATATTTTAATTTGAGTTGCCTGTCATTTTCTTACCAATAGGATGCCTTTAATATGTACAGACAGCAATCTTTGGCAAAAAATGATTAACTAGCATTATATCAAATTGGTAACCCCCATTATTCCCATTCATCCTTCATATCATTTTAAGAGTGAACTTTCTAAAACTTCAGTTTGGTTATATGAATCCTATGCTTGGAAGCATTCATTTCAGATAAAGTTACATTGAAATTCCTTATTCAAAGATGATTCCCATTTGTATGGTCATTGTCTACATCTCAACCTTATTTCTTACTCTGGTTACTCTGTCACCATGCTCCTACTCCTCAAATCCACTTTCCACAAAATGCAACCTCAATTTAAATAGGATCATTCCATGCCCTGCTTAAGACCCTGTAAACTTTTCATATCATCTAGCACATAAATTGCAAGCTCATTAAAATAGTTTTCAAGGTCACCCAAGATCTGACCCTGGCTGAACTCTGCAGCTCCATTTTCTGCAGCTCCATTTTCTGACATGATTTACTTCACAATTTATGGTCTAACAATATGAAACTATGTATACAGTCCCCAGGGACACAGTATAATTCCTAATGCCTGAGTTTTTGCTCATATATGTTCTTAATTTTGAAATGCTATCCTTTCTGCTTCTATAGGCTGTCTTCTCATTTTTAATTGTCAACTTCAATACCCTTCCCTCCCAAACTCTAAGAAACGTCAGGTCACTTACTGCATGCTGCCATATCATGTACAGATATCTATGATAGCACTTTTCACAGCATTTATAATTATATAATTGTATAAATTTCTCCCAATAGATTTAAATCCTTAAGGACAATCACTCAATTATATGACTATCTTCCCAATATTTGAAGAATAGAAAGCACTCGATAAATATATATTGGATTGAACAGTGAAGAAATGAATATATTCTCCAGTTAGTAATCACGGAGAATAACTAGAAAATCTTTAAATGTATCTTACACTTTCAATGATATCTGAAGTTTAAGTTGATGCAGCATTTTTGTATGGCTATATTTTTCATATTTAACATATAAATTTATTTTCCAGCAATTCAATATATCAAAAAATATCACATATATGAAGCATTATATATCATGTATATCTGTCTATCTATTTATATAGATATATATAGAGAGAGAGAGAAAGGAATTTTAAGATATTGAATCTAGAGAAAAGAATCTTAATATATCAATTATTGATCAATCTTATAAGAAAGTATTTTAAGATATTGAGCCAATATCTTAAAATTCGTTTCTCTCTCTATATATAAATATATGTACTATATAATAATATAGAGAGATAAATTTGCCTCTATCTATATATATATTGAGAGAGAGAGGTAGAGATATAGAGAAAGAGAGAGCGAGACAAAGAGGTATACATATGTAGTCACATATAAAACCTATTTGTGGGTCATGAAGCTCAGTTTGGCTGGATATGAAATTCTAGGTTGAAAGTTCTTTTCTTTAAGGATTTTGAATATTGGCCCCCACTCTCTTCTGGCTTGTAGGTTTTCTGCCAAGAGATCTGCTGTGAGTCTGTTGGGCTTCCCTTAGTGGGTAATCCAACCTTTCTCTCTGGCTGCCCTTAGCATTTTTCCTTCATTTCCACCCTGGTGAATCTGATGATTATGTGCCTTGGGGTTGCTCTTCACTGAGGAATGTCTTTGCAGTGTTCTCTGTATTTCCTGAATTTGAATGTTGGCCTGCTTGCTAGGTTGGGGAAGTTCTCCTGGATAATATTCTGAAGAGTGTTTTCCAGCTTGGATTCATTCTCTCTGTCACATTATGGTACACCAATCAAACACAGATTTGGTCGTTTCACATAATCCCATATTTCTTGGAGGCTTTGTTAATTTCTTTTCTCTTTTTTAGCTAATCTTTCTTTCATTGAGTTGATCTTCAGTCTCTGATATCCTTTCCTCTGCTTGATTGATTCAGCTATTGAAACTTGAATATGCTTCACAAAGTTCTCGTGCTCTTTTTTCAGCTCCATCAAGTTGTTTATGTTCTTCTGTATGCTGGTTTTTCTAGTTAGCATTTCATCTAACCTTTTTTCAAGGTACTTGCATTGGTTAGAACATGCGCCTTTAGCTCAGAGAAGTTTGTTATTACCCACCTTCTGAAGACTGCTTCTGTCAATTTGTCAAACTCATTCTCTATACAGTTTTATTCCCTTGCTAGTGAGGAATTGTGATCCCTTGGAAGAGAAGAGGTGTTCTGGTTATTGGCAATTTCAGCCTTTTTGCACTGGTTTCTTCCCATCTTTGTGGATTTATCTACCTTTGGTCTTTCTTTGAAGCTTGTAACTTTTGTTTATTGAAGCTTGTGATGGGGTCTCTGAGTGGACTTCCTTTCTGTTGATGTTGAAGCTATTTCTTTCTGTTTTTTAATTTTCCTTTTAACAGGCCCCTCTGCTGCAGGTCTGCTGGAGGTCCACTCCAGACCCTGCTTGCCAGGGAAGCACCCATGGGGGCTGCAGAACAACAAATATTGCTGCCTGTTCCTTCCTCTAGTAGTGTCATCTAAGAAGGGTACCCGCCAGATGTCAGCAAGAGCTCTTCTGTATGAGTGACTCCCAGTCAGGATAAAAGGGGGGTCAGTGAGCCACTTGAGCAGGCTGTCTGCCCCTTATCAGAGCTCAAGTGCTGTTCTGGGAGCTCTGTTGGTCCCTTCAGAGCTGCTGGGCCGGGATGTTTAAGTCTGCTGAAGCTGAACCCACAACTGTCCCTTTTCCCAAGTGCTCTATCCCAGGAAGGTGGAGGCTTTATTTCCAAGATGGCCAAATGAAACAGCTCTGGTCAGCAGCTCCCAGCAACAGCGATCCAGAAGATAAGTAATCTCCTCCCACCCAGGTACCAGTTTCATCTAATTGGAACTGGTTAGACAGTGGGAGTAGCCCAAGGAGGGCAAACTGAAGCAGGGTGGCATGCTGCCTCACCAGGGAAGTGCAAGGGGCCAGAAAACTCCCTCTCCTAGCCAAGGTAAGATATTAGGGAATTTTCCAGGCACTCGGGCTCTCTGGTTCAGACACTGTGCTTTTCCCATGGTCTTCACAACTCACAGACCAGGAGATTCTCTCTGGTGCCTACAACAGCAGTGCCCCAGGTTTCTAGCACAAAATTGGGGCTGAATTGCTCATCCCCCAGAAAAAAAGGGGACTGAAGGAAGGGAGGCAAGTGATCTGGCTTGGCAGGTCCCACCTCCACAAAAACCAGCAAGCTAAGATCCACTAGCTTGAAATTCTTGCAGCCAGCACAGCAGTCTGAGCTCAATCTGGGATGTTGGAGCTCGTTAGGGGGAGGAGGCGTCCACCATTACTGAGGCTTGGGTAGATGGTTCTAAATTTGTCTGTGTAAACAAAGTCACCAGGAAGTTTACACAGCAACTGGGTGGAGCCCACAGCAGCTCAGCAAAGCCTCTGCAGGCAGACTGTGGCTAGACTCCCTTCTTGCTGGGCAGGGCATCTCTGAAAAAGGCAGCAGCCTGTCAGGGACTTATTTCAAATTTTAAAATAAAAAATTGAATCAGAGAAGGTTTTTTAAAACTTTCCATGTATGCATTCATACACACCCTTGCATTTGTTAAAGTATACCTCAATTTATCTTCTTTTTCTATGAAGGGACAATATGTGATCCTGCCTAATGCAACCACTCCCCTTCTATACCAGGTTTTATTCTTATTTGCCTAATCAAGAAAAATGCACTCAAAAATCCTCCCTGACCCGCCCCAATACTGCACCTCCAATTTTCCCCTTATACTCATTCAATCACATGATATGTATTTCCTCATATTAATAAGAAACCCTTTCTCAATTCCTACCTCAGCCTTTGATCCTAGCCCATTGCTCTTACTCATACAGCAATCACCCTAAAAGAGACATATATATACTCATTTTCTCTAATTTTCTCCCATTCTCTTAAGCCCATTCTAACTAGAGATTTGACTTCCTACCATAAAACTACACTTTTGAATATGACTAATATTATTCATGTTGCAAAACCCAAAGGTTGATTTTGATTCTAGGAATTCAGTCACTTCATTTTCTTCCTATGCATTGGATGCACCTTCTCATTCTCCTATGCCTTCTCATTCTTTACTTGGCTTCTAGGAATTCAGTCATTAATTTTCTTCCTATGCGTTGGACACACCTTCTCATTCTCCTATGTGTTCACATTCTTTACTTGGCTTCTAGGAAGTCAGTCACTTCATTTTCTTCCTATGCACTGGATGCACCTTCTCATTCTCCTATGTGTTCTCATTCTTCACTTGGCTTCTAAGAATTCAGTCATTAATTTTCTTCCTATGCGTTGGACACACCTTCTCATTCTCCTATGTGTTCACACTCTTTACTTGGCTTCTAGGAAGTCAGTCACTTCATTTTCTTCCTATGCACTGGATGCACCTTCTCATTCTCCTATGTGTTCTCATTCTTTACTTGGCTTCTAGGAATTCAGTCATTCATTTTCTTCCTATGCATTGGACACACCTTCTCATTCTCCTATGGGTGTTCCTACCTCAAGTAGTATCTTTAATATTAATGCTTAAAGGCACAGTCCTTAGTTTCTCTAAATGTATTCTTCTGATAATCCCATGCCTTAAACACCATCTACCAAATTTATCAATCTATCTTTTCATCACATACCTCCCCCATAACCTCATAGTTATTTGATCAAATGTGTACCTGAAACTGCCACATAGATAGCAAAGAGAAATCTCAATTTTAATATATCTAAAACTGAATTGACATTAACAAGTAGCCACCCTCTGCAAACATACATCATGGACTGAAAAAAGGAATAGGATGCATTCCCAAGTGAAAATTGATTTTGTGACTCAGGCCCAATAGATGTGAAGCAAGAAAAATAAATAAATAAATAGTGTATCATATTCGAATTCCTAGATTGGTTTCAGCTGGAATTAAATCACCAATGTGGTCATTGAAATGCAAACACTACCTGAACATTAGGCCAGCCCCCAGAGGAGCAGATTTTTGTAAATGCTGTACATTACTTTCAGAAAGTATGTTACAGATCCTGTGCTGTGTTTATGAAAACACAGCAGATGGCTATACAAATGAATTACATGTACTAAATCTTAGTATGAATTTAATTAATTATGAATTTATGAGATGAAATAATTTCAAGATACTTTCCACTTAAGAACAATTTGAAAGGAAGTCTCAAACATTCCAGTAAACTACAAGTGGTTGAAGGCTAGTGGATATTGTAAAGACTTAGCATAGTTTCTTAAGGCATTTTATTTATTATAGCTATAATTAAGTTTAAAATGCTGACATATCTTTCTAAATCGAAACCATATTAAAATCTCAGAAAGATAGGCAAATGCATCACACGTTTCACAGTAAAATAGGATCATTCCTTAATTGTTTATCTCTAGAACTCGTTTATATGCATCACAAAGCCAGCAAAAAACAGGAACGGAACTGAACTTAGCTTATTTTTTAATAGAGTTCAATTACTGAGGGATATAAAAATGAGAACTACTGATTAGTATACTTACTTAGGTTTCCATAGTAACAGATATAACTTTTAAATCCTTATCTTCATTTTACAAATTTTTTGTTTGCAGCAGAAGAAAATTTCAAAAGCTACTAAATAAAGCAGTCAGTGCAGCTGGGTGCTGAACCTATCAATTCCACTGTCAGAATAATTCACAGGAGTTTGTTGACCTCCCTGGATCTTAGTTTTGACATCACAAAGATGAGAAATATTACTAGATAAGTGTTTAATAGAGTATAATGCTTTAAAAATGTATTTACATGGTTAGTAGCCTTCTCATCTGTGAGATTATACAAATGACTATATATATATATATACGTGTATATATATACACACACACATACATACTGATGTTTCTGACTATTTGCATGTCATTGGATTTGGATCAGCAGCACTCAAAGAGGCTGTATGTCTTTATTTTCAAAAAACATCCAAGTAATAATATTAGTCTCTTTATACAATAGAGAAAAAAAATCTGTGATTTTCAAAAAACAGTTCAAAAGCAAGTAGCAAATATTATAAAGGAGAATAAATAATGTGGAAGCACATTCTAAAAATTAAACAATAAATTGTTCATATATCAGTCATCAGATCCAGAATTCCTGTGCATTATATGCATAAGATTACCATTAGATCACTTTAAAAATAAAATATAAGTAATTTTCCATTTTTTGCAACTTAGAAAAATTACAAAATATATTTTTATGAGTATTAAATCTGCCATTTTAAAGTTTAGTAATATCAAATGTTGATATGTGCAACATTATTTTGGCCTTCTCTACAACATGTAGCTAAAAGATAAGAAGACTAAACTGTCTCTGTTTGAGGTTGAGTAAGATGTACTTCTTCTCACTTCCACTTAATGAAATCACTGAGTAAACTAAGGCAAGAGAGAAGTTAAAGTAAAGGATAAAATAAATGTTGTGAGTAAAATTAGTATTTAAATGATGAGAGAAAAGGAAAATACAATGAGGAAATAACTGAGGTCGCATTTATAGAATCTTTTCCCAGATCTATGTCCTGAAGCATTTCCTCTGTGTTTTCTTGTGGCAGATTTATTGTTTCAGGTATTACATTTAGGACTTGGATCTATTTTGAGTTGATTTTTTGTATAGGGTAAAAAGTGGGGGTCTAGTTTAATTGTCCTGCATATAGATATTCCATTTTCCAGTATCATTTCTTAAAAAAAAAACTGTGATTTCCCCAATGAGTATTCTTGGGACCTTTGTCAAAAATCAGTTGGCTATAGATATGTGGATTAATTTATGGATTCTCTATTCTGTTCTATTGGTCTGTTTATCTGTTTTTATGACAGGACCATGCTGTTTTGGATACAACAGATTTGTAGTATATTTTGAGGTTTGGTAGTGTGATATCTTCAGCTATATTTTTCTTTTTTTTTTTTTTTTAGAGATGGAGTTTCGCTCTTGTTACCCAGGCTGGAGTGCAATGGCGCGATCTTGGCTCACCGCAACCTCTGCCTCCCGGGTTCAGGCAATTCTCCTGCCTCACCCTCCTGAGTAGCTGGGATTACAGGTACGCGCCACCATGCCCGGCTAATTTTTTGTATTTTTAGTAGAGACGGGGTTTCACCATGTTGACCAGGATGGTCTCGATCTCTTGACCTCGTGATCCACCCACCTCAGCCTCCCAAAGTGCTGGGATTACAGGCGTGAGCCACCGCGCCCGGCCCTCAGCTATATTTTTCTTGCTCAGGATTTCTTTGGCTATTTGTTGTCTATTGCAGTTCTGTACAAATTTCAAAATTTTATTTTTATTTATGTGGAAAATGTCATTAGTATTTTGTTAAGGACTGCATTGAATCTGTAGCTTGCTTTAGGTAGTATTGTCATTTTAACAATATTAATTATTTTGATCTATGAGCATGGGCTGGCTTTGCATTTATTTGTATCCTGCTCAATTTCTTTCATCAGTGTTTTGTAGTCTTCCTTGTAGAGGTCTTTCACCTCCTTGGCTAAATTTGTTTCTGGTATTTTTATATGTTTGTAGCTATTGTAAATGGGATTGACCACTTGATTTCTTTATCAATGAGTTTGCTGTGCATGGAAACTATTGGTTTTTGTATATTAGCTATGTATGCTACAACTTTACTGAATTCAATTATCACTTCTAAAAGTTTGGTAAGATCTTTAGGTTTTTCCATCAATTCTTAAATGAATTTTTATTACCTTTAGTTTATTCATCTAAAGGCATTGATAGGAATGGCAAGACATTATATTGTAGATTAAATTGTGATATTACTATAAAATGTCCAAATTCACAATCAGTATAGTAATGCAAAATAAGTCATTTTGCACGGATCCAAAAGGCTACAAAAGTCATTGTTGTGCTTAGACAAAAGTATGTGAGTGCATGACATATTTAATACCTGCTTCACTTTGAAAGAGAAAAGCTCTTGCCTCAAAAGTGTAATGTAAATTTTTTCTCACTTTAACACCAGTGCATGAAACAATCTTTTGGTTTAGCTTCAGTTTAGTTTAGCTTTGGTCTTCCCAATATGGAAACACCGTCTATAGTGCCTAATACAAATATATGTCCAGAGAAATGTGACAGTCAGTTTTATTAGGGCCAATCCCTACTCAAAGTTAAGTAAGTTACTTAAAATTATCATTGCTATTTTCCTTAACAAATGCCTGTCATTCATAGAATAATAATTTTTTCCAACTTTTATTTTAAAATCAGAGGGTCATGAGCATGTTTGTTACAGAGGTTTAATGCATGATACTGAGTTTTGGAAGATGAATTAATCCATTAGCCAGGTGGTAAGCACAACACCCTATATAGGTAGTTTTCAACCCTCTTCTCTTTTACTTCCCTCTTGTATTCCCAGTGTCTATTGTTCCCATCTTTATGTCTTGTATACCCAATATTCAGTTCTTAATTATAAGGGAGAACATGTGAAATTTGGTTTTCTGTTTCTCCATTAGTTCACTTAGGATTATGGTTTCTGGCTCCATCCATGTTGTTGCAAATAAATGATTTTGTTCTTGTTTATGGTTGCATAGTATTCTATGGTGTATATGTGTCATTTTTTCCTTACCTATCTGAGTGTTGATGGGAACCTGGGTTGATTCGGTGTCTTTGCTATTGTCAGTGGTGTTAAGATTAACATTATTCACAATATTTACAGGTGTATGTGTCTTTTTGGTGAAGTGATTTATTTTCCTTTAGATATATACTCAGCAATTGGACTGCTGGGTGCAATGGTAGTTCCACTTGTAATTCTTCCAGAAATCTCCAAACTGCTCTCCACAGTGTATGTGTTTCTTTTTCTCCTTATCCTCACCAATATATGTTATATACTGACTATTGAATAAACCCATTTTTACTGTGTGAAGTGGTATTTCATTGTGGTTTTGATTTGCATTTCTTTGATGGTTAGTGAAGATGACCATTTTTCCATATGTTAATTGGTCACTTGTATGTCATAGTTTGATGTGTCCTTTCATATCCTCCACCCACTTTTTAATGGCATTATTTGCACTTTTCTCGTTGACTTGCTTAGGTTCTTTATAGATTCTATATATTAGAACTTTGCCAGATATATAATTTTGTGAATATTTTCTTGCATTCTATAGGTACTGTTTATTCTCTTGATAGTTTATCTTGATGTGAATCTCTTGATTTCAAACTTCTTTATTTAGGTGTTCTGCACTACAAACTTTCATTTAATTAGGCCCCAATTGTCAATTTCTGGTTTTGTTGCAGTTACTTTTGAGAACTTAGCCATAAATTCTTTGACAAGGCCAATATCAAGAAGAGTATTTAACAGGTTTTCTTTTTGGATTTTTATAATTTTAAGTCTTACATATAAGTCTTTATCTTCCATAGATTTTTGCATAAGGCAAAAGGTAGGTGATCAATTTCATTATTCTGCATATAAACAGCCAGTTATCCTAGCACCATTTATTTAATAAAGAGTCTTTTCTCCATTGTTTATATTTGTTGAGTTTGACAAGGACAAGATAGTTGTAGGTGTGTGCCTTTATATCTGCATCTCTACTCAGTTCCATTGGTCTACATGTCTGTTTTATAGCAGTACCAAGTGGTTTTGGTTATTGTAGCCTTGTAAAGTTTGAAATTGAGTAATGTAATGCCTCAAGCTTTGATTTTTTTTGTTGTTGTTTGTTTATTTTTGTTTTGACTAGGATTATTGTGGCTATGTGGGCTATTTTTTTGGTTCATATGAATATTAGAATAGTTTTTTTGTAATTCTGTGAAAAATGGCATTGGTAGTTTGATAGGAATAGCATTAAACCTATAACTTATTTGGTCAGTATGGACATTTAGCAATATCAGTTCTTCAAATCCATGAGTATAGAATATTTTGCCATTATTAGTGTCCTTTCCGATTTCTTTCAGCAATGTTTTACTTTCTTACTTAGCTGTATTTCAGTTATTTTATTCATTTTGCAGCTATTTTAAATGAAATTACATTCTTAATTGGGATAGTGTTAGCTTAAGCATTATTGGTGTATAGAAATACTACCGAATTTTATACGTTGATTTCTTATCCTGAAACTTTATGAAGTTTTTTATCACTTCTAGGAGCCTTTTGGTGCAGTATTTAGAGTTTTCTAGATAAAGAACAATGTTTCCAACAAAGATAAATAGTTTTACTTCTTTTTCTATTTGGAAGTCTTTACTTCTTTCTCTTGTCTGATTGCTCTGACTAGGACTTCCTATGTTAAATAGGAACTATGTTAAACAGGAATAGTGAGAATGAGCATGCTTTTATTGTTCCAGATGACAGGGGAATGCTTCCAGGTTTGCCTGTTCAGTAAGATATTGGCTGTAGGGTTGCCATAAATGACTCATTATTTAGAGGTATGCTTCTTTTATGCCTAGTTTGTTGATGTTTTTTATTATGAAGGGATGTTGGGTTTTATCAATAGCTTTCCCTGAATCCATGGAGATGATCATATGGGTTTAGTTTTTAATTCTGCTTAAGTGGTGAATCATTTATTGATTTGCATATGTTGAACCAATCTTGCATCTGAGGAATAAAAACTACTTGATCATGGAAAATTAACTTTTTGATGTGCTGCTGGACTCAGTTTGCATTTTGTTGAGGAATTTTGCATCTATGTTCATCAGGGATATTGGTTCATAGTTTTTCTTTTTCTTTTCTTTTGACATGTCTATCAGATTTTACTATCAGAATGATTCCAGCTTTGTAGAACAGTTAGAGAGAAGTCCCTCCTCCTCAATTTTTTGGGAACAGTTTTAGTAAGATTGATACAAGTGCTTCTTTGTATGTTTGGCATCATTCAGAAGAAACTCCATCTGGTCTAGGGCTTTTTTTTTTTTTTTTTTGGTTGCTGTATTTTTTTTATTAGTGATTCAATTTTGGATGTAATTATTGGTCTGTTCACAGTTTGAATTTCTTCCTGGTTCTATCTTGAGAAGTCGTATGTTTCTGGGAATTTACCCATTAACTCTAGATTTCCTAATTTATTTACATATATGTGTTCACAATAATCTCTGAAGATATTTTGCATTTCTGTAGGATTGGTTGTAATGTCATCTTTGTAATTTCTGTGTGTATTTAGATATCCCCTCTTTGTCCTTTTTTAATTTAGCTAGGAGTCTATCAATCTTGTTAATTCTTTAAAGAACAAATTTTGGTTTAATAGATCTTTTGTATAAGTTTTTGCATCTCTATTTTATTATGTACTGCTATGATTTTAATTATTTCTTCTCCTAGCTTTGGGGTTGGTTATTTCTTGTGTTTCTATTTCCTATAGGTGTGATAATTGTTAATTTGAGGCATTTCAGACCTTGATTTAGGTATTCAGTACTACAAACTTTCCTCTTAACACTGCTTTGGCTGCATCTGCCGAATTTTTCTATTTGTGTCTGTTTTTATTAATTTCAAATAATTTTTAAATTTCTCCTTTAATTTTATTGTTTACCCAAAAGTCATTCAGGAACAAGTTGTTTAGATTTAATGTAATTATGTGGTTTGGTGAGATTGTCTTGGTATTGATTTCTATTTACATTGCACTGTGGTCCAATAATATGCTTGGTATAATTCTGAGTTTTTTTTTTTAATGTATTGAGACATGCTTTATGATTGAGCATGTGATTGATCTTAGAGTACATTGTATTAGGATTCTCTAGAAGGACAGGACTAATAGGATACATGTATATATGAAAGGGAGTTTGTTAAGCAGTATTGACTCACACAATCACAAGGTGAAGTCCCATAATAGGCCATCTGCAAGCTGAGGAACAACGAAGTCGCGTCTGAGTCTCAAAACCTCAGTAGCCTTCAGTCTGTGGCTGAAGGCCCAAGAGCCCCTGGAAACCACTGGTGTAGGTCCAAGAGTCCAAAAGCTGAAGAACTTTTGAGTCCAATATTTGAGGGCAGGAAGCATCCAGCCCAGGAGGAAGATTGAAACCAGAAGACTTAACCAGGCTAGTCTTTCCACATTACTCTGCCTCATTTTATCCTAGCTGTGCTGGCATCTGATTAGCTGGTGCCCACCCAGATTGAGAGTGGGTCTGCCTCTCCCACTCCACTGACTCAGATGTTAACAGTACTTTGCATCCTTCAATCCAGTCAAGTTGACACTTAATATTAACCATCACATATGTTTTTTCTGTGTGAAGATGAGATTTTCTGGTTGTTGGGTGGAGTATTCTATAGATGTCGCCCTACATCCAATTGGTCAAGTGTTTAATTTAATTGTTAGATTTCTGCTCCCTCAAATCACTGGTGTCACATCCACATTTTTTTAGTTCCAAGGGAGACCCTAGTGGGCTGAGCTCCTTGCTTACTTAGAGGTGATATGAGCTGAAAGTTAGGTTACCAGGAGATTCACAGCACTCTGGAGGCACACTAGTCCTCTGTCCTTAGCAGAGCCATTCTGGGTTGTGAGGTATGTCTGAAGGTGGTCTGATATTGCAGGAGGTCAAGGGCAGGGGATATTCAGGCAGGGTGGCATTGCAATGGGTGGGCAGAAGGTGTGGAGCCCATAGCCCAGGGTTTTTTGCCCTACAGATATCTGTGGGGATTGACCAGTTTACTTTTCCTTAATCAGGATTCTTTCCAGTTGCTCTCTTAGTAGCTGGCCTCACCATCTAGTTTTGTCCTAAGTCTTCTGTTCCAAGATCACTGACTTATTAGGTGTTCTGGGCCATGGGGCTCTCTTGGAAAGAGGCTGCAGCTGACAGGGCATGCTCATCTTGGATGGTTACTGTACACAGAGGCCCTCAGCTCCCAGGCCTGTCCATAAACCTGTGTCTCAGTCTTTTTAGTGTTCTAAGAGTGGAAGTTTTTCCTTCCACTTGAGTGCCAGTCACAGATCTTAGCTTAGTACTCCTGAGCTGTGTGCTTTAACCCTGTGGGTTGGTCCCAGGCCTGCTGCTTTGTCTTACAGTCTCTTGGTGTTGAGCATCAGCTATGGTGGGAGGTCCAAAGTCTTTGCTGAAGACTTCCAGGTCTTCAGCAAAGCAAAGCACTCAAGCAGAGCCAACAAGAAAGCACATAAGCTGGGCAGTGAAAGCTGTGCTGTGTGCATACTCTTGTAAAAGTGGCCAGGCAGGGGCCTTGGAAAGGGCTGGTGGCCAGTGGAGTGCATATGCACTCTGGTCACACAGGAAAGACAGCCATGCTTTCTCCTGCCAAGTAGGTAGCAGGAGTTAGAACCTCTCAGAGGAAAATGGAGAGCCTTGGGAGATGAGCACTTATGACCACATTTTGGTACAACTGGCTCATGTGAAAAACCTCTTAGATTCCCCCGCATTTGATCTCTATCTCTACCCTACTCTCCAGGCAGATTGCCCTACCAATTCAAATGTCTATGCAGATCATGGTATCTCTTATTGCTAGAATCCCAGATGTCTACAGTAAGAGTGAGTTGTCCACAGTTCACTCCTTCCTTAGGAGTTGTGCAAGTTTGTGCAAGGTTCTCAGCTTCCTCTGTCTTTGGTCTCAGCATCTACATCATCTCTCTGTCAACATCTAGCAATGATTTTTTCTCAAAAGATCTATTCAAAGTATTTTGGTTTACTTGTTATTTTGGTTGCTCTTGGTGGGAGAGGAGCATTCTGGCTGCAACTAGTCAGCCATCCTGTCTGTCATTCAAAAGAATAACAATTCTTGATGATTTTGTGGCAGAGCTTATAGCTCTAATTCGGATATTGATAGTTATCTAAAATATATATATGTATTATAAAATATAGTAATATATAACATCATATATGTCATGTAATATGTAGTTGCATATATTAATTAATTTCATTTTATATTGAATTAGTAAATATATGCAAAGTGCTTAGAAGTATTTGTAGCATATAGTAAATTTGACAGATGGATTAGCTATTGAGTATTCTACTTCTATTTTATATTTAATACACCAAAAAAAGATTTATGACTCTCCCCTATATATGTCATTTCTTATTTTTTAAAATGTATTATTTTATACTGCTTCTCCAAATCTGAATCTCAAATTTGTTTTCCTCTCTCTCTGTCTCTCTGTCTCTCTCTCTCTCACTCACTCTCTCTCTGTCTCTCATTTATATCTATTCAGGCAACAACACTTCATATTCTTACTTTTCAGATTGTCTTTATACTTTTCCCTAATATTTAGAACACTTCACTAGGGCTAAAATTAATCTACACTTCTATAGTTTCTCCATATTGTACATTACTGCTATATTACTCTTCTTAAAATGTTTTCTCTTCTGCTACCTGCCTGTTTAAGATTTAAAGTGGAATACTATAATCTAATGAATTAATTCTAAAATTTTTTCCTGATATTATCTATCCTCTGTGATTAACCTTTGATATTCATCTTTTCTCCTTAGCCTCTCCTCATATAAACCACCTAATATTAATCATAGGGATACTCAGAAAATTTTGACAATACACAAGATCCATACAATGTATTATTTTCATCAATTTGATTAATTCATAGATTCATGATAGAGAAAAATGTGTCACCTTCTAAATTTAAGCTAGATAAACTATTAACGAAGTCCACATGTGTGACATATTATACAGATAACAAGGAACAATTTTATATTTTTTCTGACCCTCATGTAAAACTCATGTCTAGAAAAGCTCAGAAATCATCTTTTTATAACCTCACTATCAAAATTTAAAGTGTGACAGACTCTGAGGAAGGGTATGATAGAAATCTTATTTTTTCTTAATACCCAAATATATATTAGGACAGCCAGAAAGAAGAAGGGGAACATTTCAGACTGTGAAAAAAAAAAAAAAAGAAAAAAGAAAAGAAAACATGATAACATTTTTAACATTTTTAATAATCTAAGTTCATAATAAAATATGTCATTTAAAAAAAATTAGCAGAAAATTATATCAAAATATCAAAAAATTAAAAAAAAGAGCCAGAGTGTTTTAGGAAGAGTCACAGAGGAGCTGCCCATGTTCCCATGTTGGAGGAACAACCAAGCCTGTTTTAGTAAAGGTTCTCTAGAGGAACAAAACTAATGGAATATAAATATATATAAAGGGGAGTTTATTAAGTATTAACTCACATGATCACAAGGTCCCACAACAGGCCGTCTGCAGGATTAGGGCAAGGAGAGCCAGTCTAAGTTCCAAAACTGAAGAACTTGGAGTCTGATGTTTGAGGGCAGGAAGCATCCACCAACACAGGAGAAAGACGTAAGCTAAGAGGATAGGCCAGTCTCTCTTCCCACATTTTTCTGTCTGCTTATATTCTACCCACATTGGCAGCGGATTAGACTGTGCCCACTCAGATTAAGGGTGTGTCTGCCTTTCCCAGCCCACTGCTCAAATGTTAATCTCCTTTGGTAACACCCTCACAAACACATCCAAGATCAAAACTTTGTATCTTTCAATCAAGTCAAGTTGAAACTCAGTATTAGCCATCACAAAGCCCTAAAAAATATGATTCAATACTAAGCACAGCACCATGCAGATTTCTCCATGTGGATATGCAAGGTAGCCCTCCTTACTTCCATAGCCTACTTTAATAAGACCTCTTCTAATTAATTAAATGAAGACATAATATAGTGTGTCTCTTTGTTTTATTTCCAGTGGACAAATAAATTATTAGAACTAATTCCCTGAGGACATATACATTAAATACAAAATGTTACACTGGAATGTAGCTTTCACATGCACTATTGATTTACATTCTGATACATTCAATTCATGTGTAGTGCTGATAATAAGACAGCTGTGTTTTGATTAGCTTGAAAATTCCCAAGACAAATAATTTGACCATCTTAGTATTATGTAAAATAGTTTTTCCAATTGTTGAAAAATATCTTAATATTCTTAAATACTAGTTTTATCCCCAGATTAATTTATAGAATCATTACATAAAACAGAGAGGATATTGAAGATGGCTGATTAGAGGCATCTCCTACTCATTTTCTCTACTAAGAAGAACAAAGATAGTGAGTTGAATATCACATTTTGAATAGATCATCCAAGAGAGAAAACTGGAATTCCACAGAGAAGTGACAAGAAACCGCTAAAGCAAAGGCAAGCAAGGCAGCCAGGTAGTCTAGGATTGGCTGGGAGCCAGGAGAGACTCCTTAATGTGTGGAAATGGTAAGTAAGAGACAGAGCAGTTCACTGTTCCCACCAAGAACTTATGTAGTCCCAAGTGTAGCAAGACATCTGTACACCCAATACAGGAGGAGCAGAAATATCAAAAATAATATGTTGCAAAAAGATATTTTCCATGTCATGTTATAGTCAAACTATCTAAATGCAAGAACAAAGAGAGAATTCTAAAAAGAACAAGAAAAAACTGTTTAGTCACCTATAAATAAACCCCCACCAGCATAACAGTGTATTTCTCAGAAATTACCTTATAGGCCAGGAGAAAATTCAATGACATATTCACAAGGCTGAAAGAAAGAAAAAAGCCTTTACTCAAGAATACTATGCCTAACCAAAATTATCCTTCATAAATGAAAGAGAAATAGTCTTTCCCAGACAAACAAAAGCTGATGGATTTATGACCACTAAACTAGACCTACCAGATGAGTAAAGGGACTCCTATACTTGGAAGCAAAAAGGCAGCATTTCTTATCATGAAAACACAAAAAACTACAAAACTCATTGGTAGAGCAATCACACAAAGGAGAAAGGGAAACAAATCAAATAATATCACCACAAAAGAAAGAAAAAAACACCAAAACCACGATGACAAACAATAAGAGAAAAAGAAAAGAGCAAAAAGACAGAAAATTATTAACAATTTAACAGGAACAAAACTTCACATATCAATATTAATCTTGAACATAAATGGATTAAATTATTTACTTAAAAAATATACACTAGCTGGCTGGATTTTTTAAAAAAGATCCAATTATATGCTTCTATAAGAAATACATTTGACTGGCAAAAACACATACAGCCTGAAAGTAAATGAATGGAACAAGATATTTCATGCAAATGGAGAGCAAAAGACAAGCAGAGTAGCTACATTTAAATCAGTTTTAAAAAGATACTTTAAGTCAGAAACAGTGAAACAAAGACAAAGAAGATCACTATATCACTATGAAATGACAAAGGGTCCAATACAGCCAGAGAACAATTTTATATATATATATATATATATGTGTATATATACACATATATATATAATTGTACATATATATAGAGAGAGAGAGAAAGACAGAGAGACAGAGACAATGTATATGCATATATACGTGTATATATATATATACACACACACACACATATATAACATGTATATACATATATACAGACAATATACATTGTCTATATACATATATATGTATATATCTACATATAACATTATATGTATATACATGTTATACATGTGTGTGTATATATATATATATAAAATGTCCTCTGTGCATATATATATATATATGCACCTAACATTAGAAAACCCAGATCATAAAGCAAATATTACTAGATATAAAAATAGAGATAGACTCCAATATAATAGTGGGGGACTTCACCATACCAATCTTAATATTAGACAAATCATCCAGACAGAATTAACAACAAAACTTTGGATGTAAGATGAGCTTTGGACTTTAACAGAAATTTATAGAAAACTTTATCTAACAATAACAGAATACATATTTTTCTCAGTAAATAAAATTTTCTCCAGAATAGACCATATGTAGAGCAATAAAACAAGTCTCAACAAATTTTAAAAATTCAAAGAACATCAACTATCTTTTCAGACCACAACAGAATAAAACTAGGAACCACTATCAAGAGAAACTTAGGAAACTATGCAACTAGATAGAAATTAAACAACATACTCTAGGATAACCACTAGGTCAATGAAGAAATTAGGATAGAAATCAGAATATTTCTTGAAACAAATTAAAATAAAAATAGAAAAGAATAAAACATGTAGGATACTGCAAAAGCAGTGCTAAGAGAGAAGTTTATAGCAATAAATGACTACATAAAAAAGTAAAAAGATTTCAAATAAGCAATCTATTGCTGTATCTCAAGGAATTAGAAAAACAAGAATAAACCAAATTCAAAGGTAGCAGAAGAAAACAAACAATAAATATTTTAACAGAACTAAATTAAATTATGACTAGAAAAACAGTAGAAAAGATCAATGAAACAAAAAGATGGTTCTTCAAAAAGATGAACAAAATTGATAAACCGTTAGCTAGACTAACAAGAAGAGAGAAGACCAAAAAAAGAAACTCAGAAATAAGAAGAGAGACCTTACAACTCATACTGCAGAAATTAGTAGGATCAAGATCGACAGATTCTATAGTGAACAACACTCCATGCTAACAAACTAGAAAACCTAAAGGAAATGGATAAATTTCTATAAAAATACAACCTACCAATAATGAATCAGAAGAAATAGAAAACTGAAACAGATCAATGATGGACAGCAAGATTATGTCAGTAATGAAAAGCCTTCCAACAACATAAAAGCCAAGAACAGGATGGGTTCACAGCTGAATTCTATCAAGCATACAGAGAAGAAATGATACAAATCATCCTGAAACTATTTCCAAAAATTAAAGTGAAGGAAATTCTCTCTAATTCATTCTGTGAGCCAGAATTACCCTGATACCAAAATTAGACAAGGACACAACAAAAAGAAGAAAAAAGTGACAGGCATCAATAGCACTGATAAAAATATATCCAAAAATCCTCAAGGGAGTACTATCAAACTAAATACAACATCATATCAAAAAGATAATACATCATGATTAAGTTGGATTTATCCCAGGGATAGAAGGATGATTGAACATATGAAATCAGTAAACATGATACATCACATCAACAGAATGAAAAAGCCACATGAGCATCTAAATACATAAACAGAAAGTATTCGATAAAATTCAACATCACTTCAAGTTATAAACTGTCAGGTGGCTGGCAAGGTGGCTGAATAGGAACATCTCCAGTCTGCAGTTCCCAGAAAGATCAATGCAGAAGGTGGGTGATTTCTGCATTTCCAACTGAGGTACCTGGCTCATCTCACTGAGACTGGTTAGAGAGTGGGTACAGCCCACAAAGAAAAAGCTGAAGCAGGGTGGGGTGTTGCCCCACCTGGGAAGTACAAGGGGTCAGGGAACTCCCTCCCTTAGTTAAGGAAGCTATGAGGGACTGGGCGCTGAGGAAGGGTGCACTCTAGCCCAGATACTATGATTTTCCCATGGTCTTCACAACCTGAAGACCAGGAGATTCCCTCAGGTGCCTACACTACCAGGGCCCTGGGTTTCAAGCACAAAACTGAGTGGCTGTTTGCACAGACACTGAGCTAGCTGCAAGAGTTTTGTTTTCATATCCCAGTGGTGCCTGGAATGCCAGCAAGACAGAACCATTCACTCTCCCTGGAAAGTGGGTTGAAGCCAGAGAGCCAAGTGGTCTAGCACAGCAGATCCCACCTCCATAGATCTCAGCAAGCTAAGATCCACTGGCTTGAAATTCTTGCTGCCAGAACAGCAGTCTAAAGTCAACCTGGGATGCCAGAGCTTGGTGGGGGGAGGGGTGTTTGCCATTACTGAGGCTTGAGTAGGTAGTTTTCCCCTCACAGTGTAAACAAAGCCTCCAGGAAGTTCAATCTGGGCAGAGCCCACCACAGTTTAGCAAAGCTCTTGTAGACTGACTGCCTCTCTAGATTCCTTCTCTCTGGTCAATGCATCTCTGAAAAAAGGCAGCAGCCCCAGTCAGGGGCTTTTAGATAAAATTCTCATCTCCCTGGGACAGAACACCTTGGGGAAGAGGGAGCTGTGGGTGCAGCTTCAGCAGACTTAAATATTCCCGCCTGCCAGCTCTGAAGAGAACAGCAGATCTTCCAACATAGTGCTCAAGCTCTGCTAAGGAACAGATTTCCTCCTCAAGTGGGTCCCTGACCCCCATGCCTCCTAATGGGGAGATATCCCCCAGCAGAGGTTGACAGACACCTCACACAAGAGAGCTCTGGCTAACATCTGGCAGGTGCCCCTCTGGGATGAAGCTTCTGGGGGAAAAACAGACAGTAATTTTTGCTCTTCTTCAGCCTCCACTGGCAATACCCAGGCAAACAGGGTCTGGAGTAGACCTCCCGCAAAATCCTGCAAACCTGTAGCAGAAGGGCCTGACTGTTACAAGAAAAACTAACAAACAGAAAGGAATAGGATCAACATCAACAAAAAGGACATCCACACAAAAACCCCATTCGAAAGTCACCAACATCAAAGACCAAAGGTAGATAAATCTATGAAGATGAGGAAAAACCAGTGCAAAAGCCTGAAAATTCCAAAAACCAGAATGCCTCTTCTCCTCCAAAGGATCACAACTACTCACCAGCAAGGGAACAAAACTGGACAGAGAATTAATTTGACAAATTGACAGAAGTAGGCTTCAGACGGCGGGTAATAATAAACTCCTCTGTGCTAAAGGAGCATATTTTAACCCAATGCAAGGAAGCTAAGGACCTTGAAAAAAGGCTAGAGGAATTGCTAACTAAAATAACTAGTTTAGAGAAGAATATAAATGATCTGATGGAGCTAAAAACACAGCATAAGAACTTCATGAAGCATACACAAGTATCAATAGTCAAACCAAGCAAGTGGATAAAAGGATATCAGAGATTAAAAATCAACTTAATGAAATAAAACATGAAGACAAGATTAGAGAAAAAAGAATGAAAAGGAATGAACAAAGCCTCCAAGAAATATGGGACTATGTGAAAAGACCAAACCTACACTTGATTGGTGTACTTGAAAGTGGCAGGGAGAATGGAAACAAGTTGGAAGACACTCTTTAGGATATTATACAGGAGAACTTCCACAACCTAGCAAGACAGGTCAACATTCAAATAAAGGAAATACAAAGAACACCACAAAGATACTCTTCAAGAGCAACCCCAACATAAGATTCACCAAAGTTGAAATGAAGGAAAAATGTTAAGGGCAGCCAGAGAGAAAGGTGAGGTTACTCATAAAGGGAAGACCATCAGATTTACAGTGGATCTCTCTGCAGAAACCCTACAAGTCAGAAGAAAGTGAGGACCCATATTCAACATTCTTAACGGAAAGAATTTTCAACCCAGAATTTCATATATAGCCAAACTAAGCTCATAAGTGAAGGAGAAATAAAATCCTTTACAGACAAGCAAATGCTGAGAAATTTTGTCACCACCAAGCCTGCCTTACGAGAGGCAGGAAGCACTAAATATGGAAAGGAAAAACCAGTACCAGCCACTGCAAAAACATACCATATTGTAAAGACCATTGACATTGTGAAGAAACTGTATCAACTAAGGACAATATAAACAGCTAGACTCATAATGACAGGATCAATTTCACACATAACAATATTAACCTTAAATGTAAATGGGCTAAATGCCTTAATTAAAAGACACAGACTGGCAAATTGGATAGAGTCAGGACCCATCAGCATGCTGTATTCAGAGTCCCATCTCACGTGCAAAGACACACATAGGCTCAAAATAAAGGGATGGAGGAATAGTTACCAAGCAAATGGAAGGCAAAAAAGCAGGGGCTGCAATCCTAGTCTCTGATAAAATATACTTTAAACCAACAAATATCAAAAAAGACAACGAAGGGCATAACATAAAGGTAAAAGGATCAATGCAACAAGAAGAGCTAACTATCCTAAATATACATACACCAAATAGAGGAGCACCCTGATTCATAAAGCAAGTTCTTAGATACCTACAAGTAGTCTTAGACTCCCACACAATAATAATGGGAGACTTGAACACCCCTCTGTCAATATCAGACAGATCAACGAGACAGAAAATTAACAAGGATATACAGGACTTGAATTCAGCTCTGGATAAAGTGGACATAATAGACATCTACAGAATACTCCACCCCCAATCAACAGAATACACATTCTTCTCAGAACCACATTGCACTTGTTCTAAAATTGACCACGTAATTGGAAGTAAAACACTCCTCAGCAAGTGTAAAGAAAAGGAAATCATAACAAATAGTCTCTCAGAACACAGTGCACCCAAAATAGAAATCAGGAATTAAGAAACTCACTCAAAACTATACAACAACATGGAAACTAAACAACCTGCTCCTGAATGACTAGTGGGTAAATAACAATATTAAGGCAGAAATAAGTAATTTAAAACCAATATGAACAAAGACACAACACAGCAGAATTTCTGGGACTCAGCTAAAGCAGTGTGTAGTGGAAAATGTATAGCACTAAATGCCCACAGGATAAAGTGGGAAAGACCTAAAATTGACACCCTAATATCACAATTAAAAGAACTAGAAAAGCAAGAGCAGAAAAATTCAACAACTAGCAGAAGACAAGAAATAACTACGATCAGAGCAGAACTGAAGGAGATAGGGACGTGAAAAACCCTTCAAAATATCAATGAATCCAGGAGCTGATTTTTGGAAAAGGTTAACAAAATAGATAGACCACTAGCCAGCCTAATAAAGGAGAAAAAAGAGAAGAATCAAATAGAGACAATAAAAAATGACAAAGGGGATATCACCACTGATCCCAAAGAAATACAAACTACATCAGAGGATATTATGAAACCTCTACACAAATAAACTAAAAAATCTAGAAGAAAAGGATAAATTCCTGGACACATACACCTTCCCAAGAGTAAAATAGGAAGAAGTCAAATCCCTGAACAGAACAATAACAAGTTCTGAAATTGAGGCAGTAATTAATAGCCTACCAACCAACAAAAGCCCAGGACCAAATGGATTCACAGCCGAATTCTACCAGAGGTACAAAGTTGAGCTTGTACTGTTCCTTCTGAAATTATTCCAAACAATAAAAATCCTCCCTAACTCATTTTATGAGGCCAGCATCATCCTGACACCAAAACCTGGCAAAGACAACAAAAAAATAAAATTTTAGGCCAATATCTCTGATGAAGATCAATGTGAAAATCTTCAATAAAATATTGGCAAACCAAATCCAGAAGCACATCAAAAAGCTTATCCACCGTGATTAAGTCGGCTTCATCCCTGGGATGCAAGGCTGGTTCAACAGAGGCAAATCAATAAATGTAATCCATCATATAAACAGAATCAATAACAAAAACCACATGATTATCTCAATAGATGCAGAAAAGGCTTTTGGTAAAATTCAACACCCCTTCATGCTAAAAACACTCAATCGACTAGTTGATGGAACATATCTCAAAATAATAAGAGCTATTTATGGCAAACCCACAGCCAAGATCATACTGAATGAACAAAATCTGGAAGCATTCCCTTTGAAAACCAGCGCAAAACAGGGATGCCCTCTCTCACCACTCCTATGCAATATAGTATTAGAAGTTCTGGCCAGGGTAATCAGGCAAGAGAAAAAAATAAACAGTATTCATATAGGAAGAGAGGAAGTCAAATTGTCTCTGTTTGCAGATGACATGATTATATATTTTAGAAAATGCCATTGTCTCAGTCAAAAATCTCTTAAGCTGATAAGCAACTTCAGCAAAGTCTCGGGATACGAAATCAATGTGCAAAATCCACAAGCATTCTTATACACCAATAGCAGACAAACAGAGAGCCTAATAACAAGTGAACTCCCATTCACAACTGCTACAAAGATAATAAAATACCTAGGAATACAACTTACAAGGGATGTGAAGGACCTCTTCAATGAGAACAACAAACTACTGCTTAAGGAAATAAGAGAGGACACAAGCAAATGGAGAAACATTCCATGCTCATGGATAGGAAGAATCAATATCATGAAAATTGCCATACTGCCCAAAGGAATTTAGAGATTCAATGCTAACCCCATCAAGCTAGCATTGACTTTCTTCACAGAATTAGAAAAACCTGCTTTAAATTTCATATGGAACAAAAAAAAAGCCCATATAGCCAAGACAATCCTAAGCAAAAAGAACAAAGCTGGAGGCATCACACTACTTGACTTCAAACTATATTACAAGTCTACAGTAACCAAAACAGCATGGTACTGGTACCGAAACAGATACATAGACCAATGGAACAGAACAGAGGCCTCAGAAATAATCCACACATCTACAACTATCCAGTCTTTGACAAACCTGACAAAAACAAGCAATGGGGAAATAATTCCTTATTTAATAAATGGTTTTGGGAAAACTGACTAGCCATATGCAGAAAGCTGAAACTGGATCCCTTTTCTTACACCTTATACAAAAATTAACTCAAGATGGATTAAAGACTTAAATGTAAGACTGAAAATCATAAAAAATCTAGAAGAAAACCTAGGCAATACCATTCAGGACACAGGCATGGGCAAAGACTTCATGTCTAAAACACCATAAGCAATGGCAACAAAAGCCAAAATTGACACATGAGATCTAATTAAACGAAAGAGCCTCTGCGAAGCAAAAGAAACTATTATCAGAGTGAACAGGCAACTTACAGAATGGGAGAAAATTTTTGCAATCTATTCATCTGACAATGGGATAATACCCAGAATCTACAATGAACTTAAACAAATTTCCAAGAAAAAAAAAAACACTATCCCAGCAAAAAGTGAGTTAAGGATATGGACAGACACTTCTCAAAGAAAGACATTTATGGGGCCATCAAACATATGGAAAGAAGCTCATCATCACTGGTCCTTAGAGAAATGCAAATCAAAACCACAATGAAATACCATCTCACACCAGTTAGAATGTGGATCAATAAAACGTCAGGTGTTGGGAGAAGGTCTTTACGTGTGTGTGATGGAGTGTGAGAAGGTCTTTACGTGTGTGTGATGGAGTGTATGTTGTTTGCTGAGAGGCAATGGCAAGGGTACACCAAGCCATCCCCAGGCAGAAAACTGATAGAATAGTAAGCAATATGTGCCAGTGATACACTAGTTAAACCTGTTCTGAAAACTCAGGATATATGACTTGACCCCATTGCTGACTCACAAAGAGTGCTTTCTAGCTTATTTCTACTTTAGTAGTCAACAGGCACTATCTGCCTGTTTAGTCTATCTTCAGTCTATGAAGAAACACTGAGCAGCTGCTTATTAAAAATAATCAGTTGTTCACATAGAACAAATATGTGGGTCAGAGTCTGCTCTGGTCTTTCATCTGGGAAATGCTGTCAGTCCCCTGACATCCCAACTCCATTTCCTACTTTTGCACTCTAACTTTGTGTCTGTTTCTTAATTCCTTCAGTCTGCCTGGGTTGGAGTCTCCACGACCAAGCTGGTCTCAGCAGTCAGGAAACAACAGATGCTGGATAGGATATGGAGAAACACTGTTACACTGTTGGTGGGAGTGTAAATTAGTTCAACCATTGTGGAAGACAGTGTGGCATTTCCTCAAGGATCTAGAACCAGAAACACCATTTGAACAAGCAATCCCATTACTGGGCATATATCCACAGAATTATAAATTATTCTACTATAAAGACACATGCACTCATATGTTTTTTGCAGTACTGTTCACAAAAGCAAAGACTTGGAACCGATTCAAATGCCCATCAGTGACAGACTGGTTAAAGAAAATGTGGCACATATACACCACAGAATACCAAGCAGCCATAAAAAGGATGAGTTCGTGTCCTCTGCAGAGACATGGATGGAGCTGAAAACTATCATTCTCAGCAAACTAACACAGGAGCAGAAACCAAACACTGCATGTTCTCACTTATAAGAAAGAGTTCAACAATAAGAACACATGGACATAGGAAGGGGAACATCAGATACTGGGGCCTGTCAGGGAGTGGGGGGCTAGGGAAGGGATAGCATTAGGATAAATATCTAATGTAGACGACAGTTTTATGGGTGCAGCAAACCACTATGGCACATGTATGTCTCTGTAAAAACCTGCAAGTTCTGCACATATATCTCAGAACTTAAAATATAATAAAAAAGAAAAGAAAGAAAACTGACACAAAAAAAGAAAGAAAGAACTGTCAACGAACTAGGCATAGAAGCAATATACCTCAAAATAATAAAAACTATACACGACCAACTGACAGGTAATATCATAGTAAATGGGAAAAAGTTGAAAGTCTTTCCCTTAAGAATGGGAATAAGATAAGAATGCTCATTTTTACCACTGTTATTCAACATAGTACTGGAAGTCCTAGTGAGAGCAGTCAGACAAGAGAAATAGATAAAAGGCATCAAAATTGGAAAAGACAAAGTTGAATTTTTCTTCTTTACAGATGACATGATCTTATATTTAGAAAAACCAAAATATTGTTTCAAAAATTGTTTAGAACCGACAAATTCAGTAAAGTTTCAGGATACAAAATCAACAAATAAAGATCAGTATTGTTTCTATATGCCTATAATGAAACAGCTAAAAAGAGATGAAAAAATACAAATTTATTTACAATTGACATATACAATAAATGTAAATCAACGAAGGAAGTTAAATGTCTCTACAAAGAAGACTACAGAATACCAAGGAAAGAAATTAAAGCTGACATAAACAAATGGAAAGACATCATATGCTCATGGATCCAACAAATTCAGTAAAGTTTTGGGATACAAAATCAACATATGAAAATCAATAGTGTTTCTGTATACCTAAACGAAATAGCTAAAAAGAGAATCAAAAAGAAAAACCTATTTACAATAACCATATGTAATAAAAATAAATTTAAGGAAATTAAATATCTCTATACAGAAAATTACAAAACACCATGGATCAGAAAAATTAAAATCATTAAAATGACCATATTGTCCAAATACATCAACAGATATAGTACAATCTTTGTCAAAATATCAATGCCCTTTTTTAGAGAAATAGAACAATTCTAAACTTTGTATGAAACCAACAAACAAAAAGCCTGCATAGTCAATGCAATCCTGAGCAGATAGAAGAAAGCTAGAAGCATTACAATACCTGACTTCAAAATATACTACAAAGCTGTAGTATCCAAATATGTAGCATGGTACTAGCATAAAAACAGACACATAGACCAAAGGAAGAAAATAGAGAACCCAGAAATGCATCCACATATCTACTACCAACTAATCTTTGAGAAAATTGCAAAGAACATATACTGGGGAAAGCACATTCTCTTCAATAAATGGTTCTGGGAAAACTGGGTAACAATACAGAGAAGAATGAAATTGGACCTCCATCTATTATCATATACAAAAATCAACTCAAGATAAATTAAATATCCTAAATGTAAGACCCCAAACTATGAAATTGCAGAATAAATTATAGGGAATATTTTTCAGGACATAGTTGGTCTAGGCAAAGATTTTATGGCTAACACCTCAAAAGCAGAGGCAACAAAAACAAAAATTGAAAAGTGGGACTGTATTAAACTAAAAAGCTCTGCACAGCAAAAGGAAGAGTCAACAGAGTTAAAAGACAATTGCTTGAGAGGGAGGAATATTTGCAAATCCCTCATCCAACATGGAACTAATATCCAGTACAAACTCTTACAGGAAACTAAAAAGAAAACGAATCTTACTGAAAAATAGGCAAAGGACAAGAATGGCCATTTCTGAAAATAAGACATACATGTGGCCAACAGGTATGTGAAGAAATGCTCAGCATCACTAATCATCAAGGAAATGCAAGTCAAAATCACAATGAAATATCATCTTACCCATTTAGAATGTCTATTACTAAAAATACAAAAGAATAACAGATGTACGTGAAGATGTAGAGAAGATGGAACTCAGACAATGTTGGTGGCTATGTAAATTAGTACAGTCACCATGGAAAACAGCATGATTTCTCAAAAAACTAAAAATAGAACTACCATATGATCCAGCAATCCTACTACTGGATATTTATCCAAAGGAAAAGAAATCAATATATTCCCACATTCATTGCAGCATTATTTTTATTTTTTTGAGACAGGGTCTCACTCTATTGCCCAGGCTGGAGTACAGTATTGTTATCTTGGCACAATGCAACCTCTACTTTCCTAGGCTCAAGGGTATTCTCCAGCCTCAGCCTCCCAAGTAGCTGACACTACAGACAGGAGCCACCAATGCCCAGCTAATTTTTTGTATTTTTATAGAAACAGGGTTTCACCATTTTGTCCAGGTTGGTCTCGAACTCCTAAGCGCAAAGCTTTCCACCCACGTAGGGCCCTCAGAATGCTGGGATTATAAGTATGAGCCACTGAGCCTGGACTACTGCAGCATTATTTACAATAGCAAAGATATGGAATCAGTCTAAATGTTCATCAACAGATGAATTGATACAGAAAAGTTGGTATATACATACAATGGAATTTTTTGACCATAAAAAAGAATAAAATTATGTCATTTGCACCAACATGGATGGAATTGGAGGTTTCTATTTGAAGTGAAATAAGCCAGACACAGAAAGATAAATATCACATATTCTCACTCAAATGTAGGAGCTAAAACAGTTAATCCCATGGTTGTAGAGAGTGGAAGAATAGATACCAGAGACTGGGAGGAGTGTAGGGGGCAGGGAGATGAAAAGAGGTTGGGTGATGGGTATATACATACAGCTAGATAGGAGGAATAAGTTCTAACATTACTTATTGCCCTACTCTAAATACCCAGACTTGATCACTACACATTCTATGCATGTAACAAAATTTCACATGTACCTTATTACTATGTAAAAATATAAGGTATAACAAAATTATATAAAACATAAAAGGTATATCTGTGTTCTGTTAAAATACATTGTAAACTTAAAAATTTTATTGCTTTAAAAGTATGGAACATATACATTTACACACACACATACACTCACATGAACTTTTTGAAGCAGTGATGCTCATTTAGTGTTTTCACAAGCTAGGGTGTAGGTAGCAATTTATAAAAATATAATCCATTGAGTTTTAAGTGTCCTCACTTCTGGGAGTTATGCATGTTTCCTGCTATATCCTCTGGCTATATTGATGTACATTAGAGAAGATCTAATTAAAGGCTTTCATGCTAAGAATTAATTGACATATTTCTTAAACTCAAGTTAATCTTTCCATTTTCTTAAATATTTTCTTCACTTTAAATATATCATATTTGCCAACTTAAGAGTTGGGTTTTATGTTCATGTATTTTTCCACAGAGTATCTTCCACATCTGTTCACATCTTCCCCAGAATAGTCTCATTTTTATTCCTATATCAGTAAGCTAGCACTGCCATTACAAACTTTCAAGGACTGATTGGCTTAGACAATGGAAATTTATTTTCTTATGTGTCTGGAGGCTGCAAATCAATGATTAAGGTGCCAGCAAGATTGGTTTCTTGTGAGGCTTCTCTTTTTGGGTGGCAGACAGCTGACTTCTTTCTGTGTCCTTTACATAGGCTTTCCTCTGTGCATATGTGAAGAGAAAGTAATCTCTAATAACTGCTTAGTATCATATAAGGACACCAGTTCTATCCTATTAGGGACCTGCTCTTATGACTTTATTTAATTTGAATTACTCCCTAAAAGTCCCTATCTAAATACAGTCACATTGAGAGTCAGGGCTTCAACATATGAACCCTGGGGAGACACAATTCAGTCTATACCAATACCCAATGGCATTTTTTCCTATTTTCATTATTGTTTGACTTAATGTTTCATAGACTTTCAATCTAATATTTTTGCATTTAAAATATCAAACTATGTAAGAATTATCATATAATATTCTCTTTGGTTGAATAAGTATCTGGAGAGTATCTGCTACCAAGGGTTAAAGATAAACCGTATGAAGTAGCTTTACGCTTTACAACTTCAATAAATGTTATCAAATCAGTGATACTAACCTGTTCATAAAGGTTTTATATAATATAATATAATGAAATGATGTTTCTTCCTCTTCAAATACATCCTGAAATTCTAAAGATCATGATGCTATATATTTTTCCAAAGAGAAATACGTCAAATATATAATGTACATAAAATAAACTGACACAATGGAGAGAAAGTATTTTTTCCACATATTTGTGTTTGACAGCTTTCAGCATCTAATAACTAAGCAAATTAAATTTCATAGCTTAACTTGTCATGTGAAGCACTTGAAATCCTTTGGGGAAAATGTGATTTATACGCACACACATTTTTGAAGTATATGTGCATATATGCATACACACAGAAAACACATGTGACGACTAATTTTATAACATTGGAAAGATATTACATTTGCTACAACTAAATTTCCTCATTTGCAAAAAGTAATTGTTATCACATTCACATTTATTATTGTAAATGATTCATTTGATGTTATTCTGATCATCTTGCCTTTTGTAATACTTGCAGGTTTTTCCCATGGATTAAGACTTTCCAGCTTTTATTTTCTGCAATGTTTTTAAAAGTATAGAACCTATGTCTAATTCAATTAATGGTTAATTCACAGTATTTCCAAAGCATCATTAAAGTTTATTTATCTAGTCTTCAGAGTTAGGAAACAATTAGCATCATTTGCATACATGTCATTTAATATGAGAAACTTAGCAAGGGTTGCTTTCCTCAAAGCAGTTTCATTAATCTTCCCATATACATTTTAATAATATTCTAAAAATTCCATTCAATAATCTTCCTTTGTTTTGTTGTTTAATTTTGATTAATTTTATTATTTCATCATTTTATTAAAGTAAATATGAACAGCAAAACTTTTTGGCATTTAATACATAAAGTATGTGTGTGTGTGTGTGTGTGTGTGTGTCTATACACTTTCATCTATTCAAGAAATCTATGAATTATGTCTTATTATCCTCATACTATGAATGTGGAACCTTTAGTTCAGAACTTTTAAGCAATGTTTTCCAATACGATCTAGCTAAAACAAGTAAAACTGGCAAATTATATCAGTCTGAGTCCAGAGCCACAGTGCACACTTCTTGAATCCTACCTTACATCCTTGCTGCCTACTTTTTTCTTGAGTTGTTACAGCAATCAGTATGTGTAGGAATGACTTGATAGCACCTGGTCACAGCTGCACAGGGCACTTCTTGCTTTCTGATTCAAGGATTCCCTGCCACTGATATTAGGAATCCTATGAGAATTTCATCTGAAGAATCTATTAAATGTACGTGTTAAGTACATGAATCAATTTAAGGAACAGAAGGGAGAAATTTGAAATACTCTGTTTCAGGTAATGTACTACCAGTGAAACAGTAAAGTTTTACTTGAGGATGGACTCAAAGTAGTTGAAAATAAGTATTTCATAATTTAGAGCAAGCAGATTACAGCAAGCATAATGATGTATATAGATAATGATTATATATAATTATATACATATATCATGATATGGTAAAAGATAAAATAGAATCATAAAATGCTCGATTAAAATTAGAAAAGGCAGGAAGGGACAGAAATAAAAAGTAAATGCAACAAACAGAAAACAGGTATGAAACAGAGTTCAGAACAAGGGAAGTAATAAAAAATAAAGAGGGGCATTGCAGAATTATGAAAGAATTATACTTAAAGAAGACATAGCAATTCTAACAGTGTATGTACCGAGCAGCAGAATATCCAAATATAAGAGGTAAACACAGATGAATAGAAATAAGAGGTAAAGAAACCCACTTTTATTTGCAGACTTCAGTAGCCCTCCTTAAGTGATTGATAAATAAAGCAGATAAAAAAATAAATAACTATATAGATGACAAGAACAGTATTGTAAATTAACCTAATCTAATTGACATTTATATAACACAATGTCTAAAACCACAGAATACACATTCTTCTCAAGCTTACATAGAACATTCATCATGTTAGACTACCTTCTATGCCATAAAACACACCTTAACAAATTGTAAATAATACAAACCATACAAACTATGCTCTCAAGGCATAATAGAATCAAAGAATTAATAATAGAAAGATAGCAGAATTCCAAATAATTTATGCAGATACTATGACTTCAAGAAGGTAAAGGATAATTCTTCACTTCTTAAATCTCTGGAGTGCTCTTAATAACTTACTTCCAAAGAGTACAGTACATGAAAAGGAGTAAAACCAACTTTTAATATATGCTTCTGAAAAACACTACTTCAGCCATATGATCAAGGTTAACGTCATGCTAATAATATGTATTCCTGATAGCATATGGTAAGATGACACTTTACTTCTTTGATCTTGCTCCCCAAAACACATGCCTTGAGTCTAATCATGAAAAAAAATAATAATAAGTAAAACCCCAGTTAAGGAAGAGTCCATAAAATGCCTGGCCAGTACACCTCAAAATTGTCAAGGACGTTGACACAAATAAAGACTAAGAAACTCTTATGGCCAAGAGGAGCTTAAGACATTACAACGAGGGGCCAGGTATGGTGGCTCACTCCTGTAATCTCAGCACTTTGGGAGGCCTAAGTGGTTGGACCGTTTGAGGCCAAGAGTTTGACAACAGCCTGGTAGCATAAAAGATAAAACTATCCGCCCAACACTTATAGCTAGTAATCTTTATGTACATTATGACCAGGAAACTGCACTCAGGTTTGATTTAGAACGTAGCAGTGATATATAACACAGACTTCTGCAGTTGTGTGGGTGATAAGGGAATGAAAAAAAGTTTTCATCTCTACAAAAAAGTTGGAAGTGGAAAACTAGGCAGCAAACAAAAAAAACAACTAAATTTGATGTGTCCTCTAAGTAGGATGTTAAAACAGATAAAGGATATTAGGTAGAAACTAATGAATTCTGAGTACAATTTGGATATTAGATAATAACTTATCAATATTACTGCCCTAGTTAAAAGACATGGTATACTAATATCAAATAGTGATGATAAGGGTAATGATTGTGGGATCTATGAGAACTCTCTACACTCAGTTCTTCATCAATCTGTAATTCTACAACTGTTCTGAAACAAAAGTTCACTTGAAAATATGAGTCGGATCAGTGACACCAAGAACTTATGTGTCACTTGCCAGCAGAACCTACTCTATAGAGACGTGGCTTAGTAAGTCCAGGCATTGATGTATCTTCCGCAGTTTGAAAATTACTTATGCAATGGTGTTTTGTTTAATGTTTCTTACACCAGAGTACCAACAATTGCTCAATGAAGGACACACAGTTGATCAGAGAATTACAATCAGAAATTTGTTTATTACAAGTAGTGGGATGCTTACAAAATCATTGGCAGAATAGAGGATAAGCCTCTGTACTTTGAGTTTCAAGTTACATAATTAAAGCTATAATCCAGTGGTCAGGAGACAGCTGTTTTTCTTATTAGCATCTGCTTACAGCCACCTCTCACCCAAGAAGTTGGAAACCAGGCAGCAGATTGTGGGGTCTTCTATAACTCAAACACTCATGCTAATCAGAACATGCTTCTCACCCTCACAACTGCAGAAGTCTGTGTTACGTATCACTACTGCCTTCTAAATCAAAACCGAGTTGAGTTGGTTTCCTGGTCATAATGCACATAAAGATATTAGCTACAAATGATGAATAGTCAATTTTACCTTTTTTGTTTTGTTTTAAATAGACTTTATTTTTTCAAGCAATTCAAGGTTCATAGCCAAATTGAGAGAATAATATAAACATTTCCCATACTGTCCCCTACTTCCTAAACTGCACAGTCTTCTCCACTGTGAACGTCCTCCACCAAAGTGGGACATTGGTTACAATCTATTATAGGAGCCAACGTTGACAATCTCTTATAACGCAAAGTGTACTGTTTACACTGGGATTCACTCTTGGTGTGGGATATTCTATGGGTTTTGAGAAATGTATAATGACAAGTATCCATCAGTATAGTATCACACAAAATAGTTTCATTTCCCTAAAATCCTCTATGCTCTGTCTATTCCTCCCTCCATTTCCCTCATTTTATCTCTTTATTTTTTAAAGGAGATGGTAAAAAATTATCTATCTAAATAAAAAATTATCTTAAAGAAATGTTCATCTCATTAGTGTAATATAGTTATAATCATTTTATATTTACATTATATTGCTGCATAACAAATCACTAGGAACTTATCAGCATAAAAATGTTATTATCTCACAGATTCTGTGGCAGGAATGTGAGCACAGCTTAGGTACTTCCTCTGCTCAGGGTTTCACAAGAATGCAATCACTATGTCATGGGTTCTGAATTCTCATCTGAAGGACTATTGTAGGCATGAACGTCAGATGGGAGAAATCATGAGAACACTAGGGTCTGCCCACTGTACCCAGGGATAATAAATATGTTGGTTTATTTGTGGTTGGAATCTTAGTCTTTCAGGCAGGATATACTTGGGGTAGAGTCTTGGCTTGTAAAGTTGATAAATCACTTCACTTCTATTAATGGCCATCCTTTCACATATAAATGGTGGATAACAGTAAGAGCTGCCTCAGAGGGATGAGTGCATGAGATAATACAACTGTTTCTATTAGCACCACGATACCTACAATTTAGATGTCTAACTCTATCTACTCTAAGACCCTAATGCAAGGCTCAAGTTTGTAAAAGGGAATTTGATTAAACTAGACCGATAAATAAATTATTTCAGTGGACCTTGCAAGAATTTTCCTGTACTCTTTCAACTTTGGTGTGCTTTGGTATCATCTCCTAAAGGAGCTAATTCTACCAATCCACTTACATTCCTGCTAACTCCTCCAGGCACTGTTTGAGGTTTTTCCAATGTTTTGTCTTTTCCCCCCAATTACATTTTCTCCTTTCCACCTGGCTCCAGAATTCAACTTTTTATAGCAGTAGTTAAATATTTATAAAGCTTAAGCTACAGACTTCCTTTCAAAAATACTGCAGCATAAAATTGAAAAGTAAAACTAAAAATCTAGTGATAGCAACAAGAACAAATATGTTAACTTACTGAATTCTGAAGAGCACAAAGAAATTTTAGAGAACTTCAGGCCCTGTTCTCAAATTATGGCAGGCCTACTTCTTTTCCTAATACTTTTCAAATCTATTTTGAAAATGACACAGAAAAAAATTAATCTTGACAATTTCAAAAGCCACAAACTCTACTTGATAGTAAAACCCAACTGGAATTTCAGAGTTGACAAGCTTTTTTTCTAATGGTCCAGAGTCAGGAGAAAAGTGGGGAAATTGGAACCAGCACTTATTGAAAGTTAATCATATATGAGCCAGTTTCTATAACTTTTATCATATTTAATGCAATTATAATTATTATTTAATTAAATGCTTACCTTTAATCTTTTCATGTCACGAAATGTGTTATTTGTAAAGAAAGGAGAAAGTTCTAAAGTATATGATCAATTTCCCAATTCTATTTTATAAACTTAATTATTTTTTAAATCCTAGATTGATGTTTATCAAAAAATAAATAAACCCATTATTTTTTCAATGCCTATTACATCTACAAATAATGTTTAAGTTGGACTCTGACACACACACACATACACAATACACATACATGTGCACATATACATGTACACATTATGCCCATAATAAAATTTTGAAGTGTTTTATCAAAGAAAGACAGGACATGAGAGATACTGACTTTAGTGTAGGAAGCTTATTATATGAAAAATACTCAATAGGTAATTTGAGCAATTAAATATGACTGAGAAGTTTGTTCAATTAGCCTGAAGAGAGTAAGGGCAGACACAAACTTTGCTATTCTTGCTAAGTCATGAGTCTGCAGGGCTATTAATGTCAAATGATGCCATTATACATTGAACAATGGCATCACCAACTCACCAATCTGTGTGTACCTGTGAGGTTACATCCACCTTGAAGAAGTAAGTTTCAGTTTGCATAAAAATACCTATGGGATAGCAGTATGTATTAGTTAATTCTCACACTGCTATACGGACATACCACAGACTGGGTAATTTAAAGAGGAAAGAGGTTTAATAGACTCACAGTTTCACATGACTTGGGAGTTCTCACAATTATGGCAGAAAACGGAAGAGGAGCAAAGGCTCATCTTCCATAGCTGCAGGCAAGCAAAGGCCCATCTTCCATAGTGGCAGTTTTCCCCATTTGTAAAACCATTAGATCTCATGAGACTTATTCACTACCCTCAGAAGGGTATGGGGCAAACTGTCCCATGATTCAATTATCTCCACCTAGCCCCATCCTTGACATATGGGGATTTTCACAATTCAAAGTGAGATTTGGGTAGGGACAAGGCCAAACCACATCACAGTTGCACAGGCAGTTTTTTGTTTGTTTGTTTTGTATGGGGTTTAATCAATCTTTCCCTTGTGTCCCAACAAAAGTTTTCTTTTCTATTGGTAATCTGTGATTTCAGAATTAGACTGTGTTATTGGAGTGTGAAGAATAACATAAAAAGAAATAAATCTGTCCTCAAGATTTCTGCATGACTAAAGGAGATAAGGCATAAAATTATCCAACACAATGTTGGTTACCATTGCCAATTTCTTAGGTTTACATTCAGATTTGGAAGAATATGATCATATATACATCTTATAAATTCCAGGCTTAAGAAAATACTCATTCTGTTGCCAGAGATCCACATTTCCTGGCCCCTTTGTTTTTGCCCATGCTTTATAGTAATAATCAGCAATATTCTTTGCCCCTACCAAAAATTTTCACCTATCAAAACCTATGTGTTACTTTAAAACTATCTCAAATTAATATGCTACTACCTACCTAGCTTATATTAGATTCCTTCCTATGGGCCCTCACAGTACCAGTGTAATTTCTTTCTATTATAATCATCTATTTTTGTGTATTTGGTTTCCTTACTAGATTGTGAGTTACTTGGAGGTAGAAAGTCATGTTTGCATTTTAAATACCTAATTGAATATTTATGGAATACTTTTGAACAAAACTACATCATTTCAACTTCCCTGGTCTATAAAAACAAGAGATTTTTCCTAATAATTATTTACCTGCTTTTATATTTATTTCTCCTCTCACAAGATAAGAATAACCTGCGATTGTTACCTTAGCCACTGATCCCTGCTACTTGTAGCTAAAGTATTAAAATTCTTTTAAAATAAGCCATCTTCATGTCTCTTGAAAGACACCTGCTATGACTATTTTTTTCCAAAATCATACTCTTAACTTTATCTCATGTTTTTTTTTTTTTTTTTTTTTTTTTTTTTATTGCATTTTAGGTTTTGGGGTACATGTGAAAAACATGCAAAGTTGTTGCATAGGTGCATTCATGGCAGTGTGATTTGCTGCCTCCCTCCCCCTCACCCATATCTGGCATTTCTCCCCATGCTATCCCTCCCCAACTCCCCCCCCCGGCTGTCCCCCCCACTCCCCCGCAACAGACCCCCGTATATAGTGCTCCCCTCCCTGTGTCCATGTGTTCTCCTTGTTCAACACCCTCCTATGAGTGAGAACATGTGGTGTTTGGTTTTGTGCTCTTGTGTCAGTTTGCTGAGAATGATGGTTTCCAGATTCATCCATGTCCCTACAAAGGACGCGAACTCCTCATTTTTAATGGCTGCATAATATTCCATGGTGTATATGTGCCACATTTTTCCTGTCCAGTCTATCATCGATGGGCATTTGGGTTGGTTCCAGGTCTTTGCTATTGTAAACTGTGCTGCAATGAACATTCGTGTGCATGTGTCCTTATAGTAGAACGATTTATAATCCTTTGGATATATGCCCAGTAATGGGATTGCTGGGTCAAATGGAATTTCTATTTCTAGGTCCTTGAGGAATCGCCACACTGTTTTCCACAGTGGTTGAACTAATTTACACTCCCACCAACAGTGTAAAAGTGTTCCTATTTCTCCACATCCTCTCCAGCATCTATTTTCTCCAGATTTTTTAATGATCGCCATTCTAATTGGCGTGAGATGGTATCTCAATGTAGTTTTGATTTGCATTTGTCTAATGACCAGTGATGATGAGCATTTTTTCATGTTTGTTGGCCTCTTGTATGTCTTCTTTTGTAAAGTATCTGTTCATATCCTTCACCCATTTTTGAATGGGCTTGTTTGTTTTTTTCTTGTAAATCTTTTTTAGCTCGTTGTAAATTCTGGATATCAGCCCTTTGTCAGATGGGTAGGCTGCAAAAATTTTTTCCCATTCTGTTGGTTGCCGATTCACTCTATTGACTGTTTCTTTTGCCGTGCAGAAGCTGTGGAGTTTGATTAGGTCCCATTTGTCTATTTTGGCTTTTGTTGCCAATGCTTTTGGTGTTTTGGTCATAAAGTCCTTGCCTACGCCTATGTCCTGAATGGTTTTGCCTAGGTTTCCTTCTAGTGTTTTTATGGTGTTAGGCCTTATGTTTAAGTCTTTAATCCATCTGGAGTCAATTTTAGTGTAAGGTGTCAGGAAGGGGTCGAATTTCTGCTTTCTGCATATGGTTAGCCAGTTTTCCCAACACCACTTATTGAACAGGGAATCCTTTCCCCATTGCTTGTTTTTTTCAGGTTTGTCAAAGATCGGGTGGTTGTAGATATGTTGTGTCGCCTCCGACGCCTCTGTTCTGTTCCATTGGTCTATATCTCTGTTTTGGTACCAGTACCATGCTGTTTTGATTACCGTAGCCTTGTAGTAGAGTTTGAAGTCCGGTAGTGTGATGCCTCCTGCTTTGTTCTTTTTGCTTAGAATTGACTTGGCTATGCGGGCTCTCTTTTGGTTCCATATGAAGTTTAAGGTGGTTTTTTCCAGTTCTGTGAAGAAGGTCATTGGTAGCTTGATGGGGATAGCGTTGAATCTGTAAATTACTTTGGGCAGTATGGCCATTTTCACGATATTAATTCTTCCTAACCATGAACATGGAATGTTTCTCCATCTGTTTGTGTCCTCTCTTATTTCGTTGAGCAGTGGTTTGTAGTTCTCCTTGAAGAGGTCCTTTACGTTCCTTGTTAGTTGTATTCCTAGGTATTTTATTCTCTTTGTAGCAATTGTGAATGGCAGTTCGTTCTTGATTTGGCTCTCTTTATGTCTATTATTGGTGTATAGGAATGCTTGTGATTTTTGCACATTGATTTTGTATCCTGAGACTTTGCTGAAGTTGCTTATCAGTTTCAGGAGATTTTGGGCTGAGATGATAGGGTCTTCTAGATATACAATCATGTCATCTGCAAATAGAGACAATTTGACTTCCTCCTTTCCTAATTGAATACCCTTTATTTCTTTTTCTTGTCTGATTGCTCTGGCTAGAACTTCCAGTACTATATTGAACAGGAGTGGTGAGAGAGGGCATCCTTGTCTAGTGCCCGATTTCAAAGGGAATGCTTCCAGTTTTTGCCCATTCAGTATGATATTGGCTGTTGGTTTGTCATAAATAGCTTTTATTATTTTGAGGTACGTTCCGTCGATACCTAGTTTATTGAGAGTTTTTAGCATAAAAGGCTGTTGAATTTTGTCGAAGGCCTTCTCTGCATCAATTGAGATAATCACGTGGTTTTTGTCTTTGGTTCTGTTTATGTGGTGAATTACATTTATAGACTTGCGTATATTGAACCAGCCTTGCATCCCCGGGATGAATCCTACTTGATCATGGTGGATAAGCTTTTTGATGTGCTGTTGCAATCGGCTTGCCAGTATTTTATTGAAGATTTTTGCATCTATGTTCATCATGGATATTGGCCTGTAATTTTCTTTTCTTGTTGAGTCTCTGCCGGGTTTTGGTATTAGGATGATGTTGGTCTCATAAAATGATTTGGGAAGGATTCCTTCTTTTTGGATTATTTGAAATAGTTTCAGTAGGAATGGTACCAGTTCCTCTTTGTATGTCTGGTAGAATTCGGCTGTGAACCCATCTGGACCTGGGCTTTTTTTGGGTGGTAGGCTCTTAATTGCTGCCTCGACTTCAGACCTTGTTATTGGTCTATTCAGGGTTTCAACTTCTTCCTGGTTTAGGCTTGGGAGGAGGCAACTGTCCAGGAATTTATCCATTTCTTCCAGGTTTTCTAGTTTATGTGCATAGAGTTGTTTGTAATAATCTCTGATGATGGTTTGAATTTCTCTGGCATCTGTGGTGATATCCCCTTTATCATTTTTTACTGCATCTATTTGGTTATTCTCTCTTTTCTTTTTTATTAGTCTGGCTAGTGGTCTGTCTATTTTGTTGATCTTTTCAAAAAACCAGCTCCTGGATTTATTGATTTTTTGAAGGGTTTTTCGTGTCTCTATCTCCTTCAACTCTGCTTTGATCTTAGTTATTTCTTGTCTTCTGCTAGGTTTTGAGTTTTTTTGATCTTGCTCCTCTAGCTCTTTCAATTTTGACGATAGAGTGTCAATTTTAGATCTCTCCTTTCTTCTCATGTGGGCACCTATTGCTCATGTTTTGTTTTAATTTATATATTGAGAAGGCAGAATGTCAACCAAATCATTTTTCTTCACAGTAAGTGTTATGAGTCAATCAATGGGACAGATCAAGCTGAAAATATTGCAAAAAACCACTCTGGCTAGCCATCAAGAGCTCCCCTATCTGACACCCTATAGAAAAGTAGTTGAAAAGGGTGAAAATAGAAATTTAATTTCACTGAACGTTCAAGTACAAAATAATTTGATTTTAGATATTAAAATTGTTCTATCTTTTATATTTATTAATACCATACTATTAAAGTGCAAGGACATTTAATCATAGAAATTTAATGTATTACCAGAAAATTCACAGTGGTAAGACTTTATACTCAAAGTGGAGCATCTTATTGTTAAAATTCTATTATTGAAATATATTTGATACATAATGAGATCTCATTGTAAAACCTCTGATGGGCCATAATGGCCCAGAAAATAACCTAAAAACTGATTTTAAGTTTAGTTAGAGTAGTTTTGATGCTATTTAAAAAATACAGGGAGGGGAGCATCACATACTGTAGTCTGTGGGGGGGATCTAGGGGAAGGACAGCAGGGGGTGGGGAGTTAGGGAGGGATAACACGGGGAGAAATGTCAGATATAGGTGATGGGGAGGAAGGCAGCAAACCACATTGCCATGCATGTATCTATGCAACAATCTTGCATTGTTCTTCACATGTACCCCAAAACCTAAAATGCAATAAAATATATATTTAAAAAAAACAAAATAAAAGTAAAATAAAAAATAGAGCGCTTACATTTTATATTGCAGTTACATTTCAAAACTTTCTGGAGGTAAAATTTAAACAATCCACGAGGGGGTCCAAGAAGATCCAAAAGGAGCAATTTTGATTCTGGAGAAAGGTTCATGAAGGTGGGGGCAAGGCCATCCTCATAGACTGCTGATAACCCTAAATGATCTCCTCAATTATGCCTCTGACTGACTGTAGGTTTAAAGGCTAAGCCTAGGCATTTAAGAAGAAAGAGCTAGGGGACATTGATCATATTCCTTTCACCCATGTTGAGGTACAGCCAATAGCAGGACAGTTATGGCCTTTTTGTTTACATCGTTTATGTGAAGTCTGATGAGTGGATGGACTCACAAAACTTCCCAGGGTGTATTCATCTAAGACTTTAATTGTGTAAAAGACACAGCAGCGTAGGAGAAGGAAAGCACAGGCCACATCAAGGGACCTGAGGTCCCCAGGTATGACTCCCAGGGTTCCTTCTCAGTCACACAGATTTTCATCTGCCATAGCTTTTCATTTCCTTAATGAGTATTGAACTCAGGTGAACAAAACAAAAATGCCATTCTTCGAGTTTCCTGAAACCCCAACAGAGTTATGAGTTTTTTTTTTCTATTAACTAACTTTAATCTGTCACATCTGATATATTGCATTTTGCCTTTTATGCTGATCTGTGGGATTATAATTGTTATAAAATTTCAACGTCCTTGTGTGCAGTGATTATTGCTCTCTTATTGCACCTTCTCCTTGGAAAGAAGTAAATAGATCAATTAACCTGAAATACTACTCAGCCTTCTTAAGCAAACATCATGGGTTTTGAATATTTGTGTGGTCAGCAAGTCTGTTGGAGGTCACAGCATAATTGACACACAAACTACTAATACAATTTTTAATTACATTATAATAAACTATTCTATTTTTTTCATTATTGTTGGTTCAAATGAAAGACACACAATAGACAAATAATTAAAGCAATCTTAAACATATTTGTAAAAAAGTATAGCTTCACAAGTTTTCCAATGCATTTTCAAATGCATTTCTAGCCTTTCACCATCCTAAAGATATATGAATATATATTTAAAGCTGTATTTGCTTGCCAGTCCTCAGAATCTCATAGTTTCAATATTTAACCTAGATTGGTTGCATTTGTTATGTATATTTTATTATGTAATTATTTTATGGGGAAAATTTCAATAACAGGTCAATAAAATAAATATATTGCTAAAACTTTATTTTTTGCTGTACAGTAACTCAATTTCATTTTTCAGATGAATCCATCAAGCTTATTATAAAAATGAGTAGCTCCTTCAAATGTAATACAAATGTAGTAGCTTGCCATTTCCAACTCTCCTCAACTAATGAGGCATTTCACAGAACTCTTCTAGTTACAAGAGACCCATGATGAGGGTCAAGATCATTGTCATTATTGTTTCAAAGACAGAAAGCTTAAGGGGTTTGTTCTTTTATATCAACCATGCTTTAAACTTTAGACCTGCTTTGTTTATGTACTCTCCATTGTGTTTGCTCTTTCTTTTGAAGTCTCATATGTATTTCCTTGGGAAATAAAAAAGGAGACCTAAGAGGCGATTCTCAGCAATTATATCTACATGATCCAATTTTCCCCCCAGGCATTCTTGATCACATGGCAAATTCCATTTACCTCATTTTTCCCATAGATGTATCCTACACCAACATACAGCTTGTAAGACAAACTGCAAATTGCCAAAAGCATAGATTCTAAGAAATTGAAAGCAACTTTTAAAGTCTGAAATTTACTATTTCCAAGTATACTCAATTTTGTGTTATAAGCTAAAGTACATTATGTATAGAATAAGTGACAAAATATGCATTGAACTGTTCAGAATCATGCTATTTCTAATGTTCATGTACCAGTGATATATAATATTCAAATAACTTAGAAAAATACAATTTCTACAAAGGGTGCAGTGAACAGAGCCTTTGCCCCTAATTCCTGCTTTCTTTCCCACTGTGAAAATCTAGGAAAGTTACAATGAATTTCAAAAGTTCTTTCCTCTGCCTTTTTCTACTTTCTAGCATGAAGAAACAGAGTTTAACTGAGAAGCAGAGTTTCTGCTTTTTCTTTTCTGTGTTCATCTAGGACATACTTTTGATCCCCCTTAGAGTACCAGCATCAAAGATTCTTCTTTGTAAGAAGACAACATACCTGGGTACCATGTATGAAAAATGTTCTTACTATAAGGAATATAATGTTTTTGAAATGTATTTCAGTTTGTTCCTCTTCTCAGTAATGTTTCCCTTACCAAATGCCACCCTGTTCAGAAACCACCCTGTGGCCAGCTCCCTTTATAGCAAAACATCCTAAAATGTCCTACTGTTTCTGCTTCTTGCTTCCTACCTAATTTTCCCTATGCACACACTCCTATTAGGCTTCAACCCCCATCACATGCTGAGAGTGTTATTGTCAAGTATAGCTACAACATCCATAATAAAATCCAATGCCATTTTTATGTACTGCATCACTCAGGGTTGAAACAGAAAACAGGTAATATAATACAACTGGTGCAACTCAAGGAAAGTTGAATCCTAGGTGTATTTACAACTTGTAGGAAAATTCCAGAGAAACAATAGGGATCATATAGCACCTAAGATCAATTAACATTGGGACTTTTTTATCCCTAATCCTGGAATGAGGAAGGAGGATGCACTTACTAATCAGAAAGAAAAGACTCACAGAAAAGGGACCACATCAAAAGGAGCTCTGTCCTCCAGTAGAGAAACTTAGCCAGCCCAAGTCAAGCCCTTCAGAAGTGAGAGAGGGGAATAAACACTTTGAATGTATTTGCCTCTCTCCATCAAATATCATGCGAAAATTCGAGTTAGCTGAGTTGAAAGAAGCCAGAGATCAAGGAAACTGTTGATTAAGCCACCATCTCACCTTCCTGGGATAGAATGGAGGTGGAAGAAGGACGGAGAGTGGATCTGGAAGGTTTGAAAGAGAATATCTTGAATCCAACCCCTTATCTCAATGACTGGCCACTCCCTGCTTCCTGAAGTGCTTTCCTCCCGTGCCTTCCACATCATCACCTCTTCTTGGGGTTCCTCTTAGGACACTAGCTTCTCCATCTCCTATTCTACTTAGTTTTTAAATGTAGCTTTCCAGGCCTTCTCTTTCCATATGACCACAATTTTATAACAGCTTTAAATACTAAAGTTGCTGATAAGTCTTAATTATGGCCTCAACCTACATCTGTTTTGAGTTGCAAATCCTCTAATGGGATATAAAAACCCAGAAAATCAAATAAAAACTAAATTTTGAGGTTAGAATAGTATTGGTGCTATTTTTAAAAATATAAAAACTCCACTTACAATTCAAAACCCTCTGGAGGTAAAATTTACACAATACTCAAATTATATATTACAGTGGCTTCTTGATATCTCTACTGGATGGCTCTCCCAGAGGAAACCTCCAATTTGATATAGAAAACGGAACAACCCCACATTCTCTCCCTGCACCTCTGACCAATTACCATTTTTCTAATCTTTCCTATCTTTGTAAATAGAATCACAATCTACCTACCTGCTCAATCCAAAAACATAGGATCTCTTTTAACATTCTTCTTTGCTCTCACGCATTGTAACTAATCCATGAAAAGTTCTACGGACTCTACCCAAAAAATAGCCCTCAAGTATCCTCTTCTTTTCATATGTTACCATTTATCATATAGATGTCAGAAATAGTTACACAGTAGATCTCTCTGCTAGCTCTCTTTGCCCTTCTACACTGTCTACATAAAATTCCCAAGAAGCCCAGGGTGAGTTTTAAAAAATATAAATCCGATCATGTCACCTCTCTGCTTGAAATCTTCCAAAACTTCCCCTTTACGTGTGAACTCAAATCCAAATGTTTTCATCGTGGTAAAAATCCCTATTGACTTGGTGCCTGCTCTGCCTACCGAGCTCTTTGACCTAGTCTATTCTTCTCCCAATGTTTTATTTTTCAAACTGACACATAATATTTAAGTATTTATGCTCTTCTTGCTTCATGGGCCTTCTCTTTATTTTTATTTTATTTTTAATTGACAAATTATAATTGTACATACTTACAGAGTACAAAGTAATGTTTTGATACATGTATACAGTATTTAATAATCAAATACATTATATATGTCTATATCTAGCATATCTGTCACATCAAACGTTTACTTTGTGTGTGTGTTGGGAACAGGCAAAATACTCTCTTCTAGCTATATGAAATATACAATAAATTATTGTTAACTATAATAACCCTACAGTGCTATAGAAAACTGATTCCTCCTATATAGAGGTAATTTTGTATATGTTAACCAACTTCACCCATTCCCCCATAGCCTTCCCACCTCTACTAACCATAATTCTACTTTCTGCTTCTATAAGCTCAATTTTTTTTTAGTTCCTGCATATGAGTGGGAACATGTGGTATTTATCTTTCTGTGCCTGACTTATTTCACATAACATAATGTTCTCCAGGTTCAAGCTCAACTACGTTGCCACAGATGACAGAATTTCATTCTTTTTATGGCTCAATAGTATTCCATTGCAGATATACATATATATCTCCCATAGTTTCTTTATCCATTCATCTGTTGATGGACACTTTGGCTGATTCCATATCTTAGTTAATGTGAATAGAAGTCTATAGAGATATTTCTTTTTTAAAATCTGATTTTATTTCTACAAAAGTAGCAAAATCTTTCTTTGTGTTCATAAATATGTCAGTATTTATCACTCAAATTGGTATAGTGAAGCTAGGAAGTGTGAGATACACTGGAAAGGTAACTTCTAAGATAAAATGAGCATATAAAAGTCAGAGATAATAAGGTTTGTTTCCATGGTTTGTAATTTTCTTGGGTGAATATTTCTGTTCTGAATTAGGGAAGACTTGCTTGAATGACGAAGGATTGCTCTGCCAACCATGTCTATGTATTGTAAACCCCCCAGATGGTATCAGAAACAGAAATGAATTTTTAAATTTATGCAATAGGATTTTTCCTGAGCCGAATGATGTGCTTTGTTATTCACAGTGTCTCCGTTTTAATATATCTTAGTATTATAAATTATTTTATTTATACTATTATGATTTTGTATTGTTATTTATTTTTCCTATTCAAAATTGCAATATCCTGGTACATGTTATTATTTAGAAAGATTATTCTCATCATGCAAATAATAAATTGCATCTTAACACTAAAATTAACCTTATTCTGTGAAGGCGTAGTTTCTTTATTCCTCTAAAAGTGATTCTTTATTCCTCTAAAAGTGACAATATGTTATAAATAACGAAGTGTAAATCCCATTTGGGTCATAGTTTCAGATGTTAAGAGGTGTGAAGAGACAAAAAGTGAGACTAGCAACAGGAAGTCTCTGTGTATCTTTTCATCTTCTAGCCTGTCAAAAACATGGAAGTTTGTGCTGAACACAGTGTCTATAATTATAGTTCTAGTTGCCAAAAAGAGTTACTGTGTCTGTTAAAAAGAAAATTACAGCTACTTTACAATTCAAATCTATGTTCAGTTACCTTGTGAAATCTAAATGAATGTTAATCTGACCTTATGTTTCCAAAAGGCTCTATACTTTTTAACACTGTTTTAAAAACTGAGAGTGACAAATACCCTCACATCTTCAAAAATGGTTACACATAAAACGAGCATTTCAACTATCACCTTGAACACAAGTGAAAAATTTTAACAAACATAAAATTCATTTCTCTGAATCCCTTAACATTTTCACCTACTTCAGATATGACTATTTACTCGAGAGTTCAAATTTGGGTATCTGTATCAGTTAAGATCTAGACAGAAAACAGATGGCACACAAACACTGAGTAATTCAAGATAGTCTAATAAAGTTGGTAATTTAAAGGGTGAATCTGGGAAACTAGCAAGGAACAGTGCTTTCCCTATGCTGGAAAGAGCTGGAAGCCTTTACTTCCTGTAGGGCTAGTACCGCAGGTTCACTGTACACTGTTTACCACATGCCCAGGCCAGGCAAGATGAAACATCTACACATAAAACAAAATTGCATGAAGTAGATTTATTTCTTACAGATAGGTACCAAGGGACAGCAGAAGTCTAGATTCATGAAGAACTGGTCCCTTGAATCTCAGGAAAGCTGCTTGGGGCAGATGAAGTCCTACCTGCACATGCTCCACTTGCACTAGAGGTGAGAGCCCTGGCAAGCAGCCCACACCTGATTTTTTACCCTGGGAAAATGGGATTGCTTGGTTAAAGCACTGAAGTCTGTTCTAAGAACATCCTGTTCTAAGAGACTCTGGAACTCAGACCAAGTTGTCCAGAGAGCTCCTCCACATCTTGGGATGTTGCATTTCTAGCACATTCCACAGTTTTTCTTCAGAATGACAAGAAAGAAAGGGAGGAGAAATGGGCTGGTTCAAGAATACTTGGAGAACTGTCTTGCAGGACTAAATGGAAATGGGGAGGAAGAAGTTATCAGAACCAGAAGAGTGAGATCTGTTTTTAGAGTCTCAGAAAAAGGAGTGTGGCCTTCAATAAAGAGATACACATAATTTCCGATGACCTGGCAAAAAAAAAAAAGAGAGTCCTCACCATTCCTATTGGTGAGGAAGTTCTAGCCAGAGCAATCAGGCAAGAAAAACAAATAAAGGTATTCAATTAGGAAAAGAGGAAGTCAAATTGTCTCTATTTACAGAAGACATGAGTGTATATTTAGAAGACCCCATCGTCTCAGTCCAAAATCTCCTGAAACTGATAAGCAACTTCAGCAATGTCTCAGGATACAAAATCAATGTGCAAAAATCACAAGCACTCCTATACACCAATAACAGACTTAAAGACAGCCAAATCAAGAACAAACTGCCATTCACAATTGCTACAAAGTGAATAAAATACCTAGGAATACAACTAACAAAGGATGTAAAGGACCTCTTCAAGGAGAACTACAAACCACTGCTCAAGGAAATAAGAAAGGACACAAATACATGGAAAAACATTCCATGCTCATGGTTAGGAAGAATCAATATTGTGAAAATGGCTATACTTCCTAAAGTAATTTGTAGATTCAATGCTATCCCCATCAAGCTACCTCTGACCCTCTTCACAGACCTGGACAAAACCACCTTAAACTTCATATGGAAACAAAAGAGAGCTCAAATAGCCAAGACAATGCTAAGCAAAAATAACAAAGCTGGAGGCATCATGCTACCTGATTTCAAACTATACTACAAGGCTATAGTAATCAAAACAGCATGGTACTGGTACCAAAACAGAGGTATAGACCAATGGAACAGAACAGAGGCCTCAGAGGCAATGCCACACATCTGATCTTTGACAAACCTGACAAAAACAAGCAATGGGGAAAGAATTTCCTGGTTAATAAATGGTGTTTGGAAAAATGGCTAGCCACGTGCAGAAAGCAGAAACTGGACCCCTTCCTGACACCTTACACTAAAATTAACTCCAGATGGATTAAAGACTTAAACATAAGACCTAACACCATAAAAACCCTAGAAGAAAACCTAGGCAAAACCATTCAGGACATAGGCATAGGCAAGGACTTCATGACTAAAACACCAAAAGCATTGGCAACAGAAGCCAAAATAGATAAATGGGACCTAATCAAACTCCACAGCTTCTGCACAGCAAAAGAAACAGTCATTAAAGTGAACTGGCAACCAACAGAATGGGAAAAAATTTTTGCAACCTACCCATCTGACAAAGGACTTATATCCAGAATCTACAAAGAACTAAAACAGATTTACAAGAAAAAAACAAACAAATCCATTCAAATGTGGGCAAAGGATATGAACAGACACTTTTCAAAAGAAGACATATATGAGACCAACAAACATATGAAAAACTGCTCATCATCACTGGTCATTAGAGAAATGCAAATCAAAACTACATCGAGATACCACTTCACGCCAGTTAGAATGGTGATCATTAAAAAATTTGGAGACAATAGATGCTGGAGAGGATATGGAGAAATAGGAACACTTTTACACTGTTGGTGGAAGTTTAAATTAGTTCAACCATTGTGAAAGACAATGTGGCAATTCCCCAAGGACCTAGAAATAGAAAATCTATTTGACCCAGCAATTCCATTACTGGATATATATCCAAAGGATTATAAATCATACTATTATAAAGACACATGCACATGTATGTTCATTGCAGCACTGTTTACAATAGCAAAGACTTGGAACCAACCCAAATGCCCATCAATGATAGACTGGACAGGGAAAATGTGGCACGTATAACCATGGAATACTATGCAGCCATAAAAAACAATGAGTTTGTGTCCTTTGTAGGGACATGGATGAACCTGAAAACCATCATTCTCAGTAAACTGACACAAGAACAGAAAATCAAACACTGCATGTTCTCACTCATAGGCAGGTGTTGAACAATGAGAACACATGGACATGATGGGGAGGGCATCACACACTTGGGTCTGTTGTGGTGGACTAGGGGAGGCACAGTGTGGGGTAGGGAGTTGGAGAGGGATAACATGGGGAGAAATGCCAGATATAGGTGATGGGATGGAGGCAGCAAACCACATTGCCATGTATGTACCTAGGCAACAATCCTGCATGTTCTTCACATGTACCCCAAAACCTAAAGCGCAATAAAATATATATAAGTATATAAAAAATTAAGAACAAAAAGAGAGTCAAAATAATGCATATCCTATGTGCCCTTCACTTTGACTTTTAATCTTCTTTATGCCAAATCCACTTGGAAGCCATAGGATAAGGGTATGGATTGATACAATTCACACATGCCAGTGTTCTGAGGTACAGAGTAGAATTAGGCAGAGTAAATAATGGAACCAGAGGAGAAAAAATAAAATCCATGGGACTTTGGAACAACTTTCAACTAAGGCATTACAATATATTATTTTCTCTAGTATTACAATCCTCCCAAATCTTAAAGAATTAACTTCAAAACTGCTCTGGATAACTTATCCAAGGAGCATGCCTTTTACTATATCATTTTATGGTACAGTTACAAATATTGTCTTATCTAATATCCAAAACAACTGGATGGTAGTAGGTATTATTAGCACACAGTGGGTAAGATATTTAAATATGTTATTCTTGGCCACACTGCTAAATAATGAACAGACGATGAATAAAACTGTGAATACTATAAGCTGAATGTTCTTACTACATGCCAAGGCATTATTCTAAACATTTTAAATGTATAAACTCATTCAATGCAAGAAGTATCATCCGAATTACATATTATTGTTATTATCCTCATTTTGCAGACTAGTAACTCAATCAGAGGAATAGTAAGCACTTTGTCCAAGGTCAAACTACTAGAGTCAGGATTCATCCTGAGGCCATTTGGTGTCAAAGTCTGTGTATTTTGATCAGTATTTTCATCAGGATTATACATTTGCTGAATGACTTAAGCAGGAAGTAAACAACATCACTGAAATAAATAGTATACTTGGATTCAAATGTTGTCTGTAAATTAAATAGAAAAATAGATATAGATCAGTATGGTGTGAATGGAATTTTTCTAAATTGAATGTATATTAAATTTTATGTATCCTATCAAGGGATAATTTCAAGATAATGTCAATAAAATAGAGTTTTGTCGCAAGATAATGATCTCCTGCTGTTACATAACCATGAATACAAAACCAAGTTGTTTATTTTCAAAGCAGGGAAAATCAATCCCAGAATTATGTTCTACAACTGTGATTTTTGTTGTTATACAAAATGATGCATGTTGATTTAATAATTTTGCCTGATGGATGTTTGAGAGAGAAAATGACAGATGTTCTTTGCACCACTGCAAGCTGGAGACATTCTGACGGGCTTAGAAAATATACCTGTTGTATGTTTTGCCTAATCAGAAACAGTCATCCATAAAAGTGATGAGGTTGCACCCCTGTTGTAATGTGCACCTGTATGAATGAGATGATTTATGACCTGTTAAGAGTGCTGTAGTTTTTAACTTTAATCAGAGCACAGTGGTCAACAATGCAGTCATAAGGTCTAAGAGAGCAGAATGTTTATATAGTACTTAAAAACGTGAACTGACAGCAAAACAACTACAGAAAGGTCTATTATACTTGGTAATAAACATGATTCAACTTCACCAGATAGAATTCTAGTTATTGCTTACTTGGGTCCCAATGGAAAAACATTTCAAAATTTCACATAGCCTAGAGTATACCCAAAGACATCTAATTCCCAAAAAAACCATAATAATACATATTTTTGATGATATATTAAATAACACTGTATTTCAATATTTGTGATTGTTTACTAAGTGGTTTCTGAATATTTATAATTCATTTCATTTGTGCAACCACCCAGAAAGTTAGGTAGTCCTATACTGATTTACTGAATAAACTGAGAAATAAAAAGAAAGAAGATGAAAAAAGAAAATCAATGAAAGTGTTAGGTGTTCTGATTTATATTCCATACACTTAAATCTAGTTATCCTACAAAGTCCTTCATCCTTGCAAAATTATTTGCTTTTAAATAATATATGGCTTGCTATAGTTTGCTCTTTTTTGAACTACTAGGACATTTCCTACAATAAAAAAATGTGGCTTTAAATGTATTTTAAAGCTAAAGTACCGAACTGATTTATTAAGTGCAGATAAGTTTCAAATAACTGGAAATAAATATTTTATAAAGCTAAACATCTTCTTGACTACAAAGTCAGGAATTAATAAGCAATTATAAAACTTTTCTTTATCAATTGAGTTTTAAGGGCTTATTTGCAGATCTGGAGTTAATAAGTAGCATGCCTCTTGTCCACCCAACTTCTAAACAACTGAGGAATTGCACATAAGAGACAGTGGATGGGTACCACATATTCACTGATGGGGCTGATGCAAAATATTGTTTATTATATGCAAGAAAGTTGTCTTCCTGATAGCGACCTTCAAATCTTAAGAGATATACCCATATAATTACAGCAGTACAAAAACAGGACAGCTCATGCCAGGTGGAATTATCACCTTTAAGATTTAAGAGGTGGTTGAGCAAAGCAGAAAGGGTGCAGAGGATTTTCTCTTGGACTCACTCTCAGAGAAAACAAGAGGAAAAACTGGGCCACAGGTGTTTGGTTTTTGTTTGTTTGTTTGTTTTTTCTCCATCCAAACTCATTCAAAATATAATTTATGTCACTTCCCTCTAGGCAGAGTACATAAAGAAAACATAGAAAGCCAGGATTATTATGCTATTATAGTTCTTTTCAAGGAAGAAAACATCATTTTTCTTTATCCATCACTACTCCAGCCATCTACACCTCTATTAATATTCTCTCTACCTAAGAGAATATGATTTGCTGCATAACAAATCATTCCAAATTTTAGCGGTTTAAATCAACAGCCACTATGTCTACTTCTATTTCTATTTCTATTTCTATTTCTATTTCTATTTCTATTTCTATTTACTATGTCTTACTGCTCTCCGTGCTGACTGGGAACATCTTCTGCTCATAGGGATATGTGAGGTCACTCAAGCTGAATGGGCTTGGCTGGAAGGTCCAAAGAGGCCCATTTCACATCTTTAATCCTGAGTGCTGATGGTGCCTGGGGTGTCTTTGCTCTCTTCCAGTTGGTCTCTCTCTGTCCTCATGATGTCTCATCCTCTAGGACCTTTTAAGATGGTCTCCCTTCCCAGCGGAAGAGCCTGAACTCTTTACAACATGACAACTAGGTTGCAAGAGAGCAAAAGTACAAGTTTCCAAACCTTTTAAGGGCTAATCCCAGAATTACTTGCATAATGTCACTTCTGCCAAATTCTACTGATCAAGGCAAATCACAGATCCAAATGGAAGAAAAGTAGACTCCATCACTGAATGGGAAAATGCACAAGCAGAGATGGCAGAAATTATTGGCAGCCAAACTTGCAGACAAGCTATTATTGCAAACTCCTCCAAAATTTTCCTAATTCCATTTTATGCCTAATCTGCTTCCCAAGCAGAGAAATATCCACCATCACAAACAATACACTGCCTATGATCCTTCTGCATCCCAGCTTTCCTTCGCCGGCTCCTTCCTTACCTCCAGTATTCTAAATTAATTCTATTTCATCTTTAGATTTAGAGCTGGTAAGTTAATGCCAAGTTATCAAATGCATGTGACAGCCCATTGGGAACAATCATTTAGTCTATTTCTCCAATCTAATGGGTATGGCAATGTGTACTAGTCTGTTTGTGCATTGCTCTAAATAAATACCTGAGACTGGGTAACTTATGAAGAAAAGAGGTATAATTGGATGAAGGTTCTGAAGGCTGTACAGAAAGCATGATATTGGCATCTACTCAGCTTCTGGAGAGGCCTCAGCAACTTTACAACAATGGCACAAGTTGAAGTGTGAGCAGGCACATCACGTGGTCAGAGCAGAAGCAAGAGCAAGAAGGAGAAGTGCTACACACTTATAAATAGTGAGATCTTGTGGGAATTCACTCATCAAGGAGGCAGGGCTAAACCATTCATGAAAAACCCCTGTGATCCAATCACCTCCACCAAGCCCTGCCTCGAACATTGGGCTAACAATTCAACATGAGATCTGTTCATATCGAAATCATATCCCACTCCTTTCCTGTTGTTAACATAATACTCATCTTCAGAGGGAGGGCAAAATGGATGACTAGACACAGCCACGTGCAATAGCTTCCACTGAAGGACCAAGATGCAGATTGGCATGCTCCTGACAGATCTCCAAAGGGAAGGCACTGAAATTGGAGACAGAAGCTGGGCTGAAGGGAAAGAAGAAAAAACTAAGAACTCTGCACGGGGCTAACACACATCAATACTCATTCCTGGCCCACAACAGCTCCAGGGAAACGGGTGAATTGAACTAAAAAGGAACTACCTGCTCTCACCACAGGCTGTGGAACCTCAGAAGGAGGCGATCTCTTGACCACCATGAACACTCAAGTTGGCAGAGAGAGCTGCTTAGAGAAGTAGTAGGGCCAGCAAGCCACCTGATATGGAGCCCAGGTTTGGTGGGGGAGCATCACTAGCAAAGCATGGCCAGGGATGGGATGGCCAACCCCCTAGGCTTGACTTGCTTCCATAGGAGATGTGATGTTTAATACTGAGTGTCAACTTGATTGGATCGAGGATGCAAAAGTATTGTTTCTGGTTATGTCTGTGAGGGTGTTGCCAGAGGATATTAACATTTAAGTCAGTAAACTGGGAGATGCAGACCCACCTTCAATCTGGGTGGACACCATCCAATCAGCTACCAGTGCAGCTAGGATAAAAGCAGGCAGAGGAACATGGAAGGACTAGACTTGCTGAGTATTGTGGCCTCCACCTTTTTCCCATGCTGAATGCTTCCTGTCCTTGAATACTTTACTCCAATTTCTTCAGCTTTTGGACCCTTGAACCTACACCAGTGGTTTGCCAAGGGCTGTCACACTTTCAGCTAAAGACTGAAGGCTACATTGTCAGCTTCCCTACACTGAGGTTTTGGGACTTGGACTGGCTTCCTGGCTTCTCAACTTGCAGGTGGCATATTGTGGACTTCACCTTGTGATCACGTGAGTCAATACTCCTTAATAAACTCCCTTTAATATATACATCTATCCTACTAGTCCTGTTCCTCTAGAGAACCTTGACTAATAAAGGAGACTTTAGCCCTAGGGAAACTGTTAGACCGAATCTCTGAAGGGCAGACTTGCCCATCAGATGAACCTGGTACAACCTACACACCTCTTTGTCTGCTTGCCTCTCCCAGGGTCCTAGCTTAGCCATGCCTGCTTGCAGGGCAGCCTTGAGTGCCCAAGGGGTCCACACCATAGCTTCTGCACTGGTGGTCATGCCTGACCAGTGGAGAGATCCAGTGTGGTGGTCCCTGCAGCCACACACCAGCTCACTCGCTCCCTCCCCATAGAGGAGCTTCCCCGGAGCCCACAGCAACTCCCCACATGGCTTTGCTGGCTTGTGTCTGCACAGACGGTGATATGGTTAGGCTTTATGTCCCAACCCAAATCTCATTTGCATTGTAATCCTCATAATTCCGACGTGTCAAGGGAGAGACTAGGTTGAGGTAATTAAACCCTGGGGGTGGTTTTCCCCATGCTGTTTCCATGATAGTGAGTGAGTTCTCATGAGATCTGAAGGGCTCTTCCCCCTTCCTTCTGCATTTCTCCTTCCTACCCCCTTGTGAAGAAGGTGCCTTGTTTTCTCCTCACCTTCTGCCATGATTGTAAGTTTTGTGACACCTCCACAGCCATGTTGAACTGTGAGTCAATTAAACTTCTTTCCTTTATAAATTACCCAGTGTCAGGAAGTTTATAGCAGTATGAAAACGGACTAATACAGGCAGGTTTTGCTTTCCTTGCTCCATCAGCATGCAGGAGTTCAGTTTGACCCCTCTCCCTGCTGATGGCCATTGCAGATGGAGTCTAGGACAGCAGAATCAGCGAGCCCTGATCCACTGGTGCCCCACCCTTGTGCTAACACTGCAGAGAGAACAATGTATCCTCCTTGGTCCTGTGCAATCACTCCTGCTTCTGGGGCAGAGAAAAAGCACCTAGACCTGTACCCAGCAATACACCACCTTAAGCAATACCACCTCCAGCATGACCATATACACATTCACTAGCAGAGTCCCCCATGCTACCCAGGCTACAATGTGGCTGCCACTGTGGTGAATGCTTGCAGGGAGACAGGCGCTCGGCACCCACTAGCATACTGCTGCAGTTGCTGAACCTCGGCCTCTGCAGTGCAGTGGATTCCAACTCTCAAGGAGCCAGAAAACAAAATCAGGGCCCTATATAAGTCCCCCAGAGTGAAAGCACATAGTCCAGGAGTTAGAACCTGAGCATTGGCACCCTAAGATCTCCCAGAAATGAAGCCAGTTGGTTGAATTCACATTATACCACAATCAAACCCTCAACATCATCGAATAGGATAAAAGAAAAAAAATACATCTAACAGCAACCTCAAAGACTGAAGAAAGATAAGCCCACAAAGATGAGAAAAAGTCAGTTCAATAATCCTGAACACTCAAAAAGCCAGAGTGGCTTCTTTCCACCAAATGACTGCATCACCTCTGCAGCAAGGGTTCTGAGCTGGGCTGAGATGGCTTTAGAAAAGACAGAAAGAGAATTCAGAATATGGATAGGAATAAAGATCATTGAACTACAGAAGTACTTTAAAACCCAATCCAAGGAAGTTAAATATCCTGATGAAACAAGGCAGAAGCTGACAGACAAAATAGACAGTATAGAAAAGAATGTAACTCACCTGATAGAGCTGAATAACACACTATAAGAATTTCACGTTGCAATCACAAGCATTAATAGCAGAATAGACCAAGCAGAGGAAAGAATATCAGAGCCTGGAGACTGGCTTTCTGAAATAGCACAGTCAGACAATAGAGAAAAACAGAATAAAAAGAAGCAAACAAAATCTTCAAGAAATATGGGATTATGTAAAGAGATCAAATCTATAACTCACTGGTGTCCGTGAAAGAGATGACAAGAACGGACCAACTTAGAAAATATATTTCAGGATATCATCCATGAGAATTTCCTCAACATACCTAGAAAGGCCAACATTCAAATTCAGTGAATGCAGAGGACCCCAGTAAGATACTTCACAGGAAGATCATCTGCAAGACACATACTATCATATTTACTAAGGAAGAAATAGAAGAAAACATGTTAAAGGCAGCCATAGAGAAAAGTCAGGCCACCTAAGAAGGAGAATACATCAGACCAACAGGGGACCTCTCAGCAGAAACCCTACAAGCCAGAAGAGATTAGGGGCTAATATTCAACATTCTTAAAGAAAAGAAACTCAAATCCAGAATTTCATATATGGCCAAATCAAGCTTCATAAGAGAAAGAGAAATAAGATCCTTTTCAGACAAGAAAATGCTGAGGGAATTTGTTACCACCAAACCTGCCTTACAGGGGCTCCTGAAGAAAGCACTAAATATGGAAAGGAAAGACCATAACCAGGCATGACAAAAACACACTCAGGTACACAGACCAGTGACACTATAGAGAAACCACACAAACAATTTTTCAAAATAATCTAGTTAACATCATGATAATGAGATCAAATCCACATATATCAATACTAACCTCAAACATAAATTGGCTAAATGCCCCAATCAAAAGGCACAGTATGACAATGTGGATAAATAATCAAGACCCATTCTCACATGCAATAACACACATAGGCTCAAAATAAAAGAATGGATTAAAATCTGCCAAGATAATATAAAACAGAAAAAAACACAAGGGTTTTAATCCTAGTTGTGTGACAAAACAGACCTCAAACCAACAAATATCAAAAAAGACAAAGAAGGGCATTACTCCTAAAGTTTTCAATTCAACAAGGAGATCTAACTATTGTAAATATATATGCACTGAACACAGGAACACCCAGACTTGAAAAGCAAGTTCTTAGAGACCTTCAAAGAGGCTTAGATTCCCACACAATAATAGTAGAAGACTTTAATACCCAACTGATACTTCACAGGTCATCAAGACAGAAAATTAACAAAGATATTCAGGACCTAAACTCAGCATTGGATCAAAGGGACCTGATAGGTATCTATGTGTCTATAGAACTCTCCACCCAAAACCAACAGAATATATATTCTCATCACCACATGAAACTTACTTCAAAATGGATCACATAATCAAAAGTAAAACACTCTTCAGCAAATGCAAAAGAGCAAAAATCATAACAAACAGAATCTCAGACCACAGCACAAACAAATTCAAAATCAAGACTAAGAAATTCCCTCAAAACTGTACAAGTAAATGGAAATTGAATAAGCTGCTCCTGAATGACTTTTGGATAAATAATGAAATTAAGACAGAAATCAAGAATTTCTTTAAAATGAATGAGAACAAAGATACAACATAGAAGTGTCTCTGGGACACAGCTAAGGCAGTGTTAGGAGGAAAATTTATAGCACTAAATGCCCACATCAAAAAGTTAGAAAAAGTTAACAAGCCTAACATTACAAGTAAAAGAACTAGAAAACAATGAGTAAACAAATCCCAAAGCTAGCAGAAGACAAGACATAAGCAAAATCAGAGCTGACATGGAGATTGAGACACACAAATAAATCAAAAAATTAACAAATCCAGGAGATTTTTTAAAAAAAATAACAAAATAAAATGAATAAAATAGATAGGCAGCTAGCTAGACTAATAAAGAAGAAAGCAGAGAAAATTCAAATAAACACAATCAGAAATGACAAGGAGGTTATCACCACTGACCCAAAAGAAATACAAACAACCATCAGAGAATATTATGAACACCTCCATGCACATAAAACCTACAAGAAATGGATAAATCCCTGGACACATACACCCTCCCAGTACTGAAACAGGAAGAAATTGAATCCTTGAACAGACTAACAATGAGCTCTGAAATTGAAGCAGTAATAAATAGCCTACAAACCAAAAAAAAAAAAAAAAAGCCCCAGACCAGACAGATTCACAGCTGAATTCTACCAGATGTACAGAGAAGAGCTGGTACTATGCCTGCTGAAACTATTTTAAAAAAAAATTGAGGCATAAGGACTTCTTCCTAACTCATCGTATAAGGCCAGCATCATCCTGACACCAAAACAGATATACAACAAAAAATGAAAACTTTGGGCCAATATTCTTGATGAAGATCCATGCAAAAATCCTCAACAAAATACTGGCAAACAGAATCCAGTAGCACATCAAAAAACTTGTCCACCACAATCAAGTAGACTTTATCCCTGGGATGGAAGGTTTTTTCAACATACACAAATCAATAAACGTGATTTATCACATAAAAAGAACTAATGATTGAAACTATATGATTGTCTCAATAGATGCAGAAAAAGCTTTTGATAAAATTTCACACCTCTTTATGTCAAAAACTCTCAATAAACTAGGCATTGAAGGAACATACCTCAAAATAATAAGAGCCATCTATGGCAAACCCAAAGTCACCCTCACACTGTACAGTCAAAAGCTAGAAGCATTTCCCCTTAAAAACTGGCACAAGGCAAGAATGTTATCTCTCACAACTCCTATTTGACATACTATTGGAAATACTGGCCAGAGCAATCAGGCAAGAGAAAGAAAGAAAGCACATCCAATAGGAAGGAGGAAGTCAGACTATCCCTGTTTGCAGATGACATAATACTATATGTAGAAAACCCCACAATCTCAGCTCAAAAGCTTCTGAAGCTGATAAACAACTTCTTCAGAGTCTCAGGATATAAAATCCTGTGGAAAATCACTAAAATTACTATATACAAGCAATAGTCAAACTGAGAGCCAAATCAGGATTGCAATCATATTCACAATTGTCATAAAACCAATAAAATATCTAGAAATGAAACTAATCAGGAGGTGAAAGTTCTCTGCAAGGAGAACTGCAAAGTACTGTTCAACAAAATGAGAGAATATCAAAAAAATGGAAAATCTGAATAAGAAGAATCAATATTGTTAAAAGAAGAATCTAAATTGCCCAAAGCAATTTAGAGAGTCAATACTATTCCTATTAAACTACTATTGACACTGAATCATTCAATTCTACCAGATGCACAAAGAACTGGTACCATGTCTACTGAAACTATTCCAAAAAATTGAGGAGTAGGAACTCCTCCCTAATTCATTTCATAAGTCAGCATCATCCTAATACCAAAACCCGGAAGAGATATAGCAAAAAAGAAGAAAAGAAAAGAAAAAGGAAGGAAGGAAGGAAGGAGGGAAGGAAGGAGGGAAGGAAGGAAGGGAGGGAAAAGAAGAAGAAAGAAAGAAGTAAAGAGAAAGAGAAAGAGAAAAGAAAGCTCCAGGCCAATGTGGATAGGATGCTCATGGATAGGAAGAATCAACATAGTTAAAATGGCCATACCACCAAAAGCAATTTTTGGAGTCAATGCTATTCCTGTTAAACTACCATTGACACTCTTCACAGGACTAGAAATAAAAACTATTTTAAAATTCTTATGAAATAAAAACAGAGCTGAATAGCCAAGGCAATCCTAAGCAAAAAGAACAAAGCTGAAGACATCATGCTACCCAAATTCAAATTATACTGCAAGGCTACAGTAACCAAAACAGCATGGTACTGGTACAAAAATAGACACGTAGAATAGAATAGAGTACCCAGAAATAAAGCCACACACCTACAAGATCTGATCTTTGACAAACCTAACAAAAAGAGGCAATGGCTGTTTTATAAATGGTGCTGGGATTGGACTTTTTCCTTAAACCATATACAAAATTTAACTCAAGATGGATGTATTAGTCTGTTCTCACACTGTTATAAAGAATTACCTGAGGCTAGGTAATTTATTTTAAAATGAGGTTAAATTGGCCACTGTTCTACAGGCTATACAGGAAGCATGGCTGGGGAGGCCTCAGGAAACTTACTATCATGGCGGAAAGCAAAGGGGAAGCAAGCACATCCTCACAAGGCAGGAGAGACAGCAAAGGGGGATGTGTCACATACATTTAAACAACTAGATCTTGTGAGAATTCACTATCACGAGAACACCAAGGGGGAAATCTGCCTTCATAATTCAATCACCTTCCACCAGGTCTCTCCACCAACATTAGGGATTACAATTCAACATGAGATTTAGGGGCGGACACAGAACCAAACCATATCAGTGGATTAAAACCCAATACTATCCAAACTCTGGATAGTACTCTGGGCAATACTGTTCTAGACATAGGAACGGGCAAAGATTTCAAGATGAAAAATAACTGATAGGTACTAGGCTTAATACCTGATTGACAAAATATTTTGTATTGCAAACTGTCATGACACAAGTTTACCTATATGACAAGCCTCCACATACAATCCTGAAGTTAAAAGGTAAAAAAAAAAAAAAAAAATCATCTTCAGCTGACTATAATTCATTATTCTGAATAGATTACTTAGAAAAACAAACAAAATATTTTATTTAAACCTGTAACATAATCTTTTCAGGTAATATTTACCAGGGAATACATTCTGAGTTCTTTAGGAATAAATTTATTAGGAGATAGGTTGAATCTTCAATTTAATATTTATATTTTTTATGATAGTACTGTGATTACTATTACCTCTTGAAACTATAGTTACACTGAATTATTTCATTATTAAGCTCAAGTTGGCAGCCATGAAGTACATAGAATTTTACTGCTTAAAACTCAAGTCAAAACTAACTTGAAAGCAATACCAGTGCATGTCACACAGGAGGCCAGGCTCCATGAAAGTTTGACAACCATACAGAGTGCTTATGGCAGATATTATTTTTCATTCTGTCTATAAAACTCTCAAGTTTACAATTATTATTTTTTAAGAAAATTAAGAGAAAATTGGCACAGAAAAGCAGAGCTGCTGAAACCTAAACAATGAAAACAGTTAAACTAACATAAAGCCAATGAACACTAAAGCCTGATAAAGTTACATTTTTCTTGAATATGAAATTAATTAGTAGCCTGTGTGGCTGAATCCGCTATACAGCTCGACAGTAATACTGCTGTTGTTGCTTGCAGTAAAATCAAGAAACCAGCACATTATAATGGGAAGAAAATGCTGAGGTGAACAGTTTTGACTTCCACTGCCTGGCCCTCTGATACCTGTCCCAGATTCTTGGTGCTAAATCATGTTTTCTCTATGTTTAAGGTTTCAAGCGGCTGCATCTAATCTCAAACTTGGAACTTAGTATTCTCCTGGTCAACTACGTCAGTGATCTGTGCAAAGTAAAAATTGAGTAGATGATGCCCTCTGTTTTGACTCTCTGTATTAGTTTTCTGGGGCGTTCATAACAAAGTGTCATGAACTGGGTGGCTTAAACAGTGGAAATTTATTGTCTCACAGTTTTAGAGACTGCAAGTCTGAAATCAGTGTCAGCAGAGTTTTTTCCTTTTGAGGGCTGGAAGGGGAGAATATGTTCCATGGCTATGTCTGAGTTTCTGGTATTCTCGATTGTTCCTTGGCTTGAAGAAGGCTTTCTTTTCCCCTGTGTCATTGCATCATTTTCCATCTATACATGTCTTTCTCTGTGTTTAAATTTTCCCATTGTATGAATACAGTCATATTGGATTAGGGCCCACCCTAATGGTTTCATTTCATCTTGATCATATGCCAAAGCCCTATTTCCACATAAGGTCACATTCACAGGTACTGATAGTTAAAACTTTAACATCTTTGGGGTAACACAGTTTACACTATAACCATCATGAGTTTGCAGAAAATCTAAACTCCTAAACAGCATAGGGCAGGCTGTCATGATCTGCCCTGTATTTTTCTTCTTCTCCTTATCTTAAGCATGCCCCTCATCTCAATCTATACTCCAGATAATGAACAAGTGGTACTATTATTGCTCTGATTATACACAACACTCTTTATGTTAGGGTCTCCTTTTAGTTGAGGGCTATTTCTAGGCCAATTTACTTTAAAAAATGAAAATGTTTTCCTTGTTGCCTCCCTAAATGCAATCTCTCCAAGTCTCTGTATGAAATAACCTATTTAATGTTTGAATTGGACACAAGATTTCACCACCTCAGACTTCCCACTTGTATGAAAACTCAATCCATGTTTCCCACCGATTCCCACATACTCAGATCCTGCTCTGTATGTTTATTGTAGATAAAATTATTCTGTACATGTCCCTGACCTCTTGCTCATCATCAATAAGAATTTTTACTCAAGAATTGAAAACATCATGTTGGTGTATGTTTGAAGACATTGGCTATTGAACTATCAGCTGCCATATTCTTTCTTATATAGAGAAGGAGTTGGGAGACTATGTATGATCCACAGGCCAACACTGGCTGGATGTCTAGTTTTGTATAGTCCATGAACTAGAGTGGTTTGTATATGCTTGAATTAACAAAAATAAAAAATTATGTTAAGTAATAATTATATAAAACTAGAATTGCAATATCCGTAAAGTTTCATTGAAAGACAGTCACACGTAGTTTTCACCGATACATTTTTTATGGTTGCTTTCATGCTACAACAACAAAGTTGGGTAGTTACAACAGAGACTACATGACCTGCAAGGCCTCAGCTATTTAGTATCTATCCTTTCACAAAAATACCTTGATGACCCCTCTATAAGTAAAAAAGCAAACTAGAACTGTGAAAAGAGTGAGACAAAGGAAGAACAAGATTGAGACCTAGAGTAAAAGAGAGCAAGAGAGATGAAGCATATATGCAGATAAGAGCATGGGAGACTCTGAGTTCTAACAGTGTCTGATTCATACTATACCCCAGGTTCAACAACAATTACCATCTTGAATTCTTTGAGACATACCATATAAATTATAAAAACATTTTTGCTGATTGCCTTTAATGGCACTATTAATACTGACTCTACCAATATACCTGTCTTTCTCCTATAGCTGTCTATAAGCTCCTTGAGGGTAGCTACTATCTTATTTAATATATTACCTCGAGTATACTATCTAAGTTACTAAACACAAACTCATTGAATTAATAAATACAAAATAAATATATGTTGGTTAAATTATACTAAAAGTGGGAGAGGGGATGGATGAAAAAAATTAGATTGTTTATGAAGCACCACTTTCTTTAAAACGTGCTATGACGTGTTCAGTAAGATTACTTACATGGCTCTCTAAATTAATTGAGTTTCTCATCAAATAAAAAACAATACAGATTTATCATTGTCAATCAATCAAAATGAATTCCTGCTAATAGCAGTGGCATTGTGATGAGTCCCAGTAACAGTCTGGTTCTTGTTGTGCTTTTATGTAAAATCTAAGTTTGGCCAATTCTGCATTCTACATGAAATCTAAGTCATTCTTCCTCCACCTTCCTCCTATATCAGGCTCTCCGTGATTCACATAGGTCCTATCATAAACATCCTGAACAAGAGAGAGGTTGGAGACAGTATTCTCACCATCATTACAAGCTTGTGGATTTTGGACATGAAGTTGTCAGTACTAGTGTAACCGGGTTTTTTCTTGGGTGCTGGTGAGGCACAGCTCCCCCGAGAGAATGCTGTGGGTTCTTGGTCTCCAATCTCTTAAAGAACAAGTGATGCGACCACTGCAGGTGAGCATTACGCTCATAAAAGTAAGTATCAGACCCAAGAAGTGTTGCAGGAAGGTGATTTTATTTAGGTAGAGAAAAGAGAAGAAGAGAAATATTTCCAAAAAGAGTGTGGAAGGGAATTCTAGAAGGGAAATCCCAGCAGGGAAAGGGAGCTCCCACCATGTGGGAGGGGATTCGAGAGAGCTGGAAATCCAGTGTGGGTGAAGGAGCAGGGGAATTTACCCTGGGAGACCTTCCCAAGTTCCTCTGGCCAATGAAAGTAGTTCCTTTGAACTTCTGCCGAAGTAATTGACCTTTAGTTTCTTCCTGTGCCCGTGAAATTCAAACATAAACCATTAAATCTCCCAGGTGGAGAGAGATGGGAGAGGGGGCATGGCGCAGGGAAATTCTTGCCCTCAAAACTACACCCCTTCATGGACCCGGAAAGAGAACACATTCCCTCATTAGTAACACTTTTACGGAGAAAGAACTACAAGCTGACTAAGAGTCTATTTTATTTCCATTGGCAGAAAGAACTTTAAGCACTTAAAAGAGCATCCCAAACTCATTTACCTATGAAACGCTACCTATGGAATTATGTAAAGTTTATAAACATACCTTCCACTCAATTGCAAAGTATAATGTTGCTGTCGTAAAACTCTGGATACTAATATCAAGCTAATTAAGACTAGCTTAAATGAATCAGTCATTCTAGAAAGTATGCAGCAATGATTACACCCCAAGCCCTAGTGTAACTAAAATCAAGGTCAGAATCTACTGAGACTGGCTGCTGAATTTTGTGTGACTGGTTAACTCTCGTGGAGCTTTGCATGAACATTGAGGGTACGGGCTTTGAAGTGAAACAAAAATAACAGTCTTTGAAACTCAGTGTATGTTCTAGCCATGTAAATTTGAAAAGTACATAATTTCACCTAGCCTAAATTTTCTTATCTCTAAAACGGGATAATACCAACAACATAGAATTAATGGTAGATGCCAATAAAGCAATCAGCAAAATTTTTGGCACAGAGTAATTAATATGTGACAAATACACAAGGGTACAGAGAGTCTGAGCCCTCAAAACTGTTGATCATAAATGTTTCTAAATTTATCATTACTATAATGCATTCTTTTACTCATTTGTGATTACAAAAGCCATGATGAGATTAATATAGTTTTACTTGTGTATGGCTTTACTATTCCACTAGACCTAGTAATCAAAAAGGGAAGTTCAATAAACAGGAAATAGTATGATGTTGTAAAGAAATGGAGATAATACCCTGTGTCACAGAAATAGTTTGGAAAATTTGAGATACATAGCCTATTGAAGAGATGTGGGTCATGATAGGTCATTTTAATAACATCAGTGTTTCTGCATGGCCATGAGTTGTAGGACAAATAGGTGTAAGCACAAGAAGACAGATCTGGAGCTAGTGTGTAATATTCAATGTCATCAGTGGATTGAATATATTTCCTCAATAGGTAATGAGATCTCTGACAATGTGGATATTGGCAACCAGTTGAGCAAGTCATTATAGAAGGAATTTGATAGAAGAGCATTATAGAAGGAATTTGATAGAAGAGCAGATTGGACTATTAGACCATGTGTCTGTCCTTTAAGTTCCATTTCAACCCTGAAATTTGATCTCTCTCTATAATAAGCTGTATAAGGCTACTCTCAATTGGATGTTTGAGAAATAGACCACACACACACACACACACACACGCAGAAAGACAGAGAGAGAAAATCTCCCATTCATCCCTGAGAATATCTAGTTCTCTTTGCTAACCACATAGTTAGAGACTACAGAAAATGGCCTTATAAAATAAAACATTTAAATTCAATGTTGTTCTATAGTAAATTTGTGGGAAGTCATGAGGAATCCTGACATGGTCCACAATTTGGTCCTACTGGCTTCTTATTAACTACATCAGATATCCTCAGAGCATAATGCTGCTGCCCCAAAAGTTTGGAGAACGTTTTATTGTCTCATACCAGTTTCTTCTCAGTGATCCTCTACTTCTTATTTGGTTTTGTTAGCAATATGCCTAAACAGAGTAATGAAAATAATCAAGTTTATTTCCCAAATCTGGCGTGTTTGTATATTGAGTTCTGTTCAAATGGACTTTGGCACTACCTGTCCTGTTTCTCTTTAGCTCTCTAAGGCAGAAATGGAGAAAGTTCTGCCCCTTCTCAGTTTTCTACAGAAAATGGATCCAGTTTCTACTCTCAGTTTTCTGTAGAAATCACTTGCTCAAAATATACACATACCACAGAATCACATTTGAGGGAAGAAATTGTATAATTACACAAAGACAGAGGGCAGTCCTCCTAATTATGTACCTGGTTTTCATTAATAATGGAGAGTTTAGCAGCTTAATTTGGAGTCTGTTAACATTTCTCAAAAAACATGTGTAAGCTTAGCCCAGCCTACAGATTTCTCAAAGTAAAGAAATGTGCTGCAAATATTTTCACTTTTAGACAAAGAAAATCATTTGCAACTTTTAACTGCCTCTTTTCCAGCCATGACAATATACTGAAAACTCAACAGTTCCAAATACAAATTTTTTATTTACTTATTATCACCAAAATTATTAAAATTATGTCTTTTTAATGAATAAATAAAAATGCAGCTCTTGATATATAAATACAAATTCAGAAAACATACCGTCTATAAGTGCAAAGCCAATGCAGTAAGACCAAGGACTGCACTTTCCTTCTCACGTTAAGAATTAAGGTAAAAGTTCATACAGGACCACATGAATTTCTCAGGGATTTTTTTCAGAGCCATTTACTTTCTTACAGTAGCTCTGTTCTTGACGCTCTTTTCTCCCCATGTACCATTTGTCTCCTGTGCTTCATCTCACCAGCTTTCAACATTTTAAGCTAATATGACAAGGGTTAAAGATCATGGAAGCCACAAAATCTGGCTTGAAACCTTAGCTGATGGATAGTCTTTGAGGTTCTCATAAGGGAAAAGTCTTGTAAGCCCTTGGAGAAGAAATCATTCAAAAACAACTTTCCCGGATCTTTTACAACCCAGCAAAACAAAGAAGAAATTTTTCTTTCTATGAAATAACTGAAAATTAAAGTTCAGGTAAAGAAAATGTTGGATCCATTGGCGATTATTACACTACACTGACAATATTTGGAAATTGCTTGTCCTAGTAAGAGAAAGTAACATCACTTAAGCATCAGCAAATTATTATAAATTCTTTATGATTGTAATATGGTACACTGTCATACTCTTATATTTTAAAAAACAACCACCAGAAAATCTGATTAAGCATAAGGAATGTTAGCTTTGTCTAAAATGTCACCTATTTTTAAAAATTCCCTAGTATACATGGGGAGAAATGCCAGATTTAGGTGATGGGAAGGAAGGCAGCAAACCACACTGCCATGTGTATACATATGCAACAATCTTACATGTTCTTCACAAGTACCCTAAAACCTAAAATGCAATTTAAAAAAATCCCTAGTATACCTCATATTGTAGATTTTAATTTTATATATACACATTTTATTTTTTATTTATGTAGGTATATAGTAGATGTATATATTTATGAGGTACATGAGACAATTTTTATAGGCATACAGTGTGTTATAATGACATCAGAGTAAATGAGATATTCATTATCTCAAGCATTTATTTTTTTCTTTGTGGTACAAATATTCCAGTTATGCTCTTTTAGTTATTTTTAAATGTACAATAAATTATTGTTGACTATAGTCACCTTGTTGTACTATCAAATACTAGATCTTATTCATTCTATCTAATTATATTTTTGTAAGCATTAACCATCCTCACTTCCCTCTACCCCAACAACTACCCTTCCTGGCCTCTGGTAACCATTATTCTATTCTCTATCTCCATTAGTTCAATTGTTTTAAATTTTTAGCTCTCATAAAGAAGTTAGAACATACGAAGTTTGCATTTCTGTGCCTGGCTTATTTTACTTAACAAAATGTCCTCCAATTTCATCTATGCTGTTGCAAATGACAGGATCTTATTCTCTTTCGTGGCTGAAGAGTACTCTACTGTGTACATGTCCCACATTTTCTTTATCCATTCATCTGCTGATGGACACTTAGGTTGCTTCTAAACCTTAGCGACTACGAACAGTGCTCCAGCAAAGGCAGGAGGAAGGCAGACATCTCTTTGATACACTAATTTCCTTTCTTTGGATATATGCCCAGCAGTGGGATTGCTGAATTCTATGGTAGCTCTATTTTTAGTTTTCTCAGGAACCTTCAAACTGTTCTCCATAGTAGTTTTACTAATTTACATTCCCATGAAAAGTGTATGAAGTTTCCCTTTACTTCACATCTTCACCAGCATTTGTTATTGCCTGTCTTTTGGATAAAAGCTATTTTAACTAGAAGATGATGATATCTCATTGTAGTTTTGATTTACATTTCTCAGATGATAACTGATGTTGAGCACCTTTTCATATAACTTTTTGCCATGCGTATGTCTTCCTTTGAGAAATTTTTAAGCAAATATTTTGTGCATGTTTTTATCAGATTATTAGATTTTCTCCTATTGAGTTAGTGAAGTCTATATGTTCTGGCTATTAATCCCTTGTCTGATGAATAGTTTGCAAATATTTTCTCCTATTCTGTGGGTTTTCTCTTTACTTTGTTGATTGCTAATTTAGCTGTGCAGATATTTAACCTAATGTAATCCTATTGGTCCATTTTTGTTTTGGTTGCCTGTACCTGTGGGGTATTACTCAAGAAATATTTGCCCAGTCCAAAGTCTAGAGAGTTTTATCAATGTTTTCTTTAGTAGTAGTTAAGTCAGATTATGTGGTTCTTTCCATTTTTTATTTTGCTCAGGATAGCTTTGGTTATTCTGTATCTCTTACAATTACTTAAAAGTTTAAGGATTTTTTTCTACTTCTGTGAAGAATGTCATAGACATTTTGATAGGGATTGCATTGAATCTGTAGATTGCTTTGGGTCATATACACATTTTAATAATATTGATTCTTCCATGAATGTGGAATATCTTTCTATTTTTTTGGTGCCCTCTTCAATTTCTTGCATCAATATTTTACAGCTTTTATTGTAGAGATCTTTCACTTCTTGGTTTAAGTTTATCCCTAGGTATTTTATTTTATTTGTGGCTATTACAAGTGGAATTACTTTGCTGATTTCTTTTTCAGGTTGTTCACTATTGGCATATAGAAATGCTATACATAGATTTTTAGATGATTTTATATCCTGCAACTTTAGTGAATTTGTTTATCAGTTCTAATAGTTTTTTGGTGGAGTCTTTAGCTTTTTTCCTAATAAAAGATGATATCATCTGCAAATAAGAATTATTTGACTTCTTCCAACTTTGATACTTTTTTTCTCTCGTTTGATTGCTCTAGCTGGAATTTCCAATTCCATGTTGAATAATGGTGGTGAAAGTGAGCACCACTGCCTTATTCCAGCTTAGAGAAATGACTTTCAGTTTTTCCCCATTCACTATGGTACTAGCTGTGGGTGTGTCATACATGGCCTCTATTGTCTTGAGGTATCTTCTTTCTACACTTAGTTTTTTGAGGGTTCTCTTTTTATGATAAAGGGATGTTAAATTTCATCAAATAATTTTTCAGCATCTATTGAAATGATATGGTTTTTGTCCTTCAGTTTATGTGATGTATCACATTGATTGATTTGCATATTTCAAGAACCATTCTTGTATCCTTGGGATAAATCCCATTTGGTCATAATGAATGATCTACTAAATGTGTTTTTGAATTCAGTTTGCTAGTGTTTTGTTGAGAATTTTTTCATCAAGATAAATCAGGGATATTAGTCTGTAGTCTATTTTTTCTAATGTGTCTTTGTCTGGTTTTGGTATCAAGGTAATACTAGCCTAATAGAATGAGTTTGACAGTATTCTCTTCAGTTTCATTTTTTTCAGAATAGTTTGAATAAGATTGGCATTTGTTTTTCTTTATATGTTTGGTGAAATTCAGCAGTGAATTGGTATTAGTTTTTCTTTACATGTTTAGTTCATGTAAAGTTCAGCCATCAGATCCTAGGCTTTTCTTTGCTGGGGGGGTCTATTTATTACCACTTTTATTTCATTAACGTCAGGTTTTAGATATATATTCATTGTTCAGTCTTGTAAGGTTGTATCTGTATATGCCTTGTAATAAATTTATTCATTTTTTTCTAGTTTTCCAGTTGATTGGTATATTACTCAGAGTAGCTTCTAATGATCCTTTGAATTTCTACGTGGTATCAGTTGTAACATCTCCATGTTCATCTTTGATTTTATTTGTTTGGGTTTTTCTCTCCTTTTGTCCTTAGCCAGGCTAAAGTTTTATTGATTTTTTGTTTCATTGATCTTTTCTATTGCTTTATTCATTTCAATTTTATATGTTTCTGTTCTTACTGTTATGATTTTCTTCTATTAATTTTTGGGTTTGCTCTTACTTTTCTAGTATTTTGTGATGCATTGTTACGTTTTTTATTTGAATTTATTTTACTTTTTTGATGTAGGCACTTACTGCTCTAACGTGTCCTGTTTGTATTGCTTTTGCTGTACGCCATATATTTTAGTATGTTGTGCTTCCATTTATAATTGTTTAAAGAAACATAAATTTCTAAATTTTTTTCATTGATCCATTGGTCATTAAGGAGCATATTATTTAATTTCCACATACTTGCAGTTTCCAAAATTTTTCTTGTTATAAAATTCTACTTTTATTCCATTGTGTTTAGAGAAGATCCTTAATATATTTTCAATTTTTAAAATTATTTAAGACTTGTTTTGTGACCTAACATATAGTCTATCCTTGAGAATGATCCATATGCTGTGGAGAAAAAATATGTATTCATTGTAGTAAAATATGTATTCATTGTAGTAAAAACAATATGTAGTCATTGGATGAAATGTTCTGTGAATGTCTATTAGGTTCATTTATTTTATAGTGCAGATTAAGTCTGCTCTTTTCTTTTTGATTTTCTAACTAGATTATCTGTCCAATGATGACATTGGGAATTAGTCCCCAGCTATTATTGTATTATTACATTGTATCTCTCTCCATAAATCTAAAAATATTTGCTTTATATATCTGGGTGCTCCAGTTTTGGATGCATATATACGTAACGGTTGTTATTCCCTCTTGCTGAATTGGCTACTTTATCTTTATAAAATTATCTTCTTTGTTTTGGCTTATGGTTTTTATCTTGAAATCTATTTTGCATCTTATGAGTATAGCTACTCTTGTTCTTTTTTGGTTTCCATTGTCATGGAACATCTTTCTCCATCCCTTTAGTTTTAGTCTATTTGTGTCTTTACAGGTGAAGTGTGTTTCTTGTAGGCAACCCATCAATAAGTCTTGTTTTTTATCCATTCATCCACTCTATGTCTTTTGATTGATGAGCTTAGTCCATCTACATTCAGTGTTATTACTCATAAGTAACAACTTATTCCCGCTATTTTGTTATTATTTTTCTTTTTGTTTCATGGTCTACTCTTCCTTCTTTTCTTTCTTCCTGCATTTTTTTTAAGTAAGATGTTTTTCTCCGGTGATACGTTCTAATTTCTTGCTTTTTAGTTTTTGTGTAACTGTTACATGTTTTTTGATTTGACATTACCACGAGGCTTACAAATAATCATTTTTTAATGGTTCTCTCCAAAAAGGAAATATAAAAATCTACAACAAATTATACCAAATTATTTAAAAGTAATAATGACCCATCCTCTCCCTCCTCACTTGAGCATCAGCCTGAGACAGAATAGCTAAACAATGAAGATGCCCAGGTCAGGTCTCTCCACCCAAATACAAGTCCCAGAGTAAAGAGGTTGGAACTGGGATGGTGTGGGCAGCCCTGGCTGCTGGCATTTGTTGACCATGTGAGGAGCAGGGCAAGGGTGAGAGAGACCATCGCTAGGGAAAAAAGTAGGTTTCCAAGAACAAATTCTAAGAATATTCTACCGAATACAAATAATATAACCCATTGTTTTAAAAGTGTGACAACATAGCACCAATGGCATAAACAAATTAACAAACAAGCAAAGAAAAACTAATAAAACAACGCTTTAATTTCATCACCTCTACTTTCTAACTTTTTGTTCTTTCTATTTATATCTTATTATACTATCTATGTCTTGAGAAGTTATTATTTTTGATAGGTTCATCTTTCAGTCTTTTTACTCAAGAAATGAGTATTTTATACTCCACAATTATAGTGTTATAATATTTTATGGGTTTTTTGTGTACTTACTATTACCTGTGACTTTTATACCTTCAGCTGATTTATTATTGTTTATTAAGGTCATTTTCTTTCAGACTGATAGTGGCATCAGTGGGCTGACTGGGTGGATGGGTTCCTAAGCCCTGGGCCACACAGCTTGGCATGGTCAATGGCAATAGCAATGGCAGGGCAACCCTATAGGTCTCTAGCAGAATTTTCTGGTGTTAACAGTGGCTACAATGGGCTCAGTGAGCCAGTGTCCACGCCCTCAGCTAGTGTGTGCAGATACGTGTCAGATGTGGTGGTAGTAGAAAAGTGAGTTGCTCAACCTCAGGCACCTAGGAAGAGTTCTTAGGTGCCAACAGTGGTGAAATGAGCTTGGCAATCCCCTAACCCTTGAACTGTGTGCTCTGGCATGGCAGGGACCAAAGCTGTGCTTAACAGGCTTGTCTTCAGGGCCCATAATGGTGTGTGCTTGCTGTAGCCTTGGTAGGCAGGGTTGGGATAATCTCCACTCTACCAGTGAGGTGCTTAGGTGAGGAATAATAGCAGCCATGCTGCTGCCATGCCACTGGATGGTGGATCTACCTTCAGTGGTGGCAGCTTAGACCAGGCAGGGGGGAATGTATGCATTACTTGTGCCTCAGTCTTGGTGGCACTCATGCCTCCTCTGAAGTGGAAGGAGACCATGTCTCATTGCCCTTCAGCCTTGACATGGTAGTCTGCATTTCAGTTGTCCTTATGCCCTGGCTGTGGCTGCTCATGCCTCACTTGCACTTCAGCCCTAGTAGAAGCAGCCTATGCCTTTCTTGTACCCCACATTTAGCATTGCTAGACTCCCAAACTCTGCACAGTGTGTTGGGGGCATAGCTCTAAGATGACACCTTGCTGTAACTGCCTAGGTCCCATGGAGTGTGTGGGACTCAGTGCAAGTTCCCTCTCTGTAGAAGTGCTATCAGACAATTTTCTGATTTTGGCTTAGAATGATTAAATACTTGCGTATGATCACACATCTGAAATGCCAGAAAAAAAAAAATTCAATTAAGGTTTTAAGCCATGATTGTAATCCTATGTTTTTTCCTCATAAAAAAATGCCTTCTCTTAGTAAAACCAAGTCACTCTTTGTGCCTTCAGCTTCCTATGATTCTCCAGTGCTTGGATCCTTAAAAGAATAGAATAAATGCCTCTGTTACAGCAGAATGTTATAGGCATTGTGTCTTCGAATAAAGATTTTTGCAATTAATAGATGTTAACATTTGATATTCAAATAAATGCGGCAAACATATTTTGAGTACTTTGTAAGTATAAAAGCTATGACTATATCCCAGGAGGGGGGATAAAAGAGACAGTAGAGGAGAGGAAAGGTAAGCCTAACAAGGGAATGCAATGAGAAGGATATTTTCTAATTTGTATTTATGAAGAGTCAGTGCTGATTACAAAGTCAAAAGAGATAATAATGATCTAGAGATGAAACATCCTGCCCTCCTTGAAAAGAGCATTTAAACTGTGGCATTATTTCATGACTTTCCAAAATGCTAAAGCTTTAAAGTTTGTATTTGAAAATAAAAATTAATTTGGAAGACACTTTAGCTTTTTTTCAAGTCATTTGTCTAATCTTAATTAATTTATAAAAAATAATAGTCTCTCTTTCTCAAACAAATTAAATTTCCTTAATTTAATTTTGAGAAAACTGAATTTGAAATATAGAAATGAAAACTGCTCTAATATATGTAACCCTATACTGTATTTTACTTGGGAGAAGAATTTGCATTTCTATGTTCAATGCTGTATTTGGGAAATCCAAGACTTCACAGAAAGGAAATAGAGGAAAAGAACCTGAAGTGAGTTGAGGAACTATTTTCTTACCAGCCATACACTTGATCATGAAGGGCAAACAACTCCACAGTTGGTTCTTATTATTGTTTTGCTAAGAAGGTAATGAGTTCATTAAAGGCTAAACTGGACCACTAAATATAGCATTGTAATAATTTCAGAGTAAACGAAAAAAGAAAATTTATGTCTACTATATTTACCCAAAATGACTAAATCATAAAGTCACTGCCTATATCAAAAAATTCCCAACAACCTTTATTGAATATGATTGCAAGTACTATTTCTAAATGATCCAGATTGTGCAGACACCAGATGAATTTCTAATATGGTACAGTGTGTTTCAGTGTATGTGGTTCTGAGCTAGACAAGTGAGGTATGAATTAAACCAGACCCATGCACTGTGTTGTCAAAGAGTAATAGAGAATCAGCACCTATAATTTTACTGTAAAAACATTAACTCCTGTGCTTTCTGTTGGTTCTCTCTATTTTTATATATAAAAGTAAACATAGGCTGGGTGTGGTGGCTCACACCTGTAATCCCAGCAGTTTGGGAGGCCAAGGCAGGCAGATCACATGAGATTAGGATTTCAAGACCAGCCTGGCTGACATGGTGAAATCCCATCTCTACTAAAAATATAAAAATTAGCCAGGTATGGTGGTATGCACCTGTAGTCCTAGCTACTAGGGAGGCTGAGGTAGGAGAATCACTTGAACTTGAACCTGGGAGGCAGAAGAAGCTGCAGTGAGCCGAAATTGTGCCACTGCACTTCAGCCTGGGTAACAGAATGAGACTCCATCTGAAAAAAAAAAAGGAAAAATATAAAACCTAAATGCCATCAACCCCTTAAAAATTCACAAACTCAAACATATATCTTGTTTAAGTATGAACATAATGTTAGCCAATTTTGGAATATATCTACATTATTGAATGTCACTAAAATTCCTCAATAGACTTGTAACTCACATAGGCATATATTACTTCTTTTATTTTCAGAAGACAAACTGTTTTGAGAAAATCAGCAAAGAGAAGTCAAAGGTGGCAAAAAAATTCTCCTCAGATGATTGCTTAGGCTCTTCCCATGCCTTATTATGGCTAAAAAGTCAATATTAAAGAATTGTAATAATAAACTTAGTGAAATACTTATCCAGATCTTCCTTATTCTATTTTTTTTCAAGTTTGGATCTTTATATCTTCTCTGGTTGTTAAAATTCCTGTTCTTCCTCTGAAAGGATGGAAAACTGTGTTCTTCATTTCATATGTATTTTATATATATATATTTGGCCTCGTAAACGTGGAGTGGAAAAGACTTAGTCCTGAACCTTCTGAAATACTGTCAGTAAACTTAATCCATGAATCAAGAAAGTGCTGATCTGTACCAATAACACTGCCTCTTCTGAGTTTGTCTAGAAGTAAATGTTTTCATCTTACTCCACTTGTGGGCTTAGGCTTACAGTGCAGCAGCCACACCCCCAGCTGAATGTTCCCATTGGCAATGGCTCTGTGTTCCTCTGTGGTGGAGCTCCCAGAGGTAACTGACAGACGTTCTGCACTGTCACCGTGGTGGTACAGCCCTTGGGCTGGGGAAAGGACAAAGACCCTGATTGCTTTGCTGGCATCTCCAGCACATTGCAGCCACCATACAACATCTCCAGCACATTGCAGCCACCATACAAGAAGTAACCAGTCTCTCTTTTCTTCCAGCCTCTGACCCATGATCTTCACAAGGCAGGACCCCAGCTTGAGCCTGCAGCACAGGCACCCTATCCCCACCTGCACATTCCCATTGACAGGGGCTTTGTGTCTCTCTAGGGCAGAGTTCCCAAGACAACTGATAGCCCCTCTGCCACTATCACTACAGGGATACCTGCCCTTGCTGTCACCAGACTGGGGAAGGAACACAAAGTCTGAGGGCTTTACTGCTGCAGGCACCCTATAAAGAGGCTACACAGTATTCCTTGGAAGCCCCTCCTTCCTCCACTCCCACTAATCTTCACCAGGCAAGGACCCCTGGCTTGCAACACAGCCACCTCACCCATGGCTGATCATTCCAGTTGGCAGTGGACCTGCATTGCTCTGAAGTTGAGCCCCAAGAGACAAAGCCCCTCTGCCATTGTTACTGCCAAAGGCCTTGCCTCTGATGCTTCCTAGCTAGGGAGAGAACGAGAAGACTGAGCTCACCCCAGGGCTGTGAAGCACTGCCCAGGAGTGTCAAGTCAAGATCTGTGGCTAGCACTCAAGTAGGAGAAGAGCTCATAATCTCAGAGCACTGGGAGAGAGCACAGCCACAATCAGAGGAAATACAGAGGAGCCATAAAGCTGAGTAAGAGTCTATCTATCAGCCATTATACTTAGCCATCATCTACTGGATTGCAGCCCAAATTTCAACACCAAAAATACTTTGCTAACATGCTCCCCTAAGAAATCAAAGACAAGAATTCAGCCACAAATAAAGACCCTGCACAAAACCTTGACCTTCTGAAACATCCAGAAATGAAGCCAACTGACTATATTCAAATTATACCGCAGTTAAAGAAACATAAGCCCACACATGAGAAAAAATTTGTGCAAAATCTCTGGCAACTCTAAAAGCCAGAGTGTCTTCTTACCTCCAAATAACCACACTAGCTCCCCAGCAATGGTTCTCCATCAGAACAAAATGGCTTAAATTCTCCATCAGAATAAAACAGCTGAAATGACAGACATAGAATTCAGAATCTGGATGTCAACAAAGATCATCGATATTCAAGAGAATGTTGAAACCAATCCCAATAATTTAAAGAAATTCAGTAAAACAATTAAGGAGGTGAAAGACAAAGTGGCCATTTTAAGGAAGAAACAAATAGGACTTGTTGAGTTGAAAAACTCACTACAAGAATTTTGTAACATAATCAGAAGTATCTATAGAAGAATTGATCAAGATAAGGAAAGAATCTCAGAATTAAAAGCATGGTTCTGCAAATTAACTCAGTCAGACCCTAATAAAGAAAAAAGAACTAAAAACAACGAACAAAACCAAGAGATGTATGGGATGATGTCAAGAGACCAAACCTATGACTCATTGGCATGCCTGAAGACAAGGAAGAGAGAGCAAGCAAATTGGAAAACATAATTGAGAATACCATCCATGAAAATTTCCCCAATTTTGCTAGACAGACTCACATTAAAATGTAGGAAATTCAGAGAACCCTTGCAAGATACTGTACAAATGAACATCCCTAAAACATGTATTCATCATATTCTCTAAGATCAAAGCAAAAGTAAAAATATTAATGGCAGCTAGAGAGAAGGAGCAAGTAATCTACATAGGGAACCCTGTTGAGCTAACAGCAGACATTTCAGCGGAAACCTTACTATCCAAAAGAGATTGGGGGCCTAGGCATAGTATCCTTAAGGAATAGAAATTTCAGCCAAGAACTTTATATTCAGTTAAACTCAGTTTCCTAAGTGGACGAGAAATAAAATCTTTTTCAGATAAGCAAATGCTAACAAAATTCTTTTCCACTGGAACTGCCTTAACAAGAGGTCTTTAAGGGAGTGCCAAAAATAGAAACAAAAGATTATTATTAGCCACCATAAGAACCCACTTCATTACATAGAGCATTGACATTATGAAGCAACTGCACAATCAAGTCTACATACCAGCTAATATGAGAAGATAAAATCCACAATATGAAGATAAAATCTGCACGTATTATTATTAACCTTGAATATAAATGGGCTAAATGCCCCAATTAAAAGGCACAGAGTGGCAAGTTGGATAATGAAGCAAGACATGATTGTATGCTATTCAAGAGACTCTCTCAGATGCAAGGAAACCCATAGGCTCAAAATAAAGCAATAAAGAAAGATCTATCAAGCAAATGGAAAACCAAAATGAGCAGGAGTTGCTGTCTTTACTTCTGACAAAACAGACTTTAAACCAACAATGATCAAGAAAGACAAAGAAGGGCCTTACATAATGAAAAAGATTTCAATTAAACAAGAATACTTAACTATACTAAAAATATATATATGTTCCCTCAACACTGGAGCACCCTGATTCATAAAACAAGTTCTTAAAGATGTATAAAGAGATTTATATAACCATACAATAGTAGTGGGAAACTTCAGCATCCCACTGACAATACTGGACAGATCATCAAAGCAGACAAGTAACAAAAGTATTCAAGAACTAAACTTGATACTTAACCAAACAAACCTAACAGACATTTATAAAACATTCCACAAAACAACAACAGAATGTGTATTCTTCTCATCTGCACATGGCTCATACTCTAAAATTGACCAAACAGCCATAAAGCAATTCTCGATACGTTGAAAAAAACAAAAACAAAATCATACCAACCACACTTTAAGACCATACTGCAATAAAGCTGGAAATAAATACCAAGAAGATCTCTTAAAATCATAGAATTACATAGAAATTAAACAATCTGCTACTGTATGACTTTTGAGTAAGCAATGAAATTAAGGCAGAAATTAATAAATTCTTTGAAACTAATGAAAACAAAGCTACTAATGAAACAAACTAATGAAAACAAAGATATACTAGAATCTCTGGGACATAGCTAAAGAAGTTCTCAGAGGAAAATTTACAGCACAGAAAGATTTCAAATTAACAACCTAACATCACATCTAGAGGAACTAGAATAATAAGCACTAACCCCAAAGCTAGCAGAAGACAAAAAATATTGACAATTAGAGCTGAAATTCAAAAACCATACAAAATATCAACAAGTCTATGAATTGTTTTTTTGAAAGAAAATATAATATTTATAGACCACTAGTGAGGCTAATGAAATAAAAGAAGACCCAAATAAACATAATCGGAGATAATAAACAGGATATTAGTAGCAACTACAAAGAAATACCAAAACCCTCAGAGTCTATGCACCTGAACACCTCTTTGCACATAAACTGTAAAACCTAGGGAAATGAATAAATTCCTGGAAATACAACCTCCTAAGATGGAATCAGCAAGAATTTGAAACCCTGACAAGATACATAAGTTACAAAATTGAACAACTAATAAAAAATGTACCAAGCAGAAAAAGCTGTGGACCAGACAAATTCAGAGCCAAATTTCTCAGACATATAAAGAAGAGTTGCTACAAAGCCTACTTAAACTATTCCAAAAAATCAGAAGAAGGGACTTCTTCCCAATTAATTCTATGAGGCTAGTACTATTCTGATACCAAAACCTGGCAAAGATACAATGGAAAAAACAAAATTTCAGATCAATGTTGCTGATTTACATAGATACAAACATTCTTGACAAAATACTAACAAACTGAATCCAGTAGCACATCAAAAAGCTAATATGCCATGATTAAGTGGGGTTTATCCCTGGGATTCAAGGTAGGTTCAACATATGCAAATCAATAAATGTTATTAATTGCATTAACAGAACTGAAAACAAAACCCAAAAACCACATAATCATCTCAATAGACTCAGAAAAGGCTTTCAATAAAATTTAACATCACTTTTGTCAAAACTGCGCAAAAAACTAGACTACAAAGGAATGCACCTTAAAATAATAAGAGCCATCTACAATAGACCCAACATGAACATCATCTTGAATGGATAAAAGCATTTCTCCTAATAACTGGAACAAGACAATAAGGCCCACTCTCACCACTCCTATTCAACATAGTACTGGAAGTCCTAGCCAGAGCAATCAGACAAGAGAAAGAAATAAAGGGCATTCGAATAGGAAGAGAGGAAGTCACAATATATCTCTTCATAGATGATACAATTATATGCCTAGAAAAACTCACAGTCTGTGCCTGAATGCTCCTAGATCTAATGAGCAACTTCAGCAAAATTTCAGTATAGAAAATTTATGTACAAAATTTACTAAAATTCCTATACACCAACAAAAGTTATTTCAGAGCCAAATCAAGAATGCAATCTCATTCATAATTGTCTTAAAAGAAATAAAATGCCTAGAAATAGAGATAACCAGGGGGTAAAAGATCTCTACAAAAAGAAGTACAAAGCACTGCTCAAAAAAATCAGAGATGATACAAACAAATGGAAAAACATTCCATGCTCACGAATAGGAAGAATCAATATTGTTAAAATGGCCATACTGTCCAAAGCAATTTTTAGATTTTGTGTTACTACTATCAAAATGCCAATTACATTTTTCACAGAATTAAATATATATATATATATATATAAATTAATTAATTTGGAAATAAAAAAGAGCCTGAATAGTCAAAGCAATCCTAACTAACTTCAAACTATATTACAGGGTTACAGTAACTAAAATAGCATGACGCTCATACAAAAACAAACACATAGTCCAATGGAATTGGTTAGAGAACACAGAAAGCAACCTGCTCACCTACTACTGTCTGATATTCAAATGCTGACAACAACAAACAATGGGGTAAGGACTCCCTATTCAATAAATGGTACTGGGATAACTGTCCAGCTATATGCAAAAGATTGAACCTGGATTGCTTCCTTCACTATATATAAAAATCAACTCAAGATCTATTAAACACTTGAATGTAAAGCCTAAAACTATAAAAACCCTAGAATAAAATCTAGGAAATACCATCTGGACGTCAGCCCTGGGAAAGACCTCACGAGGAAGACACCAAAAAAGCAATAATAACAAAAATAAAAATTGACAAATGGGACAAACTTAAACTCAGCAATTTTGCACAGCAAAATTAATTGTCAGAGTTACTGAATAAATAGAATAAATAGAAAACCTATATAATGGAAGCAAATATTTACAAGCTATGCATCCAACAAAGTTCCAATTCCCAGAATCTATTAGAAACTGAAATCAACAAGCAAAAAACAAGCCATATCATTTAAAAATGGGCAAAAGACATGAACAGTCACTTCTCAAAAGAAGATACACATGTGGCCAATATGCATATTAAAAAATTATCAATATCACTAATCATTAGGGGAACACAAATTAAAACCACAATGAGAAACTGTCTCACACAAATCAGAATGGCTACTATTAAAAAGTTAAAAAAAAAAAACAAAAAATAGGTGCTAGTGAGGTTATGGAGAAAAGGAAACACTTGTACACTCCTGGTGGGAGTGTAAATTAGTTCACTCACTGTGGAAAGTAGAGGGGGGTTTTTCAAAGAACTTAAACAACTGACCCAGCAGTCCCATTACTGGGTATATGCCAAAGGCATATAAATCATTCTATTTTAAAGGCACATGCACATATATGTTCATCAAAAAAACTATTCACAGTATCAAAGAAATTGAATTATCCTAGATGCCCCTCAGGGTTGGATTGGATAAAAAAACTCTGGTACATATATGTCATGGTATGTTTTACAGCTGTAAAAAAGAATAAAATTTTTTCCTTTGAAATATCATGGATGGAGCTGGGGCCATTATCCTAAGTGAATTAACACAGAAACAGAAAACCTGTGTTAATTCACTGAGTTAAAAACAGAACATGCAACTTAATACTGCATGTTCTCACTTGTAAATGGAAGTTAAACATTAAGAAAACATGGACACAAAGAAGAGAGCAATAGATGCCAAGGCCTCCTTGAGGATGAAGGGCAGGAGCAGAGTGATGATTGAAAAACTGTCTTTCAGATATAATATTAAAAAGAAAAAAAAGCCAGGCACCAAAGGATATGCAAAGTATATCACCATTTGTAAAAGGAGTGTGTGCTAGGGAAGTAATAAACATGTATTTCCTTATAGATGTATAAAGTATCTTTGTAAAAATACTTATGATGCTAATAATACTATTTCACTGCAAGAAGGGTAACTGAGTGGATGTGAGAAGTAGGAGGAAGATTTAATAAATTCCAATACATTTTTACCTTTTACGTTTTTTACCATCCTCATCTATTACATACCACATTTTTAAATGAGATAACATTCACAAAACATAAAATTTGCTATTTTAAAACTAAAAAATTCAGCAGCATTTAATACATATACAATGTTGGATAACTTCCAGCTCTATTTCATATTCTAAATATTTTAATCACTGAACAGGAAAATCCTGCAACGATTAAGCAGTTATGTCCCTTTTCCTCTCTCCTCAAACTCTGGCAATCATTAATCAACTTTCTGTCTCTATTAATTAACCTATTTTGAATATTTTATTTAAAAAAATTCACGTGTTACCTTTTGTGACTGGCTTCTTTCACTTAGCATAGTTTTTGAGGTTCATCCATGTTGTAAAAGTTATTGGCACTATACCTCATTCCTTTGTGTGGATGAATTATTTAATTGTAGTGAAACATCACATTTTAAAATCTATTCACCAGATGATGCACATTTGAGTTATTTCCACCTTTTGGCTACTGTAAATAATGCTACAATGAACTTGGATATACAAGTATTTTTGGGGTATATACCTAGTAGTACAATTGCTAGGTCATATGGTAATTCTATGTTTAAGGTTTTAGTTAACTTTAAAAATTTTTATATTTAACTTTTTGAGGAACTGCTGAACTCCATAGCAGCTGAACCATCCACCAGCAGTGAATAACAATTCTAATTTTCCAAAAAATCAAATATGTCAAAATACTTTTCAACTGTTACATGTAATTTTAGTCCCATATGACAGAAGAGAATGAAGCAGATGAAAACGTATAAAGAAGTATAGTTAAAGAGTTTCCTAAATTTGGAGAAAAACATCAACTTATAGATCCAAGCAGCTTAGTGAACCCCAAGCAAAATAAATATAAAGAAACAATAATTCATAATTACATCAAAGTCAAACTTCAGATTACCACAGAAATGACAAAATCATTGAAGCAACTAGAGAAAAAAAGCCACATTACACACAAGGAAACAAAAATACAAATGGTGGCTTGCTTTTCTGAAAATAATGGAGGCCAGATCTCAACAAAAGTACATTGTTAAATGATAAGAAAAGATAGCAGTCAATCTAAAGTTCTACACCTAGAGAAAAATATCCATTTAAATGAAGACATTGAAACCATTTCCAGACAAACAAATTCTGAAAAGCAATCTGTTTTGAGCAGACTGACTCTACCAGTAATGAGAGTAGAAGATTTTTAGGCTATAAGAGACTGATACAAGATTGGAGCTCAAAACTAGTGAAAAGAATGAAGGGCACCTGAGGCAGTAAATATGTGGGTAAATGCAGAGTTGGTCATTTTAATTCTTCTTAATTTATTTGAAAGTAGGCATTACTTAAATGAAATACAATAATTTGGAAGTAGACTCTTTGTATTAAAGATGCAGATGTATAATATATGACAAAATGACAATGGATGGGAAAGGGGACAACAGAATTTTGCTGCTGAGGGTTCTAACATTTTACATAAAATGGTACAAGGAACTCTAAATACATTATGATAAATTACCATTGTATATTGAATAAATTTTAAAAGTACACATAGAGGTATAGCTAAAATTTCAATAGAAGAAATAATAGAAAATCCAATTCATCAAAGAGAAGTATATAAAACACCTAGAAATCATACTGCATATGGCAGACTTAACTAAATATAGCAAAGCCATATTAGATGTAAATAAACTTGATACTTCAATTAAATGAAAAGACATTTCGAAACTTAGAATACAAAAGCCTCATGCTATTTAAAAAATATGTCCTTTAAATACAAAGAGATAGTTCAAAAGTGAAAGTATAAAAATGTACTGTGAATGTACTAAGCATGAGTAAACAAGTGTCACTGTATGAATACTATGCAAAGTGAAATCAAGGAGTATTACCACTTCTTAAAATGAGATTAATTGATCAAAAATACATAAAAATCCTAAACATGTATGCACCTAGTAACAGAACTTCTAAACACATGAACCAAAACTGACAAAGGAGAAAGAGATACATTTACAATCTTATTTGGAAATCTCTTAATCATTGATTGAACAACTATATAGATAAATCAGTAAGGAAATTGAAGATCTGAGCCACACTATACACTCACTTGAACTAGTTAATAATTACAAACACTGCACCCAACAGCTGAAGAATATACATTACTTTCAATACACTTGAAACATACCAGATGAGAAACTATATGGTGACCTATGAAATAAGTCTTAAAAAATTTAAAACATACAAGTCTTAAAAAATAAATTCTCAAACCAAAGTGGAATTAAATTACAAATCAATTATTTTAAGATATCTCAATAATCTTTTACCATCTAAATATTAAACAGCAAACTGCTGCTAAATATCACAATTATCAAATAAAAAATCACAAGTCAGATATGAAAATATATTAAATGAAACTTTAATGAAAACATGATGTTTCCAAATTCCTGAGATGCAGCTAAAAGAAGATGCTAAGCAGAAAATTTGTAATTTAAATACTTACATTCAATAAGCAAGGATTACAATTAAAGCTGAGTTTCTACTTTAAGCAATGAATTAAAGAAGAATAAATTAAACCAAAAATTATTTGAAGGAAGGAAATGAAAAGGTGAAAGCACAAGTCAAAGTCAACAATTACCAAACAAATAAGAAAATTACCAAATGCTAAATTAGGATATTTAAAATAAATAAGTAACCCCGTTGCAGGTCTGAATATTAAAAAAATACACATTGCCAATAACAGAAATAAATGAGGTGATATATCTCTATCAAATCATTAAAATGGTAATGTAACAATATTATTGATAATTATTTGCTAATGAATTTAACAGTTAAGATGAAATAGGCAAATTCTAGGTAAAATTAAACTTAGATACCAGAATAGCCTAATACCTATTACATAAATAGGAATTATAATAATAAAACCTCTCCATAAAAGATAATTCAAACTTAGATGTCTTCACTGGTAAATTCTCACTGGAGAATTTTATCACAGTTGATAGAATTCACTAATGTAACACAAACTTTTTCAGGAATAGGAATATTCTCCAACATGTTTGCTGAAACCAGCATTATTCTATTAATAAAATCACACAAATACATGATGAGTAGAGAAACTCACAGGCCAATGACCAATATATCTCATGAATATAGATGTAAAAACCTCTAGCAAAGTATGAACAAAGGAAGTGTAGTAATACACAAACAGGAAAATAAATCATGGTCATGTAGATTTTATTCCAGGAATGCAAAGTTATTTTACCATTTAAAAATCAAGCATTGTAATTTACCATGTTAGCAGTTTAAGTAAAATAAATCATATGATAATCTCAACAAATGCAGAAAAATGCATTTAAAAATTCAACATCCATATGTATTAAGGAAGAAAAAAATCTCACCAAATTAGAAGTGACAAAAAGAGGACTTTTTGTCAATCTGCTGAAAGCATCTACAACACTATAGCTCATATTACACAACAATGAAGTATTTAACACTTTTCCTATAACATCGTGAAAAAGGCAAAGACATGCACATTCTCATACTTCTGTTTGATTCTCTGCCATCCTTCTATGTTTCTCTATGTCATTTTCTTGCAACCTCATGATAGAAAATAGACTCTTGACCCATTGTCATTTCCACATGAAATACAAACAAGCTTGTAAATGTATTATCTCTGCTAAGAACTTGACATACTGTAAGGATGCAATTAATTAGACTTGATTTATGAGGTTCTAAGAAGACTTGTGCTACGTACTTCAAACTACGCAATATTTACTACACCAATCATGAACTAGATAACAAAACAATCTGTAAAAGTGACTTAAGTTTTTCTGAAACCATATAACTAAAGACATGAGGCTTCAAGAAGAATGAAGAGGTATAGACTGTCTAATCTAACGAGTTTGTTCTTAGTCTGAGAACCATTACTGATTTTTTTTTTTTTTTTTTTTTTTTTTTTTTTTTTTTGAGAGGGAGTCTCGCTCTGTCACCCAGGCTAAAGTACAGTGGCATGATCTCGGCTCACTGCAACCTATGCCTCCCGGGTTCAAGTGATTCTCCTGCCTCATCCTCCCAAGTAGTTGACTACAGGCATGTGCCACCACGCCCGGCTAATTTTTTTGTATTTTTAGTAGAGACGGGGTTTCACCGTGTTAGCCAGGATGGTCTCAGTCTCCTGACCTCGTGATCCACCGGCATCGGCCTCCCCGTGTGCTGGGATTACAGGCGTGAGACACCGCGCCTGGCCTGAATTTTCTAAACCTCTATTTCCTCCTCAATTAAGTGGTATGAATTAAATATTTTAGTAAGAAATATATTAAGATATTGTATAAGAAAGCAGATTTTAAACTACATAGTAACTTTCTCACATTGAGATAATAATACCAGAAACAAATATAGCATTGATTATCTTATGCCAATAAAATAAGAGAAGGAAACTAATATTATAGGACTACAGTATATCAGATGTTATGTGAGATATTTTATTTTACAAATGCTGCTTTCTTAAATCTGAAAAAATGATCTATATAAGTTATTTGGATTTTAAAAATGAAAACATGGAGACTTAGAGCAATTAATAAGATTGTTTGAATAATATCTATATTTTGATAATGTTATTTATGCTACCACTGACACCAATGCTTGAGAATTTTAACTCTAGTAAGAGTTTGATAGTTAGCCAGCTTAGCTGCTAGTTGAGTCCACTGAAGATCTAGTTTCTCCATTAGTAATATGGAAATAATAATACATACTAGATTTAATGATATAGGTATTGTATGAGAAAATCCACTAAAGTGATTAGCATAATGTCTGCCCCATAATAATTACTCAAAAGTTATTTGCTTTATCATTGCTAACACAATAATTAAAAAAACAATAATGTTTCTTTTAAATGGAGAAATTTAAAATGCTTGTGACAAAAACATGGAAAGTTCTCTCTTATATTTTAGAAAGTAACCATGTCAGATATGAAATCTGTTTCTGCCTCACTGGAAACCTCGGGCTCTTTCCACTGCATGATGTACAGGTGTCAAAAACCTTTCAGAAATTTACCGTGAAAGGGCAGTTTACATACATTGTCAACTGCATTCATGATTTCTTTTCACAGAAAAGACACTTGCAAGTACACAAGAAGGACAAGTTGAAAACATAAGCTTTAAAAAAGTGACAGTAATCACTTCGTAGAAAACATAAAGAAAAAACACAGTTTCATGAATATTAATAAATGGGGGAATAATGAGCGACTATTATGAGATAAAATCAAAAGACTCGAGCCTACTCTTTTATTGGACTGAGCGCCACAGGCATCACCATCCCAGAAATATCTCAAGAATTCAGGAGCTACCTTGTGCCCAAGTCAAACAACTGAAGCAAGCATGCATTAAAGGAAATGCTTTGTGTGCAGAATAAATAAAAAACATTTAACACTAGCAATATCAACTTCATCAAAAACCATATTTCAACTTTAATCATTAACATTAATAACAGAAATATTTTCCCAATGCCTAGCTACATTGAACAAAGCTGTATTCTTTAAACATCCGAGAAAGAATAGGAATTGGAAAATACTTTTAAAAAGTTACATTTACCCTGGAAATGTAACATGGCAAGTGTCAAGAGAAATCATGCTTTTACAGCTTAGTTAAGAACCCCTGGAAACCAAGAGTTCAGAGAAATCTTGATAGGTCCTTAAGATTTGGTTAGGGCAGTTGGGTGCTGCCATAATAAAGGTTTAAATTAAGATGATTCCATAGTGTGGCACTTATCAAGCAGAGAGAGACATGCTAATAATGCCAAGACTCATTTCCAGGAGAATTCAGAAAGGAATTCTGGCAGCCAGCTGAATTTATAAGGTGGTAAATTTAAAAATGATAAAGCTTTCATCTGTCAGCCTAAGTCTGATTGTGAGGTATATGGCCATTATTTTGCAATTAGTGTCACTTACTGAAAAAGTACTTTCATGGTGATTCTGCCCTTAGCTGCATTTTTCCAGAGCATTTCTTTCCACCAGTTTTGAAAATTATTGTTGTAATAGTCACTCAATATTAAATCAATCTGTCAATTAGTGATAGTGGGGGCCTACTTTCTATTTTGTTCAACACTTAGAAGCACTCAAAAGGTAGAAATGTAAATTATTTTATAAAGTCGTGGAGTTTTTTGTAAAGCTAAAGCTCAGAGAAATATTGAGAGGACTTGCCTCTCAAATATGTGTTCCTATTCTATTCCATTCATTAGGAGTAAATCTCAGAGCCCTCCACTCTGGTTTTTAATGTAGCTTTGCCCATCATCAGCATTAAGCCCAGCTTTAATATCCTATTTTCTATCTTTAAACTTTTCTTGTCCTGTTTATTTTTTATCAACTACCTATGGAAATTATAGTTTTAATATTTAAAAATATGTTCACAAATTCATTATTTTCATGTTTTCTTCTTTTAAATGGTATTTTTCATTTCAAAAGATGACTTAGGCCACCATGGTCCCATGGGGAGCGCAAACGGGAAGGTGATACATAGGGTTTGGCTGATATGTGCTCTACCAAAGTTTGAAGGAGTAAAAATAGTCCAAAATCCACTCCACCTTAAGGTGCAAAGCTGGATACTGGTGGCTCCAAGCACAGTCAGCTGACAAGAAGGGGTCCCTTAGTCTTAGTCACACAAGTAGCCTCGGGAAAGGGAGCTTTTACTACAATGTTCAGTGATGTGCTCAGAAGTAGACTGACATAGTGCAGGTAGCTAGTCATGTTTTGTGTTTCACTAAAAAGAGTCTGTCAACCTAAATAACAAACAGAAAGGGAGACTCTGAAAAAAAAAATGATGTTTGTTTGTGAATGGGCATTGCAATGGGAATATGTATACCATAGTAAACTATACACCTATTCAGAGAGGTAGAGGATGACAAAAGTTTTCAAAGGAAAAAGTAGAAGATCACATAATTGTTTTGAGATAATTATTCTTGGCTACAAGAATCAATAACAAGGGTGGCACCAGTCAATGGGTCAGACAAGCAGTTTCTAGGCAGATGTCCTCGCAAGAGTACTTTGTGTGTGCTCAACTTTATGATGGGCTTTGTGCAAGGTTGAGGTTTTCACAGTCTTGTGATAGTTCCTGTTATCAGGCATTCATGCAATGAAAACCTTCTTTTCCTGGCCTTCCCTGGCTCTATTTATCAAAAATTTTAAAATAAGTGACTTCATTTTGATTCTGACAACATTCACAGGTTTAAAACCTGCTTCCCAATAATACAGTCAATGGAAGAGCATGGATACTACAGAGAGAAAACAACCACAGAATGCTTATAGAGATGGCCTGAGTATAACACCAGCACAGTCATGAGCTGAAAAATATACAGAAGAAAATAAAACCATTGACTTTGGTCAATAAAGACTCATGAGTAAAAACCATACAGGGCTTCAGAGCTCCTAAAGAATAATTGCAGCTGCGTAAATATAAATCTCTCTATACATTCCTCTAACACTACACAGATCACAAAGAAAAGCAATAAAACTACTCTCAAAAATAGCTTAGGGACAGAGAATGCTACACACTTAAGTGCACATCTAAGTCAAGAAATAAACATTCACATCTTGCAGAGCTATCTCCAGAGTCAATACCCTAGCAGTGTCAGGTGGAGACTGCATGGAAACGAGGGTGGTTATTGAAGGCCTAGGAGTGGCAGAAAGCATACAACAACCTCCCAAAAGGAGAAATGCCAATGCAAAGAAGGAAAATGCTGGAAACCCAGCATTAGAAAGGTTAAAGACATGCCCAGGACACAGACTCAAGAGGTCCTGTTGACATCTGCCCAAGGTGGTCAGGACACAGCTTGGTTTTACACATTTTAGCACTGTTTTATCTTTGTGGCTACCTTATTTAGGAATAAACTGGGAGGCAAGTTTTCCTGACGAAGTTCCCAGCTTGACTTTTCCTTGGCTTAGTGATTTAGGAGTACTGAGATATTCTCTTTTGTCACAGTATATGGTCAATTCCAATAAATTGCTACTGTTTGGGAATTCAATCAAAATTTTGTAGTATATATGTGTGTATGTGTGTACGTAGTTTTATGTGCATACATATATGCATATGCTGAATGTTTTTAATTTTATGAAAAGGTATTCTTGTTGTACAAGATCATTTGTATTTACTTTTTTACTTAATATTATATCTCTAAGATCCACCCATCTCATTGCTTGCCATTTGTGTTCATTCATTTTGAGAGTTATATAATAATATATATTATGTGAAATCACAGTTTGCTCCCCTTTCTATGGGCATTTTCGTTTTGATTTTTTTCAAAATGTTCACTATATTAAATGATGCCACTATGAATCTAGCTGATAGTAGGAATTTATGGATGCTTTACTGAATTTAAATTCTAAAAAAACAAAAATGCAAAACATAATTCCCTGAGTATTAAACCAGATAGATAACAGGCAACATGTTTCTAAATGTATCTTGTTGAACCAAATATCAGATTGAATTCTCAAACTGTAGCGATTAATTGAAATTGACCATACATTCAAAATTAAAAAGAAGAGGATGTAGTTTAATGGAGTTTAATGGACTTTTCTGGTTCTCCACAATTTATGTCTGACCTCCCAGGAGTATTTTAAGGACAAGGTGGTTTCATTCATCCCTTTGTCCATGATAGATTCTAATACCCTACAGCAAATAAATATCAGATAAATATTAAGTTAATGAGTGAATAGATAGATAAGGCAATCAGCATATCTTTTCAAACAGAAAGTGTTTTGCAACATTATTAGAATGTTTCTCATTAGTGCATCTTAAAAAAGTTTAAAAATAATATGAAACATAAAATATTCTTTTGAAATTGAAACTTGCTTTATTACTAGACAGCCCAGTACAATTACTACATTGTCTGCTGTTCACAAAACTCTTTGACTCTTTGCTATAATTATTTTAATGGACTTATTTACACACACACAGACACATACCAACTCCTTCCACTCTCTGAAAATGTAGGACACATTCACATATTCAAATTTTTTTATAAAATTATGATGCTATCATATTAACCCCAAAATCAAAGCTAGACTATTGTATCACTTCCAGAACATTTTAGGCAAGTATGTATCACCTTGCATTAACTTTAAACGTAGGATCTCTTTACTCTTGTAAAAAATTTATAATCTAAATAATCTAAATTATTTCATTTGTATTACAGACTAAGGCAGAAAAAATAGTTATGTAAGTTATCTTAATAAAATACTCCACAAAAGAAGTTGTAAGAGGCAACTACGGGTAGAGTTATCGATCTACACTAAGTACAACAGAATGATAAAAACTTTCAATAATAACCACCTAAAAGGTAAAATTTCTCAAAAATAAAATATCCAGTACAGAAGAAACATACAGATTATACTGGAAGCAAATGCAGAAATCCAGTAGAATTAGGAAGATTTGTGACATAATAAATCACAAACTGTAATGAAATGCATCTATTAAATAGCAATTACTATTTTGGTTTTAGGAATATTGAAAGTCTTAAATTTATCTTCAAAGCCCTCAGTGTCACATCAATGAGTACATCTAATACACAGATGTGATACTGTAAGAATTCTGTGATAAGTATTTTGAATACTCAGAAAAATTTTAGTTTACTGAATTAACTCTATGTCTTTTGATTAAAAAAACAACAACTCCACGGCAAATCTGATAAAGCAGAGTGCCTGCAAACAGACTATGCAAATTTTGCTTATACTAGTGGCAAAATCGATACAATGAGTCACACATAGATAATTCTTCATTTTCATCAATTACTTTTGTCCACATGAAATTCAGTTTAATCTACTGTGTTTCAGCTCTTCTCTGTGCCAAGGAATGTGCTTGGTTGGAATGAAAAAAGTATGGCACCTTATGACCCTACTCAGAGAATACCAATGTTACCATGTCCATAATCTGTTTTAAAATATCTTCTAGACAGAAGGTGTGATGTTATTTTGGTGTTGGTAAGTTTACGCACCATTCCAGGGATGGTGAATTTCTAATTAGAAAGTTACACTTTGGAGGTGATCCATTATCATTTAATCAGAAAGGCCACTCCAGAGTCAGCTTCTAGAACTTGCATTCTTATATTGAACAATGCCAGAAATGTTACTAATTGACAAAGAAAACATTAGAAATGAAATTTTATGAGTGAAAAGTAGCTTGTCAGTGAGTCAAATTGATTTTTTTTTTTTTTTTTTTTTTGAGACGGAGTTTCGCTCTTGTTACCCAGGCTGGAGTGCAATGGCACGATCTCGGCTCACCGCAACCTCTGCCTCCTGGGTTCAAGCAATTCTCCTGCCTCAGCCTCCTGAGTAGCTGGGATTACAGGCACGCGCCACCATGCCCAGCTAATTTTTTGTATTTTTAGTAGAGACGGGGTTTCACCATGTTGACCAGGATGGTCTCGATCTCTTGACCTCGTGATCCACCCGCCTCGGTCTCCCAAAGTGCTGGGATTACAGGCGTGAGCCACCGTGCCCGGCCAGTCAAATTGATATTTAAAAGACTCGCCTTGGTGTAATTTTTTTCTACACCCTTAAAGGTGGCATCAGATGATCTGTTTCCTCATTGGTTCTAAGGATTCTTTATCAATTTAGAAACAAACTAGTTAGCTAGATGATTAGATACATGCTGTGCTAGAATATCTAGAATATTACTATTGCTTTCACTTGAGAGTAACCAAGTGAAAAATGCAAAGTGGATTTACATTACCTAACATGAGTACTAGCTAGGATTTCTTTGAGCTCAAGGAACACGCTGGGGACTGCTAAGTACCTGTTTACTGATAATTGTGAAGACAGATTTGATCTGTTACTTTCTTTCATTACAATTTTAGTTGAGAATATTCAGAAAAGTAGCTAACCCTCACCTACCACTAATTATAGACTGCTATTATTACCTACTAAAAGATGAAAAAAGAAAAAAATCTTTAGTAGCACTTACAGAAGAAAAAGGAAAAAACTTTTGTAGTTGTGCGTCAGCTAAGTTTAGACTAGCTTTTTCAACAGTACATAATGTGGAAATATGGAACTGTGTAAGCCTGGTCTCAGTTTTTCAAGAATAAAGACATCTCTAGATAATATAAAATTATCTTGAAATCTATACCACAGAAGCACATGGCCATGTGGTGAATGTCTAAAATATAGTGTCTATTTAACACTACTGTTTGTTACAGTAGGTAGCTAGTCAGACATGAAGAGGGCAGGAGAAGGGCCCCCACCACCTACCAACCAGGAATGTCAGGCAACCATCAGGTGATGGTCAGGTGGTTTTTAACTGTCTCTCTAAAATAATAATTGGTTTCAGGAGAGTGCCTTTCCCTGGTACAGAGTGCACCAGGGAAAGGCACGCTCCTAATAGATAGGAAACACCTGAAACTGGTGATCAGCGGCTTCCAGATAAGACCTCAAGAGTAGGGCAAGTGTACTCACACATACACTCTTAAGAGGTAAAACAGTGGCGCTAACAGGCATGTGACCTCAGAGGATAGGAATATTTGACTGATAAGGGAAGAACACCTCAGGTGAGCATGCGTACAACTCCAGTAAACACAGTGTGCATGCTCACCTCCCAAGTGCTAGCAGGCCACTGTGCATGCGGACAGCCCACCCCAAGGGAAGAATCAGGGGAGAAGAGACACAAGACCCCCAGGAATATGCCAAAGTATAAAACCCCAAGTCAAAACGTCAAATCACACGCTTGTCTTTCAAGTTGCCCACTTGGTCCTCTTCCAGGTGTGCTTTCTTTCCTTTGTTCCTGTTGTAAAGCTTTTTAATAAACTTTCACACCTGCTCTAAAACTTGCCGCACTATTGCCTTCTGCCTTATCCCCTAGTTGAATTCTTTTTTCCGAGAAGGCAAGATTTCAGGTTGTTACAGGTCTATACAGATTAACCAGTAACAATATGATCATACACATTCTCTGTTAACTATTATTTGACCCAAAGCTAAGAAGCATAATGGATACACTGATAGTGTTATGTAATGACACTGAGTACTTTACTCATTCATTTCACCAGAAAAAGCTGAGTATTTTCCACCAGTTTCATTTTGCCAAGGAAAAGATTTTACAGAAAAAAATATATATTTTCTTTCATCTTTACATAAATAACAAGAAAGGGAAAAGACAAACTACTATAGGATCAGAGGATTTTTTTTTTCCTCCCAAAGAAATCAGTTGATTTATTTCAGATTGTGAGGAAAAAGTGTGACTCCTCAGATCCTTGTTGTTCCATAGCATTTTATGGCCTGTATTTCTTAGTTTACAAAGAGCAACTAGATGTAAGGGCCAACTTAACTTACACAAATGGTGTGGGTAGGTAGCAGTGTTACTCAAGATAGGAAATTTTCTGGGGTGAAATGCAAACAATATTCTTGTGAACTTGCTTGTTTTTGTCAATTTTGTCTCTTTAAAAACAACATTTCCTTATTGCAAGAGAATAATTCAAAAAGGTTAAAAATGAATTAGGTAATCCACTCAGTATAACAGTGAAACAGGAGATTGAAATTCAGCTTTTGACAAATGCACAGTAATACAAGACAAAAAATCAAGCACATTTTATGTGTACAAAAAAAAGTTTAAAATGCTGATTCATTTTTTTAAAAATAAGGAAAAAAGCTGTTTTTGAGACAGGGTTTTACCTTTTTCCCAGACTGGACTGTAATGGCATGATCATAGCTCACTATACAACCTCCATCTGTAGGGTTTAAGCAATTTTCTCATCTCACCCAAAGAGGTGGGATTACAAGCCTGGCTAATTTTTTAACCTCTTCGAGAAATGAGTCTCATTTGTTGCCCTGCCTGGTTCTGAATTCCTGAACTCAAGTGATTCTCCACATCGGCCTCTCAAAGTGCTAGGATTACAGGCATGAGCCACCACACCCAGCCAAGAAAAAAGCATCTTATATAAAGTTATCTCTTCTCTTCCCCATACAACTTTTCTAATCTCAAATTTAAGAGAAATAAAAGATACTATTTTAAAATATTAGAAATAAGAATATAATATTTGAATACACGTTTTAAATTTTAAAGTTGAAACTTTGAGTTTAATGCCACCAGACAGTAAGAAAATTCTCTAGAGTTATAAACCTTTTCAGAAAGATAAAAGACATACTGAGAAGAATTACACATAGGCATATCAACTGAACTCCATGGCAGTTGTTATATGGAATTAATTATCTTTCAGACTCATTAAACATTTCTAATTATTTTGACAAATTCTAGGAATGTTAGGCTGATATCAAAAGACTGGCGGAAATGATCTTCATAAATAGAAATGATTGATTAATTAAAACTAGTGAAACAAAAATAGAAGTGATATGCAAATAAATGAAGAAATCATTTTGTTCACTTACAAGGTAAAAATGGTGCTAAAATAACCATATTTCCATAGTAATATATACGCAGTTTGGAATAAAAAATATGCACGAGAAATAGTAATATCTTCACAAAAATGAATACATTACCAATTTTATCCTTGAACATTTCTCAGTTATCTCATTTAATTCTCACATCAACACTTAGAAATATCACTCTTACCCTCACTTCACAAATAAACCAGCCGCTGCCGAGCAGCCCTCGCGCTCCAAGGCCAGCGCCGCATCTGGCTCCCCTCGCTCCAACCAACAGAGAAGGCGGGTAAGTAAGGAGGTCTCTATACCACGGCTCTTACAAAGCCGACTGCCGCAAATTGCAAATCGACCTGTGGTAAAGCACCTAGGAAGTAACTAGTTACAAACGCCGCTCGCAAGAGTGCGCCCTCTACCGGAGGGATGAAGAAACCTCAACGTTACAGGCCTGGTATTGCGGCACCCTGAAATCAGAGGTTATCAGAAGTCCCCTGAACTTCCGATTCTCAAACTTCCTTTCCAGCGTCTGGTACCAGAAATTGCTCTGAACTTTAAAACAGAACTACGCTTCCAGAGTGCAGCTATCGGTGCTTTGCAGGAAGCAAGTGAGATCATGCCAGATCTTCATTCTGCCAGAGGAGAAAGCCATTCATTTAACCAACCCTGTGGACCAGAAAGAAGCCATTAGACAGAGTTGCTCCAATGATGAAAGCCCAGGTAGAAAGTGTTCAACAGTAGTTTGCCCAATGATGGCCAAGAAAATAAGCCATAGTAGTTTTTGCTGGATGTATTATTGCTTCTAGCATCTTTGCTGCATTTTTAAAATCTCCATAGAAATGTCTTTGAGGGCTGAGTTCTGAGGCAATTGGGATGTAAATACAGATAGCAAAGCAGAAAACTAATACACACAGGGACTCTTATTTTCTCAAAATCCACTAATTGTATACAGCAAAAGAAAGCTATAAATACATATTTTTACTGGGTTCATGATTCGAGCCCCTCTGTAATCATACTTGAAAACTGAAGATAATCAGCATTCCCTATTAAGAATCAAAGGACTTTCTTTTTATTTTCTTTTTCTTTTTCTTTTCTTTTTTTTTTTTTTTTTTGAGACAGAGTCTCCCTCTGTCACCTAGGCTGGAGTGCAATGGCTAGATCTCGGCTCACTCACTGCAACTTCCATCTCCCGGGTTCAAGTGATTCTCCTGCCTCAGCCTTCCGAGTAGCTGGGATTATAGGCATCCACTACCACACCTGGCTAATTTTTCTATTTTTGGTAGAGATGGGGTTTTGCCATGTTGGCCAGGCTGGTTTCAAACTACTGAACTTAAGTGATCCACCCTCCTCGGCCTCCCAAAATGTTGGGATTACAGGCATGAGCCACCGTGCACAGCCAGGAAATTCTTTGTTTGATACATTAGCCAATACAAACTTAAGTATGTTTGCGTATTTCTGTAAATGTAGATGTATGTCTGTATGTATATCTGTATGGGTATGTGTTTATAAACTAATTCAAGAGACATATTTAGAGAAATAACTAAACCCCAATGTGACCAACACATCATGCACTTTAGTAAAGGACATAATAAATATTTCTATTGGATAGTCAAAAAGTGTTAGTTTAAAGTCAGTTTGGTTGTGATATATATTTTAATTTTTCATAAGTTTTTAACGATGTCTTTTCCAAATAAATTCAGAGACTTAGAGAGCATCCAGAACAAAACCTTAAGTGATTAGTGAAGTCAAGACAATGTCCTAAGTGAAAAAAGTACAAGATCTAAATTTGTTCAACTTGACAAGAAAAATACATATAAAATTTGAAAAGTGTGAGAAAAGAGAAGTAAAATTGATTATTTAGTATAGTCCATAGGAATATAAGAAGAAAAATGAAATAATCTCAAAAAGAAAAAAAAAGTATATTTCTCTGAAAACATCATAGTATCAGCTTAAAAGGAGAATAAATAAAAGATAATTTCCACTTTAGCAGCTTTGATTCATTAATGTAATTAATGAAATCTTCAACTAACCTATAAATAAAGTTTGCTGAGCAAAAGCCTTGAGAACTAATGACCATTATAGTAATAACAACAATAATAGCTAAAGCAACCTGGCAAGCACTGTTCCAACTTGAATTTTACAATAACTCTGTTATATAGATATTATTAATGTCCCCATTTTATATATGAGTAAACTGAGATAAAGAGAGATAAAATGAGAATAAAAATGCCTAATTATTTGTATTATGTTATTAAATATTAATATTAAATATTATTAAATATATATTATATCATATTACATATATGATATATATTTATTATATTATTAATATAATGAATATATGATACATCAAATATAAATATATGATATATATGATATATGATATGATATATCATATATATGATATATATTTACATATATGATATATAGTTATATTATTAATATAATAAATATGATTTATATTTGATGTATCATATATTTATTATATTAATAATATATGAACTATAGATCATATATGATATATCATGATATTTAGTATATATTCATATATTATTAATATAATAAGAAATATTAATATTAATATTATATTATATATTAATATTGATAGTATTATATATTAATAGTAGCCAAAATACATATATATTTTTAATATACTAATTCACATTAAATGTATACTATCAGTCATGTTATAAGTAATTGCTGTTTTGGCTACTATCATAAATATAAATATATATACATTTAATGAGCATTAGTATATAATTTGATATATCATATATATGATATATATTTCAAATTATATACTAATGCTCATTAAATGGATACTATCAGTCATGCTACAAGTAATTGCTGTTTTGGCTACTATTAATAACTGTACAAGGCAATTATAGCTCATGATTTTGAAATAAATATTTTTATTAACAGACTTGTTTGTAATTACATTACGTACATATGTTAATACATAATTGGCTTTATAATTCATATGGAAAGCATGCTAATATGAAGGACCCTACCTATTCTTTAAGTGTCCTTATAATTGGAACATATGGGCTAAGCCATTAATTAAAAAAATCAATAATATTTATTACTGTATATATTTCAGGTCAAGAGTCCTGTTAGGCCCTGGGAATTTATCAGAACAAGGCAGTCAAAGCCCTCCTCTTATTTAATATACCTCTAGTGAAGAAGAAAAAAAGATACACAAACAGTATGTATTAGTTAGGGTTCTCCAGAGGAACAGGACCAATAAGATAGATGATTGCTTGATAGATGATAGATAGATAGAGATATTAAGTTGATGCAAAAGTAATTACAGTTTTTTGTATTAATTGTAATTACTTGTAATAGCAAAATCCACAATTACTTTTGTACCAACCTAATAGTTACATAGTTAGAGAAATAGCTGTCTAGACTGATAAATGGATAGAAAAAGACTTATTACAAGAAATTGGCTGATTCAATTATGAAGGTTGGCAAGTCCAAAGTCTGCAGGGTGGGCCAACAGGCTGGAAATCCAGGAAGAGCCAATACTGCTATTTCAGTCCAAAGGCTGTCAAACTGTAGCCTCAGGGGTAGCTGAAGCTACAATTCCAGTCCAAAGGTTACCAGGCTGGAGCAGCAAGAAGAGCCAATTTTGCAGTTCAAGTTTAAAAACAGCCATCTAGCTCCAGGGTGGGAGGAAAGGTATATTCAGTCATTTCTTTTTAAGGCCTTCATTTGATTGGGTGAGGCCCACCAATATTACAAAGGCCAGTTTGCTTTATTTTACCAATTTAAATGTTAATATCATCCCAAAACAACTTTACAGAAATCCCCAAATAACATTAAACCAAACATCTGGCACTTGATGTCTCACTCAAGCAGACAGACACAGAAAATTCACCATTACACAATTCAATAATGTGACCCAGAGTTTTGGGATTTCAGAGGTCAGAAACTTCTCTCTTAGAAGATAATGTTTAAGCTCAAATCTGCTTGACAAGAAGTGAACACCCAAGAGACAGTCTCCGGAAAGGGAAATAGTCTTTGAAGGGAATGAGAAGGCAAATCAAGGAACAGAACAAAGGGCTATGTGATTAGAGCTCTGGGGACAAGAAAAACATGAGATGGTACCAGATAGCATCGGGACAAACCATATAGACTATGCTTTGCAGTTTAGATTTAATGTTGAGTGGGATAGAAAGCTTCTGAATGCTTCCAAGCTGTGGACAACTCATAAATCCAAAAATTCAGCATTGCCCCAAAAGGATTCTCCCTCACAATCTGTTTTTATTACTTGATGCAATATTCCTCTATACATGCTTAGTAACAGCCCACAGACATTTATTGAGCACCTAATATATAACGATGACTATTTAATCACAAGGGAATCAAAGAATAATGAGACATCAACCCTACTCTGAGTGCATTTCAATTCCAGGTATAAAGAATAATGCAAAAACATAATTTTCCTTTGTATTTATGCTCTATACTTATATTCTCTAGTAGTATGGAGCGCCTTGGGGTGATGCATGAGATTGCCAATTCTAGAAAACTGCTGGTGAATTTATATACGCAGACAAAACCAAAGATCAAATTATTTACATCTTAAGTACATTTTTTGTACATATTGACAAGAACTTGTATGCATTGTATGAAGCAATAAATATTGTCAGAACACCTATCTGAATAGGAAAATAGAATACTTTCTCTACTAGTTTACTGTAAATTAAATCACATCCATTAATGAACTAAGCTCAAACACAAACATAATCTAAGAACTTAAGTAATAAATTCTGGCTTTAAATTAAACTGAAGCTTCTTTTCAATTAAAAAAATCTAAGTTTATTGAACACTACATGAATAAGAAAAGACTTAAGTGGTTTAATACTCTATAGACATTGTCCTATTTGGATATGATAGAAAAATACATACATAGACAGAGCTAAAGATATTATTTCTTCTGACCACAATATAATGTAAATGCTTACTTTAATTTATGATTCCCAGATCAATACTTCCCTATTTTTGTGTACTATATATTCAAATTCCAAATCGTTACAGGAATAGGGCTTTAGTTTCACATTCATAATGTCTCCTGAATATTCATACAAATTGCTTCTGAAAATACTCTCATTAAAAAAGCCTTGAGTAATAGAACTTGTAAAGCATTTTAAAAATATGAACCTTGTGTAAATGCTAAGTAGCATTTTTATTAGTGTTAAACATTAAACAATAGCAGAGGGAGTAATAAATTTGGATTTATGGCATGGCCCAGGAAGAAAAATATTTTTATAAGCAGCATCAAAGGACAGTAAAAGAATATTCAAGGAAGCAAACCACATCATACTTCAGCAGAGAAAAACAGTATTGAAAAATATGCCAGACCATCTTCCAGAAATCTAATCTGGTATAAAACTTTAATGCCTATAATAATGAATAAAGTAATCAGGGTCAGGAAGACAGACATTTAAGCCATTTAAAAATAAAGGCCCAGAAAAGGGTGACCCCAGTCAGATTGTTAGTCCCCCAGGTTTGATCATGAGAACAGGTCAGTATTTGAGATTTTCATTCAAGGAGCCATGCAGCAATTTGATTCATCTCACCATCTTGTAGTAAACAATAATCTTCATCTAATCCTCTATTCAAAATGGCTTAGTGCTCCCCCTCTGCCATCTCCAAATCAGCCAGCAAAAAAAAAATGGCCTTTCTTTCTTGGGCACTTATTCTATGTTAATTCAGAGCAGTTAAGTTTTGGGATGATTATATTCAGCAAATGAGTTTTGGTTGTCCTCATTTTGTCCCTGGACAACAACCCACTGGTGATGGCCAGCTCCTCTATGAATTCCAACCTAAGAATGATCCTCCGTTTGCAATTACTATGGTGCTGAAATATAACACTGAAGTTGGGACCTCTGGCTGCCACTGCACTTCTGGCTGGGCATGGTCCTAATGCAATAGATCCTGCTTAGGTTATTCAAAGAATGAGAAAAAAAGACTCCAGCCTTTCCTGCCATGAATGACCATTGTCTATGGTCTCAAAATTATTGCCTTTTAAAATCAAATACATAGTTATATGTTTAGAGGGCAAGTCCACCCTAAAAAAGTGTATTCAGGTCAGGTTATTGTATCTTCCAGCTCACCAACTTTGACCCATCATTATTCTTTGACATTGCAACTCCCTACAGAAGCAAGCAAAGTGACAATCATCATCCTTGTTTTTGTTTTGTTTTGTTTTGTTTTTTTAATCCAACAGCCACATTTACTCTCCCTCTTACTGACCTTTTGTCAGAACAAACCTAGTTCATGCTGACAGGGCTATTTAGATTTCAGGGAAGAGGAACAGGAGTTCCGTTTCTTTCTCCTACAGACGGCCACTAGGCTCAACAAGCAAATTTGCCCATTCATATGTCAGAAGATTTCAGAATTCCTATATCAATATTTTTTCACACATATACAGACACACAAATGGTTTTAAAACTTGTACTTAGCAGTCACCACTGTATGCATAAAACCATTCCCATTTAAACTCTTCATTGTGTAATATTATAAGTCATACATAAGAAATCATATGTAGTATCTTATTGTTTTTATATAAATTATCTATAAGGAGTGATACAAATTGTAGTATCTTATTGTTTTATATAAATTATCTATAAGGAGTGACACGAATGATCAACGAGCCTTCAATATCATCTCTTTTGACATTCTGCATTTAATTATCAAGTATATCTGTTAAATGTAATTCTGACCAAAATTCTAGGGTTGGATAATCAGCATATACAATGCCTTAATATGTATGCTAAAATATTTTTTTGATTAGAGAAATGCATTACCAAAAGATATAATTATAGCAATAAATATCTACATTAAAAATGAAGAAAGACTAAAAATAACCTAGCTTTACACCTGAAGGAACAAGAAAAAATGAATAAACTAACCTCAAAGTTAACACAAGAAAGGAAATAATATTAAAGTTGACATAAATGAGAGCATAGAAATACAATAGAAAAAATTAACAAAAATAAGAGCTTTTTCTAAAAAAAGCAAACAAATTCAACCAACTGTTAATTAGATTAAGAGAAAAGGAAGACTCAACTAAATTAAATTATATATAGAAGAAAAGACATTGCAAACTATGCTACAAAAACAAAAATGATCATGAGTGACAATTATGCACCAATAAATTGGACAACCTAGAAGAAATGGAAATATTGTTAGAAGCGTACAATGTATTAAGACTAAATTAAGAAGAAAAAGAAAGCCTTAACAGAATTATAAGATGAAAACAATAAATCCATAATCACAGTGAGCAAATTGAACTTATTTCTGTCAATAAGTGGTTTATCAAGGATCCCAAAAACAGGAGAGAAAGGAGAGAAGAGAGTAGGGGAGGGTGAGGAAGAAAGTTGAAGGGAGGGGAGGGGAAGGGAGGAGAGGAGAAGAGGAGAGAGGAGAGAAGAGGAGGGGAGAGGACGGGAAGGGAGGGGAGAAAAGAGAAGGGAAGGGGAGAGGGGAGGGGAGGGCAGAGGGCAGCAGAGGGCAGAGGAGAGAGATGAGGGGAGGGGGAGGGGAAGGGAGGAGAGAGAAGGAAAAGATAGGGGAAGGGAGGGGAGAGGAGGAAAGATGGGAAGCAGAGGAAATGACAGGAAGGAGGAGAGGAGGGGGAATGGGAGGAGAGGGGAGGAGTTACTTATCATTTAACTCATCTTTTTGTGACAAGGTGAGCTGGTTTTGTAAGGATGGATTTCAAGTCACAGGGCCCAGAGAAGAATGCTGAGTGGGGTCACTAAATAACAAAACTATGAAGGAAAAATTATTCTTAAATCTACTTGTGGATAGTATCTCAGCCAAAACAACTCTGAAGAAGTCTGCAAATTTGCTCAACAAAAAATAAATATGGCCACTGGTTTCAGAATGGTTATATACAGAATGGTAAATGACATTAAACAAACAGTCTAGAAACATACCTACATATAGATGATTTGTAAATCAGGATAAAAGATTGACTCATCAATAAATGACACTGGGAGAACTAGTGTCCTAAATTGCATATAGGAAAAAAAAAAAAAGAGTCATTTCCTCATATCAGATTTAAAATCCATCTATTTCAGAGAAGCCATGACCTAAATATTTTAAGTCTATAAAACTTTAAGAACAAGACATTGAAAAATATTTTTCTGATATCAGAATAAGAAAACATCTTAATTGTAACACAGGTAGCACAAAAGCAGAAGATAAAGAACAAATAATTGTTGTTTGTTATTTATCCTTTCCCATGCCTCCCACTTTCCTTTCAGTTCCCATTTACACCCTGACCTCTGGACATGCTGTTCTCATTGCCCAGAATGTCTATCTAAACCTCATTCCCAGCCTTCACCTTGCTTAACGCCAAGGCATCCTTCAGATTTTTACTCTAATGCCCAATTTTTTCAAGAAAGCCTTTCTTGACATCCCAACCTAAAGGTAATTTAAGTGTCTCTTTGCTATGGAAATGTGAACCCCTAGGGGCTCCCCTTCTTAGTATCCATCTCTGTTTGTAATTACATGTTTATTTGTGTGGTTATTTAACATCTGACTTCATGAACTACACTACATGTTTCATGATCATCAATTTGTCTCCAACACCTACAGCAGTGCCTAGGACAAAAGAGAATCACAAATACGTGCAGAATAAACAAATGAAAGATACTGGTTTCATTTGAAAAGTGTAGAGAAAAATGGAAAAGTCTTTATAAAGGTATGTGTAAAGATGCAATGTATGCTAGAATTTTGTGAATATATGGGTTTTGGACATATGAGAAGTGTGGACACCATCCTTAGATTAGTAAATAATGAAAAAATTTGGGAAACCTTAGTGCTTTTTCTACCAATCTTACTGGTTGTAATCCCTTCATCCTTTAAGCCAGTCTTGCTGTCTGTAATTCACTTTTAGGCAGATTCCTTGCTCTAATTATCTGTGTGTTCTTCATCACTTAACTTATTTGAGTCCAACAGACAAGGTCTATTTATTCATGGATATTTTATTCTTATTGCAGGGGATAAGGGGCAGAAAATTAAAATTTAATGAGAAAATATCCAACCTCAGACTATAATTGAAAAGTGCTTGAATAATATACAAAAATAAACCATAGGATAACGTCCTTCAAAGAAACTGGATTATACTGGATAGCTACATTACACTTCGGTTAGGAGGTACCACTTAAGCTGACATTTTAATATGTATCCCTAAGCTCCTAATGTATTGTGATGGTTTATAATGTTAGTAGCTGCTTGATTGTTGTGTGTTAGGTTTAATTGAACATTTATGCAATCACTTTAAATCCTGATAGCTCCTTGTAGCTTTCTGTCACTAAACTAGGTCAGGAGATAAAAAGTTAACTCTATATAGTTAAATAACTTTTCACTAGTCATTAAAACTGTAATCAGAGTGAGAAGAATGCCAACCCTAACATAACTTCTGATTGTCCATTTTATGAAATATAAGCAATGACCATCATTTCCACTCCCAGGCTTCTTGCTGAAAGTTCATTCACTGACACTGTTGTTATTCTACAAAGTATATCCTCAAAATTCTAATTATTCTATTTAGCTCCTCAGTAGTCTACCCACAGTTACATGTGTTGATATCTTTTGTATATTTCTAGCTAATATACAAATAGATCAATCTTCTAGTGTCAACAGTCATAACTCACAGAACTAAAACAAAATGAAAACAATTGTTAAAAGACATTTTCTTGTTCATTGTAAAGACATGTTTCCTATGTTAGTTTACTATGCTGCATAACAAATTACCACAAATTTCATGGCTTACAACGGCAAAGATTTATTCCCAGTTTCTGTGGGGAGAGCCCGGGCTTGGCTTACCTGGGCTCCTGCAAGGCTGCCATTGAGGTGCAGGCCAGGACTGGTGCTTATCTGGAGGCTCAATGTGGGGCAGAACCAATTTCAAGTTCAGTCTTCAGGTCGACAGAGTTCACTTTCTTGTGACAAGAAATGAACTGTACCAACAATCTGATTAAACCTGAAACTAGATGTATCCCCCATTTAGCAAGTGCTAATTTACTATTTTACCAAGAAAACATTAATTTGCTTTTTGATAGCCAGTGCTGAAAATGAAAAACTCTAGATTCTGTTAGTTAGACATTCTTCTTCACCATAACAGATTCACAAAAATGACAGACCATCACTTTTGTCACATTTCATTGGTTAGGAGAAAGTCACAGGCCCCTTCAATGTTTTAGGGAGAGGAAAATAGGCAAGTGTGAATAACAAGAGGTGAGGATCATAGGGACAACTTAAAATCTGTCTGTCACAGTATCTTTTTCTAAGTTTTCTTCTTTGAAATATTTTTTTCACACTGTGAATTTTGTGCCAAATACCTACATTACATACATTACTACCAATAGTCATACCATGAACTATAAAGAGAAATGTATTAAGATAACGTGCTCTAAAATTCCTGAAAAGTTTGATAAAATTAAAGAATTTCAGAAGTCCAAAATAATTTGTAGTGGACTGCTTTTGAGATTATTAGCCTAATTTAAATAAATCATAATTCACACACATATAAAAAACAAAACTAAACTTATTTCTTACTTTGGAAAGGAAGAATTGCAAGCAAATATAATTTATTGCTAAACGAAGAGGAAGGGTTATTACAGACTGATATGGACTGAATGCTTATGGGACTGCAAAATTCATATTTTGAATTCTTAACCTCCAATGTGATGGTATTGGGAGGTGAGGCCTTTGGAAAGTAACTAGTGACCCCGTAAGAAGAAAACAGAGCTAGTTCATTCTATATACCATGTGAGGATACAGCAAGAAGGCAGCCATCACCAAGACATTGCTACCAAGAACTGCATCTATCAGCACCTTCATCTTGGAATTACCAGCCTCCAGAACTGTGACAAATCAATGTTTCTTGTTTAAATTACTCGTCTGTGGTATTTTGTTATAGCAGTCCCAGCAGACTAAGACACAGGGTTTGGAGAAAAGTATGATGTTTATGTTAAACATAAGTGAACAGCATTTTGATTCACTAGGAATAAAGGAGAAACATTCTGAGTACAGAGCCAATACTGGCCTGAAGCTGCCTTCAAAATCCTGATTCCTTGAAAATTACAGCATTAGATAAATGTGCAAAGTTGGGTCAACTCTTATTTGCTGTGAAAGCCTTGATCCCCATAAGTAAACCTGGACTGGAGATGCAGAGAACTTGCAGGAAGACCTTGGTCTTCATGACTAGAACAAAACTGAAAACAGAATGACCCACTGTTGGGAAAAGCAGCAAAGGAGAAAAGACTTACAGAGTGCCTACATAAATTGGTTATGAATAACATAAACAAGGAGCAACAAACTGCGGAAGGCCCCAGGAGGCCTCTGAGGAGGAAGGTCTCTCCATGCCTCATGTTCCAGTGCAAGGTGACCTCAGCTCTGTTACCATAAACATTGTGCTCAAGGATGTAAAACCCCTTTGTAGCACTATGACGTAGCCAGACTTGTAGGCTCTTTGTAAGGCCCATGTTCCATTAGCTGTACATAGATAATAAGCTAAAGATAACCACATGTTCTTGTTTTGTGAAACTCCCAAACCACCACTGTTATCAATCCTTAGGATGACAACAGTTCTGGCCACTGATTCACTTCCAGCTCACTGATTCATTCCACTATCACTCCATCCCTACCCTGTAGATCAAAGTGATTGTAATCAATAAATAGTGTGGATGATCAGAGCTCGGAGCCTTCACTGCCTCCAGTTAAGTGATGTCCCCTTGGTCCCACTGTCTCTCTTAACCTGTCTTTTTCTCATTCCTTTGTCGCCATCAAACTCGGGGTACCCACGGGTGATGTAGGGCTGGCTACCTATATTCTGGTGCTCAACTTGGGGCTCATGGATCCCTACATTCTGGCACCCAATGTGTGGGGCTCATGGATTCCCTACAATCCACAAAACTCAGACAACTTAGGTCAGCATAGAAGATTCAAATCTTAGATTTGTAAAGTTCAATATTCTTAAGTTAAAAATCGAGGGAAAAATAATTATTCTGATTAACACTTTTTATATAACAGAATAAATGGCATCATAGACATTCAAAAGTACCATTAAAGGAAAAGAATAACATCTAAAAGCTATCAGAAGAAAAAGTGTGTGTGTGTGTGTGTTGTGTGTGTGTGTGTGTGTTCTTAATGAAGAAATGAGTTTTATTTTGACATCATAAATCCAAAGAGTCACACCTGGACCAGAAATTATCTGTAGTTTGATGATATACCAATAATTTGATAGTACTAATGTCAAAATCAAGAAATTTGTGGTTGAAATGGGAAGAATTGTAAATGAAAAGAGAAAATATTTTAGCATTTCATGTGGCTTCCAAAGTAAGTGTCCATTTTTACAAATAGTCCATGACAAAATTGATGGTAGTGGCAGGCCATCTGGAGTGGCTGCTGCCATGATGTTAGCTACAACAGGGAGGCAAGGCCAGGGCTACGTTCTCCATGAAGCAGGTGAGAGCTAGGGACAAGTGGGAGCCCTGACTCTTCAAAGTTGAGGCAGGAGCTCCCCAGGTGCCACTGCAGCCTCTTGAGCCATGGCTGCTGACCCAGGCATCTCTGTGCTCTCAGGGCCCCAGAGTAGGTAGGAGCCCCCACTGCAGTGCCCAAATTGTGGCTGCAGACCTGGGCCTCCCACACCACAGAGCAGGCAGGAGGGCTGCCCTCTTGGATGAAGCTGCAGTCACCCAAAGGGCAGCTGCAGATCTGGGTGTCTCTCTCCACGGAGCAGACAGGAGTCCTCACCTTCTAGGTGAAGCTGCAGCCACACAAACTGCAGCTGTGGACTTAGGCATCACTGCACTCTTTGGCACCTAGGAATGCCCCTCTTCACTCACAGGCTCAGAAGTGCCTGCTGTTGCTGCCTGGCTTCTTCCTGCTTTTGGCACCCACTCTGATCTCAGAGCAAAGTTGGGGCCAATCCTGGGTGCTACTGTGCCCCGGCCAGGTGTACACACACTTGGGCAGTGCTAATACACCAGACCCCTGCTGCCTCAGCCCCTTCCAGACTTTGGCCACATAGGGGGGATGCTGAGCATAGGAGGGTTGCTGAGGGGGTGCTGAGCATAGCTCAGTGCTGGCCTGAAGGCTACCCTTGGCACCTATACTCTTGCCGTGAATGGCATCAGGAGGCAGATGGGCTCTTGAGCAGAAGTGGGTGGGTTCCCAGTGTGCCCCCACCTTCAGGCCAGGGAGAGCCTGAAGGCTGTGGGCTGGGCTGCCAGTCCTGTGGACCAGAGTAGGAACTCGTGGTGCCCTTTCTGGTCTGGCCTATGGCTGCCCATAGACCAACTAATATGTACTTCCTTGCCTCTGAGGCCCATAAAATCTCTGGGGTCAGCAAGGGCCTCCTCTCTGCTAAGAGCTGCCCAAATAACAGGACGACCCTCTCTGCTGATAGCTGAACACGTGTCAGGATAACCTGTCTGCTGAAAGGAGCTGCCCCACTGTGGGTTTCCTCTGAGCTGCTCCATCACTCAATAAATCTCCTGTTCATCTTGCTCACCCTCCACTTGTTTGTGTATCTCATTCTTCCAGGTCACAGGACAAGAACTCAGGACCCACTGAATGAGAGTCTAAAAGAGCTATAACACGACTAAGACATGCCCTTTGCTTGACACATTTCAGGAGAAGAGAAGAAAATAAAAGCTGCACCCTTCAGGGAGCCCAGCTCAGGAGCTACCTGAACCAGGTCTGTGACTCCTTCTTTGGGGCCCTGTGGTTCCTGGTGTCTCCAAGCTTCCAGGAGCCACTGTGTTCCCTGTTGTCAGCTGTGGAAGCTGCTTGCGGTGCACCTGATCTGGCCACAGCCTCACAGAGAGCAGGTGCCTATACTGGCACCTGGAGCTGTCCACCCCACTAAGAGCTGCTGGCATGTCTGACAATGCACAGCAACTGGACCCCACCCTGTCTCACACACACCCCTTGCTGTTCCATACCTTACTCGCCCTTGGCAGTCATGGGACCCAGGCTGATAGCTTGAGCTGAGCACAACCTGCCAGATAGAATGGGTGAAAAGAGCCCAGCAAGCCTTAGCAAAAGCATTGCCAGCCACAGAGGTTTCTGGCCAGAAAAATGACACCCCTATATTAGTCAATTTTCATGTTGCTGGTAAAGACACACCCAAGGCTGGGCAATTTATACAGGAAAAAGGGTTTAATTGACTTACAGTTCCACATGGCTGGGGAGCCTCACAATCATGGAGGAAGGCAAGGAGGAGCAAGTCACATCTTGCATGGATGGCAGCAGGCAAAGAGAAGAAAGCTTGTGCAGGGAAACTCCCATTTTTAAGACCATCAGATCTCATAAAACTTATTCACTACCACAAGAACAGCAAAGAAAAAAAACGAACCACTCCCATGATTTAATTACCTATGACCAGGTTCCTCCCATGACACAGGGGAATTGTGAGATGAGATTTGGGTGTGGACACAGCCAAAACATATTAATCCCAAAGATCACGTAACAGAATGATGTAAATGTCTAAATTAATTTTAAAAACATCTAAATATTTATGATAACAGATAGTATTCACATCTAAAAATATTAAGCTAAATTGAAAATACAATATTATTGACTAAAAATACAAATATCAATCATCCTCAACTTAGTATATGATTTTAATATAATTATAATTTGAGTCTCAAAATTTTTAGTTGAGAAAGAAAAGGAGAATTGCATGAAATCAACATCAGACTGATGTGGGAAAATGCATGCTTAAATATAGAAAAATATTTTGAAATTAGAATGATAATTATAAGTACTTTTCTGTAATTATTATCATATTCCATAAAGTTATATACTGTAATCATAATAGTATGGAAAATAAACAAAATTAGTAAAACAGAAATAAAAGCATATACACACATGTGGGTGTGTATATATTAGAATTATATATTACATATTAGAATTTATCACATATATATTAGAATTTTTTAATTAAAAAGTTTAGAATTGAATTTAGTAGGAAAAATGATTATTTAAACCAGTGTTAATAAAACTGGCTATCTAGAATAAAATAACATTGTATCCCATATCACACACCATATAAAATACAAATCAGATGAATTATAAACTCAAATATTAAATGAATAAAATAAAATAATTTGCAGGCAATTAGCATAATATAAGCTAAGGTTAAGCATATAATTTGTAAGAAAACTAAGAAGCCATAAAGAAACATATTTACTCTGCAATTAATTCTTTGACATGCTATATAATATATTCTAAACAAAATCAAATGCATCTGAGAGATTGAGAAAAATATTTTGCAATGTTAATGAAGAAAATTATCTATAATATAAAGTACGTTAGTAAGAAACTAATTTTAAAAAGATAAAAGAAAACTTATGAGAACAAGTAAAAAATAAAATAGCCTACCACAAAAGAGACAAGCCAATGACAGTGAATAAGTGGAAACAGGTTTAAACTCAGTACTCTTGGAAATGAACATTTAACAAAAATAATTTAGCACTCATCCATCAGACTGACGAAACTAAAGAGTGATAGGAACTTCTGATGTTTGAGATGAAATAGAAGGTAGTATGTCACAAATGATTTCCAGAAATAAATTTAATCATTTTGGAAGGCAATCTGGCAATATGAATTTCAATTAAAAATGCCATATCTCTCCCATGGAATTATGAACACATTTACTTTAAGATATTTAGTATACAAAATTTACTGCAACATCTTTCTTAGTTACAAAAGATAAGAAGCTAAGTACATGCTTACCCATAGTTTAACGATTAGATAAGTTGAGGTTTGGCCATACCATTAAATAGAATTAGTTAGTTTTACATCAGGCAATTCAAAATAGATTTCTCAAAAGTGTGGCTGAGAGCAGATGTAAGGAAACAGTGTGTACAATGTGACCCCACATACTGAAAAATGACAAACATTTCCCACACGCTGATGTTTTCATATGATAGGAGCATAATAAAGGCTATGGAGAGATTCATGAAAGACTGTTAACTTATAGAGGAGTTTACAAGAAAGGAAAAAAAAAAAACTTTAAAATCTGCAAAATAAATTATGTTCTTAAAATAGATGATAATATGATATGATATATGTGTATAGCCATAGAAAAATATATTAAAGAAAATTTCTAAAATATTATTGTTCTTTATATCTGATTGGCAAGATACGTTTGGTTTCGGTATTTTCTTTCATTTTGTTTTGTATATCATGTAACTGTTTCACAGTGACAGTGACAAGGAGAAAAGGGAAATGATAATTGTAGAAAAAGATATATAATTTTTATAACCCATATTTGTAGTCCAGAAAAATGTTTAAACTATACTTAAGAGGATATAAAGTCTTATGAGGCACTTCACATTTTATGAAGCATTGTTCCTGCAAGTAAAAATACTTTCAAATGCCATGCCATTATTTTCCATACAATCTGTTTGCTTTTTGGGCGTTCATCTCCTGGTACTGGGCAGGAAGGAAGCTTTTCTTTTTCAAGGCTGCAGATTACCAGATCAGCAGGAAACCCGTAGCTGTATACCTTTCCATAAATTTTTTGGTCTTACACCTCAGTCTACATCTCTGACACCAAATGCCCATGGATGAGAGGCTTTCTATTTTTCATGAATTATTAATTACCTTTTCAGAAAAGTCTGACAGTTCTTAAACTGATATGTACATACACCGCCACATTTTTTTTTTAGTTATATGATTAGAATTAAAGTTCTTGAAGGCCAAATTTAAAAATCTTTCCTAGTCTAGTAATTACAAACAGTAAATACAATGAAATATTTTAGACAACAGTATATAACCCAAGCACTGACACATGAATTACCTGCATTATTTTCTTTTGTCTCATGAGAATATTAATAGTTTAAAAGAAGTGAGCTACTGGCATGCATAATATATATTTATATATATATTATTATAAATATATACATAAATATTATGTATATAAATATATGTATATAAATATATTATGTATATAAATGTATTATAAATATATACATATTTATGTATATAAATATATACATATATTTGTATATCTATGTATATATTATATATAATATATATTTATGTATATATTTATAATAATTATTATTAAAATAATAATTATAAATATATTTATATATTATAAATATACATTTTTAATAATTATCATTTAAAATTATATATTATAAATATATATTATTTTAATAATTATTATTTTTAATAATATATAATATATATTAAAATATATATATTATATTTATGTATACATTTATAATAATATATACATAATAACTGGTATCTTTTCCTTATTATAAAAATTAAGTCTTTCCAATCTAAATTATTGAACTGATGCCAAAAATAACATAGTGTTTTTGTTTTGCTTCAATAATAGAAAATTATTTGTTTAGATGTAGGTTCTTTTAAAGCATAGGAGAATCTTTTTTCTCCTGATAAATGAGAATCCAGAAGAAAAGAAAAAAATAGTAACTTTTAATTTATTTTAAAACTGAGTATTATTATCCAGATTTACTATCAAAGTAATTAATGGTAACCACTCTGCATAATATTCAGCTAATAAATGTTATGCCTTGTAAGCCACAGAGGAGGAAAACCTAATATGTTCCAAGGTTAAAGGAGACAGAGGAATGACGGCCAATCTGGGGAAATTTACTACTGCACTTGTATGAAGCATCAAGGATATCAATCCTGTTTCCTCCTCTCCCTACTTCAAACACAAAGTAATTGCTGGTGGTTTGCTTTTTTTAAAAAAAATTTCACTCTCTCTTTTATAGAAAATGTAAATATAATCAAGGAGTATAAGCATATTTGTCACAAATAGGGTTGCTTACTGAGGATCCCACTTCAATATTTAAAAGCATGTAAATTTATAGAGATCTTTTAGTCCTGTTGATTATTTTAAAATATAGGAGTCACATACTGAAACAACTTATTTGATTCCTTCTGTGTAAGCCTAAATTATTCCTTCTGTGTAAGTCTAATGTGTAAATCAAATTTTATAAAGTTTAAGCACCTTTTGAAATGAAACAGAGTCCTTCTGCATACATGCCACTCGAGTGCATCTGTCTCTCTGCATACACTCAAACATTCACATACATGCATACACTCACATGAACTGTTCTGTTCTATACCCCTCTTTGCTCCCAGAAAACTCAATCTCAAAATCTTCAAAGCCAGTAAAACTCTATCAAATTTGGAATAGTGCAATCTGAATTACTCCCTATGGGCTTTAAAGCCCCAACAAGTGTTCAGAGTTTACAAGTATTCTTCAAATTTCCTAGAATGCTTTTAGCCACATATCCTCCAAACCAGAAATAATTGCTTCTTTTTCATTCCATTTCATTTTACTTTTACACTTTATTATTTGTGTTACAAACATTTGTTTGTATTGAGTTCATCTTTTAAAGAAAGGTTTTCCATATTATGTATTCCCAGTAACTAAATCCAATAGCACCCTCCACACAGAAGCCCATCAATAAACATTTGCAGCATTTGGTCAAAGTCTAATATCTGAATTCAGAGAAAAAAACAATAGCAAAGGCTTTCAGTGCACTTTGCATCTTATGTCATTACTAGAATTCTCAAATATGTAAAATGTTCACTGCCCAATATTTCTTGAAAATGGTATCTGGATGCTCTCTCCTCTTCCTTAATGTTTCGTCTATTAACACTTAGAATAATTTCAATAAACTTAAGATATTTGTCTTGTTGGGCATCATTTGCCAAATGCAGCTTTAAGCAAAATGAATACTTATCCAAAGGAACTGCTTTTAAAATCCCCTAGACTAAATCAGGAAGAGTCTCTCAGTCCTTCATCTGACAGAATGACAGATTCACTGAACACATCACTATTTTTCCAGCAGGGGATTATTTTATTTTCCAATCATCTACGTCCTAATGCTAAACATATATGCACTGAGATTAATTTATAGAAAATACTAGGAGACTTTCCTTGTAATTTTTGATGCAATGGTTTACCCTGCCTGCTGCACACACAGAACATAACACCTAGGAGATCTTAAAGTAGAGTGACTGCTCTGGAATCTCCTTTGAGCCAGTCTTTCTACTTATGCCTCCCTCCAGAAGAATCCTCCCTTAAGAAGAAACACACTAGCCTGGGTGTGGTGGCTCAAACCTGTAATCCAAGCACTTTGGGAGGCCAAGGCAGGAGGATTACTTCAAAACCAGCTTGAAAAATGTATTAGTCCATTTTCACATTATAAAGAACTGCCCAAGACTGGGTAATTTATAAAGGAAAAAGTTTTGATTGACTCACAGTTCAGCATGGCCAGGGGGGCCTCAGGATACATACAATCAGAAAGCAAAGGGGAAGGAAGGCCCCTTTTTCACCAGGCAGCAGGAAGGAGAATGAACACAAGAGAAACTACCAGATGCTTCAGATGCTTATAAAACCAACAGATCTCTTGAGAACTCATTCACTATTACAAGAATAGCATGGGGGAAACCACCCCCATGATTCAATTACCTCCACCTGGTCTCTCCCTTGGGAGCTTATTGAGCTTACAATTAAAGATGGGATTTTGGGTGGGGACACAGGCAAACCATATCAGGCAAAATGATGAAGCACCATTTCTACAAAAAACACAAAAATAAGCAGGCATGGTGGTGTGTGCCTGTGGTCCCAGCTAATCAGGAGGCTGAGGTAGGAGGATTGCTTGAACCAGGGAGGTCAAGACTGCAATGAGCCAAGATTGCATTACTGCACTCCAACCTAGGTGACAAAGTGAGACCCTGTCTCAAAATAAAAAAGAAAAGAAAGAGGGAAAATAAAAGAACGAACACACTTAGTACTGATTTAGGCATGATACATTCATCCAGTGAGTATTTCATGAGAAACTATTATGAGCCAGGCACTGTAGTAAATGGTAAATCAGATATGAAGAGAACCTTATCTGTGCCTTCATAGAACTTAGTCACCAAGAGGAGGGAGAGAGACTATAAATAAATACATAAAGATGTATAGTATAATCTTAACTAGAGACCAGTGTTTCAAAGGACTGAATGTAAGGGATAGTGATGTGATTTGGCTGTGTCCCTACCCAAATCTCATCTTGAATTGTAGCTCTCATAATTCCCTCATATTGTGGGAGGGACCCAGTGGTAGATAACTGAATCATGGGGGCAGCTACTCCCATACTGTTCTCATGGTAGTGAATAAGTTTCATGAAAGAGGATGGCTTTCCAAGGGGAAACCCCTTTCACTTTGCTCTTACTCTCTTCACTTGTCTGCCTTCATGTGAGATGTGCCTTTTGGCTTCCACCATGATTGTGATGCCTCTCCAGCCACACAAAACTGTGAGTCCATTAAACCTCTTTCTTTTGTAAATTTCCCAGTCTCTTATATGGCTTTATCAGCAGTATGAAAATGGACTAATACAGATAGAGAGTGGCTGGTGGGAATTGCATCTTCAATAGGCTTCCCAGAGAATTCTCTGCTAATAAGGCATTTCAGCATAGAATGCAATTTAAAATTTGTGAACAGGAGAAGCCAGCAAAAGAGATAAAAATACAGAAAAATCCTGTTATGATGGAGGAAAATAAACAAACCCAGAAGTTACTTGATGAAAGCTTTGAAAACTGGCACTAGACAAGGGTGCCCTCTCTCACCACTCCTATTCAACATAGTATGGGAAGTTCCGGCCAGAATAATCTGGCAAGTAAAAGAAATAATGAGTATTCAATTAGGAAAAGAGGATGTCAAATTGTCTTTATTTGCAGAGGACATAATTGTATATTTAGAAGACCCCATTATCTCAACCTAAATTCTCCTTAAGCTGATAAGCAATTTCAGCAAAGTCTCAGGATACAAAAATCAATGTATTTCAAAGTTTTTTGAAAAAAAGGATTTCAATTATTTATCAGTATCTTAATCTTCACAAATAGCCAAGAATAACTTACCAGCTATTTGGTAAGTCTCATATTCAGAGATAAATACTAAACTAAACAGAAAAAGAAGAAACTAGAGCAAATGCAGACATTATTAGAAGTAGAAAAAATTCTCAAAAATATCAGCTGATACTCTCAGGGAATTTTAAAAATAGAATTCCATCCATATGTTATATAGCATTTCAGTACTGTTTGGCACATACCTATACGTACATATTATATTAACAGAAATGAGAAACAAATTAACAAATTTATTTGCATAACATACTAATAAGCAGGTGGTCCTGACTTGTTGAAAAAGAAAGTATATTGGGTTTTTTATGGTAAATTGTTGCCAAACGATGGGAAAGCAATGAGGAAGTATGATAGAATTCTGAATAATCGGAGGGACATTATATGGGTCTTTTTGACATAGGGATTCCTATGGTTTATCAACTAAAGTATTATGATTCCAAGTAACAGAAAAAATAATATATACTGACATAAAAATAATACAGTCTGGAGGCAAGGTGGGTTTTCTAAGAATTGGCTTAATCTCACAGCTGTAGTTTCTTCACACTACTCTTGCCTTTAATGTGCCCTCCTCTCTACGTTTCCTTCTTCTTCAGGTTGCTTTCCTCATACAATAAATGACTAAAACATTTCCTGTTGTGCTGTTTATACTTTACTACATCCTAGAAAAAAAGATTGTGTAAACTCTCGTAAGAATTTAAAAGTTAGGAATAATTTTTCCAAAAGCAGCAGTGAGTCTCTAGTAATGATTGCTCAACAGGTGATGAGCCCATGATTCAATTTTCTTGGAAGGGAGATGGAATTACCCTTAATCACTCAACACCTGGAGCTCAGGATGGAATCAAGATTCCCTAAGTCACATGAGCTACACAGGGAGAAGGTTCTCCTAGGAAAAGGGGAAAGGAGGAGGGATGCTAAAGAGTCAGCCAAGGCTATCCATTACAGCCTGTACATTACTTTGGAATGTTCTTTAGAGCACAAAGCATTTCAAATATATGTTACTACTGTCTCTAACACAAAATAGCTAATTAAGGAATACTGATGCAATGACCACAAGAATGAAACAGGCATAATAGAAAGGCTTTATATAAGAGCTGGCAAAACAATTTTAGAAGAAAATTTTAGAAGAAATTCTAGCAATTTATACCAGAAGAGAAATTGAGTTTGAAAGCCCAACATGTTTGCACTTGTAGACTTGATAGCATTCCAAGACAGATTTTTTTTTTCTTGAAGTTCACTAATAACTTCCCTAGTATGGTGGGAAAGACTGCAGGTTGGGAGAATTTGGGGTGATATTATTAAGCCTATTTATTTAGATAAGTATAATTATTTCTGTATTTCAAATTAATTTTAGGTTTTATAAAGCTAGAAGATATCCTCTAGAATTCCTCTCTAACTCTCAGAAATGGCAATTTAAAGTCAAAGACGGTTTTCTCTTACTGCCTTTCTTTCTCAAACTTCAGTTTCCTACATCACAAGACAGGATTATCAAGAAGTCAGCTTTCATTCACATGGCTAGTTGTGTGAAACCCCGCTGTGGTTTACTTTTATTTCTAGTGTTTATATGACATTTAAAACACCTTTGTTTTGTTGATGGATATTGAACACCAGTAATTGTACTACCTGAGCTAATTAGGCAACTAGAGCGTGTTTACCATGCCTATCAATTTTCTGTCCAGGAGAATATCTCAAAACCAGTTAACAAGGAAGAGCAGTTTGAAATGCTTGCTTAATTGTATATACAGTATTCTCTAAAGCTAACCAATGACCTCAATTAACAAATTGAGGTTAGCATTGTTCATTTCATTCACTGTTGTTTAGCAGCCTTCTACAATTGCTTTCCCAAAATCAAGCCTTTATCTTGCAGAAAAGCCTGATTCGGTTTGCAGTAAGCAGAGAGAGAATTGCCAAATCATGGAGGAAATTATGCAGACTTGGGTTTCACTTAAACCTGAGTAGAGTTACAAGGAACAAAACCATTTTAGAGTGTTATTTTTCTTTACAGAGTGCTTTAAGAATGTATGAAAAGAGAAAAAATAACTTTATATCTTTATATTATGAACTTCTTTGGAGGATATACTAGAGTGCTAATAAAATGCCAGGTATTATGCATATAATTTTCCAGTGACAGGAATGTATTCTTTCTGCAAGCATTAAATAAGCTATGTCATTATCTTGCACATTAGCTCCATAACTTAAAATAGACTTTGAATATAGCTTTAGATATATCTAGTGGTTGGAATCTAACATTAAATAGAGAAAGAATGCAATGGAGACGTTTCAAGCTGAATGGACTTCTATTTGTGGAATGATAAACAAATATACTCAGATTATTTTTAACACTTTCTGTAAAATCTAACTCATAAGACCACCCATAGATAGAGGGAGCATTAAAGGAAGAAGAAAAAATGGTTAAATCTTGCTCAAAGAAGACAACAGCAAATAAATTATTAAAAATATCTTAAATTATTGAATGCAAAATTAGCCTATAATATTCATAACTAAGCATGTCATATTCTCCTCGTAATATATAAACCCACGCAATGTAGTCAACTTCTATCCAGTGTATAAGCTCCTTCCAACTCTGGCTATAACAAGATAAAATGGTAGTGCTTTTCATCTCTAGAGAGAGAAAAATATTCCACTATCATTATTGTATTATCAGAACAAACTCAGTTTCATTTTCACTACTTATTTCAATATGACAGAAAGTCTAAATAAAAGTACAAATAAATGATGGTGAAATTGTTTTACTTATTTACAGAGAAATAAAATATTGTATGGAAAGTTTTAAGTTGGTGAATGAATAGGCAAAGATAAAGATATTTCATTCCTGACTTTCATGAGAAAAGGGGAGAAATATTTTCACAATATTGCTTTCATTGTTTTAAACATTTTCTGGCAGCTTGAAACAGGGAGCTGAAAACATTATTCTTTGTGTTGATCCAGAATATCTATTTTCTTATGATTCTACCAGTACTCATGAAAATCGTATTTTACTTATTTTATTCTCTGCCTCAGATTGCCCTTGTTTGTTGTACTTAACACCTCTATAAAGTAGTCAGTTTAAAAGGAGCAACATAAAGAACAATTTTACTCACTATTTACAACAACCCCCCTGCTTCCTAATGAGGGAAAGTATGAAGAAATAAGTCGGAATATGAGTTCTGGAGTCAGACACTGGTTTGAATTCAATTTCTTATTATTATTAGCTATATAACTTTTTCTGTGTTACGTTTCCAAGCTTCAATTTTCTCATATTTGAAATTAGGGTAATAATAATAAAAAGTTCTACCTTGAAGTTTTATTTTTGGAGATATTGCTTCTTAGAGAAGTGTTCATTTTATTGTATGTACAAGCTAAATACTACTATTATTTTGTTTTTATTGATGTCATCGTCATTATTGTGGATTAAAAATGAATACTTGGATACTAAAGTCATCTACCCTAGCCTGGCAGGATTCTAAATTTTAATAAACAAATGTAAACCGATAATGATTAATGACCTAAGATAGATGCCTCTATAGATGTGTTTCTTAATCCCATAGGCCTTAAGCAAAATCTTTACAAAATAAACTGATGTCTAAAGGGCAGAATGATCTCATCTTTTCTGTCTTGAACTCTTGTATAAAAATTGTACTATACAGAAAGAGATAGAAATCCATGGGTTTGTTCTACTCATTACCTCCATGATAAAATAGACTTGAACTTCCTTTATGAGTCTTACCTATTTCCTTTTTAACATCTAATTCCTAAGTATCTAGAAAAGCAGTTCTTTTTCTATGGATTAGTTCCAGGAAATCTATGAGCCTATTGGATTGAATGCAAATATCAGTAAGCAGAGTTTCCAACATTGTCTCCCCTCAGGAGATTTCTCCTCATTTCTTCCAATTTTTCAGTGGAGTCAGAGCAACTTTTTAAAATGAAAGATAACATTGGTTTAACAGTACCACCGGTATACTTGATTGAATAAACCATATTAACATTCTCTAAATATTTAGGACAAATATTAAAAATCCTAACTTGAACTCAAAGCCTCTGATTAATTTGAAATTTATATACCAAAATGGACACATTTCTCTCCTCTCATTTCTTAAAATACACCTCTTTCCCCTGCCACAGGGCCTTCATACATGCTGTTTAAAAAAAAAATGCTGTCTGCTCCCTCTACTGCATCATTCTCATGTACTAGTTACACTCAATACACTCTAGTTTATCATTCAGAACTCAGCTAGATCATCGTTTCCTAACCTCCTTAGAAAGTGCAGAAAGCTCTATCATATGCTTTTATAATGCATGCAGCCCCCATTGTAGTATTTATTAAAGTTCCATTTAAAGTTTACTTATATGTCAATTTCATTCATTTCGGTCTCCTATACCATACTACAGTCTCCTTTTGGAAAGTTGTCTGCATCTGTTCATTTTTAAATTATCACTACTCAGTATATGCTTGACAAAATGGATACTTGTTAAATGAGTGTGTAAATAAAAAAATCAATGAGAAAATTAAAAACCATATTTCTATGTCCTACACATATTACATTATTTTATCTCTTTGAAGGGAGAAGACTTTCTTTATTAACATTTGAGGTATGAACTATCTCATCTAATATCTAATACATAAAAAGGAATCAATAAATCTTCGTTTATAAAAGCAAAAGTCCAGCACAGTGCTAAAAAGAGTACTCCATTAACAGTGATAACTAGTATAACTAATACTATTATCAATTATATATTTTATTACTTATGATCTTGAGGTAAGCTATTATGCAGCAGTAAAAACATGTTTTTCAATACATATGAAAAATTTGGAATTCCATAGTTTATTCTTTGTTTTGACTAAGAATTTTTTAATGTTGTTGATACATATAAAAACTAAGATTGTAATCTTAATATTTGATATTTTTCTCCTTTTTAAGCCAAGTCTAACATGCTTATTAGTTCAACTAATTGCATCAATAATATAAACATGATTTCCAGTTTCAAAAAAGGAAAAAGGTAACTATTCCAAAGGGCATACAAAGATATTTCCCTGTAAACTAAAAAGATAAATAACTTCTTTAGTCTTCAATATTGAAAATATACATTATACAATTTATGTTAGGTATTAACATTCAACGTAATGTTAAATTTCTTTCAAAGCAGAAACATTAACGAAGAATAAATCAGAAAATTCACAGAACTCCAGAATAATTTAAAGAAACCCACAGTAGCTAATAGAGTTGTTTCAAGTTATTTTCAATTTATTTTGAAAAATATAATAGATCATCTTGAGAGCTAGGTAAAATATATAAATGTAACAGTTTAGCTTAAAAAGTTAAGAAGAGAAGCAAAAATCTAAGTGGGGTTTGTAAGTAACTTTGGTGTTATGCAGTGATGCATATGAAAAACTGACTTAGAATACTGGGGAGAAAATAATACTTTAGCAATTCATGCAGTTAAAATCTACTTATTTTACAAAATCTTATTTCTTACTGTTTTGCTTGATCAACTTTTCTGCCTACCTGTTTCCCCTTAAGAAACAAAGTTTTGACATGAAGCACAATTGAATGATTTAACACCAACATTAATAATGTAAAATAAATAATTTCCTGTAAATGTTATTTCATTGTTGAGTGACTTTGAGTTGAACAGTTGCTATAGCTTTTGTAGGAGTTCCAGTAGTTTAGATTATGGCTGTTCTAATCTCATGCTCTTTTCAGATTTTTACGCAGATAATCAGACAACCACTTTCTTTCATTTCTCCCAAATGCTAATTGTTGACTGATATTTGAGATAATTATAAAAGCATGATAAGGCTGAAATAAGACTATTTGAGAACTAAAAGTATTCTCCTTTAAGTAACATGAAAGAGGAAAGAAATGCAAAAGCATTTTGCATATGAATTGTCTTGATACGTATTTTGTAGTTTATGTCATAATATGTCTAATAAAGGCAAAATTTTCACACAGAATTCCGAGAAACAAAATTAAATACTAATCTTAAGTAAAACTGCCAAAGAAGAATAAAATAACTAAGATCGAAACATTTACTCATCAGTTTTCTGTGTTTTGAAGCATGTTGAGACACTAATTGAAAATATTCTACAGTGTTGGTCAAACCAAATGTTTTTCAAGTGTAAATGTTTTGAGTAATCAGCATTTAATTCCATGGGAGAAAAAGCAAATTCTTGATACTTTTCAAATTTTATATCCCAACTTAAATTACATGGGACTAATAAAGAATTGTGTGCAAATATGTTAATTCCTTGGGTATCTGAGTTGTAAGTTTAATTTCAGTTATTGTTACCTCTCTGAGTCTCAAACTCACCCTTCAAGATGTGGGGCTGAGACCTGCCAATCATATTTCTGATGGTTTTCTTGGCTTCCGTAAGTCTCTCCTGTAAGCCAGTAGAAAGTACTGGAAAAGCACTTTACGAATTCAGGAAGGAACACACTCCTTCCTGTTTATTTTGTCTTCCTTGTTTTTGCTTCCTGCTGGTCTCAGCATCACCACAGCAACACTTTTTCACCCTGACGGTGACATTTCATTTCAATAACAGCAGTTGATTTCAGTTTGCACTTTTCCCAACACTTTCAGAAACAACTTCATCACACTCCCACCAGAGACATCAGCTTCAATGCAGGGAGCAGTAACTTCTCAGACACCTAAGTTTCCAACACCTGTATTTCAGCTTTGCAAAATCCCTACTCCATCTCCGAAGTTTTAATAACCCCGAAATTTAATTGCACAGTCTTAGATGGAAACTACCCTCAGTAGTTACTATCCCCAATACTTTAGTATACCCCTTCTGCCTTTGCAGAACTCCAAAACCTGGTATCAAATCTTTATATTAAACGCTTTGAGTTAAAAACAAACAATGACAATAAAAACCAACTGTTGTAGCTTCTGTTTCCTAACTGGACTCTGAATGATACATATGTTATTATCATGGATTAATAAATGATTGCTTAAATCCTTTTGCCTACATACCGCTGTTTATTGGCATATGAAATCAATGAATTCTTATGAAATTTAAGCTGCATTTTAATCCCTATAAGCACTGATAAAGAAACCAGAGTTGCATATGAATAGACACTTTACTTTCATAGGTAAAAAATGGGCTGTTCTGGGCATTACTACCTCAGTGAAATATGATATCCCATACCTTTTCAGTCATCACTTAAGATCATCAAGAGGAATTGGTCTTTCACATACTTCAGTCTGAAAGGACAACATTCAAGACCTTCACCTCTAATCCTTTACCCAGCTGGGTCCACCGATCTTTTCTCCTGTTAAATATGCTCCTGTATGTCTTATCGGTACAATAGAAAGAAATCTCTGATTTCAAACTTAGAAATGTGATCCTTTCCAGAAATTTTTATATTATTTCCAATCCAATTTTGGAAAAGAATAAAAAGAAAGAAAGAAAAAGAGAAAGAAAGAAAGAAAGAAAATAAAAAAGAAAGAAAGTAAGAAAGAAAGAGAGAGAAAGAAAGAAAAGAGAAAAGTTAGTTCTTTTTTTTGCTTCCATATCAGGCATACTTCTGTCTTTTATCTTTCTGCCTTCTGAACTACACGGTCAACTTCCTGAAGAAATAATGCTTTGTTAACATAATTCCAATGGATAGCAATACAATAACAAGCTTGCTAAAGACTGAACAAATGTGGTATGAATAAATGAATGAATGAATAAGTGGTTTTAATTATCACAACTAATCTTCTGGTATTTATAACAAACACTTGACAGATCTATACATTTCTCTGATTAGAACTTTAGTATTATTAACTCCACCCCCTAATTAGAATCTAAATGATAACATGGTTTCTTACTGCCTTGCTATATATTTGTGTCACATTCTACTGCTGCTGAATCTCTTTTACTTATGTAAAGTACCTCTCCTGGACTTTGGAGTCATCAAAATGATTAAATTGTGTTTGATTTAATTTAGTGTTAAATATATTCCATTGTTTTCTAATTCTTTGGAAAATTGATAATCCTGCCATATAGTGTAAGTAATAATTCCTTATTAATTAAAAAATCTGTTTAACGAGGACAGCAAATTCCCTCTCTACAACAGATAACAGAGTTTGTTCTGTAATTAACTCCCTGTCAGAGTCCTTAAACTAATTATGCCTTATGTTCTTTTTTGAGATGCTTTGGATCTTTCTGTGGGCCTAGAGACAATCTGGTATAAAATCACCCTTGATTTAACGTTTATGATGTGACTGTCCTATGTAAACTGCACTACTTTTTACTTAACTATATATATATTTTACTATATATATTTTACTATATATATATATTTTACTATATATATATATTTTTCAATTCACCTTTTGCATGTTTTATATGACTGTTTATCGTTTTTATTAATCATCTTCCTAGAATATGGATCTTCTCTTTAGAATTGAAAACTAGGGGCCCTAGTCTATCCTGTGGCATTAATGTACTATATAAAAGCAAAAATTGCTGGAGAGGTTAGGTTAAGACTCAACTTTGGAGGTAGCAGTTTTTTGCCTCAGTTTAAGAGCACAATACCTCCCACTTACTACCAGCGTTACTGAGAATATAAAATAATTCATATACATGTGCTTAGAAAAAGGACAATATAAATTTAAGGCAGATGAAACTTTCCTAATTTTCAGATTCAAGCTTTCCAGAGTTAATGACAGTCAGTCTTTATTAATTTTCAGCCCAATATACTGACTTCTCCATGCTTACTGTTTCTTTTGTGCTCTCTAGCTGACTCTGGTCATAATAACATTTCCATTATCTGAATAACTTTCTAAATGACACTGAGATTCCGAAGGGACTCTATTTTATAAGTTGAAACAGAATTGAAAATTCTTTCCCTAGGACATTTAAAGATGATACAAATTCTCCCTTCTTTAATGAACTCATTCTTGATCCTATGTATCTAGTCCCTTTTATTAGCAATAACATACCTCAAAACCTCAGGGGTTTTTGACATTTTCCAGGTCCCAAAACTTTCTTCCAATTTTCTTTTGAAACAAGTTTATTCAAGCTTTCACTCCATCCTTCCCTTGAAACTGCTTTTGTCAAGATCACCAACAATTTCTACATTGCTAAATCCAGCGGTCAACTATCACAGGTCATTTATTCTTCATCGAATGAAGCTCTTCACTGGGCTTCAAGACAATCTCTTTATTTCCTCACTGTAGTCTACTGTGTCTTCAGTCTGCAGACATTGAGAAGACCACAAGACTTAATCTTTGGAACTCTTCTCATTCTACCCTGCTCCTTTGTTGACTCATCTAACCTCACTGTTCTAGACACCAGTGAAATGCTGACAACTCCTAAATGTGTATGTCTGGCCCAGACTTTGTTGGCTCACACAACCAACTACTTCATCTATTTGTTCTCAAATAAAGTTGTTTCTTTTTTAATTTTCCAGGACAAAAATTTTGGATTCATTCTTCATTTCACTATTCCTCAAATGTCTGATCATCCTTGTTATCTCTGCCTTCTAAATAAACCCAGAATCAAGTCACTTCTCATTACCTCCCGTATTACTACCCTTATCAAAGCCACCATTATTTCAATAGCATCTGATTCACAGTTCTACCTCCCAACTCACCCTCTTCTAATTTATTCTCAACACAGCAGCAAGGGTAATTTTTCTAAAATGTAGGTCAAATATGTCACTAGTATTCACAAAACACTTAAATGGTTTTAAATGAAAAGTGAAAGACAATATCCTTACAATGGTATGCAAAGCCCTATGAGACCTGACCCACCATTATTTCTCGAAGCTTCTTTCTTACCATTGTTCAATGGTTTACTCTGTTTCAGCAACACTGGCCTCCTTGCTATTCCTAGAACAGACTAAGTTCACTTCCGCCTCAGGACACTCACACTTTCTACATACTGTGCTTAGAATAGTATTCTCCTTAATTTCCTTAAAGACTACTCATGTATTTCTCATGGCTCTTTTCTAAAATGTTACCTTATGAATGAAAACCTCCTTGTTCATTTATTAAAAGTTGTCACTTTCCCTAGCCTACCTACCTATCAATTCTCTTGCTTTCTTTTAATCATACTTATAAGCCCTCATGTGTTTGATGTATTTATTTGACAACTTCTAGTATTCTCCTGCTAAAGCAAAAACTCTCTATGGGTGGGACCACAGTTTGTACAAAGGAACATCATATGTATTATGAATGACCCTGGTTCTATGAACATAGTTTAAAATATTAAGAGGCTTGGATATGCAGAAGGGAGGTCATAAAAGAAAGCCCTGAGAAAGACATTCTCTGGAGGCTGAACTTGGCTCAAGACGGCTTCCTGTCATGCAAAAGAATTTTAAAAGGCTTAATAATACATATGTTAGGAAATCTACAGGGGAAAAATAAATGCTACATGCACAAGTTAAAATTCCTAAGGTCAGAGGTTTTATTTAAAGGAGGAAGAAGCATTCATACCTGGAAAGGGGCTTTCAAATTAAGAAGAGTTAAGGAGTTAAAAGATATGTGTATGAAATAAGATAAAACTTGTTTTCCATAGTACCGACCGCTATGTACGCACTTACTAAATATTTGTTATACTCATTGTTTATTTAATTATAGTGATAAAATTATATAACAAGATTTAGATATGAAATTGTAAATTATTTAATAGTATATTGAAGAACATTGATTTTAAGGAGAAAACTATATGTGTCATAAAATTTTATTTATTTTACAGAAGTATATTTTCTGAAATTACAAACCTGTATGGCTAGGTTCATTGTTCTCATTTTTTTATTATACTTTAAGTTCTAGGATACATGTGAAGAACATGCAGGTTTGTTACATAGGTATACATATGCCATGGTTGCACCCATCAACCTGTTATCTACATTATGTATTTCTCCTAATGCTATCCCTCCCCTTGCCCCCAACCTCCTGACTTTTCAAAGTAGCTAATATCATGTGCATGGCTACATGTGAGTAAAGATATCATGAGCTAGTAATCTGAATGTAATAAACAATGTGCACTGAATATATAGCCCATTAAAATAAATAAGTTCAACTTTAAAACTCACAATTGTTCACAGGTACAAGAATCAATATATTCTCTTTATTATAATATCTTTATCATAACAGGTCTCCATTTAGATTTTTCTCAGAATTCTAAATTGACTTAAAACATTTACCAATTAAATCTTATGAAACTCTTCTAAGGAAGATTATGTAGTAAATATGCTGAATGTTAAGAACTACAAAACTCTTGGCACAAACAACTCCACCAACTCAACGCACCAAGAGAGTTCACCAAGATTTAGCTGGTTTTTATTGTCCCAATACCATGTTCCTAGGATAATCTAAGCACCTCTTTAAATGCCTACCTGAGAAAGCTTAGTACCGCTAGTTAATTTTATGTTTCAACTTGACTGGGCTAGACGGTGCCCAGATATTTGGTCAAATATTCTGAATATGTCTGTGAGAGTGGTTTTGAATGAGATTAACATTTAAATCAGTAGACTCAATAGAAGAAAGCAGATTTCCCTTCCTAATGTGAGTACTAGAACTCATCCAAGCAGTTGAAGACTTGAATAGAAAACAACAACAAAAAAAACAAACCAGACCCTCCCATGAGTAAGGAGGGACTCCTCCTGACTGACTACCTTGAGCTATGACATTGACCTATTCTGCCTTCAGACAGAAACAACTGTTTTGGGGTCTCAGGCCTTCTGACATTCAGCTTGGAAGTTACACCATCAATTCTCATAGGTCTTTAGCTTGACATGTGCAGATCTTGTAACTTTCTAGCATTCATAATCATGCCAGTTGACAGCTGACTTCTTATAATGCATGTATACATATATATACACATTACAATACATTTTCTCTTGGTTCTTTTCTTCTCTTTTCTCTAGAGAATTCTGACAAATAGCTGCCAAAATAACTTACTGCTTGTTCTAGCTGACACCAATCTATAGGCCTCTGGACTCTCTTTTGTTAGAGCAGTTACTTTAGAAAACTTATAATTATAAATTGTTTTGCTGCCCTTTTAAGATGTAAATTTTCTACCACCTACACATACCTACTCAAGGACCTGGGAATCACCTCTTTGAAATTCAATAATCCAGGAAGATAGTTCTTCTGTCTCTCAGTTCCTTTGGGAAGTTAAATCCTAACAAACTCATATGGCCCAGTCACATTGACCAACCCACTTGAACACCCTCTAATACTTTCCTTTTAGCACACACCAGCATTTAAAAAGTCTCTCATCATTTGTTTTGGTGGAATCAAGCCCAATTTACACTGAAATTTTTCTCCCCTACCGCAGTAGTCCCAATGAAATCTGTCTTGCATTTTTAAAAAGGTATCTAGTGGTTATTTTGACACTTCTCAGTCACTCTATAGAACAGACATTGACCTTGGAAACGTGGTTAATAACATAAAAGGCAATGTAAACTTATTCACAATTATTTTTCAGCCTGTTGAACAAGGTCCTCACATTTTCATTTTACAATGAGTGCCATATATTATGAAGATGGTCCTGATAGTAACAGAAATGGTAATAGTATTGGTAGTACTAGGAGTGGCAGGAGCACAGGGAAAAGGAGAAGGAGTGGCAGCAAAAGCCATACAATTTATTAAGCAATTTATTCAGGACCATGCTCTGGTCTAAGTGTCCTATTGTCATCAGTTTATTCAATCTGCTAACAGTGATAAGATATTATACTAACACAAATTCTTTCTATAGTTGAAAAACTAAGGTGACAGAGGAGCTCAGTACTCCAAGTGACAGATCTGACATATGGAGATAATAGTGGAAATAGAATAAACAAAAAATAGATTAAAAAGTGGGTAGAAATAGAATTAAAAGGAAATAATAAAAGATTAGATTTAAAAAAAGGATTCCATGATAAGTATGTTTTCTTGCTTTTGTTTTATTTTTGTTTTATCTTCCTTTGATTTAGGTGATTATGTGGGTGGTAGAATAGTAATTGAGATGATCTTGAAGAATAAGATCAGTTTGGCTTTATTAAACTGAGTTTATACAAAGATGTCAAACAGATAGTTGGAAATATAAGCCAGTTGCTCAACAGAAAAGAGGATGCTAAGGAAAGAAATTAGGAAGAGGATAGCAAGATGGTATTCGAGGTCAGAGGAATATGTGAGATTGAGAAATGGGAACAGGGGCCAAAGAAAGAAACTTAAACAATGCCTCATTTAAAGATCTAGGAGAAGAAGAGTCAGAAGTGGTGACTGAAAAACGGTATTTCTTTGGGGGTTTACAATGCCATTTCAGTTCAGAGAAAAAGTTTAAGTAAGCAAGTTTTCAAGAGTTTTAAATGTTGTAGAAAGCTCAAGGAGCAACGAGGGATTAACAAGAGCAAAATATTGGAGTTAAGAATAAACACCAGTGACTATCAAGAGAGCAATTTCAGTGTAGTAAGACGCAGAAGCCAGTTTGCAAATGTTTACAAAGACAAGAGAGTGAAGGTTGTTTGTTCTTTTCAGATGTTTGAAATTGAAGAGGAAGAATAGATGAGATAGCAGAAAAAGTCGAGCTAAGCAAATGAATTTCAGGATCAGAAAGATTTTCTTACTTAAAAGATAAAGTTACAAAGACTTGAAAAGGCCAGAGATACAGAAAGTATTAATTATAGGGAACTGTTTCCCTAGTTCCCCAATAATGAAAGGCACTCCTTCCTTATTGCAATCTTCCCCCAGTTCCTCAATAAGGAAGGGCACCCCTTCTTTATTGCAATATTTTGATCCCGTTTTATTTTCAACTCTTCGGGTAGCCATGAATCTTGAGGACCTGGTGTTATTAGGTATATTGGGTTGTGACCATTTCCAACACATGATATTAGCAGTTGACTTTACCTTTCTGTATCTAATTTTCTAATGAAAATTAAAATAATAATAATAGGCTTTGCCTGGTCTGCCTCTGAGTAGCCTCACCCACTCAGGGGTCCAAAGTGGAAATGTTTGTGAAATAGATTATAAAATGTATAAGTAACATTTAAAAACCAAAATATTTATATAGACAGTTTTTGTATCAGTAACATTATTATTGATTATGTTTTGCTCCTTAGAAAAATTCCCAAGGATAGCCTTGAGAGTTCTCTTCACTGATCACCTATCAGTGTCTGCCTGAAATTTAACCCAGTGCTTCTGGCAACGTAGGAACTTTGCTGTTTTTTCTTCTGTTCTATTACGCCCACAACTTAAAACAATAAGGGTAGAAAAGAAGCAAAACCGCCTGCAAAATAGCTTTGGGTCACTTCTAATAAAAGTGACTTACTCACCATTGTTCTTTATGTACATGAACTGCACCTTTAGTTCCATTACTCAGGAATCCATTTGGATTTTCAAAGCTAGTGTGTGCTATGCTTATCATACAATAATATGTGGCATCCATTTTTCTTCCTGCTATATTCCCTTTTTACAATCTATAAGAGTTGTAAACTTGGAGGATTTTATTGGAAATTCAAGGTGGCAGAGTTATGGAAATGACTCAGAAATGATGCTTCCCTGCCGCAACAATGTTGATTTACTTGTAATGCTAAACACACTCCACTAAGTCATACACAGCTCTTGGGAGAGGGATGACTAATTAGCTCAGTGACTTATCCGCCCACATGCTCTGCTGATTCTGATACATTAAAACATTTTATTAGCCTGCAAGGTCAGAAAATCTTACTGCGTGGGTAGTATTTCTAAAAATTTAATGGCAATTGCCTGATATTAGATACTTAGCATCTGTAGATTGGAAATAAATCTTCAAAGATGAATAAAATCATATACTTATTTCTCAGAACTTTGCACATAGAGGTCTCAAGAAAGCCTGCAACGTTTAAAAGGAAATAATCATTTTCCAAATCAGATAATAAACTATTCCTATTTGGGGGTGTATTAGTCTGTTCTCATGCTGCTATAAAGAACTGCCTGAGACTGAGTAATTTATAAAAGAAAGAGGTTTAATTGACTCACATTTCAGTATGGCTGGGGAGGCCTCAGGAAACGTACAATCATGGCAGAAGGAGAAGCAGACAAATCCTTTTTCCCATGGCAGCAGCAAGGAGAAATGCCGAGCAAAAGGGGAAAAGACTCTTTTTTTTTTTTTTTTTTGAGACGGAGTTTTGCTTTTGTTACCCAGGCTGGAGTGCAATGGCGCGATATCGGCTCACCGCAACCTCCGCCTCCTGGGTTCAGGCAATTCTCCTGCCTCAGCCTCCTGAGTAGCTGGGATTACAGGCACATGCCACCGTGCCCAGCTAATTTTTTGTATTTTTAGTAGAGGCGAGGTTTCACCATGTTGACCAGGATGGTCTCGATCTCTTGACCTCGTGATCCACCCGCCTCGGCCTCCCAAAGTGCTGGGATTACAGGTGTAAGCCACCACGCCTGGCCTGGAAAAGACCCTTATAAAACCATCAGATCTCAAGAGAACTCACTATCGAGAGAACAGCATGGAGGTTATTGCCTCCGTGATTCAATTACCTCCCAGCAGGTCCCTCACATGACACATGGGACTTATGGGAACTACAATTCAAGATGCGATTTGGGTGGAAACACAGCCAAACCATATTGGTGGTAATAAATTGAGTTGTCTACTTATACTTAATCTTTAGCAGGTAGAAAACACATAACTGAAAATTTAATTTTCAACATCATTATCTGTAATCATCAGTTAAGCACAAGTATTGCATTAAATTAGACTACTGTGGTCCATTTGAGCTGAGAGAATTAAATACATCTTTTGATTTCCTAGCATTGGCTAAATCCTACAGTCAGTGTACTATATTCTTTGCATATAAAAGATGGCAATATGTATTTATAAGCAGATAATTGCCTTCTCTGCTAATCACTTACAATACTTCGCACATACTTGATTAGCTTTTTTTTTTAAACAACAAATGATAGTGAAGCAAAAATTCTGTGGGAAAGAGGGAAAAAAGTAGAAATCAAAATAAAGTCATAGGGCAAAGAAACAGTTGAGTGAATTATTTTGTACGCAGCAATAATAAATAAATTTGAAGCAGAAAACATTTAAGGACTACATTTTGTAATCCTTCAATGACTATTATGTCCTAAACGACATATATTACAAAAGCATGCAATTAGCTTTTTTAAAAAATTGGGATGCAAGTCATCATTTTCCATTTAATTTTTATATTCTAAAGATTATGTTAAAACAATATATAAAATATTTGAACATGAGAAAAATACAGAAACAGACTCCATGAGTTATTAATTGCTTTTAAAAGTTATAAGATTGTGATAATTCTGCAAATAAATTCAGTTAATTCCCCAAATACTTGGTCATTAGACCTTTTCCTATGGCCAATAATCACACTTTTTCTTCCTTTTCTAATGTTTTCTCATTCTTATACCTTGCATTCATAGAAAAATGAAACGGACAATATTATGTGCATACATATTCTCTTCGTGCAATTTAGACAACAAATTATGGGTTACAAGCTGTGGAGCACTAGGAAGACTGCAGGTGATGGGAATGTCATAAAACTGAATTCAAATGTAGGTTCTGCTAGAAAACTAGCTATGTAACTTTGGGGACACATCATACTCTAGGTCAGCCTCAAATTATCAAGCTTTTAAATAATGAGATTCAGGTAACTGATCACTCAGATTCTACCTACCTCAAAAACTCCACCTTCTGTGTCCACTGACATGCAGAATTTCAGCACTTTCACAAACAAAATGTGGATACGTCAGTTTTAGAGATGTATGTGTGGTAATGAAACATACATCTAAATACATCTGACATAAAATGATAAAATAAATATTAATTCATGACTAAAAACATATTTAAGTATTCTTAATTAAGGAGTCTTTTAACTTAAAACTTTATTTCTTTGTTAAAAGCAAGTCTCCCTTCTTCTTTAGAGAGGTGTTTTACCTACCCAGTCATGTGGTGATTAGAAAGAACTATACTTTTGTGAAAATGTGTGTTGAAATACAGAAATTCTGGTCCACTTAAGTAAGATTATATTTATACTATCTCCCTGTTAAGCCCCAGAATTTTTCTGAACTCAATCTTTTCGTATGCACTTTATTTATCGAGGTAAGGTTGTATAGCTCATAGACTGTTAGTATCCATTATATTTTCTTAAACTTAGCTGAATTACTTGGTGCCTCAATAAGAAGGCACTTTTTTTCACACATATGAAAGAGGGGGAAACCTTTCATTGAGCTAGGTTTATTAACACTGAAAAAGTCATCTAACTACACAATCATAAAGTGAGTGAACACAACATTAAATATATTAAAACAGGTATTACTCATAACAATATTTTTTTATATTAGTATTATAGTGAATTAGAAACTGAAGTTGCAAATTATTATATGAGCAAGAAAAAAAGTCCCTTTCTACATGAATAATCTGGAGAATATATGCATTGAGATGAGATGGGGGTAGCCAAGCCTGATGTCAGCCATATCTCCGACATCAGCCATGTGTGCATGCTCTCAAAGCACACTTCTCAGGCGTTGATTTGTGGGAAGAGCCATGATGTTTTCACCAAAAGGGAAAAAAAGAAAAGGCTCAGGATCCTTGAGCTTTTATCTAAAGACAAAGAATTAGCAGAAAAGTTGTTATAAAGATTAACCTCTTGTTTTGTCCCTGTCCATCCTCAGAAGCTCACCTGAAATTCACTTATTTTAAAGAAACACAAAATTTGTCTTTGTCAATATTACTAAAACATGCATTTTAAAATGTGTAATAGATGAAGAGGGAAATAATACTAAACTGCTCATTTCAGATCAATTACTTTTAGATCATTTTGAACAGCATATACAAATGTGTAAGAAAACAGTGCGTTGGAGAATATATGTGACTTTTTTTTTGTTTTTGAGACTGAGTCTCACTCTTGCTCAGGCTGGAGTGCAGTGGTACTACCTTGGCTCACTGCAACCTCCACCTCCAAGGTTCAAGAGGTTCTCATGCCTCAACCATCCAAGTAGCTGGTGTTACAAGGTGCCCGCCACCATTCCTGGCTAATTTTTGTATTTATAGTAGGGACAAGGTTTCAACATGTTGGCCAGGCTGGTCTGGAACTCCTGACCTCAAGTGATCTGCTCGCCTGGGCCTTCCAAAGTGCTGGGATTACAAGAGTGAGCCACCATGCCAGGTCCTCCCTGGGATCTTCTTAAATTGGTTAGAAGCAAATTAGAGTTTCTGGATTTCTATCAACTGGCAGTTACAAGTGGAGACGGAGATGGTTTCCTATTATCAATAATGAGACTTTCCTCACATCCAAGCTATTTTGAACTGGTGAAGCATAGGTTGTACTTGCAAGGAAAAAAATAGAGAAGATATGACCTATATATCCAAGTTTATTATCTCTAGGAAAGACCTGAAAAGTTGGATATGAAATGAATTTGTATTGTTTTTTCAAACACCTGTTGTTAAGCCCTTCTATTTCCAATTTGAAAAATGGTGAGATTACTCTCATGGAATATTAAATGCTTTTAGAGAAGGAATATTTCTGTTCTCTTTGCAGAATATGTAGCTTAACTGCTTCAGTTTCTCGAGCTACAAAATGAGACATGCAGTGATCAAACATTTAATACTAATGCAGTTTTTTTACTACAGCCTGTATATGTTCGGTTCATAAGGCTGTAAAGGAGAAATATGGTATAAACAAAGAAGTAGATAAGTCACATTACTCTGTAACTCTTTTGCCTATTCAATTCTCAGTTCCGAATTTAAGTCTTCCTCAATAATAGGAACCATGAATGTAACTGAATTTAGGCCACAAAAATTAGTGCTGCATTAAATACTTAATCAAAAAAATTATTATCATCCTGCAGATGGTTAATAATGTAAAAGTCCAAAACTGAAAACAAGGTAGGAATCAATATTTCCAAGGCCTATATCTCCTTTCTGGTACTTACCCACACCTTGTTGCAATTCCCAGCCAAATTTATAGAGATGTGAACTGAAGAAGATTACTACATTCTACTACATGATACTGTAATATCTATCTAAAACTTTTCCACTCCTGCAAATATTCAGTCTTATACCCATATATATTTAGAAATGACAAATAGAAAACAGTAGTTACTCTCAAATGCAAAACTGCAAACAATTTGAAGAATGGTCTAAAAGAATTCTGGGCATAATATTTGTTAATTCACATATTCATTCACTCAGTAATTTAATTATTTAATTAATTAATTAGTTGCAATTAATTAATTATACCTTAATTGAGTTGAGGGTTGAATAGGCAACTGAGGGTTGAATAGGCAAAAGGGTTGAGCTATGTGATGTGTTTGGCACAGCATCATGGTTACAAACATGATATATGTATAATGTAAGTGGATAACTATCAGACTTAAGGAGCTCAGAGTCTAGTCTGATAGTTATCTACTTACATTATATATATATCACTTACATTATATATATATCATGTTTGATATATATATAATGTTTGATATATATAATATATAGTTATCCACTTATATATATATCATGTTTGATATTATATATATATCATGTTTATTATATATCAAACATGATATATATATAATGTAAGTGGAGAAGTATCAGACTAGACTCTGAGCTCCTAAGGACCCCTGTGCCCTTCCACTGCTTACCTCTCTTAAGGAGCTCAGAGTCTAGTCTGATACTTACCCACTTACATTAAAAAGTACACTAATAGTGATAAGAAAGTAGAAGAAAAAAAAAGGGATGTTGCTCTGGGGTAGAAAAGAAAGTTTGCAGGTTCCCAGTGCCCAGTGACTTATGTTTTGTTCAACCACCTAGTGTAAGTGCCATCCATTCTACTCAGTATTTAAAGAATAAATATATTCAGTACAATGCCAGTTTGCTATTTATGCGGGTTTTGCCACCTGTTGAGCTCCTTTATGGAAACCTGGCCCCACAGGAAGCTTCAAGGATAACTTCTGCCTACACTAGGCAGGCCTGTGGAAATTAAACTAGATATTCAACTGTTTATGACCAGGACAAAACTATCAAAAGAGTAGCAACCAAACTCCTATTTCTATTTTCAAATCTCACTTGAATGCATGTAATGTAATTGATGAAACCAAATTTGCATTCAGAATCTGCACTGCTAATATAGATGATTATAGTTTTCCAGCATCTGCAGTCAAAGGAGAATGGAATGGCCATCTTACATAGCAATTTCCCAGCTACCATTCCAGAAAACAGATCCTAAAACAAAATGCCATGGGAGAGTCAGAACTTTCAACTCTTCCTTCTTCACACATAAAATACCTCTCATGTTTTTTCAACAGCTGGCCAAATTCTGTTCTTGTCTCTCACACATCCCTACCAACAGCCTTCCTCTGCAGGAGTACTGTATATTGGGGGCAGGGCTTGGGATGTGCAATCAGGGAGAAAATGGACTTGATCTCCTGTTGGTGGTGTTTTTCACTTTCTTTTAAACTTTTTGTTTTCAGTTTGAAAAACTGAGAAACTTAAAACTCCTATTACTCACCTTTTTCTTTCCTGCCCCATTGTTTAATGTGTTTAGTGTGGTCTCCATGAGTGAGAAATTGTCACCAATCCAGTTATGTGGGGAGATGTCCTTTTCCATTTTTGAATGGCCCCCTTGTCATTCTTCCATTAAAAGTGCTCTCAAAGTGCAATGTTGTGACCACAAAGGAAGATCCAGTTCAGCTTTGAGCCAGGAAAGCTGAAGAATGTTGACAGAGTGGGCTCATGGGAAGGGAGGGCACTTTAAATCAAAGGTGTTTAATAACAAGTGGCTAAATACACAGGTAATAAAATCTGGGTTCATAATATAAGGAGGGACTAAGAATTTTTTTTGTTTCAGTATTCGGTATATGTCAACTTGCATAGTTATTCCTCAGCTCTCAATATAATACTTAGTGTCTGATTAGCACTTAATAAATGTAAGTTAAAAAATAGTGACTTTGAATGATCATCAAAAACAGAACATATTTGTTCTATTTGTGAGTGAAGTATAAATGTGATCTTGCCTTTGGGATTTAAGAATAGAATAAACTCATTATGGAGTGTTATAACTAAGTCTCTCTATGACTCTGATTGTCTGCCACCTTGAACTTCAGATGTGCAGTAATCACTCATTCAGATGGAATAATTATCCCTAAATAAACAAAAACACAAAAATGAAATAAATAAAAGACAAAAATCTACAACAAATTTAATTACTTTCTGAGAAGGAAAAAATTACCGAGAGTTGGCAGTAACTGACATTTTAACGTTGTTGATCTTACTATTATTTACAAGAATCTACAATGTATAAAAAACGTTAACTTTTAAGAAAGGACTGAAATATATTAATTTATATTCAGCAATCTGTAGCAATAAATGAATGAGATAAATTAACAGATGAAAATTAATCAAAAGAATACAATTCTCTAAAAAATTGAAAAATATCAATTACTTTAAAATCAGAATGAACAAAATACTGGAAAGAACACTGCAAAAAATGCTCTATCAGCCTGTCTTAAATTAATCTAACTATTTGATTCCCTTTTATTTTTCCCTTGGCTCAGTCATAAGTAGATGTTATCTTTGCCTGTGGTGGGTATTATTGACATCACTTTCTACAGTAAAAATTTTTTTTTTTCTTAATGAGCATAAACAACCCACTCTAATACGATTTTTCAAATTTTCTTTAGAAATAATCAGAAAATCAGAAGCAGAAGTCAAATGTTACTAACAGAAAATGTAAAGGAAAAATGTCAGTACATTTTATAAGGAATTTTATAAATAAACTGAGCATCAAATGAAAACATTAATGAATCTGAGGATACCATTCTAATAGGAATAGACAACATATCTGGCTCCGAAACACCAACATAAAATATATTTTTCCTTATACTATTTCATAGTTTTCCTACAAAAGATAAACTCAAAGTGAGTTAAATTTAAAAACCTGAATTTCGTTGTGTTCTTAAATTCTCTGATGAAAAGATTTTATATCAACGCAATGAGTTGATAGTATTTTCTTTAAAGTTTTCAACTTGTCAAAAGTGCATTCTTTCCTTGCCTTAAATGAATTAGTTCACCCAATTTATAAAAACTTAGTATTTTATACTTTTAGCCCCCTATGTACACTGTTCTGGAGTGTACTATGTATGGATATCCAGGAGTCTATGAAATTCTGAAGTTAGTTGGAATTATTAACATGTATTTGTGTATGTACATATTTTAAAAGAAAAGATAAGTCTCATTGGTTATTAAATATATCTGTATCAGTCAAGGCTCTCAAAAAACTAGGGTGTGTGTGTGTGTGTAAGTGTGTGCACATGTACAAAAAGATTTATTATGAGAGATTGGCTCCCATAATTATGGAATCTGAAAAGTCCCACAAGCTGCATCTGGAAAGCCAGTAGTGTAATTCCAATCCAAGTTCAAAGGCCTGAAAACAAGAGACCTAATGGTCCTAGTCCAGGGGCAGAAGACTGATGCAACTTAAGCAGACAGGCAGCAAGAAAAAAAATCAACCTTCCTCTGCCTTTTGCTCTTTTCATCCCTCATCAGATTGGATGATGCCCATCCATGCTGGGTAGGACAATCTTTTCTACCTAATTAAATACTAATCTCTTCTGAAAACATGCTCACAGACACACTAAAATAATGCTTACCCAGCTAACTGGGCACCCCTTAGCCCTGTCAAGTTAACACATAAAATTAACCATAACAATGTTTATAACGTGAAAAACATTATTGAAAATTTATTCAACTATACTTAGTTCTCTGAAGACTGAGTCACTTGATCTATTTTCTTTTAATCAAAAAAATCTGGTATATTTCTATATTCTTTCTGATATGATTCCATTTATATATTCGTTGCCAGAATTTTAGTTTTGCCTTTAGTCATTTTCTCTTCTAATTATGCACAAACTTCCTTACAATTTCAGCTGTCATTTAGGTTTTAGCTACCATTTTCCTAGGGATAAATCCTCTCTCTTTTTATCAATCTATGGCCTCTTTCATGAGCCAAAAAAGAAAGGCATAAGAGGTCTGTGTTCCTAAAGAACAATCTGGAAGTGAGCCATAAACACACTCATTGGAAAATGTAAGTGAGAATAAGTTTCTACTGCATTAGGATATATTTGTTTAAGGTGTTGTAGCATCAGTTATCTCAACTAATATTAGTAGGTAGTCAATAAAGCATTTTGAAATGAATGTTTATAATGTCCTACAGATTATATAGCTGTGCAAGTGTAAAGACAGGAAAAAGGAAAGGATTCTCTTTTGCATTTCTCAAAATCCCGTAGTAGAGTATGACTCAGGATTCACTATATGTTACATCATTCAAATGTAGAAGAAAATAATTATAGTATATTCATTTGAAACATATTCCAAAATTTGCATCTGTATAAAATTTGTCTATTTTAATAGTTTTTCCATTTTAGCACTAAATCAGAGTACTGTTTCATTCAAGAAAGAAATACAAAAATGCAAATAAAGAGACTACAGAAAATGTGGACAACTAATTTAGACATTGATAGCATTTAGATGAAGGCCTAGTTAAAACAATCCAAAAAACAGGCTAAGCTATTTGAGTAACCAAAATATGTACCTTGCTTCTTCATATAAATCTGTGTAAATATCTTGGGATTGTTTATTTACCCAAATTACATGTCAATTTTTTATTGCATTTTGTAAAATTGAATTCGTGGGAAAAGAAAATTTAACCAAAAAGTTTTTCCTTCAGCACTCTATCTTTTCCATAATGCATTAGAAATCTGTGAGATGAGATTTTTAAAAAATACGTGAGGTGATGATGAATGTGGCGATCTGTGCAGAATTGAGTTTTTTGTAGACATATTCATTGGGTCTTTTTAAATATAGTGCAACATATGGTCAGAGTACAATAATTACTCATATTTGTTGATCTTATATCTGCAGAAGGTCAAAGTCTGTTGTCTACTTTCTCTTTAATAGACAAAGTGTGGCTCAGGGACCAACTGCATCAACATTACCTGGAGCTTATTAAAAATACAGAATCTCAATTTCCACCTCAGTTGATTTGTATACATGCTAATATTTGAGAAACACTGCTTGAGGTGACAAAAAGAAAAACAAAATGGATTGATGAGAGTTCTAAAGAAATTCTACTATTACAAAAGAATGATTTCTACAGGTTAAATAAACATTTCTTTAAATTGGAATTTGTGTGAATAACACAATTAATTATTTACCCCATTAGCCTTTGAGAATTAGCATTAAGTCTCAAGAAAAATAGGGAGGATTTTATCATATGGGCTTTATATCAGTTAAGATGATTCCAGCTAAAAGGAATAACAAAACACACACACACACACACACACACACACACACACACACACACACACACCTGTGGTATTTTAGCTAATAATACAACCCTGAGAGCACAGATTAAGGCAGGCCTTTGAGATGACTTAATCCAACAGCTCTGGCTTCCTTTCGCTGGAAGTCTTCTTGGCTTTTATCCTCCTCCTGGTGTAACTTCATCTAAAAGCTAGTAAGAAACAGCGGAAAAAGTCAGTTCTTGTGCATGGCAAAATCAGGTCTGGAAGAATCAAGACGGTCTTTCCCTGTGGCAAACAATTAAGAATGGAAAAGTCTTTCCCCAGAACTTTGCAACAAGTTTCTTCTTGTATTTTATTGTTTGATTAGGATAATATGCTCCTTCCCAAATCAACTTCTGCCAGCTCGGCAATGATTCATTTGGCTTAGACAAGAGTTCCTGAAAAAAATGATTGTCAGGGGGAATGAAAGTATCTTTATTGGCCCATTTGCTTGGAAAAACCCCTCCGCCTCCATCTCAGGTTTCTACTTAATAAGGAAGGAGAGGCATTAATGCTGAGATTATATTTATCAAAGTCTGTATTTCTTTTATTAGATTTTTCATAATTGTGTCTTTCTCCTCTCATTTTGTTCATCTAGTCACCTTGCCACATGGCTTTTTGACACTTCTGCTCATAAAACTGATGGCTTAAACCTCATGACACTTGTCCTCAATTTCCTCACTGTTCCCATTATGTCCAAGGCTCTACCCCTAGCTCTTTGGAGGAATGAATCTATTTTGGTTCTCATTCGTTTTGTTGTTTCTCTCAGCGTAATTACTAACACAAGAGAGTCTGCTGAGGTCATCAATGTAAGATAATCTGCATGCCCAGAAATACCTATCATCTGCATTTCCCACTGAAGAAGAATATTCTGATAGAGTGGAATCAGCTGTTAAATAAAGCTGAGACCAATACTTAACATACCAGGTGAAGCAAAAAGGGTTCTATTGCATTTTGGATGACACAGTTATATGTGCTCCCTCCAGTTATTGAAAAATACTTTACACTGAATAATGCCAAAACAACCTAATAATCATATCTTCTTTTTCAGGTATAAATCTATGTCACACAGAAGACAAAGAATGTAATTCAAGTACAGCTCCAGATTTTTCTGAAATCTCCCACAAATTCTAGACTCAAGAAAGCAAGTTTGTTGTAACAAGACTGCTGCGGAGGCAAGTTTGTTGTTGTTATCTTCCTCTCTGTCTGTAAACTGGACGTTTTCTTTGCTTGCTTAAGCATATGGCCTATAGTAGGCCTTCAAAATACATTTGTTTAGTAGAAGCATTCTGATCTTGAGAAACACGGCTGACAGCTCCATGTATTTTTTAAATGATCTGTGAATTTTGCCTTAAAAATAATGATTATTACCACATTCTCTCAACTATGATCAGAAGCCAGTAACAACTCAGTAAAGAATTTTTATGGTATATGTCTATCTTCTTGGCACCAGAATTATTTTTATTCTTTTATTTTATGGCTTAGAATTAATCATAAGATTGATGAACAAAGCTTAAAAAATAAGTGAAGATATTAATTATAAAATAGTTTGAGCAAGTCAATTTTCACTGAAATTTGCCTGATATGAATAAATAGTAACAGCTTGTAAGTGAAGAATATATATCATATATGTATCCTTCGTATTTAATGTATGTAAATAAAATGTCTAATAAATTACTGATAGCCACAGTGCTTCAAAATATCAGGAAATTGTTTCCTGTTTGAGATTTGATCATTCCTCCATCTCTCCAGATATGATTAGCTTTTCACTGCTCAGTCCATGTGGTTCCTCTGGAAAGTTTTCCCACTATACAAGTTCATAGTCTTATGTGGGTGGATATTTCCATAGACCTTAGTGACTAGATATTTGTCTCTACTGGTTTTAAGGAATTTAAATTGTATTTGCAAAAGAAGATTGTGTAAAAGCAATCTTGTTCAGGAGCATTGTGAAATCAGCATACTTTATATTCCACACAGGTGGGAACATAGAAGAAGTACTTAATGAAAACTAGTTGATTTTTCAAAACTAACCAAAATGTTCATTTTCACTCCTTTATCTCTAAACTAAATGTTACATTTATTAATATAGTAAAAATTGTTAGGATTTAAAATGATCTGTTCCACCTTATAACCACTTTCATATTTCTAACCTTAACCCTCTGATGATAACTACATGATATAATGATGACGAATCTTCTCTAGCTCTCTCATGTTGTATGATTATTATTCTTCCTTTAGTATCCAATCCACTAGTAGTGACAGCAATAATTTGATAAACATATCTAAGTACTATATACTTTTTTCCAATGCTATTTTGTGAAAACGCCTCCAACATTTGCCAAGCCAAGAGTAAACCTGTTAAAGATACTTAAGTACATTATATTTTAAAATATAAAAAATATAAATAGAGTTCCACTATGGCACAGCTCATTACTACATGCAGATCACATAGCAAAAAACATCCCTTGAAATATCAAAATCACAGAAAATAAAATTATGAAAGGCAAGACATACACAGCAAATAGCGCTATCCCTTAAAAAGCAGTATAAAGGGTTAAGTATGAGGTAGAACTAAAACTACCAATATTTTGTTCTTTAAAGCCCTGATCTAAAAGCCATTAGTAATGATACATTTAAAAATGTGGTGTTTATCTAAGACTGGGAAATGTTTAACCTAAATTTTTCTACTGTGGATTCACTTAGTATATTCCTTTCTGAGATGTACACAGCAAGGAAACTGTCTTAAATATGTTTAAAATTTTGGAATAAAACTTTCTAATTTATTCAACCACAAAGGAATATTTTCATGGAAATCCTATTAACTAGTAGAGATGTTTTGAGGAACATTGACTGGGGAAATGCTGAGGTAAGCAAAAGGGATTTGTATAGAAAACCAAGAGAGTTAAAATCTGCTCATAGCTAGGTAGCTCCAGGGCTTAGGAATTCACACAATTATAAAAGGACTTACCATGCACATTTAGTTCCAATTAAAATAGAATCATAAATGCATTTCATCTAAGAATAAAAAATATCATGCTGATATTTCTGTTTGTATATATTCAGTTTCAATAATAGGAAACCCATTTCAATGCTTATCCTGAGTCTTGAGCCATGATCACAATGGTTTTACCAAACTAGGATACATTCTTTTTTCTTTTCTCTACTTTGTCTTCTGCTATGTAGATTCCTCTCACAGTCTCAAAACGCTTTCTGCAGCTATTAAGATGCATAAATTCCTCTTTCATATTCTGCGAATATGACAGAGTATCTTTATTTCAAAATAGTAAATTGTGAGGTTTATATGTCCAATTAGATTAAGTCGTATGCCCTCCATAAGATAATCACACTGGCCAGAGAATGAAAAGCACTGGTAGGTGTATCCTCAGTCATGTGTTCTACTCCTGAGAACTGGAATGCAATTAGCTTCCTCCATGTTATGAGGACCTTTTAATGGCAAATGAGATTTTGATGAATGGGAAAAACCATGATATGGATACATAGGTGAGAAAAAACTATCCTCTTTACTAGAGAATAATGCAACCTGGATTAAAATTTATAAATTTATAAACTCATAAACCTATACACATAAATTTGTTTATGAATTTATAAAATTGTAAAAGCTTAAAGAGAAGGGTAATAAATAGAAACTACCAAGTGAGCCTAACTTAGTTGCTAAAAACATGTACATGAAAACTAGACATTGCTATTAGAAATATCGTTTTTTAAAAATGTCCTTTTTTGTAAGTTAATCAAATCACTCTCATAAAAAAAACTAATTTGTGTTTTCTGGAAGATATCATAATGCCTATAGAAATGGAATAATTACTGATTTTTATCTGAAATTTAATTCAGGACACAATTTCAGACAGTAAATAACACAACAACCAAATGATATGAGTGATCGTCTACTATTTTTTCACATGCTTAAGAAAGCACACCTGATCTTTCCAATGAAATGTTAGTACTTTTTCTCAAACTTTGGGCAGCCACTTTTTAACTGTACATTAGTTATCAGTATTATATTAAATAAAGAGAAATGCAAGTTTCTGAATTGAGAAATGTCAACATCTACCAGAGATTGAATTTTAATAAGAGAAATTTTGCTAACGTTAATTCAACTAACAAAACACAGTATTTATATATTGATTGACACTATATAGAAAATAAAGAATTTTGAAAGAGATATCTCTTGTTTCAAAAAATGAAAATAATGAACAGTACTTATTTATACAGTTTGTAATTCTTATATGAAGAGATCAATAGTATGAGTTCTAGGAAATTGCAAGCGTTTCTGATAATAAATATCTTTAAAATCTGCATTAAAGAACCCCCTACTTCTTTTCTTACTAGCAAGGTACAAGCCTAGAGATAGTTCCTGATGGGGTAGGAAAGACTGGCTTAGCCACTCAGTCTTTGACAGGGACAGTTTGATATGGTGCCAATTTTAAGTAAAGAGCTATACACATTTGGCAGTTAGCAACACCCCCTCCAACTTCTTTCAATCACAATGCAGCTTTATGTCCTTCTTAATTAGAAATTCTCAAAATAACTACTACTTTGAAAATTATTATAGCACAATGCACTTTTTAAAATTTTTTTGTTTCTTATCAGCTGGAATCCAAAGAATCCTGAAAAAGTCTCTGTTTTGAATGTTTCAGTCCAATTTATTTTCTGATCTCTGTATGACTCAACTCTGGGCCGTGCCAGTCTGAGACTCAGTCAAATGCTGGAAAAGCTTCTTCTGGACTAAAGCACTTCAATGACATCTGTAAAAGAGAACTACATTAGGAGACCTTTATGTTCTGTAAACTGCAATGAAAGCAGAATTATTTTCAACTTACTGTATCTACTTTGATGGTGGGTTGGAGTGTCACATACCATATTTAACCTAACATAGCAATTTGTATTCGGCACTGTGCTAAGTGTACTAGGGTCAGAGAATAAATGAAAATACTATTTTCAAGGAGTTTGCACCCTGGGGTGACCATGCTACAAAGTGAAAATATGACAAACAATAAAAATAGTAAAAATGCTCAACTGTACAGTTTGGGAGAGCTACAGGCATACTAGACTACAAGAGTCACAAAAAGGTTCATAAGAAAAAAACTGACTACTTATATCATTAGGCACAATTGCAGCATAATTTCACTGCTATTGGCTTTCCTTGCCCCCACTCCACTATCTCATCTTTATTTTGCATTGTCTACATAATTTAACAAAGTGTCAGACACATAGGAGATGCTCTATGAGTGATTAAAGCATGGATAGTGAGTAGGAGCACCTGATAAATGTGTCTATTTGAGGGTTAAACATTTTTCGACCAATAAAATAATTATGTATTTTCTCATATCTCCAGTAATCAATGAGATATAATCGTAATTATGACTGTGTTCTCATTCCGTGATCTAACAATGTTTGTGATATATTCTACCAATCCCCGTCCAAACTCAGATGCAATTTTAGTAATAAACACTATAAGCACCAATGATTAATTAGGAAGATGAAAGAAACATTATCTCTTCAGAAAAATTCCATCTAATTTCTGATAGAAATTCAGTCTTAAAAATGTTATTTCTCTTTATGGAACTATTTCTCTACTTGGAAGATTCTGATCATCATTAACAAGCAGGCTCTGTGTCAGTTTGTTATGATGAAAACAGGCTAAGGATACATTTTTTTTTCTTTTTTACAGAACAGGGAGAGGCATGCTTTCCTTGTTACTGTGATAGAAATGTGTCTGGTATTCCTGTTTGTGTACTAACCTTAACATATTTCAATGTTACTCAGAATTGGGTGATCCTTCAACACTGTGCAATAAGCCCCTTCTGTTTGTGCATATGAGCATGTTAAAGAAATGACTAATATAAATCAATGGAGAATGAATTAAACAATAACATAGAAGGTAAGTTAGTCATTTAAATTCCCTAGAATAGTTCCCAGTGAATTGTCCATCATTCACTGTTCATTGCAGTTTCAGTGAAATATTACAGTAAGCATCTCCTTTTCAAAGAATATCAATTTTCCTTTACAAACATATTTTATTTTAAAAAGAGCAATAGTTTGTGATATATGAATAATAAAAATACCACTATCATCTCCACTTTTCCTTCTGTTTTTCTTCTACATATGAATATGAGAATCATTTGCATGAAAATAAGAGGAGACTAAAATTATTTTGCATCATAATTTTCTAAGAGCACTATTTGGTTTTCAGATTTAGATTTAATAGCAATAAGCAGGGACTGTATGTAAAAACAAGTACTTAATTTTCTACACCTCTTGTCTTAGTATATTCCTGCTGCTGTAACAAAATACCTTAAACTGATTAGTTTATAAACAGTATAGATTTATTGCTCACAACTATGAAGTCTGGGAAATCCAAGATTAAGGTGCTTACAGGTTCAGTGACTGATGAGGGTGAGTTGTCTGTTTTCAGATGGTGCTTTGGACACTGTGTCCTGCAGAGGAGAGGAATGCTGTGTCCTCACATGTCAGAAGGGAAAATAGCCTACCTAGTTTTCTACAGTTCTTTTATAAGGCTACTCATTTGATTCATAAAAGCTCCATACTCATGACTTAATCACTTCCTAAAGTCCTCACCTCTTAAGACTTTCATGTTGGCAATTAAGTTTCAACACGGGAATTTTGAGAGGCATGTTCAGATCACAGCATCTCTTTAGCATACAGCTATATTCTCAAACTTGGTTGCTTCATGTTAGCAAGATTTCAAAACTTTGCTTGTTTAATTGATGTTTGAAATACTTATTTTGCAGGTTCATTAAGAAAAAATACAGATTTTAGCTCTTCCTTCTAAACAGAGTTTTCAAGGTTGCACGTATATCAAAATTATTCAGTTTGAGAAGGAAATTTCCGATTAGGGGTTCTGCACCAGTTTCGCTCTTATGTCACCTTTTCTGATATTTCTAGGAATTAAGTTTCATTGCTTGACAGTACTAAACAAAAGTGACATAAATATTGGAAATGAGAAGGTCACAGTTTGTAATGCACTCTTCCATACAGTGTTAGACTTGGTTCCTTTCATTATTGGTATAGTTTTTCCTACATATAATCTTCAGAGCGCCAACCAGTTGAATTTTCAACTTTTGCTGATATTTTTTAGAAGACGAATTGTGTGGAGATTTTTTTCTTATACTAGAAGGCCTAGGAGTTTATTTTCTTTATAATATTTTTTAAAACTTTTTTATGTTGTTGTTACAGATTGGGTAGAGGCATTCCATTGAGTAGTTAAAAGTTTAGCAAAAGTTAGCCATCAATGACAAAGTTTCTTGTAGTTTTTTTATTCTATTCCGTCTATCGTTCACCAGGAAATAGCTTTGTAAGTTTTCAACCCAGCTATTAAAATGGAAATTCACAAAGTTTCTAGGACAAGCAACAATAACTAATATTCACATATATATGTGTGTGTGTGTATGTGTGAAGCTTACAAATACTTTCATAATCTGTATTTGATACAAAAATGTAATTACCACAGAAATTTTACTGCAATAGATATTATTACTATCCCCATTTTACATACAAGCATGCTGTAACTCAAAGGAAAACCTGGCCAAGTCCACAAAAATGATACATGAAAGAGCTGGGAATGAATCCAAAGCTTTTATATTCCAAGTTTTCAACACTTTCCGCTGCAACCCATAGGCCTTTCAAGAAGTCAACTTATCCTTGTGAAATGACTTTCCTACAATGTATTAATCTTGAGTTGGTAGTTCAGCACTTTTCAGCACTGTTAATATCAGTGAGTATGTGCTAAATTTTATCCACAGTCTGTAACATACACACACGCACACACACACACACACACAATTGTTAATAAATTAAGGACCCTTTAAATTCAGTTACAACTACAAAAACACTTGTTTTAAGAGTAGGAGTCTTGGTTACAGAACAAGAGAGCCCTCAATCATTAAGATACTGAATGTCATGTTTTACTATGTAACACTTTCATTTCAAAACATTCCTGGTCATAACCCAATAAAACTCAGGGCATCTTCCTCTGAATTATTCAGTCTTTACTGATATTTTTTGCTCTGAATTAGAGCATAAAGCATAATTTAGCAACTAATTAGATGTGTCTTCTGTTTCTTATGTTTCATAAGTTTTTCATCTTTCTGGCTAGATTATAAGTACCTTGAAAGAAAAGATCTCCACAAACTCTATTTTTTTCTAATTCTAAAGATTATTTAGCATAAGTCATGGTGCATATTAGTATCTCAGTAAATATGTATAATTTATCATATCACAAAATAAAGTATTTTAATGATCTTTTGTCAGTTATAAACATATAATAAAGTATGGCCTTAAGTCACTCTTCTCGATGGCTAATTATCTGTAATTTAATCTATAGCCAATCATATTCTCTAGACATACATGCTCCATCCCACCATAAAACATCTTCTACCAAAAATCTACTAACATGGAACTGTAACTTAATATAAACTAGTTTATTTTACTTACATGAGAAATCAATCTAATAACGAAAATCCATTCCTGATATATCTTAGACATGTTGTGTAGCATATAGGAGCTACAGTTTCATTTGAAATTTTGAAAGTGGCTACATTCAAAGGGAATAATGCTGAGAAAGGAGCCTGCTTTTCCTTCATTGTCGAATCCTCAACTGAATCAATTAGGATATTTTTGTTGCAAGTGATAGAATGCACAATTAAAAATGCCTTAAAAATATTGATTTGTCTGTATTTCTAAAACATCCAGAAGTAGAGCTACTTTCATGTGTGGTTTGCTAAGGGCTTCTACTCCATTTCCTACAACTCACTCTGCTCTACTCTAAGAAGAGAATTTATCCTCAGGCAGACTTTGGTCATGAAAGCAAAGTTGTTGTACATTTTCAGGAATAACAAACATACAACATAATATTCTCCCCACCAAATAGAATGAAATTTGGACAGATAATACAATTTTCAAATGATAGCCGTGCTTAAGGAAACACCACTGCCTTGGGAAAATGAGATTCTTCTGATTTGTGGGTACAAATTAAAAATCTCCCAAACTGAGGATCAAATCAATTCCAACCACAATTCAGAAGTATGAATGTTGTAGAAAAAACTCACAATGACTTATACAAAAATAAAAAAAACTGATCATTTCCATAAATATATCATTTCACATAGGTTAATTAATAATAACCTCAATAAATGAAGATATTGTGAATAACAAAGAATACTCTCAGGCATAATTATTTGTTTTCTTTTTATTTTATTTTGGAATTGGGACTACACGTGCAGATTTGATACATGGGTGTAATGCGTGACTTTGAGTTTTGGGGTATGAATGATTCCATCACCATGGTAATGAGCATAAAACCTTTGCCCCTTTCTTGGAGTTCCCAATGCCTATTGTTGCCATCTTTATGTCTATGGGTGCCCAGTGTTTTGCTCTCACTTATAATCGAAACCATACAATATTAGGTTTTCTGTTTCTGCATTAATTTGCTTAGGATAATGGCCTCCAGCTGTATCCATGCTGCTGCAAAGATATGATTTATTTCATTTTTATGGCTGTATAGTATTTCATGATGTGTATGTTCCACTTTTTCTTTATCCAATCAACCATTTATAGGTGCCTGAGCTGATTCCTCTGATAAGCATGTGAGTGCAGCTGCCTTTTTAGTAGAATGATTTATTTCTCATTGGGTATATACCCAGTAATGGGATCACTGGGTCCAATGGTAATTCTATATTTAGGTTTTGATAAATATCCAAACTGCTTTCCACAGTGGCTGAATTAATTTGCATTCCTACAAACAGTGAATAAGTGTTCCCTTTTCTCCTCAACTTCACTAATATCTATTATTTCTTGATTTTTTGATAATAGCCATTTCAACTGGTATAAGATGGTATCTCATTGTGGTTTTGATTTGAATTTCTGATGACTAGTGATGTTGAACATTTTTACATACATTTGTTGGCCACTTGTATGTCTTATTTTGAGAAATGTCTGTTTATTTCCTTTGCCTATTCTTAAATGGGATTCTTTGTATTTTGCTTGATGATTTATGTCTGTAGATTCTGGATATTAGTTCTTTGTTGGATGCATAGTTTCAAATATTTTCTCCCCTTCTCTGGACTGTCTCATTACTTTCTTGATAGTTTCTTTTGCTGTGCAGAAGTTCTTTAGTTTAATTAAGTCCTATTTGTCTATATTTTATTTTGTTGCTTTTGCTTTTGGAGTCTTCATCATAAATGCTTTACCTAAGCCAATGTCTAGAGGAGTACGTCCCAGGTTTTCTAGGATTTTACAGTCTGAGGTTTACCTATAAGTCTTTAGGCCACTTTGAGTTAATTTTTGTATATAGTAAAAGGTGGAAGTCCAGGTAATTATTCTGCACATGGTTAGCCAGTTTACTCAGCAACATTTATTGAAATGGGTGTCTCTTCCCTATTGTTATTTTTGTTGACTTTGTCAAAGATCACTTGGTTATACATGGTCAGCTTTATTATAGGGGTCTCAATGCGATTCCATTAGTTTATGTGTTTATTTTTGTACCAGTACCATGCTGTGTTGTTAACTAAAATCTTGTAGTATAGTTTAAAGAAGAAGTTAGGTAACACGATACTGTTGTTTTATTATTTTTGCTCTTAGCTATTTGAGCTCTTTTTTGGTTCCATATGAAGCTTAGAATTGCTTATTTCTGTGAGAAAAAAAAGGCATTGGTAATTCGATAGGAATAACATTGAATCTGTAGATTGTTGTAGATTTTATATTTTAATAATATTGGTTTATCCAATCCATGATCATGGAATGGTTTTTCCATTTATTTTTATCATCTATGATTTCTTTCAGCAATATTGTATAGTTCTTGTAGAGATCTTCCTCCCTCTCTAGATATACTAGAGGTATTTTATTTTCTAGGTATTTTATTTTCACATGTGTGTGTGGCTATTGTAAATCAGAATGCATTCTTGATTTGATTCTCAGTTCGAAAGTCTTTGGTGTATTACTTTAACATAATAACTGTCCGGGAAACATTAAATTCTTTAAATCTTAATAATCCTTGAATGTCTTTCAATGTTTTCAGAATGAATGTGCCTCAAATATACTATGTATCACATCATACTTCTCTCTGTCCAGTACATGCTGTCATTACAGAGGTAGTAACGTCTAAATCTTTAACTAAGAAAATAACTTGGTTATGACTAGGGATATTATTTTGAAAGTTTCAGCAGATGTTAGGTCTTCAGGTTCCACTAAAGTTGATCTTTTTTTATCTCTTGAATTCAGTGCTATAGCAGAGATGTGAGTAGTTATGAATTATGACTGGATAAGTGAAACTGTCAAAATACTTGCTCAATTGCTCCTATGATTGTTTCTAGATGACATTAGATTATAATCAACATCAAGGGATTTTTTGCAATAAACAACAAATCATTATGATTATCTGGAGGAGACTGTTCACACATGAATAGAGTCTGTTCCTTCACCACAGCAATGGTGGGAATGTTTATGAGTTCATTATATGGCTAAAACTTCGGCAGCTTTATGCAACAAATTTTAAAGTCAGACACTTCTCTCCTTTCCATCCTCCCACTCTAGTTTACTATATTCATTGAGTTACCAGCACCAGCAATGAGAAAGCTTCTAGAAAATTGAAACACGCTGCAGGACAGTATTCCCAGTTTACCATACTAAGATCCTGGGTTGGCGGATCGTTTCATCTCACATTTCAACTCAGCTCACTCAGTGGTGCCATTACAATAAAATGGTGACGCCATATCTGATCTCAAAAGGAAGTGTGTCATAATTGAATAGAAACAAAAATTCTACTCTGGATAAATGAGGAAGAAAATAGCAAAAAAAAAGTCATATACTCTACCTATACTTTGCCTAGAGGACTCACTCCTTCTGAGATATTTCCACAAATTTAATTCTTAACTAATGTTTCAATATCTTTGGGTAGGAGGACTTTCATAAATACAAGGCCATTGATTCCTCATTATTGAACTCAGTCTAGTACCTACTGGGATGAATACTTGTCAAGTGTTGGGTTACTGCCAGATATTATTCCATGATATGAGATGCAGGAATGGACTACAGATTGGCTGAATCCTGGACTGACTAAGAGATGCTCTAAGAAAATTGAAGTTCACCTCACTTTATCTTGTAGCAAGGAAAGACATTGCTGCAAAGGTTTTTGCCGCAATTATTCTCCCCTGAAGAGTAAGCACATATAAGACCATTGTTGTAATATAAGCAGAAGTTACAAAATGTTAGGAAGATTTTCCTAAAAAACACTGAAAGAATGAACATTAAAGAAGCTTTCTATACTCTCACCTTTAGGCAAGATTGATTATTCACAGCTGCTTATATCTGTGGGGGAACTTTAGGGAGCTTTCCTTTCCGAGGTTGCTCTGTGTTACCACTTGCTTTACTAACCATAACTTTATATAACCTTTACTATTTAAAAATATCTCGGCCAGGCCTGGTGGCTTACGCCTGTAATCCCAGCATTTTGGGAGACTGAGGAGGGCAGATCACAAGGTCAAGAGATAGAGACCATCCAGTTGACAGCCTGTCTCTACTAAAAAAAAAACAAAAAAAGAAATACAAAAATTAGCTGGGCATGGTTGCACATGCCTGTAGTCCCAGCTGCTCGGGAGGCTGAGGCAGGAGAATCACTTGAAGCAGGCGGCGGAGGTTGCAGTGAGCCGAGATGGCGCCATTGCACTCCACCCTGGTGACAAAGCGAAACTCCATCTCAAAAACACAAAAAAAAGAAACTCACTCACTGTTTTTGCCTGTACCCATCAATGCAATCACCTTCTTAGTGTGACAAATGGAAATAAGACAAAAAGCCATTTCTTCCCACCATCTTTCAAAAATTATTTAATTTGTTGTCTAGAAAGCAAATACAGTAAAAAGATAAATGTTAAAACAAATAAGGAAACAAAAATCAAATGTATTTCAAAAAGTGTTAACATATAGTTGAGAAAATGGTACAAAATATACAGTATTCTTCTTAGAAACAGGCATCAAATTTGGCTTCAAGTTTTCAAAGTTGTGTTAAAACAAAAATTGTACCAGACAAAGTTAAGGAGGATGGGAAGAATTTCTTCAAGTTGTTGCAATAGTGGAGAGAGACCGAATTCAACTCTTCCATAGAAACTAAGGTTGGAAGGTTTTGAGCACTTGGATGAGCTAGCAGAAAAGTACCAGAGAACTTTACAAGAGAGGTTGGTCAGCGGGATATGTGGAACACACTGAGTTATTCCTGAGTTTGCAAGTATGTTTCTCTGCGATTAGGCCACCTGCATTTGCCAATTGGTGTTCATAGAAGTTAGTTATCTAAACTCCCAAATAATTGAGAGATAGACCATCGCCTTGAATATTTACATTTCAAAGAGATGGTTCCAAGTCCTGCAGAAAGGCATTCTCTGGGTTATAAACTGGCAAAGCTTAGGAGAAGACGTATGCACATTTCAAAAGGACAGAGAAATAATTTATAATTGCAGCACAGGAATGACCTAAAGGTGAAATTTATAATTAATAGAGAAGCAGAGCATAAATATTTGGTATATCTGCAGCCTGGCTATGTGTTAGAGAAGGAAAGAGCATTCTCAGGAGAGGTATTCAAGTATGCTGCAGAGCAACCACTTGCTAGAGACATTAGCATAGACAAAAGAGAGCAAGCTGCTAATAGTCAAGACAATTAGGAAAAAGCCCCCCAAGGGTGGTTTAGAAATCTTTGAGGCAGTCCCTGCCATCACAGGCCCAGAGGCCTGGGAGGACGAAAATATTTTAAGAGAATGGACCCAGGCCAGCACTAGTCATGGCTCAAAAGATACTAGGCACTGCTGCTGCTCCAGACAGTGAAAGCTGTAAGCCTGTATGGCTTTCACATAATATTTGATCTGCAGGGGCCCAGAATGCAATAGTAGTGGAGGCTTGGTGTGTTTCACCTGGATTTCAGAGATGTATCAGAAAGCCCGGATCCCTAGACAGAAGCCTGCTACAGGGTTGGAGCCCTGCAGAGAGCCTCTACTAAGGCAATACTGAGCAGAAATGTGGTGTTGGAGCTCCCACAGAGAGTCCCCACCAGGATAGTTCCTAGTGAAGCTATGGAAATTGGGCTACTCCCCTCCAGACCCTAGAATGATAGAGTCACCAGGAGAATTCAATCTCAGCCCAGAAAAGCCACAGGTGGCCAGGAGCTGGGGCTCACACCTGTAATACTAGCACTTTAAGAGGTTGAGGTGGGCAGATCACTTGAGGTCAGGAGTTTGAGACCAGCCTGGCCAACATGGTGAAACCCTTTCTCTACTTCACACACACACACACACACACACACACACACATAAAGCAGGCAGGTGGCCGGTTCCTGTAATCCCAGCTACCCAGGAAGCTGAGGGAGGAGAACCACTTGAACCCAGGAAGCAGAGGTTACAGTGAGCCGAGTGGAACCACTGCACTGCAGCCTGGGCAACAGAGAAAGATTCTGTCCCAAAATAAAGGAAAGAAAGAAAAGAAAAGCCACAGGCATTGGATGCCAACCTGTGAAAGCAGCCACGCTGAAGTAGCACCAGAAAAGCCACTGGGACAGGGCTGCTCTAGGCCTTGAGAACTGACCACTCACATCAGTGTAGCCAGGATGGAGGATGTGGAGTCAAAGGAATTTATCTGGTGCTTTAAGGCTTAATAACTGCCCTGCTAGATGGGATTCCTAACCCCTTTCTTTTGGCTGAATTCTCCATTTCAAAATAGGAATGTTTATCTGATGTCTGTGTAATCATTGTATCTTGGTTATAAATAACTCATTTTTTGATTTCACAGGCTCATAGCTATAAGAAACTTGCCTTGAGTCTCAGATGAGACTTTGGACTTTGGGCTTTTGAGTTAATTCTGTAACAATTTAAGACTTTGGGGGACTATTGAGAAAGAATGATTGTGAGAAGAACACAAGTTTTTTGGGGGGCAAGGGGACATGCTACGTTTCAACATTTGACTCCAAACTTCATACCGACATTTGATCACTTTGATCCCTAGTGTTGGAGGGGGGGAGCTAATGGGAGGTGTTTGGGTCATGGGGTTGGATACCTCATGAATATCTTGGTGCCATCCTCACAGTAATGAATGAGTTTTCACTTTATTAGTTCCCATGAGAGTTGGTTGTTAAAATGAGCCAGGGACCTCCTTCTTCTTTGTCTTGCTTCCTCTTTCACTATGTGATGGCCGTACACCGGCTCCCCTTCACCTTCCACCATGAGGGGAAGAAGTCTGAGGACACCACCAGAAAAGCAAGCAGTTGTTGGCACCATACTTCTTGTACAGCCTGCAGAAGTATAAACCAGATAAACTTCTTTCCTGCATAAATTACCCAGCCTCAGGTATCCCTTGATAGTAGCACTAAACAGACTGAAACAGACTGAAGCACATGGATACTGTGAATATATATGCAATACCTACTCTACTCTGCACCAAGGACATTATGCAAACATTGTCCACTTATTCCTCACAAAACCAATGGGTCTAATTTCTTTAAGTAGTTTTTGACTCTTTAAAAGTACAGAAATAGTTTTAATACTTTCTTGTAGACACGTTAAAGTCTGGGCAAGGGTAAATCACTTGACTTCATTTATATACTATTATATAGTCAGCAAATAGCACTTGGATTTTGAATTCAGGTCTGCAGACTCTAAATCTGCTTGATTCTTTTTACTTTATTGGGTCAAAGTTATCCAATAAAATGGGGTCCTAAATTATATAATTTTAGAGGCAGGCTGATAATATAAATATGGGATGTTGGTCATGTATAAGATAGAGGAAGGGCTATAAGAAAAAGTATATCATTTTCCCTCATTCTCAGCAAGAAAAACAATAGCACAAGTGCTCTGATAACAATTGACACCTGGCTTCAGTATTAAGGTGTAATAGGGATTGGTAGGATCTGCGATCAATCACAGGGAAGGTGACCTCAACTCAGCCAATAAATACTATGTTCAAAAAAAAAGATCCACTGGTATCAAAACTTCTGATATTTTTTCAAGAGAAGTGTTATCCACACATATAAGTGGAATCTCTCAGTCCTAATTAAGAATGAGATATAAATACTGTGTAGGCCAACACTGTGTGAGTCAAAGAAAATACATCTGTGGACCATCTGTGGCCCTCTAGCTGCCAGTTTGCAACCTCTGATAGGAAAACATACTCAGTATAACACTTAAATTTGTTAAGGGCAAACACAGCACAGGGAGCCAAGAGAGGCAGGAATGGAATAAAACAGTAAAATGTTTCCAAATGAATTTATTCCTGTTCTCTTTTCTCTTTCCATTATTTGGAAAACAGTATATAAAGCAATGAGCAATATCTTTAAAGCAGGAGGGTAAACCGTCTTCAACAGACTGTTTAATAAAGTAAGAATAATTGTATTACATGTAGACATGTTTTAAAAATACATACTCCATTCTAGAAAACAAAGTTAAACAAAAAATGATGTGGTGGAATTATTCTGTTATTTAATGATTTCTGTAATTTCATTTCAAATTTAGACAAAATTATAAGTGGTCTGTGTAACTTGATGATTCCAAGCTGACTTTAAAAGACACAGGTGTTTTTCTCAGGCTGATTGTACTGCAGATAAATTTACATATGTATAGGATGTAAAAGAAGGAACTATAAACATACATATACACATACGGACACACACACACACACACAATAAGGTTACCGTCCAACAAACTGTAAACAATTATCCTTGCTATATTCATATGGTACTTAAAAGTTAAAATGTACTACTTCTGGCATTGTATATTCTATAAAATTTAATATAGGAGAGAGTGTGCTATCCTACAATGAATTTAAAATTAAGATACAAATGTAGATGGGTGCATGAAATAACAAAAAATACATGAAACAATGTTTTTTTTTCTGCTATTGTTCACACTCTGCTTTTTAAATCCAATCATAAACTCTGTAGTGGGCTCAATATTTTTATTGAGATTATGTTCTACCAATAATATTCATTGGAATTTTGGGGTGCAAAGAATAGGTAAAATACATGTTCCAGAATTTCAATTTTTTAAGAAACATTTGTTTTATGGATGAAAAAGCAACTTTGCTCTTAGGTTTAGTGAGAAATGAAGCAACATTATATCTTGGCTCTGAATTATTTGCAAAAAAAACCATCCTTATGGTCTCAAAATGGCACAACTACATTACAGTGTAAAAATAAAGCTAGTAGTGCATTCTTTTTTCTGTGAAGACAGCAAATATGTAAGCATCACTGGTTTCTAGTTTTCCTTTTACAAAAATAATACCTGAATGCTACTTCAAGGTTATATTATTTAAAAGATACAGTGTATGTCCAAACAGAGAGCCTGTAAAGCTTTTCAAAACATGTGTCTAAAACAGAACTATTTAGTTTGACAGAGTTTCAAATGCCAAGAGATTGTGCTGAATGCAAAATCAAGTTCTGAAAGTGACGAGCTGAAAGGTCGTTGGATGGGCTTGAATCTTGACAAGGTTCAGAACTTCTTTGTCTCAAGATGACAATCAACACATCCAAGGTTCCTCTCAAGATTTTTAAAGTGGTGTCTTGGGACTGTCCATTAAGAAGCTTTTTGGCTGAATATTTATATATTAATGGTAGATCCTTATATTTTTTAATCACTAGTACTGTATCATTGTGCAATTTAAGACATAGATGAAAAAATTCATCACTCAAATTCTAAAAGATGAAAAATATGCGGAAGTGTTTAATTTCATTGAATACACCGATACCTGTAATCTGATATACTCATAGGTATGCTCATTAGTGAAAGCCAGATAGATAATGTGAAAACGCGGAAAGCATAATCCAGGCACACTTTGAATGGAGTTCAGAAAAACAGAATCCTTTCCTGTTTTACTCTCTTGTAACTCCAGAAGCTACCACTAGGCTGGGAAAACAGTTAAACCTTAATATAGACTGGTATATCAATAAAGGAATGAATGGTATGAAACAAGAATCATAATTTAAGATGTGTTATAAACACATAAAAACTCTAGGGGAAGTGATTTCTAATCAGCATTCTTAGGCCTGCGGGTAATATGCCAAAAATGAGTTGAATCTGTCTCCAGACATGTGGGGCAAAGGAATGCCCAGCAGCCACACCTCCAAATTCAGAATCTGTCATTCTCTCATTTCCAAATACCTCAAGAAGCATAGATTAAGACGTCAATGTCACTTTACATTTAGGCCTTAAGTTTGCTCTGTTAGCAAAAATTACAGTAATAAAATTTCCATATGAAAAGGAGGACTGACCACACTGCTCATTGCTCTAGCTAGAGATGTCTAGACTATGCACCACTCTCTGATTTTTCCTTTGTTCTCACCAGGTCCACATGCTTTTGCCAGGACATGAGGTTATAATTTTTTAGTTTACCTACTATATAGTCCTGGAACTCTGATCTATGAAGTCCTAGGATTCCCTGAATCATGCCTGAAGGATGTAGATGAATGGACCTATGTCCCATGAAACTAAAATATGATCTGTTTCATTGTGTTGCACAACAAATATGTGATAGAAGAAATAAAAGAGAGAGGGAGAGGGAGGCAGGGAAAAGGGAGAAAGAGGAAAGGCAGAAATATATTTATGTGAATGGGTTGAACCAATCACTACAAAACACACTTTTTGTAAAAAGGGTGTTATCACGTATTTAATAAAAAATCTAATTTGATATATAAGGTAGAGGGCTATCCCATGAAGAGTTTAAGATTAAGATTTATTTATTTATTCCCAGATCTTCTTGTTTTCCAACTATGAGAATTTAGAAATCTTAATGTCTCTGAATGCCAGCATTCTCATTAACTTGATAAATATAAGCATATCCATCTGAAAACATTGTTGAGGGAATTAAAAAAACTCATCCATGTGAAAGAGATGGGCTGGCATATCACCAAAATGCATCACTCATTTCTGTACAATACTGAAAATCCAAAACTTCTCAATTTATTTGACTTCCATAAATTTTCCACTTACTACTTTATATCTAGACCAATTTGTACCTCAAGTCTCTGAAGCCCAATTATGGAGGATGGAAGCTAAGGATATAGGCTTGAAATGTAATCAAATTCTTTTAAACTACATTATAAATGGTGAAACAGCAGCAAAAACACACCCACTCTGTCCACAGGCATCTAATCATCCTTGAAGATGATGAGATTTACCTGGGAAGTTTATCTGGCCCAATAAACCAATTTTTCTCCAGCTAAATTTAAGGAATTATATCCATTAGTAAGTAATCTGTGAAAAGAAAAACAATTGAAGTTGCGATGTCTGATTGCTAGAGCTGTGCTGATCTTTCAATTCCTGACTCCGTTTTACGGCAACATCCTTTTTGCTGCCTGTTTCTCAGAGAGGAAGGAAAAGTGTTTTTTCCCATGCTTTTTTTTTTCCCTCACACAGTGCCAAAGATCAAACATCCTGATTTCTATTGCAATTTAATGCCACTTCTCTTGTTTTCCATACCTATTTGATCTACTTCTATAAAAGGATATAATTTCCTACATGTTTGGATATGAGTAGTTTTTAAGAACAGCCTCTCTGTAATCATTACATCTAATTTTTTTTTTTTTTTTAAATGAAGCATAGGCCAGGCGCGGTGGCTCATGCCTGTAATCCCAGCACTTTGGGAGGCCGAGGTGGGTGGATCACGAGGTCAAGAGATCGAGACCATCCTGGTCAACATGGTGAAACCCCGTCTCTACTAAAGATACAAAAAATTAGCTGGGCGTGGTGGCGCGTGCCTGTAATCCCAGCTACTCAGGAGGCTGAGGCAGGAGAATTGCCTGAAACCAGGAGGCGGAGGTTGCGGTGAGCTGAGATGGCGCCATTGCACTCCAGCCTGGGTAACAAGAGCGAAACTCCGTCTCAAAAAAAAAAAAAAAAAAAAAAGAAGCATAGAAAATGATATTTTGAACAGATACAAGTAATTTTTAAGCTAAATCTGTTGCAGAGAACTCTACTGTATATAAGCTTTTGAGAAAATTTAAAGAAAATGAGCAGAGACCAATTGAACCTCAGGCACAACTGAACCTGAGATATAAGTACTGGAAACTAGAACGGGCAACACAAAATATCAATCAACCCCAGGACAGCTTAACATTTAATAATCTATTGACGTTGATGTGCACATGAGATTTCCAGTTTCATAATTAAACAAACAAAAACTTAGCCAAGATGATGTGACACTGGGATCCTTAACTATCACCTTCCCTTTCTGAGGTCAGACAAACCACAGTAGTTTAGAACAACCGTTGTGGAGTTAGAAGTTTTACATTTTAATGCTAGCTTCACCATGTACTAGCTGAGAGACCTCGGTCAAGTAAGTAACTTGATCTAAAATCTTAGTCACTCATATGAAAAATAATGATTGGTCATATAAGACTGTTGTAAATATTTAATTAAACAAAACATAATAAAGTATTTGAATGGTGATTTTAGTGCTCAGTAAATGTTCAAATTTTTTAAATGAGGAGGTTATTTATAGTCAGACTGTTTCTTGGTGAATTCGGTTAAAGGAATGAAAGAGAACTACTTCTAAAGTGGGGACATATCTACCACTCAAATTAGAGAGTTTATGTGGAGAGTTTATATCCCTGGTTCATCGTATCATCAACCATAGCAAGTGTTAGACAAGCTTTTCTAAATCCTTTTTCTATTTTATGGCAGAACAACCAATTCCTACTGGTTTCTTTAGACAGGGCGCAATGGATCAAACTGCACAATCTCAAAATTAATATATTGAAATTCTAACTCCTAGTACCTTAAAATATAACCTTATTTAGAAATATGAAGTAGGGTTGCTACCTAATTCTATATAAATGGTTCCTTATAAAAAGGGGGATTTGGAGATAGGTGTGCACACAGGAAGATGAAGGGAGCAAAGGTGAGGCAGGAAAAGTCAGGGATTGCCCAAGATTTCCAGCAAATCTCCAAAAGCTGGGAGAGAGGCTTGGGACAATTCCTTCCCTCACTGCCCTCAGGAAGAGTCAACCCTGCCAACAGTTTCATCTCAGATTTCTAGCCCGGACTGTGAGACAACAGATGTCTAAGTAGTTGAGGTACTTTCTTATAGTAACTCTAGAGGACCCTATGTAGAGTGTAACTTTCAGCTTGATTAAAAGCAACTTGTATTGACCTAGAATTATTCTACTTTTTAACATACATTGCACATCTCTACTCTGATTCATTAGTAACATTTAAACTCTCAGAAAATATATTTATCAGTCAGCATCCCAGTAAGAAACAGGCAACACTCTCAGCTGAGATTTTTGTAAAAATAAAAGATCTATCTACAAGAGGTATGGACAAGACTAAGGAAAACCACAGATATACTGAGACACCCAAGAAGTAGCAATAGCAGTCAGCTGCTACAACCCTGCTGGGGCTGATAGAGAAAGAAGAGAAAATGGAATCACTAAAGCCTGGGTCATAATATAAAGGCTACCAGGCAGAAGCTGTCCTCTTAGACAACAAGGCATGGCCGGAACCACACTGAATCAGAAACACAGTTGTAGGGAAAAAATACCCTTACCTACAGGAGTCTCCCATTAGCTGATGCCACACAGAAACCAGAGGGAAAAGAGTTCCAGGTGATGCAGTTCATAGGAGTAGGCCTTACTGGGCACAGAGCAAGACCAAGATGGGCAGAGAACAGATCTGAGGGCAAAGGGAAGAGAACAAGAACCAAAGTCTGTTATGACACTTTGGGTTATAAGTAATACATTGCCCAATTAACAGTGTATTAAGCAAAATTTAATTAATTTTTTATTTATAAAAAAGTTTGATTATAGAAAAATTTAGAGTTGGTTTAGCAGCTCAACTACACCCAGATAAGTAGAAACTATTAGTTAAATTTCTTTAAGAGTCTACTGATTTTTCTCACAATTGAAGACGACCTGCATTTCCAAACATCATATCATTACACAAGTGAGTGTAACTACAAAAAGGAGACAGTGAACTTTCTCACTTTTTTTTTAAGAGAGAGAAACAGGCTTTCGCTCTGTTGCCCAGGATAGAGTTCAGTGGCACGATCATAGCTCACTGTAGCCTCAAACTCCTGGGTTCAAAGTCTTTCAGCCTCCCAAGTAGCTGAGACTACAGGTGCATGCAACCAAGATCAGCTAATTTTTGTAGAGATGGGGGTCTTGCTATGTTGCCTAGGCTGGTTTCCAACTCCTGGCCTAAAGCAATCCACCTGCCTCAGCTTCCAAAGCATTGAGATTACAGGCATCCCCAGCCCTCCACTTTTTCTTTTTACTTCTCTCTGTTTTTCTAAGTATGGTAATTTTTCCTGGAACAGTCGCCATTTATCTTATTGGCCACATATGAGTCACAAAACTACCAGGAATCCTATCACCAGCAAAGGGAAATGGAAACATCATGATTGTCTTAAATTAATTATTCATCTCCAGGGTCAGGTGACTCCTTCCTTTAGGAAGAAGCTGACCATATAACCAGCTCAGCTAAACACAACAGAGGAGGGAATCTCATGAAAATGTGTTCATGGTCATGTTCCCTTACTTCCAAGTCCTAACGATCAGAACTCCACTATGCCCTCCCAGTACTGACAACAGCTCTGGAGTCTCCTCTTTCTCTCTCCACAGCTCTGATTCTGCTGAGGTTCCACCTTAACTCTCATCATGAGTCCTACCTTTGTGGCCAGTGACCTTTCCAATCACTTAGCCTGTCTCTGCCTCAGTTTACTCATTACTGAATTGAGACACCATATGATTTTAAAATGTGATTGACTCTTTTATCATCACTATAGTGATACATAGATAAGTGGGAATATACTGAGTTGAGGTAGGCTTCTGCCGTAAGACCAGAGATACAGCTCAATACTTAATATCAATATTTTTCTTTAAAAAATGAATATTAGAGATAATATAAAAAACTGAGGGAATGTATTCTCTTTCCCGGTCCATGAGGGGGCATAGCTTTAAGGGCAAGAATTTCCCAGTGCCATGCCCGCCTCCCATCTCTCTCCATCCGGGAGACTCAACGGTTTATGTTTGAATTTCCCCGGGCACGGGAAGAAACTAAAAGTCAATCACTCCAGCGGAAGTTCTAAGGAACTCCTTTCATTGGCCCAGGGTCTTGGAGAAGGTGCGGGTTTCTCCCAGGATAAAAGTCCGTACTCCCTCACCTGCGCTGGATTTCCAACTTTCTGGAATCCCTTCCCACGTGGTGGGAGCTCCCTCCGGGATTTCCCCTCTGGAATCGCCTTCCACATTCTTCGTGGAAGCCTTTCTCTTCTCTTTTCTGTACCTAAATAAAATCACCTTTCTGCAACACAGTTTTGGGTCCGAAATTCACTTTAGGAGCATACGGTCCACCTGCAGTGGCCCCACCGCTTATTCCTTAAGAGGCTGGAGGCCACGAACACACAACGATCACCAGCATCCGAGAAAAACCCAGTTACAAAATCATTTCAAAGTAAGTGTCAGAAAGCCTGACTTTAATCTCATTTTCTACTTACTTGCGGTGTGACCGTCATTGAGGAAGTAAAGTCCCGTAACCTCCCTGGGCCTATTTCTTCACCTATTAGATGAAGAGGTTAATTTAGAGTTTTAACCTTACAACTACCTTGCAGAATATCTATGAGCAGTTTATGATGTTGATTACACTCTGAAATTTAAGATCAATACATAATAGTAACTAACGTTTGTTTAGTGTCAACATACTAACTGATTCTGGGGTGGAGGAGAGGCAGAATTATTGGCTGTAGTTGCTAATTCCCTTAAAGTTTGAACTTACACCTGCTTGGAGATTTTTCTGTATTCTTCTTGGTGAATATTAGTATACTAATATACTAACTATAAATATAAAACCCAGATTTCATAAAGCACAGCTAGCCTAGGTGGTTTAGGTTTATTTTTACATAATGAGCTAATTCCCCGACACCAGTTGGTTGCATCATTCTGCAGGTGATCACAATACACACTGAAGAGCAAGAGAGATCCCTGGCTTTAGGAAATTTAAAGTCATAGAGTCATAGCGATCACTCCCCCACATGCTCCTCAAACCTGACAGATTCACAGCAGTCAAATGTAAGTCTTTAGTGTCATGAAAATGTCATCTTGACATTTCTATGTTGGAGGAAAAGCTAGCCATATAACTGCTTAAATAATTGATTTATAAAGGCTTATTTTGTATTTTAAAATCATAAGCAAGTTCAAAACATTCTCAATTATATGTTCTTAAGGTTTCCTGAGTAAATATACCTCCATTTTTGCAGAGTTTATAATACTTTAAAGCTACTAAGTTATCAGACTCCCGAAATTATTCAAGAGAAATATTTTCTTCTTAGACCTGTCCTTAAGATAATCAAATAATACTTAGTCTCTCAATTGAAATGACAATTGATCCTTTATTTTCACATGAAATATACTAACTTTAAAGAAGCAGGTAAGTCATTTTAATATTTTCTCATCAGAAATCTACATTTAAAATAAATATGAGGATAGCTTTAAACATCATTTAGTATTTACAGTAGACAGCTAAGGCGCCATCATTTTTCACCATAAGCCTAGAAATATGTATACTACATTAGTAGAATATTAGATAAATAGAGTTTTACAAGGTGAGGGAATCTATTTATTACATGTACTTGTGAGAATACAGCCTATGTAATCTTCAAATGGTAAACAACTTTAAGATACTAAAGCATATGCACTATTTTATCACTGTATTTAGACACATTTAAAAGCCTCTATGTATTCAATCTCAGCCTTCAATAAATTCATTTAACACATACATGATTAGAATTTGTCCTTTGGAGATATTTCTCAAACTTAACCTTTATTTTGAAAACCCTATTACCACCATTAGGGCTATTTAGAGGAAAGAATATACATCTACTATGATTTGGACTTAATTTATTCACTAGGAAATAGGGTCAACCTATTAGGTCAGAAATGTTCTGAATTCTTTGACGAGAGGGTCAGATGTACCTGTGTTATGCATCATGGACTGAGGCTGGGAGTCAAGCAATGAAATTTTCTGTAGTTGGATCAGGTCACTGGTCTCTAGTGCTGATGCTGGGAGAGGTTAACAAATAAGATTAGAACTCAATCTTTTGATTCTCATTTCAGAAAACTTTTAAAATTATTACTGATGTGCTTTGGCTCTGTGTACCCACCCAAATCTCATCTTGAATTGTAATCCCCACATGTCAAGGGAGGCACCTGGAAGGAGGTGGTTGGATCATGGGGCCGGTTTCTCCCTTGCTGTTCTCATGACAGTGAATGAAGAGCTGATGGTTTTAAAAGTGTTTGGCCGTCCCCCTTTTGCTCTCTTTCACTCTCTCTCTCTCTCTGTTTCTCTCTCTTCTGACACCATGTAAGATGTGCCTTGCTTCCCCTTCACCTCCAGCCATGATTGTAAGTTTCCTGAGGCCTCCCTACCCATGTGGAACTGTAGGTCAATTAAACCTCTTTCCTTTATAAATTGCCCAGTCTCTGGTTGTTCTTTACAGCAGTGTGAAACAGACTAACACAATTACTAATAGAGGTCTGTCTCCCATCTGAAAGTATGTTTGTCTTGATGCCCCTTCCTTTTTTATCTTCAAAATGAGTTAGTATTTCAACTCAGGAGGGCAATAGGGTCTTGTCTGACTGTAATAGAATTAGAATCCTCTTACTCTGTTTTATCATCAAAGACTTGATATGCTAAAGGTAAGTCTAAATTGAAACATGGCTACAGCAATTGTAACAAATGTGGTAGACCCATTGTTTTCCTGAATGTATCACCAGATACTCAGAATTTATGGGAGAGCAGAATTTGAATAACCTACCTTACTGTGTTTCCAATGAGAAGTTCTATAAAGGAAGATGTCATCTGACACACAATCCACAAAACTGATGCTACCAGAGTTTGTCTCTGCCCAAGAAAAATAGAACTATCCCTTTTTCACTTGTTCCAGTTATTGTCTCATTCATCCATATACTGCCAGAAAGTGTTCTGAGCACCCTAAGGAAGTACATTTAATCAGTTCTTTATTCAAGAATGGAGATTAATCATACACTAAGCAAATGTGGGCCTTGAAAATTGTAGTGAGAGGCACAGAGCCTAGTGTAGAGGGAGAATCAAATTATATGTCCCTAGTCTTCCAAGCACATGCTTCAAAAGCCTCCTCACTTGGGCATCTGGAAAAGAGGAGAAGGTTACAGAATGGCCCCTCTGAGTGTGTTTCATGTGTACCTCCCAAGCACTTTCTCTCTTTCCTTTCCTCACTTTCCACATTCCTTTTTTTTTTTTTTTTTTTACATCTCTGCTTTTGGTTTCCTTCAGTAAATTGCAATCTCAGTGTTTTTTTCTTTTGAATGTCTTACTAATTTCATAGACCTGGTGTGTGTCCTTGGTGGTTTTCTTCTGGCTGGAACCTTTCAGAATTGCTTAAACATGTGACATCTGTTTTTATGACTATTTGCTCATCCTGAATGAACTGAAGTGAGCTGGTCCTCCAGCTTGCTAAGGAGCATGAGAGGAGGAAAACAACACAGAGTGACGAAGGGTCTAACCCTTGGCTATGTTTGTTCTTCCCATAAATTCTTGATATTAAAGTCATCTCCCTACCAGAGGATTGGTTTATTCCAGAGAACCTTATGTGGCCAATCACATTAATACAGTAATTATCTGCATGGACCATTCCTTGCAAACTAATGTACTCTTCTAATGATCCGATGAGAATATTTATATACTTCTTGACTTGGTCAATATTACATCTTGTCCTCCTTCACTGCCTTCACTGATTCCTGTTTATTTTTTCTAACAAATACTTCTCAAATCTATTTATCTCCATTTGCCTCTTATCTTCCCCATGACTATGAGAGTTCTTCTTAACTTGTTATCCAGTTTCCTCCTACGTTGTTACCCTATAACTGTGAAGTTAAGCACACAATCCTCCAGACTGACAAATCTACTCAGGATTTTTTTACCTCTACAGCAATAAGTTAGTGTCCACCTGCAAAGTTTGGGAAAATGTCCACACAAGATCACTCACTTCTGACACCAACTGCAATTTTGGTGGGAATATTAGCCAAGATTCCCCAGAGAAATAGAACCAATACACACACACACACACACACACACACACACACACACACACAAAGAGAGAGAGAGAGAGAAAATAGTGAGGAGAAACAAAGAGAGAAAGCCATAAAGAGATTTTAAGAAATTGGCTCACACAATTGTGGAGGCTTGGTAAGTTCAAACTCTGACAGGCAGGCCAGAAGGCTGGAGAGCCATGATTTGCAATTCAAATCCAAGGCAGACTTCTAGCAGAATTTTTCTTTTGCTCAAGGGAAGTCAGTCTGTTCTATTAGGGCCTTCAACGGAGAAGATGAGGCCTATTCATATTATGGAAGATAATCTACTCAATTCACCAATTTAAATGCTAATCTCATTCAAAAAAAACCCTTCACTGAAATATTCAGAATAGTATTTGACCAAATATTTGGACATGATGGCACAGCCAAACAGACACATAAAATTAACCATTAAAGGGTTTCACCCAAAGCCATCCTCAGGTTCAATAATTCACTAAAAATGTTCAGAGAATTCATATAAACCTATTATACTCACAGTTACATTTATTGCAACCAAAAGTTATAGAAAATCAGCCAAAAGAAGAAATGCATAGGACAGAGTCTCAGAGTCTCTTTAGCATGTGTTACCCTCTCAGTATTAATGGGTGACAATATGCATGATGTATTGACAACCCAGAACACTCACGTGAGCTTTGATGTCCAGAGTTACAATTAGGGCTTCACTGTATAGGCATGACTGATTGATTAACTGCCCATGTTGTTAAAGTCAAGCTCCAGTCCTCACTTCTCCCCCAAGGTCAGGCTGACACCACATGGCCAAAGGATATCACTATAGGTCCTGTCATTATCATAACACCATCAGACATGGTCCATGGGGACCCAATGTAAATAACAAAGACACTCCAATTACTCTGGAAATTTCAAGGACTTAGAGATCAACTGACAGGAGTCTAGGACAAAGGCCAGACCACTTTTGGGGTGAAGCCAATGTCCTTAGTATGCACTGTCCACCTTCATCCACGTTTCACTCTTAATGTTGCTTTGCACACCCAGCTACCACAGTGATGTATCCTTCATGGTTACCTATTGCTCTCACAGCAAAATGTCATACACAGTTTGGTTCCTATTTCTCTAGCCTAATTTTGAGTTATGTTCCTGCTTCAGTCTCTCAACCACAGTTATGCTGTCCTCCGCTAGTCCCTTTATCACAGGACGTTTACAAGGGCTGATCCCTCCTCCTTAACTGTTCTTTCTCCTTTTTTGCTTGGTAAACTAGTACTTAATACCTCTCATTTATTAACACTAACCCTAAGTTGTAGTTTTTGATTATATAATTAAAGTTTTCTTTCCCATAAGATTCTCAGATCCATCAGGCAGCAATCTTGTTTGGTTTTGCTCCTTATTTTATCCCAGTATTCTGTACATAATAATTATGAATTAATAAATGCTTACTTGACAATGAAGATGGAGGGCATATGCTCAAAGTGATTCACCCCAATTGCAGGACTATGCCTTGATGAATAGACTTATTCTCCCCATCAGCACACAGTATCTGTGGCGCACCAAAGTGCAAAGGTTTGTGTAATACAAATGTGTGTTACAGAAAACATTGCTCATGGGGAAGATATTCAGAGACACTATGCCACACAACTAGGAGTAACAAAGAAATGAGCTATGCTATAAACCAGATTGATGTCAATCTTTTATTATTTCAGGTAATAGTAACTAAACTGTCTGCAACAGTTCATTCAAATACCCATAAATGAACTAATATTATTACATTTAATTCTGATTTGAGTTTGTTTTCTATTTAGGACCACAGAGCTAGTGAGGCACAAGTCGACAACAAAACTGCCAACAAGAATTCGCACGAGATTTGGGTAATGAGTTGTGCTGATCAAAACATTCTCTCATTATTTGTTTGCATATACCCTGGTGTGTCATCTCGGAACACACGTGCAGAGATGGAGAAAGCATGGCCTGGTTGTGTGTTTGCTTCTTTCTTTCCAACACAGATGTTTGGTGGCACTCAGGAGACAGGGCATTGCGCTAATACTGTGCCATGTCTGTGTTTGTGTTTATCTTCAAATGTACTAACTGGTTTGAAGCCATGAATTTTTTACCCATAATTACAATTACAGCTCTGGGTGACATTGTGGATAGCTTGATATGTTTCTAAAAAGGTAGGAAAGTTTGCTTCTGGGAATTAGTGGGTAAATATAATGATTCCGGAAGCAACAATATGTATCATGAAGAATCCAAATCAATATTGTTACGGTGGAAGCTGGTACGTTTGTTACTACTTTCTTTTCAGGAAAAAAGAAAAAAAAATAACTGGGACAAACAGCTAGCATTTGGATGAAAACTAGAATTCTAAATGCACAGGTTCTTTCTAAACACAATAGAAAATAGAGAATTTGAGGAATTATACAATAACTTCATCACCCAGTAGAGATAAGTTGCATTGTCCATACCTCCAAACACCCTGAAACATGAATTGTTCTTGAACTCCCTACTTATCTTTCAAGTGACTTACACTTGAAATCCCTTACAAGGTGGAAAGAGCACAGAAATGAACTGAGGATAGATAAAAATTATAAAATTTAAGTATATAAACCCTTGGGGTAAACTGAGTTTAACTAAGTACATTTTCAGAATTGTTTAAATATATGCCTTTAAATCTAAATGACCCTAATCTGTGCCACATGTGTATTGTATGCCAGGTGCTGACCAGCCCTATTATTTCCTCATTTTTGTGAAAAAAGAGCTAAGCATCAAAAATATTGAATAACACATCCAAGGTAGTAAAGAAAGTAGTAAATGAAAAGACAAAATACAAAAATAGGTTAGATTTTTTTCTATTTTGATATAAATTGATCTATTAAACTGCCTTACCTTTGTATAATTAAATAAGTATAACTTTAGTGCCCAGCTCTGATATGATATGTTACAAACACAAAAAAGTTATTGAATCAATGAAGAGATACAAGAAAGAGTAGAATAATACAAGGAGGAAGGATTTGAACTTTTGCTGATAACTTAGAAAAATATATTTAAAATCAGATTCCCTGTTATGCATTTTCCTTCTAATTTTCTATATTTAGTTGATACTGGATTGGAAAATTTTAACCAAACCTAAATTTCAAAAAAAATTTGCAGATGAATGTAGGTCATTAAGCATCATCTTTGTGACATTTACATGAATCGTTGCCTTCTTTTTTTGATTTTTTTCAACTTCCTGACTTGAAAATTATATTAGAACTGAAATACCTCAACATCTGAGTTTTTTCTAGATTTCTAACTTTATTTTTCCAGTTTATATGTTAATCTTAAAGTTAAATATTTATTCTATATATTTTTCTTCTAAGCAGTTAAGTAATACAAAAAGTGAAAAGTGTATACTTAGAATTGAATGTAAACATAATCTTATTATTTACACATTTTCTTATGGATTGATCTTTATTCCTATGAATAAATCAATGTCTATGTTTGTTTCTGTCTCTCTGTGCGCTTCCTCTCTCTCTCTCTCTCTCTCTCTCTCTCTCTCTCTCTCACCTTTATTGTTTTCCACAGAGTAAAGTCAGCTCTATAATTTAAAATTAGAGAAACTGTAATTTCTGAACAGAAAACACCAGCATCCCGTGGACCTTTCATGTTAGGGTACACTTCCCTACTCTTTTTTCTCTCCCAGTAAAACTTTCTTGCCACATTCCCTTTTCAGGAGGGCTTTCCACCTAACTCATAGGTCAACTCGAACTAAGTTTTAAATTAATGCCACCATTTGTAACTTAAATTAGTTCATGGATGCCTTAACCTTTGCCATTTAATGTAGTTTGTGAATGTCTTAACCCAAAGAAATGGCTAATGTGACAGCCCCAGGAAGATTAAACTCTAAAAGGAGTGGTCAGAGAATAGAAGAAAGGATCAGAAAAGAGGTGCGTTAGATGAACTCAATTCTATCAGAAAAGATACTTCACAAAAGAAAAGTTATCCCAGAGAATGACATCTGTCAAAACTTCTGAAGCTGGGCAACTTTTATTTTCTGATAACCTTGGTCTTCCTGCTTTCCCTCTAAACTTTTAAAATGTTTTTCTTTTCCATTTCTGGAGACTGTTATAAATCCTTTTATAGATCAGAGAAGAAAGAAAAAAGCTGCCAGCAATTTTTCAAATATATTAGAAACTATAGAAATTCTCAAGACATGCATCAGTCTAAAGAGTCCAGGAAATTACTTCTCAAAAGTAACCACTTACAAGTGAACATTTGCCTTCCTAAATCACTAAGAACCAACTTTATTGAATCAGTTGAAGCAGCTCTTCATTTTTTTCTTGTTGATCAGAATTTCATTAAGCTGTTCTTTAATGCTCCATGACTTTGTTCGCTCCGGATTTACATTACTCAACCATATCCCTTAAGCTTAATTAAATTTGTTTGTTCAAGCCTTGAGCACTTTTCTCTGTTCTGCAGCAAAAAAAGGTAAAAATCAAGGGACACTCATTCATCTGTGAAGCTGTCAGTCCATCATAACTTGAATATTGATTTTGGGGAAGGTTGTGACATTCCCTAGGTGATCATGTCAAGTTTGTTGACAGAGAGCTCTCTACTTAATTGAATATGATGTCTGTATGGGAAGTGATGAAGTATGTCAGTGATGTGTAAGTTTTCTCTCTCACTGTGTGTGCAGTAGAGGGTAATGATATTCCGTGGTGTGCTGACCAAATTCCATGGGCCTTGTCTTACTACTTCAGGATTTTTTTCTCTTAAAGACCTGGGAGCAATACAGTTATTCATCCAAGAGATGATTATGCATTAAAAAAACTTGAAGCATGAAATATCAGATTAGGATAGTCATAAGTGATTTGCCACATGTGTAATAACTTTAATTTCATCACTAAACTTACAGTGTAGTTTTACTCATCTGTAATATGGGAGTAATGATCATCCTTCCTATCATTAACTACTTCTCAGCAGTGTTGTAAAGATTAATTTGTGTTCCTAAATGGCTTTTCAAATGAAAAGTGCAGTGTAAATGTTATTTTCTAAAGCATAGCCCCTCTCGGCAAGTGCTGGCTTTGTCTCTGATTAACATTTAAAATGCTGTATAAGGAGTTAATTGTGCTTGAACAACAACAGAGAAATATTTTTAGTTAGTTTAAAGAGACAGTGAAGTACAATTCAAGACATTGACAAACACAAAAAGTTTAGCTACATCAATATAACAAATATATTTCCTAAATCATTATTTTGTAATTTATAGGTTTCTGATGGAAAAAAAAAAAAAACTCTGGCTTTCAACCTAACAAATTGCATTGTATTGCACTAGTAATTATACAAATTAGCGTGAAATCATTTCTTCTGATCATACATGCAAAATCGTTCCAAGGTAACATTTTATACTCTGATTTCTCAGGTTTTCATTTGGTTCAGATGTACATTTAAATGATTGCTCACTAAGGTCTCTGGCTATTTCTTATCTGGCAAAATTATAGGGTGTAGATTTACATAAAGATGAATAAAAATAGGGGAAGTAATTTCTTCATCCCTTAGAAACTCTGGTTAAGCATTAACATTGCTCTACTGCTAAGTACAGGCTGGATGTTAAGACGCTACAACATCCGAACTGCCTAGGCTTCAGTTCCATTTATGAGTGAGGGAATGTCAGTTTTCTGCCCTCTTGTCAGTCTCGCTTCTGTGAAAATCTAGTTTTCTAACTTTCCTCCTACTTTTCTGTCTGCTCACTCTTTTTTGGTCTTTTTTTTCTAGAGTCTGCTCCAACTTAGTGGATTTTATACAGTGCCTATCTTGGCATTTAAAACACACACTCCACAACTCCTGAGGATGGACTCTCAACATTGCCACTTGCATGGGCCATAGGCATCTCAAACTCATCATGAGAAAAAGTGAACTTAAGGTATTTCTCTCACCTCCTGGTCTTTTTCTGCTCTATCCTAGCAAATGACACCCATATCTTACCAGAGACACCAAGATGTCTTTGAAAGTTTCTAATCATGAATTTCTTGAACACATTTTTATTGACTATACACTGTATACCAAGTACTGTGTAATACATTGAGCAAAATGAAAACAGTCCCTGTTCTCAGGTAGTTCAGAGTCTAGTGAGAGAGATATTTTAATAAAATAATAAGGATAATAGCTAGTCTGGAGGAGGCCATCAATGGGATTCTGTGACAACAGAATCCTCCAGACTAGCTATTATCCTTGTTATTTTATTAAATAAGGCCATGACGTCACCTGGGAAGACTGATCTGAGGAAATGATGACTAAATTTAAATCTGAAAATTAGGAAATACATAAAAGAGTGAAAAAGGGGGTGAAGAGGGAAAAGCGTTGAATACTGGGGGTATTTCAGATAGAAGAAAGAGCATGTGCGCCTTTCCCCTCTGATCAAATCAGATCCCAAATCATGGACCCCTAAGTCAATTCTCTCTTAGGTATCACACGGGCACACCATTTGCAATCTCCACGTCTGCCACCTCTTTCACTTTCTATCATCATAGCGCTACCTTCGTATGCTACTCACAAACACTCCTCAGTATGTGTCTCTTCCCCCTTCTAGAAATCCTTTAAAATCTCTTATCAAAATCCAGTGGAATTCTGATAGCCTCTTAATTCTCTTTCTTCCTCTACTTCTTCTTTACATATTTTATTATATTCTACTCTAAATTTTCTCCTTTTTTACAGTGGAAATACTTATAGCTTCTCAATCTTCAATCTTCTCTACGTTTGTTAGTTGATTACTTTGTTTTTATTGTCAAAGATATACAGAATTCCTGATGGAATGGAGAAGAAAGAAAGAGAAGGAGGAATTTCAAATACCTTATTTATTTTTCTTTAAGTGGAAAGGACACTAGTACATACTTGGTTCTTTTACTTCTTATCATGGCTCAAATTTAGGTGCATATATTTTCCTATGTATCATGAATTTGGAGAATATCAATTCTACTTTATAATAAGCTTACTAGTTTTATTTTATGACAAATGGAGAAAAGATGTTTTATTATAAAAGAGTATTTTAACTTTCATTTGAACTTAATTTTGGCATGTTATACCTAAGGAGAAAATCTAAACCTCATAAATGAATTATGTTTTCTAACAAAGTGGACAGAGTTTTGCACTGACAAAATATAATCCTGTCTTACCCCGTCCTATATTCTCCATTTATTATGCTAATATTCTGACTCGGCCTTTGAAAAAGACATTGCATAGTCTTCCATAAGTCAGGGAAAATGCATAAAAATTTAGAAGCAGCCCTTATTTCACTGCAGAACTTATAAGCCTTTGAAACCATAGAAGTTAGCTGTGTCCTGAAATTGCACTAGAACATGAAAAAATAAACACTTAGAAAATAACAATTTTATAGTTCATAGCATCTGTATACTCTCACTTAATGTCCCATAAGCTAGTGGGATCACTTTTAATATTTTCATTTTAGAAGATAAAATTATAATTCAGAGAAGATAAGAAATTTGTTCCCAGAATGCATATTATCAGTTCAAGAATTAGGACCAGAATTGGTTATCTATTCTGTTGCTGAGTTCCCCTAGGATTACTCGACACTAGCTTTGTGAGTCCTACAGATTGGAAGTTGATAGAGTTTGGATCTGTGTCCCCACTTAAATTTCATAATAAAATGTAATTCCCAGTGTTGCTGGTTGGGACTGGTGGGAGGTGATTCCTTGGTGGGAGTGGATTTCTCATAAATGGTTTACAACATCCCTCTCAGTACTGTCCTCCTGGTAGTAAGTGAGCTCCCATGATCTGGTTGTTAAAAGTGTGTTGCACCTCCCCCCTCTCCCTCGTGCTCCTTCTCTGACCACGTGACATCCTGCTGCCCCTTAGATTTCTGCCATGATTGTTAAGTTTCTTGAGGCTTTCCAAGAACCCAAGCAGATGCCAGCATCATGCTTCCTGCACATCCTGCAGAACCACGAGCCAATTAAACTAATTTTCTGTATAAATTATCCAGTCTCAGGTATTTCTTTATAGCAATTTCAGAACAGACTAACACAGAAGTCAGCTGGTCAACTGGCTTTGACCGTGTCTTTATCCCTGAAAATATCCTACTTGCTGACTAACGTATCAAATTTTGCAGGCCAATACCTCTAGGAGCCCAAGTCTGACATTTTTTTCATTTCCATCCAGTTTTCCAATCCATTTAACTGTGCTCAATAAACCTTTATAGTCCCACTTTTCCCCATACATTGTTAAGTTCCATGCCCATCAAAATAGTCAGTATGCCAGAGACAACTAGAAGTCTTCAAAAATGTATTATACCTTTCTAAAGTAACAAATGTGTAACTGAAAAGCAAGTATCCACCAGGAATTACTTTCTCTAGGTACACCAGAAGTAAGTGTGTTCATATGATTTGCTCTCCCCAATAGAATGTGAGGGAATGTGATGTGTCCTGCTGAAATAATTTTTTTTAATTGGTTTTCCTTTTCTTTGAATCCCCTTGAGTTAATTAGAAGCATGAATAAATAAATAAATAAATAAATAAATAAATAAATAAATAAGTCAAGGCCCTGAATCATCTAATGGGAAAGAGACACTTACCATCCTCATATGTGTATGAGAAATAAATTCTTTTTTTTTTTTTTTTGGTTGAACATTAAGAGTCTACTTACAGCAGCTTAGACTATCTTAGCTAACATATGCCTCCACACCTTTCCCATCTCTCTCTTTGTCATAATGATATGTCTAGTTCAGTCCATCTTTCTGCTTACTCCTTCTGGGAACTAAACAACTGAGCATGTCTCCAGAAAAAGAAAACATTAAAAAGGGAACACTGACCAGGCGCAGTGACTCATACCTGTAATCCCAGCACTTTGGGAGGCTGAGGTGGGTGGGTCACGAGGTCAGGAGTTCGAGACCAGCCACATTGTGAAAACACATCTCTACTCAAAATACAAAAGTTAGCTGGGTGTGGTGGCGGGAGCCTGTAATCCCAGCAACTCAGGAGGCTGAGGCAGGAGAATTGCTTGAACCCAGGAGGCGGAAGTTGCAGTGACCATGCCATTGCATCTCAGCCTGGGTGACAAAGCAAGACTATGTCTCAAAAAAAAAAAAGAAAAAAAAAAACACTATGCTACTTGCTTTTACCTGGTCTCTCTTTACATTGTAAAATCTCAGTCTCAGTGTTAGCCCAAAATGTCACTGCATTTCTCCATTTAGCACCTCCTCTCTTATTAGCTGACAGCTTCATACCTGTACTATTCTCAACTTCCAACATTCCTTCAATCACAGCTTCACCTGATAATCTTTGTTTATTTCACTGAGAAAATAAAGATGCCAATAGAAAGCTATTACAACCTCCCACCATCATATCTGTCAGCCTCATTGTTTCTGTGGCCAAGTTTTCCATTGCCTTCCCTCCTTGGTAGAACTCTTATTCTCTTTCCTAAGCTAACTCACCAATCTATCCAGACACCTCTCCTCTTCAAGGTCACTCATGGATCATGGATCTTACTTTTAACCTTAAATCTAATCAATTTTTTGTATACATGTTATAGATATTATTAATTATATTAAATATATAATTTGTTATAATATTCATATATACTTATAAAATATATACAAATTATTTTATATCTTAAAAATTAACCTCTTTTATCTTTAATTTTCCTTCACATACCTTTTTGATCTTCTGTTCCATTTTAAAGTGAAATGTGTCTAGTTCTAGTCTTCTCCTTCTTTCTTGAATCTGCACCAATTAAAGTTTTATCTCCAACTCCTAGAGTTGTTGTTATAAAGGTTATCAATGATTTCCATATTGGCTAAATCATGTTGTCAGTTTTTAATCCACTTCTGCCTTAATCTATCATCTATATTTCATCACTGCAATATTCTTAAAATGCTTTCTTTGTCATTTGATTTCTTGGATACTATATTCTTTTATTGTTTTTTTCTTTATATCACTGTCTTCTCCTCCTTATTTTTCTATTCTGTATCTTTATTGTACCTATGTCTAACTATTACAGTGTCCCAGAAATTTGTCTTTAGATAACTTCTCTATCTACACTATCTACACTACTTAAGATTCTTAGGCGATCTTATCTTGCCCCATGACTTTAATTACCAATTTGATGCTTAGAAATGCTCAAATTTTGCATCTCCAACTAAGAACTGTCGAATAAACTTCTAACTCATTGTCTGTTCAACATTTTCTCTTTAATACATAATATTCAAGACTATAAATCTCAAATTTAGCATGGACAAAATATAATTCGACCTGTGCTACAACCTGCTCCTCCTTCAGTCTTCCCCATTCCAGGAAATGACAACGTCAGGTACCTTGTTGTCTAGGCAAAATCCTTTTGGTCTAGTTTCTCCATTATACCAACAAATCTTGTTAGTTTTACCTTAAAATAAATGCAGAGACAGAATATTTTCCACCATTTCCACTGCTTCTGCTTCAGTCCAAGGCAGGAGCATCTATTCCCTGGTTTGCTGAAGCAGCTTCCTAACTGTTCTCCCTGACTCTGCCCTTGCCTCCTTTAGACCATATGTAATATTGTTAAGGCATAAATCAGATTATAGTCTTCCCTTGCTTACAACACTCCAGCAGCTTCCTACCACACTCACAGTAAAAGCTTAATTTCTTAAGAGCTTTATATGATCTGGATTCCATGACCACTGTAACTTCACCACCTCTCTCCCTCACCACAATTTAGCTTAGTTTCACTGGTGTTAACTGCCATTCCTCTGGCATGCTTGGGCACAGTACCATGCCTGGGTTTTACACTTAGTTTTTTCTTCCTTTTCCTAGAATGCCTTTTCCAGTATACTTATGTGGCTTGGGCTCTAATTTCCTATAAATATCGAGAAACAGCCAGTTCCTTAAAGTTGTTTTTCTTGACCATCCTATATAAAGATAACCGTGTACCACTTGCTTTCTCTTCATTCTTCTTATTTCTTTATAAACATTATTGCTTCCCAACATTTATTTCTTTCATTTTTTTCTCAACACTACTTTATAAGCCTCATGAAATCAGGACTTTGTACACTGTTCATTTTTATATTTCTAACCCCAAGAATAGCATCTTTTATAGAGGATGTACAAAATAAATATCCATTGAATGAATTAACAGTCCTCCCAAACACATTATAAAAGCGTCAGGAACAGTAGCAACAACCATAAGTGAGGAGTATTGACTTTGTCAAGGGAGTTTTTGTCAAAATTTATTCAAACTACTGTCTTTCTCCAACTACGTTTAAATACTATATCAGATTTTGTGAGTGGGGGAAAATTCTGACAGACCTCCCTTGATGATTTTGATAGAAATATCTCTCCCCCAGATTTGTGAAACTCTTGAGCTCCCTGAGCACCACATAACATAATTGTCTTTGTGGAGCTTCACAATCACCAAAGAACTATTTTTGACATCAATTAGTAAGACAGGATGAGTTATGAGACCACAGTTAGCGTGAAGGTTCAGAGTAAACACTTAATGCATTATAACTCAGCTGGGAGGATGTAAGTAAATGATGGATGGACTCAAAATGCCTAACAAACTACTCTACTGAAAACTACAGAAAACGGAGACGTCAGAAGAAACCTTAAGCATCTCTGAAGCATCAGCATAAGCCAAGAAGCAAGGTTTGAGAAAGTGGATCTATGTAAGTGTACTTCAATACAGCAGTTATAATTCTATGTAAGAAACTCAAGTGGATGATAAGTATAATTAAATTTTCACTTCTGAATTAACTCAGAATATAAAGCTCCACTTCACTGTTCTGCAGAAAATAATCGTATTCTTTCTTGTGTTCTATATCCTCTTTATTGAAACTGATTTCAAAATCTGGAGTCTTTTCATAATAACAAGGTATGTGCTGGAGTTGGAATTGAATTATCAATTGAATTTATTACATTTACTCAATGTAACCTGTCAGGTATCAACTAAGAGTTACAACATCTTCCCATGTGGCCAACTCTTAGTTTTCTATTATTTTCAGCCTTTTACGTCTTGCAGCTCTTTAATCCGTCTGGTAAACAGCTAGCATTTTGCTGCTTTAGTAAAAATTCTAACCTTTCCTACACCCACTTCTCTGCTATTCTCAAGCAAATGGAGTCTATTTGCCATGTGCATAAACAGCCCATACAGCTGTCTTCCCAAACACACCGTGTTCTAGGGTATGCATCACACTATTGTGTGCATGACCAGTTACGCTGCCTTTGTACTTTTCTCAGAATTTCTTAAGCCTATCTAAAGCTAGGTCTTTCTCAGTATGTTGCAAAGCCATACTCTTGGGGACTCAGCTCTCTGATCTTACATCAAAGATCCTATAGGACTTACGGAATTCTTGTTTCCTCCACATCTTTCCAGACTCCCACACTAGAAACCTTTACAAATCTCAGAGACAAAAAGTCTTGCTCTTAATCATCACTTTTATCATGTTTACCCCAAAATATAATGTCTTTGACTCAAGTCCTTTCTGTTTCTCCCCACTCTTTATATTCTCATTCTGGGGTGGATTGGGAAGGTAATACAAGGGAAAGAAAACTAGTAACAACAGCAAGGGGTACAAATAACATTTCCAAAATGCACTATTTTGTCACATAGAGGAGTATGGAAGTTATAACCATGATACCTGGCTACTTATGCTCCCAAATCTTCCTAAATATTTCCTCCTCATACAATCTGTGCCTTCTTTACCATGTCCTCACACCTAGCTGGGAGTCTGTATAGTACCATAATGCTGAATTCTTAGAAAAATGCCACACAGGCCGGGCACGGTGGCTCACACCTGTAATCCCAGCACTTTGGGAGGCCAAGGCGAGTAGATCAAGAGGTCAGGAATTCAAGACCAGCCTGGCCAAGATAGTGAAACCCCATCTCTACTAAAAAAATACAAAAATTAGACAGGTGTGGTAGTGGGAGCCTGTAATCCCAGCTACTCCGAAGGCTGAGGCAGAGAATTGCTTGAATCCGGGAGGCGGAGGTTGCAGTGAACCAAGATCACGCCACTGCACTCCAGCATGGGTGACACAGAGTGAGACTCAGAAAAACAAAGATGGAATGAAAGAAGGAAGGAAGGAAGGCTTTTCCTTGGGAGAGAAGCATTTATTTAATGAAAAAATCATATGGGAAAGATTTAAAGATGAGATGCTGTGGAAGAGTGAGAAGTAAACCCATAGAACAGATGTTTGGGAATATACAGGACTTACGCTGCTGCAGATAATAGTATGCAGGTCTTAACAACAGACTTAATCTAGTTACATAAACACAGAGTGAATGGGCCTATCTTAGCCAGCATGAGTAACTCCTACAGCTATCAAGATAAAACGTTCTCCAGATCTAAATGACTTGACTCAATAAAAGTTATTTTCATGCAAAACAAAATATGGATGTTTCTGGCTGGGCAGTGTTCCTGGTGACTTGCTATTCAGTGGTCACTCCATCTCAGGGATCCAGGCCACCTGTATCTTGGATTCCACCATTCTCAATATTCAATCTACAATGTTTAATGCGTAAGACAAGGATTTTTACTCTGTCAAATTGCAAATGGTGCACCCCACTTTAACCCACATGCCAGTGGAAAGCATCATTTTTGTAGCCTACCTAGATTAAGGATTTAAAACGTGGATTCCTAAGGATTAAAACGTGTGATGAAATTCTTTGCTGAATGCACAGCACTATCTGTGCCCCAGGACTTTTATGACCAACTCTTTGTAAGACAGAGAGAGTAGAGGCTTTAATAAAAATTGGCTCTTCTGGTAGCAACTGTAATAACAAACTAAAAGCTAGATTGCCATTGAGTAAAGCATTACAAGGACTGATGGCCAGGAATTTGTCCTGCCTGTTGTTTCCACCCTTGCTGATAATAACTACATCTTGGAACATGAAAGTATAATGGACAGCAGCATGTCAATAACTATTAAATGTCAAAGGAATAGAAATCAGATAAAAGGACAGATTCAAACCAGTAGCCTTGGTTTAAATCCTAAGCCCTCAAACAAACTTGTCTGGAAGAACCGTGTCTTCAACTACTGATTAAATGTTGTTTTTTTTTGTTTTTTGTTTTTTGTTTTTTTGAGATAGAGTCTTACTCTGTTGTCCAGTCCGGAGTGTGGTGAAGGGATCTTGGCTTACTGCAACCTCCGCCTCCCAGGTTCAAGCAATTCTCATGCTTCAGCTTCCAGAGTAGCTGAGATTACAGGTGCCCACCACCACACCAGCAAATTTTTTGTAAAGATGAGGTTTCACCATGTTGGCTAGGCTGGTCTTGAACTCCTGACCTCAGGTAATCCACCCACCTTGGCCTCCCAAAGTGCTGGGATTACAGTCATGAGCCACTATATCTGGCCTAAATGTATTTTTATTTAGGAGACTCTCCTATCTTTTATGAACTTTCCCACCATGCCCTATGATCGCCACCACACACAACACACACACTCACAGGCACATATACACACGCAAACACACACAAAGGTAGTGGAAGAAAGAAGTCCAGGCTTGAGGGAAATAGTAAAGACAAAAAGTTAGGAGGTGTGGAATTTTTCAACTAACACTTAGAGATGGAAAGAAAAATAGCAATGAATTTTAAAAAAAATGAAGTCCAAGAGTTGATTCTTCTGATTTCTATTCTATGATTTAAATTTAGCTTTTAAAATGTTCCTACTCTAACAGTTTTGACATTTAAAACAATAAAGAACTTTTACAAAGTTAGATGTTTTCTGATACATTTAAGGCACCCTGTGTGTTCTGTGAATGTCATAACGCCATTAAGTCCCCTTCACAGATGTGCAATTTTATCCTCTTACTGCCAGCTCTTAATGCAGCCAGTGCTTCAGGGAGCACAAGATAGTGCCTGGGGGCCTGGCAAGGAGTGCTCACATCCTTACAGTGGGTTCGAATTTTAATATTGTTTCATTAAGAAAAAGTCTGTCAATTAGTGTGGTATTGACTCTCTTTTATTTTGTTTTTACAAGAACCATTTCTCAAAAATTTCCATCCACAAAATACAGTCTTTTAGTTAGAAATGTGTTTAAAAATTAATACCTGAAAAATAGCATTTTATCATATTGCTTTCATTATATGACATAACCAAGTGCGTTGCTAGGCAACTAGCTATGGCTTTTGGAAAACTACATACTTTATAATAGATTACTTCAGAGGCCCCTTTTCAAAACAAATAGAATAGAGTTATCTAAAAGCATCTTCTGAAATTCTATATAGAAAATGGCTTTTTAAGAAAGTCGACATCTCCAAAACTAAGAAGGAGGTGTTCCTATTATATAGGCACTGCAGTTTTCAACAGTTTTCATTTAGTAAGAAGAGAGAAAGAGAGAGAGATGAAAATATACCTTAAATTCCTGTCTGCAAGCCTCCAATCTGCAAATGAAAATATTTATTGTAAATTATTAATTAAGTTCAATTTGTATTCAAATATTTCTTTGGTGAGAAAAAATATAATCATTTGAAAGGACTTAACTAATGAAAAATAATATGCTTAAAATAAATTTTAAAAATGAATTGCTAGTGCCCTGGTTCTGGCTACTAGTTTTCTGACTGCTTGCTTATATACAGAAGTGGTTATCTAACTTAAACCACTTACGATGACTAACATTAGTCAGTAATCATTTAATTTAGTATGAAGGACATTTCTGCATTGGATAAAAAATTGGAATATATAGCATCTAAAGTCTATTTCACATTTATGACTCTAAAATATTGTATTTTATTCTTTCACAGGATATTAAAAATGGTAAAATAATCCATATTAGCTATAGAAATTCTGGGAAACATACAAAAGAGAAAAGACTTGTCACTCATTATATTAAAATCTAGAAAATAAAAACTGCTATTAATATTATATCATAAATATTTTTAGACTTTTTTCTATATTGTTTTTAATTTGCCTTTTTTCATTGTTCTATTCACCCAAATGATACTTAACTATATATATACGTATATAAATAGTTTTGTAACTTACCTTTTTAAAATTACTGTTACATTGTGAACATTTATTTTTGTGTGTAAGTTTTTTGAAATATATTATGAAGTAACTGAGTGACTGGTCACCATATGGCTGTATTGTAATTTATTTCATTATTCCACTATAGCTAAACTTTTCCACCTATTTTTCATTATTATAAATAATGTTGAAATGAATGTCCTTATTCATAAATCATGATCCATATCTCTGTTGATTTCCTTAGGGTATGTGGCTGCAAGTGAATTTACTGAGTCAAAGAACACATTGTTTTAAGGCCAAACATACATATTTCCAAGTTATTTTTCATAAAGCAAAAAAGAGAAAGTTTAGTTTCTTAAAAGTCCAACAGCAAAGGGTGGAAGGGATAGCAAAATTTTATTGACAACGAATATTACTGAGTTAAATGCTTTGCCACTTTGGGGAGAAGGAGGAAACAGTCAATTGCATATTGTGGTTTTAGTGAAGCTGACTATTTTAAAAAATACTTACTGTCTTTTTTTTTGTGAAATTGGATCCTTTGTCTACTTTTTCAATTAAAGGATTCATCCTTTTATTTTTTAAATCAACTTCATAAGTTTTTAGTCAATATTTATTTGGGTGGCATTCTTCACAGAACTAGTGTCAATTTGGACTTTTCTCAGTGTAATAAAATGAAGATTTAAAGATGTTGAAAAACACCAGACTATCTACTGTTGGCTATCCAGCCAAGAATCATGTTTCAGAACCTTCCCTACTTCTAATTGTTGTCTCACTTTTAGTACTGATTCATTCCCCTTCTGCCAGTTGGATGACAACCATGAGGAGGCTTTCAAGGATGGCAGAGTTATAAGACTAAAAGTGTTCTAGTGTCTGGATCATCAAGTGAAAGAATGCCAACTAATGACAAATAGCACCCTGATTAGATTGCTATTTGTGGGAAAAATAAGATTCTAGAGTTATATCTCCACCAAAAATCAACAGAATATACATTCTTATTACCATATGTAACTAACTCTGAAATAATCACATAATCAGAAAGAAAACACTCCTCTGCAAATGCACACACACAAAAAAAAAAAAACAGTCTCTCGAACCACAGCACAATCAAATTTGAAATCAGTACTAAGAAATTCACTAAAAACTGTACAATTACATAGATATTGAGTAACCTAATCCTGAACAACTTTTGGGTAAATAATGAATTTAAAGCAGAAATGAAGAAGTTCTTTGAAATTAATGAGATCAAAGATAGAACATACCAGAATCTCTGGAACACAGTTAAAGTAATGTTAAAAGGGAAATTTATAGCACTAAAGGCTCACATCAAGAAACTAGAAAGATCTCAAATTAACAACCTAACATGGCAACTAAAAGAACTAGAGAGTCAAGAGCAAACAAATCTCAAAGCTAGTAGAAGACAAGAAATAACTAAAATCAGAACAGAACTGAAGGAGATACAGTCGTGAAAAGCCATCTAAACTCCAGAAGCTAGTTTTTTGAAAAAAAAATAATAAAATAGAAAGACCACTAGTTAAATTAATAAAGAGTAAAGGAAAGAATATTCAAATAAACAAAATCAGAAATGATAAGGAGGATATTACCACCGACCCCACAGAAACACAATTATCAGAGAATATAATACATAACTCTAGGCATATAAACTAGAAAATCTAGAAGAATTGGGTAAATTTTTAGACACATACACCCTCCCGAGACTGAACCAGCAAGAAATTGAATTGCAGAACACACTAATAAAGCAGTAATAAAAAGAATATCAACCGAAAAAGCCCAGGACTGGATGGATTCACAGCTGAATTCTACAAGATGTACAAAGAGCTTGTACCATTCCTACTGAAACTATTGCAAAAAATTGAGGAGAGGCTTCTCCGTAACTCACTCTATGAGGCCAGCCTCATCCTGATATCAAAACCTGACAGAAATACAACACAAAAAGAAAACTTCAGGCCAATATCCTTGATGAACATCAATGCAAAAATCCTCAACAAAACACTGACAAAGCTAATCTAGCAGCACATCAAAAGGTGTATCCACCACAATCAAGTAAGTTTCATCCCCAGGATACAAGGTTGGTTCAACATATACAAATCAATAAATGTGATTCATCACATAAACAGAACTAATAACAAAACTCACCTGATTATATCAATAGATGCAGAAAGATTTCCACTAAATTCAACATCCTTTCATGTTAAAAACTCTCAATAAACTAAGTATTGAAGGAACATACTTCAAAATAATAAGAACCATATATGACAAACCCACAGCCAATATTATACTGAATAGGCAAAAGGAAGCATTTCACTTGAAAACCGGCACAAGACCAGGATGCCCTCTCTCACTACTCCTATTCAGTATTGGAAGTTCTGGCCAGAGCAATAAGGCAAGAGAAAGATATAAAGGACATTCAAATAGGAAGAGAGAACGTCAACCTATCCCTTTTTACAGATGACATTATCCTATATCTAGAAAACACCATAGTCTGAGCTCAAAAACTTCTTAAGCTGATAAACAACTTCAGCAAAGTCACACAATATGAAATCAATATGCAAAAATTACTAGCATTCTTATACACCAACAACAGTCAAGTTGAGAGCAAAATCACAAATGAACTCCCATTTGTAATTGCCACAAAAAGAAAAAAATACCTACAAATACCTAAGGTGTTAACAAGGTAAGTGAAAGATCTCTACAAGGAGAACTAAAAACCACAGCTCAAAGAAATCAGAGATAACACAGACAAGTGGAAAAAATTTTGATGCTCATGGATAGGAAGAATCAATATTGTGTAAATGGCCATACTGCCCAAAGCAATTTAGAGCTTCAGTGCTATTCCCATTAAACTATCATTGATATTCTCCAAAGAATTAGAAAAAGCTATCTTAAAATTCATAGGGAACCAAAAAAAGAGCCTGAATAGCCAAGACAAATCATAAACAAAAAGAACAAAGCTGGAGATACCATGCTACCTGACTTTAAACTATACTACATTAACCAAAACAGTGTGGTACTGGTTCAAGAACAGACACATAGAGCAATGGAGCAGAATAGAGAACCCAGAAATAAGACTGCACACCTAAAACTATCTGATCTTTGACAAGCCTGACAAAAACAAGCAATTTAAAAATGATGCTGGGATAACTGGCTAGCCATATGCAAAAGATTGAAACTGGACACGTTCCTTACTCTATATACAAAATTTCACTCAAGATGTATTAGAGACTTAGATATAAAATTTAAAACCATAAAAACCCTGGAAGACAACCTAGGCAATACCATTCAGGACATAGGCATGACAAAGATTTTATGATGAAGATGCCAAAAGCAACTGAACAAAAGCAAATACTGACAAATGGGATCTAATTAAATTAAATAGCTTCTTCACAGCAAAACAAACTATCTACAGAGTAAACAGACAACCTACAGAATGGAAGAAAATTTTTGCAATCCATCCGTCTGACAAAGGTCTAATATTCAGCATCTGTAAGGAACTTTACAAGATGTAAAAACAAATTTACAAGAAAAAACAAACAATCTCATTAAAAACTGGGCAGAGGATATGAAGAGACACTTCTCAAAAGACGACATACATGTGGTCAACAAGCATATGAAAACAAGCTCAGCATCACTGATCATTAGATAAATGCAAATCAAAACCATGATGAGATACTATTTCACACCAGTCAGAATGGCTAGCATCTTCACAGATTCTTGGCTCTATAGTTGTAGTAAATTTGTCCAGTTGACTAATGTACTGCTAATCTTCATTCTCTGAGCAGCATTCATGTAAATCCTAGTGTTTGTTTGATCTTGGGTAAAACTAGAATTGTCTACCCATAACCTACAGCCAATCTCTCAAATCACAACCAGGTGGCACCCTCAAAGGAGGAAGGTGTTCTGACTCCTTGTAGGGTTTCCCCTGGGACAGGAAACATTAACCATTGTGACCACAAATCACAAATTTCTTACCTCATTTCATGTGAGATCGATAGTGATGTCCATTTGTACATTTTTGTTTGTTTGTTGAACTCATATGAGACCCTACAGGATAGTTGCTATTCACTCAGTAAAATTTTAAATAGGGAGCAGAAAAAATGACATAATTTTTAAGGAATCTTTGAAGACATTTATGTTCCTGCCCCTATTGTGATGTGTTGTCTTCTGGGAACTTTTTAACTCATAGACAAGAGTTGCAATTTTATTTTCTCACACCCCAATCAATTGCCCAAGGAAAAGATATGGAAAAAAGAAATCAGTTACATAGTACAGGGAGGATCTTCGGTTCTTTGAGAGATTTGATTGGCTATTTTCCAGAACAACTGGGAGCTGTGCTAAGCTGTATATAAATGTTTACTTGCTAGCTTCATTTAAAAACAAGCTAACAAAAGACAAAAAAATGCTGAACTTTCTAAGAGTTTTGATTTCCAGACCACAAATTGAAATTCTTTTTCCAAATCTCTGAGATGAATCTTAGAGATACATATACTTAATAGCTTGCCCAGATGATTCTAATGTGCATTTAGCCTTGGAAACACATGCTTCATTAGTTTAAAACAAATTAATTATTTTATAATTAATAATGAATGTATTAATTAAATCAAGTAATAAATTATTGACTTGTACTATTAATTGAAAAGTCACCTTTTTAATTTATTTTTATTAAAATAATCTTATTATAAATATAATGCTTCCCTTCAAATCTCCTCTTGAGATCTATTTACAAACTTCTCACTAAGTTTTATCGTATTAACAGTAATTTTTTCTATATTTCCTTTTTCTGGTTTTGGTGCTCATCACATTTTTTTTAATTTACATCATAAACTTCCATTCTTCAGAAATGTTTTTTGTTGCCTATTCTCATTAGCTGGATGTATCTTCACACTTTTTTATGTGAACTCTTAGGAAGTATAATTTTCATGTCCTTGAATGTCAGCGAATATCTTTCTCCTGCCCTTGCAAATAAATGATGGCTTCTCTGGGGATAGAGTTCTTAGGCCTTAATCTATTTTCTTTTTAAAGTTGCTGATGTTGCCCTATTGATTTCTGACCCTTAGTGATCAGGAGAAAAAAAAGTCTAACACCAACCTAATTATATCCTTTGAAGGCAACCCGTCTTTTCTGCTGGATATATGGGGTGTCTATTTTCACTAAATTTGCTTGGTACTCTGTGACTCCTTTTGATCTGATGTCTCAAATCTTTCTTCAGATCTGGAAACTTTTTTTAGTGTTAATTTAATGATTAGTTTTTGATGTCCTTGTTGTTGTTTATTTCTAAGTAGCACTATACTGGTACTTCTCAGTCCTTCACCAACCTCCCTCAAATCTTAGTCCCCACATGGAAATTGTTTTCTGCAAAATCCAATCAAATGATTATAATCTCTTGTGGCATAAGGAGATGTATATTTGCCTCTGGTTCCTGATACAGAGCCCCTAAAACTCTGGTAATTTTAGAGTGATAGGTCTGATAAGAGCATTTTTTGTTAAAAATATTTGATCTTTTTGTCCCTAGTTCCTGACAAAAGATCTTCTAAGCCCCTTGGCATCTCTGAAAACATAAGAGTGCCTTTTGGATGCTAATGAGTGACTCTTTGCTAGATAGCTTCAGGATGGAGGCTGCTTGAAAGAAAGACAAAAGCAGTGCTAAAACTTTCACCCCCACACACCTACCTCCAAAGAAGGCAGAGAAGAACTAATAACCAATGGCTAATGATTTAATCAATCATGCCTATGTAATGGAATCTCCATAAAAAATCCCTAAATGATGGGTTTGGGAGAGCTCTAGGTTGGTGAACACACTGACATTTCCAGAGGATGGCACTCCCCAACTCTACTGTACAGAAGTTCCTGCACTCAAGACACTTTCCGACTTCTCTCTATGTACCAGTTCATCTAGCTGTTCATTTTTACACTTTATGGTATCCTTTGCAATAAACTGGTAACATAAGTAAAATGTTTTTTTCAGTTCTGTGACTTGTTATAACAAATCCTAAAATCTTGTCAGTAAAAAGTAGGTCATGGAAACCCCAAATTTGTAGCCCAGTCAGAAGTAAATGTGGGTAAGCTGGCATAGAGACAAAAGTGACTCTACCTTGAATGCCAATCCAGCATATTGACATCTGAATAGCCCCAGTCCCATAAATGCCTCCTGGCGTCTTTGTTTGTAAGAAAAAAAGAAAATTGATGTCATCATACACATTATATGCGATGACACACACAGCATTCTTGCCTGTTCTAGAGGGTTGCCTTACATCGTCTTGCCGGAGCACTCATCCCCTTTCCGTATAGTATATAAGCCTCGTGTCTGGGGAGTAACAGTGCAGAGATCAACCTGCTTTGCAGCCATGCTTCTGTCTGTAGGATCCCCAATACAGCACCCTATACCAACAAACTGGATGTATGTCCCTCGTTCTTTGGCTTCTCAGCTCCTTTGGTTTTGGGGGGTTGCTTTGCACATACGGACCTTTCACAGAACAAGCTGCAAGTCAGCAAGGAGGGCTCAGGAAACCTACATTTGGATAAGAGGAAGGAAGCATCTGCAGGGGATATCTTGGAGGATGGGGGTGAGGCATTGTTATCTACGTAGGGTGGTATTACCTGTTTGCTAGATGCCTGTGGACGCTGCATGAGTACAGGGATGCCCTGAAAATGCCAGAGGGTTTAGAAATCTTATTAGTAAAAAGCTGTATGTCCCACAGTGATAAGAAAGATCACAAAACAGCCACAACTGTGTGTCTGCCACTGCTAGGGACTGTGCAAGTGGCCACAGAAGTACAGACAGTGGCTGAGGAGAGTGTAGGAATGCTGGAGAAAGAATTACACTTACAAAGAGCTATGAGAACTTCCACATCTGTGTTAGTGAGTGGTTTGGGAGATAAGCTTTAAACTCAGAAGGCACCATTAGAAATTTAGCTAGTCGCTTTGTGTGGCTGGGAGGGAGAAAGCTGTGCCAGCCAGAAGTGCAGGCTGTCCTTGACAAACCAGACTGAGATGCAAAGATCTGAAATTTCTGGGAACCAACTAGTCAGTCAGATGTTGACACAGAGGTTAACTCAGAGGTGGGAGAAAATTATCCTCTCCTTTTGCGAGCAAAAACACTCATGCAGCAGAAAGCAAAAGCCCAGCATGTGCAGTCCTGGGCGGGATGACCAGACATAGCAAAAACTTCTCAACAGCTGCTGAGAGAAGGCTTAGTTACATGGATGATGTGGCTATGGGACACCAATGGGGATGGCATCTCCTTAGCAGGGAGTAAAGCTAAACGAATGAGACAGAGTGCCCATCTGGGAGTGGCATGGCCCCCTGCAGGAAAATCTGTGTATGAGTTCTGGAAAGCCATTTCTGATTTTGGAGAAACTAAAAGGGAAGAGAACAGGTTACTAAGAGAAAATGAGAGAAAGAAATTCTGCTAGACTGAAAACAGGAGGTCAAAAAGACCCAGTTAGGATTGCTGGAAAACAAATGTGATATGATTGATCTTAGCTGGAGCAGACAAAACACACACATACACAGGCAACCTAATGTCACACTAGTGCGCCTTTGGAAAGACCTGCCTTCCAATCAATAGTTTAGACCTCTTCCCAGAGCCCCACTAGAGGAGGGAGTAGGAAAAGAAGAAATTCCGTGTAGAATGACTTCAATTTCTGAGTTCCAGGGGTAGACTGCTACTCAGCCTAGAGACTAGGGCTGGTGCCAAGGTTGCCTCCATGCAGAGCAATAGGGGGTGACCAGAGGCCCCATGTGGTGCTCACGATCTCTTGGAATCTAAATAACAAGCAGAGAACCTTGCTTTAGTAGATCCAGTGGATTTAAGAATGCACCTTAATTCATGACAATCCAGAGAGACGTGGTAAACAGGCAGCAAGTTACAGGTGCCAAACAATCAGAATGAAACAAACTCCTCTTCTCTGTGGTATCAGGTGGAAGCTCCCCCACTTATCATACTATCTTCATCTCACCTATTCCAGAAAACATCTTGGGCATGGACGTCCTTGTTATGGTGCATGCTACAAACATCTGTGGCAGAATTTCGCCTATGGGTTCCAGCGTTAATGGCTGTTTTAAGAGGGAAGCAATATGGGAACCTGTACCTCTTCCTCCCCTATGGCATATTACTGATGTGAAACAATATTATCTTCCTGGTGGAACTGAATAAATCATAGCACTATACAGGAGCTGGCCAAAGTTAATGTTATCTAGCCAGCCCAAAGCCCCATTGAGTCCTGTATGGCCAGTAAGCAGATGCCACCTGAAGCATGACAGTAGACTACAGGAACTAAATAAGGAGGTTCCCAAGATACATGCTGCTGTGTCTAATATAACTCAAGTGATAGAGCAAATAATGCAAAATATAGGAACGTACCATGCCGTGCTAGATTTGGCTAGTGCCTCCTGTAGCATCCCTTTACACACTGACTCACAGGCATTACACAGATGATATTGTGCTAACTTCTGAAGACTTGTCATTGCTACGGCAACAGGCAACAGTTTAATGCCTTGTGCATCCTTCTCCAATTTACAGGATGGACCATAGGCCTGAAAAAGGTTCAGGGTCCAGGGCCAGCTATAAAGTTCCTAGGAGTTTCTTGATTAGGTAAAATATGCCTTATCCTACACACGCTCATTGACAAAATATGTATTTTTCCATGCTTAAAACAGTTAAACAGTTACCAAGTTTTCCAGGTATTTTGGGATATTGGCAAGCTTTTATTTCACATTTAGCCCAACATTTGCATCCCCTATACTGACTAGTACATAAGGGATCTAGTTGGTGTTGGGATAAAGAACAAGAGGAAGCATTTGAGAAGGCTAAGATATTAGTGGCTCAGGTACAAGTCTTGGATTCCTCCCTTCCTGGATTACCAATGTCTTGAGATATGTCCATAAGCCCTGATGGGATTAGTTGGGCACTTGGGCAAATCTAGCATGGGAAAACAGTTCTCCCAGGATTCTGGCCACAAGTATGGACAGGTGCTGAAACCTACTACTCCTCTATTGAACAACAGGTCCTGGGGATATACAAGGACTTATAGAAAGTTTATCAGAAAGTCGAACCCATAACTGATGCTTTGCTGGTAACAGTGAAGACTGTCTCCCTATCAAGAGCTCAATAGAAGGGAACCTTGTTTTCAGATGGGCCTTCGTTATTGCCCAAGACTCCACTTTACAAAAGTGGCATGCAGACCTGCAACAACATAGTGCCCTCGGGGGATGAACTGCAATAGCATAGGAGGCCAGCGCTGCCCTTACTGTGGAGCCCCCACAGGAGAAGCCTCCAATGGTATACAAAGGCATAGCCCTCATTCCTGAAAACTCTTGTTACTTAAATGGGTGGAGCCTAGGTGCCCCTTGAGTATGGGTGGCAGTAGCTGTACAATCGCAGACAGATACCATCTGGTTTGGATGGGAATGCAGCAATACAGTCAATGGGCAGAACTCTGAGCTTCATGGTTGGTTTGTACCCAAGAGCTGTGGCCTATAGTTCCCTGTGCAGGCAGTCTGGCAGTATTTAAGGGTCTTACAACATGGCTTGCCAAAGGGCCTGAGATGACTAACATATATTTAAGAAACCCTTATGGGGAGCTGCCATGTGAAAAAAACATTTGGGAAGGCTACAAGACTATGCTGTGAGCCTAATTGTGTACACTGTTTTAGCACATTTGTTAGATTCATCCCCTGGTATCATGGAGGCTGATACCGTAGCAAAAATTAGAACATTGGCTCCCTGGCAATATTCTGAACCAGCTGATTGGGTACATAAGCCTAGTGGGCATCATATTGTTTGCATACCTTGCATGGGTGGGCAAAGGTTTTGCCTCAAGCCATTAGGCACTTAACTCAGTTGAGGTGAATATAGGCTGGCACCACACCAAAAACATGGGACCAACACAGAAGAGGCCTATTAACTATAGCAGTAAAGAAAGTCTGACCAGATGCATTTCTATCTGAACTGATAACAGGCCGAGAATAAATATTATCATCAATTATATGGGATGTCCCAAGACTTTGAGACAGGGCAGGGGAATGGAGATTAGACTGGCAATTTTCCCCAGGTCGGATAGGGTATTTCTCGTGAGAGAGTAAATAATTCCCTGGCCAATGAAGTGGTGTCCATTGATCCTGTTTGAGTCTAGGCCAAAACTCTCCACATACCAGTAGGCTGGAACACAGCTCTTTTTAAAAGGCACACTCATCAGCCATTTGACATGATTGTTTCCATCCCCTGTAACCTTACAAATATCACAGGCACCTTCACCCCTCAGGAAACTTGTTTGGTGTGTGCCTGCAGCCCATAATCAGGCTGCCTATGTCATAACTGAGAAGACAGTCAATTTGTTTGGTGGAGAAGAATTGCCCCACCAAGTGCCTACTAAACACTGGTATTTCTTCCCATAGTTTTCTGCTCCTGTTACTGCTTTGCCCTACAAAAGGTCTCTTTCTTTTATCCTGGGGAACATGATGGCAAAGGACATTACTAATTCTGTGTCTTATACTTGGCATGAGTAACATTGCCTGTTATTGTTTACATTGTTGCTTTGCCTCTGCTTACAAGTAGAAGCCAAATTGATGCAATGGGTGCATGCTATTGAAATGACTACAACACCCCTCCTTCCAGGAGGTATAGAGACCATTGCAGAAGAGGTGGGTGCCTGAGATTGTAGGACTCAGATTAGAAGGGTGGAGCGTAGAGACTGAAGTGACTCCACCTTGCTCCATCTTGGATGCTAATCTGCCATGTTAATTTCTGATTAGCTCCAGTTTTGTGATTACCTTCAGATTTCTACTTTATTTACCGCCCTAGGGTAAGAACAAAGCATGCTTGATGTTATCGCACATCTTATGGAACATGATGTACACAACATTCTTGCCTTTTTTGGTGGATGACCTTTAATTGTCTTGCTGGAGCAAATTTACCTTTTCCCTATGGCATGCAGAGTGTACCATATAGGTCTGCGGAGTAACTGTGCAGAAATTTATTTGCCTTGTGACTGCCCAAGACCATGCTGTTGTCTGTAAGTTCCTCATAAAAACACTGTTTACTGACAAATGGGATCTGTCTTCCTTCTTCCTTGGTTTACCAGCTCCTTTGGCATTTGGGGTCCCTTTGCATGATGGTGCTTTCACAGAACCCTTGGGGATCCAAATACTTGTGATTGGTGTCTGAGTTGAGGGCAGTCTTTTGAGACTGAGCCATTAACTTGCGGGGTCTGTGCTAACTCTGGGTAGTTAGAATCACAATCAAATTAAATAGTAGGACACCCAGTTGGAGCCCACAGAAAATCCTACACATTTGGATATTGAAGTGTTGTGAGTAGAGTAGTAGTTTTCCTCTTGCCTCTATTTTAAAATTTTGTCATAATGGTTTTCACATGAATATTTTCTTTTCTGATCTTAAAGTTTTTTTCATTTTCAATGTCAATATTCTAGATTTTTATTGTGAATAAAAATTAGCTAATTCATTTGGCTTCTCCTATTCTTTCTAGTAAATTCACTCCATATCTGCTCTGTTCAATAAATTTGCCTCCAGTTTTGTTTTATTTGTTTTTTTTTTTTTTTTTTTTTTTTTTGGAGAGATGGAGTCTTGCTCTGTTGCCCAGGCTGGAGCACAGTGGTGTGATCTCGGCTCACTGCAACCTCCGTCTCCCAGGTTCAAACAATTCTCCTGCCTCAACCTCAAGTAGCTGGAACTGTAGGTGCACCTCTCCACACTTGGCTAATTTCTTTTGTATTTTAGTAGAGACGGGGTTTCACCATGTAGCCCAGGCTAGTCTTGAACTCCTGAGCTCAGGCAATCTGCCCGCCTCGGCCTCCCAGAGGGCTGGGATTACAGGAGTGAGCCCACGGCACCCGGGCTGCCTCCAATTTTGTCTGTCTAATCTTCCAAAAATTATGTTATGTATTATATTGCATTCAAGTTTAATTTCTTTACCTTGTTTGTTTTTTAATCCTAAATTCAACAGATGTGCTTCCTCTTTTATAACTTACGAACCGTCTTAACAAAAGCCAGAGCAAAAGGGTCCTGATTTTGCCCATGCTAAACCTGAGAAAAAATTCTGGAAACAAACACTCAATTTATAGACATTAAGAAAGCATGTACATTATTACCCTTTTACATGCTTATACTGATTTCTTTGGTAAACTTTCCAATAAATTATTTGATAAACTTTCCTATAAATTATTTTCCAATCAATTATTAAACAATGTTTAATAATAATCCTTGAGAAACTTTCTTGAATTTTTGACAGTAATGGACAAGGCATTATGAGTAAGATCTGAGGAACTGAGATGTAGACCTGACCTGATCACTGCAGAATTTTTTTTATGTCCAGTTACCAAGTACTTTATTCAAACATTTTTTAAAAATTGGTACTCCATAATTCCTCACTTTCCTGTATAATGATTTTTTAGAATTTACATGAAGGATGTTGCTTACATATGCTAATTTTTATTAGCATTTGTAATTGAAAAATAATACTTTGCAAGTACTATTTTTTTCTAAGTATTTATTATTATTAAATTGTTTTAAGTCTGCCCTGAATGGAAGTCCCACGTGGGGTCAACAGTGAGTGCTTGGTGTATGATTTACTTACTGCTGGTTGCTTAAGTTTTCTAATATTAATTATATATGCCAAAATCTATCTCTATATAGGTCAGGCTTTTCAGAAAAATGAAACCAACAGGGGATGTGTGTGTGTGTGTGTGTGTGTGTGTGTGTGTGTGTAGTCTCACATTATTATGGAGGCTGACAAGTCCCAAATTGCCATGTAGGTTAGGAGGCTGGAGACCTAGGAGACTGAATGTTACAAGTAACTCCAAAGACATTTCGCCAGAGATTTTCCAAAAGGAGGCTTGTTTTTTTGTTCTGTTCAGTCATTCAGCTGATTGGATGAGACCCACTTACAGAATGGAGGGCAATCAACTTTAAGCTTACCAATTTAAACTTCAATGTCATAAAAAAAAATTCTTTAAGTTGACACATGAAATTAATTCTCATAATATTACATAGGAAAAATTGCTACATAGAGTTCAAAGACTTAGATTCAACCTTAGTTCTATGATATCTTATATGATCTTAGTCAACTCAGTTAACCAGTTTGAACCTCCATATAATTTTGTATAAAATACAAGTTATAACATCTATTGAATTGTTGTGAGGATAAAATAGCATTGAAGCAAAGAGTGCAGGATAGAAAATAAATAACCAGAGTCTGAAATTTTTCCTTCAATACAAAAAGAAAGAAAAAATATAAGCTGATTTCTGGAGGATATGGGAAAAAAATCGGTAAGGGAGACATGATATTAGTTGACTTTCCATAAGTTTCCATTTTACTCTCTTATCTAGTTAATTTTACATTAATCAGCAAGGCAATTTCTAAATGGGGCACTTGGTATACTAGTTAAGAAAAGCGATATTTATAAAAATAGATCCGGATTAGTGTTTGATACGATTTGGCTGTGTCCCTGCCCAAATCTCATCTTGAATTCCCATGTGTTTTGGAAGGGACCCAATGGGAAGTAACTGAATCGCGGGGCAAGTCTTTCCCGTGTTGTTCTCATGATAGTAAGTCTCATGAGATCTGATCGTTTTAAAAAGGGGAGTTTTCCTGCACAAGCTCTCTTCTCTTGTCTGCCACCATGTGACCTGTGCCTTTTACCATCCAACATGATTGTGAGGCCTCTCCAGCCACATGGAACTGTAAGTCCAATAAACTTCTTTCCTTTGTAAATTTCCCAGCCTTGGATATGTCCTTATCAGCAAGGTGAAACAGACTAATAGAGTTAATTCGTAATAGTGAATTAACTGCTGAAAAGATACCTGAAAAGATACCTGAAAATGTGAAAGTGACTTTGGAACTGGGTAACAGGCAAAGGCTGGAACAGATTGAAGGGCTCAGAACAGGACAGGAGAAAATGTGGGAAAGTTTAGAACTCTCTAGAGACTTGTTGAATGGCTTTGGCTAGAATGCTGATAATGATACAGACAATGATATCCAGGATAAGTTAGTCTAATACAGAGATGAGGAGTTTGTTGGGAACTGGAGCAAAAGTGACTCTTGTTATGTTTTTGCAAAGAGACTGATGGTATTTTGCCCCTGCCCTAGAGATTTGTGGAATTTAAACTTGAGAGAGATGATTTAGGTTATCTGGTGGAAGAAATTTCTAAGCAGCAAAGCATTCAAGAGGTAACTTGGAGGCTGATAAGAGCATGCAGTTTTAAAAGGAAAACATGACATAAAAGTTTGGAAAATTTGCAGCCTGACAATGCAAACGAAAAGAAAATATCATTTTCTGAGCAGAAATTCAAGCTGGCTGCACAAATTTGCATAAGGAACAAGGAGCAGAAAGTTACGCATCAAGACAATGGGGAAAATGTCTCCAGGACATGTCATAGACTTTGTAGCAGTCCCTCCCATCACAGGCCTGGAGATTTCGGAGGGAAAAAGTGGTTTCCTAGGCAGGACCCAATGTCCCTCTGCTGTGTAGAATCTAAGAACTTGGTGCCCTGTGTACCACCCACTCTAGATGTTACTGAAATGAGCCAAGTAGCTAGAGCTACTGCTTCAGAGGGTGGAAGCTCCAAGACTGTGGGCAGCTTCCATGTGGTTTCAACCTGCAGGTGCACAGAAGTCAAGAATTGAGGTTTGGGAACCTCTGCCTAGATTTCAGAAGATGTATGGGAAATGCCTAAATGCCCAGGCAGAAGTTTTCTGTAGGTACAGGGCCCTCATGGAGAACCTCTGCTAAGGCTGTGCAGAAGGGATAGGTGGGGTCGGAGTTCCCACACAGTGTCCCTACTTGGGCACCACCTAGTGGAGCCAGGGTCTTCTGGCACCATAAACTTGGAAAAGCCACAGACACTTAATGCCAGCACATAAAAGCAGCCAGGAGGGGGGTGATACCCTGCAAAGCCACAGGGGTGGAGCTGCTCAAAGCCATGGGAGCCTACCTCTTGCATCAGTCTAACCTAGAGATGAGACATGGAGTCAAATGAGATCATAGAGCTTTAAGATGTGACCGCACCCCTGGATTTTGGACTTGCATGGGGCCTGTAGGCCCTCTGTTTGGGCCAGTTTTTCCCATTTGGAACAGCTGTGTCACCTAATGCCTGTACCCCTACGGTGTGTAGCTAGTAACCAACTTGCTTTTGATTTTATAAGCTCATAGGCAGAAGGGACTTGACTTGTCTCAGATGAGACTTTGGACTGTGGACTTTTGAGTTAATGCTGAAATGAATTAAGACTTTGGGGGACTGTTGGGAAGGTATGATTGGTTTTGAAATATGAGGACATAAGATTTGGGAGGGGCCAGAGTGGAATGATATGGTTTGGCTGTTTCCCCACCGAAATCTCATCTTGAATTCCCATATGTTGTGGGAGGGACCCGGTGGGAGGTAATTGAATCATGTGGGCAAGTCTTTCCTGTGCTATTCTCACAATAGTGAATAACTCTCTTGAGATCTGATGGTTTTAAAAAGGAGAGTTTGCCTGCACAAGCTCTCTTCTCTTGTCTGCCACATGTAAGACGTCCTTTTACCTTCTTCCATGATTGTGAGATCTCCCCAGCCATGTGGAACTGTAAATCCAATAAGCCTCTTTTTTTTTTTTTTTTTTGTAAATTGTCCAGTTTCAAGTATATATTTATTAGCAGTATAAAAACAAACTAATACAGTGTTCAAGTCCCAGTACTTACTGGTACATGCAACCAGGCATGAGCCATTTAACTCCTCTAAGCCTCAACTCCCTCATCTATAAAAGCAAAAATAATAAGTGCTTATCCTCCATAAGAGTTTTCATGACGATTTATATGCTAACGCATAAAAGCACTTGTCAAAATACCTAGTGTATAGAAAGAATTCAGTAGGTGGTAACTCTTTTCATGATTGTAATAAATATTAATAGGCCTTGTCTTGTTGGTCTATGAAATAAACAATTGCACAACACACACATCTATTAAAATACTACATAAACATTGAAAAATTATAAGCCAGTAATTCTGATATTTTTATTTTCCAAAAGAGTTGTCTTATATCAAATCTAAAATGTGAGAAAAGCAAATATGAGATATTCATTGTTATTGGAGTTCAGCGTCTCATGGGAAACTTTAGTTAAATCTGCACAACCTCTCGACTGTCAGCCTCTGCTGATTTCAAGAAAGTTTTTTAAATCAACTTTGTTTCTGAAGTTTACTAATAAATAGATTAAAGGGCCTAAGTACAAAATATGACATTCTCAGAGGCAAGAGTCTAAAAAGACATGAAATCAAGTTAAAACTGTGCTTTTAAAAATGTCCTGTTGACAATGAGACTGCATTTAACTTATTTTAAACTATCAATAGTTGGTGTTAATACACATGTGGGTTTGTGACAAGGAAGAACAATTTGGTGTTAGGTTAATAAATTATTGGAAGCCAAATCTGATCATGCTAAATTACCAAAGTTACAAAACAAAGACAGAAATTTTAGCACGCAAAATTGAGCCTAAATCCACAATTAAATGGAAAAATGATTAACAAATGTATTATACATAATGTTTAAAAACTTTTTCAAAAGGTTTGGCTATGCAGAGAACAAACATACAGTGGAAATAGACCTCTTATCTCTAGAAAACACATTTGTTAGGCTTAGAAACAAGATATAAATTATGTATACCATTGCTGCAATGAAAAAATACAATTGTTGCTTGAAAATTTCATTAAATTTTAAATAAATTGAAGTTAACCCATGAGCTGATTATTTATCTCAGGAACGTGGGGGAGATTTGAATGGTTGCATGATGAACAGAATAACAGTAGACAGTATTTTGACATTTTATCCAATTTGAACATGGAAATCATATGTATGAGGGGTGAGGATGCATACTAGAACTAGTTAAAAACAAGTTCCAAAGCCAGCACCTATGCAAAAAGAATCAAGTAGAAATTGGAGGAATAATATTTGTGTATTTTCTTTCAATAAATCAAGCAGCAAAGCGCCAAACGATCTGATGTGTTGGCTCTAGAGATCTGATGTGAACCTAAGAAACTGTCAATTTGAAAATTGATTCTAAGATATTTGAAATCACATCAACAATGAAAAGGAAGAGATGGCAATTACCTGGAATCTTGAGTCAGCCTTGGTTCTAATTTATGGCAAGCATCTAGCTGTGTGACACAATTAAAAGGGACTTTATATTTTTTCTTCTTTTCTCTCCATCTTACAAAAATATTATTGCCTATTTTCAATAACTAAAATCAGAGTGCTACAGTGATAACCTCCTTATGCCCTGAAAAAAATAGAAGATAACTGTCCCAATGAAAAGAGCTTATGTTAAGTCACCTACTAAAACAATCACAGAGGGATTTGTTCCCAAACTGGCAAAGCATAGAATTATATCAGGGATTTGGACATAGAGTATAAAGATAGAGTGTTGACCACCAATTTCTGATGTCATTTTTCTGTCTCCTTTGTTGCCAGGATACATGGTCTCTGCATAACCTCTGGACATCAGCATTAATACGTTATGGTTCTTACCTTAGTCCTGCTTTTCTTCTTCAGGTTTATCCTGTCCAAGAGGGTCTCTCCTCTTTGCCATCTTACTGAGTCCCAGTTAGTCTGAGTAGACCCTTAATCTATATTTGATACTGGAGCTCTCTCATGATGCATAATCTGGAAGCTGAGGATTCTCCCTCTTACTTATCTAAATCCCAAATTGAAGAATTGCCTTAAACCTCTCCTTCTTTGACATAACTCTTCCAAAATTAGCTATGTATATCCAGACAAGTCAGTTTTCCAAGTATCTTCTTCCTATTCTATCGTACTATGATTAGATGATACGAAACCTATATCCTGCATCCATAGGTCCATATCATCTAATCATAGTAGGATAGAATACAGAAATGATAGAAGCACATCTGGGGTCAGCTCTTTTTTTTTTTTTTTGTAAAAGCTTTTGTCCTCTTTTCATTCCCTTCTCTCACTTTTCCAATTTCCTATTGCAGCTAAGCCAACTCTACCATTTGTTCCTCAAATGTGCCTTGAATGTCGCCTCTAAGTTCACCTCAGTGTACCTTTGCTCCTTGTTCATTTCTTTGCTAGAAATTCCATCACCTTTCTCTGCCATGAACCCACTTAATTTTATGTAACAACTCTGTAAAGTACTTACTACCTACTACAATTTGAGAGTTGAGTGTATCTCAAAAATTCGTGAAATGGAAATTTGGTCCCTAATGTGACAGTGTAGGAAAACAGGCCCTTTAAGACGTGATTAGGTCATTTAGGTGGGTTAATGCCATTCTTTAGAGGCTGTACTAATTCTTCTGGGAGTGAGTGAGTTCTCACCCTTGCATGGCTGAATTAGTTACCACGAGTAAGGGTTATAAGTCAAAGCCACCACTCATGTTTTGCCTCTTTCACACATGTTCACTCACACTTCCACTTTTCTGCCATGTTATGACGTAGTATGAAAGCCCTTGCCAGAAGCTACCACTATGCCTTGGACTTCCCTGCCCTAGAACCGTGAGCCAAAAAAAATTATTTTCTTTATAAATTACCTGGTCTCAGGTATTCTATTATAGCAACAGAAAACAGACTAAGACATTGCCCTGCTAGAATTATTACAGCACTAATTATTTAATGTAACCTTGTATACCTTTTCCTGTATATTTTCTGATCCAAATCGAGCACAAAAAGGTTGAGTTTCAAATACAGGCATTTATCTATAATTCCTTTGAAGAGGGGTGTCTTGTGTTACAATCAGATGTTAATTTTCTATTTTTACTGTGCACTGCATGTAGGTGCCCAATAAATGTTGACAATAATGTCTAAAAGGAACTTCTATACATTTCTTTGCAAATGAATAGCATGTGAAAGCAACACTGAAGATAAATTAATTTTCCAAAGAAAACTTTAATTTTAAAACTATATTTTTCTATGTTACTAACATTGAAACTAATAAAATGTTGTAAATCCCCTAAGACAAAAATTAAAACCCTCTCATTTGTCTAAAATTCTCATTTTCTTAATTTACATTGAGCTACTTATGCAACAAAAAAGGAAAAATGCTAAACACATTAAAAACTAAACAGGTAAAAATAAGCTTTTCATTTGAAGCAGTAGTATACATTCACCTGGTTCTAATTGTGTACTCTAATATTTTATTATTAAAATTATGTCACAAAGGGAATCTACTAAATGACCATGGAGGCAGTTCTTCACTGTGAAAGTTTATGATTCTACTATATGTAAAACAGAATTCATTGATAGTTATTAACAGTAATTGTCATTATCTCAAGACCAACACAGCATGCTTATTTATTGGGGAAATAAAACACAAAGCAGGAGAAGAATGAATCTAGGCATAAAACACATTTCCTCATGTTAAAATGGTGGATCAGCAATTAACTGAGGTTTGTGTGACCATCCACAACATTGTCTCCAAAGTTTGTTGGCACTGTGGGTTTTTCTAGTAAGTCACAGAGCTCAATCAAGTGGGCAAAATATGTCATAAGGGTATCTATAACAGCTAGAGTTTGAGCCAAGCTGCCACGTAGTCCCCACCTTGGTAGTTCTCATCATAAATTAAGAATTCACTAGACCTCAGACTTGGATTCAGGAGTGGGGTCCTAATCTCTGGGAGAAAAAACACCTGGTCATACATAGCAAGGTAAGAACCCAGAAAACAAAGAAGACTTCCAACAAGTGTCAGAGATAGGCAGCAAGAGAGCAAACTGAGAGAGAAAAAGAAATATTGAACTCTGAATCTTGCAGGATAATCAATATTATTTCCTTATTTCTCATTGACTAAGTCTGGAATTGGGACAATTAATCAAGGCTTGACTATAGAGACCCACAACCTTAGAATTAAGAGATACCAGGAAAGGGAAAAAAATATAATTTTATTTGGAAATACTGCTTTAGGATATCATTTCTTCTGGGACATATCCACTTAATTTTATCTTTAAACTTACGTGATTTGGAAGATGACATTCAGATTTTCTTGATAAAAGTGAATTGTGTTTCATGTTGACAGTTGTAACATTAATTTTTCAAGAACTGTTTTTCAACTATTGATCAGATTTCAGTGGAAGAGAAGTCAGGTTTCCTATATATAAACCTACATTTTTAAGAACATTGTGCTTTCTGTTTTGTGTTTTAGTTGTTTATAGCAATTTATTTTGAAATCTTTGAGGACTTAACAGATTTTGTCCTTTTAACGTTTTTTCACTTCTGATCTTGTCACATCAAACATGCTAGCAAATCTTAATAAAAGATGAATATTTCATTTTAAGTATTCTGTTTCACTGCAAAAACATAATACATACTTTAGAGCAAAGCATCAACGAATACAATATTTTGAGTGTCCTGACAAAACATCAAGACTGAAGATTTTATTGTGTGAAAAAAGCACACTAGTCTATCATGAAGAAATCTTAGTTCTTATCCTGATGTATCATATTGGGCAAGATGCTTCTCTTCTCTGTATTTAGTTTCTTTTAGGTGGTAAAAGAATACCAATTTCTGCCTGGCCTAATCATAGTGTTGTGATGAAATGTATATGAGATATTAATAAATACACTTAAAAAGACAAACGCAAAGTTATTGCTAGTCTAAGAAATCTACTCACCTTAATACTGAGTACTGCGAGAGAAGCTGCAGAAATACCACCTCTTAACAAAAGACATGGTTAGGATTATACTTCTTGCTGACTGTAAGGGACCCCTGTTTTGCTATAGCATAGCACAAAGAACTCAGTACTGAAGCTGTGGTCTAGGCAAAACAAATTCACCACTATACTTTGCTTCTTTATTTCTTATCTGTGTGCCTTTTGGCACCTCTCTTACCTATGTAAAGACTCTGTATCTATAATAGCAAACTTTCTTTTGAACCCGCAGGAGATATCAATAATTGACCCCAGAACTCACTGCCATTGAGTCCAGTGTCAGAATTCTTCAAAACAAGACACAGAATATGACTACTGTAAACAGAAATTTACATGCAAGATGAAGACTATTTGCTATTCTTGAGCTAGAATTTCAGTTATTTCTAATCTTCCAGTCATATGTATACATTTAGAGTGGCCTCCTGGGGTAATGCCTTTGCTGCAGAATTCACATTCCTAATGAAAACAGGGGTTTGAACTGGTGAAATAGGTTGTTTACAGCTTGTGGTGGAGAATGATTAGCATAGTAAGATAAAAAACAACATCACAATGATCTCTTTTTGTTCTGATCATCTGTAAAGAACATTTACAGGCATAATTTTCCAGTAAAAGAAAACCACAGAGATGAACAATAAAAATGAGGTGTACAGATTCTGATTATGTGGCTTTTCCTCTGAGTGCAGGCTGCAGGGAATTGAGGGCAGGCCCAGGATACATATGGTAATAAAGGGCAGAGGAATCTGGCTTATGGAAGTAAAATTGAAAGCTCTGAGTCAATAGCTGTGTAAAGATGACAGAGGATTATATCCTGGAATGAGAAATACTTAGCTAAGAACATTATGTTCATCTCTTAGGGAAAAGTTTTTCCCTTTTTAGATTTCAAGAACAGCTTGCTTATAAATATCAGAGTGAATACTATAGCCCAGTAAGAGATCCAAGCAGGAGAAGGGTGTATTCCACTTATTTATCGCTGTGTAACAACCCACTCCAAAACTCAGTGAAAAAAACAACAACCATTGTATTGCATTTCATTGATTGGTAAGCCAGGATTTGGGAAAGACATGGCTGAGCAATTCTTTTTGATTTATTGTTTCTTTAAGTTATCATACTGTACTGGTGTCCCAGGATTTCATTTTTTTCCAAGGTTATGCCAACATACTTTATTTCATTTACTCTTGACTTTGTCTTACAAAATAAAAACTCTGGACAATTTTTCCATTCCGTTTTATCATGCTTTAGTTGTCATGAACGAGGGTCATTCAGTGGATTTTAGCTGATGCCTGGATGAGTCTGGAAAGTATAATACCACTGGGTTGGCTGGAAGGCTGGGCTCGCTTGGGCTCCTCTACTTCTCTTCATATTGTCTCAGAGCCTCTGTACATAGTCTTTCCAACAGAGTAGTTGAACAATTTGTATGACAGCTTCCGGTTTCTGTAGAACTGGGCCCAGAAAATGGCCCAGCATTATATCCCATATGTTCTAATGGTCAAGCATTCACAGAGCCTACCCAAATTCACTGGAGGGGACTGGCTGAGCAGGGTGGTTCACACCTGTGATACCAGTGCTTTGGGTGGCCAAGGGGGAGAATCGCTGAGGCCAGGAGTTCAAGACCAGCCTGGACAACATAATTAGACACCATCTCAACAAAAATAATTATAGAAATAGATGCATAGATAGATAAGATTTTTTTCTAAAGAGAGGCAATAGACTCTATTTCTCATCAAAGGAGTCTCAAAAAAATTATGGCCATCTTTAACTGCCATGTGAGGAGGATTTTTTGTAGTATCTCTTTTTATCTCATCCTTTGGAAATCACAGCACTCAGAAAAGTTGCTGTTCTGTTGTTGCTTTTGTTCTTTTTAAGAAACCCTTAAAAAGACGACTTAATTTAATAAGAAGCAGCTTCATGTTAAGCTTCTTATTTCAGGCAATCTCTCAGTCTTTATTATCACCCCATAACTTCCCAAACCAAAGACATTTGTTTTAAAAGTGCCAGTGATTTAGGCTGACTTTCTGGTAAACATTCATTTTATGTAAGTATGATTTGCAAAAGAGCTCCCTAGAACAGCGACAGTGAGATATGGTTTCTAATTTTAGATCTATTATGACTTAAAATCAGTCTTTTAGCCTCTCTGATTCTTGTTTGGATAATAAGCTCTTTGCTCTCTAAACCTTAGAAATATGGCTAGTTAATAAGGTCATGCATGTGAAGTCTTTTGACTTTTATGTATAAAGAAGTATTATAATTGGAATCATCATAATTCCAATTTCAAACATTACTAATTAATATATGCAACTTCAAAAATAAGTTAAAATGTCCAAGTGGGAAAATATAGGGAAACACTGTTTAGCATGATGTAGTCTTGATGATTTTGTCTCATTGTTTCCAGGTCAGAAGTTTCTTATGTCCTTTAGGTTATCATATCCTACTGGTGTCCCAGGATCTCATTTTTTTCCAAGGTTATGCCAACACACTTTATTTTATTTACTCTTGAACTATTTTACTTGTTCTGTCTCACAAACTAAAAACTCTTATATGTAGCAACTTCGTTTTTAGTTTAACAATTAATTTAACAATTTCTTGCATTGAAGATCACACGTCGTTCTTTTTCATAGTTGTCTTTATGCACATAATAAAATTTTATTTAACAAAAACATTTTCTTTAATTAAAAGACTGAGAAGGAAATATCAGAAACTGATGGTCCAAGGCATGGTATTATTGTCAATTCACTGTAGACACATCCAGTAAAAATTATTACTTGGAAAGTTTTAAAAAATGTTGCCTAAAAGTTAGATAAATATTTTTATATAACAATTTAACAATTATTTTTCTTCTTAGACAGATGAGGATTTCTTTCTGTTTGAAGCTGAAAACACCAAATTCTCCATAGCCAAAATTTCTCAACTTCTTAGGACCCTCATATCTTAGTCTAAGAGATAATGGGCTATCTCCCATGGGAGATGCCTAAATTTAATGGTGAAGAAGTGTTGTTATCATTATTGTTCAATTGGACATGTAGTAGTTGGTTGGATATATGTCATGAAATGATCCTAGAACACTCTCTCTCATTAGGCAATGGCTAACCCTCTTACTCATTTTAAGTTTGACTCATTTGACACTCAATAGGACTTATTCTGACCAGGCTTTATGAAATTAAGACTTACCATACACAGGCACTCATTTCAGATTCCTCTTACTCTGCTCTACATTTTCTCTTCTGCAGTGGTGCCTAGCGCCAGAGAATTACAGCATTCTGTATAATTATTTATTTATTTATTCGTGTTTATTGTGTTTTTCTTGTCCTTTCTACAGACATGACATGCTATAAATGCAAAAGTCCTGGAATTAAGGAAAAATTGTTAACTATGCTTCATCAATAGCTTATGCTTAAAAAACATATAATTTCAAGTAAACATAAACATTATCAAAGGGATATCACATTTATTTGTTGATTTTGTTTCCTAATGATTATTTTCAGGGCTTCTTGAAAACAGTGATCATTCCAGCTTTGGCAAAGAAAATGAACAAAATAATCTTGCAATATCTTAGGCCAGAAAGAAAGGAATCAATCAAATACAAATGAGGTCATATCTATTTAAATAATATACAATCCAATTTGCTGTAACTTCCATCAGTCTCAGATCAATGAATTTAAAGGTTCAACAAGAATACTGAATTTGACCTGTGGTTTAAGCTCTGACATCCAAAAACTTGGAATTCACCACCCCTATTCCTGAAACTAGAAAAATTGATACAAACTGAAAATTAATGACTTTTATTGGACCTATCAGAGAACCGAGGTTACAGAGCAAACTGCTACCCTGAAATGTCTAGAGACAGGTGAATCCAGAGTCCACAGCCAAGATCATTTTATTTATTAAAAAAAATCCTCAGGAGCAATGAACTGCTAGGAAGATTTAAATGGTAATTTTGACAAATTCCTAGAAGCTGAACATGGATTAGTATGAAAATAAAAAATCTGAGCTTACCACAGTTATAGGAAGGTCCTCACATTTTCATGGACATTACCTTCAGGAACTGCATCAGGATTTTAGGGTAAAGAGAGGAGAAAGGTCCCCCTCCTGGTTCTGGTGTGGAGAAAAGTGGAATCTTTTTGAAATATTCCCAAAGCCTTATCCAAACAAAAACGTATTTTGCAGAGAAAACGACTACCAGAGCTCCATCCCAGGTGGGAGAAAATCCTTCCTCACACTCCAGTGCCTTTTAGCCTTCCTGTCTTACTAAGGGGTGGCGGGGAGGCATGATTAGTAGGGGTCAAGACTTCCAAAAAATTGATTGGAAATGCTGCAGCCAGAGAAGATAGAAAAGAGCTGAAGTGAAATAAGCATTTCTACTAGGAAAACAGTTATGAAGGTCACAGCCCAGAGACACATGTCTATGAAAAGACCGAGACTTAATTATAAGACTAAGAATGTTTCCGCTTCCTAGCATCTTGCCACCACACCATTAGGGCACCACTGTAAGAGTTTATTACAGCTAGAAGAGCTGCAAGGCACAGATTCTCTCTTGGAAAGAGTATATAGGAAATCCCAAAGTTAAGATGAGTGGCATAGGCTAGAACACAAGAGAGATTCGTAAGCTCTGGCACTTGTAGTCACAGAAAACATTAAACATCAGCCAATTCCCTGCTAGGTTAACATACATCCTCATACTAAAGACCTGTGTAGCTTAGTTTCTTTTACCCAGTACATGTCTAGCTTTCAACAAAAAATCATAAGGCACCACAAAAGGCAAGTAAAGATCTAATATGAAGGGATAAAGCAAGCATCAGAATTAAACTCAGATATGACACAGATATTAGAATTATCAGACATGACATTTAGAATACCTATGATTTATAGGTGAAGAGTTATAATGGAAAAAGTAGACAACATGCAAGAACAGACTAGTAATATAAGCACAGAGGCAGCAAATCTTTGAACGACTCAAAAGGAAATGCTAGAAATTTTTAAAATTGCAACGGAAATGAAGAATGCCTTGCCTTGACATCAGTAGAACATCATGAAGAAAAAAAATCATGAGTTTGAACTTACGTTGAAATGCAAAAAGGAAAGAGAGCTTAAAAAAACAACAGAGCATCCAAAAACTATGGAATAATTTCATAAGGTATAATATACTCATAATCAGAATATCAGAGGAGAAGAAATAAAAGAGTAGAATAAATATTTGAAGTAATCATGGTGGAGAACTTTCTAAAAATAATGGCAGACACCAAATCACAGATCTAAGAAACTCAGAGAATACCAACTAAGTAAATGCCAACAAAACTATACCTAGTCATAGCATATTCAGCCTATAGACAAACAAAGACAAAGGAAATTCTTAATAAAATATAGGAGAAAAAATATCTACAGAGGTAATTATGCAAGTAAGAAGAAAGTAAAGAAGAATATTTAAAGTGTTTAAGAAACATACATACATACACACAATATAATCTAGAATTCTATATCCAACAAAATTATCTCCAAAACTTAAGGAAAAAAGACTTTTTCAGACAAAAACTAAGATAATTCATTCACAGCAGATACGCCTTGCAGGAAACATTAAAATAATACTGAATTCAAAAAATTAAATCACATTAACATATGAAATCCATGGATTCCAAATGGGTCCCGTCATACATATACTTACAAACATATGAGTCTCCACTGAAAGTTCCTAAGATATGACCTCATTATTTTGAAAACTTAACAATAAAGGGAACAAGCCAATTATTTATACAAGCTTGCCTGAACAAACTCTATTTCAAGATGAGAAAACAGATGATGTGTAAAAATTCTTTAAAGAAGCATTTCAGCTAATAAATGAAGACCCACTAGAAGTATAAAATTATCATCTTGTACCACCTAATGAAATAATGGAGTCTGACAATAATGATCCACTAAAACCATTAAATAGAATTGGACAAGGAATTTTAGGAAAAAAGATCACTTAGCATTGTTTGAACTTACCAGCTGAGGCATCCCTAAAATCAGACATTATTATATCATACAACTTCTGATATGATATTGTAGAAAAATTTTTGTTTTCCCCACTAATTGAACCTAAATCTAGTCAAACATCTAGACCTAAGTACCAGTTTTCAAGTGACATGGGTGACAGAAGAATAAGATAAATGACATCACTAGAAGAGATAAGCCAGCTTTAAGATATGCTTATTGTCATGCTTGGGTTTTGTCTTATTTTGTCATGGTTTTGGTTATCTTATTTTAAGATATGCTTATTGTCATTTTTTGTCATTGTTACATTGGATATAAAGAAATGCTAAAATAATCCTGAATTCAAAAAATTAAAACACATTGACGTGTGAAACCCATGGATTCAAAATGGATCCTGTCATTATTCAAAGAAAACTAACCTGATACGTCCAACAAAACAATGACAGTGACAACCAAAAAAAGAAAAGCTATGTTTGGACCTTATTTGGATCCTGATCTTAGCAAATTAACTTTAAAATAACAGCTTTGAGACAATTGGGTCAATATAAACATTTATTATTAAAAGACTCTTGTCATTAAGATGCAAACTGAAGAACTTCTAGCAGCAATTACATGATATGTGGGATTTTACTTTGGCTAAAGGAAAGAAAGAAAGTGAGAAGAGTATAGTCCATAAAACAAGACTGTCAACATTTTAATAAGCGTAGCTAGATTATGAATAGATTTGGAGATTCACTTTTCTGTTTTATTTTTGGTATGTTAAAATGTTCATAATAAAAGCTTTTCTAGGTGATTTTTTTTTTAGTAAAGAAACTTGTAGTTATTGATCTAATAACAGTTTAAGGGTGAACATAAAACTCACATATGTATGCAGAAGGCTGGTTGCCCCATAGCACTAAAAAGCCTGAAACTGAAGGGAGTAGATTTTACCTTTTTATAATGCATGAATATTTGAGAGCTCTCAACAGCCATACCATGTTATCCATGAAAACAGTTTAGTTGAAAATTATATGTGAAATTCACCAAAAGAAAAAAGTTCATGCCCTTCTTTAATTAGTGTCTTTCTTGAAGGAGAAAACTAACTTGATAAGAGATCACTAATTAAAGATGTGATACCTTTTTATGCTTTACTCAAAGTGTTATCAATTTTCTGTGATGCAACACAGAAGAAATGTCCTGGGGCCTATAACACAAAAGAAGATATATAGCAACTGATTCCAAGGGGTAATTATAGACTATGAAAGAAGAGGTTTGTATTTAACATTTCATTTTTTAAATTACATGTTACTTTCTATAAATTCATTAGGAAAAACACATTTAATAATTCAGAGTAAGAAAAAAAATCTGAAGACAGTTATGAGTTTCCCTACTCAGAATATAAAAAAATTCAGGACACACAGTATTACTGACATTACTGACCATTCTAAAGCATTCAGAAAATGAAGCTGGAAATTCCTGTCATAAGTTTAAGCAAAATGTTATGAAGATATATCCCAGAGAAAATATAAATGAGGAGAGCTATAAAATAACTTATCTAATAAAAATGCTTAAAGTCCATATTAGACAAGACCAGGTTAAAATGAACAAATTGTTTTACATACTTTCTAACTTACAGTGAAAAAGTCAGAGACTCTAATACAACTAGAATCTATGATAAGAAAGGGTAGACACATATATATATATGCAGATAAACATATAGATAGTCTTTAAAATAAAACATACATGGCTGAATTTCTAAAACAAATGGCATTACAGGGTAATTTAATATTTTTTGCTGTATCTTCCTATAGTGTTATCTGTTAGATAAAATTGTGCCCAATACAGACATTTCATTTGATTTTTTTTAAATTGTGAAGTCTCAACATATTTGTAGTTTCAAGAGTGGGAAGAATAATCAATCTATTTCTTGGAGTCTCCTTGTAAAGCCTAAAATGCTCAGTCATCAAAAATAGAAACAACTGTTCCAATACAATTCAAGTAACATTTTAATTGGGTCCATAAAAGAGAGCCAAAAAAAAAGCATAGAAAAGATTCATTAATATTTTTCTGTAGTGTTTCTTGCCCACTCACCCTGATCCAGCCTTATTATGAGCAGATTATAAACATAGACGTTATTTATTTAATAATTCATATTTCTCTTCATTCTAAAACCTATTTGAGGCAGGACATTATATATCACCTCTTTGAAAAAATCCTGGAAAGAAAATGCTTCATTTTGAAGAGCAAAGAGCTTAAAGATAAGAGGGAACTTTCACAAGGTCAGAAATAAAATCAGAGCTGAGCCCAGCAATACTCAGAGATTGTCTGTCTTTTTATTTCCTGTTCCTAATTCTAAAGTTTTCATTGGAAGGGCCAAAAGTGATTCATTTTCCTTTCACTCTTTTTGAAAATATTTTCTGGGCTGGAATGTGAGCCCTAAGTGATTTCTTATAAAGGTTGAGTGTTTCATAGTTTGAACTGCCTGAAACAATTAAATATATATTAATTGAATAAGTTATAAATCATGGTTCTCAAATTTCATTTTTTAGATTGAAAAAACTGCATGACAGTGTGGAGATATTAAGTAAAAACTAAGATTAAGTTCTCAGCTTAATAAAAAGTGCTTACAGTGTTAGTAAGCACTCAAAAAGTACATTAAATACCACGTTTCATATATATGTGTGTGTATGTGTGTATATATATACATGCACATGCACCTACACTTATTTCTTTCTTTATTGATTCTTTTGTCCTTTCCTTCTATCAAACTTTTATCTTAGTCAACTCATATTTAAATTGTTGAACAATACTAAACAGAAATAAACAAAGCGGGAAAGCAGAGGTACGTATAGGCAGCCCAATCTTCAGGTCATGCTTCTTGTTCTGGGTTTGAGGTTTCCTCACTTTTCCTTCTTTACATTTTGCTTACTTTTATAATAGCTCAGTTCTGCATTCTGAATAATTTTGTTACATTTACTAACATTTCATACTTGTTGTATCTTACACAACAAGTTGATGAGTTTTGTATCTGGAAGTATTTCCAGAAAATTCCAAAAAGAAATGGAATCCAGAGGAAAGGTGCTGGTACCCCATGTTCAGCTATTATGATCCAGAGTGAGTTCCTTCAAATACTCGCCAGTGAGGCTCTGGATTGAACATCATTTAAAGCAAGTGAAATTTCCTTACTCTCACCTTTCCCATTACATTTCCAACAGCAGGTTTCCCAAAGTTTGTCCTTTTCCTTAAGATTCCTCATCTTCCATCTAATCAATATCTCACTGAAGATATTGTATGATTACATTTTTATTTGCCATGTAACTTCAAATCTCTGTTGTTTGCCTTTGTCCAGATATTGAGAAAGAAAATGGCATGTCCAGCTATTCCAACCATACCCTCCACCACAACTGTCACATCAGTTGTATCATGCTGATGCCAAGGTTAAAATGAACAGTTTGTACTTTAATGCCATGGGCATTCTGAATGCACAGATGTTGGGCAGTGTGAGAGTTCAAGAGATAAGTCCTCATAATAATTAGCCCACAGATAATTATAAGCTCCCACTACTTAAAGACCAATGTGGAAAAGCTATGTGTGTTAGTCACATAACATTGAATAGACACAAAGGAAACTACCATTAGGAGCCACTGGAGTTCGGAAATAAACTGAACCTCTGAAAGTTAAGCTGGCAACAATAAGGATGTAATACATGAGAACCACTGTCTTCAAATATCATCTTAAAAAATACAATGTCTCCAAGACTCGACATAGGAAGATAAGGTCTGGAAATCTACTCCAAACATATAAACATCTAGGCATGACATATAAGCATATGTCTAGTGAAACATAAAAATCTAGTGATGACATACAAAGTCAAAGTCTATTATATACTGTGATATCCAAGACAAAAATTAGAAGGTTGGCCTAAGTCAAGACAATTTCAAAAAGAAGCCAAGACAATTTCAAAGCCAAGACAATTTCAAAAAGCCAAGTCCAAAGCCAACACAATTTCAAAAAGAAGCCAAAAAAGAACAACTACCAGTGGGTCCCCAACTCTGCCCAAGTAACAGTGAAGGGTACTATCCTGATCATACTCATGGGGTCAGCAAGAACATCCTAAATAGAGTTAGATGGGTCATGCACCTCTGATCTGCTCCCTTGCTCTAATCCAAGCTCACCTATCAACTTACAGAGTATAAACTGATTTATTGATAGACTTTTCACCAGATGGATTTGAATTCTGCCCTGAGATGTTGGTATAAGTACTAGGATCTTCTTGGCAGCTACTTATCATGAGAAATTACTCCCTCAGTATGTGGTTTGCACATTAACCTTTCATGAGGTTTGTTTTAATGAGTCATGGCTAGTTTCTAACTCACTCTGAGTGTCAGTTACTTTAGACCTCCACATCAAAACTTGAGACACGATAACCACAAAGGCACGACTGCACAAAAAAGAGCCTGCCCCAGTGGCTCAGCTGTCTCCACCTCTGACATTTTACTTCTCTTTGACTTTCACAGCATATGCCATAGCCTCATTTATGTACATCAATATTCACATTCTGAGCAGAATAATAGTTAAGTATAGAGCAGACATAAATGACATAAATTACCTGCTATTAAGAAAAAGCGTCACAGTTGTAACTTGCAACTTGAGAAGTTGAATATATAACAAAAATAAGAGAGAGAGGCAGAGAAGGAAATCTTCAACATAGTGACATTTCTCAGGAAATAAGTGGAGACATAACCTGAACATACTTCAACAATTTTAAATACAAATAAAATAAGAAGTCAAATATATTAGGGCTGCTTGACAATTCTATGCTGAAATGAAGTTTCTTGCTACATGGAAATATTATCACTTCTGTTATGTTCACTCCTTCATAGAGTTCAGATATGTGATTCCAGGGATAGGCAGTATTCATCAGTGTTTTGACAGCAGGAGATAACAGATATTAGATGAATATTTGCCTCAAAAGAAATATAAGAATGTGTCTAGACATTATTTTCTCAGAGTTGCTTCTAATTTCATGTGCAATCAAGTTGCCCTTGGCAACTTGGGGAAAGTTAGCTTATCTCCCTGAGTTCAGCATAAAAAACATCTAGTCAAGTCTTCACATGAAATGTGTATTGTTTAGCTGAAAGAGCAGATACCCACATTTTGTTCTAAAGCATCAGATCCATTTGCCAAGCTAATAAATAAGGGTGACGGGAAAGGGAACTGAATATTCTTTTTAAAGTTCTAAGTAGTTTCAAATGTGAATTCTTATATGAGATTTTTTTTTCTTTTGACATAATTATTTATATTCCTTTCAAACTAAGTGTGGCAACTGATGGTGACAACAGAACAGAATACCCCAGGAGTGAATGAGTGTTACAATCATCAAACTGAACTGCATTCTCAGTAATTTCACTGTCACTATGATTTTCACTTCCTGTAATGCTAACAATTTCTGATGGCAGTGGGCCCACTAGGCGATGAGGAAACCACTGTGCTCAGTAGTACTTGGTAAGAATTTGTGTGAGATTCAGAAAGCAAATGGAAACTTTCCAGAGACAAGTGAATTTTAAACTACTGAGACTCTAAAGAAGATATTTAATATTAGTAAGAATGACTTCAGTAGAAGGGAAGTGGAATAAATAAATGTGAGGCTTCATTAGCCCAATGGAAAATGGCCAGAATTGCAGAACAAAACAATGGTTTGAGAAAATGAGACTCATAATATTTGGACCTTATTATAATTTTCTTCTACTCAGATTTAGTTTCATTTAAGCCCATAATGAAGAAATGAAAGACTTTTCTTGAAATTTGAAACTGGAATCAGTATGATAAGATTTTACTCTCAAGTATTACAACTGTGTATGGCCTTTGCATCTCTTTAAATATTTGGTTGAACTTTATAACTATCATTTAGTAGATAAATGTAGGTTATAAGAAGTACATATTTTGAATTTTATGCAAATTTTTTTACCAATAAGATGCCTTTGAGTTCTAGCTCTATAAATGAAATAATAAATTCTTAGTCAAATCTATTGTTCCATTCCAGCCTGGGCAATAGAATGAGATACTCAGACTCAAAAAAAAATAATAAAATAAAATAAGTTCCTGAGCCTAGATGTATATCAGAATAACCTGGCTAACCTTTAAAAAATACAGCTTCTTGGGCCTTATCCTAGATTTATTGAATAGCAGTAACCCACAATAAGTACCTAGAATCTATATTTTTCAAAAGCTCCCAGAGAGAATCTCATGCAGTTATTCCTGGCCTGCAGACTTGTGTTTGAGACCCAATTGTTAAGCTATATGCATAAAGAAAGAAAAGCTATTATTTACTGAGCATCTACTACCAGGTACTAACTAGATGCTCCAAAATGCTGTCATGATTCTTCTTAATGCAGGAACACTGTAGTGTATTGAATAGCATCCCCCAATATTCTTGTCCAAACAGAATCTTAAAATGTAGCCATATTTGGAAATAAGGTATTTATGGATGTAATAAAAATGAGATTACACTAGAGGAGGATGGACCCTAAATCTAATGACTAGTGTAACATATCAGAAGAGGAGAGGGCACTCATACATATGAAAAGAGGAGAGAGACAGAGAGAAGAAACCCATGAGAAGACAGAGGCAAAGACTAGAATGATGCAGCTACAAGCCAAGGAACGCCAAGGATTGCCCAGAGCCACTAGAAGCTAGAAGAGCCAGGAAGGAATTTTCCAGAGAGCCCTCAGAGGGAACATGTTCCAGCTGACACATTGATTCCAGACTTCTAGCCTCCAGAGCTGTGAAAGAGTACACTTCTCTTGTTTAAAGTCCACCCAATTTGTGGAATTTTGTTATGGCAACCCTAGGAAACTAATATAGACACAGAGACTCAGAGAAGTTCAGCCATCTACCTGAGTCATTCAGATAGAAGGTGATGAAGCAGGGTTTCAAACTCTGGCCACATTGATTCCAAAGCACGTGGACTAAAACAACACTGGCAGAGTTCCATAGACCAAGATTCAAGCAGCATCTGTTCAAGTGGGGTTCCTAGATGGCCTAGAGGTCACCCTGGGAACTTGTTAAAAATGCAGGTACCTTGATTCCGTCTGGAATTACTCCATAAAAAAAGTTTTGCAAGCTGGACCTCAGAACCCATTTTAACACGTATCTCAGAAAATTGTCACTCAAATATTACTGACTAGATAGATGGGCAATCTTTGATGTGACATTTTTTGCTTTTTCATTAACTTATATCCTGAATATATGAAACAAATATATAAAATGACAGATGTTATTAACGAAATTAATGTGATGAAGTCAACGTGGTCTTTCCTTCAAGCCTTTTTTTACATAAAACTAGAATACTAAGGAAAAGGTACATAACTAACATTCATACTATTCCCCCATATATGAAATTGATCATGTTCCATACTTTCCCAAATCCTGAAGAAGTTAAGCAGATATTATACTTATTTCTATATTATAGGAGAGAAGGCTAAGACTGCAGCCTTAGAGAAATTTACAAGCCACTCTCCTGTGGTTCATTGCTAGAGCATGACATTTTTTTCTGTCCAGACATTGCCAAAAAAATTAGTTGAGAATTAAGATGAAAATAACATGGGTGGGAGAAATGTGATCTCACTTATTTTTACAGAAAAGTGAAGAGAAAGATAAGAGGAAAAGGCTATGTTGTTTTTTAAAGCCATGAAAAGAAAAGTAGAAAACAAGGGTGTGAGAAGCCAAAGAGAACTTCAAAAAGCCCTGGAGAGCATAGAAACTCAGGCTATCAGAGGTGAACAATTTTTATTGCAGCATACTCAAAGTTACTCATTAGTTTCTAGTCCTTCATATGTATTTAAGATGTGATTTTCTTGAAGCTTTCACTCTGTTAATGACATTAACTGGACTAAGAAGGACAAATGACCTACAGAATTTCTATTCCCCATCTAGACAATGAAGAAAAAGAATAGTGGCGATTTCTCTGAAGTAGCCTCTTGTACTCAACTTTTCTCTCACAAAAGTATAATTACCATTTGTTGACCCTGAAGATGCAGTAAAAAATGTTTTTATTTTAATCAAAATGCTTCTTCTGGGGCAATTGTGTGTGTGTGGTGTGATGTCTATTTTTTAAAGTGCATCATAGCTGTTGTGTTTGTGCTCATGTATATGTGTGTATTTGGTTTTCCCAATTTGCTTTCAGCAAATGGAAACTAGAAGAAAATATTTTTAAAAAACAGTTACCAAAAAAACCTTAACAGAAAGAAAAAGTAGGAAAAGAGTGGGACAGAAAGAAAAAAAAATGGTAGATAATGAAATGTACTAAGGCACAAATAGCTTGGTGAGGATGTTTTCGTTTGAATTAAAAATATACTTTGCTTATTTATTCTTTATGATGTAATAACAACACATTTTAAAACCAAGGCAACTAAGAGATGAGAATTGATCAATCTGAGTTCTTGTTGATCTTAAAATAAATAATGACAAACCTTTACTGGAAAAGCTGATGATTACAAAGTACTTAGGAATCAATATCGAAGGTAAGTTGAGATCCAAAACAACTACTTATTATGAAGCTCAGTTTACTTGTAAGTACATTTCATTCTAAATTTAGATTCAGTCATAAGTAACTTTGATCATAATATAGATCAGAGTTCATGATTAGTTCTTGTCGTCATTGAACATAAACTCCAAGCAACATTTGATCAGGTTGAGCATGCAGCTAGGTTTCTGGGATACCTCAAACAAATTGGAGGTATCTTACTTCTTGGGCTCTATCTTCTTGATCTCCTGTAGGGGGTTTTCCTCTTGAATAAATATAATAGCAAGTGGTTCAGAACTTGATACAAGCTGCTGCTTTGTTTTGTTTTTGAATCCTTTACTTAATACTGTTTCCTTGAGAAAACTCATCTGTTTCTATTATTCGCAATATCATCAATGCCCTGATAACTATGAAATTGATGCCTGTAGTCCAGCTGTCTCCCTTGAGTTCTATACTGGTATATCTAGCTGCCAATATGCCATTTCTACTTAGCTACATATTGAATGAACATTTTGAATGTAACATGGCTGAAGCATCACCCTGTATTGTTCCTTCCAAACTCATTGTCCAAAGACTTCCCTAGGAAATGGTACCACTATCTCTGCAATTATACAGAACAAAAACCCACAGCTTTCTCGATTCTTCCCTTTTTGTCACATCCCTAACCTTCCCACCTATAAGGCCTGTCCCTCTTTTTCTGTCATATGACACAAATTTCACTCCTAGAATGCCAAACATCTTCTCCTTTCTCCTGATATACAGACATCGAATCGTAACTGCTCTAATAGCCCTCATAATCAACAACCATCACTTCCGAAACTTTATTCTTCAAACAGAAGTGAGAGTGAACCAAACCACACTACACCCAAATTTTATTTTAACAGTTTTAAGAAAATAACTTATTATGTGAATTACAATTGTATTACTTATTATGTAACAAATAAATTGAGTTTTAAAACAAGTAATAAGTAAAACTGAAGTAAATCATAGTAAAGAAAGAACAATATTCTTTTATTTATTAATTTATTTTTTAATTGAAAAATAATTTTTTTATTTATGGGGTACAATGTGTCATTTTGACCTATGTATAGGTAGATTAAATCAAACTAATTAGCTATTCATCACCTCACCAACTTATTATTTAAAAACACTATTCTTTACTAGGTTTATAATGTCTTAAAAATCTGGCTGTATCTCTGGGTATGGTGGTGTGTGCCTGTAATCCCAGCTACTCCAGAGGCTGAGGCAGGAAAATCGTTTGAACCCGGGAAGCAGAGGTTGCAGTGAACCGAGATCACGCCACTGCATTCCAGCCTGAGCAAGAGTGAGACTCAGTCTCAAAAAAAAAAAAAAAAAAAAATCTAGCTATATCTTTAAACATCATCTGCCTGTGTTCTACCCTTATTTATAATCCCTCAATTTTTGTTTAAAATTTTTGATTTCTTGACTACTTCAAGCTTATTTGTATTTTTAGTATTTGCATTTAGTATTTTTCTGATTTCTGAATTTGTTTCTCCTTTTTATCATTCATGTCTCAACTCAAATATCACTTCCTTGGAAAAGTTTCACCAACCACCTTTAATAAAGCAAGTCGTTTTCAATATTGTATTTCATATTACACTATTTATCTTCTACATAGCTTTTATCATTATCTGATGTTACACCAGTTCTCGTTTACCTGTTAGCTTTTTTGTCCTGCACCGCAGAAGATAAGTTCTTTGAGAGCAAGGGCCCAGCCTTGTTTATAGCTACTTCCAAGTGTCTAGGACAGTGTTTGGCACATAATAGGTTCTCAGTAAATATCTGTTGACTGATTTATTCCAGAAAAAAATTACCATATTTTAATACTGTGGAACTAAAACAGATATAGAAACACAGACGCTGCTCATGTTTTTATTGGCATTACATTAAAGTTTCAATGTGCTTAAGGGGGAAATAAATGCCGTTTCTAGTATTGACTTCTATTCTTCTTTTCTATTTCAAACAAACTTGGAATTGTATCCATAGCTAGTCAAGTGTTCTTAGTTATTTACATCAATCTTTCTTGAGCTATGTGTGCAAGTCTGGTACACTGTACATTGGTATTTTATTGTTTTAAATGAAGACTGACTTTTACTGCACTAGTTACCTAATCTGGCTAATAGGAATATTATTGTTTCTCATAAAGGAAGAAAGGGGTGAAGCTTACCTTACAGGGCAGTATTGATTAGCCCCTTCGTTTTTGTTAGTTTTGTTTTTTGAGAATCAGATGAGATAATGTAGGTAGAGTGGTTTTACAAACTGTAAAGTGCTATATGAATGGTAGTTTATATAATAACTATGAACTATAAATGATCGTTTTCCTTATAATATCAGTCCTGTCTGTAAGTAATGATATTTTCATTATTTCTTTTAAAATATTATTCCTATTTTGACAGTTTACATATACAGCATAAAATCTGTGCCTCATTTTGATAGTATACATGCCATATATTAAGTTGGAGATAATAGTGGTGATGGAGAATAAAAAACGTTCCCAGTTCTAGCCTGTGCTCATTCAGCGACCTCAGCATGGAAATTCTTTGTGTTCTCTTCCACACCTTCTCAAGCGGCAACTCCTCTGTGAAGCCTTCCCCAACTCTGCTTTTCCATTGTACATATTCATGCTGCTCTTTACTTGCGTCTACCGAACTTACGATAGAACATCATGTTTGTTCCCACGGAAACTTAAACAATGCAGTCAATCATCACATAGTACCTATCTCATGTCATACCCAATGTCTACACATTTTACATGATTTATCTTCATTCATATCATCTTCACAAACATCGCATAAGGTAGATACTCTTTGTTCTTCATTTTACAGATGAGGAGATTGAAGCAGAATAAAATAAAAGTTGCCCTGTGTCTCACCTCTTGTAGATTTGTTTTCTTTCCCTGCCTAGCTCCTCTCTGTAATTTAACAGAGTAATGAAACTTCATAAATACAAAAGTCAGGTCACATTAATAGAAGCCTAATTTTAGAATGGTGTCAGTGATAATATTCCAATCTGTGCAGCTCATTCTTTCATTCATTCTTTCAAGAAATGTTTACAAGAATACAACAAGTGCTAGGCATTGTGATTGACACGCATGACACAAAGATGACGTAGCATAAGTCATTGACTTGGTTAATTTGTTCATGAGAAAAAGTGTGGCAAGAGGCACTTGGAGTGACGAAGAATCAGATCATTTGTAAAAAGGGATGTATTTTTGCTCTATTTGAGGACTGTATCTAAAGAAAAAAACTAATACATTGGCACATAATAAATGAGGGAAAACCACAATAGAAAGAAAATTCAGAACCAACACATAGAAGAAATAGATGAAATAAGAGCATCTACTTAGCCTGGAAAAGAAAGAAGACTGATGCGTTCTCATATCTAGGTAGTTTTGGAAGGCAGAACTAGTTCTACAGGGAGAAAGACATGCAGTAACAGAATTAGGTTCAGAATGAAGAACAACTTTTTAATAAAGCCGTTCTACATGGCAATAAGCTACTTGTATTAAATTTCCTGTCACTGGAGTGGTTGAACCTAAGAATGAACAACTTATTACTCAGAGAACTTGTAGAAAGTCTTTCTACATCAGATTAGAAAGCTCAACTCCACTACATGACTTCTTCAGTCTATTCTGAACCAAAATCTATTCTGCTGTAAATAGAGAACAACAGGAGAGACTGTCAAAAAATGTGCATGATCTGGGATTCACTGTTTCCTGGATGCTGTCAGAAAAAAAAAAAAAAAAAAAAACTGAATGAGAGCAAAAGGCTTTATTGCTTATGGCAAAAGCAGTAGCCAGATCTTTAGGCTTGTTTGCATAAACTCCCAGTGTCCCCAAAGTCCCAAAGTGGTGACCTCAAGAATCCGTGATAGCTGCTTACATTAGAGGGGTGGAATGCTGAGCATGGGGGAGTCACCACTTTCATGGTAATTGAAGGTAAACCTACTCTTTTCCCAATGGAGACTACCTCACCCCTCAAGGTTAAGGGTTTAAAAAAAAAACAGGTTTGCGAGACGGCTCAGATGGTCAAGTCTTTGCATTCTTGGAATACATAGCAAGAATACGCAGGGATACTCAGGGTTTATGCTGGATTGCCTCTCTCAGCATAGACTAACAAGCCATTCAAAATTGGATTCCTTGGGAATGTCAGAGTCTGGATTGCCTCTCTCAGCATAGACTAACAAGCCATTCAAAATTGGATTCCTTGGGAATGTCAGAGTCTCTGATTACCAAAGAAAGCAGATAACAGGGAGGAAAGATATTTCAATGACACAGCTTCTATTTGAAAGAATCCCCAAACAGTGAGAGAGAGACGAGATAAAAACAGTTTGCTTCTAAACCTATTGAATCCAGATGGAAGTTACATATGTCATCAACCTTCTTGTTTCTATGCCAAAAGAACTAACCTATTTGGTGCAGGCTTATTTATAAGGTTTCTAATGGCAAGAAGCACCCATTTTTCAAGTTCAGAATTGCCCAAATCAGCTCTTTCCTATGCAGGAATTTTCATTAGATTTGAAAAAAAAAAAAAAAAAAAAAGGAAAAACTCAGACTCCTACTGCTTTCAAGAAGCTAAAAATTTGTTCAAACTACATGAGTAGATGAATCAACATTGCCACCTAGTGGAATAATTCATGTATCCAGCAACATAAAATATTTTCTACAGCTCTATCCACTTTTCCTTGGGTTTTGTCAGCAAAGATGAGCTGTTTAAACCCCTGGTTCAGTCTGTTTTAAAGAATTAAGCTTTCCTTTTGTTCTTCCTTAAAAATTTGTTTGTATGCACAAATTGTATACAATTTGAATTGTGTAAATGGGAACAGTTTCTGAAATAGAACTTTAAGGGATTCTGGTTATAAGTTAAAATTTAAAAGGTTACAACTTTTTGCTGTGATAAAAGCAATAAAAGCAAGGTTGTTACTTTTGTAACATAATTTAAAGTTGAATGTGTGTGTGTGTATATTTATATATATAAATGCTTTTAATATTGATCACTCTAAAAAGTCACAGTGACTGTAGTTCCTGTAATTATGAGTCACAACGAGATTTTTCAAGGACTTTATGACTTTTTAAGGTTTCATTAATGACCTTTTACATTTCATTATTTTAATTAAAGTACTTAATTATGAAAGCTGGAAATAAAGCAAGACATTGAACAAAATAACATTTTAACAAACCCTTTAAAACAAATAATTGGACAAAATTGTAGCCTTTTGTTTTAAAAAGTATGGGGAATATGTTACATTCCAGTCAACGGGCATCTTGGGAAAAACCACTACAGGAATAAAGACCACTCCTATAATTATGTTTTCCAGTCATTTTCATGATCTTGTTGGTATTATGGTCAAATTTTTCAGGTGAAATGAGAAGAGAGAAAAATGAAATACTCAGAGAAATCAAAATGAATTTGAGTCTCTTTCCATTGATTCTAAAATTTCATTATTTTTCCCTTGAATAAAGCGGTATAACCTAGTAATTATGGTCATGAACTTTGCAATAATACTTGTAGGGTGGAATTACATAAAATAGTATTTGGGGTTTTTTTCTGTAAATTAAAATAAGTCAAATATGAACAGATTCATGCAGCTCAACCTGTACACTAAAATCTTAATTTCATATGTACCTATAGAATTTTCATTAGGAAAGTTTTTACCTCAATAAGCCTCAGCCTCCTCATGTTTTCAATAAGGATAATAATACATATCCCGGTAGACGGTTATGAGGAATCAGTGGAGGAAGTCTCAGATAGTGCTTAACAACTACCCAACCTTTAGTGAGCATGCAATGAATGACTGCTGTTGTTAATAGCTACTTTTCAAAATGCACTTTTGGCTACTACAGAGAAAGAGCTTATTAGCTGACTGTCAACAATTAAAATATGTGAATGACAAATTAGAAAATCACTTTCTAACTGCCTCTTTGTGAATTGCTTTCTGATTTTTAGAGTTTCTGTCTAAGCCTGCTTCATTTACTCACTCTGACCATGTAAATAACCACCCTTTTAAAATTTATTTTTCTTGCCATTAGAAGAGCACAGTAAGTTTCTTTCACTAGAGCCCCTGAAGGATGAGTTGCCACTCGATGGTTGTTTCTGCTGATCTAGTCTTCTTTGACTTAGTCCCAGACAAGACGACAGATAATGTTAAAATGGATGCTCCTCTTTAATGTGGAAGCATATTCCACTACAATACACTTCTCCTCTGTCCTAGTATCTCAATTCTACTCTATGTTTGTGAGCCCCAGCTAAAATAAAAGCATAATTGCGTTGGGTTCTAGTGTGTTATATATTTCCTTCTGATATGCTCATCATTTTCCCAGGGTCTCTCTAAAGACAATGATGTTTTTTAATCCACAAAGGAAGTGGTGCCATTTCATGATTAAAGGCACAGTGTCCAAAGTTAGATTGCCTAAGATAAAAACTAGGCTTGAACAGGTCTTAGGGATGTGATCGAAGGCAAGTTGCTTACCATCTTTAATTCCTTTATCTGTGAAATGGGAATAATAATAGCACTTGCATAACAGGATTGTGGTCAGAGACATAATGTGCCTGCCTGGACTAGAGTGAGTCCTCAAGAAATGTTAGTTACTACTAATTCAGGAGGCTTGTTCTGAGAGTTTCACGTAATGAGAGTTTCACGTAATGAGAGTTTCAAAGAGAAAGTACTTCAAAACATTCCTTCCTTCTTTCTAAAGATAATATTTGAGTTTTACTAACTACCTTGTGACCTGAAAAGGTAAAGGTTGATGTGGTTTCACTTTCCATGAAATTTACAATTGGGTGGTGTTTGTCAGCAAAATTGAAAATTAATACTATTTCTGATGCTCACAGATGTGTCCCAGGAACAAATAGACACACATGAAAATGTGTGTCTGTATCAGGAACTCCCACTTTGAGGATGCTGAGATTCTTCAGGAGGCTCTCAGGTTTGTTCAGTGCCATGGACAAGAGAGCTTCCTTTGAGGCTAGTCCCAGGAAGAGCAATGCTGTGGGTGTTCACTCTGTGCCAGCCAGTGTGTGTTCTATTTTAATTCTTTTTTCAGAATATTTTGTAAGGTTGGAACATTTATAAGTAAATAAGTAATTTTCAGAAAGATTGAATGACATGGCCAAGACCACCACAATCAAAAAGTTTTCGATCAAGAATCTGAACTCCAGTCAGCTTGGCCCCTAAGACACATATGTCTGACCTTTTCTTGAGCCCTATGTATGGTGGGAGGTACAGTTAGCTTGAGGTTAATTACAAACACATCTTGCAGATACTGGATTTGTGGCATCACTGGAGTGGTGAGCAGAGATGCCCCATATTAAAAGTAGAAAGAACAATGGTTTATTTCAGGGACAAAAAATAAATCTATAGTATTTCAAAAGTGTAAGAGAGGTTATCACAACAACCAGTGGATCTGTATGAAGCCTGATGGGCCTGGGTGCAGGCAATATGGCTAATATTGCTTTAAATTTTTTATGTATTGCCCTTTGCCAAGCTTTGTTGAAACTTCATGCCATTCGCCAGGGCAGAAATCGTGCCATTCAGATGTGCCAGTTTTGCATCACAAACAAGATGTTCTCAGAATGACACTCAAGTTACTCACTTCTAAAAAGATGTAATAAATACCTGCCTTACCAAACCTGGAGAAAATTCAGTGAGGTGGCATGTATGCAATGCCTAACCAAAAGACTGATATGTAACAGATGTTTGATACATGTTAGTTCAGTGTGTGTCAAACTACAGATTGTAAAATCAATTTTACGGTTCACAACCAGACACTGGAATGGAATGAAAAGTAATAGATCAGAGGGTATTATAATTAATAAGAATAAGATGTCTTCATTATTCTTCAAGATACATGTATAGTATATACAAATTTATGTTTGGATTATAATATAAAATTCATTTATCATGAGTTGCAATTAAAATTTTGCAAGCCCCTGCACTATCTCCCTTCTCTTTAGTGTATTTCCAACTAATATAACCCACAGTAAGGATTGACTAAGCCCAACTTCATTTATTCAGAAGTTTATAGGTTGGTCTTACGTTTTCCATTATTGTTTCATGTGCTAATTTAATTCCACCAAAAATACTTTGCAAGTGCTTTTATTACAGCACTTATATCCCACAATTATTATTATCAGTTCATATGCATTTACTGCCTCTGCATTTTAACAGGTGAGGACATCTCATGATTTCTTTAATCTTTTAAGAGATTGCTAAGAAGACAATGCCTTGCTGCTAAAACATTAGTTAAAAATTTATGATTTTCCTGAAGTAATGTTATAATATTTAAATATTCTTGATTGAGCTTTTAAACTTCCCTTAATATGTTAAAATTATAAAACTATTGAGGAAAAAATGGGAAGAAAAAAATGGGCCTGGACTTGGAAGAAATGTGGTTTCCAGATAGGACTGCTGTTCCTGAAACAGTAACCTCTTGAAAGTCATTTAATCTCTCTTGGTTATAGTTGCCACCTTTTCAATGCAATAGTAAAAGTGCAGGAATTTTAAAGTCTCTTTCAAATTTAATGTTTTTTATTTTGTTGGTAATCCTGTATGAAAGAAAAGCATATTCAATGTGAATGACAATAAGCAAAAGACAGATCCAGAATTGAGACCCTTGACTCTACAGATATTTTTTAATCCTTCAATCTACATTATAATGTAATACAGACTATAAATTTTGAGTAAAGAACTAAAAGCATTTAAAACAACACTTCTTTGAGGAATAAAGGAACAATTCTGAGCATCAGTTTTAGTAAACTAGAGAACAAGGAGAAGAAATGACAAGTGAATCTCTTGCTTGCTTATCAGCTTTTGGTTTCATCAATTGGCTGAAGTGAATCTTTTTTGTAATTATAAATGATTACTATTTATATAATAATGCACTAGAATTACTATTCTTAACTTGTTTTAACAGTGCCCAGAAAATGATTAGATACTTAATAGATATTCATTTGATATTCAAAAAATCCCATAGTGTATAAAAGACTGTGCGTTCCATTGTAAAGATGAGAAAATCAAGATTCCTATAAAGATGTGGCAAAACTTTCTATCTCTTATGAAATTGAAAAGATAATGAAATATATGTGAGACAAATAAAATATATTAACTATGAATAAATGTCAGACAAATTGAGTATAAGTTTCAAAATCAGAAGTGGATTAGGGTTTAGAGCAAATTCTTAGATTACAACCTTCCGTTGGAATTTAACCAACATTCAGTTCTGTTCTTTGTCCTTCTTGGTTTGCTTTGGATTTGTTTCTTCACATTGGTATAGGGCCTCTGAGGTATTAATGAGGAAAGATTTATGGCATCTATTTTTTAACAATAAAAAAAGCCTTATTAAATACTCAACATGTAAATGAGACATAAAATAATAATGAGGAATTAGAGACAGTTCCTAAATTTCTTGTGTCTTCTCTCTAATCGCATAAACAGCAAGCAGCATTCACTTTTTAGTACTGTCCTTGAAATCCTTCCATTTATGTGTTTCTAGGATAAAAACTGCAGTAGAAATTTGAAAATTGCACCAGGTTGTGTTGGTCTCATGGGTGATCTAACAGACCAAGCATGCGCCAATGCCCTGTGTCTAACACCAAAGTGTGCAGGGGCTCGTTGGCTTGCTGCCAAGAGAAGATTACTAGAAATCACCGCTGTCTAAAGGTAGTACAGTCATTTGGAAAACAAGCAGAGCAGTCTCTTTTAATTCAAAAGTATCTCCCATATTGCCTTGAGCAATTAAAATTTTGTAATTGGAACACATACTATTGAGGTTTGCCTTTTTTCTTTTTAAGACAGTGAATGTCTTTGTATTTCCTTATAAGACCTTAATAAAAAGTGACTTCAGTTCATTGTCATAGTCAGTGGATTTTATATGTAACCTTCCAGTTTAGGATCTCTACAAGCCATCACATTGTAAAGCATCAATAGTATATTGATTTCAAATTCAAATGTCATATAAGACACTGGTCCTCAGCACTGGATAAGGGCTGCAATTACTTCTATGTTATTTACCACCAAATGAACAACTGACAACAAGAATCCATTAAGAACTAATAATCAGCAACACTCTTGCTCTAATTCACAAGGTTAGAAAAATATATTACATATTTAAAATACTTTAAAATAATCTAAGTCTATTTATTGTGATTAATGTGGTCGTGGAAGTATAGGGAATATTTGGTCTTGAGTTATACATTTGTAGGGAAATGGAAATTATGTCATAAAGTGGTAATCATGTCACAGGCTTTTTAAAAAATGCTGAAGCGTTCATATACAGATGCTGATCTGAGAAATAATATCAACTTTTTATTTACCTGAATGGAAATGGACTGAGGAAATAAAGGCAAAGGATGAATGAAACAGGGAAAAGTCTGTGTGGTCTTTGAAATACAGAGAAAATAAACAAAATGGGAAGAAAGCTATGTTTCAATAGTATTAACTATTTCACTTCAATTTCACAGTCATGCCATGTGCCAGCAAATGCACTAGTTACTGGGAATTGATAATAACAGCAAAAGAGGCAAATTAGGAAAACTTGAATAGCAAAGGTGAAAGCACTATCAGCAATGTGAAGTGTGACTTCATCTTGGAGAAGAGTCACAGCAAAGCAGGTGACCAAATTTGTGATCATTTTCTATTATATAAGAGTTATGAGTTGAACTATATCTCTCCTAAAATTTATATATCGAAGTCCTAAACCCCAATAACTCAGCATGTGAGCTTATTAGGACAAAGGGTTGTTGCAAATGTAATTCACTAAATGAGGATGAGGTCATCCTGTTGTAAGATGGGCTCCTAATCCAGTATGATTGGTGTCCTTAGAAGAAGACAAGCACACTGGGAGAAGTCCATGTGAAGATGAAGGCAGAGATCAGGGTGGTCGAGAGAAAAACGGGAATGCCAAAGATTGCTCACAAACCACCAAAAGCTAGAACAGAGACCCGGGACAGTTCTTTCCCTAGCCCCATCAGAGGGAGCAAGGCCCTGCTAACACCTTAATCTTGGGCTTCTAGCCTCCAAAATTATGGGAAAATAGAAATTTCTGATGTTTAAGTAATTCTGTGTGTTGCACTGATACAGCTACCCTGGGAAACTGATACAATAATCATGACATAGTGATTTTCTAAAGTGTTATATTTACTTTTCTACCATCTACATGCCAAGTGGTCTGTGGGAAAGCAAGTAAAAAAACAGCAGAGAAGCTGTGGTGCAAGTGGGAAGCAATACTAAGAAACAGTAAACAAGAACAAAATTCTAATGTCAATGGTTCTCATTCAAAGTCACCCAGGCTCATTTCTTAATCACATGTCTATTTTTAATTTCTCTATGTGGGTTCCCTTGCCCTCTCCTGCAGGGCCACATTTCTCACCTCAGTAGCATTTGAGGTTTTCCTTATAAATCCAACCTGCAGAAGATAAAGGGAGTACACAGTATGTATAACTATTTTTTCCCTGATTGAATGTTGCAACATGAAAAATACAGCTTCATAAGGAACCAGAAGGAGCTTTTGATGCAACAATTTGAAATGGGCCTAAGCCTTGCCACTATTACTATTTACTTGATGTGCATAATTACCTTCCTCAAACAAGAGAAAAGAACTCAGAGCTAATATTAATATCACAACATTCTAAGGCAGTGAACCTTTTTAAATATGTTAGACTTACAAAATATAACAGATGGAAAGAAGAAAATTGACTCAGATTTGTAGGATTACATAGAAAGTGTCTTTTAGGAGCAATTGTTCCATTTTTCAGGTTTTAGTTTGCCAGATTTGCAATTTTTTCCTATAGGGGATGTACACGGTGAAATTTCTGATGAAATGGCAGACTTAAAAGAAATCAAGTGACCCAAATAATGATCCTACATTAGGAAAATTACTCCTACACTTTCACTCCATTATGACCAGTTTCTCAACAGGAAAAGCTGAGGCAGAGGGTAAGTGCCATCCACTGCTTTTGCAAAGTGTTTCCCTGAATTGTATTATTTCAGAGATTGTGTTTCTAGTTCAACTTCCTTATGTAACAGATGAGGAAACTCTAAGACAGATTTCTGATGTGTTTATATGCCTTAATCAAGGTCACTCAGGGAGTAACCAACAAAGCGAGAACACCAGTTTTCTTATACCCCTGTCTAGTATGTGATCACCAGAGCAAAATATGTCACCAGTATGATGTTGCCACCCTCTTATTCTGTTCCCTCTAAAGTCATTGACATGAAAATGCTGAAGATGTTAAAAGCAAAAGTAACTTTTTCTCATTTCATCTTAAAGGGATGTTCACTACTTCCCAAGTTCTAACATTATACAACAGATCATCATGTTGGCTACAGATTCACTGTTGTCCAAGTCACCTGAGCCTTTGTATGCTGCCTGTGCCCTATATTCTATATTGCAACACTTAGCTCAATCATAAATAACTATAATAAATGTTGTCAACTTACTTTTGAAGTAGGTTTCAAGTTATAATTTTATATATATATTTTTTGAGATGGCGTCTCACTCTGTCACCTAGGTTAGAGTGCAGTGGTACAATCTCGACTCACTGCAACCTCCATCTCCTGCGTTCAAGTGATTCTCCTGCCTCACCCTCTCCAGTAGCTGGGACTACAGGCACATGCCACCACACAAGGCTAATTTTTTTGTATTTTTTTAGTAGAGATGAGGTTTCATCATATTAGCCAGGATGGTCTCAATCTTCTGACATCACAAACCACCCTAAGTCATTTACATTTTTATTATTCTATTTCTGTGTCTTATTCTAAAGCGTATTTTAATAGTATGATATTGAGGATAAATACTAATAGAAATAGTAAAGTGTGATATCTCAACCCAGCAAGGCTTGATAAACTTAAGCTATAGAAATATAATGTCACTTATTTTGGTCTTACATATGTGTTTAGTAATTTTTATTTCTGTCCAGTTGTTTAAACACTTGAATCACAGAAATGAGTTGTTTTAGTATTACCTGTAATTAGTTGTAACATGTGTCACAACTCAACAGAAATTAAGAAATTATCCAAAGGGGTCAGTTCACTTTATTGCGCATATTATAAGCACGGGAGCAACAATAGTATTCTAGATATTTGTTTAATTTCATTACATCTTTTATCTAGAGACTCTGTGAAGATAAAATAAAGGATTGTCATTCTATAGACCTGTTTACTACAAACTATAGATGATGATCTATATGTTTCTGATAATGTATTTTTAATTATCATCTCATTAAGGAATTAGCAAATTCAAATTTCCATGCATAGTCCATGGTGTGTCATTTGGAAGTAGTGAAGTGGCAAAATCTAGCAAAAGAGACCAAGAGGCATGAAGGAGTTAAGTTGATAAAATTTAGGGAAAAAATCTTACAGATCAACTAGAACTTGTGGAGAAAGACAGATAAATCGAGAACTATGGATTGACTTGCAATTTTTTTAATGCAAGAATAAAAAGAGCTCAAATTAAGAGGAAATCAGAGTTAGAGTGAATTAGTGTTAGAGTTTGAGTTAGATCTAATGTTAGAAGTAGTGTTAGAGCTGTAGTTAGTGTGGAGTTAGAATAAGAGTTCTAGGTCAAATCTATCCTGCTTCTGTTCACTTTCAAAATTACAGGTTAGAAACAATCAGTCTTTAGACAAGACACGATAGGTAATACATAAAAGCTAAATCCAGATCTCACTCTTCAGTAGCTTGTTGTTCACCATGAGGATTCTAAACATCAGTGTATTCATCTCTAATACCATTTATTGCCCCTTTAGAAATGGTGCTGCTTCCTGACAGCCTCACCCTGGACACTGCACAGGCCTGTCCTCTGGTCTTTTTTTGCTTTTGCTTTGAGTGCACGAGGTAGCTGTCTCAGTGTCAGAGATTTTTGCATCATTTGATCAAAGTTGTACCTACACTATAATTAAAAAAAGGCATATAATTGGTTTGGGGGATGGGCTTTGGATGTACTCTGTAGAAAAATGATTCCCTAATCAGGATCTAAGTGGAAAATACCTTTTCCAGTGGGAATCCTTTCTACAATGCACCACTAAAAATCCAACCCCAGATGCCTCACCTCTTGTTTGACTCTAAAATTCCACTGGGTTTTGAGAGGGAAAAAATATGTGAACTAAAATGGAAAACAATAAAAATAAAACCTAGTATTAGATTGTGTTCCTACCAGATCTGATATCCTAAGAAAGACTCATCACTTTTGTTATTTTTTAGCCAGGAATGCATAACCTGAATCAAATCATGAGGAAATATCAGACAAACCCAAATTGAGAAACATTCTATAAAATAATGGCGTGGATTCTTCAAAAATGTCAATGTCGTGAAAGGCAAAGAAAGACTAAGGAACTTTTCCAGATTGAAGGAGACTAAACAGACATGATACCTAAATTTGATATGTGATTGTGGACCTTATTCTTGAGGATACAAAGGTATTGAAGGTATTACTGGGACAAAATCAAAATATGACTCATAGAATTCAGCACCAGTGTTAATTTTTATACTAGATTACGGTACAGTCCTTTTGTAAGAGAACACCCATGTTCCTAGGAAATATAAATCAAAATGTTAAGGGATAAAAGACCATGATGCACAAAAATTATTACCAAATATGTTCTCTTTGAAGGGTTAAATTGTTTTTGAAATTCTTGAATGTAGGAGGGTTTAATAGACATTATGAGATTTTGTGTTTATTTTTGGTACTCATCTGAATACACTGTTTATTTTAAATTTTACATTAATCAGTTTCAAACTTTCAGAAAATTACAAGAATAATGCAGACGTCTTACACACACACTTACACACATACACAAGGAGGAAAAATCAAGTTCAAAGAAGATACTTCATCTTTGGGGCACTTAAACAGCATTTAACAAAAACATAAACTAAACTCACATAGTTATTTGGCCGCTGAGAGAATGAAAGAGACATGATCCCAATGAGTATCTATCTGTTTGCCATATCATCTGCATCCACATTAACATTAGAGTGGAAAGTTGAGTGTATTAATAACTATGCTTGCATGGTAAGTTATTCTTGCTGCACTAAAGTGAGTATTACTGAACTTGTTAAGAGAAAACAAACAAGACCAGAGCTGTAATGACCAAGCTGTGTGTAACTCCTTCTGGATAGGTAAAATACTCAATGTTGAACAGGTGTGCCAGGTGTCATTTCTTTGGAGAAATAAAGAGTAAAACAGAAAAAAGTATCATCCATACTCAGCAGTGCCTAAATGTTCACGATCATGTCATTTCTAAGAAAATCTTGATTTTGTTTCGTTGTGTTTTTTATATCCCACTTTGAATCCTGCTAGTGGAACCCAGCTGAGCTCAGTCAGGCCTGCAAGGTTGAATGTGCCTGCCAGACAGGCTGAACTATTTCCTATATATCTTAGTAGATACTTAAAGAGTCACTATGTTAAAATTGTTAATGTATAAGAATTAAAAGCATCCTTCCTTAGGTGTAAGCCAGCATGTGATATTTCTGAAGATAAGACAATCTGGCAATAATCATAAATACTGAAGCTAATGATCATATAAGTTAGTATCATTGTCAGAATGAATTGATTAATTTTACTGATGAATATCTTAAATAGCATTCTGCTTAGACAGTGATGTGTTTTCTAGTTAAGGAAAACATCAAAAACACAAACATACTCATGTTTTAAATACTAAAATCCAATCTATTACTATGCATTAGCAATATATCTCAACCCTAAGATTTATCTTCTCTGACTTCTTGTTAAAATCTAATCCTGTACTACTTTTCTCATGCCTCTTTCTAAGAGGCCATGATTGTGTTTATAAAATAGTGGTAGCCTTACTCCCAAGAGTAACAGTGCTGTGCTGTGTTAAGAGACTGTCAAAACATTTGGAGAAATACATTATTTCTCTGGATTTACAATGGAAAAACAAAACAAAATTTTAAAAAGATAAAATGAATACACTAAATAGTTGAATGCAAAACATCTATAATGTTTTACCCATCTATGATGATGTAATTATGATGAGGATAAATTTCCTGCTATGAAGTTCATTGATCCCAAACAATGAAATTCAATTCCATCTAATTTCAAGACAAAAATAACCTTCTGAATCAGACATAGTAACTAACATTATTGGGAAGAAGAGGAAATGAGGAAGAGAAGAGCCTTAAGAAGGAGTAAAGTTAGAGAACCAGGCCTCCAAAGAGTAGTGACTAAAAAGTCTCTTCAGTATTCTTTCATCTGAATGACTAAGCTAGTTTAGAGAAGAAAAGAAAAGATAATTTCAACAGTTTAGCTATCCTCAAATAAGGGATATTAGATCAACGAGGAATGAGACTTATTCAGACTTATATTCAGAAGGAAGAATAGAACTCAGCAGGGAAATTTTTGTCTAATGACATTACTGAGAGCCAACTTTCAACTCAGTAACAATTAGAACCACTCTTAAAAGAGCTCAAGGCCCAGGGCAGTGGCTCATACCTGTAATCCCAGCTCTGTGGGAAGCCTAGACTGGTGGATCACTTGAGGTCAGGAGGTCAAGACCAGCCTGGCAACATGGTGAAATCCTGTCTCTACTAAAAATACAAAAATTAGCGAAGTGTGGTGGCATGTTTCCAACTACTCAGGAGGCTGAGGCAGGAGAATTCCTTGAACTGGAAGGCAGAAGTTACAGTGAATGGAGATCGCACCACTGCACTCTAGCCTGTGTGACAGAGACTCCATCTCAAAAAAACAAAGGAAGTTAAAACACTCTTCATAGCTATGTCCAAAGAGCAACTAGGTGACCACCATGTAACCCATCAGGCATAGAACAAAGCTAATGTCTATATTGGTTGTTAGTTGACCAGGTGACTTCCAAACCCTTTTCAACTTAAGAGTCTATGATTTCTCCTTGAGGACAAAATAATTTTCTATCTCAAAAAGTAATTTGTCTAGGAAATATGTCCAAAGCCCAAATGTGGATGCTTAAGGAACTGCTATAAAGGGTTATTTCTCTTATTTCAAAAGATATTATGCTAGAATTTAAAAAATACTATTAACTTACAAAATTCTCAAATTAGTCTAGAATTTCTCCCATTAAAACCCAAAGCTTGGCACATTTTATTGTGTAAATTTTCATTTAATTGCTCCGCTTATTAGTTTTAATCTTCAACTGCAAAACATCTCTGTACAGGAGACTGAAACTGGACTTGGAGTATGTTAAAACTACATATTAGTCATACATGATACTAATTAATTTCTAAAAATGTGGATCTTTTAAATTATTTTTATACATAACCAAATAGATTCTCTGGTACAGTTTCTATCCTCTTTCTGAAAAAGCTTTTATAATCCCACCTTTAGAGAGTCTTCTTCAATTGTGCAAAAGATTAACAAAGATTACATATTAAAGAAATTCTTTGCAAGTATTTTGATATGTACTTCCAGTGAGAAAATACACATTTATCAAAAAAATCTTGTCAATGGCAAAATAAATGTAAGCATTTATTTGTAGCTCAATGGCTTATATTATTTACAAACAGAAAAGCACAACTGTTTCTGTCTCACACAGATACACGCATGCGTGCGCACACGCGCACCCGCACACACACACACACGAGTAATATGCTGGGTGACTAAATACAAAAATTCCACTAAATATCAAATAAAAGTCAAGAAATTAATTGAAGCATACAGTTAATGAGTGTTGGCTCTAAGAACTAAGAGTTTCTGGAGAATTGGTAGAAATAAAGCATACAAGTTAGTTGTAAAAATAAAAGGCAATGTTGACCTTAATATTCTTATTTTAAAATAAAAATGTGACCAGATTGGTAGAAATAATAAAAGGAGGAAAGGGTGTAAAATTCATTAGAAATTTTTTCAAAGGAGGTGGCAAGATTTCTTTGAAAAATCAAACTCCTAACTGAGTATAGGAGATTTTCTTTATTTTTAGTTCAAAATCTGTTATGAAGGAAGAGTTCCAGGGAAGAGAAGTATAAATGGCAGCACCAGACCTCCAAAACACCGCAGACTTCTAACACCTCCAGGAACTGCAGTTGTCTCTTCCGCCTACAGATTTCAATCATCCCTGCAGCCTCAGTCTTCAACCATCTGAGGACAACCCATCAATATAACTGATAACAAACCCAATCTGTGTTCTGGAAGGGAAAGTTAATAGTGAACATATTCAGAATACCATTTATCCCAGAAGACACATTGACATTCCAGAGTTAAGAAATATGGTTTCTTCTCACATTACTTTCATTGTGAAAAATTGTTGACTATTTTGGAGTTTAGCTTTTTGATTGCAATTTGAATGATGAATTAACAGAAACTACTGGAAGGCATCTAGAGGTTGTGTAGGTGAATGAAGCACTGATAATGTGTTACTCAAATCAATCCATTGTGTTATAAAGTTAACCTTTTAATCCCTGTATGTTATATCTCAAGAGATAAGAATAATACATATTTATTACTTATTATAACAATCTATATAACATATAATAATATAAGATTAATTGATAAAACTAATATTGGTATTATATTAATACCTTATTTTGATGTGTTTCTTATAGCTCTAATAAACTGAAAATGAAATAGAGTATACAAATTTTTTGTAAAGTAGGCAAAACAATCCTCTGTTATTCTACCCTAAAATCACTGCTTCACAAAGAAAAACTTTGAGGGATTAGAAGCACATAATATGTGATATTTATATTGTGCTCTTGCTCACACAAACACTAATACAATAATGTAATGAGCCCAGAATGGTGAATCAAATGGATGAGTTAAGAACGTAGACTTCTGGAGCCAGAGTTAATGGACTTAAATCCTGTATTTAATTAAAGTTGAATTGTTTATTGCAATTTAGCCTTAGGAAAGTCTCTTATTTAATCTATCCAATATGTAAATATTGAATGATAATAGTGATATTATTAGGGTTGTAAAAAATACAATGAGTAAAATATATACTATGCACTAGAAAATATTTCAAGCATGTTATCATGGACAAATAAATATTTGCCATTAAATTGTATGTTTGTACATACACACAGGCATAAACGTGTTCTTTTCCAACTCTACACTACACATATATTAACTGAAATTGCCATGGGAGTTATTTGTAAGCAGAGATCTATTGTGAAAACAGAATTGCTTATGGAAACAGAAGGCTGGAGTTCAGTTCCCAGCATCAGCGCTTTGTTCCCATTGTGCTGTAATTTATGGGATATTTTCAACACTCCCCTTACACAATTATTTTGTGCAGATAACTCATCTATATTCCATAAATACAGTATTTACAGGCTTCATAAATTGCAAATAAATCTCTTTGTTTTACCCTGGATTTTGTACTCTACTCTTAAGTATATGTTTTGTAATGTCTATGGTTATTTTCAATACTTGAGCAGTAAGACAAAAATTTAAATATTTATTTATTATTTAAATAATTGTAGAGGTTTAACTTTAGGGTTTCATATGAGAAATAATGAGGGGGAAACCCTAAAATTTAGACATTTTAATATTTACATCATATTTAATTAGACTTTGAATCCCACAATATATCAGGGCTTGTAGTCATTAGAAGTCTAAGAGTGCTGAAACACAAGAATAAAGAATATTCTGTAGATTTCCCTTTTTTAAAATCTAGATTAAATATGTTAGTGTAATGGAAAAAACAAACAGACAAACAAAAAGCAGTGACTACTGTTAAATATACACAATTCCCAATATTATTCCCATGTTTTTGCTTCTCCTCCTATACATATGTATTTTCAAGTGTGTGTTCAAACACAGATACACAGAGCTAGTGGACCTGTGGTGCATATCACATTGAGAAAATATCAAATCTGTTGAACTTAAAGATATAATCCAGGGGAAAGTCAGGTTTTCTTTATAACTTCTCTTTGCCTCTTTGATTTTCTTAACAGGTAATATGTTGAATAGATACTTAAACATTTAATATATTGAAACTATAAAGAAGAGTGTTTGCTATTAGAAAAGAGAGAGGATAGACAAAAGAAGAGAATGGCTAGAATAAGCAGCAGGACTGAGATGCCCAGAGATGAGAGAGAGATGGAGGTTACATATTCTGTGGTCAATAATTATCTGTGTCCTAGACCTTATTTGCTATAATCCCACAAAGTCTACAACAAATAATGTATTACTCCATACTCACACTGCTATGAAAAAATATCAGAGTCTGGGTAATTAATGAAGGAATGAGGTTTAATTTGCTCACAGTTCCACATTGCTGGGGAAGTCTCAGGAAACTTACAATCACATTAGAAGGCAAAGGAGAAGCTGGCACCATCTTCACAGGGTAGCAGGGTGGAGTGAGTGCAAGCAAGGGAAATGCTAGACTCTTATATAACCATCAGATCTCATGAGATCTCACTCACTATCATGAGAGTGGCATGGAGAAAACTCCCTCATTATCTGATTACTCCACCTGGTCCCACCCTTGACTCATGGGGATTATGGTGATTACAATTTGAGGTGAGATTTGGGTGGTGATACAGAGCCAAACCCTATCAGTCTGCCCTCAGCCCCACCTAAATCTCATGTCTTTTCACATTTCAAAATGAATCATGCCTTCTGAATAGTCCCCCAAAATCTTAACTTATTTCAGCATTAACTCAAAAGTTCACAGTTTAATGTCTCATCTGAGACAAGGCAAGTCCCTTCTACTTATGAACCTGTAAAATCAAAAGCAAGTTAGTACTTTTCAGATACATTGAGGGTACAGGGATTGGATAAATGCTTCCATTCCAAGTGGGAGAAATTGGCTCAAACAAAAGGGATACAGGGCCCATGCAAGTCCAAAATCCAGTAGGGAAGTCATTAAACCTTAAGTTCCAAAATGATCTCCTCCTTTGACTCCATGTCTCACATAGTGGTCATCCTGAAGGAAGAAGTGGGCTCCCATGGCCTTGGGAAGCTCCACTCCTGTGGCTTTGCAGGGTATAGCATCCTTTCAATCTGCTTTCACAGGCTGGCATTGAGTATCTGCAGCTTTTCCAGGCACAAAGTGCAAGCTGCTGGTGTATCTATAATTCTGGGGTTTAAAGAACAGAGGTCCTCTTCTCATGACTACACTAGGCAGTGCACCAGTGGGGACTCTGTCTGGGGGCTCCAACCTCACATAGAAGAGGTTCTTCATGAGGGCTCCACCCCTGCATCAAACTTCTGCCTGGATATCCAGGCATTTTCATACATCCTCTGAAATCTAGGTAAAGATCCCCAAACCTTAATTCTCAACTTTTGTACATCCACAGGCTCAACATCACATGGAAGCCACCAAGACTTCTGGCTTTCACCCCTTGACACAATGGCCTGAGCTGTACCGTGGCTCATTTTAACCATGGCTAGAACTGAAGCAGCTGGGATGCAGAGAACCATGGCTTGAGGCTGCACAGAGCAGGATTGCCCTGAGCCTGGTCCACAAAACCATTTCTCCCTCCTAGAACTTCAGGCCTGCAATGGGATGCACTACTGCGAAGGTGTCTGACATGCCCTGGAGACATTTTCCCCATTGTCCTGTTGATTAGCATTTGGCTCCTGGTTACTTATGCAAATTTCTGCAGCGAGTTTGAATTTCTCCCCCAGAAAATAGGTTTTTCTTTTACATTAATCATAAGGCTGCAAATTTTTCAAACTTTTATGCTCTGTCACCTCTTGAATGCTTTGCTGCTTAGAAATTTCTTCCTCCAGATATGCTAAATCATCTCTCTCATGTTCAAACTTCTACAGATCTCCAGAGCAGGGGCAAAAAGCCACCAGTATCTTAGCTAAAGCATAGCAAGGGTGAACTTTACTCTATGTCCCAACAAGTTCCTCATTTCCATCTCAGACCACTTCAGCTTGGACTTCATTGTCTGTATCGCTATCAGCATTTTGGTAAAGCCACTCAACAAGCCTCTAGAAAGTTCCAAACCTTCCCACATCTTCTTGTCTTCTTCTGAGTTCTCTAACTGTTTCAACCTCTTCCCATTACCCAATTCCATAGTTGCTTCTACATTCTTAGGTATCTTATAGCAATACCCCACTCTTGGTACCAATTTACTGTATCAGTGTGTTTTTACATTGAATATCCAAGACTGAGTAATTTATAAAACAAAGACATTTAACTGATTCACAGTCCCACATTGCTGGGAAGACCTCAGGAAACATAGAATCATGTTGGAAGGCAAAGGAGAAGCAGGCACCTTCTTCACAGGGGAGCAGGACAGAGTGAGTGCAAGCAGGGGAAATGCCAGATCTTTATATAACCATAAAATATCATAAGAACTCACTTAATCTCATGAGAACAGTATGGAAGAAACCTCTCCCATGATCCAATTACCTTCACCTGGTCCCATCTTTGACATGTAGAGATTAGGAGATTACAATTGGAGGTGAGATTTGGGTGGGGACCCAGAGCCAAACCATATCAAATAGCATCTAAGAGTAATGATTGAATCCTGAAGTACATGGACTACCAACCTTCCCAAGTTGAACAAAAGCAGCAGGGTAGCAGCTATCCAAATGTATTAGGCAATGCAGGGTAATAGGCTCCTTGACAAGAATCTCTGTAGGTATAAAAGCCAGTATGTAAGAGACCTCAATGTTTTGACACTATGTGAGATGTGGGACTATTTTATCTTACTCTAAGTAATAAATGTCACTATGAAGATTATAACTAAAATTCCCCCATATTAGTGAAATAGAGATCAACATTAAATTTAATTTGAATAAAAATGTTAAAGTATGTATAAATACTTCTAGTTTCAGCACTAATATGTAAAGATCTCAGTAATTGTCATTCTGAGCCTTACAATAATAAAGTTTTAGACAAACTAAAAATTATCACTTTACTTGGATTTATAAAAGAGCTGAGTTTTCAGGGCAAGCCACTATCATAAAAATTTGGAAGACAGATGAATCCAGAAGACAGAATCAGCAAAGATCTGATTACCCAGAATAAAAGCCACTGGAGCCATAAAATGATGTGAAAGATAAATGGTAATTTTGAAAAATTGCTGGAGGCTGCATGTAGACTCGTATGAGATTTAAAAACTAAAACCAGAGTACTAATAGGTAGATCCCAAAACTTTCATAGGTCTTACTTTCAGAAATGTTCCAGGTCCTTACAGTAAAGATTCTAGAAAGACCATTTCCAAGATCTGACTAAGAAAAAGAGGAAGAGTATTTACTGGGAAATGTATCCAGAGCCTCCTCCATAACAAAAGCTTACTATCCAAAAGGAAAAATTGTACCAAAGCCTTCTCCCAGACCACATGGGAAGTGCATTTCTTTCACTCCAGCTCTCTTTAACCTTTCTGTCTCAATTATTGGAGAGTGGAGATTATAGAATAATCCTATTTTCACAATGTACTGCCACACAAACATAACTCTAGTATAGCAACAGTGGATTACAGCTAAAAGAGCTATATGACACAGGTTCTCAATGAGAAGGAGTAAGTAGGGGAGGCCAAAGTCAAGAGAAGACCTAAAAACAAGAATACTAGGGGAATTCAAAGCCTCTAGAACCTATTGTTACAGTAAACACTAAGCACAACCCAACTTCTTACCACATTAATGTAAATTCTCAAGTTTAAGCCTATTTATCTCAGTCCTTATTACCAGATAACATGTCTGGCTTTAAGTTAAAAACAACAGCAACAACAACAACAACATGAGTTATGCCAAAAGGCAGGTAAAAACACAATATGAAGAGACAAAGAAAGTATCAGAACCAGACTCAGATATGAATCTAATGTTAGAATTATCAGACAGGAAATTTACAATGTCTGATGTTCATGTGTTAAGAGACATATTGGAAAAAATGGACCACATGCAAGAACAGATGTGAAATGAAACCACAGAAACAGAAAATCTAAGACGCAAAAATAAATACTAGATATTAGAAAACCTTGCTATAAAAAGTATCTCCGATGATCTTAGTATAATCAAAACGGATCAGAAAAAAAAAAATCTCAAAGTAATGTTAATAGAACCTCCCAAAACTGAATTGCAAAAAGAATAAAGACAGACAAAAAACAAAAACATCAAAAGCATCCAAGAACTCTGAGATATTATTAAAAGATCTTTGCGTAACAGGAATAGTGGAAGAAGAATAATAGTGAACAGAGCAGAAGGAAAAAATATTTAAAATAATAATTAGCCAAGAACTTTTCAAAATTAATGATGCAAAATAAGATTCAATAGCCCAGAGAATACCAAGCAGAACAAATACAAATACAATTTCATCTAGGAATGTCATATTCAAGACAACCAAAGGCAAAATTGTGACAGAAGCCGGAGGGTAGACTGGACTCTTACCTACAGAGCAATAAGGATAACAGTCACTTTGGACTTCCCATCAGAAACCATGCAAGCAGGAAGTGAACTTGTGTGTGTGTGTGTGTGTGTGTGTATTCTCAATTTCTATTTTATGTTAAAGGGGTACATGTGCAGGTTTATAAATTACATGTAGCTAGGGTTTGGTGTCCAGATGATTTCATTACATAGGTAGTGAGCAAAATACCCAGTAGGTAGTTTTTTGACTCTCACTCAATTCCCACCTACCCCTTTAAGAAGTCTCCAGTGTCTACTGTTTCCATCTTTGTGTCAGTGTGTACTCAGTTCCCACTTACAAGCAAGAACATGCAGTATTTGCAGTATTTGATTATCTTTGAGGCATTAATTCACTTAGAATAATGGCCTCTAGTTCAATCATGTTGCTGCAAGGGACAAAATTTTGTATTTTTTATGACTGTGTAGTTTTCTGTGGTGTATATATACAACATTTTGTTTAACCAGTCTAACATTGATGGGCATGTAGGTTGATTCCATGTCTTTGTTATTGTGAATATTGTTTCAATTAATCTACATGTACATGGATCATCTTGATAGAATGATTTATATTATTTTGGGTATATACCCAGCAGTGGAACTGCTGGGCCAAATGGTAGTTCAGTTTTAGTTCTTGAGAAACTTCCAAAGTGCTTTCCACAGTGGCTGAATTAACTTACATTCCCACTAAAAGTATATATACATTTCCTTTTCTCTGCAACTTCAATAGCTTCTGTGATTTTTTGAATTTTTCATAGTAGCCATTCTGACTGGTGTGAAATGGTATCTCATTGTGGTTTTTATTTGCATTTCTCTTATAATTAGTGATGATAAACACTTTTTCATATGCTTGTTGGTTGTATGTATTTCTCCTTTTGATAAGTGTGTGTTTCTGTCTTTTGCTCATTTTTTAATGGGGTTGTTCATTTTTTTTTTTTATTGATTTACCTAAGTTCCTTATAGATTCTGGATATTAGGTCTTTGTCAGATATAAAGTTTATGAATATTTTCCCCCATTGTGTGGGTTGTCTGCTCTGTTGATAGTTTCTTTTGCTGTGCAGAAGCTCTTCAGTTTAATCAGGTTCCACTTGTCTGTTTTTGTTTTTGTGGCAATTGCTATTGGACACTTTATCTGAAATCTTTGCCAAGGCCTGTATCCAGAATGACATTTCCTAGATATTCTTCTATTTTTTTATTGTTTTAGGACAATGTTTAAGTCTTTAATCCATCTTGAGTTGATTTTTGTATGTAGTGAAAGGAAGTGGTCCAGTTTCAATCTCCTACATAGGCTCACCAGTTATTCTGGCATATTTATTGAATAGGGAGCCCTTTTCCCATTGCTCATTATTGTTGACTTTGCTGAAGATTAGATGTTTGTAGGACTGCAGCTTTATTTCTGAGTCCTCTATCCTGTTAGATTAGACTGCATGTCTGTTTTTCGTACCAGTATTATTCTATTTTGGTTACTGTATCATTGTAGAATAGTTTAAAATCAGGTAATATGGTACCTCCAGCTTTGTTATTTTTGTATAGAATTGTGTTAGCTATTTGAGCACTTTGTTGGTTCCATGTAAATTTTATAGTTTTTTTCTAAATCTGTGAAAAAATGATGTTGGTAGTTTTATAGGAATAGCATAGTTTTATAGGAATGTGAAAATTGCTTGGGGCAGTATCACCAATTTAACAATATTAATCCTTCCTATCCATAAGCATGGAATTTTGTTTATTTGTTTGTGTGATCTCTGATTTCTTTGGGCAGCATTTTGTAATTCTCATTGTAGAGATCTTTTACCTTTCTTGTTAGTTGTTCCCTAGGTATTTTGGTTATTTCTTTTCTCCAAAGCTAATAGCTTTGAGGTTGTTTTACTCTTGTTTTCCTAGTTCCTGTAGGTGTGTAGTTAGAGTACTAATTTGAGATCTAACATCTTGATGTAGGCTTTTAGCGCTATAAACTTTCCTCTTAACATTGCTGTAGCAGTGTCCCAGTAATTTTGATGTATTATATCTTTGTTTTCATTTGTTACAAATTTATTTTTTATTTCTGCCTTAATTTTGCTTTTTACCCAATTGTCTTTCAGTAGCAAATTGTTTAATTTCCATGTAATTGTATGGTTTTGAGCAATTTTCTTAATATTAATTTCTTTTTTTATTTTGGTATGCTCCAGGAATTTGGTTGGCATGATTCAGTTGTTTTTTTTTCAATTTGTTGAAGATTGTTTTATGGTTCATATGCTTGTTGGATGTGTGCATTTCTTCTTTTGACAAGTTTTAAGGCTGAGTATATGGTGCTTAGAGTATACACAATGTGCAGATGAGAAAAATATATATTCTGTTGTTCTTAGGCAGGATATTCTCTAGATGTCTGTTTGATCCATTTTGTCAAGTGTTGAGATTAGCTCATATCTTTATTAGTTTTATGTACTTGTGATCTATACAACACTTTCAGTGCGATTTTGAAGTCTTCCACTATGATCATATGGCTTTGTAACTCTCTTTGTAGGTCTCTAAGAAGTTGTTTTATGAATCTGGGTGCTTCTATGTTGGGTGCTTATATACTTAGGAAAGTTAAGTCTTCATATTTTCACAGGGGTTCTCTGAATTTCCTGAAATTGCATGAATTGAACTCTCTACCATCATGTAATGCCCTTTTTTTGTCCTTTTGGTCATTGTTGATTTACAGTGATTGGTCAGAAATAAGCAAAGTAATATCTGCTATTTTATGTTTTCTTTCTGTTTGACAGATCTTTCTCCATTCCTTTACTTTAAGCCTATGCTTGCCATTGCATGTGAGATGGGTCTCTTGAAGACAGCAAACAATTGGGTCTTGCCACTGTGCCTTTTAAGTATGGTGTTAAGTCCGTTTACTTTCTAAGTCAGTATTAATATGTAAGTATTTCATCCTGTCAGCGTGTTGTTAACTGTTTGTTATGTATACTTGATTGCTTTATAGCTTAATATATATTTAAGTACATAAATGTACTTTATTTATTTATTTATTTTTGAGACAGAGTCTTGCTCTGTCACCAGGCTGGAGTGCAGTGAAATGATCTCGGCTCACTTCAACCTCCACCTCCTGGGTTCAAGTGATTCTCCTGCCTCAGCCTCCCAAGTAGCTGGGACTACAGGCATGCACCACCACACCCAGCTAATTTTTTTTTTTGTATTTTTAGTAGACACAGGGTTTCAACATGTTTGCCAGGATGGTCTCCATCACTTGACCTCATGATCTGCCCACCTCAGCCTCTCAAAATGCTGGGATTATAGGAGTGAGCCACCATACCCAACAAATGCACTTGATTTAAATGTGTTTTGTGGTAGCAGGTATTGTTCTTTTGTTTTCATATTTAGCACTCTCTTAAGGATCTCTTTCTAGGCACATCTGGTGATAACAAATTCCTTTAGTGTTTACCTGTCTGAAAAGGATTTATTTTTCCTCTGCTTATGAAGGTTAGTCTGGCTGAATATAAAATTCTTAATTGGAATTTATTTTCTTTAAGGATGCCAAAAATAGGTCCCCAATCTCTTCTGGTTTTTAAGGTTTCTGCTGAAAGATCTGCTGTTAGCCTGATGAGGTTTCTTTTCTACATAACTTATTCTTTCTCTTTAGCTGTTTTTAGGATGTTGTCTTTTGTGTTGACCTTGGATAATCTGATAACTATTTTTCTTAGGAATGGTCTTCTTCTATAGTTTTTCACAGGGGTTCTCTGAATTACTTGAATTTGCATGTCAATCTGTCTAGCAAGATTAGGAAAGTTTTTATGAACAATATCCTCAAATATGTTTTCCAAGTTGCTTGCTTTCTTTATATATTTTCAGGAATTCTAAAGATTTAGTAGATTCAGTCTCTTGACACAATCCTATATTTCTTGGATGTTTGCCCATTTTTGTCTGTCTATATGATTTGTAGGAGCAGTCTTCTCACTCTGAAATTCTTCAGTTTGGTCTATTATCTTTTCAGTGCTTCCAATGGCATTATAAAATTCCTATAGAAAATTTTTTATCTTCAAAAGTTCAGTTTTGTTCTTTCTTAAATGGTTATTTTATCTTTCAACTTTTGGATCAATATACTGCTTTCCTTGGATAGGGTTTCAGCCTTCTCCTGTATCTGATTGAGCTTCCTTGCCATCCAGATTACAAATTCTGTGTCTTTCTTTTTAGCCATTTTCACCTGGTTAAGATCCACTTGTGAGGAACCATTACATTTATTTTGAGGCAAGAAGACACTCTGGCTTTTGAGGTAGGAAGGCATTCTGGCTTTTAAAAGTGCCAGATTCTTCTACTAGCTTTTCTCTTCTGTGTAGGCTGATGTTCATTTTATCTTTGAACTTTCTGTCTTCTGGATGGAGCTTTTTGCTTTTATTTTCTTTGATGCCCTTGAGGGTTTGATTGTGGCATAAGTTGAGTTTAGTCAGTTGGCATTTTTTTTCTGGATGCTTTCAGGGTCCATGTTTCAGCTTAGTAATCCTGGGTTATGTTCTCTACCATAGGGTGCTGGGATGAGGCCCACAGGTTTGTCCTCTTGTCCCTTGAGGCCAAGCACCTGCTGCTCTGGAGAGGCCAAGGTATTGCCAGTATACTAGCAACAACACTCTGATGGGGCCTGCAAGCACAAGCTCTGCAGTAGGGAGGCTGGGGTCCATAATAGTGTGTGCACCAATAGAGTGGAGAGTATTTTCAGGTACACTGGCAGGGTGGCAGGGATTCACACACCCATGCATGGTGGGGGTGGTGGAGGAAGGCTGCAGGCAGGTGAAGGCTGTGGGCAGTTGCATGCTGGTGGAGGTTTGATATGATTTGACTGTGTCCCCACCCAAATCTTATCTTGAATTCCTACATGTTTTTTGAAGTGGCTGTATTTACCCAATGCCTGTACCCCCATTGTATCTAGGAAGTAATTAACTTGCTTTTGATTTTACAGGCTCATAGGTGGAAGGGACATGCCTTGCCTCAGATGAGATGTTGGACTGTGAACTTTTGAGTTAATGCTGAAATTAGTTAAGACTTTGGGAGACTGTTGGGAAGATATGATTGGTTCAGAAATGTGAGGACATGAAATTTGGGAGTGGCCAGGGGTAGAATAATATGGTTCTGCTGTGTCTCCACCCAAATCCCATCTTGAATCCCCATGTGTTGTGGGAGGGATCCCATGGGAGGTAATTGAATCCTGAAGGTAGGTCTTTCCCATGCTGTTTGTGATAGCAAATATGTCTCACGAGATCTGTCAGTGTAATAAGGGGGAGTTTCCCTACCTGATCTCTCTCTTTGCCTAATGCCATCTATATAAGAACTGACTCACTCCTCCTTGCCTTCCACCATATCTATGGGTTTTGCCTTTCCCAGAATGCCATATGGTTAGAATCAAATAATATGTGACTTCTTTTACTTAGTAATACACAAGGGATCTTCAAAAAGGTCATGAAAATGTGTATTAGTTAAAAAAAACTCTTAGTGGATATCAATTTTTTTGAACAAAATAAACTTGTATTAACTTGTAATAAAATTCTTGAGCAGGGCCTAATTTGAGGCAATACAAAGCATAAAACATCAGTTTTAAATGAGCCACTGTCAGAGCAACATGGATTTTGCTAATATTGAAGCAATAACACACATCAAATTTATGGTGAAGCCTGGGTGGAAGAATGATAAAATCTTTGATGGTTTAAGAAAAGTTGATGGAGACAATGCCCCAAATAAATCAGCAGTTTACAAATGAATAAGTTATTTTAAGAAGTGATGGGGCAATGTTGAAGTAGAAGATTTCAGAGGCAGACTATTCACATCAATTTGCAAGGTAAAAATTAATCTTGTTCATGCTCTATTTGAAGAAAACTAACAATTTACAGCACAAACAATAGCCAATACCACAGGAATCTCCATTAGTTAAGCTTACAAAATTCCAACTGAAAAATTAAAGGTGAAGAAATTTTCTACTTGATCATTGGCAAAACCATTGCACTGAAATCAGCTACAGACAGGAGCAGAGCATTCAGTGGAAATTTCAAACAAGTTAGATCAACCTCCTGAAACATTTCTTTAGGACCTCAAGAAATTGAAAGAAGAAATAAAACATGGCTTTACCAGTATGATCTTGAAGACAAATCACAATCAAAGAAATGGCTAACAAGAGGTGGAAGTGGTGCAAAAGGTGGATTGGTCAAGAGCAGAGGTAACAGCAATAGTTTTTTGAGATGCCTGAAAACATTTGATTGTTGACTTTCCAGAAAGTCCAAGAACAATAACATCTGCTTATTATGAGGGAAAGGCTTTGAGACAGACAAAGATTTAGCAGAAAAACACCTGGAAAATCTTCTCCAGAGTCCTTCACTACAGCAATGCTCCTGTTCATTTCTCTCATCAAATAAGAACAATTTTGCGAGGATTTTAAGGGGAAATCATTAGGCATCCACTTTATGGTCCTGATTTGCCTCCTTCTGACTTTTTTTTGTTTCATAATCTAAAAAAATTTCTAAAAGGCACCCATTTTTTTTCCATTTAATAATATAAAAGAGACTACATTGACATGGTTAAATTCCCATGACCCTCAGTTTTTTAGGGATGAACTAAATGGCTGGTATCATTGCTTACAAAAGTATCTTGATCTTGATGAAGCTTATGCTGAAAATTAAGCTATTTTGTATTGTTATCTTTTAATTCCGTCTACTCCATGTACTTTTTGAAGTCTCCTTGTACATTTTTTCTCCATGTCTTTTCCTGGATTAATAGCTCATTTCTTTTTCATTTTAAGTAATATGCATCACACTTTATTTGTTCACCCACATGAGAACACCTTGGCTGCTTTCAGTCTTGGCAATTCTTAATAAAGCTGTCATAAATACCTGTGTGCAGGCTTTTGTGTGGACATAAGCTTTCAACTCCTTTTGGTAAATACCAAGGGGCACAACTGCTGGATAACATGTTAAAAGTGTATTTTGCTTTGTAAGAAATAAACTATCTTCCAAGGTGGTCATATCATTTTACATTTCTACCAGCAATCAGTGAGAGTTCCAGTTGATCTACATTCTTGCCAGCATTTGAATTTTGGCCATGATAATCAGTGTGTAGTGGCATTACATTGTCATTTTTATCTGTAATTCCCTGATGACATATGATATGTGACATCTTTTCAGAGGTGATGAGTGTTTAAATATGACATCTGATCCATGAAGCAAAATGGATAAAATAGATTTTATTAAAATTGAAAACTTCCACTGTGCAAAACACACTGTTTAGAATAAAAAGGGAAACTGGGAGAAGATACTTTAAAACATGTATTTGAAAAGGATTTGTATCCATAATATGCAAAGAAATTATAAAAATCAACAATAAGAAAATGACTAAATTTTAAAATAAGTGAAATATCTGACTAGATACCTCATTAACAAAGATATACAAAGGACAAATAAACATATTGAAATGTTCAACATGGCTTATTCTTAGGAAACTGTAAATTGAAACAAGAATGTAATACCACTACACAACTATTAGAATGGATAAAACTTAAAAATTGGCCATACTATCTGCTAATGAAGATATGAAGCTATAGGAACTCTCCTTTATTGCTACTGGGAATAAAAAATAGTAAAGCTACTTTGAAGACAATTTGGTAGTTTCTTGCAAAGCTACACATAGTCTTATTCTACAATCCAGCAATCACACTCCATAGTATTTACCCAACTGATTTGAAAACTTATGCCCACACAAAGCCTGCACACAAATGTTTACACTAGTTTTATGCATAATTTCCAAAACGTTGAAGTAACCAAAATGACCTTCAATATGATAAACAAAATGGATAAACAAAACTGTCTTAAATGCATACAATAGAATATTATTCAGCAACTTTAAAAAATGAGCTATCAAGCCACAGCAAAACACAGATGAATTTTAAGTACACATTGCTAAATGAAATAATCCGGTCTGGACAAACCACAAAATGTATGTTTCCAATTATAGGATATTCTGGAAAGGGCAATCTGTAGAGACGGTAAATAGGTCAGTGGTTGCCAAGAGTTCAAGTTGGCGGGGCGTGGGGAGGTTGAATGGGTGAAGCACAAGGAAGTGTTTGCAGTGTACTCTAACTAGTAAAGTCGGTTTCCAGAGGAGACTGGGTTAACAAATGAAACCACAATACACTTATACTCAAATTGAGCTAAGTAAATAAATAGTAAATGATAGGAGCCAGATTTCTCACTGTTGGGGGTAAAAGCTTACAGATAAGCAAGGATAGGAAGCTACAATGTTCATACAGTAATGGAATGTAGTGGAAGACATCAGTGGGGACTCATGTTTAGCTTAATCCTATTACTTTCAATGGCAAAGCCTGCATTTACTTTTTCACCAAACTAATAGATATAGATGGTTTCATATAAAAATATTTGTAGCTAGGTGTATAAGTTAGGCTAATATGCATTCATATACTTCCTTTTTCTGTCAGCCGAGAAGCCCTAGAAGCAACTACATCTTAGAAGCAATGACCACACCTAGTGCCCAGAATAAAAGAAATCATGGCTTCTTGGAGAAATAGCTGATTCTGGGACTATGGTAGGAAAAAGTACAAGACGAACCCAGAGCAACTGTAGTGCCAAAAAGATAGAAAATAGTAAAATAATAATAATAAAATTACAGTGCTTGTGATATTTCAAAGGGATATGGCAGCCAATGAAAGACCTTTTTTTTTTTATTTTTGCAATTTTTAAAGTTTATTTGATGTATTTGATCATCAGCGATTAGTTCTCATCCACATTGACTGTCTGTAGATTTTTGAAAGTGGTAACAGGTACATAGGTAACCAAAGTATAGAACTTATTTGGTGAATCTTCATCCTCATTACGTTTTCTGGACAACCCCAAATGGATTCGTTATGGAACATTCCGTATTCCTTTGGCCCAGACAGCTTTGTTGAGCCTGGTATCAATGCGCACATCTGGAGTTCCCATCTCCTTCATAGCAAATGTCCTATCTCTTTGAGCGCCCGAGGGGCACGCTTCTTGAAGCCCACTCCATGGATGCGCTTGTGAATGTTGATGGTGTATTCTCGGGTCACCACCTCGTTGACGGCAGAACGGCCCTTTTTCTTCTCGCCACCCTTCTTTGCGGGAGCTATTCTGTCGGGTCCGAGGTGGAAAGGAAGAGCGTCGAAAGATCTTTTAATGGCTGAAACTGGAATAATTTGAACAACAAAAATAAAGTAACATTGGATTATAACTCAAAATATTTTGAAAATACAAATATTTATATTGATTGGATAAATATTTGTATAAATAAATGGGGAAAGAATCAACACATATACTACGCAGAAGAATTCCTGGTAACTTATGTAGGTATTTCTCCCTTACAAAAGGAGAATACAACTCCCACTTCATGTCCAAACTGTGCACAGTGACTTCTTTCCAAAGAGTACAGTATCGAAAGGGAGAAAAAAGAAGCTTCCAGTGATAAATGTAAGACAGTAACCCAAGCTAGTTGATCAAAGTTAAGATCAACAGTGATTGCTTAAATTGGTAACATGTACTCTTGATATGAAGTGATGACAAGGCAGTTTGCCTTTTTGGTATTCATCTAAAACATAGTGACCCAGTCTAATTATGAAAATAAAATAATCAAACAAATTTGAATTGAGGGACATTCCACAAAATATCTGGCTAGCACTCCTCAAAACTACCAAGGTCATAAAAGATAAGAGAAGTCTGAGAAACTCTCACAAGAGAGGTTACAGAGACATATTTCTAAGGGTAATGTGGTACCCTGGATGGGATCTTGGAACAGAAAATGGGCATAAAGTAGATGAATAAAGTATGGCCTTTAGTTAATAATAATGCATCAATATTATCTCATTAATTATAACAGATGCACCATACTAATATAACTTATTATTGATGCTAATAGGGAAATTGGAAATAGAGTATATGAGAAATGTTGTACTCTCTAGACAATAATTCAGTAAAAGTAATGCTGTTCTAAAATATAAAAGCTAATTTTTAGATTTATATATAGTCATATATCCATATATGTGTATACACAGCACATGAAACTTCTTCCAACAAAAACTTGTAAACAAACTTCTAACAGCTACTCCATTGTCACGTGTTCTCTTCTGCCTCTGTACTGCCTCTGCTAAACCTTTCCTCCCACCTTCTTCTTTATGACTAATGCATCCTCATTCTTTATGTCTTATGCCAGGAAAGTCCAGAAGTCTACTCTAAACCCAGCTAAAGAGGCTTTCCTAAGTATTCTGACAGTATCCTACACTTTCCCTGTCAAATAAAAAACTTCTTTAATATTTATACCCACAGTAGAGTGGGAGTTCCCTAAAAGGAGAAACGAGGTAGGACCTGAAGCTGTTTCTAGAAACACATCACTCTTGTCATCTCCTTGCCATACTTCACGTCACCGTTTCACACACACACACACACACACACACACACACACACGCACAAAGAGTGAATATCTGAAAGGCTTTTTTCACCTTTCCACCTTTTTAACTTGTTTATTATTCAACCCTCAGCCAAGGGGTCACATTCTCCAAAAAGATCTTCTTGAATTTACAGAGATTTTAGGTGATTCTTTAGCATCCTACTCCCTAGAACAAGAAATTATATTTGTGTTCATCTCTCCCACTAGTCTAAAAATGTCATTCATTTTTGTACCCCTATACGTTCGGAACAGTCTGCTACATAACAGACTGTCAAGACATACTTAATGAACTGGCTTGAACTGAACTAAGCAGCAATTTTTCTCTGGAAGAAACATACTAAAATTGGAGGTTCTGTTTTTTCAAAAAGGGAATGAATCAATTTGGAAACTAAGAGTCAAATTTCAAACGAAGTAGCAGCAAATGCCTCTGGCAATCTACCTTTATTATTAAAAGGACTCATAATCCACAACTAGATGTTCTTACTGCTGCTTTTCAAAGCCAAGTATTACTATTCTAAAACTAAAAATGAGAGACAGTTTTGATGAGTAATATTTTCAAGAAAATTCAGAGAAACAATTTTGATATTCTTCCCCCTTGCAAATCTTAACATCTCTAAAACACAAAATTATGTACAAAAATAATATAAATGCTAACTTGTAACATATTTCATTATTTTTATTGTGGAAATACATGGCTATTTATTACTATTATTATTGTTATCATTATTACCTTACCTTTGTCTCGAATATTGTAGAGTGCCCTAATCTATTTGTTCTTGGGATATTCCTTTACTATCCTTTTTATTTGTTTCCAGGAAAAAAAAATGTGTCTTGTTCCAACTTAGGAAATAAAAATATAAGATTCGACTAACTTCAGGCTTATGTGAAGTTAATGCATTTCTATTTTATTTTCCAATATACTTTGGATTAAATATTAATTTTGGAAAAAAGTTACCAATGTAGCATAAAATGAAGCTTTTTAAAAATAAAAGCATCAACAATGACTCAAGAGAGCAGGATATTGTGCCAAAAAGAGATTTTAACAACAGTGTCATGGTCACAGAAGCCTGCTGTTTAAAAATTAATTTTTAGTTCGAAAACATTACTGGCAGGACTGGGAGTATGCAAAACATATTCTCTCATTACCAGAGCTGCTCCTTGGAGCGTAAATGCCAAATGTTTCAAACTAAGGACAAAGAATACTTTGAACCTTAGAAGAAATGTGATGTAGAACGGAAAGTATATACAGTTGTCTCCAACTAATATTTTCCTAAGCAAAAAATATTTATAAAAATTAAAAACCAAATATTTACTTGCTTTATAAATTAGCACGATACAGCTTGAGATCCTTTTTTCAGTACTTGTTTTTGAATAACTACATTATCCAAGTAAGGAGAAAAAAAATTATCTTTTAAGTGAGTAGAGTGACCTTAGAATAATTTTCTCTCAAATCATGTATGCACTCATTGGACATTTACTAAGTACCTGATGTGAACCAGGCATCAGGCTAGGTGATGCATGTGAAGTACAGTCATTGGCCTCAAAGTAACCTAACTTTTATCAGGGATCAGACAAGACAGCAATCGGAACTCAACAACAGAGGCAAAGCATGCTGTATAACCAGTTCAGATGATGTGCTCAGTGAAGGTGATCATTTACCACAAAGCTTTAACTATCAGTTGTATGTTAAGCATTTAGCATTTCCACCTAACATATGAAGTAGTACATAGAAGGATTTGAGATATGCCTTCCTAAAGAAATTCACAAAAGGCTTTTAAATTTGATAGGTGTCTTGACTGGCTCATTTATCATGGTTGTCTTTATCTTTGTCTTTGACTAGGCTATTTTACTACTCTATAGAGATATAAATTAGTTTATAGTGCACTAATACTGATGTAAATAATTCCTGTTCATAAGATTGCAAATTATGTCATTGAATGCAACTGATTATGGTCCTGTAGACATTCAAGGGTTTTGCCAGTTAGCATCCATTTGTAAATGTGTCTTAGCATCTCTTATCTGACTACAAATGTGCTGCTTTTAAGTTATCTTAAAAAACACTTGTCATATCTCACTGCTCTTTTCATTAATTAATGAGTCAAATAAAATATTTGACATGTGATCATTTTATATCTCTATGAGAGTCATAATTTTATGCTTTTTAAAAAAGTGATTCCTTAACAGGTGGGTAAAGAAACCTTAAATCAGAAGAGTGTCTCTGTACACTGGTGTTACTTATATTTCAAGGGAATGGTTCAGAACCTGCCCAGGGCTCGTGTGCTTTTTTCACTGGTGCCTATTGTTATACATTCCTTTGGAAACCAAAAGTGATGAGCTGAAACCATGGATTCTAGAAGTATGCCCCAGCAAAGAGAAAAATGTGAGAAAAAAAAATCACACTGTAAATATTTAGAGGCAATCCATGGTTACAAGCAGCATTTATTTATTTTGACCAAAGTAAGCAAGAAGCACATATACTATGAAGCCTGTGACGCATCCTTGTATAGCCAACTCTACAGTAGTGAGCCATGTGTTCATAGCTCAGGGAGTCACTTAAGGTATCTCCATTTGCTTTCAGAGCAATAACACTTTTTCAAATAAATTAAAAGTCTGGCTGTTTAAATTGAATCACTTCATGTCTTAAAAATATAAGCAATCCTAAGTGGAAGAAAATATAGGCTTTACATGTTTCTTGATGTAAATGAAGTATACCAATTTACCAACTTGTCTGCAATATGGTTCAATATAGTTATAGATAAGTGCATACATAGAGATATATGTAACAGGAACTTAGAATGAAAGTTCCTGAACACATAAGAGTCAGCAATAACCAGGCCGGGTGTGGTGTCTCATGCAGTAATCCCAGCACTTTGGGAGGCCAAGGTGAGCAGATCACCTGAGGTCAGGAGTTCAAGACCACCCTGGTCAATATGGCGAAACCCTGTCTCTACTAAAAATACAAAAATTAGCCTAACGTGGTGTTACATGTCTTTAATTTCAGCTGCTCAGGTGGCTGAGGCAGGAGAATCACTTGAACCCAGGAGGCGGAGGTTGCAGTGAGACAAGATGGTGCCACTACACTCTAGCCTGGGCATCAGAGTAAGACTCCGTCTCAAAAAAGAAAAAAATTCAATATTCAAAGTAGTATAGAAGTTAAAAAGTACATTGTCAGTAATGGATTAAAGGGCTTTTAAATTCCATGCCACAATAAGAACATAAAAGGGTCAGATGATCATAGAGAAAAACAAAACAGGAGTTTAAAGTGAAGAAACTGAGGCCAGCACAAGAAGATCTGATGCGAAGGAATTTATTCAGGCTCCCGGACGAGGTTCTGCGGTCCGACAGGAGGGGCCAGAGAAGTCGCATGGACTCCTCTCAGACAGGGGGTTTTATAGGGAGTGAAACAGCTCGATTGGTTTTGGGAGAGCAGGACTGCTATTGGGTAAATTACAAGCCTTTACCTAGGACTTGGCTTGTTGTTGGTTGGAATTACTCGGCTGCTATTGGTCGTTAAGACTCGGCTGTTATTGGTTGTTAAGACTCGGCTGCTGTTGGTTATTAAGACTTGGCTGCTATTGGTTGTTAAGATGCTAGGGTTACCACACCTTGTTTGCATACTGGGCTCTTTAAGGGAAGGTCAGGCTGTGTGAGCATGGGAGAAGGGAAAAAGCCTGAGCATGTCTGAGCTTGCCTGAGCTTATCCGGGCTCATCCGAGCTTTTGAAAAGAAGCGGGGGCAGTCTGCATCCTTGCTCCCAGTGAGGCAACCAGCCTTACACTCCCAAAATAACCTGAGCTTATGGGATAAAAAGTTTAGCGAGAGATGTCAAAACCCAGGCAACCTTTGTAATCTTATCACTAAAAAAAGAATAGAACTCCATATATCCACATATATATAATTCCAAAAGAGCTGGGTAGTTCTAACATGGAAAAGCACATGTTAAATTCTGAATAAATAAATACTGTAGCAAATGAAGGGTTTTATTTTTAAGACAAAGGGAATAAAAGGGTAGACCATGTAAAAAGGCTGGAGACTGCTAAATTATGGAGAAAAGGGCAAAATGAACACAGAATAGAGATAATAAGGCAACAAGCATTTCCTAGACAGAGCATATGGCCAAGCTGGGCCCAGAGGGAGACTGGGCGTTGATTGGGTATCATATCTGCAACTGCATACTTCAGTAATTTGCTGTGATTAACTCTATTCGTTTACTTTGCGTTCAACTGCCCGAAATATGAATATGCCAAAAAACAAACTCACATATGACCTTCTGAGACCTCTTCTGTTATATCGATATCATTCCACTGTTTACCAATCATGTGCTATCTAATATGTGTTACAGTAACATTCTTTTTAGCAGAACAGACTATCTCAACAGAGTAATAGAGGCTATAAGAGGAACAAGCAAGCAGTGGAAGCAGAGAGTATTCACCACTGTCAGTGTAACTAAAGGAGAGATGAGCAAGAGTGGTTGGATTCCTGCTGGCGAGGAGTTCAAGGGACACAACAGTCCTTGAGAGGGTTTGAACTCTTGGCCCTAGGTAATTCAATGTCTATTCACAAAAGTAACAGTATTATAAAAACTTTCCTTCTCTTTTTGAATTTCTTCTTCCTGTTCCCACTTCACCTTGGTGGAGGGACAGATGGATATTTAGATGAGAGAAAATGGTATTTATGAGATGAGAGGGTAAAAATGTTAAATATCAAGGTGGAGAAAGAGAAAAGTAACTATTCACATGTCCCTCCTGACTTTGATGCTTCCGTGTCTCTACCAAACAAGTCAGAGAAGGAAGGGCTATTATTGTCAGCTATATGGTTTTTTTTTTTTTTTTTTTTTTTTTGAGACGGAGTCTCGCTCTTGTTACCCAGGCTGGAGTGCAATGGCATGATCTCGGCTCACCGCAACCTCCGCCTCCTGGGTTCAGGCAATTCTCCTGCCTCAGCCTCCTGAGTAGCTGGGATTACAGGCACGCGCCACCGTGCCCAGCTAATTTTTTTGTATTAGTAGAGATGGGGTTTCACCATGTTGACCAGGATGGTCTCGATCTCTCGACCTCGTGATCCACCCGCCTCGGCCTCCCAAAGTGCTGGGATTACAGGCTTGAGCCACCGCGCCCGGCCCATGGTTTTATATGGTGACAGAGTAAGGAACATCACTGTTGCTGACAAAGGAAGATTCAGCATCATCCAATTAATTTAATGTTATAATAGATGACAAAACTAGAGGTGCTTTATGCATTAGCCCTGATGCATATACCGCAAAGATTAGTGTTGATGACAATCAAGCTGTCCAATTTTCTGAATGGCATATTGGTTTTTCTTGGTCTTTTTTGTTTGTTTGTTTGTTTGTTTGTTTGGGTGTTTGTTAGTTTTGTTTGTTTGTTTGTTTGAGACAGAGTCTCACTCTGCCTTCCAGTCTGGAGTGCAATGGTGCAATCTCAGCTCACTGCAACCTCTGCCCTCTGGGTTCAAGCGATTATCCTGCCTCAGCCTCCCGAGTACCTGGGATTATAGGCATGCACCACGAGGCCAGGTTAATTTTTGTATTTTTAGTAGAGATGAGATTTCGCTATGTTGGCCAGGCTGGCCTCGAACTCCTGACCTCAGGTGATCCTCCCATCTCAGCCTCCCAAAGTGCTAGGATTACAGGCATGAGCCACCACACTAGGCCACAATTACTCAAGTTCTACTTTAGGAAAATCAAAAAACTAGATTTGAAGTCTTTTAGTAAAGTTGGGACTATAGAGTCTAAATCTGTTACAGTGCCTTGGCCTCCCAAAGTGCTGAGATTACAGGCATGAGCCACTGCGCCTGGCCCTGAACAGCATTTTGATAACAGATAGAATTTAAAAAAAAAAAAAAAACTTTATTCTGTAAATTTTTTTTTCAAGAAACAACTATCCCTTTACTGTCCTATTTTATTCTTCAGATATATAGGCAAAAATTAAATTACAAAAATGCATTATTATATTACTACAGAAGAAAGATGGATACATCCAATACGATAAACAGGAAATTTATGTTAAATTTCATATGACACTTACCTAAATGTCCTAGTTAGGACAGTTTCTTTTGTAAGGCATCAAAACCTAACTCACTGAACAAAGGAGGTGGTGGAGGACTCCACCAATTCATAATAAAAAGTTCATAGTTATATTAATTTCAGGCATTGACTGAACCAGAGAATCAGAAGATATCATCCAAAATCTTAATGGCTTTATACCATCCCCCAGCACTGTTACTTTCTGTATGGACTTCATTCTTTGGCAAATAGACTTACACCAATCTTGTAGCCACTCATTCCAAGGGAATAATGGTACCTCTCTTTCAGTAGTTTCACCAAAACATCACAGAAGCACTCATCCATACTAATTGTCTTGGTTTTATTTGCTTCCTCCTAAACTACTGCAGCCAGGCTGTCCATGGCTTAATCATGTGCCCAGGCTTATGGCAGTGGGTCTGAACTAGTTGGAACAAATTAATCATAAAGAAAGAAAATATCAATTTACAAAAGAAGGAAAGAGGAGAAATTAAAAGATGCCAAACAGATAACTTTAGCCATCGTAATGGCTATTAAAATAGTATCTTTAGAGTCATTTGACTGAGATCAGAAAATTGGGATAGATTTAAATGAATAGATGAGATATTGTATTGTGTATGTCTATAAATGACAAATTTATCTCTATTGATAAGAAAACAGATGGGTAAATAGATAAATATATGCATACATGGATAGACCATAGATGTTGACTTTTAAAAGAAGGATATAGAGATATACTAAGAAGATAGAATTCTCTAAAATATTAACAGATATTCTATCTGGTGGTGAAATTATGAATAATCTATTTCCTTCTTTGCTCATTTTGTCTCCATATTTAAGATACTGAATACACACGTATATTAGAAAATCATCTTAAATTTATAATCAGAAAAAAATCTAAAAATAAGTAAAGAAGCAGCATTAAATCAGTCAAAATAATTTTCTGTGTCATGATGTCTACCATCTCAGTGTAAATGAAGTTTATTCTAGTGAATTCTAATGAGAGGCAACATTTGTTTGTCAAAATGCTTGTAATAGCAACCTCTTTTCTTCCCTGCACTTTCATTATTCTCCTTTCTCCATCTCATAAATTCATAGGAAGCCAGAGCTAAAAGGGGCTTTTGGGGAATCTAGTCCCAGACCTTTATTTTGGAAATGTTGGAACTCTAGTGCAGAAAAATATGGAGACTTGCTATCAGTCAAAAAAACGAAAAACAAAACAAAAAAAGAAGTGACAAAGTAAAACTATGTTCCCACTCTGCCTGCTTTGAATCATGTAACACGTTCATCAAATCTTTTCCTTATTCATTATTTCAACATGCATTCATTGTGTCTAACATTTTCAGAATACTGTGCTAATTTATTGTGGAATATGCAAGGGCATATTATATCTAATAGAGTATTATATATATTCATATATATAATATTAATATAACACCAGGTAAAAATTGCTAAGTGACTTAAGAGAAAATTATTTTCTGGAAGCTTGAGGATAAATCAGGAAATGAAAAAAGCACAGAGGAGAAAACCCACTGGAAACTTATTTGGGAGACTATGCAAACCGAAAACATAGTTGACTTCATACAGCATCTCTCTATATAAAAAGTACTAACTGTATTTCTTCAGATGTGTGTTATATGTTTCTTAATGTGTATATACAATGTGGATTATAAATATTTATTACAGATTTTCAAGCCATACCTCAACTAGGAATCTTCCAGTCACTCTCCCAATTAGGATTTCTGGGACACCAAACACAACTGGTCATGGGGTAGGAGTTCCCTCTCTGGTAATTAGAAAATATATTATAAATCATTTTATTTGATCAAAGAAATTAAACCAAGAAGGCTTAAAAGCCACAAGGATAACTCTGTATCTCCTAGGAGTCAAAAAATGTGATAAATCAGTGTGTGTGTGTGTGTGTGTGTGTGTGTGTGTGTGTGTGTGTGTGTATAGTGAAACCTGAAAGAAAGACTTTGGTAGCAAGATTATATATTAGTGCTACAAAAAGCAACAGAGAGAGATAGATGGTGAGTAGATAGACATTCTTCTAAACTATATATGTGCTTGCCAACTAATCTTGAGTTGCCACAAACCTTTAATTACATAATTTCACATCTTTATGCTATAAGGAATTTCTCACAAAATTCTACTTTATTAAAAAAAACCTAGTGGTTTCATTAACATAAGAACATGTATTGATTGAGTGAAAAATATACTTGTAATTGATGTTTATATGCTTAAGGAAAGTTCAGTAATTCACACTGAAGACCAGTATACATTCTGAAATTTGATGATAGGTTACATTTTAATTCTGAAGTGGAGTTGTTTTAAATCTAGAAATAAATTAACCTCTTAGTAAACTCTTTGCTCAGAAATTTCTTATAACATTTAAATAGCTACTGATTTCCAAGTAATAATTTTTATTAAGTAGTGTTCTCATCCAAATGTTAAAAATTTTATGTTCACAAAGTCACTCTTTTAAGAGTGCTTTTCACACTCCCCCTCCTACCTCCAGTCCTACATTTTTTACACTTATTTGACTTATATTCACATTTGACTTTCTGGCATTTTAGAAAACCTCTCTTCCACTGGCTCTGAAAATGTAATGTTTTAAATGTGTAGTGTTTATCCACAGTTTGCTACTTTATCATTCTGTGCTTATATGATTTTCTTAGAGCTAATGATGCATTTCCTTTTCACTTATTGTAGCAAAAAGAAAAAAACCAATCCCTGCACATCCTTCTATGAAATCTAATGTGAACAGCAGTACTTCTGGCAATCTGAATCAATAATAATTAATCTATATCTAATTATTTTCTTAGTTTCCTATAATTCCTTAATTCTTCTTCTTAATTGTTGAATTTTAATAATTAACATTGTAATGTGAATGAAAGAAAGAAGGAAAGAAAGGAGGGAGCTACACAAACCAGCTCTTCACAGTCCAAGTTTGTCAGCTATTTGCAACATTCCTACACACAAGTGGCTTGTATTATGAATGTTATGATCACATATATCGAATAATAAATGAACACATTTGCATTATTTTATCAAAATAATATACTCAGGTCTCTAAGGTACGATGTTCAACAAGTATTCTGATGGCAAATCAATTATTTTTAACCATAATTAGGGCAAGACCTTTTCTAAAATCAAAAAATTGATTGGATTATTGAGTTAGAATTTCAATGTTGATCATCAGTAGCTGTGACTTTTGAGCAAGCTGCTTAATTAACTTGTGCCTTAGTATTCCTATCTGTAAAACAGTAATGATTACTATTATCTCATTATTAGAACTGTGAAATATGAAAAATTTGTATCTTGCAAATTGTAAATGTTCACTAATAAGTGCTAGCTATGATTGCCTATTACACACAGCCTTCTGAATGGCTTATTTTGAAATTTTGAGAAAGATAGCTTTGGACGGTTCCCCAGAAGAAATCCCTGAATTTTAATGCAAGGTCTTTATTTGGGAGGTGATCTCAGAACACACAGGTATACTGTTGAGTTGAAACAGAGAAGAAAATGGAGACAAAACAGAGTGTATAAACGAGCCGGTATCCCATAGGGGCAGTAGGGACTTAGTCCAACTGAGGACCTCAAAGTAACACTAGAACATTTCTCAGACTTTTCCCACCCAAGAAGTAAGACAGTGGGTTACTTTTCCAATGACTCCCATCAGTCATTACTATGCAAGAATAACTGTCCAGCTTTCTCATCCTCCCTTGCACAAGGGACATACCTGCTCTTGTTGCAGCAGAAAGCCTCAAGTCAAGGAATAGCAGAAGTTTGTAACACGAAAGCAAGAGTGCGTTTAGGAGCAATGGAGAGCCAAGAAAATGCAAGAAGATCCCTGAAGCGGACAGTCACACATACACAAGGTTTTGGAAATTCTGCTTCTAAAATATTCTTTCCACAAATACATAATGAGCTTCTACTATTCTCAAATTATCAGACCAATTGGAACTAAAAGATAAATCAGGCATGGCTTTGCCATTCAATGAACTAACAGCCTGTTGGAAGAGCTGAAGGGATAGATAGTGCTACCTTGATTATCAGGCATCTGGCTCCCTCCCTCTCAGTAATTTCTTTTCTTCAAATATGAAAAAGTGATGCATATTTAAATCCTCACTCTTGATGAGCAGAACAAATTCTTGATCTTCCTTTCCCAAATCTCTGGCATATATTAGAGAGGATAAAAATTTTCTGGTATTCATTTGAGAGTGGCTATGTGACTTTGGGCTATTTAACTTCTTCCAAAGTCAATTATTCTTATCTGCAAAATGGGATGAAGACATCTGTTATATGGCGTGCCCTTGAGCATTAATTATGCATCTAATGTGCTTGACACTGTGCCTACCATAAATTTAGGGCTCAGAATGACCATTTGTTTGAAAGTTGAATGTTTTCAAATGACCACAACCCATTGCTATGGAGTGCTTGGAGTTATAAGAAGAGACCAAAGGTTTGTGGAGCAAAACATTGAACTTTGCTAGAGTAGAGGAGAGATTACTGACTGAAAATACAGACTCAGGTGTTTTCCACTTTTCGTCACTCCTATAGTTGTGTCAAGTATTTGAATTATTTCAGTACCCTTGCCTCATTTAGAAAACTAGGATAACAATACCTGCTTAACCAACCACAGTAGGAAAGTGTGAGACATTAAATAGAAATCCATAAGAGCCATTTAGAAAATTTCAGCCAAGGTAATTAGGAAGAAAAAAGTGTTAATTTTAAATGATTCAGAGAAAAAAATGTTTTCTCACATTAGCTATGATGTTACAGTGGAAACAAATCTAGGCAAAGGCAACCCAATTTTATTAATATTTTGTCAATGTTATTAGACCTAGTGGACATTCTAGATAAGCAATTAAATAGATCCATTAATTTATAACAATAAAAATAACATCTCGGGTTAGAATATTTTGTCATACACTTCCTAAGCTCTTTTGTCATAGAAATGACCTTAGACTCTGAAATAAATTCTCAAATAATTCAGTAGAATGGAAGAAATATTTCAGGTAGTGGATTTGCTCCCTGGAGGCTACCACCTAATGCTAATGATAGTTATGGTACGTTTGTTGGAGCCATAATGGCATAAAACATCCCATCAGACAGCTCCCAGCTGCTGTCACTTTCATTTTCATTCTTATTAATTCACCAAGGTTAGAAAGGTCATTGGAATAAGATGGGTAGTGAATGAATCACATTTGATGGGAAGGTGTAAAATAGAGTAAGCCATTGTCTTCAGGTGTCTTAGTTCAATCAAGTTGCTACATCAAAATGCTGTAGGCTGGATGGTTTATAAACAGAAATTTATTTTTCACAGTTCTAGTGGTTGGGAAATCCAAAGCAAAGGTGCCTGCAGATTCAATATTTGATGAGGAACCATTTCCTGGTTCATAAACCATGCCTTCTTGCTATGTCCTCACATGGCAGAAAGGGCAAGGCAGCTCCTGAGGGCCTCTTTCATAAGGGTACTAATCTCATTCCTGAGAGCCTCATCCTGATGACCTAATCATCTTTCAAATGCCCCATCTGCCTAATACCATCACCTTGATGATTAAGTTTCAACATATGGATTTTAGAGGGACACAAACATTCAGATTATAACAGCAGAGAAACTCAAGTTTCCTGCTGGTTTCTTTTTAGAACTCTCCTCAACTCAACAAACAGTACCAAAATAAACTATGATCTATTGTCACTCAGTTTTATTGGTCTGGAGTTTAAACATGCCGTTGACTCTATACGAACAAGTGACACAGTCTTCTGAACAGCAGTGTAAAGAAAAATTCCTTAACTAGGAGCCAGGAAAGGTGAGTTTTAAACCTGCTTATTAGTCTTTCACCTGTAAATGGCAATAAAAATGCCTGCTTTGACTACCCTACAGGGAAGTCAACAGAACCGAAAGGCTACATATACTAAGAGGAAATCATCTGATATGGTTTGGCTGTGTCCTAATCCAAATTTCTTCTTGAATTGTAGTTCCCATAATCCTCTTGTGTCAGGGGAGGGACCCAGTGGGGCAATTGAATGATGGGGCAGTTACCTCCATGCTGTTCTCATAGTAGTGAGTGAGTTCTCACAAGGTCTGATGATTTTGTAAGGGGCTTTTCCCTCCTTTGTTCAGCACTTCTCCTTGCTGTTGCTATGTGAAGAAGGATGGGCTTGTTTCCCCTTCTGCCATGATTGTAAGTATTCTGAAGCCTCCCCAGCCCTGTGGAACTGTGAGTCAATTAAATCTCTTTCCTTTATAAATTACCCTGTCTCGGATATGTCCTTATAGCAGCATAAAAACAGACTAATACATCATCTCTTTTTACTATTTCTCTTACACCTAGTACTAAGCTTGTGATATGATTTGGCTGTGTCCTCACCCAAATCTCATCTTTAGTTGTGGCTCCCATAATTCCCATGTGTTGTGGGAGAGACCCAGTGGGAAAGAATTGAATCATGGGGGTGGTTTCCCCCATACTGTTCTCATAGTAGTGAATAAGTCTGACCAGATCTGATAATTTTAAAAGAGGTTTCTCCTTTTATTTGGTTCTTATTCTTGCTCTGTGCCAGCCACCATGTAAAATGTACCTTTTGCCTTCTACCATGATTATAAGGCCTCCCCAGCCACATGGAACCATGAGTCCATTAAACCTCTTTTCTTTTTCAATTACCAAGTCTTGGGTATGTCTTCATCAGCACTAATAGGGACTATTAGCACTAATTAGGGACTAATACAATTTGATATAGAATTAGCAATTTATAAACATATGTTGACAGTGTTTTTAACACTCTTCTATAATACACAAAGATAAAATGTAACTAAATCGCATTACGTCTGACTCTTTAATTGCCTTTGTATCATCTTTTTCTTTACCCTTTTCTGTTTTCACTTATCCTCTAAATTTATCTCAATTGCTATTTCATGAAAATATGTCACAATGGCTGCTTAAAATTACCTGAGGGACTTTCAAAAAACATATATTACAGTAAAATCCATCTGTAAGGAAATAAGCAAAATATTACATCTTCATTACAGTGGGCAGTATAGATATAGATAATTATGAGACATAAACATAGATATATATGTTAGAACCGCTTAGCTTACACTTTAATGATATGAGCCTGATAGCTAAATGTTCATATATGTATGTGTAGATTGTCTGTCTCCCTTGTATGCTTCACCCTTTAATAACAGAGTCCCTGAAGATGAACACAATTCCCAGCCTTCTGTGGAGTTAATGTCACATCACGAAGTTTGAGTTAAAAGGATATGAAAAGAATAAATCTTTATGACTTCCAGACCACTTCCTTAAAAAAAGAAAGTCCTTTGTAATAGGATCTTCTTTATCTTTTACTACCAGCTAAGAAATCATGGCAATATAAACAGCCACCTTACACCCAGAGGCTGAGGAAACATGTTGAGAGTGGCAGGATCACCCAGGAAGAGAGCATCTCATGTCCTCCCTGCACTGAGTGACCTGCCATCCTGCTCTTTACAGGGCATTATAGGACTATATACAAAGCAGTAATTACAACAGTTTTGATTGGGCTTGTAATGTATGTAACACAGCATAGATAACAACAATAGCACAAGAAAGAGGGGAAGGGAATGATAATATTTTAGAGAAAGTTTCTATCATCTATGGTAATAATGTTATTTTTAAATCTAAAGTTAATTTGGTCAATTATGATATATATTTTAAGCCCAGAAAAGCTACAAGAAACATAGTTGGAAAATATAATAAAAGCCTTAAAGTGGTTAAAATATTACACTAGGAAATATCTACTTAATAATAAAGAAGTCACTAGAGAAATAGAAAAACAAAGTGACATGAAACATATAGAATAGAAAAATCTAAATGGCAGAGGTCAATCCAAACATGTCAATAGTAGCATTACATGTGAATAAAATTAAAAATCCAATTAAAAACTAAGGCAGTTAAAAAAATAAGATTTAGCTATATTGTTTACAGGAGATTTACTATAGATTTATGAAGCAGAAGGTTGAAAGTATCTAACAAAGAGCACCACAATACATGAAGTAAAACTGGTAGAACTTAAGGAAGAAAGACAATTCAAAATTAATAAAACCTTAAGCAGTACCCCTCCCTCCCTTTTTTTTCTGTAACAGAGTCTTGCTCTGTCTCCCAGGCTGAAGTACAATGGTGTGATCTTGCTCACTGCAATCTCTGCATCCCCTGGGTTCAAGAAGTTCTTGTGCCTCAGCCTCCCTACTAGCTGGGATTATCGGCACCCACCACATGCCTGGCTAATTTTTGTATATTTTGTAGAGACGGAGTCTCACCATGTTGGGAGGCCAGTCTCGAACTCCTAACCTCAAGTCCCAAAGTACCCACCTTGGCCTCCCAAATTGCTGGGATTACAGGTGTGAGCCACCACGTCTGGCCTACCCTACTTTCAACAATAGATAGAGAAGTTAGGCAAAAAGCAAAGAAATGGAATATGTGGAAAACACTGTAAACTATCTATCCTTAGCAGATAGATATCTATGAAATATTTTATGAAGAAACAGCAAAATAAGCCTTCCTCTTAAAGGCAAATAGAACATTCTCAGGATAAACAATATTTAAGGACATAAAACAAGCCTCAATAATTTTGAATAGGTTGAAACTGTACAAAATATAATTCTGATACTGCAAATTAAAATGAGTTGAAATTATACAAAGTATTTTATGTAAGCACAAAGAAATTAACTTATAAATCAATAAAAAAAGGAATTTGGAAAATTTACAAATACATAGAAGTTAAACAATACACTACTCTTAAATAAACAATGTGAAAGGAGAAATCATAGGTAAAATTCGAAAATACCTCGAAATGAATGAAAACACAAACACAATGTACGAAAACTTATGGAAAGGAGCTAGAGTAATACAGAAAAAAAATCATAGCTATACATGCCTATAGTACAAAGAAAATACATATTTTAATTCAGTAATCTATCTTTTTTACCTAAAGAAACTAGAAGAAGAAGAGTAAGTTGAACCTAAACATAAGTAGAAGAAAATAGTAAAGATTAGGAATAAAATAAAATGGAGAAGAGAAAACTAATTTTTAAATAATAAAAACCAAAATTGGATTCTTCTAAAAAGTCATAAAAAGTGACATTTAACTAGATCAAATAAAAAGGGAATACTATGAAAAACTGTATGCCAACAAATTAGATAACCTAGATAAAATTTCGAAAAATTTGAGAAACACATAAATTACCACAAACTGTTTCAAAAAGGTAATAGAAAATCTGACTAGATCTCTGACAAGTTTTGAGTTAGTAATCAAAAATGTCCCAAGCAGAATAATGGAGATCAAGATGGCTTCAGTGGTCAATTTTACCAAATATTTAAAGAGTTAATGAAGGTTTTCACACACTTTTCCAAAAAAATAGAAGAGGAAAGATTACTTCCCAACTCATTCAATGGAGCCAATTTTATTTTGATCCTGAAACCAGACAAAGACATCACAAGAAAACAACAGACTAATACAATTTTTTCTTTAAAACTTCTCAGTAAAATACTCAGTAAGCCAAATCAAACAACTTTTTAAAATAATTTTATGACATGGCCACTGGAATCTACCCTAGGAATGCAAGATTGCTTTTGCATACAAAAGTCAATCAGTGTTATACCCCATATTAATAAAATAAATGACAAAAACCATATATGATCATCTACCTAAATGCTAAAAAAATGGCAAAAATTAACACTCGATCATGATAAAACACTCCCTAAATTAAGAATTGCTGTATAAAATCTGACAGCTAAAATCATATTTAATGATGAAAGCCTGCAAGCTTTCCCTCCAATATCAGGAACAAGAACACAAGATCCTTTCTCATCACTAATTCAACATTGTACTTCAAATGCTAGCCAGGACAATTAGAAAAGAAAAATTAATTAAAAGTATTAGGATTTAAAAGAAAGAATTAAAACTATATAAATAGACTGGGCACTGTCGCTCATGCCTGTAATCCCAGCATTTTGGGAGGATGAGGAGGGTGGATCACGAGGTCACGAGATTGAGACCATCCTGGCCAACATGATGAAAACCCATCTCTACTAAAATACAAAAATATTGCCGGGAGTGGTGGCAGGCGCCTGTTGTCCCAATTACTTGGGAGGCTGAGACAGGAGAATCGCTTGAACTGGGAGGCAGATGTTGCAGTGAGCTGAGATTGCACCACTGCACTCAGCCTGGTGACAGAACAAGACTCCACCTCAAAAAAAAAAAAAAAAAAAAAACCTATATAAACAGATGGCATAATGTGTGTAGAAAATATAAATACATTTTTTAAAACTATGAGAATTAATGGATATGCTTAGCATGATTGTAGGTTATTATATCAACAATCACACAAAAAAATTATTTCTATATGCTAGCAATAAGCAGTACAAAAATGAAATTAAGAAAATTTAAAAATTAAGAAAAAATTTATGTACAATATAATAAAAAAAGAATATAATAGGAATAAATGTAACAAAATAAATGCAAGACTTATACCTGGATAACATTTTTGAAATAAATTTTAAAAGACCTAAATAATTGGGAGGCCGAGGCGGGCGGATAACAAGGTGAAGAGATCGAAACCATCCTGGCCAACATGATGAAACTCCCTGTCTACTAAAAAATACAAAAATTAGCTGGGCGTGGTGGCGTGCGCCTGTAGTCCCAGCTACTTGGGAGGCTGAGGCAGGAGAACTGCTTGAACCCGGGAGGTGGAGGTTACAGTGAGCTGAGATCGCGCCACTGCACTCTAGCCTGGTGCCTGGTGACAGAGTAAGACTCTGTCTCAAAAAAAAAAAAAGGACCTAAATAAATGAAAAGATATCCTATATTTATAAATTGGGAGGCAATTTAAAAGGCAATCATATCCAAATTGACCTGCAGATTCAATACAATCCCATCAAATTACCAACTAACATTTTTGTTTTTGCAGAAATTGATGAAGTAATCCTAAAACTCATATGAAAATTCGAAGAACATAGTGCAGTCAAGAAAAAATTGCAAAAAGAAGAATAAAGTTGAAGAATTCACATTTCCTGGTTTCAAAACTTATTACACAACTATAATATTAATACAATGTGATAGTTGTTTTAAAATAGAATTATAAATCAACTGAATAGAATTGGAAGTATAGAAATAAACCCATACATTAATGGGCAATGTATTTTCCTCAAGAGTGCCAAGACAATTAAACCAGGAAGGAAGTGCTTACAACCAGTGGGGCTAAGACAACTGAATATCTGCATGCAATGAGTTGAATTCCTCTCTTACACCTTAGAAATATAAAAATATAAACTCAAAAAAGCTGTAAAAGTCTTAGACAAAAACATTCATATGAGGGAATGTTCATTATGCTGGATTAGGCATTAGTTTCTTTGCTATGACACTAAAAACATAGAAGAAAAAGAAAAAGTAATAATTTGACTATATCAAGCATAAAACAAATACTATGCTACAAACGATGCCACATAAAAAGTTAAAACTTTTTTAACATAAAAAGTTAAAAGACCACCCACAGAATGTAAACAACATTTTTTACTAACAATATACATGATAACAGACAAAGAACTATTACAAATCAATAATAAAAAGATAAATAACCCAACTTTTTAAATGGGCAAAATAGCTAAATAGAAACTTTTCCAAAGAAGAAATATAAATTGCCAATGAGCACATTAGGCAAATACATATCTAAAGGACCATGAGATGCAATTTCACTTCTTCCACTAGGAGACAAGATAAAATAAGACACACAACAGCACAAAGAGACATGCATTAACAAGTACTGGTGAGGATGCAGATAAACTGAAACCTGTACACATTGCTGGTGGGAATGTTAAATGGTGCAACCTCTTTGAAAAACAGTTTGGTATTTCCTCCAAAGGTCAGACTCAGAATCATATGACCCAACAATTCTGCTTTTAAGTACATATGCAAGAAAAATAAAAACATATTTCTACATGAAACCTTATATGGAAATGTTCATAGTAACATTATTTATAAATGTCAAAAGTAGAAACAACTCTAATATCTATCAATTGATGAACAAATAAAATATTATTTGGCAACAAAATTAAACAAAGTACTGATATATGCAACAACATTGATGAAACTTGAAAACACTGTCCTAAGTGAAACTAAGCCAGTCACAAAAGAACATATATCTTATGTTTCCCTTCATATTAAATGTCCAGGATACATAAATCTATAGAAGCAAAATTGAAATTAGTGCTTGCCAATGCCTGGGGAGTGGGCAGGAAGGATGGTGATGGGTGTGATAGCAAATAGATATGAAGTTTACTTTAGGAATGATGAAAATATTTTTAAAATATTTTAAACTGTCTATATGGTAAAAGCTAGTGAATTTTATGGTATATGAATAGTATTTCAATAAAAACATTTCAAAAGTGGAATAAAATATAGTGTCATCAGAAGAAATGACGCCTCAAAGAACACAAAATTTTTATTTTCATAGGTGAAGTCTTTTTATGTAACTAAGTCTTTTTACGGAAACCAATAGCATATGTACTTTTAGCAAAGGGTATAATTTATTGTTCTAACACCATAAAAGAAATATAATTACACAAGAGAAACTGCATTCCACTTTTATAAAATTTCTATAATTTTTTGTTTGCTTGTTTTGTTTTGAGACAGAGTTTCCTTCTTGTTGCCCAGGTTGGAGTACAAAGGCACAATCCTGGCTCAAGGGATTCTCCTGTCTCAGCCTCCTCCCGAGTAGCTGGGATTACAGGCATGTGCCACCATGTCCGGCTAATTTCTTTGGGAATTTTAGTAAAGACCAGGTTTCACCATGTTGGCCAGGCTGGTCTCGAATTCCTGACCTCAGATGATCTGCCCACCTTGGCCTTCCAAAGTGCTGGGATTGCAGGTGTGAGCCACCATGCCTGCCCTATAAATTATTTAAGACTAACAAAACTTTAAGAGGTTAGTCTAATGAAAGGGAAAATATTCTCAAGATACTTGATTTTCGAGCATAAAATGGAATCAAAGAAATCCTAAACCTTTTTTAAGCATTTCAATCCATGAAGACTTACCCAAAAGCACAGCAATCTTCTCATTACATTATCTGCAGCTGTTAAAGATTATATATTTTTATTTTAGAAAATGCCTTGAAAAGTCAATATGATTTTTTTTTCTTTTATCAAGTGATGAACCACCTTAGTTGCAGGTTGTGGGAAATAATTTACCTCTATATTGCTTCATTGCCCACACATTTATATAGGATGTTATTTAGCACACGAAGTCAGAAATAATCCTTGTTAAAGCAGCATTTGTTAGGGATATATCAAATCTATATGTCCGTATGCATATTTGCATTAATTTGAGGAGAGACCATAGTTTCAGCAGAAGGGAACACTCCAGGAGTTAAGAACAATTGCTGTATGCTATTGTTTTACTTTTATATTTTTCCTGCAATTTTTAATTTTATCATGAGTCACTTAAAATTCTAGAAGTTCATGTTTTCCTAAGAGACAAAAAGAGAGTTGAATTAATTAAAGTTATGAACTTGTATCTGATAGCTTATATTTTCAATTCTTCTTTAATCTGTCTAGGTAACAAACCACAACTTGTCCATTTACCACGGTTATACCTTGTTGTCAACATCTGCATGTATTCAAATGTGGTACTGGATTTCCTAGTGTCATCACAGACCTCTCATATCTCACCTATAGTCTCCTGATGTGTGCCACGTCCCACATGTACATTGGAGCAGCAACTCTCTATCATCCTATTACGTCACTTGGCTTTTTTTGTCACTAGAAATCATGTGACAAACATTTTATACTTTTTCTAAATGTGAATTGTTGTCAAATGTTTACTATTTTCAGCCAGGTAAAAACAAGCAAACCTTATTTTGATACACAAAAATGTTTTTATAATAGTTTAGATAAGAGATTTGCATTTCTCATTCTAACTTTGTGCCTAAATTACATTAATGGCCCACCTCTCTAAACCCACATTCTGGATATATATCAAGTCTCAATCACACAGTTGACATGGAAACAAAGCCTGAAATATGAGATAATAGATATAAAAAAGTAAATGAAAAACTTTGGGAGACCAAGGCAGGCAGTTCACTTGAGATCAGGAGTTCGAGAACAGCCTGGCCAACATGGTAAAACCCTGTCTCCACTAAAACTACAAAAATTAGCCAGACATGATGGTGCATGCCTGTAATCCCAGCTACTTGAGGAGCTGAGGCAGGAGAATCGCTGGAACCTGAAAGGCAGAGGTTGCAGTGAGCTGAGATAGCACCACTGCACTCCAGCCTGGGCCACAGAGAAAGACTCCACCTCAAAAAAAATTTAAAAAGTTAATGACATAACTACTAATCTAATAACTCCAAAAGAATCAAGGAATTTATTTTCAAACTCTTCCTCTTTCTCATCCTTTATATACAATCTTTCCAAAGTTCATGTTCACATTCACTACTCTCACTCATATCTTCATAATTTCTCATCAAGACCATTGACATTATTTCTTAGATGCTCACTCAAATTGTTCCCTCATATCTCTGCCATAAACTTATAACTTTGCTTAACTTTGCTTAGGATAATTTTTTTGTGTGTGTGAGACAGCTTCTTGCTCTGTCATGTTGTACGATGGCACGATCTCAGCTCACTGCAATCTCTACCTCCCAGGTTCAAGTGATTCTCATGCCTCAGCCTCCCGAGTACCAAGTAGCTGGGAATACAGGTATGCACCACCACACCCAGCTAATATTCATATTTTTTAGTAGAGATAGCATTTTGCCATGTTGGCCAGGCTGGTCTTGAACGCCTGACCTCAAGTGATCCACCCGCCTCAACTTCCCAAAGTGCTGGGATTACAGGTATAAGCCACCACACTGTGCTGCTTTGAATAATCTTTTTTTTTTTTTTTATTGCATTTTAGGTTTTGGGGTACATGTGAAAAACATGCAAGGTTGTTGCATAGGTGCATACGTGGCAGTGTGATTTTCTGCCTTCCTCCCTTTCACCCATATCTGGCATTTCTCCCCATGCTATCCCTCCCCAACTCCCCACCCCCCTCTGTCCCCCCCACTCCCCCACAACAGACCCCCGTGTATAGTGCTCCCCTCCCTGTGTCCATGTGTTCTCCTTGTTCAACACCCGCCTATGAGTGAGAACATGTGGTATTTGATTTTGTGTTCTTGTGTCAGTTTGCTGAGAATGATGGTTTCCAGGTTCATCCATGTCCCTACAAAGGATGCGAACTCCTCGTTTTTAATGGCTGCATAATATTCCATGAATAATCTTTTTAAAAATACAATTTTAAAAATAAGCTCAGCAATTCCACCTCTAGAAATGTATTCTGCAGAAATTGTTTACAATCCAAAATATTGTAAATGAATTGGAACTGTGACATATGAATAAACCTGATAATATATGCTATTGAACGAACAGATGATTTTAAAATTTCTACTTTGTGTTTGTAAGGGTATAGGTCCAATTTAAGAGAACAATAGAGTTTAATTATAAAATGTAAGACACGTAAGTAGTCTAATTGAGAAGAGATTGATGTTTAGCATAATAGAAACATACTTCACATGACAGAGTAACAGGAATTTGAGGGTGACCACTAGCTGCCCCATATTAGGAGTGAGTGTCATGGACATTAGTTAAAGCTCTCCAGTAAGAAAAAAGAGTTCCTAACAGCACAGCAGTAGATCTCACGTTAAGAATAGACACACAGCCATTAATAGATATCTTGTGAAAAATGTCTGGTTTCATTTTTGAAACTATAATAATTAACATTTCATTTTGAACTTGTTTCCTTTCGGTGCTGGAATGATTCATTGTTAACTCAAATTATGTACTATAAGTCTGTTGTACACAACAGGCTTGGATGTGTGATGCTTTGGGAAAGGAGGGCATAAAGATATCTGTGAATTAAGCAATGCAGGGCAAAGAAAAGACAGCAATCAAACAAGCAAAAACTAAGAGGGCAAAATCAACATAGAGCCAACATCAAGAATTTGGAGCCAGAGCTAACAGCAAAATAGCCCTTACATACTGGGGACTCCTAGGCAATGTTTGGAAATATTTACTCAACTTTTGATAGTATATAAGCTATAGAGTTTAGGTCATTTTATTTGGCTGTATTGAATCACTCCAGAAGGCAGGAGAACTTAGAGACATTTAGGCTGATTTCTCATTGAACTATTGATCGTTTTACATCTATAAAGGGGGAATTCTGAGATGAAGTAGAGGTAAGGATAGAGGACTAGAAGTAATATTTTCTCAATTTATGTATTTCAATGTGATTTAACTTTTTGCAACAAACCTGCATTAGGCCATTATTTGTGTTGATTATAGGAATACCTGAGACTGGTAATTTCTAAAGAAAAGAGGTTTAATTGGCTCATGGTTCTGCCAGATAAACAAGCATGACACTGGCATTTTCTCAGCTTCTGGGGAGGTCTCAGGAAGCTTACAATAATGGCCTAAGGTGAAAGGGGAGCATGTGTCTCACATGGCAAGAGTAAGAACAAGAGAGGGTGGGGGTAGTGACACGTAAGCAACTAGACCTCAAACGAACTCACTCAGTTTCACAAAGATGGTGCCAAGCCATGAGGGATCCCCCTACCCATGGGACCAAAACACCTCCCAGCAAATCCTATTTCTAACATCAAGATTACAATTTAACATGAGATTTCGTGGGGACAGATATTCAAACTATAACAAACACTATGTCAACAACCAAGAAGGTTTTGAATATTTCATCTCCTGTACAAAGTGTTCCCCAGTTCTTCTACCACATGGAAAATTAATCACTGTCTTCTCTGAGATCTTCTCAAAGGCAGGGATCATGCCTAGCATAGTACTTGACACATGAGTCACTTAATGTATGTTAGTTGAGCAATCATTTAGCTTAACATCATTATTTCACAGGTTAGATAGATGAGAGACAAAACATTAAATTTATCCGAAGCAGTTTCTCAAACCCTAGTCCCTGAGCCGGCAGCATCGGTGTCTCCTGAGATATTGTTAGAAATGCAGTTTTGGGCCTCACTTCAGACCTAGAAATTCAGAAACTCTGGATGCCACAGAGCTCCGTGTTTTATCAAGCTCCCTTGACACTTGATGACACTCAAGTTTGAGAACCACTGCTCACAGGGAGCATAGGTAGGTAGCATAAAATAAATAAAAATAGATATGTGAAATGAAAGTTTTTACTGCATTATCATGTATTAGATGTAAAAAAATGCATTCAGTGCTTAAGTTGATTTTTCACTGCAGGACCAAATTCATTTTTGTATTTTTCTCACTTAATGTCATTGATCTAGCTACATAAACTCTGCCTTTATCATAATGCTAAAACATAAAATGGAATGATCAACCTCAAAATACTGAGTTTATTCATAAACAAATGAGGCATCTCATTTTCGTGAGTAAATTGCTTAAAATTACAAGTTTATGATCTTAACTAAATCCAGTTACATGTTAATTATATTAGAATAAAAATGGAGCTAAAGATGCTGTAATAATTCCATGAAAACTATAACTTTATGTTCTATGCTTTAGGTATTTTGGGCTGCAACTGGAAATTTGGAACATTGAAAAGAGGGTCCTTTTCTATAATGACCATGCCCATTGTAAAACAATACTATACCATATGTTTGTGGGGGCCTGTCAAACATAATTGCTTCCATATTTACAACCTGAACTCCTTGTCTATATGATTTGAACATATATTTTTATGCTGAAAGGGAAAATCTCTTTATTAAGAAAAACTAACTAGAACCACATCACTAGGAAAGAAGTCATGGGTGACAGTGGCATGTAAGAAAAGAGCAGGTAAAACCATATTAGTCAATACTGTGGTTGCAAATAGTTCTATGTCCCTGAAACCAAGATAAAACGGTCATGAATGTGACTTTAGAATATACGCAGTATGTAAGCAGGTCTCAGTCATGTTACCCCACTTTTTATTACTAGACATATGTTATTAAAGGATGTATTTACTGCTTGTATTATGTTTGATTGGATTATTTTATATTAAATTAGTATATATGAAACAGGAGAAATGAAGAAATAGTTTTACAGTATTTTTATGTCTCCCTAAATATAAAACAAAAGTGATATTTAATTTAAAAATCACTTGTAATAGACTCCCTGAGCTTCATCTCCAAACATTGGTCAAATTTCCATTTTCAAGACATGAACTTTGACTTTTACTAAGGGAGACTGCAGGCTTCAAGTATGACATATCACTTTGCTTCTCTGTACTTGTCATTCTAATTGAGTCATATGTCTGCTTTATCAAAGCAAATATCATGTCACTTCAATCTTTCCTTTTAGCTGTACTAAAAGATAACTAAAAAATGGATTATCCATATCTCATTAATGAAGAAATAAAGTAATGAGTAAGTAATCATGCAATATTGCATCACAACACTGCTTTCAGATTCAAATATAAAAGCTAGTGGAATTTTTTTTCTTTGTTGTTTGGCTAGAGTTTGCATTGTTATATTGGTTTTGATTTTTTCTTCAGTCCAATTATCTTTCAGTAAACAAATTTGCCTTGCTTCCAGATAGCAAACCCAATTTTTTTATTTAGCAAAACCCTAATAATATTTTGTTCAATATCATGTCTTCACCTTGATTTTTAAACTTTGGGACGTATGTACATTAGTATCTGTTATAATTTACATAAATGATTTAATTTTCTTATTCTATTCTCACATTTATTGTGAGAATATGCAGACATTTATTATGACAATATGCAGACAAAAGCGATTTTTACTTTGCCTTAAGTTTAAGAAATGATTGTTGATATTGTGCAAAAAGCTTTCACCTTTGTTGTATTTCTCTCTAATTTTATCTAGAAGTCTCTCTGGAGAGTGGCTATAAACTCTCTCACTGCCCTGACAGGGCTCCAGGGAATTTGGTCATGGATGTTTACAATGTGTCTTTCACAAAATATTTTTCGACCTGACAGACAGCCTGATGCCTAAGTGTTTGACCAGTGACCAGGTGTCCCTCTCACAGGAAACTTGTTTATACTGCCAGATGTCTTGTTGCTCTTGTCTGACCTGTATCTAGTTTATTTATGCTAAGAGATCCTCTCTCTGGGAGAGCCTTGACTGGGAGAAAAGTTAGGTTTGTATGTGTCAACTGAGTGAGACCTAGAGGGGGCAACACAGTAAAAACACATGAAACTACAGGAGCAGTTTATTACTCACAGGTCCATGGGAGAAAGGGAGACTAATAAGGGCCAATGAGAAGTTCATAGGGACCATATGCTCAATCAGCAAGTGGGGAACCAGAGAGAGATAGATTTACAAGCGGAGGACTTTACTGCAATCCAGGGCATTAACCAAGCAGCTTTCCTAAAGGGAGTTCTACTAAGTAGGTTTAGAGGAACCAGGCATGTACTCTAAGTTGTCATATGTGATTGAAAGGTCGTTACATATCTTCTCAGTCCATGCAGGTTGTGGGAGTTGATGGAGTCAGTCAAGAAGGTTGAACCTGGGAATACAACTAACAAAGGATGTAAAGGACCTCTTCAAGGAGAACTACAAATCACTGCTCAACAAAATAAGAGAGGACACAAACAGATGGAGAAACATTCCATGTTGATGGTTGGGAAGAATCAATACCGTGAAAATGGCCTACTGTCCAAAGTAATTTACAGATTCAATGCTATACCCATCAAGCTACCAATGACCTTCTTCACAGAACTGGAAAAAACCACCTTAAACTTCATATGGAACCAAAAGAGAGCCTGCATAGCCAAGTCAATTCTAAGCAAAAAAAACAAAGCAGGAGACATCACACTACCAGACTTCAAACTATACTACAAGGCTATGGTAAGCAAAACAGCATGGTACTGGTACCAAAACAGAGATATAGACCAATGGAACAGAACAGAGGCCTCAGAGGCAACACCACACATCTACAACCATCCGATCTTTGACAAACCTGATAAAAACAAGCAATGGGGAAAGGAGTCCCTGTTTAATAAATGGTGTTGGGAAAACCGGCTAGCCATGTGCAGAAACCAGAAACCGGACCCCTTCCTGACACCTTACACCAACATGAACTCCAGATGGATTAAAGACAGACATAAGACCTAACACCATAAAAACCATAGAAGAAAACCTAGGCAAAACCATTCAGGACATAGGCATAGGCAAGGACTTCATGACCAAAACACCAAAAGCATTGGCAACAAAAGCCAAAATAGACAAATGGGACCTAATCAAACTCCACAGCTTCTGCATGGCAAAAGAAACAGTCATTAGAGTGAATTGGCAACCAACAGAATAGGAAAAAATTTTTTCAGTTTACCCATCTGACAGCTGGCTGATATCCAGAATTTACAAAGAACTAAAACAGATTTATAAGAAAAAAACAAACAAGCCCATTCAAAAGTGGGCAAAGGTCATGAACAGACACTTTACAAAAGAAGACATACATGAGGCCAACAAATATATGAAAAAATGCTCATGATCACTGGTCACTAGAGAAATATAAATCAAAACTACATTGAGATACCATCTCACGCCAGTTAGCATGCTGATCATTAAAAAATCTGGAGACAACAGATGCTGGAGAGGATGTGGAGAAATAGGAATACTTTTACACTGTTGGTGGGAGTGTAAATTAATTCAACCATTGTGGCAGACAGTGTGGCGATTCCTCAAGGACCTAGAAATAGAAATTCCATTTGACCCAGCAATCCCATTACTGGGTATATATCCAAAGGATTATAAATCATTCTACTATAAGGATTATAAGGACACATGCACACGAATGTTCATTGCAGCACTGTTTACAATAGCAAAGACCTGGAACCAACCCAAATGCCAATCGATGATAGACTGGGAAAATGTGGCACATATACCATGGAATACTAGGCAGCCATGAAAAACGATGAGTTCGTGTCCTTTGTAGGGACATGGATGAACCTGGAAACTATCATTCTCAGCAAACTGACACAAGAACAGAAAATCAAACACCACATGTTCTCACTCATAGGTGGGTGTTGAACAATGAGAACACATGGACACAGGGAGGGGAGCATCACACACTGGGGTCTGTAGGGGGGAAATAGGGGAGGGACAGCAGGGGGTGGGGAGTTGGGGAGAGATATCATGGGGAGAAATGCCAGATATAGGTGATGGGGAGGAAGGCAGCACATCACACTGCCATGTGTGTACCTATGCAACAATCTTGCATGTTCTTCACATGTATCCCAAAACCTAAAGTACAATAAAAAAAAAAAAAAAAAAAGAAGGTTGAACCTATATGTCCCAGAGAGTGGTGGTCACCAGGAGGTGGTTACATAGGCCAGATATCTGGACTAACAACACTGAGGACTTGGGAGGAGATATAAGACTAGAAACTGTGTCAAGGGTGAAAAAGCTCTGTTTCTGACATAAGAAAGTTAAACTTACGTTCAAAATGGATGCCAAGGCAACATAAAATTATGGAAATTCACCACAACCCTGAAATAGGAAGAACTGTATACCATTTTCCTGCATTAAGATTCATTTATAAAATGAGATGAGATTAACTACTCCCTCGAGCTGAAATATTTGGACTCGTTTAGGCCAAGAGCTGACATAGAGGAGAAACCCCCAAAATAGTGATAGAACCTGAAATTCACAAAACATACTAAATGCAGCCAAAGTTTTAATCAAGGGATGTAAATCAAACAAGGAATGATAGACAAGGTCTCTGCTATGAGAAAGCACATGTTGTAACAGTAGGAGATAAGCAATAAGCAGGAATGTATATATCAGGTAGTTTATATGTGGATGACAAAAAATAATTCAACAGGCTAATGTAATGGAAAGGGATTGAAAGTCTACTTTAGATTGAATGATCAAAAAGCAATTTGCTGAAAAGGTAACATTCAAAATGAATACTGAATATTAAAAGTAACAAACTAGGTAAAGAATCTTAAGGCAAGTTATTCCAGGCAGGAAGAACAGCTCCTTCAAAGGAACTCAGCACATTAGAGGACTTCAAAGGGGCCCATTGTAGCAAACAGAGTTAGTCTAAATGAGAGAGCTTTACAATGAGAATTAAGTGGAAGGTGAACTGAGAGCAGGTGACTGTGTAGAAAGCTTTGCAGGCCAGGATAAGAGAGATGAATTCTATATGAAAAAAGATGCCATTCCAGGATTTTAGGTAATGAATGACATATCTGATTGTAATAATTTTTATCTGCTTTTAAGAGTAAAAGGTGCTTGAAGCATGTATCTTTTCTTTCCCACTGAGGTACCACTATCGAATCAGCTATTACAAGTATCCAAAGATCGGCTGGGCACAGTGGCTCATGCCTGTAATGCCAGCACTTTGGGAGGCCAAGGCGGGCGAATCACCTGAGGTCAGGAGTTTGAGACCAGCCTGTCCAACATGGTGAAAGCCCATCCTTACTAAAAATACAAAAAATTACCCAAGTAAGGTAGCAGGCACCTGTAATCCCAGCTACTCGGGAGACTGAGGCAGGAGAATCACTTGAACCTGGTAGCAGAGGTTGTGGTGACCCTAGATTGTGCCACTGCACTCCAGCCTGGGCAACAGGGCAAGACTCTGTCTCAAAAACAAAAGGATCCAAAGGTCTTCCAAATGTTCCAATTAATGTTCTCAAATGTTATTTCAAGACACCGAAGTACTTTACTAAATACCTCCTATGGGGATTGAAAAATAACCTGTTTGCAATGGGCATTTTCTTTCTAATGTTTGTTTACTCTGCTATACTTAAGTCTAGACTTCTTAAATGTTTTTCTTCGAAAGAGTTTTCACATTAAGTTGATTTTTTCTTGCAAGTGTTGTGCTCAGCAAAACACTAGTGAAATCCATAGCATATTAGTATTAAACAGAATTATAATATTGTGAATTTGTGCTATCGTAAACACTAACAATAAAGGCTATTAAAAAAATAAGATTATGGTTAACAGAAGAGCATGCAATTCAAAGAATTAGGAATTATATTTATTCATTAAACATATATGTAGTGAGCACCAACAGTATGCTGGGCAATGAACGACATACACAAGGTCTCTGCTATGAGAAAGCAAACGTTATATGCTTTTGATTTTGAGTATGTAAAGTAACAGTATACATAATCCTTGAATTTAAATGTTATCTTCCACTCCCTGGTAGATATTTCAATCAGGAAAACAATTGAAAAATCAAAACAAAATAGAAAACAAATAACTTCAATAGATTATTTTATTATTTTCATTAAATATTTAATAATTAATTTAAACTGGTGAAAAACTACCAGAAGTAGCACAGTGGATGGGAAATATTAGACAATATTTTAGATTCACAGGTAAACTGGTAAATAAATAAAAGGAAAGTGCAGAAATCTTGTTAGATTGGCATAGTGCACAACCACCTGACTTCTGGGAGAGGCAGAAAACGATGTCATTCATCTTGCATAATATTCCCTCTCTGGTAAGATTAACTGATAACACAAGAGAATTTTTCCTGGCTTTACCTGACAAAAACTTGATACATCTTACAGCAAGAGCAATTTTTCTACCATATTCAGCAGTAGTCATTTCTGAAGGGCTTTCTTATCTCATTTCTTATTCATCAATCTCCAAAAGACATGTTAGAAATAGCAAAATGTAAATCTCTTTATAACTAAATTAATCCAATTTTTTTTTTACTTGTCTTTCAAGTGACACAGACTCATTGTCAGCTGAACATATGTAACAAATGCTTGTCATTTCTGAGTACTCAAAGAGCAAGATCTAAAAGAGAGATGATTTCTCTTGACAAATGTATGTCAACCCAAGATAGTACCTTTTTTTACATATGATTCACTTGTCATGCAATCTTTTACAATTAATACTTACCTATAGTTTATGGATGAAGACTATGATAGTCACTTTATATAATTATGGTTCTGAGGAAGCATATTTCCTTGAGTTTCTTAATTTAGCATTTTGTCAAAATGTGTAAGAAAAACCACTTAACTCTATACTCTCATATTTTTTGTTTAAAATATTCATATTAACATACAAATTATATTTCACCTGATATTAACCCTAAATTTGTCACTACAAAATTTAATTGAAGAGACACGCTTTATAAAAAAATCAATTTCCTTAGTAAACTGTGTTTGATTTATCTTATCCTTATATGTTATTGCCATTTGACATTTATAATTTTATTTCTAAGGAATTTATAAAAAAACTTCAGCTGTACAGCAACAATTTATATGCTCTGAAGAAATAAAACTTTGTGAAAAGAATATCCAAATGTCATTAAATTTTCATCATTTATTGTATTTCCAAGCAGTTTAAAATGTTTTGTATTAATAATTATTAAATCCAAACTAACATGTAATCAAAAATGTATATTTCACTGATTATATTAATAAGCCTATAAAATTGAATTGCGTTGTTTCTCAATATACCTTAACTTTCTTTGTTTCAACAATGAAACATTTGTATTTTAATTATTAGTTTTTTTACCATGGTACTTTATAAAATTATGAAGAGGCTTATAATTTTCACTATAAATGATGTAGTAATTAAATACTAAGTGACATTGTTCCAAAAGCAAATTCAGGTGCCTTTATAAGAAATATACAATACACCTAAATAGAATAAATTGAGTAAGATAAGAAAAGTTAAGCAAGTACAAGATAAAACATGAAAATCCATTCACAGATGACGCTAGTCAAAATTTTATACCATAAAATTCTATACATTTGCCATGGACTGACCACAATTGTACCTCTAAGCTGTTTAACAGAAAACTCAGGGAAGAAAATCTAGTAAGTCATGTATTTCACGTTGCCCTTAAGACAAACACCAAATACAATAAAAATGACAATATTTCTAATATTAGTATCAGAAAAAAAGTTGTCTGCTAAGGTTCTCAAAAAGAAGACAAGACCCTGTGTGATGGAGTGAACATCTTCAAAGCTTTAGGTTCTCTTTTTTCTTAAAGAGTCCCTCAGTGTAGACCAGTGGCATACAAGTAAGTGCAATTTCTACAAAATTTCCTGCAGAGGAACCATTTGATGCAGCTAGCTTCTGGGCACCACTTCCTTCCTATTGTTGATTCTCTTTGATAATCTTTCAAGAAATAGAATGTGCCAGGGAGTTTGTTTCCATATTGACATATGGGCTCTTAAAACATAGCTCTGTGTTAGCAGTTCAAGATAAAGCCTAAGCTGACAGATGAGAAGGGAGAAGGGTTAGGAGATCTAAGGACCACAACATGGATATGTTCCGAAGAGAGAATTATTTCAGCTCCTCTGAGAGAAGTTGGATGAATACCCTATACAAGGTTAGGGGTACCTGACAAATAATTTTGAACCTACAGAAAAATGAACAGCTAAGGAAGAAGTTTGCACTGTCTTGATTTTTAAGAAATAGTGTCTTAAACATTTGATGAGTTCTTATTGTATTATATGTTAGCCCTGTCCTAAACATTGAAGAGCACTGACTTAAGAGTTGATAGCATTCTTACGCAATTATGCAGGTAGGAAATGAGGTTAAGACATTAGCCTAAGATTGTGTGTTTAGTATGTAGTGGAGCTAATCATTGAAGCCAGGATTTCTAGCTCCAAAGTCTAGACTCTTCATTACTATCAGTAAATCACAGGGTGTTACAATGGAGTGTTCTTTGTAACAGTTTGAGTATTTTATGGCATTAATTTAGCTTTTAAAAGAGACTTCCAAAATTATTTGTCTTTGCGACAGAAAATAAAATAAATTTTGGAATTATTTTTATATATTTTTAAAAATCTGCTCCATATGAGAGTAGGCTATCTGTTAAATTTTAAAAAATATTGTTGGTAATCATGCTAAGCAAACAGAACTGTTTTGCAAATTCAGAAGCAAGTGACCTTTTTTATAACATATACAAGCAAATTATATTAACTGATGGGTTACATATATGTGTATAAAATTTTCATAAAAATTGAAAGAAAACAGGTACTATTTCTAAAAGAGAGAAAGCAGCCAGGTGTGGTGGTATGAGCCTGCAGTCCCAGCTACCTGGGAGGCTGGAGTGGAAGAGTCTCTTGAGTTCAAGAATTCAAGGCTGCAGTGAGCTGTGATCAGGCCACTGCACTTCAGCGTGGGTGACAGAAAGAGTCCCTGTCTCTAAAAGTATAAGAGAAAGAGAGTGACACAAAACTAAAATTAGCACTATAGCTGTATAAATTTGAATAAAATATTTAAACATAAAGGAACCATGTCAAAGTAAAATATATTTAGCTTGGTATTTGTAATGCGTTGAATTGTGGCCCCCAAAATATATTCTTGGTTCCACCTACCACCTGTGAATATGACTTTATTTGGGAAGAGTCTTTGTAGATGCAATTTTAAGTAAAGTAACTTGAAATTATCCTGTTATCCAGGTGAGCCTTTAATCAAAACACAAATGTCCTTAAAAACAGAGAAGGATGAGAAAAACAAATGAAACAGAGAAGACAGCGTGAGAAGGGAGAACAAAAGTTTATGTAAAATAGAGGCAGAGAGAGAAGCTATGTCACCTCAAGCCAAAAATTGTTTGAAGCTACCAGAAATTGGAAGAGGCAAGGAAAGAGAACTTCTATATTCTTTGGAGAAAGCAAAGACTTGCTGAACCTTTAAGATTTCTGGTCCCATGAAGCCTGAAAGAATCAATTCCAGTACTTTTTAAGACACCAAATTTGAAGACATTTGTTACAGAAGCCCTAGGCTAATTCAGTGACTATCTACATAGATATTTCAATATGCCCATAAATGAGTGATTTCAACTGACTTTGAAGCTCAATGAAACTAAATGTTATTAATTATAAATATACTGCGCTCTTTTCTTTTTCTTTTTCTTCTTTTTAAGAGACAGAGTGATGCTCTGTTAGCCAGGTTAGAGTAAAGTGGCATGATCAAAGTTTCAGGATACAAAATCAGTGTACAAAAATCAGTAGCAGTTCTTAACTCCAATCACTTTTAAGCTGAGAGCCAAATCAAGAATGCAGTCTCATTCATAATTGCCACACAAATAATGAAATACCTAGAAATACAGCTAAACAAAGAGGTGAAGGATCTCTACATGCAGAATTACAAAACACTGAAGAAAGAAATAAAAGACAACACAAATAAATGGAAAAATGGCTGATGATTATGGATTAGAAGAATCAACATCATTAAAATACCCATACTGACCAAAATGATTTATAGATTCAATGCTGTTTCTATCAAATTGCTAATATCATTTTTCACAAATTAGAAAAATCATATTCTAAAATTCATATGGAATAAAAGGAGCTCAAATAGCCAAAGTAATCCTAAGCATAAAATAAATTTGGAGGCACCACATTACCTGACTTCAGGCTATACTATACGGTTACACTAACCAAAACAGCATGGTGCTAGTACCGAAATAGACTATAGACCAAAGAAAAAGAATAGAGAACCCAGAAATAAAGCCACATACCTATAACCATCTGATTTTCAATAAACTTGACAAAAATAAGCAATGGAGAAATGACTTCCTATTCAGTAAATGCTCCTGGGATAGCTAGCATGCCTGTATGCAGAAGTATGACAATGGATTTCTACGTACCACCCTATACAAAATATCAATTCAAGATAGATTAAAGACTTAAATGTAAAACTTCAAACTATAAAAGCCCTAGAAACAAACCCTACAAAATACCTTTTGCAATATCAGCCTTGGCAGAGAATTTATGCCTAAATCCTCAAAGAAAAATCTATACAACAAAAACAAAAATTGGCTAATGATGGGACCTAATTAAAGAGTTTCTGCATAGCAAGAGAAACTATCAATGGAATAAAAAGACAAGCTAAAGAATGGAAGAAAATATTTGCAAACCGTGTCTCCAACAAAGGTCTATTATCCAGAATCTGTAGGAACTTTAACAAATTAGCAAGGAAAATCAAATAATCTTATTAAAAAATGGGCAAAGGACAAGAGCAGACACTTCTCAAAAGAAAACATACGTACAGTCAACAAGCATATGAAAAAATGCTAATTGTCATTAATCACCAGAGAAATGCAAATCAATACCCCAATGAGATACCATCTCACACCAACCAAAATGGCTTTTGTTAAAAAGTCAAAAAATAACGGATGCTGGTGAGGCTATGCAAGAAAAGGAACACATACACTGCTGGTGAGAATGTAAACTAGTTCAGCCACTGTGGAGAGCAGATTGGAGATTTCTCAAAGCATTATGAGTTGAACTACCATTTGACTCAGCAATCTCCTTACTGAGTATATACCCAAAGGAAAATAAATTGTTCTACCGAAAAGAACAATATGTTCATCACAGCATTATTCACAATAACAAAAACATAGAATCAATCCAGGCGTCCATGAACAGTGAATTGGATTTTTAAAATGTTGTACATATACACCATGGAATACTATGCAGCCATAAAAAAGAATAATTTCATGTCTTTTGCATCAACATAGATAGTTAGAAGCAATTACCTAGGCAAACTAACATGGAAACATACAAAGGGAGAGGATAAGGATTGAAAAAGACTATCTATTGGATACTGTGTTCAGTACCTGGTGATAGATTACTCCAAACCTCAGCATCATACAATATACCTTTGTATCAGACTTGTATATGTATCCCCTGATTATAAAATAAAAGTTCACAAAAAGGTGTTACAGAGTCCACTAAGTCTGTTTAAAAGCATCAGAACTTTCTAAAGGAGTATCTTAATGCTTGGTACCTTCTTATTTCACTGAGAACATCAAATGCTGTTCTGATAAAAGCCAGGCAATAGAAAAGGAAATCTTTACAGATGGAGAAAGCAATTCTGTATAGGGAAGTCCCTCTCTCTTGTTGAAATAAAATTCAGAAGCTCCTTGTTTATTTTTCTGGGGGGTGCGGGGATGTGGAATCATGATTGGATAATTTCTAAATGGTTTTGGTTGTTTCATACTAACTTTATTTCCTTGAGATTTGTTTTTCTCTTCTGTTAATTTTTTGTTGCTACCATCACATAGGTCCTCAGTTGTATACTATACTCGAAAGTTCTCTTTTCACCCTTTGATTTAATGGTAAACAGTAGTTTCTTCCTTTGGTGAAAGACACAGCTGAGATCAGGGAGCATTTTCAGAGAAAATATTATAAATAAATAAATATATTTATATGGTGTCATGTGTTAAATATTATATGTCATATGATAATATTGTGCTATATATTATATTTTATATATTGTGTATTATATGTAACAACTGATATACATGAATGAACATTTTTAGAAAAATATAAATAAATATACATTATATATTACCTATATATATACTATATGAAATTATTAAAAGGAAATAAAAAAAAGGCTAGGAAGAGAAATCAGCTTGCTCATTCTAGTCCTCCTATGAATTGGCATGCTTCCCAGAGTCACTCTGACCAACTTCCTATGACCACTAAGGAGCCATCAACTGCCTACTTGTACATCTTATGGGTGTGTCAAGTGCCTCATTTCCCAGTCCCAATTTTATCTACATACGTGAAATGACACTGATTCACGTACAAGCAACAGCCTCTTAGACACTAGAAACATTTGTGCTTATCAAAGACAAGAATTCTCTCACCCAGCTGCCATCCTGCTGCTCCCTCATCAGATTCATGTGGGACCGAAGGCTTTTCTCAAACTAAACGACCTAATGGATGCTCTTACCTTTCTCACAAACTCAAACCCTTACATAGACTAATGGCCTTCCCCCTGGCCTCTAAGAATAATCATTAATCCTGTTCCCCAAATATTTTCAGCTCTCTGTCTTCTGGGATACATGGTAAGATAGCATTTCCTGGCCAGCTTTTGTGGGTGGAACTGTTTGACTAGTTCTGCCAAGTGAATTGTGTCTTGTAACTTGATGTCTTGTGTCAAGCATATTTTACAAAATAGTGCCCAAGTATTTTATCAAACATTTGTATAATTCATAAAGAACCAAAGGTCAAACAAATACAAACATTTCCTTATGAGGCTTGAAGAACATTTAATAGTAGTTGAGGTTTTGAGGTCAATTGTATCCTGTGTCTTTTGTTTTGTGTCTGATCAAAAGTGTCTTGATCTGCCATGTCCAAGAAAGAGTGGCTCAAAGTGAAGACTGCTCAGAACAGAACCCCCACCAAACCTGTGATAGGCATGTATTGTGGGTGAGAATTAACTCTTTACTCTTTTATGCTACTGAGATTCTGAGTTTTGTTACTGAAGCATCACTTTGCTCATCCACTGTAAAACCTCAGCCACCATTACATGTTTTCAAGTCTTATAAGGAAATGTGTATTTGTCAGATCTTAGGTTCATTATGAATTATACAAAAGTTTGATAAAACACTTAGGGGAATATTTAGTAAAATATGTTTATAAAATAAAATAAACTTTTTAAAATGAAGTTGCATGTAGATTTAAATGCTTATCAGTATATCAACGTCCTGCAAATTCTATAGTAAACAAAGTGTGCCTTAAAGTCTGGCTCACATCTGAAGTTCCCCAACCTTATTTTGTCATCAAACTCTTTTTCCACAGATACTTTGAAACACTCACAGAGCACACTGATAGTTGGAAGATAATGACTGTGATAATTCGTCACTTTGGGCAGGAAGGGAATGCAATGCCATTGAGATGAACACATAACATCTACAAATACATCCTCACTCTCCTTCTTATGTTGATAATTGTGCACATAGGCCTTTATATTATCATTATTCTTTAAGTCGTACATATAATTACATACCCCCTTTGAATATGAAGTATATATCACAGTTTTAAAAGGTTGTAAACACAGCATATTAGTGGAATTAGGGAAACTCAAATACAAGAGAGCTCTATTTCGGTCTTCAACAGGGAAAAAGATATGGATATCGGGTTTAGAATATTTCCTTATCAAGTTAATGGAACTGAAAATACTCTCAAAATTATTAATGGTATAATGCATTATTATTTCAAAATTTAAAGCAATGATGTGTTAGATTTATCAATTATTCTAAGATGTCTAAAGCAGAATGGGATGGTCATAAAGGAAATGGCCTCAAAATGTTTTCATGATATGGCATTATTAAATAATTTCCAGTGATTTATTAATTTGAAACTTTTAAAATGTGTGAATTAAAATGTCCACGATTCTTCAGAATATATCAATTGTGATTTCTAAGCTTTTTAGAAAATGTTACGGTTTCCATTTGGAAACTCTCTAGATGTAAAATTTTGTTGAAGCAAAGTGTGTTACTCTCATTACTTTAAAACATTTTATTTTTGTCAGGTACAATTTGGACCTTAGGTCAATAAATTACACTTGCTTTGGTAGAAAACATGCCATTTCTTCCTTGCTTAACATGTTATCTTAAATACTCCAACCAGTCACCTGTCTTCTTTGATATCTTTATAATACTGATTATTTTTCAACTTTGCTTAGTGGTGAATGTGCTTTTGCTTTATCAATATGTATGTAAGTGGGTCTGTATAGTTCAACGTAAAGGTGACAGACATATTTTCTGCATAGCTTGTCCTGCACATTTGTATAATTTTATAAAATCTACTGCAGAAGCACATACAATCCACATTAACTTTCTCATCCATCCATGTTCTTCAAAATGTAAAGCTCCTAAGAAATCAGAATAACTCTTCTAAAGGGCTATGTAGCCTCTTAACTGTATTCATTTACATTTCTGAAGGGCATACTTCTTCATGCTATACATCCTGTTCGACTCTGAAAGAAAGGAGATTTCAGGGTTGTGGAGCAGAGTGCACACCAGGTAATTCATGTTACTGATAGTCAGAACCCCTTTGGGAATGCGTTTCTCATTCTGACCTCAGTTCTTTACTGTGGAAGACATAGATTTTTCAATAACTCATGATATCAAGCTTTGTAAAATCATCATGAAAAGGTGGCATTGTCTTGCCTTTACCAAACTTTATGTAGGTAACATGCATTAAAATTATTCTCAATAGCAAAGACTTAGAACCAACTCAAATGCCCATCAATGATAAATTGGATAAAGAAAATGTGGCACATATACACCATGGAATACTATGCAGCCATAAAAAAGAACAAAGTCATGTCCTTTGCAGGGACATGGATGAAGCTGGAAACCATCATTGTCAGCAAACTAACACAGGAACAGAAAACCAAAAACCACATGTTCTCACTCATAAGTGGGAATTGAACAATGAGAACACATGGACAAAGGGAGGGGAATATCATACACCAGGGCCTATTGGGGGGTGAAGGGTTAGGGGAGGGATAGCATGAGGAGAAATACCTAATGTAGATGACGGGTTGAGAGGTGCAGCGAACCACCATGGCATGTGTATACCTATGTAACAAACCTACATGTTCTGCACATGTATCCCAGAACTTAAAATATAATAAAAAAGAGAAGATATATTGATCATATTAACTTTAGATTATAATTTTATATATATATAATCTAAAGTTTTGTAAATGTAATGCCTTTTGAAGCAACAAAATGCAGATTGTGCTTGTAAAGATTTAAAGAGCTAACAAAGGTAGAGTATGTTACATATCAAATGTATTTGTAACCTAATGAAATCTTATTCTCCATGAAGAATATTTTTGTTGCATTATCAACATCAGGTTTTAAGGAATACAAAATGTTCTCCTTTAAAAAGTGTGATGCTTGTCCATGACCAGTGAAGAAAGATAGGAAGACCAGAAAAAGACAAAGGAGCTTATCAAAATTTAGAATTTCATAAAGGTGGCATCTATAGCTCTGTTTAAATGCCTGCCGTTTAACTAAATGGTGTGAGACCCTTTCTGGAATAAGCTTGTGAAGGAATAGAAGGTTAATAAATGGTTACAGCAAGTGTAAAATTCTCTCTGTTGAAGAATATACTAAAAAAGGGTGAGGAATCAGTTGAATGATGATGTGGTTTCAGTATTTTTCAGCATGCCTAAATGACACTTGAAAGAACAGAGTAAGAAGGAAGAAATCTATGAGCATGAAAAGATAAGGGAGAGTTATGGGCACAAGATGTTTGGGTAGGTGAGATTTTACATTATAGGAAAGAAAGTAGCATATATGGGTTCAGATCAAGATAGGTTATTTGCTGATGGGAGCAAGTGGAATTTAAGAAAACTGTGGCAGATCATAGCGGGAAATGACCTCATATGAAGGAGAGTTAGCTACATTAGAAAATATTAAACTAACCAGAGATTTAATATAATACAATTATCTTAAGGCAGTAAATGATGGACAGCACCAATTCTGATAACACATGATTATAGGAAATAAGTATACACAAAAGAATCCACACTGTGAATCATCAAACAGTCTTAATGAGTGAAAGTTGGAGAAGTTACATCAGAAGCATTAAATAAATAAGTTAGAACAGATTTCTCATCAAGAACAACAGAAAATCAACCAGCTGAATAAAAGTAAGTAGAAACTGTAATCCTAGCAGTTTGAGAGGCTGAGGCAGGCAGATTGCTTGAGTTCAGGAGTTCAAAATCAGCCTGGGCAACATGGTGAAACCCCATCTCCACTGAAATTAAAAAAAAAAAATTAGCTGGGCATGGTGGTGAGCACCTGTAGTGCCAGCTACTTGGGGGGCTGAGGTGGAAGGATTGCTTGACCTCAGGGAGGTCAGAGCTGCAGTGAGCTGACATTGTACAACAGCACTCCATCCTGGGTGACAAGGTGAGACCCTATCTCAAAAGGAAATAAAGAAAAAACATATAAGTAGCAACCACTGCCACCAGCTCTTCCAATCAATATTTTATTATTAGTACCAAAAAAAATAAGGAAAATAAATTGGGGTAATGAAAAGAAAATACACAGTGGTCCTTAATTATAATTTACATAACTATCTGTATAAAAATTCATAAAATTCTATAAACTATTAAAGCAAATAAACAAATTCAACAATATTATTATAACACCAAAATCAGAATTCAATAGCATTTCTATATGTCAGCAAGAACCAGGTCACAAGAGTTATTTAAATAAAATATCTTATTCACTATCTGTTATACACTGAAAGTTGTGTTTCCCCATAATTCTTATGTTGAAGTCCTAAGCCCCAACCCCACAGCGTGATGATACTTGGAGGCGGGGCCTTTAGGAATAATTAAGTTTATGTCAGTTCATGTGCGTGGGGTCCCTGATGGAATTAGTATCTTTGTAAGAAGAGGAAGACAGACTCATCTCTCTCTATGAAACATTTTTTCAGGAAAAAGATTTTCCTATTATAACATAAAGGCCATGGTGCATTAGGAAAATTGCTCTGTTTCATGCCACTCTTGGCTTTTAATATATGCAGATGTGGAGTGTGTACCTGTTAAAGTTTTGAGTATGGAAAAAAGTGTTAGGGGAAACACAGAGATGTTAATATAAAGGAGTGATATTACTGAGTCACAAATCAATGTCTAAAATTGCTTACATTCCTATTTCCTGTTATGTAAGAAAAGTTATTCCATCTTATTTAAGAAACTATTATTTGGATACTATATTTAATTCATTCTATTGATTTATCTCTGAAATCATTCTTCTGATGTAAGAGATATTTAAAATGCTTACATAAATGATGAATAAGATGTTCATAAGTAATAAGATCCTGAACAGTATAGCAAAGTTAAATGTCTGACAACATCCAGTTTATTGAGTAATTTTATGTTGCATAATAAGCATCCCTAAACTCAGTACTTAAAACAACTATCACCTGCTCACAGTACTGAGGATGAGCAATTTGGACTAGGCTCAGATAAGAAGTTCTGTTGTTCTTCCTTGGGATCATTCATGCAGTTGGGTTTATCTGATGGCTTGACTGGGGCTCAATGATCCCAGGTGGCCTTATTCAGATGCCTGGCAGTTGGCTGTGACATCCATTTTCTTCTTCACAAGTTATATCATTCTCCAACAAAGTAGGCTGGGATTCTTCACACATGGTGTATGCATTCCAAATAGGAGAAAACAGAATCCGTAAGGTCACTCAAGGAATAGGCTATGGAACTCATAGAATGTGATTTCCACCGCATTCTACTGGTCAAAGTTTATTACTAGCAAAGCAAGCTAAATTCAATAGACAGAAAATAGATTCTACCTCTTGAAGTAAGAAGCTACAGTATACTGCGGCCATGTTTTCAATCTCTATCCAAGTAAGGGCAAGAATATGTAAAAATGCTTAGAGATTATTGATAGTGTTGTAAAATTTTTGGCAGATTCCAAGAAGAGTTTGGCTATATACATCAGGAATAAATATGGACATATCCTCCTAACCAGCAATTCTGCTTCTACGAAAATAAAGAAAACATTGCACATGTTAAAGAAAAGCAAGTAAAAGAGCAAATCACATCACTGTGGAAAAACAAGAAATCAACTTAATGTCTAATTAGATACACAAATTAGAGTACATGCATAAACCAAAAACTATATAATACTTAGTTGAAATGACTGAACTACAGACATATGTCAATAGATATTAATTTTGGAAATTAAAATCTCAAATGAAAAACAAGTTACAAAACAGTATGTATAGTACAGTAACCCAATTCTGGGGAGCAGGGGAGGCTCAGCTCCACCGCTAGGATGTTCTTTTCCAGGCCCTTGGTCCCTTACTCACCCAAGAATGGGAGAGGGTGCCACACCGGGTGTGGTGAGCAATTAAGTAAATATCGAACCCCAAAGAGTTTTGCAGAAAGTGATTTATTTAGGCAGAGAAAGAAAAAGGAGAAAGAGAAAGTGAAAGGGGATCCAGATATTGATCCAAAGAGGTGTCGAAGAAGGGGACTTTTAACCTAAGAGGAATTCCCGCCCCCTTCGGGTTTTCTGGGCCTATGAAAAGAGTTCCTTCAAACCTCCGTTGGAGTGGTTGATCTTTGATTCTTTCCTGGCGTGCCAAAGTTTAAACACAGACCTCTAGTACCTGGATGGAGAGGTGGGAGGGGGAGGCATGGTGCTGGGAAGTTCTTGCCTTTGAAACTACGCCCCCTTGTGGACCCGGGAAGAGAATACAGTCCCTCAGTATGTACAATAGGACTTCTTAAACTTAAAAGCCATATAATACTACATACCATTATGCATGTATATATAAGTTTGTATATGAAAAAATATACTAGGAAAGATGCACATAAGCTTCAAGATAATGTTAATCTCTGTGAATAGAAAAGTATGAAAGCAGTAGAGATTTTCACTGTATCTACAACATTTTGCTTTTTAATATATTTCTAAAGCATTTTGCACAAATGTTATTATTCATAAAATCTGTTTGATATGTACATTGATGTCTGCTCTATTATCCTTTATAGTTCTTACCTGCTTGAAATCTTTCAGAGTTAAGAGAGTTTTAACTGGAATCTAATCTAGGTTGTGTTTGCATAGAATACTAATTAGTACCAGTGGGTATCTTTGAGGAAGGGAATCAGAGAGTTAAAGGGTATGTTGGGTAAAAAAGACTTTGCACTTTATACTTTTTGATACTCTTTGAAATTTTATGTCATGATCATGTGCTACTTTTAAAAATATGTTATTTCTCCATAATGAACATGCCTTGGTTGAAAATGTGAGATAAATCACACAACCTCTTGGCCATTCTTCAATTTGAATGACTTGGATGATCCTCATTATATATTCTGAGAGACCTCTGTCTGTCACCCTCATTCAATAAAAAATTTCAGGTGGAGCCTCATTCCATTTATGGTACACTTTTTTTGACCTTCCTGGGACTGCTAGAAATATTCTATTCTCATAAGCCTGACAAGGTCACATTCATTCTGCCCTTTCACTCTCATTGTCATTTAAAGGTCAGATTGTGTCATATCTGTGCTCATTTGTTTTACTATATGCTATTTGAAATTGCACAAGCCTGAAAATCCTGAAGCCTGGGACATAAAGAGACAGTTGAAAACTTAAATATATATATATATACACACATATATATATACATACACACACACACATACACGCACACACACACATGCACACACACATACACACACATAATGAAACTCATATTCAAATGTATATATATTCAATTTGATGTTAAGATAAAAATGAAAATTTGATATCTATTTATTAAATCATTAATGTTAAGACATTTTAAATGAGATAGACTCATTCACCTATCTATTTAATAAATGCAGAGAGCCTCCTGTATGCTAAACTCTGTTCCTGGCATTAAGGAGACAGCACTGAACAAAACTAAGTCCTTTCCTTTATGCATCTTTCATACTGTGGGGGAGAGACAGAAAACACTGAAGCCATTCTGTATGTCAGGTCATGATGAGAAACAGACAAAAACACACCAGGATGAGGAGAATAAGACGAGCAGGGAGATGGGAGGAGTTACTCTTTTACAGAGAATGGTGATCAGAGAATGTATAATTTTTGCACCGACATTTAAGCAGAGACCTAAGAATGTGGTGAAAAGCTTTCTGTAGAATCTTCCAGGCAGAAGAAACAGAACGTGCAATGGTCTTGGGAAGAAATGTGTTTCCTGGACCCCTGGAACAGTAAATCTCATGACTGAAGTGTAGTGAGTGAAGGAAGAATGCAGCAAAGATGTCACAGAGTGGTAAGGGTTCATACTGGAACCTTGTGAGATACTTTGTAGAGGCCTTTGTGTATACTTCGGCTATTATGCGGAGAGAGGATTTCCGAGCAGAGGAATAGAGTGAAAAGAAGAAAGGGTGGAAGCAGGAAGACCGGTGAGGAGGCAGGAGACGACAATGACGAGAAATAACAAGGTATTTGGGGTAAAGAAAGAAATAACAAAAATCATGTACGATTGTTTACATTCTTCTACTATAGTATCTAATATAAAGTCCATTTTGATTGCACATCAATTGTGTTAAATGTACTGTACTTTTTTTTTCTTTTTTTTGAGACAGAGTGTCACTCTTGTCACCCAGACTGGAATGCAGTGGCGCAATCTCAGCTCACCACAACTTCCACCTTCCGGGTTTAAGCGATTCTCCTGCCTCAGCCTCCCAAGTAGCTGGGATTACAGGCATGTATCACCACGCCCAGCTAATTTTATATTTTTAGTAGAGACGGGGTTTCTGCATGTTGGTCAGGCTGGTCTCAAACTCCTGACCTCAGGTGATCTGCCCGCCTCAGTTTCCCGAAGTGCTGAGATTACAGGCATGAGCCAGCCTACCAGCCTCCTGTACTTTCATGACATATGAAATTTATACAATTTCAAGTTCATAATAAAATTATGTAGTTTTTCAGTGCGTGACTTAAAGTGTATATAGCTTAAAATGTTTTAAATCTAAAATTATTGTGGCCATGAAGTGAGTCACCACTTATTTGTCTGGGCCTTCACCTATGTTAGAGAAGACTCAAAAGTTATTGAGGAGCACTATGACTGAGGCTACGAGTTTCAAGAGTTGGAATGGCCTACGCTGACTTGGGTGTTTGTTAGGGTTCTCAATATTCTATCAGAAATTGTCAACCCAACCCACTTATTCTGATACTTGGTATTTGTTATAAAGCTCCTGGCTCTGCACTTCACCAACAGCAGCCTAGAACTGTTGCAACCACCACACTTCACAGAATATGAGATACAACTCACTCAATATTTTGAAACACACAGCAGAAAAGTAAAATGTATGTTTATTATAATTGCCTAAAAATCATGAAGTTAATCTATACCTCCAGATCCTCATTCTAAATGAGGGCACCACCACACAATGATCTGTCTGATTTGAGGCATTTGGCAAATTAAATTGTGCGAACACTTATATTCATGCAAATATGAGTAAGACTGATTATTTTCTCCCGACATCAACTTTTCCCACCTTCCATCTAAACAGAACATCAGCTGGGCATATATCGTCCTAAAATAAAGGTCACATTTCTCAACCTCCTGTGCCGCTAAATGTGGCTAGGTGACAAAGTCCTGGTCACCCACATATGAAGAGAAGTGACATGAGCAACTTTTAGCATGCACTCTGAAAAAGACTAGGCAGGATTTCCGTTTTTCTCTTTCCACCTTCCTGTTGTCTTGAAGGCGGATATGGTCGAATCTTTTTGAGCAATGTAGATGAGGTCAACATCCTAGGGATGGCCAAGCAAAAACAAAATGGCACGTAGCAGAGGAGAGCAGCTTGGAATTTGGGGTAAGAGAAATAAATTGTGTCTTTTAAGAAACCATTTAGTGATCTCTGATAACGGCTGTTGAATTTACATCCTAACTAATATACAAAGATGTAATATACTTTGTATATATATTTTAAATACATTTTTGTCATAAAAGAAAGTTGCGTTTACATAATACTCTTCGCTTGTTTTCTTCTTCAGATATGATTTGTTCAGTAGTAGAATAAGCAGAGAAGCTACAATGAAGAACACAATCACTCAAGAGATGTTCCTGCAGAGTGGCATTAGCTGTTGTGTCACATACTGTTAGTGATTGGATATTGCACACTATTTTTCAGTCGAAGTAAACCCTTTTAATGTATTAATGCTCACTTTTGTCAATGTGCTAGGAGCTCAAAATTACATGGCAAACAAAGCAGGCATAGTTCAAATATCACAGAGCTTTTTGGTTTAACAAGGACAAAAGAAAACTTAAAAACAATTTTAAGAGGCTGGGCACGGTGGTTCACACCTGTAATCCCGGCACTTTGGGAGGCCGAGGCGGGCAGATCATGAGGTCAAGATATTGAGACCACTCTGGCCAACATAGTGAAGCCCTGTCTCTACTAAAATACAAAAATTAGCTGGGCGTGGTGGCGTGCACCTGTAGTCCCAGCTACTCGGGAGGCTGAGGCAGGAGAACCCAGGAGGCGGAGGTTGCAGTGAGCCGAGATCGTGCCACTGCACTCCAGCCCAGCACCTGGTGCCTGGAGAAAGAGTGAGACTCTGTCTCAAAAAAAAAAAAATTAAATTAAGAATTGTAATACATGCTATGATGGAAGATTGAGCTGTAAGAATATCAGACACAATTTTCCTCATCTTATACTGTATATGTGTATTTTTTTTTCTGCTTGAAAGATAGCAAAGAAAAAAAGTAATGTATTTCACAGTTCAGAGAATCAAGACTACACATTATTAAACAATCCAAAACTGAATGTTTTTGCAGACTTAAGGGAACATATATAAAAGAATGGGCTTGCTTAGAAAATAGCAATAACTCATTCCCAGCATTTTATTCCATTTAGATTAGAAACAGGGTCTTAACAGTTATGAGTTCACTAATTTATAAGCTGATACTTTACAAATTTAATAATTTCTAAATGTATGACCTTCAAGAAAGAACAGTTAGGCAGAACTAATATGGTTATTCCTGATATTTCTTTTTAATTTTTTAAGAAACAGTCTATGTTTGTTTCCCGACCTGGTCTTGAACTGGGCTCAAGTTATCCTCCTGCTTCAGCCTTCCAAGTAGCTAGGACTACAGGCGTGAGCTACCACAACTGGCTTTCTGGTATTTCTTAGAAGATTCATGAAAGGATGATTATCTTTTAGTATGACAAAATAGATTAGCATTACCCTAGCTCATCAACATTTTTTCATTTTGACAACTTGTTTTTAAATTACATACCTATTAGTTCTGCCTAACTGTTGTTTCTTGAAGGTATATGTGTATTTATGTGTATGTATATGTATGTACTTAAGGGTGGACCAGGGAAAGGCTTCCTGTAAAACAAAATGTGAATGATGTGTAGGCATTAGGTGAAAAGAAGAAAGGAGACAGTCAAAGGTAGACCAAAGGGCCTATGCAAAAAGTATGAGATGAGATAGTGTACGAAGAACTGAGGCATAGAATGTGAAGGTGGGAGTGTTGAGAAATAAATTAGAAAGAGGGAGGGACAAGGTCTCAGTGGGTATTATAAGATATAGGAACAGGTTATAGATTTCTCTTAAGTTTCATGACAAACTTAGTAAGAGACAGTAGCCTCTCCTTATCCAACAGGGCTATGTTCCAAGAACTGCAGTTGATGTCTGAAATCTCAGATAGTGCTGAATCCTATATATACTATGTTCTTTTCCTATACATACATACCTATAACAGAGTTGAATTTATATTTTAGGCATAGTAGGAGATTAATAAAAATATCTATATGCTAGCATCACTATTCTTGAATACCACTGTTAAGTAAAATAAGGGTGGCTTAAGCACAAGCACTGTTATTATAATAACAGGACAATCAGGCCAGGTGTGGTGGCTCACACCTGTAATCCTAGCAATTTGAGAGGCAGGGGCAGGCAGATCAGTTGAGGTCAGGAGTTCAAAACCGGCCTGGACAACATAGTGAAACACCATCTCTACTAAAAATACAAAAATTAGCCAGGTGTGGTGGTGGGCACCTGTAATCTCTGACACTCAGGAGGTTGAGGCAGGAGAATCATTTGAACTCAGGAGGCAGAGGTTGCGCCATTGCATTCCAGCCTGAAGAACAAGAGCAAAACTCCATTTCAAATAAAAAAAAAAAAAAAAAAAAAAAACCACAACAATCAAGCTGATAACTGAGATGGCTACCAAGTGACTAACTGACTAATGGACAGGTTAGCACTTGTAGCACAGAAACACCGAATAAAGGAATTCATACTGAGGAGCAGGATATTGGACTCTGGGATGGGAGAGATAAGAGTGGATGGCACGAGATTTCATCACCCTACTCAGAGTAATGAACAATTTAAAAGTTATGACTTGTTTATTTCTGTATCTTTCCATGAAATATTTTTAGACCATGGTTGACTGTACATAATTGAAAACCACAGAAAGTGAAAAAGTGGATAAGTGGAGTCTGCTGGTTAGAATGCAGAGTGGATGGTGTAAATTGTATTTTTGAAAGTTCAGCTTTGGAATGGTTGCATTAAGTACACCTGGATGGCAGGAAGATCAATAAGTGGCTGTGACTTTCAAGTTAGATATAATGGTGACGTAGACCTCTGTAGTGCTAGGAAAGTTTGGAACAGTGGTTGATTCCAGAACTTTTCACAAGATAGAATATACAAGACTTAATTATTAATTAGATGGATGGTGAGAAGGAAAGAGAGTTTCTGATGATTAAAAAACTAAGTGAATGTACATGTGATTCAATTAGATTAGAAAAATGAGAAGAAACAGTTGAGAAGGAAAGATTATATGTCCTTCAGAAATGATAGGTTCGAGGTACTATGAATTGTGCTTATGCAGCTATTCAGAAAGGAGGTAAATGTACACAAATTTATACTGGCACCGAGTTTCCACCATTGATTTCATCATCAGTCAGCATCCAGATGCATGTGAATTGCAAGCAGTCAGATAAAGTCAACAGTCTTTTTTTTTTTTTTTTCCAATCAAGTGAAACAGAAGGTTCATGGGCAAGAGTGTTAATTATACTAAAAATTAAGGGCGAACATTTTTTTGGAGATGGGGCCTGGTGGGAGGTGATTGAATCATGGGAGCAGATTTCTCATGAATGATTTGGTACCATCATCTTGGTACTGTTCTCACAATAGGAAATGAGTTTTCACGAGATCTGGTCACTGAAAATTGTGTAAACACCTTTGTCCCCTTCACTCCTGATTTTACCATATGACATGCAAGCTCCATTTCACCTTCTGCCATGATTGTAAGCTTCCCAAGAAGAGGGCTCCTAAGAAGCAGATGCCCCTAGGCTTCCTGTACAGGCTGCAGAACTATGAGCCAATTCAATCTCTTTTCTTAAAAATTACCTAGTCTTAGGTATTTTTTAACAGCAATGCAAGAACAGCCTAATACAGGATATATGATATATTGAACAAGAGACTAAAATTGATACCTGCAAGTAGATAGAGAAAAACAAGAGAACTATTGGTGAGCATGCCAATGAGTTTACGAGTTAATGTCATAAAGATAATCAGACATCATCTAATGATGGAGATACATTTTGAGAAATGAGTCATTATACAGTTTTGTTGTGCAAACATCGGAGTATATTTACACAAACCTAGACACTGTAAATAACTACATCTAGACTATATAGTATAGCCTATTGCTCCTGGGCCACACCGCTGCACAGCATGGTACTGCACTGAATAGCATAGGCAATAGAAAGACGATGGTAAGTATTTGTGTATATAAACCCATCTCAACATAGAAATGGTTCATTAAAAATGTGTAATACAGTCTTATGGGACCATCATAGTATACATAGTCCATCACTGACTAAAGCATCATTATGTGATTCCTGACTATAGTGGAGAGGTAGATTAGGAAGGAGACTCAACCACTGTCTGCAACCAGGCTTACAATTATTTTGTTAAGAGGTGGAGAAATTCCAGTTACACTTGTGTTTAAAGATCACAGCCATACATGTAGGTGGCTGTTATAAAGTGGAAGATAAGATAATTTGACGAAAAGAGATTAAAAACTCAGAGATGAGGATGTTGGGTAAATCTTACCCAAGATGACGGCAGGACTTGGCAGGAAAAGAAAGACTGGAAGCCAGATACTTATGCTTTCAGTGAGTGGGGAGTGAGCAGGCAATCATAGGATGGCAGCCTGGAGAGTTATTAAGGCTGATGCAGAGAAGCAATTACATTTACATGAAGGTGAAGAAGTAATAATTTAGATTAAACATAGGGGTTACAAGGCTACCAACTACACATCACAAAACAGTTTCTAGAAGAAGTCTTTTCTCAAGAAAGTCACAGAAAGCATTATCATGCAATAATTTGCTCCATTTTCAACTGAAGACCTAACTGTTGATATGACATGATGGAAAATCTCATTGTTATACATTGTTAAAAATGTTGGTAATTCTGCTACACAAGCAAATGATTTATCTCATTCATTCCATCACACTCAAGAGTCAAGTTCCAGAGTGTCTGATAGAGAAGTGGTGATAAAGAGGAAAAGTAAAAGTTGAAGTTTAAGAAAAAATATTATTTTCAGACTAAAGGGGTTATAAGGAGGAATGGATAACCCGTCCCGAATTTCATTTTGATCAGTGAACAGGGATAAAAGAGATTTGGTAAATTGTGTTAAATTTCAAGGTTGTAAGAGGAAAACACTCAGAACCCGAGAGTTCCCTGTACTATCGGTGTCTTTCAGTAACATCAGAGAATACATGGAGAAGAAAATCTAAGAAACTATATAAAAATCTCTGAGACAGGCATCCTTTCACTGAATTTTTTGGATTTGTGTTTATCATAAAGTCCCATGCAGACTGTTGCCAGTCTCTCCTTGTCACCAGTCAATTCAGGAAACAGCGACCAAGGCATTCTCCATTATTGCTTATATCTTGTCCTTAACCAGCTCAAAAGCAGTCACTGTCACCCCACAGACTAGACATGATAAAACTTTAAATGTCCTAACTAGGCTCTCTGTGACTTGGCCAAAGAGTTTAGCAGCTGCCATGAGTTGGGGAAAACCAAGGACAGGGAAAAATAAAATGTCACTTGGGTCTCCTTTGAGTGTGATGGAATGAATGAGATGAATCATTTGCTTGTGTAGCAGAAGTAATTACTGACATTTGTAAAATATATAACAATGAGGTTTTCCATCATGTCATATAAATAGTTAGGTCTTCAACTGAAAAGGGAGCAAATTACTGCATGATCATCTGCACCTTGTTGGTATGCAGCAGGGGGTTAATGCTCAGACTCCCTGTCATATGTTGGAAACATCTGTAGGAAAGGCAACTGGCATCATGGCAGACCACAGAGAAGTGCAATAACGTTTTAGTTGCAATCCATGTGAGATTAGAGATGTCAACCAAACGTTTGCTGTTAATCTGTGTTGCCTGATTTGCATCTTACTGTACCATATGTTAGTGCTTTTCTCAATTGCCATTGTGTGATCATGATAATATGGTATTTATTGAATATCAGCAGTGAACTTGACAACATGCAGGACATATAATGGAGAGTTCACGGGCAGGGACCTTAGACAGTGCTGAAGAGCAAGCGGAAAAGTGGACATGAATGTTATCGCCAAACTTAATCGGAAATTATTCATTTTATTGTCCCACAATAAACTTGAAGAGTGAAGATTAAACTAAAGAACAGAAGGGGCTTGAAGAAGAATTTAAAGATTAAAAAAATGATGTTTGTGATTCTGTTAAGAGAGACAGGCGTATTTCCCAAAAACAGCCATGGGATCATAGGGTTGGGTAAACCTTAAAACTTGTACTTTTCAAGAATTGACTTGGATAGCTGCATAATAACTTTTCTTCATGTAAGTTAGAAATTTCAGAAGGGTGAAAGGCAAACTTCATATCGGAGTTTCCATCCAAATCAGTGCCATTATCTCTAGCAACTGTAGGGTGATTGGCATAGAAATCAGATGATCTTCACCTTCCAAATGTTGACCAAGTCAGAAAGATGTATGAATAAATGATACGTTTGTTCAAAATGGCATTGCATACATATATATAGCATTTCTCACTAATACTGTATCATAAGAGCATAAGTTATAACTAATATTTATTTTTCCAGAAAACTGAAATGCATGGCATGTCTACTGAAATAAATATAAGAAAAGAAAATATTGGAATGCATGAGTCATTGAATGCATTCCACAAACAATGCTAGGTACTTTGTTCAGTTGACAATAATATGATAGGTTAGATTTTATTACTCTTATATTGAAGAAGGAACAATACAACCAAAGGTGAGTTACCGGACATAAGGTTCATAAAAGAGTGAGCTAAAACTTGAATACAATTGTACTAGCACCAAATTCACACACTTCTTACTATATTACCAGTCAACTCAAAAATAAATATTTTAAAGTAAGGTGATTTTTAAAAACAGTCAGTCTAAGAAACACTAATTTGTCAATATGGAAAGTAGGAACATTGTAATATGTGTATAATAAATGCAGAATTTCACAACCCGTTCAATATGTAGTCTAGTTTATCTCTAAACACTATATATTCTATTTTTACAAAATTTTATATCTAAATAGAATAGAATTATAATTACAAAATTATAGCAAATGTGGATTTTCTGTAATTATGGCAAAATTAACTTCCTGCTAGTCCTTGAAAGGTATCTGTGTGCAAAGACTATCTTCCTGTCATCTGTAAGGTACTGATATTTTCACCACTGTCATTATAGTTTATAACAAATCATCTGAGAAAATGTACTAATCCCTTTAATAATGAGAATTATTGTAAGATTCACTTACAAACCACATATTCAACTTTGGTGAGGGGTGGTGTTGGAGATCATTTCATAGTCAAAAAGAATTATTAAATGACAAGCAGCTATTATTTTGCTATGCCATTCTGGGAGTCTTTGGGATGTTACATTTACATGAGTTACACTTTAAAGAATAAGTGGTTTAGGAATATGTTGAAACTTATTAGTGATAAAGAAGGAAAACAGCTATTGACAAGTGAGGATGAGCACCCACCATATGGATTCTAACATTTTAATTGTTTTGTTCTTTTTCTTTTTAAAGCAACTCTTAGTGGTAATAATTTTTCAACTAATTAAAGACCAGCTGCTACTTAGCAAGCTAGACACCCAATTAGGAATGTGGAACCTGCTGAACAACCTTTCCTGCCAGCCAGCTAGCTGAATCACCTCCTGTCACTGGCGTGGAATTGATTATTTTTTGTTTTGTTAAAGGCATGTTGTTGTCACACAAACTGGATCTCCAGAATGTTTTTCTTTCAGTAAAGTTGAACAATCTGACATCCTGTTCAATCTCAATTTTTGGATGAATTTGAGACCTGTAGCAAAGTCCTTCATCTATCTTTGTATTTATAATTATGGAATGGCTGTGGAGAATTATATTTTGCAGAAAAAGAAATCCTTGAGATGCAGAAGGTAACCACCCACGTTACTCAGTGATTGACAGTGAGATAAGGGTATTATATAAAATCGTTTTTTTATACTCAGAAAAAAATCACAAAAAATGATAATTATATTTTTATTCACGGCGAAGAAGCTTGGTCTTAAATGTTCATGACTTTTTTCCCCAAGAGTATCTTAAAAAATGGAATAAAGGTGCCAGGGTAAATTGTAGAGAAGTAAACTTGTAAAATACAGTCTTACTGTATGTACCCTATTTTTTCCCCCTCTGTGAGAGTTAGAAATGGTTTCTCTTCTCAAAACCAAATCTCCCAAATTGCTGGAGGAAAACATCAATTTAGCATTAATGCTATGGAAAGTCTTTAAATGTAATATAATACTCAAAAATTTTCTTACTATTTAAGATAGTTGTTGCTAATGAAAATATGCTCCAATAAATATATAAATCAAATTGAAACCCAGAGATAATTGATTGTGCATGACACATTCTCAGACACTTTGATTCATTAAGAGAATTCAGAATTCTCTTAGAATTGTCCAATGCCTGGTGAATTCCTAACTGTCAGACACCTTAGAAATGGGCAGAGATGCAGTCTATGAGTCACATTTTTAGTTGTACCAAATAATCCTTAATGACCTGGAAGAGCTAACGCTAGTGGCAGGGACGTCAGACAGGACACAAGGAGCACTACCTTCTCCCATTGCTTTCTTTGCTGTGGTAGGTTTCTGTAGCCTCACGTCTGTGATCTAAGTATAGTGGGTGCTCAATAAACATTGTTGATTGGATGTCATTACATCTGCTGTGAGTGACAATGAGTCTGACAGGCCTGAATCCAAGGACCTTCTGGCAGCTCTACCAAATGGTGAGGACACCACGCTGGGTACCATGGAACTGGAAGTGTTAAAGCTCTCAGCAGGAGATTAACTCTGCCTCCAGGAGCCTGGAGTTCATTTGGAAAAGATAGTATGAGGGGTGGCAATCAAGAACAAGCTTGACTCTTTCTTGGGTGCATGGTGTAAGCAGTGTTTTCCGTGTGAATTGTGGCTGAACCCCACCAGGGTGCCTCTTGGGACAGATGCTGTGGCTCAGAATTCTCTGCTCAATGTTGACTACTGCTTACACTCAAATTGTTTTTGTCATGTGCTGGAGTAGGGCAAGCAACAGCAACTAGGAGTCAACTTTTCTTCTACCATTCTTCATGTCACTATAATGTGGCCATAGCAATTTCTGCAAGGCAGGTCAGATCATGTCATAATTGTACATAAACACTTTAGTTGTCTTCCATTGCCAGTATGATCACATTCAGGGACTTTAGCATGGTAGACTAATTCATCTGTGAACTGGTCCTTGCCTAATTCTTTTAAATCTTTTCGAAGACTCAGATTTTCATGGATAATAATATCCATATTTGGCATTTATATTTTACTAGGTGCTTTTCTGTGTACTTGACATAGATAAACTCATTTCATTCTCAAAATCACCCTATGAGGTAAGTACTATATATTATTATCTCTATTTAAAAATGAATAAAAACTAAAGCACAGAGAGCAAAGGTAATTTCAAGGTCACGCAGCTAGCGGAGGTGAGATTCTAACCCAAATCCATCTAAACCCATGCTCTTGGCTGCCATGCTTCCTTCCATAGATGCCCCTGGGATTGCAAGACTCCCTCTTTGCTTTTGAATTTGCTGTTTCCTTTATCTTGAATGCCTTTCTTCATCATGGTTGATTGGGCTCAGCTGTCAAGACTCAGCTAAAGGATTTCTTTCATTATGAAGCAATCCCTGATACTTTAAATCAGAGTTGCCTACTATCTCTTTTTGCCCAATACTACACCTAGGGAAAAAGTAACCACAACCATATCCACCACTACCACCACAACCTTAACAGCAATAATTATTATCATGTATATCTTACTTTATATGGCACAATTTGCCTGGTATTGTGGCATATCATCTTCATCTCTACCATAGTGTGGCACAACATCATGACACAGAGAGGTTAAGTGACTTATTCAAGAATAGATGCATAATTAGTGACAGAGCCAAGATCTTCTTATGCCTGACATGCAATACAATATTTAACAATAATTCCTCATTAGAAAATGATTAAGAATTTCAAGATGGCTTCAGAAGAGCATTAAGTAAGAGTGTCTTTTAAGCATGAATAGCTGTGTGACAGCACTGGATACATACCTATGTAGCCAGTCCTCTTCAGGAACCAATGGGACCAATGGGAATGCCACTGAATATTCACCCATTAAACACGTTCTCAGCTTGAGGATTGCGGTACATAAATGGGCATCTGAATACTGAACTATTCCTGCATTCTCAGGATAAATGTTACTGGTTTATAGTGTATTTATTTATATTTTGAATGTGGTATTGAATTTTACTTGCCAATGTTTTTTTTTTTTTTTTTTTTTTTTTTTTTTTGAGGCGGAGTTTCGCTCTTGATACCCAGGCTGGAGTGCAATGGCGCGATCTCGGCTCACCGCAACCTCCGCCTCCTGGGTTCAGGCAATTCTCCTGCCTCAGCCTCCTGAGTAGCTGGGATTACAGGCACGCGCCACCATGCCCAGCTAATTTTTTATATTTTCAGTAGAGACGGGGTTTCACCATGTTGACCAGGATGGTCTCGATCTCTTGACCTTGTGATCCACCCGCCTCGGCTTCCCAAAGTGCTGGGATTACAGGTGTGAGCCACCGCACCCGGCCCCGGATTATTATTTTTTTATTGGTTATTTTTCCTTCATCTAGGTTTTCACAGATATTGATGGACTTATACAAAGTAATCTTTCTTGATTTTTAAAATTTTTTTTCCAGTGGTTATTTTTCTGTTCAATTTGTAAATTAGTACTTTTTAATTTTTTTATTCAATTTGCTAATGTTTGTCTTCTGTTTTTTCCCCAAAGAATCAGTCTATTGATTTATTAATTATATTTTTTCCTGTTTTCTCTTTCACTAATCCTGTACTTACACATTTTCTTAAATCCTTGTATTTACTTGCTTACTTTTCTCTTACTAAGTTTTACATTTGGACTTGTTTTGTGTTTTATTTTATCTCCTTGGTTATTTTTATTTTTTTGGAAATTGTACAATCTTTATTTCTGTTTTAGCTTTTTCCCTACATTTGTATAACAGAGATTTCTCCTCCCAGATGGAAGGGCCATTTTTTTCTTGTTGTTAATTCCAGTTTTGTTATACTGTGATTGAAGAATGTTGTTACCATTATTTCTACTTTAAATAATTTAATGAGATACTATTTCACACTGAATATATAACCAATTTTTGTGAAGAAAAACTAGTGCTTGAGAGCAAGCTATATTCTATATTATATGCATGTAAAATTTGTATGTAAACATGCAGCAACACAAACATCTCAATAAAATCCACCTTATTGATTATGTTACTTATATCTTCTATATCTTTATTTTTGTCAGCTTATCTTGAACTAAGCATAGTGTGTTGAAGGCCAAAGTCTTTTATTATGTGTTTCTACTTATTTTTCCTTATACCTTATATGTCTTCTGCTCTATGTAACTGCTGTACTTGCTGCACTAATACTCATAACTTTATCATCATTGTATATTTTGACCTATAATATTTTAAGGAATTTATCACTGTAAATTTTAATATTTTTTAACTGGATTACACCTCAACTTGCATTAAGATTAAAACAACTATTTCCAATTGGTTTCATTTTGTTATATACATTTGTCTCATATTCATTTGTCCACTCCTCTGGTTTTAGTCTTGTTTAATATCTTTATTTTTAGTCTATATCTAAAACATATAAAATATATTTTGGTTGGTAAGGCAATGTAAAATGTTTCTTTTAATATGCAAGTTAAGTTGATTTATACTTATGAATATGGTTAATATGTTTGTTCTTAACTGGGTATAATATTTTATATATTATTTTTCCTCTCTGTATGCATTCTGTTTATTTTCTTCTTTTCTATTTTTTGTTATTTGTAAAGATTTCAGTTTTTCTTCTAGAGAGCACCTTTTTGACAATACCTTTAAAAATACCTTTGGTCCACTTTTACTTTAATTATGTCTCCTCTCTTTGACTTACCAGTTTACAATCTGCTCACTGACTCCAGTTATCATTTATTCAACTGTTACTGAGTGTATTCTAATTTCTTCATTATCTTCCTGTTATTCTTTTTGTAGCATTATTACTTTTTAATGTCAAAACAGATAATAATTATATTATATTCTTCTACTCGTCTCCATTAGAAATACAATTAAATACATTCAATGGTAATCTTAATTTTTTGGCCAAAGTTTTATTAACTCTTAGTTAATAAACTAAGTTGTATGTCATACAACTCTTAGTTGTATGACACTCCTAGTTGTATGACACTGAACAGAAGAGTTTTTGGATACAGTATTCTTGAGTTCTGACATGTATGTTTACATTTGGGCCTCTATAACCATTATACATGAAAGACAGCTTGGCTGGAAATAAAATTCTTGGCTCACACTTTGCTTTCCTCAAGTTTTTTTGAAGCTGCTGTTTAATTTTGCCTTTATTTGTATGTTACTGTAAAAATTTTGAGTTCAAATTTATTTTTCTTTTTAAGTGACTAATTTTTTGTTTTGTATTTTATTAATGTCCTGGGGAATTTATCTTCGAAATCAAATATTTTTAATGTCTTCAAGATGGCAATTCTAAGTTAATTTTTTCATGTGTACCATGTATCCTTTTAATATATAATTATAGATCTTCTTTTATTTCCCTATAGTTTTCCTGGAGAATATTTTTAACTATTAATTTTGTTGGATCTTTTTTCGCACTTCATATAATTCACCTTGAAATGTAGATCTGTTTGCCTAGCTGGATTAAAAATCATCATTCTCAGTGATTCACAGTGACTCATGCCTGTAATCCTAGCACTTTGGAAGAGTGAGGTAGGCAGGTCACTAGCTCAGGAGATGAAGACCATCCTGGCCAATATGGTGAAAGCCTGTTTCTACTAAAAATACAAAAAAAAAAAAAAAAAAAGAAAAGAAAAAAAGAAACATTAGCTTGGTGTGGTGGCGTGCACCTGTAGTACCAGCTACTCAAGAGGCTGAGGCAGGAGAATTGCTTGAACCCGGGAAGCAGAGGCTGCAGTGAGTGAGCCGAGATTTTGCCATTGCACTCCAGCCTGGGTGACAGAGTGAGACTCTATCTCAAAAAAACCAGCTAACTAACTAACTAACTAAATAAATAAATAAAATCATTCTGATCCTTTTCAGCTACTTTTAAGGTTTGGTTTTGTTTTCTTTTATTCTCATAGGCATATTTATAAATTGCCTTATATATTTTCATTATGTTTTCATTGAAGCTATTCTACTTTTATCAGCTTCTAATTTAGTCTTAATTACCATGATTGTTTTGTTTTTACCTTCAATTCTTTCTTATGGTTAGTCAACTTTTGTTTGACAATGTCCAGGGTTTTTCTTTGTACTATTTCCATTATAAGTATTTCAATTTCTGGCCGGGCGCATTGGCTCACATCTGTAATCCCAGCACTTGAGGTGGGCAGATCATGAGATCAAGAGACCATGACCATCCTGGCCAGCATGGTGAAACTCTGTCTCTACTAAATGTACAAAAATTAGCTGATCATGGTGGCATGCACCTGTAGTCCCAGCTACTTGGGAGACTGAGGCAGGAGACTGAGGCAGGAAAATCGCTTGAATCCAGGAAGTGGAGGTTGCAGTGAGCTGAAATTATGTCACTGCACTCCAGCCTGACAGCAGAGCAAGACTCTGTCTCAAAAAAAAATCAATTTCTGATTCATGGTACTTTCATCAGCATGATGATTGATTCTGAAGAAAAAAATTTGTTTTGTCTGAAATGGTTGCAACATCTGCTTTTTTCTGATTTCCATTTGCTTGGTAAATTTTCTTCCATTCCTTTATTTTCAGCCTATGTGTGTCATTGCATGTGAGGTGAGTCTCTTGGAGACAGCATACCATTGGGTCTTGCTTTTTCACCAAACTGCCACTCTGTACCTTGTAAATGTGGGCATTTAGCCCATTTACACTCAAGGTTAGTATTGATATATGTGGATTTGATTCTGTCATTGTGTTGTTAGCTGGTTATTCATTATCTTCCTGTTATTCTTTTTGTAGCATTATTACTTTTTAATGTCAAAACAGATAATAATTATATTATATTCTTCTACTCTTGTCTCCATTAGAAATACAATTAAATACGTTCAATGGTAATCTTAATTTTTTGGCATGTTTGCTAGTTTACATCTTCTAATCCATGAACGTGGCATATAATTTAAATTTTCATTAACTTAATAACATTTATTGTTTTTGCTTTCTTGAAATATTTTCTGTAAGTTTATTGCTTGATATATGTTAGTTTTTGATGTTGTTGTGGTAGCCTGCTTGGATTTATTACATTCTTCAAAATAAATAAAAGGAAATATTATTCTTCAATGATAAAGTATTGATGAATGATTAATATAATTATGTTAAAATGAAGATAAAAAGTGTCACTTTAGGAATAAAATCAATTCTCCTCTATATCACAGTAAGTATTTCATAGCTTAGAGTTAAGTCTTCCAGTTATATTTTTAAATATATAAAATTATTGAGTATGGAATCATTCAAGAGAAAATTTTAAAGTGACTAAAATAGCTACTCCAAGCAGCTATTCTGCAATATCTCTAATTTCTGTTTTATAGCTTTTGCTGGTATAGCTGCAAAACCAGAAAATTTGTTTTCTCATTGAGCTCTATTTATTAAATACTCTTTATAATGATCTAAAAATTATCTTCATATTAGTTCCACCCTTTGGTTCTTATCTAATATAATATCAAAATACAATCGGTTTATATCTTCTTTCATGTGATAACCCATTGACTTATAAAGGCATTTTTCATGTTCTCATTCTTCTCCTCTTTTCTCTAGGCTGTGTCTTCCCTAATTCTTCATACAACGTGGTTTCTAGTCTTTTCACCTCATGGGTCTCTGTTCTATGAAAGCACTTCAAGACCTCCATACACTCTTCCCACTTTTTAGTATGGTGGCTGTTATTTCTGAAAGACAAAATAGTCTAGGAATATCTCCTCACTTTGAACTAGATTCTTTACTTCTCTACCAATGCACTGACATTGTGGTGTCGTTATAGAAGCTTCCTGGCAGGCAGTCAGCAGCCTTGTAAATTGCTATTTACCTTATTAATTTCACCACTGGCATTCCTTAACTTTGCCTGCCTTGTGACTGGACTTTGGCAGGACCTGTACTTTGGGGATGTAATCACACTAACTAAGCCTGAAAGAGGAGACTAGCCATGCATGTACTCCAGCTAGTCTTCTTTCCCTGAAGAAAAAAAAATCTGTCTTGCGAAATAAAATTAGAATCTTAAAATTGATTGGTAAGCATAGAATGAGGGCAATGGGAATGAGTTCAGCATTTCAATATTTAATTGCATCAGGGCTTTGATAGACAGATTCATTCCCCATCAGAATAGAGACATACCTGCGCCAAAACTAAGCAGGCTGGATTTTTATGTACTTACACTGTTTCCCTAGAACAGGACTGAAGGGAGGAGCTGGTGTCATCATTTGCCTCCTGGACTGTTTTTGCTTTTCTATATTCTGTTCTACGCTAATCAATCCCTGATACAAAAAAAAAATCCATTTAAAATTCACGAGTATTTTATTTTATATTGCTCTAAATGGGAAACTAATCTCTTCAAGATGGTTGTGGATCTCTCATTTGCAGTGGATTTTATGATTTAATTCTTTGAGAATAATTTTATTTCTCTGGTTTCCAAATTCTTAGAGAGCTTCTCACTACCACCAAATTTATAAGACCAAATAACTAGGCAATGAAAAAGGTATCCAATGTGAATGAATTCAGAAGCTAGATCCTTTTTGTGCTTTCTCTGTCTTCTCTCTCTGCCACTATTTAGCAGGAGCCATCCTGGATTCTGGATAGTCTAACCATAGGAATCAAGAGAATAACATTAGGCCTTTGGATGTCCTGGCATAGCTTAGACAATCACTAAGGACCATCTCTACCTACATAGCCTTATCTAATTGAACCATCTCTGCCTACACAGCTTTATTGTGAGGGCAAGAGGTCTCATCTCCCCAACCTCTCACTTGCTTTTACAGCTTTGTTGGGAAGAGTGAAGATATGCATTTATGCCAACTATTTTTTTCTAAAGTATATTCAATTTTAGATAAAAGCACTACTTGTCTCAAAAGACTAGAAGGATTAGGGAATAATGGAGGTCAGAGAAGAAGTTTAAAAGCCTCATGCATTTCAAAAACATCCAAAGAGAAATTCCCTGGAATATATTTTCCTCAGTGTAAGGTAGCAACTATATTTCTGGAGTTCCTTCAGAATCTCAAAAGACCCTGACAATACATCTTGGCCTTACATATTGGCTAAAATGGAACTTCAGTGACTCAGGCAACAGTTATTTATATTTTACTGTCTCTACAGTGTTCCTCAACAGAGCTATACAAGTAGATGCAGAAGGCATAGTATTTTTATACAGCCACTTTGAAGATATATTTTTTGTACAACCACTTTGAAGACATGAATACAAATTGGAGAGGAAGGTGAAGATGAGAAGCAACACCATAAGGAAAATGTGTATCTTTGTAAAAGCTAATTGTGATGATAATTACTTTCTGCTTTGGAAGCTCATGGATAATGTTGGCTCTTACAATGGAATTTGTTCAAAGAAATAAAATAGATTGGGCTATTCAACAGTGACTGAATTGTTCATTATGTTAAGAATGGAAAGCAATCTTGTAAAATGTCATCTTTTGCATTTATTTTAATTTTCTGAGAACATTTATGCCAACTAAATGTAGAATTTCCCCAATATCACTCCTACCTTATTAAAGGGGAAAATAATGTGGCTAAATGCCTTTGACAAATAGTCATATTATTTAATTAATTATCATTCCTTTTCAGCACAGACACAGACAAGGAAAAATCAGGTGAAGGAGTAAAAAGAGAATTCAGATATTTGTCAAGGACAGGGAGATAAGAAGGAAAAAACCGTTCATGGGGAATTCACCCTCTGTAGCAAACAGTGGCACCTGCAGAGCTCTGCCTCCCTCGAAGCATCCTGCACCTGCCATCCCTTAGTCACAGACAGAGAAGTGACTACAAACAAATGCAAAAAATAAATCATTTCCTGTTCTGGAGTCCCCAGCCCCACACTGTTTATATAAATCTGTACATCTCATCCAGATTCTGCACAGCCATTACTAGACATCTGGTTTTAAAAATATGCTTCCTGTATTTTTCTCAGGCCCAGCTTGAATACTGGGTTGGTGCCTGTGTAATTGGCATGTTCCTGTGTAAGCCTTCCTTTTCAAATTGAGCTGCTGGTGGTTAACCTATCTGGATCTGTGCAGCCCACATTGGCCTCTGCTGGTGTGCCCTGGTTGGCTTGCAGCTTTGGAAGTCATTCCTGGCCTGAATGGCGAGCCTGAAAATCCTGCTTATGTTTTTAAGCTGGCCCCATACCCACACTCTAAATTTGCTTCCTTCCTAGGTCTTGTGACAATCCTTTGTGCCCTTTCCATTAAAAGAACCTCCTGTGCAAGTCTATGTCTAGGGCTTTTGGCTTGAAATTATTCCAAGCTTTTCCAAATACTCTTGACTTAGCAAGTTACTGTGATGTAGGTGGATCAGCAGGACTGGAAGAGGTGCCATAAAGAAAGTCATGAAGACCAGGTGGCAGATAAGTATGGAACAGATCTGAGGACAAACTTTGCTCCCTCAAATGTATTAACTCACCAGAAGAAGTTCAGGTAGTGCTGCCAAGAGATGAAGGCCCAGAAAGAAAAGAAAACAGTGAATTGTGGAAGAGGAAATAAACTTTTATAGTTTAGGGAAAGTTTTTGAAGGAGACAACCATTAGAAGAAGTTATAGACTCATAGCTAGAGGCATTTGTATGAGGAAGCGGATAGGAATAAATGTACATATGTACTCTATGATTGCCCGAGTAAGTAAAGAATAATGTATTTAGTTAAAATGGTCATTTTTAGCATTTGCAAGTTGAATCATATTCTCATAAAATAGATTTTCATTCTGTCTATAGACTTTGTTATTCCTTCCAATGACACATAAAGAGGTAGCCAACAGACTTGGGGAAGGGGGCAGGATGAACAGAATAAAATCCTTGCCGTATATACATTTGTCCAAGTGGACACAAAACACATACAATGCCTATATGTACGAAATAATACTAACCAGGATATTGGAAAATTCTTAAGAAAAAGATCTAGTTCTGTGAATAACTAGATTGGTAGTTTGACAGGAATAGCATTGAATCTGTAAACTGCTTTGTGCAGTATGGCAATTTTAATGATATTGATTCTTTCTATCCATGAGCACAGGATGTTTTTTTTCCATTTGTTTGTGTCTTCTCTGATTTTTTTTAGCAGTAGTTTGGAATTCTCAATGTGGAGATCTTTTACCCCCCTGGTTAGCTGTATTCCTAGGTATTTTATTCTTTCTGTGGCAATTGTGAGTGAGATTGCCTTCCTAATTTTGCTCTTGGCCTGGCTGTTGGTGTATAGGAATGCAGTAATTTTTGTTCATTGATTTGGTATCTAGAACCTTTGCTGAAGTTATCAGCAGAAGGAGCTTTTGGGCTGAAATTATGGGGTTTTTATATATGAAACCATGTTGTCTGAAAACGGGGATATTTGACTTCCTCTCTTCTTATTTGTACGCCTCTTATTTCTTTCTCTTGGCTGATTGCTCTAGGTAGGACTTTCAGTACTATGCTGTATAGGAGTGAAGACAGAAGGCATTTTTGTCTTGTGCCTGTTTTCAAGGGGCATGCTTCTGGCATCCAATATAGTATTGGCTGTGGCTTTAGATGGCCATTATTTGAAGGTATGTTCCTTTAATACCTAGTTTATTGAGTTTTTTTACATGAATGGATGTTGAATTTTATGGAAAGCCTTCATCCATCTATTGAGATAATAATTGGGTTTTGTCCATAGTTTTGCTTATGTAATTTCATGACAAAATCACAAAAAGTAATTGCAACAAAAGAAAAAATTGACAAATGGGATCTAATTAGACTTGGGCTTCTGCACAGGAAATGAAACTATCAACAGATTGAATACACAGCCTACCTACAGAGTGGGAGAAAGTGTTTGCAAAGTATGCATCTGACAAAGGTCTAATATACAGCATCAATAAAAAGATTCAAAAAATTTACAAGAGAAAATTATACAAGCCCATTAAAAAGAGGGCCAAAACATGAACAGGCACTTTTCAAAAGAAAATGTGTATGTAGCCAACAAGCATATAAAGAAAAATCTCAATATCATTGATCATTAGAGAAATGCAAATCAAAACCATAATGAGATAGCTTTTCACACCAGTGAGAATGGCTGTTTCTAAAACGTCAAATAATAACAGATGCTGGCAAGTTTGTGGAGAAAAGGCAAACTTACTCACTTTTACGGGAGTGTAAATTAGTTTAACCATTGTGGAAAGTGGTGTGGCAATTCTACAAAGAGCTAAAAGCAGAACTACCATTTGACTCAGCAATCCCATTACTGGGTATATACTCAGAGGAATATAAACCATTCAACCATAAAGACACATGCATGTGAATGTTCATTGCAGGACTACTCAAAACAGCAAACACGGAGTCAACTTAAATGTCCATCAATGACAAACTGGATAAAGAAAATGAGGTACATATACACCATGGAATACTATGCAGCCATAAAAAAGAATGGGAACATGTCTTTTGTGAGAACATGGACGAAGTTGGAGGTCATTATTCTTAGCAAACTAACACATGAATAAGAAACCAAAGATCACATGTTCTCACTTAGAAGTAGGACTGAATTATAACAACTTATGAACAGAAAGAAGGAAACAACAAACACTGGGACCTACTTGAGGGTGGATGGTTGGAGCAGGGAGAGGAGCAGAAAAGATAACTATTGGGTACTGGGCCTAATACCTGGGTGATGAAATAATACGTACATCAAGCCCCCATGCCACCTGTTTACCTATGTAACAAGCCTTCACGTGTACCCCCAAACCTAAAATAAAAGTTAAAACAAACAAAAAGAATTTAGTAGTAGGTTGCCTATATTTTTTCAACATGTGGCATATGAAAATAAAACATTTGCAATCCTATTTCACATGCACATTAATTATGTAAAATTAGAAGCACTAAGGGTAGGTCATTAAGTGGTGATTAGACAATAATATTATGTATTCTGGCTGCACTGGTAACAAGGAACTATGTTTACTTCCAAAGGGAGGAAAGATCATTAAAATTTTAATTTGTTTCTCAACAGTTCAATTATAAAATGCTTAATGTGATGGACTTTAACCTTAAGGGACTTAACACAATTATGGGACTGTTCCAGAATACCTTGCTCTCTTGTGTTTATCTTCTCAAAAGATTAGGTTGTAAAATACTTTATACTGTCTTTCTTTCACATTCTATACTGTTTCTATGTTTTAGATGCCTGGCAGGATAACTTCAAATGAAAAGAGAAATGTTTGTCTTGCTGAAAATAAAAACTTTCAAGTATACATTTTAAATACAGTTCAGTAGATACCTACTTAATGTCTCCTTTGTGGATCTCATACTAATGGCTCCCTCTGGACTAGAGTTCATTGGCCACTCACTTACTTATTCATCCAATCAGTAAGTACGTTGTCTTTAGTGCTTCTTTCTCTTTAATTTTTTTTTTTTTTTCAAAAAAAAAAAAAAAAAATCCCAGGCTGCAATGGCACAATCTGGCTCACTGCAACCTCCATCTCCCAGGTGCAAGCTCTTCTTCTGCTTCAGCCTCCCAAGTAACTGGGAATACCGACACCCACCTCCTCACCCAGCTAATGTTTGTATTTTTAGTGGAGATGGTGTTTCACCATGTTGGCCAGACTGGTATCAAACTCCCGACCTCAGGTAATCCACCCACTTAGGCCTCCCAAAGTGCTGGGATTACGGGTGTGAGCCACTGCTCCAGGCCTCTCTTTAAATATCTTTGTGTACTGCCATGCGCAGACACCTGTTTTTTCTTGGTTTTACAGTCTAATCATATTCATGGTTAAGTACTTTCACCATGCTGACAAAGACATCCCTAGTTTTCCCTCAAATAATCACAAATTTTATCAACTAATTTTCCCTACTATGAAAAAACTAAAGAACAACTCAGAGAACTGCATTTTTCTTCCCATATTTCACTTATATAGTTTAACCAGAGTCTTCTGAAAATTCCCCTGTCTGTGTCTCAACATTTAAACAGGAACTTTAGTCCAGATACCAGGGGCAACATTCTCAGAAGTTTATTTAGCCAACTGTGTTTGTACTTTGAGGTTGCCAGTAACAGAAACCATTTTCTAAATTTATAACAAGAATATACATACATTTGCCAGAAGCTAAAGGCATACAATTTGAAGATAAAACAAATTGTCTAAAGCCAGGTACAATGACACATGTCTGTTGCCTCAGCTATATACTTTCAGATACTCAGAAGGCTGTGTGAGGATCATGTAAGCCCAGGAGTTCGAGGCTGCAGTGCCCCGTGATTATGTATGTGAAGAGCCACCTCATTCTGGACTGTAATGGGAAATGTAGAAAGACCATGAGAAAGAAAAAGAAAGAAAGAAAAAGGTAAAAGAAGAAAAAGAAAGAAAGAAAAAAGAAAGAAAGGAAGGAAGGACGGAAGAAGGAAGGAAGAAAGGAAGGAAGAAGGAAGGAAGGAAGGAAAAGGAGAAGAAGAAGGTAGAAGAAGAAGAAAGGAAAGAAGGAAGGAAGGAAGGAAAGATGGAAGGAAGGATGGAAAGAAAAAATATAGAGAGATAAAAAGAAAAAGACTGAAAGAAAGAAAAGAGAGAAAGAACATGTGAAAGAGAGAAAGAATTGAATGATTGAGATATATATTTGAAGTAATTAGTGAATATATAATATCTGAGGTAGTGCTTCTGGATGACATAACTCAGGAAATGAGCACCAGTATGGAAGAGAAGAGGTTAGAGGAATAAGCAAATCAACATTTTGTGGTTTATATTTACCTTTATTTAGTATGTAGTGTCCCATTTATCAAGTGAAAAAGGATTTGGAAAGGGAGTGATCATAAACCACTGATGTCAAAGGCCACTGATCAAGTTATCTGAGGTATGAGAATTAGACAATGCATTTGGCAAATGAGAGGTCATTCATGATCTTGATTAGAAGTAGTTTTTTGTGTGTGTGTGTGTTGTGGGGTCTGATTAGAGAACTTCAAGAGAAAAATGGAAATAAACAGTACACTGTACAGAGGATTTTAAAAGTGGTTTGCTATTGAGATATCGGGAGGTAGGAGGAGTAGAATATGGTGTCAAGAGAGGGATTTTTCATTTTTCTTTTCTTTCCATTTCTTTCTTTTGAAGTTAAGACGGAAGCTGTTGTAACATATTTTTATGTTGGTGATAATTGGCTATTCACTTGTTGAAACTGAACCTTTACCTCACCCCATATATAAGATCAACTTAATAGAGATTAAAGGCTTAAATGAATGACCTGAAACTATAGAATAAAACACAGCAGGAAAGCTCTATGACATTGATCTGGGCAATGATTTCTTGGATAAAACCCCAAAAGCACAGACAACAAAAGAAAAATGGGGTAGACAAATGAGATTGGATCAGACTAAAAAGCTTTTGTATAGCAAAGAAAACAATTAACAGAATGAAGAGATAGTCTGTAGAACTGGAGAAAATATTTTCAAATTATGCATCTAATAATGAGATAAATTTAAAATATTTAAAGAACTCAAACTACCCAATAGCAGGGAAAAAACCATACTTAAAAAAGTGGCCAAAGAACCTAAATAGACATTTCTCAAGAGAAGATATAAAAATGAGCAACAGAAATATATTTTAAAAAGTGCTCCACATCACTAATCATCAGGGGAATGCAAAGTAAAATCACAAGGAGATATCAACTCACATCTGCTAGAATGGCTATCATAAAAAAGAAGAAAGATGGAAGTGTTGATGAGCATGTGGAGGAAAGGAAATCAAGCATATTGTAGATTGGTATGGAAATTAATACAGATACTGTGCAAAACCATATGGAGTTTCCTTCAAAAACTATGAATTGAACCACTATAGTATCCAGCAATCTGACTTCTGGGTTTATATCCAAATAAATTGAAATTAGTATATGTCGAAGAACTATCTGCACTGCCAAATTCGTCACAGCATTATTCACAATAGTCAAGCTATCGAAACCATTTAAATGTCCATCAATGGGATAAATAGATAAAAAGAAAAATGTGGTATATATTCACAATGGAATCCCATTCAGCCTTTAAAAAGGAGGAAATTTTGATCTTTACAAAAACATGTATAATCTAGAAGGCATTATGCTCAGCAAAGTAAGTTAGACACAGATAAGTACCATATAATCTTACTTACATGTAAAATACAAAAAAATGGAACACATAGAAATACAGTGTGGAATGGTGGTTAGCAGAGGTTGGGGGCTTGGAAAGAATGGGGAAAGAAGAAATATTAGGCAAATGGTACAAAGTTTCAGTTAGACAAGGAGAGTAAATTCTTCTAGTCATCTATTACACAGCATGGCAATTACAGGTAATAATAAAGTATTGTATATTTCAAAATTATTAAAAGAATAGGTTTTAATGTTCTCACTACAAAGAAAGGATAAAGATGTGAGGTGATAGATATGCTAATTAGACTGATTTGATCATTCTAAAACATATACATGAATCATAACATCACATTGTACCTCATAAGGATATGCAATTATTGATAATTATCAAATTAAATAAAGAAAAAACTCAAAATGAATAGAAATTTATAAAGTAAGAGAGAGTGGGATAAAAGGAGAACCATTTTCAGAGCAGTTTACCTATGAGGAAACTGAGGTAAAAAGCATTGAGAAACTTACCCATTGCCATAGCTGTAAGTTGGAGATCTTCAATAAAATATCAGAATGCCTCACTCCAGAGATTCTTTTGTTAAATTCTACTCTATGTTGTCTTTTTCTGAGTAAAGGAGGGAATAATTAACCAGGTCACTGTAAACTAGGTATACGTTGCAAAATATATTCATTGTACCAGCCTATAGGTAAGTGAGCTCCTGACCAGTAATCTCTGTCTCCTCTTTTTTGAAACATGGCCTTGCTCTGTCACCCAGGCTGGAGTACAGTGGTGTGGTCATAGCTCACTGCAGCTCCACCTCCTGGACCGAAACAATACTCAGCCTCCTGAGTATCTTGGACTACAGGTTTATGCCACAGTGGCTGGCTAATTTTTTAATTTATTATTGTTTTAAGTAGAAATAAGTTCTCATTCTATTGCCCAGGCCAGTCTCAGGCTCCTGAGCTCAAGCAGTCCTCCCACTTCAGCCTCCCAAAATGTTGGGGTTACAGGTGTGAGCCACTACACCTGGCCTTTCTCTGCCATAAGGTTTTTAAATAGACTTTGTTAAGTATAAATTCCTGTATAGATGTTAAAAAAATTCTAAAATTTTATTTTAGATTCAGGGGGTACATGAGCAGGTTTGTCACATGGGTGTATGAAATGATGCTGCAGCTTGGGGTATGAATGATCATCACCAAATAGGTAGTCTTTTAATATTTGCCCTCCTCTGTCTCTCCTCCCTCTAGCAGTCCACAGTGTCTGTTGTTCCTATCTTTATGTCCATGAGTACCCAATATTTAGCTCCCACTTATAAGAGAGAACATGTGGTATTTGGTCTTCTGTTCCTGTATTAATTTGCTTAGGATGATGCCCTTGATCCATGTTGCTGAAAAGGACATGATTTCCTTCCTTTTCATGGCTGCTTAGTATTTCATAATATGTACGAATTATATTTTCTTTGTCCAATCCACCATTGATGGGAACCTAGGTTAATTCAAGTCTTTACTATTGTGAATAGTGCTGCTATACACATGACAGGTACATATGTCTTTTTGGTAGAATGATTTCTATTTCTCTGGGTATATAGCCAGTAATGTGATTACCGGATTGAGTGGTAGTTTTAAGTTTTTTGAGAAATATCCAAACTGCTTTCTATAGAGGTTCAATTAATTGTGTTAATTGAATTACATTCCCACCAGCAGTGTATAAGAATCCTCTTTTCTCTGTAGCCTCACCAACATCTGTCATTTTTTAAATACTTTTTAAGAATAACTATTCTGACTGGTCTGAGATGATATCTCATTGTCATTGTGATTTGCATGTTTTATTGAATCAGAAAGTGTGATATCTCCAGCTTTTCTCTTCTTTCCCAGGATTGATTTAACTATTCATGGCATTTGTAGTTCCACATGGATTGTAGAATTGCTTTTATCTATTTATCTAAAAAATGTCTTTGAGATTTTGATAGGATCATACTGTGTTTTTAAAAGTTATAAATTATTCATAAATTTAAAGCTTTAAAATGACAAACATCTTTTTTTTGACTCTTTGAGAGAAAAACAACTTCCTACATAATTAAAATGTTTGCTTTTTCAAAAAAAAATGTATTTAATCGTTTTTAAGAAAATTGATCATTTGGAGAAAAACTCTTCCACAATACTGGAAAGCAGGTGGCAAAACTGTTATTGTTCTGGAAGTGGGCCTCCTAATTTGAGTACCAAGTCTCATTAAAAATGATTGCCAGCCGGGAGCGGTGGCTCACGCCTGTAATCCCAACACTTTGGGAGGCCGAGGCGGGTGGATCACGAGGTCAAGAGATCGAGACCATCCTGGTCAACATGGTGAAACCCCGTCTCTACTAAAAATACAAAAAAATTAGCTGGGCATGGTGGCGCGTGCCTGTAGTCCCAGCTACTCAGGAGGCTGAGGCAGGAGAATTGCCTGAACCCAGAAGGCAGAGGTTGTGGTGAGCCGAGATCGCGCCATTGCACTCCAGCCTGGGCAACAACAGCGAAACTCCATCTCAAAAAAAAAAAAAAAAGAAAGAAATGATTGCCACAGGCATCTAATGAGATTCTGTCTTTGCCTCTTATGACTATGTGATTTTCTTGAGGAGTGACTAATTATTACAGACTTCTTACAATTGATTTAAGTATGTCTTTATTTTGTGATTCACAAATTCTGCTATTTCAAAATATGTCGTTTGCAAATTAAATCTTAAAATTTCAAAGCTTTGACTTTGTCTTGTAGATTGGTATTCATCTCTGATTGAAATGAGATGAGTGAAGCCAGTGTATAACCTAGTACACATTAGGAGCTCAATAATATTAAAGAAAGCTAAAAGGAAAAGAAAAACACTCCACCTCAAAAAGGATTTCAAAAAGCCAATAAACATGGAGTAGTATAAGGCTTGATATTACATTTGAGTGTAGACAGATATATGAGTAAGTATCTTGCCTTATTACAGAGTTTATCTTAAATTATTTTTCACAGTTGCATTGCTCTTCTTTGAATTAAAGATGCACTGTTAAATAATCTTAATGGAGAGAAGACAATGTATTTGAAACTAGACGTTATTTTTGTGTTAATTAGTTTTTTACTTATTGATTTATTTATTAACCCAGATTTGTTCAGTGTGGACTTTACAAAAGCTTCAATAGAAAGAGATTGTTTTGTTTTGTTTTGTTTTATTATACTTTAAGTTCTGGGATACATGTGCAGTTTGTGCAGGATTGTTACATAGGTATACACATGCTATGGTGGTTTGCTGCATCCATCCCTCCATCACCTACATTAGGTATTTCTCCTAATGTTATCCATCCCCAATCCCCCTTCTGCCTGCTATCCCTCCCCTAGCCACCCCACCCCCCACCCCCCAACAGGCCCCAGTGTGTGATGTTCCCCTCCCTGTGTCCACGTGTTCTCATTGTTCAACACCCACTTATGAATAAGAACATGTGCTGTTTGGTTTTCTGTTCTTGTGTCAGTTTGCTGAGAATGATAGTTTCCAGCTTCATCCATGTCCCTGCAAAGGACATGAACTCATCCTTTTCTATGGCTGCATAGTATTCCATGGTGTATATGTGCCACATTTTCTTTATCCAGTCTATCATTGATGGGCATTTGGGTTGGTTCCAAGTCTTTGCTATTGTAAACAGTGCCACAATGAACATATGTGCGCATGTGTCTTTATAATAGAATGATGTATAATCCTTTGGGTATACATTCAATAATGGGATTGCTGGGAAAGAGGTTTTGAAAGTTGCACATGCAATGTGTTGGTCTGAGATGACCACAGAGTTGGTTTCCATGCCTAGGAGGGAGTCTCTTAACCTTGGCTATGTATTGACAACACTTTACCATATTTTGGTAAGATCTTACTTTAATAACCCTAACCACAACAATGCAATTATCCAAATGCTTTATATTCTAAATATGTACAGCATGTTTTGGCACACAGCATCTGCAGCCAGTGTCTAAGCAGTGTATTTCAGCCAGAAGGTCAAAACCATGTCATCTGAAACTCGTGTCTGGTAATGTTTTACTTTTGGTTTAGCCAATTAGTATACAATTAGTACAAAAGTAGCTCTTGCAGCAGTTTTTTGGAATTCTCTCACAAAATAAGGGTATTCCAAGCTAAAGCACAGAAACCTAGAAAAACATATTACACTGCAAAGCGTGTCTCTGAATAAGAACAGAAGGAATTTCATGTGTGATATTGTTTCATCCTGGCATTCTCTTTTCATTTTAATCTAAGAAGCTGCTCTGTGGGCAGTTATATTTAAATAAATGTTTCAAGAAAGCATTGATTTTTATTAAAGGCAGTATCGAAAACTTATTTTTTCTTATACATTTTTTTCTAGAAGATCACATAAAAGTAGTTATTTATGTATGTCATTACTGAAGTGGAATACCATAAAATGGGGTATATTTGAAATATAGGTACTTCCATACAACTGGATACTACCACAAAGTACATGTTTGTTCACATCTTCTAGCATTTCTTTTTAACTTCTAAGGAAATGCATTTTGTTTCTTTTAATGTGATATTCCAGCCCTCTATTGCAGGAAGGACAAATATTTGCCTGATTCCTTTTGGTTTTTATGTCCATCACTCAAATATGATTTATAAACATGAATTATTTGTTGAAGTAACATTTGGTACAGTAACATAATTAGTATTAATTCTTTAAATTCCTTCTTTACAAATTGCAGAGATGTGTCTTCATTTATTCCATGTTTAAAAAGTATCTCACATATCATGAAGACTTTATATTATCATTAGTTAATATTATAAGACATAAAATTCCTTTAGAGTTAATTTCATCACTAATGGTAGTGGGTATAAGTTGAAGTAATCTAGTTTTAGGTTAACTCTTGGACAGATAACCTTGAGGAAATCATTGTTTTAAATGCATAACAAGGAGTTGGGCACAGTGGCTCACGCCTATAATCCCAGCATTTTGGGAGGCTGAGGAGCTCAAGACCAGGCTGGCCAACATGGTGAAACCCCATCTCTACTAAAAATACAAACATTAGCTGGGCGTGGTGGTGTGCACCTGTAATCCCAGCTACTCAGGAGGCTGAGGCAGGAGAATCTCTTGGACCTGGGAGGTAGAGGTTACAGTGAGCTGAGATTGCACTCTCCTGCCTGGGCAGCAGAGCAAGACTCTATCTCAAAAAATTAATTAATTAATAATAATAATAATAAGAAGAAATAAATAAATGCATAACAAAGCTATGAAGTTTTCCAATTTTGTGGTCAGGAAGATAAATTGATTTTGTAATTGTCTTACTGTTTTCAATGTTACATTATTGGTATTTTCTCCATTCCACAGGTTGTCTTTCTTTTATCCTTTCATTCTCCTTTCTTACTTATGCTTTTAGAAATGTTTTAAACCAATTATCCTTTTTGCATTTAGTTAAAATTAGTGAATATTTGTAAATCTACTTAAACGGTCAAGTGTGAAATGCAATGTTATACAATGAGCTTAACTATTAACTCTTCCACATTGCAAAGCCTTCACTCTTTCTTCAGGCAATTCAAATGCTGTATGTGACATCTGACTGTTTGATAAAGACCAACAGAGCATTTCCTAGCCAATCTATATGTTAAATATTAATAAAACATTTTAAAAATAAAAATAAATGCACATGGTATTTTTTATATGCTCTTCTGACACCTTTAATGAAACTAACCATTTTCTGGACCACTGCTCTAGTGCTTGCTGTTAGAACAGTTCACACCTGAAAAATAGGGCAAGTTAAATTTATGAACTATGAAAATTTTCTTAAATATTGAACATCCAAATAAAGTCATTAAACTTGTAAACTGAAAAAACAAACAATAAAATGCGACATTTATTAGGAAAAATAGACATGTGGGTAATATGGTAATTTGAATAGGAATATAAAAATAAAAATGCCAGGAAACCCAAACATTAATAGCTTTTAATCAGAACACATTGGAAAGAAAGTAGGAAGGAAAGCAGCAAGTTATTGAACTTATTCATAAGAAGCAAATACAAATTTCTTTCAAGTTGTTAGTGTTAATATAGTCTGCAGCAGTGGACACATCAATGTTGAGTTCTAACAGCAACACATGCAGGAAACAACTTTCACTATTATGAACAGTAGGTACATATGAAAAGGCAGCTTTGAAATTAACAATACAGTTTAATTCAGTCCTGAATACTTTATTGACATAAACATTGCTAAAGAGAGTGAATAAATGATATGCACTTTTTTTTGAGATGGAGTCTCGCTACTGTAGGCCCCAGCTGGAGTGCAATGGCCTGATCCCGGCTCACTGCAATCTCTACCTCCTGGGTTCCAGCAATTCTCCTGCCTCAGCCGCCCGAGTAGCTGAGATTACAGGTGCCCACTATCATGCCCAGCTAATTTTTGTATTTTTAGTTGAGACAGGGTTTCACCATTTAGGCCAGGCTTGTCTTGAGCTCCTGATTTCAGGTGACCCACCCACCTCAGCCTCCCAAAGTGCTGGGATTCCAGGCATGAGCCAACCGTGCCCAGCCTATATGCACTTTTAATGCTGCATTCTTTTCTGTCAAACACTTTATATGCAAACATTTGAACTTGCAGCAAATGTGAAAGAACTTTTTAATGAACACCCCAAAATCCACTACCCAGATCTACTATTAACATTTTCCTATAAAGGCTCAATTATGTTATTGAGTCATCTATCCCTTCCTATATCTATCAATTGATCTTATTTCTATTTATTGTAAATTGCAAACATCTCAACAATTTCCCCTAAATACTTCAGCATGCAGTTTTTTATATAAAATTTACATGTAATGAAATACACCTATCTTTAGTGTACATTCCTTGACTGTTGCTAAATACGTGCATTTGTGTAGCCTAAACTTCTACCAAAATATAGAACATTACCATTCACGCCAGAAAGTTACTTTATTACCGTCCTAGGTAATCTCCACTCCTGCCCAAGGTAACTACTAATGATGTTTTCCACCAAGATGCTGCACTTTTCTAAAACCGATGAGCTACTAAGTATAAAGAATTACTTGTATCTTCAACTCCCGAGATTCTAGTTTCCAAAGATATTAACAATGACACCCTTCTCATTAAAATAAAAATATTTCCAATTATCCTTGTATAATATTTAAACTCCTTTAGTATAGTTGAGCAAAAATTGAAGTTTTTAAAGTAAAAATAATTTATTAAAATGGAGGCTGTGTATACTTGGAGAGTGAATTAGGTAACTTCTAATCAAATCCCAGAGTGCTGGCAAGTGTATTTGCATTATGAATGAACAACAGCCACATTTGCTGTTCTTCAGCTAGTTGCTTATCTTACAAATTTAGATCCGATTGTGAAATTGCTAAGTAACTCAACACCACCCTTACAGTAGATATACAACAAATATTTTTAAATGGAATAAAAGAGTGAATGAGAACAAGAGAATGAATGCAAAGGGAACTAATGTTTGCTAAGTGTTTAGGGCATATGACTAACAGAATGCTACATGCTTTCAATAATCGTGCTTTACCTTAAAACTGTTCTGCAAATTAGGCATGCCTTTCACACCATGAATGCTCAATACATCACTACAACCACTAAAATGCACCACTGTAACTGCTGAAATGTACAGGCTCTAACTAAGGAGTTTTTATCCCCAAGAACATCAGAGCAGCAATTGCATTAGTCATCTGCAGTAAGGTTAAACTAACTTTTCTATATCCCAAAGTTCTCTTCATCTGGACCAGAGAGGAGCAGCTTAGAAAAGGTTATAAATGTACACCACAGGCATTTACTCATCTATTGCTCAATTATTCTAAAAATGGGAAAAAATAGCAACTACTTTTTCAGTGTCAGATAATTGATAAGTAGAGAGACCTACAAAATTTTGATAAGTGGGATACATACATTACTAGTGCTGCTTATTAAAGGCAATTCAATGTTAATCTATTTGGGAAGTGAGATGAGAAATTTATAAGGAGATGCACCTTCCAAAATGAAGCTCGAAAATGGATTTTAATTATAATTGAGGGAGACCAGAGCTTGACTTTCAGTATATAATGATGTCTACATAAAACAAATGAGACTTACCAAATTTTTTATTTAAATATCATTAACAAAAGGGAAAAAGCAAACACAAAAGGCAAAATATACAAATGAATACACAAAATAACATTAAACAAAAAATATTACCTCATTACCACATACTACCAGATAAGCTTTTATCAAAATCTGAAAATACTTTTTGCTAAGTATAAAGCTGATGACTACTCATATCTATGCAGTCATCGGAGAAATAATTTTTAAGTACTTTGTCCTGGGGCATAATAGAAGATTCCCTGAAGGTCTGTAGTCTACTTTAAGGACACTTTATAATGATTGGTGATGGATTACAAATGAGGTCAGGAGTTTATTTCTTTTGCAGTGGTAATTTAAAATGTGTATTGGTAGGAATTTATTATTTAAGGTTATTGACTTCGATGACAGGTATGTCTTGTAAAATACACAATAACCCCCAGGGTTGATTTTGTCTTTTGTACAGTCAACTGATAGAAATGATTTAAACATTTCTAGTATTTTGATTATATTGGATGTATGTGCACATTTAAGGTATTTTAAGTTTTTATATCCCCAGACATAGGTAAATCTGTCACTGAATGAGATTTAGTTTTTTGACTATCACCCTGAGAGGAAGCCTCAATCCTGGTAATTTTGTAATATGGTTATAAAATCTTGGATAAGATCCGATTTATTTGGAATGTGTCCATATTGTTCTTTGCCCATGAATACACACTGTTTATTATACATGAGATGGAGTAAAACAGAAAGTCATTATGTTTTGGAAAATCATCCTTATAAGAACCATCGCATCTCTGGTAATTTCATTTAGCGTGTCAAATGTACGATTTCTAACTTGTTCTAAAATATTTGTTATGCGTCTAATTTCCTGATTCAACTCAGCAATCTCCAACTGTGGGAAGTGACTGATTTAACCATTTAATTTCATGTACTTTTATAAGGTAAATTTCACAATTTTATTTCAGAGTGGGCAAGAGTTGGTATTTAGTTGTAATGATACATACATGATAGCACAAACCAGATAAATTCCTTGGGAGCAAACGTTAAGTTCATCTAACAAAGAAGAAATATATTTCATTAATGGATACTCTATTTTTATTAGGTACTTGAGTAGCTGGGCAAAAAATGATTAAGAAACATGGAATTCATACAAATGTACTCAAGTATATTGGCTACTTTTAACAGGTCCTGAACTATTTTCGATATAAAAATTTAATTATAACAATTCTTTCATCATTGTAACCATTTGTACAAAGTATGTGGGGTATATACACTTGTACTGGGGCCAGAGTGTGTTTGTAGAGTTCAATTTGTACCGTAGTAAGCACTTCTTGTCTGGAGTGGCATCTTCTTACAGCATGAATGTGAAACTGGACGGTGATCCTTGAAGCTTACAATTTTATTGGAGGTGTAAAGAGCTTATTCATTTAACTCCCTGAAATGACCACTCCTTTACAAGCCATGTCTCTCTCTGAAGTACTGTTTCCTGCCTTAAAGACCACTTTGTATTTTATTAGCTTTGGGAAATCAGCTTTCTTTAGATTAGTGTCTGCAGACTATATATCTTTTTCGAACTTTCATTTTCAGTATCTGTCTACATATTTTATATGTGTCTCTGAGAACCAGAACACATATAGGTTTTGTTGTTTGCTTTTAATTGAAGCGGTTACTTTTGTATGTAATTACTCATATATTTAGCCTTATATCTACCACTTTACTACTATTGTTTTCAATGTGACCTGTTTTTGTCACTTTTTCTCTTTTTTCTTCTTTTGAATTACTAAAATATATTTTAATTTTCCATTTTTCTTTTCTATAAACATGAAAGTCATATTTTCTTTCACTTTTCTTTTAGCAGGTACCCTAGAAATTAAAGCATGCATCCTTGACATCGTAATTAATACAAATTATCACATTCACTTCTTCCCTGACAATACTTGCTCATTTATTCACAAGACATTATGTCATCATTTGATACAGTCGATATTAATCTATGTTTACCTGATTTTTTTTTTTTTTACTTTCATTTGCTCCTTAGTTTTACTGCATTTTGGCACTTCTACATAGGACCAATTTCTTTTTATCTAAAACATTATCTTTAGTATTTTCTTTTTCAGTGCAAGTTGACTGAGGAAATTGCTCTTTCTCTGAAGTAGCCTTTATTTTACCATCTTTTTTTGAGGAATATTTTAAGGGATATGGAATTCTAGTTGGCATATATTTTCATGTAGCACTTTAATAATTGTAGTTTATTCTTTTTTTGGCTTTCATCTTTTATGGTGAGAGGCCAATGTCATTGTATTGTTAACACTTTCAGTTTGGGGTTTCGGTATTCTCTGGCTGATTTTAAGATTCCCTCAGTGACTTTTCCATTGTTTTATTATAATGTAATTTTATTATAATGTAATTTATTATAATGTAATTTTATTATAATGTAATTTCCATTGTTTTATTATAATGTAACATAAAATGTGTAGTTTTTTTTTTTTTTAATTTACCTTGCTTAGAGTTTGGCTAACATATTAGTATAAATTACACATCAATTAAAAAAAACCTGTTTGTCATTTTCTCTTCCAATATTGCCTCCTCCCAATTTTCTATCACTTCCCTTTTAGGATAACACCTTACATACAGTGTCTTACGTACTTTTGTCTATAGATTTTGTTTTCCTGTGTGTTCATTTTTGAAGTATTTGATGGTTGTACTAACCTGTCACCTAGTTCACTAATCCATTTGCTTTTAACCTTAGTTACTGTGTTTTTAACTTTTACGTTTTTATTTGATATTTTAAAATTCCAGTTCTCTAGCAGAATTATCCAATGTGTTCCGTATTTTTTAATATATTTTCTTGTTAATATTGGTATTCATTATAGCTGCTATTTAGTCCTTCCTTGGTAATTCCAACAGCTTGATCATTTGGGGATTTCTTTCTATTGTCTATTTTTCCGTCCTAGCATTTTGGCCTCAGGGTCATATCTCTTGAATTTTTTTCCTTTTACTTCATTTTCAAATGCCAGAAATTGAAAAAAAAATAGAGAAGTTACAGAAAGGATTTATCTTTCCATCTTTTGGCAGAGAGGAAGCTGATGATCCTGATCCAATGGTGGTGATGATCCTGATCCAATGGGCCTGAGCTCAATTGAGGTTGTGGGCAGTTTTGATGATGTGCTGCCAAGATTCCAATTCATACCTGCTCCAACCATATGGCTTTCCAAGCCTTCCAAATAAGAGCTTGTATGCTCACAAGGGTCTCTCTCCATGGTAGTAAATACAATTGAATTCTTCTATTCTTAGTATCATGAGACTACAAACAACTCCACTGCACTTTTAGAGATTTTCTGCTGAGCTTGCTCGCTTACTGTCATATATGGCATCACAATTCAGCAGATGTCTTAAAGGGAAAACCAGCTATGTTGGTTTTCTATTCCTCCATTCTTGCTATGATCTGACTGCCTTGAGTCTCCAATGTTGTTTCCTGAACAAGACTACAAATTTATTCTGCTCTGCTATTTATTCTATCTAAAATCATCTCAACCTGAGCAAAGACTAGATTTTCAACTTTTCGTCTTGTGTACAGACTCCTTAAATTCACCCAGAAAAAGAGCAGCTTTAAAATATTAGCTCATGTCTTTGATGTTCCTACTTCTTCAGAATCTGGCCACCCTTATTCCTTATTTCCGCAACAGTCTTTACAGAGAGTTGTTGTTGTTTTTTTTTTAATTTTGTTTCCCATTGTTTCCAGCTTTTGGTGGAATCACTGTTCTTCTTCAAGCTACTTCATTATACTATGACTTCATTCATTCGATATATGTTTCAGTAGTGAATAAGAGATACCACATAAGCACTATTTTAGATTCTGGGAATACCGTGGTAAATCTAAGACTTTGCATTTGCAGTGTTATATTCTAGTGGAAGTAGATCATTAAAGTATTTACCAATAAATATGTCAATTATCAGGTGGTGATAAGCCCAATGAAGTAAGAAGATAAAGGGGATAGAAGGTGATGATGCCACTTTATATGGGATGCTCAGAGATTGCCTGCCTGTCAAGGAGACATTCAAGGTAGTCCACATGAAGTTAACAGAGCCATTCATGTTTGTCTGTAAAGAGTGTTGCCAATAGAAGAAACAGTTAAGTGAAAAGTTCTAAGGCTTTTCCATGCCTAGTGATGTTGACGAACAATATGCTTGTAGCAAAGTGAATGAGGCAGAGTGTTTAAAAAATAGCAGGTGGTACATTGGAACAATCATTTCCAACTTGTATTTATATTTAAATACATTTTAAATATTTATATTCATAAATGCAACATGTCTTATATTGATAAAGACATTCCATTTTAACTTAACTGGAATAGAAAGCTATTAGGAGAAGAGACATAATCTTTTATTTCAGAAGTTCACTCTGTCTTTTGGTTCCTTCCGCATAGTAGCATACAGTCAGGGAGACAAGTTGAGAAGCCTTTGCATAATTCAGTAAAGATGTAACTAAGTGCAGAAGGTAAAAGTGTGGCCTCTTGAGCTAGACTTGAGTGCCAGCTTTGCCAATCATTAGCTGAATAATGCCGCTTAGTATCTCTGTACCTAAGTCCTAGACAAGGAAAGACTGAGGAGCAAGTAAAGAGCTTTAGATATATTTGAGATGCCAGTTGTATACTCAAGTGGAAATGTAAGTTACAGTCTGGAACTCAATGAGTAGATTCAGACTGAAGTTAAACATATGGATAGCGCAAAGGATGTACTGTATGCAAAGTTATGAGACTTGATGCGTTCTTCTAGGAGTTAGGCTACCCAGTAAAGGATCTGAGAAGACTCACTTATGAAGAAAGGAAAACCTCAAGATAGTAGCATCCTAGAGACCAACACTAGAATTATTACACAAAGGAGGGTGCTTAACTGCATAAAATGCTATAGGTGGTGATAGGTCAATATGATGACTGAAAACTGGCCATTAGAGTCAGCATTAAAGTTGTTCTGATCTGGCCGGGAGCAGTTTTCAAAGAGTAATAGGAAACAAAAGATTGAATAAAGAAGGTTCAAAGAGAGAATGGGAGGTTAAAAAGAGAAGGCAGCAAGTTAGACAAATGTAATGAAGAGTCTTGCTGCAAACAGGAGCAGACAAATGAGGCAACAGTAGACGGGAAGAGGAGATCCTCCCCAGTGAGATATAAATGCTACTTCTATCTGATGAAGGTTGTTGCTAAGCCAATCATCAGGCTGTAAAATCATGGTGTGGGTCAGCTGGGTTGATTGAAGTGAGTTTTTGTGTCTCCATTGTCTAGTGTATTGGCTGATTGCTCAGTAATTTAACTGAGAAACACTCTTGGTCTTTCTTTGAAAGGTTAAGCAATATTCTTTATCAGATGTTGTGAAAGATTGGGCATCTTTACTCCGCTGGAAGACTGGCTCTTGATATGAGGACTTGAGTCTTTACAAGCAGACCCCAACAATAACTTTGCTGCACCACAATTTTGAATTTTTATGCTATATTATTTTAGTGTTCATGTTATTTAGCTAGGTGACTTCTAAGCAGTTACATGGCAACATGTGCTTATCCTCCATTAGTCATTATGGTTACTGTAACTTTGATGTGATGCCAGAAAGTCTGAGATTTGGAGCAACAAGAACACAAGGACTAATTTCTGCAAGTGCCGTGTGGTATTCTGCTCATCGTGTATCAATTTTAACAAATTAACACAAAAATGTGATGTATTACTTTACCAAGTTTACCATAACAAAATACCTCACGCTGGGTGGCTTAAACAACGGAAATTAATTTTCTTAAAGTTCTAGAAGCTGGAAGTCCAACACCAAGATGTCAGCTGGTCCCCCCTGCCACACCGCCTCCCACGCCAAGGCTTTCCTCTTGTTTGCCGACGGCTGTGTTTTCCTTGTGTCCTCACATGGCCTTTCATCTGTGGCTGGGCATCCCCAGTGTCTCTTTGTATGGTCTAATTTCCTCTTCTGACACCAGAGTGGATTAGGGCCTGCCATAATAACTTCATTTTAACTCAATCACCTGTGAGGGCCCTACCTCCAAATATAGTCACATTCTAAGGCACTAGGAGTTAGGATTTCAACATAATGATTTTTGGGAGAAGACAGTTCAGCCCATGACTTGCAGTAATCTGCTTTATTAGTGCATACTTTTTAAAGGATGAAGAAAAAAACTGCTAAAAGCAGTTTTTAAATTTTTAAAAAATGTTTACTTTTTAAGGGTACATAGTAGGTGTATACACTTATGGGGTAGATGAGATGTTTTGATATAGGCATGTAATGTTTGCTAATCACTTCAGGAAAAATGGTTTATCCATCCCCTCAAGTGTTTATCTTCTGTGTTAAACAATCCAGTTACACTCTTTTCAGTCGTTTTAAAATGTACAATTAAACTGACCATAGGCACCCCCTTGTGCTATCAAATGCTAGGTCTTATTGATTCTTTTTATTCTTTTGTATCCATTAACCATTCTTACCTCACCCCATCCGCCCTCACACTACCCTTCCCAGCCCCTCGTTGCCATCCTTCCCCACTTTATCTCAATGAATTTAATCGTTTTGATTTTTAGATCCCACAAATACATGAGAATAAGTGGTGTCTGTCTTTCTGTGCCTGGCTCAGTTCACTTCCAGTACTGACCTCCAGTTCTACACGTTGTTGCAAATAACAGAATCTCATTCTTTTTTATGAATGAATTGCACTCCATTGTGTCTAAGTGCCGTATTTTCTTTACTGATTCATCTGTTGGACACTGAGGTTGCTTCCATATTTTGGCTGTTGTGAATGGTGCAGCAACAAACATTGGAGTGCTGCTATCTCTTCAATAGACTGATTACCTTTCTTTGGGGTATATATCCAGCAGTGGGATTGCTGGATCATGTAGTAGCTCTATTTTTTTTCAGGCAAGATGTTTCTTTTTTTAATTATTATTATTTTTTATTATACTTTAAGCTCTGGGGTATGTGTGCAGCACATGCAGGTTTGTTACATAGGTATACACGTGCCATGGTGTTTGTTACAGAGGTATACACGTGCCATGGTGTTTGTTACAGAGGTATACACGTGCCATGGTGTTTGTTACAGAGGTATACACGTGCCATGGTGGTTTGCTCCACCCACCAACCCGTCATCTCCATTAGGTATTTCTCCTCATGCCATCCCTCCCCTAGCCCCATACCCCTGACAGGCCCCAGTGTGTGATGTTCCCCTCCCTGTGTCCATGTGTTCTCATGGTTCAACTCCCACTTATGAGTGAGAACATGCAGTGTTTGGTTTTCTGTTCTTGTGTTAGTTTGCTGAGAATGATGATTTCCAGCCTCATCCACGTCCCTGCAAAGGACATGAACTCATCCTTTTTTATGGCTGCATAGTATTCCATGGTGTATATGTGCCACATTTTCTTTATCCAGTAGCTCTATTTTTAGTTTCTTGAGGAACCTCCAATTGTTCTCCACAGCAGATGTACTTACATTCCCACCAAGAAAGTCCCCTTTTCTCTACATTCTCACTAGCATTTATTAGCCTGTTTTGGTAATATAAACAATTTTAATGTAGCTGAGATGATTTCTGATTGTAGTTTTGATTTGCAATTTTATGACAATTTATATTGAGCACATTTTCATCTTCCTGTTTGCCATTTGTATGTCTTCTTTTAAGAAGTGTCTATTCAAATCTATTGCCAATTTTTAATCAGATTATTAGATTTTTTTCCTATGGAGTTGTTGAGTTTCTTATTTATCCTGGTTATTAATCCCTTGACAGATGGATAGTTTGCAAATACATTTTCCAATTCTGTGGATTGTCTCTTCACTTTGTGGGTTGTTCTCTTTGTGATGCGGAAATTTTCAACCTCATGTGATCCCATTTGGTCATTTTTGCTTTGGTTGCCTGTGCTTGTGGGGATATTACTCAAGAAATTTTTGCCCAGGCCACTGTCCTAAAAAGTTTCCTCAATGCAACACGCTGCTGCTGCTAGGGGCTGGGGAGGAATGGTGTTGATTCAAGACAGTTTTTCCTACTCCTTCAGTGCCTCTTTCCATGATATGAAGTCAAAACCAGGTACTGTGAGTGCTCATCTGATTTTTGGTTCATATGGAGTTTGTTTTCTGTGTAGATAGCTGTTATTAGGTTGGTGTCCTTTAGGGAAGGACAATTGGAAGAGCCTTCTATTCCACCATCTTGAGCTGCCTGCTAGAAGTGGCTTTGAAAACCATTAGGGTCAACTGAGATCAAATGAGAGCTAAGAGGACTAATACATTAATAACTAACATTTACTGCACCTCTACTATGCTGCTATATATGTATCTATTTCATATACCTTGCTCATAATCTATGTGTGTGTATAAAATAGTTGTTGAATGAAGTCAACATTCCTAGTTCTCAGATGAGGACATTTTGGGTTCTGAGTTTTAAACTTATAAAAAGGATTAACTCTCCAGAGGTATCTCAATTATTAAAACCTTTACATTCAACATATAGTGGCTGTTGCAGAGAAGAGAGAATACAATATAATCTATATTTTTAAAAAGTGTTAAAATAATTATACAACGTAGAAACATAAACTTTAGTTACCTGATTCATTTCTGTGCTTTATATTCCCTGATCATTAGAAATAAATGTGATGATTGTACACATGACAGAAAAATGGTCACATTTTACAATTAATACTGTCTTAACTAATTGGTAACAGTGAAACAGTAGAGGAATATTAACTAACTCCACTCTTGGTTAAGGGGTCTTTACCCATTCCTGCTCATAGGCTAATTTTAGGGCATGAGATAAAATTCAAAGACAACAGTCATGTAGTTTTCTAACTAACACTGTGATTAAGCGGGAAGTATGTAAACAACTAGGTTTTTTTTAAGATTTGCAGCAGCATTGTGAGCTGACCATGGACAAAGCAGCTCCCCACCTCCTCAAACTCTTACTAGTACCCAAATGTCTGTGGTTGGGGCTCACCTCTTGATCCTAACCCCTACCTTTTCCTGCTACCCTAAACCTAAGAAGAGCTTGAAATTTGTACTGTCTTAAAACGGCACTTTAGAACACCAGTCGACCATCTTCTTGGTTTGCAGTCTTTCCAAAACAAAGTTGCCTTCCTTGTTCCACCTCATTTCTTAACTTACTGGTGGTGGTGGGGCAAGCAAAATGAGTTTGCGGTGGTTACAAGTTCATTTGAGTAAGGGATAATATGTAAGTCTTTGTGCAACTTTTGTTGAGATGGTGAAAGTTTTTCTTTTTCTTTTTTTTGAGACGGAGTTTCGCTCTTGTTACCCAGGCTGGAGTGCAATGGCACGATCTCGGCTCACTGCAACCTCTACCTCCTGGGTTCAGGCAATTCTCCTGCCTCAGCCTCCTGAGTAGCTGGGATTACAGGCACGCGCCACCATGCCCAGCTAATTTTTTGTATTTTTAGTAGAGACGGGGTTTCACCATGTTGACCAGGATGGTCTCGATCTCTTGACCTCATGATCCACCCGCCTCAGCCTCCCAAAGTGCTGGGATTACAGGCTTGAGCCACCGCGCCCGGCCCGAGATGGTGAAAGTTTTAATCTTCTTCCTAAAGTGATTAAAACTTAAAAAAAATACAAATATCTGGATGCTACAACCTGTTCAAAGAAATTTGATGTATTAAATTTTCTTTTGCATTGTAATTTTTGAATTAAAAATAATGTAATCCAGCATCTAACATAGTTATGTACAAAAGTCATATTTTTGCTTCAATTATTTTTGTTTGGTTTGGAGTTCTGACACTTTGATGAATCATCAGATAATGATTTGTTTAGAAATCAAATATTTAAAACTATGTTTAATAATTAGTTGTAGGGCTTTTGATCTGTATGTGTGTGTTGTTTTTCTGTGTGTGACTAAGCCTTCATTAATGCAAGCCTGAATCCCAACACCAGGTCTACATTGGTTGTGTAGGACTTCTTTTTCTTGGAAGTGGAATAAGCCACCTCTGACCCTACTACCTCCCGGTTCCCAGCCACACCCAAAATCTCAACACAGGTTCTGGGCTGGGGGAGGGGAGAATCACAGTGGCTTGGCCATAGGCAGGGGACAAGATTGGGTTTCAGCAAATCCTCCTGATGGAAGTGGGCTCCTGTCCCTCCAGGTAGTGAATGGGGTGGCTGGACTTGCTGGCCCAGTTTGGGCACAGGGATATTAGTTGAATGAATGGTGAATACTGAGAGGGGACCCTGGTCCTGTAGCTCAGGTGGGCTGCTCTGGCTGTGGGTACCCCAAATGCCACATGCACCCAGTGTGGTCACTCTGGGGTGAAGGGTCCCACAGGAGTGTGTGCAACCTAGTCCCCTGTAGGGAGGGACAGGTCAGGATAGGCCAGGATGGGAGTTCTGGTGACCCCAGGCCCTGATTTGCTATCCCTGGAGTTCTGCAGGCTGAAGCCAGTGGGCACAGGTAGATGCAGCTATAGGGCATGGAGCAAGGTTCTTCAAAGACTCCCGAGCACAGCACTTGAATCCCTGCCTCTGCACAGAAGGAAAGAGAAGCCACGCAAAGGAGAGAAAAGACACTGGGGAAGGCAGAGATAAGAGAATACAAAGAGTATAGATGATGAGGAAGGAGACAGGGGGAGGAAAAGAAGGGGAGGAAAAGAAGCAGGTAAAGGGCGATGAGGATTCCAGGGGCAGACAACAGAAGTGGAAGGTGGCTGGGAGAAGGCAGCGAACTGAGAGGAAGAAGGCAGAGGTCCTCTGGGAGAAGGACGGGAGGGAGAGAAGGGCCAGGCAACAGAGCCTTCAGGCAGAGTTGTAGTTCCCAGATTTGGGTTGCGGCTGGCAAGACATCAGCTCCAATAACTTCTTCGGCTCCAGTAGGAAGTTCTCCTAGCACCTTTTACATGTGGGCTTCGTGTCAGACTCCACAAACTTCTTCAGAGTGAACTTGCTCTTGCAGGTGGAGCAGGAGAAGAGGTTCACACGCATCAGGCCTTGTTGAGGGCCAGCACCATGTCGCCTGTGACCTCATGGCTGTAGCTGTAGCAGATGTTCCCAGAGCTGGCTGTAGTGGATCGCAAAGTAGGCCAGGTCCTTCTTCTCATAGCACCAGAGCCAGGAATGGCTTCTCACACTCAGGGTGAAACGCTCCACATGCCACTACTCCTTGCCCAGTGTATTCACTATGTGGCCCTTGATGGGCTGGTTGCAGTCCCTAAAAATGGAGACAGCATCTTGTCATGGCAGGGCAGGCAGTAACATTCACCCTCAGCTCATGGGCCTCACCGTCAGCTCCTTCCTACAGTGGATGCAGCTGAAGTGGCCTGGGTGGCAGGACTGTTCCTGAACATGAGGGGCTGCTCATGAATGACCAGGTGGCACTGCTGAGGTATCCAGGCACTACTCCAGGCCCTTGGCATTCTCCTGGTGTAGAAAGGCTGGCAGAAATGCCCATAAACCAGGGTTTGTACTATGCATCTTGTAGGGATGCGGCTGGTCAGCAGCCTCATCAATACACGCCAAAGAGACTGTAATGTTCCGAGCTCTCAGCAAGTGAGCCTTTAAATCAATGAAACCACTTATATTGATGTGTTCGTAAAAACAATACAGCCAGTTTCAAGTACATATTAAATTCAAATTTTTTTTAAAAAAAAGGAAAGAAAATCTATTTGACCTATTTCATAACAACCTTCAACTTCTGAAAATAAAGTCACATTCAAGTAGACTTGTAAAACAATTGTAACTTTTACTCAAAATGTATGAGATGTCATCATTAGCCCTTATCTTACACTTGAAAAATGGAGACAATTGTTCAGAATAGGAAGGGAAACAGCTATCAGATTTTAAGCTCAAGTTTCAAGAAAAAATTCAGATAAGGCAAGTGAAAACTCTAGATATTTTTCCATTGTCCAACATCACCAAATATTAATTTCCACATACCTCTTTATTTCATAAAAATATAAATATTTATTAGAAATAGCATGTTTAGTTTTTCTTTCTAAATAACATAATATCTTGCTTTAAAGGAAGATTCCCTAATAGTGCCACCTATTTCATAAACTGTCCTGCAGTTTTGGGCTTCTTTAAAATTCTAATTTATTTTGATTTAAAGAATAAATATCTCATACCCATGGTGAACTATTTTATCACTCCAAAATGCAAACGCTCTGTATTTTACAATGAAGAAATTCATAGCATCTACCACCACATCACTGTACTACGACTGGACTGACTGAAGTATGGGCCTTTGAATACAGATGAAAAAATGAAGACATGCTAAAAAAAAGCTTAGCTACATAATTTTTAACATCAAAACTCACCAAATGTATTCCAATTTGAAAGAAACTCCGGAAAAATGCTTCCCCCAACATGAATGTATTCCAATTTGAAAGAAACTCATGAAAAATGCTTCCCCTAATATGATTAGATAGTATTGTCTGTCAGGAGAATCATCAATTCAGTAGCTGGTCTTTATGTGGAAACAAAAATAGAGAGGACTTTGTCCTTACTCATAAGTACAGGTAGGAGACCACTCCTATACTTAAAAAAAAAAAAAAAAAAAAAAAAAAAAAAAAAACTAGATTAAATGTGAACAGGTATCTCCCAAAGGTATAGTAAACTACCAACTACCCCTGGCTCCATAATGGCCATATATTGTATTCTTCCAGTTAATTCTGACAATTCAGAGAAAAATATTACAACCTTACTTAATAATGAAAAAAACAATTTCTAAAAATCAAATAAAACAACAGGACCCTGTGGTGATGAATTTTGTTCGTACCAAAAGTATAGTCAGAAATTTAAAAAAATAAAAAAATGCTTGCATATAATGACAGTGCAATCAAATCAGCATCCAGGCCAGGTCCTGGGTCCACAACCTCTCCAATGCAGTGTAAGTTTCCTCTTAGCAGCCACCAACAGTGAGCTCAAATGTAGTGAATCTATATCGTGACTGGTTCTCTAACACCATAAATATAAGTAAGAGTGGTTAGTGCTATTATTCACATCTGCTGGCCGAATATTACTCTGGGGAAATAAACACTGGACTTTTTTCTTAACAAGTGGGTTCTCATTGACAAGTTCTGGTCATTAGTGAACTAGAATGAATCTTACTCACTTCCTTGTTTTGTAGGACATTTAACTCTTTGTTTCTTTTAAAATCCCAGTGTATTTTAGGCAGCCACTACAACAAATTCTTCCCCTCTTTTCAATTTACTTCCCTTTCTTTTCCCTAAGGTATACCCTCTGTAAACCTAAAAACATATGGTAATTTAATACACAAGGTTTCTCAAAGTGCAAAATATGTTACAGATAGTTTCTTAGGCTTCATTTAAACACAGCATTTTATACAATACAGTACAGTTGGAGATTTCTGCTCATAAATTATACCACTTAACAGATAACTACTTTAAAAGGGCTGACCACCTAAGTAACCCAATGTCTTCTTACACAAAGTTAATACAATTTATCTTTACAAGCTTTGTTCAGACCAAAATAAAGTTAATCTTACACTTAATCACATATATACATATTTTTAAATGCTCCTTAAATGCCTAAGTATACATAGACAAATTTGCCTATCAATAGGCAAATTCTCATGAATTATCTTACAGTTCGGTCTTGGATTTACACACAAAGATTGCATACATTATTAAAAAAATAATCTGGGGAGCCAGTTCATTTTATTTCTTACGGCAAAATCTGCTCATCCTGTAATTCTTTTGGAAGGGTTCTTGACCTCTGTAAAACTACACTAAGTTCTTCAATTACCCTTGATGGTAACTTATGATCAGAGTCCAAAGTAGCTTTGCTGTTCCTGTCGTCAGCCTTCCTCAGTGTCTTCAGGCCTTTATGGCCTTTCTGTTGTCCAAGTGGGGCTTCAGGCTCTGTGTCCTCCAGGCAGTTGAAACTCCGATGTTTTCGGGTTCGACTTCGAAGTTTATCATCCTTGTGCTCCAGGCAGTGGGCCACGATGGAAGCTCTCTCCTTTAAGCTCGAGTCCACGGCCTCTTTATCACGCTTTTCACTGAGCCGCAGCCTTTCAAGTTCTGCTCTTGCACTCTAAAAATAAAATAAAATGTCTCACAGGGAAGCAAGATTTGGCAGAATTTAGGTTTAGAAAGTACAATCCAAATAAAAGTTGATGCTTCCTATAAAAGAGCTCATTTCTATGACTTAGGTCCTAACTTGACTTAGATACAAGTGGCATGTCCGAATTTATATACTAATCTTAGAGCTAACAAAATCAACTACAGACAGTCCCTGGCTTACAATGCTTCGAGACGATTTTTTGACTTTACAATGGTGCAAAATAAATACGCACTAAATAGAAACCATACTTCAAATTATGAAGTTTGATCTTTTCCCTGGTTAGAGATATACAGTAGACACTCACTTGTGATGCTGGCCAGTGGCAGCGAGCTGCACCTGCCAGTCAGGCATGCACTCATGAGGGTGAATAACTGATATGGCATGCTGTGCTGCCAGATGCTTCTGCTCAGCTGGAGGCTAATGTAAGTATTCTGAGCACTTTTAAGGAAGGCTGGCTAAACTATGACATTTCATAGGTGAGGTGTTTTTAGCACATTTTTGATTTTAGGTATTTTCACCTTATGGTGGGTTTACTGATATGTAACCCCATCATAAGTTGAGGAACTTCTGTGAAATGCAATCCATAGAAATTCATTTTAACATGTATTCAACATACCACCTCAAAGATGTCTTTCAGGTTATTCAAATTGAATCTCACTTCAAACTTGCCTTTTCTAACTCACTCCTGCTTAGATGTATCGAGAAAGGTTTTTGTTTTTTCCTTTTAATTAGTTCACTTTAGTGGGAACATTGTACACACATAGGAAATGATCAATAAATATTTTTTGATTGACTAAATGAAGAAAAGTTTAAACAGTTTCAAGTATACAACACTGTTCTATTTTACTTAATTCCAGTAGATCCAAATATAAAATTATAGCAGAAATTTCAAGTGGAATAAAAATATTTTCATGAATATAATATACAAATAATTTTGAAATTTGGAATTTTCGCATAAGATTATGATTACACATCTTAAGCTAAATATATTTCTCCTACTCTGTCATTTATAGGAAGAAATATTTAATATCTAGTTTAATTCCAAAGTTTCATTAGAATATATTAAAATACTAAGAAAATGAATAGCGGTGGTTGAACAACAATGTAAATACAACCAATGCTACTGAACTGTATTTTTAAATAACATGGAAAATTTCATGATATATGTATTTTATCACAAACGAAGTAAAAAAAGCAAGACAGGGTTTATAAACAAACATTAATCTTGTTAAAAAGTTTCACTTGGCATTTATTACTTGGGAAAAATTAAGGCTAAATAAAGAGTAGTTTTACATATATCGGAGTAACAGTTCTCACTATCTTTCAACCATCAGCATAAAGACTTCGGGCTCTCTTAGATACAGAATTTAGGGGCCAAGTAATAACAGACATAATACTGAAATTTCAAGTACAGTACTGATACGGATTGGATCTGTATCCCCACCCAAATCTCATGTTCAAATGTAATCCAGTGTTGGAAGTGGGGCCTGGTAGGAGGTGACTGAATCATGGGGGTGGATTTCATGAGTGGTTTAGTACCAACCCCTCTGTGCTGTTCTCCTGAGTTATCTTGAGATCTGATTGTTTAAAAGTGTATAGTACCTTTCCTCTCTCTCTCTTGCTTCTGCTCCACCCGTGTAAGATGTTCCTGCTTCCCTTTGCCTTCTGCTATGATTCTAAGTTTCCTAAGGCTTCCCCAGAAGCCATGCAGATGCCACCACGCTTCCTGTGGAACCATGGGCTAAATAAACATCTTTTCTCTATAAATTACCCAATCTCAGACATTTCTTTATAGCAATGAGAGAACAGACTAATGTAACTATAACATTAACCTAAATAATATAACCTTAAATGAAGGTGGGGAGATGTAATAAATGTGAACTGTGAAGAGTTAGGGGATGGGAGAGTGAGGAAAAACTTTGATTGAAAAATAAATATAGATTGCCTTGAATGTTGCACAGAAAGCAAGCCAATTGCATAGATAATGGGGAAAGAAGGTTATAGTTTATATACTGTACCATCCTTAAGAGATTAGGCATTAATAATTTGAAAAGAGAGAAAGATAAGGTCTGAAAGTGGAAAAGAGATGGCTTGCTACAGGCAATGCCAGTTTATGTCACAGGGTGCTTAGGGAAAACCAGTTGTTTGAATGGAAATAACAATCTAAAACAATCGGTCTCTCCCAGTGGCAGAGAAAGCAGTTTTTACTTATCATAGCTAGAGAAAGGTATAATGAATGGGTTCTCAAAGCAAATCACTCACATGGGTTTAGCCTGTGCCTTCATATTTTCCATTAAATCCAAAGAGGCAAGCCAGTGGTTATGGAGGTCTCAGGACACCAAAAAGTAATATGACCAATATTAGGAGAGTTTCTAGTATACTCTCATACTAGAAACTCTCTTAATTGGCTTTCATTACCAAACTCACTGTATTACTTGATAATCTTCATGTTATAAAATATAAAATTATATCAATAAATTTAATCATCACTACACTTTTAATGCTTTAAACTTTGTATTATTCATAGTTTAAATTGTCTATATCTTAAGACGTAGAAATAGAAACTCAAAGAAAACAATTTGCCCAAGGTCGCATAAGTGAGAGCTTGCAACGGGACCCCAGGTTGGCATTTCTGAAACCAATGTTCTTCTTCCTACCACATCAAACTGTGCTCAGGATATTAACAGCAAAGAGAGGGGTTTATAGGTGAGATTCTATGCCACTATTTTCTGCTTCACGGAATCATCGTTCTTTGCTCATTATTTTTGTTTTACAGCTATTGCTCTTAAAATAGCAATTTTGAAAAAAGCTAATGAATTATTCCATATCATCTTCCAAGTTCCTTAATATTTTGTTTCAATATATGTTAACTATATGCTAGTCTTTATTCTAATAAATTCTCACGTATAATGTCATTTAATCATCACAACAGCACTATAATAAGGTTGGGGCTTTTATTAAACCCACCTGTATACTTACAGATAAAGCAGCTTAGAACAATGGAGTTAAAGTAAGATATCCATGATTTTATAGGGACTCAGTAGGAGGACCACAGGCAGTATCTAGTATCTAGTTTGTGCATTCTTAAGCATTCTGTTTGTCTCTTTATATGTGAGTTCCTCTAATTCTATAGCAAATATTTTAATGGTTTATATGAATTTATTTAAATTTATTTTATTACCTTATCAAGTAACTTTCATTGTTTTTCCAACATTAGAGCATTTTAAAAATGTCTTTGCCAAATTTATCAAATCACCAAACTACCTTATATTTACTAATCCTACAAAAGAGCTTGTTTTATTTTAAAGACTCATATAAATTTTCCAGCAATTGATAATGCATGTAATTAACAGTTTGTGACACTTTCTTCATAGCTTCAGTTCATCAATTTTCCTATCTTAAATATGTTAAAAAATTGTCTCTGAAATTGTGGATTTAGGATAAGGCTAAGAAACTATTATACAGTCAATCATTATCTATAGTGGATACTGGTTATGTATTTTGATCCTAATAATTTATTTTGCTTTGCTCAATAATTGATCCGAAGGCAATGTCAAAAGAAGCTGGAGTTCTGTAGAGCATATCTCTCCCCTATGTTAGTTTCATCTGTTCAGCCTGCGTCCCCTGTCCTGGTTCCTGGGAAATGTAACTCTTAGAATTTTTAAGATTCTTGATTAGATAAGGAACTCTGCAGTGCAGTTTATTACTGAGAAAAACTGACGGTACAGAATGGAAGAAATGACAAGGTCATGATTTCTTGGAGACTTATTCTTTACTTTGATTATATCAGGGCAGAATAACTAGGCTTGAAAAGCAAAAAATTCAAACAGCTTAATCCCAAAACAACACCTTCTAAATGCTTTTCTTTTGCTTTCAGGGACTCAATTAAGACACTGAAATACGTGTTGGTCCCAAAGTGGCTAACGAGTTTTGAGAGTAAACAGCCTATGTTCTTTGCTGAAGAGGCCAAATTTCACATCAAGATCAATGCTGTTTATGTTCTCCCACACCTCAAGGTGAGAAGGGAAACAAACAGTAGCTTTCCTGAAAGATGCCAAATCTTCTTTCTTGATTCTCAGGGGTCATCTTGCAGGTCTAAATTAACTGAGACACCCTATCAGTTCCCAAAGCACTGGAATGTGATTATATTACTAGAAAGTTTAGTTACCATGGCTCCAGACATAGTCTACCATGGGTTTACTCTGAGGGTGTTGTAAGTAAGTTTGTAAGATGAATTTGAGATTGTGATTTTACCACCAGAATTTCTATAGGCGTATTTTTAAAACTGGCTACTTTAGAGGTAAGACAATAAGTAGTATTGTGCGTATGTGATTGGGTGGTCAATGACATTAAAATAAAAGGTATAGAGTTATTCATACTGTTTTCTTGCTGTATGTGATTATTACTATGCTTTTCAAAGTGATTATTGTTGTGCTTTTGAAGTGAATGAATTAATGACCTAATCGCATTATGACATAGGAAAATACATTCTATAATTGAATATAAAACAAACAAAATCTCAACCTACCTCGATATTTCTCCGGGCCAGGGTTGCATTTGTCTCATGCTGTATAGGAATCAGAGGCAAACCTCCAATTTTGGGATTTTTGGTTATTGAACGTTTTCGTTCCTTTCCAGCTGGTGGCCATATATCATTTTCGTGCTGTGGAAACACAATTTCTTGTTGTTGCTGTGTGATTTTATTATGTGGTGTACTATGTTATACAGTCGCTTCGTTTCTTTTCCATATATCCACATCAAGTGATCTGATTTCCATGAGAATGCCATTTGTGATTATGATGTTGACTCTGGTGGCAGCATCGCTCCAGGACATGAAACTCTTAACTGAACTGAGCTTTGAGGTCTCAACTCAATTTCTAAGTTTCAAATACATGCCTTCTGTACTACTTATCAAACCAATAGGGGAAAGATATTTGAGGAAACTGGCAAATCTCTTTGTGGAAGAAAAATAGTACACTTGTCTACATTTCTAGGCACTGTAATCTAAGTAACTATATACATTTATTCTCTCTCCACACCAAATATAATTTTAGTGTAAAATAATTTCATCTTATATATTCCAAATCAACCTATGGCATGATTATCAGAAAAATTAGCCTAACTTCATGACCTCTTGAAAAATGTTACTATTTTATCTAACTGAATTCCAAAGGAATGTAATCTTTTTACTCAGACATTTAAACATTTATACTGAAAATCACTGTACAACAGAGACTGTGGCACATTTGTTGTCAAATCATTAACTATATATTCTTGCCCTCTAAACAATTATACATATGACTGGAGAAAGGTTAATCTGGAATGGGGATAAATGTTCACAGGTAAAAATATAAGTTCCAGAGTGATTAATCTTTGAGATGTACATAGAAAAAAATCTTTAAAGAATTTTGTACTCCCCAGAGTAGATTAACTTTCCAGAATTTGGAAAAACTATGTTGATTTTCAAACAATAATCTATGAAGGAAACACAAAATACCAAGTATAAAATGAAAATATTGTAATGAAATGAAAACCATTTGGTAACTATCTAGCTAAATGCCTACTCTTTACTTCCCTCAATTCTTAAGCAACAGATTCTTGTTCTTATGTTGCAGTTCTCAATGTGTTGCTTTATGGCAAAGAACTCATTTAAACAGATATTTACTGTCTATAATATAATATGTAAAATATAATAATATTAACAGTGAATTTATACTATATAAGAACAGCTAATTTATACTAAAGGGCAAACTGCCAAGTTGTATGTTTATTAATGTATATATATTATAATTTTCATTTATTCCTCAATGATCTTACAGTGCAGATCCTTTTATTATTAGACTTAGTGTATGTTCATCATATCTACCCTTGAATGTTAGTGAAGCATTTACCTTAGTTCAGCAAATCTATAATGATGGATAATATAATATTTCAATCTGAAAGTTATAGTTTCATATTATTATTTTTATGACATGGTACCAAACATGGTAAAAAAAAAAAAAAAGGAGATATTATATCATTGCGATGTTCCCAACACATAAACCTGGGAGAAAACTGACTGAGAAGGAATTAGGCAATTTTGTGAATTACACTTACACTTTCAAATCACTTACGTGTAGTGCATATGCTAAAATATATTTTGAACTATCTAAGAGCAAATGTAGTTCCCAAATTCATATTTCTCTTTTCTGAAGTAATATACAACTGTGAATATCAGCTAACTCTGTTTGGATTGAACTAAGAGGTATTTTTTCCACTTTAGATTCAAGTGATGTGTTCTGATTTAACACTTACAGTTATTTGTAAATGATTTCAAAAATCATACAGTGTGGATCAAATAGGTGAGAATCAAACTTTCATTTTCCAAAGGCCACACCCAAACATCTCCATGTCTGTGTTCCACATTTTTTTTTTGAGGGATTCTTTTGTTTTCTTTTATTATTATTATACTTTAAGTTTTGAGATACATGTGCAGAAAGTGCAGGTTTGTTACATAGGTATACAAGTGCCATGGTGGTTTGCTGCACCCATTAACCCATCATTTACATTAGGTATTTCTCCTAAAGCTATCCCTTCCCTAGCCCCTCCACTCCCCTGACAGGCCCCAGTGTGTGATGTTCCCCTTCCTATGTACATGTGTTCTCATTGTTCAACTCCCACTTATGAGTGAGAACATGCCATGTTTGGCTTTCTGTTCTTGTGCTAGTTTGCTGAGAATGATGGTTCCAGCTTTATCCACATCTCTGCAAAGGACATGAACTCATCCTTTTTTATGACTGCATTGTATTCCATGGTGTATACATGTGCCATATTTTCTTTATCCAGTCTATCATTGATGGGCATCTGAACTAGTTCGAAGTCTTTGCTATTGTGAACCCTGCTTCAATAAACATACATGTGCATGTGTCTTTATGGTAGAATGAGGTATAATCCTTTGGGTATATACCCAGCAATGGGATTGCTGGATCAAATGGTATTTCTGGTTCTAGATCCTTGAGGAATCGCCACAGTGTCTTCCACAATGGTTGAACTAATTTACACTCACATCAACAGTGTAAAAGCATTCCTATTTCACCCTGTTGTGCAATGGCACTCTTTTGGCTCACTGCAAATTCCACCTCCCGGGTTCAAACAATTCTGCACATCCTCCTCAATAGCTGGGATTACAGGTGCCCACCACCACACCCAGCTAATTTTTGTATTTTTAGTAGAGACAAGGTTTCACCATGTTGACAAGGCTGGTCTCGAATTCCTGACCTCATGATTTGCCCACTTGGGCCTCCCAAAGCGCTGGGATTATAGGCGTGAGCCACCACGCCTGGCCTCTGTCTTCCACTTTCTAACTTTTGCCTACCTTTCCAGCTAACTATATTTGGTTTCATTCACTTTATTCTTTTCACTCCTTGAGACCTCTAACCTACCACCATTCTTCTCACTACATTTTTTTACCACTTCCCCCATTGCCTGGCTTAGATTTCATGGTCAATCAGTAAACTCAGCTCCTTGTAAATATCTTCAAGTCCAAATTTTATCTGATTACTTATTTTCTTCCTTCTTCTTCCTCTATCATACTTGCCTGACAAAGCCCCAAACCTAATTAAACACAATTCAGCTTATTTCATGAGTACCTGCCAGTTGATGAAGGACAAAAATAAATTACTGTGTAAACCCATCACACTTTAAATTTAGCCTTAAATTTTAAGAGGGAATCCAGCACTGCTTTGAAGTTCTACCGAGGGACAACTGGCTTCCTCACTCTCTCAAGATTACTTCTCCCCTTTGTCTCTGCCCTTACACTTCTAAAATCCCTGCCTGCCTCACATGTGGTGAACTCACTGATTCAATCCAACAATTATTACTAATCACTTAAGAAAATTCTTCTCCCACCATGAAATGTACCAATCTCCTTGCATCTATAGTCACATAAACGAGTTTTATTTCTTGCAATCAGTATTTTCTGATTGCAAATAACTTTTCTCCAGTCACATCTATAATCTGTCAGTATGCCAAAAATTGAGGTGATCAGTAATTTGAGAAGAAATGTGCCACACTCTATGTTGTACAATGATTTTTAATAATGAACTTAATAATGAATTTTTAAACATGCACTTGATCATATCATTTCATGTCTGTTCAGTGCCTCTGCTGGTTTAATAACGTCTCTCTTCTTCTCTCCATTTCTTCCTCCTCCTCTATTTCTTCCTCCAATTACTGGATTGTCTTCATATAATGTATGCAAGTACACACTCACCCACCTTACAGATGAATCAAAACCCCCAAACCTACCTTGACTTCTATCTAGTCACAAGCTCATTTATATAAGCAAATTACTTGACAGAATTTTCTGTAGCCATCACCTGGTTTTTCTCCTTTCTTACTCCTTATCATTGCTTTTGCTGTTTCTTTTTCTTTTGTCTGTTTTAAATTTTGAAACGTCCAAGCACTTATTCCTCTGCTCTCTCTCTCTCTCCCCCTCCCTCCTCCATGCTTTCCTCTTCACTTCAAACCTTCTCCCCAAGGCATCTCATCTAATCCTATAGCTTTGAATATAATCTAAGTGCTGACTTCCCCAAACTTTACATTTTAGCCCCAAACCTGTGCCTGAGTTTTTGATCCACACATCCAACCTACTGCCCAGCATACATATCTGTGTATCTAATAGGTGTCTCAAAGTTTATGTGGCCAAAACAGAACTCTTTATTTCCTTGTAAATCTCTGAGGATCGCACTTAAATCTGACAGTTGCCAAAAAGCTAGAAGTTTTCTTGATTTCTACTCTTCCTCTCAAACTGCTACAGCCAATTGATAAAGGAGTTAAGAAGGAATTACTTAGCAGATAGCGAAGGAATGGGAGTCCTTGTAAGGCTTTTCTTTTTAATGAAAAGCAGACCCAAATCATTTTCTAACAAAGAGTAGCCTGCAAGCTGGGAGCTTGCTTGGGTGAATGCCAACAGGAACTAAGGACTAGACATTTTCAAGATGGTGGCTCCATCTTCCCTTCTCTGTCAGCCACATGTATTGTAAGGAACAGACAAAATGGTGCCAATCAACTGGAAAGCCAATTTGCATAAAAAGATTAGGGTGGGGATGGGGGTGACCAGCCTTCCCCACATACTATGTAAACGCCATACGTGATTGAACCAATCTGTGAGCCCTACGTAAATCAGAAACCACTTCCTCAAACTGGACTATAAAACTGTGCATTCCCTGCCAGCTGGTCCTTTCTGCTTGGAGACTCCTTCCTGTATGGAGGAAGCTGTTTCTCTCTCTCTTCTCTTCTATCTATTACACATCCTGCTCCTAAACTCCTCATGTGTGTCCATGTCCTAAATTGTCCTGGTGTGTGACAATGAACCCCAGGGTATATACCCCAGACAACACTGTCACTTTATAATAATTCCAAAAGCCTTACTGGCTCTACCTTCAAAACATTCCTGAACCTGAATTTGTCTTACCACATTCATTGTTACCATCCTAGTCTGAGCTGACATCTTCTTTCCTGTAGCTGTTCATCCTGCTTGCATCTTTGACCCTCTACACTGCAGCCTCAACAAAGTGAACAAAATTATTTTTTCATTTAAAATTAGTCAAGATTATATCCTCCCCTTGTTTCAAACTATTAAGCAGAAACTACATCTCTTATATCTTCCCTTCATGATATTTATAGAATACAGCAAAACAGTGATGACATCTCGGGACCTAGTTCTGCTGTTCCCAACCCTGAATGATCCTTCCTGGAAGCCTGGATGATTCTCTTCTCATTTTAGATTGGTCTCAGCTCACCTGCCACCTACTCAGAAAGCCATTCCCTGAGAACCTCGTTCAATTAGAGCCTTCCTTATGTCAATCACACTCTCTCCTTACCTGACATATTTTATTGATTCTCTTTTTTTTTAATCACACTGATATCCATTTGAAATTTTATCTGATTACTGATTTCCTTACCCTATTCCCTATTTTAGAAATACTAACTGAACATGTACTTAACATTCAAGTCAAATACAATGAATAGAGTCCTCATGGAGTTTACATTTTAGTAAGAGAGGCAGACATGAAATAGCTAATAACACTTTTTGTTTTAAGTTAGTGTCACAGTGGAGAAGTACAGGATGCTAAGGTGATAGCCTGAAGGTCTCATTTGCCTTAAGTCAGGAAAAGTTTCTCTAATTAATAGAATACTGAAGCTAAAGTCTAGAGGAGTTTTGAGGCAGGGGTGTAGGAAGGGATGGAGATTACAGAAGTACGCTGAATACCAAAAAGAGCTCATTATAAGGGGTGTTTACTGTTAATTCTCATATGTGTTTGTGTGTATGTCTACACTTTAAAAATACACTAATATTTGCTATTTTGCTGTTTCCCTACAGAGATGAACCATAAATCCTTAAATCCAAGAAGGCTTCTGTGTTTATCTTAAGGGAGGACCTAAATAATTCCAAGAAGTAAAATGACAGAGGAAAGATAATTAGGCTAAATCTTTGAAACCGAGGACAAGGATTAAAACATGAGACAGCGAGAAATAACCCGGTCATGAGAGTAGGCTTTGCTTCCTGTATTCATTCCTTAACTTTCAACTTCAGTCTACTGACTCCAATTATAAAAACAAAAATATCAATTTAGTTGTCCCACAAATGACACTGTAACAGCTTTACACTCTATAGTCCCATCTTTACTAAGAGAATTCAAATCCAGTTTTTTGTTTTTCCTAAAGTAGAACTCGAGTATCTGTGGTCTGGTGCAGTGGCTCATTCCTGTAATCCTAGCACTCTGAAAGGCCAAGGCAGGCAGATCACCTGAGGTCAGGAGTAGTTCAAGACCAGACTGGCCAACATGGCAAAACCCCATCTCTACTAAAAATACAAAAATTAGCCAGGTGTGGTGGTGCATGCCTGTATTCCCAGATACTTAGGAGGCTGAAGCAGAAGAATCACTTGAACCCAGAGAGGCAGAGATTGCAGTGAGCTGAGATCGTGCCACTGTACTCCAGTCTGGGCAACAGAGCGAGACTGTCTCAAAAACAAAAACAAAAAAAAACCTGAGTATGTGGATTTTAACAAGTTACAAAAAAAGAAGAAGAAGGAGAAGAAGAAAAGCCTCTAAAAAGTTAGCAGCCAGTCTCTTCTGCACATGTTTTTCCAGGTAGTAATGGCAGAGACAGGCTGAGAAGAGCTGTGTTTATTACCCACTGGTAAGGTTAATAAATTAAATGAACAGAGCAAACTATTTTCAGAATGAATAAGAACTAGATTTTGGACTGAGCTAACTTCTCCTTGTAAGGGAAACAGGAAAATACCTCCTCAGTAATAAAGAATGGCAACTTAATCGTTACCAATGAAATTCAATGCTCCACAAGAAGCATTGTTGGGAATTTAGCTAGACAAGGTTGGGAAGCAAACCAGTCCAATTAATGGGACTATTTAACCATCGTTCCTCAAAAGGGTAAGTTCTGCTCTAGGGAGGAAAACAAATGCAGAACTGAGTATAAGGATTGGCCTCAGACACCCCTGGGTTTAAACTACTAATTAAATATATGGTCCTGAGCAAACAACAAAATCTTTGTTTTATAAAGTCAAACAACATCTTGTATGGTCTGCTGTAAGGAATACATGAGTTTCTCTTATGAAGTATCCAGCACACAACAGTTATTAAAGAAAAGTAGGTTCCTGTCCTTGTTTCTGGAAAGGCAGGGGTGGAGAGAGTGGGAGAAGAAGAAGGGAAATAGAACACTTTTCTAAATGAAGGTCTATGTGGGACTCTGGTAGGATGACAGCTTAGAAAAATCCCTCTTTCTCACAGGACCATTTTGAAGCAACACACCTCACCTAAGCCAAGGAGGCTGTGGGGCTGGCAGAAAAGAAGCTTTAATGGAATAAACTCTCTTTCAAAAGGTAATGAATACATTTGAACTTTAATACACTATTTTGAAAACTAAGAATGAGAGAATCAAAGTTTATGCTAATCCTATATACATTTCAAACGCTTATTAAAAATTCTTTAAAAATCACCATCACACTAACATTTCCTGTAAACTAGGTTATTATACTTTATTGGATAATTCAAACAAATATCATACCTGGGCAACAAAGATACTGGTCATCCACTCCATCTGAGTTTGTGAACTATCACAACACAGGTGCCTGCAAAACAAGGTTTATAAACTATGTCATTCAAAAAGACAATTGACTATTCTCTACTGTATCTGCTTGGTGATTTGGTGATCAAAAATCTCTTTGGGTTTCCCTGATTAATAACATAATGCAATTGCAAAAGTGGAACATTCCAGTACAAGTTGTTTTGGTCTTTTGCTACATATACAATGCAAAGTTAGAATGTAAATATGTGGGTTTAAACAAAATACAGCTGAAGGCTTTGGTAAATGCTGCAAAGTGATCAACAATATTTTTGGAAAGGCAGAAAGGTCAGTTTCATTTTGCCTTTTCAAGTACATGATGGTAAAACACTGTTTTCCACAGAAAATCCGAGCCTGAGAAGAAAAATATGTGCACATTCTCTTAAGAGCAGATGTTGCTTTTAAAAAGGCTGAGACACAGTCTCCACCATTGTAATTATAAACAATAATACCCACGGATTTATAAAAAATAAAACTACATGAAAAACCACTGCATATCCAACAACAGTGATTCAGTAACCTTTTATTTAAAGCCTAAATAAAACAGAGGCCTTGTCCTCAAGGCTCCTGTAGTCTATTAGGGGACCTAAGCACATAGACAAATAAATTACAACACAGTGAGAAAAAGCAAAACTAAAACTGAGCACAAACATAGAAACCACAGACTTGGAGATGAAGAGAGGGTTGTTTCTTATAAGAGGAAATTTTTATAATTGATATTGGAAAGACCTAATGGGCATTTCAAAGTAATTGTATTTTTTACATTCCTGTATTATCAAAATAATTTACCTGAAAAGTGTTGAAAATGAAATTTCTTAAAAAATGTGTTTTCTTCATTAGAACCTCATGAAAATATTGTCCTTCCCTATTACCATGTCCAAGAAAACCATTCCTACCACAAATCATTTTAATTACATACCCTTGTTTATAAAATTACTGTAAGTGCAAACAATAAATAAATAATGATCAGAGGTAAGAGCTATTAGAGAAGGCTTTGGGGCATTTGAACTATGGTTTCAAAGAACAGTGACAGTTGAGTTGCTTGGATCAACAAAGAGATACTGAAAGTAATGAGAGGAAGGAGAAGCAAAAAGTATGAACGAAAGCTCAGTAGAGGGGCTATATACATCACACATGCAGATCTGAAACAGCAAGGAATGCGTGGTGAATAAAGACAGATGCCTGTTTTGTCCTTAAATGAGAAAGGAAAAGCTGTGGGAGATAAAGTTGATGGAGTCATATTCAGCCTTGCATGCCATGCAACAATTCTGTGCTTGATCCGATAGGTGAAAGAGTTCACAGAAGTTTAAAAGCAGGAGAGAAACATGGTACAGTGTAGAAAACACTCCTCATTGGAGAGGTGGAGAATTTCGCCAGAACAAAAGCAAAGCATAGGCATGAAGAGCACTTAGTACTCCTGGAATAATCCAGGCAGATCAGTGAAGGCCTGGCCCTGAGAATAGAGAGGTGTAGGTGGATGAGGGGCACAGTGAAGAGGCAGATCTCATATGGCTCGGTGACTGATTAGACACAGGAAACAGTATACTCTCTAGAAATATTGGTGGTTACTGGTAACAGTATAAAACAAAAAGTACATATATAGAAAGAACAGGTTTGAGAGCAGGATATATGTCTTTTTAAAATCTGATTTTAGCTAGCTCTTAATCTTTTTAAAATTATCACCTACTTATCTCATAAAAAAGCTGAATTCCATACTCATAATAACTATGGAAGAAATTAGAGGTAGTCTCTCTTCAGAGTCATTGCCAAATAGGATACATGAGACTTGAACCCTGATAAAAATCTGTTTTCCTCTTCTTTTTTTTTTTTTTTGAGATGGAGTTTTGCTTGTTACCCAGACTGGAGTGCAATGGCGCCATCTCAGCTCACCGCAACATCCGCCTCCTGGGTTCAAGCAATTCTCCTGCCTCAGCCTCCCGAGTAGCTGGAACTACAGGCACGCGCCACCATGCCCAGCTAATTTTTGTATTTTTAGTAGAGACGGGGTTTCACCATGTTGAGCAGGATGGTCTCGATCTCTTTACCTCGTGATCCATCCACCTCAGCCTCCCAAAGTGCTGGGATTATAGGTGTCAGCCACCGCGCCTGGCCTCTGTTTTCCTCTTCTTAGACTCAAAGTCTTTATAAACAACCCTAATTTCTCTTAGTGAAACACTTTCCGTCTGCAGTTCTATCTGAAATTCTGAAGTTATTCTTTTCCTGAAGTTGTCACCAATATATATTACTTCCAAAAGTTGTCAGCTGTTAACTTACCAGTGATGTTTTTCTGAATATGCGGTCAATCCCCAACTGCATCACATAGAAAAAAACACACACAGGCACATAAATTTAAAATGATACATTTTACAAGGCAGAAAACAGGATTAGATGTTAAGGAGATGAGCTTTAATGGTGGGAATGCATAGATTTCCACAAGTGATAATTCAATGTGTTTGACTTAGCTAGAGGTGAATGCTAAATGCTAAGGGATCTAGCTACACCTTTATATATAGGGAAGGAGGCTTGTAATGTTATGGAGCAGAGAAGAGCTGTGTCTGAGAAGATATTCTTAACTGAATAAGGCCAACTGAATAAGGCCAAATATCTACGAAAATGACTGAAGTAAGATGATACATAGAGAGTACTGATACCGGGGGAATTAAAGAACACGCCTATTAAAACACAGGTATATGTGCTAGGCTTTGAAACTGAGTATGAAGGCAAAAGTAAAGAAATTACCAGCAACAAAATTTCAGAAGCAAGCACATATAGTTCATTAAAATGATGTTCATGATACTAAGTATTAGTGCAAACATTTATTAGCTAATCGAAGTAATCTCATAAGAAATTGTGGTATAAACCAACTCTGGGGTCTGTGAAGTGTTAAAGAGGCACACGATCTGTAGGAGGCATCCACCTCCTCTCTACCACTCATATGCTATGTGTTTCCAGTACCAAAGTCAGCATAGTAAAAAGGGAAAATTACAGAACCAGAACCAAAACACTGTAGAAGCCAAGCATCAGGAAGCTGGAGGGCAGCATTTGCTTTCCTGTGTACAGACTTGTCTGAGACACCCTCAGATTGTCATGTGACAGCTCAAGGAATGAGATACAGAGGAAGCCATGAACTTCCCAGTAGACAGGACCTCCCTTGATTTCTTGCTTCACATAGAGAGATTGCAATGACCAAGGAGCTCAGTCTCAGTTTCAGTGGGAACATCATCCCTCCTTATCTACTCACACGAGTTCCTTGATCTGCCATAAGAACCTCGTGACAGGGAAACAACTTAAAAAATTTGCCTAAAACTTACTCTATAAAAAGTTAGACTAATGCCACTGATCCCTAAATCCTTAAACAGACATATTTTCCCATAATTTTTTTTTCTTTCAGCACTTCCCTTTCAAACTTTACCTTGTTGGAGGCTTCATTTTCTTTTTCACTCCACGGTAAAACTTCACTGAACTCAGAGAAAACATTTTTTCATGTTTACTACTCTGTAAGGAAAACAAAGTAATTCGTAATTAAATGGATTTACACATTTCCTTACATTTTCCTTGAGCATTAATGATTGGGTTTAGAATTGTTTAGTTTATCAATGTTTCATAAAACAAACATTTCAGGAGTTTAGTAAATGAAGAGTCTTTCAATTTACAATACAATCAAATACATATTAGTAGATAACTTCGGATATATTAATGTTATACATGTGTACACAGGTATATACAAACCCACACATGGCTCTATAATTACTGATTCAAAAACACTTGTGGTCAGATGATGTGCATCATGTCATGGGTAATACTCAGTGTCAACTTGACTGGATTGCAGGATGGCAAGTACGGTTCCTGGGTGCGTCTGTGAGGGTATTGCCAAAGGAAACTGCCAGTCGAGTCAGTGGACTGGGAGAGGCAGACCCATCCTCAATCTGGGTGGGCACTATCTAATCAGCTGCTAGTGTGCTTAGAATGAAGCAGGCAGGAGAAGATGAAAAAGCAGACGTGCTAAGTCTTCTGGCCTTCACCTTTTTCTGTGCTGAATGCTTCCTGCCCTTGAACATCGGACTCCCAGTTCTTCAGCTTTTGGACTCTTGGACTTACACCAGCAGCTTGCCAGGGCTCTCAGCCTTCAGTCACAGACTGAAGGCTGCACTGTTGGCTTCCTTACTTTTGAGGTTTTGGGACTAAGGCTGAGCCACTACTGGCTTCCTTGCTCCTCAGCTTGCAGACGGCCTATTGTGGGACTTCACCTAGTGACTGTAGGAGTCCATACTCCTTAAATTCCCCTTCACATATACATCTATCCTATTAGTTCTGTCCCTCTAGAGGACCCTAATACATATCAGAAGTGCTTTCTCATATTTTAAAAAATATGCTATATGTTTGTAACTCCACATCACCAGTGTTGACTGGGCAGTACCCTGTATTCAAAAATATTCATATTTTCAAGATAAAGGATATATATATCTTCATGTTGTTTTGGGTTAGATTTTGCCACCAAATGAGTTGTGATTTTCTGTACTTTTTGGATTTCGGAATTATGGAAAACAGACTTGTGAATATATATGAACATATATTGAGCAATCTCAAATATCCAAATTAATAAAAATTATCCTAATAATTAAAATAGACTATTAAAAATTTACAGTTGGCCCTAGATCAATTCTTCACACCACTCCCAATATTCAGAAAGCAGTCACATTGGAAAAGAGAGGAACATAGGCTCATAAAATTAAAAATTAGTTTCATAGAGCAAATAGGTTAGGAGGATGTAAAAGAAATAGAGGGAAAAGTAACCAGGAAGATGATCAGAAATAATGCTGTGGTGACCAAAGGCCTGGAATTTACATGATGAATTTATTCCTAACCTCTATTATCACTAACTTCACTATTACTATCATTGTAGATAATGTTTTAAAAAACATATTTTGAATTTTTTCCCCTATGGCTAGATTTCTAGAAATGTAACCACTGAGTCACAGGCTAGGAATATGATTAAGAAAAAAATCTTGGCTAAACTGATAGGGTACATTTACTTACCCTACCAAAAACACTAAGGTAAAACAAATGTTAAGTGTGTATTTATGTATTTGCTAGCCATTGGCAGTTTTGATGTGGTAAACAGTTTATCCATGCCTTTGTTTGTACTAGTTCTTTATGTATTTAATATGAAATTGCCTTGTCTTTTTAAATAAAATATTCTGTCCAAACTTCTCTTTGCCTTAACCTAGCTCATTGTTTACCTTCTTTTTAATAAGTCAAACATATTGGTCTTTTGAGAGTACTTTCTTAACATTTGCTTAAGTTTAAAGTGTTCCCATGTAGCTGATAAATATTCAGTTTTATGATCTTGTAGCTTTAAGGGTCGGTATTTTTCAGGATTTAAATCTTTTGTCAATCTGGAATATGTTTTTTAATATACAGTATAAATGATAATTTAGATAAAATATTTTTGTTGTTGACGATTATTCTACCCCAATTTATTGAACAAACATTCCTTCAGACATGTACTTTTTTGTGGCATATTTATGAAAAATTAAATCCTAACATATGATATTTTACCTAAATTTATGGTACCATTGTTCGTTGTTCACTTTTATACAAGGATTATAATATTTAAGGTATTTTAGTTTCACTGTATACCTTAATAGTTGGATGGGAAAATAATTCAAAACTATTTTACTTCTTATCTCCCAAAAAGTCTTCAAATTATTCTTAACTATCCTTTGAAGTGAATTATCAAGTATTTTTGAATATTTTAAAAGTAATTTCCTTGGCAAACTTTAAAATAATTGCATTAACTCTATAAATCAATATTAGTAGATTTAACATTAATTTTACTTCTATCAGAGAAGTTCTATAGTTTCCCTCACATAAACCTCTACTTCTTTTAAGGTTGTTTTCAAGTAGTTTATGCATTTTCTCTTTTAAATCCAACTGGAGACTGATCTTTGGGTATTGATTTCGTAGCCTGCTAATTTGCTGAATTTTAAAAAACAGCATTTTAACAATTTGAACTGTCGATTATGAAACAGTGAGGTAGCTTTGTAAGGTAGTCAGTGCCCACAATAGGATATATTCAAGGAGAGGAGAGCTATTAGGAATGTATGCAGTACAGGTGACTCCTAGCCACCTGTGTCAGAGGTTAAATCAAATTACAACCAAGGTTTGTGTTCCCTTTAATAATTTAGATTGCTCTTCCCTCAGACACAGTCCCAGCAGAGGCTGCAGGGTAGGCTACAACTCTAGCAGTATGGGGAAGACAGGACTTGCATATTTGAGAATGAGAAACACTGTGGCTGAACCAGACAGTCTTCATTTACACAGGACATTGACGTTTCAGGATTGCCTACATTTTGGAAAACTTTTGGTAATAAGTAGATTGAGACTCTGAAGTAATTTAATTGATTGCCCAAAGTCAATCCTGGCATTCAAGCTCATTACTTTATACCATAGCCTGTCCAAAAAAAAAAAAAAAAAAAAAAAAAAAAAAACCACACAAATGATATAATTTGAGATTAGCAATCGTAGAAACACATTCTTTTCCATTTCCATTTTGAAACTGAATATTCATAAAGTGGAGCTATATAGATCTTAATGGAAAGTTCTATAAAAGGAAATGTCGTTTGGCAAGATCACTTTACTGTTGGCTTATTACAACTTTCTCTTTTGGTATGTGTAATTTATAGAGAATTTCTCTAAAAAGTTCAATATACTAGACTATTATGAAGTCTGAAATGTGTTGCTTCAGCCACTATATTTCAAAGTAAAGTTTTTAACTAAGCCAATTAAATGAGTATGCTTAAAAAGTATTCCTGTGGCTAAAAAGAATTTGCTTATTAAAGTGTATGCAACTTTTAATGACCCCCTTTACCCATTTGCTTTCTTCACACCATTAACAGTATAATGGCTATATTCTCTGAAACCTCTCACCTTTTATGTAAATTAAGTCTGAAAATAATTAACATTTTCTGCACAGGGAAAACTTGCAGAACAAAAGGTATCTTCCCCTGTGTATTACTGTGATTTGTTCTTAATGAGCATTCATAAATTATCTCTAATTAACACAAAGTCTCCTTAAATACACTTCTCAATTTGTAATTTTTCCTCTCTTTTAACTAAATCATTTTAAAAATATATACAAGCACACATATATTAATGCCAACCACGAAAACAAATGATAACTCTTTACTCAAATAAGTTGGGAGATTTTACTGTTGATAATTTACTGTAAAATCAGTTGAAAAGTTAACATTGCCAATGAATTCACCATCGATATTAATAGGGATAGACTGGTAACATGAAAAAGTAATGAAATGAAGTCATGTGTTGAAAATAATCAGAGTTTGAGTTTAAAGGAAAAGCATAAATCTTTCATCTGCTTTTCAAAATGTACAAATCAAAGTATCAGTTACATTAATTTATTCTGACAAATATGCAAATATAACTTTCAAACACTTAATAATTAGACAATAATTCCATAACTTTAGGTCACTGTTATTAAAAAATGTGTTCAGTGTCCTTAAAGAGCACTGTCTTTAGACAAGTGCTTGGGACCATCACTGCCTCCCAGTTCATGCAAGGTAGCTCAGATTTAGCAAGATAACTCTTTCAAACAGATACAAATTCTTAAAGCAAAACTTTTTCCGTTAAGGGGTATGAGACTCCTCATCTCACTTACAAAAACAATTCATCTGTAAAAGTCACTGCATGAACAGCCTTCCCTGTGGCAGATACTAAACTGTACATCCACTTGAGAGAAAATACCGTACAAACTGAATTGTTTGCATTTCCATATTTTAAAATATTTGATACTATTTAATGAAAACAATTTACTCTCTACACACATAAAATTCTTTCAGCAAAAACACTAAGGTAATACAAATGTTAAATTTCCTTTGTAAGTTTCTGCATAAAGCCTTTGAAGTACAATGCCTGGGAATAATTCTGACCCCATCACTTACTGTGTATGTGATTTTGGACAAGTTATGTAATGTCTTTGAGAGTCTATTTCTCATTTGCATAGTGGGAATAAAAAGAGTAGCAATCTCATGGTGTAACTGTATAGATAAAATGAAATAATCCAAATAAAATATATAGAACTCTGTTTTGCATAGAAAAGCACACATATATTTGGGTTGGTTCCAGGTCTTTGCTATTGTAAACTGTGCTGCTATGAACATTCGTGTGCATGTGTCCTTATAGTAGAACGATTTATAATCCTTTGGATATATGCCCAGTAATGGGATTGCTGGGTCAAATGGAATTTCTATTTCTAGGTCCTTGAGGAATCGCCACACTGTTTTCCACAATGGTTGAACTAGTTTACACTCCCACCAAATGCCCATCGATGATAGACTGGACAGGAAAAATGTGGCACATATACACCATGGAATATTATGCAGCCATTAAAAATGAGGAGTTCGCGTCCTTTGTAGGGACATGGATGAACCTGGAAACCATCATTCTCAGCAAACTGACACAAGAACACAAAATCAAACACCACATGTTCTCACTCATAGGCGGGTGTTGAACAAGGAGAACACATGGACACAGGGAGGGGAGCACTATACATGGGGGTCTGTTGTGGGGGAGTGGGGGGGACAGCGGGGGGGTGGGGAATTGGGGAGGGATAGCATGGGGAGAAATGCCAGATATGGGTGAAGGGGAGGAAGGCAGCAAATCACACTGCCACGTATGCACCTATGCAACAACCTTGCATGTTTTTCACATGTACCCCAAAACCTAAAATGCAATTAAAAAAAAAAAAAAAAAAAAAAGAAAAGCACACATATATTAATGGCAACTTCAATGTTAGCTGCTGCCATTATGACTTCCCTGTCATTACTACTACCACAAACTACTCCATTTGTTTTTAGCAACCTTCTGTTGCTACACAATGAAAAGTGTCAGTTCTTGATGGGACGAAAAAGTTTAGGTTGATTTCTAAATACCCCAGGCAGATATCCAACTGCAAGAGTGATCCTTAACCAACATATTATGTATATGCAAGGACTGTGATGAAAGAAATCAGTCTTTTGAAGATCAAGGTGGGTGGCCCACTGCACAAAACCAAACAAAATTCTATCAAGATTCAGTTCTAGTTGACAAGAATAATAAGCTGTGAAGTCCAGCCTGTATTTTCACAAGCATAAATCTAAAGTTCATGAACCTTAAAATCTGATGTGTTCCATCACATAACCCCATAATTCTATAAAATATACTATTCCTCTATGGGTAAAATTGAAGAATGATAATAAATGACAGTCACCACTTGATATATCCAGACTCCCTTCTGGATATCAAGTGGCGGTTCAAGTGCATATATAATATGAACCTGTGATAAGGGCTGCAGAATTCAGGCTGTTTTATTAGTCTCCTGCCTGGACATTCCATTGTCCTTGAGGAAAGGAAACATAGAATGCATACACAGAATTGGATGCTACTATGATTTATTCATGCCCACATGGAGGCTTCTCTGCTGGAGGAATATACAGGGAAAGTAATTAAAGCACAGGGAGTGCTAAACAGAAGCCACAAAATACACCCGCAGCTTTGGAAAGCTGCCAAAAATTCTTTCTTCATAACGTATTAACAGATGTTACACTGTGGTCTTTCTTTGTGCATCTCCACAACAGAACACAGTGAAGTACCATTCACTGAAAGTGTGCAAGCAATGTTTACCCAAGTGAATTTTATAATTCAATATAAAAAGTATTTTCCAGGTCCTGCTGACTTCCATTCTACATTTAAAGTAATTGCCTTGGTACTACCTGAATCTCAAAGAAACAGAATTGTTGCTGCATACCCCCACGTGACCACCATCCAAAACAGGATCAAGAAAATTTCAATCTACAAAGTGACCCTTTGCCTTGGCAATTCTGCAGCAAACTCTGCTCCCAACCTAAGGAAACACTTTCTGACTTTTATCACCATAGAAGGGTTTTTGCCTGTTCTTAGACTTGTTATGATCAGATTTATATGATACCATTTTGTGTCAAGCTTCTTTTGTTTCCAAAGGTTTTAAAAATTCACTTGTGTTAATAATCATTTTGTTGCAGAGTAGTATTCTATTATATGAATAGAATATTTTCCTATTGGTGGACATTTGGAATGTTTCCAGGTATCAGCTTTTATGAATAAATCTGCCTATGAACATTCTTGTACAAGTGCATTTGTGACTATAATTACCTTTGAGTAGAACTGATGGATCATGGGGTAGATTATGTTAGTAACTTCATTTAAAAACTGACCAATAGTTTTACAGAGTAATCGTGTGATTTTACCCTTCCACCAACAATTTATGTGGGAGTTCTAATTACTCTACATCATTTTTAATATTGGGTGTTATCACTGTTAAGATTTTAGTCATACCAATGAATGTAAAATAGTGTTTGTGGTTCTAATTTTAATTTCCTGATTACTAATGATGTTGAACACTTTTGGTTCAATGGGTTATTGGCCATTTCTACATCTTCCTTCATGTAATGTCTGTTCTATACTTTGCCAGGATTTTTTATTGAACTATTTTTCTTATTGTTGATTTAGAAGAGCTCTTTATATTCCTGATACGGGTCCTTCTTCTGATATATGTTAATCAATACATTTTCCCAATCTGGGACTATTAGTACATCTATTAACAGAATTTTCTCAATCTGGGACTTGCCTATTCATATTCTTAGTGGTATCTTTGGATGAGCATGCTATTATTATTGTATTTAAAACTGTTTCAAACTTTAAAAAGAACTTTCACAAACAGTATTAGACCACTAGCTAGACTAATAAAGAAGAAAACAGAGAACATTCAATAAACACAATCAGAAACAATAAGGGGGATAGTACCAGTGACCCCACAAAAATATAAACAACCATTAGAGAATACTATAAATACCTCCATGCACATAAACCAGAAAAACTAGAAATGGGTATATTCCTGGACACATATAGCCTCCCAGACTAAACAAGAAAAAACTGAATCCCTGAACAGGCCAATAAACAGTTCAGAAATTTAAGCAGTAACAAAAAGTCTACCAACCACAAACAGGCCAGGACTGGATGGATTTACAGCTGAATTCTACCAGATGTACAAATAAGAGTTGGTATCATTCCTACTGAAACTATTTCAAAAAATTAAGAAGTGAGGACTCCTTCCTAACTCATTCTATGAAGTCAGCATCATTCTGATACCAAAACCTGGCAGAGATACAACGAAAAAGAAAACTTCAGGCCAATATCCTTGATGAACATCGATGCAAAAATCCTCAACAAAATACTGGCAAATTGAATCCAGCAGCACATCAAAAACTTATCCACCACGATCATGGAATAGTATACATCCATAAAAAAGAATGAGATCATATCCTTTTGCAAGGTCATGGATAGAACTGGACACCATTATCATTGGCAAACTAACACAGAACAGAAAAACAAATACTGCATGTTCTCACTTATAAGTGGGAGCTAAATGATGAGAACACATGGATACACACAGAGGGGAATAACAGACACTGGAGCCTTTTGGTGGGTGGAGGGTGGGAAGAGTTAGAGGATCAGAACAAACAACTAATAAGTACTAGGCTTAATACCTAGGTGATGAAATAATGTGTACAACCAATCCCCATGACTCAAGTTTACCTATCTAGCAAATCTGCACTTGTACTTTTGAAATTAAAAGCTAAAAAAAAAATTCAAAAAATTAAATAAAAATGCTGTTAACAGCACCAGTAACAGTCTTATAAAAACCAGATCCCTGGGGGTGGGGCCTGTGCACATCTTTGTTTTGCTTTTCTTATCCTAATGCATTATTTTTAAAATTGTAGTATATATATAATACATATATAAAAGTATATAAATCATATTTAGCTCAATGAATTTTAATACAGTGAACAAACTTATACAAACTGCACCCAGAGAATATTTTAAAAATACATATATATTTTTTAAAGCATTAAAACAACCTGACATGCAGAACTCATACTATCTTAAATTACAGATGTGGATATTGAGGTTGAGAGGTTGAGTTACTTATTCATGCAGGTAGCTCTTCACAGAAATGAGATTTTCTGATGTTAAGTTCAATATTTTTATTTATTTATTTATTTATTTATTTATTTATTTATTTATTTATTTATTTGAGATGGAGTCTTGCTCTGCCATCCAGATTGGAGTGCAGTGGCGCTATCTTGGCTCACTGCAACCTCCGCCTCCCAAGTGGTTCTCCTGCCTCAGCCTCCCAAGTAGCTGGTTCTTCAGGCACCTGACACCATGCCCGGCTAATTTTTTATTTTTAGTAGAGATGGAGTTTCGGCATATTGGCCAGGCTGGTCTCCAACTCTTGACCTTGTGATCTGCCCACCTTGACCTCCCAAGGTCAAGTGTACAGATGTGAACCACTACACCCAACTTAAGTTCAATATTTGTATAGCTATGCCATTATCTACTCCCACTTTTATATCTTTAGTTCTCTTATCCATTCCACATTATTTAATAAGAACTTTTAGGGCATTAAATTACAGGGAATATGTCAATAAGATTACATTAATATATATAAAATTAAATGAGCTAATGTATTCAAATGTATAGAAAAGATACTAATGAGATTTATTTTAACTTGGGTTTTACCATTTTATTGTACCTTTTATTAATTTCCAGTAGCTAATCTGAAGCTTTTTATTTTAGGGTATCACATATTCTCTATTAGTTTTATTGTCTGAGATGCTGATTTATAACACATATTAGACTTTTCTTCAGGGCTTAAGTCATTCGCTGCCCTACAAAATCTGAGGTGCCTAGAAAGGTCTTATAAAATTCTTCACTGTGTTACTGAGTGCATTAATATTATAGCCCAGAGGCTGAAGGAAATCATCAGCTTACCATGCATTTTATATACTACAGGCAGTGACTTCCAAGAGAGATGGCTGAGAGCAGTATAAAATATAATGTTAATACCCATATAAATAAAAACGTATGTATGTTCAAATACTATACCTTCGCATCCTTGTAAAGAAAGAGAAATCCATCTCGTAAAACAAAATACCGGTCTTGAAACTTATTTCCAGATAGTATTTTGGATGGTTCTTCTTTGATTTTCAAGATTCCTTCTTTGATGCTTCCCAGGGCACTCCGGTCTGTAAAGTACAGCATTACTTTTGTGAGTTGGGTACATTTTTACTTATTTGAAATCTAATACAAAACATTTCTACACTGTCAGTTTTAATAATGTAAAATAAGAATTTGCTTACTACTACTAAAGTCTAAGGTGAACTGGGAAAACCAGGTGCCTGACATATTGCCGTTTATCACATATGGGCCTGCCTGGTCTGTTCAATTAGCCACAGGCTAGAAATTACACAAAATGTGGTTACTCTGAGTTGAGAGGTGCAATAAGTGTAAAGTATGTACCAAATTTTAAAGATTTTCTATGAAAAAAGTAAAATATTACAATTGTAAAATATTAATTACATGTCGAAATGTATTTTGGATATGTGATATTAAATAAAATATACTGGTAATGTTATCTGTTTCATTTTACCTTTTTCTTATGTGGCTACTAGACAACTTATAATTATATATGGCTTGTATTCTATTTCTTTTGAACCCCATTGGTATAAAAAATGCAAATACACAGATGAAAAAGGAAACATCTTTAAGAATTCTGACCCAAAATCCATAAATTCTTGAGGGATTAAAGAAATTTTTATAAATGTGTAATAGGCAAGGGTAAGAAAGGCAAAATTGCTAAGGTAGCAATTCGCTCATAAACGATAGACTGAATAAAGAAAATACGGTACAACATGGAGTATTATGCAGCCAGAAAAAGGAACACGATCATGTCCTTTGCAGAGACATGACAGAGCTGGAGGCCATTATCCTTAGCGAACTAACACAGGAACAGAAAACCAAGTGCCACATGTTTTCACTTATAAGGGAGAGTTAAATGATGAGAACACATGGACACATAGAGGGAAAAACACACACTGGGGCCTATTGGAGGGTGGAGGGTGGCAGGAAGGAGAGAATAAGGAAAAGTAACTGATAGATACTAGGCTTAATATCTGGGTGATGAAATAATCTGCACAACAAACCCCCATGACCCAAGTTTACTTATGTAACAAACCTGCACATGCACCTCTGAATTAGAGAAAAGAAATAGCAGGAGAAAACAGAACTGATTTGAGAAACAACAGATTTGAAAAACTAAATCTAAACAATAATTGCTTGTTTTGCTAATAGGTACAACTTACTGAGTACCTATTAGATACCCAGACTTTATATATATCTCTAATAACACTAAAAAGTTGTGATGATTATGTTCATTTTTCACATGGTAAAACTAAGACTTAGGAAGGTTAAGCAGCTTCCCCAAGGCTGCAGAGCTCACTGAAGGAGATTAAAACTCAACTTTTTAAAAATGTTGTATTTTGGATTCAGGGGTACATGTGCATGTTTGTTACAAGGGTGTGTGATGCTAAGGTCTGGGCTTCCATTGATCAAGTCACCCAGATAGTAAATCTAGCACCTAACAAAGTTTTTTCAGCCCTTATCCTCTTCCTTCCTTTTGGAGTCCACAGTATCTACTGTTTCATATCCATATCTATGTATACCCAAGGTTTAACTCTCACCTGTAAGTCAGAACATAAGATATTTGGTAAAACTCCAATTTTAAATGCATGTTCTTTTCTAGCTATTGCTGCCTCAGAGAAGAAACTGAGGAATTTTACAAGAATTGAGTCTAAGTTTAAATGTAACATATCACTAGAGAGGGCTTCTCACATTTCCATGATATTATTTTCCTACTATTATGATAGGTCTAATGGACATTGACTAATAAGCCAGAATTTCCCCTAGTTTAGGTTATACATTATTTTTCTAGCTCGGAGATTGGCAAATTACGGCCGGAGGCCAAATCCAACCCTCTGCTTATTTTTATATGGCCCATGAGCTAAGAATAATCTTTATATTTTTAAATGGTTGAACAAAATTTCACAAAAGTTTGATGACACATGAAAATTACATGAAATTCAAATTTCATGTAAAAATAGTTTTATTGGAATGCAGCCTCACATTAACTTATGTACTATCTATGGCTGCGTACATGCTACAGGGGCAGAGTTGAGTGGTTGTTTTAGAGACCTTGAGACTTATAAAACATTAACTCTTGACCTTTAAGGGAAAAAAGCTTACTGACTCTCACTTCTCAAGAACAGGCATAAGAGGAAATTCCTCTCCACCAAAGAACCTGTTCAATTTCTTTGCCATTATTTCACCAGTTTCTTCATTCATTCATTCTTCCATCAAAAATGTACTTTTTCATACTATCAAGCTTTGTGCTAGGCACTGTGGTGGGGGACAAATAAAATTATAGAATTCCCAGGAACACAATGGAAATGGAAAAGGGAAAGACAGAATATATGAATATTCAGAAAGACAGAATATGTGAAGGCATGAAGCGATAACATAATGGTAATAATCTGACCACTCTTTAGTGAACAACTTGTATAATCACTCCTAGTGTATGTGGAGCATGAGGCAAGCACGGTGCAAGCTCTTTCCATGACTGTCTCATTAAAGGCTTAGAACTACACTTTCAGGTAGATTAACTACACTTAATATAATTTTATAGATGTAGAAACAGGTTTGAAATAATCATGAAACTTATTCAAGGCACATAGCTAAAGAGTGCTGTAATAAGAATTCAAAGTCAGGTCCACTTAGCTAGACTGGGAAGGTGCTTTTACAGGTATTAAAATATCACAGATACCTAACAAAATGTCTGTTATTAAAATCAATTTTGATGATGTGTGATGTATAAAGACATGTCAGATGAACCTATTTTTGGATTAATTTGTATTGGCAGGGGCATTGGGCACTGAGATGGTTCTTTCCTTCCCAAGAAAACTTTGGCTTAGGTCAGAAAAGCTCCCCTCCTTTGTCCCACAATTTTCTGCCCATGCCCAGGCCTTGTAGGGTGGGAGAAGAGGAGGCAGGGCCACAAGCAATAGATGTTGTTCTATAGTTTGAATGTATGCCCTAAATTTTCCACTTAAATTTTTATAATGATTCATCTTTTTCTCATTATTTTTACATTTTATTTTTAGCATATTCTAAAGATGGCTAAATGTGTTTCTGGAATTCGTATTCTGTGACATTCAAGTTAGATAATTTTTGTTCTGGTTTTACAAGCCAGAAAATGAGACTCAGGGAATTAAAATGACCTGCCCAAAGACACAAAAATTAGTAAATGATAAAAAAAGAGATTGAAGACTAGGTCTGGTTTAGCAGAAATAAATAAATACAGAGCAAAACCAAAACCACAATACACCTTGTACTCTCGTGTCCTGTATTTGTTGTAGTTGATGAATAAAAGGTGCTGTGTGCATAAAAGAGATTAAAGTCTATACCAGTAATCATATTTCATGTGCCAAACTGACAATGTGCCACACTTAGAACTTTTGTAACACAAAAACACTTTTTTGTGAGAACATCAAATTTGTATTTGTATTTTATGATGCATAAATTTGTCCATATATCTCCAGTCTAAAACTTTCCCCTGAAATCCAAATACATATTCAACTGCTTACTTGAGAACTGAAGAACAATAAAAAGAAAGAGAAATCTCAAATCAAATAGCCATGATATGGTCATTAAGGTGTCAGCTTCTGCTTTTCCTGTAAAATAACAGTAACAACACCTATCCTGAAGGATTGTTGTGGGTCTTACATAGGATAAGATACACCAAAGTGTATGGTAGAATACTGTATCAGGTCTATCAGCCTAATACCTTCCTGGTATTAAAGTGATAGAATTTTAAATATCCATGCATCATTTCCAAAATTGACAAAAGAAAACTTTAGAAAAAAATTTAGCCGGGCACAGTGGCTCACTCCTGTAATCCCAGCACTTTGGTAGGCCGAGGCAGGCAGATCACCCAAGGTCAAGAGTTCGAGATCAGCCTGGCCAACTTGTGAAACCCTGTCACTACTAAAAATACAAAAATCAGCAGGGCATGATGGTGCGTGCCATAATTCCAGCTACTTGGGAGGCTGAGGCAGGAGAATCACTTGAATTTGGGAGTTGGGAGTTGGGATTTGCAGTGAGGTGAGATCACCCCCATTGCACTGCAGCTTGGATGTCCCAGCAAGACTCTGTCTCAAAACATACACACACAAATCCTTTTTGGGCATGGTGGCTCATGCCTGGTATCCCAGCACTTTGGGAGGCTGAGGTGGGTGGATCACCTGAGGTCAGAAGTTTGAGACCAGCCTGGCCTACAAGGTGAAACCCCATCTATACTAAAAATACAAAAAATTAGCCAGGTGTCATGGTGTGCACCTATAGTTCCAGCTACTCAGGAGGCTGAGGCATGAAAATTGTTTGAATCCTGGAGGTGGAGGTTGAAGCGAGCCAAGATCATACCACTGCACTCCAGTCTGGGTGGCACAGGGAGACTCCGTCTCAAAAAAAAAAAAAAAAAGAGAGAAAGTCTTAAATCCAACAACCCTTAATATGTTTGGGGAAAACATTTACTAATCCAGCAAATAACATACAAATTTTCATACTTAAAATTAGCATAAGAAAACAAAAGTTAAAAATACAAATAGTTTCTTACAACTCATTCCATCCTAATGGAATGGTAGTCATTCCATGTTCCTATACGAATCACATGACTGATCCTAACCACGAATAAACACAATAAACACATATAACAAACCTCAGTAGTTTTCATGATACACATACTGACTTCAGACAGTATTTTATTAATCACGTTGTCATACTAATAGGTTCTTTTGAGGTATGTTGTGACTTTTAAATAACTACTGAAAAACACAGTGCCTAAATTTGTGTTCTGGTACAATGCCTTAATATTCAATTCCACAGAGCACTATTTTAAAGGATTTTTATAGCTAAGAAGTACAGTAAGAAATATGTTAAAGATTGTATAGACTTGGTCATATAGCTGATTTAGAATGAGAGAGTCATTTATAATGCCTTGTTGGTTTGGACATAGGTATTTTTAAAAGCAAGTTATAATCAAGTTGTGAAATACAGATATTTATATGGCTTAAGTCAGTAAAATCCATTCAACTTTCTGACAGTACTTTTCATTTACATTTTTGTTCAAATTAATACATCTTGCAATTTTTAACAATAAGAAATAAGCCTATGTCTAATATTAAAGTAAACAACTCATAGAGAAAACAGACTTAGGGGAAAATATTGTTCAAATTTTAAATACCGTTTAAATATTAACATTTACTTTAAAAATCATTACATGTGATTGAGTATACTGAGCATAAACCTCAGTGTGCACAGTATTAAGGGACTCAGGATGAACGTTTTGAAAGGAATATATGTTAGGGTTGAGGCAAGAACAAAGAATACTTTGAAATATAAAGATCTATGATAAATATTATGATTTAAAAGAATTTTTTAAAGCTCTCACAACTAAATTCCTATCTGTTGCCAAGAAGTTAAAGTAGAAATCCACCAATTAAAGGCCAAAATAAAGCTAAACACTTTGGGATACATTTCGTGTAACTCTGTATGTAACAAAATCAAGGTCATGAATTGAATGGCTTCCAGTAATTCATTCTTCCAAACTGTTCAGGTACCGGTTGGACCCTTAACTTTGGGGTACTTTACTCATGCTCCCTTGACCTCATGCTAGGCAGAAAGCTCCCTTGCTCCAGAGGAATTTGGTTCAGTACAAAGCTCATGCCAGCTGTGTCCATCACATCTGCTCTCCAGACCTCATCAGGTGTGGGTTCAAACTCTAATTTGTAAATGTGAAAGTTTCATGTCCCATGTGTCTCTTTTGAGCAGAGTTAAAAGTCCTGGTATGCAAGACTTTGCAGCAGGACCTCTGCAGTAGGATCCTTCCTTAATATTTCTTGAGATTCTAGTAAGAACTCCTGTCTAGGTCCTATGCTTTTGGCTTCTCCATTCTCTGGAATCCTGCAATCCTCACACTTCTACACTGCACACTCATGTTCCTAGATGTCAAATTTTCCTAGTTTCTAACTTCTGAGCACTAATATTTCTAATGCCACATAAACAATGCTTTTTGCCATACTTTTGCTATATAGTCACTCAATGTCCACTGGCTCCCTCTGAGCTAATCAAAGAAACTGACTTCATATAATATGGTTCATAATAGAAACGCTAGCCATGATGTTATGTACAAGTTACTAAGCATAGAAAACTTAGTAATATGATTTAAAAACAAAAGAAATAAAGGAGGGACATGGCATGTATATTTGCTTTTAACTGAAGAAGAAAACAGCTATGTACATAATTAAAGTGCTAAAGGAAGCCGTTAAGTAATCTACTAGGGAAAACCATCTAATTTTTTTGTGTGAGTATAACAGGTTTGAAAGTTTAATGCACTCCTCAAAGCACTAAATTCTCCGAAAGATAAATCCTGGGATGCAACTTAATAGGTACTATCTCATTTACTACATTTTGATATTTTATTCCAATCAAATTACAGCAGACTGTTACCTCTACTGAATCAGAAAACCCTCCCCTATTCTTGGTAGTTGCTAGGATGAGGAAGGGTAGGTTGGAGTATATTGAAACGTCTTTAGAATTAACACTATGAGTAAGAAAACAAACATGTAAGCTATATTGAGCTATCAATTTGTTATCTATTTAGAAAAGCTCTTAGAAGTCACATGTATGAAACAAAGCAGAATGGTCAGACTCATTTAAGCAGAACAGACATAGGTAACAGGCAATGAAACTAATAAGCTCCCTCCTCCAAAAAAAGATTTTTCTAAGCCACTTGACAACCTCAATTTTTAAATACAAAGACAGTTACCTCCTAGCCACAGGCCCCACCTCCCAATTAAATAATTGATAGGTGGAGGAGGCTGGGGTTGAGGGGAAGTGGAGAGAGAAGAGATACATACATTCAGGAATGGCATTTCTCAGATATATATTCCCCCTTTATACTCCATGTCCAGGCAGCCAGCAATCAACTATTATCCTTTCAGCAATTCTCTCTGGGATTCAATTCCACTTCCCTTCCATTGTTATCACTCTACACTCTTCCTTTTCTATCTAATACCTGGATTTCAGAATTCTATAACTCCATATCCTACCTTTCTAATGGTTCCAACAGACAATTGCAGATTCTTGTTATGAAAACACAGTCTTCATTATTTTATACAAGCCCCTGTCCAAAAGAGCTTTACTTTTCTAATGATGAAAGTCTTACCTTCCTAAAGTCAAAAGCCTACACTCGCCTTCCTGACTTTTAAAATGTGAAATAAATGGACTCCTCCTAACCATCTCTGTAAATTATTAAACTAAAACATAATGTTTAAGTTCAATTGATAATACACTGTTTGGAAAACCAATCCTTGTCTCTGTGGTCTGACCCAAATTGATCACTTGAGTGATCTTGAGAGAAATTCTGTTTTCCTTGATTCTGTATAAACTGGATTCCTACTTCTGGAAGTAACTCACCCATGAAGATTCTTCCAAGTACTCCAGTCCATATTTTTTCACTCATGCCACTAAACTCCAAGATCTACTATCACCCTTGCAAATAGGAAAAGTCATATTTGCCTCATCATTTAACTCTTAAGCCCATATTCATTTTCTATTTCCTGTTTAAAAAAATGTCTACTTTGGTTTTTCCTCTCCAATCTAGGTAAGAGCTGACATGATACAATGACTAAGAGCACATTTTGGAGCTAGACTGCCTGGGCTTGAATGACAACCACATTCTCAGCTAGATCTCACGTAGTAATCTCTAAACTGCAATTCTCCTATCTGCAAAATGAGAATACATACAGTACTCACCCAGTGGATGTGGCATATAAATTGCTCAGAAGAGTGCTTGGCACAGAGCAAGAAGAATGTAAGCCCTTGTTTAATTAATGGAGGGCAGACATAATTTTTCTCTGTGTTGTAAAGTCTATGGTAAACACCACAGAAATAACTGCCCTTCCTTCCAAAAGTCTGATGACTTATAGTTTGAGTTTCTAAGAGTCTAAAAACCTAATTTATCCTTGATATCAGGATAGTAAGGGGTTTAGGACAGAATATATAAGCTGGATTTGGAGAGATCTTGACTATAATGTCTGCTTCTCCACTTACCAGCAGGTCACCTTAAAAGAGTTACGTAATACCTCTATATCCCAGTTTCTCCATTTGTAAGTAGTATTAAAGGACCCTAAGATTAGTAGGAAGATGATGCAAAATAATGTAAGTAAAGCATTTAGCCCAGTGCACATAGTAAATTCACAGTAACTATGAACTATTGTTACCTCTCATATATTATCTGATCAGTGACAAGGAAATACACAAGTTGATCTATTTTTCATGGTCTGCATGTGTCTCTCTTCTTCTCTTGCTGGTAAAGACTATTTCTTCAGAGCTGTACCGTATCTTAAAAAAATTCCTTGTTCCAAGTTCTACCTGTCACCATGTACTCTAAGTGATGAAGAGTCCAAATGAGCAGTTTCCATGACAAGCAACTCCCTTGAAATTATGCCAACATCAAGTAATTCTGCAATATTTACAAGATAACATCTGAAAAGTCCTTCCAAATTCAAAATTATGCATATTTACTTTTCTTCAGAATTGACTGTATAGATGCATTTTTTATAATTTTGAGGAGGTAGAATTACTGATCTATTTCAATCATTGTATGATATTCACTCAAAATACATTTTGATGAAATTTAGTTCTATAACTGAGAAGAAACTAAAATGGACATAATAGCTGCTTGAAAGTACATCACTTCTGTCTTTCCTTCTTTCTTTTTTTAATTAACACCTGAAGATTTATTTTTAGAACACTATGGGGGGAACTTTTTTAATGCTAATAGATATAGACACATTGTGACACTTCAATAAAGTAATCTATTTCTAAGGATAAGCAAAATATACTCCCTTCACTCCAGTCTATTCTCCTTTATGCTTTTTGTACAGTTGGTCTTTTGTATCCATGGATGATGCATCTGCTGATTCAACCAACATGTCAAAAAATATTCAAAAAACAAAAAATATCTATTTAAAATACAAATAGAAAAATCACAGCACAGCTATTTACATAGCACTTCCATTGCATTAGGTATTATAACTCATCTGAGATGGCTGAGAGTACTGGAAGGATGTGCATAGGTTACATGCAAATACTCCGCCATTTGATATAAGGCACTTGAGCATTTGCAGACTTTGGTATCCATGACAAGCAGGTAGGTGGGGAGGGCATGGCAGTGTCCTGGAACCAACTTCCCCACGGATACTTATGGAAGACTGTATTGAAGTAGCAGTGGCTAACAGAACAAGTAACCTGTTGACATCCTTCTATAATTAAATTATTTCTAAATAAATTATAAATACAGTTACTACTGGAACAGGATTGACTAAAAAACTACCAGAGAATTTCTGCCATTTTACTACTAATGCAGCAAATAGCATAAAGCAGAAAATTATTTTCCTATACTGTTTTCATTATTACATTGAATTATAATGAACATTTCTAAAATATAATTTAGTGTTATATGGTTCTTTTATATTAAATGAATGTATAATTTTCAGCACACTCTTAATAAATACAGAGAGAGCACTGGAGTTTTCAGTGTTCATATATTTTCTTTCATGTGATTCCCATACAACTTTGCAAAGTAGAAAAGACAGGTTATATCATCTTATGGACAAACGTGAAAATTGTGGCTTACAATCATGTAACAAGATTAGAAAGCAACTATACTAGAATGATAATTCAGGTCTCGTAATATCTAACATCCTGGGATACTTCTAAATAATGGTCATGATTATCATGATCACCATCACTATCAACCACAATAACAATATATGTCCAGGTGCCTTTCTTAGTTTCATGCATCATTTTACAATGTTAAGCACTCTTTTTTTAAAAAAAATTACTCCTTTGACAATTTATGTGTCGTTTCTCTCTTTCTTTCTTGCAATTTTTCTGACTGTTCCTTGACGGGGCCTCTTTTGCTACATCTATTCTTTAAATGCTGGTGTTGTGTTTAGCTCTCTGATATTCTTACTCTAACACTAAAATTGAATGACTTAGTATTCTGCCAAGGCTAAAACCACTTTCCACACAATGAGCTACTTGGGTTTAGGTATTTAGTTCCCTTCTAGGTATATATCCTCAAACACATGTCAGACACCTAAAGCTCAGCACATCCAAAACTGAATTCTGTGGCTCCATCCATCACTCCCAACCAGCAAGCTCCTCTAATGTCCCTATCTTAATATCCCAGGAGTTATCTAAACTATAATATCAAGAACTACACACAATTTTCACGATAATGATCTGTTGATATATCCTCTGGAAAGTATTCCCTAACTACCTAGATAAAAGTAAGCTGGCAGTCCTCTAAAATTTTGTCAGCACTTGCTCAGTTATAAATGTTTCATATATTTATATATTTTTAAACTTTACTAAACATGTACTTTTAGTGAGTAATAGAGTAAAATATAGCCTTGTTACAGGAAGATAGCATGTACAAGAAAAACTAACCAAGAAAGATTTCCTTGAATAAGACACATTCAGTATAAGGAGAGATGTCTACAATCATCTAGCTGAACAACTTTGCTGTGATTGAAAGTGCTTCATAAACATCCTGACCTAGAGTAGTCCATTATTTCATGCTGTTTGTACTCTAATATTTCAACAGTTGTCATACATTTAGAATTTCTGTTCTTTCTGGGTAAGAAAGATGCATATTGGTTTGATAAAATGAGGTAGTAGGGATAGTTCAGGGCAAAGGTGGATTTTATGGTTCCTGCCCTGTTAGACACATGAAATGGGTAAGAAAGTGACACAGAAGTTCACAGACATTTTACTCCAAAGAATATTTCATCCTTGGGAGGCCAAGGCAGGTGGCTCACTTGAGGTTAGCAACGGGACCAGACTGGCTAACATGGTGAAAGCTGGTCTCTAATAAAAATACAAAAATTAGCAAGGCGTTGTGATGAGTGCATGTAATCCCAGCTACTCAAGAGGCTTAGGTAGGAAATCACTTGTACCTGGGAGGCAGAGGTTGCAGTGAGCTGAGATCACACCACTGCACTCCAGTCTAGGTGACACAGCAAGAGTCTATCTCAAAACAAACAAACTACAACACCACCAACAAAAAACAAAGAATATTTCATCCAAATCTCTGAACTTTGCTTAAGCCTCCAGCTTTCTTTCTTCTGCTTGGCTTCTCTAGTTCTTCTCCAGTTTTTCAAATACAAGATGCTTTGTCCAGATCTTATAGAGGCTTGATGCTTTTATCACAGGTCACACTAATATCTCCAGCTAGAAGATGCAATGGGATAGGTGGAATATCACCAGATCACCTAATCTTCCTACCCAGTTTGTGGATACGGCCAATGTACAGGCTGTCACTGCACCATTTCTTCTTGCTCTTACACAACAAAGATTTTACTCATATATGATTGCTCGAAATCAGCGCAATCTATACTTTGTTAGGTTGTTTGTTCCCTCCCCGGCAAGTCACACCCTGAAGATTAATAGCATTTAATGGTGAACTTGTTTTGGGTTACATTACCCTCACCCTCAGACATACAAAACCTTCCCTTATAACACGGCCTTTTAGTATCAAATTGTTATCTATTTTTATTCACATAGAAGCCTACTAGCATTCACAAAACAGCAAAGGCATTATGTCTAGGTGTAGTTTTTAAACATTTCACAACATGGAGAATTAGAGCTATTTCAGAGGAATATCACAAAAAAAAAGAAACAAAGAAAAATTTCAACAGAAAGATAATGAAAGAATATCTGAATTCCAGAATTGGGACAGATATTACAGATTATCTAAATTAGGATTTCTCAACATCAGCACTGACATTTTGAGCCTGACGGTTCTTTGTTGTAGAGTTTCCTGTGTATTATAAAATATTTAGAGGTATCCCTGGTCTGTACCCACTAAATACAAGAAAACCTGCCTCCCTACCCAATCTCCAAGTTGTGACAGTCAGAAATGTCTCAAGATGAGTATTTTCCATGACTTGTGGGTGAGGAGAGAAGGGAGGGGAACCATTTCTAGCTGAGAACCACTACATTATGACATGTGCATTCATACAAGTACAGAGAAATCCTATTGCAATCCTTAAGAAGGCACAGGCAGGATATGGTCAAAATCATACATAGGAGCCTGAAAAAATTTAAAACAGGATAAAGGTCTCTGAAAGGCTAAATTTCAACAGTAGAAAGAGTTAATATCTGGGTTATTTTAGATGCTTGTAAGAACACAATGACATAAAAGTTGTTATACTACTTGCATTTTATAAAAGTACTTTCATGTAAGTAAAAGTATGTAAGATATAAAAGACAGTGTCATTAAATCAGAGGTTTATACGACAAGCTTTGGTACAATTAAGAGCTCTTAACTATTGATTAACTAGAGAATACGCAATCATACTGAGTAGGTTTACAGCACTGAAGGGCTCTACTATCCTCTCCACCTTTATTCACATGATTAAAATTAGAAGGAAGACAAATCAGTTCTTCATTCTAATACTTAATAACTGAATAATACAAGGCAAATTACTTAAGTCCTCTGAGTTTCTCTTCTTTTCATTTGTAAAATTTGACGGGTAATATAACTTAAAAGGAAGTTAAAAAAACTTCAAATGAGCTTTGGTGTGTATTGAGCTCTGCTGATATGCGATTAAACACAATAATGGTTATTATAATATTAATCATAAAAGTAATGGCAAATTTCCTCTTACAAAACTTGAATCCTTAGCTTTTTGAGTTGGATTGCATATAATCCTGGCTGACATTCTTTTTGGATCTGTCAGTTGGTAATAATGAAACAGAAGAATAATTAATTTTCAAAACAAAAATTTTCTGAGACCTCATACAGGTTCAGAAATTATCTTATATAGTTCACTTGTGCTAGCTAACTTACTTAATTAACCTTATATCTGCACTGTCTCCTTCCAATTGGATGGGAAGTATTCTAACTGGAAGTGTTTTGTTCTGTATGTATGTATTTTCCAATATCATCACAAAAATGTGAGATGGATAGCAGGCGCTCTGTCTCAAAGCCTATATAATTAGCATTCCCTTAATGCCCAGAAAGCTTTCCGATGCAAATGTAATTCAAGGAGATGACTTGTCCTCAATCTAAAAATTAGGAAAATACATAAGCACAAGCATGGTAAACAACCTTTAAAAACATACTATTATTTCCAAAAACCTGAACTTGGTACAATCAAATTAGCTAACTGCTACACATTGGGAAGATTTCTTCCTGTCCATATATTCTTCTTTCTTATCTATGTACTATGTCAGTTCATTCTGTATCTAGCTACTCATTTTTCACATTTTCAAATATTACTTGTGCCATATTAGTTACCCTTTAACCACTTGAACTTTCAATCACAGCTGCAATGTGAAGTAATGACACCTACCACTGCAGTGTTTAATTGTGTCAGCAGTTAAGAATCTCTTCACCACCAGATAAGCAGAGCCAGGTTCAGCTAATGAACTCCACCGAAGCACCTGCTCCAGTACATTTTCTTTGTAGTGAAGAGGACGTTCTGTAAAAAATAAATTCCAAATCAAATGGAAAATATATGAAGATAACATTTTTTAATTTTGTAACTATACATTTAAAAGATCCCTTTGAAAAGGTCTGTATGCAACATTATATACAATCATATCTTACATTATACAGTAATAGCACTATGACTACATAAAAGATACCCTAAGACCTAGAAAATTATTAAGCATGTAACATTTACTATATAAATTAATCTATGCAGGAATATCTATTTGTTACTCAACTATTTTTAAAAATTAGAAGTACTTTTCTTTTGATAAAAATCTCAGAATTCTACCCTTTGTACAATAAATTCTACTCCTTGTAAAATACTTTTTTTTTTTTTTTTGAGACAGGTTCTCACCCTGTCACCTAGGCTGGAGTGCAGTGGTGCAATCATAGCTCACTGTAGCCTCCAACTTCTGGGCTCAGGCTGCCTACCTGCCTTGGTCTCCCAAAGTGCTAGGGTGAACAGGCATTCCCATCCTCTATCCCCTTTTTTAGATAACATATTGATTTGTTTAGGGAAACCTTCCTATTTTTATATGCAATTAAATAATTTTAAAAGGGCTAACAAACTTAATATTGCCTGTTACTAAATAGTAATCATAAATTAATCATAATCCTTTGTTCATCCCAAAAGATTGGACTCATAATTTTGGATCAATACTAGTGAATACCTCATAGCTAATATTTTCACACTCTATTAATATAAAATTATAAAATGTAACTTCTATACAAAACATTAAAATCATTTACAAAATAGTGCCGATTAGTCTATATTTAACTGTTAGAGGAAATATGAAAAACATTATGTGTCAACGTTATATATTAATTATTGACATAATAGACCAACTAGCAAGTTATATGACAGCTTTAATATCTCTCTCTGAAGAATATTCATCCATATACATTTTGATTTAGGCAATCATAATTTTAAGTGCAGAATATATTCTTAGCATAGAGTTAAAAAGAACAAGTTTTAGAATTACAATTGAAGCTTCATAGCAAAGTTTCTGCTGATCAAAATATGTCAATCAGTTAATAAAATGTAGCAACAGAAGCATATGCTGGAATAAAAGAAATTCAAACCTTTTCTCAGTACACTGAAAATAGCATAACTGAAATAATAACAGAAACTCTGACATGAAGATGTCAATGCTGCTTTCTTAGTGATGTAGCCATGTAAAAGTCAATTTAACTCTTTCATATCATTCAAAACATAAAGCACATATAGCACTTGAGCCTTTTGTTTTTGGTTAAAGTAATGAGGCAAATGACAAACAAGAAAAAGCATATCAAAAGCATCATATTTATGATCTATCATAATGTAATAGATAATAAAATCACAAGTTTAAATAAATATATCGCATCCTCCCTAATACTGGTTTCCCCTGCTATGACCATATTATATTAGAAGTCATCAACAATTCCTAGTTCCAGAAAAGAAAAATAAATTGTCTGCTTCCAAGGTAAATTACCAGATGCTTGCTTCCTACTCAGTAAAGTGAAATCCTGTTCTGCATTCTGTGCTTACTGGAGTAAGCTAACCTACTATAACAATGGCAAAAATAAAGAAGAAAAGAAAAAAATCACTAGGCCGTACATCTTGAGTACAAATATACATCTTGTTTACTATTATATATCCCCTATACACAGAATAGCACTGAGTATATAATAAATACTCAATAAATATTTGACAAATAAACTATCTCATTGCTTTCTTTGGTGGCCCATAAATAAACATATTAACAGAAAGACAAAATATAAGCATCATAAAGCCAGACAAAATCTTTTGTGCTGTATCAGTATTACTTTTCTTCAAATAATTTTCTAAAAGATTGGGCAAAGATCATAACTGCCCACAATTTGCCAAAGTTATAATTCAATTGTTAACAACTCATAAATTAGTTGCCTTCAAATTGAAGTTATATGTATTTGAAGGTAAAACTAATTATAGAATAAGCACTCCCTTTATTTCTGGCTTTAAATAATTTTTCCGCCTACTACTTGCAAGCTTTGAGATACTACCAATCGCAGTAACAGTTGCCATTTATGGAATAACAATTACGTATCAGGCATTATTATATACTGGATGCTTTAAATCAGTTATCACTTTCAATCCTCACAATAACACTCTTCACTAGAGATTATTATTCATGTTTTACATATAAGGAAAGCTAAGGATCACAAAGGTTTAGCTCCTTGCCTCAAGTCACATGGCTGGTTAAGGTGAGGAAGAGAGATGTGCGTCCCAAACCTATCTGACTTTAAAGCCCCAAATCTTAACTATCATACTTAGTTTTATTTTGGACACGTATGTAAGCCTTCCCATGATGGTTTTCTCACATGTAATTTGAGGAAAAACAATTTCAATTTGCAAAGATTTTCTTGAGGACTGAACGAGGTAACATATGCAAAGTGAAAAACAATGTGCTCTAACCACATAATCAGAAGATAACAGCAGTTTATGTGTCAATCAGAAGAGCTAGAAATAATCCTAATGAAAAAATAAACAGATCTTCCACATCATAATAGCTATGAGGATAAAATGAGCCCATCTTTTTTTTTCTTCTGATATTACTGCATAAAAAGTAACTGCTTGACAAACTTGGATCTCTCAGTGGAGCCCATTTAAATGAGTCCCTTTCAGCATTTAACTTTTTTCAAGATGTGACAAACCTAGAGGGTAAAGGGGTCTACACTGGGAGAGGATGGGTTTGGTTTTAAGGTAAAGCATTAAAATAATAGCATACTTTGGATGACTGGCTCTTATGGAAGGGATACCCTCTCCTAGTGTGGATTTCAACTTATCCTAATGATTGGTAGCTGTGGTTCCAGGATGTCTGACGTTCTTCAAAAAGTGAGACAAGAAATATTTGTTATCTTTCCAACACAAATTTCATGAAGCATTCATTTAGAGGAAAAACTTAATTATAATTAAACTGAGCCTAGAATCTAACTCAGCTTAATGTATATTCCATACCAAAATCAAAATGTCAAAAATATCAAAATGTTTTAAATGGTTATAACATATTTTGCCATGAATCTGACTACCATATAAACAAAAAAATGATTGTACTGTTTTAGTCAGAACTTCCTTAAAAGTTGTGCACCATCTCACCAATGACAATAATGCTAGAATATCATTTGAGTGAAAAAAATGTACATGATTATAGCGATCTGAATTAGTAGCTGCTACATCCATGGTGATTCCATTTACAGGTTTAAGAATCTATTTTAATCATCTTCAGCCATATAGGAGTTTCTCAGCATTTACATGCTATAATGCACAGGTTCCTTTTATTTTTATATTTTAATTAGGGTATTAATTTTTAAGGAGTACAATAGATGATCTCAGGACAGTAAAGGGAAGATTACCCAACATTATACAAAGGAAACACTGGATATGAGAGCATAGAGAACTCCTGCTTTAAAATCTAAAGAGACTTAAAATCCAGCACTCTGGTTTACTCATTTATAAATCTATATATTCATTCGTTTTTGTTACTTTGTTACTTGCAGAATTTATGTTTACATTAGAAAACACATCAATTGCCTGGCTGACACTCTTAGCAACTACAACCTTCTTACTACCTAGGCCTTTACTTTTTATCTCCTCCTTATATTTCACTTTATCTCCCCTGCTTGTTACCAGAAATAAAGCCTTCAACATTTCAGGTCAGGTGGTACCACATGTTCCACTGGCTTCAGTAAACCAACATAACCACAGGCCCTTTTTTTGCTCTCCTACCATTATTCTTCTGGAAGTTTTTCTCTTCCTGCAGTTCTACTTGTACAGTTGACCAAACATTAAGACCATGACAAATTTGAATTCTTAACTCTAAGTGTATTCTTTCTAGGTGCACACGATACATTTCTTTGTTTATACATTGAGACATTCACAATCAAAACTTGACGTCTCCTAGTTTTTTAGATATCTTCATAAAGACAACATTTTAAAATTAGAAGTAAAAATAAAAAAAAAATCCAATTCAGTCTTAGCATTTTCTATACTAATTATCACATTCAAGTTTATAATTAGTCATCCTGAGGGTAAACATCCCTTGATTGCCAGATAAAATTTCAAAACAACGTTTCTGGGTTTAATGCAGCCCCTCTTCTAGCTATATATAATTGCTTCCCATCCTCATCCATCTGCTTGCTCCTCTGAGGATGACCAGTAGCCAGAGATACAGACCTCCAATGACACAAGGATATGCTTTAATGTACTCAACCCTTGAGATGGCAAGGGAGGTAGGGAGAGGATACCTACCCCTAAATCCACAACTCAGTATTCTGCTATCAAACTTTTAAAAGCAACAGGAATAGAAGCATGTAGGAGACAATCATCTGTCTAAGCACTAAACAGAGGCTTGAGATCCCTTCATTGTTCCTAATCTTCAGGCAGAGATCTCTCTCTATATGCCTCCCACATTTGGATGCATCTATACCAGGAGCCACAGTCTATATCACTCAGAGCAGAATGCATCTACTTTTTTGCCCCACTTCAGTTGAAAAGACTTTTGTTGAATGTGATCCACATCAACTGCCCTATGAGAAGTAGTCAAAAATATAAAGGTCTAAAATATATGGTAAATGGCCTAAAAAAACTAGAGTCTAGGGCAGGGTATATACACATTACTATTCTATAAGTCATGTAATACATAATATTACAGATTTTTAAACAAATGATCAGAAAGAAATCAGTGGGAACATCATGAAGGAAGGGATATTTAACCTAGACTGTGAAGGATGGAATGAGAGATGAGAAAATAATAAAAGGATTTTACATGGCGGAACAATGTAAACCAATTTGTAATGTGGAAAGGTATTTCTGGCAATAATGCTGACAGTGACCTTTATATGCACAAATATAATAAAGCTGGTCACTGAGTGACCCATTCTTTAAAAGTAAACAGACGAAAAATAAAAACTTTGTCACTCTTGTACCACAGTCATACAAAATCATGCTTCATTTACTCAACAGATTTTATAGCTACTATTTACTAAGCACTATGCTAGATATTAAAGATTAAAAAAAAACAACAACATAATTGCTCCTACTTTCCAAGGAGCCCCGTCAATAGAGACAAGAACAAATCAAGGTGATAAGTACTACAAAGAGAAATGACACAAAGTGTAGTGAAACTTTTAGTCTAGGTTTTAAAAGAGGTCATAACGTGGGCCAGATGGAGGAAGAACAAAGGTATATTTGGGAAACACCAGTTCATACATGTTAGCCAAGCACAAAAAATGGAAGAGATTATCTATTAAAAAAAAAACAAAACAAAACAGGTAACATGAGAAAAGATGGCAAAGGAGACTGCAGCAAGGAAAATCCAATGTTTAGAAGATAGAATAAGGAGAAACTACAAAAGAGGTAAAATGACCAGAAAATCATGAAGAGAATCCAGGTAGTATGGAAAACACGAGTGAAGATCATCAAATAAAAAGGGAATAGTCATTAACAATAAATGCCATAGAAGGGTGGATAAAGTGAACCCAGATGTGAACCTGGGGACTTGACAGTTGGGGGTCATGGGAGCCAGAGTATTTCTGTGCACGAGGAGGACTGAGACTGACTAAGGGAGACACTGCGAACTGACATCAAAGTACCATAGTCATTAGATCTCGGCAATGTATATTTAAAAATAACTTTGACACGTTTTAAATTCTAAAGAATTGTGCACAGTCATAATGCAGGAATAAAAACATAAAGACAGAATAATGAAAGACAAAGTTCTGACAATCCCATTTCAACGCTGATTTCAACACTCCCAATAACACACTATGGGGTATTTAAACATTGAATTTTAATTTTTATCCTGAGCTTGAGGGTGGCAAGATTTTCCTTGTGGCAGTTTGGCAGCTCTACTCTGAAGTGTCCCAAGACTTTAGTAGGTAGCAGCTAGACAGATGGTGAAGGTACAAAGACATTCTGTATCTTCTTTTTTTTTTTCTGGAGGTCTTTGAAACTGCATGGTGTTACTGAAACGTTAAACTTATTCAGCGCTTGACTGTTGGGGTAGTCAAGGTGGTTTAAATGCTCCCTTTAACCCAAGGCATCTTGGAAATGAAAGACAACTAAATATTTGATCCACTAAAGATAGAAAAAAGAAAAAGACAAAAATGAAGTTTCTGCCGCTCTTAAAATTATTTTATAGAATAAACAATATTTTAAATCAACATTCTTTGTTCTTGTTAAATAACAGTAGTGTTCTTGTTAAATAATAGTAATTCACACCACTCAGAATATTGTTCCAAATAAAATTGCTTGTCCTTATAAACAAAGGTCTTCTTTCCTGAGGTAGCAAAAGAGATTCCTAAAGTCTTGCACTGTACTTTTATAGTCAATAAGGTAATATAATTATTTTGATGAGTAAAATCATAAAAAGGCAACCTCAAATAGTGATAACATATATTAACATATGCACTAATGTAAAAAAAAAAAAACAAGATTTCAAGACATAAAATGTTTGTAAAGTCTTGTCATAAAGAGTATTTTTTTAATAGTATAAGGAATTTAAGAATCCTAGCATAAAAGTCACTTACCTAGCTCTTCATTTTCAATGACTTCAAAGGTGGCCCAAATATCACCTTTTGTAGGAATGATATTTTTTATTGCTAATATATCATTAGTGAATTCTTCTGCTTCCATCACAGGAGATATCTGTAAGGGAAGCAATATTTCTTCAAATAATGTGTTAGAAAGAGAAGTAGCCTTATGATAGGTTAATAATATTCCCCATTCACCATTTAATGATATCCCGAATTTATTTTGAGCATGCTTAAAACCAGCTTCCCTAATCCCATACAGAAAACAGCGTGTTCAGATCCTTTACTTAAAATGTACGTATGTACAAAAAAGGATTACAATATAGACATATTTTTTTATCACTTAATGAGCAATTAGACCACTCAGAAGGAAAGAATGTACCTAGTCACATGCAGTATGACCTTTGCCAGACAATGAATCCAACAGTCCTCAAAGTGTAAAACTTTTTACTCACCAGTTCTATAATTAAGAATTTAGAGTAGCTTGGTTTATTCAGCCTGGATTCTAAATTATACACAATTGATGTCTATCAGTCATGCCAAAAAACTCTAGGGTCTTGGTAGTCTGTGGTATGCCCTGCCATGCCAAGTGACAGATGGTGGGATACTAAAGTATGCTGAAACCAGGATTCCAGGGCATATGGCAGAGTCTGCAGTGCCAGCCTGGGGGCTGGCTCCACAAAACTCCCAAAGCCCGAGGCCACTGTATAAGCACATCACCTCTTCGGGGACTTCTGGAATTTTTTATTTGCTTCTTCTTGTTTTTGTTTTTGTCAATCTTAAGTGCATGCTGGCCAAAAGCAAGATGGCTTTCTTAAATTAGAATTCAGTTATAAGGCATTATAATATTGCACTTGCAACTTGGTTTGTACATTTTCAGTAAAAGGATGTCTCTATTGAAAAATTCCTTAGGAATGTATTTGTTTCCATTTCTCCTGCCAATAGTTGCTCATAAGCATACTGCACATACATAAATAACAAAAACCTATTTCACAGCAGGTAATGCACAAAGTCGATCTTTTGTATTTTTATGAAATTTGGCGCTTTTTGGAATATAATAATTTGCAATGAAGTCCACTTTTTCTATTTAGAAAAACCCCAAAAATATAAACTTAAAAGAAAAAAAAAACTTATTATAGTGTCTAGGAATAGGAGAGAACATCTAGCAGTATGGAGTAGATGAATCGTTTCAGGGATGCTGTTGATCTGCTCGAACATACAATATTGTTAAGGCTAGCCCTTTCTTTAAAATAACAATAAATTATTGAGAAATCAACTTGTGAAATAGGTAGCAAGAAGCACCTTGGTTTGAAAATAGAAAGACCAGAACTCTATCCCTTGCATCAAGAGAGACCAAAAGCTCCCCTTTAGAACAACTAAAACTCCACACTTGGGAAATTATTTCTCTACAGAATATGCAGATCAGCCTACTGAACATCAAGTCAGGATTACAATGACCCAGATTTGTATTCTGGCCTTAATATTCTTACTTCCCAGTTTCCATTCCTATCAACTTGGAATACCACCTGCTTCATCTACCTCCACTGATTGAGGTAATAATTAGCTGAGATAAATGTAACTAAAGGGTTTTGTAGAATCATAAGCACTAAAACCAATGTAATTGTTTTTGATTAGTTTTTGTTATTTTCTAAAGAGCATTTGGAGTTACTAGAGGTGAAACTGGAAAGTCCTTTACCTTACTAAAGTCCTTTAGTCTTATGTGTTTAACATAAGAACTTGTCTCAATTATAACTTATGTTATGACTTTAGAAAATAAAATTAAAATGTGTTAGTAAAGAGCTTGTGTATAGATTTAAGTCATGTGCTTTGAATACCTCCTCTAACATTAGTGATGAACTTGTGCTGATTGATCTGTACTAGTTCCTCATATCTCTTATGATCATCACTATGCATTCAGTATAAGAAATATAACATGGTCAAGGTATGGCAAGGCAAATGTCTCATAAAGAAAAAGCCTACGATTATAATATTTATATTTCAGCTTCCTGTACTATAGTAATGTAGTTAATGGTGTATAGTTACAATACTTAATCATTAGAAACACATAACTTAAAATCAAGGTATATTTAAGTCCAAATATATCTAAGTTGTGACTCTGTTTAATTCTGGACTTTAAAAAGATAAGTAGCTAAAGCGAAATTTCTGTTACATGGCAGAATGTCTATTGTCCATACAAATAAAGCAGTCTTACCAAATAGCAACCTGAAATATCAGTTACTATCTGTAAGGCAGACAGATTACTGAATATAGTAGCATGAGAAAGATCTATTTTTAATTAATCACAAATGATCAATACTCTCAAGGGAGAAAAGAGTTATTCAAGCAAATATTCCAGAGTTACATTCAAGCAAATTGCAAGATTGGATGTTAAAACATAGAAAACAAGGGTGGGAGATTATTAATAGTAACAGCACTGGTAGTAATATTTATTAAACACTTACGTGCTGAGTAATATACTAAGGGTTTTACATGCATTATCTTATTGAGTCCTCACATCAATGCTATGATGTAATACTGTGATTTTTCCTCATTTTACTAGTAAGAATACTGAGGCTTGGTCAGGGCAAATAACTTGTCTAACGTTAGGAAGCTAGGAAGGGTGGAGCAAGTATTTGAGTGCGGGTTATTTTCCAGAACCTGAAGAAAATCTTATCATGTAATCCAAAGCACATAAGATGTTCTCTTTCCAAATTATTAAAATACAGACTTCCTGAAGGATATCAGTATAAAAAGTCTATGTTGTCAGCTGTTGTTTGAACTGGAGAGGTAACATAATATATAATAATGGAAAATTTAAAATATGTAAAATAATGCTAACATTTGCGACTTCTGACAATCCTCTTTACATCCACCTTTGGAACTTACCCGAATTATAATACTACAGTCAGGTTCCTTCCTTTCTACATATACTTCAATTAACAAATCTCCAGCCTGGGAAACCTAGAAAGAGCAGAGGTGAAAACAACACAATAAATATGTTATAAAAACACACATTTGAAACTAAAGACAATTATAAAGCCCTAGTCATATTTCTGAATATTTTATAACAATGAAACGAGCTCAATTCCCCTGTTCACAAGCATGAAGTGACCATTTCCAGATATGGTTAAGGACAAGGAATTTACACAAACGTTATAAACAGCAACAACAATCCAAATGTTTTTTTAATTTCTTACCCAAGAGCTTAGTGCTCTCAAATAGGCTTACCTTCTTCCTAAAATGACTCTAGCTATGATGAAAATATGCTGGCTGTGACAACAGAAATGGTAGGAGCCACCAGCATGTACATTAACAGGATAAAAAAATGAGGGTGAAAATGAAGCATATGTAATTTTGCTTTAAGCTACAATGTGTGCATGATATCTATATTTAAAAGGCAAAATATGGCTTGCTACGTTTTCAAAGAAGAAGTGAGGTCATTCATGGAATATGTCAGACAATAAAAAGAAGTTTTTAATTATCTTTGGCCAAGAATTAAGTATTAATTGAGGTCATTATTATATTCCAGAAGACAGACTAAGTGAAGAAGATGCAAGCCCGAAAGTAAAAGGCATTAAGATATCACCATATAGATTGACAGTATAGAAGGTTAACAAAGAACCAAATGAATCTATGAAAAATACTTTGAATAACTTTTTCTGGAAGTTCCCTTAAGTTACATAACCAATTAGAAACCATATCACCTGATTTAAAAAATAAAAAGTTCATAATCAAGAAATTCTCAAATTAAATTTGCCTCAGCATAAAATCTAATGAGTAAACTTGTGGGGAAAACATTAAAGATATACTTTGAAGAAGTTCCTTGATTTTTCTGGCATTACAGGCTCAGAAAAGTTTATTTCCAGTTTTTCCTCCTCACTTTCAATGCTACAGATAAATTCCAGTAAGGAAAGGATGCAGTTGACACTTTTGCTTTTCACTGTGCATAAACAGCTCTCCAGGAAGGACACATTTTAAGACTTAAAAAGTAAATTCAAAGAACTCACAAGTGAAATAAAAAGAAGAATAGGTAAGAAATTCAAACAGGGGTAAGACAAAGACACTGAATGTCAGAAAAAAATACTCCAGAGGACAGTTTTGAATGGATTAGAGAAAAATTTAAGTAAAAGAACAGATTTTCCCAGACTCTTTTACTTATCTTTTCCAATTACTGTATTTAGTTCTTATTTTTACTTACTTATAGGGACAGAACTGAAAGAATTCAAAACTGGTTTACTGTAATATGAATATAAAAGATATAAATGCAAAAGGATACTCAAACTTTTTAATAACAATGTAGATAATGTGGTTAAAGATTACCTTTCAGTCTCACACAATCCTTTATTTCATGATTAAAGCCCTCCTCCCCGCTCCCAAAAAAAGTGAGAATTTGAGATAATTGATAATGAGCTACATTTTTTTTTAGGGTGAAAGCGAACTCCTTTGGAAGCTGCATAATTACTCTGGATTAAAATGGAGAAAATAATTCATTAAGTAATATTGTAGTTTTAGTACTAATCCAAGCCTTCTCCCATTTTCTTCATATGGAATGACAACAGCTTCAATGACTTCTCTAGTTATTGTGGATGTTTCAGGACTGAGGAAAATTTAGTATCTAACAAAAAAGCATTTGCCTCATTATCTGAGTATATCTGTAAACAGAATACATTTAACCCATTTCTACCATTTATATCGGTACCCTGAATCCACTCCTAGTTACTAGAAGATGATTAATGATCAACTGTTGAATATTCACCAAACAAGCATAGTGCAACCTGAACACAAAAAATCCAGTATAATGTGACTGAGGAAAGCAGGACAGGATATAGAAAAGTCAAGTGAAGACAAAAATTAGAATGTGTTGCAAAGATCACATTAGACGCATTCCATTAATACAATCATCTGAAAGCATGCAAAGCAAAAGCTTGTAAGAAATAATTTATAGTTTCAAAATAACAATAGAAAGAATCACTAGGCTGTCTGAATAGTCAATTTACTCTGAGTATTTCTTTGGCTTTAAATGCTTCCTTTGAAATCCATTAGCATTTTCAGTCATGCTTTTATATATAAATGTTGATTTTATAAAGAAAATCTTGAAAGGTAAATTAATACTGATTTTCCCTTCAATTTAAAATATTTACATTAACATATTTTGCGTGTATGTATCAGGTTGTAGAATTATACAACCAATTTACTTAGGTCTTTTTTTCACCCATTACTTTTACTTTGCTTCAAATAGGAACTTGAAAATACACACAGCAAATGTCTTTACATTTGTTTTGTTTAATTCTTTAGAGCTCTAACTATTTCTACTCACTTGGGTGTCTTTCCACTTGGTAATAAAGCTATTTTCTATGTCCATTTGTTTGACTTGATCTTCTTTAACCTGTTTAAAATATAATTTGGGACATTCTAATAATGTAGAATAAGAAGAGTGATGACAGTCATCCTCATGTAACTCTTCAGGAACTTAATACCAACAACTTAAAAATAAATGAGAATGGCCATTGGAATCAGTATGAGCCCACACAGCTAGGTCAGAAATAAAGCCAACAAGATAGAGTATCCTAAAGTTCAAAATATTTTATGATGACACTACTTCAGGCTCCAATTGCATTGATGGAAGCCCTATTGCTTAGCAAACTTAAGTAAAGGAACTGATGACTGGTTTAAGTTTATGTAGGTTGAGGAACAAAGCTCATTTCTCAAACTAAAATGTTCACTAAGTGCTTATTAAATTTCCATCATTTAGGTAAAGTTAAGTTTAACGTAACTATGAAGATAACTATTTTATTAATGGAAGCTACAAATACAGAATAGAGCATGTAAAGCCACACATCATTTTTTTCTGAATCTTTATTTTCTCAGCATCAGATTATTGCAAAGAAGTTGCTATTGATCAAAAACAGTGGACACATATAGAAAGAAGTAAAGAAGAGATCAAAGAGCAAAGAAAATCCCACAATCTAGTGTCCATTCCTATATGAATTAAGATATAGACGTAACTGTGATATTTTGTTTTATTAAAAGAGTTCCTTTTTTGTTTTATGATAAGTGATTATAATGAGAATGTAAGAACTTTACAATGGTAACCGATTACACTAACCCTAATGACTTTATCTGGTATACCCATACTCCTGGAAAACAACTGGACTCATAAACACCATTTAAGGAAATGTTCAAAAAGGTTAAATGACAAAATTGAGATGCTAGATCTAGTTATATTCTAAAACTGGTCTTTCCCCCAAATCCAACATATATGAATCCTGGGCTTAGTTTCTCTATTTTTACTTCTTTGAACAAAGAAATCATCCCTATTCCAACAGTTTTCTGATGAAACATGAAAATATTAACTTTATAAAACAGAAAATTAAAAAGTCAATTAAAACAGAGATGACTTAGTAAAAAGCCATAGAATAAATATTTTAGAATATTATTTTTTTTCCAATTGGGGACACAATTAAAAGAAAAAACTAAAGTGCTTTCAACTGCAGAATTTAAGAGGCTGATATTTATTACTGATCTGTTATATTTATAACTTTGCATCTCTAAGTAGATACAATTCATAAAAATATATAAACAAAAAGAAAACATACACAAAATTCCTATAAATAGAAATATTCTGTCCAACAGACATCAGATGATAAAAACTTTTAAATGCAACCAAATTTAAATAATGACTATAGCTTAAAAGCTACCTATATCTATTATTTTAAAAAAATAGCTATTCTTTATCTTCTGTATTTCTAAATATTAATAAAGATCTAAATAATATCCTAAAACATAGATATTTGTTTGCAAAGAGTGACATTATAATCATCGTAACAAGGGCAGGATACAAAATATTTACCTCAAATATTTCTACATAATTATTAATTAGGTCCTCAATTACATTCACTTCTTCACTAGTTTGTCCCTTTGTTTGAAACAAACAGGATGAAAAGACCAAGGCCAAATTATGGGCATTCATATGATTGATTTCTGAGCACTTCTGAACCCTGTTAGAGAAAAGCACAGTTTATTATGATACACTTCTATTTGGAAATTTCATAGAACAGAAAGCCAGTTTATCAATTTTTTAAACACATCAATATTGGAATTCTTTGATATAAAAGATAGAGCGGTGACTTAAAAACACATGGTTCTTTCTTCCAAGTAGCTTATAATCTAGTTAAGAACATGATAAAAAATACTGTTAAACAGGTAAGTAAAAGTAACAAAGCAGTACTTAATTATTGATTTAGAGAAAGGGCTGACCATATCCAAATAATTGCAGACTATAAAACAACCTGTGGCCAAAGCATGGAAGTATGCTTGCAGAATGCTGTAAAATGACTTGGGGGGCTGCAGCACGAGGAGGAGGAAATGGGGCAGGAGATAGAAAACAGGCAAAAAAGGTAGGTCGTTAGGCATGTAATTGACAGTTCCAAATTCCAGGTGCAAACTGGGCTAAAGTTTCCAGAAAGTGCAAATCAAGTGAGAAAGAATATCTGGGCACATGGGTCCATACAGTTATTCAAAATAAAATATTACCACAAAGTAGACTATTTTAAAATGCAATTACATTTTCCTTGGATATAACTAAGAATGTTTTTTTTTTTTTTTTAAATAATGAACAGAAATGAACGGAGGAGTCAACTCTTCCAATCAGTAGACTATAACACCAGGGGCTTAAAAGAGATGTTAAATTGTTTACAAGTAAGTACAAAGTAATTTTTAAAAATATATATAAAACCCACAATGAGGTGTCATCTCACACCAGTCAGAATGGCTATTACTAAAAAGTCAAAAGTAAAAAAAAAAATAAATAACAGATACTTAAGAGGTTATGGAGAAAAAGGAATGCTTTTAAACTGTTGGTGAGAGTTTAAACTAGTACAACTATCATAGAAGATAGAGTTGTGATTCCTCAAAGAGCAAAAGATAGAAATATCATTTGACCCAGCAATCCTATTACTAGGGATATACCAAAAGGAATATAAATCATTCTATTACAAAGACAGGGACACACATATATTCATTGCAGCACTGTTCACAAAAGTGAAGACATGAAACCAAACCTAAATGCCCGTAGATGGTAGACTAAAGAAAATGTGGTACATATACACCATGGAATACCATGCAGCCATAAAACAGAATGAGATCCTGTCCTTTGTAGGAACATGGATGGAGCTGGAGGCCATTATCCTTAGCAAACTAACGTAGGAACAGAAAACCAAATACTGCATATTCTCAGAAATAAGTGGGAGCTAAATGATGAGAATACATGGACACATAGAGAGGAACAACATACACTGGGGCCTAATGCAGGGTGAAGAGTAAGAAGAGTGAACAGAAAAAATAACTAATGGGTACTAGGCTTAATACCTGGATGAAGAAAGATTCTGTGCGACAAACTCCTGTGACACAAGTTTACCTATGTAACAAACCTACACACATACCCCTGAACTTAAAAGTTTACAAAACAAACAAGCAAAAAAAAAAAAAAAAAAAAAAAAAAAACAACTCCCTGAAGCATCATTCCCAAGAAAAGGAAAGTTACATTGACAAAAATGTAACATGTAACAGATGAGAACTAAAAGTGGCACACTTCATCAAATAAATATAGTAACTCCATCAAATGAATATAGTAAAACTAAGCTAGACATTCCCGTCTCTGAAGAACACAGATTCAGTAGCTACAAGAAAAAGTGAATAAACATGACAGCAATATATATGATAATGTAGGAAATTCACAATAAAATACCAAATTGCATAGCAGAGATGAAGCAAGTGCAATCATCATACATGATTTACAAGATGAAAATGGAACTGGAATTTAATAGAAGAGGACGTAATAATTGTGAACACCCCTCTCAAAACCATGTCTATGCTTTTACACTACACTTAATTGTAAACATCTGGGAAAACGGTCTGCACGTCTGTCTCTGTTACTAGAATCTAGGCATCTCACAGTCAGAAACTCTTTAATCACGCTGTGGTGCATGATAAACACCTGGTGAATGGAATTAAGTGGCTATTACTGATGGAGGAAATGGTCTTTTAGCTAGGGTAGGGATTGAATTAAATGTTAAGTCAACCTGTCCTCATCCAAATTTACCTCTCAGTCTTTTAAGGGCATTATCTTTAAGGACATTCCTGCCTCTCTTGAGACTTCCTTCTGCAATACCTTCTGCTTTGGTACTTTTCACCTCTCTTGTCTTTGGTTTAAATGGCTGCCTTAGTTTCTGGGACAAATTAGGTACAATATAGTACTTCCTTTTCTTCCTTTACTTTTCTGCTCCAAGGTGTTAATATTGCCAAATGTTCCATATTCAGCCTGCCCAGTCCCTTCTCCCCCAGGTCTTCTCATCGGAAATTCAACGACATTGTTTCCTAGTTAGTTTCTTTGTCTCTATGCTGTATCTTCCTCACCACTCCCATTATAGGGATTTTTATTCTAAAACATTTGATCAGTTACTTCTTACCACTTAAAGGATAAAATCCAAATGTTTTTGCATGACCTAGAAAGCCTTCCACAACTTCCTGCCAGCCAACTATAATCCTCCCATCTCCTAGTACTCCTATGTCCCAGACATTGTCTTCACTCATTTCTCATACTTTTATTTCATGCCCAGTTCATATGTCTCTTTAAATCTAAAGCACAGAAGCATCCTCTGGACCACAGCACATAATGAATGATTCAATTTATCCATTATAAATTCCATGCTGCATGCTAAACTTCTCTATATTAAAGTTTGCCTCAACATCTTATAGACATAGAGATAGGACTATATAATATAGACTATATTTGTATGGTACAATAAGATCAGTTTTACAATAATGGAGTGGACATAAATGAGAAGTAGTGGTTGGGAAAGAAAATAACAAGAGGAAAGACTATAAACTGTGAAAGATTTCTAAATCGAGGCTGCAAATAAGGTACTTTTAGCAAAATTCCACTTTATAGAAATTGATTCAGAGAGGATGTCATCCATTCAGGGAGCTACAATATATTCCTTAATCAAAATTTATATTTATTAAAGTTTTTCTAATAATTCTTGCTGAGATTAAAACAAAAACTAGTTTTAACTTAAAAGGTTATTTTCAAATGTCAACCTTCAGACCTCATTTTTAAAGTTACCATTATATTACTCATATATTTCCAAAATGCAAGGAGACTTTCATGCCTTGACATAAAAAATTGTTTTTGATTTTTAAAATTTCCTCATTGGATCAATAGCCTGGTACCAAATATAAAGGTCAGGTAAGATATAAACTGGTAACAAAGAAATGTCCACCATGAGAAAACACTGTCCTCACAGACAGATTCTTGTTACAGAATTATTGTCCCTGTACATCCTTCATTTTCCAGCTTCTAACTCAGGTGAGTTTTAAAATTCTTGCTTATGAAACAGATGCATTTGAGGATACTATATACAATTATTTCTGACTAAGAAATTCCTAGTGCTATTTACCTGTAAGTGTGACTTAATTACAGAAACAGAGGCCAAGGTGAGTTCTTACAATATGTTGAAAGATTCACAATCACCTAAGAAATAATGACTTAATGAGTGCTGTGTTTGAAATATCTAGAAAAGTTCATTAATCAACCCACCTATAGAGGTGTTCAATGATAGCTGCTAATGTTGCTCGGTTGACCCCTGGAAGAGTACGTATAAATGCTCCGTATTTTTTAATTCTTTCCTTGTCATCTTGTGTATCTGGAGGAAAAAAAAAACAATCTTAAGGCCTAAACTAATTGGCTATGTTATGAATTTGTCTTTCAGCGTACTGTAAAATAGTCACAAGTGCACTTTAATAAGTGATACAATCAGGTTTCAGTAGACAGTCGTTCAAAGTTCTAAAGTATTTGCCTATAAATCTGGGAAAGCATTTATTTACATAATATTCCAGCACTATATGCTCTAGTTCTTATAATTTGTAATGTAAAACAAAGGATTTTCAAAATGGAAGGTTAAGAGGGATTGTATTTTTTTATCTTCTACTTTATGGAATACTGAAATTTAACTTAACAAGAATACATTCAATTAATTACTCAAACTGGAGTACAAACTGAAGAGTTAATCCGAAAGTATTTTAACTCTGGCTATGGAAATGTTGTATCATTTGTACTTTAAAATTACATTTCTGATATTTTTCTTATAAAATTATAAAAATCCTCCCAAAGCTATGAACCATCCTGGATCTATGAACTGTATAGTACCCTTTTGATCCAGGTTAAGAATATTTTCAAATCTTCTGAAAAGGTGAGAATGCAATGGAAGTTAAGTCTAGGTCTCAATAACTGCAATTTGGATTTAGAGGACGATAGACCTCCTGCTTTTGTCATGAACAGAAATTTCTTGGTTCATGTAAAGGAGAATGAGAAGGAATTACTCTCCACTCACCTAGCTGCAAGAAGGCAAATATCTGGAGAAACTAGAGACAGGAACCCCTAAAGATCTAGACTCTCTGTAGGGTGTGTGCAGTGACAGTTTGGCCTATACTACCTGATAGGGGAAATAGATTATTCAAATAAATCACTTGTGCTGACTTGGTAAATCAAGGAGACTGCACTTACTATTTCCTCTCAATTTGCACTACCTTTCGCAGCAAGATTATTTTACTTCCTGCCTAGTCTTACCTCTTCTAGTCACAGAAAATCAGAAGCAAACTAATGATGTCTTAGAAGTACAAAGTCGCTTGTAAAGGACACTAGGATCCCTGGCAAGGTAAGAAACTTTATGACATAGCTTTCAAGTGCACTCCTATTCAAAATTGCAAGTGGTATCTCTTTTGTACTGATTTAGCCTGTACCTGAGATCAATAGCCATACACATGAGTATATGGAATTAAATGCACTAGTAGATGACTCTCTGTAAGAAAGAGGGAAAAACACCCAAATTACATTCAAAGACTTTACTGGAAATTAATTAAGTATAATTCCCAGAACAATCCAAACATTTACCCTCATGTTGTCCAGTTTCTAACTGTAGGAGTAATTGCATTTATTCCATAATACTACTATACTTAAGCAGTCATGCCAGTATGCATATTTTTACACACATTATAAAATAGACGATATTTTCAAAATAAAGCTAAACAAACTGAAAGTAAAACTCAGGAAAGATTTCAGGCCATATAGAAAATACAATGAGCAATTCAACTAGACATAGAATTCAGACAATTTAACAGTGTTCCTTGAAGAACAGATCCTATGTCATATAAATGTAGGTGGTGTACCACCATAAGGCATTCTCTACCTTGGGTATATAGTATGTCAAAAGAGTTTTATGAATTAACTCAGAGAATCCTGGTTTATTCTGTTCAGGTCCAACAGGGCTACTTTGAAGGGTCTTGCCGAACTATATTGGATGCAAAAGCAAAAGACTTAAAGATTACTTGACCCAGTATTCAAAGCTTTCTCCAAATAAATTCTCAAAGAATTCACACGCAAATGAAAGGTGAACACCTTCATTTCTGACACACTCCTACCCCTGCTGATTACCTTGTTCTGGTAGACTGACAACAGTGAAGACTTGTTTGTCACTGAATTTGACAACTTTAGCAAATATATATTTGTCACTTTTTTGTTGTTTTTTTAAGAGGCAGGGTCTCAGCTCTGTCATCCAGGCTGGAATACAGTGGCACCATCACAACTCACTGAAGCCCGGAATTCCTGGGCTCAAGTGATCGTCCCACCTCAGTCTTCAGAATAGCTGAGACTATAGGAGCATACCACCATGCCTGAGTTAATGCTTTTATTTTTTTATATAGACAAGGTCTCATTATGTTGCCCAGGCTGGTCTAGAACTCCTGGCCTCAAGCTATCCTCCTGCCTTGGCCTCCCAAAATGCTAGGATTATAGGCATGAGCTACCGTGCCCAGGCTTACCACATGCTACTGATAACCAATTTTATAATAAAGACAAATTATAAGTCTTCATAAAGTAGAGATACTCTAAATGGCTTAATTTATTTCAATAAAATTTTCTTAAAAATGACGGTTGCAAGGTAACTGAACTTAAAGCAATGTATTTATCTCTGTATTTTAAATGTTAGAAAATTATACAATCAATTCTTCTTGTGATTACAGTGAACCCTACTAATTTGAGAAACATTAGAAGGCAAATGAAAAACTTCTGAAAGGTAGTACTATCTTGAGGTGCTTTATTTTAATTATAATGCTACTCTTGCTGACACTAACTAGGGTCATTCTTCAGATAATTTTCAAACTGTGCATGTTTGTGACATCATTTTAAAATTAATCTCTTTAGTATATCACTTGTTTTAGATTAAACACTTGCAAGAAAGAAAAATTACTTCTCAGTAGAGGAATGCTATGTGATCAAATTCAAAAGCCATTTTCCAAATATTGAAACAGATTAAATGTATAAGAGACAAACACATTATAATTATGGAATAATTCAAAAGTAGATTTTAAAAACTAGAACAAAGGAGGACTGAAAATCATCATTTGGAAAATATTATAGATATGAGAAATGTTTTTAGTTTATTAATAAAAATTAAAATGCTATATACATAAATTACAAAAGTGGAAAAAAGGACTAAAATATGGAAAAATAAAAGCAGCTTCATTCAATGTTTATATTTATGTCTTTATTATTGTAATGCTTCAATGAAAGGACTTGTTTTAAATAATGGAAGGTTAAAAACAGGTTTTACTGAAATTAATTTGACCCATGAGTGATTTAATAAACTCCTTTTCTAGGGTCATCTCTTAATTATCTTTTCTTACAGTATGTAACAAAACTCCTTTATTTCATTAGATGGAATCTAGGATAAATGAAGCAAAAGTTAAAAAAAAAATGTTATATACACTAGAGATGTAGAATAAGTAACAGAAGAAACACAAAAGAGTCATAGGTGAAAATCTTGCAAAATGAATCCTGTAGTAAATGCTTCATTTTGTTTTTAATGAGAAATTTAAAACACATGGAATTGAGTTTAACATTCCAAAGTTAAAGCAAATTAAGCACTAAGAAATCCACTGAAAACTAACTATATACCTAACAATTTAGCAACTATTTTGAATGTCTCTTTAGGTAGACAGAAACAGCTATTGATATCTATACAATTTCTGTTCTAAGTCATTATATACATTGTTTCTTTCAATTTTTCAGCTTATCAAAGATTTTTAAATCGAAGTATTAAAAGGTAAGCATATATTATGGTCTATATTTTATATACATACATATATATGTATATATCTACATATATCTATATAAATATTACCTAAAGCAGAGATCCAATATGGGTAGAGCTCCTTAGTAAGCAGTGCATCGTCAATGTCAGAGAGAAAACTTTTCAACACCCCCGTCACATCTTCAAGCTGATGTTTTCCAGCCCTCAATTTAAAGCTTCTTGCATCCTTTTTGAAACTCTCCAGGAGTTCACTTATATGCAAAGGATCACCATTCTTTTGATAGATATATTTGCATCCTAAACCTTTGTTTAAAAAAAATAAGTTATATTTTGAAGGTTTAAATGTAAAAGCCAGTTTGGTATTTCAGAAAAAAACAAATGTTTGTGTTGAGATGATGAGTAAGATGATGAAGTTATTATGCAAGAGACATACGAACATGCATGAGCAGGAAAGGCCTTTTACCCCCCATTTTAGTATTTAAAATGTAAACCTAATGAGCAAATCATTACAGCCTCAGCTCAGGGCAAACCCCTGATCAGTCCTTCTTCCAACTCTCCATAGTATCTTTTCCAAATTTTCTTTTACCTAAAGTGCCCTATCTTCACTTGGTCTCCCATCAAACAACTTGTCTCCGTTTCTCACTGACAAACGTGAGGCTCCCTGGTATAAATGTCACCAACCTCCTATCTGCATATTGTATATTAATTTCTGTCTGCTCCCATCTTCACCTTATTTGCAATGGCAAGTTGGGTTACCTCTTTTTTATAGTTACTGACTGATGAAGTGCCCCATACCAAATAAAAGTAGTGGTTAGGAGGAAGAGTGATGATGGTGATGACAATAATTCAAACTCCAAAAGCCTCCCTTGCTTCCTCCCAGGCTTCTTCTCCCTCTTCCTTTCACAACCAGGCTAAGTTTCCTACATTTATTCTTTCTACTCTTTCACCTGCCTGTTAATCCTTTGACCACACAATCTTGCTTCTGTGCCCAATCTCCATTTTGTTGGGGTCACCTTCATCAAGAATATTAATAACCTTCTTTTTTTCTAGATGCTTTTCAGTTTTTAATCTAGGGAGAACTCCTTGCAGCATCTGACATTCTGCACGAATCCTGGTAAATTCATTTAACCGCAGAACTTCTATGACATCATGATTTCATACCTCTATTTTCTCCCTTCCCTTTGTGATTACTCTCTCAGTCATCTTTTTTTTTCTGCTCATCTAATACTTATTGGCCATCCCAGGAATCCCTCCTCAATTCACTTCTTTTCCTGACCACTGAGTGAGACCCATCCAACCTCATCACTTCTACATAAATATTTTCACTCTGGTTTTAATTTCCCTGATTTCTCTCTCTCTCTCTCTCTCTCACACACACACACACACACACACACACACACACCCCATTACATATACATGCAACACACACCGACACCCACACACTTATCTTGTGGCAAATCAAAATAACCTGAAGAAATTAATTCTTCTGCCCGGTTTACTACCTCACCTTCCACCCCCACCATGCTCTTTGTCTTGTTCCTCTCTACCTGAATATATGGCATTGCCTTCTCCCCAGCCCTTTACAGGTTAGAGTATTTCTCAATTAACACATTAAAAACAAAAAATGCAGTGCTGCATCACAGATTCTTCATCATGATCTCCCTCTCAGAACTATCCTCTCCTTTCCAACCCATATGCTGTCATTTGAGCACTGAGTTCTTACTACATTGTCATAACTCCTTGCTCCTATTCTTATGCAGCCCTCTGTGTGTCTCAACAATGGTAACAGCATGATCTAAAATTCAGGTCTGTGTGTTACCAACAAGCTTAAAAACCTCAATACTGCCCTCCTGCTGCCTATGAGGCAAAGTTTGAGGATTTCAGTTTGCTATATAAAACCTTACCTGAATTGACCTAACCTCTTGGCTTTTATATTGATTGACTCCTTCTTCTCACACTAAGCTCTGGCCACATTTAACACACCAAAGCTCCCAGCACAAACTGTGTGACTCTATACCTTAGCACACTATTCTCCTCCTGGAATCCCAACCTCTTCTCCTAACTAGCTCCCATTTCCCTTAGGGCTCATCGTAAGCACTGTGCTTTACCCATGAAGCTCTCTGTCACGCCTGCTTGGGGTGAAATTCACCCCTATGCCATGGACACCAGTAGCACCCCCTGAACCTCTTTACTAGAGAATCTTATACGGAATCTAGGATAAATGAAGCAAACGTTAAAAAAAATTTTTATATACACTAGTCAGTTACACTGACTTGTAACCGCTCATGTATTTGCCTCGTATTCATAAATATGCAAACACCTAGAAGGCAAAAATTATGTCTTATTTTCTGTGATATATCTCTGTGTATATCCGGCAGTTACACAGTGCCTAGAACTACTCAGTAGGTATTTAATAAATGACTGCTTAGAAATTCCATTTGACCTAGCAATCCCATTACTGGGTATACATGTGTGTACATATATACATACACATATATGTATATACATACATGCATATATATATAGTCCTATATAATATATATGATGTATAGTATTATATATAAAAATATGTATATATCATATATATTTGGAATTATATATAATTGTGTTTTATTATATATCTACTCAAAATATATACATAATCACATATTGGACATTACTATAAGAAGTTTCCTGCTATGATAGAATGTTTATATTTTTCTTTATATACAGATATGTGTATATATATTTATACAAACAATCTTTCATTGCTTTATTACTCTAATATGCAAGTGAATGCATCTTGTAATAGAGTTATAAAATTGTTATATGAGATTTAGTTGAAAAAAGTCTAATGCTGAATTATTTTAAATCCAAATCAACACAAGGAAAATTCTGATTACCCTAGAAAAACATTAAATAGGCTACATCAGAGCTAGACAAAGTATTTTAATTATTTCTTGCTTAAAAAGGCCCTTATGCCATTTTGAAACATGAAGATTCCCAATGAGGTTATGCTCCTGCTAAAACATAACATATATATGATTCATGTGCATCTGCAAAATGTACACTAATATTTACAGACTGTAACAAATGAAGGTAACATTCTCCTTCCTCCATTTTTAAGTAAACAGATGATTATAACTAATAAGAAAAGTATAAACACACTATCATAGCAGAAAACTTCTTATAGTAATGCCCAAATATGTGCATATATATATATTTTCAGTAGATATATAATAAAAACACAATGAATCTGGACATTAATAACTGCACTTGGATTACATAAGAGATTAAAATATGCTTACTAGAAGTCTAATTTCTGAAAAGTATTTTTTTATACTCATCTTTAGTTCTGATATTTTGTTACATATCAGTGTATTGTCAGTTTTCTATACTAGAAGATATGATTCATAGCTTTGTCTTGAACTTTTTACTCCCATTACTGTGTTTCTAAGAGTGAGACCAGTGACTGGCATTCAATAAGCACTCAATAAAGAAGCAATGAACTAATAACACAATGCTTTACTGCAGCCCTCTCACTACTTACACCTTCTTTTCAAATTAAAAACATCCAGACACCTCTAACATTAGGAGAACAAAAATTTTAATACAATCCAAAATATCAAATCAATCATTTTACTCTTTTTCACATTTGTAATCTAAATAAATGGCATTTATCTACAAGTTAAAAGGGTTCATGGTAACATTTTAACATTTAAAATATGGTCAAGAAATTTACAGTATAAAATATATATGCAAAAAAGAATTTGAAGAATCTATAACCACTTGAAAATAAATATGAAGAAGAGATGATATCTTTCAGGCACATGTAAAATACTATTATAGTATATAAAACTAAAATAAGCTGAACCATGGTATAGATCAATTTTTTATTTGCAAACTATTCATTGAAATATCTGTTGAAAATGAACAAAAACTGTTAAAATAACTGTGCCTCTTAATATAAATTACACACACTTTATATATGCCAAAGGAAGCAAATTATTTTACATACTGTTCCACAGTTTACCACTTCTAAAAACATGCTTAGACGTGTTGTGTCACTGTAGGCTTTAATCTAGCCTTTTAATTCCTGAAAGATATAGTCTTCAATCTACTATTTTTTCTTACTTGAATAAAACATATAATCTACTGTTTACTGTACATATTATAATTTAGATTATTTCAATATGTTTTTTAACATTTTATGCATATAAAGGGAGGAGGAAATGGTAAAAATGTATAGTTTCAATGAGTCTTATTGGAAGAAGGAATGGTAATTAGCTGAACAGTAAATCTGCCTTTATTTTTCACTGGTGTACTTTCAAATATAAAGGGCTTTAATTCAGTCCAATAGAGGTACCACTTAAAAACTGTAAGAATGATACCATCAGTTCTAGGGGTTGAATAAAAACTCAGTGATACTTACCATACTGTGTAACAAATGCTATACAGCTGTTCACTATAATGGGAACGTCATTTTTGCTGAGCTGCTGATCTTGTAAAGCATTACCATCTGTACCTGCTGCTTTTTCAATTGCAGTATGCCAGACTGTGAAATCCAACTTGGTATGCCCATGGATGTACAATGTTCTGTAAAGTTTAAAAAGCATTTCAAATTATAATTTTGTTTTTTTTTTTAATCTTACTTTAAGATAGATTATCCTAAAATCCACACAATCGTGATCCTGTCTTACCTATTGTAATGGAAGCTTTTCTTTTACCTCCATCCACCATGAGCTTCCACTCAATCCCTTTTTTGCCTGTATAGTTACACCACTCCATAGCATTGAGGAAACTCTCTAAATTTATGGTCTCACTTTTTTCATTTCCCAGCCTCTTTTATTCTGTTTCTGAATAACTAAACTAAAACCATTGTGCACCTGTGACTTCTAATGGAAATTTCTGGGTATGTTTTTCAAGGCTTTAGAATTGCTGATTTTATCCCTTCAAAAGAGAAAAACTAGCATTCAATTTGAATTTTATAGCACAATTCTTTCTGGATTTTCCTCCTATCATTCTGGTCAGTCTTTCCCAATCTCACTTCCTCTTTCTGAATGACAAAGTCATAACCTCAGCACACACAAAAGCTCCATGGACTCTCCAGGGGCATATCATTCAGGCCAGTGGTTTCATCACTCCATATAAATTAGTTTACTTCCAAATCCCTATTTCCAGGCTATAACTTTCACAAATCAGATCTCCATGAGACTGCATAGCAGGAGAATAGAGCATCTGAGAGTGGGAATGACAATCAGACTTTCTGAACTTCAATTTTATCTCTGCCATTTATTTCCTTTGTAACTTTAGACAAGTCAACCTTATTTTTGCTTCAGTTTCATCACTGGCAAAATAAAGATAATAATAGCACCTAGGACAACACTCAACAGACATAACATTAATGACTAATGTATAGGCCATAATACTAAAGAATATTTATATTTGGGCACCTTCACCTTAATGTGCAATAAGCATATCAATGCTTTTGCTCGCCCATACCAAGCTCTGGCACCAAAAATTGTCCATGTACCCCACCAGTAACCAAATTCTGCTGACTACAGTTTTCCAGCATATTCACTCTGTCTCCTCTCTTTTCCAAGACTGCCTTATTTCAGATCTTCATGTTGTTCCTTGAAGTCCCTGCAGACCCTCCTTACAGAATTCCTTTCCCAATTCTCAACACCTGTAATCTCTACTCCTCACTACTGCCAGAATGATCTTTCTAAAATGCAAAACTAATGACATCACTTCCAGATCACTGTCTTACTGTTCTTGAGTTTTCAAGATGAAAAAATCTTCATTATCTAGCCTATATTTTTGCCTGCAACTTTATCTCCTATTCTCTTATACTTAAGACACTCAGGAAACACAAACACACACACAAATGCACACACACACATATACCCTTTAGGACACTCAATAAACATAAACACACATACACACCCCTTAGGACACTCAGGAAACCACACACACATGCGCGCGTGCGTGCGCGCGCGCACACACACACACCCCTTCATGGATTTTGTAGTACATATTGCCTGTTCTTTGGCTGGCTACTCCAAATCTTCTCCCTAAATTATACTCCAGGTAAGACTCCTTGAGAATGTTCTTGATCTTCCTCTTATGCTTAGCATGTCACAGATACTCCTTCTCAATCTCTCGATGGTGGCTTTGCCCTGCATCGTGTCACCTGCTGTAGCTATGTGAAATTTTTAGCCACTAAACCCCAACATTTGCACAAGCAAGCAAAGAAAGTATTTCAGTATCTCCAGTCATTATCAAAGTGTCTGGCATTTAGTGGATACATAACAGTTTTAAAGACCTATCACTAGATACAAAGTTTGCTTTGAAACTTAAACTAATTATTGATGTATTTTAAGTATATTTACACCAAAGTAAACTATATAATGTTGATCACAGACTGTGATAGGGCTAGTTTATATTCAACCCAAAGAGACATGAATAAACTTCATGAATTCTGGGGCTTTGGGGGCCAGGGGTGGGTAATAAGGTATGCAATCTTTTACATTTCTGATAATCACTGTACCTAATTTAAAAAAGAAACAAAAAACTTTCCTTGGTTTTCTTTCTTGAAATGCTCCTGTAAGAAGACACAGATACCTGCTCCTTATCACACTCATTTCTAACATCTGAACTTGCTACAACTACCACTATTTTACTAATACTGGTGCTTGTAATCCTCATCTCTTGCTTTTTGACATCTCTATCTATTGCTTTTATTTTCCACAACACCACAGCAGTCCTGACCTCTAGGTTTTGTAATTTTCTTTTTGAAGAATCCTGAAACTTGCTCTAATACTCCTGATATGCTATAGCCTTTTCATTTATTTTATATCATTTTTAGCTCAAAAGCATTATTGCTGGGTGTGTTTGTCTAAATGGTATTATATAACTCAGGTAATTTTTTTGAGAAATATCAAGCCTCTAGATTATGTGAACGTAGTCAAAATTACGTCTTGCTATATTCACAAGTTTAGGTAAAGAGAAAAACTTTTTACATAATTTATCTAATAATTGGGCTTTAAGTATGATATAAAATCTTTGTAACTATTTGCTTATAAGTAACTACAATGGGTGTTTCAGCAAGCAGTGAAAGAAATCCAAAATGCAATGGCCCTCCTACAGTATGAGTATAATTCTGCCATAAACTGTGACATTTTCGAATTTCAAATTTTCTTTCTAGTCAGAAAAAATATCCTAAGATGATGAGTTTAGCTGTCTCCTTGTGAATTAGTGAAGAGTAGAACTCCTGAGTCAACTTGTCAAAGGGCAAATCCCAAAATATATATGTAGTGCAATAGAGGTTTGACATTTAACAGCATCAGTGTACTAACTTTCCTCTCTAACGCTTATCTAAACTTTGTGCACACTGAATAAAGCATCAAAAGATATTTTCAACACAAATGCTGGTCGACTTAGTGATTTCAAGTGTTATCAAACAATAATTTTCACATTTCTGGATAAGAATTCCAAGGAAACATTTATTTACATCCTGACAATCTGAAAAGTAATGTTGATGAACTCTAATTACAGAGAACTTAGTTAATCTAATTGTCCATTTTCTAAACATAAATTTCAAAGGGCACTTCAAAGCCATATAAAGAAATATTCTTATTTGCTATAATGAATCAAGGCAGTTCAATAAGACCTAGAAACCAAGTCCTAGGACGAACAAATATAATTATCTTAAAATTGCAATATAATAACCATAAAGCATAAACAGTCATATTTGAGCCTAGTCTATGACAAGAACTAGAAGTGTCTTCACAAATAATAGATCAATAATTGGACCACAAAAAAAAATAAATTTGCTCATATAAACAACATTTTAAACAAAAGTGAAAAGCAAATAAAAGACTCCACATAGATGGCTGGAAAAGATAATACCCTAACTATTTACACAAAAATAAAATAGTAAGTACTCCACAGAAATATGGTCATCAGCTATGGAAAGATAAGTCACAGAAAGAATTAACCAATGTAACCACAAACCAGTCTGATGATCAAATATATCTATATGTATACAGATACATATATATCGATATATCTATAGCTTTATATATCTATCTATCTATATATATCTTGTCAAAGGGTGAATCCTTTTGTGGATATATGTGTGATATCTATCTATATATTAGTCATATCACATCTAAGATTCATAAAACAGAATTTCCTGAACAACTTATTACAAAGTCTTGTTTTTAAAAATGAAATTTGAAAAAGTCACACTATTCGAGACACACACACACACACCCCTACACACATGTACACATATATATGTAAAATCAATGATGTGTCAAAGGGGATTTATCAAAGACCTAACATATAATGTTCATTACTAAAGTATAACAAGATGAACGCAGTATTTTAAAAATTGACTAGATACTCTAAAAAGAGATTTGAAAATATGTTCTAAGAATCTTAAAATATGTATGCATTACTTTTGACAATTCCAACCATAGGACTCTTTCATAAGTGTATGATTTTAAATGAAGACACAATATCTGTTTCTTCTAATATATTTCTGTTCCTTTCTCATGCACATGTGCACATGCACACCAACACATGCATTTAGCCAAGCATTTAAAAATGGAAATAAATTGAAATCCCAAAAACTAGGGAAAGGGTTAGTGATTTAACTACATCCAGAGATATATATGATAAACGGTAAGTGGTTTAACTACATCCAGAGATACATATGACAAACTTAGTATAATGAGCAGAAAATACATAATTGCACATATGTATAAATTCAATTGCATTTCCTAAAATGTTAAATTAACTCTGGTAGAAAACTCATGGACATTTTGTTTCCTTCTTTATACATGCCCATGTTTTTAAAAATGCAATTAGAAACAAATCACGTAAGTCGAAGTTTTGACTGATCCCTTGAAGGAAAAGATATTTAAAGCCTTTAAACCATGCCATCTTAGACTGTCATTGAGCTTTTGAGCCAGATAACTGGAAATATCTCTGTCAAGCTTTTTTTCCATATATGACTAGGAAACTAAGAGCCAGAAAGAATGCGTCTGAGGCCTTAGAACTAGGTAGGAACTGGAAATTTGAGCTACTCAGTACTAATCTAGTTCATGAGCCTTCCTTTACCTGAGGAATTAGATCTTTATAATTTAAAACTCTGGTCCTCAGGTCCAAAAATGCTCAAGAAGTGAAATGCTGATATGCGTCTTTTTGTGGCCTTTCTTCTTAGTCCTATCACACCTAAGATTCACAAGACGGAATTTCCTGAACAACTTATTACACAGTCACACTATTAAAATGGACATGAAAGATGATCTACTAAAGCCACTCCTAACAGAAGATCTATTTCCCTTCTTCAAGACTGCACTCTTACATTCTGCCTTGAAAAGCATCCTAGGCATGTTGGAAACGGAATAGATAGAACTTTGGAGTATAGCTTCAGAAGCATGTGCTGTGCATTTTTTCGTTTTTTTAAAAGGGTTTTCAATAATGTATTATTATTATTATATATATTTTTATTTTATGTTATGGGGTACGTGTTCAGATCTTGCAGGCTTGTTACATAGGTATACACATGCCATGGTGGTTTGCTGCATCCATCCCCCCGTCACCTACATTAGGTATTTCTCCTAATGTCCCTCCCCAATCTCCCCACCCCCTGCTATCCCTCCCCTAGACCCCCACCCCCAGACAGACCTCAGTGTGTGATGTTCCCCTCCTTGTGTCTATGTGTTCTCATTGTTCAACACCTACTTATGAGTGAGAACACGCAGTGTTTGGTTTTCTGTTCTTGTGTCAGTTTGCTGAGGATGATGGTTTCCAGTTTCATCCACATCCCTGCAAAGGACATGAACTCATCCTTTTTTATGGCTGCATAAAAATTCCGTGGTGTATATGTGACACATTTTCTTTATCCAGTCTATCCTGGATGGGCGTTTGGGTTGGTTCTAAGTCTTTGCTAATGTAAACAGTGCCACAATGAACATACATGTGCATGTGTCTTTATAACAGATTGATTTATAATTATTTGGATATATACCCAGTAATGGAATTGCTGGGTCAAATGGTATTTCTATTTCTAGATCCCTGAGGAATCACCACACTGTCTTCCACAATGGTTTAACTAATTTACACTCCTACCAACAGTGTAAAAGTTTTCCTATGTCTCCCCATCTTCTCCAGCATCTGTTGTCTCCAGATTTTTTTTTTTTTTTTTTTTTTTTTTTAGAAAGAGTTTTGCTCTTATTACCCAGGCTGGAGTGCAATAGCGCAATCTCAGCTCACTGCAACCTCCGCCTCCTGGGTTCAAGCAATTCTCCTACCTCAGCCTCCTGAGTAGCTGGGACTACAGGCTGCAGCACCATGTCCAGCTAATTTTTTTGTATTTTTAGTAGAGACGGGGTTTCACCATGTTGACCAGGATGGTCTTCATCTCTTGACCTAGTGATCCACCCACCTAGGCCTCCCAAAGTGCTAGGATTATAGGCGTGAGCCACCGCGCCCGGCCCCCAGATTTTTTAATGATCGTCATTCTAACTGATGGTAGGTACCTCAATGTGGTTTTGATTTGAATTTCTCTAAATGACCAATGATGAGCATTTGTACTTCCTAAGCAAACTCTCAAAGCAGGACCTGCTTCTCATCCAAGTAGGCTTTTGGTTTTGTTTTCTTCTGGAAAAGTATGAATTTTGTTATTGCTGAGTGATGTGTGGTCATTAGAACTTTTAAAGCACTTATTTTAAGTGTATGGTTTGAAACATTTTTACAAATGTTTACACTTGTGTAACCACCACCAGGATTAACAAGTAGACCATTTCCATCACTCACGACGTTCCCTCATAACTCTGCATTGCATCTGAACCCCACCCACAATCTTAGGCAAGAACTGATCTGCTTTCTGTCACCATTCGTTAGTTTACCAGTCTAAGACTTCATAGTAATGGAATTACACAGTATTACTATTTTATGCCTGGCTTCTTTTACTCAGCACAATGTTTTAAAGATACATTCACGTTCTTGTTAATATAGATCCATTTATAACGATAATCAGTATTTTTTATATGAATATACTGTACTCTGTTTACAATTCACTGACTGAAAAACATTTGGGGTCTCCTCACTCACTCTTTATTATAAATAAAGCTGATTTGAATATTTGTATAGGAGTCATTTTGTGGACATATATTGTGATTTGTTTTTGGTAAATACTTAGGAGCTCATTTGTTGGGATGTACAGTTATTTGTAAACTGGCTTTTTTTAAAAAAACAAAAACCTGCTAAACTGCTTCCCAAAATGAGTGTACTATTTTACAATCCCACCATACTTGCCAACACTTTGTACTGTCACATTTTTAAAAATTTAGTTTTCTCAGTGTGATATTATTGTGGTTTTCATTTGTATTTCTCTGATACTTAACTTTACATGTGCTTGTTATTGATATATACTCTTTTAGACATCTCTATTCATTATTTTTTGCTATTTTACTGGGTTTTTGTCTTCTAATTGAGTTATATATATTCTGTCCATATTCTGGATATGAGTCACATTTGAATAGTATCAGTGTATGATTTCTTTTCATTTTATTAAACATGTTGCTTGAAGAACAAATTACAGTTGAGTTTTTCACTTACAGTTCCAGTATTTGTGATTTTCTATAATCTCCTTGCTTTATCACACTGAACCAGCAATAAATTGTTAAATAGAAGTGGTGGGAATAAATATATTTGCCTAATTCCTGTATTTGCAATAATTTGTTTGATTATATTGGTCATAATATTTTCTATTTTAAATATTAAAAGGATTCCCAATAAAGTTTCCCTTTTCATTTCTGACACTGGTAATTTGTATCTTCTATCCTTTCTTCTAGTTAAGAGTTTTATCAATTTTCTTAACTTTTCCAAAAAACATCAGAAATTTACTAACTTAATTATTAAAAAGAGCTATTGGTGATTGCAATTTTCTTTTTTTAAAAAATATATTCCATTCATTGATTCTTTCTACTGTCTGTATCAATTCATTCACTGAACCACTTTGGGTCTACTTTGCTCGTTTTTGGATTTTTAAGGTAAAAGTTTAGAGGACGGATTTGATATCTTTTGATTTAATGTAAGCATTTAAAGCTTTAACCTTCCTTCTAAATAGCGTAATAGCTCCATCACACAATTTTGCTGTTATAATTTTATTATTATTGATCAAATATTTCTTAATTTTTCCTGTGATCTCTACTGTGAAGTATGGGTTATTTGGAAACATGTTTAACTTCCAAATTTTATTACCGAATTAAATTTAATTGCTTTTTGGTTAGAGAAAATACTCTAATGTTACTCTCTTAAATTTACAGAAACTTATTTAATGGCCTATCATTTAGTTTATCTTTGTGAATGTTCCATATGCACTTGGAAAATAACACGTATCCCACAGTTGTGGGTATAGTGTTATAAATACATACATACATATGCACAAACATGCACATATCAATTAGCTCAAGTAGTTCTGAGTCTTCTATGGACAGTTTACTCACTTGCTGTCTTCTTGTCCCATCAGTTAGTAATAGCCAAAAGCTGAAATATCTATGCATAATCATGGGCTTACTTATTGCTCCTTTTGTTGTTACTTTTTAATTTCTGTAATCTGAAGCTCAGTTATCAGGTACCTACATACTTAAGAATGGTATGGCTTTTTGATAAATTGCCACTTTAATCACTGGAAGATGTCTCGTTTTCCCTGATAACATTCCTTGTCCTGGAATCCACTCTGATATTAACATGGTTGCTCCAGCTTTCCCATGTATGATTTACATGGTATAGCTTTCTATTTCTACTGTTAACAAATTTGTCTTTATATTTAAAGTGTGTTTCCTATAGCAGGTATATGCTGTGTCTTACTTTTTAAAAATCTATTCAGGCAATCTCTACCTTTTGACTACAGCTTTAGACCACTAACTTTCATGTAAGTAAGTAAGCCTACTCTCCCACCATTTGTTTTCTATTGTCCATCTCTTTCTTTTTTTGACTTCTTTTGAATTATTTTTTCTGAATCTATTTCACCTCTGCTACTGGCTTAATAGCTATGCCTCAATCTATTTTTTAGTGGTTGCTCCAGAGTTTTAACATGTATTTGCAGAACCTACTTTTAGAGAATATTATACTAGTTTATATATAATAGTCTTAAAATGTGTTTAAAGTTTTCCCTTCTTGGCGTTTACAATGTATCCTAACTCCATATGTGTTACTGAGTGTGCTACATGTGCTTTCCTGTGTTCCTAATTCTTCCTTACAGATCTAGGATTACAACAGGTATTATTTTCTTTCAACTAGGAAAATTTTAATGTTTCTCATGGCATACATCAGAATTCTCTCACATTAGTTCAGTCAAGATATACTTTATTTTGCTCTCAATTCTGGTAGATATTTTTGCTAAATAGGGAATTTAAATTGACAACTGCTTTTGTGTGTGTGTGTGTGTTTGTGTGTGTAGTATTTCCCCGCAAGCACTTTATAGATTACAATGTCTTTCGGCTTGCACTGTTTCTGATTAAATATCCTCTTCTTTGTCCGTGATATTGAATGTATTTTTATCCTCTAATATTTTATTTTTTCTCACACTGGTTTTTAGGAATTTTGAAGGTACGTCAATATTAGCAGATGTATAGATTTATAGTTTTCATCTAATTCAGAAAATAGCCACGTTTCTTCAAAGATTTTTTTTCTGTTTCCATCTTTCTTTTATCTCATTTTGTGATTTTAATCACATTTACATGAAATTGCTTGACATAATCTTGTAAGACACTGAGTTCTGCTGATTTTACTTAGTCTCTTTTCCGCTGTGCTTACGTTTTGATAGTTTCTATTGTCATGCCTTCAAGTTCAATGATTTCTATTCTTTAGAATCTACTCTGACATTAAGCCTATCTAGTGAAATTTCCTTTTCAGATATTATATTTTTCAGCTTTAAAAGTTATATTTCATATTTTAAAAATTATATTTTTTCTCATTATGCTTATATTTTCCTTTAGATCTTTGAATATATTTATAATATTTAAAACTACATTTTAAAGTCTTTGCTAATTCCATTACCTTTCTCATTTCTGGATCTGTGCCTATCTGGTTTGTGTTTTTTTCACATTACTAGTAATTTTTTTTTTTTTTTTTTTTTAGACGGAGTTTTGCTCTCGTTACCCAGGCTGGAGTGCAATGGCGCGATCTCGGCTCACCGCAACCTCCGCCTCCTGGGTTCAGGCAATTCTCCTGCCTCAGCCTCCTGAGTAGCTGGGATTACAGGCACGCACCACAGTGCCCAGCTAATTTTTTTGTATTAGTAGAGACAGGGTTTCACAATGTTGACCAGGATGGTCTCGATCTCTCGACCTCGTGATCCACCCGCCTCGGCCTCCCAAAGTGCTGGGATTACAGGCTTGAGCCACCGCGCCCGGCATTACTAGTAATTTTAAGGATCTCCTAAACATCATGAATGTTAAGGTGTTGAGTGTCAGGATTGTGTTGTCTTCTTTAGAGAGATTATTGATGACTGTTTTCACATCATTTGCCTGTTTGACCCAAGACAGCTAAATTACTTGCAGAGCAGCAGATCCTTTGAAAATCTGTTTTTAAGCATAGTAAGATAAAAATAGAGCAACCTTTACTCTAAGCCTGATCTGATGTAACGTTTATACTGTTATTTTTCTTGGGTCTGTACTAAATACCCCAAGTTTTTAATGAGGTCTAACTTGGCTGGATGGAAGTTAATCAAATCCCTATGCTGTCTAAGCTGTGGGAATTTTTAACCCTTAGTACTCCGGGAATTGTTTCTCTGTAGCCTCTTGGAGTTTCACCCTACAAATATACAGATAATACTGAGCCAAAGATACAAAGGAACACGTATGAAGATTTCTGAAACTCTTTATGTATCTCCCTCTGCTCTGTACTCTCCAATGCAAATTCTAGCTACTGCAGACACTGAATTCCTAGTCCTACAATACTGTCACATTCTGCCTGGGTTTCTCCCTTCTCTGTAACATGGGTTCAGATTGTCTGCAGATAGAAAAGAAAGTCAGAGTGATTTTAAGGTTTACTTCATATTTTTTCTCTTTTCTCTGTAACCATAGTCCTGAAATGCTTATTGTTCCAAGGTCTGAAAAAAGCTGTTTCATATGTGTTATCCAGTTTTACAGTTGTTTAAGGTAGAAAGGCATGTTCCATGCAAGTTATTCTTCCTTGGTCAGAAAGAGGAGTCTGGCACAATTTATTTAGCTATTATTCCCATAAATTATCTTCATTTTGGTTTTGAGGAATGGAAAATACTTTTGCATGCCTTCAAATAAGAAACTGGAGCATAGAGACAGTATTTTAGTTAGAAACAGGCAAATACCAATTATTGAGAAAATATTCAGATGCAGAAACTGTGTCACAAGAATAATGCAGTAGGAAATATTATTTTAGCTTGTTTCTTTTGAAGCCAACAGTTCAGTGAACAGACTTAAGAAACTGGATACCCCAAGAAAGGCAAGGCCTCTAATTTTTGAATCTCATCTCTACACAACCACCACCAGTAGGTGAAATGTGAGAGACGGTCCTGTTACCAGTCTGCTCAAGCCTTTAATGGTGTTCCACTGACTACAGAATCAATCAAAAGCCTCACTTTTAACAATTTTATAAATAGATATATGTTTAAAAATGTCTCTTGTATCCTTGTAAAGGGCCTTTAATCCTTTCCAGAATAAGACAAGTTATGAATTAAATTTAATTGAAATTACTAATAGAGTATCAATCTATCTTTTCAGGACCAACGTCTCATGCTTCCTCCTCAAGCACTCAAGGCTAAGGCCAACCTACACTGAAGTTGTTTCTAGCCCATCCTATTTCTCTGAACCTATCATTTCCACCTCTTGGAATACCACAGTGTCTTTGGCCCCCTTCATTATTTCCTACTGAAGTCTCTCATAGGATTATAGATCCAGTTAAACATACTTTTCTTTAAAAAAAAAAACAAAAACAAAAACAAATACACACACACACACACACACACACACACACACATCTTGGAGGGATCTGCTCATTCTTTTGTCCACTATTTCTCCATCATATCATACTTATTTCTTCATAAGCTTATCTCCTGGTACACAGAGGTAATTTGAACTAAATGAAACAAAATTTCTGAAGCAAATAATATATGCTTTAAAATCTACCTTTTGTTAATAGCCATACATTCTCTTTACTACAATTTTCTTTAACATAAAATCACTTAATGTTGGCTTAAAGAGTCCCTTTCTTTTTTTAAAACCTGTGGGGGTGGTGAGAGAAGAGAATCTCTTGTTTGCCTTGGCAATAGTGACATTAAGCCATCTCTAAGAATTAAATCATCATAAAGTTACAAAAGCAGTCAAGCCTATATTGTGGGCAATAGGCTACTGTTTAATTTGCAATTACATGCACAATTTAGAAACCACTTTAAGATAATTCAGCCTCCAGAGTATTGCTAACATATTAGTTGCTATAAAACACATGCAAGGGGGGAAGAAAAGATCATATGGAATAAGGTGACAGGAAATAAGGAATATTAAACTTAGGATGTTAATCTCCCAAACTGAGAAAAGTAATCTGTTCCATAAGTGTGAAACATTGATAAAGTGTTTATTCCCCAGTGTTAGCTTCTTTACGTGAAGAATTTGCAATTAAAACTGAAATGCAGTCAGGCTTGGGAGCCATCAAGTGCATTGTGCTTTACTATATGTCAACCAAGGAATCTAAAACAAAAAAACACACCCGTCTTTTCTGTTTCTGATAACAGAGTTTACTTATTCACACTGTGTTTATTATAATCAACAACCTTTCAGCAAAAGCATAATGATAAGTGTCTCTGGCAATGGGCATGCAGCTATGGAATGTGAAAGTGGTAAACACAGTAACTTGTTTCTTTTAAAAAAATGTGCAGATGATGTGGGTTAAAGTGCAAAAATAGTTCTCAGATTTCGAGAAAAAGATGTAATTTTTTTGAACATTTCAGTCAAAGTTAATATGCAATTTCTTATTGTCCAGGAAAATGCCTTCTGCCTTCCTGACCTAGAATATTCACTAACAAGAGATATTTGACAACAAGATTTTTTTTTTTTGCACAAACAGTACTAAAGCCTAAAAGAAAAGCACAGAATCTAAGTCCCAATAACAGCATCAAATACCATGCCAGAAACCCTTAAGTGTAATCAAGAAAGCTTTATTTTCCAAAATAATTTTAAAGTATACAAAGAATACACATTCAAAAGACACCATCTGGAACACCTTCTGTTTAGAGCGTTTTAGAGCAAAAATGTGTGTAGAAAATATTACTGCAATATTTTTCTGTCTAAAGACACTCATGCTATGCATATAGAGAAAATGACCATGAAGATTAAAATATTAAACTAAATAGTGACTATAAACCGGGGATAATTATCAATTTATGAACATTTCCAGTTCAGGGGGTTCTTTCTCCTCCTTGCCTTTAAGAAACATTGATATATTTTAGCATTTTAATCAAAGGTAGATAAAAACAGGAAAATATATGTGAAATTAATTCATTAAATTTATGTATAATTTACATTTCTGGCTCAAGCTGTTACTAGCAAAAATTAAAGGTTCAAGCTTATAGCTGGTCAGTTTCTCTCTCTTTCAGTTATTCATACTACCGCTGTAGGCCATCAATATAAATAATTGGAAGTTGTTTTATTTCCAAAAGCCACAATTTTATCTGTCACTGACAAGTCTAACAGAATCTACTTTTGCTGACAGTCATTATTTCCCAAAGGGCTAACAGATCAAAAGGGAGATGAAAACAAGGGTGATACAATGAAATTTTCTCGTTTTGGCATGATACTCAAACAGCTTTGATAATCACAGCTATAATTAACTAGATAGGTTTGAGTACTGGGAGAGAAGTGCATATTTTCTATCTTGGCAAATGATACTATCATTCATAGCATCACCCAGGCCAGAAGCTCAGGGGCCATCACTCTTATCTCCCAGTTCACAAAGCAATTGAAAATTGACTGGTATCTCTCTCAACATCCCACTACCACATGGAGAAAACTATCGACATACAAAAACACCCACCAATTCTTCTTTTCTTACTGTTGCAGTTGAGGGACCTTGCTCTCTTGCTTGTACTCTCTCTTAGACCTTCAATCTCTCCCGTTTCATGTTTCTTTTCCATCAAAATTTAAACTTGCAAGTTTAAGCCATCCAAAAACAAACTGCACATATATGCCCTTCCGGGTCAAATCCCTTACCTAGTTAATCCTATGAACCTCCAGATATCTTTGAAAAAGTGACCTCACCACCTGTCTCGATTTATTCAGTTCCCATTCTTAATCTGATCTAGTACCTGCCTGTTCACTTCTGCTCTCCCCTAAGCCACCAGAAGGACTCCAAACCACTTATCTCACTGGGCATGTCCTTGTGTCAGCACTTGACATTTTTAACTGATCCTTCCTTTTTGAGACACTCTCTTCCTAAGCTTTGTAACACTTTGTAATCTCTCTTAGTTTTTGGGCTCACTCTCTTGAGTGAACAAGCAGCTACTTCTCCCTGACAAATTCCCCTAACCCTAAAATGATGTACAGTCATCAAAGCTCCAACATAGTACTTCTTCCTTTCTCCTTCCATATAATCACCCTAAGTAACTTCATCTTCTTCCTTCTTTACACTAGTAAGTCCAAAATCTGTATCTCCAACCTGTTAATCTTTTCATGAGTATCTAATAAAAATAACTTTCTCCCATCAATTTCTTCTCAGAAGTCTTCTAAGAACTTCATGCTCAACATGTCTTAAACTCATTATCTCCCAGGCTCTCTCCCAAACCTGCTGCTTTTCCCACTATTCCCTATATGATGTCTGTGTAGTCACAGAATACACACATATATGTGTATATGTGCATGAAAATAAGCAGATACGTAAATATTTTGCAGCATATAGGGTGCTGTGTCTGCCATTATGTATCGTCTTTGTTCTGTCAGCGTTCATAACCTCATGTTCTCGTTATCTGCTGGGAAGATTCTATACTCTTATGGACACTGTTGACCTCCCTTCTCTCTACTCCATTTTTAATTAGGTAGGAATTATATGGATATGTTGTTTTCTAATACTTTTATAAAAATGTTCTCTAATAAACATTTTTATTTTCTAATAAATGCTTAAATTTTGAAGTCTAGTAACTTACAGTGTCTATCCAGACTCCTGGTACATTTGTCGACTTAAATCCTGAGAAAGATCTCTTCAAAGATATTGGTAAATACTGAACATTTTAAAAAAATATTTAATTTATAAATTAACCTTACTTTAACTTCAAAATGAATTATTCTCTTCAATATCATATAAGCACGAGAAAACCGTTTAGGTGTGTAAAATGGGGCTTGGCGGTAACTGCCCCATTGTCATCACCGTATCATTGTTATTATCAGATGATTGTTGATTTGGAGGAAAAAGAAAAAGCAAGTAAACCAAAGATAAAAGCATGTGATAATATAGTTGCTTTTAAATGGTGGATATGGTACATTAGCTATGCAAAGAGATTTAAGGAAAATAACTTGGTTATATTTATCCTCACATTTCTCCAACTCCTATTATTATTCTTCACTTTCATAAAAATACTTTCAACGTAACTTGTTAGTAACATATAGAAAAAAACTTTCAGTTACTAAAAATGTTATTAAGTGTCTGTGACCATTACTTTGGAATTTCATTAGTTTTCTACTTATCCATGAACACAAAACATAATATTACAAATAGATTTCATCTCCTGATTTCTGGAGTCCAGGAGTAAAATCAAAACATACAAAATACCAAAATATTTGGTGTTCTGGCTTCCATATCTTGCATTCATGAGGGGGTGGACTGCATGCAGTAAGCACTAAATAGAATTTTATCAAACTGAATCATTCTAATCCATGTTTGCTCCATTTTAATTAAAACCTATATACCACTCATCAAATTCTTCATAGATTAAACAAAAGAGTACAAAAATATCTTAGCTATAATAACCTGAAAAATAAAAAGGATGAACACATGTGTTAAGCTGATGCTTGTCTATTTGTTTAAGACCATAAGCTCTGAGAGGTCAGACACCATGTCTATATTGTTTACCTTTTATATCTTCCTGCCATGGAATTAGCAGTCAGTGGGCATATATTAACAACTGTAAAACTGTATTTATGCTAGGACTTTAATGCCAAATTCTATCTATACCTAATAATTCCTCATTATTTCTGGACATATAATTAACAATACTCCCACAGTATAGTGAAATCATCATCTGGTACCAAAAATAAGAATCTAAAGTATCATTAACCATAATATTCAAAGAAATAAGTAAGTAAAAATGCAAAGTCCTGATTATGCCTAGAAGTTAAAAAACACAATCTGGCATAAATATCTAATCAGCAATATGCTTGCTGTATAAAGCTCTTGATGTCATCCCATGAGGTTGAAGGAAAAGCAGGTTCATATAACCATTGAAAGTATTATCCTTGTCACAGCAATAAAATAGCCAAATGAAGAATTATTTAGCTATATTTTTATATTGCAGTTGACCTTTGAACAACATAAGATTGAACTGCACAGATCCCTTCACACAATTTTTCTTTTGCCTCTGGCACCCCCAAGACAGTATGATCAATCCCTCTCCCTCTTCAGCCTACACATATAAAGACAATGCAGATGAAGACCTTGATGATGGTCTACTTCCACTTAATGAATAGTAAATATGTTTTCTCTTACGATTTTAATAGCATTTTCTTTACTTACTTTGTTGTAAGAATACAGTATATAATATACATAATGTACAAAATATGTGCTAAGTGATTACTTATGTTATCAATAAGGCTTCCGGTCATCAGTAGGCTATTATTAAATTTTGGAGGATTCAACACAATGGAATACTAGGCAGTCATAAAAAGTATGAGATTATGTCCTTTGCAGGGACATGGATAGAGCTGAAGGCCATTATCCTTAGCAAACTAACACAGGAGCAAAAAAACAAATTCTGCATGTTCTCGTAATTTGGAAGTAAATGATGAGAACACATGTACACATAGAGGAGAACAAGACTCATGGGGCCGTTCAGAGGGTGGAGACTGGTAGGACAGAGAGGATAAGGGAAAATAACTAATGGGTACTAGGCTTAATACTTGGGTGATGAAGTAATCTGTACAACCAACCCCAATGACCCAAGTCTACTGATGTAACAAACCTGCACACGTACCCCTGAACTTAAAATAAAAGTTAAAAAGAAGTTTCATGTAGATTTTTTGAGTGTATGGGTGTCAGTGCCTCTAACCCCTGCATTGTTGAAAGGTTAACTGTATTTACATATGTGTGTGTGTATACGTATGTTGTGCAAATAATCTTGCACTATTATAGAGCAAACCATACTGAACCAGTGTAATTCAGAGTATTTTTAAGTAAATTACAAGAAGCCAAGGAAAACAAACCAATTTGTTGAAGAAGAAAAGCAGTTTGAAGATTTCCCAAAGAACTCTGGATAGAACTACCATTCGATCCAGCAATCCCACTACTTCATTCTATCCAAAGGAAAAGAAATGGTTCCACCAAAAAGACACCTGAACTCATATGTTTATCACAGCACTATTTACAATAGTAAAGACATGTAATCAACTCAAGTGCCCCTCAGTGGTTGACTGAATGAGCAAAGTGTGGTCATATATACTATGGAATACTACACAGCCATAAAAAAACAATGAAGTCATGTCCTTTGCAGCAACACGAACACAGCTGAAGGTCCTTATCCTAAGTGAATTAATACAGAAACAGAAAATCAAATACTGCATGTACTCACTTATAAGTGGGGGCTAAACAATGTGTATAAATAGAAATAGAGATGGAAATAAGACAGTGAAGACTCCAAAAGCAGGGACAGAAGGGGGCAAGGGCTGAAAACTACCCATTGGGTACTATGTTCACTATTTGAGTAATGAGCTCAATAGAAGCCCAAACCCTAGCACTACATGATATAACCCTGTAACAAACCTGCACATATATAGGTATGGACCCCTTGAATCCAAAATTAAAAGTAAAAGAAAATGTCTTCCTAATTGTTCTGATATGTCCCTGGTTGCTTCTTCCCAGGCTTCTTTGCTTGATCATCTGCCTTTTCTAGACCTTTACACACTGGGGGACCTCGGGCTAGGTCTTCAACTCTCCTTTCTATCTACACTCTCTACTAGGTGAACCTGTCCAGTTCCTAGGCAAAATAGCATCAATATAGTGATGACTCCCAAATTTATATCTCCAGATATAACCTCTTCAATTAATTCCAGACTTGCATATCCAACTGCCTACTCATCAGCTCCACTTTGCCACCAAAGAGACATCTCCGAGTTACCATTCCCAAAACCAAATTCTTGATCTACTGTCCTAAACTTACTAACATCCTACTTCTATTCTCCAAGTATTTGTTCTCTCAAAACACAGCACCATAATTCAGTAACTGATCAGGTCAAAAATTCTGGATCATCTTTCACTCTTACAGTAATCTGATCCATCAATAGATCCTAACACCTCTACCTTCATGATATATCCAACCACTCCTATTCTCAGGTAAGCCATTACTTGCCTGGCCTTTGCAGCCACATCCTAACTAGACACCTGCTTTCGCTTTTGTCCCACAGAAGCTTATTCATCTGGAGTCAGCGTAATCATGTAAAAACATAAATCAGACTATTCCACTTCCCAGCTCTCAAACTGAGTAGCTTCTCACCATATTCCCATTTCATTTCAAATCTTCACACATCATGACCAATATGGCCCTACATGATCAGTTTGTGCGTATCTCTGAAATCATTTCTTCCCACTCTCTCTTTCATTCAAATATTCCCAGCCACCACAGCTTCCTTGCCGAATTTGGACATGCCAAGTACAACACGCTCTTAGGGTCTTCAGTATCCTCGACCCTACACCTGAAATACTCTATCTGGATTATTGCAAAGTTTACTTTTTCACTTTATGAAGATCTTTCATCCAAGATGTCTTCTCTTAGCTAGTAAACACAGATACTATTCCATCAGACTATATTTATATTGCTTATTTTTCTGTGTAAAATTTAACATTGATGGGCAGAAAAGCATATAATTTTGTCTGCTAACACTGTTTTCCCTAATAATGTATATGTTGCATGATGGTAGGGACTTTGTTTATTCATCATGATATCACCAATACTTTTAATAGTTCCTGATGCACAGTAGATGCTTAATAAACAGTTACTGAAAAACTAAATTCAAGAAATCAAGTTTTAGCTATGCATGACCACATGCACAGATAATTCAGAATATAATTTATAGTCATAATAGTTTTACAACAAAGATATATTTATAATTATCAAACTGCTTTTGAAATACATGTAAATGTCACAGAGAAATCTAGGTCTACAGAAAACTATAATAATTAATCACAATATGGTCATCATAAATAATATAAAAACATGTAAATTTCATTGGTATACTCTGTTAAAAGAAAGCATATACTATATATATGATTCAGAAAATTTTCAACAGGTTTTAAGATATTGTTTTCTCCCTCAAGAGAATAACAACAACAACAACAAAATCACTCCCCAGAGTTGTCAAGATAAAGAATAAAAAGCAAAAAGGCACTTACCTCCCTTTTTCTACCAAGAGTAAGACATCCAATTTTTCCCCATTTTGAACCATTGTGCTGATTGCTGAAGGGAGAAAGAAAAGCGTAAACTTATTTTTTAATAAATACACTACACTAAATACCTATGAAGACACAAATATTAATACTACTTAGTCATAAGTTTGAGAGTGAACCATCAACATTTTACTAAAGGCTACCATTATTGGATGCAATAAAGAAATGTGTTCCAAAGATAAGGGAAGGGAAAATTCTTACTTAGCTCTTGCAGTCTTCTTAAGTGCATTCTATCTTCCTGAGCTTCTTGCATTTGAAGGCAAAAATGCAAACTGGATTTGTCCATAGCAAACCAGCCTTTTCTCCACTGATCCAGGGCATGGCAGTCTTTGTAGAAGAGTTGACCAATCAAATCATAGTCAGCTTCTGTCAAGTTTTCAGCAAATAAGGGAACAAAATGCTGTTAAAACAAATACAAAAAAGTAATAAAGACAGTGAAAATAAGAAATCCTTTCCTATCTACAGATATGAGAGAAGGTAGACAAATTATCTTAGTTTTTTCTATTTTAAAGATTCAAACATAACACAAAATTCAAAACAATTAAACTTGCTATCAGTCTTAAAACAACAACTATAATGCGTTTTCAAAGGGCAGCATCTGAAACCACTTTCCTTGCTATATATAGAGTTGAAATGGCAAGACATTCTCTTAATTGATTTGTGGAACTTTTCAAAATGTCAACCTTCAGTATTTTTCTCCATTTACATATTTTACTGAATCTGTCCCTTTCTCCTTTGTGTACACCTTGAATAAAACATCTACCTATAAAAAGAAATACACAGAAATGACTTTACAAGATTGAGAATATTCTAACCACCAAAAACATGGCCTTAATTTGAAGAATGATTCTCCAAGTCTTACTTTAATTTCTTCCCGGCTTAAGGCTTCTGGAAGGTAGCTCTTTACCTCTTTTGACTACTATCTTTGAAAACCTAATGAAGTATGAACTTTATTTCTATAATCTTATATAAAACATTCATGGACCCCTGAAGTTCAAACACGGACTACCGGTTCAGAATCTTCTCTGGATTTAGGGCAATAATGTAATATTTAAATACCTTGGCTATTGCCTCTGTCCATTTCCTTTGAGCTTGACATGTTTCAGCTCCAAATAAAAACACACGTTCTGAAGGTAAGTAGATCTCAAAGATAAAGATGGGCCTACAAAATGCACAAATAAAAAGATACTACCAGTTACGTCTGGCTCTTAAGAAAACAAATAACACATAGGTCAAATTTTTAATTAAATTCCTTTTAAAATGAAATAATGCTGTGAAATCAACCTATCAGATTGTTTCGTTAATGGCTTGCAATTATTCAAATGAGGTAAATGGAACACACTGGATAAGACAAAAGAAATATTTTGTATACTCACTTGATCATTCTATTGTATAACTTTGTTTATGCCTGGACACTCACCAGTTGACTGATGTAGCAAAGGGCTCTCATCAGTTTCCTCTTCCCTCTCTGACCACTGCTTCTCGATTTACCCTGACCAACATTCAAACATTGTACAAACAATTTTTAACCCTCTTCCTAACTTCAAATGGTCCCTGTCACACAGCAGGTTCCTTGCAAAACACAAACACATCAAGCATAACACTCTGTTACAGTCTCCCTAAGAAAAACAAATTTTCCTTTCATCATCTCAACTTACCCCCAAATTTCTTATCCTTACTATAGATAAAATTAGAGGAACATCCCATGCTCTGAATTCTTTCCTGAGTTCCTCACTCACAACTCCAATTATTCTTAGAACACACTATGTATGTGTGCTACTGTTACCTAAAAATCTCAAAATACCTTATGCCAAAGTCATCTTCCTTTTTCCCCTTTTATGTCCCAATCCTGTTGTATCCCCTTTTTGTCCTAATTATAAGCATCACAATCAACCTCATCAACAAGCTCAAAACCCTGGAATGTAACTAATTCTTCCCCTTAACACCAACTCTTCGTCCAGTCAGTCTGTTAGTATTATCAGCTCACTCTCTTCCTCTAGTTAAAGTCTCAACAATTACAGTCTCTCCTCCTCGTCTCCTCCTTACCACTTTTTCCAGCTCCCTTACTAAAATAAAAGCCTGCATAACTCTTCAGTGCCTACATTATTGAGTTCATGCTCTCCAAAGTGCTATTTGAGGCAATTCAGCAAGAATTTTATGGCAAAATTTTTTTTCAACATCATCTCATTGTAGACACTTTCTCTTTGCATATCCACTTGTATCAGTAATATTTTGTCAAGAATATTTTATTTTTAACATATTGACATACTGACATAAACTAGTGTTAATTTTGAGTTATATTTCATTTACTAGTTAGTAACTTAATATACAGAATCCACTTATTTTAACATTCCATAAGTCATATTACATAGAATAGTCATTTAGAGTAAAGGCACCATTAAGATTAAAACAAAAACAAGTCAACTAATAATCAGGACTGTTCACATCAAAACTCAAATCAGATTTACTAGAAAAGAAGTCATCTCAACTAGTCATTATATAATAAAGGTAATATGGTCAATATAGTTTTATATAAATAACAGCTTTGCAAATCTCTTCCCTTTCTCATATAAAAATCTTACGTAAAATCTATGCTCCTACAAAACTGATTTTTTTCAGATTTTAGTATCAATATTTTTCATTAATTACATCAAAAAACATGATTAAGACACTTTCACACCAAAGATCTTAGGTGGCCTGCTTTTAAAATCCTCATGCAGATTTATTTAAACTATAGTATATGTGAGTCAAATATATTACATAAGTAATGCTTAATCTATTCATTGTGACTTTTTTCTGACCATTAAAATAACAAATAGATCTTTAGGAAATTTAGAATTTTAATATGCTATTAAATATTCTGTTTATTTTAATGTGAACAGATAATTATAGAAGATTCTCCTTTATTACCTGTTTTAATTATGATACTAAATGAATAAATAAATTTTACCACTAGTCCACTATTTTAAATAATAAGTAACAAAAATTAAATGACTACAATGGTCATAAATGACATACTATAAATTTACATAAGATTTGGCCAGGCACAATGGCTCATGCCTGTAATCCCAGCACTTTGGGAGGTCAAGGAGGGTGGATCACTTGAAGTCAGGAGTTCGAGACCAGCCTGGCCAACATGGTGAACTCCCATCTCTACTAAAAAACACAAAAATTAGCTGGTGCATGTGCCTGTAATCCCAACTACTTGGGAGGCTGAGGCAGGAGAATCACTTGAACCCAGGAAGTGGAAGCTGCAGTGAGCTGAGATCACGCTACTACACTCCAGTCTGGGTGACAGAACGAGACTCCATCTCAAAAAAAAAAAAAAAATTTACATCAGATTTGATTTGAACACTCTAGTACTTCATATTATCTATTATAAATACTTTAGTTTTCCTACTTTGTAGTGAATTCCCAAAAGAAGTTTCAGAAGGTACAAGGTAAGTAGTCTTCAAAAAACCATCAAATCCTTCTATTAGAAGCAAATAAAGAAACAAAATAACAAAACTCTCATTACCTGGTGTATTTATCTGAAAATATCCTTTACCTCCTAATTGTGTAATGATAGACCTACCCCGTATTTAAATAGAAGTCCTCTTTGTGTATAGCCAGGCAGATAACTTCATTGATACTAATGGTGCCATTAGGTGTGGTAGACTTATCATTTTCATAGTAACTCAAGAAGCCTCCTTCCAAAACACACCATTTTTTATTTGTCTCTAAGAATTTAAAACAAAACAAATAACAAATTGAGCTAATCACAAATCTAATTTTAAAAACAAATACATGCATGCCTTTAAATAATGACTGGGTCTAAATAAATAAAATTATGAATTTCCTATTTCACATAAAGTATATGTTATTGCTGTGTGGGATATAAAGCTGTCACATTTTCCACTCTCAAAAGAATTTATACTCTAGTAGCAAGGAATGTATAAAACAAAAGTGACTGTGACATTGATGACCAGAGAAGGCAGAGCCATAAAGAGGTTGCTGAGAAACAACTCTGAAGCTGCAAAGAATCATATGTATGCATAGAGTAGTAAAAGGAAAAAAATGTAGGATGAAAAGTGAGACTGCAGCTTATGGTAGGTATAAAAAGGAAGGTAGGGTCAGAATCTGCAGGGCCCTTAACACTTATTCAGAAGATTTCAAATTCATCTTATACTGAAGTCAGCAAACTACCACCTGCAGGCTAAATCAGATCATCATCTAAAATACAGATTAGAGCTACAGAAATCAAGACTAATAAGGTCTATATACTAGATATAATAAAGTCTATAGATAATTTCTAAAGCTGGATTACTGTTCTGTGGTTATTTTAGAGCATTATTTATAAACGCCCTTCTTTTTAAGAAATACATACTGAAGTACTAGAGGTAAAGAGGTATTATGTCTACAATTTACTTTTAAGTGTGCATATAAAGAATGAGAGAGAGAGAAAGAAATATATACCCATATATACATACATACATGATACCTATGTCTGTGTATTATACATATGCATATATATATGCATACATAGAATAAAAATAAAGTAAATGTAAAAATGTTAATTGATAAATCTTGATAAAAGGTTTATCAATTAAACCTTGGTAAATTCCATATGGGAATTATTTGCATGATTCTTAGAACATTTCTGTAAGTCTCGTATTATTAGTCAAATAATTTAAAAGTTTAAGAATATATTAAACTACTTTCTAATTTTTCCTTTATCATATCATTAGAATCTTAGGTGGGTGTGGGGGTGAGATGAAAGAAAACAAGACAATGTATTTGGCTTCAGAAAACAATCATGAGGAGTAACAATCAAAAGGGTGATGTCTAGGGAGCCATAGGACCAAAGTATTCTGAAAACAAATTACCAAATGAGAAGTCCAATCATAACCGGCAAAAGCAAATAGCATAAACAAATCCTATGGGCACTGGAAAAGAAAGTTAGCAGAGACCAAAGCAATTTCTTGTGAAAAGTGATATATTATTCCAGGGCCTTCAAATCCTGAGTCACAGGGTATGTCCTGCACAGTTAGATAAAAGTCACGAAAAGCCACAATTTTTAAATGAACATTCATCGCAAGTTTCTAAAATATAAGAAAGGCAAAGTCAAAATATTAATCAAAGGAAGTTCGGAAGTAATTTCAAAACAATGCACTCAGACAACTAGAATAATCTTCATAAGAGAATAAAGAAAAAAATGTACAATTATTCAGTACACAGATAATCAATGGTACAGATTAGGAGTTCCAACCGTTTCCAGGCAGCTTGCAATCCAGTGAAAGGGGAGATGTGTTCAATATGATAACTATCAGGTTGTCTCTTTCGTGGATTAGAAGCATTCAAGGAGGTAAGCTGTAGGGGGAGATCCCGTAAGCGCCCAGGCAGGAGCAAAAGGCCTCCGCCTATTTCCATATAAATAATGAAGAAGAAAGTAATTAAAAATATAACCGTAGTAGTTATTAGTTATTCATATGTGATCTTAGTTATTCATAGGCGATCTTAATTCTTTTACTAATGCCTCTCAGGTCAGAAGTGTGAACCTGGGGTGACACTGTGAAATGAATCACACTAAGGTAAGATAGTGTAAGCCCTCTGTCACGCCCGCATAAGGGCTGCTGGAGGGCGCCTCAGCTGTGCGGCAGCGCCAGCGCTATGAAAGCGCCCGCTGTTTAGCCAGCTAGGGAAGGAGATGTCCAAAGTGGCCGAGACATCTCCTTCCTGGCGAAGTTTGGAGAAAACTCTGCTTCTCCAAGCTCTTGTGGTAAGGCCTGATGGCTGTCAGGGAGACCAGCAGACATCCAGGGGCTTAACTGTCTCTATGTGATGCTGTGCTTCAGTGGTCGCATTCCATGTCTACTCTCATGTTCTGCTTCTGCACCTGGTTCCTTTTATCTTAGAAAAGATAATCAGTAATAGTAATATAAATCTTAATGTTTTAGTTCTTTCTTGGTAAGTATGGAAAAAGTGCTGATGCATTATGCTCCTTACCTTAATTCGGGTGCCAGAAATTCCTGAGCCCCTACCTGAATGACATGTGATGTACTTGACCTTATCACTGCCATGCCCTATCTACCCTGCCTCCAGTCTCCAATCACCAAGACCATGCCCTACCTACCCTGCCCCCAGATTTGCAACTCAATAAAAGTGAGAGAGTCCCGGCATTGGGGCCACTGCTGGTCTCCGCGATTTGGGTAGCAGTGAACCCCTGGGTTCAAACTCTCTTTTCTCTATCTCTGTGTCTTGTTTTTTTTCCCTACAATTCTGCCTTTTATTTCTACAATTTCTCATCTCTGCACCAGCTGGGAGGGGCTCACAGAACCTTGTAGGGCTGGACCCTACAGTAAGCTGCCCTTCATACTGAAATGACAAAAAAATAAACTGCAAAGAAAAAAGTTTCTATAAAATAATCCTTTATGAGTTAGGAGGCATGTTTCTAAAGTAGCAAAAACTGCATTCAGAGCTACAATCTTTCCATAATATCAGGAAAGAACAGTATGAGGAAAGTCATAGAAAGGTGAAATGAAGAAACCCTATTTGGCCAGAGAATCAGATTATACGTGAAGCTGGGAAATGGGAAACAAGACTGCAGGTTCATGGCAGAGGCCAGACCCCAAGAGTCTCACTTGACAGGTGTTCAGAAGTTTGTGCCTCTCTCACTTAGACAAGTGGGACTCATTTGAAAGTCTTAAACAAACAGTGCCAAACGAATTAAGCATAACATAAATGTGACTGCAGAATCTCATTATGTAAATTCTAATGGGAAACAAATGACAGATCTCTTTAAAAGGGTAGGTAGAGACTCATTTTAAGTTAGAATTATAAGCTCGAGGAGAATTAGTCCTGTGGCATTCTCATTTATATAGCCATTTCTTAGCTTTATTTTTGTAAGTAAAACGGGCCAGAAGTCACACAAGACAGGTGCACATGTCGTCTTTGAGGATTTATAACAACAAAGCTGTGATAGGAAATTGTGACGTTCTCATTGATATAGGAAGAAATAAAAAGGTTTAGCAAGATTAAGTCGTATGATATGGGTCTGCTTGGGCCAATTTAGGTATTCATTCCTAAATTTGACTTTGAGAAATGTCGGTGCCCTCCATGAAAACCTCTCTGCTACACAAGTCACTTTAATTGTTAAAGGAAGATGTCTACCAAGAAAAAATTGGGGTCATGGAATAAGTGACTTTCAGGCCTCAGCTGTTCCATAGACAGGAGCTTGTGTGTAAGATGTCAGTAAAGTTAGTCATGTTGAGATCAGTGAAGAAAAACATTACTACACGATTTACCCAAGCACAGGTAAAGAACTCCTCAGAGGCAACCCACTGAAATGCTACTATGGAATGAAACACATGATATAGTTGGATACCTTGGTTGTCAGCTACATACCTAAACTCAAAAGCTGACTGGAAGCCAGGGGCAACTGTGTTTAAACATAAGCCCTTCACTGCTCCCCCTCCTCATCATCATCGGATTTACGTGCCATGTACTGTTCTACACATTTTATATGCTTTAACTCATTGAATCCTCAGGACAACGCAATTATGTCAGTTATATCATGCACCTTACTTGTACCCTTTTCACAGGCATATAACAGTTAATCAACATTCCTGAGGTCACACTAAGTGCTGGCATCAGATCTGGGGATGAAACCCCATGCAGTTGCGTTCAAAAGTTGCTGTTCTAATCTAACAGGAAGGAGGGTTCTGGAAGCTGCCCTCTTAATACTGGCACATAGTAACTCACTATATCTGTTATATGCTTGAACTACCTACGTTCATCTCAAAAATGTACTAGGGTAAAGAAGGCATACCATCTAATACATATGTGTACAACATGTCTGAGGTAGTTAAGGTAAAACTATCATTTTTTGAAACTATGAATTTGTTTCCTCATGAAGAATTTCCTAAATTGATAGTATTCCGCATCCACTAAAAATGGTAATATAGGTTAGCAATCCTTTTTATTTAAAACACATGTGTTTTAGCCTTGGAAAAACATGTTTAATCTATACAATCTAGGCTTTCACAGAATAAAAGATCTTTAAAATTCCTCAATGTTAATCTACAAACTTAAATATAAACAGACAGAAATAGAATTTCAAGTAATCCAAATCAACCACTGGCTTTTTAAAAATCGAATACTGTGTAAACAAATCAAGGTAAGATATCAAGGGAAAAAATATGGTTGAGGTGGGAAAAAGGAAAACAAAACCAGGATGCTATTATTCAACTCTGTACTTAGGTTCAACAAGAGCAATCCATCTTTCTTTTCATGAACATTAAATTGAAAAGAAAAAAAAAAAAGAAAAATACAGATCAGTCTTCATAACCAGAGGCTAAAAAACTTTAAATCTTGAAAGCCTGAACTGACAATGTGAAGCCTCTGCAACTCTGAAGGACTGCATGCATTTCATTCCCACACTTTTGTCTTTGTTTTTAATCATTTTGCTCTGTGGCTGCCCTGACAAGTGCTGATGGAGTGGTGGCATCCAGGTGCTTGCTTTCAGAGGCAAAGGTGACAACCACACTTTAATCTCTAAGTCTTTCCAAATAATTCATTTTTTTCATAAATCTGATGTTCAGTAGAAACAACAGTATTGCACAATCTTCAAGGGGGAAAAAGAAACAAATTCAGAAGTTTTTCTGGATAGTTCAACTTTTCCTGTTCATTTGTAAGTAGGGTCTTTCTGCCCTAAATATGCTTTGTGCCAGCAATTATATCTTTTTATCCACAGATCAAAATCAAGATACTGACATGAGTCACCCATTTACACTAGTAGTAACTTGCCTAAAAAAAAATGATCATCCATTCCACAAATATTTATCATGTGCTACCATATGCTGACACTGTTTTAGGTATCAAAGATTTGATAATCCTTGACGAGCCAGAAAACACTGATGCCTCATTGAGCTTTCACTTCAGGGGTAAAGAGAAACAAATAAATGGAAACAGGATCATCTCCATGTGATCAGTGGTAGGGCAGATATACACAGCACTCTATGAAAGAGAAAGGCTGGCAGTGGGCTCACACATTAGTAGGGTGCCAGAAAGGCCTCACTAACCAGGGAGTACTGAATCGATTCCCAAATAAGGAGAAACCAGACTGGGGGAAGTGCCCTCTTTGCAGATGAAACAGCAGTTGCAACGGTCCAGAGGTGGCAGAAAAGAACTCGGCATGTTCCAGACATAAGGAGGAAACCAGTGCAGCCAGGCAGGTAACCAGGGAGAGGACCATGTGACCATGGAGAGGAATGACAGGAGATGAAGGGAAGGAGGTACAAGAAGGTCTTTTAGGTCACAATAAAGAATAGGGTTATATTGTGGAATAAGGAGCCACTAAAGGTACTTGAGCAATGGAATTACATGATCAGTTTTCCTGTCTGCTTGTTGTTGTTGTTTTCCTTTAGAAGAAATGGTCTTCCTATGTAGCCCAAGCTGTGTTCAAGCAATCTCCCCATCTCTGCCTCCCTACTACCTAGGTGATTTCCATTTTTAAAGATAACTGGCTGGGAGCAGTGGCTCATACCTGTAATTCTAGCACACTGGGAGGCTGAGACAGGTGGATTAATTGAAGTCAGGAGTTCGAGATCAGCCTGGCTAACATGGTGAAACCTCGTCTCTACTAAAAATGCAAAAGTTAGCTGGGTGTGGTGGCAGGTGCCTGTAATCCCAGCTACTCAGGATGCTGAGACAGGAGAATCACTTGAACCCAGGAGGTAAAGGTTGCAGTGAGCCAAGACTGTGCTACTGCACTCCATCATGAGTGACAGAGCAAGACTCCATCTGAAGGAAGGAAGGAAGGAAGGAAGGAAAGGGGAGGGAGGGGGGAGGGAGGGAGAGAAAGAGAGAGAGAGAGAGACAGAGACAGAGAAAGAGAAAGAAAGAAAGAAGATAAGTCTCTCTTTTGGAGGCAGTTTTGAAGCCAAGCTAGAAAGACAGACAATTAAGGAAGGAACCGTAACGTAGGCAGGACATGACCGTGATCCTGGCTGGGAGGAGGTCAGTGCAGATGAAAAACAGCCAACTGCTTCAAGATCTATTTTGAGTTTAAAATGACAGAACTTGCTGGTAAATTGGATGGAAGATACTAAGACAATCAAATAATACCCTGCCAGATTATTTTCACTAAAATCACTGCTATTATACTATATAGACAAAATATAAAAGCTCACTTTCACATTACCTAAAATGCAATGTTTTAAAAATCGAAAAATACCCCTAGTTAAATTATATATACAGATAAAGCCTTTCTTTAAAATAAATTTTAACCAAAAATCCATAGTTAATACATAAAAGGAATCATTTAGTTACAATTTTTTATTACATCACTGCAGTACTCAAGTAAATTTTAAAATCAATCAGTTTCAAGATAATATTAAAGAAGGCTGTTAAGTCCACAAACAATATAACCAAAATTGTCAAAAATAAAAAAAAAAAGCTTTTTTTTTTTTTTTTTGAGACAGTTTCGCTCTTGTTACCCAGGCTGGAGTGCAATGGCGTAATCTCGGCTCACTGCAACCTCCGCCTCCTGGGTTCAGGCAATTCTCCTGCCTCAGCCTCCCGAGTAGCTGGGATTACAGGCACGCGCCACTATGCCCTGCTAATTTTTTGTATTTTTAGTAGAGACGGGGTTTCACCATGTTGACCAGAATGGTCTCGATCTCCTGACCTTGTGATCCACCCGCCTCGGCCTCCCAAAGTGCTGGGATTACAGGCGTGAGCCACCGCGCTCAGCCAAAAAAGCTTATTTTTAACCTGCAGAATTCTTACAATATATTGAAAAGCCTTCGGAAGAAAATCTTGTGTTTCAATCCCCATTTGATGTTTATAAAAGTTACGTGGTTTGAAGAGTGAGTCTGTGATATTCGAGTATTTAGAAGAAACATTCTAGTAAACTTATTTTTAAGTATCTTAATTATTTTGACAATTTATATACTCAACTCACAGACTGTCCAAGAACTTTTATCTTCTTATCACTTATCTTTTGACTACGTAGGGTTAATACTGACAGTAGGAATAGAAGACAAAAAAAAAAAAAAAAAACTGAGTAAAATCTGACATTTATTATTGGATAGGCTGACTAAAGGATGACAAAAACCAATTGTCGAAAGAATCAAAAACATCTAATTCAAAGGACAAAAATGCTCTCCCATTCTACTGTCATCTGGCTGTCACCTCACTTTGACCAAGGCCAAGGTGCCACTGTAACAAAGATAACACAAATCAGGTGTAAAGTTCTGCTTCATGCTAAGCTTCACTATTCATGTGAAAATCGACATAACATCAACGATTTTGTAGACTTTCGTAAGGATTACAATTAATGTATGTAAAGTATCTAAAGCCATGCCTTACACATAGTACATGCTCACTACAGGACAGCTATTTGTTCTAGGAAAATCTAATAATGCATAGTTAATCCCAATATAATTCTACTTTGGATTATTATATTTATATAATACACAAATTATATATAAATAATATACATATATTTGGAAATAAAGCTTTTATATTGAAACAAGAACTTCAAATGCTCATATATGAGGATTAACACTCTACAGTGAGTTTATCATCCTATTGTTCTTTTGATTGAATACAGCTGAATTATATGATCCAGTGAATTAATGCTAGGCTCCTGAGTTGATCAATGCCCATCATCAATTGGCATGAACAGCTTAATCTCTCCCTTCACACCCTTTGTTCCAGTAAGGCAGATCACATTATATTTTCCTGCCTATATTTCTCAGATTTGTTCAAATGTATATACATGAACATAAGGACTGTGTCTTAATCACTTTTAAATTAAATCTCAATGCCTAACACCAGCCTGACACAAAGAGTTGGAAAGATAAATGAATAAATACCCCATTGTCACTCTGCTCAGATAATTCCCCAAACCTAGAATACGTTGTTAAATCAGATTCCCATCATTTTTTAAACCAAGCTTAGGTTTTATTTTTTTAAATACATACACACATATACTTCCCATCAGAAAAAAACTGAACTATTTGATACCACTTAGTACTCTAATTGAATATGTACTAAAAACTTGTGATGTCTTCCCATGTGTTCACATTTATCTATATTATCTCACCAGTAGGAGTGTCTATCCCTAAGGAAAGGGGCTGAGTTAAACTTTTTTTTTTTTTTTTTTTTTCCAGAATAACCCTTATAAGAATTGACCCTGAAACAGAATTGGTTAGCCTTAAGGTAGACATCAGTGAATTCTGTTGAGAATTCACTCAGCATTCCAACCCAGTGTAAATCCCTGCTGCAGTTCATGAAATAGTATTTGTGCCTAGAAGCATTTATAAATTCTCAAAAATATCTCTACTTGGAGATCACATCTATCATCTTAAAAAAATCAAAGTTTAAACCTAATTGTTTTCATAATGGAATAAAGTTTTTGTCAGAGCATATCTAAAAGGAACAGAAAAGATACCTTCAAGCAGTTTTTTCTCTGAAGAGAGTTTAGAAGCAGCAGAAGCAGCTTGATACAAAAAGTCACAAAGGAATGTGGACTGGGAAGACTCTTGACTTAATACACCCTCGGAATGAATATCATGTTTAGGGAAATCTAGAAAAATAAAAAAAAATAAGGCACATGAAATCTAAAATGTAAACATTTTCCTTTTGTTTATGAATATGTACATAAGTTTTGGGCTAGAAGAAAAACTACTTCAAATTTACCAAAGAATAATTAGAGAGAGATATTTATTTTACTTTGCATAAAATTTGCAAATAAGCACTTAAATCATGTTTATTATTCATATATGAAAATCGGATTTACTGTTGGTGGAAATGATTATGTGGGATTAGCTATTTTAATCTTCCATTTATAAGATTAAGGGAATATAAAAGATTCATTTCCTAAACTTTTATTGAAATCATACAAAAAATAGTCTTAGGCATCTTCCATATTTTTGGTAATTACATTTTTCTTCATTCTGATGGTTTCTCTTATTTGAGAAATAACTAGATTTATGCTTCAGTCCTTTAACAAATATATCAGAAGAGACCAGGCTAATGAAGAGACAGTGACAAACCTGAAAATTTGTTATGGTAGAGAAATTCCATTTGCAGACTTTGCCCAGCCTTCTTGGCTAGCAGATAGGGGGTGCTATGGACAGGGTCTCCAGTGGCACACATGACATCTGCTCCACTGAATAGCAAAGCCATTGTTTCTAGAACATCCGGTTTTACTACAGCAGCACACAGAGCCTGGTCATTAAGAGAAAATATACATTTTAAGGAAAGAAAATAAGATTGTAGCTATTTAAATGAGTAAAAGTCTGACAATTCATGTATGGGATAAAGTCTGTATTCCTTTTTTCCTAAGGCAGACTAATAGTAATTATGCCATGAATTAGGCAATAGGCACAAAAGGCTCGGTTTATGTGAATTTTAATTACAACCCAAGACCTCCAGGTCTCAATTCCTTGTTTGGTTGCTATGATGTTCCTTCTAAACCAAATCCATCATGCTTGCTTTGGAAGACATTTTTATGCTTACATACTATGATGATGGCTGATACTCAAAGAATCAAAACATTTCAATATAATAATGAAGTACCCATTAAGTGTTTTTCATATGAATGTTAATATATTTTTCCAATCTAATCAGGAGCTGCAGAATATTTGAATTATTAAGTGCTATGGGAAATTGAAAGATGAGTGCAAAGCAAATTCAGGATCTTTCCCTCAGGGACCGAGTGGAGGAAGAACAGTGAGAGACAGACAATAAAAAAATATTATTGACTTATGCTATATATCATTTTTGTGCACACAATAGGAACTGCTAGATTCTTTTTTTTTCGTTTGCTTTGGAATAATAAGCTGCCTCGCCATCACTTCTCATCCTTTCTTCCCACATTATATCAGTCCTAAGACTTCACTCTGCTGGATCCCCATGTACTTCCAAATCCTCAGATTGTGGCACCCTGAGTTAGCAGGAACTTTGGTTATGGAGGAAGAATTTATGCTGTTTTGACAATAAATCCTTAAGTGAAACAAGCGGGAAACCATTGAAATAATCTCACAAAAAGAAATAAAATAAAATTAATAATTTTGTCAGATAGTATAAGATTTTTTACTTTTTCTCAAGAATCTTGGTACATGATTAAAAAGGCATTAAAATGCATGTCTGTTGTTATGTTTAACTGAATACCTTATTTAATTCTTCTTTGGTGAGAGATGCCAAAAGTGTTTTTCTGAATTTTCCTTCTTTATATTTCTGAGTAATGAAGTTTTTTCTCTTTTCTACTGGTGAGTCCATATGTAATTCTTCATCCTTTTGAAGATTACCAGCCCAAAAGTCATTTGCTCTTTTGTTTCCAATGACAATAAAAAGCTGAATTGTCAAAAAATGCCAAAATATATCAATTTATAAAATGTATTTGAATCTGTAGGAAACTGAATTATACTACAACTTAAAGCATAACTTAGTATGAAATACAGGAAAACACATGAAAAACTCAACTATTCCAGAAAAAGGAAGTATGAAAGCAGACACTATTATCAGTTTTTAATATAGCCTAGCCACTCTAAATAATGGACAGAAATTAGCTTGGGAAGAATTGCAAACAACAGTAATTGTAGCAAAAGTATTTTCATTCTTTGACACTCATATTGAGACAGATTCACTTTAAATGGCAGAGTAGGTGGGCTAATGCTGTCTAAAGTGCTCAGTGGTGGGACAGGAGCTGAAAATGGAGACAGGACACCGCAAAGTAGCCTCGGTCACAGTTAATGACAGAGTATGGCCAAAGTAAAGAACATTACATTTTTCCAAATGTTTTCATTCACTCTCCTATTATTTTACCCATGCTGGGTTTAAACGCACAGACACACACACACAAGCACACAGACACACACAGAGTTCTAGCATTAAAAAATAAACAAAAAAAGAGCTGACAAGCCTTTCTAAGTACTTATTACTATTAAGACTCTTTTATACTTTGATTTTTTAAAAAACGATCTCATTTAATAAGCATTCTCAAAGAGTTACTACTAACAAAAAGACTATACGCCATTTTCATAATGCGGTGAGGAGTTTATCAAAGAACCATGAGAAAAATTCCTGCCACCTGACCCCGCAGCATACCTCCTCCCAGTCTCTGCAAACTGAGCCCTATCCCAACCCCATCCCGGTTAAATAGGACTCACCTCAATGAGTTCATTGCTCCAAATGCTAGCATCCATTTTTAGACTTCTAACCTTGGAATCCTTTGGTCCCAAAGATCTATGCTGTCCTAGAGTCAGAATAAAATTGCATTCTATTTTAATTTGTATATAAATTTACCTTTTTTGACTAAAAGTGTATAAGTCTGTGTATGATTTTGCGTATCTTCTCAACTGAAAACACGTCAATTCCTGCTTTTCTGGATGACAAGATGACAAGCACACTAACAGTAGTGGTGGGAATTAGAAACCACAGCTGACTACAGTGAAAACAGCAACAATCACCATCAGCATCTGCACTGATTAAAAAAAAAAACTACACTTAAAAAAATATATATATGTGCATGTATGTGCACGTGTGCATATGTACAAACATATGTGTAAATATATCTACATTTGGTAATCAGCTAGAAATAGTAGGCCACTGAAAACCTTTTGTAAGGCTTGTTAAAACTCCATGTATAAAAATACAGATATTTCTTTACTGTTACAAAAACTAGACTACTATTGTGAAACTAGTTACATGTCTAGTAAGTATGTGCTTAAAAATCTGACATGAATACTTTATTCAACAAGTATGTCTGGAAGAGAGTAAGAGCTCAGAATTCTATTACCGTCAATTCAATTATGCTGTATAAATCATCATTCAGTCATCACTGAGCAACCAGGCTACTTCAAATGATTTATAAACTGAGAAGGAAACAAAGTAAACAGGCCACTGTCCTTGATCTTAAGGATTCTTTGCCTAATGACCAGTGAAAGTTCATTACTTTCCCTACAATAAGTAAGAGGTTCTTTTTTTTTTTTTTTTTTTAATGTAGAAACTGCTCAAAGCACAAAGCCCTAAATTCCCATGGAAGAAAGAAATCTGCAAAGGTTTGCACTTATAAAGACTACCTATACAGGCAATACAGTATCCAGACAGCAAAAACTTACAAGCCTGTAGGAACAGATGAAAGGGACTGCTGGAGCAACCTAGGCATGACAGAATCTGAGTTGAGGCAGCAGGAGAACAAAATGGAGCAGACAGATTGAGAGATGCTGATAAGATAAAATGAATGAAACTTGGTGGGTTTGAAGGAAAGAGGAAGGGTCAGGAAGGTGTCTTAGATTTTTGGCTTTGAAGGCAGCACAGACACTATTGCTTCTGACCAAGATTGAGAATACATGAAAATGTGTAGTTTTATGAAATGGGCTGAGGGGAACAAGGATGGCTACATTTTTGACATGTTATATTTGAGGTGTATTTGGCAAATCTAAGTAGAGATTCTGGTAGGCATATTATCGTAAGAGTTTGGTGTCCAACAGTGTGAGAATCATCTGCTTAAAAATGAGGGTGGAATTAAAGTGATAAATAACATCAGTCAGAAGCAATGCAGTAAAAGAGAAGGAAGAATGTAACCCAAGGAAACACATGTATTTCAAAAGCATGAAAAGTAACCAGGAAAAAAAAAGGCTGGCAATAAAAACAAACAAAGAGAATGGTATCTTGGAAGCTGAGTGAGGATGGATGTCATGAGACAAGATGTCAAGAGTCTCAAATAAAGAGACAATAATAAAGATAGTAAGTGACTACACGGAAATTGAGAGGTAAAATACATTGGTAAATGTGGTGAAAAGATTTTTGTTGCAGTTGAGAGAAAAGGTAGCTGATTACAGAATGCAGAAGAAAACTTAGGAAGTTAAAGGAATGAAGAAAACCTATGCAGACTACGACTCTTAATAACATCTTGTCTATGAAAGAAAAAGGGGACAGAGAATGACACAGAGGAGGAAATAGATAGCTTTCAGAAATCCTGATGGTGTTAATGAGACAAACTTGCGCAAGTTTATTCAATGAAACAAAAGAAACCATGGCTGAATACTTACATAAGAAAGTGAGTAAGTGATGAAGGGGTATCCTAAGGAGGAAGGAAAGAAAGCAAGCAAAGGTAGAAAAAACAGTTGTGAACAGCACAAAGGCCATCTCTTCCAGGGAAACTGGAAAGAAGAAAATGATGGGATAAAATACAAAGTAGAAGGTGATTCATTGGTGTTTTTTGTTGTGATTGATATTATTAATTAGATGGTGAGAAAATCTATCTTGGTTTGATGAGAAATGCAGTAGCAGAGTGCTCTAGGAAAGCATGCAGGAATTGAAGCAACTCCTGTGGCTGCACTACTCACCATCTGCACTCTAGCTGAGTTTGATGCTCCTCTCCAGCGTTCTCATTGAAACCTGTACTCAACTGTAGTCTTGCATTTGTCTCATTATTGTGGAGGAAATGTCGTGTTTTGCACCCTTTTTAATTTCCTAGACCTGCACAGTAGCTAGTATTTGAGTAGTATTTGAGTTGAATTCTGTTTGTGTATGTGTGAGAGTATGTGTGTGCGCGCACACAGTGGGGAAGAAGGTGGTGGGAGACAGGTAGTCCTGGAGAACTGAGATTTAGACTGTGGTTAATTTTCTCCAAAACTTCCATAAATACACACCTAAGCTGGTGTCCACTTCCTTCCATTCACTTGGTAAACTCTCTGAGCTCTCAAATACAGTGTGATGTCAGGTAGTTAGGTGTGAGGTCACAAGAAAAAACCCAGTCACAATACCAGTGTATTTTCATAAATATCAATACTCTTGTGAAATGCTTCTACATAAAATTCTTATTATAAGAGATACCGGATCTGGTATATGAAGTTTAGTGCTCAAAACAACATTGGGATGAAACATATGTCTTACAAAAAATGACTGGGGAAAGGTGGACAAATCTTCAAGTTAAAGATGCAAGCTTGTTCTGGATGCATACGAAAACATACTCATCTAAAATCTAGACATTTCAACATTGCCTTTTTAAAATATATACATAGACCACTAGGCACAAAATATGATTACATGCTTAAAAATCAATTTTTATGTCTGAGTCATACATAAGAGAAGTTTAGACTCATAAGACATTTCTTAATTTGATTTAAATGTAGTAAGCTTTCTCTGGTTTTACTTTTCATAACCATTAACTGAGATATATAATATACAACAATGAAAAGCATTCAGTGCCAATCTGCCACAAAGCAGTGATGAACATAATTTATTACTAATTACCTGCACACTTCTTACAGATGACAACACAGAGATTGATGGATGCCCAGTCAGGATCCGGGGCTTTACAATCTGCACAGCTCCTGTTGGATTCATTGAACCAAATCTTCTCAGCTACTTCATAATCAGAGAGAGTTTCTGCTATTGATTGCTGCACAGCTTCAATCCAGTCTTGTTTCTCTTTTTCAGTCTCAGCTGTAAAGCTGAAACAATGAATGTTCCTGTGTTATCGATCTCCCTTGTAAAGGCCAATTAAGCAGTATGTTCAGTTTGCATATTCATTTCACTCACAAATCAAACAGCTGAAAAATATGCCTGCTAGGCAGTTCTGGGTTGTCTTTTCTGTTAAAAATCATTTAACTTAACAAATCATACTTTTTCCTTTTAATTATCCACATTGCTTATGTCTTTGTTTATGTATCTTGAACCAAAATTAACATACACCTTTTCTAAGGAAAACATAAAATCTGCCTTGTTAGGTCACAAGCCTAAACAAGAGGCCATGTTTCCCCAAGCAATGGTTATATAATCATCAATAAGAGATTACTGGCAGAGTTTCAGAGCTACTGGAATATTTTGCCAAGCAAGTATGCCATGATAGTCTGAAGCCACATTATCAAAAACACCCACCAGAAATTGTGACTTTTTTTCAGACTTAAGAATAGATTCTTTTTTTTTTAATTAGAAGAATGTCCAGATGGTTCTAAGTAACTGGGAAATCAAAAAAAGTTTTAAGTGGTTACTATTCTAACAGTTTTCTAACACATTTTTAGCCACGTTCTGATTTATTCTGAATCTTAATGTTTACCGGGTGCTCGAGGGAATGAATACAAACATTAAACAGCAGTTCATTCCTTCAAGAAGTATTTACTGAGTCCCTACATGTGCCAAGGAACGTGCTACAGTGCTACGTACTTGGTGAATGACCCAGAAAAGTGATTCATATTAAAATTTTCTGTTGTAAAGAAGAAAATGCTTTGAAATATAATGAAAATCACAGCTAACATATTCTAAATAATTTACAAAAATAAATGGCCTACATGAATTATACTTTTTGAAGTTCTTTGGGATTCCATCACTCTAATGTTGATAACATTCTTAGTGGTCTCTGGTTCTACTAGAAATTTGTCGCAGCTAATTTATTAAAATCTACATTTTTAGTTTTGGCTAGAATCTGCAAAAGTAAAAATAAAGCTTGTTATTTTATGTCATCATTTCTTTCTCAAAATTTGAGCCAATGAATATATTTTAACAGGCAAAATGAGTAACCACACTTGACAGTAACTTTGAAATTCCTAATCGTTAGTCCTTTAAAGGCCTAGAGCAATTGCCTCTGACTTCTATACTACCCTGTGATGTGTTGATTATTTATGACAAACAAATTAATATGGATGAACTCAAAAGATGTTGACTTATGCCTATTCTCTATACTAAAGCTATGGAGTCATTTTAGTTTATTAAACCACATTAAGTACTTTAAATTATCTGTTTCATTGTCATAATGATGCAACTAACAGAATAACATAATATAAGATATATGAAAATGCTAAAATATTTTGATCAATAGGTGCTATGAGATTCATTAAATTCAGTATCATTTTTAAGCTGGAGTCCCTGGAGAAAATAATACGGGGCAAATGTAATTAGGAATTGATTTTAAATGAGGGATTGTATTTGATCAGGCTAAAAGAAGATAAATAACAATACAACTTAAAGATAATGTAATATGTTTTTCTTTTATTCCTTCTGAGAAGGAATTTATCATATTTGTTTTCAAAAAATTAACATGCACTATGCCTAGTAACAAAAATAAGTATTAAAAAATTACTCAAATTTCATGAAATAAATATTTTTGCAAGTTTTGTGATTATTCAGGTCACTTTCACAAGGTGTTTTTATATAGTGGCTAATAAATTAGATGATATGGAAAAGTAGGAAGATAATTTTAAGTGGCCTACAAGAGATAAAATCACCACCAACATAAAGGTGGATCACTCAAGCTTTCCTATAATAGTATGAACACAAAATGTTTAAAAATAGCTTACCTGAAACTCCTATAGGGAGTGATTATTTCAAAAGATTGTTTCGCAGTTCGGTCCACTTGCTTTACATTTGCTACATTCATAGGAATTACGGTAATACCAAGTCCACTCTTAAAATCCTAGTTTGGAGAAAAACATAAAAAAACTATAAAGAAACAACAAAACAGATTTTGAAAGTATAATGATATTTTCTAAATTCCAATAAATTCTACCAGATTTTACTACAAAATCTGTCTTACTTTAGGTAGCCACTCTCAATGCATAACAGCACTGGGCCATCTTAAGCTTGACAGTCAGACTGTTGATAGCATGTGGGTTTCTTCCACGTGAAAGATACACTGACAAGGCCACAGACACTAAACTATACATGCTTTGCTTTTGAAAGTGGGCATGACATCCATCACCTTTATCCATTCATTAAAGGAAGCTAAATATTAACTACCTCTTATGTGTCAAGCAGTTTCCTAGGTGGAAGAACCAAATGACACTAGGAGGTGAGCATTATTACTATTTATGTAAAAAGATGGGGAAACTGAGGCACAAAGAAATAAGGTTGCATGGAAAGTGCAGCCAGTTGTACGTGGTAGAAAAGATCTGGAGCCCAATCTGTTTGATTGCTCTTTCCTTATTTTACCATCTCAGATTCTTTCTGCTGTGTAACATTATTTTTCTCCGCATCTACTCTCAAACAAAAGCATTACTTGTTTTACGAGGTATACAGTTTTACCTCATTTCCAGTATTTTATTGCTTTCATCACCCTTCAATCAGATTCCTAAAAACTCCTCTAATGCTATTTTGGTATAGAAACTGCCATTTGTTCAAAATCTATAGTTACTATGCTCAGCTTGTCTCATGAAAATTCAAAATTGTTTAAAAGGCTACAACAGACTGCATTCTAAAAGCATTAAGGTTTGCAATGTATCATCTACCCATATGGATTTCAGAATCTGACTTATCAAATAATCTCTACACTTTACAAAAGAGAATACGTACATCAAAAAATGAATGGCCTATGTGAATAAATTCAGATTAAAAGTGCTCTGAATTTCTAAATTATGACTAAAGAAAAGTAGCAACAGTAAAGGCAAAATATAAATAAAAAAAAATATATTGGCCCATTTTCAGTAAGGACACTAGTTAGAGACTGTGAAAGAAGCCATTCATATGCCTCTTCTTTGTCTCTCCTGCTATCTAGGCCAAAAGTAAAAGTAGTATATTCTCCTCTACCCTATACTTAGAAGTGGCCATGTGTTGTAGTTTCCATCAGTAAAATATAAACAACTCCTGGGAGGATGGAGGGGGAGGGGCTGGAAAGCCTTAGAAGAAGAAAGCCTTTTACCCCTTGCCTTTCCATCTTCTGGGGCAGTAACTGCTGGAAGCACAGAAGCCATTTTAGAACTTTACAATCCTAGAAAAGGGAAGTCTGAGGACAAATTCTTAGGTTCTAATGATACCAAAGTGAGGACAAAAATAGCGAAAACCCTGCTCCCTGGTAGTACCAAATCTTCCTGCCTACACCAAAGGATCTGTTAAAAACAAATCTCCATCTAGTTAAGCTGTTCTTCAGGTTTTTGTCATTTAGTACTATGTGTTCCGACTGATAAATAAGCGGGAAAAAAATTATTTTATAACAAATGTCCCCCAACTTGTAAGAGTATCCAGAGTTTCCAGAGCCAAATTGTGGAAAAGCCTCTATTACTTTTTTAATATATAAGATTTTTAGTTAGAATAAGGAAATGATTCATTTAGAAAACAAATCATCAATTGAATTTTTTTTTCTGATGAAAGAAGATCCTTTTGTAGTTGACGAGCACGATGGTCGGGTGTTCACATGCTTGTGTGAGATGTGCCACCCTTGAAACTTGTCACAACATCGGCACATTACCCATAACGACCTGAAAAAAAAAAAAGGAAAAAAAAGAAGGAAAAGAAAAAAAAAGAAGAAAGAAAGAACTAATAGCTCACTTTACTAGGAGAAACTAGCCAGAAACTGAGAATCTGTGACAGAAAAGGTGCAGAGAAATGCCGAGTGCTGTAAGGGAGTGCCATACTTCCAGTTTGCATAGTAAGCCCACTTAATGAAAAGTAGTACTTAACATGATCTCTACCGAAGGAAGAAAATCAAGCTTTTCCAATCTACCACACTTTATTAAGTTTCAGCCTATTGGCACAGAGTTATACTTGGTTATTAATGTTTTAAATTCCCCAATTATCCATAGCTATGCTCCTGCTAGATCACATACCTGATAGATAAACTCCCAATGCATGTGATTGGGAACTCAAGTTCTCTTTCACAAGTGAGGAAGTAAGGTAGGAGTAGCAAGATAAGATATTTTTTAAACAGCTTTTTGATGGCTCACCTTGATACAGAAATAAACTCTAGAAAAAACAAATAAATAAACTCTAGACTATATACTTGGACTGCATGTCCTTCAAACAATTCTCCATAATGAGACATTTGACAAAAGCTAGATATCAGATCACTCCAGGTTATATTCTCTGATGGGGGCCTGGCCTGCAAGTCCTGTATATTACTGAGGGCACACATAATACTCTGACCATCATACTAGCAGATGGTAAGAATGACAACCTTTTATGGAAACTGATGAGCCTCATCAAGGCTCCGGCATGAATAGATGGCTGTTCATCTCCACAGTAAGTCATAAAATGTCTACATGTAAAACTGTAATTTCTGTTAAAATAAGTGAGTGCTGGTTAACACCCCAAATTTCTCCCAAGCAAGGCAAAGATGATTTTTTTTAGTCTGGAAAATTGTAACCCACTTATCAGCCGCTTACCATGGCCATATGGTTTTAAGTAATTTGAGTATCTACAGAACTGGCCAGCATAAATTAACTGTAAAATACACATCAAAGTAACAAAATAAATGTCGGTATTCTTGAGAGCTATCATATATGAAACAACTGCATTTTCTACTAAAAAGTTGTGGACAGTAAGCCATCATTTTCACAGTATTTAGACAGTATTTAGAACATCTTTAGAATATTTATCATCCCTAGATACTAATAAAAATTATTTATGGTGATCTCTCCCGCCCACCCAGAGACTCTGAGTCCATGAATCTGGGGGCAGAACCTAAGAATTGCTAATTTCCAAAAACAAAAGTAAAATCTCATGGCTTTCATATGTGGTCAATGCCAGAATCGCTGATTTAGATAGCAGAACCAGTTGCATCATTTAGATGGTATAAGTATGTAATATTTAACTATCAAGACATAAATACTTCTCTCTTTAACCAGGCACTGTGGCCTATAATCCAATACTTTGGGAGGCCAAGGTGGGAGGATTGCTTGAGGCCAGGAGTTCAAGACCAGCCTGAGCAACATAGTCAGATCCTGTCTCTACAAACAAAAACCAAAAAGACTCAACTTTATCTGCTTCTGTAGAATGCATGCAATCAGAATATATAAAAACCACGTGAAATAATTAAGACTATCGATTTCAAATAAGCAGACCAGAACAGGGCGACACATTGGATTGTTGAGATCCTATTTGTCCTGGGTGCCAATTCCTGTGTTAATGTCCAGAGGTGCTAAAAGCATCTGTCTTCATTACGCATATAGAGTGTATTCTGTAATTGGTTTAATATCTATTTGTGTCACGCTATGAAGTTTACAAACAGCTATGAACTCTCGTTTGATTTTCTAAATAGTTCTTTGAAGTAAGCAGAACAGATACGGCCATTTTTAATGGGAAAATTAGTCCTGGCAAAGCAAAGCAGTGCTTAGTAAGTACCTAGTTGTGCCAGAAATTTTGCTAAGTCCTTGGGCTACACAAAAGCATAACACTGGGTATCTGCCTTGGGGAAGCTTTTGGTCTAAAAAAGGTAACAGAAAAATGCAGTAGTGTAATGAAAAAAAAAAAAAAAAAGGCCTGGTGGTAGGGGTACTGAATCGATCCCACAAGAGAGACTTGTGTTCCTAACAGGCTTTCCAAAGGTTGTGATGCTTGACTGGCCAAAGGACGAACCCAGACCAGTTTCATATTCAGGTATCCCTCTCTCGCTTGTTCACCTATTTGCAAAGTAGGAATAATAGTAGTACCTACAGCATCACTTTTGTGATGCAATTAATGGAATAAAAATGCTTAAAAGAATGCCTGGCACACAGTAAGTGCTACACAGGACTAGCTAACTCTTGTTACTATTATTTTTATTTTATACCTTTTGAATTTGAAGCCAACTGAACATAGTATCTATTTAAAACTTAATTACAAAAAAAAAATACATGTCCTGTCCAAAAATAACTAGCAGGCATAAATGTTTTAAAATAGAATGCAATGTGAATGTTAAATGTTCAACTAAATTAAAAATCAATTACCCATTAACTACAATCTCATTGTGAGCTTTATTCTTATAATGAAAAATAGGCATGAGCCAGGGACAAGCTGAACTGTCAACCTTTAAAATGCTATACACTGGATTGAAAAAAGCAGCAGCAGAAAAATTCAGTGGGTAGAGTTATAGTATTATAGAAAGTAAAAAGCTGAAAATAGATTCTGAAGTAAGCAATATTTTAAATTTAATTTTCTGTGATAGAATGTAGGATGTCAAGAATCATGAATCCTAAATACTAAATAACAGTGTATTTTGTGTGTGTGTGTGTGTGTGTGTGTGTGTGTGTGTATATATATAAATATACTAAATCCTATAATACTAAATAATCCTAAATACTAAATACTAAATAAGAACCACTAATACTAAAATAATAGTGCCTATGCTTGGCTTAGCAGATTTGGCTACTGCAAGGGTGGTACAATGACCATGTGGGCACTGCAGGTCAGATATGGGGGAGAGTCGAAGCTGAGCCACTTACTGACTGTTTCATCATTGGCTAGTTAGTTTATGTAGACCTCAGTTTCCTTATTCATGAAAATAGTCAAGTCTGCCTTACATGGTATTATTATAAAGATTAAATAAAGCAATATAAATTAAGGGCCTGATACATCTACATAATTCTTTCATTTGAGGGTTCTAAAAGCAGAATTTAAATATTTCCATTTTTTAATAATTACAGAAAGTATTCATACCAATGATTCCATATGAAACATTCAGGTAAAATTAATAATAAATATTTACCAAGATACTGAAATGGGTTATTCATATGAATGTGCAGCAACAGAACCTGGCGAAAACTACATTTTAAAACTACACAGTGAAAGAGCAAAATACAGGTCTGACTCCTAAACGGAAAAAAATAAGGAAGGGTTTGTTAACCCCAAATCTGCTGAAATCTCAAACTTATTTTTGGAATTACTGGATGCCAGGTTTCCATGCCAGGAATTTAAGAACTCGGTGCTTAAACATTTGTTGAAAACAGATGTGGCATTGTATGACATTGGCACCAGATTTCCTGGGAAACACCAGATGCAGAGTTTGGCCAGATACAGAACCCAGAGAATTTGAGGCCACCACCTCCATCCTGCTGCTCCTTTCTGTGCTACACAACCCATCGCCCTATAAGGTCTATTTAAATTCTATTAGAATTGCACTCCCATGCCAGAACACCAGGGAACATTATGCTGGGGGGAATGAGGAGAAATGAGTCTCTTGTTATACCCTGATTCAAGAACATTCAATCATGTGAGTTGATATAGTTAAACCTCAATGCCACAATTATCATCAAATGGATATCCAAACTCACCAAGCAAGATATCTGGCTGTGACAAATTCATTAATATTAACACGATATTAAAAATATCAAGAGAAGGTGGGAGACTGACTGTCAGGACAATAGAACAAATGGAAACCAATAGCAATTTTCTTAAATCTTCCTCATCTCCACTTGCAGAAATTCCTTTCAACTAGCAATACCACTTATATAACAATTCACCTATATATGTCCATATTTGATTACCTTAAACTTTTAAAAATTCTGACTCACACACAATACCCATATCATTTCAAGATAAATAAGTTACAAAATAATTTTTGTTCAAGAATACAGAAACTTTATCAGCTTTGAGCTGATTAAAAAACAGTTTACTTCCACAAACAAAATTTTTACAAAACAAAAAGTAACTGAAAAATGAAAGCAACAAATAGTTCAGAAAAAAACGTAGAAAATAAGAAGATTCATGTGTTTTTTATATAACGAGTATAAAGTCATTAGCAAGAAAGCCAATAAAATTTCAATAAGTAAATGGACAAAGAAGATGAAGAGACAATTTGAGAAAAAATAATTTTAAAAGAGAATTGGAGGAAAAAAAGATAAACCGTCCTGTCAAAAGAAACAGCTATAAATGATCATTAATGCAACAAGTTCACCCTACCTATGTTTACTGAGTACTAGCTTATTGCCTAAGGACATAGGAGTGAATAAAGTAAATATTCACACTGTCAATTTGGGAATATAAAAATGATAAATCTAACACTTTTAAAGTTATAATGTAACTGAATATATGTCACATAGCTGGTAGCATTTTAAATGTAAACTACTCTTGAGAAAGGGGTCAAAGGAATGCTTTCCAATAATCATCATCAGCAGCATCAGAAAGGAAGGCAAGGCTACATATAGAAGGTTACCAGAAACCTCATTTATTTATCTAACACTATATGTTACCCCATCAGTAAGGTCTCAAAAAGCAGAGATCTTGTGGGTGTCTAGAGCAGTGCCCAGAAATAAGAAGATGCCCCCTACATGTGTCACCTGGATGAATGAATCCAGAAACATGGACACTAGAGTGTTACCTATACAAACCCAATTACACAGCTCATTTTATACAATCCTCAAGTAATAACATGAAAAAACTGTCATATTATAACACATCACAGGCATCTGAAACATAAGCCAAGATAAGGAATGGGAGAAAATGTGCAAAAATTAAAGCAGGATGCAGTTGTAAAATGGTGCTCACCATTTAAGGGATGACATGTAATTTATGTGATATTAGCACCCCACTGTTTTGCAGCATGGCAATTAGGTAAAGAATCTGGGTGTCAGTTTCTGCTATGTCATTTTCCACTCTAACAAATGTTTTTACATATATTTTCATAGTTTTATCTACTTCTTAAAGCTTATCTGGAAAAATAAAAATAAAAATAACCTGCCATTCCCTAAGGTCTTTCCTAATATAGTCAAAAGCTACTTCAAGTTTTAGTTCCCACAATCTGCTAACAAATAAAAGGTTCAGAAAGAGAGGAAAACAATCAATCTCTGAACTAAGCAATTGGGAAAAACAAGTCTATGTGAATTCCATGTTGAAGGCTATTACTCATGGAGTTGAGACCTGTGACTGCCAATGAGAACGTGTAGACTGGTGAGCCCTTGGCGTCATGACACTGTTCTTAAAAAAGAAGATGGTATTTCAAAAAGAGTAAAGGCATTCATTATAATAGTGTTTTAATAGCTATTTTAATTTATAAAATCTAATTTCCTAATTTGGTAGAAGAGAGAGTCAAGAAAAAAAAGGAAAACAATTACTGAAAATATATGTATACGGATTTTTGACATCGAATCTGAAGGACATCTATTGAAAGTAGAAAAAAAGCTCTAGAAAAAATAAACAATAACCTGCAAAATTACAGTAAATTTTAAGCTACAAACATATACAGTTCAAGGAACCAATGGGAGATAACAAGAAAAAAAATCTCTACTGGATGTTACACCTTTTGCCTTTATACTGAGTTTGCAAAGGAACTTTTTAAAGATTCCTTTAATAGGGTTTACTCTGGTAATAAAAGTCTATTTTAAGAGAAAAACTAGTGAAGACAGAATTTAAAATTTTAAATCTTACATAAAAATATCGAGACTTTCAGCAACAAAAAATTTCAAAAGCTATAGGTTAATAATTATACACAATTTTCTAGTAATAGTTCTTCAAATATTAAAAATGTATTACTAAAAATAATTATTTCCTTGACTTTCCACTTACATGTATGTTTGCCCGTAAATGTTTCAAATCAGAAAAAATATGTAGTTTCAAATTAAATAACAAAAATAAGTATAGTAACCCCAAGTTGAGAGATTAACTAAAGAAGCATTGATATAATTAATATTGAAGATTATTTTTACATATTTTCCAACTCCAGAAATATCTTGCTCCTTTACGTAGATGTTCATCATTTTTGAGGAAGAAAACAACTTGGAGCAGTGTTTTATCATGTGCATTTTTTGGCTCATCCATCACAGAATCACCTGGGGTGTGTTTTTGTGAATTCAGAGTCTATAACCCATTGCCAGAAATTCTGAATTGACAAATCTGAAACAAGCTCAGAAATCTGAAATTTTAACATGCAACTTAAGTAATGGCCTTAGAGATAGTAATCCATCTCCTTTCTTCACATGTCATTTAAACCTAAAGAGACTAACTTAATTACCTGAGCCAATTAATAGTAGAACAAGAATAAAAACCTATAACTGCAACCTCCCAGTCCAATCTTCTTTGACATAAATGAGATTCCTCTTTAATAACTCTTCAACATTTGCTGTAATAGCTACCCTTCCACCTCTATCCACTGTTTACTCTCTCTGGAGTAGCTGACAAAGTAAATTAGTAAAACTATATATAAATTAGAGGCAAGAAAAATAAAAATAGTTCCTATGTTAGAGTGGTATAGGTCAATTTCGTTATTTTTTATTCTATTCATGCTATTAAGATATGTGGGCAATAAATCCCATTTTAAAATAAAAATAATTAAGCCTTGTTGCACGTCACTAAATTAAATCCAACACAAATTAAGATACAGAGGTTCAAATCTAATATTGCTTACATTTTTGATTGGTGTTTTTATCAACTTTAAAAAAATACACAAGATTATTGTGTGTGTTTACGTATGTTTGTATAAACCTCTTCAAAGTTGCATCAAACCATCTTACTGTTGTTTAGTGCTTTCCCCAAAACACAGGTTGATGCACCCACTGGCCCAAAGCCCTCTGCATTGAGGAGGAAGACCCTATACTCAGCATGTCACCAGGTTTTTCATATGTGCTCCATCATGGGAGAAAACCAATGGGCAACTTTCCTCTGGAGAAAAAGACATATACCAGGATGTGGAAATAGATGAAACTAGAATGGTATGCCAGGGCCTGAACATGGACGGTCTTCCTTATCAGCTCATTGTTGAACCAACTAGTTCTTTAAGACTGACTAAAAACCAAATCCCTTAAGACCTGAATCCATATGACATAATGCAATTTAAAAACACACACACATATACACAGACAATAGTATACATTTTAAAGGTACATACATAGGCATGTTAATTCATAGAAAAAGAACTTGTATACATGCACAAAAATATGTTTACTTATCAAAAGATGGAGGGGGTTCAGCCTTAATGTTTTAATTTTTAAGGAGAATATACTCATTACTCATGTACATGGAAGTGTTTCTAATTCACTGACTTCATCAGATGCCCTTTTTTTGCACTCTCTGTAACTCCTGTACAATCTATTATTGCACTGACCTCACCATCCATCATATATTCTGGTCTCGTTTGACTTTTCCTCTTGGAAGACAAGACTTGTGTCCTTCTTCTCAGTAAACTTAAACTCAACATTTTCAGCATGTCTGACATGGTATACAATGTTTATTGAATGAATACCCTGAAACCTAGACAACTAAATTATTCAACGAAAGAATCCTTAGGCTATTTCAAAGAGTTCACAAGTCAGAACATTTCTTTTCAGCCTAGACTTTAAAAAGACAGTTTGTAGAGTGGTTAAGAAGCTAGACTTAGAGTTATACAGTTCTGGTTTTAAATTAAACTCTGCATTATAAACTAATTCTTAGATCTATTACCTCTTTTCCTCATCTACAAAACATAGACAAAAATGTCTTCCTCCTATATTTGTGGGGAAGATTAAAAGGAAAAGTTTACAAATTAATTACCATTGCACCTGGTACTCAGCAAATGGTAATTATGCTTTTCACACTCAATTACTAATACTAAAGCAATAATTTCATGTACATTTTCACTAGTCAGAAAGTGCTAACAAAACTTTTAAAATATCTTTGTTATTCCTAGAGAATAACAGAAACTCAGACAGTTTAATCTGAGCAATCAAACTAATCATTTGAAGTCTATGCAAGTCTATCAAGTCTTGCCATCAGGTCTATGCAAATACAAACTGAATACCTCAATTAATTTGAGTAACTTCCATACTGTTACATTCATCCTATGCATTTTTGACCTCTATTCTAATAAGAAAAGTTGTAATCATCATATTTTGAAAACTGAAATGTTCATATTCAACTTGTAAACATTATTAAGTTGTAAATCAGTATTCTTCTTGAGGAATATGCTAACTACCCACATTACTAATAGCCCAAGAGTGCTCGATGATGCCTTCAACAGTTAATTGGCTAAGAAATCTTAACCTCAAAAATATGTAATGTATAAGTTCACACTAAAGTTCAGAGGATGCGTATCGTTAATTGTTATGAAACTACTATTTGTTTTGAGTTGATATTCCTATTTTTGTTATTAAAAAAGTCAGCATTTATATTTTACCTTACCATATTCCATAATAATGTATCATTTCATAAAATGAAAGCGCACAATTCAATTCCACAATTATTAAGCATCTAATATATTCTAGGCTGAAAATTTTTAAAAGGAGTTCTTCCAAAAAAAAGGGGTACAGAATTTTCTTATAAATATTAAAAACTAGAATGTTAGAAAAACCAAAGTCTAAAGAATCAAATGAAGCTAACAGGATTTGTTAAAATTTTAGTTTACCATCAGACTCCTCAAAACATTTAAATTCTCTATTGAGTCCTTTGATATTAATCAAATTTAGTAAACCAATGATTCAAATCGATTTTATTTATGTAGAGTGATCTGTGTATAGGTAGATGTGTGTATGGATGTACACTTGGATTTGTACCTGTATAGACATGTATAAACACATATATACCTCACATACATATGCTCAAAATAAAACAGACGAATAATATCTGTAAACTCAAGCAAATATGTTACTTGTGCTTGCTCTGTAATTTTCTATTGCAAAAATAAAAGAAACACAGCAGGTGCAGAACTGGGCCTATTTCATGAGCAGCTGTAATGTTCATTGGTCCTTAATTGTTCTCTCATGTAGTTGTATAATGTTTCAACTAAATACTTTTCAAAAATTATTTTCAATGCAAAAAACAAGACTTTACAAGTCCTCAATGCCAAAATAAGACTCTGTAAGTAAAGTCACTAATAATTCTTCCAAACAAAACACAGTTGTTACTATAATAAAATAGCAACAATTTGCAATGGCTGTAACAGAGCTTACCTGTTCGTTTTTGCAAAGCCACACACTGTTTCCACTTAACACAGTAAAAATTTTGGCCTTATACCCTCTCAATTCAAGATATCCACATTTCTCAGGTGTAACAACTGCTTGAGACTGCGAGGTAAGGGATTGTGATTTCAATGCATTTAACAGTATGCTGATCCAGTCATTTCTCTCCTCTGAAAAATAAAGACAGGAGAAAATACATAAATCCATATATAAGTTACATAGATACAGAAATATCAACAAGAAATCTATGCTCTTTGCAACACATAAATGACAGATTCTTTCCCACAACTACAACCTAAATGCTACTGTACACAGGGCCAATGACCCAATTCTTTGAGGAAAAAGGAGTGACACTATGCAGTTGTCCTGAAATCAGTTTCATTGGCTTCTCCTGAGTTTATCAGAAGTGTAAAATCTCAGGCCCTACTCCAGACCTGAGGAATCATAGGCTATATTTTAAAAAGAACTACAGATGCTCTGTATCCCTGTTAATATCTGAGAAGCCCTCTTTTAGATTCATAAGAATAGATTTTCTCTTTTAACAGAAGAATGTGATATTGATACCCAACAATTAACAGATTTTATGTGGCAAGTCAGTTACTCAAAGACCCCGGAAACCCTACTTTCAATAATGACTTGGAACCTACTCTACTCTGGAGTATGCCTGCTTCAATGTCACTTTCCATTCCACTCTCACCACAGCAATTAACAATAGCATTTCACCTGGAAAATTAAAATTTGGTTCTCCTACTCCTTCCACAAAATCTAACTGACCTTCAATTATGAACAATGCATTGTGTTACAGGCATAGGAATTCGATCTAGTCCCCAACGAGCAATTAAAGCTATAAGTTAAGCAAGATTTGAACACATAATGGAACACAGTAGTATAAATGTCACATAAATGGTATCAAATAATATATGCGTCACTTGAGATAAGTGATTTGCTGAAGGTCATATAGCAAGTTAGCATTAAAATGAGGAGAATCAAATGTTTCAACTCTCCAACAACTTTTCTTGGAACCATGAGGGAAAAAGAGGTATATGTGATAGATCTTGAGGATGAAGAGCAATTCAAAAGACAAAACTGGAATTTGGAAGAGGGAAGAGCAGAACAGGATTCTGAGCAGAGGATAACTTAAGAACAAAGGCAGAAGAACCAACATCCATTCAGGGACTAACTTATCAATGAATAAAAGTATAATTCTGAACTCACATGGAAATATTGGGAAATAGGACCAGAGAATTCATGCTCCCTGTTTAGGAATGTTGTCTTTATTACTGAAGCAAAAGAAAACCATCTTGGTATTCTTAGCAATAAAAAGACATGATTATGATAATACAGACAATGACAGGTAGACCACACTGGAAGCCTGAAGATCAAGAACAAGGCAACAGAAGACTTAAAATACTGTGAAAATGGAAGCAAAATAATACATGAGGAGTTAAGGCATTTAAGATAGTAAAAAAATATAGTTGAATATATTATGATGGGTATTGATAAGAAAAACAAATTACTCAGAATAAAAGTTAACATGGCATCAGAAATTGGCCAGGCAAAGAAGGAGAATCCAATTAATTAACAGAACCACTTCAGGTTTTCAGTGCCCTGGCATGAGCATCCAGGCAGACTGACAGCAGTATGTGAGTAACAGTGGCCTGTACATGAGAAGGCACATGGAAGTGGATAAATGTGAAGTGTAAAAGGAGGAGAAACAGGTAAACCTTAAAGTACAACTCTATCTATAAGGCTGCAAAATGGGCTATCAGAACATACGGAGAAGTAGTTGTCAAAGCAAAAGGAAACAAAACAAAACATACTGAATCACAGGTAGTAAAAACTTTCACAGAATGAAGGGAGAAGAGAAAACAGCCCAGTTGGAGAAAAGGGACAGTTTCTCAGATCCTTCTCAGAGAGGTGTGCCCAATGACTTCATTGTGGATTGAAGTAAGTCTCCATAGTAAATTTACTCATATTCAAAAACATGAATCCAAAGTTATTTCATAACGAGTCTTACTTTTTCAATTATCATTGCTGTTGTTCTCCTTCAAAACTACTAAAAGAAGTTGATAGTGCCTTTAATGACCAAAGTCAAAAGTTTATTAGAAACTCCTTCAAGGCCAGGCGTGGTGGCTCACGCCTGTAATCCCAGCACTTTAGAAGGCGAAGGTGGGCAGATCACAAGCTCAGGAGTTTGAGACAAACCTGGCCAATATAGTGAAACCCCATCTCTACTAAAAATACAAAAAGTTAGCCAGGTGTGGTGGCACATGACTGTAGTCCCAGATACTCAGGAGGCTGAGGCAGAAGAATCACTTGAACCTGGGAGGCAGAGGTTGCAGTGAGCCCAGATTGTTGTGCCATTGCACTCCAGCCTGAGTGACAGAGAGAGACTCTGTCTCAAAAAAACAAAAACAAAAACAAAAACAAAAAACCTCATTCATTAGTGCTTTATTGCAGGTGTTACATAATCTTCCAGGAATTGATGTTTGTTGGCGGGGTGTGGTATCCCACACCTGTAATCCCAGCACCCTGAGAGGCCAAAATGGGAGGATCATTTGAGGTCAGGAATAGGAGATCAAGATCAGCCTGGCCAACATGGTGAAACCCTGTCTATACTAAAAACACACACACACACAAAAATTAGCTGGGCATGGTGGGAAGTGCCTGTAACCGAGCTACTCAGGAGACTGAGGCATTAGAATCGCTTGAACCTGGGAGGCTAAGGTTGCAGTGAGCCAAGACCACACCACAGCACTCCAGCCTGGGCAAAAAGAGTGAAACTTCATCTCAAAAAAAAAAAAAAAAAGAAAAGGAAAGAAAAAAAAAGAAGAAGAATTGGTGCTTGTTGCAATATATCAGGATGAAATATTTATCAAATGTCCCCAGCATTGTTATACATCATAAACTAAAAGACATTCAAATATTCAGGTAGTGAAGTCAACGTCAATATGCAGCAGCTATTCTACATTTTTGCATCTACATAAACAGATCCAGACTGCACTACAATAATTTATTACATTTTCAGTTATAGCAACAGACCTTCCACTTAACTTGGTTATTACTTGTGATCATTAGTTTCACACAAGATATTCCTGCCAAGTAAATAGTACATAATGGTTTTTGTTTATTTGTGCTAATCCATATAAATCACTGTGTTTGAAATATAGGTCATAATTTAATGAGTTGGGCCTAAGTGGCTATGGCTTTTAGATTACTGCTAGCATATATTTCAGTTTCTCAGGAATTAATTTAAAACTGGCAATTGCATCTGTTGGAATTAAGCTTACTTTGGCTGCATCTCAACACATAGCCTAGAAGAATTATCTAGCTCCTGAGGGCCTCAGTTACTAATAGGAAGCAAACAGTCTGAAGAAAAGGAATTAACAGTAACATTCAGTTTATTCTGAATTACTCATGCCAATGGAAAGAAACAATGGAACAGATAATCCAAACACAAAAAAAATAGATTACAAGTGTCATCCGTATTTGGCCACGCAATGTGTGCATCCTGAGATATGGGGGAATATGCTTTGATAACTCACAATATTCCAAACCAAATAATGATTTCCTGTTGGACAAGAGTCTAGGGCAAAGTTAGACAGATACTGTGCTAGCATTTGCCTGTTTTTCAAACCAAGATACTTTTTATTCTTTCTGATAACAAATATCTATTGAGTGTCTATCTTCATCTTAGCACTGTACTAAACACAGTTTCTTCTTGTAACAAGCTCTGATATAGTTACGGCTTGGCTCTAAGAATAGCATTCCAGGCAGGACAAAAAGAAAGGGAGTGGGTAAAACAAAGAATAAGTGTTGAAATTGCCATTTTCTTATGATTATGCTAGAATGTAAAGAAAAGAATAGCAAATTCCTAAAATCTCAAACTAGTTCTTGATGTTTTCAGGAATGCTAGCTTAGAGTATAAGAATAAAAAAATAAAAAATAAAGGAGGTTTAAGAAAAATCAAGACAATATTCTCTGAACTATATACTGGGTTTAGCAGCAGGCATACTTAGTAGTAACAAGGGATTGGTTATACTAGAGATTACTACAGAAGGGCCACGCAAAACATCAACAACCTTATCTAACAAAGTTTAGCTGGACTTTACTTTTAATATGATAATATGATCTAACTAAAATTCCCTCAGTGTAATTCATGATCAATATCAGAGAAGGAAGTAGTGCACATAAGGGTTGTTCTTCAAACTGATAACCACTCACTCATACAAATCTTTACTAAGCCTACTATGTTCCAAAACCTATTCTGAATAGCAGGAATGGAGCAGTGAACAAGGCTGACAGTGACCCTACTCTCCTGAGTTTACACTCTAGTGAAAGGAGGAAGGCCATAAAAACTTACATTATGCAGTGGCAAGAGCAATTGGGTAACATAAATACAAGATGAGGGGCCCAGGAAGTGTTATTTTGTACGGGATACATAAAAAGCCTCAGAGGAAGGGGATGGTTAACCAAGCCTGAAGGAAGAGGAAGTAAAGAAGCAGGTCCAAGCTGAGGAGCAGGCTGGAGGAAGAGCATTCCAGGATAAGGTGAACGAACATGCAGATTTGGTATATTCAAGGAACAAAAGGTCCCTGTAGGTAAACCAACCATAGTATAGAAGAAAGGTAACAGAAAAAGATAAGGACAGAAAGACCAAGACCAGATCATGCAGGGGCTTTTGGACATCACAAGTACATTTTACTCTCAGTAAGATGCAGATGCCATGGAGCATGTAAAGTGAACTGACATGATTTGACTTCTTATTGAATAACTGCTTTGACAAGTATAGGAAAAATATGACGGCAGTCAATCATGAGATATGATTAACATAATCCTGATGGCAGTGGAATTATTGAGAATTGGTCAGCATCTAAACATATTTTCAAAGTCAAACTAACAAGATTTGCTGATGGACTAGATGTGGGGTGAGAGAAGAAAAATATTCAAGAATAACACCACACTTTGGGGCCTAAGTACCTGAGACTTCTATTTGCTAAGATGAGGAAGATTACAAGGGACAAAATTTGGTGGAGAGGGTACAAATGGGAATTTTGATACATTAAGCGTGAGGTGCTACTAGGCACCCATGTTGAGATGTCAAGTAGGCCGCTGAATATATGACTGTAGAGTACAGGAAGAGGACAGAGATGGAGACACACATTTGGGATCAGTCACCCTAAAACCAAGAGATCTCCTTCAAAACCAGACTTGGGGCCCCACAATCGAATATTTTAAATAGAATTTGGAGTCCTGGCAAGTTCCTAAAATACATTATGTCAGAAACTTCCAGAATATCATGATGAAGTCTTCAAAGGAAACGCTTAGCAAATCATCATTAATGAGATTAAGGAGGGTGAGTAAGTAAAGGGATAGTAAATGTTTCATGCCTTGCTTCTAAAAACATTGAAAGTTTCAAAAGAGGTAAGAGTCTGATTGCCCAAAACAACCAAGGGACATTTATATGTTCTTTTAAAAACATTTTTTAATTTAAAAAAACACTTTTCCATGTCAGTATCAGAGTTGCCACTGAATGGCTATATGTTGTCTAAAAACAGAATTGAGAGAATAACACACATGCATGTTTCTCACGGAGTCTAGCATCTGTTAAGGTGGACAGAAACACAGGACCTGCAGATGAGCACCAGTTCTGACAATGGCCTTGGAAAGGGAATGCCCACTCAGAATTCTTAACCTCTCTTCTAACCATGAGAACTCCCCACTCAGAACATCACCAGTGTTTTGAAGTATCACATCTCCATGTGTGATCACAGGTACAAAGGAATACAGACTGACTGGAAAGATCAATAGCTGTTATGACCCACATACCAATTCCAGTGACTCTGCTTGAGAACAGGAGTCAGACCAAATTTTTTAATTGGGGAAGTACATTTTTTAAATGTTATTATTTTAATAAAATTAACCTGCAACTAAGAGAAGAACAGTATTTCATTAGGAAATTTGGGGAAACAGAAGCCTTAGAAAACTTGTGAGGATAGATGCCAAACTATAATTCTGTCTTAGTAACTAACACCAGTGGGTGATGCAGCAGTTTAGAAATAATGACATTGGTCAGGAAAGACAAAGAATAGCCATTGTATATAAGTCACTCAAAGCCTTTTCACCAAAAATAATAAAAAATTTGTATCTGCTAAGATGCCAAAACTTTCCCCTTTTTGTTCTGAACTTTGATTTTGCTTCTTCACTTAATCAAAATAGACTTTAATTTAGCTTAAAGTTCATTAAGTCAAAGTCTTTAAGCCACTATAGTTCATCTACCAGTTCCCACAAAATAAAAGACAATCATCCATTTGTATACATGGAAAGAAAAAAGATCACTCAATAAAACATATTTAGTATCCTGTTGAAAGTTCCATACTAAACATATAAATACACAAGCACGTGTGCACACACACACACACGTACACACACCTCTACACACAGTTATCTTTAAAATCATTAGTTGTTACTATGTAAATAGTAATAACTCATTAGTGATTCTATGTATATACATGAAATAACTCCATGTGTATTCCAAGTGTATAAAATTCACTTGCAACTAAGAGAAAAACAATATTTCATTAGGAAATTTGAGGAAATAGAAGCCTTAGAAAACCTGTGAGGAAAAGATGCCAAACTGTAATTCTGTCTTAGTAACATCAGTGGGTGATGCAGCAGTTTAGAAATAATGACATTGGTCAGGAAAGACAAAGAATAGCTATTGTGTAAATAATTCCATATGTATACTCGAAATAACTAATCCAGTAATTCCATGGGTATACCGTCCATTTTTACTGAAGCAATATGTCTATGGTTTCAAAAATTAATGACCTACAACTTATTTTAAAAACAATACATTTACATTGAAGTTATTGAAATTTTTATACTGTCCTAAGTTTATATCACAAAGATGAACTATACACCACAGAAGGATTTATCTGTCAATTGTGAACATGCAACTTTTAAACATGTGTGGGTTGGCACAGCCTACTTAAATAAAATGTGTCTGTTTAACTTTTAATGTGCCAAGTAAATATGGCTAAACAGATTTTCATACAAGTTGGAAGCTTTATTTAGTATGTCTATCTTAAAATGCAGGCTATGTAGCAATGTGAAATTCACTTGGAAAGGCCAAGAGGAAGGTGACAAGCACCTCAAAGAAACAGGCAGTCACCTTTCAGGGTGGTGGAAACCAAAGCATAAGGAAAGACTGCCATGATAGTCAAGAGAAGCAATGCCATGTGCTTCAGACACATGGACACAGGGAGGGGAGCATCACACACTGGGGTCTGTTGCGGGGAATAGGGGAGGGACAGCAGGGGTAGGGAGGTTGGGGAGGGATAACATAGGGAGAAATTCCATATATAGGTGACAGGGGGATGGAGGCAGCAAACCACATTGCCATATAAGTACCTATGCAACAATCCTGCATGTTCTGCACATGTAACCCAGAACCTAAAGTGCAATAAAATATATATATAAAGAAAAAAAAGAAATACAGTAAGAGAAAAACTGTGATTTCAAATAGAAGTCTTATATCAAGTATCACAACTGTGGACAATTTTCTGAGTTTCAGGCAACAATTCACAAAAAGTGGCTCCTCACATAGGTAATTCTAGGTAAAATGCTCAAGGGCAAGGGTTTGTAAATTTTTTCTTTGAAAAATCAGATAGTAAACAGTTTAGGTTTACTGGCCACAGTCTCTACCACAACTACTCAGTGATACCACTGAATGAGAATGAATGAGAAATGAATGAATGACAGTGGCTGTTGCCTAACAAGACTTTATTTTCAAAAACAGGCACTGGGTCAGATTTAGGCTGCAGATCAGTTTGCTGACTCCTGCTCCGGGACTCTAGCTTTCGTTCAACATTATTTCTAAATACCAAGTAAGAAACTCTTTTATAGTTACATCTATACACTGTGTATATAAATATGTTTTACAATATAACACCCACTGTAAGAAATGCACTTTGATATTTATTATTTTATGTTTGGAGTCTGTTTTTAATCGAGGGAGGATGTTTTTGGTGACATCATAAACTACAAAGTTGATCTCAGTAATCCATAGTTTGAACAAAGCTGCACCAGTGTGAAGGCCTGCTGGAATGATTCCATTTGTTGATTACCCCAAGAAACAATGGAAACGTTTTAATAGTATACAATATTTATTGACTGATTTTTATGTGCTATGCAAAGACATATGTGCCAGGAATCTAGCAGTTTAAAAAAGAGAAAATACTGCCCCATAATAGTTAACACTGTATTTCCACTTGGTAAAATGGTGGTCAACATTCTTATCAGTAAAAATAGGTTAATAATTTTAATACTACCTACCTTATAAGACTGTTGTGAAATGAAGAATTAGCAAAGTGTCTGGCACATATCAGGTATTCAGTCAATTTTTCATACTATTATTAATCAAATAATTAAAGCACCAAGAAGTACTTCTAAAAATCAAATTGAATTATGTATCTATTCTTAAATAAAAGCTGTCCACAAAATAAGTTAAAATACTAATCTTAATGAGATACTATTACCTAAATTACTAAAACCAGTAAATTTACAGTAATGACATATTATGATAGTCAAATAAAATACACAACAGGTAACTTTTAACTTCTCTGGCTCCTCCCCACCCTTATTCAAACAAAATTCAGAAAAGATTTTTCTGTACACATTTAAACTCAATCCAGAAAACATGTGACATCTTTGGATCAACTTTTGCTATCAAGTGTCCCATAGATGATGTAGGTGAAAAGAATTCAAGAAATATAAAAAGACACTCCAAAATATGCAATAGAATGAGTATTGTGCCTGTGCAGTCAGCTAAAGCTGGGGTCCGCAAACCCCAGGACCCCAGGCCATGGACTGGTACCATTACATGGTCTATTAGAAACAAGGCCATTCAGAAGGAGGTAAGCAGCAGCGAAGCTTCATCTGTATCTACACCCATTCCCCATCACTGGCACTATTGCCTGAGCTCCATCTCCTGTAGGATCACAGGTGGCATTAGATTCTCACAGGTGCACAAACTCTACTGTAGAATGTGCATGCGAGGAGTCTAGGTTGCATGCTTCTTATGAAACTCTAATGCCTGATGATCTATCACTGTCTCTCATCATTCCCAGATGGGGCCAACTAGTTGCAAGAAAATAAGCTCAGAAATCCCAGTGATTCTACATTATGGTGAGTTGTATAATTATTTCATTATGTATTACAACGTAATAACAATAGAACTAAAGCACATAATAAATGTAATGTGTTTCAATCATCCAGAAACCATCTCCTTACCACCAGTTCATGGAAAAATTGTCTTCCACGAAACCAGTCCCTGATGCAAAAAAGATTGGGAACCAGTGAGCTAAAGTCTGCCATAAATGTCCATAAAACTAACTTAATAGTTAGAAAAATTGTTTTTTCATATTAAATAACTAATTTGCACTATCAAAACAACATCTCAAAGGTTAGCTCCATGAAAGCAGAGAATTTTGTCCACTTCTTTTCACAACTGAATACCCAGAATTTACGAGTCCTTAGCACACAATAGCTTCTCCCTAAATATTTGTTGCATGAAAGAATAAACAAATAACTTGTCAACTTATTTATGTTTTAACATTATGCATTTGAAAAATTAATTTTAAAATGTAAATTATTAAAAAGTAATATATTAAAGGTTTCTTGACATTCTTAGTATAACCAGTTTATTGATATGATTAGTCTGTATTTCATAGGGATAAAGAAATAATCTTACCTTCTTTTTCTACTCTAAAAACAAAAGTTCTTTGTGTTGTAACAACTTCAAATTTGTTGTCTCCTTGAACTCGTACTGTTGATACAGCAGAAAGGGGAATTATTCCTTTCGAATACATCTCCTGTATTGGTTAGAAAAAAAAGAGAAGACACATGAAAATGAAATTCTCTTGATCTTATCAAAAAGGAATGGCACAGTATTTATAACACCTTCTCTTTTATAATTTCAGTCCAATTTTTTTAAATGAGATACAAGTAATATGTCCACTCACATGCTAATGTAATACCCTAGAAAAGAAACTATTAAATGTCCCCTTCTTTGAAGTAAGATGTCTTTTCAACTTTCTCTTCATCTGGAATTAAAAGGGAAAGAATCAAATACAAACAGTCCTACTAGACTAGCAATACAGAATTCCAAAAACCAGCAGCATGTTCCTTAAAACTATCTGCTCTAAATGATTTTATGGTGTTTGCAGGCATCTGCTGGCCACAACAGGTACTGTAACTGAACCATCTTAAAACAAGTCTGTTACATATTCGGAACCAAAATGTACCTTAAAAACTATGTTGGGTTTTCTAAATTAACCACGATACTCAATGTACTGATGATGAACATTCCAACCTCACACTGTCATTTTAACTTCTACTCTCCAACAAATAAAGAATGAAAAAGATCTGTTTCCAAATAACATATAAATATTACAATTTTGTATAAAGAAAGGTCATTCTTAGGACTTTGATAACTTTTTATCCATCTTCATCTTCTTGGACTCTCTCAATTCATGTCATGATACTACTGCACGATTTCAACTCTTTACTAAAGGTGTAATATTTTCTGGGCCCCGTATTGGAAAGAAAATTCAGAGTGCTTATACTTTCAAGCAGCCTCAAAATGAAAAACCAGCTAATGCAATGAGAGACGAGTTTAAAACTGAATAAAAACTAAGGGATATAGGAGTACAAAGATGGAAAATCTCAATTCTTCTTAGAGGCCGTGTGGGTATTTTTACAAACATGGTGGTATTTGAACCTGACTTTTAAAAAACCTTAATTTTAACCAGATAGACAAGTGTGTGTGGGGGCGGTGTGTTGGGGGGGTGGGCATTCTGGTCACAAAGACTGAATAATGGATGTGTAAAACAAAGAAATAAGAGGACAACAATGTAAAGTCAAAAGACAGGAGGCTGATAACGCATACCAAGGCCACGTTACAGAAGGTCTGAAATATTAGAAGAATTTGGATACATCCTTAAGGGATTTCTTATTCTCTTCCCTTCTACAGCATTATCCTGGGAACCCATACTTTTGAGCAGGTCCCAGACACCTGAAATAACTGATTAGGAAAAAAGGCACTAAACCATTCCATACAGGGAGCAAGTACTGAGTTTATATTTCTCCTAGCCATAAACTCCTGCCTTCGCAATTGGTAAGGGACAGTCATCGGTGGTGTCATGGCATTCTCCCAGAAGGATATTCTCTTCTGCTATTTAAGGAGATACACTATATCATCATGGCATTATCTCTGAGTATTTTTTTAAGTTTCTTCTTCTTCACTAGCTCTGTTCCAATCTCCCATCCCTGACTTTATGTATCCATCGAAATCCTATCCATTCTTCAATGTAATCTGAAATATCAACGCCTTGAAGGCTCTCCTACGTCCTCTCATGCAGCCAAAACTGAACTGTGATTCAGGAAGATGAATGGGCAACTTTATACAGAAAAGAAGAGAAGGATGTCAAGGAATAAGCACTTAGTAAACAACTTACGTCTTCTCCTTTTTACTTTATCTTCTCTCCCTATAAAAATCCCTTTCCACCACTTAATTTTTAAAATTAACACATAATTGTTCATATTTATGGAATACATAGTGATGTTGTGATACATATAAAGTATAATGATCAGATAGGTAATGAGCATATCCATCATCTCAAATATTTATCATTTCTCTGTGTTGGGAACATTCAATATCCTCCTTCCGGCTATTTGAAACTATATGAAATTAGTGTTAACTATTGTCATCCTACAGTGTTATAGAACACTAGGGCTTATTCTTCCTCTCTAGCTTTAAGTTCGTGCCCTTTAACAAATCTCTCCCTATGCCATCCCTTCTCCCTACCTTTCACAGCCTCTAGTGTCCTCTGTACTACTTTTTACTTTGGTGAGATTCACTTTGAGAAAAGCTTCCTCATGAGTGAGGATATGCACTGCTTAACTTTCTGTTCCTGGCTTAGTTCACTTAATATAATGTCCTCCAGTACCACCAACTTTATACAGAGTAACCTGAAATTTCTTTCTTCCTTTCTTATCTGTCCATTTCACTCAATTTCACTGCCATATTTCAAGTCATCAATAGTCTATGTAACTGTCTCTTAAGCACCACAAACTTTAAAACTGAATTTATTTTCCCCTGAAGACTTACTCTCCCTGTATGCCTGTTCATTAACATATCAACTCGTCTAGTTCACCTGAACCTGAAATAGGATGAAATCATCTTTGACCTTTGCTGATTCCTTTGTACCCACATAACTTGCCTTCTACCCACATCTAGAATCAACTTCCTCCCCACCACTCACCAACTCTGAATTACAGTCACGTGGGTTTTCTTGAGGTTTCCTGAATATATCACATTTCTACCCAAACCAGTGCCTTTTCATACACTGTTTGCTCTGCAAGGAATTGTCTTCACATCCATCTGCACAAACCTACCTGCCTTCTCATGCTTCATATTTAAGCATAAATATATCCTCCTGAAGAAAGACTTTCTGACCAGCACCTTCTCTCAGGCTCTTCATCCTCACAGATAACCCTAATTCAAGCTAACAAGAACCTGGATTTTTCCTTTATGGCAATTCTTCATTGGAATTTCAATGGTGACTTTATATTTACCTGTGTGATCATTTGATTAATATGGTCTCTCCAAATAGGCTTCAGGTCATTTATCTGTGTTCCTTACCACCTTTCACGTAGTTAAAACTATAGAAATATTTTCTGAATGAATGAATCCTATGTCTAATCAATCACAATTATAATAAACTCTGATGGCTCATTTTTAATATTTCTTGAAATTTATTTCTTATCACTTCCACTGAGCCTCCACTGAGCCTATACATTAGTCTACATGCTAATAAATTAACGCCTGGCTTAGGGCAACAGTCTCGTGATTTGCCTCCCTACTTCCAGTTTGTTTTCCTTCTGAATTTTTCTGCATATTATTTTTCAAATGTCATACAGTTGGAGAAAATAAAGAAGAGGCACATGCAGGTGAATAAAAAGATGGGTCTTGATGTTTGCACAGAATTTTGATGGATGGCAATGGCTAGGGAGGTTCAGAAGGAAGAACAAAAACACAAGGGGAACATGTAGGAAAAGACACGCTCAAGTTTCCCACAGTGTATACTCAGTCATAGTTTATAAAGATCACTATGAAGAAACACATGACATGACTGGCTTAACAAAGAAAACCCTATAAATGCAAGTAGGTTAAAATGGAAAGACAAGGCCAAAACTAGACCAATAAGTGCTCTAGAAATTCAGACAAAGATAATATCTTTCTATTGTCAGGCAACCTAAGGAGGTGGGAAAGGGCACAGCATCTTTGAGGACAGTGTAAAGGCCCCTCTCCTCTAAGTCTGCAGTGGCTAAGACCAGACAGCAGGAAATTTAGAATGCCTAAAAACATTTAGTTTCTCCACTAGGTGATCTGGGTGATCTGTTCCCGAATTTTAGTTTGTATAAGAATTAAAGGAGCTTGTAACAATACCCCTCTAGTGAGACAATTAACTATTTGTTGAGTGAAATGTTACCATTAACTCATTTTGTCAGTAGAAATAAGTCAAGTAGCACTGTACTGAAATAAAAAGGGATTAATAAAAGATTATCTTTCCAATAGTTCCTTTAAAGAGAAAACAATTCCTTAAAAAAATAATCTATACACCTATAACAATGATATACATTTAACAAGTAAATATTTCTGGTAGAATAATAGAAAAAAAATCCCCAGAGGTGATCAAAATATACTTAACAAGCAAAAGACTATGTCACTATAACCTCAGAAAGTTGTAGTTTATCTAACGGCTCATTTATCATCTATTATGAGATCCCAAGAAAAACCTTGTAATTTTTAACACTGTAGAGCTGATCTTATATTTGTCTCGCAACAGTACAAGATACAGACAATACAGAAAAAAAATGCTCAAATGACAATATGCTCAAATGCCTGTGTTTTTCAGAGTATAAAATTTTCCTTAAGGAAAGAAATTTTAAAGCATCTCTAGAGTCTGTAACACACAGATATCTAGGTCAAGTTTGTCATCTATCTACCACTTTGAGACAATGAAACAATCACAGAGCAATTCTGCCCACAACTGAGTGAAAGTGGGGGTGAGTTAGATTTCTTAGCAGGGGATAAAATATCAGGGCTGTGTGGATCATGCCATTTGCTGTGACACAATGAAGAAGTCCTTACAGAGACATGATTGGGAGACCTCGAGGAAAGTGGAAGAAACCTAGGGAATATGCAACTCTGCACACTGCCTCCCAAATGCCCAAGCACATGCTCCTCAAGTGCACATTTAAACATTAAAAGGCCCAACTGCATAGCTGTTAACACTGGGTCACCCAGTCAAGATAGTAGCTATGGCCACACCTGTGCATCCCTTTAGCTAGAAGAGTCACAACAGAAACTATGCCTCCTTTTAGGAAACACCCACTCCAGTGTTTCTATTTTTGCCATAATGAAACTAACAATCTAGACAATAAAGGGATGAAATGTCATAGGAAATAACAATTTAAAAATTTTTAATATTAAGCTAAATGATTTGCAATATCTCATTTGTATATAAACTTTTAAATCTCAATTTCAAACCAAGCTGCACCATTTTCATTGCATCAATAACTAACAGCATGAGAGGTCCTCATCTCTTCACTGAAGTTGAGATGAGCTTTAAAAGAACAAACAGACAGAAAGAGAGATAAACAGTCCACTTTGACACAGTTACTAGAAATTATCTCAAATGAAAATAATGGTACCACCAGCAACCGAATCTTAGAGCATATAAGCCTGTCTCACTCCTGAGTAGATTTCCTCCTCATTTCTATCAAACCAGAAAAGATTACAGGTGCTGAAGAAAACCAGCAGTGAGATTCCAACAGATATACAGACTACTTTGTACTCATCCTAGGCATAGAATTGTCTTAACATTCAAATGTACAAGTGAACTAGGAAAAAAAAAAAAAACTAAAACAGAAAACGGCTTTTAAGGCCAGTCGTGGTGGCTCACACCTGCAATCCCAGCACTTTGGGAGGCCAAGGCAGCAGATCACCTGAGATCAGAAGTTCGAGACCAGCCTGGCCAACACGGTGAAACCCTGTCTCTAGTAAAATTACAAAATTAGACAGGCATAGTGGTATGCGCCTGTAATCCCAGCTACTCAGGAAGCTAAGGCAGAAGAATTGCTGGAACCCAGGAGGCAGAAGCTGCAGTGAGTCAGGATCGTGCCACAGTCTGTACAATAGAGTAAGACTCTGTCTCAAACAAACAAACAAAAAAACTGCTTTTCAAAAATATTCATCCAACCATCTTGCAAACCTCAAAGAAGTGCGTTTATTCCCATTTGATGTTCTATGTGGGTTACTGCAAAGTGAAACCAAACAATTAACACCTCTCTAAACCTTCCATTATTCTCAGCAATAGAGCATACAGTGTGTGTTATGTTGCAGTATGTGTTACTATCTGTCTAAAAGCATATATTCTTCCATCCTGCAGCATTAAAGAAGCAATATACAAGAAGCCACCTAAATCTCTATTAGAGCCACAGGTATTGCCAATATTAGGGGATAGAAATCTCTAAATAATGAAAAAATAATGTTAGATTATGAGCTACAAATAAGAGCATGTGGTTAAATCTTAAAATTAGTGTGTTAACAGAAAGTACATGCTTAAGACAAAAATCATCTGTATTTAATTAACTAAGCATATGGTATTATATTTATTAGTTCCAACTTTAAATTCTTTCATGTTGAGAATCCACCTCCTATTCTTAAAAACCAAACAGCTTGCTCAGTTTACTTAAGTACAGAGTATGCATAAAGCAATTTTTGAAAACCGTAAAATGTATTTACCTTCTCATTATTGTAGTAAGAAATGCTAAGTCCATCAAATTTCACCCATCTCTTCTGAAACATTCGTTTTCTGCAAAACATGTGAAATTGTTATTTTACGTTCAAGTACCATGAACTTTGATTGTTAAATCCATTTGTAATGTAACCATGTAAATATATTCTCATTTATTGTTAAACAGTGTAGAAAACAATAGGCTATGATAATATACACAGTTTTGGTCATGGCACATAGAAAAAAACAGCATAATAGTACTTTCTAATCAGTTGACCTAGGACATTTTTAAAATGACATTATTAACAGTATTGACACACACATTTGTAAGGCTTAGTCCAAAACAAAATGTGGTCAGAAACACTATCATTCAACCCATTTATAATAATAAAGACAATCTTTTAATGAAGATAATATAAGCTTCCATCCTTCATTAAGCTTATATATCTATTTTATTTTTTTTTAATTTTTGTTTTAGGGTACAAATATCTTAATTAAATAACAAGGCTTAGTCAATTGGATTTACATGGAAAAAATATTTAATTTTGACTAAATAAGCTGAAAAAGACCTGAACAAATACACAGAATCATTTATAAGCATTCAAAACTCAGTGAAATATTAATATATATTTTTAAATGATCATATATGAAAGGCAAATGCAGTTTAAAATGGCTACTGACATGAAAAACAAAAGCAAAATAATATAATCACATGTTTCTACTTAGGCTTAAAAGAAAAAAGAAACTATTTTTCTGACTATATAAGGAAGAAGGGAAGAACTGCTTTCACTGAGGCTTGCTTTCAGTTTTTATTTTATATTCTCCTTCCCTGGAGTCAAACAATCGTAGGTACTTTTAGTCTTTAACACAGATAATGTACAAAAACTTCCTATTCTTAAAAAATATTATTTCTGAACAAACATCATCTCTATCTACCTTGTGCTTTTGCAATTTTCTAAAATGTTTAAAACAAGTAGTTGGCATAACTTTCCTTGGCTCTAGAAGACTTAATAGAAAAAGAACTTCAGGAAGTGTGGAGAGCTTGTCTCTGGGCTGGTTCCCCAGTCACACATCTATTATGCAAGTGAAACACAGCAAGCCTCCCAAATTAATCGTTAGCAAATACGTTCTGCGTAAGATAAAATTATACCAAAATCTGATCAAATCTAAAAAAATTTGGAGATTCTTCAGTGCAGACAACATTTTCACATATAAGCACTGAATTATGAAGTAATAAGAACAAGTAAAAAGATCTTAAAAGCATATAACCATTTCATATTTAACTGATTATAGAAATTTTTTTTTTTTTAATTTTGGCCAGGCATGGTGGCTCATGCTTATAATCCTAACACTTTGAGAAGCTGAGGTGGGTGGATCACTGGGCAACATGGCAAAATCCTGTCTCTACAAAATATACCAAAAAAAAAAAAATAGCCAGGCATAGTGGCACACACCTGTAGTCCAAGCTATTTGGGAGGCTGAGGTGAAAGGATCAGTTGAGCCCAGGAGGTTGAGGCTGCAGTGAGTTATGAGTGAGTTATGACTGCACCACTGTACTCCAGCCTGGGCTACCCAGTGAGACTCCCGTCTCAAAAAAATTGCTTTAAAAGCATATTACCACAACTGACCACCCAGCCCTCTTTCCATCTTATTTCTCATCTTTCCAGCTTCTTTTTAACTTTTCTTGGCCTGTCTGCCACGGGTTTTCCTCACTTTGCCACATCCAACAGTGTTAGAGCCATCTGGATTTTACTTTTTCCGGCAACACAGGGTTCCTTAAATTTTCAGCATTAAAAGTTAAAAGGTAAACAAATATTAAACAAACACACAGTAATTATACACTGAATAAATTAGTAATTGTTCACTTATTTCAGGTTTATCTTTTCCACACTTAAAGGCAAGGAAACACATACTTTCCCGCACAATCCAAACAGTAATTTGGTAAATCAAGATTTTGTATTGGGGCACAACCCACTTCACATTGTGAATGATGAGCTAGAGCTCAATAGTGCATATAATCTTCCATTTTAAGATAAAAATAATTAACATCTGTGAGAGACAGAGGCCTTAGGGCCTTCCATTACCCCTCTATTCCCTTTGCTGACTCCTTATCTTTCAGTTACACCTAAACATACTACAAAGAAATCCCTTCCCTGATGACCAGATCCAAAGCAGATAACAAAGTTACTCTCTCTCACAGCACCCTCTACTTTTCCTCATAGCACTTAACACAACCTCTAATTTTATATATTTGTTTATTTGCTTAATGTTTTTCTCCCACACCAGCTCTTATGCTTTACAAGGACAATGTTTAAGAATATTTCCTTGTCTATGATCAGCAAGTAACACAGGGAGGAATATGGCACGGAAAACTAATTTGCTGAAGGAATGAGTGATGTGATTAAAAGCACAATCCTTCTGGCACCATGGGCGGGATGACAAGTAAAAACTCAAATAATCAGCAGTCATATAATCAGCATCTTTAAAAGAAACATGCAAGAAAATTTTAGAACACTCAGAATTAAATTCAAAGTTTCAAAACCTGCCAAAACATCAAGTGAAAAAAAGGGGTACAACCTATTTTAACATGTCTTACTTAAGATTAACTGCAGCCACTCCAACTCATAAAACTTTCTTAGAATTCCATCACCATCTTGATAGACAGTTTGTGACCTGAGGCAACATCCAGGAACTTAATATTTGTGTCCACAGAAAAAGGAGGAGGGGAAGGAGGGCAGATAGCTTAGCATTTGTTAGGCTTCAGGATCTGTCGAAGATTTACCATCTGACTAGCTACACCTCCCCTCTCAGGCACTCATAATGCAAAGGACACTCTCTACCCCTGGATCTCTGAGGAAAATCCACAAAAATCTCAGCCTCTGAGAGAATAAGCTCCTAAGACATTCTACCAATTATTTTAATTTTTCTCAACTGCCAGGGGACTATTTGATGTGTTCATCTATTTTAACTTAATATTTTTAAAGGTTATTAAATCCCTTTAACATTCTATGAAGGGACAGGTAAATAAGACAAATCCTGGCCCACAGTGAAATGGAGTGAGAAGCCACAGGGTGTAGCCGATGAAAGAACAACTGCCCCGCAGGTGGAGAAAGCTATTCAGCACTCTTATCACCGAAAGTTGGCTTCTGCAGTCATCCATTCATCCAGCAGCTGTCAAAATTGGTGGGTACCTACTCTGTGGACACCAGTCTCTGGCCACACTGCCTCTTTTCTCCACTCTTTCTTGCCTCATGGCCTTCCTATATGCCATTGTTTCTACTTGGAATGCTGCCTCCCTACTCCTGACATGGCTGGCTCCTTCTTATTTTTGAGATTTCAGCTTTAATGTCATTCCCACCCAGAGACCATTCCTGACTATACATAGATCGTTCAGGTCTGTTTGTTCTCTTGCTCCATTTCTTGAAATGACACTAAGCAGAATGTGTAATCATGTATTTGTTTTGCTTCACATAACACCCATACTAGATTTCTTTTTCCTGAGCCTTCCTTTCCTTATCTTTTTGTAAAATATGCATTTTATTGATACATATTAATTGTACATATTTAGGGGGTAAATGTGATATTTTGATATATGCATACAATGTGTAATGATCAATCAGGGTAAATATGATATCTATCACATCAAACAGATTTTGAGATCCTTGAGTACAGAATCTATTTGTTTTGTTCATCAATATAAAACCAGTGACTATCATAGTTCCTCACATGTAAAATATACCTAATATTTAGTGAAGAAAAAAAGGGATATATTTTTCACAGAAAGACGTTTACTTGAATTTGCACTGTATAAATATATAAACACTACTGAAAAACTTCATCCTTAATTTTATTTTTCAAGTATTAAAAATCAGATTTTTATGTGACAAAATAAACATTTTGTAAAACTATTGTTGCAGGATCCTTGGGGTGTTGCTTTTGTGGCCAGAAGCCTCTGTGGCTGGTGGCATCTTTGCCTGAGTTTTGGGGGGTCCATTGGGCTTGTTCTGCCCACTCAGTCTGGCAGGCTGTGCTCAGCTCACACTACTGACCTGGATCCTATGACTGCTGACAGCAAGCCAGGTGTGGAGCAGTGAGGGTTTGTGTGAGCAGGAGAGCCTGGGGTCCGGCCACTGCACACAGTGAGGCATGCCAGCTGCTGCAGCGGGGGAGGCAGCACCAGGTGTCGGCACAGGTGCCAGCTCTCTGTGAGGCTGCATCTGGACCAGGTACACCACAAGCAGCTTCCACAGCTGCCACCAGGAAATATGATGGCACCTGGAAGCTTGAGACTCCAGGAACCTCAGAGGTCCAAAGAGGGGGTCACAGCCCTGCCTTAGGGAGCTCCTAGGTCTCGGCTCCCCAAAGGGCTACAGATCTTTTCTCATTCTTTTCAACATGGTGAGAAAGGGAGGTGTTTCAGCCCTGTTTGTTACAGCTCTTTCAGCCCTGGCATCCGACAGGTTCCAACTTCTTGTCCTGTGTCCAGGAAGAATAAGGTACACAGACAAGTGGAGGATGAGCAAGGTGAAGAGGAGCTTTATTGAGTGACAGAATAGCTCAGAGGAGATCCTGGGGTGGGTAGCTCCTCTCTGCAGGCAGCTCATCTGATGTCTGCAGCTATAGCAGAGAGTAGGCCCTGGAGTGGGTAGCTCCTCTCTGCAGCTGGTCATCCTGATGTCTGTTTAGCTCTGACTGATCACGGGGCTTTTATAAACCTCAGGAGAGGAAGTGTCCACCAATTGGTCCATGGGTGGCCATGGGCAGGCCCAGAAAGGGCACCACAAATTGCTACTGTGGTTGGCAGGACTGGCAGCCCAGCCCCCACCCTTCAGGCCTTCCCTGTCCTTAAAGTGGGGCCTCATGAAGGACCTGTCCCCTTCTGCCCATGGCCCAGCCTCACCTCCGGCTGCTGTTCATGGCACCTAGGCCGTTCATGCCAAGAGGTGTCTGCAGGCCAGTGCTGAGTTGCCCTCAGCACTCTTTTGGCTTTTCTCCCTCCCATGCTCATCAGGACCCAAAGTCTAGCGGGGGGCAAAGGCAGCAGGGAGCTGGCACATCAGCACTGCCCCAAGCATTCACACATCTAGATGAGCTGTGACAGCACCTGGACTCAGCCCCAACCTCGCTTTGAGATTGGAGTAGATGCCGGGAGCAGGGAAGAAGTCAGTAACAGGAGCAGACACTTCTGAACTTGCAGGGGTAGAGGGGGGCCTTCTGGTCCCCAAGAGTGCAGAGATGCCTGACTCTGCAGCCCTGGCTTGGGCAGAGGCTGCTGCACCTGGGAACTCAGGGCTCCTGCCTGCTCCCAGCCCTACCAAGAGCACAGGGAGGCCTGGGTCGCACAGCCATAACTTGGCAGCTGCAGCAGCACCCAAGGAGCTCCACCCTACCAACTTGGAAGGGGTGGGGCTCCCATTTGTCCTTGACTCACGCCATCTCTGTGGAGTATGCAGCCCTGGCGGCAGCCAGTGTGATGGCAGCTGCAGCTCCAGATGGGTTGCTGCTGCAGCTCCAGATGGGTTGCTGCTGCAGCTCCAGATGGGTCGCTGCTGCCATCACTACCTTGCTATTAAAAAAAAAATAAGAGCCTACAGAAAGCTTGAAAGGTTCACCATTAATTTCCATGTAATTTTCAAAATATATATTTTTTTTAAACAAAGTCTCACACTGTTGCCCAAGCTGGAGGGCAGTGGCACAATCTTGGCTCACTGCAACCTCTGCCTACCGGGTTCAAGTGAGTCTTCTGCTTCAGCCTCCCAAGTACCTGGGACTACAGGTGCCTGCCAACATGCACAGCCAGTTTTTGTATTTTTAGTAGAGATGTGGTTTCACCATATTGGCCAGGCTGCTCTCGAACTCCTGACATTGTAATCCGCCCACCTCAGCCTCCCAAAGTGCTGGGATTATAGGCATGAGCCACCACATCCAGCCAAATTAAAACTTTTTTAACCAACATCTAATCATTATCCCTACCTCCCAGTCCCTGTTAATCACCATTCTACTCTATTTCTATGTTTATTTATTTTTTTTAGATTCCACATATACCTATGTCCCACATAAAGGGTACAAACTTTCAGTTATAAGAAGAATAAATTCTGGAAATCTAATAGGTAGCATGGTGAATATAGCTAATAATAATGTATTGCACACTTAAAATTTGCTAAGAGAATATATCTTAAGTGTTCTCACCACACACACACATAAACACACACACACACAAAACTCTGTTAGGTGACAGTTATGTTATTAGCTCGTTTGTGTTAATCATTTCACAATATACAGGGATATCAAATCATCACATTGTACACCTTAATATATATGACCATTGTCAATTAAATCTTAAAAAAGCTGGAAACGAGAAGAAAAATTTATTCAAATGTATGCATTTGATACTTTCCTATTTAAAAAATGTAAAATAACTAATTCATTTTTAAAACTAACTTCATATAAACATTGAATCCTCTATTTTCCTCATTAAAAGTATCAACATCAATTAGCTGTTTTCCACATACAAACTTCAATACTGACTTCTAATAATTAATTATTTAAAGATGAAACCTTACAATTAGATCTTTTCTCAGTGCTGTTCCCTTTTCTAGCAAATATAAACAGATTAATACATATTGATAAACCCTACAAATTAATTAAAATTTAGCTTGAGAAATCCTGTGCTTCTGCCAATGTAAAGTTAGATTAATAAATATCAAAGATTACTAAATGTTTAAGAATTATCATTTCTGTGCAAGAGTTCAATACTTCTTATGTGTTTCTAAACATATACTCTCTATCCAGCAAGTAATTCCATTGTAATTACATATACTTTATATACACAAGATAAAAAGTTGCTAAAGTACTTTCAAAGTTTTCTCTGAAGTTATATATTTAAATATCACTAGCTCAATTTGCTTCATAAATTTTAAAAAACCAAAAAAGAAAATGTATACAAGACAATGCCATCTTAGCCTGTGTTCTGACTACCACACAATATAAATTAAATCTGAAATAATAATGCATTATTGCACAGAAAATAGATTTAAAGAACAGAGAAGTTATTTGGTACTATATTTGGCAATAAAAATAGCAAACATATAGTCGTTTGTTCCAGGCACTGTGTAGAGCCACATACAAATATTAACTCATTTAATCCTCCAGGCAACCATGTGTAACATTATTATACCCATTTTAGAGATGAAGGCACAGGGACAGTGGTTAGTTAAATAATTTGTCCAACTCATTCAACTAATAAAAAATACTATCTGGGAGCGTCTTCTCCAAGAGTGCTCTTAACCACTACACAAAACAGACATTAATACATTTTATTAGCAAAGTACCCAGGACATCCCTTAAGGTAGCAGTAACATTTAACCTCTGTATTTTATATGTAAGTTCAATCTTGCAAAATGCTTCAGAATTCCTTCAGGAAAAAAGGCAAAGCAGACATGAAACACATTAGCCTGAGTTTTATCTTATTTCGTTTTTAGGGTTCTGAAGGGAAACATTTCCTTAAGAAGCTTTTTTCGAATAATTTATAAGGCTTGCGCAGTATTATTGAACAGATTTCTATAAACTCTTCCCTTGAGCTCTGGTTAAGGCAGGTGGTGTAAAGTTTCAACTGCTTTCATAAAAACAGCTTCACCATCTGGTGTCAGTTTTTGTTGTCTCAAAATGTGTTTCTTAAGAATTATTTTTTAACAACACTGTATACAGACACAATTAAGTCTCTATTTATAAAGTACTCACACAGAGGCACTCCTGTTTAATTTCATTCCTAAGTGTCAGCAGTTTTTTTTCAACATTACATCTTTAAACTTAAAAAATAAATCCTGATATCTAACAAGCATGCTAACTAACCAATGATACCAATCTAAGGTGTGAGAGGCTACCAAATTGTCACCTTTAAAAATCACACAATTGGAAAGAACATCAAAGGCATTAAGTCAAATTTATGGCTTTTATTAATCCTGACATTTAAGGTAATGAAAAACACACTTCTCAAGTATTCTCAACATTGCAAAGGAAAAAAATATTACCACCATGCTGTTCCAGATTCATCTGCCTTGCTTACACAGCACTAAAGTATCACAGCATAATTTATGTTACTCCCTCCTCTAACCCTAATGAGACCCAATATTTTCTAGAACCCACAATCTCCAAAAGTATATATTTTTATTTACCTAATTGTTCATTTTTATTTAGCTATTTATTTATCCAATAGCTCTTTTAAGCAGGAAACTTTTAAATGATGCAGTAACGAAGTATTTTAGAGAGAGAGATGCAAAGAATTACTAAAATATCTCTACAAAATGCCAGCACTTCTCTATTCTAAAGAGCATTTTCTCACTTTTAAGCAAACCGAACTAACAATTTCCAAGATTACATGAACCAAATGAGCTGGGGCCAAAAAACAAAAATAAAACAAACAAAAAAAAGCATCTTCAATCTCAGCTTCCATCTCTGCTACACTCTGTTATATCTACATCTTAAAATGAGAAGAAAAAAAACAGGTACTCGACACAAAATTCCAGGGGCTAAAAAGACTCTTGGAAGTCAATGATAAAGCCTGAATTTTATTGTACAACTACCAATTTTAAAAATATCTACAAAGAGCTTAGTGCTTTCATGAAGTGGTGTATAAAAAGCTATGTTAAAAGACACACACTTCTTTATTTTATGGAATCATATCATACAAAATCCAACATGAACCAGCTTCCAGTTAAAATATCAGTTAAAAGCTTGCATTTACTTCTACTCTTCCCCAAACCTCACTAAAAGACATCAAAGGATTAAGAAATAAATAAAAATAAATAAATACCTGCAAGCCAACATTTACTAGAGAAGTTGAGGACAGTAACAATATCTAGAAATCCAAAAAGCAGAAGGAGAGATAAGAACTGATTGCTAAGCCAGTATTAGATTAAATTAAGAGAAAAACACATTTACTCTTGCAAATCTCTGAACATTTCAGGAAATAGAGGTACCAGGTAACTCTGGAAGTGACCATGAAGGTGAGGGTGAGGTGCTAATAACAGATATACTGAAAGGCAGTTTAAGATGTAGACTTGCACTCCAACATCACAGAATCCTTCTTCCCTACTTCACACTGCTGGAAAACTGTCCCTCCACCTCCACTTAACATAATAGTCTAGTTTTATTCAGTGGAGAGAATAAAACAGGAGGTTTGGGGACTGGGAGACTCAGGCATGGCTGTATTAAAGCAGCAGAATCAAAAGTCTAAATCATAACTATCAATACTCAAAGTCCACTTTCCCTAATGAGCCACCAACACTGGTTACCAGGCCAGGTGCAGTGGCTCATGCCTGTAATCCCAGCATTTTGGGAGGCCGAGGTAGGTGGATTACCTGAGGTCAGGAGTTTGAGACCAGTTTGGCCAACATGGAGAAACCCCATCTCTACTAAAAATACAAAACAGCTGGGGATGGTGGTATATGCCTGTAATCCCAGCTAGTTGGGAGGCTGAGGCAGGAGAATTGCTTGAACCTGGGAGGTGGAGGTTGCAGTGAGCCGAGATCATACCACTGCACTCCATTCTGGGCAACAGACCAATATTCTGTCTCAAAAAAAAGAAAAGAAAAAAAAGCTGGTTATCAGACTTATAACCCTCAGGAAGAAGATTCATTTAAAAGGTACTAGCATGAGGCATCTGTATGGAAATACTTTACTAAAAACCTACCATGATCATCTTACAAGAAACTAATAGCATGGCCTAACAGAGCCTACAGTGCTTCCAATCAGTTTTGCAGTATTTCACTCTAAAGTGACAGCTCAAGATTAACATAACATTTGAGAAAAATACCACTAAGGTAAATGATTGATAGATACATAACCACCCCTCCAAAAAGTTAAAAGACATAGACTCTACTGGAAAGCTTCAAAAAAAATAATTTTTTTTAATCTCTTCAGAGAAGTAAAAGGATTTATTTGTGAAAAAGTAACACTATGCCATAAAAAGAATACTCAAAAGAAAATGCTTTGTATGTTAAATACAGTATAACAAAAAAACAAAAGTGGGTTAAGAAACACAACTAAAGAAACTTCCTAGTTAGCAGAAAGGAAAAACAGAAAAGCTACATTTGTAACAGTGTTTCAAGGAAAGAAGTCCAACACCAAAACTACTAGGAATTCTAGAAAGAAAAAATAGAACAGTTATTGAAGAATAAAACAATAAAACCTCCAAGAACTGAAAAATAGGCTATGTATAAAGAATCAAAAATCAGATTTCTTAATACTAGCTCTAGAATACTAGGAATCTAGAAGAATACAAATTACTGATCTGGAGAAGTACTACTTCCAATTAACATTTCCAAAACATAATAAATCATCAATAACAATGTTTCAGGCGGGGGGGGGAGAGATTTTCAAACATGGAAAGTCTCAAAATATTGACTCCCTATCCACCTTTTCTCAGGAAGCTTCAAAGAGTTGTGCTTTATCCAAAGAAAAGATGGAAGCACCAAAACACTAGAGAGAGGCATAGAGAATCCCAAAGATGATAACAAGGGGACCCTGAGATATTACTGTGCACTCAGCCTGGGGAACAACCAGCTCAAACTAACATTTGCTTAGTGGACTGTAGGATGATGAAACTGATAGGTCTATTTACTCTGGTTACTTCAGAGATTTGTATTTTGAGGAAGAATTTCCAGATAAATGAATATGCCTATTAAAAATTAAGCAAACAAAAAAATCAACAATTATTAATTACACAAAAACTAAACATTGTAAATGAAAAAATTAATCATACTATGCTACATTGCTCAAAAATGAGTAGGCTTTTCAGTTATAATATTAAAAAAATACATATATGTAAATATTTTATCTAACTATTTTAAAAGGATAATAGGAATTGTGTCTAGAAGAGGAGGAGGAAACAATGGTGAAAATGAATAAATACGATCTTCCATGGTGGTTCATCAATAGTTAATCCCTAATACTGAAAAGTAAAAACATAAAAATAAATAAAAATCAGTATAAAAGTAATAAGACATACAAAACAAATGCTAAAAGTAACTATCACAGAGTTGAAAAGGGGTTGCCTCTTATGAAGAGGTTGGAGGGAAGAAATTTCACTGTTTTTTTTAAATAAGCTATGTACTACTTTCTGACACTTAAACTATGCCCTTTCATAACAATCAAAAAACTAAATTCTAAAAGTTCAATGTGAACACACGATTTTTTTATCTTATATTTATCAAAGTGCGAACTGACTAGGACTCACAGTAACATTATTTAAGGTCCTCTGCAATAAAATGGTGTTCTGAAAAGAAAGAAAATCAAGGTTTAATGAGCATCAATTAAGAGGGAGGCCCAAAGGTACCTACTTTTAGAAATGATTACACAGAGGTAGTTTTGACCTTACACATTTATGTGAAATATGGAGATTCTAAGAAACTGAGTAACACAGCAAATGAATGATGTCTGTCTGATTCCAAATCCTATTTATTTATCTACAGCTAGACTGGCTGAAAGGAATTAACCAGGAATTTTATGGAGACTGAAACTAACTTTTTTTCCCCTCAAACTACAAAAATATGAAAGCTTTTTATTTCCTTGACAAAATGTTTACAAGTAGCAAGTGCTTTGAGAAATGGCCAACTAATTTGCAGGTTAAAAAAGAAAACATAATTTTTTATCAAGGATTTCAGATTCACTTTTAAGTTCACCAAGGTGACTGATACATAACACCCTAGTCAGACAGACTTGCCAACTTTCCACAACATCTGCCTTTCACTGAAGCCACAAGAAAGCACTACCAAGAGACCCGAGGCGCTCAAACACTTGTGTAGCCAGGTGGGGGACTGTTCCAGTAATGGAGCCTTGGAGACCGGATGATGACAGGGAAACCAGTCACTGACAAAGGCACAAACAGCATAATCTCTGAACTCCTCCCAAGTTTTGGGCTATTGGTTTCTTGGAGCTCTGACTCCCAGTCATTGCCTGAGATTTGACCTTTTCTTGGCATTTGACCATTGGCTTTTTCACTTTCCTAGTTACCTGTTATCTGAATATGCTTTTCACCAGCAGTTTCTCTCTCCTGGTCCTAGAGCCCAACTCTCCATCTTCAATAAAATAACTCCAACCTCCACCTTGATCTTAGCCCCTGCTCACTATCTCATGCCTCAGGTACATCTAGTATCACCTCTATCAGTGCTTTTCCCTCTAGACAGAAAAGCATTTTACCTAAAAATGCCAGTTAAAATTTTATTCATTTTCCAAAGTACCAACTGCTACCCTCTCTTTCCTGGAAGGTCTTTGAAGAAATGCTTTCTCAACCCTTGGTAACCTCAGGACTCTACTCTGTAGATCTTTCTGTACCAATTATTGTACTTTCGTCTTTGGGTTTTATTGCTATTCCCGTATATATTTCTTTTCTGCCCTAAATGGGAGCTACAAAAAGACAAGGAACACATCTTGCTCATCTGTGTCCTCCTCCCCCTCAGAGTGCTGACTTCACCTCACATGATCAACTTTAGCTGTCTCAGGCTCACATTGCCACATCAGGCCTCCACATGGTCAAAAAAAGGTTAAATTTTAAAAAGAAGGATTTCCCCAAGCAAGAAATAAAGTCCTAAAACATTTCAAGTAAAAGAGGAATTCTTTAATATACACTGCAGTTTTTACAAAGATGTTCTGTGTGTTATGCTGAATACACAAACATCTTGAGAAAATAGTAATGTAAAAATTCAAAAGGGTTTTCTTATTGCAAATATTCTTGGAGATGTTAATTTATGCATCTCCTAGAAGAGGCACAGAACATCCAACCATGTTTCTTTTCTTTACAACAGCTTCAAACGTTTCTCTTCTGAGATGCATATTTGGGAAATGCTGAAATAAATTATATTCAGTCTTTCATATTTCCATCTATACAAATCTGCTGAAAAGCTTAAGTTTATTATTTACAGCTGAGAAAAAGTGAAGAAGATTTATTTTAATCCTCAAAACCCAGTGAGATGTTTTTAAAAGCAAGTATCACTTATTACGTTTTTCATCTGCTTTGACCTGTTCGAAATATAGCCCCCAAATTCAACATTTTATTGTTTCTTTCATACAATTTTTAAACCACTAGTTTTAGGCAGGTTATATTTAGGTCATTCAAATATTTAAACAACTTTTCATATTTTAAACTGGAAATGTTTCAGTATTTCTTTTGTTGTATTGTGTTACACAATTATATTTTTAACCAAATATTGGGCAATGTTCACATATTAGGCATTGATTCAGAATTGGCATTTCCATTTCAAAGGTAAATAGACAACCATGAAAATAAGTTCTGATTGTGAATATGATTATTTTAATGTCACTTATTAAACAAAAGACAGTTTCAAACACTATTTGAAAAAATATAAACTAGAATGTGTCTGTTAGTTTTTAAATTATATTTCGACAATTGTATTTTGGTAATTTGTGTGCATGTCTTTAAGGGGGAAACAATTGTGAAAAAAAACCACCAAGAGTTCACTACCCTGTTAATGCAGACCAGTATTATCAATGGTACCTGAAGATTTTCATCTACTGATATGTTGCTGAGTTCAGCAATTTGTATTACAAAGTTCTTATAAACTGCTGTTTTAGAAAAATTAAAAGAAATACGTCTAATGCTAGGTTTTTCACAGATTCTTTCTACAACAAATACTATATTAAGCATCTACCAAGTGCTAGGCAATGTTCTACTAAGGCTATCACAGCACAAGAAAAGCAATGGAGATAACTGTTCCCACAGAGCTTATATGAGATAAATAAACCATCTGGCCTGCAAGCCCTGTAGACGAAAGTAATTAAGGGAATGATGGGTGGCAGGGGAGAGCAATAGTTGTAGTTTTAAATTTAGTGGCCAGGACCTAAATGCATAGGAGACATTATAACATAAACATGAGAGAGGTTCAAGCCACGTTACTCTTGGGGGAAGAGCATTTCAGGCAGATAGAAGTGATGAATGCAGAGGCCCTTAAGGAGGACCCCTGTTTTTTATTACCTTTGTAGTTTATTGGACCACAGCTTAATTCATTGGTTTACGTATTGGCTACGTCTGCTTTCATGCTATAAATGCTGAGTTAAATAATTCAACAAAGACCATTGGATATAAAGTTTAAAATATTTACTACATGACCCTTTGCAGAAAAAGTTTGCTGACACCTGCTATGTGGAGTTCAGAATGCCATTTCAATCAGTGTATCTGCACCAAAGAGACATGTGATCTTAAGTTAAACAAAGCTCAGCAACCACTGCATAAGGAAGGAGTAGGCATCACTTTGTCTACCTTAATGAACATCTTAAACACCCTCACAATAGCCTACAGAGACTAATTAGGAAAGGAAAAATTCTGAATTCTACTTCTGATTTAATGAATGCTTGTCTTTTGGCCAGCCACACATATTTCTTTCAAGTCATAGAAATATAATTATGTAGAAGCATTTTAAAATTTCTTGGTGATATAATGAGCTCCTTGGTTTACTTTCCTATATCCATTCATCCTGTTATTTGGGGTTGGGGGGAACTTGAGGACACAAAATGCAATTATTTCCCCTAAAATGGAAAAATATAAATCCAGAAAACTTACAGCGTCTAACCTGAGGCAGGTTCAGAATAGAAAGAATGGAAAGTCAAAGTTCTGAAAAAGAGAGTTGGAATATGCCCTGACTGTCCCAGAGGTGGCCAACAATGGAGAAGCTTTCTCAATGTGCCTGGAGCATAAACAGCCAACCCTGCAAAGGGCAATATCTCACCCAGGACACGCAGGAAAGTACAGCCGCTGGGGGCTCTGTACTCGAAGTCTGTTCTTTCTTCCCGTGATACTTTAAGAGAGCACTTAGATCTCTCTAAATACTTGGATTGTACAGAAATGAAAGATTCAAGAATATTCAAGCTCACTGATTCATTCCACTAGTGTGTAGACCTGAGCACTGATTCACACCTTTGACATCTGAATATGCATTTACTAATAACACTTAGGACTAAAAAAACAACACAGCAGATGGTTTTGTCATCATAATGTAACCAGAAAGAAGTGACACAAAATAGCTGACAGTAAGAAGTACTCTGCTTTGGTTTATTCGAAATCAAATTTCCTAAAAGGATGAAAATATATAAGGTATTAACATGTAATTACTAACCACGTAATTCTGGGGTGCTTTTGCTTTCTTTAGGAATGTAATTCCTGCTTCTACTGGTCATCTGATGCCGCTTCTGGTAGATTTTTTAGCAATTAAAATTATTTTAGATCAAATCAAGCCTTTCTAGAAATGACACACACTTCAGGAGAATAGTAGAGAAAACCAGCACACTGTAGGAACTCACCACATTAGCTACTCAAACATGAAAGCTTTCATCTCAAAATAATTAAATATTTCATGAGAAACATTTCAAGTAAATATTTCAAAAAGACATCCAAAAATCAGGATGCCAGAAAACAATTCTAATTAAACATAATCCCTCCCCAAAGATTTCTCAGTATTGTAAAATGCTTAAGGGACAAAAGTTTCTTTGTAACCATCTGTGGATAAATCTATTGAAAAGTATAATATTCATGGAACTCTGACCTTCTGTGTAACATACAAAAATCAAAACAATATATCAATAACAGTGAAGACCTAAACCTAACAATGATGTACTTTTCCCTGACTACAATAAGCCTTGTATTCTCAAACAGAACACTGTTATGATATGAGCAAAAGCCAAACAGTGTAGGCTGAGTAATACTAACTCAGTCTGCCTTGTTTTTCTTTGCTACATACTGGGGCACAGATTAGCCCATTTTGATGTGAAATTAGAACATTCAGAGATTAGATGTGAGGTCATAACTTTCTATTTTAATTTGCGATTCTGGACATTAATGTAGCACTGCATTGCACATAATTCTCCTTATGTCTAAAGAGTAGCACTGGCAAAAGTATACTGAACGTCCCTAAAAATGGTATTCCTGTGTATGTGTGCATGTGGAGGTGGAGTGGGGAAGCAGCAACCCAGGAGGTCTAGAAATGAATAAACTTGAAATTTTAAAAATATGTCACTTATGAAATAAATGAATACGTACATACCCTTGAGGAGAGAGTTTGTCCAGCCATCCCGATTTAACCTTCTTTGCAGATGCTCCATAAAAGCAGGCGTAGGGAGATATTGCCTGTGAAGAAATGGCTGATGAATCAGCATTTCCACTTGTTGAACTTAATGGATAACTGTGCCTATTAACAGAGTCCAAAGTCAATGCTTTTTGAGGTCTAGATTTAGATGCCTTTGAATTTTTTCTTCTTAAACTCTGAAAGCATTCTTCTACTGTTGAGTATTCTGATTCAGAAGGAGTGTCTATCAAGAAATTGTTTTTGTCCTCACGAGGTATCCAAATATCTTCCACCTTGTCCTCGCTTATTTTCTCCTTTCTGTTATCATATATGCTAAAGGAAAAAATGACATTAACATTTCAAAGTACTATATGTGATTTAAGACATCAGTGACGTTTTGAAAATTTATAAATAATGAATAACAGACACATTAGGCCAGGAAAATCCTAGAGTTTCAATTAACCCTATTGGTAATATGTAAAACTCTTCCAGAAAAACTAAGTGAATTATTTCATTAATCTATAACATATTTGAATACTACTGCAAGTTTTTTCTTAGGTCTAATTTAATTTTATCCCTTTTATTGTGGACAATTAGGTGCAGGCGATACGGATAGAGATTGGTATTCTTTGCATCACAATTTGAATATCTTTAATAGCCCAATTAAGTCATCAGCCCAATATCTCTGTGCAACATCATGTACCATTAACTCATTCATGTGGAGATCTTATTTCCAACTTGTTTACCCCTCTCTACTATGCTCTAATCAATTCCAAGGACCCCATGTTTCACCATAATGCAATAAAACAGAGTATGTCTGACTGCAGAGAGCATCAGTATTATTTTGCAATGCTGATGAGGAAAAATACTGCAGCACATTTATAGCTGGAAAACAAGAAAGGGTCAGTGTACATTCAGAAGTAAAAGCTATGTAATGCATAATATTTATTGGAATGCACTCATAATAACTAAGCATAGTCCTATAGATTTAAGGAAGGACACAATAGATTCACTCATTCATTAATGCAAAAGGACTTTTTTTGCTAATCAATGAAACAGATACGCCTGGGCTCAAATTACATCTTTCTGGAGATAGCATTCTAAAATCATTACTGCCTTAAAGAATAATTTTGCCTGGCCCTTTCATATTTTGCATTATATTAGATTATATCAAATGTTTACTGAAGATGTTTAATTATTTAGCTTTAACTGAGGGAATCCTATAACAGTGTTAGCCTTAGAAAATGAAAGACAAACCAAAAATGAATGTCCCACCAAAAGAGCATAATTGAACTGCTGGTAAGACAAAAGAGAAATGCTTGAGGGGATGAATACTCCACTTTCCATGATATGATTATTATGCTTGTATCAAAATATGTCACGTACCCCAGAAATATATACATCTACTATGTTATCTCAAAAATTAAAAATTCAGAAAAAGAAAATGAAATGTCAGATAATGATCCAGTATGCCAAGTTCCATAAAGCTGAGAGAAAAACAGAATTGAAGTTGGTGTCTACAAATTCTAAATCCATGTGTGATCCAAATAACTGGATAGCTGCCATGCTTCTTGCCAGTGCTAAAACTCCAATAAAAAGAATACATTACACTTGTAAAAGTCTGCAGCTTGCAGAGTGATGTTCTGCACTGCCCTTTTCTCCTTTTCATTAACATAACCTCTCATCTTTAATGTGCAATCACAGTCACCTGTATTTGCTACTTTAGGGAAGGGTGTGGTTTCCACTAGAAAAAGTCAAAAATAATCTGCCACAGAATGCAACTATTTACTTGATTTACAGAGCACAATTGAATTAATAAAATGTGTGATGTTAGGCTTGTATTTAAAGAGGAAAAATTTGAACTTAACCAACATAAACTATTTTCTTAGACACACAATATTATACTATGAAGGAGAAGTCAACATTGTCTAATCATCATTAATTGTGATCTCCTACCTTGACTTGATAATAAAAGAGTTTGTTGCAGTAGTTGCTTCCCCTTTGAGTCTTTCTTTCTGGGTCCAAAATTCATTCTCTATAGATCGCTTCTATTAAAAAAGCAAACAAACAAAAATCACAAACTGTTTTTGCTTTTTGGTTTGGAAATCTGTTTGTGTGTGTAGCAATATTCTACAAAGATCCATAATAACTGAGTTTATTTTTTTAAATAAGCCTAATTGCTTAAATCAATTTTCAGAAAAAAGGATAATTAGAGAGACTACATTAACAGACTTTTGATGTTTTTTCACTATTTTATTCAAATCATTAACTCATCAATTCAAGGAAGAATAAAAGATGGTAACCAAAACTAAAGTTTATGTACTTTTACTTCTTGATTCGTTTTTGTCTTTCAACTTCTCTTTTATCAAGACCAACAAATAATACAGCAAAAGAGCACAAGCAATAGAGAGAAAAGAATGAGTAATAAACTAAATAATTAAAATATATACATAATTGGAAGTCTATACGCATTGGAAATCTGCACTTGGCTACAAGGCAAAGCAAAAATCTAGAGAGTTTTTATGTTTTATAGAGTTTGTCTTTTGTTTTATTTAATTAACCCTATCTGTGGCAAATTTCCAAAACTCACTATGCTGGATTCCTGGAGTCAAAATAAAAGTGTGTTTCTATAATACATATTGAAAGATACAGATTTTACCATAATTTTACTGAATAAAAATTTTGCTGAAAGGCAATTTCAATCTTCAATGTAATGCCATTCTTCAAATAGCTTAGAGGAAAATGAAGAAGTACTTATATGCAGAAAAGCAAATAACTGATTATGGAAAACAATTAAAATTTATGGGACTAACCTTGGAATTTTCTAGTCTCTGGAAGAGAAAGGTCTCTCCATAAGGAAAGATGGAAGATGAATTCTCCTCATTTGAATCTTTTAGGGGGATTATAGGATGAGAATGAAAAGATGTGAATAATGTGAAATGCTGTTTTTTAAAAAAAGATTAAAAGCATGAGTTTTTATAGCACTATCATGATGTAAGCTTTATTCTCTAAGAGTCCAAATTATGCCAAGTGTTAGCCCCAAATCAATTCTCGCCATCGTCTTCTTGATATAACACACTGTATCTACCTCTCACTTCACAAACATAGCACAACTTACTATTCCTTAAAGTGCAACCTGTCACATATGTTCTTGCCAACCTCTAGGATCCACATTAGTATAACCAAATACATTGCCCACATAGAAAAGAAATTGTCATGGTGCCATTTATAATGCTAATTCCTAAATAAGGAAATATTCTAAATGGCAGAAAATTTAAGCTTCATTCTAAGTTACAAAAAATAATTATAAAAAGGTCACTAACATAACAGCTAGATATCACTTAAAATCTCAGAATGCATTTAACGTAATTCCTCTAATATCATAGTTACTAACACATCTGTAAATAAATTATTTCAAGAGAAGTTCCAACATCCTTGAATTATACTAATCTACAAAAAGAGAATTTTCAATATTTGCATTTCTACTATGGAAATTTTTTTAAAGATTCAGTAGTCAAGTGTTTGACATCTTATTGTCAAAAAGAATGTTCCCAAACTTGTATAAGCAGAATTTTCAAAAAGAAAGAAAAGCCTCTGTCACTGTTCAATTTGCCAGAGCAACAATGACAGCCCTTTTCAGTTACCATGGCAAAATCACTTTCCATATATATGTATCTTTGTTCTGTAGCTCAGACTGCCAGAAGCCATTTAATTTAGTTAAATGCCTTCAACTGTGGCTAATGAGAAATGAGGCTTGTATAAAAAGAAAACTTTTTATATTAGCATGTACAAATTTCCAGGAGTCAGAGTATATGTTATTGCCTTTTATTTAGCCCACTTTAAAAGCGTCTGAAGTACTAAGAACACTGGCCAACAGTTACTCCCATTATTCCCTATACTACAGGTGGGCTGCCTTCTCAATCATGATTTTAACACATTTAAGACTAAAATGAGTGCTAATTTAAGGAGACTTTAAACACATAGACTCACTTTGCCATGCCGCAGATTTTTCAGTTGACGTAGCAACATTTCTTCTTTCACGGAAATAGCTTAAAAAGAAAATATTTATGAGTTACTATCTTAAGTGAAGGATTTATTAGAGAGATATATATTCTTTTGGGTAGAAAAGCCAACATCCAAAAATTAATTCTGACTTGAAAAACGATGAGGTCAAATTCCACAATACATTCCACAAATGTATTTTTCTATCTAGCCTTAAAGGAAGAGATTTTCTCTGCAAAGGAAATTTTTTACAAGTGTTTGCTACTCACATCTAAAATTTACAAAAGTAAATAAACATTTTTGTCCAATGCTAGCATGCACATAAAGTAATTTCAAAACTGCAAGTCATATATCTGAGAGAAACAGGTTTACTAACTAGATGTCAGTATTTGTGTAGCTTCTTGTCTTTAGCTTTATAATATAGAATCAAAAATGTGTCTGTCTCTGTAGACACAATATGAATATACACACAAGGTCTTCTTTCAAATATCCAAAGTCTCAGGAGGAGGATATATGGGGTAATTACTTAGAATACAACATGGTAACAGCAATGACAGAGGTAAACATTGTAGAAGCAGAGGGTGATGAAGGCCTTCTATCATCTGAAAGAGTTATATTTTCCATCTAAACTTAAGGATAAAGACACTCTTAATTCCTCTTAGATACGCATCTGTCCAAGTTACTAGAAGCAATAAAATAAAGAGGAGAAATCAACAAAATAAGATATGAACAAAATTTAAAAATAATCCTAACTAGAAGCTTGTTATTTGAAAAGATCAATAAAACTGGCAAACATCAATTTAGTTAAATAAAAAGAGAGAAGACACAAATTACCAATATCAGAAATGAGAGGACATCACTACAAATTCTAACAGTACTAAAGGAATAATTACAGATTATTAAAAAAAAGTTATGCCCATAAATTCAACAACTTAAATGAAATGGAACAATCCTTTAAGAGTCACAAATGGTCAAAACTGACAAGATTAAATAGAAAATCTTAATAGCCTTATTATCTGTTAGACAAATTAAATTTAGTAGTCATCTATCTACAAAAAACTCCAGGCCCAGATACTTCACAAAGATTTAAAGAAATACTATCAATCTTATACAAATGTTTTCGGAAAATGGGAGGAGGGAATATTTCCCAATTCATTCTATAGGGCTAATTGACTGACAGCAATTACTACAGTTAAATATTCCTTATGACACAGATGTAAAAATCATTAACAAAATATTAAATCTAACAAATAAAATCAAAATTTTATTTTGCATATGTAATCCAATAATATGTAAAAAGGATAATAAATTATTACCAGGTGAGATACACCCCAGGAAAGTGAAAGTTGGTTTAACATTGGAAAAATCAACATAATTCATCATATTAACAAAATAAAGGAGAAAAATAACATGCTCATGACAACAGATCCCAAAAAAAGCCAATGAACAAATTTCTACATCCATTCACAACAAAGATTCTAAGCAAACTAAGAATGAAGGAATCTTCTCTAATCTAGTAAAAGGCATTCATGAAAAATCTACATTACAATTAATAATTAAATATTTAATAATTTCACTAAGATTGGGAGCAAAGCAAGATCTGCTCTCACCACTCATGTTCACATTATTTCAGACATCCTAGCCTAGGCAATAAAACAAGTGAAAGAAACAAAAGGCTAGCAGTTTATAGAGAAAGGTACCTTGGAAGCCTAAAGTATGTTGCAAGTAGAACATCCTAAAGAATTTACCAAAATCCTTAAACTAATAAGCAAATCTGTCAAGGTCCCAGGATAAAGAGTAAACATGAATAAATTCTATAGTACTTCTATATACTAGCAATGACCAACTGGCAAAAAATAATTTGAAAATACAATTATTTTTACAATGGCATACAAAGACATAAAGCACTAAGTGGTAAATTTATCAAAATACGAACAAGATGTGAAAACTATAAAGAATTACTGAGAAACTATAAATAAATGGACATATATACCATATATATACCATGTTCATGGATTGAAAGGCACATTATTGTTGTCAATTATCCCCATATATCCCAAATAAGATTACAGTCAACTTTTAAAATAGAAATTAACTAGCTGACACTAAAATTTACATACAAATACAAATGACCTAAAGTGGTAAAAATAACTTTTAAAAAGAAGAACAAAACTGGCAGACTTATACAATTACAATATTTTATATAAAACTATGGTAATCAAATCAGCATGCCACTGCTGAAAGTACAGACATATCAATCAATGGACTTGAATAGAAAGTCCACATATACAGTTCTACACATCTTTGGTCCATTGATTTAAGAAAAAGGTTCTGAAGAAACGCAGTGGAAAAAGAATAGCCCTTTCAACAAATGCTGATGGAACTGGATGTCTCAGTGATTAAAAGAATTGAATGTCAACTTTTACTTCATATTATGCACAAAAATTAACTCAAAGTGGAATTGAGACCCAAATGTTAATTCTACAACTCTAGAAATCCTGAAAAATATGAGAGAAAAATCACTGCAACATGTGAGTGGGCAAAGATTTTCTAAATAGAAAAACTGAAACCCTAAAAAACATTGAAAATTACTCTTTACCAAAAGTTAAAACTTACAATGGCACATACTAGTGACAAATGATTTGTCCAAACCAAAAAAACTCTTACAATCCAGTATTAAGAAATACAATTCAATTTTAAAATGGATTAACCTGCCATGGTGGTATTCACCTCTGGTCTCAGCAACTCAGGAGGCTGAAAGGGGAGGACTGCTTGAGCCCAGGAAGTTGAGGCTGCTGTGAGTAATGATCATGCCATGCATTCCAGCCATGGCAACAGCACAAGACCTTGTCTCAAACACACACACAAAACAACAACAACAAAGAAGAACCAGCATGGGTAACATAGAGTGACTCTGCCTCTACGAAAAATAAATAATAATAATTTTTTTTAAAGCCTGGGCACAGTGGTTCATACCTATTATCACATTTTGGGATGCCAATGAAGGCAGATTTCTCAAGCTCAGGAGTTTGAGACCAGTTGGGCAACATAATGAAACCTCATCTCTATTAAAAAAAAAAAAAAGCAAAAATTAGCTGGGTGTGGTGGTGCATGCCTGTAGACCCAGCTACATGGGAGGCTGAGGTGGGATGATTACTTCAAACCAGGAGGTTGAGACTGCAGTGATTCATGTTGCACCACTGCACTCTGGCCTGGTCAACTAAGTGAGACCCTGTCTCAAAAAATTAAATTAAAAAAAATAATTTTTAAATGTAAATATATACATCACAAAATATATGAATGTGATACCACCAAACACATATTAGAATGGCTAAAATTAAGGCTGTCGGTATCAACTGTTAGAGAATATGTGGAATAATTAGAATATTTAAATACTGCTGGCAGCAAATAAATAAATAATAAATAAATACTGCTGGAAGGAATATAAAAGGGTACATCCGCTTTGGAAAATTGCTTACATTTTCTTATAAAAATAAACATTCACCAAACTTCAAAGCCCAGCTATTCCAATTCTATCAAAAATACTGAAAACAGACATTCACAGAAGGACCTGTATACATATGGTCACTGCAGCTTTATTCTCAATAACCAAAACCTTGAAAAAACTCAAATAGACATTAAGAAGTAAATGATAACAAATAGTGGCATATGGATCCAAGAGACTGGTACCCAGCTTAAAGAAAAAGACTACTAAAAAAAACCTAATAATCTAAATAAATCTCAAAAATCATCATGCTGAGTAAAAGAAACAAGAAATAAGAAATACCATCATGTATGGTTTCATGACAGGGATATATTCTAAGAAATGGGTTGTTAGGCAATTTCATCATTTTGCAAACATCATAGAGTGTACTTACACAAACCCAGATGGTACAAACTACTTCACACATAGGTTATATGGTGTAGCCATTATATTCTTAAGGGACCAATGTCATATATGTGGTCTATCACTGACAAAAACATCATTGCCTGGTACATGACTGCACATTCTACCAGATTCTACATGAGCATGTGAAAGAGGGATGGACTGTATAAGGAAACTAAGAAACTCTTAGAAGTAACAGAATTTCTCTGTTTCTTGATTGTGGTAAAAATTTCATAGGTTTACACATCTTTCACAACTTACCAAATTATATGCTTTAAAGGATTGTAATTTATTACATATATATGTTACCTCAAAAGGAGTTGTTTAAGAATGAATTCAGGGCTGGGTACAGTGGCTCACACCTGTAATCCCAGTAAGACCAGCCTGGTCAACATGGAGAAACTCCATCTCTACTAAAAATACAAAAATTAGCCAAGTGTGGTGGTGCATGCCTATAATCCCAGCTACTTTGGTGACCGAGGCAGGAGAATCGCTTGAACCTAGGAGGCAGAGGTTGCAGTGAGCCAAGATCATGCCTCTTCACTCCAGCCTGGGTGGCAGAGTGAGACACCATCTCATAAATAAATAAATAAATAAAATACAAAAATAAAAATGAATTTAGCAAACTTACTATTAACAGAGTTGACATATAAATATCAACTCCATCCCCAAATATCAGTAAACAAAACAAAACATTAAAATGGTGCCATATAGTGCGAAAAATAAAAAAACTACCAAAGCCTAGAATTAAATCTAGCAAAAGATCTGCAAGAACTCAATTAGAAAACATTACTGAAAAAAATATAGAAAAATCTAATTAAATTAAAAAATATATGAAAAACAAGATATTGCAAAGAGGACAATACCCTCTATATTAATTTGTAGAGTCAATGCAACCCTAATCAAAAGAGTTACTGGGAAGGGTGTGTGTGTGAAATTTAACAAACTGATTCTAAAATACATGTGAAAAACAAAGGACCAATAATGACAAATTTTTTAAGAATACAGTGAGAAGACACATGCTACCAGGTTTCATGAGTTATCATATAGCTATGGTAATTAAGACACTATATTACTGATAAAAAGGGTAACAGACTATTGAACTAGAATTGAGAACCCACTTAAAAAGACACAGTTATATGGATGGAGCTGGAGGTCATTTTCCTTAGCAAACTAATGCAGGAACAGAAAACCAAATACCACATGTTCTCCCTGGTAAGTAAGAGCTAAGTGATGAGAACATAAATGAGAGCAAAAGAGGGAACAGACACTGTGGCCTACTAGAAGGGGGAAGGTGGGAAGGAGGAGAGGATCAGAGAAAAGTAACCTTTAGATACTAGGCTTAACACCTGTGACACAAGTTTACTTATATAACAACCCTGAACATGTACCCCAAACCTAAAATGATTTTTTTTAAAAGGGAGATTCAATTGTCATTTCAACCAAAGACAATCTATAGCAATGAGGAAAGTATGGTCATTTTAAAGACTAGATCATCTGTACATCTACACTGAAGAAAATAACGATTTACTACTGAGACAATACACAATTAGTTCAGGGTGGATCATAAATCCCAGTGTAACAGGCCAAACAATAAAGCTAGAAGATAAAAATAGAAGATTTTCATGTGTCCTAAGACATAAAAGTTTTAACTCTAAAGGAAATTACTGGTAAATTTGACTAAATTAAAATGAAGAACTCTTATTCATTAAAAAGTCACAATTAAGGAACATAAGAGCAACATGCAGAGGAAGAAGATATATTGTACAAGGGGTTTATTTATTTATTTATTTATTTACAAGGGGTTTATACCCATAGTTTATCAGTAACTCTTAAGAACGAATAACACTTAAGAAACACACCAAAAAAATGCAATTTAAAACAACCAAAACCAAAATGGGTGAAAAATCTGAAAAGGTACCACACCAAAGAAGATATAAATGTAGCAAAAGGTCAATAAACAAGCACATAAGGTATTCGACCTCACTAGTTATCACAGAATGCAAACGTAAACTACAGTAACACTACACATGTATCTACATGGCTAAACACACTCACACACACAGATGTTGAGGATACGAAACAAGAGCAATGCACATACACTGTTGATGGTAATGCAAATTCATACAACTACTTCTTAAGAACCATTTTGCATTATCTACAAAAATGGAAAATATACACACCTTATGACACAGCAATCCTGCTCCTAGGTCTGTACTCAACAGACATGCATACAAACATGCCTCAAGAATAACCACCCAAATGTATGTCAATGGGCAAATGGATAAACAAATTGGAGATTCACACAAAGAAACACTATTCAACAGTAAGAACAATCTGACATGCAACAACACAGATACATCTAAAAAACATCATACTGAATAAAGATGTCAGATGCAAAGGATTAACTGCTGTGTAATTCCATTTATACAAAATTCTCTATAGGCAAAACCAACTCATAGTGAAATCAACAGTTGCCTGATGCAGGAAGTAGGGGAATTTACTGCAAATGGTCACAAAAGAATTTTGGGAAAAGGGGATAAGTGATGGTAATGTTCTAAATCTTGATTGTTATGGTGGTCACATAAGCATGTATATATACTGAAAATTAGCCTATTTTACATGTAAATTATGTCAAAGTTGATTTATATGTATATAAACATATATCTATATCATAAGCATGTGTATATATATACACACAAATATATACATAAAATATTAGATAATATAGAAAATATGAAATTAAGAATGGATATTATGACATATTCATACAATTAAATACTATACAGCAGTAAAAATGAACAAACTATAACCACAGGCACAAACACGAATGATCCTCAAGGTTAAGCAAAATGAACTCGACTAAAAATATACTCACTATAAGACTGCAATTTTTTTAAGATCACAAAATGGACAAACCTATACTGTTTGGGTCCATACCTAAAAGGTAAAACCTTTTTTAAAAGCAAGAAAATGATTACCACTAAAAGTCAGGACAGAAGTTCTCTTTGACAAGGAGAGGCACAGAATTTTACCAAAGGGTTAAAAAATAAGCCATCCTTTATTTGTTCATTATCTCCAGATTCTTGATATTTTATAAAATTGTAATTGTTTCCTTACATTTGTATACTACTAACACAAGTACATACTACTGATTTGAACCCTTGAGTGGAACAGTAATCAAATTTTGCACATCTTTGGTAACTTGAATTAGTAATTTATATTGCTAATTCTTGGTGAGCATTTACAATATGCCAGATAGGGCTCAGATTTTTACATATAGGCACACGTGTGTATATATAAAGTCTCTCTCTCTCTCTCTCTCTGTGTATATATATCTACAACAAGGGATTGCCAAATCTATCAATCTATCAACTAAGTTCAGTTGAACTGCTGCAGATGAAAAATTAGCACAAATACAGGCAGCAAGTTGTTTTGAAAATTCTTGAGTAGCAACTTACATTTTCATTTATGTACTAATAAATTATCACAATCTTTCTTATATTCTAACACCTATTATGCCCAAAGCAAAAAGCAAATGGCTTTATATATCTACAGCTCACATTAATTTCTTTTACATATAGGCACATGTGTATATATATAACTCTATATATATACACACACACATATATATGTGTATATATATAAATGACTCTCTATATATACATACATACATATATATGTATACAAATACTCATAGTCATCCCCTACGCAATGTTTTGATCAATGACAGACTGCACATATGACAGTGATCCAGTAAGATCAGAATGAGAATGAAAAATTCCTATTGCCTAGTGACGTTGTAGCCATTGCAACATCACAGTACAACAGGTTATTCATGTTTACGGTGATCCTGTTGCAAGCAAACCTACTGCACTGCCAGTACAGAATAGTGCATACAATTATGTAGAGAACATAATACTTGATAATGATAAATGACCATTTTTCTGGTTCACATATTTACTATACTTTTTACCTTATTTTAGAGTGTACTCCTTCCACATTTTTTTTTTAAAGGTAACTGTAAAATAGACTCAGTCAGGTCTTTCAAGTGGTATTCCAGGAGAAGGCACTGTTATCATAAATGACAGTTCCATGCGGAAGACCTTCCAGAAGATGAGAACATGGAAGAGTTGAAAATTTGTAAGTTTTTAAAAATTAATTAAAAAATTAAAATAGAAAAATGCTTAGAGAATAAGGATATGAAGAATATTTTTATACAACTGTATAATGTGTGTTTTAGCAAAGTGTCATTAAAAGAGAGTAGAAAGCTTAAAAAATTAAATAAAATTAAAAAGCTATAATAAGCTAAGGTTAATTTATTATTGAAATAAAAATATTTTTATAAATAGAGTGTAGCCTAAGTGTATAGTATCTATAAAGTCTACAGTGGTGTAATGTCCTAGGCCTTCACCTTCACTCACCACTCACTTACCCACAGTAAGTGCCCTATACAAGTGTAATATTTTTATCTTTACACCATATTTTTACTGTACCTTTTCTATGTTTAGATTTATTTAAATTCACAAATATCTACTACTGCTTTACAACTTCCTACAGTATGCAGTACAGTAACATGCTGTACAGGTTTGTAGCTTAGGAACAATAGGAAATATCATATAGCCTAGGTGTGTAATTATACCATCTGGGTTTGTGTAAGTACATCCTGTGATGTCCGACTAAGGACAAAATCACCTAATGGCATATTTCTCAGAATGTGTAGCCATCGTCAAAGGACTCATGCATGTGTATACACACACATATAGTATATATGTTAAAAAATACTAACAAGAAATAAGATTATTATCTGCAATTTTGAAAAAAGGTAAAATTGGCATAGAAAAGGGTTAGATCACTTACTCAAGTTCAAACAGCTCCTAAGTAACTAATCTGAGATCTACACTCAGGCAGTCTTGTTCCTTACCCATGACCTAAGCTACAATGCTTAACTTAAAAAAAAAAAAAAAAAAAAGATTTTGAATATTTTAAGTATACCCATTAGTGGTATTTTTAAGCAATATTTTGTGGGTTTTACCAATTAAAAAAACATGAAGAAAAAAGTTTGTGATAATTTGCATTGATTTCCTTGTTTAATATCTACCTACAAGGGATTACCAAATCTATCAACCCAAGTTCAGTTGAACTGCTGTGGATGAAAAATTAGCACAAATATAGGCAGCAAGTTGTTTTGAAAATTCTTAAATAGCAACTTACATTTTTTATTTATCTACTAATAAATTATCCCAACTTTCTTATATCCTAATATCTATTATATTTCTTATTCCTAACACCCAAAGCAAAAAGCAAATATACCTAACAGCTCATATTAATTCCTTGTATCAGCCCTATGAGGTAGGACTTGGTGTCCTAATCCTACCAATAAAGGCAGGAAGTTCTCCCAGCCCAAGTCCCACAGCTAAGAAGAGGAAAGCCAGGATTCAAGATTAGTTTTGTCTTTCTCTTTTACTATTTTACCACCAGTTATCCTGAAAACTGCTTTTAAAGTTGAAATCTAAAGCATGTTGATAAGACGTATTAAAAACCGACCAGTAATCATCATTCTCTCTTGTTGTTATACTTTTATGATGTTAGCCAAATTACCTAAAAGCTCTGAACTTGCTTTCCACATTTATTAAAAGAGAAAAACCCCAGGGCCTGCTGCCTAGGAATATTATGATTAATGAGATGATGCTTTTACAGAGCATAAGGCAGTGACCTACATAGTAATAAAAACTTAGCAAACAATGTTACTTTTATTACAGAAAAAAATTGTTGGTCCGCTTGGTAAACCTAATGTGTGCATTTGTTTCTTCAAGTCCTCAAAATAAACACTCTATATTTGTAATAGTGAAAACTGTCAACAGCCAAGAATAATTTTTTTAAAATAAAATACAGCAGTTATTATATAAAATACATATATTGATGTGAACACATCACAAAAATAATATTCAGTGAAACACCAAACTACAATAGAATATCATTTCCATTAATCAAAAACATCTACAACAATGCTATTGCATCTGTAGTAAATGGACAAAAGCATGCATGAGAAGGATAAACACCAATTTCAGAACATTGGTTACTTCTGGGCACAAAGGAAGGAGGCAGAAAAGTTAGGTGAATTTATTATTTCTCAATAAACTAAAGTCTGGGTCCACTATGGCAAGTTTTTTATTTTCATTTTTTAATCTAGATGGGATTACATGGTAACATGTTATTTTCCATACTCTGTTTTAGTTTTTTTGAGACAGCGTCTCACTCTGTTGCCCAGGCTGGAGTGCAGTGGCGCGATCTCGGCTCACTGCAACTTCTACCTCCAAGGTTTAAGCAATTCTCTGCCTCGGCCTCCCAAATAGCTGGGATTGCAAGCACCCGGGACCACGCCTGGCTAATTTTGTATTTGTAGTAGAGAGGAGGTTTCACCATCTTGGCCAGGCTGGTATTGAACTCCTAACCATGTGATCCAAAATTGCCTTGGCCTTCCAAAGTGCTGGAATTACAGGCATGAGCCACCACGCCCAGGATATTTTGCATATTCTTATGTATGTTTGAAATTTTCCAAATTATAAATAATTTTGTCTTAATATTTGTGTTGTGGTATTCAAACAATTTTTTAAATATGACTCATACTGTAATTTCTGACCGGGAAGCCAGAATTACTGGCTTAACTCCAAACACTGACAAGGTACCTCCTTCTTACTCCTAAATTCCCTGACAGTCATAACCTCGCCTTCATCTTTGCATTGCACCCCTTTTTCCCTTCCCCTCAGTGCTTTGGACCAACAAACTAACCCTTATTGAAAAAATGCCCCAAGCATCATAAACATATCCAGGTACATATGTCATTGTTGATGAGTTCAGAAATCATCTCATATGTAAATGAGCTTGGGAAATAAAGCATGTATATATGCAGCTTGATTTGTGGAGTTTCAAAAAAGGAAAATTTTAAAATAAAGCTTTATTTTAGTAAGTTAAAACTTATGTTTGAGTAGAAATAATGTTTTAAAACCCCAAATAATAAAATCTAAAAAATAAAATGCAAATCAAAAATATCAATGATTCTGATTCATGTTAACTTCGTAAATGCTTCGTTATTATTTTCTCCATGTCGATTATATTATTTTTGAAACCCTAAATCTATTTCCTTTGAAAATAGAGGGGATTTTCTGCAGATGTTCAATTCTGATGGGCTGACCCACTATAAACAGTCTTTGCCTGTAGTATGGTAATGTGTTTGTAAGGCCTTTGAAAATACCTACATTCTATTACTTATATACAGTATTAACAAATTTCTATGCAAGTAAAGAAAAACTATCGTTGTGAATAAAATTGTGTCCCCATCCCATAAAATTCATGTGTTGAAACTCTAACCCACAACATGACTGTATTTAAATTAGGTAAGTAATTTAAGTTAAATACAATCATAAGGGTGAGGCCCTACTCCAATAGAACTGGTAGCCTTCTAAAAACAGAAACCAGAGATGGCTCTCTCTCTCATTCCAGGAACTGAGGAAAGACCACATAAACAGACATCAATAAGGCCACCATATGATAGTAGAGAGCCCTCACCAAAACCAAAGGATGCTAACACTTTGATTTCAGACTTTTAGCATCCAGAACTGTAAGAAAAATTTCTGTTGGTTAAGCTGTCCAGTCTACGGTATTTCGTCATGGTAGGTGGAGAGACAAAGACAATTATCCCTGGTATCAGAGTTAAAATGGTTTGTTTAAAGAACCTGAATATAAAAGAAGAGAAAGTAATGAGTAATTCTGATTATCAAAGAGAATGTTCTGCATACCTACAGGTTTTATTTTTAAAAATATTTTTAATCACTAAAGTTGCCCAGAAAAGCAGTGACATAAAGGTTAATATCAAAGGTATCCCTTTATGAACTATACTTAGACAAGGCAGCCAAACCAAAAAATAATTACATGGCATATGTGGACCATCATTTCACAAAATATTAAAAAAGAAAAAATGCAGTTCTCACAATTGATAACAGACTATAGGTCATTCTAGAGTGGAATTTAACACACAATCATTAGTCAGCAATTTAACACTGCCCTGAGGTTATAATCTCTAACTAAAACAGACAAATTTGAATTCAGAAAGCATGAAAGTGGGTTAATTACAGCATAGACCAATAATGTGAAACTTACAATACAAATAATTAAGCCTCAGTCTGAGAAGTTTTAAAAAGCATCCTTAGGATACGAATAAATGATCATTACAGAACTATTGCAACACATAAGTTTACAACACCATCAATTTTTTTAATCTACTAGAAAAAAATTCAATTTTATACTTTTTTCAAACAAGATGGATTTTATTTACAAAAATAAAATATAAATGTAATGACTTTTTAACTTAGAGAGATTATTGAAATCTACCAATAAATCTAACTACTCTTTACATTTAATTATTCAGATATTCAAGTCAAAATTTAGCAAATATTAAGCCTGTTCTCATAGAATTTAAAAAGCACTTTAAGAGAAAGAAATCAAAATGTTAGGATTGCTAAGTATTTTTCTACTGTAATGTGAAATGTAAAATTTTCTTGGAGATGAAAAAGACGTGATATCCTTCTGTATATTTCTTATTCAGTGCAGTAAACAATTGCTTATTACTTTTCTGTACTTTTTGCCCATATATATTTTTGGCATTACAATCTATAAAACAGTGTCATCCACTTTGAATGTCTATGTATACACAGAGGGAAAAAATCCAAGATTTTTATCTTTAATAAAAATTTCGAAGAACACTGGAGACTTCAGGTGTAGATTTCCAACTTTTGAAAAGCCCTCAAGGAGTCAACACAGCACCTCAGTTTTCTAACAGTTGTACCTCCACAATAGTGCAGCTTTGCACATCATCCCTTTCCCACTACTTCTGCTTCTTCATTTGCCCTTCCCCCAAAACATTCAGAGGCACTGCACCTTAAAAAGAAGGCTTTGAGACCTCTCCCAAGGATAACACAGTTGCATGAAAGATGCATAAAAATCATTAAACCGAGGAGGAAAAAGGTACTTCTTTCAGTAGCTGTGAGATTCCTTCCTGCCTGGGGTACTAAGATGACTCTGCATAGGATCACAGGACCCACCTACAACTCCCATGGCAGTGTGGGATCTGCTTTCTGCTCGGAGGGCTCCCAGGGACTAGCAGAGCCTCCAAGTGAAGGTAATAAGGAAGGAGCTGGTGCTTGCAGTCTAGTCCTGATCTGGCTCTTAAGAGAGTTCAAAAGATAACCTGAAGTTATTGTCCAGGACAGCCCTCCAGAGAAAAGGAGCAGGCAGGAATTCAGGGAAGAACCAAGTCTACAACAAAGAATAAATTTGATAGAACATCAATTCTATCAATTTTGTTGAGAGGAAGGAGGCAGGGAGGACACATGTCCAGGAGAGAAAAACAAAGAGCCCTATGTCAGGAAAACACTTCAAAGTCAGCATCCATATTCCTTTGTATAACTATGAAATCTTTAGTAATTACATTAAAACACAGGCCATAAAGAAATATTTTTATTTGGTATATGAAGGAATGCACTAAATATCATCTATAGGTGTTATTACTTGACCAAAGAGAAACTCACATTACGTAACCCACAATTTTATTTAAAAAGTCATATTAAAACACTTTAAAATCATGCAATTACTATTTGCAACATAGGGAAGGAGCACAAGGAAAAACAGACAGTGAAGTCTGAAAATAATTTATTTGCTCATGTTAGGATCTGAGCACCACAAAAGCACTGTTGCTATTAACTACCATAATCAAAGAAAAGAAAGATTAGAATAGGTAATCTGGCCTAAAAGTCACATACAAAAAAACAGTGCTATGATATAACTAGCACTAAATTATTTGCTACTAATTTTAATGTTTCCACTCTCAAAGACCCAGTTACAAACTGAATAACAAGCTTTTCATATAATACAAAGCTTACATTTATAATAAAGGAGTAGAAAATATACCACTCTGGCATATTGACTATTTTGAATAAAAGGCATTTCATTCAAATGTTGGAAAACAACAAGTATAAAAAGAGCTGATCTTCTAACCTCCTTAAAAGCAGAAGATGAAATTTCCCTAAAAGAAATTAACATCTTGTCCTCAAGGACAAGATGTTGAAGCCAAAGAATTCTGAACAGGCCTTGTTAAAATAACTTATCTTTTTAGCCTCCCCACATAATTGAGCTGGTTTTTCACAACTTACTACTCTTTTTGCAATTCATTATTTAATTGCTTCACTTTAACTGCTTATTTGGGTCTTTATCAGGTTATGAGGATTCTCCTGCCACATAAAACTCATATGACTTGTATGAAATAAATTTGTATGCTTTTCTCCTGTTAATATGTTAGTGATCAATTTATATTAATTTAATTTTTAGACCCAGCTGGAAGAAAGAGGTGGAATTTTGCTGCACCTATACAACTAAATGAGTATCAAAAGATTCTCTGTAAAATTCATGAAAATTAGCACAGACTGTTTGAAACTTAAACCAAATCCTTCTGATGTGAGGTGATCCTTTCTAGCTCCCAAAGGGATTCAGTCCTGGCAAAGATGCAGTTTTAACCTGTACACATGGAAAAATGAGTCTGGCATGTCAAAAGAGTCTGCCATCTTGATTTGTCATTTTTCATTCACTTTCTTTTAATTATTCAAAATTAGCAAACTATTTTAAAGCTAAAGTGTCATACAAAAATGAGTGTTTTTTTACAATCCCAATAAATAATCTAATTCTTATATAGGCAATTAACATTTTTGACAATATTTACTCAATGAGTGGTTAAGAAAGTGGGATCTCGAGTCAGATGCACTGGTAGGAAATCCTAGTTCACTACCCATGTGATCTTAGGGAAATTAACTCAAGGCTCATTTACCTCATAAGAATAATTAGATTAGTGACCTAATAGGGTCACTAATTAGAACATTAGATAACCCCTGTAAAATTATAAACCAAACTATCATTTAATAGATGGTATTAGTTGTTTAATAAATGTGTTTAATACCTGACACTGTAACTATTGATTTCCTAGTAAACACCAGACTTTGCTATTGGTACTAGGGATGTCAAGATAAAGACAAATTAATTAGCACCTCTGCCATCAAAAGTTTATGCTCTGATAGGAGATACATATATTAACAGAGCCTTGTAAATGGTCAAGTTTTCTCTCACAAACACTAAATTGCCACCTTTTCTCTGGCAGACACTATTTGCACTACAATTACCAAAGGTACCTAAGGCCAAAGCACAGATTCAAAGGGAGGAGGGGGAACAGCAGCCATATGGGGCGTGGGGAAAAGGAATCCTGCTGAACTCCAGCCTGGAGCCTGTGCAGAAAGTGTGTAAAGCATTTAGTGCCACTACAGTGACAGTCAAACTTGAACAGCCTCGTGTCTCTCAGCAGAAAGACAAGTGTTAACTTTTAATGGGAAAAGCAATATCCTATTCCAACCCTGGAGAAAACCACAACTATTTTAGGTGTAACTTTGAGATTCATAAATTCTGAAAGTTAAAGCTGATGACCTCTTTTGCTATGAATTACCTCCTCCCTAACTGTTCAGGTAATCATCCTGTTACCTCGGGATACCAATGACTTTTTAACTTGGTATAAGAACCTATACTGGTAGAGCCCCTCTTTCGGGTCCCAGAGAGCTGGTCTCTAGTGAGCCTAGCTTCATACTGAGCTGTCTGTCACCATCTTTTCACATGTGACTTCTACATGAGTCACCGTATTCCTCTTTGCATCCTTCCCACTGAGCACAGTGACCAGTACCAAGTTCAACAGACATATGTTGAATTATAACTTGGTGCCAAGCATTGTACCAGGCAGCAGAGATACAAACATTAAGAATATGTTCCTTGTCAAAGAACAAATCATCTAATGGGGAGACAGAGTCAACATTTCAAATATGAGAACTGCAATAATAGAAAGACTACAATACTAGGTGTGGAGAATTGGTATGGAAAGGAATATCCAGGTAGAATTAAGGGAAGGGATGTTCCACCAATTAAACAGGGAAAAGGTAAATAGTCCCAGGCATTATAAGCTGCAGACTCTGGGATATTACGTACAATGGAATGAGGAAAATGTTTTAGCAAAAGGGTAGGTCGAATAGGTAAATGAATATAATCAAATTTAAAAAGGAACACTGAAAATATAATTGTTAAAAATCACTAAATTCCCTCAGATTGAATACTTATAGCTTACTGTAAAGATTCTTACCTCCCAGAAATTCCTTTTGTTGACCCTGGAATCTCTGGTACAGGCCGATGTCTTAGCAGAAAAGATCGAGAGGGTCTTGAAACCAACTTGCTACGACTTCTCATAGGTGCTAGGATTGGTGATGATGGAACATACAAGTCATTTACAATCATTTCACCTTGAAACTGAAAGAATGGGGATGGTGGTGATCCTCCTAATAATCCATTTGTTCCATTTCCAGAATTTGTTTCTGATGTTGAACAGCCAACAGAAGAGAGGCATTCAGAGTCTGCATTAGGGAGCTTACTGAGATTTTCTGAGATTAAATTAACTTTTTCTGTTCGTTGTTCTTCATTTGTGTGATCCACAGTCTTCTTTGTAATCAAAGATTCTATTTTAATATTTTCACTACCAAATAAATAATCATTCAAAGAACCCAAATTCAGGTGTGGTTCTTCTGAAGTGGGGAAGTCATGTTTAGGAAGAGATAGCTTATCATCTGATGGAGGATACTGGCTTCTTTCCACATTTGCATCATTTTCTTCAAGATTTTTTGTAACAGTCCCCAACTGTGATGGGCTAGGTGTCTGAACACTACTAGAATCAGAAATTTCAATGCAGATATTCTGATCAGAAGATGGAACATGGTGATCCTTTGAAGGGTCATTATTTTTCTTTGTTTTATGAACATTTGCATATATTGGAATATCTTGCATTTTTGACAAGAGTATCTGTAACTGTTTAAGTATCCTCCTACGGTGACCTGTAGGTGATATTCCAATTTTCTGTAGCAGGCTGTCATTTATCGCTGCACAGTCCTTCACAGTAGTAAAACCAGACTCATGGAAACATAAGAGATACTGCTCCAAATTAATGCTCATTAGGAAATCTTTTATATCAACATTTACTTCACTGACTGAGGACATAATGGTGGCTTCATTACTAAGTTGAGTTATAAAATGTGGCACAATGAGATATACACACAAGAAGATGCACTTCTCTACGGCCTTTTCCTTTGACAATTGTGACAGAAAAGTTTCTTAAAATGTTATTTTCTTCACAGTGACTGCTTAATGTGATTAAGCCTAGAAAAAAATAAAAAATAATTAAGATATTTTAATTATTAAAATCTACTTTCATATTACATACTTTCTCTGAAGAAACAACAGAAATTAGGACACTAACTTTCACTCTGCATTTGGAATATTTGTGCATTGCTTTGCATGCCCTAGAAAACCAGTTTCTCAGTATGTGAAGGTACAAGACAGAAATGCTACAGCAGTATCAAACTATGACTTTCAAAAAGGTAAAAAAAAATGATGCTGAGATACATACAGAATGAACATATATCAAAAATTTTATTCAACTTCTTAATTAAAAATAGGGGAGCCAGTAAGTCAGTAAGATTGGATCCAAGAGCATATGTGGAAGAGATTTATATAGTCGATCAGAAAAGGCTTTTGTTAAAATATTAGAAAAGGACAGCTAGGTTAGATTGAAAACTGTTTAATGTCCTACAGGACAATAAGCCATAATATTTGGGGTTACCTTTTCTACTGGACAAAAATCTGTAAGCATAAGGTAACTTCTCAGTGTCTACGTGCTACTCGAATAATAAATAGCCAAGTCAAGCACAAGAATTAAAATGGGGATTAAAATATCTCTACAGTGGTCCTGTTAAACAATATTCCCACAAAGGTACTGAAAGAATGCTCTTTTGACATTGAAGTTTTACGCAATTTTCTTAACAGTAGCTGAATATAAACAACTTTCCCTTTCACTGCACTTTCTTATAAAGCAGTTAGAATATATTTCTCAGTCCAATAATTTTCTTTTCATAAAAGCAGGAAGAATTATAAGTAAACAACAGTGATATACAAGATACAACACTGAATAATCAGCTAAGTCTTAAATACATTAGATAACAGAAAATGTGCTAATATAAAAGGACAAGGTAAAGGTTTAAAGATCACATGTCCTCCAATGTACACAGCAGATTCATAAAGGTTTATTCTTCTCCCAAACTACATAATTAAACTTTTTTAAAAAGTCCATTTTCCCAGATGCCAATTATACAGGTGTGTTCAGTTTATGAAAATGCATATGTGCAAATTTCTGTACATTGTGCTTCAATAAAAAAGTACAGAATAGGCATGACACATATATACTGAAGTAATAAAATGAGACACACCCAAACAAGGAAAATTTCCCTGAGCAAGCTTTGATGCAGTGCTGAAAAACCTCCTTGAGCTAGCTCTACAAAAGGCACTACTTGGACTCTGCATATGCTACATGCCAACTGCCCATAAGCTACTGCTTCAACTATTTTAAAATATCAGCAAGCAGTAACAATCAGGTATAGGATAAGAGGGAAAGTGTGCATCTTCTTCAGAACACATTGCAGAAGCAGAGAAATGAAATTACAAAGAAATGATAGAAGGCAGGAAATGTCTTTGTCAATAAGGCATCCCAGGGTGACATCTAAAATGCTAAAATGTCACACATAAGGAAAAGTTACACCTCAACACCACATACAAACTCAGTTCTCAGATAATCCACTCTTATTCTACACAATTATTTGCAAACAAAGGTACTGTCTATTTTTTCTAGCATTATCACAGGATGGAAATAATTACTGCCAATGGAGCAATAGGTGGACACAATGTATTCACCCACTTTAAAATTTATAAACATGGTAAGTTGGCCAATAACTTAAGAGGATTAGAAACACTTTCCTTCTGGAGTAGAGAAAACTATAAAAGTCATAGTTTTGCCTACCATTCTCCACAAAAACCTTAATAGAACAAAAACAATTTTAATAAAATATATATACACACACAAACCAAGAAACCTCCTGATCTTTCCCTACCCCAAATCTAAAGCCTAGAATGCACTCCCAAGTACACCCTTGTATAATCCACCACATTCAAGGAAGCAGGTGAGCTACCGTATTTACTCCTTGCTACTAACGGAATTATGTCCTCCCAAAATTTGTATCTTGAAACCCTAACCTTTAATGTGACTGTATTTCGAGACTAGGCCTCCAAGGAGGTAATTAAGGTCAAATGAGGTCATCAGGATGGACCCTGACAAGACAAGATCAGTTTCTTACAAGAGACACGAGAAAGATTTCTTTCCCCCAACCCCCAGAGCCCTCTGCATAAGGACATAGGGAAAAGTCAGCCATCTGCAAGCTAGGAAGAGGACTCTCACTAGGAACTTTATCAGCTGGCAAATGGATCTTGGACTTCCAAACGTCTAGAACTGTGAGAAAATAAATTTTTGTGGTTTAAGCTAGATGGCCTGGGGTATTTCGTCATAGCAGCTCAGTTAATACTATTCTCCATCTGCACTGCTTTTGCCATAGTTCCAAATCTCATGACATCTTTTGCCTGGATTACTGCAATGGTCTCTGAACAAATCTCTCAGCCCAGACTCCATGTGGTCAACCAGTGAACTATCAAATATACAAATTTGGCGTATCACTCCACATGCTCAACAAGATAAAGTTTATGCTAATATTGTTTATAGTGCCGAATCACATTTTTGTCTCTAACAAGAATAGCAGCAGGTGCTACTGATGTAAACAGCAATTATGTGTCATACACCATACTCATATTTCCTATGATGCAGGCATTCCTATGTACCAACTACAAGCTCATATTCAACCCTTGCCAAACCTTCTACCAAAATCCTTCATTCACTTTAGTCCATTCTTGTCAATTATTTCCCTGAGCCAACAAGCTGTTTAACAGCTCCATATATTTTTGCATATGGTCTATCTGCTTTCCTAAGCACCATTTAAAATTATCAATAGGCAGGTATTACCTCCTCTGTGAAGACTTTCTATCAACTCCTCAAAATAGAATGAATGAATCACTCCTTTCTCTACATACATCTATAACTACTATACTAGAGCTTTGCAAAACACTTGGAACATGTTTAAGAGATGAGAGAGAGGCTGATAAAAATGGCAGAAGTGACTGAGAGGCTCATTGTATTAGTTTTTTGGTATGTGTGTATGTACATTTGTTTTCATACACATAGCCCTTTCCTTCCTTTGGCATATGCATATATACTTCCTAGGTGGTCAAATCAAAGAAAGATATACCAAAAGCTCTACCCAAAACCATCTTATCTCTGCTATCACTCAACATGACAAATATGGTTAATGAACCTCTTTCCCTCTCATGCCATGGAAAAGCCTCCCTCCCACAGCCCTACAATCCTCCCTGCACTTTAATGTCAACTCTGTCCTCCAATTACCTGACATTTTAATTGTCTGAACACCCAAGACCGTACACAGATCCAGTTCTTTCCTTAGACATTCTAGCCCCAAGAACATCATCAGATACATGGAGATGAGCACACCTAACTATAAAATTCCAGCATGTGAAAGCTCTTTAATATGAAATTGAAGCCCTCCATGTTTTGACCTTCAATTGTAGTCTATGGCAGGTATGCCACACTCTAGGTCAGTGACCCTCCAGATACTGATCTGTGGATTTTCTGTACAGCAACAACTGCTGTAGGTCCTAGCAGTCTACACTTGCAACGCCCTCCAAATATAACTGGGAAATGTGACAAAAAGTGATAAAGTTCTAAGGTCTTGAGGCTTCCCAAACATGCTTTATACCAGCCCCCCGAGCCTAAGTTCATCACTGTTCTCCTCTTGGATAAAATCCCCCACCTAACACGTTGCACACAAGTTTGTAGTCAGACTAAATTAAAATCCCACTTCCTCTACTTTCCAGCAGTGTAAGCATAGACCCGTATCCATGTCAATGTCTCCATTTCCTTTCCCATAAAATGGAAACACTCCACGGTACCTAGCACTGGTGAAGATTAAATGAGATAATCCATCATAAGTGACTTGCACATAGCACCTAGCACATACTGATGCTTAGTAAACATTGACTTCCGTCACTATAATTATTTTTACTACTATAGTTATTATGTTCCCACAGTTAAATTTTTTATTCTTCGAGGTCTGAAACACATTCCTTCACAAGAGCTCTAGTGAACAAGAAATGCACTCTCTTCTCTGTATTCCTACACTATTTATTTCATAGAGAGTTGTCCTAGTCCGTTCAGACTGATTTAACAAAATATGAAGGCTCTTAGACTTACAATGAAGTCATGTCGCAATAAACCCACTGTATACTGCAAATATTATAAACTGAAAACATGTGTCTGACTGGGAGCCAGGACTTGCTGTCACCATCCAGCATCACTAGAGAAGTGTGGTTTCTCCCAAATGCATATCACATTCACTCCGTCATAACGTCGAAAAGTCACAAGTCAAACCATCATAAGTTGAGGATCATCTGTACCTTAGACTGGACAATTAATAAACAACAGAAATACACTGCTCACAGTTCTGAAGGATGAAATGTCCAAGGTCAAGGCACCTGCAGACACCACAGATAATGCCTTCTATGTTTCCTCATGTGAAAGAAGGGCAAGGGGCAAACAAACCAGCTCCCTCAGGCCTCTTTTATGAGAAGACTAATTCCATTCACAAGAGCTCTGCTCTCATGACCTAATAACCTCTCCCAAAACCCACCTCTTAATACCATTCCCTTGGGCAGTCAGTTTTCAACATACAAATAGGGAGTCAGGGGACACATACATTCAGATCACAGCAAGTGTTTAACTATGTTCTGCTGCTCCACAGATAGTGTAATATAAATGCCAAGACTCTGAATCCAGACAACTTGTGTTGAATTCCAATTCCTCCACTTACTAGCTTTATTATCTCATGTGAGTATTTAACTTCTCTAGGCTTTAGTTTCTTAGTCAAAAATAATGGGAGTAATATTAGTACCTACCTCATAGGGCTACTGTGAGAATTATATGAGTTAATACATGCACCGCACTTATAACAACAACCGGACATTACAAATTCTAAGTAAGTATTGCTACTATCACTATTATTTTATCATAATCTCTGCCAAAAGGATAAACCCAGGGAAGCTGTACAATAAATGCCAATTACTTGCTTATTAACATGGTACATCATGTATATGCAGTACATATTTAGAGAATGTGTAGACAGTTGGAGTTACAGCATGGCTGTGCATTTGCCCATGATATCCTGACCTATTTCTGTGAGGCAACAACTAACTATAACTAGTTCAGGGTACAGGTCTTACAGAAGTCCACCTGATATGATTTGGATGTTTTTTCCCTCCAGATTTTATGTAGAAATGTGACCTCTGATGTTGGAGGTGGGTCTAGTACGAGGGCACCTCCTCGTGGGAGGTCATGGGGGTGGATCCCTGATAAATGGTTTGTGCTGTCCTTGTGGGAATGAGTTCTCTATGAGTTCATGCAAGATCTGCTTGTTCAAAAGAGCCTGGTGCCTCCTCCCTCTCTTGCTCCTTCCTGCCACGTGATATGCTAGCTTCTCCTTTGCCTTCTGTGATGATTGTAAGCTTCCTGAGGCCTCATCAGAAGCTGAGCAGATGCCAGTACCATGCTTATATAGCCTGCAGGACTATGAGCCAAATAAATCAGTTTTTAAATGTTATTTTAGGAACATCTGCTTCATGCCCAGCTTGCTGTATCACTCAATAAACACTACCTTGTTACTTTATTGTGCTATGCCTTTAAACTATATCCTGAATTCAATAACTCTCACTATCTATCTCCCCTGCTTACATGCTAGTCTAAGCCACCAACATATCTCTCTTAGACCACTGCAATAGCCTTCTAGACTGATACTCCTGATTCTGTCCTGGCCCCCTCTCCCCCACACAGTAGAGTCTCACTACAGGGGCTAGAATAATTAATGTCATAAGAAAAGTCACACCATATCACTCCCTATGACTTCCAAATGTAATCTTCCCTGACTTTCCCCTTCTATCACTTGACAACCTCAGGGCCAGTCTCCTTTCTGTTCCTTCCTCAGACCTTACCTCTTGATCTTGTATCTTTCCAACCTTCTTCTTCAATGTATACCCATGTCTCAATGCTCACTCCATCACTTTGGTATGTCTCTGCTCAAATGCGTCCTCTTCAGAGAGGTGATTCCTAATCTACGCTATAGAAGCATGCCTTACGACTCAGCATCCCTTTTCCTTGCTTAATCTGTCTCCATGGCATCTACTACTGCTGATATCTGTTGACTGCTCCAAGAGGGCAGGGATCTTGTCAACTGTTCACTGCTCAGCCCAATAAATGTTTGCTGAATAACTTCTTCCTGGCTTTGTGACAAGAAGTAAAAAGTACACATTATTTTAAAATTTTGTCTATTTAAGTTACCAAGCTAGCATGGAGCAGATTGATTTCAAGCACAGATTTCTCCAATTCATCTAATCACTAATGGAGGTCCTCAAATCAGGAGGTGAGTGTGAGGAGTGAGGCAGGAGGTATCAGCTAAAACATTCTAAACCATCTGTGGGACTTTTAAAAATGCATGGGTTGGGCCAGGCTGGGTGCAGTGGCTCATGCCTGTAATTGCAGCACTTTGGGAGGCCAAGGTGGATGGACTGCTTGAGCCCAGGATTTCCAGAAAAGCCTGGGTGACATTATGAAACCCTGTCTCTAACAAAAAAAAAATACAAAAATTACCTGGGTGTGGTGGTGCACACCTGTAGTCCCAGCTACTCAGAATGCTGAATTTAGAGGATGGTTTGGGCTCAGGAGGAGGTTTCAGTGAGCTGAGATTGCACCACTGAATTCCAGTCTGGGCAACAGACAGAGCCAGATTCTGTCTCAAAAACAAAATGAAACAAAAACAACCTCATAGGTTGGACAAGCTTCTCCCTCCTAATGTCTCGAATAAGGAAAACCACTACAGTAAGCCCCTCAGACCCCCTCACCACCTCCCATTACTAGTGGAGCTTTGTCATCATTCCCCTAGTTAAACAAGGAAAGCAAACAACTGAAAACCATGGGTTACTTCATTAAACCACGATGTCATTCAATATTCAGTACTGACAACTCCTAGAACCACCTTCGCCTGGCTATATGTTACAGGAGGGAAAACAGCATAGTACAATCAAATCAGTCCTATGATCAATTCATTAAAACAAAAAGAGAACATACCACTAAAAACTCAGAAACATATTCTTAGCACAATCAGAAACTTTGTGAGAAAATAGGCTTAATAGTAGTCACAGAGAATCACACAACTGAAAGAAAAAAGCTTAAAAATACAGATTTATAAATTAGGTTGCTAAATGAATAATGAAACTTTGCAACATTATCAATACAAGCCTTACAGATTCCAACAACAATGAGAGCTGGCTGTATTCCACAACAGTGGTTCCCAATGGACTGGAAATATATCCCTTGATTAGATTCAGAGATATATGAGAAAATGCTTTTGCTGGTCTTAATAACTGACACCAGCAGACAGAAAAAGCGACTATGACATTCTGCAGTAGTACCCAGGTAGAAAATTCAGGTACGATTTTTACTTCTTCAACTCTCTACAATTCATCAGCTTCCCATATGGTACCCAACACTATAGATGATAAAAGAGAAAAGTGTCCCCACCTTCAAGTGTCCCTGCAATACACCACTTCAGTTTGATGTGTGTCCATGAACGTGGCTAAACCCAGAAGTCTACATACATTTGTATTTTACTGCCCAAGTGTTAAGAGGCAATGATAAATTAAGGGAGAACATCCTTGTAATTGCTATATAAACCACTGGTAATATAGAATTTAGTTTATTAAAATTCATTGTTTATCTATCATTGCAGAAAGACAGCTCATGCAGGACTACAGTACAGCTGATATAATTCAACAACATAAAGCCAAAATCAAATAACCAAATATTATTTGCTAATACACTTATTGTGGAGAAATCACTAATTCCTCGGAAAACTGGAGGTCTCCATATGGACAACACGCTGAACTAACTATAACTAGTTCAGGGTACAGGTCTTATAGAAGTCCACCTGATATGATATGGATGTTTTTTCCCTCCAGATTTTATGTAGAAATGTGACCTCTGATGTTGGAGGTGGGTCTAGTACGAGGGCACCTCCTCGTGGGAGGTCATGGGGGTGGATCCCTGATAAATGGTTTGTGCTGTCCTTGTGGGAATGAGTTCTCTATGAGTTCATGCAAGATCTGCTTGTTCAAAAGAGCCTGGTGCCTCCTCCCTCTCTTGCTCCTTCCTGCCACGTGATATGCTAGCTTCCCCTTTGCCTTCTGTGAAGATTGTAAGCTTCCTGAGGCCTCATCAGAAGCTGAGCGGATGCCAGTACCATGCTTATATAGCCTGCAGGACTATGAGCCAAATAAATCAGTTTTCTTTATAAATTACCCAGTCTCAGGTATTCCTTTATAGCAAAGAACCACCTTTACGCTTCAGTATAAAATACAGAAACAGATACCATGTTAATTGCACAGTGAGCAAAGTAATATCAAGATGTTAACTAGAAGTATTGATAAAGATACATTCAACTTGACTCCTCCCCACAGCCATGTACAAGAGGAACTGTTCTAGAGAAAATATGCTCGTGGTTGTATTCCTCCATCCCACAGTATAGAGCAGACTGCAAAAGGATGAAGGTCAGACCTACTAACTTATTTTTCTAGTCTGAGTGCTTACCCCCAGAAAAGTATTAATTTGGTCCTTTGGCATCTCTCTCCTCCACCATCCATTCACCTACCTTAATGTGTGGCAACATCAGCCCCATTAAACCCCTTACAAAGGAAGCCCAGTCCCTCAACATGGTCATCTCTTTTAATTGTGGTCACCTATTGGCTCTGACCTCCTCTGCCCCGTGTTCTCTACCTTAACCACTATTCCTTTCCCACCCACCCAAACACATCCATCTTCTTTCATTCTCCCTCAGAATTACGTTGCTAATAATAATAGCTAATAGTTGTGGAGTGTTTGCAAACCATTTGTGTAGGATCTCATTTACTCCTCACAGCTTCAGGGGAGGAAAATCCCATGCCCCATGTCACGCAATAGATAAACAGTAGAAACAGAATTCTGCAAGGCAGACTTCACAACCTGTGCTGTAAACTGTAATGTCTGATAATAGATATAAAATTGATTTAATACTGAAGAGGTATCAAAAACTTAATAGTCTCCCTCTCCTTTGCCTAGCTGTGCATAAGCACTTATATTCGCACTAGAAAAATGCTGTTTAAATATACCATATCTTGCAAATTCAAGTTTTATACACCATTTAAGTTTGATATGTGTCCATGTATATGGCTAAACCTGGAAGCCTACATTCAGCTACATTTAATTGCCTGAGAGTTGAGAGCCAATGACAAATTAAGGGAGAACATCTTTGTAATTGCTATATAAAGCAATGGTAATGTAGAATTTAGTCTATTTAAATTTATTTTGCAACTATCTCCACAGAAAGACAGCTAATGCAGGACTATAATACAACTGATATAATGCAACAACATGAAGCCAAAATCAAATAATCAAATATGACCAAAATAAGTATTCACTGCCCACATGAAGTCAATAGTTATGGTAAGAAAACAAAAACAAACAAACAAACAAACAAACACCTGCTTGCTGATATAATAAAGTATTAAGGCCAGGCATAATGGCACACGCCTGTAGTCCCAGCACACTTTAGGAGGCCAAGGCCGGTGGATCACCTGAGGTCGGGAGTTCAAGACCAACCTGGCCAACTAGGTAAAATCCAGTTTCTACTAAAAATATAAAAATCAGCGGGGCATGGTGGCACACGCCTGTAATCCCAGCTACATAGGAGGCTGAGGCATGAGAATCTCTTGAACCCAGGAGGCACAGGTCGCAGCAAGCAAATATCACACCACTGCAGGGACAGGGCAAGATGCTGTCTCAAAAAAAAAAAAAAAAAAAAAAAAAAAAAAAAAAAAAACAGAAAGAGACAGAAAGAAAGTATTAATACAAAATAAGATATCTGGCTATGGTCTTAAAGGTTTAACTTTAAATGTAGTACAAAAGTAGATAACGAGTGGAAGCAACCCAGATGTCTATGAATGGATAAAGAAAGTATGATATATACACAAAATGAAATACTAAGAAGTCTTAAAAAGAAATGAAATCCTGTCACATGTAACAATACAGATGAACCTTGAGGGTCATTATGCTAAGTGACAAATTAGCCATAAAACAGACAAATACATGATTCTACTTACATAAGGTATCTACCGTTGTCAAATTCATAGAAAATAGAACTGTGGTTATCCGAGAGGGGAAAAGAGATAAGGAGTTGTTTAAGGAGCATAGAGTCTCAGTTCTACCAGCTGGAAATAGTCTGGAGATCTGTTTCACAGTAATGTAAATATACTTAGCATTACTGAACTATACACTTATAAATGATTAAGATGGTAAATTTTATGGTGTTTTTTTTTTTTTTTTTTTTAACCCAGTAAAACAGGAGATCAGAAGACAGACTAGAAGATTGGGGCCAGCCTCTCAGCTCTTATTCAAACTGATCTCCGTGTACATACCTGGACTATTTTCTCTCCTTTGGGAGCCAATTCTAGTCTTACAAGTACAGTAACCCCACATTCATGAGGCTTCCCTGCCTAACCCATTCCTCCTCAATCCCTTATTAGTTCCACTCAGGCAGTAGTATAGATAGCACAATGCCTGAAATCCAATCCAGGCTTCCCCATTTTTTAACTCTGTAATTTCATAAGTTATTTAACCTCCCTGAGTCTTGTTTATCTCATTTGTAAAAGGAGGGCAATATAACCTATATCGTGTAGCATTTCTATCAGAATTAAGTAAAAATATTTAAGATATGTAAGAATACCTGACATGAGTTACAACTGTACCATAAATGTTATGGATTGTATACAATATTGCCTTTAATCATATTCATACCACTATATTGCACTTGGTTTGAGTGGAATTCTTCTGTCTCCATAGTAATATAACATTATTTTAAATTATCACTGTAAATCATTCTTCTAATAAACCTGCAACCCACCTAACAGCAGTTAACATAGTTTTATTAATGTAGTAATGTACAGATGTAGTTAGAGGTTTTTAGCATGATGACAATTTCACCTGAAGACTTAATACCAGAGACACAAAGCACAGTGATTTACCAGGGATTCCAACTCTGCCATGTGCTACCTGCATGGCCTTGAGAGAATTCCTCTCTTCTCCTGAGCCTTCACTGTTGTCATTTGTAAGCAGGGACGATACTAGTGCCCACCTCACGGGGTTATTTTGAGGATGAAATGAGTGCATATGCATTAAGATCTTAGAACAGTGGCTGTTAAGCAACAACCATTTAATTAGTGTCTTCTAGATGCAGAATAATGGAAATTTTAGCTGAAAACAAGTAGGCTCTGGGCAAAATCATTTCATAGCTTGGATCAAGGAGTTGGGATTGTCTAAGCTATGTTTTGATTATTTTATTTATAGTGCAATCTGAAAAACACAATTAAAAAAGCTAGAACTTAATGTCAATTTCCATCCAGTGAAGGCCACAAGTGCTGATTCCTTTACTTAGTATAAGAACTTATTAGTAGCATAGGAGATACCTAGGTTTCGGTGTTCTGGATAATATCACAAAAATAGTTAAATGCTTGATAATCTCCTTAGCTTCTCTAAGTATTTTTTCTTTAAAGCTGTCTGTCCAGACTTTAATTCAGTAAGATTTGAGAATTTTTAAAAATTCTAATGGATCCCTAAGGTAGAGCTGTAATTCTAGGGATACCAGAGAGTGATGTATTCTTTTAGAGTTTCTACAAAAGCAGAATTTAAAAACTTTTGTACAAATTTATACTCCACCATTTATCTGAATGTAAATCATATTTGTTTTTGTTTTTGTTTTTTTTTTTGAGACGGAGTTTCATTCTGTCACCAGGCTGGAGTGCAGTGGCACCATCCCATTCACTGCAATCTCCGCCTCCCGGGTTCAAGTGATTCTCCTGCCTCAGCCTCCCAAGTAGCCGAGATTATAGGCATGCGCCACCACACCCGGCTAATTTTTGTATTTTTAGTAGAGATAGGGTTTCACCATGTTGGCCAGGATGGTCTCGATCTCCTGTCCTCGTGATTCGCCTGCCTTGGCCTCCCAAAGTGCTGGGATCACAGGCGTGAGCCACCATGCTCGGCCTGTAAATCATATTTTTAAACTAGCAACCAGATGTTTCAGATAGCCTACTGTCAGTGTTTCCTCTCTCTGCATTTATAAATAGTACTCTGACCTCTTTTCCAACTGAATTTCAGGGTTTATTCCTATGGGTTTAGTAACTGTCAAAGTTTCTTTTTCTTATAAAAAGAGGATATTTCAGAAAACATCCAATTTATTGGTCCATTGTTTTTACATGTATTCATTTAATAAATATTTAAGCAACACTACTAGCTCCAAGATAAGAGAGGGAGATATTTGGAGTTCAAGATAACAGTACCTACTATCTCATTTGACAAGAGTGCTAAGGACTAGAAAGAAAGTGAAGATACAGTCTTCCCTCCAAGACTTTAAAATCTAAAAGGGTACATTAGACATGACTGTAAGAAAAGGAAAATGGCATGAATATGAACAATCAGCTTATTACTCAGTAACTGCCAATAAAGAATACCAAAAAAACACAAACAATAGCAACTTTTTGCAAAGAATTTCATATATTCCAAAAAAAAGCACTTAAATTGTAATGGTGAGAAAAACTCAATTTCATTGCCTAATTTTCACATTGTTTTATATTTTAGTACAGTTTTATTTTTAATTATATAGAGAAGTGGCCGCATCATCCTTCATGAGTTCTCAGGAACTCTTAAAAAAAAATCTCAAATCTGCTCCCCAAAATGACTACTTCAACCAAATCAGGCCTCCTTTGTTTTCTCTGCAACATGGGTAAATAAGTAAGCTTGTGCTGAATAGAAACTGAAACAAAATTTCACAGGACAACTTTCTAACTAGAAAGGATCACATGAAGAGAATACCACTGAGTACTGTCTCAGTTCAAGACAGAAACAAATGAGCAAAATGGTCTAACTCCCATTATATATTTAATCTGGCCAATACTTTAGAAATAAAAGCTAAAATGATAAATTACAAGGTCCAGAACTTTACAGAAAAGATTATGACAGTGTCTCATAGCTTCTACTCTTATATCCACCATATTTGGTCAAAGCTATGACGTATTTCCCAGATTATTAAGAAGCTCGCTACCTAATTAATGTTTCACAAATAATTCCCAAAAGTCTTACAGTGTAGCATATGCAAAGATGTATCCAAGAAATGTGTCAATAAATAAATGGGGCAGGTGGAATTGCGTGCTAAAAGAAAACTATTAAAACAATGACTATCATTTATACTCAACATTTTTATAGTCACTTTCACCAAACTTTCTCATAGTTGCAGGGAGATGGGTTAGAAAGAAACTAAACAAAACAAACAAACAAACAAACAAACTCATATATCATGACATCTATAACCCAGAATCCTAAGTAGGCTTTAAAAACTTCATAGTTTCAATGCATTAATGTAAAAGTTCTTAAGAACACTGTAATTCATTATAATCTGAGTTCTATACTTATCCACAGTATCTAAGAAGAGTTAGATCTGATAATTACTATCGAATGCCCATGAGCCATACACTGCAAGGAGCTTGCTGTGATATGAGAAAAACAATAATTTGTTTTTAATGTACCATCCGCTTCTCCTTTTACAGACAAGCCACATAAAATCTGACAAGTTTACAGAGGAAGGCAAAAATACAAACCCATGCACACCCATGTAAGTTTTAACAAGCTCTCTCACTTAACCCTCTAGGTACATTATAGTTTAAATAAATCTTTGAGTAATGACAAATCTATATAAAATCCTCTTAATGTTAGGAACCACCTTAAATGTGTACGTGTTAAATATGTTTGGAACGACGCCAGGAAGATATTTGTACTTTAGACCCTAGCCTAGTTCCATGACCTACTTTTTCTTTTTTTCCTTCTTTAAACTTTGTTGGACAATGTCATGATTATTTTCTCTAAATATTTTTCCTGTAAGAGTATGGAAATCACGAATAGGAGTTTAAAGGCATTTCTCTCTCTCTCTTTTTTTTTTTTTGCTTAAAAAAAGTTAGCTTCCTTTTAAAAACACCCATAACTTCATCTTCCAATTACTTATGGGCAAGGTTCCATAAGCCCGTGGGGGTGTAGAGTGCTTAAGTGCAGAGAAATCAATACTGAGCTTGTAAGTACAACACTATTATGGGTAATAACATATGGGTAATGACATCCTATTAAATGTAATTTTAAAAATAGCTTATTTCCAATACACTTGTACTTTTTTTTTTTAACCGAAGGCTGTATCCCACTGAGTAGAGGACAAGCCAAAAAAAAAAAAAAAAAAAGAAAGAAGAATTTGCTATCAGGATATCTAATTTACAAAAGCCTAAGATGTCATTATTCCACACAAACTAGCTTATTTTCTTGTATTTTTTTTCTCTATCAAAGGTTATATCATTTCGCGAAGGCTTTCCCCAAATCAAAATAACTCCAGATCACCTCAAGGTGGGAGAAGTGTTTAAGAAAACAAGCCAGAATTAGATAAAATAAAACTTACTTTATCAAATAGGATGGACACCATTTCTCCCAAGAGAACTGTCTCCAAAAGAAAACAAGATCTGGTAAATTCACTGCCGATAGGTTCCCCTGTAAGGTATCGGGTTCAGGCAGGTGGAGGCCAAATGATCGTTAATTAAAGTTAATTAACAGGCCAGTAGTCTTAACGTGGATAGCAAGCAGGGTGCGGAGCAGCACAGAGAACCAGGCAAAGTCACGATCTCTATAGAGTAAATAACTTGGTGCCTGAAACTCACTACAGTCCCTTCTTATTGGAAGGTGGGGGAGAGGAATGGAGGGAGTGTCTAGCTGTCTATCCGGATCGTCATCCTCCCGGGTCAAATCCCAGAAGTGGAGTTCCTGTATCACTTACCGGCTTCTGGTTTCCTTTCAGACGCCCACACGCGGGAGCGAAATCCAAGGGGCGGACACCAGAGCTGAGCACTTTGCGCTCTGGAAATTTACCCTGTGAAGTGGCGAAAAGCCCCAGCCCCGACAGACAGGGTCCTCCCACCCTGGCCCAGCCCTCCCGAGACCCGGGGTACTCGCCTTGCGCGCGGGCCGCGGAGTTCGAAAAGCGAGGTGAGGCGGGGCTGGAAAGCCCAGCGCCGGCGTCTCTCCCGGCCCTGGGCGCTCCGTCCTCGCCCCTCTCCCCGAGGCGCCAGGCCTCCTCTTTCCCGGTCCCCGCCGGCTGCCCACGGCCGCCTCTGCTGCGGGCGGCGCTGTTAGTGGGGCCGGCGCTCCGCGACCGCCGCACCTGGAGGCGGGGAGCGCGGAGAGCGCGGGCCGCGAACCCGCGCGCAGCTCCGGAAACGCCGAGCCGGCGCCCGCGCCTTACTCAGGTGCTCCCGCGCCTCGCCTGGGCCGCCGCTTCCTCTCAGCCCGCGGGGGCGGGGAGCCGGCAACCCACGCGGGGGCAGCCGGAGCTCAACAGCGGGGGCGGCCCAGCCGGCCGTCCTGGTTCCGCAGCATAGTTGGGCGACTGACTCAGTCCGCCTCGAGTTGGCCGCGCCTGGCACCCTCGCCACCTGGCGCACCTCGGCCCGGAGATGCCGGGCCCCGCCGGGGAAGCTGCGAGGGCGCGCCCTGGAGCCCAGAGCGACAAGGGCATTACCCACCTTCCCGGGGCGGAGATGCCTGGGACCCTGTCTTGGCTCCTCCTGGCCAGTGGGTTTGTCTGTGCGCGCTCATGAGGGTTAAATGTCAAATGGGCGGAACCTCGCCCCGACTGGTTATTACTGTTACTCTTCCAAGTACTTTCAGTGTTAGCTCAGCGTTTCCCAAACTGAAGACTCATCTAGGGCACTAATTTCCCCAGGCTGCTTCTATGTAAATGTGCTCCTTCTTGCACCTGTGGTGGTTAGATCCCGGAGGGGCATTTCCCCTTTGAGCTGGACTCTGACAAAGGAGGCAGCGAAGGAAAATAGGTGATCTAAAGAAACCTCGTGGACCTCCAAATATCTAAGCGTCCGTAAAATCCAGTTGTTTGCAAGTGAGTTCACAGACCAGCTACTTTTTTTTTTTTTTTTTTTTTTTTGTCAGGCTGGAGTGCAGTGGCGCGATCCCAGCTCATTGAGACCTCCGCCTCTGGGTCCAAGCTGTCCTCCCACATCAGCCTACCAAGTAGCTGGGATTACAGGCGCGCACTATCAGCCAGGCTAATTTTTGTATTTTTGGTGTACACTGGATTTCGCCATGTTGCCCAGGCTGGTCTCAAACTCCTGACCTCAAGCGATCCACTTGCCTTGGCCTCCCAAAGTGCTGGAATTACGGGTGTGAGACACCGCCCCCTACCAGCTTTTAAAAATTATTATTTTAATATATAAACGTCTCCCACAGACTACCTGACAATCTCTTCATTAAAAGGTGAAATGTATTTATCTTTCCCCTGCACCTGTTGGTGGAAGTGAAGCAATTAGGGAAAGCACAGACCTTATTATGAAAGTGAGATAATTGGTAAAGTGCGGAAAGAGGGAGGCTTCCCAGGAGCCTGGCCCCTTAGGATTCTTCAGTCATCACCTTCACCAAACTAACTACCTGCCCAAAAGCACCATCCTTCCCTGGGGAGACTCTGAAGCAGCTCTGTCTTGCTAGAGATATCAAATATCCAGTACCTTTGGGAGGATCCGAGCACTTTGGGAGGCAGAGGCAGGCAGATCACCTGGGGTCAGGAGTTCAGGACTAGTCTGGCCAACATGGAAAAACCAGGTCTCTACTAAAAATACAAAAAATTATCCAGGCGTGGTGGTGGGCGTCTATAATCCCAGCTACTCGGGAGGCTGAGGCCAGAGAATCCCTTGAACCCAGGAGGTGGAAGTTGCAGTGAGCTGAGACCGTGCCACTGCACTCCAGCCTGGGGGAGAGGATCAAACCTCCGTCTCAAAAAAAAAAAAAAAAAAAAAAAAAAAACTAAAGAAAAGTTAAAAGTATGAAAATCTGTTTACTGTCAAGACCATTGGAACATATATTCCCAGTAATTTTCATCTAGGCTGGAATGATACCAGCATGACCAGCTCCTGCCCATATTTCCTAGATTTTTAGTAAGAAAGCAGATAAAGATGTGTCTTTGCCTATCTACGTATTTGCTATTCTGATCCCTTGTTCCGGAATGCACTCTACTTGTCAAGGAGACAATTTGAGTGGGTGAAAATCTTCCTCATCTCCTCCTCCTCCTCACTCTCTACTCTCTCCCTCTTCCCTACTTCCTTTTTCTTACAACATAATGGCTAATACCCATTGAGCGCTGTGTGCCAATTGCTATTCCAGGCGTTTTACTTGCAAGAGCTCATTTAAGTATCTCAACAGTTCCTTGGAAAAATAGTGTTGTTATTTCCTTGATAAGAAAACTTAAGAAACGGAGAAGTTGAGTGCTTTACACAAATCAGGACTGTAAGGGAGGGAGAATTCCAACGCAGTCTTGTCCAGGATCCATTCTGCACTTTATTGTCTCTTGGGGAAAGCAGAAGGCTTGGAAAAGGCTGCACTGAAAATGGAACCAGCATAGGTTGTGGCATTTTGAGCAAATTCATTAACTTATCTGGCCTCAGTTTCCCCATATGTAAACTGAGAATAATAATACCTATTAGAATTTAATGTGATTATGTATCTGTAGCACCTAAAATAGTAAACCCTCGATGCATTTATTTCTAGTATATACTCTCAAATTATTCTTCCAGACTTTATTCAAATCCCACCTCCTTCTCAAGACTTTCCAAATCTTTCACCATGTTGGCAAGGATGGTCTGAAACTCCTGGCCTCAAGTGATCTGCCTGCCTCGGCCTCCCAAAGTGCTGGGATTACAGGAGTGAGCCACCGTGCCCAGCCTGGAATATTTTTTTTTCCCAGCCTGGAATATTCTTATTACTGTTTGTATTCCCTGAAGTACCCAACCTAGAGCTTTAGGTAATTAAATGTTTGTTTTTATCAAGTTTGAAATATTTATATTCATTATGTTGACTTCTTTCAGTTCTTTGTAAAAAGTTTTGAGTTACTTTGAAAGTTTTATTCATTCTTTCTGGAAGCAAGAGAGCAGCAGTTTAGTGGATGGCACTGTAGGTTACCCTAGGCAAAAAAGGAGCATAAAACACTCAGTCAATTCAATCATTGACCACAGATTGATTCTATTGTGAAAGTAATTTATTTTTAAATATATGGTTTTTAAAATTTTTAAGGTTTAAAGAAAAACATGTTTTCCTATAAAATTAATATTTCAGAAACTCATTTAAGCACTATAGTTGAAAGTATTTCATTAATAGTAATATGCATATTTTTATACTTGGCTACTTCTGAAACAGAGATTCAACTTAAAATGAATTACTGTTGGCCAGGTGACAGTCACAACATAATTGTCACTGCCTACACACTCCTGAACTTGATCACAGTGTTTTATATTGTCATCACTTCATTTGAGTTACTTGCATTGACAGTACTGCATATGTTGTGTCCATGATTCAAAATATCTTCACAAAATCACACTGGGTTTCTGCAGAAAGGCAAGGAAACAGAGCAATGTGATTTCGTGTGATAGTTGATAAAAAGTCTGTATCTAAAAAACTCAACATTTTTGTAGATATACAGTACATAAAAATTCTAAGTAATTATTTTAATATTGATTTTAAATTTTGCATTTTAAATTTGTTGACATCCAGTAGTTTCTGCCACTGCTAACATAAAAATCTAGTTTTATTTTTCTATGGAAAAATGTTTCCTAAGAAAAATCATTGCATGGGAAAAAATATTTGCAAATTATGTATCTGACAAAGGTCTCATATCCAGAATCTATAAAGAACTTAAACAATTTAACAAGCAAAAAATAACACTGTTAAAAAGTGGGCAAAGGACATGAATATACACTTCTCAAAAGAAGACATACAAGTAGCTAACAAAAATATGAAAAAACAATCAAAACCACATTTAGATACCATCTCACGCCTGTTAGAATGACAATCATTAAAAAATCTGGAGACAGATGCTGGAGAGGATGTGGAGAAATAGGAACACTTTTACACTCTTGGTGGGAGTGTAAATTAGTTCAACCATTGTGGAAGACAATGTCGTGATTCCTCAAGGACCTAGAAATAGAAATTCAATTTGACCCAGCAATCCCATTACTGGGTATATATCCAAAGAATCATAAATCATTCTGTTATAAAGACACATGCACACATGTGTTTATTGGGACACTGTTTACAATAGCAAAGACCTGGAACCAACCTGAAAACCAAATATTGCATGTTCTCCCAAGTGGATGCTAAACATTGGGTACCCATGGGACAGAGAGATGACAGCAGTAGTCACTGGAGACTTCTAGGCAGGAAGAAAGGAGTAGGGGGCAAGGACTACAAAATGACGATAGACTGGACAGGGAAAATGTGGCACATATACACCATAGAATACTATGCAGCCATGAAAAACGATGAGTTCGCGTCCTTTGTAGGGACATGGATGAATCTGGAAACCACTATTCTCAGCAAACTGACACAAGAACAGAAAATCAAACACTGCATGTTCTCACTCATAGGCGGGTGTTGAACAATGAGAACACATGGACACAGGGAAGGGAACATCACACACTGAGGTCTGTTGGGGGGAGTGGGGGATGGACAGCAGGGAATAAGGAGGTCAGTGAGGGATAACATAGGGAGAAATGCCAGATATAGGTGATGAGGGGATGGAGGCAGCAAACCACATTGCCATGTATGTATGTATGCAACAATCCTGCATGTTCTACACATGTACCCCAGAACCTAAAGTACAATAAAATATATATGTAAAAAAATAAATAAAAAATAAAAGAAAAAACATGCTCAACATCACTAATCATCAAAAATGAAATGCAAATGAAAACCAGAAATGCAAATGAAAACCATGAGATACTACCTCACACAAGTCAGAGTGGCTATTATTAATATGTCAAAATACAGACTATGTTGATGAGGCTGAGAGAAAAGGGAATGGTTATTGATGTCAGAAGAACTTTTAAAGCTAATTATATAAGTATAGCATTTTTGACAAAAAGGAAAAAAAATGGAACTACACAGTGTTTTCAAGCAACAGCACAAATCAATTTTTTTATCTGTTTAGTAAACTCAACTACAGACATACATGAGAAGAACTGACACATTAAAGTGGCAACAGTGAATTTATATGCAGTGATATGTTAGTGGGAGCATAAATTCATTCGGCCACTGTGGAGAGCAGTTTGGAAGTTTCACAAAGAACTAAGTTGAACTACCATTCAAACCACCAATCCCTTTAATGGGTATATACCCAAAGGAAAATATATTATTCTACCAAAAAGATGCACACACTTGTGTATTCATCTCAGCACTATTCACAATAGCAAAGATGTGGTATCGACTTAGATGCTCATCAAGAGTGGACTGGATAAAGAAAATGTGGCACATGTGCAATATGGAATACTATGCCACAATAAAAAAGAACAAAATTATGTCTTTTGCAGCAGCATGGATACTGTTAGAGGCCGTTACTCTAAGAGAATTAACTCAGAAACAGAAAACCAAATATTGCATGTTCTCCCAAGTGGAAGCTAAACATTGGGTACTCACAGGACAGAGAGATGACAGCAGTAGTCACTGGAGACTTCTAGGCAGGAAGAAAGGAGTAGGGGGGAAGGGCTACAAAATGACTTATTGGGTATTATACTCACCACTTGGTGATAGAATCATTCATACCCCAGGCTTCAGAGTCAAGCAATATACCCATGTAACAGACGTGCACATATACCACTTGAATCTGAAAGAAAAGTTGAAATGGTAAAAAAAAAAAAAAGAAAAAGAAAAATTATTACTAAAAGATATTAAAGAAAAGCTAACTTTTGCCTAGTGTGTTTATAGACCAGATACATTCACTGCATATAAATTCATCGCTTCCACTTTAATGTGTCAGTTCTTCTCTGTAGTTGAGTTTACTAAACAGATTTTTTAAATGATTTATTGTGTTGTTGCTTGAAAATACTGTGTAGTTCCATGTTTTTTTCCTATTTGTGAAAAATCCTAGACTTATAATAGATAATTAGCTTTAAAATCTCTTCTGACATCAAGAAAAAAATGGGAGAGGGATTTGGAGAAACAAAAAATAGAGAGGTAGAAATACAAAAGCAACAACTAGAAATAGATTTCTTATAAAGCAATGAAATTAAGCTGTTAACACTTATTTGAAAACCACAGAACAATATCAACGTAAAAGGCAAGTGAAATACAAGAAAAGTATTAATAAAACCTCAGACCACAAGACAACTTTCCTAAAAGCAAAGCTCACAAACTAACTGCTTGTAAGTAGCAGGAACGCAAAAAGTTCACAGTATGATACAGACCACAGAGTCCAGACATTTTTAATTAGTTTTCAAATTTTATATTTTTATTTCAAAATATTAATTTTAGCTTCTCTTGAAGAAAAGTCTGAAGGCCTGATAGTACTGCATTTATACTTGTGAAAGCAAGTCTAAATGGATTGGAGGCTGATGCCTGTTATCTCAGCACTTCGGGAGGCCGAGGCTGGTGGATCACCTGAGGTCAGGAGTTTGAGACCAGCCTGACCAACAAGGTGAAACCTTGTCTCTACAAAAAATACAAAAATAGTCTGGTGTGGTGGTGCATGCCTCTAATCCCAGCTACTTGAGAGGCTGAGGTAGGAGAATCGCTTGAACCCTGGAGGCAGTTAAAGTCTTGCAGTGAGCCAAAATTGTGCCATTGCACTCCAGCCTGGACAATAGATGAGACTCCATCTCAAAAAAAAAAAAAAAAAAAAAAAAAAGAATTGGAAAACTGGCTGGCCTTTTTGGGCAGTACATACATTGTTTAGTTTGCTATAGTCCCTCCTCATCCTATTTCTCCTTGAGGTTATGACTCCAGAGCTGTCGAGGTTGATGAGATGTTACCTGAAATTATAATCAGTTAAAGACAAACTGTATGAGCAACCTTTGAGGCAAGCTTATGAATTTCTGAAATGGAAGTCTTACAAATATACAATCCAGATCAAAATTTGATACCCAACATATTAAGACTATTTTAATAGCACAAGCAGCATCAGTGCAATCATAATAGGTACCATCTACTGAGTTCTTAAAATAAGTCAAATTACATGTTAAGTGCTTTACAGCTATTATTCAACTAATTTTTATAGACATTCTGCGGTGAAGCACAAAGATACAGGGGTAAGCAAAGTAGAACTACCTCACTCTCATTTTAGAGCTTACAGTATGATTGCAGAGCAGATATTACCCAAACAATCACACAAATGTATATATATGTGTGTGTATGGCATATACATGTATTATGAACACAAACAAATACTAGATATCACATGCTATATGTATAGTATAGATATATAAATATATGTTACATAGACTCCATAGGATAGTTATGCATGCATACATATGTATTTCCATGTGTATACAACATTTCCATGTATAATTATGCTTAAACCATGTGAATGTGTTTATATTTATCTATATTTAACCTCAAAAACTGTCAGTGCATGTGGTTCAAGTTCATAAATTTTAGTTGAGATGGAGGAAATACTTTTTTCTTACTCTCAGTCTTTAGTTCAGGTGGAGGGAGTTTCTAACCCTCCTAACCTTTTCTGCTCTCTCTGCATTCCACTCCACACCTTCAGCCTGTGATAGTCGAGTAACTTATTTTTTGGTGTGTTTGGAAGGAGGCACTGACCCAATGATCCCTTCTCCTTCATCTCCTCTTTCTTTTTGTGTGGACTGCCCTCAGAAAGCCAGAATTCTGTGTTGCTCTTCCAAGCTCTAAGACCATGGGAAGTCTGGATCTAACCATAGCTTCCAGAGCCTGACACATCTAAAATTAACAAAAGCAGCATTGAACTATTCTTCTGCGTGATTCTTGTCTGTCTGTCCATTCACTTCAAACCAGGTACCACAAACATTTATGGTAAATATTAAAAACAACATTCTATGCTACAGAAAAATAAGGAGAAGGAATGATTTTTGATTGGTAAATCTGAAAAGTCCTTTTAGAGCAAGTGACATTTAAACTGAGATGTGAAGGCTGGTGGGAGGGAGCTACGTGTGCTGTGCATGTGAGGAGGGTGGAGATGCGTTCCAGGCAAAGAAGAGAATTTGTGAAACCTTGGAGGCAGCAAAAAGCAGGAACTTTGGAGGAACTGAAAAAGAAAAAAAGACTTTCAGCTAGATGTGAATAGAGTAGATAAGGTGAAGTTGGATGTACAGGTAGCTACATCATGTAGGGCCTTCAAGGCCATGTTCAGGGGTGGAGATTTTATCAAAAGGGCAATAGAAATTCACTGAATGTGTTTAATAGGGGAGAACATAATTTACTTTATTTTCTTACCTTACATAATCCTCAAAATAACCTTTAATGAAAGATATTATTATTATGCCTATATTTCAGCTGAACAAATGGAGATACGGAGAGACTAAATTTCAAATACAGCATTTGGTAGCTTATATATGATATCAGGGCCATCTTTTTACCCACTTTACTATGCCATGTGTGTAAAGAGGTCCACAGTCTAATCTATATTTTGTCATGGCATATGAGCATTTATTGATCATGAAGTACAAATAATACATAGGAATAATTAATCTTCTTGAGGTCTTTATAAAATTATTTTGTATTTATAATTCAATACTTCTGTGTTTAGAGAACTAAAAGGGACATCCAGTAAATTCATCCTTCCTTTCAACGGTGGAATTCTAAGCAATTAGGGAAGATTTAATTTGTGTTAATGTGAGATGCCCCTTTTGTATTATATAAACAAATTCAATAATCGTCCCTAAACCAAGTAACTAAAAATAGATTGGAGGAAGGGGAACAGAGGATACGAATGTGTCAGTGCTTCATGAAAAGTTTTTGGTAGATTGGACAGTAAAGATGCTAACCTAATTACTTTCCCTGTAGCTAGAAGTTCCAGAAATTGATGCATGATTTAAAAAGACATTAACCGTTGACTTAATATACAGTGTGTAAATCAGTTACGAGTAACTTGTATGCCAATGAAATCTGTTGTTCTTACTTTAGAAAACGAAAATCAGTATATTCTGTTTTTCTGTCTGAAAAGGTAGTTTCTGAAAAGGTAGTTTCTCAGTTTCTCTAAAACACATTTTTTTTTAGAAAAGATAGCTATCTGCCATTTGATCATTTTTCTTTATGTGAAATATGACATACCATCTCAGTTATGCTGAACAGCAGGTGCACAGACCTTCAAAGACCTAACTCACAGGTTTGCATTTCCTTCACTCCACACGGCTTCTGTGGCATCCTGTGTAATGTTTTGTATTCTTTCCTGTGGAAACTCTCATACCCACAATACTTCAATCTAGTTTAGCAATCAGAAAACATGGTGTCTGCTCAGTACATTTTGCAAACGTTTTAAGGAAACCGTGGTAGTCATGCTTGATTGAACTGTTCTTTCTTTCACTTATAAAGGAACTACTGCTCATGCCTTCATTCAACCATGAATGCTTGGCTTTTTCAAAACAGTTTCTAGGACACTAAAAAAAGGAGATTTTTGTTTTTGTTTTTTATTCATCTCCAAAAAAAAAAGAAAAGAAAAGAAAAGAAAATGAAACAGCACTGTAAATACTCCTTTTATGCTCTGGGTGAAGACAGATTTTACAAAGTAAATTTTTTTTGTAAAAGAAAGCAACTTAATTTATTAGATTATCTTTATAACCTACAGAGCGAACTTCTAAATGAAAAGCAAAACATTTGAATAATTATTAGATGGGTAAATGTTTTATTGAAACAGCAGAATTCAGCAGGGAACAATGAAATGTAAAGAATTGAAGTTTTTCTTTCGTTGCCCCTTCCAAGCCGTGTTTTTGAACTTATAATTCTCCTGCCCCCAAATGAAACATAGGGTGGGTCTTCTAGATATTCTCATCTGTGTCAATGACAAGAATAGTAATTTATATCAGAAAGGTGTCTGGTATAATCTAGTATGCAAGACTATAGTATAGTTCATTTATTATGAAGTATAATTCTAGTATAGTTAATTCATTATAAAGCCTACTGTGCTCAGATATCACCCCTCTCTCACAAGCCTGCTTTAAATCTGAAAGACTGTCTCACCTGTCTCGGAATGGTGAGTGAAATGGAGAAAGCTAAACTTTTTCTTCCTACCTGCTCACCTCCTCACTTGTTAGCTAGTTGCTGCCTCTGACCCCTTAAGAGTCAAGTCAGGGGGAAAAGGAAATTGAAAGGAAGGGCAGTCTGTGAATTGGTGAGTGCAATTGTAATTTTCTGGCTCTTTCTTTCCTAGTTCTCTTTTCTACTCCATCCCCTACTCACCACCCACCAGCCAACCACTGCTAGTGTCTGGAGTCTGCCAGCTGCTCCTAAGATGCTGTGAATATTTCCTCTCAAGCAGCAGCTTTTGACATCCCTCTTGGGTTTCTTTTTGGTACATGAAGTTTATTTAATAAATTAAGTGTCCCCAGAGGCCTACTTCAAACTTCTCTAATACTCCCTACAGCCTGTAGCAAAGTTCAAAATACACTGCTGGCATTTGCTTCTGATGTATGAACTGATATCCTACCTTCTTCAGTGCTGAACTTAAGACGTGCTTTACACATTATATCTGACATAAACTAAGAATAAGAGGTAAGAGCCTTTGGCCAAGTACATCATTCCGTAGTAAAGAGCGAGGTGGCTCACGCCTGTAGTCCCAGCTCTTTGGGAGGCCCGAGGTGGGTGGATCATGAGGTCAGGAGATTGAGACCATCCTGGTCAACATGGTGAAACCCTGTCTCTACTAAAAATATTAAAAAATTAGCTGGGTGTGGTGGTGCACGCCTGTGGTCCCAGCTTGGCAACGGGGTGAGACTCCATCTCAAAAAAAAAAGAAAAGCCACTACATCAACAAGGCTGGAGTCTTTTATCATTAAAGGGGTGTGTGCATGCATGTATGTGTGGGTGGACATATTTATTAAATGCTACCCATATGCAAGCCCATTACATAAACAATCTCTTTATTATTATCAATAAAAATTAATATTAATTCTAATTAATAGCACATAGTAGGGTTTTATTTATTTATTTTGAGATGCAGTCTCACTCTGTCACCCTGCTGAAGTGCAGTCAGTGATGTGATTTCATCTCACTGCAACCTGTGCTTCCTGGGTTCAAGTGGATTCTCCTGCATCAGTCTCTTGAGTAGCTGGGACTGCTACATGTTGGCCAAGATGGTCTCCGTCTCTACCTTGCGATCTGCCCACCTCAGCCTCCCAGAGTGCTGGGATTACAGGCATGAGCCACTGTACCCAGCCAGGTTATATTTATTAAATACTACCCATATTCAAGTCCAGTACATAATCTCTTTGTTATTATTATTAACTAATACTAATCAATAACTAATACTAGGGTTATATTTATTGAATACTACCCATATGGGAGCCCAGTACATAAACTATCTTTTTCAATTCTCACAGTAACTCCATAAATTAGATTCTATTACTAGCTTCATTTTATAGATAAGGGTATTTAGGCGGTTTAAGAGTTTAGGTAACTTGCCCAAGGTCACCTACTTCGTAAATAGAAGAGCTGGAACTCAAGCTTAGTATCACTGTCAGATGCATAGCTTAGCTCTCTGTAATTACTATATCAGACCACTTCCCTATGGGACTGGAGTGTTAATAGTTTAAGTAGTGAATGGAGCTAGGCTATTAAAATGACTTCTTGCATCCATAGCCAAAAGTTAGCCCAGATAATAGACTTCAATAGCAGCTTTCATCTGTGTTATTGATAGAAATCTTTCACTGAGTAAGGTGTGTCCTGGGTGTAGGCTTCATATGACCATAATTTTCTTAATAAACAATGTGAAACAATAACAAGAGCCAAGTCTTCAAAGTATTCTATCCACTCCCTGACATATCTTCTCACGTATCAATAATACAGTCAATAATGTCCTGATTCAAATTTCTGCTGTCGAATTTGTAATTTAGTTATGATTTCTCAGAGTCTAGCTATGCATTTTGAATTCTAATTTCCAGCTGGGTTCCTTGTAGCATCACTGAGCATTGAAAATAATTTTGTGACTCATAACTGCTCATGAGAACAAAAACGGGTTCAGTCAGTAACATTACCAGGCAGGTCATCTGCAAACCACAATAATATCATGCAGAATTCAAAGCAAATGGATTTGCTTGCTAGGCAGGATAACATGTCAAAGCCTTGAAAAAGTTAAGGTTCTTGGCTATTAGGACTATAGGGACCTCAGTTGCAAGGTTCAAAGGAAAAAAGCCAGAATTGGGCCTGAGGGCAGGCCCTTGCAATGATCATTATTTTAATGCATAGTGTCTAAGGGGATTAAGGAGCAAGAAATAGATCCTAGAAAACATTTGACTAATGGTTAATCTGTTGGGACAGTTATATCAGCAGAGACCCATGAGGCTTTCCAATGACCTTCCTTAAGCTAATCAAACAATAAGCATTTGCAAACTATGATTTTATATTAGGTCTACGTAATGCTTTAGGAAAAACAAGAGCTATTTGATCATGTAATCCTAGAAAATCCTTCAATTAATACTCTCTTCTGGAGATCTGTGGCTTATCTTTACTATATTAAAGTCTTCAAAGGATTCCTACTGGAAAGAAACCTGTTTAATCTTTTTTAGTTTAGCATTTCCTAAATGTATATGATCAGGAAACCATCTTTTTGTACAATGCATTTAGTTTACTGAAACACATTTTGAAAAAATCTGGTCCAGTGTAGTTAGAGAATCTCATATGCTACAGGTAGCACTCATAGAAGATTATTGAATATTACTTCTTGTAGCAAAACTATTGTGAATTATCTGCTGGGCATGAATTAAAAGTAAATGATCTTTAAAATGTTGCCATCAGGCAGATATTCTGTCTGTTCAAGGTCCATAGACTTCAAGCTGGAAGTAGGGCTAACAAGCTCATTTGAAAATTATAGAGCCCCTAGGATATGGACTTCTATTGGTCAATCCAACTCTTCACAGAAATTAAACAAGAAAGTCCCTAAGGATAAAGCTAAAATATTTACATAAAAGTTAAATTCTGAATGCAATCTACTCACAGCCAGTTAGTGATTACAATCACGAAGTTTTATTCTATGGAAAAATTTAACCTAGAAAATTTGTCAGTGGATGGTATCAAATGTCAAACAAGTCCTCAAAGATACCACTGTAAGTATCCTTAGGACACGCAGTCTTGAAAAACATAACTTCCAAAGAAACTTTTGAGATAGTTATTTGTCAAAAATAATCTGTATAACTCAATGGGTTTAAATACTGCTTTAATAATAATACTTCTTATTTGAGAAGGTTCATTTTGTGTCAAGCATAGAGTCACACACTTAAGTGGATTAACTGTCTTAACCATCATAGAAATCCCACATTTTTTCCATTTTTAAAAAAATTATTTTATTGTATCTGAAACTGAAATTTGTAATTTGGCTTTTTCTGAAAAAAGCCAAACTTTTTCTTAATTTAAAACTGAAACTCGGCTTTTTCTTAATTCCTTTTTATGTCAGACAGGGTCTCACTCTGTTTCCCAGGCTGGAGTGCAATGGTACAATCTCAGTTCATTGCAGCCTCCACACCCTTGAACTCCTGACCTCACGCCTAGGCCTCCCAAAGTGATGGGATTATAGGCATGAGCTACCATGCCCAGCTGCAACCCACATTTTATAGAAGGGTTAGGAACCTTAGGCTAAAAGACCTTAAGTAATTTGCTCAAATTCAAAAGGCGAGTAGGTAGTTAGGCCAGAATTAACCACTCTATTCAATAGTCCAGTATAGGATTTTTATACATATGGGTTTTATAAGTTGAAAAATTTGTTTGGATGCAGCAACAAAGGTCAATACAACAGTCACCTAAATAAGATAGAAGTTTATTGCTCTCTTAGTTCGTATAAGTAGTCTAGGACTAGATCCAGCTCTTTCTATCTGTTTGGGACTGAATGTGTTTCCCGCAATTCAAAGTTGGAGTCCTTATACCCAATGTTATGATATTAGGTATAGGGAGGTGATTAGGCCATGAGATAGAGCCTTCATGAATGAGATTAGTGCCCCTATAAAAGAGAGCCCAGAGAACTCTTAGGCCCTCTTTCTTCCATATGAGGACAAAAGGTGAAATCAGCAGTCTGCAGCCAGGAAGATGGCCCTCACCAATACCCAATCATGCTGGCATCCTGATTCTAGACTTCCAGCCTCCAGAACTGTGAGACATAAATCTTTGTTGTTTAAGCTACCCAGTCTATGGTACTTTGTTTTAGCAGGCTGACAACATAGCCACCCAGCCAGCCTCTCCACCAGCCTAACATCCATGCTCTCAGCCAGACTCCTAATCAGCCTTTTGCTCTGCCAGCCATCCAGGCAGACTCTCAGCCTGCCAGCCATCCTCTCAGCCTGCCTCCAGGCCAACTTCTCGGCCTACCTGCCAGACAGCCTCTAAGCTAGCTAACTTGGTGGCCACTACCAAGCCAGCCTCTTTGCTGGCCTCACATCCAGTCCCTAGGCCAGCCTCCCAGACAGCCTCTCAGCCAGCTTGCCATCCTGCTTCTCAGCCAGCTTGCCATCCTGCCTCTCAGCCAGTTTGCTACCCTGCTTCTCTGCCTGCCTCCCAGCCAAACTTTTGGCCTGCCAGCAATCCAGACAGAATCTCAGCCAGCCATGCAGCCTCTCAACCTGCCTTCTTGCCAGCCTCTCAGCCTACCTGCTGGACAGACTCTAAGTCAGCCCACTTGCCAGCTGGCCACCAAGCCTATCAACGTGCAGCATACATCCCATGGCCAAAGACGTCAACTCGAGTTCTTACCATTACATCCACTTTTCAGTAGGTGGGAAGGAAAGAAGAAAGGACACAGTATACACTTATATAGACCAGAACTAGGAGTTGTCAATTACTATTACACATGTTCTAAAGACTACAAGTTAATCAAATGGCTACATCCAACTTCAAAGGAGGCAGAAAAATGAAATCCTTATTCTGGGCGTTCATGTGCTCTGTTAAATTCCAGGGTTCCATTACTAACAGAATAAAAGAAGGATATCTATTTGGGAATTTTCTTTTTTTATACAGAATCCCAACCAGTAGTTTTTGTCATAGAACCATCCATTTCTATGCTAAACATGAATATTCTATCAAATATTTTGATTTAGCTTTAAAGAAGTTAATACTAGGCCATCCTTACTGCTAAAAATTGAATAGTAAGGCCTTTTGCCTGGGATGGCACAAAGCTTGAGCCAATAAAAAATTATTTTTTAACAAGAATAAGAGAGTGTTGATTTTTCTGTAATCATGATGGAAAGTGTATCCAACTTTTTCAAAAGTATTATAAAGTCATTGGAAACTAGTCCATTCCATCTAGAGCTAACAAATACCCATCATATCTCTCTGGTGCTATCATGATATAGATTGTGGTTACTAGGGCCTGCAGGGGACCAGGGGGAGGGAGAGCATCAGGATAAATAGCTAATGCATGTGGAGCTTAATACCTAGGTGACGGGTTGATAGGGGCAGCAAACCACCATGTCCCATGTTTACCTATGTAACAAACCTCCACATCCTGCACATATATCCCAGAACTTAAAATTAACTTGTTAAATTTTAAAAAAACGTGTTGTGTTGCAAAGAGAAAAAATAAAATGTAGAAAACAAAAAAATAAAAATAACAATAATTTTTAAAAATGTAGATTGTGTTAGAGCCTAAAAGATCTACACTGAGCCCATGCAGATGAGTTGATGAATATGTCTACAAGGGTCAAGGAGTAGTCATGATCACTGTTGACAATCAATGAATTAATGAATTAAATGAATCAAAAATAAAACAATATAAATAATATGTCATTCACTAATTTAAAGCAGTCACATTGCAGGCAATATAGTTATTCTAACTGAATATATAAATGCACATGTGAAAACCATCAAACTATGAGATTATCTATGAGATTAACATGGACTACATGTGAGAGAAAAATCAACATAAGAACAACCCATTCCAAAATCCGTGAAGATAGAATACATCAAAACATTCTATAGAAATTTCTATTAAAAGTCATTTTTTTTTTTTCTGGAAAGTATAGTTTTTATACTATGGATGAGGAGTGCCATTTGTCCTACTGGAAAACAGATGCTCTATTTCTTTTTTTTTTTTTTTTTTTTTTTTGGAAGAAAGAAAGAGAGAAAGAAAAAAAAAAGAATGAAGGAGAGAAAGAAAAAGGAAGAGAAAGAGGGAGAGAGAATGGGAGTATTGCTTTATTGCCCAGGCTAGAATGCAGTCTGGAAATGGGTATTGAAAACCTCTTTTATGCCAATAATTATGCTTAATGATGGAGACAGGAAGGAATAAGGGAAGAAAATAACAAACAAGCAGCCAACAAATATTTCATTTAAACCTATGAAATGCTATGCAATTACTAAGGAGTTATTTACTTCCAATTATGTAGTCACTTTTGGAATAGGTGTGATGTGGTACTGATAAGAATGTATGTTTTGTGTATTTGAAGTGGAGAGTTCTATAAATGTTTATTAAGTTTACTTGTTCCGGGTCTGAGTTCAAGTCCTGGATGTCCTTGTTAATTTTCTGTCTCATTGATCTGTCTAATGTTGACAATGTGATGTTACAGTCTCCCACTATTATTGTGTGGGAGTCTAAGTCTCTTTATAAGTAACTTGTCTTATGTATCTGGGTGCTCCTGTATTGGGTGTGTGTATATTTAGAATCGTTAGCTCTTCTTGTTGCATTGATCCTTTTACCATTATGTAATGTCCTTCTTTGCCTCTTTTGATCTTTGTTGCTTTGAAGTCTATTTTATCAGAGGCGAGAATTGCGACTCCTGCTTTCTAGTTATTTGTTTATTTTTGCTCTCTGTTTGGTTGGTAAATCTTCCTCCATCCCTTTGTTTTGAGTCTTTGTGTATCGTTGCATGTGAGATGGGTCTGGATGCAGCATACTGATGGGTTTTGGCTTTTTATCCAATTTAAATAATAATATATATGAGTTTAATACTGCCATTTGATGCTAGCTGGCTGTTTTGCCCATTAGTTGGTGTAAATTTTTCATTATGTTGATGCTCTTTATTTTTTGATATATTTTTGGAAAGGCTGATACTGGTTGTTCCTTTATATGTGTAGTGCTTCTTTCAGAAGCTCTTGTAAAGCAGGCCTGGTGGTGGTGAAATCTCTAAGTACTTGCTTGTTTGCAAAAGATTTAATTTTTCCTTCACTTGTAAAGCTTAGTTTGGCTGGATATGAAATGCTGGGTTGAAAGTCCTTTTCTTCAAGGATGTTGAATATTGGCCCCCACTCTTTTCTGGCTTGTAGGGTTTCTGCTGAGAGATCTGCTGTAAGTCTAATAGGCTTCCCTTTGTGGGTAACCTGACCTTTCTCTCTGGCTGCCCTTAGTATTTTCTCCTTCATTTCAACCCTAATATATCTGATGATTATGTGCCTTGGAGTTGGTCTTCTTGAGGAATATCTTTGTGGTGTTCTCTGTATTACCTGGAGTTGAATATTACTCTGCCTTACCAGGTTGGGAAAGTTTTCCTGAATGATATCCTGAAGAGCATTTTACAACTTGGATTCATTCTCTTCGTCACATTCAGGTACACCTATCAAACGTAGATTAGGTCTTTTGACATAGTCCCATATTTCTTGGAGACTTTGCTCATTCCTTTGTATCCTTTTTTCTCTAATCTTGTCTTCTCGTTTCATTTCATTAAGTTGGTCTTCAACCTCTGATATCCTTTCTTCTGCTTGATCAATTCGACTGTTAAAACTTGTGCATACTTTGCGAAGTTCTTGTGTTGTGTTTTTCAGCTCCATTAATTCACTTATATTCTTCTCTAAATTGTCTATTCTCGTTAGCATTTTGTCAAGCCTTTTTTCAAAGTTCTTAGTTTCTTTGCATTGGGTTAGAACAAGTTCTTTTAATTCACAGAAGTTTCTTATCATCCACCTTTTGAAACCTACTTCTGTTAATGGAATGCACTCATTCTCCATCATGCCTTGTTCCATTGCTGATGAGGAACTGTGATCCCTTGTAGAGGGAGAGGCGTTCTGATTTTGAGTATTCTCTGTCTTTTTAGGCTGGTTTCTTCCCTTCATTATATATTTATCCATCTGTTGTCTTTGTAATTACCGACTTTCTAATTAGGTCTCTGAGTGGACATCCAACTTGTTGATTTCCAGTGCTGAAATCTGAGCAATCCACTGTGCCGGCCAAAACAGCAGTGTTAAGATTGATGGTGCTTTTCTGCCTGAGAATCTCTGGTCTGGCTCCCTTCTTGAGTCCGTCCTTCAATCAGCTAAATAGGTGACTCTGCCTTCCCAGAGCTCCAAACAACATTGGCCAAAAGGGGACCCAGTCCCGCTCACTCTGCACCAAGAACTGCCGCACCGAGGTGCCAGCAAAACCGCCACACCGGCCACAAGAGTCACCCTGGCAACCCGTGGGGCTCCTTCGCTGGGAATCTCTTGGTCATTGAGCAACAAAAATTCGTCTGAAAGTGTGGCATCCTCTCGTTCTCTGCGCTTTCACTGGGAGCTACAATCCCGAACTGCTAGTGATCAGCCATCTTGGATCTCTCTCCAAAAGTCATTTTCTTTTCAAGATATACATGCAAAATTGTAATACTAAAAGCAAATGGCCCAGTGTTGATAACTAATGTTTTTCCACATTTTGCTTTAAGCAATAAACACTAACTTATAGGGAATTTACCACTTTAAGAGAGAAATGAGTCAATTAAAAAGAGCCCCTTTATATGGCTTCCACATATATAGAGTTCTAATTTCATTTTCTGTATTTTCATCTCTCTTTCTTTTATTATTATTTTTTTTACCTTGTCAAATACTTTTCCATGCATTCACTTTGGAAAGAGCACTGTAAATAGCCACAGCTCTCTTGTTTAATACTGCAGAGTTTTCAAATCCCTTTGTATGTAATTTTCATTTACTTCTTGTATTAGGAACTTTGATTTACTTACTAATGCTTATTAATATAAAATACAATGTTTTAGAATCTCCGAAGTTCAATGTTTCTTAATTTTCTCCTGTTTTATAAAGTCCAGAAGTTCTGATTTATAATATTTTTAATTGAGGAGCATTCTCCTGCATTCTGGAGACGTTGAGAAGCACTGAATGTAACTAACAAATTCACTGGACCTAGCAATACAATTTCAAAAATGTAGGTTTAGATGTCTTAGGAGATCATGTAAACACATTGACACTCTTCAACAAATAAATAGGAAATTTGTTCTTTTCTAAATGTTATAAAAACTTGGATTTTTAGACAATTTTAATACAGGAATTTTTATACAGAATTGTAAGCATTATGGGCTACATGAGTATATTTTACATTTGTAGTGGTGGTCTTGGCTAGAAATTTAGGTATTTTCATTTTTGGACATAGATAAATCTGAGCACATCTGGAGGATCAATTCTAGTGGTTTTGAAAATATTTCATATTAGAAGACTCCTTTGTTCAGACAGTCCTGGTGGCTCATGACTGTAATCCCAGCACTTTGGGAGGCCAAGGCGGGTGGATCATGTGAGGTCACGAGTTTGAGATCAGCCTGGCTAACATGGTGAAACACCATCTCTACTAAAAAAAAAAAAAAAAATGCAAAAATTAGCCAGGAATGGTAGCTAACACCTGTAATTCCTGCTACACGAGAGACTGAGGTGGGAGAATCACTTGAACCCAGGAGGTAGAAGTTGCAATGAGCCAAGATCATGCCACTGCACTCCAGCCTGGGCAATAGAGTGAGATCCCATCTTTTAAAAAAATGAAAAGAAAAAAGAAGACTCCTATGTTCAAATTAAATCTTCAGAGGAAATGAAAATAAAATAAAACAGATGAAATGGATATAGATCTGGTTGAAGTAGAGCAGGAATGGGGTGGATTTCTTTAAATTACATAATAATATTGAATAATTTAATTGAGCATCTTGAAGATATGTTTTACAGGCAATTTTAGACAGAGTAGACATTATTTAATATAAGCATCTTGACTGATAATCCCTGTTTCTGTCCTCTGCTTTCTATGATGCAAAAGTCACAAGTCTCAACCAGGCACATTTGGAGGTGCTCATGCTCTTTTAATTGTTTAGCAAAATTTTGGCTCTAAACATCACACATTGTGAAACAGTAGAATGAATTATTATATTGAGAAACTACAAATGAAGTATTTCATATTACAAGTGAGGCACTTCAATTTCAGTAACTTCTGGTCAAATTTCATCCTCACATTTGGTATTTGAAACACATGAATTCTGCTTGCTCTAATCCAAAATAGAGTGTGTTAGACTCTGAATCCAAACTGGATAAAGCTCAATCCCTGGCCTAGGCCTAAATTGCCTTTTCCTTCAACAGATGTTTATTGCACTGGTGCTCTATCAATCAAGGTTCAGGCAGAGGAGAAAAGTCCCTATGTGTTCTAGGAAAAATGACTTACTATAGGAATTAGACTTTATACAATGGTGGAAGGAACTAGAAGGTGTGGAAGGAACTAGAAGGTGTGGAAGGAGGGGTTAAAGAATCAGAAAAGAAGTTAGCAAGGAGCTAATCTGGGAAGCCAAGTATATTCAGTTGCTAAATTTGAGCCACAAAAAGGAGCCCATGGGAAGTGCTCTCTGCAGAGACCAACTCTACAACTCTAATGGTCTACAGCCAAATGTCTGGAAGTATGTCTTGAGGCCAGCATTGATCTTTAGGGCCAGTAGGCTGGAGGAAGACCGAGTAGCAGAGCAGAGAATGAAGACATATGGGACCCTACTGAGCAACACTAATCTGTCTGTTACCTCCTCAGACTGTAAAACAGCTGTGTCTGCTGCATCACTTCCAATTTTCAAATCTTTTGCAAGTTTTTCTGTTCGCTAACTCTATATTGGTAAGGGATTATACAGGTGAGGGGATTCTGGGAAACATAGTTCTTAGTTTTACCAAGTTAATGTAATAATGTATCATAGCCTGCTCATGTAAGAAAATGAACTAAGTAATCTGTAAAATGGGAATCATAACAGGGTATTTGAGAAGATGAAATCACATAATGCATGAAAAGCTTTTAACATTGTCTGTCACTTGGTGCATATTCAAAAAATGCTTTTAATTACTATGTATTAAACCAATAGACAAAAGTGGGAAGTAATATGATTAACTTGCTCAAGGTGAATTAAAGCCATAATGTGTGATTGCTGTGGTTGCCATGAGAATGTGCATCTTGGACTCGTAATTGCTGAGAGTGTAACTAACAAATGGCTCTGGCTGCTAAGCTCTGGAACTCATTTCCTCAGTTGCTTTAGGACCACACTTTCTCCTTGGCTGTCAGCCAATGTCTGGGTGTGGCAGTGACGCTAAGGCAGGTGTGTTGCTGGGGAAACCTAGAAGTCCTTTGAGAGCAGAGATTTTGGCTTGAGACCTCCCAGATGGCTATGTTGATCTTTCCTTAAAACTGCAAGGCCCATATAAAATGATTCCACCCAAATTAACTTCCTTCCTTCTTTCCTTTATTCCTTCCTTTCCTCTTTTTCTTCTTCAAAGAAGGTCATACCAAGCCTTTCCTAGCTCCTTCTCCTTTTCTCTCCTTGGCAGTTCCCTTAATAAATTTCCCACACGTTTAATATGAACAGCTATTTGCTTCTTGGATGACGTGAATGAACACAACTGTGAAAGAAAAATGTTAGCATACAAAGAAAATAAGATCCAGCACCAAAGAGGAGAAAAAGGGAAGGTTAATAAACAAATAGTTTATTTAGAAAAATTGACCTCTATAATTTGATTAGACTACGATCAACAAAAATTGCCTGGGTGTTAATTCTAGACTTTTTTTCGCTACATAGAGTTTCAAGATAAGAGTTTATTTATATAGAGTTTACACTCATAGTTCACATACCCTGCTTTCCCTAACAGAAGCCAGGTGATGTCTGGAAAGTTCTGTACTCAGAATGGAAGAATGAAGTTGTCCTGAGACCACACGGATGAACATCCACGGAAATTTTCCTGTTCCATGTCTACCTTCTTGCTCACTTCCACTAGTCTTTTGTTTAGAGTGAAGTTATTGTCTCCCAAGTACCACCTCTTCCACTAGTCTTTTGTTTAGAATGAAGTTAACCTCTCCCAAGTACCAGGAAATCCAAGTAGGTGAAGATACACTTCACCTCACTGTATGTAATGCAACATTGATTGGACTGACACTTATTCTGGCCCAAAGCATAGTTGATCTAATATTTGAATAAGACTATAAAGGATAAGTCAATCTTCGTTTCTTTCATTACTTTATCTTCTATTTCAGCTTCCATTGAGATGATCAAGTATATGCTAAGTTAGTACTCTATTGCCTAAAAGAAACTTATCTCCCAGGAAGACAGTTTAATGTTTAAATGCATTCACTGGATTCAACACAAGAATCATTAAGAAATTTTGATATTTTTTAAAGTCTCTTTTGGACACTTTTTGTTGTATTAATTTCCTTTACATAAAGATCTAGATGCTAAGATCATCTGTAATTCAGTACCTTAGACCTCCTGGATGGCTATGTTGATCATTCTTTAAAACAGCAGGGCCCGTCTAAAATATTTTCATTCAAATTTCCTTCCTTTCTTCCTTCCTTCCTTCTTTCCTTTTTCTTCATTTCTTCCTTCCCTCTTTTTCTTCTTCAACCAAGGTCAGACCAAGCCTTTCCCAGCTACTTCCCCTTTTCTCTCCCTGGCAGAAATGTTTTAAACCTCCTTTCATCTAAAAGTGGGACTAAGACTTTATTCTGCCATTGCCCTGATGGCCAGGAAACTCAGTGTGCAGTTCAATGCTTAAGAATGATATTTCGTCTTTCCTAGTCATTCTTTTTCTCTTTTCCCTGTATAATTTCTGATTTTTAAAATTTTATTCGTAGTACTCATATTGTTTGTGAGTTTATTTTAGGTAAGCTTAAATAGTTGGATTTTTAGAGGGGATGGAAATAAGTAGGCTACAAAATTTTAAATAAATTACACATGTACATATATTTCAATGTTTACTATGCACAAACCATGATTACAAATCACTGACAAAGTTTTAGAAATAAACGGGCCTGGGACATTGGCTCAAGAATGTAATCACAGAATTTTAAGAGACAGAGGTGGATAGATCACTGAAGCCTAGGAATTTGAGGCAGCAGTGAGCTATGATTATGTCACTGCACTCCAGCCTGGGCAAGAAAGCAAGACCCTCATTTCTAAAAAAAATAAAAAAGAAAAGAAAGAATACTGAAGAGAGCTGTGAAAAATTTAATAGTTTCATTTCAAGCAAGCATGTGAATTTACATCTCATAACTTTTTATTTAAAGGAACGAATCTTTTAATTTAACCTGTGTCAGGTACTAGAACTGGAACATAAAGCTGATTGGATACAGACCCAGCTCTGTAGTAAGATCTCATGAGAGTCAGCTAGCTCTTCCCCTGGTATCTCCATTCATAAAATATGAGGGTTGAACTAAGAAGACCTAAGGGATCATTTTCAGCTCTGGAATTGCATGATTTCTTCTAAGTTTAAACTTATTCTAGTTCAACATTTAAACATTTAATTATCATAGGAGAACACGTTCAAGAATGATAATAAGAGGTGACTATGCAAGAGGAAGTTTCCTAACTCTTTTCTCTGTACAAAGACATGCTCAGGACATAGACTGCAAGGAAGCATTTGCTTTCAAATTTGATTTGAATGTTACATCAGATAATGAAGCTTTTGAAGTTCTAAGAACTCAGATTCCATTCCATGGTCTGACATCATGAAAATGGATCTTTAGTCAAAAGAGCTAATTCATTTTGGGGAAAAAAATGAAACAAAAGCATCCACAATTTCTTAGTCATTATGGTAGCTCTGTGAAACTATTATATAACCAGCTTAAAAACATACTGTTTTGGTATCTATTGTGCAAAAGAATTCTAAGCTTGACAACAACAAAGAATAGACTCGGAACTATTTAGAAATACAGCACTTTGCTTTGTTTCAAGCATAACTGTTACCGATTACCTTATTCTAGCAGTCACGATAAAACAATACTATCTGAAAGACCTTGGCATTAACTTTGTTGTGAAATGTCAGATAGTCTTTACATGCCGCAACAGGTTGAGAACTTATTTACCTGTAGCATTAATTTGATCTCCAAACAAAATTATATGATATGAGCAGATAACATAGCATTAGAAATGTGTTTATTTAAGTCCAACTTACATAGTTAGTTAGCTGCTCCACATAAGCTAACCTACGCAAACAGGATATAAGATGAATACTTTAATTTCAGCTACCTGAGAAACGAAACTTTTCTTCTCATTGTCTACAAAGTGAGGCACACAGAGATAAAAGCACATAGTAGATGCTTAGTAAACATTTGTTAAATAAACATATTTTTATGTTATCGTGATGAGTTTAGTGTCTAAAGTAGGAGTTATTAGCATTCACCAGAATGGATGAATTTTATTTCTCCATAACACATGGAATTTATGATAGAACGTATGTGTAACTCTATGTGTATATATAGATTCCCTGACATTAGTTATATTTCTGGGTTTTTTTAGCCGTTTATGGTGGTTGGTGTTGTTTTCTTCAGAAATATTTAAATAGAACTGTCTACTTGTAAAAAGTCCTTTGAGTCTGACCTTATGAAGTGCTATAAGCTATATTTTATCTTGGTATTGAGGCTCTCCAAAAGATGTATCCCTCAAAACCTCAAAGGAAACTGTATTTTGTGTAGATAATGCAATCAGTCACAGCATAAAACACTTTTCTGAAGACTTGTAAGGGATCCAAACTTCAAATCTCAAGATTTGGCTGACAGGGGCTAGAAGTAATTATCTGATAAGATATACTTCCATTGTTTTCTCCTTTTGTATCCCAGAAAGTAATTTGAGAATAAACATAGTGAAAAATTTGCATTAGCAAGTAACATACAGCAGAGGTTGAAATCCCAGGAACCCCTAGAGAAGGAGCAGGCATGAGTAAAACTGCTTCTTTCATGTCTTACACATTGTAGGCCAGAAAAAAAAATACTTACATTTTCGTTCAAACTCACATCCACAACGTCTTCTCTGGGTTAGCCAAATTAAACTAAATCCACCAGCATGAGAAATTCAAGGACTGAGCAGAAGAATGTCATTGTTAATAATAAGTTGGTATATAATCCAGAAGACTCTTCTTTCTTTCTTTTATGGCTCCTTCCCAGTTCTTGTCCCCATGGAAACAGGATGTGCTTGGTATAACCAGATGACAGAGGGAAACAGCTTGGTGGTTGTGGCTACCTCCCTGGGGTTGCTTTCGCTGTGAAGTTCTCCTGACTGCTGCACTCTTAGTTCATCTGTGATTCCCTTGTTCTTTCCGCAAATCAAGGACTATGCAACAGTTTGAATTTGCATTTGAAGATGTCTGAAGTTTTTAATATTGACATCTATTTGTTGTGTTTCTTTCTATTGCTTTCTAGTCTATTTTTTGCATTCTTCAAAAAACTTGCAAATTTGCTATTTTGAATATACATTTTTAGTTTTCTTTGATCTTTATCAAATGCAAGTGTAGTTACTCCAGATAGATTTTTAAGATCCACAGAGAAAAGATATAATTATTTAAGCCACCTACAAGATTAGAACAATGCTTAGTATACAATAAACACAATAAATACTAGCTGATGGAAGAATGACACACTTCAGGGCTCTTATTATCTGTAATGTATAGTTATACAGGTCAGTAGTCCTCATTTTTAGCCAGCAGAGATTTGGTAATACATTTGGTTTCCCTGTAGCAGATGACTGTTTATCTTGACTTACTGTTTACCCTATTCATGGCTCACAGGTGATAATTAAAGTCATCCCTAGATAGGCTGAAACATCAATTACTGGCCTAAACCTCACAGCTAAACTGTGGCTGGGCATCACCACAATCACTTGGAAAGAGTTAACATTGTAAGGAGGCTGAAGCTCTACACATATTAGCTACATGGCAATGTGCAAAGTTTCTTAAGAATCCACTTGTCTATTCTATTTTGTGTTTTTGTTTGTGTATCTTAGAAAAGGGCATTGCCGCAGCTGCTGGATTACGTAATGGCTCAAAATAACAATCTTCAAGGTCATTCAAATACACGACTATCTCTTTGGGCCAGAACAAGAATTCCAACTTTCACTTAAAAAAACATCATAACACCCTTATTTACTCATAAATAGTCCTCATATGAATGACCTCTTCTCAAAGAGCATACTGAAGATATTTTCATGAGTGGTTGGTTGGTTTGTTTAATTTAAGGCATGTACCCTGCTATCTTTGAATTACTCTACTTTCTGGGTCCTTAAGTATGTTGAGATTATTCTCCAGGTATTGACTTTAGATCTTATTGCTGAAATGAGACGAAGTGAAGTACAGTAAAATATTTGAAAGTCTGTTTTTTAAAAAAATGTCTAGATTTTTAAAATAAGATTATGTTGAATGTGTTAACATTGCTTATCTTAAGGTCTTACAGCTTATTTCATCAAATACAATCTGAGGGCTTCTTGTACTTCCAGATATTGAATTAGTAATCATCAATTCTTTAGAAATTACTCATTTTTACTGTTCTAAGCTATCTTTAACATTTTGAAAATTTAATGAATGAAATTGTGTTTTTTAAAAGAACTCAAACAGAGGCACCAGTTTCTCCCATGAGCGAATACATTATTACTCTTGTACATTTGAAATAAGAGAAGTCCTCTAGTACTGAACATTCTGGCATACATTTCCTAGTACCATGGGTCCCTCTTAGGACATAAATGAGACGCTGAGAAATTAACTCCTTCAAGACACAAGGAAACCACTTTGCATACAGAGGTTCTGACTTTATTGTACTATCCTGTATAATCCACATGAATTCATATGACACCGTTACTGAAGTACAATGAAATAATTAACTCCTAAGCACCTAGTTTATTTTAGACTTTCAAAAAATACAGACTGATTTAAGATTTAGAAGCGATTGCAATGATGTATTTGCAGCAAAAGTAGTTATGAGAGGAAAGGTGTGTAAAACAAATTGTACTGTACTATTTAAGCTAGAATTTCCTTATTCTCACCCATACCTGGACAAACTGGTTCTTATAACATCCACTATCTATTAGAGTTTTTGCTTTTAAAACAAAATTAATATTCCTGAAAAATGCAAATATAAAAGTTGATAAGTTTTTTTTTTTCCATTTCAGTATGGATCTGATTTTAAGACCTTATTTTCAAATGGCTCTCTCAGTGCTTTTGTAGGTAAGAGCCAAGAATTAAGAACAACCCTCATCTTGTGTGTTAGATAATACCACAGAGAGTTTCTCTATCCTCAGCTTTAACTCCCATCTACTGACTAGACCTATTTAAATTGCCTAACCTGTTTAATGAGCTCCAAAAATAAATGTATATTATAAAGAAAATCAAAGGGCACCCACTATTTACAGAGAAATGACACAGAGAGGGCATTTCTTCAGTATGTGACCTAAATAACCCAAATCAGATTTAATTCAATATGGGAATCTGGGATTACATCGGCGCTGTTATCTGGGTCTATCAGCAATTGCAATAACATCTTTAAACAGTAGCACAATCTTGGATAGTCCCTGTCCTAACAAAAATGACTTCTCCACCAGGATAGAAATTAATTCATCCTTGTTCTCATTTTTATGACAAGGAATTAAAAACAAATTTTTAAATATGAAATGCAGCTTCCGTGGAATGTTGCAGCTAATGCTGAATTAAGAAATGAACCAGTTAGTAGTTATGTATTTCTGACAGCACTGAAAACAACAACATGCTCCTAATGATATCATTTCACATACAGACCTAACACATAGGCTGAGATACAACTGGAAAGGCATCCCATAGAAACTTCAGATTTTATCATTACAGATTCATTCTTTAAAAATTCAGATAGGGCCTGGCACAGTGGCTCTCACCTGTTAACCCAGCATTTTGGGATGCCGAGGCAGTTGGATAATTTGAGGCCAGGAGTTCAGATCGGCCTGGCCAACATGATGAAACCCCCTTTTAACTAAAGATACAAAAATTAGCTATCTGTGGTGGTGCACACCTGTAGTCCCGGCTACTATGGTGGCTGAGGCATGAGAATTGCTTGAACCCAGGAGGCGGAAGTTGCAGTGAGCTAAGAATTGTGCCACTGCACTCCAACCCAGGCAACAGAGTAAGACTCTGTCTCACACACACACACACACACACACAAACACACACACACACAAATCAAATAATTCTGATGAGGTGACTCAGCACCTGCCAAGACTCTAGTGCAAGTGGGTTTATTCAGGTGATTTTGACAGATGATGCAGGGTAGCAAGAGATAAAGAGTAACTTGGAAGGTATGCTGAAAGGGGTAGATGGATGGGAAACATGGCCAGAAAGGAGATGCCAGTGATAATTTCATAATGAACATGCTAGCTAAGGCCAGACATGGCTATTCCTCCCACCTATTGCCACTCACCGAGGTTCTAGAATGTCCCTAAACCTGGTGATAAGAACAATGATGAGGGAAAGTAAAGCAAAAAAGAAAATTGATCACATTTTCTCTTCTGATATTGGACATGGTTAATATCTATAGTGGATATAAATAATGTAAGATAGTTGATAGCATAAGATCAAGTGTGTCAAGATCGCAACACTCTAAGAGGGAAAGAGTTATACTTCTAAAGAGTTTAATATTGTCCATGTATTTTATATAAATATATATATATAAACTATAATATTTTTATTATATTTTATTTATATATAATTTTTTTTTCTGATAAAAACTCTTGAAGCTCATTGTGTACATGTCATCCTCCTAGTAATGATGAACACTATGGGGTCCTGAGGTATTCTCAGCTCACGAAAATTTAGTTGGGAGAGCTAAAATATTTCTAAAAAACAACATATTAGGCATTCCTTTGCATCATTTCCCTACTTGAAGACAGAGTTTTCTTGATGTTGAGGGTTGAGTTTATGCTGAAGAATTTGATTCTTGCAAATTTATTTTTACAGTGAGAGGACAATTGTCTGCTGACAATTCAACATTCAAAGGATGAGTGTATGACATCTCCAAGAGGTATCATAAAGTACAGGTAGAAGGGACTTTTTATGGAGGTAGGATCTAGAATAGGACAGTCGTATTTAATTGGTGAATCTTGTTATGATGGTCTATAAGTAAAATAGAAAACTTAAAGTGACTTGGGAGGAATATGTTGATGTCAAAACATATGAGACCTTTTCTTTGTCTTCTTTTTTAAAAAACTCTTTTTCATTCATGTGTTTCTTTTTTGTCTTTTTCAGAACTACTTCTCAAATCTAGTCACATTCTGGTAGAAGTCAAGCAATGAAGATGGCATAGAAACACATTCCAAATACTATGATTCCATAAAGTATACTGTAGCAGTGCGTCTGGCACACCCTCGTTTGAACATCTGTCTCAGAAGATTTTGACAGAAGGGAAAGCGGTCTCATTTTAATTTCACATGAAAATTTATTTCATTGGTTTCATGTCACAGGCCCATGACTGTATAAAGAGTCATAATCTTTACAAACACAACAGTGACTCACAGAGACATGTTGCAAAGCTATAATCCAAAACACTGATGTTAATTTCAGAGGCCATTAATGGTGTTAAGAAGGAGCTTTTTTTAACCAAATAATTGAACACTCATAGTTACTTTTCAGTTCTAATTCAGTTCTTGACACCAAAAGGGACCATTTTCTTTACATAGTGAATGCAGAACTTGCCAATAAGACCTTCCAATACTAAACTTCTATGTAAAACAAAACATCTCAAAATCAGTAACTACTTTAATGGAATAATAAAGAATTTAAACACAAAGAAAGGAAAGTATCTCTGCAAACATGTCTATTAACTTTTCAAATTTGGGGACTTCTTTCTAATTAATTCCTTTACCTCTGTTCCTCATCCACATAAAAATGACAAAAATGAAAGATACGTTTCAAACCTATAATTAAATTGCTCCATTGTTGGTATATAATTTTTTTAAAAAAAATTCATTTTTCAGTTGTCATAATTCATATGAGAATTATTAAAAGAGAGTTAGTTGCCTTTGATGACCTTATTTGGAGCCCACTTTTTAAAAATTATCTAAAAATAATTATGGTTTTTAAGAGACAATTGGAAATTTGAACCTGACTACATACTTTATGATATTATGGAATTTTGTTAAGTATTTTCTAGATGGGAGAATGGCATGATGATTTTCTTAAAAGAATGTGTGAATTGCTTAATAAATTTCAACATTGTCTTAATCATCAAATATCTGTTGACCTTCTGCTGTATCTAGTTCTCTGTGATCCAGGTGATGGATTCAATATTAGGCCATTACCAGGTGGTAGTTAGGCTACCTCTGTTTGAAGTTCACATCTGGCCCCTTTGATTGATTTAAATTTGAGGTCATTCTTGAGCACGTGCCACCAAATTCCAAGCATTTTTAAATGATGAATTACTCCTTAAAAACTCAATGGAGTATATGTTAGCTGATCTGAAGTAACTCACTTGAAGTGATGCATTAGGTCAACTCTAATACCATTATTAAAGGATCCCTAGAGAGTGCAACATTGGGCTTATTTCATTTTAACATGCATATTTAATTTATATCAAAGCAATATAATACACATAGTTTAAAAAAATCATATAGTATGACAACTTGGAAAAAAAGCAACAGATCCTGGCACCTTGCCCCTCTTCCACCTCAAGTACCAGAGCATCTGTCTTGGCCCCCAGCATAAGACCATCAGGAGCACACCTGTCACTGAATAAGCAGGACTCATTACCCATTTCAGTGAGGGAAAACTCACACCACAGAGAACCCTGGGGTGTCTCAGGTAAAGTATGTTAAAAGGGACTTATAAAAGGATTTGGGCTTTGAGTTGGTGACTCGAGGGAAGTCTCCTGCTCTGAATTGGATGCAGTCTAAAAGTGGATATGATCTGTGATTGGGTATCTCAATAAGTCTTATCTCTAGAGAGGGCGGACTAGAGAAATGCTAAAGATGAAATTGTTAGGAAACAATGCTCACTCATATTAGCTGAGAGAGGTGAATGTTTAGTATTTTGTGGCTTGAACAATGCTCATGTGTTTAGATATGATTCTAGTGTGATCTTCAGTTTGTTTTGATCCATCATAGTGATGATGGCCTGTGATTTTTTTTTAATGTTTAACAGAATGCCAACACCTAGGTATGAGTGCCAGGACAGCTGGTAGCAATCCCAGGCTTTGCTGGTAGTGCCAGGTTAGCTCCTGGAAGTCAGAGGTTGCTTTGTTCTTGCCTGTGTCTTTCCCCAAAGGCAATCACATTAAACTTTTTAGCAGTTTCTTCTGGCACTTACTTCTAGACTCCTAACAGTTTTTCTTTGTTTTTAAATATATGATTTATTTTTAAATATTTGACTTCCTGCTATAGAAATAACACATTTTTCTCTCTTGTATCCACCCTACTATATACATTCTCTGTATACATTACTCCTATACCCATCTTAATAATTCACTTATATCACAATTTTTATTTTAAAGTAATTATAGACATTTATTATTGTAGCTATGTAAATATTATTTGTAACAGAACTATATAATACACTATAATTATATATTCTTTTCTTTCAAATTTAGTTTTTCCAGGTTTTAATATTTCTCTTTTATTTCTGTTGCTAAATTATCAACAATTCTTTTCCTCAAGTCTCTAATAGAATTGTAAAACTTCTCTTAAAATGTTTAAAACATCAGATAATTTTTCAATTCCATTTTTTTTCTGCTTGTAGACAGACTTCTGAACTACTCAGATGACGGCTGCAGTCTGGAATGGGAGTGTTCTAGGGTCACAGCATTGCCGTCGCCCTGGGACTTCACTTAAAGCACTTGATTTAGCTCTCTCTCTTTTGCTGGATTTTCCATTTTCTGATGCCAGAATCTTTTTTCTTGTGTCATTCTGTTGCTTGTGATCGAGTTCATCTGTGAGTAGCTTCCCAAAAATGTGTACACAGGAGATAAATAGTTTGACATTTGTATACCCGAACATGCCCTTTCTTTCTCTGCACACTTGAATGATACTTTGGCAGAAATAGAATCCTGAATTGGAAAGAGGTTTCCCTCAGAATAGTGAAATCACAGCTTATTAATTGCTAGGTCTTAGTGTTGCTGTTGAGAAGTTCAATGCCTTTTGATATAAATGTGACAGTTTTTCCCCTCTTTGGAGGCAATTGAAATGTTTGTCCTTGGTGTGAATTTGATATGACTGGTTATGATAATTTTTTGCATATATTGTTCTGGGCTCTTTCTGTCTAGAATATCACATGCCTTAATTCTGAGAAAGATTTCCATATTTTTTTGATAATTTCATTCATTCTGTATTCTCTTTCTGGAACTCATATTAGTGGGACCACTTGGATTTAACCTTTAATTTTCTTAACCTCCGTTTTCTCCCTATTGTCCATCTCTTTGTCTTTTGTTTGATGTTTTGGGGAATTTATTCAACTGCTTTTTCTTTCCCATATTAAGAAAATTCTATTATCATAATTTAATTTCAGTGAGTTTTCTCATTGCTGCCCTTTGAAAGAAAATATTTTCTTGTCTTATGAGTGCATTATTTTTTCTTATCCTAGACTCTGGACATGCTAATTATAGATTCATCTGATATTTTCTCTTCCCTGTGTTTGTTCTGTTTTTTTTTTTTTCCAAGTTCTTTATTTGCGTTTGTTTACTTTATTCTCTGGCTTTATATTAGAGGCTTTTTCAAATCCCAACTTGCTTGGTTCTTATTCCACTTAAAGTGAAGTCCGAAGAGCTAGTTTGGAAGCTTTATATGATGCAGGGCTTCACTGTGGATGATCTGGGGGGACAGAGCAGGCTTTGGGGGTAGGAAATAGGGAGGGGGCACTGAAAACCTATCAGTAGGTTTTCTGATGGAGTGTTCAGTTACTCCACGGAGGAAACTTCTCATTTTCTGCCTGGGAGGTTATGCTTCCCAGCCCATGTTCTCGGAGTTGAGCAGAAGAATAGAGTAGCACCTCATAATTTAACCTTGTAGAAATTCACTTAACCCTCATGGTCAGCATGGCATCCCTCCAGTTCTCTGTTCTGCTCAGCTTTGCTGCCACCATTTATTCAGAGAAAGTCTCTAGCTTCTGATGGGTGGGAGTGAGATTGTTGCCTCGCTCTTTGGCTCTTTGGGGCAGAAGAGAGGAATCTAGGAATCTACCTGTGCTCCAAACAGTTTCAACAAAAACATTTATTTACAACCCTAAGTTTACTTTTACTTTCAGAGGTCCTAAGTGTCTCTAATTCTGGGAATTTCTGAGATTCTGTGGCAGGAACTCACCTATTTTCCACTGTCTGAGTGCTTAGGCTTCAGCTCTCTTCGATTATTTACTACTTGTCCATCTGCTTTTAGCCTTCCAGAAGTTTGTTGACATCATTTGTCTATCATCTTATCATGAATTCTCTTTGACTTTTGGGATTTATATATTGTTTTACACTTTTATCCTTTTTTTTTTTTTTAAGACCAAGTCTCACTCTGTTGTCCAGGCTGGAGTGCAGTGGCGCAATCTTAGCTCACTGCAACCTCTGCCTTCCATGGTTTCACCATGTTAGCCAGGATGTTAGTCTCGATCTCCTGACCTCATGATCTGCCCACCTCGGCCTCCGTATTTTATCCTTTTCAGTAGAAATCACAGATGGAATATATATCTAATCTACTTTGTTTAATCAGAAGTGCTAGCTTTGATTTTGACCACTTGCTCTTTGAAAACATTTTTAAATTGATAAGCACATTAAAAATTCTAATGTATAATTTATAGTTTTCTAGTGCAATAAGTTACTAAAAAAAACAATTTATTTTCCTTCTCCTTCCACTCATCATCTAAATGTATGAGGTTATCTTAAACAGATAAAAGATGACCAGACCTTCAATATGAATTTTCAAAAGGGGAAAATTACTCTGGACTATATGTGCCAAAGTCTCTGACTTAGGCAACTACAGAAATTCAATGAAAATAAAATCACATGATAGAACTAATAACATTGACTCATAATACTTCAGGCATACATAACTCTTTTGCTTACATCTGACCTACCCACCACTACCCAGTATAAATGCCATGAAAAATAGCACTCTTCGTTACACTTCAAAACTTTATGGTCTTGACATCCTGTTTGGCATTATAGCCTGTCCAATCTATTGCATATTTTATTTTTTTAGGTAGTAAACAAGGAACTATCCTACTATTTGAATTTTATCTCCAATCCACTTAGATATTTTTAATGTTAAGAAAAACTGTTGTCTTCTTGATCACATAATGGTATGAATTCAAGACTGCATACAAACGTCAATGGAAGCACTGAATTCTCAATAAGAAAGTAAAAGAGTAAAAGGAGTCATAATAACTTGTAGCAACAATGAAGATGTGAATCAAATGTTAAAGCCATCCAGATGAATTTCTGCAGTTAACTTTTGTGGGTGTCTTGACTGCGATTGTCTGTTCTTTCTGTGGTTAGTGACATCAATTAATGGAAAACAAGGTGCAGGAACATGCAGATGCGTGTTTTAACAAGTAAATGCGGCGTGGCCTGTGGTAGGTCTCACTTTGCAAATATTACATGTTCTTAAGAAGCCAAACAGAGAACAAGTTTAAACTTGAGGAGAGCAAATGTCAATGAAATGGAGGAGAATGTTTGGGTTTTTTTTTCTCCCTGAGAAATAATTTTCCCACGTAACTAGAAATAAATGTAGATTAGTCAAGTGATTCAGCATTATTTCATTATCAGTTTTATTCAGTACTTAAAATGTGCTTGGTAAATTCTCCATTGAGCTCTTCTACTTCCAGGGATTCATTTACCACTTATTTACTGATGACCTTCAAATATGCCAATATTATTCTAAATTTTTAACTTCAAACACATTCTAAGGAATTTCTCTGAGTTACCTCAGCAAATCTAAAATTAAACAAATTATCTACCCATCAAGCCTAATGCCCCCCTTAAATCCATCCCTCAATAGTCTTACTGTCTATGTAATCATCTAAATTTAAAATTTTAGTCCTATTCTAATACTAAGCATAATTCTTATACCAGTGGTCAACAAATATTTCTCAATTAAATAAATTGATGCATTTTCAATGCTTTCTATTCCTTTCCCTATAATCTGATGGTTTGGTAAGTTTAGTAAGTTCTATCCACTATACTTCAAATCCCCTCTCATGGTACCCCCTTCTCTCGTCTGTTCTGTAGCTGTTTTAGTACAGACCTTCAAGCCTTCTAACTCCTATGTCTCTGCCATCTAAAGGATCTGCATCCCTGCAGCACAGATTTTTATCACATTGCAACCTGATTCAAAAATATTCAGTTTCTCTCTTTTATCTGTAAATCAACATTCTAATTTCTTCTCCTCACTCTCCACAATTACTGAACTCTTCATTTGCCACTTCTCGTGACTCATGAACTGAACCTTCCTCCAAAGCTATACCTTTTCATTTTTGATCCTACTGTGTAATTTCATGCCTCCATGGCTTTGATCATATTATTTCCTATGCTGGAATGTCTTTTTTCTTTTACACTCTAGTCTGCTTATCCTTCAGTTTCTAATTCAAACATCTGTCAGGCCTCTAAGCGGAATTACTTTTTTTACTCCTTAAAGCTATTATGATACTTTTTCTTTATACTTCTGTTCTAGCTCTCAACACAGTCTAAGCTTTGTGTTAATAATCTGTTCACGCATCTGTCTCTTGAAGTCCTAAAAAGGCCTGACCTCCAGCGCTTAGTTCCTGTCCCACAGTAAATGCTATAGAAAGTTTTCCAAACTGGCATGGAATTAAAGCCATGTGTACATTATTATTGGGAATGACACATCTATTTAAAGTGTAAGAGAAACAAAATAAAATTGAATGAGAAAGTCATTAGTTTGAGAAGATTTAAATGATGCAACCCATGAAGTGATATGAAGTCCTGGCAAAAAAGGTCCTTTTTTCAGCGAACAGAAGTTAACTGAAAAATAAGACACTTAGGAGAGAAGGAGCCCCTCTCCACTCTGCAGCCACCAGTACTCAGTACTGCTCTTTTCCTTTCCCTTCGAAGTCTTTGGAAGTCTTTAGGGCGGTGGCAGTCATTTTTCATTATTTATTCTCTGGGCTTGTTTTTCCCAACTTGTCTTCCAGGTGCCCTGAGAGTAGCTTTCAGAACTCCAGTGCTTAAGATGAGATAAAGTGCTGCCTGTGGGAGGGAAGCTGTCCGGCTTCCCTTTGAAACACTTTCATTTCGTTCCAGTGCCCCTGAGGGAACGCGAGCCTCTCTGGAATGTCCTCACTGCTCTCTCCCCTTTGGCGTGGGTGTGTGTTCCCCCTTCCTTCAGTGGCGGGATTGGAGAGAGGGAAGCAGACTGTTCTGGTTTCCTCCAAATACCCCCAAGTGCTGTATCGCATAGCCCCAAATACAATGTGCTGGCTGGCAGATGGGCAGCAGTGGGGAGAGCTTGTTGTATCTGAATTTTAATTACACATGGTAAAGACTCATTGCTACTTCAGAGAAAGCTACTCTTCAGGTTTGCTTTCTTTCAGTGAAGGGCATTTTATCCAATTAGAGGGAAATTATCACAGGCCAAGTTCCTATCTCAGTCTCTGCAGATTTGCCATATAAAAAGATGCTAATTATACTTACCTAATGGCAATAGACTCGGCTCCAGTAGAGGAATCTTTTAAACTCTTGGTCATAAAAGTATTCTACATATACATATTAATTAGAGTGAATTGTCAGGACCTCATATGTAACCATATCCAGCTTCAACATTTATTAATTCTTACAGCAAATTTTATACCTCTACCCCAACCCTATGCTCCCAGATTATTTAGAAGCAAATCAGACATCACATTATTTCATCCATAAATATTTTTAAGTATACAGGACTCCTATGAGTAATATTGTTCAAACAGTTTACCTTTGATTAATAAACTTCTTATCCTACCTAGAATCCATATTTTGTTGCCTTAAAACTTGAAAGGTATTTGGGACTTACACAGTATATTGAATTTGTAAAACTTACATAGAGAATTGGATCGTGTGAGTTAGCTCTACCCCAGTGATTAATCTATTCTGTACACAATAGCATCCATGGTACAGGAACGGCCTTTCTTGGTCACCTAGTAACTTTTCACTAGTCAACACTAAACTGAATAAACTATTATGTTGTGAGAAAGTACTTGGCTGGCTGACTTGGATCATCTCCTAGAGTTTAGGAGAAATAACCATCGCCAAGTTTGAATTTGCAAAACCTTTAGGCTTTGCTGGCAGAAGAGAACGTACCACTTTTGGATCATAAAATGGATACGGAATGCATGGGCTCAGGTAAACTGGGCCAAATATTGAAGCAGATTTGGAGACAAAACCAGATGCTAAAGCAGGCACTCCTGGGTGATGACCTTTGTGAGGGGGCTGGTGGGGCCACTTGGATGGCCACTGTGGTCTTTCTGGGTCAAGAGCTCAGCGGGGCCCTCCACCATCTGCTGGAGCACACAGCAGGCACCCTGCGTTCCACCTGCCAGCAGCTGTGTGTGCTGCTTGACAAGGAGAATCAATGTGTCTGGAGACAAGGCAAGTATTTTTTTTCTAGTTTATTCTTTCTTTAAGAAATATTGATTAGGGCAAGACCTGAGAGGGGCTATGAACATACCAACAGGCTCCAATAGAGTTTCTGTCCACAAAAGACTAACAATGTCACAGGGGAAATAAGTCAAGACAAATGCACAATAATACCAGGGACATTGGGGCCTGTCTCATTAGAAACACATGAATGAAGTGCTTTGGGACTTCAGAAGCAGTCTAAATCCCATCTGTAGGGTGGGGAATTGAGAAGTTTGCTAGAACAAATGTGGCATTTAAGCTGAAGCTTAAAGAATGAATTGTATTTGTGCAGTAGGAAATAGGGAGCCTAGGTATTTTTAGTAGGACCCAAGATTAAGAGACAGGAAAATACAGGCCTAGTTTGAGGCAGAGCTAGTAGTTGTGTGTGTGTGTGTGTGTGTGTGTGTGTGTGTATCAATATAATATTCTATCTCTAGGGTCATTTCAGCTTAGACTTATTAATTGCAAAATTACTGGGAAGACTGGAGGGGGCTGGGATAGGGAATTGGATCCCCACACACTGGGGCTGGAGAGGGATTCTTGGGAATAGGTCCAGTTATGGATGCAGAAAAGTACAGTAAGGCAGGAAGAATGAGGAATCTGATGAATATAATCCGAGATAACAATCATTACTCCATATAGGCATATAGGTGGCACCATGAAATCCAACTCTAAATAATACAGTATCAAGATAAGTGGGCAGGTTCCACCTATAAGGAAATCCCAGGGTAGATGATATTAAGAAATTCAGTCCTAAAGGGCAAACAGTGGACATCAGGGAAACCTGTCCAAAGGCAGCATGACTGAGAAGCCATCAGCTGGAGTCCATAATCAGATCTTTAGTCTCTGGAGGGAGTGGAACGTGGTCCTTGGCAACATAACAGGACAAAGATATATTCAGGAAAAACAAGGACTTGGCTACCAGAACAGGAGTGAAAAATAAAGACAAGTTCTCAGGTATAAGACAAAACAAAACAAAACAAGACAAAAAACAAGTTGTCAGAACTAGATCCCAAAGAAGAGCCCAGACTAGTGAAGGGATGATTTGTTTTAAAAACACTAAGCTGGGCCGGGCGCGGTGGCTGACGCCTGTAATCCCAGCACTTTGGGAGGCCAAGGCGGGTGGATCACGAGGTCAAGAGATTGAGACCATCCTGGTCAACATGATGAAACCCCGTCTCTACTAAAAATACAAAAAATTAGCTGGGCATGGTGGCGCGTGCCTGTAATCCCAGCTACTCAGGAGGCTGAGGCAGGAGAATTGCCTGAACCCAGGAGGCGGAGGTTGCGGTGAGCCGAGATCGCGCCATTGCACTCCAGCCTAGGTAACAAGAGCGAAACTCCGTCTCAAAAAAAAAAAAAAAACACTAAGCTATGGGTCCTTAAATTACATATTCTTTAGTTCAGAACTGAACTCTAAAGACTAGAGAGGTACTAAGCCTTCAAGAAGTCACCAGGTGACCTCAGTAGTGAGGAGAAGCAGGATGAACACATAGGAGGATGAGAAGAATGATGATGGAGTGAGAGATTATATCAGATTAGACTCTGCTGAGAGTTTACTCCACAGGTTGACTTGATTTAGTAGGCTTTGAGTGCCCACTGTAGGTTCCAATCAGAGAATTGGTATGGTCAGAACTATTCTTTGAAGGACAAATTTGAAAATTATCATGATCACAAATTCATCAGGAGGAATAGTGTAAACATAATCCAATTCTCATAGCAGCAAACTAGGTTCCAAAACATAGCATCTACATTGGCCGAAATAACGGAGGTATGGTGTTTCTGCTACCCAAGCCTCATCTGGAGTGTTCACCTAATTTTTGGCCCAGCATTTTAAATGGATCATTGATAAACTGTTGTACATCCAGTGGCAAAAGAACAGTTCTCAAAATTATACCAAATGAAAAACAATTGAGGGAGATGTTGACTTCAGTTCTTATTGGGGGTGTGAGAGGTTATGACATCTGTCTTTAAATAGTCAAAGTATCTTCATAAGAGGGATTAGATTTACTCTTTGCTACCATGTTCAAAGTGTTTTGTTGTCAATCCAACAATGTTAAGAGAGTGACAGTTGTACAATTACTTCTCCTTCAGGAGGTTGGCTTAAATGTCTAGTAAAGGTCTTTGTTGGTTTCTAAAATTATCTTGCCATGTCTCATTAGATGGCAGTGCAGAAACATAATTTGATTTAGTTTTGTATTTATTCTTTGTGTGTCTATGTATGTGTGTGCAGAAATCATTACTTTCATAGACTGCCTCATAAAAATAACTGAACATTTGGGGAGCACGGCTGCACTTCTAAAGAAAGAAGAAAAGGAGATGTGTAATTTATGCGGCATGCATGATGAATGTACTCCACAGCAGACAATGTCCTCCATTCAAGATACGAAAGCAGCCTACATTGCTGCAAGAGGGCAACTAAATGCCATAGAAACAGCTACTGTTTCTCCCACAAATGGAGAGGAAAGTCATTACACAAACCAGGTCCAGTTAAAAGAAAATAAAACACACATGAGTTCAGCATTAGGGGAAAAAGAAAACAATACGTCATTGAATGGACGTGTAATGGGGCAAGAAGAGTCACAGAACAAAATGTTCCCAGATAATGCAGAAAATGAAGATGAAAAACAAATAGAACACATAACTGTTGAGGACACAAATGGCAACAGGGAAGAGATTCATGGCATAATCCAGACAACAGAGAGAGAAATTCAAGAGACCTCAGAAAGCCAAAGAGAAGAGATGACCACATCCTCAATAATATGTGATATCTCCAAGAAATATATAAATAGTACTCTTCCCAATGATTCAGAGAATATAAAGCACAAGCATAACATAATGGAAAAGGAGTAAGTAAATGCAATGTGAGAAGTGCTTAAGTATGCCTACTTATATGTGTGTTTCTATAGTTAGTACATGTCTTAGTTCATTCAGGCTCTTATAACAAAACATCATAAAGTGGATAGCTTTTAAGCAGCAGATATTTATCTCTCACAGTTCTGGAGGCTTGGAAATCCAAGATCAAGGTGCTGACAGATTTGGTGTCTGAAGAGGGCTTTCTGGTTCATAGAAGATGCCTTCTTGCTGTGTTCTCACTTTGTGGAGAACGCGAATGAGGGCCTTTGGGCCTATTTTATAAAGGCATTAATCTCATTCATGAGGGCTCCATCCTCATGACCTAATCACGTCCCAAAAGGTCTCACCTCCTAAGACCATCACCTTGGGGGCCAGGGTTTCAACGTTGAATTTTGGGAGACACAAACATTTAGACTATAGCAATATGCATAGTATTTATACATGAATAAAATTTCCATTTCATACCTCCTAAAGATATTGTAAATCAGTAATTCAGCTTAAATCACTCCTGTAAAAATTGATGTGGCCACTATTATTAATATTGTTTATTTCTTACAGCTTTAAGAAACAAACACATTTCATTTTTTTTTTTTTAAAGAGGAAGAAATTGAGTAGCTAGGAAAGTAGTTAAAATGAACAATTGTCCAGATCACGAACAATTTGCAAATTGCTACCATTTCAATTATAATAAGAAAGACTAGAAGACTACAGAGTGTTAAAAATTTGGAGAAAATTTTTTAGCCTCAGATTTACTTTATTAATATTCTTAAGAAAATCATTATGAGTTTTAAACTTGTGTCTGTAGAACTCTAGGGAGTTCCTGGATGAGCTTTGGGAGGTTCTTAAAATTGAACATGTGTGTTCAGACCGATTCAGTTTCCTCGGATATGGTCATCAGATTCTCTAAGAGAGACTGTGACTTCAAAAAAGTGAGAAAGACCAATCTATTTTATAAATCTTCTCTCCTGTGCAAAGAGATAATAAGGCCCTATTTGTCCATATAAAATAAGATATTCATAGACCATATTTTCCCAGACAAACATAACACCCAAATTGTTTTGGGAATCAGACAAACTTAAATTTCATCTTCTGTTTTATTATACACTACTAATTCCTTGACCCTAGGCAACTTGCTTCATTTCTTAGCATCATTTTCTTGTGTGTAGAAATAATATATACATCCTGGGATCATTTGGTAAGGTCAAATGAGAAAATCATTTAAAGGATCTAGCACTAGGCCACGTTTTTAGATATTCACACCCAGGTAAATGCTAGTCTATTAATTTATTTTAGCCCCAACACCCCCCACTTTCTTCACCTGCCACTCACTACTATCCTTCAGTTCCCCCACCTCTGCAGTGATGTGCTGACGCTCTTTCCGGTTTATGATACCATTTTGAGGACTATGATCTTAGGCAAGTCATTTTGCTCATCTTGACCTTAGTTATCTCACCTATAAAATGAAGAGGTGGTTCTAATTTAGCTGTAAGGTTTCTACAGGTCAGAGTCTGATGAATTCTATGGATGAGGATATTCAGTGCATGATAGACCTACAGGATTTGTAAGAATTACCGCTCCAAAAAAACAACTGCTAAAGTAGTCAGTATGCGGTTACCTAGTCTCACTTCAGAAAAGCATTGAGGCTTCACATTCGCACATTCAGAAATGACTCAAAGCATCTGTTAATGAGTCATTGCCTGAACCACTCCCTCTAACACCTCCTTTAGGTGTTTCCTGGTTAGTGATTTCCTCTTTGCAGCACCCAAACCAATTGTGCTTGGTTTGTGTATTTGAGAAGTTGAGTACTCATTGCAATCCCTCAGCCTAGGAAGCCATCAGGCCACATAAAGGATGTGTGTGATAAATAAAACCTCACTCAGAATCTGTTGTCAATTCCCCCAGATAGGTTTCTGAAAGAAATCTATCTCTTCTTAGCTGTCCTGGTGCATACACAAAGGGAAAACAAGGCTAGAATAAACCAGTGTGATTACAGTCATCTGTTACTTAATGATGGGGATATGTTCACAGCAATGTGTGGTTGAGTGATCTTGCCATTGTGCAAATAATGCAGAGTGTGCATACACAAATCTTGATGGTATAGCCTACTGCACACCTAGTCTATATGGTGGAGCATACTGCTCCTAGATCACAGACCTGTACAGTATGTTACTATACTGAATACTACAGGCAACTATAACACAATGGTAAGTATTTGTGTATTTCACCATATCTAAACATAGAAAAAGTACAGCAAAAATACAGTATTATAATTTTGTTGGACCACTATTACATGTGCAGTCCATTGTTTACTGATATGTTTTTATGTTCTACATGTCTGTATTTTATTTTTTAAATTTTTAATTTAAAAAATTCTTAGTTTTTAAAATTTCAATAGGTTTTTGGGGAACAGGTGGTATTTGGTTACACTAATAAGTTCTTTAGTGGTGATTTCTGAGATTTTGGTGTCTCCATCACCTGAGCAGTGTACATTGTACCCAGTGTGTAGTCTTTTATCCCTTACCTCCCTCCCACCCTTTCTCCAGAGTCCCCAAAGTCTACTGTATCATTTTTATGCCTTTGCATCCTCATAGCTCAGCTCCCACTTATAAGTGAAAACATATGATGTTTGTTTTCCCAATCCTGAGTAACTTCATTTACAGTAATGATCTCCAATTCCATCCAGCTTGCTGTGAATGCCATCATTTCATTCCTCTTTATGGCTGAATATATACATATATATGCACCATGGAATGCTATTGTTTTTTATATATATATGTTATATATATATCTACACACACACAACAATTTATTAACTTGATTGATGGGCATTTGGGCTTGTTCCATTGTGAATTGTGCTGCTATATACATGAGTATCCATGTATCTTTTTCATATAATGACTTATTTCCCTCTGAGTAGATACCCAGTAGAGGAATTGCTGGATCAAATGGTACTTCTCCTTTTAGTTCTTTAAGGAATCTCCACACTTTTTTCCATAATGGTTGTACTAGTTTACATTCCAAACAGCAGTGTAAAAGTGTTCCCTTTTCACCACATCCACATTGACATGCATTTTTTAAAAAATTTTTTGATTATGGCCATTCTTGCAGGAGTAAGGTGGAATTGCATGGTGGTTTTGATTTGCATTTCCCTGATAATTAGTGATGTTGAGTATTTTTTCATATGTGTGTTAGCAATTTGTATATCTCCTTTTGAAAATTGTTTATACTGTTCTTAGTTCACTTTTTGATGGGATTGTTTGTTTTTTTCTTGTGGATTTGTTTGAGTTCCTTGTAGATTCTGGTTGTTAGTCTTTTGTCAGATATGTAGATTGAGAAGATTTTCTCCAACTCTGGGGGTTATCTGTTTACTCTACTGGTTGTGTCTTTTGCTGTATAGAAGGTTTCTAGCTTAGTTAAGTCCAATCTAATTTTGTTTTTGTTGCATATGCTTTTGGGTTCTTTGTCATGAAGTCTTTGCTTAAGCCAAGGTCTAGAAAGGGTTTTCTGATGTTATCCTCTAGAATTTTTTTTATGGTTTCAGGTCTGATTTAAGTCCTTGATACATCTTGAGTTGATTTTTGTATAAGGTGAGAGATGAGGATTCAGTTTTATTCTTCTACATGTGGCTTGTCAATTACTTCAGCATCATTTGTTGAATAGGGTGTCCTTTCCCCACTTTAGGGTTTGTTTACTTTGTTGAAGATCAGTTGACTGTAAGAATTTGGCTTTATTTCTGGATTCTCTATTCTTTTCCATTGGTCTATATAGTATTTGTATATCAGTGCCATGCTGTTTTGGTAACTACCGCATAACTGTATTTTAGTGTCTAGCCTAGACCTATTTGACTACGGCTAGAGAAAATGGAAGCATTTAAAAGTCTCCTTGCCTTCCTTCATCTGTCAGTTGGGAAACATACCTCCTGGAAGAAAAGTGTATTAAGGTGATTTCCAAGGCACAGAGGAGAGTCATTCCTAAAGTTATGCAATGCTAGGTCACTGTATCCTCTATTAAACAATGTTTCTCATTTTCTGAATTACTTTTAACACCATCACCAAATAATACTCAAGCAGAACAATGTGCTGGGTCATTTTCTATTCCTTCTAACTATGATTGAAAAACGTCTAAAATCTCATTATTCTAGAGTTGAACATTAATGCTATGTTGTATATAGATCCTCTTATTTCTCTTTAACATTGCCTGTATTTCAATCATTTCACTAGTATACATGAGAAGTAATAAAAAAAGGAGGAACTCAGGGAGGGGAGCATCACACACTGGGGTCTATTGGTGGGGGGCTAGGGGAGGGACAGTGAGGGGTGGGGAGGGTAGGGAGGGATAACATGGGGAGAAATGCCAGATATAGGTGATGAGGGGATGGAGGTGGCAAACCACCTTGCCCTGTAAGTACCTATGCAACAACCATGCATGATCTGCACATCTGCACATGTACCCCAGAACCTAAAGTACAAAAAAAAAGGGAGGAACTCAAGTTGGTAATTTTAATGTAGAAATCCAGCATTTATTGAGCACACATCCTAGTTCAACACATTATAAGTCTAAATGTGTTTTATCTCATTCAGTCTTCACACTATTGGGAATTAGATATTAGTTTCAATTTGCAATGAATAAAGTAATCAGCACTTTTGAATGATTTGAGGAATTAAGATACTATATTTAAGAATCTGGACTTTCATATTAAAGATAGATGGAGCCAATTATCTGTTCACTTACCATCTGTGGGATCTTTAAAAAAGTTAAATTTTCTAAGCCTCCATTTTTTTATCTGTAAAATAGTTATGTTAGTAGCACATGACTGATACAATAGTTGCAAGAATAATGCATAGCCTAAAAACTACTTAACAGAAAGGTTCAAAATATTAGCTATTTTAATAATAATTATTAATGTGTAAGGTCAAGTAAATAGTGATTGATCTCAAATTTGAATTCAAATCTATGACTCTAAAATCCTTGGCAAAATTGATGGTTAGAAAAAGAGTAGAATGAATGATCAAAATAAGATTTTGGATTGATTTTTTGGAGATTGTAAATAATCTTTTCCTAATTACTGTGATTAATGATAAATTCACAGTTCTTTTGTACCTTCCTCAGCTTTTCTAAAAGTATATAATCATCATCAGCATTTGATCTAGTTTGTTTAGACAATTCCAATACTTCATATATGTTTACTCCTTCTCCTCACAATTGAGGAAACTATTCAGGTGTTAGCAGTTGTTTTGCCAAAAAACTTTAGCTATCTTCAGCTTCTTATTGTGGAATGAATCAATTGCTTAAATAACAATAGTAACAAAAGTAATTATAGCTAACATATATAACACCTATAGTGTACCAGACATAGCTCTAATTACTTAACATGTAATGATTCATTTAATTCCTACTCCCATGAGATAGGTATTATGTTATCACCATTTTACCATTGAGGAAACTGAGACACAGAGAGGCTGAGTATCTTGCCCAGGGTCACAGAGTTGATCAGTAGGAGAACAGGAATTCACACTAAGACAGTGTAGATTTAGTCTGTGCATTTCTGCATTTAGCTGTAGAGTACATAAATCAAATTGGAAAAATGACATTCTTTTTCCCCCTCCAGGTATCTTGATGTGCTGAGTGATGACGCTGACCCCCAAGTGTCTTGTTATATTACAGCACCATCATACGTTCTACAACAACTAGAATGCCGGATAATAAATAACATGAGTTCTTTAATAGTGGGTGATAATGAAGAGTTAGTTAGCAATGTCATAACTGTTGAATACTCAGATGAGGAAAAGAGAATTCCATTTCCAATAGGCATTGCAATTCCATTCACTGCACGGTACAGAGGAAATTACAGAGATATCATGGTGAAGGTATGTGACTTAAACCTTCAATCAAGTTACTTAAACCCAAATTCACTGGAAGGAATAAAGGGAGGTTATAAGGTTAGTGAATTCTTGGCTGTATCTACATTTGCTGTTTGGCTCGTCTTCTAAATATTACTCAGACTAATAGATTGTAGTGTAGATATAATTGCTCCACTAGTAATAAATGGAAGGATGTATTGATCTGTGCCAGGGCATTCACAATTTATTGCCATCCATAAAGATCAAAGGACAGAAATGATTAGCCAAAGTTAGGAATGGAGAGCTTGGGTCTAGCAGCTATCAAATGTTATTTTTTTCACCTGGGAAACAAAACCAACACCATGGCTTAATTACTTTTGTGCTTTAGACTAACTTCAGACCAACGTTTCTAATATGATGGACCCTTGTCTAAATTTAAGAATGTTGGAATCCCCAGATGATAATAGTTTTATTTTTTATCATCCACAGGTTGAGAAAACATAAAAAATTTAAAAATTTGTGTATTTGTGTGAATGTCTTGAGATTGTTAGTAAGTCTGTAAATGAAATTTGGTCTATACATGGAAGAAAATATATGTGGTAGTTAAGAAGTGTGCTGTAGGAGAATGTTGGTCAGGTTTGAAATATGGTTCTACACTTTCATGCTGTGTGAACTTGGGAAAATTATGCAACCTTGCTGTGACTCAATTACTTCATCTCAAAAATGAACATGATAATAGTATCTACCTGGTATGGTTGTAAGTATTAAATAGATAATACACTTATGAAGATAGAAGGAAGCCTATAAACACAGGTTTGTTGTTAATAAATTATCATTTTCATGTCAGATTTTAATTGTAACAACTCGGAGGCTCTGTATGATCACAAATTCATATGCTGTGAAGAGATAATATAACAACCATTAAATTTAGTATGGAGTTCATGGAGACTAATATTTAAAGTTTTTCTTTGGGCCACTGAACTTCTTTTTAAGCAATTAAAATATTTATCTTTTTCAGCTTTATGAAAGTTGTCATTTGATAGGGAGGGCAGATAATAAATGTAAGAAAAATCCATATATACATAGAATTATTTATTACATATTTATTTTCTGATTTTGATTTTTTCTGGGTTTCAAGCAAGGTTATATATAGTTGAATATGAAAGCTAAGCCTATTCCATTGACTTATTCCAATTCTTGCAACTAATACATTTTATATTTAGTCTCAGAAGTTTATAGGTATGATAGTCTAGTCAGCATTGCCCTTGATTGGGGCTCTTACATTTTGGCCAGTTTGTGTAACTATCATAATAAAAGCAAAAACTATGTATAGCCCACTTGTCACAAAATGAGTTTGGGGGATGTTTAGTAAGTGGATAATTGAAGCAAAAAGAGAGAGAGAGAGGAATAGAGAGAGAGGGAATCATTGTCCATCATAACAAATATAGGCATAAACTTTTCTCTTTATGGTAAGAAAAAAATTTTACATTCTGGATTACTTTCAAAGTTTTATGTGGATTGTATGACATTTTAAAATTCTAATTATTTAAAAATGCTTTTGGGTTTTCAGTATCTATCAAATGTGATCTAAGTGCACAGCAACCACTGTTGGTTTCTAGAAGATCTTTCTTTTTCACCTCTCACAATTTTCCCTCTGGCCAGTTAACAATATTCATCATGCCCTGAATTTTCCCAGAGACAGATTCATTCAGCGATATTGTGAAATCTCTGCCTTAGTCAGCTTTCAAATGGTAGACTATTTTCCACTGTGATTGTCCCAAAATGTTTTTTTGTGTGTGAGCATGATTATCCATTCATGCTGGGGCAGAGCCTGGCTGTTGTTTGGGGAAGTATGAATAGACCAAATCACTTCTAAGTCTGCCTCCTCATTTTAAGCTTTGGTGATTATAGGAGAAGATCATTTTGTTTTCATTTATGTATGCAGTTCCCTTTTGTGCAATATAAAAGCTTGAGTATGTGTCTGTATATATGCATTACAAATTTGAATGTCACTATATAAAGAAGAAACACAAATGTCTTCGTCATTTGCTCCCACTGCACAGAAGACAGACATAAAGAAAATGACTTTAATTGGGGAACCTAAGATATTGTGAGCTATTAGAAGAAAGAATTTGCTGACAGTACAGGTGTTATAGCATTTGAGCAAATTACCCAAATAATGAAATTCCAGTCTTTAGAATTCCCTAAAACAGTATGGAATGTTTTGGATAAAGGTCAGTATTTAAAATCCATTCTCACTATATGGCTAGAATTCTAGAAATAATAATATTTGTGAAAACACTGAAAATAATTGCCCATTATACACACAATTTTGAAGAAAGATTTAAAGAAATATGTTGATTTCTGTTTTTTATTGTGTAGTCTAAATTCAAGAAACTCTTATCTATTTCTATGTAATCTCATAAAATGACCTTCCATTTTAAGTTAATGGAATCATTTCAAATTGTAGGTGATTATATCAAGAGTGTATAGATTTTTTTGACAATCCACAGAGTCTAAACAGCAAGTATTTTTCAAATCAGTGCTACAGTTTGTTTTAATGTTCCTTATTCTACACAGGGGACCTGTGCTGCAGTTAAAGTTTACAAATTGGGTATCTTTTCCGTTGTGTCTTGTTTAAAGAAAGAGTCGTTCACAGTAACAAAGAAAGGTCTCACACTTAAGTCAAGCATGGATTCTCGAATATCCTTAAATTACCCTCCAGGAGTTTTTACCTCTCCAGTACTCGTGCAGTTAAAGGTAAACATATTAAACATTGGTGAGTTCTCGCTCATAGATTTTGTGGGTCACCAAGCATGGTTCTAAAGAACAAAGAAGGTACCAATATTTAATATAATAATACATGGATTATTTTCTTGTAGTTGTAATGGCCTAATATATAGTGATATCAGTGATAATGTAATGATGTTGAGCATGTTAAATCTCATTTTAAAAAATCTTCTTTTTATTAGGAAGTTTTCTCCAGTTAGTCTTTTGTGTTGTTTTGTTTACTATTGGGAAAATTTATGTTGCACAGCTATGAAAGAATTGATTACAGACTTTGGAAAATTCATATATAACTCAAAGATTTTGATCAGAGAAGATGGCAAAAAAGTGGATAATCAATTAAAGTTTTATTATTATAAATATTTGGTTATATTTAATTATGAACAGTCCATTTTTGGGAATAAGGATTTAATATATGCAAACACTATTTGCAAATGGCATGTCAATGTATATTTTATAAGACTTATTTCCTCAAATAATATTCCCTGTCCATCTAGCCTCTTTCCCCTCCCACAGTCTCCTCTCTGATTCCCCCAGTTGTTAATATAAGTGGTAACTAAAGAAGAATGATTAGGAAGAGAACATATAATAAATACCTTATTTATAGATATTTTCCATGAACTTTGAAATTTTGGAATCATCTTAGCTATTTTTTATTTTTAACCATTCTTATGTGAAAGGAAACAAGTAAATATAGTCATGTTTTTCTAGTTTCTAAAGATCACTTGATCTAACAAAAGTTCTAATTAGAAATTATTATAAAACATCTATTTTGTTTTCTAGGTCATTTTGTTGCCTGCAATTAAGTGTGTTTCTTAGCTATTTATAACATTAGACAGGGAACACAGATTTCAGAAAGACTTTGTAAAAAGGGCCCAAATACTGTGTTCTTTTATACATTATAAATATTTTATAAAACGCAGTGTTGATTACAGCTAACAATGTATAGAGAAATGTATAAAACTGTGCTCTGTAGAATTTTTTAAAAACTGGTTTAGAAATGTACCAATAGTTTGCCTCTTTTCTATTACAATATAAGAAAAATATATATTTTTTGTTTAGATCCAACCAGTTGACCCAGCTCTGGTGGCACATTTAAAAGCACAGCAAGACACTTTCTACTCAGTACTATCCACAAGCCCTCTGGTTCACATTCAGCACCCATCAACTTATGCTTTTCAGAAGCCAGTCACTGTATTTTTACCTTGTTCTCCATATCTTGGTAAAAACAATCTTGGGTCTGAGACAGATCATAAAAGAACAGCGAGTACCACAACAAGTAGGATTACACCTTCACATTTCAACTGGTGAGTAAGTTTCTAATATTGTGAACTGGCTTCGTGTCAAACAAAGAAGCTTAGATAATTAAAACTTTCAGTCAAATGTTTTGTATTTAAACTATGTATTAAAATATTATGAAATATCTTTAAACTAGAAATAAAATATTGTGGGTCCACAAAAGGTAATAATTATAGCTGTTATGGACCCAAAAATTCCGACAAGCATAAATATAAAGATGGAGACTATAAGAACACTAGCAGAAATGCATGCTGGGCATGGCACATTTTCAAACCTTCAATCTATTCTAAGCACTGGCAATTCTGTCAGCACAGGTAGGAGAAAGGCATACCTTAGTCCAGAGGAATTATTCTCAGTAAAAATGGCTAGATGCTGACAATTGAATCAGTTATTATGCAAAGGGATATTGCCTCTAGATTCAAGAAAGAAATTTGAATAGCTATCAAACTAAAAATGGTAGATGAGCGTTCATTCAGGGGTAAGAAAAAAAGCAAAGTGCTACACAGCGTTTTAGGAAAAACATATCAATATCAAGATTTCTAAAGAATATCAAAAACAACAATAAAAAGCAAACGTGTAGAAATACAAAGGAAGAGAGCTTCATTTTGATATTTCACAGTCATTTGAATAATGAGAATTAAAGTTACCAGGTGAATATTAAAGCAACCTATTTTATAAGTTTAGTTGTGGCCAATAAGCATAATTGCCAAGAAACACTAGCAGAAAGTCATCAGAATAGACGAAGAAAGGATGAAAAGACAAAAGGATGTGATATAAATATAATAAGCTGAGATGAAAAGGGACCAAAATATGAAAAGGAGTCATTTCAAAGTGCTGCAACCTAATACTGACAGGTACCATTGGAAAAAAGGCCAAGAAAAGCAACAATGAAAGGTGTCAGTGAATTTGATGTTTTGATGTTGATTAAAGCCTCGAGTTAAACATGCTGATTGGTTATTAGGAAATATTTGTGAAAAACACCCACGACATAGCATGACAAATTGAAATGTATGTTTAAATAAAACATAATTCCATAAGCATCCATTCACCAGAAACAAATTATGTAAAAAAGGAATGAAATCAGTCTGCTGTCAGTCATATTCTTTGCAGCACTAATATCAGGAAAAAAAAATGAACCAAAAACTTCAAAGTTCTCAAGTTCTCAAAGAGCAAGATTGAGAAATTAGGATTTTCATCCTACAAACACGTCATTTTGTTTTTGTTTTGTTTTTAAATAGAAGGGCTCACAGAATGGACTGCTCACATGTTTTTAACAAAATAAGTAGATAAAATTAATAGGCTGACTTAATAAGATTCAAGATATTGAGAACAAGCAAGTATTATTCTTATTTTAAAAAATTGATATTAAGCGTAAATAATATAAAAGCAAAAAAAAATTCAGAAGTAAAACTTATATGACAGAGAGAGAAAAGAAAGAAAATAAACAAAACCCTAGCAGGGTAATATGTGTCTACTTTTAAGAGCAAGTTTAAGCAAGATAATATAAATAAAATAAACAGGACAATAAATAGAAATGAGTTAAACATAATTTATACTATTGTTCATATTTCTTAATCTTCCTTTGATATTTTTAAATATTTTATATGATGTGCTTGGGAGATTTCCTTAGATTTATTATACACATTATTAATTCTTTATCATTTGTTTAAATTGCTCATTTTATTCACTGTAATTAAGATTTGTAAAAGGTTAGTGCTTTTTCCAATCTGCTTCGTTGTTTATACTATGCTTTATATAGCTGATCCTTGAACAATGAAGGGGGATTAGGAATGCCAATCGCCAAGCAGCTGAAAATGTGTGTATAACTTTTGACTCTTCAGAAACTGAACTACTTAAAGCCTACTGTTGACCAGGAGAAAAGTCTTATCAATAATACAGTCTATTAACACATATTTTGTAAGGTATATGTACTATATACTGCTTCTTATAATAAAATACACTAGAGAAAAGCAAGTGTTATTAAGAAAATCATAAGAAAGAGAAAATATGCTTACGATTCATTAAGTGGAAGTGGATCATCATAAAGGTTTTCATCCTTGTCATCTTCATGTTGAGTAGGCTGAGGAGAAGAAAGAGAGGTTGGTCTTGCTGTCTCAGGAGTGGCAGAAGAGCAAGAAAATCTGCATACAAGTAGACCCACAGAATTCAAACCTGTGTTGTTCAGGGGTCAACTGTATTTTTTCCTTTATTCCTTTAATTTTTAAGTATATTTATTTTACGGTCATTTTTAGATTGCTCTATCATCTATCTATGAACATGATAACACTATATCATCTATCTAGGAGCATAGAGTAATCTTGCAGACTTTCATACTAATTCTGTTCAATGGCTCTTACCCTTAGACATTCATTTCCAAGTATTGATTTTAATTTTGATCAGATGTAAATATCAGCTCTTCTCCCCCAAGCAGAAGCAGTTAATTTTTTGTGTGTGCTTCTTGACTACTTTCATGAGTCAACAAGCCAAAGGGTTTTGGTTATTGCTACCAATAACCAAATAGCCAGAGAGGATTATGCCCTTCTGAGATCCCAGCTTCGTGATAAAGCTGAGATCCTGGCTTGCTGTTCAGGCTCCCTTACTGCACAGCTGGAAGCTGTATCTGATGCCCAGGAATACATTTTAAACAGTACCTCCAACCCCTGGCACATGCGCATGATTGGGGTTGCGAAGAAGAGGCTGATGGGGAAAGAAGCACCCACAGAATTAATTCCTCGAGTTTCCTAGGGAAGAAAGAGAATTCTTGCTTTTTAGATTCTTGAGTCCAAATCTAGGGAGGATTTCTTTTTCAGCTTTTGAGTTCACATAATTGTGGCTATGCTTGTGTGTGTGTGTGTGTGTGTGTGTGTGTGTGTGTGTGTGTGTTTATGTGATATTTTGTGCAGAATTCCTGTGGAGGTGGAAAATGGCTATTTGTCATCAAATTGGCCAAGTTGCTAGAAATTGCCACTCTTTTTGCCTTTGTATATAATCTCTTTCCTAGGAAATCTTTCTTCTGCCATATTTAGCTGATAAACTCTTGTCCATTCTGTAAGTTTCAGTTCAATTCTTTCTTTTTCTGTCAGATATCCTAAACTATCTAGGAGGAATCAAGTGCTCATTTTGTGCCAACCCCATCCTTTGTATACATCCTACATTCTACTGTAGTAATAATATATATTCTCTTTTACATACCATCACTTGACACAATTGAAACATAGTAGGTACTAAAAACATTAGGTAAATTAAATTAATGAGTACACTCATGAAAAGGTAGATTGTATTGCAAATTCATCTGCACTTTTTGACAATGTTAAATTGATAAATTACAATGTGCTATGTTGTTATTAATCTCAGACATAGTAGGTACATTTTTTTCCATCTAGTGGAGCATAAAACAAGAAAATGTGAGTTTATCTCAACTGTTTATTTCACATTCTTTCATCAAAGAATGAAAGGCAGTTAGACATTTTCTATGAAAACAGAAACACCAAAAGCAATCCATACCCCATGTAATGAAAACGATAAAAGCTATTTGAGACCAAAACATAGTCTGAATATTAAGAATAAAAGGTCTGTATTGTGTTATATGCCTTTATGTCTGAGTGATTTTTAGGGAAAATATAGAGTCATTTAATGATGAGCCAGAAAAGATTTCTCATAGCAATAAAGGGGGAAAATACTTGATTAAATAGGAGCTTATTCCATACTATACAATCAATATTTTAGAGAATTAGACAGGAAAATGGTTTTTCCCTATGAAAAATGAGTTTTCCTGCATAATGCAATTGTTTTTAAGATTCACTTGTTCAAATGCAATATGCGATTTACACCCAAGAATATTTATAAAATATACGTAAGTCATACCACATAATGAAATGAACAACTGGTAAAGCTACTATCAAACAATAAATTGATCATTATGGGTAAAATTATCAATCTTCTTGTTTGCCCCACCTCATTCTATCCCCTTTGTCCTCACTACAGTAACTCATCCCCACCGAATTTAACCACTGTTCTGAAATCTTCAATCATTCCTTTGCTTTTATTTATTTCTTTGTTTGATCACTTATACTTATTTATCCTAACACATTTTCTTCTCTTGCAGCACTCTGTAGGTTAAAGTTGAGTCACTATAGTTTGTTGTGGGAGACAGCATAGTTCACCGGGGGTCATCTTTGGAGACCATCTACCACATTTGCTACTAGTTGCTAGGGTGAAAATGATTTTTTCCCATTTCTTTGGAGATACTATGTCACTCTTTATTGCTGTTCTGAATACTGCAGTGGATGTAATTTTCATAACTTTATGGATGATCTGCTTTATTTTGTCTGCTGCTTTCAAGATCTTTTCTTTGCACTCGGTGTTTTGCAGTTATCTATGATGTATCTAGATATAAATTTTAAACTTTTTCTGAATACAATATATTATGCTTCCTGAGTAGGTGGATGTATGCCTTTTCACATTTCTGAAAAGTTCTTATGTGTTTTCTAATCAAATACTGGTATTTCTCCATTGTATGTACTCTGTCCTTCTGAGTTTCCAAATAGATGTATATATGATCACCTCTTTTTAAATTCTGTATGGCTTTACTTTCCTTATGTTTTCCATCTCTCTATCTCTATGTGCCATATTCTGTGCAATTTATTCACATTTCCGTTTGAAATGACAAAAATAATGCATACCTTAAAATATACTTTTAATCTGTTATTTGTGTTAATTGTTTTAGATAATTATATTTTTTATTTCTTAAAGCTCTATTTTCCAAGCTACTCAGGAGGCTGAGGTGGGAGCCCAGGGGCTCAAGGCTGTAGTGAGCCAAGATCATGCCACTGCACTCCAGCCTGGGTGACAGAGTAAGACCTTGTCTCAAAAAAAAAAAAAAAGAAAGAAAGAAAGAAAGAAAAAGTTCTACTTGGCTCCTATTTAAATCTCTCGAATTATCTTTATAGTTTATTTCTGCCTGCTTATTTTTTGGATACTATCCTTTATTAAACTTTTCATCTATAGTTGTTTTCATATTAAATCTGCTAATTCTAACATCTGAAGTCTTCGGTAGTGTTTATATCTGTCATCCATGGTATTTACTTCCCAATTTGCTTGAGAACTTTTGTTTGCAAGCATACAAACATGGGGTTTCTTCAGGCATAATGGGGTTGCTTTCCTCAAGGTGGCATTTGTTCCCATCTCTGCTGAGAACCCTCTGCTACTTACCTGGGGCTACATTAGCCTTGTTGAGAGCCTTAGTGAAGGTCTCAAGTTCACCTTTCCGATATGGCTGTGACCCTAAGTATTGACAGCTTCACGTTCTTCTCACTTGATTATTGCTTACGGTTTCATGCTCTTGAATCTACACTACCAGAAAGGTGTTTGCCATCCGAGTAATCCCCTCATTCCAGTCTAGTTGCTCCCTTAGCTGCAATCCTGACTTCACACATTTTATTTGGAGAGGAGTTTGGAAAATTTCAAAGGAACTTGTATCAAAAAATTATTTTAAAAGAATACAAGCCAAAAAATTATGTATCAAAAATCACATTTATCAAGATCTAGTTGTTTTATACTAGAGATTATTCTAAATTTGCTATTTATTCAAAATTTGTTATTTATAATTCTGGATTTTCTGTATTAAATTTTAAAATTTTAGAGAGTCTACCTAAGAAGGAAATGATAATTTTATAGGTAATGAAATAACACATACTACATTTTCCTTTGTAATAATCAATTAGTGTTATATTCTCAATACAGGCAAATCTTATTTAATAGAGTAAAATTGTTTCAGTGAAACATTGAAGTAAAGAGAAAATAAGATTTGTTTCATGTATTAAACTTGGAGATAGTGTACTTAGAAATATTTTCAATTCATATATACTATTTTCCTTAAGAAAATAAAGTTCCCTGTTAATTGGAATGTCAAGCGAGAAATAATTTGGTTTTTAAATAAAAAAGAAACTATCCTTGAAAAATTCCCAATAGTGCCTATTTCTCATTACAGAAACAAAATATTAAGGTGCATTGGAGCAGATTTTTTATCTTTCAAAAAAATCTTTTGAATGTCCTTTGCTTGGCATTTAGGTATTTCACTGGGAAAATGTGATTGTATACTGTTAGGCTTGAGAAAATGCAGCCAGAGGGTATATATATCAGTTTGCCTGCTAGATACCTTATATTTTGAGAATTGTACTACAATTTCTGCAAATTGTCTTTTCTATCCATGCAGATGCAATGAGAGTTTCTATATTCATCACTATCCCTATGTATAATTAAATACTTAACCCGAAAGGGGCTGATCATAATTCCCTGATACTTAATAAAAAGGATAATTTTGGGGGTAGCTCATATTTTAGGATATAAAAGTCAGGAGTTGTCAACAGCCATGATTTCTGCTGCTGGAAAAAGATGGTCATTAATAGTAATAGAAACAAAAAGAAAAGAACAGAGAAGAAAAGTAATTAAAGATTATGCTCGAATTCCAGATAGAGTTTTTATCTGAGAAAAGAACAGAGAAGAAAAGTAATTAAAGATTATGCTCAAATTCCAGATAGAGTTTTTATCTGTGAGTTTTTATCACATTTGTCTGTTTGCCCCATTAACAAACAAGGATTAATATAATTGATTCACTTATAAGTAAGTAAAATGGATTTGGGCTTCAGTTACCTGTATCCCAAAAAGTCTTAGGCAATACATCTACTTATCTGTATGCTCCTTGGTATATGAATCTTATTCTCCCTAGGGATATACAGGCAAATCTACAGAGTAAACAGAGCTTTCTGAGATTAAACAGATTGAAGTCATCACTTTTTTTTTTTTTTTCCTGAGGTGCAACATTATCGAAACATTTCTGTTGGGTTGAAGTAGATACTCTGATGTCAGTTAGCAAGAAAAGATAGCATAATAGAGAAGGAAATTTGAATGGATGACCAAATTTCAGCCTAGGATGACCTAGGCTCATTTTTTTTTTTTTTGTCTAGGAACTGGATAAAATATAAGACAGTTCTAGCACTGTGAAAATTTCTTTGAAAAAATTACTGTGAGGGCATGTTGTTGCCAGGGTGAGTGGGTCCACCATGGTACAGTGTCATTGGGAGCTCAAGCTCAGGGTGGAATAACTGAATCACATATAGCATAACAGTGGAGAGAGATTTCTTGTTGTTCCTTACCTTAGAAACTATTATCAGAATAGTGGCACATGCTGGTAAATACAACAAATGAGGGCCTAGCATCAGATTGTGGAGGAGCTTATGTTTTCAACAGCAGTGAGGCAGCAGCATCAGCAAAGCAAAAGAGAATGGGAAGCACACATGAAGACTGAGGACTACTTAGCTTATGTAGGGTTTTCTTCTCTGTACAATGACTGTAACTGTGACACTCTGAACTGGGCAAAGCTCCAAGGGTAGATGGACCTACAGTCAGAATGTGCAGTTATATTAGGAGACAACACTTCTCTCAGTCGTGTGGTAGGCACTCAGGTCATTTGAATTGATATCCAACAGTGATTACACTGATTACAAATGGTGAAATTCAGGTGCACAATTTGTCATAAAATACGTCAAATATTGACATAACTATGACAATATTTATGATATAATATTAACAGAGATATGACATTTTAAAATATGTCAAATATGTCACCACTTTATGTATCAAATAATAATCCACATAGAAATAAAGACTACCATAAATTCACCAATGTATTATAGTATTGACTTCAAACAATGTGGCTATGTAGACTTTCTTCTTCCATTTACTTTTCCACTTTAAAATAATTTTATAATCAACATGAATAACTTAAAATGGGAAAACATTTAAAGCTTTTTAAATATAGCATAGCATTTAAAATTAATACTTTAATAAATAGGGTTTTCTCAGAAAAAGTTAACCTCAAAACTTTAGTGACACTCACGTTTAAATATCTATGCATGATGAATATCACAAAGAAAATATCCTCAAAGTAAAATATACTATAAAATGAGAATTTTGATGATTTCAATGCTTGTCAAATTCTGTGTCGTATTATTTTTTGCCACAGATAAAGTAACATGACATTTTAATCAGTAGCCTCAGAGAGATTAGTACTGTCTGGGTGAGTCCCAAGCAAAATGTGATCATTTTAAAACAAACACATTTAAAAAATAAACGTTTACTATTTTTGGAACTATCACTATGTCAGCATGCTGTCTTTTATGGAATCTGATCAAGTACTATTCACTGTCAGAAAATACTAGTTGTCAAACTTTGCTAAGAGCATTTATTATGGAAATAGTTTAGTTGCAGAGCTGTTAACAGCTGTCAGACACAAGTATATCATCAGATTATTTAACTTGAATGTGGACTATGCCTATTAAAGTTTAAGTTTAATCTTTATATCATTAAGGACTCTTTTGATATAAGTGACAGAAAAGCAAATCCAAAGTGTTTAAGCAAAAAATAATTTTGATATATGTAAATTAAAAATCTGAGGATGTATCTATCTATATATTTTTTCTTAAACCAGGAAGAACCTTGTCTCTCTTCTTCATATCTATCTGCTTTCCTCTGTGCCAATTTCATTCTCTGACATCCTTGCTCCTCATTCTGGCAACATAGCTACATCTTTCTAACTCCAAGTTCAGTGGGAAAGAGGAAGCTTTTTCCCTATGAATATGCATAAAAGCCCAGGGCCTGATTCTCACTCCAAATCTGTCACAAACCCATCACTGAGTGGATCACTGAAATCAGAAGACAGATATAGTGCAGATTCGCCTAGGTTTTGGCATGATAGCAAAACTCTCAAATCCCAAGGGCTTAAACAACAATCTTTTCATCTGTCCTGACCCTCAAAGGTAGGCTGCTTCTTGGTCGTTCTTACGCCAGGACTGATAGAGCAGCCACTACTTGGTTGCTATCACAGGGCCAGAAGAAAGACCTTTGGATAGACCCATATTAGCAATTAAATGCTTGGCCTCAAAGTGACACATATTTTTTTTTCATTCACATTCATTTACTGGAACTAGTCACTTGGCCCCACTCAACCACAGGGGCCAGAAAGTGTAATCCTATCATGTATTCATATCAGGGCGAAATTGGATATTCTGGTGAACAGCATTAATGAATGACAAATGCATTATCTGGCTTAGGTTATATGACCACTGGTCCTGGGAGTAGGGACAGTTCCACCACCCTTGGGAACCTGTCAGTCTCCACAGAAAATTTAGGTTTCTGACAGAAAAAAAGTGAATGTTTGCTATCAGAAAAAAAATGCATTTAAGTCATTTCTAGTAAATGATCAACATTCTGGATTCAGTAAAAGTGTAACTTCCTGTGTGAATAAATTATTAACTTCCCAGTGTTACAGAATTTACCGTATCTGTAGTTACAACCCAACAGCCTAAAACTGAATGTTGTTTTGTCCCCTAAGCTCCTAAGCTTAATCTAGCTGATCCCCTGAAGTAACCAATACAGAGTAAGACGTTTTCAGGTAGCATAATTAGACTAGGTATGTTTTCCCCCAAGATGTTCAGTTATTAGGGACTGTTCTTGCTTTAGTTGTAAGGAACAAACGTTCACTTAAACAAATTCAAGAAAAGAGTTTATTGTGAGGCTACAATAGTTAACCTCGGCTTTCTCCATCTCTAGGACTCTGTGGACTCTCTCCTCTTGACTTTTCTCCTTTTCTCTGTTAACATCTATCTTTCCATCCTGAATAATCTTTCTTCTTAATTTTCATTGACCAAGGTACTACAGAAATGGGATTATGACAAGTTCCAGTCTCTGGGCCATTTAGTCAAATTCCAAAGAAAGATAATCAAATTAACTGGCTGTTGGAAATTGGTATACTGTTAGTCACATGAGCTATGATTGGGAAAAAATATCACATGACACATAAAGCCAATTTTTTCAGGACCTTTGGGTAGGGCAGGCTACACAAGAAGGAAATTTGTTCAAGTAAGCAAATTGGCTTTGCCTGCAATTGGAAGTAGGGTTAGAATATGAATACTACTTGTGCTCACCACAAGTGCTTTACAAATATTAACTCATTTAATCCTATGATGTTGGTACTTGTATTAGTCCATTTTCACACTACTGATAAAGGCATACCCAAGACTGGATAATTTGTAAAGAAAAAGAGGTTTAATGGACTCACAGTTCCACTTGGCTGGGGAGGCCTCAAAATCATGGTGGAAGGTGAAAGGCACATCTTACATGGCAACAGGCAAGAGAGAATGAGAGCCAAGAGAAATGGGAGACGCTTTATAAAACCATCAGATCTCACGAGACGTATCTAATACCATACCATGAGAACAGTATGAGGGGAAACTGCCTCCTTGATTCAATTACCTCCTACCAGGTCCCTCCCACATGGGAATTATGGAAGCTACAATTCAAAATGAGATTTGGATGGGGATACAGCCAAACCATATCTGTACTATTATTATTTTCATATGATAGGTAAGAAAACGGATACAGAGAAATCAGATAATTTGCCCATGATCATACAGTTCACAAGAGGCAGAGCCAACCAGGGCTTGAAACTGAGCAGTTTCGCTCCTGGATTTGCGCTCTTATCTTTTTTGCTATACAACCACTCTTTGTTATCCTTGAGCATCCGGGTTTACATCAGCGAGTTTATTAATGTTTTTGGATACTCTCTTAAACCTATTTTGCTGGTTGCAAAAAGCTTGTCATTCTCCAAAGCTCATCTCAAATATTAGCATTTTCACTTGGCAAGCTTCCTGAGCCTCTTCCTTCTGCTTCTAAACCACCCTATACATTTCTTTAATTATCACACAGATTTCCTTGTGCTGTAATCAGATAATACTGTGTTACTATGTGCTTCTGTAGGACAAGGGTTATATGGTTTGATCTCTGTATTCCTGCTGCAAAGCATAATTACTGGCACATAGTAGATACCTAATGAATTGTTATTATATTATTCACAATGAAAGAATGAATGCATAAGATTCATACATGTAAATTATATGTAAATTGTACCAATATAGCTTTTGTTACCATTTTGTAGGACAAAAAGTGCCTCCATAAGAAAATCTGGAAAAAATACCAATGAATATTTGAAATTACTGGGATTCAGAAGCCAAGACAGTGGTTGGTTTGGGCTTGATAATGTCGTTGTGAAAACCATACAGAGCGGCTTGATATCAGTTGAATTGTATGAACATTTAGAGAGGTAATAGAATTGAAAACAATCAAAAATTGATGATACAGTTATGACCTTACGGTCATAACTGGTGTTCATAGAAGTGGAATAGTAAGATTACATTTTTATTCTTCAAATAGAAATATTAATTGTTCTTTAGAGGTACATAAAATGTAAAACAGAGTTGACATGGATATGCTATCTGTAATTTCATTTGTGATAGTTAAGGGCTTTTGGAAACCACTCATAACTAAAATTCACTTTTACAGGTTTCTGCTAACTCCAAAATAGTTTTAAAATGTTCATTTTGAAATTCCATGGAGATAGTAATTAACTGTTCATATTATGCATATCTCATAACTATGTATAGATAAATGGAATTTGTTACTTCAGTGCCCTCATTTTGCTTTCTCATTTCCACGTTCTCTAGACAGCCCATTATGAGAAGAGTTTTGGACAGATTTAAGGTTCAAGAAGGGTAGCCACTCATAAAGAGAGGTGATCATATATCTAAAAATAGCTTTTATTTCATAATGGGAGGTTTTACATTTACGATTGTCTTGAATCCAGTTTCCTAGGAGTAGAGCCTGATATGAAAGGCAAGTGGTTTATTGAGAGAGAGCTCTTGAGTAAATCCCGTAGGGCAAAGGTGGAAGATGGAAAAAAACGATGGTTTCAGGTGAAGTATTTCTGTAGCCTGACACCTCCGGGGAGCTCTGCAGTGCGAGTACCAAGGCAGCTGGCTTTACATCCCCACATCCTTCAGTGCTTGTCTACGGGTGTGGGGCTGCTCTGGGTGAAGGTCTCTTCTAGGCCAAATCACTGGAGAAGAATTTGAGAATGGGCAGCTGAGTCCAGGGAAAGTGTTCTGTATTAGTTTGTTTAGGCTGCCGTAACAAAGTACCACACACTGGGTGGCTCAAACAACAGAAACTTATTGTTTCACAGTTCTGGAGTCCAGAAGGACAAAATCAAGGTACTAGCAGGGTTTGTTCTTTCTGAGAGCTGTGAGGTAAGGATCTGCCCAGGCCTTTCTTCTTGGCTTGTAGATCACCGTTTTCCTGGTCTCAGGGTGTTTTCTCTCTATGCATTCCTATGCATTGAAATTTCCCTCTTTTATGACAGCAGTCATATTGGATTAGCAATGACCCTAATGACTTCACCTTAACCTGATTACCTGTATAAAGTCCCTGTCTCCAAATTGCAGTCATACTGGATTAGGGATGACCCTAATGACCTCACCTTAACCTGATTACCTCTGTAAAGTCCCTATCTCCAAATAAGGTCAAATTCTGAGGTACTAGGGGATAGTACTTCAACATATGAATGTGTCTGTGAGTGGGGAGGGTGACACATAATGCAATCCCTACCAAGGTCCATCCTAACAATCCTGATCCTTACCACCTACAGACACAGATGCATATTTCAATCCCCATTTAATTATGGTATATATTCTGCATCCTATGGAGAGTCAGTAAATTATTGTGCTCATCTTTTTCTTCTATATTTTAAATATGCTCTTTTGTAATTCTAATTAAAATATAACTTAAAATATGCTGCCATGTTTAGAGCTGAGCTGAGACTGTATGATTTCTTTAAGAATATGTTTTAGAATTTAGTTTTATTTGAGCTGGTTTCTTTTTTTTTTATTTCTTGTTTTAATAGAGATTGAGTTTTGCCATGTTGCCCAGGCTGGTGTTGAACTTCTAGGCTCCAGCAATCCACCTTCCACGACCTCCCAAAGTGCTAGGATAGGCTTGAGCCATTGTGCCAAGCCTGAGCCAGTTTCTTGATGGCTAAGAGTTTCTTTACAATCAATCATTAATGAATCTAACTGGTCGGCCTTGAGAATACTTGATTTTAAGAGACATCTGTTTGATAATGACTCTTTTCTTGGGTGTTATTATATATCAGTGATGTTCTTGACATTGCATTTTTCCCTTGGGTCTTACCTCTCTCTTCCATGCAGGTTTATTGTACTTCACCTCTCTTCCACCATGGACAATAGTCATTTGGTTACTTTTGTGAAATCTTTAGAGGAAGCCATGCTCAGCACCACTGCCTGCATAGTACTGTCTCACCAGAAGGACAATCCACACAGAATAGCTGTTTTAGTGGTGCCTTCTAAAGATTTAAGCCAGGTGCTTAAGAACCTGCACTTGGAAGGGTCTGGGGGACCTCCAGAGCCATCTCGCCATTTCCAAGTTCGAGAAGGAGAACAACTTCTTTTAAGATTTACTGGAAACATATTTGCTTCAAGTAAGTATAAAGACATTTTTAAAATATATTTTACAGGCTATAAACCACAAGCTCTTCAGAAGAGTTTGCTAAACTTGTGTTACTAAGGAAACCTTCAGAGGATTGACAAGGGATTTCAGGAAGTAGGAAGAAAAATAGACTTATTTATTATACTTCTTCCGTTCCCATTTCTTTGTTCTCTACTTAGGGAATGCATGTTCCTTTATGGGAAGATTCTAAGTGACACTTTTTAGAAATAGCCTTCTCCATAGTTACTATATGAGTCCAAGCTAGGAACATATCTTTCCTACAACAATAAAATTGCCTTCTAAGTGCTTCCATTATTGGCTATGTGAAATCAATTACCATGTGTTAATAAGAGTGATCATTTAAAAACATAGATCATACTATATAATACCAGTGATTACAATCTTATTTTTACCTCCTATTCTTTCTAAAATAATACATCCAAACTCTTTAAGGTGTTCTACAAAGAATCTAACCTGGGGTCAGTGGACTCCCAAAGGATGGGTGAGTAGATCTACATTTCAGTGTAATTGCCATATTTGTAATCCCGTGTATTTTATTTTATATTTTTCAAAGACTACTCTGAGAATCAGTGGACAGTTTTCACCAAATTCTAAAGGAGTCTATGGTAAATAAAATAAAATAAAATAAATTAAGAATAATTGACCAAGGCCAGGTGTAGTACTCACACCTGTAATCCCAGCACTTTGGGAGGCAAGGTCAGGGGTTCGAGACCAGCCACTAACATGGTGAAACCCTGTCTCTACTAAAAATTTAAAAAGAAAAATTAGCTGGGTGTGGTGGCAGGTGCCTGTAATCACAGCTACTGGGTTGCAGTGAGCTGAGATCGCATCACTGCATTCCAGCCTGGGTGACAAAGCAAGACTCCATCTCAAAAAAAAGAAAAAAAAAGAAAGAATTGATCTAAGTATCTAAATGACATACCTTACTTACTTCTTTTCCCATATTTATCTACTGCAATTTTTGTTTTCATTCTAAATCTTATCACAATTAGAAAGTATTTAATTACTTTATTTGCTTTTTGTTCATATAGTTATGCTGTGTCCTTTACCCTTCACTGGAATGAAAACTCCATGAGGGCAAGGACCATGTCTTTCTTGTTAATGTATCCTCCGAGCCTAACATAGAACCTGGTATATCCAAAGCTTTTTTTTTTTTCTTTACAAAATGCTTTATTTTTGATATCAACCCACATAAACATTGATACAAGTAATGTATTGGCAGTTAATGTACACTTTAATCAAATACACTGAAGAAATATCATTGACTGATAAATAAACTATCATTTTCATTTTCTTTTGTTCAATGTTTGACAGACTTATGTCTAGAGAATGAATTCAACAATGAGTTTTTCAGCCCTTGTAGTCTCTAGTGTCTATTGTTGCCATCTTTATGTCTACGTGCATCTAAGGTTTAGCTCCCACTTATAAGAATGTGAAGTATTAGGTTTTCTGTTTCTCCATTAATTTGCTTAGAATAATGGCTTCTAGTTGCACAATTTTGTTGCAAAGGACATGATTCTGTTCTTTTTTTGGGCTGCATGGTATTCCGTGGTGTATATGTACCACATTTTCTTTATCTGGTCTACCATTGATGGGCACCTAGGTTGATTCCATGACTTTACTATTGTAAATAGTGCTGCAATGAACATGCAAATACATTTGATGAATGTGTAGTGAATGAATGCATATATGGCAGTGATGAAGAAAGCAAGCAGGATGATGAATACGAGAGGTGGCAGGAGACATTAGAGAAGTGAAGGAATTGATGAGACTAAAGAGATCAAAGGAACGAGGTGAAGAGAAGAGGAAGAAAAAGAACATGAAGGGAAAACCACTGTGTGGGAATAGAGAGCAAAAGTTCTTTGAAAGAGTTGTCATCACAACAATTTTTTTTTCACTAAGTCAACCCCTTCCTTTTCCTAACTTCTTGCCCTGTGGTGGAATAGAATCTAACAGGTGTGTTTGTGAAAGTGAAGTGAGAGGGAAAATTAAGGACAGTTTTTTTGAAGATTTCTGGCCCAGGAGGTTTCCTTCATACTTGATTTGAGGGGATGTGCTCCATTTATTTATAAATTAATATGGATCCCATTTAATTCTATTATGTCGATTTTCTCTCTGAATCAGGAAATAGCTCCAAGCCTCATTGGTTCTTTTTTTGCTTCAAAAAAGGGACAAGACGTGAAGCTGATGCTGCCCTCCCCGCTTTTTTGATATCTCAGGAATAAGTGAGACCTAAAGTGTCCCGATTTTAAGTGTCTATTCTACTCTCACATACAGGATCTCGGTATCAGAGCCAGCTGACAGGGCTTAGTGAGCAAATGACAAGGATGGCACAGAAGCGGGCAGGGAAGAGAGAGGAGGGAAAGGAAGTAAGGATGGAAGAGGCCCCTTCCTACTTGGCTTCCAGAGCAGAAACCACACTGTCCACCCTGGAGAAATCTCTCTAATGAGACATAGTCAACAACCAGAAGTGTCCCACCCAAACCAATGATGCAATTGATATTCCTGTAGTACTGTGGACAGCAGCTGTATTTACCAACCACCCTACACAGAAGTGCATTACTGTTCTACCCACAAGCAATGGTACTGAGTATCCCATTGCCTGCAGTGGAGACTGGGGAGCATGTGCTAAACCAAGAGCAGCCAAGGCAGCCGGCACCTTATAGGGATGGGGAAGTATTCATCTTCATTTAAGGAAAACGAGTCAGGCAGGATGCCCAGATCTTTCTGCTTTGCTTTTCCTAAGGAGACGGGCTGAGATCTGGAGCCTGACTGGATTTTTCTCTGCCTAAGAGGAACAAAATCCTCCGTAAAGAATTGGTACCTCATCCTGATAAAAGAATTGATCCATCCTTTTATCAGGGCCTAGGGTTGTCTCTGTGAATATCAAAAAGATAAAGCTAGAGACTCTCCGACTGGAGGGTTCTCCTCGCCCTCCCCACCCCCACCCTCATACCCAGTTCTCTCCTGCCGTATCTTCAGATCTCACCTCAGTGATCATGTTCCAAGAAGCTCTCCTCCCTGATTATGAGATCTCATTTTATTTTTTAATAGCTCTATTATACTTTTGCAGATCTTCCTTTTTCTATGTGGAGCCTTTGTCACATGCAATTTTCTATTCGTTCATCTAATTGTTTGATCAATGCCAGTTTCTCCTACCACAGTCCCATCCGTGGATGCACGGTCCTGTTGGCAGGCAGCATTCAGTCCCCAGCACCTAGGACAGAGCCTGACAGTTAGAAGAAACTCAGACCTTTGAAAAATGCCAAAATCTCTCTATTCACTTACATAGAATATATATAGTTTTATATATATATGTATATATATATATAAAATATAAATAAAACTATATATTCACCTTTTCAGTGAAGGTCACGGGACATGGACTGTATTTCTATTTCTAATAGGAAGAAAGATGGATAGGTGTATCCTTTAGTTTTTATAATGGTTTTGGCATTCTTCTGGAAACAAGGTACAGCAAGCTTTCATTCTCTAGGTTAGAGTTGTGTTGTCAGTTTAGCACTTAGATTTTTGCATGATATCCAAGCCCCCACTGCACACAACTTCCAGAAAGTGTTTTAATATGATTTTATATAATGACACCTTAGCATCATCCATAACATCTAGTAATGCCCTGTAAGGTCTGTCTTTTAAAGTTGCCCTGAATACCTTTGGGCCTAGGGAAGTGATTTTTCTAGATATTCTATAGGCTGTATCTCTACACTTATCTCTACACATATGTAATAACCATTCTTTAATTCGCTCAACCAAAATTTGTTGATCTTATGTATATTAAAGTCTAATGAAGAAAGACAGAGAATAAGCAAATAAGTAAATAAAATGCATAGCTTCATTTGGGCCGAAAAGTGAACTCTAGAAAATTAAAGCAGGGAAAAGATAGGGGGATCTTAGGGGTATAGCAGGCTTGTGGTTTTATTTCAGGTAAGATCTTTCTGGAAAGCTGACACTTAAAAAGAAGTCTCTAAGCAGGTGAGGAAGCCAGCCATAATCCTATCTCAGGGGAGTTTGTCCCAGGCAGAGGGATTGCCAGTGCCAATGAACTCAGGTGAAATCTTACCTTGTGTGTGTGAGGAACAGTGGGAGCCTGAGACGGCTGGATCAGAGGGAGGGAGGAAAGGTTGTGGGGGAGGAGGTGAGAACTGGTTGTGACTTGCAGACATTGGAAAGACTGCCTTTTATGCTGAGTGACTTGGGGAAACATGAAGGGTTCTCAACAGAGGAGTGATCTGAGTTAGATTATAACTGTGTTGAGAGTAGACTTTAGAGCAAGAGGAGAAGCAGGGAGACCCGTTATTGTTTAATTGCAGTAAAGCAGGCAAAAGACAGCATGGCTTAGAGGTAGAGCTGGTGGGGAGTGGGTTAGAATATAGAAATACACTGAGCAAATGGTTCTCATAGGGTTTTTCTGGTTTCCCGGACTGCTAGCTCTTTCAATTTTTTTTATCTGACTTTTACTTTTCTTTTTTCTTTTTTTCTTTCTTTTTTTTTTTGAGACAGAGTCTCACTCTGTCATCCAGGCTGGAGTGCAGTGGCACAATCTCAGCTTACTGCAAACTCCACCTCCCAGGTTCAAGCGATTCTTCTTCCTCAGGTTCCTGAGTAGCTGAGATTACAGGTGCCCACCACCATGCCTGGCTAATTTTTGTATTTTTTTTTTTAGTAGAGCTGAGGTTTCACCATGTTGGCCAGCTGGTCTTGAACTACTGACCTCAAGTGATCCACCTGCCTTGGCCTCCCAAAGTGCTGGGATTACAGGTGTAAGCCACTACGCCTGGCCTATCTGATTTTTCTAAGCAAAAATATTTATTCTCACATTTGTATTTTCTATGTAATCAATGTAAAATATTAAATGCCCATTATTCAGAAGAAATATGTTGCTATAAGGGACATCTAGTAATCCATATAATATAAGTAAATTCTGAAATTTTTTATGTGACAAGTATTTCCTAGATAGCTACTATCTCAAGACAATTCAGGGGCCTATATATGTAATATGTTTTCAAAAAATCAACTAATGGTTGCTTTTATACTTTGGCTATGCAATGAATGAGTTTTGCTTTTATTTCTCCTTTAAATATGCCAGTGAGGGAGAAAAAAAAATAGAGTAGTGCAATTTCTTCAGGCTACTTCTTTTTTTTGGATTTATTTTTTGTTCAGGGACTAGGAGTGTTTAAAATATATTATTATGCCTTAACAACAATGAAACACCAACTTTAAAAAATTACATAAAGTTTTTTGTTTATAACATGAAGATTATGCTATTTATTACTAGTAAATTGTCAATAATTTCATCCCTACTTCATATGTGAACTTTGGAGAATTGCCCTGGAGATCTTTATTTTTAAAAATTGCTACACGTTTTAGGTCTGAATTGAACCAATGTGGCCATATGTCACCCTCAATCCTTATATCCTATGCATAAATCATTTTTTTATGAATAATTATGCACTTAGCAGGAAGCATAAGATCCTTCAAGGGATAGAAGGAGAAATTTACTAATTGGTATTCTACAGGAACCAAAGTAGTAAAATTTTTCTTGATAGCTCTCTAGTAGTATGCAAACAAAAGTTAGCTAGGTGTTACTCCAGTGAGCTGGAAACTCCAATTTACCTAATGTACTATTTAGAGAACATTTAAATGACCCCAAATAATCTACTTTTTTTTTTTTTTTTTTTTTTTAGCCAAAGTGAGCTTCTCTTAAGAAGGGAAACGCTGGCTAATTCCTCCCCTAGGGATCTGTTCTTTTTGTTGTTGTTATTATTGTTTTTCAAGTAGCCAGGTTGCCTCTCAAATAAAAACTTTTGCAAAGGGATCTACTGCTACACCTTCTGTAATCTGGAGCTATTCTATTTCTAGATTTAACTGAGCTTTAGAAAAATCACCAAAGTTACCTCAAGCAGTCAAGATAGGCAGAAGGGTGGTGGTGTCATCTATATCTCTCAATGAGGCCTTTGTTCACTGGGCAAAATGAAAAGTTTTCCATGAGGGAGAATTCTGGGTAGTCGACTGTATGCTGTCCTACAGTAGGAAAAGGAAGTTTTCATGTCGACATAAAAGCTTCATCTTGGCCAGGTGCATTGGCTCATGCCTGTAATCCTCTGGAGTTTGAGACCAGCCTGGGCAACATGGTGAAACCCCATCTCTATTAAAAAAAACAACAACAAAACAAAATTAGCTAGACATGGTGGCACACATGTGTAGTCCCAGTTGCTTGGAAGGTTGAGGTGGGAGGATGGCACGAGCTTGGGAGGTGGAGGTTTTAGTGATTTGAGTTCATGCCACTTGCACTCACTCCAGCCCAGGTGACAGAGTGAGACTCAGTCTCAAAAATAAGAAAAATAAAAAAAAATCAAAACATAAAAAGCTTTATCATGACATTTCTTTAAACAGTCTGAGGGTTTTTTTTTTTTGACATGCAAATTCAAAACAGTAGAAGAATCCTGCCTCTTATCATTTGCTATCATTGCTATCATTTATTGAGCACTTACTGTGTGCCAGGTCCTATGACAACCATTTTATCCATATTTTCCCATTTCATTTCCATAACAATCCTAGGAGGTAAGTTTTATTTCTGCTTTTTTAAGGATAAAGAAGCTAAGGCTCTAAGAAGCTCAGAGATATGAAAATATGGACAAATATTAAGAGACAAATATTACAGACTACACAAATCATAGAGACTGGACTTGAACCTAGATCTGTACCTCCAAGACATATTAAGTGCTACATGATAGGTTTCTACAGATTTTACAAATGGTTATGCAGACATTTATTTCCTTAGGAAACATGGTAGTGTTTATTCTACTGTTGAAATAACAAGGTAAAATATCCTGACTGTCATGGTAAAACCCCAAATGAGTGAAAGGTTATGTTCACAAAAGCTCTAGAATTTTTAGTAAGTAGTTGATAAAACTTTTATATATTATCATTTTAGGAGAAACTGTCAGGTTTTCACAGAAATTTTAATAACTGTTTAATAACAATTCAATAACTATTCATGAACAAAATTAGTAACTATTACACCTGAAAGTTCTAGAACAACACTATCCATTTCCACAATTGTGGAATTGTTTTATATCTGTGTTGTTCATTATGGTACCCATTATACCTACTCAGTCACTGAGACTTTTAAATGTGTTTAGACTGACTGAGGAGTTAAATTTAATTTTATTTACTGTTTATTAATTTTCATTTAAACTTAAATAGCCACATGTTATGGGAGAGTGCAACTCTAGAATGTCTATTGTGAGGTCACGATATGAATAGTTAAGGGAAAGGAGAAAGATAATTTTCAAAGGGTGAAATGTTGCAAAAGCTGAATATTTCTAGTAGTTTCTGGTTATACAAAAAATGGAATAGAGAAAGAAAAACTAAAGATATTTGATTTAGAAGTAGCCAGAGAGTACCTGGCCCAACAACCGTTGAGAAATCTTTTGAGTAATCTACACGGTCTCTGCCATTGCTCCTTTGTCAGGTTATATTATGACAAAAGATAATGATACAAAAAAGCTTTAACTGTATTTTTAAAATAAAATAATTATTTTGATTTTTAAAATTTAAGTAAAACAAAGTGACACATCTTAATGATAACAAATGCATTTTACTCCTATCTAGGCAATGGGAAGGATTATGGAAAAGACTACACATTTATTTTTCACTTGCAAAGAAAACCTAGGTTGGAACTGCAAATCAAAGAAGTAGATGAATTTGGAAACTACAGCTTCCCTCATTATAAAGGCACCATTGTCGTTTATAAAATACCTAAAGGAAAGATAGTCCCCAACTTGAATCAATCTCTCGTAATTAATGAAAACCATTCTCAGTTGCCAATTTGCAAATTACCATTGAGACTGCCAAAGGTGAGTTATTTTACTTTTCTAATTACTATATTTTGTTAATTATTTATAATTCTGTAACACAACCAGTTTTGCAGGCATAGAGACACATACAGTTGAAAGAAAAGGTAAGAGTAGGGTTAATAAAGAAGGAGTAGGCAGGTACGATTTTAGATTTTTAGGTCCAATTTTAGAGTATTAGAATGCATGTGAGGATTTCTTCTTTTTTCATATCAGCCTGTCTAACAAGAATACTTCAGATTGGTCTGGTCCTCACAGCGTATTTTTGCTAACTATGAAAATAGTGTCATTCATTTTCTGTAACAGCATCTGAGTCACTGGGAAATTATTTATGAAAAGAATACATTTCAGAGCACATCGTTTTAAGGCAAAGTCATGGTGAGGAAAAAAATGACCTCAAAATATTTACATTGAAACTTATGAGATTCTGCATGTTTGTCTCATGAGTTATGCATGCCTGAAATTCTTACTCATGTCGGAAGGTAGTATTATTTCTTTGAACATGTCAAACACAAATAAAATTTTGTTGCTGTGTATTCTTCTATGACATAGTGCTTCTCTAAATGAATTTATAATCCAGTGGAAAAATACACAAAACATATACACAAAATTACGTTGCAAGATAGTAACTGATTGGAGTTACATTTAGATTATATGAACAGTGGTACTAATAGTTGGTACTAGATGATACTAATAGTTGTTCAGAGAAGGGAAATGGCTTTTCTACAAAATGTTTGTGGCATTTTATCTGAGCTTTGTAAGTTGCTGGAAATTCAGTCAGTGGAAAAGTAGAAAAAAGGCAAGTTAGAGGGAGAAAATAGAATGCATTTGACTGGGGTGGTAGGCATAGCTTAGCAGGAATTCACAGTTTGTGTAATAACCATTGCAATGACTAATGTGCCAAAGGCCTTTCAAATACTTTACATGCATTGTATCATTAAATCCTCAAAAAATCCTATGATACATAATTGTTCTTATTTTTATGGGAAACTGAGGCACAGAAATTTTAGGCGACTTGCCCAGGTTCTCATAGCTAAGTAAATGGCAGAGCTAAAATTCAGACCCAGGAAACCTGCTTCCTGTGTATTGAACAGCTATTATGCTGTCACTTTGTTAGCACATACTGCTAGGATTGTTAGTCAAAGATACAAGGTGGATTTTAGGGCATCTAGGTTCACCTTTGACGGTGTGTGACATCTATACTATGCTTTTGTATAAAGATAATATTAGAAATATTTAACAAATGATATGACCTGACACCAACCTGTCAAATTGAAAACAGCTCACAGTGGAGAGGAACAGGTTCTTGATGATACTAACTTTATTTGCTGGTTTTTGGGGAGATCCCAGAGTTCCTGGGCGGCATGCCTAAGTAGAGGAATTTATTAAGCCACTGATACTAAAAATGACACTTTTATGATAGTATAGCCAAACTGGTGTACATCCACTATCAGTTTTGCTTCTGGGCATTTTCATTTCCACCATAAGACTCTGCACCATACTGCTGTTATCTATGCATGGGGCACTTTTCCCTGAGATAGTCTCATAGCTGCTGCTTCCTCATTCAAGCCTCAGCTCAGATGTCACTTGTTATTCTTATTCCCTTATCTCCTAATCTAAAGTAACTTTTTAACTTGTTACCCTTTTTCTATGTACTTCCTAACACTCATCACTGATATCTTCAGATTCATTTATTTGTTCACGTATTTTCTATTTTCCTTTGCTTCTTTAAAAAGCAAACTCCATGAATGAAGGATTCTGTCTATTCTGTCCAGGTTCCTTCTTCTGTGATAGAATAGTGCCTGGCACATAGTAGGCACCCTCATTATCTGTGACTTGGTGAATAAGGGGAGGTCTATAGTTTCTTTAAAAGTTTAAGAACTATTGACTTGAAGGAATACTCAAATTTTCTCTGTTTTGTAGTTTAGAGCCTGATCCTACAAACTCTTAACTGGCAGGCTAAGGCATCGATGTGGGTGGAGTGGAGAGGTGTAAGGGCCGCTCTCCAGGAAGCTCAGTTGGCACGTTACTTCCAGAAAGCCCCATGTTGCTCTGCTGCTATGAGAGGCTGAAAGGGAGACAAGCCAGGGACGGTGGAATTCTCTGGCAAGAGATAGTAAGAGCCTTACTGGGATGATGGCAGACCATGGAAAGAAAGATCCTTATGTAAGAGAGGACAGCCATGAAGTCCAAAACTGTGATAGGAATTCAGCTTTCATTTATTAGTGTTTTCTCTGTTGGCCTGACTTTATAAAATTAGTCAAATTAGTCAAGCCAAATTAGCCAATTAGCTAAGATAGATAATTTAGGGGTTTCCATAGATTTTCCTCAGTAAAAGCCTGTGTTTACAATTGTCCAGTACATTTGCATCAGCTTCTTCTCTGCTTTGATTCTGGCACACCACTCCCTACCTACCAGCCTGAGCAATTCTTCCTGAACCTCTTTCACATCGGTGCTTAAGTGCAGGCTCTCCAAGGAAGCCTTCCCTCACTCCTCCTTTGTACCGGGTTAAGTGTTCCTGCTATATGCAGCTAAAGCACTTTGTACTTTCCTTTTCACTGTAGTTACCATATTTCATGACAATCACTTGCTTGTTTCCTTCCCTTGCTGCTGTAATGGCTTTTTGGGAAGTCGATTTTTTAAAATATTTTTTCTAATCACCCCTCCCTGTGAAATTTTATTACCACAGATATATTGTGTGTCTGTTTATGTACTATATATCTGTGTGTTATACATCTAAAAGAGTAAGTCATTTTGTGTCTCACCCAAGGACAAATTTTCTCTCCCAGGAGTGACATTATCAAAACTGAGAATGCAGGCAATGAACTGCACAGGCACGGACACTGTCCTGCTCAGCTCTGTATGGCCAGGGCAGACAGATAGCATGTGCTTGAAAAATATTTGTGACTAATGAGATGAACAAGATAATTTCTGCACACCCTACGCTTACTCAACCTTGAAATCAATAATCCTGAAACGATATTGGCATATTTAAAAATAGTACATTTAAACGTCTGCTGCCTTTCATAGATGAATCTACTGCCGATATGCCATCTGTGCTTTCTTCTTATCCCAGACGGGTTTGTACAGGGCTTTCCAGATTCACTCTCTGAGCCCTTTCTTTTGCCCAAAGTCTTCAGAAATAAGTTTGTCAGGTTGAAACAGAATCTGTGGCTGTGGGAACTTTTTGCTTTTCAAACTAGTATAACAAAATGGGAATTGAAACCATGACCTTTATTTTGCAAGATGAGACTTATTTCATAACGTTCAGAAATTTAAAAATTCACCTCAACTAAGCAGTATTAGAATGTGCTATTTTTCAGAAATGGAAGTAGCCCAATATAGCAGTACCTTGGCATTAATGAACATGACACTATATGGATATTTACACATATAGCATAAATAGGTGAAGGTATTTGTGAATATTAAAAGTGCTTTACACACAGAGAACAAGCAGCAAATATTTACATATGTGTGTATAGGCATAGAACCACACATATAATTAAAAAGCATCATGTTAATATACTGTGTCTGATTCATAAAGATGAGAAGACATTACTTTTTAGTTCATACTTGGGAGGATCTCTCTTCTCTTATTGTTCAGAGTCTGTAGTTCATTCATTCATATATTAATTTATTCAACAAACAATGTATCCCAAAGGCTCAGCATATTGTGGTATTCTGGTATGTAGGGTCTTATTATTCCCTTTCTTTTTTATAGCATGTTTTCAACCCAGAGGCAGAGTTGTCCCTTAAAGCAGGAGTCCCCAGTCCCTGGGCCATGAAATGGTAGCAGTTCATGGCCTGTTAGGAACCAGGCTGCACAGCAGGAGGTGAATGGTGGGCAAGTGAGCAATGCTTCATCTGTATTTACAGCCACTCAGCATTGCTTGCATAACTGCCTGAGCTCTGCTCCCTATCAGATCAGTGGTGGCATTTGATTCTTGTAGGAGAGCAAACCCTATTGTGAACTCTACCTGCAAATGATCTAGGTTGCATGCTTCTTATGAGAATCGAATGCCTGATCTATCACTGTCTCCCATCACCCCTATATGGGACCATCTAGTTGCAAGAAAACAATCTCAGGGCTCCCATTAATTCTACATTACAGCATATAATTACTTGATTATATATTACAATATAATAATGATAGAAATAAACTGCACAATAAATGTGACTTGCTCGAATCATCCCAAAACCATTACTCCAACACAGAAAAATGTTCTTCTATGAAACTGGTTCCAGGTGCCAAAATAGTTGGGGACTACTGCCTTAAAGTATCAGTCAAATTGTCTCATGCTTCTGCTCCAAATCCTTCAATGGCTCCCAGCTTCTGTGTCAACTTGGCCTTCACCGACTCCAGGGCCTTCTCTGCTCTACTCTCCTCCTCACTTATTCAACCACGATGGCCTTCTGGAGCTTTTGGAATATGCCACATCTGCTTCCACTTTTGGTCTTTGTTAGTGATTCCCCTTGCCTGGAATGTTCTTTCATCAGATACCTGCATGTCTATTACCCTTATCCCCTTCACTTCTTTGCTGAAACTTCACCTTCTCTCTGTGGTTTGCCTGATTCTATTTAATGTTGCAACCTACTCTTACCCCTACAACCTGACACTCCTAATCCTCTTTAATCCACCTGAATTTTTTTTCCTCTAAATCATTTCTCCATTTTTACATGTACATCTTCATTTGTAGATTTCTTGTAGAAAAACCCTCTATTCCATAACTAGAATGTAAACTCCGTGAAGACAGGGAACATTTTTTTGTTCACTGCCAAATCACAAGCACCTAGAATGGTGTCAGGCATGTTAGATGCTCAATAAACATGAGTGAATGGGTATTTATAAATAGAACTTGCATTTTATGGACCAAAAATGTGAGGAGGAAAGTGAAAATACCAAGGAAGAAAATAAATTAGCATTAGAGGATGGACAGAATTGGTGGTGTGAGCTGGTAGATGGGATGGCTAGGGAAGACCTCACTGCAGAGGGAACTACTGGGCAGAGGAGCAACCAGTGACCAGAACCTTCCTGTATGGCCAGGAGAGGATCCAAGTGGGAGATGCAGCAAGTTCCAAGACTTTGAGATGGAAATATGCTTCAAGTCAAGGACTCGAAGGAAGGCTGTGATGGTCAGCGCACATGTGAGGGCTACAAAAAGATGATGAGGTTTGTAAGATTGGAAGGATCCTGGTGATACTTCATATTCCATACAATCTTCAGAAAATGATCCCACAATATATTTGAAAATATGTGCCTGACAAGAATATTGATTCACCACTAAATCTCTCTCAAGTTGTGCCTCAGCCTTTCTCCTTTCACAGAATGTTTAAGTAAATTCAGTTCACACTGTACATAACTGTACTTTGGTAGAAACAAGGCCAATTTCAAAAAAATTCTCAAAGGATTTTTAGGTGGAAGGAAGTGGAGAGAATATTGTGTGTGTGTGCGTCTGAAGTCACACCAGATAGGTGACTAGAGGCCATTTGCTTATTTGTGCTAGCTTGGGTTGTGACTGCCTTTGACTCCTTCTGCCGACTTGGAGATTTTGCTTTGAAGCAAAGAAGGACTCCAGATCGAGGCTGGAGTTTCCCAGTGAAACCTAACCCACATATTTACGTAAGCCATCTGTTGACCCAAGTTTTGCTTAGCCTGAACTTCCTGATTCTTTTTTTTTTTTAACTGAACTCCTGACATGTGATTTTTAGTAAATAATGATATGACTTCAACACTTTCTTTCTCACTGCATTAAATGACTTGCTGTATCAAAGGGTGGAAGCAGGCAGATGGTAGTGCAGGAATCAGGTTCTTGGAATCGCCACTTTCACCACTTTGGATTTCGTCACCATCTCACTGCTCTGCTAGGGATAATTTTTTTACTATATCATTTTTTTTCTAACAATATGAAATACCAAAGCAATTTTGACTAGATAAATGAGAGGATCCTGAAGCATTCAAAATAGTTACTTCCACAGCATGTTAATTCTACTCAGACTTCCTAGTTGCAGTAATTTTACAAAATTATATTAGGGTTCAAGGATAAAATGGAACTTATTATGTTATTGCTAGGTATTTTAAAAAGCAGATTGAAAGAGCACATTAGAAAAAAGCCCTATAAGAAAAATCAGGATTTTGTTTTGTTGCGTTGTGTTATTGCTTTTTGAGGGAAGAGTGGACACATTGTGATTAAGTTTTCTGTAACTTAGTGTCATGCTTTCTGTACTAGAGTTGATTCCAGGAACATGTTTGGTGCTTCATGTCCCTTCCCCTATCAATTATAGAAAAAAGCCACTAGGGTTTTAGTAAGTAAAAATATTATGTTAGGTCAGGGGCAGTGGCTCACCCCTGTAATCGCAGCACTTCGGGAGGCGGAGGCAGGCAGATCACAAGGTCAAGAGATTGAGACCATCCTGGCCAACATGGTGAAACCCTGTCTCTACTAAAAATACAAAAATTAGCTGGGAGTGGTGGTACATGCCTGTAGTCCCAGCTACCCCGGAGGCTGAGGCAGGAGGTGGAGGTTGCAGTGAGTCGAGATGGCGCCACTGCACTCCAGCCTGGTGACCAAACGAGACTCACTATTAAAAAAAAAAAAAAAAAAAAGAAAGAAAAAAGAAATATTATGTTAATGTTTGTAACCTCTGAAAGTTTCCAACATCTTCTCTCTCTTTCCAGTGAGAAGGATGGCTGGAGAAGAGAGAACTCTGGGTCTCCATGAGTCTCCCTTACACATTATCCTTGTGTCTGCAGTCCTACCTTCCTCTAGGCAATCGGAATGACCTTCAAAGCCACAGTTTTGACAATGTCACTAAGAGGAACATGAGGGGAAAATGAGCAAAGCTGGTTTAGTCAGAAACAAGATCCTGTGTTCTTGTTTTGGAAAGTACTTTGACCACCAGTTTAATGAGAAGAGATTCTTTCCCTTCTCCTCCCCCATCCCTTTCTCCTGCTTCCCTTCCCTTTTCTTTTTCCTCTCCCCTCCCCTCTTCTCCCCTTATCTATTCCTCTGCACCTTTTTCCTCCCTTCTCCCCTTTCTCCTTCTCTAGCCCCTCCCTCCTTCTTCCTCCTTTAACCCTTGGCTTTAAAAGATAAGGTTTTCTCTGCTTAGAGGGCAGTATAACTAAACAGGAATTGGGTACTATATTGTCACAGAGCTTTCAATATTTATTTTACAAAGGAAGCACACATATTCTTGCCTATCTAAACATATTTACTAATTAAAAAGTCAATGATGTGTATGCATTTATTCTCCTAAAAGTATAACATTTACGAAGTGAAAAAGTATGCTCATTAGCTCAAACAGATTTTGGTTTATGAACTTCAACTGTTTTGTTTTCATTTTTCTTTCTGTAGATGTATTATATCCATCAACATGTTAATTAGCAAAGACAAAATGCCTAATACATACAAGATATTGTGTAAGGCTTAAAAAAAAAAAGAATAATAATAGAAACCAAAGTTCTAGCTTTCAGGGAAATTACAGTCCAGATTAGGAAATAATGTATAAACACTTTCAAAGTTAAAAAACAAAGCAAGAGATAAATAATAATTGGATACAACAATACAGCAATAGCAAAAGACAGGAACTGATTGCAAATGAATAGTAAGATATTAAGTGCTAGGGTATTTCAGAGAAAGGGGTAATCCCTGTGGACTGAGGTGACCTGTGGGTTCTTCAGAGAGCAAAATGATTGCAGAGAATGTTTAGGATCTGGAGAGGAAGAGAGAAGGAGGCAATGAGTTTTACACAAGAGAGATGGCATGAGTAGAAACTTGGAAGTGGCCAAGCACAAGATGTGTTCCCAGAAAGGATGATGAATACACCTGCGTTTCTTCAGGGGAAGATTTGGAAAAGTCGTGTTGGAAATAAGTTGGGGAAAGATTATGGAGGGCTTTCAATTCCTTATTTAGGTTAACCAAATGTCTCTGTAATTGTCGTAAGCAAGCTGTCTGTCAAAATCCATTAAAAAAATGTGATTGATTTCATGACATAGCACTGCAAACCAGAGACCCGTAGTGTTTAAGTAAACAAATTAATCTGTCATCTACCGGCATTCTTGAAACTGGTATGGCCATAATTGAGGATGGAGAAATAAGTATCTGGTTTGTTTATAATTAAGTTTATCTTTTATTTTTTGAGTGATGGCCCAAGCCATTGGAAAGCCATTGGAAAATTTAACCAGGAGAGTGATATGAACAAGTTTTGTTGGCAACATTACTGTGACAGCCTATAAGGATAAATTAGAAAGGGATGAGCTTAGCAATAGTAATAAAAGAGCTAATAAAATAGTCCACAGAAGAGAGGGTGGTAGCCTATGTAAGATCGTGACAGGAAGGATAGCAAGAAGGTAACAGAGTTGGAGAGAGATTCAGGATTTGAGATCAACAGGTCTTAGTGATAGAGTGAATGTGTGTGGGACCAGGAGGTAGAAGAATATTGGCAGATAGAGGAAGTTGTGAAGGGGCTTTCCAAGGTGGCTCTCAGGACACTGGTTTGAGCTACTGTCCTGTGATGTAATACAGTGTTTGTTGACTTTACTTTGGAAGTGTTGTTTAAACTTGCATTTTATCTTCAGTCCTCCAATACTGCCCTAACAGATGATAGCAACTTTCTCCTCAGAGGCCTATCACCAGTTCCCTTATCTGCTTTAGGCTGCCTTACTCCCAATTGACAGGTTGACTTTTCTCAAAAACAAATATGATTTTATCACTCTTCCAAAACTTCTCACTGGATGTCTATTGATCAAAAGTCCAAGGCGGTTACCGTGGCGTATAGGGCCCATTACAAACTCCCACAACTCACTGTCACAACATTTTTATGTTACATTTCCCCTACTAACATATTTTGCTCCCGTTCTACTGAAAGCCTCACTTCTCTCCAAGACTCTTCCCACAGGCTGCTATTGTGACAGCAATGACTCCACACTTAACCCTATTTAGAAAAAGTCTTTAAATTTTCCAGGCAGGGTTAGACACTACGCTGTATCTGTAACTAAAGTGCTTTGAATATATGTATGTATATTTAAATATATATATAAACATGTTCTATTATCATTTTTATTTATATAAAAATCATGGTAATGATAATAATAGCTAATACCTACTAAATTATTTCCTGCTAGTAACTTGATAAAGCATTTACACACATTAACTTATTCATTGGAAAAAAATCCTTAAACAAAGGTTTCTTCATTTAAGAAACTGAAGCATAGAGAGGTTTTCCCCAAGGGGAAATGGCAAAGCTACTGTTTGAAACCAAGTTTGTCTGATTTCAATGGCAACACTCCTAACATTATACTCTACTATCTTCTTTTGAGACTGAGTTCCTCAGGGCTGAGAGCACTGCTTATTCAATTTTGTAATCCCTTCCCGAGGAGGCATTCAGTAATGTTTTGCTGAACTCTTTAATGAATTCAATGAAAGCATGCTGGGGAAATTGATAAAGCAATTGAAGGTGGAGTTTTAATAGCTGACAGAAGCTTTACCTGTTTTCTTCCCAGCTAGCAGTTGCATTTAGCAGAAGCCTTTCATGACTTTAAAGGAATGACTAATAGGATTTCACACACTGTGGCAAGACCTGGGAGAGAGACATTTGGTGTGTGGCTGTCCAGGCCTTTCCCAGAAACATTAGATCACTCTTTCTGTTGGAAAAACTACTTCTAGCTATGATCCAAAAAGCCAAACCAAAACAAAATATCAGGAATTTTTTTAACCTGCTAGAATAACCTAGAAAGAATTATGCTAAGAGTTAAATAGGCATTTAACAGGATTAAAGTGGATTGACAAAACCTGTTGGGATTATAATCTAAAAATGGAGGAATAAAGAGAGGAGGCTAATATTAATGCAAGTTCGGGCAATGCTGTATATCTTTCTTTGATTTGTTGAGCTGTTTTATGAAGTAATAACGTCCTCCACATAGTTGCATTTGTGGGTCAAGGACATCGCTTTTGCCAAAATTACTTGGAATACAGAGCAAAATCTGAAGCATTTTAGCAATCATTGAGATTTACGGAACGCATGAATGTTTGAAGTGCTTTATGTACATTACATCATTTAATCCTCTCAGCAACCTCATGTGGTGCACCTACTTTGCCCATTTAGTAGGTAAAAAATAAGAATAGAGACATGCATTTAAAAGTCAGATCTATTCCAGACTGCCTTTGATAATTTTTCTTCACTGCTTCCATATATATTCCATTTATATTTTCTGAATTGTCCAGATCTTTGTATCTGTATATCTCACTTTACATTTGTAGCCATTTCTGGATGCCCCTTCCTCTGTCTGTCCCCGCTCCTCAGATTCTTGGAGTTTTTTGAATTGATCCATCTGGTTACCAGGGGCCTAAAGCTGTCTTCTTTTGTCCAGTCAAGGACCGAAAAATTTATTGATTCCCCTCCCCTTGAAAAAACCATGATTAGATTGACGTGATAAGAGAGTGATTTTCTAAGAAGCAAGTAATTGAAAAAACAATGAAGAAGCAAAAAAAATGCACATGAGTTTGAAGCAAAGATCTGAGCACTGCTTCTATGAATGATCAGTAGGAAACTGATTTTGTTTCCAAATCTAATTTCTTTATTTACCTTCAAGTGAGACTACTATTGGTCAGCACTTCTTGCTCTAAACTCTGTTCTTATTTTGTTCCACTGCAATTTTACTTCTCTGTGGATTTGTGCTGATTTCCTGACTTCTCCATGTGGAGATGAAACTTCCTTTTCTTTTGAGGGCCAAACATTTTGCCTAGGTTTTCAGGAAGTTCTACACTGACTGTGCAGTTATAAGAAAGTTCACGAAGACAACAACAGATTATTGGTAGATGCTGGTTCTGGGATCTTTTAATTTACTTAACTCAAAAAACCTTGTGTGTATGTGTGTGTGTGTATGTGTGCATGCATACTCATGCATGGGTGCACAGGTGTGCATATAGGCATGCACAATTACTTAAATACACACAAAAATAGAGAAAGTATACAACGAACTTACATGGACTCACCTCCCATCACTTTCTGCCATACTTATTTTATCTAGCACCCTGGTTTGTTTGTTTTGTTAGAGTATTTTAAAGCAAATCAGTTACAATATCATTTTATGTGTAAATACCTCAGAATGCTTCTCTAAGAGGTAAAAACTTTAAAAAATGATACATGACTGGGCTGAGCACCCAGGTGCCTCAAGCCTGTAATCCCAGCACTTTGGGAGGCTAAGGCAGGTGGATCACCTGAGATCAGGAGTTCAAGACCAGCCTGGCCAACATGGTGAAACCCCATCTCTACTAAAAGTACAAAAAATTAATTGGGTATGGTGGTGGGTACCTGTAATCCTAGCTACTCAGGAGGCTGAGGCAGGAGAATCACTTGAATCCAGGAGGCAGAGGTTGTGGTGAGCCAAGATCATGCCACTGCACACCAGCCCGGTCAACAATAGCAAAAGTCGGTCTAAAAAAAAAAAAAAAGACACATGACCACAATACTACTGCTACACCCCAAAAAATTAGTAATTACTACTCAATATCAGCTACCACCCAGCCCCTGTTATTATTCACCTACTGACTCAATACTTTTTCTTTTGCAGTTGATTTGTTCAAAAACAGGATCCTAACACGGCCTACACATTGCATGTGGGTTCATTTACTGAGTTACTAATGTAGGCCCTGTCATTTGTAGACCTTATCTCAGTCAGTTAAGACTTCAGTAAGAGAGTTTAGTTTATTGGCTCAGTTTGCAGGACTTCACAGGAGCAGAGACCATATGAGGACCCAGACTACAAGGTCATTCCTCTTTTATGCTCACCACCTTCCTTCTGTTACTTGAGCAAGCTAGACCCTTGCTTTCCTTATGGGTACCCTTTTCCCACTATGTCATATCACTTGTCATTTCCTTTGTACCTTTAGAGTGTTTGGCAAATCTAGAGCTTTCAAAGAGCCAGTTAGGAGGGAAGGTTGAAACTTTTGCCGAAACTAAGCTTTGGAATAGAATTTCTATAGCTTTGGATAGTGGTTTTTCTCTTTACCTAAAATTTTTCAGCTCCTGAGTCAGAAGCAGGCTTCCTCAGCCATCTTGATTTTGAATGCTTTGCCACTTCTGAGCAGTTCAGTGTTGTTCTGTTCTATTCACATGGTGATATCAGCTCTTAGCTCATTTTCAGAGCAGAGATGACAGCCATTCCTTGAGCAGGACAGCTCCAGTTTTTTCTGGCTTAAGTTGTGATTTCATGCTCCTGGCATTTGGTTTATGACTTGTCACTCATATCCCTTAAAATGTTATCTGTAGACATTTTGAAAGGCAAAATACTTCTCAGTTTACACTAAATGATATGACTCACAGCAAATAAAAGGGGCGCTTGGTTATCCCACTCATTCCCAAATTTTGGAATTGCAGGTGCTTTTTTAGGACAATATACACACCAGGTTTAAATAAAAAGGAATCAAAACAGTGAAACAATGCTCTTTTTATAAACTTTTTTCTAATCTGAGTATATTTCAGGTTGTTGTTAACATGTTTTCACATCTCCTTAACAATTGCAAAGCTTTCTTTCTAACAGAATAGTTCTCGGTTCAGAGATCTTGGCTGGCAAGAGAATTTAATAATATTGTTATATTTTAATTGTATTTTTTCAGGTTTTCTTGTGTTTATACAAAAGAAATTATTTTCCCATTTATGGTATAAATAGAAGTGTTTCTTTTAAAACGTATTTATATAGGCAACCAATAGTTTTAAAAAATATATTAGGTAATAACCGGGACTGTTTTGAGCTCTTATTGCATATGATACCCTGCTTTCAGATACATGATATAACTCAACGCCTCCTTCCAATGGCATTGTATATCCTCACTTTTTAAAGTAAGAGACTGAGGCACAAAGGGACTACTTTGCTAAGGTTACAAATTTAATGAATAATATGTTAGGAGTTGAGCTCTTTACCTCCATCTAATACTACTGCCAAGACAGTAAAATTATTATAAATAAATAGTAAGCATAACACCGGAGGTATAGAAGTGACTGAGTGGAAAGTTTCACACTACAGTCTTCATGTTACATACAAATTTTAACTTACAGTTACAAATACAGGATCTGGGCTCTTACAGATGCCAGTTTAAATGTTGTATTTGTCATACAGCATGTATGTTTTGGTCAAATAATTTTATCTCTCCAAACTTGTTCTCTCATTTGTAAAATAAGCATAATAAAATCACAAGATGTGTGTGTGTGTGTGTGTGTGCGCGCGCGCGCGCACTGCTTATGCTGGACTACATACCATATTATACTGTCAAGGGTATATAATACACTTTAAATTTTTAGAGTAATTCCTAGTACATGGCAATTAATTACAAATAGCAGCTGGTACTATTAACTAGAGGCAGTATTATTTATTGTTAGGGCTTCATACAGACCTGAGTTTCATGACTAGTTTTGCAATATTCTAGTCTTATTACCTTGGAGAAGTTACATCTACGAAATGGGGATAATAACACTTCAAACGATTGTTCTGGGTTTGCAATGATATAGTTACAAATACACCCTCCCTCAATACTTATATGAGCTTTTATTTGATTTGTGATTATGTTGAACACATAACCACAGCACAGAGTTTTTATGCTAACATTAATTTTTGTACCAGATTACTTTCTTGATCAATATAATATCTAGCTTGTTTATAATGTAAAATCATTAAGAATTGTATGAGTCATATATCATAAAATTCAGCATACCCTTTACTATTATGCAATAAATGAGCTCAAGTTAAGCAAATGGCAATGCTTACTTAGTCGAAGAGGCCTATATGCAAAATAAGTACAAAGTACAGTAAGCAGGAAAAGTCAGGACTTATACTACCCTACATGCTTCTGGTAAAAATCCATGCTAAAGATACACAGAAAAAGTGGGCATGGTGGCTCACGCATGTAATCCCAGCACTTTGGGAGGCTGAGGCAGGAGGATCGCCTGAGGTCGGGAATTTGAGACCAGCTGGACCAACATGGAGAAACCCTGTTTCTACTGAAAATACAAAATTAGCCAGGCGTGGTGGCACATGCCTGTAATCCCAGCTACTTGGGAGGCTGAGGCAGGAGAATTGCTTGAACCTGGAGGGTAGAGGTTGCGGTGAGCTGAGATTGCGCCATTGCACTCCAGCCTGAGCACAAGAGCAAAACTCCATCTCAATTTAAAAAAAAAAGATACACAGAAAAATGCTAACTACATATACTTAGTCTATTGTTAATCTTATTATTTTACCTATATGTTGTCTTTTAATAACAAAATAAAAGACTTATTTACCAGAAACATCCTACAGTAAGTATGTGGGAATGGGAGGAGTGTGGGGTTAGGCAGCTGGATGAAGTTGTTGCCACAGATGTCACAATAATCGCCTCTTAGAATGTCTTCATGCATAAGTGATCTAGGGTAAATAATAAAAATTAACAATAACAGCGTGTCATTTTCTTTGATTGATTATATAAAATTGATGCTAAGCTGTAAGGCTATGTGGCATCCATGCTAAATAGTGCTAAAAGTATCAGAAAATTCTTAGTGTGTTACTTTACACAAAAATTTGCTCTGCAGTAGAGTCCCCAAGAACTGGGAAGCAGTAGAAATTAGAGAGGACAAACTCAACGACTTCTTATTTCTGCATCTGCCGAATGACAATAGTATTGTTTTGGTTGCCCTTGAAATTAGTGACTATACAAGGTACAATTAAAAATAGGACATTCTGGCTGGGTGTGGTGGCTCATGCCTGTAATCTCAGCACTTTGGGAGGCTGAGACAGGCAGATCACCTAACGTCAGGAGTTCAAGGCTGAGGCAGGAGAATCACTTGAACCCAGGAGGCGGAAGTTGCAGTGAGCGGAGATCACGTCATTGCACTCCAGCCTGGGTGACAAGAGCAATTCTCCCTCTAAATAGTAATAATAATAATAGTAATATTGCTCTTGTATTCAAAGGTAGCATTTTGTTTTTCTGCTTAGCTCTTCAAAATATGTGTAAAATGGTGGGAAGGATTTATGATTTTCCTGACGTTCCCCTTTTCTAACTGTCACTTTAGGTTTTACTGGGTATCATGAGGATCCTCATTATCTTTGCTGTGCTCCCTATGATAACCCGTGTTCATTCTTTGTGGCTGGGAAGGCACAATGATGATGTGGTATCACCAAACAAATCAGCCCTAAAGCCAGCCCACAATGGCAATTGTCTCCGCTGCATTGTCTTTAGCTCTTGTTTTCATGCACATGTTTCTACAGTGACGTCAGCATAGTTAGTGCCAGTACCACTCCCTGAAAGCACATTACAATGAGGGAGAGTCTCGGCCAGGGCTGAAGTACTGAGCTTCTTTCCAGGACCAAGCACTGTCAGACACTAGCGTGCTTAGCTCTCAACCAGGAGGCCTGATTACTACTGATTCTTGATCCTGCATCTATCACAGAGGAAAACAGTAAGAGCTGTCCATCTTCCACTGAATTTTTTTTTTTGAGACAGTTTCCCTCTTGTTGCCCAGGCTGGAGTGCAATGGCGCAGTCTCGGCTTACCGCAAACTCTGCCTCCTGGGTTCAAGCAATGCTCCTGTTTCAGCCTCCTGAGTAGCTGGAATTACAGGGATGTGCCATCATGCCTGGTTAATTAGTGTTTGTAGTAGAGATGGGGTTTCTCGATGTTGGTCAGGCTGGTCTCAAACTCCTGACCTCAGATGATCTGCCCACCTCAACCTCCCAAAATGCTGGGATTACAGGCGTGAGCCACCGCACCCGGCCCCCAATTTTTTTTTAATTTTCATTTTTTTAATGAAAGGCAGATGAGATAACCAAGGAGAAATAATCTTTATATAACTCAGATTTGAGTTCAGGCTCAATTCTAAGAGTTCCAGACATGCCTCATAAGTGTGCAGAGAAATAACCAGCCTAGAAAGTTATTTGCATGAAAGCTGAGGTATTCCTCTGGTAAGAAATTAACTTGAGTTTCAGAAATAACTGGGTATATGAGATATGACTTGACAGAATTCATTATGCAGGGGAGTCGGGATGGTTTTACCTAAAAATGCGTGCACATATTTTATAAACTTAGCATATAAATGTATAAAATGTGAAAGCTCTAGCAGCAGAGGCCAGCAGGTGTTTAGAGTTGGGCACTGCAGCTACTGGTAAAACCTACCTCCCCGTTCCACTCCTTGGATGCATGATTATGTCCAAAGGAAAAAAAGTTTTAATTAAAAAAACACAAGGCTTATTTTACTGAGTTCTGTGGCATATCAGGGCACAGTCAATATTACTTTAATGTCATGTGACAGGGGCACAGTCAGTATTACTTTAATGTCATGTGACATGTGGGGTAGGAAGCCACTTCATTCATCCTATCATGTTTTACCACACAGCTCATACAGGGAGAGCTTAGGGTGGCCATTAACAGAGAATTGCTTTGCTTGGAAGAGAAGCAGGAGAAACCAAAAGCTCCATATAGAGCAGGTGCAGTTGTATCATGCTGGTGGGACCCAGCAGAGCAGCAGTGGGGCAGCAGCCGTGAAAATCTGTGGAAGCCACATATGTCAGCTGATGGTTTCTACCTGTCTTTCAGTTTTGCTATGTGACATCATGACAGCAAAACTGAAGGACAGGTAGAAACCATCATGGCACACTACATGGTGATGGATGTATGGGGAGAAACTGCTGTGCCCACAGAAGGAGTGTGGAGGGCTGCGTGGTCCGATTGAGCATTGTGGGGCACCTAGTGGAATGATGTGGATACCAAGAGAGTAAAGCTCATGGAACTGCCAGAAATACTTGAGAAGACTTTGCCAGAAACTGGAATTTCTGCATAAGAAGTGGGCCCCAGAGTTAAGTCATCCATGTGATCCCTGTGAGGTAATTTATGAAGTTGCTTAAGAGCAATTAATATTTTTATTACCATATCCCTGTAGATTTAGGTAAGTTGAAGCAATCCAAAATTTACTTTTGTCCTGATGTGATATTAGAAATCTTCATCACTTTTTGGATAAATATATTTCTTTCATTCTTCCATACATTTATTGGGATACATTTGTAGGGGTGTTAGTTGATAAACCATGTAGGGTTTGACACTTGATTGAATTTTTCTATGTGCAGTCACCCAGCCTCAGCATCAGAATCACTCAATTGCTTATTCCAAATGTGGCCTTATCTGAGACCAGTTGAATCAAAGTGTGAGCTTCCCTTTTTTGCCTTTTTCTCAAGATTTATTGTCAGGAAGACTTTGAAAACCACTGCATTCTCTTCCTTCCTTCCTTCCTTCTTTCCTTCCTTCCTTCCTTCCTTCCTTCCTTCCTTCCCTCCCTCCCTCCCTCCCTCCCTCCTTTCTTTCTTGACAGAGTCTCACTTTGTCAAGTGCAGTGGCACGATCTCGGCTCATGCAACCTTGGCCTCCTGGGATCAACCAATTCTCTGGCCTCAGCCACCTGAATAGCTGGGACTACCGGCATGTACCACCACACCTGGCTAATTTTTGCATTTTTAGTAGAGACGGGGTTTCACCCACATGGGCCAGGCTGATCTCGAACTCCTGACCTCAAGTAATCCACCTTCCTCAGTCTCTCAAAGTGCTGGGATTACAGGCGTGAGCCACCATGCCTGGCCCACTGCTTAATTTTATCAGCAAATAGAAGACTAAATCCCTTGTGTGAGAATGGTAGGCAGGGTGTAAGGCGTGTGTTTTTTAAAAAGCAGCAAAGATCTGAAATGTTTTCTGTAGGAAATGGTGGAAGAAATCTTTGTGTATACATAAAAACCTTGCTGTGCAGATTTTGTGCACAGCTGAAACTGCTGACCTTAAATGTATGATGATAACAATCCTTGTGACTTTCTATGGAAGGCCCCTCTGGCTACTAAGTATTAATTAAAGGTATGATGTGCTTAACATGTGGCAAAGGTAAGTACTGATATAAAAGAAGATGCAGAAGAGGACACAATAAATCACTGAAGGTCTAATTGGGGAGGGAAACAACACATATGAATGGCATTAACAACAACATAATGTTAAGTTATTAGATCAATTGTGTGATAGTATAGTGCATAAATTCCCAAATGAGAAACTAATTAGTAAAAGAGGTAGAATTTGACCAGTTCCTTGAAAATATGGTGTTGGGGTCCAACAGGCAGACCCATATCCAATGATGGATGAATAAATTCACTCAGACACAACTTCTCAGTGAAAAAGCAGCTTGGGGTGTCTGCGCCATTCACCAGAAGGAGTTAATGGCTACCGGCCATCTGGTACTCTAGGCATTTATTTAGTATAGGTTTAATAACAGAGGCTCTGAGCCAACACACTTATGGATAATGATTAAAGGCCAGTTTCTGAGGCTTAAAGCAAACACCATTTGTGGTGATAAATCTGGTTGCCCTTTCACTGAGAGAACTATCTGGTCTACAAAAGATTAAAGGTTAGTTTTAGGACACATGAATAAGCAAGTTATTCGGATAAACTCCCCCACATTCCCTAGTTATTTGCTTTTCTTTATCAACTAAAGGTAAAGTGGATTAGGCTGCCTTCAGCTGAAACTTCCACTGAAACTATGCAAACTTCTTGGCCTTTCAAGGTTTGTGACTATATTATATAATTTTACAATCTCTCCTACTATCCTGAGTGAACCCTCACATCATGGCAGGATTTGAAGGGGTGTATCATTTAAATCAAGAGAAGATATCATAATGTGAATACAATTTTTTAAATCTTTTTTTGAAAGGGGGTGTCTCACTCTGTCATGAAGGCTGGAATGCAGTGATGCAATTTCACTTCTGCCTCCTAGGCTCAGGTGATCCTCCTACCTCAGCCTCCTGAGTAGCTAAGACCACACGAGTAAGCCACTATGCTTGGCTTTTTTCTTTTTTTTTTTTTTTTTTGGATTTTTTGTAGAGATGAGTTCTTGCTATGTTGCCCAGGCTGGTCTCAAACTCCTGAGCTAAAGCTATCCTCCTGCCTCTGCCTCCCAAAGTGCTGGGATTATAAGCATGAGCCACTGCACCAAGCCAATAAAATATTTTTTACTGCTTTGTGTATACAACACCTTATTTACTATAGTGACAAACATACATGAATGAGATATACTTTCTTGGCCCTCAAAAATGTTAAGACTATTGAGTAAAGGCAAGACTGGTAATGGCTGGATCTTGGAGCTCTGAAAAGCCCCAAGGAGGGTAAACTTTTGGAGGTTCCTTGGGAAATAACCCTGGGTAATTGAGTAGATGTAACCAAGTCCAGTTTGTTGGGTTGCATACAAAAAAATCAAACTTTTACACATATGAGTTCAAGTAAAAAAATGGCTTAATTAGCTTTAAGAATTCAATAACAGGGCTATAATTAGGGAGCAGTAACCAAAGGAATCCTAACAATCATAGTTACAAAACTCAAGGCACTTATACCTCTTTCTGGTGTAGGTGCCTGTCTTTGGTTTCAATTTTTTAAATGACTTCTAAAGAGTTAAGGCTTGCATTGTGCTTAGCAGTATAAATATGACACATCTGTACATATCTGAATTGTTTAAATTTTTATACTGATGTCCTCAGGAGGCTTATAGTTTGGGGAAAACTACCACATAAGCCCCACTATACCCATTTAAATGTGGATTGTGTAGCAAGGAATCAGTGTATAGAGAGCCGGAGAACCACATTTAAATTTGTCCAACATTTATCCTGAGCTGACATGTTGCAAGTGGCATTTAAGATATTGTAGGTGGCAAATTAAAATATGCAGTATTAACATAAAAACAGATTACTTGAGAGGAATAAGAAACATTACTTTAACAAATAGAACCTGAGAAAATGTAATCAAATGGCACCTTTTGTTGTTGTTGTTTTGAAGGGAAAGCAGTTTTGCTCACTAAATGCTAGCACTTGGGGTAATGGCCAAGCTAATGCCTTCAATAGACCACTGCAGCATTTTGGGCTGAGTGAAGGAGTTTAAGAAGGAAAAGTGTGGAATACATGTGGGAATTGTGCAGGAGGGTGCAGGCCTGTGTGTCTTGTTCTAATGGCTATCTTGAGTAATCACCCATGGGAGGTCCAGTTTGTGTCATCCTGACTTCAGCCTGGTAGTGATAGGCTGTTTGTAACTCCCCCTAAGTGGGAGGATTTCAGAGTGTGGTCTCTCTGCCTGGTTTGTTTCAAAATTGGCCCCTGGACTTTCTAAGCAAGCACATAATTAGATAAGCAAGCATGGTTCACAGAAGTGCCTGGTGGCAATGGGAGAAACAAACAGTTTCAAAGTATATTTCAAGGCTAAAAGCAATAAAGGAAAAAAAGTTTTAAAATTCATTTTGAGGCTAGGATACTCAGTTACAGAGTTAGACTTGGAAAACTGTGGAACAGAACCTCCAAATAAAAACCAACTAAGAGCCAGAGAAGTGCCTTTAAAAGCATCTTTTGATTGGAAAGAGGCAAGAGAGGAAAGCGGGGGGGAAATTAGAGCTGTTTCTGCTAAGGAAGGCATCCAGTGAGCCACACAGGGACGCTGGGAACCTGAGAGGGAAGACTGCACGAGGCCAAATGTTGGCTGACTGTTCTGCTTGTAGCTGACCCTGAGCACCAAGGAGGTTCAAAAAACTGTGTGCAAAGCGAAAAGAGTGCACAGACCAAAATCAAACAAAAAAGGCTGGGGGGCAGGGAGAGGAGAAAAATGGAAAGGAAAAGAAGGCAACATTGAAAATCCTTTATGAAGGGGCCACATAGGAGACCAACACAGTGCCTGGAAGTCTAAAAAGAGTCTGAACTACACCAATTCACTGCTTCTATGGTTGTTTATCAGATGAAATACTTGAATTACATTCTCATGTACGTGAAAAGAATTTTAAACACCGAAACCACTCTCCGTGCATCAAAATGCTATGAGACATCTGTGAACAAAGAGTTATGGAGGGGTAAGAACTACTGATATAAAGAACAGTCTCAGTATGTATCTCTTGTCCAAGGCCATGTGCCCTTTGATGGAAAGGATACAATCTGCTGCACTATTTAAACTGGTATTTCTCTCTCAATATTTGAGGGGTTCAAACACATATGCCTTGAAAATTATATGCACTTATTTTGCAGTGCTATAATATAATAATATACTTCAACTTATGCTGTTTTTAAATTTTTTCCCATTTAAACTTCTTAACGAAAATTTTATATGCTTCCATGTTTATGTAATATTTGTGATAAGAATGCCTATAAAATATGATATTCGGATTCAACTGACTTGCATTAGAGTGCTCAGTGGGAACCAGTGTGCTACTCATTAACATGTAACACTTACATCATCCTTGTATCGTTGCTGTGAAATAAGCTTTAAAAAACGTTTTGACATACAGTAATTATAGATTCACAAGAAGCTGCAAAATATAGTACAGAGAAGTTCAATGTATTCTTTATCCAGATTTCCTCAGTGGTTGCATTTTAGATAACTATGGTAAGATATCAAAACCAGGAAGTTGACACTGATACAATGTGCATGTCTAGTTCAATGGCATTTTCTCAGGTGTAGATTTATGTAACCACCACATTCAAGATACAGAACAATTCTATTACCGCAAAGATCTCTTCTGTGCTACCTCACCCCTTCCCCCTCCATCGGTAACTCTTGGCAATCACTAATCTGTCCTACATCTTTATAATCTTGTAATTTCAAGAATATGATATAATATAATCAGAATACATAATGTTTTGAGACTAGAATATTTTTCTCGGCATCATGCCCTGAGGCCCTTGCAAATTGTCCCATGTTTCAATGTTTTGTTTTGTTTTATTACTGAGTAGTATCCTGTCATGTGGATATTCTATAGTTGTTCAACTGTTTATCTACTGAAGAACATTTTAGTTGTTTCCAGGTTTTGGCTAATTCAAATAACGAGGCTATGAACATTTGTGTACAATGCTTTGTGATGTAGGCATTCATAAAGACATTTCGGGGCTGAGGCTGAACATTTAAATAAATTCTCCGAAGTGCAATGTTACTCAGCCGCTGGCTAGGCATCAGAACCCAGATAATTTTATTTTATCTCATGTGATATCTCCACAATGTCATATTACCTGAGAAAAAACAGTTATGCAGACACAGTAGAAGGGTAGTGAAATATATATATTTATTTCTTGATAAAATGTTGATTTTCGAATAAGATCTGCTCACTGGTTTGATTGTTTCTAACCTATTAGGTGCCACGTTCTGTGCTTAGTGTTGAAGCAAAGCGTCTGCCCCACAAAAGATTATAGGAAATACAAAATACCATCTTTATAGCATGTTGGTAGCTTGCTCTATGCTAGTTGGTTTAACAGTTTTAAATTTTAGTCGGAAAAATGTTCATTTACAGTTAATCTGAATGCCACAATAATATTTAAATGTGTAGTCTGAAATTTAAATGTGCTGAAATATTTGGGTTAATAGACTTCGCTTTATCTTAGGAAAACAATTGCTGAGCATGTATGCACAAATACAGTATTTAATTTTGCAAGGTATGCAATTCAGTACTTCTTCCAAATAGAGATGAGGTTCAGATGAATTTCTATTGTAGCTTATTCACAAATTAATTACTTCTTCTGTTTATTTTGTGTTCCTTTCCCCCAATAGCATAAGAAATTAATCAACCGTCCACAGAGTACCAAAAGAATTTCTAAGGATCCTCTAGGTGAGGAATATTTGCTTTGTCATTATTATAGTGCTTCCCCTCCTCATTTATATGGTATATATGTGTGAATTATTTTATAAAAAGGAATGGAGAAAGTGACTTTCCAATTAAATAATCATTGACTTTATTGGCCTAATAAATAGTCATTTCCTGGGAAGTTCTACACAAATTAACTAAACTAGCATTTTTTAATCTACATGTAATTAAAGTTGAGTTGAAATCTAAAGGACATGCGAATGCTACTGAGTTTTATTTTATTCATATGACTAGCAATTGCTTAGTTTATTAAATAGATGACTATACTTTGAGCTGAAATGTTGACTCTTAAGTTGTAAATCTTAAAGTGTGGTCAACTCAAATCAACATGTGAAGTCAATCAATTTGAAATTGATTTATATATTGGCATGAAACCACAAGACACATTTAATATTTGGCTGTAATTACACATAATTGAATAACATAATGCTACAGGTTTCAGGGTATAATTGGAAAGTTTTCTTCTATTTTAGCCTTTGAAAAATTTTATGTTGTGATGTTAGCAGCTACTAATGTGATAATTTATCGGTCTTCAAAAGACATCAACAAGGATGTTCTTACAAGTGCATCAGGCCCACTATGGATGATACAGAATTCCAATCAGGGGTTGCCCTTATGGATTAATACAGAAAATATTCAGGTCTTACTAAACTCCATTAGGCATAGCATAGAATAAACTCCACATTATAAACTCTCAGGGATAAATAAACTGTGTTTAAAAAAAGAGCAGATGATATAGAATACAACAACATCAATAGATGAAAGCTTTGCGAGTATAATAATGCTGTTAACCTTTGAAGAATTTGATGTCCAAATAGAAGCATAATCACTGCCATCATCAACAGTCACTGGAGAAAACAAAGGGTAGAAGGATCCTTCTTATGGGTACTAGGAAGTTCTAGTTTATTACACAGGTTGGGAGATATTTGCTCTCACACGAATCCTCCCACGTGACCAATCAGAACTGCTCTAGAAGGGATGCTGGTAGATGAGGTTAGACATTTTGAGTGGGAGAAAACTCTGAAAAGTTTGAAATGCCAAGTAAAGAAGTTTAGACAATAGGAAGACCCTACAATAAATTTGTTAACAGGTGATTGACAAGATCAGATTAGACTTTTAAGTGATCCAAAACCGACAGCAGGGATACAAGTTAGAATCCTGGTTCCTGCAATAGTCAAGGAAGAAGCTAGGTAGGACATGGTTAAGACTGACTCAGTGGTCAGGTGGGGTGGCTCACACCTGTAATCCCAGCACTTTGGGAGGCTGAGGCGGGCGGATCATGAGGTCAAGAGACCATCCTGGCCAACATGGTGAATCCCCATCTCTACTAAAAATACAAAAAATTATCTGGGCTTGGTGGCACGTGCCTATAGTCCCAGCTACTCAGGAGCCTGAGGCAGGAGAATCACCTGAACCCGGGAGGCAGAGGTTGCAGTGAGACGAGATGGCACCACTGCATTCCAACCCTGGCAATAGAGCGAGACTCCTGTCAAAAAAAAAAAAAAAAAAAAAAAGAAGAAGAAGATTGAGTCAGCAAGGTAAGAAAGTAGAGCAAATATTTGAGATGCTTAAAGTTAGGAACATCAGGACTTGAGTGCAGGGGATAAGAAATAGGCTTTGAAAATGTGAATAACATCACATGTCTCAGCTTGCTCAGCTGAGTGGTCTCATTAACTAAGAAAGTGAATGGAGTGAAGGAAGATTGAGTAGTAAGATTGATATCACTGGTTATCTTGATTTTAAAAATATGACATTTGTATTGGCTGTAGTGTACATTGATAGATATAATTAGAAGATGAATATTGTGAGTGCTATTCCAGGATTTAAGAGAACAATGCCAAAAGATAAAGATTGGGTAGATCTAGGATATTTCACATAGTTAATGGTGATGGTAATGTCAGTAAGAGTTGATGCATTCATTGAGGGGAGAGGACAGAAACGGAAGAGGCCTGAGATAGGATGTAGTAATGTGGCAGTATTAGGAGGAAGAGAGTCAGCAGAGGGAAAAGAATATGGGAAGGAAGACAGCTGGCAAAGGGCAAGAGAGGAAGGAGAAGAACCAGGGCAGGCCAGGAGAGGAGCAAAATGCTCCATGGAAGTCAGAGAAGACGCAGGCCAGGACCTAGTGCAGTGAGTAATAATTAGGAAGCCTCTCAAAAGATTGGAAAGAAAGGCTTCAGTAGAATTTTGAAGAAGAGCACAGAACCCTAAAGCAAAGGTTTAAGTAGTGAGCCCATAGTGAGGAACTTAAGACCTCAAGTTTACATTAGACATTAAAAGAATATGTGGTAAAAAGAAGGAAAGAAATAGCATAATAGCTTGACGGCAGTAGCAAGAGAAGAGGAGGCCTGAGAGTGTTTGTAAGAAGCAAGAAAGGAGCCTTGCTGAGGAGGAGATTAAGGGACAGGTGTGAAGGGAAAATACTTGATGAAAAACGGTAGGAGGGATGGAAGCCAGCAAACATAGAGGAGTGAGATTTTGTAAGAAAGTCATTTTGAAATGAAAACAAAGAAGAATGCAGGTCAAATGGCTTTGGGTAAAGTAGGAGAAGCAGACATTGGCTGAGTGAAACAGAATGAGAGTGAGATTGGGGCTAAAGAATGGGAGAAAAGATTTATGTCATTGTTACGAAAAAATTTATATTGAGTTTAGAAAATTTATTTTTAACAGATTTTCAAGCGACTAAGGGCTCAAATGGTATAAAATAGCTTACAGTTTGTTGATCACATTCAACATAGTTCATAACCTCAAGCAGCCCAGGTAATTGAATGCAATCTGAATAATGCAAGATTCAGACTGACAAACTGAGAACAATGAAAACTGAAAAAGACAATAGGATTTTAAGGTGGATGCAAGACCATCGTTGATGTGCATAGTTGACCACTAGGAGCAGTGCAGGTACACAGATATGGGAGACCCTGCAGAGGTGATTGAATGACTGGGGGGCACCAAGGAATCATTATCATAGTGATGGTGGCAAAGAGCATATTGAGCAGAAGCAAAGGAATAGAGACCATGGAATAAGTTTAGAAGGTGGAGGTCAGCAGTAATATTAAGGGGCTGAAGCCCTGGAGGTAGAATAACTCTGGCTGAGTATGAAACATGAAGATTGACCATGAAAGTCAGTTTCCAGTTTAGAGTCATGAGACATGTCATTGGAGTTGACAAGATTAAAGAACCATATGATCTGGGTTAGAGGTGTGAATGATTATCAGCAGGGCTGTGGATGAAGATGCCTACAGAGGGTTGCTGATGATGTGGATGGGAAGAGAAAAGCCTGCCCAGATGGCATGGGCTTCAAAATGAATGCATTGCATGGGGGTAGCAGAACACTGGCTTGAAAGTGACGATGGAGAACAAGGAAGAGCTGGCCCCTTTTCCTCGTTTGCACAGAAAGGTGACTTTATATTGTAAAATCAGGGTGCAATTTACAGGAGTGGGTAGGAGGAAGAAATAGTTGAGTAACAGAAGGCAGATAGAATGCTTGGTTAACATCAGACCAGGGAAAGTGGTGCAGAGGGGAGCATGAGAATGGGAGAAAGTGGCTATGATGCAGGAGAGGGCTGGAAGGTGAAAGGAGAGATAGTAGGGCACAGAGGTTTTATTCAGAGTTATGGATCTAAATTACGTATCAGTAACAACCATAACAACAGGTCAACAGGAGTCAACAGAGAACGGCCCAGTCGAAAGTGTTGGTGTAAAAGATCTTCCACAGAATTGTTTTTGGGTGGTGGATCATGGCATGTGTGTGTTTATGTGTGTTTGTATGAGTGTGTGTATAGTTAGGGATGTATGTGAGGATTGACTAGCTACTGGTATTATTTATGCATCAGATTAGTACTAATAAGGAGAAATAGGTTTTGAACCTAAAAAGACCCTTTAAAATCAGTGCTACTCAGCCGGGCATGGTGACTCATGCCTATAATCCCAGCACTTTGGGAGGCCAAGGCGGGTGGATCATGGGGTCAAGAAATCAAGACCATCCTGGTTAACATGGTGACATCCCATCTGTACTAAAAGTACAAAAATAATTAGCTGTGCATGGTGGTGCACACCTGTAATCCTAGCTACTCAGGAGGCTGAGGCACGAGAATCGCTGGAACTCAGGAGGCAGAGGTTGCAGTGAGCTGAGATTGCGCCATTGCACTCCAACCTGGGCAACAGACAAGACTCAGTCTCAAAACACACACACATGCACACACAGACACACACACACACACACACACACACACCAGTGCTGACTGGGGACTTCAGCACCAGTATCTTCTGGGAACTTGTTAAAAATGCCAAGTTTGCTCTGCCCACCCCACCCTTCCCAGTTTTGCTCAATTAGATTATGTAGAGCAGAACGTGAAAACCATTTTAATATGCCCTCTTGGTTTTCAGGTATATTAAAATTTCAGAAGCATTTTAAACTCTCTGCAATAGCTAGGACCCTCAGGAGATGATCCTAGAATGCCAGGGATTCAGAGGCTTTTGCTCTAGGTAGTCCCATATCTCTGCACTGCTCCAAGGCCAAACCAAAGAGCAGGGAGACTTCCTATAAACAGGTGTGGAGGGTTAGATTCATGCATCTCCCAAGAAAGAGTCTTAACCCTGCGTCTTCCTCATGTGCCTAACAGAAGCCCTCTGGGATAACTTGCTCCATTGGCTGGCTGAGGAGCTCTCAGAAGAAAATGCTGAATTGCTTTCCTCAACTCTCCCTCTGCGCCGTAGCACCATTCAGCTCATCAAACTCAAGAACCCTGATGATCTCACAGAACAAATCCACGAGTTTCTTTGCTTCTGGAAAAAATCGCTTCCAACTTTCACTGACAAACTTCGTCTCCTGGCTCGACATCTCCACAAGATTGGCAGGAGTGATCTTGCAGAAGAGCTCAAATTCAAGTGGGAAAATAAAGTGTCCACTGCACCACAGGAGTGCTTTGATGTAGCAGCTGAGTAAAAGCCTGATTACCCTTCCTTTACGCCTAGGAAAAGGCACACTGTAAGTTTGTAAGATTGTTTCTGTTAACATTTTCCTAGCAGTTTCCAAATAATATTATTTGAAGTCAGCCTATTTAATAATGTGCTATCGAGAAATCAGATGAGACAAATGGAAAAGCACTGATTGGACAATAGAAGGCATTCCTGGGTGTGAGCGCTCCTCTGTGGTTGAGTGATTATGTTTTGCAACCATGACTGTCTTGAGTTTGGCTTCACTCACTTCACTTAACAGCATTTGCAATTGAGTTTGGTTTGTTTATATTTTAAAAGCTGAGTATGAAGAAAAGATCTGATATATGTAATTACTTATTAATTGCTATCTACATAAAATTAAATGAGTTTTCTATGACTTCAAGTGTGACTTCAAGAAAAATATCAGAGATAGTTCTCCATCAATTTAGAAAGATTATTTTGCTAAGGATAAGGACAGGCCCACAACATAGCCTCAGAAGATCCTGATGACACGTGCCCAAAGTGGTTGAGGTACAGTTTGCTTTTATGCATTTTTAGGGAGGCATAATACATCAATCAGTACATTTGAGATGTACATTAGTTCAATCTGGAAATGTAGAACAACTCAAAGATGGGGCTTCCAGGTCATAGGTAGATTAAAAGATTCCTAATTGGCTATTGATTTAAATAGTTATTATCTAAAGACCTAGAATCCATAGAAGGGAAATGTCAGGGTTATGATAAGGAGTTATGGAAACCAAAGTTTTATCATGCAGATGAAGCCTCCAGGTAGCAGGCTTCAGAGAGAATAGATTGTAAATATTTCTTATTAGACTTAAGGTCTGTTGATGTTTATGCTGGTCAGCTTCTCCTGAATTCCAAAAAAGAGGAGTTTTTCAGGATAACTTTGGATTGCCCTTAGCTGACAGGAGGGGCTTGTTCAGATAGTGGGGGGCTTAGAGTTTTGGTTTTGGTCTACTCAGACAGCCAATTCAAGTTACACAGATACGATGGAGCCTACAGTAAAGAATACAAAATAAACTGGGCTGAGAAACTTGATGTCAGTGATAATAAGTCACATAAAAAAACTTTTCTAAGCTTGAAATAAATTAAAAATAGAATAACACTTCAGCCATTTACTGGCACAAACTTTTCCTTTATAAAAATGTAACTTGGAAGAGGGAAAATTCCATATTTTGTTATTAGTGAAATGAGGCAATACATAGAAAATAAGTTATCAGTTAAAGAATTCAAGGTCTATTTCTCTCACTTAGGAAGAAAATCTGTTTTAAAATTAATTAACAGAAGCCGTATTACATAAGCTTTACATATACACCATTAAAAACAAACAAAACATCTGCAAATAGAACACTAAACTGAAAGAAAAAATAAAACTTATCTAAACCCCTCTTTCTATTGATAATCCCTATTAATGCTTAGCATAAGCTTTGAGTTTTTGGAAAATCTAAAGCACTTTAGCTCTCTGAAGCAGTTTGATATAAATGGGACATTGAACTAGTTTTACTGACTCATTAATGCAAAACCATTAGGTCCTTAGCTTGAAAACATCAGTAGCAATTAGTTTCAGTTATTGAATACCTAGGAATTAATTAAGTTATATTAAAAAATTAAATGTTTCAATGGTTCTCAAATTTAAACGCAAGATTTTCTTCTACAAATTAACCAGGGATTTAGGTATCTATTTGGTTATATATTGAAAAGGGTGATCCCAATTTTCAAACATATTCCCATAAAGGAACATTTTACTAGTCAAGATTTTTTTTTACATGCTGCTAAAAAGGTACAATATATATTTTCATGTATTCTTGTAGCAAAGAAAACAGACTAAAATGTTCATTGTTGTCCTGATTACAATCAAACAAAAAAGTAAAGAAAATGAAATTTGCCTCTTATCCTGTCACTAGAGATTACTATTATTAACATTTTGACATAATTTCTTCCAGTTTTTCTGTCTTCTGGAAGAAAATATTTTTATTATTTCTATGTGTATAGATGTATCTAAGCACACTCACATACGTGTTCACCTGCATGCACACACGTGAATATGTATGCCCTCTCACACACATTCCTGCCACACACCTCTCACAAATGCACCCTCAAACACACAGGCCTACCCTTTATCTGCAGTTTCATGTCCACCTGTGTACTTCACATATGCTGTCACAAACACACCCCTCCTGCACAATCCACTCCAACTCCCCACAGAAACACACCTATTCACATATGTAAATACATGTGCGCACACACATACCCCACACACATATACAGTTTCAGATCCACTCATACACTCTCACGTACACTCTCACAAATGTCTTCGTTCGCATATACCCCACCTTCACATTTCATGCACACACACGCTCATTAATGTGCCTCCCCCACAGACACATGCACACACAGGCCCAACATCTCACTTTACCTATACAACCTCACCTACACACATACAGTCTCATTAAAGCACTCCCTCTCACACCCCTCTCACCTCTCTTTCTCTCTCACACACATACACACATATATTCACTCACAGGCACATATACATATCTCTTCACACACGCAGATACATTTTTCCCCAGAATTAAAAAAAAATGCTGCATATATTATTGTTATAGTTAAGCAATATAAAGGTATATAAAGAAAACAATTGATCATCCCTTCGGCATCTCCTCTCTTAAGATAATCCAGGAAATCAATCCCATCTGTAATCTGTGCCACTTGGATTAAGACCTGCTTCTGAACACCTTATCAATATGGGTATTGTAGCCATACCCACACCCTTGTGTAACCATTTCTCTGTCTGGCGGTCTGACCTGTATGGACCACATCAGAGATGCCTTGCTGGCTTTTGATAATGGGAAGCCCCTGCAGAAGATGATAGGGAGGAGGAAGGAGAGTGAATTATACCATTTTCCTCTTGTGCTTATCTTTCCCTATCCCAAAACCACTGCTCCTCTCTAGAAGGCCACCTCTAAGCAACTCTCTCTTGTGCTTTGGGAACTGGTCTTCTTGTCTCTTCAAGTCTAGGGGTAGTAACAGCTCTCTTGTTGTTTGGAGTGACTGTGCTATCCCTTGTAGTTCCCTTATATCTTGCTCTCCCTTTTTAAAATAAAGCCTCCTTTCATTACTCTAATGTGAGTGTAGCACTATATTTCTCACTGAGACCCTGATCAATACCTCTCTGCACACCTTTCTTAAGCTCCTAGTAACTTATACATATATTTTTTTCTCAGAATGGGAGTCATATATATACCGTTTTAAAATTACTGTCTTACTAAATTATGAGTTTTTAATGTCTTTGAATGTTGTCATAACTGTATAATTTCCTATTTCATAACCATAGCAGAATTAATTTTAGTATGATAAAATTTTTGAAAATGTTTAAAATGAAATTATGCAGCATATATTATTTTATGTTTGACTTTGTATTCAACTTTATGTTGCTGAAATTCATCCATGTTACTGTGTGTGGCAACAGTTCATTCTCATTAATGTATAATGTTCTATTATGTGCATATATTAAAAATTTCACATCTATTAGACTGTAGTTCCATTATATTCCTTAGAGCAAAATGATAGTTTACTATAGTTCATTTAATCTTGCTCTATATTCAGGACCATTTAGCAATTAAGCTTTGAACATTATTCATGTGTTTATTTTACATAATGGAGGCACTAGAATGCTCTACCATTTAGAATCTATACATTTTTAACAACACCAATTTTACTATTGAAAAAGCCATTACAGTCATCATTTTCCTAATTATTAAACATCCAGTTTTATAAATAAAATCTTCTATCATTTAACATTTGAATTACCAAAACCTATGTCCATAGTAATCTTGATTAGATACTTGCTGTATCTGGAGTATAAATTACAGCAATTGGCTATCCCTAAAATGTAGCTTAAATGAACACATACATATTGCCTTGTATATTCTGAAGTATTTTATTTATTTATTTATTTATTTATTTATTTATTTATTTATTTTCAAATAGGGTTTCACTCTGTTGCCCAGGCTGGAGCTCAATGGCGTGATGTCATGGCTCACTGCAGCCTCAATCTCCCAGGCTCAAGTGATCCTCCAACCTCAGCCCTTCTGCGTAGCTGGGACTACAGGTGCCGACCATTACACCTAGCTAATTTTTGTATTTTTTGTAGAAATGGAGTTTCACCATGTTACCCAGGCTAATCTCGAACTCGTTGGCTCAAGCAATCCACCTGCCTTGGCCTCCCAGAATGCTGAGATTACAGGCATTACCACACCTCACCCGTCTGAAGTATTTTAGACTAAAATAGAAATACCTTAATAAATAAGGTAGATAGGTTTTGAGCATATTATAATCTAACTTTCAAAATAGCTAAATCTTTGGGGCAAAGTTTTATTTTTCTAACCAAGTGTTTCTTAATGAGTTGTTATTGACACTCTGATGAAATCCATTTTCAAAAAAATTAATGCGCACTGGATCACAAATTGCAGACCATTCAGGATCCCTGACCTTGTCCACCAAATGAACAAAACATCTCTTCACTCTAGTAAATGTGACCAGCCAAATTTCTTACACATGGTTCTGGTTATGAGGGTGGAGGTGAAAGGGTGGGTGTTGAGAACCATGTGTTTAATCAGCTTTTGGTTGAAGTAGGGCATTAGGGGAAGAACATCTAGGGAAATTTAGAACATTATAAGTAAACCAGGGCTCTGCCTTAAACTCTTCAACTGCTACCAGTGTTTGAAAGCAATGTCAACTGCTGTCTGATGGCTTTTTCAGAAATGTTCTCAATAAGAAGTCCACAGCTGTGCTGTAGAATCAGAAGTTTATCTAAGGTACAAAGTCAGGCTCTCTGAGGTCAGAAGAAGAAGGAAATATTGAGTGAGGTCAAAACTGTGGTTGACACAGGCCAGGGGAATCCCCCTTAGCTCAGCTAAGCATGACTTCTGTGATCGAACCTCACCAGAATGCCCCATGCTGCCTACACATTTTGACAGACGTCACAACAAATCTTCAGTTCCCCCCACCTCTCCCAGGACTCCTCCATTGGCAACTCTCTTCCTACCACCTCTCGGCATTGGTTACCTAACGTAGCAAATAATTTACTTATTAGTTACAGTTTTTATTTACTGTCTGCAAATAAACACCTGCTTTAGTTTATGTTACACAAGGGCCAGGTGCTTGTCTCTTCTTTTCATTGATGTATTCTTATTACTTAGAACTCTGTCTAGTACTCAATGAATGCATTTTTCTTTTGTTTTCCTTACTTTACAAGTGAGAAAACTCTGAGTTACAGCCCTAGAGCCTGGGTTAGAAGCCAGATGATTCTATTTTCAAAGTCCTTTTTCTTTTACTTCCACCTTCCTGCCCTTTCCCCACACCCAACCCCCTACCACTCCTCACTCTTCCATAACACCTCATAAGATTTCTTTCAGTTTCTGAATACCCCAGACTGGATTAATTGTCCAGGGAACCTTATTGTAAATCTAGCTATAACACTTCTATACACTGTTGTAATTGCCTATTTATTTGTGCTTTTCTCCAACCAGTTTGTAAGTTTCTTGAGAGCTGAGGCTTGAGTAGGGTTCATCAGTGAATTTTCTGTTCCCTGCACAGAGCCCAGCACATAGTAGGTACTCAATAAGTCTTTGCTGAATTAATTCATGAATAACATCCACACACCAACATGTTTACCGGGATCCTCTTTTTATGCCCTATATTTCTTTTGGAAGCAACTTTGTGGGGGCAGATGCTGTGTCTAAGAAAGTAAAAAGCTTAGACTGTAAAAATCTACCCCGTCATTTATCAAGCTGGAATGAAAGACACCGATGAAGCTACCTACAAAGTTAAGAGGAGTCAATATTTCCTCCAAGACACATTGCTGCTGTAATATGTCCCCTTCTTTGAGTGACTGGTGCTTTCTTATACACTGAGAAATTTTTGTTCTCCCAAATCATGGATTATCAGAAACCTTGCTGCCTGAAATCATATCAGTGAGAAAGACACATTCCTTTCTTGCCTGGAAGATCTAAGTCATTTTGACACAGAAAAGCATTCTTGATTTCTACCCAGGTGCCGAGCTTCAGATAAAGCGTTTCTGGATACAGCACTGCATATCTATCTCAACATTCCTGCTGCCAAGGAAGAAAAACTCCGGGTCCACTTTGCAGTGCAGGCCTAGGTTGACCCCTTTATACACAGCTCTGCTTTGCTTTCAGCTTATCAAAACACTAGCTTCTACCCTCCTGCTGAGAACTGAAATAACTCCATCTTTGATTTTGTATATGAGACACCCATAGTTCCTCTGTGTGCAAGTCCCTCATTGCAGTGAATCAAGAAATCCAACTTTGTGAAATTTTACATGCGTCCCTGGTGGTCTTAGCCTGACGGGGACACTTCTGTGACCTTTGTATTTTCCAGTCCAGTGTTTCTCAAATCAACAGCATATTAGAATTAGTAGGAAATTCTTGGACACTTTTTGAGAAATTCTGATTGAATTAGTCTGAGGCGTGTTCTGGGAATCAGAATTATAAAGTTCCCTAGTTGATTCTAATTTGTAGCCAGGGTTAAATACACACACACACACACACACACACACACACACACACACGCATGCCATTAGGATACCCTGGAGTGGATGTTCAAATTCAGTTTCAAGGTTAATGAAGAGCTCAAGTCACACTTACACCACGGAAACTTAAAGACATTGCCTATCATATTCCACTTCCTGTTCAAAACACTTTCTCAATTTTTATTTTTACTTTTCATGATTAGCACTGAAGCAAGGGTAATGCAGGAGAGAAAAAAGGAAATGGAGCAAGCTCTGTGCTATGCTGAATACCCATTTTTTCCTCATAGTTTAGAGTCATCATTTGAGATGATTTGTCTGTTCACAGGAATAAGCAGGGTGAGGTGTGGAGCAGAGGAGCTGAGGCAGGAAATTGGACTGGTTGGGAAGGAGGAACACTTGGCTTAATCCTCCCATCAGCAGAGGAACTCAAATTTAAAGTTGTAGTTAATGAGAAGAGCCTATCACTCTCAGGAAGATTAACTGACTTCCCTGGAAGCTGCTCACTGGGCACTTTTAAACCTCGTTCTATGAAGACATGTCCCACCCATCTATAAGCTTTGAATTAATATTTTTTATCTTTTCTCTCTGTTAAAAAGATAAAATTATATTTCATTCCTTTTGTGTATGCTAAACAATTTAAAATATACCACAATATATTCTATCTTTATTAGACTAATTTTTGGTAATTTTTACATATGCCAAGAGCCTCAAAAATTTCAATTGATCTAAGCCTCACTCCACCTGAAGGAGCCTGTTTATGCCAGACAACCTGAAACTCTACTTTAGAAATAGTCACTGCAAATGCCTAGATGCCACCACGAGGGGGCCTCTGTGTCATAGATAAAATTAAGGAAATGTTCAAGACCTTACAAATTCCTTCATGTAGTGAAAGATCTGTTTGGCAGAATACTTTTTTAAAATGTTAATTATGAAGTTATTGTAGAATTAGAAGAATATTTTGACCTAAGGTCAATATGCTTTTAATGTAACAGTACATTATTTTGTGACTAATGTAGTGTTCTCATGTTCTGAAATGTCTAATTTCCATTCACTATGAACAAACAAAGTATTATCTGTAAGAACTGCTGCATTATAGAGGTCTTTATATTACAGCGTATCTTCTGTTTCCTTAATCAAAGCAACTGTAATAATACCATATATTATTGATCATTGGAACTGACGTATGTAATTTCTCTGAATTACCTGGAAATGGAAACTGAAAGCGTAAACTATGGACAGTACTTTGAAAAAAATGTACCTTTGATTCAATTTACTCTCTAATAAATGCTATTGACTGACATGATTTCTAAAGAATTGCCTTCTTGATTTTGAAATGTTCTGAACAACGGTGTTTCTATGGTTTGTTAGTTTACAAAAAGTGGCAAACATACATTACAAATGAATATCTAAATTAGGATGATTTTTAAACAAATAATTAGGTGATATTTTCCAGAATATTTTTAGTTATAATTTTAAAATAATGTATTTTGTGAGATAAATTCTCAACAAAGCTGAATATTATGACTCATTTCAAAATACATCTCAAAGCACATAAACCAACAACGTGGTAGCAATAAAACAGCCCCTGAACATAAAGCAGAAATGAGAAGCATAATTGAAAACAATTAAATATATAATGATGACCACTAAAATGAGACTGATTGTATTAAAATATTTGCTGCTCCTCTGTGGGGGAATTATACATTCTGCCCCATGGTGTTATGCTTGGTCATATGATCTCGTGTACCCAATGAAATATGAGTGCCATATTAAATCAGAAGCATTAAGAGCCATTGAGTGGCTCCATCATGTTCTTTTCCTGTCTGCTTTGAGACTAGCCATGGATAGGGAGGGGTCTGGGTCCTGTAGTTTAGGACAGAGCCATAGCCTACTTGTGATAAGTAGTATGAAAATACGTAAAAACATTTCTTGTTGTTGTAAACCCCTACTATCCTGACTGATACAACTAATTTACCAAGAATAAGGAAGAAAACACTATATGGCTATTAAAGGTATCTGATTTTATTGTTGATCCAAGAAGCAGGAGAACCAGGGTCTCTATAAGCAAGGGAAAAAGAAGAAAAATGCAAAGACTGGAGTTATTACTGGTGTTAGCAGCAGGCTGCTGCAGCAAACTAGAGACATAAGAAGTCCTTATAAAAGTGGCAAGCCCAGATATTATGTAGAAAGATTAATACGAGGTACCAATTTATTGAATATTAACAATGTGCCAAGATCTTTTTGTGTATAATTTCACTTCATTCTCATAAGCATCCTTCAATTCAATGCTATTATTTTTCTTTCTCAATGATGAAACAGTTTTTGTAATGTTAAGTTCATTCATTTACATATTCTCTTGTTCATTTGTTCACTTTTTCACTCATAATTCAATCAACAAATAATTATTAAGCACCTATTAAAAATAAATGAGGTGGCAAAGTTATGTTTTTAACACCTCCCTGTCTGATTTCAAAGTCCGTATCTTCTCCGTTCCATGAGATTCTATAGTAGACAGAATTGTAAGATGACCCCACCCCAGATTTCCCATCCTCTTGCCTTGTACACCCAATAATTCCCCAAATTATGAATATAAATGGATTTAGCTCATGGGATTAGGTAATGTTAAATGGAATTAGGAAAGTATTCAAGTAGGCTTCACCTAGTCACCAGAGCCCTTTCTTTGGCTCATCTCAGCAGAGGAAGTCAGAAGGAACATGAATAAAATTCCAGTTGAAGAAGTTTCTCCAATCCTGAAGTAGAAGGGGCCACCTGGTAAAGCTCCAAATGTAGCCCCTATTTTTTTCTTAATTAAAAAAATATATTTTTGTAGTAAAGAACTCATGTTATGTTGCTCAGTCTGGTCTTGAACTCCTGGCCTCAAGTAACTCTCCCACCTCGGCCTCCCAAAGTGCTGGGATTACAGATGTCAGCCATTGCACCCAACCCAAATATAGCCTCTAGAAGAAGAGAGAAATTCTCACTGACAGCTAGCAATATAATAGGGACATCAGTTCTATAATTACAGGGAAATGAATTTTGACAACAATCACATGGCGCTTGGATGTGTATCTTTCCCTAGCCTCAGCTCCAGATGGGGACAGAGCCAGTTGTACCTTGAGTTCAGCCTTCTGAGTTGGACCCTGATCAAAGGACTAGCTAGAATGTGCTAGACTCCAACCATAGAAACAATGAGCATATAAATAGGTGTTTCAAGTCACCAAGTGTGTGATAAGTAGTTATAAAACAATAGAAAACGAATGCCCTCTTAGACTGATAACTTTAAGTCATTAATATCAGTATTAATTATATTTAGAACTATCTGCTTAGAAGGTAGGAAAGTAGAGTTCAGAAATATACTTGATCAATAAAGAGTAAGGCAAAAAAGTGATGAGAAATAATTATACTATAAGACTGCTAAGTTTCCTTCTAAATTGTAGAGGTTGTGATTCTATTTTCTGTGATTTTATGACTTCTCAAGTCCCTTTTTAAAGGAATCCTATGAATTTTATTAATTTTACCACACACACTAGTTGAGATTTTCACTGAATCTGGGTGAAGGTTTCTGAATTGTTGTGGTCCACCCATAATATACAATTTTGAACAAGAAATACTTTCTAGAGCCATGAGTCATTTAATTTAAGTATTTCCCTATTTGAAACTTTGGCATGACTACACAATTCTATGTAGCAGTTAGACTAGCCTTCTTAATTCTTTATTTTATGTGGACTCAGAAGCCTATTCAACAGTTTCCCCCATGAGGACAGCATGAACAAGTATAAGGGCACTTTCATTACTATAGTCTTTTATTTATATGCACATAATTCCTACAATAACCTTGAACTCTCCCCAGTTATTTTTTCTCTGTTGTTATTTATGTAACATAGGTTAAATATTCATTGGCCATTGAATTTTGGGGATCAAGTTCCAGCATTTTTGTGTAAGATTCTTTTTTATTTAACCTTGGTATTCTTCTGTAGCAAAAGCTTCACGAACAGTTTTAATTTTTCCTATACTTAAAATGTATCTATAATAAAATGTCACTTAGCTAAAATACATGGAAAACAAATGACTTTAGTTTTTAGGGAATTCCTTTCCAATTTCAAGGTCTGTAGTAAATATTACTGGGTATTAATAGAGAGATTTGGACAACATTCTATAAGACAGCTTAAACAACATGGTCTTGAAAGTTTACTGAGTCTACAAATAGAAAAATAAGGCACAACAGCAGCAAATTGTTCAGCATGACTATGAGAAGAAGAGATCACAGAAAAAACCCATGACCAAGAACCTCCACCTCACAGTATTTATCATTCTGAATATATCCTGATGACCAGGAGATTGCCAGGTGCTGATCGGCTTAGGTCTGGGTTATTTGGTACACTCATAGTGACAAGAAACAAAGCAATTAACACATCCATCCATGCTAATGCTGAGCAGTCTCTTCTTCTTTAAAGCTCTGGTAATATCATGGTTCATCTCCTTTCTGTATCTATGCATTAGTTAAACTATATCCCTCCATAAAATTATGGTTATCTTACAAGAAAAAAAAACAGGTTAAAGAAACTGTTCTTCACTGTGTTAAACTCAAAAGAGGTGGCTGCCAAACCTGGATGGTTATCAGAATCATTGTTGAGTTTTCTAAATATTCAAATCCTAGGCCCAAAGCTGGGGATTCTAATTCAGTAGGTTCCTCAAATAATCATGACAATCAGATTTCGCAATCATTGTTATAAAGCACTGCACAAATGTATGGTACCAGGTTTGAAACTATAGAGCTTGTTGTTTAATTATCAGGTTTGATACTCATCAACACAATGTTGGATATTTGCTTATCTATGTTTTTTCTAAAACTGTAAGCATATTAAAAACAAAACTTGCCTCACTTATATTTGTATATGCCTTACTACATCACACGTGACATGTGTACACAACGTGCAGTTGACAAATTTAATCATAATAAGTAAATTCAAGGACAAAAGGATGAATTACTTGAGAAATTTCTTGAGTTTGACCCAGCACTGCAGAGGAGAGGAGTAGAGATTTGGGCACAACGTATCTGAAAGGTCACCTGGAGTCCAACACTGGTTTTGGGAAACAAAGGCTCTGAACACCGCATTTCACCTAGAATGACCCTGTCGATCAATCAGAAGCCCCGCTCTTTCACAATAATCAGGGAATGGCCAATATGATAGGGCAAATATGGTCAGTTTAAATATTTTACCAACACAAATGCAATATTTCTAACATAATATTTCACATTTGCACAAATTCTATGTCAAATATTTCAAGTAAAATTAGAGAACAAGGATAAACAAATATGTTTAAAAAATCAATATCTCACCCCAGTGTGGTAGCTCATGCCTGTAATCCAAGCACTTTGAAAGGCCAAGGCGTGTGGATCACCTGAGGTCAGAATATTTTATATTATATACAATATGTTTATTTTAAAATCTCCCAAAGTCTGATATGTATAATATGGTAGTAAACTAGATAATTCCAGGTAGATGAAGACAAACATTAAAAAGTTATTATATGTTTATTTTAAAATGTACCAGGGACTTCTGGCTTTTACATAGGATATAAAAAAACTGAGAAAAGCATTGCTTACACTCTAACAGCCAGAAATAGCAAGGTATTCTACAAGATGATACAGTTTCCTGAATCCATTAGAGAGTTGAGGTCACAGGTCTACCAACTAGCCCAAAGTTGAAGGACAATAGGTACTTTTAAGGAGGGAAATATAAGCCACATATTCTGAGTCACCTGAAAGATCACAGATGAAAGATGGGGCGTCCAACCAAGTTGTAGGAAGAGTTCAGCTAAAATGTAAAGAAAAGTGCTAAACGTGGCATGTGGAAAAGTGTGAGAATATAGAAGCCCTGGGAACTGATAACAGAAGAGGAATTTCTATCTGCATGCAGGCTGTTCACAGCTCTCCACTGGGTGTTCACAAGAAAGACTGGGGGCAGATGGGAGAAGAGAGAAAGTTTCCTTTGTGGTTCAGGCCTGGAAAAGGGAGACATCACAACCTGGGAGAAAATCAGAACGTTCCACGTAAATGCTTCTACCTCTGGGAGAAAATGTCTGTCACTGTGGGGAAGGACAGCAAGCCCTACCATACCCAGGTCACAGGTCAGGACCCACTGCAGCTCATGAAAGGAAAATGTTCTACATCTTGGTAGGAGCACAAAACCTACTGGGCCAGAACACAAGAGATTTTCTACCACTGAGGGAGAAGGATCATTGCAAGAGCCCTGAGATGCAGTGATACCAGGCTGAATCAGGACAGCAGAAGACCGTGCTGTCTACCATCAGCAGGCTAGCAAGCACCGCCTAACAAGCAATGGCTGTCTTTGACTGGGGAGGAGCAAAACCTTGCAGAGAAAGCCTTTCTGAAGGGCAAGAGCACAGGGAAAACCTAGAGCTGAGAGTAGAGCAGGAACATGGTGAGAAGCCTTCCAGAAAACTAGCCCCTAAGCACAAGGTGACAGTAGAGGAAATGGAAGCCAGTGAGGCACTGGAGGAATCACAGCAACAGCTAAACTTACTTCCAGCTCAACTTTTAACTATACGATTCCACTCTTTCCCTGCATTCCCATACCTAAAAGCCTGGCTGAAGAGCTATACCCATTTCCAGGTAGAAATGCTATTTAGTTCAATCTCTGCTGTCTTACACACAATGTTAAACTTCCAGTACAATTATTAAACACACACAGAAGTAAGCAAAATATGTTACACTGTCAGTGGACAAAGCAATACATAAAGGTATATTCAGATATGACCCAGCTATTGGAGTTATCTGACCACAATTTCACACGACCACGATTGATACATTAAAACTCTAGTGGAAAAGTCAAACAATAGCGATGAACAGATGGATAATTCAGTGGGGAGATGGAAACTATAGGAAGATATCAAGTGAAAATACTGGAAATAAAAGTAGAGAACAGAGATGATGCCTTCTCTGAGCTCATCAGTGGACTTGACACAGCTGAGAAAAGAATTGGTGAACTTGATGATAGGTTGACAGAATTGCGCAAACTGAAACACAAAGATAAAAGACAGCGAAAAATGTATGAGAAAATACAAATAGCACATCAAAACTGTGATCTGAACTTGACTACTGAAGTGAGGCTGAAATGAAAAATAAATAAGCTAACATCAACAGAGATAACTCATCTGGACAGTGTGCAATTCTGATAGGATGTGATGAGAAGAGAACTTTAGCTTGGGGTCTTCCTCACAAAACCTATAAGCCAGTCTAAGCATGAGAAAAACATTAGACAAATTCCAGTAAAGAAACACTCTACAGTATACCTGACTCATACTCTCCCAAACTGTCAAGGTCATCAAAAACAAAGAAAGTCTTAGTCACTAAGAGGAGCCTAGGGAGGCATGGTGACTAAATGTAACGTGTATTCTGGATGGGATCCTAGAGGATGAAAAGGATATAAAATACTAGGCTGGTGCAAAAGTAATTGTGGTTTTTGCCATTAAAAGTAATGGCAAAAGTAATATTTTTTATTAGTTTAATAAAAACTAAGGAATTATAAATAAACTATGCCCTTTAGTTAATAATAATGTATCAGTCTTGAGTCATTAATCATGATAAAGGCACTCTCCTGACACCAGATGTTAAGAATAGGGAAAATCGAGTGTGGGGTATGTGAGACCTCTCGGTACTATCCTCACAATTTTTCTTTAAGACTAAAACTACTCTAAATTAAAAAGATTATTTAAAAGTCAACAGGTTGACCTTTAAACCTCATTTAACTAATTATACCAGTAATATGTGGAAGTGGCTAAAAAATTATAAAGGTGGTTTGAGAATAAGTGAGATTTGGGAAACACTGAATTAAAACAGTTAAGTGGCTATACTATATGCTGCTATTTGCCAGCTTATCTGACAGACAAAATTGTGATCTCTCTGTTCTGGGTCTATTCTCTCACTCAATTCCTTAATGATCCTCTATGCTTCCTTAGCTCAACAATGTAACTCTCCCTCAGATTGAACACTTCCTGAGGGCAGACCAAATGCCTTTCTTTATTTCTCTTGAGGCCCTAAATGACAATATTAAGAAAGGATATGGAGTAATTATACACAAATTCTATTAGGATTGAATGGAAATGGAATCTTCCTTGTACATTAAAGAAAAAAAACAAACTTACGTCACTCAATTTCCTTCAAGTGTTGAGCCATTCAGATTATTATCTTTTCCTTTAGAGTTATTCTAACATTTTGATTACTGATAATTACAAAATTGTCACAGGGATTTTTTCCATGATCACTTACATCAACTTATATTGAGATCAAGATAGATGAATTCTTGATATCTGCCAACTGTCAGTAAGTCTCCTTAGAGCCGGGAGAGCAAACAGGTGTCCTTTTGCAGGCCAGTTTCAATCCCTTGGTGACGACTGCCTGGAAATCTGTCCTGAGGAATCCGAGGCTCTGAGTGCCATGTCCAACCTGTAGGAGAAGGAGGGAGAATAATGATGGCATGACAGACCATGTGTCACATATCTGGCAAACTCAATTTGAAGACTGTTTGACACTAGTATTATCATTCCCACGAAGAACCTCCAAAAGCTTGAAAAATGTAATATGGAAATGTATATACACTGCCATGTGCAAATTTAAACATTTTCACATGTGGTAGGTGGGGAGGTGGGCAAGGGACCTTCCTGGCCTCTCTAAGTTCCAGCCATAAAGAAGGTTGGTCAATTTTCCTATTTGTGAGGTTGCTCTGTTGGGTAGCTTTTCATATATTTTCAGAAAAAGCCTTTTTGAGACTATGTAAAACTCAGTTTTTAGGTAAAAATGATGATAAAAAATCATTATTATCATTTAACAGGGAAAAAGAAAATAAATTCAAATGAACATGGGGAAGTAAAAAGTTTCATTTTATAGATTAGAATTTTATTTACGGGAAGCAGAGAGGCCAAAAGGTAATCCCTCAAATTTTAAAAAAGGCTTCCTAGTTATCCCGATTTCTGGGAAATCTCTGAATCACTTTTGACTTATCATATCTGCAAATATAAGTCTCCCCAACTGAGTTTATTCCAACTCAGACTGAGTGGGAAGAAAATCAATCAATTACCTCCCATCTCACCTTATCTACCATCCTGATTATTCCTGGTTGAGAAAGATGGTACTGTGATTATCAACCAGTTACAACTACTCAAAAGGTTTTCAGAAATTCTACTCACAAGGAGTGTTTCTAGAAGACTAGTAGGCAATCCCTTCACTGCATCACTAATCAGCTACATTGATAATTAGATAAATGTTTCATTAATCTTTGTATCTTGGGGCTTGGGGCAAATAAATCGTATTTCTCCTCCTCCATCTTCATGCTGAGAGCAATTTGACTCTGATATATGCAGTTTTCTTCCTTCTTCCCTTTTGTCTCTTTATCCATTCATCACACTAATCAACAAACATTTTATTGAGCATCTACTATTATCAGGCATACAGAGACAAATAAGTCAGCTTTTGTTCTCAAGAAGACCATACTCTTCTTGAGAATGGGAGAATTCTATGGGAGATTTGGAGAATTATATGCTCCAAGTGTGAAGTGCTAGGATAGACATAGGTACAAGTCGGACTGTGGGTAAAAATGAAGGTAGTTTTGTTTTTTGCATCAAGTAGATCTTGTACATGGAATGAATGTGCGTCAATTGCCATAAATCTACCAGGAAGAAAAGGTAGAGAAGGGCCTGCTACAAAGCATGGGCATCAAAGAAGAGCACAGCTCTCTCTCTACTTCAGTTTTCTGAAAATAGATCAGAAGTGCAATTAGTGTCTGCCAAGGTTTCAAGAAAAAAATTTGAAGAGCGGAAAAACTAAATGTCAATGCTTTTATGAGAAATGTCATATCTGGATAAGCTTTTCATACAAATTGGGAGTTAAAGTACAGGGAACTTAAGGCTGACTCCAAAGGGCATTACGATTGAATGATTTCTATCCAATAGAAAGCACCTGGATCGATTCTGAGGCCAAGTAAATAAGAACAGGAGGAAGCCTCTCCCTGAGCCTTGGCAGAAGCATTAGACTGATGAATTGTGGTCCTTGCTTTAGAGAAGTACACCTACTCTATCTTTTGTTAGTTGAAATGTCTGTTTTGTTCATTAATCTGACAATTGAACAGATTTGCTTCAAAACGCATCCATCCCTCCCTGGACTCTGCAAGGATACATTCCTTGGAAGGCTAAAAATCAGAAGCCTACCTGCAGTGACATTTGCATCGTAAGTGACAGTAACAGATGAAAATGTAAACCTTCCATGCGCCATTTGCAAGCATCAATGGGAAAGCTTCCATTCATTACTTTGAAGTCTGGGGCTTCCATAGTGCTCTGTTTCTCAGCCAAACTGGGAATGTATTTATTTGGCTATATTAGGGCTGTCAATCTAAATAACAGAGAGGATTTCTAAGAGAAAAGATGTTCATTTGGGAATACAGTATTAGAATAGGTATATGGATATCATATTACGCTATGTGCATATCCAAGGAGGTAAAGGATGACAAAAGTTTTTTAAAGAAAATAAAGAGGAGGATTAGATAATTGTTTTTAAATAATTATCTTTGGCTATAAAAATCAGTAACAAGAGTGAGTGATGCCAGGCCAAGGCCAGACACGCAGTTACTGAACAGATGTACTTGCAGAAGTATTTTCTTTGTGTAAGGTTGAGATGGCCTTTGTGCAAAGCTGTGGTTTTTGTAGAGTTTTTTTCATTACCAGCCATACATATGTGAGAACCCTCTCTCCATGGCCTCCCTTGACTCTATTTTTCAGGGTTTTCTTAATATTAGTGATGCCATCTCGATTTCACCAACTTTCACATTTCCCCCTTTTGATCAAGATCTTTCTCCAAAAGCATCACTGATCGGTAATCCTGTAGATAGAGTTTGATGTGCCCCCATGCTGGGATGGATCTATCTTAGTTGCTGGTCTTGTCCCATATCACAGGGAGTGACTGATGATTAGAAATTAGTGTTAAGATTCTTTCAGTCACATTTGAGCAACAAGGGAAGTTTGAAGGAAGTGACTGGAGTCCATAATCAAGTTCAATTTTTGTCGTCCCAGTGTCTTTAGCTATCATTTTAACATGCTGGGCCAGTATTATTTTTTTTAGGACTCTCGCAGCTGCAAAAACTTAACAAGTGATAGACACAAAGTTTCAAAGGAAAAATATGAAGTAAAATTAACAGTAATACGACAATTCTAGTTTACATAATGGTTTTGAGCCATGAACCCAGGCTTAAAGACAAAGAACTAAATCATTCAAATGACCAAAAGGAATTAGGTAACTATGTGGTCTGTTTACTTATTTTGTGTTTCTGGGTCTCTACTTTCCCAGAGGAAATTATTCAAGTATAGCTTTTAGTATTAGCAATAGCATGACCATTTTCTTATTTAACTAATGGATATTAAAGGATTTTTTTTAAGGTTACGTTACCAGAAGAAGCTATTGACTGTGAAATTTCAGTTACACCACTATTCTGCAAGTAAAAAGGTAGCATTAAGGGAGCTAAAATCTCATTATAATATGAAGTCTTGTTCCACCATCTTGGGAAAGCTGCCTACAGCATGAAAACATTAATTACTGGTTTGTAATTTCGATGTATGGGATTATGACATCAGGCAGTTTTATAAACTTTTTATGGGGTCCATATATCAGGCATGAGGTTTGTTCTTTACATTCTATTAGTTTCAGCTCATGGGGCTTTAGAAACAAGGCAGATTTTGAATATTGAAGGAAATAAGGAGAATTTAAGATCTAGTTCAATAGTCTTAAGTTCTGGGACCTGCTAGGAAGTGACAATTTTTATTCGTTCATTGTATGGCTGGGATCTTTTGAAGCCAGGGATTTTATGCACATTCTTACATATGAATTTTTGTCAAAGTCTTGGTCATATAAACAATGTTTCCAATTGTATCCTGCTTATAAAGCAGATTTTTACTGAGCTTATATAAATAAAATTAAGAAAACTCATGAGTAATTTCTGAATTTTGAAGGAATCAGGTAGGGATAAAAAGGAAATGCCTCTACTTTTGTTCATAAAATTATACTTTAAAAACTTGTCTTTTTAATGAGCCCTTTGACCTACTATGCTGTTTTCTGAATGGGGGTATAAAGCACAGTCATGTCATATTAAAGCTTACTTCAAACTCAGTAGTCTCTGGGTTATTGGTCTTTGGTCTGCCAAAGATAATCCTCACAGGAAAGTTTTTGCCCTAGGAACCTCTCCATGATTCAAAATCTGGTGGTTTTAACTCGTATCTATGTTGTTAACATTACACCACACATGCTCTTTCTTGCTCTACTTAAAAGGTACAGGGATCACTGGCACAAATGCCTAAGCGGCAGATAACATACACGAGGAAAGCAGACCCAGGTCAGGAGGCACTCTGGCACTTCAGAAAATCTACTCCCCATCTACAGTAGGCAGTCACTCCTTGGCTTCAGCCAATTGTTGCCACAAGAAACATGAACAGTGTTAACAGGTAAGGCAGAGATACAGATTTCTGTTCACATAGAGATCTCTTTATTAAAAAAAATGTCAAGTAAGTCAAACTGTTTGGAAATATTGGAGATGGCAAATTGGGAAGATAAGGAGTCATCCAATTGAACTGGGGTGTTTATGATGGGGGAGAAATAACAGGTAATGGCTGAAGGATAAGGGCAGCTTCTGGAGAACCTTGATTGCTACACTCCAGGAACTTACTATAGAGTCTTTTAGGTGTGAGTGATCAGCAAAAGATTTAAGCAAGAACAGTCCACAGTTAGAATGGTATTTTAAAAAGATCAGTTGAAGGGGCAGAGCTGAGAATTGAGTGGTGAGTTAAAAGTCTATCATTAAGCAATAGGGTAAAGGCAAAATGACAAAGCCCTATTTACTTTGTTCTTTCTCCTACCAGACTGTAAACTCCAAGACAGAAGGGCCCTGTCTTGTTCATTGCTGTATTTCCAGGACTAAGCAGAAAGCCTCCTCAATGTTTGCTGAGAGAATAAGTGAAATAGAGGGGGTGAAGGAGGGAGGCATTTGCAGGACTGGGTTTGAGAATCAACTACCTTGAAAGGAGTAGAATGTCAGTAATGGTAAGAACAGTCATAGGAGTGGCGAGCCTTGGTAGACTATTTCCTTCCCTGAAGCTTCCTCTATAAGCCTTGGAAGAAGCCTTGAATAAGGTCCATTATTCAATATAGAAATAATAGACACAGGTTTTTTAAAAAGACCTTTGCACATTTGGTTCTTTATCCTTCATGTGACTTTTTCAGTCAACCAAATGAGAAAATAGTAAGTACCTTAAAGAATTAAAAGGGGGATTAAGCAAAAATTCAGGGATGATCAACTTCTGTTCTTCCCTAGATACAGTATTCCCAAAGCACACAGAAAAAGGGGATTTACTTGGGCTTCTGACCCACCGCGGATCACTTTCCGGGCAGGGTGAGAACTGATGACCCTTGGAGTCTCTGGGCTTGGCCCTGGAGAGTTCCCATCCTAAGCAGGGAGGGCAACCAACCCCCATCTCACTCATAAAAGTATACTTTACCAAATTGCAAAACTACATAGCTTATGAGAGAAAATTTTCTTAAATCGAGAAAACAAAACATTTAAGTAAAGAACCAACGATGTTTTAAATAAAAGTCATAAAAATTATTTGTATTAATTATTTAGTTTTATATAATTAATATTTGTTTGATTTATCTTAATTAGCAGTTTTATGAACGTATCAGTTTCTTTATTATAGTCTTGGAAATTTATATTCAACCTATTCATCTTAATCTTATACAAAATACGTATTCAAGAGTGCTAGAGTTTTCCCATGAAAAGCAGTTTTGGACTACAGCTGATTACAAATGCTTTTAAAGAAGAACTTAATAACTGGATAACAAAAACTTAAAATAGCCATGGTTAAAATCTGATGAACATTCCCAACTGACAAAGAAATTTGATTGTTTCTATTACATGCAGCATGTAACAACCAGAATCATTACTGGCAGTGTCATGTTAGTACCATCAAACTTTATAAATTTCATATAATTTTTAGAATAGTCACATTAGTAACATAAAAATATAACTATAGAAAAGATTTAATATAATCAAAATTATGATTGATAAGATTAAATTTTTATAAATTTTTATTTATTTTAGATAGTTTATATTAATAACCTACCTGAACACAAGATCTAGTATCATATATCTTTTGCAAATGCCTTTCATGCAATTTGCTAAATAAATCTAATTATTTAATAGCTATACAAGATGAATTACACATTTCTTGATTCTCTTCAGGAGTCCAACTGCAAAACTCCAAAGTTAATGTTAGGTCAGAAAGACTTAATTTTGGAGTTTGATCTTGGAAAAACCTGCCAAAAATGTCAAAAAGTTCAAAACACTTGATCAAAACAGAATTACAGATCATTGCTAAATAATTATTATGTATTTAACCAGAGTAATAATGGAAATAATTCAAAAGTGATACAGAAATATATATGGATGTAAAAACTTTAACCCTTTGAAAACTCAGTTTTCCAAAGTAATAAAAATCTAATAAAGACAAACCAGAAATTATTTTGAGAAAACAAACTATTTTTGTATGGCTAGTTACCTAAAAGATAAAGCAAAATCTCCTGTAGTGTGATTGTTTCTCTTCAGGGAAGCCCAGTTTGATAAACTGGAAATCAAACCTGATAAAAAGGTGCTTGAATTTAATCCGATATAGGAAGAATGTATCTGGGATTATAAGTGTACACTACATTATAGAGAAACATAAACAAGAAAACTAGTACCTTCAGCAGGGGAAAACATAGATCCTATTAACGGTATAAGAAGTTACCTGGTTACGTGAAACAACTCAGACACATCAACAAAAGCCAAGAGTATAGAATCAAGTTACATTGAAGGAAAATATTATTTTTCCAGATATTCAAGGTATCAATTGAGTGTCAGGTCACTACAACATATAGAATTAAGAAAAATACACTTAGAGAACTTGATGGAAAGGTTGAAATAAAGAGTTATCACCCTACCCAAGCAAAAAGATATGCTTTTTCAAGGGGAGAAAACCCAGAAGGCAATGATGAATGACCCGCAAATCACATGCAGTGAGGTAATCAAAACTTGAGCTCCAGGGATATAAATCTGAGTGTTTCAAAGGCAAACAGGTTCCAGAATCAAAAATCCAAACCTCTAGTAAATATACTGAGTAATCCATGTTTTATAAGAAAAATCTTCTTCTAAAATAGGAGACCACAATTTTTGGTTTTTCATTCATGCATTTTTAATATCAAAGTTCAATCTTTAGAAAGACTATCACAGATAATCCCCTTTTAAATATAGTCAATCACACACAAAATTCCTTCAATAAATTCTCTTTTCATGAATCTTATCACAGCTTTACTCAGATAATTCATGACAAACTTGTAGTTTCTGCTTTGTCCTATATTTTTTAAATAATCAGTCATTTTACTTTAGAATAAAAATTCACCATCTGAGATTCTTTCTCATACAAAATTACTTTCTTTTCTTTTTAACTTTTCTTACCTAAAATACATCTTCATATTCATAACTTTCTTCTCATCTCTCTTACTGGATTCTATCTTGTTTCTATTTTTTTATTAATATTTTGAAGCAATCTTGAAATAACCTCCAAATTAAACAAAATTATTTTTCTTAATATTTTAATAATTTTATAATATTTTAAATTAAAATCACATCTTACATATTTTAGGACACACCTTTTAGGCAGAATTATACAGTAATTAAAATTTTTAACTCTTTGTAGCCTTAAATTTTACTGAAAAGTAAACTAGAAGGCAAAATTGTGAATTAACTGTAACATATCAGTGTTTTATTAACAATTATCTTTTAACTTTTAGAAACATGTTTTCCTATAACATAATTTTTAATCCTAATTGGAAATGACTCTGTCAACAGATTTTAAAAAGGCAGATAAAAAGAAATAGAGAGAGAGAGAAATTAGAAGACTCTGCATGTTAATTCTATAGTTGCAGGTTTCTCTAGTAATGACCATTTGAGTTCTGAATTTTCCTCAATGTAATTTGTCTATGAGTTTAGCATGTACACAAGAACAGACCTTAATATGTAGTTGGCTAGACTCCCAGAAAACCTGGCATGTCAATATTTGAGAATCCCATTCTACTTCTTAATAATCTCTCAGGAGCAAAGAAAAATCTTATAAATGCAATCAGGAAATGTCAGGAGTTTAAACTTGTGTTTTAGATGGCTGCAACCACCCTAGTGGCTTTTGTTAGCTATCTCACACCCACCACCTTGAATGTTTATTTTTGCTTTCAAGTTTTCATAAATAAGAAATAAGAGTCAAACCAAATCAAAAGAAACCAAGATAAAGCTGTTCACAAAATATTAACACAGGTGTGCAGATCAGATGAAATATTAAACTTGGTGATCAAATCAGATAAGATACACTTCACAGACAGGATGTATATTCTGTAGAAATCATAAATACTCAATCCAAAATGATAAAGTGTGTTTATAGCAGAAAGGACTTAGGAGAAAAGACAATAAATCTTTTACTATCCCAAGAGGAATGTATGGTCCTTTAATAAGGTGGCCTTATCCAAACCAGGTCCCATATAAAGCCACTGCCAAAAGGAAGGAGGGTCAACCTGAGAGAAGATTCACCAGGGCAGAAAAGTCTGGCCATTCAAGTGGAGAGCTCAAAGGGCTCCAGTGGGTACTGCACACAGGTTCCAAGCAGCAGAGATTCTTTCCAAGTGACACTTCTCAGATCCCAGTTCTGTCACCATAGGTATAAATCTAAATAAACAGAGAGAAGCTCTCTAATGGAAAAGATGCATATTTGGGAACTGAGCTTTGCAATGGGAATACACATATAGTTTATACATGCTTATTCCTATTTCAATGCTCTATTTCCAAATAAATACCTTTTCGATTAAAGAGCCTCTCTCTGCTTGTTATTTAAGTTGACAAGATGGTAGAGTCAGCAGATAAGTTAAAATTTTGTGTATCTTCATAATTAAAAGAAAACGTCAGAAGAAAATATAAGGTAGAGGCCATCCCTTTTGAAGAGATGTGAATCTTTTCAGTGGAGATGATTTTATTCATTTATTTATTTATAAGCATTTTTTTCATTAGACAAATTATTGAATGCCATTAAACTTAGGGTCAGATACAATGCTAGAATTGTGACTTCAAGGACTTGTAGAAGTTTATTTCCTCTAGAAGCTTTCGTTCATCAATTCTTTCATTCAGCATACGCTATCTGAATGTTATGTGCCATATACTCTGCTAGTTTCTGAGGATATATCAGTAAACAAAACCAGGCATGGCTAAGTCTCTACTCTCATTCTTTTTGAGTTTGCATTTTAATTATTCACAGAATACTTATAAAATTTATTAGGTTCTCTGTGGCCTGAGGTTGGGGGAACAGACTAAGTAGTTCCAGGAGAGTACATTGTTCTAGCTATAGAATCAGGGAAAGAAAGAGAAGGGAGATTCCTCTCATGGGGGAGGAGTCACAGTTAATCCTTGTCTTGGAAATAAAGACTGTGAAATAAACTGTTTAATCTGATATATATTTGCTATATCAGTGTATTTTGCTGAAACATGGATTAGGATCAATGAAAAATAAATTTTGAAAAGTATAATTATAGATATAAAACTGATGAAAAATCTTAAAGAAACAGTAATAATTATCCTTCCTTGATTTTGTTTAGTACTCTTTTTATCAGTATATGGTTTTCAGGATACTTTTATTTTCACATGGAAAAGACATAAAACAGAACAAGAGTCAGAAAGAGAATAGAAGAGTGTCACGGCTGTGGTTTGTGATATGAAACCTTCTCTCCATCAGGCTGTCCTGTCCTCTGACATATGACATCCCTAAAAATCTGACCAGCGTGGTTTCTTTGATCTTACACCTGCTAATCGAGGCTAGAGATTAAAAAAATAATAAACAAATGAATAGCTTTCAGTAGAGGCCATACCAAAAAACTTGCATGAGAAAAATGAAGAAAAAATATATACAAAACTGAGGCTGGATTTTATAGCTTTTCCTGTTTTGTTTTTGTTTTTTTAATATAAGAAATGGCAGAAAGTTTGGTGTGAGATGGCTGAAATAAAAATTTATTATTTGGGATATAAAGGAGAAAATTCTAAATAAGAAGAGAAGTCAGTCAAATCACTCTCCTCACTGACCCACAAACATGTCACGTACAGAATTGGCCTGTTGCACATGCTAATGATTTCTGCCTGGAATATACTGTTCTCTTCACTCTTCTAAACAATTGATGTGGTTCTCAAGTCTCTTCTTCATGGCTTTTCCAGCTCACAGTGATCTCTGAACTCACTGTACACCTCACCTCTATTACCCTTTTCTGTTTAGCCATGTGCTTCTTGTGTGTGTGTGTGTGTGTGTGTGTGTGTGTGTGTTTTGACCATTTGTTATTACTTAGCTCTTGCTGGCACACATTATCTCATTTTTTCCTTACTTCAATAATAAACTTTTTGAGATCAGGGATATCCCTCTCACATATTTCTATATTATTTAAATGAACTAGACAGAGAATTAATGCCTGAAACACTTCATAACCTTCAGTAACTCAAACTACTCTCCATATTTGGAACAAGTGGCTTTAGAAGCCAGCTGGAGCCATCAGCAACCTTGCAGATCACATCTGAACCTCATATATCTTTTGTCCAATTTTGTTTATGAATAATTTCTGAATCTTCACAATAAATATTTAACCATTAAATAAATGAATAAGTAAATTGTGTCCCATATGGCAGTCTTGTTGTGGCTCCAAAGATATAGCATATCTTAGATACTTGAGATGACAAAAATCTTTGAAGAACCTTTATTTGGTCAAAAGTCTTAAGAAGGATGTAAGGTAATATCTCCAACCTCATGTATCAAATACATGAGATGCTGTAACATAGACTTTACTCAAGATAAAGTCTTGTCAGTTCCTGCCTCCTTTAGCTTCTCACTCTTGTTTTACCCATATCTTTAATTGAGAGGAGTATAACCACAACAATATTTTTTATTACTTCCAAGACTATACTGCAAGACCATTGTACTCCAGCTTTACTCCTACCTAGCTTAGGGTACTTTGTTCTTAAGCCTTGATATTGTAGTTATCAGAAAATTTTAATAACAGCAATTAAGAATTTGGCTAGTTCAACACTGAAGTAATATGAACACTGGCTTTCTTTGAAGTTTCATAAGGTCCATGAGCTTGATATGTTTTAGAATAATCATTATGTATATAAATTACATGTGCCTTGGGAAGAAGAAAAGTGTTCTGAGCTTTCTAATTACTTAATCACTATATACATTGGTATTTAATATTTTAGCTTACTGGGATAAAAAAAAATTTGTACTCTTACTATCAAACATAAAAATGTTTGAAAAGATAATAGAAACATAAAAATAATTAACATATGTTGAATATTCACATTTTCTAATTACATGTACTATCTCTGTTGACAATTCTCATTAAAAACTCAATGAAATTGTACTATTTTTATCACCATTAAACAGATAAGGATTGAGATATAGGAAAGAAGCAACTTGATCAAAATCACATTGACAAAGTCAAAATTCATACCCAGACTTTCTAATTCTGAAACTTGTGCTCTGAGTTCTGATAGCAGGAGTGATTTCATCTGGCTCACATAACTGATAAATTATCAGGAATTTTGTGAGCCAGTTGATGTTACATTTGTTGCTTGAAATTGGCCATGGTGGGTGTGGTAGCCAGAATGATGGTCCTCATGAACAAAGTTATGCATGTTTGAATCCCTGGAACTTGTGAAGACATTGCTTCACATGGTGGAAGTGACTTTGTAGATGTGATTAAGGTTAAGGATCTTAATGTAACCAGGGGAGCGTCCCCAGCTCCCAGTTCCGAAGAAGAATGGGGAAAGGGGTCCAGGAGGCATGGTGTGCTTACCGTTCGAATAAATATCGTAGACCTACAGAGTTTTGCAGGAAAGCAATATATTAGCCAGAGAGAGAAAAAGAGAGAGAGGTAGCTCCCACGCTGCTGCGGGAGGCAGATCCCAGACCAGGCAATCAGTTCGGGTAAGGAGCAGCTGAATTTTAACCCTTGAGTTATTCCCGCCCCATTCATGTTCTCGTCCAATGAGAGGAGTTCTTTCAAACGTCCTCTGGAGTGATTGATCTTTGACTCTGATACTGGATTGGCTACTTGGTACATAGCCCTGAGTTACAGAGCCCCGCTTCTAACACAGCTTTAAGGATTTTGGGAACAAAGGAGTCCCACCTGGCTTTCCCTACCTAGCTCATGATAGGGGAAACCCACACAAAGAATTTTACATTTGAAACCTTTCTGGTTTCTGGATGGAGGCATGGAGCCAGGAAACTCCTGCCTTTGAAAACAGCCCCTTGCGGACCCAGGAAGAGAAGTTTAACACAGTCCCTCATTAAGATGGGGAGAGTAGCCTGGATTACCCAGCTGGACTCAATAAAATCACATGATACTTAGAAGTAAAGATCTTGTCCCACCTGGGATCAGACAAAAGGATGTGAAAACAGAAGTAGGGTTAGAGAGACGCAGCATGAGAGGGAAATTGTTATGGCAGCAATAGAAAACTAAGGAGCTTAGCGGGAGTATTTACTCCAAAGAAATCAGCAAATGTTATAAATTGGCTTTTTTTTCCCTGGAGATACAGTTTATAAACACTTACCAGCACATCCCTGTTTTTAACCATTCTATTATGCCGTATCCTATTAAATAGATGAGAAAGTACAAGCATGAAAAGGTTAAAGAAGTTCTCCAAAGGACAGACTAGAGATTTAATTGTCTGTATAAAACTACTTGTTGTAATTAATATATAAACATGTTTTTAATCTTTTCAATAACAAGGACGTTTAATCAATCCTAGATATTTGGTCATCAGTCGATGTAGGCAGAAAGCAACAACAAAACTCCAAAACTACCATTCTCTCATAGATCTTAAGTTCTAATGGACAAAACACAAAATTACCCCTAGAAACAGAATGTTAATTTGGGGATGGGGAGGTAGAGATTTTCATAGAAATGTGTGTGTCATTTTGGAAAAGCCCTTAGCCAAAGAAGACAGTTTGAGGTCCCTCTTTTTAGCCTCCTGGCCTTTCATTGCTCTCCTTTTTTCTCATGCTACCCCTCCCCTTCTTCTGTTTCTTCCTTTTCATATACCCTTTTATGTAAACTGAGTCTTATCTAGAAAGGTATCTTTAAAGTTCCTGGCAAATAAGGAGAAGGTTCAAATAGAGTCACTATTGAAGTAAGTACATAAAGAGTCATCGGCAGAGCTACGAAACAAACACAGGATATGGGGAGGGGGGCCACTTAAAAACTGACAGTACTAAGTTCCTGTACTCGGAAGGAAGGGCCATGTACAGGAACTATGCTCATGGAGAGTCACAGCTCTTACAAGAGGCACAGCACCAAAGCACCAAAGCAATGAGGAAGTGAGAAAAAACACCACTGACACAGTATCTCACTCCTTCTGCCTTTTGATCTCCTGCTAGTGGTTTTCACTGGCCATCTCAGCTAGAAGCCAGCCAGGAAGGGAACCTGGGTGATTCAGTCTGCTGTGGTCAACACCTGGGGCATAGAGGTCAGAGGAAAGGAGGCAAATACAGTAGAGAGTTGTCAGCACAAAAATAGTTAAAGTTGCAAACAGACACACTGCATTATTTGCATGTTAATAAAGGTATATACCTGTTTGTGAAGTTTAAGGTAATGTTAAGAAGTATTTTTGGCTGCTGAAGACTTCCACTTGACCCTCAGATCACTACTTTCTGTGTTACTAGAATTTGCTGCTGCTTTCAATCATTCACAAACTTCTAAGCCAGTTCCATTTGCTGATTTATCAAGTTAATGTATTTCAGGGGAAAAACACTAGAGTTTAAGAAAATAATCAGATATAGGAGATGAGGAAGCCCAGATGTTCCAACTAGACTATCATTTATTAGTGTTTATTTGTGTAAAATAAAATCTCATGGGTTACAGAATGGATCTATGGAACCCTTTGGGTGAAAGGAAGCCTTTCAGCCCTGTGGACATTGTCCTTCCATGGGGAGGCTTGGGGAGGTTATCCACTGATATATTTGGAACAAAGAAAAATGAGCTTTTGTATCATGTACACACTTAACCAGTAGATGTCATGCAAAGTCCTATGCATGTGTTTCTCTGCTTATTGTTGTCAGTGGAAAAACTGTGTATGAAATTCAGGGGAAAAAAATTCTCCTAGGATTGTAACACCAAGATCTATCTCCTTTGTCTTTGAGAAGTAGCAAGTTTAATAAAAATAATTTTATATTTTTATACAATTGGGGAAGAGAAACCAAGTAATCAGATATTGCCAGGTTTGTATTTTATTCTTAAACATAAAAATCCTATAATTATTCTCCACTGGATCTTTGCACTGTACTGTATAATAATAGTGCTGTTTTAAAATGTGTGGAGGACAGGATACATTTAGAGTGACTTCCACTGACATTGATTTTGTTCTTTTGATAAATGATCTGGAGTTTTTTTAAAAAAACTAAGTCATAAAGATTTATGATTCAGTGCTCTAGACTGAAGAAATGCTATTATTCACCACCAAATCTGCATATTGAAGACAAAAAGATTTGTTTTCCCACTTACACATAAAGGAGAGCCACACACTAGTCTAACACTGCTCACACCTTACTAGAATATTTTTTCATTTCATACTACATTGCTATGAGTATTTTGTCATATGAACGTCCACTGTGTTCATTCTATATAAACAAAACCCCTGCAGATCTATTAACTCCATTTTCCTCTTTATTGTCAGCTGTATCTCTTACACCCTTCTCTACTATCCCATACATTTTACTGATTTGCTATTATATTTCTTTAAATGTCTAACAATTTGTTAGACATCACTGGGCTAAGTGCTGGGTTTTGTGGTGCCCTATTGGCCATCTCCTATTAAGAAAAAATACAACACATTACTATAATCTAATACATGGGATTCTCTTTTTATTCAACCTAATGCAAGACACACTATTTATATCCAGCAGATGAATAAACCAATTAGGGGAAAACAAATGACCCAAGCTAAGCAAGCAGTGGTTGTTAATGGCAAATGTTTAGGATGTTACATGTTAGTATTTTTCTTATATGTAGCCAGAACTTCAGAGTTACAGACCGTAAGACACTTCCCTGCCCTTTGTTCAGTTTCTTCACCACAAAATGAGACGTTTCTTTTAGGTCAGGGATTTTCGAATGAAGCTGAACTTCAGAATCAACTGGACACCTTAATAACACAGATTTTCAGTACTCACTTGAGACTTATGGGACCATATTTTCTCCCTATGAATAGAGCCAAGGATCACGTGATTCTGCTGCTGTTTTCTGCTTGCTGGTGTTTGGGACTCTGCAAACTATATTTTTCTATTGACGATGATTTTATAAGTTCTTCCAATAGGATTCACTAAAGGGAGACTGGAGTGCAGAAGGAAGAAAAGATTTCTTCCTATTCTATTCCTGACAACAACACTCTAAAAGGATCCTTTCACCCTGGAAGAAATAGATGATCTTTGTATTCAGGCACTTTCTGAACTAGTCACATTCTGACTCTTCAGAGTCCAGGACTCAGAATCTTCATACCCCATTCAATTCCCTGAGCACCAGTACACACAGGAAGGGGTCTGTGTCAGTCTGCTCTGGCTGCCATAATGAAATACTGCAGGCTGTGTCTGTGGCATTTTTTCCCCCTACAGTTCTTGAGGCAGAAATTTCAAGATCAAAGTTTCTCCTGAGGACTCTCTCCTTGGCTTGCAGACAGCCGCCTTCTCTCTGTCTCTCTGTGTCTTTACATGGCTTTTCTCTGTGTGCACACATCCTGGTGTCTCTTCCTCTTCTTGTAAGGACATCAGCCATACTGCATTAGGGCCCTCAACTCTTACAATTCTTTGTGTGTGTGTGTGTGTGTGTGTGTGTGTGTGTGTATGTGAAATGGAGTCTTGCTCTGTCACCCAAGCTGGAGTGCAGTAGCATGATCTCGACTCACTGCAACCTCTGCCTCCTGGGTTTTTGCAACTCTCCTGCCTCAGTCTCCCAAGTAGCTGGGACTACAGGTGCACATCACCATGCCCGGCTAATTTTTTTTATTTTAGTAAAGACAGGGTTTCACCGTGTTACCCAGGCTGGTCTCGAACTCCTGAGCTCAGGCAATCCACCTGCCTCGGCCTCCCAAAATTCTGGGATTACAGATGTGAGCTGCCGCACCCGGCCAACTCTTAACAATCTTATTTAGCTTTAACTGCCTCTTTTAAGGTCCTACCTCCACATACAATCACACTAAGGATTAAGGCTGCAATATATAGATTTGGGGTAGGGGGCATATGATTCAGTTTTTTTTCCTCTGAGGTATAAGACCAAACCTCATGGAAGTCTTCCTTTGAGTTCCCAAGCTCCCAATGCCAGATGGCCAGCCCACTTTCAGATGTCTGAGTCACAACTCTGTGGACACTCCTCTGAGTGAAGGCTCTGATAACCTAAAACCCTCCCTGTTGTTTGTCCCAGTTGGAGCAGTGGTAGCTGCTGCCTGAATTTACTATGTCTTACTAGCCTTCATGTTGCCTCTGGCTGTTTCTGTCCTTCAGTACCTGCTTAACCAATTCCACATCCAGTCTTCTCCACTGAAAAACCTAATGCAGTTTCTGTGTCCTGGCTGATAGCCTGTTGGGCATTAGTGAATTAGCCTTGTGAATGTCTAGATGAAGAATTATCCAGGAAATGGGAAGAACAAGTAAAGAGCACTATTTGAGAAACAGCAACCGGGGCAATGTGGTTGATGGAAAATGAATGAGAAGCAAGTATTTGAAAATATCAAAAAGGTAGCAGGGCCTGATAACTTACAGTGAAAACTTTGGCTTTTGTTTCAACTGCAAAGAGAAGCCATTGAACAGTTTAAAGAGAAGTGTGATGATAAGTTTTCTCACAGTTCTGGAAGCTGGAAGACGATAGGTTTTTTTTTTTTTTTTAGTAGCACTAGTAGCTGTTATATGTAGAATATATTTAGGGAAATAAAAGTAAAAATTGAGATATCAATTAGGAACCAATTGCACTCATCTAAGCCAGATATGATGGTTTTCCTGGGGTATTAGCAGTGGAGATAATACTAAGTAGTTCTATCATATTTTGATGTTGGAATCAACCAGCCTTGCCAATAAAGTGGATCTAGGATGAAAGAAAAGGAAATAAATCAAAATGACTTCAAGGCTTTGTTGTAAAGTTGGACTCATGAAGCTGCTACTGAAAGAGTGAGGCTGTTTCTTTAGAGGGATGAAGTGGTGAGAGGTGGACACCAGGAGCTATGTTTTCAACATGTTAACTCTCAGATAGCTCTTAGACATCTGTGGTGTCACCAGGTAGCTATATATGTGGATCTGAAGTTTAGTGTAGATGTCCAAGATGAAGATATAAATTTGAGAGACTTCATAATATAGGTGAAAAATAATTTTTTTTTGAGACAGAGTCTTGCTCTATTGCCAGGCTGGAGTGCACCAGTGCGATTTCGGCTCACTGCCATCTCTGCCTCCCGGGTTCAAGAGATTCTCCTGCCTCAGCCTCCTGAGTAGCTGGGATTACAGGCATGTGCCATGACACCAGCTGATTTTTATATTTTTAGTAGAGACAGGGTTTCACCATGTTGGCCAGGCTGGTCTCGATCTCCTGATCTCCTGATCTGCCCACCTCAACCTCCCAAAGTGCTGTGATTACAGGCATGAGCCACCGTGCCTGGCCTATAGATGATATTTAAAGCCCTGAGACTAGAGAAAATCATCTAAGAAGTATAGGTAGAATAGAGATGAAGGCCAGTATATGCCAACAAGTAGCAACTGAGGATATGAGGAGCCATTAAGGGACTGAGAACCATTCAGAAGAATAGGAGCCAAGCCAAGAGAATGTAGTGTCCTGGAAGCCAATGAGGAAAGAAGTTTCAGGAGGGGATTATAATAAGCAGTGACAATTGCTGATGGCTTAATGTATACAAACTTTGTTTCATGCCCAAAATTGTTTAAAATGTTGTATAAAATTACCTTCAGTCTATGTGTAAAGGCTCATCTATATAAAACATAAATGAATTTTTATGTTTAAACTTGGGTTTCATTTCCAAGATATCTCATTACGTATATACAAATATTTCAAAATCTCCAAAAATCAAAACTCCATTGTGGTCCCAAGCATTTCACATAAGGGATACTCAATCTGTACTTTTAACGTGCATGCAACAATAATCTAAGCCCCCGTACTGGATCACTGCAGGAAATCCAGTTCTCTTCCCAAGGATTTCTGAGATTACTCCCGACAAGTCCTAGAAATCCATCCTGTTTTCCACGTTACATTTTTTCTCCCTTACAGGTTATCTCCAGCTGTCTCATGAACACATCTTATTCCTGAGCATCCCAAAGCATGGCCATAAGTTCCTAAACACAGCTATTCCAACGTTCTCACGATTTTATCTACCCTTGGGACAATAATATGGTTGGTAAAATAACAATCACCTATTCAGTACTTGCTATGAACTACGCACCGTTTAAACAATATCATTTCTAATATATAAACTTACATGTTCACTTAATTATCCTACCAATCCTAGGATGTACGTATTATTTTCTCCATTTTATAGATAAGATTCTAAAGCCCTGAGAGGGTATATAAATTTCCCAAGGACATGTTTCTAATATGCGATTAACTCAGGATTTAAGCCCACTTGTTCTGGCTGTACAATGTATTCTCTTAAAGGGGAGGGGATTACAATGTAAAAATGAAAAGGTTAAAACTGGTTATCTCATAACTTTATTTTTGGGATATTCTCTTTGATTCAAGTTCTCTGGACATTGGACATGTCTTTTCAGCTGCTTGGTTATATCCATATTATTGAAAATAATTATAATCCAATAGCATATAAAAAAATTATATATATGTTATTGGAATATAATCAAATTCTCTTTTTTTGGGACAAATTCATCCTTTCTCAGCTCTTTATTCACTCTGCCTACCTGACCTCAGACAGAGGAAACTAATATATCCTAACACCATAATTATATCTGCAAAGACTAAATCAACTCAAAGTAAATAGAGCCTTTTACATGGCTAAATGATTAAACAGAATTCTCAACAGCTTGGTCTGAGGCACCTTCATTTTCATTTCTACACTGCCTTATATCTGCATGGCTAATAGGGTCACCCAAACATCCCCAGTAGGAACAAAAGGAGAATGTTGGCATTTACCCTGAAGTTTAGAAATGGCTGTAGCCTTAAAAATGGCATATTTTGGTCCTCACTTTATATGCAAGACACTGCAAAGATTACAGGAAACGACAGTGGCATTTGCTGCTCTTAAGAGCTGAGAAGAAAAAGAGAGAGACAGCATGACATATGACTTCAAATGTTAGAAAGTAGTTCTGGGAAATAACAGCATTTTGTTCAGCAAAGATACACTACAGTGCCTGAGGCCAGAAGTAAAAATCAAAAGTGATCACCACCAGCCTTTAAAAAAGCATTCATGTGAAGTAGTTTATGTGGAAAAATGCTGTTGAGCAATGGTGATGTTAGAAAAGACTGATTATCATGGCTACCCTCAGAATGTCGAGACTCCTGGTATATTGGAAACCCAATGGCAAATCTGTCTTCTTTAAATATTTTGAAAGCAGCACATGCTTATGTGGGTTGGAGATACACAAACAAACCAATCATGATATATCTCCTTATGAATACTGTACACCTCAGTATATTACACCAACAAATGCAAGAATAGCAATACAAACAGCTGCCATTAGTTACTCAATTAATTGATTTATCTGAGAGGCTAGTAAGCAGTGCCAAGAGCTGAGGATCTAGCAATAATAAAATAGATAGAAATCCCTGCCTTCCTGAAATTAATGTTCATGGAGTACTCACTGTGTCAGGCACTATGTACGGCTGAGTTTTCATAGGCAGTTATTATTGTTATTCTTGATGATAAACTTTTGAAGCAGTTTCTCTCTTGGCAAAGATTGTACAAGTATAGAATGAGAGGAGTGAGGCTTAGAAAGCGTGAGGGTCCAGTGACTAGTAAGTGAGGGAGCTGGGCCTCAGAGTCAGGCTTGTCTGATGTCTGACTCAGAAGTGTAATGGTCTAATGCTCGCTTTTAAATACTATTTGTGCTGTCTCCTACTACTCCTACGGCTTTTGTTCTGTGAATTCTTTGACCCTCCACCACTAACCCCAGGCTACCAGTCTGGCTTTGTCTCCCCTATCCCTTCCAGCAGTATTTCACTCCATCATAGATTTGGTCTCTAGTTTTAATGTGTTCAGTGACTACATCCAGACATAGATGTAAGCACAGCTGTACCATTAGTATCTCTTATTTTCTTTCTTACATTTCTGAAGAAAGCATTTACCAGCAGCATCATTGTGAAGCCCCAACTTATGGGATCCTCACTAAAATATCATTATCTAAGTCCATTAAGTTGTCTAACAAAGGGTATACTCTGGTAATCAAATGGCCAAAGCAGCGTTCTACGTCCTGCATATGTGTAGAATAAAAGATTTCAAACACAGACACATTTCATAGCTTTATTTAATTTTTAGAAGGACAGAGTATACATATGACACCCACTGTGACCAGATTGACTATACTGAGAGCTACATTCCCCTGTATAGTTTCAAATTAGAGTTGGTAAAAAGTGCTTCTGTGAACTTTGAAGGCAGAAATAAGGCAGTGGTCATTATTCTCCAAAGGTCTTTTCCCAGCTCTAGGCAGTGACAGACCTTCACAGAGATGCCTCTTCTGTGTTCAGACATGCTTCCTACTCCTGCTCCTATTGACCAGTTGAGGCAGTAGCTACTCAGAAGCCATAGCTTCTCATAGGTTTCTCCACAAACTCCCCATCTCTAGCTGGAAGAACACGGCTTCTCTAACTGACTGCTTGGTGATTCAATCTCTGATTCAATCCCTCTTCTGGAACTGTGTTTCCTACAATTGTGTAAGGCCTACTTTCCATAATAATTCCTGATTCAAAGACAGACTGACAGTTCTCCACCAGTTAAAACTGGGTTGATTCATGAAGAAATGATAAATGCTAATCATTAGTCAAATAGAAAGCAAGACATGAATTAATTATTCCCAGATACAGAATTCTCAGTAAAAACATTTCTGTCTTCTTAAGAAGTGTTATCCTATTGGGAAAGTTAATATACCATACACGAGTTGGTATCTTAGTGCCTCAGATGTTTTTGTAAATGGTCTACCTTGTCTTGTGTTGATGTTAAGAAGCAGTGGCCTGAAATTGACAAGGCAAAGAATGACAGAACAATTTCTGCACCAAATCCCCAAACACATTTGATTTTGCACATAACACAGAAGATAAAATCTACTGATAAATCTTTCAATCTGTTGCTTTATTTTCTTCTAAGTCATTATTGTAGAACCAAGTATTATTGTTTAACTGAAAATAAATGAACCACAGGTTGTTTATGTAACTGTCTAGGGATAATATGTCAAGAACTATTATGATTCCCAGCAACCTGATGGGGCAAAATAATTTATTAATTATACTTTTAAAAGGATAAAAAAGTGTTGTAGATCATGTTTGAAATTTATATTCTGCCTCACTGAACTACATTATTTATATAAAAAACGATCAAACCTTTTTTATTTAATGTGTATATTAACTTTTATGAGCACATGGGGGTTACTATAAACTGCATTTCATGTTAAATGTATCTGTATTTCACAGTTCTTTGTCTTTTTTTTTTTTTTTTTAAAGAAGGAGTTTCACTCGTTACCCAGACTGGAGTGCAATGGCACAATCTTGGCTCACTGCAACCTCTGCCTCCCGGGTTCAAGTGATTCTCCTGCCTCAGTCTCCTGAGTAGCTGCGATTACAGGCATGCACCACCATGCCTGGCTAGTTTTGTATTTTTAGTAGAGATGGGGTTTCTCCGTGTTGGCCAGGCTGGTCTCGAACTCCTGACCTCAGATGATCTGCCTGCCTTGACCTCCCAAAGTGCTGGGATTATAGGCAGGAGACAGCGTGCCAAGCCTAGTTCTTCGTCTTATGTACTCTAAACACATCACTAAACATACAGCTGATCGAATTTGCATTTATTTTTTAAATAAACTTCTCATTTTAGAACTAAGTTTTAGATTTACATACAAATTGACAAGATAGTATAGAGAATTGCCATATATTTCCTACTCTTTTTCCATTTTCAATCTTATATGAATATGATCTATCTGTTATGATTAACTTACTAATATTGACACATTATTATTAACTGAAGTTTATAATGTTTTTCAGATTTTCTGACTTTTAAGCCAATGTTCTATTCCTTAATCCGATTCAAAATTCCACAATCTATTTAATCATGTGTCTCCTTTGGCTCCTTTTGGTTGCAGTAGCTCCTCAGATTTTCCTTGATTTAAATGACCTTGACAGTTTGGGGGAGTATTTGTCAGCATTTTGTAGAATGTTGTTTAGTTTGGATTTATCTGATACTTTCTCTCATAACCAGACTGAGACTATGGGTTTTGCAAGAAAGACCACAGAGGTAAAGTGCCTCTGTCATCACATCAGGCCAAGGTGTCCTACTATCATTATGACTCATCAGTGTTGATGTTACCTTGATCAGACGGCTGAGAAAATAGTCAGTTTTCTCTACTTTAAAGTTATTCTTTTCTCTCTCTCTCTCTCTCTCTCTCTCTCTCTCTCTCTCTCTCTCTCTTTCCATTTTGCACTCTTTGGAACCATATCGCTGTATTAGTTTGCTAGGGCTGACATAACACAGTACCACAAGCTGAGTGGCTTAAACAACAGAAATGTGTTGTCTCATAGCTCTGGAGGCTAGAAGGCCAAGATCAAGTGTTGGCAGGGTTGGTTTCTTCTTAGGTCAGTGAGGAGAATCTGTTTCATGTCTTTCTTCTAGCTTTTGGTAGTTTGCTGGCAACGTTTGAAGTTCTTTGGTTTGTCGATGTATCATCCCAATTTCTACCTTCAGGTTCACATGGTGTTCTCACTGTGTTTGTGTCTGTGTTCAAATTTCCCTTTTTTATAGACGCCAGTCATGCCTGGCACCTGCCACCTGCCATCTATTTACTCAATTCCACTACACAGTTATAGCAGTTTTCATTTACTTTTAATATACAGAATTATTAAAATATAAATATGTATAAACCAATCATGAATATTTAAATATGCAAAAAAAGTCCAGAGTAATGATTTACATTTCCCAAGAATAGTTGTAGACTAAATTGAAGTATAATTTCTTCTTTGGATCATTGTTAATGAGGACGGTGTCATTAGTGAAGTGCAATTGACTTTCTGTTTAATAGAATGTGTTAAGATATGCATTCGGCCAATTAGAATAAATGATACAAACATCAACTTCATGTTTTCCTCAGAGTAGCAAATTATAAAATTTGCATATTATTTTGCTCTTTTTCCCTTCTTTCTCCGCGTATATATATGTATATATCTATATCTATATCTCTATATAACTTAGGTATATAAATAACACATATGTGCATATACATAATATACGTCTGTAATTTATGTATATAGAAAACATACATAAACATCACATACATATGCATATATATATGCATATATGTTATCTATATACATAAATTATAGATATGTACATATATACTCCACATACAGTTATAAATACACAATAAAAACTTCATTATGAACATTTTAAAAATTGTGAAGTAATTACTGAGTTAAGATTATATAAAATAGGTATAAAAATAAAGCTGAAAGATATTTTCAATATACTAAATGTCTTTGATCATGAGAGGGAAAAGAAGCCCCTGATGCCAGATTTGTATTGGTAGGATTCCAACTATCTCAAACATATCGAAATGTAAAATTTTATTTATCATATGTGACATTGAATCTTGCCTTCCCCTTACATATTTTATATAGTGCAGTATTAACAATAGCGCTTTTTCTTTTTCTTTTTTTGTTATACATTTGGTTAAAAGTGCAGAGTTTTGTTTGTTTCAAGACAAAGAAATAAATTGAACAAGTTTTGGAAATGTCCAAAAGAGTAAAGTAAAAACAAATGAAGTTAATACACAAAATGCATGTGTAAATTCTCTGCATTGGTCAGTGGTTGTATGCAAATTTGGAACTTTCTACCAATCCCTGTGTATTAGGCACCTCTTATGTACCATGTCAGAGCCTCTCAGCCTCACCTGTCTTTTATCCCAGCTGCCGCTGTGATGACCAGCTCAGCATGGGGTTGAACTGACTTTTTGCCAGCATCGCAAGACAGTCCCAGGCCCCGAGGTAAAGCCACCTGCTCTCACCTCTTATCCTGTAACTTCTTCTGTTGATATTGCTTTGGGTCCTGAAGTCATATAGGAACATGACAGTTTATTGACTTTGAAAATGTAATTTCTAAGGTCATTTCTTTTTCTTCTACTGCTCTTTTCTTTGCAAGCCCTTATGTATCTCTATTTTTATTGTGTTATGGGGAAAGCATTGAACATCAAACAGCAGTCTATCATGTGTGAGCCTCTGAATCTATCAGGGAGAGAATAGAGTAATTCATTATAGCGCTAATAGAGTTAGTAATAACATTTTTAACCTTCTTTATTTATCTGTTCAGGCTGCTATAACAAAATAGACTGGATATCTTATAAACAACAGAAATTTATTTCTCACAGTTCTAGAGCCTGGAAAGTCCAAGATCTAGGTTCCAGAAGCTTCAGTGTCTAAAGAGGGCCCACTTTCTGGTTAATACATGGCCATATTCTCACTGTAACCTCACATATTGAAAGGGGCAAAGGACCTCGCAAGGTCTTTTCTATATGAGCAATAATCTCATTCATGTGGAAGCCACCCTCATGACTTAATCACCTTGCAAAGGCTCTACCTCAGGAGAAAGGCTGGTTATCCTTGATTGGTCAAAGAACAAGGGACCTAATTTTTAGTTTAGGCTCGCTGATATATCCTAAAGCAAAAAATTGCAGATTGTGTTGAAATGCAAACCCAAGTTTATTGTTAGCTGGGCAGGTAGACCTGGAGGGAAGAGCCTTTCCAAGGCATTCACTGCTGATCCTAGGTCACATGCAGCCCATTAACTAACGCCTTTTAAAATAAAGAACCTAAAGTACAATAAATAAATAATAATAAAGCTTGTCTCCTAGTAGTTCTTCTGACAACATCCTAAGACATCAGGGTATGGGAAGATTCTTAACACAAAATGGAGAAGAAAATAAGAAAAAATGAGAATAGCATTAAGACTTCCTCCCAAACCATCCAAAGTGAAATTTAGACTGTGAAACAAAGCTGCCTCCCTTCCAGTGGGAAACTTTATAACATTTTATTCATGGGAAATGCAATTAAAATGTTCATCTCTCCTGTTTCCTGAAACATTTAATTTGCATCTTAAGTTGTTACTGTCGTGCCCAAGATTTTCAAATCAAATATTAAAAATGAACTTGTCAACTCCAACAGCTTTATGCTTGGAGCTAAACACTTCAAAAATTCTCTTTCATTTTTTGTAGTTTGTTAAGCTACACTTATAACTGCATGTGTAGTGTCCTACATTGTTAGTAGGTAAATTTTATAATGAGTTTTAAATTAGACTCTTTCTCTGCACTCACTCAATAATCCACCTCATTTTCTACATGTTATTTTTATCTGCATGAGAAATTCATGACTTCAGAATCCTACATAAGCCATTACGTTGTTTGTATAATCCCAGAAGTCTAGTAGTCTAATAGCTCAAAAACTTGCTTTGCTTTTTTATGTTTTTATGTTTTTTATGTTTTGTTTTATGTTTTATGTTTTATGTTACTTTAGATCTGCTTAATGAAGAATGCAAAATATCAGGATTCAATTGCCTATAAATGCAGAAATTATGACTTTATTATCTTTAAAAACATTTTCAAGACTGAAATTCAAGACGTTTGTTTTTTATTTCTTTCTTTCTTTTTTTTGAGACGGAGTTTCACTGTTGTTACCCAGGCTGGAGTGCAATGGCCTGATCTCCACTCACTGCAACCTCCGCCTCCTGGGTTCAAGCAATTCTCCTGCCTCAGCCTCCTGAGTAGCTGGGACTACAGGCGCGCGTCACCATGCCCAGCTAATTTTTGTATTTTTAGTAGAGATGGGGTTTCACCATGTTGACCAGGATGGTCTTGATCTCTTGACCTCGTGATCCACCCACCTCGGCCTCCCAAAGTGCTGGGATTATAGGCGCAAGCCACCGCGCCTGGCCTTTTCTTTTAAAAATGTATGTAACAAGAATAGATTGTAATATCCTCTGTATAAGTAAGAATTGTTTTCATTTGCAAGTGGGGTAAAAATTCTTTTTACTAAGTTCTTTGGAAGTCATGGAGTATGACAGATTTCAGTCATGGCTAGACACTGGAGTTCCTTCACATTCTGGCCCTCTCATCATCAAGGCCTATACTAATATCTTTCAAACTTAAAATCTCAGTGGCAGAATCGTCTTGGTAATTGAAGAAAAGTTTGCAAAACAGCAAATTAGTGTAGCTTGGATCACATAGTCATCATTGAAACTAATTACTGTCACAAGAGCTCTTAAAAGCCCTGTTTGTTTCATTGGCTCCATTGAACTGCATGAAATGTTTTTCCCCAGATAAGATGAGTTTGGTCGCCAGAGAAAGAAGGGGAAAGCAATGCTAAATAGACAAAAGCAACAGTGATATATCTCTCCATTTCTGTCTCTCCTTACAGCTACCTTATATTATACTTTCCTGGATTACAGGATTCATCCTGTTGCATTGTAATTATTCTTATGTTTCTTGCCCTTATGAAATCTAGAACATGCTGGAGACAAGATGACAACATTATTACTTTTAAAAATTATTGTAATTATTTCCTTTTCATGTTTTAATCCAGTATTTGGCACCCATTAGCTCTTCAGTAGATGATTAATAATTCTACTGATTAATTACATGTACAACGATTGTATTCTCCTTATCTCTGTTTTGATATTATTATTTTCTTATCTACCTTTATTAAGATCATTCTTCTTAAATTTCCTTTTAATTTTTCTTCTCATTTCATCTAGTTCTCAATTCACTTTCCAATGAAGTCAATGAGAAAAAAATACAAGGTTAATACTATTATTATTAATGTAATAATATTACAATTATTATTAATTTAATATTTATTATTAATGTAATAATTATTATTAATGCAAGTTTAATAATTTTATTTAGAACAGAGATTTCCCTGTTTAGAAGAGGGTGATCACTTGGGTCTATTTTTTTTAAAAAAGCAAAAATATAACAATTTCATTTTTTTCATTCACGAAGCTAACTAAATATACCTAAAATATTATGCCTCATTCTTCATATACATAAGAGCACTTTGGTTTCTTGTGGGCCTAATCCATAATTTCCAGTGCCTTTGAAATGATTAATTACCATTCTTAAAGTGGAACTAATTTGAATTTTCTGGTGTTATAATGCATCTTTTGTTGTAAACTTTTTTGTAATTTCTTATTTTATTGGCTGTTTATTCCATAACTTGTTACTCTAGAAGCTAGTCTTCTATTTAAACTCAATGAGATTTACTGTATTTCATTCGGTGACACTCTAGGTCTTGTCCCAAACTCTTACAGCTCTAGATTTGTCTTGAGGCTGTTGTATGGCTGCGATTACATTAGGTAAAGTGCCAGGTTAGCAGACATATCACACATCTTCACAGAGAAAAGTTAGTACAGCTTCCTATGCAGCTACTATTCTATACCAAACTCTCTTTGTGACTAGGCAGTTCTTCCCACCTTCTGGTATCATGCCACGTTTTATTGGAATCTTTCTAGTTACTTCCCTATAGAACATCCTCATAGAAATTATTCCCCAAGTTATTTCTACTCATCCTTTGTCTTGGTGGTGGTAGAGTTAAGTTCTCTTTCCTCAAAATATCTTTCCATAAACTCTAAAAAATAATCGGCTTACCCTCTTGTATATTGAGAAATCACCTTGTAATTTATTTACCTTTTTATCACTGGCCACCATTGAACATTTTAAAATTAATTTTTGTGTTCTCTACTATATTGTAAATTCCATGAAAGCTAGGATCACTTAGCACATAGTAGGCTTTTAACAAGCATTTGTTGACTAAGTGACTAAAGGAGAACTCAAAACTAACCCAGTTTCTTACACTGGAAACATTATCTAGGCAGGTTTAGATTCTTAAGGCTAATAGAATTTAGGCTGCCTTAAACGATCAGTTTTGAATGAAATCTAAACAAAAAGAGACAAATCTTGTTACTTTTACTTATTGCTGTATTTCCCAAGACCTAGAACATCGCTTGGCACAAAGTATGTGTTCAATAAATACTTTTTTGATTTAGTGAAGGAAACTTAAATGCCCAAGTTTTAAAATGTCTTAGCATTAGAGAAGCAGCTGCTGAGCCAGTGATGCCCTCTGGTGACAAAAGTCATCATTGCAGCATTTTTCTTAGGCAATTGGACTTCAAGCTTCTCTTTTGTGTCTAACATTTCATGGGAACATGTAAGTGGGGGCCATCCCAAAGAGATACGCTTAAGAAACTCTAGTGCAATCTTAGCAGTATATGAATAATAAAACTTCTATATATATGTGACTTTACAGTATTCTAACGTCTTGGGGTAGAAAGATTAGTAATATGTAGACCTTATTCCCAACAGATAAATACAATACAGAGAAATATGCACTAATGTAGACATCTACATACAATGTAAATAAATCAATGGAAAGAAGCAAATCAAAGTACTTCCACATGACTGATGGCTAAGAAGGAAGACCAGGAAAGATTTTATAGAAGAGGTAATGTTTCGTAGGGTTTTGGGGAAAGAGGAGGTATTTTCCATTTAGACCAGAGGCTGGGAGGACATTCTGAGCAGAGGGAAGAGGTTGAACAAGAGTGGTAAGAGTAATTTTTCAAATAACGTTATGTTACCTTGTGTGTGGTGCAAGAATTTTATAATAACAAGATATTCCTAATTCCTCCCTCCCATCCCTTGTATCATTTGATGTCATTTATCTCACTAATACATAAGCTATAATCATTAAATACATCATTACTATTATGAACAAATTGTTTTCTGTTAGATCAATTGAGAATAAGAAAAATAAAAGTTTTTCTTATCTTCACTTATTCCTTCTTTAATGTTCTTCTGTTTTTTATGGAGATCTGAGTTTCTGACCTATATCATTTTTCTTCTCTCTAAAGAACTTTTAGGGCTAATCTACTGTTAACAAATTCCTTCAATTTTGTTTGTTTGATAAGGACTTCATTTCTCCTTGACTTTCAAGGATAACTTGGAAGGACAGTGAATTCTAGGTTGATTTTTTTTTTTTCCTTTCAACACTAAGTATTTCCCTCCACTCGCTTCTTGCTTGCCTGATTTCTGAGATGTCAGATGTAATTTTTATCTTGCTCCCTATAGGTAAGTTGTTTTTTCCCTCTGACTAATTTCAAGATTTTTCTTGACTTTTTATTTTCAGGCTAGGTGCATTTTATTAGGTATTTATTCTCTTTGGTTTTCTCTGCGCTTCCTGGATCTGTGGTTTGGTGTCTGACATTAATTTGGGGGAAATTCTCAGTTGTTATTATTTCAAATGTTTTTTCTGTTCATGATTCTTTTCTTTCTAGCATTCTCATGACACATGTGTTATATCTTTTGTCATTGCCTCATAGTTATTAGATATTCTGTTCCATTTTTTCAATCTTTTTTCTCTTCACATTTTGGTTTTATAATTTTCTTTCAATATATCCTCATGTTCAGAGATTCTTTCCTCAGCCATGTCCAGTCTCCTAAAAAATGGAAGAGTATTAAAGAAGGAATAAGTGAAGATAACAAAAATGTTTATTTTTCTTATTCTCAATTGATCTAACAGGTAACAATTTGTTCAAAGTAATAATAGCAACAATATATTTAATGATTATAGCTTATGTACTAGTGAAATAAATGACATCAATGATACAAGGGATGGGAGGGAGGAATTAGGAAAATTTTTTTATTATAAAATACTTGCACCACACACAAAGTAGAGTCTCCTGCCGAACAATATTAGGCATATTTTGTTATTATAAAATACCTGCACCACACACAAAGTAAAGGAGAGTCTCCTACAGAACCTATCAAAGAATTCTTCATGCTGTTAAAATATGATTGAGCTCTAGAATTTTCTTTTGATTCCTTCTTAGCATTTCCAGCTCTCTGTTTACTTGACCTACTTTTGCTTACATGTTGTGTACTTTGTCCATCAGGCACCTTAGCACATAAATCATTGTAATTTTAAATTCCCAGTGTGATAATTCCAAGATCCCTGCCATGTCTGAAAGTGGTTCTGATGTCTTCCTTGTTTACACTGTGTTTTTTACCTTTTAGTATGCCTTGCAATTATTATTACTACTTTTTTTAGTATGAGGGCATTTTTTACTTTCCTTTTCTTCATCTTTTAATTTTAGGTTCACAGGGTACACGTGCAAGCTTGTTACACGGGTAAGCTGCATGTCACTGAGGTTTAGTGTACTAATGATTTCATCACTTGTGTTGTAAGCATAGCACTTGGTAGGTAGCTTTTTGACCCTCATTCTTCTCCCACTCTCCACACTCAATAGTCCCTGATGTCTTTTGTTCTCTTCTTTATGTCAATATGTACTCAATGTTTAGCTACCACTTATAAGTGACAACATGTGATATTTTGTTTTCTGTTCCTGCTTTAATCTGCTTAGGATAATCGTCTCTAGCTGCATCCATGTTGCTGCAAAGAACATGATTTCATGCTGTTTTATGAGTATGCCTTGTAATTTCTTGTTGAAAGCTGGACATGATGTAGTGGGTAAAAGGAACTCTAGTAAATAGGCCTTTAGTGATGGTAAAGTGTAGGGGTTTAGCTAACATTCTGTAGTCCCATGATTATGTCTCAGTCTTTTAGTGAGCTTCTGTCTCTGTACTGTGAACTTCACAGGTGTCTCTCAGTTTTATCTACCAAGACAGCATGGCTACAGGGTGATGGAGTCAAGTATTTTTTATCCCCCATATGAAAAGCTAGAGAGGGTTGGGGTTGGGTACTTTTCCTTCCCAGGTATGACAGCCTCCTATAAAATCCCTCCAGATCAGGATCTGATAAAGCAGTTTCTCTTGGGGGCAGAGAAGGTTTGGGTTTGGCTGTGTCCCTACCCAAATCCCATCTTAAATTCCCACATGTTGTGGGAGGGACCCAGTGGGAGGTAATTGAATCATGGGGGCAGGTCTTTCCCATGCTGTTCTCATGATAGTGAATAAGTCTCATGAAATCTATGGTTTTAACAAAGGGGAGTTTCTCTGCACAAGCTCTCTTCCCTTGTCTGCTGCCATGTGAGATGTGCCTTTCACCTTCTGCCATGATCGTGAGGCGTCCTCAGACACGTGGATCTGTGAGTCCAATAAACCTCTTTTTTTATTTGTAAATTGCCCAGTCTTGAGTATATCTTTATCAGCAGTGTGAAAATGGACTAACACTGTCCTCTATGATGGGACCCTGCTGGAGCATTTACTTCCAGTCTTGCCCATTCTAAGCTTCCAATTGGCCAATTATAGCTCAAGTTTTCCAACTCTAGTACTGGTTCCCACTCAGGTTTCTGCTCCAGTAGCTTGTGAGTCTCTGTATTTGCCTTTCTGTCTCTCTTAGTTGGGGGACAGTGATTTTCCCTGTGACTTCACTTTCTTATAAATTTAAGAAGAGTGGATGCTTTTTCAGATTTTTCAGCTGTTTTACTTGTTTTGACAGAGTGGTGACCTGTAAGTTCCTTACATACCAGACTAAAAACTAAAAGTTGTGATTCCTTATTATTTAGTAAAACATATGACATCTTAGTTCATCAGCAACTTAAAATCCACAAACTCATGACTTTTTTCTGGAAACAGAACAACCCATCACAGCTAGCCATTTCTAATATCCGTTATGTTAATCAACCAAAATTCTGGTGTTTATAAAAGCTAAAAATAGATGAAGTTTATGAGTCGATGTCTTCTCTGGAGCATGCACTTTTGATTTGAGTTTTCAAATGAAAACTTAACAAAATGGCTCTAGAATAGGGAAAAAATTACATCTTTCAGTACAAGTTAGCTTGGGTTACAAATGACAGGGACACAGACCACAGGCAGACTCTGTGATGACATAATATCAGCTTAGAAACAGAAGGGATTCTGATACTTGTTTACTCCCCATTGGAAATGGATTTTACTAATTTTTTATGAAAAAGAATGAATTTATTTAAGAATTATAACTATATACACTTTAATTGTAACCATTGAATATTTCAAATATATGAAACATTACAAAAAATAAAATGAAAAATACTATCTCCTGTATTTATCAAATGATCATGTTTTATTGCATTTGTTTGGTTCTCACCCTCTCTGTCTCTTTCTTTTAAAGAAAATGAATAGAGATAGAATGCAGTCACTCTTCTATATCCTCTAACTAGAAATATTTATAATTCTGCCACTAGAATCTGTTTTTTCCACTTTTAAATTTTTTATTACTTATGTCTGTATCTGCAAATAATATAAATGTTATATACTTTTTAAAAAGTAAAATATTGCTTTTTTGGGTTCTAAGATTTACATAAATGCTATCATTATATACTTATTTATAGGTAGTTTTTTTCTCTGATGATCATGCTTCTGAGACTTTACTATGTTGCTATACACAGCTCTAATTACTTCATATTATGAATTAGCTCATTGATTGTATGCCTGTGATTCATAAACTCATATGTCATAAAATCAAATCCCCACGGGCAGCACTGAACATAGGCTTGGGAAGGACTAGAAACGCGAGGAATATGCCGTGAATATGCCATTCTCAGTAGACACTGCTGCTCAGACATAGCTGCGGTTGCCGTTTGAGAAAGTGGACCTGGTGGAATCAGGTCAAGTTATGTTCAAAGGAAATGGAAGTACATATTTTGTGTGTTACCCTGAAATGTTTGCAACTATTTTAACTTAAAAACCAAGATAAAACACCCCATAGTTCAAATAAAACACTCATGTGCTCAGAATATAGCCAGTTAGGACCTCTTCCTAAAGAAACTCTTTGGTTAAATCTATGTAATTCATTTTACGTGGTGCATTTATTTATTGTCAATTGTTTCCTTCTGTCAGGATAAAAATGTTTCTGTTCTGAAATAAAACATAATCAAGGAGCTCTGTAAGTATTATCAGCATGCATTGAGCAGTTTTTTTCTTATATTTGTCTTTAAGACACTGGCATCTAGGGAAAATGATCCAAGAAGCAGAAATAGTTTTAGTAGTAGTCTCCATACATAGGCTATACATTGAAATCAGCTACTTAAATATATGAATTAATGGCCCTTATCTAAGGAATTCTGATTATAAGTAGCTCTGGGATCCAACCTGCCTCCCAGGTTCCCAGCTGCTGATTTTACACTGTGTCTGTGATGTTAAAAATAACCCAGCTTCATCAGTACTGCCTTCTTTATAAAGTCTAATGATAATGGTGAATAAAGTGATAACTACTTAACGCAAGCAGTCTTTTTATAACAAATGATATATTGCCACATGGATTGCCATCATAGTTTAGACTCCCACGTAAGTTTTTATTAGAATGATAATAAATGAATGCTGTATGACTAAATAAATCTTTAAAAATAATTTGAAACACATTTTGAACAGATTTTTGTATGCCTGAAAATTTAGACTGTAGAATTTTCTGAGAATAATTTTTAAGAGGACGAGAAAAAGCAATACAGGAAGTCCCAGAATGGGGCGGGGGCAACATATTGGATTTCATAAATCAGATTATGTATGTTTCCACCTAGAATAATGTTTGATCCCTTTGCTATATGTCGTTTACTTTAAAATACTTCATTAGAGACATCGTGATGTATGCGTTAATTCTTTCTCGGGGGATATGGTTAATTACCATAACAAGTAACATACTCTACTTGGGATCTAGATGCCATTTGAAAGACCCTGCTCATACTTCAGAAATGACTACTAAAGGGCTTCAGTCTTATCTATCTCTAATCAACATCAGCAGATATTTAACTAGGATAACTGATGTTGCAAACAGAGCTCTACCGATTAAATGAGTAGTGAACAAGATTTGTGACTTGACTAGAAATACTGCAGAGACACTGGTCATTACAGGCATACTAAGCCCTACAGTCTATGTTTCTGGAGGTTCCTGGGTTTTTACTCCCAAGGAGTCTGATACTCAGTCACTGATTTGAATGAATCTGGTTGTCTGTTACTTATAAGCAGAAAGACAGACTTCCATCTTTAGCACATTGTCACATTTGTGTCTAGGAAAGATTTCGTGAGAAGCATGATCAAATCATTTCAAATGACAGACATCTGGGATGTCACTGAGCTTAGGGAACAGGTTGCATGACTTGCTTTAACTCCTGTTTGTTATAAACGTTTGTATGTGTATGGAATTCACTCTAATGATTGCTTTGATACCTGATAGTAGGTGTCTAGAAGACAGTCCTTAGTGCTCACTTGCCTGTGAAGATTGGCTACTGCAATACTAAAATGAAGCCAGCAATTTTCAGGGGCCATATGGACTAAGATTATTTTACAACTTGGATCAATTTCACTGGTTTCCTTGGAAGTCCCTTCCAAATTGATAACGTTGACTCTACCTTCTGCCTTGTAGGTATTATAGCAGGACTATCTATGAACGATAAAATCATAAGATGTAAAGTTGTTTTGCTTAGTGGTAAAAGCACTACTGTGAAAATCAGAAGATGAAATTCTGACCCTAATTCTACCATTATTTGGTAGTTTTTATTAATATGTTAATTTATCCCTCTGGGCCTCTCTTTATTTTTCTATAAAATAAATTTCCTTCAGACTGCTAAAGTCTTTGAGCCTATATGAAACATACAGATTCTTAACTCTCTGGAAGGAAGCACAGCTTAAGATACATTCTTTGAGATCCATGGGATTCAGAGCCAGCTAAATGCTCTGTGAAGTGGGCAAGGAACTCAATTTTTCAAAGATTCAAATTCTTCTTTTTAAAAACAGAGGCAATAGTACCTAGTTTTTTAGATAATTGTGAGTATTAAATGATTAAGAAAATTTAAAGAAAAGATTTCTAAACTGTAAAGAATTACATAAACCTCCTGGATCACCCCACCCAGCCTGGAAATCTTCTGTTTCAGAAAGATAAATACAGTATCTCTTTACAGATATCAGCTGAGATATCATCAGTCTATTTCTTGGACAGGAAGTGCCACCCAATTCTTTCAAACTGAAAAGACAAATACTTCAATTGAACATAAACAATTTTATTCCACAACTGCTTAGGTCACATGTATGAAACTTTCCTTACAAACCAGTAATCAGTTGGAACCAACTGCATTTAGGGACAACTTTCTCATTCAGTTTTCCTTCCTTTTTTTTTTTCTTATTCTGTTGCTGATACAGATGATAAAGGAAAAAGTAGAAGAATACTCTGAAAAGTTGCGACAAGGAGAAAAATGTTACTCGTTTAATTATTCATGAATAACAAATAAGTGGGTCCTCTATGTTACTTTCTATGTAACCTGTTTCTTCTATTTTTAAATCAATTATTTGTTTAAATGTGATTTTGTTCTCATCATATTTTAACAAGTTTCTGTCTAGTGTGATTTAATTAGGAGATGACATTATTTCTTTAAAAAAATTAATTGAGATAAATGTTTTCAGAACACAGATGACTTTTCCATGGGACTTTATTAAAAAGAAGTCACCCTGTTTTGTTGCCAAGGACACTAAAAATTGCTGGTTGAATGGTTAGTCATTTCTTTTCTAATGAAAAGAGACAGGATGAAGATTTCCCAGAAAATGAATCAGTATAAATGGGGATAGTGGTTTGTAACATCTTTCTGCCGAACTGTTTAGAATATGACAGAGACCAAACAAGATTACAGAGCAAAATGAATTGATATAAAATGTGTTAAAAGAATGTCATATTTTGTCTTTAACATAATTGAATCTGCTGTGAAAATAGCCCATGCCAGCCAAGAGACTGAACATCAAACTCTATAGGATTGGATTCTCCTTGGGCTGTAACAGACACTATGGCAAAGTACTTCCCCTTTATTGTTTCAAATTAATGTGACTTTTAAAATTGATTAATAGTCACTGTGCATTTTTATTCATCTGAAGTTCAGAATTTAGTCTGTTATAAAGAATAACTAGTAGCTTTGATATTATAAGAGATGATAAAGCTCCTGGGACTTAAAAGTAAAATTCTCTTTGGATGTAACCTATCATTTCAAGGAAAGAAAACTGTCTTTGGAAGCTGTATTCATTGGGACCACCATCCAAGAACTATCATGTGTGCTATGTCACCAGCCTTTGATAGTTCAAATACAGGGAGCATGGGCCAGGTCCGAAGGGAGGTCAATGAGGGAAGGAAAATGGATCTCAAGGATGTGGTAGCCTAAGTAATGTACAGAGAAGAAAACAACCTTCAAACACATCCCCTGCCATTTCAGTGAAAAAGCTTTCAATCATGTATTTTATTATTTTTAAATTTCAAAAATAGTTCCTGTTCAATATTAAACAACATATAGAAGCATCTTTTTCTTTTCTTTTGTTTTTAGAGACAGAGTATCTCTCTGTCACCAGGCTGGAGTGCAGTGGCATGATCTCAGTTCACTGCAATCTCTGCCTCCTGGGTTCAAACGATTCTCCTGCCTCAGCCTCCCAAGAAGCTGGAATTACAGGCACTTGCCACAATGCCTGGCTTTTTTTTGTTGTTGTTGTATTTTTTGTAGAGACAAGTTTTCACCATGTTGGCCAGGGTGGTCTTGATCTCCTGAACTTGTGATCTGCCCACCTCGGTCTTGCAAAGTACTGGGATTATAGGCATGAACCACCATGCCCGGCAGTGATCATCTTTTAATATGTCAGCTTGGCTTTCCATTACTCATCAAATAGGAATCTAGATATTGCTCTGAAGCTATTTTATACAAACAAAGTTATAATCGATTGATTTTAAGTAAAATAGAGTTTTCTAGATAATACGAGTGGACCCAATACAATCTGTTGAAAGGTTAAAATCAGAACTGACGCTTCTCTGAAGGAGAAATTCCACCCAAAGACACCAACTTCAGGATATGCCCAAGAATTCCAACTGGCCATTTCTCAGCAACTATACTATGGTTTTTGGACTTGCCTAGCCAGCCCCAAAAGTCTCAAAAGCCAATTCTGTGCAATAAATCTTTTCTTACATAACTTCCACTGGTTCTGCTTCTTTGATTGAACTCTGACTGATACAAATTTTGGTAGAATTAGAGGAGCAGAAGCTGAAGGATGGGTGTTATGAATTGACTCCGAGTTTTTTGGAATTGGGTAGACCAAATCTGATTAGATTTAAAAGCTAAATTTATGGCTCTATTTCCAGTAACAAAGAGAACACTGATAGTTCGTGGCATGATGTGACAATAGAGATAAGCAAAGTATTGATTGCTATTGGATACTCCTAGTCAATATCTATAGCAGGCAAGGTTCTGGGTGATTATGTATTTGCTACCTTACAACATTTTAGTGGAACTAAGTAATACAGTGGAAATGGCTGATTGCTTCTAACTGTGCTGGAAAAAAATGAATATATAAACTGATGAACTCAGGACTTGAAATCCTCATGTCAAGTTCTGCATAAACTACTTGAAATTTTCTATATAGTCCCTGAAAGAAAATCATTGTTTACTATAGTTATGGGCCAAGATTTCTGAAAACTAAATCCAGAGTTCCATCTTGTGAGTGTCTTAATTACAACACAAATTGAATTGACCTCTCTGGGTGCCTTCTGTTAAGGTCAGGGCATTGATTGGGAAGAAATGGGATTCTAAAAATTGAAATATAATGTTTAGAAAGTTTCTGGTATAGCTGGGGATACTGAACTCCCTAAGTTCTACCAAGTCTTCTGTTCCAGAAAAACAATACCGACATCCCTGAGGAGGTTAGCCCTACTTTACCTAAGGACACCGCAGTGGACTCCCCTCAGTTAGCTGTCCCACAAAACACAGCTGAGTCTCCTTAGGATCTACTTATCTAGGTGAGATATTTCCAGAGTGCACACATCATGACAGATTTATACCAATTCAAAAGGCTGACCATTGTAAAATAGAGCTTTTTTCTAGAGCTCTGAAGAGCCATAAAACTTAGAATCCAAACTTCCCTAACATGACCACTGCAATGCAAAACTATCTTTAGTGAAGGACTGCCACTTAACAAGTTAGACACAGGCACTGCATGTATAATGTGAGAAAAATGGAAAGTGGGAGTCTTTTCTGGAGGTGGTTGAGGCTTAGATGAGGATGAACAAATACAGACAAGGGAAGAAAGTTAGGGACTATGTTAATTTCTCTTCCTGGGTCCACAAGGGCGTGGTTTCAAAGGCAAGAACTTCCCAGTGTCATGCCTCCATCCACTACCCCATCTGGAAACCTAGAGTTCTTTGTCTAACTTTCCCCTGCTTGGGCTAGGTAAAATTTCAGGTGTGTTCCTTTGTTTAAAAAGACCGCCAAAAGCCCTGGAAGGAGGGGTCTGTTGTGGGCCGGACAGCCGATCCCGCATCAGAGTCAAAGATCAATCACTCCAGAGGAAGTTTGAAAGAACTCCTCTCACTGGACGAGAACTCGAATGGGGCGTGAGTAACTCTGGCGTTAAAATGCCCCCTACTCCCTTTCCTATAAGGACTCCATCTCCGAATCTCCTCCCATGGCAACGTGGGAGCTGTCTCTCCCTCTCTCCCTATAGGGATTTCCCTCTCTGGGATCCCCTCGAACAACAGTGGGAGCTCTCTCTACTTCTCTCTCTCTCTCTCTCTGCCTAGTAAGTTGCTTTCTGCAAAACTCTCAGGATCTGATACTTACTTAAACGAGCTCACCACTCCACCAGGACCCCCTCCCCATTCTTGGGTGAGTAAGGCCCAAGGACCTGGGAAAACACATCCCATCAGGGAACAATGAATACCTTTGGGACACCCCCCAGCCCTGCTCCTGTCACTCGGTTACAAAAGTACCATAGCCAGATAAAACTTTATGCTTTAAAATGAGCAAAACTATTCCATTTCCCTAGGGGCAGAGGTTTCAGATTATAAAAGTCTGCAGTTTTACTAGCTTCCCTCTTTTTAAATTTCATTTTCTTTTTAGACACGCAAATATTTTGAAACCTCTGATTGATTCCTAAGAATTACAGAACAAATACCTGTAGGAAAAAAGATGACTCTAAAGTGTGAAACTCAACCCTCTGGTTTCCTATATTCGCCCAGATCTGCTTTTAAATTCTTATTAAATTCTAAAGAAATTCTTCCTTGCCTTGGTATATCTCCAGTGCATTAAAACAAACTTTTAAAAATATCTTGTTTAGCTTTTTTTGTTGTTCTCAGTGGGAGGATTTGTCCTAATTACCTACTGTGCCATTAGCCAAAGCCAAATTCCTGTTACATTTATTTTTAAGTGTAATTTGTGAATTTGGAGCATAACACTGAATTTTCTATTTATAGTAATGATGCAAAATTTTCATTAAAATAAATTTAGTAAAATCTGAGTCAATTTAAATAAAGATATTAAGTAAATATTATGTATACAAGTTAGGCAAAAACAGCAAAAGGCATTATAGAATATGCCACTGACTTAAGTCTGGAAAGCACGAAAATGGAATATTGATATTAAATGATGGGTAGTGTGGCTTCCAACACTTTGGTGCTCAGAGGTGTGCACTTCCCCTAACAGTAGGTCACCTTCATTGGTTCAATCTCTAATCATAGACTCAGTTTCCACAAGAACTGAGTTCCTGCTTTGTTCTGGTGCTCAAGCCCCTTTGTGGTTCTCTGATTCCCCAGTTTTGCTCTTTTACACTTTGAGAAACATTTATTTAGAATGCACTATGTGGATTCAACATTATTAAATGATGGTGATGTAGTGCTTGACTTTGAGATGCACACAGCCTATTTGATGAGATAGAGAAATGAGCAAATTGCATTACTTACAAACACAACATAGAATCATGGGCAAGAAACACAAGTAGCACAGTGTAGGCGTGATTAACTTTCTCCTGGGGGTGAGAAGCTAGGGATTGATAAATAATAATCTGACAAGTTTGGCAGAAAGAAGGAGGAGAAAGTCTAATAATGTTAAAGGAGGGAATTCTTGGGAGAGAAAACAGCTTGAGTAAATGTAAAGAGGCATAAAGCATCATGGTTTGGTTGGGTAACTGAAAGGAATCAATTACTACTGATAAAATAATTGAAAGGAATAATAGATTAATCTGGCTAGAGAGAGAAACAGGAGAAAGATTACTAAGGTAAACAAAGAGCTCTGACTATGCTCTGCAGTCAACAGAGAACCCCTGATGGGGTTTAAACAGAGCAATGACATCATCACATTTGTAGTACCCAGGGACATGTTGGGGAAACAAGAAAAGATGATTTGGGCATCAGAATGAGGATTGGAGCCTTAAGAAAATTGGGATCATTGTACAATAAAGCGTGTCATGATGTTTATAAAACGTATTTTCACTGAAGTTACCTCTTTGATTGGAGTTGCAACCCTTAATAATTTTAAGATTTCAAAAACCTAATTTTTGCTAAATGTCATATTGATGACAGCATAGACCATGACTCTAATATGCTGGAAACCATTTTATTTCAACCCTTGTATAATCATTATGAACTAACTGAGAAACAGGGATCGGAAAAGAGATAAGTAAAATAAGTAAAATGATAAAAGATAAGTAAAAGAAATAAGTAAAATAAGTAAAATGATAAAAGTTTTATTCCTCTTTACTCAATTGTCAATCCTCACGACTCATATTTAAAATTAATTGTTCAGCCAGGCACAGTGGCTCATGCCTGAAATCTCAGAACTTTGGGAGGCCAAGGCAGTCGGATCACCTGAGGTCGGGAGTTCGAGACCAGCCTGACCAACATGGAGAAACTCAATCTCTACTAAAAATACAAAAATTAGCTGGGCGTGGTGGCACATGCCTGTAATCCCAGCTACTTTGGAGGCTGAGGCAGGAGAATCACCAGAACCCGGGAGGCAGAGGTTGTGGTGAGCCACGATTGCCACATTGCATTCCAGCCTGGGCAAGAAGAGCAAAACTCTATCTCAAAAAGAAAAAAAACAAAAACCTAATTATTCATAATTTTGATAAAATGAGAAGTTTAAAAAGAATTTCTTATAAGATATGCACTCTGAATTCTCAATGTCAAATACCTAGGCCTCCTTCTTTACTTCATGAATAAAATCTAAATAAATATAATTAATTCTGATAGAATTTTAGCTTAAAATTGTTCTTGCTTCTGTTTGTTTTGTTTTAATTTTATGGTTCTTATTTATATCAATATTTTGGAGGATATAAGACAAGGAATTAGATTTCTGTATTGGTTGCTACAATTAGGATTTTATGAAATGTATATTTTAAACATATGTAGTAAACATTTACTTCGAGTGAGAAGTTCTGAATTATCAACATGCCTTTTCCATAAGAAAACAAACACAGAACAACTAAATTTACTAGATGAACATTATTTCTATATTCAAAAGGTAGAAAGTCCACTTAAATCAAGTTAATTTTTGGAATTCTATTGAAATGGGGGGACAAAGACCCTACCAACTAGCAGCATGCTGCCACTGCACAGGGTGCATATCTGTCATGCAGCATTGGCACATTAACATGAAAATTCTTCAAAGTAATTTTTGCTAAATGTCATATTAATGACAGCATAGACTATGGCCCTAATATGCTGGAAACCATTTTATTTCAACCTTTGGATAATAATTATAAATTAACTGTGAAACATGGAACAGAAAAGAGATAAGTATTTTTTATATTATTGCAATGATAAAAGTTTTATTCCTCTTTACTCAATTGTCAATCCCCTTGACTCACATTTATAACTAATTATTCATCATTTTGATAAAATGAGAAGTTTTAAAAATAATCTCTTATAAGATACACACTCTGAATTCTCAGTGTCAAACACCTAGGCCTCCTTCTTTTCTTCATCAATAAAATCTGAATAAATAATTGTGATAGAATTTTAGCTCAAAATTGTTCTTACTTCTGTTTCTTTTAATTACAATGGGCTATCAAAAGGTACATGAAAGTATTAGTTTAGTAAAAAAAAAAAAATCTAACCTTATTTTATTATTAGAACTAGTACCAAATAATTTTATTAATTTAAATGCATTATTGATAATTTGGATCTTGAAGATTGAAAACCAACCCAACAAAGTATTTATATTTTATAAAAAAAAATCGAAGCAATATCTAATGAAAACATAGGCAAATATACTGAAATTAGCAAGCGTTTTACAAATGTGAATTGGAATCTGAAATTTTGATTTTAATACAATCATGCATTATTTTTTTTTAATGACTTCAAAGGATGATCACCCCCATAGATAACTAGAACATTAAGTATTCACTGCTATGGAGAAGACATTATTTCTTCTTGTTACCATGCATCAATTACTAGGCTTTGAAAAAGTTTGTTTTTAAACATTTTATTTGGTTTTACAGCTATCTTTTTGAGGGCGAAATGTGCCAGCCTTCTCACTCAAACGAATTAGAGCTTCTACGTCAATTTTCTTAAAGTCCAGAAGGACAGTTAACCAGTTTTCTATTGTAGAATACCTCTGCTACTAGTGAATGCTGGGTCAAACTGGGCCCGTTAGGGGACATTTGCCAGATCAGAGATGAAACTTTTTGGACTTAACTTGGATAGCAAAATGGAGTAGGTCTGAATTTGAGTGATATTTCAGAAGTACAATCAATGGAACTTGGTTAGTGGATGGCGAGTATGAAGAAGAATGAATGTGCCTTTAGATTTCTCCCTTATGTGACTGCACAAGTTCATAATTTTATTAGTTCAAAAAATATGTATTTGTCTTCTGTTTTGTGCCAGGAACTATGATAAGCATTAGAGATACAATAAGAAACAAAATAATGCTTGTTTGTATATTTAGCTTGCATCTATCAATGGTGCCATCGAATAAATCTAAGTGGCTAAAAAATTCACAATTATCTTGTTGGAATGATTAACTGAATGGCTTTCATCAGAAATCTTCATAAATCTTAAGGTAGCAGGTGTGATAGTAAGCAAATAGAATGAAATTTTGTAAGAGTAATAATTGCTCATTTCCACACGGGGGCACTTGTAAACTCAGAAACAGTTTTCTGCACTTGCTCAAATATTAATTTGTTATTTGGGAATGGAATGATTGTGGATGTCTGTATTAATCTCCAGTATTAAAAAAAATTTTTTTTTTGGAGAAAGACAATAACTAGCACATTTTTTTTTCTTATTGTTAGGAGGCAGAAAGGTTACCTTTTGAAAACACATAGTCTCTCCCTCTCTATTTTTCTTCTTCTGGCTCAAAAAGTATTGTACAAAGAAAGAATTTGGCTTCTGTTCAGTTTCTTTTTTTCTCTTCCATTTATTCTTCAATTACTTAGAAAATCAAGAAGGGCAACTAAGAGCTAATATTCATATAAGTGCTTGAATTTCCCTCGTGATTTAAAATGTTTTAGTTAGTAGATACCTCTTGAAGAAAATGTGAGAAATTTGAGTGTTTTTTTGGCAAATACAAAGAATTCTCTAACTCTGAATTTCAACTTAGATGAAAAGTACACTACCCTTAAACTGGCAAAATCATGGGCTGTCTGTATAAAAAGAAACCTGTCATTAAATAGTTGCTTTCATTAAATGTATTTATGTATTCATTTCTAGCCATCATATGGAGCAAAAAAAATTGTCACTTACCTTACCAACACAAAAAAATCTTCATAATCATCTATCAGTTCTAGAGAGAGACTAGGTCCTAGTCATTATTTTGTTATCTCTCTGATTCAGTAAATATCAGTGATATTAAATTTTTACAGAGTAATTGATGTATAATTACTTGCAGAAATACCTACTGTGATTTGTACAACTTAGTAACCTGTTCTGTCCTGTAGCTAACCTTTTAAATGTAAACTATATACCTTTTATTTTTCCTAAGATATAGTCCCACCTCATCCCTCCCTGCTCTTCAATTTGGAGGTAGGAAAACAGAAGAAATGAGAGAGTTTTTATCTTAATTAAGTATCTTGCAAGTATTTCTTCAGAGTGGTGAGTGAATTACAAAAGTTGTGGAAACATATTCACCTTCAACAAAATGAGAAAATTAATGTATTAAATACTGACTCAAAAATTTGGGGATTCCATTATTTTTCTATTATTTATTATGAATTAGTAAGACAACTTCTTAAACAAAAGTACCTATTCTAATCTATCCAGATGCTTTTTCTTCATTGGAACAGCCTTCTATATATTTATTCTAACCATGCTAATACCGTCCAAAGCATACCTAACTTAAAGTTTATTAAAGTTTATTAAAAACTAGAGCAAATTCTTTTGGAAATTTTGACATGGAAGATCTTTGAGAGTAAATTTAATTTTTAAAAGGCAACATATTCCTTCAGAGCCAAATATGGCAAACAGAATTTATGAATTCTTTCATCTCTTATTAATTGTAACATTTTTTCCCTCTTCCCAGATTATTTTATTTCTTTTTATCATATTTTAATATAATGCTATATATTAAAGTCATTTTTAAATTTTAATCTAACTTCTCTACTTCCCTACCAGTAGCAAACACTTGAACTCAAGGATTATTACCCTGATTCATTCGAAATTCCCTGTAGTTCACCAAAACATTTTAAACACATTCAGATGCATCAAGTATTCTTTAGATTTTATAGAGTTTAGAAATCACTCTTGGAGAATTTTATTGACTTGTCTGAATCTGGACTGGTAGCCTCGATGCTGGAAGTACAATTTCAACATGGGATGCCACATTTATCACCATCCTGGAAGTTTTCTTTGCTTCTCTCATATGTTCCACTTAACTTGATTTCCTCCTTTGTTTTTGTGTTTTACTCAAAGCTTCTATGAAGAGGTACATGGGAGGTTGACTTTCCTAGACTTGCATGTCTGAGAAACTCCTTTGTTTTTTCCTAAGATGCTTAAGGTCTCCCTATACTTTCTGTTTGTTTCCCTTTGCCTCTGATACTTTTCACTCTCTCTCTTTATCCAAGTTTATGGAATCTCCTCTTGACTCCCATTTTTCTTATGATTTTACAATGCCTTGGATTAAGTCTGCTTTTCTTCCATTTTTGTGGTAATTTTATAAGTGCTTTAAAACTGAAAATTCATATTCTTCAGTCCTTGAAAATAATCCTGAAATATTCTGATGACTCTTTTGATGACTTCATGCTCTCTCTCTCTTTTCTGTTTTTTATTTCTGGTAACCCTATGAGACATTTTCTGGATTTTTTTTTCTCTAATGATCTTCCTTTTTCTTTTCCTCTCTTTTTTCATCTTTTCATCTTTGGTTCTACTTTTGGGCAGTTTTCCCGAACTTTATGCTTCAATCTCCTACTGAATCTTTCTTTTATACCATTATATATTCAACATTCTAAGCTTCTTTTGTTCTCTGAATCTATCCTTTTTATTTTACTTTGTTCTTTTCATGGATGCACATCTCTTATTTCTCTCAGGATAGGACTAGTATTCATAGTTTCTTTCTTTTCTTTTTTGGTTATTTTCTTCTCCCTGGTTAGTATTTTCTTGTTTTCTCTTTTTCAATAGCTTTTTCTGTTGGTTTGTCCTGTTTTTATCTGTCATATTAAAATTTTTCCTTGCATATTCTATAGTAACATTATATTATGATAATTATTTTTTAATACGGATGCAGGACTTAATACTTCTTAGCTAGGCTAAATCTGGGTTCCTGTCTCACAACCAGGAAAATGTTAGGCATGCAGATATTGAAAAGTGCCTGGAGTAGAATTTATTAAGCAAAAGGGAAAGCTCTCAGCAAAAAGAGGAGTCCTGAAAAAGCGGGTTGTTGGTTGCCCCTTTCACAGTTGAATACAAAGGCTTTCATATATCCGCTGATGGGCTGGGTCCCTATTTGTATAAAGCATCAATTCCTGGTGGCTTCACCCTGTTCTTTCAGTTGTGCATGCCGGACCTTAGTCTGAGCTACTCCACACTGAGTTGTACTCCTTACTGTGCATGTGTTAAAGGACGGAGTTGTTTTTTTTTTTACCAAGGGCATGTTTAGGCAAGTCCCCTGTGCACAATGACCTTGGCGGGTCAGAGCATCTGCGGAGACCCTCCCATATCTGCCCAGGAGAGTTCTCTGCCTCCTGCCTCTATCAATACTCTTCAGATATTATTTGGAAATAACTGGTTAATGGCTCTGTAGTATCTCATCATATAAACTAGATTTATATGCTTTTAAAGGTGGGTCAGGTGCAGAGGAAGGCAAAGTACCTGCAGCACCCTTCTGAGCTTGCGTTTCTCTACCTAGACTCACCATGTTCTAACAAGAGTTTCACCAGACATCACCTCAATAGTATCACCAGCGCCCCACAGCACTTTTACCCATTTATATCAATCAAAGCAGAGTCAGGTATCAAACATCAGGTATTCTCATACTTCCACTTAGTGGAAGTATGAATAATTTGAGGGGTCTATAAACTTCCTTTAAAAAATGTTTTAAAGTTATTTTTAAAGTACTGAGGGAGGCTTGGAGCCAGGCAGACTGGGTTTAAGTCCAATACTGTCACTTATTAGTTATCTGATCTTGAAGAATTTATTTAAAGCCCTGACTCCTCAATTATTAAGGTTAAATAATGCCTAATTTATAAAATCGCTGTGAGAATTAAATGAGATAATGTATTTGAATTGCTTAGTGTAATGCCCAGTACAAATATTTCTCAATGAATATTAATTTTTATGCCTCCAGATGAATAAATGCATGCTTATTACATAAAATGGGAAGATACAAAAGAGTATAAAGGAGAGAAGCACTGGATGATCCATAGATAACCATGCTTCCCTAACCTACACACATGCATAATTAGCTTTTCCCCCTCAATTGGTCAGAACCTTCAGAGTGGAACTTTCAGGTCAGGGGAGAGATGAGTCTTTGGAGCCTATTTGGTCAAAACAAGTGAAAGTGGCATTGTTGAGTATACAGTTGTTTACTGCCATCTTTTTCCTTTTAGTACCAGAGTCCTTCTTGCACCTGTAACTGGTGTCCCATAGTTCAGAGTATCATTAATACCTTCTGTATGGAATAAATTCTAGTCTTCTAGAAATGAGTCAGCAGTCACCCAGTTGCAGAAAGTGGAAGATTTCTTACTGGAATACAATTGATTTTTAAATAGATTTATTCAGAGCTTTGAATCAATAACCAAGAAACATTGGGAAAGAGTTCAAGAATACTCAGTATTGTTCATTGTATCACCTCTTTTTTCCTTGTCAGCGTATCTATATCTGTTCCGATGTACACCCCTGACTTCATGCCACCACCAGATTGCCCAAGCACTCAATTTTTCTTTACCCATATTTTCTCATTCTAGGCAGATTCCCAGGAAACTGTCATCATCATCCTAAAGACAAAACAACAATAATAGCAACAACGACTTAACCCAAATAAGCAGAAAAGCACATGATTTCTTTTGTTTCAGGGTCCTATTCTCAGTTTGACAACTCATGAATTTAATAAGCTACTTCATTTTATCCATTATGTTCATAATTCCTTAGATATTATTCATAACATGGGGAAATTCAGGCATGAGGATGCTGAACTTTAGTAACATTTGCCAACAGAGACTCCGTAGAAACAAAGATTGTAGAAAGGGCAGTTGCAAGCCTCTCTTAAGTTGAATGAATAATGCAATACCTGGAAAGGGATGAGGTAAACTCAAGCAGAGTTTAGGTTAGTGTTTAATGTGGTGAGATTAGGGAGTGCTGCAGAGTGTGGGCATTCGTTCCATCCAAAAGGCATGGCAGAGAAGAAATCACAGATGGCAGGTAGGAATATACCAGATGAGGCAGATGTCATTACTGTGGATCCAGGTGCTCTACCCATTTTGCATCCAAGAATGGAATGCTGCAGTAATGAGGTTCAGAGAAGCCATTAACTGTTAGGCTGTGTGTCAGGGCTTCATGCACACAGATGAAGAGCAGAGCAAGGCTCCAATTCTATCAGTCATGAATTGGAAGGTAAGAAACGAAATATGGTAATTTAGAGACTCTCATTTATCTAGAAAGCATCCCAGCACTTTGAGGAAATTAACTACAATATTATTTATAAATACCATAGAATATTTCTTAAAGTGTAGGCCGTAGACATTCTAGACTAGAATCATAAGGTAAATATGCTATGAAGACATGACAGAGCGAGGAGGCAGACAAATCCCTAGGGGGATAGGGGTGGGTCCCTGGTGAAACCCCACCTTCAAGCCAAAGACAATTGAAAGCCTGAAACCCAAGCTAAAGTCTCAGATAAATCCATGGACTAGATTGAGAACCTGTCTTCCCATTTGGCATGCTTTGCTCTGATTGATCCTCACCCTTCACTTGTTTTACATATACCTATCCTTCCCTAATTGGTTTTTTACACTGTTGTGCCCACCTTTGAGGGGTGTCTTTGCTTTAGCCTTTTGTGCATACTCACAAACCAATCGGCATGCACTCCCCCATTCTGAGCCCATAAAAGCACCAGATCCAGCCACCCTGGGAGAGAGATCATCTGATTTCAGTTGGGGACCATCCTCATATTGCCTCTCCACTGAGATCTGCTTTGTCACTCAATAAAACTCTTTTCTGCCCTCCTCACCCTTTGATTGTCAGTGTAATCTAATTCTTCTTGGACTCAGATCAAGAACTTGGGATTCCACTGAATGCAGGTAGAAAGAACACCAGTAACAGTGTAGCCTTCCATCCCATCAGTGCCCAGTAGCTGCCCCACATGATGGGAAGCAATGGCTGGTCTGTTCCAGCTCCAGAAGCACAGGGTAGACTGGGACAATTGACTGATAGAGCTGTTAAAACCCTAAAGAGCTGTTAACATACTGTAACACCCCCTCTGGTGTTTGGGGTTCCAGGCTTCCCTGTCTGGATGCCACTGCATTGCCCTTGTCTGGACACCAGAGTCCCCTGCAGGAGTTGCTTGCAACACACCTAGTCTAGCTGCAAGCCCCACATGGAGCCTGCTTCTATGCCAGCACTCAGACAGCCAGCCAGACCCTGCAATCTCTTGCCCACACACCCCCTCCTGACGGGGCTAAGCATCCAGTGGTGGTGGCCACATGATCTGCCCTGGAGTGTAAGCAAGGCACTGCCTGGTAGGCCCAATATTCAGGGCACCTCCTGGGTGAACCTGGGGCTGAGCAAAGCCTGGGCAGGGGCATTGCCAGCCAGAGGTCTCTGGCTGGCAAAGTGGTAGAGAGAAATCCTGCATCAGACAGATTCTTTGTTCTTTCTGTCTTGGTTCTGCAGACAGTGAGTTCATGAATTGATACTCTCACTGAAGACAATAGATATATGCCAATTAGTAGTAGAAAATCTGGGTTTATATGTTATCTGGGGAATGGAGTGTCATTCACCCGGTCTTCCATTTGAAATAAATGAATTGGCTAAAAATACTATTTAGATCGGTCCAAAAGTAATTGCGGTTTTTGCCTTTTAATGCCAAAAACCACCATTACTTTTGCACCAACCTAATACAAGAGGTATTTAAAGCTGCATCGTTATGCAGGTATGTTTTAAAATTTTGATTAATGTGGTCTCGTGCTAACTTTTTTCAGTGGGGTTACTATTTTCATAATCAAGAAAAAAATGGGTTACAAAGAAAAAAAGTCAAAAATAACTTACAAGTCAAAGAAGTTGCTGTAATTTGCTAATTTTTACAGAGTCTAAGCATATTCTTGCTTTTTTGTTTTCCCAAGAAGTGATTTAGATAATGAGTTACTTTCTTGACTCTGAACTAATGATAAAGCATGGCTGCAAAAGCTCTGATTATGAGAACTTGTTTTCTTTGTCACTATGAACATAAAGCACCAATGTCTGTGCACTAAAATATTACGCAATTTATTTAAGTCTAAGTGGTTTCTTCATTTTAGAATTCAACATGATGAGTTAGCAACAATTCCTTTTGAAGATTTATGCTCAGAAGTTAAGTTTGGCACTTAAAAAGAATGATTCACATTTTCAAGTCAGTAGAGTAATTCTAAAAATGAATATACAAACTACCAGCCTATAAATAAAAATCAATTTCTGAATTCTCATATTAAAGCATGTACAAGTAAATAAAACATGTTAAAAATATCTAGCACCTTACCAATTAAGACACTTTGAAAAGCAAACTTTAGCTGTTTTATTCCCTTCTATGCAGTTAACTGAAATTGATAAAAATATTACTTGGGATCAGAACAAAATATATTTTCTAAAGTATTTGGAAAATGATCAAGATAAGCTACATCTGTAGCTACATAGTGGAATACTGAGTGGTGGTTAAAATAATAATGTATGTTTATATGTATCTACACAAATCTATAACATTTTTGAGTAAATTAAAGATCACAAGAATATATATATAGTACTATCTTACTTTTCTAAAATAATGAATGTTTTTTACATTTTTATATTTCTATGTTTGCTTATAAGAGCAGTCACTAAAATATTATTTGTGAATAGACTGGGCGATAGACTTGTTTTCAGGGAATTTAAATGTTCTTGTTTATCCTTTTCTGTATTTGGTTGATGTAGTGTTTTTAAATGTCCAAAAAATAAGCAAGTTTATCCTAAAAACTGAGGTTTATGTAAACAAACTTCAAATCATCACCATTAAAAATTAAAAAGAGGTCACCCGTCTTCAAGATAGCGTCCTGCTGTAGAGGCAGCATTGTCTTTACAACCCCAAATCTTAGACATTGAGGGGGAAACATACACTTGCTGTTTCTATTCGTTTCATTTCAACATAAATGTGACCCCTGTAATGTACAAGGCCAACATTTTAGGGAGCTTTTGTGGACAATTACTTGGGAAATATCTGGAAATATGTACTAATAGGATTCTCTCAATTCTCCAATCTACCAGACAGTAAAGGACATAATGTAAATTAAATCATCACAATTAATATTGAGAAGACAAATGTCTCTTTAGTAGGCAAGAGCCAGAAGTATACTATAAAGCTTCTAGTTAATAGATTACTCCTCAAAGTAAGTAATCCGTTACTACAGTTCCTTACTTTCCTGAATAGCAATAACTTAAAGGGTATAATTAAAAGTAAGAATTCCAAATAATTTATTTTAATTTCTTCTCATCATAGGAAATACTATTGTGCAGGACTGAAAATATTTGCACGGCCTAGAAACAAGTACAAGTGGGAGCCATAAGCTATGTGTGTAAATAATCAAAATTATAAGTCAAGTCAGTAAACTATTCAATCAAATATGTTCTGGCACCCTCTTTGTTATTTAAATCTACATGGCAACCTGAAAGTCCATGTTTGAACTGAGAAGTTATGGACACCTGGGCTGGCAGCCCACCCAAGGCTCTTTCCCTTCTATGTACTTAACTGAAATTGATCAAAATGTGACTTGGGATCAGACAAAAGATATTTTCTAAAGTATTTTCTGAAGTATCCCACTTTAGTTGTGTGAGCGCCCTTGAATATAAGCATGTAGCAATGTTAGGCTGCACACGTGAGCTCTGTCTATATCTACAAATGGCTGCACCTTGACAACTCCTCTGGACTTGGGATGTACCCATTGGTGGTGCTGTTAACTCTAGGAAAGAGGCCAACACGGGCATTGTATGTGGATTTTAGAGTTATTTAAGCAGGGAATTCCAGGGTCTTGGGTACCTGGAGGGTGGTCTTGAGCACTTGCGGGAATTGCCTCAGCTACCAAGAGCCACCTAGACCAAAATTTTATTCTTCCTTCGCAGCGCACATCCAATGACTGATTAGGGTGGGCATATAAAGTGTTGGTTATTTTGTCCCTATGTGGAGCAACACTGATTTATTTAAGCTCCAGAGCTTCCTTTGTTGTGGGCCAAGGCAGTCATGGCACCTGACTTCCCTTCTATCCAAACTTGCTTTCCCTCCCTTTCTAACACGGCTTTTTAATCATAAGGGCTCTCCCTAATAAACTTTCTGCACGCCTAAGCTCTGTCTCAGAGATTGTTTCCCAGGGAACTCAGCTGCCTTACCCAGCTATCAGCGCAAGGCAACTGAAAGTGCAGGGCTAGGGCAGGGCCCTTCTTGCTTCTGCCTAGGATCCTATTGAAGCCATTTACCTCATTTTAAATAGCATGCTTCAGAATCACCTGGTGAGGTGCTTCATTATGTGGACACCATGAGCTCACCTCCAGGAGATCCAGATTTATAGGTTTAGAATGCAGATGACATATACATAATGAATTTGAACAAATACCCAGATGATTTTGAGGAAGGTAGTTATCAGATTCGACTTGAGTGATTCTACACTGTAGTAAACATACTCTAAATATAGAATATATTAGGTTATAAAAGGAGCCAAGAGCTCTTTTTCTATTTTCCCTCCCTCAAGTCAGGGAGGAACATATTGCTTATTGCCTAATACATGATAGCAGGTAAGGTGGCACGAAGCGTATGGAAAAACCATCCAGAGCAGTAATTTGCAACAAAAACAAACAAACTTGTCTACTTCTATAAGATTGGGGCATTGCCCTTACCACCTGGTTAACATTTACAATAATTTCCACCCTGGCTCTACTCAATGACTTTCTCTACCTTTTCCTATAGCACTCATCATTTTCTGCTGTCACACATATTTTACTTACTTAATTACTATTATTGTCTACCTTCACCACTAGAACTTAAACTTGATGAAGGCAAAGATTTATGTGTGATTTATTGGCATATTTTTAGAATCGAATGCAGCGTCTCATAAAGAGGAATGTTCAGTAGATATTTGGCGAGAGAAGAAATGAATTTAGCTAATTTGGCAGTGGATTACAGAAAAGGAACAGTTAACAGTGGAAATAAAATTTCCTTTCCCCTCTGAAACACAAGAATTCTTGAAACATCCATCCCCACAGTGAAGAAGGCATTTCAGAGGCAGGCATTCCTGGAAATTTAAGAATTTGGAAAAGAGCTACACCTCCAGCATTCACACAGACTGTGCAAACAGCAAATAGAAACAGAAATAGCTAAATGTTACAAAGAAGTATTTGATGAAAATATGCACTTTATTTTACCAACAGAAGAAATTAGAGGAGACCAAGCTGTATGAGTCTGACACAGGGGCAAGCATTAGAACTGAAGACAGAGAACAAACATACATGAAAGAAAGGGGATACAAGGAAAGTATATAGACCCAGAACAGAAACGATTGCTTAGTCACTCATGGCTGCGGGTTTATCAACTCCTTAGTAGAGAAAAAAGCATTGTTTTTTTTTTTAAACTCATTTTGTATATTATTTTATAGTATGTTTAAAATAGACATATTGAAGTTAGTTATTTCCTAAACTGAATGTGGTTTATCCTGTAGTGTGATTGCAATAATTATCAATTAATCATTTTACTGTTAAGAATAATATCTGGATTGGTTATTCAGTTTACTTGTGTCCTGACAAATGGAACCTGTTCTAGAATGCATGCCTGGATATGGGCTTCCATTGTTTTAGATGATACCCATTTTTAAAAAAGAAAGAGCAGAGATAATGATGACCTTCTTAAATGGTACTTTACTATTAATATTATTGGTATTTAATGCTTTTGAAAAATGCTAAGTGATGAATAACTGAAGACAGTCAGCCAGTAGAGTGAAGAACAACACTGGTGGACAAAATCAAAGGGAAAATGTTAGCAACTTTCATAAACTAGTAGGAGTAGGACCTAAGTGATTCTATATATGCATAAGAAATACATATTGCATAAATAGGCATTAATACACGTTAGGTTCCAGTTCAATATTAATTTCCTATATGTTTTCTTTTTTTTTTTTTTTTAAATTGCATTTTAGGTTTTGGGGTACATGTGAAAAAACATGCAAAGTTGTTGCATAGGTGCATTCATGGCAGTGTGATTTGCTGCCTCCCTCCCCCTCACCCATATCTGGCATTTCTCCCCATGCTATCCCTCCCCAACTCCCCCCCCGCTGTCCCCCCCACTCCCCCGCAACAGACCCCCGTGTATAGTGCTCCCCTGCCTGTGTCCATGTGTTCTCCTTGTTCAACACCCTTACATGCAATCTCAATGATTCTCTTTTTATTGCTTTTTTCCTTACTTTCTTTTATAATTATGCTGCTTGATTTTGGAAAGAATTGTGTTCTGATGCCTTGTTTGACTTTTTCTAAATTCTTTCCTAAAGAAATAATGGCCATTATATTACATGTCAAAAGACACAATAATCTTGCCATATTCCTAAAATGTTGTTAATCTTGCCAATTGGGCTGTAAAAATTTCATCTTCAAAAGACATTGAAATTTATACAAGTAATGAGAAAATTTTGTGGAAAATTAATTAAAAAAAAAAAAACTCTGTGAGCTTTCTGTGAGCATTTTTCAGAAAAATGAGAAAATTAAGTATCACTTCATCTGATTAATTTTTGCCAGATAAGTGAAAGGATATTCTTTGGAGATTATGTATTTGAAGATGTATGAAATTCAGAATTGTAAGTCCCTGTTGGGAGATTTTCCATTTGCAAATAATTTAAAATTTGTTTCCTAGGTGACAATTCTTCAGAAAAGGGATTCATGTTGAAACCTCATTGTAGAAGCCATGACAAAGAACAGATTTATTACTGCAGGAGTTAAATAGGTTACCCAGTTTACAAACAGCCTGTAGTTTTCTCCTGAGATTTAGGGATGCACTTGGCCTTTCACATGTTGTTTCAATTAGAATATCTTCTCTATTTCCAACAAATAGGTAGATGACTTTGATAAACAAGTATACCTTGAAGATATTTCAGGCTTGGTTTCAGACCAACACAAAAAAGGGAATATCACAATAAAAAGGAAGTCACACAACTTTTTGTCAGTTTTCCAGTGCATATACGAGTTATCTTGATAGTAAACTATAGTCTTATTAAGTGTGCAATAGCATCACGTCTTAAGAAAGCACATGGCTTAGTTAAAAGTGCTGTGTTGCTAAAAATCGCTAATGACCATCTGAGCCTTCAGTAAGTAGCAGTCCTTTTGCTGATGGACGATCTTACCTCAATGTTGATGGCTGCTGACTGATCATGGTGGTGGTTGCTGAAGGTTGGGGTGGCTGTAGCAATTCCTTAAAATAAAATAACAATGAAGATGCCACATCAATGGACACTTTCACAAAATATTTCTCTGTAGCACACACTGCTGTTTGACAGCATTTGACTCACAGTAGAACTTCTTTCTAAATGGGAGTCAGCCCTCTCAAACCCTGTTGCTGCTTTATCAGCTAAGTTTATATAATATTCTAAATCCTTTGTTGTCATTTCAACAATGTTCACAGCATCTTCACAAGGAGTAGATTCTGTTTTAAGAAGCCACTTTATTTGTTCATCCATAAGGAACAACTTCTCAACCCTTAAAGTTTTATCACGAGATTGCAGCAGTTCAGTCACATCCTCAGGCCCCAATTATTCTAATTCTTTGGCCATTTCTAAAATATCTTCTGTTATTTTCTCCACTGAAGTCTTGAATCTCTCAAAGTTATCTACAAATGTTGGACTCCCCTTCTTCCAAACTCCTGGTAATGGAATATTTTGACCTCCTCCCATAAATTACAAATGTTCCTAATTTCACATAGAATGGTGAATCCTTTGCAAAAGATTTTCAACTTCCTTTGCCCAGATCCATCAGACGAATCACTATCTCTAGAAGCTATAGCCTTATGAAATGTATGAACTAAATAATAAGACTTGAAAGTTGAAAAACACTCTTTATGTGCTGCAGAATAGATGTTGCATTAGCAGACACAAAAACAAAATGAATATCCTGAGCAGTTCAGGCCAAGATGGTGGACTAGAAGCAGGTCATGTGCACCACCCTCGTGGAGAGGAAACAAAAGGGTTAGTGAACACTGACCCTGCAGGCTGACCATATGAGAAACCACATCAGGATCCATAAGGCAGCAAGGGAGCACAGAGAACAGAGAAGAGCAAAGCTGGATACTAGCCTGCCTGAGCTCAGCGCAGAGTCAGGAAAACCTCTCCAACATGGGAAAGTGTGAATGAGTGAGAGCCCCCAGGGGGATTCACGATCTCCACAGTGACCTGAGCAAGACTAGGAATGGGATACTCCTGCCCCCACCCCACATCTCCCCACTGTGATTCTAGATTTGAGGCAGAGAACTACCCAGACACTATGCAAAACCAATTCTCCAGTCCAAGGGAACCTCTACAAACCTTGGGCCCCAGAGCAGACCAATATGCCAGTGCATCAGCATCTAAGCTCCAATAGGGGTCATAGTTGTGATGTCTGGGAGCAGTAAGATTGCTCCACTCCCCCTTGCTGGACAGAGCCTGGCACCAGCTTTCAGCTCAGGAGTTCTGCTTTGGCCTGAACTTGACCAGCCACTCCACTCACTCCCACCACTGGTAACCAGACAGACAATGCTTGCTCGAGCCTCCGGCCCAGCAGTCCTACTTTTTTGTGAGCTCAGCTGGAGAGCACAGCCTTCTGATGTTCTGGGAACCACCTGGGTAGCAGAGCCTGTAGACTCACCCACCTCTGCCACTGATTGCCCAGGGCACAACACTTGCTAGAGTTTCTGGCCCAGTGGTCCTGCTTCTGTGTGAACTCAGCTGGAGAGCACAGCTTCCCGTTATCCTGGGAAACACCTGCACAGGAGAGCATGTGACCTCACCCACCCCTGCCACAGGTAGCCAGCCAGGCAACACTTGATTGAGCTTCTTGCCCAGCAGCCCTGCTTCTGTGTGAACTCAATCAGAGGGCACAGCCTCCTGTTGTCCTGAAAAACACCCGGATGGTGGGGCCCGTGACCTCACCCACTTCTACCACTGGTAACTTTGTGGGCAACATCTGCTAGAGCTTCCTGCCCAGTGGTTCCACTTCTGTGTGAGCTCAGCCAGAGGGTACAGTCTCTTGATGTCCCTAGAAGCACCCAGACAGCAGAGCAGGCAACCCCACTCACCCCTACCAATGATAGCTGATAGGTAATGGTTGCAAGACCTTGTGGCCCAGTGGTTCACTTCTGTGGGAACTCAGCTAGAGGGCACAGTCACTTGTTGTCTTGGGAAATAACAGGACAACAGATCAGGAGACCCTACTCATCTCCGCCAGATCTAGCCAGCTGAACAATGGTCTGCTAATGTTTTTGGTCCAGTGGCCCACTTTTGGGTAAACTCATCTAGATGAGCTTACACAAGATGCAGCTTCTTATTTTCCCAGGAAACATCTGGATGTCAGAGCAAGTGATCCCACCCACCCCATCACTGGTAGCTAAGTGAGCCATGGCCTGCTAGAGCTTCCAGCCCAGTGGGCCTACTTCTGCACCAAGGTGACAGGGCAGGTAACTCCACTCACCTCTAGCGTCTTATAGCCCAAATATACATGCATCCAATACAAGAGCACCCATATTTATAAAGCAAGCTCTTAGAGACTTTCAAAGAGACTTGGACTCTCACACAGTAATATTGGGAGACTTCAATACCTGACTGACAGTATTAGACAGATCATTAAGGCAGAAAATCGACAAAGATATTCAGGACCTGAACTCTATACTTGATCAAATGGAGCTAATAGACATCTACAGAATGCTCCAATCCAAAACAACGAAATGTACATTCTTTTCATCACCACATGGCACATACTCCAAAATCAACCACACATAAAACAATCCTTGGCAATTTCAAAAAAGCTGAAATCAACTAACCGCACTCTGGGACCACAGCACAATAAAAATAGAAATCAATACTAGAAAGTCATTTAAAATTACAATTATACAAAAATTAAACAAACTGCTTCTTAATGACTTTTGGGTCAACAATGAAACTAAGTCAGAAATCAAGAAATCTTTGAAAGTGATGAGAATAAAGATACAAATTTACCAGAATCTCTGGGACATACCTAAGGCAGTGTTGGGGGGAATTTTATAGCACTCAACACTCACATCAAAATGTTAGATCTCAAATTAACAACCTAACATCATGACTAGAAAAACTAGAGAAGCTAGAGCAAATTAACTTCAATCTATTGACAGACAAGAAATAACCAACATCAGAGCTGAATGGAAGGAAATTGAGACAGAAAAACCATACAAAATATAAAAAATCCAAGAGTTGGCTCTTTGAAAAAATTTATAAAAGAGATAGACTTCTGGCTAGACTAATAAGGTAAAAATCAGAAAATCCAAATAGAAACAATTAGAAATGATAAAGAAGATGTTGCCATTGACCTCACAAAAATAAAAAACCACCAGAGACTACTATGAACAGCTCTATCCACACAAACTTGAAAACCTATAAGAAACGGATAAATTCCTGGACACACACAACCACCCAAGATTGAACAAGGAAAAAGTGGAATCCCTGAACAGACCAATAACGAGTTCTAAAATTGAACCAGTAATAAAAAGCCTACCATCACCAACAAAAAAGTCTAGGATTAGACAGATTCACAGTTGAATTCTACCAGATATACCATTCCTACTGAAATTACTCCAAAAGTTTGAGGAGAAGTGATTCTTCCCTCCTCAACTCATTCTAAAGGGCCAGTATCATCCTGACATAAAAACCTGGCAGAGATGCAGCAGTAACAACAACAAAAACTTTAGGCAAATGTCCTTGATGAACATAGATACAAAAATCCTCTAAAAAATACTAGCAAACTAAATTCAGCAGCATGTCAAAAAGCTAATCTACCATAGTCTAGTAGGCATTGCATCTGGGATGCAAGGGTGATGCATAACATACACAAATCATTAAGTGTGATTCATCACATAAACATAACTAAAACCAAAAAACATGATCATCTCAATAAATGCAGAAAAGGCTTTTGATAAAATTTAACATTCCTTTATGTTAAAAGCTAGGCATTGAAGGAACATACATCAAGATAATAAAAGCTACTGATGACAAACCCACAGCCAATATCATACTAAACAGGCAAAAGCTGCAAGAATTCCCCTTATAAACAGGCACAAAACAAGGATGTCCTCACTCACCACTCCTATTCAATACAGTATTGGAAGTCCTGGCCAGCAATCAGGCAAGAGAAAGAAAAGGCATCCAAATTGGAAGAGAGGAAGTCAAACTATTCCTGTTTGCAGACAGTATGATTCTACACTCAGAAAAACCCATGCATAGTCTCTGCCCAAAAGCTCTGTGATCTAATAAACAACCTCAGCAAAGTTTCTGGATACAAAGTCAATGTACAAGAATTAGTAGAATTTCTATTCACCAACAACGTCCAAGCTGAGGGACAAATCAGGAATGCAATCCCATTCACAACTGCCACAGAGAGAATAAAATCCCTAGGAGCACAGCGAACCAGTAAGGTAAAAGTTCTCTACAATAAGAATTACAAAACACTGCTCAAAGAAATTAGAGATGATCACACAAATGGGAAAACATTCCATGTTCATGGATAGGAAGAATAAATGTTGTTAAAATGGCCATACTGCCCAAAGCAATTTACGCATTAAATGCCATTCCTATCGAACTACCAATTATATTTTTCGTAGAACTCAAAAAACCATTTTTAAATTCACATGGAATGAAAAAAGAACTTGAATAGCTAAATCAATCCTGATCATAAAGAACAAAGCTGGGGCATCATGTTATACAACTTCAAACCCTACTACAGAGCTACAGTAACCCAAACGGCATGATACTGGCACCAAAACAAACACATAGACCAATGGAAGATAATAATGTCCAGAAATCATGTTGCACCCCTACAGCCAACCAACCTTTGACAAAGCTGACAAAAACAAGCAATAGGGAAATAACTCTCCATTCGATAAGTGGTACTGGGATAACTGGCTACGTATATGGAAAAGATTAATCCTGAACCCCTTCCTTATAAAAATCAATTCAAGACAGACTAAAGACAAATGTAAAACCTAATACTCTAAAAACCCTGAAAAATAACCTAAGAAATACCATTTTTGGACACAAGGCTCAGTAAAGATTTTGTGACAAAGACACCAAAAACAATTGTGACAACAACAAAAATAATTGACAAATGGGATCTAATTAAGCTTAAGAGCTGTTTCACAGCAAAATAAACTATCAAAGTAAACAGACAACCTACAGAATGGGGGAAATATTTGCAAATTGCAACTATTGCAATCTGACAAAGGTTCAATAACTAGAATTTATAAAGAAACAAATTTACAGGCAAAACACAAACAACCCCATTAACTAGTGGGCAAAGGACTTCAACAGACACTTTCCAAAAGAAGACATATGTGTGGCCAACAAGCAAATGAAAAAAATGCTCAACATCATAATCATTAGAGAAATGCAAATCAAAACCACCATGAGATACTATCTCACACCAGTCAGAAAGGCTGTACTAAAAAAATCAAAAAGTAGCAGATGGTGTCAACCTTGCAGAGAAAAGGGAACACTTACACTGCTGTTAAGAATGTAAATTAGTTCAACCATTGTGGAAAGAAGTATGGCAATTCCTCAAAGAATACATTCTACTCAGCAATCCCATTACTGAGCATATACGCAGAGGATTATAAATTGTTCCACCATAAAGACATATGCACGCATATGTTCCCTGCAGCACTGTTCACCATAGCAAAGACAAAAGCTCGAGGCCTAGCTTTTTGCTTAACATACCTTTGACATGCTTTCCTCACTCAGCATACTTATTTCTAGCTTTTTATTTCAAGTAAGAGGCGTGCAACTCTTTCTCACTTTCTCTGCTATTGTAGGGTTATTAATTAGCCCAATTTAAATCTTTTTGTATTTCAGGGCATAGGGAAGCCTGAAAACAAAGAGATAGACTGAAAAATGGCTGGTTCATGGAGTAGTCAGAAAACACACAGCATGCATCAATTAAGTTTGCTGCAGTCACCTTTCATGCTGTCCTTCTCAATTACAATAGGAACATCATCACTGATTACAGCTCTCTATGACAGATATAATAATAATAAAAAAGTTTGAGGGCCGGGAGCAGTGACTTACACCTGTAATCCCAGCACTTTGGGAGGCCGAGGTGGGTGGGTCATGAGGTCAAGAGATCGAGACCATCCTGGCCAACATAGTGACATCCTGTCTCTACTAAAAATACAAAAATTAGCCATGCATGGTGGCACGTGCCTGTAGTCCCAGCTACTCAAGATGCTGAGGCAGGAGAATTGCTTGAACCCAGGAGGTGGAGGTTGCAGTGAGCCAAGATCGTGCCACTGCACTCCAGCCTGGGGGACAGAGTGAGACTCCATCTCAAGAAAAAAAAAAAAAGTTCAAAATGTGAGAATTACCAAAATGTGATATGGAGACAAAAAGTGAGAACACACTGTTAGAAAAATGGTACCAACAGACTTGGTAGAAGCAGCTTTGCCACAGACCCTTAGTTTGTAAAAAACAGAGTATCTGTGACGTGTAATGACACAAAGTGTCATAAAATGAGTTGTACCTCTGTTTAGATCTATGAGATCTGTCTCTACAACCAAACACATTTCGTGTTAAATTTTGTCAAAAATATTTAAATTCTCTGTGCAAAATAGTAGATATACCAAGAGGATGAATAATAATCACTTGCAAGGAGAGTATACTCTGTAATAGGACATACCAAAAAAGCCATACCCCATATCACATGGGCTACATGCCTATTATGCTGGATTAGGGAGATGGTAAATGTACTAGTCAGGGTTCTCTAAAAGGACAAAACTAATAGGATAGATGAATACATGAAGAAGAGTTTATTAGAAGAACTGACTCACACAATCACTAAGTGAAGTCCCACAATAGACCATCTGCAACTGAGGAGCCAGGAAGCCAGTCCGAGTCCCAAAACCTCAAAAGTAGGAAGCTGATGGTACAGCCTTCAGTCTGTAGCTGAAGGCATGAGAGCCCCTGGCAAATCACAAGAGTCTGATTTGCCAGAAAGCTGAAGAACTTGGAGGCTGATGTTCAAGGGCAGGAAGCATCCAGCACAAGAGAAAGATGGGGGCCAGAAGTCTCAGCCAGTCTATCCTTCCACATTCCTCTGCCTGCATTTACCCTAGCCACACTGGCAGCTGATTAGATGGTGCCAACCCAGACTGAGAATGGGTCTGTCTCTCCCAGTCCACTGACTCAGATGTCAGTCTCCTTCTGCAACACCCTAATAGACACACTTAGGAACAATACTTTGCATCCTTCAATGCAATCAAGTTGATACTCAATATTAACCATCACAGTAAATAAGTTCGATAAAAGAGAAATCGCCGTGGAATTGTTACATCAGAAAGGCTGTGAGAAAATTTCTCCTCATCTGGCCTTTGAAGTGCAAGAGTCAATACCATTCAGCAGACATTCATGTACAGTCATTGGCAATTTAAATTGGAAATGAAATGAAGCTAAGACTCACGGAGTTCTTCCTATAGTTCAGGCACTGCTCTTGGTTCTTAAAATGAGTCCTTTTACTAAAGATAAGGAAGTAATCAGTATCTCTGATTTGCAAGTGAAGAAATTTGATGATCAGAAAAGTTAAAGAAAGATTGTCCAAAGACAAAGAGCAAGTAAAGAATTCAAGATGGGAGCCAGGGCCAGCCTTGTCTTTTTCCAAAGCCTGGTTCTTTGGGCACCATCTCTGTTCTTTAAGATGCAAACAGAATGGTCTGAGTAATTAAGAAAGGATGTGATCTATGCGGTGGGCAGTTCGATGCTGAATTTGGCTGAAGCAGAATATTCTTGATGAAGAGGATTGAGATGTAATGAGAGAGGAATTGGTGGCAGATTTTGAGAAGTTCAAATTTTATTTCTTAGGCAACTGATCAGTAATAATTGATTATTATGCAGAAGTTTGGCTGAATTTAAACGTTCTTCCAGTACATGGACTACAATACAACATAGACTACATGACTATGCTGCCACATTAGGGGGATGGTAAATAAATTCTATAAGGGAGGGGTCAATATGGAATAGTTATGTCAAAAAGACTGTCAGAAAATTTCTCATCTTGACATTGAATTAAACACTTACTTTATTTTTTATTGTGCTAAAGACATAAAATGAGATTATCTTTTAGCAAAGTTTTAAGTGTAAAATGGAGCATTATTAATTAAGCACAATGTTGTATAGCATATCTTTTTGTTTCCTTTTTATGAATGATTTTGAAAATTTCCATACGTTCAACATGTTTCATAAAGTAATGGTGTTTTCAATGTTAATTTATTTTACCTTTTTCAGGTGATGTGTTCATATGAGGCATTTTATCAATGGCTGTTAGTCAAAGTAGATGCTTATTTAAGAAAAAAACATTTATTTAAAACAGTTACAAAAAGTTTTTTTTTTCTATAGTACTGCATCACTTGAGGATTCTGACAGTGAATTTGAGTCTATTAAGAATGCTTTTGGTTATAAGCAAGAATATACCTAAGAGTTGCTTCAGAAGTTTGGAGAATTAGTCCAAAATTTTTGTAACATATCAATGATCTCAGGGCAGAGGCTTAATGGTTTTCAAGCTATGCTTAAATTACCATCATCCATTTCAATTGATTCCAATTTCTTTTCTAAGTGGTTGATTCTTATGCAGTATTTACTAATACATATTTAGAATATTACATATACATCAATATCATCCAGTAAATAAATTATTTCTGTCTCCCTTACTGTCCATTTTATTTTGGCTTAAGATGGTTAAGGAAACTCCAGAGGTCAGAATTATGTTCAGGGCAGGAGATAGAGTAAATATGGCTCATTTGCAACAGAACAACAAAATTATCGGAAATCCCTCAGCAGACTTCCCTCCATATCTCACTGGATAGGACTGTGTCCCAAGGCCTCCCCTAACTTTCTTCTTCCTAACTTCCTTCCAGGAAGACTGGAAAATGCTTACGTAATTTTTCTTTTCTTTGGAGTGGAGAAAGTTATGGAATAGGAGGTTGAAAATGGATATTGAGTTAGTCAACCAATAATATCTGTCACAGAATTAGAGAAAGGCACTTGAAAATATTCAAAGGTTTGTTTAAGTGATAAACTTCAGTTCATTCTCAAGTCCTTAAGGTTGAAAAAAGAAAGCAAAAACAGATACTCTACAAGAAACCTTGAAGTCTAAAGGCAGATAACTTTCCTTACGTTTTGATGGAGCCATTTCTGATTCCATCACACAATTTAATTTGGGTTAAATTGTTTTTATTTACTTGAGATTCGAGTTCCATAATTATGATGAGAGTACTTAAGTAATTCTCTCAAAGCATCTTTGTAATTAATTCTCTTCTCTTATGAGGTCTTCTGAGAAAATCTAATTTTATTTCATTTTCATGAGATACATAAATAGCTGTGTGAGTACTCTTGTAAGAAAGAAATAGACAAGAGAAGAGAAAACACTGCCTAGCACACACAAGCTCCTGTTACATAAATTATTTCAAAAAATATTTATGAAACTATTGGGGGAAGTAATACGTCCCAGTTTTGCAGATGAGAAAACTGAAGCTTAGCAACATTAAGTCAGTTACTCAAGATCACACTCACAGTAAATGGTAGAAGAGCTCAAATCTCTCTCTCTACTGTTTCAAGACGGCAGTCTTCTTGAATTTCCCTTCACATTCTGAGGCAGCATTATTGTCTAGGGTAAATACCTGGGTTTCGTCGTCTTGCATCAAGAAGATTAAGGACACAGAGAGGTGAATCTGTTAAGGAGCTGAAAGTTTAATAGGCAGAAGAAAAGAGAGAGGAAAGCATCTCTCTCTCTCGCTCTCTCTCTCTCGACGGGCAAATGAAAGGGAAAAGGCAGCTTGCAGCAGACTGCAGCAGATTTTATAGGCAGGTTTGAGGAGGCCGTGTCTGATTTACCTACGGCCCACACATTGGTTCGACCTGGTGTGACATTAGTGTTTGGGGACGATGTTTGCACCGCCTGATTCTTATTATGCAAATGAACTTTCCATTTGGCCAGCTGCATCTTGTCTGCTCCTTGCTGCACACGTGGTTTGCAAAGAGAAGGGAAGATGGAGCCGTCATTTTGATCATGCCTACTCACAGGTAGCCTTTCCCTGTTGGCACAACTGCTGCCTTCACCTGTGCAAGCTTCCAGCTTGCTTGTCTATGTCTGCAGCTAGATTTTACAGGCTGCTCTTTGTTAGCGAGGAAAATGACTTGGGGCCTGCTTTTCATTAAAAGGAAAACCTTACCAAGGACTCCTGTACTGTTACGATCTGCCTAAGTACTCTCTTCTTAACTGCTATATCAATTCTTCGTGCCCAGCAGTGACAACCAAAGAACACGCAAATGTTTATTCAGTGAATTAGTTTAACTGTCTGACTCAAAAACCTTTGCTGTTTGTACTATAATCTGTTTTGTTTCCATAGTGTGGGCTTCCAGTTTAAATGCAGAGATGTCAATGTTTCACATATTTGGGGTAATTTAGTAAAATTAGAATCAAATTTCAGTCATTTACTATCATTTACTATTCATAGACCCTGAGCAAGTTACTTAAAACTCTCTTGGCTGCATATCATCTTTTTTTAAAAAAATAATAACTAATAACAAAAAAATAACGTATATCATGCTTTCAGGATGCCATTTTCCCAAGCCTTTACATAGCACAACCTATTAATCTTTACAATACCACTGTGAAGTATATGTAGTTATCCTTGTTTCATGAATGTGGAAACCACTGTTGCCATACAAAATGTTCCATACAAATTGCCCTCACATTTAATGGCTTAAATCACCAATCATAAATGTTCTTGATGATGTAAATGAGCCAACGGGTAGCTCCCTTGGCTGGGTTGAATTGGAAGTCTTTGCTGTTGGTTCTCTGGAAGTCAACTGGGATGGGCAACTGGGCTGTACTCCAAAAGCTTTTCTTCCTCTTTTATCTTCCAAGAGCTAACCTGGAAATATTTTCTCATGGAAATGGCAGAGTTAGAAGAAAAGAATAATTTACAAGTGCTTTCAAGCCTCTGCTGTGCCACATCTGCTAACATCTCATTGACCAATGCAAGAGACAAGGCCAGGTCCAAAGTTAAGTGGTGGTGAAATATACCTCAGTCTTTTAATCAGAGGTGGAGAGAAGTTAATATTTCTGAACAATAATCTACCATACTAAAAAGCTTAGCCATAAGCTCAGGTATAAACTCAGGCTGTTGGAATCTTATCCTGTTCTTACCACTATACTATAAATTATTACAACTGGAAATTTAAAAAATTTCATCCAGGATGAATTAACAGGGTGTTATTGACATTTAATAATACAATATGTCAACATTAAGTGATATAATGTATATAGAACACTTAGCACAATGGCTGGCACATGATAAATGAAAAAGAAAATGATCTGATATTTAGTTATTTCTCACATAGCCAGATACAACTATTTGAAAATAATCTTATAAATATAAATGAACTTGACAGAGATTGCCAAAGATTGTCTACATTGTGTTTACATATATTGTGACTCACTCCTGAATTTGAAGAAGACAGATATTAGTGGACTTCAATTTGTTCATCACTTGGGAGACAATACAATTTACCATTAGAAAAGTTCAATGTTATAGAAGCCTCAGAAACACTGCAGGAGAGTTCAAGCTCTTTAAAATTTGTGATCCTTTCATCTCTTTTTCATTCCATTAATATTTATTGTATATTCACTCTGTTTCAGTCACTGGGCTTCTGTGCATACAATAATGAACAAGACACAATTTTTGCCCTAAAGAGGTTTATGGTTTATGATCTCATTCTCACTAGATCTTTGGACTCTTCATGGCAAAAACCCTGTCATGCTCCTTAACATATGGGTGACTGAGATAATCTCAGGACCACAGGAGCACCATATAACTTGCACCGGGTGTGATTAAGGGTTTCCAAATGTGTTAATAGCCAAAGTTTCCGAATGTGTTAATAGCCAAAGACAGTCCTAAAGGACAAAATATATTGACCAAGATTAATAGGCATGAATTTGGAAACAGGAAGAATGAAAGAAGGATATTCCAATACAGAAACATTCTCATAAGAAGCATGTCGAGACCAGCTCAGCCGTGAAGACCCCAACCCAGGCAGCGCTGAAGGAATTAAGAAACAGACACAGAGATAGAAAGTAAAAAGTGGGTTCAGAGAGTGAGGCACCAGGGCTCTCATAGCATTTCCAGCTGAGAGCCCAGAGCAGACTCTGACCCAGGTATTTATTCTTTACTTTCCAGTGACAAGTGTTACAAGCAGATGCTCTGTGTTCTTTCATTGGTTAAAGGTAAACTAACCAGGCAGCTAGTGTATGTGTACTATAGGTTAAAGTCTCTTTAGAGAGAAGAAAGGAAAGAGTCACCTATCCTGTGTTCAAAGAAGTAACTCATCTGGTGTGAGGCATATTCATATTGGTTACTGTTTTATGATCCTTTAGCAGTTTTCTGCTTTGGGGCTTTGACTAGGTTTTCCTTGCCGCCGTTGCTCTCAGCAGACAATATGATTTCTCACACATGTCAGAATTTGCTCTCAACAGAAGTGAAAGAAGTTAGAAAAACCTGAAAACACCAGAAAAGAGGAACAATTTAATATGGCTAGAGAATGGAGCTGTCCCAAATCGTAGCTCCTGGCCACAGGTGGCTATGCGGCACTTACAATATGGCTGTATATTGGATTCCAAAGACCAAGTACCACACAAAGGAGGCGAAATAGCTCCTAAATACTGTTTTAAAATTGATTACATGTTCAAGTAATGATCCTCTGAATATATTGAAGTAATACAGTCTATTATTAAAATAAATTTTTTTCTTTTTACTATTTACAATCTGACTACTACAACATTTAAAACTGTGTATGTGGCTTGCATTTGTGCTGATAATTTATTTCTACTACATAGCCCTGACAAGGAAAACCAGGTAGTAAATGACAGGAGATGCTGGGAGATAATGGAGGGGAGAATAAAACGTTTTTAGATATTTTTCTTATAAAACCACAGCCTTTGAAGACAAACTCTCTCTGGAGGACTTTAACATCTCACCATAAAGCACCCACCTCCTGATGCAGGGTCCAGACCCGCAGGGTCTAATGGGTGTTCTTTTGCATGCGGAGATGATAGATAGCAGGAAAGACAGACATAAGACACAGAGAGAATTCAGCTGGGCCTGGGCGACCACTACTACCAAGAAGCGGAGTCCAGTAGTGGCCCTGAATGCCTGGAAGTGCTGATATTTATTGCATACAAGGCAGGGGGGCAGGGTAAGGAGAGTGAATCATCTGACATGATTGATAGGGTCAAGCAAATCATGTGCTTACAGTACAGGGGCCCCTCCCTTTCAGGTAGCCTTTGCAAGGAGGGGAGGCACATACATCAGCATCTATCTATGCACATATCAGAAAGATCAAAGGCTTTTAGGATTCCTCTGTTCTTCTCACAACAAGAACAGAAAATCAAACACCCATGTTCTCATAGACAGGTGTTGAACAATGAGAACACATGGACACAGGGAGGGGGTCTGTTGAGGGGGAATGGGGAGGGACAGTGAGGGGTGGGGAGGTTGGGGAGGAATAACATGGGGAGAAATGCCAGATATAGGTGACAGGGGGATGGAGGCAGCAAACCACATTGCCGTGTATGTACCTATGCAACAATCCTACATGATCTGCACATGTACCCCAGAACCTAAAGTAAAAAAAAAAAAAAAAAAAAAAAAAAAAAAAACTTTTTTATTAAAAAAAGAAAAAAATAAAACTTCTAAGAACTTAAAAAGAGCACTGGATGAGAAAGCAGAACATGAAATTGGGCAAGGATGGTGACCGTTGGAGCATAGCACCGCAGAGAGGCATTTAAACCTCTGGATGTCTGCAGGCAGACCTGGCTAACGTCAAGTCTTCCTCAAGAGCCGGGCAGAGTAGTGTTCTCTGAAATACCCCAGTGAAAGGGAAACTCCCCTTCATGGCCTGCTAAGTAGGCACTGGTGTTACCGCAAGGCCTGCGTGCTAAGGAATGGCACCTTCCCAGGTGCTGGCGCTAATGCAAGGCTTTCACTCTCACCTCCTGATCACTTCCCACAATGTTCCTTCAGTTCCTAATTATATTTCACCTGATTATGCCTACACTATAAGACTAAAATGATTCTATGCTATAATACTAAAGCAAAGATTAATAAACAATCATGATTTAATAGGATTGATTATATAATTGATAATGTGATTGTTTCTAAATATATTTGGTATCATTGCTAAAACTAAGCAATCAGTTATTTATTATACTGGGACAGATTGTGCCTTCAGTCTCTTGCCTTGGCACCTGGGCAACTTTCTTCTCACACCCTAGACACTAAAAACATTTCCTCCTTGCTTCTGAGAGTTCACAAAGGGTGTCTCTAGTGTGCCATATACCAAACCCCAGACTAGAGTCATCATGAAAGGGTAGCAGAATGTCCTCTCTCCCTCTCCAGTCTCTGGCTTTTCACATGTTATTTCAGCAAACCCGCTAGCTGAAACAGTCAGGCAGAAGGACACCAATGCCTACATAAAAGCGGCTACACCGGGAGCTTTTAGATCTTGTCATCAGTATTTGTCCTCTCATCCTTCGTATATCCTATCTTCACTTCACGTCATGACACTCTTGCCTCCTTCTCAGTCAGGAGGTGTTTTGTTTGGTTTGTTCGTTTTGTTTTATTTGAGGCAGAGTTTCACTCTTGTTGCCAAGCTGGAGTGCAATGGTGCCATCTCAGCTCACCACAATTTCTGCCTCCCAGGTTCAAGCAATTCTCTTGACAGCCTTCTGAGTAGCTGGGATTGCAAGCATGTGCCACCATGTCTACCTAATTTTGTATTTTTAGTAGAGACGGTGTTTGCAATTCCCTGATGATGACTCAGGTTGAACATGTTTTTATGTATCCGTTGGCCATGTGTATGTCTTTGGAGAGTAGTCTATTCAAGACCTTTGCCTATGTAAAAAATCAGGTTATTTGTGTGAGTGTGTGTGTGTGTTTGCTATAGAGTCGTAGAAGTTTCTTATATTTTTTAGACATTAATCTCTTATCAGATACGTGAATTAATTTCTTCCATTCTGTAGGTTGCCTCTTCATTCTGTTGATTATTGCCTCATTCTATTGATGTTTTCTTTGCTATTCAGAAGTTTTTAGGCTGATGTAGTCCCACTTGTCTAGTTTTTGCTTTTGTTGCCTGTGCTTACGTGATCATACCCAAAAGTATCGTCCAGACCAATGTCAAGAAACCTTCCTCTGATCTTTTCTTCTATTACAGTTTGAGGTCTTATATTAAAATCTTTAATCTATTTTGAGTTGATTTTCATGTATAGTATAATGTAAGGGTCTAATTTCATTCTACATATGAATATTGAGTTTTCCAAACATTATTTGTTGAAGAGGCTATTCTTTTCCCATTGTATATCCTGGTACACTTGTTGAAGATCAGATGACCATATAGGCATGGATTTATTTCTGGGCTTTCAATTCTGTTCAATTGTTCTATTTGTCTATCTTCATATGCCTGTTGCATACTGTTTTGATTATTGTAGTTTTGTAATATGTTTGAATCAGAAACTATGAAGTCTTGAGCTTTGTTCTTTCTCTAGATTGTGTGGCTGTTTGGGGTCTCTTCTGATTTCATATTAATTTACTTATTGATTTTATGCTTAATAGCTATAATCATAAATCAAAATGTTGTTCAAAAAAGTTTATTCAGTAGAATTAATGACTGTAATGCTTACCATTAATGGAGTATTCCTTAACAGTGTTAGGACATACATAACACTTCTCAAACTATGTATCAAATGTCATTGATGTACTGATTTTGGAGAAAATCTGTTTCAGGGAGGTATGTGCCAAGCTTTAGTTGGGGCACATATTCTACTACTTACATAAAACTGCTAATGTCTATCTTTTCCCTTCCTCTGTGCTGTTAGGTACATTTACCAAAGTGCCTAGATTAAATTAGGCATTCAACAAATATCCCACATATTTATTGTTATTGTTTGAGAGTGAATTTAATATGCCTAAGAATTTAGAAATATTCCCCCCATTATTTTAATAATACCAGGATAAATATGATTGGATTGTGATAGATAGCAAATGCAAACTGTATTTTTAAATTAAACATGTTTTGTCTTTTGTGATACATAAAAATTCTGCACTAGTTATTGTTCTCGGGCAAAATCTAGAAAAAATAACATTAGTAATACTCAAATTTAACTCTAGAATGCTAAAAAGCTTGAATAGGAGAGTTGTGACAAAATCTTTCTCATATTCCCATTTAGCATTCAAACTCTGCCAGCATTGGGCATTAAGAGGTTTATTTTTTATTTTTTAAAGTTCAATTTTCCTGTTAGAAATGCTTATTATTTGGCTTAGATTGGGAAAAATATTGTCAGTTGGCTTTCTTTACATTCTTTAACCCAGTCACACTAATCATTTAGAAACAGCAGAATATATTTAATAAGTGAACATTTTAAAGCACTTATTCTAGATATAGCTAGTTCAGTGGTTCTGAAGGAGTAGGAAAAAGAGCTGTTCAACGAGGGACAGCAGTCTTTCACAGCAACATGAAGGTAAAAAAAGTAGCAAGTGATGTAGGAAATAGGTCAGAGTACTGAAGAGCCACAGGTGGGAAGAGAATTCCTGATGGAACAAACATGTGAAAATAAAACAGCTGTATTCTGACATTTGCAAAAAAAGAAAAATAATAAGGACATATTTGAAGAAAAGTAAATGATAAATTTATATCTGTATTAGTCCTTTCTCATGCTGTTATGAAGAAATACCTGAGACTAGGTAAATTGTAAAGAAAAGAGGTTTAATTGACTCATAGTTCTATAGGGCTGTAAAGGTCTCAGGAAACTTACAATCATGGCAGATGATGTAAGGAAGGAGAAGTGCCAAGCAAAAAGGGGATAGTGATGGTTTTATAAGGGGCTTTTTACAATTTTCTTTACTCACTATGCTCAGCAGAGAATTTGCTTTAGAGCCTTCAATGCATATGATTTGATGAATGAGTAAATGGATAAGACCACAGTACTGTGCCTTGGTGTAGGGAGTGGTAAGAATTTAGCCCTTACAAGGAAGGCCAATGCTTGAACCCCAGCCGCTTTTTTCCTTTCAGAGCAGAACTGCATTTACTTAAATAGGATGGTACCCAGCAGCCTACACTCTACCTGGCGAGGGAGAACATGACATTCACAGCAAGTGAGAAATAATCTTTTCTTTCTATGGAACAAACTCAAGCTTAACAGATGATGAAAGAATTGTTGCCATGTTCTTTAGAAAGTTTAGTTCCTGGTGTATTTGTGCCTTCAATTTGTCTACTGACTTTCTGTGTGTGGGGGCGGGGGAGGGGGGGAACAAAGCAGAGCTGGCCCAAGTGTTAACATCAGATGATGACATTTGTCAGGCTAGATTCTGCTTAGGCTTAATCTGGACAACGATCTGAGTCTGGCATTGGCAAAAATATCCCAGGTAGCAAGAATTTATTTAACAGCTACTTTTCACCATTAAAAAAAAAAAAAAAACTAAAAAAGTTTATGTTATCCAAAGACACATATATATCTTAAAATAAAAAAACATTCATTTGGGATATGGCTCATAATACAAATACAAAAAAGTTTCTACAAAAGTAAAAAAGGGCAGAGGTGTCTTATTTAATATCAAATTCAGAGTAGTATAAAAGCATTACAATTAATTTTTTACAACATCCCTCCTTAGCTCCACCTCGAAACTGTCCAGGGTATTAATTTTTTAAAGATTATACCAGGTACACAAGTCATTGAATTCTGATAAGTCATTCTCAGTAATCACTACTGGAAATATGATTTTTTTCTGTTGATTGTTTTGTCTTTTAATATTTAATTCAACAAATATTTGAGTGTCAGCCATAACTCTGCTTAACATACAATTTGATAGAGTTACTGACTTCAAGATGTTCAAAACATAGAGAGATATGCAAAGAAACATATAATTATATTAAGCATGGTAAGAAACACAGCTATAGCAAGTATGGTAAGTTTGGTAACAGAAATAGGGACAGAGTATTAGGAGATAACTCATCAAGAAAAAACTTGGGGGATCAAGGAAAACTTTCTGGAGGAGCAAAGAGTAGGCTAAGCGTAAAGTAGAAATTGAGGTCTGAAGGAGGGCCTGCATTTCGAAGCAATGGAAACAAGATTGAGTTAAACTGGGCAGGAAACTTACAGGTGTTAAAGATTAAGATTACTAGAGCACAAAATGTAGGCAGGCTCTGGGCAGACAAGGCTGTAAACACAGCAGCAGCCAGGAATGAGCCTTGGCGAAGGGCTTACGGAGAGAAGGTCTTTAGAGTTCTGTGAACCCCCTAAAATCATGCGGAAGATGTTTTTAGTTTATATACGTATTTTTGTTGGGGAAATCTATAGTTTACATCAAAATCTCAAAGTGAGAGCCAAATGGTCAATACACATATGAAAATATGCTTAATAATGTAAGCATATTAGCCGTCAGAGATTGCAAAGTAAAACTACGAAAAGATAGCACTATATATCTATCATATGTAAATTTTTATATGTGATACGTAAAATTAAAAAAAAATGCAAAATTTTAAAAAACAAAAAATATTAAATATATGTAGAGATGTGGAGAAATTGGTGACAGTGTAAAACAGTACAATCACTTTGGAGTATTGTCCGTTTCAAAATTATAAATATGCAACTCTTTTATGACCCAGAAATTTCATTCTTATAGTAGTGCCTCAAAAATAAGTAAATTTTTCCACAAAATTATTATGCAAAAATGTTCATAGCAGTGTTTTTCAGAAATGCTCCAAAATGGAAATCGTTGTAAGGCCTAGCGACAAAAGAATAGGCAAACCATTTATATTAGAGCTGTATTGGTGCTGTGACAAATTACCAAAAATGTAGTGACTTAAAACAGCGTTGATTTATTCTTTTATCATTTAGGAGGTCAGGAGTCTGAAATAAGTCTTATGGGACTGAAAAATTGTTAGTAGGGCAGGTTCCTTCTGGAGGCCTCAGGGGAGAATCTTTTTCTTGTCTCTTCCAGCTTTAGAGGATGTGGCATTTCCTGGCTCTTGGCTGTGTCACTTCCACCATCACTTTGCCTTCTTTCTCCTTTTTACTTCCTGCTTTCTTAATATAAGTATCATTGTGATTACACTGGACCCAATGACCAATAATAGGATAATGCAGAATAATCTCCTCCCATCAAGACCTTTAACATTATCACATGTGCAAAGTCCTTTTTGAAGGTAAGGTAACATTCACAGTTTCCAACTATTAGGACAGAAACATCATTGGTGAAGATTTAGCCTACCACATAATTGTTTATGATTTTTTCTTGCAAAGAAATAGCACTCAACAACATATGTAAATATGTACAAAATATCCACTCTTATTTTGATATCCAATTATGTTCAAATAAAGTGAATATTGCCTTGGTATATCTCTTAGAATCAGCTTTTCTTCTCTAATTTTCTGGTCTCTAGCCATCAAATTTAAACATCTAGTACCTTCTCATACAGGCACCAAACTGGTTCTTCTGCCACCAATTTATCACTTACTCAAATAGATCTTCCACATTCTTGCCGGAGTCATCTCTAAAAATCCAGTCTGATAATATCATTGCTCTTCTTATAGGTTTATACTATTGATATAATCTGAATGTCCATAAGGCATATCATGTATCTTTTAAAAAGCAATAATTTAGAACTCCATTCATTATTTTGAAGAGATATAACAAATGTATTTGTAAATAGGAAAAGCAAGGAATAGAACACTACATGTATTATATTCTTTGTGTGTGTGTTTCTGTGTGTGTGTGCATGAGCATGTGTTTGTTTACACAGAAAAGCCTGGAAAAGTTGCCACTACATATTAGCAGTAGTTATTTCTGGACATTTTATGAAACTGGTGATTTTCATTTTCTTAGGTATATCTTCTGAATGTTTCGATTTTTTTTTTTTTTTGCTATGAGTATGTGGCAATTCAAAATAAAACACAACAGAGTTATTAATCATATCTACAGTTTTCCATTGGCTAAAAGATAGTTTGAATGTTTAATGTGGATTGAAAGCCACATTCACAAAGTGTCCCCTACCTGACTTCTACATCTCCTTATTCCGAAACTTTAAACCATTAAGCTCTGAGCTGGAGTCACACTGAACTTACAGCAAATTCCCTGAACACCTCAGCCTGCCTAGAGCTTGATGTCTTTAATGCTTTTATACCAGGAATGTCTGTCTCCACTTTGTCTGGAAACTATCTAATCTTTCAAAACCCAGATAAAATGTTACCTCCTCTGAGAATAATTTCTCAATGTTCCAGGCAGAATTAGATTCTTTCTCCCTAGTGTTTCCATAGTGTTTTGTCAACCTTTGTTTTCCATAATTTAGTATGTGAAACTTAAGTTTAATGTCTATTTTTCTTCACTAGATTTTAAGTCTTCAAAGTCAAACTCCCTTGTATTTGTGTTCCAGTGCCTGACAAAGTGACTGGAACATTTGTGCTTTTAATATTTTTTTAAAAAATTATTAAAAAGTAATCTCTTTACATGGAGACATTTAAAATCAATTGTCACATTTCCACCAACTAATTTAATTTGTTATGTTTCACCTTTTTGGATGCCAAAAATTGTTCTTCGTTCTATTCAGAGAACAAAATTCAATAGGTTATGCATATTCAATTTATATGCTTTCAGATGTTGCCATTACTTAGAATATTTGATACCATATTCAATTTTGGTGACATTTCTCTCTAGGTTTTCTATATTCAAAAGCCTCTTAAATATTTCTCAATTCACTATCCAATTTCTGCGCAGTAACTGATGGACAAGAATAAATACAATTCTAAGGAGAAACAAATCGTAATTTCACATTGTATTTTCCTGGGCCTATACTGGCTGGAAAAAAGTATCCAGAGTTTCTCATCTCCCTTTTTTATTTTTTTTTTAAATCACCATTCAAGTAACACTATTTGTTAAAAACAGTCTTATGAAATTTCACCTACATACATATCCTAGTTTTAATATCAGGGCCAAGACTAGGGCTATGGTTACTCAAAGGGTTCTGATAGATAGCATTTGTCTGCCTGATGGAGGGTCATTACTAAGAATAAAACTAATTAGAGAAGAATGACTAGGAATCATAGAGAAGCACGCTTCAGACTTCAAAGACTCAGCATCAGATGGGTGAAACAGACTAGTATCAAGGATTTAAGTAGCCATAACTATCCCTGTGAAACACATATCATATATATCTCTGGGAGTATATATAAATTGACATATACATAATGGTTAATTTTATGTCAATCTGACTGAGCCATGGGGTGCCCAGATGTTTAGTCAAACATTATTGTGGGTGTTTTTGTGAGGGAAGTTTTGAATGAGATTAACATTTATAGCAGTAGACTAAGTAAAGCAGATTGCCCTTTTGAAAGTGAGTGGGGCTCATCTAGTTGGTTAAAGGCCTGAATAAAATAAAAATGCTCACCCTCCCCCAAGTAAGAGAGAATCCATCTACCTTTGAACCAGGATATTATCTTTTCCTTGCCTTTGAACTGAAACTGACACATCAGTTCTTCCTGGGCCTCAGGTCTGCTGGCCTTCAGACTTAACCACACCATCATGTCTCCTGCTTCTTAGACCTTCCGACTTGGACTGCAACTCACCATTGTCTCTCATGGGTCTGCAGCTTATAACTCACCCTGTGCCTTGCTTCTGTTATTTTCTCTTTATATTTCTAGATGATATAAATTTCTGTATGATTAAAAGTTGAATATAAAAATGAATAATCTCACTTTCTTGAACTCTGCATTTTTTCAGAGAATAGAGCACTTCCGGTCATATATACAGTACAGTAGTATTTCAGCTTTTCAATATTTCATAATTGTGTTATTTTACAATTTAACCAGAATCCAACATATTCAAGGTTTCTGTCACTTTAAGTCTTATAATATTAAAAAGTTCTAGTTGAGACATGTTGATAAAATGTGTTGTCAATCAATCCTTCAAATTTTAAATTAACAGTATGTATTTTAATCACAGGTGCCAATAAGAATATAACAGTTCAAACAAAAGAACCATGTTTTCCCCTAAAAAAGTCTGTTGAGAATTAACTAGAATAAGGGATATGCTAGAACTTTGAAAAAACAAGTGAAGATGCTTGGTTTGCATTTTAATACAATTTTCAGAACAATGGAATCATATTTTAGTATTTGATTTCCTATGATGTGTGCACAATCTGGTCTCAGAGGACATAATTAAAACATTTGTTTGAGCCAGTCTCAAAATAAGCTTTCACATTTCTGTTTTCTTTCAGTGTTTTTATGCTCATTTACCACACTTTACTTCTGTCCCTTCCTGTCTTGTACCTCCTCCCTACCTTTCCATTTCTGTGTCCCACTCTACCTGTGTTCTCTCTAAAGAAAACATCTTGTATCCAAACCCCATTTTCCTGAATGTTCTTTCCTCCTCCTAACATTAACGGTGTTCACAAACTTGTTATGTGCCACATACTGTTTTAAGTGTTTTACAAACATTAACTCATCCAGTCTTCAAAGCAGCCCTGTGAGGTAGATGCCATTTTTAAGATGAGTAAACTGAGGCATAGAAAAGTTATTTGAATTTCCAAAGGCCACATAGCTGATAAGTGGCAGAGCCAGCTTTGAAAGTCAGGCTGTCAGGTTCAGATTCGGGCTTTGCCCAGGATGGCAAAACTTCCCTCAAAGCCCTTGCCTGGAAGTCACAAAGGAGTGGACCTGTGCCAGTCTTTGGTTACTTTTTGGGTCCGCAGTTCAGGTCATTGTCCTCCACAATCACTCAATAAAGCTCAAACCTTACAGTGGGTGTGGTGCTTGCTGAGTGACGGACCTGGCTGATGATTTATTTCTAGCATCATATTTAGTCCTTAAATCTACTCTGTGAGTTAAATGTTTTCTCAATAACAAATGAGAAAATAGATATACTTAGAAATTGTTCATTTGTTTAACATAGTGTAAGGTATAAAGACTAGATCTTGGATTCACACTTATATCTGCCTGACTCCAAAGTGTTTACTTTTTGCCTATACTATCAAACAAAAGTAACATTTCTTATGAAGCACAAACCATTCTCATAGACCAATCATTTCTTCCTTCTTAGTGACATCAAAGGCAATCTCATCTTTCTGCTTGGAAGTTTTTCTTCTCAACTAATTCATCGCAAGGACTTGAGCCATTCACTCTGACTTATGTATATCGTACTTTCCCTTCCTTATAAAGCTAACATTTCTGAATTTTTTTATATATTATGTACTCATTTATTAGATCTTCAAATACTTGTTTGAGATTATTATGGTCCTGAATGAGGACTGGGAATTATAGATTATGGCTAGGATACATGTGGCCCCTGTTATCACAGAGACAACAAGAATATATACCAATATTTACATTGTTATTATGCATAATATTAGGCCCAGTTCCACATAGCTCCTATAACTTTTCCATGATTTTCTACTTCCTTTATTTCTTATACCTTTAATGTATATTTTCATTGCTTCTGTTTTCAGTAAACTATTTGCTGTAGCTTGCAGACACATCTAGGTCTCCCTATGCTTTAAGGATAAACAAGTATATGCACAGTTTTCTCTCAATTCTGTTACAGTCCTGAACTCTTTTCTTCTCTCTCTCTCTCCATCAAATATTCTAGAGAATATTTAACTTCTTTATCACCCACTCTTAAAATTTCCAGATGATTTGGCTTCCACTATAACTGTTAGCATTTCAGGATGCTTTTACATTTTTGCAAGACTCTTGAAAACATCGTCATATGTTATTGTTTCCTTGTTATGAGTTTAGACAGTATTCTAGGACTCACTGAGAAAGCTCATATCTCCAGAGGATCAAATATACTTCCTTTCATCAGATAAAAGAGTCCATCAAAATGCTCATGCATTTACATCTTTTGCTTTAAAACTCTAGATTACAATGCACTAGTTCATTAAAATCACAGCATCATCTGTCTCAGATACAATTTTTTAATCCCTTTTACTATTCGTTATTACTTTTTAAGTTTCCTTTAAATGTTTTAGATTTTCAATTTTTATTCTGTTATGTATCCATATACACTGCATACTTTTCATTCATGTATCCAGCCTCCTAAAGAAGAGAAATGTCTGCCTGGGAAATTTCTCCCTATCTGACCTCCCTCTTCCACCCTCCAACATAGTCCAAGGCTTTAATTATTACATATTCTGTCACCCGCGGGTTCCAGCAGTTGCTTGGCTCAGACAGAACAAGAAGCTTTGTATCAGGATTCAAGGGATTGGGAGCCAAGCCAAAGTCAGTTTACCACGTTTCCCAAAATTCTCTTCTTCAGGAAAACTATATTTTCTAGTGTTACTGTCACATGACATATATACTTTACTAGCATTTGTTGGGTTGTATGCCCTGCCAGCTATCTTATGTACATTGTCACATTTATGTTTCATAACAAGTAGGTGTGTATTTTCCTTTTAACAACTAAGAAAATCAAGGTTCAGGGAACCTAAAAATTTGTTCAATTGAACCCCGCTAGAAAGCAACATGGAGGACATTCAAACCATTTTAGCCTGACCTGAGTTGCCAAAACTTAGTCACTATGCATTTTTGTTTCCTTATTTGTGATGAAAATGAAAATGGACAGAAAGAACTGAATGGAATAAAAACGTGAAATGTGATCTCTTGCAGGGCATTTCCTCTTTCATCACAGACTCAAATGGCTGTCCTCAGTCACCACTCTCCTGACCTCCCTATGTTGTTAATAGCATTTTTACCACCCACAGTTACCTTTGGCTCCTTCTCCTTCACCTCCCTATCTAGTCAACAAGTTCTCTCGATTTAACTAGCTTATTTTCCATATTCATCTTCTTCATGCCATTCCATGGATGATGCCTGAGAGTTTCTCAACCGTTTCTAATCTCTCCACCAGCCAAACTGTCTTCTAGTATGTTGACAGGTTAGTTTTCCTACTTCCTGAATAGCTTTACTAATGTCATTTCCATGATTAAAAACCATCGTAAAATTTCCATGATTTGTGAGATAAAGTCTAAAGTTTCCCCTTGTTACGTCAGTTTCTTCGTGTTGTGATTGCACTCCAGGATTCAGCTTCACTGCTCACTTTACTGCACGAGTTCTGCAAAACACAACTATCCATGATGCTACAAAGAGATCCAGCAGTTTCCTGTCCCTCTGCCTTTCCACATTCTGTCTCTTTTATTTCTACTCATCCACGTATTTCCTTCAAAGCCTGACTCTCAAATGTGATATCATCCAAGAAAGAGTCTCTGTCTCTTTACTCCTCCCTCCCAGCTAACAATGACTTTGCCCACCAATCTGTGCTTGTCTACTTACTGCCCAATACTAGCAAAATTAGTTGAACCTGCCTGTCCTGGTATTGGTGAGTAATCGCAACAGCACTTTCTTTAACAAAAGAGAGCATATATGAATGAAAAGCACCTATTTCATAAGAAAAACAAGTTATAGTCTTAGGCACAACTGTAAATCCCTGACGTTTCCTGCTCTTGGAAATTTAGACTTCCTAGATTTAAAAAAATTACACAGATTAAAATAGCTTGCTCAAGAAAACAAAGTCTAGGGAAAGATTGAATTTAATCTCTTTGTGCATCTTGTTACATTAGATTATGTTTATATATTTTTGATTGAACAAATTAGCATAAGTAGGTATCTTCACACAAAACAATTTGATGCACCTGAAATCAAACATTAAATAGGATTCAGCTCAGAAAAGTGCAGCTGAATTTGAATTGTGCTCAGCACTTTATAAATGAACACAAAGCAGTCATCTAGACCACAAATCGCAACTTCACATTTAGCAATACAAAAACTAGTCACGTATTATTATGTTGAAAATGTCATGAAGCAATTTAGAAACACTCAGTTAATTAACATAATGGATTTTCTCCAATTTGAATTAATATACCTCTTTAGTTTTTGAATACCTTTGCTGTTATAATTTTTACAATAGTCTGATGAAGTGAATGAGGTGTTATTAACTGCCTAGAAAAAATGAGAAAATGCGAATTCAAACTTATTAAAATTCTCTTAACTCAGCATTAAGGTGAAGATTTAATGTTCCTAATGGTTAGTGTCTTATTCAAGCCATTTGACTACAGTCTCCATTAGTGAATACGTTCATAAATGGTGGTTGTACAGAGTTCTTTGCTGTGTCCCAGTGCTGCTATTAAGTTATGAGATCTATTCAAAGACAAAGAAATATTGATTTTAATGTTTCAGAACTTTTAAGACTAAAATTTTTTTAGCTAAATAGTAAATTTTAACAATCAAAAGTTGTAATTTTTTAATTAAGTTTTCCATTTTTGGTCAATTTCATATTAACAAATATCCTCTATATTAATTCAAAGGATTTAAAATATTTTTGGAGTTCTTCAAAAGTAAATTTTGCTTATTTTAACAATTTTGTCTTTGGTCATGAAACAGTAAATAATTGAGTAAGTGGCTATAGAAAATATAACGGGTAGGTAAAAGAAAAATGATTTACTTCTTGTACTAGAAAATAAAATTTTTTATGAAATAGCACATAAGTCTGTCTAGACAGTGACCATTTAAGTCTATCATCAGAATATTTCCAGTGTCATTGATCTAAAAATTAGAGATCTAGCTTTATTTGTGAACTTTGACTTAATTTTTAGCAAATATGTTATATTTTATTCATAAAGTTTATCTGAGAGTTACATACAGTAATAAATACAGTAAAATTAATTTTGTCAAAGTCCACTATTGGTCTTCCAAAAAGACATGATCTCTGGTTGTGCAGAATCCTCTTATGCCTTGTGTTCAACTGAATAATAGTTCAAACTGACATTAGTTAAGACCAAAGACAGATCCTGGGCAGGAAAAATACAAGGGATTTTATTTATAGATTATGAAAAATAAATATTAGCTCATTACAACTGAGATTTATGGAAGTTGGGAATGGTTGATACACTTGAATGGAATAAACTCTGAATATTCAATGCAATTCATTCATCTTCTATGTATTTGCATTTGAGATATATGATGCAGAGAAAATATCTTTGTGCTTTTTGCACAGTTACAGATGTTGCAAATTAAAAGTTTACTGAAATGTTGGATCCTGAACTAAAAGCAAGCCCTAGAAATAATTGACAACTGTACAGATAGTGAGAACTCAAAAGAAAACTACCAACTCCAGAGTTGTATATTTACATTTCAAATGGATAATGAGGCCTAGGAGTTTGGAAACATCTATAGGCTGCAAAATTAAAGACATTGAGATTATCAAGCCCTTAGATTTATTTATCTTTCAAAACATGAAAATGAGAATGCAGCATCATTTTCATCCCATCTCTGAGGAGTAAAGGTTTATCTCCTTTTTTTTAACAGTAGAAAATTTAAACAGTTGCCTCTCTCTTCTTCATAAATGATAAATATTCAGATTTTTTTCAGCATTTCTTTATGTATAGAACACTTGACCTAATTTTATTGCATCTCCCCAGGGATAAGAATTGTGATGTGGGGATGAAATGATTAATATTTGCTTTTAAGTGAATAGTGGTAATCTGTCTCTTATTCAAAAACCTTGTGTATTCATTCATGACAAAATTAATATGAAAATCTAAGTAAAATATAATCCTAGATATACAGATTTTACATACACTACAATCCATAAATGTAGGCATTTCCTATGAGAAAAACTCTAGGTGGAGGTGAGATCAGAGGGAAAATATTAAATCCATTACTCCTATAAAAAAGCAAATATATATAATTTATGGTATTAATACTTGGCCAATACCACTTTCTTCTCAGTTGCCACAATGCCCTGTACTATAATATTTATTACATCTTGGAGTTACTTGTGTGATATTATAATATTTTTATATATTAATCAGTATTTTTTTGCTCTGGTAATTTGTTTTGACCATATGGCTCTTTCCCATTAAACTATATTTTGACATCTGTGTCCTCAATGTTAAGTAAGAGTGCTGAGAGAAACAAAAATCAGGTTTAATTTTTTAAAAAGTGTTTTGTGTGCAAAAATCCTTCTACTCAACATAAAAATCTAAGGTTCTAAGGATCTAAGACCTTTTGATTTTTTAGACTTTTAGTGTGAAACTATAGACAACAGATTTATAGACTATGTAGGAGGGAGCCACATTTCTGATTCCTTCCTGCCTTTATCCAAATAAACATAGATAATTATTTCTGGGACAAAAAAGAGAATTGGCAGAGAAAGAAAAACTTAGAATGTTCTCTGTCCTTAATAAGAGGCTCCTTCAATGGAATGGATTTGGATTAATGAAACTCCAGATAGGTGAAGAGCACTGACAACAGCGAATGCTTGTGCTTTGCTTTCTTGATCATAACGGAGAAGGCAGCCAGTCTCATAGGGTAGTGGTGAACGTGCAGTCATGCCTAGGGCCCGGAAAGATTCATCAGATAGGTTCACAGAGTCTCTGCTATGGTCCAAATGTGTCCCACTAAATTCATGTGTTAAAACTTGATGAAAGTATTAAGAGGTTTGGCCTTTAGAAGGTGACTAAACCATGAGAGTGGAGCACTCACGGATGAGAGTAGGGCCCTTATAAAGGAGCTTCTGTTCTTCTGCCATATAAAGACTCAGTGTTTGTCCCATTTTTGCTGTTTCATCCCTTCTGCCATGTGAGGACATGGCAACACGGTGCCATCCTGGAAGCAGAAACACTGGGCCCTCCCCAGACACTGAACCCTGATCTTGGCCTTTCCAGCCTTCAGAAGTGTGGGAAATAAATTTCTGCTCTTTATAAGTTGCCCAGGCAGTAGTATTTTGTTATAGCAGCACAAACAGACTAAGAAAGTCTCCATCCATTCTAGGGAAGTCACATGAATTGCAGCATGATGTACTAAGTTGCAGAGAGGGAACAGCATCTCACACAAAGAGCCAATGGGGTCAAAGTAGATACAATGAAAATTTGTCTCTACAATCATCAGGACTACATGAGACAAGATGTCTCACCAGGTAACAACGTGGAGAGATGCCAATCAAGGACCCCTACGTGATACCATGGCACTACATAAATATCTCATCCTCTCGCCACTGACTTAAAAACTATGCAAGGAAAAAACAAGGGAAAACCACAAAGGAGATTACTTTGAATCAGCTAAAATGAACAGAATTGGCTGAGGTTTAATTTCTGCCCCCAGTATAATGAAGTCCAAGATAGAAAGTAAGCTGAATAACAAATAAACTGATAAAAGCTATTATTATTATTATTGTATGCTGAGTTATGGGCTGAATATCAGACTACTAAATTTACAAGATTATATGTATTCCTTACGAGACTACCCTCTCTTTCCTAAAAAAGAGTAGTCAGTGTCTATTATTCTTGCTTTTCCCTCCCCTGAATCTAGTCATTAAATGAATGAATAAGGCAGTGATGAGGAAAGAGCGAAGGCTGAGAAATTAACTGGTATGGTAGGTAACACGTGTTTATGTATAACGTATCTTTTTGGTGATAATCTATAAAACTTAGGTTTGTTTTGTCTTCACATTTCTGAAAATACGTAATGTTAACCTGACCCTCTCTCTTGCAATTTTTGCTTAAAATTCTTAATGTAAACAATACCACAAACTGCTTTACTTTTCTTTTCAGGGGAATATTTCTAGAATCAATATTGTTCGGTTTCCTTATTCACTACGGTAAAAATATAAAAAGAAACTCAGAAATTTGTATTTTCTATGATACTTCCTTACTGTTTCAAATTTAAGTTAGAATCGGGAATTTTTAAAAGTTCTTTCAGCTACAATGTACCAATTTTTTAACCTACTACAGGAGTAGAGTTCTCTTGTGTCTCATTAGTATGTAGCAAGGACACTCTAAATGAGACTATTGTGACTGCTCATTAAATGAGGAGTATGTTGTGTGGGTGTGTGGAGAAAAGGGAAGTTCACATACATGCTCATAATAAAGATACAGGGTGCATGACAACAGAATTCTTTGAAAATATACAAGAAAAAAATGACTGAAACAGTAAGTCATTTCACAAATACAATATCAATTTCCATACATGGCCAGGCACGGTGGATCATGCCTGTCATCCCAGCACTTTGGGAGGCCGAGGCAGGCGGATCACCTGAGGTCATTAGTTTGAGACCAGCCTGACCAACAGAGTGAAACTCTGTCTCTATTAAAAATACAAAAATTAGCTGAGTGTGGTGGTGCATGGCTGTAATCCCAGCTACTCAGGAGGCTGAGACAGGAGAATCACTTGAACCTGGGAGGTAGAGGTTTCAGTGAGCCGAGATCGCGCCATTGCTCTCTAGCCTGGGCACCTTCCTGCTGCATCCTCACATGAGCGAAATGAATTTCTGTGTCTTTATATGGCAGAGGACATAGAAGGACAAAAGAAACAAACGTGCCCTTGAACCTCTTTCATAAGGTCACTAATCCAATGTATGAAGCTCTGCCCTTATGACTTAATCATCTTCCAAGTGTCCACTTCTTCATAGTATCACACTGGCATTTAAGTTGCAACACAAAACTTTTGAAAGTACACAGACCTTCAAACCATAGCAGAGGTTTAGAGGCTATGTTGTGCCCTGTCCAAGTAATTGAAATGGTTTCCAGGGGGTTCTGGATTGCAATATTGACTTTGCTGGCAATTAGCTATATAGTAATTGACAAGTTCCGTATCTCTGACAGTATCTCAAATTTTAATTTTCACATGAAATCACAAACTTATCATTTTCATATACCAGATGGCATACTAGGTCACTTAAAAGAATAGTAAGGCACTATCTTTAAGCTAAAGAGCTTGAAGAATAATACATGTATAACTGTGCACGTCAATAATTGCCATCAAGTAAGTGAAGAGCATTGATATTAGCTCTTAAAGTGCATAAGAACAGAGGGAAAATTTGCCTAAAAGGTGGGTTAATAAAGGCTTTACAGAGATGTGATGTACTAGTTCTGGATTTTTTTCAGACAGAGAAAAATGTGTGGTGGTAACACTTCCCATGCAATTGGAATAGCATCTATAAATTTACAATGGTAGGAAACTGCCTGGGCTAATCAAGTACTGCATGTTGTTTGTAATTGTTTGAACCACAGGTATGAAGGGGAAAGGAATGGGGCCGTAGGAACAAAATGAGTTTCCTGCATCTTGCTGAGAAGTTCAGACATTTTCTTTTAGATCATTACTTTTCAAATAGTGCTTCTTGGAGTCTTAATGATCTTTGGAGGATCTCCAGGGCCACTGATAATTCAAGGATGTGAGCCAGGCAGGGCAAAAGGAAGTTAAAAGGGAAATTGATAAGGATGTAGGTTTTTACTTAAACTAATTTTACTTTTCTTTTATCTGTCTTTATTTTGAGGGTCTGCATAAAATTGAGTTTGACTACCAATCTTACTTTTAAAGTATAAAGGATAAAAAGCTTCTGTCATAAAATAGGAATAATAGATGGAGCCCATGAATGACATTGGATGTGTTCCAAAGAAAGTGGCTGGGAAGGCAATGATGGATTCTAAAGAAAATAAAGTGGTATTAAAACGAAGTGGTGGCCAGACTCAGTGGCTCACGCCTGTAATCCCAGCACTTTGTGAGGCCAAAGCAGGCGGATTGCCTGAGGTCAGGAGTTCCACATGGTGAAACCCTGTCTCTACTAAAAATACAAACATATTAACCGGATGTGGTGGCATGCACCTGTAATCCCAGCTACTCGGGAGGCTGAGACAGGGGAATTGCTTGAACCAGGGAGGTGGAGATTGAAGTGAGTTGAGATCGCGCCACTGAACTCCAACCTAGGCAAAAGAGCGAGACTCCATCTTAGAAAAACAAACAAAAAAAAATGGAACAGAACAAAACAAAAAAACGAAGGGCTTGGGATGGATACTATTCTCTGACATGGTCTATTCTGTGCTCAGAGACTTGGAGTGGCTTTCGGCATTCGTTCTTCCTCTTTTTGGCCGTTTCCACATGCCATTAGTTCCTCCCCACTGCTGTTAATGTCCTTGTCTCTGCAGTGTGGCTGTCTAATTGTTGCTGCTGGAAAATGCTTCATTGAGAGGTTGGTACTCTGGCTGATTCTTTCACACCAGCCTTGGCTTATTCTCTAGGGGACTCTAGGTCTCGCAACATTGATATGAAAAAGTTGCCAGGCTTCTTCCTTATAGAACCCCTGTTAGTATAGGTTTCTGTGGCTCTAACTGAATTTCCAGCTGCAGATAGAAAGCAATCATATAATTGATCCTGTAGAGGTCCCTTTGGGGTCTCAAAACCTCTACTTGATATTTTCCTAGTTCTCATTCTACATTTTTTTTCACTCATATATTTGGATGCTAAAAATTTTGGCAGCACGTTTGAAGGAATACAACTTCACATAATGAGTCATCAATCATTATTACATAATTACTACTTAACTATAACGATGCAAAAACTCTAAAAGCATCCACAGACTGCCTGGATCTAAATTCAGTCTTCACTATTTACTAGCTGAGTAATTTTGGTCAAGGTCCACGACTTTTAAACTTTTGGCATTCTTTGAAATTTATATGAGACAATCTACATAACATACTTTGTACAATGCTGAGTGCAAATTAGATGTTCAATTAAAATTAGCTACTTTATTATTATTTTCAGATTCTCACATCATTATTGTTTTCTTAACCCCACAATTCACATTGTTTTGCCTTTTGAATATAATGGTTTTCTGCTCATATTTTCTCCCTTGCATACTCATGAAGAAAAGGTTTTGTGAAGTCTGTAACACACAGACTTAATTCTTATTCATTGCCAGCGACCTTGCCTTACACAGTGCTTCAAGGCCTACACAGCTAGTTTTTTATTTGATGACATTCCATATGCAGGTATGCTCTGTGTGTTAAGACTATCTTTTATACTTCAGTTAAAATTAGGAGGCAAACCAACAAAATTTTCTATAAGATCACGTGTTATGACAGTGGGAGAAGGATACTGGGCTGTGCTATAAACGCTCTGAATGAAACTTATAGCAAGGGTTGTTGATAAGCATTGGAGTGACATTTAGGACACTGGAATTCTATCTTAACTTTCAGTTTTCTGATTTATATAAAGAGTGGGCTCAAGATACTTAACAACTACACATTCTTGTCCAGTCACAGTACCAATGAGAACAAGAAAGCAGAAATCAAAACCCATGTTGGCATGTACTATGTGCAGGGTACCCTCTGATAGTGAATATTCATTTAATTCTTACATTAATTCTGTGATGTATTTCTTATTCCAAGTTTATTCATCTGACAAGTAGATCTGAGGCAAAGAGTGAAAATAATAAAGAGTGAAGATAATTCAGAGTTAAAAATAACTTTCATAGAAAAAGTAATAAAGTTAAAATTTAAAAACTCGCCCAAGAATGAGTTCTAAATTTATATAAGCATATTAAATTTCATGGCAAACAAACTGGATTTCTCATCAATAAAGTTGTATTACTGACTTTTATCTACACATGATAAAAGTAGACAAGCGCCTGGCACAGCATTTACAATATAGTCACACAGTGAGTATTGAAAGAATGAATGAACCTATGACTAACTCTATTGAACTTGGAACTTTTTTGTTATTTTGTTATTTTAGGTGAACAGATGGATAAAGAAGAAATTGGCAGGAAGGCAAGTTAGACTCTCAAGATTACTGAAAATCTCAGTAACAAGCTAAGGCCAAAGAGGGAGGAAAGAAGAACCATTTTATGCCTAAATCTATTTGTTCTTGATTATTGGAATGCAACCATGATTTTTTTTTTAAGGCATAAATGTGTGTATGTAAAAGCTGAATCCAACTTGAATAAGATTTTTAATAATGTGCTAGCATACGGCATTATCCAGGCTTAGCATTCAGTCAGGGCCCCTGACTATCAGATCATAGTAATGTTTGATATTTATTTCATGGAGTAAAACACCTTCAGCATGAACTAACTTCTAACTTACCAGCATTAGTTGGTATTAAATGCCACTCTTTAGTCCCTAATAAGATTAGATAAATTTCAGATAAAGATTGCTAGAGATCAAGGAGCAACAGATATCAATAACTTTTAACAATCAACGTATAAATGTTGGTATGATCTAAATGTTTGTGTTCCCTGCTCCGAATTTGTCTGTTAAAATCCTAACCTCCAACATGATGATATCAGGACGTGGGGCTTTTAGAAAATGATAGGTCAGGGGCAAAGGCCTCATGAATAGCATTAGGGTCCTTATAAGAGGCCAGAGGGAGCTTGCTTGCCCCTTCTGCCATGTGAGCTAAGAGGAAGAAGACGGCATTCTATGAGTAAGCAAACTGCTGGTACATTGGTCTTGGACTTCCCAGCCTCCTGATTGTGAGAAATAAACTTCTGTTATTTATAAGCCCCCTGGTCTATGGGATTTTGCTGCAGCCTCACAGACTAAGACAAATGTTTAACTTGAACAAAAGAATACCCTACTCTGACACTCAGACTTAAGAGTAACAAAAGAAGAAATAGATGAACTTCTTAGAGGACAGCATGAGCAAATAAATAAATCAATAATAAAATTCTGAGTTTAAATTCCACTGCCATCATTTACTAACTGTGTGACATTGAAGAAGTCATTCGTTAATAATTTCCCCAACTCCAAGATGGGAATGGTAATACATCAAAATGTCACTGTAGGAATTAAATAAGTTAAAATATAGTTAAAGCACTTACAATAAAAGCATGTTACAGAAAATAATGGTTGTTGTTATTTCTATTTTTCTAATTAACATAAAAATTATGTCCACTTACTATTACCCACTGCTTTGTGGATCAAGTAAGTGTAAGCACTTATTCTGTGAGTAGAGTGTCATATTGACTTAGGATGAAATACAGCTAGTTTTCAACTACCCTAGAATTGACATACAAGTTCCAGGTTTGGAGGACTTTTTGATTCTCATTCTCTTCCAGAAAGTCTCTTTAAAAAGGTCATTTTCTCTTTTATATTCTACAGAAAGGTAGTCAGATAACAGAGATGAAACAGATATCAAACCAATCCTTTACTAATTCATTACATAGCTAATTTTAAAAATAAGCTTATTTATTGAGCAGTTATATTAATAGGTTCACAGCAAAACTGAGCAGAAAGCACCGATTTCCCATATAACATTTGCTACTACACATGCATAGCTTCTTCCATTATCAACATCCCATACTAGAGTAGCACATTTGTTATAATTGATAAACCTACACTGATACAGCTTTATCACTCAAAGTCCACCATTTATATTAGAGTTCGCTTTGGTGTTGTATTTTTCACGGGTTTTGACATTAGAGTTTACTCTTGGGTTGTACCTTCTATGGGTTTTTTGGGACAGTGTCCTAAAAATATCGAAGGACATATTTGTTGCTTCCAAGTGTTGGCAATTATGAATAAAACTGCTGTATAAACACCATGCACAGGTTATTGTGTGAATACGTTTTCAACTCCTTTAGGTAAATACCAAGGAGTGCGACGGATTGCTGGATTGCATGGTAAAAGTATATTTAGTTTTGTAAGAAATTGCCAAACTGTCTTTCTGTGCTGCTGCACCAGTTTTCATTTCCACCAGCAATGAATGAGAGTTCCTGAAGTTGCTCCATATTCTCATTAGCATTAGTGTTAACCAGCGTTTTGGATATTGGCCATTCTAACCGGTTGTAGTGGCAGTTCATTGCCATTTAATTTGCAGTTCTCTGATGATATATAGTGCTGAGTATCTTTTCACGTGCTTATTTGACATCTGTGTATCTTCTTTGGTGAGGTGGTTATTCAGGTCTTTTTCCCATTTTTAAATCATGTTGTTTGTTTTCTTATTGCTAAATTTTAAGAGTTCTTTGTATATTTTGGCTAATAGTTCTTTATCAAATGTCTTTTGCAAATATCATCTCCTAGTCTGTGGCTTGTCTTCTCATTCTCTTCATCTTTTGCTAAGTTTTAATAGCTCTAGTAGTGTTGGCAGAGGTAAAACACTGGTGCTCAGAACCCAGGTGTATATTAAGCAGAATGAACTTTAATTTGGAGATTGTTTTTATAAATTCTTTTAAAATGTCAATTTTTTTAAAGGAATTGCCTCTCTCCTAAAAAAAATCTGCTAAACATTTTGATTAAGAGAATAATCTAGTCAGCTGCATGTTGGCTCAATTAAGTTTATTAGCATTCACAAAATATTTATTTTATGAGAGACATTGTATTTAGCCACTTATGATTGAAATCTTCTTAGTCATGTACATGAATAAAACTTGATAGGGTATAGAATTATTGGACCACAAATTTTTCCTTCAGTACTTTTCAGAGTCTAAGACTTTCCTTCTTGAATTTATCATTAATGAAAAGCATGCAATTAACCATATTATTGCATCATTTTTATCTCCTTAGATGAAGGTTTTTTTTTTTGTTTGTTTTTTTGTTTTTTTTTTACATTTCTTAAATAACAACAAAAGACAAGATGTAGGATGGATTTAGACATTAATCTCTTCCATTGATTTTGCTTTGTGAATGGTAAGAAATTTTGATCAGTAGACTAGTCTATTTCGCTTTTGATAATTGCTTCTCTTTCACTTGTTCTGGTTTTTTATCTTCAGGAATGCCTATCTTACCTGTATCATTTTTTTTCTCCACCCCATCATAATTCTCATAGTTTTCTTCTTTATTTTTGCCTCAATGTGATATGCGTCACTAACTTGGATTTCTAGATACCATTTTGTTTTTTATTACCATCACTGCAAGTTTTACTTATTGATATTTCATTTTATTTCCTTATTTTATTTTTCTTTATAAGTTTTCTCCTTCCCATCTCTGCCGATTTCTCTTTCTTTTAATCTTTTATCTGTTAGTTTGGAGTCCAAGTACACTTTAAATGTTTTCTAAAATTTTGTTTGTTTTTAAATAATATATACTTTAAAACTGGGTTTTTTCTTTTGCATAGTTGAGGCCGCACTTCCTTAAGATACCGCTAGTCTATTGTTTGCAGGCCTATGCACAATTATGTCCATTTAAAAATTATTAAACAGAAAGATCTACTCTTATCCAGTGTTTGGAAATAGGATAAATAGAGTGCTCTAGAGCCCTTCCCTATCAATTTAAGTTCAAGCAGAATCCATCTCTCCATGCCCATCTATGAATCATGTATCTGCAGAGATGCACATTTCTGAGCCAAATCACCAAACCAGTCTCTGTACTCAGAATCTAAACCATACTAGGAAATTCCATGCAGACTCTTTTTCATCTCTCTACATGCGCAATATCATAAACCATTTTAGCTAAGATTGGGCAGGGTGGTATGCCCATAGAACTCATAAACCACTTTAAAGTAAATAATGAGTTCTAAATGGCAGTTATAAGATGCTAACTGTTGTTGTTGGATCAGTTATTTAACTTAGTGAAATCCCAATTTTCTTCTTTCTAAAATGGGAATAATAATTTTTATGGTAGGGGCTGGTTAAATGATTTAAATGAGTTCATACTTGTGAAGATTAATCCGAGTCTGGTACAGAATATGCAGTCAAAATTCATTCACTTTTTATCACACATATTATTTTACAATATTTAGTTTTGCAACTTACAGAAAGTTCTTGGATTTCAATATATACTCTCTCTTGAATTTTATAATTATAAAAATATCTGCATTATATCTTGTTATATTTAGCTATAATGAACATTCTTGCTGCATCTATTTCACATAAGTTGCCACTGATGGAAAATGGATAATGCAAATGATATTGCTACAATAAACTCAGAGAGTACAAAAATGAGTTAAAATACATAAAGTTATTCAGAAGACCTTAAAACATATTTTAGTATATTTGTTCCAGATCATGATTTTACATATAAATTAAGGACAAGAGAAATTGTGCCTGGATCCATATTCAGTGAAAAAGTCCACTGCATAGATCAGGTCTGATGTAGTGTATTTCACATCCAGGATGATGTATAATAGTATTTTAAAGTCCCATTACTTGTTAGGCTATAAGTCATAGATGCATTTACTCTGCAGTGAAAGAAATGTGGTTTTAATGGCACGTTGAATTAATTCATAGTATTGGTTGATTTAGCAGTATGACTAAATATGTTTGTGTATCACCCCAATTTTATGGGCTAAGTATGCCCATAAATTTAAACTTCAATGACTTTCCTAGAGATTTAATATGCTTCTTTTCGAGAGAAGATACTTGAAGAATACATAATGAAAATCCATGCTCTAGTTTCTCATGACTATGCGAAGAGTACTGTGCTAGACCACTTTTATTTCATTCTATGACAAAATCATGGGGAAGTAAGGCTTATATTCTATATTTAATTCAATTTCACTAGTGATTTCAACCTACCTAATACATATCAGCAAAAACAGTAGGACCACTGTCTCTTCAAAGAAAAAATAGTCAATCCCAAAATATGAAATAAATAAAAGGAGGACTATTTTGATGACAGCTGAGTAGACAATTTCAGAATCCTTTTTTGCTTGCCTCACCCAGAAAGCCTGGAGAGAGCTATTCAGAGCAGTTGAAATACAAACTAGTGTTTCTTAATTGAAATTGGGGCAAAAAACATTGCAGAATGCCATTTCTCACTATGATTCTATGTCTCTGGAATAATTTCAGCTAATTATTCAATATCTATTTAAAAATATAATTTACTCACTCCTTAATAATACAAATGCTTTTATCGTTTTTCTTCTTTTAAAAAAACTCATGAAAACGTCATATGTCACTGGTAGACATTAAATTATATTAGCCTTATTTCTTTAGATAGTTTCTAAAGTTTTCTAATTTTACTGTTGGTGATTTGATTTTTCTTTTTAAGTCGATTCATACTAGTTTAATTCATTTAGTAATTCTCACAGTTTTTTAACCCATTAAACTATTGGGCAGGCTTTCACTTTTCATTACCATATTTCCTTTATTCTTTTTAGCAAAACAACCTAAGATACAATTTAGTTAAGACCTGATGAATTGCAACCCACGACTAAAATATGTATGTTGTTTGATACATCAGCTCCAAAAGGCACCAATTATGTTATAAACTATGTACAAATAAAAATGGCAATTTGACAGTCTCATTTTGCTGTTTTTGTTTGTTACTGGTAATAGTGCCTATCTGGAAGGCAGGGAGCCTTCTCTAATCTGTCTCCATAGGATTTGTAGTGCATAGTCTCTTTTTGTTTGACCATGTAGAGAACCACTCAAATGTCCTTTGACATGGCTCCAGGACATGCTCTTTTTTTTTTTTTTTTTGAGACAGAGTCTCAGTCTGTCGCCAGGCACCAGGCTGGAGTGCAGTGGTGCAATCTCGGCTCACTGCAATCTCCGCCTCCTGGGTTCAAGCAATTCTCCTTACTCAGCCTCCTGAGTAGCTGGGACTATAGGCGTGCACCACCATGCCTAGCTAATTTTTGTATTTTTTAGTAGAGACAGGGTTTTACCATGTTGGTCAGGATGGTCTCGATCTCTTGACCTTGTGATCCGTCTGCCTTGGCCTCCCAAAGTGCTGGGATTACAGGCATCAGCTACTGCGCCCAGCCCAGGACATGCTCTTAATTCTTTTTTCAAAAAAAAAGAAAAGAAAAGAAAGCAAAAGAAAAGAAAACAGATAAATATAGGGTTTAACCAACATAGAATATCTCAATGAAAAGAATATCTTACACTAGATGAATGCCAATATTTAAGTGGGAGATGTGATATCCCTCGAGCTTTAGTGTCAATATGAGAAGAGGGATGGAAGGGGACCTCAGAATAAGAGGTAACCAGCAGTGGTGATGGTATCTTTTTCTGCTTGCCTCACTCAGAAAGTCCAAAGGTACCAGTAATGAATGAAGAGTAACAACTGTAGCTGCCTAAAGAAAACATTTTAAAAATCACAGCAAAGAAAAGAATATGCATTTGTATTCTAAGTAACAAAGCTAAGTGAGAGGTAAGAGTCAAAAAATGAGATTGTGATTCAAATCCTTCACTGTCTTTAAATTATGAGTAGTCTATGATGAAAGATGACTAATATATCAGTCTATATTAACACACAAATATAATTATATGCATACAAATTTACCATATTTCCCATGAATATAAAGATCCCTAAAAAAATCTAAGCAAACATAATTTAGCAGTCTATATAAAATATATATACCATTGGCCAGGCATGGTGGCTTACGTCTGTAATCCCAGCACTTTGGGAGGCTAAGGCAGGCAGATCACAGGAGGTCAGGAGTTTGAGAGCCTCCTGGCCAACATGGTGAAACCCTGTCTCTACTAAAAATACAAAAATTATCTGGGCATGGTGGCAGGCACCTGTAATCCCAGCTTCTTGGGAGGCTGAGGCAGGAGAATTGCTTGAACCTGGAAGGTGGAGTCTGCAGTGAGCTGAGATTGCGCCATTGCACTCCAGCCTGGGCGACAAGAGCCAAGACTCCATCTCAAAATATATGTAAGACTCCACCTCAGTTTATATATATTACATACATATGTCATAGCTAAATGGAATTTTTTCCAGGGATGCAAGGCTAGGTTCATGTTTGAAAATTTATTAGTGTAATTCACTATATTAATGGCTAAGGAAGAAAATATTACTACTGACCTGATGCATGATAATTATATATGTTCATATCAATGAATTCAGAAAAAAGATCTGAGAAAATTTATCACTCATTCATGATAAAACCTTCATGACAATATTGCAATATAATCATAATTATAATACAATCATATTTGCAAAGGACTATTATCCAGAAAATATGAAGAACTTACTCATCTTAACAGTAAAAATTAAATAATACAATTAGAAAATGGAAAGAAGACATGACCAGACATCTTAATGAAGAGAGTATACAGTTATCAAATAAGCAAATGTAAAGGTGTTTGACATCATTAGAAAAGTGAATTCACAAACCACTGAATTCTCACTACACACATACCAGTATGACTAAAATAAAGAATAGTGACAGACCAAATGGTGGTTAGGATCTGGAGAAACTGAATCACTCATGCATTGCTGGCAGGAATGTAAATGATACAGCTACTCTGTAAAAGAGTTTGGCAATTTCTTAATAAACTAAACATACAACTACCATATGACTTAGCAATTATGCTCTTGGGAATTTATCCCAGAGAAATTAAGACTTATGTTCATGCAAAAACCTGTATGCAAATGTTTAGCTTTATGCAACCCAGATGTCCTTCAGCAGGTGAAAGTTTGAAAACATGGTAGTATATCCATATGGAATACTTACTCAGCAGAAAAAAAAGAAACAAACTATTCGATACACTCAACAACTTGTACGAGACTCCAAAAAATTATACTGAGTGAAAAAAAGCCAATACTGGAAGGTTACATACTGCATAAGTCCATTTATGTAACTTTCTTAAAATGACAATATACAGAAATAAAAACATATTAGTGATATTTGGGGTTATGAATGGAAAAGGGGTGTGAGAGGGAAATGGTTGTGGTTATAAAAAGGAGACTAGAAGAATACTTGTGGTGATGAGATTGTCCTGTATGTTGACTACATTAGTGTGAATGTCGATATCCTGGTTGTTATATTGTACTACAGTTTTGCAAGATGTTAGCACTGGGAGAAACTAGGCATAAGGTACATAGTATCTCTCTGTATTATTTTTTACAACTTCATGTAAATCTATAATCACTTCCAAATGAAACGCTTAATTTTAAAAAGTTTACCAGTTACTAGCTGCATGCCAGAAATATATTTTATGCATAATTTATTTATTTTAAAAATGATTTTGGCATTAAATTTTTTTATATAGTTTGGAAAACTTTAGAGCCTTTACATAAATTAGAAGCTTTGAAACTGTGCTTGTGAAAATATTCCTCCTCCTTTTTTTTCACCACCAAAAAAATGTGATGATAGCTTGAGAATGGACGACAGACAATATGCCAATTTTGCATTCTTTTGTTTTATGTAGAAAATATAAGAGTAAGGTGTTGTAAACCAACTTAAGATAGTTTGGCCTTTACAACACCTATGTTATTTTTGGCAGATAATAGAAAGCCCCCAAAGATGCTTAAGGAAAGGATTAGCTTCTTCCCCCAACCTCATTCCAGGTATAAGAGCAAGGTCACACCAAAATACATCCATCACAAAGTCATTTATTAAACTAACATTTTATTGGTATGCAAACATTCAACCTGGTCATTCAACCTGTTCTGTGTATTCAATGAAGTCTTAACTCTCTCTCATTCTCTCTTTATCTCACTCTCTCTTTCTCCCAAGTGTTCCAACTGGGGCAAACCCAATAACGTTCTACTGGCAGGATTTTAAATTCCTTAATTGGTAATCATTAGAAAACCTCCTAAACCAATGTTGGTCACAGCCCACTTAAGGATCAAACCTCCCTAAAAGTCCAGACTACAGATCTCATTGTTTTTACAAATAATATGTTTATTAAAGGGCTTATAGTATCTCTGTACTATCTTAGTCAATCAACCTATTTGAATATTTTCAATTTTACTAATGCAATTTTTAATTTCAGTATGTCAATTAGCTAAACGTCAGTTGCAGATTAAGAGATATATAGAAAAATTTATAGTTGCTGCTTCCAAAAGGTCATATATTACCGGTGGTTTTCCATAGGATGCTTATTAATGTCAACAAAATATAAAAGAAGGAGAAATAATAGTCTTAACATACAAATATGTACTTACATTAAATACCATATTGTAATGAGCAAAAGGATCTATATGAGATGTTCTAGAAAATAACATTTTATTGATGTCAATAGGAAAGAGTATATTTCACATTCAAATTATGAATTATTAAGAGGAACAAAAAGGGTAGAGAAGGGATTGTGGAATGGTCAAAGTCAGAAGTCAGTGATTTAGATTTGGTGCCAGGGGAAGAGTCCTGTCAAAACAAAGGGATTCCTAAATACAGTGACAAAGACAAATAATCTAGAATGTTAGGATTGGGGAAAAATAGGAAACTAAAGGTCAAGAATAGTAGATTTAAGGCTGTACAAATCACAGCAAACTTTCTAAGGCAAGAGTCCAGGGGGACAGCCACTTGAGGGATGGTGGATGTAGCTACAAAGATAGTCCTTATTTATAGGTGCTAAAATAAGGTAAATCTAGGACCAGAAACAATACTCAATCTGAGACTAGAAAGGTACAAAATAATGATGTTCTCCTTGTACCAGGCGTTGGAAGCAATAAGTCCTCTTAGAAAAAAGGCTGTAAATCTGAGAGTCAAATAGCAATCTAATGGGTAAGTAAGGAAACGAAACTTCTGGAAAGGTGCATGTAATTAACATCATCTAGACATAATCAGTTTTTTTAAACTTTGCCCATTTCTATTTAGTTGAGTAACTCACCAAAGTTGCTAAGTAATATTATTTTGAACCAGATGATATTACATAAGTGAAAAAGTTGACTTGGGGTACTTAGCTCAACAGGTGTGTTTTTGGCAGTGTAATCTCTTCCACTTTTATAATGAGGTGATGATGATAAAAGTTCACCCTAGACTCACCAAGATGGAACAAGACTTTTTTGTTGTACAATGTGGCTTTCTGAATGTTGCTTGTGTGAAGTATTATGACACTAAATCTTTGAACATGCGTTCATTGTACTGACAACAGAACAGGGAATGTGTGTTTTCCCATTGTCTTAGTCGATCTGTACTTCTATAAAAATACCACAGAATAGGTCATTTATAAAGAACAGAAATTTATATATCTCAGATCTGGAGGCCATGAGTTTAAGACAAAGGCAGCAGTTGCTTTGGCGTCTGCTGAGGGTCTGGTCTCCGCTTCTAGGATGGTACCTTATTGCTACATCTTCTGGAGGGGAAGAATGCCGTGTCCTCACACAGCTGAAGAGACAGAAGGGGTGGAAAATGGTGAACTCCATCCACCAAGCCCTTTCACAAGAGCACCTCATTCCCTTTATAAGGGTAGATCTACATCTCTTAATACTGTTGCATTGGGGATTAAGTTTCAATATGAATTTTGCATAGAACAAATACATTCAAATTATAGCACCTATTTTTATGAGCATGCTCTCAGTCTACCTGGAGCTTTCAGGGACCAACTCTACCTTGACACCCAAAGCATCTGTCCTATTGACTTGAGCAGAAGGAGATCTTTAAAAGCCCTGGAGTCACCTGGAGTCCAGATAAATATGTCTTCCCTGGACCTGCACTGGAGTGAACTGCTGGAGCTACTTCTGCTTTTAATTTTAGTCATGCTGTACACTTCTATCAGGAGGAATCTTGGAATCTCATGTTTCTCTAGGTTCCTCTAGCTCAGCCAGCAGCTAGTACAGTTATGGGCAGCAGCTATTTGGTATCTCTTTATTTGAAGCAAACAGATATTTCCCCTTGAAAAGTATCCTAGGAAGTTGCACATAGGGCTGCATGGTCTCATGCCTGTGTCAGGCCTGGACAGCTTGCCTAAACATTCAAAGGAAAAATTTGAGTGACAACATCTGACTAGGCCTCTGTTTAGTTCACGGAGTATCCCTTTAGGGCCTTATCTTTTTACATACATTTAAGTAGGTTAGAGAAGCATCTCCAAAAACCATCAGGAGAAATACTAGTTTTAATAATGTACTAGAAAAAAAAAGAAAGTGTTCCATTGTCAAATAACTCGAAAACTCTAGATAAAACAACTTTACTGAAGGATTGTCAGAAATTTTAATGTCCCATGCATTGTGAATCTCAAAGAGGAGACTATTCTCTATGCGCCACCTGTTACATACTTGAATGATTATAAAATATTTTTGGTTTGAGAGGCTCATAGGACTATATTTCTGAGGAACACTTTGAGAAAATCAAAGTAAGAATATTGTTCTAATGATGTCATAATATGTGTTGGATCTTCCTTTCCTGTGGCTATAGATCTTCTTGGCAAGCAATAATGTTAGGGCATCCCATTGTTAAGAAGAGCAGTTTTGTCATCAAGCAATCTATCTCAAATAATGTTGAACAAAATTAAATTCCAGTATTGTAAGTCATGCTGGAATTCATCTTCATAAAGCACAGATTCTAATAGGAGAAAGATAAAAACAAATTATAGTATAAGGTGATAGTGATGTATGAATAATAAGATGGCTAAGGAAATGGAGTAACAATTTGTGTCTGGAACAACTATGAAAACATTTTGGAAGGCTGCAAGAGGGAGTGGATTCTGTGGGATAATAAATATTCAGTTTTGAACATGTTATGCTTGAAGAGGCTCATACATCATTCAAGTGGAGATGTAGAGAAGACAGCAGTATTGATGGGTCTGTAGCTCAGAGAAGTCTCAGATACAGAATAAATTAGAAAACACTTTTATGGCTTTAAAGCCCTCAGACTGAATGAGATCACCAAAAGAGCAGGTGCATTCCAAAAAGGGATATGTCCAAGGACTGTAGCTCTTCAGTATTGAGCAGTTAAGAACATGAGTCAAGAGCAAAGGAGAGTGTGAAGGAGCAGCTAGTGACATTGCAGTAAAGCTGAGACAATATCGAGTGTTAAGAGTCTATCAAAGAAGAAATATTTATGATTATTTACCCAGGCCTGCATTCTAATCCAACTATATTTGACAATGTCTGCCAATAGTGCCCATGCAGGCCAAAGGTACCTGTATCTGTTCCTAATCTGGAGGTCAGAATGGAGTTCTTATGATTCTTAATTATCTTCAGAGATAACAGATAAAGCAACACAGGTACTTTATCTGCTATCTTTGCTGCAATTACTTGTCTACCACAATCACTTATCCCCTTTTCCAAAATCCCAAAAGTTTTGAAAACCAAAAAGAGATCTTCCATTCACTTGGTAACAACTTCATCTGTCCTTTTTTTTGGCAGCTAAGCCTGTTCGAAATGTCTTGAGACAATTTATAACCTTTATTTCCTGCTTAAAGGAAATAGTCATACATTTTGCTTCCAAAATTATTTTTGGGTTTGATTTTGGAGTTGCTGTCTTAGATCATTCAACAGGTCCTGTGTAACTTTAATATATGAACCTTATTTTTTTTTTTAAACCTGAAAAGTTTACATTCTGAATGACATCTGGTTTCAGAGATAATAGAAAAGTAATTGCCATTTTCTATAAAATTATTCTAGCTCTGTGTACATTTCATATAAAACAGTCTAGTCTTCCTGGAAATACATTAAGATGGTAATAGGCTGCTGGGTAATAAAATAATTCCATTTCCCACCCCCACCTGGATTTAATCTACTTGCTCTAGGAAGAATAATTATGTAATTGTGAACCCAGAGAAAGAATTTCTCAACTTACAAGAATAGTTCCTGAATTTCCTGGCTCTCAGAAGATCATTTGGAAAAAAACATCAAACCTTATCCATAATTTGTGTGAAGTCATGTTTAATCAACCTTCTGCATTATTTTTTCAATAGATATTTTGAACCTACTCTATGCATAATACTATGTTAGAACTGGAGGAAAAAGGCTTTCCTGATCCCAGTCTGGATGCCTTCATTTACACTTCCTCCTCCATGGGTGTAGGAAAAAATATAGGGCTCTTGAGAGAAAATCCTGACAGACGAGTAAGACTTTTGGAAGCAGGTTCATCCGTGCAACAGTATAGGGCTTAAAGGCACTATGTGTAAATTTAGGGGAATTCTTGGTCACCAATGACCCAAACCTGCTCTAAACCCTCCTGTTAAGATGGAGGGTGCCTGGCATATAACAGGTGCCTGTGATTTATTATGTGAATGAATGAATAATTTTTATTTTAAAAAGTCTATTTGGGGAAGAAATTGTGTTTAAATTATTTAGTATTTTATGTATATCAAGACATTTGTCAAGGGCCTTTGCCCATAATGCTGAGTGAAAGTATTAAATGATGCATGGTTATGAAAATCCCAGAAAATTAAAGCCAGGAGACTCGTATTCTCATTTCAACCTTGTCACTAGCAGTGTGGACTAGGGCATGCTCATTCTAAATGTCATCTTCTACAAAACAAGAATAAAACCATTCTTTGCTTCTGCAAAAAGCAATTCGAAAATGTAGACGATAAGGTACAGGTAAAAGGAGTTTGTATAAAACAATGCAAAAATAAAATCACAAAACAACTTTTATTAGAATTAAGCAAGAATTGGATATATGTTTGATGTATTTCTATATTCTTTTAATGCATGAATTCTAATATAAACTAAAGGCCCTTGTTATAGAAGGCAAGACCCAAAGCAGAAAAGCGTTTTCCCCTGATGGATAACAGAGCACTAGACCACTGGAGACGACAGTCCAGAGGTCATATCTCTTTTGATGGAGATAGCAGCAGCCTGGGCAATGCATTGACACTACACAGCAAAGCAGGAAAGACAACAAAGGGTTGATGAGAGCAGTGATCCTGGAGCAAAGGACTGCAGTGCAGCAGGAGACAGCTCTGATTCTGTGAGACGTTCTCAATGCCCCATCTCTGACCCAGCAATTTCAGGAAAATGGTTTTACTTAGAATCTTCTACTAGGGGAGTTGAAAGTCCCTTCATTTAACTAATTTATCTAAGTATCACTGAGGATTCTCAGGAGTATTTGGGAAAAGGAACATTAGAAGTTATGGGGATCTTCTTTTAGTCAAACTGAAATTTGGATTATAAATCTATAGAATTGTACTCAACAATTAGCAGGGTTTGTGACACACAGGCTATACTGTAATCTCTAATAAATTGATAAGCAATTTTGGATTCTAATCATTTATACATGCATTTTCTCCCTATTTTATGAAAATAATGTGTTCTTATGTATTTTTCATTTACATTTCTAACAATTGTAAGCTCAATGGCAAGGAACATTAATGTATTAAACTTTCTGTCCAAATTACTCATAATAATGCTGGCTCAGAACTAAATATTTTTCTGGTAAATAAGGCAGTGAATCAATTAGTTCCATATTTGAAGTGATGAAAAGCAAATGACTTTCATAAACTCTTTTATGTGTGAAAAACACTGACCTAGTTATTACGTGGTTGTGATAAACTATTAGGACTGTGGTTGTTAATTTTTTTACAAACTATGTGACCTTTAGCAATTCATTTAACTTCTAGATCATCTTCAATTGTCCATATATAGTAAAAAAATGTAAGCTGGACTAGATTTCTTCTCAAATTTTTTATACCATGAACATTTTATGTTTGTATTTTAAAACCAAATAAGCCTCTGTTAAGATGGATGTGTGTTTGTGTGTAGATGTATGATATTGATATGATAAGATTAACAGTATAGGAAAAAAAACTCCAACCAAATGCTGGGATGTTAGTTTTCATTATGTAGTTTTTGCGTTTGTAAGATTATGTCATTAGTTTCTAGATGTATGTAGATTGTGTAGGAAGAATATAAACAGGAATAGTTTAGAATGGGAGAATGGCAAAAGCAGAGGGAAATAGAGGTCAAATGAATAACTAAATAGGGCTTTGATGGTTAACAATATCTAGGTTATTACAATATTTTAGGCATTTGGAGTTGGGGAGAATTGAAAAACATAAATGGAAAAATCAAAAGGTACAATTAAAAGCAGTTCAAACCCTAAGGCAGAATTATTTATTTTTTTAGAGCAAGCAAATTAGACTTTCAAAAGGTCAAAATAATTTTAAATTAGAAAAAACAAGAGAACAGGTGTTAACGGAAGAGAATATGAAGTGAGCAGTCATCTGGAAGTCGCCCTGACATGGCAAAAGATAGGCGTATCCAGCTTCTATTTGGACATCTGCGAGAAGGGGTATAAGTTTTGTATAATGAACATGCATGGTTACTCATTTAAACAGGCTAAGAAAACCCAGAGAAACAGAAAAGTTTGGGATGAGGATGTGGGTTGGGGTGTGTTAAGTTAAAAATTTCATGGGTTAAAATAGAAGGAAGCTTTGGCAAAAGAAAATACAAAATTGGATTCTTAATTGCCAGCTTCCTCTATCAAATTTGGGAAAAAATAATTAATGTAAAAAAATAGTCACAAGATGCACACACAAAAAATATCATCACTTAGAACTGAAGCATGTTGATATAAAGCCCCAGCAGAATTAATTCCTGTTTCCTGTGCAATTATAAAGCCACTTTCTAAAGAAAATTTGAATCATAAAACAAAACTACATTCACTATTAATAAGTAAGAAAAAAAACACGTTTATTTTTAAGTTTAATAGGACATTTCAAATTTGCACGAAGGCAGATTCACCAAGACAGTTTCCACGTGCATCTGGTGACAAATTTTCAGACCTGATTAAACGTTTATGGATCTTTCTGCATTACTGTGAAATGTACAAACCTTAACTGTTTTCTTTTTAATCAGCATAGTCAGGACAAGATATTCATCTACTTTTTTAGGCATTTCAGTGCCATCAGAAGGTAATAAAAGAGAAAATGGAAAATGAAAATAAGAAAATGGAAAATAAAATTTCCCATAACACAGACAAAATGTATACTTAATTTGGATTGTGTATGCCAAGTGATTTGTGTTTGTTAACAGCTCTATGTGGTTGTGAAGACAGATTGTCAAGAGTAGAATGGAAAAGCTAAGCAAATAAAAATGTTTCCCAAGGAGTTAGAGATAAAATATAGGGTGCATTAAATTAACCACTGCATATAAAGAAGAATTGATGTACATAAAGCTGGAAACCAAATGCTGCTACTTGACAAAGTCATTGACTAGATCTATGCAGATAGTACTCTGCATAACTTTAGAGGATATCATTTAGGCCTCTTTATTCAGGGACTACAAAATATTAGACTGTTTAATTTTTATTTCATAACTGTATTGGCTGAGCTAAACAGGCTAAATTCAAGATAATTTAACCCCAAGTTGTCTCCTGGTCATTTAAACAAGTATTCCAGGGCTTCAGCTGAATTCAGGATGGAGTTTCTTCACATCACTTCACTTCACTTTTCATCGCTTGCCACAATATCCTAACCTCAGCTTCTGATATGGTTGATGATCCCTCCACTCTCTCCAATCACAATTGCCATGCCCACATCTGGTGTCCGAAGCAGAAACTCAGTGCATGGGATTCATTGCATTACCAGCTTTCCACAGTCAAATTGAAACTAGCATTGACATTAAGAAAACAGAAGGTGGGTAAAATGGTATGGGAGTATAATAATCAAAAATACTGCCAATTCCAGATCTGTTTGGGATCTCTTACTAGACCAGTTATTTGGTTTGTATCAGTTCTGTGTAGCTTGGGAAGATCACAGTATCCTTCCCACCCCTTGACATCTAAAACCACTTAGAATCTGGAAGGTTTCCTTTCTCTTCTCTATCTCCTGCTTCCATCCAGACCCATGGAGCAAGTTTACTCTCCAGTTTTTAAAAAAGCCTGCCAGCTCAAGGTCTTAGTTGTCTAGGAAGAATGACAGCAGGAACATCAAATCTCTTAGGGAAAAACATCAGCAACCTAACTTATAAGGTTGTGCTCTGGCCCCAGTGTCCCTAAAGACAATTTTAAAAATATTTGAACATAAGCACAATGTGGAATATATCAGCCTTATTCATAGTCTCTTAATGTGGATTTGTGTGTTTATAATCACCATGTTTGCTTTTTAATCATCATGTTTGTTTATGCAAAAATGTACAAAAGAACAGTCACTTTTATTATCTTTGGGTAGATTTGTATTTCTACTCTGCTGAGTACATTAAGATGAATAATATTAACTTGAAAAACTAAAACACCAATTGGCCAAGTTAAGTTCTGTTACTTCAGGACTCTGTGAAGAACTAAAAGCTTAAATATCCTATTTCTATAGTTTAGGGAGAAATATTATGTAGCCACAGGAAATAGAAAATAGAGGAAAACTCAATTTGATCTTTGAGTACAAAAATCACATATGTGTTTTCTATGCTTTATCAATTATCTAGAAGAGATTCACTTTCTAGCTGAAACAAAAATTTTTGAATCTCCCATCATACATGTTAATTTCTGAAATGATATCTTCAACATTTGGCACTCACTAAACATCTATTAAATGCAAATGTAGAATGTTTCTTAAAATAATGACTGTTAATGACCATATCTACTATCTATCTAACCAAGGGAACATAATGTGGGTTGTGGAGAAATATGATTTGATTTCTTTCATGATTATAATATCAAATATGACTTTCATGCAAGAATTAAAAACAATCTCTGAATTTACTATTTTTGTTTTTAGTTTATTCTAATCTCTATTTTTGATGACTTCTTTATATTCCTTTTGAGAGCTTGCACCATTAGACAATTAAGTGTCTTCACTGTGTCTTGACTGGATAAAGATTGTAGTTGCATATAGGTACAAGAAGCTTTTGCAGCTCTTTTGTTACTATATAGGAAAATCTCACTCCTTCCACAAGGCCTGCTTTATGGCTCTTCCAGGTTGCGGCAGAAATTTTTCATAGTTCTTTATTAGAAATGATTACGTTGAGCTCTTTGTAGTTAAGTACTTACCTTCTTTGCTTTTGTGGCATCCAGGGTAGGTATAATATGTGGAAGATGTTCAATCAATGCTTGTAGGAAAGTAAGAATAAGTGAATAAATGGAAGAATGGATGAAACCTTAATGAGGCAAAAAAAGATGCATTAAATTTTCAAGGAACAAGAGGTTAAGGAACAAAATTCTTTAACATCTAACCTTTTACTCTTCCATTCCCGAGCACCACCAACCTATTTACAATGATTTAAAATTACGTTCTAATATTGTGATGAAACATTAGCTTCATCTTTCATCCTATAAGAAAATGTGTCTATGGAGTAACAAAGGCTTCTGAGGGAATGGACTGAACTGATAGCTTTTACAAGAAAAACATATAGATTTTTTCCTAGAGCAGGCATCAAGGACTTGGTAGAACTAATACATGAAGAAAAAAGTGAGTTTGAGCTTCTGTTTCTGTTTGTGAAATCATATTTTATATTACAGTGATTGCCAGGAGAATTTGGAAAGGCTGAGGAGTATTAAAAAAATAATACATGTAATCTTCAGAAAAGCACTTCTCCAAGAATCTTTTCTTCTACACAAAGATATTATTAACTGTAGAGCTAATATGAAATTGCAGCGAGTTCAATAAGAAATATCAGTGTCAACATTTCCATTGCAGAAATAATGTTTCATTTTTCCAGATTTAATCACAACATTTTAAAACCATCCATACACAAAAAGCAAGGATGGAGACTGGGTGGAGATTTGCTCTTTGAAATAAAATTTGAGACCACATTGGGGTAGTTTTTGTCATAAACGTCCCCAGTGATATATATTGCGTACCAGGCCCTTAATGCAATAAAATTCCTGAATGTTAATCATTATTAGGTAGTTAATGAAACAATACTTATGAGTGAATAAGATATGTTACTTGATATTGAATGCAAAATTTCTGGAGTGGTTGAAAGAGAAAAACCTGCAAAGCGAAAATGGCCATACATAAATTGATGTTTAAAGGACTTGTGACCTCATCTGCCAAACCAGGATTTTAGCCCTGTGATGATACTGGGAATGCTCATATGGCAGGATCTCAAAGCACATTGGGCATCTATGTTTTTCTTCTCACTTTGTTTTCTAGGTTACAAACTTAGTTTCTTGCTGTTACCATAACTGCCCAATGATAGACCCAGGTGCTACTGATAAAAAACCTTTTTCAACCCATTAGGTGTATGTTTCCCCAAAGATAAGCTGTTTCCTGTATAAGCAAAGAGAATATCCTCTCCTTAACCTTTTTGTTAATTTAAAAAATTATTTTAGTGGACATACAATAGTTATACATATTTGTGGAGTACAGTGTGATATTTTGGTACATGTATAAATTATGTAAAATCAAATCAGAGTATTAGCATATCTATTGCCTCATAGATTTACTTCTTTGTGATGAGAATATTCAAAATTCTCTCTTCTAGCTACTTTGAAATATACAATATAATATTGTTAATCCTAGTCAACCTACTGTGCAATAGAACAGCAAAACTTATTTTTCCCATCTGTAATGCTGTACCTATTGACCAATCTCTCCCTATCCACTTATCTCCTCTCCTCTCCCCAGGCTCCAGTAACTACTGTTCTACTCTCTACTACTAAGAGATCAACTTCTTTAGATTCCACATGTGGATGAGATCATCTAGCATTTGTCTTTTTGTGCCTGGCTTATTTCACCTACCCTAATGTCCTTCAGGTTCATCCATGTTGCAACAAATGACAGGATTTTATGGTTTTTTATGGGGGAATAGTATTCCATCATGTAAATATACCACATTTTCTTTATCCATTCATCCATTGATGGATACTAAGTTGATTCCATTTCTTGTCTATTGTGAAGAGTGTGGCAACAAACATGAGACTGTAGATATCTCTTCAGCATACTGATTGTATTTCCTTTGGATATGAACCTGGTTGTGGGATTGCTAAGTTATATGGTAGTTCTATTTATACATTTTGTGGAATCTACATACTGTTTTCCATAAGGGCTGGACTAATTTATGTTCCCACCTGTGTATGAGTCCCGCTTTCTCCATATTCATGTCAACGTTTGTTATTTTATATGTTTTTGATAATAGCCATTCTAACAGGTGTGGGGTGATTTTTTCCCCCTGAAGTTTGGATTTGTATTTTACTGTTGATTAATGATGTGGAACATTTCTTCATATATGTTATGGACATTTGTAAGTCTCTATTGAGAAACGTCTATTCAGGTGTTCTAACCATTTCAAATTGATTTATTATTATATTCTTATTCCCTGATGAGTTGTTTGAGTTTCTTATACATTATGAACATTAACCCTTTGTCAGATACATAGTTTATAATTTTTTTAGCATTTCATAAGTTGTCTTTTTAATCTGTTGGTTATTTCCTTTGCTGTGCAAAAGCTTTTTGGTTTGATATAAATCTATTTGTCTACATTTGATTTTGTTGCCTGTGCTTTTTATCTTATCCAAAAATTTGTTGCCTAGACCAATGTCATAAAGTGTTTCCTCTATGTTTTCTTCTAGTAATTGTATCATTTCAGATCTTACATTTATTCTTTAATCCATTTTGAGTTACTGTTTTTTTGAGATGGAGTCTTTCCCTGTCACCCAGGCTAGAGTGCAGTAGCACGATCTTGGCTCACTGCAGCCTCCACCTAGTGGGTTCCAGTGATTCTCCTCCCTCACCCTGCTGGGTAGCTGGGATTAGAGCCACACACCACTACTCCTGGCTAATTTTTGTATTTTCAGTAGAAAATACATGTTGGCCAGGCTGGTCTCAAACACCTGACCTCAGGTGACCTGCCCCCTTTGGCCTCCCAAAGTGCTAGGATTACAGGTGTGAGTCATGGTGCCTGGCCACATTGATTTTTTTTATATGATGAGAGATAACAATCTAGCTTTATTCTTCTGCATGTCGATATCTAGTTTTGTCAACACCATTTATTGAAGAGACTATCCTTTCTCCATTGTGTGTTCTTGGCAACTTTGACAAAAATCAGTTGGCTATAAGGGCATGGATTTATTTCTGGTTTCTCTATTCTGTTCTGTTGGCCTATGTGTTTATTTTTATGCTACTACCATGCTGTTCAGTTTATTATAGCTTTGTAGTATATTTTGAAGTCAAGAAATGTAATGATTTGAAGCTTTGGTCTTTTGGCTCAAGATTGCTTTGGCTGTTTGAAGCCTTTTAGTGGTTCCATACAAATTTTAGAATTGTGCTTTTCTATTTCTGTGGAAGAACATCATTGTTATTTTGATATAGCTTATCTTGAATCTGTAGATCACTTTAGACATTTTAACAATATTAATTCTTCCAATCTATGAGCAAAATTTCCCTGTTTGCAGATGACATAATCTTGTATATAAAAAACTCTAAATATTTTACCAAAAAAAAAACTCTTAGAATAATCAAATTCAGTAAAGTTTTAGAATATAAAATAAACATACAAAAATTTGTAGCATTACTATACAAAAAAACTATCTGAAAAATCAAGAAGAGAGTCTCATTTATAATAGCTACAAAAAATACTTAGATATAAATTTAATCAAGCAGTGAAAGAACTATAACATTGATGAAAGAAATTGAAAAAGACACAAAGAAATGGAAATATGTTCTATGCTCAACCCTCTCTCTTAAATTTATCCTTTGTCACAAAGTCATAAAAGTAATGCTGCTTATGACTCACAGTTGAACTCTCAGTAAATTACATTTAGTGAAAGGAGTTTCTCAATGTATTTCCTATTTCCTTCAAGGCTCAGTGAAGAGGCTTATCAGAGTTCTACTCTCTGAGACAAATATTGTGTAGTACTACTTATTTATTTCCACCTTCTTTCAACTTCATTTTTCTTCTTTCAACCTGAAGTCAATCATTCATTCAGGGCTTGGAGTTATGCCGTCTTTTCTGATGCCCACAGTAAGGTTTTGGTTTCACTTTGAAACTTTTGCTATTAATATTATTAATATTTACATACTGACCTAGTAAATATGATCTGGTCTACTTGATAGGAAACTAACATTTGGGCTGGGATTGGCTGGAAGAAATGAGTATATCAGACCTAGGGTACTATTATGATATATCTTTTTCTTCAAATTTTTGTCCACAAATACAATTATCTTTGTTTTCCAGATAGAAACCTTCCAATTGAATGTACATAAATCTGTATCAGGGAACCTCAGAAATAAATAAAAGTATTATATTTAATTGTTAATACGTCAAGTGCTTATTCTTTCATATATTTAATGTGCTTTTCCTAATTTTATAAATAAACAATAGAAGCTCTTGTCAAAAGAAAAATAAATTTACTGGTCTTTGAAAAGAAAGGCCCAGGACACAAGCTTTGAGTATTCTCTAGACCTCTCCTAAGGGTCCTGAGTCCTCCACTCTCTGTTCTATTATGCATTAATTTTGTGGCCATTGCTGATCAAACAGTTCTTTTGATTCAGCAGCTTCATTTGTAAAACAAAGACACTAATGCAGTATAATCTTACCTGAATGATTATTAGAAATCTCTGAGATCATCACAGGTGAACATAGACTGTTACATAAATTTGAGATTTTGAATACTTCTCATTTTCCCAGGCAACAAAGGACATTTAAGACACTTATTGTGGTATGTTTGTATATATGTAAAATGGGGTAATAGTAAAGAGATCCTAGAGTCATTGAAAGGCTTAAATGAGATAGAACATAGGAAGTGCTGAGAACAGTGTTTGGTATCCAGTACATGGTCAACAAACATTAGCTGCAATTACCAGGCCACATATTTCACTCTGCAACCCCATCCCAAGACCAGAGTTGACTGGCTGAGATGTGGACATCTGAATAATTTGGACCATTCAAATCTCCATCTCTCTCTGCCTCTGTCTGTCTCTTCCTCTTTCTTTTGACTGTTGGTGTGCATGTGCATGTGCTCACAAATTTCATCTTAGAGGAAGGAGAAAAGGAGAGGCTAAGAACTGGGAGTTAACTTATGTCAAGAAAGATCCATTTGGAAATTTTAGAAGTTCTGCTACTGAGATCTTGGGAGCTCCTACCACAATACCATCATAGTTTAATTTTTTCCTTGGCTTTAATGGTATTCCCCCAGCATGATCAAATAAATTCTGTTTTGGGGATTGTGTGTTAGTTAGCTCAGTGAAATTGCTGTACTTTGCAATTAAAAGAAGCAATGCATATAGATTGTATATGCTATTTAACTAATTCAGTAATTAGTATATAAGATACAGTTATATGGCAGTACTTTTACCTCATGAGCTACTAATTAGTTCAATTTGGAATAGATACTTTTGAAATTGTCCAAGTTAGAAATATGTTCTAACACTAATATTAATTAATATACAAAAATACTTGTGTTCTAGAAAACCAGGCCAAGTGACATTTGTGAAATGTAAGAAGTAAACAAATAAGAAACCAGATAAAAGATTTCTTCATTCATTATAAAGGCAATTTGACTAAATATTAATAACTAGTAATTATCTTTTAAAATAAAAAATCAAATATCAAAATTGATTTTTAAAACTGTAAAATTTGAATTTGGAATTATATTTTTTTATGAAAAATTTCTTTTTTCCAGGAAATAAGTGGCCATTTATATTTTTTACTAAAATAATTTATAAATATTTTTATTTTTGTCAAACAGGATACTTGTGTCAAGTTGAAGTACTTAACAACTGTATTTATAAATCATCTAATATAATTCAGGTACTTGGCTTGGCACTGGAAGGAAGAAAGAAAGGCTCAGTGCCTGCTTTTATGGCTTCTACAAGAGATTGTAGGACAGCAAAGATCATTATTGACATTGCCAGACATGTTTGCTGAGAACATCAAGAATTGGTATCTAAGATTCTATATAAATGGATAAAACAAAACAGACAGACAAAATCTCAAGTATGAAAGACAAAATACCACAAGTTGGCACCATCGAATGTAGGAGGAAATTCTCCTACATCCCAACCACTTTAAGCAAGACTGCTTTCTGTCTAAATACTATGGTGGCATTCATAATAATTCCAAGTCATCACTTTTAAAAAATGACTCTAATAAATTACGCAGTTACTCTATTTCCTTGGCAAACATTCATTTAACTAATATTTATTGAGTAACTATTGAATGCCAGAAACTGTTCTAGCAATGAGAATTAGCAATAAACTAGACAGAGAAAATTTCTACGTTAATGGAGTAAATGTTCTAATGCATGTAAAATGTATATCAGGCTTATTTAAGAAGATAAAATAGAGTTTCATATAACTGTTATTATAAGGACCTGGAATTTTGTGTTGGTTATTTAAAAATTTGTCATTAAGTTTCTCCTCCAAATGTTGAAAATATGCTCAATCTCTTAAGAACATCTTAGTACAGATTGTTAGTGGCTTAAATGACAAAATGAATTTCAGAACCAAATTTACACACAATATTTGAAGAGACATGTTTTATGACAGGAATGAAACATTTTGTTTGAAATGCTCATGTAACTATAGGTAGGAAAATGGCAAGTATTTTGAGAATTTACTCCTTTAACCAATCCAATCTTATTTCTAAACTACTGCCCTCCACTGTTGTCTGTACAGATTTATTCTTTGACAAAATTACATATGACTAGTACTTAAAAATTATTTGCCTTCTAATTATATTAGATTTGCCATTCCCTGGAGCCAAGGTGCTGAGGACTACCAGAAGCATCTCTCACATTTCTCCCTCCCTCTCCACCACAATAACAGACTGTGAAGGCCAGTGTAGATATTTTGAACTCAAGTAACCAAGAGAGGAAGTGTGCTCTTTGATAGCACAGACAAAGCAGCAATAAGGCCATGAGAGAAGAGTGTTAAAAGGTGTTTCATGAACAATGAAATCCCCCTGAAAATAATATTAGATGAACTAAGGGACTATGGAAATCAACTTTCACCTGATATGCTTTGCCTTTTTTTTTTTTTTTACCTCCTTCTGTGGAATAACATGTATACGGAATGTCTTCACAAAGCAAAAGGAAGCAATGTCCTTGTATTTGAGAGGTTGTGAAGGTTGTGGATCTTGTGCAGGGTGGTGGTGAAAATACACCCCAAGTGGCTTTAGAGATTCCAGTTTTCTAATAGTTTATAAGATCCCAGACATCAAACAACTACACGGCCTTCACCCTAGATACCTTAAGAGGTGAAGAGTACAAGACCATGAGACTTTTAGCATTCTAGGAGTCCTAGAAGCTTTGCAAGCATATCCAAAGTTACTGGGTATGGAAACCTCTCATTTGTAATTGGTAGAGGCCATTTGGACAAATATGGCACATGTTCTGCTGCATGTAACTACAGCACAACCTACTGCTGCTGTGGGTTATATTTTGGGGAAATTATTATAATTCTGATGAAGCATTTCTGACTCCTTCTGAAAATTTCTGTGAGATCCAGAATACAGACTTCATGTTTAGTCGGGATAAATGTTCCTGAAATTCTTTATAGCTCAATCTTCAGGCACCTCTATTTGGAGTAGGTAAAAGTCACTAAACCACAGCTGTTTAAAAGCTTTCTGTGCAACAGCTTAGGATCGTTCATCATGAGGAAATGTGCAGGACCCATAAATTCCTGAAAATATATCTATTTAGTAACATATTTAGCCTCTCCCTGAAACTAGGGACACCTAGAAATGTTTCCAGTTTCTTTCATTAGAGGTTTCATCTAATATGTAACTGGAGACAGAGATCACATGATTTTAGAAATTTATGCAGTATTGTTCAAGGAGCTTGTAAAAATGCTCTTGAAAAAGATCTTAGTTACCTAACCCTCACTCCCCTGTAGGTTACATGAAGCTTGGATCCAGCATTCCTGAACCAACAATTATGTCCTTTTTTTTCCCTTAAGGTGGCAGAGTTAAAGTTCCACCAGTGTGAAACCCATCATCTTCTGGGATATCTAGATGAGTTTTAGCTGCAGAGCAGAATGGCTGTTGCAGATCTGGTAAAGTATGGTTTGGCTGATGTGGTAGAATATCCTGGTATCATCACTATAGGAATAAAGGCAATCAATGAAGTTTTTTCCTGTAACAAATACCTACAATTTATAACTGCCTCATCTATATAAAATATACAATTTATGATCTCAGACTACTCAAGATGGAATTGGTTGGTTAATATCAGCCTAGTTCAGTGCCATACATTGAAGCTTGATTCATTTGACCAGTTAGTTGAATTGTTACCCAGTTGAAGTTTGTTTCACTGGAGCACATGTTTTGTCAACCACTCAAGGCTATACTTGGGTTTGTTTCAGTGCAGGCATAGAAATTTGGGTTTCCTGGGCCCTTGTTAGCAAATAGATCTCCAACAGTAACAATGATAATAATGTTCAGAATAACAATGCCAACATCTCAAGATAACAATCACCATCACAAAGATAACTCAAATGAGAAGTTATCGCAAAGATAATTCAATGACTTTCAGCAAGATCTGCAACCAGGACAGCAGCAGCTTGCAGCTGACACATTGAATGAGATGGAAGACATGGTGCAAGAAGATGGAGGGGTGCTGGTTGAGAGTAGACGTGATATTCTAACTAATAGGCAGTTACTTTTGTGAATACTAATGAGAAATAAGCAGGACCCAGTAGTCTTCAGTATGAAGTAAAACCAACACCAGTTACTGTTCATTATTCAGAGTGATGATGAAAAAGACAATCTAGAACTCTAAGAAGTCTCGACTCTTAAGAAGCATTCTTGACATTACTCTGAGCTTAAATCACAAATCAGAGAGTCAGTTGTTTTGTTGCCAAAACAAAGCCACATCATGCCATGAAGTCGAAGTGGATGGCAGATAACCCCATCAGTATCAGTGATCTTGTGATAGAGGATGACCCTGGGCAGGTCTTTGTATTAAAATCCAAAAATCTTGTTAGATTCATTATGACGAACTATGAAGTCACCGATCTAGTACAGAAAAACCGTTCCAAGATGATGTTCATTCATATTATCAGACACAAGGTATTAAAACATCTAAAAATAGAAAATGCATTGATTGTCAATTTGAGTATGTACAATACAAAAATCTAAATATGGATTAGATATTAGACTACATACTAAGGATGCTTCCTGAAAGAAATCATGTCATATACCTATGCCCAGTGTAGCAGGTAAACACACTATCTTTGGGGCAGAAGTTATTTAGTGGTCTCTACACCTGTCTATCATATCTGTATTAACCATGAATTCAGTAACCCTCCCAATGTCTGGAAGAAGGAGTGGATTCGCATCTGAATAGAGACAACAGCAAACACCAATCAAGTGCTTAAGTATGAACATTTCCATGAAGCCATTTAAAATGAAGATCACTTCAATTTCAGTACTCCTGAGTATCTCTGGGGATGAAAATATATATTTAGAAGGGGCTGTGTTTTGAGCTTCCTGGCTGAGGTCACTATAGCTGTAGTGCACAACAGCTTTGACTAATATGAGTTTGAAAATGATGAAGCGAATACCATCTATGCTCCTTGAAGGAAAGGGTAGCTATCTGTAGATTTTTGTATTACAATAATAGGAAAAGAAATTTCAAAGACACAGCCAATGAAAATGGCCATGAGCAAATGGCGGCAATTTGTATCCAATATTGTGTTAATGCAGAACCAATTGAAATGACTACATTTGATTGCTTCCTTCTACTCTCCAGAAATTTTAGCAGAAAGCAGATGCCAGCCAGAGTTATCCAGCTGCCAGAGTACAGTAAATCCTCACTTACTGTCTTGATAAGTTTGTGGGACCTGTGAGTTTAATCAAAATGAAATGCAATTAAGCAAATGTTACCATAGACTAATTGATGTAAACAAGAGTTAAGTTCCTACAGCATATTTCTGGTCACAAAAACATCACCAAACTTCTAAAGGAAGAGAAAAACACTTCTAATATTAAGCATTACAGTAAGAGTGAGCTATAAAGGCATTTAAGAAAGATTAATAAAAATAAGCAAAGTAATTATCTTACCCACTTACTCAAGTTGCAGGTGGCTGGAATCTCTCTCTATAGCTCAGGATACAAAATGGGAATTTATCCTGGACAAGATGCCATCTTATCACAGGGTACACTCACAAACATCCACGTTTACTGTGACAAGGACCACTGAGACACACTAATGAGTGTAATGTGTACAGCTTTGAGATGTGGGAGGAACTGGAGTACTCAGAGAAAACCCTCCAGACATGGGAAGAATGTGCAAACCACACAGACAGTGGCCTCAATGGTAATTGATTTATTTAGTTTTATCATCAATTTTCTAAGGAAGCAACACTAAATGAAACAATGTTATTTGAGGATCTGCTGTATTCCATAGGGACTCAAGTTGTGCAGTTTGGAGGTCCTGGCTCAGTCTGGTATACAGAGGATGCATAAGAAACATTGAAATTGTATGCAAAGCTTTATATGTAGAGGAAATAAAATGACATTTCTTAAAGGAGCAACCTTATATCACATATTTGTACAATTTAATTTAAAAATTGATTTTAATAAAGGCAGATAATTTGAAATATTGCTCATGTTTTCTGACAGTTGATAAATGCCATTTTAACTGAATCTGCATTTATTCTATTCTTAACAATCATTCTCTTAAATCTGTATATTTTTCTTATAGAGTGAAGCTGAGTAAATCCGATGAAGAGTAAAAGATAAATAAATAATTAAATTTGACAATCCCTATGGCCATATAGAAGATTAAATATATTCTTAGCAACTGTTTAGGCTTTTTGAGCTTTTCAAAGATGATGTAAGTGGAAGAGATAATGCTTGAGATACAGCAAAATATTTCATCATTTTCACCTTATGGCACAGAAGCAATTTGTCAAAGACTCCATAGTATGTACCCTGAAGCGTGACCTCCAGTGACAATCAGTGTCTATTGCCAGAAAGCAGATTTGACATATGGTTGAAAACAGAACAACAGAGATGTTCAAGTTTTAATCTCTTGTGTCCTCTGAATGCAGAAAATTTGCTTTGAATATTCTTTAGCTATAGGACTTACTTTCCATTGTCTTTCTGCTCATGTGATTCCAATTGTGCAACCTGCATTTTATAAGCATGCTTAAAAAATATGGGGAGAGGCCGGGCACTGTGGCTCACTCCTGTAATCCCAGCACTTTGGGAGGCCAAGGCGGGTGGATCACGAGGTCAAGAGATTAAGACCATCCTGGTCAACATGGTGAAACCCCGTCTCCACTAAAAATACAAAAAATTAGCTGGGCTTGGTGGTGCGTGCCTGTAATCCCAGCTACTCAGGAGGCTGAGGCAGGAGAATTGCCTGAACCCAGGAGGTGGAGGTTGTGGTGAGCCGAGATCGAGCCATTGCACTCTAGCCTGGGTAACAAGAGCGAAACTCTGTCTCAAAAAAAAAAGAAAAGAAAAGAAAAGAAAAAATATGGGGAGAAATGCCAGATATAGTATGCACCAAAAGTAAAATAAATTTTAAAAAATAAATAAATTAAAAAGTATGTGTTAAACATTTGGTTAGATATTCAACATGACTTTTCTTTTATTTAATTGTTAGAAGTATCTACCCATTTTTATGGACTGAATTGCATCTCCCCAAAATTCATATGCTAAAGTCATAACTCCCATTATCCCTGAATGTGACCATATCTGGAGATAAGCTCTTTAAAATAGTAATTAAATTAAAATGAGGTCACTAGGAATATGACTAATGACCTAATATGACCAGTGTCCTTATAAGAAGAGGAAATGTGGAAACAGGATGTATAGAGGTAAGACTATGAGATGACACTGGGACAAGATGGCTATCTATAAGTCAGGAAGAAAGGCCACAGAAGAGACCAACCCTGCCCAAACCTTAATCTTACACTTCTAGGCTTCAGAATGGTGAAAATGTAAATTTCTATTCTTTAAGTCATCCAATTAGAGATAGGTTTTTTCCTCTAACCGTGACTGTGATCTCATTTTCTCCTGTCTCCACCTAGAACTTTACTAATCAATTATACCTTCATTCCTCTGTCTTTACTTTCTCTCTATTTACTTGTTCCTCTCAATTTGCTTAACTTTTCTGCCACCATCTTTTGACTCTATCTTTCCCTTCTTTCTTTATTATCTCCACTCTTCAGAATAGTAATCTGTATTGAGTAAAACCACTCTCATCACCCATCTGCCAGTCAACCCAGTGGTGTCAGGATTATACAATAGCCCTCTATTTATAAAAATTTACTCTTGCTAAGGTCTCCAATGATCTAATGAATAAATCCAGTGGTTACTTTTTAATCATTAATTTATTTTATCTTCTTGAAGTTTAGCAGGACCTCCTTAAAACTCTTCAATGGTTACCATATTTTCTTTTCACTGTTTAATCAAGTAATCTATTCTCTTCTAGAAGCCCATCACCTTTAAAGTGCTGGTATTATTCATGTTTCTCTCTTTGGCCTTCTTCTCTACCTTCTTAATATTGGGGTTCTTAGGTAGTCTTAGTCATTCTGATAACTTTATTGATGTCCAGATCACCAATATGTTAATGGTCTAGAACCAGAAATACCATTTGACTCAGCAATCCCATTACTAGGTATATACCCAAAGGATTATAAATCATTCTACTACAAAGACACATGCACATGTATGTTTATTACAGCACTATTCACAATAGCAAAGACTTGGAACCAACCCAAATACTCATCAATGAGAGACTTGATAAAGAAAATGTGGCATATATACACCATGGAATACTATCCAGCCATAAAAAAGAATGGATGAAGCTGGGAACCATCATTTTCAGCAAACTACAGGAAAAGAAAACCAAACACCACAAGCTCTCACTCATAAGTGGGAGTTGAACAATGAGAACACATGGATGCAGGGACAGGAACATCACACTCCAGGGCCTGTCAGGTAGTGGGAGACTAGGGAAGGGATAGCATTAGGAGAAATATCTAATGTCGATGATGGGTTGATGGGCACAGCAAAACACCATGGCATGTATATACCTGTGTAACAAACCTTCACGTTCTGCACATGTATCCCAAAACTTAAAGTATAATTTTAAAAAAGCTCAGACATTTTAATAATAACTCTACTATTAATGTGCTTTAACTCTGAAGGAAGAGACTCTACGTTTTTCTTTGCATCCTCTGTATAACCTAAAAGGTGATTATATAAGATATTCATGGAAATTAAATGCTGAGAGCTTGGAAGTGGATAATATAAAATTGGATCTTCTATTGGCACCAGTAAGCAAATACAACCCAAATTATAACAAGACACTTTTTTAGATGGCAGTATCAGAATATGACCAAGTGAAGGTAAAATTAAGAAAAGTCAATATGAACATACAATTGTCAGTGTTAGACTCAAAGCCAAGTGAAACTTGATTATGTCTTATCTTGCAATACAAAAATGGTTCCAAAGTATAAAGTAAATGGGTTTCAGAAGGAGAAAAGATACATTACGATGTGGCATTCCCTAAAGCCAGTGCATTTCCTCTGTGTAGCAATCAAACCCTACCTTAGTTGACATAGGAAGGGACTATTGAGAGCTTTGGACAAAGTGGCTCCACTTGTGTTATTTTGAGAAATAATCAGTTAAGTGTCATTTCTTCTGATGTTACAAGTTAAGAGGTTCAAGTTATTGATTTAAGGTATTTCAAATTGCACAGTCTGAAAGCAAGAAATTTCTTTCTACTTTCACTGGAACACGTTTTTCAAAATGTTACTATAAGGTGACATCATCTAACAGCCTACTTCTTACTTTGCTGAATAACATAGAAATGTTTAAAATACATTCAGTAAAATATCGCATTAGGCTATTTCACAATGTGAAAGTCCTGATGTTATGTCTATTTTATGCCACATCATTCAGATCCTTTCTGCTCCCATCTAACATTGGCTTCTGGTTCATCAACACACATTAATTTTAAAAGAGAATGGACATTACAACCTGTGTACTAACAAGAAAAAAAATATGCAACAGACTTGCTTAGAAATATTATTTAAACTTGGAGACAAAAGACTTGTTTTGAAAAATATCATATCAATTTTGTCCTGACTAGACTTATAAAAATTTACTAAATTGGCCTACCATTAGACCATAAATTATATCTATACGTAGACACCTGAAATTAACTTTCAATATCAAATTCTGCTTAACCAGCGCGTTAAGGAAAATGTATTCAAATAGGTGACTTGGTTAATGTCCCATTTCTGCTGTTTTCTTCACATCCTTTCCATCTTTTTTTAATAGTTTGTTTCCCGTTTTGTGCATTAGGGTAGGAAGGGAGAAAGGAGGAGTAAGGACTTCCATACTGTTTCTGCAACAATCTGTGTAATTAATTATTGTTTCTAATATGGAGGCTTTAAGCAAATCTTTGTATAAGCCAAAAATCTGAACAACTACCTAGAGGCTTTATAGAAGGAATATATACAGATATCCTTAAGAGTTGAAGGAATTACACTCTGAAAAGAAAGTAAATTTAACTATCATCTGGGGAAAAGGCATATCAAGGTCATGAACAAATGCCTTGGGATTATTTGCCTGCATATCTCCAGGAAATGTGGCTGAAGAAATGAGTCGATTATGGGAGTTAGGACATTAAAAAGTTACTTTCCCTCATCCCTTTCCCCATTTTCTTATCCAGAAGACTAGGTTATGTGTAGAGGAAATAGAACACATGATAAGGCATGAAGATTCAGTATGCATGAATTCAAGAACTAAGGTTGCAAACTCAGATAAGCCTGGGTTAGAATATTGGACACACTACTTCCTAGCTAAGAAATTTGGGATGAATAATTTCACCTCTGTGCCTCCCTTTTAATATCTATAAAATGAGGATGGTAATAGTAACTTTAGACTGTGTAATCACTACCTAACATTTAAATAAATATATGGGAGGTATTATCTTGCTAAAGAAGTTACAATCATGAAAGACACTCAAGTATGAGCAAATGGTGTTGGATTAACTCCCAGTGCACATTCTATTTCAGTAATCCAGTTTTGTTCTTTTCCTTCTTCAGCAGACCCTTTGCAATGAAGCAAGGCCATGAGGATTATTGTCCAAAGAAAGGGATGGTAGCATCACAGAGTAGAAGAGAGTGCCACATGGAGAAACATTCAACCACCATGAAGAGGAATTTGACAGCTTTTCCTCTACTGAGTACAGATATCCATGGATAAATCAATAGTGTGGTTAAGAAAAAATAGACTCTAGTTAAATCGCTTCTTGCTTTGAGTGAAAGGTTGGAATTCCTTAAGGTCTATTTCAAATAAGGGGATCATAGACTTACAATTTTTGAAGAAAAAACCCCAGGGAAACAAACTTGCTATTCATTCAGTGAGGTTATTTACCTGGAAAGTCCACCATGAAACTACATGGTCAGCCTGGTGCCATGTCCAGAAAGACACAGGGAAGTAAGTTAGAAATGACTGAGGGAAGTATAATACCTCCTCAACATAGGTGTTGAGTGCCAATCTTCTCAGATTCTTCACGAAATGAGAGTATCCAGAAGTTACTGAGTCCTCCCTAGGGGTCTATAGTGTGCTGGCTGGAAAATTTGTCAGAGAAATAACCACCATGAAATGTGAAGTGACCCTGGAGCAAAGGCCATCACACTTCCCAAACCTGGATTGCAAGAGAGTCACTGCCATAACTTGGGGCATCTGAAGTACTAGTCAAAGCAAAAGTGGGTGCCTAGTCAGAGAGAGATGGCCAAGTTCCCTGGAAAAGCACCATGTCTTTCCCTTCTCAAAGAGAACAGACTGTGAATAAATGACTCATAAACACTTGAGCAGGACGTGCATTAACAATAGAGGCTAAATCACAGATAGATGCCACGTCCCCATAGGCAGAGGAAGATGACACACAGATGTCAGCCCTGTACCAATGCCATGAAGTTATACATATTTTTCCCTATGTACAGACACATGATCTTGTAAATGGGGATGAGATGAGGCAGCCCTCAAGTGAGAAAAAATAAGCCTGATAAGGAGTTTGAATTTTGAGATGACTGAATATTTACTGGAAAGAAACTGTTGTAAACTGCAAGAGATAGAGTCAAGTTTAATTAGAAATTTAAAGTACATTTTGTCCGTACTTAATTGAAGTTCTAGTACAAAAGGAGATGGATGATGAAAAGTCAATAAAATCACATTTACTTCTAGTAAATTGAAGTTCTAGCAGAAAAGAAAATTGAAGTTCTAGCACAAAAGGAGATGGATGATGAAAAGTCAATAAAATCGCATTTCCTTCTAGTTTATCTTACTCATTTTGATGATAAATGTTTTTAAAAATATCCAATATGAAAAGAGGAGTCTATTGGTCAGGAATTTAGAGTGCAGCAGAGTGGTACAAAGGCACCCTTTGGAGGGCTGGCTGGGTTCTCCAGCTGTACTGGTCACTGCAGCAAGCACCAGTGAGGTGGAATGAGAATCTCTGGGTGCTTCCTGAGTGTCTTGAGATGATGGAGTACCTTGAAATCTAGTACACAAAGATCAGGACTGCACCTTCTCTAACAGAGAAGCAAGGATTTCAGATCTGGCAGACTTCTGTGGTGAGAGGGTAGAATAGGTACTATCTTAGTCTACATTATATTACTTATAACACAATATCTGAAATTGGGTAATTTATAAAGAACGTGAATTAACTTTTTACATTTTTGGAGGCTAGGAAGTCCCAGCTTGAGGGTGTGCATCTGGTGAGAGCCTTCTTGCTAGTGGGGACGTTTTGAAGCACCCCCTGGTGGCACAAGGCATTACATGGCAAGGGGGCTGAGTATGCTAACATTTAGTTCAGGTCTCTCTTCTTCTCCTCATAAAGCCACCAGTTTCACTCCCATAATAATGCATTAATTCATTAATCCATTAACTATGAATGGATTAATTTATTCATGAGGGCAGAGAACTCATAACCCAATTTCCTTTTAAAAGCCCTAAGCCTCAATCTTGCTATGTTGGAGATTAAGTTTCAACATGAATTTGGCAGAGGATATTTAAACCATAGAATGCAAATACTAGGAATCAGTTAATAATCTATTTCTCACTATTTCTTGGGGAAAGAAGACACACAAGGATCCAAGAGATATTCTCCATTGTTTGATTTTTGTCTTACTTCCCTCCCAGCCCTTAACTTACTTAATATATTTCATATATATTTTTATTCTTCTTCCCAATACAAAATCAAATAACATACTCCATTTAGCAAACTTAGAATAATAATAAATGAATAGTAAACAGAGTAGAAACACCTAGTATGATTCATTGCCTTCTGCTGTGGTTTAGATGTTTGTCCCCTTCAAATCTCATGTTGAAATTTGATCCCCAGTATTGGAGGTGGGGCTTAATGGGAGGTGTTTGGTCATGGGGATGGATCCCTCATCGACAGGTAAATATCCTCCATTAGGGGTGACTATTATTTCCTGCAAAAGCTGGTTGTTAAAAGGAGCCTGGCATCTCCCTGATTTCTCTTTTGTTTCCTCTCTTATGTGGTCTCTGCACACACCAGCTGCTCTTCACCTTTGGCCATGAGTGGAAGAAGCCTGAAGCCCTCACCAGTTTTAATGACTTTTCAGTCATTAAAACTATGAATCAAATAAGCCTTTTTTCTTTATAAATTACCTGGCCTCAGATATTCCTTTATGGAAACACTAAGTGGATCAAGACATCCTAATTCCTCATTCCATGAATTCTGTTTTACATAACTGAGATCATAATTTTTAGTAATTGTTATGCCATTTTAAAGTTCCACTTCACTGCAAATTGAAACCACAATGCAATATCACCCTACTCCTGCAATTATGGCCATAATCAAAAAATCAAAATATAATAAATATTGGCGTGAATGTGGTGAAAAGGGAATACTTTTACACTGTTGGTTGGAACGTAAACTAATACAACCACTGTGGAAAACACTATGAAGATTCCTTAAAGAACTAAAAGTGGATCTACCATTTGATCCAGCAATCCCACTGCTAGGTATATGCCCAGAGGAAAAAGAAGTCATTATCCAAAGAAGATACTTGTACATGCATGTTTATAATAGCACAATTTGCAATTGGAAGAATATGGAACCAGCTCAAATGCCCACCAATAAATGAGTAAAGAAAATGGGATATATATACATATATCATATATATACACATATATCATATATATACATATATATATCACATTACCCCTATCTACCACCTCATTGGCTGGTAGTAGCCTCATGTGAGGCATAGGCATGTCCTCTGGGCACACCAGGTGATGGATTTTTAAAGCTCCGAGATATATATATATATATATATATATATATATATATATATATACACACACACACACCCATATGGAATACTACTCAGCTATAAAAATGCACAAAATATGAATTATCTCAGGAATGAAAAACCAAACAATGTATGTTCTTACAATTTGTATGTTCTTACAATTTGGAGCTAAGCTATGAAAATGCAAAGACATAAGAATGATACATTGGACTTTGGGAACTTAGGTGAAAGTAAGGGAGGGGGTGAGAGATAAAAGACTACACACTGGGTATAGTGTATGCTGCTCGAGTGATGGCTGCATCAAAATCTCAGAAATCACCAGTAAAGAACTTTTTCATGTAACCAAACACCACCTATTCCCTAAAAACCTATGGAAATAAAAAATAAATTAAAAAATAAAGTCCTATTTCACTTAACAATATATTATAAACATTTTGCCTTTTTATTTCATTTTATGGGAGACTTTCCCTTGAGGAGAATTTTTAGAAACAAATTCCAAGACAGAATTTCTCTAGGGTATCAGTGCTTGGATTTTCCCTAGAATTTTAGAAGCATCAAACCTTGAAGCTGAAAACATGCTAGTTTAAGAATAGGTTCTTCATATTAGTTTTGGCCAAACATCAAGATTGAATTAACATTCCAGGATATTATTAATAGAGATGTCTTAATAAGAGAACTAGGGAGAAGCCTGGGAAAGGCTGGTAGGGCCATGTGACCAACATTCAGGTCTAACATATAAGGAGTAGAGAAACAGTTGAGGGAAGTGTCCTTGATTGCTAAAGAGGGGAGTGATTGAGCCATCAGAGAAACCCTGGTCTGCCTTAGTTTCTCCCCCTACCCCCTACCTTCTGCCTCATTGGCTGGGAGTAGCCCCATGAGAGGCATGTCCTCTGGGCACACGAGGTGATGGCTTTTAAGGCCCAGAACTTTTAACTCAAATTATGGTCCCTGTATTTTAGTCTGCCAGGGATATTCTTTTAGCCACACCTGGTCCTTTATAGCTGAAGAAAAGGCATTTAAGAGTTTCTCACAGATTTCTCACCAGTTCATCTTTTAACCAAATATCTTTTTACTTTAGTGAAATCATCAAAATAATCTTTAATGTTGGTTGAAGCCATTATGTAAAAATATAATATGTGGCATACTGAAAGAATTGAGCAATGATAAGTAAAGTCTTGCTTTAAATTTAAGACTAGGAGAAAAGGGAGTTTGAAGCCCAATTCTTATGGCCCAACCTTCACCTTTACATTTCAAAAGTTGAAGTACATTTTGTAATACTCTCAATACCTTCTACAACTTTATCTCAGACATCATTATTCTTTTCTATACATTTTCTCTATGTTTGAGCAGCTTTTCTCTCCTGCTGGCTTCATTGCTGCTTATGTTTGTGTGTAATTGTAACTCCTGCCTGCCAGCACCTCTTTGAGTCTTCAAAATCTTTTCAGCACTTCCGCTGCTGTTGAAGGCTATTGTTAAGCCAACCAGTGCTACAAAGCAAAGCTTCTGGGGACCTGCCGCTGAAAGGCATTATACACTGCATGCTTTTGTGTATAAGGTGATTTGCTCTCTCAAAGGACTTTTCTAGTAGAAATAATGTTTTGAAACCAGCGAAAGGGCATTTAAATAGTTCACAGAGTTCTGGTTATAGGAAGAGTAGTACCAACTTATCTTTGGAAAAAAACCTCCTTGACTTTGGGAAAATCACGAAAATGGGTATTTTATTTACAAAAGTGTTAAAGAAGTAATGTTGCCTTGTTTTTAGAAAGACTTATAAAGTCAAAAGTACTCTGAAAGCAGATGGTTGAAACTTAAAATATGGAAGTCTTCCCTAGTCATTTAAATATTATGTACATTTAGCAGAACTGTGGCCTTGACGTTTTAAGAATATTTCTCTAAATGATATAAATACCTAACGCTCTGAATTACTAACACTGTCTTAACTCTTCTTCCCTCCCTCTCATCCTTCCTTCCTCCTTTCCTTCCTTCCTTCCTTCTTTCTTTACTTCTTTCTTTCCTTCCTTCTTTCCTTCCTATTTTTACAATATGTCTGGTGTGTTCAATTATTTTCTCAAAGACATTTTATGAACAGCACATGTCTGTGTAGATAGACCTGATGCTGCATGTCTCACAGTTCCCAAAACTAGTTGGGAAAAAGAAGCTGGACCATACTGCTGGGATATTATTCATGATGCTCCTTTTGAATGACTCTCTCAGAATTTAAAAATTGTCCTGTCATATAATATGATTTTCTTCTCTCAGCCAATTTTCTGCTTCTAAGGAAAGCAATGTCTATTCCCACTACCAGTCTTTCTGTGGTGGGGAAATTAAGTGGACCTTGGAATTGAGAAGCAATAACTTTCATCTAGCACCAGGTCCAAAGTGGCCTGGGATCCATGGATCCCAGTTAAGATGGAAATTTCCCAGAATCCTTATTGGAGAGAATTGAGCAGACTTCCAGAATTGGAAACTCAAGATCATTTTTCTAGTTTCACATATACACATTTCCCAATATTGCAATTTCTTATCTTCAACTTTTTGTAAAGTCCCATATTAAAAGGGTCATTTTCCTTGAAAGAAAATCACATTTTTTTTTTCTGTATAAACCACTGTTCATTTTCTTATTTGAACACTTCAGTCAGTTACAAGTTTTGATTTTTGGGCTTTGACAGTAATAAATATAGTGTGTGTGTGCATGTGTGTATATGTGTGCCTGTGTATACATATACATAAAAATATACCCACTTAATATGTTCTGATTACATAGGATTTCCATTTGTATGTTAAATTTTGGTATGTAAATCTAAATCCTTCATCTTACTATCTTTTCTTTTCTTGTATCTTGAGATATATATACTGGAACATATTAGAATACTAAAAAAGAATACTAATAGATGGTAATATAGACAACATGGATTAATACAATCAAACTTTTATTGTAAATTCAAGATCTAAAGAACCATTCTAACATCTACCTTTTAGTATTGCCTCTTACATAAACATTTATTTATTCATTGATACATAAAAATTGTACATGTGTATTGGGTACATATGAGATTTTGATATGTGCATACAATATGTAGTTATCAAATCAGGGTATCTAAGATATACATCATCTCAAACAGGTATCATTTGTTTGCATTGGGAACATTTAAATATTTCCTTTCAGCTATTTTTAAATGTATAATAAATTCCTATTGGTTGTACTCACACTATTGTGCCATCAAACACTAGAACTTATTTCTTCTATCTAACTGTATGTTTATACTCATTAACCAACTTCTCCTTACTGTCCTCTATCCCCTTCCCAGGCCCTGGCAACTATACTTCAGCTCTTTGCCTTCATGAGATAATCTCTTTTAGCACCCACATATGATTGAGAATATGTAATATTTGTCTTTCTGGGCTTGGATTATTTCACTTAACTCAATGACCACCAATTCCATCCATGTTGCTATAAATGACAGCATTTTATCCATTTTTATGGCTGAACAGTATTTCATTGCATATGTATACCATATTCTCTTTATCCTTTCATCCTTGGGGGCAGTTAGATGGTTTCCATATCTTTGCTAATGTGAGTAGTGTGCAGTAAACATGGAGGTACAGGTATCCTTTAATATACTAATTCATTTTCCTTTGGATAAATACCCAGTGGTGGAATTGCTGAATCAGAGAGTAGTTCTATTTTTTAAGGATCCTTCTGTTTTCCATAGTAGTTGAAGAATTTGAGTAGAATTGGTGTTAGTTCTTCTTTAAATGTTTAGTAGAACTCAGCAGCAAAGCCATTAGTTCCTGGACTTTTCTTGGGTGAGAAACTTTTTATTACAGCTTCAATTTTTCATTACTCATTATTGGTTTGCTGAGGCTTTTAAAAATATTTTTATAGTTCAATCTGGGTAAATTTTATGTGTCCAGAAATTTATCTATTCTTCTAGATTTTCTAATTTGTTGGCATATACTTGTTCATAATAGTTTCTAATAATTCACTGTATTTCTGGCATATCAATTGTAATTTCTTCTCTTTTGTTTCTGATTTTAATTATTTGGGGTTTCTGTCTTTGTTTATTAGTTGGACTTGCTAGTAGTTTTTCAATTTTATTTCTTTTCAAAAATCCAACTTTTCTCTTTGTTGTTATTTTGTTGTATTTTATTTTTAGTCTCTATTTCTCCTTTTATCTTTTTTCTTCCTTCTTTCTTTCTTTCTTTCTTTCTTTCTTCTTTTTTAGACATGGAGACAAGGTCTTGCTTTGTTTCTCAGGCTGGAGTGCAGTGGCATGATCACAGTTCACTGTGGCCTTGACTTCTGAGCTCAAGCAATCCTCCCACTTCAGCCTCCTGAGTAGATAGAACTGCAGACACCTGCCACCACACTCACATAACTGTTGTATTTTTTTTAGAGATGAAGTTTCAACACATTGTCCAGGTTGATCTCAAACTCCTAAGCTCAATTGATCTGCCCACCTTGGCCTCCCAATGTGCTGAGATTACAGGTGTGAGTCACCATGCCCAGCCAATCTTTATTTTTTTTTTCCTTCTATTAATTTGGATTTGGGTTTGTTCTTGGTTTTCTGATTCTTTGAAGTGCATCATTAAATTGCTTATTTGAAATATTTCTACTTTTCAATGTAGGCATTTATGGATACAAACTTCATTCTTAGCACTGTTTTTGCTGTGTCCATTGGTTTCAGTATTTTATGTTTCCCTTTTATTTCAATTTTTTTTAATTTCTCTCTTAATTTCTTTATTGACCCCGTGGTCATTCAGGAGCATGCTGTTCAATTTCTAGGTGCTTGTATTGTTTCTAAAATTCTTCTGGTTATTGATTTCCAGTTTTGTTCTATTGTGGTCTGAGAAGATCCTAGATATAATTTGGACTTTTAAAAATTTGTTAAGACCTCACATAAGGTCTATCCTAGAGAATGTTCCATATGCTGATGAGAAGAATGTGTACTCTGCAGATGTTGGTCAAACTCTGCCATTTAACAAGTCTGTTACATTTCCTAAACTAGTTTTCTCATAAGTGAAATGACCGATTTCTCAGGTTTATCATGGGGGAAAGATGAACTAATGGTTATAAAAACGTTTAGTAATCTGAAGTCTGAAATTGTTACTGTCAGGTGCAGTAGGCATGATGACAATCTAGCCTGTAAATTAATTAGTGCAGTTCAAACTGAAGAGATGATTAACTTAACTCTTAGGTTACTATCAGGGTTTAACCACTGGGGAATGGGGAAATAAAATCCACTAAGACATAGACATTAAGTAAATACGAATCAGTTTTGGTGTTCCCTTACCTCCTCCTTCCCTCCCTCTTTTCCTTACTTCCTTCTTGTTCTCAGTATTCAAATTCTGTATATAAATGCAGTTTCTGGGGACCAACAAATCCAACCATTGGTGGTTTTAAATGGCAACTATTTATTATGTCTCATGGGTTGATGGGGTACCTGAGCAATTCTGCTGATCTAGCTGATAACTTGTAGGTGGACTGAAAGCTGGTTGGTCTGGCATGGATTCAGAAAGAGTGCCTTGACATCACTCTAGGTGGTTTCTTTCTTCTAGCAGTTTAACCTGTACTTATTCTTAAGGCAGGCATAGAAATTCAAAAGAGAGTAAAAGTACACAAAATCTGTTGATGTCTGGACTTGAAACTGACACACTGTCACTCTGCTTACACCCTGTTGAACAAAAGCAAGCCATGAGACCAGCTCAGATTAATGGTGGAGATCTTATTTTGAAAGGGGGGTTTGCAAAGTCATGTTGCAAAGGGTGGGTATCAAGGAGCAGTGGAGAACTGAGGGCATTTTTGAAATCAATCCCTCAAGCTTCTCTAGTTAGTGTCTACACGTTTGTCAATTCTTTTCAATGACTATAATCCCTTATCTAGTTTAAATAGTAAGTCAGTCTTTGGCTGAGGTGTCCTTTGGTTTCAGACATATTCTTCCATTATGTTTCATAATTAGACTGGTATGAGTCCATCAGTATTTTTGTTGTTGTTGTATATACTCTAAGGGATATATAATTATTCATTCCAGATCTATATCCACCCCTCTGCACCTCAGGGTATCTCCGTAGATAGGCTTGTCCTGGCTGCTCTGAGTGCCGAGACCTGCTATATGTAGTGCTTTTCAGTGGTCAGAGTTCTGTGAAATGGATTCAATAGAAACTTATGCATTGCTGATGGACACCAGGAACCAGTACATGGCCACTTTCTTTTATAGACCTTAAAGCTAGACTTCGGAGATTAGGCTTATTGAGGTGCAGCAAGCTGCAGAGATGTGGCCTTTACCATATCTGTTGATCTAGTAGTCCCTAGTTTCCTTCTGCTTCATAAATCCCACTAGGTCTGTACAACTTTCTGCCAAGCCAAGGTGGGTTTTGAGTCAGAAAGGAGTATTAGGATTTCCTTCCTTTCAATATTGTGTTCAACTGGGGGCTATAATAGTCGGAGTTCTTTAGGAAAACAGAACAAATAAGATAGATAATATAGATATAGAAAGATACATGAGATGAAATTTATTAGGGAAATTGGCACACGTGATTATGGAGGCTAAGAAGTCCCAGGACAGGTTGTCTGCAAGATGGAGGCCGTGGGATGCTGTTAGCATATCTCAGTCCAAGCATATCTCAGAACCAAGAAAGCTGTTGGTGTAATTCTCAGACTAAGCCTTAAGCCCCAAGAACCCAGGGGACTGCTGTTATAAGTTTTGTAGTTCAAAGGCCAGAGAGCCTAGAGATCTGATGTCTAAGAGCATGAGAAGAAAAACATCAACACTCCAGGAGAGAGAGAAAATAATCTTTTGTCTACCCATTTTTTGTTCTGTCTGGGCCACCAGTTGATTGAATGGTGCCAGCTCACATTGAGGGCAGATCTTCTACTCAGTTCACTGACTCACATGCCAATCTCCTCCGAAAATACACACCCAGACACACACAGAAAGAATGCCTTACAAGTTCACTCTCTGTGCTCTGTCTCTCTCTGTCTCTGTCTCTGTCTCTGTCTCTCTCTCTCTCTCTCTCTCTCTCTATATATATATATATATATATATATATGGCTTTGTTTTTGTTTTTGTTTTTTTGGCAGACTCTCACACTGTAACCCATATTGGAGTAAAGAGGTGTGAGGTATGACCATGGCTCACTGAAGCCTTAACATCTTGGGCTAAAGTAATCCTCCCACTTCAGGCCCCAGCAGCTGAGACTACAGGCATGTGACACCCTGACTGGCCAATTTTAATATATTTTGCAGAGATGGGTTTTTGCCATATTGTCTAGAGTGGTCTCAAACTCCTGGGCTCAAGTGATCCACCTCCCAAAATGTTGGGATTACAGGCATGGGCCACTATGTCCGGCTTCTCTGGGTACTTCTTAATTCAGTCAAGCTGGCACTTAAAATTAACCATCACAGGGACATTGCAAAATAAAACTATGTGAACTAAGTATTACAAATTTTTAAATAGGTGGTTCTTTTTATTTACAATGCTCAGCCATTTTCCACTAAGATGAATCCATGGAACTGTGGTGGGCAGATTGGGGGGAGTATCAGAACCTATGTTTGCACCTGGACCCAAAGGCCTGAGTGTTGATGTAAAGACAGGGATTCCATCACACATCGTACCTTCCTCTATGGAGACATTTAACATTTTTTTGTGATTTTGGTAACATTTGTAAGTTCAAAAAAAATTGGTCATGGCTTCCTTCCTTATTACCCCAAATATGTAACTACCATTATTGGTTTCTTGTATATTTCTCCAAAGATTTTAAAAATAAAATATCTAAAAGTTATGAATACATAGTGTTATTTTCCCCTTTTTAAATGAAAGGTATATTATGCATAATTCTATGCTGATTATTTTTGTTTTTCAATTTTTACATACTGAAGATCTTTTATACTAATCTATAGGTACTTTTTCATTCTTCTACAGTTATAAATTATTACATTATATAATTTATTAAAATTTATTTACCCAACTGACCCATTGATAGACATCTAGGTTTTCAATTCATTGATATAATAAGCAATGCCTCAATTCTTACTTGACCATAAATTATTTCACAGTTGTGCAATTATGTCTATAAGAAGATTGATTAATTGAATTGTGGTGACTGGATTAAACATTTAATACATTTTTAAATTTTATATAACTGCCAAATGTATGCCCACAGAAATTGTATAAACTCACATTAATATCATCAAAAAATAAAAGTTTCTGTTTTACCAAACCTTATCAACAAGGTGGATTATCATCCCATTTTACTTTTTACAATGCGACAGGTAGAAAGCACTATGTCAGTGTAATTTTAATTTGCATTTCTTCTCTTAGAAACAAAGTTAAGCACCATTCATATGTTTAAGGGGCTTTTTAATTTTAGTTTATTTTCATTAGCTACTTATATTCTTTGAAGTATAGGTATTTTTCTAATTGATTTCTATATGACTTTCTAATTGATTTACATATGAGCCTTTGTGATATAGCCTTTATTTTATTTCTTGATTTTTTTTTATTTCAGTTTTCACAATACAGGAGTTTATTTCTAGGTTTTGAATATAAATCAAAGGTGTTCACTGATCCAAGTTTTAAAAATATTTTTCAATGCTGTATTTTTAAATTTTGAATATTTGAGCCATTTGAGGTATATTCTGGTCTATAGTGTGAGGTATAGACCAGAATTAATTTCTCTAGATGTTTACCCAATTGTTCCAACACCATTTATTGTATCTTTAATTTCTGAATTGAGGAAGTTTCCTTTTGTTCTTGGTTTTCTAACATTTTTTTAAAAAATCATGAATGGGTGCTGGATTTTGTCAATTTATTTTTCTGTGGCAACTGATGTAATCATGTGATTTTTCTTTTTAGCTTGTGAATGTGATAATTACATTGATTAAAATTTTGATATAAGGGTAATACTGGTCTCATTAAGTGAATTAGAAAGTATTCCCTCTGCTTCTTTCTTTTTATATATATATATATATATATATATATACACACTTTAAGTTCTGGGGTACATGTGCAGATCATACAGGATTGTTACATAGGTATACACATGCCATGGTTGTTTGCTGCATCCATTCCCCTGTCACCTACATTAGGTATTTCTCCTAATGATATTGCTCTCCAATCCCCCCACCACCTGCTATCCCTCCCCTAGCCACCCACCCCACAACAGGCTTTGGTGTGTGATGTTCCTCTCCCTGTGACCATGTGTTATCATTGTTCAATACCCACTTATGAGTGAGAACACGCAGCGTTTGGTTTTCTGTTCTTGTGTTAACATGAACATGCAGTGTTTGGTTTTCTGTTCTTGCTGAGAATGATGATTTCCAGCTTCATCCATTGTAGGGATCCATGAGCCCCAGACATTGGGTGCCAGAACGTAGAGAATCCATGAGCCCCACATTGGGAACCAGAATGTAGGGAGCCAGCCTTACATCACCCATGGGTATCCCAAGTTCGGTGATGACAAAAGATGAGAAAAACACAGATAAGAGAGAAAGTGGGACCAGGGGGCCATCACTTTATTACTGGAGGCAGTGAAGGCCTGAGCTCTGATCATCCAAACTATTTATTGATTAAAATCACTTTGATCTACAGGGTAGGGGTGAAATGATGGTGGAGTGAATCAGTGAGCCAGAATTGAATCAGTGGCCAGAACTGATGTGTCATCCTAAGGATTGATAACAGTGGTGGTTTGGGAGTTTCACAAAATAAGAACTTGTGGTTATCTTTAGCTTATTGTCTATGTACAGCTGATGGAACATGGGCCTTACAAGGAGCCTACAAGTCTGGCTATATCATAGTGCTACGAAGGGGTTTTACGTCCTTGAGCACAATGTTTATGGTAACAGAGGCCAGGTCACCCTGCACCGGAACATGAGGCATGGAGAGGCTTTCCTCCTCAGAGGCCTCCTGTGGCCTTCTGCAGTTTGTTGTTCTTTGTTTATATGTTACTTGTAACCAACTTATGTAGGCACTCTGTAAGTCCTTTCTCCTTTGCTGCTTTTCCCAACAATCCGTGTCCCTTCAAAGGACATGAACTGATCCTTTTTTATGGCTGCATAGTATTCCATGGTTTGTATGTGCCACGTTTTCTTTATCCAGTCTATTATTGATGGACATTTGGGTTGGTTCCAAGTCTTTGCTATTGTATACAGTCCTGCAATGAACATACATGTGCTTGTGACTTTATAACAGAACAATTTATAACCCTCTGGGTATATACCCAGTAATGGGATTGCTGGGTCAAATGGTATTTCTATTTCTAGATCCTTGAGGAATCACTACACTGTCTTCCACAATGATTGAATTAATTTACACTCCCACCAACAGTGTGAAAGCATTCCTATTTCTCCACATCCTCTCCAGCATTTGTTGTCTCTAGATTTTTTAATGATCACCATTCTAACTGGTGTGAGATGGTATCTCAATGTGGTTTTGATTTGCATTTCTCTAATGACCAGTGATGATGAGCATTTTTTCATGTTTGTTGGCTGCATAAATGTCTTCTTTTGAAAAGTCTCTGTTCATATCCTTTGCCCACTTTTTGATGGGGTTGTTTGTTTTTTTCTTGTATATTTGTTTTAGTTCTTTGCAGATTCTAGGTATTAGCCCTTTGTCAGATGGGTAGCTTGCAAAATTCTTTTCCCATTCTGTTGGTTGCCAGTTCACTCTAATGATTGCTTCTTTTGCTGTGCAGAAGCTCTTGAGTTTAATTAGATCCCATTTGTCTATTTTGGCCTTTGTTGCCATTGCTTTTGGTGTTTTAGTCATGAAGTCCTTGCCTATGCCTATGTCCTGAATGGTTTTGCCTAGGTTTTCTTCTAGGGTTTTTATGGTGTTAGGTCTTATGTTTAAATCTTTAATCAATCTGCAGTTAATTTTTGTATAAGGTGTAAAGAAGGGGTCCAGTTTCTTCTGCAAATGGCTAGCCAGTTTTTTTCTGGATGACTTTATGGAGAATTGCTATTTCTTTCTTTTCTAAATGTTTGCTAGAATTCACCAGTGAAACCATCTGGGACTAGTGCCTTCTTTTGGAGTATTATAAATTATTGATTCTTTTATTTAGTAGAGTCAGGCTTATTCATGTTATCTATTTTGGCTTGCATGAGTTTTGGTAGTCTGTGTTTTTTAAAGGAATTGGTTAATTTCATTCAATTTATCAAATTTGTGGGAACAGAGTGGTTCCTATTATTTTTAAATTATCTTTTTAGTGTGTGCCGAATCACTAGTGATGACCCCTCCTTCATTTGTGATATGGATAATTTGTGTCTTCATTTCATTGTTCTTGGTAAACCTGGATATAAGTTTATCAATGTTAGTAATTTCTCAAATAACCAGTTTTGATTTTGCTGTTTTTTTCTCTCTTGTTTTACTTCAACTACATTGATGGCTGTTCTAATTTTTTTTCCTGTTTTATTTTAGGCTTTATTTTAGGCTAAATTGTTTTTCTCTGGTTTCCTAAGATGGAATCTCATCTTATTAGTTTAGATCTTTCTTCTTTTCTAATATATGCTTTTAATACTACATATTTCTTTCTAAAAATTGCACTCATTTAACTCCACAAACTTTGGTAAGTCATATAATATTTTGTCCTCTACAGCTTTTGATGTTATAATATATAATCCAAAATAGTTTTAAATTTTTTCTGACTTGTGCTATTTAAATGTATGTCATTAATTTCCAAATGCTAAAAGATTTTTCTGTTATTTATTTCTAGCTTAATTACACTGTAGTGTGAGAATATACTTTGCATAATTTAAATTATTTTAAATTTGTTCAGGTGTTTTTATAGTCCAGAATGTGATCTAACTTAGTCAATAGTTCATGAGAGCTTAAGAAGGATGTTTATTTTATGGTTATTGAATAAATTATTCTGTGAATGTTAATGAGATTAAGTTGACTAATAGCGATGTTCATATCAACTACATCCTTACCGATTTTCTGCCTGCATGATTTATGAATTACTGAAAGAAAGATATTGAACACTTCAGTTATAGTAGTGGATTTGCCCATTTCACCATGCAGTTCTATCAGATTTTGCTGCACCTATTTTAATATTCTTTTGTTAGGCACATTGGAATTATGTCTCTTTAGAGAATTGTTCTTCTTATCATTTTGCAATGCCCCTCTTTATCCTTAATAATCCTCCTTGTTCCTAAGTCTGCTTTATGTGAGTAACTCCAGTTGTCTTTTGATTAGTAGTAGCATGATATATCTTTCTCCATTTCTTTACTTTTAATCTGAGTCTTTATATTTAATGTGGGTTTCCTGTAAAAAACTTATATTTGGATCTAACAATCCCTGTCTTTTAATTGGTATATTTAGAACTTTGACATTTTCAATTGGTATATTTAGACTATTCACATTTCCTTAAGTTGCCTAACCAATATTTCCCTAAGCTTTTTAATTTGTTCTTCATGCACTTCTTAGAAGCAATTGTTTCATTATTTTTTCAATTTGTATGAAAAGGATAGGTCGTATTTTTTTTCTATTTTAAGCAATGCATTTTTTGCTAAGTGGGTTTGAAAAATCTGTTTATACATTTTGTTTTTTTCTAAAGATTTTAAAAGTATTTCTATGGATAAAGTACAAATTTTCTTTTTCTACTTACTTGTGAATAAATTAGATTTTTCTGGGACAGCTATTTACAGGACATTGCTATGCATCAGTGAAGGAAAAGTTCTTATTCTTTGTCCAGGTTACCTAAAACAGAGGCTCCTGTCTTTACTGTTTCCAGAGAAGTGGTGTTTAATTCACCTCCTCTATTCTCTGATTCTAACATTGTCAACTCCAAGTAACTAAATAGCCCTGTCAAATGGACACAACCTGTGGACCCTCATGATAAATGCTTGAGCTTAAGGAAATGTATGTGCCACTTGTGGTATTTTTGGATGTTTTCTGATACTGATTTCTCCACACACTCTTTGCACCTAAGCCTGTAATTCTCCTACATGCCATTTCAACTATATCCCATCCTTGCCCACCACAGCTCTCACTATGGTTATTATAAATTCAAGATATTGCTTTTGCACTTTAGAGTAAACCTTTCACAACCAAGGTGCCTATTCTGGGGTCATCCACTATCTGTTGCCCCTGAATACCCTTGACATTCCCCATTGCTCTTCCCACATGGCTCAGCCAACTTCAGTTGATCTCGACTTTTGAAAATTAAGTCGGGAAAATTTAGTTTGTGTGATTATTTATGGAGTTTTTGTTGTTTTGTTTTCCAGGAGTAGCAAAGAACTCATTCTAGTGTCTTCTGTAGAATTTTTATCTCAGAAGATATAGCTATTCTTCTTTATAATATGGACTTCAGCTGTACTGATTAAAGAGAAATGCTGAACTATTTTGAATTGAAGTAGTCTGGGTTTGGAGTGAAAGAGAGTGGGGTCTTAATTCTATTTCCTCTTCAGTAGGTGTCTTTTCCACGCCTATGGAAATTCACGTATTATAGGTTATAAATGTGAGGGAAAAGCACTGCCAAACTTTGATCAAAATGCAAATGTGTGTGTCTATTCAGTTTGTACAAAACATCAAATTCAAATTACTAAAAAAACACCAAAAAACTTCATGAGAAAGATTACTAAGCGCACTTCAATAATTCAGAATGAAGTAGCACATGAATCTGAATAGAGAATCACCTTACAGAGAAATGCAATACACTCTTTAAGCTCAAAATAATTATGTTTATTATTTTGCTTATTAGGGTTTAAAACTGTTAATATTTAAATATTCTTGACATTAATTTAACTGCCATTTTATCACATATTTACATACAAATTAGGGGAAAATATTCTTTGTAACATTTCTTTTCTTGTCTTCACTCATTTTCAAAATACCTCCTTGTCTCTTCAGTTCTCTTTCAGCTTTTTAAATACAGTCTCCAATAATCGCAGCCCTAGAGCAGAATTATTTTGGATTTAGATTAATAAACTCTTGAAAGGATTTATTTTTGTCTGTTTTTCTAAACTTATTTGAAAACTTACTTCCCAGAAGACACATATTTTACCATTTTTAGTTTCATAGCTGCTGAGTCCTTTTTGGAGAGAGAAGGGTGATTTATGCAAATATCATATGGAAAAAGTAATAATTTTATTGATTAATGTAGTTTAAGTAAAAACTTTCTTGAATCAAATAATTCATTGTAAGAAACATAGATTAACAATCTATTTGAAAATGTGAAAACTCTACGAGTCTCAAAAAGAATTATAATTTTTGTGTGGGATTTTGCCATTTCACTTTAGTTCAACAAATAGGCATTGAATTCACACTCTGAACAACATTACATAATAATTTTTAAAATCTACTATTATGACATTAAAAATTGAATGTAATTTTATAAATACATAGATTAGATAGTCATATAGATTGTTAGATAAATGGATAGATAGAAAGATGGATACATAGATGATAGATAGATAGACAGATACGTGGATAGATAGATACATAGGCTTCCTATGCTTACGTAGATTAGAAGCAGCAAAGATTGATTGATACCATGTTGTAGATCATGAAGTTATGGAATAAAAGTGTTAGAAGGCACCATAGATGTTACATAGTCTAATATCTCACTAAAGCTCAGTACCAATAATTGATTTCCGCAGTTATCTTTTAAGACTTTGCTAATTATCTAAAAGTTATTTTTATATAATATTGAATTTTGTTTCTTAAACACTTTTGTCTTTTAACCATATTTGTACCCTCTAGAGCCATACAAAGTGTAATTTATATTTCCAATTATAATACATAAAATACATGAAGACAGTCTGTGTTTCTTAAAATTTTTCCAATTTATTTGTATATATGTATGTATACACACACACACACACATATATATGAAGAGGAGTTTATTAAGGAGTATTGATTCACAGTCACAGGGTGAAGTCCCACAATAGGCTGTCTACAAGCTGAGGACTAAGGAAGCCAGTCTGAGTCCTGGAAGTTTAAAAGTAGGGAAGCCGACAGTGCAGACTTCACTCTGTGGCTGAAGGCCCAAGAGCCCCTGGCAGATCACTGATGGAAATCCCAGAGTCCAAAAGCTGAAGAACTTGGAGTTTGATGTTCGTGGGTGGAAAGCATCCAGCATGGGAGAAAGATGAAGGCCGAGGACTCAGCTAGCCAAGTCCTTCCAACTTCTGCCTGCTTTATTCTAGTCATGCTGGTAGCTGATTAGATTGTACCCACCCTCACTGAGGGTGGGTCCGCCTCTCCCAGTCCACTGACTCAAATGTAATTCTCCTTTGGCAACATCCTCACAGACACACCCAGGAACAATACTTTGTATCCTTCAATCCAATCAAGTTGACAGTTGATGTTAACCATCACAGAGGCTTTTGATTTTCTTCTGCAAAATACATCAATTAACCCAGCCAGAGGAGCAGAACTTAGGTTAATTGTTTAAAGTCCTTCCAGTTGATTAAATCAAACATTCTATTGACTGGATTCAATTTAATGTACTCTTGTATAACCAAAGAGTGCCTACCTGTTAGCACTTAAACAATATAGAAAAAATATATATTTAATGAGATACTTTATATAGACTTGTTGCCCATGTGAACCATCAAGGTCATAGATAAACTTTATTTTAACATCTGGTAAAATGAAAGGATGGCAGCTGTTATAATTAATACAACTGAAAAGCTACTGATGGTTAAGTTCAGGAGTTCAAGACCAGCCTGGCCAACATGGTGAAACCCCATCTCTACTGAAAATACAAAAATTAGTTGGGCATAGGTGCACATGCCTGTAATCTCAGCTACTCAGGAGGCTGAGACAGGAGAATCACTTGAACCTGGGAGGAGGAGGTTGCAGTGAGCCAAGATTGCACCACTGCACTCCAGACTGGGTGACAGAGTGAGACTCCATCTCAAAAAAAAAAAAAAAAGAAAAAAAAAAACTCCTGATGGCTTTTTACTGAAGGTATTGCTTAATTAGGAAATGGAAGATATGCCTATTACTTTTTCCTGAATTTTAATGAATCCACACAAAAGTCTTCTATAAAGATTTAAGTGCAAAATGCTGAACCTGTTTTTCTCCAATTTTTATGCCATTAGATTTATCAGTTGACAGTAGAGAAGGAATTAACTAGTGCTTTTATATGTTTGAAATTTCTGGAAGTAATTACAGAAAAATGTGTTCCTAAAACTAGTCTTTTCTAATTTTTGATATTCCAAGCTCTCCAAGAAGCTTCTGATGCTTTCAACTATATTTGTATTTCAAAATGTATTCATTACACAACTTCAGCCCTGTCTCTCTTTCTCCTATTTTTCTTCTTATCTCAATTTTTGTTTTTGTCAGCTAAATATATTAGAATAAAAAACAGCTACTACTAAGTAATGCTATCATTATCATTTATTAGAAGAAGCTACATTTGAGCAGTAAAGTAATAAAAAGGGCATAATCTGATTGAAAGATAGTTATCAAAGTCATAGCATATTTTTAAAAATACAGATTTTGAAAAGAGTATATAAAATGTTTAATGTAGGTAAATACAAAATATTACATCCACAATATTTATGATAATAACCAACATTTACTGAGTGCTTATCATCTGCCAAGCACTGTGTACGTTTCTTAATTCTCAATCTGCTATGACAGAGTGCTGATATTAACTCTTCTTTATAAGAGAAACATTTAAACAACTGATCAGTAGTGTAATAGGGTTTACAAAAATACTACTTTTTTTTAACTTCAGAGCTTAAACTGCTGACAAATGTATAATATTTACAGATTTACTATTCTTTTATTGGTCCAATATTGTCAAATTGGGGACCTTTCAAAGAAAAACATAGGGCTTAAATCCAAGAACTACTTTCTTATTTTGGTCTTGACTTTTCAAAAATCTGATTTCACATGAGGAGTTGATGAAACTCAACTCAATGTTTTATTTTTTTATTTTTATTTTTTATTTTTTTTTCTGTTCCAAACTTCTCAGTGAATTAAAAGAAGCTTATTCCAAATACTTCCATACTTCACTTCCATTTCCTTATAGGATTTCAAAACAGAAAATTGGAAGAGAAAGGCAAGATGTCAGCTTTTGAAATCTTGATGAAGAGAAATGGAGAGTGATTCCTACTTTTCAGCTTCATTTTCACCTTGGGAAGATCTTTACACCTATAGCCTTGGTAGCTCAAATTAAAAAAATTAGGACTTTCTCATAAGAAGCCATGGTTAATTGAAAACCACATCTGAAAAACACAAGATTGGATAATTCTAAAAATATCATTTAAATCCATGCTTCCATGCTTATGTAACTAGTTCAGACATCTGGTTTTGCTAAGAGAAAAAAACATAAATTTAAACACTTCATTAAGTACGGTGTTCTACTCTTGATGATAACTCTGATGTTGATTAATACAAAGAGTAAAATTGGTGAGTCTTGGTCTCTAGAATTTGTCTAGTTTCTCTAAGATTTGTAATGTATTAATATGAAGTTATCTCACTATTCTTTTATCTTTAAAATCTTGGTTATATCTATATTTGCATCTTTTTGTAAACTTCTAATATTGATGATTTGTGTTGTTTTTTCCCATTTTCTTCATTTCTTCAATTATCTAGCTTTACTCCAACCTGTACTTTCCTTGTCCTATTGTGAGAATTCATTTCATTCTAAATTTTTTTTTTTTTTGGTCAAACTAATTTTCTTCAAGAATGGACTTAATGTTTATCTTGCCTGTTGGGTTTTTGTTAAGCAAATGAAAACTAAATGCTTTCTTTGTCAACACTAGAAATGCTGGCTATAAAGCAAGATGGTATAAAATTTAAGTGCAGTAAAAGAAAGAGTAAGAACATCAGTTTATACATGTTTAATTTGTTTCTCAAAGCAAAATTTTTTAAATTTCCTTTTGGATGTATCTGTGGAGATATTTGGTGTTGATCAAGCCAACTCTACTGTGCTGATATTATTTTGTGGTCTTTATTCTGAATGAATTGAAAGCCTGAGAGCCTAGATGGTGAGTGAGATGAATAGAAGGGATTAGAGATTTTCTCAAGTAAAGACCTAATTATCCCTTCCCCTATAAACACAGAATTTATTATGTGATTCAATAATCACTTGTTCAAGTGCTTTTAAAATTATGATTATTAAATATTTCTTATTCTTCCAATTATGATGTTTATATTTAACATTTTTAATATAGATATAATACAACACTACTTTTCTGTGATCCATATAATGGAATGATGCCTGCGAAGCATACAAAATTGAATCTTTATGGCTCTTTTTTTCCTATCATAAATTGAAGAGTGCAAAGCTACTCGCTGTACATTGTCTAATTTTTTCTCTCCTGCATATATTATGTCAAAATCTATCCTATTTTTCCAGTGACAGCTAATGTTAGTTGTATTTTCTCTTAGGTTTCCCTCGTTCTGAAAGCAGTGAACAACCAGAAGGACTATTTACTTCCTTCAGAAAAGTGGTTGGGAATCTTTCAGTTACTCTATTCTCATCTATATAAAATTTATTTCTATCATTTCAGGAAATTCATACTGCTCAACAGTCAGAAATAAGGAATAAATAGTTTTGAGGTAAAAAGAAATGTCTTCATGTTCTGCATTCTTTAAAAATTTCTTCTCATTGTAAAATAGGAAAAGTACATAAAAATCTTAAATGCTCCCAATGGTCAAATTATTTTTTAACAGCATACTATGTATTGTGGTGGTTGAACTTATAAGAGTATGGCATTTTTTTTTTCTGATCTAGTTTTCAGTGCACTCTACCCAGTAACTATTATATTTAATTTTAAAGGTATTTCAGAGTCTATCTGGCTCAAGTTTTATTTTATTTAAATGCTTTTCTAAGCTTGCTAACATTACTAAGTGTAGTGATGTTGCTATAGAGTAAGTATTATATGTGTAGTCAGTATTGATACGCTATTTATTTTAATTATTTCTTGACTAACTGCAAGGTGGAGAATAATAATGAAATATCATTATCTCTTCTACACAAACGAATGCTACTTGAGCCAAACATGACAAATTTTCTAACCCAAATAAGTTATCCTCTTTCAGAGCCCTGAGTCCAGGTAGTTTTTACCTCAATTTTATGGGTGAATTTGCAGTTTAATTAATTCTCTAGTATCTTTTAAAAGAGGCCTTTGGCCAGGTAACGACAAGGACAAATTTCCCTTCCACTGTGTTCCGTGGACACCAGGATACAGATGACTATATCAGCAAATGCAGCTTGGCAATAGAGTTTCTTGAATCAGTCCCAACAGTGACTCATCCTTCTTGACGCCCTCTTCAATGGCAATCCGTTGTGCAAGAAGCAGCAGCTCTTGCTTTTTTTCTGAATACTGGTACATGTGGTCAGAATGTTAGAGAGGGAAGGATGATCTAGAAGCAATAAAACAAAATTCTAGTCTCACTCTTACTGCAATTCCAAAAAAGCAATATTTTAGCAATAGTAAAGCCTATGAAATCTCTACATATTATAATTTTTCCTTCACTTTTAGAGCCATATTTTACCTTGCTATGTGACCAAGAATTTTTTTAACCATAAGTCTACTCTTAGATTTATATTTCATTTTCACTTTATTTATATAACTCATACTTTCAGAGGCAAGGCTCCTTCAGTGTAATTGGTATGCTTGTCTAAGAAGTGCTTAATGTTAATGGAGTAAGTTTTCCCTTCCTTTTCAAACATACCTAGTAATAACAACACTCAAAACTAATTTTCAAATACAGCCTTAAAATGTATCTTGGCCGGGTGTGGGGACTCATGCCTGTAATCCCAGAACTTTGGGAGGCCGAGGTGGGTGGATCACCTGAGGTCAGGAGTTCGAGACCAGCCTGGCCAACATGGAGAAACTTTGTCTCTTCTAAAAATAGTAGAAATCTCGTCTCTACTAAAAATAGTAGAAATTTTGTCTCTACTAAAAATACAAAATTAAACCCAGGAGGCAGCAGAGGTTATGGTGAGTCCAGATTGCTCCATTACACTCCAGCCTGGGCAGGAAGAGCAAAACTCTATTTCAAAAAAAAAGAAAAAAAAAAAAGAAAATAATGTATCTTAAGCAATAAAAATATTTGTTCATGCAGCCAACAAAGATTACTTTCTCCACTAATCTAGTTGAATTTGTATTTATTTAGTATGAAAACAGATCTATCATGTTACCAAAGACTGAGTTAGGCTCTCTCACATAGTTTCTTTTATTTCAGCTTACTTCCTCTATTTTTCAGAAAAAAATGTGCGAGGTTCTGTGTACTTAAAGGACACAAGTTAATGTTGCTAGAAAATATGGAGCAAAAGTGTGAGCCCCAAATTGCTGACTCCATATTTAATGCTATTTTTATTAAGCCCCATTAGTCATAAAAAAATACTAATGATATCTATTAAGTACTCACTCTGAAATTGTATATGTGCATGACTCTATAGGCTTTATTTCATTTAATTCTAACAACACTATGATGTGAATATTAGAATTATTAGAATTGTTCCCACTCTACAGGTGATAAGATGAAAATAAAAGATAAAATAATAAAAATGGTATCACTCCCTGAGCTAGAATGTATAAAAGCAGCGAGCTCCAGAGTGCACACAGCTAACCACTTAGCTGTACTGCTCCCAAACACTTCACTTGAAAAAGAAGGTACCATGATACCAAAGTTCTACCATGTAGAACTTTGTCATAAGTATTTTGCACCTAATTGTACATTACATTCCTCAAATAATTCACAGAATCACTCATCAAAGATAAGCTTATCTTTCAGGAGTTTCACGTGTACATGTAAATTCAAATCTTTGAGTCCACACAATTTTTTTTAAAGTAAGAATGCTAGTGTCTTAGTCCATCCAGAAATGCTATAAAAAGCACCATGGACTAGGTGCCTTATAAACAACAGACACTCATTTCCCAGAGTTCTGAAGGCTGGGAAGTTCAAAGTCAAAGTGTTGGTGGAGGTGATACTTGGTGAGGACCCTATACAAGGCTGCAGACTGACAACTTCTCTTTGCACTCTCACATGGTAGAAAGATGGTGAGAGACTTCTCTGGGGTTCCTTTTATAAAAGCATGAATCTCATTCATGAGAGCCCTGCCCCCATGACTTTATCATCTTTCAAAGGCCCCCACTTCCTAATACAATAACATTGGTGAATAAATTTTAATATATGAATTTCAGAGAGTGGGAGAGAGAAAAATTCAGATCATAGCAGATAGTAAAGACTATGGGAAGAAGACAGAAAACAGAGATAAATGAAGAACCAGCTCTACCCCTCTTGTTCCTGAACCAAACTGAAGATTGGGCTGCTATTTCCCATGACCCAATAAAAACTGCAAATGAACTGGAGAGGAAGAGAGTTTTATTTCTGTAACTAGTTACAGGGAGAAGGCCTGGAGATTATTGCCAGAGCAACTCAAAGTTACAAAGTTTCCCAGAGCTTATATACCTTCTAAGCTGTATGTCTATGTGTAAGTGGATTCACCTAAAGACATATGTGATTAACTTCTTTTAATCTATAACTAAGGTCTGAGTCCTGAAGACCTTCCTCTGGAGCCTCAGTACGTTTACTTAATCTAAATGGGTCCAAATAATGGGTGATTACCTTTATGTTGTCTCTCGATAAATCACAGAGGTTTGGGGAGTTCCTTCAGGCCTCTAATAAACTTGTTTGTGGCGACCTGGGGGGTCTCTTCAGACCCATTATAAGACTTGTTTAATTCTAAATGGGTCCTGTTAAGAATTCCTTCATTATTTTGTCATGCTTTAAGGCCCAGGAAAAGCCTAGGCAAAACTCTTGGTGGACTCTTTGTTACATTCCAGCCTTTGTATAAGAGCATTGGCTTTTAATATTTAACTTAACGACTCAGTCCGTACTGAAACAGTTGTTATGGAAGCCTATGTTAGTGAAACCTGGCCTGCCATACTCTCTTCTCTTTCACAGTGAGTTAAACCAAGGTGATGACTTAGAAAGGTATGCGGGAAATCCCAACATGCTTGTGAACATGCTGTTAAAAATGTTTCCTTTTTGGGATTTGAACCTCAAAATCCTGATTAAACTTTTTAGCTTTTTCCTAAAGGCGAGTGTGCTACACAGCTTTGTAGAAGTTGTATTTGAACAAAGGCTAACATGGGCTAGGGAGACAACCAGGATGAAAGGAAGAATGAAGCTTTGCTCTCTTTCCTTTTTCTTAGTGGGGAACAGGCAATTTCTTAAGAAAAGACCTGTTTGAAAGATGAATGAGTAGTTTTGCAGCTGATATTGGCAAGAACATTTAGCTTCCCGTGACCACATAGTAATGTTCTTAAAACAGGTTTTGATATTCAGAGATGAAAGCACCTAACATAGGAAGAAGCATGAATATTCTTGGAAAGAGCTCATTTTAATGCTAAATATGTTATCAGGATTATTTTACAAATGATCAAGGCTGCAGTTCCCACTTGCCATATTTCAGTTCATTCCCTGCCAGTATTCTTTGAATTAATGGATACTATCCTATTCTATCAATTCTAAGACACTTGAGTTTTTCACATATTACCATCTCAAAAATAGAAATACATTTTGTAGTTAGCATCATGTGATTGTAAATTGGCAGTGTTTGTGGTTTTTTTCCTTCCTTTTTCAGGGAAACAAAATAATGAAGTCTCATAATCAGTGCTATCTTCAGATTAATGATATTCTCTATTCGGGAGGTAAAAGAAGACAGTGTTGATTCTTTTGTTATTTTTATAAACACAATAGCTTCCATTGTATGATTGGGAGGGTACCGAACAACTGCTTGTAACTGATTCTCTGATTATCACACATGACGCGTGACATTCCAAGTCTAGTAACGCATTCCTTCAAAGTTGTTTATTCCTGAAGCTTTAACTCTGAATACTATCTCACTGACCAATGCTGTGGACTATTTTAATCTCTAGGATCCAGAAATTCATGGTTATAATTCACAACTGCGTAAACCTAAAATTGTGTGTGTTAACACTTTTGCGTGTGTATGTGTATATAGTAGATACTTTTAATTCCCTGCCCATATCCTCTTGGCACTAATTTTCACACACACCTGATTGTTTACATGAAAAACTGCAACTGAGAGATTTTTAATGTTATGTTTGCGCATCTTACTTGCACATAAAGCAAGCCAGAATTGCTGGGGAGCTAATGATCCTAGAAGCAGCCTCTGAAAATGGTGGAAAGGGCGTTGGTAGATAAATATTTCCACTTCTCTGCTCTTGGTTGGAATACCTCTGAGGAACCGTGTGTACTGTCTGCAGGTTTTCCCAGCAGGATTGAGTTCTGATTGCCTACAATGATAACTGGTTTTATCATGAAATTTTATTGGCTTCTTCTCTTTACCTCTCTTATTTCCACACTCCTGTGCCAAATAAACTATTTTCTCTTGAATCCTAATAGTTTATACACATATTGTCTCTCTCCATGTACATTTTTTAGAGAAAATGCACAGTTCAATCAACTATGTTTGATTAAGAACAACTGTCATTATTAATTTATCAGCTCTTTTAAAAATAGGATCCGATTCTGAAAAAAGAACTGTGAAAGGGTTAGCACAGAAGGGCTGACTGCATGCTCCTTATATGCCTTCATGGAACCTTGGAACCACAATTTATCTTTGACCAACCTCTGTTAATATGGGCCTCAGAAGACTCTTCATGTTGATGATTGATAATTCTGTTATATACACCTGGAGCAATAGACCATTCCATGTGAGCTTCTCAAGATTTGCTTGCACAAACATCAAGATTGGTGATGTGTACCTGCTTTTATTGTTGGGGTCCTGAGTTTTTGTTACCATGGCTGGTTGTGCAACAGGATGTTCCTACACAGAGCCTCCATAAAAGCCTTCTGTTGGCAGATGCTCCTTTTATATGTCCTGGTAGTTCACATCAAGAGAAAAGCACATCTTGTACAATGAGGACTAGGAAACCCATATTTGTCCTCTCTAAACTCTCACTAATGCATATCTTCCTGTTGTTCTTGCTCTGTACCCTTTTTCTCTAATGAAACTTGACTATCAGTACAACCTCTATTGCATTTTGTGAGTCCTTCTAGAGAATAAGCCTACTTGAGAATGTTCTTGAGATCTCTGAAACAAGCACCAAGTAAATTTTGGTAGGAATTCAGAGAGAAGAAATGTTTACACCTAAGAAACTTTCTAGGGAAAGGCACGCCAAGTTAACAGTTTCACAGTTGGGGTAGATGAAGGAAATCTGGAAGGCTAGTGTAATTCTGGGATATTGAATTCTCTCCAAAGAATAGCATGTAGAAGACTGTCATACACAACTTCATTGCCTGCACAAATCCTGCTTAAGATTCACATTTAGGATGAAGAGCAAAGAAAAACATGTCTTGTTATTCAATTATAGAAGAGATTCATCAGCTCCTTTGTCATCAACATGCAGAAGACTGTATTCTAGTCACTAGAGGAAGTGTTCATCAATCTGTTTAGCCTCTAAACCACAAGTTCTAATACTGAAGTCAGAAATGGCAGGAATCTCTGTTGTTTTTATTTGGGAAATAGGAAGTTGCAATAAGTTTGGACAGAATTTAAATAGAGTGATTCAAACTAATAAAAAGATGTGTGTACTAAATCAGGGCCTGCCTTGCAGCAGAACTGGCAGACAGAAAAGCCACATGCTCAAGAGTTTAAAAAGCATGCAGTTCAGACAACATCTTTTAACTTCCTAAGTGTTTAAAGCCCTACTAGAGGATTTTATGCAGGTCAAATAAACTGGATAAATTATATTAGGTTGGTGCAAAAGTAATTACAGTTTCTGCCATCAGGAGCCACAATTACTTTAATACCAATCTAATCTAACAACTACATAGTAATATATAAGAGTAAGTCTGCTATACTAATGAAATGAAATGAAATTATTTTGAAATAAACTTTTTTTCCTACTACTAGACTTGTGGAGTACAGAATCATGAATTTGGATCCATCATCTTATTTTCAAGTCAGTGCGTGCCACAAAAACCATAGGAAATACTTGAGCAAGATAATGTAACTGTAGTAGCTGCAGCTGGATTCCCTGGTTCCCACAGAGGGACTCAGCACCTGGGTAAAAGCCAGGAATCGTAATCACTAAGCCACCACAGAAGTGGAGTAGCAGCAGCTGGAACTTAGCCTCTTGGCTTTCCTAACCCCAAAGAATGGGGAAAGGGGCCCCAGAAGCATGGTGAGTGTTACAGTTTAAATAGAACTACTGGACCCAAAGAGTGTGTGATAGTGCAGTTCATTTGGCAGAGTGAAAGTGTAACCGGGTATCCCAGGTTCTTGGCCTCCCCTGACCCAGGAATAGGAGTAGAGGTCCTGGAGGTGTGGTGGGCTTACTGTTTATATAAATGTCATGGACCCAAAGAGTTTTGCAGAGAGTGATTTATTGAGAGAGAAAGAGAGAGGTAGAGAGAGCTCCCACACTGTTGTGGGAGGGGATCCCAGAGAGGGAAATCATCACAGGTAGAGACGGAAAGACAGCTCTCATTTTGCTGTGAGAGGGGTCCAGAGAAGGAGTCTGCACAGGTGAGGGGTAGTGGAGTTTTAACTTTGAAGTTATTCCCTCCCCATTCATGTTCTTGTCCAATGAGTTCTTTCAAACTTCCTCTGGAGTGATTGATCTTTGACTATGATCTCAGATTGGCTGCTTGGGCCCACAATAGAGCGTCTCCTTCCAGGGCTTTTGGCGGTCTTTTTAAACAAAGGAGTATACCTGAAATTTTACCTAGCCTGTGCATGGGAAAGTTAGACAAAAACTCTAGGTTCCCAGATGGGGAGGTGGATAGAGGCATGGCGCTGGGAAGTTCTTGCCTTTGAAATCACGTCCCTTGTGGACCTGGGAAGAGAAGTTAACATAGTCCCTCAGGAGGACAGCTCACATGCTCTCCTGGAGAGGATTCCAGCCCAGGCTGGGGCAGCTAGTTTTTAACCCCTGAGTTATTCTCTCCTCATTCATGTTCTCGTCCAAGGAGAGGGGTTCTTTCAAACTTCCTCTGGATTAATTGATCTTTGAATCCTTTACTGGATTGACTACTGTTTTACAGCCCTGAGTCACAGAGCCTCCACCTCCAAGAGTCAGAGGCAGAAAAATAGAAACAAAGACCCTACCTGGTCTGCCAGAGGAGGGAAAGTAGAAATAAAGACACCTACTCAGCCAGAGGCCAAAAAGCGGAAACAAAGGGCCCTAGCCAGCCAGAGGTGGGAAAACTAGAGAATTCCTACACTCAAAACAATACCCTCAGATGACCTCAGGAGGTCCCTTTAACACAGTGCCTCAATAACATTTACTTTGTTAAAATCACTAATGGCTCTTTTTCACACTAAAAAAACAAACAAACAAAAACCCTGAAGGCAAGTTCTATAACAGTTCACTTCACTGTACTACTCCTCTGTTTCTTAAAACATACTTCTCAGAAGATTCCAATTCAACTTCTCAGAATTTGTTCACCATATTGACAAAAGTAAAAACAAAAATAAAATAACAAGAGTGATAAATTTACTTTAAAAGAAAAAGCAGATTATAGTAATTCCTCCCTTATCCACAATTTTGCTTTCCATGGTTTCAGTTATCCAAGGTCAACCATTGTCTAGAAATATACATACAATAAAATATTTTGAGAGTGCAAGCAGGAGGGAAAGTGAGGGAGAACATTTGCATAACTTGTATTACAGTACATTGTTGTAATTGTTCCATTTGTGAGTGGAAAATAAATATTGGGGCCCCCAAATCACTAAATTAAAGGGAAAAGTCAAACTGGGAGCTGTTCAGGGCAAATCCACCTCCCATTCAATTCAGTCACCCCTCTGCTCACTGAGATAAGTGTATATCTGATTTCTTCCTTTGGAGAGGTTAATCAGAAACTCAAAAGAATGCAACCATTTGTCTTTTATTCACATATGAGCTGGAACCCTCTTCCCACTTCAAGTCTTCCTGCCTTTGGCCTTTGCTTTGAGTTGTCTTTCCAGACTGAACCAATGTTCAGCTTGCATATGTTGACTGATGTCTCATGTCTCCCTAGAATGTATAAAACCAAACTGTGCTCTGACAACCGTGGGCACAAGTCAACAGGACCTCCAGAGGCTTGGTAACTAGTACATGTCCTCAACCTTGGCAAAATAAACTTTCTAAATTAACTGAGACCTGTCTCAGATTTTCTGAGTTCATATATTTTATTACTAGTTATTGTTGCTAATCTCTTCTGATGCCTAATTTATAAGTTAAACTTTATCATAACTGTGTATGTATAAGAAAAAACAGTACACAAAAGATGCTGTACTATCTGTACTTTCAGGAATTCATTGGGGATCTTGAAATGTGTACCCCACTGATAAGGGGGGACTACTCTACTGCAAAGTATGCTGTCACTTTGAAGTTTATAACAATGTGATGTGACTATATTCATCCATCTAAAAAAAGTTTTCCAGGTCTGAATCTCTATATTTATTTGAAATCATATCTAAACAACTCAAGTTAAAGAGTATACTATAAGATAGTTTTACTTATTAAGGGTTAGATTAAGATTTAAATGCAAATTTGTATTATATGTCACAAATTCCATGTTATCTACAGCCACCAGTGAAGTGAAATGTCTTTTAATGTGCATTTAATTATATTCTTATAAATACTAGCCACTTCTAAGCCCTTGAGACCTTGTGGTTACAATTTAAGTAAATTTTCACTAGATGGAAATCTTGCAAATTTGGGGACATGAGACGAGACAGAATATTTCAAAATTTATTTTTAAATTCATGCAGTATAGAATTTATTACTAATAAAAATGAACTCATAAACATTTATTATCATATTACACTGTAATTCATAATAATCAGCTTATGATTTAATATTCTTCCTCTCCCCGCCCCAAAAAGCCACCACCACCATCTATACACTTTAGTCTTGAAAAAAGAAGCTATCCTTCATTCATCTCTGTACATTCAACGCTTGTATATTGTTTGGGTCATGTTGGGTAATCAATGAATGTTTGATGAACCAAATGCAGAAGTTTTGCTTAAGGTGAATTTGTTTGTTTTAAATAATTATTTCTTTTAAACTATTTTTTAACTTTTGATTTGAAATAATAAATATTTTAACATTATAAAAATGAGTAAGAAAAATAAAACCTCCTAAGATTTTGCCATGTAACTGAAACTTCTGCATGCATGTCTTATTTTATAGGTATCATGTGGACTTCACTGTACTTTCCTAACTTCTTTTGGTGAGTTCAATCCCCATAGATAGCAATGAGGATTTAGGAGCCCAGTTAAGGGCTCACATGCAGAAATTACAAAGGTGACAATACTATTGACCTTTCAGAAATACAGAAAACCCTCAAAGTCTATTATGGAGACCTCTATACACACAAACTAGGAAACCTAAAAGAAATGGATGAATTCCTGGAAATGTGCAACCTCTCAAGAATGAGAAAGGAAGAAATTCAATTCCCAAACAGACCAATAACAAGTTCCAAAATTGATTCAGTGATAAAAATCCCACCAACCATAAAAAGTCATAAACCACAGATTTACAGCTGAATTCTATAGATATATGAAAAAGAACAGATACCAATTTTACTGAAACTGTTTCAAGAAACTGAGAGTGTATTTCCCTTACTCATTCTATGATGGCAGCATCATCCTGATACCAAAACTTGGCAGAGACACAACAGAAAAAGAAAACTCCAAACCAATATCCTTGATGAACATAGGTACAAAAATCCTCAACAAAATACTGGCAAATTTAATCCAGCAGCACATCAAAAAGCTAATTTCTGATTGAGATAAGCTAATCTCTGACATGCTGCTGAAGCACATCAAAGAGCTAACACAATTAAGTTTTTCCCTGGGATGCAAGGTTGGTTTAACATAGGCAAATCAATAAATGTAATGCATTACATAAACAGGACTAAAGACAAAAACCACATGAGCATTTTAATAAATGAAGAAAAGGCTTTTGACAAAATTCAGCATCCATTCATGTTAAAAGCCCTCAACAAACTAGGCATTGAGGATAAATATCTTAAAATAATAAAAGCTATCTTTTACAAACCCACAGCCAATATCATACTAAATGGGCAAAAGCTGGAAGCTTTCCCCAAGGAGACTCAGCACAAGACAAGGATGTTCACTGTTACCACTCTTATTCAACATAGTTGAATAAGAAAAATAAGTTGAAATAAGTTGAAAAATACTTGAAATACGAAAAAGAAATAAAAGGCGTCCAGATAGAAAGAGAGGAAGTCAAACTCTCTCTCTTGACAGATAATATAATTCCATACCTAGAAAACCCCATAGTCTCTACACAGAGGCACCTAGAATTCACAAGCAATTTCAATCAGGAATGCAAGCCCATTAACAATAGTCAAAAAAGAATAAGATACCTAGTAATATAGCTAACCAGAAAGGATACATCTCTACCACAAAAATTACAAAACATTGCTGAAAGAAATCATAAATAACACAAATTCAAAAAAATTCCATACTGATGAATAGAAATAATGTCATTAAAATGGCCATATTGCCCAAAGCAATTTACAGATTCAATGCTATTTCTATCAAACTATCAATGCTACTTTTTTTGCAGAATTAGAAAAAAAATTCCAAAATTCATATAAAACCAAAAAAAATTGTTTTGTCTAAGCAAAAGAACAAAGCTGGAGGCATCACATTACCTGACTTCAAAGTACATATCAAGGCTACAGTAACCAAAACGGCATGATACTGGTACAAAAACAGTCACACAGACCAATGGAATAGAATAGGAAACTCAGAAATAAAACCATATACCTACAGCCATTTCATCTTTGAGAAAGTTAATAAAAATGAGCAATCAGAGAAGGCCTCCCTATTTAATAAAAGGTGATGGGGAAACTGGCTAGCCATATCCAGAGGACTAAAACTGTTCCTTTCATTATACCATATACAAAAATCAACTCAGGATTGATTAAAGACAAATATAAAACCAAAAACTCTAAAAACCCTAGAAGAAAACCTAGGAAATACCATCCTGAACATAGACCTTAGCAAATATGTCAAAGACGGCATTTCATGACAAAAGCAATTGCAACAAAACAAAAATTGGCAAGTGGAACCTAATTAAACTAAAGAGCTACTACATAGCAAAAGAAACTATAAAAAGAGTAAATGGACAACCTACAGAACGGGAGAAAATATTTGCAAACTTTGAATCCAACAAAGATCTATTATTCAGAATCTACAATTAAATAAATCAACAAGCAAAAACAAACAAACAAAAAAATCTCATTGAAAATGGGCACATGGCATAAACAGGCACTTCTTAAAAGAAGATACATACAAGCAGCCAACAAGCATGTGAAAAAACTGCCCAAAATACTAATGAATTTCACAATGAGATACCATCTCACACTAGTAAGAATAATTATTTAAACATCACATTTTAATTTTTTAAACTTTTCTGAATTCAGCCAGAAAATGGAATATTATTATTAAATCCCTTCAACCTCAACAAGTTTGTTTGCCATGTACCTTGAAAAGCTTATGAGATTCGATTTTCAGGACCCAATACAACCTGCAGAATGCAAAGTTTCTTGTATGGGGAAGATAGTTGCAGTAAATTAGGGCCACCATGTTTTAGTAGCTGAGTATATTTTTTGTCTCTAACTTTAGAGGGTCACTTAGCCTCTGGCAGCTTTGTCCATAGGGAAGAAATTGCTTTATATAGGCAGATTTTCTTTTTCTTTTATCAATAGATATGGAGCTTGGTGAATACAGAATATTGAGTCTCTAGCAAATGCAGAATAATCAGTTCTTACAAGACATGAACTTTCAAGACATTAGACAATGCTGACCTTTTGGAGTCAGCAATGTTTGTTAATGTTAGTTTAAGCATATGAGCTATTACAGTTTGACCTCAACTATCCAATATGTCCTTGCAAGTGAGGTCTTTGCATGGAATAAATCATTTTGTAATGGAGGTAGAAAGAATATTTGCCATTTTATAGTGCATCTCAGCTGAGAAGGCATGAATTTAAAAGTTGAAAATCTGCTATGTTTTGTAACAAAGGATACAATCAATAGAGTGAAAAGACAATGTACATAATTAGAAAAAAATTCGGAGATATAAATCTGATAAAAAGTGAATATCTGGAATATATTTTAAAAACTCTTACAAGTCAACAACAACAAAAATCAATAACATAATTAAAAAATCAGCAAAGAACATAAATAGACTTTTTTTATATTTGATATACAAATGGCCAACAAGCAAATTAAAAGATGCTCAACATCACTAATTGCTAAAGAAATGCAAATAAACCACCAAGAGATATTATCTCACAACCATCAAAATGGCTACTATGAAAAGCAAAAACCAAAATAAATGTTTGAGAAGATGTAGAAAAAGTAGAACCATTGTGCATAATTAATAGGATTGCAAAATGGTATAAGTATTATGGAAAACAGGATGTAGGTTTCTCAAAAAATTAAAAATAGAGTTACAATTTCTTATTATATATTCAAAGTAATTGAAATCAGGGTCTTGAAGAGATAGTTACACACCCATGTTCATAGCAGAAGTATTTAAAATAACCAAGAGGTAAAATAAAACCAAATGTTCATTGAAAATAAATAATAAACAAAGTGTAATATATGCATACAATGCAACATTATTCAACTTTAAAAAGGAGGAAGTTTTTAGCACATGCTACAATGTGGAATGTGGATAAATGAACCTTGAGGATGTCATACTAGGTGAAATAGGGGAGTCAAAAAAACACAAATACAGGTATACTTTGAAAATATTGAGGGTTCTGTTCAGATCACTTCAATAAAGCAACTATTGCAATAAAGTGAGTTACACATTTTTTTTTGTTTCCCAGTGCATATAAAATTTACATTAACACTATAGTGCAGTTTGTTAATTATGCAATAGCATTATATTTAAAAAATGCACATACCTTAATAAAAATGTTTTATTGCTAAAAATGGCTAATGGTCATTTGAGCCTTCAGCAAGTCATAAATTTTTTGTTAGTGGAGTGTCTCACCTTAAATATGGATGGCTGCTCACTGATCAGGAAAGTGCTCCTTGAAGTTTGGTAATTTCTTAAAACAAGACAACAGTGAAGTTTGCCATATCAAATGACTCTTCCTTTCCTGGAATATTTCTCTATAGCATGTGATACTGTTGTTTTTTTTTTTTTCATTATTTTTTATTTTTCCATAGGTTTTGGGGTACAGGCAATGTCTGGTTACATGAGAAATTTCTTTAGTGGTGATTTGTGAGATCTGATCCACCCATAACCCAAGTAGTATACACTACACCCTACACCCTACACCCTATTTGTAGTCTTTTATCCCACATCCCCTCCCACCCTTCCGTCCAAGTCCCTGAAGACCATTGTATAATTCTTATACCTTTACATTCTTATAGCTTAGCTCTCACATATCAGTGAGAACATACAATGTTTGGTTTTCCATTCCTGATTTACTTCACTTAGAATAATAGCCTCTAATCTTATCCAGGTCGCTGTGAATGCCATTAATTCATTCCTTTTTATGGGTGAGTAGTATTCCATAGTATGTATGTATGTATATATATACACACACACACACATATATAAATATATATATGTATATATATCTCACAATTTCTTTATCTACTAATCGATTGATGGGCATTTGGGTTGGTTCCATGATTTTGTAATTGTGAATTATACTGCTATAAACAAGCGTGTGCAAGTATCTTTTTTGAATAATCACTTCTTTTCCTCTCAGAAGACACCCAGTGGTGGGATTGATGGATCAAATGGTAGTTCTACTTTTAGCTCTTTAAGGAATCTCCATAGTTTTCTATAATGGCTGTACTAGTTGACATTCCCACCAGCAGTGTAGAAGTGTTCCAAGTTCACCACATCCACACCAACATCTGTTTTTTGATTTTTTCGATTATGGCCATTCTTGCAGGAGTAAGGTGTTATTGCATTGTGGTTTTGGTTTGCATTTTGCTGATCATTAGTGATTGTGAGCATTTTTTTCATATGTTCGTTGGCCATTTGTATGTCTTCCTTTGAGAATTGTCTGTTAATATCCTTAGCCCACTCTTTGATGGGATTGTTTGTTATTTTCTTGATAATTTGTTGGAGTTTGTTGTAGATTCTAGATATTAGTTCTTGGCCAGGCGTATAGATTGTGAAGATTTTTCTCCCACTCTTTGGGTTTTCTTTTTACTCTGCTGACAGTTCCTTTTGCCATGCAAAACCTCTTTAGTTTGATTAAGTTCAAACTATTTATCTTTGTTTTTATTGCATTTACTTTGGGTTCTTGATTACGAAATCCTTGCCTAAGCCAATGTCTAGAAGGATTTTTCAAATTTTATATTCTACAGCTTTTTACAGTTTCAGGTCTTAGATTTCAGTTCTTAATCCATCTTGAATTGATTTTTGTATAAGGTGAGAGATGAGGATCCAGTTTCATTCTCTTACATATAGCTAGTCGATTACTTCAGCATCATTTGTTGAGAAGGATGTTCTTTCCCCACTTTAGTTTTTGTTTGCTTTGTTGTAGATCAGTTGGTTGGAAGTATTTGGGTTTATTTCTGGGTTCTCTATTCTGTTCCATTGGTCTATGTGCCTATTTTTATACCAGTACCATGCTGTTTTGGTGACTGTGGCCTCATAGTATAGTTTGAAATCAGGTAGTGTGTTGCCTACAGGTTTGTTCTTTTTGCTTAGTCTTGCTTTGGCTATGTGGGTCCTTTTTTGGTTCCACGTGAATTTCAGAATTGTTTTTGCTAACTGTGTGATGAATTATGGTGATATTTTGATGGCAATTTGTAGATTGCTTTTGGCAGTATGGTCGTTTTTGCAATATTGATTCTATCCATCCATGAGCATGGGATATGTTTCCATTTGTTTGTGTCATCTTTGATTTCTTTCAGTGGTGTTTTGTAGTTTTCCTTGTAGAGGCCTTTTGCCTCTTTGGTTAGTTATATTCCTAAGTATTTTACTTTCTTTGTAGCTATTGTAAAATGGGTTGGGTTTTTTATTTGATTTGATTCTCTGCTTGGTCGCTGTTAGTGTATGGGAGAACTACTGATTTATGTACATTAATCTTATATCCAGAAACTTTGCTGAATTCTTTTATCAGTTCTAGGAACTTTCTGGAGGAGTCTTTAGGGTTTTCAAGGTAAATGATTATATCATTAGCAAACAGTAACAGTTTGACTCTTTCTTTACTGATTTGGATTTTTTTTTACTGATTTACTTTATTTCTTTCTCTTGTTTGATTGTTCTGGCTAGGACTTCCAGTACTATGTTAAAGAGAAGTGGTGAGTGTGGGCATCCTTGTCTTGTTCCAGTTTTCAGGGGGAATGTTTTCAACTTTTCCCCATTCAGCGTTATGTTGGCTGTGGGTTTGTCATAGATGGCTTTTATTACATTTAGGTTATGTCCCTTTTATGCCAATTTTGCTGAATTTTAATCATAAAGGAATGCTGGATTTTGTCAAATGCTTTTTCCATATCTATTGAGATGATCATGAGATTTTGTTTTTAATTCTGTTCGTGTAGTGTATCACATCTATTGACTTGCATATGTTAAAGCAGCCCTGCATCCCTTTTAATAAAACCCATGTCATCATGGTGGATTATCTTTCTGATATGTTGTTGGATTTGGTTAGCTAGTATTTTGGTAAGGATTTTAGCATCTATGTTTATCAGGGATAATCAGTCTGTAGTTTCTTTTTGGGTTATCTCCTTTCCTGGAGTAGCTGGGATTATAGGTGTGTGCCACCACACCCAGCTAATTTTTTGAATCTTTAGTAGAGATGGGGTTCCACCATGTTGGCCAGTCTGGCCTTGAACCCCTGACCTCATTATCCATCTACCCTGGCCTGGATCTTGTTTCCCTAGTTTCTTGAGGTGTGACCTTAGAATGTCAGTTTGTGCTCTTTCAGTCTTTTTGATAGAGGCATTTATGGCCTTTGCTGTATCACAGAGGTTTGGATAAGTTGTGTCACTATTGTTATTCAGTCTGAATGATTTTTTAATTTCCATTTTGATTTCATTTTTCACCCAATGATCATTCAGGAGAAAATTATTTAATTTTCATGTATGTGCATGGTTTTAAAGGTTCCCTTTAGAGTTGATTTCCAGTTTTATTCCACTGTGATCTGAGAAAGTGCCTGATATAATTTCAATTTTTTAAATTTATTGAGGCTCATTTTGTGGCCTATCATATGGTCCATCTTGCAGACACTTCCATGTGCTGGTGTATAGAATGTATATTCTGCAGTTGTTGGATGAAATGTTCTGTATATATCTATTAAGTCAATTTCTCCAAGGTATAGTTTAAATCCATTGTGTCTTTGGTAACTTTCTGTCTTGATGACCTGTCTAGTGCTGTCAGTGGAGTATTGAAGTCCCTCACTATTATTGTGTTGCTGTCTACCTCATTTCTTAGGTCTGTTAGTAATTGTTTTATAAATTTGGGAGTGCCAGTATTAGGTGCATATATGTTTAGGACTGTGATATTTTCCTGTTGGACAGGCCCTTTACCATTATATAATGTCCCTCTTTGTCTTTTTAAACTGCTGTTGCTTTAAAGTTTGTTTTGTCTGATATATACAGGAATAGATACCCTGTTTACTTTTGGTGTTCATTTGCATAAACTGTTTTTTTCCACCCCTTTCCTTTAAGTTTATATGAGTCTTTACATGTTAGGTGAGTCTACAGAAAGCAGAAAGTTGGTTAATGAACTCTTACACATTCTGCTGTTTTGTATCTTTTAAGTAGAGCATTTGATCCATTTACATTTAGTGTTAGTATTGAGATGTGAAGTACCATTCCATTCATTGTGCTATTTGTTGCCTGTATACTTTGTTTTTGTTTGTTTGTTTTGGCTTTTTAAAATTTTTTTTTGTTTTATAGGTCCTGTAAGATTTATGCTTTAAAGAGGTTCTGTTTTAATGTGTTTCCAGGATTTGTTTCAAGATTTAGAGCCTCTTTAGTAGTCCTTGTGGTGGCGGTTTGGTAGTGGCAATTTCTCTCAGCATTTGTTTGTCTGAGAAAGACTGTATCTCTCCTTCATTTATGATGCTTAGTTTTTCTTGATATAAAATTCTTGGCTGATAATTGTTTTGTTTGCAGAGGCTGAAGATAGGGCCCCAATCCCTTCAAGCTTATAGAGTTTCTGCTGAGAAATCTGCTGTTAATCTGATAGGTTTTCCTTTAAAGGTTATTTGGTGGTTTTGTCTCACAGCTCTTAGGATTCTTTCCTTCATCTTAACATTAAATATCCTGATGACAATGTGCCGAGGTGATGATCTTTTTGTGATGAATTTCTCAGCTGCTCTTTCTGTTTATTATATTTGGATGTCTAACTCTCTAGCAAGGCCAGGGAAGTTTTCCTTGATTATTCCCCCAAATATGTTTTTCAAACTTTTAGATTTCTCTTCTTCCTCAGGAACACAAATTACTCTTACATTTGGTTGTTTAACATAATCCAAGACTTCCTGGAGGCTTTGTTCATATTTTTTTATTTTTTTTCTTTGTCTGTGTTGAATTGGATTAATTCAAATACCTTGTCTTCAAGCTCTGAATTTCTTTCTTCTACTTGTTCAATTCTATTGCTGAGACTTTCCCAGAGCATTTTCCAGTTCTATAAGTGTATCCAATGTTTTCTGAATTTTTGATTGTTTTTCTCTTTATGCTATCATTTTCCTTGAATATTTATCCCTTTGCTTTCTGTATCTGTTTTTGGATTTCCTTGCATTGGGCTTTGCCTTTCTCTGGGGACTTCCTGACTAACCTCCTCAATTCTTTTTCAGATAAATCAGGGATTTCTTCTTGGTTTGGATCCATTGCTGGTGAGCCAGTGTAATTTTTTGGGGTGTGTTAAAGAGCCTTGTTTTGTCATATTGCCAGAGTTTGTTTTATGTTTTTTTCTCATTTGGTTAGGCACTGTCAGAGGGAAGGTCTAGGCCTGAAGGCTGTTGTTCAGATCCTTTTGTCCTGCAGGGTGTTTACTTAATGTAATACTCTCCCCCTTTTCCTATGAATGTGGCTTCCTGAGAGCTGAGCTGTAGAGGTTGTTATCTTTCTTGTGGGTCTAGCCACCCAGTGAATCTACCAGGCTCTGGGCTAATACTAGGGGTTGTCTGCATAGAGTCCTGTGATGTGAACCACCTATGGGTCTCTCAGCCATGGATACCAATACCTGTTCCAGTAAATGTGGTAGGGGGTGAAATGGACTTTGTGAGGGTTCTTAGCTTTGGTGGTTTAATACTCTATTTTTGTGCTGATTAGCCTCCTGACAGGAGGTGGCCCTTTTCAAAGAGTATCAGCTGTGGTAGTATAGAGAGGAACTGGTGGTGGTCAGGGCTCTAAAACTCCCAAGAATATACGCTCTTTGTCTTCAGCTGCCAGGGTGGGTAGGGAAGGACCATCAGATGGAGGCAGGGCTAGGTGTGTATGAGCTCAGACTCTCCTTGGGCAGGTCTTGCTGCAGCTGAATGGGGAAAGGAGGTGAGGTTCCCAGGTCAATGGAGTTGTGTACTTAGGAGGATTGTGACTGCCTTTGCTGAGTCATGCAGGTGGTTTAGGAAGTGGGGAAAGCCAGCAGTCACAAGCCTCAGCCAGATCCCACACAATCTGAAGGTTGGTCTCACTCCCACCATACCCCGGCTAACAGCAGCAAGTCTGTTTCCAGGCAGTGGGTATTCAGAGCTGATAACTTGTCTCAGGCTACCCACCTCCCAGCTGTGAAAGGAAAGGGCTTTAGTTCTTCCCCCACCTGTGGAGTCTGCATGCCAGATTCATGCCCTCCTCAGAGTTCTGGCCAAGAGGCTTCTCGAACAGTTCAAATTGTTACAAAGTTCAGCTGGAGACTTCCTTCTCCCTGTGCCATTTTCCCTGTGCCACCAGCCACCCTCCCAAAAGATCCCTTTGATGCCAGGCAGGAATAGCCTGCTTGGGGACACAGCAAGCTGCCAGGGCCTGTCCTGCTGCTTCCTCTACCCCTGTATTTCACTCGGGTCTCTAAATTGATTCAGTTAAGATAGTCAGACTCTTCTCCCGCAAACTAGACCTTCAGTCTCCCCAGTGCGGGTGTGTGTTCAGCAGTGGAGGATCTCCCCGTCCCACTTCCACAGTTTGGGCACTCACACTATTGAGGGGGTCTCCTGGGTCCTGCAGGAGCAGTCTACTTCCTTTAGAGAGTCTGTGGGTCCTCTCGGAATTCTTGATTTATTCCTGCAGTTGTTCTGGAGCTAAAATTCACAATTCAAGCCTCTGCACATTGCTCTGTCTGAGTTGGAGCTGCAATCTAGTCCTGGGTCCTGTCTTCACGATAAGCCACATGTGATACTGTTTAGCAGCATTTGACACAATAGAACTTTTTTCCAAATTGGAGTCAATACTCTCAAATCCTCTTGCTGCTTTACTCCCTAAGTTTATCTAATATTCTATACCATTTGTTGTCATTTCAACAATGTTTACGGCCTCTTCAAGTCTTGAATTTCTCGAAGTCATTCATGATGGCTAAAATGAACTTCTTCCAAACTCCTGTTAATGTTGATATTTTGGCTTTCGCCCATAAATAAACAGTGTTCTTAATAAAATCTAGAATGGTGAATCCTCTTCAGAAGATTTTTAATTCAATCAGAGGGGTCACTCTCTATAACATGTATAGCCTCATGAAATGTATTTATTAAGTAATAAGATTTGAAATTCAAACTTACTTGTTGATCTCAGCTGCAGAATTAGTGTTGTGTTAGCAGGCATGAAAACAACATTAATATCCTTGTACAACTTCATCAGAGCTCTTGGGTAATAGATACATTGTCAATAAGCAGTAATATTTGAAAGAAACTTTTTTTTTTCTGTGCAGAAGGTTTCAATGGTAGGCTTAAAATATTTAGTGAGTCATGCTGTAAACAGATATGTTGTTATCCTGGCTTTGTTATTTCACTTATAGAGCACAAGCAGAATACATTTAAGGGTTCTAAAAAGCTGGGCAAAATGGTGCATACCTCTAGTTCCAGCTATTCAGAAGACTGAGGTAGGAGAATTGCTTAAGCCCAGGAATTTCAGATGAGACTGGACAACATATGAAGACCCAGACTTAAAAATAATAAATGAATGAATGATAGAGTGAATGAATACATAAATAAGTAAAAAGCCTAGAATATTTACAATAGTAAATGAACACTGGTTTCATCTTGAAGTCTCCAACTGCATTATCCCTTAACAAATGTGTCAGCCTTGTTAATTAAACCTTTGAAGCTTTGAAGCCAGGTGTTGACTTCTCTGTAGCAATAAAAGTCCTAGATGACATTTTTTTTGGTCAATAGAAGGCTGTCATGTCTGCATTGAAAATCTGTTGTTTAGTGTAGCCACTTTCATCAGTGATTTTAAATAGATCTACTAACTTCAAAGTTGTTTTCTGCAGCTTCGTCACCTTTCTCAGCCTCCACAGAATGAAAGAGAGTTAGAGCTTTGCTCTGAGTTAGGTTTTGGCTTAAGGGAATGTTATGGCTGGTTTAATCTTCTATCCACACCACTAAAACTGTCTCCCTGCCAACAATAAGGCTGTTGCATTATCTTGTCATTTGTGTGTTTAATGGAGTAGCACTTTCAATTTCTTTCAGGAACTCTTCCTTTGCAATTGCAGCTCGGCTAACTGTGTGGTACAAGAGGCCTCGCTTGCAGCCCATCTCAACTTTCAACATGGCTTCCTCACTAAGTAGAATCAGTTGAAGTGAGAGAGGTGGGATTGTTCTTTCCACTCGAAAAGTGAGAGGTCTGTGTAGAATAATTACTTACCCTAATTTTAATATTGTTTTGCCTCAGAAAACAGAGAGGCCCAAGGAGAGGGAGAGAGATGGGAGAATGGCCTGTCAGTGGAGCCATTGTGTATTAGAACATACACAATATTTATGAATTAAATTTGTTGTCTTATATAGGTGTGATTCATGGTGCCTCCCTAAATAATCACAATAGCATCATCAGAAATCATTAATAACTAATATGATAATAATACAAATGTTTGAAACATTTTGAGAATTACCAAAATGTGACACAGAGACATGAAGTGAGCACATGCTGTTGGAAAAAAAAAAATCACAGTAATAGACTTGCTAGATGCAGGGTGGCCACAAATCTTCAATTTGTAAAAACTGCAATAGCTACAAAGTGTCATAAAGCAAAAAGCATTGAAATGAAGTATGTCTTTACTGTATTATTCTTCTCATATGAGGTAGCTAAAATAGTCAGAATCATAGAAACCAAAGGTAGAATGTGGAATACCAGGAACAGGAGGGAAGGAGAAAGGGGATTTGCTCTTTAATGGGTGTGGAGCTTTGGATTTGCAGGATAGAAAAATTTTGGAAATCTGTTTTGCAACACTATACATACACTTAACAACACTACTCAACTGCACACTTAAAATGGTTAAGATGGTGAGTTTTATGTCATATGTGTTTTACTGCAATAAAATATGTGCTCCATTCCATATAGACTAACAAGTACTAATATTATCAAGGAGGCTGTAGCATAACCATATTGGTTCTAGGCCAAGACTGGCTGACCATTTGCAAATACCCTCTATATTTTTTAATTAAATTTAGAGAAAAAGGAGGAGTTTATTCTTGGATTTATACACTTACATATAGTCTCAGGAGTCACCTCTCATTATGTGTTCTTCAATCAAGTCTAGATTTTTTTAATTACTTAAACATATTGATTTAGATATCAGAGATCCAAAGTTTTGCTTTGAGATTTTAGATTTTATAAATGCTTACATAAAGACAGTTGAGAGACGCTGATTTTTTTAAATTGACATTTTCTCATGTTGAAGTTGTGAGACAACTCAATAAAATCATTGTAGATCCTTAGGCTAAGATGGAAACTTAAAAGGCCCATGCTTAGAAAACCTGAGGGAATCTAATAATCAAGATTGCTCAGAAAAACAAGGAGACATAGATTTGAAAAACATGCTTCACATTAAGCATCTTACCCATAAAGTTTTATTTTAAAAGAGAAACTATGAGTGAATTAAGACAAATAAATAATGATAAGCTGTTTAAATGTGAGGAAGCAGTTATCTTAGAAGAAAATTGATGCATTATAGGATATTTCGGAAATTTAGAAAATAAACTTTAAGAGCCTAAATAAAAAAATGAAAAGGGGAGAAGAGGAAGCCAGATTCAGAGATTCTTAAAGAACTTGAAAGAAAAGGGAGAAACTCTTCTAAGAGTTACTGGATCAAAATTGGTGATGGAGCTCAACAAAACAAGGTCTTTGGAGACCTAACAATGACTCTACTAGATGCAACCAGGAACCAGAAAACACTAAGGCAGTTTATGGCACATGATGTTTTTGTAGCACATTCAGGGAAATGAACAAAGCTTCTCATGTCAGAGGTGACAAATCTTGGAACTCTAGTTACCTCTAACCTTTCCTATCTATCCCAATAGCTAACGGGATCAAATCAGGCTTTGTGCCATCAATTCTACCCTATGAGTGGCATAATTTCATCAGTTGTTTACAGAACATCCAGGTAGATTTATGGGGGAAGATGGAGGAATTATTGCAAAATGAAGATTAACTGGAACATTCCAACTAGACACAGTTGAAGGTGAAGTATGTGTTGTAGGTGTGACTGTGTGTATCATGCTCAAGACATTTATGGGTTTAGGATGCTAAAGGAAAGCATTCATAAAATGAGGCACACTCAAGTGAAGCCAGGGAGAATGATTTATAGAGTCCAGACGAGGGAATGATGTTGCTGTGTGGAGCGTTTATTTTCTGGGTGGAGGCAAAGATGGGCAAGATTGTCAGACCAGTGTTCTGCATTTGTCACGGCCAGAATCGCTGATTTTATATATTTCCCTGTAGGAAATAAAAGCTAGAGGCCTATGGTAGGAAAGTAAACATCTGAATCAACAAGCAAAGGAGAAGTAAAAGAAATAAAGTTTTCAGATTTAACAGCAGTGTCAGCTCTCTCTGTGTTAAATCAAGAGAACAAATTAAAAAAAACATATTAACTATTAGATGCTCATGGGTCTGCAGCAGAAAAAGAAAAGGGAAACAGTCTAGGTAGAGAAAACATTAAGCATATTCCACAACTAAAAAAAAAATAGTGTAGAAATAAATCCATTAAGATTGAATAAAATTTTCCATTCAAAAGGCACAGAGTACCTGAGTGAATTAAAAAACAAATCCCCTACAAGAGATGCATTTTACTTTTAAGAACACATATGCACTGAAAGTGAAGGGATTAAAAAATACATTTCATATAAATAAAAGCCAAAAGAGAATAGAAGTAATAACATTCATATGTGATAAAATAGCATTTACATAATGAATGGTGTAAAAAGAAGGTCATTATATCAGGATAAAGGGGTCAATTCATCAATAGAATATAATGATTATAAATATATATGACCTACCACTTGAGCACCTAAATATATAAAGCAAATATTAATAGATACGAAGAGAGAAAGAGATTGCAATACGGTGATAGTAGAAGACTTCAATACCTCACTTTCAACTGTAGACATATCATCCAGAAAAACAATCAGTAAAGAAACATTAGAATCTAATTACATTTTAGACAAAATGGCAAACATTGTATATGTCTGTTAGCAAGAGCATACACATCTTAAGCACATAAGGAAAATTCTCCAGGACAGATGATGTATCAGTCCACAAAACATGTCTTAACAAACTTAAGAGAATTGAAATCGATATACCAAGTATCTTTTCTCATCACAATATTTCAAAACTAGAAATAAAAATAGGAAAAATCTTGAAAAATTCACAAATACATGAAAATTAAACAACATCCTTCTGAACAATCAATAGGTCAAATAAGAAATCAAAAGGGAAATCAAAAACCTATTGAGACAAATAAAAATGAAAAGACAATATACCAAAATTTATGGGACATAACAAAAGGAGTTCTAATAGGGACATTTCTAGCAATAAACACCTACATAACTAAAGAAGAAAGAAGAAAACAACGTTGGAAAAATCTTCTAGACATTGGCTTAGGCAAGGATTTCATGATCAAGAACCCAAAATCAAATGAAATAAAAACAAAGAGAAGTAGCTGGGACCTAATTAAACTAAACAGCTTTTGCACAGCAAAAGGAACAGTCAGCAGTGTAAACAGACAACCCACAGAATGGGAGAAAATCTTCACAATCTATACATCTGACAAAGGACTAATATCCAGAATCTACAATGAACTTAAACAAATCAGCAAGAAAAAAAACAATCCCACGAAAAAGTGGGCTAAGGACATGAATAGAAAATTCTCAAAAGAAGATATACAAATGGTCAATAAATATATGAAAAAAATGCTCAACATCACTAACGATCAGGAAAATCCAAATCAAAACCACAATGTGATACCACCTTACTCCTGCAAGAATGGCCATAATCAAAAAAATATCAAAACAGTAGATGTTGGCATGGATTCAGTGAATGTGGAACACTTCTACGCTGCTGGTGGGAATGTAAACTAGTACAGCCACTATGGAAAACAGTGTGGAAATTCCTTAAAGAGCTAAAAGTAGAACTATCATTTGACCCAACAATCCCACTACTGGGTATCTCCCCAGAGGAAAAGAGTGATTATTTGAAAGACACTTGCATATGCATGTTTATAGTGTCATAATTCACAATAGCAAAATTGTGGAACCAACCCAAATGCCCACCAATCAACAAGTGAATAAAGAAACTGAGATACACACACACACACAATGGAATACTACACAGCCATAAAAAGGAATGAATTAACAGCATTTGCAATGACTTAGATGAGATTAAAGACTATTATTCTAAGTGAAGTAACTCAGGAACAGAAAACAAAACATTGAATATTCTCAGTGATATGTGGGAGCTAAGCCATGAGTATGCAAAGGCATAAGAATAATACAATGAACTTTGGAGACTTTACGGGAATAGTATGAGTGGGATGAGGGGTAAAAGACTACAAATATGATGCAGTGTATACTGCTTGAGTGATGGGTACACCAAAATCTCACAAATCAACAATAAAGAACTTACTCATGTAGCCAGATACCACCTGTACCCCAATAACTTATAAAAATATATAAATAACTAAAAATAAACAACCTAATATTACACTTCAAGGAACTAGAAAAAGAAAAACAAACTAAGCCCAAAGTTAGCAGAAGAATGTAAATAACAAAGATCAGAAATAAGTTAAATAAAGACTAGACAAAAATAGAAAAGATTAATGAAACTGAGATTTGTTTTCTTTTGACGATAAAACAAAGTTGACAAACTGTTAGCTAGGCTAATTCAGTAAAAATAGAAAAGACTCAAAACAAATAAAATCAGGAGTAAAAGGTGATCTATTGTAATTGATAGCACAGAAATACAAAGGATCATAAGAAATACAACAAGCAGTCATACACCATAAAACTGGATAACCTAGAAGAAATGGATAAATACCTAGAAACATATAATTACTAAGACTAAATCATGATGAAATAGACAATCTAAGTAGACCAATAACCAGTAAGGAGATTGAATTAGCAATAAAATGTTTCCCATCAGAGAAAAGCTCAGGACTGGATGGATTTCCTGGTTAATTCTACCAAAACTTTTATGAAGAAATAATAGAGTTCTTCTCAAACTCTTCCTAAAAATTGTAAAGGAGGAAATACTTCCAAACTCATTTGATCACTTTAGCACCCTGATACCAAAGTCATAGCCATTGCAAGAAAAGAAAACTATAGGCCAATATCCCTGATGAATACAGATGCAAAATCCTCAAAATCATACTCGCAAACAAAATCCAAAAGCATATTAAAAAGCTCATTCACCATGACCAAGTAGGATTTATCCCTGGGATACTAGGATAGTTTAACATACACAAATCTATAAAACACAGGAGAAAGCTTTACAAAATTGGTCTGGGAAATACTTTTTTGGATATGATCTTAAAGACACAGGCAACAAAAGCAAAAATAGACAAATGAAATCACATCAAACTAAAAATTTTCTACATAGCAAAGAAAATAAAAAACAGAGTAAAAAGACAATCCCTTGAGTAGGAGAATGTATTTGCAAAGCATGTATTTGATAAGTGGTGAATATTCACATATATAAAAACTGAGTCAACGCAATAGCCAGAAAACAAATAGGTGATTTAAAAATGGGCAAATTACTTGAAAAGACATTTCTCAAAAGAAAACATAATGGCCAAACATTTAGAAAAAAAAAAATTCAGTATCATTAATCATCAGAGAAATACAAATTAAAAACACAGTGACATATCACCTCACACCTTGTTAAAGAAGAAGGAAATTGTGTTATTTGTGACAACATGGATAAAACTGAAGGACAATATCCTATGTGAAATAAGCCAGAAAGACTAATACTGCTGATTTTACTTGATGTGTGGGGAGGCTGCACATAGTTACTTTCTTCCAAAGAGTACAATCTAGAAAGGGGAAAAAAATTTTTTAAAGCCCTGAAAAGCATTAACCCAGCTATAAGATCAAGGTTACCATCAACGGTGATAAGTCACATTGATATCATGTGCTCCTAATATGATGTGATGAGTATAGAATTTTATCTCTGTGATCGTCCTCCACAAAACTCATAGCCCTGGGCTTACCATGAGAAAAACAACACACAAATCCCCATGGAAGGAAATTCTACAAAATATCTGACTGGTACTCCTCAAAACCTCAAAAGGTCATTAAAAACAAGGAAAGTCTGAGGAAATGTTAGCCCAGAGGAGCCTAAGGAGACATTGTGACTAAATATGATGTCCTGGATAAGATTCTTGAACAAAGTAAGTAAGACATTAGGTAAAGGAAATCTGATGAAAGTACTGACTTTGTTTGATAATGTGTCGATATTGGTTTATAACTTGTGACAAGTGTTCTATACTGATGTAAGATACTGACAATAGGGGGGCACGGATGTAGGGTATATAGGACCTCAGTAATATCTTCAACTTTTCTGCAAATTTAAAACTATTCTAAAATAAAAACCTTATTGTAAAAAGTAAATATTCACTCAGTCTCTTTTTGTTGAAGGACGACTTCTAGTTTTAAGTCCTGAATTGTCTACACCTATTTCAGTGGAAGACATACAGACTGCAACTGCTGCAAAAAGCTCAGCTCCCCTAAAGCATCAAAAATTTTTATTATTGAATACTCAAGAATGAGAAATTGAGGATAGTTTTGTGCCATCATTTCATTGGACTTTGAACTCACAAGAATAAGAGTTAATAATGGCTTTGACCTTTCTTAGAGCTTTAATTTCACTTAAAGTTAGGGAATCTCTAGGCATTGGCATGTCACTGTTATTTTTATTTTTTCATAGTTTCATTGCAGAACTGTGATGAGTGATGTAGCCTGGGAATAATTTGGAATGGAAAGTACAATAGAGAGTGAATTCTTGGCTTTGATATAGGTGACGTTGGATTTAGCACAATTAATGTGCAGTCATGCATCACAATGACAGGGATACATTCTAAGAAATGCATCATTAGATGATTTTGTCATTGTGAAAACATTATAAAGAACACTTACACAAACCTAGATGGTATAGCCCACTACAGCGTGATAGCTATATCGTATAGCCTGTTGCCCCTAGGCTTCAGTCTGGTACCTCACGTTACTCTACTGAATACTGTAGGTAACTGTAACACAAGGACAAGTATTTTTTGCCTAAACACAGACAAGATACAATAAAAATACAATATAAAATATTTACAAATGGTACACCTGTATAAGGCACTTACTATGATTGCAGGACTAAAAGTTGTTCCAGTGAGTCAGTGAGCCAGGAGTAGAGGGGAATTCATATTCTATTTTTCTAGTGCATCACAGAAAAGAGAGATTTAAAAATCAGTTAAATCACCACTTAAAAAACTCATTAAATACTTCTTTCCCTTCACCCATATATTTGATCCCCAACCAAGTTGTGCCAGCTTGGCTTTACATATATAAATTCTATCTGAAGTTGATGCAGTTGTTTCCAATATTTCTGCTGCTGCTCTAATAAAATTAATATCATATTTTCTTCAGAAAATATATAGTCTACAAACTGTACATCTTTGGAAAATGGATAGTCTCCGAACTATAATGAGCTGTTACTTTTTCTTGCTATACATAGAGTATTTGTGAATACAAGGCAATCTCAAAATCACGTTAAAGAGTTGGGGTCAGGAAGCCTTCCCAGAAAGTGACATTTGATATCAGTTTTGAAGGATTGACAGGATTCAGTCAGGCAGAGAATGAGAATATATAAAAAATATTTCAAGAAGAAAAAAATGTGACCAAAGGCTTACAGGTAACAAGGTATAATAAGGCAAGAGTGGCCAGGTGGGATCTCAAGGACTGTGGGTGGTGACCCATCTGGCATTATTAGAGAAGCATTGTAGGAAACGAAGAAATTTGATTTAAATTGGAAATACAGTATTTTGAATTCTGAATTACTCTACTTGTTATATTTTCCTCACATTGTTGAGGAATGATAAATAGAAAATTTCAATTTAAGTAAGGTTGTGGTTATTTAGAAATGTAAATTTCTTCACTTAGATTTGCCTCATATTCTTCTCAAATGCACATTTCTCCTTCCTTTACTGAACTGCTGGCCCTTGATATACCTGAGGAGCAACCAACCTTTAATTCTCTACACTCCAGCTTTTGAGAAGGGATAAGGGGATATTTTATTCACGTTGGCTTCAGCAGACTGTTCTTCATAGTAAGTCAATTGAGACCAGTAATCTGGTACCATGGTAATAAAGAGGGAAAGAGGGGGCTAGTGGAAAGCTTAGCATTTCTCAGCAGAAAAAAAGTCTTCCTAAATAACTAAACTATCAGAAGTGTCACAGTCTCTGACTATTGCTGGGATTCTTGGTGCATTTAAAATGTAAGTGCAAAGAGGGAACTAAGAAGTCTTCCTAGATTTGTGGTTTTCAAATGTCATGGATTTTTCCCCCACCCCCATGCACCCAGGGAATATCTGACGATGTCTGGAGATATTCTGGGTTATCCAGGGGATGCTACTGGCATCTAGTAGGTAAAAGTCAGGGATGCTGATAAACATACTGCAAGATAAAAGCAGCCTCTCATCACAAAAGATTATTCAGCACATGATAGTGTTACTTTTCAGAAACTCTGTTCTAGATCACACCTTCAGTTTGCAGATGGTGAATAAGGTGCACAGATACAATGTGGAGACCAAAGTATAAACAGCAGGAGAGATGTGAGATTCCCTCCTTGCTTCATGTGCTCAACAGTTACATGCCTAATGAGTCATGCAATCAAACTACTGGATAGAAACAGCAGAAAAGACATGGTTCTTACAAAAATCGAGGTGGAGTAGGAAATCAAAGATGTCAATCAACATGATCATTAACTTCCTTTCATGGAGAAAATTAATCTCATTGCTTTTTCTCCATGGAATTAAAAAAAAAAAATACCAAGAAAAAAAGTGTACTTTCAGGAGAAAGAGATAGTCAAGGTTTTTCTTAAATTAAGTTTCTTGCAAAACACCAAAGAACTCTGAGAATATGGAGTTTTCTTCTGAGATATAAATAAAATTCATACGAGCCTTAGAGAATTTGAATCACCCACTCTTTGGCACCTAAAATTTCACTTGGCCGAACAGCAGCTGTAGTGTTTTTTTAAAAAACGCTAATCAGCTCTTATCACTTCCTTACTTAAAACTTGCCAGTGGCTTCTTATTGGAATCCCAATAAATCCCTGATTCTTTTATCAATGCCTGCAGCACCCTAATGAATCCAAGTCTTCTCACCATTTTGACCTTACCTTCTTTCTACCTTTGCCTCAGAAGTTTAAACTTATTCTTTCCGCTAAAGAAAATGCTATTTCCCTGAAGAATTTCATGTTTGGTTGTTTATCATCATTCATTCAGGCGTTGGCAAAAATGTCACTTCTTCAGACAAAAGCATTACCATATTTAAAGAAAGCCACTCTTATGATGTATTATTGTAGTCGTTTGTTAATTCTTTTCATAACACTAAGAAAATTTGCAGTTATTTCATTTATGCATTGTTGACTTACTTTTTTCTTTTACTGCAATATAATTTCCAAGAGTGTAAAAGCACTTTTTGTCTTGTTCACTGCTATATAACATTTAGCATAGCCTGTGACAGTTGGTGGGACTCAACAGGTTTGGGAAGTGTATAAATAAATTAATTCAATAACTGAGGAAAGGGGAAGAGATTTAATGTGAGATCTCAGAAAGGAAACTTTTAAAAAAATGAATAAGGATCAGAATAAGATTTATTTCTAAGAACAAGAATAATCACATGAAGGGTTAAGGATGATCTTGTCAGGACAAAAGGAGTCAGTTCTGAGACAGCAGTCTAATCCAAGCACTACTTAAATTTGAACAAAAAACAGTGAAAATAATCTCACTGTTATATTAAGATCTCCTGGAGTTCTGTAACTTTGGTTCTGTTACTGTCTGTAACTGACTTGTGTTCCTCCCTTGTGAACTGAGATAACATAAATACTTATCGCATGGAATTGTTGTTGTTAGGTCTTATTCCAAAGCAAGCCATATAAAGTTCAATAATAGTAGTCATAATTATTGGTTGGTGATAGGATTTATTATTGGTTTATTGCTGTCTAGTTCCATTTAATTATTATCAATAACAAAGAAAAACAAAACAAAAATTGAAGAACACAGGATTTGTTGTGGCTGTTTCAAAAACAGCAGAATAGGGAAAAGTTAGAGACTGGTACAGTGCTCCAAGCAGAGCCCAAATGGAATATAACAGAGATGGAAGCATTGATGATGATAGCAGGGAGGAAGCAGACAGGAGAAGTGCTAAGGCTGTAGGAGGGAAGAGAGAGGAAGGAAAAGCATACACCCCTGGAGGCTTCTTGCCCACAGAGGAGTAAAGCACCTGGCCTAGAGTTGTGAAGGATGTGGATGAAAAAGAAGAGGAGACACTGAATCTGAGAAACTTTGCAGGAAAAGCAATAACCAAAATTTGGAGCTAGCTTTATTTTTGAGACAGAAAAAAGTAAGTGACCAAAAGATGAAGTTAAACATACTGCAAAGGTTTGAGATATAAAAGTATTTTGTTTTTTTCTAGTTCTTTCTTGAACTTTTCAATTTATTGATAGACTTGTATCTTCAGATCAAAAGTGTTTTCTCTCACTCTCATTGTAGATTTCCTTTTCTTCTCCCCATATCTTTTCCCTTCACTCTGTCTCTTTCTATTTCTAGGTTTTTGTGTTTTATTGCTTTTTGGTCTATTTCTTTGACATTTGAATCTGTTCTCAGATGGTGATATAGTTTGGTTGTGTTCCCACCCAAATCTCATCGTGAATTGTAGCTTCCATAATTCCCACAGATTGTGAGAAGGACCCTCACAATCACGAGAGCATTTGCCCTCGTGATTGTGAGGGTCCTTCTCACAATCTGTGGGAGTTGAATCATGAGGGCAAATGCTCCCATAATGTTCTTGTGGTAGTGAATAAGTCTCTCAAGATCTGATGGTTTTATAAGGGGTTTCTGCTTTCACTTTCTCTCATTCTCTCTTGTCCACCACCATGTAAGACATGCCTTTCACCTTCCACCATGATTGTGAGGCCTCCCTAGCCATATGAAACTGTGAGTCCATTAAACCTCCTTTACTTTATAAATTACCCAGTCTCTGGTGTGTTGCTATCAGCAGTGTGAAAACAGACTAATAGAGTAAATTGGTACTGGTAGAGCGTGGTGCTGTTGTAAAGATATCCAAAAATGTGGAAGCAACTTTGGAACTGGGTAACAGGCAGGTTGGAACAGTTTGAAGGGCTCAGATGAAGACAGGAAAGTGTGGGAGAGTCTGGAACTCCCTAGAGACTTGTTGAATGGCTTTGATCAAAATGCTAATAATGATATGGACAATAGAATTCAGGCTGCAGTGGTCTCACATGGAGATGAGGAACTTTTTAGGAACTGGAATAAAGCTGACTCTTGCTATATTTTAGCAAAGAGACTGGAAGCATTTTATCCCTGCCCTAGAAATTTGTGGAATTTTGAACCTGAGGGAGGTAAATTAGAATATCTGGTGAAAAAAATTTCTAAGCAGCAAAATATTCCAGATGTGACTTGGGTGCTGTTAAAAGCATTCAGTTTTAAAAGGGAAATGGAGCATAAAAGTTTGGAAAATTTGCAGCCTGACAATGCAATAGAAAAAAAGAAAAAAAAAAAATTCTGAGAAGAAATTCAAGCCAGCTGAAGAAATTTGCATAAGTAACAAAGAGCCAAATGTTAGTTGCCAAAACAATGGGAAAAATGTCTCCAGGGCATGTCAGAGACCTTTGTGGCTGGCCATCTCATCACTGGCCTGGAGATATAGGAGGGACAAATGGTTTCATAGGCAGGGCCCAGGGACCCATTGCTGTGTGCAGCCTAGGGACTTGGTGTCCTGTGTCTCAGCCACTCTAGCTATGACTAAACGGGGCCAAGGTACAGCTCGGGCCATGGCTCCAGAGGGTGCAAGCCTCAAGCCTTGGTAGTTTCCACATGGTGTTGAACCTGTAGGTGCACAGAAGTCAAGAATTAAAGTTTGGGAACCTCCACCTAGATTTCAGAGGATGAATGAAAAGATCTGGATTCCCAGGCAGAAGTTTCCTACAGCAAGGGTGCCCTCTTAAAGAACCTCTGCTATGGTAGTGCAAAAGGGAAATGTGGCATTGGAGCCTTCACACAGAGTCCCCACTGGGGCACTGGCTAGTGGAGCCTTGAAAAGAGGGTCACCATGCTTCAGACCCCAGAATGGTAGATTCACCAACAGCTTGTACCTACAGCTGGAAAAGCCACAGATAATCAAGACCAGTCTGTGAAAGCAGCTGGGAGGGAGGCTCTACCCTGACAAGTCACAGGAGTGGAGCTGCCCAAGACCATGAGAACCCACATCTTGCATCAGTGCACCTTGGAAGTGAGACATGGAATCAAAGCAGATCATTTTGGAGCTTTAAGATTTGGCTGCCCTGCTGGATTTTGGACTTGCATGGGGCCTGTAGCCTCTTTGTTTTGATCAATTTCTTCCATTTAGAATGGCTGTATTTTACCAATGCCTGTACCCATATTGTATCTAGGAAGTAACTAATTTGCTTTTGATTTTACAGGCTCATAGGCAGAAGGGACTTGCCTTGTCTCAGATGAGACTTTGGACTGTGCATTTTTGAGTTAATGCTAAAATGAGTTAAGACTTTGCAGGGACTGTTGGGAAGGCATGATTGATTTTGAAATGTGAGGACATGAGATTTGGGAGGGGCCAGGAGTGGAATAATATGGTTTGGCTCTGTGTTCCCACCCAAATCTCATCTTGAATTGTAGCTCCATAATTCCCACATGTTGTGGGAGGAACCCAGTGGGAGATAATTGAATCATAGGAGTGGCTTCCCTGATACAGTTATCATGGTAGTGAATGAGTCTCGTGAGATCTGATGGTTTTATAAAGGGTTTCCTTTTTTGCTTCTCTCTCATTCTGTCTTGTCTGCTGCCATGCAAGATGTACCTTTCACCTTCCACCATGATTGTAAGGCCTACCCAGCTATGTGGAACTGTGAGTCCATTAAACCTCTTTCTCTATATAAATTACTCAGTCTCTGTTATGTCTTTATCAGCAGTGTGAAAAAGAACTAATACAAATGATCTCCCTGGGGAGTTACTAAAGTCAGAGCCACATTCTCTTTCAACACGTTTCTAATGACACTTCTTTTATTTTTTCTTTAAAAAAACCTTTTTTTCTTCAACTTTTAAGTTCAGTGGCACATGTTCCGGATGTGCAGGTTTGTTACATAGGTAAATATGCACCATGGTGGTTTGCTACATAGATCAACCCATCACTTGGTATTATGCCCAACATCACCAGCTATTCTTCCTTGTGCTTTCCCTTCACCTACCCAGTTCCCTGACAGACTTCAGTGTGTGTTGTTCCTCTCCCTGTGTCCATGCATTCTCATTGTTCATATCCCACTCATAAGTGAGAATATGAAGTGTTTGGTTTTCTGTTCCTGTGTTAGTTTGATAAGGATAATGGCTTCCAGCTTCATCCATGTCTCCACAAAGGATATGATCTCATTGCTTTTTATGGATGCATAATATTCCGTAGTATATGTGTACCACATTGTCTTTATCCAGTCTGTTATTGATGGGAATTTGGGTTGAGTCCATGTCTTTGCTATTGTCAATAGTGCAATGAACATAGTATGTGCATGTATCTTTATAATAGAATAATTCATGATCTTTAAGGAATTGTCACACTCTCTTTCACAATGGTTGAACTAATTTACACCCCCACCAACAGTGTAAAAACATTCCTTTTTCTCTGCAACCTCACCACCATCTGTTGTTTTCAACTTTTTAATAATCACCATTCTGACTGGCATGAGATGGTATCTCATTGTTGTTTTAATTTGTGTTTCTTTAATACCAAGTGATGTTGAGATTATTTTCATATGTTTCTTGGCAACATGTTTGGCTTCTTTTGAGAAGTATCTGTTCATGTCCTTTGCCCAGTTCTTAACGGTTTTTATTTTCTTGTAAATTTGTTTAATTTCCTTATGGACTGGATATTAGACTTTTGTCAGATAAACAGATTGCAAAAAATTTCTCCCACTCTGTAGGTTGTCAGTTTACTCTGACTGTAGTTTCTTTTGCTGCTCAGAAGCTCTTTAGTTTGATTAGATTCCATTTGTCAATTTGTACTTTTGCTGCAATTTTTTTTTTTGGTGTTTTCATCATGAAATCTTTGCTCATCTCCTGAACGGTTTTGCCTAGATTTTCTTCTAGGATTTTTGTAGTTTTGTGTTTTACATTTAAGTATTTAATCCATCTTGAGTTACTTTTTGTATGAAGTATAAGGAAGGGGTCCAGTTTCAATTTTCTGCATATGGCTAGCTAGTTCTCCCAGCACCATTTATTAAATAGGGAATTCTTTCTCCATTGTATGTTTTTTGTCAGGCTTGTTGAAGAGCAGATCATTCTAGGTGTGTGGTCTTATTTCTGAGTTCTCTATTCTGTTCCATTGGTATATGTGTCTGTTTTTGTACCAGTATCATGCTGTTTTGGTTACTGTTGCCTTATAGTATAGTTTGAAGTTAGGAAATGTGATGGCTCCAGGTTTGTTCTTTTTGCTTAGGATTGTCTTAGCTATTCAGACTCTTTTTCACTTTCCATATATATTTTTAAATAGTTTCTTTCAATTCTGTGAAGAATGTCAAGGGTAGTTTAATGGAAATAGCATTGAATCTATAAAGTACTTTGAACAATATGACCATTTTCACAATATTGATTCTTCTTATCTATGAGTATGGAATATTTTTCCATTTATTTGTGTGCTCTCTGATTTCCATGAGCAGTGGTTTATAGTTCTTGAAGAGGTTCTGCACTTCCCCTGTTAGCTATATGCTTAGGTATTTCTTTCTTTTTGTAGCAATTGTGAATGGGAATTTAGTCATGATTTGGCTCTCTGCTTGCCTGTTGTTGGTGTATAGGAATGCTAGGGATTTTTGCACATTAATTTTGTATCCTGAGACTTTGCTGAGTTTGCTTGTTAGCTTAAGAAGTAGGATACTTCTAACATGAGCTTCATGAATCCTTTTGATTGAAATAAATAGTCTTCATTTGCTTCAAAACAGTCATGAGACTGCAAGTATCTCCCACCAGGTTGTAAATAACTTAAAAGTAAGAAATTGTGGTGTTTGCTTTCCATCCTCAGTGCTAAGTATCCTGAGTATTGCCGGTGTATAATAAATGAATATATTAATACTATATAAATAAGTAGTATTTGTTTATTTTCAAACTAATATCTACTAAAGGACCCAATACATTAGTAGAAGTAGGGGACAGAACCACAATGTTGCAGTCTACCTGTGTGATATGTCCCCTTTCTAAGGCCATCTAGACCTCCAGAGAAAATTCTGAGCTGATGAAATGCCCAGGTGGATCTTTTTTTAAAGCAAGTGAGAGAACTAACAGGTGGAGATCCAAATGATATTTGCATTACTGATTTGCATATGGCATATAAATAGTAAAACAGCACCCAAGCTCCAGAGTAAAAGATGCAAATTAAATTGATAATAACATTTTTCCATTAAATTAATATTTTAAACCTTTTTTTATTCATTGGTCTCTATACATTAGAACAATAAATACTTTTAAACACTGATTTTGAAAATAAATATTGTTAACTTTTTGAAAAATAAGTTGAAAAATCATGTTTTTAATATTTAAAGTTCTTTGACCAGAAAATTATTCTTTTAGATATCTAACTTAAGCAATTGGGAGGAGAAACCCAATAGTAACAACAAAAAAAGTGGAAGAAAACTTTGGGAAGTGACAGATACTTTTATGGCCTTTATGGTGGTGATAGTTTCATGGGTATACACTTATCCTCAGTTTTATAGATATGTATAGATTAAATATGTACAGCTTCTATATATCAATTACATCTCAATAAAGTGGTTATAAATAAGCAAATGAACATAAATTAATTTTTTTCCATTTAAAATATTAAAATTGAGATTACCTAAATATTTAACTTTAGAATTATAATTAAATATATTTAATGCATTATATAACATGCAATGATTATAATGTTTATAAAAGGCATTTAATGACATAGAAAAATGTATATTACTTAAAAGTAATAAAAAGAATATATATAATTATATATTTATGTTGAACCTTTTACGTGTATATAAAATGCATATACATTTCTCTACTTTCTGAATCATATATGATAAGAAGTCAGAAGAAGAAACTGAGAACAAAATAATTTAAATAGACTCATTTCTAGTCTCTATGAAATTATCTAATTATAAGAAGTGAGGAGTGGTCCTAGTATCATGGAGCATAACTAGCAACCACATCATGGTTTCTAATATCCTCCCCAGAAGAAACAAGGTTGGCTTACAATTGGATCAGGAAGTGTATAAAATGAGCCTAGAGCATCTTGTAGTGCCAGAAAGGAAGAAAGTAATAAAAGTAAAAACACAAACAAAAGACATATTAATAGATATATGTCAAAGTGACACAGAAGTCAACTGAAAGAGCTCCCAATAGCTAAAGCAGGAAAACTTTGGGCCACAAAAGAAAGTAGTATCAAATTGTAAGCCAAAGCATAAAATAAATATTAATGAACCCATACTCCCATAAATAAATGATTGAATAAATAAATGAACTGGGGAGAGGAGTCAAATTTCTCTTACAGAAAAATTTCCATTCTGTAGGCTGTCTGTTTATAAAGTGGGAGAAAACGTTGGCAAACTATGCATCCAACAAAGGCCTAATATCCATAATCTATAAGGAACTTAATTCAGTAATCAATAACCCCATTAAAAAGAGGCAAAGCGTATGAACATCTTCAGAAGAAGATATGCAAGTGGCCAACAAATACATGAAAAACTGCCCATCATCGCTATATCATTAGAGAAATGTAAGGTAAAACCACAATGAGATGCTATCTCACACCAGTCTGAATGGTTATTATGAAAAAGTCAAAAAACAACAGATGCTGATGAGGCTGTGGAGAAAAGGAAACATTTATAAACTTGGCGAGAATGTAAATTACTTTATTTACTGTGGAAAGCAGTTTGGAGATTTCTCAAAATAATTAAAACACATATCATTTGACCCAGCAATCCCATTAGTGAGTGTATACTTAAAGGTAAATAGATCACTATGCCTAAAAGACACATGCACTCATATTTTCATCACCATGCTATTCAAAATAGCAAAGATATGGAATCAATCTAGGAGCACATCAATGGTGAATTGAATAAAGGAAATGTGGTACATATAGGAAAGGAATATCATGCAGCCATTAAAAAGAATAAAATCATGCCCTTTGCAGCAACACAATTGGAGCTGAAGACCATAATTGTGAGCACATTAACTGCAACATAACAGAAAACCAAATGCTGCATGTTCTCATTTATAAGTAAAAGCTAAACATGGAGCACAGATGAACATAGACAGGAGAACCATGGACACTGCAGCCTGCTGGGGGCAGGAGAGGAGAAAGCTAGAAAAACTACCTATTGGGCACTATGCACTACCTGCCTACAATAAACCTGTGTACCACACCTGCACATGTACCCCCATATCTAAAATAAAAGTTGATTTTAAAAAAAAAAAGAAAAATTCTAAATAATTATGTATCTCATCCTTCAGGAGGAGTAGCATAAATCTCTACTCCTTAGATGTAGGTCTTGCATTGTAACTTCCTTTCAAAGAGAACAACATAACAAGAGGGAAAAAGAGCAATTTTCTAGTGAACAAACTTGACAAATACTCCCTCAAGTGATTATGGTCAATATTAATGGTGAAAAATTATGGTGATAACATGTACCCTTCATGTAATGTGATAAAAATTATACCTTTATGGCCTTCCTCCCAGAAAACCATAATCCCATTCTAATGAGCATTTTGCTAATGAACCTTTAGTTCTGGGAAGTTTCAATTGCATATGCCACTTTCCAGGGAGGAAGCTTTTATTCTGAGTATTAACTCCAGGTTGAATATAAAATATTTAGTTTTATGATGTTGGTAGGACATATACAGAGAAATTCCTGATGATACACACAACTTGGTTAGTGCAATATTCACATTTACGCCTCTTAACAGGATAAGTAAGATGTGAGATAAGCATGTACTACCTTCCAGAGGTAGGTCTGCCTGGCAGCTTTCTGCCTGGGCAGCTCTCCTGACTCCAGCAATGCTATAACTTCAAACCAGCAATGCAAGAGTTTCTTTCTCCTCAATCTCTGCGTGTATTGGGTATACACCTGTGTCAGCACTATAACAAGAAAGCTCACATATGAAGTAGTAAGGTGAATGCATCCAGTTATCAATAATTAAAAACAAATTTAGTTCATCCATGCTAGAGGGAAAGCATTTTTTCTAATCCCACCATAGGAATTAATATTTAAGAATGTCACAGGAAGAGGTAATCAAAGACTGTGTGGTCACAAATATACAGAAAAATTTATTATAGAGGTATGTTGGGAAATTCATTTAAATATTACATTCTTTTGCATATTTTTGATGCTTGTGGCATTTATCACCTATTTGCATTTTTGAATGTGTTACGATTTCTTACTCTGAACAAATATTCATTCTTGCATCTAGTTTTGTTTTTGTAATTGTGTACCTTTTTCTTAAATAAGGGCCCCAGGGTACACATACATAAAACATCGTTATACTATTTTTAAATAATAGTATACCATTATTATACTATTGTATAGTATAATATAGACATATACAGGAAAGACATACAACAACTTTAAGATACTGATTACTGGTGTGGGGAAAGAAAAGAGAAGAAGGTGAGGATTTAGCTGTATCTGTAACATTTTTCTTCCTATTTTTAAAGATATATTTAATGCACGTATGGCAAAATGTTAACATCTGTTTAATCTCAGTCGTGAGTACATAGATGTCTGTATTTTTAATTCTTCTACATATTTGAAATTATATAAAATTCTATATGTATTTTTTTAAATTATGCTATTAGTAGAAAATTACTTATGTGAGTATCTCCAGCTACTATTTACAACTAAATAGTCACATATTTGACAAGGTAATCTTATTACAGGTCACTTATCCTAAGGTAAAAATAAAAGGAATATTTTACATGAATAAAATATTTACCATTTCAAAGACTATAATTTTAAACATCTAATATCAACCAGGCAATGTGCTAAGCTCTGAAAGCATTTACTTATTTTTATATTTCTTTTGCTTCTCAATGCCATGTGCTTATATTTACATTATTAATGTTTTGAAAAAAAATCTTCAGAATGTGACAGGTTGAATTTAGGATGAAATAGGCTGCACATCACATTTCTCTATCCAACAAGTATCTACTGAGCTTCTGTCATGCTCTAAGGCTAGTTCTGTGTCCAATGACCTGGTCTCAGATTTTACAGAGTTTATAGTTTATTGTAGAAGACAGACAATACACAAAACAGAATGTGAGCTAATATTGATTATCACCATGATAAGTGATAAATGTCCTAAAAGGAAGGAGAGGCATGCTGCTGGAGTAAGGTAATCCATGGGGTGGGGATACAACTTCAGGAACATCTCTCTTAGGAGATGACATTTTAGCAAACTTAAAGGCTGCCAAACAGCCAATATTCAATGAAATGATCAATAATGAAAATAATGTATCAATATAATCCTAAAGATTTGAAGCTGAAAGAATTGGGGGTGTAAATGCCACTGGCCAAACCAAGGAGGTCAATTGTAAAAGCTATTGTCAAGGGTCAGGAGAAATTACAAATTTATTAGCACATTGATTTTGAGGTTTTATTGGAAAATCAATCCTTGGAAACAGCCTCAGGCTTGATTTGGTATAATCAGTCACTGAAAATCATACACAAGCTAAAATACATGAACTGGACCTACATTCATAAAAATAGAAAAATATTAGTAATATAATACTGATTTAAATAACTCGTGAAGTGTGTATAATTTATACAATATGAAACCATGTGTATAAAGTATAAAAATACAAAAATCTACTACATATTGGTATGAGTTAATAAATACATAGGGTTTTATCATAAAAATATACATGGGACATATACACAAAGCAGTGTAAGACTTTGGGTACTTCTGAGGTAGGAGAAAAAGAAATGAGAGTGTGGAGGGATTGAGATATATCTGTAATATTTTGATCAAAAAACAAGGTTTGAAGCAAATATACAAAAATGTCAACATTTGATCTATTGTGCATTGGATACTCAAGGAACTGTTGTAATACTTTTCATATTCTTTCTATGTACTTAAAATATTTTATAATTTTGAAGAGTAATAAATAAAATGAAAACAAAATGAGTGAAGCAATAGCACAACACTATATTGTAGATTTAATTTCTAGCAGCCAGGCAAGGATGTAACTAACTCTATGTCTCTAGTTTGAGAACGATTGTTACCTATCAGGATTCAGTTGCATTGAACAGAAAGAAACCTAGGTATTTTAAGCAGAATAGCATTTAATGAAGGGAATTAAATTCTTACAAAAATCACTGAAAGGCAAGGACGCTAGCCGTCTTGCAATGAGGCTCAAATCAAAACTATGAATCTAGCCTACCAGGAGAGCTGCTACCCTCTACTTCAACAGAGAAGATGAGAAAGAGGGAGTTTACTCCCAGGAACTAGTAGGCCCTCAAATGCCTTGGCTTCCATCCAGGAATCACGAAGTCAATATTTAAATACCACACTCTGCCTCTCAATGTACAAACCTGATGACTGTTCACTGATATTTCTGCTAAGTTAGCTGCAGAAAATCTCAGAGCATTCTTTATCATATTTTGCAGCAGTCACAGCAGCAGTTGCAGAACTATGGGTCTTGCTTCCTTTAACATTCCAATCTAATTGGACAAACCACATCACATTAAGAATCCTGAAAGTAAGAGGGTCTTGGAAATGCTTGGAGATTTAAGTTTGTCAGCTTCAACTGTGTACTGGCAAACACAGAAGAAAAAAGGTGGAATGGCACCTTAGTCTCCTCAATGGGAGCTTCCACGCTCTTCATTTTGACCTATAGAATACCCAGGCAGATCTTGCCATTTTCTAATAGGACCAATCCAGAAGCCAGTAGCAAGCTAAACAAGGGATAATATCTGGAGCATTTAGAAAGAAGCACGTATTCCTTCTACACTCAAATGTCAGCAATAAGACCAGGTGGCTGCAGAACAGAGAGCAGCTGTTGGTCAGTGTTGGTTGGCGGCCAGGCAAATACAAAGTATCTTCGAAATAATGAAACAGATTTGTTCCTATGCTCATTAGGAAATTCCCTTTGGAGGTTTAGCAGCTGCCCCTGGTGATAAGCAACCTCAAAATTGTTTTCTTTTAAAATCTATAATAAGCTGAATTTATACAATCAACCTAAAAGATTTTCACTTGTTTGGTTTGGGCACTGAATTTTAATTAATCCGGAGGTCTTATTTTCTGGCTCATTTCTTTTGTCATTTCATTTTCACTTTATCTCCTTGTAACACTCCTGAGTGTGAGAGAACATTACTCTGTACTTGTCATTAAATACTGTCAGCTAATACTTCAAGTCACTTCATGAAAAAGATAGCCAAACAAAAATCAAACCTTTCAAATTCCTGAAAGAAAAAAGGAAGAGGAAAACTTGGGCGATATTCATTTCTGAAAGCAATAATAGAATCAAGAAATTATTCGCCCATGGTAACTATTAATAAGCAAATTATGTATTACTGGACCCATGAATCCTATGAGACCATGGATTATATTATCCACCAGTCCTGTAAAGTAGCTAGAATAAAATCTGTGTTGCGACAATTGCAAAATGGCCCTACTTTTTTTACCCTTCTCTATATCTACTTTCTTTGCCACATAACTTTGTAGTGTCCTTTTGCTAAGACTTTAACTTTGGCCATGTGGCTTGCTTTGGTTAGTCAGAAGTCAGCAAATGTAACCAAAATGAGGTTTGAAAGATGCTTTCCCAACTGGGCTTGGCTACTTTGCATCTATACCATTGTTGAACACGCTAAGACTAGACTGCTAGACAATAAAAGATACATGGAGTTGTGCTGGCTCACTGAAATCCTTTCTGTCAAAGCCATCATAGATCAGCTAACAACAAGACAATTTTTAATATAAACGTGTGTCTGTGAGTCCAGATAACAATAGTAAAGCTGTCTAGATGACCTGCAGCTGATGCAGACTGAGTGAGTCTGGCCCGAATTAGCTCAACTTTACAGCCACATGAGTTTAAGAGTCTTTATATGCCACCAAGTGGTCTGTTGTAATCATTTAAGTGGCAATAGGTAACCAATATAGCAACCAATGAGTATTACATGATGGTGAATTGATGATGATATGTGAACATACAAAATATCTAAATTTCAATTAAAATTTATTAAAATTGAAATACCCTAGCTTGGCTGTGATTAATACATTTTGAACAATCCTGCTGACTCCATTTTGCCCACCCTGAGCTATGTAAGGCATTCTGTTCCAAGAGCTTGTGGTCTGAGACACCTGGCATCTTTGTAACAAATTTTCTGAGAAACAGGGCCCACTGGCCTATACCTCCTGTATCTGCAACTGTGTAACTGCCTACCCCACAGCCTGAGTGCAAAATAACTTTAAATAGAATCTTGTTGTTAGGCACCCCCCACCCCTCCCTTCCCCAACCTGCTCCTTCTGCTTCTGTAATAATCTGCTTACTGCCCCCTGACCCTAAACTAATATAAAAATGTTGACTGCCCTTTGTTCGTGGCCGAGAGGTTTGAACTCTAGCTGACTCTTGGACACTGGCCATTAAAAGTGGACTCTCAACAAACTCAGAGCGTGGCGCTTCTGTTTAAACTCGCTCAGGTATAACAAACTGACTTAAGTATATCAAGAAATCATTTCTGAGTTGATCTTACAATGTGCTTTGAACCAAAAGCTGTACAAAAGATACAAGTTATTTGGTTGTTGAATTTTTCTTTTCTTGTATTTCAAAATAATTCTATCACTGGACCTAGTCATGATCACACTTTCCAAAGTTCTGATGTTTGAGAAGAGCAGCTCTATTAACAACTAATTCTGAACAAACGCTTTGAATTTCTAGGTTCTTTTAGGCAACTATGTATTTACTATCATTCACCTTAAATATAAAGTAATATAAAGTCTTTAGTGTAGGGAAAACCCAGGTTGCGTGACTATTTTGACTTTTGAAATGGCAGAATAAAATCTAGGCAAATTGTTTAGGTAGAGCTTACTTTCAGTTTTCTTCCATTTCATGTCTCTCTGTGCCATGTTTCTTATTTGTTCACCAAGGAACACTAAGAAAATCAATTTAGTAGTACCCTGGCAAAGAAGACTTCCATTCTCTGTATCTGTCTGCTTTTCTTGACTACCATAAAAATTTATTAGTTTTGCACCTTTATGGTTGTTCTTTGACTTTTAAAGTTTGCCTATGTGGAGAATTTTTATATACTTTAAGGTTCTGGGATACATGTACAGAACATGCAGGTTTGTACATAGGTGTACACGTGCCATGGTGGTTTGCTGCACCCATCAACCCATTATCTACATTAAATATTTATCCTAATGCTATCCGTCCCCTAGCCCCCCAACCCCCAACAGGTCACAGTGTGTGATGATGTTCCCATCCCTGCCCATGTGTTCTCATTGTTCAACTCCCACTTATGAGTGAGAACATGTGATGTTTGGTTTTCTGTTCCTGTGTTAGTTTGCTGAGAATGATGGTTTCCAGCTTCATCCAGGTTCCTAAAACTCCGAGTATTCTGAAGCATTAACAAATTGTTTCATTTAAAAAAAATTGAAGACATTTATCAAAAAGCATGAAATAAAAATAATGGTGAACAAAATCAGAGGAAAAATATATAGAAAAAATCATGAAATCAAGTCAAAGTGTGCTATGTACAGAATGGCAAGCCATTGAGTTATGATTAATAACTCAAAGTCAGCAAGAATTTTGATTTTAATGCTACCAATTGCCAAAGCGAGAGAGAACTATGCTTTATAAGAGTATCACATCACTTAAAACAAACATACAAAATGCTAGTTACTTAGTATAATTAAACTTGCTAAAAATGGTCTGAGACAAAAATCTTCTATGTAGGACCATTATTTAAGCAAGTGACTTCAATTATATCCCTACAATAGAAATTACAGTAAGAGTTTTTGTTTGTTTATTTGTTTTTTACATGAATGCCAAAGTAAAAGCAATAATATAAACGGTAAAAACCACGTAGTCAAATTGTGCAGCTTTCTAGCTTTAAGAGTTATCCAGAAATAAACTTGAGATTTCCTAGAGAGATACATGAATTGTTTATCTTTCAGGCAATCCTTTACTCATAATCTAACTTTTGTTACACATGGCCACATAAACATTTTGAGGTTGTATTCTCAGATACTGAAGTAATTTTCACTGATAAGAAAATGCAATGCCAGTCATCTTGTTATACCCGAGTGAGTTTAAACAGAAGCGCCACACACTGAGTTTGCTGAGAGTCCATCTTTATTTGGCCAGCGTCTGAGAGTCAGCTAGAGCTCAAACCTCTCGGCCAAGAAGAAAGAGCGGTCAACATTTTTATACCAGTTTAGGGTCAGGGGGCGGTAAGCAGATTATTACAGAAGCAGAAGGAGCAGGTTAGGGGGAAAGGGGGGCCTGACAAAAAGTTTTACTTAAAATTGTTTTTTTACTCAGGATGTTGGGTAGCAGTGTAGGGTAACAGTTACACAGTTGCAGATACAGGATGTACTGGGCCGGTGGGCCCTGTTTCTCAGAAAATTGGTTACAAAGATGGCAGGTGTCTCAGATCACAAGCTTTCAGAACGGAATGCCCTACATAGCTCAGGGTGGGCAAAATGGAGTCAGCAGGATTGTTTAAAATGTATTCATTATAGCCAAGCTAGGGTATTTCAATCTCACTGAAAAAATGGCATTGTCTATTCCTTAATTTTTCATGAGCCTGTGGAAGTAGCATCCTAGTATAAGTCTGACACAATTTACAATGTTTCTGGAAAGAGGAAAACACTTTGCCATACACACAGAGTGCATAAAATCTCATGTATTCCATGTTAACACTAATCAGGATGAATTGGTATATTTTCCAGGGCCTTTCAGATAACTGTTTATTTGTTGACTTTCACAATTTGTGAGATTTGTCTTTAATTAAAGGTAAGAAGTTTTCTTAGGGTACATTTTTCTTAATTTGGTTTTAGGTAAACATTTTCTTAGGAAAAAATCTTTAATGTCTACGAAATATGGTAAACTAGCATTTGACTGAGAATATAAGGTTAAAAAAACAATAGGTCTATATAGAATTATACTTGGCAGTATAATAGAGCTTTTCCTATTGACTTAGATTGCTGATGTCAGAAAAAATATTTCATCTTGAGTCAATGTATATGATGTGTGAGACTATATTGGAAAAACATTTCTTTAAGATGAGTTATTTCATTTTGACATATTTGTAATAATTTATATAGTATATACTTAGCATGTAGTGTTATCTATGTAATTATATTCTCTACATTGTGTTTAGTTCCAAGTCAGGTATTAAGATTTTTATATTTTTTTAAACTTGAACTCATCTCTAAAATATGTTAGCTCTTCAGAACACTTACTTGGATTTAACTCAGGAAAGAGAGGGTGATTTAACATGGCAAAAAATTAATCAATAAAATTTACTACATTTGAAACTTTAAAAATATAATTCATATCACTTTAATAGATACAGAAAGAACATTTGAGAAAATGCAATATCCACTCCTAATAAAATGTGTAGCAAAATAGGAATAGAAATGTTCTTAAACTGATTAAAGGCATCTATTATATATCATACAGCTTTTCTTCTTGTATGAGAAGCAAGACAAGGAGGTTTTCTCCTGCCTCTTCTATTCAACATTATAGTAGGGGTTCTAGAAAGTGCAATATGACAAGAAAAATAATTGAAAGACGTACAGATTGTAAAAAAAAGAAGAAAAATATTCTTTTATATAAAACATGATAATTATGTAGAAATATGGAATCTACAAAAAGTCTACTAGAACTAATAAATAAATTATGCAAAGTTACTGGATACAAGGTAAGTATAAATGTTATTTTCTATACAACTTCCAAAATTTAAATTACTTGTATACAATTAAAACAAATACACATAATCTATAAGTAAATCTAATGTAATATATATACCAACAAATGTACCCAAGGAAATTTGGATTAAAAGACTAATAAGGGGGTGATTATCTTATTTATCATCAGAATATACTTTAAAACTATTATATTCAAATCAATGTTAGTGACATAAGAATTTAAAAATAGATCTGTCAAAAGGAATAGGAAATAAGTAAAAATATGAGAGTTCTGTAAAGCAAAAGGAAGTAAATTATAGCCATCTTTTGCCACACAAAAAAATACATTATAGAGATGCACTTTCCCACACAGTAACCAGTAGCCATGTATGGGTATTGGTTAACTAAATTTCAATAGCCATGTGAGGCTATTGAGCAAAAGCAAGTTGAGATGTGTTTTCTAAAATGCACATGAAATTTTAAATGCTCATTTAAAAAAAAAGTTACATACCTAATTTATAATTTTTATAAGTACTGTGTTGGAAACAATTACATTTTGAATATGTTAGGCTAATAAAATATATTATCAAATTTAATTGTGTTAGTTGCTTTTTACATTTTTAAAAATACATGTAATATGAAATTTAAAATTTTATATATAGCTCACATTTGTGGCTAGCATTATATTTTAGACATTGCTTGTCTAGAGAAGGTAAAATAAAGAAGTTTTGCAAGAAAATCTAAGGTCCTGATAATATATTCTAGAAACAGGTGATTTCTGTGACTAAGTAAAAAGTCAGAAACTATAAATTATATTATTTAGAAAAAATATTAAGTTATACAAAAAGGTACTTATCAAATGTATTGAATACAAATAAATTTTGTGGAAAATTCCCTCTCAGCAGAGCGAATAGGCATAAAGGTGATATTAATTCTGAAGCTGGAGTTAAAAAACCCTACAGATAAATGAGCAAAGGTTTCTAAAAATAAATTCAAAAATGAGAAAACTCCACTGGCCAATAAATATATAATAGGCTGTCTCAACCCTCTATTAGTGTACTATAAATTTAAGTAAAAATATACTATTTCTAAAGTATCAGATTTAAAAAATTGTTTGGTAGTACATATTGTTGTAAGAATAATTATGGATGCGAGAAACAGAATGATAGGCAATTTCATACATCCCTGGTGGAAATGTCAATTATCACATTTTTGGTAAGACAACTGCTCTGTCACAGAATTAATTGAGGTGCATAAAAATATTCATTATAAATATGTTCATTAAAGGATCATTTTGATGTTTTTATTACCACTCAACTATACACTTAAACCTGTTAAGGATGATAAATCATATAGATGTATGTTTTACCTTAATAAAAAATAAGAAAGGGGAAAAAGCATTGTTCATAATTCCATAAAACTAGAAACAAAGTGAATATATATTAATAATTAAATAGTTGAATCAACTATATGCAAACTGTGACGTGCATTAAATATAATTAGTTGTGAAAATTAAATTTCAGGAATTTTAATAAGTTTTAAGAATTGCCAGTTGAGAACAGTAAGTTAAGGAAAAGTGAGTATATGATTACAGTTTTATAAAACGATTATTTTAAAAAGTCTATCTCTTACATATATCTATATATTTATGTGTACATACACATTTATATTACATGTATATACTTATGTGTATATATGTATTCTTACATGAGCATGAAGAAAAGCATGAAAGGACATGTTTTTAACGTGTTGAGTTGTTAATGTAGGTTGCCTGGTATGAAAAAGATATGATAAAGAATGAGAGTGCAGTACTGAACCAGGAAAAAAATACGAAACACCTTTACACACGCACACACACACAAAGCCAAAAAGAAAAAAATGATATCATCACATTCAAAATGCATTTATATAAAATTGCATGTGTAGGTAAAATACGTTTTTAAACATGAATTAATGCAACACAAACATGCTGATGACATTTAGCCATTTGATTCTGATATTTTTTAATTTTTACTTAGTGTTTTGGTTTGATTGCCAATAGACTGTTTTGTATACTTTAGAAAGATCTGGGTTCCAGACCAGCTCTTCCAACTATAAACTGTGGGATAATAGTCAATTTACTATTGTACTTAATGCAAATTCCTTGTTAATAAATAGAGCAAAAACAAATAAGTATGAAAGGATGTTACAATAACTAAATGAATTAATGTGTTTCAAAAGTCTTATACACAGTTAAACATCCAATGCACATAATTAGCTGTAGTGGCTGTCATTAACATCAATATTGGGATCATTGCCATTCTTGCCACCACCATTACAGCCATTATCATTATCATCATTGCTTTAAACTGCATTGTATAAAGGCAGACACTCCCTTCATAAGGTATTCAGTAAGTGTATGATTGCATTCAGAGAAGCCATAACTTATCTTTTAAATATATTATGCCATCTAGGGCTTTTAGCATTCTCTCTGGCCATCTGTGATAACAGATAAAAATACCAATTGCCAAGCTACTATTTCAAAATCACATATGATATTAAAAAACAAAATCTACCTATGTAAAAATGAAATTAAATTGTAGATTTAAGTATTACAGGGGAAAATGGTTTAGCAGATAATGCCACCATGAAAATATTTTCTTTCTATCTTTTGTGTGTTTGTTTGTGTTACCTAGAAGTAAGATTGTATACATTATTCTAGGGAGTAAAAACTTATTTTTCTAACTATTCTTCTCTAAAAATGTCTGTTCATTCATTAATTTATTTATCCAAACCATCTCTTGAGTGTCAATCTGTGTAAGAAAACACTATGAATAAGAAGGTATAGTAGGAGTAATAACAGCAACATGGCAAAGTAGGAAGCCCTCAAGCATCTTTCCCTTGACAAGCACCAACTGAGAAACAACTCATGGGCAAACTCCCTTTGTGAGAAGTCAGAAACTGTTGAAAGGTTCCAATACCCAGAGAGAATGTAAAATCAATTCATTGAAACAAGTAGAGAGATTTGGGAAACTCACTAAAAACCTTGCCCCTGGGGTAAGAACATATGATCGGGAAAAGTTCCCTTGTACCCAGCTTCACAAAGGAGCAAGAGTAGATTGGTTCTCTCATTCAGTATCCCAACTTTTTTGAAGAGACTTCTCAGATAACTGGTTTCTGTCGTTTTAGCCTCACAGCCCTGGTGAGGTGAGCACAGTCAAGCTGCCTAGGAGAGAAGAGCTACAGTGGCTTGGGCTGATAGGCACTATCAGTTCTCCCTGCTCAAAACAGAGTGAAAAGATTTAAAAATATCATGTCTCAGCTTCTCCCTAGACAGTAAAAATGTTGATCCATGCATCCAGTGCTGTCCAAGGAATTAACATCTGTCTCACTATTTTTGGATTTCTGATGGGTCTGGCATGGTCTATCTGCCTGGAGAAGACTGGATGCAGTAGCATGGCTGGTAGATGCGAATGCTCACATTCTTGGCTTAGCACTCAAAGAAGGAACGAAACACACAATGGCCTGCCTTCTGCATGGGGAGGGAAAGACTTGCTAGAGGCCCCCAGAATCTCTAAGCTGATTGATGGGGACTTTTCCTGTATGAGGCCAGTCAGTGAAGAATTGGAGAATTCTTTATCTAAAGGGCAGACTCAACACAGACTGTCAAGGAAAATGAAAAATCAGGCAAAGATGTTCCAAACAAAGGGATAAGATGAATCTCCAGGAATCAACCCAGATAAAATGGAGGTATATAATTTGCCAAACAGAGGGTTAAAAATTACTCTCATATAGGTGCTCATCAAGGTAAAGAGAAGAGTGCATTAATGAAGTCCACTCAGCAAAGAGACAAAAATATAAAAGTATTAAACAGCAATTGTAAAGCTGAAGAAAACAATAACTACACTAAAAATTACTAGAAGGGTTTAACAGCAGACTAAATCAAGTTGAAGAAAGGATGAGCAAACTCAAAGACAGGTTACTGGAAATAATTCAGTCAGTAGAACAAAAAGGAAAAATAAAATAAAAATAATGAATAAATCTTAAGGGGCGTATTAGTACATTTTCACACTGCTGACAAAGACATACCTGAGACTGGGTAATTTATAAAGAAAAAAAGAGATTTAATGACCTCACAGTTCCATTTGGATGGGGAGGCCTCACAATGATGGCAGAAGGCAAAAGGTGTGTCTTACGTAGCAGCAGGCAAGAGAGAGTGTGAATCAATCAAGCAAAAGGGGTTTCCTTTTATAAAACCATCAGATCTCCTGAAACTTGTTCACTCCCATGAGAGGAGTATGGAGGAAACCACCCACCATGATTCAATTATGTCCCACCAGGTCCCTCCCATGACACATGGGAATTATGGGAGCTAAAATTCAAGATGAGATTTGGGTGGGGACACAGCCAAACTCTATCAAGGGAGTTATGGAAAATGTCAAGCAGACCAATATATGCATCATGAGAGTCCCAGAGAGAGAAAGGATCAGAAAGCTTCTTGAGAGTAATAATGGTTGAAAACATCTCAAATCTGAGAAAGGAGTAAATATATTGATCCAAGAACCTGGAAGGATACCAAATAACATAAAATGCAAACATTATTTTATATTATAATAAAACACATTATAATAAAATTGTCAGAAAACAAAGAATTTTGAAAGCAGCAGAGAAGGCACTTGTCACATATATGACAAACTTCATGAGACTACCACTAGATTTTTTTTTTTTAGCAGATAACTTGCAGTCCAGAAGGGAGTGGAATAGTACTAAAGAAAAACAACTGCCAACTAAGAGCACTAAGTCCAACCAAGGTCTCCTTCAAAACTGAAAAAGAGATACAGACTTTTCTACACAAACAAAAGCTGAGGTAATTTCTCAGAACTGGGTTTATCATACAAGAAACGTGAAAGCAAGTTCTTTGCTTTGAAATAAAAGGATGTGTGATGGTTAATACTGAGTGTCAACTTGATTGGATTGAAGGATACAAAGTATTGATCCTGGGTATGTCTCTGAGGGTGTTGACAAAGGAGATTAACATTTGAGTCAGTGGGCTGGGGAAGGAAGATCCACCATTATCCTGATGGGCACAAGCTAATCAACTGCCAGGAAATATAAAGCATGAAAAACATGAAAAGGAGACACAGACCTAGTCTCCCAGCCTACATCTTTCTTCTTTTCTGGATGCTTCCTGTCCTCGAACATCTCACACCAGTGTTATTCAGTTTTGGGACTCAAACTGCTCTCCTTGCTTCTCAAGCTTGCAGACAGCCTACTGTGAGACCTTGTTATCATGTCAATCAATACTTAATAAACTCTCATGTTTTTGCTATTAGTTCTGTCCCTCTAACACAATCCTAACTAATACAGATTTTGGTACCAGGAATGGATCTAGGAGAACAGAATATTAAGGATAGAGTTCTTTCTTTGGTTTTGGGGTTTCTAGAGTTGGCTGCTTAATAGTATTAGACCCCAAAATGCTAAGGACTCTGCTTCTAAAAGTATGGAGAACACTGATAGTCCCTGGTGTGAACTGTTTAGAGAGTTATGCAAAATAAATGCATTTGACACTCCTGATTCACGATTTGTGAGAAGCAAGTTTAGTGACTCTATACATAATACCTTTAACCATACGTGGAGAACCAAGGAACATAATGAAACTGGTTGGTTGCTCCTATGTTCAGTGGGCAAAATGATGAAAGAAAATGATGAATTCAGGGATTCCGTCTGCCAGCTTCAGGAGCAGATAATGAGCCTCAAATCTGCTCAGGTTGCCCTGAATGAAGGTCTTATCTCCTGTAGAGAAAAAGCTGAAATTGTGGAAAAACAGCACTTATCATGCTAGTGGCTGATGTACAATGAATGGTGCATGCAGAGCCTTCCCAGGTGTCTACTGTTAAAGTGAGGCCATTGATGGGAAACGAATGGGACCCTACAACTTGGAATAGGGATGTGTGGGAGGACCCTGATCAAGACAGAGATATTGAGTTTGTAAACACCAATCAACGTTTTTTTGCCAGAAGGAACAGCTTCCACATCCCCAGCAGTGGCAACATTTGTTCCCCAACCCATACTGCCATCAGCCTTTTCACCTTTGTCTGAGGAGATAAACCCTGCACTGCCTGAGGCAACAGTAAATGCCTCTGCTGAGGCAGTTGCCAGGCAAAATAATGTTGGTTCTCCTCAGAAGCCACCCCCAACACCCCTGTTTGCTACTAGACCTATAACTAAAGTCCCAGGGGGTCACTAGAGGTGAAGTTGAGAGTGTGACCCATGAGGAGGTGTGCTACACCAGAAAAAAAAAATGGTTGTTTTCTAATTTATATAAACAGCAATATGGAGAACAAGCATGGGAATGGATAGTAAGGGTATCTGATAATGGTGGAAGGAACATAGACTTGTATCAGGCTGAATTTGTGGATTTGGGCCCACTCAGTAGGGACTCTGCTTTCACTGTTGCAGCTCAAGGAGTTAAAAAAAGGTCTAATAATTTATTTTCTTGGTTAGCTGAAATATGGATTAAAAGATGGCCCACTGTGAGTGAGCTGGAAGCGCCTAATCTCCCTTGGTTTAACGTAGTGGAAGGGATTCAAAGGCTTAGGGAGATTGGGATGGTGGAGAAGATTAGACCTATTTTAGACCTACTTATCCCAGCTTGGAGGGGTCTAGAAGATATATTCTTAACCAGTACCTTGCCAAATAGAATTGTGAGGGCAGCACCTGGATTTTTGCAGAGCCCTGTAATTGCTCTTCTCTATATGTCAGATCTAATGCTGGAACACTTTGGACTCTTCCTACCTTTAAGTCAACAGTTTAAGAAGGGAGTTACACTGTTGGCTGGGGTGATTGATCCAGATTATCAAGATGAAATCAGTCTACTACTCCAAAGTGGAAGTAAGGAAGAGTATGCATGGAATACATGAGATTTATTAGGGCGTCTCTTAGTATCACCATGCCCTATCATTAAGGTTAATGGGAAACTACAATAGCCCAATCTACACAGGTCTACAAATGACCAAAAACCTCCAAGAATGAAGGTTTGTGTCACTCCACCAGGAAAAAAACACAACTTGCCATGGTGCTTGCTGAAGGCAAAGAGAATACAGAATGTGTAGTAAAAACCTAGTCATCAATACCAGCTATGACTACGTGACCAGCTGCAGAAATGAGGATGGTAATTGTCATGAGTATTTCCTTCCATCTTTTCTTAAAATCATGTTGACGTGTGTATACACTTGTACTAAGAAAATACCTTCATTTTATTTCCTTTCTCTTTTATCATGTGGCATCAGATTTATTGACTTCATATCAGCATTTAAGCATTGTTAACTTTATGAAATAGTATTTGGGTTGGGGATTGGTGTATTTCCAGTTGTCGGAAGGACAGTTGTGGTATGTTAGACTTAATTATTAAGATTATGTATGATCTCAGGAGATATATATGGGTTCAAGATGACAAGGGGTGAACTTGTGATGGTTAATACTAAGTGTCAAAGGATGTTGATCCTGGGTGGGTCTGTTTGGGTGTTGACAAAAGAGATTAACATTTGAGTCGGTGGGCTGGGGAAGGCAGATCCACTCTTAATATGGCGGGAGTAATCTAATCAGTTGCCAGCAAATAAAAACAGGCAGAAAAATGTGAAAGAGAGACGGGCTTAGCCTGTCAGCCTACATCTTTCTCCCATGCTGGATGCTTCCTGCCCTTCAACATCAGACTCCAAATTCTTCAGTTTTGGGACTCGGACTAGCTCTCCTTGCTCCTCAAACTTGCAGACAGAGTATTGTGGGATCTGGTGATCATGTAAGTTAATGTTTAATAAACCCTCCTTTATATATTCACATGCAGAAAAAAAAGAAATACATTAGACCTCTTTATTACACCATAAACAAAAATCACCTGAAAATGGAACAAAGGTTTAAACCTAAGACCAGAAATTGTAAAACTCCTAGAGGAAAACCTAGGGAAAAACTTTTGCACCAGTAGTCTTGGAAATGATTTCATGGATATGCCACGAAGACCACAGGCAACAAAAACAAAAATAAGCAACAGGGACCACATCAAACTAAGAAGCTTCTATATGTCAAAGGAAACAGTAGAATGAAAAAGTAAGATAAAGAATGGAAGAAAATATTTGCAAATTACATATCTGATAAAGATTGAGTCTCCAAAATATATGCAAGAACTCCTACAACTCAGTAGTAAACAAAACAACAAAAACCCTAATAACCCAATTTAAAAATGGTTTAAGGACTGGAAAAGATACTTCTCTAGAGACTACATGCAAATGGCCAAAATGTACATAAAAGGTGTTCAACATTACTAATTATCACAAAAATGCAAATCAAAACCATGATGATATATTACCTCACACCTACCAGAATGGTTATAATATATCTAAAAAACAAAAACAGAAACAACACAAAAGACAACAAATGATAGTGATTTCCAGGTTCAGTTTTAATACATATACATATATGTGTGTGTGTGTGTGTGTGTGTGTGTGTGTGTATGTGTGTATGTATATGTAAAACCAATGCTGGTGAGGATAAGGAGAAATTAGAAGCCTTGAACATTATTGGTGGGAATGCGCAGTAGTGCAGCCACCATGGCAAACAGTATGACAGTTCCACAAAAAAATTAAAATAGACCTACCATGTGATCTAGCAATCCCAATTCTGAGAATTTTTCCAAAATATTTGCAATCAGAATCTTTAAAATATATTAGCAATCCTATATTCATTGCATCATTATCAAAATAGCCAGTATGTAGAAATAACCCAAATGCCCACCAACAGGTGAAGGGATAAAGAAAATGTGGTATATACATAAAATGTGGATACTATTCAGCTTTAAAAACAAAAAAAGGAAACTCTGCAATATGCAACAACATGGATTTCAAGTGAAATAAGACAGTCACAGAAAGACAAATGCTACATAATTCCCCTTATGTGAGGTAAGTAAATAGTCAAATTCAGACTGAAAAAGTGGAATGGTGGTTGGTTACCATGGGATAGGGAGAGGGTGAATGGGAAGTTATTGATCAATTGGCATAAGTTTAGTCAAGCTAGACGAGTAAGTTCTGAGATCTGCTGTACAGCATTGTATTTACAGTCAACGACAATGTATTGTACACTTAAAAATTTCTTAAGGCTGGACGCGGTGGCTCATGCTTGTAATCCCAACACTTTGGGAGGCCAAGACAGGTGAATCATGAGGTCAGGAGGATCAGGAGGTCAGGAGTTTCAGACCAGCCTGGCCAATATGATGAAATCCCATCTCTATCAAAAATACAAAAATTAGCCCGTGTGATGGTGCGCACCTATAGTCCCAGCTACTTGGGAGGCTGAGACAGAAGAATCGCATGAATCCAGGAGGCAGAGGTTGCAGTGAGCCAAGATTGAGCCACTGCACTCCAGCCTGGGCAACAGAGCGAGAATCCATCTCAAAACAAATAAAGTAAATAAATCCTTAAGAGGGTAGATCTCATGTTAAATGTTTTTATCACAACAAAATAAAATAGAATTACATTAAATTTTAGAAAAAGATAAAGAGGAAAGTAGGCCCTGGCCTCAAGGAACTCACATTGCAGGGTAGAGAAAGGATGGAGAACTGTACAACTACCCTTCTACAAAAAGATGATTACTGTAATAAAGGTATGTTTAGAGTGCTAATAAGAAGGACAAAGAGAACAATTTATCATGGAGAAAGGATGAGAGGGGAAGTCAAATCATTTTTAAGAATCCTTGCAAAGTTTTTTTTTTATATATAATGAATAGATTCAGTGCCTGTAATTAAATGGATGTCTTTCTATACATTCAGAGCTGTTAAAAGCATGTGTCTGTTTTCTATCAATTAGATGTTTTGTTTCTCAGGAAAGATGAAATGCAATAACATCATAAAAAATTAGAGACAGAAGTGACCTTAAAAAAGAGTTTAGTCCCAAATTACAGTTGATTTTAAAATAGAACAAAACTGTTTCCAGATAGTTTGGGATACATTCAATTTGGGAACACAGATTTGGTTGTTAGGAGAATAGTGCTGTAACCCATGTCCCTTGCTTCAACTTCCAAGCCAAGACTTTGTCTAGAGCATGAATCTTCTTTTTGTTCTTATTTTGTTCTGTGCCTGTTTTTGTTTCTGTGTTTTCTTTGTCTGTTTTATTGTTCAGTGCATAGCAAAATCCTAAATGTCAGGAGATATAAGAGATGCTTGTAACATAATAAATAGACTTCTTTTGGCCTCTAGAAAAAATTCAGAACAGTACCACAGCACTTTATTAAAGATGTGTGGTTGTTCTGAAACAGTCAATTTGGCTCTGAAAATCATACTTCATGCCTTAAGAGTAATTTATGCACTGCCAAATCTTGTGTAAATCTCATTTCACAAACTGTGCTTGAGGAATACTGAAATTGATGCTATTCACACATACAATATTAGCAAATGTATTTTTTCTATGCAAAGTATAACCTTGTCATTTTTATTATCTACTAGTATGCTGTGTTTATTACTGATGTGAAAGATTTATTTAAATATTTCTCTATGGCCTTAAGGTCTTCTGAGGCCATATAACAAATTTATCTTGTATTTCATTAATTTTTTCTCTATCTTGCTATTATGCTGACAGTTCTATTACTATGGATTTTGGTAATCATCCCAAAATGTCAGTTAGGCTTAGCTTTAAAAAGAAAAGAGAAGAAATTGACAGAGTCAATGAATCATCTCAAAGTTTCTTTTGTTTATAAATGTCTATTTTATAAAGGAAAAGCTTTTAAATTCATTAGGTGTGTTTTGTGGAAATGTTGTCCTAAAACTGTATTATTAGGCTGTATTTGAACAGGCCTTTTTGTCTGAGATACTCAACTGATTTCTTAGCTTTAGTAAGCAAATATGATCTTACCTACCAAGTCTTAATAAACAAATTCTTAATATTCACAAAAGATACATTATCTTCATTGTCCTTCATTAGTCAAATGGCTGCACATTTAACATAAGCTTGAGAAGCAATCACTTTTGTATATCTTTAAGTGAAAAAAGTGCTACTTTATTGCTATGTTGAAATTATTCCTTGACCCAATGGTCTATTTTTACACTTCAGAAATAAGAAATTTCACTTGCTGTTAAAGAAACTATTCCTTATATGTTATCATTTGAAAGTCACCAAGCAATTGTATTTATTGATTATGAAAATCATAACTCAAAGTACATTTTAAGAAAATTTACATAATAAGTATAAATACTGTATATGATCTTAGAAAACATTATTTACACATTGATTTCATAGTACTACTGGAAACATAGAGATTTTAAAGCTACTATTCTGAATCAAATCTGCTTCTGAGAATTGTAATTATTTGAGTACATCATTCTATCTTCATAACTTTTCCTTTAGTGTTTATGCTTGTATAATATTTGTACCCTTACAGATATTTATATTTTAAAATTCTCATACCAACATTATTTCAATATTGCTGTCTTTCATAATGTATTTTTAAAAAGCTTTATAAATATTTCATTATATATTTTTATTTCAAATTGCTTTAAACTCCACCCAGACATTTTGGTTGACACAATCTAAGTTCCATACAATTATATCTAGTTTAAGTCAAAATGAAATTTGGAGACTTATAAAACTGAAAACTTCAGGGTAGATTTGACTTAAGACATATTGGTATTCAAGAATTGAAAACATCACCAGGTCACTGTCTTCATCCCTGGGTAGTCTTGGCTCTCAGGAATGCTTTTCAGTCTTGTTGGCAAATATGATCCCTGGAAGCACTAGAGTTACTAACATTTCCAGAAGTAGGAGTTGTATTTTGCTCATAAATCCAGAAAGGTAAGTTCCAGAGATGAATTTCATTGACTCAACTGGAGTCACTGACCCATTCTTGAATGATTATCTGTGGCTAGAGAAGAACTGCTCTAGTGAACTGGGCTTGGGCTATATGCCCTGCACTGAAGCCAGAAGTCAGTCTCATTGAAGCCACTATAACAGATGGCAGATGCAGGTATGATTTCTCAATATAAAATAGTATAGAGCTTGAAAGCTTAACTAACATAGTTTTATATAGCTACAAAAAACACTCATACTTTCATCTATATTTCAATTTTTAGAGATATGAAAAATAAAATGCTAGTCTCAAGATTTTCAGTAAGTCCATAGGCACACCTAACATGGAATGTATTATGACATTTAGTCAGCACTATTAGAAATCTGAGCTTTTTACCAGGTTCTCTGAATCCTGTCAAAACACTTGAATTTCAGAGCTAACATTTAAGAGGTAACAGTAAAAAAAAAAAAAAAAAAAAAAGGAATATAGAAGGAAAGAGTCAAATGAATTTTTCAACCTAGACAGTTGCTTGCTTGATTTTTTAGTTTATGGTTATACTGTCAGAACCTAAGTACTTGAGTTAGGAAATGAAGACACATACAATGGATGACTAACTGAGGATCCATATTCAAGTTTTGACTAATGATTGAAGTTCAGTTTTCAGTCAACTGAGAGCCATCTATCACTCACTATTATAATAAACTTAATACATTCCTTTTACTCTTTCAAGGCAACATCAAGAACAATTAACAGAATTTTAGCAGCCATACTAGTTGACTAAATAATACACTCTACTTCCAGGGAATGAAACAAAGAAAAGATGTTTATGTCAGTTGATAAAACAAAAACAAAAATCTCCACCCTTATACAACTTATGTTCTAATAGACCACGGTATATTGATCCTATTTTTAACTTTCCTCTTCACTAAGTGAAAATTTGATCTATTTTTTTCTCTATTATTACATTTTGGGTATCTTGGCTTGTTAAATGTATTAGTATTGACTGAAATACTGTTTGAGGTATGATCATGGCATGATCCAGATGAATTTGAAGAAAGCCTGACTTTAGATATGCTGTCACACAGAAAGCCCAAACTCATTAAGAGTAACTTGTATGCTGTCCCGCTCCACCTCCACCCTGTTTGTCAGGCTTAGCCTGTTCTTGTAAATAACAACTCTGTAAAAATCACAGTTAGCTGGACTAGTGTTTAATTTTTCCCTTTAATGGGGAGGAGAATCTTTTGCGTTTACATGTAGGATATTTAAAATTCATTAAAGGGGGACATTTTAATTATCTATATACAGAAAGAAGAGCAAAAGAGAATGTGTATCAGGGTTGGTTGAGAGTAAATATGGGAGCTCAGCAGAGAATGGTAGTGGACATCTTCATAATGTCCTCCTTCTGGGAAGTACTTTTCTCCACCTAGCAATATGGTTTCTTCAAGGATGCCAAGTTCTTACATGTATTAGTCCATTTTCACACTGCTGATAAGGCAAACCCGAGACTGGGGAAATTACAAGACAAAGAAGTTTGATGAGATTAGAGTTCCACATGGCTGGGGAGGCCTCACAATCATGGCAGAAGGCAAGGAGGAGCAATTCACAACTTTTATGGCTGGCAGCAGTCCAAGAGAGAGCTTTTTCCTTTATACAGGAAGCTCCCCCTGTATAAAACCATCAGATCTCATGCGACTTATTCACTATTGTGAAAACAGTACAAGAAAGACCTGCCCCTATGTTTCAATTACCTCCCACTGGGTCCCTCCCACAATATGTGGGAATTCAAGATGAGATTTGGTTGGGGACACAGCAAAACCATTTCATTATGTGACCCCTCAACTGTGGTAGCAGATATTTTGGTTCAGAAATTGTTGCATGATCCAAAGTAGGAAAATGGTTCTTTTCATGGGTTTTTAAAATTTGGACTGAAATAATTTTTTTTCTATGGCTGAAGATATAACATTTAGGATGTGTTTGCTTCCTATCTTCAGTCATGAAGAGAGTGGCAGCCTGAGAGAAGAATAAAGCCACAACAAAGAGAAGCAGTAATAAGAAGAAGCAAGTTCTAATAGCATCCATGCCCTTCTTACAAGTATTTCTGAGAAATTTTTCCTATTGCTGAGGATGGTTCAAGTAGGTTTTCTGTCACTGACAAACACAGTGCATTAATGCACAATTAAATGTTATTAAGTGTCATTAAATCTCCTCATACTTTGTCTCTGTGATTTTTAGTTTATTTTTTTCTCTGTCAATTTCAACTCTTGATTTCTTGAGCTACCTCCTTCTTAGTTGGGAAGCCAATTAAACAAATCCATTATAATTGCATCTAAAATAAGTTCAGATGCACTTTGTGTGTGTGGACAGTTCCCTTTTAGAATTAGAATGCCTGAGAATTAGTGAGTGGATCTTGTGACAGCTATTTTGACAGTTTAGGGTCTTTTTTTCTTTTACAAGCCAAACTTTATTATGTGAGATATGTTAGGGTGATCCACTGTCCAGAGGGTTCCCAGGATGCAGGACTTTCAGTAGCATAACCAAAAAATGTCCTCGTACAATGGGCCAAGATGGCCATACTAATGCTGGAATTGACTTCTTGAAACTGTGACACATCATTGTGTACTTAAGTGCATAGGCTCTGGAGCTAGCTTCTCTGGGTGAAAATCCTGGCTTTGCTATTTAATGCACCATCTTGGTCAAATTTCTTTACCTGTTTTTACATCAGTTTTCTCCATCTGTAAAATGGCCATAATAATGATGTTTACCTCTTAGGTGTGTTTTGAGCATTAAGTTAGTTAATATATTTAGTCCTGAATATAATGCCTTCATTAATTTTAGTTGCTATTGCTATTCTTGTTATTGAGTGTTTAGTTGCTATGGCCAAATAGAAGGCAAAGAATTTAGAGTAAATCTGAGTACTGGACTCCCCACAAAGCTTGAGTAGGGCACATATCCTAAAACGCTCTGAGCTATTTCTCATATCCAGATCTTAGTTCTTCCATTAGATTTGCACAAAATATCGTTTTTGTTTTTTTTTTCTGGGAAAACATCGTTTTCCCCAATCTTCATGTTATCATTAAGCATTATTCTGCATTTGATGTATAAAATGAAGCTATGCATTTGCCCTTTAACTTTTCCTACTCTTTCCTTTCCCTATGTCAAGGCGTAAAGAAACAGGAAAAGGAGTAAGAAAAGGAGGAGAGAGAAACAATCACGTTGTCACGCAGTGTCACGGTGGTCATATCCTAGTCAGAGTAAGATTTGGTATTTGCCCTATATCTACATATAGGCAAGTTTTCACTTAATTTATATCCAATGGCTTTCTTTTAATTTATCCTTTCCTATAATGAATTTTTTAGAAGAATGTTTTATAGAATATAGCAGTTTTTAAAATATCAATAAAACATAAAAGACTATCTTTTTAAGTGAATTACAAATTCTGATCACAAAAACTAATAATAATAATAATGGCTCTTACCTTTTATTACAGGACTTAATGAGGGAAAAGCATACTGGATTAAATGCTTTACATATGTCAGAACTCATTTTTGCCCCTATAACACTTTCTAAGGTAAGTAAGCAGCCTTTTTATTTCATTTGCATAAAAGATAGAATTGTGAAATAAGTTGCAGCTCAGAGAAAATAAGCAATTTATCAAGTAATATAAATAGTATCAGCAGTAGTGTATGTGTTTTGTTTTATTTTACTCAGGCAAAATTAATAATTTTCTTATTGGTCATGTTCTAGTTCATGTTATGTTCTAGTTCTCTCATTCATCTAATCTTCCAGAGTTCCACGACTACAATTGCCTTAGAATGATATGAAATGGCATTTTTGTACTCTGTATCACCTAGATTTAAGTACCTAATGTTTCTTTTAGTCAGAGCAGGGAGTTTTTTAAGAATCTGCCAGCCAGTACCCCAGTGGTTCAGCTTATCTGTCTTACCATGTATTCTGTTCTGAAATTGTATTTTGGACCTAGTTAACTGACCCAATACTCTGTGACCTCAAACCTAAGTCCTTGATGCACACTCTGGTTTATCTCTGACTAAGTCTAACATTTTATTGAAACTCAGCCACATTCATTCATTGGCATGTCAACTATGACTGTTTTCATGCTACAATAGCAAAGTTGAGTACAATACTTGCAAAAGAGACCGTATGACCTGTAAAGTCTAAATTATTTACTATCCATGTCTTAACATAAAAAGTTTGCCAACCTTCACACTAGTCTTTCAACTCCAAACTCATTGACTACTTCTAATGGGGTTTTCCATTCACTATTTCTATACTCACTGTTTTTGCCTATAGTTGAGAAACCTGCCTGCTGACCCTCCTGGTTAAATCTCTTAGTTAAACCTCTTATAATTGACTCACATGTCTGTGTATACTCCATGTCCAGGTTACACTGGATCTGGATCATTGTAAAGCCTTATGTATGACATATTTTAATGAAGCAACTCTGTTTTGTCAGTCCACTTCTAATTAGCTCAACAAGAAGGTGAGATGAAATGCATTGGCACCCTACAGATAGGACAACGACAGCAGAGATAAGGGGTTGGGGTTGTCAATTATTTTTCTTCTCCCAACCACAAGTAAAATTTCTAACATATATTATGTTCATACTGTTTGTATTTCCTTGTTTTGAAATGATATTTACAACAGAAAAAGTACAGAGAATATTTCGGAGGGAGGCATGTTCTGACCTTTACTTTATATAAAAAGGAATAAGAGCAGAATTACAAATAAGACTCCAATATCTACACCCTTTCACAGGAGGATAGGCATTCACCAAGCAGGGAAGCGATTAGAAGATAATTGCTGTTATATCAAATTAGAGCATTCTGAAAATCATAGCTACAGCTGTAGAACTCCCACTGAAAATGAGCTAAAATTAAAAATTCGCACGTCTGTAACTGTGGCTTCCCATTGGTAGACTATATTTTGGATGCCTTGCCAAATGAGTACAGTTTGCATGATTGTTCTTTGAGGCAAGAAATTTTCCCTCTTCTGTTAACCCTAATTGGGCTAGTTAGAGCAGGGCTGGCTGTTGGTGACTAAGACAACTCCCTGAGACTTGGAGCCAGGCAATGAACTGTGCAACTAAAACCTGATGCTCATGGCTAGAAAGTATCATGCTTGGATGTTTCCAGAATAAGCACCAGAAGCCCCAAATTATTCCATAAAGACTCTGCTTCTGTAACTTTCTTATATATAATAACTTTGCTGGTAAAGATTATAGAAAGAGCAGGTTCCCACTTGAACTTAGGGAGCTTTCTATTCACTGAAAATTGAGAAAGCAGGGGAAGCAGCCACTTTATAATAAAGGATTTGTATTCCACTGCCATTGTTACCAGGGAGGGAGTGAAACACATTTTATTTCTGGTTTGATACGGAACTCTCCGTTAAAAACCTGAGCCTAGGAAGCAGCACCTGTTGTACATAAGTGATTCCCCTCCTGGTAGATTCAAACTGCTGGCCTGATTTTCTGATTACTTAAAGCTGTTTTTCCTACATCTGTCATAAGTTGTAACAAGATATTTAAAAGGATGTCTGACAACAAATGTGAAAAGCTATTTAGTCCCCAGTCTAGCTTTTCCAAATGGTAGTACATCGATCAGCTAGGCAGTTTAATGAATCTGCCATCTTGTATCAGCAGTTATTCTCTAAATTAAGCCATATTCCATATAAAAGCCTTATTGTTATTCAGGGCACTTCCCAGCTCCAGCTGTAAGACTGGATTAAATCAATATGTTCCTATGAGAAACCGCATGTTGGGGAAGGCAATGTTAAAATGCACAGGGTAACAATACAAGAAAAATACAGGATTTCATTTTACTAATGAAGTTCCAAGGTGTGTTTTCATATGCTTAGAATAGCCCTTTTCAAAGGCTCTTCCTTTGGAGTCATTGCCCCAAAATAATTTGTATAATCTGACTCACTGAAAACGAGAAGGTAGGATGCAAGTCAGCTAATGGCAGCGTATCTTACACCTGGCCTGGAATAATTGGTTAACTGAGCAAGCTACCCTCTTTCATCCAATGATACAAATACAGAATAAAGTTAGATTTTCTCCGCCATTGTCTCTGAATTTAGATTATGAACTCTAAGTGGCATTCTAATCCTGTTACAATTATAAGTAAATTAGAGAATAGCATAGATTTTATTTTTATGATAAACCAGCCTATGTTCAATTCTGGGATCTCCTATTTACTGTGTGCATGAACTCAACAAAGTCACTTAGCTCTTTTGTAAAATAGGTTACTACTTTCCTGTTTGCTTTACAATATTATTGTGTCTTTTACTCATTTTTTTTAATCTTCATGAGCTAGACTAAGGCCTGACACATGGTAGGAACGCTAAAAAGTTTTGTGGAATGAATTGAAGTGCTGTAAAACAATGTAAGGATCCACACTCCATGATGTATAATGTATGTGACATTTTTAGCCCAGGTTCTTCACCCTGTTCTATTTTTTCATCTTTTGTCATTTGATTCTGTAGCTTTTCTGCCAGTGACAAAGTGTGTTTCTTTACCCATTGTCTTCTGGCTTAGACATGGAATTAACAGAAAGTGTGTGCAAACAACAGTTTTCTAGGTAAGCCTAGGCCATCAGAAGCATTGCACATTTCAGCGTGCTCTCTTGCTTTCTGCCATTACTATGGTAGGCCAGGTCTCACTAACACAGGCCTCCATAACAACTGTTTCAGTACTGACTGAGTGGTTAAATTAAATATTAAAAGCTGAAAAAAATCAGTGCCCTATACAAAGGCTGAAATATAACAAAAGCCCGCCAAGAGTTTTGCCTAGGCCTTTCCTGAGCCTTAAAGCATGACAAAATAATGAAGGAATTCTTAACGAGATCCATTTAGGATTCAATAAGTTCTATTGGGGGCCTGAAGAAACTCTCCAGGCCTCCACAAACAAGTTTATTGGAGATCCGACAGCACTCCCCAAACCTCCAGGCTCCAGAGGAAGGTCTTCAGGACTCAGACCTTAGTTACAGATTAAAAGAAGTGAATCACTTATGTCTTTGAGTGAATGCACATTTGCTCATAGATATACAGCTTAGAAGGTATATAAGCTCTGGGAAACTTTGTAATTTTGAGTTGGTCTGGCAATAATTTCCAGGCCTTCTCCCTGTAACTGGTTACAGAAATAAAACTCTTTTCCTCCTCAGTTCATCTGCATGCCTTTATTGGGCCACTAGAAATAGCAGCCTGACCCTCAGTTTGGTCCGAGAATATTACCATGAGAACATAACCCAGCAAACTTACTAATCTAAAGCATATGAGAGACGTGGAAAATTTTCAAGCTGAACCTACAAGTTATAGCCTCCTAGCCAAGCCCAGACTGTATTAGCTGAACCCCTACTGCGCAAAAGCATGAGCAAAATACTTATTGCCTTGTGTCCCTGAAATTTTTGTAGTTATTTTTAAGGCAGTAACAGCTAACTAATATACCATGCAATGTAAATGCTTACCGATTGAATAGCTTGTAATGATACATTCTTAGAGAAGGAGAAGTGAACAAGACAAACATGGAATAGATACAGCCTAACTCTCAAGAGTTTAAAAGTCATTCTGTCTCCATGAAAAACTGTAAGAACTAATAGACAAATTCAGTAAAGTTACAGCATACAAAATCAACATACAAAATGAGTTGTGTTTTTATACATTCACAACAAAGCATCCAAAAATTACAAGAAAACAACCCCATTTATGATAATATTAAAAATAATAAAACACTCAGGAATGAATTTAACCAATGAGGTGAAATATCTGTATACTGAAAAGTGTAAAACACTGATAAAATAAATTGCGGAAGACACAAATAAATGCACAGACATTCCATGTTCACGAACTGGAAGAGTTAATATTGTTAAAATGACCATACTAACCAAAGTAATTTACAGATTCAACAAAATCCCTATCAAAATTCCTATGGTATTTTTCATGAAAATAAAAAAAAAATTCTGAAAATTAATGTGGAACTACAAAGACCCTATTGCCAAAGCAATCTCAAGAAAGAAGAACAAAGCTGGAAGTATCACACTTCTTAATTTCAAAATATCTTGCAAAGCTATAATAATCAAAACAAAATAGTTCTGGCATAAAAACAGACTATAGACCAATTGATCAAAAATAGAAAGCCCAGAATTAGTCACACATTTGTAGTCAACTAATTTTTAACAAACGCACCAAGTATACACGATGGTGAAAGGATAATCTCTTCAACAAATGGTGTTGGGAAAATTGGAATATCCACATGCAGAGAATGATATGAACCCTAATTAAGCATATACAAAAATAAAATCAAAATTAACTAAAAATGTAAGCATACCACTTGAAATCATAAATCTTCTAAAATAAAACATGAAGAAAAAAAGCTCCTTGACATTGGTCATGACAATTAATTCATGAATATGATGTAAAAACATGGACAACAAAAGCAAAATAAACACATGGAACTGTATCAAGTTAAAAATTCTCTTCATAGCAAAGGAAACAATAAAATGAAACCTATGGAATAGGAGAAAATATTTCCAAATCATATAACTGATGACAGTATGCTAACAGCCAAAATATACAAGGAATTCTTACAACTCAATAGCAAAAAAATAAATAATCCAATTAAAAAATAGGTTAAGGACCTGGAAAGATATCTTGCCAAAAAAGATATACTAAAAGGCTAACAGGTATAATAAAAGGTATTCCTTTAAGTAGTTACTAATCATCAGGAAAATGCAAATAAAAGCCACAATGAGATACTGCCTTACAACTGTCAGGATGGTTATTATCAAAAAAAAAAAAAAAAAAAAAGATAACAAGTGTTGTGAGAATGTGGAGAAAAGGGAATCCTTATACACTCTTGGTGGGAATATTAACTGGTGTAGCAACTGTGGAAACAGTATGAAGATTCTTCAAAATTCAAAAGTAGAACTACTATAAGATTCAGCAATCCCACTACTGGGTATATTTCCAAAGGAAATAAAATTAGTATGTCAAGAAGATATCTGCACTTGCAAATTCATTGCTGTTTATTTACAATAAGCAAGATATGGAAACAACCTAACTGCCCATTGATGGATAAATGAAAAAAGAAAATTTGTTATATGTACATATGCAGTGGAATATTATTTGGCATTATAAATTGAAGAATATACTGTCATTTCTGACAACATAGATGAACCTGAAATATGTATACTAAGTGAAATAAGGCAGGCACAGAAAGACAAATACTGTATGATATCACTTAAATGTGGAAAATGAAATAGTCAAACTCATAGAAATAGTAGAATGGTAATTCCAAGAAACTGGGAGGTGGGAAAATGTGGAGATGTTGACCAAAGTGTATAAACTTTTATAAGTTGGATAAAATCTGGAGATCTAATGTACAGCATGGTGACTATAGTTAATAATGTACAGTGTATTTGAAATTTTCTAAGAGAATAAATCTTGCATATTCTCATCACATAAAGTTAAGAGAGGTAATTATGTGAGGAGATAGATATGTTGATCAGCCTGACTGTGGTAATCATTTTACAATATACACCTATACCAAATATTCACACTGTATGCCCTAATATATACGTAATTTTTATTGGTCAGTAAGAACTCAATAAAGTTGGAAAGAAAGAAAAGTTATTGTGGATATGACAAATACATGTCATTGCAATAATACAACACTAGAAAGAGCATAGGAAATATACTATGAAATCAAAAATGGCAAAGTGGTAGTAATAAGAGAGTCAGGGAAGATTCATTCATTCAGCAAATACCTATACAATGCTTACTCCTATTTTGTACTGAGTACAGAAGAAATGGTGGTTTGCAAAGCAGATTCATTGTCTACCCTCATGGAGTTTATTGTCTAGTTTATGCAAAGAAGAGATAGTGTTTGAGCCTGTACAAGGAAGATGAGCTTATTTTCCCCATTTGTAAAGATGGAGGAGTTACTATTTAAGCATAATAGACAATTTGTATCCAGCAGCAGCACAGAAGTTTGATGAGGTGATCTAAGATGAGAGAGGGTGGGTACCTTCATTGGCATATATAGTTGAAGATCCAAGTTCTCAGAGCTCCTTAATCAAATGCCCAATTTAACTTTAATTTATGGTTACTAAGAATATAAGTGAATGCCCAGAATGCCCCTGAGATGTTCACTAAAGCATCTAGACCTCTAAATCTTTTTTTCTGAACTTTAGTGTCATAATTCCATACATTCTCTGCCATTTCTATTTTCCTTCTTAAGTGTTAACCTTATTTTCACAACTAAATTTTAAGCTTGTTTCATGTTTTCCAGCACCTACTATATGCCAAGCACGGGGAGTGTAGCAATGAACCAAGCAGATACAAACTTCTGTTCTCAAGGAGCTAAAGTACAGTAAGATAGTGAAGAAACAAAGTCAATTACGAGTACATTATATAATACGTCAGAAAGTGATACGTGTTATAGAGAAAAATAAAACATAGAAATAGGAAACTCTGATGAAGCATAATATTAAATAGTGTAGCCAGAAAAATGCTTATTAAAATGTTGATTTATTTTCTGTAGAAAGTAAGGAAGCAGGTCATAAGGATGTGTGAGAGGAAAGCATGCCAGAGAGAGAACAGCAAGGACAAAGTAAGGTGGAACCATATTTAACTGATCAAGCAACAGTTAGAACATCAGCCATGCAGAGAGAGTGGGGAAATAATTCATGATGTTCATGCTATCCGAATGAATGGGGGCTAGATCCACACGTGGGCACTGTGTGGATTTGAGCTATTGCTCTAAATTAAAAGTGAAACCATTATGGGTTCTTAGGCAGGAAGGTTCATGATCCGCCATTTTAAGAGGCTCCATGTTGATAATAGAAGTATAAGCACAGTTTGGAGACTATCATCTATCATCTGGGTGGCAAAAGAGGGAGGCTTAGATATGGGTAGTAGCAGCGAAAGGGTTGAAAAAAAGTCAGTGCTCAGTATATTCTGAAGGTAGAGTCAACAGAATTTGATCATAAATTGAATATATGCTGAAAAGAATACAGTCAAGACTCAGTTTACCATGTCTAGCCTGGGTAGATGGAAATATAGAGTTGCCAATTACTGAGACAGAGAAAGCTGTGGGATGAACAGCTTTCATGGAGAATATTAGAAATTTAACTTTAGACATATTAGGTTTAAGATACTTATCTCCAAGTGGGGATGTAAAGTCATCAGTCAAAATTATTATTCCAGGGTTCAGGGAAGAGATTCATACTGGAGACATAAATTTGGAAGTTGTTGGCATATTGGTAGAATTTAAGGCCATGAGACTAGATGAGATCAACAAATATGGAACTGAGGTAGAAAACAGAAAATGTCTTAGGACAGAGCTCTGGAAATTTCACATTTTAAAATCAGAGAGATTAGAAGTAACCAAAAAGAAGATGAAGAAAGAGCTGTCTGTGAAGTGAAAGGAAAAAGTGTAGAGTGTGGTATGATCGGAAAGCCAAGAATCAATCAATGATCAGTTGGGTCAAATGTTGCTGATAGTTCAAAGTGAAACGGGACAGTAGCATCAAGGGAGTGTTTTGCATTTACAGTAAGATGATGGCATGTTTGTGAGCTGAAGGGAAATAGTCACTAGGAAGAAAAAAATAGGATGCAGGAGAGGCGATGGTTAACTGCTAGAGCTATGTCTTTGAGTAGCCAAAAGGGGATGGGACCTTGAGAGTCGTTGCCTATGTCTGTATTTCCTGGGCCTACACAAGGCTCATTGGAGTTCAAAATACTTGTTGGCAGACCAATTTCTTCCATGGGAAAAAAAAAAAAAAATCAATAAGAGGATAAGACTAAAAAAGAACTCTTTAGAAAATAAATTCATTATCGACTACTTGCCAGGTATATGAACAAATGCCTTCAGCTTCCTTGTAATGTAGATGTTAAAAAAAAACATCATTGTATCTTCCCCCAGTATCAGGGCACAAATTCTCCTATGGAACATAATGTAATTTTAAGAAAAATGATGCATTTTTCTAACTAGTTATTCATGATACTATAAATATCTAAAGCTAATCACCATCATGTTGAGTACTGTTATACAAGTTGATGAATATTAATTACTAATTAGTATGCATCTAGATTTCAGTGTTCACATGGAACATCCACATAAAAGGATAAAACAAAAATCCATACCAGAAATTGAATTACTTTTTTTATTACCTAATTTTATCAAACTCTAGCCCCACTATAATTTGTGTCTCAAATGCAGATTTCTTCTTCATTTTATTCTTATCTGATTGATCACATTGAAATGAAAAAGAGTAACATTACTGCATCTTAAAATAGCAATATTTTCCATGGTAAATAATCGCGACTAAATGTTTACTTCTATGACTATTTTGGCATCTGGGAAAATGTGAGAGGTTTTTTTTTTTTTTGCAATATCTCCACATTGCTCAAATCCTTCTGGCCCACTCTAAAGGGATCTATAAAAACCTTTCAAGAGAAAAGGCACTACTAAGAATCTCTACAGGTTGAGTGCACTTTATACCTTTTAAAATGTTTTTAAATAATGTCCTCTCTGTTGATTGGATCTTCATAACTTTCCTGGGCCTCAGGAGCCAGCCAAAGAGGATCTGAGAGCAGCTGTTAGAGTAGGAGCCAAAGATTTATCAAGAGTGCCTGCCGGGGAATTACGCTTTGGCAAGTAGAGTTGAAGTCTTAGGTTATGGGATAGTTACTGCAATTTGCTTAATCAGCAGCTGTACCAGAGAAGTGGGTGGGTTGTTGATGTGAGATGCCATACTCAGAAGTGTTTCTGAGAAAGGGAAGCCTGGGCTGAACCCAGAGAGGTGTAGGTTGTAAAGAAAGAGGCTCAGATTCTCTCCCTCTATCTAAATTTTTGTACGTGGAAGATTCCAAAGCTCTTAGAAATTGCTTCTGATAAGCATAATAGGAGGTGGTTTCTTTGTTGACGAAATGCTCAAAGGTGCTTGACAAAGAGTTCACTATACTGCTACTGAGTTGTAACTAACATCAAACACGATTTTGTCTCCTGCAATTTCCTCCCTGAAATTTAAAGATAGTTCTATGGTATGTTTTACTAATTTTAATTTTGAAAACTTCAACAGAAATTTTTTTCGAATATTGAGTCAAAGTATTCAAAGAGATTAAATTTGTATTCAGTTTCTTACTTTTTTACAAAGAATGTAGTCAGCTATGAAAGTAGTTAAACGATGTCTGTGAATTTATTCTGTAATTTTAAACATTTTCATGAATTTTAAAATGCCAGATTTTTTCCAAGCTGTAAAGGAAGAACCCTAGTGTTTTGATTGTCCATCTTTATGTTCCTGCATGAACATGGTCTGTCTGCTTGTTCTGAGAGGAGATCCAATAAATAGACAGATTGGGAAAGAAGGTAGTTTATTTCTGCAGCGGGTCACAGGGAAAATGTCAGAGTAACTCACCAGACCAACTCAAAGCTACAAGTTTTTCTCCAGGGCTTATATACATTTTAAGCTCTATACCTACATGTAGAAGGGCACCTACAAGCAGGAGTGTTTCATTCCGTCTATATCTAATCTTTTTTTTTAATTGCATTTTAGGTTTTGGGGTACATGTGAAGAACATGCAAGATTGTTGCATAGGTGCATACGTGGCAGTGTGATTTGCTGCCTTCCTCCCCTTCACCTATATGTGGCGTTTCTCCCCATGCTATCTCTCCCCAACTCCCCAACCCCCGCTGTCCCTCCCCTATTTCTCCCCAACAGACCCCAGTGTGTAGTGCTCCCCTCCCTGTGTCCATGTGTTCTCATTGATCAACACCTGCCTATGAGTGAGAACATGTGGTGTTTGATTTTGTGTTCTTGTGTCAGTTTGCTGAGAATGATGGTTTCCAGGTTTATCCATGTCCCTACAAAGGACGCAAACTCATCATTTTTGATGACTGCATAATATTCCATGGTGTATATGTGCCACATTTTCCCTGTCCAGTCTATCATCGATGGGCATTTGGGTTGGTTCCAGGTCTTTGCTATTGTAAACTGTGCTGCAATGAACATTCGTGTGCATGCGTCCTTATAGTAGAACGATTTATAATCCTTTGGATATATACCTAGTAATGGGATTGCTGGGTCAAATGGAATTTCTATTTCTAGGTGCTTGAGGAATCGCCACACTGTCTTCCACAATGGCTGAACTAATTTACACTCCCACCAACAGTGTAAAAGTGTTCCTATTTCTCCACATCCTCTCCAGTGTCTGTTGTCTCCAGATTTTTTAGTGATCGCCATTCTAACTGGCGTGAGATGGTATCTCAATGTAGTTTTGATTTGCATTTATCTAATGACCAGTGATGATGAACTTTTTTTCATATATTTGTTGACCTCATGTATGTCTTCTTTTGTAAAGTATCTGTTCATATCCCTCGCCTACTTTTGAATGGGCTTGTTTGTTTTTTTCTTGTAAATCTGTTTTAGTTCATTGTAAATTCTGGATATCAGCCCTTTGTCAGATGGGTAAGCTAAAAAATTTTTTTCCTATTCTGTTGGTTGCTGATTCACTCTAATGACTGTTTCTTTTGCCGTGCAGAAGCTGTGGAGTTTGATTAGGTCCCATTTGTCTATTTTGGCATTTGTTGCCAATGCTTTTGGTGTTTTGGCCATGAAGTCCTTGCCTATGCCTATGTCCTGAATGGTTTTGCCTAGATTTTCTTCTAGGGTTTTTATGGTCTTAGGGAAGCATTCCCTTTGAAATCTGGCACTAGACAAGGATGCCCTTTCTCACCACTCCTATTCAATATAGTACTGGAAGTTCTAGCCAGAGCAATCAGGCAGGAAAAAGAAATAAAGGGTATTCAAATAGGAAAGGAGGAAGTCAAATTGTCTCTCTTTGCAGACAACATGATTGTATATCTAGAAGACCCCATCATCTCAGCCCAAAATCTCCTGAAACTGATAAGCAACTTCAATAAAGTCTCAGGATACAAAATCAATGTGCAAAAATCACAAGCATTCCTATACACCAATAACAGACTTAAAGAGAGCCAAATCAAGAATGAACTGCCATTCACAATTGCTAAAAAGAGAATAAAATACCTAGAAATACAACTAACAAGGAACGTAAAGGACCTCTTCAAGGAGAACTACAAACCACTGCTCAACGAAATAAGAGAGGATGTAAACAGATGGAAAAACATTCCATGTTCATGGTTAGGAAGAATCAATATCATGAAAATGGCCATACTGCCCAAAGTAACTTACAGATTCAATGCTATCCCCATCAAGCTACCAATGACCTTCTTCACAGAACTGGAAAAAACGACCTTAAACTTCATATGGAACCAAAAGAGAGCCCACATAGCCAAGTCAATTCTAAGCAAAAAGAACAAAGCAGGAGGCATCACACTACCAGACATCAAACTATACTATAAGGCTACAGTAATCAAAACAGCATGGTACTGGTACCAAAACAGAGATATAGACCAATGGAACAGAACAGAGGCCTTGGAAGCAACACAACATATCTACAACCATCTGATCTTTGACAAACCTGACAAAAACAAGCAATGGGGAAAAGAGTCCCTGTTTAATAAAGGGTGTTGGGAAAACTGGCTAGCCATATCAGAAAGCAGAAACTGGACCTCTTCCTGACACCTTACACTAAAATTAACTCTAGATGGTTTAAAGACTATATCTAATCTTTAACTAGGGTCTGGGATCTGGAAAATTTTCTTGAGAGCCTTGGAAAGTTTCTTAATCTTAAATGGACCGTGGTATGATGTGTATGTGTAAGAATTCTTTTATTATTCTATCAGACTTTAGGGTCTGGAAAAACCCAGGTAGGGTCTAAATGGGTTTGTTTCCACATTCCAGCCCTCCTACTCAGGCACCCCTTTCTCCAGTTCTTTAATGTTTAACTTACACATTCATCAGAATTACATTGATAGTAAAGTTTTAGTGGAAACTGGCTGCTCTGGCTGCTAATGCAAACCTGGCCTGCCACAATTATACATATGGAATACTATTTGTCTTTAATGTAACATTTAGTGTGCTTGTAGATTTTCTTTCTTTCTCTCTTTCTCTGTGTGTGTGTGTGTGTTTTATAAATGTAACTTGAAGAATGATATGTGATCCAAATCATTAATCTATTAATTAAAAAGGTGGCTATATTGTAGTAGCAAATAAAGTTGGCTTAGAACTGAATTAGTCTCTAGAATGACTATAAAAATCTTAGCCTGTAACCAGACAAAGAGATACTCAATAACATGTTAGTTTTCTTCAAGTTTCATTAGGTCACAAATCTACCTTTTTCTACAGTTATCTGTGTGTTATAGTAACAGTTCAACCCACATCAAGGCAGAGGCCTTCCTCCAATTGCATCTTTGCTGCATAATGTAATAATATCCATGTTCTCCCAAGCCAGATAAGCCCCCTTAACCCATTGACCTCTGTTATTACTTTACTTGCTCCCATGATGCTTTTCCATTTTCTCTCTGAAAAGCAAAAGCATTAACAAGAACATGTTTAAATTACAAAAAGCATTGCTCAATATTAGCCAATTTCCTGTGAAAATCTTCCCAAAGAAAGCCCAGGAAATTGCAATCACTTAAACACACTCAGAGACTCCAACATGTTTGTGACTAAAATGTGTTTATATTTCTGTCTGTCATCTTTTTAGCTATTTTAATTCAGGGAATGCTCTGTTTTACTGCAAAGAAATTAATTTGGGGCCAAGTTCCTTCTATTATATATATATTTTTTTACTCCCCATTATAGTACATATACTCCCTAAAATGACTATTTAATAAATAATCTTACTTAAATGACACTACCTAGTGTTTCCTAAAGTTTTCTGAAGATAAGAATCACCTGGAGTGTTCTTTATGAGGTGAATTCCTGGGCCCCCAACCCAATACATTGAATCAGAATTTCCAAGGAAGAAAGCTTTCTCAATGCTTCTCATTAGGAAAGTTTGAGAAACTCTAATTCATCATGGAAAAATGATGAATCTGCTTCCACCAACCCAAAAAGGCTAAAGTTATAGAACAAATAAATAAAATGTCCATTTATCTCTATTTTGTTGAATTAAAAAGAAAATACCCCCACAATGCAAACAATGAAAATTTCCTTTCCAAACTTCAGAGGACTTCCTTCAGAGGAAGTTTGAAAAGAAAAAAGTGAGAAAGAAAGAATATGTTACCTAATAAATTTGTCTGTGCTGGGGATATGTTGAGAAGTCGAGATTGCTACTGCTTGGTGAGCTTTATTTTCTCTGTGAAAAAGGAATATGCAGCCATCTGCTGAGGGAAAGACATGGAGCCATCAGGGACTCAAGGAGTATGGTGAAGTTTAGACCTATCTGAGGGGAGTGAGAGAGGGGACAGGTAAGAAACATGGAGAAGAATGCAGAGTGATTGGTGAGTACTCTTCTGACAAAGCAATCCGAGAACCGGTACATATTATGACGAATTTGTTTATATACTGGCCATTATGGCTCCAGAAAACTAACCAGAATGGTATATTTCCTAATAAGAGCTAACAGATATGGGAGGCAGCTTTCAAGATGGCTTCCAGTGATTCTTGCTACCTGACAATCCTCTCCCCTTGTTTGCGGATTGGGCTTACTGATTCACTTCTAATGAATATAATATGACAGAAGTAATGGAATATCACTTCCAAGATTAGATTATAAAAAGACTGTAGCTTCCAGTTTGGGTCTTTCTCTGACTCTCTTTTAGATTGTTCATTCTGGGGAAAGTCAGCTGCCAGAGAACCATGTAGAAAGGCCAAATGAGCGAGCTTAGAATTCGATTTTTTTGAATCCTAGCAACAACTTCGTAGCCATATTTAAGAGCATTCTTCAGCTCCAACTGAGTATTGAGATGGCTGCATTTCTAATCAGCAGCTTGACTGAAACCACGTGACAGATGTTAAGCCAATAATGGCAACAAGCTAAGTTACATCTGGCCTTCTAACCCACAGAAATCATGAGATAATAAACGCGTGTTGCTTTAAACCACTAAATTCTGAAGTAATTTGCTATATCACAATAGATAACTCATACAATATGTATGTAAAGACAATTAGGAAGACAAAAGAAATGACAAGACATTGAGCCTTAACTGTATTGAATATTCTTTGCAATTGTTAATTCTGTTTCTTTACTTTTAAAAAACATTTTCATGGTTGAGTGATAATGTTTTAGTCATTAAATGTATAATTCAATTTCTTATTTATAAGGCAGGTAATGTATTGTTATCTTTATTTTTTTCTTCAGGTGAAAAAAATTTGGCCTGTTACGCCTTCTATACTCTTATATTAAAGCACTGATGAAGAAAAACTGTTAGAACTAAAAGCAGGGAATGAAAGAAATAATCTATTTCTGATATGTTCTAAATCTTTAATTCTTTATCCATAGCAATAATACTAAGACAATTACCCCTTAGTAAGGACAACTATAATAATGTATTTCTTCAGTATATAGATTTATAAATTTAAAACATTCATATTGTTTTGAATCTCTAAGTCTCTAAAACAGAAGCATTTTTTACTCTGTATGTTAGTCAATCAGTTGATTAATCAAAACTTGTTGTTTCGTATATGCAGTGATGTTTATAAAAATAGCATGTACATATAAGATATGCACCTTGTCTTCTGTATGTTAAAGAAAATGAAATTAATAATTGTCCTCAAAATTTCAAGTTGATAGACGAAGGAAAATTCAGGCACAACATGATATATTAATATTTTTACATATAGCTCTTCAGTCTATCACTTACCTAATTTAGATAATGTGATTTCCTGAACTTAGCCTGAATATTAATAGACTCTCATCCATTACATCAGAGATACTGATTAGATTGGCTTGAAGAATGAGTGGTCTTTAGAACTATAAATATTTATTCACTAGCTATTTATATTAACATAATGCCCTTATGCATCCTTTGTGCTCGTAGGTCTTCAGAAATTATCCTTGACACTTGATTTATGCAATAAAAAACACAGACTTCATAGGGTATATTGTAATAGTATATGCACACACACACACACACGCACACAGAGTTTTGCATTTTAGAATTGTAATTTGTCTGCTCTTAAAAAATAATAAAAGGAATTTTTTGTTTATAATATAGAATATAAAAATGTATTTCTTAAAATTAATCTACTAATTATATAAGCTACCAGAACTTTGAATAGCAGCAGTTGATTTTCTACATAATAATGGCAAAAAAAGGAGCAATTTTTGTGAAGTAGAACATCAATAGAAACAAGAAGATGCAACCTTGTGTTTGACTAATCAGTTAAAGGCAGTAAAAATGAAAAAGAAGCCTTAATTGTGAAAATTAATTTGTGAAAGTTATTAATAAGTGGGACAAAAGCCAATCTAATTATATGTCTTCTTTAGATGACTGCAACTGACAAATTTGGTTTATCAAATATCTACTTGAAAAATATCCTAATTTTTATTTAAGTTTGATATAATCTACTCAGTTGCATTATAAAACGGTATACTGAGTTTTAAACAGTTTCATTTATATGCATTTTAGGTTTTGGGGTACTTGTGAAGAACATGCAGGACTGTTGCATAGGTACATACATGACGATGTGGTTTGCTGCCTCCATCCTCATCACCTATAGCTGGCATTTCTCCCCATGTTATCTCTCCCCAACTCCCTACTCCCCACTGTCCCTCCCCTAGTCCCCCCACAACAGAGTTTTAAACAGTTTCAAAAGATATTTTATATTGGAATCACTGTTTATAGTTACCTCGTGACATCATTTTAAAATTTTAGAGCTTGATGAAGTTAATTTATCAAATAACTTGAACAAGGTCAACTGACTCTTGCATCATTTTAGGTGATTTCAGTTTGGAAAGAGGCAATAATATATGTATTCACATGAGCACACACAATGCACATGTATATACACATGGGCACGCAAGACCCCACACACAAGCCCACATACATATATCACACACACAAGACAGCAGCAGACACCTCACATCTCAACACAGGTTGCTTTAGAGCTCAAGGCTCAGCCCAAAGCAGTATGCACCTGCAGATGACTGTCCAAATTGGGGAACTTCAGATCCTGCTGGGGACAAGTCTGTGTTACTCAGGCTTATACCAACACAATGGAACAATTTAGACTATCTATTCACCTCCACTTAAAGAAATGCTAGTAACTATAAAACTCTTCTTCCTTTGAAACAAATTCATGCTTCCTTGGATATGAGGGGGAAGAGAAAAATAGTGCTCTAGTCTTCCAGGATTCAGTAAAATATTTTCTCTCAACAGTTTCCTTTATAACACTTGTATATTGTCATATTCCTTTAAAAATGTGTCTAGATAATTTTTTGCATTAGATTATAATATTTTTGACTTCACTTTTTATTCTATACGCTGTTTTGAAATTTGTATCTAATGTCATACAACCAGCTAACAATTCTGTTGACATTTCTTAGCTGTGAATCTCTAGGAGATATATTCATCTCTATGCTAAACACAAGGTCTAGATTCCCAAACACTTGTTAGAAGCATCCATTGCAAAGTACTGGAAGAAGTGTTGTAAAAAAGCTCAAACCAAATTATCACCTGGCTTTTCTACTTTTATCCCTGGCTCCCATTTTTCTTATATATGACCATTTTTCTCAAACAGTGGCAAAATCTTTGATTCTTCATAGTCTTTAATCTGTATTTTCTTCTCCAGCCTACTGACAATCTTTGTATATGCCTGTGTTATTTTTTACCTTAACTATTTTAATCACCTTCTAAGTGGCCTCTTTTCCTGCAGTATCAGCTCCTTCTGCTTATCCTCCACATTACCAGGCAAAATCATTTATCTCACTGCAGATCAGAACATGTCCCTTTCCTACTTGGAAAAGTCTTCCATGGTCCATCATTATTTCCATAATAACACAGAGTGTGGCAAATAATTTGTTTTATGATCTTGTCCTTCTGACTCCCACACATATCTTGCCATGAAAACCAGTTGCTGTGTCTTGCATGCAATGCGTGCTCTCACAGAACCTAAATTCACACACAGTGCTGTATTTCCTTGTTGAACCACACCTTTTTGGGAAAAATCAGATCCTGGGGACTCAAGAATCTTTTCAACCCTCCTTATTCCCATTGAGCAAATGGAGCTCTATGCATTCATCTTCCTGCTTCTGTGGCATTTTCAACATACCAAAATTAAAAATTTGTTTTCTATTGGTCTGTACAGGTCTTGAGAAGAGTTGTTGTTGTTTTGGTCTTGAAGCTGTATTGATTTTTATTTAACACTTTCTCTATACTTATCTTAAAAACAAGTACGTAACGGGAGAAATTTATTACTAAGCAAGAGTAAACCATGTAAAATTCAGACATTTAACCACGAGTAAGCTTCTCACATGCGGGCTTTCATTCCCATGCTCTCTCATCTTTCTCTTGCTTCACCTCAGAATTTATTTTATTTTCTCTACTGCTTAACAAGCTTCTGCACATAATGAGGAACATGCGGGCGTGATTTCACTATGTTGGACTATTATTGTTGAGGCTCAGAAAACAATACCCCAATATGAAAGCCTCAGCATCAGTCTCAAAAGCGTGAGTTTTTCTCTGCCCTCCATCTCTGAGTTCCATTCTCCCCTGAGACCAGCCGTAGAAACTAGAATCTCTCTTCCCCAAGGGGTTATATACAGACCAGAACCTCTTTTCCCAAAGCTAACCATACAGTCTAAAAATATTACACTAATTTTCTTTTTGCTCCATCTGTATAAAAACTGGTCATAAAGAAATTATCGGATCTACCTTGTTTGACTATAGGTCATAAGACCCTTATTCCAGAGAGGGTCCTGCCCCACACCCAGAAGGAAGGAAGACATGCTCAGAGAGGCCAAGAATCTGAACAGACAGGCTTTGCTGGGTTTTCCCACTTTGTCTATAAGCCTTAGACCATACTCTTGTGAAAGGAAAATATTTTCAGCCCCCAAAATCACTAAGGAAATCTCAAGCTGGAAACTGCTTAGAACCAACCTGCTTCCCATTCTATTCAAACTCTGCTCACTGAGACAGATGCATATCTGATTGCCTCCTTTGGAAAGGCTAATCAGAAATGTATCTATGACCTGGACACTCCCTCCCCACTCCGAGTCTTTCTACCCTTGCTTCAAGATGTCCCGCCTTTCCAGACTGAACCAATGTACTTGTTACATATATTAATTGATATCTCATGGTCTCCCTAAAGTGTATAAAACCAAGCTACACCCCAGCTACACTGGGGTGTCATCAGGACTTCCTGAGGCTTTGTTACGGCTGTGTCCTCAACCTTGGCAAAATAAACTTTCTAAATTAACTGAGACCTGTCTCCGGTTTTCTGGGTTCACACTCTCTATTCTACATGACCGTCTATACTTTGTTGAACCCAAGCACAAAGACAGAAAATTGCCACTGTATCTTTGGTCCTACCTTCTGAAGGTATACACCCAATGGGTCACCTTCCCAACTGCCTAGACAAGAGCCAATTTATTAAGACAGGGGAATTGCAATTGTGAAAGACCAGTTCACCCAGAGTCAGCTGTGTGAAAGACTGGGGTTTTGTTTTTTTCTCAAATCAGTCTCCTTGAGCTTTCAAGGATGGAAGTTTTAAAAGATAATTTGGTGGGGAGGGGCTTGGGAAGTGAGAAGTGCTGATTGGTCAGCTTGGAGATGGAATCATGGTCAGGGGTGTGGAAGTGATGTTTTCTTGCTGTCTTCTGTTCCTGGGTGGGATTGCAGAACTGGTTGAGCCAGATTACAGGTCTGAGTTGTGTCAGCAGATCCATCTAGTGCAGGGTCCACAAAATATCTCAAGTACTGATCTTAGGTTTTAAAACTGTAATTTCTAATTTTGGAGCTAGTTTGTTAGTCTTACAAAGACAGGTTGGTCCCAAGGCAAGAAGGGTGTATTTTCGGGAAAGGGCTATCATCAGTTTTGTTTCAAAGTTCAAACTATAAACTCAGTTCCTTTCCCAGGGTAGTGCGGCCCTTGCCCAGGAATGAACAAGAGCAGCTTAAAGGTTAGAAGCAAGATGGAGTCCATTAGGTCTGTCTCTTTCACTGTCATAATTTCCTCAGTTACAGTTTTTGCAAAGGTAATTTCAAAGGCTCCCATGTATACATGTTAAATATATTTGTATGCCTTTTCTCCTATTTATCTCCCTTTTGGGAGCTGATTTTCCTGTGAACTTTCAGAGGACCAAAAAGAAAGCTCTCATTTGGCCTCCACATTGCCAAAAGGCAAGATCCCAAAGCAAGAGATTTTATCCTCCAGATCTATTTAAAAAAAATCTCAGAGAAGAGGTATATTGGTTTTCCTGTGCCATACGCTCACCCTTGAACTTGTCAGTGCAGTCAGGAAAGTTTGGTACTAGGATTGATTGCTCCTGACATGCATTCCTCCAGGAATGTGACTCAACGTTAGGATGTCTTCTGTGCTACTGTCAACCTTCCTCTGCAGCAGGTTATGCTGAAAGATGCTATGATTATCAGTAACAGTTTTTTCTTCTGAAGTTTCCATTTGACTCACCTAAACAAAGTAGAAAAGCATTAGCTACTGAAAAAGGGAATCCTCCATCTTCAAAGATGGCAGTGCTTCTAATAGGTACCTTCTCTCCCACTGAATTTAGTAAAATGTTTGAAGAACTCACACTCCTTTCAATCCTGTGAACTTTTGAATAGTGTCTTTCTGGTGGGACAACGGCATCCATCACATATTAGCAATGTTTCTGTCTTTTGACAAAGTGCTGTTAACGTTTATTTTGTTTAAAATTTTTATCTATTCAAGCCTTTAAAGGTGTTGAAGGCAACAACATGGTTGCTTGGTTTGGGAGTTTAAAGTAAAAACTTTTCTTTAATACAAGGTATGACCTCAAAGACAGTAATTACAGTGTTAGATGGGTGTCCAAGTGCCAGGGAAACAATAAGTATTTCAATTGTGAAAAACAATTTTCCTCTAGTAATCCATTTATAAATAGAGCAATTGTATAATCAATTAGAACTGCACAAAAATAATTTTCGAAAAGGAGGCAGCAAATAGTCTTTATCAAAGATCTGAAATTTTAAATGTATAATTATTCATTGTCTAGTGTTTCTTGAAAAGATTATTACAGCTGTCTAAGGGAAAAGGAACATTAAAATGCAGGTGATTTCTCAGTAATAGGTACTAGAGTTGCAGTTTCTCTATTTAAAAGCGTTAGGATATCTTTATATCAGGGGACAGGTTCAGAAAGGCAGTAATGACTTGCAGTTAAGAGTTCAGTTTGGCTGGGTGCAGTGGCTCATGTCTGTAATCCTAGCACTTTGGGAGGCGGAGGCAGACGAATCACCTGAGGTTAGGAGTTCAAGATCATCCTGGCCAACATGGCGAAACTCCATCTAAATTTTTTTTGTACTAAAAATACAAAAAAAAAAAAAAAAAAAATAGCCAGGCATGGTGGTAGGCACCTGTAATCCCTGCCACTTTGGAGGCTGAGGCAGGAGAATCACTTGAACCAGGGAAGTGAAGGTTGCGGTAAGCTGAGATTGCCCCACTGCACTCCAGCCTGGGCTACAGAGTGATACTCTATCTTAAAAAAAAAAAAAAAAAGAGTTCAGTCTAAGGCATGCCTGGCTTTAACCTCAAATCTCCTAAAACCTTCTTAGGTTTCCAAATCAAAGTCGAAGTTGCCATTGATGTCACCCTCTTGCAGTACACTTTGTCTTTCTAGAGTCAAATGCTCTGTAGGGCTTGGCTTCCTCCCATGACTTGTAGAAAATTCACCTGACAATTACCTGCCAGGAGGAAACACATTTACCACATTGTTTGAAGGTCAGCTTTAGATATTCTTTTATTTTTAAAATTTATTTATGTCTTTAATTGATAAATAATAATTGTACATACAATATGTATGGGGTACCACGTGGTATTTTGACGTATCTGTACAAATGTGAAAAGATTAAATCAAGCTAACATATTCATCACCTCTCCTCCTTATCGTTTTTTTTTTTTGTATTGAGAATATTTAGTGTTTGTTTCCACTCTTCCATGCAGTCAATTACCTAATATATCTTAATTCACCCTAGACAATGCTATCCCAGTTGATGCATCAGATAGCTAAGACCTTTCATTTTAGGGCCACAATAGGATTCTCAGTGTTCCCATTGTTAGGAGGGGACAGCAGGGCTGTCCCATAGCTCGTGTTTCCATATGGGAACATTACTTGTACTTTGAGCCATGTTTTGTTCACTACTCCTTAGGGGAGGAAGAGTCATTTTTCTAATAGGTGTAACACTTTATTTGTGTGGCTCCACTTGTTCCTTCCTCCTTTTGGCTGGTGTACGTGTATGTGCACGTGTGTGTGTAAGACCACAGCTGTTTGCCTCAAGGTGCACTGTAGTTTGCTGTCTCTAAAGGTGGTAACATTATTGGAATAGGCTATACCTATATAGCAAAGTCTTAAATCTTTTTTGGAGGAGGCATGGTTATGTCAGCTACATTTCCTAATATGGAAAATCTTGGCAATAATTTGGCATTTTTATCTTTAACTGCTGAACCCTTGTGTTTTATAAATAGTTCAGAATTCAGACATAGAACAAACAAGAGTTTTCTTTAGTAGAACCTTTAAGAGTCAAACATTGAGACATCGGCTGGAAACTGAGAAAAGACAAGGGTAGGCTTTGAAGCCCAAATAATTGGCACAACCTGGGGTTGTAGCTTTAGGAATTAGCTCAAGTGAGATCAATATGGAGAAGTTTTAACCTTGCTAATTTGCAATGGCTCTGCTGTCTCAGGTGGCTAATTTACAGTTGTGAAAATGTATGATTTTACAGTTATGAAAATGACTCCTAACTTATACCACCTGGAGAGATAGATAAGTATTAGAATCTGGTAAATATGATTTCTGTGGAGTTTTGAAATTGGCAGAGCCCTGCAGCTTTTGACAGTGTTGATCACAGGCTAAAGGTTGATGTATGTGGTATGGGCCTCAGCAGTTTCAGGCCCTGAGCAAAGAATTTGACAGGCCTGGGAATCAGGGGTCTTGATGTGCAGTCTCTGCAGCATAACCTTGACCTCTATAGATACCTGTGCTGCAGACACAGTGGTTTCGAGGATTATTAACAACAAGACTCTTGCAGTCCCAGGAAAAGCTCATTTTGAAACAAGTAGTCTCAGTTACTGCTTTTATTGGGTTTTTGGCCAGGTATGCAGGTCAGGAGACTGAGAGTTTAAAATGCAAAGGTGCCTGAAATCTATAAGTGTTACAGAGCAGTAGAAGTGGAGGCTTATACTGAGGGACTCTTCCCAGGTCCATGAGGGGCGGGGTTTCAAAGGCAGGAGTTTCCTGGCTCCACCCCTTCCATCCCAGAACCAGAGGGGTTTCAAATGTAAAGTTCTTTGTCTAGGTTTCCTGCACCCAGGATAGGTGGAAAAATCCAGGTGGGCTTCTTTGTCCAAAAAGCCTGCCAAAAGCTCTGGGAGGAGGGGGCTTTGTTGTGGACCAAGTAGCCAATCCGGTATCAGAGTCAAAGATCAATCGCTCCAGAGGAATTTGAAAGAACTCCTTTCATTGGACGAGAACATGACTTTGGGTCCACTATATTTATTCAAACAGCAAACTCACCATGCCTCCAGGGCCCCTTTCCCCATTCTTCAGGGTAATAGAGGCCAAGAACCTCATCTGGGAACTGGGAGAGTCTTCGGGCCACCCTCTCCCCCATCCCCCAGTTACATCTTTTGGCAAGCCAGCCAGGAGTATGTTGGACTTCAGAGCTGTGAGTGGTATTGGACTCCCTTCGCTTGCTAATCTGTCCTTTCCTTCTTTTAAATTTGTTAAGGAGGCAAGGCTGGGCAGGTGCCACCTGCAGAGAGCACTGAGTAGCCAGGCCTGTATGAGGCTGCATGCAGCGTGGCTGGGCCCATGCAGCTGGAGCAGCAGCTGCCTGTGCAAGCCACGCCCAGCCTTTCAAAAGCATGGCTGCCAGTCTGAAGACACAGGTGTCAGACTTTCTCTGAACCAGCTTTCCTTTCTTGCTGTTCTTTCTGTCTCTGGGCCAAGCCAAGGGTTGGCAGAAGGAAGTCCGAGTCTGAACTCCTGATTCAGTCAGGTTGAGGTTGGGTCCCGGCTTAAAACTCCAAAGAAAAGGGTGACTATGCTAGCCACACTCAGCCTTTCAGGCCCCAACCTCCTGGGTCCAGATTTCCATGAGGCAAACTTCTTCCTGGCTCTTTCCTCTAAGATATTTCCGACACATGAGGCTTTTGGGGTGGTAGTCCAGGGACCCTTTCTGTGGTGCCCTCAGGCTTATGCCTGTGAGGACTTTCTACAGTGCACAGGACCAGTTCCCATAGTCCACAGTGCTAGGTTATGTCCTAACAGAGCCAGAGTCTATCAGTGGGTACTGGAGGCTATAGGACATGGTGTTTTTTGTCACCCGCAATTTCCCAATCCAACTGAGTGGTGCCAGAATCTAATTATGATATACAATTTGTCTTGCCTAGGATTGGCTCCCCATATGGCAGAACTTCTTCATCTAAAATACCATAGTCAGACCTTGTCTGGTGCTCAAATAGTTAATTACAGGCCCCAGAACCCTAGGGCATATTCCTATGATGGAAAGTGGGGTGGGGGAGAAGGTCTGTGTTCCGAGGGCATTGTTCTGGCCTCAGTCATGCAGCCAGCCATTACCATCTTTAAGATTGTTGTGCTTAGAGGCCCCTTCCAAGGAGTTTATCCTCTGCAGCTTTTATCCTCCTAGGGCAGCCTTATGGTCAGGCCTATGTTAATTAAACTCTTGCTAGGGAGTATTGGCACCCATCGCCCAAGTCTCGCTGGCCTAGTTCTTCAAGGATGCGCCGGTACAGGGCCACTAAGCCCGGCAGTCCTCATGTCCTTAAGATGGCCATAAGCACATTTAGACAGTGAGTATGTGTCCATGAGGTCAGTAAGCAAGATTAAATCCGGCACATGGGGGGGGCGCCCAGAAGATGATTACGCATCTAGGGCACAAGGAAACTACAAAGTGCTGTAACTGGGGGACGTCCCAGGGCTACCAGTTGCAAGGACTAACTAGGGATGCGGGCATCCCTGTGTTCGATTTCAGATGGGTGCTACTCTTCCCAAGGCAAAACTGCCCTCAAAGTGTATCTTGGATAACTGGGCCCAATTCAACCCATGATCTTTGAAGAAGCGGCTCATTTTTCTCTGTCAAACAGAGTGGCAGCAATACCCTCTGCCAATGGAGAAATCTGCCCTCCTCAGGGAAGTATAAATTATATCACCCTTCTACAATTAGGCCTGTTCTGTAAGAGGGAAGGTAAATGGACTGAGGTCCTCTGTGTGCAAATTTTCTTTTCTCTAAGGGATAATCCTCAGCTATGTGAGGTCTGTAACCTACACTCTACTGGCCCCTCCTCAAGACTACCCCATATTAGGACACCCTGTGGCCCCTCCCTCCACAGATGCTGACCTGGTCCCCTCAGCTCCTATAACCCAAGAGGAGTCAGGGAAGGCCAAAGCAGCCAAGGCACCTCAGGCTACTAGGATGCCCCACCTCTGCCCCCTACAGGCAGTAGGAGGTGAACTTGTCCTGACCAAAGTACACACCCCCTTTTCACTTTCTGACTTAAAGCAAATCAAGGCAGACTTAGGAAAATTTTCAGATGACCCAGAGAAGTACATAGATGTTCTGCAGGGCCTGGGTCAGCCCTTAAAATTAGATTGGAAAGATATCATGTTATTGCTTAGTCAGACCCTAACCAGCAATGAGAGAGAGGCTGCTCTAGCAGTGACTCAAGAGTTTGGGGACATCTGGTACCTTAGGCAAGTACATGACCAAGCGATGCCAGAGAAGAAGGATAGATTCCCTACAGGCAGACAAACAGGTCCTAGCATGGACCCTCGCTGGGATCCTAATTCAGAACACGGGGACTAGAGTTGTAGGCACCTATTGACCTGCATACTTGAGAGATTAAGGCAAAAAAAGCCCATGAACTATGCAGTGTTATCCACCATAACTCAGGGAAAGAAAGAAAACCCAACAGCCTTTCTTGAGCAGTTACAGGAGACCTTAAGAAAGTATACTCCCCTGTCACCAGACTCCATCCAGGGTCAGTTAATATTAAAAGACAAATTTATTACACAATCAGCAGCAGACATTAGGAGGACACTCCAGAAGCTGGCCCTGGGGCCAGAACAGAGTCTAGAATCATTACTAAATCTAGCAACCTCGGTGTTCTATAATAGAGACCAGGAGGAACAGGCTGAAAGGAACAAGAGGGATCAGAGAAAAGCCGCAGCCCTCGTCATGGCCTTTAAGCAAGGAAACCCAAGGGGCTCAGGAGAGAGAAAGGCTTGGGTTAGCCACCAGTCTGGCAGAGCTTGCTACCACTGTGGCTTACTGGAAGACTTGAAGAGAGATTGTCCCCAGAGGAACGGACCACCTCCTCATCCTTGCCCATTGTGCCAAGGGGATCACTGGAAGGCACACTGTCCCAGGGGACGAAGGTTCCCAGGGCCTGAGGTGGCCAACCAGATGACCCAACAGCAGGACTGAGGGTGCCCAGGGCAAATGCCAGCACAAGCCATCACCCTCACCAAGCCTCGGGTAAAGCTAACTATAGAGGACCAGAAGGTAGATCTTCTCTGGACACTGGTGCGGCCTTCTCAGTTTTGCTTTCCTGTCCTAAACGGTTGTCCTCCAAGTCTGTAACTGTCCGAGGAGCCCTAGGACAAGCAGTCTCCAGATATTTCTCCCAGCCCCTAAGCTGTAACTGGGGAGACAGACTCTTCTCCAATTACTACTTCTACTCAGTTTTACTATAAGCTATCTCAAGAGTTAAATGACAACAGGGAAAAGGTTGCTAATTCTCTCTGCAGAAGCAACTTAACTCTAGCTGCCATGGTTCTTCAAAATAGAAGGGCCCTGGATCTGCTAACAGCAGAGAGAGAAGGAACCTGTCTCTTTTTAGGAAAAGAATGCTACTACTTTGTAGACCAGTCGGGTATTGTCGTAAACAAAGTTAAAGAACTCAGGGATAAATTGAACGCAGGACTAAAGACCTCCAAGAAACAGAATCGCTGAGCTTGTTTAACAATGAGCTGTTCTGGCTCCACCCTCTTCTAGGCCCCTTTATAATCATTCTATTATTGCTGGCCTTTGGGCCTCTCGTCTTTAACCTTCTTGTCAAATTTGTTTCTTCTAGAATTAAAACCAAAAGGCAACAAATGGTCCTGCAAATGAAACCCAGAATGTCCTTGGCTCGTGGGTTCTATTGTTGACCTCTGGATCAACCTGCACCCCTGGAAGTCCCCCCTCTGGAGGAAACCTCAACTGCAGGGCCCCTTCTACGTCCCAATTCAGTAGAAAAGTAGTTAAAAAGCTACCAATGCCCATGTCCCAACAGCAGTTGGGCTTTCATGTTCAGAGGGGGGACTCAGGGACTCTTCCCGGGTCTGAGAGGGGTGTGGTTTCAAAGGCAGGAGTTTCCCGGCTCCACCTTCTCCATCCAGGAACCAGAGGGGTTTAAAATGTAAAGTTCTTTGTCTAGGTTTCCTGAGCATGGACTAGGTGGAAAAATCTGGGTGGGCTCCTTTGTCCAAAAAGCCCCCGAAAGCTCTGAGAGCAGGCGGCTCTGTTGTAGATGAAGGTACCAATCCAGTATTAGAGTCAAAGATCAATCACTCTAGAGGAAGTTTGAAAGAACTACTCTCATTGGACAAGAACATGAATAGGGAGGAAATAATTCAAGGATTAAATTCCCACTACTCCCTCCCTATACGGGTTCCTTCTCTGGATCCCCTACAACAGCAGTGACAGCCTGGGAGCTGTCTCTCTCTCTCTCCTTCTCTCTCTCTCTCTCCCCATCTCTCTGCCTAATAAATTGCTATCTGCAAAACTCTTTGGGTCCATGACATTTATTTGAACGGCAAACTCACCATGCCTCCAGGGCCCCTTTCCTCATTCATCAGGGTAGGAGAGGCCAAGAACCTCATCGGGGAACTGGGAGCATCTTCGGGATGCCCCTCCCCTGCCAACACCTCCTAGTTACAGTACCAGATAGAGGTAAATGATGCTAAACCAGCTGCTTCAAGTTTTGCTCCTTTCCCATGTTGTTTTTATTTACCTCTAGGACCAAGAGAAGGAACTGTGATTTCCTTCACAGGTTCCAAAGGGCAGTACTGAAGCTGATACCTTCAAAAGCATTCATTACACTCAAATCTTATCATCCTTTTAGATTTCAGTGGCTGGAAATAACACTTTTACCCACAGAAGGGTAGTGGCTTTTAGTAACGAATAAATAATGAATGGATAATCTGATTATTAAGAGAATATACAAATTGCTCAGAATGAAGGAGAAATAACTCAATAAAATTGTTACAAGTTAAGAAGACAATTTAAAAGGCCCATATCTCTAGGAATCAGATCTACAGAGAATATCAAGGAGAAGCTGGAGCATTGGGAAAATATGTTTCATCGTCAGATGAAATGGGAGCAGTAGAAGAATATAAGTGCAATAAGGCAGATAGCCTGGTTAAGCTGGAAGAAAAGAAACTCCTCAGGAAATGCTGACATTATAGAGAATAGACAAAAAAAGAAATGAAGTGGAAAATGAGAACTTGAACATCGACATACACAGAAAACAAACAAATGAAAGTTGTGCCAGATTTTTTTTGCCTATCTTGAATTGATTCAGCGCTCTGGCCTGGAGGTAAAGAAAGTTGTAGTTTATTACATAGCCCACCTTCTCACATCTAAACATTGGTCCAGCTACCAAGTTATTTCTTTACAAATGTGGACATCCTTGTTTTCTCTGCACAAAATCCTCAGTATGGAATTTGTGACCTTTCCTAATCAAGGCCCAGCCTGTTGTCCTAATATTTCCTCATTTGTTCATTTACTCAATAGTATTTATTTGGAACACAGTAGTTGCCAGGCACTCTCTAGCAAATGAAATGCAATGATTAACAACATACGTAGTTTCCCTTAACATAGGCTTACTAACTAGATGGAAAGACAAATACTGCAGACGATTTCTAAAATTGGATTTTAGTTGAAATTTTAATGATAGTAAAGGAGACCTACAGTGGTCCTCAGGTCATATAACCTAGAGACTTAGCCAAGTCTTCACTGTCAAGGAGATGTGCCCTGCGGAGGTTAGGCTTGACTTTAAAAGTGAGTAGGTATTAGCTGGATGGTAGAAAGATAGTGGCTTTGGAGGTGGAAGAAGTGAGATCATTCAAGCAGAGGGGAAAAGCATGTGAGAAGTTCTTAAGGTAATCAGGAGCACACATAGGCCACTTGACAACAAGAGCTGTGCTGACTGTGGTGCCGTTAAGGCCCAAGAGAATCCTCCAGGGTTGCTAAGTCAGGATGAAAGTGAACAAGAGGGAACTGAGTCATCTGTGCAGAGTCAGGTGAAAAGGTGGTGATTAGTGATGAGACCACATGGGTTCTGGACCAATAGAAATCAATATATGAGTTTGTTTAAAGCATGTTATGAAATCTCCTAATGTAGAGGGAAATAAGAGAGGAGGCTGAAAGTTTTAACAGGAGCCAGATGCTATAGGTGCATTGGGATGTTTTAAGGCTTGTGGTCTTCATTGAGAGTGACTGGAAATCATTGAAGATGTGTAGGGTGGGGAAGACAGAATCATACTTGCATTTGAAAAAGATCACCGTGGCATAAAGTGATGAACCATGGCCATAGACAAGTGGGAATCAGAGAAGAGCAGGCAGAGACCATTGCTCTCATTCACTATCTCCTGAACGTGCCTCATGCCTGATCATACCCACGTAACTTCTCACCGTTCTTCCTGTCGAAGTTAAGTATGTTGCCCTTACCAATCCCTCTTTCTACCTCGACACATCAAAATCTCATGTGCCCTTAATTACTCAATAAATATGCTGCCTCCTTCATAAATCTAACCATCAGTTCACAGATGGTTCTGAAAGTTCATTTTCTCCTCCAGCAATTAATTCCTCTTACTCTCACCTGATCCATTCACAGTTAGAACATTTTACAAAGTATGACTGCTTTGTCATACTTTAGATAGTATATCTTTTTATTCTGTTTTAGATACAAGCATTTTCTCATCCTCAATATTTTTGAAGACATATATCACATCTTATCATCTCTATGTATCTATTCTTCTAACATTTAGAATAGTGACTTAGACATCACAGATGGTATTATTTTTTATTGCAGCAATCTATCACACAGGGATTCTTAATGCATGATTTTGAAGGAAGTTGGGGCACTTAATAGAGAAATCCAAATGGGGAGTTCAGCAAAGAACCCAAACTTGTTTCTGCAGTGATCATCTCATTATTCCCTTGCTGGGCTGCCACTATCACCTGATCCACATATTAAGACCTGGTTTCTAAATCTTTTCAATAAATGTTTGCCTCTCTGATCAAGAAATAAATGCAAGATTTTAAATGTTTCACTGCCAGAGTTAATAAATGCTATTTGTATGGTTGACGGATGTGATTAATAAGATCCATTAGAACAGAAAGAATATAAATAATTGCTTCATGAAATAGAAAATGCTAATTGCTAGAGACAATCAAGGAGCATCCCTGTGCTTGGATAGACAGCACCAAACTATGTAATTGCTTACTGTTCTCACTTTGTGTTTTTACAGGAGTGAGAACGGGTGTTTAATTGTTAGTTCATAGTTTCATTTGTACCATACACCTGCTGCTTTTGAATATAATAATCAAATCATTCAGTTTACAATTCCACATCTTCTTTAAAAACATTGTAACTCTGCTTAATTAGAAAGAATAAAAATGACAGCTTGCAAAGTATCATTTTACATTGTACTATTTAGTCACTGATATATCTCAGCTACCACATGGGAAAAAACACCTCACTTCCCTTAACCACTGCTCAGAAGGACAGCCTTCCTAGGTACTCGTGTCTCTTCCTCCAAACTGTTTTATCTGACACCAAACATAGGTTTTAAGTTTCCAAGTAAAGTACAACATCTCTCTAGGTTTGTTGACATGTTTCCAATCCTGTGGGTGTCTCCCAGGCAACAGAATTTTAGGAGGACTAAACATAGCATATGAAAAACAGTGGGAAATTGAGATGTTCATCAAGTGAACAGTAAAAGTAGAAATCAGAAAAGGACAGGCTTTACCTACATGCTTGTAACCTAATGATACTGCAAGAAGCTAGTAGGGAAATCAATAGCAGATATAGCAGCCTCTAGCAGTTTGAGCTAAAGGTGAGCTGTAGTGTTGAGCCTGATGTGATAGGCAGATAATACTCCCCATACCCCAAAACACAGCCATTTCAAATAACCTACAAATAGGTTAATTACATGACAAAGGAGAATTAAGGTTGCTAATCAGCTGACTTTAAAGAGGAAGACCATCCTACATTATCTAGGTGGGCCAAAGTAGTAACAAGGACCCTTAAAAGTCTTTAAAAGTGGGAGAGGGCAGAAGAGGTAGTGGGAACTGTGACTACAGATGGGCAACCAGAGAGAAATGCAACAATGCTGTCTTTGATAATGGGGGTAGAAGTCTAAGAGCTGAGGAAGGCTGGTGGCCTCTAGAAGCTGGAAGAGGCAAAAAATAGATTCTACGCTAGATCTTTTAGAAGGAAATGCAGTCTTACCAGCCCCTTAGTTTTAGCCCAGTGGGATCCAACTGTGGCTTCTGACCTCCAGAATTGTGAGATAAGTTTGTGTTGCTTTGAGCCACAAAGTTTGTAAAAATTTGTTACAGGAACAATACAGAAATAATAAAACTGGCATTGTCTTTCTTTCTGTTGCTGTTAAGTGGCTTGGAACCTGAGAGGTAAGGAGTAAGAAGATGAGTGACTGTATCTGTGCAGAGCCAGGTGATAAGATGGACCTGTATTAGTAGTTTGATCTGACACAAAAATCTAAGTCAGGAATGCTCCCTTGGCTCAGGGACCTCCATGCAGTCAACACCATCCCTTCTTTAAGATTATCTCAGAAAACAGAGGAGAGCCAGTATTTGCCTGAAGCATCTGAATGGAAGGTCCTCACACATGTGGGTGGGTATCTGAGATCAAAAGACATTTCTCACAACTCACTGCTCTCAGCCATTCCCTTTATGTACACCAGACACTGTCATTGGCTAATGAGTTACTGATATTCTAGCACCTCCTCTATGTCATATATGAGTCCTCATCCTGAAGAATGTGGCAGGTTGCCTTGATAAGGTGGGAATGCAGAGTCTCAAGGAGCTAGGCATAACCTGAAATAGTGAGCAGTGAGATAGAGACTGGATTCAGCAGATCATAGCACCGACATACTCCATAACCTCAAGTGTTCCCAGGCAGGAGTCCCTTATCCTTGGACAGTTGTCTATATATGATGGGGTGAAGTTAGACTACACATCCCACTCAGAATTTCTCCTAAAGGATCCATTGTTTTTAGTGGTTCTCCCAGGTGTTGGGCGGTTCTTCTAGATACTGGCCTTTAGGTATAGAATGGAGATGAAAACCAGAGTTGAAGGGAGTCTTTCATTTGGAACATCATGCTTCATTATAAGAAATCCTAGCCATGAATTGAAAAGTGTATCAGTTACACTGTGGCAAGAGATGTAATAGTAGAGAGACTCTTCTGTTATACAAAAATGTATTTTCATTAGGCCATCGTCAGGGGGACAAATAGATATGGTCCAGAAGAGAGGTGGTCATGAATCTGAAAAAAATAGATTATAACCACCTAAAATGATGATACAAACTAGTCTCTGGAGTTGGACATCTGGATGCTTGGAAGTCCAAGGAAGCTGCTTTCCCACCTTGTACACACACACACACACACACACACACACACAATTATCTGCATAAGAAGGCAGGATATTACATGTAATATTGTCATGAGTGCGTTCACACTAAACATGAAAGTAACTGGAAAAACAGTAAAATCTGGGACTCAAGGTGTAACAGACCTTTGGATCACTGTGTTAGGCTGTTCTTGCATCATGATAAATACCTGAGCCTGAGTAATTTATAAAGACAAGAGGCTTAATTGGCTCAGAGTTCTGCATGCTACACAGGAAGTATGGCACTATTATCTGACTGGCTTCTGAGGGGGATTCAGGGAGCTTTTATTCATGGTGGAAGGCGAAGCAGAAGGAGCCATCTCACATAGTGAGAGCTGGAGCAAGAGGTGGTTGTGGGGAGGTGCCACACACTTTTAAATAACCACATCTTCTTAGAACTCACTAATTATTCACAAAGACAGCGCCAAGCCATGAGGGACCCACTTCCACGACCCAAACACCTCCCACCAGGCCCCACCTTCAACACTGTAGATTATATTTCCACATGAAATTTGGACAGGACATATAAATATCTAAACCATACCAAGCCTTGTGTACCGGATCCAGATTTGTGCATTGGATCACAAAATTTTATTTATATAGCATTCAGTGTTTGAATGGAGAAATGTAGGCAGCCAAAATGTTATGCATTAGGGGTTAAAGTTAGGTTGTTTTTTATTATTGTTATTATTATTATTTTTAATTGCCAGACTTATATCTAAAGACTAGGATGCAGTTGAATTCTGCTTTGCCTATTGCCTTTCCGAATCATGAGATTTTCAAGGGATGTAGACACCTAAGGTACATAGAGAATGGAAGGTAAATCAACCCTTTAGTGTTAGCTGAGTCTCCTGTAGTATTTACCATGGCAGAACTCTGGTAAACTTGATTAGAAAGCTTAGTTCAATTTTGAGGCCTAAGTCAAAAGTTTAATCATCAAATATTGTCATTTTGTGGCCAGCCATATTGTAGAGAAACAAGAAACAATGATCATCTTATTCTGAAACAAAGTATGATTAGGCCCTAAAAGGGTCTTGGCTCTAGATCAGTTTAAATTTCAGCAAATGAAAGAAAAACTAAGAAACAGAGGTGAGCTTTAGGCACATGAAATTTTAGCATAATAATGCCATGCACTTAGAAAACAGAGGCTAAACTTTGTCTTGACACCTGAATAATCCTATTGTTTCCAGCTCCTGTGAAGAAACACAGAAGAGGGTGGTCAGAAAAAGGAGCTAGACAGACTTCCTTTCCTAACGCCTATGTGTAATAATTGGATGTGAATTCTCCTGGTATACCACACTCAAACTGTATTGGTTAGATGAGCCTGGATGCTATAACAAACCTCCACAATTTCGGTGTTTTAAAGATGGGACTTTATTTCTTCTTCACATAACAATTCATAGGGAAAATCAAAGACCCAAACTCCTTTCATCCTGTGGCTCATCCTCTAACACTGGGGTTCTCTGCCTCCAGCTGGAGAAGAAAGAGAAAGGAAGGCGTACTTACTCTTTGAAAACTTCGATCTTGAGTGACTTCGTGTCACTTCTCACCTTCCATTGGTGAGAATTTGACCATATCTGCAAGGACGCATGACCAGAAAATACTGTCCCTGGCTGGGCAACCACTTCCTAATGACTATTTCACACCATGCAATAGGAAATACCAAGATTTAGTGGACAGTCAACCAACTGCCGTGCCCAGTTTTGCAACTCACCAAGCAATTCCTAGAGAATTTTTAGTCTGAGAAGTTCTCTCCTGACATCTATTGCTGACTTCACGGTATCGTTTTGACTCATGTTGCCATCTTAAGCTCCATTCTATAATTGACTACTTGCTGAAACATTGTGGTAGAAGCTTCTGTTGTTTTTCTCTTAGACATAAACATAGCATCTAACACTTTACTCTGGAATCTTCATGTAAAAATCGTCATTCAATTGAAAACAAGAAAAGACACTCCCCAATCTATCCTTCTTCCCTAACCAGTGAAGATTCCTATTAAATGTCAGGATTATCATTGCAGTGAGAGGAAGAAGCAAGGAGGATCAGTCAGAATAATAAGCTCATCCTCTGATGATCTTCCTTTTATTATTATAGTTCAAATTTAAATATAAATCTGATAAACAAACCTCAAAGTCATACCTATAACATATATGCCCATGAAGTTATATTCAATGTAACACAGTGGAGGGGTTTGTGTGGATGAAGGAGAGGCAGTCCCGTCTCTTTATCTTCTGGCCATGTTGGCAAGGGCTATGAGATCAATTCTGTTTGATTTGCACAGATGGCAGAACCATCTATTTACCCACCTGCCATCTCCTACTACAACCTGGGGAAGTTCAAGAGTAAGGACTCATCACTGCCCAAGATGTTGTAGAGAAATTCTGATACCTGAAGAAAAACAAGTTGCATTTAAAACATAAAATGTTAAAATAATTTAGGGGAAGAAATGGCATTTACTTTCAGGCCTGGAGTTTATTATTTTTAATCCTATTTTTAAATTGAACTTTAAGTAACATAGTAAACTAAATCACTGTATGGAAACAGTGCTTTATTTAGAAAAATGTCAGTTCTATTTTATTCTTTCATAGATAGATATTGTTAAAGTTTAATATGTATATATCAAACCCATTGCTAAGGATTTCCAATCAACCTGAGCCTTACTACATATAGTAAAATGACTTTGGTTGCTATCAAAAGATTCTGAGAAACAATGACAATGACAATTAGCATTCTAATCTTGGGATTATAGGCAAACGACTTCAGGAACCAGATTAAACATTAATAATTGATTTCTATCATGAAGGACGGGGAAATGGCTTCACCTGAAAATCATTTAAAATGTATTCTCATAGTTCATGTGCTCTGAGAAAATTTATATGCCAATCTTTCGATAAAGCCTAAAAGATCTTCCTCCCCTTTTTCTCTTTCTCTCCTACATCTGTCGGTTTCTTTCTTTCTCTCTTTCTCATTTTCTCCCTCTCATTTTCTCTCTCAAAATATTTTTAGCTACAGCTTATATGATGGAGCACAAAATGTGAAAGTACTTTTCGTCTATCATGCTTTAGTAGTTACATACAGAATGTCACATATTCATATCATCACTATGTTATGGTGTGTGTGTGTGTGATTATCTTAAGATAAGTTTAAGGAGCCCTTAGCAAAAGTGTCCATTCACTTTGTTTTAATTAGAAGATTAATTTCATTAATTTAAATGATGCACATGAAATTGAAGGCGCCAGCTTTGATCCCACTATAGAGAGGCAGTGATGCTCACAAAATAAGCACTCAGTCACTTCAGACAGTACTTAAGATTTGGCTCTTCCACTTGCTAAGTATATGAACTTGGACACTTAATCTCTGTGCCTCAGTTATCTCATCAGATAAAGCAGAAATAATCAGTACCTTCCTCCTAAGTTTGTTTTGAGGATTAAATAAGTTAAATACACAAACACACAAAATACTTGGGACAATACCTGGAATGTACCAGGATTTACATAAGTATTTCTTCTTCTACTTCTTCTTCTTCTTATAACCACTGCTGCTGTCGTTACACTACATACTGCTGATGTTGTACTACATCAGCACCATGCAGCGTCAGGGGATCCAGGGAGCACCCACTAGCAACTTAAGGCAAAACAGAGAATCCTCACTCTACTTTTTTTTTAATACTCTTAAAAAATATAGTAGATGCAGATGGCTGAGAAAAAAATTCTTTGAAGCAATCAAATGGTCAAAAATAATGGTGATATACAGATATCATGAAAATTGAGATAAATAATTTTATCTTGCTTAAAATTGCCTTTAAGCAAGGTTTTATTGGGGGGGATTTTTCTTAAAATTTTTTATGGTAAAATGCATAATTGATTTTAGAAGTATATATACACATATACATATAATATATATCATAACATATGTAATATATGTCACATATATATCGCACTATTCACCTCAAATAACAAAATTGCACATGAACTTTCATCATATTAGAACTTTTCTGTGGTCCTAAGGGATTATAAAAATTTGAGTTCAAAATTCATTAAATGATTGCAAAACAAATGGAGTGGTCATAGTTGTCTGATAATGTCTATAATTTCTTCATAGAAAATATAAAAGAATTAAGCAAGAAAGTATCTTTCAGTTGTTATATTGTTTGGATATGTTTTTGCTCAAAATCTGACATCAAATTGTAATTCCAGTGTTGGAGGTGGGACCTAATAGGAGGTGATTGATTCATAGGGGCGGTTTCTCATTAAGAGTTTAGCACCATTCTCCTTATACTGTCCTCAAGACATTGAGTGAGTTCTCATGAGATCTGGTCATTTAAAAGTGTGTCGCATCTCCCGCTCTCTCGCTCCTGCTCCAATCATGTGCGATGCTTTGCTTCCCCTGTGCCTTCCACCTTGACTGGAAGCTTCCTGAGGCCTCCCCAGAAGCAGAAACAACTATGCTTCCTGTATACCCTGGAGAACCATGAACCAATTAAACCTCTTTTCTTTATAAATTATGCAGTTGGAGGTACTTCTTTATAGCAATGTGAGAATGACCTAATACAAGCTGAAAATATGTGTGACAAAATTATCTGTACACCAAACTCTCATGACAAGCAGTTTACCTATAGAACAAACCTGCACATGCACTGCTGAACCTAAAATAAAAGTTTAAAAAATAATAATAAATAAAATTCAAAAGATCTGGCATTTCTGGGCCCACAAATAAATAGCTCTATTTATTTATTTATTTCGTCGTCTCTTTTATTATTTTTCCTCATAATAGAAGCATTGCAGAAAAACCAAGAGGAAAACATGTAGGTACCAAATTCCATCTACCAAACTAAGCATTGTTAATAGCTTGAGATATATTTTTCCAGACATTTTTCTACTGATATATGACACTTGCCAGCTTTCATTCATGAATAATACATACATGTACATGTGATACTTTTCAGATAATTCAAATTCTTCACATTATATCACGCTTTTCTCACTTAGCTATGTTACAAATAGCAAGTCAGAAATACACATTTACAAAAGCTTTTTACATTTTCTTGTTTTTATAATATTTTAATGGTTGTATAAGATTACATGAAGCTTTAGCATTTCCATAAATAATTACATGAAGTTTTGATATTTAATATATTGTTTTTAAAATAATTCTTCCAACAGAAAAAATCAGTTGGGAAAAAGCTAAACACTTAAAGGTAGAAATCCTCCAAGTCCAAATTCTAAAAAGCAAGTAAACATGCCTAAGAAATACTGACAGTTTTTAAAATGCCTGCAGTGCATCATTCTCTGCCTGTTAGAAACAACACAAAATTCGTAGACTCACACATTTAGTTTTTGGTGTAATTAACCAATGTGTGATCTTAACACAATGTTATTTCAGTTACAAGTATATCAGCTGACTGGTTAGGGCAGAGCCACACAGGGACCACAGTTTAAGAAAGGAAAGAGAGGTCTTGCTATGCCCTGGGGCCTGACTGCTCTAGGAGTAACCTTGACATTGCATTTCTTATCCTCCTTTCACTTCTTGTATTTGTCTTAGTAAGTTTACACTAGTGGGAAAGGAGAGGTATGAAAAACACTCTGAAAGTGCTCCTACCTTTATTTTTTTAATTCTTATTTTTATTTTTTTTCAAGCTTTTTTTAAATTGTATTTTAGGTTTTGAGGTACATGTGAAGAACATGCAAAATTGTTGCATAGGTACACACGTGGCAGTGTGATTTGCTGACTTCCTCCCCTTCACCTATATCTGGCATTTCTCCCCATGCTATCTCTCCCCACCTCCCCACCCCCCACTGTCCCTCCCCTATTTCCCCCCAACAGACCCCAGTGTATAGTGCTTGCCTCCCTGTGTCCGTGTGTTCTCATCGTTCAACACCCACCTATGAATGAGAACATGCGGTGTTTGATTTTCTGTTCTTGTGTCAGTTTGCTGAGAATGATGGTTTCCAGGTTCATCCATGTCCCTACAAAGGACACAAACACATCGTTTTTAATGAATCAGCAACCAACAGAATGGGAAAAAATTTTTGCAGTTTACCCATCTGACAAAGGGCTGATATCCAGAATTTACAAAGAACTAAAACAGATTTACAAGAAAAAAACAAGCCCATTCAAAAGTGGGCAAAGGAAATGAACAGACACTTTACAAAAGAAGGCATACATGAGGCCAACAAACATGAAAAAATGCTCATCATCACTGGTCATTAGAGAAATGCATATCGAAACTACATTGAGATACCATCTCACGCCAGTTAGAATGGCGATCATTAAAAATTCTGGAGACAACAGATGCTGGAGAGGATGTGGAGAAATAAGAACACTTTTACACTGTTGGTGGGAGTGTAAATTAGTTCAACCATTGTGGAAGATAGTGTGGCAATTCCTCAAGGACCTAGAAATAGAAATTCCATTTGACCCAGCAATCCCATTACTGGGTATATATCCAAAGGATTATAAATGGTTCTACTATAAGGACACATGCACACGAATGTTCATTGCAGCACAGTTTACAATAGCAAAACCTGGAACCAACCCAAATACCCATCGATGATAGACTGGACAGGGAAAATGTGGCTCCTACCTTTACTATTCAAACACCAAAAGTCCCTGCTAGTCATAGGTCCCAGACAGCTCACAGAAAATGAGATCTAGTTGGGGGCATGGAACTATAAATGCCTACTGAGCCTCTGTGAGTAGTGATCACATTCTCCAAACCAAAGGTACAACACATGTGTGGTCTAATTAAAAGATCGGAAACTTGAAATCTGCACTTTTTTGAAAAACTCAGAAAATTCAGTCCAAATCCAGGCATTTAATTTTTGGACTTAAGTTCAGCTTGAGATTTTGATCATAGGAATCATAGGATGGGAAAGGATTTCATCAAGGATAGATTTTCATTTAAATTTGGGGCTTTTCCGTACTGTTGGAATTTTAGTGCTGAAAAATCTATATGCAATTTACTATTCATTAATGCAATTCTACATATAATTTATTATTCATCAATGTTTTCATCTTACGTCATTGCATGGAATCAATAAAGTTTTTACATACTTTGGGATGGGAGTGGATATAATTAATGCTTTGTTCTGATTTGTTCCAGACTGTGTGTGGGCAAAATCTACACTGCCCACCTGTAATCCTATATTACTTGTAGGAGAGTCGTTGGGATTGGAGGAGTGACCTCATGAAGGTAGTAACCTCCCTAAGAAACTAGCCATACTCCTGCATCAGCATAACCTGAAAAGTTAGTTTCAATGGGCTAAGAAAATAAAAAGGTAGGGAATGTTAGTAGGGTACATCCATGAAGAGACAGTTTTATGAAACATGTCTACCTCTTGACCCTTTACTCCTCCCCATGGAAGTAGAGTGAATTACCCGGTCATTAGGCTATAGCCATTAATCCATGTACTCAAACAGATGAAGTGTATCTTTCAAACTTTCTGAACAAAGTATTTGATTTCTGATGTGTTGCCTTTTTGTGAATCAGTGGAATGAAGCAATTTATTTAAGTGATACTTTTCTGCAGATTTAATTCCCCCCTCCCCCCCATCCCCCAAGGCATAGCCTGTTCCAAGATCTAGCCTGGGTGGATAGACAGGAACAATTCTGATCTGGTTCCCACACTAAATTGCCTTTTCCTGTTGACACTTTATAATATTTGGGTTCTCTGCTGCCACTTTTGTCTTTTTGTCTTATTTCTCTCTTTCTATCTCTTATTCTTTTGAAACAAGGACTCCTTTTGTTTCCCAGGCTGGAGTGCAGTGGTGCGATCTCTGCTGGCTTCAACTTCTGACTCTTAGGCCCCTACTTGATCCTCCAGAGGCATGCACCATCATGCCCAGCTTATTTTTTTGTATCTTTTGTACAGACAGGGTTTCACTACATTGCCTAGGCTAATATCGAATTCCTGGGCTCAAGTCATTTATCTACCTCAGCCTCCCAAAGTGCTGGGACTACAGGCCTGCCTGTCTTATTTCTTAATTGTTTCAAAATTTAGTTGCGTAAGGGCAGGCTATTCATTAGACTTTCCCTCACAAAGACATTAAAAGTAAATATTATTATTAATTTCTATTGTATACTTGAGGTAACTGGGACATAGAAAATCTAGGCAATGTGCCCAGTGCCATATACATAAATCCTGGGTTCAAATCTTCTTTAGAACAAGTAAAATATGCAACCTTTCAATTATTATAATAGAGCTTGATTAGTGATCTATAAAATAATTTATTTAATTCTATTTTGCAAGGCAATTAGCTAAAAATGTTATTGTTATTTGGATTTTTCAATCTAGTTTTATAAATCTTCATTTTGGCACCTTTAAGGCTCTCTCTTAAATAAAACCCCAGATAGTTACTTCTACAAAAATCTAAATTAATGTTTTAGCATCAGTCTTATTATTTAGGAAAAAAACTGCTAGAAAAAGAATATATATTTGTACAAATTCAGTCTTAACCACAGGGATTTGAGGTGTCAAGAGATGTTTGCTGCAAATTCAAATAGCAGCTGTAACAAGCTTAATTACCTAGACACAATTTTTCACTCCCTGGGACACATTTTTAACTCTTCTTCAATTTGCTTTTTGGGGTTCTGATTTGCATTTGTATAAGGGACTGCAATAGAAATACATTTACATTAGGCCTATAATATCATACCCAGGGAATGAGTTGCTGCTAGGCAATAACCAATGATTGTCTGGTTGATTAAAAAAAAATCATAGAGGGCTTTCATTATACTCTTTCGAAACCCACCTTTCAGCTGTCTGGCATAATAGTAACTCCTCCTCCCCACCAACTCTCCTTATCACTTATGAAGCCTTCCGAAACTCTTCACCAGCAAACACAAATTCTATACAGACATCTCTAATTCAAGATCAAGATCAATAACTACAAAAAAGATCCTGATACAGGATTAATCACCTTGACGTGGTATTTCTGGATCATCTTTGATTATCAACAAAATAGTTGGACCAGAGATAATGATCCCCCACCAAAAAAAAAAAAACAATTTGTGAAGAGTATTACCATAAAAACCAATATGATTAATTTCTCCTCCAAATATAAGATGTCTTTGCATAACAATTCATTTCATTTCTTCGTAATTACATTGCCCATGTGTTTATGCTGTCAAAAATAAGAATGATGAGCTATTAGATGTTTTTGTTTCATGGGCCTTTTTTTCTTTCATCTGAAAATATTTGATTCTTAGTTGCCCTGCCTGTGTTGCTCTCATTATGACTCTAGGAAAAACAAATATTCCGACTATGTTAGTTAAAAATTTTAATGAAGGCCTATTAGAATTGGCATATTTTCATGCTGAATCTGCAGTAAAGAGCTATTTCAGCAAAAAGGCAGAGTGCGGTGGATTCACAGGCCACTTGTATCTTTTCACACACCAATACTTCCAGTTCCTCCTGCACATTTTCATAATGTCTGTGGTTATTGAGACTGAACATCAAGGCACATGTTTAATAGAGGCCCTCAAATGACTTACCTGGGTTCAAAAGGTCCTTTTATTATTCCACGGGATTGAATCAACATTTCTAATATCCGTTTCACAAATGAAAACATGAAAAAATAAAGCAAGCAAAAGAGAATGGCAGAAAGGGATTAAATGAATGGGGCAATTAGGAGGACACAAAAATCACAATAAGAAATGCCTGCAAAATGAGAAACAGGAAAGATTCATAGAAACATAGAAGGTCGAAATTCCCAGAGCAAGGCACTGACATATGGTTACTAATAAAACTCTCTGTGTCTTTTTCTGCACCTCAATTTTTACCTTGTTTGTTCATTGCAACATCATTTGACATGTTTTTATTGAATCCTTACTCCATGTTGGCAATGAATGTGGTCCTGGGAACAGAGTCTTATGTGTAACTTAATAAGTCATTTTACAGTTGCTTCTAAAAAAAAATTGCTATCAAATAGATCTCCAGCTCTATCAAAAAGCCATCTACAAACCATTGACTTATATAGCAATATTATAGAAATAAACAGCCTACACGTATTATTCAGAATTGACCTCCAGAATGCCACTGCATGCTGGATATTAAGAGAGTTCTGAACTCTTGATCACGCTAAAACTATTCAAAATGATGCTATAGTCCACTATCCTTATAATTAAAAAAACAGTAAGTTTATTAACAAATTGTCTTAAGTATAACAATTCTTCCTTAGACAGCAAGATGAAATAATATTTTAATTGCTATAATTGGTACTAGAGTTCTTTCTGGAAAAAGCCCAGTGCTATTTGATGAACAGAATGATCTACCAGAATACAATGTGTGATCATAAGCCCTGTGTACGAACTACAGCCAAATCAATAAAAAGAAAATTTAAGTTTCCCTATGTGAGAAAAAGAGGAATTTTGTCTTTGTTTCTCAATATTGTTGCTGGCTTCTGAGAGAAAAGAACAAATACAAGGGGAGCAAACTGCAGCAAGATGATCAGATGCTTGGGTGTAGGCAATAAAAGTAAGAAAGCTCCATGGAAGCACAGTTAACATGACAATTTAAGAATTAAAATATCCAATATGCCATTTAAACTGTGGGACTTTGAAATCTGCAAACCCTACAAAAAATGCTTTTTGTGCTTGTTCCTTGTTGTTCTCATTTTGTTTGTGGAAACTGGAGAAGGAGGGTTAGTTTCACATCCAGAATGCTCATTGAGGAACAGAGACAGCACAGGCAGAAGAACAAGTGGACCAGCAAAGGTGATCTTGAGACTGTAACCCCTCCACCCATCTAGAAGTCTTAGACAGGACTTCCAATTGCCCTCCAGGTTAAAATTGGGGTTGATGTCTGTATCATGAAGATGGACCCTTAATGTTACCTATAATACAGTTTCACAGAAAAATCAAAACTAGAGATACCTAGACCGCAGGTCCACAAACAACATCCTTTCTTTCAATCTTGTTTAGTTATAATATTAATAGGAAAAAGCATCACTAATGCATTGTCTGTGCAGAGTTGGCATGCTCTCCTCATGTCTGCGTGGGTTTTCTCTGGGTAGTCCAGTGTCCTCCCACATCCCCTTGCTGTGCCTGTCAGGTTTATTGGCATTTCTACCTTGTCCTGATCTGACTAAGTGTGTGTGGGGCCTCTGAGTTGCCCTGCGATGAGATGGCATCCTGTCCAGGGCTGGTTGCCATCTTGCACCCCAAGCTGCCAAGAGAGATTCTGATCACCCTCAACCCTGGACTGGAATAAGAGGGTAAATTATTATCTTACCTGTTTTTATCGATGTTTCTTCAATGTAATGTCATATTTATTTCACTGTTTAATATGAGAAGTGTTTTGGTCGTTATTTAGAAGTTTGATGATATATTTGTGACCAGAAACATATCATAGGAACTTAGCTTTTGTTTATATCAATAAGTCCATGGTGAAAACTGGTCTTCTTATATGTGATTTTGCTTAAAGTCAGTTTCCGAGAACCTATTCAGAAAGTTGAGAACTTACTGTAGTTCAATTGCATTTCACATGAACACGTAATTAATGAACTTAATAAATCGTTCTCACCATTTTGAAAGTTAAAAACCATTTTCAAATGTAATACACCTCTATCAACTCTCCTGAGAAGGATTTATGTGATAATAGTAGACAAGGTATCAGTATTCTTATTTCACAGGTAAAAGAATGAAATCCAGAGAGATTCATAGATTTGTCAAAAATCATACACCAAAAGAATAAACTTGTTTATGAATCCAGCCTTGCTTATTCTCCGTATCAGATGTTTCCCATTATTATGTTATCGTGTAGTAAATTTTAATGCCAATTTTAATGAATATAATTACCAGGAAGTACAAGACTCTTACATATCTTAAACATGAAAGAAATACTGAACAGATTCCTAAATTCAAAAGCAGAACTTTAACAAAAATTTCTAGTGTAAAAAGTAGGTCATTTGCATATTTTTCTTTGACTTAAATACCTAATTGCCAAGACATTTGCATTTTCCTATCTGATTTTGCCAGCATATCCAATTCATCTACATATTCCCCTAATGTAGTTGCTGAAAATGGGTGGCCTTTCCTACCTATAATTAGAAACAAACTTCAGCTTCAACACACTTCAAGAAGGGGGATTTGACAGTGTACAAAGAGGAAATATTTTCAGACTTATATTTTGTCAACCTTTTTTTAACAATGAGTAATTATTTTGATATTCTTCCCCATGGGGGCCTGAGGCTGTACACACAGGATTAATATTGAAGGTATCCTAATAATACATTCATACATAAACTTGGAGGTGAATAAAGAGGATTTATCTTTCAATGTACAAATATTTTATCCCAAGTATTAGACACTAATGAGTTATATATTATTTCTCAGTTCCCATAATATATATCCCCTTTGGCTGATGTTGATATTAAATCTCTAAATTTAGAAAGTTAAAAGAACAGAAATCTGATTTATTGACGAGTCTTTCAACCTATGTAATTAATGTTCTGCCAGTACTCACAGCTAGACCTTAGGGATTCTCTGCCATGATGCTCGAATTACACTATTTTTATCTAAGAGAAAATGAATATGAAATGTACATCATTTTGCTGTTAACTCATTGTCCCCACAGTCCATGTGGATTGCAGTTACTTTAACCTTCATCTTTTATTTTATTTTACTTTATTTTGAGACAGAGTTTAGCTCCTGTTGCCCAGGCTGGAGTGCAATGGTGCGATCTCGGCTCATGGCAACCTTCGCCTGCTGGATTCAAACAATTCTCCTGCCTCAGCCTCCCGAGTAGCTGGTATTACAGGCGCGCACCACCATGCCTGGCTCGTTTTGTATTTTTAGTAGAGACGGCGTTTCTCCATGTTTAAGCTTCATCTTAGACATGACTAAGATGGCCTTAACGTTCCCCGCAAGTTGACTCAATCTTAGAGTTCTTCCTGAATGTAGGCTTCTGATTCCCTTTTCTTAGAATATTTACTTTAGAAAACTTTCCACTGTAATTTCTTTTTCTGCACCTCTGAGACATAGATGTTCTCTCTGTCTTTGCCAGTTTTACCACTTAGGAATCTCTTTCTTGAGAACCTGGGAGTATCCATTTGGAATGAAATCACCAAATGAGACGGCACTTCCATCGCTCTGTCTCCATGGGAGGTTAGAAGCTTAACTTCAGTAAGTGCCTATTAGCAAACATCCGTGCTAATCACCTTGAGCTCCTACTCCCTGCTCTCCCCTTTTGATTCAGAGGCGTTAAGTTAGACCTCTCTACCACTACAATAGTCTTGAATAAAGTCTTTCTTGCCCATTTAACTCTCTCTGATTACAATTTTTCTTTGACAAGTATTGCTATTTCTCTATTTTTAGATCACTTACCATATGTCATTTTTTCCCCTAAGTCCATTAATATAGAATGTGTTGTTCAATCCCCACAACAACCTAGAGATGATTCTTGGTTTCATTTTATAGATGAGGGAACAAAAGTGCAGAAAAGTCCAATAACAGTGACCTCTCTGGAAAGAGGCACCAAGCAGTTTTCAGAGAGAGGGGAAATCAGAGAAGAGAGGAAAGGGGGAAAAAAGGGGAAGGGGAAAATGTGATGAAATGAGGAGAAAAAAGAGAAAAGACAAAGCTACAACCCCTAAGTAAGTCTGAGGTCTGGACCAATCACACAACCTCTACCCACTGGTCATGTTGACATGAAGATTTTACGGAAATAAAACAATAATCATGGAATGGAGCAGTGGTCCCAAATGTTATAATGCAAACAGAAATATCTGTATGTGAAGAAAATATGCCTTTATGTAGATATGGGTAATGGTGGAGCACAGAGTAGAACTTATCACTTGCTGGGTATTTTTTACTGTTAAAATTTTATTCTTTAGCATTAGATAGCAAAGCCATCACCTTCTCCTTGCATTCTGCTTTTTGAGTTACCAGTGACAATGCCCACTGTCCACTGACCACAAACTCCCTGAATCAAAGTATTAATATAAAACAGGGAAAACGCTCTTAAGCATGACATGATATGTTTCTAGCCATTTTTTCTCCCAAAAACATGCAGTTTTGATAATTGATTATTGAAATAGATTCTACTTTAAGTTTTCCCTTTGTTTAGTAATAGAAATGTCTTTTAAATGTAGCTCTTTCTACAAACAACACAAGACAGGAATGGATTGCGTTCTCCTTACCTTCATCTAAAGCCATCTCAGAAAATAGTTTACTGATTATTCCAAATTTATCCTGGCCTCCTTTCCTTCTGTCAGGAGCTTCTTATCTTAATTTCACCCTAAATTTCCGAAAGGGAAGTCGAAATACATTTAGGCTCTTAACCATGGCCCAGAACAAATGAAGAGCCAAGGGGGCAAAGCGAAGTTTGAAGGTGTTGTGTTCTTCTCTACCATTAAATCCCTCTGAGGAAGTATCAGGCTGCCTACAGAGCTTGCATAACAGACCCCTTTTGTCACAATCTCAGAAAAATGTGCATTCCCTGTTCCCATCACTGTGATTACTGGAGACGGCCGACAACAGCCTATTTGCCAGGGTCATGCTCTCTATTTATTTCATGGTACAGGTAGCTAGTTGGTTCTGTCCTCACTGATCTTATTTATAGATACAACTCTTAATATGGCCCTGCTATAAGATTATTATTTTCTTTGTCTGGAATTCACATTTTGGAAATTTCTTATTCTTTCTCCCTCTTTCCACTAGCTCTATACCCTGAAACTGGACTGAATTATTCATATTTCCTTGGGTAATTTCTTATTTCTTATTCTTAAGCCCTGTGGACATTTGAACCACATTAATACTAAATGTTGCTGGTCTAATTGGTCTGTGCTATCATTTTATCAGCTGGCTCTCATGCTCTCTCTCTCTGAATCTCTCTCTCTTTCAATCAATCTTCTCTCTATGTCTTTCTCTCTCTCTCTCTCTCTCTCTCTCTCTCTCTCTGTGTGTGTGTGTGTGTGTGTGTGTGTGTGTGTGGTTGAATAGCAGACTTTATAGCAGCCTAGTCACCTTCCTTCAACCCATTCAGCCTTGTGACATTCACATGTTTGTGAGCTGACTGGCTGCATATGGACAAATTCTGAAACTAAAGTTATCAGGGGTGAGCAACGGCCAGAGCAGGCAACTATTAAGGCAGGAGGAGGCTAACAGAGCATGTCCAAGCATGACTGCTGATCCACAGCGTCCCCGGGGACTGTTGCCCTACCTGGCTTTTCTGCTGATCAGTCAACTCAGATTTCACTTCTGACTTCTTTATTTTCTTTTTTTAGAATTAGCCTGTATCACCTGGCCTGGACTTTTTTTTTTTTCCTTTTTCATTCTATGCTGAGTATTTTTCATTTTATTTAATCTTCTTCAAACATCTTAGTTATCCAACTCATAGTATGTCTCCTTGGACAAAATGAAGTTACTGGACCTGGCAAGCCCAGCATACAAAATTTTGATGTCTTAAAATCTTGCAGATAAACAATAAAGTCAGTCAAAATTCAATCTTGGAATTTATGTTCATTCTTTCTTTTATTTATCCATTTAGTCAAAATTGAGTCTCTACCCTGCCAGGCTCTGTTCTTGGTGCTGTGGATAAAGCAGGAAACAACATAGCCAAGACAAGCTCCCTGCTCTCATGAAGGTTACAGTTGAGAGGAGTACACTGAAAATTAGTAAACAAGTGACTGTATGATAGGGTTTCATGTGGTGATAAATGCCATGAAGAAAAATAAGGCAGGAGAAATGGACAGAGGTTGATAGATGGTCAGGGAAGGGCCGCTGGTGAGGCTACAGGAATGAAAAGAGAGGGTAAGCTAAGCAAAGAACTGTGGGAATACGTTTGCTGGTGGATGGAAGTAGTGAGTCCAAAGGCCCTGCAGCAGGACTCAGCATGTCCAGGAATCTGGAAAGCAAGAAGGTGGCCAGGATGGCTGGGGAGGAGTAAGCAAGGGCTGAGCAGTAGGAAATGAGGACAGAGATGTCTCAGAGGCCAGATTTGTGGGGCTTTGGAGGCCAGATCTACATGGAGTTTGGATTTTCAAATAGTGTTATAGGAAGGTACTGGAGGAATGAAGTTGATCTGGGCCTGACCTAATCTGCTCTATAAATTGAAAATAGAACCCTGATTGCTGAATGGAGATGATGTTGTGGGCAGGTAAGCATGAAAGAAGGGGATCTGTAACTGGGAACAACAAAGAACTTGGCTTACATGACTGCAAGTGAAGTGATAAACATAAAAGCGACTGAGGTTCTGTGGGACTATTCAGTTGTAATAAGATTGGTATATATTTAGGATGAGACAACTGAAGTTCAACATTGATCTATTTTTTAATCCTCCATAAACCCATTATCCATATTCCTGACAAGTGAAAAGCTCTGGCATATGACTCATTTATTTGTGAAATAACTTCCTTAGTCCACACAGATGGTGTTTGCAGAGGCTGTCATGGGGGCGGCCTGTTGGAGGAGCAGGGATTCTTAGAGTCACGCGTGGCTATCTCACCTATGGGGGAGAATGTGAAAATGCCATCCCTGCAAGTCAAAGCCAAATCACAAGCCTTTTACTGTCCTTTTCTCTGGTCTAACATTTAACATATTTTTGTTGCCATTTTTCTTTTCTTCTCCTCTACATAGCTTTGTGTAACTGTTGTCATAGCAACAAGAGAGTCTACTTTGAAGAAACTGTCTGGACAAAACTGCGTTATAAATCAACACTGTCGGCAATATGATTCTTTTTACATTGTTTTGTGAACTTGGGTAACATTAAGGTGTTATGCTTTTATTGAGGTTTAGGTACATAAGACCCATTTTGTCTAATGCAGGAACAGCAAACTTTTCCATAAAGGGCCAGAGAGTAAATATTTTAGGCTTTGAGGGCCAAATAGTCTCTATAGCAGTTACTCAATTTGCCCTTGTAGCATGATATAGCTGTGGACAGTACATGTAAATGAACGGAAGTGGCTCTGTTCCAATAAATCTTCATTATCAAAACAGGCAGCAGACTGGATTTGTCCAATGAGTCATAGATTGCTGGTCCCTATTTAATAATTTTCTCCCTCTCACTTTTGAAGATACTGCTCAAAGTCTGTTAACGGGGCCAACCACATCAGAATTTCTGGGTCCTACTCCAAACCTTCTGAATTGAAATCTCTGAGATTATAAATTAGTTAGAGGAGACCCAAGTGTGAGTTCAAATGATGAGGTCTATCAAGCCTTCATGAAAACCTCCCTAAATAGAGTGGAATGCAAATTACCACAAAGCTTCCCACATTCTGAAATCAATACCCAACCACTGTTAAGTGAGGTAACATATGAGCAGCCTGAATACTATAAAAAAAGGAAGAAGAAATTTGCCAACATTTTAAAGTCAGGAAGATTTTACTTGAAAATATGGATTTCCGGCTCCTCTTATAAATCAGAAAATCTGGCAACAATGAGCCCACATTTTTGCATAGCGAAAATCTGCTAGAGTTGAGTCATGAGCACCTGATTCAGAGAAATCACATATGCTCAGATTTCCATCACTCTGCCCACCGCTCTTTACCATCTCTTATATTGTCCCATTTTCCCATTCAGTTACAAGTCTACCTTCTGCGGTCATTTCATTCTGCAGTCACTGATTTAATAAATACAGTTTCTAAGGATGGCTTATTATTAACTAATTTATCCATCTCTCTAATACCAGAACTTGAGGGCATATGTTGTAAGTTGTACATAAGCAAAGTTTTAAAAGCTCATTTTAATAGAATGTCTCTAGAATCCAAAAGACAAACCATTCTTATATTTTCTGTTGTAGTGCCTATAACTTTGCTGTTTCTATGAAAAATGACAGAAGGGACCTGGATAATAAATGCCAAGTCAAAGGCATGTAGTTTTATCAATAGCTGAAATGTTTCAGTGTAACAGGGAAGGATCAAGCTGCAGACTTGGTTTGAAAAATTAGAGGCTGTTCAAGCACTCCACTTTTAAAGCTAGAATGTGTACTCTGGCTGCTCCCTGTGTTTCCTGGGGGACACTTTCAGATGAAGCCTAGAAGAGGGGAGGAAGATGGAGTGTAACTGGAAACATAAGCATTTCCACCTTCCCAAAGCAAATGTTGCTTCTCCCCTTTTGTACTTGCTGAAAAAAGTTAAAGTCTAACTCTTATCCATGGACATCTCCTTTTATTCTGTGCCCTCTCACTCTTTCTGCTTCCTCCTCTGAGCCCCTCATGGGAGAAGCCTGGAGGACTTGGAAGGGGAGAGATCACTCAAAGATAGAGGGCAGTTGTAAGAAAGATGTTTCTACTGGAGACTTAATGTTAAAAAGAAAAATAAATCACTTGAAGAGTGTTTATTGCTGTCTTTTTTTGTAAGAGGAAAAGCATTTGTATTCACTCACAATAGTTCTGATTTTTAAATGCTCATCAGGTTATGATGAGGATTTAATGAGATCATACCCATGGAACATTTATCAGAATGCCATTCACATGGTGAGTCCTTGATATACACCAGCTGTTGTCATTAAAAATTTATTACTGTAACAATTATTGTTCATGATAATAGCCATAATCATTTGGAAAAAATAAATTCACTGTAGAAGAGATTGCTAGTAGTTATCTATTTTTTCAAATTACTATCTGAATTGTTATATGCTATGTATATATATGATACCTATTTATAATATCTATATTACATTCATCTCTCTATAATAATATATTTTATGGTAACTGGTCACCTCACAGTTTATATTATTTGTCAGAACCTCCCTAAGTCATTTGAGTTTATTTATAAGCCCTGATCTCTATGATAAAAACAATTTATTTTAATGAATTTAATTTGCTGGATTTGATGAAACATTATACATAGGTGGACTAGGTAGCTGACAATATAATGTAATGTGAAAGCTTTATTTACCTCTCTTCCATGCAAGATCTATCTTCCTTTTGATTCACCAATGACAAACTATCAGTGTTAAAAAGTACTACATTTTAGATAAAGCCAGAGAGATTTCATACAATGAATGCAGTAGCCCATGATATCTTAGCAGCACCAAATATATATTCCTAAACAGAGTTTATCACTTCTTTCTCTAAAGTACCTTCTGATGGTCCTGAGAAAATAGGAACAGTGAAACAATGTATGAGTCAATTTTTACAATGCTATGAAGATATCACCTGAGACTGGGTAATTTATAAATAAAAGAGATTTAGTTGATCATAGGTCTATGTGGCTAGGGAGGCCTCAGGAAACTTACAGTTATGGAGGAAGTGGCAGGAGAGAGAGAGAGTATTGAAGGGAAACTGTCACTTTTACACAATCATATCTAATGAGAACTCCCTTGCTATCATGCAAACAGCATGCGGGAAACTTCCCCCATGATCCAATCTCCTCACACCAGGTACCTCCTCTAACATGTGGGGATTACAATTCAAGATGAGTTTTGGGTGGGGACCCAGAGCAAAACCATTTCAAGTTAAATTGAACACTATTTATGTATTTATTTAGAAGGAGTCTCACTCTTGTCGCCCAAGCTAGAGTGCAGTGGCATGATCTCATCTCATTGCATCCTCTGCCTCCTGGGTTCAAGTGATTCTCCTGCCTCAGCCTCCTGAGTAGCTGGGATTACAGGTGCACGCCACCATGCCCAGCTAATTTTTGTATTTTTAGTAGATACAGGGTTTCACATGTTGGCCAGGCTGGTCTAGAACTCCTGACCTCAGGGGATCCACCTGAGAAGAGGGATCCGCCTTGGCCTCCCAAAATGCTGGAATTATAGGCATGAGCCACTTTGCCTGGTCTAAATTGAGCACTATTTAAATTTCACTATAAAGTTGAACACCCAAAAGGGGAAAGTTTAAAAATACCACTGGTCAGGGAGGTTCTAAAACATGAAGAGAAAATGAGGGAGAAGTTAAGAATATCAGAAATAAATGTTGCCTTTGGTTTTCTTAAAGAGAAAACTGCCTAGTCCTTACTTACTGAACATCCTGTTTTGTTCACATCCTCCCTCAGTTTTATCTACAAGAATCCATTCCATATTGTTTGGGCACTGTGGAAGATATTTTTATCTTCACAAAAATATGAACCCCTCTAAGATTAAGTAGGGTCATTTTTGTTACTGAGGTCATTTTTGCTGCTGATATCTCATGTTTCTTCACAAGCCAAAGACCAAATAATTCCTGTTTGTTTGAACTTCTGGTCATCCCCACCGCCATGCCCAAAACACACAGAGTACAAATGCAGTTTGTTCCTAAAATACATATTATATCCTGGCTTTTACATTTTTGTCTGAAATAAACACTGCATATCATCCAGGTTCTCTTTATTTGTGCATGCCTATTTGGATTTATTTTACCCATTTTTAGTTTATATGATTTTCCGTTGGCCCTTGGTAGACATTTCTGAGTTTTTTGATTGACCTTTTGACAAAAATATTCATATCTTGATGTTAGTATGGTGCTTCATCCTAGACATTGGACAGATACAAATTTACCCTTATTTGGTATATTATTTAAGCTTATTGTAACCCATGGCTATTTTGAAGTGATAAATACTGTGTGTGGTTTTCAAGAAACATAGATGATTATTGATGAGAAATTGTACCTACATCACTTGTTAATGTATTTTTTGTGTGAATTTAAAGGACAACTTTTTGATATATTATCTTTTCTCTACCTGAAAAGAAAATCCGAGAGAAAAGGCATAAGAAAAGTACAATCCTTAGTTATGACCTGGATTTATACTATAATAAAGTATATGTACCTGTGACTTTCTATTATTTTGTGCTGTTAAGAGGCATCAATCTTGCTTTAGATACAACTGTGAAGTTGAAATATACTATCAGGCATAAACTAGAAATAATGCTTTTTTAGCTACCTAACTATACCCTTTAAAAATATTCTGTTTATGAATACTCATTAGATTTTTTTCAGCAACAATGTATGAGGCTAGGAGGTTGACAAGATTCATATAATCAGCCACACAAATGCCTCTGATAGAAGTTTTTTAAAATTGCTTTGAAGCAAAATCCATCATAAGCACATTTTCTGAGAACAAAGTTATCATACCTTAAATTATAGATTTCCTATACATTGAAGAGTCATATTTTATTTTATTTTTATTTTTTATGTTTCCCTAACCCTCTAATTTTTGATATTTCTGGCAGGAAGCATAAGCATACAAGAGCTATCCTCTTTTAAATTACTAAAACCAATTTGAAAAATGCCCTATGTTAAGAAGCCTTATGGATTGCTGTTGAAAATACACATCTGCTGGGTAATTTTTTCATGTAATTATGTAAAGTCAAACCTTCATAAACAAAGTAAAAGAAAATTATAATCCCCAGCACTAGGTTTTGCAAAAATAGCACAATGCAGATTTTTTTTTTTTTTTTTTTACCTAACGAATGGATCAGAATTAAATTGAAGAAAAGCCACCACAAAAATTCAATTTTTTTCTCCACTTTTATAAAGAATTGTAAGGAACTGCTCTTTAGCTAAAATCCATCACCGTGTGCAATGCTACATTTGACCCACCAGTAAGTACTATCTTAATTTTCAAAGCCTGATTTGCTAAAATGCTCTTGGTTATTTGCCTGTCAACACCCCTTCCCCTTACACTCCTAACAGACCATTATTGTTTCATTCCTGCTTCACTTCCTCACTTACCCCACTCTGTTTTCATAGCTGATCCTCTAAGGTCAATGATATGAGTCGAGATGTAATGGTTAGCTTTTGCTACATACAAACCATCCCAAAATTTAGCAGCTTCAAACACTTACCATTTATTTAGCTCATGATTCAGTGATTGGGCAATTTGGGCTGGTCTCAGCTGGTGGTGTCTTGGGTTCAGCTGGGCTCAACTGTGTGTTTGAGGAGAGCTACCTATTTGGCTGGCCATTGATTGGGCTAGAATGGTTTCAGCTGGAAGAATTCCAGTTCCTTGTGTCTCCCATCTTCCAGCAGACTAGCCCAGGTTATTTACATTGCAGCTGGGCAGGTTTCCAAGAGAGAGAGAGAGCTGAAGCATTAATGGCCTCTTGAGGCTGAAGCTCAGAAGTGTATACTCTCACCTCCATTACACTCCATTGGCCAAAGTAAGAGACAAGGCAAGCCAGACTTAAAATGGGGAAGTAGAATCCATCTTTTGATGGGAGCAGCTGCAAAGTCACATTGCAAAGGGCATGGATGCAGAGAAGAGAGATATTATAGCTATTTTTCCAAACATGCTACAACAAAAATATGTAATGTCTGTGGGAATAAGCTCCTTTTGTTACTTAAGAGGAAATCATTCTTTTCCTCTAAATATATTTTTGTGAGGATGTCAGATCTTTATCTGGAACAGCTAATTCAATATCAGCACAGTAGAAAGCCAGCACAGAGAATTAGTCCAGAAACATGAGAGAGACTCAATGGATAAAGTTAACTTTAAAGACTGTTCTTCCTTCCACTTCTCCCTGGCCCCCATTGTCCCTAGGCAACCAGTGACCTGCTTTCTGCTACTACAGATTAGCCTCAAATTTCTATGAATGGCATTATATAGCATACATGCTCTGTCTGACTGGTTTCACCCAACACAATTATTTTTGAGAGTCTTTTGTGTTTTTCACGTATCAATAGTTCATTTATTTTATTTCTGAGTAGTGTACCATTGTATACTACATTTTGTTAACCCATGTACATGTTGCAAGACATTTGGGTAGTTTTCAGTTTAGGGGTAGGACAATAGACCTGCTATGATCATTTGCATACAGGTCTTTGTGTGGACATCTGCATTAACTTTTCTTGAGAATATCTAGAAGTAGAATGTTTTGGTCATATGGCAGATATAGCTTTAACTTTTTAAGAAAGTGTTAAACCGTTGTTTGGAGTAGCTGAACCATTTTACATACTTACCAGCAATGCGTAAGAGTTCTATTTTCTCCACGTCTTCATGATTATGTATTATGGTCAGATTGGTTACTTTTTGAGATTCTAATAGGTGTTTAGCAGTATCCGATTGTGCTTTTAATTTGTATTTCTTTAATGTCTAATGGTGTTTTCATGTGCTTATGTGCCATGCACATATCTTTTTTGATAAAGTGTCTGTTCAAATATTTTGCCAATGTTTAAGTTGGGTTGTTTGTTTCCTTGTTGTTGAGTTTCGAGAGTTCTTTACATACTCTGGATGGTAGAATTTCATGTAGAGAAACGATGATCTATGGGTGTCTCATATTTTTGCACGTTATCTGCACAGAGGCATTAATTTGTTTACATAGCAAACATCCTTGGAAAATGGAAGTACTGTCTCTTTTCAGGGTGGAAGACATATTTGTTGCTCTCCAGGATAATGTAAGTAATTTCTCCTTTGGGAAATTGTTTGGCAGATTAATTAGCAGCCTCCTTAGAACACTGGGGTTTTCTAAGGTCAGAGGTCCTCAGCTGTCATACAAACCCTCTACTTGTGCAGCATCACTGGGCTTCTCTGTATCATCTGTGGGAATTGGGGAAGTAAGAAGGAAGCAATGAGAACGTGAAGCTCGTGTTACCTTTTGCGGCAGGTCAATTTATTAGCTAGGTTAACAGGTTAAAATTTTAGACCTTTCACAGTTCTCAGTGTGTTATCAGGTACATGATCTTCTTATATTTTCATAGTCTGTGATTTTTCAGTCAGCATTGTCTTTCAAAATGCAGATATTCATAATTTTATGTCTAATTTGTTAACTTTTATTTTTGCTTTTTGTGTTTGTCTTCTTGAGTGACTTGAAATCTGTCCATTCCCTAATGTCCAAAGGTTGAGTGCTCATTTTCACCTATTTTGTTTATTTTTCAGTTGTTTCATGAAAGAGTATAAATCTGATCCTAAGTATTTCATATTGACTATGAAGCATCATAGTATACTGATATATTTAATGCAATATAAAGAGCTTACATTCAAATAGTCATTTGAATGAGTGCATAATTGCTTTATTGATCATCCAGAAAAGAAAAGATGATTATTGTTTTATCACAGACCTATAAAAATTTTTTCATCATAACAGGAACTTGGATAAAGATTTATCTAATTTTCAATTTAGATGCTGAAAATTTTTTTGAAAACTATCAAGGAAAGATGTTAACACTTCCTAGCATTGCTGTGAAAGTTCAAGAAATGAAATTGATAAGTATAGATGCACAGAACAACTAAATGAAAAATGATAAAGAAAATATTTTGTTTCCTTATTTTTGATTAATCCAAACTATTATTAGATGTCCTTCCATTACATACAGAATTATATATTCATAAATGTAGATACAAGAATAAAAATCATGAAATAATATCTACAAACAAACATAACTTAAAAAACATAAATTTGATGTTTAAGAACCTTAAAAAGCTTTCCTCTAAATATGTTTTATTTTATTTTACTTTCACTTTTAACTTTATTTTAGATTCAGTGTTACATTGCCAAGTTTATTATTTGGGTATATTGCATAATGCTAAGGTTTTGGAATACAAATGATACTGTCACCCTAGTACTGAGCCTCGTACCCAACAACTAGTTTTCCAATCCTTGTGTCATCTCACTCTCTCCCCCTCTCTAGTAGTACCAATGTCTATTGCTGACATATTTGTGTACATAGTGCCCAATATTTAGCATCCACTTACAAATGAAAAGATGCCATATTTGGTTTTCTGTTCATGCAATAATTTGGTTAGGATATGGTCTCCAGCTGCATCCATGTGCTGCAATAGATATAATTTTATTCTTCTATATGGCTACATAGTATTCCATGGTATATATGTACCACATTTTATTTATCCAGTCCACTGCTGATGGACACCTAAGTTGATTCCATGTCTTCACTATGGCAAATAGCGCTGCAGTGAGCATGCAAGTGCATGTGTCTTTTTGGTAGAAGGATTTGCTTTCTGTTAGATACACACATCATAATAGAATTGCTGGGCCAATAATAGTTCTGTTCTTGGTTCTTTGACAAATCTCCAAACTGCTTTCCCCAGTGGCTGAACTAAGTTACATTCCAACCAACAGTGTGTAAGTGTTCTTTTTTTCCACAACCTTATCAACATCTGTTTTTTTCTTGACTTTTAAGTAATAGCCATTCTGACTGATGTGAGATGGTATCTCATTACGGTTTGGATTTGCATTTCTCTGATGATTAGTAATTAGCCTGTTTTCATATTTGTAGGCAGTTTGCATGTCTTTTGAGAAGTGTCTGTTCATGTCTTTTGCCCATTTTCTAATGGGGTGTTTTTCTTGTTGAATTAATTTCATTATAGATTCTAGATATTAGATCTTTGTCAGATGGATAGTTTGTGAAAATTGTCTTCAATTTTGTAGGTTGTCTGTTTGCTCTGTTGATGGTTTCTTTTGCTGTGCAGAAGGTCTACAGTTTAATTAAGTCCCACTTGTCAATTTTTGTTTTTGTTGCAATTGCTTTTGAGGACTAAGTCATAAATTCTTTCCCAAAGCCATGTCTAAAATGATATTTGCTAGGTTTTCTTCTTGGGTTCTCATAATTTGAGGTCTTACTTTTAAGTTTTTTTCTCCATGTGAAGTTAAATTTTGTATATGGTAAGAGGTTTGGTCCAATTTTATTTTTCTGCATATGACTAGACAGGCATCCTAAGACCATTTATTGAATAAGGAATCCTTTCCCCATTGCTTATGTTTGTCAACTTTGTCAAAGATTGACATTGCTACAAATTCTGTATGTGTACAGCTTTATTTCTGGGTTCTCTATTCTGTTCCATTGGTCTATATGTCTGTTTTTGTACCAGTACCACATTGTTTTATTTATTGTAGCCTTAAAGTGTAGTGTGAAGTCAGGTAATGTGTTGCCTCCAGCTTTGCTCTTTATGCTTAGAATTCCTTTGGCTACTCAGGCTCCTTTTTGGTCCCATATAAATTTTAGAATAGTTTTTTCAAAATCTGAAAAATGATGTTAGTAGCCTGACAGGAATAGTGTTCAATCTGTAGATTGCTTTGGGCAGTATGATCATTTTTACAATATTGATTCTTCTAATCCATGAGCATAAAATGTTTTTTCATTCATTTGTGTCATCTATGATTTCTTTAGCAGTGTTTTATAGCTCTTGTAGAAATCATTTACTTCCTTGGATAGATGTATTCCTAGATATTTTATCATTTTTGTGGATATTATAAATGGGATTTCGTTCTTTATTTGGCTTTCAATTTGAATGTTATTGGTGTATGAAAATGCTACTAATTTTCATACATTGATTTTTGCATCCCAAAACTTTGCTGATGTCATTTTTCAGTCCAAGAATCCTTTCAGTGGAGACTTTTTATATATATATTTATATATTATATATATAAATATTTATATATATTATATATATATAGACATACATATATATATATATATATTTTTTTTTTTTTTGAAAGACGGGGTTTCACCATGTTGGTCAGACTGGTCTTGAACTCCTGACCTCAGGTGATCCACCCGCCTTGGCCTCCAAAGTGCTTGGATTACAGGCATGAGCCACCCTCAGTGGAGTCTTTTTAGAGTTTTCTAGCTATAGAATCATATTGTGAGTAAAGGGAGAGAGTTTGACTTCTTCTTCTCTTATTTGGATGCCTCTTATTTTTTTCTCTTGCCTAAATCTTCTGGCTAGGGTTTCTATTACTACATTGAACAGAAGTAGTGTGAGTGAGCATCCTTGTCCTCTTCCAGTTCTCAAGGAGACTGCTTCTAGTTTTGGCCATTTAGCATGATGTTGGTTATGGGTTTTTCATAGATGTTTCTTATTATGGTATGTTTCTTTGATGCCTAATTTCTTGAAAGTTTTTATCATAAAGTTTTGTTGAACTTTATAAAAAACTTTTCTACATCTATTGAGATGATTGTATGTTTTTTTGTTTTAATTCTGTTTATGGGATACATCACATTTATTGGTTTGTATATGTTGAACCAACCTTGCATCTCAGGAATGGAGCCTACTTGATCATGATGAATACACTTTTACATGTGCTGTTTGTTGGATTCATTTTGCTGGTAGTTTGTTGAGGATTTTTGCTTCTATGCTCATCAGGAATATTTGCCTATAGTTTTCTTTTTTCCCTGTGTCTTTGCCAGGTTTTGGTATCAGGGTGACATTGGCTTCATAGACTGAGTTAGAGAGAAGTTTCTCCTCTTTGATTTTTAAAAAAAATACTTTCAGTAGAATTAATGCTAACTTTTCTTTGCATGTCTGGTAGAATTTGGCTGTGAATCTATCTAGGCTAGGCTATTTTAGTTGGTTGGTTTTTATTCCTGTTAATTTCAGAACTCATTATTGGTCTGTTCAGTGTTTCAGTTTCTTCCTGATTCAGTCTTGAAAGACTGTGTTTCAGTAATTTATTTTTCTAGGTTTTCTAATTTGTGCATGGAGTTATTCATAATAGTCTCTGAGGATGTTTTGTATTTCTGTTGAATTGGTTGTAATGTCACCTTTGTTGTTTCTGATTATGCTTATTTTAATCTTCTTTTTCTTTTAAACTAGTTTCACTCTATCAATGTTGTTTATCCTTTCAAATAACCAAGTTTTGGTTTTGTTGATTCTTTTTATTGATTCTTTCTGAGGTCTCAATTTTATTTAGTTCTGCTCTGATTTTAGTTATTTCTTTTCCTCTGCTAGCTTTGGGGTTAATTTGTCCACATTTTACTAGTTTCTCTATATGTGATATTAGATCATTAATTTGAGATCTTTCTAACTTTTCAAGATACGTGTTTAGCACTATAAACTTTCCTCTTATCATTGTTTTTACTGCATCCTAGAGATTTCAGTATGTTGTGTGTCTGTTTTCATTTATTTCAAGGAATTTTTTGATTTCTGCCTTTATTTTGTTGTTTAATCAAAAGTCATTAAAGAACAAGTTGTTTAATTTCAATGTAATTTTATGGTTTTGAGAGATTTTCTTGGTATTGATTTATATATTTATTCCACTGTGGTCCAAGATGGTATTTGTTATAATTTTATATTTTTTTAAATTTATTAAGTCTTGCTTTATGGCTGAACATGTAGTCAATTTTGGAGTTATTTCATGTGTAGATGAGAAGAATGTGTATTATATGTTTGGTAGTTGGAGTATTCTATATATGTGTATTAGGACCAATTGGTCAAATGTTGAGTTTAAGTCCAAAATTTCTTTGTTAGTTTTCTGACACCATGATCTGTCTAACATTGATGGGGTGTAAAGTTCCCACTATTATTGCATGGCTAAGTCTTTTCATAGGTCTAGAAGTACTTGCTTTGTGAATATGGGTGCTCCAATGTTGGGTGTATATATATTTAGAATAAGTTAGGATAGTTTTATCTTCTCCTTAAATTGAACCTTTTATCAATATACAATGCTCTTCCTTGTTCTATTTTTTCACTGTCATTGGTTTAAAGTGTGTTTTAAAGTCTGATTCAAGAATAGCAACCCTTGCTCTTTTTTGTTTTCCATTTGTGTGATAGATCTTTCTCCAACTCTTTACTTTGAACCTATATGACAGATCTGTCTCCAGCTCATTTTTATGAGATATATCTCTCGAAGAAAGCAGACAGACAAGTCTCATTTTTTTTTATTCAGACTGCCATTCTGTGCCTTTTAAGTGGGGTGCTTAGAGCATTAAATTTTGAGGTTAATATTGATATGTGAGACTTTAATACTATTGTGAAATTGTTACCTTGTTGCTTTGTAGTTTCTATTGTGTTTTTGCTGTATAGTATCTGTGGGATATGTACGTTACTGTGTTTTTGTGGTAGAAAGTATTGTTCTTTTGTTTCCATGTTTAGAACTCCCTTAATGATCTCTTGTAAAGCTGGTCCCATAGTAACAAATTCTCTTAGTCCTTGCTTTTCTTGAAAAGATTTTATTTTTCCTTTACTTATAAAGCATAGTTTGGCTGCATATGAAATTATTAGTTGGAATTTATTTTCCTTAAGAGCGCTAAAAATAGACCACCAATGTCTCCTGGCTTATAGGTATCTGCTGACTATGTTTTCTTTAAATAGCCAATCTCTACCATTTTAAAAACATAAAGGAGCCATTATTATATTAAACTTATGAGTCATTTTTAGTCTTTCTAAATTATCCCCAATTTATACTTTATAAATTATATTTTATAATTAGATCAATACCTCAAAGCAGTATTTTAAAAAAAATACAATGGAATGGGGGCTTATATTTTTTATCTAAGTTTATCAAGCACTACATGATTTGAAAATTCACTAACGAACAATAGCTTGTATCCAATATGCAAGATTATGCAAGTTTATTTCCCTTATCTACATATTTTTAAAAGTACTCAGAATTAGGCAGGGTGAAGTGGCTCACACCTGTAATCCTAGCACTGTGGGAGGCCAAAGCAGGAGGGTCATCTGAGGTCAGGAGTTTGAGACCAGCCTAACTAACATGGTGAAACCCTGTCTCTACTTAAAATACAAAAAAAAATTAGCCTGGCTTGGTGGTATACATATATGTAATCCCAGCTACTTGGGAGGCTGAGGAAGGAGAATCTCTTGAACCTGGGAGGCAGAGATAGCAGTGAGCCGAGATTGTGCCACTGCATTCAAGCCTAGACAAGAGAGTGAGACTCCATCTCAAAAAAAAAAAAAAAAAAGTACTCAGAATTAATTTAATGACTCTTCCAGCTGATTCAATTCTATATCACTGAATTCTGATGGGGATGGAAACCATTTTTGTATACTTTCTTTAAGGTTAGTTTCCTCTTTTTAACTTGCAGTTATTCCTCTTCAGCACTCTTCAGCAAAAAGTCACATTTTCTCATATTTTCCTAAAGGCTAATTTTATCCCCGTCTTCTTTACATAGTCAAGCATCTCTTGTAATTGCTTTGGCAAAAAGAGAAGGATTTTTCTCTTTGTTCACTTAATAAAGAGTCATATGAGAAAACTACAAGTGTTCCACTTAAAATGTATCTTATTATGTTATACCTATAATAGAATTTCATCATGAGCATTTTGAAAATTCATAATATTAGAAAGAAGTAGAGAAAATCAACACACATAGTTTCACCACCCAGGGATAAAAATAATTAACATTTAGGATATTTGCTTCTAGTGTAAGAATTAAATTGAGTTTTGACTGCAGTTGTGTGTATGATTTGTTTCTATCCTACCCATGTGATTGCACACCAGATGGAGAAACTACACTAATTATCCATGTTTCCTCCAGTGTCAAATTTACCAGTTGGCAACCTCATCACAGCTCTTCTGAGCCCTTCTACCCTGATACAGTATACAGCCTGATGTCTCCATACTGCATTACTTTCCTTTGCTCATTTTAGGTACCTCCAGCCCCTCTCAGTTAATCAAAGAGAGAGGGAATTAGAAACTACCACGTTAACTCAATCTGTCTTTTAGTTATTGGTTTTGATATATTTGGAAAATAAAGATATATTCAGAAAATTTACTAAGAGTCTTATGTGATGCAGCATGGTATAAAATAAAATTCACTGGTATAACATAAAATATTACTGGAACACCCACCGCCCCCGTCTTCTGATAAGAGGGCTAGGTCTAGACAATCACAGGTCTGCTTCTCTGTGGCCATGAACTGCAGAAAAACTGAAGCAGAGCTGAGAGAATAACTTGCAAGAGAGTTTTTCAGTTCCACTTCTGCCTCCACATCACACTCACCTGTTTTAATGGTTGCCCTTGCACAACAAAAATCTGTGGTAATGGCAGAGGAACTGGTTTCTGAGGTGAGGAGTTGATGAGTCCAGGTGTGAGTGAAGAGATCATAGCTCTGGGAACTTATTTCTCTCTGTTTTCCCTCTCCAAACCCTCAAGAAAAAGCATCTTCCAAGTATTTCTCCTAAGAATTTCGAGTCAAGTCCTGACTAGAGATTTTTCCTGGAGGAATAGTAACAGTGGTCAGCAGAGTTTCTGAAGGCCTGATACTTTTTGCTCAGGCCTCATCTTTTACTCTTCTTTAAACGTGCCAGGAGGGGTACAGGATTTGACCTGGCTTTCAACCTTTGTCCCACACACATTATCAGATAGAGAAGCTGAGACACACAAGAAAACATACATTCACAGGCCAAAATGTCTGTATACTTGAGGAATACAGCTACTATAAATGAAAGGAAACAGCATATGCCACATATAGATCATATCTAATATAAGACGTAATAAAAGAATACCAAGAGGAAATATTTAATCTGAAGATTGTAACAAAGAACAATTCAATTGAATAAAGAACAGGAGAGAGAGAAAATTTTAGAATTAACTGTTGTGATAGAAGAGGACATTGAGAGACTCAAGAAAGTAGTAGAAAATGATAAAAAAAAGCAGTAAATATTTTTTTAAACTAAGAGATATGAAAAACAAAGTAACAAAAATAAATTATATAATTGGAGTCCAATAGGGATATTTTGGAGTCCAATTATATAATTGGAGTCCAAAAGAGAAAATTAAAAACAGAAGAAAATGTATGTAGTATTAACAGAGATGTAGATAGAATATTTAAGGATAGATGAAAATGCTCAGATTGAAAGAATTCATCGAGTGTCAAATAAGGGAGGCAATAATAATAATGACAATAATAACACCCAACACAATCTAGTGAAATTTAAGAACGTGAGAGCAATCGCATTACTGAGTATATACCCAGTGAAATATAAATCATTCTACTATAAAGACACATGCACTTGTATGTTTATTGCAGCATTCTTCACACAAGCAAAGACAGAATCAACCTAAATGCTCTCGATGATAGACTAGATAAATCAAGTGTGGTACCTATACACCATGGAATGCTATGCAGCCATCAAAGAATGAGATCATGTCCTTTTCAGGAACATGGATTGAGCTAGAGGCCATTATCCTTAGCAAACTAACACAGGAGCAGAAAACCAAATACCACATGTTCTCATTTATAAGTGGGAGCTGAATGATGAGAACATATAGACACATGGAGGACAACAACAAACACTGAAGCCTTTCAGAGGGCAGAGGCTTGGAGGAGGGAGAGGATTAGGAAAAATAACTAATGGGTACTAGGCTTAATAACTGGGTGATGAAATAATCTGTATAACCAACTCTCATGATACAAATTCACCTATGTAGTAAGGGGTACCTGTGCTTATACCCTTGAATTTAAAAGTTAAAAAAATAGAAAAAGAGATAAAATTCCAAAAGTTTCTAGGAAGTAAAATCAGATTACCTACAAAATATTAATACAAGAATCCAATTGATACACTTTTGCATGTAAGAATATAATAGCCAGGCGAGGTGCCTATAATCCTAGCACTTTGGGAGGCAGAGGAGGGTGGATTATGAGGTCAAGAGATTGAGACCATCCTGGCTAACTGAAAATAAAAAAATTAGCTCAGCGTGGTGGCAGATACCTGTAATCCCAGCTACTCAGGAGGCTGAAGTAGGAGAATTGCTTGAACCTCGGAGACAGAGGTTGCAGTGACCCAAGATCGTACCACCACTGCACTCCAGCCTGGCAACAGAGCAAAACTCCATCTAAAAAAAATTTATATATAATAAACTAAGAAAGTTAGAACAACAATTTTATATCAGGAAAAATATATTTAAATAATTTTAATTTATTTTTAATTGAAAAATCATGTATATGAGATTACAATGTGATGTTTCAGCTATGTATATACTGTAGAAAGAAAACATATTTTTAAAATATGGAGCATAATACAATTTTTTAACTTGTATAAATGCTCAGAAGTTTGGCCTCAACCAGCTCCATACTGAAAACACTTTTAGAGGAAGCAATTATATTAGAAGAGGTAGATGTTCAGGATGATGTTTCACGATAATTTGGTATTAAATATGAGCAAATTTTTAAACAAAGTTTGCTGTCACTTAAAATTGCTATAAACATTAAAAAGCAATAAATTACGTTCTTAACAGTGCAGAATTAGTATGTAAGAAAATATCAATATAAAAATTTTGTGTGATAGTATGGGAAAAAAGATTAAGGAATCACATTAGGGTAATAATTATGAAAACTATAATGATAAACTTAAAAACTCAATAGGGATTTTTAAAAAGTCACTTTTAAGTCTAAACTTCACGGAAACCATGATCCAAGTTCCAATCAAGTTATTACACCATTATCTATAACATGCTAATTAAAGTTACCAATGACTTTCACATTACTACATTTCATGGTCACTTATTAGTTGTCATCTTATTTGACCTATTAGCTGCATTTTACAGTTTTTCATTTCATATTCCTGGAAACAAATATTCCATTTGATATCTAAGCCACCATATTTTCCTGTTTTTTTCTCTATCTCCTAAGGTATTCTTTATCAGTCTCTGATATTGATCCCGTTTCATTTTCATGATTTCTTAACGCTGGAATACACCAAGTCCAGTGTGTGAATGTGTTCTCTATCTATGTTCACTTCACATTTCTTTCAATGCCATCACTTTAAATAGCCTCTCTCTCTCTCTCTCTGTCTTTCTTTCTCTCTTAGAAATTAATTTCTAGTCAACCTCCACAAAACCACATTTAGAAAAAGAAGTATATTTTTCAAGCACATTGAAATGATTGCTAATTGGAAAGAAGAATGGAAGTGAGAAATGGGGGAAATAGGAATGCTGAACAAATCAACACATCAATCAGGGAGGCTCCAGGGCCTTGCATGAACTAATAACGACTGCATGACAGGAACTGTGCCTCATGATAAATTCAACCTTCGGCAACTGACAACAGCAACAAAAAAGTCACAACCAGAGGCAAAATAGAAGGGCATCAGTCCATATAAAATATAATAATAATAAGGGGATTACTTTTAATAATAGAGAGTTACTTTCAAGTAAGCAGATACAAATTTTTGAATATAGAAGGGAACAATTTAGTGGAGAGGAAAAGTGGAACGTATTAGACAGGGGCAGAATACATTTGGAAACAAAAATTCTCAAGTAACTTGGAAATGCTGAGATCCGTAGTAAACATAGAACAATTAGTTTTAGAGGGACAGAGGGATGCCCCTTATTCTGAGACTAAAGTAAATGACAAGTATAGAGCAGGTGGCTTTTGCAGAGGCAAATGTAAATAAAGGAGTTTATGCTGGCTGATCTAGTTCTCCTAAGTGAGTGAGGAAATATGTTGGCATTGACTAAAGAGTTGGAATAGAAGGATGAGTTGTGAAGAAGAGAAAGTAGAATAGAATTAGCTCATTTTTCTTAGGCTTTCATTTGCAAAGTCCTCTATTTCTGCTCTGCTTGCAGGTTTCCCCATCTAAGCAAATGACAAATGTCTATTACTTTCTTTTCTTTTTGTCTTTCTTTTTTTTTTTTTGAGACAGAGTCTCGCTCTGTTGCCCAGGCTGGAGTGCCGTGGTGCGATCTCAGCTCATGCAACCTCCGCCTCCTGGGTTCAAGCGATTCTCCTGGCTCAGCCTTCTGAGTAGCTAAGATTATAGGTGTATGCCGCCACACCCAGCTAACTGTTGTATTTTTAGTACAGACAGTGTTTCACCATATTGGCCAGGATTGTCTCAATCTCCTGACCTCATGATCTGCCTGCCTCGGCCTCCCAAAGTGCTGGGATTATAGGTGTGAGCCACCTCGCCCAGCCATTGTCTATTACTTTCTACCCTTGGTGCTCAAGACAAATTCCTGAGAATCTGCTTTTCTTTCTTTCGTTTCTCTCACTCACACATTCAATCCATCAATAACTTCTATTGGCACTGCCTCCAGTATATAACCAAACTAATACATGCCTTTCCATCTCTACTAAAACTATCTTTTTCCAAATTTTGTCATCTCCGATTATTTCAATAGTGTCTTCTTTTTTCTGCTTGACTTCCCTTCCTCCAGTTCATTTGAGACTTCCCTTCCTCCAGTTCATTTGAGACTTCCCTTCCTCCAGTTCATTTGATTTCCCTTCCTCCAGTTCATTTGAGACTTCCCTTCCTCCAGTTCATTTGATTTCCCTTCCTCCAGTTCATCTGATTTCCCTTCCTCCGGTTCATCTTCTGCTCTTTAGATACAGCAATCTTTTTGAAATTCAAATCAAATTACACCATTCCCCAATTAAGATCCTCTAATGCCTTTCCCATATGTTTACAATAAAACCCAAACTCCTGCTGTGGTCTCAAGGCCCTGGCTTTCTTCTCCAACCAAATCTTCTAATTCTCTCCCTATCTTTCACTACCCTCCTATTTTTCAGACACACCAGGTTCATTCAGACTAAAATATCCTTTCTCATTCTGCTTCTTTTGACTGGAGCACACTTCCCATGATGTCTGTCCTACTGACTCTTTCCTATATTTGGGGACTAATTCGGAGGTCATCTCTTCAAAGTAGTCTGACCTGAGAATTCTTTTTAATTGACATTATTTCCCCAAGTCACTTGCTTTCACATCGACTTAATTTATGTTCTTCATAGTATGGTAATTCTTTGACCTTATTTTATCAATGTACTTATTTATTTTTTGCCTCTTCAACAAAAATGTAAGCCACACAACACCAAGGTTCTTGTCTTTTCTTGTTTACTACTCTGTCCCTAGGGCCTAGAACAGTACTTTGCATATAGCAGACACTTGGAAGCATTTGCTGTTGCTGACTGAACACAGGTATTAAACAACTTGTCAATTTTAAAGGGCATAGTTGAATTTGAGCACATTTATGGAAAGAAACAAGTTGGATATGTGGAATGGCCACAGTCAGTCTATTCTGTTGTGTAGATACAAGAATCCTTTGCATGTTTACATGATGATGAAGGCAACAGTGAATCTTGATTTTCTCATCAATATAATAGTGGTATTGTGAGGAATAAAAGGGAAGAATGCATTTAAAACACTTTCCACAAACACTGGCCCTTAGCAAAGGTTAGCACTATTGTCATAAGTGTTAACTTTTGCTAAGCTTGCTTCATAGACTATGTAGAATTAAAGAGTTTATCTATACAGTGGACAGTTCAACTGCTGAGTCTCCTTTTATCTCTGTTATTTTGTGATTATTTTATTATGTTAAGTGATAATCTTTATGTGGACCAGTCGAATCTTTCCTATAGTCTTCTTTCTAGAGTTTCAAAAGATTTATACCTCACATTATATTGAATGAAGGGCATCCGTGATTCCCACTTATAATAAAAGACAATGAGATCACCTTTGCAACATTTTCTTTTCCTCAATTCTATAGCCTGTTACTTATCATATTTTAGTTCCAAATTCTTTTATCCTTAATCTCATGGCTACAAATACAGTTTCTTCATACTTGTTCATTTCATGTAAATGCTTTCCTTTAGAATTTGCTTTTCTCCGGTTTATATTCTCATATTTTTCTTGGTATCTTATCCTGTGAGATTTCAATAAACATAATCCCTGCCTTCATAGTGAGAACATTATTTGTGAACAGATGGTCGGCTTTCAAAATCTGAATCACTTAAAGTAGAAGAGACTGAAAAAGGTAATCAAAGGTGAACTCTGGTTAATACTAAAAAAGAAAGGTCATTTTTACCTTCAAGAAGTAAATAAAACTCTTATATAATAACGAAAGTTCCCAACTGCTAGGAGCACTGAGGAGAGCGTGTAGAAAGGCATGGGAATTCATTTGTCTCTCTCAATTAGTTAATGGATTTTGAACATTAGTCATTAGGTTTCTACACTTTAATTAATTTAAGTAATTTATATAATGAAATTTCTGAACATAAAGTATTTCTAATAAGCATTTCATCATTTATCCTGGAAGGATTTCAAGTAAATTAGTTCAAGTAACTCAGCTCTGCTTCGGGAAGGAAGTTGTAAGAGCTGGAAGTCATGTGTGATACTGAAATAGAGAAAGCTAAACAAAAAAGTGCTGCAGGAAGGAGTGAGACGGTTGAATGAGTAAGTCCCTTAGGTCATAACAAACCCCCAGGCAAAGGACTGAAAACAAAATGACTGGGGTTTATATAACATTTAATTTCTATTAAATCTATTTTTGTCTGTGCACAATTTTTGAAAATTTGCCTTGTAATTATTCTTGTGTAGCTTTCTGTAGATATGTTTTTAAACTAAGTATAAGATGCTTGAAATCCGAAACCATTTTTTTATTATTATAACTTTTTATTGTAAGAGTTATTGCAATCTCTATAAGGACATGCCATAAGTGGTAGTTGTGGTTACTTCTTTTATATATATATATATATATATATATATATACAAGTACTATAAAAATTTTATAGCACCTAAAGTACAATAAAATATAAATATATATATATTATATATATATAATATATATATAATATATATATAAATTTATAGTACTTTAGGTTCTGGAGTACATGTGCAGATCATGCAGGATTGTTGCATAGGTACATACATGGCAATGTGGTTTATTGCCTCCATCCCCCCTTCACCTATATATGGCATTTCTCCCCATGTTATCCCTCTCCAACCTCCCTACCTCCTACTGTCCTTCCTCCATGTCCCTCCCCTAGTCCCCCACAACAGACCCCAGTGTGTGATGCTCCCCTCCCTGTGTCCATGTGTTCTCATGGTTCAACAGCTGCCTGTGAGTGAGAACATGTGTTGGTGTTTGATTTTCTGTTCTTGTGTCAGTTTGCTGAGAATGATGGTTTCCAAATTCATCCACGTCCCCATAAAGGATAAGAACTTATCATATTTTATGGCTGCATAGTATTCCATGGTGTATATGTGCCGCATTTTCCTTGTCCAATCTATCATTGATGGGCATTGGGGCTGGTTCCAGGTCTTTGCTATTGTAAACTGTGCTGCAATGAACATACATGTGCATGTGTCTTTATAGCAGAACGATTTGTAATCATTCGGATATATACCCAGTAATGGGATTGCTGGGTCAAATGGAATTTCTATTTCTTGGTCCTTGAGGAATCGCCACACTGTCTTCCACAATGATTGAACTAATTTACACTCCCACCAACAGTGTAAAAGTGTTCTTATTTCTCCACATCCTCTCCAGCATCTGTTGTCTCCAGCTTTTTTAATGGTCACCATTCTAACTGCCATGAGATGGTATCTCAATGTAGTTTTGATTTGCATTTCTCTAATGACCAATGTTGATGAGCATTTTTTCATATGTTTGTTGCCCTCATATGTCTTCTTTTGAAAAGTGTCTGTTCATGTCCTTCACCCACTTTTGAATGGGTTTATTTGTTTCCTTCTTCTAAATCTGTTTTAATTCTTTGTAGGTTCCAAAAGCCAAAATAGACAAATGGCTTCTAATTAAACTCCAGAGCTTCTGTACAGCAAAAGAAATAATCATTAGAATGAACTGGCAACCAACAGAATGGGAAAAAAAATTTGCAATCTACCCATCTGACAAAGGACTAATATCCAGAATCTACAAAGAGTTGTAGTTACTTTTAGCAATTAAACTGAAATGGGGAACCACTTTTATTTATTCTTCATTCTTTTATTGTGTTTAACTTTTTATTTTGAGGTTGTTACTGCCTTACAGTACAGAGAGTTCCTCTAGTTTTAACATTTTACATGATGATACTAAATTATCAAAACTAAGAGACATCACTACAATACTATTAGACAAACTACAGACTGTTCGTATTTTACCAGTTTTTCTGCTGTTGTCTTTCTGTTTCAGGATTTAATATAGAATTTTTTTTCCTTTTTTTTCTTTCTTTTTTTTTTTTTTTGAGATGGAGTTTTGTGATTGTTGCCCAGGCTGGGGTGCAATGACACAATCTCGGCTCACTGCAAGCTCAGCCTCCCGGGTAGCTGAGATTACAAGGCATGCACCGCCACGCTTAGCTAATTTTTGTAGTATTAGTATAGACGGGATTTCTCCATGTTGGTCAGGCTGGTTTCAAACTCCTGACCTCAGGTGATCCTTCTGCCTCAGTCTCCCAAAGTGCTGGGATTACAAGTGTGAGCTACCAAGCCCAGCCCTAATCTAGAATCTTGCATTGCATTTATTTGTCATGTCTCCTTAATCTCCCCCAATCTGTGATGGTTCCTCAGTTTTTCATTGTCTTTAATGATCGTAAATTTGAAAAATATAGGTCATTTGTTTCATAGGCTGTCCTTTAATCTGGATTTTTCTGATATATATTCATGTGCCTCATAGTGCCATTTTGGTCAATGATAAACTGCATATACAATGGTGGTCCCATAATATTATAATACCATAATTTTACTGTATCTTTAAATTGTGCCACTTATTTCAGATGGCTTCTTTAGATATGTTTAGATACACCAATACTTACCATTATGGTATGACTGCCTACAGTACTCAGTACAGTAACGTGCTGTACAGGTTTGTAGCCTAAGGGCATAGCTATACCATATAACTACATAGCCTAGGTGTGTAGTACGCTATATCATGTAGGTTTGTGTATGTACATTCTATGATGTTTGCATAATGACAAAATTGCCTAATGATGTGTATCTCAGAATAATCCCCATCATTACAATATTTATAAGTATTTTTCATGATTATAATGAGGTTATGCATAAGTGAAAAGAATGATGCAAATGTAATGTTACCTTCTAAGAGTGCATCATATCAAAAGACACATTATGTCAATATCTCTTATTACTGGTGGCTTTAACCTTGATCTCTTGGTAAAGGTAGAATCTTCCAGGTATCCCTACTATAAAGTTCCTATATTCCTTTCTGCAATTAGTAGGTATTTATTTTGGTACAGTTACTTGGAGACTTTGTAATTTAATTTTTACCTACTAGTTTTAGCTTTAATTGATGGATCTTGCTGCAACAACTATTACTATGGTATACTGATGATTTTCTATTTCCCTCATTCTTCCTACATTTATTAATTTTAATTATTCTGTAAGAAAAAGCTGTCCCTTCTCCCCCATATATGTATATACATATATATATCATATATACTCAAAACATTTGTTATTGGGTTGATATTTAATATTGATAATGGTAGTAATTGTGCTAGCTATTTCAGTTGGCTCCTGTGCCTCTTTGCCATGTTCTCTTTTTCTTTTCCTTTCTTTCTTCTTTTTTTTTTTTAACACTTACTTATTTTCTGGCACCATAATGTGTTCCAGATTCACCTTGTATATTTTCTGCCCCAGTCCTAGGATCATCTACTTTTCCAACAAACCCTGATTCCTTTTATGGGATATGGAAACTAAGGCGTCACTACTTCTAGGCTCCCTCAGTAGACAGAAGCTAGGAAATATATGTCTGTATAGAAAGCCATATGTACATACACACATATCCACACATGTATATACACACGGATAAATACTGAAAAAATAAATTCTGCTTATGTTTTTTCAACAAAATCCAAATTCTCCTCATTCTATCCATTATCGATCATTCATTCCTTTGTGTAACATTGTACTAGTTCATAATAATTCTCAATACTCATATTTGATTACAGACACAACTGCAATCCCTTAAGATCTTGCTTCTCCAAGTCTGGTTTATGGACCAGCAGCAGCAATTAGCAGCCTGGTAGAAATGCAGAATCCCAAGTTCCACCCTATACCAACTCAGTTAAAATTTGATTTTTATATCAAATTTCTCAAGTGATTAGAATTTGAAAAGCACAACTTGAGAAAAGAAAAGTAACTCATTCATTTAGTATCCTCACTTTAGGGTTTCTTAGATTAGGCCCCTTCAGAGCAATTATTGAATGACACAGAATGAGCTGACCAACATCATGTAAATTTTAAAATGATTAGATTTCAGTTTAAAATGCATGGCAAGCTCTAAGATAAGGGTCAGACAGTCAAAACAAGAGTGTTAATGGGGGCAGTGCAACGAAATTTAAATAGAATTTTCTAAAAACTCTATGCAGGCCAGATATACAACACAGCCATGGCATGGTGGGGGTGGGGCACAGAAAAATTTTCAAACTATGTTTTATGTCTGACACTATCACAGGGGATAGATGAGCTCTAACATTCTGTTAGGTTTGTGCAAAAATAATTGTGGTTTTTACTGGTTAGTGATAGTGAAACCTCTATTACTTTTTCACCAGCCTAACATGCTTGATCTATATACTGCAGAACCACCTACAAGGTCAAAGATATCTACAACCAACACTGATAAGAATAAAAAGAGAGTATAATGATTTTTAAAATAATAATTATAATGTTTGCTGAAATTTATTGAGAATTTACTATGCTTTATATACTTTTATCTTCATTTAGCTCATACAGCCTGATAGGGTTTGGCTGTGTCCCCACCTAAATCTAATCTTGAATTATAGTTCCCATAATCTCCATGTGTCATGAGGGACCCAGTGAGGGATAATTGAATCATGGGACAGGTTTTTCCCCTGCCTTTCTTGTGATAGTGAATGTCTCACAAGATCTGATGGTTTTATGAAGGGCAGTTACCCTGCACATGCTCTCTTGCCTGCTGCCATGTAAGATGTGCCATTGCTCCTTCCTCAGCTTCTGCCATGATTGTGAGGCCTTCCCAGCCATGTTGGATGGTGAGTCCATTAAACCTCTTTCCTTTATAAAAATTACCCAGTCTCAGGTATGTCCTTATAGCAGTGTGAGAATGGACTAATACAGTAAATTGGTACCAGTACAGTGGGGTGCTGCTGTAAACACACCTGAAAATGTGGAATTAACTTTGGAACTGCCTAACAGGCAAAGGTAGGAACAGTTTGGAAGGCTCAAGAAGATAGGAATATGTGGGAAAATTTGGAACTTCCCAGAGATTTGTTGAATGGCTTTGACCAAAATGCTGATAGTGATATGAACAATGAAGATGAAATTGTCTCAGAAAGTCCTCAGAAGATGAGAAACTTATTGGTAACTAAAGGTCACTCTTGCTATGCAAAGAGACTGGTGGCATTTTGCCTCTCCCCTAGAGATCTGTGGAACTTTGAATTTGAGAGATTATTTAGGGTATCTGGCAGAAGAAATTTCTAAGTGTCAAAGCATTCAAGAGGGAGTACTGCATTAAAGTTTGAAAAAATTGCAGCCTGATGATGCAATAGAAAAGAAAAACCCATTTTATGGGGAGAAATTCAAGCCTGCTGAAGAAATTTGCATACAAGTAACAAGGAGTTGAGTGTTATTCACCAAGACAATGGGCAAATATCTGCAGGCAAGCCAGAGACCTTTGCTACAGCCCTTCCAATCACAGGCCCAGAGGCGACGAGAAAAAAATGGTTTTGCAGGCCAGGGCCAGGGACTCCCTGCTCTATGCACCCTCGGGACATGGTGCCCTGCATCACAGCTGCTTCATCTCCAGCCTTATCTAAAAGGGGCCAATGTACAGCTCAGGCTGTTGCTTCAGATAGTGCAAGCCCCAAGCCTGGGCAGGTTACACATAATGTTGGACCTGCAGGTACATAGAAGACAAGAATTGAGGTTTAGGAACCTCTGCCTGTATTTCAGAGGATGTACAGAAATGCCTTGATGTCCAGGCAGAAGGCTGCGTCAGGGGTGGAGGCCTCTTCTGTCCAGGCAAAAGAACCTCTATTAGAGCAGTGCAAAAGGCAAATGTGGGGTTGGAGCCTCCACAGAATTTCTACTGGGGAGCTATGAAAAGAGGGCCACAGTCCTCCAGATCCTAGAATGGTAGACCCACCGACAGCTTGCACTGTGTGCCTGGGAAAGCTGCAGACACTCAATGCCAACCCATGACAACAGCCAGGAGGGGGCCTATGCACTTCAAAGCCACAGGGGCAGAGCTTCCCAAGGCCATGGGAGCCCGCCTCTTGCATCCGCATGACCTGGATCTGAGACATGGAGTCAAAGGAGATTACCTTGAAACCTTAAAGTTTAATAACTGCCCTACTGGATTTTGGACTTGCATGGGACTTGTATTTCCTTTGTTTTGGCCAATTTCCCCAGTAGGGAACAGGTGTATTTACCCAATACTTGTACCTTCATTGTATCTAGGAAGTAACTAATTTGCTTTTGATTTTGCAGGCTCATAGATGGAAGGAACTTGCCTCACCTAAAATGAGACTTTGGACTGTGGACTTTTGAGTTAATGCTGAAATGAGTTAAGACTTTTGGGGACTGTTGGGAAAGTGGGAAGGCATGATTAGCTTTGAAATGTGAAAACACATGAAATTTTGGAGGATCCAGGGGTGAATTTTTGTTGAATTGGTACCTATCAAAAGTAAACAACCAGCTTTTTGATGAGTTAATATATATCTCTTCTTGTTCTAACATATAAGTTTCGAAAAGCTTATATGTTTTTCCAAACAGGGTTGTTTCTTGTTGAGTTAGATAGAAAGCCATCTAATTTGTGACTGGTTTGAAACTTGACTTGTTTAATATATTATACATTAAAAACTTTTGAAGTCAAAGGACTCAGCAAGTGTGCAAAATTGTTTGGTCATTTGTATAGCTGCCCTTTACACATGCTGTTCAGTTATTTATAATGTATTAAAAGAAAAAAGAGCATAAATTAGAGGGCATGGTGAAATAAATTGACCAGCCAAACTAGCAAGCTCAATTGAATAGTGATATTTTGTTCTAGGTTATGTACACATTAAAAAATGTACAAGACCCCAGATGGGAAAATGGAGACAGGAGAATAGGAAAAGCATATGGTGTAAAAACTATATAGCAAATAAAAATAAAACAACCTTAATATGGTCTTGTTCTTTTCTCACCGAAAAATAGAGAACAGTTTTTAATAGGCCCAAGGGCAACTGGAATTAGACTGCCTGAGCTCAGGGCCTGAACTGTCTACCTACTAGCTGTAGACAAAAAAAATATCAGATTCCTCATCTATAAAACAAGGCTTATTGCTACTTACCTCAGTACAATGTTGCTGTTCTAATAACACTTCTTCAAAAAGCCTGTCTGACTCCCATGATGGAACCAGTACCCAAGCATTGCTTTCTAGTCTGCTTTAGTTTTCTTCATTGCCTGACATTCTCATTACCTGAAATCATAGTAAATAAGCAGTATTTGTTTATTTATTTTCTCTCCCATAGATATAAGCCAAATGAGGGCAGAGATTTTTTTTTCCTCACTACTATATCCTCAGAACCTACAAGAGCGTTTGACACATAAACACTCAGTAAATAATGTCCATATTGTTGTTATTAAAGAGAAATGGATTTATTTCTAAAACTTTTATAATTTATACTTTGTGATTTATAAAATATAGCCCTATGTATTGTACAAATCACAAAATAGTTGCTCATTTATGGAAAAATGTCATTTATCTTAAAAACTAAATTTATTATTTTGAATTAATAAGGAATGAGAACAAAGTTATTTATTTGTAGCCAATTGACTCCTGTTGCAAACTGTCTCCCCCTCTCTCTTGCCTGCATGGGAATTTGGTTTTAATATTAAATACATATAAGGAGGGTGAGCTGAACTGGATGGAATAAAATACCAAAGATAGCCTTCTCCAGACTATTAGTTGAAATTTATGTGGTTATAAACAAGCAAAAACCATTATGGTTTAATATGGAATAAATATGAGAGTGCATGCTGTTAGTTGGAAGGAACACCCCTGAGATTCCCAGTAACAACTGCCACTTGTAAGATATCCACTATGTTACAGGCATCATTCTAAGTTACTTACATAATTACCATATTTCATTCTCCTATGGACTCTATATGGTATAGACAGCTATCATATGCCTTTTACAGATGAATAAACTGTTGCACTCTTTCCAAGGACACCAGGTAATAAACAACAGATCAGAGATTCAAACTTAGCCAGCCTAATTCTTGGTCCTTTGCTGTTACCCACTCTGCTCTATTGAATCATGGATGCTTGTGATTAGTGTATATCCAGATTTCAAGAAGCGCATGTACTGAGTTAGCTTCAGCGATCTCATATTATTTTTCAGGTACTAGCTTCAATATGACTCACTTTAGTGACTGTCAGTTTCAAAGTCCTAGGAAAAAGAAATAATTGGCTTAAGATTAATAAGCTATGGCCAATGTTTCAGAGATATAAAATATAGACATGTTATTTGGGGGTAATTCTTGTGGTATGAACCCATTACCAGAGAAAAGATAATTGTTGTAGGTTGAAAAGCCACTCTAAGAATTATTTAATACATAACGTGAAATTTTAAGAATATGATCTATAGATTTAGGAATGTGAAAATATTAACAAGCAGAGAATGAGAGAAATATCTTCTGTTTAATTTGCATGACAACCTTGAGTGTACATAGTGTACATATTATTATTACCATTTTATAAATTTAAAAAAACTGAAGACAGATAGATTAATCACACTCAGAGATAAAAATCTAGTAAATAGCCAAGTCAGGTCTTTGCACACATCTATTGGTTCCAGTTTATGCCTTCTCTACTATGCTATTATTTCTAGTTATTGGTTTTCTCAAATTTGGCTCATAAGAAATAGAAAAGAAGCATATATGTGAAGTATTTATAAGAAAATTTTAATTTTTTTGGCAGCCAGTAGGGATAAACTCTGGAGATATGCAACAATTTAAAGAACTTTTCTCTCATTTATATAAAAATTCAAAGCACCCTGCAATTTGAAAAATATGTACTTTTCAAATTCCTCATTAATAGTTCAGATCCAGTTAACTCTACCATCAGTGAATAAAGTAGTTAAAAAGTTAATCAACAAAGATATAAAAATGCATAGAGACAAAGGGTTGATGGGGTTAAAAGAAAGACTTTAGACAAATTAATTTAACAAAGTTTAACTGAGATAAGAACAATTCATGAATTGGAAAGCACCCAGAACCAGTAGAGGTTTAGAGCACTCCACTACAATGTGGGCAGGGAGTATTTATAGACAGAAATTGGAAATGACAGTACAGAAAATGCTTCATTGGTTACCACTCTGCATTTGCCTTATTTGGACATAGTCTAACTGATTAGCAGCCTGTGATTGGCTGTAACTCAGCTATTTGTTACAAAGTAAACTCTTACATTAGGCTTTCAGAATGTTTACATACTAAGTTATTTTGCATTTGGTTATGTAGGGACTCAAGATATGGAGGCAGACTCAAGTCAAAATTAATTTAATTTAAAATTAGGACAAATTCAAGAGACCTTGACACACTGATCATGTAAATTGTGTATCTGAGATTGAAATGATAGACCATCAGTGCTGAACTTGGTTGTATTAATCAGTCTTTGGTTGCAGGAATCAATTAATTCCTACATAATTAATAATTCCTTGGTTGTAGAAATCAATCTTTTTGATTCCTAATTGGAAATAGGAGCATAATCCCTTTTTAAGAAATTTGTTTTATGAGAGCTATTTGGAGGAAATTTATCACCTTCCTCTCCTTCAAATATTAAAGTAATTAAAAACAGACATTAGAAAAATGTAAGAAAAAAACTCTCAACTGTGCTACTAGTGAAACTGAATTATATAACAGATCCATCTTGAGGCATAAAATGGCCTCTCTATTCCTACCATTTTATTTCAAATTTTTCATCCAATCAGGGGCAGTTGCTGGACATGAGCCTGCTCCTATCATCTCCCTCTACATACCCACAAAACACACACACACAAAAAGTCTGTACGTGGGCCTACCAGAAAGGGTCCCTAAGCCATCCACTGACAATGGTATTTCCCATTTTTCCTCTTGATAATATCAACAAGAGATCTTTTTACCAGGAGAAGCACATTAAGAGGGGACAAGATGGGTAGAATATTTGTTGTCACTCATTCTAGGTGAAGAGAAGTTACTATCTTATGTCCTGTGTAGAGATAATTCAGTGATGTTTATATCTGTCTATCCATCCATTCATCTATACATCCATCTATCTACATCTGTGTATCTGTGAATCTATCTATCTCTCTCTCTTTCTCTCTCTCTCTATCTATCAATCATCCATGTCTGTCATACAGTCCCTCTATGCTTAAAAATGTCACATGGATGTTTTTATGTATACAACTTATTCTTTAGATGTAAAACTATTAAGAACAAATATTGAAAATAACTAGAAGTATGTGTGTGGAGAGAAATAAAACAAGTAAACATTTGAGGTATTTTAAGCCTCCTTTTGCTGACTATAAAATCTATTCTAGGCCGGGCACGGTGGCTCATGCCTATAATCCCAGCACTTTGGGAGGCCGAGGTGGGTGGATTATGAGGTCAAGAGATCGAGACCATCCTGGTCAACAAGGTGAAATCCCATCTCTACTAAAAATACAAAAAAAAAATAGCTGGGCATGGTGGCGCTCGCCTGTAGTTCCAGCTACTTGGGAGGCTGAGGCAGGAGAATTGCTTGAACCCAGGAGGCAGAGGTTGCGGTGAGCCGAGATCATGCCATTGCACTCCAGCCTGGGTAACAAGAGCGAAATTCCGTCTCAAAAAAAAAAAAAAAATATATATATATATATATATTCTAGTCATTCAGAGCAGGTGAAAATTAATCCAGGTACTATGGCTTTCAAATGTTTAGTCATCTATGGACTTCATTTAGAAGTGAATATAGTCCACTCCTGGAAGAAGGAAGCACATGACAGGGTAATTAGTCTATAATTGACCCCCTTTAGGATCCCCAGACTCGTTCCAAATGAGTATTTTAAATATCACATTAAATAACAATTAGCACAGCAGTTTTCAAATATAAAAATGTGTGAAGCACCAATCAGAGGGAATAGATGTTCTGCCAGGTGTCACTGAGCAATCCGTCTTCATGTCGACCAGACTGCATGAGAAATCTCATTTAATAGAACAGATCTGAGAGTCTCCTTACTTTATAAATAACACCTCACAATTCTTCAGCTGGGTACCAAAGTATGGATAAAGGGAAAAAATGCCTAAAGAGATATGGTTAGACTTGCATTGTTGTCATTGTTGCTTAGGATATATTAAATTCTCTTTTTATGGCTCCTTCCCCTGTCTCTCTCTCTCCCCACTCCCTTCATCCACCCACCCCCATCTGTACCCAAGTCAGAAATTTAAGGACTAAGTTTTTTTGTTGTTGTTGAATCTATAACATTAAAAATTCTTCTGGACTCCCAGAAAACTTTCACAAGATTAGAAGGGGAATATTCCTTATTTTTCTCACTCCTCTGTAAGCAAAATAGCAGAAAGATTATGCTTAATTATTATTTCATTCAAAATTTTAATTAAACACTCACCTGTGTGACACCATAGCTGTATACCAGACTCTTCCTGAGAAGAGTATAAACAGAAATTCACCACCCTATATCATCACAATCTGGGCAGAGAAAATGAATATTTTATGGAGAACTTAAAATACGCTATCCATACGTGTTTCTAAGACGGTGCTACTTAGCCAAGAAGGAGTTTCAGATTTATCTGAGAAACTTTTATTAAAGCACAAATAATGCCTGCCCAGTTGCAATACCTGGAACTTCTGTTTGTGTAAGTCTGACATCAAGACAAAGTTGTTTCTAATTTGGAAAATGATGAGCAATGTGATTACCATACCCACTTTTGTTTGGGAAGTCCTTTTCCATAAAGCGTAAAAGGTGCTCCAAATTAAACCAGACAGACAAGCAGAAGCATACCTGGGCTATATTTATTGCAATTGCATTTCTTTCCCATACTCCTTGACCACAAATCATGCCATTACCCTGTATATCAGGATTTCACTTTGAGTACATTCTTTCCTGTCTATTGTGTCTTTGTTTAACTTTCAGACTTCTGTTCTCCTTTCTTCAATCAGAGATGCGTTTCGACATCAGTACCAGAGTGCATGTTGCTTTTTCCTGCTGAGCATTAGTGCGTTCTTTCAACAAACAGACCTTTTAATGAGTTTTTTCAATGCCCAGGATGGGCATGCACTTAGCTGACTCCATCTGCTGCTGTTCCCTGAGATAGTATGACTCCATCCATTCACAGTGAGTTCCAGATGCCCCGAGGGCATTTTCTCCTTCCTCCTCATTCCTTGAGGTTGGAAAATTGAATTCGTGATTCCTTAAGTGTTTATCAAAGGGCTGCCATTTTGTGTGGCACCATTCTTCATTTTGCCAAACTCTTACTACAGCATAGTCTTCCTGCTTTTATCCACTAAATGGCACTAGTCATTGTAAAAATCAAAATCTCTCCGCCCATCTTTAAAGTCATTTAATGGAGGAATGTCATTCAAATTTAGAACCACTGTGCATGAATCTAAGTGTGTCCCAATTCCATTTTCAATGGGTATCTCTGTGTCCTTTAGGGAGATGTAAAATCCTCTTCACGTCTCCCTGGAGGACACAGAGACACCCATTGGAATTGGATCCCAGAGGAGTTCTCAGCATTATTAAGTACTTCTAATACTTGAATTCTCTAAGAGCATGTATATAAGATATACAAGTAATAAACACTTGTTAACATGCTTTCTATTCTAATAATGAGAGTTTTTTTAAGGCACAGTTTTTTATTATATAGTAAAGGAAGATGTAGGCTGGAGGAAAAAATATCTAATTGAAAAAGTTATAAAGTCTAGAAATTATAAGTAAATAAACTGTCAATTCTGTTAAAACCTATTTTACAAACACCTTTTAAAAACTAAACAGCCTTTAAAACTGTTACTTATTTTTAATAACTATGCATCAGTGATCTTAGCAAGTGTTTTATATATTATATTCACCATGCTTTCAGAGCCTTACCTAGCTATCTATCACAGTTCTGCTTTAAGCAATTCATCAATTTCTGTGTTGTAATTTCTGTGTGAAACTCCTGAAAGAAAATGTAATTAATTGACTAATGCAGGCCTCCGAAGAGCTGTGTCACAGACATTTTAGAATAGGTGATGGTTTCTTCATATCAAGAATGATAACAGCAGGCTGGGAGCACATCCATTTCATGAAAGAGACAACATCTTGCATTATTTTAAATCCTCCTGGTATCATCTTGAAATGCCAGGAAAAAGAACAGGTATTAGAATTAGGGAAGACTTTCATTTCTGGCTTTCAAACCTTGGGCAAGTCATTGAATTTCTCTGCAATTGTGCTTTCCTTTCTCTAAAGCAGTGCTTCTCAGCATATTTTCATTTGTCACTCCCTCTTGTGCCAAGGATACTTTTTAGACATTTTTCCTGATTCCATCTCTGAATAAGTTAATCAGACTCTTCAGAACTTGAGATTGGGCAGGTACATTTTCCTAAAATTTCATAGGGATTTCTGATCTGTATCACTGGTTCAGAAACACTATATTCTAAGACAGTGGTTCTCAATCTTTCACATGTCTCAGAATCACATGGAGACTTTGAAAGATTGCGAATTCCTGGGTACCATCTCCGGAATATCTAATTGAGTAGTCTATGGTATGGCTGGAGAATTTGCATTATTAATAAATTCACAGGTGATACTAGTCGTATTTGCTTGGGGACTACACTTAGAAATACATTATCCTAAGACCTTTTAACTAAAAGTATGATCACCTGGTAGCTTGTTTTAATGATGTTATTTGAAACAGTGTAATAAATGCAGAGTCATAAACACCACTACATTAAAATCTACATTTTAACAAGATCCCTAAATGATTCATATGCACATTACAATTGAAGAACTGGACTAAGATTTCTCAAATTTTCTATAATTTGAATTTTAATTAATAAACTGTTTAACCTGCCGAATAATGGCATATATTTTTCGATATACTATAAAAGCAATAATTAGCTTTTGTCTTTAAAGCACTTATAATCAAAATTAGCTTTTATTAAATTATTATAAAATCTTTCATCTTTTCACTGTTCTTTGACCTCACCAACATTTCCTGATCCGATATTTGAACATAATTCAATTTTAAATAGAAGTTCTTGAAAACTATTTATTTCACAACTTGGCTATTGGCACACACAAGGCTCACCTTAAATGACTGATTCATTCACATAGTTTCTGCTGTGCCTACAGTGTATTTATATTTTATGTTGGCACATTTATCCTTTCTTTGTCTACTTCCTGCTGAGGGTTTAGAAAGATTAGTTTATAAAATTAGTATGTATAAGATATTACCAAGAATTCTTCCTATAACAAATATTTCAAAACATTTAAGTAACAAATTCTTCTTCCTTCTGTTTTCTATCTTAACAATATAATTTTCTAAATTTCTCTAAATACAGGTGTGTACGGGTATGTATAATGCTGTGTAAAATCTTACATTTCCCATTTTTTTCTGACTAGTTATCACTTTTAGCTAAGTTCCCAGAGTACTTATTGTAATTTTGGCATTAAATAGTATCACAATTGAGCTATCACAAAATAGGTGGGATATATAGTAGTTTAGTAGATCCATAATCAAAGCTCCTGCAATTTCACCTTAATGCTTCTATTTGGAATATAGTGTCTCCTTCAGAGCCAGACCAGGAGTTGGCAAATGAGGAAACTGAAAAGCCTTAAGAGCAAGTGCTTTCTTAAAATCCATGTTCTAAATACCTCACTCACCTCACTTTTGTCCTGGCCCTTATCTCCTGTATTAATGATCTGTTTCTCTGTAACAAATTATCTATTTGAGACAACACCAATATTACAACAACCAATATTACTGTTAATAGGAATCTGGATGTAGCTTAGCTGAGTCTTCTAGCTCAAGGTCTTTTTTAAGTCCAGAACCAAGTGGCTAGCCAGGGCTATAGTTATCACAAAGCTTGAGGAGGGGAATGATATGCTTTCCATTTCACTCACATGGTTGCTAGCAGGATTCAGTTTCTCATGGGCTGGTGAACTGAGTGTTTCTGTTCCATGCTGGCTGTCGTTTGGAAGCTTCCCATGGTTCCTGCTCTCTGGGCCTCTCCATGCAGAAGCTTGCTTCATCAGAGAAAGCAAATCGAGCTCAAGAAAGAGGGAGCAAGCAAGATTGAAGTCAATCTTTTATAACTTCACCTTAACATTGACCTCTTATCATTGTTGGCATATTCTATTCATCAGAAGCAAGTCACAGAGTCAAGCCCACATTCAAAGACTTATTGGGAGTAATCTCAGAAAACTCCTCACAACTCCCTCATACTTCCTAGAAAGCCACTCTTCTTGTTACTGCTGCTGCAGCTCTTCCCCTTCTTCTTCTTCTCCTCCTCCTCCTCCTCCCCCTCCTCCTCCTCCTCCTTCTTCTTCTTCTTCTTCCCCTTCTTCTTCTTCTTCCTCTCTCTTCCTCTTCTTCTTCTTCAGATGGAGTTTCACTCTTGATGCCCAGGCTTGAGTGAAATAGTGTGATCTTGGCTCACTGCAATCACTACCTCCCTGGTCCAGGTGATTCTCCTGCCTCAGCCTTCCGAGTAGCTGGGATTACAGGGACCTGCCACCGCACCCGCTTAATTTTTGTATTTTTGGTAGAGATGAGGTTTCTCCATGTTTGCTGGGCTTGTCCCGAACTCCTGACCTCAGGTGATCCGCCCACCTCAGCTTCCCAAAGTGCTGGGATTACAGGCATGAGCCACCATGCCCAGCCCACCGTTCTTCTTCCTCTTCCTCTGCTCATCCTTCTTTATATTTCTCTTCTTCTTCCTTTCCTTCTTGTTTGCCTTACTTTGATCAGTTATCATTATGCTTGGCAAAAGGCAACATTATAATCAATTAACATATTGATATGGAGTTTTATTATTTTATTATATAAATGTAGTATATCTGAAAAAAGTTTTGGTCTCTGCTTGAAGAATGGAAAAGCAGCCCACCCGTGATATCTGAGAGATGGCCAGGCATTGTCAGATGGGTCTTGGTGTTGCTAGGAGCTAACCCAGAACTTCAATGTTGATATAGTTTTGCTCTATGTCCCCACCCATATCTCATCTTGAATTGAAATCCCCAGGTGTCCAGGGAGGAACCTGGTGAAATAGCAATTGAATAATAGGGGCAATATATTAGGGTACCCTAGAGGGGCAGAAATTATAGGATATATCATGTATTGTAATACTCCCATATATATATATGTATATATACATATACATGTATGTGTGTGTATATATATACACATACATACTTAATAAATAATAAACTCCCATATATATGTATATATACATATACATGTATGTGTGTGTGTGTATATATATATATACACAAACTCCCATATAGATGTCATATATGTGGGAGTTTATATATATGTATAAATGTGTGTATATGTATAAACTCCCATATGTGTATATATACATGTGTGTATATATGTGTATATATACGTGTGTGTATGTGTGTGTATATACGTGTGTGTATGTGTGTGTATATACGTGTGTGTATGTGTGTGTATATACGTGTGTGTATATATGTGTATATACACGTATATACATGCATAGATACATATATAGGAGTTAATAGATGTGTATATATACATGTGTATATATATGTGTATATGTATATGTATATATGTATGTATCTATATATACATGCACATATATATATATATATATAGGAGTTAAGTATTAACTTACATGGTCACAAGATCTCACAATAGGCTGTCTGCAAGCTTGAGGAACAAGGAGAGCCAGTCCAAGTCTCAAAACTGACGAACTTTGAGTCCGACGTTTGAGGGCAAGAAGCATCCAGCATGGAAGAAAGATGTAGGCTGGGAGGCTAGGCCAGTCTCTTCTTTTCACGTTTTTCTGCCTGCTTTATGTTTGCTGGCAGCTGATTAGATTGTGCCCACCAGATTAAGGGTGTCTGCCTTCCCCAGCCCAATGACTCAAATGTTAATCTCTTTTGGCAACACCCTCACAGACACACCCAGGATCAACACTTTGCATCCTTCAATTAAATCAAGTTGATACTCAGTATTAACCATCACAAATCCACCCCTTGTCAACTTGAACCCATACACATTTCCTGAGATCATACATAATCTTCAAATATAGACAATAATAAAGTCATAATTATGCATAACAGAATACAGCTATCCTTTGTACAACCAGAAACACACCAATCCTCAACCCAAATACTATTACATAAAGTTAACAATACTTAAATGCTGATATGAAGTCAATAAATCTTATATCACATGATAAAGGAAAAGGAAATAAAATGAAGATATTTTCTTAGTACAAGTGTATACATGCATAAACATGTTTTTAACAAAAGAAAGATGAAATACTTATGGCAATTACAGTCCTTGCTTCTGAAGCTGCATGGTCATAGCTGGTATTGATGACTACCTTCTCTCACTACCCATTGTGTATTTCCATTGACTTCAGCAAGCACCTCAGCAGATTGTGGTTTTATTTCCCGGTGGAGTGACCCAGACCTTCATTCCTGAAGTGTCTGGGTTATTTTTAGTCCTGCCTGGACTGGGATGTTGTAATTTCCCATTGACCGTAAACACAGGTCATGGTAAAACTAAGAGCTGCCCTATGTATCTCTTGTATTCCACACATACACTTCCTTACCTCCGTTGCGGAGTAGTAGACTGGTTTCATCTTGATAATCCAGGTCAATCACCTAGCTAACTCTGTAACTCCCTTCTTAGCCTGTTAACTTAGAGATAGGAGGAGCCCAAAGCATCTAGGTGTCAATCTTAAATTCTAGCTTAATGGAATCATTGTTGTATTTCCTGAACTAAGACCTCTAGGCAAGCAGATCATAATGTTGGGAATAGGAAGCAAAAATTTTGCTAATGGATCACTACAGGTGATGTTGAGTGGTGCCACTTTCACTTCCACCCCTTGATTTCTGGACCTATAAATCCTGTCTATGGGAGAAACAGTACCATATATATTGGATGCTGATTCAGAGCTTATATACGGCCTTCTAGAGAACTTTGCTCCAGTCCTGCAAAGTATCACCACCTAGGTGGCATTGTAATTGTGACTTCAAAAGATCATTCCACCGTTCTGTCAATCCAGCTGCTTCAGGACGATGGGGAACATGGTAAGACCAGTAAAATCCATGAGCATGATCCCACTGCCACACTTCTTTAGCCATAAAGTGGGTGCCTTGGTCAGAGGCAATGCTGTGTGGAATACCATGATGGTGGTTAAGGCATTTCGTGAATCTACGGATGGTAGTCTTGGCAGAAGTATTAGTTGTAGGACACGCAAACCCATATCCAAAGTGTCTATTCCAGTGAGGACAAACCTCTGCCCTTTCCATGATAGGATAGGTCCAATATAATCAACCTGCCCCAGATAGCTGGGTGATCACCCCGAGGAATGGTGCCATATTGAGGGCTCAGTGTTGGTCTCTGCTGCTGGAAAAATGGCCAGTCAGCAGTAGCCATAGCCAGGTCAGCCTTGGTGAGTGGAAGTCCATGTTGCTGAGCCCATGCATAACCTCCATCCCTGCCACCATGGCCACTTTGTTTATGGTTCCATTGGGTGATGACATGGGTGGCTGGGGAAAGAGGCTGATTGATGTCCACAAAATGAGTCATCCTATCCACTTGATTATTAAAACCCTCCTCTGCTGAGGTCACCTGTTGGTGAGCACTCACATGGGATACAAATATCTTCATAGTTTCTGACCATTCAGAGAGGTCCATCTACATACCTCTTCCCTAAAGTTCTTTGTCATCAGTTTTCCAATTATGCTTCTTCTAAGTCCCTGACCATCCAACCAAATCATTGGCTATAGCCCATGAATTAAGACATAATCGCACATATGGCCATTTCTCCTTCCATGCAAAGTGCACAACCAGGTGCACTGCTTGAAGTGCTGCCCACTGGGAAGATTTCTGTTCACTGTTGTCCTTCAGGGATGTCCTAGAAAAGGGCTGTAGTGCTGTAGCTGTCCACTTTCAGGTGGTGCCTGCATATCATGCAGAACCATCTATGAACCAGGCCCTAGTCTTTTTCTTCCTCTGTCAACTGATAATAGGGAACTCCCCATGAGGCCATCAGTGGAGCCTGTGGAAGAGAAGGCAAGGTGGCAGGAGTGAAGACTATGGGTATTTGAGCCACTTTCTCATGTAACTTACTTGTGCCTTCAGGACCTGCTCGAGCCCAATCTCATATATACAACTTCCATTTGATGGTGAAATGCTGCTATGCCTGACCCACTTTATGACTAGACGTGTCAGGAAGCACCCTGTTCATGACAGTTCAGGTTGCATGGTGATTTGATGACCCATAGTTACACATTCAGTTTCCACCACAGCTCAGTAACAAGCCAAGAGCTGTCTCTCAAAAGGAGAGTAGTCATCTGCAGAAGATGGTAGGGCCTCGCTTCAAAATCCTAGAGGCTTCCGCTGTGATTCACCTATGAGGACATGTCAAAGGCTCCAGACAGCACCCCTATCTGCCACTGACACCTCAAGCACCATTGGATCTGCTGAGTCATGTGGCCCAAGTGACAGAGCAGCTTTCACAGCAGACTGAACCTATCACAGAGCTTTCTTCTGTTCCGTACCCTACTCAAAACTGGCAGTCTTTCAGGTCACTGGATAAATGGGCCAGAGTAACACACCCAAATGAAGAAAGTGTTGCATCCAAAATCCAAATAGGACGTCTAGGCATTGTGCCTCTTTCTTGGTTGTAGGAGCAGCCAAATGCAGCAACTTATCCTTCACCTTAGAAGGAATATCTTGACAGGTCCCACACCCCTGGAACCCTAGAAATTTTACTGAGGTGAAAGTTCCCTGAATTTTAGTTGGATTTATTTCCCATCCTCTGGCGCACAAATGTCTCACCAATAAGCCCAGTGTGTTTGCTATTCCTTGCTTACTGAATCCAATCAGCATAATGTCATCAATGTAATGAACCAGTGTGATATCTTGTGGAAGCAAAAAGGGATCAAGATTTCTTTGAATAAGATTATGACACAAAGCAGGAGACATGATATACCCCTGAGGTAGGACAGTAAAGGTATATTGCTAGCATTGCCAGCTGAAAGTAAATTGCTTCTGGTGGGCCTTATGGACAGGAATAGAGAAAAATGCATTTGCCAAGTCAATGGCTACACAGCAGGTACCAGAAGATGTGTAAATTTGTTCAAGCAATGAAACCATATCTTGTACGAGAGTCACCACTTGGTTAAGCTTATGATAATTCACTGCCATTCTCAAGATCCATCTGTCTTCTGCACAGGCCAAATGGGAGTTGAACAAGGATGTGGTGGCAATCACCACCCCTGTGTCTTTCGAGTCCTTGATGGTGGCACTGATCTCCACAATCCCTCCAAGGATGCAATATTGTTTTTGATTTATTATTTTTCTAGGTAGAGGCAGCTCTAATGGATTTTATTTGTCCTTTCCCACCATAATAGCCCTCACTCTACCAGTCAGAGAGCCAATGTGGTGGTTCTGCCAACTGCTGAGTATGTGTATGCAAATTGTGCATTCTGGCACTGGGGAAATGATCACAGGATGTGTCCAGGGAAACACTGGACCCACTGTAAGTTGGACATGAGTCAAAACTCCATTAATTACCTGACCTCTATAGGCCCCTACTTTAACTGAAGGACCACAAAGGCATTTTGGGTCCCCTGGAATCAACCTCAGCTCAGAGCCAGTGTCCAGTGTTCCTTGAAATGCCTGATTATTTCCCTTTTTCCAATACACAGTTACCCTGGTAAAAGGCTGCAGGTCTCCTTGGGGAAAGATGGAAGAAAGATTCACTGCATAAATTGTTGGTAATGTAGTGGGGTCTTTCCTCAAGGGGACCTGGTCTGCTTTTTATTTAAGGAGTTCTAGATCTGTAAACTGACTCATCTGGAAATTGATTGAGAGACCATGATTCTCTGTTTTAATAATTCAAATCAGTCTTTTGTCCATTTGACCTAGACATTTTATCCTTATATAAATTAAATAGGAATGCAGTAGGGTTCCTATCAATTTCACCTTAGGAACACAGTGATTAATTAGCCAATGCCAGAGCTCTACATGAGTCAGACTATTCTGATTGCTGCTTTGTCTCTGCTATCCATTACAGTAGCTATGCCCACCTTGCCTTTGATGGTTGAGTGCTGCCACTTGGCCCCTGAGACCTCGAGATCCAATTATTCCCATTGTATTTAAATTTTGTAGCTGAATGATCTGACATACATAGAAGAGCAATTACAGGGCTCTTCAAAGATGCAGGTACTGCCCTCATTTTATTGGTCAAGGGTATATCTTCTGGACCTTCTCAGCTGGGATGAGTAGGTCTAAAGTAACTAGTCCTCTCCACCATCCCAACCTCCCTAAGCCTTTGGATCCCTTCCTCTACATTAAACCAAGGGAGATCTTGACAGAACAGCTTGCACAGCAGCTCATTCACAGTGGGCCATCTTTTAATCCATATTCCAGCTAACCAAGCAAACTATTAGAACCTTTTTTAATGCCCTGAGCTGCAACATTGAAACCAGAATCCCTAGTGAGTGGGCCCAAATCAATAAATTCAGCCTGATCCAACTCTATGCTCCTTCCACCATTGTCTGATACCCTTGATATCTATTCCCATGCCACTTCTCCAGATCGCTGTTTATATAAATTAGAAAACTCTAGCAGTTCTTTTCAAGCATAGCACACCTCCTCATAGGTCATACTGTCAACCTTATCTCTAGGGGCCTGCCAAGACTTTAGTCTAGTTATCGGTCTAGAAGCAAACAGGAATGTTGAGGGTGGTTTCTGAGGAAAATCAACATTATTTTGCCAGGCAATTGCCTCAGGGGAAGCCATCACTGTTGCCTCAGGCAGCATAGGGTGTATCTTCTCAGACAAAGGTGGAAAGGCCGATGGAAGCATGGGTTGGGGAAGGGATGTTGCCACAACTGGGGATGGGGAAGCTGTTCCTTTTGGCAAAAAAGGTTCATTAGAGTTTACAAACTCAGAGTCCCCATTTTCATCAGCGTCCTCCCACACATCCCCATTCTAAGTTTCAGGGTCCCATTCTTTTCTAATCAATGGCCTCACTTTAACAGTAGACAACTGGCAAGGCTCTACATGCACCTTTTGTTGCAGGTCAGCTACTTACTCACATGATAAGCGCTTGTGTCTGTTTTTCCACAATTTCAGCTCTTTCTCTACAGGAGATAAGAATATCACTCAGGGTGATCTTAGCAGATTTGAGGTTCCATATCTGCTTCTGAAGCTGGGAGACAGAATCCCTGAGTTCATCATTTTCTTTCATCACTTTGTCCACTGAACTTAAGAATAACCAACCAGCTTCATTATGTTCCTTGTTTCTCCGTATAGGGTCAAAGGTATTACGTACAGAGTCACTAAACTCCTTGCCTCTCACAAGCTGTGAATCAGGAGTGTCAAATGTAAATACATTATTTTGCATAATTCTCTAAGTAGTTCATGCCAAAGACTATCAGTGTTCTCCATACTATTAGAAGTAGAGTCCTCAGCATTTTTGGGTCTAATCATATTAAGCAGCCAACTCCAGAGTCCCCAGAACTAATGAAAGAACTCCATCCTTAATATTCTGTCCCTCTAGAACCACTCCTGCTACCAAAATCTGTATTAGCCAGGATTCCTTAGAGGGACAGAACTAATAGGATACATATATATAACATATATATGTTATATACGGTATATATTCTCCAGTATATATAACATATATATACACACACATATATATACACACTTCCCTTTAGATATACAAATTCCCTTTAGATAAAGGGGAGTTTATTAAGTATTAACGTGCATGATCACAAAGTCCCACAATAGGCTGTCTGCAAGCTTGAAGAGCAAGGGGAGACAGTTTGAGCTTCAAAACTGAAGAACTTGGCGTCCGATTTTTGAGATCAAGAAACATCCAGCACAGGAGAAAGATGTAGGCTTGGAGACTAGGCCAGTCTTGCCTTCCACATTTTTCTGCCTGTTTTATATTTGCTGGAAGCTGATTAGATTGTGCCCACCAGATTAAGGGTGGATCTGCCTTCCCCAGACCACTGACTTAAAAGCTAATCTCCTCTGGTAACAACCTCACATACACCACCAGGATCAATACTTTGCTTCCTTCAATCTAATGAAGTTGACAGTATTAACCATCACAGGTTTTTTTTCCCATGCAGTTCTTGTGACAGTGAGTGAATTCTCATGAGATCTGATGGTTTTATAAATGACAGTTTCCCCTGCTCTTCTCTCTCCTGCCATCTTGTGAAGAAGGTACCTGCTTCTCCTTCATTTTCCACTATGATTCTGAGTTTCCTGTGTCTTCCCCAGCCATGCAGAACTGTGAGTCAATTAAACCTCTTTCCTTTATAAATTACCCAGTCTCCAGCATTTCCTTATAGCAATTTGAAAATGAACTAATACAAATGTCCTTCTGTTGAACATAAGATTTTCACAGGACAATGGGAGGCCATCCTGTGATTTGTATAGATTAGGCTAAAAAGTTCATTGTCTAAACTATAGAAAATTACCATCTAGTCCCCTATTCTAGCCAATTATGAGTAACTGCTAATTTATCCATTACAGCATTAGTTCTGTTTCACATTCTTTCTTTCCACATAAGAAATACAAAGATAAAAAATCATAGGATTACTCAAATTCTTGACAGCATCCAACCCAATACAAAGCACCAATTCCTTGAACTCTCCTCCAAATCACCTCGCCCAAGCCCAAATCCTATAAAAAGTCCTTTGTAACATGCTCTTATTGAGAGATACTTCATTATTTTCCATGGTGTGCTTTCCACTGTCTTGTCAATAAATTAATAAATTAACTTTCTTCAGCTACAGGGGATTCTAGTGGTCTTTGGCTTGAGAGCATTCATTGGCTATTCTAAGAGTTTGTCTTAAAAGTGATATAAATTAATCATATTGTGCTGTTTGGGAAGGAGTTGCTTGCTATTATATAATAACTTTTGTTCTTTTTATTACTTTTTTCAGACCTTGATTTATAAAAACAAAATAAAGAGAGCTGTATTCTATTTTATTTGCTGCAAATTATACAATGAAGACTTTGATTATGGGTGATCTGATTCTGTACAGCTGCTAAGCCAATACTAGATCCAGAGGGCAAAGATTAACCTCATTCTTCTTTATAACGCCAATGGACTAGTAAGAAATGAAAGGGACTGCCCTAGCAAGTCAGCACAAGTTGTTCTACCACTGAAAGTTTGGTCTGTTTGCTCCAAAAGCATCCTAGGTAGTGGCCTCTGATTATGCAATAAGTTTAGTAGTTTAGTTGAAATATAATTAGTCTAAGCTTTCAATTCACCCCTGATAGAAAGTTTGGCACTTCAGAGGTATGTTACCTTATTTGTATTTACAGGATATCATTAAATGTAAAATTCTCACAAAAAACTAAATGCCGCCAGTTGCAGAGGCTCAGGCCTGTAATCCCAGCACTTTGGGAGGACAAGGCGGGAGGATCACTTGAAGTCAGGAGTTTTAGATCAGCCTGGCCAACATGGTGAAAACCTGTCTCTACTATAAAAATACAAAAATTAAAAGAGGGTGGTGGTCCACTCCTATAGTCCCAGCTACTTGGGAGGCTGAGACAGAAGAATTGCTTGAACCTGGAAGGTGGAGGTTGCAGTGAGCCAAGATCATGCCACTGCACCACAGCCTGGGTGACAGAGTGAGACTCCATCTCAAAACAAAACAAAATCTAAATGCTATTAAAATAAATTTCATACCTATAATTACATTTCTCTGAGCCTTAAATCAGTCATACCTGGAGGAATAAAAGTTGACATAACAAGGTATTTACATTGATGTAAGGCAGCTAGATTTTGCTGGTGTTGGATTGGATATAAATTGATCTCATAGTTAGACATCTAGATAGTTAAAGAAAAGTATAACAATGCCATTGTTTTAATAACACTGCTGGTTTAGTCATTTTCAATTCTGTTAAATTTTGTTAGATCTTTGAAATATATGTATTGCTGAACAATCAATCAGGATGTGAGTAGAGGAATCCTGCTATTTTCTTTGTACCAGAGGTGATATGAATCTATAATTCAGTAATTTTACAGTTAGTCACTTCTTCTAAATGTATTTTATTAAGTTTCCAATCTTCTAAATGTCAAATTTATTAGATTGGAATGGAAATCAACTTATTAAATAGCCTTTGTACTTTCTTGTACTTTCTGGGTAAGAAGTACGTAGTTAAGAAGTAATGTAAATTCTAGAGAAAAGAGGTAGAAATGAAGGAAATGATACATACTCTCAGTATACAATAGCAAAAAACATTTCCGTATGGTAAGCTTTCCAACCCGCAGGTGGCAGGCTGTATGCAGCTCAGAACAGCTTTGAATGCAGCAAACACAAATCCATAAACTTTCTTAAAACATTATGAATTTTTTTTGCAATGTTTTTTGTTTTAGCGTATCAGACATTGTAAAATGTTCCAATCAAAGGTTAGCAGGTTTTCATATCCTAGGATTTAAAAAAGAAGAGGATCAAAAACATAAATCTGGTTAGATGTTGGCATGTGATACCAATGAGGAAAAAAAGATTGAATATGGTATTTTAAAAAATCATCAATAAGGCAACTTCTACAGGCCCAATTTAATAACAGTATAGGTAGAAAAAAATGAGAGAGAAAAAGATGCATAATTTAGGATGAATATAGGAGAGGCACAGATGTCTCAGAATAGTGTCTGGAAATAGAAATCCTAGAATAACCAGAGGTTTGTGAAAAAAGGTAAAGGCAAAAAAACAGTATGCTTTTTCTCATGTTTGGAAAAAGAAGAAAGAGACATAGCCATTGCTTAGCATAGATGATGTGTGACATGATGGAGAACAAAATAAGAAGTTTTTCAGATTTTTTTTTCATTCTCTAAGTAGCACAATCTTTAGCCCAAAAAAGTTCAGGATGAACTTTGAAATAAGAGAAAAGTTACTGAATGTAAGTAGTTGGTAGTAGGAGCTCCTAGTACTCATAGAGTTGGTGATAAATCCTAAAAAGTCTGCGGAAATGTATTTTATCACTTCATGTGGTGCCTTATATTTGAAATATTTTTTCTTAAAAATTTAATGCTGGTAGTTTTATCACCCATAGAAAAATCATCTGTTTTATAGTTACATTTAGATGCTAAGTTACACACATTTTTTCCTCTCCTGTATTTTGGTAATTTCTCAGTACAGGGATATTACCTGGCTTATGACATTAGTTTATTTTTTCATGTCGGAAAAACCATTTGCTACTCCACCTTTTATTGGAAATGGTAATTACCTAGTCGATCGACTTTAGGCTTTATATAGATCAGTTTTATAAGCCAACATAATCCACATATACCCTCTCTTAAATAAAAACAGAGTATGTGAAATATCACATTTGGGTTTTAATATATAACAGTCCTTCAGTAAGCTGAATCAAATTTATTTTTATTACAGTTTTTGTTCCTTTGTATAAACTGAAATTTGGATATTGCGTATCCAAGTCTAGTTCATCAACTTCATTCCATGCAACACAGATAAATAATTGTAAACCATTGGCCTCTGCACAGGTTTTCCTTTGAAACACTCTTGAGTGGGTAGTGAGGTGACCAAAGAAAGCAAATAGGACTGCAAGAAACAGAGAATGCTTGATTAGCCTCAGTGTTGACACACTAAATAAAAGGATGGGCGACCTGAAGTGAGAAATGAGGAGGGGCTATAACCAGGTTAATGAGACAATTGAAGAGCTTTTTCAGAATCCACTGCTGAGTGTTACGCAGATGCGTGTGACCAACAGGTATTGTCAGAAAAAGAAGGAAGAGATAGTGAAGGATAGAAGAAGACAGTAAGAGGAAAAGAGCTACATGGAGCATGTGATTGTGTGTGTGTGTGTGTGTGTGTGTGTGTGTGTGTGTGTATGCGGCCCCAAGTCCAGCTCAGATTATTTTCCAAAGGAGGGAGAAATTAACTACTTGATGAAACAGACGTGAAATATGGATTGATAATTTTCTGTATATAAGGATGAGATGAATCCAGGAAAAGCTTTATTAAAGCCACTTTGTATTAACCAGAACTTGTTCTTCCTGTTTTGGTCCTCTTGAAGCCAGGGGCTTCATCAATCCATAATGCAAAGCATCTCTCACTGTATGGGTGTCTCTTAAGTGTGCAATTGAAATTTTAAATCTAGTTTGGCAAGAGTAGAACATTTTAGAAAAATAGAAATTCCCAAAGAAGAAAAAGAAGCAGTTCTCCATGCAGTGATAAGGTTAGCTATATACTCAATGCAATTCTTACGGTTTTTTCCTATGCATTTATATATAATTTTATGTTTTTTACTGCTTGGATAATTTTAAAAAACATAATTACCTCTAACTAAATATATTGTGAGCATTTATTGGCCTCAGTCTTCTCTAAAGCAGAAATTTAAATACAATGCCTGCATACTATTTCATAAATTAATAATATAATAGTGATAATCTAACCTAATATTGATGATGATAATTACAGCAATGTTACAAGTGTTAGTTACAATAGTAGAAGGGACAAGAGTAGTAATAGCAGCAGTTGGCAAAAATCTAAATAAATTACATGCCATTCTTACCATGTGCAAGATAAATTTCTAAATTACCTTCTATATATTATCTTACATAATCCTCTGAATAATGTAGTTGCTATATGTCATTCATTTTATAGATGAGAAAACAGACGTTCAGAGGCCAACTAATTTGGAAACTTAAATGTCTATATAAACAACATGTGCAGCTTACTAAATGTATCAATGCCTGACTCCGGCCCAGACCTACTGAATTAGAATTTATGGAGGTCAGTTCCAGGATTCTGTATCCTTAAGAAGCTCCATGCGTGATTCTCAAACTCTGCCCATTTGGGGAACCACTTTGTTAGTAACTTAGCCAAATTTGCACCCAGTCTTTCTGATGCCAAAGTTTGCACTCTTAGCTTCTCACAGTGTGGATGACTATACCATTTCACCAGCCTTATATTTTGGTGCATTTAAATTGTTAATAGGTTTATTATAATGAAAGTAAGACTGAGACGCAATAAAAAATTTGAAGAGTTTATTTGTTCAAATAGTAGTTCATGAGTCAGTAAGCACCAAACCAATGGACAGTGTGGGGTTCTGTTGAAAAGCAAAGTGATCGCTTTTATAAGGTGAAGGCAAAAGTGAAACAAAGATGACATCTGATTGATTAGTTAGAGAGCTGCCTTATTTGTTCTATTATGCTGGAAATTTCCTGGTTGCATATAAGTTAGCAGCATCTCATTGATTGAGCTTTAGTTTAGTTTTGTTTGTTTGTTTTTTTAGCTAAACAAGCATTTACAAGAAATGGCCTATGTTTCACTTACATTTGCATTTCAACCAAAGTTAAGACTACTTTAAGGTCTAAATGGTTTCATCTGCTCAAGATGTTTTCAGCCCTGGTCTCCATTTCAATTTGCTTTAACAGTTATAACTAGTGCTGAGATGAGCAAGTTTGTTTATTAGAGTATTTCCTAATTGTTGCTTAGCATCAATTTCTGTAACTAAAACACAAACCTAAACTAACATAATAAATATTACGATTTAGCTATTTGCTGTGGTATCAGATGAGATCTCAGGGGCTCACTACAAATTTTAATTATTTCAGCCAAACTGAAAATTATAGTGCATTCTGTGTGTGTGTGTGTGTGTGTGTGTGTGTGTGTGTGTAATGGGGAAAGAGAGAGAAAGAAGACAAAAAAAGAAAGACAAAAATTAATTTAGTACAAAGAGAAATTTGACCAAAAACTAGTGTTGCGTCAGTTTTGTCCATTTTAATATACTCTGAGTCTTCATCCTTAATGTGATACTTTTTTAAAAAACATTTTTAGAAATGAAAACTTCTCAGAATTTTTGAAGATTTGCATTTATTTAACATACCATTTAACGAAGATAACAATTTTAACATTAAAGATAAGATGCATGGGAAAACTAAGAGAATAACTAAAAATCAAGTAGGTAGCTCATTCTTACATCTTCTGAAAATATAAATGGCAAAGATCTGCGGGCCTAATGGGGTAGAGTAGTGTAGTTGTACATACATACACACTAAGGAAAGAGTAATCCAAGGCTATTTTGTTCTTCCACTCAGTGCCTCCCTTTTACCAAATGAGTGCGCATGTGCGCGCGCGCGCACACACACACACACACACACACACACACACACACGCATACACTGGAAGCATATATAGACAAGCAGGCCAGATAGACAGTTATAGCATTCTCTTAAAGCACAATAATATGAGAGTAGAAGGCATTTATTCAATAAGTGCCAAATATTAATCTGAATGTTGTAATGAAAAAAGAGCCTTGATTACTAATTACAAAGACCCAGGTTTCACTCTATCTTAAAATGAGTTGCTTACTGATGTAAGAAAAATAATTTAGCTTCACCTATGTTTTCTGATTTTTAAAGCTAAAGAGTTGAGCTAGATTATTTTGAGGGTCCATCTAGGTTTAATGTCCTCTGACTTTATAATTTTCTGTCATAGTCTTCTGACACAGGGAAATGAAAAAAGATCAGATCACAGATTATAATACAAGAATCATAATTTTTATATACAGATTCTATTACAAGTGTGCTTCATGTTTTGAAAGGCCTTATATTCTTTAAAATATTACCTCTAACTGAATTAATTTGATAATTGTGTTTTAAATAATAAATAAAGATATAATTATATATCCCTTTTGAATATATGAATCTTTATACAAAAGATTCCTAAATTAAATGTTAGTGTAGTCTTTAATTAAAGCAGTCTTTTCACAAATCTCACAAAGTAATATTTGCAAGACTTTAAAAAAGATAGCATCAGAGTATTTCATCAATCCATAAAAATGCTTAAATTGCAGTTTCTTATTCTGTGATGACTTATTGCAATAAAATTGAATTATGGCTTCTTAGGGAATGAAAGCAGAATAAGAATACGCATATATTTTATGAATACCATTTATACAGAATATTGTAAACTCTTTTTTAGTGAATAGGCTTTTCTAAAGTAAGCTAAAACTTTATTTATTTGCTGGTCCATAACAAGTGTTTTCCTTTTTTTTTTTTTTTTTTTTGTAGTAATGAAGTCTCACTCCGTCACCCAGGCTGGAGGGTAGGAGTGCAGTGGTGCAATCTCGGCTCACTGCAACCTCTGCCTCCCAGGTTCAAGCAGTTCTCCTGCCCCAGCCTCTTGAGTAGCCGGGATTATAGGCATGTGCCACCATGCCTGGCTAATTTTTTTGTATTTTTAGTAGAGACAGGGTTTCACCATATTGGCCAGGTTGGTCTTGAACCCCTGACCTTGTGATCCACCCACTTCAGCCTTCCAAAGTACTGGGATTACAGGCCCGAGCCACCACACCCTGCCTGGTCTTGAGTTCAGGCAATCTGCCCACCTCAGCCTCTCACAGTGTTAGGATTACAGGCGTGAGCCACTGTACCCGGCCCATAACAAGTATTTTCTATTTGCTAAACCAATATATATTTAAATATATTACTGTGTGATATTTAGATATTTATAAACTTGGCGTCTTGGGAGTAAGATCATTGTTTCTTTACACTGAAACATAGGTTCAGCACATCCTAGAAATTCAATTAAAATTCTATCAATGGGTTCATTTTCTGCAATACAGTAGGACAGATGTTCAGAGAAACCCCACCAAGCACAATGCATTTGAAACTTTTTCATGCATTGTCGAGCTGCTGGTAAGGTAAGACAAATGCTTAAAGGCCAGAAAGTAGGCAAGCCATAGACTTGGTGTTTTTCCTGGGATTCAACTGATCCCTGTATCTCAGAGGCTAGGTTTTAATATGCGAAGCATGTCAAGTTTAGGAGATGAGGCCTGAGGTTCTCTAGTTTATGGAAAGATTTTTCAGTGTCTCCTTCACCAGCCTAGGACTCCTGAAAGTCAATATATCAGTGGTAAATTGAGGGAAAAAATCATGTTCCATGAAGAAATATGAAACTTAGTGTAAAGAGGTCTTTGGTAGTGTCCTTAGAAAACTGGCAGAAGCAATCAGAAAACATTTGTTTAATAAAAACAGATTTTCAAGCCAGCACACACACACACACATTGCTATCATAAAGTACCAAGGAACTTCTAGAAGGTCACCAATAGATACATACATACATACATACATACATACATACATATACAAATAAATAAATGAAGAAACTAATAAGAAAATGATGAATTATTATGGTCACAAACCACAAGATTAGATGGAGAGAGATTTGTTAAAGGACACAAATTATAGCTAGATAGAATAAATATGTTCTTTTGTTATATACCAGTGTATAGTCATTATAGTTAACAATAATATGTAGTTTCAAATAACTACAAAGAGGATATTGAATGTTCCCAACACAGATAAATGATAAATGTCTGTCATAAAAAATATGTTGACTGGGTGCAGTGGCTCACGCCTGTAATCCCAGCACTTTGGGAAGCCAAGGCAGGCAGATCATGAGGTCAAGAGTTTGAGACCAGCCTGACCAACATGGTGAAACCCTGTCCTACTGAAAATACAAAAATTAGCTGGTCATGGTGATGCACATCTGTAATCCCAGCTACTTAGGAGGCTGAGGCAGGAGAATTGCTTGAACTGGGGAGGCAGAAGGTTTCAGTGAGCCGAGATAGTTCCACTGCACTCCAGCCTGGGCAAAAAAGCAAGACTCCCGTCTCAAAAAAAAAAAAAAAAAAAAGATGTTAATTACCCTGATCACTATGCAAAGTAATTCAGTACTTGAACCATCACTATGTACCCCATAGAATGTACAATTGTTATGTGTCAATTTAAAAAACAAAGTAGAATAAAGTATATAAAAAAGAAACTGCAAGATCAGACCTCAAAATACTGCTGATGTTAAAATTCTCAAACACAGAATATAAATGTTAAAGTTATCAGACACAGAATATAAAATAAATATGCTTAAGGAATTTGAAGAAATAAGAATGGAAATTCATAGTATGAAAAAGTAGAAAGATTACATAAAAATTTACCTACTAGCTTTTAAAAACACAAAATAAGGCTTCTCAAAATTAAAATGACCACCCTAAAACATAGCAAATGAATGGAGATGTAAAACATCATATTAGATACGGTGAAAAGACTATTAGTTAACTGAAATATAGATATTTTTAAAAATCCAGAATGCAGAACAGAAAGAAAAAAAAGACAAATATACACTAGTCAAAATAATCAGTAAAAAACAGCAACAATGAATAATTCCTGCTTCATGGAGCCTGAAGGAATAAAAATTAACAGAAAACAGTAAACATACAAAATAATTATACACACACATGCATGGATACAAGTGTATACATGGTGGTAAATGCTAATACAAATACTGAATGAGGCTGAGATAGTTAGGGGTGTCTATGGGAGGGCTTAATGGTAATTTTAATAACCTGGCTAGGGCTCTGTTGCAAATTGATATTTGGGTTAAACCATAAAGGACCGCAGAAGTTGGTCATGCAGATATCTGGAGAAGAACATCCCAGAACATTACAAAGGAAGGATGAGGAACTGACATGTTGGAAAAGAAGCCAAGAAGCCAAGATTGAAGTAGTTTGAGCCACAGGAGCACAGGAAAGATCAGGTGAGAGAGAGAGCAAGCAACTGATCAGGAAGCACCTTTGGACCAGTGTAAGGACCATGGCTTGTATGCTAAGTATGATGGGAAACCACTGGTGCATTTTGAACATAAAAGTAACATGATCTGTAGTGTAGTTTTAAGTGAACAATTTGGTTTTCTGCTGAGTATATACAGTAGCAAAAATGATAGTATAGAGACTCAATAAACATAAACCATTATTACTGACTTTATTATGTTATTGCATTTTTTGTACAGCTGCCATGGAACATATCCACAACTTCTGGAGTGACATAGTGGAGGAGCAAAAACAGTTTAAGGTGTTCTCTAGAGTCCTCATTTAAGACAAGGCCGAATGTCATTCTATGGCATCAGTAGAAATATGCTAAGGGTGTCAGCTGAGGAGGAGAGATGAGGTAGGTAGAGGTGAGATGTAAATAATGCGATTGTTTTCCAAGGCCAGAGTAGAGATTTAGCAGAAGGAGTATTTCTGTGGACCTAAAGAGAATTCGTCCAATCAGGGTTCAAGCACTGTTCTAGCACTTTCTGACATTAAGACTTTGGTAAATCTCTAAATTTAGATTTGTCTTTGTTTCCTTTGTAAAAATTTTTATTGTGTAATACATCATATGGATGGAGAAGTATATGAAACAAATGAAAATGAACATTTATATAACCATCTCAGTACTAGAGACAGTAGTATCTTGAAAAGCCTTGATACAGACCCCTCCTCGGTCACACAATCTTAAATAACCCTCCCTCAGAATAGTCTCAATTATGAATTTTTAAATAATCCTACCTTTGTTTTAATTATACTTTAATTTTATCACCTTTGTATAAATTTCTGAACAAAAACATGTTTCTTCTTTTTCTCTACTCTTCAATTCATTTAACAAATATTCATTTGTATGTATTTTTTTGGAATTTACCATTTTTTCTTCACAACATACTTGTGAAATTTATCTATGTTAATAAAAGGAGCTATAGCTCATTAATTTACACTGGTACATAATATTACATTGTATAAATAAATATATGTTCATAATTCATATTTAATGAGCATTTGAGTCACTTTCAGAATTTTTTGCTATGATCATTTTTGTAAAAACAACCTATAGAAAACATTGTGGAGTGTAATTTTTGGATCAATATTGCTAGATATGTCAAACTGCTTTCAAAAGGGTTTGTGCCAATTTACTCCCTTAGTGCAGAATGCAAGCTCCCTTAATTGCACTTGGATAACAAGACTAAGTATTGTCACAAATTTTAATTTTGCCAATAAGAATTTTGTGTTTTTATTTCTCATCGTGTTTTTATTTCTCTGATTACTAGTAAAATAAAAAATTTTCATATATGTATTGGCTAATCATATATCCTCTTTTTAAAGTGTTTATCTTCTGTCCCTTTTCATTTTAGATTTTTACTTTATTACTTTCTATTTTAGAAAATAAACACAAATATAAAAATAAACAGCCATAAATATTAGTATAAATTAACATGCATATATATACATACACATTCTAGTTAATACTTCCTTGTCAGCTCTATCTGTGACAAATATTTTCCCTCATGCTAGGGAATTATCTTTTTATACTAATACAAACGCTGTCAATGGAAAAAATTATTAAAATTTTATCTCTGTTTTCATGCTGCTGATAAACACAAAGTGGAGACTGGGCAATTGAAAAAAGAACTTTAATGGACTCAAAGTTCCACATGGTTGGGGAGGCCTCACAATTGTGGTGGAAGGTGAAAGGCACATCTCACATGGCTGCATACAAGAGAAGAGAACTTGTGCAGGGAAACTTCCCTTTATAAAACCATCAGATCTCATGAGACTTATTCAATATCATAAGAATAGCACAGGAAAGACCTACCCCCATGATTCAATTACCTTCCACCAGTCCCTGCCACAACACATGGGAATTGTTGGAGCTACAGTTCAAGATAAGTTTTGGGTCGGAACATAACCAAACCATATCAGCATTTATAATGTAAAATAGTAAAATCTATGAACTTTATGTTTTTTTTTTTTTTTTTTTTTTTTAGACGGAGTTTCGCTCATTACTCAGGCTGGAGTGCAATGGCGCGATCTCGGCTCACCGCAACCTCCGCCTCCTGGGTTCAGGCAATTCTCCTGCCTCAGCCTCCTGAGTAGCTGGGATTACAGGCACGCACCACCGTGCCCAGCTAATTTTATGTATTTTTAGTAGAGACGGGGTTTCACCATGTTGACCAGGATGGTCTCGATCTCTTGACCTCGTGATCCACCCGCCTCGGCCTCCCAAAGTGCTGGGATTACAGGCTTGAGCCACCGCGCCCGGCCTGAACTTTATGTTTTATTTAAGAAAGGCTCCTTTTTGAAAATGATGAAAGTATTTTTCTGTATTTTATTCTAAAAGCTTTTGAGTTTCGCTTTTATTTCTTTAGATAACTTGTGACTGATTTTTATAGTATGATATAACATAAGGGTATAATTATATTCTTCCATATGGATAATTAATTATCTTAGAATCATTTACTTGCTAAACTGTTATTCTCTATCTTTACTATTGAAACTCATTTTAAAAATTAATTATTAATATTAGGGCATATCTCCTCAATTTAGCCTTCTTTAAGACTATTTTGGTTATTCATTACTTTTTACAATTATATTTTAAAATTTATCAAAAAAATGTATGGACATGATTGAAATTGCATTGCATCTATAGATGAATTTGAGAAAAATTGGTATATTAATGTTGAGTGTTCAAAACCATAAATGTGATTTTATACAAGGTACTTCACATTTTTCACACTATCATCTTTAAAATTTTATTTTCTTTTTATTGTTTTATACAGAAATATAATACATTTTATATTTTTACCCAGTTACATTTCTGAACTCTCTTATTACTTCTAAGATTTCTATAGATTTTTCCCCCTTTACTGCAGTGCCATGCTAAGGAGAATTTATTATATCAGGCTTCCTTATGTCTGATGTTAAACAAAATGCTTACAATATTTCATTATTAATTATAATGTTTGCTATATGCTTATGAAGACACTTTGTTAGGGGAAATTCTTTTTTTTCCCACACTGCATCTGATTTTAAATCATGAATAAATGTTGATTTATATCAAACTTTTTCTGCATCTACCCAGATGGACATAGGATTTTTCTATCCTAATCTACTAATTCATCCAGTATCCCTTGGATAAAATCTACCTTGATAATGATGGCTAATCTTTTTAAAAATTAATTACTAATGTTGGTGTGTTAATTTTTTTTTTTTTATTTTTAATAAAGACAAGGTCTCTGTTACTCAGGCTGTAGTACAGTGACATGATCACAGCTCACTGCAGCCTCGATCTTCTGGGCTCAAGTAATCCTCCTGTCTCAGCTTCCTGAGTAGCTGGGACCACAAGTGCACACCACCATGCCCAGCTGATTTTTAAATTTTTTTGTAGAGATGGAGGAGAGGGGTCTCACTATGTTGCCCAGGCCGGTCTCAAACTCCTGGTCTCAAGCCATCTTCTCACCTCAGGCTCCCAAAGTGCTGGGATTACAAACATCAGCCACTGCACCCAGCCTAGTGAGTTAATATTTTACTGCAGATTTTGCATCTATTTACATGAGACCTGTTTTAAATGTTAAAATTTTTTGTTTTTGAATGCTGAAGGTTAAAATGTTTTTTACCAAGATTGTGTTAGCCTCATAACATGAGAAGAACTGTGGTACCCCTAGCCAAAAGAAATTATGTATAGCAGTGTTAATAGTCTCATAAAATAAATGGCTAAATGTGACCCCTTTTTACATATTTTTCATTCATTCATTCATTCAACAGCTCTTTATTGAGAACCTGCTGTGTGTCAGGTATTCTCCCAGGTACTGGAGAGACAGTGGTGAACTTAGTGGCCACTAATCTTTGTCTTCTGGAAACATATTCTAGTAAGATAGGACAAAACAAACACATAAATAAAATATATAACTTAGCAGATGCTGATATGTATTATTCTATGCATTATATGTATGAATACATATACTGTAGACAAAGGAAGTAGGAAGTGGTGGGGATGGCAGGACTCACAATCTTCAAGCAGTGTTTACAGATACGATCTTTACAGAGGTAACCTTTGTGAAAAGACCTGCTAGAAGGAAGGGTAGACACTTAGTGATTTCCATACCTAATTTGATATATTGTACATGTGAAAATATGTGAGAATGACTCTGTCATCTCACTCCTTGGCAACATACCTAATTCCTATGTAGTTTAATACAGGCACCCTCCCCACTCTGCCTCAACTAGTATCTCCTTCTAAGTACTCCATACATTCTCTGAGTCTCTGTACTTTTTCTGAGGAGTTCAGCACAGTTCCCTCTACCGAACTTGGAAAGTAACCAAGAACATCTTAAACTATTTGATAACTTTTATAATAGTTCTTTCTAACAAAAATAAAGCTAAGTTTTCTTCTTCAGCTGAAATGAAATTCCATATAATATCAAATGGGCATACTAGAGTCTTCACAAGCTATAGATTATGGTGCATTATTCCTATGGCCTTAAAAAAAGTCAAATACATTTCATTTTTCTGGATTCAACCTTTATGAAGCACTGACATTTAATTCTTTCCCCAAGAGGTCTTGAAAAGTCAGACATAAGGATGGGCTGAAACCCATAATAGCCAAGGTTTTATGTATTACCAGACACTGAAAATATGTCTCTGGCCATAAAATTGACCTGAATACTTAAAATTGTTTTAACATTTCTTCTTTATTAATTTTTGAATGTTGTAGGTGGGAAAAGAAAATATTAGGAATGTACAACATATGCGCCTTTAAGATCTTGAAAACAACTGGTTAATTTTGTTCTTTAATGAGATCATGGCTTTTTTTTAGACTTTTCTCGGTTTTAGGTTGTATAGCCAAGCACATTTGTCATTTTTATTTTAATCCTGAGAAAGAAATGTTAATCTAAGTGTCTATCTCTAGCAATGAACTTCTAGGGCATCTGTCTGGGAAGAGATTATTATTAACACAACATTACAGGAATGTTGGCCGCTGTTGTTGGTTCTTTTTTTCTTCTCTTCATGTTAAATATGTTTGAAAATAGATCTTGAGTGGAAAATCTCTGTGCACACAAAAGCATTTATCAAAGTTAATAGACTCCGCTTAGGATGTGTGTAATAACACCAGAGGAAAGGCAAATAATAAAATAAATTTATCATGTTATATTAATTCTTCTATTTGGAAAGCACAGCTCTGGGATTCTTATTGTACATTATAGTCAAAGATAACAAATGGAATTTGGAGACAATACGCCTAAGCCTGTAGGTGACCTCTCCCCATTATTACCTGAGTGACCTTGAGCAACATGCATTTACTTCTCTGAGTCTTGATTTTCTTCTTCTATAAATAGGTTTAATAACATCAACCTTACAGTTCTGCAGTGAGGATGAGCATTAAGGTGCACATCTGATACAAGTGAGTAATCAACAAGTAGTGACAACCTTATTTTACAAAGAAAATGAAAGTAGGCGGCCGGGCGAGGTGGCTCACGTCTGTAATCCCAGCATTTTGGGAGGCCAAGGTGGGCGGATCACGAGTTCAGGAGATCAAGACCATCCTGGCTAACATGATGAAACCCTGTCTCTACTAAAAATACAAAAATTAGCTGGACGTGGTGGAGCACGCCTATAGTCCCAGCTACTCGGGAGGCTGAGGCAGGGAATTATGCTTGAACCTGGGAGGCAGAGGTCACACTACTGCACTCCAGCCTGGCGACAGAGCGAGACTCTATCTCAAAATAAATAAATAAATAAATAAATAAATAAATGTAGGCCTCTTGTAAAATATTTATAAAATAATTATTTTACCTTCCAAAAAATGCATTATTTGGGTAAACGTTTTTTTTGTTTCTTTTCTTTTCTTTCTTTCTTTTTTTTTTTGAGATGGAGTATTACTCTGTTGCCAAGACCAGAGTGCAATGGCATGATCATGGCTCACTGCAACCTCCACCTTCTAGGGTTAAGTAATTTTCCTGCCTCAGCCTCCCAAGTGGCTGGGATTACAGGTGCCTATCACTATATCTGGCTAATTTTTGTATTTTTACAGGAAACAGGGTTTCATCTTGTCAGCCAGGCTTGTCTTGAACCCCTGGCCTCAAGTTATTCACTTGCCTTAGCGTCCCAAGGTGCTGGGATTACAGGTATAAGCCACCATGCCCAGCCCTCAAGTTTTATATTTCAACAGTAAAACTGACATAATTCAATGACTCCAGAATTAGTAAGACTTTCATGAAATAATGGATGTAAAGTGTTTATAACAATGTCTAAAAAAGGCATATGTTCAACAAATGGTTACTGTTATTAATGTTATTATTAATAATATTATTGGCCAGGTGCACTCATGCATGTAATCCCAACACTTTGGAAGGCTGAGACAGGTAAATCACTTGAGCACAGGAGTTCGATATCAGCCTGGATAACATGGTGAAACTTCATCTCTATCAAAAAGACAAAAATTAGCTGGGTATGCACCTAGTCCCAGCTACTCAAGAGGCTGAGATGGACTTGGCCCAGCAGGCAGAAGTTGCAGTGAGCCATGATCATGCCACTGCACCACTGCACTCCAGCCTGGATGACAGAGCCAGACCCTGTCTCAAATGTATATATAAAATCACACATAGCCTTTCTTGCCAACAAGAAACTCATTCATGAAAAGCAGTTAAATTACTAGTTATATACCCAAAGAATTGTAAAATATTCAACTATAAAGACACATGCACACATATGTTTATTGTGGCACTGTTCACAATAGCAAAGACTTGGAACCAACTCAAATGCCCATCAAAGATAGACTGGCTAAAGAAAATGTGGCATTTATACACCATGGAATACTATGCAGCCATAAAAAGGATGACTTCATGTCCTTTGCAGGGATGTGGATGAAGCTGAAAACCATCATTCTCAGCAAACTGACACAAGAACAGAAAACCAATATTCTCACTCATAAGTGGGTGTTGAACAACGAGAACACATGGACACAGGGAGGGGAACAACACACACTGGGGCCTGTTGGGGCTTGCAGGCATTAGGGGAGGGAGAGCAGTGGGTGGGGGGATTGGGGAGGGATAACATTAGGAGAAATACCTAATGTAGATGACGGGATGATGGATGCAGCACATGTATACCTATGTAACAAACCTGCACGTTCTGGACATGTATCCTAGAACTTGAGGTATAATAGTAAATGAATAAATAATAAAAAATAACAATTTAAAAAATGGAGTTACTAATCACTGAGTAAGGAGTCTTGCAGCAGGATTGCTTAACGTTCTGAGGCTAAGATCAGCCCTTAGAAAGTGGTCGCTGTACATGATTAAAGATTAAGAATACAACTTGGCCGGGCGCGGTGGCTCAAGCCTGTAATCCCAGCACTTTGGGAGGCCGAGGCGGGTGGATCACAAGGTCGAGAGATCGAGACCATCCTGGTCAACATTGTGAAACCCCGTCTCTATTAATACAAAAAAATTAGCTGGGCACGGTGGCGTGTGCCTGTAATCCCAGCTACTCAGGAGGCTGAGGCAGGAGAATTGCCTGAACCCAGGAGGCGGAGGTTGCGGTGAGCCGAGATCGCGCCATTGCACTCCAGCCTGGGTAACAAGAGCGAAACTCCGTCTCAAAAAAAAAAAAAAAAAAAAAAAAAAAAAAAAAAAAAAGAATACAACTTAAAGAAGATCAATAAATGAGATTATAAGTGACTTAAAATCAATTTGCCTTGAATTTCCAGGAATGCAACATTAATAACATTTATAAAAACTGGAATTATAAGGCATTTACTGGAAGATTCTACCCAATATTAGGAAGAGGGCATGAGATCAGAGGTAGAAGTCAACAGAGACTTTTTAAAATCATTAATGATATATTTCTTAGATTAAAAAACAAGACTAGAGCAAACATGACAAAATTTTAACAATTATTAATTCAGTTTTGGGCATTGTTCCCTGTGTGTTAAATTTGTTAAGATATATTTTTCAAGGTCTTAACATTTTAAAAGAAGAAAAGTCAGGCACTCAGGAATGTTCAAGTCCCAGGAAAGCACAATAGTGTTCAGAGAATGCTCTTGAGACAGTGGCAAAGATCAGAGCATTTGGGTAGACAGGGTTCAGACAGAACGGCAGGCTGGTCCCACAGGGAAAAGGAGGATTGTGTGTTCTTAAAACTTGCTTGCCCCCAGCAGCTGGCTAAATCTGCTCAGAGGCCAGGCCCTTGGGTATCATTGGCAGAATCATTTTAAATACACCCATCATTAGAGAACCAGTTCACAGAGGTGACAACATAAGGGAAATCATCACTCCCTGCTCTCATGTTCTGCATCTCTTCAAATAGAAGAGGTCAGCTTCAGGTCCCTTGGATGACAGCCTCATCTCTTCACAGATGTAAATTGCATTCCTGAATGCTGAGGAAAAAAGAAAATATCCATCTGCTTCATGTAACCCTAGCCTTTTCTCTGATGCATTTTCTTTGGATGATATCTAGCCCCATGGATTGGCTTGAATTTGACATAAACAAAGTACAGAAATGTTGTCTAAGAAAAAACTAATATCAATAGCAGGTCAAGTATATTGTATGTATTTCCTTTTCCAAGGATTCCAATGTGCTTCTTAATTGGTATATTATTTCCCTTCATTTTAGCAAGTAAAATTCATATATTCAAATTTTTATTTTCTAGCAATGACTGTAGGCTCTGTGCTATGACAAAATCCAACCATGTTTTATTTATTTCTCATTTTGGAGTTGAATGAGTTGCTTTGTAGTAATTGCTTCAATAAAGTGGCACTAGGCCACCTGTCATTTTTTTCTGTTGCCTTCCTAGGAATTTGGAAATCTGAATGATAAGCCATCTTAGTTTTATCAGCAGTTTGCCGGGACTCACCACCAAAGGCCTCTACCTACTTCCCTTATACATGAGGGAGGACTTTTCAGCCCATGAACAAAGCCTTTTTGCTGTGCATTGCTTAAGGAAACTCAATGTATTAAACAGTCTACTCAAAATATAGACTTAACAGCAATCATTTATATTTTCTTCAGGAACTCATGGTAAGAATCTTAGATAGGTAAATAGGTCTTGATTGATAAATAGAGATAATAGTAACATAAATGATAGACATACAGATTCATATATACACAGATGATAGGTAACAGAAAGATGATAGAAGCAAGCATCTGTATTACTTTCACATACATGATTTATACAATCTGTTTGACAGATTTGTTCTGTAAAAACATCTATTTCATAAAACAAGATAGATGTGTACCAAATATGTCTTCTGCAGTAGCCACTTTTGTGTCCTCAGCAGGAAGCATTCCTACAGAAAGGCAACACTTTATCTCAGGGATAACCTTTTAGGAATATTAACAAGTTAGGACGCAATGTTTCAGTAAAGATAATTAACGCCTCCATTCAACCCTGAATTTATTCTTTAGAAGTTGAAAAAAGGATGATATTGTGTGAACTGACCAAATTTAATAACAAAATGATGCTCATTTGTTCAGGAAGACTTGACTTTATTAAAACTGGTTTTATTATTTTTTTTGCCACACTAATATAGTATACTAAATTGACTGATTGTAATACTAAGACAGATCCTAATCACCATAGAATACTTCCACTTTTCTAGTGCCAAATATAATATATGATCCCCAAACTCCTATACAATATTATTATTTTTAAGCTTCACTCATCTACACATTATAAAATAAGATCGCTGGCCAGATTCTTTTCTAGTTTATTAATTCCTTATCTTGTATTTTTGCTGGTTGCTTTTCAATGACAAGGAAAGTGCCGAATGCTTTCCAAACATACTTCTGTGATAATATTTTGACCATTTCCCATCAATTTATCAAATTCATCCTCAATTTTTCAATGAAGAGGTTGATACTGAAAGAAGGTTCCACTTATTAATATTTTCCACATTACAGTCTCATGAAGAGGTTGCATTGACAGTGATGTATAAAGGAAGGCCAGAAACTAAAGAAGTAAAGCATTGGAAGGAGATCAGAAAGTAGGCTTCGCTGGTCTCATAACTTTTCAAATGTGCAAATATGTAATGAGCACAGTAATATATGAGATATCATTTTAAATATTCAGAGGATAAAAATAACAAATCTTCTATAATCAGATAAAAAAGTAAGTAGGGTTAAAGCAGCACCAACACGGCAAAATATGTATTATCAAGCAAAGTCAATTCAGTTCTCAAACGTGCAAGATATCCAAAGTCAGTTTGCTCATCTTTTGTACATTTGTTTTTTGTTCATTCATCATTCATTCATTTGAACATCTGTTGAGAGTTTTCTCTGTACAAATCCATGTCCTAAGATATGTAAGCAATATTAATAGGGGAAGACATTTTTCTGCATCAGTCTGTTCATTGCAAAATTGAGAATGAATTTGGTGAGCTGGTGGGTACTGTTTACCTTAGCTATTCTGAAAGTCTATCTATGAAGTAAAGAAGACTTTTATCAAGTAAAGAAGACTTTGATCCATGCTGACACCGAAGATAGTTAATCACTAGCATGATCTGGTGAAATGTCAGATAATATAAAATGGCCTCAAAGGAAAAAGTTGAAGGATATGTTGCCTGTCAAATTGTATCACTGTGTAATGCCCTGCTCTGTTTGTCAGCAGGGTATGTGCTCTTGTGTTTGGCTAAAACATTTATTTTAAAGTTTCTATCTTTCCAAAGAACATTGATAGGAAACCCCAGGGAGGAAATACTGGTCTTCTTATGGAATGGAGGAACAAAGACTTTCTATGAGATTTCAAGTCAATTGTGAATAAGGGAGACTTTTAAATGCTGTCATATCTTGAGTCTTTCTAGTGGAAAGAGGAAGGAAAGGTGAGGTTGTTCCTTCCTATTGATTTTTGGGAAACAGGATCCAGCTATTTACCAGGATGTCCTGGGCACAGTTTTCCCAGAGGCAAGGTCTGGACTTAATGACCTCTGGAGGTCTTTCCTGATTCTATGAACAGATGCCATGAACTGAAACTCGTATCCTATTCCAAGCCAACAAATTAAATATTTATAGTATCGTTTTTCATCTAATGATCTTGTTTCCTTTTATATTTAATTCCAGCAGTTAGCTTGAGAAAGCCTAAAGGTTCTATTAAAAGTTTTATGAATCCCTAGGCCCACCAGATTGTTAATTGGATGGTGTATTACTATAAAGGAAGTGAGAAATGCCTAGCATAATTGTATAACGTTTGTTTTCTCTTCGCTGTGGGAATTCTCAGGGGTTTCATTAACAGATGGTTACTGAAAGCCAGAATCCTGGAATCTGGACTGGTGAATAGCATTCTTCTTAATTATTCAGTAACTAGCCTGCACAGGTCAGGTCTAAAGCACAGATATTAAATTCAGACCACCCTGGACAATAAATTTGCTTATCTAGAATTAGATTTTGTTCTCTTCAATTAAATAGTGCTGGGATACATAACACTAATTTATCAAAGACATTGGGTGTTATTTACACGTGAGTCACCATTATATGAGATTTATAGACTAGATATCTTTAAAAAGCCATCTAGTTTCCATTTATATACTTAACTTGGTAAACAAGCTAAGTAGCTAAATTAAGGCACTTCTCCAAAACTGACTTGTAGAGAAAGATTCTTCCTCTAAGGCTATGACAATTAAGTAATATGAAAAAACAACAAGTAAATGGTTTCATGATAAACTTGTTGGTAATATACCAAACTTTCTAGGATTCATCTAAATTGATGAGTTTGCTTGATCTACCCCTATCAGATCAAGGTTGTTATGTCCCTGGTCACATTCTAATTCTGACTCATGACAAATAATCAAAGGATACACTAATTATGTAAACAATATTGCCACGTGTTGGGCAGGAAACATTGGTGATAGCTATATAAGAGTGCATTATTCTTTTTATTTTAAACCTTTCAATTTCCTGTAATTAAAAGCATTTAAAATTTATAAGCGTTGTGTCCTGATTACATCAAATAAAGTTAGTAAATACTTGTAGATATTGAAGATCTAATCCAGGATGGGGCTGTCATGCCACCTTAGGCAACTTGATGATTCTCTGTTCCGTTTTTGTTGTTATTGTTGTTGTTTTGAGATGAAGTCTTGCTCTGTCACCTAGGCTGGAATGCAGTGGCATGATGTCAGCTCACTGTAACCTCCCCCTCCCAATTTCAAGAGTTTCTCCTGCCTCAGCCTCCCAAGTAGCTGGGACCACAAGGGTGCATCACAAGGCCCAGCTCAACCATGTTGCCCAGGCTGGTCTTGAGCTCCTGGCCTCCAGTGATCCACCCACCTCGGCCTCCCAAATAGCCAAAATTACAGGAGTGAGCCATCACTCCTGACCGGATTCTCTGTTCCTTGAGCTTCATCACATTAATGCCAAAGTCCATTTGGAATTAGCATAGCATACTAGAGCCCCCAAACTCCTGAGGTCAAAGGATCCTGCTCTCTCAGCCTCCATGTAGCAAACATCTGTACTACAACCAATTTTATCCAGGGTAATCTGATTGCATCAACTCTCCTGCTTAATTCAGAGGAGCAGCCAGCTTCATGATACAACCTCACATTGGTTCTCCTTTCTCCCTATCCTCAATCCTTTTGTCCCCATGCATTGTCTTTGAGATTAAATCTCTAACAAAGAACAGCACGAAAGCTTTGCCTCAAGCACTTCAGAGTTTGTTCACAGCACCGACAGAAATTCAATACAGATGTAGGTAGTAAAGATAATATTATGTTTATATAATTCTTTTTCTTCAGTTTTATTGAGAAATAATTGACACAATATGTGTGTACTTAAAGTGTACAGCTGGATGTTTTGAAACGTTACACATTGGGAAGTTATCCCCAAAACCAAGCTAATGAACATACTTGTTAGTTCACATAGCTCACTTTTCTTTAAGTTTTTTTCTTTTTATGGTAAGAACACTTAAAATCTACCCTCTTAACAAAAATAGCTGTTTATTGGTTTTTTTAGTGGTTATCTTGACAGTTGGTATACTTCATCACCATATAGAAAGAGACATAGTAAATGTGGGAAAAAAATGATTGAGCCTTGTTGGGGAATAATGATGTTTCCAAGTTACCCTATATGGTATTGCTATAGCTTGAATATTTATCATCTCCAAAACTGTTGAAATTTGATACCTGATGTGGCAGTATTGAGAGGTGGGACCTTTAAGAAGTGATTGGTCATTAGGGCTCTGTTTTCATGAATGAGTTAATAGCTTAATGGGACTGGGACTGGAGCTTTATAGGAAGAGGAAGACAGACCTGAAGTGAGTACAGCCAGCCCTGTTGCCAGATGATGTCCTGCACTACCTCAGGACTTGGCAAAGTCCCCACCAGCAAGAAAGCTCTAACCAAATGTGGCCTCTTGACCTTAGACTTCTCAGCCTTCATAACTGTAAGAAATAAATTTATTTTTAAAAATAAATCACCCCATTTCAGGTATGTTGTTGTAAGTAACAGAAAATAGACTAAGAGAAGTAGGTAAATCATTATGAAGAGAACTGTCTAGTAGTGCTATTCAAAATGTAGTCCTAAACTATACCTAAGCTATCACGTTCTGGGCCATAAAACATGTCTTAATAAATTTAAAAGCATAGAAATCATACAGTGCATGCCCTTAGGCCACAGTGGAATTAAACTAGAAATCAGTAACAGAAGGAGAGCTGAAAAATCCCAAAATACTTAGATATTCAACAACACATTTCTAAATAATACAAAGGTCAAAGAACAAATATCAAGAGAAAGTAGAAAGAATGTTTTAAGCTAAATAAAACTGAAAATACAACTTATCAAAATCTGTGAGATGCAGCAAAAGTGGTGCTAATAGAAAAAATTATAGCGTTAAATACATATATTAGAAAAGAAGAAATATCTAAAATCAGTTATCTAAGCTACCAGATTAAGAAGCTAGAAAAAAAGCAAATTATATTCAAAGTTAGCAGAAAAAGAAATAATAAATATTAGAGCAGAAATCCATGAAATTGAAAACAAGAAATCAATACTGAACTCAATAGAACCACAATCTGGTTCTTTAAACAGATCAATAAAAAATATAAGTCTTTAAGTAGGCAAACTATGAAAAAAAGAGAGATGACACAAATTACTAATATCAGAAAAGAAAAAGCAGGCATCACTGCACTGCAGATCCCATGGACATTAAAAGAACAATAAAATAATACTATAAAGAACTTCATGCCCTTAGATCTGATAACCTAGATGAAATAAATCAATTCCTTGACATACACAGTCTGCTAAAACTCACAAAAGAAGAAACAGATTTGAAGAGCCCAATATCTATTAGAAATTGAATCAACAATTAATAACCTTCCAAAACAGAAAGCATCAAACCTAGATGAGTTCATTGGTGATTCTATCAAACATTTAAGGAAGAAATTATGTCAATTTTCTTCCATGTGCTTCAGAAGACACAATTAGAGGGAATACTTACTAACTAACTCATTTAGTGATTCCAACTTTACCATAATACCATAACCAGACAAAGACTTTACATGAAAACTAGACCAATATATTTGTCATGAACATAAATGCAAAAACTCTCAGAAAAAATACTTAGAAATCATATCCAGCAGTGTATAAAAATAATTATATGTTCATTGGCTGCATATATGTCTTCTTTGAGAAGTGTCTGTTCATGTTCTTTGCCCACCTTTTAATGGATTTTTTTTTCTAAATATGTTAAGTTACTTATAGATGCTGGATTTTAGATCTTTCTCAGATGCACAGATGCAAAAACCTCCCATTCTGTAGGTTGTCTGTTTGCTCTGTTAGTCTCTTTGACTGTGCAAAGCTCTTTACTATAATTAGATACCATTTGTCAATGTTTGCTTTTGTTGTCTTCATCATGAAATCTTTGCCCATGCCTATGTCCTGCATAGTACTGCCTGGGTTTTCTTCTAGGGTTTTTATAGTTTTGGGTTTTACAGTTAACTCTTTAATCCATCTCGAGTTTATTTCATCACTGATCATTAGAGAAATGCAAATCAAAACCACAGTGAGATATCATCTAACACCAGTCAGGGTGGCTATTACTATAAAGTCCAAAAATAACAGATGCTGGTGAGATTGTGGAGAAAAAGGAATACTTCTACACTATTGACAAGAGTGTAAATTAGTTCAATCATTATGGAAGACAGTGTGGCGATTCCTCAAAGACCTAGAGGAAGAAATACAATTAGACCCAGCAATCCCATTACTGGGTATATACCCAAAGGAATATACATCTTTCTATTATAAAGACGCATGCATTTGTTTGTTAATTGTAGCACTATTCACAATAGGAAAAACATGGAATCAACCTAAATGTCCATCAATGATAGACTGGATAAAGTATATGTGGTACATATACACGAAGGAATGCTATGCAGCCATAAAAAGAAATGAGATCATGTCCAGAGGACATGGATGGAGCTGTAGGACATTATCCTTAGCAAACTAATGTAAGAACAGAAACCAAATACCATATGTTCTCACAAGTGGGAGCTAAATGATGAGAACACAAGGACATGGGGGTGGAGGGAACAACATACACACACTGGGGCCTGTTGGAAGGGAGGGAGTGGTAGGAGGAAGTCAATCAGGAAGAATAGCTAGTGGATGCCAGGCTTAATACCTGGGTGATGGGATAATCTGTGCAGCAAACCATCATGACACATGTTTAGCTGTGTAACAAAAGTACACAGCCTGCACATGTAACATTGAACTTAATATAGAAGTTGGAGTTTTTTTAAAGCCAATTTACATAAAAAACTGTAACTACTAAAAAAAAAAAATTGCATACCATAAACCAATGGGATTTAAACCAGGTATACAAGGCCAATTTGACTTTTAAAAATCACATGTTACATCACATCAGTAGGCTAAAGAAGAAAATACACATAATTGTATCAATAGATGTAGAAAAAGCCTTTGACAAAACCCCAAAAACCATTCATGATAAAAATTCTCAGTAAACTAGGAATACACCAGGACTTACTCATCTGTGTAAAGAACATCTAAAATAAATTTTAGCTAGCATGATACTTCATGGTGGGATGGGTCCCCGGTAAGGCCTCACCTTCAAGCCAGGGAGGGCCTGAAGGCCGGAGACTGGGCTGCCAGTCCCACAGACCTGAGTGGGGATTCATAGTTTCTCTTCCAGCCCACCAATGGCCACCAATGGACAAATCCATATGCACTTCTTCCCCTCAGAAGTCCATGAAAGCCCAGGGTACAACCAGAGCACAGGAGGATGGCCAGAGCAGGGCAGAAGACAGAGAGAATAGAGAGATGACTGACAGGATGGGAGGACCAGCTGCAGAGAGGAGCTACCCTCTCATCTCTGCTGATAGCAGCAGATGACAGAACAACCAGCAGCATAGAGGAGCCACACTCTCTGCTGAGTGCTTCGGAGACCTGCAGAGATGTCTGAACAACCTGCCTACAGAGAGAAGCCACCCTCTCCAGGGCCTCCTCTCTGCTGTGAGCTGAACACTCAACTGGACGACCTGTCTAAAGAGAGAAGCTACCCACTGTGGGTCTCCTCTGAGCTGTTTTAACACTAAATAGAGCTCCTCTTCATCTTCTTCACCCTTCAATTGTCTGCATACCTCATTCTTCCTGGACACAGGACAAGAACTTAGGTAAAGGTGCCACCAGCCACAGAGGTTTCCAGGAAGCAAACTGACACCCCAAAGATCTTGGAACACATTGAATCTAAAGAGTCAAACTCATGAAAACAGTTTAGAATAGTGGTTGTCAGAGACTGGGTATGGGAAAAATAGGGGTATTTTGATCAAAGAGTACACACTTTCAGTTATAAGATAAATAAGTTCTGGAGATCAAATGTATAGTATGGCAACGATAGTTGATAATAATGTATTATATATTTAAAATCTGCCAATAGAGTAGATCTTAGTGTGCTTACCACACACAAGAAATACTAACTAGGTGAGGAGATCAATCTGTTAATTAGCTTTATTGTGTTAATCACACAATATGTACATATATCAGAATGCCTTAAATAGGCCTTATGCCTTAAATATGTACAATTTTTATTTGTCAATTTTATCACAATAAAACTAGGGAAAATTGTTCAAAAACAATTTTGTTTAAACAGGCAGAATATCTGAATAGACATGTCAGCAAAGAAGATGTACATATGGCCAGTGAGCATATAAAAAGATGCTTCACAGAACATCAGAGCTTAAAAACTAGTCTTTTAAGCTACCCCAGTCAGACAAAAATAAAGAAAAACAAACTTTTAAAATGAACGAAGTCACTGAAAAATATGGAGTTAGATAATATAGCTAAATTTACAAATTATTGGCATTCCTGAGTGAGATGGAGGGAAACTAAACAACCTGGAAAATATACCTGAGGGAATAATTCAAGAAAATTTCCCCAATCTTGCTAGAGAGATAAATATTCATATACAAGAAATCAAGAAAACACCTGTGAGATATTGTATAAAATTAACAGCACCAAGGCATATAGTCATCAGACTGTTCAAGGTCAAAGCTAAAGAAAAAAATCTTAAAGGCAGCTAAAGAAAAATGTCAGATCACATACAAAGGGAACGAAGGTAACCCCATCGGGCTACCAGCTGACTTCTCAACAGAAACCTTCTATCTAGCAGAGATCAGGGACCTATTTTCAGCATTTGTTTAAAAAAAAGAAATTCCAACCATGACTTAATTTTAAATTAACAAATTCTGCCTAAGCCAAGGGAAACTTAATGAGGGTGTGCTCCTGACGAATATACAAAAAGGGGTTAGGGAAAATAATATGACATTAAACTGAGCTGTATTTAGGGAGCTCCTGAACTTATCTGTCATCCTGAGGGAATGCTCACATAAAAAAGATGTAGTCTCAAGGTGAATATGTCATAAAGAAGGCTTAGGACACTTGTTCTAATAGAAAATCAGCCATGGAAACTATTCATTTGACAGCTCACTCCCTGAGACTAATTCACCAGACCCATCATGAATGATACATGAAAACTAACTTGCCTATCTAAACTAAGCCATGGCAAAAGAGCAAAGAGGAAGAAACAGTCTGTGGCTATAAGAAGTAAAGCCAAGAGCAAAGTTAAAAGAGTCATACTGCAAGAGTTGGAGTGTTTATGTATACATGTATATACACGTGTATGTTATACTTGTGTGTTTATATATACATATGCATGAATATGTATATATACATATGCACACCAATATGCATGTATATACACAGGTATATATATATGTATTTGTATATATATATACACATACATGTTTATACATATGCATACATATTTATTACTTAAGCATACATATGTATAGACACATCAATATACTTGGTGTGTATATCATACTTCTTATATTATTAAATATGTATAATCTTATTATTTATATATCAAATTGCTTTGCTAAAAATCTATATATCTAGAGATCTTTGATGTATATTAAAAATATACATCTAGAGATCTTTGATGTTTGGTTTTAAACTTCACAAAAGCAATATTTCAATAAAATATAGCCAAAGGAATAGATAATTCAGAAAAGTAAAAATAAAGAAATGGCTAATAAATATTTGAGAAGATGCCCAACTTCATTAATATTCGAATATGCTATAAAAATGAGAACTATTTTACTGATAAAATTAGTTTAAAAAATGATATCAAGTATTGATGAAAATCCAAGGAAATTGGAATTCCCATCACTGCTGCTGGAATATAAATTGGCTTAACCACTGTGGGAACGGTTTAGAAGAAACTGTGAACTAGCAAAATTTAGAGTTATGTATATTCTCAATCTAGAAATTATACCTATAAACTTCCTGGAAAAACCTTACCTTGAGTTGTACAGGAAGTGTTTCATTGCTGAATTATTTTTAGTAATGAGAGTTGTAAATGATCTAATTCCATCAACAGAGAACAATCTAAATATTTTCATGTGCTAGACTTTTGGTCCAGATCTCTTTAAATGTCTGTTAGTAGATATTAAAAACATAATATGGAATGAACAAAGAAAGTTATAGGCTATGTATGCTACAGTACAATTACATATATATTTTTTAAATCCAAATAACACTATGTCATATGTATACATATTTTTATATAAAAATAGGATGGAGAGGTACAAACTAAATTCACGGTAGCTGGTGACTCTGGGTAGATGGAGGAAGGCAATAGGAATGTTGACTGGGCTGAGAAATAGAAGGATTTTCTATTTCCAATGCTTTGGTTCTTTTAAGACAGACAAATCAAATGTAACAATACTAACAATAGTTAATTCTGGAGAGTGGTTTCATGGACTTTGATACTTTAATATATTGTCCTTTCTGTATGTTTTGATGTCTTTCTAAAAAGCAGAAGCAAGTTATCTTTGAGAAGATGCAAGCACTAATGATGGTTAATAAATGAAGATGTAGCTGCATCTTTGGATCTGTCTCATAATTATTTCAATTATGGAACAGTGCCTTAAAAACGTACTATGAATTTCTGTATCAGTGCAATATATAATTCTCTTTCATTTTCTTAAAAGACATGCATCTTGTAAGTTAGTAAATTTAAAATACTGAAGATGTGAAACCATGCTAATAACAGACTGTGAGCATAATTAATCTTTGTGTGCTGGGTAAAATTGTGTCCGGCCTTGTGTGACATTTAATTACCAAAAAAAAAAAAAAAAAAAAAAATAGAAGCCTAATCAAGTAAAGCATATAATCTCAGAATTACTACCTAGGTTCAATTTATGAAATTACAGAAAAAAGATTTCAGCCCTATCCCCACTCTATGCTATTAATAGAGGCAATAGTTTTCAATGTTTAAAATTGTACACTTTATAAAAAATTAGAGAGTATGTACCATCGGTATGTTTATTTATTTATTCATTCTTTTATCATTTACACATATGTGCTATTATCAATTAGTATCAAATATTGGAAAATGTTTAATGTTTTTCTTATTTTTATATATAAAGAGATGTTCTAGTAATCTCATCCTAAACATGCCAATGAATTATCTCACACTCGATTTTGGAGACCACAGAACTACAGAATCATATACAAATTTATTTTCATCCATTTTGTTCTCTGCTACGGCTCTATGGATATTGTTCAACATCTCTTTTCTCCTCCTATTTCTATTGCTACTAATATTAGGCTGGTGCAACAGTCATTGTGGTTTCTACCATTCCTTTTAATGGTGAAAATCACAAGTACTTTTGTGCCAACCTAATACTTAACACTTACTGACCCGTATCAAAGTTGGTGCTTTAGGCCACTAGCCTACTTAGCATTGCACTGATTCCTGACATAAAACCTATGCTATAACCAAAACTTTTTTTTTCTATCAAATGGTTCACCCTACCTAACATATTTTCGTAAACCGTCTTCATCCATCCATAGGCTAATTTCCTTGAACCTCCTTCCTATAAGAATTCAGGTCATGATGTTATTAAATTGTGAATCTAATTCATATTACATTGCATTGATTTACCCCTCCTTTTTTTCATATATTGAAGCCATAGCTTGCACATTCCTGAAAAGCTGTCTTCAATAGTCCCACTTCAATGTAGTCTGCAAGGTATATGGGCTATGTCAGTTCTGCTCAGCATTGAAAGTGTAGCACACAGTATAAGGACTAGCTGCTCCAAAAATACTTCTTAAAAGAATAAATAAACCTAAAATTGTATGTTTATAAAGAATATTTAATAAAACATGGATAAATGAATTTTTTAAATGCAGATTCAGATTTACTATACTGTGAATTTTATGCTTTGGGCGTTTCATATTCTTCTAGATTTCTCTGGACATCTTTTAGCTGAAGGTAGGAATAAGTAGTAGAATAATCTAGAAAAAAGTGCTTCGCTCCTTGAGAAACACAAGCTTGAATTCAATCATTCCTGAGAAAAAAGAGTGAATGGAACTAAAAGACAACTATAGGGATTGCTAAAGCCAAATCTTTGGTTCAAGTTCAAGAAAAAGAAAAACAGAGCTAAATTTGCATTTTTAAAAATGGGCTATAATGGAGTCTGGAAAAAAATGTGTATATTTAAAATCCTCTATCATTGATCAGTTTCTTTTGGTTTTACTCAATACTTTCTTTAAAATATCACAAATGATAAAACTTGTCTGCAGGTGACCCTTTGTTCACAAGTACTTCTGAGTAAACTAATTGTGATAATATGTAATCTGTTGAAACTGGAGAAAATTTATCATCTTGACAATGTAATATATAGAAAACAAAATGAGTTTTCCAATTAGGATTAATAAAACTTGGTTCTTTTGTGAATTCTATGGATAAAATGTAGCACACACTTTTCTATTTTTTCTTTCCTTTTTTGGCACCATTTAGTTAGTATTTTCTATAAGGATGACTAATTTCTGCTTAACCTCTGAAGTAACTGAAGAGTTAAGACTTTCATATGACAGCTCTGTGCTTACTGCCTCAGAAAATACTTCCCCTCCCATTAGGCAGGATGGACGGATTCAATAACATTGTTTATACTGGAATCTATCTTGCCCCCTCCTATCTCAGGATTATCTGCAGTGACACATATTTTATTTTCTCAAGCAGCCTTCCCCTGAGGGAGTCCCAATCTTCTAACACATGGGATATTTACTAGATCTGTGGTCTCTTGCCTAAACTTCATCAAGGTGAGAATTTTTTTTCTCTTTGCACTTTGTCCAACAGAACCCAGGCTTAAGAAATGTTAAAAATTCTTGTGTACAAAGCATCATTTCATACAGTCACAATGTCTTTATATTTTATAGTCAGTTTCAATGCTCTAGGCAATACACTTTTGATTCTACTGTTCATGCTTTTAGATAATGTTTCTAGCTTCAGATTTCTAAATGAGCACCAAAATGCATGAGGGGGTGCAGTAAATATGATCGTCACTTTCTATACAGTTGGCTCTTTATGTTATTAATCCATAGATTGAGGTTTATTACACCATATTGGGCTTATCAGCTATCAGCTGGCTGGTAATGACTTCAAGATCTTACTTGGTAGAGCTTCTGGCACACCTTATTCCTGGGGCTTCTCTTAGGAGGAAGTTTTTATGGGTGGGCATTTTCGTAGATAAGAGGCATCTTGAAGAAGGAAAGGAGGGCATCATTGGTATTCTCCTCATCTTTTGTGTTGTCCCCAACACAGGCTGGCCAATCAAAACATTCTGCCTTTCTGGTCACAGCAAATAGTTCAGGCCTAGGAAGCTGACTAAAACCAAGAAAATGAGACACAATGGTAACCTGGCACTTTTGGCAGATCCTATGAAAAATGGACCTTCTTCCCTAAGATATAAGCCTAGCACTCCTGGTAACCATCTCATCACTACTGGAAAAAAAAAAAAAATCTAGCTTAGATCAAAGGAAACAGGAAGGAAAACAGAGCCAAAAATTAAAAGGAGATATTTCTGACGTCATTTGAGCATCTGGATCAGTCATGCCGTAAGTGAATAGACCACTGGAGTTTTCAGTCATATTATCTAATTGTCCCCTTTTTTCCTATGCTATTTTGAGTTGAGTTTCTGTCACTTGCAACCAAGACTTTTGAAATCTACACCACCTACTTTCTCCAGAGATCAAAGTGGGCCACTCCAAGATTTCTAATTGCCAGGGAGCCTAGAATGTGGTCACTAAGCCAAGACCATTGTGAGTGACTTCCCCTGGGAATAGTGTCCTTATATCCACTCTATCATAGTTTTCCCAAGGGAGAGGGAGGTGGGAAAGCATCCAGAAATGATAGCATGTGTAAAGTTAGTGAAATATTTGAGCCTTTCACAAACTGTCATATGTAGAAAAAGTAGAAAAGAAAAATGTATATATTAATGGTAAAAAAAAAAAGTGACTTGAGGACATTCAACTCCAATTGAATATTGTCTTCCTCTCAGTGGTTTAGGAAAATACTAATGTATTTCCTATTTATAATGATAAATAACACTTACTGAGAGCTTATTACTTGCCAGGTATTTTTTGAGTTCAGTTAATCCTCACATAGACTCTTTGAAGTAGTTACAATTATTATTCTCAATTTGTAGAGGAGGGAGTTATGGGCTTAAGTAACTTGCGGAATGTCATACAACTAGTAAATTGGCAGAGCCATGAGTTGAAACACGATGGCTCCTGAGTATGCATCTATTCTTGACCTCTATACATTTATCATCAGTTGAGGAAAGGAACAGACATCAGTAACACCTCCTAGACAAAAACGAATTCTAAAATAATCACAACAATTCTATGTCAATGAACAAATATATGTAGAAAGAGGACCTATTGAATAAGATTATCTTTGCATTGTAGTACAAGTATTTCTCTATTCCCAAAGATTCAACTGAAGGCGGCTTTAAAAAGATATTAGCAAATTCACTAGCTTCTACAAGTTTAAATTGGATGTATTTATTGGCTTTACCCAGGTAGAAAGGAAAATCCTAGATAGATGCCATTCATTGATACTCTGCCCAATGAGATAAGCTTTGGCCATTGGATGGAGACTCTTAATGGAAGAAAAAAAAAAGTTTAAAAAGTGCAGCTATACTATAAAAGAAAAAAATTGGCTCTAATTTTGCATATTTGGTTCTATTCATTATTTATGTGTAGAAATTAATTGCTATCATGAAACATTTTTACGCTGCTGTTAGCATAAAAAGCTCTTTCTTTTAAAATTTCTCTTCCCTTTTTTTCTATTCCTTTTCCCTTTTTCTTGTTCCTTAAATGCATTCAGTTGTATAGACTGAATGTACAGTCTAATCTTCAGATAAAACTAAGCTTGTCTCACAGCATCTACGTTCTGTGGGATTCAGTTTCATCCTACTGAATCTCTGTGCATTTATTTCACATAGAAAATCAGTTGGAAGTCAAACCCTAGACTTTCATATTACAACTCTGTGCCTCAGAAAAATACTTCACATCCCATTAGACAGGATGGCTATATTCAATAACATTATACACTAAAATTTGTTTGGTTACTGAAAATAACCTACAGGGCATTCCCAGAAAGAAGATATAATAAGATATAATACTTTGTCCATATTTTCATTTACAGCCTAAGCACTGTTGTTTAGCCTTCTTACATAATGCGTCATTCAGTCTTTCCTTTGACCCTATTAAGAAATCATTCTCGGCCGGGCGCAGTGGCTCACGCCTATAATCCCAGCACTTTGGGAGGCCGAGGCGGGTGGATCACGAGGTCAAGAGATCGAGACCATCCTTGTCAACATGGTGAAACCCCGTCTCTACTAAAAATACAAAAGTTAGCTGGGCATGGTGGCGCGTGCCTGTAGTCCCAGCTACTCGGGAGGTTGAGGCAGGAGAATTGCCTGAACCCAGGAGGCAGAGGTTGCGGTGAGCCGAGATCGCGCCATTGCACTCCAACCTGGGTAACAAGAGCGAAACTCCGTCTCCAAAAAAAAAAAAAAGAAAAAAAAAATAAGAAATCATTCTTAGTAAAGCAAAAATGCTAATTGGCATATACTAATTATGCATATTTAAGGGGTACATAGTGATGTTTTCTATACATATAAAGTATGTAATCAAAGTCAATTAGCATATTCATTATCTCCAGCATTTATCATTTCTTTGTGCTGAGAACATTCAATATCTTTCTTCTAGCTATTTGACACTAATATATCATTAACTATAGTCATCCTACAGAAGTCTAGGACACTAGAGTTTGTTCCTCCTATCTAGCAATCATTTTGCATTCTTGATGAAAAAATGAATTTTTTAGATGAAGAAATTATAGCTTATGTAGGCAAAGTATCTAAAAGTAACCTAGCATTTTGACCAAAAACATATGCTGTAATGTTTAAGTGGGAAACACCTATATAGAGTGTGTCGTTAGCACAGGGCACAGCACACAGTCCTAAGTCCTTACTGTCAGCCTCCATGCAGACATTTACTGTTCAACAGCTTCCAATTTGTCTACTCTCATCCCAGTGTAGACGTTATTTCATGAGCCAGTTACATGGCATGCCTCTGCTTAAATCCTTTAATGTCTTTCTATTCTACTCAGACTTAAACCCAGTGTCTTCACGATGGCCTGCTGGGTTTTAAGAAATCTGATCCCAACCACCCCTCCAAGTCTATTTCCTACTACTCCTACCCGCCTTTCTCTCCAGACACACCATATTTCCTCCTCCTTTTTTAATGTGCCAAGGTCACCCCCACCTCAAGTCCTCTGCACTCAGGCTCCTTCTGCCTTGGATGCTTTTAGCCCCAGACATCCAAATGACACATTTTCTCAATTCTTCGGCCTATCATCAAATACCTCATCAGAAAGATCTTTTCTAATCACATAATCTAAGTGTTACCAGAAACGGGTCCCAATTCAGGCCCCGAGAGAAGGTTCTTGGATCTTGCGCAAGAATTCAGGGTGAGTCCATAAAGTGAAAGTAAGTGTATTAAGAAAATAAAAGAATAAAGAATGGCTACTCCATAGTCAGAGCAGCAGCTTGGGCCGCTCAGCCGCTTATACTTATTGCTACTTTTTGATTATATGCTAAAGAATGAACGGATTACTCATGAGTTTTCCGGGAATGGGGTGGGCAATTCCCAGAACTGAGGGTTCCTACTCTGTTCAGACCATATAAGGTAACTTCCTGACGTTGCCAAGGCACTTGTAAATTTTCACATTGCTGGAGAAATTGTCTTTTAGCATGCTAATGTATTATAATTAGCGTATAGTAATCAGTGAGGACAACTAGAGGTCACTCTCTCGTCACCACCTTGGATTTTGGTGGGTTTTGATCGGCTTCTTTACTGCAATCTGTTTTATCAGCAAGGTCTTTAAGAGATATATCTTGTGTCTACCTCCTTTCTCATCCTGTGACTTAACCTGCTCGGAATGCAGCCTAGTAGGTGTCAGCCTTACTTTACCCAGCCCCTATCAAAATGGAGTTGCTGTGGTTCAAACACCTCTGACATAACAAAGCACCTCATTATTTTCTATACCCTTGCTTAACTTCATGTTTCCTTATAGCATTAATAATACTCAACATAGTAAGTACATTTATTTGCTATATTGGGTACAACCATTGCAGCTTTATCCACTTATTGTTGCTCCTCTGTTCACATATATTAGAAGCAATACAATAAGCAATTCTACATGCTTGCATAATAGATGTGAAAGAAAATAGGACCTCAGGACCCCAAACTCACTATGCCAAAGGGAAAGTTGAGTGTGGAAACTGAGTCATGTAATACTTTCTCCCTTTTGTTCCCAGATAGCTGTAACTTCACAACCCTGTGTCACAACCTCATCCATTAACCAGGCTCCCACAATGATGGAAGGCCACATATCTGCCAGACAGCCTCATTAACAAATTGCTCATAAGGAAATTTCTTGTGAGCTCCTAAATCTTTCAGGATATACATATTCCCACTATAAACGTGCCCTAAAATTGAGTTCTGTTAAATCTCACCATGACAATGTCAATTGCCCACTTATTTTCACAAGTAAGGGACAAGGACAACACTAGAAATCATCCTTCCACCTACCTCAGGACAAATGCAGAGTTGACTTTTTCCTCTACTCCCTCTTTTCACAAGTTTACTTTATCTTATTAAAATGTAGATTTAATGGGTGCCAGAGGAATACATAATTGACTTTTTTCCCTACTCCTGCTTTTCACATGTAAAATGCATATTCACTAAAGGCTAATTAAAGCCTCACAAAAATGTAACCATTTAACTCACTGCCTACCCTCTTTCCACGCCCCTATCCCACTCCCCTGCTTACTCTTTCTCCTTTAAATGCGGAAGTTCTCAAAACCCTCTTTGGAAAAAGCACAGATCATAGTTACTCCAGCGACTTGTGTTTATTTTTTCCCTCCAGGAATGTCCTCAACTTTATCTAAACAACCTCTGTCAGTTGAGACCTGCTTCAGTCCCTTTTTAGTTAACACAGAATATCACTCTTTATTTCTTATTTTTTAAAAAAGATGACTTGTTTCAAATGATTGTTTCCACACGTATTTGCTATATTTGTATATTGTCAGACCTTCTCTCATTGAAATGTGGTGATGCAGCATCAGTGTCTGGGGTAAACACCTGGGGTTCATCATCTCACTCCAAGAAGATTAATGACAGAGTTACATATGAGTGGATTAAGGAGTGGAAAGAGGCAGAAGAAAGGAGAGAGGAGAGCCTCTCTCTGTCTTGCAAGAGAGAGGCTTCTGAAAGGGAAAAGGCCAGCCTGCTGCAGACCGCAGGTTTTATAGGCAGGCTTGAGGAGACAGTATCTGATGTACACAGGCCCACAGTACTCTATTTTGTTCTCTATTGGATCTTCAACATGTACAACAGGCTTGACACAAAGCTCAGTACAGCTATCTAGATGGAATAAATGCCGGTGGCACATACCTCCCATCTAGAGGTTACACAGACCATCATAGTTTGCATTTAGTTGGAGGCATAAGACAAAGTTCTGGCAAAATATGTAAACAGAAGAGATCTATAAAACCAAATTCTCTCCATCTCTTGTTTTCTTTCCCCTACAGGATGGAACTTGGACATTACGGATGAGCCAGCTCTGATCAGATGAATGGTGAAAATGCAGCAATACCGACAAGGAAACTTTTCCTTGAATAATTTCATGAAGCAGATTCACTTACCCTCTGGACCACAAGTTCTCCTTGAATTTGGGATCTCTTATACAGATGATTATCCAGGACCCTACCTAATGCAGAGCCTAAATTAAGATAGCTTTGTTTGGCATGGAGCAGAGAAGACTCATTTTAGAGTTTTTTAGGAAATCAAAATAATAAGCCTAGGTGACTGATGGACTCTGTCAAGAACAGAAGATGAGGCAACGGAAATGACCCTGAGGATTTTAACTTAGAGAATGGGGATGAGGGTAGTGCCATTAATCAGTGAGAAAGACGTTTCTGTCAGGCAGGAGGAGTATGGTAAAGTGGGGCTGCTCTGTGACATCAAGGTGAAGATTTCTGATGAATTTTCCATTCCCTGTTTCCACTGGAACAGCTACAAGTAGATTTGTGATTTCTACATTTGCCCTTAAGGTAGGATTTTATTGGTTCTGTGCCTAAAAATAAGTGTGTAGTTCATAGGAAAGGTGGAAATCTGTCTCATGCAATCCGTAACAAAGATCAAAGACGAATGGATAGATAGAGAGACAGACAATGTAAATATCTTATGTGCACAAATAGACAATATATCCACACTATTTGCAAATAATATATGTATCTTGCCTTTTTCTTAGACCAAATTCTCATATTAGTTTACTACGTAACTTGAATAAAGAATGCATATTTCAGGAAATGCAAGTGTTCTTAAAAGTAAATTAACATTTATTAGTCTGATAACAGAGAATATATAGTTCCCCCAAAAACATTTCTAAAAATCAGTATCTTCTTTTTTTTAACTTTTACTAGAGAAACATCACAATATATTTTAAAATGTTAGGTAATATGTAAATAACTTTTTTAAAAGTAGCAGTTTTTCCTTAAGACAATCTTTGAAAAGTAGTAAAATATTTCTTGCACCACAAATTTCACCCGTAAATGTGCACTTGCACACGCACATGTGCACACGCACAATCATAGTCACACACAGTATCTCCTGAATTAACATCAGTTGTTATCAGAAACCTCAGGACCAAAGCAAAATGTTATAGAGATCTTTGGAAAAAAATGCTTTTGTAGTTCCCAAAAGTGTTAATTCAGCATAATGTAACTGAGTTAATTATGGCCCACTAGGTAAAGAACTTAATGACTCGTGTATGTTGAGGTTAATGGTCAAGTCTTTTGTTCACTACCACTCTGCATTTCGGAGCAAGAAGAATGAGATGGTGAGAGAAGAGAAGGATGCAACCTGGAGAAAGCAAAGCTCAGCCACAGTACGATTTTCCCAGGCTACCAAGATAATCAACCGCTGGAAAGACAAGCTCCAGTTCACATATGGGAGCTAGGTTGTCTCCAACTAAGTCACACCACGTTTTCTGTGAAAAAGGGTGTAGCTTTTCACTCCTCAAATGGAGCACAGGAAAGCATTTAAGAATCCTCCTGGAACTAGAATTCACTTTCAGTGTTCCAAGGGTGGAGCAGTTGAGAAAGAGAATGCAGTATTCTTGTGTTGCTGCTGCTATGTTTTCCAAGAAAAAATACATTGGATTAAGGGTGAAGAAATGTCACTGTTTTAAGGTGATTTTCCAAAGAAATACAAAAGAATGACATTCAAACGCGGGTCACTATTTTCAAGACCCAGAGCCTGCTTTTGAAAACTGACACAATAATGCACAAATGAATTTGTGGATACCTAATACATCCCACACAATACTCACATGAGAAATTTTCTTCTCCATTATCTTATCCCATCAGTAAATTGCTTTGTTCACTCTTAAATGTGGAAATCTTTTTAGTCATCACTTCTATATCACATTCTATTGGACCTCCTATCCTATATCACATCCTGCCCAATGAGGCATGCCAGGTTTGAGATCTGAAATACTAAAAATGGCCGGGCACAGTGGCTCACGCATGTAATCCCAGCACTTTGGAAAGCCAAGGTGGGCGGATCACCTGAGATTGGGAGTTTGAGACCAGCCTGACCAACATGGAGAAACCCTGTCTCTACTAAAAATACAAAATTAGCCAGGCATGGTGGCATGCACCTGTAGTCTCAGCTACTTGGGAGGCAGAGGCAGGAGAAGCTTGAACCCGGGAGGCGGAGGTTGCAGTGAGCCGAGCAAGATTGCACCATTGCACTTCAGCCTTGGCAACAAGAGTGAAACTCCATCTATAAAAAAAAAAGCAAGAAAGAAAAAGGAAAAATATTAGAATCATCTATTTTAAGTAAGACATGTACTTTCCCCCTTAAAGCCTTAAAGTATAATTATAAAGTGTTTAAATTTTTTTAAAAACTAGGAATCTGTGAAGAGGTTTCTCTAGGACTATTTCACTAATTATATAAACAAATAGATATGTGTTTCTAAATGCATCTTTTCTGCTGCAGGAAATCAAATGACTAGTTTTATAAATAACTCTCCATTTTAAAATAAAAAACACAGAGAACAATGACAAGTAAAATATTTCGTATTCCTTGTCAGGCTTATTTCAAAATTTAGCATCAATCAGTCATTGCTTATTCAACGAGAGTTTCACAACCACCATAAATATCAGGGGTGTATTCTTATGGAGAGGGATACCAAACATCAAGGCTTAGTGACTTAAACATTATGGAAGAAAGAGCACATGGTGGATATTTTCCATTGTCAAATGGAGTGTAAACATCCAGGTCCTCCCAAAAGGGCCACATGGCAGTGGACACATATTTGTGAGTTAAAGGTGCCATCAGAGCTTCTGGTTGTTTAATAGTTGTTTTGAGTCCACGCCTGCATAAATAAGCTAGAGCATTTCTATACACATTAATCTAAATGTTGGGAACTAGCTGGCATGTCTCAGGCCTCCTTATGTATCTTGGGGTTATATAATATACAATAGGACTGGAGAATACAGTACATACGCTCTGGTATAGAGCCTTTCTCATTTATCACCCTCAAACTTCCCAGTTTAATTCAGTCTCTTACAGAGACTTAAGCTAGAAAGTGCAGCATTACAGCACAGCTCAGTTATGATAAGGCTTGGAAGTTGTGTTAGTGGACCTGTTTGACCAGCTTGAGGGCTACACTTGCAAGAATTTGCTGCAGAAGATATCATCTGGATAGGTGTAGGAGCCATGTCCAAATCTGAGGTCTACCTTTTATTGAGCCATATGACTTAGGGAAACTTTCTTCTGGGCTCAATTTTATAGTTTGCTGAGGGTTATGATGGTAATTATTACTCAGTGTTGTGAGAATGAGGTGATTTAATCTATGTAGTAAGCCTGGTCCAGAATATATTATGTACGCCATAAAAAATGGTTCCCTTTTTCATTTAGTTTCTCAACTACATTAAAGGTGAAGTCACCACATGTTTTTCCTCAAAATACTCAGTATCTAATTGTGGAGAGAAAAGACTTTTTCTAATGATGATACTAACTTTAGTTGACATCACTATTTAGAAGATTGCCTTATGCCAAGCAGTGACCTGAATATGATATACAGAATCATTCATTTAATCTTCAAAAAACTTAAAGGGTATTTTCTGTCATTTCAATCTTTTATTAATAAAATTTATATTGCTTAGTTTTGCTATAGCAACAGACAGATCCTGGATTTTGGCAGTTTTGAAAAAAACAATAGAGCATTTCTTCCTCACGTTAGCTTCTGACACATTTACTCTATGTGTCTTTTTTGAATAAAAACTTTGAGGATCAGACCCTATTTTGGACATGCCATTCTCACGATGAAAGAAAAGAGAAACAGAGAAAGAGTTGAGCTACTCAGGTCTTCTTAAAATACTTTGAACACTCATGATACTGGCAAAGCAAGTTTTATGGTTAATCTTGAAAATAAGGCAAGGAAACATACTTTACCTACAGGGAAAACACAGCAAAATCACACCTTTACAGGCAGAGAGGTTTACAATCTACCATGAGATTAAATAATCTCCAAAGCCACACCCTAATAAATGGGAAGCCTATTTTAGAATACCAGTGCAGAACCCCTACTCTTAACTAGTAATTCTAAGCATCATATGAATCATGATAAATTAGTCCTAGAGACAGGAATTGATAGAGTCAAAAAAGTGCTTAATGAGACCTTTACTGGTTGTGTGACTACTTTCAAAAAAGTAGAAGGATGAGAACAGGCAATTTCATTTGAACTAGAACATCGTGAAAGGGAATAATGGGAGGATTTCGCAGGAATTAAAATCCAATCTGAGTGATTATTCTATGCCCTTTAGTCTCCAGTAAGTTATTGAAGAAAACCTTACATTAGAGAGGTTGTATTAGCATCAGTTTGTCAATCAAAAGCATGAAAAAATTACAGCGGCTGGAGAAGCAGTGTGGTAATTCTAAGTGACACATGGAAAGAAACAGAATTTGTGTAGCACAGGAATGCCTCAATTAGAGTTTTTGAGAGATGCTGAATTTCAGCCATTCACCTGATTTCTACAAGAGTTATTTAATTTATGTTCCTTGGTTGATAGACGTATTGTCATTCCCTTAGTTTGCTAAGAAGAAACTCAGTATTTAAATCATTAAAGTTTGTTTTCCTTTAGTTTCTAAAACCTTAATAACAAATTTCAATTTTTGAAATCTGGCATGCCGTGGTAAACCTCATATGTGTTCTATTTTATTGGAACAAATCATTTTAACTCTTACTGAGACTAAGAAGAAAGGTCAACATTGGTCGTATTCCGCTGAAACAGAAACTTACATTTAAGAAACAACTAGGGTGAGAACAACTGGGGTTTCATACACAAAAACATCCCTTTGAATTTAAAGTAGATACTGTAGACTCTATAGATACCTGCTTCCTCTCAGGAAAAAATGTACAATTATATTTTCAACCACTTTGATTCAGAAAGCAATTGATACATAAAGGGCTAAAACTCAAAATACCTTGTCTTCACAGAAGCATACTTTAGCTGTAATGATTTTTTGTTGCTTGCTCCATTGCGCTAATAACAATTCCAAACTGTTGTTAGTACTCATTCAGCTTTATTTGGATGGTAGTTTCTACTATGGTTCTGTTTGCCACACAACTTCTACCCCCACCTCTCTCTCCTGGTCATTTATAGAAATGCTCCATAAACATCAAATTTGGAGGAGACAGAAGGGCTTGAGATTTTGGTTGAAGAGTTGGGTTTCAGGAGCAGCTCTGTATTTTTATAGCTCAGTAGCTATCAAAGCACCAGTGCCTCGTTTGTAAAATGGGATATTAAGAGTATCCATTTCATAGAATTTTATTGCTTTAAATAGGATAATGCATTTTTCCATGGCGACAATTTCTAATAAAGGTCACTTTAGCCATATATTTTAAACCATTTAATTCCTACTTCTAATTTGGATTCTTTTCTGAAAGATAATGAAAAGAGATGTAATTTTTTTTTCTCCTTCATCCAAAAACCATGGACTGGGTACAAATGTGCCTGAGACAGAGTTCTAGGGAGGAGGGGCCAAGACACACAGGATCCCTGCCCTCCTGATGTGTTCAGTCCAGGAGCAGAACTTACAGACATAATTATCTCCTAACGTATTGGAAGTTGCGTTCATGAGTCAAAACTTTCTTTAATTAGTTTCTTAACTTGGGATGCTTCACTTCCCTTAAAGTCTTTATTTCACAGCTCAGCTCTTAGTTGTATACTTTTGTACTAGATCTCCAAGTCTTCATGGGCTTTCTGAGATTTTTAGAGTCTTGAGATGACTTTAAAGAGTGCCAAAGAAATTAGTAGATACTCAGAATGCACCAATATTTTTTATAAACATAATAGCATTCCAGAGAGTTTAGCCCCATTGTTCTTGCTATAATCGTTTAGCACTGGGATGTCCAATCCTTTGGCTTCCCTGAGCCACACTGTAAGAACTAACACTAACAATAGCTTATGAGCAAAATTTAGAAAAAAATACAATAAGAACTTGAAAGAAAATAAGGAAACATCCATGATAGAAAATAAAGCACTGAAAGGGTGAAGGGTAATTACATAGAAAAGATCAGGAAAGCTTATCTGAGAAGGAAGCATTTTTCAGTTGAGACCCAGAGATGAGAAAGTGTCATTTGTGTGAAGAACCTTCTGGGAGGTAGATCAGCAGAGAGAAGGCTCTGAGATGGGAGATGGCTTGGCATGTTCTGGGAGCTTAAAAACAGCCAGAGTTACTGGTTAGAGTAAACTAAGGGAGAGAGTAACCTGAGACAAGTTAAGGATAGGTGAGGACCAGGTAGTGTGGAGTCATACGAGCCAGGGCGAGAAGTGTGGATGGTGTATTCTAGGGTGTTAGCAAGCCACAGAATGGTTCTAAGCAATGAATTCATAGGTTGTGTAAACAATAACTATCATTTTATAGCATTTACTAAGTACCAAGAATTGTTCCAAACCCTTTCACCTATGTTATTAACTCAATTGATCCTCATAACAACTTTTTGAAGTAGGTATGCTATCCTTCCTTTTTATACATGAGAAACTGAATTATTGCAAGATTTAGAAGACTGCAGGGCCAGTAACTGGTAAAACATAGATTCAAATCCAGACAGTTTAGCTACAGAATCTGGGTTCTGTACCTTACTACACTGCACTAGTTTGTGGGTCTTTGTTCAAATTCAAAATCAGGGATGTTGTGAAAATATCTTCTACCTTGGGGATCAGTGGGAGCTGTATGTTTTGTTCTTTCTGAATAGCAAGATGCTTTAGAGTAGCTTTTAAAATCCTATAATTTTACAATGTAAGGATATATGAAAATTTGTATATGATACACATAATAAGACTCTAAAAAGATAATCAACTCATTTCGGGCTGCACAACTACTTACGTAACCAGCACAGAAACTACTGAGGCTTTAATTTGGTGGAGCAGATGTATTAAATAATTTAAATAATTAATAGTGGAATATATTTCAACATGCTTATGAAGATGGGCTATGTGAAGTAATCCAAACTCTATGAGATTATTTTAATACAAGATGCCTTAAATTATTTGATAATAAAGCATGTTTTTGAGCTGGAGAGAGTAGACAGAATTCTCAGGAGTACTGATATGCAAATTTACAGCTGGGTGAAAAATCCTGAACTTGGTTAAATGGAATAAACAAATATTAGAGAAAATGCACACAAAAAAATTTTACACAATTTTCTTCTGTAATCTACACAATTGTAATAGAGAAAATGGTTCCTATAGTAACAAAGGTGCTATGACATCTAAGAAAACAACAAGTCTAATTAAACTGTGTCAAAATATTAAGAAGCATATCAATACATAAAGATGACTTTCAGTCATAAAAATACAGTCATGGATGAAACATTGGCTAGACACATCATGAGTTGAACCCATGATTTGAATCACAAATATTAATTGAGCACTTACTCTGTTCCAGGTGGCCTTGAGAGACAGAAAAAACTTCTATCCTTCTGGAGTTTACACTCTAGCCAGGCAAGCCAGCCAAATGCAAGAAATCGAACAAATACAGTGTCATCAAAAGACTACCAAGATAAAGAAAAGTTCACAAATTCAAAAGTCAACACATATTTTGCCAGTAAAAAATTAAATCATCTTATGCAGCCAATTTTTGAAACAAATAACTTCATGGCTACTAATCTGGTAACAGCTAAACATGGAATCAATGTAAACGATGTGTCTGCAATTTACTTCAATAAACATATGGCACATAACTGCCATGACTCCAAACCCATTTTCATTATCACTCAGTGTCTAAGAAGCATCTTTTTAAATATGAGAACAGGTTGGATCTCTGTCAGATTGGAATGGTATGATCACAGTTCTCAAGAGAGCTATATAAATGAAATAAAATATAGGGAAAATGAACAACTATGTAAAATATGTAACAGAAAATTAACTAGATGGGGAAAAAAGAAAACTCATTTGACACAGGCACACACAAAATAGGCTCAAGAAAGTGGGGACACCCTGGAAGGCAGTGCAGAGGAAGTAGGGGTCCTTATCACTGGTGGTTTATTCTGAAGTTCATTTTTCATGCTTCTTGGTTGTTCTGTATCACAGAACAACTGACTCCTTGAGGCTGTGCTTTTCAGTATTTCCATATCAAAGGGCTTTGACTGGGTTTATCCAATGGAAGGAAACAGCAGAAGACTGGAGAGTGTAGGAGGAGAGAAGCAGCCAGGGTGTATCTCCTCTACTCTCTTTTTGCCCATGGTGTGTTTTTAGTTGCTGGATGCTCTCCTAGCTACAGCTCCTGCTAAACAGTTCTACCATAATTCCAGATTTCACCAGGTTACCCCAGTGACCTGGGCTCCAGTAGCATTACCTCCTCACCTTAATCTTCTATTCTAAAAATGAAAGTCATTTCCAGATGTGTCTCTGTGATTCCTCAATGACTCTCTTTGACCTCCCAGCTTTACCATGGCCTGCATCCAACACTCTGTATGAAATACCATCTGTTTTAAAGATGTATGAGACTTCTCTATTCCTGGTTAGGCACTAACTAATACAAAGTACATACAGACAAAACAAAAACAAAAGCACTAGATAGTTCAAGTCTTTAGTTTGATTCCTGGTTCTGGCACTTGGGCAGGCGAACTTGGGAAAGAGACTTTAACATTACAAACTTTAATCTCCCATTAATTCACTCATCCCTTCATTCAACAAACTACACAGTGAGAATAATAATCCCTACATTCTAGAGTTATTGTGAAGATAAGAGAAAGTCATGCACGTACAGTTCTTAACATTATACCTACCTCACATTGGGCCTCAGCAAATGACACTTTACTACCACCATGTCTTCTTCTTCCCTCCAGCCATCAATGTCATACTTAATACCTCCTGTGCAGTAAGTCTGAGTATGTATAGTAGTATGTATAGGATCTGGGTGGATATGTTTTTTGATTTAGTTATCGGAGCAGTCCTAGGAGTGAATTGTCATTAATATACCATCTGTTCAAAAAAGGAAACTGAGGCTTAAAATGAAATGTCTGAAGTCATATAGTTAGGAAGTGATAGAACCAGAATTCAAATTTATGTCTGCCTGCCTCCAATGTGTGATCTTTAATCTGCTAAACAACGTCCCATCATTATAAGCATGGATTATATCTGATCCCCAGATACTCTGAAGCTAGGGCAAATATAACCTCCCTTCCTCCCCACCCCAACCCAGCAGTATTCCCAACTCTCATCCACTCTGGAACAAAAGTTATTGTATAGGCTTACATATGGCTTCAGGAACTAGGGACTAGGCTTTTACTACAACTGAATAATTTTAAAGTGGTGAATAATTTAGTATATGAAATGGGAGCAGTAATATTTCAGATCAATTTGAATGTCATGAAAAGTCTACATGGCATATAATGCTTAAGAAAATAAACTATGGAGGGAATTGTGTTGTAATAGTCTGTAACATTGTAACACAAAGGTATATAAGAAGAATGATGGGCACATAAAGCATGAATTTACATTTGGGATTTACTAGATTACAAACATCCTTTGAGTATCAAAGCATACTAATAACTTATATATATTTTTAAAATTGGAATTAGATGAAAACAAGAGGTAGGATTGTTCTAATGTATATGTATGTACTATGTATGTTTATAATTATATATATATATAGTCATTAAAGAAAAGCTTGCAAGAACAGGTTACTAAAAACAGTTATGAAATTTAAACCAAATCAGGCATCACAACACATTCTATATTATTTCTTGACATTTTTGTTTTTAAAAAGTGTTGACACTGTGAAATGCTGAGAATAATAATGTTTCCTTTCTGTATAAGAAAATAATATAAACTTTAGAACTAAGATATTCAATAGCTTGCCATCACAAAGAAAAGACATCTACTTCAAAACGTATCCCATATCAATTTTTAGATGTAAAATCTTAAATAGCCATCATACTGAAACTCAGCATGAAAAAGTTGGCCTCCTTAATCACCATTTTTAGCACTTTTTACTATAAATGGGGCAAAAATATAAGCATCATTAATATTTTCTCACTTGTTGTATTTAAAACAAGTAGTTTCTTTACAATGAAAGTTACTATAACAAATTTATTCATGGAAGACTTAAAGAAAATTGGTAGCTAGTATTGGCCTGTGGCAAATATATTATATTGCAATAGGGCGAAATACCAGGAAAGGTAAATTGAAACAGAATGTGTAAACCACTTAACTAGGAAGACAAATAAATGGTGAAGAAACAAATAACATAAGAAAAAAAAAACACAAAGAATATTGTTAGCCATAGGAATGACATTAATCAAGAACATAGTGGGTTTCCAACCTCTGCTTAGAATGTAGTGTGAAAAACACTGCTCCTAACTTTAAAACAAGAGAAGAAACTGGACAATCATATATTTACAACTTTTCTTGAACCTGTAAGAGAGATAAAGTTACAGAGCAACCAAAAAATAAACAGATGCTTCTAAGGAGAGAGGGATGTGATTACATAGTAATCTGAGATAGACAACAGGTGACATACAAGCAGGTAAGAAACAGCCAGCTCACCTTTATAAACAGATGCTGAAAGCCAACAGTTGGCTGGCATAAAACTGTAGAATGACTGAGAATCACAAACACAAGGGGAATTACTAATCACTCACAGAAACTTCTCCATGAATCTTGCTGAATGCTTATGAAATGGTGGAGGAAAGCAAGAAACCCAAGAAAGTCTCTCTCCTGGTACATGCCAAAGAAGGGGACCAGCAGCTATCATGGAAAAGTCATTGAGACCTATATGGATGCCTCTTCTCTATCTCCTCTCTGGAACAAATGCATTAAGCCTCTGTGAGAAGAGTGGTAAACACTGTGACATCTTCCTGCACACCAGGAAGAGGGTCCCCACCCAACCATGTTGGCGCGCTGATCTCAAACTTCTTGGTTCCAGAACTGTAATGAATATCTGTTTAATTTATCTAGTCTATGACACTTTTATTATGCCAGCTTGAACTAAGATTGTATTTTTAAAAGGAGTTTTATAAATATAGTTTTTAGAGTAAGAGTTAAAACTGTAGCCAACAGTTGGGTGGCATAAAATTGTAGAATGACTTTAACTCTTACATTCAGGTCTTTGATGCATTTTTGACTTAACTTTTATATGTTGTAAGAGGTAGGAATTCAGATTCACTCTTTTTACTTGGATATCCAATCGTCTTGGAAAATGCTATTGTTGAAACCACTATTCTTTCCCCATTGAATTGTCTCGGCATCCTTGTCCAAAATCAATTGTTCATTACTGTTCATTTTAAAATTCTTAAACTGATTCTACACTCTTGAGAATTTCAGTGCATGATGTCTACATATATTGTTCCCACTAATTGCCTTTGAAGTTAATTTTAAAAAGAAACATAAACTAGAAATAAATAATATTTATTCAGTACTTGTGTTGATGGTGTAAGACCTGAAATTAGAGTTCAATATTAAGTGCTGCCTTGAAATCTGGTAAAATCAGGGGGGCCTCAAACGACCTGAATGAAAGTTTCCCTTCTCCCCTTGCTAGCAGAACAACCCACCTTATCAAGGGGATTAGGCAGAGTGTCTAATGAGCCCTGAGTAGTAGTGGTTAATTTTCTGCCAGCCTGTGGACTTATTCAAACAAACTAGTCACATTACCCTTAGGGAACCAGAGGTCATCCTCCCTCTTGTTACCACAAAGTCTGCCTCCCACAGCTCCTGCTTGCTCACTCTGTTAACCCCCATGTGGTCCTGTGTCATTCCAAGAGTCCCCGTCTCTTGGGCTGTTTGTGTATGTGACTAACTGCTATTCATCTCATCTGTCCAGTGTCAGTTGTTCAGACATTCCCATAACCTTAGAGTGGAAATCTTTTCCTTACCAGTAAGGTAAAGAAGAGGTGATCAAAACCCTGCACCATGCAGTATGTGACTTGGAAGTCAGTATAACTGTAGTACCTGGGAGCATATATTGACTCCTTACTCTTTCTGTTGCCCACGAGAGTTAAGTCTGCTGCTTTGTTCAGTTTTTAGCTGATTGCCTTCTTTCAACCTCATCTCCAAATCCAGTTGAGATTTAGTTTCTACATCTGGCTATATTTTCAATTGTTCTTTCAATTTCTCACACGATGTTCCTAAATAGAAAGTGACAGAATTATAAGCCCTCTGAAAAGCCAGACAATTTGAGTTCTGTGTACTGGAACTGTATGTACAGTCACCCAAGCATGATGTCAGTATCTCTAATCAACACTGGAAGTCTGCAACACTCAAATCCCAAAACTCTAATGGTAGAATTACACACAAATGGTTTTTGCCCTTCATTTTGAGTTTCTTTTTCTCCGTCTTCCAAAATACACCCTTTGGTAACTCTGCCTCTGCTTATGCTTAGTTTTATGATAGAACAGCAGTCTTCATTTTCACTTTTGTTTTCTTGGAGATTTTCTCAATGCCACTGTAAGAAGCCACTGGATGGCCGGGCATGGTGGCTCATGCCTGTAATCCTAGAACTTTGGGAGGTGGAGGCGGGAGGATCACCTGAGGTTGAGAGTTTGAGACTAGCCTGACCAACATGGAGAAACCCAGTCTCTATTAAAAATACAAAATTAGCTAAATGTGGTGATGTATACCTATAATTCCAGCTACTTGAGAGGCTGATGCAGGAGAATTGCTTGAACCTGGGAGTCGGAGGTTGCCGTGAACCAAGATGGCACCATTGCATTCCAGCCAATAAGAATGAAACTCTGTTTCAAAAAAATAAAAAGCCACTACATGAAGCTTCAGCAAAGGTACATTTTCTTCTAGTTAGAATATCCTTTTAAGGATTTGTTCCAGTGCAATAAAGAGTCAATGAAAAATAATTATAAAGATGTTTCCTACTTGGAGACATGTGCTTTGCCATTGAAGGAGTGTAGGTCAGTGGAGAAGAGTACTTATGAGCACTTGGAGATCATACTGGTACTTCTACGGCTTTTGAGTTTTCTTCTGATTGACCAATGACCTTCCATATCTTGGTGCTCTAGCACTGTCCTGTTACAGGATACTCTTTCCGTCTGCAGTGCCTTTACTGTTCTCCTCCCCTCTCTGAAATTACCTCTGCATTCTTTGCCACATGTTCATATTCCTCTTTGCCTGCCAATATCCAATTATACTCCCACTTGTTAGGAAAAATCTGGAAATTAGAAAATTATTTAAGTATGTGGAAAAAAAGACTAATCAACAAGCGTTTATTGAGCATATCATATGTTTAAGACGGTAGAATAAATGCTCAGGGAGAAGCAAAATTGAACTTTCTTGCCTTACAGTAGTGGTCTAGTAGATAAATAACAAATTTCTGTCATTACAACATGTATACTGAGAGACTATAGAATATCCTATTGCATAGAAAGTCCTAATTGTCTACACTAGACAATTTGGACTTGATATTTTGAAGAAATATCAAGTAATGAAGTTTACAGAATTATTTGTTTGTATGATGTTTGAAGTCATAGGCCTTTCAAAAGCATCCTTACCAATAGCTGGTAAGCTGTCTGCCATTGTTTTTCCAACTGGGATGGTCTACTTTACCCCCTAATTATTCTTGTGCTGATGTGCCTAGAGGGGATATAGAGCTTCAGAGGTGACCAGTTGCTGCTGTGGCTTCATTTGAGTCTCCCCTTCTCTGCTTTAAACATCAATAAGAGATGCCAGAATCATACTTTATAGCATATGCCTATACTACATTTAATAGAAGTTACAATTATTTATTACTTGTTTAAATGTTACAAGGTTGAAGATCCTAGTACAACTTTTATCCAGCAAAGTTCCCATAAAAAATTCATAGAGAAAAAATTCGTCATGGTGCTCGTTGATGGTATTTACGTTGAGTTCCACAACAATCCTGAACCTAAGCTGAAGAGATTATTTAGCTGTCTCTCAGCAACCACCTCCATTCTTCTATACTCTGCTCTGCAGTGATGGGGAGATGATCTGCAAATCGTATGTCCCATGATCTGCTGCTAGCCAACTTCCTGTTAGGTCTGTGTTCTACTAATAGAAAGACTTGTGGGAGTTCACAGGGTTAAGAAGGAAAGTGAGCCGGGCATGGTGGCTCACGCCTGTAATCCCAGCACTTTGGGAGGCGCAGGAGGTTGGATTGCCTGAGGTCAGGAATTCGAGACCAGTCTAGCCAACATGGTGAAACCCCATCTTTACTAAAATACAAAAAAAAAATAACCACATGTGGTGGTTTCTTGTTCTCCATCTTCCAAAATACACCCTTTGGTAACTCTGCCTCTGCTTGTGCTTGGTTTTATGATAGAACAGCAATCTTCATTTTCACTTTTGTTTTCCTGGAGATTTTCTCAATGCCACTGAAAGAAGCCACTAGATGGCCAGGCGTGGTGGCTCATGCCTGTAATCTTAGCACTTCGGGAGGCGGAGGCGGGAGAATTGCTTGAACCAGGGAGGTGGAGGTTGCAGTGAGATAGGATCACACCACTGCACTTTGGCCTGGGTAACAGAGAAAGACTTTGTCTCCAAAAAAAAAAAAAAAGAAAGAAAAACAAAGAAAAAGAAAATGAAGCTTTCTGTTTATAATTCCACTAGTGTGTGGCACTTTGGGAAAGCTGATAAGGGTTGTAGTTCCTGTAGCAAAAGTAGATGAGGTAAACTTCAGTTACCTCAACAGAGGTGGTAGTTTTTTCAGCAGTTCCAACCCCGAGCAAAGCAGTGCCTGCTCATAACAGAACTGGCTATAATAGTGTCTCCAACAGGACAGCTGCAGGTGCAGGCTTCTGAATAGTAAGCCATGTAATTACCAGATTTGGATTTTGCATTATTACATTTCTTTTCCTTTTCCTTATTCTGCATTCATCTTTTTAAAAATTTTTTTTAGTTTTTTATGCACCTTTGGAGTCAATTCCTTGCATTCAATCCTCTGTTTGAAATTCTTAGAGCAATTTTTGCATTCTTGACTAGACCCTTCTGATATATATATTTAATTCTTAGACATTTGAGAGAAGGACTTGGTGAAGCAGCTGAGGTGGAGCGTTATGTTCACCTGCCAGTAGAAACAAAGAGCTTTGAAGCTGATATATACATTATCTGACAAGGCAAAGCTCTAATTGTCCTTTATGCAAACTTAAATTTGAAGTAAGTGTTGATTTAGTGATTCCACTTACTAGACGATTGACCTTCTATTATTGATCTGTCATAAGTAAAATGGAATCAATTTGGCTGCTTTTTAATGGAATGAACATTTGAAGGATGATATGGTCTCACTTGTATCTGAGTCTTTGTTCATTAACTTTAATCATTTTCTTCTTTTCCTCCTTTGCCTCACAGTTTAACAGGAACTTTATCTGGGAAACCTTTTGGACACACTCCTCCTCCTCCATGTTCTTTGCCTATGCCATGAGCTTTACCAGGAATAATTCACTCTACTTGCCTAGAACATTTAACTAGCTTTATTATTGTTACTCCTTTTGTGGTTTGTTTTTTTTTTCAGATAAATTCCTTGATAACAAGGAAACTCCTTCAGTTTCTTGCAGTCCTACAGGCATGTTCATCATTGCTTCTTTAGAATACAACCCGTTTTAAGTGCCCCAGTGATAATTGTTGAACGATGAGATTACTATAAAGATCCATGAAGTCCCCTTTCTTCTATCCTCAGCAGTAAAGGAAACAGAAAAAGCTTAAAAGAGGTTTTTGGTGAGGTTGAGGTGTATAGAAAGGCAGCCACATGAGCCCCAGCTTGGGGCCCTTCACTAGTCCCAGACACTTTCATTATGAATAATCCCTCTTGGCTTTTCCCTTTCACAGGGAGAGAGGTGAAAGTAGGATGCCAGCTTCCATGTGGAGGAGCTTATCAGCAACTCCTTTATTCCTTTAAATGTGCAGTGTCCCCACAGGATGTTTATGCAAATGTACCAGAAGTATTTTTGTCACCATTGACATTTGAATGACAATCTCCCAAGTAGCAAATTTTGCTTTCACATACAAAGGGACTAATTACATATTTTCCTTCACCATTAATTTGTCCTTTCCCAAGTTGATAGTTGCTGTCACAACTGCATTTGGCTATGACATATAGAAGCTGGTACCATTTGTCTTTCTTCTCCCAAAACATAAATCAATGGTTAGAAAGCTTTATAATCATAAAGCAAGAGTGCAGAATGTCTCTGTCTTATAATCTTTATATCCAATGACAAAAACATTTGGTGAAAGCTGTTTTAAAAAACCAATTCCCACTAGATGTAGTAAAAGTATAAATATAGGCTGATTTTATTTGGAAATTAAATCGTGCTTGTTACATAATTGCAGCTAGGTGAAATTGAAGTTTTATGTATTTGAAATTCCAATCAAACAATCTGATCCGAAATAAATGTAAATCCTGCAATAAGTGAATGATTTCACATTTGCAAAATGATAAGTGGCATTTGTTAAATTCAGCTGAGCAATATCAACCAATAAATTTTGAACACATTGAGAAGAAAGAAAATTAGACTTGATTACCTATCAGCAAATCCTAGGGGGTGAAAGTCTTTTAAAAGGTTATGGAAATTGCATGCCATGTTAAGTTACTGTGCATGGCAATGCATTTCTTACTTGAGTACTTGGTTACTCTGACTTCTTGTTCATGTCAAACTAAATTCCAGCTCAAAGTTGTAATGTACTAAATTTTACCTCCACAAAATTTATATGACAGGCTTGTCACTTCTGGTAACAGTTGTCTTTTGCAGAAATGAGGCTTTCTACCAGGCTTTGACATATAATCTGTAAAAATTTACATGAAATGTACATATTTGTTTCTGTGGGTTATTTTTTAAAAAATAAACCTATACACAGGTTTATTTTTTATTTCCTTAGACATAAGAAAAAGTATAGAGTGGGAAATTATTTAAGTTAGGATGTCTTTCCTTGGAGCAAATACTGCATGATTGGAAATATTGCTCAATAATACAACTGATTCATCTACAACATGTTTCTTTCACATTCACCAGCTCAAGGTCATGCATTTACATTGTGTAGTTTATGAATAAAGCAATTTGAAATTGTATCTCCTATAAAACTAAAGAGATAAATACAAATGATAATTCAACATATTTGACCAAAAGCATTTATTCAATAAATATTTGTCAGGCATTCATTGCATGCAGGTCACTATTTTAGATTGTACTGAATGCAGAGGTGAACCAAACACAACAGTTATGGAATTTATACTTTATTAGGAAGACCAGGCAGATTTATACTTAATTTTAATACAGGGCAAAATGTGACAATCTCTGTAAGTGACAAAAAGATAAGGCCATAGAAAATTCAAATTACAGAAAGAAAACTTTGGGCTGAAGAATAAAGCGAGATTCCTATAATGGATTGAATTTTGTTCCTAAAAAAGATATGTCCAAATCCTAATCCCTAGTACCTGCGAGTGTGTGTGATCTTACTTGGAAATATTGTCTTTGGTATTCAGGGTGGACCCTAATCCAAAGATTGATGCCCTTGTAAGAGAAAGAAGAGGGAGATACGACATGCAGAGAAACCGGAAAGAACGCCATGTGAAGATAGGGGCAGAGATTGGAGCGATGCAGCCACCAGTTCAAGAAGCCTCAGGCCACCAGAAGCTGAAAGAGGCAAACAAGGAAAGGATTCTCTTGTAGAGCCTTTGGAGAGTGTGACCCTGCCAATACCTTAATTTCTGACTTCTGGCCTCCAAAACTGTAAGACAGTGTATTTCTGTTATGTTACACTACTGTTTGTGATCATGTGTTCCTGCAGCCTTAGGAAACTAAAATAACCATAACACAGATAACATTTGAGTTGGAACTCGAGGAATGAATTTTATTTGGACATTCAGTGCCTATTGTGTAACAGGATGCATGGCACTTTAGGCAGAGGAAATAACTGAGTAAAGACCGGAGTGGGAAAAAATAAAAAGACTGGAGTGGGGAATGCTTGGAAAACAGAGGAAGTCAGTGTTATAGTATTCTAGAATGATAAATGAATGACATAGGGAAGTAGAAGAGAACAGTGGGAACCAGGGGAGAGGCGGTGGAGCAGAGAGAGAAGGAATTGAGATAGGGAATAAAAAGGTTGAGAGTGGCATGGAAGCCGTGTGAAAGGGAACATCGAGGAAATGGAACAGAGGGATGAAAAATGATCCTTTGCTCTCTGAGACGTGTGCGACCTAGAATGAGATTCCTTGTCACTGAACTACACCGACATTTGAGAGAATATATTTTGGAGAGAACATTCAGACACCATATTATCATGCACAGGTGTTCTAAAAGTATAAGAAATACACTTTTCTTATTTAAGGTTTTTACACAATTTAAAAGATTTTGCACATGGAACCATTTTGTCAATAATCAGTTTCTGGTCAACTACTTTTCTTTTATAGGAATTACTACCTAAAGCGTTTTTCACTGCTTGCTTGAATTCATTTATCCTGTTTAAAAATCACTAGATGGATTTATTTGTTTGAATTTGTTCATATTCTTCAAGAGAGTAAAAATTACAATTCTTTTAATTTTATCTTTCCAGTGATGCTCCTCCAAAGACGACCTTGCTTATTTTCTTGGGCGTGTATTTGTGTGTGTGTATGTGTATGTGTGTGTGCATGTGTGTGTGTATGTTTTAAAATGGTATTTCTTAAGAATTTATCCGGCTGGGCACAGTAGCTCACCCAGTAATCCCAACACTTTGGGACATATATATATAATATACATATATATTATATATATATCATGGAATACTTAGCCATGAAAAGGAAAGAAATTATATATATATATATATTATATATAAATATATATAATATATATAATATATATATTATATATATATTATATATATAAATTATATATATATATAGATATATATAGATATTTATATCATGGAATACTACTTAGCCATAAAAAGGAAAGAAATAATGTCATTTATGTGAGATATATATATCTCACATAAATGCCTTTTATTTTGAAAATGTGTATTTTAATTTGATTGTACCTCAAATTATGAGTAGTTGAGAGAATAAAAATAATAGGCCTAATAGGCCTATCAAAGGGTTAGATTGTGAATTTCAAATAAAAATTGTTTTTTTTAAAAAAAAAATATATATATATATATAGAGAGAGAGAGAGAGGTAACTACTCTCTTAGGCTGGCCTCAATTATAATATATTTTAAAAATAATTTTTATTTAAAATTCACAATCTAACCCTTTGATAGGCCTATTAGGCTGCTGTTCTATATTGCTCAACAAATTTATAGGAATAAGCTTTAATATCAGGCATAAAAAGGCATGGATTGCTTTATATTTGCAAATTTGAACAACAGGAATGTGTTGTTGTTCAGAAGATGATCTGAGAACTTTAGCTCAGAAATGAGTAACACAATTTCTCATAATTAAAAACTATCATATTTTCTAGATAAACTTGGATATTTCCCCTTCCCACTCACACAGCCCCCCACCAAAGAAAAAAAGAATCATGATTCCATGAGTCATTCATTTACTTGCTCATTCATTCCACAAAAAAATCAGTTACTACCTACTGTAGTCCAGGTCCCATGTTAGATGTTCATGACAGTTTGCACTCTAATGATACCCTTGAAAGAAGGACACATAGATTTAATATTTAAAGTGAGAAACTTCTCTGAATTGATTACAATTTAAACAAATGTTTCAAATCAATATTAACAAATTTAGAAGAGAACTTGATTCAGTGTTGCTTATGCCTCTTATGGAGTCATCTCAGTCATTGCCACCCCTCCTGAAGATCAGTGTCCTACTGGCCTACAGATCAATAGGCACTTGAGTTTGTCAGGTTAGATACTTAGGCTTCACTACCTTTACAAATCAGAATGGAAATGATGGCCACTCCATGACCATGGTTCTCCCTCGGTTGGTTTGCCTTTCTCTGTATTTCTTTTTTCTTTCTTTCTTTCTTTTTTTTGAGATGGGAGTCTTGCTCTGTTGCCAGGCTGGAGTGCAGTGGCATGATCTCTGCTCACTGCCACCTCTGTCCCCCGGATTCAAGAGATTCTCCTGCCTCAGCCTCCCGAGTAGCTGGGATTACAGGTGCGTGACACCATGCCCAGCTAATTTTTGTCTTTTTAGTAAAGACGGGGTTTCACCATGTTGGCCAGGATGGTCTTGATCTCTTGACCTCGTGATCTGCCCACCTCAGCCTCCCAAACTGCCGGGATTACAGGCGTGCGCCACTGTGCCCAGCCACCTTTCTCTCTATTTCAACAGTAGCAGGAAGGTCCGTTTTCTCCACTGGCTACACCATTTTAAGAATAACAAGCCAATCACCAGTTTCCCAGGAGGCAGAATGCTTTGCATCTAAGCAGCCTTGACTATGACTGCCTCTACTTGATGAACACATTCCCATTTATAATTAAGTTTGGCCTTTTGGTGTGCTGAATCCCTTGCTGTTTGGGGGTTCCAGCTGTTCCAGTTTTAATTAATAACACATGCAGACTGCATTATGATAACTTGCTGTGATCAGGATTACTTTTTTAGTGAACAGAATTTTTAGATCATAGAAAAGTTATCAACTAATTGTTATCACCTAAAAAATTAAATTTATTGTTACTCAAAAATAAAAAGATCAAGTATATATAGAATTATTAAAAATAATATCAAAGAAAACCAGATTAACTTAGCCTATAGTAGGTTCATGTAAACAACCATAATTAGGTTCATTATCTTATGAAATCAATGCTGTGCATAAAAGTGATTAATGGTGATTCTAATTGACCTGCAAACCATTATGACATGGCAAGAAGCCTTTGCTAAGCACAAACTGCCCTTACAGAGAGTTACTAATCCAAGTGCAGCTATTGGGGAATATTTCTTTGTGCTGAATCTTCAGCAAGAGATAATTTATGTTAGCTTAACATAATTTTCTTTAGGGAGATTTTTTACTTAGAAGAAAGCAGAATAGCTGGTACTTAAAAATATGGCTCTGAAAACAAAATGCCTGGATTTTACTGGCTCTGGCACCAATCAGTTATATAGCTTTGAGCAAGTTATTAAAATGGTTCTGGCCTTCAGTTTTCTTATGTTTACATGTAGATACATATACATGGAAGGAACTAGAGGTTATTATGTTAAGTGAAAAAAGCCAGTTACAGAAAGACAAATATGGGATATTCTTTCTCATATGTGGGAGCTACAAATGTGGCTGTCCTAAGGGTCAAGAGTAGAATTGAAAGAGGATAGAAAAGGTGGGGAGGAGAGAAGAATAAAGACAAATCATAAGGAGTAAAAAAATACTGTGAGATAGAAAGAATAAGTTCTTGTATTCCACAGTACAGTGAAGAAATTATAGTTAATAATAATGCATTATATGTTTCAAAATAGCCAGAAAAGAATTATAAGATTCTCAATACAAAAAAAGATGTTTGAGGTGACTGATACTTCAATTATGCTGATTTGGTCATTACACATTGTGTATTGGCATCAAAATATCACACAGACCCCCCAAAAAGTACAATTATTGTGTATCAATAAAAATAAATGAACATTTAAAAAATATGTGGATACACTTAGACCTTACTTCATAGATTATTTTGCAGACATATGAGTTAACTTCTATAAATTACTTAGGGAAGAATTCAACACATTGAAAGGACATTATAAATGTTAACTATCATTACTATTCTTTGAAAATTCCTTCCAGAACCAGTATCAAAAGTACATGAATTGTGCTGGGCCTAGGCAGGGTTTAGTGCTCTGTGGTTGCTGCCTTTAAGTTCCTAACAGTATTTGAGCAGGAGACCCATGGTTTTATTTTGCACTGGCCTCCCCAGATTATGTAGTCCATTCTGGTCACTACTTTCAGGAGCTGATCATTACCTGAGTGACTCTATTTTCTCGGGTAGCAATTCTTTCTTCCCTATCACGAATCTCTCCCTTTCTCGACTACAAGGAAGAAGGACTACTGAATGAACTTTTGCAGATTATAGAAAAATACACTTATAAGCAAACCTCATCAGGCCCCAAAAGCCTTTATTTTCTTATCTTTCCCTGCAGTAAGAAAACACAAACCATTCATGTTGATACATTTGATTGCACAACGTTGGTTTTATCACCCAAAGGAAAATAACAGTCATGTCAAAGAGCATTTTGAACATAAGTTGTTTGAGGAGTTAGACATGTTTTTTACATTTTACATAAACCAAGTAATAGGTGTTAATATCAAGCATTCTTTACATTCTCAAGATCTAAACATCATTCTAAGTACAGTTCTAATTATGCATAGAATTATGCATTGGTGAACTTTGAGTCATGATGGTGCCAGGTAACCTAGTCTCTTTCAATGTCATCGCAGGTCATCTGTGTGGGGAGAAGAGGGTGTTAAAGTATATGTAGGGTAGATGGCAGCAAAAGGACAACTGAGATACCAAAAGAGACCTCTACACCTTCTAAATTTAGAGTATTACTTTTAAGGCATGGATATTTAATATATAAGATGTCCGTTGTCATGCAGTCTGGAGTGATATTGCCACATTATCTGGCCAGTTGTTAAGGCTTTCTCTTCACATATAGGCATCAGAAATATAAATTTCTGTGTATCTAAATATTGCCATTAAAATAAGCTTTTGTGTGAAATATCAACATAAATTTTAATTAACAGTCCACAAAGAAACTGTAAGAAATTAATTAATAAAGTAAAAACAAAAGGAAGTGAATACACCTTCCTGACCTGAATAAACAACTTTTATTTTTTGCCCAAATTAACCTAGAATTCTATCACAAAGCTACCAGTAACTAAATAGACGCCCTGGTTTAAGAGTGATGATAACCTGTAGGTCATCATATTTTGTTCAAGAATTCCTCTTAATATTTTACTATTATATTGATATTATGATAACAATTTGATGGCTATCATTTCTTTAGCATTAACTATATTCTAGGCACTGTGTAATAGCACTGTAGATTGAATGAATTAGATAGCTAGATAGATAAGTAAATGCTGGGGTTGCTCTAACAATGCACCACAACTGAATGGTTTAAAACAACAGAAATGTATTGCCGCACAGTTCTGGAAGCCAGAAGACTAATCAACATTCATTGGAATTGATTATTTCTGAAGGTTATGAGGGACGTATTTATTCAGGCCTCTCTTCTTGGCTTGTAGATGGTAGTCTTCTCCCTGTGGTCCTTCACTTTCTTTCCTCTATGAATGTCTGTGTTCAAATTTTCATTTATATAAGAACATGAGTTCTTTATAAAAGTTTTATATAAATATTCTAAATAAACTGTTCACTTCAGAGAAAATGAATCTCAACAACACGTCCATCAAGTCTCCGAATCTGGAGTTGTTCTTAAATTTATTGGCAAATATTTTTGGAGTAACATATTCAATATATAAACATGTGCCAATGTTTGTTTGAATTGTCAATAACTAGAGAGCAGAATATTCTCCTTATATAATGTGCTGGATGCAGTTTGTTCTACATTCAAATTCTCACTATCAGCCAAAGCTCCTAGCCCCCGATAGTGTTGGCTCACAGCTGCCCCTAACTTCATTTCTAACAAATGACCTAATGTTAAAGGAGCCATCCATACAAACACAGGGAAGACCTCAGTACATGACTAACTGGCACAGGGATACAAATGATCTGTCTCTTTTTTTCAAGATAGGACACACTGTATGGTACAAGTTGCACTCTGGACCTTCCCTGGGATCAGATCAAAGCTAGACCCAATGGAAAGTACTTCCTGGCTTAACTTTCTTCTGCTCAACTCTTATACTTCACTTCCACTTCCTGAAGAATAACTGAACGACAATCCCAAATCAGGCTCTGCTGCTAGATAATTACTTGGCTTATGATGTGTTTTCATGAAATATTTATTGAACTGAAATTCAAAGCATAGCAATTATTAAAATTACTAGTCTTAACAAAAATACATCTTAAAGAATAGGAGCATATATTTTTTATTGTTCTCCTAGGACTATTTTATAATCTCATTTGCATTACTATTAATTATGCTTAATGATCTTGCCAGAGTTAACTGAAATAATTTGTCTAAATGCAGTGAAGGAAGTAATTTACTTTAAAAAAAAAAACAGTGTTTTGTACATTGTCAGAAAGATGAAGTTCAGTGTAGATTTAAGCATATTTTTTCTACTTTCTAAAGCACTTATTCTACAGTAAGTAGTCAATGGCCCTAATTTATAATAAAATGACTTAAATTGATATTTATATTAAAAATAATTAAATGATCAATCAAAACAACTTGAGAAAGATAAATGGAATTTGATTATGTGCAAATTTATTTATTAACATGTAGCAAATGAAATAGAGCTCATTATTATTATTGGGCCTTATTACGGAAAAAACAAGAATGACACATACTGAAATTTAGACATATTCATACCCTCAGTAATTTTTGATAATTAAATAGTAAAGAACAGAAAATCTTGAAGAATCAACACTGATTTCTTTAACATGACAGCCCATTATTTAATTATATTTCTAGATGAAAGTTATTAGTACAATATCAGCACCAATCTTGAACAATTCCATCATATAAATCTATGCCAAGGACAAAAGTAGAGAAGTTGATGCATTGTTCTTTCTTTCTCTAAACATTCTTTCAGTATTTAATCTGCATGTAACATTTAGCACTGGACTATGTATATTGCTATGTATATGCACTCTGCATGAATGAATCAGATAAAATTTTCCTTCAGCAGAGACTTAATCTTATGTCTCTTGGTAATTTATTGTCTTGATGTTCTTTAAGAAAGAAATTCAGATAAGTAACTGAGCAATCTTGTTCCAGATGCTTCAACTGCATGAACTTCCACATTCTCATCTCTAAAATGGGCACAATGTAAGTCATATCTCTTCTCTATCCAGAGTTAGTATACAGATGATATATGTAAAAACTCCCATAAATTCTAAACTGAAAGAGATACTATTTCTTATCACTGGCTCTTTTCCTGTAACTTTATCAAATAACTTCTCTTTTTATCTGGAAGGAGATTGATGTCTTCTAGGATTCTCACTCCTTCTGTTGCCGACATGTTCCAAGCCAATCTTCCTCTGTTCCAAGCCACAGTATTTCTTAAATAGGCATGTGCTTTTTGGAGTCAATATATAATTTACAAGATGATGCCTAAATCAAGATAATTTTTGCACTTAAACTCCAAGAAGGAAAAAGTGTAGGTAGTCCATCTCAAAACTCTGTGATCGCTGAAGTTACCCAAATGTTGACATCCTTAGAATATGTTTGTGCGGGTAACTTTCTCAATTAATTTACCAAAAGGCAAGAGTCATTGTATACCCTCTAAGGCTTCATTACCAGAAAAGTAACATATATTTGTATAACTTCAATCTTAAACACTTAATGTAATTATTGATATGGTTAGCTTTATATTTGCCATTTTGCTATATGTTTTCTGTCTTTTTTCTTTCCCCTTTTTTCTTTATTTTATTATTTTGTGTTCAATAAATACATTCTAAGAAATCCTACAATTGAAAAATATGATTCATTTTTCACTGTGTTTTGAAAAATAAATGTGAGTATATGGCTAAACATTTGTAGCATTATTTTGAATCAGGTTTAGTTGACCTATCTAATTACTTTGACGGTTAGATTTTTTCTAGTGTTTTAAGAGGAAAACTTAGATTATTAATCAGAAACTTTTCTTTTCTTCTGGTGGAGGTGTTGAAAGATGTTAAAACTTATGTCATAAATTTTATATCATCTGTATAAATTTATATCATATATGAAATGACCTATATGTTCCAGCACTTACATCTCCCTGGGTGCCTGCAATCATGCCATTTTCAGTAAAAAGAACAAAGCTAGAGGCATTACATTACCTGATTTCAAAATATACTACAAACCATAAACCAAAACAGCATAATAGTGATATTAAAACAGACACATAGACCAATGAAACAGAATAGAGAACCCAAAAATAAATTCACATATTTATAGACAACTAATTTTTTACAAAGACACTAAGAACATGCATTGGGGAAAGCATATTTCTCTGTTAAATGATGATGGGAACACTGGATATCTACACACAGAAAATAAAACTAGACCCTTATCTCTCACCCTATATAAAAACAACTCAAAATGGATTAAAGACTTAAATCTAAGCCTCATAACTATAAAGTTACTAGAAGAAAACATAGTAGATATAATTTAGCATATTTGTCTGAACAAAGACTTTATGGCTATGACTTCAAAAGCACTGGCAATAAAATATAGACAAATATAATTATATTAAAGTAAAAAGCTTCTGCACAAGGAGGGAAACAATCAACAGAGTGAAGACAGAACCTGTAGAAGGGGAGAAAATATTTGCAATCTATTCATCTGACAAGGCACTAATATTCAGAATATACAAGGAACTCAAACAACTCAATGCAAAAATAATAATAACAATGATAATCTTACCAAGACGAGGGCAAGGGATCTGAAGAGAGATTTCTCAAAAGGAGACAAACAATGACTGACAGGCATATGAATAAATGCTCAATATCACTTATCATTAGGGAAATGCAAATCAAACCACAGTGAAATATTATCTCACTCCAGTTAGAACGGTTACCATAAAAAAGATAGGAAAAAAATGATGCACGCTGGTGAGGATGCAGAGGAAGGGTAACTCTTGTCCAACATTTATGGAAATGTAAATTAGTATAACCATGTGGCAAAGAGTATTGTGATTTCTCCAAAAACTAAAAAGAGAGAAAAGGAAGAGCAAGATGGCAATAGAAGGCCCCATTTATTGTGTCCCCTTCACAGGTACACCAAATTTAACAATCAGCTACACAAAAAAATCACCATCATAAGAAAGAAGAATCAAGTGATCACTCACAGTACCTGCTGTTAAATTCATATCACTGAAAGAGGCACTGAGGAGGGTAAAAAAGACAGTCTTCAATAGCCACTATCACCCTTCACCCACCCCATCCCAACAGTGGCCACATGGTACAGAGAAATCTATGCAATTGGGAGGAGAGTGCAGCAAATAGACTTCTATTAAAATCAGTGCTGCCCTGTCATGGTGGAAGGCAAAATCAGACTGAATTCAGCTATGCCTGCCCATGAAGGAAACATTCAGGCTAGCCCTAGCCATAGGGGAATCATCCATTCCAATGGCTGAAACTCCAGTTCTGGCAGGCCTCACCATTACAGGCTGAAGTGCTCTGGGGCATTAAATCAACTTAACAGGCAATCTAGGCCACAGAGACTGCAAGTCCTAGTACTGAGCTTTGCTCAGAGCCAGTAGAGTTGGGATGCACATGGTTTAGTAGACGCCTAGCAACAGCAGCTAAAGAAGTGTTTGTGCCTTTTCTCCCTCAACCACAAGCAGCACAGCTCTCAGCTCTACAGGAGACCCCTTGCTTTCACTTGACGAGAGGAGAGGGAAGAGCGAAGAGGATTTTTGTCTTGTATCTTGGATATCAGCTCAGCCGCAGTAGAATAGGGCACTGGATAGAGTTGTGAGGCCCCAATTCTAGGACCTAGCTCCTGGATAGCATACATACACACACCCTGGGTCAGAAGCAACCTGCTGCCTTGAAGGGAAGAACCAAGTCTTGGCAGGATCCATCACCTGCTAAAGATCCTTTGGGCTCTGAATAACAAGCAGCAATACTCAGGGAGTACACTATGGCCTTGGAGGAGACCCTTAGATGCGCTGAGTTTAGTTGGTGGCTACAGTGAGAAACTCCTTCTGCTTGAGAAAAGTAGAGAAAAATGTAAAGGGAACTTTGCCTTGCACCTTAGGTACCATCTTTGGTAACAGTGGAGTAGAGCACCAAGAGGGTTCTTCTATTCAAGGCCCTGGCAACTGGATGGCATTTCTGGACCTGCCCTGGTCCAAAAGGGAGCCCAATGCCTTGACAGCTGAGTCCCAGGCTTGATAGCATCCACCACAGGCTGACTAAAGAGATTTTGGGTATCAAGTGAATATTGGAAGTAGTCTGGCAAAACTCTCTGTGGGTTTCTGGTGGTGGCGGCCACAGGATATCGCTCTTCTGCCTGTGGAAAGGGAAGGGAACAGTTTAAAGGACCGTGTTTTGTGGTTTGAGGACCAGATCAGTCATAGTAGACTAGAACTCCAGGTAGACTTGTAAGGTTTTTGACTCTAGTCCCTAACTTCAGGATGACATCTGTGGACCCATCCAGGGCCTAAGGAACTCATCAATCTCAAAGGAAGAACAAAAGCCTGGATAGCTTTGTTACCTGCCAATTGTAGAGCTCTGAGACATTGAGTAAACACAGGTAGTAACCAGGTAGTGGTTACAGAGAGCCTTGGGTGATACCCAGTGCTGTGCTGGCTTCAGGCCTGACCCAGCACAGTCACAGTGTTGGTGGCCACAAGGGTGCTTGTGTCATTCCACCTCCAACCCCAAACATCTCAGCACAGAGAGAAATTCTACTTGTTTGGGAGAAAGTAAGAAAAGAGAACAAAAGTCTTTGCCTAGTAACCCTGGGAATTCTTCTAGTTCTTATCCAAGACCACCAAGGTGATACCTCAACAAGTCTGCAACAGCTATAGCATTACTGGGCTCGGAGTGAACTCTAATGCAGATATGGATTAGATCGCAACACCCAAGTGCTTTTGAATACCTGGAAAGCCTTCCCAGAAAGGATGGGCACAAACAAACACAGAGTGAAAAAACTAAAATGAATACTTAACTCTTCAATGCCCAAACACCAATGAACAGCCACAAGTATCAAGACCATCCAGAAAAGCATAATGTCACAAAATGAACTCAAGAAGGCACAATGGACCAATCCTGGAAAGACAGACATATGTGCTCATTTAGAAATAAAATTTAAAATATTTGTGTTGAGGAAACTCAAAGAAATTCAAAATAACACAGAAGGAATTCAGGATTCTATCAGATAAATTCAACAAGGAGATTGAAATAATTAAAGAGAATCAAGCAGAAATTCTGGAGTTAAAGAATGCAATTGACATACTGGAGAATACATCATAGTCTCTTAGTAGCAGGATTAATGAAGGAGAGGAAAAAATTAGTGAGCTCAAAGACAGGCTATTTGAAAATACACATTCATAGGAGACAACAGAAAAACAAAAAAGAATAAAACATGCCTACAAAATCTAGAAAATAGCCTCAAAAGGGCAAACCTAAGAGTTACTGTCTTTAAAGAGGAGGTAGAGAAGAGATAGGGGTACTAAGTTTATTCAAAAGGATAATATCAGAGAACTTCCCAAATCTACAGAAAGATATCATTATCCAAGTTCAAGTAGGTTACAGAACATTCAGCAGATTTAACCCAACAAAGATTACCTCAAGGCATTTAATAATCAAACTTCCATAAGCCAAAGATAAAGAAAGAATTCTAAAAGGAGCAAGAGAGAAGAAACAAATAATGTAAAACAGAGCTCTAATACTGGCAGCAGACTTTTCAATGGAAACCTTATAGGCCAAGAGTGAGTGGCATGACATATTTAAAATGCTGAATGAAAAGATGTCTACCATACAGTAGTATATCCAGCAAACTTCCCTCATAAGTGGGTGTTGTACAATGAGAACACATGGACACAGGGAGGGGAGCATTACGGGGTCTGTTGGAGGGTACTAGGGGAGGCATAGCAGGGGGTTGGGAGGTTGGGGAGGGATAACATGGGGAGAAATGCCAGATATAGGTGATGGTGCAGCAAACCACCTTGCTGTGTAAGTATCTATGCAACAACCCTGCATAATCTGCACATGTACCCCAGCACCTAAAGTACAATTAAAAAAAAGTACTAATAAAAAAAAAAAAGAAAGCTTTCAAACTTTCACCATCATGTGTAATCATAGATACAGGTGTTTGTAGGTGTTCTTTTGCTTATAGAGAAAGTGTCCCAACAATTTATATATCTCTGAGAGTTTTAATAATAAATAGATAATGAATTTTGTCAAAAAAATAAAAATTAAAACTCCAGACAAACAAAAGCTGAGGGATTTAATAAACATCAGACCTGCCCTACAAGAAATGCTAAAGGAAGTACTTCAATCCAAAACAAAAGGATATTAATGGGCAATAAGACTTCATCTGAAGGTACAAAATTCACTGGCAATAGTATTGTATTAGTCAGTGTTCTCTTACAGGGAGAGAACTAACAGGATATATATATATAAAGGGGAGTTTATTCACTATTAATTTACACGATCACAACATCCCACAATAGGCTGTCTGCAAACTAAGGAGCAAGGGGACCCAGTCTGAGCCCCAAAACTGAAGAACTTAGAGTCTGATGTTTGAGGAAATGAAGCATTCAGCACAGGAGAAAAATGTAGGCTGGGAAGCTAGGCCCATTTCTCTTTCACATTTTTCTGCCTGCTTTTTAGTCACTGGCAACTGATTAGATTGTGCCCACCAGATTAAGGGTGGATCTACCTTCCCCAGCCCACTGACTCAAATGTTACTCTCGTTTGGCAACACCCTCACAGACACACTTCCTCACAGACACCAGGATCAATACTTTGTATACTTCAGTCTAATCAGGTTGACACTCAGTATTAACCATCACAGTATGTACATAGAGAAACAACGAATATTATAAGACTGCAACTATAGTATGTAACCGTGGTATGTAAACTGTGGTATGTAGTACTCTAATCTTAAGTAGAACGACTAAAAAATGGAGCAATCAAAAATAACTTCAGCAACTTTTCTAAGACCTAGGTAGTATAATAAGGTACAAATCGAAATAACAAAATTTTAAAAGTGGGGGGCAAAGTTATAGCATAGTTTTTGCTCAGTTTCTTTTTGCTTGTTTGTCTATGTTAAGTTGTTAACAGCTTAAAAGAATAGGTTATAAGATGGTATTTACAAGCCTCACAGTAACCTAAAAATTAAAAATCATACAACAGACACACAAAAAATTAAAAGGAAGAAATTAAATCATACCATTAAAGAAAATCATCTTCACTAAAACAAGACAGGAAGGAGTGGAAGAAGGAAAGAAGACCACAAAACAGCCAGATAAAAAATAATAAAATGGTATGAGTAAGTCCTTATTTATCAATGATAACATTGGGTATAAATGAACTAAACTCCAATAAAAACCACAGAATGGCTGAATGGATGAAATAACAAGACCCCATGTTCTTTTGCCTTCAAAAAACTTACAACCTATAAAGACACACATAGAATGAAAATAAAGGGATGGAAAAAAAGATATTTTATGCTAATAGAAACCAAAAAAGAGCAGGAATTGCTACACTTATATTTGACAAAGCATATTTTAAGACTAGAACTATAAGAGTAAAGAAGGTCATTATATAATATAAAGAGATCAATTCAACAAGAGGATATAATAATTGTAAATAACATATTCCCAACACTGGAGCACCCAGATATATAAAGCAAATATTTAAGCTAAGGAAAGAGATCCCAATATAATAATTTTGCCATTGCTAATAATGGCAAAAACAGCAATTACTTTTGTAGTAACCTAATAAATACATCTAAGTTGGAAAGGAAGAAGTCAAATTATCCTTGTTTGCAGATGATACAATCTTATACTTGGAAAACCTAAAGACTCCATCAAAAAAATATTAGAACTAATAAATTTAGTAAAGTTCCAGGATACAAAATTAACAACAAAAGTCAGTATATTTCTACAAGTCAACAGTGAGCAATCTGAAAAAAAAAGTAAGACTGTAATTCCATTTTTAATAGCTACAAATAAACTTAAATACCTAGGAGGTAATCAAGAAAGAAAGATGAGAAAGATCTCTACAATAAAAACTATAAAACACTAATAAAACAAATTGAAGAGGCCATAGTAAAATGGAAAGATATTCCATATTCATGGATTAGAAGATTCAATATTATTAAAATGTCCATACTACCTAAGGCAATCTACAGATACAATGCAATGTCTATTAAAATACCAATGACATTTTCACAGAAATAGAAAAAAGAATCCTAAAATGTATGTGTAATAATAAAAGACTCCAAATATCCAGAGCTACCCTTAGCAAAAAGAAAATCTTTTTTTATACCTGTTTTCTATTTATATGTTTTCTTATATCGTCTTCTTCTGAACAAACAACACTACCTGACCTCAAATTATACTACAGAGCTATAGTAACCAAAATGGCATGATACTGCCATAAAAACAAGCACATAGACCAGTTCATCACAATAGAGAACACAGAAATAAATCCATATACCTACAGCAAACTTATTTTTGACAAAGGTGCCAAGAACGTAGATTAGGGAAAGGACAGCTTCTTTAATAAATGGTGCTGGGAAACTGAATATTCATATGCGGAATAATGAAACTGGAAAGCTGTCTTGCCATGTACAAAAATCAAATCAAAATAGATTAAAGAAAAACCTAAGACCTTATACTATGAAACTACTAAAAGAAAACACTGGGGAAACTCTCTAAGATAATGGAATGAGAATGATTTCTTGAGCAATAACCCACAAGCATAAGCAACCAAAGTGAAACTGAATAAATGGCATCACATCAAGGTAAAAATCTTCTTCTGAGCTAAGGAAACAATCAACAAAGTAAAGAGACAACCCACACAATGGGAGAAAATATTTGGAATCTACCCATCTGATAAAGAATTAATAAGCAGAATATCTAAGGAGCTCAAGCAACTCTATAGGAAAAAATCTAATCTAATTTTGTAAATGGGCAAAAGATCTGAATAGATATTTATCAAAAGAAAATTTACAAATGGCAAACCGATATATAAAAAGGTACTCAACATCACTGATGACTTGAGAAATGCAAATCAAAACTACAATGAGATATTACCTCACCCCAGTTAAAATGGACTTTATCTAAGACAGACAATAACAAATGCTGATGAGGACGTGAAGAAAAAGTAATTTTTATTTTTTTAATGTTTAATTTTTAATTTTTGTGAGTACATAGTAGGTGTATATATTGATGGGTTACATGAGAAATTTTGATATAGACATGCAGTGCAAAATTATCGCATCAGGGTAAGTGTGATATTCATCACCTCGAGCATTTATCCTTTGTGTTGCAGATATTCCAATTATACTCTTTACTCTTTTAGTTATACATTGTTGGTGGGAATTCAAGTTGTATAACCACTATGGGCAACAGTTTGGAGCTTCTTCAAAAATCTAAAAATGGAGCTCCTACATAATTCAGCAATCCTACTGTGAGTTATATACCCAAAAGAAAGAAATTAGTATATCAAAGAGATATCTGCACTCGCATGACTACTGCAGCATTATTCAACATAGCCACACTTTGGGGGCAACCTAAGTGTCCATCTACAGATGAATGGATAAAGAAAATGTGATACAAATACACAGTGTAGTACTATTCAGTCATAAAAAGAATGAGATCCTGCCATTTGCAACAACATGGATGTAACTGGAGGTCATTATTTTAAGTGAAATAAGCCAGGCACAGAAAGACAAATTTCACATGTTCTTACTTATTTGGGGGAGATAAAACTTAAAACAACTGAAATCCTGGAGAAAGAGAGATGGGTTGTTATCATAGGCTGGGAAGGGTAATAGGGGGTGGGGAAAAGTGGGATGGTTAGTGAGTACAAAATAAATTTAGAAATAATGAATGAGACCTCATATTGGCTAGCACAACAGGTTGACTATAGTCCAAAATAATTTAATTGTACATTTAAAAATAACTACAAAAGTATAATTGGAATGTCTGCAACACAAAGAATAAATGCTTGAGGTGATGAATACCCCATTTACCTTGATATGATTATTTTGCATTGCATGTCTATATCAAAATACCTCATGTAACCCATAAATATATACACCTATTATGTACCCACAAAAATTAAAAATTAAAAAAGATAAAATAGAACTGCTAATATTTCTGACATTCATTAATTGTTTAATCCATTAATATAGCTATAATAGTTTTAGAATTGCTGTACCTACATCATTATAACGAATCCACCCAAAAGATTCCAGGTTTTGTTTGCTCTTTTTCCCTGACTGCAAGAATGAGTATTTAGTCAAATTCTGTGTAAAAATGTCCTTGAATTTGTTCTTTCATATCTTTTCTTCCTTCAGTGTGATTATCTTGTTTGAAAAGAATGAGTTCAATTGTTTGTAGTTTATTTTCTGAGTATTTTTCCAGCCTTATGATATAAAGTTACGTTCTGAATATGTAGATCCCCATTAACATGCTTCCAACAGTCAAAGTATAGAAAAGCTATATCCAGAAATATAGCTTTTCCTCACTCTCCGTAAGTAGCCAGCTACATTGTTTTCTTATTTATCTTTCCTGGTTCATTTTTGTAAAGATTATTAGATCATAATTTTTTATTTTATTTACTCATCTTTCTTAAACAAAAGATAGCATTATGTATCTATATTGATATAGATCGATATATCTGCTCCTTGCTTTTTTCAGTTTAATAATTACTCTTCAATATATTTTGGTAATGACCCTACAAAGTTCACGGAAAAAGGAGCTTTCTTTCATTTTTACAGCTGCATAATACACCATTGTGTGTAACAAGTACCCTAGTGTTTATGTCTATGCTCAAAAAATATCCATGTTTGGAAATTTGAGTAACAGCTAATATTTCACTATCATAGAAATATGAAATGTATATGCATGCATTTTCATATTTTTGGATATGTATTTTTAGGATGAATTCTCAGGAAAATCTTTCTGAATCAAAGACGAAATACGTATTAGTTTTTTTAGATATAGTTGGCGCTCTTTATCAGCAGTTTCCGCAGTCAGGGACCTACCAATCATCAGTGGATTGGGGAAGAAAAAAGAAAACAAAAATAACAATACAAAAAAATGCAAATTAAAACAATACAGTGTAACAACTATTTACATAGCATTTACATTATAGTAGGCATTGCAAGTAATTTAAAGATGGCAAAGTATTTGGGAGGATGTGCATAGGTTATACCCAAATACTATCTCACTTTATATGTGGAACTTGAGCATCCTCAGACCTTGGTATCCAGGGATTCTGGAACCAACTCCGTTGCTGATGCCAAGAAGACACTGTATTGCCAGATTCCCCTCTACAGACTTCATAAAATTGTTTATTCCCAACAGCATGGATGAGAATTCTTATAGTCACACAACCCCCGCAATAGAAGCTGTTTGCAAGTTTTTGAAACTTTGCCAATCTGCTGATTAAGAAGTAGTGTTTCCATGTAGTTTTAATTTGTATTTTTTTCTTATTATGAACATTGGATATCTTTTCATATGTTTAAGAACTATTTTTAGATCATCTCTTTTTGCTCATTTTTCTATGGAATCTTGGCCTGTTTTTTCTTTTTTATAGTGGTTTCTAACATAACACATTTTCTCCTAACATCATTTATCTTTTGACCTGTCTGAATACTTTTCTCTTCACAAAAATTTCTGGTGAATCATATAGTCAAATATATATGACTTTTATTTTATTGTCTCTGGACTTTTAAAAATCGTAATTCTAATGTGTATCTTCATGCCTATTTTTTCCTATAAAATTTTTAAATTTCATTTTGTACATTTACATTTTTCCATTTTCCATTTACATTTCTCTTACATTTGGACTTTATTCTTGTTAATGTTATAGAAAATTGCTCTAATTTTATTTTTTTCAAAATGGCTTTACAGTTTTCCCAACAGCATTTCTTAAATAGCCCACTTTGCCCTAGAGATTTAATATCCACCTTTTTGATATTCTAGTTTTCTAAATGTAGTTGGGTTAATTTGTGCTTTTCCATTCTATTTTATTGGTTCGTTTACCTGTTCTTATGCCAGTCCATACTTAATAGTTTGGACTGGCACAGTCCAATTTTAGAGGCTTCATAGTTTGTTTACTATCTGTAGCATTTCTTTTTCTCTATTAAAATGCTGTGTGAGATGATGTACCAATTGTACAGGTAGAAAGCTCAGCTCTTGGAAAGAAAAAAATGTTACAATTTGTCATTTTTATCAATAAAGCATTTCTAATAGTAATCACCAGACTTTATAATCTGACCCTTATTATTATTAATATTGTTAAATTGAATTTGAAAGAGTGTCATTTATTTTTATAGTTGAAAAAAGGCCTTGTAAAAGGAAGGAAACAAAATATGGTAGGTAGAAAATGTAGCCTTTTCACAATTTGCTATAATCTATACACATTGCAAATAAGAGATCAAAGACAGGTGTTAACGGGTGCTGGGATTTTAGTGTAAAACTAGTTTCTATTTAATGCAGCTGGTGGTAACTCCAAAAATATAAACAGGCAGAGCTTTGGGGTGGCAATCCGGTTGGAAGGAAAAGTAAAGGGCCTGACTTTTCGTTAATATAGCTATCACGTTGTTTTAGTTAATTTTATGATGTTTTCATTAGGTGATATGTTTATTTACAATGAGTGAGAGAGCCCAGTAGAAATCCTGGGGTGGAAAAAGCTACAGCTTCATTTCCACTACCCTGCATACATAGCTTGAGCACAACCAATAAAACTAGAGTTTCTTTGAAAACGTTAGGACCTTGGAATCAAGGTAAGACAAAGCTAGGGCAACAGGTAATATATCATTTCTATATTTGTTGCAATCATTTATTGCAAAAAAAAAAAAAATTGTTCCTTTTATTTTTTATTTTATTTATTTATTTATTTATTTATTTTTGAGACGCAGTTTCACTCGTTACCCAGTCTGGAGTGCAATGGCGCGATCTTGGCTCACCGCAACCTCCACCTCCTGGGTTCAGGCAATTCTCCTGCCTCAACCTCCCGAGTAGCTGGGACTACAGGCACGCGCCACCATGCCCAGCTAATTTTTGTATTTTTAGTGGAGACAGGGTTTCACCATGTTGACCAGGATGGTCTCCATCTCTTGACCTCGTGATCCACCCGCCTCAGCCTCCCAAAGTGCTGGGATTATAGGCGTGAGCCACCGCGCCGGGCCCCTTTTAATCACAAGTGGAAATACCTGTACAGTTCAGCTTGGTAACCTCAGGACAATTTTACGATTCTAGCTGTATTTTCATATTACACTATGAACTCTTAGAAGTCTGTATTCCGTAAGACACTTCGAATTGCCAGTGACAGAAAGCCAATTCAAACTGGCTTAAGTTCAAAGGAAATATATTGCCAAATATTCCAGGGAAGCTGAGGAACACACACTTTAGCAATGAAAATTTTCTACTTGAATCCATTCTGCATGAAATCTACTTGGCAGGCAAGATGGCTGTTGGCGGTTCCAGGCTTTCATCCTCCTATTCTAACCACCAGAGTAGAAAATGCCTCTTTATTTTTCTCTCCTTGAAAATACTGAAAAAAGACTCTGTCTGACCTTGCCTGGCTCATATGCACACTCTTGGCTCCTGCCATGGTTACATGCCCACTCTATTCTGAAAGGTGATTTCCTCAAGGAGAAGAGGCTGCCAGACACAAACAAGAGGTCTACTTCAAATACTGAGTCAAATCTGAGTTATCTTTGTATCCGTCCTCTGCAGGTCTTCGACCTGCCAGATTTTTAATCAGTGGATGCCAGAGGAGCAAAGTAATATTGTTGCTGATGAGTTTATTTAATATGAAAAGAGGCCAAGGTATTTTACCCAAAAGAAAGAGGCAAAGTGAAAGCAGAGAAGATTGGCAGGTAGGAGAGTAGATGTGAAGAGGAGGGAAAACATACACAAAGTGAAAACTAAAGTGAAATTTGTCTCCGCTTTGTTTTATGGGTTTGTATAGAGAGTCAGTAAAAACCATGGTGACTTTATTCATGAGAGAAAGAATTTTAAAACCATGCATAATTGCTGCAACCGCATTAAGAGAGCCTTTATAAAACGCCAGTTAATTTAACCAATCCTCTCATGCCTTGGTTGCTGTTAGCTGTGGTATGTCTGTTACATTGCTACAATGTTATATAACAGTAGATATTTTAATGGCCAACCCCAGTGGGTTTTTGTGAGCATATGCTAACTATAATTACTGTTGTTTCACATATGAAGGTTCTGGAAATAATTAAGTTGGAATGCTAAGGTTATTTAACAATGACACGCTAGAATTGGTAGCCAAGCCTTTCATCACCAATCCTTTCACCCAATGCCAGAGCTCTCCCATTCCTGTCAGTGAAAACACAAACCCATACAGTGGAGGTAATACACAGATGACAACGTACCCTCCTCTACCTAGATCAACCATGGTTCCAGGAGATAGAACACAGCAGACACACACATACATGCAGTCATGCACACATATCTACTGAAAACAAAGCATCACTGAGTAATGTAGTGTTGACTGCTGATTTGGAGATTCAAAGGGGTTAAAACACATTGTGCAATCTACAACATTTTATTTTTTTTTTACTTCCTCTTCCCTGTCTTTGTTTTTCTCCCTTTTCCCTTCCTGACCTCACAAATTGCTGAATCTGTTTGGCTAAATAACTCCTCCTGAAGTCCAGGCATAGCGCCTATGCATCCGGAGTCTCAGGTCCATCACCTAGGAAACTTATAGAAATTATTTCAACAAAGAGGAAACTTTTGCTACAAAGAATTCTAGTGAGGGTCTGTGTTAAGGAAAACCGAATCCACAAGGGGCGTGGTTTCAAAGCCAAGAGCTTCCCAGCTCCATGCCTCTATCCACCTCCCCATCTGGGAACCCAGAGTTCTTTGACTTCCTGTGAGCAGGCTAGGTAAAATTCCAGGTGTGCTCCTTTGTTTAAAAAAGCGGCTACATGAGGCCAACAAGCATATGAAAAAATGCTCATCATCACTGGTCATTAGAGAAATGCAAATCAAAACTACATTGAGATACCATCTCACGCCAGTTAGAACGGCGATCATTAAAAAAATCTGGAGAAAACAGATGCTGGAGAGGATGTGGAGAAATAGGAACACTTTTACACTGTTGGTGGGAGTGTAAATTAGTTCAACCATTGTGGAAGACAGTGTGGCGATTCCTCAAGGACCTAGAAATAGAAATTCCATTTGACCCAGCAATCCCATTACTGGGCATATATCCAAAGGATTATAAATCGTTCTACTATAAGGACACATGCACACGAATGTTCATTGCAGCACAGTTTACAATAGCAAAGACCTGGAACCAACCCAAATGCCCATCGATGATAGACTGGACAGGAAAAATGTGGCACATATACACCATGGAATATTATGCAGCCATCAAAAACGATGAGTTTGCGTCCTTTGTAGGGACATGGATGAACCTGGAAACCATCATTCTCAGCAAACTGACACAAGAACACAAAATCAAACACCACATGCTCTCACTCATAGACGGGTGTTGAACAATGAGAACACATGGACACAGGGAGGGGAGCACTATACACTGGGGTCTGTTGGGGGGAGTGGGGGGGACAGCAGGGGGGTGGGGAGTTGGGGAGGGATAGCATGGGGAGAAATGCCAGATATAGGTGAAGGGGAGGAAGGCAGCAAATCACACTGCCACATGTGCACCTACGCAACAACCTTGCATGTTTTTCATATGTACCCCAAAACCTAAAATGCAATTAAAAAAAAAAAAAGCGGCTGAAAACTCTGGGAGGAAGGTGCTCTACTGCGGGCGGACAGTCAATCCGATATCAAAGTCGAAGATCAATCACTCAAGAGGACGTTTAAAAGAACTCCTCTCATTGGGCAAGAACATGAATGGGGCAGGAATAGCTCCAAGATTGAAGTCCCGCTGCCCCTTACCCGTGCGGACTCCTGCTCCGGATCTCCGTGCTCTCCACGGCAACGTGGGAGCTGTCTCTCATTCTCTTAACTGTGCGGATATCGCCTCGGGATTCCCCTCCCATGGCACTGTGGGAGCTCTCTCTACTTCTCTCTTTCTCTTTCTCTGACTAATAAATCGCTGTCTGCTAAACTCTTTGAGTCCGATATTTACTTGAACGGTAAGCTCACCTTGCCTCCAGGGCCCCTTCTTCATTCTTGGGGCAAAGGGAGCCCAAGAACCTCAAGAACATCCAATCAGGGAGGGAGCTGAGCCGCGTCCTGCGACCCTGTTACACTAGTACTCAAACCAAGGAAATACAACTTTTATAAATAATAATAATGATAAATTACATATATGTAGCCAACCACACTTATTGCTAACCACTATTTTGTAGGCTTATTACATTAATTCTCAGAATATTCCTATGACATTGATGTGATTCCTATTTTTATTTCTCAGCTCCATAAGGTCACATATTAAATGGAAAAGCTGAAATTTAGACTCTAGTTTAGTCTAAATACAATGCCTTGTTTTTTTTTTTTTGTCCAAAACAGAGTACTTTTTGATGTATGTAATCCATAAATTGGGACGAAAAACCTTCATTTTACAAAAATATGCATTTCTCTAGGCATTATATTTGGGTCTCTGGAATATTTTGATTAAACTAAATAAGCAATTAGAGACCTAATCTCTTGATGTCTTTAGTGTTAAAGATAAATATGGTCAAAACACTTCTTACAAATAGTAACTCATTTGACTATAATCACAGACCTGTTAAGAAGGCACTTTTGTAATACCTTTTACTGGAGAAGAAAAAATGACTTCCAAATCCAAGCTTCTCTAACTCTGCCATAAAAAGTAGGCTAGCTGAAGTTCTCCAGTGAAGTTGAGAGATGATCACAAAGACTCACCTGAGGGTCGCATTCATAGGTGCCGATTAAGATGTCTAGGGGATTTATACATCTGCCTCAATAGGATCAAAAGGACAGGAGAGTTAAGACAGTATCAATCGGCACAAAGAAGCAATTCATAAGAGCCATGGGGAGCATGACAACCAATTTTCATTCCTTTAGCTTTTTAAATGTCCTACTTCAAACCCTGTCCTGTATAAATTATGTGGGTGAGTTGGAGACAAATTCACTCAGTCTTTTTTTTTTACTTGGGTTACTTTCCCCTCTTAGAATTTTCCTTCTGAAGTTCATTCACTTTGACAAAAGAGATAAAAGCAAAAAGTTTTAATTGTTCAATTTCCTTTCTACCATTTTAAATACATTATTCCATTGAAACCCCCCCTTTTTTATATTTTCTTTCTTGCTGAAACACAAATAAAATGATGACTATTGCCATTATATTTGTTCCAGAGCTCAGACCTCCGAGGCTTTGGGATTTTTAATATTGTTATTATAGTTGTGGGGAACTCTATTCAAAGGAGCCTCTTTTGCTTACATCCTTTTAAAATTCGGGATACATCTTAGAGCTCCTACGCACCAACACCAAGTTGTGTTTATGTAATCCAAATCCTCTTCACCTAGATCATTACCAAATAAAAATTGAAGCTCTTTTCTTACTTGAGGGCCTTCCCTATCATAGTATTTTCCAACGGTGGTAATTTTATACTTTTTACATGATTATTTCATTAATACCTATATCTTCCAATCAACCAAAAATACCATGACAGTATAGACCCTGTCTTGTTTTATCATTTTATCCCCAATAGCAAACTTGGTGTCTGATATTTAATACATATCCGATAAATATATGCTGAATGAATTAATAAATTAATAAAAAAGAACATATAACTCTGTCATCTATAATTCCCCCCAAAATGTTCATATAACTGTGCATATCAAATAACATGGATTTTAGTTGACAATTGTTCATATGTGCCACAAATAAAATAGTGAGGAACTTTAAAACCAGAGGACATAATTAGGACCCACTACAGAGGATTATCAGTCTGTTAAAGAAATGGCCGGTCCAGAGCTACTCAAGAAAGCATGTTTCTATTCTTTTGTGTTTGAGGCAGGAGCTATTTTCTTCTTCAGTTTTCTTTCAGTATTGCTATTTAGGTTGGTGCAATGGCAAAGACCATAATTACTTTTGCACCAACCTAGTAAGAATATTCTACATTAAAAATATGTTTTTAAAAGAAAACAAGAGTAAACAACTAAACTTTTACTGTTATAAAACAAAAGCTACAGTAAAAATACAAAATCTTTCTTGACAGCAGCACCACAGAGATCCACATTTGACTCCTAGATGTGACCTATTCCCATGTTTTAAAATACTTTTATAAAATTATCCATCCTCAGATATTGGAAAATAACATATCGAAATCTTAATTTTTTTTTCTTTTGGTAAGATGGAATGTCTAACTACCCTGAACTGTCTTCCTGGGTGACATCCATCTACTCAAATAGGGTAGCTGCCACTCTTTCAACAGAGGGTCACATGCTCTCTAGTTTCCCTAAAGTTTCTTCTACTTCTTAATGCCTTGTCTAAACTAAGACTAAATTTTAGTTGTAATATTGAAAACAAATGAGATAATCATAGCATTTTCGTTTATAACTCTGTTTGTGTGGTGATAAAAACTCTTGATTAACTAAGCATTGAAGAAACATACCTCAAAATAGTAAGAGCCATCTATGACAAACCCACAGCCAATGTCATACTGAATGGGCAAAAGCTGGTACCATTCCCTTTGAGAACTGGAACAAGACAAGAATGCCCACACTCACCACTCATATTAACATAGTACTGAAAGTCCTAGCCTCAGCATTCAGGTATGAGAAAGAAATAGATGGCATCCAAATAGAAAAAGGAGAAGTCAAACTATCTCTCTTCACTTAGAATATTATTCTATACTGAGAAAACTTTAAAGACTCCACCAAAAAGCCTCTAGAGCTAATAAATGACTTCAGTGAAGTTTCAGGATACAAAATCAATGTACAAAAATCAGTAGCACTTCCATACACCAATAATGTTCAAGCTGAGAGTCAAATCAAGAATACAATCCCATTTATAAGGACCACAAAAATAAGATATATAGAAATATATTTATAAAAGAGGTAAAAGATATCTATAAGGAGGATTACAAAACACTGTTGAAAGAAATCAGAGATGACACAAACAAATAAAAAAGGGTTCCAAGCTCATGGATTGGAAGAATCAAGGTCATTAAAAAGACCACACACCTAAAGCAATCTATATTCAATGCTATTCCTATAAAAAAAAAAAAAAAAAAAAAAAAGCCTGAATAGCTAAACTTAAGGAAAAAAACAAAACAGAAAAAACAAAGCCAAAGCCAGAGGCATCACTTTAAACTATATTGCAAGGCTAAAGTAAACAAAACGGCATGGTAGTAGTACAAAAACAAATACAATAGACCAATGAAATGGAATCGAAAACTCAGAAATAAAACTGCACACCTACAGCCATCTGATCTTCAACATAGTCAATAAAAATAAGCAGTGGGAAAAGGACTTCCTATTCAATAAACGGTGCTGGAATAGTTGGCTAGCTATCTGCAGAAGAAAAAAATTAAATTATCTATCATCTTATACCAAAATTAACTCAAAATAAATTAAATATTTAAATGTAAGACCTCACATTATAAGAGTCCTGGAAGAAAACCTAGGACCCAGCATTCTGGACATTGACTTTGGGGAAGAATTTATGACTAAATCCTTGAAAGCAATTGCAACAAAAACAAAAATTGACAAGTGGGACCTAATTAAACTGAAGAGCTACTGTACAGCAAAAGAAACTAGTAACAGAGTAAACAGATAACCTACAGAATCAGAGAAGATATTCACAAACTATGCATCTGACAATGGTCTAATATACATAATCTGTAAGGAACTTAGCAAGCAAAATTCAATAAGCAAAAAACAACCCCATTAAAAAGTGGGCAAAAGGCAAGAAGAGATACTTCTCAAAACAAGCCATACAAGTGGCCAAAAAGCATAAGAAAATGCTCAACATCACTAATCATCAGAGAAAGCCAAATAAAAACCACAGTAAAATACTATTTCACACCAGTAAAAATGCGTAGTATTAAAAAGTCAAAAAAAAAAAATGGATGTTAATGAGACCATGGAGAAAAGGGAATGCCCATAAACTGCTATAGGAAATGCAAATTAATTGAACCACTGTGGAACACAGTTTGGAGATTCTGAAACGACTTAAAACATAACTACCATGTGACAAGCAATTCCATTAGTAGGTATATATCCAAAAGAAATAAACTCATTCTATCAAAAATATACATGCACTGATGTGTTCATCATGGTAATACTCACAATAGCAAAGACATGGAATCAACCTAAGTGCCTATCAACAGTGTATTGAATAAAGCAAATGTGGTACATATGCACTATGGAATACTACACAGCTATGAAAAAGAATGAAATCATGCTTTTTGCAGCAATAGGGATGCAGCTAGAGGCCATTATCCTAAGTGAATTACTGCAGAAAGAGAAAACCAAATACCACATATTCTCACTTACAAATGGAAACTAAACATTGGGTACTCACAGGCATAAAGATGGCAACAGTAGGCACTGGAGACTTCCATGGGGACAGTGGAACAGGGACAAGCGTTGAAGAAGTAACTGTTGGTACTGTGCTTACTACTCGGATGAAGGGATCATTTATATTTCAAACTTCAGCATTATACAATATACCCATACAGCAAACGTGCACATGTACCCCTTAAATTTAAAAGTTGAAATTATTTAAAAATTTTTAAAAACTAAAAATAATATTAATGCAATATCAAAATCCTTATACCTGACATAATGTATTTATTTACCCACACACTTTTTATAGACATTTAAATGTATGTAAAAGAATATATGTGTGTGTCAGACATATTCTTATCAGACTATGTGAGATTTAATATAAGGAATTTCAGAAAAAGTTTTAGGCTGAGACTTTAGGCATACAGTTCCTTCAAAGAGATATAAATTTAACCACCTGTACAACTGAACTTTTCCAAATGTAAAAGCCCCTTCATACACCAACCTCATGGAAGCTACATATTTTTAGTTAGAGGATCAGAGGATCGGAAAGCATAAAGAAGTAATTCACACTATTTAAATGATAAGAATTTTAGGACCAGTGGAACTTTAGGGAGGTTCTAATCTAACTGTATTTTCTACATTTTTTTTCTATTTTTCTCTTTTTTCTATTCTCTTGCCTCTTTCTCACTGCAGAAAGGTAAAGTGTCTTGCCTAATATATTTTAGCTATGACGAAAAGAATGGATTTGAGATACTCAAATAAAGACAAGTGGAGCTCTTTTAGTGGGTGTAGAGTGTCCCAGTCAAGAAAGAATGAGTGCATGTCAGCATTATTAGTAAAGAAAGCTGTTTTAACATCAGTGATCAAAGTCATCATCTCAGGAAGCTAAGAAAATAAAAGTAATTTAGGCTCAAAGGAAGTAGAATGAAAAAAATGGAATTTGGGCAGAAATAAGTGAAATATAGATGTATATTAAAAGAGTGCAATTTTTTTAACTTTTAAGTTTAGGGGCACATGTGCAGGTTTGTTACACAGGTAAACTTGTGTCTTGGGGGCTGGTTGTACAGACTATTTCATCACCAAGGTATTAAGCTTAGTACCCATTAGTTATTTTTCCTGATCTTCTCCTTCCTCCCAATCTCTACCTTCTGAGAGACGCTGTGTGTGTTTTTTTCCCTCTGTGTATCCATGCGTTCTCATCATTTAGCTCCCACTTATAAGTGAGAACATGCAGTATTTGGTTTTCTGTTCCTGTGTTGGCTTGCTAAGCATAGTGGCCTCCAAGATATGGAATCAGCCTAAATGCCCATCAATGATAGGCTGGATAAAGAAAATGTGGTACTATGCACCATGGCTGTGTATTATTCCATACACAGTCATAAAAAGTTGGTTTTTTGAAGGTTACAAACACCAAGGAAGACTGATAAAAATAAACATAAAAAAAGACACATTACTAAAACAGGAAGGAAAAAATAGATATCAACTGAGATACCACAGCTATTAAAAAATAGAATATTATTGTTTAAAGTTATGCCAATAAATTAGAGAACTAGCATGAAATTTTTAAATCCTTTACAAAATTATTAAAACTAACACAAGAAAAAATAGGCTATCTAAATAGCTACACCTGTTAAATGAACTGAATATTGTAATAAAAATAAACTTTCCTACAAAGAGAATACACCAACTGAGATATTATTACTAATGAACTCTTCCAGGCATGTTGGCATGGGCCTGTAGTCTCGGCTGCCTGGGACAGTGAGGTGGAAGCATGGTTTGAGCCCAGGATTTTGGGGCTTTCACAAGTTAATGATCAAGCATAGCACTCCAGTCTGGGAGACAGAGCAGGACCCTGTCTCTAATAATAATAAAGACTACAGAATAAAAAACAGAACATAGGAAGTATAGGAATAGTCTGGAGTACTCTGATACAAAGTGAAGAGTGTATGTCCATCTTATCACTAAAGTTTCTATTTTGTAACCAACATCTCTCCATTTTCTCCACCCATTAGCCCCTGGCAAGTTGATGCCAATCATAATCCCGAAAGGCACAGTTCCAAACAGCATAATGTTGACATACCAAAAGATCAAAATCTCTAAAGTCTAAAATGTCTAACACCTGAAGTCCCAAAAATCACAATCCCAAAAGATTAACACCCTGAATGTTGAAATTCTAAAAGATTATCGGGAAGGGGTTAATGCATTTCACGTTAGTCATAGGATAGTTGCATGATATTAGGCAAAACTATTACCTTGTTAATGTCTTTATTTGGAGGTTAAGTATGTTTTAATTGGAAATTAAGTATGGTATAAAGAGATGCATATGAGTTCCAAGTTGACAAAGGGTGAATTTGTGGACCTAATTTTAGGTGTCACCCTGACTGGATTAAGGAACACCTAGAAACTTAATAAAGCATTATTTTGGGTGTGTCACTGAGGACACCGCCAGAGGAGTTTAGCATGTGCGTCTGAATGGACTAGGTGGGGAAGATATGCCCTCAGTGTTTGGTGGGCACCATAGAATTTACTAGGGGTCAGGAAAGAACAAATACAGAAGGCAGACTGGTTTCGCTCCAAGAGCTGGAACAGATTTTTCTGCTGCTTTCTTGGACACAGAACTTCAGGCTTTCTGGCTTTCAGATTCCGGGACCTGTACTAGTGCCCCTGTCACTTCGGGTCCTGAGACCTTTAGCTGAAGACTGAGAGTGACATCATCAGATTCCTTGGTTTTCAACATAAAAACATTAACACTCCCTTAGTAAATAAAGAGCTGTCTTTTTGTACCTCTGCGTCTGTGAAAGAGAAAATTTCTCAAGATCTCATCTCATTGGGCTACTGCATATACAGTGGTGATTCACTTTTGATTGAGCATATCAAAAGACTTATATTAACCATCATATTTCTGACAATCACAGTTATAGAGTTGGGTGCACACAAATGCCAACTATAGTGATACACATTTTTACATTCCACTTTTTGACCTATTTCTTTAGGAATACAGTTTGTCTGCTCATAACCATTAAGCCTGTGTGACTGTGTGACCTGGGAATTTATGCTGGCAAAAATATGTATGTTATTACCGCTTATCTCATTATGTAAGGTAGTCTATGAAGTGTTCTGTTATGTTTTTATATGTTCCTCAAATAAGTCCTCTTTTGAAAATATAAATAAATATCTTTTAAATTTTTTGTTTTATCATTTTTTCTAGAATTCTATTTTTGGAATTTTGATCTTTCAGGATTGGGACTTTTGAGATTTTAGACTTCAAAGGTTTTGATATTTGGGGATTTCATCATGCAGGATTATAGCCCAAACACCTCACAACCACCATTTTATTCTCTATTTCAATGAATGGTAATTATTATTCAATGAATTTTTTCATTTTTCATTCAGGCCTTCCTTAGCTTGATAAACTTCGAAGGGAGCACTACCTGAATTCATATTACCTTTTAGGGAAGAGCAATGGCGTAGGACTCAACCAGGACAGAGTAACAGATGGTATCAGTGGTATCGAAAGCTGTTTGCCAAAGTCATATATTTTACATTAGCGAGATCTGGAAAGTAGACTTCTGAGTCATTATCCTGTTGTTTCATCATTCCTAGAGGTTGTTTTGAAGTGATTTTTTCCTAAGTAACTCCAGTGAAAATTAAACTTTACCAAGACATTCTTTTCATTTTCAAATTAAAATGAATCCAACACATTTTATTAAGCACCTGCTGAGACTAACTCCTCTGTAGTGAATGTTAAAGACAGAACACTACTTGCCCTTGAAAATCCTGGATTTAGAGAGAATCTCTCAGTCACATTTCTTTATCCATAAAATGAAGTTTGATTCTTCTAGCCCTAAGCTCTTCATAAATCTATGTTCATATTTCTGTGCCAGAAATAAAGATAATAATGCCAATCAATTCTTAATCAGATATATAAAACAATGTAGGCATCAAAGAGGAAAAATAATTTTATTCGAAAAATATGGTTTGAAGTTTAGATTCCAGGGAAGTCATAGAGATAGAAATGAACTTGAATACAAAAAGGATGAAAGAAAAATTGGCTTAACATTGTAGAGGATTCATGTTGACAGTATACTGAAAACTTTGGTTAAATAAAATAGACTCCATTAAAAAAAGCCTTTGGATATAAAATTAGTCCTAAAACTGATAGATCATAGATTATTGAGAAAGGACACAACATCAATAAATCTGTGTTTGAAGAAAACGAGAACTTAATAGCAGTATGAATGAGTAGGTGGGTAAGAATAAGTAAATAAACTATAAAGTTTTTCTGTTTAGGCTTGAGCTAGCAAGTTCTTAGACTATGTGGGAACAGTGAAGAATTAAAAGCATTGTCATCAAAGAAACTGGGGGAGAGTATTTTATATTTTATACATTCAAGGAAGAGACAAAGAAGGGAAAGGTGATTTTTTCAAGGAGAATGAGGAAAGGATCAAGCAAAGACAAATTTGTTATATTTAAAGTGCTGGAGATTATCCCTGTGGAGATGTCCTGTAAGTCAACTTGGAAACTTATAGGACATAAAGCTTTAGATCATAGATTTAAAAGGAAGATAGGATGAGTTCAGTTCTCCAGTCTGTATCATTCTAGCCATTTTTCTTTGGGCAATTTTACTATAAATATAACTTTGTATTACAATAAAGGCTGAAGATAATTAGTGGTGAGGCATTAGCATAAGAGTGATAGAACAGACCAAGAAAATGAACTGGTGGAAGGGGCCCATGTGGAGCAAGAACAGTGTGGGTGCAATGAGCAGGCTTTTAAGAACACTCAGGAAATAAAAAGAGTACAAAATACAAGTAAGAGTAGCACTGAATGAGCAGAAATTTGGGAGGACATATATGGAGACAGGGAAGCAAAGGCAAGGGGAAGAATCTAGAAGGAACATATAAGAGTGAAAATGGTATCGAGAGGTTAAGGCAGATAAGAAGAACTCACTCAAAGTGGCTAAAATTTTATCATGGGAGTTTAAGTGTAATTGTAGAAAAAGAGACTATATAAGTCTAAGTTATAACAGGGTGAATAATAGGAAAATGGAAACTGAAAGTTTATAGCAGTGATTTAAGAAGGTCAGGCCAACAGCGTATGCTTGGAACCTTGGAAGTTACAGCATTTGAAAGCCATCTAACTTTTGCATTGGTGTCGCATTTCTTTTATCATTTGTGGAGACAAAAGTGATTCCATCTTGGATACTAACCCACCAGTTGACCAGTTGACTTCTAACCCCAGGCCCATGAGTGCTTTCTGATTCCTATGTTATTTACCGTCCTTAGTATAGAACATGCCAATCTTGATGATTTTGCACAAATTATAGATTATGATGCACAAATCATTCTCGCCTGTCCTGGAGGGTTCTTTTCAAACTGTCTTCCTGGAGTGCACCCTTTCCCTATGGTATATAAGCCCTGGGTCTCCAAATTAACACTGCCAGGATCTATTATACGCGTCTTGCTGCCACATAAGACTATGCTCCTGTCTGTAAGATCCCCCAACCAAACACCCTTTGTCAACAAACTGGATTTGTTTGCCTTCGTCTTTGGTTTCTCAGATCCTTCAACATTTGGGGACTGCTTTGCATATACAGTTATTTTGTTATACTCAATGTTTGAAAAAAATCTATGATTCTTCATTGTTGCATAATTTATTGCAAATGGTATATTTGATATTGTAAAATTTTGTCCTAAAGGAGACAAAAGAATAAGAGAAACTGAGTTGGAGGATGCTTACTCTATCCTTTATATGGTACTAATTCATTTACTTCGAGATGCATGATTATCCTGTGACTATAAGCAAAAACTCCTGACTCAGACGGCCTGGGTTTGAAAGCTGTTCCTGCAACTTTTCAGATGTATAATTATGAAAACGTCAATGCAATGCCTCTGTTTACTCATCTATATAATGGGGGCAATAATATTGCCTACCTTATGGGATGTTATGAACGCAAATTAAGCTAATCCAAATGGAACTCTTAGACGAGTATGCTGTACACAGTGAACTCTTAATAAATGTTCGGTATTATTACCAGATAGCTCACTTATTTATCATAGTAATCTTTATGCCTTAAAATCTTTTAGCTTTTCAATATAGCTCACTTAATATTTTCATTCATGTATCATATAATTTAATAGGTGTTTATAGGTTTGTAAATCAGTCTCCTAAACTTATTAGTTTGTCTGAATATTGGCTAAAGTAAATCTAAGCATACCATGATACTTACTATATGTACTATAATTTTGAATTATATTAATCATAATATTCTAATATAAATTGTAAATGATGGTAATAAATACAACTTATGTTTAAAATAATAATGTGAAGTGTAGACAAATATAAGCAATATATATGTAATAGGCCTTTATTAATTTATCATTTTATAACTCCAGTTGCCTTGAAGGTATATGGGTTTAGTTTACTAGAGGTCCCTTTATAAAGGTGAGCAATGGCCGGGCACAGTGGCTCACACCTGTAATCCCAGAACTTTGGGAGGCCTAGGCAGGCAAATCACGAGGTCAGGAGTTCGAGACCAGCCTTGCCAACATGGCAAAAAACCATCTTTACTAAAAATACAAAAAAAAAAAAAATAGCTAGGTATTATGGCAGGCGCCTATAATCCCAGCTACTCGAGAGTCTGAGGCAGGAGAATTACTTCAACCCAAGAGGCAGAGGTTGCAGTGAACCGCAATCGTGCCATTGCACTCCAGTCTTGGGGACAAGAGCAGGACTCTGCCTCAAAATAAACAAATAAAGGCGAGCAGGTGTGTGAAATTAGTTGAAATGTTCTTTATAATATAGCAGGTGTGTGAAATGAGTTGAAATGTTCTTTATAATAAAAGGAACATAAGATGGAGAAAAGGAGGGGAAGGGGGAAAGTAAATGAGTAGAAGGAAGAAAAGAGAAAAAACAAAATAAGGTTGTAGATGCCTTTCATTCTGTAGTATGATCCTCTCCACTATCACACCTGAAACATCATTGAATTTTGTTTACTGAACAATTCTTATCTTTTATTTAATATTCACATTAAAATAAGACAAATAGACTTTAGGTAACTTAAGTGAAAAAAACTCTTAAAGCACTTTTCGGCAGCTTACAAAATCCGTGGGAAGCTGAAAAAACTATGTCCTAAAATAGACAGAAACAAATGAAAGCTGAATGGACCAAATCACACCCCAAAATTCATAAACTGCTGCTTCCATAGATCAATAAATGCAGCTGTCAGGCATGTGGTTGCTACCACTGGTCCAGGGCATTGGACTCTGGTGCTGACAATGCTGACAACGCTGAGCCTGGAACCAGGTGTTACTGCTACCACTCATTTAAAAATGAATTCTCCACCACACGTAATTCTTTGTATCACCGGCTCCGCATGTAGATACAATTGACTGGACAAACCAGTACTTGATTCTGTCCATACATTAGCTGCCAGGAGTTACAAAAAAACTCATAGATGGGCATTCAGCACGTCATCAAACAAAGCAAAAATGTCATATCCTGGGAAATCTACAGAGATTTCCAATAGACCTTTTTGACATTGAGTTAATTTTGTTGATGACACTTGGGAAGGGAATGTTCATGTAAGTGAAATAAAGTTTGTCATGCACAGATATGGCCTTGACAATGTACATCCTCCTGGGAACCCATGGAAATCTTGGGACGGACTTTAGATAAACCAAAGTAGCAGACTCAAGGGTTCAAAGATGTCAAGGAGTTGTGTTTTGTTTGTTTTTTTTCCCAAGGTGATGTAATGAAGGCATTGTTAGTATGTGTCTACCACTTGGAAAGACAAAATACTGTGTAGAGATTCATGCTGTGAAATTTTTTCCAAGAAGCAGCACAGGAATTTAAAAGGAAAACTGAAAGGAATCACAGACCCTTTGAAAGAAGTGTCCAGCAGCAACCTCTACTACAAGCCAGAATGAAAACTGTGATTCCCAGAGTGTGAGAGGGAGAGAGACTGCCTGTGTGATATACTCTCCCACTGGTGAACCTGGCAATCCAGGTTAACCCTATGCAGTGCTGAAGATGATTTAGTGAGTGGTGGGGAGTACACAAAAAGGAGTGGCACTGGAATATGCATTGAATGCACTCCCAGACTCCAGCAGAATCAGAGGAAAGATTCCTGATCCTACCTTACAGGGGACCTCACAGAAGTCAGCCAGTTAATTCAGGCAGTGGTCATAGGTTGAGAAGCTCCCGACAGATGTGCAATACAATCTTGTGTGGGGATGAACCCTCTTGGCCAGAACCAAGGGGTGAGCGGGAAGTGTACTATAGCCATGGGTAGTACTAGCTACATGGATGAACCTAGAGGAGCATGGTGTGAATGACAGTTTCTATCTTCCTGGGGAAGGCTATGGCCTGGGGCATTTTTGAGTTCTGAGCAGAGGCTGCCTGGAACTGCAATATCTGCTGCTAATGGAACACTGTGGGTGTGAGATCTGCCTTTCCCAGTGAGTGACTGCAGCATGGGGCTTACTGCCACCTGCTAACCCCACTCCCCTTTCAGATTCTTCTGTTCAGCAGAGGCAGCTGTGCTCCTCCATGGAACATTACACCAGCAACCAGATAATTGCCCTCCAATTCCCATTACGCCCACTGCTTGCACCCACAGGTGGGGAACCAGAGCATAGACTTGCCTGGCCCAAACCCCACATGGCTTTGCCCCTTTGCCCACCCTGGTGGTTTAACACAAAGGGCAGGGACTTTTGGGAACTCCATTGCCCTGCCCACTGCCAGAGTACTTCCCCTGGGTAACATCAGGCAAGCACAGATCTCACCACTATCACCGCAGCTGGCTCTCATTTGTAAGTTCCACCTCTTGGCTGGAGGCTAATAGGCACAGTGCGTTACAGCATCTGCAGGCATAATAACAGGGCCAAAGAAGGAGAAAACTTTTGTGCAACTTCAGCTATCACCACCAACTACACCATTCTGTCTAACCAGAAGGTCTTGAGTCTTTCTACCTAACCAATACATTACTACTGCTGTTGGCATTTGAGACAGCCAAAACACTAAAGCCATTTATAACCAAGAACATCTCACAAGTCTGCATCACTTCTAAGTCCAAGATCACCTCTATTAGAACTGGTGTGGGTACCTAATGCTGGGGTACTAGAGGACAGATCACATCACTGGATCCCTTGCACACATTCCCCAGTACAAGCCTGGAGTTTGGAAGCCCCAGTGGGCAGCTAGACAGAGAGGAGCAGCAGAATTCACAGTAGTCTGACCCTCAGGGACTTCTACTCCTAGAGGTAAAGGGAGTGTACCACATCAAAGGAGTACCTTATGGATGAAAAGAATTCAGACTGCAGGCCTTGAATCCCAGAACTTTCCAGTAGTGGAAAGTTTCTTTCAGTAGAGGCATGGGTACAGTGCTGGGCTTTATGGAGAAAGTCTCCATCTCTACCCCAGAGTCAGGTAACCCTGGTGTTTGTAATGTGTTTTGGAGAAGGGGATTTCTTCTTCCCCTCATGTGCCATTACAGAAACAGCTGGGCATCTCCTATAGGAGCTTGGTGGATGCACCTGGAACATCTCAGGGTGACTACATCCCCACAGGAGGAGTACCCTCCAGGTTCAGGCTTGCACGAGGGGTAGAGTCACAATCTTGCTCTACATGGAACATAAGAATTTCTAAAGATGAAAAGAAGTATTTGTCTGATCTGAATAGCTAGAATTATTGGTCAAGAGTGTGACTTAGGGGTGGACTGCTTTCCTGCTGGTCTCACAGGGGAGCTGAGGAGGTTCCCTCCTTTTCTCCTGAAAAGAAGAACGTGAGTTTCCCTGAGAGATGTGCACAGCTACCTCTGTCAAGGCTGGAACTCCTGTTCTCCATTGGGTATTGGATTTACCCACTTGTTTTAGTCATGACATTTACCTGTGGACACCTCATGCTGGCCTAAAGCCTGAACTTCAACTCAGTGAATAACATACTAGAAAATAAATAAATAAATAATTCCACCACTGGGGAGCAAGAAATACTTCATGACACTTCTGTCATTTCGGCCCATAGGAGACAGCTAACCTACTCACATATTGAGCATGTTGATACTACAACAAGCATCTGAGAAAGCCATCATACAAAGACTTTCTATAACCAAGGTACTTTACAGATTCTTCACCTCTGAAAGCAACTCAGAGCCAAATTAGGTTACAATAAACTATAAATATTAAAGTCACATCCTCAAGGATTAAAAATTAAATTACAAAGAAACACAGATGAATCAAAAATAAATTCAAAAATAATTAGATAATAATCCTTTCTATCTCAATGAGAAGGAACCAGAAAAGTAATTCTGGCAATATGATAAAACAGCATTCTATCACACCCCTAAAAGTTCACACTAGCTCTCCAGCTATGGATCCAAACCAAGATGAAATATTTGAAATAACAAATCAAGAATTCAAAATATTGATTATTAATTTACTCAAAGATATATGAGAAAGGTGAAAACCAACATAAATAAATTTTAAAAATAGAATATAAATTTAAAATTTTCTAAAGAGATATTTTAAAGAAAAAATATCAGAACATTTGGAAATATAAAGCACATATAGCGAATTAAAAATTCATAAAAAGTTTTAACAGTAAACTAGACCAAGTAGAAGAAATGATTTGAGAGCTAGAAGACAAGGCTTGTGAATTAACCCAATCAGACAAGAATAAGAAAAAAAATTAAAATAAATAAAGTTTCCAGGAAATAGAAGATTATGTATAATGGCCAAACCTAAGAAATATTGGTGTTTCTGAGGGAGAAGAAAAAGCAAAAATTTGAACAACTTATTTTAGGAAATAAATGAGAAAAACTTCCCTGATCTTGCTAGAGATTTAGACATCCAAATGCAAGAAGCTCAAAGAACTTCTTGACTTTATAGACAGCAGTCAGGCTATCTAAAGTCAATGTGAAGGAAAGAATTCTAAGAGTAGTGAGACAAAAGCATCAGGTAACTTATAAAGGAAAACTAACAGATTAACAGCAGACTTCTCAGCAGAAATGTTACAAGCCATAAGGTACTGAGGTCCTACCTTTAGTCTCCTTAAACAGAATAACTGTCAGTCAGCAAAACTAAGTTTCATAAATGAAGGCTGTATTAGTTTGTTCTCACATTGCTGTAAAGACATATGTGAAACTGGGTAATTTATGAATAAAGTTTAATTGACTCACGTTTCACAAGCTATACAGGAAGCATGGCTAGGGAGACCTTAGGAAACTTATAATCATTGTGGAAAGTGCAGGAGAAGCAGGCACATATTCACGTGGCCATCAGGAGAAAGAGAGAGAAGGGGAGTGATGCTACACACTTCTAAACAAGAGATCTTGGGAGAACTCTACCACAAGAACAGCAAGGGAGAAGTCTGCCCCCATGACTCAATTACCTTCTCCCAGATCCCTCCTCCAATACTGGGAATTACACTTCAGCATGAGATTTCTGTGGGGACACAGAGTCAAGCCATAACAACGGAGAAATAAAGTATTTTTCAGTCAAGCAAATGGAAAACAAAAACAAGCAAAAGTAGTTATTCTTATATCAGACAAAACAAACTTTAAAGTAACAACAGTAAAAAGAAAAAGACAAAGAAGATCATTACATAATGCTAAAAGGATTAATCCAACAGGAAAATACCACGATCCGAAATATATATCCATCTAACCTTGTAGATCCCAGATTCATAAAACAATTACTACAAGAATTAAGAAAAGAGAAAGACCGGGTACAGTGGCTCATGTCTGTAATACCAGCAATTTTGGAGACTGAGGTGGGTGAATCACCTGAGGTCAGAAGTTTGAGACCAGCCTGGCCAACATGGTGAAGCCCCAGCTCTACCAAAAATATTAAAAAATTAGCCAGGCATGGTGGCGCCTGACTGTAATCCCAGCTACTCAGGAGGCTGAGGCAAGAGAATCACATGAACCTGGAAAGCGGAGGTTACAGTGAGCTGAGATCATGCAACTGCACTCCAGCCTGGATGACAGAGTGAGATTCCACCTCAGAAAAAAAAAAAAAAAAAAAAAAGGAAAAGAGAAAAACAACAATACAATAATGGTTACTGCAACACTCCACTGAAAGCACTAGACAGATAGTCAAGGGAGAAAGTCAACAGAGAGACACTGGATTCAGACTGTATTCTACAAATGGACCTAACAGATATTTACAGAACATTCTACATGAGAACTATAGAATACACATTCATCCCATCAGCACATGGAATGTTCTGCAAGATAGACAATATGACAGGCCACAAAACCAGTCTCAATAGATTTTAGAAAAAAGAAATCATATCAAGTAGTTTCTTTGACCACAGAAGAATAAAACTAGGAATCAATTCCAAAAGGAACCCTCAAAACCATACAAACACTTGGAAATTAAATCATCTACTCCTGAATGATTTTTGGGTTAGCAATGAAATCAATATGGAAATTGCAAAATTCTTCAAAAATGAATGATAATGGTGATACAAGTTATCAAAGCCTCTGGGGCACAGCAAAAGCAGTATTAAGAGGAAAGTTTATAGCACTTTAAATGCATACAATGAAAAGTCCGAAAGGTTAAAAATTGACAACCTAATGTCAAACCTCAAGATACCAGAGAAACAAGAACAAACCAAACCCAAAGCTAGAAGAAAGGAAATAATAAATATCAAACCAGAATTAAATGACATTTAAACAAAAGAAAATACAAAAGATCAATGAAATAAAAAAACTGTTTTTTTTGTAAAGATAAAGAAAATTGATGGACCATTAACTAGATAATGTGGTTTGGCTGTGTCCCCATCCAAATCTTCATCTTGAATTCTCATGTATTGTGGGAGGTGCAATGTGGGAGGTAGTTGAATCATGGGGGCAGGTCTTTCCCATGCTCTTCTCATGAGGATGAGTGGATCTCACAAGATCGGATGGTATAAAGAATGGGAGTTTTCAGCTGGGAGCAGTGGCTCATGCCTGTAATCTCAGCATTCTGGGAAGCCAAGGCAGGCAGATCACGAGATCAGGAGATTGAGTCCATCCTGGCCATAGTGAAACCCCGTATCTACTAAAATACAAAAAAAAAAAAAAAAATTAGCCTGGTGTGGTGGTATGCACCTGTAGTCCCAACTACTCAGGAGGCTGAGGTAGGGGAATCACTTGAACCCAGAAGACAGAGGTTGCAGTGAGCCGAGATCGCACCATTGCACTCCAGCCTGGTGACAGAGCAAGACTCCATCTAAAAAAAAAAAGGAGGGAGTTTTCCTGCACAAGCTCTCTCTCTTTGCCTGCTGTCATCCATGTAAGACATGGTTTGGTTCTCTTTGCCTTTCACTATGACTGTGAGGCCTCTCCCCAGCAATGTGAAATGTTCACCATGATTTTGAGGCCTCTACTTAGAGGTGAACTATATCTCTAAGTAGAACTATAAAAGAAAGGTAAGTCCATTAAACAACTTTATCTTATAAATTGCCTAGTCTTGAATATGTCTTGAACAGCATCATGGAAACAAACTAATACAGTAAATTGGTAGCAGTAGAGTGGGGTACTGCTGAAAAAAATACCTGAAAACGTGGGAGCAACTTTAGAACTAGGTAACAAGTAGAGGTTGGAACAGCTTGGAGGGCCCAGAAAAAGACAGGAAAATGTGCGGAAGTTTGGAACTTCCCAGAGACTTGTTGAGTGGCTTTTTCCAAAATGCTGATGGTGATATGGACAATGAAGTCCAGGCTGAGGGGGTCTCAGATGAAAATGAAGAACTTGTTGGGAACTGAAGCAAAGATGACTCTTGTTATGTTTTGCAAAGAGCTTGTCAACATTTTGCCCCTGCTCCAGAGATTTGTGGAACTTTGACCTGGAGAGAAATGATTTAGGGTATCTAACAGAAGAAATTTCTAAGCAGCAAAGCATTCAGGATATGACTTGGGTTCTGTTAAAGACATTCAGCTTTGCAAGGTAAGTTAAAGTTCAGAAAATTTGCGGACTGACAATGCAATAGAAGGAAAATCCCATTTTCTGAGAAAATTAGCCAGTTGCAGAAATTTGCATAAGTAACAAGAGCCAAATGTTAATCCCAAAGAAAATGGGGAAAATGTCTCCAGGTCATGTCAGAGATCTTCACAGCAGCCCCTCCCATGACAGACCCAGAGGCCAAGGAGTAAAAAGTGGTTTCATGGGTCAGGCCCAGGGTCGTCATTCTGTCTGCAACCTAGGGACTTGGTGGCCTGTGTCCCAGCTGCTCCAGCTGTGGCTGAAAGGGGCCAACATAGAGCTTAGACCACAGCTTCAGAGGGTGCAATCCCCAAGCCTTGGCAGCTTCCATATGGTGTTGAGCCTGCCAATGCACAGAATTTGCAAGAATGGATGTTTGGGAACCTCCAGTGCAAAAACTGACATTTGGGAACCTCCTCCTAGATTTCAAATGATGTGTGGAAACTCCTGGATGTCCACACAGAAGCTTGTTGCAGGGGTGGGGCTCTTATGGAGAACCTCTGCTAGGGCAGTATGAAGGGAAATGTAGGGTGGGAGCCCCACACAGGGTTCTCACTGGGGCACTGCCTAATGAAGCTGTGAGAAGAGGTGTATCATCCCCCAGACTCCAGAATGGTAGATCCACCAACAGCTTGTACTGTGCACCTGGAGAAGCTGCAGATGCTCAATGCCAGCCCATGAAAGCAGTTGGGTGGGAGGCTGTACCCTGGAAAGCCACAGCGATGGAGCTGCCCAGACCGTGGGACCCCACCTCTTGCATCAGTGTGACCTAGATATGAGACTGGAATTAAAGTGATAATTTTTGAGTTTAAAGATTTGATTGCACTGCTGGATTTCAGATCTACGTGGAACCTGTAGCTCCTTTGTTTTGGCCAATTTCTCCCATTTGGAATGGCTGTATTTACTCAATGTCTGTACTCATATTGTATCTAAGAAGTAACTAACTTGCTTTTGACTTTACAGACTCATAGGTAGGAGGGACTTGTCTTGAATGAAACTTTGGACTGTGGACTTTTGAGTTAATGCTGAAATGAGTTAAGACTTTAGGAGACTGCTGGGAAGGCATGGCTGGCTTTGAAATGTGAGAACATGAGATTTTGGAGAGGTCAGGGGCAGAATGATGTGGTTTGGCTATGTCCCCACCCAAATCTCATCTTGAATTCTCACATGTTATGGGAGGGGTGTAGTGGGAGGTAGTTGAACCATAGGGGCCCATCTTTCCCATGCTGTTCTGGTGATGGTGTATGGGTCTCACAAGATCTGATGGTTTTAAAAATGAAAGTTTTTTTGCACAAGCTCTCTCCTTGCCTGCTGCCATCCATATAAGACGTGAGGACTCCCCAACCCTGTGAAACTGTAAGTCCATTAAACCTCTTTATTTTGTAAATTGCCCAGTCTTGGTTATTAACTTATCAGCAGCATGAAAATGGACTAATACACTAGGTTAACCAAGAAATGAATAGAGAAGATTCAAATAAGCTCAATTATTAAAGAAAATGGAGACATTACAAGTGACACCACAGAAATGAAAAAGGTCATTTGAGACTACTATGAATAACTCTGTGTACACAAACTAGAAAATCTAGAAGAAATGAATAAATTCCTGGAAACAATCAATCCTCCTATATTGAATCAGGAATAAATATAAATCTTGAACAGATAACAAAAAGCAGTAAGATTGAACCAGTCACTTAAAAAATTTGCCAAACAAAAAGTTTCCAGAGCCAGATGTATTCACAGCCATATTCCACCAGACATTAAAGGAATTGGTACCAATCACACTAAAACTATTCCAAAAGATTGAGAAAGAGAAAATCCTCCCTAACTACCTCTATGAAGCCAATATCACTCTGATACCAGATACAGGAAATGATATAACAAAAAAAGAAAACTATAGATTAATATCCCTGATTAACATAAATGCAAACTTCCTCAACAAAATACTAGCGCACTGAATTCAACAGCACATACAATGATCAAGTGGGTTTTGTCCCAGGGATAGAAGGATGATTCAATATACACAAGTCAATAAATGTGATTCATAACAGAAACAGAATTAAAAATATATATATGATCATCTTAATAGATACAAGAAAAGCATTCAATAAAATCCAACATCCTTAATAATAGCAACCCTCAACAAAGCATGCATAGAAGTAGCATACCTGAAGATAATAAATGCCATATATAACAAATCCACAGCCAACATCATACTAAATGGGGGAGAAGTTGATAGCATTTTCCTTAAGATCTGGTACAAGACAAGGATGCCCACTTTTACCACTTTTAGTCAACATAGTACTGGAAGTCCTAGCCAGAGCAATTAGATAGGAGGAAGAAAGAAAGGGCAATGAAGTTGGGAAAAAGAAGTCTATCTCTGTTTGCTAATGATATAATTGTATACCTAGAAAATTCCAAATATTCCTCCAAAAAACTATTGCATTTGATAAATGAATTCAGTAAAATCTTAGGTTACAAAATCAGTGTATATAAATCAATAGCACTGCTATATACCAACAACAATCAAGCTGAGAATCAAATCAAGAACAGAGTCCCTTTTACAATAGCTGCAAAAAATAAAATACCTGGAAATATACTTAAGCAAGGAAGTGAAATATATCTTTAAGTAGAACTATAAAACATTGCTGAAAGAAATCCTACATGGCACAAACAAATGGAAATATATCCTATATTCATGGATTGGAAGAATCAATATCATTAAAATGACCATACTGCCAAAGCAAGCTACAGATTCAATGTAATTCCTATCAAAATACCAAGATCATTTTTCACAGAATGTTTTTAATCCTAAAATTCATATGGAACCAAAAAAGAGCCTGAATAGTCAAAGCAATCCTAAGCAAAAAGAATCAATCTTGAAGCTTCACATTACTTGACTTAAATTATACCACAAGGCTATGGTAACCAAAATAGTATGGTACTGGTATAAAAGTAGATACATAGACAAAACAGGACAGAGAACCCCAAAAATAAAGCCAAATGCTTACACCCAACTGATCTTTGACAAAGCATACAAAAACATAAACTGGGGGAAGGACACTCACTCTCTTCAATAAGTGGCACTGGGAAAACTGGATAGCCACACGTAGAAGAGTGAAACTGGATCTCTGTCACCATGTAGAAAAATTAACTCAAAATGGGTTAAAGATTTAAATCTAAGACCTGAAACAACAAAAATTATAAAGTAAAAGCTAGGGAAAACAATTCTGGATATTGGCCTAGCAAAGAAAGAATTTATAACTAAGACCCCAAAAGTGAATGCAACTAAAACAAAAATGAATAAATGGGACCTAATTAAACTAACAAGCTACTGCACAACAAAATAAATAATAATCAGAGGAAACAGACAACCCACAGAATGAGAGAAAATATTAGCAAACTATGCCTCTGTCAAAGGATTAATATCCAATATTTATAAAGAACTCAAAAAAAAAAGCAAGAAAAAAATAATTTCACAGGAAAATGGGCAAATGACATGACCAGACTTTTCTCAAAAGAAGATATACAGATTGCTAACAAACATACGAAAAAATGTTCAACATCACAAATCATCAAGAAAATGCAAATAAAAATCACGATGAGATACAACCTTACTCCAGCCAGAATGACCATTATTTAAAAATAAAAATAAAAAATAGAGGTTGGTGTGGATATGGTGAAAAGGGAATGCTTATACTCTGCAAATTGGAATGTAAATTAGTACAGCCTCTATGGAAAACAGTATGGAGATTTCTCAAAGAACTAAAAGATCTACCATTCAATCTATCAATAACACTACCGGGTATCTACCCAAAATAGAAGAAGTAATCATATCAAAAAGACAACTCCACACATATGTTTATCAAAGCACAATTCACAATTGCAAAGATATGAAACTAACCTAAGTGCCAATCAGCCAATAAGTGGATAAAGAACATGTGGTATATATACACCATGGCATACTACTCATCCAAAGAAAAGAATAAAAAAAAATGTCTTTTGCAGCAACTTGGATGAAACTGGAGGTCATTTTTCTAAATGAAGAAATTCAGGAATGGAGAACCAAATACTGTATGTGCTCACTTATAAATGGGAAGCTAAACTATGGGTACCCAAAAACATACAGAGTGGTATAATGGACATTGGAGACTCAAAAGGGGGAATGCATGGAAGGGGGTAAGAAATAAAAAAACTACATATTAGATACAATGTACACTATTTGGGTGATGGGTGCACTGAAATTTCAGACTTCACCATGTTATAATTCATCGATTTATCCAACACCCCCTGTAACCCTAAAGCTGTTGAAAAATTTTTTTGAGATAGTCTCACTCTGTCGCCCAGGCTGGAGTGCAGTGGCGTGATCTCGGCTCACTGCAACCGCTGCCTCCAGGGTTCAAGAAATTCTCTGCCTCAGCCTCCCGATGCCTCCACTACCAAGCCCAGCTAATTTTTGTATTTTTATTAGAGACGGGGTTTCACCATGTTGGCCAGGCTGGTCTTGAACTCCTGACCTTATGATCTACCTGCCTTGGCTTCTCAAAGTGCTGGGATTACAGGATTAAGCCACTGAGCCTGGTCTGAAATTTTAAAAGTATAAAAATTAAAGCAAAGACATCAAGCAGCAGAGAAGGCCTTCTTATACATATTGAGGTAACCCACATATAGAAGGGGTTACATATACATATAGAAGGTTATACATATAGAAGTAGCCCACAGGTTTCATGAATAAGCTGGAATCTATAGGGTACAAGAAAAAGGTAGCTCTATTCTTTTGTATATCTTACTATGTGAATCTGTTTTCTTCTGTCATTTAAATAAATTAAAGATTTTCATGACTATTCCAGAAATTCTCAGGAAATAAAATCTAGTACAGTTTAACATTTATTTTCACATTCTCATCCAATATCAAATGTCTCCGTTTACCAAACTTGGACTTGCCTCAGGCAGGTTCTGCTGTGGGGCAATGGGATTATGGTGGGTTTCTCCACCATTGCTTCCCTCTATCTCATTCTCCTCAGTAAGTATGGATATAGTGCCATCCAGGATTGGAGCAGGTTGATGAAGAAATAAAATTTATAAAATTAATACTACTGTTTAATTGTAATCCTACAGAAATGTCCTCTGGGTAAAGGTGATTTTAAAACCTGCTTCTCTCTCAAAAGGGATGTTTTTGTGAGTCTCTTAGGGATATCTATTTTCAGTGTTGATGGAAGAATGCATATCCCCAATCTCTTCAATTCTTTCTTTCCCTGGACATTGAAGAATCCCTACAGAGGTGGCCTCACTCCTCAAAATAGGTTTGATTGAGCAAGATTTTTTTAGACAGTTTTCTGGTTTGCTTTCATAAAGTCTATATAGGACCCTTTTGTTCTGCTGCCCATGATGACACAGCTGTCTATGGGGCACAGCCTCACATATTTAGACTCTTGTAGGCATGAATCAAGTTCCAGTCCCTATGTCTCACAAAGTCATGGATACTTGTTGTCTTAGATTGAGTTTCTTAAATCAAAGTTTCAAGTAGGGATTCCATTTAACTTATTGAGGCTATCTCTCAAGAGAAAGAGACAGAAACAGGAGAATGAGAAAGGACACGATTTTAATTGGTGTCTAGTTTCAGCTGATCCCATGAGGGTGTCTGGAACATGAATTGCCCCACAGAATTGATCACAATGTAAGGCAAGGGAGCTCACACTTTGCATCAGTTGTCATTGACTGCAGAAAGCCTCTAGGGTAGAGAAATGTAACCTCTGAGAGAGAGAGACAGAGAGAGAGCTGTTAAGTCATCAGTACATAAACCCAGACCCAGAGAGGAGATCCGAGCAGGACTCTAACAGCATCTACTACACCTGCCAAGCTATTTCTAAGTTTATCTCTTGCTGGATTTGCAGCTGGGGGGAGGCACACTCTTCTTCCTGTAAGGAGGGCCTGAGAATACGGAGCACACCAACTGTTCTCCAAAGAACTTCTAATTCTTGCCCTCTTGAATATTCTATTAACTCTTTTGTCTTCTTGTTTAGCCTTGAGATGGTCAATGAGTTAACACTGGTAGAACTCATTTCACACCCTCTGAGCATGGCTCACTTTGATATTTTAGCACCTTGCAATGGGATGTGGGATATTTGGAAACTATAATATTGTTCTTAGTTTGAGCTAAAACTTTGAAAAATAGATAAACTTACACTTATTCTCCTCTCAGCACTCTACCCTTTAAAAAATAAGAAATAGAGAAATCTGTTATTCTTGGTACTAAGATGGCAAAAGAAAGCACACAGAATTGTCTATGGTTCAAGGAATTCTGCATATTTCTAGTAGACTTCCTCTGTTACATGAATCAAAGAGTGTGTTTCAGTATTGATGTCTGCATCCTTTTGGTATTCTGGAGTTATTTACTACAGTTAATTTTGGCTGTAATTAACCCAAATCATTCTGTAACAATTAAGCACTTTCTTCTGAAAGCCTTATTATTTCTCTGTATTTTCTGTAGCTACTGAGCTGAGTCCCCTTCTTTTCTCAGTGGGAAGTGACCACAATATTATGATCCTAGCATAGGCACAGGCATAATCAGCACTCTTATCAACAACAAGCACTACAGACTTTTCCTTCATCGTACTCCATCTTCTCTAAACAGCATGTCTGATTTTAATAATATAAGAAATCCTGTGCAAAACTTTCCATACTGCCATTGACTAGAAATGGCAAAGGACAGTTGTATTCCATGCAGTTAGTAGCCCTTGGGAACCCGTGTGCTAGGGTTCGCACTAAAACGGCATGAGTAATAATTCTGACAGTGCTTGCTACAGAGTAGAGGTGCAGTAGCCTTTGGTGACAGAGAAAGTCATTTGAGGCAATTTCTACTTTTAAAGCAGCTATTGAAGAATAATTTGCTGATGCATTTTTAATAGCATTAATCTATTTCCACATTTTTGGGTTTTTGCAGTTGGCAGCCAATAGGTAATATATTGTAGGACATTCTCAGTTTGTGGAACAGGCATATTGATTTTCAATGAAACTATGACAGGCAAAAAGATTGTCTGAACACCAAATTCATTCATAGCTGAGTAACCACATCTATCCGGAAAGGTGGAGTATAATTTGTCAAACACATGGATAAACAAAAATATACTCAAAGAATCATTGCCCAATTTCAATTTTCAAATCTACACTTACTGCATTTGCCAATAAAATAACATTTTCTTGGAAATTATTAACTTCTATATTTTCATTATAGTTTTTCATCAATTTTTTAAATAAATGAAGGATTATAAATAATCTAGAATTGAAATTTCTGTGTAATTGCAGAAATATAAATTCCAGTTTAGGCCAGGCACAGTGGTTCACCCCTGTAATCTTAGCACTTTGGGAGGCCGAAGCTGGTGAATCATCTGACCTCAGGAGTTTGAGACCAGCCTGGGAAACATGGCAAAATCTCATCTCTACTAAAAGAATAAGAAATTAGCTGGGCGTGATGGTACACACCTGTAATTCCAGTTACTCCGCTTGCACCTAGGGGGCAGAGGTTCCAATAGGCTGCTGCACTCCAGGCTGAGCGACAGAGCAGGACTCACCCTCAAAAAATGAAAAAAGAAACATAAATTCTAGTTTGGATAAAAATTGCTAGTCTAAAAAGCTTTCTAACTCAAAAGTTGCTTGAAAGAAAAATACCGCTTTCCTTATTTATTCCCTATTCTACAAGACAAGCTAGGAGGCATTTAGACAACTGCTGCCTTGTTTAACACACACTAAACCTATAGGAGCAGGATATTGGCAATGTAATATCATTGAATAAAGGCGAACTCTAAGTAAAAACATAAAATGTAACAGAGTAATCCTTTTAGTGAGAACATTTTCCAAGATTAGTTTTTGTCTTCCAGTTAGTAGAAATAACATAAACACATGATTCCTTCATCTTTCATGGCTACGAATATTATTGATAGGAGCACTGAAAGATACAGGAAATAAGAGGAGTCTCCATTTAAAATTTTTTCCAATTAAAATTTTATTATGAAAAATTAATTATGCCACACAAGTTAAAAACTAAGTTTTACCAAAACTTGGACCTAATTTTTAGACATAGAACTTCAGAAGGATTTTGAGTACATATTTAAAACCTTTCAATTAACTTTGAGACTGAGCCCGAAGACAGAGACAGCAAGAGTGGTTTAGTAATTAAAGTAAATATTCATGTAATGTTTCTAACTCCATTGGCTCTTCAATAGGCAAGATAAAATCCAATATTTTCCAATACCAGAGCTCAGCTAAGAGGCCCAGCAAAGGACAAGGAGAGACATAGAAAGAATTTAGAATAGTTGAGTCAACAGTTTTTATTCCTTTTGTTTTCTGGAGAAGGATAAGCCCAAACTGGTAAAAATAATTGTTGATAATTCCTAACATCCAGCAGATAACACTCATGAGGACCTACGGTAAAGTAGTTGAGATCAGTGTGCCGACAGGCTACAGATAAGAATTGATAGAAGCTTTGTCTTGATCAGGAGTCTAGGGACTAAGAGCTACAGCAAAAATGTCACTCACCCTCACAGTTTACAGGGGATGTTTTCACAGTGAGCTGCAAAGAAGAATGTACTAGCTTGAGACCTAAGACCTTTAAAGATACTAACCTAATCTCTTATACAGTAGGCTGCATTTGTCTTCCTACTTGAGCCTAAACACATGATCTTTGCTCTAAAAATGACTGCTATCTGCTAGAAAGAAAGGAAAAGAACTTGAGCAAATGATTAGACAATATGAGAGCCTTAAGGAAAATAAAAACAAAGGAGTTTATACCAACAGCAAAAAAAAAAACTGCTCTGAAAAAGAAGAAAATTAGAACCAGTGAAAGAACACATGTGACAAAGAGAAAGAACTATTTGCTCTCGGATATTTAAATAACAAAAGAGGCCTCTCTCCTGGCCTTAGTAGGTCAGTCTTAACCTTATAAGAAATCATCCACAAAGCAAGAAAGAAAAAAGGCACAAAGGCACACAGGAAGAATTCTGGGCCTAGTCTTTGGAATAAAATATGTGTAGTGATGGTCAGTGACACTCAGTGACAGACAGTTACAGGTTATAACAGAAGGTGCAGAGTCTTCCTGGAGCAGCAATTTAATATGAGCCACATATTTCATTCTAAATTTTCTGATAGCCACACTAAAAATAAACAGGTAAAATTAATTTTAAGAATACATGTTTATGGCTGGGTGTGGTGGCTCAGGCCTGTAATCCCAGCACTTTGGGAGGTCGAGGCGGGTGGATCATGAGGTCAAAAGATCAAGACCATCCTGGCTAAGATGGTGAAACACCGTATCTACTAAAAATACAAAAATTAGCTGGGCGTGGTGGCGTGCACCTGTAGTCCCAGCTACGCAGGAAGCTGAGGCAGGAGAATTGCTTGAACCCAGGATGGGGAGGTTGCAGTGAGCCAAGATTGTACCACTGCACTCCAGCCTGGTGACAAAGTGAGACTCCGCCTCAAAAAAAAAGAATACATTTTATTTAAACAATCTATCCAACATAATAACACTTCAATATGTATTCTATATAAAAATTATTAAAGATATATTTTAAACTATTTTTTACTTAGTAAATTTTTGAAACCTGGTATGTATTTTAAACTTACAGTACATCTCGATTAGGACTAGTCACTTATCAAGTGCTCAACTTACCATGTTGGAAAGTTCATTCCTAATATATAAATCCAAAATATGGCAGTAAGTTAAATAAGGCTTGTGATACTATACAATGGCTACCTAATTCTTTGCCTCATGGTTCCATCTGCTCTTCCTCCAGCAACCTCACACACTCAAATATGTATGTAAACACACACACACACACATTTCCCCTCTGCTGTTGCTTCTCTCTCGGGCTAGAAAAAAAATCCAAGCTCTCTCATACTTAAATGCAAAATGAAAAAGCTTTTCTTTCTTCATTCTCCTCTTGTTGAGTCAATACAACCAAGTTTCTCAATGCAATATATGCTAATTATTTCTATTTTCTCATCCCTCAATCACTTTTGAAACCAAATCTGGAGCACTACACAAGACTAGCGTCTTTTTTTACAGAAAATACAATGAAAGAGATTCCCATGATTCCTTCTCAAGCCATTGAAACTTACCTTTGGTTCCCAACAACTCCACAGAACCTGCTTTCACCACAATGACAACTTGTCTCTTTATTGTGCAATGCATGACACTTTCAGTCTTGCCATGCTTGTTCATTCAACAGTGTTAGATGCTGTAGACTCTGCCCTCCTCTCTGGATTTCCCTAACATCAACATCACTTGGCTTTAATCTTCACTCTTATGTAGATTTTTCTTTATCTCTTCTCAAGCTTACATTTTTGAGTCCACTCTGTTGATGCTGATGGTCCCTGAAATCTGTACTCATCCCTCTCCTTTCTCACATTAAAAACCTTAATGAACTTTTACACATTCCCATGTCATCACTTAGGGTACATACTTCCAGCTGCATTTTTTACCCCAGATTACAATTTTTGAACAACAAACCATATTGCTAGCTTCTTACTTTACATCTGTGCTTAGATATACCTGAGGGATTTCAAACTCAAAATTTTTAAAACATAAGTTATCTTTTCAGGAATATTCTTGAATTCCCTGTTGAATCAAAAGCATGCCCATCTTCTCAATCAGTGGACTCAGCCACTTGTCACCATTATTTGTTCAAGCTACCTGAATTCCCCAGTTATTCAGTCACTGTACCCATTATTTCACTGACTTGATTATTTATTTAAATGGTACCTGACTTTACTTTCCCCTTGTCACTACTTCATTTAGATAATTGTCAAAAAGACACAATATAAAAGGCATCTGGTTTTGAAACATGCTTTCCAACCTTACTTCATACCATCTATGTGAAAAATATGCAAGATAACATAATGGACACTCAATATCCCACTATAAATCACCATTCAAAGGATTCTCGAATGTTCGCTATAAATACAAAGAGCATGGAATGTCCCACAAAGATGTGCATTATCTGATCTGCAGTCTCATAATCTTAACTTTAAAACTCTACTCTTCATAATACAAACCAACTTATTTTTCTCTAGAAGAACTTGTGTGCCTTAACACGTCTTGCATCCTCTATCTTGGATATCTTTCACCATAGTAATTCTTACCTGATGGTTGCCTACTAATTTTTATCTATCACCAGACTTTTCTGAGAAGCGAACTTCTACAAGATTCTTTCTTTTGATACCATCCATCACCTGTCTGTAAGTATTTAATCATAGCATGCAGTCAATAGAATTATAATTGTATATTCAATTATTCAGCTCAGAGGCCTTATCCTAGTGGTTACTAATCCCCTCAAATATAATAGAGTCATGAACATAAAATAAATGAGTGAATGACTTCACGTGAATATTCTGTCTATGACACTATAGAATTTGGGAATACAATAAAAACTCATGACATTAAAAGCAAAGAAGGCACAAGAAGGAAACAGATGGTTATATTGATGGCATGAAAAGACAGGATTTTGGTTTCTAAACTATATATTTTAGTTTCTAAACTGATAGACTCTTGGTGAGAATCTAAGAGGTCCTCCAAATAATTGGAAACACCCACCTGGCATGCACTCATAAAGAGAAGTTCAAACTACAATTTAAAAGTAAGAGAAAAAATGACTAGAGAAAAATTAATATTAGAATATAAAGAAACCCAACAGATACATTTCCATTACTGAAAAGACTGTATAAGAATTACTCAAGAAAATAGTAGGCATAACGTTACTTATATATAGTTATCAGCTTAGGGATAGGTGTAATAAATTGGTTAAGCTCAAAATTAATTCCTAATATTTTCTTTGAAGCTCTACTTATTAAGATTAGACTACACTAAGAGATGTTTTTATTAAAGCAAGAGAGGGTTGGTATAGCAGAAAATTTGGAAATATAATTCAGCAGATATAAAAAATATAGATTTTTAAACATCAATAAATTATTAGGGTAACTCACTCAAACTACTTGAAGAATTTATAACTGAGAGGAGAAAACAGACATAAAGAGGAGAAATGTTGTGGAGTCCACTGAAGTTTGGCGAATACAGACTTAACAGACCTCTATCTTTCTTCGGGGGCAAAGTTTAGGAAAGCAGCAAGATTCTAATTTTCTTTTTTATAATCTGAGTAGTTCATGGACGAAACATACACATATGCATGCACACACACACAGGCACACAACGAGAATCAAAATAAATGGGCCTAGGTTAGTATCGTGGAGGACCTCTTTTATGAACAAGACTTATGGAAAGTCATAGAGTTGAGATGAAGAGGATGCAGCATTGACATTCGTAAACCACACACCCTATGAGAACACCCTAAGGTGCCTCATGGGGCCTCAACATGTGCAGATGGTCATGCAGAGGATCATATACACCCCAGTCCCCCAGAGCCCTCACAGAAAATAAAGCAACCAGTGCAAGTGCTGAATTGGTTGGGATAAAGATTTCGCCACTTGGCTGCAGGGTAGTTTGTAGTAAAAATTAAGTTCAGTTAAAGAAAAATAAAGAAAATTACACTTTTTGTCCACCAGAGTTATACACACTAGACTTAAGCAAACAGCAAAATAGAGCCTGGAAAAGGAAATTTTCAACAGAACATGGTGGTGGTCTTCAAATATTAGAAGGACTTCAAAACATAATTTGTTCTGGATATTGTTTCAGGAGATAGAACTAATTTCCAATAAGTGGAAATTATAAAGCAACAGATTCTTGGTTTCTAAAGAAAGTTCTACTAACAAGAGTCTTTTAACAGTAGAATGAATCTGATGTACTAAACTCTACCCTTGGAGCCTAGATGAGAACAAATCTGAAGTGCTATAGAAGCAATTCTTCCGTTTATTAAGACAACATTCCTCATGCTTTCTAATGTACTGTCACAATGGCAAGAATTTTCACAGGATATCAGTGCTTCCTCACATGAAGCAGGAACTGGTACTCTGGATGGAAAGCTAAAGAAATAACAGGAGTTTTAGAAGTAACTTAGGGATTTCAAACTGTGTTTTAACAAAATGTAAACCAAAAGGGACTTATAGAATGATGTGGAAACACTTAGAAGTTTAACAAGTTTTGTTTGAATGGTTGTGCCTTTTATGCTTTGCTGAATCATTTAGCCAACTCAGACTAATCGATAATAAGATGCCGCCAAGGTTTAACACTGGTTCTGTCACGCATCTACAGTAATAAGATTTAAAGCTAAATGAATGCATTCTTGGAGGAAAAATAATGATTAGAGGACTTCAGTGTTCACATTGAAAGGAAATTTTGTGAAAGAAGAACATTTGTCATTCTGGTCTGCTTTTCTAACTGTGATAAAGATATATAGGTGATATAGTTGTAACTAAAAAGTGAATTATTTTGTGTCTGATCAGTTCTTGACAATGGATGATTAACCACATGGCTAAGTGCAAGTTATTTAATGAGAGAGTTTATATATAATTTTGTTTTCATTTAAGCATTATTAATTCTGTAGTTGCAAGGATCATTTTATGGGATAGCTGTTATAAAATATTTTAAAATCACTGAGATGTTCACAATTAACATTCAATACTCATAGCTTTATGTTTCTAGACATTGTCTTATCCTCAGTTCTTATGGACACTGGCCTAGGTAATCATGAGAGTTAATTACTTCTATAACCTTGGGTGGCAGGCACCATTAACTGAAAATTGTTGACGTAGAACAACATCAATATTAGGTCAACTATCAGGAAACCTAATACATTCAATTAAAATGATTTGTAACAAAAGTAAAATTAATGAATATAAATCCAGTGATGGGGTGCTAAAAATCTTCAATTACCATGTGTTATTATATTAAAATGTATAAACACAAATTTGATTTTTATATATAATTCACTCTGGTAGATTAAAAGAAGAAAAAATTGAAATTAAAAATATATAATTATTGATGAAGGCATTCAGTTAGTCATTTACAGAATTTAAAACTAGGAATCAGAGTCTCAAGCTTTGGTAGTGCTAATGAGGTTACATTTCAAGTGACAGCAGTAATTTCTTATAAATCTGGCTACATTTGTTATTTGATATTTTTTGTATTTAATAATTCTTAAGCCACACACCATTCATAGACATCTAACATTGCTAAGGACTACAAACAAATACAGCATAGTAGCTACAGTAATTTAAGAAAGCTGTGTCTTTAAGTACGTTTTTATTGCATCTTCTTCATGCCTTTCACCATAATAATACTACTAATAATACTAACAATAATTAATAATACTAATGATAGCCAGTGTTCGTTGAGTTCATATGCTAATTCAAACACTTTTTGGGTATATTCTCATTTGATCCACAAACACAGAAGAGAGATACTATTTTCTTCTGATTTTACCATTTGGGTAATATCCAAGGATATTAATTTGTTTTGTCACATAACAAACTGCCCCAAAACATGTGGCTGAGATGGCTCATGTCATTTACATGGGGCCTAGCCCATGACTGTTCACATGGCAAGGCGACAGGGGTCCTAAGTGCAAACGTTCTCTAGAGTACCAGTCTCATTACTAACCCAAAGTTGCTTTGGTTGGCCCAACTTTAAATTCAGATTTAAGGGTCGAGAAATGAACTCTGTCCTTTGATAGGAGGAAATACAAGTTATGTTGCAAGTGGTATTGGCATAGGAATAAAGAAAGAATCATGGCCATTTTTATACTCTACCCTATAAAGTGAATCATACTTTTAGAGAACCACCGGAAGAGTTTGTCCTTGTCTTTTGAAATGAGAATTCAGTGCCTGGCACATGACTCACAAATAAAAACACTAAAGTCAAGGCTAAAGGGGAACAAAAAACAAAAAAGGAGGAAGAGAGACGAGCCTGTGGGGAGAAGGCAGTACTTTCTTGCATGTGTGACAAGTATTTTGTTTCCCATGGGACATGTATAAATCCTGCAGTGTTAATACTGAGTTACACAGAAATGATTCTATCCAAAAGAGTCTCCTTCAGGCAAGTCTGCTTTGGGGTGGACTGCTGCAAGATAAGAGCAGAGGGAAAACATAAATAAGCAGGTGGCAGTGACTTTTTGGCTCCAACAGAAAACTATAGTTGGGGAAGCCTGGTAGTTTGATTAAAAAAAAAAATCCCCAATACAAAATTTTCAGCACTTAAAAATCTATCACACACAGAGCATACCACACCAGAGTGTAACTCCAGAAGCCAAAATAGATTTTTATGGGCCTAATGCCTTTTGTCTCTTAGCTTCAACACTAGAGGATCTGAGATAGTAAAAATGACTGGAGAAGGAGGAGGAATAAAATGGAATAGACTTCTTTATTCTATTGTATTGAAGTAGCAAATACGGAAGAGGCAGCAACATCAGTGAGCAGGTATGGGACATTTTGCATTCAGAATATGACCATTTCTCAGCACCTCTGCCCCCAGCAACACCGTGGTCCAGGCCTCCATCAATTCTTATGTATCACTGCATTGCATTGACCTCCTCTCTGTTTCTCTCCTCACCCGCTACAGTTTATTCTCAGCACAACCAGAGTGACTCTTCAAAACTAAGTCAGATCATGTAATCCTCTGCTCAGACCCTTTTCTCTTAGACTAAAACTCAAAGCTATACAATAGCCTACAGGCATGAAGCAGATATGAAAGTGTGTTGCTCATGTTTCCCTTCAATAAATAACTTGACATCCAGATGCTAGTGATGCACTTCGTTCAGAGCCTCCAGCAATAGCAACTTCCAGATCTACTGCAGCATTTGAGGCCACGCTTTTCCCAGGCTGTCCCCAGCCAGTGACTTAAGTATAATAGATACACGAGAACCTGGCTGTTCCTGCCAAATGCAAGACGTTTTTTAGGTGATCTTTGCTTGGAATCATTGGTTTGTCTGAGACCATGTCAAATATGAGTCACACTGAAGGTAGTTCCTGCCCAATTCTGTCTCCTTTCCTCTTACCTTCCACAGATGTCAGATTTGCTTTGCAGTCTAAAGGCTTTCCCTCACCAGCTCTGCCCCCTTCCTTCCTTTTTCTTTCATAGGTTGCTGCTCCCAGTGAATTTCTTGCACTCCTAACTCTATCTCAGGGTCGGCTACAGACCAAGGCCCTATAGGATCTGGTCCTTTGTACTTCTGTGACCTCATCTCTACCACTCTTTACCACACTCATTTTCTGTCACTTTCTTTCACTCTTGCTGGCCTCCTCACCATGCCTTGACCATGCCAAGCCTACTCATTGTTCCTTCTGCCTAGAAAGCTCTAGCCCCAGATACTGTCTTGGCTAACTCCTTAACATTACTCAAGACTTTCATCAAATGCAATCGGTTTCTCCACGAAGTCCTCCGAGACTGTTTTATCCTGCAAACTGACACTTTCCCACCATGTTTAGTACTTATGTTTGGTCTTACTTTGCTCAACGGTTTTCCTTTTCCCTGACATGGAAGCTGAATGTAAGCTTCCTGTACACAAGACCTCAGTTTGAATCACTGAAGTATCTCCCACACTTAGTATGTGCCAGCCATGTAACTAGTTTTTTATGTTAAATTCCTGCATCTAGGCTATAGCTGTAGCATTTTTGTATGACGTAGGCTTAAAATGGGAAAGGGAAAAGTTTTGAACTGAATAAAAGATAGGGCCTTTGATGATAGACCGTAATGAATTTTTAATATCTGGAATTGAGATCTAATTTACCTGAATGTAATGGAAAAAACTATGTAATCTCTAAGGTTTTGCCAGGGATGGATAAAGGAGAATCAACAGGATAGTGGTATGGAGAAAAAAAAAGTTGCTTTTTACTTGTAGTCTGCTGAGTTCAGTTAAGCCAATAAATCAGTTCAGACAGAACGAGGTTATATTCTAATACAGACCTGTGATACACTACGTACAAAACCAAAATCTATACAGTAAGAAGAAATAAAACTAAATACAAAACCCAAAATCTACATGGTAATAAGATTTGGATTCAAGTCCTTTTAGGGACAACTAGCTGCATGACCTGCATCGATTAGCTTTCTTTTTGAGAGTCAGATATTTCACTTGCAAAATACAGATAGTTATACTTAATTCATAGAGGTTTTTTGTGTTATGAATCAAATTACAAAATGTAAAAGTGCTCTGTAAACTTTAAATATTGCTAGGTGATTATCACTGAAATAAAGAAAAAAGTACTAATCTTTCCATGGTAATTTTCAGACAAACATTTTTGGCTGATTTAAATTAATACAGAGCATTAGAATTTATTAACAGTTCTAACAAGAATGTAGAACAGGAAAAGAAATAGAAATACATTTTTTTATTTGAAGTCTGCTTTTCTTCTATATTATCCCTCCCATTCTTTGCAAATCACCCCTGTCTATTCTAGAAATGACAATGAAAAATGAAGCACACAAAAAACAGAAGAAAACAAAAAATTCTCTCTTAAGAATGAATCAATTCAAAACCCTCATATTCATTCAAGCAAAATTATCAAAGAGTGTGAGATCTATTTCTTTTCCAAAAAATACATAATTAAAAGACAAATTGATAAGCAATGTGCTGCTTGGAAGATATCTTTATTCCCAAAATACACAATTTGTCACCGTTATTTAAAAGTTGGTCTGAATAAGAGGTAAATTCCAAATTAAAGCATGGCCTTTATAGGTTAAACCAAAGATAATCATTTGAAGAGGAATAGACATTTTGATAGGTTTGAAGGGGAGCTGTAGCTCTGCACCCACTCACATTTTGAAAATTGAAAATGCTCAATAGCTCTGAATTGTTAATAAAATAGTATGAAAAAGAACAAAGCAAAAAATAAATGCTTTACGTTAGTTCGCAGCAATTTATTTTTGGCTCTTCTGTTACCTTAGTAATAATCTCATAAGGGGTTTAAATCCTGTTCGTAGCCAAACACAATTTTATATTCATTATAAAGCAGACACACTATTTCACACATGAATTCTTTTGATTGTTTAATATTTTACTTATATTCACATTCCTGAACCCATGTCTAAATGATGCTATGGCAAAATGATGAAAGAAAAAAACATTTGTTGATTGCTGCCAGCTGATTCAGCTAGTCAGTATCCATCCATTTAACTGATTCTTTTCCCGAACTAACTAGTTATTAATGGACATGATGAATTCAAGTCTACATAAATAACAGACTATAATAAGTTACTTGACTTAACTGGCAGCAGGTCATTTTTAGACCAACAGATTAAGCTTTACCAACACTACTGACACAACAGTGGACAAGTCTGAATACATATTTAGTAACGGTGGAAAACAGAATTTTTTACACGAAAATGTTAGGAATTGTGAGAAATGCCAAAATATTGTGAATTAGATCAAGGTCTTTAAACACCCAATTTATAATAACTTATTTGAACAAAGCAAACTATATCTCTATATTGGCCCACAAGTACCAAACATAATAAGGACAGATGAAAAGTAATGAAATATCCAATCTATAGTTTGGAGGGGGTTTGTGACTATGTATTTAATGATAGTAATTAATTTTTCTCTATGGAAAACAGAATTTAATATAATGATTAAATTCAGTTATTCTGCTTGAATGGTGTTATGCATTTTAATTTGATTCTGACAATTCTAACTGCACATGAAGAAGATTCAACATGGTGTGCAGTAAAGTTGTTCACACTTCACTCTCTTAGATTTGTCTCATGTCCCACTCCATCTGAAAGTCATTCCTATCCATTGCAACCAATTGGCGAGCTCCTAAGTGTGCAGTAAACACTGTTCATTACTTTGGGGATAAATAAGAAGTGAGATAAATTACATGCCATCAGAGAACTTTTGCAACCTTGGCTGCAACTACCATGTGAATGATAAGAGGTGGAACTTAGAAAGGGCATCTAAATCTCCAGTGGAGAAGGCAGGTCATGGAAAACAGCTGCTAGAAAACAACAGTAGTCATGCATAAAAAGAAAAAAGGAGGCTGTGGGTTGGGATGAGGATGCAGGAAGGGGATGAAAGGAGGGAAGTGATTTTTATTGTACTCCACTCTCTGTTCGGTTTAGAGTTCTCCCTTCTTTGTATTTCTACTCTGTGTTAATCAAATTAATGCAAACATTTGTAGCTTCACATTGTTAGAGGATGATTCCACACTCTTTCCCCATCATATTGTCAATTCCCTACATCTCCGAAACTCTCAGTGTCCAACATAGTGCTGTGCACAAGCAATGTTCTCAATAATCAATGTGTTAAACAAAAATGGAAATTGCATAATGGGACTTTTTAAAAAATATAATATTATTACCTTCAAATGACCTTGATGAAGATGAATGTATATTTTTACATAGATTTAGTCAAGTGGGTATTTGAGTTTCCTGTCTCCTTTTCTTGTTTTTACCACAATGCTACTTTTTTTTTTTGAGACCAAGTTTTATTCTGTTGCCTAGGCTGGAGTGCAGTGGCATGATCTCTGATCACTGCAGCTTCCGCCTCCCAGGTTCAAGCAATTCTCCTGCCTCAGCCTCCTGAGTAGCTGAGATTATAGGTAAGTGCCAACACGCCAGGGTAATTTTTGTATTTTTAGTAGATATGGGGTTTTGCCATGTTGGCCAGGCTGGTCTCAAACTCTTGACCTCAAGTGATCCGCCTGCCTCAGCCTCCCAAAGTACTGGGATTACAGGCCATGATGCTAATTTCTTAAATAAATTTGAATGGAAGCCAGTACCAGTGTTCCTTTGATGCCTCCTCAAGCAGAAAAAGAAAAATATGGCTAAAATTGTTCTGTCATTCATGTTGAGTGTAGTAACTTTATTTTATGCAAAGTTATTTTATAGAACCTTTTAAAAGAAAAGGTGTTCTCAAGGTATGTTAGCATTGATCTTTTTTTTTCCTGGTATAAATGCTGAAACTGGAATAGTAGGTATTTTTTGAACGGCACATCTTTAGATTTAATACCTGATCTTTATTCAGAATCTCTGACATTCAGCCTCTTTCAAAGAAATTACAGTAATAAAATAATATGCTTATTAAGAATGTATTTCTTTTTAAACAACAGACATGGGGGCAAAGGTTGAAAAACTACCTATTGAGTACTATGTCACTACCTGGGTGACAGGTTTAGCTGTACCCCAACTTCAGCATCACACAGTGTAACTTCATAACACACTTGCACATATACTCCCACATGTGAAATAAAATTTAAAAATTAATAAAAACAGAATATATTCCTTTTAAAAGATTGCATTTTTTTTTTGGTTTGAAGAAGAAGAAGGACAGGTTGATACAGAGAATCCAGTAGATAAAATGTGAAATTAGAATAAATATTTAACAAGAGAGTGGCCACATTAACAAAGTTTTAAAAATTATACCAAAGAATAAGAGTGTATTGTAATTCTAAAAAGGCAGAAATCACTGGCTATTGCCTTAAATAACATTCATTCTTGGAAACTCATAATTAGGCCAAATATACCATTACCATTCACCTTAAAGTTGGTTAGAAAGCTGAGCTTTAGAGAAAAAATTATAGGAAATTACTCTTCTAACTAAAAATGGAATAAAAATCTTTACTTTTATATTTATATTTAAAATGAATGTATCCACCTGTACAAGAAGTTAATTCCTTCCAGGCAATCTCCCTAGGGCCAAACTTACCATTGGTAAAGTCAGATCACTTTTAAATTTTCAGAATTTTGAAATTCTAGAATAAGCCTATGCCAGTTCTAATAATACAACTTAATATTAAGATCTTCGCTTGGTTAACAATGGAGAGAAAGAAGCATATGTACAGTTTCTTTCTTTTCGTCATGAGCTCTTTACTTCCCTGTTGCAGAGCTCTGCCAATATATTGGCTGGTGGCCTCCATATACCAGCAGTAGCCTGGCTTAAAGCCTGTTCTCTACTCACTCAAATGTGGAAGGCTCTGTTGGCATAGCAGACTCTGAATCCATTTCCTGAGCAGTTGACATGACTGTGTATGGCAGGACTGCCTCTCACACCAATCAGTTAGAGAAGCTGAAACAGCATTCAGGTATGACAGGGCTGCTGCTAAAGGCCAGCTGTACCCAGGTTGTGCTTACAAATGTGAGTTGGCCTTTATATTTAAGACATGTAATCCTTCCCAGTGATACAACCTTTTCCACTGATGTAACTTCTCCCACTCATATGATCTAGTGACCAGATAACCAACATTTTCTTCCTTGGGAGAGGAGTTAGAAAGGTAGGTGAACAGGAAAGAAAAGATAGGGGCAGGGGTTCCATCCCCAAAAGACAGATAGAAAATCAGGACAAAGGAAAGGTAAGTGCCCTGCCTGATTGATGTGGTTTGAATGTTTGTCTCTTCCAAATCTCGTGTTGAAATGTGATTCCCCATGTTGGAGGTGGGACCTGTTGAGAGGTGATTGGAACATAGAGGCAGATCCCTTATAAATGGTTTAGCATCGTACCCTTGGTGATAAGTGAGTTCTCACTCAGTTAGTTAATGTGAGATCTGGTTGTTTAAATATCTGGGACCTCCCTTTGCTGTCTTGTACCTGCTCTCGCCATGTGATGTACTGGCTCCTGCTTTCTTTTCCACCATGATCATAAGATTCCTGAGGGCCTCACCAGAAGCCAAGCAGATATTGGTGCCGTGCTTCTACAGCCTGCGGAACCATCAGCCAATTAAACCTCCTTTATTTATAAATTACTCAGCCTCAAGTATTCCTTTATGGCACTGCAAGAATGGCCTAACACACTGATATATTCAAGTGTTAGTTTAACTCAGCTTTTCCCAATATATGTTCCACATACAATAGATATATTTCTGATAATATGACTCCATGAATTTTTCATTTCACCTGAATTATGATGCTCAGTGCTGTCAACATGTTTAAGTCGATACTTTACAAGATTTCAGGGCAAGGGAAGATATGGGTAAAACAGTAAATACATTGGTTATTTTTGATTCACAATTTATATGGCTTTGTTCTGTTTGTTTGTTTGTTTGTTTTTCCCAAAGCAAGGCAATAGCCTTAAGTGTTATTCCAGGCCAATTTATTATAGAAGTTTACTATAAAGAGCTATTAGATAGAATTCTACATATCATAAAGATGCATCCTTGTCCAAACAGAAATAGAACACCTAAGAGGAAAGAGGTAGAGAAATGATGCCAATAGGTAACTTTGAGTGAGCAGCTCCATGTGCCGGGTACTTTTCAAGTACTTAGGACACATTGTCTCATTCAATCTTTACAACTTCCTCCATATCCTACAGATATAGAAATATGAAAACTAAGGTAAGAAGTTTAAGTAACTTGCACAACTATAAGTGGCAGTAGGTAGATTCAAACTGAAGAATTCAGGGTCCAGAGCTAACATTTTTATCCTACACTCTACTACCTCTGCTATTCTATAGAGAATTCAGACATGTTTCCTCTCTTCCAACAATCTAACCTTCACAAGGTCAAACTTCAGGTCAAGACATAGAAAAGGAGGAAAAAGGATAATAATATAGAACTTTCAGAGATGTTAAGGAGAGCTCTTCAAATTTAAGGATGAGGTATCTGGATTTGTATTTGGAAATCCAGGAGAAGACCACCTTAAAAAGTGTCCCTGTGCCTTTTAAGCCAGAGGGGTATGTAAATAGGTTCATTGGAGTATAGGAACAGAGAGGAACTGAGTTATGCTTCTCTATGGTATGGAATTGGTTAGGAAAACCCTGCATGTACCAGAGGGGAGGAGAAAGACAATTGGGTTGAGAAAAGTTTGGAGGTAAGCTACAAGACTGACACAGGGCAGCATGGCCACAGTGTTGTGGACCAAGGCTGCTGTCTGATGTCGATGCTGGCGAAGACTCAGAGAGCTTCAATGTCAGTGAAAACCAAGGTGAGGCCAGATCATCAAGGATTTTCTGGCAGCAGCAAATTCTAGCAGACCAGCCGATGGACAGACTCTCAAGCAAGAAGTTAAAGCCACTGGTGGGTTCAAGATCACAATATCATCCCCAGGCATCGGGGCAACAGCAAGTTCCCACTTGAGTCCAGGTTTATCTATGATTGGAACTGAGGGCAACAAGAGTCTCTGAATTTGTATTTACCAAAAAGATTCTACATTTATAAAAATTGCTTTGAAATAATGATGTCTGACTTACAGTGAAATGGCACTTTTAAATTGGTTTCTCACCCTTACTCACCCCATCACACTTTGCTACCCAGTAAAGTACAGAGATTACGGTGAAGACTGGAATGATTGTAATTAAAACTGAGAAACTTTTTGCACATCCAGTTTATAGTGTTCAACTGCAAAGCAGCTATAGAAAACACTAGTTCCTGTAATCTTAATAAATATTATTTTTAAAATATCTCCTTGCTATATAAGATTAGGAAACACTGAGCTAAAAAATGAAACAGATTTTCATGCTATAGAAATTCTCAGAAATGTAAGCAGTGTCATCTGCAGTATGAGTCTATGAGACCAGGTAATACAATGCCAAAGTTTGAAATATACTATCTCCAAACATTTTCATAAAATATTTAACAAAATTAGTGTTCCACAGAACACCCTTTAGGAAACAATGACCTGGCTTAATGTAAGGGATCTTCATGATAATTAAACATAAAAGTCAGGAGATCAGATTCAGTGTAGGTATGGTCACATACAGACACACACACACACACACACACACACACACACATATACACACGAACAAGGAGAGAGAGAGAATTATATCACTATGGAAGTATTCTACAATCACTAATATTTTAGAAAAGTTAATAGACTTGGCAATTGTATTCTCTTACTGTGAGTCATATATGCATTCTGTGTTAGAGTGTGAGACTATGAGATTGTTTTTTCCCTCAGGCACGTGTCTTGTGCATGACCATCTGAACACTACTAGCTATAGTATGATGGTATAAATTTTGAATCAACCTTAGTCAAGTAAAGTGAAGCCGCCTTTCTTCTCCTCTGGTTCTGGCACAACGTTCTCATTAGTGTAGATAATCAGAGGCTATGGGATTTTTTTCCCATTGCAGACCATCATTTATTAATGTGTCCTAGAGTTTCATCCAAGTAAATATTTTCTAGTTAAAACTAGATCATCAAAATAGAAGCTCTTACTAAAATCCACATATTTTGACTCTGTTTTTTAACCTGTATAAGTGGAACCTAAAAAACTATCAGTTATGTAAACTAATTAATATTTTGTCTTCTTGAACACCTTTTTAAAGACTTTTAAGTTTGTTCCATTTTACCTGATTAATCAGCAGGGATATAACTTCTGACTCACAACGGGAGTTATGGCATACCAGGTAGAAAATCTACAGCACATTATGACCAGTTGTTCTGAAATGATCCTAATGTTTTATCAACACAAATCAGCTGTTTAAATTCATGTTTTAACAGCATCTGTTGCTAAGAACCGTAATACCTAATTGTCAGATCCAAATTTCTAAATCCTTTCAATTCAGGAAACACTAGAAGCAAAGTTTAGTTAAACCTTGTGTCAGGTAAATCCTTATCCAGATTTCATTTGAGAAGGTTACCATCTTTCTTCCCTTTGTCGACTTGCCTCTTTGCTGTTACAAGAAGTAGTAGCACATTCTGATTACTTTCAGTCAGAGAAGGATATTGTAAGTAAACATGGAGAGGTAAAGAATATCACACACCCTGGAAATGCATATTACGGCTCAAAAATTAGTAGATTTCCCAGGTGTCCAAGAATAGCTGTGATGAAAAAGTTGATTTATTCAAGAACCTGACTTTTAAAGATGCATGACTGTGCCTACCCATTCTACTATTTAGTCATGCATCTGTTGGTTTCTGCACAGCTCCCGACCATTGATACTCTGTATGTCTTAACAATCATTTCCCCAAAAGAGAGAATTAGATTGGTTCAGATGGGCTCCCACAGTTGGGCAGCCCTCCCACGTTAAGCCATGTCATAATCTCTGCCAGTCTAGAGTTGGTTACACACAGCTATTTGTGGACATAAATTCACATATGCTTCAAACAACCACTTGTCAAGAAAGGAGGTTAGATTTCCTCAAACAAGAATATGGAAGTTTAAGTACTGTAAACCTAATAAATTCCCTGCCAATACATTTGAGTGTGGAAACTCCATCAGGAACTGTAAAGTATCTGAGATCTTAACTTATTTGCAACTAACACATTAGGATGCCACAGCATCTTGAATGCCAGCCCAGCAAAAGACACGAGACTTCTGAATAAAAGACAATAGACAATTTATTACTCACAACAGTAATTTATTATTCACAGCAGTAGCCAGAGCATGTTCATTTTGTACTAGCTTATCAGGCCACAGTCCTCACAGGATAACAGAAAGAAGAGAAAGTGATTCTTACAAAAGAGGAATCCCAAGTTTAGGAGATGCAAATCTTTTAAAATTGACAGTAAGCCTTCTTGAACTTTTCCTCAAAGGAAGACATTGTATTTATTGTACTGTAGAGTAAACAAACCAGAACTTTTCTCCAGATGGAGATAGTAACTCTTCCAGGGTTGTTCACTAGCAAAAATTTTTGAAAAATAGTTTTGGAAAAAAAGGCAGCTAGTTCCTTTGCTTGTAAAACATGCAGAAATATGTGAGAGTTGTCTCCCAAAAGACCCCAGCTCAAAGGTATTAGACATAATTTATTTGAAGAGGTATAATTAAACACAAATAATATTATAAAGATTAAATATTTAAATTGCAACTGAAAATTGAAAACATCAAATATCAACTGCTCTTCCCATCACTCATAGTCGCTGAGGGTTCCATCCATACCCTCTCCCAATTCCAAGGCATCTACAAGATGTTGCCTTGAGCTCATTGCTGCCTCTGTTTAGTGACTTTATGATAAATCACTGAGAAAACTGACAGCTCATTCTTTGAACACCCCAGGTCTGCATAAAGATAAAGCATTTCCTGTCCATCTCAGCACCATCAATCCATTCATCTTTTATTCCCTGAAATAAAAGAGGTAAGAACAAAAACTCTATTGCTTCCAAGAACAGAGAGATCACTAAATCATGGTAAAATGACTCTGTCCCAAGTGTCAGATAGTTTTCCCCTCTTAGGAAATTCCATTTTCATGGTTAGAAATATATACCTAGGAAAAAGCTACGTGAATTACTAGCAATTAGCAAGATTTCACCAGGATGTTTATTTTGTTTTGCTTTGATTTTACCCGGAAAGACATATGCACCATGTATTTCTGATTACAAAACAATCAATTGATTATGGCAGAGAATATATGCCTATCCAACATCTATTTTCTCTTCTTCCGTTGTAATGATACCAGATTTATTCAAATCGTTAATAACACCAGCCACAGGAATACATTATGCAGCTTTTCTAAGAGCTAGGCATGGCCATGAGACCAGGATCTGCCAAAACGATGTAAGCAGACATGTTAGAGGGAACTTGAGGAAGACTGGGGGGGAACCTGACTCTGTATGTCTTTTCTCTCTGCTTCCTTACTGCTGCCTGAAATGTATATGTGGTGGCTGGAGCTTTAGCACCCCCTTCTAAAGACTGTGAAGAAAGTTAGAAGTAACCAGGGCCCTGCTGACTTGTTGGCACCATTATGGCAGCCTCATCTCTCTATATCCAAACTTCTGTTACGGGAGACAAACAGTTTCAAAACACCCAATGTGTTTAAGTCACTATAGTTTTTTGTTTATTTGCTTGCTTGCTTTTGGAACGGGGAACATTTTATTCTTTGCAACCTAAAATAAATTTAATCCTTACGGAATATGTGGAATTCATAAAAATATAAAGAAAAACAATATTACCTTTTTGTTTTAGCAGCAAAATTTATCCAGATTATCAATGTTAAAAATAAATGGATCTAAAACATAAAAGGATGGTTGAAACTTTAATCTTTTTATGTTAAAATGAATAATTATATTTAGAATATTATCTTTAATACTTATTTTTAGCCTACTTTTCAAAAAGACCACATTCTTGGCTTGTAGAAATTAAGGATATGATTTCTTTTTTTGTTTGTTTGTTTTCTGAGATAGAGTCTCACTCTGTCACCCAGGCTTGAGTGCCGTTGCACAATCTTGGCTCACTGCAACCTCCACCTCCCAGGTTCAAGTAATTCTCCTGCCTCAGTCTCCCGAGTAGCTAGGACTACAGGAATGTGCCACCACGTCTGGCTAATTTTTTGTATTTTTAGTAGAGAGGGGGTTTCGCCATGTTAGCCAGGATGGTCTCGATCTCCTGACCTCATTTCCACCCACCTTGGCCTCTCAAAGTGCTGGGATTACAGGGGTGAGCCACCGCGTCTGGCCTACGGATATGATTTCTACCTTTCATGACTTTAGCAAGGCCCATGGGGTAAAAATAATGCCACCTGAGATTTTCAGAAGGCCTGTTATGTCTAATGCCTTTTACTAACGTGTGCTTTATTATGAATATAATGCAGGCCTATGATAAGTTCAAATAATAAAAAGGATATAAAATGAAGAGAAAATGTCTCCCTTATGCCAACCCCTTTCCCTTCCTATCAAATTCTAGATAGTAAACATGTAAGCAAGCTTTATTGTCCCTAAAAATCATCGTGTCTTCAAAATGTGCATATATACACAATGAGCATCAGTTTTATGTGTTGTTAAACCCCAGGAATTCATCAGTGAACAAGGGAAATACTCTAGCCTCTTGCAATTTTCTGGAAATTGCCATTATATGGAATGGGAGAAACAAACAAACAAAAAACAAGTAAATATAAATGTGATATCAAATGGTGTGGTACTTACTGTGAAGAAAAAGACAACAAAGTATGGTGTAGACAGTGACTTCAGTGGGGAGGTTGGGGTTCATAGTATACACTAGTCAGGGACAGTTTGTCTGAGGAAGTGGAATTTTAGAAAGTATATGAAAAACATGATCAAATTTTATATGCATTTCTCAACTGAATTTTCCATAATTCCTTATATCTTGAAGATACTTCCATTTGCTTTGCATGTGTATTTCAAACATATCCCACATTATCATGTCATAGGATAAGACCAAATGCTTCTGCCATTTCTGGAATTTAGTGAGTCTTATGTAAGATTAGAAAAATAGTTCATGTCATCTACTCTAATTTCTTTGTATTAGGAATGAAGATACTGAAACATAGATATATTTCGTGACATTGCTGAGTTTGTACGGGTAGAATGTGTAGAATGGCTTTCAACTATGGGCATTGGAATAACTTCACACATTATTAGCACATTTCAAAACTAAAAATTAAGGCTGGTGGTTACCTCCAGGGTACACGTACCTGCACATGGGGTAAATGAGGTCAGACTTTGAAGGCCCCAGTAATAACTGATTATTTAACTAGATAATATGTGGGTATTCATTTGTTATACTCTAAATTATTTATATATGCATGATATAACATTGAATTGTTAAAAAAGAACACATGGACTCAGGGAGAGGAGCATCACACACAGGGGACAGTTGGGGGGGGTAGGGGAGAGACAATGGGGGGTGGGGAGGGAGGGGAGGGGAGGGAGGGATAACATGGGGAGAAACGCCAGATATAGTATGCACCTAAAGTAAAGTAAATAAATTATAAAAAAAATTCACCAATTGAACTCAGCCCTGTTTCTTTCTGCCAAAAGCAGAGCTACAAGGTGCAAAGAGCCTCTGTCTTTTAATCATTGCGTAAAGAAATAAGAAATGCACGTGTAACCTATGAAGCGCAATTATAAAAACCACCATGATCCCATTATTCAACTTAGGAAGTAGAAGATTCACAACATTTTTGAAACTCTCTGTGTACACTTTTGTACCAAATAGATTAGGAAAAAAAATACATTGATGAACTCGTCTCAGAAATATAGACCCTAACTTCAGGGCCTTTGTACTTTCTGTTCCTTCTACCTGGATTTATCTTTTCCCAGATACCTATACAGACGGCTGTACCTCCTTTGCCTATTTGAAGTCCTGCTACTTTATATCTTTTACTGTAGCATTTTCTGGTCATGATATTTAAAATTTCACATGTAACTCTCCCAACAAATTCTCTATTACATTTTCCTTTTTACAATTTTCATCCATAGTATTTATTACTTCTAACTAACTGGGCAATTTACTCATTTTGTGTTATTTTATTTATTTTGGATCTTCCCCTACTAGAATATTAATTCAATCAATTAATTCAGGGGTTTCTCTCTGTTTTATATCTATAATACACAAAGCAGTACTTGGAGTTACTCAAGACATATTTCTTGAATGAATGAATTCATGAATGAATGAATGAACGAAGACTGTGCTGTCAACACAGCCCAATAAACTGTGATATTTTTTAGGTCATAATTCATAGCCTTTGAAAAACTGACCACTCTTTCATTGGCATATCCTACCTTTTCATGTTTTGTGAACTTGCTCAAACTTGTGCATATCTAAATATATCTCTAACCAAAGAAAATTCTGCTCATATTCAGAATTTTTCAGTCTAGTCAAGGATAATGCTCTCTTCTCTGAACCTATCTTTAGCTGAAGCTCAACAAACACACACACGATAAGATCATCAGTTCCTGTATATCAAAATCTCCATTTGAGGATTTATTCTAGGAGCAGGATTCCCTTTGTCAAATAGGTAGCCACACTTGGATCATGAGTCACCCCTTACAGCATAAAGACTGTACATTCTACCTCATTTTACATTCTTTATGCCTCAACCTACTCAGAAAAAAAAAACAAAGACTTCCCACCTCATGTCTCCCAATGAATCTGTCAGATAAAATCATTTGTCTCAATAAAGCCACAATTCATTATCAAAAAGGGGGGTGTGGGAAATGGCTATACTCAGAGGATGGCTCAATTTTTTTCCCTATGTTAAAAAAAAAAAAAAAAAAACCTCTCATGTGCAGTGCTTCTAAGACATAGGAGTCATTTCAAAGGCAAACCTATGTATTTCTTTTATCAATGAATTCCAAGGCTAAAAAGGACTCCCAAGGCAAAAAAATAGTCTTGAACTAACATGATTCCCAATAGATGAAGAGGACCCCTTCTCCCTGAAGCCTATCTATCTGTGGATTTGGCAGTCTCTTTACTTGTGAGAGTTTATTCCAGTTGCAGAAGGCCTGATCCTGGTTCCCTTCTGCTGGGACTTTAGAAATTCATGGTCAGCAAAACCATTTTGAGAAAAATAATTATATTTACATTATTTTTAAGAAAAAAAATCAGTTGAATGACCTGTCATATTATTGTAATAAACCTTGAATATTCTTATATAAAGTTTATATTTTCCACATAATAAAGGAATTAAAGTTGCTTATCTATGTGAAAGATGCAGTTGGTTTATTAAACGTACATTTTTTTCTAAGATAAACTTTAATGTTTGTAAATATTTTATAGAAAATAGCATTAAATTTATAAAATTTAAATATCTCAAGAGGACTTTGTAAATACTATCTAGCACACTTTCATGATGACAAGATACAGAACAAGTATAATTTTGATATGAAAGAGTTTTTAATACAACCTGAATAAATAAAACTAAGAGGGCTCTGAGAGATTTCAACAATTATTTTTATCAATTATCTATGAATTTTTTAAATATCAGAGCCCTGTCTCCCTACTGTAAGCTGAGTCAACAACTATTAATCTGCCCTCATTTTTTTGTGAGCACCCACTAATTCAAGTCACAAACACTGACGTCACCAGAATTCTTACTAGCTTGAATTAAACCAAAGAAAATGGGGCTTATAGTTTTCTGCTTCAGTAAAAATAATACAATACACATTTTAATGAGTGTTGTAAAAGAAAAACACAGATTTAATAAGTACAATAATTATGGAAACCTAAGGAAGATTGCAGATTGCAGCTGAGATCTGGAAAATCGGCAGAAATTGATCAGACAGGCAGTAGATGAATACACATTACTGGTGATAAGAATATTATGTGCAAAGGCCCTATGGCAGGGAAGAGTTGGATATAATAAGAAATTAGATTTTAAACATCTTGTGTCTAAAGTTAATAAATGAGGATGTATTCGTTTGGATTTAAAAGAAACACTCTAATAAATAGCAGAAAGTCTCAGTAGTTTAACGTAATGAAAATGTATTGCTTGCTGCTGTCCAAAGCTGGTCAGGCGTCTCTCCTGCAAGTGGTGGCTTAGTCATAAAGACTCTTCTTATTTTGTGGCTTTATCATTTTAGGACCCTTCTCTTCCAAGAGAGAGAAAGAGGGAGACCATTTGGGAAATGTTAATACTGCAAGTGGAACGTGACTCTTCTACTCATATTCCATTAATGCAAATTGTTCATCTGCCCCTAACTTAGCTGCAAGGGTTAATTATAAGTATATTTTTCTTCCTTTTATGTTCAAAAAAGCTAAATATTGACATGATCTTTGCCACAAAAAGAGAAGAGAGATAAAAGCTGAGGCCATAAGGCTAAGCAGGTGCTGCAAGACACAGAGTCTGAAGGTCCACGAAGACATTGAATTTTATCTAAAAGAAGATTGGAAGCCAGCAAATGACTTTAAGTAGGAGAGCAATATAAAATAATTTACACTTTTGAAAGATCATTCTAATTATAATATGATTGAGGGTAAATGGATATACTGCTGAAGCTCAAAAAGAGAGGAAGACTAGGAAACAAAATTTAGGATTCGTTGCTCTCTAGGAAGTAATTAAAGTAAATGGGTGAGTTTGCCATAGAGGGAGAAAAATTCGAATATTTTCTAAAATAAATGCTGGTTACAATTACTATTATTGTTTATTTAATTCCTGTTTCAGTATAGCTCAAAGTCTAGTAAAATGGCTTCAGCTTTCAGATTAATAACTATCATCACACTGTACATTCAAAAAAGGGAGAGAAAGAGTATGTGAATGTGACATTTTATTTTCCTTTCGCCATCTGGAGAGTGCTGATACATTACATGTAGCTTTATTGTACCTACTTCTTGGACTAATTTTGGAAAGAACACAAATAGCCTACATTTTTATTTCTAGAACTTTTTTAAAAATGTGTGAAAACATTTAAGTGTATGGATGAATCAAAGGATAACTTTCTGTGAGTCACTGAGGAGTACAGAATAGAAATGCCAGTTTAAATCTCTAATAACTGACAATTTTAATAAACATTTATAAAACAAGAATATCTGTACCATAACATGAAGGAGGATAAAAATGCAATGCAGTGTTCTCCTGTCATTAAAAGCTCCTGAATATCAGAACTTAACGACTGATTGATAAAGGGTCATCCCTAAGTCATTGCAGGTGGGAAGATGAGATGCAAGGGTCAAGTTATTCTAGGTCAGTTATGTTTTCCAGAGAAAGCATGTACTTACAGGCAAAATCTGGTTTCAATACCATTAGGGCTTGTTTATGTATCCCAATCAATGGTCATATGTTAATAAAATGAAGTGAAGGCATAAACAAATATGAAGTGGTCTTTGAGTGATTTAGTTGCCAATAAAGAGCAGAACAAGAGAAGGGCTCAGGGGATAAACAGTAGGGGGATTTTAATAGCTCTGGTTAACAGGATCTTCAAAGTCAGTTGCATATAGATAGTCATTTTCTTACCCAAAATTAACTGCATCTGATGTAATTGCCCCACTACCAGTATAATGTAATTGACATACACATTTGGAACTGGAATCATAGAAGCTCTATCCCCAAAGTAATTTGTTTTTAAGCAACAAGGATGTTGCAACTAAAATAAAACATCTGTTAAATATCATTAACCTAGTTGCCATAGTATCTGATAAATGCATGCATTTATATAGTTCAAACAGACTTCAACCCTTTTTATTAACATCAGAAATATTCTTTGTGAATCTGGTAACAGCTACAGACCTGTGCTCCAGAAAATAAAATACCACACATATAGTAACACTGTTTTTTATTATTATCCCTCAACTCAACTAAGTACCAGGAATGTATGGCTGAGATGAGGGATTTATTTTTCCAAATCTGGGACTTGTAATTCATTCTTTCAATTCTTGGCCCACTACTACACCTATCATTAAACATTCTTATTTTAATTTTATTTTTATGACCATACATTTATTCTGCAGATTTTTACTAGCAGGAGGGCTTTGCTTACTCTGCAATGTGCTTCATAAAAAATTCACATAGAATTTGTCATCTGGTTTTAAATTCTCTCTTCAAAGGTTAACCACAAAATTCCTGAGACTTTCTCAAATGGAGATGTACATTTCCCAACATTGTCTCTTCTCTGCTTTTCAAAATTACATGGTTCCATTTCTGTAACATGATAGCCAGTACTAGGACATTACTTGAGCTGGTTTTCACCATACTTATTAATACATTATAGAGTCAGCTCTTTTGATTTATAAACTTTCTTTCTATAATGCATCCCTATTTGGCATGGTTATAGCTACTGCAACTAGACCAAAGACAGACAGAGGGGAGAAACTAACAGGTAGCTGACACTGCTTTAATACATTTTCTCCATCCAAAAAGGGACAGTTTTTGCAAAACCAGTGAGGTTCAGAATGGGCTCAAGTGACAAAGGGAGTTATTAGAGATTTTCTTCTAACCTATGTTGCAATCCTTCTAATCAGCTCTACTGGTTTTCTCGCACATTATATTTAAACTTACTCTATCTGAGAAACCTATTGACATGGCTTTTTTTTTTTTTTTTTTGTCTAATTCCTTAGTATATGATTTAGAGAATTGCAAGAAAAGAACAAAGAATATTTTGTGCCATTCTTATAATGTGCAAGCCCAGCCAACGCTTTATAGTTATAACCTTAGGGTGAATCTAAGCCGTCATCATGGGAACCTAAAGATTTTTAACTATGGAGAGATCATTGAGTCCTCTTTCTTTCCTGAACATTAAGAATATTTTCCCCTTGAGTGGAAGGAAAGCAGCACAAGTATAGAATAAATTAACAATAAAATAAACTAAGAGTAAGGTGTTTCAAAAAAAAAAAACTAAGTCAAAAGAAAAAAAATTGCCTATTATAAGAGTGTTCTTAACAAACTCCAAGAACACAAAGAAAGGGAATTAAATTGTTTAAGTTGCATCCAGACTCATGACTTTAGCCTTAGCTTTTGGGTAATTCAGTACCACATAAGGGAATGGCAGACAATAGCCAACAATGAGTAGCACAAGGTGGAATGAAACAGGGAAGGACCAAGCAATCACCTCTAGGTGATTAGACTTCCACTCTCGTGGAAGATTAGACATTTACTTCAGACATGAATGCTATTGCTTCAATGGTTACCTATGGGACAAGAAATATGAAAACATGTTCTTCAATACGAAAGAATCCAGTTTATTTAAAAGAATATAATTTGATTTCAATGTGCTTTAAAAACATCCGTTTTGCAGAATAAATTTAACATCATTAATGCCCCATCTAAATTTTATGTAGTGTGTGGTTGGAGCTACAAGGACATTCAACAGGTAGCAAACTCTACGGTACAAACAATGGAATGGGAGAAGTCCTGGAGTCTCAAAACTACCCTCTACCCTTCTCAAAACCTGGATGTTTCACAGTGAACCATCTCCTTAGTGAAAAGAAGCTCAATGTCTCTGAATATCTTCTTTGCAAGGCAGATTCTGTTGCTTTAAAAAGAGGAAGAACATTAACCAATTAGTAACCATTAAATAGCATGGGTTTGGGGATAAGCTGTTTAATTTTTAGTAGATACTTAAGGTTTCTCCCTTGGCAAGAAATTTGGAAACTCAACAAATATGGGCAATGCTCAGAGACAATTGGCACGGAGTGTTAAAATAACTTGCTGTAATCCAGAAGAGGAAAACCAAACACTTAAGAGTTTAGGACAGCACCCAGAAAATAACTAGATTATAGAAAAGTATGGGAAGCGAGCACTGAAGACATCAAATATCCAAATTCAGTATTGCCAAAGCCTGTGTGTTTGCCAGGACATTTTGGGTTAATGCCCGTTTTATTTATTACCAACTCCATTTTCACTCTAAGAGGGGTTCTAATTTAATTTTTAAATTTTAAGGTCACCTCATCATAAGACATCCCTTTGAGATTGTTGAATGGCTTAGATAGTAGAGGAGAAAGGCTTGTGAACGGAACATTTTATTGCTCGTGGACATGAATGGAAATGTCTTAGCAAGATTGTTGAGGACACTGAATGCCATGCTAAGACATTAGAAAGTTATTCTTTGAGGCCAGAGTCTCTGGTTCAGAGGAATTTTTTTCCCGCTGTGTCTGTTCTCTAAATGCAGAGCTTCCCTTCTGCTCATGAGTTCACGCTCACTTAAAAGAGTATGTATGCTTTAATCGTGCCACACATCTCATGTCTTCTTTCCTTGCATGGGTCATGTCATTTCTATTGCTGTTTTTTCATCCTATAACCAATCCTTTAATGTTTTGGTTCCTCAGGGATCCACCATGGGCTTTCTTTACATTTCCCTCTACTCTCTCAGTTGACTATCTCCACAGACCCATAGCTTTAAATATCTACTTTATGCTGCTGTCTACCACACTTACATCTCTAGCCCAATCTTGTCCTTCGGCTGCCCAGCAGTAGAGGCAACTAACTATTTCACTTCCGTACTTAGATGCTTCACAGACATCTTAAAATGGAACTCTTAAGTTCCAATTATAATTTCTATTTCAGCAAATTGCTCATACCAGAAACCCATGAGGGATCTTTAATTCCTCTTTTTTTTTCTCTTGCTTTCGATAAATAATCCACCAATATATCCCATCAGCTCTACCTCCAGAACATATCTGGAATCCACCAACTACCTCCTATTCCATTTTATTGACTTCAGTCTGGTCACCATCCTCTTTCATCTGGCCACTGCACCAGCCTTCTAACTCATCTCCCTGTTTCTATTCTTTACCGTTCAATCCACTCTCCACACTTTGGCCAAAGGCAAGTCAAGACATATGCAATTCATGTCAATGTCTGACTTTTGAAGAGCTGTCTATTGAATAAAACTCCATATTAAGGCCAACAAGGTTTTGTTTGGCCTAATCCCTACCTATATCCCATTCCTCTCACACCACCCTTCTTCTTTGGTCTCATGCTTCATACTCCTTCCTCCTCTTTGGAGACATCTTGCTTACTTTTTCCTCTACTTTAGGGAAGGCTGTACACACTTGTCTTTCTGCTGAAATGCTCTGCTCTCCATATGCCCAAGGCCTTTTGTTTTGTCCTCTATAGGTTTTGGCTTAAATTTCACCTTTTCAGGGAAGACTTCCTTGGATTCTATCTCAGTCTATTATTTCTATAAAATATCACAATTTATATCCATTTAATGTATTTCCCCTTTTACTAATTCACTATTTTTTCAAATATAAGCACCATTTCTGTGCTTTTTACCTTATGACTCCAGAGCTGTATTATCATAAGCACTAAGTAAATTTCGATAAATGAATGTAATAGTGAATAAATTAATATTTCACAAGTGCCAATAAAGAAAAGAAGAGTTGAGAAAAAAATGAAAGAGCTTTGTCTTTGGTCTGCAGAAAACTTGATGTCTGAAGTTTGTGTTGTGAAGAACTTATTGACAGGGATAATTTAAAAGAAGATGGAAAGATGTGTTTTGTCTATAAGTTACAAAACATCTCCCCATAAGGCTGCTTCTGGGACCTCTAAGCTAGTTACTGATGTGCAACAAACTGGCTCTACTGTTAACAATGAAACTGACTTAAAGTTGATATCTGGACTTTATTTGATAGGCATCCTTGCCATTTAAATGCTCAATCCCACTCTTCCCAGTCTAACATCCAATAGAAATTCATGGGGGAAGTTCACACCTTGGTATCTGCCTACATAGCTATCTATTTATGTAGCAAAAGCTGTCAACATGACAAGAGGGAGAATATTTTTTTTATTCAGGAAGTACACTAACAATATTAACAAAAAAACAGAGCAAATAGAATCCATGTCTTCAACCATCTCAAGGCATACAAAGATAAAGACCCTTTTACATTGTTCTAACTGCTCTATGTGTGCCCTGGTTTATAACTTTCTACTTCATAGTTCCTTGTACCTTTCTGTTCCCCTTCTCTTCCACTAACCCCTGTGATTTCACACATTGAAGAAGCAGCAATAAGAAAGAAGATTTAGGCAGCCAGAATGTAATCCCTCCCAATATAGTCATAGGCAAAGAGATAGATATACATAAACAGATGTACACATAGACATAATTTTAACCTTTTTGATACTCCCATGCATCATGGCCCTTTACTCCTAAGTACTTAATATGTATAGTACACTTTTGAATTAATGAATGAATAGTGGTTTCTACTATCCTTTTGAAGATACCCATAAAGCATTAAGCATCAAGGTGACTGGATATCCCAAACAAGACAAAGGTTGTAATGTCAACAAAATGGAGCATAATAAAACAATTTAAGCTAGTACAGTATCATGTGTCATTTTTGGTGACAAACCACCACCAAACTCAATGGAATGTAACAACAGATGTTTACTTTCATATTAGGGATATCCAGTCACCCTAATGCTTAATGCTTTATATCTTCAAAAAGATAGTAGAAACCACTAATCATTCATTCATTCATTCATTCAAAAATGTACTATACATATTAAGTATTTAGGAGTAAAGGGCCATGATGTATGAGAGTATCAAAAAGGTGAAAATTATGCCTATGTTTACATCTATTTATGTATGCATTCTCACATTCACAGGTCTGTGGGTGAGCTGGGGGGCTCTGCACCATGTATATTCATTTTGGCCCCAGGTTCAAGGGGTATAAGCATCTCAGGGCTATGTTCTGCACATTGGGAAGTTCTGGAAGTTCCAGAGGAAGCAGCAGAAACTTTCAGTGCCTCCAAAGACTTAGGTCTGTAACCGATACTCTGTTACCTATGCCCCCATTTCTTTGGCTAAGTCAAGTTATAATGCCAGTCTCAATAGCAATAGGTCAGGGAAATACATTGTCTAAAGAAACTGGAGTGAAGAAAATGAGTATTTGCTCTATAATAATCTAGTCTATCACAGTTTACTATCTTGTTCAAAAATGTTCATGAAAAATACCATTTCCAAAAGAAGACACCTCAAATGTCTCATCCAATTATGGCATGAGAATAAGTCCAAAATACCTTCTGTGATCTATTTTTATCTATCTATCTATCTATCTATCTATCCTCAAATAGATAGATACATAGATCAATAAATAGAAATCCAAACTTAACTTCTCCTGATTCAGAGACATAAAAACAAACAGAGAAGCTTTATGCTCCACACTCCTAATATACAATAGTGAAATAGCAAAAGAATAACTATGATAACATTTGCATTCAAAGAGCAGAAGACTAAATGGCACATAGCAGTCACTGTTCCCAAACAATTTGGAAACACTGCTACACACATGTAAGTTTCTCCTACTCTAGGGTGGATGATTTTCCTTCATTACACTTGAGTTATTCTGCCAGGAATAGCTCCCTGTTTCATTGTTCTCGATAGGTTTGGCTCTGCTCTCTGGGAGGTTCTTCCTTTTTCATTATCTGGGATGCTGGCTCTGAAAAGGGCATGGAAGAACATAAGCTTTTTGGAAGGAACAAGAGTTTATTTTGCATCTCAAATACAGCTGTTTCTTTTTTTCTTTCTTTCTTTTTTTTTTTTTTTGAGACAGGATCTCACTCTGTCACCCAAGTCGGAGTGCAGTGGTGCCATCATGGCTCACCGCAGCCTTGACCTCCCAGGCTCAAGTGATCCTCTCACCTCACCTCCCCAAGTAGCTGGGGGCATGCCAGACTAATTAAAAGAAAAAAATTGTAGAGATGGGTCTTGCTATGTTGCCCAGACTGATCTTGAACTCCTGGGCTCAAGCAGTTGTTCTGCCTCAGCTTCCAAAGTGCTGGGATTACAAGCCTGAGCCACTGCGCCCAACTGCTCTGTTTCTTTTAGTCTAGGCTGGCAATGTTTTTGCCAACACAGCTCTCTCAAACATTTGTGTCTCAGACACAGCTCCCTAGGTATTTGATTCTAGTGAATTCTATGTGCCAAAATCTACACTCACAGTTTAACGTGTGGCTATGCCATAATGGCTACACTTTGGATTTGTGGAGAAATAGTTTTGTTTATAGCACTAAAATTTCTGAATTATTTCTATTTCCTCTAAATTCTGTTTGCAAACAATCTGTTTTTCTCCTTGAGCTTATTTTTTAAGTACCTTTGCAAATGCAGTGAGTTGCAACCAGCTCATACGTTCAATGTTGACTCAATAGCACCTACACCAAAGTTATCAAACTCTTCATTATACATTCTGTCTTCCAAGCTAGAACAGGCTCAATTTTACCAAACATTTCTCACTCACTAAAATAGCTCACCATTTTCCTAAGTCCAGTTAAAATTCCCTTCAGCTTACCACTTGTTCCCAAAACCAATGTTCTATATTTCATCTTAGTAATTTGGGCAATCTATTAGTTTGGGGTGTTTCTGTACCAGGCTGTTTTACTAGTTATTCAACATTATAAAACAAATTATGACAAACATATTGACTTAGAACAATACACATTTATTATCTATTTATGTGAGTTAGTGATACGGATGTGGCTTAACTGGATTCTCTGCTACAAGTTCTCTCATGAAGTTAATTAAGGACTGGAGTCTCATCTGGAAGTTAAGTAGGAAAATGGTCTCTGGCACAGTTACATGGCTGCTGACAATATTTATTTCCTTGCAGCCATATAAAAGCTTGCTTCTTCAAAGTCAACAAAGGAAGAAAGAGACTCCAGTAAGACAGGCACTACAATCGTATATAGCCATGTAAATCTAATCAGGTACATTCCATCACTTTGGCCCTATTGGTTAGAAGCAAGTCATAGGCACTACCCACACTTGAGGGCAGGGGATCATACAAGGATGTGACCTCCAGGAGGTGAGGATACTGGTCGGCACCATATCTGCAATGGACTCAGTGTCACCAATCCTCACTTCTAAAGGTGGCAATTATATTCCCAGAATCTTCTAACCTGAATTTATGACTCTGGGTTGGAGTTTGCCAATGAGAGGAACTTTTATATAATTTGGAGGTGAAATGAAAGTTATTATCTTAGAAGGTCGTGGAACCCAGATGTAGAGACTTTACAAACGTCTTCAGAAGCTCTCATGTTATATAATCATGACAGTTTCTCAGAGTTTTTCTTGAGTTCTGTCTGCTACACATACTTCAGTTCTTCTGGCTGAAGTCATTAGTGACTTTTTGTTTTTTAATTCTCTGGCTATGTTCTTCTAGCCCTTTATTATTCCAGTTCCTCCCTAATTAATATAAACCATAATGCCTATAATAAATGTGTATTTCCTTAATAGTTGTAAAGGTTCTATTTTCCTAACCAAACCTGGACTGATATACATGTATTATAGATACGTAATTCCCAAATCTATCTACAACTAAATAATGTTGGGAGAACTTTAAGAGGTCTATACATGCCAAATAAGAATCTTTGGATAACAGGCCCTAAATTCTGGATTGTCACAAAACTTTCCCAGTAGATTTTGTGATAAAGCCAATTTAGGGAGTCAATGAAGCAGCAATAACCTATAAATCAGGAGACTTGGACTTAAGTCCCATTTCCTACCCCAGTTAATCTGCCACTTAATAAGTCATCTAACATCTCCATGTCTCTGTATGTCATCTATAACACGTCTTGGTTTGTGAAAAAAAAAATAGATTATTTCTAAGTTTACTTTGATCTGAAGTGTGATTCTGAGATTATCTTTCAAACAAAACATTCTTGTCTGTTTTCATATTCTAGATCAATAATTTCCAGGAAGTTATTACAGCCTCTGGGACTCAGTTTCCTCATCTGTGAAATGGGGTTAATAATTATGCCTACCTCAGTGAGTGGCGATGTCTCATAAACTTATCAAATTTTATAATGCCTGTAAAGCATTCAAAACAGTGCCTGGGATATAGTAAGCACTATATAAATGTTTGTTATAATAAAATTTAATTGGGGAATAGCAAATATTTATCAGCACTAATATGCTAAAGTAACAGTACAAGAAGTCTAGAAAATGGGAATGAAAAATTAATATAAAAACAGTGTCCTCATGAAGCTCACAAGCTGATGCAGAGGATGGAGATATAAACAAAGAATCTTAAGAAAGCAAGAAGTGGTCAGTGCACAGGGTTCTGTAGGAGCCCTGGAAAGGACGAAATCTGCCTGGAGGGAACCGGGAAGGAGACTCTGAAGAGATAACATTTGAGTTGGTTAGAAGGACATTGCCTGGGAGAGAAAGGGTACTCCAGGATGAGAATTAAATATTCACACAGAGAGAAAGAACAGACTGTCAAAAGTCTATTTATTTATTTATTTATTTATTTTTGCTGACAGAATTGTACACCCTCAGCAAAAAACCATTAAAAATTAAATACAAGGCTGTTGAAAGACAGAAATGTAATCAACAGCAGTTACCAGAAAGCTTCAATTTAGTGGTATAAGAAAAATTAAGTCACTCAATTAAAGCTTTCTGGTAACTGCTGTTGAGATCAGAAATAAGTGTGGGATAGACGGCCCAGTTCTGCTAAGACGGCCCAGTGGCGTCTACCATCAAAAATTCAGGCAAGGCCTCTGTCTAGGGCCTCACATACTCTTGCAGTGTGCAATGCTAAGGGCTGCCTGTGGCATCACTAGCAAAATAAATCCGACCTTTCATCCCTTGTCTTAGGCTCTTTCTATCTTTTGATCACCATTGTTAATATGTAGGAAATAATTTTCATGTTGCAAAATGGTTGCTCCCTCTCCAGGCCTCACCTCTACTCTCAGACAGAAAGAGGGAAGAAAGACAAATGGGATTAAAAAAAAAAAGACATCTCCTAATGAAGCTTTAACTTTTATTCAGACGGGATGCACTCTACTGAGATGTTCAAACATCTCATTGCTCAGAACTCTGGCCCAATTTAGCTGCAAGTAGGGTAGGAAGATTTAGCACATAATCCTTCCAGAAAATAAAAGCAAGAGAGAGAATGGATTTGATTGGAGGCTGGTATCTAGTGCCATAATGTCATTTTTTGCTTATTGGGAATTGTGCAACATCTTGAACTTTGTGATTTTCATTCAACACACTGTGATGAGAAGCAGTGACTTGCACCCTACTTCTTGCATTTTTTTCCACACTTTTTTATGCACCAGCCAAGCTTGACTTATTCCAGTTTCCTGGACATGTCTTGCTCTCCTTTGCCTCAAGATCCTTGCCTTACTCTTCCTTCTGCCCAAATTTCTATTTTCTCCCCTCTCTCCTTTGCTGAGCCAATTCCTGTCCCTTTATCAAATTTCAATGTAAATCACTTCTTCAGGGGATTTTCACAAATGCTCAGGTTAGGTTAGTTCATCATGTTTGTACCCAATAGTACTTTATATTCAGCACACTTTAATTTCTAGTCCATATCTGCTTCTGTTCTACATTGTAAACTGAATCTAGGAAGGTTTCTGTATTTGATTACCTACCAGAGTGGCTGGCTAATGATACAATATTGTTGATGTGTTTGTTTTTTTTTTTTTTTAACAAAGGAATGGGAGAATTGTAAGAATTTCTGTGGGTTTTAGCTTTCTCTACAGCAATGATTTACTGCTCCCATGAACCACTCCAAATACTTCAAAAATTATTTAATTCCTTGATTTTATAGAAACATAGATGCTCAAAAAAACACAGTAATAAATAATAGGAAATACCAATTAAAGCATGTGCATATGAAACCACTGTAGGCCTACACATATTCTAACTTTGTGTAAGGAACATGAAACTTATCACATCTTTTACACTTAAATTTTTTCTCTGAAGCCACCATAGTTATTTTTTAAAATGTTTAATAATATCTCTTGTCTTTGTAAAAATATGAGCAATGAAAATTAACTCGCAGGACTTCTTGCTTCTTTTCCAAATTCAATATTTTAGCCTAATACATTTTTCATACCTTATGCCAGTCTCTAAGACAATTTATAAATTTTTTTCATTCATCAAATATACATTGCCTCTCTGCCTTATTTTAGACATTTATTTTCTATATGCCAGATAATGCTTCTCATTTTAATAAAAAGTATCTCAAGGTGAAAATGCACATATTAACCTTAGAATTGCCATATGTAGGTTATCTAAAAATTAATCTTTATTTCATGAGGAAGAAATTAAACCACTTTGTCCTCCAAGAACAAACATCAACATGATGTGCATTTTATTATACAAACTTTCTGTGGTATTTCATTAATAGTATATTCAATATATAATACCAAAATAAGGATAACATTTAAAACCTCTCTTCTCATTCTAAAATAAAGAAAGTTAATGACTTATGCTGTCAATTAATATCTACTATTGGCACTTAAATTCTGTTTTTTTACTAATTTGCTGGCTTAATTTGGTTTAATTATGGCTTCCTCTGTCCTTAATATAACCATGATGGTTAGTCTATTCCATGGATTTTTTTTTTTTTACAGTGGGGAAATCTGCTCTGTGACTTCATTCTACTTTTCTAAATTTACAAAATATCCTTTATATCTTCATTGCCACAGATGTTGGCTTTGTCGTAATGCAATTAAACATGAAACAATTAAATGATGCATAAAGAACATCAATGTCAGATCAGGCTCTCAAACTCATTAGCAGACAGCACAATGATTTCGCCAAGAGAGTCTATTTTTGAAAAAGCAAAATAATCAATGTGCTTTCCACTTATTTTCTACCTCTTTATGGAAACAAAGAAGATAGTACCTCATTTGCTTCAGTAGTCATGTTTTCAGAAACTAAAGGAAAATAATCTCATCAATGCCAAGTTATGGACAAATTCATTTTCTAAATTTAGAAGAATCTTTAAGTTGATGATACATCAAGCTGTGAAAACTGGTCAAGTGGTAAAGAAAAGCATAGAATTAGGCTTATTTCTGGATGGCCTGGACTCTAGGGAATGGAGATACATAATCGCTGGTCTTGAACATCTAAGGTTGTACTACACAGGTAAACAATATTTTTGTATTCTATTTAAGGTTATATGAAGCAAATAAAAAAAGGTTTATCTTTTAAAAAAAGTAACTAAGATTAAGTAATAGCATAACATGTAGGAGTTTAGAACATACAACTTCTAGTTAGTTGACAATTTCTCCTTTGGGATACACATTTAGTTTCAGTTAAAATGAGAGTCTAAAGAATCCAGCTTGATTTGCATATTAAACTCCTCTACAATTGAAATTCTGGTTTCGCAAGGACTTACTCCCAGTATTTCTTTTGCTGATTAGCATATCCTCCCAAAGGCCAATGTACCATATAACTCTATACATACTGTTGTTAAAGTACCTTTTCTTGAACTGTTAAACAATGAATCTTATTTTTTGATTAGTGGTTTGATAGATTATTTTTACAGTGCAATTTAAGTTTACATGATTTTCTGTCAAACTTCCAAATCCTGTAACAACTAGAAGAATTTTAAAGAAATACTTATAAGGATGTATAGCATCTGAGATTACAAATTCAGGGGTTCCTCTGCTAAAAATTCTACCTTTATGTGTATGACAACATTTTATCTTAGGTTTCAGTTCCAATTAAAAAATTGTAATCAAGTCATAAATGTTCTCAGTCTCCTCAAGGGTCTCTCTCTCTGTCTCTCCCTTTTTGTCCCAGAGTTGTATCTAAATTGCCCAAGATATGCACAGTATCAAGGTATCAGTTTGCTCCCTGACCATTGTTTGTACCTGCAGATATTTGCTTAGATGTCCACTTTACTCTCTGGTCTCCCTTCAGAGTCTTCTTCATGTTCATTGACCTTGATATCACTTTAGGCTTTGGATCCTTACTTGAAAAACATGTCCCTGAAGTTTATTTGCTTATAGGAATGATCCACTAGAGAGAGAAAAAATATTGATTCAGAAGAGGGGAAAATTTTATAAAGCAATATCTTTAATTTGCAAGAATTGATAGGAAATATGTAAGCGAAGGGGTTAGCCCTCTGTGTGAAATAGAAAAATTAACCCATAGTAACAGGAGAGAAGGTAGAGCAGATATGGATATATGCAGGTCAAGGAACAGATGTGTTTGTGGGAACTTGTAGAAAAGTTCTTTTCCAATTACTTCTAGTTTCTCAATGAATTAGTAAGAAAATTCATCAGTTGTCAATGAAAGTAGTAGAGCAATTGGGAAGGAATAGAGGAGTTGGGTTGTAGAGCAGAATTTGGAAATTAGAAAAGAGAGAAGCAGAAATGAATAACCATTCAAGAGAATGAGAAAGTAAATGGACCGTAGACTTCTAAGAATATTCTCATGTGTTTTTAAGCTACATGAAACTTCATGGGGACAGGCATTGAGAGTTGGATTTCACCAAGATTAGTTTAGCCAAGCATGTACTACAAAGCAAGAGAAAGACAAGGGAAATTGAAAGCATGCGTAACTATAAATATTGTTTATATCACAGTATGTGCATTACATTATATAGCTCTTACTACAAATTATTTCAGTCATTAGTTTTTGTCTCTCCTTCTCTGCTACAGCTCTTTGAAAATAGAAACTGAGTTTCATTCATCTTTGTATTCCTACCTTCCAGTACAGATTCTGCCAATATGGTATTTGTTGATTGAATGTATGAAATAATCTTTTTCCTTTCATAGTATGTCTCTAGTTTATAACTAACCATTTTCTCATTATTGCATCCAAGCCTTCATTATACAACTCTCAATATCACCTTGTGGTAACAAAAGAAGGATGCTGTATCTGGAGCCATTATAACCGTATTTCAGGAAGCAGAATCATCCAGGGGCAAAGAACATTTTAAAAGCCCAAACAACTTTTGTTTTCATATTATTGTTTAGAACTGGATCACTTGGCTGCTTTCAACTTCAAGGGAGGTTAGGAAATATAGTTGTTTGGTTGAACATTAGAATTTTAAATCAAAAACAGTAAAGGGTCTGAAATTTTATCCTACATGCAAGCTAACAAGTTATCCTGCCATAGTTTGATATGTAAATTCTGACAGGAGCCTCAAGATTTCTGGATCATAGACCTAGACAGCTACTTACTCGTGGTTTTTGTCAGTTCCCCTCACCCCAGTTCCTCTTAAGACATGGGATTCTGAGAACCAGTAACTGCCTGCACATATAGTGTGTTTGCGTCCCAGAAGAGGAACACCAAAATGATCAAATTCAGTTTATATAGGGAATTCTGGCACAACTACCAATCTTCTTCTCTGGAAGGAGAAAGACTTCATAGTGTAAACAAACATACCTTAGGGAGAGGCAAAATGGATTAAGCCTCTAGGTTTCTTACCCTGAAACATAAGTGAGTGTCTCTGGGGAGATACACCCCTAAATCTCTTCTAAGGAATCAACTGTTCCTAGCTTGTAAAGTATGTTAGTTGTTCAGTCATTCCCTAACCTTATCAGTGATTGCTCAGAAGACCTAGACCATACATCAATCTAAAATTGTTCATGGAGAATTATCTCGTAACAGTTACACACAAATGAGAATTCTGTTACTAGGATTAAAAATGAAAAGGATACTTTGCTAGAAACAATGGTTACTGTCATAAGAAAAATTAGAGCTAAAATGTTAAGTTTTTGTATTGTATTTTATTATTTTTAATATTTTTTAATTTTACTATTTATAATACATTATTTCTTTTCACAATGAAGTACTTTAAGTAAGTTGCTTAACTTTTTTAGACCTCAGCATCATCGATATAAAGAGCAAATATAATTGCATAACCACAAATACTGCTTCAAATGTTAATAATTTTTATTTCAAATATACTATAAGTTAAACATATCTACTTTAGAAATCTATTAAATGCATTTTTAGAAAACTAGATGTTAAATGCCAATAAAAATTTTTATTTAATTGCCTAAAAATGAGTACATATTATTTTATGTTTAGGGTTTTTAAATATTTATCCTGATTGCAATTTGAAGCACATATTGATTCTATGAATTGAGTTTTTTTAATTTAAAAAATTGGTCACCGTTATATAAAATATTGTCTATGTCACTTTTTCTCTTTCCATTCTCTCATAAACTTCAATTGCATATATAGATATATGACACTTTCAACCTGTCCCATTTATTTCCTATAGACGTTTTATTCTTTTTTTTACTTCATGCTTAAGTCTGTTATTGTCTTCAGACATTTTCTAGGTGGCTAGTCTTCCCTTTTTTGATGAAAACGTTTTGAGGTATTAATTTAATGTATTTTTAAATTCTAGAATTGCCATTGAATGTTTTCATAAGTTGTTACATATAACTTTCTATATGCAGATCTGTGAGTTACCGCTTTTTCTTTTTCCTTTGAACTTTTATTTTAGATTCAAGGGGTTATGTGCAGGTTTAGTACATCGGTAAATTGAATGTCACTGGGGTTTGATGTACAAATCATTTCACCATTCAGATAGTAAACATAGTACCCAATAGGTAGATTTTGATTCTCATTCTCCTTCCAACCTCCACCCACAAATAGGGCCCAGAGTGTATTGTTCCCTTCTTTGTGGCTTTGTGTGCTCAATGTTTTCTTTTTTCTTTTTAATTATACTTTAAGTTCTGGGGTACATGTGCAGATTGTGCTGAATTGATACATAGGTATACACATGCCATGGTGGTTTATTGCATTCATCCCCCCGTCATCTACATTAAGTATTTCTCTTAATGTTATCCCTCCCCAATTCCTCATCCCTCTGCTATCCCTTTCCTAATCCCCCCACCCCTCAACAGGCCCTGGTGTGTGATGCTCCCCTCCCTGTGTCCATGTGTTCTCATTGTTCTGCATCCACTTATGAATGAGAACATGAGGTGTTTGGTCTTCTTTTCTTGTGTCAATTTGCTGAGAATGATAGTTTCTAGATTCATCCATGTCCCTGCAAAAAAAAACATGAACTCATAGTTTTTTATGGCTGCATAGTATTCCATGGTGCATATGTGCCACATTTTCTTTATCCACTCTATCTTTGATGGGCATTTGGGTTGGTTCCAAGTCTTTGCTATTGGAAACAGTGCTGCAATGAACATACGTGTGCATGTGTCATTATAATAGAATGATTTATATTCCTTTGGGTATATACCCAGTAATGAGATTGCAGGGTCAAATGGAATTTCTGTTTCTAGGTCCTTGAGGAATCGCGCACTGTCTTCCACAATGGTTGAACTAATTTACACTCCCACCAATGGTGTAAAACTGTTCCTATTTCTCCACTCAATGTTTATTTAGCTCACACTTATAAGTGAAAACATGTGGTATTTGATTTTCTGTTCCTTCATTAATCAACGTAGGATAATGACCTCCAGCTGGCCTTCCTATCCATGTTATTGCAAAGGACATGATTTCATTCTATGTTATGGCTACATAATATTCCATGGTATCCATGTACCACATTTTCTTCATTCAATTCACTGTTGATGGGCATCTGGCTTGATACCATGTCTTTACTATGGTGAATACTGCTGCAATAAACATACATGTGCATGTGTGTTTATTGTAAAATGATTTATTTTTCTTTGTGCATATCCAGTATTGGGATTGCTGGACTGAATGATAATACTGTGTTAAGTTATTTAAGAAATCTTCAAACTGCTTTCTATAGTGACTGAGCTAATTTACATTCCCATCAGCAATGTATAAGTGATCTCTTTCTCCACAACCTTGCTAGCATCTGTTCTTATTTGACTTAATAATAGCCATTCTGACTAGTATGAAATGGTATCTCATTGTAGTTTTGATTTGCTTTTCTCTAATGATTAGTGAAGTTGAGAATTTTTTCATATACTTTTTGGCCACTTGTATGTATTCTTTTGAGAAGTGTCTGTTCACGTCTTTTGCCTACTTTTTAATGACGTTATTTGTTTCTTGTGTGTTTAATGATTCAAGGTCCTTACAGATTCTGGCTGTTAGACCTTTTTAGATCCATAGTTTGTGAATATGTTCCCTTATTCTGTTGGTTGTCAGTTTACTCTGTTAATAGTTTCTTTTGCTGTACAGAATCTCTTTAGTTTAATTCAGTATGAGTTGTCAATTTTTGGTTTTGTTCAAACTGTTTTTTTGTGTCTTCATCATAAAATCTTTGCCAGGCTGTCCAGAATATTTTTTAGATGCTTTTCTAGGTATTTAAGAGTTTTTGGTTGTTACATTTAAGTCTTTAATCCATCTTCAACTAATTTTTTGCATATGTTGAAATATACGGGTCCAGTTTCAATCTTCTGCATCTGGCTAGCCAGTTATCAAAGCACCATTTATTGAATAGGGAGTCCTTTCCCCATTGATTGTTATTGTGTCAAGTTTGTCAAAACTCAGATGATTGTAGGTGTGTGGTTTTATTTCTGGGTTCTCTAATGTGTTCCATTGAACTGTATGTCTGTTTCTGTACTCATATCATGCTGCTTTGATTACTGAAGCCTTGTAGTGTAGTTTGAAGTGAGGTAATATGAGCCTTCCAGATTTGTTCTTTTTGCTTTGGCTATTTGGACTTATTTTTTGTTCCATATGAATTTTAGAGTAGTTTCTTCTTATTTTGTGAAAAATGTCGTTCGTTGTTTGATAGGAATAGCATTTAATCTGTATGTTGCCTTGTGGAGTATGGTCATTATAACAATATTGATTCTTCCTATTCCATTTGTTTGTGTCGTTTCTGATTTCTTTCAGCAGCATTTTATCCTTCTCATTGTAGTGATCATTCACCTTCCTAGTCAGCCATACTCCTAGGTATTTTATTCATTTTGTGACTATTATAAATGGGATTGTGGGCTTACTTTGGCTCTTAGCTTACACATTATTGGTGTACAGAATGCTACTAATTTTTGCAAATAGATTTTGTATCCTGAAACTTTGCTAAAGTCATTTATCAGATATAGGAGCCTTTGGGCAGAGACTATGGGTTTTCTAGGTATAGAAACATATCATCTGTGATCAGAGATTATTTGACTTCTTCTCTTCCTATTTGAATGTCTTTTATTTTTTTTCTCTTGCCTGATTGCTTTGGCTAAGACTTACAGAATTATGTTGAATAAGAGTGGTCAGAGTGGGCATTCTTAGCTTCTTCTGCTTGTTAAGGAGAATGCTTCCAGCTTTTTCCCATTCATTATGATATTGGCTGTGGGTTTGTCATACGTGGCTCTGGTTATTTTGACGTATGTTTCTTTATTGAGGGTTTTTAACAAAAAAGGGTATTGAATTTTATTAAAAGCCTTTCTACATCAATTGAGATGACCATATAGTTTTAGTTTTTAGTTTTGTTTATGTGATGAAACACATTTATTGATTTGTGTATATAGAACCAGCCTTGCATCCCAGGAATAAAGCCTACCTACTTGATCATGGTGGATTAGCTTCTGGATGTGCTGCTAGATTTCTTTTGCTAGTATTCTGTGGAGAATTTTTGCATCTCTGTTGATAAGTGATATTGGCCTCAAGTTTTCTTTTTCTTACTGTGTCAGGTTTTGATATCTGAATGACTGTGGCCTCCTTCTTGATTTTCTGAAGTAGTTTCAACAGGATTAGTACTGGTCCTTCTTTATATGTCTGGTAGAATTTGGCTGTGAACCCATCTGGTCCAGGGCTCTTTCTGTTTGGTAGGATTTTATTACTTATTCAACTTCAGAACTTGTTTTTGGTCTGTTCAGGGTTTCAATTTCTTCCTGGTCCAATCTTGAGAGGTTGTGTTTCCAGGAATTTATCTATTTATTCTAGGTTTTCCAGTTTGTGTACCTGGAGGTGTTCAAAATTTTCTCTGAGGGTTTTTTATATTTCTGTGGGGTCAGTGTTTATGTCACCTTTGTCATTTCTGAGTATTTTTATTTGGATCTTCTCTATTTTTCTCATTATTAGTCTCACTGGTAGTTTATCAATCTTATTTGTTCTTTTAAAGTACCAACTTTTGGTTTCATTGATTCTGTGCATGTTTTTCTTGCATCTCAAATTCATTTTGTTCAGCTCTGATTTTGGTTATTTCTTTTATTATGCTAACTTAGGGACTGGTTGGCTATTATTTTTCTAGTTCCTCAAAGGGTGATGTCAGGTTGTTAATTTGAGATCTTTCAAACTTTTTGATGTGAGAGTTTAGCACTATAAACTTTCTTCTTAACACGGCTTTAGCTGTATGCTGTATTTTCTTTGTTTTCATTAGTTTCAAAGAATTTCTGATCTCAGCCTTAATCTCATTGTTTATCCAAAAGTTATTAAGAAGTAGATGGTTTAATTTCCATGTAATTTTATGGTATTGAGTGATCTTTTTTATATTGATTTCTATTTTTATTGCACTGTGATATGAGAGTGTGGTTGTTTATAGTTTCAGTTTTTAAGAAATTTGTTGAGAATTGCTTTATGGAAGAAAGTATGCTTGGTTTTAGAGTATGTGCCATGTGCAGATGAGAAGAATGTATCTGCTGTTGGATAGACTGTTCTATAAATATCTGTTAGGTTCTTTTGGTCAAATGTAGTGTTCAGGTCCCAAATATCTTTGTTAATTTTTTGCCTCAATGATCTGTCTAATACTGTAAGGAGTGCATTGTATCCCCCACCATTATTCTGTGGTTATGTAAGTCTCTCCATAGGTATTTAAGTATTTGTTTTATGAACCTGGATGCTCCAGTGTTGGGTGCATAAAATATGAGGGATAAAGTCTTCATGTTGAATTGAACATTTTATCATTAGGTAATGCCCTTTTTTCTCCTTTTGGTCATTGTTGATTTGAAGTCTGTTTTGTCTGAATTAAGAATAGCAACCCCTGCTCTTTTTTGTTTTCTATTTTCTTGATAGATCTTTCTTCATCCCTCTATTTTGAGCCTTGCATGTGAGATGGGTTCCTTAAAGATAGCATACACTTAAGTCTTGCTTCATTACCCAACTTTGCACACTGTGCCTTTTAATTGGCACATTTAGCCTGTGCATGTTCAAGGTTAATATTGATATGTATGGATTTGACCCTGTCATCATGTTGTTAACTGGTTGTTATGCAGAGTTTATTGTGTAGTTGCTTTATAGTGTCAATGGTCTATGTACTTCAGTGTGTTTTTGTAATGGCCAGTAGCAGTCTTTTATTTCTATGTTCAATATTCCCTTAAGGACCTCGGGTAAGGCAGGTCTTGTGGTAATGAACACCCTTAGCATTTGCTTATCTGAAAATAATTTTATTTCTCCTTCACTTATAAAGCTTAATTTGGCAGGATATGAAATTCTTAGCTGGAATTGTTTTTCTCTAAAGATACCGAATATAGGAGATAAATTACTTCTGGCTTGTAAGGTTTCTGCTGAAAGGTCCACTGTTAGCCTGATGGGGTTCTCTTTGTAGTTGACCTGCCTCCCCTCTTTTACCTTGGAGAATCTGATGACTGTGTATCTTGGGGATTGTCATCTTATACAGTATCTGACGGGTTCTCTGAATGTCCTGAATTTAAATGCCAACCACTCTAGTGAGGTTGTGTAAACTTTTGTGAACAATATTCTCAAATATGCTTTCCAGGTTGCTTGCTCTCTATCTCTTTTACAGACTCCAATGAGTTGTAGATTTGGTCCCTTTACATAAACCCATATTTCTCAGAGGTTTTGTTCTTTTGTAAATTATTTTTCTTCATTTTTGTCTAAGTTTATTCAAACGCTCTTGGAGCTCTGAGATTCTTTCCTCAACTTTGTCTGTTCTGCTTGTGATACTTTCATTAAAATTATGAAATTCTTGGCCTGGCGTGGTGGCTCATGCCTGTAAACCCAGCACTTTGGGAGGCCAAGTCAGGCAGATCATGAGGTCAAGAGATTGAGACCATCCTGGCCAACATGGTGAAACCCCATCTTACTAAAAGTACAAAAAAAATTAACCGGGCGTGGTGGTGCGTGTCTGTAGTCCCAGCTACTTGGGAGGCTGAGGCAGAAGAATTGCTTGAAACCAGAAAACAGAAGTTGCAGTGAGCTTGAATCGTGCCACTGCACTCCAGCCTGGTGATAGAGTGAGACTTTGTCTCAAAAAAAAAAAATTATGAAATTCTTGTAGTAAGTGTTTTTGCTCTCTCAGATTAGTTTGGTTCCTTCTCAAAATGGCTATTTCATCTTTACTGGACTTTGTTGATTTTTTTGGATTAGATTTCACTTTGTCCAGAATTTCAATAATCTCTATTGCCATCCAGATTCTAAATTCTATGTCTGTTATTTCAGCCCTTTCAGTCTGGTTAAGAACCATTGGGGGAGCTAGTGCAGTGGTTTGTGTGTAAGAAGACACTCTGGCTCTTAGAGTTGCCAGAGTTCTTGTGCTCATTGTTTCTCCTCTGTGTGGGCTGATGTTACTTTAATCTTTGAAATTTCTGTCCTTTGGATGAGGTGTTTTTGCTTTTATATTCTTTGATCCCCTTGAGGGTTTAACAATGGTCCAAGTTGTGCTTAGACAACTATCTTTGTTTCTGAATGATTTCAAGGTGCCAAGGCTTAGCTCAGCACTCCTGGGATTTGTGCTCTAACCCTGAGGGACTGGAAACAGGCTCATAGCTTTGTTATCTGGCTCCTCGAGGTTAAGCACCTGCTTCACTGGAGGGACCGAGGTGATCCCAGGCTGCTGGCATCAAAACTCCATTGGGTGGTGTAAGCAAGAGCACTTTGTCAGGATGGTGGCAGCAAGGCGTGTGCACATGTGTGCACTGGCAAAATGGTGGGGGAGGCTGCAGGCTGGTGCACACTGATAGGGGCCCATCTGTAAAATCTCTTTGATAATTAGGTGGGGTCTGCCAGTAAGAGAGCTATGTGGTGGCCTCTGGGAAGTGCCCTGGTTGGGCATCTGGCATACTGCAAGCTAGTGTTGTCAGGCAAGAACCCCGTGAGAGGCCGACAGAAATGGGGACACTCAGATGAGACAGGCAAGATAGCCCCGTTCTTACCAAGTCTGACAGTCAACAAAGACCAAAGCCAACTCGAGGAGTATGGCAAGCTTTAGGGAAGGGGTATCCCTGGACATGCTCCACTGCACCTGTTCCCATGCTACATCTCCTGGGCTCTGCACAGTCTGAAGTCCTGTTCCTGTCAACCATCCAGGCATCTCTCTCTGCTAGCTCAAATGTCTGTGTTGATTGAGAGGCCTTCTGTAGCTAGCATTCCAGAGGACTGTAATGAGAATGGGTTACTCCCTACCTGTTTAATTCATTCCTTCCTCATAAACCGCTTAGGACCAGGAACAATTCTTGGTACTCAACAACCCTGTGCAGGGTTCCCAGTTTCCTCCCACTTCATCCCAGGATCTGTATCCTCCCTCCATCCATTCTCAGTGCCTTCCTCCTGCAGATCTGCTCAGAGTGTGCTCATCTTCTTGATGGTCTGGTCTCTCAGTGAAAGATCTCCCTGGCTGTGTCTAGACAGCCATCTTCAAAAAGAATGTGAGTCAATTCCTAACATGTGTTTTGTTTTCTTGGTCCTGTCTCCAGGAATGTTCCATAAAATTTTCTTATCTGCTGGACATTGCACATGAAAAATGATAGCAATTTTGGGTGACACTATCTTCCTTTAAAGATGACTTACTTGTGCTTCTGGAGAACATTAAAGGCCAGAGTAACCCAAAATTAAAATGATTTCAAAATTGTGATTTAATTTCTGTGAAATTTAATTTATTTTGGTTTGTTAATAACTCTAATTTAGCTATTCAGTGTCTCAGTTGAAAGCTTAGGATGTTGACAAGTGTCTGTTTTTCTCAGTGGATATTAAGCTATAAGTTTTGTCTCTAACTCTTAGAAGACTTCTAAAAACTTAGTTCAGCTTCTCAGCTGCTTAGTTTCTGCTCTCTGCTTGGATTCTTGGCTTTTGCTTTGCTCTAATTAGGAATCAGAAAATGCCTTAGCAGGAAAAGTGGTGCCAAATGTGGAGCTCACTCTTTTTTATGTTCCTTCCATCTGGAATTTTTTCTTTATGTAAGTTCTGGCTGCTTTCTTAGTCCTGGACCCCAAATTTTATTTTTCCATCTTCTTAAGAATGCTGGAAATTTGGCTTATATTCTTAGAACTTTCGAGGCTCTTTTGTCCTCTTCTCATTCACTCAGAATAGACTCAATAACAGGCAAAAATCCTGAAATTGCTGAAAAATGTTAGACTCACATCAATGCTTTTCCATTCTCTTCAAAATTTTAGGTTCTTAAGTATGGATCTGTCTTGGTGGCACTCTAATTTCTATAAACTTAAAAAGCATTATCCAACCTTTCCAGTTATTCTTTTCAGAAAGGCTGGTCTGATTAAGCTAATGAGTTATTGATGTAAATCCATTATTTCACTTAAGTATTTTAAATATAATCTTTAATGATGGAGTTTATACTATCTGTATATATGATTTGTATTTTATTACTTTTATTTGTACAAAGTTTATTTTTTACTTTTTTTTATTAAGATTTTTACAGCAAATTGCATTAGATATAAATGAAAAGGCAAATGTAGAACCAGTAATTATCTTCTCCCTGTTTGAGGTCAATAATAATGATGGTTTGAAACAGAAGTAACAAATGTTTACTGCTTACTACAGGCCAGACAATGTCCAAGAGTTTTATATGTGCTTTCATTGAATTTTCACAACATCATAAATACTCATTAAATATATGTCAGTTAAATAAATGTAGAAACTTTGGCTTGTCAAAGGTTATACACCAGTGCTGGGATGGAACAGGGAGCAGATGTGAAGTAAGCTTTGGGGGTAGGCACAGCAAATTAAAATAATAAAGTACAGCTTAAGGGTGTTTACTTTTTCTGGGAAGATTGTTGAAATCAAATGAACCTTAAATCCCACAAGAATGAGTTTCTAACAGTGACATTTCAAGCCTTGATGAACAAAGAAAGACATTTGGGCAAGTCAACAAAGCATTACTCAGTTTCTACCTTTTCCCTGGCACATGAAAGTCGTTAGGGCAAAAAAAGAATTAAATCATAGCCTGGACTAAACTAGTCCTGGATTTGCTGCAAAAGGGGATGCTCAGATCCTACCTCTTACCTCCCAATGACCATACCTAGTATGTGTGCACAGCCTACATTGACTGGAGTTCCTCTGGGAAGCACAGTGGATATTTGGCATGCTACCACCTAGCTTCATGGTTAATCTAATGTATTTCACCTGGAAAGAATATCTGTAATGCAATGTTTATATAAACATTCCAAACTTGTAAAATGATAGAGAAGAGACAGTAATAATAAGATGAATGGAAGTTATTGGAAAATTTCAGTATTTGGTGGCTTCCGACACTAATATTTCTTCAGATAGCATCCTATCAATTCCTAAATCCTGCTCCTATTAACAAAGCATATATAATACATTTCTTATAAGTAGACTAGAATTAAAAAGTGGAAAACAAAGTGGTTATTATTTATAGATGTGATAATTGCCTATATAAAAAAACCAGAGTTTCTAAAGACAAGTTCTTAGAACTAATAAGAAAGTTGAGGAAGATCACTGAATCAATATGCAAAAGTAATAGGATTCCTCCAATCCAGTCACAGCTAATTAGCAAATGTAATTTTTTTAAATGTATCATTAGCATGGGTTCCCTCTTTTGGCTTTGGAGCCCCCCTCCCTCTGTCTCAGTATGGGGGAGCCTCTTCCTTCTGTCTTCTCACTTCCTCTTGCCTATTAAACTCTCTGCTCCTTAAAACTACTCCACATGTGTCCGAGTCTTTTTTTCTAATTCAACTCAAGGCAAAGAACCTGGTGTTCCTCTACTCATCAAATCCATGTCACTTTGGTAGGTACATGGGCCTGGAAAGGAAATTCAGTCATCAGACTGGGGAGTATGGAGTGGATTTCAACTTTAAATCCGTCCTTTAAACTCGAGTCTCTCTGCCAGCTACCCTGTCACCAAACTTTCTCTCTCTCTCTGGTCTCTTGCCCTCTGTCTGTGTGTCTAATATACAGGAATCTTTACAGTGCGGGGAAACAGGTCTGTTAGAAAAAACACTGGAAACATGGCAAAAAGTAACTCAATAAACGTAACTCAATAAATGTCTCCCTCTCTATATTTTCTTTGGAAAGCATATGATATTCCTTTTTTTTTTTTCCCAAATAAATAAGGTTTTACATTTCTTCTTTGGGGCTTCTTTTTTTTCTTTCTTTTCTTTTTTAAATTTTACTATAAGTTCTGGGGTACATGTGCAGATCTTGCAGGATTATTACGTAAGTATACAAATGCCACGGTGGTTTACTGTATCCACCCCCCTGTCACCATCACCAACTTTAGGTATTTCTCCTAATATTATCCCTTTCCCCTGCTATCCCTCCCCTAGCCCCTCAACCCCAAACAGACTCCAGTGTGTGATGTTCCCCTCCCTGTGTCCATGTGTTCTCATTGTTCAACATACACTTATGAGTAAGAACATGTGATGTTTGATTTTCTGTTCTTGTGTCAGTTTGTTGAGAATGATGGTTTCCAGATTCATCCATGTCCCTGCAAAGGACATGAACTCATTGAACTTTCGTTTTTTATGGCTGCATAGTATTCCATGGTGTATATGTGCCACATTTTCTTTATCCAGTCTATCATTGATGGGCATTTGGGTTGGTTTCAAGTCTTTGATATTGTCAATAGTGTCACAATGAACATACATGTGCATGTGTCTTATAATAGGAAGACTTATAATCCTTTGGGTATATACCCAGTAATGGGATTGCTGGGTCATATGGTATTTCCACTTCTAGATCCTTGAGGAATCGCCACACTGTCTTCCACAATGGTTGAACTAATTTACATTCCCATCAACAGTGTAAAAGCATTCCTATTTCTCCACATCTTCTCCAGCATCTGTTATCTCCAGCTTTTTTAATGATCACCATTCTAACTGGCGTGAGATGATATCTCAATGTAGTTTTGATTTGCCTTTCTCTAATGACCAGTGATAATGAGCATTTTTTCATATGTTTATTGGCCGCATAAATGTCTTCTTTTGAAAAGTGTCTGTTCATATCTTTTGCCCACTTTTTGATGGGGTTGTTTTTTTTTCTTGTATATTTGTTTTCGTTCTTTGTACATTCTGGATATTAGCCCTTTGTCAGATGGGTGGTTTGTAAATTTTTTTAAATATTCTGTTGGTTGCACACTACCACACCTGGCTAAATTTTTTTTTTGTATTTTTAGTAGAGACAGGGTTTCACTGTGTTGGCCAGGATGGTCTCAATCTCTTGAACTTGTGATCCACCCACCTCGGCCTCCCAAAGTTCTGGGATTACAGGTGTGGCCACCGTGCCTGGCCAATAGTGATTGTCTTCTTGAGCTAAATCACAGAAGCCAGTTTGTCAATCTGTGTAGTGCCAGCTGATACATCAATGGTAGGCTTTACCAAATATCTTAAGCACCAATCTTGAAAGCAGCTTAGGGAGGGTCAAAATCTTGTAGCCTCCAGCTTCATGGCTCTTGGGCCATGGTTTCTAATCCTATGACTAGTTTCTTGGTCTGGTCACCTGGCAAGACAGAAGTATATCTTGGGAAGTGGCTGTTCTCATCTTTGTTTTAGACTGCAGACTGTAAACCCGGCTCCTCCCAAAGTTGGTTTAGCATATGTCCAGGGATGGGCAAAGACAGCTTGGGGGCTGGAAACCAAATGGAGTTGTTTGTTTAAGTCGGATCTCTTTCACTGTCTCAGCCACGATTTTGCAATGACAGTTTCAAAAGCTGCTTATCACCCCTTTAAAAATGCCTGTGCATAACCTGATTAAGGCTTATTGGTTTTACCTGTGAGCTTACTTTTGGTAAAGTTCAAAAGCCAAAAATCTTAACTGCTTGGTGTGGCTAAAGTCAAATAACAAGGGATTTAAAAGAATTTTCTTTCTTAAAGAGTACTCAACTTAATTAAAAGTGGATATTCAAGTTATAAGTATATTTAAAAGGCCTTTATTTTTCTCTTCTTGCATCTTGTTTTTCTGGAAAAACTTTCTTCTTAGTAGACTGAGTTATTTTTCTCCATGTTTTGTCTTACCACTCAATGCATTCATGAGAGGCCCTAAGATGACTTCTGGTGGCCTGGGACTCCTTGGGAAAAACAGAGGAGGTGCCACAGACCCCATTTTTTGGGGGAAAAAAAACCTCTCTGTTTCCCTTATGAAACCTCAGGAATTAGAAGCAAATAGTTCCCTCTCAAAATCAAAGACTCTGTTGTTTTTCATTGTTACCTGATGATTTTGAGTTTGGGAAGTATCAAAATTACTTTATTATTGAAAGAGATTTGATGTGTAATAACTAGGTAGAAAATACACTGTAAGGAATGGTTAACGGTAGTTATAAATCAGAGAAACATGCTCTTAGCCACATGAAAAATAAGGAAACATACTCACCTCCCGTGGGAGATGAGACTCCCATCAAGGATGGGCTGATTACAAAATAAGCCAATTGGCTTTGGGTTCCCTTGCAATGAAATGCAGGGTAGAAGCACTACACCATCTTCTCCCATAGTATCTATAGGGTCTTTTTCATAAATTGAGCATTGAAATAAAAGCATAGCACAAGGGTCTTAAGATACTAATCTGTCCTTTAGGGAAAGGATTATAAAAGGTTTATAGAGATTTCACCTCATGGTCAAGTTGATTAGGATTAGATGGAATGATCTATAAGGTTTCATTTAAACGAATTAGGGTTAACATTAACAAACAATGCAAGAGTAAAATTTGGCTTTGAACAGGATTTTCATGTCATAGTAAAGGCTAATGAAACGTTTTGGCCTTTTGAGTCATCGTTTTGTCAAAATAATTTATAGCAATATGGGAATTGTCATTCCTGATGCCTGGCTTTTTGGATGGTTCAGAGGGCCCCTAAAACATTCAGAAAAGAGGTAAATGGAATTATTTGACATGTTTAGTCACATGAGATTGCCAACATGATGTGCAATCTTCTTTAAGTCATATTTTAGTAAATAATACCAGTATATGTCCCAAAATTTTATGGGATTTCTAAAGTTCTAATGTCTAAGTGTATGCTATCAATCATAATTAAGGGTAAAGTTATTGTAAACCAAGAAGATAAATAAACTTCTTTGCCAGTCATGTTTTTAACTGTAACTATCCTGGAAATTTTAACTGTAACCATCCTGGAAAGAATCCTGGAAATTGTTGTCTTGCTTTGTTCCTTCTCAAAAGAGTGTTTATAACCAAGCTATATAAAGGACTATAACAAGTACTCTCAAATGCAAGGTTTAATAGCTTTGAAGATTGTAACATTGGAATAGAGAAAGAATGTACAGGACTCATAAAGAACTAACATGTTCACAAATATCAAGCAAAACGAGAGTTAACTAAGTGGACTGCACTCAAAAAGTTAAAGCAAACTTTTTGACTTTTGCTTGGAATATTGCTGATCCTTGTTTTGTTTTTCAGAGTCAAGAAAACTTATGTTAAACCATTTACAGCTTTTAATAATTGAGTAACGTATACTCCTGTGAACAAAATTTGGAGCATGTTTTTTTTTCTCTGCCTGGTTCCTCTAGAATTTGGAGAATATCTGTGAATACCCTTAACTTATGGCAATATGGTTGTTTGCATCAGTGCAGTAAGAATCTATTTTTCTTTGCCAACAGGACACAATTATTCTACCAAGGCTTTGACTGAAAACCCCCATATATCCCCATGTGTATAGAACATCATGGTGCCCTGCATTTGTACATTAAAAGGCTATGGTGGCGGGGGGGGGGCACCTTTTTCACAGGCTATGTGAATGACATGCCTGGTCAAATCAATTCCTTGAGCCCTATGCAAATCAGACACCGCCTCCTCCAGCCTCTGTGTATATACCTGGCTGGTATCCATAGCATGTGGGGTCCCTCTTATGGCTTTGGAGCCCCCGTTCCTCTGTCTCAGTACAGGGGAGCCTCTTCCTTCTGTCTTCTTCCTTCCTTCTTGCCTATTAAATTCTCTACTGCTTAAAAGTAAAACTAAAAAAAAAAAAGTATCATTAGCGACACAAATTATAAACATCTGAGGAATAACGCTAGAAAAAATATAACGGATAAAGTGAAAACACTACAAGGAAATACAAGAACAACTTGACAAATGAAAATATATACTGTGTTCATGAATGGGAAAACTCAATATTTTAAAGCTGGCTATTGCTTCTTGATATGAAACTATAAATTTAATAAAATGTCATCCAAAATTCCAGTTATTAACAAAATTTGACAAGGTAATCCTAAAGAGTTACAGTTACATACTAGGAACAACCAAGTCAGTTTTGAAGAAGCAAGAGTATATGCTTTATCAAATACCAAGATACATTATAAATCTATAATAATTTCATCAGCATAGGATTGCTACAGTAAATAGAAACACCGATGAAACAGAATAGAAAATCTCAAAATGGACCACTGATCTAAGAAGTGGGCAGCTGACAGAGGTGCAGTATTTATAATGAAAGAAGAACATGCAGTTCAATAAACGGTGCTAGAACAATTGACCATTAAGACAGAAAATGATAAAATTGTATGCAAACATCTCACACCATATTAAAAAAATTAATCCCAGAACAGTGAAAGACCTAAGCAGAAAAAAAATTTTAAACACTCTTGAAGTACACATAGAAGAGTATAAAACTTTGGGAGAGAGAATAAGTTACTAAAGAGAAAAACAAAATACTGATAACATTGAGCATATTAAAATTACCTTTTTTTGAAAAAGTCAAAAAGCAGCCAAAGTTAAAATAAAAGCCACAGACTGTGAAGTGAATTTTTATTATACAGAAAAAAACAAAAATTAACATCCAGAACATATAAAGCATTCCTATAATAAATAAGAAAAAATCCTATAATGATGAATAAAGGAATATTGTCAGTTAACAGATGAGCAAAAATTAATGTTCAATAAATATTTTAAATGATGTGCAAATACAATATTGAAAAATGCAAGTTAAAACATTGGGATATCCTCTAGATTGGTTATATTTTAAAAGTCTGTTAGATGACACAGTATTATCAGTGCATTTTATATGTGTATGTGTGTATACACACAAGTACATATATTTAATCCCATGTATACATATACATTTACAAAAATATGTTTAATACTATATATACATATATATGCACACACATGCACACATGTATATATATTTAGGCCTATGTCACCTAACAATACATAGAGAGCTAATGGGTAATTTTGAAATATCTCTTAAGTCAAGTATGTAAAAAAAACTAACAGTTGTATTCATCAACTATATATATATGGTTACATAATTATATATTATGCCACACAATTATATATGTGAAAAGCCATTTAAAAATTTATAGAAATAATATGCACCAACTTCAGAGTCCTGAAACCTCTACTGAAAGAAAGGGAATAAGTGCAGAAAAAAATGGAGATAATTTCTAGTTGTACCTGTCAGGTTTTACTTTTATTAGTTTTTAGTAAAGAGATTGGAAGAGAAAACAAAAATGCATACATCAATTAAATCTACCAGAGATACTCATCAGTGCTTCTCATACTACACTCTGCATTTTACCATCTGTTTGAAATATTTCATACATGAAAATATGTTCATTAAAATCATAATTACAAACCACTTTTAAGGAAGTGAGCAAACATTACATACCTTGATTTGGCAAAAAAAGAGAAATGGTTGAAAAAATTAATGAATTATACAAGAGTGCCTATGTTAGTGGGTACAATTTAGAAATAATTTCACATTTTTTATAAAAATGGACTTCAGATATCTTTTCCATAGCAGAATCAAAAAATGTCCTAAGACATAAACATTTTTCCATATTTAATAATATGTATCTTGCAATCATGATAGAAATGTGATCATGCTTGTTTGAATTTAGGGCAGCCAAGAAAATATTCTAAACTGAATTTTTTGAGACCTGGAAAAGGCTTTGACAATCTCTAGCATTGATATATCTTTGGGCCTGAGATAATAATGCCTTTCTAACAAGGTAGTTGGCTCTGATTTTACCTCCTTTTTCTTTTTAAAATCCAGCCTTCCTTTTTTATTTGACAAACCAATAGGCCTGCTTTGTGTATCTGCATGACTGATGTAGATTGTAATCAATGTCTGCCAAACAATATATGACAACTTATTAACGTAGAAACAGGAAATTGATTACCATGTTCTAATTCTGGAAATGGCCTTTAAATAATTTGGTCAATATTTTCAATTTATGATATAATTAATTGCTTAAAAATTGATTAATGAGAAGATACCTCAGGTAGCAGTTAAAATCAAAGCAAAAAATTTCAAATCCTGTGAAAATTATATAGGTACACGGAAAAAAAATCCTGGTAACTAGCCAACAGAAACTACAGGTATTCTTAAAACTTAGCATTTATTGAGCTGGCTCAGTATTCTGGGCTCTATATAATAATTAAATAAATATTCAGTGATGGTGACTAGGTTCTATAAATTATGTCATGGCTGAATAATTACTTTATTTTATTAGAGTCTGACTAATTCAAAGTTATACCAATTAATCCATAACAACAGTAAAATTTGTAAGGAGCTTCAAATCATTAATTGTCTTTGGAAATAAGCCATAGTCGGACATTAATTATTCTAAGTTATCCTTTAGGGCCAAACTTGGAGGATGACTCTTACATTAGTTATTTTAATTGATCAAAGATAATTAAATTATTGACCCAGTAATTAAGATGGTAAAAATATTAATTACTATCAGAGGCTTATCCTATTAACTTATACTATATAGTCTCATACTTGGGCTGACTTTAGAAATATTAAATAAAAAAGATGACCATGGTTAGCAATAGCATCCATGAAATTTCTACATCTCAGGGGTGTAGGGGATGCAATTCCTTTCCAAATAGGGACTAGAGAATTTGTCTTAAGGCTTTATTTCTATAAGATGTACATGCTGTTTTTACATGGATGGTATGATTACTGAAGTGGCTTGATAGGGGCTGATGGAAATTTCTAAGGAGCTTAATCATTCCCACTCCTTCCTCCAATCTCCCCACACCTGTCTTTGATTCCATCAAATCACATTCATGATAATGCTTTTATTTTAGAGATTATATTTATTCACAATATATGCTTTATTTTTTTTCTTTTGGGTTGTTAAAAATATCCAAAAATATTTGTAGTATTATTTGGTAATACCACTAACCCTTGAACTATATGAAGTTTAGGGGAACTGATCACTGTGCAGTCAAAATTTCACATATGACTTTCACTCCCCCAAAACTTAACAACTAACAGCTTACTGTTGAGCAGAGGCCTTACTAATAACATAAACAGTCAATTAACACATATCTTGTATAAGTATTATATGCTGTATTCTTAAAATAAAGTAAGTTAGATAAAGAAAATGTTATTAAGAAAATCATAAGGAAGAGAAAATATATTTACTATTCATTATGTGGACATGGATCATCATAAAGGTCTTTTTTGTCATTTTTACTTTGAGTAGGCTGAAAAAGAGAAGGAAGATGAAGATCTTCCTTGTCATTTTTACTTTGAGTAGGCTGAGAAAGAGGAGGAAGATGAAGGGTTAGTCTTGCTGCCTCAGGGGTGGCAGAGGTGGAAGAAAATCTGCATACAAGCAGATCCATGCAGTTCAAACCCACATTGTTCAAGAGTCAACTGCATTTCCATTAGAAATTGGAGCAAGAAAGGCTGAAAGTGATGGCATACAGTCGAATTGGTGTGGACTAGGGGAAGTGGCAAGAGAATGGAAATTCAGGGGAATTAGTAAGACAGCCTTAGGTGAGCAAAGACTAGCCAGCCAATTTTACGATATGCTTTGAGGACTCACTGAAAGATTCTCCAACCTGAAAAATTCTCTTTTCATTGCCGATTTATATAGAGTGCACCACAGCTAAAAATATTAATAAAATATTCCTAGGAAACAAAAGAGAGTCCTTTTTAGCATTATAACCTTTGAATATAATTTTAACCTAATCCTTTATTAAAATCATTAAAATCTATGTTCGTTATTCATATTGCATAAGAAATTACTACAAACTTAGTGGATTAAATACCAAATGGATTTGAGAGTAACATTTATTACTCGAAATTTCTGTGAGTCAGGAATTCAGGAGTGGCTTTGCTGAGTGGTTCTTCTGAAGTACACTCATGAGGTTGTAGTTGAGACTTCAGCTGGGGCTGCAGTGAATGAAGGTTTGACCGGGCCTGGAGCATCCACTTCCATGTTGGCTGACCACATGGTTGCTGGCCCAAAGTATCTTTTTCTTTCCGTATGAGCCTCTCCATAGAGCTTCACAGAGCAGTTGGATTCCCTCAAAGAGAATAATCTTAGAGAAGACTACAGCGCAAGTAAATTTTGAAGAAGCAAAAAGAAACAGCCTTAAAAGATCATTTTTCAAATTTTGGTCATTGGCACCACACTGTCACTCAAGATGTTAATAGACATTTGCCAAGAAAAAACAAAGAAAAAGAAATGTGAGCTCAAATAAGTTTGGAAAAAATGAATGTTTAATCATTGCAAACAACTTTTCAAAACTGTGATTCTCATATACATTATGATTTAATAAAATGAACATATTTTACAGTTACCTCTGACCGACCTACATTATTCTAGCTGTTTAAAAATCTGCAGGGTTTTTTTGATAAACTGCAATGATTAGAGGCAAGTGGGAGGTACACATCCCTTCTTACCGCCTTAATACCAAAAGAAATACTACAAGAAAAGCAAGTTTCAGACAACATTCTGCCATACAGGTATTTATTTGCAAGCTGACCCAAAGAGGCATGATTGCTTTAGCAATTATCAAATCAGATCTGTCAACAGAAAACTTTATGAACTAGGATGACAAAGAATTAAAGCTCCTAACTTTAAAGTCTCCCCTAAAGGGCTAGTTGAGCTAGGAAGAGTCTTCTTTTTTTTTTTTTTTTTTTTTTTTTTTGAGACGGAGTTTCGCTCTTGTTACCCAGTCTGAAGTGCAATGGCGCGATCTCGGCTCACCGCAACCTCCGCCTCCTGGGTTCAGGCAATTCTCCTGCCTCAGCCTCCTGAGTAGCTGGGATTACAGGCATGCGCCACCATGCCCAGCTAATTTTTTTGTATTTTTAGTAGAGACGGGGTTTCACCATGTTGACCAGGATGGTCTCGATCTCTTGACCTCATGATCCACCCGCCTCGGCCTCCCAAAGTGCTGGGATTACAGGCGTGAGCCACCGCACCCGGCCTGAGTCTTATATATGAATGAAAAATTATAACCAGCCTATCTTGTGCTATTTGAAAAACCACCACTGGAGTGCGGATTCCTGGAAAGAAGATGTCAGCACTGACTAACCTTCTTTACAGATTGAATTAAAATTAATTTACAGACATATACATCGCGTTGCTTCTATTAAAATAAATTACCACAAGGACAACAGAGAAATAACATGTTCTAAATATTTTACCACATCATTCTTCCTCAGAGCATTTGCAGAACTAATACTTTTAGGAAAAGTATGGAAAAATCTTGCTCCAATACAGAAAACAATCAGAAGAGGTCCAGGTGAGCTAGAGAAAACTGTCTTCTAAAAAGAAATTTTCTGTAAGAAACGTATAATAGGAAATTGATAATGATAGGTGTTGATAAGAGACTATTGCCTGCAGCTCATTCTCTGCGGGCTATGGGTCAACCAGAGAACAAATATGAGTTAACAGTCTTTGATTTTTAAAAAGGGTGCAATTCATCAGGGCATATGACTGAAAGAAGGTTAATTAGAGTTGTAAGGCTCAATGCCTGAGGAGAGGCACAACACTGTAATGAAACATGAAGGAATAAAAAAGAAAACAAAGTGACCTTTTTTATTATACAGAGACAGGTAACAGGCAATATAACAATGTTACTACCATCCTGATCCTGGTTTCAAAGTGATCAAATACAAAAGGTAGTTTATATTTAAGCAAAATTTGTGCAATAATAGATGTTTATGGAAAGATATAATTGGAAGTAAATTGACTTCAAACAGTGCTGGCTACAATAGGAAAAATAATGGAGACACGTATACAGAATATGTCCTTTGAGTTGAGTGTTCCACATATATAGCTCACAGCTGCTTTATGTGCGTAACCTACCAACCCTCACAGCAGTACCATGACAATGAGATTATTACTATTCCCTTTCCACAGATAACCATGGAAGATGGATAATTTGTTCAGTTACAAAATGTTGAGGCTCTAAACCAAATCCATCTGACTCCTAACTACTAACTACCTTGCCCTTAGGGGATGAACATCATTCCAGAAAGAGCAACTCCTGGCTGTGAGTCAAAAATAAAAATAAAAATAATTGTTTAGAAGAACTGGCTTAAAGCAATATCTGTTTTTAGAAATGAGACAAAAAGTTCACAGGATCTCATATCCCAGAATCACAAAGAATTAGAGCCACGTTACACAAAGAAATTTGAAGTTATTCAATGTAATAAACGTCTCTATTCTGGGCTCCACATGATTCCTCAACACTATAAAACACTTTGTAACACACATTTATGGAATATGAAAACAGAGTCTCAATCTCTTTGTGTTTTACATACCTAATGACAATCTTTTATTATAAAAGAGAAAAGAAGTTTTCTTTTCCTCAGAATAAATTTTAACCAATAATTCTAAGACCAGACTGCTTTTTTCGAAGGAAAAAGGAGTGTTTATAAAAGCAGAAAGAACCTTGAATTAGTGACTTACACTGATAAATACTTTTTTCACTGTCACTGTGAATTTCAATTCTAAAAGCTTTCAATATGCATATCCTATGCACTTAATATTATACTAAGTGCTGTGGGAACCTAAAAAAGCATGTAATCCATCATCAGTTCCTTCAAAGAAACAACAATTTTATGAGAAAAGCAAGACATGTAAATGTTAAACTGTTAAATCATAATTCTGGGAAGCATATGAGTAAGTGAACAAACAAATAGTGTAGGCCAAAATTCTCCGGACTGTATTGCAAGAGCTATTTATGCACACGTAGGTTTATTGCAGCACTGTTCACAATAGCAAAGACTTGGAACCAACCCAAATGCCCATCAATGATAGACTGGGTAAAGAAAATGAGGCACATATACACCATGGAATACTATGCAGCCATAAAAAAGGATGAGTTCATATCCTTTGTAGGGACATGGATGAAGCTAAAAACCATCATTCTCAGCAAACTAGCACAAGAACAGAAAACCAAACACTGCATATTCTCACTCATAAGTGGGAATTGAACAATGAGAACACATGGACACAGAGAGGGAAACATCACACACCAGGGCCTGTCAGGGGGTGGGGGGCTAAGGGAGGAATAGCATCAGGAGAAATACTTAATGTAGATGACGGGGTGATGGAGGTAGCCAACCACCATGGCGCATGTGTATCTATATAAGAAACCTTCAAGAGTAAAAGAAAAACAAAACAAAACAAAAAAAAAATTCACGTTCTGCACATGTACCCCAGAACTTAAAGTATAATAAAAACAGTTCATTTTTCAAAAAAGTTCTGTTATTAAATATGTTTTGAAACCATACAATATCTCCTTCATGAATAGCATCCTTACAAGCTATCACCATCAATATCATCAAATATTTATTGACCCAGGTAGTTCACTAAGTGCTTTAGATGCAATATTTCATTTAATTCTCAAAATAATTCCATGAAATAAGTATTATTATTATTCTCATTTTATAGTTTTAAAAAAGTAAAATTTGGAGAGCTAGGATCATGACTACATGTGATGCTTACTTAGCACTGTTCATGGAACCAGACTGCTAATCCCCAAAACATGGGCTCTAGCCTGAAAAAAACTATGCCACTGAGGTCCCTGAATAATTTACTAAAGTAGGTCTACTTCCCATTTTTCACACCACCAACGTGATTTCCTTCTCTAAAGGAAATTTGCATTACAAAATTTGCACTTATTGACTTATTTATTTATTTTCTGTCTATACTTCTAAACGGTTCATGTCATGTAAGGAGTGTGACTGTAAGTGCCTTTTGCATTAATAAATCCAGTGCTAACCTAATTCTCAGCACAGAGTTGGTACTTCATACATATTTAATAGAAGGAAAGAAGAAGGAAGAAGCAAGAAAGGAAGGTAAGAAGAAAAGGAATATCAAAGCAGAAACTACAACAAAGTTCAACAGGCAAGGAAGATTTTAATCAAGGCTCTTGCAGAACTCAATGTGAGCTCAATTCCATGGAAATGAAACAAGGGGTTGCAGAGGTTTTAAAAGCTGGAATGAGGGAATGATAGACCATCTGTGTTTGCTAATTGGCTTTTCCACAAGGCGAAGTAAACTTTCTCTTACCTTCATGGCAGGAGGCATTGTTACTACTGAAGTTGGGCTCCTACCCTCTCTAGGACACCAAGAGGTAGGTAGGGGCATTATTACTTTCACTGATGATTACATTTCAAAGGAATAGCTTCCAGGTCCTTGAGGAAGACATTCCTAAATTGTACAATGGGAGAGGGGCTTTTAAGAAATTTGCAACTCGGCATGGTGGCTCAAGCTTTTAATCTCAAGTACTTTGGGAGTCCAGGCTGAGAAGATCACATGAGTCCGAGAATTTGAGAGCAGTCTGGGCAACACGGTGAGACCTTATCTCTTAAAATAAATTAATTAATAAATAATAATAGTAATAATAATAATAGAAAACAAAAATTTACAACTCCAAGAGGCAGAGAAGGAAATTACAACTACAAATTTTCTAAAATAAAGGCTCTAAGAAAAGGGAGGGTTGTAGCCTGGCATCAGGAAGGAGGCTGTCTAAAGTTTGGTCAGTCTGAGGGAAACTTTGAGGCCCTCTTGGCCACAAGGGTGAAGGAATAAAGAGATAAGACATGGTTGCAATGTTCACACCAAGGCTCACCTTCCCCTTGCTGTTCTCAGCCAATAGCTGAGCAAGGCAGGGAAATGAGAGCTGGGCCCCTCCTATCCAACAGGACTCCTCTAATGGGTGCTCTGGGCTCCACATTAGCCTGGCCAAGAAATGGGTTCCCCATTTTCTGTCCTGCTGTAGTAAAGTCTGAAGGCTCTCCTTCCTGTCTCCTACTGCTCCTTCTCCACTTTCTTCTTCATGGACGTTATTCCTAATACATTTCTTGAACATTGTTGCGACTCAGAAGAGAATACCCCAAAATGAAGGCCTCAGAATCAGCCTCAGAAGCCAAGTTTTTCTCTGACCTTCTCCTGCCCTCCTGTCTCTCAGTTCCATTCTCCCCGAAGGCTAGCCACAGAAAGGACAATCCCTCTTCTCTAAGACGGAGCATAGCAACCAGAACCTCCTTTCCCTAAAGCCAGTCATAAAAACTAGAATTATTACTCCAATTTCCCCTCCACCTTTCTGTGTAAAATGGCCATAAACAATTATCTGAATTACCTGTAGGTCATAAGGTGCCTATTCCAGAGAGGGTCCTGCCCCACACCCGGAAGGAAGGAAAGCATGCTTGAGAGGACAAGGGAAATTCAGACAGACAGTGCTTGCTGGGATTCCTCAAATTGGGCGATACTCTTTCTGTCTGATCATATTTCTACATGGCTTTCTAAACTTCACTGGACCTAAGCATAATAATGTATCTTTGGGATACAGGGAAAATCTTTCTTTGGGTCCTCATTCTTAAGGTTTCTGTGTGTACACAATAAATAAATTGGTATGTCTTTCCTCCTATTAATCTGCCTTTTGTGAATTGAGTTTTCAGTGAATCTTCAGAGGACAAAGGTGAACAGTTCTCTTGGCCCCAACAACACCTAATGTGTCAAGTACTTGAATTGACATAGAAGGAACAGAATGGAGCAAGAGGAAGGGGTGGGATAGGGAACCGAGACAGTGGAAGAGGAAAGAGAAAAACCAGCAAGAAAAAAAAAGGAAGAAAATAGGGAAAATGTGAAAGAGGAAGAGAAACAGAAAGCAAATGAGACCACATTTGCACACACACACACTCACCAATCTTGGTCGCAGTCCAAGAATTTGAAGGTTGGATTTTGCCTTCAACCCTGACTGTCATCACTAGCAGAGGTGCTGTAAGGAGGACAACCACCACAGATAGAAATGCTTTCTGCTTTCTCGGTAACTATCCTTCAGATGTCTTTTTTGCAGCAGCTGTGGGGATAATACATGTTTAACACTGTAGGTAGCTCACCTGTACTAAAATAAATGGCCACTCTTATGCCCCACTATGATGGCTCAATTCAAACACACATTAAAGGACTTGAAGGTATTTCTATGCTTTATAATCCTAGTCTCACAACTCTATTTTAGACTCTAAGAGAGAATAAAACTTCCCATATCCTAGTACAAAATTCACCTAACTTTTCAACTCCATAATTGGTGGTGGAAACATAAACTCCTTCACAGGATTCCCTCTTTAGCACACAGATGCGGTCAGACCTCCCTGGCCTAAACCGGTGCATCATAAGAGTGCAGTGATCATAGGATGGTTTATTCAGACTAATATGAGGCTATGAACAGGAACCTGTCATTGCCTCCTATGCAATCCCTGTATGCTTCTTTTATGAGTGTTGTGCACTAGAATACACAAAGAACATCTGGCATATAAATCCTTCCCAAGGAGATGTGGCCATACAACCACTTATAGGCAAATCATTGGATAAAAAGAAACACCCCTCTCCAAAGTACAAAGATTCATTATCCAAAATAATTCAGTCAAAATCAACATTTAGAAGAAGTAAATAATATTTTATCTATCACTACAAATGCACAAGTCTACTAAGTGGCCACTCAGTTTACATTATTCAACAAGACACTTTTCTCATTCTTTGCAATTATAATTTCGTAGAATTGTCCAAAAATAATACATAACTTTTTTGTTGTTGTTTTTGAGACTTAAGGAAATTTTTGATAACTTTTTTTTCAACATAAAAATTATCTGTTCTAAAGGTTAAATGATACCTTCATCCCTAGAGTCAAAAAGCTGCTAGTAACTTTCAAGTCACATTTTCTAGATTTCAGAGTTATTACTTTAACTGGGATCCCTGTTATGAAGAGAACGTCAGAATGGAGCCTCACATGAGAACTCAGGATCTGGAGCCACCAACAAATATAAACTTAGATAGTACATAATAAACTAGGGTATAGCTTAACAAGAAGCAGCCACATCATCAGTCACGGTGCAGGGTGACAAAGCTCTGGAAGCATTTTGCAGGCTGAAAACATGAAACTACAAAGTAGCACAAGCAGAAACCAAAATAGCTGAAGCAAAACAAGGCAAGAAAATGTTCAGGAGCGAATAATGAAATGCCTGGGAGAAAATAATGGAAGAGGAGAACATGAGATGAAGAATAGAGTTCATAATATAATACAAACATTTCAGATATAAAGTAAAAATGGAAATACATTTATTCAACAAATATGTATTAAGATCCTACTGTGTCTCAGACACTATTATAAGCACTTGGGATGCATCTGTGAGCAAAAGAAGACAGTAAGCGCAGACAGCAGGTAGCTTATATGGGGAGAGGCAAACAATTAAAAAAAAATAGATGTGAGGCTTCAGGCAAGATAAAGGATTTAAGATTGACATTCATGCTAAGCATGCAGTCTACACAGGTGGAGAAGGAATTAGGGAACTTTCCCCAAAACATTGAAGACTGATATTTCCACATTTCACAGCACCTTTTGAGTTTACTACCTTTAATATATAGCACAAATCCTACATAATGAAATATTTGAATTATCCTTAAAGAATCTGACTTTTTAAAATATTTGTCTAATTCGAGGTCCCTTGAAGTATAATAAATGAATTGAAATTTAGCAAACAAATGTTTTAGCAGTAACTACTGCAGAATGGAAAGTGTAACATGGTGTCATTATTTTTGGATGGGAGTTCACTCATTCTCCACCAATCCTCTTGTGATTACTAAATCCTGAGATTAATTTCTCTGTAAGTATCTAGATGTCATTGGCATTAGATACCCATACTGGCTATCTTGACATTTAAATTTAAGAGTTGTCGCCTCATATCACAAACATACACTGGACATATGCACAAAATAGGCAGTTTTGCAAAATTCTTTTTTAGCTGGATTATTTCTGCATGGATTTACTACTTGTAGAGTCATATCTAAGTGTCTCTTTAATGATCATGGACAGTCTGTCACTCAAAGCAGGGAGATTAACAAAGCAGTGATACTTCTGATGTTGTGTCATCTTGGAAAGTAATTAAATTTTCTTTCTCTAGTTTCAATTATTGTTTGAACAAGTGAAGCTCTGCCACAAATCACTTTGGCAGCTACCAGTAACATGGGCTGCGAGTTGGAGTTTACATAGTCTCATCCGTCATTCATTGTGATGCCAGTCAAGGAAAACTAAGAGAAAAGATCTGCTTGGAGAGGCAGGAGGTTGGTGCAGAAAGAGACATCCTGCCTCTGCTCTAGACCTGCTGCACCACGATTGCTGCAGATTTCCAGATCTTGTATAAATATGTTTTCTGTTATCTTTTCACCACTTGGTCCTATTTTTTCACCAAAATTAGGCAAACCTGGGTCCCACCTTATTTCAACTCCACAATATATTGTCTGTGTTTTCCTAGGCCACTAGCCTTACCTCTCTCAGCCTCGATTCTCTCATCTGTAAAATGGCATAATGATGCTACCTATCTAATAGAGTTTTGTTTCATCTCGCTTTATGAGGATTAACTAAGAAAATGCAGGTAACATTAAAAGTGTATTTAGTCGATCATTCATTAAATAATTATTTATTTTATATGACCAGTACCAATACTGCATAGATTAAATGTTACACAAAGGATGGTTACTCTTTTTTTATCATTATTACTAATAAACATATGTTTTAATACACACTAGAAATGATGTTAGAAGCACAGAGGAACCAAAAATTAGCATAACAATATCCCTAACTCTCCTTCAAAAGCAGTAACCATGTTGGCATATAAAGTCTCCCTTCTCTAAATGTAAAGAAACTAAGGCAGGAAGAGGTTGAAAAAATACCCACATTTCTACAGCAAATAGCACAGGTTTTACTCAAAGCCAGCTTAGTGCTATATCTTCTGGACTTAAGCAAATACTGTGCTCTGTAATGTTATAAGAAGAAAATGTGGACAATTCTTAACAAAACTGCTCAAATGGCTTTTCAAAACCCACACCAGCAAAAGGGTTGAGTGAAAGAAGAAAAAATCCATAGGTGAAAATGTCAATCTGAAATATGGACATGTCTTTGGTAGGCTGATGAATTGTTCTTATTACAAACCCAAACACTTTTCAGCAGATTTGTGAGTCATCAAAAATATATGAGTGATATATGATCAGTCACCAGATTCTGCTCTTCAGTCATGTTTGATTTTGCAACGAAATATTTGTCCATAAAGGGAATGGCCCCCATTCTTAGAAGAAAGAAACTCTGCCACACCTTACCAACTATGTGCCTTTATGAAAATCTGTATATATGCAAGTTATAAAGTCACTTTGTATACATTTTGAAGGAATTTCTTCATATCTGTTATCTGTTTTTTCTGTTGTGAGTTGTTTCTGTTGTTTCTGGTATTTTCTCCTAAATGTTATACTTTTTGGAAAAATATCTTCTTATCTCTTTCATAAACTAGAAAAATGTCTATCTCCTTATCTCTTTCATAAACTTGGTATGGTGAACCACTAATTCAATGTATCTGCAATACATTACAGAAGGGTAATTTAATCTGCAGAGGTCAAACAAATCCCTTGAGATGAAACTTGTCAAAAAGCTATGGATTTATTTCCAAGACAAGTAACAGACAGCACATAGTTTACTACTGTGTTATATGGGATTGTGACTTCTGATTGCAGGCCTGAAGATGAGGATAAATTTCAGAGAAAGGGGATGAGATAGTGGTGTAGGAGATGGGTGGAAAGGATTGATAATAACAATATACAACAATAATATTGACAGCTACCATTTATTGCATGTTTACTCATTTCTAAGAAGCATATTACATGTTTTACAAGAAAATAGTTCACACATACACACACACACACAATAAACTCTGTCTAGTGTTAGTATTTTATCACAACTGAGAAGATTGTGGCTTCCCCGTGGCCAGACAGCAAAAAGGTGATGGAACTTCAATTTAGACATCACTCCAAAGTCCATATTGTCAACAACTATACTGTAAGTTTTGTGAAGCTAAATTTATTCTGAAGTCTGTCTCTTTTATTCGTTCATCTTGGGCATTCAGTAGCCTAGAGCCACACAGGCCAGATGGGGTGCAGTGGGCAGTGGAAATACTCAGAGGGAGCAGATCTATAGTCCAGACCTGATACACAGTGTCCACTCCATCTACATACACCAGGGCTTTGAAGAAACCCATATCCTGAAGAGTGTGGGTTATTTAGGCTAACTAAATTTCTGTTAGATTACCAGATACATACTCTAGAGGAGGTACAATTTTACAATTTTATTATATAGGAACTGGCTCCAAATATATTTTGCCTGTTCTCTCTTTGTCTAATATCCTGTCTTTAGCACTACTTTGCCAACTATTTAAATACGCTAATTTTTAATGAAAATTGCTTTTATTAAATAATTTGTAGTCCCTATGTTTATCAGCCTTCATAGTATTTCCTTTTTTTGACTACCAATCAGATACCTAGGTTACCTACTCCTTAGAAATAACTCCACAGAGATGGTACATAACCAATTGAAACTTAACACCTTCTGCCTCATGGTGTCCTGCTGAAAAACAAAGTAAATTAACTGACTCCAGACAACTCGACCCTCACTGTCTTTCACCCCCAACAGGCACTCTAGTGTCCTGTGTAAAGCATCCTGTGTAATTGTGTATTGTGTAAACTATATATACCTTATTTACTTTTTCTTCTAAATAAACTAAATATCTGGGTAGAAGCATTAAATTGAATTTATTTTGGCTACAATCAAGTTTTTTTTATTCTTATGTGTGTCATAAAGGCAATATGTCTCTTCTGTTTTAGACAATTCAGTGACATTTGATGCTGAAAGGATGTTGGTTGGTTGAGAATATCCTTGATCCTCCTTCCTCAGCTAAAGAGAAAGAAATAGGTCTCTGGAAGGAATTACAGCATGGGCGCTATGTCCTAGATATGCTGAAGCATCATTAAGATTTAGGTGCATTGCTTATGGGTCTTCATTTCTGTCTGAAAGTTACAAAATTAATTTTTTCTCTTTTCCAAAGATTGAGTTTCATTCAACTAATACAGAAGACACACCCCTTTGCTGATAAGACTAATATGTAAAAAATCTATAACAATACTAATTCTCAGCAATACTGTCTTTGAAAAATAGGCAACTCTATCTACCCACAGTGGATATACACAAATTCTGAAGAACGAATCAAATATTCACACCCACTAGAATTTTAATCTAAACCCATATCTGCCCAATGGTAAATTATTAAAACTTAGTTGCTGGCTTTGTCAGCTTTTAAAATAATCTCACTAATACAGTAGCCAATAGTTATGGAAATGCATATACAGAACTTGCCCCTGTTACACACACCACCATCTCCCACTTGTGATTTCAATCTTGTTGGGTCAGCTCCAGGTTAGTCTTTCTTACCCAGAAAAGTGATCATGAGAAATCAGAGTTAGAACCCAGTCTACATTTCTGGTGGAGCCAAATGTAGTAAGGTGGGTTCTGTTTTGAGGGCAGAAAGCCATATGTGATGTGTGGTGGTCAGGTTGAAGAAGGTGACAGGGACAGTGAGCCAGCAATGGGACTGTGTGGATAAGTCAGAGAGAAGTTTGTTTATTATCTATTTATTTTTTGCAATGTTGTAATTGTGATAGTTTAAAGAAAAATACACAATAGCTGTATCTATAGTTTGGAGAAATGGAAACTGTTAGATGTGAAACAATATAACTTTTGAAATGTTTGTAAAATATTAAGAATATGTTATAACTACCCAAGTCCCACCTACCACAAATGTGGTATTTCTTGAGACAACCAGTAAGGATTTTAATGATTTTCCATGATATTTTTCTGTCAGACTATTGCTGTTTCTATGAATGAGACATCTTACCATATGAACCCTCATTTTAGGTTGTACTGGTCACATTTAGAACTGTGGCTTCCTACAGTCCCTCTAGCTCTTTCTTCCCCTCCAAAAGCAAAATAAAATTAATAATAATAATAATAGGCATTGCCTTTCAAAAGAGTATTTGCATATGATTAGGTTCTTTTTGGTTACTCAAAGTTTTAATGACTTACATTTAAGAGTGAATTGAAATTGACAAGAAAACCACTGAATGTTAATAGGTAAATAATAAAAGTAAAAATTTTATAAAAGAGGAACAAATACTATAAACACATGATTTAATTTTAGCATTAAATTTAAAAAAACATTTATAGGACATATGATTACTTTAGAGATACATGCACACATACACACATACACACTCACATACACATTTCAGAGTTATTTCCACATTGATGTTTGGTTTCTCAGTTTCACTGGTCTCTTTCCTTGGAGTTGCCCCATTTCCCACAATTTTTTCTTGTCAGGACAACAGAGGCTTTCTCTCACTGCTCTCATAAACGAGGAAGTAAGCACATGACCTGTGTTGAGCCAGATAGATGCACGTTCCTGTGAATTTGGCTCCTGTCTATAACAGAAGGGCAGAAGAAATAGCTAGAGTTCATTCATTACAGCAATGACTACTGAGTATTTCATGATTTTATAACTTTCTTATTAGCTACAAATCCATCTTTGACCTCGCTTAGAACACCATCCCAAATACATCTAACAAATTATCTTTTTCAGTTAAATTAGATAGAGTTTATTTGTACTGCCTGCATGCAAATAACCACAACTCCATATATGTTTTCATTGCATTTTAAAACTCACTTTTTTCCTAAATGATCTGATTCATTGTGCAAACAGCATTGACACTTAAATGCCATGAAGTGCTGTTTCACATATATGTTATCATAGCAAATAGCTAATTAAGATATAGTAGTCATAATAGAGTCATTCTGTAAATGTATATATACAATTGGTGGGTGGGTTTGCAACTTCCTCATCATCAGCCTGTTCTAGAATCATACATTTTGTTAATTGGTCCGTTGAGAGCTTTGCCAGAGGAGAATCCCTAAGAGAGAGTGGGCTGAGAGCTACTTAGTTGGGCACGCAAGGACCTGAACCTTCTGCTTTTTTTGCCAAGCAAAGACTAGTGCACAGACTAGCATCATTACTGGCTTGGCACTTGTTAGAAATGCACAGCCCCAGGCCATCCACTGAACCTGCTGAAACAGGTCTGGAGTTCGAGAGATTCCACAGGATGTGTGTTTCCATGTTAAAGTATAAGAAATTCTATTCTACTTCACTTTGCATTTAACACTTTATAATTTACTACTTTGGTCTCCATTCTAAATAGATGAGTGGATTGCCTATACATAGGTCCTTTTCAAACCACTTTAAAATCAGTTTCGTCATTGTATTTTCTTAATAATCCTGAAAGGTATGGGCAGATATTCTGGAAAAGCATCAGCTGAAGCCTATAGAAGATGACAGATGAGGTCACCAACTGCTCAGGGGTACAATCAGAATTAGCACACAAGAGCCTTCACTTAAAGAATTTCTACTGAGTCTTGAGCAATCTAAGTGGGAATCAATTTAGCAGTAACTCCTTTCATTGGTTTGTTCAACATCTACTTGTACCCATCCATGGGCCAGGCCCTTATAACTTCAGTAGTCAGCTGTTCGATTTATTGGACTGTTCCAACTTTTATAGAATCCTATCATTCAACATGTGCTTCTTATATCTTTGACTGTAGACATAAAAGAAGTTTCAATATTTTCCCCCAGTAGCCCTTCAAATATTGAAAGAGAGTTATCCTGTTCCTTATTGCATCTTTTCTTGTCCAGGGTAAGTTAGTTAAATCACTCTCCAATAACAGGTTATCTAAATCCCTCATCTTCACCATTCCCATTAAGAACACTCAAAGTATGTGGGGCTCTTTAAAAAACATTTCAAATAATTTATTATAGTCTGACAAGTATAAAGCACAAAAGACTAATTATCTCCATGAATCCAGACATTCTGCTTTTATTAAGGCTGCCTAATTGTTAGTCGGCCTTGGTAACATCCTGAGATTGTATCTTCATTTTAAAATAAACTTCTCTCTCATCAGGTTTATGCCATTCTATCCATAAGCTAATATTTTTGTTATTGTCAGTGGTGGTTTATTTTGTGTTCCTAAGTACAGAACATCAATTCTTGTTCAGCGACATCATATCTGTTATAAACTATCATTGTAGACTCAGAAAGTCATTTGAAATCTTGGTTGAATTATGAAGACAAGACTGTTGAGGCAGATTCTTCCACTCTGAAATAATGAGTCAAATTTTTCCTCAGTCTCACAAACAAGTATTCCATGCCCAAATAAATTACAAGTCTTCATAAGGACAACCATCATCATTCCAGTATAACTCTTATCCCTACTAAGAATTGTTAAGGTTTTGAGAGGCCAGTTAAACACTCTTCTCTTCAAATTTAAAATCAAGTAATAGAGAGAAGTTCAGAGAAGCATTAAATTATCAGCTTAATTGCTTACAAAACTAATTGGGTACTGCAGTTTTTTGTTTGTTTGTTTGTGGAAAGTGATTTATTTAAAGAGAGAGAGAAATGGGAAGGAGAGAGAAAGAAACAGCTAACTCTCACACTGAGTGAGAGAATCCAGAAAGATGGAATCCAGGAGAGGAAAGCAGCTTCCACACTGCATGGAAGGGAACAGAGAGAGATGGAGTTTAGGAGGGGAAGACAGGCTTCCACAAGAGAGTTTGGAAGGGGACTCCAGAGGGGAAATCCAGGAGACAGAAAGATTGGGTACTGCAATTTAAAGCAGAGGCCAAAAGTGACTTTTGACTCTTATATACCTCTACTCCTTGTCCCTCACAGGAGGCTACTTTGTGCTGATGCCTGGGAGACAGGAGGAGAGAGAACACATTTAGCCTGCAAGTAGACAGGTTGAAATAGAAACCAAAGAGATGCAAGGCAGGGGGCAGTTTCATTGGAACTGCCAATGAAAGGTTAGAGAAAGAAAGAGCTCCGAGTCCCTTTCCCTAACCTTACTCATCAGATTATTTACTACATCTCATGTAGGAAGAATCACTAAAGGAGGGAGGGGCCGGAATGTTTCTCCAATATGTTATCTGCTGGGGAGTGGAGTGGAAGTCACCTCCCTAGAAAATGGAAGGAACAAAGAAATATGTCCTCCCTAACAAGAAGTCCTGAAACAGGGTGTTTACCCTGCCAAGCAGACTGTTTGCCATTTCTTGCCTGTGATCTGTTTATTTCTTCCTCTAATCCTTTGCAAATGCCACTGCTTGATTACAGTCCTTCCCCCCTCTACCAAAGCAAAATCTTCTTTAGAGGGATTGTGTTATTTTAGATAGCAAAAGTTGAACAACCTGAAAATTACTACTTTAAACTTAATTTTGTTTCAAAGGCAGACACACCAAATTCAAATCACTGCTGCTGATCAGATGGAATAGAACTCTAAGGTATACAAGTGATCAAAGTGCTTGCTCTATGTTCCTAAAACATGGATTAGAGGCAATTGTAATTTTCTGTTCGGTCTTTCTGGAAATCATTAATGTCCCACCAAAGCGCCAATGCAGGTATTAATCAATGTATGTACTTAGGGAAAAAAAATGCACGCAATGGTAAGTTACTATAGATTTCAGGAATAAAATTCTATGTAGATGTGTGTCATTTACCATCCTGAAACTTTAGAATGGTATTGATTTAAAGTAATTTAACTCAGAGTTTTTGTTTTCCTTACTGTAGTTCCAAAAATTGAAAATTCACTCAATCGTATAATAGGGTTGATTCTATGTCTTGACTATTGTGATTAAAGCTGCAATGAACATTAGAATGCAGATATATCTCTATGAGGTCCTAATTTCATTTCCTTTGGATATACAGCCAGATATTGGATTATAGGATTATATGCTAGTTCCATTTTTAACGTTTTAAGTCACCTTCATACTGTTTTCCATAGTGACTTTAATAATTTACATTCCCATCGCCAGTGTACCAAGGTTTCCTTTTCTCTACATCCTTACCAACAAATATTTTTCATCTTTTTGGTAATAGTTATTCTAACAGATAATATTTCATGGTGGTTTTCATTTTCATTTCCCTGATGGCTAATGATACTGAGCAGTTTTTCATTTATCTGTTGGCCATTTGTATGTCTCATTTTGAGAAATATCTATTTAGTCAAGTTCTTTGCACGCATATCAGTCAGGTTATCTGCTTTCATAATTTATTGTATACTTTAGAAGTTGCTGAGAAAGTAGATCTTAACTGTTCTCACTACAAAAAAATAACAAGTATATGATGTGATGGATATGTTAATTAGTTGATGTAATCATTTCATGATGTATACAGGTATCAAAATGCCACATTGTACATCATAAATATAAGTATTTTTCATATATAACTTAATAAACAGAAAATATTGTGTACCAGGGATCTGCAAACATTTGTTAATAAAGCAGATTGTAAATATGTTAGGCTTTGAGATTCATTTAGTTCTTATCAAGGCTACTCAACTGTGCTCTGCCATTTCTGTGAGAAAACAACCACTTACAATACAATTTTGAGATTGCATCCCCTTAAAATGATCATCTTTTCTCTAGATTGTTTAACCAACATTTGTCTCTTAAACATATTTTAATATTTCTACTATTGAAAAGGGCTTTCCAACTTCTGGAGGTTTTCTGTCATTTATGCTTAGCAAAATCTTTTCTTTTTTTCATAAAGCAAAAATAAAACACTTCTGATTATTAATAAGGTTGAATTATTTTGGACATATTGAATATAACAATGCATAGACCAAGTTTTACTTCACAAAGAACACATAGCATGAGTCTCACACATGCACATTTTAAAAACCAAGAGGGTATTAGATGTTTAATTGAAGATTTATTAAGTAAAAATCATTTCCTTGAGAAGAACCTGGAATTGTGAAGAAACACTGAGTCAAGTAAGAAAATTGTTTCAACTGCAGAGTTTTAAGAAATATCTGTTTTATATCCTTAATTTGTATTTTAAGATGCCTCTTCTATAACTCTACTTGACAAGATAATAAATAAAACAAAGTGGGGAGAAACCTAATAAGATAGTAAATTATTATTAATATGTCAATAATATATCATGTTATATAATGTTAATAATTTGTAAATATATTACATAGCTAATATATTAATAGTTATTCATATAATTATTAATATAATTAATATTAGTGTTATTATTAAAAAGACAGACCTAAAAACATGTGTACATACTCCAGAGCTATCAGTCTTGATCTAATGATTGAAAGGAAACTTTTGCTAAAAGATAGAAATTCTAATTTATATTTGAAACTAAAATGAAAACTTTTTTTATTTTAGCTATGAACATTTTCTCACTATCATCCAGGTTAAAAATACTATTTTTTTTCTTTGTCTCAGTTCTTTCCCCAAAGAAACATGTGGGAAGGAAGAAACAGTAATGTAGAGGAAGACTGCATTTATCTTGCCATTTCCTTCTAGAGGTTTGGCCCTACGATTTATAAACTGGTGTCATCTATTTTTCAAACAGTGATGAAAACTCTGCAGCTATTCAACATTATCACAGTATATTAAGGAATGTAGGGTGATCAGTAACAGTTTCCTCTGTTAAGTAGTGATAACAGTGAGCTACATTAGGTCAGCCAGATGAATTAGCTACCCAAAGACATGGCTAAGACTTTGTATTTTGTTATCTGTGGAAGTGTGAAGAAAGGAAGAAGATACTCAAGCCAGGTGAGCTGTTTCAGCTTGGTGGAAAACCTGGCATGCAGGAGCACCAAGGGTGGTGTGCAGAGAGATGGTTGTTTTGGTGACCAGCAGTTTGAAGGATTTCTAAGTGAAGATTAGAAAGTGTTTCTGAAAAAACATAGCTCACCTGCAATCTATGGAAACATCAGTAAAATTAATTATTTAAGAATGTAGTTTTTCCTTCCCATTCCAGAATGACTCAACTAAAATCTCTGGAATTATAGCCCAGGAATCTGTCCTTCTTTTTAGTTATTTCTAGATAAATTTTATGCATGTGAAAGCTTTAAAAGCACTGAAACAGTGGTTCCTGCTTTAGAATTTTCTGCTGCCCCTGCTCCATTAAAGATTTGACATAATGATGGTTTCTGGATTCATCCATGTCCCTACAAAGGACATGAACTCATACTTGTTCATACTATGACTGCATAGTATTCCATGGTGTATATGTGCCACATTTTCTTTATCCCGTCTCTTATCGATGTGCGTTTGAGTTGGTTGCAGGTATTTGCTATTGTAAACAATGCCACAATGAACATATGAGTGCACGTGGTGTCTTTATAATAGAACGATTTACAATGACCCATTGGGCCTCAGGAAGATCATGAGCTGATTTGGAAAACAGCTTCTCCAACTTCATGTGCATAAAAACAGGGGTCTTTCATTATCTTCGAGTTGTTGAGCTTGGAAATCAAGAATTCCCTGAATTATATATAAAATGTGCAGTGTTTGTATATTTTCTGAAGATCTTTAGCTTTCATCTGATTTTCAAATGGCTTTCTACCTCCCTCCTGCATCTGAGAATCACTGCTCTAAGGGAATCAAACTAATACAATTGCAAATAATTAATTCTATTGGAGATTTCAATTACCATGGTCGATACAGCAGGTCATTTGCTTGATAACAAGCAGAATTGGCCCTTAAAATGGTTTGCCTAGCATTTTAATCATAAGTTTTTCATTTCCTAAATTATTACGTAGTTATTAAATAAGTAAAATGATATGTACATTTGTGCATACTCATCATCAGCTTCATATCAGAAGCCTAGTTCTAAACATTCCATCAACTGAATACAAAACTTATATCAGGATGGGAAATAGCTAAACTTCTGACCATAAAATATACCCTGGATATCTATGATCTGTCTGTCACAGTTTCTTCTTTCATAAAAAGGAAACATCTTTTATAGCTGAAATCATAGGCAATACTCTGTTCCAGCACTATCTCACTGGAAAGGTAGGTCTCCATTATTGTCTGATGGTCTTTGCACAATGAGGTTAGCTATAACAAAGGAAGAAATGGAACTAAGTAAAAGTGAATAAGAATAAAACCTACAGCTTTTAAAAACTCTGTGATTTGGGGATGATGATAAAAAGCTTTATTTATGTCTGGTTAATAATATCGTGTCAGGAAAGACAGCCTCTAGGACAAAAAAAGAAAACTTTTCCATAATGTGAATATGACAAAGCACAAAACCTTCAGTACATATATACCTAACCTAGAAATAGATCATTGTTCCAAACCAACATTCTCAGTGCAGTGTCAGAACTTATTAAATTTTGGCACAGTAGTACAAATAGTAAATCTAGGTAAGGAAAAAATATTCAACTCTTTTTGAATATAAAATAGGTAAGTATGTGGTTCAACAAAACTGCCTTAGAACCAATCCTAGGCCCACAAACACTGTAGAGATGCCAAAGCTCTAATTCTAATTTTCTCCTTCTGTTTGCCACCTTCTAGCTCCTATTTCTAGTGGCTGGCAACGTCTGTGGCACATACAGAACACAATAAATACTTGTTCAATGAGTGCATTAATGAAAGATAAACTAAAGGGCATAGCAGAGACCTCAGTTATGTTAGAGGGTAAATATAAGATCTTTATGAAAAAATCTCAATGCCCTAATAGAAATATACCTTACCATGACCTCACAGATAGTATAGTTTATTATAATAACACATTCTGGTCTGTGAGGCAATTCAAGGATCATGTACAATAGAAGTACTGGTATCTTCTTCCCTGGGAGTCCACATTCAACTAGGAGGAAGAAGTGAGAGAATGGAGAAAAACATGAGAGGTTTGGATGGGCCATGTGCAGACCGGGTAGACATAACTTTCCTGTATATTTTGCTGGTCAGATCTCCATCATGGGGCTGACTTTACCAAGGAGGCTAGGAAAAGTGAGCTATACCAGAGTTAGAGTCAACTCTGTCCTTAGGCAGTGAGAACCTATGTAAGTGATGCCCACCAACTCATAGCCAACACTAAGGTTATGTAAATACATTGTGATTTCTATAACGGGATTTTTTTTCCCCACTTCTTCTTTTCCTAAATAGTAAAATCAAGGTAGCTGTAGTCTTAATCAAGTGACACAACTGCTAGTTGAAAAGAACCAGAGGGATTTTTCTAAGATTTACTTGTTGTAATTAACAAGCATTTTTAACTGCTTGATTAACAAGTTTCATTTTTAATTGTTTCTCAGCAAGACTACCATTATAGCTCTGAAACTCTTACTAAAGTTTTCTATGCTTTCTAATACAATCCATCATACCTCCCCTACCCTGCCCAGTATTAATTATGCAATGCACCCTCTTAGTCACACTGTTTGACAGGCACAATATATAAAAAGCAAAGTAAAATAATAGAGTTATCTGTTGCAATCTATTATGTATTCACTTCTGTGGTCCTATGGGAACATTTCTTAATGAGATTATCAGCTATACATACCAGTAAGATTGAGATTTATGCAATCAGCTCTCCAGTCTCAGCTACTCATTAGCAAACTGCCTCTTCAGCAGTTAAATGAAATAACCACTTAGCTAAAGAGAGTATTCATTGCATAACTTGCTTTTATCTCTTTTAAGTAAGTGAAAATTATATGCCTTATATTCACATCCTGCTGATATTTTATGAGCAAATTTATTAAGCTTAAAAAATATATGAAAATTCACTTTGTGATTAATTGTAAAGTCTTTCCCATTTGCCTCCTATCCTGCTCCCTCCATCCTATGTTTTTGTATTTCTCCTGCATATGTGCATTATTGCAATGAAAAAGCAGTTTACCTCTCTGTAATGCTTATTAATAGAGCTAAAGGCCTACTTTGTCTTTCTTTAGTTTAAGGATGAACCATCTATGAAAACCCACATGTGTTGGTTCCTAAATATTTTCCCAAGGGGAAAAAAGGTAACTTGAGTTAGAATATTCACATATTTAAGAATATTCTGAGCATCTCTATGCACACAAACTAGAAAATCTAGAGGAAATGATAAGTTCCTAGAAATATGCTACCTCCAAAGATTGAACCAGAAAGAAATAGAAACCAAGAACAGACCAGTAACAAGTAGCAAAACTGAAGTAATAATTAATAAAAAGCTCCTAACAACAACAAAATCCTAAGGCAATATGGATTTAAGCCAAATGTTATCAGACATCGTACAAAGAAGACATTGAACCAATTATCCTGAAATTGTTTGCAAAAATTGAGAAGGAAGGAATTCTCCCTACCTCATTGTGTGAAGCCAATATTACCCTGATTCCAAAGCCAAACAAGGATATATCAATGAAGGGAAACTACAGGCCAATATTCCTGATGACCACAGATAGAAAAATCCTCAACAAAATACTAGCAAACCAACTCCAACAACACATCATAAAGATAATATACTGTATTAGTCTATTCTTATGCTGCTGATAAAGATATACCCAAGACTGGGCAATTTACAAAAAACAAGAGGTTTATTGGACTTACAGTTCCACGTGGCTGGGGAGGCTTCACAATCATGGCAGAAGGCAAGAAAGAGCAAGTCACATCTATGTGGTTGGCAGCAGGCAAAAAGAGAGCTTGTGAAGAGAAACCCCAATTTTTGAAACCATCAGATATTCGGAGACTCATTCACTTTACTGTCAAGAGAACAATGCAGGAAAGACCTGCCCTCATAATTCAGTCATCACCCCCCAGGTCCCTCCCACAAGACATGGGAATTATGGGAGCTACAGGATGATATATGGGTGGAAACACAGCCAAACCATATCATATGCCATGATCAAGTGGGGTTTATTCCAGGGATGCAAGGAAGTTCTAACATAAAAATCAGTAAGTGTGATTCACCATACAAACAAAATTAAAAACAAAAACCATATAATTATCTCAATAGATACAGAAAAATTACTTGATAAAATTTAGTATCCCTTTATGATAAAAATTCTCAGCAAACTAGATACCAATGGACATACCTTAAAATAATCAATTCTATATATGACAAATCCATAGCCAACATTATACTGAATGAGGAAAACTTGAGCACATCCTTTTTGTGAACTGGAATAAGACAAGGATACCCACTCTCACCACTCCTATTCAGCAAAGTACTAGAAGTCCTAGCTAGAGTAATCAGGAAAAAAAAGAAATAAAGGACATCCAAATTGAAAAAGAAAAGTCAAATTGTCTCTATTCACTAACTGATATGATATTATACCTGGAAAACCCTAAAGACTCTTCAAAAGACTCCTGGATTTTATAAACAACTTTAGTTAGGTTTCAGGATACAAAATTGTTGAAAAAATAGTATTTCTATATACCAATAACAATCAAGCTGATAGCCAAATTGAAAACTCAATCCCATTTACAATAACCACACAAAAAATAGAATATCTACATGTACATTTAACCAAAAAAGTGAAAGATTTCTACAACAAGAACTACAAAGCACTGATTAAAACATTATAGATGACATAAACAAATGCAAAAATATCTCATACTCATAGATTGGAAGAATCTATATTGTTAAATGGCTACAGTGCACAAAGCAATCTACAGTTTCAATGCAATTCCTGTTAAATTTCCAATACCATTTTTCTTTTTTCTTTTTTTCTTGAGATGGAGTCTCACTCTGTTGCCCAGGCTGGAGTGCAGTGACACAATCTTGGCTCACTGCAACCTCCACCTCCTGGTTTCAGGCAATTATTCTGCCTCAGCCTCCCAAGTAGCTGGGACTACAGATGCACGCCACCATGCCTGGCTAATTTTTTGGTATTTTTAGTAGAGACGGGGTTTCACCATGTTGGCCTGGCTGGTCTCGATCTCTTGACCTCGTGATCCACCCACCTCGGCCTCCCAAAGTGCTGGGATTACAGGTATGAGCTACTGCTCCCAGCCCCAATGTCATTTTTCACAAAATTAGAAAAAAATCCTAAAATTCACATGGAAGCAAACAAAAGGGCCCGTATAGCCAAAACAATCCAAAACAAAAGGAACAAATCTGGAGGCATCACATTATCTGACTCCAGCTTATATTACAAGGCTATAGTAAGCAAAACAGCATGATACTGGTATAAAAATAGACACATAGATCAATGGAACAGAATAGAGAATCTAGAAATAAAATGAGATATCTACAACCAATTCATCTTCAACCATATTAACAAAAATATACACTGGAGAAAGGGCACACTGTTCAATAAATAGGGCTGGGAAAATTAAATAGCTATGTGCATAAGAATGAAACTTCACCATGAAGTTTCATGGTGTAACATTCATGAAACATACGTCTCTTACCAAGTACAAAAATTAACTCAAGATGAATTAAAGACTTAAATGTAAGACTCAAAACTATAAAGGTCCTAGAAGAAAACCTAGGAAAAACTCCTCTGGAAATTGGCCTAGGCAGAGAATTTATGAGTAAGTCCTCAAAAACAAATGCACCAAAAACAGAAGTGGACAAATGCTACTTAACTAAACTAAAAAAAAAAATTAAATAAAAATAAACAGAATAAACAAGCAACCTGCAGAATGAGAAAAATATTAGCAAATACTTGAAAGGAACTCTCTGTCAAACAGTTCATATCCAGATTCTACAACAGACTCAAGTAACTCAATAAGGAAAAATAAACCCATTAAAAATTGGGCAAAGAATATCAACAGACATTTTTTTCAAAGAAGCCAGCTAAGTGATCCAAAAACATGAAAAAATGCTCATCACTAATCATCAGAGAAATGCAACTTAAAAACCACAATGTGATACCATGTAAACACCAGTCAGAATGGGTATTATTAAAAAGTCAAAAGTCAACAGGTATTGGTGAGGATGTGGAGAAAAAGGTATGCTTAAAAATTGTTGATGGGACACAAATTAGTACAACCTCTATGGAAAACAGTATGGAGATTTATCAAAAAAACTAATAATAGAACTATCATCTGATCCAGTAATCCCACTTCTGGGTATTTACCCAAAGGGAAATAAATAATTATATCAAAAAGGCACCTGCATTTGTATATTTATTACAACACTATTCACAATAGCAAAGTCATGGAATCAAGCTAAGTGTCTATTGATGGATATTTGGATAAAGAAAAATGGGGTGTGTGTGGGGTGTGTGTCCATATATATATATGGACTACTACTCAGCCATAAGAAAGAATGAAATCCCGCCTATTGAACCAACATGAAGTTGGAGGCCATTATTCTAAACGAAATAACTCAGAAACAGAAAGTCAAATACTGCATGTTCTCACTTATAAGTGGGAGCTAAACAAAGCCTACATATAGATGTACAGAATGGAATAATACACATTGGGGACTCCAAAAGGTGAGAGGCCAGGACAGGGAAGAGGATTATAAAATTATGTATCTGGTACAATGTTTACTCTTTGGGCAATGGGTGTAATAAAAGCCCAGACTTCACCACTATGTGATAGGTCCTTTTAATAAAAATGCACTTGTATCACCTAAATCTATAAAATAATATCAAAATAACAAAATACTAAAATAATAAAATATATTCTTTAGAATGGGCAGAAATTAGAAAATCAGATAACAAAATTTTAAGGTTGTAAGAGAATAAAAACTATTAACACCTATTTATGTCACACATACACAGAACATTACACATACTTAAGGATGCTTAAATATATAAAAACATTAAAGACATATATTTACACATTAGGATGGATATCTGTGGTGAGAAAAAAAGAGCATCAAAATATTAATATAAAGAAAAATAATAAAGCTAGAAGGAAGCAGAGACCAACCATAACAATATGCCATGAACTGAGAAATCTGATAAATTCAACTCCATCCCTTCCTGAGATCTAAACATTAAATAAAAAATTAAAGAAATATAGCAAAAAAAAATTTTAAAAATTAGAATTTGAGAGAAATGACATGCTGTTTTCAAAGTGGCAGATGAATGATACATCTAAATGTCCCAGCACAAGCTGTTCCAGTGAAAGTCAGGATAGGAGTTGAACTCAAGATAGAAGCAAGTAATGAGTGACCAAAGTGTGCAATTGTAGAGACAGTATCAAGGGGCTAGAAATCTCACAGAAGTAGAGAGTAAAGAAAAAGTTTAAAAGTTTGAAAGTTTAAATGAGGCACAGTGGTATCATGAAAAGTTATTAAATGTCTTGATTCTGTTTTTACAGTGGAAAATGTTCATCGCTAAAGAAGGATGATAGGAGAAGAACTTCTAAATGAAAATTTTAAAGCCGAAGTGCTTTTTATTAAGTAGTTATAGTATAGAAACTATACAGAAATCTAATTTTAAAATATGAAATAATAAAAGAATGTTAGAACACATCAAAATAAAAAATAGTTATAGAAATCATCCAAATCATTGTTAATAAAATTATCCATAAAGCACAAGAGAGAAAATTAAGAAGAAATATTGTGCAGCGGTTAGGACTAAGCATTTGGTGTTGGAAAGCTCAGACTTGAATTTAAGCTTACCCTCACTATTTAGTCACTAAATCACTAGTGTGGCCTTGAGTAAAAACTTACCAACTTGGTGCTTTCTCTTTAAATGGATGTTGGAAGGATTAAATGAAGTAATGCAAATAAATTCCTAGTACATGTATCACTATCAGCAGCATCAATATTTTGAGAGACAGTACCCATAATTAATTTATCTTTATTTAACCCACAACACCAAATAGAACCTCTAGGAAATCTTTAAATAGCCAAATGGGAGAAAATCAATAACTTACTATACATATATTAAGGATGGCCAGATAGGTAGATAGATACATAGATGTATACATAGGTAGAAAGAAGGATACTTAAGAAATAATCTGTTATAGGGTTATTTAAAGAAAATAAAGAAGTCATAATATCAGTAAGATGATGAAAGACTATTGTCCTACAAGTCAAAATGAAGTGCTGAGGAGGAAAACTATTTATTTCAAATATTTAGCATTTTTAAAACGACTCTAAACACTTTGTACATTCTAATCAAATACAAAAGTTAATAGTTGGATGTCAACTATGTGTCAAGTACAGTCTTTTTTTTTTTTAATTGCATTTTAGGTTTTGGGGTACATGTGAAAAACATGCAAGGTTGTTGCATAGGTGCATACGTGGCAGTATGATTTGCTGCCTCCCTCCCTTTCACCTATATCTGGCATTTCTCCCCATGCTATCCCTCCCCAACTCCCCCCGCTCCCGCTGTCCCACCTCCCCCCAACAGACCCCCGTGTATAGTGCTCCCCTCTGTGTGTCCATGTGTTCTCCTTGTTCAACACCCACCTATGAGTGAGAACATGTGGTGTTTGATTTTCTGTTCTTGTGTCAGTTTGCTGAGAATGATGATTTCCAAGTTCATCCATGTCCCTACAAAGGACGCGAACTCCTCGTTTTTAATGGCTGCATAATATTCCATGGTGTATATGTGCCACATTTTTCCTGTCCAGTCTATCATCGATGGGCATTTGGGCTGGTTCCAGGTCTTTGCTATTGTAAACTGTGCTGCAATGAACATTCGTGTGCATGTGTCCTTATAGTAGAACGATTTATAATCCTTTGGATATATGCCCAGTAATGGGATTGCTGGGTCAAATGGAATTTCTATTCTAGGTCCTTGAGGAATCGCCACACTGTTTTCCACAGTGGTCGAACTAATTTACACTCCCACCAACAGTATAAAAGTGTTCCTATTTCTCCACATCCTCTCCAGCATCTGTTGTCTCCAGATTTTTTAATGATCGCCATTCTAACTGGCGTGAGATGGTATCTCAATGTAGTTTTGATTTGCATTTCTCTAATGCCCAGTGATGATGAGCATTTTTTCATATGTTTGTTGACCTCATGTATGTCTTCTTTTGTAAAGTATCTGTTCATATCCTTCGCCCATTTTTGAATGGGCTTGTTTGTTTTTTTCTTGTAAATCTTTTTTAGCTCATTGTAAATTCTGGATATCAACCCTTTGTCAGATGGGTAGGCTGCAAAAATTTTTTCCCATTCTGTTGGTTGCCGATTCACTCTATTGACTGTTTCTTTTGCCGTGCAGAAGCTGTGGTGTTTGATTAGGTCCCATTTGTCTATTTGGGCTTTTGTTGCCAATGCTTTTGGTGTTTTGGTCATGAAGTCCTTGCCTACGCCTATGTCCTGAATGGTTTTGCCTAGATTTCCTTCTAGTGTTTTTATGGTGTTACGTCTTATGTTTAAGTCTTTAATCCATCTGGAGTCAATTTTAGTGTAAGGTGTCAGGAAGGGGTCCAGTTTCTGCTTTCTGCATATGGCTAGCCAGTTTCCCAACACCACTTATTGAACAGGGAATCCTTTCCCCATTGATTGTTTTTTTCAGGTTTGTCAAAGATCGGGTGGTTGTAGATATGTTGTGTTGCCTCCGACGCCTCTGTTCTGTTCCATTGGTCTATATCTCTGTTTTGGTACCAGTACCATGCTGTTTTGATTACTGTAGCCTTGTAGTAGAGTTTGATGTCCGGTAGTGTGATGCCTCCTGCTTTGTTCTTTTTGCTTAGAATTGACTTGGCTATGCAGGCTCTCTTTTGGTTCCATATGAAGTTTAAGGTGGTTTTTTCCAGTTCTGTGAGGAAGGTCATTGGTAGCTTGATGGGGATAGCGTTGAAACTGTAAATTACTTTGGGCAGTATGGCCATTTTCATGATATTAATTCTTCCTAACCATGAACATGGAATGTTTCTCCATCTGTTTGTGTCCTCTCTTATTTCGTTGAGCAGTGATTTGTAATTCTCCTTGAAGAGGTCCTTTACGTTCCTTGTTAGTTGTATTCCTAGGTATTTTATTCTCTTTGTAGCAATTGTGAATGGCAGTTCATTCTTGATTTGGCTCTCTTTAAGTCTGTTATTGGTGTATAGGAATGCTTGTGATTTTTGCACATTGATTTTGTATCCTGAGACTTTGCTGAAGTTGCTTATCAGTTTCAGGAGATTTTGGGCTGAGATGATACGGTCTTCTAGATATACAATCATGTCGTCTGCAAATAGAGACAATTTGACTTCCTTCTTTCCTAATCGAATACCCTTTATTTCTTTTTCTTGCCTGATTGCTCTGGCTAGAACTTCCAGTACTATATTGAATAGTAGTAGTGAGAGAGGGCATCCTTGTCTAGTGCCCGATTTCAAAGGGAATGCTTGCAGTTTTTGCCCATTCAGTATGATATTGGCTGTCGGTTTGTCGTAAATAGCTTTTATTATTTTGAGGTACGTTCCGTCGATACCTAGTTTATTGAGAGTTTTTAGTATAAAGGGCTGTTGAATTTTGTCGAAGGCCTTCTCTGCATCAACTGAGATAATCACGTGGTTTTTGTTTTTGGTTCTGTTTATGTGGTGAATTACATTTATAGACTTGCGTATATTGAACCAGCCTTGCATCCCCGGGATGAACCCTACTTGATCATGGTGGATAAGCTTTTTGATGTGTTGTTGTAATCGGCTTGCCAGTATTTTATTGAAGATTTTTGCATCTATGTTCATCATGGATATTGGCCTGTAGTTTTCTTTTCTTGTTGAGTCTCTGCCGGGTTTTGGTATTAGGATGATGTTGGTCTCATAAAATGATTTGGGAAGGATTCCCTCTTTTTGGATTATTTGGAATAGTTTCAATAGGAATGGTACCAGTTCCTCTTTGTATGTATGGTAGAATTTGGCTGTGAAACCATCTGGGCCTGGGCTTTTTTTGGGTGGTAGGCTCTTAATTGCTACCTCGACTTCAGACCTTGTTATTGGTCTATTCAGGGTTTCGACTTCTTCCTGGTTTAAGCATGGGAGGAGGCTACTGTCCAGGAATTTATCCATTTCTTCCAGGTTTTCTAATTTATGTGCATAGAGTTGTTTATAATAATCTCTGATGATGGTCTGAATTTCTGTGGCATCTGTGGTGATATCCCCTTTATCATTTTTTATTGTATCTATTTGGTTATTCTCTCTTTTTTATTAGTCAGGCTAGTGGTCTGTCTATTTTGTTGATCTTTTCAAAAAACCAGCTCCTGGATTTATTGATTTTTTGTAGGGTTTTTCGTGTCTCTATCTCCTTCAATTCTGCTTTGATCTTAGTTATTTCTTGTCTTCTGCTAGGTTTTGAGTTTTTTTGATCTTGCTCCTCTAGCTCTTTCAATTTTGATGATAGGGTGTCAATTTTAGTTCTCTCCTTTCTTCTCATGTGGGCACTTATTGCTATATATTTTCCTCTAGAGACTGCTTTAAATGTGTCCCAGAGATTCTGGTATGTGGTGTCTTCATTCTCGTTGGTTTCGAAGAACATCTTTATTTCTGCCTTCATTTCAGTGTTTATCCAGTCAACATTCAGGAGAAAGTTGTTCAATTTCCATGAGGCTGTGCGGTTCTGGGTTGGCTTCTGAATTCTGAGTTCTAACTTGACTGCACTGTGGTCTGAGAGACTGTTTGTTATGGTTTCCGTTCTTTTGCATTTGCTGAGGAGTGATTTACTTCCAATTATGTGGTCAATTTTAGAGTAGGTGTGATGTGGTGCTGAGAAGAATGTATATTCTGTGGATTTGGGCTGGAGAGTTCTGTAAATGTCTATTAGGTTTGCTTGTTCCAGGTCTGAGTTCAAGTCCTGGATATCCTTACTGATTTTCTGTCTCGTTGATCTGTCTAATATTGACAATCGTGTGTTGAAGTCTCCCACTATTAATGTGTGGGAGTCTAAGTCTCTTTGCAAGTCTTTAAGAGCTTGCCTTATGTATCTGGGTGCTCCTGTATTAGGTGCATATATATTTAGGATCGTTAACTCTTCTTGTTGCATTGATTCTTTTACAATTATGTAATGTCCTTCTTTGTCTCTTTTGATCTTTGTTGCTTTAAAGTCTATTTTATCAGAGATGAGAATTGCAACTCCTGCTTTTTTTTTGCTCTCCATTTGCTTGGTAAATCTTCCTCCATCCCTTTATTTTGAGCCTTTGTGTATCCTTGCATGTGAGGTGGGTTTCCTGGATACAGCACACTGATGGGTTTTGGCTTTTTATCCGATTTGCCAGTCTGTGTCTTTTGATTGGGGCATTTAGTCCATTTACATTTAGGGTTAATATTGTTAAGTGTGAATTTGATCCTGTCATTTTGATGCTAGCTGGCTGTTTTGCCCATTGGTTGATGCAGATTCTTCATTGTGTTGCTGCTCTTTACCATTTCGTGCATTTTTGGAGTAACTGGTGCTGGTTGTTTTTTTCTATGTGTAGTGTCTCCTTCAGGAGCTCTTGTAAAGCTGGTCTGGTGGTGATGAAATCTGTGAGTACTTGCTTGTTCACAAAGGATTTTATTTTTCCTTCACTTATGAAGCTTAGTTTGGCTGGATATGAAATTCTGGGTTGAAAGTTCTTTTCTTTAAGGATGTTGAATATCGGCCCCCACTCTCTTCTGGCCTGTAGGGTTTCTGCTGAGAGATCTGCTGTGAGTCTGATGGGCTTCCCTTTGTGGGTAACCCGACCTTTCTCTCTGGCTGCCCTTAGTATTTTCTCCTTCATTTCAACCCTGGTGAATCTGATGATTATGTGCCTTGGGGTTGCTCTTCTAGAGGAATATCTTTGTGGTGTTCTCTGTATTTCCTGGACTTGAATATCGGCCTGCCTTGCTAGGTTGGGGAAGTTTTCCTGGATAATATCCTGGAGAGTATTTTCCAGCTTGGATGCATTCTCTTTGTCACATTCAGGTACACCTATCAAACGTAGATTAGGTCTTTTCATGTAGTCCCATATTTCTTGTTGACTCTGTTCATTCCTTTTTACCTTGTTTTCTCTAATCTTCCCTTCTCGTTTTATTTCATTGAGTTGATCTTCGACTTCTGATATCCTTTCTTCTGCTTGGTCAATTCAGCTGTTGAAACTTGTGCATCCTTCGTGAAGTTCTCGTGTTGTGTTTTTCAGCTCCATCAATTCACTCATATTCCTCTCTAAGTTGTCCATTCTCGTTAGTATTTCATCAAATCTTTTTTCAAGGTTCTTAGTTTCTTTGCATTGGGTTAGAACATGTTCTTTTAGCTCACGGAAGTTTCTTATTATCCGTTTTCTGAAAGCTGATTCTGTCATTTCATCACACTCATTCTCCATCCAGTCTTGTTCCCGTGCTGGTGAGGAGTTATGCTCCCTTGTAGGAGGAGAGGTGTTCTGGTTTTGGGTGTTTTCATCCTTTTTGCACTGGTTTCTTCCCATCTTTGTGGATTTATCCACCTATTGACTTTGTAGTTGCTGTCTTTCTGATTTTGGTAATTTTAAGTCTGCAGCGGCTGAACTCATAAACCCCCTTTTCTTCCCCCCAGGTGTTCTGGCCCAGGGAGTTAGGGCTTTATGCTTTTCAGCTGTGTTGCTACCGTTTTCCCTGCCCACAAGGTGGCAGTCTAGTCACACTCAGCCTACAGAGGTTTTGCTGAGCTGCTGTGGGCTCCGCCCAGTTTCCGTGTGAGCTTCCCTGCAGTCCTGCTTATATGGGTGTAGTTAGAACTGCTTCCTCTATGCTGGCCCGCCCCTGCAGTGACAGAGTCTCTGTAGTGGCGGGTTGTCTTGGTTATGGCAAATTGCCCCGGGAACTGGAGGGTATTTCCCGATGGAGGGCGCCCCTCCCCCACAGTGCTGGACCTTCCTGAGTTTAGCCGTGTTTCCAGTGGCACCCTCTTTGCCTGGGAATCTCTTGGCTTGCCTCCTTGCCTCAGCTCCCCTTGCTGGCCCAGAGGGGACACAGTCTCGTTCACTTTGCTGAAGGAGCCGCTGCTCCCTGCCCCCAGTGCAGGCTGAGTGGCTGCTCCAGTCCAACCAGTGGCACTGGGAACCTGTGGAGCTTCTCCGCCTGTGAATCTCCTGGTCTGTGGGCAGTTAAAATCTGCTGCCCTGTGTGCCGCTGCGTCAGCCAAAGCGGCTCTGAGATTCGTGGTGCACCCTTGCCCAGGGGTCTCCTGGCTTGACTCCCTGCTTCAGCTCCCCTTGCTGGCTCAGAGGGAACTCTGTCTCTCTCGCTCTGCATAAGAAGCCACTGCTCCCCGCCCCAGGGCATAGGCTGAGCGGCCACGCCACTCAAACCAGCAGCACTGGCGACCCATGGGGCTTCTCCTCCTGTGAATCTCCTGGTCTGTGGGCAGTAAAAATCCGTCTGGAAATGCGGCGTCCACTCACCCTCTGTGCCTTCTCTCAGAGCTGCAATCCCGACTTCCTCCTAAGCAGCCATCTTGAATCCCCCTCCAAGTACAGTCTTATAATGTGGACAGTGTCATCTTTCATTTACATGTAAGAAAATTGAAGCCTAAGAAAGAACAAAAAATGTACCCAAGGTCACACAATGATGATCTAATTTCAAGTTGAAAGCTCCTTCAGCTACATAAAGTACATTTTACCGTTATGTGTTATTGTTTGAATTTGTTCTTCACGAACATTTGGTGGGATGAAGTCTTTGTCAATGCTAGAAGAGTAATGCTATATGAGGTAGAAGTTTGCCAGGAGCATCAAGATTATTCACATTTGGATACGTGGGTGGGAGTATGAAAGAACATCTGCTGCCCCTCCATGGCCCAGTGCACAGCACTATAAAAATGCAAAATGTTCTTTTTTTTTTTTAATGAACAACCAGTCCCAAAGGAATCATGGAAGGGAGAAGGCAGGCTTTAAACTGAACCACAGAATCGTTTAAAAGCTAATTATAAGCTACAAATGTAGGGGGGAAATATTTCAATGCAGTGTTCATAAAGCAAGGAAAGAATGAATTGGCAGGCTGTTTTCTATCCACAGACAGCCCATAGTAGCCAGCCCAGCACCGCTCACACTTCCGTCTATTTGTTTGACTAGCACAGCCTTCATTCACATTTAAGAAGTAATTAAAGAATATAACCTGCCTATCTCATCATTGTAAAATGTACCTTTAGAGTAGGCAATCGTTACATGAAGAACTGTATCTCAAAGCAGAAAGAGGTTGTGAAATTATAGCTGAGTCTTTACCTGTGGACACTAAGGAGCCCATGTTGTCATAGGTCAGAGAAGTGCCAGCCAAAATCACACCCAACATATCTTTTCAAGACAGATGAGTAAAAGGAAGACATGAAAATAAGAGGTTGAGAGGCTCTGTGGGATCATAGCCCATGGTCACAGCCCATGGTTTTATATTCCATGTGTGAGAGACATTTGCTGACCACCGCACTGCCTGAATTCACATCTAAAGTCATTATAAGCATCTAGGGAAACTGTCATAGAAACATTGAGGATTTTGGAAAGCACAGATGGTTTCCAAACAGTGCTGAGGCATCTTCTTTCTCCTGTTCAGTAGTTTTGCTTCCACTACCAATGAAAGAAAATAATCATTAGTCTTTCCTCTCATTCCTAACCCAGAACATCTTCATTAACTCAACCCATCTTATCTACTTAGAGAGGAAAGAAAGCTTTTTTTTTTTAATGAAAGCAAAGAAGTGATTCTAATACATTTTATATTATTACATTTTATACAACTAGTTGAAATATATAGTTTTAAACAAATAACTAGTAAAAACAGTGTTCACAAAGGAAACACAAACTGGAGAACTGGAGTTGCTGAAACATTTTTCACGGAAGCCACAAGTTACTTACCCAGAGGTCAACCCTCTGGAAACTTTCACTATCTGTAGCATAAGCCAGAAGTCACTGGTTGAACACTGGAAGTAACCAGCACTGAGCACCTTACAGACAATTATGTTCATCAAAAGTTTATTGAGCATCTACGAGGTTCTTGGCGCTGGGGAGAACATTTTTGATAAGACTGTGACTGAGACTGCTAACCATTTACTACAGCATCCCTCCAACCCTTCTTCTTAGCCGGCATTTAGCTGGGCATATTCCTGCATGTAATAAAGGACTACACCTCCAAGCTTCCTTTGCTGCTTGGGATAGCCATGTTATTGAATTCTGGCCAATTCTCAAAATGTAGGGGCAGTGTGGTGTGGAACTTCTGAAAAGTTTCCTAAAAGGAAGTGACCTGCATTTCTACATTTCCTTCTTTCTGCTATCAGTTATATAAAAGAATTTGGCCAGGTGTGGTGGCTCATGCCTGTAATCCCACACTTTGAGAGGCAAGGGGGAGAGGATTGCTTGAGGCCAGGAGCTAGAGATCAGCCTGGGCATCATAGTGAGACCCTGTCTCTACAAAAAAAAATTTAAAATAATAAAATTGCTGGAGTTACAGAAGCCATTTTGGAACATGAAGTGACATTAAGATCATTAAAATTTTTTTCTCTAAGATTTCAAAGGAAGAAGCCAATACACAGCAATTGGCTCTGTGGGCCATGAGTCTGTTACAACTACTCAACTGCCCTTATAGCAGAAAAGCAACATAGACAATGTCTGAAAGAATGGGCATGGCTGTGTTCCAATAAAACTTTATTTGCAAAACAAGTGGCCACCCTATGGGCAGTAGTTTACCAATCCGTGATAAAGAGACTAAAGTGAGAATATAAAAGTAGTTTGCATCTTGATGATGAAAAGATATTCTACAAGTCTTAGACTTCCTGAACTCCAGGTATCTTTTTTATGAAAAAAAAATATTTTTCTAATTTGTTTAAGTCATTTGTATTCAGAGATATTTCTCTATTACATAGAGTAGTAACTAGACCTAAATATTATAAAAATAGAGTTTCTGCATCAAAGTCTTACAATTTTGTGGGTCATTCAGGCAGTTCAATGTCAAATCTCTACACAGTATGGAACTTATGACAATGAAATCAAAGAATACGGAGGAGAGATGTCTAGTCTAGACACAGACAGGATTAGGAAAGGCTTTTTAATGCAAGAGACATTGAAAATGAGTTTGAAGGACGATGAAAGGCTCTCCATATGAAGAACATGGAAAACAGTGTTCCAGAAAGAAGCAGCAGGATGTGCAACCATCCTCAAGTGACAGATCACGAGAGCCAGATCATGAAGAGCCTTATATGCTGAATGAAGAAATCTGGACTTTTTTCTACAGCATTAGCTCATCAAGAAGTGTTTAGGTGGAAGTGACTCTAATATCATATTTGCATTCTAGGAAGATCAGTTAGGTTGTGGGTATGAGGATGGTATACACTCGGCAAGATGGAAGGTGGTGGATTAGTTGTGAAGATTTTGCAGTAATTCACAGCAAAGACGGTGGACTTGGTAAAGGTGACAATAATAATGTTGAAAAATGGGCTTGACTTAAAAGATATTTAGACGTAGTGAATTGGATAGAGAAGGAAGATTCTATACATTAGAAAAATGTCCAAATTGAGGCTGAGGTTAGTAGCTTGAACAACTGAAGGACTAGGTACCATTCCTGGATAAATACAACCCAGCCTTTGCCTTCAGCTCTAATTTCTTTCAAACCATCCATGAAAAATTAGAATACAGCTTAATTTGAAGAAATGGGATATCATCATGTTTATGCATTAATTTATCAACTGTTAAAATCCCACTACATAAATAATTAAAACCTAAACCACATTTGCTCTTATTTAAAAAGACATTGTAGTCCATTTAATAGAGCCCTTTCAAAGAAATCTAAACTGAACAATGTGTTAGTGCTTTCTCTTTCTTTCTTTTCTTTCTTTCTTTCTTTCTTTCTTTCTTTCTTTCTTTCTTTCTTCTTCCTTTCTTTCCTTCCTTTCTTCTTTTTAGGAATGATAATTTAATTAACAGGTCATATAGTACAAATGCAATAGGTATTTGCAAAAATAGTGACATCTTTACAATGTTGAGCATTCACATTCTTACAATTAAGTCCAGTGGTTCCAGTAGTGCTTAGGAATTTGTGTTATATATTTTTTAAAAAATGTGCAAGCAATGGGGAAAGGATTCCCTGTTTATTAAGTGGTGTTGGGAAAACTGGCTAGCCATATGCAGAAAGCAGAAACTCGACCCCTTCCTGACACCTTACACTAAAATTAACTCCAGATGGATTAAAGACTTAAACATAAGACCTAACACCATAAAAACCCTAGAAGAAAACCTAGGCAAAACCATTCAGGACATAGGCGTAGGCAAGGACTTCATGACCAAAACACCAAAAGCATTGGCAACAAAAGCCAAATAGACAAATGGGACCTAATCAAACTCCACAGCTTCTGCACGACAAAAGAAACAGTCATTAGAGTGAATCGGCAACCAACAGAATGGGAAAAAATTTTTGCAGCTTACCCATCTGACAAAGGGCTGATATCCAGAATTTACAACAAACTAAAACAGATTTACAAGCAAAAGACAAACAAGCCCATTCAAAAGTGGGCGAAGGATATGAACAGATACTTTACAAAAGAAGACATACATGAAACATATGAAAAAATGCTTATCATCACTGGTCATTAGAGACATGCAAATCAAAACTACATTGAGATACCATCTCATGCCAGTTAGAATGGCGATCATTAAAAAATCTGGAGAAAACAGATGCTGGAGAGGATGTGGAGAAATAGGAACACTTTTATACTGTTGGTGGGAGTGTAAATTAGTTCAACCATTGTGGAAGACAGTGTGGTGATTCCTCAAGGACCTAGAAATAGAAATCCCATTTGACCCAGCAATCCCATTACTGGGTATATATCCAAAGGATTATAAATCGTTCTACTATAAGGACACATGCACACGAACGTTCATTGCAGCACAGTTTACAAAAGCAAAGACCTGGAACCAACCCAAATGCCCATCGATGATAGACTGGACAGGGAAAATGTGGCACATATACACCATGGAATATTATGCAGCCATCAAAAATGATGAGTTCGCGTCCTTTGTAGGGACATGGACGAACCTGGAAACCATCATTCTCAGCAAACTGACACAAGAACACAAAATCAAACACCGCATGTTCTCACTCATAGGCGGGTGTTGAACAATGAGAAAACATGGACACAGGGAGGGAAGCACTACACACTGGGGTCTGTTGGGGGAAATAGGGGAGGGACAGCGGGGGCGTGGGGAGTTGGGGAGTGATAGCATGGGGAGAAATGACACATATAGGTGAAGGAGAGGAAGGCAGCAAATCACACTGCCACGTATGCACCTATGCAACAATCTTGCATGTTCTTCACATGTACCCCAAAACCTAAAATGCAATAAAAATAAAGATATGCATGGCAGCTCTAGGTTGATCTAGAAGTAATACAAATGTTTAATACTGATTCTTTCCATTACTGATTACATCTAGTTACTTCTTTAAGAGATAACAAAAAATTTCATGTAAACCATTGCCTCCTTAAATATTTTATCTATCAGTAAATTTCTTTTGTGCTTCTGGAAATCAGAGTAACTTGAGATTGTACTTTCTTATTCTCTTATTCATATCTCTTAGCTTTTTTTCTTATTTTCAATCTCCTTGCCTCTCTGCGATGAATTTTGGATAGCGTCTTCAGTTATGACTTTCTTTTTCAGGATTTCTTTCTTCAGCTTTCTCTAAAATATTATGAAATGCAAACATAACATTCTTAACTTTAGTAAACAAATTTTGCATTCCTAAAAGTACTTACTAGTCCTTATAAAAAATCTCCTTTCATCTTTTTAATGATTCCTCGTTCTCTGTTTTAGTCTTTTACTTTTGTTTTATAAATATTATTTGTGCAATATATATGTGTATATTTATATATGTATATGTGTGTGCATATATATATATATATATGGTATAACTGTTTTTACTTGAGATTCCAACTCTACTCCTTATTTTATTACTCCTAAAGTTTTTTTCTTTATTTGATTCATTTTCTCACTTGTTGCTAACTTGCTCGTAAATACATGTTTGTATTTTAAAATTTTCAAAAACATTATAAAGATAGTACAGAGGGTTCTCATATACTACTGCATACCAATTTCCCCTACTATTAATCTATTATATGAGTATGATACACTTGCCACAACTAATAAACCAGTATTGATATATTATTATTAACTGAAGTCCACACTTTATTCAGATTTCCTCCACATTTGCCTAATGCCCTTTTTCTATTCTAGGATATCGCATTAGTAGTTGGGTCTCTTTAGGCTTCTTTTGGCTGTTAAGAGTTTCTCAGAATCTCCTTTTTTGAAACTTTGACATTTCTTAAGATTACTGGTCAAGTGCTTTAGGAGTGTCTGATGTTTTTCTCATGAATAGACTGAAGTTAATGGCATTTTGGGGTGGAAGACCATAGAGTTAAAGTGACCTTCTCATCACATCATATCAAAAGTGCATACTGACAACATGACTTGACAATGTTGATGACTAAGGTAGTGTTTGTCAGGTTTCCCCCCTCTAAAGTTTCAGGGTTTTTTTTACACTTTTCTAGTGAAGTTTTTGAAAGGGAATCACTGCATCCAGTCCACACTTTACAAATGGTGAATTATCCTTGAGGACACAGAAGCTAGAATAAATTATTGGGAATTCTACATGATAAAATTTTCTGTTTTCCTTATTTATTTATTCAGTCATGTGTTTATACCAGTGAGGGTTCATAGATATTTAAAATACTTATTTTATACTTTATGATAAAATCCAATACTTCTTTCTTTATTTTATTACTTAAGTTTTTCCAGTTTTGGCCAATAGGAGTTTTTTCAAATGGCTCCTGTGTACCTTTGTTATAATCCACCATTGCATTTTGTTTTTGCCTTTGTTATTTGATGATTTTCTTACTTACTTCCTTTTCTGAGCATCTCCCTTACCACAAGATGCCTCAGGTTTATTTTGTATATTTCTTGCCCCAGTCTTAAAATAATTTATTCCCCTAAGGAACTGTGCTTCCTTTTATTGGAAAATTGTATTAGAAATCAAGATTTGCATACTAGGTGTACTCATTGGAGTGTCACTGCCTCTAGGCCTCTCAGCTCACAAAGAAGGTAAATATATTTGTATGCTAACATGTATGTAAACATATATTTATAAATATTTCAATATCTATCTATCTGTATTTATATTAACTTAAACATAAGTTCTTACTGATGTCTCTAACTCTAATCCATTACATAGGTATCATTCCAGTTTTTGTTCTGTAATTCTCTGTCACGTCTAATTCCAGCAGTGATAAACCTGATTTCCACTATCTGATAACTATTTATTTAGTTTTTCAATTTTAGGGAACACTATGCCTCAGCCTCTGTTTGCCTGATGGCAGGACATAAACCCTTTCTTACTAGAGACAGGACTTGCTTATCTGCCCAGAGAAGGCACTGGCAGGCACCTGAGGAATCTGGTAACAAATTGTACTCTATTCCCACATATTCTCCTTTTAAAGGACTGGAATTCTCTCTCCTTTGATTATGCTAAAATTGATTGCCCTTTGTTAAAATACTATTTAAACAAGGCCCTAAACCACTCCCTTGAGAGAGATACCTTTGAACTACAGTCTCGCCCATGTTATGGATACAGCAGATGTCAATAAACTTCTGCTGTTTTTCCTCTTGTTAATCTGATTTTTGTTTTCTGGAGTGTCTCAGCTAAGAACTTATGAGCCTTGAGAAAAGAAATTATATTTTCTCCCCTTTGGGTATATGTATGTTACACCTTTTAGAATTGTCCCAAAGCTCTTGGATGTTTTACACTGTTTTTACATTCTTTATTCTCTTTGCATTTCAGTTTGAGAAGTTTCTATTGACCCGTCTTCAAACCCACTTATCCTTGTTTGTTCTGTGTCAGGTCCTCTAATGAACCGATCAAAGGAGTTGTTCGTTTCTTTTACAGTGTCTTTTGCTTCTATTATTTCTTTCATATTATTTCTTAGAGTTTTTACCTATCCGCTTACATTGATCTGTTCTTACATGTTATCTACTTTTTCTGTTGGAACACTTAATATCTTAATCATAGTTACTTTAAATTCCCTGTCTGATAATTTCAACAACTGTGTTATATCTCAGTTTGGTTCTGATAATTGCTTTGTCTCTCAGACTATATTTTTCTTCCTTTTGGGGGGCATATCTTATAATTTTTTTTCTATTTAAAGCCAGATATGTCATATCAGGTAATAGAAATTGACATAAATAATCCTTTAGTTGAGAGGTCATGTTAATTATACAGGAGTTGAGGTGGGTTTAGTGTTTGCTGTAGCTAGAGGTGTCAAGACTTAAAATTACTCCCGGGCCTTTACTTTTGTCTCCCCTCATGACTTTGGGCTTTTTAATTTCTCCTCAGAAAGAGTGTGAGCATCTACCAGTTAATGGCTCCAAAAACCTCTTTTTATTTTTTATGAATATCTGGTAGCTAATTTGCTGTATGTAAGACATACAGTGTTACAGCAGTGTCCTGTTGGTGTGATTTATTAAGTTATGTTTGTTGGAAGCAGCATTCTACAATCTTCTAATTAAATCTCAATCACTTAATGGCCCTGGCTCTCAAGGCTAGGACCTTTACAGGTATTTCTATAGCAGTATAATTTTTTCTCCCTGCCCTCTACTTCCTTCCTTGTCTTAGTATTTCCAATATATTTCTTTAAGTCTCTGACCCCTATTGACTCTTGGCTCTCCTCAGTAGAGACATGAAGACTAGAGTGGGGCTAGAACTGAATAAATGTCCTTCCCTTACATGGGATAAAGCTGTGGCAAAAGCCTTTTTCCTGAAGAGATTCGGTTCTGGGCATATTTCACAAGGGTTATTCTTCCCTTCCCCCTAGCAGAACCAAAAAGAGCTCATTCTAGGATCTTCACTATGACAACCTGGTGAGTTTCCTGGAGTTAGCCTCCCCGTTACCCCCAGTGACTGAAGCCTCCAGGAGTTTCTCACCACACTGTTTCATACTCAGCTTCCAACAATTAGGCAAAATTGCTATTTAAGTTTTCCTACCAGTTAATGGCTCCAGAAACTTCTTTTTATTTTTTATGAATAAGGGTATATAGTAGATATAAGCTGATCTTTCCTGTAACTTTGTGAATCACCTGTTTCCAGATTTTGGTGTGGCAGTTTACTCTGTGACCTCTGTCCTCTAATGTGTTTAAGAAGTAATTGATGGATTTTAAGAAGTGATAGCTTTTTCTTCTTGTAAGAATGGAAATTATTATTTCCAAACTTTTTATATGTGGGAGTTGAAATCAGGCTAGTTTATTTTTATTTCCTCCTGCATTACTGGCCTATTTCATAGTGAGAGCAGAATTAAACACAAGTTATTTTCTATCAGCATCCGATCCAAGTGGGTATGACTGCTGATACATGCCTGTTATCACAACGTTCTGCTGCGAAAGTCATTGCACATCATTGTAGGTGCTAAAAATGTAGTTTCATTAACTTATGCCTATTAATTTTATAAAAACCACTAAAATCAAACTGTTTTTAAGATAAAATAAATAGCCAGAAAAGAAATTATGTATCATTGTGTTAATTTGTGCGAAGGTAACTATACCTGACAAGGAAAATGCAATAGACCAATTATTCTGTTCTTTAACTCTTATTTTCTCAACCACCAAATGAAAATCTGCACAAATATACTTTACTAGTAAGAAATAATCTCTTTCAACTGAAAATTGAAGGAAACATCAAACATCAAACTCCTCTCTTCTGGTTGGGTAACTTCATTCTAAAATTTTTATCAGGAATAACTGCCCTGTCTCTCTCAATTCCATTTACATCTTTTAAAAGATGAAAATTAGAAATATAAACGTTACTCTTTGTAGAAAGGCTTCAATGATCACTATAAGCCAGACATTTAATAATCTATTATCCACTATACTCTAATTTTGTGCCAGTAGTTTTACACATACTAGCAGATAAACTCTCAATGACCATTTTTTAATCTTTATTTTACAGACAAGAATATTGAAGCGTAAATCAAGAACGCGCCCAGTATCACAAAGTTATTAACGTAAAAGTAATGTACTTTCAGTGTACAAGGCTGATTCTATTATAATTTCAATGTTTATAGTTTGTAATATTATTGTATATATTTTTATATATCATTATTTGTAACATGACTATATTAATAGAGTTTTCACATTTAGCAAACAAAAATACAGAAAATTTAAATGTAACTGAAATTTAAATTCAGTTACATTTAAATTTAATATAAACAATATATTTTTTAGTATGTCTCAAATGTTGCATGGGACAAATACTAAAAATTATTTGTTCTTTGTATAAAATTCAAATTTAACTGAATTTTCTGTATTTTTTCTGGCAGCCCTATATATACATTATTGTTTATCTCCATGTTACAGATGAGAAAACTGAAGCAGAAAATGTCACAGCACTATCAATGGAAAAGAAAGGTGCATTAAGGGGACATTTATTCTATTTGTCAGACAATCAAAACCAGAACCATGGAGGAATTACATAATGTTGCTCTTCTCCTCGTGCTTAAAGTTGTTAAAGAGGAAATAGCTGTACCTTCATGGCCCCTCCGGTCATCTGAATTTTTTCAGGGCTACCCTGTAAAAAAGTCCTTAGCTTTGTAACCGGATCCACAGCTTGGGCTCCGGGCTCAGGTTCTTGGTTCCCTTGCTCGAAGAATTGAACAGACAGCCTTATCCCCACGGTGAGTGTTCCAGCTCCAAACAAGCGTTCACGGACTGAGAGAGTGAGCAGCAATGCAATCTACTGAACAAGCGAAGATAAAGCTTCCACAGACTGGAAGGAGATCAGAGTGGGTTGACATTGTTGGTCATGGCTGCCTGGGCTTGTATCTCCAGTAATTCTGAGTTGCCGAGTGTTTGCCCCCTAGTCCTGGGTGGGGAGAAGACTTGTGACCATGAGCCACCTAATCTCTCCTCGTGTTTGTTTCCTAGTTTCTATTGAACTTGCAAGCAGTATTGGAATATGGTTGAACAGCTGATACTTTGAACACAGCCTTCTGATACGTGAAGTATGCGTGTTGACCTTTTCCCACGCTAGGATTTCCAAAAGGTTCTTCATTGACCCGAAAAGTTTTATTCCCTCAGCTTCATGGAAGTTTCCCACCACTAGGGGCTCTTCTCTCTGCTTGAGGGTTCCCTAGCATCACTGTAGTTTGTCAGCCAGACATTCCTGGCCATGGAAGAAGTGCCAGGAATATAACACCCCTAGGAGCAAAGCCCAGCCAGAGGGAGAAAGAACAGGGGAAATAAGGCCCAGGTTCTCCATCCTACTAGGAGGTGATCAGCAGAATTGAGCCCAATGACAACCTACAGCTTCATATCCTCTGTGCTTCCTTCCTGTTTCAGTTTCCCACTTCCTCGCTTGTCCCTTTTGGGTGCACTAGCCAACACCTGTGTCCAAATCCGTGTGGCAAAAAGTACTTTTACAGAAATCCAAACCCATGGATTGGTCTGGCAACTAAAATAAGTGGGAGAGACTGGAGAAGGCTATTCTCCAATTGACATTTCTACTTCACTGAGACCTTGAAAAGTTGAAAGACTCATTGCTGTCTTCATCAGAAAGTGTGGTTTAAAGCAAACCACCTTCAGAGACAGCAAGAACCCTGGTCTTCCAGAAATTGCATATTGGGAGTTCAGGTTTCAAGTAGTGGCAATTGATATAAAGTCAGGGTCATGCTCAGCACCCTTCATCAGCCTCTCCTTTAGTGTTTTCATTACCACTTCCTTCCCCAGGCCACAAACACCCTCGCCCTGTCTCCTGTTCTGCTTTTTCTTTCTTTCTTTTTTTTTTTAATAACAGATTCAATCTTTAGTTTCAATGAAATATTGATGTGCTCTCCTAAAAGGGCAGCCCAAACTTTCATACTTTCTTTGAATTATGTGGCCATTTTCCACAGGCCACTGTAAAGTCACAGCACTCTCAGAATGACCCCTTATATGCCTCCTTCAGAAAGGCAGTTAATGTGCCTTCCAATTTCATGGGGCTGTTACTTTTATTGACATTTATCCTGCAAGCCAAAGAAAGCTACATGATCTCACTAATGACATAGTCACCCCACGAGATTGTGCAGGACATAAATATTCATTAGAACTAAGCTTGCATCTTCCTGAAAGTTGACTAGATAAGGTCAGTAAGAATTCATGTTGGAAATGTGTTCATTTGAACAAAATGATGAATCCATTTGTCATAATGATTAACACGGAGAGAGCAATTATAAAGGAGAGAAATGTTTCTTTTTACAAAATTTTTATTTGCTTAAAGTTTATTCTACCTCTACCAGTCAGCCACATAAGTCATTTGTATGATAGTTACCAAAAATGCAGTTTTATTCACAAGAAATTTTATACTTTTTTCATAATTTGTAATCCATTATGGTTTTTGATAAACTTATTTGTCATTTGGAAATCTCTACTCCCTTAAAAATTGTTAGAGGAGAAGTGGTCTCTTTATTTAAAATTGTCAAGTTTCAAAGATGTTAAGGCATTATTTTTATATAGTCTTGCTGGTATTTAATGAGGAAAAAGATATTACTGAAATGCTATATTCAGTAGTATTAAAACATCTAATTAATAAAGCAATATTAAAAATTATATACTTCTTAATAAAATAAGTGTTCTTTTCTTGTTTTGTTTTGTTTTGTTTTGTGAGACAGAGTCTTGCTCTGTTGCTCAGGCTGGAGAGCAAATGGTGCAATCTCTGCCCACTGCAACCTCCGCCTCCCAGGTTCAAGCAATTCTCCTGCCTCAGCCTCCTGAGTAGCTGAGATTGCAGGCAGCTGCCACTGTGTCCAACTAATTTTTGTATTTTTAGTAGAGATGGAGTTTGCCACATTGGCCAGGTTGGACTTGAACTCCTGACCTCAAGTGATCCACCTGCCTCGGCCTCCCAAAGTGCTGGAATTACAGTCAAGAGAAATGTTCTTCTGTTTGAACCATTTATACATTTCTGTTGTAACATTTTTAAAAACAGTTTTAAAAGTATAAAGTTTTTTAAGTTTATTAACTATACCTAGCTTTATGCTTAAAACAATTCTCTACCTCTCTCTTTTTCTCTTGTCTAAGAAAAAAATATGCATCTGACACCAAATCATTTTTGAATGATTCTGTATTTTTTTCATTAGGTGCAGTATGCCTAACCAAACTATTTTGATAATCGGAATATGCGCTAAAGCTTTCTGAGTCAAATAAGTATGTTCAGCTTATTTTAAAGAGGACTATGATTTCTGAGCTCAGACTCAGAAGAATCATACAGAATCAAGGCTTATACCTATCACATGCAGAATCAAATAGAAATTGTAGTCAGGATCAATGAAAATTTCCAAATGACAGATATTTACCATTGACATTACGGTCCCCAAACTTCTTATTTTTCATCTTATAGCACCTGAGTTTCACTGTCCTTGAGGGAAACCCTAGGGACATTATGGACCTCATTCCCTGCAGAATACGTGAGCAATTTTCTGGAAGAAAACAAGGTTGTGTCAACTCTGGATATCGGAGACAGGTCTCAGTTAATTTAGAACGTTTATTTTGCAAAGGTTGAGGATGTGCACCTGTGACACATCTTCAGGAAGTCCTGACAACTTGTGCCCAAGGTGGTCAGGGCACAGTTTGGTTTTTTACGTTTTAGGGAGATATGAGATTCCATCGGTATATGTAAAATGTACATTGGTTCAGTCCAGAAAGGCAGGTCAACTCAACTCGAAGCAGGGAGGGGGCTTCCAAGTCACAGGTAGGTGAGAGAGAAAGGGTTGCACCCTTTTGAGTTTCTGACTAGCCTTTCCAAAGGAGGCAATCAATTTTGCATGTATCTCAGTGAGCAGCGGGATGACTTTGAATAGAATGGGAGGCAGGTTTGCCCTAAACAGTTCCCAACTTGAATTTTCTCTTTTGCTTAGTGATTTGGGTGTCCCAAGATTTATTTTCCTTTCACAGCTGATTTCAGCTGCTCTTCACCCAAAACTATATTCACTAATTATTTTTCACAGCCTGTTGCATATGCAGGAAGATGAAAACCTCTGTTTTTAATAACATAAAAATTACATTTCCTGTACTCTACCTCATACAAGGTGCTCATAATACATATTAATATGGATATTAATTACCCTATTAGTCACATAGCCTTCATGACACTGTAAAAGTGGTTTTATTTTTTCCCATTCAATTCAGTAAATCAATGAGATACTATTGAATCATGTAGACACTGCCACTGTATCAGGGAATTTTGCCCTGTCTTCTAAATCATTCGCGGTCTAACCTTCATTCAGTGTTATATCTACGGCACCTCTACAATTAGACTGGTTCTAATTAGCCACCTGACAGCTAAATTACACAATGGCACTAAAAGAAGACATACGATTACATAGGTTGTTGCTTTGACGGGTGACGGGGGATCCAAGGGAGGGCAGTTGTGGATTTCCTGGGAAGAACCACAAGAAGAGGTAATGAAAAATATCCATCATTTAAGCACAAGAACAAGAAGTATTTGCAGTGCATAAAACCAGAAAAAAAAAATAGTTTCCATAAAATACAATAATTAATTTTCCCCTTCGTATTTTTGGAGCTGATGGAAAGAAGCTTTCATTCAGTGGTGTGCTGAGGCCAGTATGTACCAGCTCTGGGAATCCAACTGCATATCACTCTCCAACTCCACATTCAGTAATGCAGAGATGTCGTGTTGGTAAGCGGAAAGTCAGCATGGTTGAGTATTTACTGGTGGGAGCGTGGTGGAAATTGTAAAATGCTATAAATCAGGACCTCATCTCTAGAGAGCTGGTTGTTTCACATTTACCAATACACCTTTGCTTTCATTAAAGGATTTATCTGATGAGTTAACTTCTGAGGAAATGTTGGCAGGGTGCCCTGGCACCGTTGTTAAACATGAAGTTTTTTTGGCAGCTGATGCTTCTCAGACCAGCGGTCACTTGGGCTAGTTACTGATGATGATTGTTGTTCAAGTGAAAGTTCCAACCACACCATTATTTCACCCATTCAGGAATTGTACTCCATTTGTCAGAACTCAACCTGTCTCTTCCACTGTAACTACATCTAGCAATAGCAAAGCAGCCCTTTGAAATATATGAAATGTACGGCATCAACAATTTTTTTTTACTGAATTTATAGATAACTATTTGTTTTGGCAAAGTATAGACCAGGGAAGAATGTATTGTGCTCACACTTATGTGCCATTTTTTCCTTAAAGAATGTTTTGCCTTCTTTCTTTCATGGGTGTGAAAGGCTTATACATGAAAATTGTTAATGGTAGGATTTAATTGCATCTAGGAAGGTTAGAAACATGTCCAGAAGTCACAAATAGATTGTCAAAAGAGTATCTAGAGACAACTTCATTCAGCATTTACTGTAACTTACCCAGTTCATTTTAGGTCTGACCTAAAAAAACAGGAATCATTTGTTTAAAGCAATACTCGTGATACATGGCCCAAGTTATAATTAAGGGGAGAAAGGGAAAGATATGTTTTCTAAATAGACTATTTTAGGGCACTCTTTTTTTCCCTTTTTTTGAAACAAATATGTTTTATTTCCTATTTTGGTTTGTATTTCAATTAGTGAGCAGTATTCATATTGTAATTCCATTTTATAAAACAGAAAGGACTAGCCAGATATGTACCACTATGTCAATAGCAGTGATAGTTTGGTGGTAGGATTACAGAAGCTTTTGAGTTTTTTTTTAAATAATTTTTTAACTGCACTTTAGGTTTTGGGGTACATGTGAAGAACATGCAAGATTGTTGCATAGGTACACACATGGCAGTGTGATGTGCTGCCTTCCTCCCCTTCACCTATATCTGGCATTTCTCCCCATGCTATCTCTCCCCAACTCCCCACCTCCTGCTGTCCCTCCCCTTTTCCCTCCAACAGACCCCAGTGTGTGATGCTTCCCTCCCTGTGTCCATGTGTTCTCATTGTTCAACACCCGCCTATGAGTGAGAACATGCGGTGTTTGATTTTCTGTTCTTGTGTCAGTTTGCTGAGGAGGATGGTTTCCAGGTTCATCCATGTCTCTACAAAGGACACAAACTCATCGTTTTTTATGGCTGCATAGCATTCCATGGTGTATGTGTGCCACATTTTAAAATCACACAATTGAGGAGAAAATACAGTTCCCCAATCCTCTTCCCCTAACCCTGACTAGTCTCCACCACTATCAACTTGCTACACGAGCGTGGGATATGTGATAACATGGATGAACCTGCGCTGACACATCATTATCACACATATTGCATAGTTTACATCAGAGTTCATCCTTGGTGTTGTACATTCTGTGTGTTTTGACAAACTTACAGTGACATGTATCCACCCTTGCATAACCATAGAGAATAGTTTCCCTGCCCTAAAAATCCCCTCTGCTCTGCCTATTCCTCCTTCCCTCCACACAACCACTGGCAACCACTGAATCGTTTAGCATCCCCATAGTTTTGCCTTTTCCATAATGTCATATAGTTGAAATCATACAGTGTTGAAATCATACAGTGTTGAAATCATACAGTATTGAAATCATACTGTATGATTTCAACTACATGAAAGACCTGGTTGGCCTTTCCTATATCTTGCAGTTAAAGAATACTGCTTTAATCCTTAGGAACCTTGATCCAACTTAAAAAGCAATATCCTTTCAGATTGATGGGTTCTAATGCCTTTCAATTTTCAAGTCTCTCCCTCTGGGCTCCATCATTGGTTCTCCCACCTCAGAACCACTGGGGGCCATCCTATGCCCTATCCACATCCCTGGTTCACACTCAAGGCACTTCAAATTCTTCCAGCTGCCAGCCCCCAGCTTGCCAGCTAGACCTTCCCAGTGGCCAATATCATGCCCACCATTGACATGCCATTGCTCCTCCTGTGTGATCTCCCTGCCAGAGTAGTTCTGTCCTGTCACAAGGACCCATGGCTCTGCACACTGGCAGCAAACTGTACAGGCCAAACAGTAGGAATACACACCAGGTTAAGCATAGCAGCCACCTAGGAGGGAACTTTCCCTCTAGCAGAGATTACTCATTAATTAGCAAATGATTTGGCTCCTCTTCTTTAACCTAGAGAAGACAGAATTCAGGCCCTGGAAGAAACTGTCCATCATGGTGGTTCCTATACTTTACTGAACATTTAGAATCACCTGGGCAGCTTTTGTAAAGTCCAGTTTTCAAGTCATACTCCAGATGTTTTGAATAATAATGTTTGTAAATGGGAGTGAGTCATAGGTAGTTTTTAAAGATTTCTAGGTGATTTCACTGTGCTGCCACATCAAATATGCCTCCTTCACTCACTTAACCTTTAAAGTTTAATATTTTGCTGCATCATTGAGGATTCACTCATGCAAAAAATATTTATGAAGTGGTGTTTGTGTGATTTCCTGTCTAGTTACAACTTTAAAGAAATATAGAAGACCTAAGCAAATTGCTGCTTCTTTCTTTCCAGAAGTCAACAGAGTCTGATATTGATAACTCTAGAAACATTACTATAAGCTTATTATGTATTACTGTATAATGGGAGCGATTTAAAAGTTTAATAATAGGAATTTATTATTTAATAATAAAAGTTTAATAATAGGAATTTATTAATAATAGAAATTTAATAATTTCTTTTATGGAAAAATAAACATGACAGAAGAGGGCTATCTTTCACTATGACTCTCATAATACTCAGATTATTAAATCATGTAAATTCTTCATTATTTAATACTTTAAATTTTTTTAAATCCATTGTTTTGTTACAGACACCTGTCTTGAGTAAATTTGGTCTGTCTCACAAATATCCCCAGTCTGGATATCCTCAGAAAAACCTGACACTATCATAAAAACCATAAAGATAAAATTGTCCAGGATAGTGATGGGATAGTAGCTTTGCTGATGATGAACTCATACTTATGTTAATCTACTTAAATATAGGTATATTTCCTGAAATAAAGATTGAGATGAGGTTCTTAACAAGTATAAATATATTTATGAAGGAAGGAGAAAAATAATGTTTAAAATGGCAATTCTGGCAAAAGCTCAGAATGGTGCCTCGAAGACTTTTTGATAAATAGAACTAGTGATTGGTTCCTGCTAGTTGTGGTCCATGAACATGGTGCAGGTAACCTAGGATGTGAGTCAAATTTGAATTTAGGGCTCCGTTTTTCAAAATGTAGAGTAATAACATCTGTTTTGGAAGAGTGGGCTATATTAGGGCTTCCTAGAGAGATAGAGCTAACAGGATTTATTGGTTTATTATAAGGGATTTATTCTAAGGAATTGGCTCACACAATTATGGAGGCTGAAAAGTTCCATGCTTTGTCATCTGCAAGCTGGAGACCCAAAAAACTTTATGGTGCAGTTCAAGATCTGAGAGCTGGAGAACTGGTGGTATAAATTCCAGTTCAAGTGTGAAAGCCTGAAAAACATAGGTACTGAGGTCAGAAAAATTGATTTCTCAACTCTGTGAACCAAAATTATCTGAGACAGGTCTCAATCAGTTAAGAAAGTTTATTTTTCCAAGGTTAAGGACACACCCATGACACAGCCTCAGGAGGTCCTGATGACATGTGCCCAGGGCCGTCAAGGTAGAGCTTGGTTTCATACACTTTAGGAAGACATGACACAGTCAATCAATATGTGTAAGATGTACATTGGTTCAGTCTGGAAACATGGGACAACCCAAAGCAGGGATTTTCAGGTCATAGGTAGATAAGAAACAAATGTTTGCGTTCTTTTGAGTCTTATGAAAAAAGAACAAAAGACCTGAACAGAAATTTCTCAAAAGAAGATATATGAATATGAAAAATATTTAACACCATTATCAGAAAAAATGCAAATTAAAACCACAATGGGATATCACCTTACACCTGTTACAATAACTATTATCACAAAGATGAAATATAACAAGTGTTGGCAAGGATGCAGAGAAAAGAGAATCCTTGTACACTGTGGGAATGTAAATTGGTGCAGACATTATGGAAACAGTATGGTGGCTCCTCAAAATATTAAAAATAGAACTACTATATGATTCAGAAATTGCACCCTGGGTATATATCCAAAGGTTATAAAATCAGCATGTTGAAGAAATACCTGCACCTCCATATTTATTGCATGATTTACAGTAGCTGTATTAGTCAGGGTTCTTTGAAAGGGACAGAACTAATAGGAATAAATATATATATAGGACTTAATTAAGTATTAACTTACACAATCATAAGTTCCCACAATATGCTGGCAGTCTGCAAGCTGAGCAAAAAGAGCCAATCTGAATCCCACAACTGAAGAATTTGGAGTCTGATGTTCAAGGGCAGAAGGCATCCAGCATGGGAGAGAGATATAGGCTGGGAGGCTAGGCCCTTCTTGCTCCTTCACATTTTTCTGCCTGCTTTATATTTGCTGTTGGTTGATTAGATTGTACCCACCTGATTAAGGGTGGGTCTGCCTTCCCTAGTCCACTGGCTCAAACGTTAATCTCCTTTGGCAACACCCTCACAGGCACACCCAGGATCAACATTTCATCCTTCAATCTAATCAAGTTGACAGTATTAACCATCATAGTAGCCAAGTTATGGAATCAACCTAAGTATCCATTGACAGATGAATAGATAAAGAAAATGTGGCATGTATACATAATGGAATACTATTCAGCTTTTATAAAGAAAGAAATTCTGTCATTTGCAACAATATAAATGAACTTGGAAGAAATTGTGGAAAATGAAATAAGCCAGGCACAGAAAGACAAATACCTCATGATCTCACTTGTATATGGAATTTTAAAAATGTCAAACTCATAGATACAAAGAATAAAATGATTATAACCAGAGGCTGGGAACTGGGAGGACTGGGGAGATGTTGGACAAAGAATACAAAATTTTAGTTAGACAGGAGGAATAAGTTCAAGGAATTTCTTGTACCTCGTGGTGACTACAATTAATAATAACATATCATATACTTGAAAATTACTAAGAGCAGATTTTAAGTGGTCTCACCAGAAAAAAATAAGTATATGAGATAATGCATATGTTAAGTACTTTGATTTAGCTATTCCACAATATATACAATTTATACAAAAGCATTTCTATAAATATATACAATCTTTTCTTGTCAATCAAAAAATAAAAAATAAATCCAACTAGAAATATGGTATTAACATAATGTTCTAAATTGAGCAAAGCTGAATTCTCTATCTACTTATGGCAATTGCCAACCATGTTTATTTGTAAAATAGACTATACTGTGATAATTTCTCATAACATAAGAAACTGATGAATTTACAAAAACTTATCTGGGATAAGTGAAATGATTTCAGAGCCATTTCTTGGTTATTTTAGTGACTTGACTGTGTCTTGCAAATATGGATTAAGTGTAGGGATAAAAAAGCATTTTACTGTAAAATTTGCAAAAAAAGGTCTCAAATCATAGTGATGCTTTAACATGATGGAATTTTTGGCTATGCCATAGTTATAACTCACCTCTAGCAATGTGAGCTGACTTTAGATTATCAGTGTTAAAATGTATCAATCATCTTATAAATAAATAACAGAGCTATTAATAATAATTTTAAACATTTTCTCCTACTTGACCTTTTATCAAATCAGCTCCATAACAGGCAGATCAATTAATATATGTTTCCACTGTTTTTTTTTTCTTACATTACACTTTGTCGTTGACTTTAATGAGGCAGAGAAATTGTTGAGGGACTGCATCGGTATTGGGGAACGTGTCTCAGTGAATACTGTGCCTATTGTTTGGCAGGCAGGTTGCACTCCTCTCTGGGAGGTCAGTATTTTAATCCTCATTTTATAGGCTCTCTCATCATTGCCAAGGGGCATAACTAACTAAACTTAGGGTCACCATCCAATCTGGCAGTAGAATTACAGCCAGGGCTTCCAGGCGGTAGACCATTCAGAATTGTTCTGGAGCTTACACTGTGAAAGAAGTGTCTCTGGTTCGTGATGTATGAGTGCCTTCTATGCTAACTCTACAAATTCAGAAGGGAAATAAACAAACAAAACACTTCCCTTTCCTGTTAAAGCTGGTAGTCTTTCAGATTCCCACCCCATGGTTAGATTTGGGAAGCATCGCTCAGTGCCTGGGCAGAGGGTACTATTAATGGTAGGGAGGCTGGAATTCAGAACCCAACTTCAGATTCAGAAGATAAACCATTGAACAAATTCAGAAAAGATGAACAACATCAGCAATCTGACTTTGCAATTATTCTTTCCCTTGGCTAGAGGAAGAGTGAATCTTGAATCTCAAATAGTGAGGGTCCCACCTAAGACATCATGCTTATGCCACAAAAAATATTCTAACCTCAACCATTTGATAGACCTGAGCCTACCTGTAAATGTCAGGTCTAGATTCACAGTGCTTATTTTCCTACCGTGGTGCCTTGCTTGTATCACATTGTGTTTTCATTTTATTTTGACTAGTCTGTCTCCTCTACCAGACAATACAGAAAGATGAGGACTGAGTCTTTTACCTCTGTATTCTCACCATTTGATAGAATGTCTGGTAAAAGTAGAACTCATTATGAGTTTGGTAAATGAATAAGTAAACATTGGTAGCTTTGGCCAAAATAAACTGCCGATTTTAAAGGATTTGAACTTCAAATTATAAGCTCTTACAACATAGTTTTGCAAGATGTAGCAGGCAAAAGTGACTGATAAATGCTTTCAGTTGTAATTACACTACACCCAGACCATAAGAAAGAAGTCTTACTATTCATGTACACATAGAATAGTATAGGATAATAATGACCTATACCTATATTTATACCTTTACCTAAACCTAAATCTCTATTTGTTTCTGTGTCAACTGTATGAATACATAGATACATGGATAGACATATGATAGATTAGATAGATAGATAGATAGATAGATAGATAGATAGATAGATAGATAGATGCATGAGGACCAATTTCAAAATATAAGCACTTAATGGGCCACATTTTTTTACATTGTAATCATTTGATTTCTACAACAAAATTGACAACAGAGAGGGTCAGCAATACACATATCATACTCTTCATTCCAGCAATTAGAGTGCTATGGTTGTTAAGATATCAATTATAAAACATTTTATTAAAGCCTGAACAGTTTTTACTTTTTGAGCAATATGATTGATTATTCACAAGTAGTTTCAAACCATTTGCCAATAAAAATGAGCAGCGTTTCCAACTCATCAAAATTATAGGACTTCATTACACTAAAAACAATAAATCACATATCTAACTGCAAACTGACCCCTAATAACCTTTGTTACATACTTTCTAACATTTCCCAGAGTGTGACATTGAGCTCTCATGAGATAAGATGCTCTGCTTTCTAGCTGTCTGTGGCAAAATATAACAGAGTAACATTAATTTCTAAATATGATTTCTAAGACAAAAGGTGAGTGGTAAATTTTGCAATTATCTTTTAAAAGGTAAATAAAATGTACTTTGCTCCTTAGAAAAGGTTCCATTTCTATATATACATTATAAACGATGTATCAAGTGATTTTACAAGGAAAAAAGTAATATCAAGATACATATTAAAACAAGAGGAATGTGGGAAAAGTCTTAGACTTGGAACCTGGAAAGATGATGAAATAGGGGAGAGGTTTTTTTTGGAGACTCTCCTCCCTCTTCCCTGTTCATCCCCCAGCCTCTAGAGGTTCTCCCCACTCTGGGAGCATTCAGGGTACTCTCCAGACCCCAGCCAAATCATACACATCAATGTCAAGTAACCCCACCTGCCTAATCTATTCTAAATCTGATTTCAGATTGAAAGATAAGGCAGCTGTTCCAGATGACTCCTTAAATGTGCCCTAAACATGCTAACATGTAAGTGGCCAAGAAGCAAAATCAGGTTTCTCATTGCCATTCTTATATTTATAAAATAGGTCATTATATTATATATGACATCTAATTTATAAAAATATACATTTGCCCCCACAGAACTCAGTGTAATTATTTGCATCTTGAATGTGAAAAAAAACCTGAGTCTCATGAAAACATCTATATTAAGTGGTTCTCACTCCAATGTAGATAGATATAGGTATAGGTGTAGATCTAGATACAGTTAGAGGTGTAGGTTATCATTACTGTACACCATATTATATAAGGAATTTTCTTCTCCCTACTTTTTTCCTGAAGCAAAGCTCTCCTTTTCACAGGCAATCTGTACTCAGCTTGTAGTTATCAGAAAACACTTTCAGTAATTTATTTTAAAAGCAGCTTCAGGAAGAAATGAAAGTTGTGGATGAAGGAATTGAAAGCAGTATGAACAATAAAATCAGTTATTTAGTCTGATAGGCAGTCATGGGCAGCTATTTGGGTTATAGGGCAAATACCTTGCTGTTTAAACCAAACCTCATGCCACATGTATGAGCATTGGAGTATTATGTAAGCGTTCAACCAGTGCCAGAGTTATATCATTCTTAGCTGTCTACTCAGTATAGGTAAGGCCAGATTCCCAAATTCTAAAAGACTGAAAAGGATAGAATCTGATCCCATTTTTGAGTGTTTTAAAATAGCAAGTCACCCACTTATAAATTTGAACAGGAGATTGCATTTGCCAAACATGTAGTTGTAATTGAGATTTTCATTTTGTACCTCTTTGTGAAAACACAGATGGATTAGCATTCATGGTCACTGAGTTCTGTTTCCATGGATATAGTTTCAGTTATATCAACTAGGGACAGATTGTGTACTTTATTACTTTGTTTCAAGTATTATTCAAACATTTTTAAAAATCCCAGCATTGCACAACATTATGATATTAATGCAGTGGTAATATTTTGGTAATATTTCACCTACTTTAAATGATTTTAAGGTTCCAATGACATTTTTTAAAAAGTATGCATCTATGCTGTAATACTGAAAGCTTTTTATTTTAATTCATCATGCTAGTTTGGCCTCCAGGGAACTCCTGAAGAAGCCAGAATTAAGTGAACTTGCAGTTCCATTAACATCCAGAACAGCGTTAACCAGGAAAAAGACGTTTCGTTTACTGCAATTCCAAAAAGCTTTAGAAAAAGCAATGGAGGATTACGGCTAGGAGAAAATTCACTGGTCAGATAAATACAAAAATTATTTCACTCTTCCCTACTGGACTAGTAAATTTTTGATAACTATGTTTTTACATTCTCATATTTTGCACAACCCAGTTTTAAAAAAAATATTAGTACTTAATACACAATTGTAAATTTAATGTCATGTATATGTTGTTGGACTTTTAATTAGAACCTGGTACCAATAGAATTTTAAATAATGACAGTGATAAGCCCTGAACACATACTGAATATGCATGTTATTTTCAGAAATGTGTAGAGACATTCCAAGTGGCATAAAAAATAATGTGTGCATAGCTTGTAACTGTGAAAGTTTGTTATATGAGGATAAGGTAATTCAATCCAACAAATAATTTAATTCAACGCACTCTGGATACATTGGAGGGAAAAACTGTCAAAAAAAAATTACTCATGGATCTTATATCCTTTAGCAAGGGAGACCACCAATAAATAATAGATATGATAAATAATTATTTGGTGTGTTAGAAGGTTACAAATGCTATGGAATAAAAGAAAATGCAGAGGGCAAAGTAAAGTTAATCTTCAATGGTAGTAATGTGGGCTGTTGCTAAGTTGTAGTATTAAAAAGGATCAAAGTTGGATTCATTGAGAAGGCAAGATTTAAACAAAGGCTCCAGGAGTCGGTAGAGTTGGCCAAGCAGGTGCTGGGGAAAAAGCATTCCAGGCAGAGGCAAAACCTAGAGCAAAAGTCCAAAGGTGAGAGTGTGCCAGATCTGTTCAAGGAAGACCTAGGGGTTGAACGTGGATCTCCAGGGTAGTGCAAGCAGGGAAGAGTTATAGAAAACAAGGTCAGAAAGGTAATGAGGAAGTACACTTAGGCATACACAGCTTGAAACATGGTGATTTTATGAACTTTAGCTTCTGCTGAGTACAGTGAAGAGCCATTGCAGAATTCTGAGCAGAGAAACAGTCTACTCAGATGTAGGTTTCAAATAGATCATTCTGTTTCTGTATAGAGGACAGACTATTGGGAATAGAGGATAAATGCAGATGACCAATTAGGAGAGGCAGGCAGTAATCCAGGGACAACTGATAGGGGCTCAGATCAGGGTAAGAGGTGCTTAAAAGTAGTCAAATTCTTGATGTTGTTTGAAGGTAGAGGAAAAAAAAGTTCTTGATGGATTTCATTTTTAAAAAATGTGAAAAAGGCAGGAATAGAGGATGGCCTGTGAAACTTAAAGGATGGAATTTCCTCAACTTAAATGAGGAAAACTGGGTGGGGAAAGTTCCAGGAGGAAGATCAGGAGTTCAGTTTTGAATGTTAAGTCTGTCTGGGATATGTTCAAGCAGAAATGTTAGACAGTTGTGTACATGAGTCTGAAGTTCAAGTATAAAGGTCTGGAGTAGAGATTTAAATTAGGGAGTCACCAGCATATAGATGGTATTGAAAGCCACTGGCCTGGATGATTCCAACAAGAGAGTTCATGTGGATTGCCTGGGGCAATCCCACTTTAAGTTAGGATGAAGAGAGAGATTAACCAGAAAAGAGCACCCAGTGAGCCAGAAGGAAAGCAAAGGATGTGTGTGGTTTTCTCAGAAGCCAAGTGAAGAAAGTACATCAAAGGGAAGGGAGTAATCAATTTGGTCAAAATCCATGATAGGTCAAGTGAGATGAAAATGAAAAAGAAATGGCCACTGAATTTAGTGACACAGAACTAGTTCTCTGGTAAATTTAAATATTCAATCTTGCAATAGTATCACCACTTTCTGACAATACCATTTGGCTTTATACATGGAAGTTCCCCCATCCAAGATTTATGTCCTTGACTTTCTTTTACTTTTCCTTATAACTGTGCTTTTCTTTGGTGTTTATGGGTGAATATAGGCTTTCTTTTAAAATATTTTAACTCCTTATATTTTATATGCTTTCTCTGCGTATGCTTTTGAATTCCATTTTTAAACTTTAATTCTGTTTCACATTTATAATATAGAGCAATGTTTGAATTCAGCTATTACCCTTTATCTACTTCTTAGTCTATATTGATTTTTTGGTTGTTTTTCCAAATTACCTCATATTCATGCTTTATTATAGGAGCCAACTTTTATAAAGCTATCTAGCATTATTTAACTTTTATATCTAGTAAGTAGCATAGCAACTGAATTGTAACTGTAATTGGCAATAAACGTCTATTTTATTTCCCCATTTTTTGTTAATTTGACAACATATTATATTCTACAAGGTGCATTTATTGAGTCTTGCTTAAAAAAAAAGTCCAAACCACAGCAATATTTTGTTTCTAACTCCTCATCAACAATCTCTAGATTATATGCCTTTTCTATTATTTTTATTTGTATTGAAAATTATTGTATCGTACTTTTGTTATTTATTTTTGGAGATTCTTTTGTTATGATTTACCAACTCTGACTTTCATTCTGGCTGACCTTTGCGATTTCTTATTTATTCAGATTTGTGTCATCTTGCTATTATAGGTAACTTTATGCATCCTGGAATTGCATTCCAATTTACTCAGTGTTCTCAAGGCAATAAATGTCATGTCCTGATATGAAAATGCAACTGTTAATATAAAATGAGTGTACATTAGAGACTGCAATCAGTAGCAGGATAGAGGTAATATAAATTGATAGTAAGGAATGTTGAAAAGAGAATTAAAAGGAAAATTTATTAGCTAGCTAATAATAAAACACTAGAAAGGCCAATGCAAAGACCTTCGATCTATGCAAATCCAAAGTACTATATATCTAAGTCAGAGTTCTACAGAATTGTCAAATCCTTCCCATTTAAATAGTAAATACATGCCCAACATACATACACTTAAACATCATTAAACAAGAATAAGCCAAGGAGCATATTAATAGTCATCTTTATCACTTCCTCTAATACTGAATATGTTTAGATACACAGACATTTTGAGTTCTGACAGACCATTTATTTAGATAGATTCAGTTAGCATGTTATGCAAGGTAGTCAAACTGATTTGAAAAAAAAAAAAGGAATATCATTGAAAAGTTCACTGAACAGAATGTCTTCAAACAGTTTTTATTTTCCCAATAAATAGCAAGCTATGTACTAGACTCTGTATTCTAAAATGTCAACAAAAGAAAAATATCCCTTAGAATTTACTTACACTTCAGAGATCTTTCTATGGATTTAAAACAATTTAGGGAGCAATCCAAAAAAATAAAAAAGGCAACAATATTAAATTGTACATATGTTATTCTCTATGACACAAAACTCAAAAGTGTTCTTTCTATGGTAGAAACTCAGAAGATAGATAGAAAAACCATCTATTTTATGTGTATGCTGCTTTCAGTTATCATCATATTCTTGATGAATTTGCTGGAGGTCTACAATGACCCTAGATCCCATGAAATGATAAAGTGAAGGTGAAAGTGTGTCAAGTACTTGTGTAAGATATTCTAATTTCTTCAGAGTTTACAAAATTTTATCTCAAGTTACCAATGCAGCAAAGTGCAGTGATCATTAACATGAGATATAAATTGTCTTCATAGCAGGTTCAAGTAGCTGATTGTTCCAACAAGTGTTGCTTGGCCTCTCCATTATCCATTCACCCTTATCCTGAGAGTAACCTCCTGATTTCCCAGTAAGGAAAGATGCCTCAACTCCGAATTTTATAATTGTTATGCTTTATGTGGCAGATGGATGAATATACAAACCTACTTTAAAAAGTGGGAATTTATTTTTTTATCTAGTGTCTTTGTTCAGGCAATCCTTCACCCAGAGTTCCAAAAATGGGAAAAAATACCTAGCTTCTGTATCTATTTTTTAGTTGCTTTTATTCCTGTGTTATCTATGGTTGATTTCTAGCTGGTAACCTAAAAACCTTAACGAAACATACAAACCAAAATTAAAAAAAATAAATGTAGACATAATATGAATGGCAGCTGAATTCGTTTTCTGTGGCTGCCATAGAAATTATCACAATCTGGGAGGCTTAAAACAACAGGAATTTATTCTCTCACAGTTCTTAAATCTATGAATCTGAAATCAGGTGTCAGCAGAGCCATGCTTCCTCTGAAGGCTCTAGGGAAGGAGCTCTTCTTGCCTCTTCCATCTTCTCCTTTTCCTATAAAGATGTCCATCATTGGATTGAAGGCCCACTCTAGTCCAGAAAAATCTCATCCCAGCCAGTCGCAGTGGCTCACACCTGTAATCCCAGCACCTTTGGGAGGCTGAAGCAGGCGGATCACAAGGTCAGGAGATCGAGATCATCTTGGCTAACATGGTGAAACCCCATCTCTACTAAAAATACAAAAAATTAGCCAGGCATGGTGGCATGCACCTGTAGTCCCAGGAGGCTGAGGCAGGAGAATCACTTGAACCTGGGAGGCAGAGGTTGCAGTAAGCCAAGATCATGCCACTGCACTCTAGCCTGGCAACAGGTGAGACTCTGTCTCAAAAACAAACAAACAAACTATTGTCCCATATCTTACCTAATTGTATCTGCAAAGATGTGGTTGGGCATGAATTTTGGGGAATATTATTCAATCCACTACAGCAGATAAATAACAATAAACACCAATTGCATTGTGTGACTCTGGGTACCTCATTAGATCTCTTTGGATGTTAGTGTTCTGTTCTTGAAAAAACATTAGAAATGGGCCAAACAAGGGAATCTTTAAGATTTACTCTATCCTTGCCTTCAATGAATTCTAGGTCTAAGGACAATGTCATCCAAGTGTTCAGGCTATGAGCACACAAAATTGGGCTTTTCTATTCATACATGTACTTATCTGCAAGGTGCACATATTATGAGATAGGCTGAGTGGGCTATTTTCTCTTTCTGGAGACATGAAAGATTCCTTATCAAGTCTAGCTGAATTTGGGCAATATGTGACTCCTGACCAGTTTTCAGATGACATTATTGGCGATGATATCCAGAAAACAATCATATTTTCATTTCCAAAGATTTTTAAGTCCATTTGCTCTTGTCTTCTCCCTGTTACAGATTACAGCTTTTTGAATAGCATGATATCACTTAGCAGCTAAAGAATTTCACATAGATTTATAAGATGAATTTGTTTACCAGGGCATATTAATCTAACTTAAAAACATTTATTAGTACTTTATGTACAGGTAGCTTTTTAGCCTAAATTTTGTTGAAATGAATTTGGCCATTTCATAGTCTTTATTTAGAACTGTTTTATAATAAAATAATGCTAACCAGATGATGGTCTTTTTCTTCAAATAGGATGACAGGTATGTGCAAGAATGTTAGAGATCAACTTGGCGGGTGATTCTTCTCTTCTGAGAACATGGACATGGGTTGTGAGTGTGGCTAGCATTGTTTTGTTTTCTGGTTCCACTTTTATCCAACATGGATTTTTCAAATACATTTTTGGGGTCACAGCTAAGTTATATGAGCTATCTTAGCTGGAATTCCCTATATTTGCAAACCCTAACACCTTATTTATGTATCTTTAATGTGCTATCATACTACCGTAACCATACTTTCACCCTACGATACTGATAGCATCATGCCACCATAATGAGACATTGTAGCATCATACTTCCAGAATGAGATACCACTTCACACTCATTAGGATGACCATTACCAAAAAGGCAAAAAATAAAGTAGATTTGGCCAGAATGTAGGAAAATGAGAGCCCTTGCACATCGTTGATAGATATGTAAAATGAGACTGGGCGTAAAATGTGTGGCTCACGCCTGTAATCCCAGCACTTTGGGAGACCAAGGTAGGCAGATCACTTGAGTTCAGGAGTTTGAGACTAAGCCTGGCCAACATGGCAAACCCCCATCTCTACTAAAAATACAAAAGTTAGCTGGGCGTGATGGTGGGCTTCTGTAAACCCAGCTACTAGGGAGGCTGAGACAAGAGAATTGCTTGAACCCAGGAAGTGGAGGTTGCTGTGAGCTGAGATCATGCTGCTGCACTCTAGCCTGGGCTAAAGAGCAAGACTCTGTCTCAAAAAAAAGAAGAAAGAAAAGAAATGTAAAATTGTAAAATGATAGTTACTATAGAAAGCAGTATGACAGCTCCTCAAAAAAGTAAACATAGAATTACCATATTGATCCAGTAATTCCATTTCTGGGTGTATACCTAAAAGAACTGAAAGCAAAGAATCAAAAATATATTTGTACACCCATGTTCGTAGCAGCATTATTCACAATAGCCAAAAGGTGGAAGCAACCTAAGTGTCCACTGACAAGTCAATAAATAAATGTATATACAATAGAACTTTAATCAGCCTTTAAAAAGGACATTTTGATGCATGTTGCAGCATACATAAACCTCACAGACATTATGCTAAGTGAAATAAGTCAATCACAAATTGACAAATATTTATCATTCCAGCTATACGAGGTCTCTAGAATAATCAAGTTTATAGAAACAGAAAGTAGAATGATGGTTGTAATGGGCTTGGGAAATGAGAAAATGGGAAGTTGGTGTTTAACGGGTACAGAGTTTCACTATGGGAAGAAGAAAATGTCCTGGAGATGGATGGTGGTGATGATTGCATAACCATGTGGACATACTTAATGACACTGAACTGTACACTTAAAAATGGTTCAAATTCTAAATATTATGTGATATGTATTTAGACAATAGGCCAGGCACAGTGGCTTATGCCTGTAATCTCAGCACTTTAGGAGGCCAAGGCGGGAGGATCACTTGAGGTCAGGAGTTTGAGACCAGCTGGATCAACATGGTGAAACCCTGTTTCTACTAAAAATACAAAATTAACTGGGCGTGATGGCACATGCCTGTTATCCTACCTACATGGGAGGCTAAGGCAGAAGAATTGCCTGAACCTAGGAGGCAGAGGTTGTGGTGAGCCGAGATCATGCCATTGCACTCTAGCCTGGGCAACAAGAATGAAACTCTATCTCAAAAAAAGAAAAGAAAAGAAAAAAAAGTAGACATCATTTTCTACCATTAATTATTATACTAGATCCAGAGATCATACCTAATTATTGCATTAGGTTATATTAGATCCAGAGAAAAATAGGTTTCATCTTAAATGTCAAACTATGATCTGTTAATATTGAATTTCTAGAGTATTAAGTCCTTTTAATGAGGCTCAGCTTATAAAATATGATTTGACCAACACATAATGCCTCAACAGTGACTGCATGTACTGATTCTATGGCAGATGTATTAGATATGATAGATCAGTGTTTCTCAGATCTGGCTCATGTTAGCATCATTTGATATGCTTTAAAAAATACCAAAAGGCAAGGATATGCCAGTGACTCTACAGACATTTTGTTGAATCTCTCAAATTTTTCCCCTTAAACTTGGAGGGAATTTTGCAAAATCTAATTCTCAGGGAGAAGGAAAGGCAACTTTTTGATTTTTGGATGGTGTTAGGGTACTCTATGAACACTCAAATTAACCTCAGATCTGAATTCCAGGATAAACCCCATACTAATATTGGCAATAGAATCCAAATTAAGAGCAGAAACAAGAGCTGGAAGGAGGAGGAGGAGGAGAAGGAGGAGGAAGAGGATGAGGAGAAAGAAGAAAAGAAAAAGGCAAATTCTGAGAAGTAATGCTTTCAAACTTGTTATAACTATGGAAAATGAATATTAGAGTATGAAACCTTGAACGCTATCCTGGCTGTCCTAACTCTGCTATATATAGCACACCACCTTAAAGTACAAGAAAATTCCCTTGTCGTAAAATGAGTAACAGAAAAATATGGTGATTCAATTCCATGTAAGGTTATTATAAGAAAAAATAAATAAATCTTCCCTGATAATGTACTAAAAACACTTGTCAACAATTGCTAATTACTACCTAAAAATAAGCTAAGCTTGAGGAAAAAATATAGGAACTCTTTATGATAGCATAAATCATAATTGTAGAAGTAAAATTTTGTAATTGAACCAAATGAATAGAATTGTCAAAGTACAGGAAGAAACCAAAAATAAAATAAGCATTTCAAAAATAAAGACTAAATGAAAAGGAAAAAAAGAAATCATAGAGAAGTAGGATAAAGTAGAATAGTTACAGATTGTCAGATTGTATTAAAGTATGTTCCAACTGTATTCTGTCTAAGAGAAATTTACTTTAAATGCAAACACACAAGTAGGCTAAAAGTGAGAAAATATTAGATGAGATACCATGTTAATACTAATTATTTTTTAAAAGTCTGACATACCTATATTAATATCAGACAAAGTAGATTTCAGAGCAAAGAGTTAAAAAGGGCTAGTTATTCAAGAGGACCTAGGGATTCTAAACAATAATACACTTAATATAACTTTAAAATATATGTTACATTCCATGAAGAAATAGAAAAACTATTTCCAAAGTCAACAACAATAGTTGGAGACTTTAATACTCCGTCTCTCAATACGAGTTTAAAATAGTAGAAAATTTCCCTAGCCTAACAAAATGCATGTAGGTAAAACCAACAGCTGGCACACTTAATACTGAAAGACCAATGCTTTTCTCTACGTTCAGGAACCAGACAAGGATATCCACTCTCACTATTTCTATTCAACATTGTATTAGAGGTTCTAGCCAATGCGCAAAGCTGAGTACAATAAATAAAAGGCTTCCATATTGAAAACTAAGAAGAAAAACTATTCAAAGATAACATGAGCATCTGTGTAGAAAAGTCAACAGAATAATAAAAGTTACTACAACTAATAAGAGTTTGTCAGAGTCGAAAGATTTGAAACTAGTATATTAAAGTTAATTGTATGTGTATATACCGCAGAAATCTCAGAAACTGAAACTTAAAAAACAATTATTTAAACTAGCATGGTAAAATATAAAATACTTAGGGATAAATCTGATGAAAATGTCTAAGATCTATACAGTGAAAATTGCAATATGTTGTTGAGAGAGATTAAATAGGACCTAAATAAATGGAAAGTTACATCAGTTCCACGAGTTGGAAGAATTGTAATGTCAATACATAACTGCACATTCAATGCAAACCAAGGCAAAATTCAAGTGTGTTTGGTAGATATCAAAAACCTGAATCATTTAGTGTAGAAATCCAAATGTCCTAAACCCAGAACAATTTTGAAAATAGAAAAGAAATTGGAAAGACTACTAGTAAGAACAACAACATAGACAAGTGTCAAAGTGAAAGAAACTAGAAACAAATGACATGTTATAAGATTTCATTTATTTAACAGCCTTTAAAAAAACAGAAACTATAGCCATATAAAGCAGATCAGTGGTTGCCTGGATCTAGGCATTTAGAGGAGAGAATTAATTGCAAAGGGGTACAAATTATGTTTAAAATTTTATATACGGTAATGGTGATGGTGGTTACACCACTGTCTATATTTGTGAAAGCTCATCAAATTATATATTTAAAACAGTGCATTTTATTACACAATATTATACTAGAGCTAACCAAAATAAAAGTGAAAATCTCTGTGGAGCAAACCGTGGAAAAACATATACTCTTACATGTTGGTGGTAAGATTTCAAGACCGTTCAACCACTAGAGAGAGAAGGTTAGTAATATCTACCAAAATTACACATGCATATGTTCTCTGACTCAGAATTTCTCCTTTTAGGAACTTATTCCAACGATACATTGGCAAAAATATGAAATAGTGTAGACACAAAGCTATTCATTGCAACAGTCCTTTAATAGTATCCTATACCAGAAATCAAAGAATAATAAATAGACAAAGAATAATAAAGTCACAACAAAAAGCAGTCCATTTGGGTGGGTCATACTGGCCAAAGATGGAATAATCTGAGCATCAAATAAAATAATGACTGCAGTGATTTGAAACATATCAGCTTTGTTAAAAATCCAGGAAGTCAAAACGATACTTGAAATGTAACTAATTGGTCATCTCAGAGGGATATTATGGAACCAGCTCATTATTTTGAAAACTGATAAATAAAAGGAAAAGTACAGTATATTTCCCCCATTTCTGAATATACTATAACTTGAGGTAATTGAATAGTTTTGGAAAATTATTTTAGAAAAATTGCACCTAAGAAATACAGAAAAGTATGATGGAATTATAATATCACTATTTTGTACCCCTCCTGAAAAAACAAATTTATTCAATTATCATTGTGGTTGCTAAAATAATTAGGTGGAGCCAGGCACAGTGGCAGAAGCCTGTTATCCCAGCTACTCTGGAGGCTGAGGCAGGAAGATCTCTAGAGTCCAGGAGTTAAAATCCAACTTAAACAATGTAGTAAGACCCCAATCTCTAAAAAATAAAAATAAAATCATTAGGAGAAATTCTGATGCAAATTCTAACAATGGATAGATTATAGTGAAAACACCTATATCCACTGACCAATCTTAATATTATTAAACTAAGCAATCAGACATTTATGGGTCTCCTGTTATGATGCAGTAGGAGTATTTAGCATCACCTACAAAATATCCTTGCCGAATAGCAAACCTAAATCTACTCAAGCCAGTAGGTCTTATAAATTTTCACAAGACAGTAAGAGAAACAGTAAATCATGTTAAACAAAACCACAGAGAAGTGGTCAGAAAACTGAGAATGGGAGCAATTCTATAGAAAAACGATCAATTTTTTTTTTTTTTTTTTTGAGATGATGTCTCACTCTGTCGCCCAGGCTGGAGTGCAGTGGCGCAATCTCGGCTCACCGCGACCTCCGCCTCTCAAGTCTAAGGGATTCTCCTGCCTCAGCCTCCAGAGTAGCTGGGACCACAGGTGCGTGCCACCATGCCCGGCTAATTTTTTGTATTTTTAGTAGAGGCGGGGTTTCACGGTGTTACCAGGATGGTCTCGATCTCCTGACCTCGTGATCCGCCGGCCTTGGCCACCCAAGTGCTGGAACTACAGGCCTGAGCCACCACGCCCAGCCCGCAAAACGGTCAATTTTTAACAAAATAAATGACAAAAGAGAAAGAAAGAGAAGCTGATAATAGGATAAAAAGCTGAAGAAAACTTTAATTTCAAGTTAGAGTAGTTTGGAGCAGACTATTACACTTGATGAGAAAAATCAAAACATTTGGATCACTCTCTTTTTTTTTTTTCATGTTTAAAACATCAGAGAACTGCTAAAGTAACCCATACTAGAAGAAAGAATGGTAGAGAAGTCAGAAAACATAATTCGGCCATCAGTTCCCTGGGGAAATTTAATAAGTCTGCATATAGAGAAAGAGCCTTAGAATCTAGGTGACGCCCAGGCAAAGAGGCACTGCAGAAATAAGAGAAACCAGCAGAGCATTTAATAGTTTTTCAGGCTAGAGAGACAAAATTGCAGACACAAAGGGCCAGGATCCAGGCAGGCAGTGGGTGAAGGATTAAACCTGAAACATGGCAAGTTTTTCTTTCAAGACATTTGGTGCATTCTAAATATGTACATGGTAGGAAATGAGAAGTTAAGCAGAAAATTTCTGAAAAGCAGAGTAAGTTTTCCAACAATCTCAGTCATGTAGGAATTACAGTTTAAAATCTGCTAAAGGTAGAGGTCCCAACAAATACCACTGACCCTCAGTTGGAAACCTGGGAGGCCTTTATACTACAATCAAGGGTGACTAAGAGATTAAACCAAAACACCCAAACCGAAACTCAGTATTGACTCATCTCACACTTTGAATTAATGTGGATCAAGTCCACATTGTCAGCCAAGCAGAAAAAAGACTAAATTCTTTCTGGAAGAAAATAACATCATCTGGAGTCTATAACATTACTAGGCTCAGCAAAGAAGAGAGCATGTAAATAAAAGTCAAGAAAAATAACAGGATAGAAACAGACCAACAAGTGATCCCAACATTGGAGCTATTAGCAAATTACTTTAAAATACCCTTGATTGATATATTAAGAAAATGTATTTACCAGTGCTTTTAGAATCTATTTTTTAAAACAAACTAAGGTAAATTCTAAAACTAAAAAATAATAGTAACTAACATTAGGAACGCAGTACATGGTCTGAGCAGAGTAGCACAGAAGATGGCATTCTGAAACTAGAAAACAGAGCAATGGAAAACAGGTGACGTGATTTCTTTTGTTGTTGTTCTTATTGTTGTTTTGATAGAGACAGGATTGCCCAGGCTGGTCTTGAACTTGTGGACTCAAGCAATCCTCCCACTTTGGCCTCCCAAAGTACTGGGATTGCAGGCGTGAGCCACCTCACCTGGTCCAGAAAACAGGTGACATGAAAGAGAAAACAACTAACAGAAAAGAGAAAAACATAAGATGGGTACAGGACAAAGTGAAATTGAAAAATAAAAATGTACTTAGAATCACAGAAACAGATAACGGAAAGAAACGCAAAAGCAAAATTGAAAAAGATATTAGCCAACTGTGATATGTACATGGAAAACTATACCGTATTTAGGCACATCATAGTAAAACTACTTAAAACCAAGGACAAAGAGGGAAATATTACATTTAGTCAGAGAAACAAATGTTTAACTACAAAGAAACAACAGTAAGACTGAGCTGTTAATCTCAACAGAAATTATGAAATTTGAAACACAATGATATAACTGCTAAAAGAAAATGAGTGCCACCTTAGAATTCTGTCCCCAGTGAGAATTGCATTTCTTTCTCTCTTTCTTTCTTTTTTTTTTCCTTTTTTTTTTTTTTTTTGAGAAGGAGTATTGCTCTGTTGCCCAGGCTGGAGTGCAGTGGTGGTGTGATCTCACATCACTGCAACCTCCACCTCCTGGGTTCAAGTGATTGTCCTGCATCAGCCTCCTGAGTAGCTGGGATTACAAGCATGCACCACCATGCCCAGCTAATTTTTGTATTTTTTTAAGTAGAGACGAGGTCATGTTGGCCAGACTGTTCTGAAGCTCCTGACCTCAGGTGATCCACCTACCTTGGTCTCCCAAAGTGCTGGGATTACAGGTGTGAGCCACCACAACCAGCCAAGGATAGCATTTTTTAAACTGTAAAATGAAGGCATGGCACTTTCTGACAAATACTGAGGTAACATGTCCCCAGCAGACCTTTACTAAATAAAGGATATTGTTCAACCAGAAGAAAATGATCCCATGTGGGAACACATATGTGCAGAGAAGAATGAAAAACATGGAATATGTGAATATGTTAGTCAACGTAAAGTAATATTGACAGTATGAAGACTGACAATACTATTTTGTGAAACTTAAAATATTTGTAGAATTAAAATGAATGGTGACAGAAATGCAAAGACAGTAGGAGGTAAATGGAGTTAAAATGTCCAAAGGTTTAACATTAGAGGAGTGGAAAATAGTAATTTGCATTGAACTAGGGTAAGAGAAGGATGCCAGTTATAATGTCTAATAACCATGAGAAGACTAGTAAAAGATGTAATTAGGTAAAGGTAGCAAGCATATTTGCTTAATTCAAAAGAAATCAAGACAGAAGTAAGGCAAAATAAAGCAAGTATGCCAAATAGAAAATAAGATTATAGACATAAAAGCAAGTATACCAGTAATTACATTAAATGCAATGAACTAAATTATTCTATTTAACAACAGTAATTGTTAGGTTGAATTGAAAACAAAATACAACTCTATGTTGCTAAGAAGAAATATACTATAAAAGCATAAATTCAAAAAGTTAAAAGTAAAAAGATATTGCAAGAAAACAGGACTTCACTCCTACAGCTTGCAAGAAACTGAATTTTGCCAACAACCATGTAAGCTTCAAAAGCATCTGATGAGAATATAGCCCTGGCCACGCCTTGGTCTCACCCTGGACAGAGGACACCATGCCTGGACTCCTAACCTACACAACTGTGAGCTAATACATGAGTGTCATTTTTAGCTGCTAAATTTATGGCAATTTGTTACACAGCAATGGAAAACTAATATGTAACACAAATGTCCATCCATAAATCAATTAATTCATTGTGATGTATTATAATATGAAGTTCTGCTTAGCAATGAAAATAAATGCATTGTTGCTATATGTATTACCTGGAAGAGTCTCAGTAACAAATATAGAGCAAAATAAATTAGACACAAAAGAGTACCTGGACAAATCTATGCATTCCTAGAAAGTACATTTGTTGGGTTGTATGTAAAATCTCATATTTTCTTGGATAAAAATCTATATATTTCATAAGATTCTCAAGCATATCATGACCCCCCAAAAGACAAGAGTCACTGATGTAGATTATGTAACTATGTACTAAAAAAAAAATGAAATCTGCATAATTGCCTTAATTTTCATTGTTGATGTAGCATGAGGACAGAATGCAATTTTTATTGTTTGGTATCTTTTAAGTTTTTCTTCTGCTAATCATCATCCTTAAATTCATGAAAAAGCAACAAAGAAACTTCATGCTATGGAATTACAAACTGAATGCAAGTGTAAATCTTTTGTAGCTTTTATCATTTTTGTCTTCAAGAAAGGAATCCAGGGCCAGGCATTGTGGCTCAGGCCTGTAATCCGGCACTTTGAGAGATCAAGGTTGGAAGAACACTTGACACTAGGAATTCAAGCCCAGCCAGGTCAACACAGCAAGAATACATCTCTAAATAAAACAAGCAAACAAACAATTAGCAGGGCACAGTGATGTGTGCATGCAGTCCCAGCTACTAGGGAGGCTGAGGCAGGATGATCACTTGAGCCCAGGAATTCAAGTTTGCAGTGAGCTATGAACACACCACTGCACCCAAGCCTGAACAACAGAGTGAGACTCTGTCTTTTGAAAAGGAAAATGAAAGCAAGAAAGAAATCCAGTCTTCTGCATTTCTTTCTTATGCCCTACCAGTCCAATAATGAATGTGTTGTCTGGGGTTGGTCAGATTCAAGGGCACCAATGAGTCTTCTCACCTATGGGTAAAGTCAATGGAAATGGGAAAAGCTTGAGCTTTTCCTCCTCTCACTCCCTTTGCTCTCTCTTTTCCCACGTGACAGCAACCCAGGATTGGGTCATTTCAAGATAATTATTACTAGGAGAAGTCAGTATCAGACGTTGAGACCAAATATATTCTCACTATGTGTTATCTTTCTCTCTGGTATTTTCCCTGTGATATGGACAGATGCCACAAGTTACTAGCTAGCTTAAAAAGGGATGTTCTATATAACATATCCTGGGTTACTAACATACAGTGCATCAAAGTTTGTACCTCCAATCCAGAAGTTAATTAAGTATTACCTTGGTTTTCTTTATTCATTGTTTCTTATGCATACATTTCCTCCAGAGCCTTGTCAGCGAACATAGGGATGATCAGGTACAGGATTTTAGTATTTCTCAATCCCTAATTATAAAACTGTCTTAATACCATAAAAAAGTTTCACCCTATTTTCTGAAAGCTGTAGGTAAAACCTCACCTTCGGGTATTAAGACATACAGTCTTGACTTAAAACGTATTTTTTTAGGGATTGATTTCTCACTCAAATAGTTTAGGAACATCCTTGAGAATTCACATTTGGAATGAGAATATCATATTTATGTTACACTCTCGCTGAAGAAATTGCATATATCCACATAGTGTTAACATGATACAGGAACAATGTTTGAATGTGTTTGTAGAAAATAGCTTTGACACCAAAACTTGTTCTTTAAAGGCAGAAAATTTGTATTCATACTTAGAACATCATGGATGGATACAAGGACAGGCAGATGGAAAATGCTAGCAAGTGCTTTACAGAGAGCAGAGAGTGTGCTTGAGAAATACGAATTATTTTTAAAAATGTAAAAATCAAATGACCATTGCTTTAGTTTCAACTTTAGCCCTCTGGACAATGATCAAGCCTTTACATCTTCCTGAGTTTCGTTTACTTTGTAGGGTTTCATATTTCATGTACTGCCCACAAACAGATCAGCAAATTGTTTTAACCAATGATGTGAATTGTATTTTTGTATTAAAATAAAAATCTTTGTCATTGATGGCTAATTCAGGTAAGAAAAGTTTTTGGTTTGGGGCAAAATTCATTAATTACCTAATGATAATAAAATTCAGTCATTAGCAGGGAAAGGAAATATTTCCTATTTGGTAATATAAAAAACAAACCAAAACGGATTTTTTCCTATTGTCATACACCATTCAACACAAAACCACACACTGAAGCCATCACTTCTTCAACTATCACCAATGCTGGGTGTCCTTTGATTACATTCAATTCTGACTCATCTGCCTGGAGATAGCATCAGATTCCACAGTTTGAGGGCTCAGTCCCACAAGGCTGCCCATTTCAGATGCCAAAGGCAAGTAGTAGGTTATCACCTGTACTTCCAACTGCCCTGCTATGAATCACAATTCTTATGACCCCTTGCTCATGTTTGATTAATTTACTAGAGTGGCTCACAGAAGTCAGATAAACACTTAACTTATGTTTACCCATTTATTATAAAGAATACTAGAAAGGATACAGATAAACAGCCAAATTGAAGGGATGCATAGGGTGGGGTATGGGAGAAGGAATACTGAGCTTTGAAGCCATCTCCAGGAACCTCCACATATTCAGCTATCCAGAAGCTCCCCAAAACCAAGACCTTTTTAGCTTTTATGAAGGCTTCATTACATAGGTATGATGATAAAATCATTGACCACTGGCCACCAGTTCAACCTTTAGCTCTTCTCCCCTCCCAGAAATTGAGATGTGGGGCTCAGAGCTCCAACCGTTCAATCATGCCCTTGTCTTTCTGATCAGCAGCTGCAATCCTGAAGCTATCTAGGGATTCCCAACTCATTAGCATGACTAACGGCACTCTTAGACCATATGCCAGGGCCAGGCATAGTGGCTCACGTCTGTAATCCCAGCACTTTGGGAGGCCAAGGCAATTGGATCACTTGAGGTCAGGAGTCTAAGACTAGCTTTGCCAACATGGTGAAACCCCATCTCTACTAAAGTTGCAAAAATTAGCCAGGCGTGGTGATGCACACCTGTAATCTCAGCTACTCAGGAGACTGAGGCAGGAGAATGGCTCAAACTCAGGAGTTGGAAATTGCAGTGAGCCAAGATCATGCCACTGCACTCCAGACTAGGTGACAGAGAGAGAGACTCTGCCTCAAAAAAAAAAAAAAAGCAGCAGCAGCAGTATGCCAGGAAACTAAACACCAAATATATAATTCACAATATCACACCTACAGGATGGCAGATATTGTGGTTTACCATTCAAAACATAAAAATAAGCTTCAAATTGAAAACCAGACTTACATACAATCTTAAAAAAGCAGTATGTCTTCATGAATTTTTCTGGAGTGAGTGTATTAGAATTGCTGTTTCCCCTATGATATGAATCAAATGGCTCCTATTTCAAATCCATTGTTGTGATCTAGACATACTGGTAATGTTTTTCTGACTCTAAAAATAGTTTTATTTCAGCAAAGGCCTTGAAGGAAGTCCTCCAGTCACACTGCATACTGGAAATTTGAATGTGACTCAAGCTCATTGTGAAATGATGTTTACCAAGTGATAATTATATGAAAAGTCAGTTATTCTCTTAAAAAGAGAATGTTGTAAAGGCTAACAAGATTTTAAAATAGAGGTTGAGTATCCTTTATCTGCAATTTTTGGAGCCAAAAGTTTTCAGAGTTCAAATAAGAGATACTTAAAGATGGGAGCCAAGCATAAACACAAAATACATTATGATTCATACATACTTGTACACATACACTGCAAGTAATTTTATAAAATACTTTTAATAATTTTATTAAATGTGAAACAAAATTCTTGTTAAGCACTTTGGTATGGAATTTTCCACTTGTGGCATCATGTCAGGGCTCAAAAAACTTCAGATTTGGGGATTTTGGATTAGGATTGGATGCTCAATCTGTATATATGTATGTACAGGTATATATGTACAGTTTTATATGTACATATATAAACCCTCATAAAAATATTTTGCACAAATGTAATATCAATCAAGCTCCCTCAGGTTTTCTTATGAAATATTTTTAAACATAGGTATCACATGCTTCTCTTAATTAACTAACACTATCTGAAATTTGTTTTACTCTACTACATTATTGCTGGTAAATTATGCTTTTAAGTATAACGATGTTGGCCAAAATTAAGGAGCTTTATAAGAAACTGGCATATGAAATTTATTTTATTTAATCTGGATAGGAGGGTATTTCTGACTCCATTGACTCCATTAAATAGTGTTTTTTTTTTTTTTTTGGAGATGAATGTGCTTGTTGCCCAGGCTGGAGTACAGTGACACAAACATAGCTTGTTGTAACCTTGATGTCCTGGGCTCAAGCTATACCCTTTCCTCAGTCCCTAGGAGTTACAGGCACATGCCACTGTATTGAGATATTTATTTTATTTTATTTTTGTAGACATGAGGTCTGGCTGTTACCCAGGCTAGTCTCAGACTCCTAGCCTTAAACAATCCTGATTTAGTTTCCCGAAGTGCTGGGATTATAGATTTGAGCCACCACACTCGCTTAGTCTGTTATTGTTGACATCTATCAAAGCTCACCAATCGATATCAAGAAAACACCTATAATCACACAATATACACAGTTGTTTTATTTAGCTTGCTATGGCAACGGAGAACATACCCAGGGGACCATTAGGAGCATCTTAGTAAAGTGAAACTAGAAGGCACTTCTTATGGACTCTGGGAAAGTGTTAGAAGGTTCTGAGTACAGGCTCTGAGGTAGTTGGCTGCTATCAGAGAAGAGAGGCAATTCGATATTGGGTATCTCATTTATTTCCCCAAGAAGCAGGGACAATTAAAACTAAAACCGTATTATCACTGTAAGGAAGCAGCGATCTGTCAAAAAAGGGGATGTGAGTCATTTTACGGTTGCAGTGTAGCCTTGCCTTTGTTTGGCTAGAAACACTGCTGTTATTGGAAGCCTCACTAAGTTTCCTCTGGCCATGTCTGCATCCATTGAAAAGAGTTTTTGGTTTTGGTTAAGACCATCACTGATTGCAAGCAGGGCCCATTTTTATTTCCTCACGAATCTAACAGGGCAGAAAATTCTTAGTTTCTACTAAAAGAGATACTGGTGCTTCTCCTTAACCACTGGTTTGTTTTCATCTTATTAAGGTTAGAAATTGTAACAAACAAACAAACAAACAGAAAAGACTGTGACTCCATCCTCTCAGTGACTGCTAGAAGATCCAGAGGCAACACAGCTACGGTGCATCTATTTGACGCCAGTGGAACCAGTAGCATCATCTTAATTTTCCTACCCTTCTTTTCTCTTTACCCAATCTTACGGCTTCTATTTTTTACTTTACATGCTTTGAAAATCATACCAAATTTTTTTAGGCCAAAGCAGAGAGTAAATAAAAAATATCTGTCAAGCTTGCATTGCCTTTTATTTGCGAGCTCAGAATCAGTATGAGAAGAAGGTGGGAAGTTGTTACGGATGTGGATGGAAGTTATGGAGAACGATGGGGAAACAAGCCAGTATTCAGGACTGTACCCAGTTCTAAACTGGGCTCCACTGCTAACTGTCTTTGTGACCTACAGTGAGTCATTGAACTTTCTTAAGCTTTATCTTCCTCATGTTTAAAGCAGAATAATATTTGACCAATATAGTTAGGATAAAAGAAGAATTATCATGTGAAAGACTTCTGGTAATTTTACATGACAATGTATGAATATTTTGCTAAAAATGTAGTGCTAAATGTTTTGTGCACAGAAGGCATATTGTTTAAACAAACTGGTATTTACCTATCTTAAAAATTTTTATTATTAACCAATTTAAAGCCGAATATAATTATATACACAAAAGTAGGAGAGTGACTTTTTAAAGTTTTGGAAAATAGTAATACTCAGGAGTTCTTAAGATACATGAAAGGCAATTGAGTTTCATGACTGAAATAGTAAGAAAGAAGGAATAAAAAAATGTTTCTTGGCTAAGTACAGTGGCTCACTTCTATAATCCCAGCACTTTGGGAGGCTGAGGCAGGTGGATCACCTGAGGTCAGGAGTTCAAGGCCAGCCTGGCCAACATGGGGAAACCCCATCTCTAGTAAAAATACAAAAATTAGCTGGGCATGATGGTGGGTGCCTGTAATCCCAGCTACTTGGGAGACTGAGATGGGAGAATCACTTGAACTGAGGGAGTGAGCCGAGATCCTGCCATTGCACTCTAGCCTGGGTGACTGAGTGAAACTTCATCTCAAAAAAAAAGAAAAGAAAGTGTTTCATTCCTTGAAGGTGACTGTAATGAAATCTTTCACTTTTCTTTCATCCTAGGGAGCAAGAATCACAATTATACAGCAATTATGCAAAACTTGCCACGCTCACAAATACTAATCTAATGAACCCTGATTCAGATTCTAAGTCATCCAATTAAATGGTAATTTGCTCATTTTCTTTAAAATGAGTTTACACTGATTCTATTCATTTCCTGACCTTTGGACATACGAATCTAGTTTCCTTGATTAAAAAGGACCGTGGCTGGATTGTGTGTATGGTCGTAATAAGAAAGCAAGCACATGAAGTATCACAGAGTCCTATGGCCAACATAGCATAAAAGTATCTGTAAAGAAGCAAAATATATTTTTACCATATATACCTGGATTATACACTAAGATAAGTATTGTATCCTAAAAAGAGTCATAGAGACACATGTGCTCTTTTCTTTACTGTCATACTTATCAAAATTTATATACAGTTCATCTTTGCAAGTTGTCTTCAGAGATGGTTTAGAAGCAACATACGATAACCATTTTCTCGTCAGACTCTTACCTCTATATCAACCACACATAGCCTTCTTTTCCACAGCCACCTCTCTTATTCAATTAAAATGGCTCTGAATGAATGAGATTTGGTTGTTTACAAATGCCAGATCTGCCTGAAATAGTTTAAGCTTTACTGCCATTGAAGATATGCAGACATCTGCCTTGGAACGTGCTATGATTGAGTTCTGCATAAGTCTCACGTGATGGGAGTATCCTCAGAGAAGAGCTGGCTGTTTCACAGGAGGCAATGCTCCTTGGAAGGCAACCAGGCTCCTATGCTTGGGAAGCAGTCAGTCACATTGCTTCAGGGTCATGTTTTAAAAATACTGTGTATAGCCTACACATAAAACTCCTATAAAACATTTGCAAAGACACCAGATACTTTCTATTCTCAGCTCAAGAGTTCAACTCATTTCATTTAAAAAATATTAAAATGTTAAGTTTGCAGAAGGCTGGTATTACAAAAACCTGATATTCTACAGAAATAGAATGAATTAAGATGGTAGAAGTTTGCTTCCATTCACATTCTCTGTGAAGCCAAGAGACCACAGGTCTACCTAGAGGGTTTCATTTCTTCCCAGGTAATCACTTTAAAAGGTGAGTTGGACCAGTGCATAGCTCTGTGTTTATTTTTCTGTCCATCTCAAACCAGTCCTGTGAGCAGGATACAGATAAGTAAAAGGAAAGATTGTTTCACTAGTCTGGCAGGTGAAGTCTAGGTAACTGATTGAATGATGCCATTATGGGACATAGGCTGTGTAAGGCCTACCTAGTTGTAAGGCACAGGATAAGATAAAAATCTCGGGAAAGATAAAATTTGGAAATCCTGCATTTTACTTAGTTTTTCAACAGGCATTGTCATGGTGATGAGAAGAGGAAAACTTGGGAGAAAACTCTAGAAGAAATTAAAATGATGTGACATGATATCTAGGTAAGATTTTCCCTGACATAGGCCTTGTCAGGGACCTTGCCAGATATTTATGGCACTGTGGATGCCACGTGGTTAGCAGAACTTCCAACGTTCCTGTGAGCCACATCAGCATCTGATCTCTGGGTTTCTGCAGGGCCATGGCTAGTAGGTTGATAGATCTTGGTGACACTGAAGGGGTGTGAACACAAGCATACCCTCTTCCCCATGTTAGCAAATCATCTGGACCGCACCATACATTACTATTCACATCTTTCCATAAAACTGGGGGTTTTATGTCTTGAGAGGTTTAAGCAAAGTGCTTTTCTATAGCTGATTGAAATTTGTCATCTAAATTTTAAAAATTAAGGGTAAATAAGACTTGTGCTGGTAGTGTTGCAGGGTCCTTACTCATACTCCCCCTTATTTGTTTTCTAAGCATATATATATATGTTATATATAACATATATATATATATATATATGTTAAGTTGGCAGAAGGTTGGTATTACAAAAACCTGATATTCAACAGAAATAGAATGAATTAAGATGGTAGAAGTATATTATATGTGCTTAGAAAACGTATATATACATATATATAGAGAGAGAGAGAGAGAAATAGAGAGAGGGAGAGAGAGAGAAATAGAGAGAAAGAGAGAGAGAGCTCTCTCTGTCATGCAGACTGGAGTGCAGTGCTGTGATCTTGGCTCACTGCAACCTCTGCCTCCTGGATTCAAGCAATTCTCCTGCCTCAGCATCCTGAGTAGCTGGGATTATAGGCCCACACCACCACACCCAGCTAATTTTTGTATTTTTAGTAGAGACAGGTTTCATCATGTTGGTCAGGTTGGTCTCAAACTTTTCACTTCGTGATACACTTGCCTCAGCCTCCCAAAGTCCTGGGATTACGGGCATGAGTCACTATGCCTCACCTTTCTGATAATTTTTTTTTTAAATATATTTTATTGCATTTTAGGTTCTGGGGTACATGTGCAGAACATGCAGGATTGTTGCATAGGTACATACACGGCAATGTGGTTTGCTGCCTCCATCCCCGTCACCTATATCCGGCATTTCTCCCCATGTTATCCCTCCCCAACTCCCTACCCCTCACTGTCCCTCCCCTAGTCCCCCACAATAGACCCCAGGGTGTGATGCTCCTCTCCTTGTGTCCATGTGTTCTCATTGTTCAACACCCGCCTATGAGTGAGAACTTGTGGTGTTTGATTTTCTCTTCTTGTGTCAGTTTGCTGAGAATGGTGGTTCCCAGATTCATCCATGTCCCAACGAAGGACACGAGCTCTTCATTTTTTGTGGCTGCACAGTATTCTATGGTGTATATGTGCCACATTTTTCTTGTCCAGTCTATCATTGATGGGCATTTGGGTTGGTTCCAGGTCTTTGCTATTGTAAACAGTGCTGCAATGAATATACGTGTGCATGTTCTTTATGATAGAAAGAGTTATAATCCTTTGGATATATACCCAGTAATGGGATTGCTGGGTTAAATGGAATTTCTATTTCTAGGACCTTGAGGAATCGCACACTGTCTTCCACATGGTTGAATTAATTTACACTCCCACCAACAGTGTAAGAGTGTTCCTATTTCTTTTTTTTTTTTTTTTTTTTTTTTGAGATGGAGTTTCGCTCTTGTTACCCAGGCTGGAGTGCAATGGCGCGATCTCGGCTCACCACAACCTCCGCCTCCTGGGTTCAGGCAATTCTCCTGCCTCAGCCTCCTGAGTAGCTGGGACTACAGGCACATGCCACCATGCCCAGCTAATTTTTTGTATTTTTAGTAGAGACGGGGTTTCACCATGTTGACCAGGATGGTCTCAATCTCTTGACCTCGTGATCCACCTGCCTCAGCCTCCCAAAGTGCTGGGATTACAGGCGTGAGCCACCGCACCCAGCTGAGTGTTCCTATTTCTCCACATCCTCTCCAGCATCTGTTGTCTCCAGATTTTTTAATGATGGCCATTCTAACTGGCATGAGATGGTATCTCATTGTGGTTTTGCTTTGCATTTCTCTAATGACCAGTATGATGAGCATTTTTTCATGTTTGTTGGCCTCATACATGTCTTTTTTTGAAAAGTGTCTGTTCATATCCTTCACCCACTTTTAAATGGGTTTGTTGGCTTTTTTCTTGTAAATCTGTTTTAGTTCTGGATATTAGCCCTTTGTCAGATGGTTAGATTGCAAAAATTTTTTCCCAATCTGTTGGTTGCCAGTTCACTCTAATGATTGTTTCTTTTGCTGTGCAGAAGCTCTGGAGTTTAATTAGATCGCATTTGTCTATTTTGGCTTTTGTTGCCAATGCTTTTGGTGTTTTAATCATGAAGTCCTTGCCTATGCCTATGTCCTGAATGCTTTTGCCTAGGTTTTCTTCTAGGGTTTTTATGGTGTTAGGTCTTATGTTTAATCTTTAATCCATCTGGAGTTAATTTTAGTGTAAGGTGTCAGGAAGGGGTCCAGTTTCTGCTTTTTGCCCATGGCTAGCCAGTTTTCCCAACCCCATTTATTAACCAGGAAATCCTTTCCCCATTGCTTGTTTTTGTCAGGTTTGTCAAAGATCAGATGGTTGTAGATGTGTGGTGCTGTCTGTATGTCTAAGGGTGGCGTGGGGACTTTCTACTATGGCCTGTCCTTGGGGGTTACACAGAATGCCTGTGGGATGTTAGACGTTCCATATGTGACAAAATTGTTGAAATTGTGAACCGGCATAAGCTGAGCCACTATCAGTTTTAATTTTTGTGGGCTGCCCCATAAACACAAAAGTTAAAAGAAGATGTTTAATGACATATCGGGTGCACTCTTCAGGCAGTGCATGTGTGCTAATTAGATGAGAATATATGTTAATAGATATATGTACGTATCTTGGTTTTCCAAATTCAGTGACTTGTGTAGCATCTGTTTGCCATAACTGCTTAGGTTCTAGTCCTCTAGGATTAACACATGTTGAAGGAGGGGAGGTGCTTGTGAGCTGACAATCTGAGCATTGCAGGTTAATTTGTTTGGCTTGTCTTTGGATAAGTCTAAATTGTTTAGTTAAGTTTCTCCAGTTTTGGTGGAAAAATTGATGCAATTTTGTGGCTTGGTCAAGCAATGACCACGTAACTTGAAGATCTGCTTGATCATTGCCATAAGCCAGCGGGCCAGGCAGTGAGATGTGGGATCAAATATGTGTCATAAGAATAGGATGTATACGTTGATCCAGAAATTGCTGCAGTTGAAGAAAAAGTCATACAGGGTGGGCTCGAGAGTAGACTTAATAAGGGCTGTCTCAAGGTTCTACAATAAATAAACAGATTAAGCAGAGTAACTAACAATATTGATGAGCTGAGCGGAAAATGTCTCCAGGGCCAATATTCGTGCTCCAACCTCAGCCCTCTGAGTGCTAGTAAATCAGATTGAGTGAGGGAATTATGCAGCTTCCACCAGACAGCCACTTTTCCATTCTTACCAGAGCCATCAGTGAACAGTGTTAAAGCGTACGGTATGGGGGAGTGAACTGCTTTTGCAGGCATAATTACAGGAGTATAAGATAAGAACTGAAGCAGTTTGTCAGTAGGAAGGGCATGTTCTAATTGGCCTGCATAATCAGAGAGTGATATATGAAGGTCTAGAGGTGATGGCAATACTGCTTTGAATTGCTTTTTACTCAAAGGAATTCTTATGACCTCAGGGTCATAACCTAGCAACTGATTGCATCACCTGCAGCCTGTATAGATGGCTTTACTAACTAGCTGGATATAAGGTGATAGTGTTTTAGTCCTGGTATGTGAGCAAAAAACCCATTCTCAGAAGTGCAGTCCTGAGGCCATCTGGCCTATTAATCCTATAGAGGAATGGTTAGGGGGAAAAATAAACAATTGAACTGAATTTTCTGGGTCTAGGTGATCTAGTTGCCCCTAAGAGAGAGCTAGCTCTATTTCTTCAATTTTCTTTTTTGCTACAGGGGTTAATACCTGGGAGAATCCAGAGCAGCATTGCCTTTTAAGATATAAAACAGGTTTTGCAATTTATCAGTAGTTATGCCAAAAGTGGGGTGAAGCCAGTTAGTATCACCAAGTAATTTTCGATAATCATTTAAGGTATGTAAGTTGCTAGTATCTAATTTAACATTTTTAGGCCTTACAGATCGAGAAGTTAGTATGTATGTAAGATATTTCCAAGGAGAGAACATTCATACTTTTTCAGGTACTATGATTAAACCTCTTAACTGTGTATTCCTTTGGACAGAGGCATGTAAACTTAAAAGTACTGGCTCCATCGTGGCTGCCAGTAATATGTCACCTATAAAATGAATGATCTTGCAATTAGGAAATTCTTTTCTTCCGGGGAGCAAAGCCTGATTTACAGAATATTGACATGTGGTAGGACTGTTCAGCATTCCTTGAGGAAGCACTTTCCAATGAAATCAGCAAGCTGGCCTTTCATTACTGTTAGCTGGTAATGTAAACACAAATTTTTCTCTGTCCTGTTCTGCAAGGGGAATAGTAGAAAAGCAGTCTTCTAAGTCAATAACGACCATAGGCCAATTTTGAGGAATCGCCATGGGAGAAGGGAGCCCCTGCTGAAGAGGACCCATAGGTTGCAGATTAGCATTAACAGCCCGTAAGTCATGCAAAAGTCTCCATTTGCCACACTTTTTGGGAATGACAAAAATGGGTGAATTCCAAGGGCTGTTAGATGGTTCTATATGGCAGGCTTTTAATTACTCCTCAACCAATTCATGGGCTCACTGCAATTTCTCTCCCTTTAAATGTCACTGTTATACCCAAATAAGATATTGAGAGAGCCACCTTGGGGTGAGGGAGGAATGACAGTGGCCATTGTTAGAAAAAGGTTTTATGTTCACATAATTCATCAAATTCTGCCCTCTAGAGAAGGTACTGACTGGCATCTAAAGTTATTTTAGCTAACACCGACCAGTCCCATGGAGTCATACAGAGTTGTCTTTTATGGCTTCAATTAATCGTTTCGTAAATGGGCTAGCAGCTCCATTTTCTCTAATGCTTGTTTTAATCTCTTTATAAGCATACACCTGATTGCCTTGTTGATCTTGCATTACCAGGCAGGCCAAGAGCTTCCCTTCTAATGTTGCTTGCCTAAGGCAGGGTCCCACATTTATAGCTTATCCCTTGTCTTTTTGACAATTTATTGGGGGAGGGGGCTCAGGCAAAATCTCTGAGGACTTTGGTATTTTTACCCAGAAATTGCTGGACTGCGGGAGAAGGATGAGGCAGTAAGTTAGGTGATGGTTCCTTCTCCCTTCCCTTTTTAGGGTCTTCTGTGTATAGCAGGGCCAGAGCAGCCCTAAGACCCATGACATTAGAGATGTTACTGTGACCCATTGCCCTGGTGCATGACGCTGGTTAAGATTTCTCCCCACTTGTTCTGAGAGCTCTTTGTCTAGCATGCCTTCTGCTGGAAACCATGAGCTTTGGGAAACAGTTTGCATTAGGTTCCGTAATTGAGCCTGAAAAACCAAGGCTCTGCTAACTTTAGGCAGTTGTTTCAATATGTTTATATACTGTTTCTGTTGTGCTGATAACTGTTGTCTCATGATGAAACCCTAGCCTGAACAATTTCCTCAGACTTGGAAATCTCAAGTGGACACTGATGACTTACTGACTTATTGACTGCACAGTCTCTTCACCTTCATTTTTGAAGGTTCCATCACTATCCATGATCCATTGCAGCATTCATCATGCAGGGGCACCAGCTGACAAATCCATTGCAGCGATTCTCACACAGGGCACCAGCTGCCAATTCTGACCTGCAGACTCTGCCTGAGCGACAGATGACAGAAACTCACAGACACAGATTTTTTCTTGTACAAGTGTGGCCAGGGGACCCCCTGCTCACAGATCCCAAAGAGACTGGAGTCTGGCCGTGGAGCCCCCATATGCCAGAGAGGGTCGTATTTATTTTAGAACAGATTTAATGATGCAGGTCTAAAGCAAACACCATTAGTGGGTAATTGACATTGCCGACCCCCCAAGTAGAGAGCAGACATGTACACGGATGATCAAAGGTTGGTTTCTGGGGAAACAGGTAAACAACCTACTTAGATAAACTACTTTACATTCCCTTGTTAGCTGCTCTTTGTTATTAGCTCAAGGAAAGAGGATTGGGCTGCCTTCAGCCATAATTCTCTCCAGAGGCTTTTGCAAAATCTTCCAGCCTTTCAAGAAGGTTTGTGTCTTTCTTATAATTTTTCCCACCACCCTGCCCAATCTTCTACATCCCACAATATGCTGAGTGATTATGAAAGTAACGTTTTAAATATGAGCCCAGAGTATTAATTGGTTTTACAATAACCTAATTGGAAAAAGTGTGTATGTGTTATATACATATACATGTATGTGTTATATGTGTAACATATGTATGTATAACATATATACATATAACACATACATGTATGTGTATATATATACACATATACATATTTCACCTCTCTAGAGAAAAAAGAAGACTGAGGTTTTGGTGTATTTTTGGTGTTTGTTATAATTGTTTTTTTCATTGTAGTAAGAGCATTTAAATGAGATACACCCTTTTAACAAATTTTAAGTGTACAATAGAGTATCATTGATGAATATAAAACTATTACGCAAAAGATACATATTAGTGTTTGTGTCTTTGTATAATCTCTTTGGCTTGAGTTTAGGCAGGACCTGTTACTTGCTTCTTACCATAGAAAATGGCAAATTGATAGATGTCTCTTCTGTGATTATATTACATTATATAGGATTCCATCTTGCCAGTAGAATTATTCTGGAGATTGTCTCCTTTTCTGGATTTAAGAGGCCCATGTGACAGCCCTCAGCTCCATGGTAGTCTCCAGCTAATTGCCAGCAAGAAACCAGGGCTCTGAGTCCTAGAGGCAAATGGAAATGAATTCTGCCAACTAAGTAAGTGAGCTTGAAAGAGGATGCTTCCCTAGTTGAGCCTCTGCATGAGAACACAGCCCAGCTGACAGCTTGATTACAGCCTTATAAGACCCTAAATAGAGGACCCCCTTAATTTGTGCCTGAATTCCTGCCCCAAAAAACAATTAGATAATAAATGGGCATTGTTTTCAGTTGCTATGCTTGTGATAGTTTGTTGCACTGCAAAAAAAAAATGAATACACTATCTTTGTTAAAAAATTATTTGTTTCTCAAAAACAAGTTATGCACTTATCAGGGAAGATTATTCTATATGTTTATAGAAAGCCTGCAGAGTTTGAAACTGGACTGTCTGCCTGATGATACAACTGTAGCAATTACATCCTAAAAATTAGTAATATTATGAAATCTCTAACAGTACGAAATAGTATCTTTGTGCCTACTGCCCATTTTCAAGCTCAGTTAGTGCTACTTTGACTAGGTATGGTGCCATGCCTAGGGTCAGTTTCCAGCCCCAACTGAGGGCTGAGGGGAGTGGGGGGACTTGGGACAGGGAGCTGGAAAAACGCTTGAGAGACAGCAAGTAAATGAGACATGGTTTTCTTCAGCAGTCCCTTCACACAGTCAGTGTTACATTTATACACCACATAAAAAACAGTGGCTGAGAGCCAGGAGGTGAGCTTCTCTATGTTATGTCAACATGGTTATGATTATATAAGACATGGGAGTGTGTGCCTGTGCCACAAACTCACTGAGTCATCCAGGCTGTTTACTTTGGCCTATGCCTGCTGCCCTGTGCCTGCTTGTCTGCAGCACAGCCATGTTCCTTACATATGGCATTGTTGAGATTGAAATGTCATAGCCACACTGGAGTATAGAGGCCTGCATCCACCATTCCTCATTAGACAACACAGCTGTATTAAAGCCTGCTCTCTTCAGAAGCCAAGACCTATGCATTCCTACATGAATAGCTTTTAAAGGTTAATTAAAATCAGTGAGTGATAAAAATTTATAAGCTTCGCTTATAATTTTTTAATGATATCATTTCTGACCTTTTGATTGTGATCCCACGATGTGCTGTCCAGATACCAGCTGTTCACTCTTTCCGTCAGCTTAAAAAGAACTCAACAGAACATAGTTAGAGTCCTTTTCCAGGAAAGTTTTTTCAAGGTTTGTTCTGGTGAGCACAACTTCCTACAACTGTTAGGTGGTTTTCTGTTGTGTATGGGATATTCTCTTCTTGGAGATTCACAATCTACATTAGCATTTAATAAATATCAAAATCTTTCAACTAAGAAAAATAATTAACAGTTTCTTTACTAGCATTACATGTATTTATTTGTCCTCAGAAAGCTTTCTCCAAAAGCACTTTACAAACTTAACAACTCCTGCTTCTCAAGAGTGTGTAGGAAGAATGAACTCATCAGTTTGCAATCTTTATTTTAAAAAATACTTTCAATGGCCTTCATATTTGAAATTTGAAGCATCAAAGCTATTAAATAACAAAACAATATCAGGTCAAGTAAAACTAAAAGTTCATTTGGAAAAATTTAACAATAAATCATGATGAGGAACTAAGTAGTGATATGTGACCAAGTCTGGTCAAGAGATAAACTTGTGCATATTGATGCTGTTGTGCTCAGCTTTTATGTCTCAAATAAAACTAATAAAGAATGATGTCCATGTTAGGAAGGAAGATTAAGTACATAGCAATATATCTGTATTGTCAATTTGAATATTTTACTGAAATATTAGCAAATGGTATGTCTTTGAATTTTCTAATACAAAAGTAAATTGTCTTCTGTCTTCAAATTTTATTTGCATTCACCAACATCAGTAAGGCAGGGGTACATTCCCACATGCCAATTTAGCTTACTAAAGCTAAATTGTAACTAGTTGTAGTTTCATAAACACAGCACCATCTCCCAGCTTAGGACTTATTTTCTTTCTGTCTGAAATTCTTTTCCTCCAGATGTCTAAATGGCTTGCTCCCTTGTTTTATCTAGATATTTGCTCAAATGTCTCATTATCAGCACTTTCCTGGCTACCTTCCAAAAAGGGGCACATCACCAGCTTCACTTCCTCATCCCTTTATTCTCCATATTTTTCTTAATTGAAATAACCTGTACTTGAGATGGTTTCTGCTGGATTATTTGTTTATTGACTATGTACTCTAGATACTCAACTGCAATATAGGTTTCTTGACAGCAGAGACTTCGTTCAGTTGTGGATCGGCAGCACCTTGCATAATTCTCAGGAGTTATGAAATAAATGGCACGTGAATTAATGAAATAGCAGGTGTTCATCCTTCAGAAGAGACTTACACGCAGTTGTTTAAGGTAAGTTTAGCACAGGAAAAGCAATGAAGCTCACCATATTAAGACTACAAAAGAAATATGCAATCATCTCAATGGATATAAAAAGCGTTCAACAAAATCTGACATCTATTTTCAATGAAAACTGTGAGCACACTAGAAATAGAAGGGAACTCTCTCAACCTGATAATCATAACTACAAGAAAACCTGCAGCTAATATCACAATTAATAGTAAAAGACTAGATGCTTTCTCCTAATATTGAAAACAAGGCAAGGATGTCTACTGCCAGCACTTATATTCAAAATTACACCAGAGATTCTAGTCAGTAAAATAAGGTGAGTAAAAATTAATAAAAGGCCTCCAGAATGGAAAAAGAACAAATGAAGCAGTCTATTTACAGATGACAAAATTGTCTATATAGAGCATTATTTGGACTCTATTAAAATGTTACTAGATCCATATGTGAATTTAGCAAGATGGCAGAGTGAGAAATCAAACATAGAAAATCTATTATGTTTCTATAAACTAGTAATGAATAATTGGAAAATGAAATTTTAAAACATTATTGTTGCTACCATGAGCAACCATATGCCAATAAATTGAAAAATCTAAGACAAATGGATAAATTCCTAGATACTATCAAGATTGAACCAGGAATAAATCCAAAACCTGAACAGACCAAAACCAAGCAATGAGTTCAAAGCCATAATAAAAAGTCCTCTAGTAGAGAAAAGCCTAGGACCTAATGACTTCACCACTGAATTCTAGCAAACATTTAAAGAACTAATATCAATCCTATTCCAACTATCATGAAAAATAGAGGAAGAGGAAATACTTCCAAACTCATTTTACTAGGACAATACTACCCTGATATCAAAATCAGAAAAAGACAAATCAAAAGCAGAAAAATAAATCATTTAATTTGCATGGAACCACAAAAGACCTAGACTAGCCAAAGCTATCCTAAGTAAAAAAAAAGAAAGAAAGAAAACTGGAGGAATCACATTAACTGACTTCCAATTATTCTACAGAGTTATAGTAATCAAAACAGCATGGTACTGGCATAAAAACAGACATGGACCAATGGAACAGAATAGAGAACCTACAAACACATCTACACATCTACAGTGAACTCATTTTTGACAAAGATGCCAAGAACATAAACTGGGGAAAAGAGTCTCTTTAATAAATGGTGCTGGGAAAACTGGATATTCATAAGTAATGGTGCTGGATATTCATACGTAAAAGAATGAGATTAGACCCCTATCTCTCACCATATACAAAAAAATAAAATTCAAATGAATTAAAGACTCAAATCTAAGACATCAAACTACAAAACTACTATAGGAAAACATTGGTGAAAATCACCAGCCATTGGTCTGAGCAAAGATTTCTTGAATATCTTGCTCCTCTAGTTCTTTTAATTGTGACATTAGGGTGTAATTTTATATCTTTCCTCACTTCTCTGGTGGACATTTAGTGCTACAAATTTCCCTCTAGACACTTCTTTAAATGTGTCCTAGAGATTCTGGTATGTTGTGTCTTCGTTCTAGCAGAAGGCAAGGAATAACTAAGATCAAAGCATAAATGAAGGAGATAGAGACACAAAAAACTCTTCAAAAACTAAATAAATCCAGGAGCTAGTTTTTTGAAAAGATCAACAAAATAGATAGACTGCTAGCCAGACTAATAAAAAAGAAAAGAGAGAAGATTCAAATAAATGCAATAAAAAATGATAAAGGAGATATCACCACCAATCCCACAGAAATACAAACTACCATCAGAGATTAGTACAAACACCTCTGTGCAAATAAACCAGTAAATCTAGAAGAAATGAATAAATTCCTGGACACTTACACCCTCCCAAGACTAAACCAGGAAGAAGCTGAATCCCTGAATAGACCAATAACAAGACCTGAAGTTGAAGCAGCAATTAATAGCCTACCAACCCAAAAACATCCAGGATCAGATGGGTTCACAGCCAACTTCTACCAGAGGTACAAAGAGGAGCTGGTGCCATTCTTTCTGAAACTCTTCCAAATAATACAAAAGGAGGGAATATTCCCTAACTCATCTTATGAGACCAACATCAATAAAGAAAATTTTAGGCCAATATCCTTGATGAACATTGATGCAAAAATCTTCAATAAAATACTGGCAAACCAAATCCAACAGCACATCAAAAAGCTTATCCATCACGACCAACTAGGCTTCATCCCAGGGATGCAAGGTTGGCTGAACATCCACAAATCTACAAATGTAATCCACCACAAAAACAGAATCAAAGACAAAAACCACATGATTATATCAATTGATGCAGAGAAGGCCTTTGACAAAATTCAACAGACTTTTATGCTAAAACCTCTCAATAAACCAGGTATTGCTGGATCTTGTCGCAAAATAATAAGAGCTATTTATGACAAACCCACAGCCAATATCATACTGAATGGGCAAAAGCTGGAAGCATTTCCTTTGATAACTGGCACAAGACAAGGATGCCCTCTCTCATCACTCCTATTCAACATAGTATTGGAAGTTCTGGCTAGGGCCATCAGACAAGAGAAAGAAATGAAGGTATTCAAATAGGAAGAGAAGACATCAAATTGTCCCTGTTTGCAGATGACATGATTGTATGTTTAGAAAACCCCATCATCTCAGCCCAAAATCTCCTTATGCAGCTAAGCAACTTCAGCAAAGGCTCAGCAAACAAAATCACTGTGCAAAAATCACAAGCACCCCTATACACCAATAATAGACAAACAGAGAGCCAAATCATGACTGAACTCCCATTCACAATTGCAACAAAGAGAATAAAATACCTAGGAATACAACTAACAAGGGATGTTAAGGACCTCTTCAAGGAGAACTACAAATCACTGCTCAAGGAAATAAGAGAGGACAGAAACAGATGGAAAAACATTCCATGCTCATGGTTAGGAAGAATCAATAGTGTGAAAATGGCCATACTTCCCAAAGTAATTTATAGATTCAATGCTATCCCCAACAAGCTACCAATGACTTTCATCACAGAATTGGAAAAAAACACCTTAAACTTCATATGGAACCAAAAAAGAGCCCACATAGCCAAGACAATCCTAAGCAAAAATAACAAAGCTGGAGGCATCACACTACCTGACTTCAAACTATATTACAAGACTACTATAATCAAACAGCATGGTACTGGTACCAAAACAGAAATATAGACCAATGGAACAAAACAGAGGCCTCAGAAGGAGTGCCACAAACTGCAACCAACTGATCTTTGACAAACCTGACAAAAACAAGCAATGGGGAAAGGATTCCTTATTTAATAAGTGGTGTTGGGAAAACTGGCTAGCTGTATGCAGAAAGCTGAGACTGGATCCCTTCCTTACACCTTATACAAAAATTAACTCTAGATGAATTAAAGATTTAAGCATGAGGCCTAACACCATAAAACTTCTAGAAGAAAACCTAGGCAAAACCATTCAGGACATAGGCAAGGACTTCATGACTAAAACACCGAAAGCAATGGCAACAAAAGCCAAAATAGACAAATGGGATCTAACTAAACTCCAGAGCTTCTGCACAGCAAAAGAAACTATCAATAGAGTGAACCAGTAACCATAAGAATGGGGAAAAACTTTTGCAATCTACCCATCTGACAAAGGGCTAATATCCAGAATCTATGGAGAACTTAAACAAATTTACAAGAAAAAACAACCCCATCAAAAGATGGGCAAAGGATATGAACAGATACTTTTCAAAAGAAGACATTTATGCAGCCAACAAACATATGAAAAAAATGTTCATTATCACTGGTCATTAGAGAAATGCAAATCAAACAGGATAGGGATACCACAATGAGATACCACCTCACACCAGTTAGAATAGTGATCATTAAAAAATCAGGAGACAACAGATGCTGGAGAGATTGTGGAGAAATAGGAATGGTTTTACACTATTGGTGGGAGTGTAAATTAATTCAACCATTGTGGAAGACAGTATGACGATTCCTCAAGGATCTAGAAATAGAAATTCCATTTGACCCAGCAATCCCATTACTGGGTATATATCTAAAGGATTATAAATCATTCTATTATAAAGAAACATGCACACGTATGTTTATTGTGGCACTGTTCACAATAGCAAAGACTTGGAACCAACCCAAATGCCCATCAATGATAGACTGGGTAAAGAAAATGTGGCACATATACACTGTGGAATACTATGCAGCCATAAAAAAGGATGAGTTTTTGTCCTTGGCAGGGACGTAGATGAAACTGGAAACCATCATTCTCGGCAAACTGACACAAGAACAGAAAACCAAGCACCACATGTTCTCACTCATAAGTGGGTGTTGAACAATGAGAACATATGAACATAGGAAGTGGAACATCACACGCTGAGGCCTGGGGGTGGGGAGCTAGGGGAGGAATAGCAGGGGGTGAAGGTATTGGGAAGGGAAAGCATTAGGAAAATTACCTAATGTGGATGATGGGACGATGGATGAAGCAAACCACTACCATGGCACATGTATACCTATGTAACAAACCTGCGGGATCTGCACATGTACCCCAGAATTTAAAGTATAAGATATAAATTAAAAGAAAAAAAAAGATTTCTTTAACAATACCCTACGAGTACAGGCAACTAAAGCAAACACGGACAAATGGGATCACATCAAGTTAAAAAGCTTCTGGACAGCAAAGGATACAATCAACAACCCACAGAATGGAAGTAAATATTTGCAAACTACCCCTCTGACAAGGGACTAATTCAAAATATATAAGGAACTCGGAAAAGAATCTAATATCCAATCAAAAAATGGGCAAAAGATTTGAGTAGTTCTTTCTCAAAAGGAGACATACAAATATCAAACAGTGAAAAGGTGTTCAACATCACTGATCATCAGAGAAACGCAAATCAAAACTAAAATGAGATTTCATCTCACCCCAGTTGAAATGCTATAGACAGGCAATAACAAATGCTGAAAAGGATTTGACCTTGTACAGTGTTGGTGGGAATGTAAACCAGTACAGCTACTATGAAGAACAGTTTGGAGGTTCCTCAAAAAACTGAAAATTGAGCTACCATATGATCCATCAATTCAACTTTTGGGTAGACAGCTAAAAGAAAAAAATTCAGTATATTGAACAGATATCTGCACTCTGTTTGTTGCAGCACTGTTTATTATAGCTAAGATTTAGAAGCAAGCTAAGTGCTCATCAACGGTTGAATGGAAAAAGAAAAGGTAGTAAGGTAGTACATATACACGACGGCATACCATTTGACCACTAGAAAAATGAGATCCTGTCATTTGCAACAACATGGATGGAACCGGAAAACATTATGTTAAGTGAAATAAGCCAGGCACAGAAAGGCAGACTTCACACGTTCTCACTGATTTGTAGTATCTAAAAAATCAAATTAATTGAACTCATGGACATACAGAGTTGAAAGATGGTTACCAAAGGCTGGGAAGGAGAGTAGGGTGAGGGTAAGAGGTGGGGATGTTTAATGGGTACAAAATATATAGAAAAAAATGAATAAGACAAGCTATTTAAAAGCACAATCAAGTAATTACAGTCAATAATAACTTAATTGTGTATTTTTAAATAACTTAAAAAATGTAATTGGATTGTTTTTAACTCAAGGGATAAATGCTTGAAGGGATAGATACCACGTTCTTCACGCTGTGTTTACTTCACATTACATGCCTGTATCAAAACACCTCATGTACCCCATAGACATGTACACCTACTATGTAACCACAAAAAATTCCAAAATAAAATAATTTAAGAAACATTATCATTTATAGCAGCACCAATTGTATCAAATATTTAGAAACATTTTTGATAACATTTTAAAACGTGTACACTCAAAACTGCAAAAATTGCTGAGAGAAAATAAAAGCCTAAATAAATAGAGTGATATTGTGTTAATGGATTGGAAGAGCTAAAAATTATTGAGATGTTGGTTCTCTTCTAACTGACTTTTCGATTTACTTAAATCCGAATAAAAATAATAGCAGGCTTTACTGTAAGTTGGCAAGCTGGTTCAAAGATTAATAGAAAAAGCATCTAGAATAGTCAAGATGGCTTTAAAAAGAAGAAAGTCTGAAGACATCAACACATAAGTTTTAAGACATATTATGAAGCTGCAATAATTAATCAAGAAAGAGTGATAATAACATAAAAGCAAATTAATAGATAAAAGAGAAAACAAAGTTCAAAAATAGAGTTTCACTTATATGGTCAAGATATTTTCAGCAAAGGTACCAAGGGAATTCAGTGGGGAAAACAATGGCTTTTCAACAAATGGTGCTAAAATTGTTAGATATTTACATGCCAGAAAAATGAAACCTGACTCATATATTATACTCTTAGAAAATTAACCCAAAAAATGGATCATAGAATAAATACAAAACTAAAATATAAGTCTTGTAGGAGAAATTATTTATGACCCAGGTTTAAGAAAAATTTCTTAGATGCAACTTGAAGGGAATAATCCATAAAATTAGAAAAATGACAAAAATAATTGGGCTTAATCGACATTTCTGCTCCTTGAAAGACACTGATAAGAGAATAAACAGAAAAGTCAAAGACTGAAATAAATATTTGAAAATCACATATTGGAAAAGGAATTATAACCAAAATATACAAAAACACCTCAAAACACAACAAAATGAACACAGAGAACTCAAGCTAAAAAATGAGTAAGAAATTAGAACAGTTACTTCACTAGAGAAAAGTACATCGAAGGAAAATAAATGAATAAAAAGATACTCAATGTTATTAATTATTAAGGAAATAAAATTAATACCACAATTAGATACCACTATTTTTTCATCAAAATGCTTAAAATTAAGATTAATCAAAGTGTTGGCAAAGATGTGGAGCAAATAGAACTTTCATATAGTGCTATTTGGAATGAAATATGGTACAGCCATTTTGGAAAGTACTTTATTAATTTCTTAGAAAGTTAAACATACATCTTTCCTATGACTCAGCTATTCCGCTGGGCATTTATGCAAGAGAGATAAAAGCATATGTTCAAACCAATATGTGTATATGAATGTTCATAGCAGCTTTATTTTTAACAGCTGAAATCTAGAAGCAACTCAAATGTTCCTCAACAGGTGAGTAGATTAAAAAAATGTGGCATATTTATGCAATAGAATATTTTTCAACAATATTAAAGAAGGAACTATTGATACATCCATTAACCTGAATAAATATAAAATTATTTTGAATAAAGTGACCCAGGTAAAAAAGAAGGCATATGATTTTATTTTATTTATATGATATTCTAGAAAATGCAAACTAATCTATTGTGACAGAAAGCAGTTTGTGGTTGCATGATGGAGGACAAGAAAGGGTGGGAAAAGGGATGGCAAAGAATCACAAGGACACTTTTAGAGGTGATACAAACACTAACTATTTTCATCATAGCTGCAGTTTCACAGTTGTGTGACATATGCCAAAACATCAAATTGAACACTTGAAATATGTGCCATTTTTATATCTGTTACACTTCCACAAGCCATTAAAAGAGAAAGGGAGAGAGCAAATTTGAAGTGACAGGAGATAGAATGACATTGCTTTCTGCTTGTTTCTACCATGATGCCCTCATTCAATAAGCTGGTTACATTTCCTCATGGGTTTGTAGGACATAGAATGAGAATATACATATATATGTATTTATACATATATACATTTAATTGTAGACATATATGCATTTAATAATACCTATTTACAAAGGCCTCTGAGAGACCCCTTGTTTCTTCCACTTTGTGAGGACATAGCAAGAAGGTGACATCTGTGAGGAAGTGGGCCCTCACCAGTCACCAAATTTGTCAGCACCTTGATCTTGGATTTCTCCACCTCCAGAACTCAGAGAGAGAGATAAAGGATTAGCACATGCCTCCACTTTATTACTTTCTTGATTGATTCAAAATTATAAATTTGAATCTTTATTCCTAGCCTAAAATGGTTTATGATTTTAGAATTTCCGAACCTCAACTATCCCTTCCTCAGAGAAAATCATCTGGAAATTAGTTTAAATTATTAATAGTAACCTGAAAGGAAAGTGGCCTAGTCAGGTCAATCATGATTCCCGTTTCTAAGGCAATTCATCTAGATTCAAAAAACAGGAGTAGATATTTCCAACTTACAGTTTATCTTCATCATTTGACTGTGCCAGAGTCTATTCATAGTGCTGCTGTTTCCAGCATATATTTCACTATGGATCGAACTCCAATTATGCTTTCTATAATTTTCTTTTAAGTGCTAACAAGCAATGATACTCAAATATGTATATTGAGATTCTCATTTTCAACTGCTTTCTGAACATATGTGCCTAGATGTCTTCTGAAATTGAAGACGCTTTAAAAACATCTATGATATTCCCCCTTTTAATTATTATTATTGAGGAAGAGTCTCACTCTGTTGTCCAGGCTGAAGTGCAGTGGTGCACTCTTGGGTAATTGGTTAACATTTGAGAAGACTTTTCCTAATATTGCTGTTCCCCAGGAAACACATCTGAGTCCTAAGATTGGATGTAGGAATTTACTGTGGAGTGTTCTCCAGAACCACAGGTGAGAGAAGGGAAAAAGCCCTATCTGATGTAGTTGCAGCAGATAACTCAGCTAAGGAAGAGAGCTCTGGGGCTGGAATCACACTTCAGAGTTATGTTAATTAAAGCAAGTAGGCTGGACCAGACCTCTGTGCTGTCCACATCAAGCAATCATTGGCTTCCAGCAGCCTCTAAGAGGAGGTTGGTCTTTTGTCCTGTTGTATTATTGCACTATGCTGCAGCTTGATTTCTCCAGAAGACGAAAACTGAAACTGAGTTAGGAGTGCAGGTTAATTTTGCCATGTTGCAGACACTGAGACCTACTTAGGAGTGCACACATCCATTTGGGAGTCAATCTGTGAGAGAAATGAGGTAGAAGCTGGCTTGGGCAAGGGGAGGAACAGACCACCATGTGGAGCTGACAAAGTCTCTCTTAGCCCAGTAGGGAGTTCCAGAGCGAAGATTATTCATTACAAAAGGCTCATGATGGGTGGAAATTACGAGGCCACTTTGTTCAGTCTCTGGCCCAGGACCACCATGAGAAGAGTGATACCCTGATTCAAAAATGGAGGCAAGAGCAAACTAAAAAAGCCAAAAGCTGGAGGATATCTGCAAACTGCACTCCTCACAACTAGACAGTAAGGGCTTTCTTGAAGAAAGATGTGAGCTGCCCACCTCCTACGTCTTTATATAGACATTTACCATGTCTGCCTTATGATCTTCTAAAATCCGTTGTGTAGTTATGGTGCCTTGCTCTTTTATGGAATCTCTATGTCTGGTTCATGAGAACCTACAGAAATTTCTATTTGACTAACCATTCCTTGAAGTTTCTTCCAGGGCTGGGATTTTATTCTTTTGTTTAAGTTTTCCTGAGATATTGCAAATACAAATAACAAATGAACATATAATGAAGTCACTATTTTAGATGTCTAAATACCATACACACTGGTACCTCTGAGGTTATTTGAACTGCTGAATAAAATAACTTTTATGTTTCCAATTCTTGCTAATGGAGAGAGAAGATGGTCTCTATGTTCATGTTAGATTTTAAAATAGATCTTTTTTAAACACAATATTTTATTAATCTTTTCCATTAAACAAAAAAATTATAAGGAAATGTCCCAAATTTTTCTTCCTTAGAGTTCAATCTCATTGAAAAGATGTCTACATAATTGAGAAGAAAAAGAAGCCCAATGTGGATTCAGCACAATTACATGGATACTGCAGGAATAAATTGTAGGTTGCATTTCTGCTATTAGGAGTCAGTCAAATGGGACATACAAGCCATACAAGCCAACAACATATTGATACCAAGATATTGGAAGAACAATATGAACAAGTTTTTATGGAATCAAAGGAAAGAAAGAATTCAACTGGATCTGAGGAGTAAAAGAATATTCCAGAATAGAGGAATAAATAGGAGAGATCAGCAGAAAGGCCATTTGAATCAGAACCAGCAGGCAAGCAGTATGAAACCATCTAGCAGCCTGTTCTGTAAGGACAAAGGATCATTAAATAGGCAACTAGCATGCTTTATTGCAGAAAACCAGGGATAGCAGGGTTTAGCTTTCTTTAATTTCTCTTTGTTGAGTTTCTCATTGTCTTAGAAGTTATTCTGGAGGTAAGACCTACTGGTGTGTGGCACAGTAGGAATATCAGGCCTATTAATCATAATCAAATCTCTAATACTTGTATTAATAAATCATGTTTAATCTAGAATAATTTCTGAAAACAATGCCACAGATCAAAAAACAAATCCCTGATAAAAGCTGAAAGCCCCAGGGCCATATCTGAGAACTTGAGGTCAAGGGAGCTTAGACACTCTAAGTAGAAGACACCCAGGCAAGACTCTTATGAACGAGGACAATTATACAAGTCCACAGTCTTCTGAAATAATCATCTCAGCAAAGACACAAAATAATTTAGCTCTACTGATGGTTATTAAAGAAGAATTTACCCTAGGTTTAAAAGCGATGCTGGATGTGGCTAAATCACTGTCCCCAATCTCTTTATAGAACCCAGATGTTTCAACCTTAAGGTTTAATTTCCAGGGGTAAAATGCAAGGAGAAGTGACTTACTTTTGAGTTCTACCAGGAAGCAAAATGGCACACATCAAAAATAACCCATTTGATGATTTTATGAGTGTCCAAGCACTTTATACAATATACAGTCATACAACTTTGTTCTTATTGCATGTAAGAAACTATTTAAATGCTAGAAAATTATATATTTCCAGCTTCAAAATGAAATATATCATCCAATAGAATAAAAGCAGTAACTATAGAAAGGTAATCAATAATTAGGCTCTTATTCTTATTACCCTAGAGAATGAGGAGATGTGATCTGATCAACTGTTTTTCTAAAATTGATGACTATTAGAAGCCAAGTCTAAATTTATATAGAAAAAGTTTCAAGGAAATGATGTAACTATTCTCTAAGAAGGTGACTTAAGCCTTTGGATTATAGGAGGTTTAAGATGTGCCCTTGTGCTAATGCAGTGTTTTACTTAAGGGCCATTGTGAACATCAATTTTCCCTCATGAAGCAAACCACCAGCCAACCAAAACCTCTATTATTTCTATATTTCTCAAAGGACACTTCCATTCCCAAATTGAGTGTATGAATTGCAGCCTCATAAAGGTACTACAGAAATGTGACAGTCTCATTTGGAGACACACATTATGAAAGAGTTTCAGCCAAAATAGTTTGAATCAGAAAGCTGTCTCCAAATAGTGACTCAGCCTAATATATCACTAAGAAGGAAAAACAAATGAGGCATTGGAGACCATCCATCCAATGTCAAATAGGAAAAGGTCTTTATGTTCAATGGCATGTACAGGAAAGTAGTGATGTTTCAAGAACTAACTGGTAAAGACTATCAGATTTTAGAAACAAAGTCTTCATTTCACAATGCCCCAAAATCAAGTTGAAAACATAATAGTCAATATTTTTATCTCTCTTGTTGTATATTTGTTTGTTATACTGAATTGAATGTATTCACTTATTATTTAAAGTTATGTTCTTATAGGAAGCTAGGCACCAACCCACAGTTGCTAATAATAGAGTACAATTTAGTATATAATTCAATTGAATAAAACTTATGACAAATTTAACTAACATGTTAATTAAAATGCATACCCATCTTGCAGCATCACATTAATCTTTGTACCCCCAGTGCCTATGCCGTTTTTAGTATGCATCAAATATTTGAGCAATACACACGTGAGTACTCTGAGAGCTCCCAAAAAATGATTAAAGTTATGATCAGATCCCCAGAGTGTGGCTATAAACTGTATGGGGGCAAAGTTTGTATACTGTTGCGTCTTACACTGTTATTACGTAGCCAGTATCTATTTCTCTATTTTTTATAAAAAAAACCTAGATTTTGATTGGGACAGCAAGGTGTCCAACTGTAAACTCATTTCTCTAACCAGTGTGATGCCAATGTTTGCCCATAAAGAGGACATCCCTTCTAAATAAAAAGGCAAAACTTCTTTTGCTTTTTATTTTTACTTCTTCCTGCTTGATAGGCAAGTACAATATTTGGTTTTGGTGCAGCCATAAGGACAACATTTGCATGCTTAGGATGGTGAAGAAAAAATTAGAAAGAGACGAAATCCTTGACAACACTGCAGAGCTACTGCTCCTGTCACTAGCTTAATTCTAGACTTCTCACTGAGTGAGATAAATAGACTCATTGTTGAAACTATTTCTTTCATTTGCTTAAAGTTAAATATACTCCTTCCCTGTGTGTCCTTTTGACAATATCTTTAAAGTAATAAATTACATAAAGACATAACTTTTTACCTTTATTCTGTTATAAATATCACCTTGGTTCTAGAACATTGATTTGAGTAAACAAATGGTTAATGTTTGAAAACTTTCCTGAAATTTCTTGCCTCTAACAAGAGCCAGAAGGAAGACTCTTCATGTATTCTTTATACCTTGAGCCAAATGTCAATTCCTCCAGGGTTAATCCATTACTTTGTGATTATTGATTATTCAGTTTATGAACATGAGTATGACACAAGTTTCTTCTTGCAGATCAGATGTCAATACCTCAGAGGGTCCTTCAGCAGATTACAGCAGCCACCCAGTCATTCACAGCCACAGCATCTTATTTTAAGTTTCTGTATAGCCCTTATAACCCTCTGATTTTTTCTAATTTACTTATGTATGTATTCATTCATGTGTGACCTTGTTTACTTTTAGCATCCTTCCCCAAATGCTAGGATATGAGCATAGAATTTGTCTGCTTTATCTAGAAATATAGCCTTGGTTTACAGTAGACAAGTAAGTATATTTGTTGAATGACTGAATGATTGAATTATTAGATATGAGAGAGAATCAAAGAACTGTTAGATAAGTCACTGACCTGAGGAAATTTCAAAGATAAATAAAGAGATAAGAGACTTACTGGAAAATATGAAGTAATAAGAATACTAAAAGAAAGCCAAGCACAGTGGCTCTCACCTGTAATCCCAGCACTTTGGGAGGCCAAGGTGGTTTAAGACCAGCCTGGCCAACATGGCAAAACCCCATATCTACTAAAAATACAAAAATCAGCCAGGTGTGGTGGTGGGTGCCTATAATCCCAGCTACTTGGGAGGCTGTGAGGCAGGAGAACTGCTTGAACCCAGGAGGTGGAGATTGCAGTGAGCCAAGATTGTGCCACTGCACTCCAGACTGGGCAACATAGCAAGACTCTGTCTCTAAAAGCAAAAAAAGAATAATAAAATGGCAGAGGTACATTCAGAACCCATTGAAGATAAACCACAACTTGGATTTTTTAGTAGTTCAGAGGACCAAGACTTTCATATGGATTCAGGTGGCAGAGAGAGCAAAGCCGTAGTGAAAGGAGGAAGGCTGGAGCGAAGCATATTGTAGTATAACATATCTGTGAGCTTAACCAGTAAATAAGGCTTGGTGTCCCTTTGAGAACATTTGTGATGTGGCTGGAGAAATGGGAGACTCTCCTGATGGACTGTAGTTTTAGGATTGGCTGTGCTGAGTTATTAGGTGAGTGCAAAAGTAATTGTGGTTTTTGCATTGTTGGAATTTGCCGTTCGATATTGGAATATATTCTTAAATAAATGTGCTTATATTATACATCATTTTAGTGAGCATTTCTCACTTTATGTTTTTTTGCTAATGATATCATTTGCTGTTTATTTTTTCTTGATTTTAAATGGAATTAATGTTAGACAAAAAGCAAATTCTAGCAATTTTCTTATTTGAGTTCAAAATGGATTGTAAAGTAGTGGAGAAAATTCACAACATCAACAGTGCATTTGGCTCAGGAACTGCTCAAGATACAGTGCAGTGGTGGTTCAAGAAGTTTTGCAAAGCTGACGACAGCCTTGAAGATGAGGAGCATAGTGGCCAGCCATCAGAAGTTGACAATGGCCAATTGAGAGCAATCATCGAAGCTGATCCTCTTACAAATGCATGAAAAGTTGCTGAAGAAGTCAATGTTGACCATTCTATGGCTGTTCAGCATTTGAAGCAAATGGGAAAAGTGAAAAAGCTCAGTAAGTTGGTGCCTCATGAGCTGATAGAAAATCAAAAAAAATTGTCGTTTTGAAGTGTCCTCTTCTCTTATTCTATATAACAATAACATATCGTTTTTTGATCTGATTCTGATGTGCAAGGAAAAGTGGATTTTATGTGATATCTGGCAATGACCAGCTCAGTGGTTGGGCGAAGAAGCTCCAAGGCACTTCCCAAAGTCAAACTTGCACCAGTAAAAGGTTATGGTCACTGTTTGGTGGTCTGCTGCCAGTCTGATTCAATACAGCTTTCTGAATTCCCATACATCTGAGAAGTATGCTCAGCACATCAATGAGATGCACCCAAAACTGCAACACCTGCAGCCGGCATTGGTCAACAGAAAGGGCCCAGTTCTCCACAACACCTGACTGTATGTCATACCAACACTTCAAAAGTTGAACAAATTGGGCTATGAAGTTTTTGCTTTATCCACCATATCACTCGACCCCTTGCCAACTGATTACTTCTTCAAGCATCTTGATAACTTTTTGCAGGGAAAATGCTTCTACAACCAGCAGGATGCAGAAAATGCTTTCCAAGAGTTCGTCGGATCCCAAAGCACAGATTTTTACACTACAGGAATAAACAAACTTATTTCTCGTTGGCCAAAAAAAAAAATGTGTTGATTGTACTGATTCCTATTCTGATTAATAAAGATGTGGTTGGGCCTATTATAATGATTTAAAATTCATGTTTCAAAACTGCAATTACTTTTGTACCAACCTAATTGTTTATCCCTAGCATTGCTGAGCCTCAAGTTTCTTATTTGATAAATGGGGATGAGAATACCTACCTCACTGAATTATAATCAGGATTAAAAGAGGCAGTAGGAAAGCAATTTGAGAAGCATGAGTAATTATGGAAATGGCTAACAGCTCCTGAGTTCTTATTATGTGTCAGGCACTAGAGTAATCACTTCACACAGATGATCTCTTTTAATCCTCAGAACAACCCAGAGGAAAAGACAAGATCCAGGTTTCAACATCAAAGGGAGAGAGCCAGCTGGGAGCGGGACTGGACTGGGGAGGGGCTCAGGTTTTGGCTGATGGAAGAGCAGCTATTAGGAAAACATTCCTTTCTTTGACCATCTCGCCTAACAATTGCTCTGACGATCCACAGTTCCATGACTTATTTCACACTTGAACTAGGAGGATGACACCCAAACATGTGGCCACCAGGTGAGACGTATATATAATATTATATATACATAATATATATACATATATATTACAATGCACCCTCTTTGCATCAAGCATCTACAAATCTACTTTGGCAAAGTACATTCAACAACTTGGGGGAATTCTCTAACTTCCTTGGAGAGAAAAGTGAGCCTCTTCAAATTTACTTTTTGCATCCAATTGTCCACAATCCAAGTATATTTTAAAAGATACATTTCTTTAACTGCCATCACATGCAAATTTCTAAGGAAATTAGAATGCTGCCAAACATCTTCCAGAAATGTAGGTAGTAACTCTTGCACAGAAAGAACATAAACCATAAGTTAGAAAATCCTGAATAGAATTCCAAATATTCCAGTCATGATTTAAATACCCAAGCAGTATGACATAAGAATTAGGAGCATAGTCTTCAGGGCTGACAAATCTGTTTACTGCCTGGCTCTGTCATATATTGTTATGTAAACTTAGAAATGTTTATTTATTCACCATGTAGAATCATTTTTCTCAAGTGTAAGATGGAAACAAAAAAAAATGTATTACTCCAGGGCTACTGTGACAATTAAATGAGATGATATATGAAGCAAAGCATCATGTGCTTCTCAGGGACAGTACTGAAAATGGTAAAAAATTTTTCCTTTTTGTTACTAATTTGTTAAGTCTTTCAAATTTGCTGACTTGGTACTTTAAAAAGCAACCTTTATTACATGCCACTTGTAGAAAATAGAAGTGAATAGAAGTTCCTTTTCAAAGCTTTCTTCTTAGCTTATTAAGGATGAATAATTGAATAATAGTTTCTTCAAATGTTGATTTAATCTAAAGCCTTTTGTTAATAATCTTAAGTAGCTACTAATTATGATAAAGAAATAAGTATATTCTGTGTTCCTAGTTCTTATACGGTAGCCCAGATATTTGCCCTGACATGTCTGGACAAGCCCAGGCAGGACTCAAGCCCATAGTTAATTCTCCTTCCTTATTTGGAAATGTTACTGCTTCTTTAAGTTTTTCAGAAGTGACTTCCTCTTTTCCTTTGTTCTCTCTTGTCTTTACCCTTTCAGGAAAAGTTTTGAGTTATTGGCCAATCAGTATAGTTTAAACTGTGAGGCCTAGCTCTAGCCAATAGAGGCAGGGCACAGCAGTAAGGGTTAGTCTGTAAGGGATAAATATGTCTACCTTTCCTTTATTCTTTGTACTCTTGTGGCAGACTGCTGGTGAGTGTACCCTTTCTGCAGAAAGTAAAGTTGCCTTGCTGAGAGAAAACATATTTGAGTACTACTTCTTTTGCAGCACCAAGAATTTACATTTAATGCCACTCATGACAAAAGTAAGGTTTTTATGTAATTTAAGTATTGGCAAATTTAAAAGGTATATTACCTCTTTGATAATTATCCTTTCAGCACAAATTAGCATTAAGTCCAGCCAAAATTACATAATACTAAATGCTGAAATTAGTTTACATAAAAATTAGTGTTCTGCAGACTCTGTGACATTTATGGTTTGATATCAATTCTCAAAATGGAGATAGTACATTGATCTCATCTAGAAAATTGCACCCAAACCTACTATTTAATACTAAACAGTAAAATAATAAATATATACATTCAGTACATTTACATAGTTCTAATCAGCATGGGATCATTAAGCCTTGATGCTCTCTTATTGTTTATGTAGATTTTGTTTTAGTTCTCAAGAAGGATTTTCAAAATCGTCTAAGGGATTCATTTACTCATGCTTTTGAATCAATATATGCCAAAAGAGTCTCTCTCTTTACCAGAAAATTTACATAATATATGATTCCTCTAATTCATGATTCTCTGTGCCTATGGGAAAATATAAAAGAAATCTTAATATAATCGTTATTCTATGGAAATGATATACATGGACATTTCTGATGCTTTCCTATGGGTAAATTTAAGAGTGGAATTGGTCCCTTATTTAAATTCTGAGATATATTTGCTCTCTCTTAAACAGACAGATGACTCCTAATTGGAAAAAAAAAAATTGTAACCTATATACTTACTCAAATATTTAATAGGATCTGCATTGTTAAGTTTGAAATTTCACTCCAGCATTAGCAGTGAATTTTATATTTTATTCTGATTAGAATCTGTGTTGTTATATTTTTGATAGTTGTACTCATGCCTATTTCCCCAGCTAGACTGCAAACCCTTTGAGTTTTGACCATTTAATTAAACTTTGGAATATTCATCCCCAATTCATGGTCATCTGCAACTTAAAGTGGGTGAATGAACTTCACGGTGGGTAAATTATGCCTCAATAAGGTTGGGATTACAGACCTGAGCCACCACGCCAGGCCTTTGTTCCCATTTTTTATTGTTCTTTTCATGTGCTTGAGGCTCCACTGGTTCTCCAGGGCATCCTCTGCATCTTTACTCATTTTATGCCAGAGGAGGTAAAGAGAGATATCTGGTAAATTTGGAAAAAAATAAACTGGGCCTGTGTATTAGTTCATTCTCACACTGTTGTAAAGAAATACTTGAGACTGGGTAATTTATAAAGAAAAGAGGTTTAATTAGCTCACGGTTCTGCAGGCTGTATAAGAAGCATAACAGCTTCTGCTTCTGGGAAGGCCTCAGGGAGCTTTTATTCATGGTGGAAGGCAAAGCAAGAGCAAGGCACTGCTCATGGCTGGAGCAGGAGGAGGAGGAAGAGAGAGAGTGGGGAGGTGCTACACACTTTTAAACAACCAGAACTCTTGAGAACTCTATTAGGAGAACAGGACTAGGGGAATGGTGCTAAATCATTCCTAAGAGACCATCCCCAGGACCCAATCACCTCCCGCCAGGCCCCACTTCCAATACTGGGGATTATAGTTTAACATGAGATTTGAAAAGGCACAGAGATTGAAACCATGTCAGACTAGTTCTACTGATCCTGCCCTTCTTTTACTGAAATTCTTCAGGTCTCTGCTACTTTCTGCAGTGGAGAAAGACCTGTTCTATAATAATCCAGCACTCCAGGCTGGGCTAATCATCTTTACAACACATGGTTCACTTAGCAAGACTATTTGGCCTCACACATCCTACACTTAGCTCTTAACAGTAACTAAAATGGCACTTTGCCTTCTGCTTGCCACTCCTTATTTTTCACAATTTTTTTTTACAAATCCAGGTGAAGAAAAGAGGCATTGTTTGTTAAGCTTCTTTGGAAAACTAATTCTATAATTTTTATTTCTCAGCTTGGTAACTGCTATGGTGTGGAGATTCATGTACCTTCAGAATTTATATACTGAAACCCTGACCCCCAGGGTGATGGTGTGAGGAGGTAGGGTCTTTGAAAGGTGATTAGATCATGGGAGTAGAGTGCTCATGAATGAAATCAGAGCCTTTGTAAAGAGATCGCAGAGGGTTAGTTGACTCCCTCCACCATTTGGAGACACAGTTAAGGCATCATCTGTGAGGAAGTGGCTTTCACCAGACACTGAATCAATGGCACCTTGATCTTGATCTTCCCAGCTTCCAGAATTGTGAGAAATAAATTTCTGTCTTTAAAAGCTACGAGTTTATGGCATTCTGTTATGGCATTCCAAATATCAAAGCCAATAGTTATAGTGAATTAAATAATATACTTAACCTCCATTTTATTCCAAGAAATGTAATTAATCACTTGACTTCTTCTGTTAAGTCTTCACCTATATGTGCACATTTTCTCTCTCTCCATTACCTCTCATGTTCCATCAGTAGCATCTCTACTTTTACATTATAAGGCCTATTAACATTTAGGTTCTGTTCTATAACCATAATTAAATATTTATGCTATCTCTGTGGAGGTGTTCTAAGAGCTGAAAACTAATAAACAGCAGTTACAGTATAATGACTACATAAATATTCAATGAAGGGTCAACTCATGTGCTACTATTCTATTTCCTTCATTTTATTCTCATATCACCACTCCCATGGTAATCAACATGTAATGATCCTAAGCATCCCAGTCAAACAGTTCTCCATAACTATACTTCAATATTTGATCAAAATCATGCCTTATTTAATGTATCTCATACTTGGACACTGAGTTAATAGACATATTTAGCTGTTATTTTTCCTGGAGTTTATATTTGTCTTCCTGGCACTTACATTTATTCCTATTGAGAGAAGAAGCATATGCTTTCTTCACTGTGTCACTATTGTAATTCTGCTCATTTGTCATTCTGCTTATTAATTGGAATGTCCATTCGTCTTTCTGAGAAACTTTTTGCAGCCTACTAAATTCAAGTTCCAATTTGGCATTGGTTACTTTCTGGACCCTCTGTCCACTTGTAATACTGAGATTTCTTTTGACTGACTTCCTAGGTCAACTCAGCGGGTTTTTGTACCTTGTGTTCTCTGCCACTCAGATAGTGTCATTTGATCAGTCTCTATGCATTTGTCAAGTACTTACTACATACAAGGCATAGTATTATGCACTATGAAAATTCAAGAAAAATCAAAATTTCTTCTGCAACAAAAGAATTCATAAGTTAGGTCTTGAATACACATATAAATAACATAACATGAAAACTACAAGTAAAATAACAGGTAAATAAAATAGGACAAAGAAATTGAGAATTAAAGAAATAGAACTATACCATAGATAAAAAACTTAGGAGGGCATCAGATGTGAAGGGGTGAAGGGGAGGTAGGACATGGGGAGAGAGAGTCAAGGAAGGTCAGAGAATGCAAAGAAAGAAAGAAGGAATCTCACTTCATTAAGCAGTAGTTGTGCAAAAACATAGTCACTTTCATAGTGAATAAAATGTTACACTCCTATTCAACACAGTACTGAAAGTTCTGACCAGGACAGTCAGGCAAGAGAAAGAAATAAAGCATTTTCATATAAGAAGAGAGGAAGTCAAATTATCTCTGTTTGCAGATGACATAATTGTATATTTAGAAAACCCCATCATCTCAACCCCAAAACTCCTTAAGCTGCTAAGCATCAGTAAAGTCTCAGGATACAAAATCAAGGTGAAAAAATCATAAGCATTTCTATACATCAATAACAGACAAACAGAGAGCCAAATCATGAGCAGACTCTCATTCACAATTGCTACAAAGGGAATAAAATACCTAGGAATACAACTTAGATGGGATGTGAAGGATCTCTTCAAGGAGAACTACAAACCACTGCTCAGGGAAATAAGAGAGGACACAGAAAAACATTCCATGCTCATGGATAGGAAGAATGAATATTATAAAAATGGCCATACTGCCCATATTAATTTATAGATTCAATGTTATTTCCATCAAGCTACCATTGACTTTATTCACAGAATTAGAAAAAACTACCTTAAATTTTATATGGAACCAAAAAAGAGCCTGAGTAGCCAAGACAACCCTAAGCAAAAAGAACAAAGCTGGAGGCATCATGCTACCTGACTTCAAACTATACTACAAGGCTTCACTGACAAAAACAGCATGGCACTGGTACCAAAACAGAGATATAGACCAATGGAACAGAACAGAGACCTCAGAAATAACACCACACATCTAAAACCATCTGATCTTTGACAAACATGACAAAACAAGCAATGGGGAAAGGATTCCCTATTCAATAAATGGTGCTGGGAAAACTGGCTAGCCATATGCAGAAAACTGAAACTGGACCACTTCCTTACGCCTTATACAAAAATTAACTCAAGATGGATTAATGATTTAAATGTAAGACCTAAAACCATAAAAATCCTAGAAGAAAACCTAGGCAATACCATTCAGGACATAGGCATGAGCAAAAACTACATGACTAAAACACCAAAGCAATTTCAACAAAAGCCAAAATAGACAAATGGGATCTAATTTAACTAAAGAGCTTCTGCACAGCAAAAGAAACTAACATCAGAGTGAACAGACAACCTACATAATAGGAGAAAATTTTTGCAATCTATCCATCTGGCAAAAGGCTAATATCCAGAATCAACAAGGAACTTAAACAAATTTACAAGAAAAAACAAACAACCCCATCAACAAGTGGGTGAAGGATACAAACAGACATTTTTCAAGAGAAGACATTTATGCAGTCAACAAACATGAATAAAAGCTCATCATCACTGGCCATTAGAGAAATGCAAATCAAAACCACAATCAATTACCATCTCATGCCAGTTAGAATGGTGATCATTAAAAAGTCAGGAAACAATAGAGGCTGGAGAGGATGTAGAGAAATAGGAACGCTTTTACACTGTTGGTGGGAGTGTAAATTAGTTCAAACATTGTGGAAAACAGTGTGGCAATTCCTCAAGGATCTAGAACCAGAAATATCATTTGACCCAGCAGTCCCATTACTGGGTATATACCTAAAGTATTATAAATCATTCTACTGTAAAGACACATGCACACATATGTTTATTGCAGCACTATTCACAATAGCAAAGACTTGGAACCAACCCAATTGCCCATCCATGTTAGACTGGGTAAATAAAATCTGGCACATATACATGGAATACTATGCAGTCATAAAAAAGGGTGAGTTCATATCCTTTGCAGGGACATGGTTTAAGCTAGAAACCATCATTCTTAGCAAACTAACACAGGAACAGAAAACCAAACACCGCATGTTCTCCCTCATAAGCGAGAGTTGAACAATGAGAATATATGGGCACAGGGAGGGGAACATCAGACACCAGGGCCTGTCGGGGTTTGGGAGGCAAAGGGAGGGTTAGCATTAAGAGAAATATCTAATGAAGATGATGGGTTGATGGGTGCAGCAAACCACCATGGCACATGTATACCTATGTAACAAATCTGCACGTTCTACACATGTATCCCAGAACTTAAAGTATATATATTTTTAAAAAGACATGCCTTTCACCTTCTGCCATGATTCTGAGGACTCCCCAGCCACTGTGAGTCCATTAAACCTCTTTTCCTTTATAAATTAAGAGGAAAAATGTTACAGTACTCCTAATCTAAGGAGAAACAAACCAATTTCATTCATTTAGAAAACAACAAAATCGAATATTGAAACCCGTGGGACACTGCCAAGATCATTCTCAGAAGAAAATCCATAGTAATAAATGTTGTATTATTACAGACCAAAAAAACTTGGGGGAAAAAATGAACTAAGCACTCACCCCAAGTACATTGAAAACTATCTAAATAATAAATCTGATCTGAGACATATAAATTAATGAATATAAACTTTAAACATAATGAGTTAGAAATCAAACAAAAAAGTTGAATTCAAACAGAAAACCAAGAGTCCTTCTTTAGAAAAGTTAATGAAATAGATTTTGTGGTACTTTTTTTAAGAACAAAAAAAGTCATGTGGTTAAAGACACAATTACTATAACACAGTATTATAAGACAGTAATATATACAAATATCACATAAAAAATCTTTAAACATGGATAAAATGATTGAACTGTTTGATGTTATACATTATTAAAGTTGTTTATATATGAGAATAAACTAGTAACTGCAAAATATATGTTTTTAATGTCAAAGAATACCCTCTGCCCCTCCAAAGAGGGCAAGAATCTCAAGTACTTCTATATCAATAACGTTGCTTTAAATGTCTTAGAATGCAGGTAAAGATGACAGACAGAAGAGCTGCAGACTAATCTAATTTCCTACTAACCCCCAAAATCTAACAAAAAAAATACAAATAAATCAAATCTAAAGGAGCAGGAGGCCTATTAGAGTTTATTCTAAGAATGAAATGTATTTATTGGACAGGAATAAGAAAAGGAGAAAGGAAGATAAAGGAATCCAAGATGATTATCTGGGATACATAATGAAGAATTATTCACTGAGATATGAAAGACAGATTCTTGTAGATTGAAATATGTTGCTTGAATTTAGATATAAAACTCTTGCTTTACAAGAGCTTCTGAAAGAAGCACTACACATATAAAGGAACAAGCAATATCAGCCTTTCCAAAAATATATCAAAAAGTAAAGAGCATCAACATAATGAAGAATTTACATCAACTAATGGGCAAAACAGCCAGCCAGCATCAAATGGCAATATTAAACTCATATATATTATTATTATTCAAACTGGATAAAAAGCCAAAACCCATCGGTATGCTGCATCCAGACCCATCTCACATGCAACGATACACAAAGACTCAAAACAAAGGGATGGAGGAAGATTTACCAACCAAACGGAGAGCAAAAATAAATAAATAAATGAAAAGCAGGAGTTGCAATTCTCGCCTCTGATAAAATAGACTTTAAAGCAACAAAGATCAAAAGAGGCAAAGAAAGACATTATATAATGGTAAAAGGATCAATGCAACAAGAAGAGCTAACGATCCTAAATATATACGCACCCAATACAGGAGCACCCAGATACATAAGACAAGTTCTTAATGACTTATAAAGAGACTTAGACTCCCACACAATAATAGTGGGAGACTGTAACATCACATTGTCAATATTAGACAGATCAACGAGACAGAAAATTAATAAGGATATCCAGGACTTGAACTCGGACCTGGAACAAGTAAACTTAATAAACATTTATAGAATTCTCCACTTCAAATACACAAAACATACACTCTGTTTTTTTTTTTTTTTTTTTTTTTGAGAAGGAGTTTCGCTCTTGTTAGCCAGGCTGGAGTGCAATGGCGTGATCTCGGCTCACCGCAACCTCCGCCTCCTGGGTTCAGGCAATTCTCCTGCCTCAGCCTCCTGAGTAGCTGGGATTACAGGCACGTGCCACCATGCCCAGCTAATTTTTTGTATTTTTAGTAGAGACGGGGTTTCACAGTGTTGACCAGGATGGTCTCGATCTCTTGACCTCGTGATCCACCCGCCTCGGCCTCCCAAAGTGCTGGGATTACAGGCGTGAGCCACCGTGCCCAGCCCAACACATATGCCAACATATCTTTAAAACCATCACAAATACCAACCACTTGGGAGAGCTAAGAATTTGTGATGAGACCCAAGAAGAAACTATTAGGAATCTACATAAACATGAAGAAGTTAGTGATCTCCTAGAAGGCAGTTGATTTGAATGAGCCGCTATGTGTTGAGCTAGTGGAAAGAACAATTATTTACTGAATACCCACTATGTACCTGGCACTGTACTAGGTGAATTATGTGAATTATCTCTTTTTCTTGCCATTAATAACAACCATATACTTTCAGTGCCCTCATCACATGGAATCCCAAGGTACCTGAATCAGATAGGATACATTTTGGTTTTGAAGAACAGCCTCAAGATAGTAGGAATTAAAACACAATGGAACTTATCTCTCTCAGACATAAAAATCTGGAATTAGGCAGACTAACATAACAGGAGCAGTGTCTCTGCTCCATGAAATCCTTGAGCATTCCAGCCCATGTTTCCATCATTGATAGCTCACATATATCATGATGCAGAACACGTGTAGAGCTCCATCTTTCAAGAAGCAGAATGGAGGGAGGGTTAAGAGGAAAGGAGCAAAGTCAGGTGCCAGTTGTCTTTTAGGAGGCTCAACTGGAAACTACCAGACATTTCTATTTACCTATCATAACTTCTCCATGGGCTGAGAGATTTACTATGGAAGAGTGTATATATGGGGGTAAATAGTAGTCTTTATGACAGTATTATACAGAATTAGCAGAAGCATTCTAAAGTGCAGGATCTCCGAAAAAATTATTAGCCTTTTGACTTCTTCAGGCGTTGTAAAATCTGTCAATGTAGTTTCTCAAGGCCACTTCCTTGGGCTATTTTGACCAAGGTTTACATAGTTTATATTCTTAGTTGAAGTACTCAATTCTGTTTCATTTCTACCCTCACAGCTCACATTATCATGAATGAGAAGAAATGTACACCTGAATTATAATTTTTTTTGCCCAATTTAGCAATCTTGGTTCTCAGATGTCTCATCTAGTAATAATATCTTCTTATTGGCCTCTGGTATTTTGTGGGCTACAGAAACCACTTGGAAGGACCATAAACATTCCCAATTTTGTGTTGGTACTAAATATATTATTCCCATCCATTAATCTCCTCCCCACATTTTTTATCGGCAATACAGTGTACAAAATTATATGTGGTGTGATTATCTGTGATGTCCTCAGATTTCACAAATAATTATTAGTAAACAAGGACTAGAGCCCAGGTTGAAGAATTGTAACTGTTTTTTACTAATTTTCTTAGACAAAAGGGAATGCCATTTTTCACTACTCATACATTTAAAAAAATGCAGTAAATAAGTAAATGTTTTAAGTTCTGTCCAAAAACCACTCTGCATGTTGGGGCTCAGAATATTATACCCCAAAGTGAAGGTCTCAGAGGTAGACTCAAAAGCAAAGTTTCTCTGAACTTCTTTTGCCCTCTTTTTTTTTTTATTGCATTTTAGGTTTTGGGGTACATGTGAAGAGCATGCAAGATTGTTGCATAGGTGCATACATGGCAGTGTGATTTGCTGCCTTCCTCCCCTTCACCTATATCTGGCATTTCTCCCCATGCTATCTCTCCCCAACTCCCCACCCCCCGCTGTCCCTCCCCTATTTACCCCCAACAGACCCCAGTGTGTAGTGCTCCCCTCCCTGTGTCCATGTGTTCTCATTGCTCAACACCTGCCTATGAGTGAGAACATGTGGTGTTTGATTTTGTGTTCTTGTGTCAGTTTGCTGAGAATGATGGTTTCCAGGTTCATCCATGTCCCTACAAAGGACGTGAATTCATCATTTTTGATGGCTGCATAATATTCCATGGTGTATATGTGCCACATTTTCCCTGTCCAGTCTATCATCGATGGGCATTTGGGTTGGTTCCAGGTCTTTACTCCACAGCTTCTTCACGGCAAAAGAAACAGTCATTAGAGTGAATCGGCAACCAACAGAATGGGAAAAAAACTTTTGCAGTTTACGCATCTGACAAAGGGCTGATATCCAGAATTTACAAAGAACTAAAAAAGATTTACAAGAAAAAAACAAACAAGCCCATTCAAATGTGGGCGAAGGATATGAACAGATACTTTACAAAAGAAGACCTACATGAGGCCAACAAACATATGAAAAAATACTCATCATCACTGGTCATTAGAGAAATGCAAATCAAAAGTACATTGAGATACCATCTCACACCAGTTAGAATGGCGATCATTAAAAAATCTGGAGACAACAGATGCTGGAGAGGATGTGGAGAAATAGGAACACTTTTATACTGTTGGTGGGAGTGTAAATTAGTTCAACCATTGTGGAAGACTGTGTGGCGATTCCTCAAGGACCTAGAAATAGAAATCCCATTTGACCCAGCAATCCCATTACTGGGTATATATCCAAAGGATTATAAATCGTTCTACTATAAGGACACATGCACACGAATGTTCATTGCAGCACAGTTTACAATAGCAAAGACCTGCCCTCTTATCTCTCACTCCTCTTTCTCCCTTATCGCAAACCGTAGAAACTTGAATTCTCCCTTTCCAAGGTGGGTCATAGAAACCAGAACCTCTATTCCCCAAAGGCAGCCATAAAACTTGAAAACATTACCTTAACCTTCCCCTGCCTTTCTGCATAAAAGATGGCCATAAAGAAATTATCTGACCTGAATTGTTTGATAGTAGGTCATAAGACCCCACCCAGTCCAGAAAGTGTTCCACCCCCTACCCCGGAGGAAGGAATGCTGGCTGTACTGAGAGGACAAGAAGCATCTGAAAAGACAGACCATGCTGGGTTTCCCCACTCAGTCTATTCTCATTAGGTCATACTCTTTTTGTCCAACCATATTACTACATGGTTTTTCATTCTTCATCGAACCTAAGCATAAAAATGGACAGTTGTCACTGCATCTTTGGGTCTTCATTTTTAAGGCTCCCATGTTACATAAAACTAAAATTAATTATATTTGTTATGCTTTCTCTTGTTAATTTGTTTTTCCATATAGGAGTGTCAGCTGTGACGCTTATGATATGGAGGAAAGAGATCACCTCCTTTGTGCCCCTGCAAGAGAAAAACACAGGTCAAAGCAGGCTGAGAGCATATATCTGACTCTTAAGCTCATAAGTATGATTAACACCAATTCCATTTGTTCTCGTTTTTAAACCCATCTCAAAAATATCTTATCCTCACTGAGCCTCAGAGATTAAATATCATGTCCAAACTTATACTATACCTAATAAATATCAGAATTGGGTTTGTAAATTCATGTCCTCTTAAATTCAAAACACGTCCGCATATTATTTCCAACACAAGGAGACCTGGATGCAGTTACTTTTTTTTTTTTCTGTTTTCTTTGGTGTATATAATTTAAGAGCATTGTCACTGATCTTGGGTGTATTTTTGCTTATAAAGTGTTCGTTAAATTCCATCTTATTTACATTTGAATAAATTGATGCTAAAGTATTGCATTCAGCATTTGATTTAAAAAATACAGTGTTTGTTGTTGTTCAGTCGTTTTTAAATGTAATTGCAGCATATTAAAAATGGGGATTATCTAGATAATTAGCTGGAATAGCTATAATGTGGCATACATGTGTCCCCATATATAGCTATCCTCAATTCCAAAGAAAAGAGAGAATTAAGGACACTGAATTTTCTGCCAGCTGACTCTGCGTCCCTTGGTGACTGACAATTTTCTATACCATTGCACTTGGCAATGCTAGCAAGTAAGGATTAATACATTTCAATCCTCCCTAATTTGGTCCTTTTTTCCTTTTTTTTTTTTTTTTTTTTTTTTTTTTTTTTTGTAGCTAAACTGTATTTTCCAGTCTTCAAGACTTTCTCTTGTCTATGGTTAATTTAAACAAATCATATATTCACATATCTTATGAATCTTTCTAGAGATTTTTGTAAGTGTCTCAACATAGTTTATTTAAATATATATCTTGATATGGTGGCAGTTCTTTCACTTGTCTTTCCCTTTCATTGTATTTGCTTCTAGGCTAATCTCCTGAGGTACAATTCAATCATGTTTTCTCACATAAAGCTGAAAGAGATGTAAGTAGTATCAGACCTTTTAGTAATCTATAGTTCCAGAATCATTAAGGAGAGTGAGTTAGAAGGAAATCATTTTCAATGGGATATTTATGTTTCATGACCTTAAAGAGAATTGTAAAAAAAGAAAACGTCAATTTTTATCAAACACTCTCAATATTGGTTTTTATATCATAGATAACTTTTCACTTATTTTAATTCCATTTTTTTTTTTATTGTACTTTGGGTTCTGGTATACTTGTGCAGAACATGCAGGATTGTTGCATAGGTACATACATGGCAAGGGGGTTTTGCTGCCTTCATCCCCCATCACCTATATCTGGTATTTCTCCCCACGTTATCCCTCCCCACCCTCTCTACCCCTCACTGTCCCTCCCCTAGCCCTCCCCAAATTGATTGTAGTGTGTGATGCTCCCCTCCATGTGTCCGCATGTTCTCATTGTTAAACACCCTCATATGAGTGAGAACACGTGGTGTTTGGTTTTCTGTTCTTGTATCAGTTTACTCAGAATGATGGTTTCCAGATTCATCCATGTCCCTATGAAGGACACGAACTCATCATGTTTTATGGCTGCATAGTATTCCATGGTGTATATGTGCCACATTTTCTTTATCCAGTCTATCATTGATGGACATCTGGGTTGGTTCCAGGTCTTTGCTATTGTAAACAGTGCCACAATGAACATACATGTGCATGTGTCTTTATAATAGAACAATTTATAATTCTTTGGCTATATACCCAGTAATGGGATTGCTGGGTCAAATGGTATTTCTCTTTCTAGGTCCTTGAGGCATGGCACACTGTCTTCCACAATGGTTGAACTAATCTACACTCTCACCAACAGTGGAAAACTGTTCCTATTTCTCCGCATCCTCTCCAGCATCTGTTGTCTCCATATTTTTTAATGACTGCCATTCTAACTGGTATGAGATGATATCTCAATGTGGTTTTGATTTGCATTTCTCTAATGACAAGTGATAATGAGCATTTTTTCATATGTTTGTTGGCCTTATAGATGTCTTCTTTTGAAAAGTGTCTGTTCATATCTTTTGCCCACTTTTGAATGGGTTTGTTTGTTTTTTCTTGTAAATCTATTTTAGTTCTTTGTAGATTCTGGATATTAGCCCTTTGCCAGATGGGTAGATTGCAAAAATTTTTTCCCATTCTGTTGGTTGCCGGTTCACTCTAATGATTGTTTCCTTTGCTGTACCGGTTTTACATTTTATTATTTTCATAGGAATTTTAGGAATACTCTAGAACACACTGAAGTTTCTGACTTCATTTTACTAGTGTAATTACTGAGATTTAAGTTCTATGGTTGGCCCAAGCTTCATAAGTAATAAATGGAAAATAAGGACCTAAAGCCTACAGAGTCCAATTTCTGTGTAGAGAATATCTCTGTAATCTTTGACCTCTTTGTACACATTAGGGGATCAGGAGATGCTAAGATTGCTAAATATACAATAGTTTCCCAATATAAATAATGATTAGATATACCTAGAAATATTTTAAGCAATTCAGATCCTGCCCAATCTCTATTCTCCCCACTGCTACCATTGCAGATGTATCTACTGGCTTTAAATCTCTCACAGCAAGACTCAGCAGTTCATAAGTAGAGGATTCTGAGACAGTTGGAACTTCCCTAGAGAACCAGCTCTATCCACTGAAAGATGAATTTTCCTACAGCATTACATGTTAGTGTTATTTATTTTCCCATTCCCACATCCCTAAGCCAGGAATCATATTTCTAAATGCCCCTATATATTTAATAATATATTATATACTTGAAATTTGCTGAGTATAGATCTTAAGTGTTCTCCCCACACATACACACACAAAAGAGTAAATATGCATGGCATGCTGTCTTATTAGTCTGTTTTTACACTGCTGATGAAGACATACCTGAGATGGCAATTTACAAAAGAAAGAAGACTTACAGTTCCACATGGCTAAGGAGGCCTCACAATAATGGTGGAAGGTACAAGACACTTCTCACGTGGTGGCAGACAAGAGAAGAGAGCTTGTACAGGGGAACTCCTCTTTATAAAACCATCAAATCTACTGCCTTTGAATCTCTTAGAGTGAGACTCAGCAATTCATAACTAGGGGATTCTGAGACAGCTGGAACTGTTCTAGAGAGCTGCCTCTATCCACTGAAACATTGGCAAGATAAATTTTCCTACAGCATTACATGCTAGTGTTGTTCATTTATAACCAGACTTATTCACTATTATGAGAATAGCATGGGAAAGACCCACCTCCATGATTTAATTACCTCCCACTGGGTCCCTCCCAAAACATGTGGGAATTGTGGAAGCTACAATTCAAGATGACATTTGGGTGACGACATAGCCAAACTATATCATTCCACCCCAGCCCCTCCCAAATATCATGTCCTTACATTTCAAAATCAGTCATGCCTTCTCACAGTCCCCTGAAGTCTTAACTCATTTCAACACTAACTCAGAAGTCCAGATTCCAAAGTGTCATTCGAGATAAGGCAAGTCCCTTCCACCTATGAGCCTGTAAAATCAAAAGCAAGCTAATTACTTCCTAGATACAATGGGGGTACAGGCATTGGGTAAATACAGCTGTTCCAAATGGGAGAAACTGGCCAAAACAAAGGGGTTACAGGCCCCAAGCAAGTACAAACCCCAGTGGAGCAGTCAAATCTTAAAGCTCCAAAATAATCTCCTTTGACTCCATGTCTCACATCCAGGTCACACTGATGCAAGAAGTGGATTCCCAAGGTCTTCGGCAGCTCCACCTTTGTGGCTTTACAGAGTATAGCCTTCCTCTCAGTTGCTGTCACAAACTGGCATTGTTCTGGAATAAGGTATAACACATGTTGTCTTAGAGATTTTTCTTTTCCCTTCAAACATATATATTTTTTAAAAACTTGGTATTGATTTAGTAATAGCACAGACACTTAAAAAGTTAGGCTTTTACTATGTTTTTTGTGAGTTTAAAAAAGGAAATTTTCAGTCCAAAAAAATGGGCATCTTCTCTTCTGTAGAGTATCAGCTATTTGGTAGATTGATGAATGATAGCTCAATACAGAGAAGAAAACCAGTCTCCTCCCTAAATCTGTGTGATCAGAGGTTGAACCTAAACCAACACCTCTACTATTTGCCAGATATCAGTGCAATGGACATTTCACACATACCATGAATCCAAGCTCATTGCAATTAATTACAGTCGAATGACCATCACAGACATTTCCAATGATGCATTCCAGAAATATGGTTTTTGAAAACTAGTCTCCAATTACATATGTGTTACTGTCTAAATATTTTTTCCATTTTTCATTTTTTATTTTTGTGTGTCCATAGAAGATTTATACATTTTTGAAGCACATACAACGTTTTGATGCAGGCACACAATGTGAAATATTCACATTATGGAGAATGGGGTATCCATTCCCTCATGCATTTATCCTTTGTGCTACAAACAAATTACACTCTTTTAGTTATTTTTAAATTTATAATTACATTATTGATTACAGTCAGCCTGTTGTACTATCAAATAGGAGATCTTATTTATTTTTTCTACTTTTTTGTACCCATTAACAATCCCCACTTTCCTCTCAATCTCCTACTACCCTTCCCAGCCTGTGGTAACGATCCTTCTACTCCCTATGTTCATGAGTCCAATTGCTTTGATTTTTAGATCCCACAAATAAGTGAGACCATGCAATGTTTGTCTTTCTGTGCCCAGCTTATTTCACTTAACAGTAATGATCTTCAGTTCCATCTATGTGTCGAGTTACCTTAATAAACACAAACACCAACACAAAGAAGCAAATGAAAAATATCAACACAAATAGCCTATCTTCCCTGGCCTTCATAATACACTCAAACACTGATGAAAGCCAGATAGCTTTTTTCCATATAATTCAAAATAAGAAGCAAAAGATACTTTTAAATGAAACTAAATATATGCATTTTTTTCAAAATTTTACTTGTCAATCACTTCTCAACAACTAAAATACGAATTTCCCAGATGTTTTTCTTTATGTTAGAATTCTCTAAAATATTTTGTCTATAGCAGAAGTTCACCAAAGACTTCAAACTGATCAGTTGTTAGGCATAACAGGATAAATAACTCTGACTGAAAGTCAATTTGTACCCTAAGGCAATATTCTTTTTGGTTCGTTACAAAAGCTTTTTCAAAAACTGCATACAAACTCTTTCTAAAAAAAATTTCTAGTATGGCATATCCAGAAGGACACCATCCTTTTGTCATGGATTTTATGCCAATGTGTCTTCCCTGAAGTGGACAATGAATTATATTTCACATACTTACATGTATTCAAATAGCTATATATTCTTAAGAGAAGCTCTGAAAGAAGAATATAATCAGTTTAAAATTTGTCAAAATTTAGAAGATAAAATAAAGGCTCCGTTTGATAAAGAGATCAAAAGTAGGAAGGGTAAATGTCTTATAGTCAAACAATGAAAGACAGGAGCTATTAAAAAGTTTGTTGTACAGGCGGGACACAGTGGCTCATGTCTGTAATCCCAGCACTTTGGGAGGCTGAGGTGGGCTGATCACCTGAGGTCAAGAGGTCAAGACCAACCTGGCGGAACCTCATCTCTAGTAAAAATACAAAAATTAGCCAGGCATAGAGGCATGTGCCTATAATCCCAGCTACTTGGGAGGCTGAAGCAGGAAAATCGCTTGAACCTAGAAGGCAGAGGTTATAATGAGCAGAGGTCATGCCACTGCACTCCAGCCTGGGTAACAGATTCTCTCAAAAAAAAAAAAAAAAATGTTTGTTTGACAGAGGCCACCACGCAGGAAGATTTGAAAGAGGTCAGAGTTGAAAGGAATAACACATCAGCTAGGACAGCACATTAAGTAAGGTTTCCACATGGGTGGTGAGCTCACTCAGAAAGGTGGAAGAATTGAACTTAGAGATGGTTACTGTGAACCATGTGCACCTTCCATAAATGAAAGGAAAATACCAATAAGTTAATAAATGGCATCTAATGAAGGCACAGAAGCATGAAAGAGGTGTTGAGTACTCCGCAGACTCCACTCTCTTGGGTAAATGATGTCTTCTCAGCACTGGTGTTAAGGCTGGAAGATCTAGAGAGTGTTCAAAGAATAGATTGATAACACAGTGGATTAACTTCGAGAATGAGAAGATGGAGAGAGAGAAACTAGAGATGGAGACAGGGATTATGTGTGGTAATGAGGAAGAAGTGAAGGGGTCGATGAAGAGCAAGATGGAATCACCTAAAGTCCCAGACAAGTGAAATGATTTCTTTTATACCATGAAGCTAATTCGGAACAGAATTCATACAAAAATGTACGTTTTCTGCTTTCTTAAGCCCATTTGTTTTCAGTCAAATATATAGCAAAGTTGGTGATGGAAAAGCAATAGTCTCAGAAAATTAAGCTAATAATTGCTTTGTTATGGTGGTTGATTTTTAATGTGAGATTAGAATAAAATCCAAAATGTACTTAAGTGTTGAGATTATATATCACAACTAGAAATATTTCCTTCTCTCTTATAATCTAAACTCTGAAACAATTTCAACATCCTACTACAGCCTGAATAAGTGCTAATGGAACATAAACAAATTGACAAAGAGTAACTGGGAAATGTCAACATTCCCAGATGCTGATGGTCAGACTAGTGATGCGAATTAAGAAAATTGATCTTGAAAATAAAATAGATGCCCTATTACAGAGTGGGAGCACAATTCATAAAGATTTAGAGCTCCAGGAGTAGAGGAAGGGAATGGCACTATTAAGTAAATGTTTGGTGAGTCCATCCAGCTGCACATAATTCACTGTAGATAGAGTGCAATGTGCTAAGGATTAGAATGGAAATGTACAGAAAATGTTAACAGGACAGAGGAGAAGGAGCTCCCAACTCTGCACTGAGGAGACAGAAGAAGATGTTCATTCAACAGATGTTTACTGAGCACCTGTTAGGAACTAGGTACCATTCTGGGCACTAGTGAGTGGTGAGCAATAGATTCTAAACTTCCTGCCTTTGTGAGCTGACATTCTATAATGGAGATACAGAGAAAATATATAATATGTCACGTGGTAACAAGTGACGTGCAGAATAAAATATTAGAGTAAGGAAATAAGAATGTGCCTAGAACAGGGTGGTTAGTAAATGTCCCCTGATAAGGTGACACTTAAGCAGACTCTGATATTTGAGATGACATTTGACTTGGTTCTAAAAGCATGCATTGAGAGACTGCCAGAAAGAGAGGTGGGAAATTTCCAGACAGAAAAAGTAAAAAATGGAAAAACCCAGAGACTCAAAAAAATGGGAGGAAATAAGTTGTTTTTGACCCCCTAACATCTATTCCTCTTTCTAATGGTGGTATTATATGGGTAGACAAACCCTACTTCCTTCCTCTTAGAGTTCCAGCTAGCTCTGAGAATGAAATTAATGTAGCATAGATTAACAGGAGGAAAGCGTACTTTACAAGTTTTACATGGCATGGGAGCTCTCATAGAGAAATGAAGCCCTCAAGAAGCAGCTGGAGTCAGTTACTTATGAATTGGACAAAGAGTGGTACACTTGAAAATGTGACTAAATTATTCTGGGAGGCTTAAAAGTTAAGATTATTCTAAAAAGAACTGTACAGAATTCTTTCAGTCTCAACTTCTTATTCTTGAAGATAAGGATGTTGCCTTTCTTTCTAGCAAAGAGAGTCTTTCATGGGAATTTCATTCTTTTAAGAAAGAGCCAAAAGGTCAAAGTGATCTTGCACTTGTTGTTCAAGTGTCTTCAACTTAAATAGTCAATATGCCAAAATAGCATCTTTTAGCCACCTTGGTACCTTGAAATTCCTTTAGAAAACTGTCTCCTCCTTCTCAGTCCATATGTTTCAGACTAGGAGTGAAACACATACCTCGGCCTGACTAATTAAAGCATCAAATTCCTATATAGTGATGAGTAACTCAACATTGTTCAATCATGGAAAATCCCTGGATTTGTGTGAAGGTTATCAGAAATTTCCACTCTGATCACCAGTGGTTTCCATGATATGAATCTGGAGCTTCTGGAAGTTATCATCCTAGAACCAGGATATGAAAATAAGACACCGCAATGAAGAGCTAAAAGACAAAAAAAAAGTAAGTCTGATCTTCATTTTTGTTTTATTTTATTTTATTTGTTTCTGAGACAGGGTTTCCCTCCTCTGTTGTTCAGGCTGGCGTACAGTGGCACAATCTCAGCTCATTACAAACTCTGCCTCCCCGTTCAAACAATTCTCCTGCCTCAGCCTCTGGAGTAGCTGGGATTACAGGCAGGCACCATCATGTCCAGCAATTTTTTGTATTTTTAGTAGATACAGGGTTTTACCCTGTTGCCCAGCCTGGTCTTGAACTCTTGGCCTCAAGTGATCCAGTCAGTCAGCTTGGCCTTCCAAAGTGCTAGGTTTACAGGCATGAGCCACTGCGCTGGCCTGATCTTTATTTTTGAAATCCTAGATAAAACTCTGTCTGCAGGTAAACTTGGCCAGTATTTTTTAAATCTGTGCACCAGTAAACACTTCCCTTTAACATTAGACCAGATACCCTATAATTTGCCAATCAGTCTCGATAGAATGAATATATTGTGTTGGTCTTAGTTTGGGCTGCTTAAATGGGGGGTGCCTCAAGTAACTAACATTTATTTTTCAAGTTCTGGCCACCAGCATACTCAGGCTCTTGGTGAGAGCCCTCTTCCTGGTTATGTCTTCACATGGCCTTTTCTTGGTGCATGCACAGAGAGAGAAAGACAGAGACAGATGCCGTGTCTCCTCCCGTTTTTGCAAGGGCACTAACCCCATCATAAGGACTCCTTCTTCATAACTTAATTGAGTCCCAAAGGCCCTAGCTCCAAATACCATTGCATTGGGGATTAGAGTTTCAACGTATTAATTTTGGGGGAACACAGGCATTCCATAGCAATATTCAAGAAAAGAAATGTCAAATGATATTTTAGAAATTATGATGGCGCTTGGTTGAGTATCCCACAAAGATCTCTAGGAAAACTTTATTCTTGCCATTTAAAGAAAGTAAGATTGTGGAAGCGCTGAGAAAGTGGGGGAGGTAGTTTCAGAATATAGAGTAAAACATTGTGAGGAGCTTGAAGTGCCCACACACAGAACCTTGAGAAATCACCTTCTCTGGATTGCTTACTCATAAAAATGTGCACATGTGTTAAGCACAGTAGGTACCGTGGTGAGCAGCAATCTGTGGGTGCAAAAATAGATTTAACATTTATACATTGTTCAAGAGAACCAGAACCTAACAGTAGTTACATCAGTAAAAACAGATTAGCGGGAAACATCTCAGTACAGAACTGGGCTCAATTTTGAATACTAAAAGGAAAAGTGGGGAGTTATAGCAAGGAGAAGGTTGGGGTATGGGTGAATGGAAAGTTACTAAAAGGTGACATCACAGGTAAGGGAAATTCTTACTAAACTGACCTAACAGGATTCTTGCTAAAGGCAGGCCAAAGTGATCAGATATCAAGCATGAGAAATGAGGAATTTGATCAGATCTCAAAGGTTTGGGATTCCAGCTACCACTGGACTATGGAGGTCCAGCAAGGATGGAGGCCAAGGTTGAGACCTAGTGAAGAAGAGGGCGCAGGGGATCTGACTAAAGTGTGGGCAAGGAAAGAGTCTTTGTCAGTACGACCACAAATTTTAATGTGTTTACAATCATTTCTTGGTAAGTTGCTATTATTAAATAACATGAGAGCTTGGGGCACATTTCTCACAGGAAAAATTACAGTGCACTTTAGAATCTTGAAACTTTATTGTTTTGAACTCAACTAAACCCACACTTTTCCTTTTTCCTATAGACTTACATTATCATAACTGAACACTAACCTATGTAAAATTATCAGTATTTAATAGGTTGCACCACATGCTACACATCTACAGGTCTACTTAAATGGTTCTCAGATATTGCTATGCTTAAAGTATGGTCAAAAAACACCTCATCAGAATTACCGAGGAGGCTTGTTAAAAGTCAGATTTCTGGACCTTATAAACAAACTGGATCAAAATTTCTGATAGTTGTGCTCCAGAATATGCACCACTCCAGAATATTTTAAGAAAAATTCAAGCCTAGCTTTATGTACACTGAAGTTTGAGAACCATTCAACTATGGAGCAGAGTAAATATTGGTTGGATTTAGGTGAAACAACGAGACTGGTATTTATTAATACCCACTATGCTCTTTACATGCTTTATAAACCCAGTCTTATTTAAGTATCAAAACAGGATGAGATAAATATTTTCCCTATTTTACAGATGCTGAGATTAAATGAGAGATGGTTACATCATGCATTCAAATCCACACATCTGGGAACTGCCCAAGCTGATAGAGAATTCAGGTCTATCTGATGCTTATGCAATAATCCAGTGGGTTCACCTTGCCCACTGCCTAGACAGAGCCAATTTATCAAGACAGGGGAATTGTAATGGAGAAAGAGTAATTCACGCAAAGCCAGCTGCACAGGAGACTGAGTTTTATTATTATTCAAATCGGTCTCCCTGAGCATTCAGGGATCAGAGTTGTTAAAGCGAATTTGGCAGGTAGGGGCTTGGGAAGTGGGGAGTGCTGATTGGTCAGGTTGGAGATGGAATCACAGGGTGTCAAGTGAGGTTTTCTTGCTGTCTTCTGTTTCTGGATGCGAACTGGTTGAGCCAGATTACAAGTCTGGGTGATGTCAGCTGATTCATCCAGTGCAGGGTCTGCAAACTATCTCAAGCACTGACCTTAGGTTTTACAATAGTAATGTTATCCCCAGGAGCAATTTGGAAAGGTTCATACTCTTGCAGTCAGAGACTGCATGACCTCTAAACTGTAATTTCTAACCTTTTAGCTAATTTATCAGTCTTGCAAAAGCAGACTGGTCCCCAGAGAAACGGGCATTTTCAGGAAAGGGCTATTATCAGTTTTGTTTCAGAGTCAAACTATGAACTGAAATCCCTCCCAAAGTTGGTTCGGCCTATACCCAGGGATGAAAAAGGACAGCTTAAAGGTTAGAAGAAAGATGGAGTTGGTTAGGTCTGATCTCTTTCACTGTCATAATTTCCTCAGGTGTAATTTTTGCAAAGGTGAACCAGGCTACCTTCTTTCTCTCATTTCTTGGAAATTCCATGAGAATCTTCCATTTACAAAAGCATTTGCTAAAATGTTAACAGTACCTATTTGGATTGGAACCACCATAGCACACATAGCTGGGCTGATCAAGAAAATATTAGATGTTTTTCCCAGATTATCATTTTTCACAAAAGGTGGTGGTTAATATTATACCTGTCTCTTTCCCTGTGATTTCAGGAAATCTCAAAATCTCAACGATCCAAGTTAGCTGATTACTCCTACTCCTGCCTTAAAAAGCTGGGCTAAGGTAAAGAATATTTAATTTCCTTAACATTTAATTTTATCCACATCCTTTTACCACTTGAGGAAAGTATGGTGGCTTGACTAATTTAATGTGTTGCATTAAGCAACTATTCTAATGATAGTAAGTCTTTTATCATGAATCTAACATTTCTGGACTGGAATCAGACACAAAGGACACTTGAGGAACCTTACTATCCAAATGGCCTGAGAGATATTAAAAAAATAATTACAGTACAATGGATTGCATGTGCATATCTACAAAAAGGTAAAAAGGAATGGGTAATTGGTTGAACTAAATGCTTCACAGAGAAAAGCCATTTATGCTAAGAGATCACCAAGCAGAGAAATAATGAAAGTCATTCCAGGAAAAAGAACAGTATTATTCAGAGACCTCGAGTTGTATAGCACTTGCCCCTGAAATGTATGTCTCAGATCTTTTCCATCTTCTTCACCCAGTTCATCAAGTACCCAGATAAGTTGCTTCACCTGCTGTCCTTTTCAGAAACCCAAAGGCAGACTTAGTACTTACGCTCAGTTCATGAAGCCCTGTCACGATTTATTCAGATTTTAAAGAAGCTTTTCCTACAGAAAGCAGTAAATTTATATTGCTTCTTCGTCTTCAATTGCACCAGAAAATTTTGAATTAGAATCTGGGAAGGATTTTTAATGAAGCACTGGAAAAATACTTGATAAATATTTGAGAATTTCTTCCTAGTAATATTTTGAGAAAAAATTGTAAAAGTATTGTTGAATCTAAAAACTAGAGCACAAAAGCATGCGATCTCTTGAGAGTTTATTTATGCATACAGGAGTTATGAACTTTATGTCAAACTGCCTTTGTTAAAGAAAGCATTAGGGTAAAGACTCAAACATTTTTAGGTTATTCTTGGTCACACTTGAATGCTTAGTTTACTATGAGCATTTGTCAGTTTTATATGAATTAATCACATTTCCATTTGCCATGGATACTCCTATTCCTTTACCCACAAGTTTAATTACTGCTTCCTTTTTAAGGCAATATTTTCTGAAAACAATACTGGTGTCATTATTTAACGTGCTTAGTTTTAGCACTTCTACATGTTGATTTGTCATTTTCATGACTTATAAATGCTTAAACTATTACTCTATAAAACAATGAGAAACTATTTTAAGTGAGGCCAGAAAATGGGAGAATATATTCTCAAGAGAAAATAATTTATCAAGATGCTCCATTCATTCTTGTTTTGGACGAAACATTGTTATATCATATTACAAATTAAGAAACACTGAATTACAGTCTTGAAAATGCATGTTTATCTATAAAACCTCTAACTTAAATTCTCATTACTTTTTCCCATAGCACAGATTTTAATGTAGCCTTAATGATATGAAGTGAGGCAGATCTTAGAAATTTAGGTGCTTTATTAAGAAAGCTAGGATACAGGGAAATATTTTTAAACAACTTGGAATCTAATCAGTAAAAGTATACTGGACAGAATGCAATAGTAGTGGTGTATATTTCTTAACTAACATATATTTTTTTCATCTAAATTTTCTCCTTTGGACATCCTAAAAGCTGTTGGGCAACTATATAAAAAAAAAATCATTCAGAGCCTTATCCTCACAGTTTTTCAACCTGTTAGACACTGTGAGCTACCACCTTACTCCATTTCATTAATTCATTTCTTAACTCATGTTCAAGAACTTATCAACTAAGGCTGCTGCTATGGTTTGAATATGTCCTCCAATGTTCGTGTGTGGAAACTTAGTTGCCATTTTAATGGTATTAAGAAATGGGGCCTTCAAGAAGTGATTAGGTTATGAGGGCTCTTCCCTCGAGTGGATTAATGGTGTCATTGCAGCAGTTGGTTCTTCATAAAAAGGATGATTTTGGTTTGATTTCACTCTGTCTTGCATGCTCACTTCTGCCTTCTGCCCTTCCTTCATCTTACAACCCTTGCCAGGTGCCAATGTCATGCTCTTGGACTTCCCAGCCTTCAGAACTGTGAAAAATAAATGTCTTTTTTTAAATAAATTCCACTGTCTGTGGTATTCCATTATAGTGCAGAAAATGGACTGATGGATGCTGTATATATTAAATAATAGCACTCTAGTCACTTATTCTCAAACCATTAGTTCTCATCCTCTCATCTGTCTAGGTCCCTTATTTTCACTACTATCCTATAGAAATGTCACATCTCTTGACTTCATATTTGTTTTCATATTGAGCTGTCTTCTGACTCTACTTTCTTCCTGATGTATCATTTCAACAACTTTCCACCAACACTCTAAACATGCTCATCCATGTGTCCTTCTGATGCAAAAGATGTGAAAATTGTAAGCATTTTTCAAAGTACACACCCTTACTTTAGATTGTTATTTCCAGAAAAGAATTGGGTCATATGTTAGAGATTGTCTGGTTTTGGTGCTTTACAGCTTCCTTTCAAATCAAACTCTGTTCTTCAGGTAGTCAGGATATTTGAATGAGTTAACATTTGTTAGTGGCAACAAGGGTCATACCTAATATATTTAACAACAGACCAAATGGAACAGACACTATACTGAAAATGTTACCTGTTAAAAGCAGAAAATATCAGTTTTTATTGAAAGCAATAAGAAACAACTCCAGGAAGAGGTTGGGGAAGGGAAAAATAGAAGAAAATTAAGGGAGGATAACCAGGTGGCTCACAGCCAAGAAAAATGCCCTGAATGACAAAGCTTTCGAATGAACAAGAACAAAGGCAGGTCTAGGAATATTAGCAGCATAAGACTGTCAGGCTTCTTTCTGGGTGCTGCCATAAAATGACATAATTATAATCACTTTCTGCCTTTGTATATTTTCTCTCAAGATCAAAATTCTCCAAGTGGTAGAATATGGTTGTTCCAGGCTAGGCATGCTCCTCCCACCCAAATATCATGAACCAATCACCGTGGACAGTGAGATGGGTTCCTCTTATTGGTTCTGTCAAGATCATAGGTCACCCAAGTCAGCAGGAAGGTAAGGGAATTTCTGGAAGAAGATAAAGGGATAAGTAGACAAAAGCAAGAGCCACTATAGCATCTTTTGCTGTCACTGAAAATTTCTTTTCCTGAAGACTTTTAAGGAGTCCTCTCCTTAGTATTATAAAGAGAGAGAATATCTTTACTTCAGTTACAGAGTTCAAGTTAAACTACAGACCAAAAAGATCCTTGAAGCTCTCCTTTAATTACTTTCCAGATTGACCACTTTCTACTGGCTATTTCTCTATCATTCTGTCTTCCTACTCAGCTTGGGATATAAATATTGGTACTTTCCAGTGCTTTGACCTTACTCCTTTTTTGTTTCTTACTTGGCAAACCTTTCCCTACAATCTCAACCACACCCTTGGTTTCAGCTTCCATGTATGTGCTGACTCCTCAAACTGTAGCACAGATTAGTCACGTGTGTTTCAGACTCTTAAATGCAACTGATCTACCTAACATTTCCCCTTCAGGTAATCTGGGGAATTTTCGACAGAAAATTCAAATTTAACATTTCCCAAATAAATTTATCATCCTTCTCCCCTTTTATGTCATTCCTCTTCTCCTCTGTGTCATTCTAGCCTTATGCATGGCATCACCATCTGCTGGAAAATCCAATCTGAGATCTTGGAATCTTCCTAGATTCAACCCCTCTCTCAAACTCCCTTGGACAATCCACCAGCAAACAATGGCAGTTCTACTCCGTGCTATTGACCCAAAAAAAGCACTCATCATTTCTCCCAACGTATTCTTCTACCTCCTGCCTCCGCTACCACGAAGATGCTTTCAAAATGCTGCTAGAAAAACTAAAGTGCAAATTCGACTGTGTCCCTTAAAAGCCTGCCTACAGAATAATATCCAAACTCCTTGGTCTGTGAAGCAAGATCATCTGAAGTCTATCAACTCCCTCTCTAGCTAGTCCCAGCTCTTGCCATCCCTATAACCAAACTTGAAATGCCAGCTGCACCAAACAGTTCTGTTTGTGGAACATGACTGGTCATCTGCTTCCCTAGACAAAGACAAATCATTCTCACTGTGCCTTGTCCAAATATCTGTTCTATACAATCAAATATATGTGTTTTTACATTGCTGAGGGTATTAGGATTCTCTAGAGAAACAGATTCTTTGAGAAAATAAGCTACATACATACATATGGGAGAGAGAGAGAGAGAGGAAGAGAGAGAGAGAGACTTACTGTAAGGTAAGATACTGGCTCACACAATTATGGAACCTGAGAAGTCCCACAATCTGCCATCTGCAAGCTGGAAACTCAGGAAAGCCAGTGAGAGCCAATGGGATACATTCCAGCCTCAGTCTGATGGCCTGAGAACTGAGAGTGCTGAGGTTAGGAGAGGATCAATGACCCAGCTAAAGCACTCAGGAAGAGTGCAGATTTAACATTCTCCACCTTTTTGTTCTGTACACATCCTCATTGCATGATGCTCTCTCACACTGAGCAAAGCTATCTGCTTTACTCAGTTTGCTAATTCAAATGCTGGTCTCTTTCCCACACACCTCCGTGGACACACTGAGAAATAATGTTTAACCGGACATCTGAGCATTCCATGGCCCGGTCAAGTTGACATGTAAAATTAACCATCACACCAGGTTTGAGGTTATATACTATACAACAATATATAACTAGAGCAGGTGTTTTTATGATTTATGATTTTCCCATGGTGAAAATTCCCAGCATTACCTGGAGAATAGATTTTACCTTTTTACAGAATGTTACATTTTCTCATTTCTGGATTATTCTGTGGAATAGTAGAAAATACGTGAAATTTGAGAACAGATCCAAGTTCAAAAATACTGATTTTCCTTATTATCTTTTGTGACCTTTGAAAATTTTCTCTTAGTAAAATGGGGATAATATCTATTTTGTACATAGTTGTCAGATTTAATTCTGCTAATGGGGATAATGCTCCTAACATCTCAGATGGAGTCAGAAGTTATAAAACAGGGATGATCTTCTCTATGATGATTAGCAATAGAATGTCTAAAGGGAAATAAGAGAATAAAATATGAGACACACAAATATTTAAAGATTGTACATTGTATAGTTGGAAACCCAAAAGAATCAAATGAAAATTTATTCAAAACAATAAGAATGTTTAAGTGGTAGCTAGCTACAAAATTAATATATGTCAACAACTGTCTCGTATTTGAAGAATAATTAATTTGAAAATATTACTAAAAAAGACCTCTATGACAACTAAACACAAAATATCCAAAAACATGTTTGAAAAAAATGTGTATAATTGTTTAGGAAAACAATGAAGTATGTCATATAAAATTTTAATAAGTGGTGTTCAGCAGTGAGTAATTGTTTTGATTAATATCAATTCCCTTCCTGCAGGCTTTAGGCATTACCGGGTACACCAAAGGCAGTGCTACAGCCCTTCTGCACAGCTACCTTAAGTCTTTTTTCATAAAGCACATAGGGCAGATATCATCAACAGAGAGACTGGAAAATGCCAACAATCTTATTTGTAGGGAAATGTCAATAAATAAAACTTTAATGTGGAAACCAGTTAAAAGACCCATGAAAGCCATTTCTTACCAGACAAGATCAAATCCTGAGACCAACTGCCTCAAATTGCCTAGAGTCAATGATTAATGTATAAAGCTTAGCTTTCAACAGATTAACTCTTCACAGGTTTAAAGACAGTTGAGTAGCTTACTTTTCTGAAAATGTGAGGTTCAAGAAAAAAAAAAATGACCCAAGCAAAAAGAAAATGGTAGTTCTTTAGATTTACAGAAGAAAAGCATGCACCTGTTTAGGAAGTGTTGGGTTCGTTTTTAATTTTTTCCAAAGGTTTAGGTTTAGTTTAATGATATGATCTTGATATTATTATGGTAATAAGCTGCACTTGTTAACTATGTTGTACAAGATAATTAGTGGTTGTTTTGAATCTAAAGTCTTAGAGAAAAATGTTTAATTATAAGCTAAATTCATCATAATAATGCACTTTCTATGAGTTGTCTTAAGATGGATTTGAATTTACATTGAGATTTAGATAGGAAAGATAATGATAAGCTTCTCCGACGTGGCTGGAAATTTGTCCTCTTTAAGGGTTGATCACTTTTTTTTTTTTTTTTTTTAGACAGAGTTTCGCTCTTGTTACCCAGGCTGGAGTGCAATGGCACAATCTCGGCTCACCACAACCTCCACCTCCTGGGTTCAAGCAATTCTCCTGCCTCAGCCTCCTGAGTAGCTGGGATTAAAGGCACGTGCCACAGTGCCCAGCTAATTTTTGTATTTTTTAGTAGAGATGGGGTTTCACCTTGTTGACCAGGATGGTCTCGATCTCTTGACGTCATGATCCACCTGCCTCAGCCTCCCAAAGTGCTGGGATTATAGGCGTGAGCCACCATGCCTGGCCTGGGTCAATCACTTTTTACAATGCAGTGGCAATTTCATTTTTGTTCAGACTTTTGTAAGAGTCTGTTATTTCTCTTGCAACATATGTTGCCTCTTTTTTCCCTAAAACCTGATTCTTAGCTGGCCTCACTGTCAATAGAAAAAAGGAGTTTGCCAACTTCCCTTGAGTTCGATGTGGACATTTTATTAATATCTATCAGATGCCCTACAAATAAATGCCTTTCATTTAACTTTCTAGAAGAGGGTTTATACCCCTTTTCCCTTCTTTCATTTCTGCTAGCTAAAAAAAAAATTCTGCTAGCTGACAAAAAAAATAAGCTTTTATTTTATTTAAGTCATTATTATTCATAACTTAGTTCCAATTAAAACAATATTTATGGAGAGAGATCCAAGATGGCTGACCACTAGCAGCTCAGGATAGTAGCTCCTAGTGAAAGTGCAGAGAACGAGAGGACGCCACACTTTCAGACGAATTTTTGTTGCTCACGCACCAGGAGATTCCCAGCGGAGGAGCCCCACGGGTCGCTAGCGCAACTCTTGTGGCCAGCACGGAGGTTTTGCTGGCGCCTCAGTGCGGCGGTTCTTAGTGCAGAGTGAGTGGGACCGGGTCCCCTTTTGGCCAATTCCCGGGCAGAAAAGCACCATCAATCTTAACACCGCTGTTTTGGCTGGCGCAGTGGATTGCTCAGATTTCGGCGCTGGGAATCAACAAGTTCGATGTCCACTCAGAAACCTAATTTGAAAGTCAGGGAAATCACAAAGATGACAGGTGATAAATTTACAATGATGGGAAGAAACCAGCGTAAAAAGGCTGAGAATACCCAAAATCAGAATGCCTCTCCTTCTACAGGTGATCACAGTTCCTCATCATCAATGGAATAAGCCCTGATGGAGAATGAGTGCATTCCATTAACGGAAGTAGACTTCAGAAGGTGGATGATAAGAAACTTCTGTGAATTAAAAAGAACTTGTTCTAACCCAATGCAAAGAAACTAAAAACTTTGAAAAAAGGTTTGACGAAATGCTAACAAGAATAGACAATTTGGAGAGGAGTATAGGTGAATTAATGGAGCTGAAAAACAACACGAGAACTTCGCGAAGAATGCACAAGTTTTAACAGTCGAATTGATCAAGCAGAAAAAAGGATATCAGAGTTCGAAGACCAACTTAGCGAAATAAAATGAGAAGTCAAGATTAGAGAAAAAAGGATAAAAAAGAATGAGCAAAGTCTCCAAGAAATACGGGACTATGTGAAACAACCTAATCTACGTTTGATAGGTATACCTGAATGTGACGAAGAGAATGAATCCAAGCAGGAAAATACTCTTCAGGAGATTATTCAGGAAAACTTTCCAACCTAGTAAGATGACAATATTCAACTCCAGGTAATACAGAGAACACCACAAAGGTATTCCTCAAGAAGACCAACCCCAAGGCACATAATCGTCAGATTCACTAGAGTTGAAATGAAGGAGAAAATACTAAAGGCAGCCAGAGAGAAAGGTCAGGTTGCCCACAAGGGAAGCCTATCAGACTTACACAGATCTCTCAGCAGAAACCCTACAAGCCAGAAAAGAGTGGGGGCCAATATTCAACATCCTTAAAGAAAAGAACCTTCAACCCAGAATTTCATATCCAGCCAAGCTGAGCTTCAAAAGTGAAGGAAATATAAAATCTTTTGCAAACAAGCAAGTATTTAGAGATTTTACCATCACCAGGCCTGCTTTGCAGAAGCTTCTGAAAGAAGCACTACACATATAAACGAACAACCAGTATCAGCCTTTCCAAAAATATATCTAGTTAGCATCAAATGGCAGTATTAAACTCATATATATTATTAACTGGATGAAAAGCCGAAACCCATTGGTATGCTGTATCCAGACCCATCTCACATGCAATGATACACAAAGACTCAAAGGGACAGAGGAAGATTTACCAACCAAACGGAGAGCAAAAATAAATAAATAAATAAAAAGCAGGAGTTGCAATTCTCACCTCTGATAAAATAGACCTTAAAGCAACAAAGATCAAAAGAGGCAAAGAAGGATATTACATAATGGTAAAAGGATCAATGCAACAAGAAGAGCTAACGATTCTATATACATACACACCCAATACAGGAGCACCCAGATACATAAGACAAGTTCTTAATGATTTATAAAGAGACTTAGCCTCCCACACAATAATAGTGGGAGACTATAACATCACATTGTCAATATTAGACTGATCAACGAGATAGGAAATTAATAAGGATATCCAGGACTTGAACTCAGACCCGGAACAAGTAAACTTAATAAACATTTATAGAACTCTCCACTTCAAATACACAAAACATACATTCTTATCAGTACCACATCACACCTATTCCAAAAGTGACTACATAATTGGAAGTAAATCACTCCTCAATAATTTCATAGCATTTCATAGGTTTAAATGAAATATTGGTTGGCTGCTTGTTTGTTATTTTCTTTCCTTATTCCTTCCTGTCTCCATTGTTAAGCACAATTATTGGCATAAAAGAGGTTTTCAATTCCCATTTTTAGACTGCATTCTAGCCTGGGCAATAAAGCAATATTCCCGTTCTCTCTCCCTCTTTCTCTTCCTTTTTCTTCCTCTTCTTCATTCTTTTTTTTTTTGTTTGTTTTCTTTCTTTGTTTTTTTCTTTTTTCTTTCTCTCTTTCTTTCTTCCTTTTTCTTAATAAATAAATAAATAAATAAATAAATAAATATTTATAAAATAAATTGAGGAAAACAAGTAGGCTTCCTTCATGTTAGGTAAAAAAAAAAATTACATAGAAGCTAATAATTTTTAAATCTTGCTGAAAGACCATTTTTTGGATCCTATGATCTCCTCTGTTTGCTTTATTATCTAAATTGCTTGCATTTATCAGTTACTAAATCATTATAATAACATGATCAAAAGCCTCCTATGGAATATCTACTGCAATGCATGTTTGTTGCATTATTTGAGAAGATTCAATTCTGCCAAATAGGATAAGAAAAACAAATGAGATAGATGAAACTCATAAGATATGCTAAGCACAGTTAATAATAATTTAGCAGCTTGTAAAGAAAGGAAAAGCTCATGAATGTAGCATTGATCACGTCGGGGTCACCACCTGAGACGCTGATCGCCACCTGCGGGGGTCTGTCCTGCAAACCCTGACTCCATGATAGACGAATAAAATACACTCCCTAATATTTCCCTTAATATTTTGCCAACCACCCTGAGTGAATCCCAACACATAAAGATGTGTTAGGTAGAGGTAGATAAATAAGTTAATAACCTAAGAAACATGTCAGCCATTTGTAGTAACTAAAATGTATGTGTTAAGCCTATACAGAAAGGTCTGGAAGAAACAGGAGAAAAGCAACATTTATGATAGATGACATCCTAAAACGGTTATGAGGATGTTATTCAGCCTTTTAGTTGCTCCCCATTTGCTACAACTAACAATCAATAGCTTAGTTGACCTGACTTTTTATTTTACTCTTCAGAGAGAACACAGTAAAAAGCTTCAAACACAGGCAAAAATAGGCATCCTGGAATCATTCTATGCATTGCAATTAGATGTCTGGAACTACCTTTGGGAATTGCTCCTTTTGGAGAGCCTCCCTCATTCCTTCCAATTCACACTCATGTTCCTTGGTGGTTCATACTTTGGCTATGCCCAGTGATGTAAGAGACAGCATGTGTCAGTTCTACCTACTTGCTCAAAGAGCTTACCTGTGAATTCTATCACACAAATAGTACAGTTTTCAACAGCTACATCTGTGCTCTTCCTTACCATGGCTCCCTACTACAAACTTCAAACTTCCAGAAGGTAAGTGTCTGGAGAATTGACTGATCCTTGAGCTGAAGGATGTATTGTAGGATTAATAGGTTGCTTATAATGAATGTGGCCAAAAGTCACCATCAAAAGAACAATGAAATATTATAGCTCTGGATTCACTATTGAGTAAATAACAAAATAGATTAACTTTTCAGAAGAAAGCAACAGTGACAGCCTGATATTTCATCATTTCATCATGGCATCAGTTGAATTTGCTAAGGATTTAAAACCAAATTTATCAATAGCTTTGTAGAAGAGATTAACACACTAGACATTAATGAATTAAAAACAAAAGTCAGCTGCTTTAATGATCCATGGACAGAAACAAAAAGATTTTTAAATGGGCCCAACATTTAGAGGAGTGTGAATAATTATTAATTTTTAAAAATGTATGTGGGTTGTTTTTATTTAGAAGAAATCTGCATTCAGGTATCCCTCTAATTTTTTTTTTATTTCAAATAATTCGATCATGTGTTAAGAAAAGGGCTGCTACTGGCATATCTCTGGTTTTGGTCAGTAGCTCTGATTTCTCTGCCTCTTTATTTCTGTTCTCCAAAATTCTCCACGCTCCTTACAGAACTCCAAACTGGCAATCTGATTGTGTCACTCCTTTGCTTACAGTGAGCCTTCACAGGATAAAATCTGAAGTCCCTTGCATGATGAAAATCCCTTTGCAATGCACATTCTTTAACTTTAGGGCCTTCTCTTCGTTTTCTCTTTCCCGTTTGTGTTTCCCTGTAGAGGGCCGTGGGCAGTCAGCCCGTTGGGTCACCTGCTGGTGAGGACTTCCAGCAGCACAAATGGCCTTAAATTTCTTCCACCTTCTTCCTTCTCCAGGCGTTTTCACTCAGGCCTGCCCAGACACCAGACACCACTCTGTCTATGCCTGTGAGGCTGTCAGGCTTCTGCTGCTTCTGCTGTTCCTTCTTTCTCCTGGATCCCATTTTTTCAGTATCCCCTCCAGTGTCCTCTTTTACCTGTCCCAAAAATAAAAAGCCCATATTTAAAACAAATTATTAGAGTCAGATATTTTCTCCTTTCTTAAGTCCTGGAGAGCTTGTCGATTAAACAAATAAACAAAATACCACGCACAGTCCCTCACACTCCATTCTCTTGATCTTGGTGAGAGTGATGAGCAAGACAATATCTGCCTTGTAAATCAGCAAAGACAGAAATATACACATACATATACATATACATATATATATTCATATATTCATATACAGATACACATATACATACATGTATGTGTATATTTGTGTGTGTTTCTATGTATATATGTGTGTTTGCATATAGAATATGTATATCATGTTACAGAGGTAAAAACTGTTATACAGTGGGAAACTTTACCTTGGCTCTTAAATAAAGAGCCAGGGAATGATTTTATGCAAGATTCAACTCTCTCTCTGTCTCTCCTCTCTCTCTGTGTCTCTCTCTCTCCCTCTCTCTCTCCCTCTCTCTCTCCCTCTCTCTCTCTCTCTGTTATTAATTTATTTGCCAAGAATTGTTTCAACAGTAAATAAAAGACATGCAAAATCCCTGCTCTCATAAAATTTGTGTTTCAAAAGGAAAGGACAGACAACATACAGAAATAAATCTAGAAAGTCAGTAGGGTAAAGTGATGGGCACTTAGACAGCGACCATGGGAAATGTAGGGGTGGCGATGCTGTTTGAGGTACACTTCTCAGGCAGCTCCACAAATTGTGATTGAAAGTTTCCTCTGATGTTTGTGGGAGAAGCCTAACACATTGTTTGGTTTCAGTATGGCATTTCCTTTTACATATTTATTCATAATGTAACTTTTTTCAACATTCTGAAGCAGCTTACTACTTAACCCCCAAACTATCACCCAGAAAGTTGAAGCCCATTAATATAGACTCAAACACAGAAAGAAAGTGGGCCTTCGAAGAAAGATACTGTCTCTGTACTAGCCCACCTAGACTAAGGGAGTGAATCCAGTGTAACAAAGGAGCCCTAAATGGTCAAGGCAAAGGGACAGATGAAAGGGTTCCAAGAATCTTCACGCTGAAGTAACACAAGTCTAGCCAACTTAGCACATTTTTCCTTAGTAAAGCTTTTCCCTAACCAAGATTTTCCCTAGTTCTTTAATTTTAGAGAAATTCATAAATTGGTTGTTTTGGGGGGACAGTTAAACAACAGAATAAATAATGTTCAAAAATTGCCTCTTTAATCAATCTTCTGTGAAGGCTAACGGCATAATATTTAATTACAGCTGTGTAAAAGCAATACAATGGCTTGCTTTCTGGAATTACTGTTTTTCTCATTATATAACCATGTATTAAGAAAAGGGCCAGGTGCATTGGCTCATGCCTGTAATCCCAGCACTTTGGGAGGCCGAGGCAGGCAGATCACCTGAGGTCAGGAGTTCGAGACCAACCTGGCCAACATGGAGAAACCCCATCTCTACCAAAAATACAAAAATCAGTCAGACACGGTGGTGCACATCTGTAATCCCAGCTACTTGGGAGGCTGAGGCAGGAGAATCGCTTCAACCTGGGAGACGGAGGCTGCAGTGAGCTGAGACCTTGCCACTGCACTCCCGCCTGGGCAACAGAGCAAGACCCCGTCTCAAAAAAAAAAAAAAAAAAAGGGAAAGATGGCATATTTTTAACTATCTACTTGGAAATAATTTTGAATATTCAGAAAGTTATAAGAATAGTTAAAAGAACACAAATATCTGCTTTATTCAGATTTAGCCATTGTTAATATTTTGTCTAGCTGCTTTGTCTTTGCTATTTGCTATCTATTTACATTTTTTCTAAACTACTAGGAACAAATTACATACAACATGACCCTTTACTTGTCAATGCTTCAGTGTGTATTTCCTATAAATTTGAATATTATCTTATGTAACTACTACATTGTTTTTCTAACATTTAAGAATCTGCTAACACTATTGTAATTTTATCAACTGAACAAAGACCTACGTAGCTTTAGCTTTTTTGTTTGCTTATTTGTTTGTTTGTTTCAGTTTAGGATCCAATCTAGGATCACACCATACATTTATAATTTTAGGCTTCTTGAATCTCCTTTAATCTAGAAGAGTTTCTCGGCTTCTATTTTTTATAACATTTTTGAAGAATATTTCCTTCCAGTTAATAGAAGGATCATCACTTAGGGTTTTTCTAATGTTTCCTCATAACTAGATTCATGTTACCATTCTCAGCAGGCATACTGATTTGCATACGCTTAGTGTGAGTGCTACACAAGTCATTTTATGGCCTTCTTAGGATATCGCATGTGGAGACACGTCATGTTCATCTGCTTTTCCTTGTTGATACAAATTTTTATCACCTGACCAAGGTACAGTCCAGCTACTCCACTGTGTAGTTATTATTTTATTCTTTTGCAATAAATAAGCAATCTGTGTGGAGATACTTCAAGACCATGCAATCCCTACATAAAAATTTTTCCCTGTGATTTATCACTCATCAGTGATTCTTGCATGAACCAGTCTTCATTGTGATGGTTGCACAATGATGACTTTCATTCTCCAGCATGCCCTGAACATTCACCAGTCATCACTCAGACTTCTACGATGACCAAGAGCCCTTCCTTCTCCCCAGTTATTTACTCATGTATTTATTATCAGCATGTACTTATGGATTCCAATTTGTGCAAAGTTTCTGGATTTATTAGTATGTTTACTTATTTTGATTCTCAAACTGACCAAGATTTGACCTAGGTCCTGTGACTTATCCAAGTGAGCTCCTGGGTCCTTGTGACTTATCCCAGATGGTATACTCCTTAATGTAATGTATGGTAGGACCGTGGAAACCAATGTTTCTCAATGTCTGTTCTCTCTTTGTCCTGCGTATATCACCCAGGGTGCTTACAAATGCAGATAACATGTTTGTACTCAAAACTAGTGGACCAAACTTTTTGGGGATTGGCAAACTCAGATGATTTTTATAAACAATAAAGTTCAAAGTCGATGACATAGATAAAGTCAGAGAAATCTTACACCAGATTGAGTTAACAGGCAAAAAACACTTTTCCAAGATGAATGCAGTACGGGTCAAAGCTATTGTTAAGAGAACAGAGATTAAACTCAACTCTGCTGAAACAAAAGGAGGCAGAGATTTTAAATGCTTACGTGAGCTTATGGAAAAGTATTAAAGGATTTTAAGAAGGAAGTTGGTCAAAATGATTAGACGGTTTCTATTTGCTAATTGGCACTTACCCTAGTTAGGTTTCTATCCTCCCATAGAGACTCAGAGATAGGCCCTGTTTTTCTTGATTATACTTAAAAGGATAGTGCCCAGATCCTTGAGGAAGAAATTCCTGGGCTGGAAAAGATTTCTATCTCAAAGGAGCAAACAAATAATTTACAATCACAGGTTTTCTAGTAAGTTCTCTAAAAAAGGGAACTCAGGGACCCATAGTCAAGAAGAATTCTGTTTAAAGTTTAGCCAAACTAAGGGGAATGGTAAGGCTTTCTTGGCCAGTCTCCACAAAGGCGGGGACCAAGACTATCTTGTTCACCTCCTGATTCCCTGTGGCTAGCTTAGTTCCTACCCTGTTGTAAGCTCTTATTAAATAAATGTGAAATGAACGAGTAGATTAATTGTTCATTTTATGATCAGAGTCATCAGAGAAACTTTATTTTGTTTGCAGAAATTTACTTAAGCTCGGTAGGTATCCCTCTGTTTTCTTTAGGCAATACTTCTCAACCTGTTTGAAACTAAAAATCTCCTGGAGGTCTTCATAAGAATTAGATTCCAGAGCTGTACCTAAGACTCCACTAAATTAAAATGTCAGGAAATAGAGACCTAAGTATCTGTATTTTAATGCAACTTTAAAATGCTACCAGGGGAGATGATTTAAGTATCTATTTCCTTAAAGTCTCAGCACCATAGGATCATATTATAAAAGACTCAACCTGTATTCATTTGAATAAGATGTCAGATGACTCTATTCAGCTCAAATTTAAAGAAAGGATTTACTTGCCATTACCAAACGTGAGGGTGCCTGTGGTGTTATTGAGCACTGGCCTTAATCACACCCTCTTCTGCTGTAGCCTCAGGTTTTATGCAAAGCATAAGATCCAGTCCTGCTGAGATTTTAAATGCAGCCTCCTCTACTGCTGTGTTCTGAAATCTAGAGGTTGAGCTATTAGCATTTGTATCAATTACTATTAAAGAAAAAGTTTGGCACAACCACATCTCTTGAGTAAGCCTGTAATTAAAAAAAAAAAAAATCACAAATGCTTTTCTTTGAACACATTCTAAATTCTATCCCCAGGGTGGTGGACAACATTTCATCCTAGAGAGGCCGTGGCACATGTCCCTTGTTTGTGTCTCTTGGAAACTAGTTGGAGAAATTGTCTATGCAATTATTTGACTGGGATTAAAAAGAAAAAATACCCACTAATTAGTATCAATAATATAACTCTTAGAGAATTGGTAAGAAAACCTCTAAATCTTGCATTACTGTGAAAATTAAAGTTTTATTATAAAGCTATAGGGATTATAATAAGAATAATTACCAATGCTGGGTAAGAGCTTACTGTATTCCAAGCATGCCTCTAAGTAGTCCTTCTGCATCATCTTATTTAATCATCATAATGGCCACGTAAGGTAGATAATTATTATTCTCATTTTACAGACAAATACACTGAGTCTCAAAGAGGTTAATTAGCTAGCTCAAGGCCAGATTGCTAGTATTAGATTGGTGCAAAAGTAATTGTGCTTTTTGCCATTAAAAAAAAAAAGTAATGGCAAAAACCACAATTACTTTTGCACCAATGTCACACATGCAGAAGCAAAGCTTCAAATGCTAGGAGCTGTCTTCAGAGTTAGCACCAACATAATATTTTTAAATGGTGGTTCTCAATCAGAGGCAACTTTGTCCCAGAGGACATTAGCAAAGTCTGCAAACTTTTTGTTTGTCACAGGGAGAGGCAGAGGATGTGTGTGCTATTGGCATCATATGGGTAGAGGCCAGGGATACTGCTAAACGTCCTATAATACGCAGAACAGCCTCCACAACAAATAATTATCCAGCCCAAAATATCAGTAGTACCAAGGCTTGAAAAACCTGACACGTTGGAAAATAAAGCCTTTTGAGGTTAATATTTTATGGAATATACTTTACATATATATATATATGTATGTATGATATAGTTTCCTGAGAATTTCTCATGCTGTTAAAGAGGAAAAGCTATACTGTCGATTTCAAGCTCTATGTAGTAATAGAAACCTGGAGAGAACATGGAAAAACTAAATTCCTGTGGAACATTAAAAATCTTTAATTTATTTAAGTATTTCATCGAACAGTGTTCCCGAACCGTTGATTAGAAAGGTGTCTGTTTCCACAGAGAGTCTCTGAGTCAACTCTACCAGATGTTTTATTTCATGAATAATTGTTTTCTCCAAAGATATTTTTATTTCAGAGCAAGACGCATTGAAATGTTAATTTCTATGAAATTGAGCTAACCTAGGTAACATATCTTCAGTGTTTTATTGATTTAGAGCTAAGATTCTATATAATTGTAATTAAGATGACTCCCCTGAATTAGAGTTAAATTTAGGTAAAAGTAAGCAACTTGAATAAGGCAAAATCTTAAGATGTTATTAAAATCAACATAATTTTATGTTTCTTTGCTTGATTTTTTTTGAAGTCATGAATTAAAATATATTTTAATTGGAAAAGAGAAAAAAGTGAATGAGGCTCTGTCAGAAATTAAATTTAATCTTTCTTCTTAATGGTGCCACCAATAAACTTAGGGAAAATGTCAAAGAAATATTTTATGCTTACTTAAATCAATGGACTAAATGACTACTTCTTTCTTCAGTCATATCTTAAAGTCAATATACCTAAGCCATGAGCATTTAATATATATTTTAAAAGTTTGAGTGATTCCTTTCTAAGCCATCATTTTTATAGCCTTTGGAACAAACGATGATAAAATGAAATTCTTCTGATACTTCTGATAGCTAATTATTTTTGTGTGGAATCCAAATATTTTAAAATATAGCATCACAGTTATCAGTTGCTAGCAATAACTTCTTGTCAAATGTAAAATGCTGCAGGTAAAATAATTTTCAAATTTAAAGTGGTTATGCATGAGCAATCAATGTGCACTTTCATTTGTCAAGAGTAAGAAGTTATTACCAAGCAAAGCAATTTTAGAGCAAGAAGAGCTTTAAAAGTGTACCCAGTACATCCTGTTCCTTTTAGAGCTGAGAACACTGATGTCAGAGAGGATGACTTTTCCAAAGTAGTGTAGAGTACGGCTAGGACAGGCTGTTAAGCCACTGATTTCATGCAGCCTCTTCTACTACATTGTGACATTATTCCCAAGAAGTAAAACTTAGTTTTTTCCCCTTTCAATACTTAGAATGCCAAGTATAGTGTAATGTACCAAACTAGCTGTTATGACCAGCAGATGCCAAAGAGCTTAAAATCTTTTGGGAAAGGAATAAATGGAAAGCATAAGAAATGGTAATACACAGCACAAACTCTGGTAGAGAAGAGACATTTCCAGTTGGGGTGAAAACAATCATCTTTAAGGAGAATGGTTTATTTGAGTCAGTTCTTCAAGTGGAAGCGGGATTTCAAGAGAAAGAATTATAGGACAGGAACTTTCTGAGTGGGGAGATCTATGTCAACAAGCATGAAGAGGTAGGAAATTATAGGCGTAGCTGGGAAAAAACAAAAAGACTTATTGTTCCAGGGTACATGATTTGCATAGAGAATGTGGTGATAAAGTTAGGAAAGATAAGTTGGAACCTGGTGACTCTGGTTCTTTACAAGCACCTGGTGATTGTAGAAAGTGCCTCAATTGCAGGCTGGGTGTGGTGGCTCACGTCTGTAATCCTAGCACTTTGGAAGGCCGAGGCAGGTGGATCACCTGAGGTCAGGAATTCGAGATCAGCCTGGCCAACATGGCAAAACCCTGTCTCTACTAAAAATACAAAAATTAGTCGGGTGTGGTGGCCGAAGCCTGTAATCCCAGTTACTCGGAGGCTGAGGCAGGGGTATCACTTGAACCTGGGGGGCGGAGTTTGCAATAAGCTAAGATTCTGCCACTTCTCTCCAGCCTGGTGATGGAGCAAGACTCCATCACAAAAAAAAAAAAAAAAAAAAAGAGTCCAAATTGCAGTCAGAAGCAAATAATGAACAGAATTCACAAGAATGGCTCCTTGAAAGTGATGCTGTCGAAGGCTGTTTTGTCACTGGAGCGCAAGTGAAGACCATATAATATGAAGAACATTTTTGTTTATGTATTTCTAGGATTTATTTTTGTGGTTGGCAATTGCATAACCCTGGTGACACAATGAAACTTTATGAATCTACCAAAATTGCTATATATGAATGTTGCAACTGAAGTTCTTTAAAGTTTCTGATGACTCTTGATATCAAGTTTATTGTATTCCTGACATTTGTAGGTCAGACTGGAAACTACAAAAGTAATGAATTGATGTAGTTCTGCTTAAAGTTTTTAAACATTAGGAGTTTACCAGTCAAGTTTTTTGTGATAGAGGAAAAATGACAATTAAATGCTCTAGTACATAAAGAATTAAAAAATAAATAAAAATCTGAAAGAATCTATTCGCCATTGTTTGAGTTTTTGTGCATGACTTTATGAGAATCCAGGGATTCTGTTACTATGAAGTTTAGGTGCTTCCTGGGAAAGATTTTAAGATTTCCTTTTTTTTTTAACTAGACATTATTCTTTTAAAGTGATGCTGGCAAGGAGAATCACGTAGGTCAGTACACTTTTAATCCAATTCCAGGATGCTTGAGCCAAGAATACAAGCATGAAAATAAAATGAAGATTTTTCATGTTTGAAGGAAATATTTGAAATAGAAACCATGATTTCCTATGACAATATAAAACATGGAGTTCCAAAATTAATGATAACTACTGTTTGTTTAGCACCGAGAACTAAATGTTATTCTCAGAGGTTTACGTGTACTAAGACAGAAACCCAATCAGGTATTTTCTAAAGAGGGAAATTGAAACAGAAAGATTGAGTAGCCTGCCAATGGTGAAGCTGGAAAGTGAATGCAGGCAGTCTGTCTCCAGAAAACGTTCTCTTAACTATTGTGCCATGTTGTTTCTTAGGGCATGGGGAGATCTCTAGCTCCAGGAAAAAAGTGGAGAGAGTGTGGAAAGGACTATTAGATTAATAAATCCTCCTATCAAAGCAAGGTCAAAAGAATCCTATAGTTAGTAAAGAAAGAAGTAGATTAAAATTCATAAAATTAGAATATTTTTGTATAATTCCTTCAGAGAAGAATCAGGACTCAGTGAGAATAGCTGACTCTACCTGAGCAGAAAATCTCAAGGTCAACCTATACTATTTTGTTATTGCAAGGAAACATGGATACTTTTAAAGGTGTCTGTGGCTAGGCTAAAGATTTAGACCCAATGGGCTTTCGTTGTCTGTATTGTCACAACTAGAGCCCTGGGGTTTGTTGTGAGAGAATCTGACAATGACTTTAATTATTAGAACCAATTGACGGCCGGGTGCAGTGACTCATGCCTGTAATCCCAGAACTTTGGGAGGCTGAGACGGGCGGATCACGAGGTCAGGAGTTCAAGACCAGTCTGGCCTACATAGTGAAATCTCATCTCTACTAAAAATACAAAAATTAGCCAGGTGTGGTGGCACACACCTGTAGTCCCAGCTACTCAGGAGGCTGAGGTGGGAGAATTGCTTGAACCTGGGAGGTGGAGGTTGCAGTGAGCGGAGATCATGACATTGTACTCTAGGCTGTGGGGGGACAGAGTGAGACTCCATCTCAAAAAAAAAAAAAAAGTTGTCATGGAGAAAAGCTGCTAATCGATGATGATGCTCAAAATAAGTAAACAATATACAGCATGTCTCATGGACTGAATGTGTCTCCCTAAAGTTTGTATGTTGAAACCCTAACTTTCAACGTAGGTGCAACAGGGCCTTTGGAAGTTAGAGTTATGAGAGTAGAGCCATAATACATGGGATTAGTGTCCTTACAAGAAGAAGCATGAGACTGATGGTATCTTTCTCAACCACGTGAGGATACAGCAAGAATGTGTCCATCTGCAAACCAGGAAGAGGACCTTCACCAAGAGTCAAATTAGCTGGCATTTTATCTTGGACTTACCAGCCTCCAGAGCTGTTAGAAATAAATTTCTATTTCTTAAGTCATCAAGTCCATGATATTTTTGTTCTAGCAGCTTGAACTAAGACAGTATCCTTGATAAAAATCATATTTAAGTGAGTTATTTTATGGGTATAGAATTATCAGCAACACAAATATATGACCCATGTGCTACAGAAATGACCACACAACCTCCCCATCAAGATTCAGGTGTGAACTACGGTGAAATTACTGTGTGAGCATGGTCCCAGTATTCAGTATCAGAAACATCCCTAATAAAAGAGAATTAAATCAAAGCAGGGGACTGGCTACAGGCAAACAGATTTTCTATGAGGATATGTCCTTGTTGATTCATGCGGAAAGCAACATCTTGGACATGTGTAAATATCGTTGGTTAAAAGTGTAGTTTTATTTTTTTCCAAGTTCTCTCTACATACTGATATATACCCTGATGACAAAAGGCCTGGGCACAACAAAAATGGATATCTCATACCCCAAAACCCTCTTCTCTGCTCAAACAGCATCGCAGGCACTATTTGCACCTATTAGGTATTTTGCAGGTCAGGGAGGCTGTGCTGTGATACATGCATCTGTTTCTTCTCCAAGTGGTTAATCCATACTCAAAAAATGCAATACTTTTTTGCATTCTAGTTTAATTAAATTGGAAATGTAATCAAATATGTCAATGAGCATATTTTTGATATATTCTTTCCCATTTGTAGGATTATCTGATGTAATACAACCTTTATTATAATTTAGTTTTGTAAGTTCTGTTAGACTTTTACATTGGTCATATTACTCAACCTTTTGTACCATTTCTTCATTGATTGATGAGTAATTGTATTCTGATTATATGTTTATAATAAAAACAGATTTATAGGATTGTTGGAGATGATGCCTAGCACATAGGAAGATCTAAAAAAAAAATTCTTTTATTATTACTACTTCTCTTGTTGATGATTGTGTCCTAAACAAGCGTTCTACCAGATTTCACAGGACAGAAATGGTGTGGTTTCTTCCTATGGTTATTTCTCCTCATTGGGTACCCCTTTGTTGCCTAACATTAGCTTGTGTGACACAAAGCTATCCCCTAATGATGGTTATTTTTTTCCATTGGATCTAAAGTTGATTAATATGAAGATATCTATAGGGAGTAATTTTTTTTCTATTTACTTTCATTATTTCTTAAATATAGGCAGTTTTTAGCTTAGTAGCCATTGTGTTTCATGAAACTAAAAAAAGATAGTTATTTTGAATTTATAATACATCTTCCCCTAGCCTAAGCCAATAAATGAGACACAGTCTCCCCGCTACATTAGCGTGTTCGGGAGAAAACAAAGAAAGTCAACGTCATACTCCTAGAGCCCCTTAAGAATACAGCATAATGGTCGCCCACATGAGCATTGAGGGCAGCACAGTGTACCCCTGCTCTTAGTCCTAGGAAATCCTTGTACTCCAGTGTGCTGGAGTTTCTCCAACACTGGAACACTGTTGTCTTTATTCAATCTGTCTCAGTAGTTCTCAACCTCATGAAGAAAAAGTCAGTGTTAGGAGAGAAGAAAGATCAAAGAGAAGGTAATAAGAGAAGGGTTTATATTTTGAAATAATGTTCAAATATTGGTCATGACTCAGAACTTTTCCCTTTGGTCTGGGACACGGTGAGACGAAGGAGAGCACATTTTGCATTTTCATTTGCCCTTCCTGTGTATATTCTTTTCTAACACCTATCATTAAATAGAACTTCCACAGGTACTCAAGCCACCCCAATGGGATACAGGTCATTTAATTTATAATATACATGTGCTAAAAGTTCTGAGCTTCTCCAAAACCTAAAATCTCTATCAGTTCAAGTTCTGAGAGGACAGTAAGAAAAGGCACTTTACAACCATCACCGAACACCTAGGAGGTCAGAGAGACCAGACAAAACACAGAGACACTGTATACATCCATAGTAAAGGGAATTAGGAAGAACAGGTGACTGCAGCTATTCATATTTAAAGGTTGTCTGGAAATCAGAAACAGCGTATTTAACTACTCTGGTAAACTCCAAAGCATATAGTGACTCAGGGTAATTTTATTCCCATATATTTAAATTTCAAATAGATAGTTCTATTCTGCCAGTAGCTCTTCTCCAATAAGTGATTCAGCAACTTGGGCCCATTGATTCATGTGTCTCTACAATCTTCAAGTCTTGATCTCCCAGGTTACCAAATTTGTCTGCCTCTATCCTGAAGAAGAAAGAACAAGGTGGGTCTAGCACCCATGGGCGATATGTTACATTCAAGCCTGAGAATAGCATACCTCACTTTCACTCACAGTCCATTGGCAAGTATTCAGTTACTGCAAAGGATACTGGGAAATGCAGTCTAGTCTAGTGTGCCCAGAAAGAAGAGTAACTAGATTTGGTTAACTGTTAGCCACACACCTGTTGGAAAAATGCTAATAAAAAAATCATACTTTAAAATTGTAACTGTCTCTTTGAGAAGCATTTTGCCTTTTAAAATTATATAAAATATAACTGTATTCATATTTTATGTATAGGTATATATTTATAATTCTCACGAACAGTTCATATTGAAAGAGTCAATCTAAAAATTCATCATTGATGCCACCTGGGCTTGAAATAAAATTCATTACTAGCTGGACAACACTATCAGATATCATTTATTTGGACAGGCTCCATACAGTAATTCTCAAGTATTCCCATGTACTGTTTGGCATAACTTAGAGTGTACAAGGAGTGGCTCTTAGCTTGTACCATCTTGTTCATTTCATTAGAACTTAACTAATAGATGGATTGTGTCTGTAATCCCAGCACTCTGAGGGGCTGAGGTGGAAGGATCATTTGAGACCAGGAGTTTGAGACCAGCCTGGGCAACATACAGAGACCCTGTTTCTAAAAAAAACTAAAAATAAATTAGCCAGGTAAGGTGTCGCACATCTTTGGTCTTAGCTACTCTGGAAAGCTGAAGCAGGAGGGTCACTTGAGCCTGGGATGTCGAAGCTGCAATGAGCCATGATCACACCATTGCACTCCAGCCTGCGCAAGAGGTTAACAACCCCATCTCTGAAAAATAAAAAAAAAAGAACTAAACTAATAGACATTAGCACAGTCCCCACTACAGACTGTTCACACCTGTGTTTATAACTGACACTAAAGCCACAGCCATGACTGCTTGCACAGAATTCCAGGTGTTTAGAATTGCAAAGTGAATTGCTATTTTAATTAATGCTTAAAAATAAATTGCATTTTTTATGTATAAGTTATTATTAACTATAGTCACCATGCTGTCCTTTAGGTCTCCAAACTTAATTACCTTATAATCAAATGTTTGTACCTTTTGACCAATATCTCTCCATTTCTTCCACCTTGACCCCTGATAACCACAATTCTACTTTATTTCTGTGACTTTCTTTCAATTTCACTTGCAAGTGAAATGAGGAGGTATTTGTCTTTCTGTGTCTGGCTCATTTCACTTGAAATTTGCTAAGAGAGAATATCTTAAGTATTATAAGCACACAGTAAAAGGGGGGTAATTTTCTGAAGCAATGCCTGTGTTGGGACAGTCATTTCACAGTGTGAACATATGTCAAAACGTTATGTTGTACACCTTGAATATATACAGTTTTTGTTTGTCAATTATACCTCAGTAAAGTTGATAAAAGTTTAATTGTATTAACAGAATATACATAAAAAAGACAAAATCATCCATCACAATAATGTTTCTCATATTTTCATAGTATGCACAATCTAAACAAGAACCTTCAAAAGACTTTACTTTTGTATTTGTTGGTACCATTCAAGCTTCATCTGGGTATTATAATACCAAGTATCCTTGCATGCTTACTGGAAAAAATATGAATGATTTTTGATCCACTGTCATTGCAACTTTCTTCATGAAGTAACTTGGGAAAATTGTATATGTTATCCTGTCATCCCCAATTTTATAGTCCTGATGCCTTTTATAAATCTATGGCTCAGGGAGACCTGCAGAATCAGAAAATTCCCTCAGAGTAGGTCTGGACCTGGGAACAATCTAAGTAGCCTAGGGAAGCTATTACTGAAAGTGTTTTCTCCCCAACTAAAAAACGTTTCAAATTTAAAAATTAAAACACTCCCAACCAATTCACATTACATGTCAGATGAGTGTATTAAAGACCTTGCAACAATTTCTTTACAATTCTACTTCATCTCTACAGGGAAAGAAAAAAGTTGGGATCCTGTTTCTTAATTGGCACATTCATTAGGTGTCTCTCCATGAAGAGCAATTAATTGGTTTCTATGAAGCAAAGATCAGTAAGCCCTCACCCCTGCATTAACAAGTGACCAATTAGTAAGAGTCACAGGAAAGCAGAATTAAGGAAAGGGACAAAATCTTAGGTGGAAATGTGAGGGAAAGCTGTGCTGAGTAGTTTCTTTCTCATGTTATAGAGAAAGATGGGCAAGAATATAGGCAAAGATTGAGTAGGAATGTGTCTACCTAGACTGTGTTAGGCTTTAAAAATTAACTTCATTGATATGTGCTTAAAAATATTTACCAACTGGGTATGGTTTGGGTACCAACCCTTCAGTAAAGGTCTTGAGTCTAAGCAACTGATCTGGCTTTGACAATGACTATCAGCAGCGGGAACCCTGATGAAGAGGTCAGTTGAGCACTCAGTGTAGTAAGAGAGAGTTATAGCAAAACAGGAGTTACTGCATGGACAGACTATTTGATGAGAAAACAACACTCAGAGATGATTTCTGTCTTGGCTGTGCAGGGCCAACCCTGATGTCACATCAGGGGATGCAGGCCAGGTGACACAAAGGGCTATTGAGACCCCGTGATGCTGTGATTTCTCAGGGCCAGCCAGAGAACTCCTATCGTCTCTTGGTGTATATCCAAACATTGAGGTTAGAGTTGTAACTGGACTACTAGAGTGCTGACAAAATAATTGTAATGACTTCTTTTAAAAAGAATACAAAATTGGAACAAAGAGAAGTGCTGAAATATGCATGTGGAAATATTTGCATGTGGAATGTGAGCTATCCTATTTTTAGGGTTATCTCACCCCACTGATCTTTGCAAATCAAACAGTGTAATTAGGGAACCCTCCTTACAACTCTCTGTCCATACACACACAGCCTTTTCTCAAATATTATAATTCCCTAACTTCTCTCCAACCTCTAATTGCATTTTTTCCATAATGAATATCATCATCTGAACTTGCATTATTTGTTCACTTCTCTCCCTCATTTAAAATATCAGTTTCATGAGAGTAGAGCTTTGTTGTATTATTGTTGTTGTTCACTGCTGTATCCCTAGTGCCTAAGACAGTGTCTGGTACATAGTACAAGGTTCTGTGACCTGACTGCACCACAGACTACACCATAGTCAAGCCATGGTGACCCCTGTGACCCACAACATACACCTCCAGATGGCTTCCAGGAGCCAGAATGTCTGAAGAAACAGGAAAATTACAAAAGAAGAAGAATGGCTAGTTCCTGCAGTACCTGATTAACTGACCTTGCAACATTCTGCCATTTCCTGCCGCAACCATTCCTGCCTCAATTTATAAGCCAATCTTGTAAAACTGGACCTTGGACCCGTGACACCCCCTCCTGGCAACACCCCCACCCCAGCTGGCAAAAACCACCCTGAACTGTAACTTCCATAACTTTCCACTGCCTACCCAAACTACAAAACCAGCTCCTCTGCCACCGCCCTCTGCTGACTCTCTTTTTGGACTCAGCCCACTCATACCTGGGTGAATAAACAGTCTTATTGCTCACACAAAGCCTGTTTAGGTGGTCTTTTCATTCAGAGCGTGCCTAACACATAGTAGACTCTCAATAAATACTGGTGTATTATGAATAAGTAATAACAGTAACTGTCACCTAATAAGGGTTTAATCTGCTTCCTTAGTAGGCTCTTTAACTGCATTACCTAACTTTTTTGTAGCCTTAATGTCCTTACAAGTTTTTGAACAGCAGTGGAGTGACATTAACAATAGTAATCTAAATACCCTCTGCCCCCACTCTTGGATTTTCACAGGGTGCCCCCCATCTCAGCACAAACTGACCCTAAGCTCAAATCACCCTGAGGCAAACTTTTCTACTATTTTTGTTCATTATGTCTCTTTTTCATATGGTTAGCACCCATTGCCCTCTAGCCATAGGAAAGTGCCTTCCACCGCCACAGTTGAAGGTGGTGCCAAAACAAAAATCAGCACAGGACAAAGTTAAACAGGCAAACAAATTTTTATTCAAAGCTATTGCAGTAGGAAAGAGAGACGAGTTAAGTTCAGACTGGCTAAGTCTGAACTTAACTCCACTGAAACAAAGGACAGGAGAATTTTTAAGAGCTGAAAGGGAAAACTCCAGCTATTTATGTTTGCTAATTGTCAATACTCAAAGAGGGACAACTCAAGGTGTCCATGTTTGTTAATTGGCTTTACCCAAAGGAGAAGTAAACTTTCACTTATCTTCATGGCAAGAGGCAATTTTACAATGTGGAGCAAGATGCCCACCAAAGCTAGGCGTCTATCACACGACACAGACTCAGAGAGAGGGATTCTCTCTTCCCTGAGGATTATGTTTCAAAGGGATGGCTCCCAGGTCCTTGAGAAAGATAGTCACAGGTTATAAGCTGGCCAGAAGCCTTTAAAATGATATATATCTCCAAGGAGCAGAGAAAGAATTTGAAATTACAGACTTTCTAAGGGTAAATGATCTAAGAAAAGGGAGGTCAGGGTCCTAAAGTGTCTAAAGTTTCATCAAGCTGAAGGCTCCCTTGGTCAGTGTTCACCGTGGGAACACCCATTGCAGGGCTGTCTCTTGCTACTCTCAGAGCCAAGAGTCATTAAGGTGTCACGGCCGTACTGTGGTCCATGCAGAAGGAGAATGCCCCTCTCTCCCAAAGGATATCATGCCATAACTTGAACCTTTAAGTAGAGCTTTCTGTGTAATTCCAGTTCCCATCTCTCTGTCCACTGGATCAAATATCAAATTAAAGGACTAGAATATGGCACAGAAAATGGCACCTTCTCCATCTTCCCCATCCAACTTATCTTTCCCTTTACCTGATTAATTGGCATCCCTGAAAACTTGTTTTCTCTACTTTTAGCAAAACCAAACCTTGTGCATATGAGTCACCAAGTCACTAGCTCCATAAACACTACATTCTGAACCCACTTTGAATTTTTCTCTGACACCTTAATACATTACAACAATACTATTAGGTAGGCATTGTTTTTCCCACATTACAGATAAGAGAGTTGACATTTATTCAGTTAGAGTAATTTTAGGCAAGTAATCTACACAAAACTAGAATTTGGTGAAAGATGGAAGCAAAATTCAACCTAGAATATTGCTTTTTTTCTTTTCTTTAGATGGAGTCTCTCTCTGTTACCAGGCTGGAGTGCAGTGGTGCGATCTTGGCTTACTGCAACTTCTGCCCCCAGGGTTAAAGTCATTCTCCTGCTTCAGCTTCCCGAGTAGCTGGGACTACAGGCGTGTGACACCACACCTGGTTAATTTTTGTATTTTTAGTAGAATTGGGGTTTCACCATGTTGGCTAAGATGGTCTCGATATCTTGACCTCGTGATCTGCCCGCCTCAGCCTCCCAAAGTTCTGGGATTACAGGCGTGAGCCAGTGCACCAGGCCCAGAATATTTCTTTAACCCCAAGCCTGTGCTCTGAACTGCTAAATCATAACTCGTTAAAATAAAAATTCTGAGCAGCTCTACTTTTTTTCATCAAAACACTAATAAAGTAAGAAGGAAGCAAATTTACTCTAAGAGGTCCAGAAAAGAGAGGTTAAGAAATCAGATGGGCAAGGTTCATAATGAAGACAGGATAAATTGTAATCATTTCTACTGAAATCTTAGCTTTGCTCCTAGGCATTCATCAGTCTCTGAGGCGGTTACCAAGACAAGAGGACAGATCTCTACCCACAATGCCCTGCGGGCCCTGCCCCCTTGACCCCTCCAGCAGCCTTCTACCTTTTTAAAACACTTGGTCTCATTGTCAGCCCAACTCAAAGCTGTTGTACCTCATTATGTTAAAAATCTGAGAATAAAGGCCTAATAATTTCCTAGATTGTTGTTAATTCAATTCTACAAGCCCCGTAATCAGGTCCTTTGAAAGTGTGGAACTGACTAACAATTAGTGAGTAAAAGGTGCTGAAGCAAAATTTATGAAGATGTTAATCTAATCAGGATAGTTGGACTTCACCTCCAACAGGCAGCCCTTCTCTATCCACATAAAAGTAGAGGGGGCTTTGGGATATTGCATACACTTACACATTCTGGAGTTCTAACATAGTACTTGCAATAGTTACAAATGTTTTTAATTAACTTAGAACCAACCATCTCATCCATCTTTCTGCCAGTGAAAGATGGTCTCTGGGTTATAGTTATTTTTGTTTTATATTTTTTAATTTCTCAAATTATGGACAGTTCAGCAGTTTCTTTAGAAATTAAATTAAGAGAGAAAAAAAGAAGAAAGTGTATAAAATAATAATTAAGCTTAACTCCAATCCAGTTCTTCATAAGCCTTTTAAAATACCTTGCAAATGTTTTATTTCAGGCAAATTTAGAAAGCTACTTGTACAAGTGCATATTAAAAGAGTGTCAAGGGAAAAATGCAAATTTGCATGCCTGAGGCAAAGCCTGTGCCAGAATGCATGGAGGATACAGAGAAATGTTAAGGCATTAACAGATGCTGGATTGGGCACATTAGCGTACATTTTCTCCCATGTGCAAGGGGGAGAAGAGTGGGGAATTGAGAGTGAGACTTTCTTTTCTTTAGCCATTTAATGACTAAATCTCCATTTTTTTCCCCTCTGTCTCCTTGTCTTCCCTTCCCTGACTTCTGTCTGATTCACCACCATTCACTTTTCTTTTCTTTTCCTCTCTAAGTAAAATTTTGATGCCACAAAAGAAATAGCACTTGAAGATAAATCCTCTCAGCAAAGCAGTTTACTTCTATAGAAAGGTGTGGCATACGGATGGAACAATGGTGGCTGTCTGCTTGGACAAGCGGGGAAGAGTTACTTATGCCTGACGGGAATCATCACTACTGCTGTGTCGTTTCCCTATTGGCTAGGTTCCCCTATTAGTCCAGCACAAGCTGGACTAATCCTGCTTGGCTATTTTAAAGAGAGCAGGGGTCTGAGCTGGAATGGCAGGGTGGGTGTTTTGGCAAGAAGGATGGTTATGGGCAAGTCAGAGCGGGTAGTCAGGGGTGACCTAGGTCAAAGAAGGTGACCAGAGCAGGTGACCAGGATGAGTCAGGATGGAACCCCGGGCCTGGGGAACAGATGTGAACTACTGAAGAGAACCAGTGGAAAAGGCTGTTTACTGGAATTACAAGGAAGTTAAACTTTAAAATAGAGAATTAAAAAATAAGCAAACTGAACATACTGACATACTGATTCTTTGAAGAGAAACTTGGGGTTCACTATAACATCTCTTTGCTTTCTACTTCCTTCTCTCAATCCACAACACATCACCAGGGCAGCTAGGAGTGGGAGGGGATGAAAGAATTCAAGTCTCATTCCCTGCCTCAAACCCAGAACAGAGCCCAGGACTAGGATGAAGCTGAAAAATGAAGGTGCAGATGGAAATAAAACTAAATATATGGGTAATATTTATACTTTATTTCTTAGCCCTCTCCATGAAGGTATTGCCTTTTCTTTTTGTTTCCAAAAATGATCAATAAGAATACAATCTAAGGCTTTCAAATTAAATGAAATCATATAAAAATGTACAATAAAATTATACAAAAATTTCTCAATATTCTTGGATATGGGCTTTGTAACATCAAATAGTTTTAGATTTTAATGTTATCAATGAAGATTTATGCATCTATTAGCGACTTAACCAAGAGCCTTAAAATGGGTTCTTGACAAAAATTAGAGGGTCTTACCAGGACCAGGCACTGGGTATTGTACATGTATTGTCTTTAGTTCATACATCAACCTTGCAATTTACAATCTTTTCTACCCCCAATTTATAGTTGAGAAAACTGGATCCTTGAAAGATTAACTAATTTATTGAAAGTCAGATAATAAGTGTCAGATCTGGGATTCAAAATCTCATCTGTTTGAATACATAGCCTAAACTTTGAACAACTAAGTCATATAATCAGTACTTATCCAAAATTGACCTCCTGATCATCCTTCTATGGTTTCCCATCATTTTCTCCACTTCTAACGTCTCACAGTTACCAGGCATCCAGTTCAAATGAATCTCTGTCTTCTGCCTCCACTTTTATATAAAATTTTTGCTATCTAGTTCCCTGTAATACCTACTCTGTGAGAAATAGACATAGACATCAAGTGCCCTTCCCAAGACAAGGGGTCTCATGAGTCCAATCTTCCAATCTCGTAAAGTGGTTCTGGGGCATGATCCAGAGTTTCTATCAAAAGTCAAGCCCCCTCATTTCCTGCAGCTGTAACCAGCCTCTATGCAAAAAATAGGTAGACACGTTAGATACATGTAATCAAGTGACCAATGGGAAGAATGATCAATACAGACAGTTGGAGATATTCAGTGGTCAGTCCATTGGAGCCAGTGGTCAGACAGTGGAGATATTCAGTGGCAGCCATTCAGCTGCCATTCAACAGAGGCAAGAAATAAGTGAGTTTTGGGAATGTAGCTGAAGTAAACCTGCAACCAGATTCGGTGGTTCCCACACCAGGAATCAAACCCAGCCTGCCTGTGTGAAAAACCAGGAGTCCTAACCACTAGACCACCAAGGAAATAGTATTGCTGTTATCAGAACTTAGGCTCTTGGCCTTCCTAACCTCGAATAATGGGGAAAGGAGCTATGGAGGGGTGGTGAGTTTTACAGCTGAAATAGAACTCATGGACCTAAAGGGTGTGCGAAAGTGTAATTTATTAGGCAGAGTGAAAGGACAGCTCCCGCTGTTTCACGGGAGGGGATCCGGAGAGGATTCCAGCCTAGGCTGGGCCGGCTAGTTTTTACCCTTGAGTTATTCCCTCCCCATTCATGTTCTCGGCCAATGATGGGAGTTTTTAAAAACTTCCTCTGGATTGATTGATCTTTGACTCCTTACTGGATTGGCTACTTGTTTTATAACCTGAGTCACAGAGCCCCCACCTCCAAGAGCCAGAGACGGTAAAATTAGAGACAAAGGGCTCTACCTGGCCTGCTGGAGGTGGGAAGGTGAAGCAAAGGTCCCTAACTGGCCTGAGGCTAGAAGACTGGAACAAAGGGCCCTCGCCAGCCAGGGGCAGAAAAACTGGAGAATTTCTGCACTCTAAACAACGCCCCCCAGCCAACCCTGGGAAGTTCCTTTAACACAGTCCCTCAGGAATAAAAAAGAAAGGAAAACATGTGACTAATGGAGGTATGAAGTTCACTTGTAGAAACTGCAGTGGAAGATACAAGGCCCTGGCTTGTGGAAACATGACCCTCACTTCACTTTCTCCACTGGTGTTGGAGGCAGTAGGATAACTATAGAGGATGTATTAACACCCATTTACAGAAATCCTATTGAATTTACACCTCCCCACTAGATGTGATACAAGGAAAAAGCTAATACCCAAAGTTTTTGGTAAGGACTAGCTCCAGGCACTGCATGACGTGGTTATGTAAAGACTGACCCAGAAATCCTGGTATAATAGACTTAACCAAAGAAAATATCTTGGGTGCCATGGTAGACAAATAGTAAAGTTTTGGGGTAAGCCCATTAGGAAGAAGCTCTATGTGAGCTGAGTCCCTGATATCCCTGGATTGCAACAAGATAATAAAGTAACCCTAACACTGGAAGAGCAAGAATTCTTACAGTTGAGAACCACTACTCGACTGATACCTCCAGCCCACCAGCAGGCAATGATGGCATCAGACTAGGGGATCACCAATAAATCTTTGTAAACACAGCAGGGAGCAGACTTTCCAATGTTCTCTTCTAGTGACAGGTGCCAGCACAGGCACTTTGTATCAAATAGGTCTAAGATTTATGAAGTTGTCAAACTAAAAAGACCTCTCTCAGGGAAGAAAAACTATTTTTGTAATTGCATTTTGTAATTGAGGAGCCAATGTCATATAAATTGCCTATGAAAACTGAACAATGGACTGGGTGTGGTGGTTCACGCCTGCAACCCCAATACTTTGGGAGGCCAAGGTGGTGGATTACTTGATGCCAGGAGTTTAAGGTCAGCCTGGCCAACAGGGTGAAACCCCATCTCTACTAAAAATGCAAAAATTAGCCAGACATAGTGGTGCACACCTGTACTCACAGCTACTAGGGAGGTTTAGGTGGGAGAATCACCTGAACCCGGGAGGCGGAGGTTGCAGTAAGCTAAGATCGCACCACTGCACTTCAGCCTAGGTGACAGAGACCCTGTCTTAAAAACAAACAAACATAAAAACAGAAACAAAAAAACCCAAAGATGAATTATAGAGTGAGACCCTGTATCAAAAAAAGAAAGAAAGAAAGAGAAGAGAGAAAGAAAGAAGAAAGAAAGACGAAAGAAAGAAAAGAAAGAAAGAAAGAAAGCAAGGAAGGAAGGAAGGAAGGAAGGAAGAAAAAGAAAGAAAAAGAAAGAAAGAAAGAAAGAAAGAAAGAAAGAAAGAAAGAAAGAAAGAAAGAAAGAAAGAAAGAAAGAAAGAAAGAAAAGAAAAGATTCATTTTGTACTCCAAACTAAAGAAACTGACATACACACACACTTACCCTGAACTATCTTAGCGTTTCCAGGGTCCCACCTGCAAGTCTATCTTTATTTACAGCACACATCACGGATACAGAGGGCTTGATTCAGAGGTGTCTTCATAAGCCTACTTTGTTTAGTTCTTCTTTCTCAACTGCTGCCAAGGCATTCACAGGCAGAAAGTCTCTCCGTTACTGTCCATGATGTGTCTTTTTACTTTTCTGGAACATGAGAGATGCTGAGTCAATCCTTTCCTTTCTACTAGCTGAGAACCTCAACTGGGCTTTCCTGGGGTTCACTCTGCCCCTCAGTAGCTGATGTCAGTACAGTAGCATTGGGGTGCCACTTCCACCTCACTTCAGGATTCCCTAGTTCCTTAAACCCTGTATACAGAAGGTCTCACAGCCCATAAGACTGGCCACATTTACGTGCTTGATTTAAAATCCTGAAAGATAAAGCTTTTAGACACTGCCTAATAATAAATAATAAATCACTTCATTTGTTAACTTAGGCTTTATAGAAGCAGAATCAACATGAAACTCAGAAGATGCACCTCCTTTCTGGAAGTGGCAAAGTCCCAATTTCTGCATGAAACTCTACCACTTAATAATTGTACGTTTTTAGAAAGTTACTCTCATTTTTTTTCTTCTGTAAAATGGGAATATTTTACAGAAGAAATATTTTTTTCTTTTGTAAAATGGGAATAATAATAGGAGTATTACTCAACCCTGCAATTTTTCTTAGCATTGTTATGAAGATTAAACCAATTGATATATATATAAAGGGCTGATCACAGTGTCTGGCATTTAGTGAGAACCTGTGACATGGATGAAGAGAGGCTAAGGGACCTGCTGGAGACCCCACTATGCCTATTTGTGTGGGCAAAGGGAAGGGAGGGCCCATGTGGCAGCATGACTTCTTGTCTCCAGCTGAGACCCAGGTCCCTTCTGCTAGCCTGGCGGGAATGGTTCAAATGATGAGAAAGAGAAGTTAAAACGCAAGCAAGGAGATCTGGCTCCACCAATTTTCTTTCTTTCACTCCCCTTACAAGAATAAATACAGTGCCGGAAACCACTGCAGTGACACAGTCAGAGGTCTCTTACTTTAAAGCTAACAAGAGGGAAAAGATCCTTTTCTGAATTTTGCTTATTGGCCAAAATAAAAATAACCCAGTTCCGCCGCGGCTAAATTTGGATGTCTTTTCCTATCCTGCCCCTCTCCCTTGTATAGCTCAGTGCCTATCCATCCTTCAGCCCCTTCTTCAATTCCATGGAGACTTACACTTTTACTTTAAAACTGAACTTTGACATTATTTGGAAGCAGAATCAGAGCTGATATGAGCACTGGCAGACACAGAAAAGAGGATGACCAGATAGGGACAGAGCTGGGCAGGGTTCTGGGACCCTTGCCAAGTCCCTAACATAGTATCTGGCATATTAAAGGTACTTGGGGGAAAAATTAGCTGCCTTCTTCAGTAACTTTGCTTCAAAATCTTTAATCTGATTCTTCTATCATCAGTGCACTCGCAAGGCATAGGAGAAGCCTTCATATAAATCAGTAATGGGAATTAGGAGGAAGGGACCACTACCACACTAATAAGGCACTTTAGTACAAATAAGGTAAGAAATACCCACTAAAGTTCACATAGCACCATGCCAGGGCCTGTGGCTTAGGGTGCATAGCATAAGCTTCATTTCAGATCTCACTTGCTCTCTTGGCCCCAGGCACCTTTGTACAGAGAAAAAAAATCACCTTACCCATCAGTCCTGGTGCTCAGTAAGTGTCTTGATGTGATATACCTCCTCATTGACCTTTTTAATCGAATTTTGTTTAAGTGACAAGTAGGTTGTGATTTGTAACAAGAATCTCAATGAACTCTTGAGTGGGGTGGGGGCACAATTTTATAACTACAATTACAAGGTCAGGTAGCTACAGCAACAATGTGATAGAGTGCAGGGAGCAGAGCAATCATGGTTCATTTTCTCTGAGCATTTACTAGCATGGCTGTTAAGGGCTTTCTATGTACTGTCACATGTAATATTCACAATAATCTGTCAGGTACATTTCCATCTTACAAGTGAGAAAACATTAAATGAGAGAAGTTCAGTACCTGGAAATCGCTGCAGCAAAGATGTGAACCCACTTCAGTCTAACTATTATTTCCCAAAGTACTAGAGTGGTAGAATATGAAATATTTTAGGTTTGACTTGACACACAGCTACAGCAATAAGTGCCATGGATTCACCTGGTAAACTGTAATTCTCTTTCCATTATTTTTTCTCAATACTTCTGAATATCAGTCAGTCTGGTATGGATGTGCCTCTAACAGCCTCATATACACACTTGCTAATCTCCTGCTTATAAGCAACAGAAAATAAGTCATAAGCCAGAGCCTTCAACAAACAGTATCTAGATAAATCATCACAATTTTATTCTATGTATGCCAAATGATAGAAGTTCTCAATTTTCCACCTATCATGCAGTTTCCATTTTAAATAAAATCAAGCTATAAAGAAAAAATGTTAAGGAAATAATGGTATGGTATGTTCAGCATGGTAGAAATGATTGGAGTGGTAGTTGGAGGTTCTCAAATATGGAAAATATCAGGTATATGATAAGCCAACAACTAAGGATTGGGAAATAGTACCTTATAACACTTGACATTGGCACAGGCCTTGTTGTCAAGAAATATACAAGCTTATATCTCAGTTTTGCTGGTTACTAGCTGTGTGGCCTTGGAAAATCATTCAATCTCTCAGCCTCAGTTTTCTCTTCCAAAAATAGTTTATAACTTTCAAGGTACCTTTATGACAGGTAAATGAAATAATTTTTGTTACTACATCTTAACCGCTTGGCACATAGTAGGTACTCAGTAAATATTAGTGTCTTCTACTCTCTCCCTTCTTCCTAGTTAACAGAGTTGGTAGAATAAGGATTAATTCTCATTGTCATACCAAGAACTTTTTTAACTTTTTTTTTTATTAAAAATTGAGTAAAGAATTTATAAATATACATCTGGCATAAAGCAAAACAAGTCAACTAACAAAAAATTCATCATTGCCATTACTTTTATAGCTCCTATGTGTCATGTGTCTCTTTCTTTCCCCTTCCCACTCAGAGCAAACCAGTCTTACAAATTTTGGGTTTCCTTTCCCCTGTTGTCTTTATAGTTTTTTTTTAATACTTTAAGTTCTGGGGTACATGTGCAGATGGTGCAGGTTTGTTACATAGGTATACATTAGCCATGGTGGTGGTTTGCTGCATCCATCACCCCGTCATATACATTAGGTATTTCTCCTAATGCTGTCCCTCCCCAATCCCCTCACCCCCTACTATTTCTCCCCTAGCACCCCACCCCCTAGGCCCCAGTGTGTGATGTTCCCCTCGCTGTGTCCATGTGTTCTCATTGTTCAACACCCACTTATGAGTAAGAACATGTGGTGTTTGGTTTTCCATTCTTGGTCTCAGTTTGCTGAGAATGATGGTTTCCAGTTTTATCCATGTCCCTGTAAAGGACATGAACTCATCCTTTTTTATGGCTGCGTAGTATTCCATGGTGTATATGTGCCACATTTTCTTTATGCAGTCTATCCTTGATGGGCATTTGGGTTGGTTCCCAGTCTTTGCTATTGTGAACAGTGCTGCAATGAACATACATGTGCATGTGTCTTTATAACAGAATGATTTATAATCCTTTGGGTATATACCCAGTAATGGGATTGCTGGGTCAAATGATATTTCGATTTCTAGATCCTTAAGGAATTGCCACACTGTTCTCCACAATGGTTGAATTTTACACTCCCAGTGTTGATGGGAGTCTTTATAGTTTTATGGTCCCTGATGACAATTCAAAAGCAGCACCTTCCTGATGAATCCTCTTAGCACTATTACATCACAGAATAATGCCCCAGAACCATAGTAGAATGATCTTGAATTTTCCTTAAGCTTTGTGTTTGGGGCTTACGGCAATCTAAGTTTAACTCGAAATAATATAGTTTTCTCAATTTCCAAAACAATATCCTAAAACACAGAATGTGGCTTAAATATTTATACAGCATCAGTAACCTGCAATGGAAAGTGTCCTAGGTAGAATCCAAGTCTCACAATTAGCGTGGGGAAGTTCTGATTTACATGGTCATTCAGGGAGCAAGTGTATACCCTTATTTCTGTTGCTTTCCCATCCCCAGGACATTTTTCTTATCTATGTGTTCAAAGTTGGGAAGGTTTTCTCTTTCCGGGTCCACAAGGGGGCGTAGTTTTAAGGGTAAGAATTTCCCAGCGCCATGCCCCCCTCCCATCTCTCTCCATCTGGGAGATTTAGTGGTTTATGTTTAAATTTCGCAGGTGTGGGAAGAAACTGAGAGTCAATCACACCAGCGAAAGTTTAAAGGAACTCTAAAGGAACTCCTTTCACTGGCCAGAAAAACTTGGGAAGGTGGGAATGTCTCCCAGGATAAATTCCCCTGCTCCTTCACCCACACCAGATTTCCAGCTCTCTGGAATCCCCTTCCACATGGTGGGAGCTCTCTTTCCCCTCTGGGATTTCCCCTCTGGAATCCCCTTCCACAGTCTTCATGGAAACCTTTCTCCTCTTCTCCTTTTCTTCACTTTTCTCGACCTAAATAAAATCACCTTTCAGCAACACTTCTTGGGTCCAATATTTACTTTTACAAGCATACGGCACACCTGTAGTGGTCCCATCGCTTATTCTTTAAGAAATTGAAGGCCAAAAACCTACAGCATTCTCTCAAGGGAGCTGTGCCTCACTAGCACCCCCCTGCCAAAAAAAACCCGGCTACATTACCACCTCTGGCTGACCATAGGACCTGTGCAATGAGAAAGTGAGAGCTAAGGCAGAGTGGTCAATTGCCTAACTGAATGTTCAGAGCCTGCTTAGCAATAAGCACACAAAGCCCCTCAGCAAAAGTTGGAAGATGTATTGGTTCCAGGTTTTTAAGGAAATTATCCAATCATTTGAGTACTAAGGTAATAGAGTTATCTAAAAGACCACATATGACAATAAATATAGACTTTACCAAATTAGCTCAGAAAATTACTAAACAAACAAACTACTACAGCAAGCACCAGCATCAAATCCTGGAGAGGGGCAAGAATTTTATTTCTAGAGTTGTCATATTATATTACTTTAAACATCCAGTTTCAAACAAAAAACTATGAGGTGCAAATACCTAAGAAAGTGTGACCCACACATAAGAAAAAAAGCAATAGCTCTGTTCCCAAGGAAGCCCAAAAGATGACTTACTAGATAAAATATTTTTCTATCAGCTATATTAAATATGTTCAAAGACCTCAAGACATGATAGCTAAATAACTAAAAAAAAAAAGTATGAAAACAATGACTTACCAAATATGGAATATCAGTAAAGAGATAATCTTCTACAAGCCTGACAAAAACAAGCAATGGGGAAAGGATTCCCCATTTAATAAATGGTGCTGGGAAAACTGGCTAGCCATATAGAGAAAACTGAAACTGGACCACTTCCTTACACCTTATACAAAAATTAACTCAAGATGGATTAAAGACTTAAACGTAAACCCTAAAACCATAAAAACCCTAGAAGAAACCTAGACAATACCGTTCAGAACATAGGAATGGGCAAAGACTTCATGACTAAAACATCAAAAGCAGTTGCAACAAAAGCCAATATTGACAAATGGGATCTAATTAAACTAAAGAGCTTCTGCACAGCACAAGAAACTATCATCAGTGAACAGGAAACCTACAGAATGGGAGAAAATTTTTGCAATCTATCCATCTGACAAAGGTCTAATATCCAGAATCTACAAGGAACTTAAATTTACAAGATAAAAACAAACAACCCCCATTAAAAAGGGGGCAAAGGATATAAACAGACACTTTTCAAAAGAAGACATTTATGCAACCAACGAACATATGAAAAAAAACTCATCATCACTGATCATTAGAGAAATGCAAATCAAAACTACAATGAGATACCATCTCATGCCAGTTAGAATGGTGATCATTAAAAAGTCAGGAAACAACAGATGCTGGAGAGGATATGGAGAAATAAGAACACATTTACACTATTTGTGGGAGTGTAAATTAGTTCAACCATTGTGGAAGACAGTGTGGCAATTCCTCAAGGATCTAGGACCAGAAATATCATTTGACCCAGTAATCCCATTACTAGGTATATACCCAAAGGATTATAAACCATTCTACTATGAAGACACATGTACACGTATGTATATCACAGCACTATTCACAATAGCAAAGACTTGGAAGCAACTCAAAAGCCCATCAATGATAGACTGGATAAAGAAAATGTGGCACATATACACCATGGAATATTATGCAGCCATAGAAAATGATGAGTTCATATCCTTTGCAGGGATGGATGAAGCTGGAAACCGTTATTCTTGGAAAACTAACACAGGAAAAGAAAACCAAACACTGCATGTTCTCATTCATAAGTGGGAATTGAACAATGAGAACATATGGACACAGGGAGGGGAACATCACACCAGGGTCTGCCAGGGGGGTGGGAGAAAAGGGGAGATAGAACATTAGGACAAATATCTAATGCATGAGGGACTTAAAACCTAGATGATGGGTTGATGGGTGCAGAAAACCACCATGGCACTTGTATACCTGTGTAACAAACTTGTGCATTCTGCACATGTATCCCAGAACTTAAAGTATAATAAATAAAAAATATATATATTCCAGAATTGAAAACAAAAAAAACTAAGATAAAAATTTTACTTGAGTGGTTCAACAGCAGATTTAATAGGTCAGAAGAAAGTATCAGCAAATATAGAGATAAGTGGATTAAAATGATCCAGTCTGAAAAACAGAAAGATAAAGAGCAACAACAACAACAAATTAACAGAGTCTTAGAGAGCTGCTATAGATAACATCACCTGTACCAATATATGCATTATGGGAGTCCAGAAGGGGAGGAAAGAAAAAAGGGCAGAGGTGGGTGGATCACCTGAGGTCAGGAATTTGAGACCAGCCTGGCCAACATAGTGAAACCCAATCTATACCAAAAACACAAAAAATTAGCTGAGTGTGGTGGCAGGCACCTGTAATCCAAGCTACTAGGGAGGATGAGGCAGGAGAATGCTTGAACCAGGGAGGCAGAGGTTGTGGTGAGCCAAGATTGCACCATTGCCCTCCAGCTTGGGCAACAAGAGTAAATCTCTGTCTCAAAAAAAAAAAGAGAGAAAAGGAAAGAAAGAAACAGAAAAAAAGGAGAGAAAGAAAATTTGAAAAAAAGACAGAAAACCTAATGAATTTTATTTCAAATTAACAGTAATCTATATATCAAAAAAGCTCAATGAACTCCAGATAAGTTAAACTCAATAAGGATTATACTCAGATGAGTAATAATCAAACTAGCAAAGACAAAGAAAGAATCTTGAAAGCAGCAAGAAAAAGTGATTCATCATGTAAAAGGAATCCTCACTAAGATAAATAGCTAGTGTATAATTAGAAACTGTGGAGGCCAGAGGCAATGGAATGACATGTTCAAATTGCTAAAAGAAAAAAAAATCAATAATTCTAAATCCAGCAAAATTATCATTCAAAAATTAGAAAGAAATTAAGATATCACCAAACAAAAACTGAGATTGTTGCTGACAAAACAGCTTTATGAGAAATATTAAATGTAGTACTTTAGATTGAGTTGAAACACTAGACAGTAACATGAATCTATATGAAGAAATAAAGAATATTGGTAAAAGTAATTATACAGGTAGATGTAAATAAGAGTATAAATGTATTTGAAATTTGTTGATTGTAATTCTCTTAACTGACTTGAAAGACAGCTACATAAAGCAATAATTATATATGTGTGTGTGTTAATATTACATACAATGTACAAAGATGTAATATGAATGACGATAGCACAAAGGAGACCAAAAGAAGTGTAATATTGGAGCAAAGATTTTGTACACTATGGGAATTAAATTGGTATAAATCCGAAATAGACTCATGTAAATAACAATGTTAATCATAATTATCAGGGAACAATTAAGAAAATAACACAGTAAAATAAATGGCTAAGGAATTAAATGGTACACTAGAAAATATCTATTTAGCCAAAAGAAAGCAGTAATGAAATAATGGAGGAATGAAAAGAGTTGGAAAACAATTAGAAACATGACAGATATAAATTCTACCTTATCAGTAATTATATTAACTGTGAAGGAATTAAACATTCCAATCAAAGAAGAAGCAATTAGAAGAATGGATAAAATGCTATGTTCTGACCCTCTACAGAGGATACACTTTATGTTAAAAGACACAAATAGGTTGAAACTAAATAGGTGGAAAAAGACACACCATGTATATGGCAACCAAAGTGCTGTAGTAAATTTCCTAATAGAAGACAAAATATACTTTGGAGGAAAACTATCACTAGATACAAAAAAGTACAATTTATAATGCTAGAAGGGCCAGTCCATCAAGGAGATATAATTATAAAATTGTGTGTGCCTTACAACAGAGACCCAAAATAGATGAAGTAGAATTAAAAGAAGAAATTGACAATTTAACAATAATAGTTGGAGATTTCAGCACCTGACTTTCACTGATGAATAAAATAAGAAGATAGAAGATTAGCAAGGAAATAGAATATACAAATATTAATTCAAGATAGGTAGAAGACATAAATGTAAGAGAAAAAAAGGATAAAATTCTTAGTAGAAAACATAGGTATAAATCTTTGTGACCTTGGATTACGTAAAAGTTTCTTAGACAAGACACCTGAAGCATAAGTAACCAGAAAGCAAAAAACCATATATATTGCACTTCATTGAATTAAAAACTTTTGTGCATCAAGGGACACTTTCAACATAATTTGAAGACAGAGTACAGAATAGCAGATAACACTTACAAGTCAAATATTTGATAAATAAGTTTAAAATATACTTTCCACATGAACTCAATATTTTTAGAAAGCAAGCATGTTATCCTTAAAACTATTTTGAGAATAAGACTGTGGTGAAAAATGCTACCAAAAGAATGAGATCCAGAACGTATTTTTAAAACTCTCAAAATTCAGTAATAAAAGGACAACTTAGTGCAGAAAAAAAAATGGGTCAAGTAAATGGGTCAATAGCTATTTCTACATGGGAGATATATAAAGTTTACAAAACACATGAAAAGATTATCAAAATCATTAGTTATTAGGTAAATGCAACCAAACCATAATGAGATACCCCTTTATACCCACTACAATAGTTATAACCAAAAAGATGAACAATAATAGGTGTTGGCAAAGATGTGGAGAAATTGAAAACACACATTGTAGATATAAAATGGTGCAGCTACTTTGAAGAACATTTTGAGGGTTCCTCAAAAAGTTAACCATAAATTTACTATATAACCCATCTATGCCACTTTTAGGTATATACACAAGAATTAAAAACATGTTCACTCAAAAACTTGAGCACAAGTGTTGATAAGAGAATTATTCATAATGGCTAAAAAAAGTGTCTATCAACTGATAAATAGATACATGAAGTACAGTATAACCACACAATGAAATGTTATTCAGACATAAAAAAGAATAAAGTTCTGATACATACTACAACATAAATGAACTTTGAAAACATTATGCCAAATGAAAAAAGCCAGACATAAAAATCATACATATATTTTATAATCCTACTTGCACAAAAGGTCAAGAATATGCAAACTCACAGAGACAGAAAGATTAGTGGTTGCCGAGTGCCGGCAGGGAACTGAGGAAGAGAAGGGAATGAGGAGTGACTGATTTATGAAAACAGAGTTTTTTTGAGAGGGTTACAAAAATGTTCTAGAATTAGTGGTAATGGTTTCATAAGCTTTTAAATATACTAAAGTACACTGATTTGTATGCTTTTATATGGTGAAGTTTATTATATGTGAATTGTATTTCAATAAAATAAGAGTAAAAAAGAAATCCTTTCTTAGAAAGTGGCATTTGGAGAGAAATTTGAAGAAAGATAAGGAGTAGTCTACCAGATATCCAGGAGAAAATGAACACCAAACAGTATTAAGCAACAGAGTTTATTCAAAAGTTTAATAATTAATATTTCTGTTCTGATTTTTAAGTCTTTGTTACTGTCATGGCACAGTTTAATGGAGTCATATTTTGAGGAAAGAATGAGGAGAGTAAATAAAAAGTTAAGAGACTTAGAAAGGGGAGATTTAATTTTTGAATCATGTAAAAAGGAAAGTGAGAATTTTTGAAAATATAAGAAAAATTAGGGTAAACTTAAAAGAGCTGCAAAGAGTAAAAAATATGAGAAGCATTGATATGGTAATAACAAAATTAATCACTAAAATCAGACAGATATGGATTATATCTCACCTCTGCATCAGCTAGCCATTTCCTTAGAAAAGTTTCCTTACTCTGTGTTCTTCAGCTTCCCATGTCCTACACAAAAAACTGAGGAATAACATCAAGAAAATAATATGGGAATAAGGTGAGAAAAACAGCATTTACCTTACTGGCTTGCTGTGAGAAATGAGCAAGATGACTTAAGTAACACACTGAGTTTGACGCTTGGTAGATTCTCAATATATAATAATTATTCACAATAATCACCTGAATGGACACTACATGAGTTCTGAGGAGTCTTAAGTTTTAAAAAGTAAAATTATCTATTTAAAGATGTGTTTTTAAAATTGATAAGATATATGGAACGTATTCAAAAAGATTCTTCACATTTTACTTATTTGAATATTAATTCAATTTTGGACATTTTAATTTTAATATAACAACGTAGAAGACTAATCCAGAGGCATTGCCTATATTTTTAAGGTGTTAATTGGTTACAAATTGACCTTTACTGAAGTGAGAAAAATGTATTTAGAGACTAAATTTAAAAAATACTTTCCACATGAACTCAATATTTTTAGAAAACAAGCATGTTATCCTTAAAACTATTTTGAGAATAACACTGTGGTGAAAAATGCTACCAAAAAAATTACTTTGCTAAATAAAGCCTATGAAACCAAATAACTGTTTTTAGAAATTGATTTTGCTGGTTCGCATGCTAAAGAGAAGTACTTCTCATGTTTCTTTCAAGTGAGATAAAGTTAGTGAAAAATCTGGCTAAGGGAGGATGAGAAGGAGTTTACATATTTGAACACTTTTGCTGGCATATGCCAGGATATTTTAAAAAACAATGCTAGGGAGATTGGAGTCTTCTGGGAATTAAAGGAAACTGAAATAGGGAAAGAGCATGTCAGGGGACAGGGGCCATGTCCCTCCTCTAAACTGTCTCCAGCCAAAAGACCTTGGCAAGTTAACACCTCCGTTTCTCTTTTTCTAATTTTCTAAAATGAGAGGCTTTTACTTAATAGAATATGTTATCCTTGATTTCAATTCTGTATAGTTCTGTGCAATATTTTCTCTTCTAGAAAAAAAAAATGCCAAGGCTTAATGCAGACTTTTCCTCTTTAAGTATGATTAAAAGATAGCTGTAAATTCCAGAGGTTGGGTCAAATTTGCTTTGGTGGATTACGCAATCTTTCTCTCTTCAGCTTCTTCTTCTTTTTTTTTTTTTTTTTTTTTCATTTCTTTGCTGTTGTGGTTCCTTCTGCCATTAAGAGAAGGCAATTAGAATTTCTGCTATGCTTCTCATTATAGCTAATGCCAGAGGGATATTCAAAACATACAGCAACCAGTATAGCAAAGGTATGAAACCTTCAAAGGACGTTGGTCACATAGACATACATCAGCCCTGCCAAAGCTAGAGGCAAAACCTGGTTGATTTAGGTGAAGCTCAGAAATATTTGTGTATGTATTGATGAACATCAACCTAAAAAACACAGAGAGGTTCTTTAACAGAAAATGATATTTATTTCAGGAATAGGGCATTGCAATGGGACTACACATGCCATAGCAAACTATGTGCATATTCAAGAAGGTAAAGGAAGACAAATATTTTTAAGGGAAAAATGCAGGAGGGTTACATAATTGTTTTTAGATAATTTTCCTTGGCCAAAAGGATCAATAACAAAGGAGACACCAGTCTGAGGTTGGACAGGTAGTAGCTGAGCATATGTTCTCATGATGGTATTTTTTGTGTAAGGTTGCAATGACCTTTGTACAAGGTAGTTTTTACCAAAACTTTTGTTCTGATATCAGACATACCAGGATAAGAACCCTTTCTTTACAAGGTTTGCCTTTTTTTTTTTTTCACAAGTGACTTCATTTTGATTCTGATAACTTACACATACATTTGATAAATTTAAACTGTATTAATTTCAAAACATATTTATTTTGTAAATGGAATGATTTTAATGTTTAAAATACCCAAAGAGATAAATGAAGGAATAATATTCACTAAAACTGAACAAAAGGTATGTTTATGCAATCATCCACTGATGAACCCTTCGGTTGATTACATCACTTTGTTATTGCGAATGGTACTGTGATAAACATACAAGTGCAGACATCTTTTCAGCATAATGATTTCTTTTTCTTCATGTAGACAGTAGTGGGATTGCTGAATCTAGTAGTTCTATTTTTAGCTCTTTCAGAAGTGTCCATACTGTTTTCCATATACCTTGTCCTAATTTATATCCCAACCAAGAGTACATAAGCATTTCATTTTCTGTACATCTTCAGACATGTGCTGAATTTGACCTTTTAATAAAAGTCATTCTTTTTTTTTTTAAATAAAAGTCATTCTTTTTTTTTTTTTTTTTAATAAAAGTCATTCTTTTTTTTTTTTTTTTTTTTTTGAGACGGTGTTTCGCTCTTGTTACCCAGGCTGGAGTGCAATGGCGCAATCTCGGCTCACTGCAACCTCTGCCTCCTGGGTTCAGGCAATTCTCCTGCCTCAGCCTCCTGAGTAGCTGGGATTACAGGCACGCGCCACCATGCCAGGCTAATTTTTTGTATTTTTTAGTAGAGACGGGGTTTCACCATGTTGACCAGGATGGTCTCGATCTCTTGACATCGTGATCCACCTGCCTCGGCCTCCCAAAGTGCTGGGATTACAGGCGTGAGCCACTGCGCCCGGCCTAATAAAAGTCATTCTTATTGCTGTAAGATAGTATCCCATGTGGTTTTAAGTTGAATTTCTCTTATGACTAGCCATGCTGAGTAATTTTTTATGTTTATTGGCCACTTGTACGTATACTTTTGAAAAATGTCTGTTCATGTCCTTTGTCCACTTTTTAATGGGGTTATTTGTTTTTACTTGAATTGTTTGACTTCCTTTTAGATTCTGGATATTAGTCATTTGTCAGATACATAGCTGACAAATATTTTCTCCTATTCTGTATGTTCTCTCGTTACCTTGTCTACTCTGTTGATTATTTCTTTTGCTGCTCAGAAGCCCAATGTTCAGAAGAGTATTTTCTATTTTTTTTCTTTTAAAATATTTATAGTTTCAGGTGTAAATTGTTAGTTAATTGATGTATATGGTGAGAGATATGAATTCAGTTTCATCCATATGAGTATCCAATTTTCCCAGCATCATATATTAAATAGTGTGTCTTTTCTCCAGGGTAGTTTAAAAAATTTTTTAAGAACAAAACCTACTGATGCATTTATCCAGGGTAGGTTTTACTGACTTTGTTGAAAGTTATTCAGCAGTAAATACACAGGTTTTATTTCTGGGTTTTTGATTCTGTTTCATTGATTTATGTGTCTATTTTTATACCAGTATTGTACTGTTTTTGTTACTATAGCCTTGCAGTATAATTTAAAATTGAATAAAGCGTCACCTCCAGATTTATTCATTTTGCTTGTGATTACATTTTCTATGTAGGCTATCTTTTGGTTTCATATGAATTTTAAGGTTGTTCTTTTCTAATTCTGTGAAAAATAACAATAGTAATTTCATAGGAACTGCGTTGAATCTGTAGATTACATTCAGCACTATGGTCATTTTAGTAATACTGAATCTTCCAATCGATGAGTATGCCATGTTTCTTCATTTGTTTGTGTCATCACAATTTCTTTGGTCAATGTTTTGTAGTTCTCCTTGTAGATATCTTTTATCTCCTTGATTAAATGTGTTCCTAAGAATTATTTTTTGGTAGTTATTATAGATGGCATTGAGTTCTTGATTTGGTGCTCGGCTGGATCATTACTAGTGTGTAGAAATGCTACTAATTTTTGTACTTTAATTTTGTGCCCTGAAATTTTACAAACATTACTTACAAAGTCTAGGAGTCTTTTGGAGATGTCTTTAGGGTTTTCTGGGCATAAGATCATGTAATATGCAAACACAGATAATTTGACTTCCTCTTTTCCAATTGGGTGTCTTTTATTTCTTTCTTTTGCCTGATTGCTCTAAGTAGGACTTCCAGTAATTCCTTGAATAGGAGTAGGGAAAGTGAGCATTTTTGTCTTCTTAACGTCCTTAGGGGGAATGCTTTTAACTTTTCCCCATTCAGTGTGATGTTGACTGTGGGTTTCTTGTGAATGGTTTTGTTATTTTGAGGTATTTTTTCAATGTCTGGTTTGTATCCTGAAATTGTACTGACATTACTTATAAAGTCCCATTACTTATAAGTCCCATTACTTATAAAGTGTTTTTTCATGAAGAGATACTGAATTTTATCAATGATTCAAATGCTTTTTCTAAATCTATTGAGATGATTATAAGGTTTTTTGCTCTTTTGTTTATGTTGTGAATCACATTTATTAATTTGTGTATGTTGAACCATCCATGCACCCCTGGAATAAAACCCAGTCTATAGTTGTGTATTTCTTTTTGATAGGTTGTTGGATTTGGTTTGCTAGTATCTCATTGAGGATTTTTGCATTTATATTCACCAGGGATATTGACCTGTAGCTTGTGGTTGCTGTTGTTGTTCTTTCCTTCTCTGGCTTTGTTATCAGAGTAATACTGGCTTCGTAGAATGAGTCAGAGAGGATTTTTGCTTCCTCGATTATTTTGGAATAGTTTCTATAGGATTGGTACAAGTTCTTCTCTGTATGTTTGGTATAATTCAGCTGTGAATCCATCTGGTCCTGAGCTTTTATTGGTTGGGAGATTTTTATTACTTATTTGATCTCACTACTCCTTATTGGTCTATTCAGGATTTCTAGTAATTCCTGGTTCTTGTTGGGAGGTTCTATGTTTCCAGGAATATGCCTGTTTCCTTTAGGTTTTCTGGTTTCTGGGTGTAGAGATGCTCATAGTAGTCTCTGATGATCATTTGTATTACTGTGGTATCAACTGTAATGTCTCTTTTTCATTTCTGATTATGCTTATTTGAATCTTCTCTCTTTTTTCTTGGTTAACCTACCTAGCGGTTGTCAATTTTGTTTATTTTTTTAAAAAAGAAACTTTACATTTCATTGACTCTCTGCATTTTTTAATCTTTATTTCATTTCGTTCTGTTCACGTATTTGTTATTTCATTTCTTCTTCTAACTCTGGACTTGGCTTGTTCTTGTTTTTCTAGTTCCAAAGATATGATGTTAGGTGGTTAAATTTGTAATCCTTCTATTATTTGATGTGGGCCTTTAATTGTTCTATCTTCCTTTTACCACTACTTTTGCTATTTCCCATGGGTGTTGGTATGTTGCCTCTATTTTCATTTATTTCAAAAAACATTATTGATTTTCATCTTAATTTAATCATTAACCAAGGATAATTCAAAACAAGTGGTTTGATTTCCACATATTTGCATAGTTTTAAGAGTTCCTTTTACTATTGATTTCTAGTTTTATTCCACTATGATCTGAGAATAATATACTTGATATAATTTTGATTTTTTAAAGTTTATCAATACTTATTTTGTGGCATAATGTATGGTCTATTTTGAAAACTGATGCATGTACTAAGAAGAAGAATGTATATTCTGCAGTTGTTGGGTAGAATGTTCTGGAAATGTCTGTTAGGTTCATTTGGTCTGGATTTTTTGCTTTGTTGATCTGTATTGATGAGATGTCTAGTGCTTTCAATGAGGTGTTGAAACCCTCAACTATTATTATGTTGCTGTGTATCTCTTTTTTAGGTTTCATAATATTTATTTTATAAATCTGAGTACTCTGGTGTTGGGTACATATAAGTAAGTACATATATACATATAAATGAATGATCTTATTTGTTTTCTTTTACTATTGTTGACTTGAAGTCTGTTTTATCTGATGTGAGCGTAGCTACTTTTGCTTGCTTTTGGTTTCCATTGCATGGGGTATATTTTTCCACCGATTTATCTTCAGTCCATAAGTGTCATTACCAGTTAGGTGGGTTTCTTTTAATCAGCATGTAATTTCATCCTGTTTTTGTATCCATTCCTTATCACTTAAGTGAAGCATTTAGGCAATTTACATTTGAGGTTAATATTGGTGTGTGAGATTTTATTTCTGTTATAATGTTAATTGTTCCCCAGTTGCTTTGTAGTCTCAGTTGTGTAATTGTTTTATAAGGCCTGTGAATTATACACCTCTGTCTCTTCTTATAATGGTGATTATTGACCTTCAGTTTTCAGATTTAGAATTCCTTTGAGTATTTCTTACAGGACTAGTCTAGTGGTGACAAATTCTCCTAGTGTTTGCTTGTCTGGGGAAGACTTTATTTCTCTTTCATGTATGATATTTGGTTTAGTAGGATAAAAAATTCTTGGCTGACACTTTTTTCTTTAAGAAGACCAAAAATAGGACCCCAATCTATTCTAGCTTGCAGAGTTTCTACTGAAAAATCTGCTGTTCATGTGATGAAATTTCCTTTATTGGTAATTACATGCTTTTCTCTTGCTGCCTTTCAGATTTGTTTTCTTCCTGAACACTTTAAATAATCTGATGACTATATGCCTTCGTGGTGTGTCTTGAAAATGTATCTTAATAGAGTTCTCAAAGCTTCTTGAAGGCATATGTCTAAATCTGTAACTAGTATAGAACAGTTTACCTCAATTTCTTCCTCAATTAGGTTTTTTAAACATTTTATTTTTTCCCTCTCAAGAATACATATGACTTGTAGGTTTGAACATTTTACATAATCTTATATTTTTCAAAGACTTTCTTCCTTTTTTAATTTCTTTTTTATAAAATTTTTGTCTTACTATGTTAATTTGAAGAACTGTTCAAACTTTGAAATTCTAGTCTACAGTTAATGCTTCCAACTTGTTTTGTAATTCCTTCATGAATTTTTGATTTCCAGAAGTTCTGAGTTTTTTTCTTTTTTAATCATCTCTCCAGTGAACTTTTCATTCTTACCCTCATTGTTTTTCTGCTTTCTTTGGTTGGTTTTTAACTTTGTCTTGGATCTCATTGAACTTCTTTAAAATCAATATTTTGAATTCTCTATGTTGTATTTCAAAATTTTTATTTTGGTTTGGATCTATTGCTAGAGTTTTAGTGTGATCCTTCAAAAATGCTGTAATGCTGTTCATCATACTATCACAATTGTTTCTCTGGTTTATTCTTGTCTGGATATCACTTTTCTTATTAATTTTGATTTTATTTTTATTTGAATGGAATTTTTTCCCCGGGGATGTGAACATAATGTATGTTGTTTATGATTATTTGCCTTTGATTTTGTGTGCTTTCATATGCCAAGATTCTATCATTTTCTTGGTTACCGATAACTTTTGTGCAGTGGCTTTCTAAATGTTTGTTGTAGTAATGATATAATGGGCATATGAGCAGGCTCACTGTCGTAGGTGGGGCCAGGACTACAGAGGTCACAGGAAGCTTATTTCATTTCCCAGTTTTGTGCACTTCTGTCAGCAGGTTTTGTATTGGGTTGTGCAGTCCAACCTCTAAACAAATAGGCGGTGATTATATGTAAGAGCTGACTATGACTGAAGCAGATGGGTATATGCTTGATCTTGGTTTACCAGGAGGATCTCTCTGTTGCCTTCAGTAATGGACTGGTCTGTACAATGTCTGTTGCACTGAGTTCCCTGCACAGCTGAAGAAGGGAGAAAGGTGTACTGAGCTGGATTTCTAAGCTCACTGTCAGATATCACAATGAGGAGCACAAACCTCAGCCTTGATGGAGGTGTAGGGAAGATTTTAATGAAATGCATCAAGGTCTTCGCATGGTGGGGAGTGGACCAACACAGCTCTTTGTCTTGGATAGGTAGAAACATGATTTGCTTCTCTATCAGGTCCCTGTCCTGCAGCTCATGAGTGTCAGTTCAGATAGACACTGCTGTTTATCTCCTGGCCACAATGTAGCTAAGAGCCACGGGAAACTATTGTCCCATGGCACGCTGCCAAATGGCTTTGGATTGGAACCTCTTCCCTCTGTCTAAAACAGATAGCTTTGAGACCTGCCTGTGTTCCACTACAAGAACGGTGCTACTCCATGTGTAGAGGGAGAGGGACCCTGCCCTTCATGAATTCTCAACCCAGTGGACACTCAACAGTGGAGATTCAGCTCCTCTTATTAACCCTTGAATGGCCATCCACAGGTATGTCCATGCTTCTTCCCTGTGGGAGCAGCCTTGGCTGTGTCTGCAGCAATGAGCAGAGTGGGGAGAAGTTCCCTTCTCCACATCCATGTTCAAGCATTGGAGCTGCCTAGATTCTAGGACAGAACCACACTCCTCCCCCACAGGGCTGAGCACAGTGCCTATGTATCCACTAGAAAAGGGGAAGTCACCTTCAGTCCACAAGTGTGGAGATCTGGGGGCACAGGAAAGCACGTGTTCTTGTCTCCTTTGACCCTAGGGAGCTTTGTTGCTGTGCTATACTCTCTCTTCCCAAGGGCCAGATCACTGGGAATTCTGCAGCTTCCTTGGGTCCAGTCAGCCCTGTCTAGCTACCTCAATTTGAGCAGGGGCTTTGGAATGTTTGCAGGGGATCCAATGATGTGGCAACACAAGGGCTGAGGTTCCCTGGGCAGGACAGTCCCACAGTGGATATGCATCAGCCCACCACCCACCACCTCTCAGGTGTGGCAGGAGAGTGAGCAACCCTGCATAAACTGGCAGCCCAGTGCAATCCCTAATCACTACTCACACCAGTGCTTGAGCTCATAATGGCAGAGGACTCTCCAACAGTTCAGAAATCAGTAGTCTACTGCAAGGGTGACAGGAGCCAGAAATATTCCCACCTGCCCTTTTCACCAGACACTAAGTGCCTTGGAGTTCAATCTCTGCCAAACTCTTGCTTCCTTTTTGTTCTGTGCCTTAGTTTCTCTGTTAGGCTCTGACACTCTTCTCTTAATATTCTATTCAAGTTATGATTTTTCATCTGTAACTTTGGTTCTTCTTTCTGAGGAAAACTGGCCTCTGACATCCCTAGTCTGCCATCTTGGGAAAAAAATCTCTATTTTTATTTTAAGAGGAAAAATTTTTAAGCAGCACAATTTAATTTAAAAATTCTTAACCAATTTATAATTTTTATAAAATGAAACTAAGGCATAGCAAAATGTCTATTTGCAAAAGTAACAAATTATAATGGTAAGATATGAAATGCTGAAAACATTGCTTCTTGATCATCAATTATTATGTAATATGGTTGTTAATAAACAATAGTTTTATATCCAGTGACATCATATCCCTTGGAGCAAGTAACATCTCGTTACACTTACCTTTTGTTGACACTGGGTACACTTATCAAAATGCCCAATGATTCTGAAGTTCTACAAATTGCATTTGGAATATGACACATGACTTTTCTTATACATCAATTTGTTCAAATTTTTAAAACTGAATTGGAGGTAAATATAAATTTTTCATATGTTAACATCAGCCAGAAATCATGGTACTGAGTTGCAAGAAGACTAAAACATACGTTTCTGGAAAAATGTCAAAAATAAAGATGTCCTGTGGGTAAAATTAAAATAAATTATAATAATTAAACATAGCAATTAAAAGGCAGAGATTATCAGTGGACAAATAAAACAAAATCTGATCACTCACTTTAGAAAAAGACCCACCTAAAATACCCACACAGATGGTTGAAAATAGGAGAATAGAAAAGTTATACCCTGTGAATTAGATAGAACTGTTTTCCGTGGTGAGTGACAGAAGAGCCAAAACAATAATGCTTAACCAAGATAAAAGTTTCTTTCTTTCTCCTACAAAGGAAGCCTGGAAACTGCAGCTTTAATTTATAAAATCTCATTGACTTGTGTTGCTGACTCTTGAGAGCTTCATCATCCCACACTGCCGGGCCTCACTCTCCTGGTCCAATGCGGTGAACTCCTCTGCATTGCAGGCAGCAGGGCTGAAGGAAGGATAATGAACAGACAAAAGGAATGTGCCAGCCACCCTAAGGAATGCTCTTCATGCTTCACAAGCATGACTTCATCTAATCCTCAAACAGCCTACAAGGTGGAAACTACTGCTATCATCATGATACAGCAGAGAGAACTGAGGCACAGAGAAGCAAAGTGAATTACCCACATCCCATGACTAGAAAGTGACACCACTGGAATTGTGACCTAAGACACTGACTCTGGAGGCTGTGATCTTAAACAATATGCAATACTGACAAATAGCTTAACTTCTCTAGACATATATTCTCTCATCTGTAAAATCAAAAAGATAATTTAGAGAGAGGGCCACAAATTTGCCTCAAATGGATCAAATAAGGTCTTCAAATGAGTTTTGTTTGCACTCATTGTATTTGTGTTTGTATTTTTTTATTGGCATGCCTTTAGAGAGGGTATGCATTACCCAGTCTGTATGCCTTTTAGTGGGGACATCCCTACCCTTCTACCTCCTCTTGTTTTATCATCTGTCAGCTTTTCACACTGTTGCCCTTTTGACGTCACAGACATTTTGAGTTGGGAACCCCTAGACAAGACGTGCTCCCTTCAAGCTCTACAATTCCATCATCAAGGGATAAAATATTTTTCTGAGGGAAGCTTGCCAAAACTCTACATAAAGTACACATGATTCAGGGATACCTCTTTAATCTTGAATGAAGAAACTCCATTAAAGTGAAACAGACTAAGCAAGGTATAAGTAGCTTGAGCATTCTTTACTAAATGTCATGCATATTAAACATGTACAGGAAATTCCAAACACCAGAGATAAATACAGCATAGGCTAATATTAGTTTTCAATCTTTACTCATTAGAATATGGGATATCCCAGAGATTAGTGGTTAGTAAAAATTCTGCATAGTTTTAAATCCACTCCTATTTCAGATTTCACCCTTATTTCAACAGACCTCGACTTTATGTCTCTGACATAAACCATCTCAATCTGCTCCTAATTCAGTTTACTCTGGTCCTGTTAGTTCTTGTTTCAGGAACAATATGTGAATTGAGGGAAATTCTCATGCTCTCCAGCTGCAGTTGATGGAGGTTGAGTGGGTCTTTAAAATCCAAACCTTCGTTTCAGCTACTAGGTCACTGCTCATGTGCTCATTGTTTTAACAATGATTGTTTCTTTTCCAAACAGGCATTGTACTCTGTTTCAGGAGCGGTTTGGGTACAGGCAAAGATAGTTGTGGTTTAGCTATCACCCCATCTCTACAATCAAAAATTTTTTAAAAGAAAACATTAGGTAGATGTGGTGGCACATGCCTGTAATCCTAGCTACTCAGGAGGCTGAGGCAGGAGGATTGCTTGAGGCCAGAAATTTAAAGCAGCAGCGATCACAGGAGTGAGGGAGTATTTCAAGAGCATCTTCATGGTGATGAATATTAAGTTTTCTTTGGCAAAGAGGGAAGTGAATATAAAAGAAGGTTGATGGACAGGAATCAATTGGGCACACAGACTCTGGGAAGGAGTAGTTTAAATGGTACATCTAAAAAATATTCAATCTTTTTTTTCCTATGTCTCAGGAATTAAGGCATGGGTGACAGCACTGGAAGATAAGCTTACACAAGAATAAATTATTTGAGTTGATGCTGTATTTGCTTTCAATAGAAATGTTGCAGTTGATTAATCCATAAATCAATAAAATGTTAAGAAGGATGAAAATCACGTTGGAAGTAAATTAATTAGAAGACTTTAGATAGTCTAAAAACTGAATCATGATAAGGTAACAGGTTGTTGTTTCTCATTAAGCCTTTACATAATAATAAATAAAAGAACGTCTCTGTGTTTTTGGAGACAAGAATGTACTGCTAGAATTCAGTGCTTTATCAAGATATGGGGACATGAAAGAGAACAACTGAAAAGAAAATGAAATAAATAAATGTTTTCGCTCTTTAATCTGCCCCAAATGCAGTCATGTAATGATGGATGGCTCAATTTAGTTAGCATATGCTACACAGCAAAAGGCAGGTTGATTTCCATAGGTATTTGCATAGTTAGAAACCTTTCTTCCATTACTTGACTTAAAGAAATAACATGCCATCAAATATTTATTTCTTATACGGTAATGTAGCTTCTCAGTGGTGTCATATGATATGAAAGGGAAAAAAATAAATATAGAATAAAGTAAAGCAGATACTAAAACTTTTCATAATAAAAATTTCTAAACATAAGACAGATGGATATCTGAACAATAGTTTTAAATATCCATGATTACATCCCACACACTTTCAATATCTTTCCAAGGCATTTTCTCAGACCACCTGGCCCTTCCTTATTCGAACTAGATTGGTATATTCTTGCCACAGAAGAGAACATAACAGCCAAAGTCAGGTCACAAGGGAATCCTCTCCATGAAAATCTAAAGTCTCTTGAAATTTATAGCAGAGGCATTTGCTTGAAGAAAAGATGTTTTGAGAATCAAACCAAAGGTCATAAAAGATTCAAGACATAAAGTTTATGCCATAAAAAATACAGTTGAGAGAATGATGAAGGCCAGGATAACCTTGTCCTCTGAATAAGAATTCTATAAACTAGCCAGGGAGTATGAGTTGCCAAGGGAAGAAAGAAAAGACATACTTCAGTGTATCCCGGATGAGGAGCCTGTGTCTTATGCCCTCACCTGAAGACCTTACACTTCCAGAAGCAATTGAGGAGTTTTGCAAAAGTGCATGTAAATTGCCTGTCTGTGATTCTGATTATATGATGTTATATGCACTAGGAAAGGTAAAGTTTTAAAGTACTCATGCAGGTTTGAAGAATTGAAAGCAGAGATTCCAAATCTGCAGGTGAAGAAAAAAACAAGCAAACAAACATTGCTCCCCATGACTGGGGAGAAGGCAAAAATAAATGACTATGACATTGTAGTTAGGCAGATACTTCTCAAGCAGCCTCAGAGAGTTCCCATGCTTTCCGGTGTGGCACAGGGAGTAGAACTTTTCCTTATGCGGCTTAGAATGGTGGGGACATGACCAGGAGAGCGGAGATCCTGGAAAGTCCTGGTGGTTGAGATGATGGGGACACTGAAGTAATCTGTATGACCAAAAAGCAGAGAACAGAGAATGCTGAGGGTGTCTTGAAGGAACATCAGCATGGATGCCTGAGACTAGATGTTCCCTACTTCCAACACACCACATCTTCATTCTCACACCTTGGCACTAGTTCAGACCCTAAGAATTTAGGAAAAATATTGACATTGTTGGGATTAAAGCTAATAATTAACCAATAAATGTGGGCTGGGCACAGTAGCTCACACCCTTAATCCCAGCACTTTGGGAGGTCAAGGCAGGAGGATTACTTAAGTTCAGGAGCTTGAGACCAGTCTGAGGAACAAAACAACACCCCATCTCTACAAAAAAAAAAATTTTTTTAAGAAAACATTAGGTAGATGTGGTGGCACATGCCTATAATCCAAGCTAATCAGGAGGCTGAGACAGGAGGATTGCTTGAGGCCAGGAATTCAAGACTGCAGTGATCACAGCTTAGGAAACAGCAAAACTCCATCTCCTTGGAAAAAAAAGAAAATTGGGAATTGACCAGCAATAACCAGAAGGAGCTTCATCAAGAGGCATGGGGGGACATGAGAAAAAAATTAAAATTTTTCTTAGCAAAAAATAAAGTTAGATTTTTTTTTTCCATTTGGGAGTTTCAGTGCTTGAGAATTCAGGAGCATCTTCGAGTACACACAAAATCCAGATCCTTAAAGACATGCACTATGGGGTGAATATTAATTTTATAAAAGTGTTCTTCACTGTGGAATAATGTACCAGAGGATGCTTTTAAAAATCCAATACTCTTTTAGTGCACATAACACATAATTGGAATTACAGAAACGTCATTTACATAAAGTTGTAAGGAAATAATCAAATATCTAAGCAAGGCCATTTGAGACCTGCCATTTCTTTGGAATATTAACAAAACTCAGATATTCATCTTTCTGTAGAGCTTAACAAACGGGGCCAGTTTTAGTCACAATCCAGTAAGAAACAGCTGATGTTAACATGAATGAGCAAAAGGACAGGCCTATGGGTATCAGAAAGAGGGGAAAACCTGCTGAGATGTGACAGCAGGGCCTGAACCCTCAGTTGGTAGCAACTGGAAAGAAATTCAGGCCATCATCCTTAGCAAACTAACACAGGAACAAATGCCACGTGCTCTCACTTATAAAGGGGAGTTAAATGATGAGAACTCATGGACACATAAAGGAGAATGAGACACACGGGAACCTTTTGGGGGAGGAGTTTGGGAGGAGGGAAAGGAAAATAATAATTAATGGGTACTAGGCTTACTACCTGGGTGAGGAAATAATCTGTACAACAAATCCCCATGACACAAGTTTGCCTATGTAACAAACCTGCACTTGTACCCCTGAACTTAAATAAAAGTTAAAAAAAAAAAAAGAAACTCAATTGATTCGTTTACCAATGAACATATGAGATACACAGTAAGTATGGGCACATGCACACAACCTTGGCACTAGGACAAAAAAAGGAAAGAAATTCTGTAGGAAGTTGAACAGGGCTGATTAGGAATCACTATAGGTTGGTGAATATAATCAGCTCCTCTCAAGTCCGTGTTTATGGAATTCTTATTTCTCCCACCTGCAGCTTGAACACAGGAGTCAGAAAACTCTTCCGCTTGATTACTCTGTTAGTTGCAGGAGACAACATATGATCTGGGGAAAACTGATGTTTATGACTGCCCTTAAACTCCACCAATTAGCCTCATTATACTCCTCTTTCTATTTTATTCCTGTAAAATGTTCAGGGCTTCACCCACTGACCTGGGTTCTTTTTCGCAGGGTATGAGATGCCAGCAAATATTTAAAGATCATCCCATCCTTTAAGTCACAAGCCAGGTTAAAGCAGAATATCTGGGTGGGTGGAATACAAATGAAAAGAGGATATCCTTTTTCCCTTGCTTCCAGGCATGTACACTCACAGTTCTTATTCAGAACACCCAGAGGCTGCAGAATATACAGGGCAATGAAGTAATCACACTTGAGACTCTTACTAGTAACTGAAAAATGCATTTATATATGCAGTATACAGTAAATTTTTGTTATTTAAGGTAACAATGTCCTAAAAGTTACCAAGAACATTGAATTAGTGAATGCTAGACTATTGCTTCTAGGGGAAACAAAGTTAGGTTTCTATAAGCCCCTAGTCATGCCATTTTCATCAACCAATCAATAAATAACCTTGCATTGTGTGTTCTATTTAAAGACATCTTATTTGATATATATTGCAGATTAACATTGAACTTCAGGCTAATATCAGTTTAACTCATGCCTGGATGGAGCTTATCTAATACAAGCTTTCTAAAGCACATCACAGGCTCCTTCCCCTTTGGAATACTGGATAGCACATCAGCACTGCATTTTGGGCCAGTTAAAGCAGCAAAATAACCAACAAAAAAAAAGGACAAAAAATGCAAAAAAAATGGCACTAAATAGACCACAGAATGCATACATTTACAGTATGAGAGCTGAAATAAGAAGGTGGAACATCACCTTACTTGACCTCAGCTGGGAACTACACATTGGGAAGCTCAAATTTTTATCAGTCTTTGTGTGTAATAGTCTGCAAACTGCTGTGAAAGTGACATGAATATTGATTTGGGGGTTACAGATAAATTTTAGAAAGAAGGCAAATTTTCCAATATGGAATCTGAATAATGAGGATCAACTGTATTTAAGAGGCATAGATGTTAGCTTGCTAGTGGGTACAAATCAGGTAGGTGATTTTCCATTAATGAAAGAGTGCATGGTTGAAAAGTTTCCTTTTTTCTCATTTGTATTTGGCTTTAGGAAATCTCCAAATTCTTGCAAGACTTCACATATTGTCTATCACAGCATATTGCAGACAGGTTCCCAGGAAACGTGGTGATTTGCATGCAGGAAGTTTACTGAGAAGTGCTTCTGAAATCAACACCTGTGGGTAAATGAAGACAGCAGGATTGGATAAGGGGGAACACTGAACTGGTCGCAAAGAAGGCATCAAGAAGGCCTAGAGCCAGATTGAGACTTCAGAGTTGTCCCACATTGAAGAAGAAAGCTTAGTTTTTAAACTCACACTCTCTCTCCAACCAGGACAAGTTAGGCAGGTGGTCCCCGAGAAGGAACTGTGGCTTTGGAGGTGGTGGCTTTTTTCAGCAGATAGCAATTCCCAAAAAGGGACCCAGCTGCATGCAGTCACTGTCAATGCTCTCAGCAGCTGAGGGAATGAGTGCCTGCATCATGGAGAGGAATGCAGGTGGTACACCCCAACACTCACTACGCTGTCAAGCACAAGAGGGAATTTCTAGCAACTCAGTTGGGAGACGCTCTCAATAATGTTTAATAAAAGGATAAAATTACCTATGGTGGCAGAATAACAGCCCCTGAAGAGATCTATGCCCTGGTTTCCAAAGCCTGTGACTATGTTACCTTACATGGCAAAAGGCCTTTGCAGATGTGATTAAGGTTAAGGACCTTGAGATGAGGTCATCATCCTGGATTATCCTAGATTATAGATGTAGGTCCAATGTAATCACATGAATCCTTAAAAGTGGAGGACCTATCCAAGCTTCAAAAAACCAGAGAGACTTCAGTGTAAGAAGGACTTACCTAGCTGCTGCTTACTATGAAGGTGGAGGAAGGAGGGCCATGAGGCAAGCAACATAGGCATCCTCTAGAAACTGGAAAAAGCTAAGGACTGGATTCTCCTCTAGAGCCTTCAGAAAGGAATGCAGCCTTCAACTTAACCCTAATGAGACCCATCCTGGACCTCTGTCCTATAGAACTAAAAGATAATAAATGCATATTATTTAAGTCATTAAGTTTGTGGTAATTTGTTGTAGCAGTCACAGTAAACTAATACACTCCTGTCCAAGTAGTGAAGTTGGCTTTATGCACTGATGGAGAAGAGAGACACCTGAGGGCTCCATCCTGCAGGGTGAATCTGCAGGGATCTCCCTGCCAGCTGTGGAAGTCAGTATGGCCGCTTCAACTATCCACGGTCCACTTGCCAGGTGATATCTTTATTGTTATTATTAATTTGCACTATTGCATCCCAGTGTGTGACTCCAGAGCTGTCTATTTTATTTTTTCACTGCCTAAACTGCTTATAACTGAGCATTACAATTGCGCAGCTATTACTAATTAATTTGCTAGCAGCAAAATTCAGTGTGACTCACAATCAGGCAGCCTTGCCCAGCCTAACAGCTGTGGCTTCAAAAAGGCAGGAGTGCCAGAACATCTTTCCTGTTGCTCTTCATACCATTGGTCTTCCCTGAAAGGAAACATTTCCCAAAGTTCACTGATAAAATACTAAAGTACAATTCTGTTACCTGCCTAAGAGCATACCTACCTACTCTGAGCTGTGCAGGAGATAAAATGGTGAACAAGAAAGAATCCTTACCTCTAAAGAACTTACAGATTGGTAATGATTATAGACAATATTTAATTTTGATAGAGCGTCTGTGTTTTTTGATAGGAAAAAGCAGGCTTCTCTATGACCATGTTGAAGAAGCACTGAACCCAACTTTAGATGGTCAGGGAAGACTTCCCCTAAGAAACAGCCCTGAAACTGAGTCTTGAAGGATGCATAGAAATTATCTAAACAAAAGGGGTAATGGTAAAGACTGTTCCAAGCAAATGGAATGTGGGCAACTGCAGAGGCAACAGTAAAATCACCAATATTTATAATATTTATTGACTATTTACAATATGCTAGGCCCTGTGCTAAGTGCTTTACACACACAGTCTTGCTTCATCCTCACAACAACTCAGTGAGTATGAATTGATTCCATTTTCCAGATAGGAAAACTGAGGAACAGTGAATTTGTACACCTTGCCCAACATGACACAGCTTGTAAGTAATTGAATACAGAGGTGAATCCAAGCATTCTGGCTCTAGAATCCCCATGCTTAACTGCTCTTCTGCACTGCCTCTTACTGAGTCTCAGGCAAGAGATCCAATGGCTCATCTGAGGAACTGAAGTAAATTCCAGGTTCTTGGAGCTGAGAAGAGTGGGGGCAGGGAATTGGATTCAGCAATAGCAAGAGATGATGCAGAAGTGAGTATTTATAACAGATCCTAATCATATCTATCCAGTACTCAAGATTGCATCAATCTTTAATGAGGACTTGGAATCTACAGGATACAGTGGGAAGGGCAGAGGCTTTGGTGTCAGACAGACGTTAGTTCTGATCTTCCCACTACTGCGTAGAAGCTGAGCAATTTTCCTTAAGCAAGTTCTTTAAACTCCCCCTATACTCCCATCTGTGCCTTGGAGATTATAATAGCTACATCGGAGTTGTTGTGAGGACTACATGGTATAAAGTACCAAAGTGTCTGGCATATAGTGAGTAGGCACTCAAATGTTCAGTTTCTCTCCTTCCTTTCCCTTATTGAAAGCAGCACAGCAGACTGTCTAAATATCTCTGCACACTTCAACCAACACAGAAAAAGAACTTGAACAGAAGTGAACATTGATTCCCCCAATTTAAAAAAAAAACTGCATTTGATTTGAGGTTCAGACATCAGATACTGTTGAACCAAACATTAAACACCAAAAATCAGTGTGGTTTTGAGGAAGGTCACATGGGTTAGAAATCAAGACATGCGAGTGCTAGTGTCAGCTCCACCACAAGTAACTATGATGCTTTCTCTGAGCATCAGCTTCCTCATCCGAGACAAGAGCAGGCTGAATGTGGTGGCCTCCAGGGACAATTCAGATCTAGCTCTGAGCTCACTCGATGGCTTGAACATCTGAGTAGAAACAGAACTGGAAAATCAAATTGATTTCCAGATTAAGACATATCCTCAGGTTAAACAAACAACAAAACAAAAGAGATCGAATAACCTTCTTGGGAGTTGCAGAGAAACTATATAGGAAGATAAGATGTGGAGGCTTTGAAGAAGATAGACAATTGCAGTCTCATTTCCTCTTTGTTCTTTGCTAGATCTGTCACCAGAAGTAAATCATTCTCTCTTTAAACTTGTTTCCTTACCTATAAAATAAAAATGATAACCTTCTTTTATAGACTTGTATTAGAATTAAAGAATATTTACGGCCAGGCATTGTGGCTCATTCCTGTAATCCCAGCACTTTGGGAGGCCAAGGCAGATGGATCACAAGATCAGGAGTTCAAGACCATCCTGGCCAACATGGTGAAACCTCATCTCTACTAAAAATACAAAAATTAGGCAGGCGTGGTGGCGAGCACCTGAAATCCCAGCTACTCCAGAGGCTGAGGCAGATGAATTGCTTAAACCAGGAAAGAGGGAGGCTGCAGTGAGCCAAGATCACACCATTGCCCTCCAGCTGAGGAGACAAAGCAAGAGTCCATCTTGGGGGGAAAAAAAGAATATTTAATTTTCAGTGTACTCTTTGTCCTCCAAGAGAAAAAAATAATCATTTATCACAGGCCTCCGAGAAAGGTTAAACTCTTCTTTTTGCTCCCATCACTTAGGGTCCACCCTGTGCATCATCAGAACATTCATCTTGCTGCCTCCAATGTAAAGGTTTCCTCTATTGTGAGTCCACTCAGGGCAGACACTTTCATATTCACATTTATATCTAAATAGGACCTAGAATTGCTCCCTGTGCATTGTAGTTTTTAATAAATATTGGTTGTTGAAACTAATAAAAAAGAAAATAAAAAAATGAGATTGCATTTTTATCTAGTAAATTAGTGAAGATTTTCAAAAACATGCACATTTAATCCAGGCAAGTGCATGTGAGCTGATGGAACTTTTCTTGAAATCAATTTAGTAAACATGTTTCAAGACTAAAAAATGTCTATACACTCCCATCCGGTAACTCCACTCGTACCACTCCATCCAATGGAGATAATAGGTTATTTGCCATGTAACAAAAGCAATGCATGGGGGAAAAATACTGTAAGTAAAAACACCAAAATATCAATAGTGGCCATTTCTCAGCAGTGGGATTAAAGGTGATTTTAATTCTCCATGTAATATCTTTCTGTATTTTCCAAAATTTATTTAGTGATCACGTAAAATTTTTCCAGCAGGATTCTGTAGAACTTATTCATTACATGGGAGATTTAAAAAGTTTAAATATATAATTCTGAATATGTTTAAAGCATGTTAAAGCTTCTCAAATGCCTACCTTTTAAAATTTACCCCAATACCCAATGTAGTGTCTTACATATTGGAGGCACTCCACAAATTCATACATACAGTTGGCCCTTCATATCAGTAGGTTCCACATCTGTGGTTTCAATCAAACATAAATCAAAAATATTTGAAAAAAAAAGTGAATCATTGTGTCTCTACTGAGCACATACAGACTTCTTTTTTCATGTCATTATTAAGTCAACAATATAGTATGACAACTATTTACATAGAATTTACATTTTATTAGTATAAATAATCTAGAGATGATTTCATGTATATAGGAGGATGTACATACATTATATGCAAATAGTATACCACCTTACATAAAGGACTCCCATGGATTCTGACCAACATCCTTGGGGAGTCCTGGAACCAATCCACTACAGATGATACCGAGGAATGACTATTCAATTTTACATGAGTGTATCTACTAGGGTCTTTAATTTCTCTTTCTTTACTCTCTATATTTAGAAGTGTCACTTATATTTTTCTTCCTGCCATTTGGTTTCCAGAGTCATGCAAGAGTCAGCAGATTTATTTTTCTCCAAAACAGGTTAATGCTCCACTTAACTGCTGTCCAGATAGTTTTTATTAAAAAGTAGCACAGTTCTCCCTGTGAGATTTCAACATCACATGCTAGGAAGAACTGAGAAGTTAACTAGGTTATAAGGATTTGTTAGATTGTCTAATCATTGCTGTGCAGTTACTCAGGTAAACACAAATGAAGTTCTTAAGTAAAAAGTCATTATTGTGACTCTTTGTTAATGGAATTATTTTAGGTTAAAAAACTGCTGTATTTCTTTTCTTCTGTAGAAAAGCCAGTGTTTACTTGGTCAAATTTATTTTCACTGCATAAAGATTTTAGCTTTCAAGAGAATTAGCCATCATTGCATCGTTCAAATAGAATTAGCCATCACTGCATCTTTTCGAAGTTTTTAAATATTTTCCCTGTCCCTTCAAGGCTTCCTCCTGAAGTCTGGCACATCAAATACCCAACTTATGGTATTTTCATGAGATTTCCACTATACTCTTCCTCCTCTCTGGCCACAACATGATAAAGTCTTCCCTCTTACATGGAAAATATTTCCTTCCCTATTATTCCTTTAAGCTATGAATCTGTTTCTCTCATTCCCTGAAGTGATAATGTTTTGAAAAGATAGTTCACACTCAGCTGAACAAATTAAAATTCTTTAACCTTCTCTTACTCCAAGTCACCAATCAACTCTTATAACCAAAGCAACGGCTCATTTCTTCAATGTCTTCAACTTCTCTGCATTTAATGTTACTTGTTCTTCTATCTTACTGAAGCTCACCTCTGCTCGCTTAGACTCAGAGGGTAAGAATGTCAAAGATCAAGGAACTGGGATTTCACCTTTGACTCAAAATTCTCTGTCAGTAGCAAGCAATAATTTTGGCTATAATTTTGTAAAACATTCCCACAAATTAAACATAGGTATGTTTTTATTGTAACGTGAAAAATAAAACATGTGTCTGTGGAATTCTATCTTCATACATTGTTATCAATCTCAACTCATTCTACTCCTTCTCTGGTAACTATTTTTAATAACTTGGCATTTTTCAGTTCTTTTTCTATGTAGCCATGTTATTATACTGGTATGTATACCAAAATAGATAAAAATTTTTGCAAACATAAATATATATCCATAGTTTTGGGTAACAAATAAGATCATGTATGTATTTTTTCTTAAACCTGTTTATTGCTTTAAAACTAAAAAGGAGAGATACTAAGTAAGGGTAAGAAAGAAAATAGCATGAAGAGTGGGGAGACACGAAGATGGGCAGATGGCTTGCGTTTGTGCTTAAAATACCTTATGAATACATAGGCATATTTCATGTCCATGCCACACAAAGCTTCTTAAATTTAGCAGTAGAAGATTAAGTGTAGGATTTTGGATTTTGATTTCTTTTTTATAGTGTTTTTGTTGCTAATATTAAAAATGAAACCACAGACAGCCTGGTTTTAGGGGCATTGACCAAATTCTATTTCCATTTTTATTAGGCAATTGACAAAAAGGACTTATTTCTTTGTGACTTTATTACAATGGTAGGCTTTGATTTTCAAAAGGTGTGAAGTTGAAGATAGCTTTAGACAAGGAATAGAAAGAAGGTACCTTAATTTTAGTATCCTTTTCACATTCTATCTGTGCTGTCCAAGGTGATTGGATTTCACAGCCCACTCATGCTGTAAATATCTTTACATGTGGTAAGTCTTACCCTAGCACTTTAGTAACATGTCTTAAACAAAGTATTAAAAGCTTTGAACAAGACGGCATCTAAGTATGATGAGGTTTACTAGCTTTCTAAAAAAACGAAACACCTTTTGAAGTGATTTTCAGACGAAGAAGAAAGATTTGTACTACAAAGGAGAGGATTTCAGTGCACAGTTTAAAAAGAAACAGGTTGGAAAGACTTTAGAGGATTTTTCTATGAACTAAGAGATTAGAGATTGATATCTTGTCAAGCACTTTGTTGAAAAAAAGGGTTACAGAAGGGCAGATAATAGACTGAGCAAGGGGATTAAAAGATGAGGAGAAACAACATTTCTATTATTATAAACATAGTCATTAACAAAGAACTAGAATTCTTGTGAATTATGTTATATTGAAAAAATTAACAGCTGATTAAGATATGATCGTTATCTAGTACCTGCAGAGATTAGAAAAAATATTTAAATAAAACATGTTACCAAAAAATTCAAAATTAAAAAACACTGTAGCATTTAGAGACCATTAAAAAAGAGATAAAGAATACTTTAATATATGTGTAATGAAGAGTTGAGGAAATTGGTATCTTTTCCCTAAAGGCTTTAAGACTCATGATGGCCTAACCCTCAGTTGCATGCAGTGAAAATATTACTTAAGCAGGACAGCACCGATTGATATTTTTCTCACATTCATTCTCATATATGTGGCTAGAGAGACCTTAGTAATTGATACCCTCAAGACTGATTTAAAAAGTTCTTATTTTCATTATTAATGTTCATCATTATACATACCAGGAGCATTAAGAAAATGCAATAAATAATTGATTTGACCTTTTTAAATAATTTCAACTTTGATTTTCCATACAGAGGATACATATGCAGGTTGTTACATGGGTGTATTGCATGATGCTGTGTTTGCAAGGTTTTGCAAGACAAACACTTAGCAGCTATTTATTTCTTCCAAGGTATAAGTCCCCACCTGCTGCCTGCTATCTTAACATGAATTCTTCATCTGAACAGATAAACTTTTCACAGGTATAGTTACATAAATAAGGAATGTGATACACATTTATTTTCTTTAAAATGAAAGGTAACATAATTAAAACCAAGAAGCTTTACATTTACTGATCATGTATTGCTATTCAAATGCCTAAATGCAGAGAGGTATCTCTACATTCTACCTTTGTGTTGTCTCACCCACTCCCATCCAAGATTCTTATTCCATCCATGTAGGGCTTTATGCATGTGAGTGTACACATCCATTCTTCTCCAGGTGATTTTGACATGAATGCAGCCCATCATCATACCAAATAAAAACTACTGCTTCAATGTTTCAGTAAAGAGTAACTGAAAAGAGAAATCAAAATGTCTGTTTATGATCTTGACTTAGTTCAATTTTTTCTGAAGCAAGAGCCCTTCTTTCCAGAGACAGTCTTTTCCTTGTACTTTGTAGGGGTTGAATCCTGTCTTTTATTTAATCTTCTTTCTGTTGCCACACAAGTGGTTGGTCATATGATCCAGCCCTGTCAAATCTGCTTATCCTACCCCTCTGATCACACACTCAAAATAAGCCAGTGAGGGTACTCCCAAGGATTTTCTGCCAGAGTTCTGAGGAATGAGCAAGTCTCACTTTCTTCACGGAAGATGTTAAGCTGATAAGATGCATCTGAAGTGGAGCAGTTCCTATATCTGCCATATTTAGCCAGTTTGTTTGAGAGATACAGTTCCTAGGTTCAAACATTTCAGAATTTTCTGTTATGCTTATGCTGGTTGAAGTTGGGTTTCTACCACCGGCACATGAAAAGATTGCAACAAATACATCACACTGTATTGGGTAATAACTAACTGTGGCTCATTTTCTTTACCTATAAAATTTGGATAATGGCATCTACCATGCCCACGCATCAGAGAAGCAGTGATGATCAGACCTAACAATTTAGGTGTGAATGATACATTCATCTAATATTAGGTTATTCAAATGATAAACTTTATATATATACCAACCGGATAAATATTAAATCAGACAACAATACTATCCCAAACTGATTATTTAGTATTATGTAAAAATACCTTGTGTTATATTCTCAGTCCTTAATTTGTTGTCATATGAATATTGCTCATGAGCAGACAAAGCTAAAACTCTAAAACTGCAGTCTATTCATATGCCAATAATTAACAGCAATGAATTATTCTTTGTTGGCTTAATAGTTCAATGATTTAATAGTTATAATAGTCAATAGCTCTTTCTTCCAACATCGAAATTAAGTTTTAGACTTCTAGTCTCCTGGGACAATATGTATCAATGAATGTCAACCTTGCCAAACACTTGGAGATCATGTTGCATGGCAGATACATCTGAAAGCAATAACTTAACTTATATGTGTTCAAATTTCCAAACTAAGGAACCCGGGAGTGGCCAACTCAGAGATCCATTCTTTATCTATGAAGAACATCTGAACTCCTGGCCCATCCTGTGGAATTCAGGCCATACAGGAAACCAAAGTCATTTGTTTTGGGTTAAATGAAGTTTGCCAGGTGGAGGTTGCTAGAGGAAGGGTGCTAAGTGAAAGTGCTGTATAAACTGCTTGCTTTTTACAAACAGTAGTGATCCTTTCTCCTGTCCAGCCTGCCACAACTGGACCATCCTGTATGTAACTTCCCTTAATAAACCCTGTGTCTCATTCACTGGCTCCAGGTCTCTTCCTTGGCCTCCTGAACATGGTGCCACCTGTATTGAGGTCAACAGAGGTTCAGCACAACCCAGGTCAAAATACAGATTCTGACTCAGTAGGTCAGAATGTTCTAACATGCTCTAGCTGACAGGATGCATCAGGGCTGCAGACTAGCTTTAAGCAATAAGGGGCTAGAGAAATACCTATAGAACAACATAGATTCAAGATAAATAAGTTGGAAGTTAAAAGATTTAAATTTTAGTCTTATTTTTCTCCTTAAAGAAAAGCTGTTTGGCAATGAAAAAAATGGTTGTCTGGGATTTTGTTTGCTCATCTAAGATGAAAATATTGAAATAAACATTTGTAAACAGTGGGTATGTAATAAATTATTGACCAACACTGGAAAGACCATAGAATTCACATGTTAGGATTTTTAAGGTCATACTATTCTAAAGTGGAAAAGATTGGCACTTACTATTAAGTAACTGTAGTAGAGCTTTCAGATTTATGTTTAATTTTCATTTTCATGTAATAGTCAATTTGACAAATATATATATAAGATCCTGTCACTTTCAATAAACAAGTGAGCCTATAATTCAATGTTGTTCACAGTTGGGTGACCTAAAGTTCATGCTGAAAAGACAAGTTGAAATGGTAGGTGAATGATGAGACACAATTCTCATCAAGTGGCTTCATGAAAATATATGGTGCAGTGTGGCTGTCAGTCAAGGTAGCCTCTTAAAGCCAGCCTGAATTAGAATGGTGTATGAATTTATTTTCTGTCCCTTGCAGTTCCCCTGCAGAATAGCAAACATATAATTTTAATATAAAATAGACATCCTAGTTCAGAAGTTGTAGGGCATAGGTGACCTTTTGAACCAGAAGACACTGACATGTACAGAAAGGCAAAATTACTTCACCAAGAAATGCACAAAATTTATCAGATTTCAGCCATGAAATTGTATTCTTTCTTAGTACAAAAGATTGTTGACATTCTCTGTTGAAGAGACTTATACAATAGGAGTGATTTAGTGTATCTCAGACATGTTGGGGTGATCGATGGATGGGTTTCCCTGCCCCAAGGTAGAATAGCAAGTATTCAGTCGAATTGTTGATGGATCAATCTGACCCAGCCTTAAGGATATGTCTGAAAAACAAAATAATAACTTAACATTTTTCAGGGTTTTTTTTAATGATCAACTAAGTCAATTTTGGCTTTTTTTTTTTTTTAAAACTAATCAATGTTCTACTAATGCCTGTTACAATAATCCAAAAAGACTTCATAAAGCTTCAGAAAAGTCAATTTGGTTAATCTTCCCCCTCACATAGATAAATGTGATCAAATGTATTTTCATTTAGTGAAACCTGAGGTGGTTTAGAATTTTCAAAGTTTATGGGCTGTTTTTTTTTTTAATGGACCTGAGTGAGAATTTTAATCTAACAGCAACATTTCCATGAAGTATATCTCTAAACAAAAGAAATATATGACAGTGGATTTAAGATCATTATACCATTCTAAGTTTAACACAAATTTTAGCATAACGTCATATGTGTTTTGATGGATAGAGTTGGCCAGCCTAGAGACAACTGCCATATGATGGGGGCAAGGGCTTATCTGTTCAGCTTTGATGGGACTTTTAATGACCACAGAAATCATTCTTCTCCCACTGGTAGTTTTAGAGATAGAGGGAACATATACAAATTTCAAAATGTAAGCAGCAATCCAGAAAAGGATTATTAACTGTTGCATAGTACAAGTATTTGTGACATTTTCAAGAATGCTCTTATTTCTTCTATAGGTTGCTTCTTTCTTAATCACAATTTTGAAAGTGGACTTTTGAGATGAAATGGAAGAAAAGCTGAAGGAGTGAATTTATGATCTATATGGAAACATCCCTCACACATCTTTGCACATGTCAACATATAGAATACACAGATAAATAATTTGATTTAGAATAAATATAAGTATTGTTATTCAAGTACAAGGATAAATGATGCATATTACCATAATTCTCAGTCCATAAAAACCCAACCCTCTACGATATCAAAAGAAGCTATATGTCCAATAAAAAACATTTTCCTGCTCTTTTCTCTACCCTTTTCCTGGTGTGTTCTGTTACCTGAAGATTTGAATAGTTTTCTGAAGCACTTGGAAATTTTTTAGTTGAGATAGTCCCACTTGGATTTTTGTCACTTTATCATTATCTTGGTTGGGAAGTAAACATAAGACAGATAATACGTGCGGCGCTTAGCATGACACCAGGTACATGACCTCCATTGAGCAGTTGCAGAATTATTTATGGTATGTTACATGCTCTCTACACTCAATATTGCAAAAATCAGAGACATTTTCATGTACAATAAGATGTCTTTAATTACCAACTTAGAAAAATAGGTCTTCAGGCCAAACTTCAGAATGGTGGCTAAATAATAAGATTTAAAAAAAAAAAACAAAAAAAAAAAACTAATGAAGAAGTCAGTCTTTTTCCCTTTTAGCAGACATAAGTAATTTGCAAGGCAGCTCTAGTGGTAAGAACTGGGGCGTCACTCCTTCAACGCACATGTGCTGAAATGTTCTGTTTCCCAGCTTTATAATTAGAGGTTATTTCACAGTGATTTTCAGTGCAGATAAAATTTAGCTCACTGAAGATATGACAGCCATCATCTCTTATTTTCATTAAACATACTCTAGAGCGGGTAGTTACAGAAATAAGATAAGAATTAGCATCTGAAAATATAAAGATGATTGCAAAATCTTTTCCTTAAGAAATTAGGGGTTTCCCTTGGCCTAGCTTTCTGATATAAATCAGCATTGCTCCAAGTGACAGCCTCTGGCACCTGATATCTCACATTTTTGAGTGTTTATCTATGCTCACAAAAAAGAAGTCTGATTTCAGTTGTTTCAAAATGTAAGATGTGTCTCACTTTTGGGATTTGGGGACAATCGGCTAAATATGCTTTCAAAGCCATGTGCCCCCGCACAAATGGCCCATGTTTCCCTCTCTGTGTCTCAGTATGTGTGTATCTGCTTCACCACACGTGGTTTTCAATGACAACAGTTTCCCCCATCTCTTACCAACATTTTGGAGTAAAATAAAAACATTTTCAGAAGCGATTTCTAGGTTTATTCTAAAAACAAATAAAAATTTTGTTCATGTGGGATTGTCAAACAAACCAAGTCATTTTCTTTGGTACCCATTTACCAAGAAAATGGGTCAATCCAAGCTGACAGGCTTCCATGTTCCTTAGTGGCCCCATCAGCATTCAAAGACTATGACAGTTCTTGGCTTAGCTTTCTCGAAACCAAATGTGGATGCTCTTCCAAAAGAAGGCCTAAGAAGCAAAGGAGGTGCTCTGGAAAGGAAAAGCCTCCAAGATCTAGATCTCCTACTTTTTATCTGAATTGTTTCCATCTTCTCATCGCTGTGATAGTCAAGGTTATTCCAAGCACATTTCTACCAGGCATGCTTCTGAAATGAGTGATCACTAAAGGGAACTTAAAAACAGAAATGATCCTACATTCCATTTGGGTGTCACAATTCCTTCTATTGTCTCCTAGAGAACCAAAAGAATAATCATAGAAACAAAGACATCCCTTTCAGTATCTTCTCCCTCACTAATTTCAGGACAAGGGGTCACTGAATTGTCCACTAATGTTCCTTTCTCACTTAGAAAATTTGTGACTTGGTAGCAGTGTTGCTTGGTATTAGACAAGCCAATCTGAAGGTCATGTAAAGTCAGGGGTGACTTGGCACAGGTAAGACAAGACAGTGAAGTGCAGAGAGAAGCAAATAAAGCAAATTAGTCAGAAAGACAAAGACAAGAGACCATTTTGCCCCCAGCAAATAGAGAGTGTAAGCTTGGTCCCTGACTTTCTAGTTCCCACTTCTAGCATCTAATGAGACTCTCTGTCTCCTGTCCTGATAGTCTACAAGATACCGCTGCTTCCTTCCAATTGATTCTCCAAAGAATTCATCCAACAAATATGTATTGAGTCTGTACTATGTGTTCAGCCTTGTAGCAGGTACTAAATACATAACAGAGTAAGTGAACATGGTAACTATCCCCATGGATCTTTCAATTGACAGGAAAGAGAATCATTGAATAGGTAATTACACCAAAAAACACACAGTGAAAAGAGAAGTACAATGTGCTGTGAAAGCATGTGGTTTGGGTAGCATAGATCATTACCCTAGTCAGAGGGAGAGACGGTTGCTGGTTGGTGGGGATCTCTTTGAGGCTGCACCATGTCGGCTGAAACCTGAAGGACAATGGGCAATTGACTAGGTAAAGAGGGAGGGGTGGGTGAAAACATTCTAAGCAACAGTAAGAGCTGTGAGAAACCAAGGATTAAAAAAATTGGCATTTTGAGCAAATGTCAATATGAGGAAACCCAATATAAGCCCCCCAACAAAATAAACAAGCAAATAAAATAAAACAAAACAAAAACTGAAGAGGTAATGTAAGCATTTCCAAGTTTTGACCCTGAAGTAAGGAAATACTTTTAAGGATCTTTGGATTTTATTGCAAAGGCATGAATAAGTTAAATAAGATTTTTCTTTTAAAGGGTGGTGACACAATTAGGTTTACATTTTGCATCACTTAAGACAAACCAAGTGTGTTGCATTAATGAGTGAGAGAGATTATATTGACAGGGACTAAAGCCATGTTCTCACCTGGGAGCAGTGTTGCTTCCCAGTGGATACCTGTTAACGTTTGCAGACATTTCTGATTGTCACAGTTGTAGGGGGAGGGCGGGAAGGTTGCTGTTGGCATCTAGTAAATAGAGGACACTGACACTGCATTCCCTGATGCACAGGACAGCCCACCACAAATTATTGTCTGATCCAAAATCTCAGGGGTGAGAAACCATGGAGTAGATTGAAGGTAGTAAAAATGAAGAGAAGCAGCATATTAGAAAGATATTTTGGAGGTAACATTTGTGATATTTAGTGATTAGACTGAGTAGTCAGGCATCAAGAGCAAAAATATTTTGACTCCCAGACTTCTAGCTTGAGCAATTGTTGATTGGTGATACCATGAACTGATTTAGAGAACAATGTTGGAAGAACAAGGCTGGAAGAAGTAGAGTGAGGAAGATGAAGAGTGGCATTTTGAATACTATGCCTTTGAGTTACTTTTAAGAGAGTCAAGGTAATTTTTTTTTTTTGAAATGGAGTTTCACTCTTTTTTCCCAGACTGGAGTGCAGTGGAGTGATCTCAGCTCACTGCAACCTCCACCTCCCGGGTTCAAGCACGATTTTCCTGCCTCAGCCTCCTGAGTAGCTGGGATTACAGGTGTGTGCCACCACCCTGGCTAATTTTGCATCTTTTTAGTAGAGACGGGGTTACTCCATGTTGCTCAGGCTGGTCTCAAACTCCTGACCTCAGGTGATCCGCCCACCGCGGCTTCCCAAAGTGCTGGGATTATAGGCATAAGCCACCGCATCCAGCCTCTCCATGAGAATTTTCTAACATACATTTACATAAACAGTTCAAGCACAGGGTAGAGTTAAACATTTAAGGGATAGCATGAGGCATAAATTAGATACTTCCTGTGAAGAGCTTAGTGTGGTGCCTGGTTCACTGTAATTATTCAATAAATGTTCTTACTATATTATTGAGAGTGTTGGGGTGTAGATTGTAATTGAAGCCAAGAAAGTAAATAAGACTGCCTCAGGAGAAAATGTAAAGTGAGAGATAAATGAATGGATCCCTACACAATACCAAAAGAGAAGCAGCAGGCAGGAGAAGAGCTAGAAACTGCAACTGTGCAGTCAGATATGGGGGAAAACCAGAAGCATGGGTGTGTGTCTCATGAAACAAGGGGAGGGAAGAGTTTCAAGAAGAGTGAGTGATCGATCATATTAAATGCTACTCTGAGTTCAAGTAGATTGAGAATTATTTTTTTGCAAATAAATTTAGAGACGAGAAAGTCATTGCCGATCTTGGGAAATACTGGTTTGGTATAGCAGAGGGAAGAGTAGGAGTGGGCTGGAGAATGAAGAGAAGTTATAACTTTTCACCAACCTTTGTGAAATTGCTGACTGCAAAGGAGAAGGGAGTAGAGCTACAGCTGGAGCAATATATGGGTGGTTTATCATTATTATCATTGCTGTCCAAGATAGGAGACATGTGGCATGTTTTAATGTTAATGCAAGGCTGAATGTCAACAGGGGAAGTTTGAAGATAAAGAATATAAAGAAAATAATTTGGGGGGCAGGATTTTCAGGAAGGAAGAAGGAGAATACGACAAATAAGATGACTTTCATAGCCCACATAAACAGCTTACTGATTTGTTAATTTATTGCTTTGTGTAGTTAAAGACAGTTGATAAAGACAAAAGTGTGAAGACCTTAAGGAATTAGAAGTGAGAGCACTGCTAAAGAGAATGTGTGTGTGTTTGCTTTTCTAGGTTTATTGGTATTTGAGTATTTAGGACTCTCTTCACAGCCAATTTTTGCTTTTATTCACTTTATTAACTTAGGGCATAATAATGTGTTTTAAATCAAGACTTTTCCTGTAGGCCTAAGACTGAGAAATAATGAATCCTGCTTGTAACTATCAATACATTTGCAAATTTATTTGGTAATTAGAAGGAACGTGACTTTGAAACTTTTCATAATGCAATAAGGAGCCTTATGAGAGTATGTGAGATGTATAAGTAAAGAGAATAGAAAAATTACGGATTAATATCTTCACATTCTATTGTAACCTGTGGCTTAGCTGTGGGGGAGAGAGATTGAGTACTGGGATTGGATCCCAGCCATACCACTGACAAGCTGTGTGACCTTGAGCAAGTTGTCTAATGTCTCTATGTCTCAGTTTCCTGGTATGAATAAAGGAAATTATAATAGTGCTACATGGCCAGTCACGGTAGCTCATGTCTCTAATCTTAGCACTTTGGGAGGCCAAGGCAGGTGGATCATGAAGTCAGGAGTTCAAGACCAGCCTGGCCAAGATGGTGAAACCTTGTCTTTACTAAAAATACAAAAAATAGCCAGGCACGATGGCAGGCGCCTGTAATCCAGCTGCTCCAGAGGCTGAGGCAGAGAACTGCTTGAACCCGGGAGGCGAACGTTGCCGTGAGCCGAGATCGCACCACTGCACTTCAGCCTGGGCAACAAAGCAAGACTCCATCTCAAAAAAAAAAAAAAAGCTACATTCATAGGGGTCATACAGAGGATTAAATGATATAATGCATACAACAGTCCACAAGTGATGATTTAATACAGTTTTTAGAATGGACTATTTCTTTTCCAGGTCCTTGAGATGCACATTCTATTTATTTTTATACTCACAAATGCTCCTAGATTTAATTCATTCTCTTGAATATCTAATATCAATTTAAAATCATGACAATTGGTTTTAATACCTAGAGTAATTGAGCAATAAAACATTCTTCATCTTGTTCCATAGGGCATTGTCTAACTAAAAGCATCAACCTAAATCCTGAAGATGAGAGGGAAATCAAGCAAGAAGAGATAGAAACTATCTTTGCCTGCCTATTTGGAGGCCTTCCATTATCGGTTCCAGTCCTCTGACCTCTCATTTATTACATTTCTTTTCCAAGAAGAAAGCAGAGAGAGGAAGAAATAAAAGTGCTCTCTGTGGAAATATTTTACAAGAAGAAAACCGTAGCTTGGTTCTCTTTGCCTTACATTGAATATTCACTGTCTTCCTGTCACTCATCTTGGCATTTTATGCTTTTGAAAAAGAAACATGCAGAAGAGAAACCTCAGAGGCAGCAATTATACAATTGGGCTGATCCACATTTGGAAGGGCCTGGACAGGGTAAATGCCATGATTCTTCATTGTTCCAGAACCAAAAACTAATGAGTCAGATTCACCTCTTTGCTTTGAACATGCCTTGGCTGAAGGTTAATCACATTAATTTCTGTGAGTCAATGTTTCACCCTGTCCTGGAAAAACAAACGACCAGCCATTTCAATAGTTAGATTCCCCATGTGATGATTTTCAAAATTTCCTTAACCATCAGAATCCTGCCAACTTTGTAGGTATGTTTTGGGTTCTTTTTTCTATGCAACAAATACCTGGCTGTTGAGAGTCTAGAAACTACGGCCTTTACAAATCAGGGTTTCTTAATTAAGGAGCATGGAAAATTGCAGAAGGAAAGAGGGAAGCTAGAGTATAATTACAAAGAAGACAAGAGAAAACGGGAATTAGAATTGTGAATGAATGCTTTTGCCAACCAGCAGTCTCCGACGTGCAAAATAAAATGAGACCCTAAGTCTTTCTCCCATTTTCCCCTCAAACTAGATTTTTACCCAAAAAATATCTGGGCTCACATGTGGTCAGCTCATCACTAGACCAAAAATATAAAAACAAATGCATGCTTTATATGAGGTAAAATTTTAACTCATTACAATATTTAATCACTAAAATGATGATAGGGACAAGTATTTCTTAAATTGTAATGTCCATACAAATCGTTGGAGACCTTATTAAAATGCATATGCTGATTCAGTAAACTTGGAATGGGGCCCAAGATTCTGATTTTAAACAACTAATTCTATTGCCTTCGGATTCAAGTTTTGTACATTGCGTTAATAAGTTCACAATAAAATCAATTCTAATGATTCATCTCATTATTGCCTAATCTATCAAAGTTTTGTGATTCAGAATCCAGTTCACAATTTCAGTCTGTCAGAGTCATCATGAAAGTAAGTTTTAAAAAAGCACATTGAAGCTTAGCTAATGTTCAACTGACCATGAAAATTATTTAGAGGTATCCAACTACCCAAGTCTTAATTATTAAAAGTTTGTTGAGATGGGTCATTATGGTATATACAGAATTTTACATTTGACTCTTTGCTTTTGATTTTTCTCAGGTGTAAATTTTAATCTTCAGACTGTAAAATAAAATTTGAGATATAAATTTAGAGTCCGTTCATATACTACAACACAGACATTGTTTATTCTGAAAGGACATAAATGACATAAAAGAAGCCTGAAAGTCATCATTAACCTTGCAACTGAGGTGGAGTAAATACGTAGGCCAGAGTGAAAGCACTGAATAATCTGATGCATTGCTTTTGGACAAAATCTCTGGAACTAATGGCATTAAGAATAGATAAACAGCAAAGTCCTCATTGAAAATATGCCTAGCATCTAACAGAGTTTAACATACACTAATTCTCAGAGTATTAAACTTAGCTAAATTGCAAGGCTCTGCTCTATTCACCAAAATTCTTTCCCAGAGGACACCAGTAAGAGCAAAATACTACCATAGCAGAGCTTTTTAATAAGCAGAGTATGTTCCCCAAAGCCTCTTTTCTCTGTAGAATATTACAGTCATCCTCACTCTCCATTTTCACTTTGTCCTCCTGCCATACCTGATAAATCCTAACCTTAGATAAACCCAACAGTCTGTCTTCTCAGTGCCTGCAGTCCAGTAGCTGAGACCCTCAAGAGCAAATCACATCACCAGGTTGACTGATAGCACTTTCAATTTGTCATAACAGGTCTCAACTGAGCTCTAGACATCCCTTATGATCTTATTACATTATTTCAATTATTCTGTCCTTCCTTCATACTCCTTAGAAGACCCACTCCACCCATGCCCCCTTCCCTACCAGTGTATGGCCTTACTGAAATATGCTTGTAGATAAGACTGTGAGCTCCAGAAACAAATTGTTTGGGTTTTATTAAGGTTCTGGGAAATTTTATAAATGTAACGTTAGGCATGGATTATGTATATATAATTTCAACTTTTATTTTAGATTCAGGGAGTACATGTGCTTGTTTGTTATATGGATATACAGCATGATGCTGAGGTTTGGGGTGTGATTAATCCTGTCACCCAGGTAGTGAACATAGTACTCAATAATTTTTTCAACACTTATGCATGCTTTCTGTCTCCCATAGTAGTTCCCAGTGTCTGTTGTTGCCATCTCTATATCCATGAGTGTTTCATGTTTAGCTCCCACTTATAAGCAATAACATGCAGTATTTGGTTTTCTGTTCCTGTACTAATTTGCTTAGGAGAATGGCTTCCAGTTGCATCTGTGTTGCTGCAAAGGACATGATTTTGTTCTTTTTATATGACTGCATAGTATTCCATGGTATATATATACCACAATTTTTTAATCCAATCCACTGTTAATGGGCACCTAGGTTGATTCCTTGTCTTTGCTATTGTGAATAGTGCTATGATACATACAAGTGCATGTGACTTTTTGGTAGAAGGGTTTATTTTCTTTTGGACATATATACCCAGTAATGGAATTTCTGGGTCAAACTGTAGTTCTGAGTTCTTTGAGAAATCTCCAAACTGCTTTCCACAGTGGCTGTACTAATTTACATTCCCACCAACAATATGTAAACATTCCCTGTTCACAGTCTCACTCGCATCCATTTTTTTTTACTTTTTCGTAATATCTATTTTGACTGGTGTGAGATGGTGGTAACTCATTGTGGTTTGGATTTGCATTTCTCCAATGATTAGTGATACTGACCATTTTTTCATATATTTGTTGTTCATATGTCTTCCTTTGAGAAATGTCCATGCTTTAGTCTGCTTTTTTTTTCTTGTTGGATTATGTTCCTTATAGATTCTAGATATTAGATCTGGAGATCAGATGGTGATAGTGTGAAGCTTTACTTCTGGGTCCTCTACTCTGTTTCAATGGTCTATGTGTCTGTGTTTGTACTGGCACCATGTTATTTTGGTTACTGTAGCCTTAGAGTATAGTTTCAAGTCGGAAAATGTGAAGGCATACATTTAACAGTTCTGTGCCTCCATTTCTTATTTGTAAAAATAGAGATATTAGTAGTTCCTCTCTCATAAGGTTATTATAAATAATAAAAGATTCAGTAAATGTTAATATTCTAAAATAATACTTTCCATTAAGAAAATTTTACTATTACCTGTATTCTAATTATATTTTCACAAGAAAAATATAAGCCACCTGGTAAAAATTCCCTTAACTCTCCAACCCCATACCAACAAATCCATCTGCACCTAACTTTCCTTCTTCCCATCCTTTATGTTATGCTTCCCTTGGGGAAAAGCCCACCTCTTCACTTGTGCTCTAGAGCAGGAATTGGCAAACTATGATCCAGGGACCAAATCCCACCCATTTTTGCATGGCCCGAGAGCTAAGAATGATTTTGATGTCTCTAAATGTTTAAAGAAAATTCAAAAGAAGAATGATATTTTGTGACACATGAAAGTGATAAGAAATTCAAAGTTCATTATCTACAGATAAAATTTTACTGGAACATAGTTACACTGATTCCTTCACACACTGTCTATGGCTGCTGTATGATAGAGTTGAGTCATGGAGACAGACCCTATGAGGACTGCTGAGTTTAGGATATCTACTACCCTGGCCCTTTAAGGAAAAAGTATGCTGACCCCTGGCCTAGAGCCCATTCCTTCCTACCATGGCTCAACCACTTCTCATCTACTGGATCTTTCCTATGAGCATTCAAAGATGCCCAAATTTGTCCAATCCTAAAATAAAACAAAAGCTCCATTCCACTACAACTCACTCAACATCTTTCACATCCCCACTGGTCAGAATCATACATACCTCTTGAATACATTTCTTTCCTTTCTATTCACTATTCAACCTACTACTGGCCAGTTTCCACTCACTAAGCCAAAAATCCTCTTGCTAAGGTTATAAATAATTTCTATATTCCTCATGTCAGAAAACTTTTTATCTAAAACTCTTTGCAGCATTCAACATTGACCATCTTTTCCTTTAGTTTCCCTGACAAGACACTTCTTGGATTTCTCATCTTCTTACCTCCTCCACAACCTACTCCATAGTTTATGTCAGAAATGTCACGTGTCCAATCACCAAGTCCCATGATTCTTTATCCTAAATGTTTTTCAATATATCCACTTTTCCTCATGACTACTGATATCACCCTAGAACAAAGAACATTCTTCTACCTAGATATCGCAAGTCTCCTTTTTATTCCTGATCATTTGTTTCTCCATGAAGCATCCAGCAGTGATCTTATTAGGTTGGTGCAAAAGTAATTGCAATTTTTGCCATTGAAAGATAAAATCTTATCATGTAGCTCTCTTTAAAGTCTTTCAATACCTGTCCATTGCTGTTAGATTGAAGATTATTTCTTCTTATATTTTAACTTTACTATAAAAAGTAAAATATGTAAGTAGAGAGATTATATGGAGCTCCAAATATTTATCACCTAGTCTTAATACTTATCATTTTACCATATTCTTCATCTGCTTTCTGCTTGCTTAATTACTTTTTACTCTAATATAATGTATATAACATAAACTTTACTATTGTAACCATCTTTAAACATACAGTTCTGCAGCATTATGAACTGCTGCGCCACCATCACCACCATCTATCTCCTGAAGACTGCATTATTTGCATTCATTTTACATGACAAGTCCCTGCCTGAGTGATTCCCTGCCATGAACTGTTCCCTTGGTCACCAGTGTATCCTTAGAGCCTACCAAGCTGATAAGAATCACATCATTATTCAATCAATATTGGTTAAAAAATTGAATGAGGTCTTCCAGCCACTTCTTAAATATCACCAGCTCAGACTGCTCAGATATTGTTGTAAAGATCAAATTAAATAATTTATGAAAATCTTTTTTGTAATCTTCAAATTGTAATGTACATCATGACATTATTATTGAAGAAACTAGGCATAAGCAAATGAAAATACAGTACATTTGAGATGACAAGGAAGCACATATTAAATTGCCATATTGCATACTATGTATTAATGCATCCCAAAGTGAATACCCTTAAAATACCAGCTTATGAAATAGTTAAAAAAAAAAAAAAAAGAAACTTTTTACTTAGATTAATGAATTGGGGAAATGCTTCAAATAATTTTCCCTCCCCTTTGTAGATACACAGTGTACACTGCTGTATGGGGCATTAAAAAATAAAAATTCAACTTTTTTAAGCAATAATTTTATCAACTTTTTTTGACCAGAGAACATTTTTCAAAATTTTAATAATTACTCATATGAACTAGTTTTTATAGAATCTGGTATGGTAATTTATAGAATCTGGTATGAGATACTGTATTAGCAAGAGCAAGATTATTGTAGACTCAAGAATGTTTCAGGTATAAGTTGGAATGTGAACTGGCAGTTAAAAAAATAGAATTTAGATAAGCAAGGGAAAGGCATTTCACAGATTGGTACTAAAATGCTAGTCACAGAAGTGGAATTAATTTAGAATTATTCTAACAGTTTCACAACCATGTTTGTGTAGTCTTTTGTTTCACATGTCCTGTAAAGTAACATGAATACAGCATTACTTAATACAACAGCCATACATTGAGTAATTCCTTGAAGAAAGAAATTAAATTCATAAACATTAGTGTTTATGGAACTAAGCTACTGGGACTAAAAGATGTCACTGGATACTAATGCAATCCCAAAAGTAATACACCCTAAAGAGAAAAAGGTAAAATGGTATTATTCATTCACTGAGCACTTAGTACACCTCACAGAATAAGACAAATTGACTGAATAAATAGCCCTGATTTTTTAAGCTTCACTGTAACCAAGCCTTTTGCCATCTAACCTTGTAGTGTCTATGTGAATACAGGCCACATCATGTGACATTTTGCATAATGAGATGTTAGTAGAAATGATGGAAAAAGTAGATAAAATATTTGCAACTTGCTGCTTGCTCCTTTTCACCTTAGCCTTTACCAGGGAGAACAAACCCAGCTAGCCTGCTTGAGGATGATAGACATGTCAACCACAGCTGATGTACCAGTCATCCAAGCCAAAGCCATTCTACCTAAGTCCACAGCTAATTGACCCCCAGAAATGTGAGCAAGCCTAGCCAAGATCAGTCAAGCCAAGCTCAGAGAGACAATTTAGCACGAGCTATCAAAATCTCTAAAGATGTCTTTATCTATGGTAAGAATTCCACATTTAAGAATCGATCTTATTGGGGAAAAAATAGTCAAAGATTTTATAGAAAAGAAATTTTTTTCAGTGTTATTTATAATTGTGAAAAAATTACATAATCCTAAAATTTTCAATGTGGGTTATTAATTACATTAAGTGTGGTTATTCAAACAATGCTACATCACGTTTAAAACGACACTCACCCTTGATCAAGGTAGAGTAACAGGGAGTGGATTGATTCTCCCAACTGAAGCACTTAAACAGAGAAAAAAAACTATAGAAAACAATAGTTCTTTTGACATTAGACATCTGAAAATAAAGGACACTGAAAGACAAGAAAGCATAGTGATAGAGTGCTCTGATTACCCAGCTAATCAGAGCCTCCAGATGCCTGGAGAGAGTTTCCAGGTCATGACATAAGGACAGGAAACCCCATCTAGCACTCCATGGCCTCACTGAATTGAGGAGACAGTGTTATGCTCACAAGAAGGTTAAAGTGGCTAGAGTCCACAGTAAGAATACCAAAGAAGATAAAGCTGCACAGAGTTAACTGTACAGATCTTCTCAAGTCTTTAGTTGAACACCTGTAAGCACTGGTGTAAAGAAACGATACAAGGCCAAGGAAAGAACAGCCTAATAGAACAATACATGGTGTTGACATGGGGCTGAGAATAGATGCAATTCTCACAGCCATAGTAAAAATCTTCATAAATCATGGACCATGGCATAGAGTACAAAGAAGGGTTTTGCCTCATAGGAAGGAAATGTTAGTTATAGAACAAATTGTGCTCTGGTCATGCCTAACAACACTCAAAAACAAGTCCTCAAAAATCAAAATGTGTTCACATGACTAAAGTGTGTCTCAGAATGAAAAACAAGAATATTTTTTATAAATACAAAAATATTAAGCAACTGATAATGTAAACTTTCACAGGGAGTGGATTTCTCACATCTAATCAAAAGTCAGTAACCAGGCATGCAAATAAATACCCACAATGAAGACAAAAAGGAATCCACCAAAACTGACAGATTACACATATTACATAAGTAATAGTTACTTAAAATAGTTATTCTCATGCATTCTATAAGTTCAGGAATCTAAAGGAAGGATTAAGTATGAAAGATATTTTTTAAGGCTCAAATCAAACCTCTAGAGATTAAAACCACAATATCTGATATCAAAACTAAAATGGATGGGATTGTTAGCAGATTAGACATTCAAATACAAATTGTAATTGGAGTCCCCAAAAGAGAAGAAAGAGGATGGTACACTTTTAAAAGACATAATGGCTAAATTTTTTTAAGTAGAGGAAAATTATAAACCCAAAGACATAAGAAAATCTATGAATCCCAAACACAAGATACAAGAATAAAATTCAAAAGAAGCACATCATAAGCTAACTACTTATAACAGTAATAAAGAGAAAAACCTAAAAAATAGCTGGAGGAAAAAAAAGACAATGCACAGAGAATAAAAAGATGTATGACAGTACATTCCTCATGTGAAACAATGAAAGCCAGAATACAGTGGAATGAACTCTTTAGTGTACTGCAAGAAAACAACTATCAACCTAGAATTCTCAACTTAGAGACACTCTTTCAGAAACAAAGGGAAAAAGCAAAAATTTTTTTAGGCAGAAAAAAAAGCTGAAAGAATTTATCATCAACACATCTGTACTAGAAAAAGTATTAAAGAAAGTCCCTAGGCAGAAGGAAAATGATACCAAATAAAAATATAAATCTACACAAATACAAGAAGAGCATAATAAATGGTAACTATTAAATTACATAGGAAACTATAACAATTTTTTTCTTATTTAAATCTATATACAAGACAATTATGGGTTTAATGCAAAGGCCCTAGCATAATACCTTAAGGCATATAACATATGTGCAAGTAAAATATATGCTAACAGTAGCACAAGGCCTAGAGATGAGAAGATAAAGGGAAGTGTTTTATTGTAAGGTTCTTATACAATACAAGAAGTGACATACTTGAAGAGAGACTATGATATATTAAGATGAATACTAGAAGCTCTAAGCGAAAGCATAAAAATAACACAACAAATTGCTAATAGCTAGAAAACCAAAGCAGATAGAATGGAATCACAAAGTCTAGTCAATTTATCCAGAAGTAATCAGGAACAGAAGGAAAAGGGAAAAAAACAGATGAGACAAATAGCAAATTGGTAGGTCTGACAATGACTTTATCAATAATTACATCAAATGTAGATTATGTTAACTCTGGATTGACAAACTTCTTCTTTTTAAGATCAGACAGTCAATATTTTAGGCTTTAAAGCCATATGGTATCTGTCATAACCACTCAACTCAGCCATTGGAGAGTGAAAGCAGCTATAAACATTACATAAACAAATGAGAATGACTGTGTTTCAATCAAATTTTATTTACAAAAATAGGTGGTAAGCTGTTGTTTCCTGACCTCCAATCTAAACATATTAATTCAGGGGCAGAGCCAGTCAGATTAGACATAAAGCAAGGCCCAATTTGATGTTGTTTACAAGACTCCACCTTATACATAAAAACACCAATAGGTTAAAGAAGGGAGAAATATATAACACATTACCATTAGTCAGAAGAAACCTATGCTGGCTCTATTAACACCTGATAACGAATGTGACTAGGGGTAAATAGAGTCATTTCATAATGATAAAGGGGCCGATTCACCCAGGTAATATAACAATCCTAAATATCTAGGCACAAAATAAACAAGCTTTCAAATATATGATGCAAAAATACCATTTATACCATCGCAATCAGATTTTTCAATATCCTCACTGAAAAATAGATAGAACAAGTAGAAAAATGACTAAGGATCCACTAATAGTCCTTAATGCCATTTATAATGCACTTCATTTAACAATAGGAGAATACACTTTCAAGTGTACACAGAACATTTACCAATTTAGATCATAATTTAGACCATCAAGTAATAGTCTTGGTAAGTTTCAAATGATTCAATTCATACAAGGTATGTTCTTTTACCATAATGGAATTAAATTAGTGATCAATAACAAAAAGATATCTGGAACCCCCTCCAATATTTGGAAACTAAATATTACACTTATAAATAGCATAATGACTCAAAGAGGCAATCATGAGGAAAATAAGAAAGTATTTTGAAATGAATGAAAATATAAATGCAAAATATCAAAATTTGGGGATGCTACTAATGCAGTACTTACAGAGATTCAAGCACTGGACACCTGAATTGAGGGGAAAAGAAATCTCTCTAATCAGTGACCTCAATTTACAAACTAGAAAAATGGGCAAATTAAACCCAAAGTAAGCAGAAGAAAAAATAAAAATTAGAGCATAGATCAGTGAAATTTTAAAAATAGAGAAATGAATAAAAAAAAGTTCTACAGTCATTGTAATTATTGAAAGTAATAAAATACTAACCAGACAAAGATAAAAATAAATAATACAAAAATTACCAATTTCATGAATGAAAGAAATAACATCAATACAGATTTTACATGTATTAAAATGATAATACTAGAATATTAGGGGCAACTTTAAGCCAATAAATTTTACAATATAGATGAAATGGACATATTTCTTGAAAGACAAAAGTGACGGAAGTGTAATAAAAAATAATTGCATAGCCTGATTAATCATATATCTATTAAAGATATTCAACTTGCATTTAGAATACTTGTTTCAAAGAAAACTCCAGGCCCAGATGCCCTCACTGGGCATCTACTAAACATTTAAGTAAGAAATAATACCACTTCTCTAATGACCAGTGATGTTAAGCACTTTTTTATATGTTTGTTGGCCTCATAAATGTATATTCTTTTGAAAAGTATCTGTTCATAGCCTTTGCCCTTTTGAATGGGTTTGTTTTCTTGTAAATCTGCTTTAGTTCTTTGCAGATTCTGGATATTAGCCCTTTGTCAGATGGGTAGATTGTAAATATTTTTTCCCATTCTGTTGGTTGCTGGTTCACTCTAATGATTTTTCCTTTTGCTGTGCAGAAGCTCTTAAGTTTAATTAGATCCCATTTGTCTATTTTGGCTTTTGTTGCCGTTGCTTTTGGTGTTTTAGTCATGAAGTCCTTGCCTATTCCTATGTCCTGAATGGTATTGTCTAGGTTTTCTTCTAAGGTTTTTATGGTGTTAGGTCTTATGTTTAAATCTTTAATCCATCTGGAGTTAAATTTAGTGTAAGAGGTCCAGTTTCAGCTTTCTGCACGTGGCTAGCCAGGTTTCCCAACACCATTTATTAAACAGGGAATCTTTTCCCCATTACTTGGTTTTGTCAGGTTTGTCAAAGATCAGATGGTCATTAGAGAATTGCAAATTAAAACTACATTGAGATACCATCTCACGCCAGTTAGAATGGCTATCATTAAAAAATCTGGAGACAACAGATGCTGGAGAGGATGTGGAGAAATAGGAACACTTTTACACTGTTGGTGGGAGTGTAAATCAGTTCAATCATTGTGGAAGACAGTGTGGCAATTCATCAAGGATCTAGAAATAGAGATCCATTGACCCAGCAATCCCATTACTTGGTATATACCCAAAAGATTATAAATCATTCTATTATAAAGAGGCATGCACACGTATGTTCATTGCCATGCTGTTTACAATAGCAAAGACCTGGAACCAGCCCAAATGCCCATCAATGATAGACTGGATAAAGAAAATGTGCCACATATACACCATGGAATACTATGCAGCCATAAAAAATGATGAGTTCATGTCCTTTGTAGGGACATGAATGAATCTGGAAACCATCATTCTCAGCAAACTGACACAAGAACAGAAAACCACACACCGAATGTTCTCACTCATAGGTGGCTGTTGAGCAATTAAAACAAATGGGCACAAGGAGAGGAACATCATACACTGGGGTCTGTTGGGAGGTGGGGGTCCAGGGGAGGGACAGCAGGGAGTGGGGAGGTTGGGGAAGGATAACATTGGGAGAAATGCCTGACGTAGGTGACAGACGGATGGAGGCAGCAAACCACCATGGCATGTGTGTACCTATGCAACAATCCTGCAAAATCCTCACATGTACCCCAGAACTTAAAATACAATTTAAAAAATAATAATAATATCAATTCTACACAAATATTTCCAAAAATCTCAAGGAAAGGAATATTTCCCAATTCATTCTGAGGTCCCCATTATTCTGATACCAAAAGAGATTAAAGACATTACAAGAAAACCACAGACCAATATTCCTTATGAACATGGATGAAAAATTGTGAGCAAAGTTTAGCAAACTGAATCCAGTAACATATAAAGAGGACATTACTTCACAACCACATGATGTTTTTCCTAGTAATACTCAATTTATTTACCGTTCAAAACCCAATCAATGTAATTCACAGAGACAAAACCACCAACCTTTATGATTGCCTTAATAGGTGCAGAAAAAGCGTTTCACAAAATCTAACATCCGCTCCTGATAAAAGCTCTTAAAAACAAGAAATAGTAGAGTACTGTATCAACCTGATAAACAGCACTTTTAATAAAACCTACAGCTGATACCACACTTAATGGTGAAAAACTGAATACTGTCTTACGATTAGGAAGAAAACCAAATATTCACTCTCATGACTTCTATTCAACACTGTACTGAAGGCTCTATCCATTACCATAAGGCAAGAAAAGTAAAATATAAATGCCAACCAGATTGGAAAAGACAAATTTAGGTTTATTTGTGCATCATATAATTGTATAGAACACACAATAAGATCTAAAAAAAGTTATTAAAGCTCATAAGTAATTTTCACAAGGTTGTAAATTATAAGACCAATATCTACAAACTTTATTTTTAGTATTAGTAATGAAAAATCAGAAATTGAAATAAACAAAATATACCATTTAAAATAGCATCAAAAATAATGAAATGCTTAAAGATAAACCTGACAAAAGAGATGTAAGACTTACACACTAAAATTATAAAATATAGCTGAAAGAAATTAAAGAATTCCTAATATATTGAGAACTATATCATGTTCATAGAGCCAGTACAATATTAAGATACCAATTCTTCTCAATTGATACATTAATTCAACACAATTACAATCACAATTTCAATAGGTATCTTTATTTTAATTGACAAGCTGATTCTAAATTTCTATGAAAATGCATAAGATTTAGAATATCTAAAACGACTTTGAAAAACAAAACAAATTTGAAAGACTTATGCTATATAATTTAAAGACTTAATACAAAGATACAGTAATCAAGGTATTAGTAAAAGTATAGGCATGCAGGCCAATGGAACAGAATAAAGAACCAGAAATAGATTCAGACATATACAGCCAACTGAACTTTGACAAAATCGCAAAGGCAATTAATATACTCTTTTCAGCAAATAGTGCTGAGATTTATTGGTTACACTTGTCTCTGGTAATTATATCCTATTTTGCCAATAAAAGTGCAGTGCTTCAGCAGAGGAAAAGGCCTTGGTGAAACGCGGTAAATGAATACTGTCCAGCTGACTTCCTGTTACCACATCCTTTTCTCTATATCCAAATATAAAGCCCAACGTCCTATCTAATCACATAGACGTGAAAGAGAAGAAATATTTTATAAGTATGCAAATTCTTATCAAAGGTGCAAAGGGGCTCAGTTCTGTGCTTTGAGATTTGAAGGACAAAATAATTGCATGAAGTATAGTTCCTTCCTTCCAGGAATTTCCAATCAAGTCAGGGAGAGAGAATTAATATACGTGGGATGATGGATATGAGTATGCAGAATTATGTGATCGAGGATTGTGCTGTGTATTGAACACTCGTAAAAGTTTTCTTGCATTATTTATTAGCTACTCTGGGGTTTAATTCACTATTGATTAAATAGTTGGAAAATTAGATTTGTGAACAAAGTAATTTTAAAAAAATAGGAATTGTTTCTTCTAGAGATATCTGAGGACAGTTCAGGGTTGATCATCAAGCATTGCAATGTTTATGCCACAAGAAAGGTGTTACCCAGTTTCCCTCATTTCTGCAAAAGATGAGGGTCGTCTGGACCTAATTACAGCATGAGGGATTCAGAATAAATATAAGAAATAGGATGGCAAGAACAGAGCTGACAGCTTTCTCTGATTTATTTTCCATTATCTTTTATAACAAATCTCCCAGAATCATGATACAAATGTCAGGTGTTGGCCACGTGTATTTACTTCTCTAAGCTTCATTCATTCACTCAATGTGCAAGCAGTGAGCACTGTCAGCTCCAAGGGCCGTGGCAGGCCCTGAGGATGCAAGAACCGCATGGACGTGGACATGGCTGCTACTTTGTGACATTATAGTCTGACTGGAGTACAGGCCATGTACAGGGTTCTTAGGAAGCTAGAATAGTATGATCATTTCCTTATATAGAAATTTTATGGAACTTTCCACAGAACCCTATGTAGTAAAGATAATGAATTCTAAGTTATTTAGTGTGTCACTCAAGTCCCTTGTGGCTCACGCCTGTTATCCCAGCACTTCAGAAGGCTGATATACGTGGATCACCTCAGGTCAAGGGTTCAAGACTAGCCTGGCCAACATGGCAAAACCCCATCTCTACTAAAAAAAATGCAAGAATTATCTGGGCATGGTGGCAGGCACCTGTAATCCCTGCTACTCGGGAGGCTGTGGCAGTGAGAATTGCTTGAATTCAGGAGGCAGAAGTTGCAGTGAGCTGAGATCGTGCCATTGCACTCCAGCCTGGGCAACAAAAGCGAAACTCTATCTCAAAATAAATAAATAAATAAAAGATTTTACCCTCATTTCTAGACTCATCTCTCAATGTTCCCTTAACATCTTTCAACTACGCATACACTTACCCCAGCTAACTGTACTCAAAGGATTATTTAGGGAGCTTATCTTCCTTAAATGTACCTTTGTGAAGAGACATTTTTGTAACTTAGAGTTTTTATCCATGCTATTTTCTTCCATTTGCAATGCTATGCTCCCCACCATCCCTGAGACCCAAGAAGTAGAGTGGGCCTTCCAAATTAGGAATGGGCACATTGTTAGCTCCATACATTAGTGCACATGTATAGATTTTCAGTTCCAAGACAGCAGGAGCTTGAGACACCTTTGTGACCTGGAAGTTAGAAAAGGGCCTACTTTATATGATGTGGTGTGTATGTGGGTGATCACTATAAGACAGAAAAAAGGAAAGGGGAAAAGGAGAGAGGGATGAAGAGAGGAGAGGTAAGGAAGGGAAGGACTGAGGGAAGGAGGGAGAGAGGAAGGAAGGAAGGAAGGAAGGAAGGAAGGAAGGAAGGAAAGAGGGAGGGAGGGAGCAAGGGAAGGAGGGAGGAAGGGAGGGAGGGAGGGAGGGAGGGAGGGAAAGTCTCATGTAATGGGGATAATAGTTCTAATTATTAACTGTGTTTGTATCCTAAAGGTCTCTTTCTACTCCTTGCACAATCCATCCACCTATACCTCCATTCTTTTTGTAAACCATTATAGAAGCTTAAAAAGAATCTGTTTGAGGCTGAAAGATTCAGCTACAAACCTACAGAGTGAGTTTTTATAATAGCACATACTAGATAAATGACCCTGGCTCAGGGTATAGTCTGCTAGGGCTGCTATAATAAAATATCATGAACTGGGTGACTTAAACAACAGAAATTTATTTTCTCACTGTCATGAGGGCTGAGAAGTACAAGATTAAGGTGCCAGCTGATAAGGTTCCTGGTGAGGGCTCTTTTCCTGGCTTGTATACAGCCAGTCACCTTCCCACTGTGTCCTCACATTGTGGGGAAAGCTCTCATATCTCTTCCTCTCTTAGAAGGGCACCAGCCCTCTTGGATTAGGGCCCCACTCTTTCAACCCGATTTAAACATATTACCTCCTTATAGGCCTTATCTCTAAACATAGTCACACTGAGCGTTAGGACTTTAACATATGACTTTGGATGGGACATAATTCAGTTCCTAGTAATAAGAAAGAAAGGAAAAGTCAGGAACATTCCTGAGATGAGAGAGGAAGAATAGAAAAGCCTCTGATGAGTAGGACAGAAGGTTAGGGTTAGGGGGTGAGGAAGGACCTGACCTTCCTTTGAGGGCACCTGGGATTGACTTAGTTCTAAATTATTACTCTTCTTAAACAGCTAAGTAGGACAAACTGCCCAGAGTCGGCCTCCTGCCCAGAAAGCATCAGTTTGGAGATAACTGGGTGGGGTGCTGGAGACCCTGCCCTGGCTCTGCACACCTTGAGCATCTTGGACTTAGCAAACCAGAGATCCTGCAGGATTGACATGGACACTTGTGGCAAGAGAAAGTTATGAAATTATTCAAAACTGTCCATCATGGGTGGAACTCGGAGTACTTCTTAAAAGGAACACAGTTACTGAGAATTCCTGGATGGGCCTCAATGTCCCCTTTAACTCTGTCCTGCAATGGCTTTTAGGAAATGTGGCCGGTCAGACCTGTGACCACAGGTATCAGAAAAATTAGTTTGCAATCCTACTGGTTTCCTAGCACTGCTATAGCAAATTACCACAAACTGGGTGACTTTGAAAAGCCGGAAATCTATTATCTCACAGTTCTGCAGGCAGAAGGCAGAAGTCCAAAATCAAGGTGACAGCAGGGCCATGCTCCCTCCAAAGGCACGAGGAAAGAACTGTTTTGGTTTTTAGTGGTTGCCAATAATTCTTGGAGTTCTTAGTGGTAGCAGCGTAACTCCAATCGCTGCCTCTGTATTCGCATGGCTGTCTTCCTTCTGTGAGTCTGTCTCTGTCTCTGTGTCTCTTACAAGGACGGCAGTGATTGGATTTAGAACTCACTCTAATCTAGTATTACCTTGTCTTAACTTGCATCTTAATAACACCTGAAAAAAAAGAGTTTGTTTCCAAATAAGATACATTCACAGATACTAGAAGTTAGGCTTTGAATATGTCTTTTGGGGTGACATAATTCTACCCACAACAGAACCCTAAATGTTATTCTTGCTACAACCTACAATGAAGTGGCAAATGAGATGCTACTATGTGGTAACTTACTCTAAGTGTGTTTTTACTCAACTATTGAGAAAATTCTATGCCAAACACTATTCAACTACACTAGCATTTTCTACTCAATGTTCTGCAAAATACTGGGGGTTTGGTTTTTTTTGGTGTTTGTTTGTTTGTTTGTTTGAGACGGAGTTTTGCTCTTGTTACCCAGGCTGGAGTGCAATGGCGCGATCTCGGCTCACCGCAACCTCCGCCTCCTGGGTTCAGGCAATTCTCCTGCCTCAGCCTCCCAAGTAACTAGGACTACAGGTGCTCACCACCACACCCAGCTAATTTTTGTATTTTTAGTAGAGACAGGGTTTCACCATATCGTCCAGGCTGGTCTTGATCTCCTGACATCCTGATCCACCCGCCTCAGCCTCCCAAAGTGCTGGGATTACAAGCCTGAGCCGTCATGCCTGGCCAAAATACTATTTCTTGAAGGTATAATTTAACTGTGCCTTGACTCAAGGGCCATGTATTATCAGAGCCTCAATCAGAGAAGCAGACCAGTAGGTAATATGTAATATATGTTATATATTATTTACTATTTACCATATAGTATATATTCCAAAGGATTTTATTTTACATAATTATGGGGAACTCTTTAAGCACTATTTTTATCTCTCTGAAGTTGTTGTGTTATGTCTGCTCTGGGGCTTAAAGTCCCCAAGACAGGCAATCAGGAAGGAAAGATGGAAATAACATGGAGGAGAACAAAGATCAATTAAATTCATGAGCACCGCTGTAACCCAAGTCAGTTCTTACAGCCTCTGACATTGTTGGCCTGATGCCCTTCCTCATAGAGCTGAATGCACACCTGGCCCAAGAGCTGGAGAAGCTGAAGGTGGGACCAGGGAAAGGTGGAGCAGTTGCAGACCCAGCTGCTGAACCACATTAACGAGGTGAGCCAGCAGGTAAGCGACAACGTGGAGAGTAACAGAATGGCTGCTGGCTTCTTTTCCACCTCCCAGGTCTTCCACAAGAATGTCTCTCTTGTCTACCCTAACTGAAAACATTCACAGAAGGGAATTATGGGAAATGTAGTTTGACCTAGCCAATCTTACACTTTAGGAAGCCACCACAGGTACCACAGCCAACAAATTAAGGACCTATGACATACAGTATCCCTCTCTGAGAGACTCACAAGCACATTAATATAGCGAAGACTCAGCAAGGTCCTTGAATTTAAAACTAAATTGACTGTTTCACTTGGATCTAGGATTTCCCCCACTTATTAGACTCACTGATTTTGGAGATTAGGATGATGAACTTACAGTGGAAACTTAATGATTGCTTATTAGTGTGATGTCTTTTTTTTTTTTTTTTTGGTATTTATCTCTGAGTAAATGCAAGAGAAACTCTATAATGAGATGCTGTGTTTCTTTAAAGTGTCAGTGTAAGTGCTGGGTACTAAGTAAAAAAGAGTTTCTTCAATTTATGAATCAGTATATCCAAACACTGTCAATTTCAAGGAAAGATATACTGAATTTGTGGGATAGTCTGGAGAAATTTAGACCTCTTAAATCATCCTGAAGTAACCTATTTTAAAAGCTGTGACTCTATTTCATTTTCATTAAAGGCTTAATAAGTAAAGTTCTTTTGATTTCCTATTTGAAAGTGACTGTAGTTAAACTTCCTACAGAAGCAATGGGCACACACACACATCTTGCAATTTACAGTTACTGTAGTCAACATTTTAAAACTAGATTACAAAAACAGCTACCATTAAAGGCAGCATAGTAACAGTTAAGAGCGTGGACTCTGGAACCAGGCTGCCTGAGCTTGAAACAGATCTACCACTTACTGGCTGATGACATTGAGTAAGTCACATCATGGTTCTGAGCCTCAATTTTTTCACATGTAAAATGGGGAGAGTAATATTTTCCTCTTCACAAGTTATTATAAATAGGAAATATTTCAATAATTATAAAGTGTTTTAAACAGTGCTTGGCACACTGTGAGTGCTGTGCGTGTGTGTGCATGGATCTGACAAGCTCCCACTCTATGATATGTGCCACATATTCACTGTCTCATTAATTAATTAATTGTTAATTTTTGATGATGAAGTCTCACTGTGTCACCCACGCTGGAGTGCAGTGGCGTGATCTTGGCTCACTGCCACTTCTGCTTCCGGGGTTCAAGTGATTCTCCTGCCTCAGCCTCCCGAATAGTTGGGACTACAGGCGTGTACCACCACATGTGGCTTATTTTTTGTATTTTTAGTAGAGACAGGGTTTCACCATGTTAGCCAGGATGGTCTTGATCTCCTGACCTCGTGATCTGCCCTCCTCAGCCTCTCAAAGTGCTGGGATTACAGGCATGAGCCACCATGCCTGACCTCACTGGCTCATTTAATCCTCACAATTCCTGCAGGGCCTATACTATTATCCCAATTTTATAGATGAAGAAACTAAGTCAAATAGAGGTGAAGAATCCTCTCTCAGGTTACAGAGGCTGAGGTAGTGCCAGGACAAAACCCTAGATGGCTCTTACTCTGAGACATGGTCTCATTCCAGAAGGCCATGGTGCCTCCCAAGCAGTTTTATGTCTCTCTGAGACTCCTTCCTAAAAGTCTCAAAAGATGAGATCAAATTGAATAGGTCCAGAAATGGAATTAGTTCCTCTCCCAAGGGGTGCTAAAGTTGTTGCTGTCACTTATTCTTGACCTAGACTAGATACGAACGCGGAACTTAGAATGAAGGGCTCCATGGGTTTATTTTGCCCTGAGTTTACACAGTCCCTAGAAAGTCCTTTAAATACCTTCAATCAAGGGCTTATAAAAATTTTTAAAAATAACCTTGCACATACAATTAGAAACTGGCATGTGGGGAATTAAATATAAGAAATGAAATTGTTTATAATTATCAGGGACTACTTGAAGGGAGGTACTTTAAAGAAAATACCCTGGACTCTTAAAACCCACACAAAGGGGGCCGAAATGCCTTGTTAATGGCAGAACTCATGTGAGTCCAAGGGCAGAGATCCTGAGCCAAGGGGCTGTCTGTACTTAGCAGGTCAGAGATGGAGGCGAGGCTGGAAGGGTCTGGGGCAGATATGGATGTGTTAATATGATTATAATGACTATTACAGAAATGTAAGGCAAGAAAATATTTTTAAAGTAAGGATGAAATAATCTGTTTTACATTATGTATTTGTGTGAGTATGCATGCACGACAGAATTAGAATTTAAAAATAAACTTAGATCTATATTCGCTGATACAGATGCCATTCTGCACTACAAGGCAGGAAGAAAAATCATACTGCAAAGCATGACTCTATTAGCTAACAGTACACACAAGAAACCCTCTATGAGTGTCTAGATGTTTCTCTCTCTCTCTCTCTCTCTCTCTCTCTCTCTGTGTGTGTGTGTGTGTGTGTGTGTGCATCTTTGTGTGAGCAAGAAGGTAGGTAAGAAAGAATATACAGCAAGTCTTTATCATTGGTTAACTGAGAAGTACAGGAATGAGGGTGGGTAGAAAATCATTGATTATTGTAAGAAGGAAATATTATTCCTTCTTATAATAATCTTTTATTGGATGTATAATTTGAAACCACTTTATAAGATAACATTAAATATTAAAGTCGTAAGATTGAAAAATGTTAATTTTTCACAATAAGATTGAAAAAGTGTTGGGATATGGATAGTAAGGACTAGCAGCGAGGCACACATTCAGCAATCAGACAAGCCAGAATTTAAACTTTTGTCTATATAAGGCTAAAATTATGCTTCTTCCACTGCATCCTGCATGTTGAGGAATCCTAGACACACAGCACTGTATCATCTTGTTCCCTGGCAGCACATTGCTGCCCAAACGCCAAGCCAACTGATAAGGTATATCAGAATTTATGCCAGACAAGACAGTTATTTGCAATATTCCATTTGAAGAATCTGTGGATTTTATGAAACAAATAATTAGTCACAGAGATGGGGTGATATGCTGCTTCAGTCCACGTAGAAAGTGTACTACAGATAAAAAGCAAAGGAGGAAGATATGAGTGTCATCCAAAAGCCAGTGAGTCTGGAGACTGAGTCAAGTTTATTTTCTCTAAGTGAGATTTTAATTTCTAACAAGGGGTTCAAGAAAGGAGCCTGACTTTAATTATGGTCCCTTGGTACATTCTGTACTGTCCACTGAGGGATAGTATTCCCTCCAACCAACACCAGGGTGTTTTCTCAGTCTACATAAGTCTCTGATCCATACCCATGTGACCTCTGAGAATGGAAACCTGCCTGCTCCTGCTAAGTGCTCTGTAAGATGGAATGCAATCTTTTAAAGAAAAATAAAAATAGAAGCCACAGTTCAGATATACCCCAAAGCCGACCACTTATACCAACATAGTCAAAATTTAAGTCATCCTGATTACCCTGAAACACTAGCTCTAATTACAAATGAAACACAAAATGTAGGCTTTACATCCCTTTCAGCATGATCCAGCAAAATTAAAGCAATTAGTCATACATAAATCAGCTTAAAAACTCTACTTGTCTTAAAAAGAATATTAATGTATAACAGCCAATCATGAAAAAGGTCAAAAGACTTTCTCTTTTATGCTTCATAAACTGTGCTCTAATTGCTGTGAGGTGAGTTTCTTTCCATTTTCTGTTCAAAATCTTCTAGTTCATAAACTGTTGTTTTGTGTGCACAATGAACTCGAAATTTTGAATTTTCTAACTTGATCTGATTTTAATTTTGACATATCCTTCCACCCCGCTTACTGATACAGCTTCAACAAAGAAGGGTGGTCACCAGCTGACTACAAGTATCACTGCTAACCAGGGATGACTCATTCACACATCCATCCTAAATAGACTTCCTTGGATACGAAAAATCCAGAGTTTGCTGTATCTCCATGGACACTCATGTAGACAGGGCACTTACTTCTTAGGAAACTCACTTTCATTTTCCTAATAAGCTTCCCTTTGAAGCCTAAGAATTTTTCCAAGACAAAATTCATGTAGGCCAAAATACCAGACATCAGGCCTGTAATTGTGGTCACCCGGGCCACAGCCAAGTTGTCACTTCACTCATGGTCATCTTTCTGCCCTCTGCTACTTGGAGAATAATGATCATAAAGTATTGTTGTCTGAAGCCTTTGTAGAAAAGTTGATTTATAGCAGCCCATGAGAGAGGTAGATTAGAGATGATCAGTGTCCTGAGAACACCAGAAAGCCCTCGTCTTTGATTCTTAGGGCTTGACGTCTCACATTATAATAATGACGCTTGTTCATTGTGAGCCCATTAGAAAACACTCACAAATAAGTATTTAAAATTTCCCAGTTATTTTGACTTCTAAAAATGTCTTCCAAGATATATAAAAGTTTTCATAGTTTTGCAATCAACTTGGTTTTTACTTAAACTCTCTGTAGCAACCCTGACTTTTCTTGTTATGAAATCATTTCTATTATTAAATATAAAGTTATTGGTGATATTCACAAAAAATCCTAGATAGTATGGAGTTCTTGCTACAGAAGTTATACTTATTGAAACTTAAAAGAAGTCAGTTAAATTTACAATTTCAACTTGCTGTAACACTTAGCTCAAAAGCGGTGATCTTAGTTTTGACATTTCTTGCATTGGACTCAAGGCTTCTAATAGATTATAACTTCCTTTTATTGACTCAACACTTTATAATCGAGTAGGCTTCATTCTAGATACTGACAAAGTTAAACTAATAGCAAAATAAATGGAAGGTCTGTTCTTACTGTTTACTGGGAGAAACATATACGAGATAAATTATTTCAATGTACTTATGTAAGAGCTATAGTTATTCACTTAACAACTGGGATGCCTTGAGCAAATCACTTGATCTTTTGGGGCCTCAGTTTTCTTTACTGTAAAACTAAAAAGCAGCTCAGGGGCTAACAGTGCTGACTGCCATTGAGACTAGATTCAAAGCCTCCCTCTGCACACACTGGCTGTTTCACACGGGGCAAGTCACTCAACAGTTTCTTGATCTGCAAAATTAGGATACTGCCATGATCTGGGTGTTTGTATTCCCCTCAAATTTGTACATTGACATTCAAAGTCCCAAGGTGATGATATTAGGATGTGAGACCTTTGCAAAGTGATTAGGCTATGAGAGTGAACCCTCAGCAATGGATTTGTGCCCTTATAAAAGAGACCTCCAGACAGCTCATTCACCCATTGACTATGTAAAGACACAGCAAAAATATGGCTTATTCTTGATCTTTTGATCTACTAAAAGATAAACAATAAGTTTTCATACATGTATATAATAGTTCAGGTAATTCAAAGGATGCCTTCAGGACACCAAATCACTCTACACGCTTTGAAATGATGAAACCAAGAGGAGAGGTTTCATTCACACTTTACCAGGAGGCTTTTCTGATTCCTGCTGCCTGCATCGATCTCTCACATCGCTGAACTCCTAGGCCAGGTGCGGTGGCTCAGGTCTGTGATCTCAGCACTTTGGGAGGCCGAGAAGGGCAGATTATTTGAGGTCAGGAGTAATTTTGTATTTTTAGTAGAGACGGGGTGTCACCACATTTGAGGTGACTGGTAACTACTGTCAGTTTACATGGACTTGACTAGCATTCTTATTACACACATTCTTACAAAGCATTTGATTTACTAATGTGGAATCCCATATAATATTTTTGTGAAAACAAAAAGAAACACACTTTATAGTGAAGCAGGTAATGCTGTGTATGCACAAAAATGAAATTCACTGGTCACAGCACATACCACATCAACTAGCAGCTGCTGGCTTGAGAGGCAGTGTTATGGCCATTTGAAAAAACCTCTGGGTCACTGACTTGGGATGACGCCTTTTAAGGATGGGAGGCCACCCTCCAGGAAACCATATGTATAATACACTGATGACTATTGCGGGTGCTGGTGCTGTGTCCTGTGTAGTTGAATACATGGAGCCACTCCACGGTTCACTCAGAGCCAGGCAGTGAAAATAGAAATGGCCTCACTCACCATCACTCCCAAGAACCCATTTGGGGAATTTGTGTTTCCTGCCCTGCAATATTAGCTTCTGTGTGTCTAAGGGATCTGGTTCCCAGAGGGGTTTCGTGTTTTCCATTTTCACAACTTTAAGCTCTATGGGTCTAAAGGTCCTGGTTTCAGCAGTGAATGTTTCTACCAGAGGACAGAATGAGAGTCACGTTAAACTTTGTTTCTGCCCAGTCACTTCAAGGTGTTCATGCCAGGAGACCAGTGGAAAAGGAGTCACCATTTTGGCCAGGCTGGATCACAATCACCAGGAAGTGGTAGGGGCGTTTTCACACATTGGAAGCAGAGAAGAATACACTTAGCACCCTAATGGCCATGGTGCTGTTTATTGGTATTTCTTCCCCTGCCCAGTTTGGATGATAAAAGGACAAAGACAATAGCCATGGCCTGACATGGGCACAGAGACCAGAAGCCTGCTACCCAGATCCCTCCTTTGGAACTAAAACATGTTCATTCTCACAGCTGCTAAGAGACTTGGCTACTGATTTACCATGGCTGAGTCTCTTTCTGGGCCTTTCCCTTGACAAGGGAATTAATCTTACCCCAAATTATGCCTGTTCGATGCATCTCACTACCAGAGCTCTCCCATAGGCCTCTGCTGCAACCACACATTTGATTTCTTCCTCTGCCCAGTTACACCTTCCTCGTTTAACATATAGGTAATGTTCTTGACATCACGCCCCCAAACACCCCCTGCATGCAAATCTTTGTCTCGGAGCTGTTTTCCCGGGCCCCTGATCTGAGACAATAGCTGACATGTATGGAATGCTTATTATGTGCTCTGTATTTTATACATATTAACTCAATAAATTCTCACAAAAAAATAATCTCGCCATGTGGCAGATGAGAACCTTTAGGTTTAGAGAGGTTAAATGACTTACATAAAGCCTGGTATGATGATCTGAAAATTAGATTTGGAACAAATACATACTTCAGGTTGGCTCTTATGGCAGTTTGTAATTCTAGAGTTTTTCATTATCTGCAAGTACATTGGATGATCCATGACATGTAGGAAATTGTAAGTGCTGAGGTTCCATTCATCCCACACATCTTCTGAAATGACTAATGTCAACGTCTAGGAGGTCATCTAGTGGCCACATCTCAATGGAACTTTATTGTTCTCTACTCTTTCTTGTAAGCTATAACCTCAGCATGTAATGCATTTACCAAAATATAAACATTTGCCCTTAGCTAAAAGAAGAAATGAAATATTTTTTATTAGAAAAGACAAGGCACGGAACATTCTATGCTCCCATCCACCCTATAAAGAAGGACTTATAATAAAGTCCTTATAATAAAGGACTTATAAACAAGAAGGACTGAATGAGTAACGGTATGGATCTGCTGCTACCATTTCCATCTCAATAGTAATTTGTATGTCATAGTGTAAGTAGAAGATTTTAAGAAAACATAGGGATTTAATGGTGGTTAAAACCAACCCCCTATGAAGACAGGACGACATATATTTCTTAAAAATTTAGGTTGTTCTCTCACAAATTGCAATGGTCAAGTGTAACTATTGTGACCAAATTACAGTATACAAGGCTGGTGAAAGGTAAAATAAAAATGAAAAAGAGCCAGGTGTGGTGGCTCTCACCTGTAATCCTAGCACTTTGGGAGGCTAAGGCAGGCAGATCAAGAGGTCAGGAGTTTGAGACCAGCCTGACCAACATGTGAAACCCCATCTCCACTAAAAATACAAAAATTAGCCTGGCATGGTGGCACATGATGGTAATCCCAGTTACTGAGGAGGCTGAGGCAAGAGAATCATTTAAACCTGGGAGGCAGAAGTTGCAGTGAGCCAAGACCACACCACTGCACTCCAACCTGGGTGACAGAGTGAGACTCCGTCTCACAAAAAAAAAAAAAAAAGAAGAAAAGAAAAAGATAGATGTTAATATTTACTGATTACTTAGCCCTATGCAAGTGTCTTAAAGCTTCTTTTACTTCAGAGCATAGTAAGAAATATGTTTTCAGAGTTATCTGGTATATACATGTGTGTGTAGGTCTATATGAGAAACTGAAACAGATATTTCACCATCCAATACATACCCTCACTCTATATGATGTACTCTTGATATTTTCGATTATATTTGCCTGTTCTTGTTTGCTACCCATTATATTGATTTGGTACCAAATAAAATCGTGAAGAACAATTTGAACATCACTGCCCAATGCCAAGACATTTGATATGCAATTACTAATTTAGCACTTGTAACAACTTTCCAAAAAACATTCTACTATTATCTTATTTTGTTTTCTAATAAGGTGCAGGTTTTAAGGACTATCCTAAGGTCTCACAACTCATAAATGACAGGCTTGGAATGTAAACCCTACTAACTTATTTTATACATGGTTCAGCCTCTTGGTCAGTGCAAAATGCTTCAAAAGAAGAAGAGATACAGAGAGGAAAAAATGAGGAAATATAAGTGTTTCCTCCATTCATTTTTTTTTGCCTCTTATATCAGCTGCACAGTCAGTTCTAGGAAAGGAATTAAGGCTCGAAGATTGCCCCAAATTCAATGCAGATGCCGATAACTAAAGGTAAATTGTAACCACCTTGCACCTCATGAGAATTTGTGGAATTCAATGTACAGCTCAGGAAAACTTGTTTCCTTATCTAGTTAATGTGCTTTCTAATCTCTGAGCAGCAGGACACAGAAGTAAAGATGCTGGTGTTTTTCATCATTCCAGTTTTAAGCACTATTTCTTCTGCTTCTTGAGACGTAAAAGAACTGTCAAGTCAATCAATACTCCTACTGACTCTTCTCTGGAAATCAATAAGGTGAGAACATTTGTCCTGAGGTAACTTAAGCACTTTATTCACTCTGGAGTCTTATGGATAAATTCAAATGTATTGTGATATAATCCTTGAGAATACACAAGTTTTGGTGTGTGCCAGCATTTTTGAGAAAGATGAATTTGAGGCCCAGACTTTCCTTAATCAGTTCTGAATTTGTTTAGCAATGCAATTCTTATAATCAACGCTTTGATGCAACTCTGCTGACAGAGCTTCTTCCTCTCTATGCAATTTTTTTCTTTCCTACTATTTTTCAAATATGTATTTTACAATGAAAATATATACCACAGTGGTTAATGGGAGCTGTGAATTGATGTATTTTTCTGGTGGAGTGCTGAGGCAGAGATTTTCATGGTATCCTGGAAGAAAGAAGAAAAAGCGATTTTAAACTAAGTTTTTACAAAATTTCTATAGATCTAATGTTGTCCCCATCTTAAATTATGTAAAACTGACAAAGATATTTTTTTGAAAACTAAGTAAAAGAAAAGAGAGCAAGTGTAACTAGATTATTCAAAAAGAAGAAGACATGTGTCTGTGTGCTGAAGGTTGAGGGACCCTTGCCCTAGGACCGTGGTTCTCAAGCATTGGTGTGTAGCAGAATCACCTGAAGAGATGATAAAGGACTCTGAGACCTAAGTTTGTTGAGATAGGTTTACTCAGCCTTTATGGTTTTAAGTTCCCAGGTGATACTGAAGCTCATCAAGGTTTGAGAATCACTGTTCTGCAGACATCCAGACAAATTCTAAAACTATAGTAATTGAACCAGAGTGGTACTGGCACAGGAAAAGATTTTTAAAAAAAAAAACAAAAGCTAAAGGAACAGAATATAGAAAGCCTAGAAACATACTGGCCTGTATGAATTATTCATATGTAAAGACAGTAAATTGCAGATCAGTGGGAAGGGATTACTCAAAATTGATGCCAGGACCATGGTATCTATATTACAATAAAATTGGAGTCCAAAGATAGAAAAAATTAAAGAAAACTATGAAAAGCAAAATTTTACAGCTTTTTAAAAAAAATAACTTTATGACCTGTAAGATCTTAGTGTAAGGAAAGACTTCTTAAACTTTATAAAGCACAAATTATGAAGAATACATTAATAAGTTTTCATGCTAAAAGGAGCTTCTTTCAGCCAAAGACACCATAAAAATGAAAACAAGTAGCCACAAAGTGACAGTAGACATTTATAACACATAGGATTAGCATCTTGAATGTATCAAGGACTCCTACACATCGCTAGGGAAAAAATAAACAATCCAACAAGAAATAAGCAAAAAGCTTAAATGTGCATTTTAAAAAAATTTACCACCTGGGTGAATCTTTCTGTAATTTACTTCAATGGAGAAGACTACAGAAGAAACAGGTTCAAGAAAAGAAAATCTAGATTTCTATGATTAACACGTTAAGACTGAGGTGACTCACCCATTGATGAATAATTAAATGAGAAATGTTTGTGAAAAAAAGGAAACATTATACATAATGTTAAGACATTTTGTGATTTTAGAAAGATCGAAGTCAAAAAAACTGCATCTTGGTCCAAAGAAATAAAAATCTTCAAAAAATATTAATGAACTACCTTACCTTGTCAAGTAGCACATTTTTAGCAGACTTTAGACTATGGCTGCTTTTGCGTATATTGAAATTCCTTGTAGATAGTTTATTGCTTAGGGTGATGATGTTCCACTATGCTTTTGTGTTTTTAAGTTTTATTAATTCAGATCTAGAATATCTATTCCTATAAAACTGTACAGGCAAGTGCACTCTTATAGCACATACGCCCATCTGCATTTGCATGGCCACAAAACGGGCTTAAATTTTCATCACAATTAGAGGACAAATACTTCAGAAACTTTATCACAAGTTTCGGATCATATATATATATAGTCTGTAATTGGATGATTGGCTTTGCTTTCTATTTTTAAAGATCTAAAGGGAATAAATGGGTACAGACAGTTATGCAACAGATATCCTTGATCCAAAATAAGCAAAAGTTAATACAAAATATAGCATTGCAGATAAAATGGAAATCCAAAAGCCATGAACATTAGAAAGTATTACTTTCTTTTCTTGTATGTGAATAAATTTATAAGGTACATGAGATATTTTAATACAGGCATGCAATAGGAAATAAACACATCTTGGGGAATGGCATATTTATTGTATAAAGCATTTACCCTTTGAATTATAAACAATTCCATTACACTCTTTATTTTTAAATGTACAACTAAGTTATTATTGACTCTAGTCATCCTATTGTGCTATCAAATAGTAGGTCTTTTTTATTCTTTCTATTTTTTTGCACCTGTTAACCATCCGTATCTCTCCCCACCTCGCAGGCCCCAACTAACCTTCCCAGCCTCTGGTAACCATCCTTCTACCCTCTCTGTCCATGAGTTCAGTTGTTTTGATTTTCAAATCCTATAAATAAGTGAGAAGATGTGGTGTTTGTCTTTCTGTGCCTGGATAATTTCACTTAACATCATGATCTCCATTTCCATTTGTGTTGATGCAAATGACTAGATCTCATTCTTTTTATGGCTGAATGGTACTCCGTTGTATATATGTGCTATATTTTATTTAGCCATTCATCTGTTGATGGACACTTAGGTGGCTTCCAAATCTTAGCTATTTTAAACAGTACTACATCAAACATGGGAGTACAGATATCTCTTCAATATACTGTTTTCCTTTCTTTTGGTATATACCCAGCAGCGGGATTGCTGAATCATATGGTAGCTCAATTTTAGTTTTTTGAGGAATCTACAAACTGTTCTCTATAGTGGCTTTTATAATTTACACTCCCACCAACAGTGTCCAAGGGCTCTCTATTCTCCACAACCTCACCAGCATTTGTTACTGCCTGTCTTTTGGATAAAGCCATTTTAACTGGGAGAAGATAATATCTTCTTATAGTTTTTATTTTTATTTCTCTGATCATCAGTGATATTGAACACCTTTTCATACATCTGTTTGCCATTTGTATGTTTTCTTTAGAGAAATGTTTATTCAAATATTTTGCCCATTTTTAAAATCAGATTATTAGACTTTTTCCTGTAGAGTTGTCTGAGCTCCTTATATATTCGGATTATTAATCCCTTGTCAGATAGGTTGTTTGCAAATATTTTCTCCCATTCTGTGGGTTGCCTTTTCACTTTGTTCATTGTTTCCTTTGCTGTGAAGAAGCTTTTTAACTTGATGTGATCCCATTTGTCCATTTTTGCTTTGGCTTTCTGTGCTTGTGGGGTTTTGCTGAATAAATCTTTGCCCAGACCAATGTCCTGGAGATTTTCCCCAGTGTTTTCTTGTAGTAGTCTCATAGTTTGGGGTCTCATGTCTATGTCTTCAACTCATTTCTATTTTATTTTTATATAGTGATAGATAGGGGTTTAGTTTTACTCTTCTGCCTATGGATATCCAGTTTTCCCGGTACCATTTATTGAAGAGACTGTCTTTTCCCCATGTATATTTTGGCACCTTTCTCAAAAATGAGTTCACTATAGTTGTGTGAATTTTTTTCTTCATTATCTATTCTGTTGCACTGATCTATGTGTCTGTTTTTATACTAGTATCATGCTGTTTGGGTTACTATAGCCCTATAGTATAATTTGAAGTCAGGTATAAGATTCTTCCAGTTTTTATGTTTTTGCTTAGGATAGCTTTGACTATTCTGGATCTTTTGTGGTTCTATATAAATGTTAGGAATTTTTGTCTATTTCTGTGAAGAATGTCATTGGTATTTCGATAGAGATCACATTGACTCTGTAGATTGTTTTGCATAGTATGAACATTTTAACAATATAGATTCTTCCAATCCATGAACATGGATCTTTTTTTTTTTTTTTTTTTTTTTTGGTGTTCTCTTCTTTTCAGTTTCCTTCATCAGTGTTTTGTAGTTTTCATTACAGAGATCTTTCACTTCTCTCATTACATTAATTCCTAGGTATTTAATTTAATTTTATGTATGGCTAAGATAAATGGTGTTATTACCTCTAAAATTTCCTTTTCACATTGTTCACTGTTAAAATACAGAAATCCTATTGAATTTTATATGTTGATTTTATATCCTGCAACTTACTGAATTTTCTTATCAGTTCTAATAGATTTATATGAAGTTTTTAGGTCTTTCCAAATATAAGATTATATCATCTTCATTTTCAATTTGAACGCCCTTTATATTTTTCTCTTATTTGATTGCTTAGCTAGGACTTCCAGTACTACATTGAATAATGATGGTGACATTGGGAGCCCTTGTCATGTTCCACATCTTAGAGAAAAGACTTTCAGTTTTTCAGTATGATAATAGTGGGTCTGTCATGTGTAGCTTTTATTATGTTCAGGCATGTTCCTTCTATCTTCAGTTTTTTGAAGGCTTTTATCATGAAGGAATGATGAACTTTATCAAATGCTTTTTTATCATCAACTTAAATAATCATATGGTTTTTATCCTTCATTTTGTTGATATGATGTATCACATTGATTGATTTGAGTATATTAACCCATCCTTGCATCCCAGGGATAAATACCACTTGGTCATAATAAATGATCTTTCTAATGTATTGTTTAATTTGGTTTACTAGTGTTTTGTTGATGATTTTTGCATTAATATTCATCAGAGTTATTGGCCTGTAGTTTTATTTTTTTAAATGTGTCTTTGTTTCATTTTGATAGCAGGGTAATACTGGCCTTATACAGAGGAAATATTTCTTCCTCCTCTGTTTTTGGAATAACTTGAGTAGGATTAGTATAAATTATTCTTTAAATGTTTGGCAGAATTCAGCAGTGAACCATCAGGTCCTGGGCTTTTATTTAGTGGAAGACTCTTTATTAAAGCTTTAATCTCATTACATGTTATTGGTCTGTTCATGTTTTGGATTTCTTCCTGGTTCAATGTTGATAGGATGTATATATGTCTAGGAATTGGTCCATTTCTTCTAGATTTTTCAATTAATTGTCATATAGTTGCTCATAGTAGCAATTAATGATCCTTTGAATTTCTGTAATGTCTCCTTTTTCATTTCTAATTTTATTTATTTAGATCTTCTCTCTTTTTTCTTAGTCTGGATAAAGATTTGTTAATACTGTTTAACTTTTCAAAAAACCAACTTTTGTTTTATTCATTTTTTGTATTGTTTTGTTCATTTTGATTTCATTTATTTCTGGTCTGATCTTTATTATTTCTCCTCCACATTTGATGAATATTTTAGCTGGATGTAGTATCCCAAAGTCAAAGTGGTTTTTTTTTTCCTTCAGCACTTTAAATATGTCACAGCACTCTCTCCAAGCCTGTAAGGTTTCCACTAAAAGGTCTGTTTCCAGATGTATTGGAACTCTATTGTATGGTATTTGTTTCTTTTTTCTTGCTGCTTTGAGCATCCTTTCTTTATCCTTGACTTTGAGAAGTTTGAGTATTAAATGTCTTGAGGTAGTCTTCTTTGGGTTAAATCTGCTTAGGGCTCTATAACCTTCTTGTACTTGGATATTGACATCTTCCTTTAGGTTTGGGAAGTTCTCTGTTATACATTTGAACAAAATTTCTACGTTGAATTTCTTTGAGTTTCCTCATCATAGCTATTTCAAATTCTCTGTCTGAAAGGTCACATAGCTCCTTTTCTTCAGGATTGGTCCCTGGTGCCTTATTTATTTAATTTGGTGGTTCATGTTTTCTTGAATGGTGTTAATAATAGTGGATGTTCTTCAGTGTCTGGGCATTGAAGAGTTAGGTATTTATTGTAGCCTTCACTGTCAGGGCTTATTTGTAGCCATCCTCCTTGGGAAGGCATTCTAGATATTTAAAAGGACTTGGATGTTGTCATCTAAGCTGTATCTACTTTAGGAGGCACTCCAAGACTAGTAACGCTGTGCTTCTTGTAGCCTTATAGAGGTAACACCTTGGTTGTCTTGGGCCAGATCTGATAGAATTCTCTAGATACCAGGCAGAGACTCATGTTCTCTTTCCTCACTTCTTCCCATACATACAGAGTTTCTCTCTCTTTGTTGTGAGTCACCTAAAGCTAGGGGTGGAGTGACACAAGCACCCCTGTGGCCACCACTACTGTGACTACATTGGGTTAGCAGTGACCCTGAGGCCAGTACAGCACTGGGTCTCACCCAAGGCCTGTTGTAACCACTCCCTGGATACTGCCTGTGTTCACTCAAGGCCCTGGGGCTCTACAGTCAGCAGCTGGCAAATCCAGCCAGGTCTGTATTCTTCCCTTCAGGTCAGCAAGGTTCTTCCAGTCCTGGGTGGGTCCAGAAGTACCATCTGAGAGTCAGAAACTAGAGTCAAAAACCTTAGAAGTCTACCTGGTATTCTACACCCAAGCCACAAGACTCAGTTAACTTTTCCCAGTCTTCCCTTCCCTTTCCAAAGGTAGAGGAGCCTCACCCCACAGCCACTGCCATCCTAGGCCATGAGGAATACTGCCAGACTACTGCCCATGTTCTTTCAAGGTCCCTTAAGTCAGATTGTCCTGGATACTGCCTGGCCTGGAACTCACCTTTCAGAACAGTGGATTCCCTTCTGGCCCAGGGCGGCTTCACTAAGCCATCCAAGAGCAAAGTCCTTGAATTAGGGACCCCAAGAGCCCATTTGGTACTCTCCTTCTCTGTGGCTGTGCTGGTATCTGAAGCCAGCAAGTCTTAGAGGCTCACCCAAGGCCCTTGATGTAGTACCTGAGTATTGCTGCTGGTTATTCACGGCCCAAGGGCTCTTCAGTGAGCAGGTATAAATGCTGCCAGAACTGGTTCTTCTTTAAGGCATTGGGTTCCCTTCTGGCCCAGGGTGTGTCTAGAAACATCATCTGGGAGCAAAGGCCTAGAACAGGGGCCTCATGACCCTGACCACTGCCCTATCCTGCTTGGCTAGCTGGTATCCAAGATGCAAGACAAAGTCTGCCCGCTCTTTCCTCTCCTCAAGTAGAAGGAAGTAGTATCTTTTGGAGCCTCAAGCTGTGCAGCCTGGGGTTAGTGGAGGGATGACACCAGTATTCCATTGGCTTCCCCAGCTGGTGTCTCAGTATGTCAGGTGCAATCTCAGTCCACTGTTGCTGGGCCTAGTTCAGCACCAGGACAAACCTAAGAGTTGCAGTCCTTATGGCCTAGACTGCCTTTCAAGTTTAACTGGAGATACAGAGCACTGTAGCCCTCAGTGGTGAGGTTTATGGGAACTCAAGTTTAAACTACTGGGATGGACAATTTCCTTTTAGCTAGGGCTGGTTTAAATGCTCCCTCAGCGGGCAGGCATCACCAGAGTTTGGTTCAGGTTTCCTTTCTGCCCTAATAGGACAGCACCAAGTCGATGCCTCACAATTGTTCTATTCTGCCTCCCTTAGTGCCCAGAGATGCTCTGCACACCAGGCAGCTGCTTCCGGTGTGTAGGAGCAATGGTGTCAGCAATTCAGGACTGTTTTTTCTATCTCTTCAGTGCCAGCATTATTCACAGAAGCCAAGACATAGAAATAATCTAAGTGTCCATTGACAGATGAATGGATAAAGAAATTGTGCTACACACACACACGCGCACACACACACACACACACACACACACACACTGGAATATCATTGAGCCTTAAAACAAAGGAGATTCTGTTATTTGCAACAATGTGGATAAACCTGGTAGACATAATGCTAAGTAAAATAAGCCAGGGTGGAAACTTAAGTAGTTGATGGTCATTACAGGTAACTTGATTTTGAATCAAAAATTATCTTGCTACCCCTTTTTCAAGCTTCTTGATTAATTTAATTAAAAAGATAATAAGCTTGAAAGAAAACTATTTTAAAAACTGCTTCCACTTGGAACGGTTGATCTTTAAGAAATCAGAGCCTTCTAAATATCGTTCGACCAAAATCAAATTATTGAATAGAAGACTAAGGCTGGGCCAGGCACAAAAAAATTAGCTGGGTATGGTGGTGGGCACCTATAATCCCAGCTACTCGGGAGGCTAAGGCAGGACAATCACATGAACCTGGGAGGCGGAGGTGGCAGTGAGCCGAGATCGGGCCATTGCACTCCAGCCTGGACAACAGTACAAAACTCCATCTCAAGAAAAAAAAAAAAAGACTAAGGCTGGTATAAGACTGTAGTTGTCATTCCTAACAAGGTTTTAAATGTTTATTTTCTAATTGTATAAATAAATGTCCTAAAGTTCAACATATGTGATACATTTATGCTAATATGATCTTCATTGACATTCTCTTACATACTTATGCTTCATATTGAATTTTATTTGAATAGTATATCTTCCACTAATTCAAACCTCTTGCTTAACAGACAAACAAACACAGTCCTAAGGAGGTTAGTTGACTTGCCTAAGATCACAGAGTCAAATCAACTTACCTGATAAAATAAAAATATTAAATTTCTCTGTAGGATATAAGTGTTTCCAAAGTCTTCTCCTTCATTGTCTTAATGTCATCAATAAACTCAGAGTTACAAACATGAAAGTGAAATCATAATGTCTGAAGTGGTAAATCTGGTTTACAATCATGGATATGTATAGCTATTGAACTGCTGACAAAATAGATTTGTGGTAGTCATTAAGGTTTTGTGGCAAGAAATGCAAGAAATAAACTGGCAATGTCTCCTCATTTACTTCTCGATATAAGACTATTCTATTCGAGTTTTGAAAGAGTGGCATCAATCACCGATTCAGAACAAATTGAGAATTACAGACAGGAAACAGATGAGAATCAAAATATCAACTTAATTATTAATAAATAAGTAGGGCACGGAATCTCTGCTCCAGCCTCCACAGCAGCAAGAAAAGGAGAATGCAAACTGCAGGTAGACATGTTGATCCCAGAGAAAGACCAAGCAACACACCAGGCAGTGCTCACACACTAAGACTTTTTCCACTCCTCCTCCTGTGGGGAGATAGAAGACAAGAACAGAAAAATATATCTACCATTTCTCTTCTGAGAAATAGTACTGAAGATCTCTCATGGAAACTTAAGGTTAGTGACATAGAGTATTCTTTTATTATTGGAGTTGTAGCAAGAAAGCAATGACACACTTCAAATGGTGGGCTGAAGGGACTGATGGAAAGGCTATTCATAATGCTAAGGCAGTGCTAAAGGAGAGAAACAAGGGACAGAGACGCAGCCTGAAGCTCTCAAGAGCAGGTTGTATGTTGACATCTCTAAGGCCTAAATGGAAGCAGTGGGGAAGGTTGTTGCCAGAACATGGCAATAGCTGTGGCTTTAGAAGAGAAGAACAAGCAACTGTCAGACCGTGGCCAGAGAGGGAAGGAACCAGGGGAGCAAATACTCCAACCTCCCTCTACTCATCATTGATTATCCTGCCAGTACCACCCATCCACCACCATCACCATCAAGGAGAGCATGGTTGATGCTGTTCAGAGAAGCCCAGAGAACGGGGCACAGTGGAGGGTGGTAGAAGTTGCATCCAACCCAGCCCCAAACACATGTGAATACATCAACTCCCAAAAGGGAACCTATACTACAACAGCTGGATTACATCAACTGGAAAGGGAAAAGTGTGCATCAGATCCTTGGACACCAATGGGAAGAGTAATCAGATTAATTAATTATGAGAAATAACTTATTGACAGAGTTTTAAAAATTATTAATTTAAGTGTGGATGAGAGTTTCTAATTAACTTTTAACATCTCCTAACATTAAATATCTCTGATGCAATTATATGAGTGTTAGAAAATTCATGAAATAGTCATGGAGATAGATGCATTATTTCAATGCGAATGGCAGTATATAAAAGTGATGTAGGGAACGTTTGCCTATTACACATATATGTGTGTATAAAAAGTGTTTCTGAGTGAAAAGTTAACTTTGATGCCCTGGAAAAGAAGGAAGAACATGCAAGTAACAGTGGGGGACACATTAAACATCCAGAGTTTTCTTCTAAATTTGATATCACTTGGACCCAGCTCAGTTTTCTTCCCCCAAAATGTCAAGTCCACCACTAAGGCTTGGCTTCCACATTGTCATTTGGCTACAAACTAGAAGCATTTGGCTAAAAAACTAGACTTCTGTCACTATTTTGTCAACATTTGAAATCCTCTTCAGGTGATTCACCTTTTAGAAAACCCCAACAGATGTTTTCTAAAAAAGGAAAACTTTTCCCCTAACAGATTAAAAATAAGGGGGAATATAATTATTCTTCCTTTTAGGCAATGTCTATACAAACCTAACTCCAAGGAAAGAATGAACCATCCCCATCATTTACCCTGACAATCACGGTCAACTCATGAATCACAAAAGCATCAACCGAAGAAGCTGCTTGATGATTGCTATACGTCTTTCCATGGTCTCCCAGCTGTCTCCACCTGTACACCATTTGTTTCATTGCACGTGTGTGTGTGCGCGTGCGTGTGCATGTGTGTGCATGTGTGTTTCTAAAAGACCAATTTAGAGTGTGTTCATTTTGGAGCAATGTCTGAGTTGTGCTCTGGCAGTTCTAATTCAGTAATCATTGTTTTTCAGGCATTTTGTATTTTTTTTTAACCTCTGAAAGGGCATTCAGTGCTTTATGAAGTTTCACAATGAAATTTGAGTTGAGAATTTCAAAACGTAGATTTAGATAAAGCAACGACAAAACAACAACAAACGCCTGTGGTCTTAAAGGATCACTGTCATTCATTCAATAAAATTTTACTGTTTCTGCAATATGCTAGGCTTAGAGTATATCAAGGAGAGTTGCACAGATGTAACACAGACCCAGTCTACCAGGGGAGATAAACAGGTTTAAACAATCGCAATACACTCTGGTAAAGGATTATGTGTAGACCCTGCCAGGTGCCTATCTATTTTTAATATACTTTTTCTTTCTTGCTAGTAGACTCTCAATTTTAATTAACATAGCAAAGCAACCAGCAAAAAATGCTTGATTTCCTAGACTCCTGTGCCTACAGGTGTATACAATAGATAAATGAGATTAAGGCAGAAAATAATTGCCTTCTGAACAGAGGCAAAATCTCTCTAGGATATATCCCTCAGTTCCTTGCCCCTTTGCCCATCTCCCATCTTCCCAGGAATGTGGATTAGAGTTAAGAAGTGCAGCAACCACTGTGTAACTGCAAAGCAACAAGTAAGAAGTAAGGACAGTGGATAACACTATGAAAAAGACAGGCTTCTGGCGGGGCACAGTGGCTCATGCCTGTAATCCCAGCACTTTGGGAGGCCGAAGCTGGCAGATCACCTAAGGTCGGGAGTTCGTGACCACTTGACCAACATGGAGAAACCCCATCTCTACCAAAAATAAAAAAATTAGCTGGGTATGATGACGGGTGCCTGTAATCTCAGCTACTCAGGAGCCTGAGGCAGGAGAATCGCTTGAACACAGGAGATGGAAGTTGAGGTGAGCCGAGATCGCGCCATTGCACTCCAGCCTGGGCAACAAGAACGAAACTTCATCTCAAAAAAAAAAAAATAAGGAAAATAAAAAAGATAGTGTTCTTAATATATCAATCAGCAACCCAGCATGGCCTCTACAGAATTTTTATTGCATATGACAAATGAACTGCAATCTGTTTAAGCCATTACTAACTGATACTGGCTATGATAGAAGAATGCCTCATTTCCTATAAAGCACGAAAAGAGGAAGCAAAGAGAAATTTTCACAAGAGATACTGACATTTAAAATTTAAGCATCCTCTAGGTGGAAGGAAGGAGGAGAGAGCAGAGTTTAAAGGTTAATGGGAAACAGAATCAGTATGTTTGCACCCATATTGAGTTTCTACAATATAGAAACCTACACTGTAGAAGTTCAATTTCTCTCTACCAGTTTTCTCATCAGTAGTGGAGTAGTTATTGTACCTGCTTTATAGCATAGTTGTAAATGTAAAAGAGTGATCACCAGTAAAGCTACTACAGAAACCACGCTGAGCACCTCATACGGCAGGTGTGTATGGGAGTACAGGAGTTTCGGCTGCTTCCTCAGAGCTACACTCCTAATGGCAGCTGTACATCGTGCATACTGGCTGCTCGTTATCAGATTTTTCTAGATGGATCTGCATTACCTATTAATTCATTTAGGATTAAGCAGAGCTAATTTTTTTAAGTCCTTGCCACAGGATTTGGTCAAGTAATTTGTAGGTTGTTAGTACAGTCATCAGATATAGGCCATCGATGAATGCCTGAATAGACCTGGTTTTCATCTCTTTGACTATTTACCAATGTATGTACTTTTCCTCTCTCTCACCACCATTCTGTTACCAGATAGTTTCTGTTAGACTGATCACTCCCTATTCAGTTACTTTCTCTACTTGACCAAAAGTGTTCCTAACCCCCTAAGCCATCTGAATTTCCCCTAAGATGGCTCCACTCATGTGACTTTGTTTTTGAATGTACTTGAGATTTTGTTTTGGTTCACACATGATGATTCCAACAGAGGAGGAGACAATTGCATCAAGAAGAATATTTTTTTGCAGCTCCCAAGAAGAGAGGATGCCATGTGCAAGGTTAATTTTATGTGTCAACTTGACTGGACCACAATATGCTCAAATAGCCGATTAAACCTTCTTTCTAGTGTGTCTGAGAGGGTGTTTCTGGAAGAGATGAGCATTTGAATTGGTGAACTCAGTAAAGCAGATGGCCCTCTGCAGTGTGGGTGGGCCTCATCCAATCTGTTGTGCGCCTGAATAGAACAAAAAGGAGGAGAAGGTAGAATTTGTGCTCCCTCTGCTGACTACTTGAGCTGGGACATCAATCATCTCCTCCCCTCAGAGCTCCTGGTTCTCAAGCCTTCAGACTCCAACTCAACCTGGAATCTACACAGTTGTCCTCTGGCCCTGAGGCCTCCACATTACACTACCAGCTTTTTTGTGTCTCAAGCTTGCAGACAGCAGATTGTGGAACTCCTCGGCCTCTACAAATGCGTGAGCTAATACTGGTTCCGAGGCAGGAGAATAGGGCCTGGAGGCAGGGAACCTAAGGACTTGCTAGTACTAAATCAAATGGAAACACTTCAGCTATGACAAGAACTATCCTCTTCGTTTACGTAAGGCTTACACTGAGTAAATGACTTTGTAACTGTACTTCATTCTCTTCATCTACTTAGGGTATACACTGAGTACATGACTTTCACTTTAGCCTCTTCATTTACATAGGGCATACACCAAGTAACCAATGGAAGCCTCTAGAGAGTATTCAAGCCTCAGAAAATTTTGTAACCGGGGCCCTTGAGCCGCTCGCAACGGCCTGTTCCCTCCCTGTGGAGTGTGCTTTCATTTTCAATAAATCTCCACTTTTGTTGCTTCATTCTTTCCTTGCTTTGTTTGCATATTGTGTCCAATTCTTTATTCAAAACACCAAGAACCCAGACACCGTCAACAGGTAACAGTTCTGTTTCTCTGGAGAACCCTAACTAAGGCACCACACCACGCAGTGTCACACAGGGAAGCGCCAGGCTCAGTCATGGGCAGAAGGAGCAAGGGGAAAAGCCTTGATGGTGGCTTTGCTAGGAAGGAATGAGTGAGGCCGAGTAAGCCATTTAGGCTTAGCAGTTTGAGGCATTTTGGAGCGCTCCACAGCGGTAGTCCCTAGTTGTCTGGTACCTGGCCCTGGGATGATTAAGGCAGAGGAATATTGTCTCCTGTAGTAGAAAAGCCAGATAGAGGCAGTAGTACCAAGTGTGGGCTCTGCATTGGTTGGTTTGCACATCAAAAGTTTGTTCACAGGTAAGTCCTTTTACTATCTGTGGGAACTAGTTAGCTCTGAGGTCAATGAGGCTTCAACATGTCAAAGCTTCACAAAACATAGAAAATGAAAAACATGCTAATACAGACTTAGGCCCTGGTTTGGTGTTTCTCGATTCATGGTATTTCAACTACGTCTATTTTAAATTTTCTTTTGTGCTGTGTGAATGCCTGGTCCTAATAATCTTACACACACACACACACAACACACATACACACACGCACACACACACAGACTATGCATTGTTAAAAACATATGTTATTCAAAATAAAAGTATTCAGGTATTCAGATTGTTTTGGCTAGACTCTTTTGGAATATTTATTTTTCAGGTGACTGCTGTTATTTTCCCTCTCCCAGACAGGTGAAAAGGAATGCTTCATCAGTTAAGACTTCGAGATACACCACAGTTTACATTTAAGCAAGAATAGCTATAATGCCTACACAGTAACAACTAGTAGAATATGTAAAATTATTCTGTATCACCCTCCACACCCAAATACTGATCATCTTACTCTCTCACTCAAAATAACAACATCTTATAAAAATATATATATTTATATATACGTACATGGTATATATATATAAAAATATACATTTTTAAAAGATGCTGTTATTATGTATCTGTATATACATTCTAAGAGGTAAATATTTTTTCTCCCCATATATATGTATATATGTCTCTTAGAATATATTTGTATATATGGAGAGAAAAATACATATATACACAAGTATAGCAAATCTTAAGGGACAATACAGTGTTTTTCCAATGAAATTCTATAATTTTTTTTCAAATGTCATCTAACCTTCTTTTTCCGTAGACTTGTAAACACTCTATGAATAGGAACTATATCTACCTTATTCATTCTCCATCCCTAGCACCTAACTCTAGACTGTCACATAGTAGAAGCTCAATAAACATTTGTTGAAATAATGAATAATGAAGAACTTAATGCACATAATGAGACATATGGATATGGGCATATTTTCAGTCTTTGAGAAAGAAATTTCTGTGGAATTCTTCTGTTAAATTAAGTCCCTACAGCTCACTTCCCCATTTCTTGCAGGCACAGGAAGATATGCCAAGAACAGTCACATTAACCACTAGAATACTATAGAAATCTCTGCTCCTAAATTTTTCCTACCAGCCCTCCAGCCAAACTTCCAAATTACAGACTGGTATTTATCTGAACTTGCACTTCTATAACTCAGTAGAGTTTGTAAATCTCTATTAGTACATGATAGCATTTAATATTCACCAGCTACCTGAGTTGTAATTAGGACAAGCCCATGACCCCATCAGCTCAGGTATTCACACAATCATGGCCTCAGAGATTTTTGTACTTTAAGAGCAAAAAACAAATCAAATCACTTGAAGCGAGTGGGAATTTGAGCCATGGCATGAACACTTCATTAGGCTACTGCACTTAGAAATGTACAATCTCAAAGACAAAAGAGGCAGCTTAAATTATCCCGTCCATCTACAAGTTGCATAAAAAAGAAATACTTTGCACCAAAGGTTTAATAACGCAACCAAACAGCCAGCAAACACCAGGGCAATGATTCAAGTTCCAATGACCTGTTTTCTTTCAACCTCTCTGGTTGAAAGGGGTCCATTTGAATTATTAATATAATAATAAAATTGCTAAACTGAAGTTCTTTCAAGTCATTGACCTAAGGAATGAGCTATTTTGTGCCTTCACTCTCTATATCTTTCTCACGTTGGGAGATTCCTATAGTCCCATGCACTTAGCTTTCCAATCCTCTTCATATACACACACACACACACATATATATATATATCTCCATATATACACACACACATATGTATATATACATATACATATATGTATATAAATTTTTTGAAACAGAGTCTCACTCTGTTGCCCAGGCTGGAGTGTAATGGTGCAATCTCGGCTCACTGCAACCTCCACCTCCCAGGTTCGAGCAATTCTCCTGCCTCAATCTCCCAAGTAGCTGGGATTACAGTACACGCCTGGCTAATTTTTGTATTTTTAGTAGAGACAGGGTTTCATCATGTTGACCAGGCTGGTCTTGAACTCCTGACCTCAAATGATCCACCTGCCTCAGCCTCCCAAAGTGCTGAGATTACAGGTGTGAGCCACCGCACTCAGCCCCACTCCTCTCCGTATCATTTGAAGAGCAATCTAATAAGCATATTTACTTGTAGTCACTGGGGTACTGGAAAATGCTTTGAAACTGGCTTTCCATCAGTAAAAGTCCTGCTCTGTAGCATTTACCAATTTCTGTGATGTAAACATTCCCACCATTGCCAATTTTAAGGATGACTGTCTCCAACAATGCGATTACAAAAATCTTGCATAATTAACAATCAGTGACTGATTGTTAAAGACAGCCACCCTTAAAATCAAATAAAAAAGGGCAATAAATTAAACTTCATCAGTCAAATCACTGAACGTATCTTGAATGCCTGCATGAAAGATGCAGTCAAATCACTGGTGAAGTTTAATTTATTGCCCTTCCTGAAAGGCATTTGTATTTACAAAGCCAATGCTACTCAAAGTATGGTCCCACTGGGAGCATCCCATTACCTGAAAACTAACTGGGAATGTAACTTACTGGGCCCCACTCTAAACTTACTGAATCAAAATCTCTGGCAGTGGGGCTCAGAAATCTCTATTTTAAAGGGTACTCAAGTTACTCTCATACATGCTACAGTTTGAGCTCTGTACTGAAGGATTTCACAATATCTAACATATAGTTGGTGTCTGTATTAGTTGCTAGGGCTACCATAACAGAGTACCCAGATTGGGTGGCTTAAACAACAGTATTGTATTGTCTCACAGTTCTGGAGGCTAGAATTCCATGACCAATGTATCAGTAAGATGGCTTTCATTCTGAGATCTTTCTTTGGCTTATAAGTGGCCATCTTCTCCCTTTGTCTGAACTTGGTCTTTCCTATGTGTGTCTCTGTATCCTAATGTCCTCTTTTTATAAGGACAACAGTCATATTGGACTATGACCCAACCAAATGACCTCATTTAACCTTAGTTATCTCTTTAAAGATTCTAGCTCCAGTCCCTTTCTGAGGTACTAGGGTTTGGGACTTCAGCATTTGAATTTCAGAGGAACACAATTTAGCTTATAACAGTATCTAATAAATATTTGTTATATAAGTGAATAAACATAAGATGGGGAAAAAACAAAACCAATTTGTTGAAAGGCAAGTACCCACATACTAATTACTTCTGGATATGTGATTCATCTAGTGAGTTAGTCAGCTGGGAATGGTAGTTATCAAATTCATTCAGTAGTTATATGAAAAAATACTCACAAATATGTGATTTTAGTTTTTATTAACTAATCTGTTTGCAATTCTTATGAAGTCTAGAGTTAAATACTTTACTTGGAAATACCTGCCTGGGTAGACCTAACTGATGTTTGATATGGTCATCTTGGTGCCCAAATTCGGCAGACCAGGTAAATCAGCTCCATCACAAAACAGGGGTAAAAGATAGCCTCTCTCTTCTGCATTCTTCCTTCTGCAATGTTAGCTTTTATGAGCTATTTTACAATTCATAATATTGAGTAATGGTTTACAGACCCATATATACCCACACACACAAATACATAAATGTAGGAATGTAATACATTCTCTCTTTTTTGATGTAATCATGTTTGTTATTTTGGGTTGCCCAATTATTAAACACTAATTTGAGGACATTTAGTAAGTCTACTTTGTCAAATTGATTGAAATGTGTCCAACATGAGCAACTGGGTGCTTTACCCTAAAAGAAACAATACTTTAAGTTTATAAGTAGTACTGTATCAGAAATCTCACATTCTGAAACTGTTTGTGATAAAACTATATTCTTAAAGTTTTCCAATATATTCTTAAAGATCTATTTTGTGAACATATCTTTTTTTTTTTTTTTCTTTTTGTGATGGAGTCTCACTCTGTCACCCAGGCTGGAGTGCAGTGGTGTGATCGCGGCTCACTGCAACCTCCGCCTCCCAGGATTAAGCAATTCTCCTACCTCAGCCTCTTGAGTAGCTGGAAATACACGTGCACGCCACCACATCCAGCTAATTTTTGTATTATTAGTAGAGATGGGGTTTCACTATGTTGACCAGGTTCATTTCAAACTCCTGACCTCAAGTGATCCATCCGTCTCAGCCTCCCAAAGTGCTGGGATTACAGGCGTGAGCCACCATGCCCGGCTGTGAACATCTCTTGAATGCTTGCATGAAAGATTTAGAATCATTCTTAATCTTTCTGCCATTCTTATCTTGAATATTTCCATATTTTATACATGAAGGAGGGCAAGTGTGCAAATAATTTATTTTTTAAAATTAAGTTACAAGTGGCAAATATTACTCTAGGATCTCAAAATTTGTCAGATGGCTTTGAAGAGAAAAATAACATATTAGCAGACTACCAGGCAGAAGCTAACATATCACCGTCGATTAAATGTAATGTGTCACATGATTTTTGTAACTAGAGGTGACAGATAGTTCCCATGGCATATCAACCCAATACTGTTCAAATGCTTTGTGCAATGCAACTTGCCTTTCTGAATTCAGGGCAACACATTTCCTCAAACAAGAAGGATAAAAGACTTTCTGATTCTCCTTAGGATTTCTGAAAAAGAACTGCATCATCCCAGAGGTGAAAGGGATATAGCTGTTCATGTAGTTCAACCTTCTACTTACATGGGACATCCCTCCACACTATCCCTAACAAGCTGTCAGCAGACTTTGTTTGCACACTTCCTACCACAGACAGCACACTTGTTTCCTGGCCGGGATCTCATTGGTCCTATTCTGCACTCTAGAACTGCACTAAGTTACTGACTTGCCCACAAATTATAAACGAAATACTTGAATTCCACTTTCAGAACATTTTATATCTTCTTTCCTTCTGAATTAAAAAATAATCCCCAAATATTTGCCAAATAACTGTAATGGCCTTTTACTCTCAATGAAGAAACAATTATTATGCAGCCATTTAAAGATTAGAACAAAAACCAAAACAATTTCTTTCCTTGAAACTATGCTTTCTCCAGCTATTGTCTTAGTTCTCTTCTTAAATAACATAAAGTTTCTGAAAATGTGCATTGTATGCTTATTTCCACTTCTCCACTTTCCATTAGCTCTGGAGATAATTGGGCTCTCAACCCTGCAACACCACTGAAGCTACTATTCTCAGTTGTATCGGGCTACCTTACTAAACCATCCATCTGATCATGCTTTTTTTTTTTTTTTTCTTTTCTTTTCTTTTCATTTTTTTGAGACAGAGTCTTGCTCTGTCACCCAGGCTGGAGTGCAGTGACACGATCTCGGCTCACTGCAACCTCGGCCTCCCGGGTTCAAGCAGTTCTCCTGCCTCAGTCTCACGGAGTAGCTGGGACTACAGGCCCATGCCACCACGTCCAGCTAATTTTTGTATTTTTAGTAGAGACGGGGTTTCACCATGTGGTCAAAGCTGATCTTGAATTCCTGACCTCGTGATCCACCCACCTGGGCCTCCCAAAGTGCTGGGATTACAGGTGTGAGCCACTGGCCACACTTTCCTTTTTAAAACTCTTTTTCTCCTGTCTCCTGTTTCCTTGGACACTACCTCCTCCACCACCACCACCACCTCTTCCTCTTCCTCCTCCTCCTCCTCCTCCTCCTTCCTTCTTCCTCCTCCTCCTCCTTCTTTCTTTTCTTTTCTTTTTTTTTTATTTGAGAGTCTCACTCTGTCGCCAGGCTGGAGTGCAGTGGCGCGATCTTGGCTCACTGCAACCTCCGCCTCCCGGGTTCAAGTGATTCTCCTGCCTCAGCCTCCCAAGTAGCTGGGACTACAGACGTGTGCCACCATGCCCAGCTAATTTTTGTATTTTTAGTAGAGACAGGGTTTCACCATGTTGGCCAGGATTGTCTTGATCTTTCTACCTCGTGATCTGCCTGCCTCAGCCTCCCAAAGTTCTGGGATTACAGTCATGAGCCACCGCACCAGGCAAGACACAATCTTTACTGATTCTCAGCCATCTCCCTGGTCAACCCATTAAAATCCCCTTGGACTTATCTTGCTCGTTCATTCCATGATACTTATTCAAGTTTTTCTCCTCCATTTTCTTCTCAGTTCTAAGGGGGAAGAAAAGCCTTCATGATGTCTGTAAACCCCCAAACCTGTATTCAAAAGTTTGTATGTGTATGTGTGTGTGCATGTTCTTAGGACTAAGAATATTTATTGAATACTCAAAGGCTTCTTAAACTATGAAATGAAGTTCTACATTGCTCCTGGGATAATTTCATCCACTCCTATGATATCAGCTACCTTCTGAACACCATCACAAGGCAGCTCTACTGATGCCTCTTAAGTGCCTCAAATACAACACAAAGCAAATCAGCGTTTTACCACCACCATTACATTTGTCTCTCATACAGTACCTGCTGTCTTTGTGAATTCCATCACTACTCATCTGGTTTTCCAAAATATAAACCAAGGACTAATCCAGTTCTCCTACTCTTACTCTCCAAATCCAACCGGATGAAGTCTTCTCAATCTGACACCTTTAGCATCTTCGGAATTCATCCACTTTTCATCCTTAGAACTGCCTTATTTCAAGGTGACATCATTTCTCTAATAAATTAGTTTAACAGATTTCCGATTGGTCTCCCTGTCCCAAAAATTGTTCCTCTCCAATCTATTCTCTAATTTTCTGCTACATGTTTTATACCAAAGTCACAATCTGATCCAAACACTTACATATTTAAAGCCCAATTCAGATCTAGAAAATTATTCCCCTTACTATTTTCAAGGATTTCGAGGGCAAAACCCATACCTTCTAGGATAACATGCAATGCTCTTCATTGCTTCTGCCTGAATGTTCAGCTCATCTCTTTGCACTCTTATATTCCTGCCTTTTGTATGCCTCCATCTGCTGTTCTTACTCCCAGGACCACCTATGGCCCTCCTCATCCCCGCTCACATGGCTAACTCCTACATCTTCTGCAAAACTCAGCTCAGATGTCACATCATCCATTCCTCTATTCATTCATTTAACAAATATTTGTTAGATGCAATCTCTTTGCTAGACACCATGCAGGTCCTGAAGACATAGAATGAGTAACACCGGGGCCCGGGTGCGGTGGCTCACACCTGTAATCCCAGCAGTTTGGGAGGCTGAGGCAGGCAGATCATGAGGTCAGGAGTTCATGACCAGCCTGACCAACATGGTGAAACCCTGTCTCTACTAAAAAAAATACAAAAATTAGCCAGACGTGGTGCCACGTGCCTGTAATCCCAGCTGCTGAGAAGGCTGAGATAGGAGAATCGCTTGAACCTAGGAGGCAGAGGTTGTGGTGAGCCGAGAGCACGCCATTGCACTCCAGCCTGGGCGACAGAGTGAGATTCTGTCTCAAACAAAAAAAAAAAAAAAAAAAAAGAGTAACACCAATATGATCCCTGCCCTCCTAGAATTTACCTTCTAGCTGCAAAAGCATTGATATCAATAATATTAAACCAATAACTACATAAGTGTTTAACCAAAACTACAATAAGTGATTTTAGGAGTAAGCACAAGGCATATTGAGAATATGAATATGGCCCCGATCTACATTAGGATACAAGGAAGGCTTTCCTGTGGAAATTATATTTAAGCTGAGACTTGAAAAATTTATGGGTATTTCTGGGTGAAGGAGAGAAGGGATTCAAGGTAAAGAGAACAGCATGTGCACTGCACGGAGGTCTTGAAGCAAAAACATTCATGTTATACTGGAGAACTTAAAAGAGGGTGAGTGTAGTTGTGGCCCAGACTACTAGATATAGCATTATGCCAGTTGAGCCCAGAGACATAGGAAAGGGTCAGATTATACTGAGATATGAGAATACTGTCAATGATTTGATTCTTATCCTAAAAACAGCAAGTAGCCCCCAACAGGCTTTAAATGAGCAAGCGACATTATTTTATATGATTTTGTATCACTCTGACTTTTGTTCACAGAGTGGATGGGCTGAGTAGAAGATGAGATGCAGTGAGAGATTTCAGGAAACTTGTGCAATACAGATGGTCCCTGACTCATAATGGCTCAACTTACTATTTCTCAACTTTACGATGGTGTGAAAGTGATACACGTTCAGTAGAAACCATACTTCGACTATCCATATAACCATTCTGGTTTTCACTTTCGGTACAGTAGTCAATAAGTTGCGTGAGATATTCAGCACTATGTTATAAAGCAGGGTTTGTGTTAAATGATTTTGCCCAACTGTGGGCTAATGTACGTGTTCTGAACACATTTAAGGTAGGCTAGGCTAAGCTATGATATTTGGCAGGTTAAGTGTATTAAATGCATTTTCAACTCATGATATTTCAACTTACGATGGGTTTATCAGGATGCACCCTCATTGCACATCAAGGAGCATCTGTAGTTCAGGCAAGGGTGCAATGGAGGGCTGATTGATGTTGCAGCTAGAAAGCAAAAAAGTACAGATGTCGTTTGGAAGGTAAAGCTAACAGGACTTGATGAAGGACTTACATGGCAGTTAAAAGGAAAGGATATTAAGGACAACACCTATGTGTCCAGCTTGTACAAACTGATAGACAATTACAGCATTTATTCCTATAAGGAAGACTGCAAGAGAAGCAAGTTTCAGGGACAAACATGAAAGCAGCTTCCAGCATGTTAAGCTCAGAGATGATATTAAGTGAGCAAACCTGGAGGGCAAAAATAATAATGTCAAAGTTAAAGACATTCAATTAGGAGTCATCATATGGGTGGTAATCAAATTCATAGGCACCATATGTCTATTATTATAAAATAATAAATAACAATAAAATTAGGAAAGATAGCTAATACTTATCAAGACTTTACTACATGCTTGTCATTTTCTTAATGCTTAGCAGTTATTAATTCATTAGAGTCTCACGAAACTTTCTATGATAGATGTGACTCTTATCCTTGTTTTACAGATGTGAAATAGGAGGTTCAGAAAGGTTGAATGAATTGATTCAAGTCAACTTATATAGAGAGTTAAGTGACAAAAAGTCAATGTTGCGCCAAAGGCCAAACTCATAAACACCAAGCTAACTATGACATATGAAAGACACTCAAGAAGTATTTTCTGAATGGCTGAATGAAGTAATGTTGCTCTCAAGTCACTCACCATCCTTGCTTACACACCTTCACAGTCATGTAGCAGTCTCCAATCATGGTTTTTGGATCAAATTAAGCCGCTAGGTTTTTTTCATGTGAATTATTGCCAAATTTGGTCTCACCCGCCTGTACTTATCTAATTATAAATTTAACCTTTGAAAACAAGTTTGTAATGAGAACTGTTACATTTTCTGGCCTTGCTTTTGCCCTACTGTGAAATTATCAAGTTCACTCTGATTCCACATTAAAGGGGGACCAATCCATGAACCCTTTTTACCCTTTCCTAGCTCTGATTCAACCATGGAATTAGATTAAAAAATTAACACAATGGGAATTTTAATAGCACTTCTATTTCTGATAATACATTGCAGATGTGGCTTAAGTATAAAACAACATTATCAGGATATACATTCTTAAAATATATATATATCCTGATTATCAGGATATACATCTGATAATGAATGTATATCCTGATAATCAGGATATCAGAATGTATATCCTGATAATGAACCCCAGAATGACACAGACTTAGCTGACCCATTGTAGGCAGCTGTAGACATTGAATAGCCTCCCTGCAAAGAAGCCTGCCCCTTTAAAACTTACAGTATATACTCCATGGAGTACTATGCACTCATAAAAAGGAAGGAGATCACGTCCTTTGCAAGGACATAGATGGAGCTGGAAGCCATTATCCTCAGCAAACTAACACAGGAGCAGAAAACCAAACACCGCATGTTCTCAGTTATAAGTGGGAGCTGAACGATGAGAACACATGGACACAAAGAGGAGAACAACACACGATGGGGCCTATAGGGAGGGTGGGGGGATGAGGAGCATCAGGACAAATTGCTAATGCATGCTGGGCTTAACATCTAGATATGGTTAATAGGTGCAGCAAACCACCATGACACACATTTACTTATGTAACAAACCTGCACATGTATCCTAGAATGTAAAATTAAATTAAATTAAATTTTAAAGAAAATAAAACACCTTACAGCATGGAGAAGTAGAGTTGAATGCATCCCTCTTACAGGCATCTGAGTTCCTAAAAGAAGTGGGAGGATTGAGCGATATCACTCCTACCTAGGTCCTATCCCAAACTTAACAATCAAGAGTCTTGCTCCAGCTCCACAGAAAGAAGTAGGTAGCTAAGGAAATACACACACACACACACACACAAGTGTTACAAAAATTGATGTCCCTCTTGATAGAAGATATGTAAATGTGAAAATGGGTCATATTTACCCATAAATGGATAAATAATATTTGCTCAATCTCTCTCACAGGGTTGCTGTGATAATTTAATGAGAGGATAAAAGTAAAAATTATTTGAGAAAGGTAGCACGCTATTAACTTGTAAGATGAATTAATTTATGTATACCCAGGCAACCTATGAATTTGAGTCCCACCTCTGCAAGCAATTGATTGTGTAAACTTGGGCAAGTTGCTTACCTTCTCAACTTACTCATCTATCAAATAATACTCAGCTCAGAGTGTCCATGAGGTTTATCAAAAAAGCATGTGCAACATTTGATATACAATGTTTGCAATACAGGAAGCCTGGAAGAGTAGTAGTGATTGTAATGGCAGTAGTAGTTATTACTACTATAAAGAAAAAGTATTAAAGCTTTTAAAGAGCATAAAAACACTAGTGAAGGCATCTTATTCTTCTGTAACTTGCTATTTACACTCAATACATAAAGATAAAGGTCTATTTTATCCTTTTAATATTCCAATTGAATGGTGACATTATAATTTAATTATAAATTCCCTACTGAGCCTCATTTAAATGGATATAAACAAAGGCATTATGAACAAACATGTACACACATCTTTGCTCGCCTTTCCAGTATTTCTTCTTGATTAATATCTTGAAGAAACATCTATTATTAAATAGGTATTATGATCAGTCTTGTAAGTCTTGCATTTTTGATAACTCCTATGATTAGACATACATACTAAAAACATCCTACATTTTTTCAAGGCCCAACTTGGGTCTCTTTCCTTTCATGAAGCTTTCTCTGATTATAAGACTCACAACTCTCCTTCCCTAAAGGAAGCGGTGTAGCTTTTGTTTATATACTCATTTATTGTTCTGTGTCTCATATATCAACAAGTTTAACTTTCAAATGATTTTATACACTCCTGAAAATTATAAATATAAATTCAAAGACATTTTTCCTTGTTAAACCCAGGCACATTAAGTACATTAATCCAATATGAGGCCCAACTGGAAAGCAAATAAATGAAGTCTAAAATCACCTTCCCAAACTGGCACTACTTGCTTCTCTGCACTTTTATCTTGTTTACTAGAACATTCCTTGGCAAAGAAAAAGTGAAGTTTTAAAATCTTAAGACAAGGGAATATTTTAAAGGTTAACCAATCAGTAATCCCAAAGTGCATTTTCTACAAGTCTATTTTCTCTGTGGGAATGATATGTACATAGACCCACAGTGGATTTAGAGAGAACCAGATCACCCATGGAACCTTGCAGGGGGCTGCTAGTAGACGTGTAGCCATGTAGATAGGCCTACTGCAGACTTGTGGGGCTATGATGGCAGTGTTTCCACACTGTTAGAGGTATGCATTTAATTCAGTTAGCACGCCTCTGAATACATGTAATATTCTTCCACACGGGCATTTTTAAACATTATATAGGCACATAGGTTCTCCAATTATACTAAAATTTCATATTCTGTGAATCATGGTCCAAATTTACACCGTGCTCCCAAGATTACTATAGAATTGCAACTAATTTACTTGTGGAATCAGCTATACAAATTAAAACATTACATCATAAAGACCTAAACATAAAATTTTAAAATAATCTTGCTTAAAATAATGACAAGATGCAGGAGAAATCAATAAAATTCAATTATTGTGCCTAAACCATACTATTCAATATTTTAAGCCTTTTAGGCAAAAGTCCTTGATTGTACTAAAAATGGAGGAATCTCAATTATGTAAGATTTCATGTTACCTATATTTCTAAGGAAGAAGATCACGAGATGCTTTTATTTTTGCCTATAGTATGGTTTAAATATGGTTTGTGGGCTTGTAAGTGGTGCAAGTACGATAGCTGATTGCTTCTATATCCAGGAGGTGGTGTATTTTAAGTTGGTCTTTCTGTGGAGACAACTGCTGATAAGCAAAGCTGTTTCCTTGGAAACGTCTAAGCACCATCTGATGGCTTGCCGAACATCTAAAATTCACAACTGATCTTTGGTAGCCTGCACATAGACAAGCTGACTTATGAGGAGAGAGATGTAAGCTGGAGTGAGGAGCCGAATCTGAATATTCATTGGACAGAAAATTGCTCACTGTCAGTCTTCTCAGATTCTATTCTGGCTCATTTGATTATCTTGGAATTCATTCAATGACTAAAGTATTATATTTAAAATTCAATATAGGATAAAATGTTAATTTAAGGTATGGTGAGATGTTATCTGACTTATTCTTTTTAAAATATGAATTGCTAGAATATCTGTTGAGGATCTAGTCTTTTAAATGTGGAAGCCAGTAGGAGTCCAATCAGAGCAGACCTTGGGCCTTACTGAAATAGACAACATTTACTGCTATCACTCTTCTAGCCTGAGGAAAAAAACTGAAAATTTTGGGGAGGTACTACAAGAATCATAACTTACCCTAAATAAGTACAGCAGTCCCCACTTACCCACGGAAGATGTGTTCCAAAATGCTTAGTAGTTGTCTGAAACCACTGATAGTACTGAATTCAATATATATTATATTTTTTGTATATATACATACCTATGATAAAGATTAATTTATAAATTAGGCATAGTAAGAGATTAACAACAATAGCTATAATAGAATAATTAGCATAATACACTATAGTAAAAGTTATGTGAATGTGGTATCTATCTATGTATCTATATATCTATCTCAAAATATCTTATTGCACCATCCTCACCTATTTTCAGATTGTGGTTGACCTCAGGTAACTAAAAACCACAGAAAGTGAAACTGCACATAAGGGAGAACTACTATATTATGAATCAATGTTGTGCTGTGGTAAGTGAGCAAACAAAAATATATTCCAAAACATGCATATCATATGTTCCTCTGAGCTTTATAAAACACTGCCCATCTGTCACCAACATTGCAAAACATGTGAAGAAGACAAAATTTAACAATGAGTTGGGCAACAGAGAGATTACAAGGCTGGATGATGACCTCACAGTCTAGCCAAACGGTCCTCAGAGTATGGTGTCAAGACCACCAGCAGCAGCAGTATTATCTGGGTACTTGATAAAAAGGCAAAATTTCAGGACCTATCAAAACCTACTAAATCATAAACTGTGGTGTAGTGCCCAGATATTTGTGTTCTAACAAGCCCTCCAGGGAATTCTGATATAGTCCCAGTTCTGAGAACCACTACTTTAGCACATAAATTTTGAGGTGGTAACACTAGAAGATGGTCTGTACTGGTTACTGGGATAGCTACCTACAGATTGTTAGACATGTATTGGCAGAACATTGAAGAAGGAGTCAGTGGGTTCAGAGCCATAGGAAAACAAGAATGTATTATTATGTAAGACTAGAGAATCTATCAGCTGTATGATCCTGAAGAAGAGGTAAAAAACAATCAGCTGCTTCACTGAATCAATAAGGAATGCCTTAATGAGTCAAACACTGGCATTAGTGAGAATCTCAGTAATGTCCGTCCTCTTTAGCCAAGGTCGATGGTAGGAGATGTTGCTATGAAACTGCACTTCCTACTGTCAATGAGGCAATGGGGATGATAATATTCTAAAATTCCAGAAGTCAGATTTCATCTTAATCATCAGAGGAAAGATAGAATTATTATAGCAGGCAGAAACTAGAATGGCCACAAGGAGTTAATAGACCATTGTGTTCCTAAGGGCAAGATGACTTGGGCAGCCCACAAGGGCATAGCTTGTCTTACATGAACAAATTGGTCAAGAGCTGATGAGCTGCAGCGACAGAGAGATTACAAGGCTGGATGCAGCTGCAGCACTGGACAACCATTATCTCTCTTAGACTTACCAGACAGAAGGTAGTTTACAGTTCTAGAACCCATCAACTAAAGGGAAGCTGGAACCCATGAAATAAAGATCCCATAATGCTACATAAAATATATATGATTAAGATTCTCAAAATCATTCCCCAAAGCAATTTACAGTCCTTTAGTATGTTGAAGTTGTCAGAATCAAATGGAGTCACTTGTGTTAAAACAAACAAACAACAACTCTGACAGAGCTGAGGAAAGGCAGTAAAGAGGGTTCTCATGCTTCTATGTTTGTATGCCTGGTAACAAAATTAACACAAAAGACCGCAAAAAAACACAACTTTGCACAAAGGTCACTGCAACCTCACACACACACACACAAATTCTTCAGCAAGGACATCTGCCCAGCAATAGCCTGTCTAACTCCAGATTGGCGTCAGCTATTACTGATGCCTGCAGCCAACAATAATAATTTTAAAACAAGTATATAATGTTCCTCATTTTTCATTTAAGATCTTGTCATCCTTTCATTCCCTGGGCACACACATAATTTACTAAGGCACATGTATACCAATTGCAATGCCCTATTCCCAAGTAAGTATCTTTTCTTTTAAAGAGTTTCTCTCAGTTAATTATTTAGTTGATAACTAGATGAATCAAACTGGGGAAAAAATAATTTCTTTTTTTTTTTTTTTTTGAAGACTGCTGGATACAGGATCTGAGTGGTGATTGACATCAACAGAACTAAAATATCACCATGCCCCATCTGTTAAACAATAGGCAAATAGAGGCAGAGTATAAATGGAGTCCTAGCTCAGGTTCCACATCACAGTAGGTCTAATAAATTCAAGGATCTACTTTGTTACCGTTTTTCTAGTCCCTGAGTATATTGGGGTGGATACATACAGCAACTCTCCCAATAGATCTTGACCTGTGTAAAGATTTATTATGATAGGAATAGCAGAACTTTAAAAACAGTCCCTTTTCCTCTGAAAAGATTGTAAATCAGAAGCAATCCCAGATACCAGGTGGGAGAGCAGAGAGTAGCACCACCCTCAGAAATGTTAAAGGATGCACACAGCATAGCCCCTGCAAAAACCCACGAGGTCATGGCAGATGGTTAGCGATTACCATAAACTTAACCAAATGATAGCCCTAATTACATCAGCTGTGCCAGAGGTGATGTCTGACTATGTGCCAGTTGATCTAGTGAATGCATTATTTTAAACAGCATCAGGAAGGAAGATGAAGTTTGCATCAGCATAGGTCCATGTTAGTTGACATTCTCTTGCCTCAACTATGTTCCTCCTCTCTGTCAAATTATTGTCTGAAGGGAACTCCATCATCTCAACGCTAGGCAAAACATCGTATTGGTCCAATATAATGGATCAAGTTATCCTTTTATTGACTGAAAAGTGTAACCAAAACATTGTACCTGGGCTCTAATGTCTTAGTAGCAAATTGATTCAACAGACAGAAAGGGGCCAGCATATCCCAAAAGGACATCTGTGATAGACCCCTGAACACTTTCTGCCCTCCTCTATATAAAGATTCTCACTCTAGTGAAACTAGATGAAACCATTTGAGTTATGACTTTTCCACTGGAAACTTCAAGAGCCAGTGTGGGCTTCTCTATGACTTTTCCTTCTGCCAAAATTGCCAATGTCCCGGGCATAGGATGATTCATCAGCCTGAGTCCCAGAGTGAAGGTGATGTGGAACAGTGTCATGGTGGATGTTGTCCTTGACGGGCATTGCTGTTGTAAGCCAGAGACATTCTGATGTTGTCTGATGATGCTGTCGTTTGATGTCACTGCATAACATAACCTCTCCTGGCCAAATCAATATACCTCTGTAATGAAGTTGACAAAGACCAATCCTACCCCTCTAAAATAATGAAATGAGATGTTTACAGGAAACCTTCCCAACTGTAACCATCAAGTAATATGATTTGCTTTGGTGAAGTTAAGAAGTTCCTTTACGCCAACCAAAGAGATAATCAGTGTAAAATAAATTTATGACATGCCATGAAAGTCTGTTGAAATGATAGATGATGGTTACAAGTCATTACAAACAAAAAGGAGAAACACTTCTGGAATCTAGAAAGAATCGAGTTGGATGGAGATATTGTTAGTTCTTCCAAAAACATGACTTGGAAAGAAGTTTCTATATCTAGCTGATAAAGAACATATGCCAATACTGTAAAAGTTTTTCCCTATATTGGAAAACTATAATTCACTGGGCTCCCATAATCCTAGTGAAAACAATCTTGAAACACACATCTTATTCTTTTTTCACTCATCATATATTTCCAATTATACTTTTCAAATCAATGTCAATGCTTTCTGTTGATTATTAGAGAAAGAATTCATTGATGTGCCGGTATGAACATTTTGATCACTTGGCAGTCACTTCTCATTACTTATTAATGATTAGCATTCTGATCGTAATGGAGGCAAAGACTCTTAAAAATAGTAAAACACTTTACATATTTTGCATCCTCCCACCTGCTAACTGGTGAGTTCCCAAAAGAATTTGCCCTTGGCTTCTATACTTTATCTCCAGACCTGGCAACCTCATTGCAAATAATTTATCAAAAGAGGAAAGTTTTCAAATTCAAGTTTCCAATCCTGACAACTTTTCCATACTCTAGTTTTGGTTGATGTCTTGTCAACATTTCAAAAGTACATAAGCAAATTCTATATAAGGTAAATAAAAATTATTTGTTTTCCCAGGAAAAACCAATCATACCCCTTTGTTATTAGTTTCTGTCTTATTACAAACCAGATAATAATCATCTTCTCCTCTCTCCTCCCTGTTCCCTCTTATCTAAAATGGTTACTGCTTCTTTCCCCACTTTCCACTGCCTTTTTAAGTCCTGCCTAGATTTTTACTGCTGAATTCACAGATGTCCTCACCAATTCTGTAGTCAATATCAAAAGTTTAGAAGTGTGTTAAATCTCCAGCTAACTCTTCTTCTATAATACGCTGGGTCGTAAAATTCATACTCTTTTTACACCCAGGGTCAGTAACCAGGCATAACTGCTAAGTGTTCAGATTTCTTTCTTGCCAACTAGAACTAGGACTCAATTATGCAATGCTGATCCCTGAGTATACATGTGACCTACTGGTCAAGTCTAACCAATTATCCTCTTTCTAATACTCCTACCTTGTGGAAATGACACCTGTCCCATACCTTAGTCCCAGCAAAACGGGTTCTGATAACATTGCTTGGGTCTTCTCAGTTCTCTTCCATGGGACTCATTATTTCCCCATTCCCTTATTGTATATTGATATATCTGCCAGAACCCTACCATTTCCCTTGTCTTGTCTACCATATTATTAGGCTCAATCCCATGCTTGGATATTCTAACAATAGCCACAGTTTCTAATATCAGTTGTAATACTATAGTTTTCCCTAAGGCTACATGCATGCAGGGCATCTGTGTGAGTCTCCCCTCTCCCAGCTTGAGTTCCCTCACGGGAGAATATGTTTCTGCCCCATCCACGTTTCTTCACCTTCTACATTGCCAGCACCCCAGCCACTACTTTGGCTTGATTTTAGCCAAGTTTTAACAGTCTATTCTATTTGACATCCATAGTGCTTGCTAAATGCAGCTTACTCTCTCTTTTGAAAACTACCACAAACTATTCAGACCAGATATGTCCAATAGAAATATCATATAAACGGCCGGGCGTGGTGACTCACACCTGTAATCCCGGCACTTTGGGAGGCTGAGGCTGGTGGATCATGAGGTCAAGAGATTGAGACCATCCTGGCCAACTGGTGAAACCCCGTCTCTACTAAAAATACATAAATTAGCCTGGTGTTTGGCACGCGCCTGTGGTCCCAGCTACTTGGGAGGCTGAGGTGGAAGAATCGCTTGAACCTGGGAGGAGGAGGTTGCAGTGAACTGAGACTGCGCCACTGCGCTCCAGCCTGGCGACAGAGCAAGACTCTGTCTCAAAAAAAAGAAAAAAGAAAAATCATATAAACTACATATATAATTCTAAATTTTCCAGTAGCCAGATTATAAAAAGTTCTGGAAAATCAGTTGAAACTAATTTTAATAATGCACAGTATTTAACCTAAAATGTCTAAAATACTATAAAATGTAATCATATAATTAGTATGAATAATGTGTTTTACATTATTAACTATGTAATCTAAATACTTGGTGTGTATTTTTACATCTACCACATATTTGTGTTCAGATGAATTTTATTGGAAATTCATTGCATTGAGATTTCATAAGATTTACAGTTGAAAAAATAGATTCACATGCCCGTTGTTCCATATATATATATATAATTTCTAATAACTGAATTGAGTAGCAGTTTTTAAATTTAAGTTTAACTAAATTTAAAATTCAATGCCTCCATTGTTCTAGCCATGTTTCAGATGTTCAACAGTCAAATGTGGCAAGTGGCTACCACGTTGAACAGCACAAGTTGAAACTCATCACCCTCTGGGATAATTGTCAGAGCCTCTGGTTCATTACTCTCCCTCTCCAAGTCCTTCCTACTTTAATCCTTTTATATATAGCTGGTAAATGAATAATTCTAAAGCAATTTTGTATTATTTCTTTCAAAGATTTTGAAAGCTTCCCAATCCCATAAGTCAATTCTAAGCTTCTTAATTTCTAGCCTTCATAGTCTTCAATGGTTTATCTTCAATAACCTTTCCAAACTTATTTTCTTCTACTCTCTGGACATCTCTAATCAAAATCAACTGCTTAATCTTTCTGCTTACACCCAAGATTTCCCTTCTTCATGTCTGCTTATACTTTTTCTAACTTTCATATATATTATATAACTTTCTCCTCTTCTACATCTTTCTGTTATAATATTTCCTTTTATAATTCTGTTACAATAATGTCTTACATATAATTTATACAAAGACTGTGATGACTGATTTTTAAAAGAAAAAGACAATGAGTGTCTGCCAAAGGAAGACCAACTATAAGTAAGCTAGTTCACTCTGCAGAGCCCCAGAAAAGCTTGAAAATTGGAGGTACCAGGTACCTCTGAAGACTGGGCAAGAGATGGGACTGAAGCCTGGGGGATTAGTTGAAAGTCTATATAAGAAGAAGATAAATTTCAGATTCCATTCTTTCACCTCTCACCATCCTATACCCCTGATATGTTTGGCTGTGTCCCCACCCAAATCTCACCTTGAATTGTAATAATTAAATTGTAATAATTCCCATATGTAAAGAGCAGGGCCCACTGGAGGTAATTGAATTGTGGGTGCAGTTTTCTTCATACTGTTCTCATGGTAGTGAATAAGTCCAACAAGATCCGAAGGTTTTATAAATGGGAGTTCCCACACACAAGCTCTCTTGCCTGCCACCATGCAAGTTGTGACTTTGCTCCTCATTTACCTTCTGCCATGATTGCGAGGCCTCCCCAGCCATGTGGAACTTCGAGTCCATTAGACCTCTTTCCTTTATAAATTACCCAGTCTCAGGTATGTTTTTATTAGCAGCATGAGAACAGACTAATACAATCCTTTCCCTAGTTTAGTAGAACATAAGCAGTTTCTTACTGTTTGATTTTCTATTGGTGCCATAACAAATTTAGCATCCAAAACACCTATTTACCTCACAGTTCTGTTGGTTATAAATCCAGGTTTGCTTGACTGTTTTCTCTGTTCTGGGTTATACAAAGCTGAAATCAAAGTGTCTACTGGCAAGATTCTTATTGGGAGGCTCTGGGAAAAAAACCACTCCTGAGCTCACTCAAGTTCTAGAACTGAGATCTCGTTTCCTTGCTGACTGTCTCCTGAAAGCTGCCCTTACTGTTACCTTCATCTTCAAGCCAGTAACAGCATCAAGTACTTCTCACACTTCAAATCTCTCTGACTTCCCTTCCACTGCCTATCTTCTGTCTCCTCTTCTGCTTTCCTCTTGTGAATGAGAGAATGCTCTCTTTCATTCCTCTTCTGTTCTTATGTGATTACATTGTGCCCATCAAGATAATCCAGAATAATCTCTTTTTCTCAAAATCAGTGATTAGTATTTTTAATTCCACCTGCAAAGTCCCTTCATGGAATAACCAGAGGATGGGAATCTTTGGCGACCATTTCTCGAATTCTGCCTCCCACTGTTATTCTCCAGGAACATTGAACCAGAGAGATCCAAGAACCAAGGACAACAGCAGACAGGGAGAAGGCATGGGCTGAAAATGGGGGGACAGAGAGAAACTTCTCCTGAATCATCCCAGCCACCTCCGTTCACTCAGCTCCTAGAACACTAGAAGTCAGGCATTCATACTCCAAGCAAGTGACTGGAGGATTTCTCTCCAGTGAAACTAACTGGCACCATAGGAAAAACCTGAAGCTATTTGAAAGCTCTCCACTGAACTAGTCACTCCCCACTCAATCACCCTATATGAATTTCACCAGGCAACAAGCTATGGCCAGGCATCCAGCGTCCAAACAGCTATATAAGTATCTCTCTCAAATACGATCACAAGGAAATGAAATAAAAAATAAACTTTAAAAATACTCTGCAGCCTTCAGGACTTAACTTAAATGCTTCTTTTCTAATAACAACCTTCCTTCCCCCCTTAGCTGTAAGGAATAACTTATGGAATGCCACCGGCACTTTGTCTACAAATTGTTTTTCTCACATAATTGCTGTGGGTGCCTGTTTGAATATTGATCCTTTCCAAAACCCATGTTGAAATTTAATCCAATGTCGCAGTACTGGGAGGTAAGGCCTTTAAGAGATGATTGAGTCCTGAGGGCCCTGCTCTCATGAATGAATTAATGCATTGATAGATTAATGAATTAATGGGTTAATGCATAAATGCATGATCATAAAAGTGTGTCTGGTAGCCTGATAAGAAGAGGAAGAGAGATCTGAGCTAGCACATGAGCATATTCAGCCCTTTTGCATGTGATGCCCTGTCCTGCCTCAGAACTCTGCAGAGAGTCCCTACCAGCAAGGCGGCCCTCACCAGAAGTGGTCCCTTGACCTTAGATTTCTTGGCCTTCAGAACAGCAAAAACTGAATTCTGTTTCTTTATAAATTACCCAGCTTCCAGTATTCTGCTATAAGAAACATAAAATGGCCTAAGAATGCCCTATCACTCTTTTACTGAGCTGTAAAGGTCTAAATATCTATTTTACTTACATAATTCAAAAGTTTCTCAGCTTGTTCTTTGAACAGTAATAATAACATTTCTTTCTCTCTTTTTCTTTTTTTTTTTTTTGTTTGTTTTCTGTTTGTTTGTTTGTTTTGATATGGAGTTTCACTCTTGTTGTCCAGGCTGGAGTGCAATTGTGCCATCTTGGTTCACCACAACCTCTGCCTCCTGGGTTCAAGTGATTCTCCCACGTCGGCCTCCTGAGTAGCTGGGATTACAGGCATACACCGTCACACCTGGCTCATTTTGTATTTTTAGTGGAGACAGAGTTTCTCAATGTTGATCAGGCTGGTCTCGACCTCCCAACCTCAGGGGATCCGCCTGCCATAGCCTCCCAAAGTACTGGGATTACAGGCATGAGCCATCACACCCAGCCCCAATAGTAACATTTCTTGAACCACAATACTTCACATATTTTTTATGATGTGCCTTTTATCCTCCATTAGAGCATAAGCTAATTGAATGCAAGCACCACCTTGCCATTAGCTCTTAGCACAGTGCATAGCACTTATTAAATAGCTTTAAATGAAGGAGTAATATAAATAACATGTCTAGTACTCTGCTGTTTCTTTGGAGATTCAAATTCAGTCTCATTTAATTTTACAACTCCATATATGGGCAGATGAGTCATCATAATACCTGCTAACATTTATTAGCCATTTAGTCACATAAACTTATTATCATCCCATTCTACAATTAGGAACTTAGGTACAGAAAAGAAGTAAGCTGCACAAAATCACACAGCTAGTAAGAAGTGAATTGAGATTTGAATGCTGGTAGTCTGAAGCCTGAGACCTTGCTATTGGACTAATATCCTATCTTGACTCACTCTTCAAAAAACAAAACAAAACAAAACAAATCCATATTATAGCAAACAGATCAGTTCAAAAATACTCGTAACTCAAGATCTTAAGTAACTTATGTCTTGATGCTTCTCATAGATAGCTATTAATAGTGTATCAATGAGGGAATAAAGATGAGATCCATGAAGACAGAGATTTTGTGTGTTGTATTCATTGCTATATCTCAGCAACTAAACCAGTGGACTTTACAAATTTTTTAATAATTGAAATAAATTGTCATTTGATTGAGAATAACATTATAAATATCCCTTGGGTAAATTCAACTCTGGAAAAATTGGTTGTCAAGTTTCTAGATCTCTTAAGAAGGGAGAAAAATCTGCTCTGGAAGCTCACAAAATTACAGCTCAGGATACTTGAAATGAACAGTCTGCCAGATCCTTAACCAATTAAGTTTTCTAGAGAGATGGTGAGCATCTAACCACTGAAATTACCATCTTGCTGTAGTTATGATAAATATTATATGAAGAAGGAAAAACTACATGCACGCACACTACAAGGTAGGGCATGAAGTAATTATCTGGAAATTCAGATGGTGTGATTTTCTAGATAAAATGTTCTTCACTATCTTTAAAATTGATTAGTCTATCATTCCTCTGCTCTTCATATGGAAGACTTCAGGCTGGAGATTTGCTCCCATTCAGGTTCCCTTTCTTCTCTGCATTACCCCCTCTCACACAAGTAATAACTGTCTGTCTTCAAGCCACTTGACTGTCACTACGGCTTCGACAATTGATCTTTTCTTCATTGTTACTATAGAAGGGATGTGACCTCTACCCTGATGTCCAAGGAATATTGGTATTGTATCCCTCTATGTCCTGTTTCAGCTCTTTGAGTCCTACAGTAATAGCATATGATTCTTCTGAAGCACTAAAACATACCTAATCAAATAAAGGATATGTTTCCAAACAGAAGCAATGGACGGATAAAATAACCTCACTCTTCAAGAATTGCCTTTTAGGCAGTGCTTCCTTAGTTTCTTCTCCATTCAGCTGCTCTTTGGGAGAGAATGGGTCACCATGCCTTGCATTGTTAAATTCACTGCAGATTCTTATGCTATCTTTCACCAAAAGCAAATTCTTTAAATGTCTGTGCTAACCAATTGGCAGGCTGACAGCAGGCTGCCTGGCTAAGATAAATTTTGCAGGCTTAGTCACTAACCTCTATTGCTTTCCCTCATAATCTGGCCCCACCACAAGATTCTTTCAACTGATAAATAATATATTTAGATTTTTCCAAAAGCCTGCTACTCTATTTTTGTTATAAAAGTTTGTGGAAATATGCAAAAACAAAACTTTTTAAAATCATAGCCAATGTTATTTCCCAACAATTCATGTCCTTTACAGGCTAGAATGAATACCTGTCAAAATAGTTTTGAATCTCTTTATTTCTATTCATGGAGAGAAGATAGAACTGCATGGATGTGCTTTACTCTCCCTAAGGGAAATGTGATGCCCAAGTAAGGAAAAAGTATTTTCTACAAGAAGAGAGATTCTATATAAGAAGCTCAGTTATAATTTAAAGCTTACCAAAGAGCTTATATTATTTTTTAAAACCTTTTTGATAAAAGTGGAGAGTAAATCTAACAAAGAAATCCATGCATAGTTATAAATCTTATGACTTGTTTTTGTTCAGCTTAATTATTACTGGTTTCTTTCTATTAGGAACATTGGTTTTTTTTGGAGACAGAGTTTTGCTCTTGTCGCCGGGTTGAAGTGCAGTGGTGCTACCTCAGCTCAATGCAACCTCTGCCTCCCGGGTTCAAGCGATTCTCCTGCCTCTTGAGTAGCTGGGATTACAGGCATGCATCACCACGTCCTGCTACTTTTGTGTTTTTGTTAAAGACAGGATTTCTTCATGTTGGTCAAGCTGGTCTCAAACTCCTGACCTCAGGTGATCCGCCCGTCTCGCACCTCCCAAGGTGCTGGGATTACAGGCATGAGCCACCGCACCCAGCCTATTTCCAGGTCTTGTTTAAATATCTAGAAGGAGTAGACTACAGAACTCTTGGATATTTTTGTTCTTCCATTTCTCAGAAGTTTTCCCACAAGTGACATAACAGAAAGGGACCTTATTTCAAAAGCACAACATCTCCAGAAAAAACAGAACTCCCTCACCACATATGAAGAATCAGCTTTGTGCCAGTCACTGAGATGAGCTTTGGAAAAATAAAACTGAGTACACATGGTCCCTGCTCACAGTCTAGTGGAAAGATCCAACTCAGCTCTGATACAAGGTAAGGCATGTGCCAGTATGATTTCCAAAGTCCTGTACGAGCACAGAAGGAGAAGCTCTTACTCTTCCCAGGGGGCCGAAAGGCAAGAAAACTACTAGTAAAGCTTCTTTGCCTTGGAGAATGAGTATAATTTTGCCAAGGAGGAAGACAGCCCTTCTCAAACACAGACTCAAAAAGAAAAATGGTAAGAAGAAGTAAATGAAGGGAAGTAGAAATGGAAGAAGGGAGGGAAAAGAAAGAATTTTTATGTCATCCTAGTTGTCTACTCGTTGAAGGCTGATTTTCCCTAATACAATCATACAATTGGAAGTTGAAAAACATGTCAAACTGATCATTAGGCATTAGCTAATCAACAGAAAACGTTTTTGGAGAAAACAATATTTAAACAAAACCTTATTTTTATTTCAACAAAATGCAATCAACCTGATGCTTGATAGATTTTGATCAAGCTTCCCTCACAGGATGATCTTGCAAGGTATCCGAACACTCTCAAAAGACAAGTGGTTTGCGCAAAAGTGAAGGAGAAGATGATGTGCTGGAGCTGCTCTCCCTACCCCTTGAGGCTCTGCCTCTCACCCCGGATGACTCTTCTGACTTGTAGCATCAAAATAATTCAGTTTGATTATATTCGTAACCTCAAGAATACCTCAAAGACTCACAACCCAAGTACTTCATGATCAAGTACTTATGGCAACCAGAATAGCCTTACATAAACAGCTGAGCATAGCATCTCAAAACTTTGATATTTACACCAGTGGGAAGGAGAATGTAATAAGATGAGATTGAAAAGAATTAGATCGGTTTGGTATTTTTTTAATGAATGAGAGGTTCTTATGTTGCCCAGGCTGGCCTCAAACGCGTAGCCTTGCCTCCTCAAGCGCCAGGACAACTGGCCTGAGCCACTGCAGCTCCCTGGCTTGGCTTTTAAACATCCTTGATTATGCCATTGCCTCAGCCACATCTCCTGACCTCAGTGAGCAGCACAGTAGGAAAGTCAGCCATACAATTACCCAGTCAACGTCTTCCACTGGACAAGGTTGAATGGGAAGGTTGTGCATAATGGTGATATCCCCATTTCCATTAACTTTCTGGGGTTATCACTTCAGTAAACAGAGACAAAAGCCCTCACAGAAGACACTGAACATTATTTAAATAAGAATTTTGGTGCTTGTGGAAGTAATGTATGATCATTGAAGAAATTTTGGAAAATGTATTTAAAAACAAGGAAAAAACAAATATCCAGAGATAGTAAGGAAATTGCAGAATTATCAGTCTCTTTTTTTTTTTTATTATAGAACATCATTATTTGGAAATATAATTTTAATGACTTTGTTATAGTCCTTTAATAATATTTCATAATCTATGTATCATATTCTCCTAACTTTTAAAAATTAAGGCCATAGCCAATATTTACTACAATAAATTGTGCCAAAGTAAATGCCTTTATTTATTAACTTTTGTCTGTACCTCTGCTTATTTCTTTGTGATAGATTCGTAAAACTGAAATTACTGAGTAAAAATATAGAAAAATTTACTCTTTATGATACATATGGACACACTGCTTTTAAAAAGCGTGTACCACTTAATGCTTCAATCAGCAGAGAACAGTATCAGTCTGTGCATACCCTGATTAGCATTGAACAGTACCAGTTTGAATCTCTGCCAATTTGTTAAATGGAAATCTACAACTCATTTACATATGCATTGCTGTGACTATTAGTGAATTATACATTTTTCTATAGTTATTTACCTCTGGTATTTCAGATATGTCTTTTTGCCAATTTTTAGGGTCTTTGTCTTTTAATCTTGGTTTGCAAGAATTTTTTATATTAGGAATTATAATATTCATATTTGTTACAGATAGCTCAGTTTTTAATTTGTCTTATTTTTTATTGTAATGAAATGTTAAGTATAGAATAATTTTATATAAATAATCTGATATGTTCATGTTTTAAGTTGACTTTTCAGATTTTTTTTTTTCTTTTTTTTTGAGACAGAGCCTCACTCCTGTTGCCCAGGCTGGAGTGAAGTGGTGCGATCTCAGCTCACTGCAACATCAGCCTCCTGAGTAGCTGGTATTACAGGCACCTGCCACCACGCCCGGCTAATTTTTTGTATTTTTATTAGTGATGGGATTTCGCCATGTTGGCCAGGCTGGTCTCAAACTCCTGACCTCAGGTGATTCATCCACTTCGGCCTCCCAAAGTCCTGGGAATTACGGGCATGAGCCGCCACACCTGGCCTCAGATACGTTATAAATGGAAAACTCTTTCCTATTTTGAATTAGATTTAAAAACTAGGAAGTAAAAAGGCAATAACTTTTTTACTCATATTCTTTGATCTAGTGAGGCTCAGTAGTTGTTTTCATTTAATAAGATTTTAATACATTATCATTATTGTCATAATTGAACTATTTGGTCTTTTAATATCTTGTTTTATGATTTTACTTTCTTGGCGTTTTTGCTATTTTGGGGGTTTCTAAAGGATTTTTTCTTCTCTAACCATTCAAAAGCTTCATATCCTGTTTATTCATTTGTTTATTTTTTGCTTATAGATTTTTACCATTAAACTATTTCCAAACTTTCTTTAGTTAATATTCAAAGATCAATATCACTAAGAATGAAATAGCTTTTTACTTCCCAACCCACCGTATAGTCTAGAAACTTTTGCCTACTTTACCTTCCCTCTCCACTCAATCTTAATTTTCAGTACACCTTAAAACAAATTAGGGTGACTTTTTTATTATACTTTAAGTTCTGGAATACATGTGCAGAATGTGCGGGTTTGTTACATAGATATACATGTGCCATGGTGATATGCTGCACCCATCGGGGTTGACATTTTTATGTATAACTTTTGTTTCAGGATCTATATTTATATTCAGTTTTGAAAACATATCTATAACATGAAAAATTCACAGAAAAATTATGGCAAAAAATTACAATGATTAGGGAGAATTTGTTTGATTAGCTACTATATTATATTTTTAACTTATCAGTTTTTAAAACTATTTTAATGATACTTTTAAAAGTTCAGATTGAATACATATTCCTTTTTAAATATTTTATCAGTTTTATCTCACTGCTTCACAAGTAATTCCCAGATGACAACCAAGCTTAGCTGGGACGCTAGGCTACTGATGGTTTATAATATACTCTTTGTCCCACCCAAATATGAGATATGAAGAGCAAATGCTAAAAACCAACACAAGATCAGTCAGGATGTGATCTGTCTTTCCACTCAAGAGTTTGAAGCTCTGAACACCCACACCACATAACCCTTTCTTAAGGTTTAACATCTGCCATTTTTAGAAATTATTTAAAGTTACGTTTTCATTGTGCTTTTTCTAATTCTCTTAGCTCTGTATATCTTTGCTTCTCCATAAAAGATGTTAGCAATCTAAAAGTTGTAACAATGTATTGTTTCCTTCCAGGAGAAAGAGTTTGATGTTATTTGTTATTACATAAAGGGCAAGCTACAGAAAGAATGTATTTCCAAATATAATTTCAGATGCACCTTGCTTTACTTAATAGATTTATTCCTGACCAACAGTATAAATTGAATTTGTATAAATCAAGTTATATGTCAAATGCACTAAGGAAGCTTGTTAATTTCAATTCATCACATGATGAATCCTTTTATAAAAGTATTAATCCTCTTTTCACATGTTTTATAAATATGAACTTTCAAATATTAAGATCATTTAGTTCTAAACCAATGTGCTCTTAGTATGTTACATTTTATCAATGGAAAGCATAGTAATTCCCCTAAACAAAAGCAAGAAATAATTACATCAAGTCTTTTTTTTTTTTTTTTTTTTTTTTGGTTAAATAAGTTTTTGACTATCAAGACAGGGATACAGTGAGTGTTGATTTAAAAACATGAAATAAAAATAATCCAGATAATAGGTTCTTTAGGGAAGTTATAAAGGGATGAGAGATGAGGGATAGGATGGAATATTTTACCCAGGTAAAGCATGAGATGAAAACATCAAATCCTAAAGGGGTATGAAAGGCATTGCTGTGGAAACTACACCAAATAACCATCAAACATGTCCAACAACCGAGCTAGGTAAAGGATAGAAGATAAAATATAGAGCCAACATGAGGATGGAAACTGAGAAACTAGGAAAAGTGAACATGAAGAATGAGAAACTACAGAGGGATAGGTAGGTGTTATTTGGAATAGTCAAACAGCAATGAGTTAACTATAGCTATGCAAAGCAGAATGGAAGAAGCCCCAAAACAACATCGAATGAGAAAACACATCACACAAGCCTATATGCAGCATGGTTCCATGTATTTATGTAAAATATACAATATTTAACATTGATGGTTTAGAAACAAAATCACATATCGTGAGACATAAAGGAGTCAGAGAAATTTTGCTTCCAGTATTGGTATTTTAAGTAATGGCACATTAGTTATCCCACTGATAAGATACATAGAAAAACTGGAAAATTATATGTAAAATTTCAGCTGGAGAACATTGGCACACTAGCAATTTAAATAAGTATTACTGTAACAAGATGGAAATCCAGACAAAGGAGCTCAAAACTTGGGGCTTATATCCATAAGGGATCCAACAAGAAAGACATGGCACATTCAAGTGGCATAATTGGGGAACAATCAATGAAGGTGCAATTCATAAGTGTGTGGATAGGATCAAGGGAAACAAGGGAGAGATGAGGAAATACCTCAGAACTAACAACAGGTTGTTTGGTTGCCATTCCCAGCCTTAGCCCTAAAGGGGCAGGGAAAGGAAGATGTTACAGAGCTGAGAGAAAACTGTAGGAAAGGGCTGCCTAGCACGAGTTTGGGGCTTTAGTCAAATGCAGCCACTATTAATTTAGGAGCCACCTGAGAGGGACTGATGGAATAAACACTCTGCTCTCACGTTCCCTCCATCCTTCTGTTGGCTGATGGTGCCCTCATTGGTCAAACCCAACCAGAATCCAGAGGAAAAGGAAGCTCACTGATGCTTCCACTTTTCAGGACAAAAAATAAGGTAGAAAGTGTGGGAAATGGGTCTGGAAGGGCAAATACAGATTAGTCAGCACAGTACATCTGGAAGAGCTTGAACAGGTTTTTAGGTGGCCTCAAGGGCTAGAAGGACAAACATTTCTGGGAAGAATATGATAACTTCCATGTGGTTTTGGTTTGGACTCTCAGTGGTTGCATTTAGAAACAAAAGTGAAACAGAAGTAAGCCATTTCTTGCCTGGCCTGCATACCTAGAAAACCTAAATCACTGAAATTGGATTAAATTCCAGACTGACAGTTTTCCAGGCACTAAGAGAAGAAAAGGCAAATTCCCTCTCATGTAAGATCACATTTTGCTAGGTTTCAACTTATTTCTATAAATTGGCCTTTAAATATGATGTTAAGCACACAGTCCATGGTAATCATACACATGAGGAAATAAAACAGTATAAACAAGAACCAACAGAAATATTAGCCAATAGACACAGATCCACACATACTCCAGCTATTAGAAACTATCAGGCCCAAGCTTTAAACAGACATGCTTAGAATGATCATTAAGATAAAGAGATTTAAAAAAAATTCAGAGAACAGGTAATTCTAAAAAATAGACAAAACTTTGAAAAAGAATCATGTAGAAATTCCAAAACTTAGAAATACAATAATTACAATTAAGAATAGGACAAACCGCATTAACACAATTGAATCTCATTATTAGGGATAGCCCTTCCAAGTTGGTCCCTTTCTTGTCGCTTCTCCTTAAATTAATGCCTTTGGCCTCCAGGGGGAGCTACTAATGACTAAGTGACTGAAGAAGATGTTGAGTCCCAGCCAGGTTTGGTGGCTCAGGCCTGTAATCCCAGCACTTTGGGGGGCCAAGGCAGGCGGATCACCTGAGTTGAGAAATTCGAGACCATCCTGGTCAACGTGGTGAGATCCTATTTCTACTAAAAACACAAAAATTAGCTGGATGTGGTGGCGGGCACCTGTAACCCCAGCTACTTGGAAGGCTGAGGCAAGAGAATCATTTGAACATGGGAGGTGGAGTTTGCAGTGCCCGAGACTGTGCCATTACACTCCAGCCTGGGCAACAAGAGCCAGACTCCATCACAAAAAAAAAAAAAAAAAGTCAAGCCTAGTTTACAAATGCATCTGTCTATATAATATTTAGGAACTACCACAAAGTGGACAGCTACATTGCTATAGTTCCCCTCAGAGGTGACCCTGAAAGCCAGTGCCAAAGGGAAATCCTCTCCTTGGGCAGAACGTCAAGAAGTGCTTTATTACTCCACTTTGTCTGAAGTGAGAGATGGCCAGAAATACAGATCCACAACTCATTCATGGAAAGTTGATAGTTTTTCTGTGCAGAGACTTGGAAGGGATGAGGTTGAAAAATTGGTGCCAAAGAATTCTGAGAAACAGCTATATGAATGGGAATGTTAAAATGGACACAAACTGTGAGTATATTTGTGCACCTTGCGAATGTCCACAAATGAATTTCTACTCCAGAGTAGGCACTTGATTGAGTGGATGAAATGATGTGTTCAGTTGGTGTGAGTAAGCCTCTTTCCCAGACACAGTGCTTTCTCAATGGGCCCATGAAAAAAGTGGCCATGGTGGCAGGGATGAAGGTTATGCCTGTGATAGCCAAAGCTGACCTGGCTAATGCTACTGATGTGTGTCTAATCTGCCAGAAGTGGAGACTAACACTGAGTCCCCAATATGGTAGCATTCCCAGGGAGAAGGAGGACTAGCCAGCAACCTAGTAGCAGATTGATCACACTGGACTGCTTCTATCATGGAGGGGGCACAGATTTATTCTCACTGAAATAGACACACATGCTGGATATAGATTTGCTTTTCCTGACAGTAGGGCTTCTACCAGAACTACCACCCAGGGAGTTACAGAATGAATTAGATGACACCACCACCCGACCATTGGGGCTGTTTATGCTACTAACCCAACATGCAGGAAAGGTAACTCTACTCCTAGAGTGATTGATTCTAATTTCCAAGCAGAAATCAGGTTGTTGTTTCTACACAACAAAGAAAATATGGACTACACCTAGAACCCAGGGATTGCCAGGGCACCTTTTAGTAGTTCTATGCCCAGTAGTAAAAGTTAATGGAAAACTACGGCAAGCTTAAAAAAAAGGTGAGGGGGTGGGCAGGACAATTAATGATTCAGATCCTTCAAAAACAAAGGTTTGGGTCACTCTATCAGAGACCAAGAACACTGGCCAGCTAAAGTTCTGGCTGAGAGAAAGGGAAATAGGGAGTGGGTAGTGAAAGAAAGAAGCCAAAGAGCAATTACAGAAATGAGGACTCCTGTATCCCTCTCTTATGCATAGGGGTTATGTGCCAAGACCCCACCACACACAGATAGCAGAAAATCAAATTACCGTCAGTCAGAACATGTCTCTGTTCATGCCTTCCACTCACAAATTTAATTCCCTTTCCTTATTAACTAAGCATTTGTCACTCACTATGGCTATAATTTTTGCAGTTTGAGGTGTGTATTAATTTGTTTTCACACTACTGATAACGACATACCCGAGACTGGGAAAGAAGTTTAATGGACTTACATATCCCCATGGCTAGGGAGGCCTCACAATCACGGCAGAAGGCAAGGAGAAGCAAGTCACATATTACATGGATGGCAGCAGGCAAAGAGAGAGAGTTTGTGCAGGGGCACTACCCTTTATAGAACCATCAGATCTCATGAGACTTACTCACTATCATGAGAACAGCATGAGAAAGATGTGCCCCCATGATTGAATTACCTCCCACCAGGTCCCTCCCACAACGTGTGGAAATTCAAGATGAGATTTGGGTGGGAAACAACCAAACCATATCAGGGTGCAACAGAAATACTAGGATGAATTTCCCTCTTCACAATTTCACAGAGAGTAGATTTGTTCTTACTGTAGATCTTAGCAACCTCAGCATACAATTTTTTTTCTTCCCTTATTAAGTCGACAACTTTCATCTTTTCACTTTAAGTAAGCACTTTAAGTTTTCTCTTTGGCATATCCAAATTGCAAGCATCAGTACTCATACACTTTGGAGCCACTACTAGGTAAAATAAGGATTACCTGAACAGAAGCACTGGGATACCTCATGACAGTCAATCTGATAACAAAGACAGCTACTAAGTGACTAACAGGCAAATAGTATAGACAGTATAGATACACTGGACAAAGGGATGATTCACGTTTAGGGTAAGACGGAGCAGAAAGGCATGAAATGTCATCATGCTAGCCAGAAAGGTGTGTAATTTGAAACTTATAAATTGTGTATTTCTGGAATTTTTCAGTTAATATTTTGAACCACAATTGATCCAGGTAACTGCAACCACAGAAAACAAAGCAGCAGATAAGGGAATACTGCCATATAGAAGTTTTGCATATTTTCCCTTTGCTTGTGATATGATTGAGTTTATTTGTATTTGCAAATCTTTTCTTATTACAAGTACCACTCCATGGTACCCTGCCCACTAACTGTGGGCCAACTTTGGTACCCAAAGACTTTCATGAGCAGCCCGTAGGCTGGAGCAATATGCTTTTCAAGACTAAATTCTAGTCTTGGATGGGGCAAAGTGCAGAGGGATGCAGTCTACCAAATGTCTTCTTTCTTGGATTCTCTCCCACAGCTGTAGTGTAAGCTTTAGGATTCTCTTTTATTCTCTCACAGTAGCTAATCCTCTATAAATAATTTATACTTGATATGTAATCTTCACTATTCAATTTACTGAGCAGTTTTTATCTCTGGATTGGACCCTGGCTTGTTCAAAGGCAAATAAAATAAACAAGCTAATTAAGAGACAAAAATTATCAGGCTTAATTTTTAAAAAATAATGTGCTATTTTTAACATAAATATCTAAAGCTTAAGAATACAGAAAGATTAAAATATATCATGTAAAAGAAATCTGAAGTAGTCACATCAGTATCATATAAAATGGACTTTAACACAAGAGTATTTCTAGAGATAAAAAGAGGGATGTCACAATAATCAAACTTTCAATTTGCTTGAAAGATATTTCACTTTTTATTCACTTAAAATAACATGGTTCCAAAAATGTATACGACTAAAACAAACTCATAGCAAAAGGAAGTTTTAATAAACATCTCTCAGTAATTAATAAGGAAGCAAAGAATTTAATAGGAACATGGAAAACTTGAAAAAAAATGAACAAACTCCTGATCAAATAGACATTGCATACAGCATCTGCACAATATATATGCCTTTTAGCAGCAAAATGGAATATATATGTAAGGTGGATTGCCTCTCCGGGAGCTCGGACACCCCCCCACCCTGCCTCGCTGGGAGTTCAGACACCCCCCACCCTCACCAGGAGCTCAGACACACCCCCTTTCCTTGCCAGCAGCTCGGACACACCCCCCTCCCTCCCCGGGAGCTCGGACACACACCCCCCTCACTGGAAGCCTGGAAAAAAGCCCCGCCAGGACCTACCCGATAGTATTTTTTCCCATCTGGGCCCCATTCCCTGCCTACCATTTTGTCCCATCCGGGCCCCACTCACCTTGGGCACAACCAATCAAACGCCTCCACTCCCTATAAAACCCCACGTCTGAGAGGAGTCCATGTGACTTCTCTGGCCCCTCCTGTTGGGCCGCAGAACCTCGCCTGGGAGCCTGAACAAACCCTTTGCATTGGATCTTCTTGTGCTGGCCTCAGTTTCTTCCCTTTAAACTCGGCAAGAACAAACCTTACAATATAGATTTTTAATTTACCAAGTTCTGGAGCAAAAATCAAAACTCAACAGTTTAAAGGTTTTAAAATACACAGCTTGTTGCTTGCCAAATCTATCTATCATCTTCAGACCTCATGCTGAGCTCTAGACCTATGTATCTAACCAATAATATGCTGGAATGGTCTTGTAAGAGCAGATTGTGCCCATCTCTTCCCAACCCTACATTGTTGACATCACATTGGTATTAAGCTTGGACATGGTGGGAGTATCTACACCATGGAAATCAGCAAATGCTTCAGAAAAAAAGAGCTTTCTTCTTTATTGTTTGGGAATAAGTGGTTTAATATTTGCCAGCACACCACCATATCCAACCCATCCTGAACCGTCTCCATGTGGATGTTGCAATGGCATCTTAATCTCAGTATGGCTAAGCATATTATTTCCCTTCTCCAAGTGTGTGTGCCCTTTATCTCATTTCTAGTTAATGGTATCACCAACCATCTACTTACACAAATTAAAATACCAGATTTTTAACTCTCTTCTTTATTCCCACATTAAATCAATTATCAATTCCCTACATTTTATGTTCAAAATGTATCTTAAATTTGTTCCTTCTTTTCCTTTCCTCCTACTACTGTTATAGCCAAAATAATCTATGATCTGTAATATACTTCCAAGATTAATATTTAAAATCTATGAAAACTAATTATGACTAGGCTCAACCAATCAGAGCAGAAGCCCACTGTAGGGCAGGTCAGAGCCCTGAGACATCTGAATGCTAAATCAAGAGGTGGTCCTGGGTCCTTAGGGGTGCACCAGGTAGCCAGAGCTATGGAGGTGAGTGATACTCAGGAGCTCAGGCATCAGCTATATAACAACTGGTAGGGCAATATTTCAATACTGGAGCAAGCCATCCCAGTGTGCACCAGCTGAATATTTGTCCTGAGAGTAGTATGCTTACCATGGAGACATACAGGATAGTTTAAAGAGGGACAAATGATAAACTCTTTAAAAATAAATATGTATTTTACTGTGTTAAAAATGATAACACACTGAGTCTAAATTTAAAAATATACTTAATGTAAAGTAGGTAGGTAGGTAGGTATGAAGAGATAGATAGATAGATAGATAGATAGATAGATAGATAGATAGATAGATAGATTATAGATAGGTAGATAGATGGATAGAGATAGAACCCTTGACAAAATTAAGTGAATGACAGGAATTTGAAAGCCATGGTTCCCTGCCTCCACTTTCTCTTCTTTTCAAATGTCTCCTCCCATGCTACCAGAATATTTTTTCTAAACACAGATTTGGTCTTTTCAATTCCACAATTTAAATGGTTAGACACTTCTTCATTGTGTATGGAATAAATCCAAACTCCTTAACAAAGTGCACAGCAATCTTGCAAATATGCCATCATAAAATTGCTTTTACAATCTCACCAGAAACTCTATACTTTTAGCCACATGTTTCCATGTCTTTGTTTAGATTTTCTCCAGCTGGCAAATGTGCACATGACACTAAAGCCTCAGTGCAAATGCCACTTTTTCTCTGAAGTTTTCCTCAACATTTCATATAGAATTAACAGCACTTTTTCTTTTCTTCTGTGGCACTTTTTTAATACGGTGATTTAGAAGGGACAGTATGCTAACCTGAAGATCCTTTTTCTTCCAACTGCCTTTGTAGAGGGGATTCTATAGCCCATTGACACCCTTCTCCAAAAGAATCAGCAAGAAGAATTAGAATTCTGTATTAAAATGGGACAATCAAGCTGTTATAACAAAGAGAATACAAAATACATAGGCTCAACAGGATAGAAATTTCTTTCCTTCTCGTGCAACAACCCAGGAATGGATAGTCGAGGTGTAGAAGGGAAGCTCCACCATCCTCACTATGATGTCTATATCTTGGCTTCTAAGGTGTACAGTCACTCTGGTCATCATGTCTGCATCCAGCAAACAGCAGAGTCAAAGAAAAGTGCAAGCATGCATCTTCATTTACAGGGCTTTGTTTGCCAATTGCACGTATCATATCTGTTTACATCTCATTGCCCAGAATTTAGTTAGATGGCACTATCTAATTACAAAAAAGACTGAGAAATTCCATCTCTACAGGTCAGCCATGTGCCCAGTCAAAACCTGAGAGGTGCTGTTACTAAAGGAAAATGGAGAGAAATGGACACTGAACATAAATTACCAGTTGGTGCTTCTAACATGAAATGCAAATCTCTCCTTTTTACTTGCATGTTATATGCAAAGATAAAAGACTGTATGGGGAAACCATTGGAATGTTCGTCACAGTGATGTTTCCGGTTAGTTTGGTATTTTTGTCGTTTACGGTCTCCTTTATTACCATTAGTACTGCTGTAGCTTATTCCATAAAATCAGACATATCTGTGATCGCAATATCTCAGCCAACATATAAATCTTATATTTTATGGGACCATTAAACTCTGGGTCAGCTTGTGTGTCTCCCATTTTTATATGGATGAGAGAGTAAACTAGGTCAACTTAATTTTCTTTATTTTCTACTCCAGCAGTACAAACCTTGCTTCCTACAAATAAGTCTCTCTTTCTAAAATATGGTTATCACATTCCTTTTTAAAATTTTTCACAATTCTCAAATGACCTACAAGTTCCTACCATAAAATGTTTAGATGACTTACAACTTTTGCAATCTTGACTACAGTTCAAAAAACGATGCACTAAGCCTGACCAGAAAAGTACTGCAATCAAAGTATGCATTCAATTGGCTAAGCATCAGGTAGAGTTCTCAAACAGTGCTCTCTTGGGCATAATATTAAAATTAATCAAGCTTTCCATCTGGCCTCAAATTAGTAAACATTTGCCTTCTGCACTGAACAAGACTGCAGTGGTGCTAGGGTTAAAAGAACTGTAATGAGATACAATTATGTAGATAAATGAGACAACACTGTAGGTGTTTGACTTGAAGCAATAATAAATTTGATTTTTTTGTGTGAGAGAAAAATGCTTTCATTTATCCTGCTGGAGGCTCTCCTAAACTACTGAGTACGAATTCCTTCTAGAGACCAAACATGTCCCCCCGTAAGCATTTGGTCATGATTGAGAGCTGACTTGATGAGCCTGCTTCCATTAAAAGCATGCTCTAGTGTAAAATTAAATTTTAAACTAGTAGCCTTTCATGACTCTCCAGATAATAAGAAACTGAGAAATTGCATTTCAAAGAGGGCAAACTGGTATCCTAGTGCCACACAATGCTTTCTACACCATATGTGAAAGCAGTGGCTCCACCCACTTTGAGCCCTCCCCTCCAACCCCCACTTCACGGGCAGGCAGTCAACAAATGCTATTATGCTGGTGATGGGATAGAAGTTATTAAGTTAAGAGTTTTCGCAGGTTTCTTCCTCATGTATACTGCTAATGAGGATTCAACCTTGACATTCTCATTCTTTTTGGGTTCTCCACCATTAAAGGGTACAGAATAAGGGTTAAGAGAGAAAGGGCAAGAGTGTGTAGGCTTGGGCTGGTAGAGAGAGCTTCAAGGGAGTTTTGAAATAAGAGGCATAGGAAAAGCTGCAGGATATGAAGGCAGTACTTGCAACAGGAAATTGGAGATTCTTAGAATTCTGTGGGGATTCTAAGAATCATGATACTTAGAAAATATAAGAATATGTAAAAATGACTTGGATTGCTTTGAAACCACTTTTGGTTGCTGGAATGTTATCTGTCTATGATATTTCTCTGGCATTGAATGAAGTGGGTACTAGCTTAAAGGCATTATACCTGTTTCTCCTTAGTACCCTACCTTTCAAGAGGAATGGAAGGGACCAAATCTGACATTATATTTCTTAAATAGGGTCAACTCCTGATCTCAGTATTCATCACTTTTTAATTCACATTCTGGGCAACTAAGAGAATGGAGTCTTAGTTGGTTTTCTTGCATCTGGGAGTGAAATTCATGGTCAACCAGAGTGGCCAAACAAGAGGCAAAGAAATTAGTACCAAGAAACGGCCAGAGAAGTCTCCATGTTGGTGAGTTAAAGCAGAGGCAGCCTCAGAGCAAGTTTATTTTACGTAATCTAAACTCTCTCACATCTATGCCCCTACCTTAACTGCTCCAGTTTTATTCCTTTGCTGTCTCATGTCTGATCTCTCTTTGAGGAGTCAAAAGACTCTTGCAACTTCATTAACATAGAGATGGTATAGCAAAGCGGGGGGAGAAGGGGAGAAACAGAATTTATAATCAAGCAGAGTTGGGTTCAAATTGTGACTTGACCATTTACTTTCTTGCAGAAGTTACTTAAACTTAAGAAACTGCAGTCTTCTTTTCTGTAAAGTGGAGATAATGATAGGAACTGTTGCAAGGGGTTATTTTGAAGACTAAATGAGACAGCAGTGATAAAGCACTTAGCATGGAGTATGGATCTCAATCCCAAAAGACGCAATCCTGAACACTATAATTGCAAATGTTGAAATCCTAAAAAATCAAAATCCCTAATGTCTAAAATCCCAAAAACCACAACCACAAGATGGTTGCATCATGTTAGAAAGGAACTATTACCTTGCTCTTGTTGTTATCTGGAAATTAAGTGTGGTTTAAGGAGCTAGGAATGACTATATATTTTGTCTTTGCATCATTTCCAATACTGGAGGTATAAATTGTGCAAAGACTTTTAAAGAGTTCTAATTTGTTTTGTGCATTTTTTGCAAATTTCACTCCACAAAAATGCATTACCACAAGGTTGCCTTTGTGTGTAAGCATTGTGCATGTGTGTAAAAATGTTGAAACTTCCTCAATAAGTGAAGAGATGTCTTTTTTGTACATCTGCATTTGCAAAAGGCAAAATTTCTCAAGATTCCAGCTCTTTGGGCAACTACATACGTGTTGGTGATCTATCACAGTATCTGATGAATCTCGTCAAAAGAGTTAGGTTGTGTGTTACTATTTCAGAGGACCACATTTCTAAAGATGGCTGTACACAATCACCAGCCATAGTGAGATGTATTTACACATCTCCCTTATTAACCAATTTCTTTATGAATATGGTTTATCTGCTCATAATTGTTATACTTATGTAACTCTTATTGGTATACCTGATTGTTTATGCTTGTAAAAATATGTATGCTATTATTGACTATTTTGTTGTGTAAAGTGGATAATGAAATGTTCTGTCATGTTTTCATATGTTCCTCAAATAAATGCCCTTTTAAAGTGAAAATACATATCTTCTAAATAATTTGTAAATTTTTTTCAGTATTACATTTTCAGGATTTTGATCTTTTTGGATTTCGACATTTGGGATTATCTCTTTCAGGATTATAATCGGCTCCCCTTAGAATGACACCCAACCCATACTAAGTTCTAAATAAATATTAGCCATTAGCACATTATCATTAGCACATTGTTATAGTTTGGTATTTCCAAGCTATAGTTATTTTTGTTATTGTCATCCTATGTCATACTCCAACTCTCCTTTTCTCTGCACCCTTGCCTTCTTTAAGGTCATTTGCTTAACCTAATCTGCATGGCCTAATACAAGCTACTGCATTCAGATGTAGTTATAACACATCGCAGGCTCATCTGAAGTCTTCAGGGAATCATCCCTCCTGGTACCCATCCAGTCTAGCTAAAAGTTTTTCACCTGCATCTCTTTGGCATTTCTCTCTGCTGAACTCAGACTCTTTCCTGACACCACTGAGCCATGTTTCCAATAGACCAAGTCTGAAATTTAATCAAAACGTCTTCTACCTTTACTCTAACCTGGTATTCAAAATCCTCCCAGAAGAAAAATGAATTCAAATATTAATATTTATAACACAGTTTTCTAAAGACTTCTAAGAAGAAAGAAAATGGTGTGTTCTCTTTGTCTGAAATATTTTAAAGAAATACAAAGGCTTAAAAGAAGAACTTTTAGAAGATAATTTTAAAATTATTATCCTTATCCTGAAAATCTAAACCATCTTACTCACAATCATTCTCCCTGCTGTGAAAGAAGAAACCTACAAAGAACGGGAGTGGGCATTGATAAATTCTGAATCTCTTGGAATTGTCTATTACCGCAGAAATCTTGTGAGATTAATGGTATTATCCTCTCCCAACCCCACTGCACAGATGAGGAAACTGAGGTTTAGGAAGGGGAAGTGACAAGGCCACTCAACTAGAAAATACCAAGGCTGTAACAGAAACCCCGACTGTGAAAATCATTACAATACAAAACTCAGCGGCAGAGCTAACCCTCTGATAGAGTTGCTTTTCCCCCACAGTGCCCCTCACTTCCTTAATACTTTCACTGAATATCCATAATAGCCCAGAAGAGCACTATATATAGAAAAGCACATTTTGTTGGCTGATATTTCCACAGCTGGAGTCATTTCCCCTGTAGCATGCAACAGCTTCTGCATTGAGTGCACATGATAGCCTTGTGTTCTGAGTCACGGTTCAACTCAATTCTATTTACCAAACTCCCAGAGACTTAAAAATCACTTTACTGGAGTTACAATAGTAAGAAAACAAGTTACACAGAAGGACCTGCTGAGAGGGCAGCTGGGAAGTGTCCTGAGCAATTACAGATCAGTGGCAATCCTTTCTATTTGATCTTTAGAATCACAGCAGATTTTAAGTTGGGAGGAGAAAAATCAGAGCACCCGTGGAAAATAACCAGTGGGTGAACGAGAGTGTCTCCAAGTTCCACTGTGTCATGCCCCTCTTGCATCCATCACACTTACTTCCATGACAGTTACTACTAAAGCTCTGCTCTGAACCATAACCATGTAGGAAACCTAAGGGGATTGTATTACTGACTAGACTAGGACAAGAAGAATTTGGTTTTTTGCACAATTATCTTATTACACTATCCTAACATCTTTGCCTGATCATTTTTTTCACATTTAGTTTAGGTTCAGGGCTACATGTGCAAGTTTTTATATAGATAAATTGCATGTCACAGAGGTTTGGTATACACATTATTTCATCACCCAGGTAAAAAGCATAATACCCAATAGGTAGTTTTTCAATTCTCATCCTCCTCCTACCCTACACCCTCAAGTGGGCCCCAGTGTCTATGTTCTTTGTGCCCATGTGTGCTCAATGTTTAGCTCCCACTTATAAGGGAGAACACACGGTATTTGGTTTTGTGTTCCTGTGTTAGTTTGCTTAGGATAATGGCCTCCAGCTCCATTGGGGTTGCCACAAAGCACATGAACTCATTCTTTTTATGGCTGAATTCCATGGTATATATGTACGATGTTTTCTTTATCCAGTCTACCATTGATGAGCATCTAGGTTGATTCCATGTCTTTGCTATTGTGAATAGTGCTGCAGTGAACATATGTGTGCACGTGTCTAAATGATAGAACAACTTCTATTTTGGGGAGTATGCATCCAATAATGGGATTGCTGGGTTGAATGGTAGTTCTGTTTCAAGTTCTTTGAGAAATCACAAAACCGCTTTCCACAGTGGCTGAACTAAATTTGAATTGCCACCAGCAGTGTATATATATTCCCTTTTCTCTGCAGCCTTGCCAGCATGTGTTTTTTGACTTTTTAATTATACCCATTCTGACTGATGTGAGATGGCATATCATTGTTGTTTTGATTTACATTTCTCTAATGATTAGTAATGTTGCATCTTTTTATATGTTTGTTGACCATATGAATTTCTCTTGAGAATTGTCTGTTCCTGTTCTTTGCTGCATTTTTAATGGGGTCGTTTTTTGCTTGTTGATTTATAGATTAGCAAGTTCCATATAGATTCTGAATATTAGGCCTTTGTTGGATGCATAGTTTGCAGATATTTTCTCTCATTCTGTAGATTGTATGTTGATAATTTCTTTTGCTCTGCAGAAGCTCTTTAGTTTAATTAGGTCCCATTTGTCAATTTTTGTTTTTGTCACAATTGTTCTTGACATCTTCAATATGAAAGGCCCTGGCCTTTGCCAGGCCTGTGTCCAGAATGGTATTTCCTAGGTTTTCTTATAGAATTTTTATAACTTTAAGTTTTACATTTAAATCTTTAATCTATCTTGAGTTGCTTTTTGTATATGGTAAAAAGAAGAGGTCCAGCTTCAATCTTCTGCATATGGCTAACCAGTTATCCCAGTACCATTTGTTGAATAGGGAGTCCTTCCCTTACTGCTTGTTTTTGTTGACTTTGTCAAAGATCAAATGATTTTAGGTATTTAGTTCTGGAGTCTTTATTCTGTTCCATTGGTCTATGTGTCTGTTTTTCTACCAGTACTATGCTGTTTAGGTTACTGTGTCTTGTGGCATAATTTGAAGTTGAGTAATGTGATGTTTCTAGCTTTGCTCTTTTTTCTTAAGATTGCTTTGGCTATTCAGGCTCTTTTTTGGTTCCATATGAATTTTAGAATTTTTTAACCCTGTGAGAAACCTCACTGGTGTTAAATAGTTTGATAGGAATAGCATTTTTTCAATCACATCATTCCTTTAGTTTTCAATTGACGATGAAGGTCTTTGACAACTTCAGTAGACAACAGTGTTGCTGACCAATGTTTTCAGCTCCTCTTTCAGGTGTGCAGGGATATTGTTCTTCTCCATACTCTTGATGTTAGTCCCGAACAGGTGATTTGGTTTGGCCAATGATGTGTGTCACTTCTGGACAGAGTATTTAATTGCACTTGTTTTAATCTTTACCTCTGCTTCCTTCCCCTTCCTTGACAATCATGGGAGCATGTGTTGACATGAAATTGCTATAAGAGCTCAGCAACCTGTAAAACTGAGCTAACACATGGATATTTTAGAGAAGTACCTAACACCTCATCACGGCTGCCACAAGAAATAAGCTCTTTTATGTAAAACTTCTGAAATTTCCAGGTTATTCATATACTGCAGTATGAACCAGCCTATCTTATTGCACGTGGTGTATTAGTTTTATTTGGCTGATAGGAATAGAAAGCTCAACTGTAATGGCATATACACATAAGAGGCCTTTTTGGCTTGCGTCATAAGAAGTCCCAATGAAAGCAACCCAGAACTGGATGGTTCAGTGGTATCTTCCATGATCATTCCATCTTCTTATTCTGTCATTTCTGGCTATGGTTTTAGTCCTTGTGGTGTCAAATGGCTTCTGCTTCTACAGACGTTACATTTATGATCCAAACAGGAAGAAGAGGCAAGGCTTTGTCCCTTACTTTAGGAAGGGAAGATGTCAGTTATTTTATGCTGTTGTAAAAAGATGCCATAGACTGGGTTGCTTAAACAACAAGCATTTATTTCTCACAGTTCTGGAGGTTGAGAAGTCCAAGATCAAGGTGCTGGCAGATTTGGTGCCCAGTGAGGACATTCTTCCTAGTTAGTAGATGGCCATTTGTCTTCTCATAGCCTCACATAGCTGAGATGGAAATAATCTTTCCTGTGTTTCTTCTTATAAGGGCACTAATCCCATCCATGACAGCTCCGCCCTCATTACCTCCCCAAAACACCACCTTCTAATACTATAATAGTGGAGGTTACGGTTTCAACATATGAATTTTGGGGATGCAAAAATATCCAGTTCATAACAAAGGCCCTTTCTGGAAAAATTTGCCTTCATCTCATTAGCTAGAAACCTGCACTACGGTCAACAAATGTGTAGAGGGATCTGGGAAGATGTTTCAGCTTCCTACTCTCTAAGGCAGAGGAAGGTATGGGAAAGTGTTACAATGGGTAGCTAGTCATGTATGAGAAGGGTAGGAAAGGGTTTCCCCCACCACACATAAACACTTATATACACAAACACACACACGTGCGCACACATTTTTGGAGTGTTGGGTGACCATCAGGTGATGGTCAGGTGGTTGTCAACTGCTTCTCTGAAGTAATAATTGGTCACAACTAGTGTCAGGGAAAGGCAGTCTCCTAATAGACAACACCTGAAACGGATCAGCAGCTTCCCAATGACATCTCAGGAGTGAGGAGAAGTAACACAAGATCCTGGAAGCTTGCCAATGTGTAAAACCCAAGTCAAGAGGTCAAGTGCACACTCGGTTTCTCAAGTCGCCCACTTGGCCCTCTTCCAAGTTGTACTTTTCTTCTTTTCTTTCTTTTTCTTCCTTTCCTTACTGTTCTAAAGCTTTTAAATAAACTTTCACCATTGCTCTGAAACTTGCTTCAGTTTCTCCTTCTCCCTTATGCCCCTCAGTCAAATTCTTTCTTCTGAGGAGGCAAGAATTGAGATTGCTGCAGACATGTATGGATTCACCACCAGTAACTTGGATACATTCCTCCAGTAATAAAAGAAGGTTTGGAGATGGACAATCCACAGTTTCTGTCACTATGTTAATTACACTGAAAATTGGACCATTTCAAGCAGTGCCTAAATGCAGATTGTTTTTAAAGAGCTGATGATAGTTCACAAAACCGAATTTCAAATACAGCATTAAGAAAGATAGCTTATGTAACAACAACATTGTGTTATACCAAAATATGTATATACCTTATGCTTTTGTAATGCTCATTATGTATCCATTGCTCTGGACTTAGGGACAGTGTCATAAAATCATGAATTTCCCCAAAAAGATTAGGATTGCGCCCATCCACCAAACCACTAACTGGAACATCCTCGACCCTCCTGACACATACTGTCTAATTTCCATGTAAGCTCTCAAAGCCTGATGAGGTCATGGAAGGGTGATACTACTTATGCATTCCACAAATACTTATCTAGAATTGACTCTGGAACAGGCAACTTACTATGCACAGTATCTACAATTATGATAAGTAAGATACCAACTCCATCTTCTAGGAATGCAACCTGGAAACAAATTCAGACTGATTAATAAGTAACTACAGTGCAATAACACAAGAGCAATAACAGTGATACAGTTATGCACCACATCATAACATTTCCATCAACAACAGATCACATATACAAAGGTGGTCCTATAAGATTATAATATTGTGCTTTTACTGTACATTTTCTATGTTTAGCTATATTTACTGTATTAGTCTGTTCTCACACTGCTGATAGAGACATACCCAAGACAGGGAAATGTACACAAGAAAGAGATTTAATGGACTTACAGTTCCGCTTGGCTGGGGAGTCCTCACAATCATGGTGGGAAGCAAGCAGGAGCAAATTTCATCTTACATGGATGGCAGAAGGCAGACAGAGAGAATAAGATCCAAGCAAAATGAGTTTCCCCATGTCAAATGATTAGATCTCATGAGACTTATTCACTACCACAAGAACAGTATGGATGAAACCATCCCTGTGATTCAATTATCTCCCACTAGGTCCCTCCTACAATACATGGAAATTCAAGATGAGATTTCTGTGGGGACACAGCCAAAGCATATCATTTTAACCTGGGCCCCTCCCCTCCCAAATCTCATGCCTTCACATTCCAAAACCAATCATGCTTTCCCAACAGTCCCCAAAGTCTTAATTCATTTCAGCATTAACTCAAAGGTACACAGTCCAAGGTCTCATCTGATACAAGGAAAGTCCCTTCTACCTAGGAGCCTGTGAAATCAAAAGCAAACTAGTTACTTCCTAGATGCAATGGGGGTATAGGTATTTGGTAAATACAGCCATTCCAAATTGGAGAAATTGACCAAAACAAAGGGGCTACAGGGGCCATGCAATTCCAAAATCCATCAGGGCAGTCAAATCTTAAAGCTCCAGAATGATCTCCTTTAACTTTATGTCTCACATCTAAGTCATGCTGATACAAGAAGTGGGTTCCCATCATATCGGGAAGCTCCACCCTTGTGGCTTTACAGGATACAGCCTCCCTCCTAAATGTTTTCACAGGCTGGTGTTGAGTGTGTGTGACTTTTCCAGGCACATAATGCAAGCTGTAGGTGGATCTACTATTCTGGGATCTGGAGAACGGTGGTCCTTTTCTTATAGATCCACTAGGCAGTTACCCAGTAGGGCCTCTGTGTGGGGGCTCCAAACCCTGCCTTGCTCTAGCAGACGTTGTCCATAAAAGCCCCATTCCTACAGAAAACTTCTGCCTGGACATCCAGATGTTTCTATACATCCTCTAAAATCTAGGTGAAAGTTTCCAAACCTCAATTCTTTGTTTCTGTGCACCTGCAGGCTCAACACCACGTGGAAGCTTCCAAGGGGCTTGCACCCTCTGAAGCCATGGCCAGAGCTGTATCTTGGCCCCTTTTAGTCATGGCTGAAACAGCTGGGATGCAGGGCACCAAGTTCCTAGACTGTACAAAGCATGAGGACCCTGGGCCTGGCCAAGGAAACCACCATTTCCTCCTAGACTTCTGGGCCTCTGATGAGAGAGGCTGATGTGAAGACCTCTAACATGTCCTGGAGACACTTTCCCCATTACCTTGGTGATTAACATTTAGCTCATCAATACTTATGCAAATTTCTGCAGCCAGCTTGAATTTTAGATTTTCTTTTCAACCACATTGTCAATCTGCAAATTTTTCAAACTTTTATGCTCTGCTTCCTTTATAAAACTGAATGTCTTTAACAGCATTCAAATCACCTCTTGAATGGTTTGCTGCTTAAAAATTTGCCAGATACCCTCAATCATCTCTCTCAAGTTCAGATTTCCATAAATTTCTAGGGCAGGGGCATTATGCCACAAGTCTCTTTGCTAAACATAACAAGAATCACCTTTGCTCCAGTTCCCAACAAGTTCCTCATCTCCATCTGAGACCACCTCAGTTGGAATTCATTGTCCATATCGCTATCACCATTTTGAGCAAAGCCATTCAACAAGTCTCTAGAGAGTTCCAACCTGTCCCACATCTTCTGGTCTTCTTCTGAGTCCACAAAACTATTCTAACCTCTGCTTGTTACCCGGTTCCAAAGTTGCTTCGACATTTTTTGATATCGTTTCAGCAGCACCCCACTCCTGGTACCAATTTACCGTATTAGTTGGTTCTCACACTGCTGATGAAGACATACCTAAGACTGGTCAATTTACAAAAGAAAGAGGTTTAGTGGAATTATAGTTCCACATGGCTGGAGGACTCACAATTATGGTGGAAGGCAAAGAGGAGCAAGTTACATCTTTCATGGATGGCAGCGAGCAAAATGAGAGCTTGTGCAGGAAAACTACCATTTATAAAACCATAAGATTTCATTAGACTTATTCACCATCATGAGAACAGCACAGGAAAGACCTGCTCCCATGATTCAATTACCTCCCACCAGGTCCCTCCCACAACACGTGGGAATTCAAGAAGAGATTTGGGTGGCGACACAGCCAAACCATATAAGTTTATATACATACATAATTAACTGTTGTGTTACACTTGCCTCCAGTATTCAATACAAGTCACATGCTGTATAGGTTTGTAGCTTAGGAGCAATAAGCTCTACCATACAACCTAGGTGTGTAGTAGGCTCTATCATCTAGGTTTGTATAAGTACATTCTATGATGTTCGCACAATGGCAACATCACCTATGAATGCATTTCCCAGAATGTATTCCCTTTTTTAAGTGATGCATAACTGTACATAAAAAGTACAGTAATAACTCTGAGGAAGATATCCTTAAAGTAGGGAGTGCATAGAGAAAGGAAAAGATTAGGGAACATGATGTTTGAGTTGAATGTTGAAGGATTGAGTAGGAGCTTGGCAGGAAAAAGAAATGAGGGAGAGATCCTCTCAAGAAGAGGAAACAAATATGCGCATGTTGGTTCCCAGAATCACAGAACATGATTTTCCAAGCTTTATATGTTTTCTAACTCCCATTTTATACATTTAAAACATATTTCAGCAATATTATGGGGCAATTACATATGCCTGTTATCACTAGATTTTTCCCCCAATAAATCACAGAGCAATGAAAAAAGACATATAACTGAGGTGTAAAACTAGATACAGCCTTCACTTTAAAAATCTGCCCCTCTCAAATGTGCAGCTATTATTACAAAAGCCAAATGTCCTATTGCTTTTATATGTGCTCCTATAAAATAAAATGAAAAAACACATTTTTTCTACAGGAGCTAAAGAATGCTTTTGTGAGAACATGTGATATAATTGAAAAAAGTAGGATTTAGTGTTGCTCATGTGCTTCAACTTAAAAAAATCCTTTGAACAACTTAATGCGTATATGAGACCTCCATTTCACTCCCTCCTCTCTCTCTCTATACTAGCCACCAGAATAGAGAAGCAGAAAACCTATAAAATATACAGGTATCAAATCATCTAGTTGTATCCAGTTAAACCATGAATGGGTAAAAAATGGGCAATTTACCCACTATGATGATACACATTTAATTAATTTGCAGCAAGTATGGTAGTCTTGACTTCAGACCCTTCAGGTGAGTGAAAATTCTGAATAAGACAATTGTCTTGTAAGATTCATAAAATTGTAAACCATGTTGTTGTTGCCTTTGTAGTCTGCCCTAACTAAAGTAGTGTAGGTACCAGCTGCATTGTAAAAACTGATTGGCTAATTAGTCTAGGACAGAATGTCACTTATTCCAATGATTTGTATTATTGTAATATCTTACAGGAATCATTTAAAAACAAAGAAAATATAGATTTATTTAACAACAACACTTATTAAATGCCAGGCAGGCATTGTTCTAACTGCTTTGAATATAGTAACTCGTTTGGTTTTCCCGACAACCCCATGGGAGTACCTTTGATGCTGGGCTGAGATTTGTTGACCCGAACCACATATTTTAAAACAGGGGAACTTTACATTCACAAAGGGAAGTTATGGACCTGAGTAATAGATGGTTAAGTGTAAGCCAAAAGTTACCCATCACACTTGCAGAATGAATGACATCATCAAGACTGAACCCACCTCTTCTGTCTCAGAATGAGCTCTCACTTCACTCTGCAACCCTCTTCCCAGAATAAAAGCATACAGTATATTGTGAGTCACTAGTACATTAATATTCATTCTCATTTGAACAATAAATCATTCATTCAACTGATTTTATTTAACAAGATTATTGCATTCTTTACATGGGTGAGGAAACTATGTCTCAAAGACATTTCTTGGTAAGATTACCCTACATGGCAGTAAGGCTTTTGGGAGAAATTCTTCAATTTACTAAAAGCCTCATCTTTTCTCCATTCAGTTCTTTAAAATGACTCCAATTGCAGCTCAGAGGTATTTGGGAGATGATATTTACAAATATAAGATTGATATTTATAAAAATTTAGGTAAATTTAGGCAATTAAAAACTTAATAAGGCTAGTATCCTATAAATCCCTTGAAAATGCAAATCATGTTCCCTATATTTTTAAAAAATTTTTAAACTTTTAATTTTTGTGAGTACATAGTAGGTGTGTATATTTGTGGGGTACATGAGATGTTGTGATACAGACATGCAATGTGAAATAATCACAACATGAAGAATGGGGTACCCATGTTCTCAATCATTCATCCTTTGTGTTATGCATAATTACACTTCTTTTAGTTTTTTAACTGTACAATTAAGTTATTATGGATATAGTCAACCTGTTGTGTGATCAAATAGTATCTCTTATCCATTCTTTCTATTTTCTTGGAACCCAATAACCATCTCCATCTCCCCCAAAAGTCCACTACCACCCTTCCCAGCCTCTCTCTGGTAACAATCCTTCTACTCTCTATCTCCATGAGTATAATTGCTTTAATTTTTAGATCCCATACCAAAAACAGTTGCATAGAGTCTAAAAATGAGAGAGAGAGGTAAGGATGCTTTAACAGGATGCTTATTCCATTCAGATATACAGAAAATTATCTATAGTCCTATCTATTTGTCTGTCAAGGCAAAGACACCCAGAAGTGAGAAAAGTGTGGAGAGGTCCCAGACAGATGAAGAGAAAAAGACCACCACAACCGGGTATTCATGATCAGTTCATGCATGAGGTGATATCTAGCAAAGGAGATAAGACCATTCTGAAGGTCACCTCAGAATGAAGGGCTCCACAGCCTTCCTCTCAGTATTAGATGAAAAACAGGCCTACCTGTGTGCTACTGCAACTCATTTGTATTAGTCCGTTTTTACACTGCCAAAAAAGACACATATGAGACTGGGCAATTTACAAAAAAAAAAAGAAAGAAAGAAAGAAAAAGAGGTTTATTGGACTTACAGTTCCATGTGGCCAGGGAGGCCTCACAATCATGGGGAAAGGTGAAAGGCATGTCTCACATGGTGGCAGACGAAAGAAGAGAGGTTGTGCAGGGAAACTCCCCTTTTTAAAACCATCAGCTCTCATGAGACTTATTCACTACCATGAGAACAGTTTGGGAAAGACCTGCCCCCATGATTCAATTACCTCCCACCAGGTCCCTCCCACAACACGTGAGAATTCAAGATGAGATATGGGTGGGGACACAGCCAAACCGTACCATCACCATACCAACTGCAGAGGGAGATCCATCCTTCAAGCCACAAACAGGAAGAAATAGTCTTGTGCCCTCTTGGGGTACCTTTAAAAACTCTATTCCCTGTGTAAAGAGAAGTACAAGGGGACAGGAATAAATGGGAATGGAATAAACAGCCTGTTTAAGCATCCTCACTTCTCTCTCTCATTTTTAGACTCTTTTCCTTCAACAATTATCCATCAAGTATCTAACATGTGGCCGGCACTATTCTGCCCATGTGAACAAAAGATACACAGAAATGTTTGCCCTTGTGAGATCTATGTTCTAGTGGACTTCATATTCTATAACTATTACAGAAAACTGGCTGGAGAAATGACAATATTGTAAGGCTTTATTAAGGCTTTTGGAAAGCCAAATTTAAATTGTCAAATGTGAATTCTCAGTCTCAAAATGTCTTACAAAGGGCTCTCCTCCTTCCCTCCACATCCACACTACCATGATGATGGTTAAAGAGAATGGAAACAGGCATACATCAGCAACTTCATAAACACCGATTTGAAGGCCTGCCATGAATGTCAGTAATTTAAAACTTACCTGAAGGGAAAATCAGAGAGCAGTGGGCCTTTCAGTCAACACTATGCCAACCCAAGAATTAGGTATAAAATAATCCAAAGTCAATAGTCAGACTTAAAGTGTTTAAAGGAGAAAAAGATGAAGTCAGAGATCTCAGTGGAAAGACATCACCCAATAAAGGAAAACTGAATACTGAATTATATCATGTAAAAATAACATTTGATGAATTAGATGTCAGGGAAGTTTTGGCTCACTGTCTGTTAATGCCCCCAAACAGCCCCTGTCTAGACATAAAGAGCTGGTCAATTGTCCAGACCATGTCAGAATCATATTCTTATTCTGAACAGATGTCTCATTATCAGGATAATTTAGCACTATCAATGAAAGAATTAACCAAATGACTCCTGGTATTTGAAATGCACTCAAGAGCTTTCACCTATAATACCTACAGCAAGCCCTCAAATTGTGCTTTGGGTTTGCAAATGAGCATGTGTTATTAATCACAAGGCACATATTTACCTGATTTTAGACCTCAGAGACAAAAAGGCTCTTAATTTTTGTGAGGCCAAAGGGTAAACTCTACTGTAATTCATTAAATATAGGCTCAACATATCAGCAGCAATTGCAATTCAGTAGTGTAACATTTGCTAAGAAGTTATTGTCATTTTCAATAGAATGAATACATGATACATTCTATTCAAGTACAATAAATCCATTATTAGTCATTTTTCTCATCAAATGTCTATAAAGTAAGAAAGAGAAGAAATCTATGTACTGAGTGACATCCTTCTGACAGGCACCCTTCTCTCATTTAACCTTTACAAAAACTGTTTACTATTACTACATCTATTTTATACATAAAGAAACTGAGACTCAGAGAGGCAAAATAACTTGAGTAACTTTCCCTTGCTCTGACAGTCAAAAATGTAGTGAAGCCAAGAGAGTAAACTGATACAACTTGGCTCTCTGTCCTCACCCAAATCTCATCTGGAATTGTAATCCCCATGTGTCAGGGAGGGATCTGGAGGGGGGTGCTTGGATCATGGGGCGGTTTCCCTCATGCTGTTCTCATGATAGTAAGTGAGTTCTCATGAGACCTGATGTTTTTATAAACGAAAGTTTCCCCTGATCTCTTTCTTCCTTGCTGCCAAGTTGCTTCCCCTTCATCTTTCCACCATGATTGTAAGTTTCCCGAGGCTTCCCCAGCCATGCAGAAATCTGAGTTAATTAAACCTCTTTCCTTTACAAATTACCCAGTCTCTGGTAGTATCTTTATAGCAGTGTGAGAATAGACTAATACATAAACCAAATTTTACCTCTCCAGGTGCTTACACTTGTGCATGTAACTGCTGAACACTACCCGGGTTTCCCCAATCGGAGGCAGCTATAATCCCTATGTTTGGTGGGCTTATAATTCAGTTAAAGAGATGTAACACATAAATACAGAAGTTAAAAAGAAACAATAGATACTTCAGCAAGAAAAGTGTAACAATGCCACACACACACACACACACACACACATAGTATTAGACTGTTCTTGCATTGCTATCAAGAAATAATTGAGACTGGGCAATTTATAAGAAAAAAGGTTTGATTAGCTCATGGTTCTGCAGGTGCACAGGAAGCATAGAGCCAGCATCTGTTTCTGGGGAGGCCTCAGGAAGCTTTTATTCATAGCCAAAGTTGAAGTGAGAGCAGGTATGTCGCATGATGAAACTAGGAGCAAGAGGGAGACAGAGGGGGTGACAGTGGAGGTGCCACACACTTTTAAATGACAGAATCTGCAAAGAACTCACTATTAGGAAGACAGCACCAGGCCATGAGGGATCTCACCCCATTATCCAAACACTATCCACCAGGCCTCCAGCCTTAGGGATTGCAATTCGACATGAGATTTGTGCAGGGACCAATATCCAAACTCTCTCTCTCTCTCTCTCTCTCTCTCTCTCTCTCTCTCTCACACACACACACACACACGCACACACACACACAGTGCTTTATAGTTTTCAGGATGCAATGTCAACTTTTCTAATAATTAAAAAGCTCCTGACATATATGTGTGTGTGTGCGTGTGTGTGTGTACACATATATGTATATATATAGATATATATATATAGATATATATATATTTTTTGAGACAGAGTCTTGCTCCATCGCCAGGCACCAGGCTGGAGTCCAGTGGCGCGATCTCGGCTCACTGCAACCTCTGCCTCCCGTATTCAAGCAATTCTTCTGCCTCAGCCTCCCCAGTAGCTGGGACTACAGGTGCATGCCACCACGTCCAACGAATTTTTGTATTTTTAGTAGAGACGGGGTTTCACCATGTTGGCCAGGATGGTCTTGATCTCTTGACCTCATGATCCACCCGCCTCGGCCTACCAAAGTGCCAGGATTACAGGCATGAGCCACCGCGCCCAGCCCCTGACATATATATTTTTAAGTAAGAGGTATTTTCATGTCTTTGTCTAACATTTCGTATTTGAAAGTAATCTTCACAGCTATAAAACTTCAGTCTTTTGTAAGACATAGTGCACATTCCAAATACACTGGCCTAAACCTTTAGTTTTTGTACATGGTTAGGAGTCAAAGCCCCCAAGAGCCAGAGGCCTCTTTGAGGAAAACTACCAAATATTGTTGCATAAATCCAAAATACCAAAAGCAAAATGTGTACTAAAGTGGACATCATATTATGTCAGCATAGACAAATGACAGCCAGTGCCAAAGGTTTAAGGAAAATGCAGGAGGGAAAACTTAACTTAGAGAATGGCTCTGCCAATGCTTTCGGTTGACATTTCTACACACTTTGAAAAACTTTTTCTCAACAGTAGATCATCTTGACCTACTCCATGGAACCTCTAAGAGCAGCCCTGAGAACACACAGGCAGCAGGCCAGGAATTCTGAAAATAAGCCTCCCGATTAGGATGCTCATTCCCATGTGAGGCTGTAACAGCACAGTTTACATCCATCATGGCTGACTGATGCTGCCTGGTTAGGGTCATACTTCCATTTAGAGAATTGGAGTTGATGTATGCTGAGTGCCTGCGATCTGCAGGCTCAATGCCTAGTGCTTTACCCTAATTTTATCAAATGCTGAAGGAGGTACTATTATTTTAATTTTTAGATGAAGATAGTGTTATACCCAGAGGTTAGCTTTCCCAAAGGCACACAGTCAGTAAATAATAACACTTCACTATACATGATGATAGCAGTTTAGTGAATCTTATAATATTGTATCAAGTATCAAATTAGATAACCAAAAACAGCTTTAAAACTTTTAAACTTTCACCTACGTTTGCTGTATCATCATTATAATCACCAGTATCATCAAAATCACCATGATTGTCATTATCATCAGTGGGTCACCTTTTAAAAGAGCCCTTAAAGAAATCTTTCATTTGATAATAAATAGCAACATCAAAATGATTTTACTTAAATTTCAGATAATGATCACCAAGACAGTTTTAATGATAGGAAAGCATATCTCATCAAAAATGGAAGAAAAAAACTGGTTTTAGTTGGCCTGAAAATGAGAAAAATAAAGACCCAATAAATATTCAGTGATTATATTTAATTTAGTTATATAATCTAACAAGAGAGCAGGAATTGTAGAGAACAGAAGAAATATTATGCTTAGCCTAACCACACTAACACAACCATTGTCAATATGTTAGTATAACTCTTTCTAGTTTTGTAATATTCATATTCTACATAGCTATATTCAGCTATATATATATAACAATACATATACATATATAGCTATATACCCTGATTTTAATTCACAAATAAATCATCATTTTAGGAGTTTTTTATATAATCGTCATAACATTTTTCATAACAGCCTTACACAGGCCACACTGTATGTTATTTAACAACAGTCTTATTGGTAAATTGTAATTTTTATAATTCTGTGATTTATCACAAATATTTATATGTATATGTTATCATTTGGATTTTCAGGAGAAATTAGTAAAACTATATACAAGAACACTTAGTAAAACTGTATACAAGAACACTTTATGGTTCCAGATTCATTCTAACAAATATTTTTCCCAAAAGTATATGCCAATATAGAGTGCCAACAATACTTAGGAATACTGGTTCAACCAAATACTTGCTAGAATTGTTATACTATTATTTAAGAATTTCTTTGCTGACTAATAAGAGGAAAATAGTGCCTCTTTGTTCTGAAATACATTTCTTTGTTATTAGTGAAAGTAAACATTTCCCCATATAAATATTTGTTATATTGGCTCTTTAGTGAATTCTCCCAAGTTTTTTACTTATTGATCTGTCTCATTCTTAGCGATTTTTCCTTAACAATTTTCAGAAGCTCTTCTTCTAAAGATGATATTTTCCTGGCAATAAACATTTGCAAGCATTTTTCCTCAATCTGATATTGGCCTTTTTGTTTTGATTGCTTTATTTGACATTTAAATGTTTAGCTTTATGTTTCTGTAAAGCTCTCTATTCTAATGTGATTGGTGTGGTGGAGGAATTTCTAAGTTCAGAAATTTAGAAATTTAGGGCCTCTGCAAATTTTTAATGAATCTTCATTTCTTGTTTCCTTAACAACTTCATAGGTTTAATTTAAAACCTAACTCCTTGATAAAGTACGACTCATAGTTCTGTAGCGTGGTCTCTCCCAGGTCTGACCACTCTATCTCACCTCATTTCTCTGCCTTAGTCTTCTCCCCTTTTAAGTTTCTTTATGCTCTTCTTGCTCTGCCAGATTCTTAAGTGTTGAAACTCCTCAGAAATCTGCCTTGGTTCTCTTCTCTTATTCCTCTGTACAATACTGCCCCCTGGGCGGTCTCCTCTGTTCCCTTACCTGCAATTGCTTCCACTACAGCTTTGACCTTCAGTTCTCTATCTCCAGGCCCAACTAAGTCAGAAACCCAGATATCATCCTAGACTCCTTCCTCCCTCCTACCCTCGATAACCAGATTCTGTAGATTTTGCCTCCTCATTTTGCCCCTTTCCTGTTGTCCTGCTCTCCATCCCCACTGCCATTCTTCCAGAGCTGGCCCTTGTCACACAGCTACCATTGCCTCTTTACCAACCTTCTTGCCTCCAATCCTGTCCTTCCAACACTTCTCTTTGAGCTCCAGGGAATCTCATTATCATAGCAACCCGTCCTGTAACTTCTCTGTCTGAAGTTGTCTGCTCGTTGGCAAATAATTACAGACCACGGGTTATGATAAAGTTCTGCAGGGGAGATCCAGAAAGAGGGGTACCAACATGGGAGCAAACACTGGTTAAAGAGTTGATAGTAACTGTGGATAAAAAGAAGGCAGGAGAAAGAAAATCAAGGAAATCTTCACAGAAAAAACTATAGGAATAGATAATATCCAACATGTATTGAGGACCTTCTTCTGGGCAAGACATTTTGTCTGTAATAACCTGTTTAGTTTTCAACAACAGACATGTAAAATAGGTACCATTAGTAGCCCCTTCTTATTGAGGAAACTGAAACAGTAGAATATCAAAGATGATGCCTTTAGGCACACTGCTAGAGAGTGGAAGAGCCAGTATTTCTCATCCCAAGGTCCATGCTCTTAGCCGTGATGCAAACTTGCCTCTTATCGGGGGTGGCGGGAAGAAAAGTGTGAAGAAAGATAGACTGAGAGAGAGAAAGAGAAGATTGTGAGAGATAGGACACCAGGTTTCCAGTTAGGTAAGCCAGGCATCTGACAGACAGCCAGGAATCCTCAGTTATGATCCTACCCTGTTGTGTTAACTTTGGAATAATGATTAAAATTTACTTGCTTCAATTTCAGCATTTGTATAATGGAGTTATTGCTACTTCCTCTTATAACTTCTCACCAGTATATGCTTTGAATTCCTTTATACATTTACAGTAGCATAGCATTATTAAAATTAAGTGTGATCAGGTCTACTCGCATGAGTATCAAAAGACAAGAAAAACTTGTCATCTTTACAAATATTTTAAATATCATTCTGAATTTTTTTAATTCCAAAAGAAGTGTGGTTTCCAGAACGCTTGAGCCCTACAATTCTGAGAATCTTGTGCACTGTCTCCTGGAACTAAGTCTGCTCTCCTTCTTCCCCCCGGCTTCTAGACATACTAGAGAACGTCTGAAAGTGTGGGAACCTCATTGTCAAATACTCTATACAACTTTAAAAAGAAACAGCATTGAAGGTTCTAGTGCAGATTCCTAAAAGCAAGGGCAGGCATCTCCAAGGAAAGGTCTTCCAGTTCAGGGCTTGGATCCGGACCATCCTGGAAACAAACACAGCCCGTGAATTGTTCTGGGGATGAAATATAGTTGGCTTCCACCTCCAAGGGCATCAATTTAACCCACTTTGTCTCCCAAGCATTGACCTTTCATCTTTTAATTGAAAGAAAATCTGTTGAGAAACTTTGCTTCAATGACAAAGTCAGTCTAAAGGTTTGAGAATTTTCTTTCCTTCTTCAGGGAAGTATCTTTCAACTAAATTGAGAGACTCAGCCACCTACACTGTTTCTATAGTAATCCCTTATTAACCAGGGTCTCTTAAACCCCAAAAATAAAAAGCTTTGACCATCAGCCACAGGAAACATTAAGAATTCTCATTTTATGTGTGAAACCATATTTTTTTCTTGTCCCCTTGTCCTAATCATTTAAAATTATTGCTTGGTGACTCAGTGCTTCTCCCTCTAAACTTATTTGTGGGAATAAACTGCAATGTATGCTTTGGTTCAGGATAATGTATCAAGATTTGGGGAGAAGAAAATCATGGATTTGGCAATTTCCCCTCTCATTTTGGAAATCATGAGTAGATCTATAGGATGTGAATGTAACCCATCCCTGTATCCTATGAGACTTTTGTTTTTCATTGATTGCTATATACAAAAGAGGCAAAAAGCAATTTGCAGGAAGGTAGTATTGATAATCTAAAAAGAAAATGTCATAAAATAATTAATGACAGCTAAAAATTAGCATCATTATATAATGAATGAATATGAATTATAAAAGCAAAATAAATTTTGACAAAAAGTTAAAAATATTAGGAGATGGAAAAATAATTTGTCATTCTAAAACCATTATATAACTTAACTCCACAAAGCTAAAGAAAATATGCAACTAGCAAGCATTAGTGAAATTATCCTGTTTTTGAGGACAAAATGATATAAAAAGAGTGAGGAAATAAGCCTTTGTAATTCTGTTCATTATTACCTACATCCAAAATCATCTTAAGTAAACTGCCAGATAAACTTTATACCAATTCACCTAACTGTCCTGAAGCCAGGAAGGCAGAAAAGTGTCTTTTCAAGATTCCAATTGATTGGTGGTGTTTGCCTGCAGGGCTAAGCTGAAAAAAATTGTGACGCTAAGCCTGGATCCAGCAGGAAAGACTGCTAGAATTTATTAGTGATGTCTGTCATTGGTATTTAGGATTAGGAGAAAAGATGCTAGAGGATATACTAAATATTTGCCCATCTTAAATCCCAAAGCATGTTATCCAGACATGAGTAAAACATATGAAGATTTTCATGTGTGTCTCTTTGTATACATTGGTAAGCAACTGATGGGTTGCAGAGAATGCAAATATTCAATAACTTTAAAGGACAATATCAAATTGCTTTTCAAAGTGGTTGCATTAGTTGACACTTGCATTAGCAATGTGGAATCTTGAACATAAAATAAATTTTTCCAAAGTCCTACAACTATAAGTGATGAAGACACATTTGGATACAGGCATATCCCCTCAAGAGTCTGCCTTGTTCAAAACTGCTTCAAGGGAAGAGAAGATATACAATTTAGCTTTTAAGGTCTAAGGAGAAATACTTACTAAAGAGGTGACTTCAGGATGTAATAGAACCCTAAGTTCTAATGACAATATAGAAAGCAATATTGACAAACTTGATGGTTGACCTCTGAAGCTTATCACAGAAAGAATGAGAACTCTGGGTTTGAGAAATACCTTGAGCTGGATATCCAGTTACAGTTGAAGAAACCCAACTATAGAAAACAAATTATGTGCTTTGTACCTTAACTAGTTTCCACTTTGAAGATTGTTTGCTTCAAATAAAAAGAGATTTTCATGCTTCAGAATTTTAGGGGTAGGTTAAATAGTCCTCAAACAGGAAAAGTAAAGCATGTTTCCAAAGTTCTATTCTAGGAGGACATCTTTGACCCATTGGCTGGGTGGAGAGTTGCCCTCCATCTGGGGATATACTGGTTGGTTTGGTCCTAGAGATGGACCACATATTTTCAGATATATTAATTATGGTTTTCAGCTAGGTCTGCAACAAGTAAGTGAGGTGAAAACATCTAAAAATGTTTTGACTTGAAATATACTAATAACAGACAAAAATTGGAGATCATGGGCTAAATTAATTTTCTTTCATTTAAATCTTATATTTAAAATATTAACTTCTGTGTATTTAAGCTGAATCAGGACTTTAAAATCTCCTTCTACATTGTGCTGAGTGGTCCCTAGATAGCTTCTGCCAACCTAGTTCCTCCCCTTTCTTCATCTTGCCTCTAGTTCTCAGAACAACTGTAGAAGGTACTGGAAATGAAATATCCTGAGATAGAGAAGAGCTGCCTACAACAGCCTGAACCTTGTTCCTGTCCCTCCTAGCTAATACGACATCTTGAGTCAGGAAGGAACAAACACCCAAAAACAACCCAAGTTCCTCCCTTGGGAATGGTATGTCCATATGTCCAGCACAGTTTATCCATTGAGTCCTGTTGCCCCTGAGGCATGTAACCTGGGGCAGACTGTCTTTTGGAGGCCCTCAGGTTTCCTACAGATGGAGCACATGAAGGCAAGACTCCATCTACCTCCGTCAGCTTTTGTGAAGCTTGAAGGGCTGGCTTACAATGGATCCTAGGTTTCTTTTGTCCCTTGCTGTCTATCTGTAAGTAATAAATCTGCTTCATGTAACTTGTCACATGTGAGTGTATTCTGTCTCACCAGACTAAGACAGTCAGTAAAACTGTAGCCAGGATGCAGTGGGTGGATGTGTTCAAACTCCTATTCCTGGTAGTTGGCATAGTGATGATCTTTGCTATCCTTTACACAGCGGGAGTCCTTCCTTGGGACTGCCTATTAGTATACCTGCTTCACACAGTGGAACAAAAATAAAAGCCAGTTCTTTCCAAATCACTCAGTGTGTGCAACATTTTATAAGCTGCTTCTTTTGTGTTGGTTTGGGTTTTTAAAATATTGTAGGATATTACACAGGATATAAAACATAAAGAAATAAATCTAAAATGTATTCCCTTCTCAAATACATTGATTCTTACATCTAGTTCTAGGTTTTGAAACTGAATAACCAGTCTCCTTGTTAATATTCTCAATCTTAAAGCAATTTTTTACGTTTTGTTAACTCACTGGATTTATTTTTATTTTTTAATCTTCAGTGCAATTCAATGTTACATTCGAATTTGATTTTAATGAAAAGTTTCTATTTTTAGTTATCTGTTATAAACAGGGTGACTATTTTTTCCTAAAGTTGTTACACACAGCATGTAAATTTTAGATTACAAAAATAACAAAATTCTCTGAACAATTCCTGAACAATTGCCATCGAAGATGGCATCGGACTGAGGGCTACTCAGATGTGTTTCCAAAGAAGCAGTCATTATTTTGCTGATCTTCATGGTATCATGTTCCCTTGATGTTCAGCCAGAAATGTATTGTTTTGTCCTGGGTGGCATTGGTTTTGCTTTAAATGGCATCATTTGGTTTCATCTTTCTTTAAACCAGCACCAACCACTTTTATATCCCTGCAAGTATCTCCTTATGTTGTTAATGTGTTCGTGTGTGTGTTAATAGGTACCAGTCATCTCTTTCATATTTCAAGCTACTGTTGAAGTCGAGGTCATTATCTACACATCCAAGCAGGTAACAAGACCCAAAACCTGGAGATGGGACCACATGCAGGCTGTTGTGAGGCAGATCCTTCATCTCAAGTTGTCCAATGCCCATCTCCCAATTATTAGATGTTACAACTCTGCCTCTTCTTCCCAAGCTGCCTTTGCATACATTAAGTTGCCCACTTTCCTTTTGAGGCTATAGTTCATTCTGTCTTCGGTTTCATACAGTTGCATAAATAGGCTCTGTTAAAAGCGCTTTAGTCAGTTAGTGAAGTACTTTTTTTCTCAGTCTTCTCCACTGCCCCAATTCCACTAACCACTCAATATATTCTTATCTGTTATTAAAAAAAGAGGGGAAAAAAGATGTAAAGAAATCCCATATGAACACAAAATATGGAACTATTCAATAGTTTTTGTTGTGATTCAAGTGACTCTCCACACAGAGCCAATAAGTGAGATAGAGTGCCCATCTGGGACATGGTGGTAGTTCATCTCCCATTAGGTAAAACCTCTATTGCAACTGTTATGACAGAAGTTTTTAGTAATAAGGAGAACGTGCAGTCCTTTCCAGCCTCCCTATCTAAACTTTCTGGGAGCCCTGAGCTGTGATTGTGAGTGGTAAGATTTCCTTACCAATTAGCAAATAAAACCACACTCTGAAAATGTGTAAACGATCCTTTCAACTGGGCAGAATGCCCAGAAGTAAAACTTCTCTGACTTGTTATAACTAATATTATCACCGTTACCTCGTCCCTTCAATTATTTAGGCTTCCCCCACACATGGACTGGATTCCTGCTGACAGTAATGTGGAACTCACTCATTAATCATTTTCTTCTCTCTGGCAGTGGGGGAAGGGAGGGATGCTCACTACCAAAAATAGAATGCCTTCTCTCTCTGATAAATAGAAGAAAACTCTGCAATAAACATGTTATCTTGTCACGGGCAATTCCTTTTGAAATTGTCTTGAGAAAAAGCATATAATATCAATGCTGTTTATCTATATTTCATAGGCATACAATACTGAAGATGTAAATAGATACTAAACAAATGCTTGTAAAAAATACAATCCAAACACAAATCCTCAGTTATGCTAATAACCTTGGGGTCATGGAGCACTAAATTATCTAAACAATACATGTTTGGTGTACTTTTTATGTGAAGACTAACATTTGTGTCTGTATCATTTATATATATGAAAAAGGCTAAAAGGCAAATAAACCCATTCATGTGTGTGTATATATATATAGGCACACAGAAAAAAATGTATCTCCCTACATGTGTTTGCAAAATCTATCACGTTAGATCAAAGCTTTGTAGGGTTTCTAGGAGATTGCCATTGTATATAAATCCAACATTAGGCTAATGCCATAAAGTCTAACTTGAAAAAGAAAAACTGGAATCACTGTTAAAGGCTATCTAGTCACGTTACATAAACGAGGAAGATGGAGCTCAGAAAATTATTATCTAAGAGGCCAGAGGTTCTTTCTGACCCACGTTCCCAGCGTGAGTTATTTCAATGTCTTATTCCTTTGCGCCAGTTCATCCATGTTTCTATTTTGGCTTAATGTGAGATCAGAGCAAAGATATGTAGCACTCTCTGATCATCCTTTCAAATCCTGATTTACTGTACTCAGGTTTAATGAAAGAGTGTTACTCTCATTTTTCAGCTGTGGAAGCAAAATTAGAAGTTAAGTCGGTTATTCAGATGACCAAGCTAGTTAGAGAAAAAGCAGGGATTGGCGCCCAGGCTGCCTGACATCTAACATCCCAAAGCGGGCAGTATAATTAGCACTAAGTGCTTAATATTTAGCTCCATATCTTTTCTTTCATTCAGAAAATAAACAAAAAAAAGGTGGATTTTTTTTTCTTTTTGGTGTATTTGTAAAATGACTAGATTGTTTTCACACAGGTATGCAATCAATGCTAAAAGGGAACAGGAGAGTCATAGGTCTGGGCACACCATGTGGAGTACTCTCCCAGACACGCTGCCAGCTGTCTCTTGGGAGGTCTCTGAGAGTCTATCTGGGATCTATGCTTAGTAGAAGGATAGTACTAGAACCACTTCAATTAACTTTTCATTTCACCAATCACCATCTCTCATCTCTACAAAATAACACAAGCAAAGCAAACAACACTGATGGTTTTCAACATATCAGCCTGTGGATGAAATGCATCAGCTTCTCAATTTAGTTGATATATGCGAAGTGAGAATGGCTTGGGGGTGGTCGCTGTCACACTGTGAAGTCAAGTGGGAAGGACTAGACCATCACTTCCTACTTAAAAGGCACCATCTGTTTTGAAAGTTATTCCCTTTCTTCCTTCTTTCATCCATCCTTCCTTTCATATTTTCTTTCATTACTTTTCTTTTCCTGTACACACTACTAACTTTCACAAAGCAGAAAACCCAACATTGATTTATAATGTAAATTAGCCTATCGTGTTGCTTAAGTGAATAACTTATCACTGATGAAATGAACTACAGGTTGACAAACACGGGGATACAGAATACATAGACCTGGGATTGAGTCCTAGTTCTGCCCAAAATAAGAATAAGCTGGGTCACCTCAGGTAAGGCACTTAACCTCGCTGAGCCTATTTCTTCACCTGTGAAACTGATGTAATCAACCAGAGTAATTACAAGATACAAAAATAAGACTACATTTAAAAGTTCTTAGTAAATTGGAAAGTTCCATATAAATATTATTCCTTTTAACATTATCTGATTTTAATTAGTTTGAATCCTGTTTCAGATGACAAGATAGAGTCAATGATCATACCTCTATCTTGTAACTCTAAGATTTGTATATTCAAATTTTGTGCACCAATATAACTCGGGATGAGAAATTCTGACCAAAGTAACTCGAGAATTAATTTTAGTATTTGACACCTGAACCAATGTCAATAACATAAATTCCTGCAGTAGGTAACTCAGTCCACACCTCTGCTGATCAATTCCACACTGAGCTGTTGTTAGTTTGGAAAGATCTGCTTGCAGAAAAGAAGTGAAGATTGGGGGGAAATGGTCCAAGAATAAATTGTGTTCATAAAGTTTATCTGCCATCAAACCCTATCTAAATTTCAACTAAAATTTATAGCACTCTAGGTTATACCATGTCATCAGCACTCCAAGCCACATTGAGTATTCTTATCTTTGCATGTCTTATCTGATTGGCCACAGAGCAGATAGTGAAATTATGTTCTACTTCCTGCTGTCCTATCTTTCTGAGCTAAAAGAGCCCAGATAAGTAAGCCAAGACATTTGTCAAAAACGTTAGCGTATATTCACTGTATAGAGGTAACCTGAAGAATTTCTCCTGAATTCATCTTCAAGGAGCTCGCCATCTCTTTTTCTTTTATAATGTCAACGTTTATTTTAGACTCAGGGGTACATGTGCAGGTTTGTTACATAGGTATATTGCATCATGCTGAGGTTTGGCATGCAAATGATCTTTTGATCAAGAATATCTTGGAATAGCAACGTATCAACAAAAGTAAGCAGCACACAGTTCTAAGGGAATTATGGTGTAAAGCCAAACTTCACTAAAAGGCAGATTACAGATTCAGATGTAATGGCAGTGTTTGAAAAGGTGGGGTAAGAAAGGTGGTAAAGGTGAAAATAGAGTTTGTGAAGACGAAAAAAATACCTAGAATATTGTTCATGTTAAATGAAGCTCCAAAAATGTTTTTATATAACTTACAATGACTCCTTTTTGCCCTCACAACAAAGTCCAAACCCCTATGCAAAGCATGATTCATGGAATACCTAGTCTGTGGAGGCCTTAGGGAACACATGGCTGCTGTGATTGGTCCCTTCCAGCTTTCCTACATTTTGCCAAGTAAAAATAATACAAGCCTCAAACATCTAAAGTTCCACCACAATCCACTGATGTTTCCCCTTCCTTAACCTTTGCTCATCCAAGAATGGCCATCTCCTTCCTTTGAAATTCTTCTTACCCTTCATTCAAGGCTTCTCCCAAAGGCATTGCCTTTGCAAAGCCTTTGCTAATCCATGAAGCAATTCTCCAAAGCATTTTGACAGTCTCTCTATAATTGATTAAGTAACAATCAGTTAATAAATAAGTGAATCATTGGGAAGAGTATCATAAATGGAGGAAAAGTACACTTTGGAGACACTTGTGGGTTCCAGCATTAAGGTGTTTACACAAATACAAAGCATCTTCTTTCTCCTTGCCCTTTCCTCCTAGGGAGATGGTATCACAAGTTTGATCCTAGTGACAGTTGAGTCACCAAAACCAATGCCCACAGCACTGCTGACAATTGAGGTAGAGGAACTAAAAAAGTGCAGACAAAATGGTGAGACTTCAATCTTGTTCACAATCTAGTTATAAAGCCAGACATATAACTAAATACTTGTCACCAAGAAATAGATATCAATTTCTCAAAGACTTTAAGCAGGTCATTTTTACTGTACTATATACTGCTTCTTAGAAATAGCACCAGAAAAAAAATTTAATTAAAAAAGTAAATAGCACCAGAGAGGAAGATTTTGGCTAATAGTGGTCAGTGGAATGCATTTCCTTTCTCTTTTTGTGACCTGAGGGAATCTGTATCCTGAGCCCTTAGCTAATCATCAAGAATTAGGTCCCGAAAAGAAAACAAACCCCTAAAAAGAGAGAACCTGCATTTGAGATTCAGATGCATGATACATTTTCAATTTTAACTTGAGAGACATGTATTTTGGAAAAATGAATAATTAAAATTAATATTACAAAACATATTCTTAAATCCTGTTGAAAATCCTTCTCAATTTTATTCTCTTACTTCCTTATAATTTAGAAGCGTGCAGCTATGCTGAACCCTGGGAACTGGGAGCATGTGTCATATTTTAATCTCTTATTATTTGCGAGAATTCCTCATAAGAGTTGGGAGGGCGGTTTTTTTTCACTCATTTTTGTGATTTCCAATTGTAGTGGGACAAGTGCCTACAAATATTGCTGATGAGTCAGAAACTTCACATTCTCTGGTAACATCAGTTAGAAGCCAAGTACTGAGTGAACACAGCCATTTGCAAAATAATTCCTTTCACAGAAAGAATTTATTTCACAGAAATTATTTTGCAAATGGTTTACTCAGTACTTGGCTTCTGAGTTCACTCAGTGCTTTGCAAACAATGGCTTTTGGGTTTCACTTTGCCCTATCCGCTTGAAGAAAAATTACTTTTAGTAACAGGAAAGGTATGTCAGCCCAGTCGTAGCCCACTGACAAATTTCACTTTGCCTTTTCCTGTAAGAAGTACAATAGGCATGTTAATAAGCTCTCAGGTTTCAGTTTATAATGAAAAGGAGGAAATTTAATAGAACCTGCAGGCAAGCCTGGGCAAGGGAGTCTTCTGAAACCATAGCCTTTAAACTTAGTTAGGATTCTTTCACCTCTGACTTCAACCCTGCAATTGCATTCCATCGGAAAAATGGAGGTATCAGTCATGGTTCTGAAGGAGTCAGCAAAAAGAACCAATCGACTTAAGCAAAAACTAAATGTATTGAAGACACTAGATAGTTTTTATCACCTCTAGGAGGATGGAGAACCAGGCTCGGAGGTTTTGTGGCCAAATACAACGTCCACCGGATCCAGGAGCATGTCTTCAACAGAAGCCCCACGCTGTGTCTGGCATCGGCAATACGGAGGCCTGGACACACGTGCAAAGTCACCTCCTCCACTGCTTCTGGAAGCCACATATCTCTATAGCTGTCCTGGCCACAATGGGTTCCTCTTGGCACCTGCTTCTCCTCAACATTCCCTTCCAAATCTTTGAGTTGCTTGTAAGCATCTCTGGTTGAAAGTACCCGGATCACGTGCTTATGCTATAATTGTAAAAGGCTATAAAAATTAGTTTCTAATATTGTCCATCAGAATGCAGAGGCATTTAAAATAGAGAACTCCCAAAGTAGGCATGTTCAAAGGTCCCAGACTGCCAACAACAACAAAAAAAATGGCAAATGTCCACTCCCTTGGTTTCTCAGCAGGGCTGGAGTGCTGGAAAAGTGGCTGAGTCAGAATATTGGCTGACAGTCTAGGTCAGGGAGAATAACAGGGTCAGAAGGGAATAGTGCATTTCTCTTTAACTCCTCTACTCTTACTGACCCTCTGCCACTTGTTCTTGATTTATTGGCTGAGTGTCTTTGAAAAAATTACTCAACATCTCTAGGCTAAACCATCAATCTGCCTGGAGTCTAACTGATTCCACTATTGCTTGCCAATAGTTCATTGCCACATACCAGCCAGACCCTGCTTTTTATAACATAAAGCTGATATCATAGTTTCTGGGCCTATATCCCTCAATGACTGCCTAAACACCCAACCAGAGCCTGCAGGAAATGACAGAAATTGATCCCTACCTTGATTCCCTTCAAGGCATCCAAGACCATCCTCTCCCTCATTTGTTGGTTCTTCATCTTACAGACTCTGCAACAGCCCACCTAGGGCTCCTGCACTTGCTGTTTTCTCTGCCTGAAATGTTCTTCCCTCAAATCACAGCATGAGTGAACCCTTTTCATCATTCAGGTCTCAGCTCAACTGTCACTTCCTCAGAGAGACCTTTCTGATCACCCTTTCTAAATTGGACACCCCCACAACACACACACACACACACACACACACACACACACACACACAAGACAAAAGCTCCTTATACAATCCCTCTTGCTAAAATTATATTTCTTACTAATATCTACATTATCTTAACTATTTATTGAAGCTGTTTTTTTTTTGTCTGCTCCACTAAAAAAACTGAAGTTCATGTTCATCTCTGTATCTCCAGTGCCTAGAATTGTGCCTAGACAATTAACAAGCCTTTTATATCATGTGCCAAACTGTTGAACTTCTGGCTCAATTCCTTCCACCCTCTACCTAACTTCAGGCTTCCCTTTGCTCCACTTCCTCACGACCTAATTGAGTTCCCTGTCATGTGTTTGAGCAGATGGGACCTCCCACTTCCCCTGAAACAGATGACATCCTCCATGGCTAGTGTAGGCAGAGTATCAGTAGCCTGGGAATTGAGCACATGATCAGAGTCTACAGGACTGTGGAGTTTGAAAAAAATAGACAGGGAGAATTAATAAGAAAGGTTGGGGATATTAAGTAGGCCAGCAGTCAAGTAAGTGAAGGTGTGATAAAGGTGGCCATTGGTTGATAGCAAAAGCTGGTGGACTTGCTGTCTGTCTAGGGCCTAACCCCAGCTATCATTTCTTTCCGGATGAGTACAGCAGAGAAAATCAAACAGGGCCAGGCATGAGTCTCATCAAAGATCTATTTCTTCAAGACAAAAACACAGCAGTATTAACTAAAACATCCATATGCTTGTTAATACTTCTTGTTAATACAGAATCCCAAGGGCCAGTCTAATCCAAATGGAAGAGGGGTACATCTGGGCTTCAACTATGGAGGGATGTCTGAGTTATCTTTGCTTTCTCAGCTACAGATTTGAAAGAAGATGGCATCATTTTGCCCTCGAGTAAAATCCTATTTTAATTTAGTTTCCTCTTGACATTTAGCTAATCTGACTCTACTTCAAGTATACCTTCAAATGAGCATGACCTCAAAGAGAAAACAGGCATCCCCTGAGAATCCCTAATCATAGACCTTGACCTGGATGCTATGACAAGTTTGGTATTAGTTTTCAGTCCTGTCTACTTTCAATTTAATTATCTGAAATATCTAGATAATCACTTGCATTTCACTCTGCTAATGGACGTATAGCTGTGATATCTGTATTAGTTAAAATCCTTTGCAGTTGTGTTAGCAGCCAGGGTGGATCTTCCACTGCCCACTCATAGGTCTTGTTTAGTTTCAATGTGATGAGGAGCAAAATATCTCTTAATGCCCACAACCCCATACAGAGGTCCAAATCTCCTACCATCTAATCAGAGGATTTGCCAGGGCCCAAGACTATTGAATGGCAGGTAATGAATGGGTGTGCAGGGAGGTGCTCAACCTCTCAATCCTTCCAGTGGGCACTCGCTGCTCTGTGAGTGAAAGCTTTCCCCTTTGTCCTTCCAAACCACTCTTCCTCTCTCTTGAGACTGTTAGATGTTTCTGCCTTTTCTCTCCCCTCCCCCAGGGGCTGTATTACCTAATCACTCCACTGCAGGGAAAGGAGAAATGGAACTTCGGGTATGCTTCTTATCTGTAAGTTAGGTACAAGACCTCTTCGAATTATTGTTTCTTCTTGGTGTGACTGATGGAGGGGAAAATCTTCTCCTGGATCAAGTATGAGAGAAGAGGGGGAGATAAATACCGAGAAATAACAAGATGATTGCTTGGAGATATAACATTGACATGGCCGCAAATAACAGAAACTATTTAAGGTACTTAGGCAAACACAGGAGACTTCATTACAGAGGAAAAGAGTTTCCTGTGGAACCAAAAGGCTGAAATTTTTGACCTAGGGATTTGAGCTCTCTCTGAATCATTTTCTGCCTCTTTTCTGTCTCATCTCTTTTCCTGTCTCACACTCATTCTTCTTTCTCAGCTCCTAGTTCTTTCTCTCCTTCTGCTGCTTACCGTAGCTTTTAACCCCACTCTGACTCTGTCTAGACCAGCTTCCTCTACTTCTGTGGTCCACTTGTCAGAAACGACCACCAAAACCTCCTGGATTTACCTATCACAGCTCCTGCCACCCAAATTTCCAGGGAAAGGACTTGGAAAAGTCCACTAGAACTATCAATGAGTGAGGTGCTGGATTAAATTATATGAACATGGCAACTGAAGTAAGTCCTGCAATCATGAGAATGGAAGTCATGGGGTGGGAGAGCAGGGAATGAAAGGTGAGCAGCATTATATATTGTTAGTCTGTTTTCTCACTGCTTATAAAGACATACCCGAGACCCGGAAGAAAAGAGGTCTAACTGGACTTACAGTTCCACATGGCTGGGGAGGCCTCGAAATCATGGCAGAAGGTGAAAGGCACTTCTTTCATCGCAGCAGCAAGAGAAAATAAAGAAGCAAAACCCTGAAAAACCCATCAGATCTCGTGAAACTTACTCTCACAAGAATAGCATGGGAAAGACCTGCCCTCATGATTCAATTACCTCCCCCTGGGTCTCTCCCACAACACATGGGAATTCTGGGAGATACAATTCAAGCTGAGATTTGGGTGGGGGCACAGCCAAAGCATATCATATATGTAGATGATATCTCTTGTATAATTTACTTACAATTCGTGGCAAATTATCTTCCTAATTGGTGAGCATCATACTAGTTGCCTAGTGTGTTTCATCTCACTTGAGATCAGAAAATAGCACTAGATCTATAGAAATAGTTGCAAACCTATCTATTCATTAAATAGAGATTTTTCAGAAATCTATATCAACTATACTTAACTAATTATAGGATCCTGCTCTTATCATTTCAGTTTGAGACATTTCCTGGTACTCTGTGTGCTTGCCCACAGATTAAGTGTTTTATTCTACGTTTTTAACAGATGGAGAGCTCACTTCACTTACTATAATTTTCATGACATTGAGCCAGATGGGAGTAAGAGAATTAAAAAATAAGGATGTATGAAGTAAATACCAATGTTGCTCCTGATTTTTTAAGAGCTAAAATTTTAATGTCATTTTTTTCTCCCTCTGTTTTTCCTCAGTGTCCTACTTCAATATTCTTTATCCTGTGATGACATGTGCACTTCACAGTACAAAGAAGGTAGAAGGTGCTCAAGGAATTCTTGCTGAAATCAACTGTGTATATCCAAAAGGTACAAAGTGTCACAGGACTGATTTTGCCATTTCTCCTCTGAGAGAACAAGTAAATAGGGAACAGATCAATGTCTAAGCATCCATCAATACGTATCGGAAGTCCTATGTGGATATTTCTGGAGTATTATTCATTATTGTCTTTGCAACTCTAGGCTGTAAGCTATTTTCTTTTTTCAGAATTAGCAGTAGGTGTGGTTCCCTTAGGGAAGTACTAAAAATGTTCTGCTCCACATATGGCTTTCTTGGTGTTATTGCAGGTACATGTGTCATTGCTAGATGCAAAAGCCTATGTGCTATTCTGAATGTATTTTGAGATCTTTTGCCATAGTGTGGGCAATTCACTAGAGAAGCATTTATTAAGCACCTCCTCTGTGCCAAGTAGTGTGTAATTTCAGTAAATAAAAAGCTAAGATTAATGGATATGGTAAGGAAATGGTCTTGCTTTTCACCCCTGAAAAACATTCTATATTTTTTCCAAACACCGTAACTATTAAGATAGGGACTATAAATTCAAAGTTATAATTTGTTTGCTATTCCCCTATTCTTTCTGTAATCATAAGAGTAGTTTTCAAAAATGAAATCTGCTCCCATATCTCTTAGTTATTTTTTTCTCATTTTAAAATAACCTAAACTAAGATTTACATGTACTAGTGGTAAGTGGGGTGTGTGTGTGTGTGTGTGTGTGTGTGTGTGTGTGTGTGTGTGTTTCTTTCCTGACTTTTTAATTGGAATTCTTACCATTCTCTTCTGGTGGGAGAAGAAAAGAAATACTTTTAACTAAGTTTTTTTTTAACTGAGGATTTAAAAGTTTAGTAAGATTTTTATGAGAATCGATTAACCATTCTCTCCATGTTTTCAGTTGTCCGCAAACCAAATAGTGGAGATGTGGCCATTATCCAGTTAATTTGATCATTGTAACAACCAGTACTGACAATGGACAAATAAAAAGCCTTCTTGAGAGAAAATATATTTTCTGGAAGAACTGAAATTAGTGAAGAGACATGTCTAACAGGAAGCTGAAGGAAACAGAGATTTTGATTTCTGCCAGCAGTAAACTTTGCTTGAAATCCCATATACAATGAAAGCATTAGCCATGACTTTAAAGTACTCTTAACCCTCCTTTTAGTTTAACAACCTCTGCATAATTTAAAAATGACTCAAGCGTATGTATAACTCTACGGCCTGATTGTTGGAAAAAAGGGGATCTCCTTTGAAATATTCTGAAAAATCTCTGAATTCAGCAGAAACAGGATTTACCTCCAGACTGGCTATTAAAGCTTTGATATATTCAGTAACTTCTAGCCATAGAGTCCTGCTTTTCTCTCTAATGGATTCTGCACACAATACTAATAGCATGTTTTATCACACATCTTTAAGGTGTTATACAGCTACATTTTACAATCTTGATTTGCAAACGAAGGTTCCGAAAGGTGAAGTGATTCCAGATCCTATTCTTCTCTGTCCTCATTAAGCTTGCAGGGCTCTGCCCAAGTCATATCTGGGAAGAAAACAAACCGTGACACAGATAACACCATCCATCTGGGTCACTGCAGCAGTTCTTAGTGATCCATCTGCACTGACACAAGAGATATGGATTGGGAACACCGATTACTCAGCCACTGCTGCTCCAGCTCACCTTGGTCTCCTCTTTTCTGAACAACTGAAATACTCACCCTTGATTCACATATTGGGCTCTCATTCACTACTGGGCACTGTTATTTGATCATTTCTCTTGTTCATTTGTGTCACTTGCTCACAAGTATGAAACATTTATGGTGAGGCGAGTACCATTGTAGACTGACATGTATGCTTTTTTATTTTTTTTAAGACTTACTCTTTTAAATACCTCCAGTCAGTGTGTAGTGCTCCCCTCCCTGTGTCCATGTGTTCTCATTGTTCAACACCCCCCTATAAGCGAGGGGTGGGGAGTTGGGGAGAGATAGCATGGGGAGAAATGCCAGATATAGGTGAAGGGGAGGAAGGCAGCAAATCACACTGCCACATATGCACCTATGCAACAATCTTGCATGTTATTCACATGTACCCCAAAACCTAAAATGCAATAAATAAATAAAATAAAAATAAATAAATACCTCCATTTTTTCAAAATGATGAAAAATGAAAATAAAAAAGAATTAAAATTGCAGTGAGGAAATATGGAGTCACTGTTCTCAGGTATTAAAATCTAGAAAAGATAGGACATTGCAGTGTTCATGAGGACTCTCTACAAATACTTCAGCTCTTTCCTTTCCCCAGGTATATGGTAGAATTGAAACTGTCTGCCCTCTCTAAAGCATGTCACTGTGTGAGTTATTCTGGCCAATGATACATGATTTGAAGTGACGTGTATGGCTTCTATGTCGAAATTGGAAGGGTTAATAGGCAATTTGCCACATTCCTTTTGTTTTATCTTAGTGATCACAGAATTATATGATAAAGTAAACCTTCCATCAGCCATGGTCTTAAAGTGTCCACTATAAGCAAAGTCTCTCTGCCAACCTTCACTGAATACGTATCATGAGTGCAAAATAAATTTTGCTTTATTAAATCACTGAGATTTTTATGAAGATAAATTCTCAATAAAAAATACAATTTTCTTGTCTAAAGTGTACAGTTCAGTGGTTTCAGTATGTTACGAACTTGTATAGCCATCATCAAAATCTAATTTTAAAATATTTTCATAAGAGCAACATCATTTAGTAGGTTCCAGCAACAAGAAATCTTTTACCCATCCGCAGCCATTCCTCATTTCTCTCTCATCCTTCCAGCCCTGGGCAATCACTACTTTACTTTCCATATCTTTACATTTACCTATTGTAAACATTTCACAAAAATTAACTTACTCAATATGTGGTCTTTGTGACTGTCTTCTATCACTAAATATAATGTTTTTGAGGACACCCATGTTGTAGCATCTCTTGGTAACATATTATTCTTTATTGCTAAAGAGTATTACATTGCAGTATATGTCATTTTAGAAATTCATTCATCATTTGATGAATATTTGGGTTATTTTCTCTTTTTGGCATTTGTTAATAATCCTGTTGCAAACATTTGTGTACACCTTTTGTGAGAATATAAATTTTTATTTTTCTTGGAATTTCTCTAGGAGTAGAATTTCTGGATCACATGGTAGCTGTGTTTAACAATTTGAGGAACCAACAAACTGTTTTCCAAAGTGACTGTAACATTTTACATCCCCACTGTATGAATGTCACAATGTGTGAGGTTTACAATTTCTTCACATTCTCATCAACAATTTTTAGCAATTGTTATTGTGTGACTTTTTTATTGTCGTCATTCAAGCAGGATGCAATAGCATCTTACTGTGGTTTTAATTTACATTTCCCTTATGAGTAATGATGTTGAGCATCCTTTCATGTTCTTATTCACAATTTGTAAATCTTTTTTGGAGAAATGTCTATTAAAATTCTTTGATCATTTTATAATTGGGTTATTTCTCTTCTTACTATTGAATTGATACAGTTCATTACATATTCTAGACACAAGTCCCTTGACAGGTTTTGGGTTTTTCATTTCTCAGGTTGTCATTTCACTTTCTTGATGACAAGTTGGCAAGACAAAGGTTTCTAATTTTGGTAAACTCCAATGTTTCACTCTTGTTCTCCAATGTATCATCACTTGTGCTTGAGTTGTATAGCTAAAAAGTTATTGCCTAACTCAAGGTCACAAAGATTTACTCTTAGGACTTCTTATAATAGTTTAATAATATTTGCTCTTACATTTAGATATCTGACTCATTTCTAGTACATTTTTATGTATGGTGTGAGGTAAGGGTCCAAATTCATTCTTTTGCATGTTGATATCAGTTGTCCCAGAACCATTTGTTGAAAAGATAATTCTTTCTTCCATTGAATTATCTTGGCAGCTTTGTCAAAAATCAATTGACCATGAACATAAGACTTTTACTTCTGTACTTTTAGTTTTATTTTTTCAATTCTATTCTCCCGATATCTGTCCCTATGCCCATACTACACTGTATTAATTGTTGAAGATTTATAATACATTTTGAAATCTGGTTGTGGAAGTTCCCCTAACATTGTCATCCTTTTTTCAGGATTAATTCTAGATTTTTGCATTTCCATATAACTTATAAAGTCTGATTGTTAATTTCTGCAACAACAACAACAACAAAAAAACCCAGCTGGAATTTCAATGAGGATGGCATTAAATCTGTAAATCAATTTGGTGAGTGTTGCCATTGTAACAACATATTGAGTCTTCCACCTGTGAACATAGGATATCTTATCATTTATTTAAAGCTTTAACTTTTTCCTAAACTGTTTTATAGATTTTGGTGTATAAGTCTTTCACTTCTTTTGCCAAGATTATTCCTATATATTTTAATTTTGTGGATGCTATTGTAAATAAACTTTTATTTTTTGTATTCTTCATTGCTAGTATATAGAAATGCAATTAATTTTTGTGTATTGAGTTTGTATCCTGCAACTTTGCTAAACTCTTTTACTAGTTCTAGTAGTTTTTTAGTGGATTCCTTTGAGTTTTCTACATAAAAGATCATGCTGACACTTTGAGTGGCCAAGGCAGGCATATCACTGGAGATCAGGAGTTAGAGACCAGCCTGGCCAACATGGTGAAACCCTATCTCTACTAAAAAGAAAAAGTATAAAAATTAGCCAGGTATGGTGGCATATACCTGTAATACCAGCTGCTCAGGAGGCTGAGGCTGGAGAATCGCTTGAACCTGGGATGTAGAGGTTGCAGTGGGCCGAGATCACATCATTGCACTCCAGTCTATGCAACAGAGTAAGACTTCCTCTCAAAAACAAAAAGATTATGTTGTCTGCAAATAAAGATAGTTTTACTTTTTTTTTCAGTTTAATGCCTTTTATTTCTTTTTCATTTCCTGATTGCTCTGACTAAAACCTAAAGTATAATGCTAAAGAAATTTTGAGGTTAGATGTTACTGCAGCATAACCTTGCCTATATGTCATTAAGGCAAATATTAGGAACAAAATAGAGATGGATTCGATTTCATTGGGAAAATCAGAGAAGGCTTTGGAGAAGTGACCTGGAGAGGATAAGCCTTGAAGAATGAAAGAGAAGGCTGGGCATGGTGGCTTACATCTGTAATCCTAGCACTTTGAGAGGCCGAGGCCAGTGGATCATGAGGTTAGGCGTTTGAAACTAGCCTAGCCAACATGGTGAAACCCCATCTCTACTAAAAATACAAAAATTGTCCAGGCATAGTGGCAGATGTCTGTAGTCCCAGCTACTTGGGAAGCTGAGGCACAAGAACTGCTCGAACCCAGAAGGCGGAGGTTGCAGTGAGCCGAGATCACACCACACCACTGCACCACTGCACTCCAGCTTGGGTGACAGAGTGAGACTTCATCTCAAAAAAAAAAAAAAAAAAAAAAAAGAATGTAAGAGAAGTCATTGAGTATGAATATTAAGTTCTATACCCTGATTTAGAGTAAACATTTAAATAAAGAGTGGAAGAGAAGACAGGGAATACAAGTTAGGAACAGAATATTTGTAAAAGCCATACTGGGGAAATTGAAAATGGAGATAGAGATAGAGAAGTTCTTCTTGCAAAAGAACATCTTGCAAAATCCTAGAGAGGAATAGCAGGTATGAGAGCTAAAACATAGTGCTGCCTGTTCGCAGATCCTTCCAGTGTTCACATTTAAAGCCTCAACAGTACCTACAACTCACCTACCCAGACTTCTCCAGTCTTTCAACTCCAAGCCAGAAAATACTGACAGGCCATTAAGCACAAATCTAATGATGAGCCTTATTCCTAGCTCCTTTTTTATCTTGGAACCCAATATGAAGAACAACATGATTGTTCCACATTCAAATTGCAAGATTGCCTTCAGGGGTCTGTGATCTTCTTTTCTTCTTCACCAGAGTCCTAGGGACTCAATATGCTTCCCCTACCTTGTTCATGTGGCTCTAGCTTATTTCTTACCTAGATTTTCACATCAGTTATACCAACTATGGAGTAGAACCCAATGACTGCAGCTTCTACTGATAATCCTGCAATGCTGACACACAACCACACAAAAACAAGATACAAGGGTCCAAAATTGCTTGGAAGAAGTCTCTTTGGATTGAATGATCTGTTCAGTTTTGTTTATTAGACCTTAAGGATATAAACAAGACAACACACACTATGTAAAGTTTTAAAAATCTAACACAGTTTTGTTGCCATCATCCCCTTTTGAATGAGTAACTGTAAATCTAGTTTTTTCTAATAGTAATAACACTCACTGGGTTCTAGGTACTGTGTCAGGCACTTTACTAACATGCTTACCATTCACCACAGCAAAGTAGGCATCCTGGTGTCCATTTCACAGAGGAGGAAAACGAGGCTTAGGGAAAGAGATTTACTAGGCTAAGGCCATAATTATTAAGTGTTGGAGCCCGTATAGAAACCACATTTATTGATTTTCTCCAAAACCCCCATCCTGCCAGGAGTGAATAGAGCTCACCAAGCCCCTTTTATTCCACAGTCCTTATAATGTATGTCTCAGTGACCTCATACTTCCATCAAGCCCTTTTTTCTAGAGTGTCACTAATGACTTTTCTAGTGTGTATTTATCTTACATATTACTTGTGTTTAAGAAACCTCTAAATTGATTGATAATCATTTTAGTAGAATCTTACCCCATATAAATACTATCTTTCTAAAGTCCCATACTAGACTGGACCTCCTGGGAAACAGTTTTTTGCTGGGAACATAGAAGTGTTCAACTAATCTTTGATGAATAAATGAACAAATAAAATTAAAAAATATATTAATACGCAAGTTTTCTAACAGCTCATTCTTGCAACTGGCATTTGCACTGTTCTAAGGCAATGTATCCTGTAGTAGAATTTAAAGCATACAGTCAGACATGGAAATAGAATCCCAGCCTCAGTGCTTCCAAAATCCTGTGAGTATGGACACATTATCCACTCTAAACCTCAGACTATTCATATGTATAGTGAGTAATAATTTACTCTGGCATATGGAAGATCATATGAGATCATGAATGTGATACAAATTCAACATCCATTGAATATTACTTCACTTCTCTTTAAGACAAATGTTGCAACATGAGTTTTCTTCTAGTTTCCTTGTCTTGAACTAGTTCTCCTTTGCCTGGGTAATTGTATTGGTATTCTATCTGGCCTCTAGAGATGGAGTATATACTAAAGGTCGAAACCCAGATTCTGGAACCAAAGTGCCTGCATTAAAGTGCAGGCCCCAGCACATCGTAACTGCATGACCTCAGGAAAGTACCGTGATTGGCATCTAGCCTCAGCCTCCTAATCTGTAATATGGGGATAATTATAGTAGCTTCCTTCATGGCATGAAAGTTTATAATTAAATGACTATGTCTCTAAAGTGCATAGAACCATATTTAGCCCCATAAAAGGCACTCAGTGAATGTTTATTGTTACTACTGCTAGTACTATTACTACTACCAGTACTACCATCAACACTACTTTAGACACTTAAGCAAAATAGTCCTACAATGTTCTTCTTGCAGGCTGGACTCACTAGAATCTCTGCCTACTGTTGGTTTCTACCTACTTAGTGGGTGTTTACTACTGGATAGCGCAAGTGCCATTTGTCCCTCTGTCTTGACTATCTGGGTTGTTTGCTACAGAAAATTGCCCCCAAGTACTGGCAATATGCTGAAGTTTCTCTATCTCAACTTCAGGGTCTATTTATCACTGATCTTTCCCATTTGGGATTTACAGAGCAGCATCATTCCAATAGTAAGTCATCTCTAGATCACTGCATGTGGGGGGGGGGGTGTGTGTGTGTGTGCGAGAATACATATCACTTCTGCTGTCATATATTTCCTGACTCTTTGCTGTGAGCAATGATTTCTCATTTCCAGTAGTGTGTTTGTTCATAGCAGCCTTTCCTCTTCTGAGTTGATGTCTCTAATCTGCTGTGGTTCTGCCAACTGGGAAAACCCAGTTTGTTTGAATTGTGTGTACAGTAAGTGTAAAGAGAGTCTGACAGAGAGCCTCTGGGAATCTCCCATGAGTCAAGACAGTGAGAGTCATTATGTGAACATTGTAACATAGAGTCTGGCTGCTTAGAAGATTCTTTTCAGTTCACTTTCTTGCTCTTGGTTGTTGTCCAGGAGAGGTAAGCTTTGCCAAGCATCTGAGTCTTGGAGAGGTCGGGTATTATTATTCTAATTTTATTACTAGGAATACAAAAGGCATTCAACTCGTCTTTTGTTCATGGCATTGAAATGTTCTGAGCCACATATTAATAAGAACAGAGGAAGTGTACCATACATTTTCTGGGGAAAGGTGTGTGAGGATTTTGACAGTCTAACCTCTAAAACCCCTTGCAGTGTTCAAAAATCCTGCACAGTCTGAATCTTGGTGCAGGACAAATATTCACTCTCTCAGGCTCTCTGGCCCCCAGCAGCCAGAGTGAAGAACTGTGTGGGGCAATGAGGATGGCAACGTCTAGAGCCCAGTGGCAATAATGCCAGCGGTGGTACTGGTAGGAACGGGTGTGCTGCAGTGTTCAGGATTTGACAGCAGCAGCAACAATGCTGCCCTAATGCCTGTCCCTGTGATGCTTATTTTGACTGTGGATCCAATCTGCTGACCTCTTCCAGTCCCCTGTCATTTTCCAAGCCTGGTTCTCTAGCTCTCAACATTACCATTACTATCTAATAGTTTTCCAGTAAATTGCTTATATACTTAAGTTAATCAGCACCAGTTCTGTTGTTTTCAGCTATGAGCCTTGTGTAGGACACACGAGTGATTCCTTATTTTTCTATCTAAATAGTATATATAAGAAGCACTTGATTTCAAAGGATGGTTCTCATACATTGGATTATGTTCAGTAAATTTTATTGTCATATCTTTATTAACACAATTATTCAGAGGAGATGGTGTGTTACTCTGTTATACTGCTAATAAAGATATACTTGAGACTGAGTAATTTATAAAGAAAAAAAGGTTTAATGGACTCACAATTCTATATAGCTAGGGGGACCTCACAATCATGGTAGAAGACAAAGGAGGAGCAAAGTCATGTCTTACATGATGGCAGGCAAGAGGATGTGTTCAGGGGAATTCTCCTTTATAAAACCATCAGATCTCATGAGACTTATTCACTATCACAAGAACAGCACAGAAAAGACCTGCCCCATGACTCAATTACCTCCCACCAGGCCCCTCTCACCACATGTGAGAATTATGGGAGCTACAATTCAAGATGAGATTTGGGTAGAGGACACAACCAAACCATATCAGATGGCAAAATTCTATTTTGACTCACTCCTTCCTACTCAGTTTACTCCCCTGAGCATCTTACAAGTGAGCAAGTAGTATTTAAAACATTTTCCAAAAATCACTTATTTTAATAAAAGGAAAGATTTACAAAATTCTTTCCAGAGAAAGATTAGTTTGGAGGAATAAATCCAATGATGATGTCCTTGCTAATATGAAGTACATAGCAATTATTTTTTGACAGCAGAGAAAAACAAAAGGTAAAAATTGAGTACAATTTTACATTAGTATTTGCATTGGGGTATGCTAACTTCCTGGAAGAGTGGAAAGAGCCACAGGGAAACATCAACTCAAAAGGAACACAAATATGTTTACTCAATTACTTTGATGTTCCCTAGTTCCTAAAAAAGATGTCAGAAAAGAATCAGTCAGTCTTTCCATGTGGCTCAAGAGTATTAACTATCAAAGAAAGTTTTTTGTGTGTGTGTGTGTGTGTGTGTGTGTGCGCACGCGCGCATGCCTGTGATCACACAAGAGAAAGAGAGAGATGCAAGGGAAAGAGATGTTCTTGTTGCTGAGAAAGAACCAGAGATGAGAACTGGAAAAAACAGTAAAATAATGTCCATTTTTCCCAAGGACATTTCCTATTCCTGGTTCCAGTTTGTCTCGAGACTCAATTCTTTTCTGGCCATGTGTTCTGCATAAACTCCTGTATTCTGAAAAGAAACTCATTTGTTTTGGTTATTTGTCAAGAATTTGCTAAAAAATCTTGACTAATAGATCTATATATCTACAGATCAAATAGATTAGCATCTTTAAAAATGTTATAAACAATTATATAATAAAAATATATAATAAAATATGTAAATAAAATATATTAATATACATACATTTTTATAATAAAAAAGCTATACTATATTTATTTGGAGAAGAATAAGGCCAGTCTCCTAAATTTTAAGTTTGCTCTAAATCTTTCAAATGATAGTGGAACGATCTTCCCATACTTATAAAGAAGTGACAGGAGTTATAAATTTAAAACCTATTTTTGAATCATTTGATTTGTAAAATGTTTCCCAAGGCTTCACCACAATCATAATTGGCTGCCTATCCTCTTCTTTGAACTGAATGTAAATGACCTGTCAATTTCTGCATATGGCTTTCTAAATTTAGGCAATAAGATAATTTACATTTACAAGGGGTAACCCAAGAAGATGCATAGTGCAACTCTGTAACTAATTCAGGCTAAAGAACTGTGATGAAGACTATTATTTTTGAAGAAATAAATCCTATTAAATAATAAACATAAAGCATAACTGTAAGAATGGTGAGGAAAGGAAGATGGAAAAGTCATAGTTTTTCAGAAAGTAGAATCCAAAGAATTGTTTAGGGAGACTGTTGTAGAATCATCATGTATATTCAATTTTTGCAGAAAATACACAAATTGCAAAAATATGCAAAGAAAATACTTTGTCCCATTAAGGTATTTAGGAAAGAAAAGCAAATTCAAAATACATTCGAGCTTTATACTATTCCACCTAAGTACAAGCATTTAAAAAAATAAGAAAACAAACACAAGATTGACCTGGACAATATATTTAAGATATTTGGGCCATGTCAATATTCAGTACTATAAAGGAAAGATTTCCTTCCTAGTCATGTGGATTTAGTGTTACATGATGAAAAGACTCCATCTAGAACAAGGGTGAGATAAATCTGGTTCACATTCTAGCTTTGCCAACTTACTAGCTATCTGAATTTGGACAAGTCTCAGCCTCTTGAACTTACCTACAAAACTGAGTGGTTAGCAGAATTAAAAGATGTGGAAGTTAGCTTCTGCTCAATAAAAATATAAAAGTCAATGTAAATAGGCAATGTAGCTAACATTGCCAACCAAGTAGTGTGTTTTATACCTTATATCATTTGGTTTGCCTAACCACCAGTGTAAATTTTATGGAGAAGTGCAAACGATGTTTAATCAATTTGGCTAAATGGCTCTTGTTATACATTTGCAGCCACATGGCATATCATAACTGACCTATGGCTTTGTTTTCAGAGATCTAGTTTTGACATTGGCTCTGCTATCCAGCAACTGAGTGAACCTAAACATGCCACTAAAATCACTTGAGCTTCATATTTAAAAATGGAAAGGGGAGAGAGATAATGTGAATGCAGAACCTATTTCACAAGGTTAAAATCAAAATCAGCTAACATGTATGAAAGTGCTTTGTAAAAAGCAATTCTCCAAATAAGTGTCAGGTGATGAAACAGGCAAGAAGAGGGTTTTGTAAAGTACTGCATTTGAGATTATCATGAAGGAGAAAAAAAAAAAACCTTGGCAATTACAAAATGAAAATAAAATATTTAATTTAGAAATACCAAGTAATCTACAAACTTATATCAAACTTACTTTAACTTTCTTCTACTTCATGTGGCATGCATAGTGCTTTCATAGCACAGTGTTTAGAAGGTTGTAAGAAGAAGACTGCTCAAAAAATACATTAAGCAGATTTGGAAGGGGGTGGAGGTAAAGTTAGAATTTCTGAGTCATGAAAACATCAGATAGCACTTTCCGAAAGGTGTAACTTTATTTAAAACTGTGCTGCTGTGAATTCTACCATGCTGCAGACACCTCTGAATCAACAATCTCTGTTGGCAAATTGTTATGCTGATAAATTCTCACAAAGACTGAAAATTTCCATTTTGTAAACAAATAAGTGGGTTTCTGATCATCTAGCTTATCTCCTGGAACTTTGAAAAGTAGAGCCCTGGCTTTAGTGACTCTGAATAATCTATTTTTCACATTAGCAAAGCAGATTCAATTATTTATTACCCAAATCAGAGAGCCACTGTATGAATGTGATATTAAGTCTGATACTCTTCTTCAAGCTAGGGAAGCACCAACAGCACATCACTGACTTCGTTGGTTAGATTCCCTAAGATAGTTAGAGTGGCATAATGTGCTAATATGGTCTTCTTCATAACACTAGGAGTTCTATTTCACTTCTATCCACAACAGAACAAATGTATTTAATAGAAGAATGATCCACAGGTTTCCTGTATATTTGATGTATACACGTGGAAATGCACATGCAGGCACATACAGTTTGGGTGATGGGCACTCTTTCTGCAGGATCAGTCAGTCACAGGGGCTCTAGTCTGTGCTTTTTGATCACCACCCCCATCATCTAAGAGGAATGAACTGGATGTGTGACATAGTTATGTAGCTGGGTGAAAAATCATCAGCCATCATAGTGAGGGGAAGTAGGTGAGGTATATGTGCATACCATGGACTTTGGAGCAAGCAAAGTGCACATATGTTACAAAAGGTGATGTATGCACACAACAAAAGATAGAGAGGAACAGTAGTGTCCAAGAAGGGATGTCAGACTTGGAGACAGGAGGTGCTGGGCCCAGACCCTGGATGTAGTGGGATTAAATTAATCAGATGCCTATTAAAAGCCTGACACCAGGTCTAAAATATGAGAAATCCTCATACATCAGTATGATTAAGAAATAATTTTCTTTCCACTCATTTAATAAAATTACAATTTGGGCATCACCTACATATCAAGGGGGGTTTCATTCCATGATCACAATGCTCTTTCTAGCTCAGTGAGTAGAATGAACCTAATGATAATTTTACCTTTGGGCGGCCTTGTTTTATAAAGAGCTAGGACCCATAGCTAGGACCCTATCCTTTTAAAAGGAGCACCTCTCTAGCCTACTAATCGGTGGTAGGGTGAGAGGATAGAGAGGGGAATGCTTGTTGTTGATGACAATCTTGGTCCCAGGCCCATTTCTCATGTACTTTCACCTTCCAATTTCTAGATGCTTTAAATTCTCCAGCCCACATCTGTGATGGTACAGATTTACGTGTGGTCTCACGAAGAAAGACAGGACCCAAAAGAAACAAAGAATCTGGAAGTGTTTGTCATCCGATCAACAACTTAGAAGTTGGAAGAGTCTAGTCTTGTGTGATCAGGCAGACAATGGTCTTCTTTCCTATCTAGAAAGCAGAATTGATAACCAGCCTTCCACAGCTGGGAACACAGGCCTGAGCACCCATTGTGCAGGTTAACAAAGATGTCCTCAAGGGCCAGACCTGAGCAAAATTAGAAAACAGAGGTGGTATGTTGTAATAAGCACTGGGACAGGAGCCGTGATACCTGGATCCTGGCTCTACCAGTAACCAGTTATGTGACCTTGAACAAGTCATTTCACTTTTCAGAGCCTTGGTTTTCTTACGTGCAAAATATAACATTTCTTCTGTGTAAAACATTTTACATAAGAAAACCAAGGCTCCGAAAAGTGAAATGACTTGTTCAAGGTCACATAACTGGTTACTGGTAGAGCCAGGATCCAGGTATCACGGCTCCTGTCATGGTTCAAAAACTACCAATATTTAGTGACAAGAAGAAAACGTTTAGAAAATATTTTAATCAGATATAAAAAACAAAGTTGTCTTGAAAATCAGGGTCAGTCTTCCACAATTATGCCCTCCCTCTCTTCTGTCACGCTCTCACATTCTTTCTTTCTGATTCATCAGGTTAAGAAATAAATCTAAATAATTTATAATAAAGTTTTACCACCATAGGTGACACCTCCTTTACTGGTATTTGTGTGCTAAGAAATGAATATCTGGTGTTTAGATGTCAGACACTAGCAAGATCAAAGAATGTGGAGGAAGATTGTTTTTGCATGTACATGCGTATGCATGTGTGTGTGTGTGTGTGTGTGTGTTTGTGTGCTGAGGGAAGTGAGCAATTGGTATCCTCCTTAGGTAGAATACTCCAAAGACAGTAGTCTCTCTAGCTGAGGCAACGCTGGCTGTGCAGAGAGCCTTTTACAGCGTGGCCCACAGACAATGTACAATTCTCTCTCCTCTGCAGCCTTGGTCTGCAGTGAAACTGGCAGATGCTAAACTTCAGCCTGTCTAGAACAGTTAATTAGGTTATAGAGGCTGCCAAAAATCCCAAAGTCATCCAAAGAAAATGCAACACTTTTAGATTTGAAGCAAAGGTCAGAAGACACAAACACTAATCCTATTTCTAAGAAGAGAGAAACGAAGGGAAAAAAGAAAGGCAGGAAGACAGGTCCCTGACAGTCTGGCAACTTGTTATCAATCTTTTTAAACAGCATTGAGATCAGGCATAAAGGGATCCTAGCTCTTTCCTCCAGTAATAGATACTGTATATTCATACACGATGATATGCAATAGACCCTAGATATTCACGGCCTTTCCACAACTCTCAGTCCATAACTCTTGAGACAGTAGAGGATCTTTCAGGGATCCCCTTCCTGCTGGAGAACATTTCCACCCGAAAATGAGGCTGGAATGAGGAAATTGAATCAATTAAATAGCTGGGTATGTTCAGAGCTTCTTTACAGGTTGCATCAAAGTATCACAAAGTAAGAACTGCTGCTGTCTGCCCCCTGGTTCTCAGGAGTGGAGAGGCAGCCTTACAAACCTAGAGACCCAATTCTTCCAAAGAGGTTACCCCAGAACGTGTGTGTTGGGGCTGGGGTGGAGTAACAAAATAAACAGCAGTGCATAGGACTTCACTGCCACCAGCAGGCCCCAGAGGAAGTGCAGGCCCAGAGGAGGCAGGGCTGCTTAGATTAGGAGCGTCCAGGCACGAGGAGAACACTTGCACCTGAACTGCCGCACCCTGTGCCCGCCCACCCCATCCCCAATCTCAAAGATTTGGAAAAACTGTTCGTCCTCCGTAAAAGACAGGTGTTCCTGCTCAAAAGCCCAGAATAAGTGATTTGAAGACTAAACTGCAATTAAGGCTACAAACAGTCCCTTCCCCCGGCGCCCTTTGCCTCCACCATAATTACACTTTATTTTACGAGGTCTTCGTTCCTGTCCTGGCTTATACAGTATTTCCATGGGTGCAGCGGAGTGGATGGGAGAAGGCGATTTTACGTCTGGGTCCCTCTGAATTTCACGTCACCTAGGGCGTGGACTGGACCCCTGAGCCGTTCACCTTGAGCCCAGAACCAGAGGACCGCCCCGCGTCCGCTGTGGCTGCCCTGGATCAGCTTCAGGTGGAGCAGACCCACGCGTTGCACTGACTTGGAAAAGCGGCTGAAGCGCACACAAGAAGCTGCTGCCCACAGCCAGCTCTGATTTCTCGCACCCCGGTCCCAATCCACGGCCATCTGCACTTTGCGTAACGTTGCGCAGGGAGGCGCTCCGGAGAACCCACACCCTCCCGCCCGGCCCAGGTGCGCGACGGGTCGCGCGGGGCTCTGGCAACCTCGTGGCCAACGGGCCGGGAGCCGCCCAGCGGGCAGAACAGCCGGTGAATGCGCCTCGATGGCAGCAGAAAGGCCCCGTTGGAGCCTTAGAGACCTCGGAGGAGCCTCCCTGCGGAGATCCGCTCCCGGAAAGGTTTTGGGACCACGCGGCGAGAAGCACGTGAACGGGGCAGCTTGGCTATAAAAACCCCCGCTCAGACGCGCGTGGGGAGTAAGGAGAGCGGCAGGACGCTGCCACCTGCGCCACTAGAGATAGGGATGAAGTGACCCTCCCTTCAGGACGCCAGAGACAATCTGGAGACTTCATGCTTCAAACTTCCCAGGTCCGGCTTGGGGTTATGTGCGTCGAACTTTGAGGCTGGATTCCCTGCACTTGGGCAGAGACGCGCAGACGCCCGCGCTTGTGGATTCCCGAAAATTCTCAGGGCTTGTGTGACCTTTAGGAGAGTTGGAGGGGGCGTAGTAGAATCTCAGGCTAATTGATTTCTTTACTCCACCAAGGAGGCGGCCAGGAACACTCGGCTCGTCCACAGAGGAGCCCTGGAGGCCCCTGCGCAGCCCTGAGGCCCCGGCGCCCAAGTCCCGGCCGTCCTTTAAGCCGCAGGTTATTTCTGCGCGCGAGAGAGGCGGGCTCGGATAAAGTCGGGACGCCTTCTCGCAAATAAAGTTTCATCTGCTCTTCTCGCTCGCACGGTTCCCGCCGCCTGGCGGCCCCCTCCTCCCACAGCGGGCGCGGGCGGGGAGATGGCCGCCGGCGCTTCCCGGCGCAAACGGGCGCTGCGCGCGTAGCCGCCGCCACGCTGACCTCCCGCTCCAGCTGGCTGCTGCTCTGAGCCCTGGCAGCGAGCGAAGGCGGAGGCCCAGAGGGGCAGGAGACCGCCGCGACAGGGGCCCAAGGGTCCGTATGGCCGCTCCCCGCCGGCGGGTGCTGTGCGCCACGGAGCTCGCCAGAGGCGCTTCGGGCTCGGAGCGGCTCTGAGCCGCGCCGCCTGCAGAGATCGACCCGGCCGTTCCGCGGAGCCGCAGGCAGGAACCCGAGGAGCAGGGAGGCGGTGGCAGCGGCAGTGGCTGTTCCTCCCAGAGGGCGATGTGGCCGGCCGGCGCGGGCACCAAGCTGCCCTGTCCCCGGGACTCTGCGCTCCGGCGGGCGGCTTTCTCTGGGAACCTCACCGCCCTGCCCTCTCACCTCGTGCCCGCCGGCCGCAGCGTCCGGGTCTTCATCAGCGCCAACCCTGAAGGTACGTCCCTCGCTCGGGTTTCCCCGTCCGTCCTTCTGTCCGTCCGCGCTGCAGGAGCGGGAGAGTGTGTGTCTGCCCCACAGCCCGGTGCGCCCTGCGCTCCCTTCCTCCAGCTAAAGCCGTGGCCGCCCTGAGCGCGTGGGAATTTAATTTGAATCACTTTTCTTCTCCCCTCTCTGGCCAGTTTTGCCTGCTTACTTCTATTAGGACACCCATTCTCCACCCCGGGTTATTCCCCTGGATCGATCCAAGAAACATCCAAGGCATTAGCGGGCCCTTCTGGAAGCTCCATTCTGCCGCCGCTACCACCACCTCCTTTTTTTTCTTTCTGTTTTTAAGCGGGTTCTTCTCCTAGATGACCGCAGACGCAGAACAGTAGCTCTCCTCCCCGAGGCGGGTTCCTGAATGGGGGCTCCCTTCTTGGCCACTGTTTCTGGCTGAGACGAGGTGAGTTCCTTGAGACTCTCCTCCTGCAGGTGCGAAGGTGCCCTTTGCAGAGGCCAAGCAGACTTTTGTGAACGGGAGGTCGAGGGGGACACGCGCTGTGGGTCCGGAACAGGCTTCGCGGCAGAGCGTGCAGGATGAGCTCATCTCCCCAGTTGGGTCACAGGGCTGGGTCTCCTGGATCTAGAACCTGGCCTACTCAGTCATGTTCCTGCTTAAGGCACCTGGTAGGCACTCCATGAAAAAAACTTGTTGATTTCTTGTTGCATTCACAACCACAGAGGTTGAACGCTGGGCGGTCAAATCCTGGCTTATCACTTGACCTTCCAGTCCTCAGTTCTCAAGGTTAAATTTCATTCCCAGTAAGTCGGGGATGGGGGAAGGAAGGATGTATTTGGGGCTGGATAAAACTGCAAGAATTGCTCTTTTCTAGGAAAAACAAATGTTTGGCTATGAGTCTATAGGAGACTGATAGAGGTGAGAGATTTGAGAATTAACGTTTTCTGCGTTCTAACAAACCTTGGGTCTAAAAAAGTAAAAGAGAAAAGTCCACATTCAAAGTACATTGGATATAAGAAAATCCAATATTCTGGTTTCTTGGAAAAGCATTCAGAGAAGACCAACAAAAGTAACTTTCTAGAAAATTATCATTTTGGCGGGGTGGGGGGGAATTGCACTAGCACAAGTCTTAGGTAAAGCTTACATTATGAGAAAGGAGTTGGGGAGAGAATCAAAAAGATAACATGCACTAATTAGTATTAGGAAGGCAATATACTTTTGGGGAACTGGCATGACTGTCCTTTTATCAGTTTACAGCTCACTTTCAAAGAACTTAATTAAGAAGGCTTTTAGAATGTTATAGTACACTCTCAAAAAATCATTCTATCTCAAAGATGTCTTCTAGGATTTGTACCTAAATCTGGATTTAAGGGGAAAAAAATTGAGATATTCAGCCTATTTAAGGAAAGCTGCAACTTAAGTGTTCAGGGTTGGTTCTTTAAAATATTGCTAGAACATTTTTAAGTAAGAGAATTATGTTAGAAAATGTTTAAATGCTAGACATTTTTAGTTCTGAGCTTTGGGGAAAAAGTCATATGAAAAGTGTCTCAATCTGCTGATGTGAAGCTAGCTAAATCACTCTTTGCCTTTAAACATGCTGCTTCTAAAATACTGTAAAAATTCTCCGGGGGTCTGTTGGCGGGGAGGGGGGATAGCGGGGGGGTGGGGAGTTGGGGAGGGATAGCATGGCGAGAAATGCCAGATATAGGTGAAGGGGAGGGAGGCAGCAAATCATACTGTCACGTATGCACCTATGCAACAAACTTGCATGTTTTTCACATGTACCCCAAAACCTAAAATGCAATAAAAAAAAAAAAATAAAAAGAAAATATATAAAAAAAAAATTCTGTTAATATTGTATGTAGTTGATTTTTTTCTTGCTGTGTAAATATGCAATTTCTAGGATAAAACCGATACCAAACTCATACTATTAGCTTAACATTGAGTTAGTACTCAAGGTTAATGTCATTTTTCTTAGATCTGTCCATATGATTCTTCAAATTCCCTAGTTTCTTGAAATAAAAGCTTTAGCATAGATTAGCCCTAGGAGAGCAAACAGGAGGGAGGAGCCAGTCATGCCCCTTGGCTACTGTGTGAGCTGGACAGCTTCCCCAACGATCTTAACAAACAAAACAGAAATGTGAAGCTTACCTGGGAAGTTTCAATAGGGGCAGGACCTCAGATTTTATCCAAACTGGAGAACTGATGGCATATTAAATAAAAAAGACAGATGGACATTTTTAATTATCTGAACGTGAAGCCTTAAAATCTTGGTTAATGCTCTGTCAGAAGGCAGCACTTGACCGTGGGATCTTTATGGATGCAATTTAGAAAGCAAATGCTTGTGTTTTGGTATGATCCAATATTAGATTCTTGGCCAATACTGAAGAGCCTCTCTACTGTCAAATTAAGACAAAGAACATTATCTCATGCTTTCCTTTACAAGCAGAAATCCAATTTACCTTCTAAATAAAAGCTGCTTTGTGTTGAACTCACAGCAATACTCTGAGAACCCAGCAAGGATTTTGCTTAGAGTATTGTTTTAATACGTATTGCTTTATAAGACTTGCATGGAATTTCCCCATCACTAATGAAGATAATGGAATGAATAGAATTTCTTTAGAATGAAAAAAATACTTTCCCGTATATTAATTCCTTCAATATTTTAATTTTGACTTCTATCCTTAAACAACTCTCTGAGGGTAGTGGACCAGGGATGTTCCTCCCATTCTACAGATGAGATTACTGAGGCTGTATCAAATTATACCACTTGCCTGAATTCATATAGCAGAGTGAAACAGGTAGAGCCTATAGGACCCTGAAAACACTTCTCTTGGTATTCTTTGGCCAGCCTAGGCTCCTGACAGATCTCTGTGAAATACCTTACACCACATGGACAAGACAATAATCTAGATATGGGGGATAAGTGCTGTCCAGCATCTTCTGGCTGTCAGATTCCAAGCCAAGCTGGCGGGAACATGGCTGTGCTGACCCACTTTGTTCCCACCAAGAGGTAACCCTAGGCATTCAAGGAAATTTCAGAATGTGCTGGACTCTGACACATTCTTATCCAGAAGTGTATCTGCCTCTGACTAGTCCCCACCACATGGAAGATGCTGGAGAAGGACCCATGTGGGGGAGGCGATAGCATTATCCCAGATTTTCTTAAGTGGATGGGCTTTCATCTAGTTTCGCCTCCCACCCAACATAGAAATTCCATCTGTGACATCTTTATCAATCCTTGGAAGTTTTCTAGTCATTTAGCTACTGTATTTCTGCCAGAACAGCACTCATAGCTCCTTGGAAAGATGATTTTAAAACCCACATAAGATCCTTTATTGTGATTAGCCTAAATAGCCCGTGCATATGGAGATGAAAGGAACCTGCGTGATTCTCTCCCTGTTATTAGAGTGTAAAGGTCTTCCTCTTCTCTGTCTTGATTCTTTATCAATTTATGGGAAGGTAGTCTTAACACAGAAGGAAGACCAAAATATCACATTTATCACTAATGAAAACTGACACAGGTCTACAATCCCTTATCTGTGATCTGGGCCAGATATGATTTTTGGAATCTCTTTAAGATTTTTGGGAAAAATACTTAATATACTGTCTAATATGTGGGGTCTGGGGTAACAATTCATGTCAGATATGAATAGGTGTATATGGAAACAGGAGTTCACTCTAAGTCAGTGTTACACAGAATTTTCTATGATGCTGGAAATGTCTATCTGTTACAGTAGTGCTAGCCACATAGGGCTGTTGAGCATTTGAAATGTGGCTAGTATGACTAAGAATATAAATTTTTAATTTTATATAATTTTAATGGATTTGAATTTAAACAGACACATGTGGCTTTTGTATCAAATAGCAAAGCTCCAAATGGAGTGATGATACAGATTGTAAGTAGCTTCGTTTCAGTCAAGGTCAGGTTTGGCCATCAAGGACTCAGGTTATTTCAGGTTTTGTTACCAGATGGATTGGGGGAAATCTTTTATTTTCAAAGCTTTGGAGATTTTTGGAATTGCAGGTAAAAGATAACGGACTTTTGCTGGAGACTCTGGTTTTAACTCTAGGCAAGGGAGTTTCCCATTGTTGAACCCAAGAATTAGGCTCCACTCCCAGTCACTGTCAGCAGTGGGCAGGGCACAGACCACTCTCCCTGGCCCAAGAACAGAGTAGATCCCTTTAAACCTTAAGAGATGGAGGAGGAGAAGAGAATGGCACTTTTACTTACAAGAGAGAAAGCAGAGGCTGGGCTATTGTCGTCAGATTTTCCTTCCAACTGTAGCCATCAGATTTAGACACTTCTCCTCCTCTAAGGAGTAATTGACAGCATCCTACACTAGTACATTGCCCTCTGCATGCAAAAAGATCTGGAGTGGAGAAAAAGATATTCTAACACTTATCTTTATGCATTTTTTTACCCACTCAGATTTCTGTGCTGGTAATTTTTGAGAGTTGTGAACTCTTGTCCACAGTGTTGATGATCAGGTGTTCATACAACAGCAAGAGACACATTTTCCCTTTATATGTGTACATGGATTTATTTGCTACAACCAGTATCATTGTTTGAGCTTACTTTCTCACGCAAAAGGCAGAAATATCTGCACTGAGAAATTCACATGAAACCTAGCAATATTCTTCACCATTATTCTTCTTTTCCTACTATCCTGATTATTTCTGTGGCTCCCTTTTTATTGTCTTTATGAGTAGTAGAAAAAATACAGCAAAAAGCATATATGTGTATATATATATACATACATATATACACAGCCATTTTGATACAAGAACATCTTTAAAAACTAAGTTGTAAAGGGGAATATACTGAGTTGCTATATTATGATAAATGCACATAGGACATTTGTAGTAAATGAGTTCTAAAATTTTAGTGGTTGTATCTTCTAAGTCCAGAAGCAGACATTATTCAAGCGGAGAAATTATTGGATACAAGATATATATATCTAGACTTGGGAGACAGGTTTCCTGCATTTAAATTCTCAATCTACTATTTAATGCTTTGACTTCTTGAGCAAGTTGTTTCTTTGTTTTCAGTTTCCTAATTTGTAAAAGAAGACAGTGACAGCACCTGTCTCACAGAGTTATTGAGTAGATTACATAAGCTAATAAATAGATGTAAGGCATTTAGGATGGTACTGGGCATGTAGTAAATATTAAATATATGCTATTTCTATCATTATTATCTTTATTACATTATATGATCCAGACACTGTGCAGGTATGCTTAAGCAAATTTACATATGTCCTGCCCTCAAGGAATGCAGTCTTTGGAAGCATTTGAATTAGAACTCAGTACGGTCATGCCTTGCTTAATGACAGGGATATGCTCTGGAAAATGTGTCATTAGTCAATTTTGTCATTGTATGGACATCATAGAGTGTACTCACACAAACCTAGATGATATTGTTTACACATAGGCTATATGGTATAGCCTACTGCTCCTAGTCTACAAACCTGTATAACATGTTATTGTACTGAATACTGAATAGGCAATTGTAACAGAAGAGTAAGTATTTCTGTATCTAGACATACCTAAACATAATAAAAGTACTGTTGACTGGATGCAGTGGCTCACAACTGTAATCCCAGCACTTTGGGAGGCCAAGGTGAGCAGATCACTTGAGGTCAGGAGTTCGAGACCAGCCTGGCCAACATGGTGAAACCCTGTCTCTACTAAAAATACAAAAATTAGCCGAGCATGGTGGTGGGCACCTATAATCCTAGCTACTCGGTGAATCACTTGAGCCTGGGAAACAGAGGCTGCAGTGAGCTGGGATCACACCACTGCACTCCAGCCTAGGTGACAGAGACTCCATCTCAATAAATAAACAGTAAACACACTGTAACAATACAGTATTATAATCTTATGGGACCACTGTTATCGATGTGGTTCATTCTTAACTGGAATACCATGTGGCACATGACTGTAGTAAAATAAAAACTACCCTAGATCTTTCGTGGAATTAGGTACTTCCAAAAATTATTACAGGGGTTGGATGAGCAAAAGTCAGGGCACCACTGGGTATTTAGTTCATGTTGCCAAAGCTACCACCCAGAGAGCAGGAAACTGTAGAAGCCACTGCAGGTATCACAGCTGCCTCTGGGTACCGGGTAGCTGCTCAGCCTCTGCAGAAACACATTTGCTGAAACCTGCATGTTAGCCACTATAACTGCTGGTGGAGGAACTTAGTCCTCCAGATCTTATGCAGGTGCATCCCTTTGGTAGAAGCAAAATTGCATTTGGACCCTGGCAACAAGCAAGTCTAGGAACTTCAGGCTTTCAGCCCCTACAGTACAAGGGAGATAGATAATGGAAGGAAGAGATAATGAATAATCAACACCAAACGATAGTATCTAGCCAGGGGGAAGCAAACACATTCATTCACTCAACCAGTAAATATTCGTGAAGCAACTACTCTATATGGAGTGCTGTTCTGGTGCTTAGCATACAGAAAAGTGAACAAAACAGACTAGGTCTCTGCTCTTATGGTGTCTACATAAATAATATGTATGTGACAAGCACTGTGCTGATGATAGGAACAGAGCATTAAAGGAGCACCAAGGACGGTTATGTAAACCAACTCAGGGTTGGAGGGGGTCAGAGTGAAGGGTTAGTTGGGCTCCCCAGACAAATGAATAGAGCCAGGGTAGGAAACTATTCTGCATGATAATCAAATATGAGGCAGAGTGATGATGATATCTCCACAGGGATTAGAAAGAAATAGTCTTTATCATTCAGCAAAAACCTTTTATCATTTTGAAGAACTGTCTTGAGGTGATATTATCATTTTCCCCTTGAAGGTGGCTCATTTAAAATGAAATTTGAAATAAAGGATGATTTGGACTATAAAGATAAACTATATACATGTCTTTGCAGTCTACAAAATCAGTTTATAGATCTTTTAATATTATTTTGTAAGCAGTGTATATCAGAGCAACAATACCATTTGCCATTTGAAAAGGTGTGTGAAAGTTTGTATTTTATTTCTGTTTCAGTTATCTATTGCTATATATCAACCCACCCCAAACCTGAGTGACTTAAAACAGTGATTTATTTCTCACAATTCAGTGGTTGGTATTTTAGGCAAGGCTTGGCTGTGTGGTTCTTCTGTTCCATGGGGTATTGAATTGAATAACTTGTTCAGCTGCTGTCAACTAAGCCTAGACTTGGCTGGGCTGGAAGGTCCAAGGAGGCTTTATTTACATGTCTGGCACCCCTGTTATCCTCCATGAGGGTCCTCTCTCCATCTCTAGCTTTTTTTCCCATCTCTTAGGAGTCCAGCCCAAGATTCATTATAGGGAATTGACTTTCTCAGAGAAAGGAAATGGAAGCTGCCCCTCCTCTTAAGGCCTGGGCTTGGAAGTCCCAGAATGTTTATTTTGCTACATTCTGTCATCAATGCAAGTTACCAGGCTAGTCTAGATTCAAGGTGGGGAGAAAATTTATTAATGTGAGAAGAGGTATGTGCATACAGGGAAGGGAGGAATTACTAGTAGCTGACTAAAAATTACCATAACCCCCCCATTAGGTTTTTGCAGTTTCTTTGACCTCCTTTTGTCATAATTAGATTATGTGAGATAACAAGAGCATAACCCAGAGGCCTTGCAAATATTATAGTAGTACTCAACAAGTGTTAATAATTATTGTCATTATTACTATGTGTTGTTGAAGACTGGGAATAACTCAGTAAGTAGCACCCTTCTTTCCTCTCAAGTCCATAACTAACTAAATATCAGTTTCTGAAAAAAAGACTCAAGAGTTTGCAGATAGAGAGGATCAGAATATCACTATTTTTCCTGATATAGATAATGGAGAATGCTTTCATGCATCTTAATACTAAACAGCAGAATTAGATATTCTTCTGGCCACTCACTGGAGGTGGTGTACCTCCAGAGACCCTCCATCCTGTGGCCTACTCCATAAAACAAGGAGCCTGGAGGATAGAGTGAAGCCATGCTCCCCAGGACAGGTCAGGGCCCAAGGGGTAGGAGTGAGCAGGTGGGCAGAGATCGCCTGCTTTCTTCTTCCTTACTTTCCAGTTCTGGGCAGGTTAAATGAGGAGGTAAAGAGGGTCCAGGAGGTCCTCATTACATCATAGCCCACTATCTCATATAAAGAAGACAATGAGGTACAGGCTACTAAAGATAATAGGAACGATATACATGTATCAGATATTCAGTATCAGAATACATTTGTAAGGTAAGTTTTCAGCACGGCCTTGGGGAAAGTCAGAAATAAGTTGTTTAAAGCCACTGTGTTTTGAAGTAGATTGATATACAGCAATAGATAATTGGAAAATTAAAAAAGCAAAAACCCACAAGTACCTTCTAAAATGACAAATGATGATATTCTACAGAGTAACAGGAAGTAATTAGGTTTGCTAAAGTAAGCCTTAGGTTTTTGTTTTTTTCTTTAAATCCATCCTTAGCAAACTAACACAGTAACAGAAAACGAAATGACACATGTTCTCACTTATAAGTGGGAGCTAAATGATGAGAAGACGTGGACACATAGAGGGCAACAGCAACCACTGGGGCCTTTTGGAGAATGGAGGCTGGGAGGAGGGAAAGGACCAAGAAGAATAACTTAATAGCTGGGTGATGAAACAATCTGTACAACAAACCTCCGTGACACACATTTACCTGTGTAACAAACCTGCACTTGTACCCTTGAACTTAAAGTTTAAAAAAATTAGGCTGGGAATATCAACATTTGTTGAAATACTGAAAGTTCCATTTTGTTGAGAAATTCTTGGCAAGAACTAAATGGCAATATGTATTTCACTGATACAGGAAGAGAATGTCAAAAAGCAACCAACTTTGAGCTTAAGCATTGATGAATTCCTATCCAAGGCAGCTGCAGAAGATCTGTAATACCAGCATTCAGACATGAAAGATAATCTGTTTATAAACATAAAGCAACTATAATAAACCAGGCAGCTTAAAGCTCAACTCAGTTTTTTTTTAAGTTTTGTTTATAATGGTCGTGTTATTTGAATAAATGTAAAACTTAAAGCAGTGGCTCAAAAGCATACGTAGGTACTGAGATATGCAATCAGTTTAGAAGGAAATGTGATATTCAAGACACTCTTGCATCACTTCTTCAAAGCTTTAGCTTCCATTGCAATTTTTCTTGAAAGCAAACAGGATTCATTCTACAAATTAAAGTGTGTTGGCTAATGTATAATTAGAAAAGAGAGATATGTGATAGAAAGTTAATAAAAAGATGAAAAACTGCAGCTTGGATGCAATTCAAAGAGAATAATACCACCTTCTAATGAAGTACTTCCTTGAAATCTCATTTTCGATCCAAAATATTTCAAAGATTGTGACATGGCACACTGAAAACAAAGAGCAGAGCACAGATGTCAGGTGTCTTATTCCTGGAGTATTACAGAATTCAACTCGGATGAAACCACAAAATTGAAAGCATATCCCTCATAATATTTAATCTGATCTATTACATATGGTGTCATTCAAAGAGTTTCTTGCCACACAATGTCTCCTTCAGATTTTATTCTTAGCATCAACTGCAGTATTTATTAGCTACCCATTGTGCACAAGCAAACACCGAATTGGTTGGTGTTACAACCAAGTTACAAAGGGAGTAAAAATAACAGTATGTACTGCTGTCTTTATTCTTTAGGCTCACACATCTAAGAGGCAGGACAAACACAACTATAAAATGTACAGACAGTGCAGTTGTGAAAGGGATGTTTACATACAAAGGCTGACTGGAATAATTGGAATCAGGTTGTATCTGCTATCCCAGTCTGGCATGAGCTGTTCAAATTTAGCCAACAGGGGAAGACTGAGAAGAATCAGACCTAAAAATCAACTGTCTACTGTAGAAGGGTGGCTAGTGGGGAACTGGTCCTGCCCATATGTAAGAAGAACGTGTCCAGATCCAAGGGAAGGCACAGTTTTTGAAAGGGAAGGCATTTGATACCAAGGAGCCTGATAGAATCTGAAAGGTTACCCAGTGAGTGAGCAAAGCCTGGGCTGAAATGTGTTTAATTTATCTGAGTGTCAGAAGAGTTACTAGGGTTTACTTAGATAAAAATTGAAGGAGTTTCTGCAGATACAGAGCCTGAATGTCTTGAGCACAGAGTTCCCATTCTGAAGTGGGGACTTGTGAAGGAGAATAGGGCAGCAGAAAGTATCTAGCAAAAACAATGGAATCCCAGCCCCTAGTCATAAGGGAGGATGGAGGCCCTGGGACAATGTACAAATCTGCTGTTGGGATTAGAACCCAAGGCCAGAACTGCAGCCTGGGTGTTATGACCCTGAATCCCAGAGGATTGGGGCGGAAATAATGCTAAACATTTTTTGGTTAAGGTTACTGTTGGGCCCAGAGAGTGGGACCAGCCACCGCTACAGGTGGCAGGAGCTGTGGTTTCAGATATGTCAGAGGATGGATGCAGAAGCCAGAAATGGTTATTCAGTTAGAATAAGGAATTTAGAGCAATATTTGAAAGATGAGAAATACTTAATTGTCATAATTGGAAAAGAAATGTTCCAGAAGGAGAGAATAGGACATATCCTGGAAGTCGAGTAAGTCTCACTTCTGAATTGGTGGCAGTGCTTAGAATACTTTGGCGAGAAAGCTGTGGGGCTATATTCAGGCTCAGTGGAAAAGAGCAGTGATTAGTAATGTCTGCTGTGGAATGAACGCTGGTCTATATCCTTATGTGTGCTGTATATATGTGACTACGGGCACTGGGGGTAGAGGAATGAAGCAGTGTAAACAAGAAAGAGAAGGCTTTTGTTTTGTTTCATTTGGCCAAAGCAGAGAAGACAACTCAGAGAAAAATAAGAAAATTGTGTCCAAGAAATAACTGGTGAGAAATTTCCTTGCCCAGATGACAGAACTGGTAAAATCACAGCTTTCTAAAGGGAGAAGAATGTGTTGAAACTGTTAAATAGACTGAAAAATCTACTTACATGAGTGGAACCTGCATGTGAGTTTGTTGCTAAGTAGAGTAGCTTCAGAAAAAATCACACTCAGTTGATGATATTCTAGAAGACTCTAATTAAAATGGAATTCAGAAACTACTGAAGTCACTGTGTGATAAGGAAAGTTAACCAAAATTATCAAATGCTTAAAAAAAAGAATCTTCTATGAACACTAAAAAGTAGAATTGAAAACAAATTCATTTTAAAGCCCAGTTTTTTAAAATTCAGAAGTCTAAATCTTTTCACAGAAAGATTTCAATAACAATAAGAGTATGTAAGAAAAAGAAAGATCCAAACTTTCTCCCCTCTGAGAAGCTACCATTTGGAGGTTTTACCTAAAAAAGAATAAGAGCATTCATAAATTGAGGGATTTCACAATTTAGCAAAATCACTGCCATGCTGGAAATTTAGGGTTTTGCAATGTGGCCCTCAAAATTTGGGGCTCTCTTATTAAGAGGTGGGGTCTCTGACTTTTCCCCTTGAATCTGGGCCAATAGACTACAGGAGAGGTGTCAGTGTACCAGATTTGGGGCCCAGGCATTCAGAGATTGGCCACTTCCACTTTCTGTCTGTCGAAACGCTGATTTTTAGAACCTCACTTCCCCATGGAGGGACCCCTATGGAAAGGAGGCCACAGCCAGCACCACCTTGCCAACAAGGAGAATGAGCCATCTTAGTGGTAGAGCTTCACCCCGTTGAGCTTCCCCAGCTGACTGTGGCCATGTGGCATGGAGATCAGCCTTCCTACTTAACCCTGCCCAAGGTGCAGGTGCAAGGGTCAAAAGGAGTGACTGTTGCTTTAAGCCACCAATTTGGGTTTGTTATGCAGCAATACGTAAATGAAATTAGTAAAAGAAAACAAACATTATAGTGTGTCCTAAGAATGAAGAATTTGAAGGTTAGATTCAGGTTTGAATCCCAAGATTTGCCCAATCTTGGGTAAAATATTTAGTCTTCTTAGGCTCATTTCCCAACTAAAAAATTGGAGCAGTAACACCTACCTCACAGGGCAGTGGTGAGAAAAAAATAAAATACTATACCTAGGCATCTAAAACAATGTCTGAAAGATACTAAGGACTTAAATATTTTAGGTCAGAATTTGTTAAAAGCTCTAGAATATAGAATTATGACAGTTTTATGGAAATGAGAATTTCTTGAATAACTTCCTTCTTAAAAAATTATAGCACAAAATGGGTCATTATTCTCAAATCACACTACCTATATGATCATGTGTGCTTTTAGCTAGAAGGGATTACATAAACACACAAGATTTTTAAAATGATGATTTAATACATAAATATGAATTCAGCCCAAACTATAACATATTAAGTTAATAAGTTACATCTCTAAATAATAGAGCAGAAGCAAGCTGATTTTTCAAAAAAATACCTACCAAAAAAGACAACTCTTTTGAAACCACAGGTAGCCAGCAGAGTTCAATAAAATGACATTCAAAGAACAAAAAGTTTGCACTTTCACCTTTTAATGTCAGATGTGCTAAATTCTTATACTAAAAAATCATAATTTCTATCACTCAAAGAATTCCTTTAATGTTGCTTTAAATCTACGTAAAGGTTCATATATCATTGTTCTGGTCCTGTTAATCTTTTAGACCTTAATGTATAGTTTGCTTGCCATAGATGTTCCAAAGAGGCTGTGGTGCCCACATCTACGTGGGAAAGACCACACTGGATAAAAATGAGCAGCCGTATTCTCTAGGAAGGATTTTGGTACAAATCTCATGCATGATTGAAAGACTATTTAATTCCAAGTAGTTACTATTGTTGAATGACCTAACCAACTCTCACTGTAAGTTGATCATTCTTATTGTGTTCTTTTAATGGTTATTGAGAGCTCACATTATAGTGATTAAAGAGCATTTGTGCTCCTAGAGGAGCAGATGTTTGAAGTTGGAGGTGGTTGCAGGAGATGGGTCTTTTGAGTGAGTCAATGAACAGAACTGGGCATAGGTAGACGATGACTTGAATCTAGAAAGTGTTCATCCTTTATTTGTTCATTCTGGCTTGCAGATCTCAGAGTAAAATGGAATGAGGGAGAAGGCCCAGGTATCCAGGAGTTTTGAAACAGAAATGGGTGTTGTGATTAAGTTTGGAATTTGAAAAGGGCTAGAAACTGAGGCAGTGCAGCATCCCCAGGACAGGGAGTCAGTCCTGAGTGTCTGCAGGTGGAAGAAGGCAATGAGCCTGCTTTTCTGGATGTAACCAGTGTGTTTATCTGAAAAAGAGGAAATACAGGGCTCAGCTAAATACTTTGTTTCTTTTGCTGAGATTTTAAAAAATATTTGAAACTCATTCCTTGTTCCTTAGGCTTATTGTATAATAGTTTTATTTTCCCTTACCATTTTTCTTTTGGAAAATTAGTCTTTCCTATGTCAAAGGAAAAAATGGATTTCACTTTTGCTGCGATCACAAGTAGGATCAAAGCAGACCCATGCTCTGGAGGCTGCCCCAGTGGATGGGTAAGCACAGGGGTCCCCTCTTTACATGCCATGGACCTCAAAATGTATATGTAAATTTCCTCTCTGCCAGCACCTGCAAGGGGGATGGCAGTGCAGATTTCAAGGACATGAGTTTCATTTGATACCAGAACATGTTAGAATCACAACGTCAGAATCTAGATTATGCACTGCCCAGTGTTTATGAGCTGTGTAACCTGGGGCAGATTCCAGAACCTTGAGCCTCCATTTTCACATCTGTTGAAAACAAATACAACTCTATATTTTATATCTTATTCAGTTCTATGGATTAAATTCTGCTGTAGTAAACATACAGCGAATGCTATATAAAAGCAAAGCATTGCTCTTTGCTTAAAACTTTTCCAATTATGTAAGACTTAAACTTCCTTATAAGCCAATATTGTGATACAGTATAATTAGCATTTAATACACAAAACAGGTGCTCAGCAAATACTTGCAGAATTTTTAAATATCTAAGAGACAGTGAAGAGGAGGTCATGGCATGAAGAGTGTTCCTCCTGACCCGAGTCCCAGGCATTACTGCAGGGCCTAGGACAGCAGGGCACACTCTGGGTCACAGATCTCATCCCTCTCCTGTCCCTGTCCCTGTTGCTGCCAGTAGATGTAACCATCTGTCAATATACCAACCAATTTATGCCTGAGGCTGCCTTGTTACTTTGCCTGAGCTTGACAGGCCTCACCTAGAGGCCAGCAGGATCCCCACAGGGAGGGTTACAGAGATGCAGCCCTAGCGTTCCCACCCTTGGAGGCCAGAGCTCCCACCCAGCCACAGTCCATGGATGTCGCTCCCCAAGTTCTACCGTAGTGCCTGGAGAAAAGGCAGAGAGTGGGAGGAGAGGGATGTCTTCCTACCCTCCAGGGAAGGAGCCACTGAGGTAAGAAGAGAGATGAGATTTCCATGAAACTAGAGAAGAACAGTGAAGTTTTAAATTCCCATGCCATTCTCACAGAAACAATGAGAAATCAAATACTGTTTGTACTATGGTCTGGCTGCATTATGACTTTGGGGACCAGTTAGGAACTTTGCCACTCTCTATAACATTATTTTTATGGACAGTTTCATTCTGTGTTCCGTTTAAATCATGTACCACCAGGCTATGTCACAGCCATTTAGAAGGGAGCAATTGGAGCATTTTCACTAGAGAGTGCTCGTTTTCTAATAGTGTCATGTGTGCATGAGGTGTGATGTTCTGGTCCTTGAGACAACATGAGGGGAAGAAGGCATGAAATGGACTGAAACTTCTTGGCTTCTACTTCTGGTTTATACAGTAGCTCTGTGACCATGGGCATTCTCTCTGGGACTCTCTTTTTCTCATCTGTAGAATGAGGTGGTTGACAAACAGGTTCTCTGGGGCCTCTTTCAGCTGCAGTATTACATTATTCCATTTCTCTGAAACTCCCCAGCAGTGTCATTTGCGTGGTTTATATTTTAAGGAGGGAAAATGTGGGATCTAGCTCTTTCTTCCTAACTTTGTGACTGCATCTACTCCATTGCCTGAAAAATAGTAATAATATCACCTGTCTTTCCTGCAACAGAAGTTTGTCATGATAACGGAGGGAAAGCAGTTTTGAAACTACAGTGTATTAATATGTGTAAATTATTTATTATTTGAATGTGGAGAGTATAACAAAGTGCACAATAAAGTTTGTGGGAAATATCTCCAGGATTTAGAAACACCTTCCCAACTATTCCTTATTCAAACTGGAAGGTATGAATAGGGTAAAATAGGCATAAAAGATATCTTCCTTATGCCTGCAAATGAGGCTATTAGATTGATTTTTAAAAATCATTGAGTTTGGGAAAAGGCAGACAGTGTGAACCCTTGGATAGAAGGGATCTGATCTCCATCCTGAATTGCATAATAGAAGCCTTTATGTGTGCACGTACAACACATGATACACACAGGGAATTGTGAATAGTAGAGGCTGAAAATTCAAACTGTGGAGTTGGAAGCAGTGGGTTTGAGACCTTGCTGTGTGCTATTTTCTGACTTCAGTGACCTCAAACAAGTTACTCAATTTATCCAATCATCAATTTCCTTATTTCTAAAATTGGAAATAACCTAGGATTCATGTGAGAGTAAAGCTTGTAGAGTGTCTAACACATGCTTGGCACAATGAGCTTTCATTAAACATTAACTAGAATTATTCATTAAACATTAACTAGAATCAATCACCATTATAATTAGTAGCTCCATTTTCTCCTTATGTAGGAGATGCCGAGGACTCAGCTAGTGAAGAAGGACACGTCAGGCATGGCTCAACCAGCTGGCGTGCATTAAACAAATGCTCGTCCGCTGGCAGGATCCTTGTTGCCCACTCAATAGGAGAGAGAAGGACGTGTAACATGATGATACAGTTAGGAAACATTTATATTCCGTTTGTTTATATTAAGCCAGAATGTTTATTTCCAACTGTCTGTCAAAGTTGACATCTTAAGAGTCCATATTTATAATAAACATTTTAAAAAGAGCTTTTGAAGAATTACCATCACAAGTAAGTTGTAAGCCACAAAAGTAGGCATGCCTTCTTATTTCACAGACACCCATTTTCCATGAAATTCACAAGAATTTAATGAGGGACTTGTACATGCAAGACACTGTTCTAAGCCTTAAAGATGTGGAATTTAACTATGTTAAATAACGATGTTTAAATAATTATGTTATTAAATAAACATACACATAGCCTCTACTTTCATGGTGCTCACATTCTGATGGGGGGACCATAATGTAAATATACAAAATAAATTAAAATATTTGTGAAGTTTGTGGAAGGTGGTGATAACTACTGTGGAGAAAAACAAAGCCAGGTAAGGAGAAAGAGTAATGGGCAGTTCCTCTCTCCCAGTTAATGGCTAGTCATCAAAGTTCTGTCTGATGAGATACTGTTTGAACAGAGATATTAACAGTAAAGAGGAAACCAACCAGATATGTGGAGGACAAACATTTCCACCCAAAGAAGCATCAAGTGCAAAGGCCCTATGGCTGAGCATGACTGGAGTGTTCAAGGAAGAGCAAGATCATTGTACTGGAAAGTGGATGGAGACAAGGGTGATTTTCAAAAACTTTAATGCCCCTGTGTGGCAGACACAGCCAACCAGAATAGATGCCATCTACAAGCATCCAGGAAGCTATACCTGTGTGTGCCTACGGAGCATCAGCTATAGTAAGAAATAAGATCAGGGAACTCGTGGAAGCTGGGTCATGTGGGGCCAGTGTGTTATCTCATTGTAATTTGTAGAAGCCAACTTTACCCACAAATGATAAGGATTTTCACTATTCATTCAAGGAGTATATTCACTCATTCAATTCATTTTTTAAATGATCCCAAGAGAAGATTCCATAGTGGCTGTATCAATTTACATTCCCACCAACAGTGTACAGGTTCACTTTTCTCCACACCTTCACCAACACTGTCTTTTGTCTTTCTGATAATAGCCATCCTAAGAGTTGTGAGGTGATATTGCCTTGTAGTTTTGATTTGCGTTTCCCTGATGATTGGCCAATATTGTTGGGGGAAAAAGTATTACCGTATTCAGTGGGATGTCCATTTTCTACGAGAAAATCAGCAATTCCTTCAGTGTCCTGGTAGGATAGTAAAATGTGGAACCTAAGCCGATCTTCTCAGCTACCCCAGGTACCTTGGAACTAAAATGGAAATAGATGAGAGACATTGTATTGGATTTATAGAGGAGCATGTGGCAAAGTGGCTCAACCCTTGAGAATAAGACTCATAATAAGAGGAAAAGGTTTTTTGTTCATACGTGGCCTGGGAAGACAGAAAATCCTCTCTGAGGTTGCAGAAGGTAGAGTCCAACTTGGTCTCTGGATGCTAGAACATGATGTTACAGGGTGCTTCTTGATATAGCTCCAGGTGGATTCACTGCCACATCCTCTAAACAAAGCTTTTAGAAAACCTGCTAAAAATTACTTGAGAGGGGAAATGAAGGCAACAACCATTTGGGAGCCCATCATAAATTTGATAGAGCTAGGACCGCCAGTGCTGCTATATCTGTCTCAAGGTAGCTATAGCCTCAGCAGAGTCCTAGGTGAATGTCACCTGTGGCCTTTTGCAGCCTAGTAGCAGCTGTGATATGACCCCCACCAGGGACAACAGGAACTGCATGGTCAAGCTTTCACAGCTTCTGAGATCCCAGGGCATTTTATATTATTAGAACCTGTAGTTGCAGCAGGAAAATGTAATGGCCCACAAGGAAGACACATAGCCGCATTTTCATAGCAGGTACCCAAGATGATCAAGAATCATACCAGCTATTTTTTATTCATTCCAGGAACATTAATGCATAGCCAGAACTGTTCATCACTTTCCCTTGCTCAGTCTGGCTTGGCAACTGAAGGAGCATGGGTTACACAAGCTTTTAGTATGTCAACAGTAGCAAAGATTGTGTGGGTCTTGGCTCTGTATTAGAAAGTGCTAGGTCCAGTGTCAGAGCTCTGCCACTTTGTAGCAGGGTGACTTCTTCCTTAACCCCTTTAAGCCCTGGTTTCCTCATCTTTGAAATAGGGCTTATAATAGTGTTAGACTTTTAAGGTTTTATGAGGGCTAGTGAGAAAATGTATTAAAGGCATTTAGCACTGTGCCTTGGCACATAGCAGATAGATTATTGCTAATTGTTTTATGATGATTTAGGGTAGAATTATTTAGTAAAGTTAGCATGTGCCAGAAAGAGAAGAGGGAGGGAAGGAGGAGAATATGCTGTCCTTATAAATTTTGGCAGAGAGAAATTATTTAAATATAAGAGTTACTGATAGACTGTAACTGGCCCTGAATTATTTTGTTAAAGAAATGAAATGATTCTTTAGGAATAGAGTTTTAGATGGTCATTGGAAGCAGTTGACTATTGCCTCTATTTCAGACCATTTAATGCCTGTGAACCATGAGATTAAATAATACTTTCTGGGCATCTCTTAAATAAGATGGTAAAGAGAGCACGAGGATAGTATTTGATGCCTGAGAGGAACAACAAGGTAGTTAGTAGCTGCTCTGTTCACTTCAGATCGGACTGACCAACCCATTCATTCAAGGGAGATTTTTGGACCCAGACTCCTTCAGTCTGTCTATCCAATCCCAGTTTGAACAGAAAGCTGTCAGCTTATAGTGCCTGGCTGAATTCAGATGTAATGGGTAAAGGTTTCCTTTTTAATCAGTCCTTTCTGACATAATAGGAAGACAGAATAATTTGAGTGGCTTTCCGAAGGTTAAATAGCTAGAATAAAACTCATATATCCCTAACATTTGAGAAGAGCTTCCTTTCCTTTTGGTGGATGTGTGATTTTGGTAATTTCTCTCTCGTAAGTAAAATGATGTTTCTCTACCTTCCTCCTGAAGTTGTTTTGCTTATCTTTTTAATTTTTTCATAACCAGCTGACCTTTTTCCTAAATAGGTCATTTTGTTGTGTGCCCAGTAAACTCGGTGTTCTGGAGATTTTTTGCCCAAGGAGGTTGAATATATTTATATCTAGATGTGTCCATATGTCAAACAGATATTTCAATCTGTATTTGAAAGCTGTTACGGCAATAGCACTATAAAATTCCCTGCTTCATAAAAGTCAAAGAAAAACAAATGCTCTTAACATAACAGACATTTTCAAAAGTTCAAAAGTAGAATGTGAAAATGAGAAAGAAGAAAATCTGTAAGAAAATCAGAAGCAAAACAGAATCTAGCCCTTTTTTATTAATGCAGTTATAGTTTATGTAAACATTTAATTTCCCATTTAAGTTGTATAAAAAACTGATTATATATTTAAAGGATCTATGTTTTTAAAATATTTTCACAAAATACCATTATCTAATCAAAATGACATGTACAAGATAAAAAGTAAAATGTAGAGTCTTCACTTCTGTCGTAACTTTTCTTCCATAACATTTATGCTATTAACATATGCTGGAGGATGCTTACTGCTGAATCTATAGGTTAGAATGAGCCAGGAAACTAATCTCCCAGTCATGTAGTGTGTAAATTGCCATAAAGTGAAATAATATTAAAATCAGATAAAAAATGGTTGTATCTAAAGCTCAACTCCAACCTGTACTGTGACTTGATTGTAAAAATCTCCCCAAATAGTGAGGGATGTAAAAGAAAGTAAAGGAATACTTTGTGATATTAATGATAATACTGAATCATTCTTTCAGAATAAAATAAGGAACTCAAGCTTGGCACAGTGGCTCATGCCTGTAATCCCAGCACTTTGGGAAGCTGTGGGCGGATCACCTGAGGTCAGGAGTTTGAGATCAGCCTGACCAACATGGAAAAACCCTGTCTCTACTAAAAATACAAAATTGGTAGGGCATGGTGCATACCTGTAATCCCAGCTACTCAGGAGGCTGAGGCAGGAAATCGCTTGAACCCGGGAGGTAAAGGTTGCAGGGAGCCGAGATCGCGCCACTGCCCTCCATCCTGGGCAACAAGAGAAAGACTGCATCTCAAAAAAGATAAAATAAGGAACTCAAGATGCAGATATAAAATGATATACTTCTAATATTTACTGCAGTAAATTAGACAAGATTTAATGGACCTAACTGTGCAGTCTCTGTGTAAAGAAACACAAGTATGAGACATGAGAATTACATTCAGGAGCTTACAACATACTGACATGGCTGACATTGACATCTGAAAAGTTAAAAGCAATTTAATGAACAAAACCATTCATCTTAGTTTTCTATTGCTTCTATAACAAGTTAGCACAAAATTATTGTCTTTCATTCTGGAGGTCAGAAGTCTGAGTTCAGTTTCACTGGGCTGAAGTTAACATTTTGACAAGTCTGCATTCTCTCTAGAGATAGTAGAAAAGGACCTGTCTCCTTGCCTTTTGCATCTTCTAGACTGTATGTGCAGTTCTTGGCTAATGGCCCCTTGCTGTATCTTCAGTGCCAGTAATGTAACATCCCTCCCATCTCTCTCTGACCTCTGCTTCCACTGCTGCATTTCCTTCTCTGATTCTGCTTTTGTGGTTATACTTCCTCCTCTCATGCTGATCCTTATGCCTCCCTGTTATAAGGATCCTTGTGATTATATTGGATCCTCTCAGATAATCCAAAAGAGTCGCCCTATCTCAAGATCCTTAGCTTAATCACATCTGCAGAGTCTGTCCCCTTTGCCATATAAGGTCACATTCACAGGTTCCAGAGATGGGCTGTGCACATCTTTCAGGGGGCCATTGCCACAACATTGAAACCTTAAACAAAAAAGAAAATTATTTGCAGGCTAAATTTCAAGATTCTTTAAGAGCACCACAGTCTTCCTCTTCAGCTTCGTTCCCTATCAGACCTCTAAATTCATTCTTTCTGGCGATAGTCCTCCCTTTTCCCTCCCTTCTGTCTTCACTGATGAGTTCTGTAACCTCATCACTTTTCAGATTCTTAACCATTCTTCAATGCCAATCTCAAATGTTATGTTTTCCATTTAATATTTCTGGTTTTCCCAAATTAGCCTACACATTTTGGTTGAAGGTGACAGAAGCCCAACAAACCTATGTAAGCAAGACCTGGAGCCACTGTTAACGCAAGTAATTGAATTGTTTCAAGACAGGGCAGGGGTGGATCTGGCCGTAGAAACAGCTACGATCAGGAATGTGAACATGATCTGGTCTACTGTTACTTCTCTCTGCATGCATACCAAGTTCTGTCAGACCAGCTCTTCTAACTTTAGCAGAAGTCAGTGTAGCTACAGGTTACTTCGGGCTTAACAGTTTTACAGCTTTTAACTAGAAAGAGACTGTCTCCTTCAGCTGGAGTTTGAAAACACTTCTGAGAGATGGACTCTGAATGGCTTGGCTGAGGTCACATGTCCAACCCTTAGACCAATCACTGTGGTGAGATGGTCATATATTGAAGCTAGAGATAGGAAATGTGGGAAATAGTCTTTTTTTCCACATTTTTCCATATTCTTCTATGTGGAAAAGGTATTGGACAGAAAAAAATTATTTACTGTCACTACCAACTTAGTGTGATGTCTCAAACCCCATTATATTTTGTTTATGTTTTTCTGAATTTATATCATTAATTATACTACCTTTATTTTGTCCTATTTTTCTTGCTGACATACTGAGTTCTTAAAGCAACTGATTATGCCTTTCTCATTTTCACCCTACCCCTCCCACTCAGCACCTCATTTTACGCAATACTCATAGTAAATGTACAGTAAAAGCATTGAATTGGGTTGAAAATAATACTTTAACACAAGAGATATCTCAAGGCAGCTCAAAGTTAATTAAAATAGGTGCTAAAAATTCAGAGAAATTAAGTGCACTATGGAGTTTAATGACTTGATAAAATGTTACAGCTTAAATTGGAACTTGAAAGATCAGTTGAATTTAGGTAGAAAAAGGACATATAGCAAAGAAAATGACATGTTCCAAAATGCATGTGGCCGTAAAGGAAATAAGGAGTAACAGAAACTGTAGTCCAGGTACAAATAGTCTTTTGGTGCTGAGACTTCTTCTATGACTGTACTGCTAGAAATCATAAATATTTCATGTTCATGCTAATTAAAAATCATTGCAGAATAGCAGTTTTTCCATATCTTGCAATGATTTGTTGTCATTTATTCATTTATTGGTGGTTTACTATGATTATTTATGCATATTAAAGCCTGTGACTCATAATAAGGTGATACTGCTTCAAAGAGGGAGGTAAAAAGCTGAGGGAAGAGAGTGCTGAGGAGGAAGTGGAAGAAAGCAGGGCCAGCCCTGATCATAGCAACTCCATCAGAGCCCACAGCTTTTAAGAATTTCTAAGAACCCTAGAGCATACCCTGAAGGGATGCCTACATTTTAAAATGTGCCTCTTTAGCAAATGTGACATCTTTGATAACAAAGCTGTGGCCTTTGAATTGAGGACCTCACCCACAGATGCATCTAGTTAAAATCTATGCAGATCTACCAAAAGTTATGTGCTATAAATTTGAAATAACAGAAATCCTTGGATCAGTGTTTTTTTTTTTTTTTTTTTGAAGCACCTCTTGGTCTTTGTGTGTTCTTTAAGACAAAATGTGAGTACTTACTATATGCCAGGAATTACTATTATTACAACATAATTAAGCAATAATTGATACAATTACAACAATTAATAATAAGTGGGTGGTGCCTCCAAGGACTTCAGATCTGATGAGGGGGACAAACACAGAAATAGAACATTTAAGAGGTATATGATTAGAACTGTGAAAGCCATAACACTGCCCTCCAGTGTTATGGAGCCTCGGTGTTCTGCCTCCAGTACTGATTCCTCATACATTATCCACTTTTCTCATGCTGGTGCTACTATTACCTGTTCCTGTGACTTGTCTTGTCTCATATAGGAATCCTCTGTACAAAGAAAATGGCTTTGTAGTTGGAAGACAATTTTCATATATTCCTTCTCAACCCAGAAACATCAAACTACTCTCACTACCTGTGGGTTAAAGTCTGAACTCAAGGGCCTGAGTTCATACCTACAAATTTGGAGTCATCCTACTAGCTCATTGATTTCTTCCCTGTATCCTGTTTTTACACTTTCCCCTAAATGAAGCCCGTGTGTCTTCTCTCTCCTGGAGAGTTATTCTTTGTCCACTACTCATCAAAACCTGTGAACTTTTAAGGTTTTAGTTTAAAATCTACTTCCTGCTAGAAGCCGTTCTGAATGAACTTCTAGGGAAATTACCGCTTAACTATTAACCTTTAATCACAGACCTTTTATGTTATTCCTTCTCTGTGCCTAATGTCCATACCTTGTTTCCCAAATTCATTGTTAACTAATAAAGAACCAGGACTCTGTTGTATTCATCTATGGATTCTGAGCACCATGGACATTGCCCTGCCAGGCAGCATCTAGTGAATATGCAATATCACAGTACCTACTTTGAATGTTGATAAGACAATTATAAATGTAAATTAAAATATAGTACTTTTATGCAGAAAGATCATTCATTAACATTTGTGATGTATTTTGCAATTGCTGAGAGCCTTGAAAAAGCTATTTTGTGATAATTAGAGAAAAAAAGCAGGCTGTTGGAATGAGGAAATCATTATTTTAAGAAAATGATTCTGGCAGCTGTATATATAGTGGGTTGATGGGGTGGGACTGAAGGCAGGTGGACAAGCTATGAGGCAGGTGCATTAAATCAAGCATAAGAGGCAAGTGAGTATCTGGGCCAGGATTCTCCCAAACACCCTGCATAGCCCAGCAGCATCTGTAATTATTTAAATATTGCTAAAGTTTATTTGACAAATGGAAATAAATTCCCAGGCTTTATTTCCAATAATTGATCAAAGTCCATCTTTAGCCAAGTAAGATCAGTTAGAGGGAATTTCAGATTTCCCACAGCAGCTATTTTTAAGCCTAGTCTTTGAGAAATCCTTTTGTCATTATGCAATTTATTTTTATTACTATTGCTTATATCAGTGGTTTTGTAGGAATTAAATATGATAGCCTGTTTTTTTACATTAAAGAACACATAATCATGCTATGATCACAAATAAGTGTTTTTTTAAATAAAAATGGAACATATTGAAAATGACCGCAATCAACATTTGGCTTGATTCAGGACATCCAGATGCTTGTCTTCTCATGCTGCTAAATGGTTGGTTGTACTTTTAATTAGAGAGCAAGGCAAAACTGATGTCTAAAATGTTCAAGTAAAAAAATGGAAGCTTAGTCCACAGTCATATTAACAGTCTTTTTATGAGATAAGATTTATATACAATGAAATACAACTTAAGTCTATACTTTGAGTTTTGACAATGTATTCATTTGTGTAACCACACCCTAATAAAGCCAGAGATCTACCCATGTGCCGTTCACCTGTCATTCTCCATCCTATAAAAGTACCACTCCTGATTTCTGTCACCATTGTGAATTTGGTTTAGAACTTCATTGAATTGGAATCATACCATAGATACCTTTTACATTGGGTCCTGCCACTGAACATAAGGTTTTGAAGATTTATTATTATTGTGTGTATCAGTAGTTCATTCTTGTCCACAATTTGTTTTGATTAGTGAATATTGTGCTGTTCTGTTTTATGAACACACCACACATTGTTTATATGTTATCTTTTTGATGGACATGTAGGTTGTCTCCGGTATTTGCTCTCATGAATTAAGCTGGTCTGAACATTTTTAGAGAGTCTCTATATTTTTTCACTTGTTAATTAAATACCTGGGAGTGGAATTGCTAGCTCCAAAGGTAGCTAGACGTTTTACTTTATAAACTGTCAATTTCTAAAACTGGTTGTACCATTTTACACTCCCATAAGCAACATATGTGGGATTCAGACATTTTTTTTTTTTTTTTTTAGAGACGGGGTTTCACCATGTTGACCAGGATGGTCTCGATCTCTCAACCTCGTGATCCACCCGCCTCGGCCTCTCAGGATTCAGACATTTTATATTATTTGATGGTGTTAGTCTTCTAGTATGAAGTGATATCTCATTGAGGCTTTAATTTGCTTCTCTCTGAAGAGTACAAAATTGGGCATCTTTTTGTGCATATTTGCCATTTATATATCTTTTTTGTGAGGTGTATCTTAAAATCTTTGACTCATTTTTTAAAAATAAGCACTCTATATTATAAAATAATGGAAGTTATTTAATACAACTTAAATAAAGTTAACCATTCTCATGTCAGGAATAGTTATTATTAGCATAATTCAAGATACACCAAATCAAATAGTATATCCAGGCACAGTGGTATTTAAAAATTAATTTTTGAATGAATAACTAGATCCTATTTGAACTTCAAACTGTAATAATGTGTTTGCAAAGTAGTGAGGCTATCCTTTGTTCTAAAAAAAATATTCATACTGTAGCCCCAAAGGATAACAGTTCAGTCTGGTTAGCTTCCCTGTTCAAAGTCATGTCAGTATTTTCACATATTCCAAGATGGCCTACTAGAAGCAGCTAGGGTGCATGGTTCTCATGGAGAGGAATGAAAGGGGCCAGGAAATACAGCACCTTCAACTGAAACATCCAGGTACTCACATTGGGACTAATCATGACTCATTTTTAATTGGGTCATTTGTCTTTTTTTATTAATTGGTAGGATTGTTTATATATTCTGGGTGTGACTCCTTTGTCATATATACATACTAATATTTTCTCACAGTCTGGTACATATCCCTTTTATTTCCTAAATGATGACTTTTTTGAGAAGTTGTTTTGATGTTGGTGACTAATTTATCATTTTTTTCAAAATGTAGTGCTTTTTACTGCAAAGAAATATTTTTCTATTTCAAAGTAGCAATTATTTTCTTATGTTTGCTTCTAGAAACTATATAATTTTAGCTGTTAGGTTTAAGTCTTCAATCCAGTTTGAGTGGATTTTTGCATGTGGTATAAGACAAAAGGTTGAAATTCATTTTCTGTACATTTATCTGGTTGTTCTTGTGACATTTCTTAAAACGGCTTTCTTTTCCCCCATTGAATTGCTTTGACAGCTTTGTTGAAAATCAGTTCACTGTATACGTGTGAAATCTATTTCTAGACTAAGTCTTGTTCCATTGGTTACTTGGTCTATCCTTACTCCAGTACCACACTGCCTTGATTACTGTAGCTTTATAGTAAGTCTTGAGATTAGATAGTGTAAGTCCTTCAACTCTGTTTTTCCTGCCAGATTATTCTGGCTATCCAAAATCTTCTAATTTTCCATGTAAATATTAAAATCTATTAATTTCTATAAAACAGCCTGCTGGGGTCTTGATTGGGATTCCATTAAATCTGAAGTTGAATTTTAGAATAATTGATATCCAAATAATATTGAGCCTTCTAATACGTGAATGTGGATATCTGAACAGTGTTTTGTAGACTTAAGTAATGAGGTCTTAGACATCTTTTGTTAAATTATTTGCTAAGCATTTTAAATTCTGTAAGCTATGTTAAGTGGAATTATCTTGTATCAGTTTTTACTGCTAGCACATAAAAATAGAATTGATTTTATATTGATGTACATGCCTTGTGATTTTCCTAAATTCACTTATGAGTTCAAATAATTCTTTTATGACTTTCTTAGTATTTCTAGAGACAAAACCATGTCATCTAGAATGAGTTTCACTTTTGCCTTTTAGGTCTTTAAACATTTTATTTCTGTTTCTTTCCTTATTACATTCACTTATTTTACTCCAAAATAAGTTGTTGAACAAAAGTGATGAGGAGATTTTTGTTTGTTTGTTTCCAATCTTAGGTTGAGTTGCTTGATCATGTTATTCAGTTCACCCAATAGATTCAAGTCACTGACATGTCAGTTCCTTTTGTCTTGAAGGACTCTCTATGGTGTTTGTTATAAGGCAAGTCTACTAGCAGCAAATTCTCTAGTTCAATATTTTACTGTAAGGAATCATGTTAGCTGTAAGTTTTTTGTAGTGCTCCTTTATCAGATTGAGAATGTTGCCATAATTTTTTGAGGACTTTTATTATGAATTGGTTTGAATTGTATTGCAGGTCTTTTCTGTGTAATTGAAATGATTATATGATTTTTATTCCTTGATTCTGTAACTGCAGTGAGTTATACTGTTGATTTTCAAATGTTAAAGTAACTTTTTCTTCTTCAGATAACCTAACTTGGTCGTGATGTATTAATATTACCTTTTTATATATTGTTGTGTTTAGTTTTCTAATATTTTGAATTTTTTCTGTTTGTTTTCTCATGAAGGATATTGTTCTGTAGTTTTCTTATAATGTGTTTGTCTTCATTTGGTATCAGAGTATTGCTAGCCTCATAAAATGAGTTGAGAAGTGTTCCTACCACCTCTGTTTAAAACATAGTTTGTGTAAGATGAATATTATTTCTTTATTAATTGTTGACAAAATATACCACTGAAGGCATCTGGGCTGCAGTTTTCTTTGAGAATTTATTATTAAGTTTCTTTCATTAGTAGAATTCAGATTTTCTGTTTTATCTTGCAACAGTTCTGATATATTCAGATTTTTAGGGAAATTGTCTATTTTATTGAAATTGTTGGCTTTGTTAGCATAAAGTTGTGCATATTATTCTTTTATTATTTTATTGGTACATATAAGATGCCTAATGGTATGTCCTCTATTACTGATACAGGTACTGATAATTTAGGTTTTCTCTCCTTTTGTCTTAATCAGTTTTCAAATGATATAAATATTATTTAGTAATCTTATTTTAAAACAACTGTTTTTGTTATATTTTCTCTATCATTTGCTTTCTGTTTCATTGCTTTCTGTTCTTGTTTCCTGAATTCTACTTGTGCTGGGTTTAGTTTGTCTTTTTTCTGTTTCTTACTGCAAGAACTTACATTATTGAGTATAAACCACCTTTCTAATATAAGCATTTATGGCAGAGCATATGTTCTATCCCAGAGAATTTTCCATGAAAGCTTGAAGAGAAGGTATATTCTCCATACATTAGGTGATGTGCTCTCTAAATGTCAGTTAGGTTGAGTAGATTATGTTATTCAGTTCACTCAATAGATTCAAGTCACTGTCACGTCAGTTCATTTTATCCTGAACAGTGCTCTGTAGTGTTTGTTTTAAGGCTGGTCTACTAGCAGCAAGTTCTCTCAGTATTTATCTGTAGAATTTTGCTCTCATTGTTTTGGGGATATTTTTACTGAATCTGGATTTTTTTTTCTTGGTTTAACAGATTTTTTTATTGCCTTCTGCATTTTCATTATGTCATTCCACTGCCTTCTAGCCCTCACTGCTTCTGATGAGAAGTCACCCATTAATTGTATCAGTCCTCTGCAGTGTGTGATGTCTTGCTTTTCTTTGTGTTTAGAGTTTTCTGTCTTTGGCTTTCCACAGTTTTACTATGATATGTCCAGGTGTGAATCTCTTTGTATCTATCTTGTGTTTCATTGAGCTTCTTTAATGCATTAATTGATTTTTTCATCAAATTTGGAAGGTTTTAGCTGTTATTTCTTCAAACTATTTTCTATCCCTGCCTTTTTTTTCTCTTCTTCTGGGACTACCACATATTTCTCTATGTTTGATGTCCCACAGGTCCCTGAGACTTCGGTTCATTTGTCTTTATTCTTGGCTTTTCATATTGAATATGTTCTTTAATTCCACTGATTTTTTTTCTTCTTTCATCTCAAGTATGCTATTGTGATTCCTGGGGAATTTTTATTTCAGTTATTGTAATTTTCAACTGTAATTTTAAAAAAATTCGGCTGCTTCTTGATGGTCTCCATTATTGTTGACATACTTTTTGCCATTTTAGAAAATGGTTTTCTTTTTTTTACATTAATGATTACTTCTTTCAAGTCTTTAATATCAGGAATATTCGAGATGGTTTCTACTGACTACTTTTTTCCCTACGTATATGTCACACTTTCCTTTTTCTTTGCATATCTCACAGTTGTTTGTTGAAAACTGGTCATTCTAGTTAACACATTATAATAGTTCTGTAATTTGATATTTCTCCCTGAAGATTATTGTTTTTTTCTGCTTTTTTGTTTATTGTTTAGTAATTTGCCTGAGCTACTTCTGTGAAATCTGTCTCCTTTACAGTATGATTCCACTGATACTTTGATCAGTTTGTATACAGACAGAGAAAATACTTATATCTTTGTATTTATTATAAGTATTTTCGGGGTCATCTCATATATCTCTGTAGCTTGGTGGTGAGAGGTCATATTCAACCACCTTGTGTATAAGTCCTCTGTCAATGACTGTGTGTATGGGGTGGGTAATGCATTTAAAACTCAGACTGTTTTAATTTTGCTCCAACCTTTATCTGTGTCCTTTAAGGTCTTTATGTGCATTTATATAACCTTAGGTTTAGTTAGGAGTATGTGAATAGCTTGAGTTGGTATTAGGGTGCTCTCTGCATGTGCTCTCAGCCATAATTATGGTTTCTCCAGCCACAACTACAACCGAAGAACAATTGGTACTTCCTACTTCTCCACTGTTGAGATTATCATGTCCATGATACATGCCCCTGGGAATGGACATCATCCACCACTCCAAGTCAGGTGAGCCCCTTTGGATATGCACAGATAAAATGCCAGCCTCGTGGCCTACCCTAACCTGGTGGAACCTTCATATCAACCATACTGGACAACAGCAATTGTGAGATACCATTAATTTTAAGTTTCTTCTCACTTTCTTCAAATGTGAGGAGACATGTAGCTAGAAATTGATGAAAAGGGGCATATCAGGAAAGCAGTGCTTGACTCAATCTTGAAATGCATTGCTGCATTTGTGAGAGTTTTGATCAATCCGCCAGTCCCCAAACCTTCATAGAAACCAGCACCCTTCTCTTGGCCATTTATCAGTGTGATGAACTGGGCCAGCCCATAGCAAAAGAGAAATGGGCCATTTCCCAAAACACATACACCTAAAACATAAATATTTAACCCAATTTCTGACTTTCCTACCAAAGATTCAACATATTTCAATCTTCACTCTTTTAATCCTCCTTCCTTAAAAGAGCAGAGTACACAGTTAGTTTTGCCAAGTGCAGCTTACTGAACCCCCTGAAGAAAACAGTGCAAAACTGACTTAGTATTATATAAGCATTCACCTCCATTATACTTGATTCTTTAGTACAACATCAAGAATAATGTCCACAAAAGGCGGACAGAATGCAAAGAAAGAATAAAATAAGATAGAGAAATACACAAGGTTGTTTAAAAAAATACATGTTTTTAAATGGAGCAGACAATTTGCTGTGAAGTTTTTTGGTTTTAGGTGTATCTGTGGCAAGTTCCTTTATTTATTCACTTTGCTTTATAGATTTCTAGCTCCATAGTTCAATTGTTTGCTGTTCTTTTAAATATTAGTTCATTTCGAAGCCAAAATAAACAGATAATGGAGGAATAGAGCCTACAATGGAAAATCCTTCTCACCAAATGGAAGGGTTGGTTTTGGAACAACAAAAAGATATTGTGTAACAATAAGACTAGATCTGCAGGAAAGTAAAAAGTTAACATAGTGATTTACTGTGCATTGCCATGATTCCACAGTGAAGTCTCTAGAAGTGATATGTAGAGACAGAAGTTCATTGTAAATGAATATTTGTTGATTTTTCCAAATGTGTTCTGAGGTTACTATAACATCTAGAATAAATTGGAAAAATATACAGTGAAAAGTATTCAGAAGTAGAAGCATTTCTGTTATATCTGCATTATCTTGAAAATAATAAATTACCCTATGTATCTTGGTAGTGGCATGTTTATAAGTTCATTCTTCCCTGGCAAAAATCAGTTACGGTATTACAGAGCAAAATTCCTTTTGAAACAGATACAGATAATATTATCACCTATAGTTAAGCCTAAACATGAGCTCTAGAATATAATCAAATGAAATGCCACTAAAAGCATAAAACTAAACCAAAGTAAAAAATAAAAACAAGAAGTAGGAAATTACTCCTAAATTACGGTAGAGATCTTGTCTCATAAGAGAATTCCCTAGAGGAAAAGAAATGAATAGAGACACTTTCCTTTATCATTTTATAATTCATAGAGAGATTGACAAGAGAGAGGAGGAAGGCTTTGAGGCCCAACCTGGCATCAAAGAGAACAAGTGGTTGCTAAATGGCTGCAGAGCCAGAGAACATGTGACCTTTGTTTTTAGGGTTTTCCCTTTATATACCCAGAGTACAGTAAGTCCTTCTCTAATGTCATCAATAGATTTGCGGAAACTGAAACTTTAAGTAACAGAACACATAATGAGACTGTTTTACCACTGACAAATTGATAGAAATAAGAGTTAAGTTCCTGTGACATATTTCTGACCACAAAAACATCACCAAACTTCTAAATAAAAAACAAAACACTTCTAATATTAAACACTGAAATAAACGTGAGCTATACAGGTATTTGAGAAAGATTCATAATATCATTATTTACTCACTTACTCCAGTTCAGGATCTGGGGTGGCCAGAACCTATCCTGGAAGCTCCAGGTACGAGGTGGGAACCAGCTCTGGACTGGAGGTCACCCCGTGGCAGGGTGACTCACACACACACTCATTCAGACAGGAACCACATGGACATTCCAGTTCACCTAATGGGCCCAGCTTTAGGATACAGGAAGACCGGGAGAAAACCCACACAGACATGGTGAGAACATGCAGACTCCTGCTAGGAATCAATTTTTTTCTCTCATCAACATTATAAGGAAGCCACGTTGTTTGAAACAGCATTATTTAAGGACATCTGTACTGTGTCAGTCAAGGTTCCAGCAGGAAGCAGATGGTAAACTCAAGCTAGGTTAACTCTAGAAGGTTTAAGAAAGGGGACTGTCAGCAAAGCTCTGAGGAGAATAGAAAGAAATTGCAAGGGATAGTGAAGCACCCCAGGGCTAACAATAATAAAGTTGTTACCACCCCAGGTCCAAAGGACCCAGAAGAAAGTGCATTTACAGGATCAGAAAGAGAAAGCCCCCTAAGGGGACATAGCATAGCAAATATGAGGTGTCCCTACAGGTTAAGACCCTGGGGAATAAAGACCATAACCTCTCTCCTTTCTCCCTGTAGCCTGGTGCTGTGGCTCACAGGGTCCACATATCACAGGAAGCTGGAGAATTAGGAAACCCATTGGTGTCCTTTGTACAGATCAGCCTCCTGGCTCTGGAAGAGAGTAGGTGGAAGGGTGGGGAATGGGTCTGGAGGGGCAAAGGGAAGAAAGCTAACCCTTGTTGCCAGTTTGGAATGCTGCTTCTATGGGACAGTCCAAGGGAGGGACATGGTTAAAAACAACCACAACAAAATTAAATGTGATCACAAAAGAGGAAAGCATACATGTCAATTTCAGGACCCCAATTCAGATTTTCCTAGGAAGGGTCTCCCTCCCCTCTTTGATAAACTACCTAGTGAGTGTCCTCGTGAGACAGTTTGTGGTCCCCTCTCTTTTGAACCACACAAAGTGGTTCTGGGGCCAGTTGGAGAGTTTAGTAGAATTCTATATTTTTTCAAAAAGCTGCTATGTACCAGATACCGTGTTAAAAATAGGTAATATAAAGATAAGTAAAGACTCAATTCCAGTCCTCATAGCCCTCATGGGATGAAAGGAAAGAGATCCTTATGTCTCTATGAACCTATTTAGGAGAACTGGAGAAGACCGACAAGGGGGAGGAGAATGAGGACTGGGACCCATCTCTCCACTTAAGTACTATATATGTGTTAAATCATTCTTTTACTAACCCTATGAGATTCATCCTGTTTGTGTCCCCACTTCATGTATGAGAAAACCGAAGCCGGTAATTTTTTTTTTTTTCGAGACAGAGTCTCGCTCTGTCACCCAGGCTGGAGTGCAGTGACATGATCTCAGCTCACTGCAACCTCCGCCTCCCAGGTTCAAGCAATTCTTCTGTCTCAGCCTCCCAAGCAGCTGGGACTACTGGCGTGTGCCACCACACCCAGCTATTTTTTGTATTTTTAGTAGAGGCAGGATTTCACCATATTAGCCAGGCTGGTCTCAAACTCCTGACCTCATGATCCATCTGCCTCAGCCTCCCAAAGTACTGGGATTATAGCTGTGAGCCACTGCTCCCAGTGGAGGCCAGTAAATTTTAAGTAACCTGCTCAAGGTCACACCATAAGTAAGACATGAAGATGGTATTTGAGCTAGGTAGTATGGAGTTTAAGAAAATGGTAAGATCAATATAAAGAAATTTTATTTTCTTATATATTTTTATTTAACATTATAATAATCATAGTTATCAAATTATTTTAAACAAATTTGTGTACATAAAATTATAAATAATTTAAACTGCATTTGATTCACAAACACAGTAACACTCTAGTATCTAAACTGAGGGAGTATGGCTAAACACAGCTTCATAAAGCCTTCATGATATTTATGATTCCCTAGGAAGAAATAGACAGATCCATCTCTTCCATACATATATTATCTTCAGTATTTCTCTTCATTATAGTGGGTATAATTTTGCTTGTATCAGCCAATATTTTAGAGCAATTATGCATAGACCTTTAGTGTTCAGTAATATAACTCAATAGCCTCTCAACTTTAAATCACTAACATATTTCTTGTAAAAAGCAACAGTTCCTATGGAAGGCTGTTAAAGATGAAAAACACAACAAAAATCAAACACCCCAAGACCTTAAGCATAGGGTGTGCATTCCACTATTTATATTGAAAAAGAAACTGCTTATAAATTGATAGCATTATAGCTATGTTTTATTCTTGAGGTAGAAAAAAAGTTACAGAATAACGAAGGGTTTTTTTCCCCTGAGCCTGCTTTACTTCCCAGCCTTGAAGTAATTTAAGTGCTTAGAAAAGCATGTTGAGACTATTAGTCTGCTCTGATACTATTTTTGCACAGTAAATAGAGTTTGTAGGTATAAAAATAGTAAACCGTCTCCCTCTTAAGTAAACAGTAATTCAGTAAATCAGATCCATTGACCTTCCAGTCAGTCTGAATCCTTATACAATTTGAGTTGTGAAAAGAGTCAACCACAGTTCCATCACTCACGTTCAGTATGTATGTGATGGATATTTAGCTCCAGCTGTTATGCAAGGCATGCCCTGAGAATGTATCTTTAGCTTACATTTTGGGGCACTAGCTTCTCTTTGCTGGGTTCTGCTTACACACATTTACTGAAGATTGTGAGTAAAGTTACACCATGAGTATTCTTGGAGAAATTATTTAACCTCTCAGTGCTTCCATTGCCACAACCATCAAAGTTGTATTATAGTTTCTTATTTTAGGGTTGTTGGGTGAAACAAATCAACCAATAGATGGAAATGATGTAATTATAACAGGTACTGTTTATAACACCCAGGACCTTGCTTATTGGGAAAGTACAATTATTGTCTTTGTTTTACTGGGGGACACTGAAGCTCAAAGTTTAGTACTGTCCCCAAGGTCATAGAGCTGGTGTGCTGTCATACCGGGACCCATACCCTGTCCTGTCTGGCTCAGTTGAGGCTCTGACCCACTAGCTGCGGCACATTGCCATCATCATATCATCATTTTTACTGAACTCACCTTAAATCCAGACTTCTGTCATCAAAGAAAAGCTTTCTCTCAGTTAAAATGTGTAAATTATCAGAATTCATATTGGTAATATTTTAATATGCAGCAATATGTTTTATCCAACTATGGAGGGATATATTCTGGCTTTAGGAAAAAATTACCCTGAGGACCACCCAGCTTTTTTGACAGCCACAATAATTTCTGAAAGATAGCCCTTATGTTCTCCTTAATGTTGTTTTAATTTTTTAAATTCAGTATGTCTGTGTATGTCACCAAAGCCTTCTTAATGACACTGGAAAGTTTTAGTTCTGTCTTATGATAATTGTAGGGGTCAATGTTTTGATAAATTATAAATGTACACTTGTATTATTACTACTATTTATTAAAATATTGAACCTCTTGGACTTAGGAGTTTTACATCTTTCTAAAAGCCTTGTACCATTAATATCAGTGATATAAGTCTTAACAGGGTAAGACCCCACAGTGTGTAAGTCTTGTATTTCTGAAAAATTGGGACTTACCTCTTATTATGAGGATCACATAGAAATGTATATGTAGTGGTGGGAGCTCAGATAATTTGACCAAGATTTTTCTTGATATCTCAGTGGTATCTGAGGAGTGTAAGATGATGAAGAAAACCAGTATATCTGGGGAATGTATTTAGGGCTGTTCTGTGTGCTGTAGAAGTACATGCTCTGGAGTGAGGTCAGGAAATTAGGATTCTGAGAATGTTTCTTAAACTCTTGGGGCTTCAGTTTTCTCATCGCTTAAGGAGGTGGCCCTTGATCTGTTTACTGTATACATTCTATGCAGTTGAAATGCTGAAAACATTTTATGTAAATTCATTTTAAAAAATATCTTGACAGGCTGGGTGCAGTGGCTCATGCCTGTAATCTGAGCACTTTAGGAGGCCAAGGCAGGCAGATTACGAAGTCAAGAGATTGAGACCATCCTGGCCAACATGGTGAAACCCCGTCTCTACTAAAATACAAAAATTAGCTGGGCATGGTGGCGCGTGTCTGTAGTCTCAGCTACTTGGGAGGCTGAGGCAGGAGAATTGCTTGAACCCAGGAGGTGGAGGTTGCAGTGAGCCGAGATCCCGCCACTGCACTCCAGCCTGGCGCCTGGCAACAGAGCAAGAATCTGTCTCAAAAAATAAATAAATAAATAATTTTTTAAATATATTTTGACAATATCCTCTGGAAGGTCATTAGCACTGAATTGTTATAAGTCAGTATAGCCCATTTATCTTAGTCTGTTTGGACAGCTATAACAAAATACTATAGATGGAGTGGCTTATAAGGAACAAAAATGTATTTCTCACAGTTGCGGAGACCTGGGAAATCCAATATCAAGATGCCCACAGACTTGGGGTCTGGTGAGAGCTCACATTCTGGTTCATAGGTGGCACATGGTAGATGCATCCTCACATGGTAGGAAGGGCAACAGAACTCTCTCTTTTATAAGGTCATTAATCCCATTCAGGATAACTCTCCTCTCTCCTTTACGACTCAGTTACTTCCCAAAAGCCTCTCCCTCTATCACCTTGAGGTGAGAGTAATTGAACATATGAATGATAGAATTTGAACATGAATTTTGGAAAGGTACAAACATTCAGACCATAGAGCTATCCCATCCAGAGTCGAAATTATTCTGTGAGCCTCAGGACCCCACAGACCATCTTGAGGAACCCTCATTCCTTGGCTCCACCAGTGCCTGTTGGAGTCCCCCACAGGGCCCTGGACCTCCAGTTTCTCCTTCAGCCTAGGGTGACCCCATGTATCTAATGGCTCTTCTATGGCCCATTTGCAGGAGACTTCCTCTTTAGCATGAATCACTTAAAATTAAGAGTGAAAAGAAGACATTGTTCAATTTGGAGGAGTGGAACAGAAGAGGTGCATGTAGCTCTCTCTGCCCAAACACAGCGAGTATCTGGTTCTCCGGATGCTGTGATAGCCCTTGTAGTTGACTTTCCTCCAGAACCAGGCTTCACATTTGTGCCTCTTCAGCTGTGCACTCTCCTTGTGTCCCTTCAGTGGCAAGAGTCCTCTGGTGAGGGGTATCAAAGAAGGCAGACAGCAGAAATGCTGGGATGCCCCCCCAGGATTCTTAGCCTACATGCCTTTGGAGATGACACCCTCAGTATTTGTTTTACCAGTGAATTTCCTTTTCCAGCCCCACTTCACAATTAGATATTTACTACCATGTCTAAGGACAGGGAGGGATGATTTTATTTTTTTTAATCTTGAAACTGTAAATGACTGTTAATACCATACAATGTTAACACTTCTTTCTCTACCCAGCTCCTTTCACACACCACATCCTCATTTTACCTGTGAGGAACCGAAGCCCACATCAATCACAGTAATTACTGGCAGAACTCAAATTTAGTTCATATGACTCGTATGAACTTTCCAACACACTATGTAACTTTTATGGGAATAGTCCTTTTCTTTCATTTTTTTCCCTAAATTATCTCTAACATGTGTTCCCTGTAATTCAGTAACATTTGGTTATTATTTCATAGCTTTGGAATAGTTAGAGAAAACATTAGAGCTGCCAAAATATATTTGTAAATAATTATTCTAAATTTTTCTCCTGTATTTTAAAGTTTGCTGATCTCTAAGACCTCCTAGTAATATACAATATAATAATATAGTTATAGAAATAAAGAAAAAGACAATATAGTGGTCCTGGTTGATAATTTTTATAAGTACATAGGAATTAACTGAAAAATAATTAGGGGTTGTTCTCACAACGTTTATTTTTATTTTAACTGCTGTCCAAATGAAGGCTGCTATTCCTTAACATTTAATTAATTTCTCTGAGAAAGTGTATACACTTTTTGGTTTCATTTGAGCTGAGTAGTACTTTCTAAATTATGTTTGGTTAATATATTTTTACTTTATTTAGGGTTCTAATGTATGTCTATATACTTTATCTTCACTTCCTCCCATTGAACATTTTATGCGAAAGTTTACAGTAACTTGATTTTATTTTTTATGAGTAGGTAATTTTTTTTTAATTGCATTTTAGGTTTTGGGGTACATGTGAAAAACATGCAAGATTGTTGCATAGGTGCATACGTGGCAGTGTGATTTGCTGCCTTCCTCCCCTTCACCTATATGTGGCATTTCTCCCCATGCTATATCTCCCCAACTCCCCACCCCCCGCTGTCCCCCCGACTCCCCCACAACAGACCCCAGTGTATAGTGCTCCCCTCCCTGTGTCCATGTGTTCCCATTGTTCAACACCCGTCTATGAGTGAGAACATGCGGTGTTTGATTTTGTGTTCTTGTGTCAGTTTGCTGCGAATCATGTCCCTACAACGGATGCAAACTCATCATTTTTGATGGCTGCATAATATTCCATGGTGTATATGTGCCACATTTTCCCTGTCCAAGATGGTGATAATTAAAAAATCTGGAGACAACAGATGCTGGAGAGGATGTGGAGAAATAGGAACACTTTTACACTGTTGGTGGGAGTGTAAATTAGTTCAACCATTGTGGAAGACAGTGTGGCAATTCCTCAAGGACCTAGAAATAGAAATTCCATTTGACCCAGCAATCCCATTACTGGGTATATATCCAAAGGATTATAAATCGTTCTACTATAAGGACACATGCACACGAATGTTCATTGCAGCACAGTTTACAATAGCAAAGACCTGGAACCAACCCAAATGCCCATCGATGATAGACTGGACAGTAACTTGATTTTTTAATCAAAAACGTAAATGTAGAAAATTCTGGGTGCTCAGTATATAGGGAGTGTCACTATTCCATTCAAATGGTTGAAATTTTTAAAAAGTTACGTTAGTGTCATTTATACTGAAAAGAATTTCACTCTGAGTTTTGAAGACTCATCAGATATGTATGAGTATTTTGAAGCAACTTAGTGTTAGAATCATGACATCAACTGACCTTAGGCCATACATGTGCACCTGAGGCATTTAAAGGTCTTGCCAATGCAGATCCAAGAAGAACAATTTTCTGTTTTTATGTGACTGAACAAGTAGGATGTCACATCGTAGAGTATCACTTAAAGAGGCATAATGTTTATTTTCAAATAAACTTTTATTGCTATCTAAAAATAATTTAACTTCTAATATGATTGTGTAAGTTAATCATTTTTTGTGTAGTGGTGGTTTATCTAGGATCAGCTTCAGAGACTCATTGGTACTTTCTTAGCACTTTTGTTACGGTAACAGTAATGATGCTGAAATTCCCAAAATATCCTAGAGTTGAAATGTCATCCAAATTACACTTGTGCTTATTGAGTCAAGTTTTTCTTAATGCCTGAGTTGGTTTGGAGAAGTATATTAACTCTTTCTTGCCATGCTACATTCCAGGGAACAGGGCCCTTGCAATCCTGACTGTGAAAGTATCTTCACAAGACACTCACTTATATATTAATCAAGTGGAGGTCCAATTTGCATTGAAATATGCATGCACAAAGATGATTGCATGGGGAAGAAAAAGCAAAAAGTTAGAATCAGTGTTGTGGGTCAGTAGAAAGAACACAAGCCCACTATTGTAGCCTGGTTTAAACCATGAACTGACCAGTAGCCAACTTGTATGCACTTGAGCAAGTTACTTAGCAACTGTGAGTTTCCTCATGTGTAAAATAGAGATCATGATACCTTCTTCACATGATACCTACTTCCCAGTGTGTGGGAGGGTACCTGGAGCAGTTCCTGAGGAGGGTCCTAATAAATGTTGAATATGAATTTTTACTGCTTGTATTCTCACAAATCTTAACATAGTTTAATCACATTGAAAAAAAAAGACCATGGGGTACAGGGCCGAGATGGCTGACTAGAAACAGTGGCAATCAAAGGCTCCCATCTGAAAGAACCATAACTAGCATGTGAATCTTTCACCAGCAACCAAGGTATCCAGGTTCTCTCATCAGAACTGACTGGATGACAGACGTGATCCATGGAGGAAGGAAGAGCAGTGTGGTGCTGTGGCCTACCTGAGAGTCACACAGAGCAGAGGAGTCCCCATCCCCCAGCCAAGGGAGGTGGTGAGTTGAATGTGCTACCCAGTCAGGGAAACTGCTTTATCCATGAAACTGTGCAGTGCATGGATCAGAAGATCCCACTCTCAAACCCATGCCACCAGGGCCTAGGGTCCCAACCCTGGAGTTGATCAGATTCTCAACAGCCTCTCAGCTAGAATCTGCCTAAGCCCGAAGAGCTCCCAGGGGAAGGGGCAAGTAGCACTACAGCTGTAGCTCTCTGCTGCCTAAGCCATTTGAGCTTTTTGGGAGGGGGACAGCAGTCAGCACCGGGACTCACAACTACCTAACACACTAAGCTCCCTGGGTTGGGGAAGGGTGGCATCTATCTCTGTAGCTCCGGGCTGCACTTTTCCCCTGCTGGAGCCAGGGAGACTGGATGGGTTGGTCCCCAAGAAGTGTTCCCCACAGCCCAACACAGCTATGGCATACTGTGGCCAGAGCACCTTTTCAAACCTGACCCTGACTATAGGATATAGTAAATTCCTCTCCAAAGTTTATCCTGTTAACTTCCTTTAAGAAGAGAAAAATTGTTAAGTATAATGAGTTCTGATTGCCTCTTCAAAGAACCAATACGTCAGTATGTTCAGCCTCCCTGTCCTATATTCTCCATTTTAAAGTTTGACTTCCTTGTTCTGTATACCTCCTTGCCCCTGGTTTCAGTAAACAACCCCCTCCTAACCTCAATACTCACATATTTAGAGTCCTTGGTCATCCTAGTCACCTGCTCTGTACCGTCCTTCCCACCGAAACTGCTCACCCCTGACTCTGGCTCATACTCCTGCTCTCTTCAAAATAGCCAACCTAGGGACTAGCTGCATTAGGGATAAGAACTTCTCTCCCTTCCTTGTCTGGTGTGCTGTCACCATTGCTCCATCTGTGAGATGCACCCTTCTATAGAAGTAAATTTGCCTTGCTGAGAAAATTTGTTTGAGTGCTGTTTCTTTTGCAGCACCAAAAACTTGTTTCTAACATTGACACATTCTTTCTTGCTGGGCAGGGCTTCCTTGCAGAAACTAACAACTCTAGCCAGAGGCTCAGGAACAGAACCCGAATCTCCCTTGGCATGAGCCCCTCAGGGAAGGGGTGACTGCAGTCTCTGCAGACCAGCTGACTTAACCTTTCCTCCTGGTGGTTTTGAGGAATCTGGGCAGCCCAGACTAGTGGGTTTCCCCCAGTGAAGCACACCCCTTCCACCACGGTACAGTCAAAGTGCTTCATTAATGGGTCCTGTTGCCTATGCCACCCAACTGGGTGAGACTCTCCAACTGGGGTTACCAGACACCTTATAAAGGAGAGATCCTGTTGGCATCAGGTTTGTGCCCCTTTGAGAAGATCAACCCCAAGACACATAATCATCATATTCTCCAAGGATGAAGAGGTTAGAGATGCCAGAAGAGGGAGCAGGCACCCATCTTGACTGACATCTCTAGGCACAGGAGTGAACCAGATGAATAGGACCTGAAGTGAACCCCCAGCAAACTGCAGCAGCCCTACAGAAGAGGGACCTGACCAATGAAAGAAAAGCAAACAGAAAGCAACAACAACAGCATCAACAACAACAAGCCCCCCATGAAAACCTCGTCCAAGGGTCAGCAGCCTCAAAGACCAAAACTAGACAAACTCATGAAGATGGGAAAGATTCAATGAAAAAATGCTGAAAACCCAAAAGGTCAGAGGGCCTCTTCTCCTCCAAATGATTGCAACACCTCTCCAGCAAGGGCACAGAACTGGATGGAGGATGAGATGGATGAGTTGACAGAAGTAGGCTTCAGACTATGGGTAACTAAAAGCTCCGGTGAGCTAAAGGCTCATGTTCTAACCCAATGCAAAGAAGATAAGAACCGTGATAAAAGGTTAGAAGAGCTGCTAACTAGAATAACCAGTTTAGAGAGGAATATAAATGGTGACCTAATGGAGCTGAAATACACAGCAAGAGAACTTTGTGAAGCATACAAAAGTATCAATAGCCAAATGAACCAAGCAGAAGAAAGGATATCAGAGTTTGAAGATCACCTTGCTAAAATAAGGCATGCAAACAAGATTAGAGAAAAATTGAAAAGGAACAAACAAAGCCTCCAAGAAATACGGGACTTTGTAAAGAATGAACCTATGATTCATTGGAGTGCCTGAAAGAGATGGGGAGAGTGGAAAGAAGCTGGGAAACACACTTCAGGGTGTTATCCAGGAGAATGTCCCCAACCTAGAAAGACAGGTCAACATGCAAATTCAGGAAATACAAAGAACACCATTAAGATACTCCATGAGAAGATCAACCCCAAGGCACATAATCATCATATTCTCCAAGGTCGAAATGAAGTAAAAAACGTTAGGGGCAGCCAGAAAGGCCAGGTCACCTACAAAGGGAAGCCCAACAAATCAACAGCAGACTTCTTAGCAGAAAATCTACAAGCCAGAAGAGATTGGGGACCAATATTCAACATTTACAGAGAGAAGAATTTTCAACCCATAATTTTGTATCCAGCCAAACTTAAGTTTCATAAGCAAAGGAGAAATAAAATCCTTTCAGAAAAGCAAATGCTGAGGGATTTCATTACTACCAGGCCTGTCTTGCAAGAGGTCTGGAAAGAAGCACTAAATATGGAAAGGAAAAACTGGTACCAGCCACCTGCAAAAACACACCAAAATATAAAGACCAATGACACTATGAAGAAACTACATCAACTAGTGTGCAGAATAACCAGCTAATGATGACAGGATCAAATTCACACATAACAATACTTAAATGTAAATGGGCTAAATGCCCCAATTAAAAGACACAAACTGACAAATTGGATAAAGAGTCATGACCCATCAGTGTGCTGTATTCAGGAGACCCATCTCATATGCAAAGACACAAATAAGCTCAAAATAAAGGAATGGAGGAAAATATACCAAGCAAATGGAAAGCAAAGAAAAAGCAGGGCTTGTAATCGTAGTCTGTGACAAAACAGACTTTAAACCAACAAAGATCAAAAAACATAAGAGCATTACATAATGGTAAAGGGAACAATTCAACAAGAAGAGCTAACTATTCTAAATATATATGCACCCAATACAGGAGCACCCAGATTTATGGAACAAGTTCTTAGAGACCTACGAGGAGACTTAGACTCCCACACAATAATAGTAGGAGACTTTAACACCCCGCTCTCAATATTAGATTAATGAGACAGAAAATTAACAAGGACATTCAGGACTTGAACTTAGCTCTGGATCAAGGGGACCTAATAGACAGCTGCAAAATGCTCCATCCCATTCAACAGAATATACATTTTTCTCAGTGCCACATGGCACTTTTCCCAAAATTGACTACATAACTAGAAGTAGAACACTCCTCAGCAAATGCAGAATAATGGAAATCATAGCAAACAGTCTCTCAGACCACAGTGCAATTAAATTAGAACTCAGGATTAAGAAACTCACTCAAAACCACACAATTACATGGAAATTGAACCACTTGCTCCTGAGTGACTCCTGGGTAAATAATGAAATTAAGACAGAAATCAAGAAGTTCTTTGAAACCAATGAGAACAAAGAGACAATATACTAGAATCTCTGGGACTCAGCTAAAGCAGTATTAAGAGGGAAATTTATAGCACTAAATGCCCACATCAGAAAGCTAGAAAGATCTCAAATTGACACCCTAACATCACTATTAAAAGAGCTAGAGAGTCATGAACAAACCAGTCCAGAAGCAAGCAGAAGACAAGAAATAACTAAGATCAGAGCAGAACTGAAGGAGATAGAGACCTGAAAACCCTCCAAAACAATCAGTGAGTCCAGGAGCTGGTTTTTTGAAAAAATTAACAAAATAGACCACTAGCTAGAGAAATAAAGAAGAAAAGAGAAAAGAATCAAATAGACACAATAAAAAATGATAAAGGAAATATCACCACTGACCCCACAGAAATACAAACTATCATCAGAGAATGTTGTAAACACCTCTACGCAAACAAACTGGAAAATCTAGAAGAAATGGATAAATACCTGGACACATACACCCTCCCAAGACTAAACCAGGAAGAAGTTGAATCCCTGAGTAGGCCAATAACAAGTTCTGAAATTGAGGCAGCATTTAATAGCCTGCCAACAACAACAAAAACATCCCAGGATCAGATGAAGTCACAGCCAAATTCTACCAGAGGTACAAAGAGGAGCTGATGTAATTTCTTCTGAAATGATTCCAAACAACTGAAAAGGAGGGACTTCTCCCTAACTCATTTTATGAAGCCAGCATCATTCTGATACCAAAACCAGGCAGAGACACAATGAAAAAAGAAAAGTTCAGGTCAATATCTCTGATGAACATCGATATGAAAATCCTCAGTGAAACACTGGCAAACCAAACCCAGCAGACATCAAAAAACTTATCCGCCACAATCAAGTTGGCTTCATCCCTGGGATCCAAGGCTGGTTCAATATATGCAAATCAATAAATGTAATCCATCACATAAACAGAACCAAAGACAAAAACCACATGATTATTTCAATAGATGCAGAAAAGGCCTTTGATAAAATTCAACATCGCTTCATGTTAAAAACTCTCAATAAAGTAGATATTGATAGAACATATCTCTAAATAATAAGAGCTATTTATGACAAACTCAAAGCCCATATCATATTGAATGGGCAAAAGCTGGAAGCATTCCCTTTGAAAACAGGTACAAGACAAGGAGGCCCTATCTCACCACTCCTATTCAACACAGTGTTGGAAGTTCTGGCTATGGCAATCAGGTAAGAGAAATAAAGGGCATTCAAATAGGAGGAGAGGAAGTCAAATTGTCTCCGTTTGCAGATGACATGATTTTATATTTAGAAAACCTCTTCTAAACCCCAAAACTCCTTAAGCTGACAAACAACTTCAGGAAAGTCTCAGGATACAAAATCAATACGCAAAAATCACAGTTATTCCTTTACACCAATAGACAAGCAGAGAGCCAAATCATGAATGAATGCCCATTTGCAATTGCTACAAAGAGAATAAAATACTTAGGAATACAGCTAACAACGATGTGAAGGACCTCTTCAAGAAGAACTACAAACTACTGCTCAAGGAAATAAGAGAGGACACAAACAAATGGAAAAACCTTCCATCCTCATTGACAGGAAGAATCAATATCATGAAAATGCCCATATTGCCAAAAGTAATTTATAGATTCAATGCTATTTCCATCAAACTACCATTGACTTTCTTCACAGAATTAGAAAAAAACTACTTTAAATTTCATACAGAATCAAAGAAGACCCCATAGAGCCCATACAATCCTAAGCAAAAAGAACAAAGCTGGAGGCATCACGCTACCTGACTTCAAACTATACTACAAGGCTACAGTAACCAAAACAGCATGATACTCATTCCAAACATACATATAGTCCAAAGGAACAGAACAGAGACCTCAGAAATAACACCACACATCTACAGCCATCTGATCTTTGACAGACCTGACAACAACAAGCAATGGGGAAAATATCTCCTACTCAATAAATGGTACTGGGAAAACTGGCAAGTCATATGCAGAAAACAAAAATTGGAGACCTTCCTTACACCTTATACAAAAATTAACCCAAGATGGATTAAGCAGGATGCAGTGGCTCACTCTTATAATCCCAGCACTTTGGGAGGCCAGGGTGGGTGGATCACAAGGTCAGCAGTTTGAGACCAGTCTGACCAACATGGTGAAACATTGTCTTTACTAAAAATACAAAAATTAGCCAGGCATGGTGGTGCGTGCCTGTAATCCCAACAACTTAGGAGGCTGAGGCAGGAGAATTGCTTGAATCTGGGAGGTGGAGGTTGCAGTGAGTTGAGATCGCACCACTGCACACCAGCCTGGGTGACAGGAGGAGACTCCATCTCAGAAAAAAAAAAAAAAAAGGATTAAAGACTTAAAACCATAGAAGAAAACCTAGGCAGTACCATTCAGGACATAGGCATGGACAAAAACTTTATGACTAAAACACCGAAAGCAATTGCAACAAAAGCCAAAATTGACAAATGGGATTTAATTAAACTAAAGAGTTTCTGCACAGCAAAAGAAACTATCATCAGAGTGAACAGGCAACCTACAGAATGGGAGAAAATGTTTGCAATCTATCCATCTAACAAAGGTCTATTATCTTTAGAACTTACAAGGAACTTAAACAAATTTGCAAGAAAACAGCCCCATCAAAAGTGGGCGAAGGATATGAATAGACACTTCTCAAAAGAAAACATTTATGTGGTCAAGAAACATGAAAAAAATGCTCAACATCACGATCATTAGAGAAATACAAATCAAAACAACGAGATACCATCTCACTCCAGTCAGAATGGCTACTATTAAAAAATCAAGAAACAGTAAATGGTGGCAAGGCTGTAAACGCATAGGAGCACTTTTACACAGTTGCTGAGGATGTAAATTAGTTTAAGCATTGTGGAAAACAGTGTAGTAACTCCTCAAGGATCTAGAACCAGAAATACCATTTGATCCAGCAATCCCATTACTGGGTATATACCCAAAGGATTATAAATCATTCCTCTATGAAGATACATGCACATATATGTTTATTACAGCACTGTTTACAATAGCAAAGTCATGGAACCAACCCAAATGCCCATCAATGATAGACTGGATAAAGAAAATGTGGTACATATAAACCGTGGTATATTACACAGCCATCAAAAGGCATGAGGTCATATCCTTTGCAGGGACATGGGTGAAGCTGGAAGCCATCATCCTCAGCAAACTAACACAGGAACAGAAAATGAAACACTGCATATTCTCACTCATAAATGGGAGTTGAACATGAGAACACATGGACACAGAGAGGGGAAAAACACACACCAGGGCTTATTAGGGGGCAAGGGGAGGGAACTTAGAGGACGGGTCAATAGGTGCAGCAAACTACCATGGCACACATATACTTATGTAACAACCCTGCACGTTCTGCACATATATTCCAGAACTTAAAGTCAAACTAAAAAAAAAAAAAATCAGTACAAAGAAGATAGAGTATTTTCTAGTGTGAAATATTTTATGTGGATCCTTTATGTCGACAGAGATAAAGCGAGGGCAAGGAAAATTAATTTCACACTTTAGCCTTCTGCAAATGCCTCTTGTTCCAGGATTACTTTAGCCAGTATCACTTAACCCCAAGGTGAAAATGAATATAGAAAGAGGGAGAAACAGTTGTTAAATTTATTACAATAGCCAAGCTGTCAAATTGAACATGTTATTTATAGTGTTTCTAATTGTCAGCCTAATTTATATATTAATATTTTAGGACAGCATGTGCAGAAATTTAATCAGCAAACTATTATTTCCATGGAGGTTTAGCGGTTACATTCTGGGATAGAATTCAGGCTTCAGAATCTCTTCTACCTCCTTTGTCAGGGGGTCCATATGCACAGTGGCAGAATTTGTAGAAAGGTAGAAGTTGTTGTTGTGAGTTACCCATTTGCATATATCACACAATGCTAAACAATTGATCTGAGTTTGGGGGTAGTTCATTGTTTTTTGTTTTTTGTTTTTTGTTTTTTTTAAACTAGGTGAACTGAGCCCAAATCCTTTAAGGAACATAATGGAATGGACATGATTATACTGGATGAATCAGTTGTTATTTAAATAAAACTGAGCTCTAGGGGAATAACAGTTATAAATCATTGAATTACTAGTAATTGAATTTTAAAATATTTTTAATATTTACATTTTAAATATTATGTTTATGTTAATTGTACATGTGGTTTACATCTAGTATTTTAGTTTTATCTTATTTTCTCTTTTTCTAGTATTTTAGGTTTATCTTATTTTCTGTTTAATCCCTAAGATTGTCAGTGACTTCTCATAATGAATCTCTTAACCTCTAATTCAAGCTAGTGCCTAAATATTGTTGAATTTTTTAACAAATACCACCAACATGGTTGTAGTATTAAAATTTTACCACCCCACATGATAAGTCTAGTTTGGGATGATATAAATTGGAAATTTTCATATAAATTGGAAATTTTCATATAATTTCTGACTTTTCATAGCTGAAGTATTCCCTTGGGACAAGTCAGTACTTAGCTTTTGGATACTAATGTGCCTGCAACTACATGCGGCCAACCAACATCTTTTGGGCAACATTTTATAATGAAAACTTTCAAAATTACAGGAATGTTAAATAATTGTACAGTAAACACTTATATACCCACCCCCAAGATTCTACAATTAACATTTTACATACTTGCCATATCATGTGTTTATCTCTGCATTCATCTTTTATTTTTGTTATATGTATTTCACAGTAAATGGCAATCATCAGTGCATTCCACTCTTTTTTTTTTTTTTGAGACGGACTTTCGCTCTTGTTACCCAGGCTGGAGTGCAATGGCGCGATCTCGGCTCACTGCAACCTCCGCCTCCTGGGTTCAGGCAATTCTCCTGCCTCAGCCTCCTGAGTAGCTGGGATTACAGGCACACACCACCGTGCCCGGCTAATTTTTTGTATTTTTAGTAGAGACGGGGTTTCACCGTGTTGACCAGGATGGTCTCAACCTCTTGACCTCGTGATCCACCTGCCTTGGCCTCCCAAAGTGCTGGGATTTCATGAGCCACTGCGCCCGGCCCAGTGCATTCCACTCTTAACACTTTAGCATGCATATCATTAAATACAGTTCAATATTTGTTTATTGTTCTTTTCATTTGTCTTTTGAGGTAAAATTTACACAGTGAAATGCACAAATCTTAACTGCACCATGAGATGATTTTTGTCAAATGCCTGCATCAATATAACCCAAACCTTTAGCTAAATATAGGACATTTTCCTCATCCCCCAAATTTCCTTCATGTCCCTTCCTCGTGAGTCCCACCCCTAGAGGCAACCACTGTTATTATTTTCTTTCAACAGATTAGTTTCAGGAAACCAGTTATCAGCAAAGGCTTTTTTCCCCCCAAAGTTGTTGGTTAGATTTAACTACATGCCTAGGTACCCTGCCTGAAAGTCAAATGAACAATCTGTTTTCCATTTTCACATCCGTATAACTTTCTGCGGCTATTTCTACTTCTCTTCTGATGGCTTATTTGCCCTTTTGCCTAACAATCCAGTCATCTTCTAAGCCCTTTCTCATAGTTGTAAGTAAGAAAAAGGCAAAGGAGGGCCCTCAGGTATCTTCACGCTGCGCTGTCCTTAAGAAATTAGACGTGCAAACCCTTTGAGAGATAAATTTAGCCAACATTTATTAAAGGGCTTACTCTGTACCAGGTTCTAGGATAAACATAGACAATATCAAGATAGATAAAACATGCTGAGTCCTCAGTAAGGTAGACTGACACATAAACCAATAACTATTAACCATTCATTTTGTTTTTTAAAATGTATTGGGCTACTACTATGTAGATAGCCTTATACCAGACAATGGCGATATGGCCCTGAACAAGATAGACATGGTTCCTGCCCTCAATAGCTTCCATCTAGAGGTGAAGGCAATTTTTACTGATTGTTAAGTGTGCTGATATCACAGAAGTGCAGTGTTATGGGAGTGTATTTGGGCAAATATGACTTAGTCCTTCAGGGAAGTTATAGGTGGTCAGGAAAGGCTTCCAGGAGAAACTGCCTTTAAGCAAATGCTAATGGACAAGTAGGAGCACACATTGGTAAAAGGCACATACAGTAGTTAGACCACAGATGTGTGGAAACCACCTAAGAAGAAAGATGACGTGTTGGAAAAATGGAAACAGAATGTAGAGAACAAGGAGGGAAGCAACAAAAGGTGGAGGCTGCAGGAGGGGATGGGCTCAGTCAGGTAGGTTCCTATGACATTTTTCCTGAGAGGCTAAGGGTATTTGGCAGGGTGAGCCATCATCATTTTTGCTCTTCACTCCACAAATGAATTACTGACTTTTTGGATTAGCTTCTGTGTTTGACCTGAAGTTGGCTGTACTGTTGTTTCAGCAAGAAGCAGTTCTGAGAGGTGTAGAGTTAAGGCGTCCTAGAATTAAGGAATGATATGACAAGATTTTGGTTTTATGGGACTTCTTAAAGTATTCAGCTCTATGTAGTCTTGAACTCCTGAGAGCAAACCTAAAAGGAGTCTGATGGATCCTTTGATCAAAGGTATGAAGTTAACCTCCTCCTTCAGAAGCCTAAAATCAGCCCAGGATATGCAGTGATTAACAGAACATCCCTGAGTAGTTAGTTCCACAGTTTAAAAATAAATGTAGCCAACTTCTTTGTATCTCTTTGATTTTCTTGCATTATTTAATAGTTTGTAATAAAATGACTAAGTAGCCATAACAAAAATAATAGCCTAATCTAAGGATTGCTGTGGGACTTAACCTTTTTGTTCATCCCAGATAAAATTATATATAGGAAAAAAGTCTACAGTGATGCAGCTGCTACATTGAATTGCACGCTATTGCTGATATAATCTCCATTACCTTTTTTGTAAATTTAATTTTAATTACATCAGTCTAGTAGGCTCCATACAGATATTTACTTTTAGCATAATGGATTTTTAAGGGAAAATGTTCCATGAAAGCATTGAGCATTGAATATTTTATTTGAAAGCAAATGCTAAAGGTATTTTTATAACATTCAATATTGCTACTTTGGGAAAGAGTAAAGTGAAAGTATATTTTAATGGATTAGAAGGAAACCTTTAGAGCCTTTACTGTCAGTAGTATTTAGAAGTTCATACTACTACTAACAATATTAATGTATTATTTATAAATGCATTAGAGAGGATAGCTTTACTAAAATTTTTGTTTTGTTTTGATATTTCTGTGAAAAACTGTGTTAGTGTTCTTCATATGATATATAACTAAGATAACCCACCCTTTCAATGATGAGACCAGTTATATGCATCCATAAACGTATGATAATCAAAATATTTAAGCTTATCCCAAACATTAAAATTAAGGCACCATCCATTATATACCCTTGGTATGGGTCACACCTTAAACTCTTCTCTGCAATTTGTAATTTTTCTGAACATATAAGAAATATTGCCTGAATGTGAGCTGACTCAGACATGGAAGCTCCTGAAGTGAAGACCACTTTGAGTGGGTAACTATCTGAACAAGGTCACACATGATTAAGTTTTTTTAGAAAGTTCATAAAACTAAACATAATGATCCTCACATATTTTCAAAGGCCTTGCCTTAGTACATTTCACCCCTTGGCCCCACTTGTGAGGTGCATTCCCTTAGGCAATCCATTGCCAGGTCAGATTCATAGGTGCTCCAAAGATCCATGCAGGAAACTGGGGCCAGTGAGTCTGCTATGATCCGTATGCAACCTCACAAACTGTGTATGTTGAAAATGTGATAGTATTAAGAGGTGAGGCCTTGAGGGGGTGATTAAGTCATGAGAGCACAGCCTTCATGAATGGGATTGGTGATGTTATAAAAAAGGTTGAAGGGAGTGCTCTAGCCCCTTGGGCCCCTTCTGCCATGTGAGGATGCAGCAAGAGGCACCATCTGTGAAACAGAGAGTGATTTCATCAGATACCAAATCTGCAGTGCCTGATCTTGGATTTCCAGTTTTTAGAACTGTGAGAAGTAAGTTTCTATTATTTATTAATTGCCCCACCATAAGATATTTTGTTATAGCAGCCTGAATGGACTAAAACTTTTACCTAGCTCACCTCCTGCCCCAGGATCCCATTCAAACAGGTATGAAGATACTGAGGAATCCTGACATATGTGGAGATCAAAACTGCGTTCTCTAAAGCATTGGTTCCCACTGGTTTCATGGGCGACAACGTTTCCATAGACCAGGGAGTGGCAGGGGATTAGATTTTGGATGAAACTGTTCCACCTCAGATCATCAGGCAATAGATTCTCATAAGGAGTATGCACCCTGGATCCCAGGCATGCCCAGTTCACAATAGGGTTCACACTTCTATGAGAATCTAATGCCACCACTGGTTTGACAGGAGGTGGAGCTCAGGCTGTAATGCTCACTTGCCCACTGTTCACCTCCTGCTGTGCAGCCTGGTTCCTGGGGGTTGGGGACCTCTCCACTAAAATGTCTCTACCCATTAGACAGATTAAATCTATTTTTTGAAAATGTCATCTGCTGAACAATGTCCAATCAATTGTAAATGGGCTGGTACTGGAACTAATGTTGCCACTTTCTTTTTCAACAAGATGGTTTGTTCGAGTAAGCCAATATTTGTTGTTTTTTTCCACCCTTAATTTCCACATGGAATCAATTAGTCAAAATCAATCTCAACTTCATCTTTCTCTTTCTCCATTAAAAAAGACTTAACTTTTAGCACCACACGCTCTCCTAATTTATAGGTATTTGTGTCATTGTCTATTTGCCAATTAGATGTTAACCTGCCTAGCTGCAGGGGTGGGCAGATTACTCATATCCTCCACATCGCCTAGGACAGGACTTTGCACATGGCAAATTGCAAAACATATTTGCTAGTAATTTAATTCGTTAGTGGTATACAGCAAATCAAAAAACCATGCTTGTTCCCAAAAGCAGTTATTATGGAAATTATTTTATGCCTATTTTGTGTCTTCACTATTCATTGATAAATATCAACTATAACATATGAATGTTTACCATTTTGATATTTTATATGTTGCCAAAATGGTTTAATTAACTTTTTCTCTAGCCACATACAGTATATTAATTTTCTGTTATAATTGGTTTGTACATTTTGGTTTCTATAAAACCAGATGGTGGATGACATTTTTATTTGGAGGATTGTGTTGACAGTGTAATGAAACGAAGTTACATGAAGAAGGAATATATGCATTTACTAACAATGTTAAGGGTTTAAAACATTTTCTTAATAATGTGGAGCAAGCTTTCAGCTATTGTTATTCTTCCCAGCTATTGCAAACCATGTAGTACTGGGTAGTAGTTAACAAATGTTAAGCCCAGGACACACTGTGTTAAAAAAAAAAAAAAGATTTGGACTTTGGAAATTCAGAGGAGACCTATCATTGAACATTCTCCTCTATTCTAAACTAGTAAAAAGCATTATTAAAGCATTATAGGTAAGGCTCACTATAGGTTATAGTAAGAAGACAGGTATCAGGTGTTCCACAAATCACAGGAAATCCCCACCCCCTTACTCCTTTATGGAGAAGAAGACTTTCTTTGTTGTCATGTGAGGGAATATAATGGAAGGGAACCACAGAGTTGATGCAATAAGACAAATGTGAGAGCTTCCAATCTTGTAACAGGCTCTAATATTCCCAGGGCTTCCCTACACTGTTGAAAGAGTGCATACACATGGTGTGAAAATTAGTGTTATTGTCTGGGCATTTTTATCTTTTGTGTGCCACTAACTGGCAATTGATTGTAGGTTATTTCAGAGAAATCCTTAGTACCAAAGGCTGCAAGTTAGTGTGGAATTCTCAGGAATGTCTGCTTTTATAGGCCCTGCACACTTAAGCCCCACCCATGTTCTCATTTCCCACCACTGTAGGACTACATTCTGACTTACCATAGCGGCTGCTAAAAAGGATACATCGCAGACCCCAAATGTCCATCTCACTTCTTGCTTATTAATAAGGTAGCAGCAGCAAACTAAGGAAAGAGATGGAAAACATTGACAAAGAAGATGTAGCTTCTGCCTTCTCTATGTTATAGATATTCTAGTAAAATGGACTATGCCTTTGTCTGTAACAAAAGTTTTTTTGAAAAAAAATTCAATAGGTTTGACTATTTTTAAGGATAAGGTCAAACTTGCTTCATGATTGATGAAATACATAGAAATCATTTATTAAGACATCAAAGTGTAAGCGAAAATTAGTCATAGAATATTAGAATGTAAACCAAATGTATCTGAGACGAGTCTCAATCAATTTAGAAGTTTATTTTGCCAAGGTAAAGGACATGCCTGGAAGAAATAAACACAGATTCACAGAAATAGTCTGTGGTCTGTGCCCTTCTCCAAAGATGACTTCAATGATTGAGGACTTTAAATTGGAATAGCGGGCTAGAGGGAAAGGAGGGAGGGCATGGTCACATTCCTGAATCTACATGTTGCAAGAGAAATGAAGCAGGTAGGGGAATGGTTGATTACATATTTATCTGATGCTCAGCATAAAATAAGTTGAACATAGAGCAGTTACTTGTGGAGATGTTTGACCTTTTCTCTATAGCTCTCTGCTTAGGAACGAAAGGTAAGGCAGCTTCTTGCATGACTCAGCTTTCATGCAATTTTTTTTTTTTTTTTTTGCAGAGTGTATTGGTGTCCCAAGTTTTTATTTTTTCACAAGTCAGAAAAGTTTTTAAAGATTATCCATCCAATTGAAGTATTCCTTAAATGTTGCAGTCTCAGTAAATGATCCTGTACTTTGTGTTCGAACACCTCCCATAGTTGTGAATCCATCTCTTAAAGGAGCTCATTCTATGTGGAGATATCTGATAGAGTTAATTGTCTTCATTTTTAGTTGAAATAATCTCATTGGCACCTATCTCATGCTGCTCCTTAGCTCAGTGTGTGTACATCTTAGTAATCTTTACCAAAACCAAAGCAGGTTTCACTCTGACCCATTCCTGATTTATTAGCCTTGATTCTGTCTGTTTTCCCTGTGATTATTTAATCATCATTTGTCTTATGGGTTAGGAAGAAAATCTGGCTTTTCCTTTGTTCTTCTTGTGGAATCATTTATCTACTAGGTTACCAGTGATTCCCATCACTTCATCTCCTACCCTTACTTGGCCTTCATCAACTGCTGGGTTTCCAAATGTGTCTAAGGCATTTCTGTGGCAAGCTTCCAAACCTATGATAACTTAAATAGCATTTGCCCTTCCAGAACACCTAACTTATCCAATGACTATGATTCATTACTGTACTACCATTTTTCTAGTCTTCAGGCTGAAAGTATATTTCCTTAATGTTTTATTTGCATATACAGTCAGTCCCCATTATTCACAAATTTAATATTTGCACATTTTTCCACTTAAGCTTATTTGTAACCAAAATCAATACTCACGGTGCTTTGGGGTTGCTCACGGACATGCACTGAGCAATGTAAAATTTGAGAATCCCCTGACATGCACACATTCCCAACTGAGTGGACCAAAGCAATGCTTTGCTTCTCGTTTCAGCTCTCATACTACAAACAGGTGCCCTTTTCTAAGTCTATTTCATGCCACATTATTCCTACTTTTCTGTTTTTTAAAATAGATTTCACCATTTCACATGGCCCCGAAGCTTAGTGCTGAAGTATTAGTGTTCCTAAGGCTATGGGGTGCCTTAGGAAGAAAATACACATGCTAGATAAGCTCCATTCAGGCATGAGTTATAGTGCTGTTGGCCGATGTTAATGAATTAACAATATGTATTAGATAAGGTGCCTTTAAACAGAAACACACATAAAACAAGGTGATGTTATTGATTGCTCAATAAAAATATTGTGATCCTGTATAATGACAGCAGCACAGTTCACAATTGTGAAGATGTGGAACCAACCTAAATGCACATCACCTGGTGGGTGGATAAATAACATGTGGCATATATACACCATGGAATACCACTCTGCCATAAAAAGGAATGAAATAATGTCTTTTGCAGCAACTTGGATGGAGCTGGAGGCCATTATTCTAAGTGAAGTAACACAGGAGTGGAAACCCAAAAATTATACGTTCTTGTGTATAGGTAGGAGCTGAGCTGTGAGTATACAAAGACATATGGACTGATATAATGGACCTTACAGACTCAGAAGCAGGAGTGGAAGGGGGCCTAGGGATAAAAAAGCCTACATATTAGGTACAATGTATACTACTTGGGTGACCTGTGCACTAAAAATCTCAGAATTCACCACTATGTAATTCACCCATGTAACAAAAAACCACTTGTACCATAAAAGCTATTGAAATAAAAAAATTATAAAAGAAAATGTTGTGATCGGAGGCTCACAGGAACCTACCCCTGTATTTCTTTTAGGAGTAATGATTCAGTATTCACAATCCAGTGTTCACAGCAACTTCGTAGAATTTAAGTTCTGCAAATAATGAAAATCAACTATAATTTGGGATTCACAGAAAAGTTTCCAGAACAGTAAAGATAATTTCTATATACTCTTAACCCAGATTCCCATTTTACCACATCTGCTTTATCCCCAACTCCTCTGTGCGCATGTGTACCACACACAGTATATATGAATACCGTTGTCCCTCTGTATCTGTGGGGGATTGGTTCCAGGATTCCTCACAGACACCAAAATTTGCATATGCTCAAGTCCGCTTTATATAAGATGGCGTAGTATTTGAATATAACCTACACATCTCCTTCCATATAATTTAAATCATCCCTAGGTTACTTATACTACCTAATACAATATAAATGCTGTGTAAATAGTTACTGTTATGCTGTATTATTATTTGTATTATTGTTATTCTTGTATTTTTTCCCAAATATTTTCTATCTGTGATTGGTTGACTCTGTAAATAAGGAACCTGCAGATACGGAAGACTGACTATATGTAATTCTATCATATCTTTATATCCTTTGCAACTAAATGCTTCAATGTATATTTTCTAAAAATAAGTATATTTTCTTACATAAGAAAAATACAAATATCAAAATCAGGAAATGAACATGAATGCGGTATTACCAATCTATACATTTTTTAGGAATTACCAATTGTCCCAATAATACTGGGTCATGTATTGCATTCAGCTGTCATGTTCCTCTAGCCATTCTAAATTTAATACAGCTCCTCAGTCTGTCTTTTTCTTTCTTGACATTGATGTTTCTAAGGAATATACATCAGTTATTTTGTAGAATGTCTTCAGTGTCCTTTGATGTTTGTTTATGATTAGGTTTAGATTATGCCCTTTTTGGCAGGAAGATTACAGGAGTGGTGCTGTGTTCTGAGTACATCATGTTAGGAGGAACATGATGTTGGTTTGTTCCATTTCTAGTAATGCTAACTGAATGCTTAGTTGAGAGGGTTTTTTTTCCAAGATTCCCTACCACAAAATCGTTGATATTCCAGCCAGAGACCCCCAGGAAGACCCTCAGGTTGAACAAAGATGCTTTGTTGGCTACTGCAACATGCCACGGGGAATTGCTGGGCATCTCAGTAAGAGATGCTCAGAAAGGAGGTGCTTATTATTGGGTTTTTACTTATGTGTGATTATTTGGGAGAAGTTTCAAGGAAGTATGGTTTCATTCTAGATTGGGTGCTATCAGAAAACAGGGACAATTTCATGATTGGTTATATTAATAATTTTTATCAAGGGTGGTCAGAGGAATGGAGCAAAGCTAAGCCAGTATGTAATAAAGAAGCATCAATCACTCGTGCCAGGAGAGGGCGCATGTCTGGTCCTTGTTTGTGGTTTGGGCAGTATTCTGTTTTTGCCATGTCTGATTATGGAGTGGTCTTGCTTTTATTTTATTTCATCAGTATCACAAACTGACTGTTTACTGTTTGTTCTGTATACAATTATTTATATTCAGCTAAATGCTATCACCTAGCTTCAAGAGCCAGGCCAGCTCCCATTTGATAGCAGTCAGAGACTGCTTTTTGCTTGTTTATTAATTGCTATTTTTTACTTTGTAATTAATGTGAGCATCCCTACTGAAGTTGGTAGATAGGTAGGTAGATGGGTAGGGTAGAGAGGTGAGTTGATGAGCAGCTGGATAGGAAAAGAGAGAGCTCTTCATTAGCTAAGTGATAAATGTAAAAAAAATTATGGAAACAGAAAATCATTATTTGACGACTATAATAATTTTTTCATACAATGATCATCAATGCAAGTTTGAGGAGCAACAGTCTATTTATATAACCTCAAACTCTTTCCTCACAAAATACCTATTAGTTACAAGGGAAACAGTTATTTTATAAAGTAGAAAATGTTAATCACCCTGTTACGATGATGATGACAGTGGTAGTACGGCCAAGCTTTACTGGAAAGTTATGGATGAAGTACTTTACATTAATTTAATCTAGGTGACGTAGATTGTATGGACATTCTCTGAGGTTTATAAAGGCTTATGAACAAGTTCTAGGGCATACACTTTATATTTAACTAAAACGGTCTTCAGACTCAATTCTTATTACCAGCCATGTTATGCAGTCTCTTTCCTGTGTATCTAATTTATCACTCAATTTCTCTTTAAATCTCTCATTTGCATTCCTCCTTTTCCTACTGCAATAGAGATCTCCTCACCTCATATATGGATTACTGCAGCTACTTCAAAGCAATCCCCTCATTCCAGTTTCTTCTTTGTCAAATCTGCAATACAAAACATTTCCTTCTGTGTCTTTCTGTAAGATCCCCTGAAGCATGGCATCACCCTGCCCACCTCGTTAAATTCAGATGCCTCATTTTCAAGACCCTCAGTAATTGATCCCTTTACCATCATTTAAACTTTTCTCTTTTCCAAAGAAGTTTTGTTCATCCCCAATCCCCTTCTGTAACAAACTCCATGTCTTTTTCTACAATGAGAAAGCTCTTCTATTATACTGTATATCTGAATTCTACTCATTTTCAAGTCATAACTTCCCAAAAATCTTCCCCAATTTGGGTCTCAAAATCAGTCTCGTATCTAGAATGTGCTCCATCCTATCTAATATTGAATAATTTTTTGTTTTCTACTGGTATCTCAGTTTTGACCTTGTCTAAAATGCAAGTCCCAAAGGGGACTGTGCAATCTTTCTATTGATTCCCTGAGACCTAGCAGAGTGTTGGGTGCAGGATGGAGCCTCTGTGAATGGAGGACTTGCTGATTGGTGAATTACTCTAATGTGGGCAGGTGAACCAGGTACAAGTAATCGCCTCTCGGTGAAAGGACAACTGCATTTTGGACACCTAGTGAAAGATATTTTTCTTGTAAACTGATATGTATGATGAATTGCTTTTGATTCTGTATGTTCTTCAATATATATGTTTCTTTTCCATTTGATTATGAGAAAGAATTGCCGTTAAACCCCCAAATTTTCAGCACGCAGAGAAACCTCAAAAGACCTGTGACACTGATAGCCTAATTATAATTTAGCCCCATACACTATACTGCAACAAACTGTACTACTTCCTCAAATACATCATGCCCTTTTCAAGCCTTCCTCCTTTGCTCATGCTGCTATGTCTTCTAGAAGATATTCCCTCTTTCTTACCTGGGAAAGTTTTATTTATATGTCAAGTCCCAGCTTAATTGTAGTCTTCTCTGAGAAACTCTTTTTGATCATCAGACAAAATTAATTGTTCCTCTCTCTGTGCTTCAGTAGCACTTTGCTTATACTCAGTTTCAGACCTTGCTATGCATTATTGGAAATATTACTGTCTTGCTCCATTGTATCGTGAGACTGAGGGCAGGCCTATTCCTTGTGTGACTTTTGTTTTGGAAGCAATGCTATAGCAATCAATAAATTTTAACATGGCAAGCCCTTGTTGAGAACTATGTATGTGAACTCATGCTAGTAGAATGTAAAGTTCTAATTGTATATTATTTTAATAAGTGGATCTGAAAGGCCTCATATAGATCATACTGGGTGTTCTTTAAATAGACTTTAACATGAAAAGAAGAGAAGAATTGCAGATGAATTATGCTAATTTGAAGAGGCTTTTTTCTTCCCAAAATTAAAAAAGAACTGAAAACTCCGAAGTCACCAACTTTGCAGTAACTTTATTTACTTGTGAATTATTTTGTATAAAATATGTTTCAGAAAGAGAAACATCTTGGTTTATCATAATAAAGCACAAAAAAGTATATAACTTTCTTCAATAGCATGCATGGTTGTAACATGAATATCTAGTTTAATGACTACCCTAGAAATTTTAATACACACATCAAACAAAGAATAAAGATATTCAAAATATTATTTTCTGAAAAACATAAGGAATTTATGAGGTTTTAATTCTCATCACTCCTGATTTACATGCTTAATTTAGAATTTTACTTCTTTTTTAACTCCATAAAGTAGACAGATTATTTAAGACATAGATTATTACTTTATGCAGCTAATACTTTGGCTTAACTATATATTTACCAGTTTGTTTGCACACTAACACTTTTTGCATCTCAAACTTTACATTTGAGACAATTTTTCTTCTACCTTCTAAAGAAAGATGGCAATAAACTCACTTTTTGCTTTTCTAAAAATGTCCTCTTTGACCTTTTTTGACACATAATTTTGTAGGTTATTTAATTCTAGACAGCAGATTTTTCTCTCAGCATAGTGAAGATAATCTACGGTCTTTCTGGCTTCTGCTGTTGCAAGGTCAGCTGAAAATATAATCGTCATCTTGTAAGCAAGCTGTATTTTCTCTCTGGCTGTTTTTAAGATCTGTTGTTTTTAGTATTCTTCATTTTCACTATGAAATGGAATTTCTATATTTATATGGAGTTCTTTGTATTCATTGTGCCTGGAATTTGTTGACTTTCCTGAATCTGAGGACTGGAATCTTTCAACAGATCTGGGAAATATTCCAGCATTATTTCTTCAAATACTGCCTCTGCCTTATCTCTCTCTTGTCTATTTTTTTCTGTAATTCAAAAGATGTATATTAGATTGTCTTTATATATTATGCCTATCTCCTATACTCATATTTTTCATTTCTTTCTCTTGCTGTCATGAATGTATAATTTATTCAAATATGTCTTGCTCTTCACCTATTTTTTCAGTGATTTAAGCATTCCATTGAATTTTATTTTAAAGCTTTTTATTTCTAGAGGTTTTATTTCTTTTTCAAATCTGCATTATTGGCTTTTGAGGCTTCTTATTTGTATTCTTTTATTCAATGCTTTTATTATTTTAAATAGATTAAGTACTTGCTTTGTATTTCAGTTAATTTTGTATTTCAGATAATTTCGTGTATGATTCAGCTGACTCTTTTGCTTGAGCTGTATCTCACATATGTTGTCTTGATTTGTATGTGTGTCTATGGTTTAAGAACTTTGCTGGAATAGATCAAGGCATTGTTAGAAAGTACATTGTTAGAAAGTGTAATGACTAAATCAAGATAATTAGCATATCCCAACACAATTCTTTGTGTTGGGAATATTCAAAATCCTCTCCTACTTGCTTGAAAATATATGATAAATTATTGTTTACTATAGTCTCCCTAAAGTGCTACAAAACACTAGAAATTGTTCTAACTGTAATTTCATGTTTGTTAACCAACTTCTCTTTATCCCCTCTTACTATCTACTCTTCCGAGAATCTAGTATCCACAATTCTACTCTCCATTTTTATGAGCTCAACTTTTTTAGCTCCCATATGTGAATGTGAGCATGTATTGTTTATCCTTCTGTGCCTGACCTACCTCACTTATTATAATGTCCTCCAGGCTCATTCTTGTTGGCATGAATGACAGAATTTTATTCATTTTGATGGCCAAATAGTATTCTATCGAATACATATACCATAATTTCTTTATCCATTCATCTGTTGATGGACTCTTAAGTTGATCCCAGATCTTGGTTATTATGAATAGTATTTCGATGAACATGGAAGTGCAGATATCTCTTCGATATTCTGATTTCCTTTTCTTTAGATAAATCCCAGTAGTGAGATTGCTGGATTATATGTTAATTCTATTTTTAGTTTTTTGAGAAACCTCCACAGTGTTTTCCATAATGATTATACTAATTTCCATTCCCATAAACAATGTACAAGAGTTCCTTTTTCTTTGCACTCTCACTAGCATTTTTAAAAATTTTTTTGTATCTTTTGATAATACCCATTTTAACTGGGGTGAGATGAATGTCTCACTGTGGTTTTGATTTGTATTTCGTTGATGATTAGTGATGTTAAGCATCTTTTATATACCTGTTGGCCATTTATATGTCTTCTTTTGTGAAATGTCTATTCAGCTCATTTTCCCATTGTTCAATTGGATTATTTGTTTGTTTTGGCTGTTAAGTTCATTGTATATTCTGAATATTAATCCTTTGTTGGATGAATAGTTTACAAATATTTTCACCCATTCTTTGGGTGATCTCTTTTCTCTGTTGATTTATTCCTGTGCTATGAAGACACTTTATAGTTTAATATTAATCCATTTGTCATTTTTGCTTTGTTACCTGTGCTTTAGAAGTCATATGCAGAAAATCTTTGCTTAGATCAGTGTCCTGAAGTATTTCCCCTTTGCTTTCTTCCAGTAGTTTTATAGTTTCAGGTCTTATATTTTAATCTATCTTGAGTTGATTTTTGTTTACAGTGACAGATGTGTGTTTAGTTTTTGGTCTTCTGCATATGGACATCCAATTTTCCCAGGACCATTTATTTGAAGGAGGCTGTCCTTTCCCCATTGTATGTTCTTGGCACCTTTGTTGAGAAACAGTTTTCTGTAAATACATGGATTTATTTCTGGGTGCTGAAATTCTGTTATGTTGGTCTGTCTGTTTTTATACCAGTACCATACTGTTTTGATAACAACAGCTTTGTAGTGTATAATTTGAATTCAGGTAGTGTGATGCATCCAGCTTTACTCTTTTTGCTCAGGGTTGCTTTGGCTATTTGAGATTTTTTTATGGTTCCATGTAAATTTTAGGGCTGTTTCTTCTATTTCTGTGAAGAATGGCATTGGTATTTTGACAGAGATATCATTGAATCTGTAGATTACTTAAGGTAGTAGAGTAATTTTGCCAGTCTTCTTCCAATTCAAAAATATGTGATTTTTTTTCATTTTTGTATGTCCTCTTCAGTTTCTTTCATCATTTTTTTCTAGTTTTCATTGTAGAGATCTTGTACATTTTTGGTTAAATTCCTAGGTGTTTTGTTATGTTTTGCTACAATTATAAATGAGATTGATATCTTGATTTCTTTTTCAGCTAGTTCATTTTGATGTATAGAAACACTACTGATTTTTATATGTTGATTTTTCTATCCTACAATGTTACCAAATTGGTTTATTAAATGCAAGAGTTCTTTCATATAATTTTTTTGGTCTTTTAGTTTTTCTATATATAAGACTATGTCATCTGCAAACAAGGACAGTTTCATTTTCAACTTTTCAGTGTGCATGCCTTTTATTTTTGTCTTATCTAATTCCTCTGACTAGAACTTTCAGTTCTATGTTGAATAAGAGTTTGGAAATAGGCATCTGTATTAGTCCATTCTTGCATTGCTGTAAAGAGCTACCTGAGACTGGGTAATTTGTAAAGAAAAATGTTTTAACTTGTTCACAGTTCTGCAGGCTGTACAGAAGCCACGGCTGGTGAGGCCTCAGGAAACTTACAATCATGGTGGAAGGTGAAGAGGAAGCAGGCACTTCTTACATGGCTGGAAAAGGAAGAAGAGAGAGAAAAAAAGTGCTACACACTTTCAAACAACCAAATCTCATGAGAACTCTATCATGAGAATAGCAAGGGGGAAGTTTGCTCAAATTATTCAGTCACCTTCCATAAGGCCCCTCCTCCAACACTAGAAATTACAATTTGATGTGAGATTTGGGTGGAGACACAGCCAAACCATATTATTTTACCCCTCACCCTTCCCAATTCTTATGTCCTTCTCACATTGCAAAATACAATCATATTTTCTCAACAGGCCCCCAAGTCTCTACTCATTTCAGCATTAACTCAAATGTCCAAGTACAATGTCTGAGGCAAGGTAAGTCCCTTCCACCTATGAGCCTGCAAAAGCAAAAACAAGTTAGTCACTTCCAGGATACAGTATAAGTACAGGCATTGAATAAATGCTCCCATTCCAAATGGGAAAAGTTGGTCAAAACAAAGGGGCTACAGGCCTCATGCAAGTCTGAAACCCAGCAGGGCAGTCATTAAATCTTAAAGTTCAAAAATAATCTGCTTTGACTCCAGGCCACATTGATGCAAGGAGTGGGCTCCCAAGGCCTTGGGCAGCTCCACCCCTGTGGCTCTGCAGGACTCAGCTTCCATGGCTGTTCTCAAGAGCTAGTGTTGAGTGTCTGTGGCTTTTCCAGGTGCATCAAGCTGTTGGTGGCTCTACCATTCTGGATGTGAAGGATGGTGGCTGTCTTCTAGGCATTGTCCCATCATGGACAGTGTGTGTGGGCTTCAACACCACATTTCCTCTCCTCACTGTCCTAGTAGAGGTTTTCCTTGAGGAACCCACTCCTGCCACAAACTTCTTCCTGGACATCCAGGCATTTCCATACATCCTTGGAAATCTAGGCGGAGGTTCCCAAAACCTGATTCTTGACTTTTATGCACTCACAGGCTCAAAACCACATGGAAATTGCCAAGACTTGTGGCTTGCACCCTCTGAAACCACAGCCTAAGCTCTATGTTAGCCCCTTTCAGCAATGGCTGTAGTGGCTGGGACACAGAGCACCAAGTCCCTAGGCTGCACACAGCATGGGGAACCTGTTCCCAGGCCACTAAACCATTTTTCCCTTCTAGGTCTCCAGGCCTGTGATGGGAAGGGCTGCTACAAATGTCTCTCAAATGCCCTGGATGCATTTTTTCCGTTGTCTTGCTATTAACATTTAGCACCTCTTCATTTATGCAGATTTCTCCAGACTTGAATTCCTCCCCAGAAAATAGGTCTTTCTTTTCTACTACATGGTCAGGCTGCAAATTTTCCAAACTTTTATGCTCTGTTTCCCTTTTAAATATAACTTCCAGTTTCAGAAAAATCTCTTTGCTCACAAATATACACTATTAGAAGCAGCCAGGCCACAACTTCTTGAATGCTTTGCTGCCTAGAAATTTCTTTTGCCAGATACCCTAAATCATCTCTCTCAAGGTCAAAGTTTCACAGATCCCTAGAGCAGGAGCACAATGGCACCAGTCTTTTACTCCAGTTCTCAATAAGACTCTCCTCTCCATCTGTGGCTACCTGAGCCTGGACTTCACTGTCCATATCACTATCAGCATTTTGGTTACAACCATTCAACAAGTCTCTAGGAAGCTCCAAAGTTTCTATCATCTTCTGTCTTCTTCTGAGCTCTCTAAACTACTTCAACATGTGCCCATTACTCAGTTCCAAAGTCACTTCCACATTTTCGGGTATCTTTATAGCAATGCCCCACTTCTCTGGTGTCAATTTTCTGTATTAGTCCATTCTCACATTGCTTTAAAGAACTACCTGAGACTGTATAAATTATAAAGAAAATTAATTTAATTGACTCACAGTTCCACAGGCTGTATAGAAAGCATAGCTGGGGAGACCTCAGGAAACTATAACGATGGTGGAAGGTGAAGGGGAAGTAGGCACTTCTTACAAGACTGGAGAAGGAAGAAGAGAAAGAGAGAGGTTCTACACACTTTCAAACAGCCGGATCTCATGTGAACTCTATCATGAGAACAGCAAGGGGGAAATCCACTCCCATGATTTAATCACCTCCCACAAGGCCCGTCCTTCAACACTGGGAGTTATTCAAGATGAGATTTGTGTGGGGACACAGAGCCAAATTGTATCACCATTCTTTACTTGTTTCAGTTCTTACAAGAAAAGCTTTCCACTTTTCCCCAATCAGTATAATATCAGGCTAAGTTTTTGTCATATATAACCTTTATTGTGTTAAAGTATATTCTTTCTGTATCTAATTGAGGGTTTTTATCATAAAGGATGTTGAATTTTAGCAAATGCCTTTTTGGCATGTATTGACATGATCCTGTGGTTTTAGTCTTTCATCTGTTGATGTAATGTGTCACATTTATTGATATGCATGTGTTGAAATGTCCTTGCATCCTTGGGATAAATCCTAGTTGACTGTGGTATAGACTCCTTTTGATGTGCTGTTTGATCTCATTTGCTAGTATTTTGTTGAGGATGTTTGCATCTATATTCATCAAGGATATTGGCCTGTAGTTTCCTTTTTTTGCTGTCTTTGTGCTGTTTTGATAGCAGAATAATGCTAGCCATATAGCATTAATAGAATAATTAATAATTATTAAAATTAATGTGGAGGAATTTTATTCTCTTCAATTTTTTGGAAAAGTTTGAGAAGAATTGGTATTAATCCTTTGAAGGTTCAGTAGAATTCAGCAGTGAAGCCATTTGGTTCCAGGATTTTCTTTGTTGGGAGACTTCTGATTCCTGATTCAACCTCATCATTTGTTAGTCTGTTCAGGTTTTCTGTTTATTCTTGGTTCCATTTTGGTAAATTATATGTGTCTGGAAGTTTATTCATTTTCTCTAGACTTTCCATTTTGTTGATATAGAATTATTCATTATTCATAATAGTCTGTATTGACCCTTTTTATTTCTGTGGTATCAAATGTAATGGTTCCCTTTTTGTTTCTGATTTTGAGTCTTCTCTTTTTCTTAGTACAGCTAATGATTTCTCAGTATCATTTATCTTTTCATCTTTAGTACTTTAAGTATTTGTTTCATTTAGTTCTGATCTAATTTGGGGTTTGGTTTGTTCTTGCTTTTCTGATAGCCTGACACACACCACGAGGTTGTTTATTTGAAATGTTTCTACTTTTTTGATGTAGGCATTTATTGCTATGAAATTCTCTTAATACTGCCTTTGGTCTATCCCATAGGTTTGGATATTTTTCATTTGTTTGAAGAAACTTTTTTTATTTTCTTCCTAATTTCTTTCTTTACCCATTCAGGAGCATGTTGATTAATTTCCATGTATTTGTACAATTTCCAAAGTTTATCTTGTTGTTGATTTCTAGTTATATTTTGTTGTGGTCTGAAAACATACTTGATATGATTTTAGTTTTTTTTAATGTGTTGAGACTTGTTTTGTAGCCTACCATATGGTCTATCCTAAAGAATGTTCTATGTACTGATGAGAAGAATATACATTCTGTAGCTTTAGGATGAAATGTTCTGTAAATGTCTGTTAGATCCATTTGGTCTAGGATATAGTTTAACTCCAATGTTGGCTACAGTTTGGTGGTTTTCTGTAGTGATAAAGTTTAATTATTCTCTTTCTTATATATGTATCTGCTGTACCAGTGAGTTTTATTCTCTTACATGTTTTTGTGAGGGTAGTTATCATTCATTTGCTTCCAGATACACGACTCTCGTGTATTTCTTGTAGTGTAGGTCTAGTGGTAAATTCCCACAGGTTTGCTTGTCTGGGAAAGACATTGTTCCTCCTTGATTTCTGAAGAATAATTTTGTTGGGTACTGTATCTTGGCTGGCAGTTATTTTCTTTATCTTTCAGCACTTTTAATATATCATCCCATTCTCTCCATGCCTGTAAGATTTTTGCTGAGAAATCTGCTACTTGATGCTTTTCTCTTGCAGTTTTTATAATTCCCACTTTCTCTTTGACTTTTGACTGTAATGTTTCTTAGAGAGGATCTATGAGGTTGAATCCATTTGGGGATTTTTTAGTTTCCTATATCTGAATATCCATATTTCTTCCCAAACTTGGAAGTTTTTAGCAATTATTTTATTAAATGGGTTTTCTATTCCTTTCCTCATCTCTTCCTCTTCTGGAAATTCCATAATGAAAAAAATATTTGTTTACTTAATGGTGTCCTGTAAGTCTTGTAGGCTTTCTTGATTCTTTTTCTTTTTATCTGACTGGATTTTGTCAAAAGACTTGTCTCCAAGTTCAGAAATTTTTTCTTCTTATGATCTAGTCTATTGTTGAAGCTCTTAATTAAAAAAAAAAAATTTATTGAATTCTTTAGTTTCCAATTTGTTTGGTCCTTTTTTGTGATACCTATGTATTGAATTTCTCATTAAGATTATGAATTGTTTTTCTGGTTTTGATGACTCATCTCTCTGTAGTCTCTTATATCCTTCTGAGTTCCCTCAGGTCATTATTTTGAATTTCTTTTAAGGTATTATCAATTTCCTTTGCTTTGGGATGTATTACTAATAAATTATTTTGATCCTTTGAGGTGTTATGTTTCTTTGCTTTTTCATGTTTTTTATGTCCCTATGTTGATACCTGCACATCCGGTAGAACAGTCACTTCTTCTAATTTTGTGGCATAGCTTTCATGAAGAAAGACATTTTCCTGTAGATGTGTCAATTGAGTAGGGTACTTTGATTTTGGTTCTGGGTGGGCACAGTAGTGTAGTGTTCATGGGCTTCTTCAGCTGTAATCAGTGTCAGTAGTGCCTATGAGTGCTTTAGTGGCTTAGATTGTGGGTGTTTGTGGAGTCAGCTTTGCTGAGGCCTAGAGCCACCAGACAGGCTGGTTTGGGAGCACTGGAGCAGTATGCTGGTCAGGACAGTAGTCATTAGTGGCAGCAGCAGGCCCCAGGTAAACCAGACCTTGGTCCCCTGGGGAGCATGCACAGGTACATAGCAGTTTCCCAGCTGGAGAGTTTGGTAGCTAGCAGTGGCAGTCCCTGGGCAGCAGGGTAGTTTTGGAGACCATGGGGAGGGTACATGCAGTGGTTTCACTACTGGATTGGTAGGTCACCAGTGGCAGCAATTCTCAGGTGAGCCAGTCCTCAGGTCCCTAGATGGGGATGTAGGCTCTCAATAGCCTTGCTACTGCAGTGGTCAAAGTTAAAGGCAATGGAAAGGCCCAGCAAGCTGGTCCTCAGCCTTCTAAGGGGAATGCAAGCACACTGTGGCTTATCCACTAGACAGGTAGTTTCACTGATGGTATTGGTCCCTATGTGTGCCAGTCCTTGGGCCCCTGATGGGGGCACATGGCAGCTCCACTTCTATAGTGGGAAGTGCCATCAGTGGCAGCAGACCCCAGATAAGACAGTACTCAGGCCCTCAGTTGGGGGATTGCATGAGAGTACACAGGAGCTCTGCTGCTGAAGTGGGCAGAGTGGCTAGCATTGGCAGACCCTTGGTGAGGCAGTCCTGGGGACCCCACAGGGCACAAGTGTATCACATGTATCACAGCTCTGCTACTGGAGTGGGCAGGATCACAGGTAACTGCAGACCCTGGGCAGCCAGTCCTTGAGTCCCTGATGGAGAAGCCCCTGCAGGCATTGCAGCAGCTCCACCACTATAGAAGGCCGGTGACAGTGGCAGCAGGCCCCAGGAAGGTCAGTCCTAGGGCCTTTGGGAAGTGCACATGGGTATGTAGTAGTTCTGCTGGTCATTAGGCCATCAGCTTTCAAGCTCTGGGCAGCACATTCTTTGCCTCCCTCTCTCTTGAAGATGGCCTCTCTGATGTACTATATCACCTGTTCCCTGAGGTACAGGCCATTGCATTGCCTCAGGTGCTGAGTTCACATCACAGTCCTGTAGTCTTCTGGATTAGATGATGTTAAGACCTCAGAAATGCAGAGATGCAGGGCCTCTGGGGCTTCTGGGCAGGGTATATTTTAGCAGTGGCTCTGTTCTCAAAATGCAGTAGCCTGGGTTCCAGAAAATGGCTGGGAGGAGGTGGGAACTCCGCATGAGTTCCCTCCCTACACTAGTCTCAAGACCTGTGAATACTGTAGGGCTCCCTTGCAGCTAGAATTGCAGGTGTCTGTGGTAGGAATGTGGACTGCTAGGGATCTCCTGCCTTTTCTCACAATGGAGAGTCTCTCTTGGCTTTGAACCAATCCCAGGGCTCTTCACTTCCTTCTCTATGCTGCCTTCCCAAGTTCCAGTGCCTCAAAGGTGCCTCTATCACTTCTTTACTGTATTCTATTGTTTTCCCATATATTCTGTTGTCCTCCCAAGGCATGCAGTTTGCCATGTAGTTATCTACTTGTTGCTTTTTTCTTTTTGTGTGGAGGAAGCATCCCATACTACTCAGCTATCTTGATAATGTCTCTCAAGTTTTCTAGCTGGCGAAGATTTATTTCTAGTTCACTGCCACACTGAAAATACACCTCTTTGGAGTGACAGCCTTTGCATGTTTTACTTGTTAGAAACCTGTTATTTTTTTTTCTTTTTCTTTCTTTTTTTTTTTTTAATTATGCTATAGGTTCTGGAGTACATGTGCAGATCTTGCAGGATTGTTGCATAGGTACATACATGGCAAGGTGGTTTGCTGCCTCCATCCCCCCGTCACCTATATCTGGCATTCCTCACCATGTTATCCCTCCCCAAACTCTCCACCCCCTGCTGTCACCCCCTTAGTACCCCCTCCAACAGACCCCACAGACCCCAGTATGTGATGATCCCCACCCTGTGCTCATGTGTGTTCTCATTGTTCAACACCCGCCTATGAGCAAGAACATGTGGTATTTGGTTTTCTGTTTTTGTGTCAGTTTGCTGAGAATGATGGTTTTCAGATTCATCCATGTCCCTACAAAGAACATGAACTCATACTTTTTTATGACTGTGTAATATTCCATGGTGTATATGTGCCACATTTTCCCTGTCCAGACTATCATTGATGGGCATTTGGGTTGGTTCCAGGTCTTTGCTATTGTAAATAGTGCTGCAATGGACATACATGTGCATGTGTCTTTATAATAGAATGATTTATAATCCTTTGGGTATATATCCAGCAATGGGATTGCTGAGTCAAATGGAATTTCTATTTCTAGATCCTTGAGGAATCGCCACATTGTCTTCCACAGTGGTTGAACTAACTTACACTCCCACCAGCAGTGTAAAAGTGTTCCTTTTTCTCCACATCCTCTCCAGCATCTGTTGTCTCCTGATTTTTTAATGATTGCCATTCTAACTGGTGTGAGATGATATCTCAGTGTGGTTTTGATTTGCATTTCTCTGATGACCAGTGATGATGAACATTTTTTCATATGTTTATTGGCCTCATAAATGTCTTCTTTTGAAAAGTGTCTTTTCATATCTTTCACCCACTTTTGAATGGGTTTGTTTGTTTTTTCTTGTAAATCTGCTTTAGTTCTTTGTAAATTCTGGATATTAGGCCTTTGTCAGATGGGTAGATTGCAAAAATTTTAAAAAGCAAGAAAAAAAAAAAGAAACCTGTTATTATCCCATCCCATTATCACACTGAGTAGAGCGTGATGCTTTGTCTCCTATTATGCACCTACAAATGCCAAAATGATACTTAAAAGTCACTAGGATTTAATAGAATATAATCTAAAGCTGTCCTCAGATCTCTTGTTTTCCAAGATTTCTGCTTTCACTGTGCCTTTGGCCTGTTTGAGTGTTGTTTAATTTTATTCTAGCTATGCAACACATTAAAAAAGATAGATTTTTAAATATTTTGTCCAAAATTTCCATTGTTTTTGGTGTGATGTTTGTGCAAATTTATTTTCCTCAGAAGTACTAGAAATGGAAATATAACATTATCTTTTAGAACTTGCCCCTTTTTCCCTAAAATGTATTCAGGTTTAGAAATAACACAGTGAATTTTTACTGAAAACTTCTAAGTTTTGGATAAATTTATAGGAAAAACTAAATTTGTTTTTTTCTTTGTTACACTGACCAGAACCTCCAGTAAAATATTTAATAGAAGTTTTGAGGAGGTGTTCTCAGTTATAAGTGGAAAATATTGCCTCACATCTTGAAGTATGGTGCTAGCTGTGGAGATTTTTGAAGATGCTATTTATCAAGTTGAGGAAGTTCCTTTCTATTCCTTGTTGCTGAGTTGTTGTTGTTGTTGTTGTTTGTTTTTAAGATGGAGTCTGGCTCCGTCACCTGGGCTGGAGATAAGTGGTGCAATCTCAGCTCACTGCAACTTCTGCCTTCTGGGTTCAAGCAGTTCTACTACCTCAGCCTCCCGAGTAGCTGGGATTATAGGCACCTACCACCTCGCTCAGCTAATTTTTGTATTTTCAGTAGAGATGAGATTTCACTGTGTTAGCCAGGATGGTCTCAGTCTCCTGACCTTGTGATCTGCCCACCTTGGCCTCACCAAGTGCTGAGATTACAGACGTGAGCCACTGTGCCCAGCTGTTGCTGAGTTTTTATCCTGAAAAGGTATTTGATTTCATTAAATGCTTTTTCTGCATTATATGAGCAATCATATAGTTATGTTCTTTTTTCTGTTAGTATGGTATATTCTATTAATTGATTTAAAACATTAAAGTAACATTGCATTTCTGCAATAAATCCCACTTGATTATAGTATGTATGCAGCTAGACTTAGTTTACTAATAGTTTAAGGACTTTGCATGTATATTCATGAAAGATATATTGGTTGGCAGTTTTTGTTTTGTGTTTTTTCTTTTGATGTCTGTCTGGTTTTGGGTGTCAGATAATATAGACTTGTAGAATGAGTTGCATATTCCTTATTTTCTGAAAGGTTTGCAAATAATTAATTTTGTTTTTAAATATTTATGTAATTTACCAGTTATATACTCTGGGCCTGAGATTTTCTTTATGGAGAGATTTTAGTAACTAAATGATTTTACTTGTTACAGGTATATTCATATTATCTTTCTTCCTGAGTCAGTTTTACTAATATGTGTGTTCCTAGGAATTTGTTCATCTAAGTTATTTGGTTTTCTGTTCTTGTGTCAGTTTGCTGAGAATGATGTATGTATTCCCTATGTATTAGAAATAAAGTTGTTCACCATAAGGTATAGTATACCCTAAAATTTTTTAACTTCTGTAGGATCAGTAGTGGTAGCTTCTGTTTCATTCCTGATTTTGATGGCTTGTTTTCCTTCATTTTTGTCTTGGTCAACCTAGCTGATAGTTGATCATTTTACTGATCTTTCAAAAAACCAACTTTTTACTGATTTTTCTCTGAGTTTTCTTTTATTGTTTCATTGATTTACACTATAACCCTTATTTCCTTCCTTAAGTTTGTTTTGGGTTCAGTTTGTTTAAATTTTCTAGTTTCTTAAGGTGGAATTTTAATTTGCTGATTTTAACTTTTTCTGTTACAGGTGTTCAAAGATAGAGATTTCATTCTAACCACTGCTTTAGCTGCATTTCATAGCTTTTAACATGTGCTTTTATTTTATTTCAACACATTTTGTTTTCCTTTGTGCATTTTTGGTGCATGAGTAATAACATCAAATATTTAAAAATATATTAGAATATTAGTATATTAGAGTATGTTATTCAATTTCCAAATATCTGGAAGTTTCCCAAAATGCATGTTGTTGATTTCTAACTTAATTCTATTGTAGTTGGAAATCATATGTATTATGATTGCAGTTAAACTTCTGAGGCTTGCTTTTAGATCTAAAGTGTGTCTCATATTTCGTTGGATATTGTTTTGTTATCTAGTCTGGCAATTCCTTCTTTCCATTTGAATATTTATTCTATTTTTATTTGAAGTATTTATTGATAGCATGGATTTATTTCTGACATTTTGCTATTTTCTACATATCTTATGTTGGTTTTCTTCATTTGTTCCTACTTAACTCTCTCCTTTGTTAAATAGATAATTTAGTATATCATTTTAATTATGTTTTCTGTATTTTTCAGGTTATATTTTTTGGTGCTCTGGGGATTGCAAAATACTCTAATCACGTTTTAGATGAATACTAACTCAATAATGTTAAAGCAAAATTACTAGCATATTCTAGTCTAGCATATGAACTACCATGGGAAATGTCCATGAGCACCAGGAAAGAATGGAGTTCTGCCCTCTTGGGGTGGATTGTTCTATAAATGCCTGGTCAAATTCCTTGATAGTGGTATGCAAGTCTTTTACCCCCTTTTGATTTTCTATTTAGTTAATTCATCAATTATTGAGGATTGGAGTGGCCAGCTGTTGGAATATCTGTTTCTTCTTTTAATTCTGCCAGCTTTTCCCTTATGTATTTTAGGGTATTGTTTATGAGTGTGTATACATTTATAATTGTTATGGTTTTTTCCCTCTAGTAATATTTCTTAAAGCCTATTTTGTCTGATCTGCTTTTGGTATACTGCATGTTATATTTTCTATCCTTTTTTTTATTATTATTGCATTTTAGGTTTTGGGGTACAATGAAGAACATGCAAGATTGTTGCATAAGTGCATATGTGGCAGTGTGATTTGCTGCCTTCCTCCCCTTCACCTATATCTGGCATTTCTCCCCGTGCTATCTCTCCCCAACTCCCCACCCCCCCGCTGCTCCTCCCCTGTTTCCCCCCAACAGAACCCAGTGTGTAGTGCTCCCCTCCCTGTGTCCATGTGTTCTCATTGTTCAACACCCACCTATTAGTGAGAACATGAGGTGTTTGATTTTGTGTTCTTGTGTCAGTTTGCTGAGAATGATGGTTTCCAGGTTCATCCATGTCCCTACAGAGGACGCGAACTCATCGTTTTTGATGGTTGCATAGTATTCCATGGTGTATATGTGCCACATTTTCCCTGTCCAGTCTATCATCGATGGGCATTTGGGTTGGTTCCAGGTCTTTGCTATTGTAAACAGTGCTGCAATGAACATTCATGTGCATGTGTCCTTATAGTAGAATGATTTGTAATCCTTTGGCTATATACCCAGTAATGGGATTGCTGGGTCAAATGGAATTTCTATTTCTAGGTCCTTGAGGAATCGCCATACTGTCTTCCACAATGGTTGAACTAACTTGCACTACCACCAACAGTGTAAAAGTGCTCCTATTTCTCCACATCCTCTCCAGCATCTGTTGTCTCCAGATTTTTTAATGATCGCCATTCTAACTGGAATGAGATGGTATCTCAATGTACTTTTGATTTGCATTTCTCTAATGACCAGTGATGATGAGCATTTTTTCATATATTTGTTGGCCTCATGTATGTCTTCTTTTGTAAAGTATCTGTTCATATCCTTTACCCACTTTTGAATGGGCTTGTTTGTTTTTTTCTTGTAAATCTGTTTTAGTTCTTTGTAAATTCTGGTTATCAGCCCTTTGTCAGATGGGTAAGCTGCAAAAATTTTTTCCCATTCTGTTGGTTGCCGATTCACTCTAATGACTGTTTCTTTTGCCGTGCAGAAGCTGTGGAGTTTGATTAGGTCCCATTTGTCTATTTTGGCTTTTGTTGCCAATGCTTTTGGTGTTTTGGTCATGAAGTCCTTGCCTATGCCTACGTCCAGAATGGTTTTGCCTAGATTTTCTTCTAGAGTTTTTATGGTGTTAGGTCTTATGTTTAAGTCTTTAATCCATCTGGAGTTAATTTTAGTGTAAGGTGTCAGGAAGGGGTCCAGTTTCTGCTTTCTGCATATGGCTAGCCAGTTTTCCCAACACCACTTATTAAACAGGGAATCCTTTCCCCATTGCTTGTTTTTGTCAGGTTTGTCAAAGATTGGATGGTTGTAGATATGTTGTGTTGCCTCTGAGGCCTCTGTTCTGTTCCATTGGTCTATATCTCTGTTTTGGTACCAGTACCATGCTGTTTTGATTACTGTAGCCTTGGAGTATAGTTTAATGTCCAGTAGTGTGATGCATCCCGCTTTGTTCTTTTTGCTTAGAATTGACTTGGCTATGCAGGCTCTCTTTTGGTTCCATATGAAGTTTAAGGTGTTTTTTTCCAGTTCTGTGAAGAAGGTCATTGGTAACTTGATGGGGATAGCGTTGAATCTGTAAATTACTTTGGGCAGTATGGCCATTTTCATGATATTGATTCTTCCTAACCATGAACATGGAATGTTTCTCCATCTGTTTGTGTCCTCTCTTATTTCATTGAGCAGTGGTTTGTAGTTCTCCTTGAAGAAGTCCTTTATGTTCCTTGTTAGTTGTATTCCTAGGTATTTTATTCTCTTTGTAGCAATTGTGAATGGCAGTTCGTTCTTGATTTGGCTCTCTTTAAGTCTGTTATCGGTGTATAGGAATTCTTGTGATTTTTGCACATTGATTTTGTATCCTGAGACTTTGCTGAAGTTGCTTATCAGTTTCAGGAGATTTTGGGCTGAGAGGATGGGGTCTTCTAAATATACAATCATGTCGTCTGCAAATAGAGACAATTTGACTTTCTCCTTTCCTATTTGAATACCCTTTATTTCTTTTTCTTGCCTGATTGCTCTGGCTAGAACGTCCAGTACTGTATTGAATAGGAGTGGTGAGAGAGGGCATCCTTGTCTAGTGCCAGATTTCAAAGGGAATGCTTCCAGTTTTTGCCCATTCCGTATGATATTGGCTGTTGGTTTGTTGTAAATAGCTTTTATTATTTTGAGATACGTTCCATCGATACCTAGTTTATTGAGGGTTTTTAGCATAAAGGGCTGTTGAATTTTGTTGAAGGCTTTCTCTGCATCAATTGAGATAATCATGTGTTTTTTGTCTTTGGTTCTGTTTATGTGGTGAATTACGTTTATAGACTTGCGTATGTTGAAACAGCCTTGCATCCCCGGGATGAATCCTACTTGACCATGGTGGATAAGCTTTTTGGTGTGCTGTTGCAATCGGCTTGCCAGTATTTTATTGAAGATTTTTGCATCTATGTTCATCATGGATATTGGCCTGTAGTTTTATTTTCTTGTTGAGTCTCTGCCGGGTTTTGGTATCAGGATGATGTTGGTCTCATAAAATGATTTGGGAAGGATTCCCTCTTTTTGGATTATTTGGAATAGTTTCAGAAGAAACGGTACCAGCTCTTCATTGTATGTCTGGTAGAATTCGGCTGTTAACCCATCTGGACCTGGGCTTTTTTTGGGTGGTAGGCTCTTAATTGCTGCCTCGACTTCAGACCTTGTTATTGGCCTATTCAGGGTTTCGACTTCTTCCTGGTTTAGGCTTGGGAGGAGGCGAGTGTCCAGGAATTTATCCATTTCTTCCAGGTTTTCTAGTTTGTGTGCATAGAGTTGTTTGTAATAATCTCTGATGATGGTTTGAATTTCTGTGGAATCTGTGGTGATATCCCCTTTACCATTTTTTATTGCATCTATTTGGTTGTTCTCTCTTTTCTTTTTTATTAATCTTGCTAGTGGTCTGTCTATTTTGTTGATCTTTTTAAAAAATCAGCTCTTGGATTTATTGATTTTTTGAGTCTCTATCTCCTTCAGTTCTGCTCTGATCTTAGTTATTTCTTGTCTTCTGCTAGGTTTTGAGGTTTTTTGATCTTGCTTCTCTAGCTCTTTCAATTTTGATGATAGGATGTCAATTTTAGATCTCCCCTTGCTTCTCATGTGGGCACTTATTGTTATATATTTTCCTCTAGAGACTGCTTTAAATGTGTCCCAGAGATTCTGCTTTGTGGTGTCTTTGTTCTCATTGGTTTCGAAGAACATCTTTATTTCTGCCTTCATTTCATTGTTTATCCAGTCAACATTCAAGAGAAAGTTGTTCAGTTTCCATGAAGCTGTGCGGTTCTGGGTTGGTTTCTGAATTTCTGAGTTCTAACTTGATTGCACTGTGGTCTGAGAGAGTGTTTGTTATGGTTTCTGTTCTTTTGCATTTGCTGAGGAGTGATTTACTTCCAATAATGTGGTCAATTTTAGAGTAGGTGTGATGTGGTGCTGAGAAGAAAGTATATTCTGTGGATTTGGGGTGGAGAGTTCTGTAAATGTCTATTAGGTTTGCTTGTTCCAGGTCTGAGTTCAAGTCCTGGATATCCTTGTTAATTTTCTGTCTCGTTGATCTGTCTAATATTGACAATGGGGTGTTAAAGTCTCCCACTATTATTGTGTGGGAGTCTAAGTCTCTTTGTAAGTCATTAAGAACTTGCCTTATGTATCTGGGTGCTCCTGTATTAGGTGCATATATATTTAGGATTGTTAGCTCTTCTTGTTGCATTGATCCTTTTACCATTATGTAATGTCCTTCTTTGTCTCTTTTGATCTTTGTTGCTTTAAAGTCTATTTTATCAGAAATGAGAATTGCAACTCCTGCTTTTTTTTGCTCTCCATTTGCTTGGTAAATCTTCCTTCATCCCTTTATTTTGAGCCTTTGTGTATCCTTGCATGTGAGATGTGTTTCCTGGATACAGCACACCGATGGGTTTTGGCTTTTTATCCAATTTGCCAGTCTGTGTCTTTTGATTGGGGCATTTAGTCCATTTACATTTAGGGTTAATATTGTTATGTGTGAATTTGATACTGCCATTTTGATGCTAGCTGGCTGTTTTGCCTGTTAGTTGATGCAGATTCTTCATTGTGTTGATGCTTTTTACCATTTGGTATGTTTTTGGAGTGGTGGTATTGGTTGTTCTTTTCTATGTGTAGTGCCTCTTTCAGGAGCTCTTGTAAAGCAGGCCTGGTGGTGATGAAATCTCTGAGTACTTGCTTGTTCACAAAGGATTTTATTTTTCCTTTACTTATGAAGCTTAGTTTGGCTGGATATGAAATTCTGGATTGAAAGTTCTTTTAAGGATGTTGAATATTGGCCTCCACTCTCTTCTGGCTTGTAGGGTTTCTGCTGAGAGATCTGCTGTGAGTCTGATGGGCTTCCCTTTGTGGGTAACCTGTCCTTTCTCTCTGGCTGCCCTTAGCATTTTCTCCTTCATTTCAACCCTGGTGAATCTCACGATTATGTGCCTTGGGGTTGCTCTTCTTGAGGAATATCTTTGTGGTGTTCTCTGTATTTCCTAGACTTGAATATTGGCCTGCCTTGCTAGGTTGGGGAAGTTTTCCTGGATAATATCCTGAAGAGTATTTTCCAGCTTGGATTCATTCTCTTCATCACATTCAGGTACACCTATCAAACATAGATTAGATCATTTCACATAGTCCCATATTTATTGTTGACTTTGTTCATTCCTTTTTACCCTGTTTTCTCTAATCTTGCCTTCTCATTTTATTTCATTGAGTTGATCTTCGACCTCTGATATCCTTTCTTCTGCTTGGTCAATTCGGCTGTTGAAACTTGTGCATGCTTCACGAAGTTCTTGTGTTGTGTTTTTCAGCTCCATCAATTCACTTATATTCCACTCTAAGTTGTCCATTCTCATTAGCATTTCATCAAATCTTTTTTCAAGGTTCTTAGTTTCTTTGCATTGGGTTAGAACATGTTCTTTTAGCTCACAAAAGTTTCTTATTACCCACTTTCTGAAGGCTGCTTCTGTCACTTCATCACACTCATTCTCTATCCAGTCTTGTTCCCTTGCTGGTGAGGAGTTGTGATCCCTTGTAGGAGGAGAGGTGTTCTGGTTTTGGGTGTTTTCATCCTTTTTGCGCTGATTTCTTCCCATCTTTGTGAATTTATCCACCTGTCGTCTTTGTAGTTGCTGACTTTCTGATTGGGTCTCTGAGTGGATGTCCTGTTTGTTGATGATGAAGTTATTTCTGTTTCTTATTTTTCCTTCTAATAGTCTGGCCCCTCTGCTGTAGGACCGCTGAGGTCCACTCCAGGGCATCACCTGCATCAGCTGCAGAACAGTAAAGGTTGCTACCAGTTTCTTCTTCTGCTTTGTCCCAGAAGGATACCTGCCAAATGTCAGTCTGAGCTCTCCTTTATGAGGTGACTCTTTGGATATATGGGGGTCAGGGAGCTGCTTGAGGAGACAGTCTGTCCTTTATAGTAGCTCAAGTGCTGAACTGTGAGCTCTGTTGTTCATTCAGAGCTGCTGGGCAGGTACGTTTAAGTCTGCTGCAGCAGAACTCATAAACCCCTTTTTTTTTCCCAGGTGCTCTGTTCTGGGGTGTTAGGGCTTTATTTAGAAATTTCCGTTATGCTGCTGCCTTTTTTTCAGGGCTGCCCTGCCCAGCAAGGAGGCAGGCTGGTCACTGTCTGCCTGCAGAGGCTTTGCTGAGTTGCTGTGGGCTCCGCCCAGCTGCCATGTGAACTTCCCTGCAGTCCTGTTTATATGGGTGTAGTTAGCACTGCCTCGGCAATGGTGGCCCGCCTCTGTAATGATGGACTCTCTCCGTAATGGCGGGTTGCCTCAGCAACAGCGGGTTGCCTCAGCAATGGCAGGCTGCCTCAGCAATGGTAGACTACCTCCATAGTGGTGGAGTACCTTGGCAATGGCAGACGCCCCTCCCCTGCAGAGCTGGACCGTCCCAGGTTTAGCTGTGCTTGCTGTGAAGCTCTCAACCCAGAGCATTTCCAATTGCTGTTTTTTTTTGTGTGTGTGTGGGGGTGGGACCAGCCGAGCTTGCTCACCTGGCTCCCTGCCTCAGAGCCTTTTTTTTTCTTTTAGTTGAACGGTCGACTCTCTCGCCTGCTGAAAAGGCACCGGTATCTGTGTGCTTTCCCATGTGGCGACCCTCTGAGCTGGCTGAAACAGCGGCACTGAGATTCATGGCGCTTTTTTTTTTTTCTTTTTTTTTTGCCCAGGAATCTCCTGGCCTGGCTCCCTGTTTCAGTCCCCTTTTTTAATCAGATGAATGGGCAACTGTGGCTTCCCAGACCTCCACTCACCAGATCCAGACCCGTGTGTTTTTTACGGAGAACCACCGTGCCGGGGTGCCGGCAAAGCAGCCACACGGGCCAAAACAGCCGCACAGGCCAAAACAGCCGCACAGGCCAAAACAGTCGCATGGGCCAAAATAGCCATGCTGGAGACCCGTGGGGCTCCTCTGCCTGGGATTCTCCTAGTCTGTGGGCAATAAAAGTCCGTCTGGAAATGCGGCGTCCACTCACCCTCTGCACTTTCACTGGGAGCTGCAATCCTGAGCTGCTCCTAAGTGGCCATCTTGGATCTTCTCCTCTATTTTCTATCCTTTTACTTTCAACCTATTTGTGTTTTTGGATCTAAAGTGTGTCTCTTATATTCAGTTGGATATTGTTTTGTTATCTAGTCTGGCAATTTCTTCTTTCCATTTGAATATTTATTCTATTTTTATTTGAAGTATTTATTGATAGCTTGGATTTATTTCTGCCATTTGCTATTTTTATGTTGGTTTTCTTCATTTGTTCCCACTTGATTCTCTTCTTTGTTAAATAGATATTTTAGTATATCATTATAATTATATTTATTTTACAGATTATATTCTTGGTGCTCTGTGGATTACAAACTATTTCTTAATTAGTCACACTTTAGATGAATACTAACTTAATTTTGTTAAAGCAAAAATACTTTGCACTGGTACAGTTCTATTTTTCTTCTGTCTCCTTTGTTTTATTATTGTCATATATGTATTATGTGTATATTAAAACCCAAAGATACAGTGTTATTGGTTTTTACAATCTTATGTCTTATCACTAAATGTAGAAAGAAAAAGATACACGGTCTTTTATACATACTTACATATTTACCTTTTTCAGTACACTTTATTTCTTTGTATGGATAAATTTTCATGTCTAATGTCATTTCCTTTAAGCTTCAAAGAATTTCTTTAGTATAGTCTATAATGGAGATCTGCTAGTATCAGCTTTTCTCAGTCTTTTCAAATTTGTTAATGTAAGTATTTTGCTTTTTTAAAAAAAAAATCGTTTTTTTAACTATAGAATGATTGGTTGATTCTTTTTATCAGTACCTTTTTCAGACTATGTTCTGTTGCCTTCTGGCTTCTACTCCTTCTGATGAGAAGTCAGATATTAATTGTAATGTTGTTCCCATGTATGTGATCATTTGTTTATCTCTTGGTGTTAAGATTTTCTCTTTATCTTTTGTTTTAACCATTTGACTATATGTGTCTAAGTGCAGATTATTTGTGTTTATCCTAGTTGGGTTCTTGAACTTCTTGGATGTATAGACTAATGTCTTAAAATAGGGACATTTTCATGATTATTTATTTAAATTGTATTCCTTTCTCTTTATCTTCTCCTTCTGGGACTCACTTTACATATATATTAGTTTGAATGTTGATGTTCTACAGGTGTCTTGGGGCTCAGTTCATTTTCGATGTTCTTTAAATATGGTTAACTTAATTTCCTTGATTATAATAGCTGCTTTCAAGTTTTCATCAGATAATATAACATCAGAACTCACTCAGACAATTTCTGTTGACATATTTTCTGTGTCACATTTTTCTCTTCTCTATTCCTCTCTTAAATCTTTCATGAAAATTGGACATTTTAGGTAATATGACAACCCTAGATCCTGATTTTTCACCTCTGAGTGATGTTTTTTAGTTTGTTTCTTTTAATGTTTTTTTGTTTGGTAACTTACCTGGACTAAATCTGTGGAATTTATTCCCCACAATGTGTGCTGTTGATGTCTCTTCACAGTTATTTAATTACTGTAATTTTTCATTTCTGTTTTTAAGCCTGACTTCTTATGGTTTACCCATTTGTCTGTGTAGTTTAATATTTGTCAGTGATTTATCAAAATTTCTTCTCAAATGCCTCAAACCAGTAAGGCTTTTATTCTAACTGTGGATCTGTATGGTTTGGGGAACACATTCAAAGTTTAGGCAGTATTTAAATCTATTACAGCTTCTACTTTCCACCAGGTCTTTTCATGTTTCTGCTCCTTATGTAAACAGGCTCAGAGTCAGCCAGGAATATGTGAATAGCTTTCAGTCTTTCTTAAGTTTGTGTGTAGCCTTCCCACCACAGGAATTTGTGGAGAGCTTATTCAGGCCCTCAATGGCTATTTATTTCCTTGATGTCCTTGTTACATTTGGATGAAGCCATAGGCTAGCTGAGCCACTGGGTTTACCCATTTGTCTACTTCTGAAACCACTGCTGCTACTAACAATACTGGTAGGCATGGAGTTTTTACAAGTTCAGCTCCTAATCAAGTGAGACTTCTCTGGCAATGATGTTAATGGTCATAGCTTGACTTTCTTTGAGCTGCGGTATGGAGTTTTGGTTTGGGGTAAAGGAGAAGGGAAGAATGCCCGTAGACTCCTAATGTTCTTACCCAAAGTTTAGTGATTATTCATGAATAATCATTTCTCCATTTGTTTCATGCCTTTGGTCTTTGACTGGTTGACAGAGTTTTAATGTGATTATTTTGACAATTTTGTCAAGTTTGATTATTGCTTATTGGGAGGAAGGTCCACTAAGCACCTGACAATGCCATACTCTGTCATGTATTTTGTAATGTCACCTCAGACTCATACATGATGGTTAATGCTGTCAACATAGTCAACTGTTACTTGAAAGTGACATTAAATTTTGATTTATGTTCACTTTAGGAGGACATGTGAATTTTTTAGTTTGGTTTAGTTAATGTTTTTATTATAATTCCATTGATTTGCTCATTCATTTATTGAGTAATAATTGTGCTCTGGGATCTGCTCTAATTTCTAAGATGTAAGAATGTATGAGAAAGTCCCTGCCTCCCATGAATTCAGTCTGCAGGGGGAGACAAACTAAAAGTAATAACTATAGTAAGTTCCAATACATTCCAATATGGGATGTTAAATAGAGCTGAGGAGAGTGCTAGAAAAACCATGCCTGTCTATAGCGGTAGTTCACAAACTGTGCTGCCATTGATTGGTACTCAGAAGGGTAGGAGTCAGCAAAGTGGAAACAATAGATAGGAGCTTCTTCTTAAGCTAAATTAGACAAAATGATAATTTATATGTCACTGACATAATTATAGTGATAGAAGCATTTCATTTGGAAATATTTTTGAAAATTCTTAAATACTATATTTATCAATTTAACACATCATACTTTTACAAAGATACTATTCTTTTAACTCAAGCATTAAAAGAAAAACAGAGATATAGACCAATGAAACAGAACAGAGGCCTGGGAGGCAACGCCACACATCTACAACCATCTGATCTTTGACAAACCTCACAAAAACAAGCAATGGGGAAAGGATTCCCTGTTTAATAAATGGTGTTGGGGAAAACTGGCTAGCCATGTGCAGAAAGCAGAAACTGGACCCCTTCCTGACACCTTACACTAAAATTAACTCCAGATGGATTAAAGACTTAAACATAAGACCTAACACCATAAAAACCCTAGAAGAAAACCTAGGCAAAACCATCCAAGACATAGGAATAGGCAAGGACTTCATGACTAAAACCCCAAAAGCATTAGCAACAAAAGCCAAAATAGACAAATGGGATCGAATTAAACTGCAGAGCTTCTGCACAACAAAAGAAACAATCATTAGAGGGAATCGGCAACCAACAGAATGGGAAAAAATTTTTGCAATCTACCCATCTGACAAAGGGCTTAATATCCAGAATCTACAAAGAACTAAAACAGAATTACAATAAAAAAACAAATAAGCCCATTCAAAAGTGGGCAAAGGATATGAACAGACACTTTACAAAGAAGACATATATAAGGCCAACAAACATATGAAAAAATGCTCATCATCACTGGTCATTAGAGAAATGCAAATCAAAAGTACATTGAGATACCATCTCATTCCAGTTAGAATGGCGATCATTAAAAAATCTGGAGAAAACAGTTGCTGGAGAGGATGTAGAGAAATAGCAACACATTTACGCTGTTGGTGGGAGTGTAAATTAGTTCAACCATTGTGGAAAACAGTGTGGCGATTCCTCAAGGACCTAGAAATAGAAATTCCATTTGACCCAGCAATCCCATTACTGGGTATATATCCAAAGGATTATAAATCGTTCTATATAAGGACACACGCACACGAATGTTCATTGCAGCACTGTTTACAATAGCAAAGACTTGGAACCAACCCAAATGCCCATCGATGATAGACTGGACAGGGAATATGTGGCACATATATACCATGGAATACTACGCAGCCATAAAAAACGATGAGTTTGTGTCCTTTGTAGGGACATGGATGAACCTGGAAACCATCATTCTCAGCAAACTGACACAAGAACAGAAAATCAAACACTGCATGTTCTCACTCACAGGTGGGTGTTGAACAATGAGAACACATGGACACAGGGAGGGGAGCATCACACACTGGGGTCTGTTGGGGGGAACTAGGGAAGGGACAGCAGGGGATGGGGAGTTGGGGAGGGATGACATGGGGAGAAATGTCAGATATAGGTGATGGGGAGGAAGGCAGCAAACCACATTGCCATGTATGTACCTATGCAACAATCTTGAATGTTCTTCACATGTACCCCAATACCTAAAATGCAATAAAATATATATTTAAAAAAAGAAAAAGAAAATATATTTTTTTAAGTCTATTAAATAGGGAGGGTGATTTTTATTTGATAATGAAAAATATCTAGGTATATAAATAAAAACTCTTTAAATGAAGCCAAAACGATTACTCAAAAGAAAGAGAAGAGGAATCACACCCTTTGTTTATATGGAAAAATAACCCTCCAATCATTCTCCTTAAACTCACCAAGAGGGATGAAAGCAAAGGTCTGCATTTACCTGCAGTTCCTTCATATAATGACTCCCTAGCACAGTCATTAAGGTCTTTATCCTCTGAAAGACACTGGGAGGCTCCTCCTGAATCAGAATCCAGCAAGATCTGATTTTCTTTTTGTTAATACCTAGACTACCAGAAATATTTTTAAAATAATTTCAACTTTATTTTCGATTCAGGGGACACATGTGGCAGGTTTGTTACTGATGCTGAGGTTTGTGATACTATTGATCCCATCACCCCATTACTGAGCATAGTACCCAATAGTTAGTTTTGTAACCTTTAATACCCTCCCTACCTTGCCCACAGAAGTCCCCAGTTTCTATTGTTGCCATGTTTATAACCGTGAGTATCCAATGTTTATCTCTCACTTATAAGTGAGAATATACACTATTTGGTTTTCTGTTCCTGTGTTAATTCACGTAGAATAATGATATCTAGCTGTATCCATGTTGCTGCAAATGACATGATTTTATTATATTTTATGGCTGCATAGTATTCCATGGTGTATATGTGCCACATTTTCTTTATCCAATCCGCCATTGATGGGCACCCAGGCTAATTCCGTGTCTTTGCTATTGTGAATAGTGCAGTGATGAAAATGCAATTGCATCTGTATTTTTGCTAGAATGATTTATGTTCTTTTGGATATATACCCAGTCATGGGATTGCGGGGTCAAATAGTAGCTCTGTTTTAAATTTTTTGAGAAATCTTCAAACTGCTTTCCACAGTGGCTAAACTGATTTACATTGCCACTAAGAGTATGTAAGCATTCTCTTTTCAGTGCAGCCTTACCAGCATCTGATGTTGTTTTACTTTGAAATAATAGACACCCTGACTGGTGTGAGATGGCATCTCTTTGTGGTTTTGATTTGCATTTCTTTGGTGACTAGTGATGTGTGGAATTTTTTTTCATGTTAGGCCATTTGTGTGTCTTCTTTTGAGAAGTACCTCTTCATGTCTTTTGCCCATTTTTTACTAGGCTTATTTGTATTTTGCTTGTTGATTTGTTTAAGCTTCTTAGAGCTTCTAGCTATTAGACATTTTTCAGATGCATAGTTTGTGAATATTTTCTTTCATTCTGCAGGTTGTCTCTTTATGCTGTTGATAGTTTCTTATGCTGTGCAGGAGATCTTTTATTTAATTAGGTCCCACTTGTCAATTTTTGTTTTTGTTGCTGTTGCTTTTGAGTACTTAAATAAATTCTTGCCCAAGGCAAATGTCCAGAATGGTTTTTCTTAGGTTTTCTTTTGGGATTCTTATAGTTCAAGATCTTATATTTAAATCTTTATTAATCTATCTTGAATCAATTTTTATATATAGTGAAAGATAGGGGTCCAGTTTCATTCTTCTGCATATGGCTAAATAGCTATCCCAGTCCCATTTATTGAATAGAGGGTCCTTTCCCACATTGCCTATTTTGTCAACTTTGTTGAAGATCAGATAGCTGTAGATGTGCAGCTTTATTTCTGCATTCTCTATTCTGTTCTGTTGGTTCATGTGTCTGTTTTTGTACCAGTATCATGCTGTTTGGATTACTGTAGCTTTATAGTATAGTTTGAAGTCAGGTAATGTGATTCCTCCAGGTTTGTTGTTTTTGCGTAGGATTGCTTTGGCTATTCAGGCTCTTTTCTGGTTTTGTATGAATTTTAGAATAGTTTTTTCTAGTTCTGTGAAAAATGACCTTGGTAGTTTGATAGGAATAGTGTTGAATTTGTAGATTGCTTTGGGCATCATGGGCATTTTAATGATATTGTATTCTTCCAATCCATGAGCAGGGGATATTTTTCCATTTGTTTGTGTCATCTGCGATTTCTTTCATCAGTGTTCTGTAGTTCTCCTTGTAGAGATCTTTCATCTGATAGGAACTTCAGAGCATGGAAAGCAGTTTGTGTGAGGGCAAAGCTCATGATCACGTAATATATGAAAACTCAGACTTTAGAGGGTACATGTTGATCAGCAGTAGAAGACAGAACTTAGCTAGAAGATGTATTTACACTTGCTAAGCATTCCAGCCTTTATCCTCCAGCAAGGTCTTTAATAATCAAATTACTTTTTGTTTTTATTTTATCTTGGCATTTATTGCTGGCAGCTCTGTGAGAGACAGATTACAGGTCAAGCAAATAGATTTTTTGCTTCTTGAAAGTTGAGAGAAGGTGAGTGTCAAAAAGAGTGGCCAAATTAAAGTGTTTATGATATAAAATTGACAAGATTTACTCACATTGAAGTAAGGAAGAATGTAGTGGCTAGATGGGTACAGAGGAATTATCTGAGGGCCATGGAGAGGAGCTCTTGAGGAGCTGCCAAACAAGAAATTAACCTAAACACAACCCCAGAAGTCAAAGAAGCTGTCCATATGAATCATTAACTAAGAGGGTAGGTAAAGAGAAAATCCAGGCAAGAGCAAATGTACAGAGACCTTGGAAACCATGCTAACAAGAAAATTTTAGCAGAGGATCTATAGTGGATTCTAAGCAGATTTTCTGAGCTGCAAGGAACATGGGGAAAATGAATTTGGGCACACTGGCTCACGCCTGTAATCCCAGCACTTTGGGAGGCCAAGGTAGGCAGATCACATGAGGTCAGGAGTTTGAGTCCAGCCTGGCCAACATGGTGAAACCTTATCTCTACTAATAATATAAACGTTAGGCAGGCATGGCAGTGCACACCTATAATCCCAGCTACTAGGGAGGCTGAGGCATGAGAATTGCTTGAACTTGGGAGGTGGCGGTTGCAGTGAGCTGAGATCATGCCACTGTACTTTCAGCCTGGGAAACAGAGCGAAACTGTGTCTCAAAAAAAAAACGGAAAGGAAAAAAGAAAAAAATGACTAAAGTTCATGCCTTTAGTTTGTGTGAAGCTGGAGCTGTATGAAGCTCCAATCTAGCATGGTCCTTTCAGCACTCTTTTATCTTTAATAAAAATTTGGAATGAATCTAAACCCTTGTTGAAATGAAATCAAGATATAAGGAAAATGGTGTTGATTATTAATTCTCTCCCAACTAATGTACTTCCTGTGGTTGACTCAGACACTGCACAGAGACCTTCATTAACTCTGAAATCACCAAGGAATCATTCAGAAAGCAGCTCCTTAAATACCTAATAGTTAGTACTGCCAAAGTGTTGATGCACCTTTTCAAAGCATTAGGGAACTGGGCAGATACGAATAGATGCGATGACGATGTATAAAACATAAATTAAGACATACTTCATTTTTGATTTACACTGTTTAAAGAGGGCCTTTTTAAAGTGTGAGATTCTGTGAGCTAATATTTCCTGTCCATGACATTCTAATGGTTTTAATTGTGAACCATCCAGATTTGCTCTTAGTATGAATAAAATTTTTTATTTAATTAAGCCAGCTTATCTGTCACTCATCATAATTAATCCATTCCTATCTAATTACTTTTTCATTTCCAGAACCATATATTAATACAAATACAGGAAAATCAGAGTCAATTTTTAATATAAATAAGAGCACAGAATGCCCATTGCATATGGGCATTCTTCATATATTTAGAAGGGCTCAAAATAATTGAGTTGATATTCTGTCACAAACACAGAAACCAGAAAAGAAATATTTCAGTTCTTTCATTTACCTCATGACACCAACTACCTAAATACCATCATTTCCCAAAATTTCTTGCTTTCATTAAACCATCCAATGATGAATTATAATGTAGGAAGCCTTTCTGTTTCTGGAGGCAGCTGAAGGGAAACCATGCCTGTAGTTCATTTTTGTCGCTGGTGCATATGTGGCTTTTTTCATTCACTCATTTATTAATTGAGCAAGACTCCAATCATTGGAGATGCAGCCGTGAATGAGGCAAAAGAAGGATCCACCTCCCTTTGAGCTTAAATTTCAGTGAGGGAGGCAGACAATAAACAGATAACAACAATGATGATGAGTAACCCACAAAGAATTAAGGTGGTGGAGGGTGATTCAGTGACTTCTATAGGTGGAGTGCTCAGAGAAGTCCTCTCTGAGGAGGTGTCATTAAAGCTGACAGTTGAATGACAAGAGGTACCATGAGATGATCACAAGACTAAGCATTCCAGGATGACATCACAGCTAAAGCAAAGGCCCTTGAGTTCGAATACAATCTAGGAATCAAGTGAAGGCCAGTGCTGCTGCAGGGACGTAAACAGAAATGTAGTAAGAGATGAGCTTAGGGAGAGAGAGAACACTCAATGTAAGGAGGGTGCATTTCATTCCAACGTTCGTGAAGAGCTGATGGGGGTTTTAAACAAAGTGGTGATGTGATCTGATTTACATTTTGGAAGAATCAGTCTGCTTGCTCCATGGAGAATGAACCAAAGGGGGCAAGCACAAAAACAGGGAGATGGAGTCTGGATGAAAGGTGAGTACAGCTTGCATCTGGTAGCATAAGGAACAGAAGTAGATTAACTCAGGGTTTGTTTAATGGTAGAGTGAGAGAAGTTATTGATATATTGGCTTTTAGAGGGTGTATTATAGAAAGAAAATAATCCATCAAGGGTAATTAAATTTTTTTTAATATCATAAGCTTTAGAACCTTAACATCACTTAGTCATTTCATGTATTTATTCTATTGGTCATTGCACAGGTTGATTCTTTTCACAGTTGCATATTTCCTTGGTTAGAGCAAACTATGATATATGACTTTCTAGATTCAAATCTGAGTTTTCTAATTTAGTGGCCATATGCTCTTGAGCGAGTTTTCTAACCCCTCTGCCCTTTAGTTTCCTTGCCTAAAAAACATGGTAATAATGTTACCTATTTCATAGGGTTGTGGTCAGAAGTGACAAAGAAATGCAAATAGAAGTGCTTAGCACCCTACTGGACTGCAGGAAGCACTCACTAAATGTTAGAAATTACTACGTGCTATAGCAAAAGAATTTATTAACAGAGTAAGCAGACAACCTACAGAATGGAATAAAATATTCACAAACTATGCATCCAACAAGGGTCTAATATCCAGAATCTATAAGAAACTTAAATCAAGCAAAAACCAAATAACCCCACTACAAATAGACAAAGACATGAGCAGACACTCCTTAAAAGAAGACATACAAGTGGCCAAAAAACATGAAAAAATGCTCATCATCACTAATCATCAGAGAAATGCAAACCAAAACCACAGTGAGATACAGTATCACACCAGTCAGAATGGCTATTACTAAAAAGTTCAAAAACGACAGGTGCTGGCAAGACTGCAGAGAGTAAGGAATGCTTATACACAGTTGGTGGAATTGTAAACTAGCTCAGCCACTCTGGAAAAGTTCGGAGATTTCTCAAAGAACTTTAAATAGAGCTACCATTTGACCCAGCGATCCCATTGCTAGATGTATACCCAAAAAGAAATAGATCATCATACCAAAAGGACACATGCACTTACATGCTCATTGCTGCACTGTTCACAATAGCAAAGACATGGAATCAACCTAGGTGCCTATCAGTGGTGAATTAAATAAAGAAAATGTGGTACATATACACCATGGAATACTACACAGCCATAAAAAAAAAAAAGAATGCAATGTCCTTTGCAACAACATGGATGCAGCTAGAGGCCATAGTCCTAAACTAATTAATACAGGAACAGAAAACCAAATACTGCATGTGAGGTAAACATTGAGCACACATGGACGTAAACATGAGAATAGACACTGTGGATGGCTAGTGGTGGGAGGAAGGAGGGGAGAGTATGAGTTGAAAAACCATCAGGTACTATGCTCACTACCTGGGTGCAGTATACCCAGGTAACAAACCTACACATGTAACCCCTGCGTCTAAAATAAGAGTTGAAATTTAAAAAAAAAAAAAAAAAAAGAAAGAAAAAATATGTACTAAATTTCTCTTATCCTCCTTACAGTTGCACATTCAGGTCTCAGTACCTAGAAATGAGTTAACACATTTTTAAGATACAAAAATTTCTGTTTCTTATATCATCACATAATTATTTTTGTATGATTTAGATACTATTTTTCAGAATTTCTTAACCTTTTTGAATATATTTTTACCTTCTAAATCTGGCAGTATTTGTTTCTTTTTAAAGTGGCTTTTTTGCCAGTATTTTATTGAGGATTTTCACATCAATGTTCATCATGGATATTGGCCTGAAATTTTCTTCTTTAGTTGTGTCTCTGCCAGGTTTTGGTATCAGGATGATGTTGGTCTCATAAAATGAGTTAGTGAAGATTCCTTCTTCCTGTATTGTTTGGAATAGTTTCAGAAGGAATGGTACCAGCTCTTAAAGTGCTTTTTTTGTTATTTGAGTTTTGAAAATCTGCTAAGGGCTTTTAGAGAGATTTAGTGAACATTATCAGCTTTATTGTGAAGTTAGTATTTTCAGCTCTTAAAATAGAGGGAGGAGGGGCATTCTGATCTCAAGATTATATAAATTATGTGAAAGCTTAATATAACTGCCTCCATCAGTGCCTCAAGCCTATTTTGAGAAGCAAATAACCCAAGGCCCCACTTTAATGTGCAGCTCCTCCGGTGGATGTCCTGCTTTCTGTTTGGACTTAGAACCATATTGAATCTAAGGCTGGAAAATACCCAATTTGTTTAGATCACGGGATAATCCAGAAGATCTTATATTTCTCTGAATCTTTGATTTCCATGTAAACACTGGTTTCTATCACTCTGCCAGGCTGCAGCTGCATTTCAGACTTTCCTGATGGGTTATTTGCTTCTCAAAATAGGCTTGAGAACAGTAGGAAAATAGAGTAGGTCAGCACAGCATATGGTTAAATTTTCATGGACAGATGTGTTCGAGAATAGGGAAATTTTTTTTAATTGTTATCTTTGTTATAAATGTGCTATGCAGATGTTTCATAGTTATGGCTGGGATTGAGGTACTTTTAGCAAATGGTACTTTTCATAAGATAACACATTTACCTAATTTTTGAAAAGTATACTCCTGTTTCACTGAAAGTAGCTGGGCAAGGAACAGCCTCTTGGCTCTTAGAATCTTACAATACCATCATTGATGCAGAATTGTTCAGCACAGGTGACTTTGGAATTCCTTTCTGTGCAAAACATTAGACATTAAATGCATACATGTTTTGTGATTCTTCAAGTTGCAGGTTCTGTGTTTCTTGTATTTTGTTAATGACAGGAGATAATATTTTTTATTTCAGAAGGTTTACATGGTATGACACATATAAAATAGTTTCTATCTCTGATATAATAGTAAGTCCCTAAGCCCAGAGTGATAGATATCACTTTATGAACCACTGGCCAATCAAATCTACAGTGGGTGGAATCTGCTATGATAGGTTTTCATGCTTGTTTCTATACTGTGCTAAATTTTGTAAAATGTCACAATATATCTGAATACTCTAGGTAGCAATGGTATAGTCTGAGATGTTTTTGGAAATCAATCCTGTTATTTCACAACACAGCACCTCAACTTGATTATATTACTGTTAGTATTTATTTTTAGGTTTTCATTTTTTTGCCAGAAATATGTGTGGACATACTCACTTCCTCTGTGTTTGTCTTTCTACTACAGATACGGGAGCAGAAAGACAGGCACTAAGAGAAAATGTATATCCTAAACTGAGAGAATTCTGCAGAGAAAACTATGGATTGGAATTTCAGGTAATTCTAGTGTTAATTTCATTTGCAATTACATCCAGTTAAGTAACTAGTGTTTGTTTATTGTCGCAATTTGAGTTTTAGGTCCTGAAAACTTTTATTTCTTCAAGCATGGGTAAAAAGAAACAATGACAAACGGAAATAAAGTACTTAGACATTTTTGATGTTTAGTTCTTTTATGCTATGCTTCTTGGACCCTTCCTGGTATGGGCTCATCTTTTTATTTGAATCATATTTATTTGCTTTTTTGACAGTATCCACTATTTTCAAAGAGGTGAAGGTTGCTGAGCACCTGAGTTTAAGCTATGGCTTCTAGAAATGTTTTGCACTTAAAAATAACGACCAATTTTTTTCAAACTATTTCCATTCAGCAGCCTGGCCTGTCCTTGCCTTTATTTTGCCTTTAACTTTTTATTCACATTGTATAACATCCTTTTTCCTAAACATTTCAGAGCTACGCTATTTACTCCCACTAAAAAATTATATCAACCTTTCAAGAGCCAGTAACAGCACACATCATTGCTAAAGTTCATGAACATCCTAACATTTTAATACAACATTGATTTTGCCATCTAATGGTAAAGTGCTTGAAAACATTGGATGTATCTTGGGCATCCAAATGTTGAAAAAGTAAATGGCTCCTGCAACAGATAACATTATTTAGTCAGAATTTTTCAGCCTCATTTGTGATGGAAATCCTAACTCTCCAGTGCTATCTAAACTACACATTTACATTGTCAAGTGATGAATATGTAATAGAGGTTTGTGGTACAGAAGTGCAAAATGCATCATTGTTAGTGGAAGAACATTTCACCCTTCGTTTGTTTCCTCCCAGATAAATATTTCATCCTGGTTTACTCATGATGCCTTCTAATATGACGTATAAAGTAACAGTCTTGAAATGGCTTCAATCTCAATGCATAATGTCAGTCACCACCAGGCCATGATGACAGACACATTGAATCATCACTCATACGTCACCATTTACTTGATAAATTGTGAACCTGAATTAAATTCCTTGACATGAATTCAGCACTACTTTCTCTAGGGAATCTGGTTCTACTGATAACAGGGTTCCAATTGTTATATAACTTCCAATATGTCAAGATTCCCAAAGGCTTAGACATTCCTTGGGGACTCAGTTACCATAGAGGAATAAATGTGTTCAAGCATATTAATCCCATCTTTAAGTTTGTTTTGCATCATTTTTGTCAGCAGAGGAAGTTTTTGAGCTGTAGAACAGCTTCTACAAATCATGGTATTGTCTAGGATTAGGTGAGGGAGAAAGAGAAAAAAGTAACTTTCTGAACTAGAGGTAGACACAGAAGATAGATACAGGTAAAGGAAAACTGTGCTGGGCGAGGCCCTTAGAATAAATTGATAGGATCATTCTAGACAGGTGTACTGAATCAGCTGAGGCGATGTTGGAAAACAGAGTAGACCACAGTGGACAGGGAAGACATAGAACTGAGCCCCAGCTCTCTACAGGTACTGGGAGTGACTGAACCTGCCCATCCTTCAGTTCAGTATCTAAAATAGGAATGGCAACAGCTTACATGTCTGAGGTTGTGTTTAGAATAAAATAAAATATGCAGGGTTACATTTGCTTCCAAGCTCTAGGCTTAGCAGGAGCTCACATGCATAATATCTGAATCTTCTAAGAATACACTTTTTGAGTATAGTCTTTTATAGTAGGTTAATTATATACCTTCCTGAGGATATATTTTTAAGAAAGGCAGTTCTCTTCGCTCAGCTGCAACAAAAAACATGGTGCCAGAAGCATCATGAACAGCCAGTTTACCCCGACAGTGTCCCTGATTCCATCTTTGGTTGTGCATTGAACCCAGAACATAGGAGTTTCCTAGAGTTACTCAAACATACCAATCTACTTCATGCTTGCTTGCCTTTGCTCATGCCATTCTCTTCAACTATGATGCTTTTCAGTCTGGTTCTTCCCCTGCTTCACCTGCTGGATTCTACTCATTCTGAATACTCTTCCTATCTGAACTCATTTGTGCCACCTTTCTCACTGACACACAGCCCTGTGGGCTTCTTTTGCATCCCTGAACACCTTAAGGCCATTCATACTTAAGAATTTTACCCTGGCTGTTCTGTCTTGCAGGAATACTCACTCTCTTTATCTTCACACAGCTGCTTTCTTATTGTTCTTCGGGTCTTCACTGAAATGTCCCTCCTAGAGATGCTTTCCTTTTTATTATTATTGTTATACTATAAGTTCTAGGATACATGTACAGAACATGCAGGTTTTTTACATAGGTATACACGTGCCATGGTGGTTTGCTGCACCCTTCAACCCATCATCTACATTGGGTATTTCTCCTAATGCTATCTATCCCCTGGCCCCCTACCTCCCAGCAGGCCCCAGTGTGTGACATTCCCCTCCCTGTGTCCATGCATTCTTATTCTTCAACTCCCACTTATGAGTGGGAACATGCAGTGTTTGGTTTTCTGTTCCTGTGTTAGTTTGCTGAGAATGATGGTTTTCAGCTTTATCCATGTCCCTGCAAAGGACATGAGCTCATCCTTTTTATGGCTGCATAGTATTCCATGGTATATATGTGCCACATTTTCTTTATCCAGTCTATCATTGACGGGCATTTGTGTTGGTTCCAAGTCTTTTCTATTGTGAATAGTGCTGCAGTAAACATATATGTGCATGTGTCTTTATGGATGAAAATTCCAAAAACCAGAACACCTCTTCTCTAGAGATGCTTTTCTAGTGACCCAATCTAAAGTAATTACTTCTCTTTTGCATCATACTGTTTTAATTCTTTGCAAGAATGTGCCAGTATCAGGTATTTTTTCTTGTTTATGTATTGACATACTTATTGTCATTCTCCCACTAGATTATAAGATCCATAAAAACAGAGGCTTGTCTGTTTTTACAAAATTTCAAAACAGCTGCATTCCTGGTCCTATAGTCCTTGGCACATTAGAAAAGTCCATGAGAATTTGTTGAATGGATGCTCATGTAAAAACAAATGAATGAATGAAGACTCAGCCTAGATATAATTTGTGGAAGAAAGCCTTCTCTAATCCCTCCCACACCTCCCAAGATAGGCCATGTACCCTCCTCTTTGCTTCTCTGAAATTCAGTGTATGACTCCCAATAATCCATCCATTTCATTCAAGAAGTATGTGTTGAGTGCTGACCATATGGCAATCAACATTCTAAGTGCCAGGAATAAAGGAGCAAACCAACTAGTCTCTCTTCTGAGGAGCTTCTAACATTGTTGAGAGAGACAGACAATATGGATTCCAGGGGTAATAAATGCATTTTATTGAATAAATCCTCCTATTTTTCAAATCACAGAAAGTAGGGTTAGGGAATGCCAGTTAGTCAGAGAAAGACTCGGTGATAAGGCAATATTTGAGCAGAGATTGACAGAAAGTGATGGAGCAAGTCATGCAGATGTCTGGAGTTGGGGTGAGGAATTCAGGCATAGGGAACAAGGAAAAAGTCTGAGGTAGGAGTGTATTCGGAATATTCTAGGAAAAATCACACCACCACACTCCAGTCTGGACAACAGAGTGAGACTCTGTCTTAAAAAAAAAAAAAATAGGAACAGTAAAGAAGCCAAGTGTGAGTGAACGAAATAATTACAGATGGCATCAAAGTAAGGTCATATGAGACCTCATGGGCAATATGACTTACCATTAAGAGAGTTGCTCAGGTTCTATAGTAGAATAGAATACAAAGGAATGATCAATGCAGGAAAATAGAGCAAGCAGAGAGAACTAAAGTAAGTGGGGTAGATAATGAAACATCATCTGGTTAGGCAAACTTTTCATCACCTGCCTATAAGTGCCGAAAGTTCTAAGGCCTGGAATTGTCTTATTCAACTTATCCAAATGGCCAGTCAAATAGCTGGCACATAGTAATCAATTTAGTTAAATCTTTATTCACTTAAATTAATAGAATATGGAGTTACATTTTAAGCAAGTCCATATACCTTTTATCTATATGCCTGTTTGGCAGGCTATTTTTTGGTATTTTCCTTATTTTTTTCATTTAAACTAAGATATTTAATCAAAATACACTAGACTCTGATTATATAAACTTCAATTAATTCTATATGTGATGTATACAGATATAGGTTGATTACTCAGGGATGGAAACAGTTCAGTGGAAAGAACATCAAGCCCACAGAGCGAAGAACATCCAGGGCATCAGGAAAAGACATGGTATTTAAATAATATGTTATTTGATTTGCAGGTATTTATTAAGGACCTCTAGATACAGAAAAGAGGATAGAAAACAAGAACAAAGAGGATAACTTGGCAAAAAGTAAAGACAGACTGGGGAGAAAGCAGGTGGTGCAGAACCCAATAAATAAAGAGCTTGTGATTGTACCCAGAGATACCAGCTACTCTTGCTTTTGCATCTTTTCTCCATCCTGATCTAACCCTTACTGCTTCAAAAATGGGACAAACAAAAAGCATCCTCACTGGTTTATTTTCGTACTTACCTGCAGCAGATTGCAAGTCCTTGAGGAGAAGACTGGTTCTTATTTGTTTTTAAGTCCCCAGACCTGGAACAGTTGGGCGTTTAGTGGGTATAAGCAGAACTGCCTTGCACCATCACCCTACTTGAGTTTCTCTATACAATACCACCAGAGTCATCCTACGTAAATCTCATATTGTGTAAATAAAGAGAGGTGGAGCAAGATGCTAAATAGAAGCTTCCACTGATTGTCCTCCCTGAAGGAACACCAGACTAAACCATTATCTGCACAAAATACCATAAGAACCAAAAATCAGGTGAGTGATCCCAGGACCTGGTTTTAACTTCATGTCACTGGAAGAGGCACTGAATAGGGTAGAAAAGACAGACTTGGATTGCCAGTGCCATCCCTCCCTCAACCCTCAGCAGCAGCCACGTGGTGCAGAGAAAGAATCTGTGTGTTTGGTGAAGGGAGAGTGCAGTGATGGTGGGACTGTGCATTGGAATTTAGTGCCCCTGTCACAGCAGGAAGCAACACGAGGCAGAAATCAGCCAGTGCCCACTGAGGCCCATTTAGACTAGGCCTAGTCAGAAAGGAATCACCCCTTCCAGCGATGAGAAACTGAGTTTCAGCAAGCCTTGCCACCATGGGCTCAAGTTTTCTGGGGTCCTGAATAAACTTGAAAGGTAGTGTAGGCCACAAGGACTCCAACTCCTAGGCAAGTCCTGGTCCTGGGCTGGGCTCGGAACCAGTGTGGACATGGGGTGCATGCAAAATAGCAAGATACCAGCTGGGATGGCCAAGGGAGTGCTTGTGCCACCCCTCCCCCACCCCCAGGCAGTACAGCTCACATCTCTGGAAGAGACACTTCTTCCTTCCACTTGGGTAATGGAGAGGAAAGAATAAAGAGGACTTCGGCAACTTGGATACCAGCTCAACCACAGTAGGATAAGGCACTGGGCAGAGTCCTGAGTCCCCATTCCAGGCCCTAGCTCCCAGATTACATTTTTATACACACCTTAGGCCAGAAGGGAACCTGCTACCTTAAAAAAAGGACCTAGTCCTGGCAGGATCCATCATTTGCTGACAAAAGAGTCAGCAGTGAATGATCAGCAGTGATACCCAGGCACTGCTTGCCATGGGCCTTGGGTAACACTCAGAGAAGTGCTAGTTGCAGGTATGACCCAGCACATTCCCAGCTGTGGTGGCTATAGGGAGAGATTCCTGCTTTAGAAAAGGAGAGGGACGAATAAAGGGAAATGTATCTGGCAATTTCAGGCACCAGCTCGGCCATAGTAGGGTAGAGCACTAAGCAGGCTCTTAGCATTCCCAGTTCCAGGCCTTGGCTCTGAGATGGTATTTCTGGACCTGCCCTGGGACAGCGGGGTGCCCATTGCCCTGAAGGGAGAGTCCCAGACCTGAAAGCATTCACTACAAGCTGACCAAGTATTCCTTGGGCCTCAAGTGAATGTTGGCAGTAGCCAGGCAGTACTTGCTGTGAGCTTAGGGTAGTGGTGGCCATGGAAAGAGATTCTTCTTCTCGTGGAAAGGGGAGGGAAGACTGGGAAGGACTTTGTCATATGGCTTAGGTGCCAGCTCAGCCACAGGAGAATAGAGGATCAGGTAGATTTCTAAGGTTTCCAACTTCAGGCCCTGGCACATGGACATCTCTGAACCTACCCAGAGCTGGGGACAACTTGCTGCCCTAAAGGGAAGGACGTAAGCCTGGCTGGCATCACCACCTGCTGGCTGTAGAGCCCTAGGTCCTGAGTGAACGTAGGCAGTAGCAAGGCAGTGTTACCCAGGGCCTTGATGGGACTCACTGCTGTGATGGCTTCAGGTCTAACCCAGCATAGTCCCAGTGGTAGTGGTCACAAGGATGCTTGTGTCACCCCTCCCCCAGCTCCAGGAAGCTCAGCACAGAGAGAGGGACTCTGTTTGGGAGAAAGGAAGGGAAGATAGCAAGAGTCTCTGCCTGGTAATCCAGAGAATTATTCTAGATTTTATCCAAGCCCACCAAGGCAGAAGAGCCACATGTTACTGGGCTTGGGGTACTCCCTAATGCAGATACAGCTACAGTGACCAAAGACCTAGAAAACAAACCCAAGTCCCTTTTAATACCTGGAAAACCTTCCCAAGAACAATAGGTACTGACAAGCTCAGACTATGAAGACTACAATAAATACCTAACTCTTAAATACCCAGACTCCAACAAATATCAGGAAAACATGATCTCCCCAGATGAGTTCAGTAGGACACCAAGGATCAATCCTGGAGAGACAGGGATATTGTGAACTTTCAGACAGAGAATTAAAAATAGCCATTTTGGGGAAATTTGAAGAAGTTCAAAGTAACACAGAGAAGGAATATGGAATCCTATCAGGTAAACTTAACAAATAAATTGGTGTAATTAAAAAAGAATCAAGCAGAAATTCTGGAGTTGAAAAATGCTGAAGAATGTATCAGAGTCTCTTACCAGCAGAACTGATCAAGCAGAAGAATTAGTGAGCTTGAAGACAGGCTATTTGAAAATATACAGAGAAGAAAAAAGAATAAAGAATGAAGCATGCCTGCAAGATCTAGAAAATAGGCTCAAAAGGGCAACTCTAAGAATTATTGGCCTTAAAGCAGAGATAGAGTGGGGTAGAAAGTATATTCAAGGGATAATAGCAGAACTTCCCAAACCTGTAGAAAAACCAGTATTCAAGTACAAGGTTATAGAACACCAAGGAGATTTAACCCAAATAATCTACCTCAAGACATTCAACAAATGCCATATTGTCAGTTTCTTTGCTTAAAAGTTTTTGATGGCTTCCTTCTGCCTATAGGATCTCTCTTTAATATAACTCCATCTTCATTTTCCACTGTTCCCCACATAAATAATCCATGCCAGTCTATCCTCAGCCTGTCCTTGAAGCACTTCTTGCTGATTGCTTATTCCTAACTCTCAAATTCTAGTCACTATATCTATTTCAATTCCTGCTTCCTATCAGAAATACCTTTTCTTCACCCATAGCCACCCCACACCCTGTCCTTCACAATCTAGCTGAATGAAGACCTAGCTTTCCCAAGACATCTTTTCTGGTTTCTAAATATCTCCCCTTCTACTCTCTGAACTCATAAATCCATCACATGTGGCCCACTGGTACACTGAGCCAAGATTGAATCCAGTAGGGCAGGGACTTCTAAAGAACATGTTTAGCGGATCTGAATACTTAGGATAACTTCCATTTAAAAAGAAATTTTCATCTGTGTCCAGCCCTTGAGCTTTATATCACTCTTTAAGAATACCTTCTGATAGCCAACCTCATTAGTGGGCACCTGGTATTTACCTTCATCTTAGTCACAAAGTTCATAAACCTTTTTCTTTACCTCTGACATCCATTAAACCCCAAAGATCTGCCAATTCTACCTCCCTAAATACTTCAGTAATCTGTTCCTTTTGTTCAAATCTGTATTATTGTTACCTTGACTGTTGCCATGTGTACCCTGACTGTTTCCTTTGCCTTCATCTCTGGCTTCTCCTCCCTAATACCAAACTCTTGATCTACTTTACCCATCTGGTCCATCCTCCACAATTTTGCTACAGTGATATTTTTGAAACACCAATCTGACCCTTGTCCGCAAGATACAGTCTATGCTTCTTGGCACAATGTGCACGTTCTTTTTTACCCCTGCCTACTCTAGAGGTCTCATCCGTGACTCTTTCCCACAGGCTAGCCTTTCTGAACTGCATTTGGTTCACCAGCTGTGTTCCTTTTCTCCCCTGAATTTTCTCACCCACTGTGCCCTCTGACTGTGGGAGATGGGGGAGGGCCTTAAATTGTCTCCCAGGCAAATGAGTAGAAAAATTTGTCCTCATTCATTAAACTATAGTGAAGTCCTTCTATGAGATCCCAGAGTACTTTATTTCTAACCTTTACTGGCATGTCATATTTGTTTTAATTAATTTTTAAATGCCCCTCCCCACTAACTGGGAGTTCTTAGAGGTTAGCGATCACATTAGTTACATCTTCATATTACCAGAAGCTGTTATAGCAGAGGTCCCCAGCTCCTGGACTGTGGCCTGTTGGAAACTGGGCCACGCGGCAGAAGGTGAGCAGCAAGCCAGCATTACCTCCTGAGCTCCATCTCCTGTCAGATCAGCGGTGGTGGCATTAGATTCTAATAGGAACTTGACCCCTATGGTGAACTGTGCATGCGAGGGATCTAGGCTGTGGACCCCTTATGAGAATCAAATGCCTGATCTGAAGTAGAATGGTTTCATCCCAGAACCATGCCCCTACCTTACCCCTCTGTCTGTGGAAAAACTGTCTTCCACAAAACTTGTCCCTGGTGCCAAAAAGTTTGGGGACTGCTTTGTTATAGTACATGGCTCATACTAGATCCATCATAAATGGTGGATGATCGATTTCAATTTATTGATTAAATTACTAAGACCCAGAAGCTGAAACTCTATACCAGTACTACGTAAAAGAAGCATAATGTGAGTCACAGATGCGAGCCACATAGGTAATATTAGATTTTCTACCAGCCATGTTCTAAAAAGTGAAAGGAAACATAAAAGTCTTTTTTTTTTTTAGCTCTAAGAAAAATGTAGTCATCTTTTTTCAAATGAGAATATTTTGTGAAGGTCACTTCCAAATATATCATATTTTCATTATTCTTTCTGATTTTTTTTTATTCTTTGTTATTCTTTCTCTGACATGATTTTTTTAATTTTAATATTTTAAGATAATATCTGAAACATTTTAATACATGATCAATATGAAAATTATTAATAAGGCATTTTACATTATTGTCTTTATCCTGAGTTTTTAAAATTCAGTATATCTTACACTCAGAAAACATTTCAATTTGGACTGGCCATGTTTCAGGTGCTTGACCAGCTGCATGTGGCCAGTGGCTCCCAGGCTGGACAGCAAAGCTGTAGATGGTAGTGAGGTCTGTCTGGGTGGGATCATCCTGATGGGATAATGGCCTGACTGCCTGGTGACAGAAGTCCAGCTGAGAGCTGTGGAAGCCTTAACTAGAGGAGCTGCAGTGGGAGTGGAAATTCATTTGTATGTGTAAAAAAAGAAAATAAATCCAGAAAATGATTAAGAAAATAAATTTTTCACCTGTCAAATGAGTAACTTTTTCTTTTATCTGACCACTTTTGGTCATTGTGTTAATAGGGGATATATAACCTGAAATAAATATGTAATGCCACTTTCAAAACTGCTGTAGAATCAGGACTAAGTGACTGTAATACATGAGGCAACAGACTAAAACATGTGGTCAGTGAAGCATTTGCCTGCTGCATTAGTCTTGAAACTTGACTTGAAATCAACAGAGGCACATGATGGAAACTATAACCCTTTTCATTTCCAAATATTAAATTAACAGTCGTCGTCCTAGTGGGTGTCATTTGTTACCTTTTGTAAAACATGGCTTTCAAAAGAAATTGCCCCCACATGCCTTTGCAATGTAGTGTGACAGCATGGTCTCAGAGTGGGAACTCCTCCATGTACTAGTCCCAGCCCTTTTTCTTCATTCTGAGAGGCAAGTGTCAGGTTACCAGGTGTGTAAGGAAGTGTGAGAAACTTGCAGCTTACCCCAACAGGAAGCTCTTGCCCACACCTACTTTCTACTTGGATACCACCTGAAGGCACCAAAGAGGTGGATGCTTACCCTGGGCAGAGGTGTTTCCTGAAACCCCTTTGGTCTGGGGTTTGTCGGCTCTTCATTGCTGAGGTTTCATCTCTCCATGTCTCCTTGGGCAGGGTAGATCCAGGCCCATCCATCTGGTTTTCTTCCTCCCTAGACCCATGGGAGTATAACCTTCTCCTTAAACTGCCTCCTGTACATGAGTAATCTTTACATCAACATCTCTAGCTCTCACCCCTCCATAGTTGTGTGAGGATAATTCTTTTTTTTAATGTTAATATGTTTAAAACAGGACTCATTCTTCTTTTCCCTTTCTGAGTTCTCAAGTGCTACTACATCCCAGTCTTCAAGACTTTCAACTCCTGGCTTAGTCCATTCTTTCATCCTTTAAAACTAGATCCAAGCTGCCGCTGTTCTGGTTGACTCATCTGCCGCAGTGTTTCTTAGAAGCTTGCCTTTTCTTTCTATTTTGAAAATCTCTGTCTTTGCACAGGCTTTCGTTTCTTAATAGCTGAATGCCTGTGACACTCTTTTTTGGATCTTTCCCTACCCGTGGTGTTTAGGTGCTCTGGTCCAGACTATGCACAGCTGTTCAAACAATATTCCTTGAAGAGTATTTACCAGATTTTGCTGATTCTAAGATGCACGGGTTTTCACATTTTTTACATCTCAGAGTCAGGATTTTTACCTTACAAATAAATTGTGTGTGATCATGTAACTGGCAGTGACATCGCTGGGGGCTGGGCCCAGGAGCTCCATTTTGCCCCTTCAGGATATGAGGTTGCTTAGATGTCTTCTTAGGGAAATGAAGCAAAGGAATGAGGAGGTCAGGCCTTTTTGAGAGACTCGACATCTTGATCCAAGAGCAAATGAGCACAAAATAAAGTTCCTTGCAAACAACAGTTTGAACTATGGCTTGAATGGAGTAGAACTAAAAATTCACTTTATTCTGCTAACCAGAGGATGAAGAATTGGGCACAAAGCCTCAACTACTTACAGGCAAATAAAGAAACTAGAAATCTTTAACTTAACCTACACATCAGAATCATGTGTTAAGTTAAATTTTGTGGGTCTTATATTAGCTTGGCCTTACTAATAATTTCTGGTCACTTACTGTCACACTGCAAGTCTGTTATCAGTTGTAACTACCTTTCTTCTTCCGTTTCTTCTCTCTCACCACAGCTCACCTATTCTGTGGAGCCCAATCTCCTTCTCTAGACATGTGTGTTTTTTTTTTCTTTCCGCTCTTTCAACTATCTTCCTGCTTGGGAATCTCAAAATGCAGAATTAAAATACATCTTGCTCCACAAGTTACCAAAATATGTAACTAGCTTTTATAGTTGACAGGGTTTGTTGTGATGCCCTTGGTCTTTTCTCTGCATTGTCAAGTAACTACTCATCCCTTTTCCATTTTCTACTAATCAAATGGATGTTGCTTTTTGCAGTGAAATAGTGAAATGCATGTCTCTTTGTTGAATCACGCATCATTTCATAGGGCCAGAGCTCCAACCTGTTTAGGTCTCTTCATATTTCAGTCCTGTCCATCAAAGCCTGGACAGACTTTACCAAGTCAACATTCCCAGAAGTATTATAAGCATGTTACATCATCCTTCTCCCATCTACATGAGTGAGGCAGCTTATAAAAAGGGAGAAGGGAGACAAAGAGGCAAAGGGGAAGGAAAGCATTATGTCATGGTTGACTTTCATTGCTCAATTTAATTGTAAATATCAGCTCACCACTTCTGCCAGCTGGAATGGCTCTTCTGGAATTCTCATGCCTGACTTCTTGAGGCAGTATAACTGTCCTTCCTTTACTTTGTACTCATAGGCAATCTTCTACCTAATGTTCCTCCTAGATATGCAGCAGTGACATCATGGGAGGCTCTAGAATGTACTGGAGCAGCTAAACTTCGCTGAGCATTTATTTCTGCTAAATGGTGGCTGATTACACCAACACTGAAAATCACTCAAGAGGATTAATCTTCTAATAAACAGAATGAGAGAGTATCGCCCATTTCCAGGAGACTGCATGTCCCCATTGAGTACAGTCACCATGAAGCCTTTCCCAAATTCTGAGCACATGGCAGCTATTTCTTTTTCTTTCTTTGTATAAATGTAGGGGTACAAGTACGATTTTAATGCATGGATATGTTGGGTACTGGTGAAGTCGGAGCTTTTAGCATAGCCATCACCCAAATAGTATATATTGTACCCATTAAGTAATTTCTCATTTCTCACCCCTTCTCACCCTCCAAACATTCTGTCTCCAGTGTCTTATTCCACAGTCTATATCCACATGTACACATTATTTAGCTCCCACTGGTAAGTTAGAACAAGTGGTATTTGAATTTCTATTTGTTTTTTTCACTGAAGATAATAGCCTATCTCTTTCTATCCTTATATTGTATTATAGGAGAGGGGGAAACCTTTTGATAAGTCTTCATACAATAAAAAGAGCACTCATTTAAGAGGTCTCCTTTGTTAATAATTAGATATGGTCCCTTGGGAAAGTAACATACCTCAGTTTTCTTATCTATAAAGTATTTCTTCTACTTGATCTTTAGGTTTTCTCTTAAGTCTCCACATTTATGATGCTGTGACTTTACCAATTCTACATGGGCAGACCATGTCCCATTTCTGTCTTTGCAGAGCTGTTCTGTGTATCAACAAGGCCCACCTAACCTCTATGAAGGGCAGTGTCCTATGTACCTGTCCTTCAAGTCCAGATACATATGTTACCTCCTCACTGACCTTAATCTGAGCTCCAGGGGCAGATTAAGGTACTTTTTCTCCTGAGCTTCATTTATTTTTCAGACATTTATTGAGCCTCTGCTCTGTACCAGGCAGAGTTATGAGTGCAATGATACCATACTATTGAAAACAGAGTGCCTGCCCTGGTGGAGGTTACAGTCTTACAGAGAACAGTTGTAAACAACAGTGACCAGGGTGATGCTTGCAGCCCAGGAAATATAGGGTGCTCTGGGCATATGTAAAGGTGGGGAGAAGCTCAGCCCATCTGAAGACATCAAGAAGGCCTGTGGAGGAGTTGATGTCTAAGCTGAATCCTCAAGGATAGGTAGTGGGAAATGGCTAGGTCAAAAGAATATTCTAGGCAGAGAGAACATACTTTCATAGGCAAATTTGGGAGAAAATGCTAACAGTGTATAGAAATTACTACCTGCCAGGCACTTATTCTAAGTGCTATGTATACATTAACTTGTTCAATCCTTGCCATGAGTCTAGGAGATCAGTCTTATCTTCTTCATTTTATTAGGTAAGGAAACTTAGAAATAAGAAGTGAATTGCTTCTGACCCTGAAGCAAATAAATAGCAGAATGAGAATTTGAACCAAGGTAGTTTGGCCCGAGTGTCCATACTCCTAATCACTATACCATACAGCCTCTTTTGTTCTCACATTGGTGGATCTTTATATAGACAGTACTCAACCAAACAGTGGTTTGACTTATGATTTTTTGACTTTGTAATGGTGCAAAGTGATACACATTCAGTAGAAACTGCACTTCAAGTACCTGTACAACCATTCTGTTTTTCACTTTCAATACAGTATTCAGTAAATTACATGAGATACTCAACACTTTATTATAAAATAGGCTCTGTGTTAAATGGTTTTTTCCAGCTTTGGTCTACCGTAAGTGTTCTGAGCACCTTTAAGGTAGGCTAGGCTAAGCTATGATTTTCAGTAGGTTAAGAGGAGTATTAAGTGAATTTTCAACTTACTGTATTTTCAACTGGCAATAGGTTTATCAGGCTGTAACCCCATTGTAAGTAGAAGGGCATCTATATCTATATTTGCATAGAGATGTAAATGTATGTGCATGTGTAAATATATAAGCTATATATTTATACCTGTTGTACATGCACATGTGAGAGCATATATGTATAGCTAGAGCATGAACAATGAAGGAGAACATGACATGAAATGAAATTGAAGTGTTAGGCAGGGACCTGATCACAGAGGAGCTCATAAATCAGGTCATGGATTCTAGATACTATCTTCGGGATGATAGGAAGGTTAAGCAGGGAAGGTGTAAAATAGCATTAAGAGCCCAGGTTCAAATTCCACCTCTACTGCTTGTTTCCTGTTACTTAACTTCTCCATTCCTCAGATTTTCATCTGTGAAACAATAATATTAATAGTTTTATCTATTTCATAAGTTTAAGGAGTAAATAAGTGGCTCTATGTAGCTTTGGACTATGTAAAAGGAAATCTTAGCTATGGTCATCAGATTTGCATTTTTAAAAGGAGCTATCTGCCTGCAGTGTGGTTAATGGGTGAGAGGGAGCAAGAATATAAGCAGTGAGATACTTTAGGGAGCTGAAGTTGTAATACAGACACATGTATACTCAGAGGACACGCAGATACAGTGATTGCCAAAATCCCAGTGACAGGAACAGAACCAACTTTGGGTTTTTTACTTAGGCACTGATATGGTTTAGAGGTTTATCTGCTCCAAATCTCATGTTGAAATGTGATCCTCATTGTTGGGGATGGGGCCTGGTGGGAGTTGTTCGAGTCACAGAGTCGAATCCTTCATGAATGGCGTTGGTGCCCTCCCCATGGTAATGAGTGAAGTTTTCACTCTATTAGTTACCAGAAGATCTGGTTATTTAAAGAGGCTGGCACCTCCTTCCTTCTCTCTCTTGCTCCCTCTTGCCTTCCACCCTGAGTAAAAGCTTCCTGAGGCCCCACCAGAAGCCAAGCAGATGCTGGTACCATGCTTGTGCAGCCTTGCAGAATCATGAGCCAAATAAGCCTCTTTTCTTTATAAATTTCCTAGTCTCAGGTACTCCTTTATAGCAACACAGAACAGACTAACAGAGGCGTATGGTTTGTGGTCAGGTGTCCTGCCACTGAAGGAAGTTGGTCCCCACTGGCAGCCTAGTTCAAGTTCCTTTATGCAGTGAATTTTTCCAACTTATCACAGACACACAACAATTTCCATCTTGCTACTTCTTCTCTGCCCCTCAAAACTCCTGATCCCTTCTCCATATTCATTAAGCCTTGATGGTCAGAGGTCCTGACTTAGTTCATGGTCAAGGGTTCAGTTCTTCCTATCATGTTATATTGAACTGTCCAGAGGCTAAATCTCTCAAGACACAGAGCATCAGGTCTAGGCAGTTAGTTGTCTTCAGAAGGCTTTGGATGAAGCATCATCCAACCTCATATTGTTGGTCTCTTTCTTTCTGGTGATAGTGCATGACACCAGAGGCCAGTCAGTTCTTTCTGGGCTTGACTGAGGACCTATTTTTCCCAGAATTGCCTGTTTTAATCATGCCTCGCTATGTATCTGTCATATGTCTCATAACCAAGGGAATAATTGCAAGTGACCTGAACTCAGTATTCACAATAGTTCTAGTAAAATGTAGTCACTGAAGATGAGGACCTGGGATTTTTCTTGAGATATGCTTATCTGGAGCAAGTCATTCTACCCAGAGAATGATTTATACCACATGTACAAAACATAACTCATCATTGGTAAATAGTATCTGACAATGCTAGTCTGAGTTTTAAGACTTCTCTGCTTACCACCTTCTGTGAGATGAGCATTCTAGAAATGGGACATAAATACTAAAACAAATTATAATGAGTGCGATCTTTACCACTGTATTGACCTTAGAAAGCTATGTCCTTAGTACAACAATGTTCTTGCTGTTCAAATCTTTCTAAACCTGCTCTGCACTCCTTTGAATATTTTTAGTGGTAGCAGATGTTAATCCTTTCGTGAATAAGAAAAGATTTTATTCTTTTAAAAGAACCACAGGTCTTTTAAAAGCTATGTCTTATATACGTAAGGGCCAGTAAGGCTAGAGAAATACCACTTTTAATCAAAACAAAATTCAAGTACAAAGCAACAAGATTTTTTGTGTATACAAAATGAGATTATTCCTAAAGAGGAAGTGCTCTGAGCAATGGCAGAACTATTGAAATAAGTGTGTAGCCTTCCATTGTAATACCTTTGAAGAATAGCCTTCGTTTCAGTACTGAATTTGTTTTCAAAAAATCAGTCATATTATCTCTGTAGTTATATTTCCATTTTGAATTGAGATATTGTTCTGTGGCATGGGAAAAATGAGAAAGAAAATATTTTGGAAGACATTTAAGTTATTATCTAAGCCTATCTGAAGAAATGATAGTGCAAGGCCATTATGAATTCAAATTCGACTTTCTCTTTTTAGAAAAAAAATTTGAGTGTTATTTATTTTTTACAAGTTGCTTTATTGTTAGGTAATCTTGATATTTAAATGACAGTGTTGATTTCAAGGAGTAAGGTTTGTTAGGGCTTTATTTGCTGGCTTTTTGTTTTTACACCAATTTAGTGCAGTATAAAAAACATGATAAATTAGCTTCCCTAAGAAGTTTTTAAGACAAGTGAGATAGTTTTAAGTAAAAAAGGTAATATCAAATTACTTTCCTAAGCTTTTATGCTTAAATGATGAAATAAGTAAAGATACATAAAATGTGCTGTCAACAAGTTAGTATTCCAATAAATAGTAAATTAGATTCTAGACTCTGCAGTGCCTGGACATTAGGCTAAAAGCTAAACTTAATTTTTTAATGTATGCAATAAATCTTGTCTTGTTGAGCCCTTTATGTTCCAAGTGTTTTTTGCCAGTTATTGATCATGCGGATATTTGGCATAGCTGTCTGCCCAAAATGGTGTTTTATATTGCATGAGTTGGTTGTTTCATTTATTTATTTCCTCAGTGTCTTCCCGGTTGCTTGATTTTTATCTTTTTCATCATTTTCTGCCCATAAAGACATATGGGAAAGAACAATTTAAGGGAGAAAAGCTGGAGGCAGAAGAATATTTAACAAGGTTACTGAAGTAAGAAGATATGGAGCTATGAAGGCCTGGATGAGGGCAGTACTGGTGGCCAAACTATAAGGAAATAACAGATGCAAAAACTATTACAAAAGACTTCCATCAGTGGCAAATAAATGATGTGATACTTGGGCTTTTGAAATAAAGGAAAATAAATAATGAAAGCCCTATTAGGACATTTTTACCCTGATCATTTGGTTCACATGTAGTTAGTTCTTTGTATTTGCAATGCAAATAGATGTGTATGGTATTATTTTTAAAACAGCTTTATTGAGATATAATTTACATATAAAATTCACCCATTTGAAGTATATGATTCAGTGGTTTTTAGTACATTCACAATTGTGTAACAGGAAAATCAATTTTGAACATTTTCATCACCACAAAAAGAAACCCTGTGCCTTTTAGGTATCACTCCCCAGGCACCCCATTCTGCTCCCCACTAGCCCTGAACAACCACTAACCTACTTTTTGTCTCTATGGATTTGCCTATTCTGTACATTTCATATAAATGAAATCATACAATATGTGGTCTTTTGTGATTGGGTTAATGCTTTCAAGGTTTATCCATGTGGTAGCATGCAATGTATTTCATTGCATTACTTATTATACCTCAAAAGTATTCCATTGTGTGAATTATGTCATATTTATTTATCTGTTGATCACTTGATGGACATTTAGGTTATTTCTATATTTGGGCCATTATAATGCTGCTATGAACATTCATGTACAAGTTTTTATGTGGATGTATGTTTTCATTTCTCTTGAGTATATGCCTAGTAGCAGAATTACCAGGTCACATAGCTCTCTTTTTAACCATTTGTGAAACTGCCAGACTGTCTCCAAAGTGACTGAGCCATTTTGTATTCCCATCAGCAATGTATGAAGGTTCCAATGTCTCCACATTCTTGCCAACACTTGTTATTATCAGTCTTTTTTATTATAGCCACCTTGTGAAGTGTTATCTTATTGTAGTTTTGACTTGTATTTCCTGATAACTAATAATATTAAGCATCTTTTTTATGTTGGAAATTTGTATATATTCTGTGGAGAAATGTCTACTCAGAACGTTTGTCCATTTTTAAGTGAGTTAGTTATTTGTCTTTTTATTACTGAGTTGTAGGAGTTCTTTATATATTCTAGCCAAAAAAAAAATCCATACAAAAATGATCTGCAAATGTTTTCTTTCATTTTGTGTTTATTATTTTTCACCTTCTTGATAGTATCATTTAAATCATAATATTAAAAAATTTTGAGTAAATTCACTTTATTTTTTATTTGGTTCCTTGCATTTTTAATGTCACATCTAATAAACTATTGTCAAATCCAAGCTCACAAATACTTACTTCTGGCCAGCTGTGGTGGCTCACATCTGTGATCCCAGCACTTTGGGAGGCCAAGGCAGGTGGATTACCTGAGGTTAGGAGTTCAAGACCAGCGTGGCCAACACAGCAAAACCCCATTTCTACTAAAAATAAAAAATTAGCCAGGTGTGATGACAAGCACCTGTAATCCCAGCTACTCAGGAGGCTGAGGCAGGGATAATTGCTTAAACGTGAGAGGCAGAGGTTTCAGTGAGATGAAATCGTGCCACTGCACTCCAGCCTGGGTGACAGAGGAAGACTCCATCTCAAAAAATAATAATAATAAAAAAAATACAAAATAAAGATTTATTCCTATGTTTTTCCCTTAGGAGTTTTATAGTTTTGACTCTTAAATTTATGTCTGTGATCTATGTTGAGTTAATTAATTTTACATGGTATGAGGTAGGGGCTGAGCTGCTTTTGAATGTGAATATCCAGTTGCCTCAACATCATTTGTTGAAAAGGTTATGGATGTGACATTGAATTGTTTTAGTACCCTTGTTGAAAATCAGTTGGCCTTATGTGTGAAGATTTATTTCTGGATTCTCTATTTTATTCCATTAATTGAACGTCTATCCTTATGCCAGCACTATACTGTCTTAATTATTGTAGTTTTGTAGTTTGAAATCTAGAAGTGTAAGTTCTTCAATTTTATTCTTCTTTTGTAAGATTGTTTTAGCAATCTTGGGCTTTTTGACTTTCCATATGAATTTTAGGATTAGCTTGTCAATTTCTGCAAATAAACCAACTAGGGGTTTTATAGTGATTGTATTGAATCTGTAAGTTAATTTGAGAAGTAATGATGTCGTAACAGTATTAAGTCTCCCAATCCATGAACATGGAATGCCTTTCATTTATTTACATTTTCTTTAGTTTCTTTCAACAATCTTTTTGTAGTCTTCAGAGTATAAATCTTGCATTTCTTTTGTTAAATTTATTCCTATGTTTTCTTAGTGATCTTATAAATAGAATTGTTTTTTTCTGGTGCTCTTTTAAATTGAATTTTTATTTAATTTCATCATAGATTTTTCATTGCTAGTGTATAGAAATATAATACATTTTTGTTTATTGATCTTGCATCCTACAACTTTACCTCATTTATTGATTAGTTTATTTGTAGTTTATAGGTATTAATTTTCCTCTCAGTACTACTTTAGCTGCATCCTATACATTTTAGTATGTTGTACTTTTATTTTCATTCATCTCAAAATATTCTTTTTATTTCTCTTGTGACTTCTTTCTCATTGATTATTTGGGAGTATATTAGTTTCCACAAATTTGTACATCTTCTAAATTTTTTTGTATGATTGATTTATAATTTTATTCTACCACATTCAGAGAACATACTTTGTATCATATAAATTCATTTAGATGTATTGAGGCTTGTTTTATGAACTAATATGTATTCCATCCTGGAGAATGTTCTATGTGTGCTTGAGAAAAACAAATTCTGCTGTTTCTGGGTAGATTATTTCATAGACATGTCTTTAGTTTGTTTATAGTATTGTCCAAGACTTCCAATTGTATATCTTACCAATTGTTCCTCCCTTTATTGAATGTAGGATATTTAAGTCTCCATTATGATAGTTAAATTGTTTATTTCTCTCTTCATTTCTGTCCATTTGTGCTTCATGTATTTTGAGGCACTGTTGTTAATTGCATGTAACATTTATAATTGTTACATTGTCCTAATGAATTGATTCTTTTATCATTATGAAATGGTTCTCTTTATCTCTCATTATATTTTATGTTTTATAATCTATTTTATCTGATTTTAGTATAGCCACTCTAGCTTTCTAGTGTTTGCTGTTTGCATCATATATCTTTTTCCACCCTTTTACTATCAACCTGTTTATATATTTGAATTTAAAATAGTCTTCTATAGACAGCATATAGCTGGATCTTGATTTAACCCAGCCTGACAGTCTATGCCCAGGTGTCCAATCTTTTGGCATCCCTGGACCACACTGGAAAAAGAATAATTGTCTTGGACCACACATAAATACACTAACACTAATGATAGCTGTTGTGCTTTTTAAAAAATTGTAAAAACAAAAATCTCATAATGTTTTAAGAAATTTTACAACGTTGTGTTGGGCCACATTCAAAGTCATTCTGTGCTTCATGAGGCAGGTTGGGCAAGCTTGGTCTATGCCTTTGACCACATTGTTTAATCCATTCACATTTAATGATATTACTGATGCAGTTGGATTTACATCTGCCACTTTACTTCTTTTCTATGTTTTATATCTTTTGTATTAGGAATTCCTATTTTATTACCTTTTTGCATTAAGTCAATATTTTCTAGTATAATATTTTAATTCCTTTAATGATTTTTTCACTATATTGTTGAGTTCTTAGGAGTTATTACAGGGCATATACATCTTAATTCATCATAACCTGTTTACAATTTATACCAATTCTAGTAAACTGTAGAAAGATTATTCCTATATAACCCTATTCCTTTTCCTCCCTTTTGTGCTATTATTGTTATCCCTGTTACAGCTAGGTATGTTATAAATTCAATGTCATATTGTTATAATGATTACTTTATATAATTGTACGTCATTTAAAGATCAGAGAAGAGCAAGTTTATATTTATAGCTTTTCTTATATTAACCTTTAGATTTATCATTTTTATTTCTCTAAATAAGACCTTCCTCAACCACATCCAAACAGTATCAGCCAAAAGAATGGAGATGAGATTATGTGTATAGTTCTTGGGTTGTGCCTGGCATAACTAAAGGTGCCATACACATTGCAGTGGATTTGTATATTTATTTTGATGAGTTATTGGCAGATAGTCTTATAACAATTTTAATGATTTCAGTATAACAATTATGATTTCAGTATGTTGTAACAATTTTCTGGTAGCTAGAAGTAAAATGACTAGAAGAAGAAGTGCTTTTTAAAATCATACAAGAATGAAATGTGATCCCTAGTGGCAGCCCCATAAGTATCTGGAACTAAGAGGCTGTGTGGTGCTCTGGTCTCAACACAGTCCAAAGAGAACCAAAAGGTAAGAGTAAGCTGGATCCCAGTTGTCTAACTCTAAACAAGCCTAGTTCTTTAACATTCAGCTGTTAACAAGTTCTTTAACATTCAAATAGCTTCAGCCATTTAGTTTTCCACACAAATCACTTTTTCCATGGACAAGCCATACAAACATCACAGGGAAGAACTTGCCCTGATTCTTGCTCTCCTTCTGTGCCAGAAGCATGGATCAAAAAACTAGCAGAGAGGACATGAGGTCCTACCATCCTTGGGCACTGACCTTGTAATGGTGACCACACCCATGGGTAAAGACCAGTGAATTCCAAGCCCTGACCAACCAGTGAAGCCATCCCTTCTCACACTTGCCAGCCTTTTTTTCTTTTCTTTTCTTTTCTTTTTAAGATACTTAAAATCACTTGCTTCTCTAGTTCTTTTCATTGTGATGTTAGGGTCTCAGTTTTAGATCTTTCCCACTTTCTCCTATGGGTATTTAGTGCTATAAATTTCCCTCTAAACACTGCTTTAGCTATGTCACAGAGATACTTATATGTTGTGTCTTTGTCCTCATTGGTTTCAAAGAACTTATTTATTTCTGCCTTAATTTCGTTATTTACCCAGTGGTCATTCAGGAGCAGGTTGTTCAATTTCCATGTAGTTGTGTGGTTTTGAGTGAGTTTCTTAATTCTGAGTTCTAATTTGATTGCACTGTGGTGTAAGAGACTGTTTGTTATGATTTCTGGGTTTTTTTGTTTTTTTTTTAATTTGCTGAGGAGTGTTTTACTTCCAATTATGTGATCAATTTTAGAATAAATGTGATGCAGTGCTGAGAAGAATGTATATTGTGTTGACTTGGGGTGGAGAGTGCTGTAGATGTCTATTAGGTCTGCTTGGTCCAGAGCTGAGTTCAAGTCTTGAATATCCTTGTTAATTTTCTGTCTCGTTGATCTGCCTAATATTGACAGTGGGGTGTTATAGTCTCCCACTATTATTGTGTGGGAATCTAACTCTCTTTGTAAGTCTCTAAGAATTTGCTTTATAAATCTGGGTGCTCCTATATTGAGTGCTTATATATTTAGGATACTTAGCTCTTTTTGTTCCATTGATCCCTTTACCATTATGTAATGCCCTTCTTTCTCTTTTTTTATCTTTCTTGGTTTAAAGTCTGTTTTATCAGAGACTAGGATTATGACCACTGTGGTTTTTTGTTTGTTTGTTTTGCTTTCCATTTGCTTGGTAAATATTCCCCCATCCCTTTATTTTGAGCCTATGTGTGTCTTTGCATGTGATATGGGTCTCCTGAATACAGCACACCAATGGGTATGGACTCTTTATCCAATTTGCCAGTCTGTGTCTTTTAATTGAAGCATTTAGCCCATTTACATTTAAGGTTAATATTGTTATGTGTGAATTTGATCCTGTCATTATGATGCTAGCTGGTTATTTTGCCTGTTAGTTGATGCAGTTTCTTCATAGTGTCAATGGTCTTTACAATTTGGTATGTTTTTGCAGTGGCTGGTACTGGTTCTTCCTTTCCATATTTAGTGCTTCCTTCAGGAGCTCTTGTAAGGCAGGTCTGGTGGTGATGAAATCTCTCAGCATTTGCTTGTCTGTAAAGGATTTTATTTCTCCTTCACTTATGAAGCTGTTTGGCTGGATATGAAATTCTGGGTTGAAAATTCTTTTCTTTAAGAATGTTGAATATTGGCCCCCACTGTCTTCTGGCTTGTAGGGTTTCTGCCAAGAGATCTGCTGTTAGTCTGATGGGCTTCCCTTTATGGGTAACCTGACCTTTCTCTCTGGCTGCCCTTAATATTTTTTCCTTTATTTCAACCTTGGCGAATCTGATGAATATGTATCTTTATGGTGTTCTCTGTATTTCCTGAATTTGAATGTTGGCCTGTCTTGCTAGGATGGGGAAGTTCTCCTGGATAATATCCTCAAGTGTGTTTTCCAAGTTGGTTCCGTTCCCCCCATCACTTTCAGATACACCAATCATACATAGGTTTGGTCTTTTCACATAGTCCCATATTTCTTGGAGGCTTTGTTTGTTCCTTTTCACTCTTTTTTATCTAATCATGTCTTCATGCTTTATTTCATTAAGTTGATCTTCAGTCTTTGATATCCTTTCTTCTCCTTGATCAATTCGATTATTGATACTTTTGTATGCTTCATGAAGTTCTTGTGCTGTGTTTTTCAGCTCCATCAGGTCATTTATGTTCTTCTCTAAACTGGTTATTCCAACTAGCAATTTCTCTAACCTTTTTTCAAGGTTCTTAGCTTCCTTGCATTGGGTTAGAATATGCTCCTTTAGCTCAGAAGAGTTTATTACCCACCTTCTGAAGCCTAATTCTGTCAGTTCATCAAACTGATTCTTCGTTCAGTTTTCCATTGCTGGCAAGGAGCTGTGATTTTTTTGGAGGAGATGAGGTGTTCTGGTTTTGGGAATTTACAGTCTTTTTGCACTAGCTTTTTCTTATCTTCATGGACTTATCTACCTTTAGTCTTTGATGCTGGTTACCTTCAAATGGGGTTTTGTGTGGATGTCCTTTTTATTGATGTTGATGCTATTCCTTTCTGTTTGTTAGTTTTCCTTCTAATAATCAGGCTCCTCTGCTGCAGGTCTGCTGGAGTTTGCCGGAGGTTCACTCCAGACCCTGTTTACCTGGGCATCACCAGTGGAGGCTGCAGAACAGCAAAGATTGCTGCCAGTTCCTTCTTCTAGAAGCTTTGTTCCAGAGGGGCAACTGCCAGATGCCATCAGGAGCCCTCCCTTATGAGGTGTCTGTTGACCCCTGCTGGAAGGTGTCTCCCAGTCAGGAGGCACAGGGGTCAGGTACCCACTTGAGGAGGCAGTCTGTCCCTTCACAGAGCTTGAACACTTTGCTTGGAGATCCACTGCTCTCTTCAGAGCCAACAGGCATGAACATTTAAGTCTGCTGAAGCTGCGCCCACAACCACCCTTCTCCCAGGTGCTCTGTCCCAAGGAGATGGGAGTTTTATCTATAAGCCCCTGACTGAGGTTTCTGCCTTTCTTTCAGAGATGTCCTGCCCAGAGAGGAGGAATCTAGAGAAGCAGTCTACTTGCCAACTTTTAACCCGTTGTTCAACCAAGGGTATTATTGTGATATTGGGGTTCAGGGGTTCAAGGTGCCCTCAGCTCCCCTGAGAGGATGTTTCTCGAGGTTCTTGGTCTCCTGCCCTCTCAAGAATGAGAGAGGGGACCATGGTACAGTATGCAGTAAATACCAGACTCAAAAGTGTTTGTAGAAAGTGATTTATTTAAAGAGAGAGAGAGAAACAGGAGAAGGAAAGAGAAAGAAACAGCTAACTCTCACGCTGAGTGAGAGAATCCAGAAAGATGGAATCCAGGAGAGAAAAGCAGCTTGCACACTGAGTGGAAGGGAATAGAGACTGAGATGGAATTTAGGAGGGGAAGATAGGCTTCCACGAGAGAGTGTGGAAGGGAACCCCAGAGGGGAAATCCAGGAGGGCAAAGAAAGCTCCCACTATGTGGGAGGGGATTCCAGAAAGCTGGAAATCCGATGTGGGTAAAGGAGCAGGGGAATTTTTCCTGGGAGAAATTCCCACCTCCCCAAGTTTCTCTGGCCAATGAAAGGAGTTCCTTTAAACTTCTGTTGGGGAGATTGACTCTTAGTTTCTTCCTGCACCCACAAAATTTAAACATAAACTGTTAGGTCTCCCAGATGGAGAGAGATGGGAGGGAGCATGGTGCTGGGAAATTCTTGCCCTTATAACTACTCCCCGTTATGGACCCAGAAAGAGAACACATTCCCTCATTATTGTCCTCCTCAGAACAGGAGACCAGAGTAGCATGTGAAGGTTATTCTATTTCCACTGAGGGAGTCACTTTCTCAGCATTTGCAGCAGCTCTGGGGATATCCTTCCCAAGAATGGTGAGGTGGAAAAGTTCATCTTTTGTATTTAAAACATTAGACACAAATCCCCATGTGGCAGGATATTAATTTACCAAAAATCACTCTGTAGCATGTGAAACACCCAGAAAGATTAACAACAGATAAGCCATAAATGTTTTCTTTACCTTTTCATTTTCTGGAAGCATTACCCTTTGCAAGTCATCATGGGCTGTCCATTATTTATCAAATTAGACTATTTTATAGCCCTATTCTGTTCTTTTATTACTAGATGATTTCTGTGCTCTTCTGAAGCTCAGTAATTTACAGCTCTGTTCAGTGGAACTTACTATGATATGAAATACTCTGTTTCTCCTCTCTCCAACATGAGAACCAGTATGGGGCTACTGAGAACTTGAAGAACTGAATTTTTAATTTTTACTAATTTATATTTACTTTTAAGTATCCCACTTAGAGGCCCTCAAACTGGATAATGAAGTTGCCTTCTTTGATATCCCCTTTCTTCATATTGTGTGATTAAACTTAGTAAGACAGATTAAAGGGAAGAGCCCCAAAATCAGTGCTGATATTTTCATATATGATAAAACCCATGGAATGGGCCATAAGAATATTTTTTAAAGAGTTGGCATTTATCTGTTAGCCTTTTAAAAACTCAAATGCATTTAGAGAAAGATCTGGACAAGCCAGATCTGTGGGGGCCCATAGCCAAGAAATGGGATGTGCACAAAGTCCCCAGGATCTGCTGGGACCACAAGGGAGGACTCATACTCTGAGCTTTCATCTCACCAAATTTCATGCAAGCAGGAGGAAAAGAGTGGGAGGGTCTTGTTTGCACCTATGGGAAGCAAGGAAAGGAAAAGACATTTTCAAAGCTACAATTGGGAACATTTACTTTATGCAGATAGCAGTTGAGTGAAGGTAATGAAACCCATGATGCTCTCCACAGCACTTTTCAAAGAGTGAACTTGTAAAAGTTTGTTATAGACTGCCAGAATCTTCTTTAGTAGTCTTTGAAGTAGGGAGATAGAGGATCCTATTATCCTTGCTTTTCTGTAAGGCATACCTTTCATTTTTGCCAGTACATGTTTTTCAGATATATATTGATGAAAGCCAAACTGCTTACACATAAAACAGACATAAGCAAAATATCTGTCCTCATATGATAAAATGTGATGATGACAGGGCTTTCTTTTTTTAAAAAAAAAGAAATGTAGATGTCTGACTTGAAATCAGTATATGGTAATGTCCAGTATGGTTTTCCTTTCTCATATTAATACATATGGTAACATTATATACATATAGTGATTTAATTGTCTTAAATTTTATGGTAACCTTATCCCAGCTGCTTCAGACCTTAAAATTCTGTTACCAGTTCAAGACAACAAAATCTCATGCTCCAAAGCCTTCAACAGTTAGCATTTCATTTTCTCTGGGCCCAAGTCAGCAATATAATCAGAAACACAATAAGAAATTATAATGTTCATTCCCAACCCATCATGGAGTGAAAAATCTCTTTAAATGGATCTTAAAAATCATTTTCCTTCTGTAAGAGAAAACATGCTGCAAAGAAAAGTTAAAAGTCACATTAGTTTGACATTATAAATAAGAACAAAGCCCGCAGGTAAACTGATGCTGCTTCATCCATTTGTCCCCAGGTCATAGATCTGTACTGGGGAGTGGAAGAAGATGACTGGGACAGCCCAGAGCTCCAGAAGACCCGCATGAAGCTGCTGGAGGATTGCTTGAAAACTTCTGCAGGTCCATGTTTTGTTGTGGGTATAAAAAAACTAATGCTTTATATTAACTTTTAGATGAATGTGAGAATTCTTGCTGATTTGTGATTTGTACGGGGCTTTTTAAATGAGGAGGAAAAAGACGTATTTATGTCTATTTAAATATTTTAAGCTGTCTCCTGGCTCTCAATGTGTGAGAACAAAAAACTTCAACTTTCCATAAGAAGTGCTACAAATTAATGGTGAATAATTTGAAATGGTAATCAAAAGGATGACTTGGGTTTGACAGCAATTTCTACAACACCCTGTGATCAACAATAAGGATTAGTCTTTCAGACCTACAATAATTATGCTAGGTTTTCTTATCTTATTGTATAGTATATTCCATCATAGTGTTTCTATTTCTTAACACTAGAATTTCTGGCATTTTTTTTTAACAAAGTGGCTGAAACGTTGTTAAAGTAAATCAAACATACTATGTCTCATCTGCCAGTAGCAAATGATGCCCTGTGAAAAAGTTTGTTTCTACAATGATTTTCAGCTACATGTTCATTATAAGCTAAAGAACAACAGAGATATTTCAAGTGGAACATTATTATTAATTCATTATTTTCTGAAGAATACTCACTCCTCTGTGTAAGCACAGTGGTAGTAAGATAAATAGGTCATCCTATGGCAGGTGATTGTGCAAAATCACTGCCTTAATTTAGCTTAAGAAAGTCTTATCTTGAATCCAAACAGATCCTACCAATCGATAGGAAAGTTGCCCCTTTGAACATAGGTTGCTCTAAAACTGACAGATGAGTGTTAAAATTACTAGTGAGTGCTATGAAAAGAAAATCACATCATACTGTTAAAAACTAGGTTCAATATGTCAGCAAAAGTGTTCTTAATATTTACTTGCATATCCATCTATATTTGGCTCCACATAGGATTAGGAAGATCTACCGAGATGGTATCAGAAATTTGAACAGCTGATGGTAAATTACTTACCCGGGCTAGTAAAGTATATAAAGGCTGTATCATATAGTATTTGTAGTATTCCATATATAGACAGGTTGTTTACTCACCAACCACTTGAGTGCTACTGTGTGCCAAGGGCTGCTCTTAGTGCTGGGGATATGGTCAGTTGACCCATACGAAATTGTTATTTTGTGGGCCAGTTCCTTATGATTCAGCCTTAGACTTGAACTAAGAAGATAAAATGTCCTGCCTTCCTGGAGCTTACATTCTAATGTGGGTGGAAGATGCAGGCAAAAATCAAATATGTAAGATAAACAGTAAGTCAGATGTTGATAGGTGCTATGGAGAAAAATACAGAAATGAAAGAAGAGAGAATACCAGTGAGTGGAGAGATTTGCTACTTAAGATAACATAGTCAGAGAAGGCCTCACTTATAAGGTGACTCCGAAGGGAAGATGGTAAGAGGAGGAGGAAAGAACCAGATGTGGATATTCCAGGTCAGACACTCTAGGAAGAAGGGCTGGCATGTTCAGGGAACAGCAAGCAGGCCTCTGTGCCTGGAACAAGTATGAATAGGGAGGAGGGAGTGGGATGTGGGGGACATATCATGGGGCCTTGTAGTCTTTAAGAGTAAGAAGACTATTGTTATGACTTAGCATAATTGGGAACCATCAATTTTGGAAAGATAATTTTAGTAAGACAATTCTTTAGTCTTCAAGTGGACTATTAAACTTTCAATTTGAGTGACAGGAAAACCTGCAGAAATGTTTTGAGCAGAAGAATGAGGTGATTTGACTTGTATTTTAAGGACAGCTTTGGCTGCTGGGTGAAGAATAGGGGACAGAGCAGGCAGAGCTTTAGAGAGCTACTGCAATAAGCCAAATGAGAAAAATACATGGTTTGGGGGTTTTGGGGAATGAACACCTAAAAACAGTGTCCTGTAGCCTGAAAAGAATTCTATAAAAGAGGCCTGAAAGTTGTGTTAAATATCTGAAGAGCAAGTAGTGGAAGAGATTTTTTTTCCCAGGGGTCATTGGAGGATAGAACTAGGAAGTGGATTTCAGCTTTGGGTGAAGAAGTTAAAGGATAGAGCTTTCTCTCAAGTTTTGGGGTCCAGTATCTGGGTTCTGACTTGACATTTCATAGCTGTGTGGCACTGCAGGAGTTGCTTCACTAGTCTAAGCCTTAGCTTTTTGTCTGTAAAGTGAAAGTGATAATAATAGTTATCTACCTTATCGGGTCATTCTAAGAATCAAATGAAATTTTAAGTGCTTTTATACTATTTCATATATAGTAACCCATTAAAAAGTGTTCATTGTTTCTTGTTGTGTTATCTATCACAGCTGTCTAAAATGAAATCACCTGGCTCAAACTGTAATGATGCATCACCAAAAAAGTTTTCATTGAAGTGAAGAACACAAACTACTCTGACAGGGGTGCTATCGAAGAGATCTAAATATTGGAAGACAGGTTAGGCTAGATTCTGTTATGCTTAGAAAGCCAGATTTGGGAAGCATAACCCACCTTGGGAATGTCCTGGGGAATCTCATTACTGTGATCTCCATAGTTCTACCATAATCCAGCCTCAGAAACTTAGGAATGAGAGAGATGTTCTCCCCATTATATAACCCTGTCTAGTCCCATACCTAAGCTAACTAAAATTAGACGTGACTCTGAATTCTAATAATTTTCTGGTAGGAGAATAATTTAAAGGCTTTGCAAGTTTGTGTAAGTCCTGAGAGTAAAGCTTAGCTGACAGAATAGCAGCAATATCTTTATTGAGCATAAACAAATCATTTATCCCTTCTTCTGCTCCCCCGTTACATGTTTAAACTCAGAAAACCATGATAAAACCCTGCAGATAAAGCTAGGATTATTCACCCCAGTGATCCTAAATTACACAAGGCTTATATCTCACTGCTTATAGAAAAAAAAAAAAAAGTACACCTCTTATGGCCTTTCCTGTTGTAACTATGGTAACAACTGGCATGTGTGTTACTTTAAGCTCCAGTTTCCTTGCCCAGTGCTCCCTGGTGGATATTTCTAGAACTCATGATGACCCCTGTGGGATGCAGAGCTTAGCATAATACTTCCCTTAATGCTGAAGTCTTTGGCAAGGAAATTCACCACTGCTGAATGAAAATAATGTTTTTATATCTTCAAAGGCTTCACAGACTTTAGCCTTTATGTTAGATCCAAATAAATTTAGGACCAGACGGAGCTTTCCTTTTAAACACCCAGGGAATTGAGGCCCAAAGGGAACTTGGTCTTCAATATTGTTCGTGCTTGGCCTTTTTTGACTTCATTTCCTAAGAGTTGTCATTTAGATAATGGCCTGAGGTTCCAATGGACATGCAAGCTGTGCTGTAATTCTGGACAGCTGTTTTACACGTTTGTGGCCCCAAAGAGATGAGGGTGCTAGAGTGACAAGGCCTGGACGTGTGTCTGGTCCTGCTCTCAGAGGACTAGTTTGGGAGACATATTGTAAAGCATACATCATCTTACTGAGAAAAACAACATTTGAATAAATGTATAGAGAGAGGCAAGTGCAGTGGGAAAAGCCCAAAATTTTCATTTTACAATCAAGTGAGAGACCTGGGGGCAAGTTCTCAGGGAACAAGTCACTAACTTAATTGTGCTTTAATAATCACATTTACAAATATGGGAAAATAATAACAGAAAACTAAAAGTAAATTTTGAATCAATTTCAAAGGTTTGTTGTGGGGACCAAATGTGATGCTATATGTATGAGTTATTTGTAAACCCATAACAGGCTAACAACCAGTAATTTTAGACCAAATAACTTAAACTGTGATTTAAGCTGTTTTCAAATGATAATAAAAAGTTTTCTTTTATATTAGGCATTTATGTGCTATTATAACTTTTCCCTTTAAAAATGTTGATAAGCATTAAGGCTTCATTCAGTCAAATGTTAAAGGATTTTAATTCATTCTTATTTGTGTGTTAATAAAATGTAAACATATATGGTAGATACATATTTTATTTTTCTAGATATTAATTTACTGACATTTACTGACCAAAATTTACTTATCCCAAGGGAGGGATTCTGACCAGGGCAGCTCCTAGCAGGGAGACAACTCACAGCTGAGTAACAAATCATGTTCATCACCTTTTAGGCATAAAAAATTGCTTCAGCCTTTGCAAAGTGTGAAAGGTTCAACAGAATCTCTCCCACCTACTTGTCACATTCCCTAGTCCATAGAAAATCATTTTGTAGAGGGAGAGGAATATGGCCTTTTGGAGAGATCAGAGGTCATGTGATTCTAATTCTCTCATTATCTCATCCCCACTCTTCTCCATGGTGCATATTTATAGGGAAGAGGGGGTTTTCTTTTTGTCACCCCTCCAAATATGGAGTATCCGAAAGAATTGCTCACAGAGTTTGAGCATTGATCCTGGACCATGAATACAGGCCTGCCTCATGGCAGAAGTTGATAGAAGTAGGTGACTTCAATCAGAAAAAACAAAGATGACATTACAACCGATCACATAGAAATACAGAAGATCCTCAGGGACTATTATAAATACAACTGTGCACACGAACTAGAAAATCTAGAGGAAATGGACAAATTCCTGGAAACACAATCTCCCCATATTGAATCAGGAAGAATTTGAAACCCTAAGCAAACCAATATTGAGGTCCAAAACTGAATCAGTAATAAACCTACCAACCAAAAAAAAGCCCATAACCAGATACATTCACGACAAATTCTACCAGATGTACACAGCAGAGATGATACCTATTATAGTGAAACTATTCCAAAAACTTAAGGAGAAGGGACTGCTCCCTAACTCATTCTTAAAAACCAGCATCACCCCAATACCTGATAAAAGACAAAACCTGGCAAAGACACAGTGGAAAAAAAGAAAACTACAGGCAAATATTCCTGGTGAATGTAGATGCAGAAATTCTGAACAAAATACTAGCAAACCAGATCCAGCAGTACTTAAAAAGTTAAGTCACCATGATCAAGTAGGTTTAATTTCTGGGATGCAAGGCTGGTTCAACAGCTCAGCACTTGAACTCCTATAAGAGACAGACTGTCTCCTCAAGCAGCTCTCCAACCCCCATATAACCAAAGAGAAACCTCATAAAGGAGATCTGAGAATGACATCTGGCAGGTATCCTTCTGTAACAAAGATAACAGAAGAAGAAACTGGCAGCAATCCTTAGTGTTCTGCAGCCACTGCAGGTGATCCCCAGGCAAGCAGGGTCTGGAGTGTACCTCCAGCAGTCCTACAGCAGGGGGGCCTGACTGTTAGGAGGAAAACTAGAAAACAGAAAGAAATAACTTCATCAGCAATAAAAAGGATGTCCACTCAGAGACTCCATCTGAAAAGTCACCAACCACAAAGACCACACATAGATAAATCCACAAAGATGGGGATAAACCAGCACAAAAAGGATGAAAATACCCAAAAATAGAATGCCTCTCCTCCTCCAAGGGATCACAACTCCTCACCAGCAAGGGAACAAGGCTGGATGGAGAATGAGTCTGATGAATTGACAGAAACAAGCTTCAGAAGGTAGGTAATAACAAACTTCTCAGAGCTAAAAGATCATGTTCTAACCCAGTGCAAAGAAATTAAGAACCTTGAAAAAAGATTTGACGAAATGCTAACCAGAATAAACAGCTTAGAGAGGAATATAAATGAATTGATGGAGCCGAAAAACACAACACGAGAACTTTGTGAAGCATACACAAGTTTCAATAGCCGAATCGACCAAGCAGAAGAAAGGGTATCAGAGATTGAAGATCAACTCAATGAAATAAAATGAGAAGGCAAGATTAGAGAAAAAAGAGTAAAAAGAAATGAACAAAGCCTCCAAGAAATATGAAACTTTAACACTCCACTGTCAATATTAGACAGATCGATGAGACAGAAAATTAACAAGGATATCCAGGACTTGAACTCAGACCTGTACCAAGCAAACTTAAGACATTTACAGAACTCTCCACCCCAAATCCACAGAATATACATTCTTCTCAGCACCACATCACACCTACTCTAAAATTGACCACATAATTGGAAGTAAATCACTCCTCAGCAAATGCAAAAGAACGGAAATCATAACAAACAGTCTCTCAGACCACAGTGCAATCAAATTAGAACTCAGAATTCAGAAACTAACTCAGAACCACACAACTTCATGGAAACTGAACAACTGGCTCTTGAATGTTGACTGGATAAACAATGACATGAAGGCGGAAATAAAGATGTTCTTTGAAACCAATGAGAATGAAGACACAACGTACCAGAATCTCTGAGACACATATAAAGCAGTGTCTAGAGGAAAATTTATAGCAATAAATGCCCACATGAGAAGCAAGGAAAGATCTAAAATCGACACCCTATCATCAAAATTGAAAAACTAGAGGGGCAAGATCAAAAAAACTCAAAAGCTAGCAGAAGACAAGCAATAACTAAGAGCAGAACTGAAGGAGACAGAGACACAAAATGCAGCCCTGTGTACAATAGCAAAGTCCTGGAACCAACCCAAATGCCCATCAAAGATAGACTGGACAAAGAAAATGTGGTATATATACACCATGGAATACTACGCAGCCATAAAAAATGATGAGTTCATGTCCTTTGTAGGAACTTGGATGAATCTGGAAACCATCATTCTCAGCAAACTGACCCAAGAACAGAAAGCCAAGCACTGTATGTTCTCACTCATAGGTGGGGTGTTGAACAACAAGAACACATGGTCTCAGGGAGAGGAACATCACACATAGGGGACAGTTGCAGCGGGGGTAGGGGAGAGACAACGGGGGTGGCAGGGGAGAGATAACATGGGGAGAAATGCCAGATATAGTATGCACCTAAAGTAAAATAAATTTTTTAAAAAAATCAATAAATCCAGCAGCTGGTTTTTTGAAAAGATCAACAAAATAAACAGACCACTATCCAGACTAATAAAAAAGAAAAGAGAGAATAATCAAATAGATGCAATAAAAAAACGATAAAGGGGACATCACCTCAGATTCCACAGAAATACAAACAACCATCAGAGATTACTACAAACAACTCTAGGCACATAAACCAGTAAACCTGGAAGAAATGCATAAATCCCTGGACACTTACACCCTCCCAAGCCTAAACCAGAAAGAAGGTGAAACCCTGAATAGACCAATAACAAGGGCTGAAGTTGAGGCAGCAATTAATAGCTTACCAACTAAAAAAAGCCCAGATCCAGATGGGTTCACAGCCGAATTCTACCAGACGTACAAAGAGGAGCTGATACCACTCCTTCTGAAACTATTCCAAACAATCCAAAAAGAGGGAATCCTCCCCAAATCATTTTATGAGACCAACATCATCCTGATACCAAAACTCGGCAAAGACTCAACAAGAAAAGAAAACTTCAGGCCAATATCCATGATGAACATAGATGCAAATATCTTCAATAAAATACTGGCAAACCAATTGCAACAGTACATCAAAAAGCTTATCCATAATGATCAAGTAGGCTTCATCCCCAGGATGCAAGACTGGTTCAACATACACAAGTCTATAAACATAATTCAGCACATAAACAGAACAAATGACAAAAACCACATGATTATCTCAATAGATGCAGAGAAGGCCTTTGACAAAATTCAACAGCCCTTTATGCTAAAAACTCTCAATAAACTAGGTATCAACGGAACGTATCTCAAAATAATAAAAGCTATCTATGACAAACCCACAGCCAATATCATAGTGAATGGGCAAAAACTGGAAGCATTCCCTTTGAAATCTGGCACTAGACAAGGATGCCCTCTCTCACTACTACTATTCAATATAGTATTGGAAGTTCTAGCCAGAGCAATCAGCAAGAAAAAGAAATAAAGGGTATTCAATTAGGAAAGGAGGTGTCAAATTGTCTCTATTTGCAGACGACCTGATTGTATATTTAGAAGACCTTATTGCCTCAGCCCAAAATCTCCTGAAACTGATAAGCAACTTCAGCAAAGTCTCAGGATACAAAATCAATGTGCAAAAATCACAAGCATTCCTATACACCAATAACAGACTTAAAGAGAGCAAATCAAGAACAAACAGCCATTCACAATTGCTACCAAGAGAATAAAATACCTAGGAATACAACTAACAAGGGATGTAAAGGACCTCTTCAGGGAGAACTACAAACCACTGCTCAACAAAATAAGAGAGGACACAAACAGATGGAGAAACATTCCATGCTCATGGTTAGGAAGAATCAATATCATGAAAATGGCCATACTGCCCAAAGTAATTTATAGATTCAACACTGTCCCCATCAAGCCACCAATAACCTCTTCACAGAACTGGAAAAAACCACCTTAAACTTCATGTGGAACCAAAAGAGAGCCCACATAGCCAAGTCAATGCTAAGCAAAAAGAACAAAGCTGGAGGCATCACGCTACCTGACTTAAAACTATGCTATAAGGCTACAGTGATCAAAACAGCATGGTACTGGTACCAAAACAGAGATATAGACCAATGGAACAGAACAGAGGCCTCAGAGTCAACACCACACATCTACAACCATCTGATCTTTGACAAACCTGACAAAAACAAGCAATGGGGAAAGGATTCCCTGTTTAATTAATGTTGTTGGGAAAACTGGCTAGCCATGTGCAGAAAGCAGAAACTGGACTCCTTCCTGACACCTTACACTAAAATTAACTCCAGATGGATTAAAGACTTAAACCATAAAAACTCCAGAAGAAAACCTAGGCAAAACCATTCAGGACATAAGCATAGGCAAAGACTTCATGACTAAAATACCAAAAGCATTGGCAACAAAAGCCAAAGTAGACAAATGGGATCAAATTAAACTGCAGAGCTTCTGCACAGCAAAAGAAACAATCATTAGGATGAACTGGCAACCAACAGAATGGGAAAAACTTTTTGCCATCTACCCATCTGACAAAGGACTTATATCCAAAATCTACAAAGAACTAAAACAGATTTACAAGAAAAACAAACAAACCCATTCAAAAGTGGGCAAAGGATATGAACAGACACTTCAAAAGAAGACATATATGAGGCCAACAAACATATGAAAAAATGCTCATCATCACTGTCATTAGAGAAATGCAAATCAAAACCACATTGAGATACCATCTCACACCAGTTAGAATGGCGATCATTAAAAAAATCCAGAGACAACAGATGCTGGAGGAGAGAATGTGGAGAAATAGGAACACTTTTACACTGTTGGTGGGAGTGTAAATTAGTTCAACCATTATGGAAGACAGTGTGGTGATTCTTCAAGGACCTAGAAATAGAAATTCCATTTGAATGCCACTGAATAGCAATGCCATTACTGAGTATATATCCAAAGATTATAAATCATTCTGTTGTAAGGACACATGCACACATATGTTCATTGAAGCACTGTTTATAATAACAAAGACTCGGAACCAACTGAAATGCCCATCGATGATAGACTGGACAGGGAAAATGTGGCACATATACACCATGGAATACTATGCAGCCATAAAAAACAATGAGTTTGTATCCTTTGTAGAGACGTGGATGAGCCTGGAAACCATTGTTCTCAGCAAACTGACACAGGAACAGAAAATCAAACACTAAATGTTCTCACTCATAGGCAGGTGTTGAATGATGAGAACACATGGACACAGGGAGGGGAGCATCACACACTGAGGTCTGTGAGGGAGGACTAGAGGAGGGACAGTTGGGGGTAGGGAGTTGGGGAGGCATAACATGGGGAGAAATGCCAGATATAGGTTATGGGGATGGAGGCAGCAAACCACATTGTTCTTTACGTGTACCCCAGAACCTAAAATGCAATTATATACATATATATATACACACACACACTTATATATATAAAGGCATCCAATAGGAAAAGAAGAAGTAAAACTGTCTCTCTTCATATATGATGTGATTCTATACCTAGGATATCATAGACTCTTCCAAAAGGCTCCCAGAACTGATAAACAACTTCAGTAGAGTTTCAGGATACAAAATCTATGTAGAAAAATGAGTAACATTTCTATACATCCATAACATTCAAGCTCAAAGCCAAATAAATCAAGAATGCAATTCTATTTACAATAGCCAGAAAAAATTCAAATACCTAGAAACACATCTCACCAAGGAAGTGAAAGATCTCTACAAGGAGAACTACAAAACACTGCCAAAAGAAATCACAGATGATACAAACAAATTGGAAAACAATCCATGCTTCTGGATTGGAAGAATCAATTCATTAAAATGTCCATGCATCCAAAGCAATATATAGATATAATACTATTTGTATCAAACTACCAATGTCATTTTTCACAGAACTAGAAAAAACTATCCTAAAATTTATATGGAATCAAAAATTAGTGTGAATAGCCAAAGCAATGCTATCCAAAAAGAACAAAGCTGAAGGCATCACACTACCCAACTTCAAACTATGCTATAAGGCTACAGTAACTCAAACAGCATGGTACTGATACAAAAACAGACACATAGACTCATGGAACAAAATGGAGAACCCAGAAATAAACCTTCACACCTACAGTCATCTAATCTTCGACAAAGTTGACACAAATAAGCAATGGGGAAAGATATTCTATCCAATAAATTATATTGGGATAGCTGTCTAGCCATATGGAGAAGAATGAATTGGACCCCAATCCTTCACTATATATAAAAATTAACTCAATATCGATTAAAGATTTCAATGTAAGACCTCAAACTATAAGAATCCCAGAAGAAAACCTAGGAAATATCATTCTGGACATCTGCCTTGGGAAATAATTTATTATTAAGTCCTCAAAAACAACTGCAACAAAAACAAAAATTGACAAGTGGTACCTAATAAAACTAAAGAGCTTCCACACAGCAAAAGAAACTATCAACAGAGTGAACCAACAACATACAGAATGGGAGAAAATGTTCAAAAACTATACATCTGACTAATGTCTAGCATTTAGAATCTGTAAGGAACTTAAACAATGAATGAGCAAAAAAAAAAAAAGCTCATTAAAAAATAGGCAAAATATATGAACAGACACTTCTCAAAAGAAGACATACGAGTGGCCCACAAGTGTATGGAAAAAAATGCTCATCAACACTAATCATCAGGGGAATGCAAATTAAAAGCACAATAAGATACCATCTCACACTAGTCAGGATGACTATTATTAAAAACTCAAAAACAACAGATGCTGGTGAGGCTGTAGGGAAAAGGGAATGATTATATACTGTTGATGGAAATGTAAATTAGTTCAGCCACTGTGTGAAAAGCAGTTTGGAGACTTCTGAAAGAACTTAGAACTACCATTCAACCCAGAAATTCCATGACTGGGTATATATCAAAAATAAAATAAGTCTTTCTACCAAAAAGACACATGCACTCACATGTTCATCACAGCACAATAGTAAAGACATGGAATCAACCTAGGTGTCCATGTCTAGTGGATTGGATAAAGAAAATGTGGTACATGAACACCATGGAATACTACACATCCATAGAGAAGAATGAAATTAGATTCTTTGTAGCAACATGGGTGAAACTGGAGGCCATTTTCCTAAGTGAATTAACTCAGGAACAGAAAACCAAATGCCACATGTTCTCACTTATAAGTGGAAACCAAAAATTGGGTACTCACGGGCATAAAGATGGTAACAATAGAAACTGGGGACTACTCAGCCACACACACACATGCTGCCATCAGTGGCACAGGGAATGAGGGAGGGGGAAAGGGTTGAAAAACTGTTGGGTACAATGCTGAGCACCTGAGTGATGGGATCAGTCGTATCTCAAATCTCAGCATCACGTAATACACCCAGGTAACAAACCAGCACATGTATGCCCTGAATCTAAAATAAAATTTAAAATTATATATAAAAAAGAAGACAACTTATGCTCTGCTGTCTTGAGCAACTAGAGTTTGAAAAGCTTAGTTACAGTATTAAAGAATCTGTCCCCACCCCACCATGCGTGTGCCATCCCTGGGGGGATGCTCATAGCATCTCACTAAGGTTCCTCAATTCATAGTGTGAATGAGGTGGAAATTTGCTGTAGGAGAAGCATTGGCAGGCAACCCTAGGACAGTCAAGCCTGATACCATGTGTGCAATGAGAGGAGCACCAATTACCACTAACAGAGGCCAGTAAGAGGTTCTTCCGTGACTTCGCATTTAGAGGGGTGTTCCGTGTCTTAGAATCAGGACAAAAGGAATCTTGCCTGCGGTATGCTTTGTCAACTCTCTGAGCTCTCAGTGAGCCAACACCCATATAGCATCCTCAACAGGGCTATAAGATCACACACATATAAGCAAACACAATCTGTCAGCATTGGGTAAAGAAGCAGCAGAGACCAAAAGAACAGTCATGTTACCATTGTTGCTTGAGTGTAAGCAGATGTCAAAGCAGACTTCTACCTCCGTTTTCACACACACACACAGACACACACACACCCATCAGTGGCACAGCTAGCAGGGAGCAGAGAACAGGTCATGTTCATACCCACCACAGGCAGCTCCTGGCGGTGGACTCTCAGTCCAATATGCACAAAGGGAGAAGAAAGAAGCCCAGACGGCTACATTTTGAACTGGGCCATATTTTAAACTGAAAATATGACAAGGGATTGAACTGTGAAATCTGTTGTTATTCAGCAAGTTTATTTTTTCACTAGGCAGAAGAGTAAAGAGAAGACAAACTTTGTAGCTGTAACTGACAGACTGACATTCTATATTTGTATGTCATTGAGTGACACTACTCAAACTTATAGCATATAGGTGAGTTCCTTATTACCTTCTCACCACTCTATTTGTAGTTAAATTATGTCTCCTTATAGTTTAGTTTCTTTAAATAATTTTCAGTAAAAGAAAACTATATAGTAAGATTTCTTAAATCATTTAAAAGAATTACAGTATTTTTTAAACCACTTAGGTTTGAAAAATATTTTAAATTTATCCATATTCTAATATGTTTGCTTTATCATTTTAGGTATACAAAACAAAATACACACATGAAAAATTAAAATAAGTACTTAATTTTCATTTGTATTTTAACTAAAGTGCAGGGAGTGGGGGTTGTATCATTTAGTTCTAACCTTTATAAGTACAGTTCTATCAACCAAAATGTATTTTATTTTATTTTATTTTTGAGACAGAGTCTCACTCTGTCACCAGTCTGGAGTATAGTGGCCCAATCTCGGCTCATTGCAACCTCCGCCTCCTGGGTTCAAGCAATTCTCCTGCCTCAGCCTCCTGAGTAGCTGTGACTACAGGAGTGTGCCACCACACCCAGCTAATTTTTTGAATTTTAGTAGAGACGGGTTTTCACCATGTTGGCCAGGATGGTCTTGATCTCCTGACCTCATGATCAACCTGCCTCAGCCTCCCAAAGTGCTGGGATTTCAGGCGTGAGCCACTGCGACTGGCCCAAAATGTATTTTAAAATGGGAAAATACTCATCAATTTGAACTGGAAAGTCACCTAAATTAAACAATCCAGTTTAAAAAGATTTTTCTTACAAATTTAATTTAAATAAAAATCAAAATCCTCAGATTTTCCAGGTATTTTGTTCATATAGTCCAGCGAAACAAAGATTTATTTTCTTATAAAAATGTTTTTCCAGTTGAAATCAACTAGTTATCATAGCTCTGAAATTCTTGATATCACTAAAAGAGTTTTAGAATGGACAAACATTGAAAACTAGCTTTCTTCTCAACAATATTTAATTGGTAAAAGCCGAGAGGGCCACTGAATTAATTATTGCTAATATATTAAGTATTTCCACAGTAAACTTTTACTAATATAAAAGCTATTTCCATAGCTTAAGTTTAGTTGATGTAAGATAGCATATTTTTATATAATAAAAAGAATTATGGAGAAAAAGTAAATGGGAGAGTACTCAGTCTCTTTATAATTCAATTGGTAAAGAAGAATGTTCACTTTTATAGCTGTAGTCCAGATGACTTCTAAGTAGGCCAGCAATAACTTTTTTAAAAGGCAAAATATAAACATCATATTTTTAAAAAGATAGTAGGGCTGTGGAGACAAAGGTGATTAGACACACTCAATTTCCAGAAAGAAATGAGTCAGTTCTTGGTAAGCTGACTTTATAGATAGCAGAACCCCAAAATCATGGGGAGTTTTCTCCATGAGATATTTGCTGAGCATTGGGCAACATGGGAGGTTAGGAAGCTGCGATGGAAAGGCAGAATAAAGTCTCCAATAATATCTTGGTGTACAGGAGACAAAGACCACTAGAATGTAGCACAGACATTTAACAGGTGTTGCCTTTGAGGCATTTTAGTTCAATTCAAAGTAAGCTGAATCTAAAACTCCAACCTAGCCCCTGCCCAGTTCAGTTAAGAATGGGAATGTGATGATAAGCCTCTCATTGCCCTATCAGTCTAACATAGGAAAGGGACCCCTATTAACCATTCTTTTAAATATGAAGTTCAGAATACAATGAAAATTACAAGACATGCAAAGAATCAAGAAAATATGACTAATTTTAAAAGGAAGACTAAAGAATAGATGGAACAAGTAGAAAGATGCCGGCTTAAACCCAAGTATTTTATTCACTGTAAGTAATCTAAACCTTCCAATTAAATACAGGTTCAACTGTATGCTGTTTGCAAGAGTTCCCTTTGAAGGAAACAGCATAATTGGTTAAGAGTTAAATGATAAAAGTATAGATATAGATATAGATATGCTATAGAAAGACTAACCAAAAGAAAATTACATCAATTTCATATAGTAGGCTTTAAGTTAAGAAGATAAAGTAAGATGTTTCATAATGAAAAAATTCGACAGAAAATGTAATATTTCTGTATTTGTATGCACCTAATAATGTGGCTCCAAAATATAAAAATCTTGACTAAAAGGAGAAATAGACAAATCTACAGTCATAATTATAGATATTTACAAATGTCTTTCCATATCTAAGAGAAGTAGAAAGCAAATCCGTAAGTATGTAGATTTGAATTACATGATTTATAACATGACCTAATTAACATTTATAGAATGCCACATTCAATAACTGCAGAATATACCTTTTTTCAATTACACAGAACATTGGCTAAAAGTACAAAGGATAATAAATCCATACAACAAATTTCAAAGAGTTGAAGTCATACTAAACTTGTGCTCTGACCTCAGTGGAATTAAAAACAAAAAAATAACTGAAAAATGACTAAACATGTCCAAATATGTGAAAGTTAACACCGTTCTAAATAAACTATGGGTCAAAGTAGAAAAATCACAAGGGAAATCTAAAAATATTTTGAACTGCACTAATATGAAAACCATATCAAAAACTTGTGGATTTGACTAATACAGATTCCAAATATTCTAAACACTGAAAAAACAGAAATCCATAATTTGAAATTCATATAATTATAAAAGATGAGAATTTGAAAATTAATGATTTAAGTGTCCATCTGAAAAAAGGATAGAAAAAAAGGGAGAATTAAACCCAAGGCAATTAGAAGGAAAAGGCAATATTCATCAGAGTATAACAGCTTTTAAAATACTTCTACAAATTCTCAGTGCTATTTTTTCCTCTAAGGATAAATGAATGATAGGATTTTAGAGCTGGAAAGAGCCTTAAGATTATCTAGTAACTAAATAAATCTTGATTATACACAGGTAAAATTGAAACCCAAAGAAGTGAAGGGAATTTTTATTTTCTGAATGCCTAAAATACAGTAGGTACTGTGTTGAGCTTTTTTCCTCTTATATCAGCCCATGGGGCAGTTATTTTTCCATTTCTTTCAGTGAAAATGCTGTGACAGGTGATTTCCGCAATTTGCCTGATGTCTAACTAGTAAGAGATAAGAGCCAGGATTTCAGTCTAAGTCTCTTTAATTCCAAAGCCAACATTCTTCCTACTAACAGATGCTACATGGTTTAATTGGAAGCTATAATGAAGTCGAGAACCCAAGTCCTTTTCTTCCTGTATTTTCTTTATCTACAGAAGTACAGGGATTGAACTATGTCCTGTTCCAGTTTTCTTAGTGGCATTTTCCCACATACAGTTCATTGACTCAGATAACATAATCACTAGCCTAGTGTATGATATACTTCTCTCTGGTGGAGAAGGAAGCTGTGTCGCCGAAGGCTTTATTGAGATTGCTTCAGCCAAAACTTGGACTTTTTCATCTGATTTCCCTGAACTGAGAAACTCTAAGCTGCCAAAACCTGTGCTTGAAAATGACATAAATGCAAATTGTAAAAACAACAAAGACTTCTTAATTTTTCTCCCCTTGCATTTACCCAGCATGTAATTACAATGCAAGGTCTAGATCTGCTATATCCAACCAACCTAAAGTCTCAATGTGCTTCTAGAAACGCATATTTTACATTGTTGTCCAGTAAAACACAAGCAAATTTTTAAAGTGCCTATCATATGTAAGACTGTGCTATGTTTTCTGAGCTAATGGTAAGTCATATGCTACCCCTGTCCTATTAGCACCCACTTAAACAGAAAGAGGTGTGTGTACAGTTAAATATGATACTATTTGATTGATAAGTGAGATAATATAATATTAGTTAGGTGTTATGGAAGCCAAATGGAGAAACTGATTTGTTCTGATTGTGTGTGTCACAAACGACCTCCTGAAGAAATGATATTTAGAGTAAGCTTAGAAGGACTAAGAGCTTTCCATCCCTAAATCTAGGGCAGGGGAGGTGAAGGTACCTTGATTGTTCAGAGACCACCAGTTCCTGAATGAAGGTAGAATATAGGGTTAGTGGCAGGGCATTGTAGAACATGAGGCAAGAAATGTAATTTGAGGCCAGATCTTGTAAGTTAAATTTCAGCTTAAGCTTGTTAGCAGTGAGGAGGACATCCTGTTGAGATTTGTAACAAAAGGCAATGAGTTCAAGAGGCTAGAGACAAGAGACCTAACTAGCAACCCAGCTAATGTCATGATCCAAGCAAAGATACCCTGATGGGCTAAGGAGGTGAAATAGAGAGGTGGGCATAGATTAGAGATATTTCAGAGACAGAATTGGTAAGAAGTTGTTGACTGTTTCAGTGGGGGCTGAGGGAGAAGGATGAGTCTAAGGTGGTTATGCTGATACCCAGGGTATTAGCTCTTCCTTCCATTACACCATTGTAGATACTTAAATATACCCCACTGAAACACGTTGTGGAGAAACCTATGATCCAAAATTTATGAAAGGTAATTATTTGATGAAAAAAATCTATATTAACCAGAAATAATGATTAATATTTTCTGTTTCTCAAAATGTGTGTGTTTTTTAAAAATAAATTTAAGGTATATAAGTGCAGTTTTTGGTACATGGATATATATAGTCTAATGGTGTAGTATGGGCTTTTAATGTAACCATCACCTGAATAGTGTACGTTGTACTCATCAAATAATTTCTCATCCCTAACCCTTCTCCCACCCTTCCCTGCCTCTATGTCCATGTGTATATATTATTTAGCTCTCACTTATAAGTGAGAACATGTGGTATTTGGCTTACATGAGGGTTTTGTATACTTCTTTTCCATCTTGGGTGGTATGGGAGGAGAGTAAAATTGGTAACCAAGAGTGAATAAGGAATAATTTGAATCATAAAATCAGTGTGGACCATCAAAATTCAATGAACACTTCCTGTATTGGTTTACACTCTCCTTTTTTAAGCAATCAAGGAAGGAGTGATTTTCTAAATGTGTGATGTCATAGGTCAAATGCAAAGAAAATGCAAAAACTGGGGGCTCAAAGTAGGTATTCTCTTCCCAACTTGCAAATGTGCACAGAAATGCTGAGAGTGGAGGTCAAAGATTCTCTTCCCTGCTTGGAAATCTGCACAGCATGTGCTGAAAGTGGGCAGTGAAAGTCGATATTCTCCTCCCAGTTTAGAAATACACACAGATATGGGATGGCCTTGTGGAACTCCTCCATTTTATGGCCCTTTCTGTATTATCAGCGGTACGTAGCAGCCCCCAAAGTACCAAGTGTGTCCTCACTCATTTTTGTTCTGTTCTTTAGCATCTGTGCTGGATATGCAGATGGAATTGTAGGATTATTATGCTCCTCACTCCTTTGCAGTTTTGCCACAATTGTGAAACTACCTGCACAGCCATTCTGCAGATCTGAACTGAATAGTTTGAGGCAACTTAAATATATTATTTTTATCTTAATTGCACATGAGATCTCAGATTATGGAAGAAATAATAGTTTTAACTGTTAAATTTTGACTTGAGAATAGAGAATCTCTGCTTATTTCTGCTTAGTTCAGCATTTACACTTGCCTATTGTTATACAAAAATATGTATTTTTAGTAATGAATATTTAAGGCTTTTCAAACCTATACTTAAGATTAATATTTCTGGACTGGAATATGTATATACCATCAGCAATATAATATATAACTTAAAATGTATCCCCTTCTGCAAATGTATTGACCGCAATACTTTCCCTTAATAGTAAAATTATTTGCTTGCCCCAAAATGGGAGCATGTTTGTGGATTTTTGCCGAGCCTTGGAAGAAGCATTTGAAAGAAGGTTGAATGATGTTCCTGTGAAAATGGATATTAATTGGTCTTCAGCTTGAATCAGTTATAAATATGGAGGTGACCCTGATTAACCAACAGCAGAGAAGCAACTGTATCTTAATTGCCTATAGCAGTCTCAGCAAAGTACTGGACTCAACTTTCTCCATAACATATCCGATGAGATATGCTTTTGATGAATCTAGATTACTTGTCATATCTACCTCTGTACCTCATTTCTTCAAGACAAGAGGAGTGATGAGGCTAAAGGTTGATGATAAAATATGAATACTAGCCTTAACGGTGCTTCGTTTTGTTGCTTATCTGAAAAGAACAAGCCTACAAACTAAATTTAGTTTGTGTTTGCTTTTTAATCTGTCTTTAATGTGGAAACTTATACAGTATAAGTACATCTAGGGGCTTGGTACACCCACACAGACCACCACACTTGCTTACATACACTTACACATTAAACCAATCTGGAATAAACCAGGTTAAACTTACAGAAGGCAAATTGTTTGCCAAAGAAGTTCAATTTCTTTTTCTTTTTTGAAACGGAGTCTCAGTCTGTCACCCAGGCTGGAGTGCAGTGGTGCAATCTCAGCTCACTGCAACCTCTGCCTCCCGAGCTCAAGCGATTCTCCTGCCTCCACCTCCCGAGTAGCTGGGATTACAGGTGTGCACCACCATGGTGGCTAATTTTGTATTTTTAATAAAGACAGGGTTTCATCATGCTGGCCAGGCTTGTCTCTAACTGCTGACCTCAGGTGATCCACCTGCCTTGGCCTCCCAAAGTGCTAGGATTACAGGCATGAGCCACCAAGCCGAGCCAGAAGTTCAGTATGTTAAGCAATAAGTACATCTTTCTTACTAATCATAACCAGTTTTCTAGTTTGCTTTTACTAGATGGCTAAAACTATTAAAGAGTTTCTTTAGTAAAGTTCAAAAAACAAAGCTGCGCCTGTTAATTTTTAGCAATGATATGAAATGACTTTGCTCTTATTTTAATTAAATCTGTTGAAGTTTCTCAGGAAATTGAGGCAAGAGGCTTCCTTTTTCTTACTTTACCATGTGTAATCAATAATTATTGCTGACATAATTGACTCTTGTTTACCTGAGGGAACCAAGTGTCTCACCCAATTCTCTTTTTCCATATCACAGACCAATGGACTGAGCTAACATCTACTTTTTTTATTCCCCTGGAGAAAATGTTAAAATATGTAATCAGGCTCTAATTTTGCCCTGCAGTGCAGAACAGCTTTTCCCTAAAAGTTTTCTAATGCAAAGAAATAAACTTTACAATAACAAACTTTTTATGTTTTAACAATTTTTTTCTAGAGTGAAGCAGAGCTGTACTCATGGTATAAACACTTCTAAAGTGTGAAAAAGGGAATGCAAATGAATTTTAGATCAAGAAGTCATTCCTGTTTCTTAAAATATGGTGGGCAATTAGTATCATTTTTATGTAGTATATTGAAAACATGCTATGATGGAATCTTTAAGTCATTGTTAGATGAAATTAAGTTTTGTCTGAATAATTATTGTACATTTAAGTAGCTTTCTATTTGTATCTCCTTTCACTTGTCTCTACCTCAACACTATATTAAAATTAAACACACTTAAATTTCTTGAATGGCTGACACCTTATACTTGGTGAGTTAAGGATCTATATAGATATATAGAACATAAATGGAATACTTAAGCTGTATTCTGAGTACTTTATGTGGATTCATTCATTTACCCTTCCTAGTAATTGATGAGAAAGTTTCTATTGTTATAACCATGGTACAAATGAGGTAATAACTGAAAAAAATGATTTCTGTTTCTTGCTGGAACACACAGCTAGTATAGTAAGGAGCAATGTAAGTCATGAACCCAGGTAGTCTGGTGCTGAATTTACATTTTAATCACTCTATACTGTTGTCTTTCAATTTGTTATCACTCAGCTTTTGTTTTCTCTGAATGCAGGTACATTCATTTCAGCCTACAAAGTTATCTGGACCAATGGGTCTCAAATTCCATTTGGAATATTGGCATCTACTAGTAACTCAACATTTTAATATGATATTTTTTCATGTATATCAAAGTCAAGGGATAGCATTCCTGACTTCCATCCTTCCCCTATTTCCAATCCATGTTTGTCATTCTTTCCCTTTAGTTCCCAGACCTAGGGCCACCTATCTTAAGTCACACCTACATGCCAGTGTGCTGTGCAGCATAGAAAGCTCTGTTCATTTTTAGGAATTATTAGTTCATCTTTCTTAGTCTCCTGTAAAAGCTATTATCTCTCTAATCCTTGGGGAGAAAGTGAATTAAAGGATACAAACTTGTATTGTGAATGCCCTCTGACTGTCCTGTGCAGTATTGCTTCTCCTGGCTTCATACTGAACTGTGAAGATACAATGCAAAGAAAATTCACAATGCTAAAATCAAGACTAAATCAAGGAGGAAACTCAGCTATTTTTAAGATATATAGAGTTAAAATAAGATTCACAAACTGTGGACAATAATAGCAAACATTTACTTTGCATTGTGCATGTGCCAGGTTCTATTCCGCATTTTGCATATAGTAATTCATGTAACCTCACAACAGCACTAATGAGGTAGGTGCTAATATTCGTTCCATTTTGCAGGTAAGGAAACAGGCACTCAGGATTTGAAGCCAGGCAGACTGACTGTGAGGTTCATAGTCATAACTACTCTCTCTGTAAATATTTTCCTTCCCACTTGATAAGAGTTGCTTCATTCTAACCTTGTTACCATTATCTACCCTTTACCTAAATATCCAGTATCAAGAAGTACACCAGGCAGCTGTTCATTGCTGAATATACACAGCTTTCTAAAAGGGTTGTCAAAGCTCAATCAATACAAATTCAAGGGCTGCGGATTACCATAAACAAGGAATATCATACAGGTTTAGCACCTTACTGTAACTTGGCTTGGGTATTACTGATTACCCATTACTGGTTTGTAATACCTTAATAGCACTGTATTATGGGAATTCTAAATATTCATATGCCTCATCACTGGAGATGTTTAGAGAATTAGCAACAGTGATGGGTGGAAGACCCAGTTCAATCTACTAAATATGTATTAGACACTGTTTTCTGAATTAGGAGAAAGGGCATCAATTTGTTCTCCAGCAACAGATGGAGAAGAGCTGACCAACACCTAAATGGTCAGAGATCAGGACCAGACATCTGGTATACTACAAACATCGAGTTTGGATTTCGAAAACTTTTAGAAAATGTTTTACAGATGAACAAAGGTGAACTAAAAGATAATGTATGTGAAAATAGTTTGCTATAGGAAACAAAAAACTTTAGAAAACATTTTGATATCTCAGTAGCATGCAGAAAACTCGAGACTGAAAACCGTGTGGGGAGAATAGACCAATGTGCAAAGACAGCTAAATGGTTAGGGATGGGCGGTGATACAGTTTGGTTGCCTGTCCCCTCCAAATCATGTTGAAATGTTATCCCCAATACGGGAGATGGGGCCCAGTGGGAGGTGTTTGGGTCATAGGGGTGGATCCCTCATAAATGGCTTGGTGCTTTCCCCATGGTAATCAGTGAGTTCTTGCCCTAATAGTTCATGCAAGAGCTGGTTTAAAGAGCCTGGCACCTCCTCCTTCCATCTTGCTCTCTCTCTCGCCATGTGACACACCTGCTCCCCTTTTGTCTTCCACCATGAGTAAAAGCTTCCTGAAGTCCTAACCAGAAGCAGATGCTGGTGACATGCTTCTTGTACAGCCTACAGAACAAGGAGCCAAAAATAAAAAAGCCCTCTTTACAAATTACCCAGCCTTGGGTATTCATTTATAGCAATGTAAAACAGACTAATACAGATGGATTGCAGGGAAGACAAAGGATAGAACCAACACAATAAAAATCAAGTCAGTGATACAGAGAATAAACATGAGATGGTTTCTTGATATGCAGAAAGATATGGAAAAAGGAATAAGATGACAGAGAATGGAAATTTAATCCTAGAATTACAGGTATTTCCAGGGAAGACAGGAAAATACTAAGGTCAAAAGCAAAAATAAGTGGAAGAAAAGTCTGGACAAATGATTTTTACTAGCAAAAACAAAGTTTTGATGAATCTAATGAAATAGAAATATATAGAAGCAAATTAGGTATAAAAGTTATTTAGGCACAGATATAGAAATAAGAAATAATAACAGCAACAATACTAATACATAGCACTGACTGCATGCATCTAAATTACATATATAGTATTTTATAGACATTACAAGAAAACTTTTCAAATTATGAGAAAATACTATGTAAAACTCTGTGCTAAGAGAGTTTCTAAACTGAATGATATGAATGCTTTTCTGAAATGTGTTAATTACTAAAGTAGCTTCAAGAAAATCTGTATAAACTGGTAACAAAGTTGTAACAAAATTTATCACAGCATAACTTCTGAAAATGAGCTTCCTTTCGCTTCCAAAGCATGGGCAAGATGGTTCTACCTGTATAATCTTCTATGCTTTCAAAGAAGGTATTCCCATGCCAAATAAATTGTTCCATTGTGAAGACAAGCAAAGGTGTAAAACTTACCTTACTCATTTTTTAAACTAGCATAACCCTGACTCCCAAACCTGATATAACCAACTTTGCAATTTTTATAGTCATGCCCAGTGTAAAATTAATGATTATTGAAAGGAATTTGGATGTGCAAACATTATAAAGAATATATAACAATCACCTATAATCTTACCATTCATCACATTACCATTAATATTTTAACTAATATTTTAAATATCCCAGGCCCTGTGCTAACTGCTTATCTGTATGTTTTTATTTAATTTCATTAAGAATCTTCTGCCATAGGCATTATTGTTGTAACCCATTTTTTCCTGATGAAGAGACTGACACATAGAAAGATTCAGTGACTTACTTGCCCAAGGTTGCCAAGTAAGCAGTCACATAGGTGAAGTATAAACTTAGGGAGTCTTACTCTAGAATTCACTCTTAAACCATTGCATTATACTGTGTCTTTAGATAATTTGTTTCCAGTATTTTGTCATAAAGTATTTTCCACTAATATGCTTTGAAATCATGCTTATAATAAGTGTATGTTATTTTAGCAAATGAATGAATGTTATATATTTAAATATTCCCTTTTTTAGATGTGTAGGTCAATGTCAAGTGTTTTTTATAAATATTAATGAATTTAACATTAATACAGACCTAGTAATGCAAAATTACTAGGTCAAAGATTATGAATACTTGTGAACCATGTTGATTCTCTGCTTGTTTCCTGGAAGGATTTTGCAATATGTGTTTCTACCCAGAGAAAATGAAAATGCCCATCAATATTCAGAGCAATATCATCAGCTCTGAATAGCATTACTATTTCAAACATTTATAAATTAAATTAGATAGCTGAAAGAAGGGATATCATATTTATTTCACATTTTTTGGCTACCAATAACATTTAGAAATATTTTTATATGATTATCAGTCATTGGAATTTTTTATTAATTCCTGCCTCAGAAAAAGCAACAGAGCTAATGGTTAAGAACGCAGTCTCTCTTTTTTGTCAGAGGCTCTAGAGCAAGATGAATGCTTCCAGCTTGTAGGAGGTGGAACATGGTTATACTAGACATATTGTTCTCAAAGGCTGACATGAAAAGTTTCTAGCCATTCCTAGAAACCTAGGCCAATCCTGATCCTACAAACCTTAATCTCATTGAACCTCCATTTCCTCATCTTTATTGATAATACTATTTGAAATTAATACTTCATGTTTATTGTCAGTATTAATATTTGCAAAGTGTTTAGTGCACAAATAGCCTAAACATGGTGACTTTTAAAAATATTGGTCCACGCTTTCATGTCAGTCACATGGCCCTCTGTCTATGCTTATATTAGAGTTTTGTATGAGCTTATTATTCTCCCATAGTAGATTGTGAATTCTCAGGAGGAATTTTTATCTCTATCCTTTGTCCCAAGTACCTATCATAAAGCCTTATGTGTTAGGAATACGTATCTACCGTATTGGGCTGAATGTAAAGTTACTCAAATTCCAAAGAACATTTTGTGATATGAGATGTCATGATTCCATCTAGCCTCTGAAACATTTTGTCATTTTCTTATTGCAGAATTCTTAGAAATACTCAAATTTAGGTTCTCAAGGGAAGCTTTTAGAGTTTTAACTGTTTGCTGACCACTTTCTTGAGGACAGACTCAATAACAGGAGTGCCAAATAGGCTAAACTCAAGGGCAGATACAAGAGTAGTGACTACCCCACTCACCATGTGATTTGATGGGCAAAGATGTAGCAACCCCACAGCATTGCAGCAAATGGAGAAGTGCCCACTCCCTTCCTTCTCTTTGCAATGAAAGAGAAGATAATTCTTTTCAAAATATAACCCAGTGTTTAGCTTAGTAAAATTAAAAAATGAAATTCATTGATAAGGTTTTATAAAGACCTGCAAATGTCCACATAATTTTTTTCTTATTTTCACTGTCAGACCAAAGTTGTTATAAAAGTTCAGGAGGAAAGACATCTTCAAAATGAAATAACTTAAAATGGTTAATAATTTAAAATAAGTTTGAATAAAAGTGTCTAAGTTTAAATAATTTAAATGTATTATAAGTTTAATAAGTTTAAATAACTTAAAACAAGTTTAAAACATTTTTAAATGTTTCACCACAAAAACTAGTATGTGAAGTAATGGATTTTTTTTAATGAGCATCATTTAATCATTCTACATTGAAACATGTAGCAAAACAGCATATCATGCCCTGTAATTGTGCACAATTATTATTTGTCAATTAAAAATTAATCATTAAACATTTTAGATTAGAACTTCTTATAATTAAAAAATAGAATTCTAAGCCTAATTTTGGTTACAATTAAGAACATATTACATGGTTCTCTATACCCTTCGTCCACCCATATCCCACCCTCCCCTACTTAGGTTCCTGTGTGTGTCTGCTCCACTCCCCTGCCAACAACCACTTCACAGAATATTAAGAGTGACTTTGGGAGCCGCGATGGCTCCGGCCAGATGTCCTGGCGCTTGAGGAGGCGAGGCTATGAGTTCAATGCCAAGCTGGGCAATATGAGAACATCTCATTCATTGAAAAAAAAAAAAAAAGAGTGACTTTGATTTGGAAAACTTTAAATGTTCTATTATTCTGCTTTCCTATATTGATGTCTGAATTGAAATAAAAGACATATGACAGTCATCTTTATGGACAAGTTTAAGTTCAATTTTATTATATAAGCTTTCTCAAAGAGAAAATGAAAAACAGTCCCCCAAAAATCATAATATTAGAGACTTTTGGTTAAGAAAGTGAACACTGTGACAGGGTGTCACTTGTTCATTTTGGATGATGGACCACAATTTCAAGAAAGGAAGGAACTCCATTTTCCCATGTAGCAATGGCAAATGCCAGCCAAATTCTAACCTAATTTTGCCAGGATCTTTGGACAATTCCCCAGCTTGTTATACAGTCATCATTCTGTTGGCTCTTGTGTTTTGCCTTATTTCCTTGAATGGATTTTTTTTTTAAATTTGAGTGACCTTTGAGTCAGGAGGACTTGTAATTTGGTGACTCTTGTGAAAGTGTTTCTTTCAATACATCCCCCATGTGTCCTCTCTAAATGTTATTTTGTAAATTATAAAAATAAAAAAAATAGGCTTTTTCTGTAATGCTGGGCTCAACAACTGATTTCTTTAAAAATTGAGAAGTTTAAAGAATTGGGCTTCTTGCTGAAATTCACAAGAAGTTGTTGTTTTAAAGCTGCTTTAGGAACAAACATTTGTTTTGATGGTTTTTGCAATTAGAAACTATAAAACTAATGGAATTGCTCAAATTCATTTGTGTTGAGGTTATAAAGCTACCTATAATTTCAGTTTACATTTTTATAACTCAACTTTCAAGTTAATTGTATAAAGGAAATCTGAAACTTGCCAAATCCTTGATAATCTGGACTCCTCACTTACCCCTACTCAATCCCCCCAAAAAATATTTCATTCTAATTGTCTGGTAATTCAGTGGAAAACCACATGACAGGGTTAATGAATTTACCTAGTGTTTTTTACACCTGAGGTTCATAAAAGGGCTACACTTTCTGGTCACTTTTGCAGGCTGTTCACAGGAAGAATTGTGATGGACCGAGATAATGTAGTCAGTCAAATCTAAGACTAAGAATAAATCTAACAAACACATCCAACATCATTCTGTTGGAAGGACTTAAGCCATTTAGTCCGTCCAACAGAATGATGAGGATGGTACTGTTGTCTGCATTTTATAGAACAAACAGAGGCACAGAGAGGTTGAATGACTTTCCCAGAGTCACACAGTAAGTAGGGAGACAGAATTCAAACCCTAATAGTCTAGTTTCAGGGCACATTCCCTTTTGTGTCATGCTTTTATATTTCAAAAAGCACATTACATATGTTTTATTATTTAATCCTCTAAATACCTTCAGGAGATATTCAGATTTTATAATGCTTTTTGTTGGTGTGGGTCAACTGAGACACAGAATTGTGAAGCAGAACTGATCATGACCATGCTTGAGTAGATAATGAAGCAGTCCCGACCCAAGACCTCCTGACTGCAAGGCTGTGGCTCTCAAGGAGGCTTTGTTTCTGTTTTGTCCAGGAACACTTTCATTAAATAAAAATGTCACCAAACTCTATTACAAATGAAGGCATAACTGTTCTCAGTGGGGACGGATGGGGCACTTGGACTTCTCTCCTACCTCTACCTGTTTCAATCCCACCCCCAGAGGCCCTAAATGGCTCCATGGAATACAACTGGAAGCCCACTGCTCTACCCCATGTTATCTTTCAGATATATTAATATATCATATATATTAGCACTGGAAAGAGCAGAAATTACTAGAAACAACAGAAAAGGAAAGGCAAGCAGGATTTGAACTTGGCTGCACCACTTGTTCAGTTCTATATTTATCTCTAAAATGAGAATAAGAATGAATACATTTCACTGAGTGCTTCTAGTGAGTCAAACAGTAAGTGTTTTCTCACTTAATCCTTACAGCCACCCTGTGAGTTGCAGATATTGTTATCCCGATTTACAGATGAAAAATAAACATTCAGATTAACTTCTTCGGGTCTACTAGGCTAGAAAATTGCAGTTGGAATTCAAAACCACAACTGTTTGACTATAAAGTCCGGGCTCTTAAACTACCTAGTATTGGGGAAATTATGTGAGATACAGCTCCTAATGTGTGCTGCAGTAGTCAGTCAATAAATGGCAGATGTTATTTTGGGGGAGACTGTTGAGATTCACTCGGGGTGGCTGGCAAAATATTAAAGAAATATTAGGAAAAGTTATATGTTAGTCTCAAACCTTTCGGCCTTCACATTTAGTCCTCCGTTGTTGAGTCAGGGTCTGCAGAGCAGACCTCCACAGGTGGTGGGCAACATCTCAGGAGCCTGTGCTATTTAAGAGCATGGACTGAAATCAGACCATCAGTGTCTACATATCTGTTCTATTAGTCATACAATATGTGACTTTGGACAAATGTTTTTCTCTCTCTAGGTTTTAATTCCTTCATTTATAAAGTTTGAATAATATTAAAAGTTTCTATGCAGTTTTTATGAAGATCAAATAAGATACTGTGTTTACGTTGCTTTGCACAGGGCCTTACCCATAGTATGCCTTAAATAAATGCTAGCTATGGTTATTATTCAGAACTATATGCTAAGGAATCATGAGCCAAAAAAAGTGGATTTCATGAATAGTCTGCATTATCTCATCTTGTTTCATCAAAACTTTAGTGGAGTACTATATTATTTTCATATTACAAATGCTATTTTGAAAGGTTTTTTTTTTTTTTTTTTTTTACATTTCTTGAATATTCACAGCTAGCAAGTGACGAAGCTAGAATGTGAGCAGACAGGTGGAATTCGGAGGCTTCATCTACATTCTGTATTGATTCTGACAAACTACCTAAGATAAACGTTCCCCCCAGTCTTGATGGAGCCCAAGAGTTAGGGATTTAGCCGATCAGGAAATGCTCTTCTTTTCCCTGCTTAAATTCAGAACCAGTTGAAAGGTGGTTGCAGGAATCAGGTAGATGGAGATTAAAATGTCACCTTTTTTATGATAAAGGTATTGAAGGGAATGACTTAGATACCAGTGTCAAGCAAAATATTTAATCTTTCAAGAGACAGAATGAACCACCCACTGGTGATCCTAACACTTCAACCCTACCCCCAGCCCTAGCCCCACCCTAAGAAGCCTGAAATGGCCCTGTGGAGGATTTAAGCTGAACTACCAGCCCAGCTATCATGGATTTGAGCATACAGAGCCTGGAATGAGGGAGAGAGGGCCGAGTCACTCGTATCCCGTTTCCTGCTCCCACATCACCAGCTGGGTCAGTGACCCCTGCTCTCCTGAGTGGAGTGAGTGAAGGAGGAGAAAAGCCAGAGGCTCTCTAATGGAGTGCCTCCAAATAGGAACACCTGGAGTGGGATAACAATCTGATTTAACATTCCCCAGGTTTGTGTGTTCTCAAGGTCACTGGGGTCAGCTGTTGAGACTCGAGGTTATCCCTCTGTATGGCTGCCACCTGGAGTGTGAGGAGATTAACATCTGTCAGGGCAGGACTGCCTCCAACTCCATGAGGCCACTCCCCCACAGCCCACTACTGCTGCTTTGGGTATCCTCCCTTGGCTGTGTTTACTTTACCCTATGAAAGCTACAACCAGGACAGAAATACACAATTATGAAATTAATACCAAAGCTACTCTACATCTAAAGTCGATCTGTATTCTATTTCCCATTCCCAATTACCTATAACCACATTGTCCAACTTCAGAGGTTCTGTAACAAGCCAAAATGACAGCCTATCTATTGCAGAAGTGAAACGATAATACTATAAATAGTTCTATATTTGAATGTAAATCTCAATTACAAAGGGAGAAATTAAAGTTTAAAAATTCATGTTCCAAAGAATTAAACTACAAAATACTTAAGTCACATTTCAAAATAATTGATGTTGAAGAGAAAATTCTCTTTTGTGGGCTAACATTTTTTAAATTTCAAAATTGATCTCAATATTTTATCTGTTCAGTCTTATTCAGAGACATTCTTGACACTGTGGGCAAGCTTGGACTGTCCTCTACTGGATATGTGTCACTGCTCCAGCATCTCACAGATAAAATTTTACATTTTTCAAGAGATAAGAACACAACACACACCCATGAAATTTAGAAAAGTTAGCCCCAGGCCCTAAAGAAGTTAGTCCAGGCATCCTTGTGTTTCCCAAATCCACATTTTGTGTTGCCAAAACCAGAGCAGAGATTTCAGTGGTAGCAAGTGAAAGGTGATGATCAGTAAAGTCCTGGTTTCCAGCTTGCCAGGATGCCACCTGGTCTGCGCCTGCACTCCAGTGACTATGACCTGTGAACCTAGATTTATTTAAGAGAATGCTGCCATCAAGAGATTGATTTTGGCACTCTGTTTGCCATGTTAAGGAGGACGTTTCTACCTAGGTGTGCTGTCTTCCATCACAAGACATGATATTGACACATTCCTGTCTTGCAAATTTAGGCATTTGCAATGGTGGCAACCTCAGCATCAAGTTTTGAGAGTTTCCTCAGTGGTAATGTTCCACACTTCTCTCTCCCCTTTTCCCCTGAGTGCCCAGGTTTCTGGCACCCCAATGCTGCATTGAGGAATGATTTTCACTGAGTTCACAAATTTGTTTCATCTGGAGAACTGCCTGAAGAATATTATTTTATTTTAAATTTATTTTATTTTATTTGAGGCAGGCTTTGGCAACAGCCCAGGTTGGAGTGCAATGGCATGATCTCGGCTCCACCAACGGAATCAAGGTAATTCTTGTGCCTCAGCCTCCTGAATAGCTGGGATTACAGGCACACGCCACCACCTGGCTCATTTTTGAATTTTTTTAGTGGAGATGGGGTTTCACCATGTTGCCGAGGCTGGTCTCGAACTCCAAAGCTCAGGCAATCCGCCCACCTCAGCCTCCCAAAGTGCTGGGGTTACAGACCTAAGCCACCACACCTGACCGCCTGAAGAAAATTCCTGAACTGAAAGCGCTGTTGTCTCGAGAGCCTGCTGAGAACCATTTCTTCTGCCGTGTTCTCCTTAAAACACTATCTTCCCTCAGACGTTGAATGTTTGAAACCTAAGGCGCATTTCTCTGTGTAATCTTTTTCTGCAGTAGCAGTCTTTCAGCAAGACCAGGAATTTCTGACAATTTCACCTTAATTTGGTTTCTTCCTTTGTCTAACACCTATGGGACCAGCCCTGTTTACTGAATTTGAGGGCCTTCCCCTCCTCCTTTGATTCACAGCCAAAACAATTTGATTTTCTAAGATACCTCTTTAGATTTCATCAGGTGAACTCTCCGTGGTGAGATAAATAAAATTATGTTCTTGATATGCCAGAGATGCCTACTTTTCAAATAAATTAACTTTCTCTAGATTGGAGAATCCCACCTGGGTAATATTCTCCCATCAGATCAGCATAGAAACTAAACCTGAATTTGCTCTATTATTGGCCTGTCTGTTCACATAGAATATGTCTCATCTTGTCTTTGCCTTCTTTGAGTTCTGATCTCATAAGTTTCTCAAGCAAGTCCCTCAGGACATAGAAAACACCTGCATGCCCCCTAGGCTGGCTCTATCATCTGAAAACTCACCTATGAATTCTTTGAGTATTTTATGCTGCTTTTCGCAGCCTTTTCATATCACATCTGCCCACATAGGTAACTACTTTGTACAGTGACCCAGTCATCAGGATGTGAGTCCCCTATGGCTCTTACTAGGGACTGAAAGTTTTTAGTAAGTTTGCGAAAGTTCTCTGGGTTTTTGCACCCTCTAGAGGAGTAATTACAAGTTGTTCTATGAAATCCTGCCTTCTGTCTTCTGTTGGGTTTCCCTGGGCCCAGGTCACCCTTTCTGATCCAGTAACAGATTAAAGATCTCTCCACTTTTCTTATTCACCCCCTTTTTTTCTTTTTCTTTTTTTTTAATTTTAAGTTCTGGGATACGGCCAGGTGCGATGGCTCACGCCTTTAATCCCAGCACCTTGGGAGGCCGAAGCAGGCGGATCACGAGGTCAGGAGACGGAGACCGTCATGGCTAACATGGTAAAACCCTATCTCTACTAAAAATGCAAAAAACTGGCCAGGAGTGGTGGCGCGCACCTGTGGTCCTGGCTACTCGGGAGAATCGCTTGAACCCGGGAGGTGGAGGTTGCAGTGAGCCGAGATCACGCCACTGCACTCCAGCCTGGGTGACAGAGTAAAACACTGTCTCAAGAAAAAAAGAAAGTTCCGGGATACTTGTGCAGGACATACAGGTTTGTTACATAGGTTAACGTGTGTGATGGTGGTTTGCTGCATCTACCAACCTATCACCTAGGTTTTAAGCCTCACATGCATTAGCTATTTATTCTGATGCTCTCCCTCCCCCTGTCCGATTCCCTTTTTAGGAGCAGACAGAGGTAGGCACATCTTCTGGCTTTTAAAGAATTTATGTCTATCTAGCCTATCTTCTAAGATGTCAGACTTTCCCTTAGGAAAAATCTTTCTTTTTAAAAGAAAAAATTGATTAAAAGCTACAGCTTTTAATCAGTTTGCCTTCTTTATTCTGTTTCCAGTCTTCCACTGCTCCTGAAACCATTGTCAAACTGAAGTACATTCTTCAAAGCGTTTGGGTTCTTCCTTCATTCCCTGATTCCTAGGGATAAGCCCTTGGGTCTGCAATAATTTTATTGAGTTGTCTACCTCAACCCAAAAAGATGGCATATTCTGTTTGTTTATTTTGAATGTACAATACTACTTTTCATAGGTGACCCTTCAGAGCCTTTGGCAAGCCACATAATGACAGTAAAGTCATATTCTTTCTTTTGTCCCTGAGGGGGACATGGATTCTGAGACAGCCAAAATAATGCTGCCTCCCTGGCCCGGGTACTAGTCACTTAATGCTAGAACTACTGGTGTTTGCAGTGTGCGTGGAGCTCAGCTGTTGTCTTCCCTTGCAAGTTCTGGCCACTAGGCAGAGCTGAGAAACAGCGGCACAAACTCATTCAGCCTCCACGTACATCTAAAAGATTTTACCCCAAAGAACTTTCCATATTTTGGCCTCCATTCTGACAGCTTTCCAAGGCTGGCAACTACAGCCCTACCTACATAAAAATATCTTCTTGCCTGTATAATAGCCATTCACCTGTGGATAAAACCACCCTAAGTCAAGGTTGGAATCCCACAGGCCAACACTTGCTAAAGCCTGAAGTCTTCTGCTCTGCCATACCAGTTAAAAGCCAATGGTAATTAGTACATGTTGCTGATTACCCTGATTTGATCATTACACAATGTATATATGTATCGAGACATCACATTGTACCCCATAACCACGTACAATTATTATGTCAATTTAAAATATAACTCAAAAAGCCAGTGGTAGAACCCAGCTGCAGGAAATGATGTAGACACCAGCCAACTACCGAGATTAAAACACACGGTCGATCCCAGCTGACCCTGGAGCCCCAAGTGCCTTGACCGTAGTAAAAGCCTCTCCACTCTTGGTTTTTCAAGTTTCCAGCTGAATAACAGATACTGGGAATTTACAGGATTAGTAAATATTACATCTTTCTTTCCCCTGCTTAAATTCTGAACCAACTGAGAAGCATAGGAACACACAGGTGACAACTTAAAAACTTGCCTTTTCTGTGAATCTAGCTGTTGGAAATCATCAAGCAAGTAGGTTTGCTAAAATTTCACAACCCTGATTTACCCACCTGTAGCTGGACTCCCACAAAGGGTTCTGATCCTGTGAAACTTGCTACTCAAGAGGAACAAAGCAGTGTTCTCTCTGTCCACGGGTCGTTACCAAAAAGAGATGTCCAATTTCATCTCCCAGAGCCTCCAGAGGATCATTCCCCAACTGTGTGAGGACTGATTGAAGATGGGTGAAGAACCGGAAGTGTTACTCTAATGAGGGTCCCTTCACGCGGAAACATCAGGAGCACAACAAAAGTTCCACCATAACACCAGGCTGTGGGACATGTTCACCAGGGAAGCATGAGCTACCTCATGGAAACAAGGGTGGGAAACACTGAAGCTGGTTGGACAATATGTTATTGATCATATCTACATCTCTATTAGTGTGATAGAAATTAACTGGGATAAAGGAGGGATTGGGGGTATTATTAATTAATAATAATAATGTCTACCAAGTGTTCACCACATGCCAGGAATTCTAAGTGTATTCATTAGCTCAGATGTACCTGACCACAGGGTTTGAGCTCTTAACTACGTTACCATTCTTTGTTGTCTAAAACAGAGTGCTATAAAGAAATACTTAATCTGGAGATTATAAAGTTTTTTAAGTCTCTGAAAATGTGTCCTTCCCTCAGCACATCACAGCACCGCAGCAGTTGCCAAAGAGATGTTTTCATGTGAGGGCTCAAGAGGCTTTATTTCTTCTCTTGATTTTGGGCATTTAGGGATTTTGTGAGATTTATCTGTGGTACTTGTTCATCACACTGAGTTTTGTTATTTATCAAGAAAGATTTCCAGGGATTTCTTCAGCTAAACTCTGCTGGTGTTGTCTAGAAGAATAAAAAAGCCATCCTAAGTGTGTATTGAAATAAACTGCAGTACACACACACACACACACACACACACATAAATTCCAAACAAAAATTAAATTGACATGAAACCGTCATGAATGTGTAGGTCTTTTGCTAGCTAGAAAATTGAACATAGAAATGTAGTGTGGTTCCCGAACTTTCTGGCATCTTTTTCTACCCAAGTTCTAAATGTTGGCATGTCCCAGGGTAGGCCCTGGGTGCTTACTGTACTCTCTGCAAATACAGGCTCTCCAGAAGGTCTCCTGTATCCCAACTCAGCACTCAGGATCAAGTGCATGCCCGGAGTATGCAGTCCCAGCTCTGACCTCTACTCTGAGCTCTGGGCTTCCTATCTCTGTTTGGATGTCTCACAAGCATCTCAAAGTCTGTATGTCCAGAGCAGAATTTTTTATATTTGTTCATAAACCTTCTCTTCCCCTACTTATATAGTTTGCATATTTGTCCCCTCCAAATCTCATGTTGAAATGTGATCACCAATACTGGAGGTAGGGCCTAGCTGGAGGTGTTTGGGTCATGGGGGTGGGTCTCTCATGAATGAGTTGGTGCCCTTCCCACAGTAATGAATTCACACAAGATCTGGTTGTGAAAGAGATTGCAACTTCCCCCCTCTCTCAGTCCCTCTCTCACCTTGTGGCATGTCTGCTCCCTCTTCGGCTTTTTCTATAATTGAAAGCTTCCTGAGGCTTCACCAGAATCAGATGCTAGTGCCATGTTTCTTGTACAGCTTACAGTATTATGAGCCAAGTAAACCTCTTTATAAATTACTTAGCTTCAGGTATTCTTGGATAACAATGCAAAATGAACTAACAAACCTACCCACCCTATGTTTATCAGTTTGGTAAATGAATCACCGTTTACTACATTTTTCAAGCAATAAACCAGGACATTATCCTAGGTCATCATCATCCAGTGGAAACATATATCATCCTGAAATGTGACTACTAGAAAATGTTCTCTAGTAGTCATATTTTTAAAAATTAAAAACAAATGGAGTTAATTTAATAATGTATTTAACCCAACGTAGTCAAAATATTGCCATTTCTACACCATTTTTTAAATGATATATTTTAAGTCTTTCACATGCAACATCTTTAAAATCCAGAATTATTTTATAATCTGATTTCTTAACTAGCCACATTTTAAGTGCTCAGTAGCCATTCAGGGCTAATGACTACCATTTTGGATATGGCAATCTTAGATCTAAGCTTCCTCATTCATTCCTCAAATCAGCTCCATCAGCATATCATGTTGTCATCCTCTCTGAAATATATATGAGCCATCTGTGTGTCTGTACCTCCCATATCTTCACTATCTTTCACCTTCTACTATAGCCTCCCCTACTGATCCCTCATAACTTCTCCCATCCCCGCAGCCTGTTCTCCACCCAGCAGCCAGAGTAATCACTTTGAAATATTTATTCTTTTTTTTTTTTTTTTTTTTTGAGATGAAGTCTCACTCTGTAGCCCAGGCTGGAGTGCAATGGCACGACCTCGGCTCACTGCAGCCTCTGCCTCCCAAGTTCAAGCGATTCTCCCACCTCAGCCTCCCAAGTAGCTGGGATTACAGGCAGTCACCATCATGCCTGGCTAATTTTTGTATTTTTGTAGAGATAGGGTTTCACCACATTGAGCAGGCTGGTCTTGAGCTCCTGACCTCAGGTGATCCGTCTGCCTCGGCCTTGAAATATTTATTCTTTTAACAACTATTTATTAAATTATTATGTGCCAAGTTCAAATCCTACCTCTGGTATTTATGAGCTGAATGACCAGGCAACTTGCTGAGCCAATCTGTGCTTTAGTTTCCTCATGTGAAAAATGGGAGCAATAATAGTATCTTGCTGATATTATTAATAATAGTACTTTATGGGCCTGCAATGAGGATTCACCTAGTTAATAGATATAAAGTGCTTGCTATGTAGTAAGCAGTTGGTATAGTGTTTTGTTTTGTTTTTCTGAGACAGAGTCTCTGTTGCCCAGACTGGAGCGCAGTGGTGCAATCTCAGCTCCCACCTTGACCTCCCAGGTTCAAGCTCTCCTCCTGCCTCAGCCTCCTGAGTAGCTAGGACTACAGTCATGAGCCACCACACCCGGTTAATTTTGTATTTTTAGTAGAGATAGGGTTTTGCCATGTTGGCCAGGCTGTTCTCAAACTCCTGACCTCAGGTGATCCACCTGCCTCAGCATCCCAAAGTGCTGAGATTACAGGTATGAGCCACCGTGCCCAGCCGACAGCTATAGTTTTAAGTCACTCTGCAGGTTTGAATTTTGGATACTGATTTCTTTAAGTGATTTTCACTTCTACTGTGGAAAAAAAAAATATATATATATATATATATATATATATAATGTAAAATTTGCCATGTTTAGCCATAGTACAAGTCAGTGGCATTAATTGCATTCACAGTGTTGCGCAATCATCACCACAAAAACAGCTGTTTCAAAAACATTTCCATTACCCCAGACACTAGCTACATGTTAAGCAGTAACTCCCCAAGCATCCCTTCCTCCAACCCCTGATATGGGTTTCTGACTTCTTATCCTCTATGATGGTGTCTATGTCTAGTTGCAGAAATATAGAGAGTTGATAAATAAAAAGGAATTTAACATAATGTCTGCTAATACTAAAAGGTGGCGGAAAACACACACACACACACACACACACACACACACACACACACACACACACAAGAAGGGATGGTGAATGGGGCTGCAGTGACAGATGATCAAGGAAGACCCCCTCTGAGAAAAAGACATTTTCCCGAAGAGAGGATTGAAGCAAAGGAATTAGCCATACAAAAGCCCCACCGTGCACTATCCATGCTGAGAACCCTTTGAATAAAACCAAAGCTTATTCCTTAGCCCCAGGGGCCTCTCATTGGAACCCGGCCTCTGGCCACTCTGTTTCTCCCCACAGTGCTGTGAATTCTCCTTTCCTTTGAATGTACGCACTTTGAAGCCTGGATTCATGGGAAAGAAACAATTATCAGGCCAGCACTTTGGGAGGCCGAGGCGGGTAGATCACTTGAGGTCAGGAGTTCGAGACCAGCCTGCCCAACATAGTGAAACCATGTCTCTACTAAAAATACAAAAAATTAGCCAGGCATGTTGGCAGGCGCCTGTAATCCCAGCTACTAGGGAGGCCGAGGCAGGAGAATCGCTTGAACTCAGGAGGTGAGGTTGCCGTGAGCCAAGATCATGCCGTTGCACTCCAGCCTGCTGACAGACCGAGACTCTGTCTTAAAAAAACAAATAATAATAACCAAATGTGCTCCTCTTTTGTACAGGTTTAATGTGTATTAATATTACAAACTTTCAATCTTTTACAGTTTATCATAGCGAGAAGCAAGAGCCCAACACATTTGGACTTAAATTCTGCCTCTGCCTTTTTGTCACTTGGCAATTAGTTTTCAAACCCATCCTTCCCCTCTGCTGACTCTGCAGTGACAACAGCTGCAGTTGACTGAGAGCTTTTCATGTTAGTCTTTCTGGCTCTCAGTTTCCTCCACTGGAAAAGGAATCTAATGCCTGCCTCACAGGTGGTAGTGCTGGTGGTGAAGGGGTCAGAGTGAATATCCAATACAGACGTGGTCTCGCTGTTCATCAGCATCAGCTGCTGTGAATATAACTTTGATGTTTTTCTAACAGCAATGCTCCTTATAAAATAACTTTGGATGTAAAATTAATATTAAATCATGCGCTTTTTTTTCTTTCTGACACAAGGAGTCTTGCTCTGTCACCCAAGCTGGAGTGCAGGAGCATGATCTCTGCTCACTGCAACCTCCACCTCCCAAGTTCAAGAGATTCTCCTGCCTCAGCCTCCAAGTAGCTGGGATTACAGGCGCCCGCCACCATGCCTGGCTAATTTTTGTATTTTTAGTAGAGATAGGGTTTCACCATATTGGCCATAGTTGGCCAGGCTGGTCTCGAACTCCTGACCTCAGGTGATCCGCCCGCCTCAGCCTCCCAAAGTGCTAGGATTACAGGCGTGAGCCACCGTACCCAGCCAAATAATTCACATTTTGTTTTAATTTTGCTCTGTAGAGTTCAGTCTGAAGTTGCACTTTCCATTCTTTAAATGCGACAGTTCCATCTAGTGGCCAAATTGGCTAGGGCAGTGTTGTTGTTTTTTTAATCAGTGTGGGTCATGAAATTTAAATATATATACATATATATGAATAAAATGCAGTAGAAAATATCAGAATACATATAAAATGTTTGATAAAATTTGACAGGTACATTTTATGAAATGATTTTACTGAAATATTAAACTGTATTCACACGTGTGTGTTTGGGCATAATCTGAATTGTTCTTTTTAACAGTGAGTTATTTTTTAAATATTCAGAGAGTCACTGGTCTAAGAAATTTGGTTTATAGTAGACCAGGGGTGAACACTGGAATTACCTGGGGAGCTTTGTCCCACCTCCAGAGGTTCTGATTTATTTGGTCTCTAGTGTCACCTGGCATCATGATGTTTAAAACCTACTCAGGTGATTATCTGTGCAGCTGAGGTTGAGGCTTACTGCCTTAAATCCATCAAAAATTAGAGCTAGGAAAGACTTGGAGATGATGATCGATTCTCTTAGTTTTGTGCATGAGAGAACTGAGATCCAGAGAGTTTAAGCGAATTGCCAGAAGTCATACTGGTAATTAGCAGAGAAGCTTCGTGAAGGACCTTGATGGATAATTTAAAGCCTGGAAGACGTTCAGCAAATATTTTATTTCATTTTTAGAATACTTTAAAAAAGGAAATGGCAAGCAAAATGGAGAATATCTAATGTCTGTCTAGTCTCTTTACCAAATCAAGTTATAATTTTCTTTTTATATTTCAATAAAGCTGCAGAATTTATCTGTTAAATGTTCATTTAGAGTTAATTAAAATTAGATTCTGTGTCTCCACACAATCTACCTCACTGATATTTGTTTTGTTTTTCACCAACATCCAGTTTGGGAGCATTTACCACCTACACCTCAGGGTACAGTTAGATTATTTTACCTTTCTGTTTATTTTCCACTTAGAAAATGTGTTTGTGGGTTGGTGATGCCTTGTCTTTTGCTAATAACGAGGAAAGCACTTGTGACTGTCCATCAAAAGCTCCACACCTTGTAAAGTATGATGATTAATTAAATGACAGAGTGCTCATATTCAAGAACTCTATTGTCTGCTGAGAGAGAAGACGCATACAGATTTTTAGGATAGAAAGGACATAAGAAACAGAGCAGCCAGAATATAATCACATGCGTTACATGTAGATGTGCCTATAGGCAGCTAGCTGGTCAGATAATATGCACGCATAAACTGGAGGAAGCAGTGAGTATATTTTGGTCAGTGGAAGCTTCCAAAAGATGCTTTTTGAGTGAGGAGAAAGGGAGGGTTTTAGAGATAAGTAAAGGCTTGAAGAGATAAGGTTAGTAATTGTTTTGTTTAAATTAGAATAAAAATCTTTTGTCATGGAAAATGAGAATCTTTGAGAAGACATTCTGGTTCACGGGAAAAAGAAATATTTGGTCAAGACATGCATGGGTGAAATGGATATGTGGGTTTCCCTTACTTGGAGTTTTTAATAATACAATGTCAGAGTCCCAAAAGACCTTCTAGGTAAAGCCATCCTCATCATCATCCAGATGAGGAAGGAGAGTGGAGACTTCACTGGGTGGCACCATTGGCCCCCACAAGTCTTGTGTCCTCCTGCCCCGTTGTCTTCCCCCAGCTATGAAAGGCTGTTACCAAATTTAACAGATAATGAAGAGTCACTATATTCTGCACATATCTTCATCAGCTTAAATATGTTCATTTAATAAATTAAAACATGGACCAGGCCTGGTAGCTCATGCCTGTAATCCCAGCACTTTGGGAGGTCGAGGGAGGACCACCATGTTGGCCAGGAGTTTGAGACCAGCCTGGCCAAGATGGTGAAACCCTGTCTCTACCAAAAATGCAAAAAAAAAATTAGCTGGGTGTGGTGGTGCGCCTGTAATCCCAGCTACTTGGGAGGCTGAGGTAGGAGACTTGCCTGAACCTGGGAGGCAGAGGTTGCAGTGAGCCGAGATTGCACCACTGCACTCGATCCTGGGCAACGGAGTGAGTCCCTGTCTCAAAAATATTAATTAATTGAAACATGAATAAAGTTAAAAGCAAATTCATAAATCCATACACCTAAGAGTGTATTACAGAGGCTTGAGCCTGATAAACTCCCACCCAAACTGAAGACTAGATCATAGATAATAAAACATGATCACTAAACAGCTTAAAGCAAACCATTTAGATCCAGGTTTCCCAGCCTCAGCTCTACTGACAGCTTAGGCCATAATTCTTTGTGGAGGGAGCTGCTGTTCACATTGTATGATATTTAGCAGCATCTCATGGTGTCTACCCACTAGATGCCAATAGCAACTTCTCTGCCCCCACCCCAGATTGAGACAGCCAAAAATGTCTCCTGGGAAGCAAAATTCTCCTCCAGCCTCTATTGAGAGTCACTGGTGTAGGTGATGTAAGAATGTTCTGGAGTACAGTTAGTGAAACTAGGATCAAATGAATGCAAGTGCGTAGGGAGTCACCAGCAGTGGACCTCACTGAACTGTGTTACTCATTTTGCTAGCTTGAGCTTACCTCTGCTAATTGCTCCTACAGAGCTCTGCACACCACAGGGCACTCAACAAATACCTCTGAGTGAAGACTGACTCAGCAGTTGGCAATTTATTCACCTTAACGTTGTCTCCACCAGTTCCAGTTTTCTGACCCTTCTAGAGTCATCTTAAAACTAGACGAGCTGATCTCTCTTTTGGAGAATTTCCAAGGATCATGGCAGTCTCTTATTCACCCTAGGATGTCTGTGAATGTTGTGGATGCTTCAGAAATTCTCTTGACCCAAATCTGGGTCTGACATAAAATCATTTCCAGCCACACTCAAGTGAACAGTGCCTGGGAGCAGGCTGTCATTTGGTTCCCCTCTCTGCATTGGCTCTGACCCACGACCCAGGGCTCCTCAGGAAGTGAGAGGGAGCAGGCAGTGAGGCCAAGCCATGAATGTTGGGCCCTTTTCTTAGAAAACAAAGGGTCTACTTTAGGCTGGCAGGAAACATCCGGAGGGGGAAAAAAAAAACGCTGACCTTGATCAGAATCAAATAAGAGATGGGATTCAGAGAAAACTTGCTTTCATGCTGTGAATAATCATTTTGTTGGGCCTCTTATCATATATTTTCTCCGTCAGAAATTTTACAAGAGAAATGATTGACCCTTAAAGCAAATTTTTGGAAGGGATTCTCAAGGAATTTTAGTAGTTTTTAATTTTCTTAATCAAGACCTTTTGTAATTTCCTAGGCTACGTGTTGTCATGAGAAGAAATGTCAGAACATTTTATAAAGAGTGGAGAAAATCCATAATTACTCAATATAAGTATAACCCGAAGGTTTCCAAAGAGGATAATCCAGACATACTAAGAAATGCAAAATGGGCCAGGCGCGGTAGCTCACACCTGTAATCCCAGCACTTTGGGAGGCCGAGCCTGGTGGATCACCTGAGGTCAGGAGTTCAAGACCAGCCTGACCAACATGGAGAAACCCCGTCTCTACAAAAAATACAAAAAATTAGCCAGCCGTGGTGGTGCACGCCTGTAATCCTAGCTACTCAGGAGGCTGAGGCAGGAGAATCGCTTGAACCCGAGAGGTGGAGGTTGTGGTGTGCCTAGATCACACCATTGCACTCCAGCCTGGGCAACAAGAGCGAAACTCCGTCTCAAAAAAAAAAAAAGAAATGCAAAATGGATTCAACTACTAACGCTGACTCAACGGACCATTACATCTCTTAGTAGGGACCACTATTTTAATCTTTCTTTCCAAATAATTGAAAATCTGAAATCTCTGCAGTAGCAAGCACTCTGCTGGTTTGAATTTGGGGTTTAGCTTCCTAACTTCCCTTCTGCTATATATATTCTTCACAGCTCCTGATGTAACACAGACTTCTCCAGATTTCCTCTTAACTAACATCCCTCACTCCTCTCAGAACTTTCTGCTTCCTAAAGCTCAGCTCCAACAGGCCACTTGAATTGGTCTGATTCCTTTACTCCCTAAACTAGGAATACAGGGCTATCTTTTGAAAAGTAATTATTTACTTTGGCATAGAATTGTGAAAAGAATGGTTCTCCAGTGGCAAAGAATGGACCTGCAAACATGAGTGTTATTTCTTTCAGACATCCCCTAAGAAAGGTGGGAAATTAAATGGGGAAGAGAAACCTGCAATGGGAATGTGGAAATCTTTGTGGCTCTAATCTGCCTAATATTTTCCATCCTTTAAGATAACCACACTAAGCACTCAAGTAAATTTATAATCTCACCTCCTTGTTATCTGTTGAGCATCTGTTTTCATCCTAAGATCCTTCTTTGCCATATTTTCCTTATGTATTCATCTGTGTTATTTTCACCTGATTAAACTAGAAGTCTCCGTAGAGTGGGAAGGGGGATAATGAAATTAGTGCATGCCAGGATGGCTCAGAGCACATGTTAGACATAAATAACAGAGTTATTGATTAATATAAACTGAAAAATCTACTTTATCGCTTTGTATAGTATATAGCACAGTAAATGACAGTAATCCCCAGAAATAGGCATTTAAGTACTTACTAGTGTTTGCAGTAGAGATGTATCCATGTATATGGGAAATTTCTGTCTGTCCCTGATTGGCTCATTTACTCAGAACATTATACAAATTGGCCTATTTTCCTCTATTGGGAACACTTATGATAATTTTTTTTTTTAAGAGCCTCACTCCACTGCCCAGGCTGGAGTGCAATGGTGCAATCTTGGCTCACTGCAACCTCCACCTCCCGGGTTCAAGTGATTCTCCTGCCTCAGTCTCCCAAATAACTGGGATTACAGGTGCACACCACCACACACAGCTAATTTTTTTTTTTTTTTTTTTTTTGGTAGAGACAGGGTTTCACCATGTTGGCCAGGCTGGTCTTGAACTCCTGACCTCAAGTGATCCACCTGCCTCGCCCTCCCAATCCTGGGATTACAAGCATGAACCAGCACACCTGGCCCCTTTATGTTAATTTTTAACTGAGACCTCACCCTCCTCGTAGCCCTCAGTTGACAGGCAGATAGTGCCCTGCCATGTGGAGGGCCACACAGCCTTCCAAAGTGTATGATAAATCGGAGCAATGGTGATACATGCTGAACTCAGATGGGGCCAAGTCTTCTTAAATTTGTACAACTAGCATACTGAAGGGGCTGAGCTCACCTGAGGACACATAAGAGAAAGAACAGAGAACTTGGGGTTTGTTTTGTTTATGCATCACTGCCTATAAATGTGCTTTGCTGGATTCCTTCCCACTGGGGAAGGAATGCATCTCAGACAGATGCTATCAAGACCCACTTTCAAGTACTAAGTCCAAGTCAGTCTAAATCAAAGTGTCAGCCCCACATCCAGCTTAAAGAGTCTGCCTCTCCTTGGTTCGATGTCCCAGATCCATAATGGTGAAGGCCTGGTCAGTTCTCGCATCGGCCCTTTTTGTTCTTCCTTCATCACACTCCCGGCCTTCTGGACCTCAAAGTACTATTTCTCGGTTTTTCAGGTCAATCAATGGGAAGGGGAAATAGAAGAAAAGGAGCAAAAATCAAGGGAAATATGGCCAACTCTGCCTGCCATCTTGCACTCCGTCATGACTGGCATACAAATATTGGGAGCTCTTTCATGGAACTCATTTGTGAGGAGGCTTTTAGTGGGAATCTCCATCCTGACACATATGATATTATCTGATTATCCTCTTAGGGCTTCCATCCCAGTTTCACTCCTACCCCAGTGAGCCCCCTTATTTCTTCTTACTGGTGGGGTCCTCGCCCTGGCATGTGACCCTGTTGGATGAAGTCCCTTCAAGATGATTGGAGCCTGACTCTGTCACGCCTTCTAATTCATCCACAGGAAACTCACACCTCCTTACCCCTGGCCATGCCCATCTCTGGAAGCACAGGCTGCCTTATCCTGACTTCATATGTGGCTCTCAATAGGTTGTTGTCGTCACTATTCTTTACAAGGGAATCGGGCACCAGTCTCCATATTTCCAAATCCAGCAAAGCTCCTGGAGCTACATCTTGGGTTCTCTCAAGAAATCTCCAAGTGTGTTCCACCTGCTGTGTTTACTGGAGAGGATTCTATCAGCTTCTTCAACTCAACGGGTCTCACTCAGGAAGTCAAATGTGATCTGCTCGGTCTCTACAGATGGAACTTTCCTCCCTTGATGAGAGAAATGGAACTAATCTGAGAAAAGTAAAAAGCAAAGCAAGGCCAGGTACGGTGGCTCACGCCTGTAATCCCAGCACTTTGGGAGGCCCTGGTGGGTGGATCATCTAAGGTCAGGAGTTCAAGACCAGCCTGGCCAACACAGTGAAACCCTATCTCTACTAAAAATACAAAAATTAGCCAGGCATGGTGGTGGACGCCTGTAATCCCAGCGATTTGGGAGGCTGAGGCGGGAGAATCGCTTGAACCTGGGAGGCGGAGGTTGCAGTGAGCTGAGATCCTGCCACGGCACTCCAGCCTGGGGGACAAGAGTGAAACTCCATCTCAAAAAAAAAAACAAAAAACAAACACAAAGTGAAGTGACTTCTCGAATGAATGAATTCCTTTCCAGTCTCCAGTCATCACTGAAATAGCCTGGGAGTTGGTGATAGGGATGAGCATCTCAGGAATAGGGTGGCCACTTTTTAGTCAGCCCAGCAAGTGTGTCTAGGAGCTTCTCATTACAGTGTTGCAATAGCCTATTGTCCTTCCTTGGGTTTTAATGAAATTTCTGAGGTTAGGGAAAGTCCTTGTGAGGATTAGTTTTTGTTGTTGTTTGTTTGTTTGTTTTTGAGATGAGGTCTCGCTCTGTTGCCCAGGCTGGAGTGCTATGGCGTAGTCTCTGCTCACTGCAACCTCCATCTCTGGGTCCAAGCGATTCCCCTGCCTCAGCCTCTGAAGTACTTGGGATTATAGGCATCTGCTACCATACCTGGCTAATTTTTTGTATTTTTAGTAGAGATGGGGGTTTCACCATGTTGGCCAGGATGGTCTCGAACTCCTGATCTTGTGATCTGCCCACCTCGGCCTCCCAAAGTGCAGGGATTATAGGCATGAGCCACCACACCCGGCCAAGGGTTAGTTTTACATGTCAAATTCACTGGGCCAGAGTACCCGGATATTTGGTCAAATACCAGTCTGTATTTTGCTGTGAAGGTACTTTTTAAGATTGGATTGACATTTTAATCAGTAGACTTTGAGTAAAGCAGATTATCCTCCATCATGTGGATGGGCCTCATCCAATCAGTTGAAGAGGGCTTGAGAGAAAAAGACTGAGGTCCCTCAGGAAGAAGGAATTCTGCCTGCACATTATCTGCATGCTTGAGCTGCAACCCCAACTCTCACCTTTGTCTCCAGCCACCAGCCTGCCGTGCAGAGTCGGACTTGCCAGCCCCCATAAAGTAGCTCGCTCTGGAGTGAGGGTGACTTCAGAGTCCTTATTACCAGTTCCCCAACATTCTTAGGTTCACTGTAAGTACAGAGCACTTTCGTTAGAAGTTGTTGAAGGAAATTGCTTGAACTAGGAAATTTCTCGCCAGCACCCCTTGCCAAATGCTTGTCCCTAGCAACTTAGCAACTCGTTACCCTGGGAACAGTTTCTCTCTCTCCCTCTCTCTCTCTCTCTCTCTCTCTCTCTCTCTCTCACCCTCCCTTTTTCCCTCCCTCCTCTACTGCATCTTTCTTTTACTCTCTGTCCCCTGCCTCTGGGTTCTGCATTGGCCATGCTGCGGCTGGAGAAGGATCTCATTGTGAGCACTCATTTGGTGGAAGCCTATCTTCCAGATCAACTCTAAATTGAAAAGAGATCTCCCACTGCCCAGAAACATGCACTGAAGCAGCACCATTCAGTTCCACAACTGAGTGAGTTGCATAATTTCATCACCACTGCTTTTAATTAAAATATTTGCCAAATACTTAACATGGGCCAGACATTGTTCACAGCACTCTATTCAAAACATCAGTGAATCCTCACAAGATTCTTTGAAGGCTAGTGCTTCAGTTAAGGCCATTTTACAGATGACACCCAAGGCCTAGAGAGGTTAAATAACTTAACCAGGGTCATAAAGAAAATGTGGCACATATACACCATGGAATACTATGCAGCCATAAAAAAGAATGAGTTCATGTCCTTTGCAGGGACATGGATGAAGCTGGAAACCATCATCCTCAGCAAACTAACACAAGAACAGAAAACCAAACACTGCATGTTCTCACTCATAAGTGGGAGCTGAACAATGAGAGCACATGGACACAAGGAAGGGAACATCACACACTGGGGCCTGTCAGGGGGCTGGGGGGGATAGGAGAGGGATAGCATTAAGACAAATGCCTAATGCATATGGAGCTTAAAACCTGCATGACGGGTTTATAGGTGCAGAAGAGCACCATGGCACATGAACAATGTAACAAACCTGCACATTCGGCACATGTATCCCAGAACTTAAAGTAAAATTTAAAATAAGTAACTTATCCAGGGTCACCCAACCGATATGGCAGGGTCAAGTTTCAAATCCTGGAAGTCTACATTGAAAGCCTATGGTCTTTACCACAACCTTTTGGCCCCCAGGAAGGACATCCTGACTTAGGATCAGCCTTATCTTTATAAACAGACTCTTACAAGCTTTGCAAGTATTCGTGACTAAACAGGGTTATATTTTTTTAATTCGTTATATATAACCCTATCTATACCAAAAAGGATTTGACAGGAACTTATATTAAAAGAAACAATAAGTTTTTGGTTTTCCTTTGCTTTTTTTCCCCACATTAATAAAGACAAAATATGAATGCTGGCTAAGAAATAAGGAGCTAGGGAGAAACGAATATCCGAAATGCCTTTAAGGGAAAATGCCAGATGAAAACAGAAGACATAACATGGGATTTTCTGGCTGCTGTGACAAAAAGAGGACCATAGTAAATTTCACATTTTTCATCATATGATAAAAAGGAAGCATGATGATAGTTCATCAAGAAAGATACAAGTGTTATACTGAATTGCAAAAGGAACATATTTAATGTTCTTTTCAAATGATGGCTTGTGTCTTTAACTGTACGTTTAGGACAGTGCGGATGACGTTCACATATGAAGGCGAATGTTTACAGCTTTGTAATTTTCCCACCCAACTCCCTCAATGAAAAATCTAGATGGGTTTGTCACATCAGCAAGGCTAATCACATTTTCATTTCATGGGTAGCTTAGGCGGTGGACCTCGCTTATTAAGCCTCTCTGGCAATCTCCTCGCCCGTGAATATAGTAGGAACAGGCCTGGATTCAGTCAACGTGGGCTTCTTAACCCCAGTTTATTTTATTTTTAATTCCAAATGTCTTAGTTAAGATAAGTATTTTTAAAACAATTTTTTGGCTTCTTTCAAATGCACTTATTTATTAGCTATATATCTTAAAGTTACTACTTTTGAATTAAAATGATTTCTCTTTGAGATCATTCAGTTGAAAAATCCCTCATTTAACCTGGTGGCCCAATATTTCCCTTATTCCTAGCTTTAAAATGGCTCTCTTTCCCACTTACGACGCCTTCAACTCTGCCTATTGTTGATGTGAAGTGACTTCTGACCCAATCTTTTGGGGTGGTAACATGGTTTTCCTTTTTATCCTCTTTCTCCAGAACAAGCTTCGTTTTTGTAAGTCTTTCATTAAGGCCTAAGTGCTATGCTTTTACTCAGGATTGTAACTTTATGCTGCTTCCTCAGGTATACCAGTGGCATCTGTATCACCTAAGAGTTGTTTAGAAATGCAGATTACCTGGCCCTACCCCAGAACTAAAGATTCAAAAATTCTAGGGAGGGGCATGGTGTTTTAACAAGCTCGCCAGGTGATTCTGATGCATGCTCAGGTTTGAATACCACTAGACCAGGTTTTCCTTTCTCAGACTTTTGGACACTTCTTTTCTGTCTCCCATATTATCTAAATCAGTAAGTAACAAGTAACTGGAGTTAAGATTGTAGACTCTGTACCCCCCACCATCTCAAAACTGGAAGTTTCAGCAACTTTGGAAATCGAGAGAATCTAAACAGATACATATGGGTAAATTGCCTCTTTTAAAATCCCTTACCATTAGTTTGCCTTCCCATCCATTCTAATATTCCTAGTATTAGTCTCCAAGTGTGTTGCTATCTGGCCTATATATTTTAAGTAATGAAGACGCCCAGAGCTAACAGCTCAATTTCCCTGGCAATCCTTCCAGTGGGAAAATAAAGAGAAATTACCTTTGTGAGTTGTGTTTTAGGGCATCAGGCTCATTCAGCATGGATTTTTCCATTTGCCTGTGGTTTGTTAACCAGCCCGCAGTGAAGAGGAATTGCCCATCTGTAGTCAGAAAATTAGAGTGGTGACATATATTTCCTCCCTTGAATGACACAGAGTTCCCCATCATTAATTCACTTAGAAGGACCGTTTTCAATATAAAAATGTACCTGATTTTTGCCCAAGTTGAGAAAGCCAGCTAAGAATTCTCAAATATTTTATTTCAACTTTGTGACTAATTTCCCTGTGTACCTGCTCTTGATGAGTAACTGACAAATAGGCATTTTATGGAAGCAGTGATGGAGTATTTCACTTTTATTGAGATCACTAATGTATTACAAACAAAATGGAAAGTGTGAGTGTTTCATGTCAATCAATTTGCATTTCTTGAAATGAGAATTGGAAAAGCCAGATGGTCTTTCCTTAAAGAACAGTAGTTACATTGTTTTAGTTGTGGTTCTTACACATAAAATTTGACTGAAACAGACAGACTGTACTTGATATCTTAATCCATTTGTGTTGCAATAAAGGAATACCTTAGACTGGGTAATTTATAACGAAAAGAAGTTTATTTGGCTTATGGTTCTGCAGGCTGTGCCAGAAGCATGGTGTCCACATCTGTTTCTGACGAGGGCCTCAGGAAGCTTTCACTCATGGCAGAAGGGGAGCAGGTAAAGGCAGGTCAATGTCTTGAGAAAGAAAGCAAGAGGGGGGACAGTGCCAGGCTCTTTTTAACAACCAGCTCTCAAGGGAACTCTTGAGGAAACTCCTAGAGCTTTACCAGGAGGCCAGCACCAAACCATTCATGAGGGGTCTGTCCTTGTGACCCCAACACCCCCCACTAGACTCTACTTCCAACAGTAGGGATCAGATTTCAACACAAGACATGGCAGGGCCAAACCATATCCAAGCCATAGCACTTGGCAAGCAGGATTATTAAGGATTCTTCAGTGGCCTATGCTATTTATTGAAATTGTATAGTCATTTTGTACAAGTCACAAACAGAACAAGTAATCATAACACTTGTTTATAAAAACAGATATAGGTAATGTGTCAACAAACTACTTATTAAATTAAGGGCCATGTCTCCTAGAACAGCTTATAATGTCAATTTTGTGTAATCATTTTTTACTTATGCAGTCCCTAAATTTATCTGTGTTCTCTCTCCTCCTTGGCCAGAGATCTTATTTCCCTCTTATTGAGAAACAGAGGACAGCCTCCATGAGCCCCCTAGGGGTGCCTACTCATCTCCACCTGAGATCTCCTACCTCCATTTGGCCCAGTTTGCCAACTGGCTTAACAAGAAAAACTGCTCTCCAGAGGTACCACCTTGATGTTCACTGCCCCAGGATCGTCTCTGACAGTTAACTCTTTGTCTCTTGTACTTTTGATTCCTCCCTGTCCCGTGTGGTTTACAGACTCACACATTGTCTTCCATCTGTGACTCTTATTCCATTGCTTTGGGTACTTCCCAGGTTCAGAATCTCATCTTCTCTCACCCGGGCCCCTCACTGATCCCTTCAGCTGCAGCTGCTTTCTTCTCAGAATTTTATGCCAGGATTATTTCATTAAAAGATATGTGTGATTATGTTAGTCCCCTACACAAAAATTTAGTGGTATTCAAAAAGAATTAGAAAAAAAAATTTTTTTAGTATAAGCCTGAAGGTCTTCTACCATCCACCTTGGGGCCTTCTACTTTCTTTTCTGGAACAAGTGTCTTCTGCACACCTTTCTGGTTCTTTGAACATCCATGCCCATCCTCAGACCTCTCAACTTCTGCCCTTGCTGTTTCCCCATCTTCAGTGTCTTTTCTCCTCTTGTTGAAATTGTCCTCAATGAGAAACTTTCCTCTCTGTTCCAGTGCAAATCAACGATACCCACTTCTGTGTACCAGCAAATAAAATTCATGCTGAAATTTAATTGGCATTGTGATGATATCAAGAGCTGCGACTTTTAAGAGGTGATTAAGTCATCAATCATAAATAGCACCATTGCCTTGGGAGTGGATTAGTTGTTTCAGGAATAGATTCCCAATAAAAAGGATGAGTTCAGCCTCAGTTTTTCTCTCTCTGTCCTGTGTGCTAACTTGCCCTTATGCCATGTGACACAGCAAGAAGGGGCCTCCTCAGGTGCTGAGGAGATGCTGCTGTCATGTCCTTGGACTTCTCAGCCTCCAGAACTGTAAGAAATAAGTTTATTTTCTTTATAAACTGCCCAGTCTCAGATATTTTTTTACAGCAGCACAAAACCTGCTAGAATAGTACCTATTTTACACTTTCATTATAGCACTGCCTTCTGTTGTGATTAATTGTATGTGTCTGAGATCAGGAACAGTGTCCTTTTCTTTTTCTTTATCTTTCCCAGCAACAAACATGGTGATTTATGAAAATTCGATGTTGAAGCACTGAATTAGATTGTATGCTGTTAACCAAATGGATAATCACAGAGGTATCATAGGGAAGAAAAGGATGTTGGTTCATTTTCATCAGACATTGTCTTCTGTAATAATATTTAAATGTAATGTACTTACCCCATATCTAGAATTTTTGTCTATTGGTGAATTGAATTCTTATTTTGAATTTCTCATATGAAGAAGGCATTTATGTGTGTAAAGTAGAAAGATCAGGCTGGGATTAGAAATGCTAATAAGCTCTAGGCCTGGCTCTTCACAAACCCAGCTGCACTGGTTCTGTAATGTCATGTAACCCTTTGGGAAGACTCAATTTCCTCATCTTTGAAATGAGGAAACTACATTCTCACTAAAGTTTCTACTAAGTCTAGGATTTTGTTATTTTAACCATCACTATTGTCTTTTGTCCTTTTTTGTTATGTAAAATCTACGAGTTTTGTGTTTAATACACCATTTTTCATAGCATAGACAACTGTACGTTGAATGCTTCAAGGATTTCTTGATGACTAAGAGGTCCCAACCCAAGTAATTAATTCCCTGAGAGAGACAGAGAGTTAGGCAGCTCACTTCTTCATAATTTTTCTGTGGAGTCACCAAGCAAAGTCTACTGGAAGAAAAAGTACGGGGAAGATTTCTAAGCCCACAGCATGCCACTCCCACAGCTGCCCTCTCTTCTTCCAACAAATGTTTATTGTGCCCTTATTATGTACCAGGCACTGGTCTAGGCACGAGAATACAGTGATGAGCAAGACAGACAAGGACCCTTCATTCTGATAGCTTATAAAAGAAACATGGTAAACAAGAAAAAAATTTTAAAAATGGTCATTTTTATCTGGTGATATGGGTCAAGGGAACAATAAAAGAGAGTGTTGTAATAGGTTTTTGAATACCTAATTTAGCTCAAGTGGACATGAAGGGGCCGAAATAATTAAAGAAGCCACATATGCTTCTTTAGGGGCCACAGACAAACTACCCAACTATAAGAACACTGGTGTGCCTAGTACAGTGGGAAACAAACTCCTAGGAGTCAGATCCAGATTCCCCAGTGAAGATGACTTCCGAGGAGTGGGTTCCTGACAAAAAAGATGAGTTTGGCCTGCATTTCTCTCTCATGCTTACTTGCAGGAAGCATCATTAGACCTCATTTAAAGCTCAAATCCTCTCTAGGACAAAGCTAAAATGAATAGATCATCTCTGATAGCAGAGGGCAGTGAGTCTACTTATTTCTCCAGTACATACACTGCAACCATGGGGTTCACATTTGTGAAGCATTTCTTGGTCAGACTTAGCTATTTTTATTGTCTATGGCATAAAAGAGATAGGCTTCAAGTCATGGGATTTGAACCTCTTTTAGGTCCAATTCAGGAATGTACATTAAAATGAAAGCTCATAAGAATGATACTGACAGTGCACTGATTAAATTTTCACTGGCAAACTCTAGTACTTCCTTTTCAAAACTATTGGCATCTCATAGCTCATCAAGATCATAGGAATGAGAGACCTGTGGAATCAGATCCACTTTCCTCAGCCAGTCCCCACTTAAGCCACTCATCCCTTAAATACCATTACGTACCATTACATGCTGGCTCTTAACATGAGCTTCATCCCAGTTGTGCTATTGAGAATAATAGACAAGATTCTGAACTTCAAAGTTATGCAGGCCTGAGCTTAGATCTCCATTTTGCCATATACTTGCTGTATGACCAATAAGACTTTCTCAACCTTGGGAATAACAGTATCTAACTTATAATGTCATAGGAAGTACTCTGTAAGTGATATGATTATTGATTATAAAATGAAAGCTCTGTTATTATTATTGCCAGGCTTCTAATTGTCTCTGAAAAGCACCCCTCCCTATTAATAACTATGAGCATTTGCTTAGCTGCATATCCCAGCTAGAAGGTCCTCTCCCACCCTCATTCCAATAAGCCCCATGAAATCCTTTCCATCCAGCAGAGGCCAGTTCAAGTTTTGCTTTCTTATCCATCCATAGTCAACCTTCTGATTAGTTTCATCTTCTCTGAAGTCTGTGAGCCCTTATAGACACTACCATGCTCTTTGTTCTTTCACCACTGCTTGCCCATCCCGTATCCCTCCTTTCTTTCTGATTCAGCCTGTAACCTCAGGAAGGGCAGTGTATTAGTCAGTTCTCACACAGCTATAAAGAAATATCTGAGACTGGATAAATTATGAAGAAAAGAGGTTGGCTCGTGGTTCCACAGGCTGTACAGGAAGCATGGCAGCATCCACTACTCTTCTGGGGAGGCCTCAGGGAACTTACAATCATGGTGGAAGGTGAAGGAGGAGCAAGACATCTTACAAGGTGGAACAGGGCAAGAGAGAGAGAGAGGGGAAGGTGCTACACACTTTTAAACAACCAGATCTGGTGAGAACTTACTGTGATGGCAATGGCACCAAAGGGGATAGTGCAAAACCATTCATGAGAAAGTGCCTTTCCGATCCAGTCACCTCCCACCAGGCCCCATCTCCAGTACTGGAGATTACCAATTGAATATGAGATTTGTGTGGAGACACAGATCCAAACCACATCAGCCAATAATCTTGTCTTCCATTTATCATAGCTTCCTCTTCCCTGAAATAATGAATCAATGAAGAAATGAGTATCCTCAGTGTCAAGATTTTCCTGTAGTTCAAATCAATGTCACCCACCTCTGAGAACCCATTTTATACCTTTATGACAGCTCCACCTTGACATTGTAGGTAATTGTGTGTGAAATCAAGGGCACTTGCCTGCAGGGAAACAAATTATAAGAATGAAGCAATCCTATGGAGAGGGACACAGAACTCTATAAGAGAAGAGATTTCCTTTGGAGGATTATACGTTTTTAAAATGCGGATTGTATTCTAATAGTAGATCAAGAAATCATTCTATTTAGTAGGTTGCCATCAGCAATCTTTAGTGAAATGGAATAGGATAGAAAACATCAAGGTGAATTGCATGTAATATAGTTAACAATCATTTGGCGAAAAAGATTACTGGATCCACTCCCAAAATTTCTGATGCTATAGGTCTGGGGTGATAACTGAGACTTTCATTTCTAACATGTGTTTGTTTGAACAGAGTCTTAATATAAAATGTGTTCCTTGCTGTAGGTCTCAGTCAAAAAATGTTTGAGAAAAACATTGTTCTACTTCATAAAGAGTCAGGTCTAAGGGACACATTTTTATAATTTCACCCAAAGTGCTCTGACATACGTTGTCTTGGAACATTTTAACATCCTTGTCAGGTAGGTAGGAATATGGGAAATTATTGTCATTGTAGAGTAAAGGGGACCAAGGGACTTAGAGGTACTTAACAGATCTTTGTTGAGCAGGCAGTTTGGCTTAGCATAGGCACACAGGTAAACAGCAGTTGATTTAGAACCAGAACCCAGAATTGAAATTGTGAAATTGTGATTTCTTCACTAATTAAATGAGTGGCTTCTAAACTGTTAGTTTATCATAAGGGTTATGAAAAGATTCTCCAAAGATTTTTTAAATTTATAAACCATAAGTCACATTAAGTCATGCCACTTTTAACTGTGAGCATGGAGGTTGTTATAGTCCCAACATAAGCAACAGCATCAGCTGCAAAAAAAAAAAGTAGAAAATGATTAATAAATGCAGAATAAATGATATTAGAACGTAATTTTCTTGCAATCCCAAAGGAAAGAATGGATCTAGACAGCAATCATCAGTGGATGGTGGAACAGGCATCAGACCGACACATCCCAAGCACTGGTCTGTCTCAGCATTTCTAACAGTGGGTCACACGGATCTTATGTGCGTCATAATTGATACAGTGGGAAGGACAGTACCATCTGTGAAGAATTGTTTCCTTAAAAAAAGGATCTAGAACCAGAAATACCATTTGACCGAGCAATTCCATTACTGGGTATACACCCAAAGGATTATAAACCATTCTACTATAAAGACACATGTACATGTATGTTTATTGCAGCACTATTTACAATAGCAAAGACTTGGAATCAACTCAGATGCCCATGAATGATAGATTGGATAAAGAAAATGTGGCACATATACACTATGGAATACTGCGCAGCCATAAAAACAGGAGTTCATGTTCTTTGTGGAGACATGGATGAAGCTGGAAGCCATCATTCTCAGCAAACTAACACAGGAAGAGAAAACCAAACACCACATGTTCTCACTCATAAGTGGGAGTTGAACAATGAGAACACATGGACACAGGGAAGGGAACATCATATGGGGCCTGTCCGGAGTGGGAGGCAAGGGATAGCATTAGGACAAATACCTGATGCATGTGGGGCTTAAAACCTAGATGACGGGTTGATAGGTGCCGCAAACCACCATGGTACATGTATATCTATGTAACAAACCTGCACATTCTGCACATGTATCCCAGAACTTAAAAGAAAAAATGAACCTGAACATAAGCAAGGCTGTAAATCTAACTGCCACCTTATAGGTTAGCAAATCGAAGAAGGCAAATTACAACAGGAGGAGTGGCACCCAGCTAAATCTACATTGTGAGATATTCAACAACATTAGTATCCAAGCAGGAGATTTTGGAGGGCTTGTTTTGTGAGATATTCAATATTAATACCCAAGCAGGAGATTTTGGGGGGCTTGTTAAACAGAAATATCCTGGGCCCTGCTCCCAAAATTTGTGCTTCTATGGGACTATATGGGGCTTGAGAAGAGAATTTGCATTTCTGGCAGGTTCCCAGGAGATACTGATGCCACTGATCCAGGGGCCACACTTTGAAAGCCACTGGTCGACAGGACAAACAACCTGCTTATCCAACCAATCAGTGACATGAGAGGGAGTAGGGATATTATAGAATAAAATGCCTTCCAGCAGCCTCCAACCTTATGGCAATATATGGACTTCATCTGGTTCTTAATTCAAGGCAGCTGCAAAAAGAAATTCTGAAGCAACTGGGAAAATCTAAATGTAGACCAAGTGTGGAGTTTAAATAAAGAAATTACCCTTAATTCTGCTGAGTGTAATAATATTGTGAGGATTACATTAATTCTTTTAAAAATTCATATGAAGGAATTTTTGTGATCAAATGATAGGACTCTGAAACATGATTATCAAAATGTTGATAGTTGGTGAAAGTGGATGATCGTATCTAGGGGCTTGTTATGCTATTATCTGTACTTTTGCATATGTGTGAAAGTTGTCACAATAAGCTCTTTTTAAAAATGACTACTGCCTATGCTAGACTTCTTCACATTATAGAGAAGTACACCCTCTTCATCTAGAGATCAGCATTTAAGTGGCCTCAGCCAGCCCTGCAAAAAATAAAAACCCGACACTCAGAAATAAACAAAGATAAATGACCTTTATGCTCCAGAAGTCGCTGTAACAAGATTCTGCTAAAGTCATGAATCTTACCCTGTTGAATATCAGTCAGACTTATTTAATGTACACTTTTCATTCCACATTTGATCTAGTAAAGGAAGACTGCTGGAAGCAGGTACAGTGATAGCAGGAAAAATCGCATCTTATAACCTGACACTTGGAGAACCCAAAAAAGTATAATAAATAATTGGATCAATATACAGTGATGGATTATTGATTAATTCATCAGTAGTAAGTGTTAGCCTTTATAGGACATTTATGCGTCAGTTACCATTCCAATTACTTCTATTAATGCTGTTAACCCACAGGGAAATCCACTGAAATTGGCATCGTTGGATTCTATATTTTACAGATAAGGGAGCACACCGGAGCATAGAGGGGTTAAATAAGTTGCCTAAGTTCACAGAGTGGAGAGCTTCTGCTCTGAACCATTGTCAATACTTCCCTATAAAAAAAAATTGAACTACATTCAATGTATTGTATTTAAGACATATATTGGGATGAAATGAAAGTATAAAAGGCAATTTAGGCACTTTTTTCAACTGAAATTTGTTTTAAAGAGTTTTTAAGGTATCTAAAGGGATAAACGGGCTATTTGGAAATCTCCCTGAAGAAAGCATGGTATAGGAGAAATAGCATAGACTCTGAAGTTAGAAGAGACCTGGGTTCAGATTCCTAGGCAAGTTACTTGACCTCTCTCATTCTCAGCTCTCTTGGCTTTAAAGTGGAGGTAGTACATCACAATGTGGTTATAAAGATCAAATGAGTTAATGGTCTAGAATTAGTTCATATTCTCCCTTCTCATGTGGAGGAGCTAGTGATGCCAGGTAGATGAATCATTGCTTTAAAATAGGCAAAAGACACTCAATATCCAGAACTTATAAATGGGAAAGTCCAGTTAAGGATTAGGCACATACTGAAGAGAACACTTCATGAGCCCAGGCCTTAATAATGGATACCCATTAATGATGCTGGTGTCACCATTTAAACAACAGTTACTGAGCCAGCTTTCCCTCCTGGCCAGCTTTCCTTTCTCAGGCCCATGGTGCACAGGCCAAGCTTCCTCCCAGGCCTGTCGACTGCGTCCTCAGTTAAAAAGAAGAAACTTCCCTTGGAACCATGGATCAGCAGGATGTATGGACAATTCAGCCTTTTTGGAAGGTTTTCCAAGCATGGCTGAAAGGCCTCAGCAGGATCTGCATACACAGGCGGCCTTGAAAGAAGCCTTAGACACACCGACTAGGGCTGACCCCCACAAGGCAGCAGGAGAAGTGAGAGCCTGTTGTGGGCCAGGCATTGTGCAGTGTATCCAGGCGGGGTAGGGACCAAGCCAGCTGGACAGCAGCTGCAAGAACTAGGATCCACAGGCACTGAAACAGGACTGGAGTCCAGGCTTTTAGGTATGGAGTGAGAACTCAGGTCTGAGCATGGAACTCATTTTATATATTTGTTATATTTTTAAAATAAAAATATTTACATACCTTTATATATGTACATAAAATGTATAAATGTAAATTGGTGTAATTTCCACTGATATAGTTAATATTTGCCAGCTTTAAGAATGGCCATAATCAAAAACTAATAGATGTTGGTGTGGATGTGGTGAAAAGGGAACACTTTTACACTGCTGGTGGGAATGTAAACTAGTACAGCCATTATGGAAAACAGTGTGAAGATTCTCTAAGGAACTAAAAGTGGATCTACTATTTGATCCAGCAATGCCACTCCTGGGTATGTACCCAGAGGAAAAGAAGTCATTATACAAAAAAATATACTTGCACATGCATGTTTATAGCAGCACAATTTGCAATTGCAAAAATATGGAACCAGGCCACATGCCCGTCAACCAACAAGTGGATAAAGAAAATGTAAGATAAATAGATAGATATAATAGAATACTACAAAGCCATAAAAGGAACGAAATAGTGGGATTCACAGAAATCTGCGTAGAATTGGAGACCATTATCGTAAGTGAAGTAACTCAGGAATGGAAAACCAAGCATGATATGTTCTCACTCATAAGTGGAAACTAACCTATGATGATGCAAAGGCATAAGAATGATACAATGGACTTTGGAGACTCAGAAAAAAAAGGTGGGAGGAGGGTGAAGGATAAAAGTCCACATATTGGGTACAGTGTACACTGCTCAGGTAATGAGTGCAGAAATCTCAGAAATCACCACTAAAGAATTTATTCTTGTAACCAACACGACCTGTTCCTCAAAAACCTATTGAAATAAAAATAAATAAAATTTAGAATATATTTCTCTTAAAAATTGTTTTATAAAAGAAAACCAAAAAAATTTGCTGGCTTAATGATGGCATCGTTAGTATGGCAATATTTATAAAAGCAAAAAAGAGCATCTAAATATTCATCAGTAAAATATTGATGGAGAAAATGTGGAACATTCTTTGGAGAAAATATCAGAGTTATACAAAAGAATAGTTTGGATTTAAACTTAACATAGAGCCATTGCAAAAAAAAAAATGAATTTTAAAACTACAGAATAGGTCTCATATAATGTATATAAATTTTAAAATAAAAAACATATGGAGGTATATTTTTATATATGGAATTTGCTAATAGACTAATGGGGTATGTAACAAGTGTATAATAATTGTTGCATCTTGGGGAGAAGGAGGGGAATCTGCCTAGCTTTGCAGGTCAAAAGGGAATTCAACTTTATGTTAAGTTTTATTTCTTTTTTAAAAAAAGATCTATTGGAAATAAGGGAGTCTGGAGGCCTGAAGGCAAAAGGAACGGTACATAAATACTGTGCTCTTGTTGATTAGATCATTTCCCACAAGGAGGAGACTAACAATTCTCACACTACTATACATGTATCTTGGAATTGACCGATTAAGTAATTGGCAGACGGTGGGATTCAGGTTTCTCACTGTTGGGGTCAAACGTACAGATCAGTAGCAGGAGGAGGCTAGAATGATCCATGATAATGAGTCAAAGTTGGAGATACTTGCTTATGAAGAACTCATGTTTAACTTAATATAGATTAAGATTAATGACTTCATATAGAACAGAGATAGAAATATTTGTGGATACATGTATATACACAGGTTAGTATACACATCTATAATTCTTTACTCCATCAATAGAGAGGACCTAAAAGAAATGACAGCACAGTAGCAGCACAACATCTAGCACCCTGTTCTTGGTTTCTATAACATTCCCTAATAAAAGGAATAAGGACTCCTTAGAGAAATGGATTATTCTGGGACTGGAGCATCTTGTAGTACCAAGAAGTAAGGAGTTCTTTAAAAAAAAGGATGGAGGGGTGGTAAGTCAAAGAGCCCAGGAACCCAGTGAAAGTTCTCCCAATGGCCAAAGCTGGAAAAACTTCAGCAACAAAATAAAGTAGCATTGGATTATAACCCCAAATATAAATAAATATCTATAAGTCCATACGAATATAAATTATTGAATAAATTAATAAATGAGGAGGAAGAGACAAGTCTTTTATGCAGAATAAATTAAGTAGATTATGTAATGTAGATACTCTCCCCTAAAAAAGGGGAGCCTCTCACCCCTAAATGTGGACTACACATAATGATTTCTTTCTAACGAGTACAGGATGAAAATGAGGGGAGAGGAATAACTGTACAGTGGAGAAACCAACAAACACTGTCCCAGCCAGGTCAGTGTCAATACGCACAAACTACGTTGATAGTAAGTACCCTTGATATCATGAAAATGGCACTTAAATTCTGTGATCTTTCTCCCAAAAATCCATAATTCCAGTCTAATAATGAGAAAAATATCAGGTAAATTCCAGTCGTGGTGTATCCTACAAAATATGTGACTGCTGTTCTTTACAATGGTCAAGGTCATCAAAAACAATAAAGCTTGAGAAAATGTCACAGCCAAAGGGAGCCCAGGATAAATCAAAAGTGAGTGTAATATGGTACCCTGGAGGGAATCCTGAAACAGGAAAAAGATATTAAGTATAAATTAGAGAACTCTGAATAAACTGTGGGCTTTAGTTCATCAAAATGTACCAATATCGGTTCATTAATTACAGCAAATATACCATACTAATGTAAGATGCTAAAAACAGGGAAAACTAGAATGTACGCTCCATTCAGTTTTGACCTTACTATCCACTCAATTTTTCTTTAAGTCTAAAACTGTTCCCCAAAAAATAGTTTATTAATTTTTTAAAAAACACTTGAAAATATGACAAAACACTGAGCTGTCAACTGGGTTGTTTATTCTTTGTTTCTCGGTTTTGTAGTTTCTCAGAAATAGAAAGATGAAAACTTAGAGCACACTTACGTCCCACACATTATGTGAATTCATCATCTTGGTGGAAAATTTTACTCTCAGTTTTCTTGTTTATATTAACACTGGTAAATCAAACATCTCTTATAGAATAAGGCCAAGATATAAGCTAAAAATTGTTGAACTTCTTTGCACACAAATCTTTCTGCAAATAGGATGACTTTCTAAAAGTGAAATTTTATATCTACTGCCAAACTACATCCTCAAAATGTTATACTCATTTTTATTGGCACTCTGTGTCTGAGAGTGCCTATTTCCTAGTTGCCTAGAAACCACTAGGTATGCTCGTTATTTTCCTCTGTCAGTTTGATAAGCAAAAAGATCTTACCACATTTGTGCTTTCATTTGCAGTTCTGATTGTTAATAGGATGAGCGTTATTATTTCTCATACTTGCATTTATCTTTTTGCATATATGAATCACCTGTTCACATCCTTTGTCCATTTTTCCATTGCTCTATAACAGATCTGTATAAACGTTTTGAAGAGTATTCTTTTCTCTGTTGACTTCAGTGATACTTTTGCATTCTTCCACCCTCTGCTTCTGTGGCCACACTCAAGGTTGGTGGCCCTCAGCTCCACCCTCTTTCTGCTCTGTAATTGCCCCTGAAACTATCTAATCGATACAGATATCTGACTGTTCTCCTAGAAAAAATGCACAAAAGGAGAAGGGACCATGACTGTCTTAGCATGACCAACTGTCCTGGCTTATTTGGGACCAGGGCAGTTCCTGGGACTTTGAGTGTTCAGACTAGGACAGTCCTGAGCACACAGAAACAGTTGTTCACCCTGAAAGGTAAGTTAAATCCTCAATAAGTATTTATTGAGTGAGTCCTTGATAACTTCCAGGACTACTCTTCCAGCCAGCTTAATCTTTTGGCCCGCAGATCCACATCTCTAATTCTTCATGGACAGCACCACTTCAATAGTACAGACATCTCACTTTTACTGTGTGTGAAACTCCCTGAACTACCCTTGGCTCCTTTTGTATTCACTTTCCCAATGAATTCTTTCTCTAGCATTTTAGAATTCCAGTAATCCTTACACATTTGACAGTTCTCAATTGTGTAAGGCAACTGCCAGGGTTAGGGTTATTGGAACTAATTTAAGTTCACTGCAAACTCCGAAATGGCTCCATTCATGTGGCTCTGTTACACAGTGCTTTCACCCTTATGGCTGCTCCCTTTGTTCCAATATTTCTAAAGAATAATGGTTGTGTTCACTGTTTTCCAAGTAATGACACTTTGTTACATGCAAAAGCATCTTGCAACAAATAAAAAGTAGCAGAATTTTTATTAATACAAAGAGTCCAACAGTGAGTTTGTGTGTATATTTAATAACTATAATTAAAGCACGAATGTCAGTTTCAAGAAAGAAGTAAAGCTATAATGTGATTCTGAGAAAGCTGAGAATTGTTATGTCTCAAAGAAAGTTAATTGAAGCATCAGTTTAGTTGTTCTGCTATCTGTTAGATGAAACTGGTAAATTACCTAATCTATGACTTGACTGCCTCATTTTACAATCACTGCCAAACACAGCAGGTCTTACGTTGACAAAATCTCATTCACTTTGTTAATCTTTATGCTTGTATCAGTTAGTTCAAGCCACAAGGACAAAATACTGTCGACTGTGTAGATTAAATAACAGAAAATTTTTTTGTCACAGTCTGGAAACTGGAAGTTTAAGATGAGGCTGCCAGCATGGTCAGGTTCCAGGGAGGGCTGTCTTGCAGCCTAGAATAGGCTCCATCTTCTTGCTGTGTCCTCACTTGGCAGAGAGAGCTCTGGCGTCTCTCTTCCTATCAGGGCACCAGTTCTATCAGTTTAGGGTTCTATTCTTATAACCTCATTGAACCTTAATCACCCCTTTAAAAGCCCCATCTTCAATACAGTCACATGGGTAGTTAGGGCTTCAACATATGAATTTTCAGGAGACACAAGTTAGTCCATAGCAACGCCGGCTTCCTTTATAGAGAAACTGAATTTAAATAACTCAATTCTTGCAAGCATAGCTATTAACACACTGATTATAATACAAACAGCTTCATTTTTGTAAACTTCTGTTTTACATGTGGTTTGCCGTCTGCCCTTAAAATACTGCCTGTGTTCCCTGTAAAGGTGACTGTACATCTGTTGCTGTGATTCCAGCTAGCTAGCGCAGTTAACCCAGTATAATTCTTTTCAAGCTCTTTTTCTCCACCCCTGCAGCATTGATAAGTTTGTCCTTATCTGACCACACATTTTCTTACCTTCATACCACCTGTAAGCAACTGCCTGTGCATTTTTTCCTCCCTTCTAGCCTCTGTTTGTCTTTTCTATCAAGAAACACTTCGTTCCTCTATCTACCCAGCTGTACTTCTTAGCAATTGTTTCTATTCTGTGTATATATGTATTAGTATGCCATGTATACATATTTCTCTATAAACTATGTTTATATAGCGATACTTTGTGTATTACCAAGTGCTTTACGTTTCAGAGTGCTTTTACCATCAGTACGTGTTTGATTCTTGTGACACACCAGAGAAAATAGGTGGCCAGATAAGTATACAAAGGAAGAGTTTTATCTCTGTTAACAAATATGAAAGCTGAAACTCAGAGAGACAAAACAATCTACTTAGGTCACTCCTAATGCCTTGCCTTCTACTAACTTCAAAATATTCTTTTTTATCTGCAGATTAGATTAAGTATTTGTACCCATGAGTGTATCCCTTTGTCAGTATATCCTATTTCAGAGACTCATATTTGTAGTATGTGAAACACAGGCTCATTGTATACATAATGTGGGAATTTTTTTTTTTTTGCCCATAGAGAGATGCCAGTAAATATCAAATTATTATAGACCATCAGCACCATCATGAATATCCAGATAATTGAATGTTTTTGAATGAAGAATACTTAATGTGCTAGATATATCTGCTAACATTCATTCTTGGCAAGGCTGCATACAAGCGTGTATCTGTAATAATTGAGATATGAACAGTTTTCCAAAAATATTACCCTCATGTTTGTTGGTGCCAAAAATATGACCTTTCTTAAAGACCTTATCTGGATGATCTTTAATGTGGACATTATTTTAACAGGGAATGTTTTAGTCACTTGTCATTATTATTTTGCAATTTATTATCATTTCCCCATCTCCTCCTGTATTAGAGTTCTCCAGAGAAACAAAATCAATCGACTATATATAGATGATTTATGATAAGTCATTGGCTCATGCAATTATGGAGTCTGGCAGACCCCATGATCTGCCATCTGCAAGCTGGAGACCTGTGGAGGCTGGTGGTATAAATTCCAGTCCAAGTGCAAAGGCCAAAGAAACAAGAGTGCTAATGGTATAAGTCCCAGTCCAAGAGCAGGAGATCAGTGTCTCAGCTCGATAGTCAGGCAGAGAGAACAAATTCCCCTTTACTCTGTCTTTTTGTTCTCTTCAGGCCCTCAATGCATTGAATGGTACATACCCACATTTGGCAGGGCCATCTGCTTTACTCAGTCTACCAATTCAAGTGCTCATCTCATCTAGAAACAACATTACATACGCAACCAGAAATAATGTTTAGTCAAATATCTGGGCATCCTGTGGTCCAGTCATGTCGACACATAGAATTAACCATCACATCCCCATTTCTCCATTTCCTCCTCCTACTTGTGACATGGGAAACTTAAAGTTCGAGTAACTGCATTGTGATTTACTTCTAAATAAAGTATGTTATGTTTGTATTAACAAATTTAAATAGATGTATAGGTGCTTCTTGACTTCCAAATCATTGAGTACATAATGTTAAGTTGTGAATGAGATGCAGCTGCCTCTTTGGCAGGGTTCAGGTGGTCTCACTCCACAGTAGAGTTCTTAACATTGGCCATGAGCTCCAGGGAATGCATCACAACCACCATTCTCCCACCCAAAGGAATAAATCAAGTAGAAAGAATACCAACACCTAAGACATGTAGCATATACATATAACATTGAACATGCCATAGTCCTTGTGAACAGTGCTCCCTGGAGCTGTGCAGTACACAACTGGATGCCTGCACATCCATACATGGTAGCCCTGCCAGGTGTGCAAGCCGCAAGAACTATCACAATCAAATGAGCTACTCTAAGATACTCTCAGAAGGGGAAGTAGCAAAATAACTTGATGAAGTAGAAATAATGGGGTTATTGTATTTAAAGTTCTGTATTCAAATGCTGGTACTATCCTGTCTTCTGGGAAACATGATCTCAGCAAGCTTGCTGAGGTCTGGGAGCCTTGGTGTCTCTCCCTACTTCACAGATTCTTTAGTGTTAAATGAGATCATATGTAAGGGAAAGTTATGCATAAAATCATAAAATTTTATTTTAACAAATAGAAGCATATAGAAAGAGAGAAATAGACCCACCTCCGTTGCTCCGGTGATTAGATTGGGAAAATAGGGCATTTAAAGAGTATGTGCTTCAGCTTGTTACAGCACCAGTTTGTGGAGGAGGATGAGTGGAGATCTCTTTTCCTTTACAGCTCTCCCATGAGCAATGGCTCACAAACAGCAGTCCAGGGAGCAGCTGCCTCACGCCCAACAAAGCATGGTATGTCTTTCCTGACATCCCACCACAGAGTAAAGTCAAGGACACACTGAGTTCATCAATACCTTCAAGAATACTTACTCCTCTGTTCTGTTGGGTACAATGCAAACTGCATGCCATAGACTCAGACCCCAAAGATTCTCAGTTGCAAGCCCAGGCAGAGCTAACTGCACATGAGGAGCAGAGTGGAAAGAAATCAATATTTGCCCAATGGAAAAGAAAAAAAAATCAATTGAGAGGAGAGAAAATGTTATCTCTAAGCCTTTGAAAGCAATGGCTTAGGTAGCTATATCAGCATATAAAGAAGGAAAAGGAGATTTAAAAAGTAGAGTCTTTTTACATTTAAGTTCATCATTCTAAAGGGCTCAATAGTTCAGAAAGTATTTTTTAATTGTGATGAAATTCACACGGCCTAAAATTAACCATTTTAAAGTGGACAATTCAGTGACATTTACTACATTTACAGTGTTGTACAACCACTACCTCTATGCAGTTCCAAAACATCAGGAAGTGTTTGTTATTCTAGTATTATACATGCAGAAACTACGGTTAAAAGTCTGAGAAATTTTTCTTGGACTTTTCAGCCCTTTGGACCTAACTCCCCAGATTATATTTGAGTGTTGTATTGTTGCTTTCTGCCTAGCTGATATTATGTGTCTTCAGTGTTTAAGAATGGGCTGATTTAAATGTATTTCCACATTTGGTAAGGTGAGTGGGAGAGAGATGATTATAGATTTCTACAGACAGGAAAAATCCCATTTGTTTATGTTCACATATGTATTGACAGAATCGTTAAACAATTAAATAAAAAGTAGAAAATTATTTCAGTCATATGCATTTCTTCTGTCTAGGGTCATAGGCAGATGAATCAATAGTGTAACTCATAAAAATTGATCTCAATGCAAAATTGAATGTAGTCTCTCATCTCTGCACCAATTTTTTCCCTAAAAACTGGCAAAGTTGGTTTAACTAAGCAAAAAGCAAGCTTCTTGAGAACCGGGTCAGAAGGATGTGGAAAATGTTTCTTCTTCAGTGGCTGGAATGAATACTTTATTGCCAGTGAACAGAGAAGGATGCCTTCTTGATCATAGCTGCTGTGGCTGCCCTAAAGTCATTCATGGGTACTCCCCATGGCTGCAGAGCTAAGGAATAGTCCAATTAGGAAACAAAACAGTAGAATCCATCTTGCTGCCTAGAGTTTAGCTACTAGCCTCTTGAACTTGGTCTCCCACTTCCACCCCTGCTCTGGTCCATTGGCCATATGAGCTGGACTTTGCAGCTAGTTGGACTGCCCCCTCTCTAAATTGATTCTCTGGTTCCTGGTAAAATATCTGTGTATTGCCTTATTTGTAAATATTGTTATGTTATTTTAGAACTGTAAACACACACACACACACACACACACACACACACACACATATACATATACATACACACAAAACCAAAAATGTCTTACTGAAAAATGTGGAAGCAAAATTCACTTTTGCTGTTTCTCAAATAGCAAAATAAGATTGAGGTGGAATCCTGTCTCAGACTCCTAAAAATTAACTGATTCATGATTTATGAGCATTCCACCTAAAGGAAGAATCAATAGAGAGAAGGAAAAGACTAAGGGAGAACAATCCAATAAGTAACTTTAAGCCTGTAGCGTAGTATTACTTTTCTGAGGTTCTATATTACCACTTTATATATTGTAGGCACTCAATATATATTTGTTATTTGAATGGGATAAGGATTTTTTTTCTCTTTTAGTAATCTTTAAGGAACATTTTGCCTTACTATATCGATTAAATAATTGCAGTATTTGGTGCCAGGTGCTCAACTGAAAAGAAATGATTATTTTTAAATAATCATTTCAGTGATCCACTGTGGTCCAGGTCCTGCCCCTTCAGTACTTGCTAACCATTCCTCATGAGACCACATATACACTGCCCACAGCAATGGCTCCAAATTCTGAATTCCTTTGGAATTTCATTTTAACACGCAGGTTCCTGAGAATCTTCACTCACAATATTCTTTCCATCTGAGCATGGACCTAGCAACCTACATTCTAGGAAGTATCCTGGGTGATCCAGATGTAGATGATCCATGGAGCACATTTTAGTAACTGATCCATAGATTTGACTGTACCCTAGTCTCTAGGACCAGCCTTGTTTAGAGCAGAAAGAAGTTGAAGAACCAGCAGTACATTGCTGTACAATCATGATGGTGCTGTCCTGGGACGAGATCTTGTTTCTGTACTCTCTATTTTGTCCTCTTCCTTGCTTCATGCCTAAAACCGAACTGGTCTTGCCTTGGATTGTAGCAGCTGAGTCCATGATATTCCAAGACCTCACTGACTACTAGATGGAGTGTTGTCAATTACTAAATCTCATGTGTAACATGCCGCCTGTCTTCCTGGTCCTCCCCTAATGACCAAACTCCATCTGTATACGTTTTTGGACACCAATGCCTACTGATTAGACATTGTCTTATTCCCTACTTCATCCATATGAGTCTGTTTGATGACTCATCCCAGCATTAAAAACTCATTCTTAGTGGCATACAGCCCCAACTAAGAGTGCTGGCTATCCTTATCCAGAATCAGTCAAGATAATGAGATAATCACCAGGTTGGTTACCCTAAAAAAGATAATGTTCCTCTGTATGTGTGGTAAAATGAAAGATCATGCCTATTTGTTTAGCATAAGAGATTTTAGAAGAGGAAATCATTAGAAGTTGGGAAACAACTTGAGGTATGTCATTTTTGTTATATGAACCTGTTATCAAGAATGGCCCAATGCAGATTAAAATAGAAGTGCTTTTAATTGGCCTTCAGACTAATACAGTGGCTTGGGAATAATAGCATACCCTCTGTAGAACACTCATATACCATGCTGAAATGATGGATACCAATAATGTGGCATCCCTGCATTCTAGCCCCTTCCAAAGGGGCTTTTGCAGCCAAAAAGAACAGCCAGGTTAGATCTACTTCCTTTCTGGTTGTTAAGGCTAGTATTGAGGAGGCTTGAGCTTGAGGCAGTGAATTCAGTTACCCACAGTCACTTCAGTAAACCAGTTATATGAGATGGCTTATGTGCTAAGGAGAGAGAGAGGACACGGTCCAACCAGAGATACGTTTATACAATACCTGCTTAAGGAATGGGACTGAAATGAGTATTGCTCACAAAACTGGGACCTTCCCAAGTTGTTACTCCACCTACTGAGAGTTGAACTATTTTATTTGACTACAAAAAGAAGCTTCAGAGAAGAGCAGAACAAACTTTAATGATTTCTTCATCTGTCTTGTTTCATTCATTTAGTCAACAACTGTGTGTTTTAATCCTTTCTGTGAGCCAGGAATAAACAGCTCTGGCCTCTCCCTCAGAGAGCTTATCATTGAGTTGTAGAGTTTAGGTCATGAATGTATGTGGACACAGATCTACAAGGGACTTTTCTTATTCTCTCAGCTGCCTGTTTCAGATGAAAAGAGCACCGTGAATACTGAATAGGCAGTTGAAGTAGTTAGAAGTACCGCCTAGGGAAGCCAAACCTGCAGTTCACCTTCCAGTGGATAAACACAGCTTGATGTTTATGCTAAAATGCTAATCAACGAGAGGAAGAAACAAAAATGCCCCCAGATAGAGCAGAAAGCGTCTCATGGATACAATAAAGTAGACAAATTGCTTTGGTTAATGTAGGCTTATATAAGAGGCCCTTTGTGTTCCCTCCTTACTAGATAAGATGAAGATTAATTGAAATACTAAGTGCTATATAAGCTAATAGTTTTATTAGCTTAAACCAGACGTTCAGCCACCTGGAGGACTTGCTAAAACGTAGATTGCTCACTCTGTAACCAGAGTTTATTTTTTAGTAGATCTGGGATAGGGCTTGAGAATTTGCATGTTCCCAGGTGTTGCAGATCCTGCTGGTTACAGGACCACACTGTACGAACCACTGGCTTAAGCACTCTCAGCAACCGTGAAAGGGTTGCTCCACAAAGCAAATAGGTGGCATCACTAATTTTTTTCTTAAGATGGAGTCCCGCTATGTTGCCTAGGCTGCAGTGCAATAGCACGATCTCAGCTCAATGCAACCTCTGCCTCCCTGGTTCAAGCGATTCTCCTGCCTCAGCCTCCCCAGTAGCTGGGATTACAGGCACATGCCACCACGCCCGGCTACTTTTTGTATTTTTAGTAGAGAAGGGGTTTCACCATGTTGGCCAGGCTGATCTCAAACTCCTGACCTCAGGTGATCCGCCCGCCTTAGCTTCCCAAAATGCTGGGATCTCAAGTGTGAGCCACCATGCCTGGCCTGCACCACTACATTTAAAATGTTTAAATACCTGCTATTTTTCTCACTACAAAATATTATATATGTATACCAAAAAAAAGTTTTTAATAAAAAAGCAATAAACTTATTAAATGACCTATGTAAATTTAAAACCATCCAAAGATAGCCATTAATAACCTTGTTTGTATTTTTATAAAATGTTTCTCATGTATGTTTGTGTATAGATATATACATGATATTCTCTCTAACATATATGTGTAATATTATCTCTATATATATTAATATAAAAACACTGGAATCATCTCTCTTTTTTGAGATAAAGTCTCATTCTGTTGCCCAAGCTGGAGTGCAGTGGTGCAATCTTGGCTTACTGAAACCTCCACCTCCAGGTTCAAGGGATTCTTGTGCCTAAGCCTCCCAAGTAGCTGACATTACAGGCACATGTCACCATGCCTGGCTAATTTTTGGATTTCTTGGTAGAGACAGGGTTTCATCATGTTGGACAGGCTGGTCCTGAGCTCCTGGCCTCAAGTGACCCACCCGCCTCAGCCTCCCAAAGTGCTGGGATTGCTGGCAAGAGCCACTACACCCAGCCTGGAATCATCTTACGTATACCAGTTTGTAACTTACCCTTTTCACTTAATATATATTTGTAAACATATCTCTAAGTCAATATAGTTGTATGATACAATGTAGTACATCCTTTGAGTGAACATATAGGTTATTACACAGTTCTTTCAAGGAAACCAATTCAGCACAAATTTTTTCTTAAAATCTTTATTTGTATCCTTAATTATTTTCTAAAGGCAAATTCCCAGAAGAAAAAAATCCCAAGTAAAAAATTAGATAGATTTTTAGGGATCTTAATACATATTGCCTGATTGCGCTTCAAATGCTAGATCATTTTACATGCCCATCAGCACTCTATGGTTATTTTCTCACACCTTGACGTAGGCTGAGTACATATTTGTTCATTGTTTTCCTGTGAGAGGTTTCTTTCACCAGCTTAGTAGAGAAAAAAATTCTCTCTTATTTACACTTTGAATTTTTTTTTTTAGTTACCAGTGGGGTTACTAGTAGTATCACATTCAGTGATGTCATACTTCTTTTTATTGTAGGTGTGTGAATCTGAAGCTTAGAATTATGCTATCAATTCCTGACAGAGCAGCTCTTTGGTTTGAGGCTTTACATGTTTGACATTTTTAAGGTCTAGCATGTCATTTTTCTTTGATATGAACAAATGAATCTCGGAGCAGATCAGCTTTTGTTGTATTATGTAAACTTTGAGAAAGTAAATGGGCTGCAAAAATTCTTTATTTTGAATTCATCTGATGTAATATGCAGTCTCATTTCTCAGCCTGTGAATAATTTGTTGTAATATAATTGATCTAATTTTACTTAGGAAATCAACCGTCCACTGTGATGAAAACAGAAAACTGATGGAGCAAAGGATCTTGTTATCTATTGATTAATATTTATTCAGTGACCGTGTGATGCGAATGCTAAAATGAACTTTCTTGGTGATACACTAAACTGAACTTTCTTGTTGATACACAGGGACTATTAGGTGAAAAATATGGGAATATCCGAATCCCCGGAGAAGTTGAAGCCTCAGAGTTTGAGATGATTTTGGATGCTGCCATAGAGGCAAAGCTGGAGACCAAGTTGCTGGAGGAGTGGTACTGTCGAGATGAGAACTCAGTGCCGGCAGCCTATTACCTCAGACCCAAGTCAGAAATGCTGAGAAGCAATAGAAATGCAGTAAGCCGCCTTTCCCTCCAGCCTGTGGATCTGTCCTTTACTTTCAGCCGTTTACGTCATCCAGGGGTGGTTCTGCACAGAAAATGCAGAGTAGATAGAAAATTACTCTGCCCTGGGCCCCAAGTTTCCTTTTAACAACTAAATCCACACTGATCCTCAGGGAAACACAAATGAAAACCGCAATACCACTTCCCTTTACACCTGTTAGGATGGCCATCAAAAAGTCAAAAGATAATAGGCGTTAAAGAGGATGTGAAGAAAAAGGAACCCTGGTCCACTGGTGGTGGGACTGTACACCGGGGCAGCCTCTGTGGGAAACAGCAGAGAAGTTCCTCAAAAAATTAAAAATAGGACGACCCACTTCTGGGTCTATATCCAAAGGCAATAAAATCACTGTCTTGGAGAGAGATCCGCACTCCCAGGTTCAGTGCACAGTCATTCATAATAGCCAAGATATGGAAACAGTCTAAGTGTCTGTCAGCAAATGAAAAGATAAAGAAAATGTAGAAGGAAATTAAGGAACATTGATATACACACACACTGTGATGTTATTCACTCTTTTTAAAGGAAAGCAACCCTACCATTTCCAGCAACATGGATGAACCGGGAGGACATTATGCTAAGTGAACTAAGCCAGCCCCAGAAAGACAAATACCGTATGATCACACGTATATATGCAATCTAAAAATGTTGAGCTCATGGTGACAGACTGTGGTTACAGAGGTCTGGAATTCAGAGGAAATGGAGAGATGTTGGTCAAAGGGCACAAATTTTCATGGTGACTGTAGTTAATTATAAACTTGAAATTGGCTGGGAGAGTAGATCTCTAGTGTTCTTACCAGCCACCAAAACAAAGGTAATTATGTGAGGTACTGGATTTGTTGGTTAGCTCGATTGTGATAATCATTTCACAGTGTATACATATATCAAAACATCACATTGTACACCTTTAAAAATTTACTGAATTCAAAGCTAAGAAACCATCAGTTGTCACTCACCTTTCCATTTAGCATCTCTGACTTTCCTTCTAGGCTAATTTTCCTTCTCCTGAAGTATATCATTTGTAAGTCCCATCAATGAAGATTTACTAGTGACATTAATTGATTTTTAATTATTAATATTGATATTAAACAATAATTTAATGAAATAATTATGTATTAATTCTTAATATTAATTGATTAAAGTACCATTAATGAAGCTCTCTGTGTTTACTTATCTGAAAATATTATTGTTTTGCCCACTTTTCTATAATGCAGCTATTTATTCTGATTGGTATATGTCATGCTTATCTGTGAATTCATATAGTCTCTTAATTCTAGAAAATTCTCAGTCATCATCTCATCAAACAATGTCTTTCCTCTGTTCCCTCTGTTCTTTCCTTGTGCTCCTTAATTACATGTGTATTCGGCCATCTCAGTCTGTCCTCCACGGCTTCTAATTCTCTTTCACATAATCGATGAAAATTGATCATTTCACATGATCATTTAGGTTTACCCCAATATTCCCACCCAGAGAAACAATATTCTTACAAATAATTACTCTGAATAGTACATGTGAGGCTGAAGAAGAAAAATCAAGAAAACTGATCATGTGAAACTGATCATAATCATGATCAATTGGCATGATCAATTTTCTTATCTCTGTGCTTCTTTCCAGAAGATAACTTCAGATCATTTTTCCAGTTCACCAGTTTCTTCTTCAGCTGTGTTTGTTCTGTCCATACACTGAGTTTTCAAATTTGACAGTTGTATTTTTTATTTTGTGAAAAGTTTGTGTGTGCGTGTGTTTCCTGGGGAAGGAAGGCCTTTGTAAAATCTACCTATTATTTATAGTCTCTTTTAAAATTTTAAGTTCATAGTTTTTCTTTGTAACATTTTAAACACTTCATTTATATTCATGCATCTTATGGAGAGTGATGGAGTGAGGCTGAATCATGCCTGAGCATGATGGAAACATTATTATCTACTTTCCAACTTGGCTCCCAAGTTTATCTATGACATGTTCCTTAAAAGCAAATGAAAGAGGAAGAGGGAAAGGGTGGACCTGCTCATTGCATAGAATATTTAGGGAGACTGCAGGAAGGCATAGACATCCAACCCTCTGCCAAAGAGAATGTCCTTGATTTAATCAGTACCAGGCAGTTCCAAGAGGACAAGCATGAGTTACCTACGGTTCTCCTTTTCGTGATCTGTGTATTTGTCATTCTGGTATCCAACATAATACATTTTCTCTGTGCAACACGAAATCATATCAGAATCCTTGATTTTTCTTCTTCGCCCTGACATGTATTATTGAAAGTATTTATCTGTAACAATATTGTTTCTCTGAGCGGGAATACTGGGGTAAACCCAAACCATTTCCCAGTTAAAGATGCTAGGAGTAAATATAGATAGCAAAGAACCAGATACCTCAAGAAACCAGTTTATAATATGATCTGGGGGATTTTCTCGTATGTTACTATTTAATTTGCTGTAATTGTTTCGTCATTTATTTTTTATGATCCACTAGGGAAATTGAGATTATTCCTAAAACCCCACATGATATTTCTGCATAAATTATTATTGAAAAAGTGAATGTACGAGTAAGGTTATCGTCAAGATTATATAAATGTTACTTTTTTGCTAGGCTGTCCTCCCACTTTATCTCCTAGTGGATCATCAAAACAAATGAAGCTAAAACAACCTCCCTTTAACTTTCTCTCTCCCCTTTGGAGGACGCCAGAGAGATTATTTTCTTATGGCATTTGTATTAAAACTCAAAAGCGAAAATCATGGTATATAAGAAAACCCAACAAACACACCCTATTTGGATCATACCTTTGTGTAACTTAGTCAAGTTCACATGCAACATGTAAATAATTTGTAACTTTCAGGGTGATCGGGGGGATTAAACTAGACATTGTCTATAAAGCATTTATCATAATATTGGCACATAGTAGGCCTTCAAATTGAAATTTTCTTGTTCTTAAATACAATTTTTCTTTGATGATTGTAAGACTGATTTCTCCCTTTTACATTTCTATAGATGCAGCCTTCGGCCAACGCTGAAAATGAGAAGACATGGCAAGAGATATCAGATGAGATCAAGAAGATATTTAAGGCTGCTGTAAAGCTGTTGCATGAAAAGGGTAAAATGAAACACAGTCAGGCTAAGAGGTACCTGTTCTCAGGTAATTTTCCCACACCTTCAGTAAAATAAGACATAGATAAATAATAGGTACATCTACGGCTTCCCTTTAATGCTCTGCAAATTTAATCTCATTTACTGCCTGGTGAAATTTAATTTTTCTAAATGTTCCCATGTTCTGGAGAAGCAAATGTTCTTTTGTTTTAATTCATAGAAAGGCCTTTCCTTAACTTGAAGGCTTCTCTAGAAAATGTGATTTTAAAAGAAGCCAAAAGTGACACTGGATAGAATTGACCAGATTCTGCCATTATTTCTCAATTGAGCTGTTCATTCATCATTCACCCGCTTATCCAGCAAATATGAATGGACCTATTGGATTCCTATGTGCCAAGCAATGGGGAGACAACGCTTAGTAAAAAGGCAAGGTCTCAGGTCTCCTGCAACTTATTTTTTAGAGGGAGGAAAATATTAATAAATGATAGCCAAGTAATCAAATAAATGCACAAGATCATATCAAAAGTGATTGATAAGTTTTATGAATAAAACAAAGCACAGTCATAGGATAATAATGACTGATAAAGGATGTGGGGGTCCAGATTTAGATGAGGTGGGCAAAAAGAAGATGACTTCTGACCTGAATTACAGAAGAAAATCAGAGCTGACAGTGCCGTATGTGTCTAAGGTAGAGAATTCCCAGCAGAGGGAGCAACAGGTTCAAGACCTCTGAGAAAGGAACGTGATTAGCTCATTCCAGGAACAGGAAAAAGAAAAGGTAGCTTTGCTTTTTTTTTTTTTTTTTTTTTGGTTCTTTTAACTTTTACAGGGAGAGAGAGATGAGGATAGAAGTTTAGCACAGGCCATCACAGGAACCTTATGTCTTATTCTGTGTGACACGGGAAGCCGTCTGAGGGGTTTGGTAGGATCTAATTTAACATTAAAACAAAAACCTCCCCAGCTATTTGATAGGCTCAAATTTAACATTAAAATAAAAACCTACCCAGTTATTCAGGTATATTTCAGTCTATACTGTACCAGGTATTCTGTGTACAGAGGCTCATCTGTTGGCCTTTCTCACCATGGAAAGGAAGCTTTATCATTAGAAGTTGCTCAGGAAACTACAGAACTGAAGGAATACGTCAGTCATAGTTTCCAGGGAACAAACACAGCTAGGTAAAAGTCAGATGCGTAGCATTTATTTTGAAAGTTGATAGTAAAAATTTATGGCGGGAAAAACTGTAATAGCTGCGTTTCCAGGTGGGTTTTGGAATGGTGTGGCAAAGCATTTGTGAAAACCTAAAAGGCACTTGGTAATCATTCTTACTGGATACATGTGTGTGAACCTCAGAAAAGTTACAAACCATTTTGACAAATTCCAGAAAGAAGCTGTTTTTTAAAATTAGGCCTTATTTAAAGTCTTCCTGAAAATGCCAAAATTGTCAGGTATAAGTACTGTATTTAGAATATATAGATTCGGGTTTATCCTTGTTTCTTTGGAACCTTTAGATCTGTCTTTGAGGCTCTGGCTCTTCATCTTTATCAAAGACAGAACATCCCTGTTCCATTAAGAGCTGTTTTAGAAAAAAGTTACCAGTGAAGCTTTCCTATGATTTATGCAAAAGACACCAGTTTGGGGAAGGCATCCTCTTATTTGCAATCACACAGCTTAAGTGTTCGTTATTTCAGTAGCAAACACTTGCCCTAGCTGTCCCCATAGTGAAGAATTGTGTCCACATGGATAGCCATGTGAAGATGAGGAATTTCATGTCAGCTGCTGCAAGTGGACTGTTTTCTGCTTGGGGATCTCCTAAAGAGATACATCCTCATGACAATTTGATTTGCTTTACATTTCAAACTCCTTTTAGGATCATGTCTGCATAATCAAAATTGCTGACTTGCCAACTCAACTGGATATAGTATATATTATATTTTTAGAAATCTTGAAATAAGAATACTGGATAGAACCCGTTAAAGGTGTACGATTTATGTTTTAATGTAATTTTTCCCCTTTTTAAACAACAGGAGAGGAAGAGAAATAAATTAGACTCTAAAATGGTGCCCTTCTGAGAACATCAAAACTCAGGGCCTTGGGAATCTTAAAGAAGTTAATTTCTCATGAATGATCTTTTTCATTTGGGTTGAAAATTTCCTCATGGATGATAGTTCATAGATGATAACTCATGGATGATAGTTATCAGGACTGGAAATCTGTTTCTACCATTACCTTCATTGGGTGCTGTCACTGGTTAAATTTCAGGACATTAAGGAGCATGCAAAAACAGAAAATAAATATGATATTCTAATAATGTCCTAAAATTCTAAAGTTTATGATATTTATAGATAGGCATCAGAAATTATGAATACAAGTCCCCTAAAATCGTAGTCCCCTAAAATCAGTAAGTCCCCTAAAATCAATAGAAGTCCCCTAAAAATCAATTTTTAGAGGCAAAGCATGCACTTTGCCTCTAAAAATAACTTTGTAGAGTTGCCTTTGTATCACAGCTCTCATTTATTCGGGGATATTTAAGTCTATACCATACCAGGCATTCTGTGTACAGCATTTGCCCCTGCTGAGCCAAGGTTAGATGGGCTCTGCCAAACTGGTTTATTTGTTTTTTTTTTTTTTTTTTTTGCTCCATTTATGATCAACACTTCTGCTTGATACACTCTTTCCATAAATGTGATAACAATGTCAAGTTATAGTTGAGTTGTTTTCTGGGAGTCAAAGGTGGCAGGGCGTATCTCTGATTATAATGCATTATATATAGATACTACAGTTTGACCGCTTCCTTTCTCTTCATGATACTCTCAGAATGTAGCAAGCTGCTGATCCAGCCTGCTAGTATTTTACACAGATGACTAGAAAAGAGATGGGCCCGAGGCTGCTTTCGGTAGTGGCTCACGATGTCTAGATTTCTGGCATCTTCCCTTATCTACATTATAACAAGTTCTTACTCTTCCTTAAAAAGTAGAGTAGACATATGTTTATAAGCTCCTTTAACTGGCTTCCTTAACCAGCTTGCTCAATTAAAATGCTTTGTAAAATGTACTGATGCTCATGACACAGCTTACTAGACACTGGCAGCTATGAACGTATCTTTTTCATTTTTGGAAAATTTCCTTCAAAAAGCTCTCATTACTGAAAAAATATTATCACAAGAGTTCCACTTAAAGGCACCATTTTTAAATAAAATTCTCACCTTCTTAACAGTTACATTATAGAATATATGTGCATATATTCTAGATTTTGCTTGACAGTGGAGTTATGGCCAGCATATAATTTTTTTCAATTTATGGCCAGACCAGCCCTGTGTATTCAGAACTTCCCTGATAGAAATTCACAATCTGAGATTAAAGCACCTGCAGATTCCATGTTTGATGAGGACCACCTTCCTGCACACAGATGGCTGTCATCTTGCTGTGTCCTCATAAGGCGGGAGAGGCAAGGGAACTCTCTGAGATCTGTTTTATATGAACATGACTTTCAGTCATAAAGGCTCTGCCCTCATGACCTAATCACCCAAACACCCCACCTTCTAATACTGTCATACTGGGGATTAGGTTTCAATATATAAATTTCTGGGAGACACAAACATTCCATTTATAGGGCTCCATAATGGATTATTTTTCTCAATGTTCTGTTTTCTCTTGTCATTGTATCCTAAGCAACTGTCAGCATGCCTAGAATACATAAGGTGTTCAATGAAGAGCTATTAGATGAAGGAAAGGGATGGAAAAGGAGGAAGAAAGGAAGATCAGCCAATTTTAAGACTGCTTTCTTTATAATTCATTTCCATTTGTTTATTTTACATATTTTTAATTTTTCTCTGCACAATGATGTTTTCATTACTACTGATCCAGTTTAAAATTTTCTTATGGGGACTCAAGTGATTTATAATGTATATTTACTTGTGTCCAACCATATGTATTGTAAGCCATAATATGGTATATGTTAGAGGAAATGAAGTTAGTAAGTCACTTTTCTGTGCTTGTTCTGATGGATATCATAACAGTGACATAGATCACCCAGATTGATCAGTCATCAGAATATGATTATATTTTGCCTTAAAAGTGCTTTTGTATTGATATTTGATCATATCTGATTAGGACTCAATACACCTCAAACAAAATGGTGAAGTCACTTTGTCAAGAACACGCTGACAAGGAACAGTTAACTAGCTACATCCTTCGGCTTCCTCCTTTTCTTCCTTCCCTGGCCCAAATGAGTCCCTCTTAGAGCCTCTGAATTCTGAGAGGGAAACTGAGCAGCAATTGAAAATCATACATATTAGAAATATCTACTATAAATTTGATATGCTTTCTTTATTATGCTCATATCCAGCCTCTTCCTAAACTTGGGGAGAAAATTAGACAATTTTATATAAAACCTATTCTTCTGGGTTGCTGGCTGGTTAGAAAAAGACAAGAAATCAAGAAATTATTCTAAAGATTACTCTGCTACAAACCATAATCAAAATAATCTAACATTAATAACTAAGTGTTGACTACTAAGAATGTGGTTGTGTTGCTTGTTCTAAGCAATAAATTCCTTGTTATATTTTCTTTCAGCTATAGAGGATGAGTTTGACTTTGCTCTGGGAAAACAAACTCCAGCATTTCTAAAGAAATGTGTTTGCTACATTAGGAAAATTGCTAACATTGAGCGGTTTGTGAAAATCCCAGAGATGGGAAAATACATGGATATAACTGGAACAGAACCAAGGATTATTCGGGACCCAGAAGCCCAAGAGAAGCTGATAAAACTCAGGGATGAATTTATTCCTACTATTGTTGCATCATCTAATCTGAGAGTGTACACATCTGTTACTCATTGTGACATGAAACTAGGCTACTCCCAAGAAATAGAAAATCATTACATCGAAGGACTTGGCAAACAATTTTATGAGGACATGATTGACATAATTCAGGCAACAGTACAACAGAATTTTGACACTGAAACTGATACACTCTATGACGAAATCCTTCAACATTCATCATTATGTAAAACATATGCCTCATTCTATGAGTACAAATGTGAATCTCTCAACATAGTGCATAACTACATTCTTCCAAGCAAAACTGGGCACATCAACCCTCTTATTATATATGGTGGACCATGCACTGGGAAGACCCTTCTGCTTGCTGAAGTAGCAAAGAAGGTAAAAGCTTATTCTTTCCCATGGATATTTGTAAAAATTTTTACTTTTGGAAAATGGTAAATTAATCAAATTTATTTCTACTTTCTGTGTTTACTATGTGAATTATAATTGGTCTTTTTTGCTTTTCTTTTTGCTGGTATAACAGTTATATTGAGAGAGCAAAACTCGTGGAGTACAACTGGAAGCAAATTCACTTTTTCTCTCTGTTCAGACTCATGTTGTGGGCTAGTTCCTATCCCTGACCCCATTTGGATGAAAACCTAGGCCAGTCTCAATAACTGTTCTCATCCCTTTCAGACAAAGACAAGCCCCTCTGGTCTCTTCTGTCTGCTAAATCAGTCTCAGTTAAGTCATTAGTATGACCACTGTAAGGTAAAAATGAAAATATCAGTCTACATTTTTCTTCCCCATCTGGGGCCTCTCATAAATGAGGCACATACAATGGGAAATGGGGATCTTCTTTCTTTCTCCACATGGCGCTTCTTTCTCTCCTTTCCTAATCCCAACGACATTTATGATTCCTGTAAAGTTACAGTATAGGGCATATAGGACAGGTAAGGTGGCCAGAAAGTTTTTATATTAACTAGTACTGTTCTGAACTGGGCTGTGAACTCTCTGGTCTTAGCACATGTTGAAAGCTGCTTCCCATCTCTTTGGAGGTCTTTTCATGGCTTCTTGGAGGTCCTTCCCCCGCTGTACCTCTGCCCTGTCTTCCTTGAGCATCTCCTACCTACAGTTGCATAGACACAGGGGAATGCATCTTTTTTTTAGCTGGTTACTTCCTCAGCTCCTAGACATCCAGCAATGCGCTTCCTCTCTACAGCCCAGCACACTGATTAGATAGGACCTGGGAAAAAAAACAAACAGAAACCCTTGTTAGCTCACTCTAGCCTACCATCCACATGTAATACATGAGAAACACTCAGGTATTGTTTTGTCCTAAGGAACTCTAGACCTCCAGGCCAGTCCCAGCCCTGAAGCTCTATCTCACTTCTCCATCACAGCAGCTAGCCAGCCTCAGTCATTCAGCCTTCATGGATCCCAGATGTCACCAAGTACCAGGTGCCTGCATCCCCAAGCTGTAGGGGCATTCTATAAGTGGTCCACTAAAGTCCCTTCAACTTGACTAGAAGTGAAAGACAGGCATCTCTCTAATCTCCTTCTAGGGAGGGTATGGTGAGAGATACAACCCACAGCACCCTGATTCCCACCGTTTTTCTCTGCCTCTCCAGTCTCCTTTTTCAGGCTAGAGGTGGGTAATCCACTAATAGTAGCAAAACTGGTTTTCAGAACCTCCCTTTCAAGTCCTGCACGATGGGCTGGAATCTCACTTTGGAATGTGGTATCTGCTGAGTTGGCTCTTCAGCCTAAACAGGATGAAATTAATTCCATTTGTTTAACCTCCTCTTCCCTTAGTGTCGAAGTGTGGTGGTTTATTTTATTCTGGTGTTATTTCTGAAGCTTTGTGTTGTTCTTCCCATGGTTACTCTCTTAAGAAGAGAACTTTCTTTAACTTCATGAATATTCTCATAACCTGTCATGTGCTACATAATCTCAAATTGGTCCTCTTGAGGGCAAGAACAGAGACAGGTACATTACACCATTTGTGAGAATTAGGTTCCAAAGTAAGCCCATAGGCAAAACCAGGTATATTCCACTTACCTTTGAAAAGTCCTTACGAAGTCTAATTTGCTCTTCCTCAGTATGTGAAGCCTAGCTGGGTTTTCTGCTTTCGTTAGAAGACATAGCTCTTTCTTTAATTAAGCACCAGATGAAGTAGCAGGCTTGCATTTAGGGTCTACATTGGGCATCTGAATAAATTGTGTATGCATGTGTTTGTGTCCCTTTGAACACTAATTTGTATGTGTATCTTCAAACTTTAGAATTATTCCAAGTAAGCAAGATAGTAATACCAGGGGCACATGAGAACTGAAACCAAAGGAGTGAACCTTCACATATGCCATTTTGCACTCACTCTAGGGCCCTTTTCCTTGTGGAGGAAAGAAGCAAAAGGGCGGTAGAGGAAACAAATATCGTTCAATTTGACTAAGTCAAAGGTTCTGGGATGCGTCTCCACATGCTCTAGCACAAGAGGTCAGGACTTTTGTGGGATGTGCTGATTCCCTGCACAGATAAGCAGTCCCAGTGGGGCAGAGCATGGTAACTGTCCAGAGTTGGTCAGTTTAAGGAATGGCTTTCTGAGCTCTTGCTCTTCTAGATATTTTGTCCAATAGCCTGAGTTTGTTTATTGACTATCCAGGAGTCAGGTCCCCCAAGAAACTGTGCCTCTTTTTAGGTCCCCTGCCTGCACTTCACTTACCTTCTCCCGGAGAATGTCTGACTCACCATCAACAACAACCTGTACTCTCCTGTGACCTCATGTCCCTTTGAGGATGCAGATAGATATCTCATTTTTATCTCATGTGTCACTCAACATTTTCATGAGCATGAACTTGTGATGATAGGGCTGCTCTCTACAGACATCACATGTTCAGCATCATGTGACTGAGAGGAGGGAGGAGGATGCATGTCATTGTCATAAGCAATCATTGTGGAAACAAACAGTGTTTTCAGATTTACCACCAAAGGATGGTTGTCCAATGACAAGATTATCTTCCTTGAAATCAACTTCAAAGGTTGAGGCTAAACAACAGCAACCAAATGTTAATTTTCCTTAATAGCGCCTTTTAAAACTGACATCCATAAATCTTTCTAATCTCATTCATGCCTTAACCTGAACTATCTCTCTTGAGGAACCAAAGTTCACAAACTTACCTCCGAATGTGCAAAATCACTTTTCCTTATCTAAGGCATATCCTTGGTAAATTCCAAGGATAACTGAAAGACTTTATTTTCCTAAAAATACTCATTGGAGTATTTTATGCCTTGGGTATGTTTCTTCTTATCCTGACCTTTGAAAATGGAAAGATTCAACTCAGTGGGCTCCTCACATATTCTATCCTTTAACTCCACAGTGTCTTTTAAGAAATGAAACAATGAAAGGTCGGGTATGACTTCTACTCCAGCTTTGTCTCTCGGTGACCATTTAACTCTGAGCAATCATTTATCCAGCTTGTACCTCAGTTTCCTCTCCTGTTAAGTGATACTATAATCTCATCTGCCCTTCAGAGACATAATGTGAGGACTGATGGCTGCATGTATATAAAATCAACTATCTGTTACAAAGCACAACGTTTAACAAAGCTCTTTAAACCACCATTATGTGGATTTTGTAACAGATAAATAATAATCAAAATTATGACCCTATAACACCATAAAATTATCTCTAAATCGTACAAGATTATATTCACTGTAATTTCAGTATTGAATGCTTTTATTGCTTTCTAATTAATTGGAAATTTGGTCAGCCATATATGGCATTATATGCTCTCAATTAATACAAATATTTAACTTGATATAATATGTAAATCATTACTTAATCCATTCATTAAACACTTACTAAGGACCTACTGTGTGCCAACAGCTGCTCCAGGAGTTGACCATACTAGATATTTAGATTTATAATTCATGAAACACTTTGTATCTTTCAGAATACAAGCTAAATATTGCCTTATGAGTGAAAAATACTACTTTAGTACATTCAGTAAGGGTAATCCTGAGGGTCTCGCCTGTAGATTTTAGTGCACAAGCTTTGTGGCAGTTCTTTGGCCTTCTCAAAAGGTTTTTCCAATTTTTGGTCCTAGGCTATTTTCTGCATCGTAAGGGTGACCAGATTCTGAGCTCTGGAGAGAGGCAATGTTATCACATATAACCATGTGAATACCCATAACCATTCTAAACTCCACTTTTGTGTTTCAGGCTTATGGCTGGCTACATGAGGACACAGGACCAGAATCTGACCCAGTAGTCATCGTGAGATTTCTAGGAACAACAGACATGAGTTCTGACCTTAGGACTCTCCTTCTAAGTGTTTGTGAACAATTGGCAGTTAACTACCGGTGTCTGGTTCAAAGCTACCCTAAGAAGATCCATGACCTCTGTGACTTATTTATAAATCTTCTGAATGAGTCTTCACTGCAGAGACCTCTAGTCATAATATTTGATGCGCTAGAGCAGCTCTCAGAGAACGATGATGCCAGGAAGCTCTGGTGGCTCCCAGCTCACCTGCCCCGCTTTGTCAGGATAGTCCTTTCCACGCTGCCCAACAAACACGGGATCCTGCAGAAACTAAGGTGCCTTATCCATGAAGAAGACAACTACATCGAGCTGATTCCCCGAGACAGGAAGATGTGCAGCCAGGTTCTCAAACACCAGCTGCTACGCGTCAAGAGGAAGGTCACATCAGGCCAGCAGATTTATGTGAACAATGCATTCTCCAAGTGCACACTGCCAATGTTTGTGAACCTGACCTTCAGGGAGGTGAGACATTGGAGATCTCACAAAGATGTGGATGAATCCTCCCTCTCCGTCACCGTTCATGAAAGTATAGAGCAGTTATTCTGGTCCTTGGAGAAGAAGTGTGGTCAGAAACTGGTCTCTAGGGCTCTTGGTTACATCACCATGGCCAAAATGGGTCTGAGTGAAATGGAACTGGAGGATGTGTTAGCCCTAGACAACAGTGTAATGAGTGAGCTGAATGAAAACACCAGACCCAGCAATCCCCTGAGAGTACCTTATTTATTTATTGCAAGGCTCAAGGAGGGTCTCAGTGGATACTTAATAGAAAGACACGTGAAAAATGTCACACTCCTGGTCTGGGCCAACAGACACCTGCAGCTCATAGCCCAGAAGCTATATCTGCAGGATGACAATGACCTGCGTGAAATGCACACCATCCTAGCAGATTATTTCCTGGGAGTCTGGTCAGGGGGCAGGAGGAAAACTTTCTGCCTCGAGGACCCCTACTTGAATGGCTGCCTTGACTTGGAGAGCAGAAGCTTGCTGGAGGAAGAAAAGCACTTCATGGAACAGGCTTCCTTTGACAGGCAGGCTCCAGACCAGCCCTGGGTTTTCCAGTGTAATCCGCTGGAACCTGACATCTTTTTCGTCAATCATCGGAAAATGTCTGAGCTTTTGCACCACTTGACGAGGTGTGGGAAAACCGATGACCTGCTTTATGGCATCATCATGAACTTCAGCTGGCTTTATACCATGATCAAAATTGGCCAGTTTGATAAAGTGCTTTCAGACATCGAGCTGGCTTACAACTACTCGCAAGAGAAGGAGCTGAAGTTCCTGGCCAGCACCCTCCGCAGCATCAAAAACAAGGTCATTGCATTTCCTGGCTCCCTTTCTGCAGAGCTTCAGCAAAGACTGCTGCCTGTTGTAAGCTCCCTGCCCAAACTTAGACATCTTCTTTTAGAGTGTGACAAAGACGGGCCCAAATATTGCTCCATTGTACCATTGCATTCATCCATGGATGTGACATACAGCCCAGAGCGTCTCCCCTTATCATCCAGTCACCTACATGTCACAGAGATCCTGCCCACCTGTAACCCTAGTACTGTCCTCACAGCTTTAGAAAATGGTTCCATCAGCACCTGGGATGTAGAGACTCGACAGCTACTCAGGCAAATCACCACAGCCCAGTCTGTCATCCTGGGCATGAAACTCACCAGCGATGAAAAGTACCTTGTGGTGGCTACAACCAATAACACCTTGTTGATTTATGACAATGTCAATTCTTGTCTCCTGTCCGAAGTAGAAATCAAGGGGACCAAGCATGGAAGCAGCACCACCTACATCAATGGTTTTACGCTGTCCGCCAACCACGCCCTTGCATGGCTCGAAGCCAGCAAAGATGTCACTGTCATCGATCTGCTGTACGGATGGCCGCTTTACCAGTTCCACTGCTGGTACGAAGTGACATGCGTCCAGTGCTCTCTGGATGGTCTGTATGCTTTCTGTGGCCAATACCTGAACACAACCACCATATTTCATTTAGGGAGTGGAGAAAAGTTATGTACAGTGACATCAGAATTTTCAGGTGGATTTGTGAAGTTTCTTCTTATCTTGGACACGGCTCAAGAAATGGTCATGGTAGACAGTGAAGGAAGTCTTTCTGTTTGGAATACTGAGGACATCTCCAGCCCCCAGCTGACTGATGACTTTGATTGCCGAAGAGAAGACAGCGAGGTGGTCAGCATTGAACTTTCAGAAGACCAAAGTGCAGTTCTGATCTGTAAAGCCCTCAGCATTGAGCTCTTAGATACTGGTCTGTGGAAGGTGGCTGAAAAGTTCAGAGCCAAGCACAATGATCGCTTTATATCTGCCGTGCTGTCTAAAAATGGAGACTGCATCATCGCCACCATGGAAAATACCTCAGCTGTGTTTTTTTGGAGGCGGGACACAGGACAGTGTATGGCGAGCTTGCAGGAAATCTCAGGTTCCATTGTTAAGTTAGTGAAATCCAGTCACCACAATATGCTACTGTCTTTATCAACCAGTGGTGTTCTTTCCATTTGGGACATAGATATAATCACAGCTATGTCCAACATAGATAAGACTGGAAAACCCATCCAAAGTTTGTTGTTGCCTGCTAGAGGGGAAATCATTTACTCCCTGGATGGATCTGATTGTGTTCATAAGTGGAACTTCAGCAGTGGCTTCATCGAAGCAGTATTCAAGCATGAAGGAATAGTTGAACACTGTGTGTTAACATCCACTGGAGATATAATGGTGACATCAGATGACAAAAGCAGCCAGTACGTCTGGCACACCAACAGTGGTGAAAACCTTTTTCGAATTAATGGGCAGAGAATATCTCAGCTGCTGATTACACACAATGACCAGTTTGTGGTCTCGCTCTGTGAGGAAAATGCCTCCAGGGTTTGGCGGCTTGCCACAGGCCACAGGGTCTGCAACATTCTGACCACTTTGCAGAATGCCTTTATTACCTCCGCAAATACCTTCGTGGTGGGAATGACTAAAAGCAAGGTATTGGCAGTCAGTCTTTGGACAGGAAGTATCACCAAGAAATTTTGCTGTGAAGATGGGACCACCATCGTGAATTTTAAATTAATCCCTGACTGTCCAGACATCATCGTGTTTATCACATCGGCTGAGACTGTGAACATCTGGAGTCTAACGGATGAAGTGATCTGTCGGCGCGTGCAACTTCCAAACAACTTCCTGAAAAATCTGGAGGATTTTGAAATTTCTCCCAATGGAAAACTAGGCATTATATCCAGGGGAGATGAAAACATCAACGTGCTAGATTTACACAGTGGTAAATTGCGGGTGGTTCACGCCTCTGGGATCATCTGGCGGCAGAGGTTGTCTCGAGATGGTCGCTACCTGGTATACATTTGTTTCCGAAATGGGGAGGAGGAGGATGAAAATGGTGCAATATTCAGTTTAATTGTAATGAGACTGGCAGATGGCAAAAATATCGGTGCTTGTTCCCTTTACAAAACACCAACTTTCCTTGCACTCTCTCAGAGGCACCTGAACATCATTGTGGGATTTGATGATGGGAGTATAGGGATATACACAGTAGTAGACCGCGTCGATGCTGCACTGAAAATTAAAATTGCCACTTCAAATAGCAGACAGATTTTCAACAACGCAACACACACCTCCAGGCCAAAGTGTAACAGTTATTGTTTTAAAATATCTGTGGATTGCTTATGGAGAGAATCCACTGAGGTCTTTGCAAGAGACAGCCCCATCACAGTTAGCGACTCTACTGAGTCCAATGAAGCAACACCCACCAAGAAACACAACTCTTGTTATGAGCGAGTGTGCTCGGCCCTAGAAGCCAGGGGCCACAGCTATGCCCCTGATAACTGACAAAATGTGTTCCAGCTAAGCAGAAATATATGATTTACATAGAGAAGAAAAAAACAATGTGCCCCAAATGATAAACTATTCATTTCTTAAAAGACAGGAGCAACGCTGGAATTCCAGTGTTTTATTAAGATGTTCATGAAATGGACAAGTAGGAGGCTGGTTTGGGGTGCAGTCTTTTTCTCAAAGCGTATCCAGGAATGTCAGACTTTCTAGTAGTAGTATTTAAAAGGTTACTTCATCTGAAAGGTAGAGTCTAAAAGTTTTTAAATTAGCTGTGTGGTGAGGCAGCATAATTCATCCCATTGGTTAAGATGAGAGAGCCTACAGTTATATGCAGATCATTGGAACGAGAATTAGTTCTACAAAAATCAGTTGAAATCATGAAGACAAAGAGCTGCTTGACTTCAAATGATTGTGTGATAAGTAAACACAGCCTTAATCTTTTTACATTTTACAATCCTGACAACTGTGTACACCCAGTCTGCAGTGAATGGTCTAAAGGTGCAAAATTATGTAACAAAAATACCTAAGTGTATTCCCAGTCTCCCAAGAGATCTGACCTGAAATGTGAGCATGTGGACTGGACTGGGACAAGAACTAACTACCACTATCATAGGGCTACTGAACAAGGAGAGTCAGTCTTTATTAAAATACAGTTGCAACAGTTGCATGCAAGGGTTTCTGTATAACAGAGTACACGATTTTTAAACTATTTCTTTCCTGGTTTGCAAAAGAACACATTTACTAAGAAACAACAATCTTTTTGCATCTTTTTGAAATGCACATTTGTGCTGGGTGTAAAGAAGAATTACAGGAAGGGCATTACAAATCTGGTCAAAACACCTGTCCATTTCTATCGTTCTACTAACAAAAGTCTGTACTATTTGGTCAGTTGTATGGAAGCATAAATTATTCCCTAAATTCTGGCAGTCGATCTTAATAGAAAGCAAGCTTTCTCAACATGCCATCTCCGAGATACTGATGACATTTGCCTTACTCACATTCTTTCTCTTTCCAGTGTAAGATGCAGATAGATGACCAAATACTCTGGGACAAACTGAATATGCCTGTCTTTGTGCTAAAATATTCCATAAACCTTAAGGGTGTCCAAAGGTTCTTTATTGTCCTTGTTTGTAATCACTTTCTTACTTCTACACACCGTCTGTATACTTCTTTTTCTGTTACTCTTCCTGATTGAGGACTCTTCTGAGCCTTTTATAGTCTTATCCATTTCACAGCAGAAGCTGTGAAACGGTATTAAATATTTTTTAAAACTACTTCACCTGTTTAAAAGAAAACATGACATCTCAAAAGGTGAAGGTGATAGTTCTTTCTTCCATATCCTCCTCATGGCACGTCCTTGGATAACTTTTCAAAAGGTATCCGCAGTTTTGCTTTAGTTTAGTTTTCTTAGAAAGTGGAGACATAACACTTTACTAGAATAATGAACAAGGAACTGATTTGCTTTAGGGCCTGCTCTGCCATAAACTCATTGTGTATTCCTAGACAGGTCTTTAACCTCATCAGTGTGTTGTTTTTGTGACGTGCAAAAAAAAGGTAGTGATAGTTTCTGCTATAGCCCTCATAGGGACACTGGGAAGCAGTGTAATAAAAACTTCAGCAACATCGTGATTATTGATGCTAATGGGAAAAATAAACTGATCTAACCCATAGAGAACCCAAGTCAATGATATTTCCCTTTGGTAAGCAGTTTAACACGTAAGCATTCAAAGATGTGATTCAGATAAAAAATACCCAGCTCCATAGTGAAAGACTTTTTTTAGTATGTTACTTCTGGTTTAGCTACTAGCCAGGGAGGTGGTAGCCCAGAGAAGGCTACTCACATATACAGAGCACCTGGAATTGATTATATGAGTCTGTGCTTTTGAGCTCTTTAGACAACACATTCTCATTCCTGTCATTATCAGTTGAACCTTCATGCCACACATTTCTAAGAATTAAATGCCCAGATGGATTAAATGTAGTATGTGAATGTTTTGTGTAAAAGCCAATAGAGTATACAAGTGACTTGAATGATTTTTCCTAACTCGTTTGCAACTGATAGCTCATATTGAATGTTTTTATGTAAACTTTGTATTGTTGGGAAGAATTACCCAATCAGAGATTTATATTTTCATAAGTGTTACATTTAGTTAAATTTTGTTACGGAGTTGTTACACTAGAAAATTATTTCAGTCTTCAAACAATATACAGTCTTGTGTATGTATTATTTGTATGAATAAAAGATAAACTACTTAGATTGGCGTGCTGTTTGTTTTTCTCCCCCATTTTTGGCAGATGTGATTAGAGGCCTTCAGTAATAATAATAATTGTTCGTGTTTACTGAGTGTTTGTGTTAAACCACGCACTGTACTTGGCGCTTTGTATGTACTTAGCCATTTAATCTTCACATCAGCCCTGTGAAGTAGGTCCTGTTAGTATTCTAAATTTATAGGTAAGGTAACCTAGAAACAGGGGTTCAGGAAAAATAGCCGAACAAGACTTCAGTGCACTCTCAATGTCTTTTTCCTTAACTCAAAGTCCATCAAAATAGAGCATTTAGTATCCAGTAGGCACTTAGCGATCGATAATGACCCAAAAGATATTTTCCAACTTGCAGGTGGGAGACGGGCTAGGCTCTGAAGATCACTAGAGGTTGCTCAGGTTTTTCAGGTATCCAGAAAGAGTTGATGAATTCATTCATCAAATATTTATTTGGTCACACATTTTGCCAGAAACACAAAGGTAAATAAAACAGCTCATGCCTTCTAGGATTTAGGTTTTAACAGGAAAACAGGTAGGAACAAATCTGTGTGTAAGTGCAGGGGCAATGTGTTTCCCTCTGAAGATGGGGAGGAAGGAGAAGAATGATGACTGAGGAGTTGTCTTGCTCATAAATTCCCTTTGGTGAAAGAACAGGACCAAGGCGAGCCTTCCCATATGCCCTGTCTTCCATCTCTTGTCTCTTGAATCTGTGAATCCACACATGCACCAAAAAATATTTTTAGAAAACAGAAACAGAGCAGTATTGGTGAGCTTCGGTGATAATGCATAGGAAATAATTAGATGAAATCTTGTATCTGGTTGTCATGAAATAATTGTTCTCAGAGAAACTTTAAGGTTTTAAGAAAATAAGAAATTATCATTCTGGTTTATTGCCTGCATCATGTGGTGAGACTAATGTGCAATTTACCACCACTGAAAATGATTCCATTACTCACAAAGGGTAATATCCTTTAGGTTGAAAAGGTTAAACCCCTCTCCTTTCGGTTCTCAAAGAAAATGTAGAGAAGTTAATAAATATTTGCAAAAAAAAGCATTTCAAATAAATAGAGTTTGTTTAAATATCTTCTTTCCTAGAGTCAAGAACACAACAAATACTGTATGTTTGCTATGCCCGAGGCATTATGCCCTGGAATGATTTCAAAAGTCATGCATGACTCCTGCCACAAAAAACCCTACAGACTAAAACAGTCACAGCTAAACCAGATGAGACTGATTTCAAAGTTTGTAAGAGTGAAAGCCAGGTGCTGAGGATACACTACAGAGGAGCAATTAATTCAACCTGAGTATCAAAATGGTTGGCCCAGAGGACGCATAGCCGAAGCTAGAAAAATAATTAGGATTTAGCTGTCAATATCAGAAAACATTTCAGGTAAAGGAAGCTGCATGAGCAAAAATGGCGAGTTGAAGCATATTTCAGCCGACTTCAAATGCTGATGGGATTTTAGATTTTATTCAGTAGTCAATAGTGTTATCAAAAGCCAGGGGCTCAGCCTAGGTAGGTCCTGTTGCTCACTGCACAGAAAGCCAATCACTAAGGCAATGAGTATTGTCAGGGAAGAAGGCTTTATTATGGATGATATTAGCCAGAGGGACAGGAGACAAAACTCAAAATCTGAATCTCCCCTGGCTAAAGTTAGGGTTTATGTAGCGGAAGAAAACAGGCGGGGCAAGGAAGAGGAGCTGATTAATGGGCAGCAGGTGTCTAGGATCTCACTGTAATCTCCTATAGGAAAACAGAAATTAGGGAGGGTTGAGGAAGAGGAATTGGTCAACAGGCAGCAGGTGTAAGTTTCCCAAGCTTCAGCTCTATCAGCATTTGGCTTGTTGGAAAATTGGGCTGGTCTCAACAGGAAGCTGGGAAAAAGTGTTGGGGAAGGGCAGTTTCTTTGTCAGATGGTTTTCAGATGGAAGAGACCAGAAGCTGGGAGACCAGTAAAGACATGTCAATGATCTAAGTTAGAAAATGTTAGAACCCAATCTTAGAAGAGTGACAGTGAGACTGCTTAGAGTAGGGGCGACTCAAGATTAATTTCAGGGCTTAATGGATAGAAGTAGTTGATGAAGGGGAGAGAAAACTCATAATAATTCCAGTTCCAATTGAAATTGAGTAGATAGAATTACAAATGTAAAGTGAACAGGGATGAAAATGAGGAAAATCATAAAATAAACTCGCAGCTAGAGAGTTTAAAGGTAAGACATCCATCTAGCCCATTAGAAATATGCAACCTAACCCATGGAGAAATCTGAGATAAAAAGAACCTACTCAGTGGTTTCTGTCTCAGGAGCCCTTACTACAATGCCTAATATGGTGTGGGGAGGTTTTTGGTTATAACATAAACTGATACCATAATTTTTTTAATGTTGTTTCTTTTTTTACAACTATTTGACAAATTTGGAGCCATGTTGATAAATCCACTCAAATAAATTAGCTTTTCTGTCTTTCATATCTCATTGGCTGGGAACAATCTACGTGCCAATAAAAACATGAGCACACCTAAAAAAATGAAATGAATCATGGTGTTTTCATCCTGCCATGCATCAAGAAACCATAGGTTTTGCTTCCATATGTTTTGCAAGAGCCCCCTCAGATCTCGATTTGGCATTCCAAGAGAGCTGCAGGAAGCACAGATTACACTTTGTATGGACACACGGAGGGGTCAGTTTCAGGGTATCAACATGACAAATTACATAATACTGGTAATTTAGGGATACAAATAAAAGCAGCACCTCTGGTTTTATAGAATGCCAACCCTCACTATTTAATAGAGGAGGGGAACTTCACCAGGTACTTGTGTATATTCGGAGCAATGGTTCTCAAACTGGAGTGGGTACCACTTGCTAAAACATAGATTTCTTCACCCTCGCCCCCCCAACTATTTCTGAATCAATACGTCTGGGGTGGGGCCTAAGAATTTGAATTTTTACCATATTTTCTCAGATTATGCCATGCTATTAGTCTAGGAACGGTAAACTTTAAAACCCAAGACAGGCTGGGAGCGGTGGTATAGCTTATAATCGCATTTTGGGAGGTCGAGCAGTGCGGATCGCTTGAGCTCAGGAGTTCAAGACCAGCCTGGGTAAGTCAGGGAGAGCCCACCCCCATCCTAGTCTCCACAAAAAAAAAAAAAAAAAAAAAAAAATAGCTGAGCATTGTGGGCTGGTGGGCATGTGCCTGTAGTCCCAGGCATTCCAGAGGCTGAGGTGGGAGGATCCCTTGATCCCCAGAGGAGGAGGTTGCAGTTAGCCGAGATGGCACTGCTGCCCTCCAGCCTGCGGGACAGTCAGACCCTGCCTCAAATAATAAATAAATACCCAAGACAAATACCAACGTCTTTTTGGACAGATAACCTACCTGATAAATGTTTCAATATCCTGTAGACACCAATTAAGTGTCGACTTTATTGGACATGAATGCCGTTCATTGTGACAAAGGATGTAAAACCACATACAATTTCCGGCAACAATCTACCACTTTACAGCTTGCAATCCCAGCGCTGCAAAATTAGAAGGATTCAAAAAATGGGGTCTTCAAATTTTCAAAAGCCTGGCAAACGTCATGTGAATGCGGCTGGAATCGTTGAAGTAGATACATTGAAAACCCAAGGTTTTCTACAACGTTCATCCTTAGATAATACTCTGTCCAGCTGTCTCTCTAATATCCTGTTTTATTCTCTCGCTGGATGAGTTGAAAAGAAGAGAGAAGAGGGTCAGCTAGGTGGCGCAGTTGCTTAACACATTATTTATTTATTTATTTATTTTTTGGCAAGCCCAGCATTTGCTTTGGAGCACAGGTGAAAAGAATGTCCAGTCCTTAAGCAGAGTTCTAGGGTAAAGCAACCAGTTCTCTATCCACTTAGGAATATGGATTGTAACAGCTACGAATGTGGAGCTCAGGAGATTGGATGCAGTGTTGTGGCCAAGGTCCTAAGACCTCAGGAAAAGAAAGGGATGGTGGGGGAGTGGGTGAGGAGGGGACAGGGAACCATGAGTTCACTGAACTCCCACTGTGGCCTTTAGGGTGCAGGCGAGTGTGTACAACTTCCCTGGCTATTATCGTGGTGGTGGCCCCCCCGCTGTTTCTTGGTCCATGTAGCTCCTACAGGGCTGGCGAGGAAGCTCACAGCTGGTCTAGGCGGCAAATGCCAGAAATGAGAAGGACACCGAAAAATGCATGTTCGCGGGGTTTGGAAGTACACATCTATTTGCCAGAGGGTGCATTTGTTTATCCCCTACTCCAGTCCCGGATCCTAGGAAGCTCCCTTCTCTCCAGCGCAACATTGAAGTAGGCACCACGGAGTGTCCCGGGATGGCAGTGGGCTGGCATGGTCGTTCGCGTTCGGAGGTCAACAAGCGCTTGGATTTTCTGCTTCAGTGCGCCAGGAAAGCAGCCCCGGCCCCGAAGATGTCGAACGTCGGACTCCAGGGGTTCGAGCCCTGGCCCCGCCGCGTCCTCCAGGCGCGCAGGTAAAGGGTTACGCGTGTCGGGGAGGCTCGCCCGCGGCCCGGACCACGTGACATGCGGGCCCAATGACGGTGCCGGGGCGGCCGCTGCGAGCTCGGCGGGCTCCGGGCAGCGCGGAGCTGCTTGCGTTTCCCGGCGCTGCCGCCTGAGGCCGGCGAAGCCATGGGCGCCGCGACACCGCCGCCGCCGCCGTCCGACCCCAGGTAGGGACCGTCCCCCGTCCCGCGCGCGTGAGGAGGGTTTGAGTCCTGAGGAACTTGGCTTTAGGGCGCGCTTTCCCCCCGCTTCTCTCCGTGGTGCCTACTTTTAATTTTAATTTCTTGATTTGCTTTTGCCCTGAAAAAAAAAATTGGAGAATAGAGAGACGCAGTTCGGAGTTTGATGACTTCGGGAAGAGTCTCGTAACTCAACAAAGGGTCTGTAAAAGGGGCAAAACTGGGGTAGGAGGAGGCGGACTTTTACAGATTCCCAAAACTAAACACCAAGGCGTTTTGTAAAGCTTGGCGTCTAATTGGTTGTGTGAAACATTTTTGCTTTTAAATCCCTAATTAATGAACTTTCAACGGTGCATGCGAACTTGAAAAACTACAAGAGATTTTCCCTTAGCTCTCCCTCCCCCATTTTTAAGCATTTTTTTTTTTTTTAATAAAAAGGAAATGGAATGTGACCTCTGCTGTTTCTTTGAAATGTCCTTGGATGTCGGGATTTGCCCCCCCAGGGGTGCTGGCGGCCTGGGCGGTGGGTAGGGGTGGGGGAAGAGGTCATGGTGCCAGGAGGCCGCACGTAGTGAAAAAGAGGGTGCCAGGTGCAAACAGTTAGTCACAAACTGCTAAATATTTAATAATTAGGCAAGCATCTCCCAGGTTGATTACTTGGGTTGCATTGACTTTGGCAGCCCTGATGAGGCGAGATTTTCACAAAGCACCGCTGAATCATTTTCCAGTGATAAAAGGCAAGAATCAATGCTTTTTACCCCAGCACCACAACTGACCTTAAAAAAAAAAAAAAAAAACTCCCTCTGATGACTTAGTACATTTTATGTTACTTTCCATGGTGGCAGAGATATCTGCCCCATGATAGATATTTGCCCTGTGAATTTAAAGGAAGTCTGTGCTCCAGAGGTGGTTCAAATCATTGAAGAATAGCGGTTTATTTTCTTACTCACTATTCATGGGAAATATTACTGATGATCGTCTCGCCTAGGTTTGTGGGTGTCCTTGGTGGTTGCAATCAAGCCATCTCTTTTGAGGAATAATACCTGGAGAAAAGATAAGAAGCATTTGAGAGTTGAATGAGAAAGAAATGGAAAGGGGTTACTGCTTTTAAACATAATAGAGTCTAAATTTGCTGCCTACCCCTCCCCACCCCATTTAATCCTTTGGTTAATACTATTTGAAGAAGGTTAAGACAGATGTTAAAGGCCACCACCTTACTGGTCCCAGCTGGGAAACACGTCAGGAGGCAGATAATTGAAACAAGGTACATAACTGAAACAACTTGAAGCTTAAAGGTAAAGTTAAGTTCCAGAGTTATTTGTATTTCCCTAAAGTGTGAAGAGTGCCTCAGTCACTGAGGAACAGATGCTGAGACAGCAAGGGAAGGTGTGCTTACTTCTCTTCTCAGCCCACTCTGTGTCCATCCTCTGATCCTGCTCCATCATTTATTCAGCACGTGTGATCCTGGTCCTCAATGGCTCCAGAGATTTAGATATATAATGATACCTAAAGAGAAATAGGGCCAATTCTCTAAAGAGAATAGAAATCTTTGCTGTGCTTCAAAGAGCTTTTTGCATATCTGGGATTGAAGACAAAAACTTGCATACCAACATGTTCTATTATCCTAAACGTGGAATGACTCCCTTGACTTCCCACCCAGACCCTCTCTGAACCTGGACACACAACATGGTTAAGCTCTAGCCAGAATCCAGTTGCAGCCTACGGGCAGGGCACAGGTAGGACTGGCCCCTCTCCTCTTAGAACAGCCCGCTCTTGGTGCCCGGAAGCCCATTCACTGTGTTTCTTGGAATAGACTTCAGTTTCCAAATAATTGAATAGCTGCCTCCTGGTAGCTGGGTTTCCTCTCCCTAGACTGTGTTTCACATTCCTCTAGTTACACAATTTTTCTGATAACCCTGAATCTTGGGATCTTTTAGAGTCTTGGTTAAATAGTAACTAATTACCTATGTCCTGCTTTTCTTTCTTGGTCATTAGACAGATTTTCTTTCTGGTTGTTCTTTTTGGTCATTAGACAGATTACATGCTTACAGAGAGACTTTCTAGGTGTGTAGAAAAGAAGAGTTGGGAAAAGTCAAAGGGGTCATCCTAGGGGAAGCAGACTTGGAGTCTTCACCTATGTGCAGGTCAGATGGGTCACTCATTTGTGGCCTTTCTAGAGTACCTGCTCTTAACCAGTGAGCCATCCTGTGTCTCTAGTTGTAGAGATTATTTGATAATCTACAGTCCTGACGTCTCTAGTTGTAGAGACACAGGATGGCTCATTCCTTACTCTGCTGTTTAAGAGAATAAACTGTAGGCCGGGTGCAGTGGCGAATGCCTGTAATCCCAGCACTTTGGGAGGCCTAGGTGGGCAGATCACAAGATCGGGAGATCGAGACCATCCTGGACAACATGGTGAAACTCCATCTCTACTAAAAATACAAAAATTAGCTGGGCGTGATGGCATGTGCCTATAGTCCCAGCTACTTGGGAGGCTGAAGCAGGAGAATCGCTTGAATCCGAGAGGCAGAGGTTGCAGTGAGCTGAGCTTCCACCACTACATTCCTGCCTGGTGATGGAGCAAGACTCCATCTCAAAAAAAAAAAAGACAGAGAATAAACTGAAAATGAAATCTTTCATCTACTTGCGCCATTTTTGCCTGAGAATATCATAGTCCCACAAAGGCTAGTTAAAATCTTCAAGACTGTAGATTATCAAATAATCTTTTCCTAAAGCATACTTAAAACACCAAGCCAATGAATATGTATCCTGAAGCAGAACATTAAGACTCAAAATGCTGACTCAGTGCTGTCAGGCATTGTAGAAAGGTGTCCCTGAGCTACTATGAATATGAACAAATGACAAAAGGCTTCTTGTATCCAGACTTCATCACAAGTGGCGAATCCTGTTTTGTTCAGTGTGCAAGTGGTTCTCCAAAAGTAAATGAAACCCTCACCTGGCCTTAGAGACATCATGTGTGTAGACCCAGAGACACCAGACAGCCGATGAGGTTCTGAGGACACAGTCCTTGTCTTTAGAGATCCTAATATCTTGGGAGAAACCGTTGAAGGATTTTAAGCAGAGCAGATCTCTATTTTAGCGAGTTCATGCAGGCTGCCATGAGAATGAAACAGAAAAGAGACAAGCGAGACCAAAGGCAGCTGCAGCAAAATCCACATTAGAAGACAGAAAGAAGTGAATTGATTCAAAAGATATTTAAGGAAGCATTGGTATTTAAGATTTTAACTGTAAGAACCCGTTAGGTGACTTGAAATCTCTGACGTCAATTTACATGTCATTTCAAAATACATTTTCTCCAGGTAGATAAACATAAGCCACATTTCATTGCAATGTTCTTCCTGTGGATTCTAGTTCCTCTAGGGCTTCTCACGATTTTTAATCGCAGAAAAAAAGTTTCTAGTAAATAGTTGGCCAATTACATTTCACATTTTCAACAACCTAGTGCTTCCTTCTGCCGACTTAACTGTATAAATCTGAAGGCAAAGCTAAGGTAAACTGTTGCCATCATATACACATTCTCTGATTTAGCTTAACTCCTTCTGGGAGTAAAAACACCCTGACATTTGATTGTTTAACACTAGTGGAACTGGACAGTAGAGTAGCCTTTCTTTTTTATTGTTTTCAGTTGACCACAACGTGGCCTGCTATATATCACAGAGAGGATTGTATTGTATTTGTAAGAGTATTAGTGACATGCGAGAGGCTATACATAATGCCTGTGTGACAACAGAAGTCACCTTGGTTATTGACTCATTGCCACATGCATAGCTTTTTAATACAATGTGTATTTGAATATATTCTAAATTTATTAATTCGCTTGATCACTAGTTGCCAAGTAGATGTCTACGCACAGGAGTTTTAAATTTTGATTTTGGTGTTAATTCTTTTCCCTCATTTGATAACTGAGTATCATATATATCTTGGTTATTAATGTGCAGTAAATACAAAGATTTAACTCTGTAGAGCTGTAAAATAATGTCCCTTTTATTTGGCCAGATTGTCAACAACCTTAGGCCTCCGGAATATTTATTGTAACCTAGAAATGCATAAAAGAAGTCCACCTTTACCTTCAAATTGTTGGTAAGAGCCACATACTTAAGATTCTTACTAGAACTTATTTGGCATTATTTCATTTCTGATTCCTAATGAGCTTGGCTACCCGGGTTCCTGGTCCATAGCAGGGAGATCCACTTTATAGTTTCAATGCTTACAGCTCTTAGGATAAGTATAAAATGTGGTTACAGCCAACTGCTAGGGAGCAAAGACAATGCAGTGAAGGTGGTCTGTGATTAAACCCTAAGTCTACAAGAAAAACGTTAAATAGTGTTCAAAACCGTGTTAGAAAGGAATAAGTACTGCATTTTGGTAAAAAGGACTCTTGATCTTTTTTAGAGCCGGAAAATAACTTTAAAAGTTACTTGGTCTAACCACTTTAATTTACGGATGACAAAACAGTCTGAAAGAGGTTAAATGATTTGTCCAAAGTCATACAGCTGCCCATTGGAAAAGCTGCTGGAACCAGAATCTCGGAGTCCCAATTCCTGGTTTAGTCATCTTCCCACTTCTGACTATAAAGCACAAATGTTAGTGCTATGAAAAACTCATTCTCTGTTAAGTATAATATTTTCCAAAACATAGCCACTGCTTATTGAGAAATTACTTATATATTCAGTATCAGTTATCTATTGCTGCGTAACAAATCACCACAAACATAATGGCTTAAAATAACCACTGTTTATTGAGCTTGGGCTTCTGTAGATAAGCAGTTTGGTTGGGCTTGGCTGGGCAAAGCTCCTTCATGCATCTGTGGCTCCTTCATGCATCTGTGGTCACTAAGGCAGCTCTGCCTCTCAGTATTGGTGGATCATCAGCCACGTTATGTGGGGAGCAGCTCAGCCTCCTGTCTTCCATGATTTAGCAGGCTAGCCTGGGTTCATCACATGTTGGCTCAACTTGGTTGCAAGAGAGAATGGAAGCAAGGACTAGGTTCAAGTGACCCAACTTACTTCTACTCCAGTCTATTTCAAAAGCAACTCGGGAAGCCAGCTCAGATTCAAGGGGTGGAGAAATAGACCCCACTTTCTAATGGGAGGGGCTGCAGAGTTACATTAGAAAATGGCATGAATTCAGGGAGAGATGGAGAATCAGGGCCTTTTTCACAATTTATCATATACACCTTGCACCTTACATAACTTGTCTAACTTAATTCTCACAATAGCACTAAAGATTAAGGCAGAAATCCTGTTTTACAAGTGAAGAAACTGAGAACCAGCTATGTTAGTCTGGATTAGGCACGACAGATGGTCAGTGATAAATCCAACACTGGGACTTGGGTGTGTCTAACTCCAAAGCCTTTGCCCAGAACCACGGTGGAGCCCTGCCTCTCTGCATTTTGCTGCAGTGAAGGGTGATGGTATTACTAAGTATCGCAGAGCTCAGAGTTTTGCATGGAAAAAAAAAACTAACTTTAGTAAAACTTCTTCTTGATTTATATGCTAAGAGAAATAATATCAAACATGATTTTTCCCTCAAGGAACATATGGTCTCATTTATATATGATTGCATGTGTACACATGTTAGTTAAGCAATAAGATTCCAAGTAAAGAGAAATAAGACTGGATAATCAGAGAAGCTTAATAGAGGATGAAGTGATGAGTTTGGAGAGACTAGAGAAAGCCCTATTTGAAAAAAGTATCTGTTAATATCTCAAAAGATTCTCACATCATTTATATAAAATAAGTAATATTCCCATTATATGAGGGAAGTTATTTGCCCTAAGTCACAGAGATAAAACCTAACCAAGATGACATTTAAACCCATGTCCATGTATCTCAAAAAACTATTACCCTTCTATTTTTTTTCCACTAAGCCAGTAAGCTTTGCCACTCAAAGTGGGGTCCAGGGACCAGCAGCATCATAACCACCTGGGAGCTTGTTGGAAATGCAGTGTCATGACTTCACCTCCAGGCTACTGAATCAGAACTTGCATTTTAACAGGATCCCCCAGATGATTTCATAAGCACAATAAAGGCTGAGCTCTGCAGTAAAGGGAGCTTGGGGAAATGACTTGCATGAGATAGGTGAAGGGTGGTGGAAGAGCTTGTTTTCTTTTTTTTTTTCTTTTTTTTTTTTTAATTGAATTTTAAGTTCCAGGATACATGGGCAGAATGTGCAGCTTTGTTAGGTAGGTAAATGTGTGCCATGGTGGTTTGCTGCACCTGTCAACCCATCACCTAGGTATTAAGCTCTGCATGCATTAGCTATTTATCCTGATGCTCTCCCTCCCCCAACCTTTCTACAGGCCCTGGTGTGTGTTGTTCCCCTCCCTGTGTCCATGTGTTCTCATTGTTCAGCTCCCACTTAAGAGTGAGAACATGTGGTGTTTGGTTTTCTGCTCCTGTGTTAGTTTGCTGAGGATGATGACTTCCAGCTTTATCCATGTCCCTGCAGAGGACATGATCACATTCCTTTTATATGGCTGTATAGTATTCTATGGTATATTATGCACCACATTTTCTTTATCCAATATGTCACTGATGGGCATTTGGGTTGATTTCATGTCTTTGCTATTGTGAATAGTGCTGCAATAAACATACACATGCATGTATCTTTGTAATGGAATAATTTATATTCCTTTGGGTATATACCCAATAATGAAATTGCTGGATTGAATGGTATTTCTGGTTCTAGATCCTTGAGGAATCACCACACTGTCTTCCACAATGGCTGAACTAGTTTATATTCCTACCAACAGTGTAAATGTTTTTCTATTTCTCTACAGCCTCACCAGTATCTATCGTTTCTTGACTTTTTAATAATCCCCATTCTGACTGGTGTAAGATAGTATCTTATTGTGGTTTTGATTTGCATTTCTCTAATGATCAGTGATGATGAGCTTTTTTTCATATGTTTTTTGGCCACATAAATCTTTTCTTTTGAGAAGTCCATGTCCTTTGCCAACTTTTTGATGGGGTTGTTTTTTTCTTGTATATTTAAATTCCTTATAAATTCTAGATATTAGACCTTTGTCAGGTGGGTAGATTCTAAAAATTTTCTTCCATTCTGTAGGTTGCTTGTTTGCTCTGATGATAGTTTCTTTTGATGTACAGAAGCTCTTTAGTTTAATTAGATCCCATTTGTCTATTTTGCCTTTTGTTGCAATTGTTTTTGATGATTTCACCATAAAATCTTTTCCCATGCCTATGTCCTGAATGGTATTCCCTAGATTCTCTTCTGGGGTTTTTATGGTTTTGGGTTTTACATTTAAGTCTTTAATCCATCTTGAGTTAATTTATGTATAAGGTGTGAGGAAGGGGTCCAGTTTCAGTTTTCTGCATATGGCTAGCCAGCTTTCTCAGCACCATTTATTAAATAGGTAATCCTCTTCCCATTGCTTGTTTTTGTCAGGTTTGTTGAAGATCAGATGGTTATAGATATGTGGTCTTATTTCTGAGGTCTCTATATCTGTTTTGGTATCAGTACCATGCTGCTTTGGTTACTGTAGCCTTGTAGTATAGTTTGAAGTCAGGTAGCATGATGTGTCCAGCTTTGTTCTTTATGCTTAGGATTGTCTTGGCTATATGGGCCTTTTTTGGTTCCATGTAAATTTTAAATTAGTTTTTTCTAATTTTGTGAAGAATGTCAATGGTAGTTTGATGGGAATAGCATTGAATCTATAAATTACTTTTGGCAGTATGGCTATTTTCATGATACTGATTCTTTCTATCCATGAGGATGGAATTTTTTTCTATTTGTTTGTGTCCTCTCTTATTTCCTGAAGCAGTGATTTGCAGTTCTCCTTGAAGAGGTCCTTCATATGAGGATGGAGAAACTTTCTAGGCAGGGAGAACAGCAAAAAGCTTGGGCCCTGAGGCTGGAATCAATGCCACAGGTGTGAGAGCAAGTGGAGGGATTGCTGGATTAGAATAGGGGTGCATTTTTGGCAATAGAAGGAAATCATGTGAGACTGATGGAATCGCTGTGGATCCTGATGAAGTCTGCTTTTTAGAAAGGTCAATCGGGCAGCACGGAGGCTGGCTTGGCAGCAGTGACCCTGGTTGTGAGGCTTTGCTGTCATTTAGCTGTGCTTCGAAGAGAGCTCAGACCAAGGTGACAATGGAGGAAATAGAAAAGAAGGATGCAATCTGGGAGGGATTTCAAGGCACCTTCCATGGAACTCACTGCTAGATTTTCTAAGGGAATAAAGAGAGAATGTGAAGATGATTCTGGACTGTCAAGTTCTGAACTCTGCCTCCCAACCTTCAGGTTTGGGTGTTATCTTTGCAATTATTTGCTACTGAAAAAGGATACTTTTTGGTGATCATTGCTTGTTTGTTTGTTTGAAGGCAGCTTCCCCTATTCCTTTTAATTATAGCAGTTTTTCAACTTTTGCTAAGAGGTAATTCAAACACTAAAATTCCAAATCTGTACGCCCATGTAAATAGTGGGGACATTATTTTGGCAGGCAATTATTTGTAATGAAATAGTTCTTTATGTGGTTCTGTTTATTAGGCCTTCCCAACTACCCTGTGACATCTGTATAGGTAAGATTATGATGATCATTTTGCAATTAAGGACATAGACTTGAAGATGTGACTCAACCAAAATTTGAAACCAGGTCTGCTGGCTCCAAGAACGATCCTGTATCTGTCCAACTAAAGCACTTTGCGGGTTTTTCATTTGGTCTTTGGAGGAGATTATCAAACTGATCAGTCTTTGGTTTACGTTGGTTTGACTTTTTTCATATACGCTGTGCCAAATTCAGAAAGATGCTTCAAAGTTTATATTCGTGGCTTTGAAGTAATTATTTCATGGAAAATTGAAAATGCCTTATTAAAAACTGATTTCCTTCCCTGCCTGATTTTCTTATTTCATTGAATCCATATGTTATCCCAATGGCAGCATCCCACACTTCAAATTTCAAATGATCTGAGCAATTTTGCAGTTCTTTCCTTCGATTCTTTGAATAATGAAAAGATCTTGAAATTGTTTTCAATTTAATTTTTAAGCCTGTTTCTTAAGCAGCTAAGCTGAGGCTTTAAAAATGTCTGTAGATGACAGAATCATGTCCTGGAAGGGGCCTTCAGTGGTCCAGACCCCTCGTTGTATGGATAAGAAAACCAAGGACTAGCGAAAGAAAGGGACCTCTTCAAAAATACCCCATAAGTTGGAAGTAGTCATAGGGCTGGGTCCCATGTCTCTAACCTGACCTGTGCTTTTTCACTAAACTACTTCAAAGCAGTTCCTTTCCCTGTGGCAGTATCTCCCAGCCACTGGTGAGCAGTGTGGGGAAGTTGAAAGAGCTCACATTTTAAAGGTGCCATTACCTGGGTTTAAATCCTGGTTTGCTGGCTACCTGGCATGTGACAAATGCATTTAATGCTACAGTCATTTCCAAAGAGAATCATAAAACAGAGTTAATTGGCTAAACCATCAAGATTGGGTCTACAATTTATCTACATTCTCTTTTAAACTTGACAGGACAAGTTTTATGATGCTTGTCAGGATTTGGTTTTGGCAAAGGAAGCCAAGGGTTTTAGGGGTGGACATAGTAAAAACTGCAGAGATCCACTGCAGCCCAGGCAGAGGCCTCACCCAGCCTGATCCCCCTGCTGTGAAATGAGTTCAGGTGCTACTGTCGAATGCTGATGCCACGCTTTCTCTGCTTGAAGATAAAACACAAGTATTTCCTGGTGCTGCAGCACAGGGCTAAGTTGTGGCGCTGGGGAGGTGAGCCTGAAAACAAAGGCAGATAGAGAAGTCACAGCTCACTGGTGTGAAGACAGCTAGTGAGTTGTTTCTTCATACCCTCTGCCTTTGAATTTGCCTGGATTCAAAGATTTAATGGGGCAAAGGAGTGTTACTTTTATGTAACCAAAAAAGAAAAAAAAAAGAACCAGCTTTAGAGAATAAAATTACTGAAATGGCAACCTTTGACGGTAATCATCCTTTAAGTGTTAACTAAACAAACAAACAAAACAAGCTAACAAAATCTCATGAATTCACTGCTGGAGCACATTGCAGGTCCCCTAATGGTGGGTATGACTAGGCGAGGCACAGGTACACCCATGCCCGTAAGTCAGAAATCATCAGATTCATCCTCCCAAACACAGATGACAGCACCATATGCACATTTGTTCTCATTAAATCACTACTCACCTCTGCAGGTGCTTAGTCTCTATTCAGTTTACATGAGCCCTTTGGAAAGAAACTGGGTGTGGGGATTGTATTTTCTTCTATCACTAAGCCATTTGGTCCACCGTACTTCTTGAGTGAGTCTCACAGGAGGAGAAGCTGTGGGCCTCTTGGAGTCAGGCCTGGCTGCCCCAGAAGAGATTGTAATGAGGGCTGGACTCTCCTCAGGTTTGAATCTTGGCTCTGCCATTTGTTGTGGGACCTCAGGAATTTTACTTCATCTTCCTGGATTTCAGTTTCCTCATCTGTAAAACTGGGACGCTAACTACTTCCTCTAATGTGCATCTGTCTAGCACGGTCCACCCTTAGTAAATATTTAAATAATCTGAGTCTCAGCCTCTCTGGCTTCCCATTTTCTCAAATGTAAAATAAATCTGAACTAGAGCAGGATGGGAGGTACAGGATGGAAAGAAAGAATGAGGGAGGGGCTCAAACTACACACATCTTCTCCCAGCTGCCCCCATCTTGACCTTAGATAAAACCACACGAAATAGCAGGAAACTTTCAGGCTTAACTACTTGGGATTTCCCCTGAATTTCTAACTAGAGATGGAAATTTCCTCATTATAAAATTGTCTATTTAAATATCTGCCCAGGGATAGTTTTAAATGTTTCTAAAATACCTCAAACATGTAAAAAACGTATAATCGATTCCATGTTTGTATTAGTGTGAGGCAGAGAGGATGCCAAGGACTTAATTTGAGGAAAGGAAGCAACAGGGGAATTCACAGAGAAAGCAGAACTTATTTACATGCTGAAATGATCATGGTATAAATAGGGAGACTAAAGAAAACTATAAAATATGGAGAAATTAGAGCTCAAGAACATGACCTTTTGTGGATTCTCAGTTCCATGAAGAGTTTTCAAAATAACAAAGTTGGCATGTATAGTATTTAAAAGAGAAGGCCGTGGCCTCACTTTTCATATTTAGTATATTTTCCATTCTTCATTTTGTGAATTGAAGTTTTGAAAAAAAAAAAATATTGTGAAATGTTCTTATACTGGAGGGCCCATTCCAATTAGTGAACCTAGTGCCACAAAAACCTTTTTTTTTCTATTAATGTGTAGAATAAAATCTAAATGCCTTTTTATTGAACAAGTGTCTGTGGAGGCCAAGCACTGTGCTAGGTGGTGGGGAAACAAAAGTGAACGAAATGGACCTGGACGCACTCTTGCTGGGAGACAGGCATCAATGCAATATCCATGCTGGTGTGGACAGCTTCTCTGAGGAAGGGATGTCCAGCTAGGATCCACAGGCTGAGTGGACTGTCACCTGGCAAAGGGAGCCCCAGAGAGGGGAGAGTGAAGGGTGTGCTGATATGGCCCCGGAGGATGGTGTTCTGAGAAATGTTGTGAACACAAAGAATACCAGGAGGAGCAGGCAATAGCTCGATCCTGCAGGTCTTGCAGGCCACATGGTGAAAACCAACCTCAGCTAACCCGGTCCTTCATATCTACCTGGTCCCTCTGAGTGGATGTTGAAACCTCCAGTATTTGGAGGTGAGTGAGGATAAAGGGTCCATCTTCACAGCCTCAACATTTGGTCTCAGGTTCAATTCACCCTCACAGTCTAAGTTTGATTAGTAAGCAGGAACGAACACAATCATATATCCTGTCCTGTAAGCTGAGTGAAGTCTCTCCTTCTATTCTTTTGGTTTCTCCAACTGTATCTTCATGGAAAGTTCATGAGAGACAAATGTGACACTCTTCTAGAAGAAGAGTTGAGGTCACCTAAGAGCTTAATTTAAGCAGCAAGAATCCTTTGAACAAGCCACTGCATGAGCCATTTCTCAGAAACAAGCACTAGGAACATTAGGAAGGGTACAAGATACTGGCTTGCTGTAATCTATCACATTGATGCACAAGTGGGAATGCCTCTCACTACACTATTTCTAGCCAGTCACACTCATAGAAAACTGATCTCACCAAGAAAAGTTACTCCTAATATCCATTTTGCAGATTCATAAAGTTCTTTATGTTGAGTGGAAATAATGAAGCTAGCGTACCTGTACAAGCCATCTCTACCTTCTGATGTCATTCTTACTAACCATTTCTGAATATATTTTATACTCCTGTTGGGGCAACTCGTTTAATCTACATCCTAAAGCACAGATTAAAAACACACTCATAGGGAGCCGCGGTGGCTCCGGCCAGATGTCCTGGCACTTGAGGAGGCGAGGCTATGGGTTCAAGGCCAAGCTGGGCAATATGAGAACCTCTCAGTCATTAAAAAAAAAAAAAAAAAAAAAACACACACACACACTCATAAATTCCAAACTGTCTATGCTGACATAAGCAAATTGTGGACACCACAACCTTATAGTTGGTGGTCTTCATCTTAAGAACAGTGAGAAGCTCATCATCACTGGTCATTAGAGAAATGCAAATCAAAGCCACATTGAGATATCATCTCACGCCAGTTAGAATGGCAATCATTTAAAAATCTGGAGACAACAGATGCTGGAGAGGATGTGGAGAAATAGGAACACTTTTACACTGTTGGTGGGAGTGTAAATTAGTTCAACCATTGTGGAAGACAGTGTGGCGATTCCTCAAGGACCTAGAAATAGAAATTCCATTTGACCCAGCAATCCCATTACTGGGTATATATCCAAAGGATTATAAATCGTTCTATTATAAAGATACATGCACACGTATGTTCATTGCAGCACTGTTTACAATAACAAAGACCTGGAACCAACCCAAATGCCCATCGATGATAGACTGGACAGGGAATATGTGGCACATATACACCATGGAATACTATGCAGCCATAAAAAACGATGAGTTTGTGTCCTTTGTAGGGACATGGATGAACCTGGAAACCATCATTCTCAGCAAACTGACACAAGAACAGAAAATCAAACACCACATGTTCTCACTCATAGGTGGGTGTTGAACAATGAGAACACATGGACACAGGGAGGGGAGCATCACACACTGGTGTCTGTTGTCGGGGACTAGGGGAGGGACAGTAGGGGGTAGGGAGTTGGGGAGGGATAACATGGGGAGAAATGCCAGATACAGGTTATGGGGATGGAGGCAGCAAGCCACATTGCCATGTATGTACCTATGCAACAATCCTGCATGTTCTTCACATGTATCCCAGAACCTAAAGTGCAATAAAATAAATAAATAAATAAATAAAATAGAAAAAAAAAAGAATAGTGAAAAGCCATTGAAGGTTTTAAACTGAGGAGTAGTAAGATTTGCATCCCTGACTGCAGTATAAGAAGTAAGAATGCAAGACTGGGAGAGAGGGGATTAATTAAGGGACTATTGCAGAAGAAGATGTTGACTCTCCACTCAAATAAAGTAGAGGCAATGAGATAGTGAGAAGTGGCTGGGTTTCTAGGATAGTCAGTGAGATCATCAGTACCTGGTAATAGATAGAAAATGGGAAGTGAGGGAAAAGGTGTCAAGATTGAATATTAGGGCTTGAGTATACAGGTTTTCTTGCAGTATTGTTTGTGATTTAAAAAAATTTATATATCATCAATATATACAATATGTAGGCTAGGCATGTTGGCTCATGCCTGTAATCCTAGCACTCTGGGAGGCCAAGGCAGGTGGATCACCTGAAGTCAAGAGTTCAAGACCAGCCTGGCCAACGTGGTGAAACCCTGTCTCTACTAAAAATACAAAAAGTAGGCAGGCGTGGTGGTGGGCACCTGTAATCTCAGCTACTCAGGAGGCTGAGGCAGGAGAATCACTTGAACCCAGAGGCAGAGGCTTCAGTGAGCCGAGATCATGTCATTGCACTCCAGCCTGAGTGACAGAGTGAGAGTCCATCTCAAAAAAAAAGGAAGCACAGTATGTAGATACAGTGCAGTACTCTGCACTGATTTTAAAAATGAGATGTATATGTAATGATATGACAGAAAAATTCAGGATATAGTCTTAAGTTTTTAAAAATTTGTTGAAGAAAAATGCACTTAGTGTTTCATTTTAACAAAATAGTAATTATAATTAGCACTTAGCAGAAAATAGCTGGAATCTTCTAGTGAAGATTCCGGGGCATTTACAAAGTATATTTGACATTTCTGTACTCTGGATTTTTTGCAACTCTCATATTTGCTTTTGTAATCAGGGAAAGCAGACTTTGCAGAAGAGCAAACTGCCCTGCTTCCATCATGGACTCTTCTGATCCTCTGGCCTAAAATGATTGCTCCCTCTTCTAGAATATCTTCTAGACTGTTAGAGCCAAAAAGGGCTTTAGAGATCATTTAGTTCAACATCCTCATTCACACATGAGGAAACTGAGGTCTAGAAAGACTGTGTGGCCAAAGTCACATAACCCTAAATTAAGAGCAAGGCCAAGACTAGAACCCAGGGATGCACAGACTTATGTTCTAGAATTCTTTATCCTACAGCAGAGTCTCTTCTAGCACTCACTGTATCTGTGAATAATTTGGCTTTACTTGGAATGCCTGGTAAATAAATTTGTCTTTCTCCTCCAGTAAATTTGTACTTGAACTCAGAGAGCAAGTGTCCAGTATCACGTTCATGCGTTGTAAAGCATGCATTACAACAATTGACAGACTTCTGTTAGATTTCAGATCTGAGGCAACACGAAAATTCGGGGAAAAGAAAGACTCCTATTTGTGGCTTGCACTTAGCGCTCTCAGGAACTTGCTCATGTTCTCTCTCTCTCTTTCACACACACAGTAGGAATAAGTTAGTTGCCTAATTGGTTATGCTGGGGAAATGGACTTTGGATTGAGGGTGTGTCAGTGAGAAAGTGGGTACTTTCTCACTTGCAATGAAATACCAATATCCTGAACTTCTGGAAGGAAATGGCCTGGCAGTTAAGGCATACTTTAATCTGTTGATAATGTCAGTAATTTCCCACAACTGTATGCAAAACTTTCTCACCCTACAACTGTCATAGGCCCTTTTCACAGAGTGAGTCTCAGGGACTGTCTCATATCTCACAGAGACACAGCCAACCCTGGCTGATGATGGTCCCAGAGCGGTGTTTCACATTGTCAACCTCTCATGTTGTGGGGTTCAACCAGAGGGAGGCTTATGAATCACTGGTCACTGATATAAACCTCCTCCTTTAACCGAAATGAGAAATGATGGCTACTTTGTCCCTTGCCTTGTAGCTCCCCAGGGGCAACTAGGGAGTTGCCCCAGCCCCCAAAGGGCTGTGTTAGGCTCTCTTACCTCTGGTGCCTCATCCTTTTCTTCTCCTCCCCTAGTGCTGATCATGACACTTTTGTCTCTGCTGAGCTCCACTTGGCATCTGGTGTTTATCACCTAAATGAACTGCTGTCTCTAGGAAACTATTCTACTCTCTGCCTCCCATTTTGCAAATTTGGTGTGTTTGTTTCTAGTGTTTTATTAATTTATTTCAACTGAACACTTTCCATAGCCTAAACATTTCCATTCTTTATGTTACCATCTGCTTGATGTTGGCTCTGTATACACACACACACACATGTTTGCATAAGATACAGTTCTAAAGTCTTTCAAACCAGTTCCCTATACTTAATTTTGTGTGGGTTCACAATGCCTTAAATATATAAGTATCTATGTAATGCATTTATATGTTTTATGTTAAAATTTGGGAAATAAAAGTTAAATCTCATAACTGTGATATTCCTTTAAATTGTATTAAACTAGGATTTTGATATACAGTCATGTACCTCATAACAACATTTGGGTTGTATACCTTATATATGATGTTGGTCCCTTAAGATGATAATACTGTATTTTTACTGTATGTTTGCTATGTTTAGATATGTTTACAATTGCCTACAGTATTCAGTAGTATAGTTACATGCTGTACAGATTTGTAGCCTAGGAGCAACAGGCTATACCATCTAACCTAGCTGTGTAGTCGGCACTATCATCTAGGTTTGTATAAGTATATTCTGATGTTTGCACAACAGCAAAATCACCTAGTGACACATTTCTTGGAACATATTCCCGTTATTAAGCGATAAATGACTATAATGATATCGGGAGAAATCTAAAGTACTAATTATTTTCTCCTCAGCTATAAGCCTACCTTTCAGTAAGCTTACCTTGTTCTTTTTGCAAATGCAGAAATTTATTTCTCAATAAGCTTGAATACCAACTTCACATAAAGACTGTGCAGTAGTCAAAGAGAGAAAATACAGAAGAGCAGCCAGTAGATCCTCACTGTAAGTAGAACAGGAAGGAACATGACTGAACCACAAGCCAGTGGATTTTAGAGTCAGAAAATTCCAAGATAACAAGATTGTCGTGTCCTGGAGGGTTATTAAAAGAGTTGGTATTATATCTATATAACCCAGACCTGGACTGTGTATGTGCACCCTCAGAAGTACCTGCAAAATTTGATGTTTCTCATTTCGTTCAGCTATGCCCAAACAATACTCTATCAGACTTATAGCATTCTTGGCATGACATAGTTACTGAATTTTCTAGTAAAATACAAAATACGTTGGATGGACAACAGGATGAGCTATTTGAGTCAATGTGCCCTGAAACTCAAGGATTGGTGTACTCTGTAACTTGGCCCTTCCATATCTGTGCATAGATCCATTATCTGCTTTGCCACAAGAACATTGATCATGTTCTCTTTCAAATGGACAAGGCAATGCATTTTTATGCCAATACTATGACACTTTGGGAGATACAGTTTGTATGCATAAACATTGAGACATTTTGATAATAGGGATAATAACTTCTAGTAGATGTTAAAACTGCCATGAAAGAGTGAGAATGTAAGTATCTGTAGGTATAATTAAGAGCTAGTGCAGGGAAACTTGTTTATGTTTCTTAATATCCACAACCAACGCAACCAACAAATTTGTACTTTCTAGCCATTTGTTTTTTGATTCTTAAAGTTTTGAGAGTAAAAAAATTTAAAAAATTAATTACTTCACAATCAACTCAGACTGTTTGCCTGCTGGAAATTCCCAGTTGGGACTGATTAAGAAATGTGTGTTTCTGATAAAAGTACAGGTGGAATCAAAGGATAAAAAGATCCTGTGTCTTTAAATTTAAAGGTATTTTATAATTGTCCTTCAAGTTTCTATTTTCATTTGTTTGCTTTGGGTGGAACATGGAAAAATATTTGCCTACTGTATGGTACTAATCTTCATGCATGTGTTTGCAAATTACCTTCCCTGTGAAAAGGTTGCAGGCATTGCATTGGTGATGCCTTTTCTTATTAAATACTCGCAAATGCATGAATTTTCTGCACCAAAAATTGGTGAGTTCATTTTATATCTGAAAGTCAAGTTTAAGAGAAGATGTCTCAGACACTTCAAAAGTGTGAAACTTTAGGAATTAAACATTGGGTTCTCTAGTTATATATTATCACAGGAGCTACCTTAGTTATATGTTTAGTATTTTCATTGTAAGGCAATTATTTTCAAAGTTTTGGTGAACCCTAATATTTATTCTAAACTACATTGTTTGAAGAATCTTATTTTGCCTACATAAAGAGGGTTTTTTTTAAGATTTAGAAAATATCTTTAAATTATTTTGAGTGGCTATGTGTGGTTTTCTTCCATAAATTAAAATTTCAGTAGTTCAGAAAGTATTATTTACTCAACAAATATATACTAAACATTTCCCATATACTAGAGAAAAAGTGTGTCAGACTTCCTGAAAGCCCACAGCATATTTTTTACAAATGGAGAACCTTAATTTGCAAATAAAATTATTGAATACTATACCCCCACACCATGAACCTGATGTTTCTAAAAGAAAAACATTAAATTTCACAGACTTTATTTGATCAAAGAACCATTCATGAATTGGGTAGCACTCAGAACCAAAAGAGATTCCAAGTTCTGCTCTACAGTGAGCAGTGAGCTTACATTGGCTAAACTTGAAAGTAAAATACAGAAATAACTTGATTGGTTATAGCTATGTATTTGCCATAGTTGAGTATGGTCTGATCACTTGGCTGCCTGTGATTGGCTGAAACTTAGCTATTTGTTACAAAAATATTCTCCTAAGTTTTTGTTTGTTTATATACTAAATTAGGTAACAGGTTGTTATATAGGAATTCAAAGCCCAGAGACAGCCTCAGGCTTTTGACCCCCTGCGTATTTTGCTTTAACAGTATGTAAATATATTCTATAACAAACATAATATATATAAATATAATTTTATTGAGTACTGACTACAAGCTAGGCATTATACTCTGGGATGATCAGGGTACAGAAGTGAACAGAACCCCTGCAATATCTCCTGGGAAAGAGGAACATTAAATCATCCTTAAATTAAAATAGAACGTAAATTGTGGAACAATAAAGGAATGATCAAGGAGTATATAATATTCTTTAAAGAGATCCAATTTAAATGGGAAAGGAGAGGGAAAAGGCAAGGAAGGCTTTTCAGAGAAAGTGAAGTGCTAAAAGTAAAAGAATGAAGAAAAGTTGGCCAGGGAAAAAGGTGGAGAAAATTGGCTATATATATTTAATTTTAAAAAATAAACAGACTTCATTTTGGGGGCAAGAAACCTGGTTTCTAGCTTAAGAGATGCTAGCAACTGCCATTGAGCCTGGCTTAACCTTTGGCCTCATTTTCTTTAAGTGAGAAATCTGTTGGATAGTAGGATCCTAGGATTTCTTCTCTTCTTTGATCTGTGATTAATATGAATGGCTACCTTATGGGGAAGCTCTCCAATGGCTCCCTTTTAAGCTGTCATCACCTTAGCCCAGATTCTGTGAGTTCCTGGAAACTGGGAAGCTAGGTACTGCGTGCGCCCCTGCCAGGCATTGGCTAGGACTTGGAGATTCATGCAGTTACGCTTCAGTGACTTCAGCCTCCTGCACCAGCCATGTCCACAAATTTATATACCTCTGCATCAATCCTTTCCTCATTCTCTCCATTCTCAGAGGATAAGGTGTTCCTTTTCCTGTTCAAGGCCAACTTTTTCATGTGGACTTAATTTTTATCTTCCATCCTCCGGGTTATTGTTTCACCAATTAATTCTGTCTTTGTCCTGAATCTATAAACTCTAATCAAAAAAAAAAAAAAAAAAAATTGGGGGTGGGGGTGTTGAAAACAATTTATTTCTTACAAGATAAATATGTCTTCCTTTGAGCCTGTTGGCTACTGCCTCATCTCTCTTTGTTTCCCTTATTTTAAAATAAAAATAATGTAAAATAAAATATCCTAAAGAGTTCTTGAGTAATTGCTACCTTTAACTGCAATTCCCAATTCCTTACTTCTAGTTCACTCAACATACTGCTATTTGGTTTTAGTTCACATCGTGACATGAAAACATCACTGATCAATTCTAATGGTCATGTTTCACCCCTTTAACATATAAACCTCCTTGCTACCTTACAAAGTATTTTTCTTGACGATGTCTTCCTTTTTGAAATTCTCCCTTTCCTTTGATGCTATTATACTATTACATTTCTTACTCCTGATTCTTTTCCTACTTCTATGACCAGTCCCTATTTTTCTACCACCTATTATCAAGTTTGACCATGAGGTTTTCATGATGTAGAATTCAATTGCATGTTCTATACTATCTATGAGTTATGTCTGCAGGAAAGAGTGTACAAAGAATTTTGAGAAGGATTAAATGGTAACTAGATTCATTGATTCAGGTCAACTGGCAAGGTAATCTGTGGAAGGTTACAGAATCAAAGATGACTCGATAATTAGATAACAAGTAATTTAAATCTTGGGCACTTAGATGAGAAGACCGAACCTTTGTAAGGTATAGAGTCTCCGTTAAAGCAAATATCCACAGGGAAAATTAGATCCTAATCCCAGTGCAAGTGAAAATGCACTAAAAAGGTAACCCCAAATTTTATGGGAAAACAAATATGGTGTTCTAACTATGGGAAAACTTAAAGTGTAAATATGATGGACTAAATAAAACCCAAAATATTTATACTTTTACATAAGTTTGGGGAAAAGTCTTTGATATTTTAGATATTCATTATGTTTAAGAGAATGTGTTAATATAATTAGCTTTGTGATTTCTAACACGTCATTGGGTAATTGATTTACACTTTGTATTTTTTTTTTTTTTTTTTTTTTTTTTTTTTGAGACAGAGTCTTGCTTTGTCGCCAGGCGCCAGGCTGGAGTGCAGTGGCGTGATCTTGGCTCACTGTAAACTCCGCCTCCCGGGTTCAAGCAATTCTCCTGCCTCAGCCTCCCGAGTAGCTGGGACTACAGGCGCGCGCCACCACGCCTAGCTAATCTTTGTATTTTTTTAGCAGAGACGGGGTTTCGCCATGTTGGCCAGGATGGTCTCAATCTCTTAACCTCGTGATTCGCCCGCCTCGGCCTCCCAAAGTGCTGGGATTACAGGCGTGAGCCACTGCGCCCTGCCTACACTTTGTATTTTCAAGTTGAAATGTTAAGGTAATTTTGCTGTGTTTAATGCTATATTGAAAAGTTTAATGTCTGTTACTTTAACCAAGTTAAAAAATCACTCTTAAGATTGACAGAGTTTGGAGAATTTTAAATAAAGTATAAAATTTATAGTTGATCTCAACTCAAGAAAAAAGCATTTTTGGATTTTTTATTTTAATAAATATTAATTTTTAAAACCCAGTTACCTGCAAATAATGTTTCTGGGGTTGTAGGGGACACCCAGAAAACTTCATTGCTATCTCCCGCTCCCAAGTAGTAGCATGTCCCTGGTCTCCTCTCTCAGCCCACAGTTCTTCTCAGTCTTCTAGGCTCCCTCGCCAACATCTGGCAGTGTCAGAATATATTTACCACTCACAGCTCACACATACACAATACCCAAATGCCTTTCTCCAGCCCTGCCCTCCTACAAAGCTACAAATCCATTAAAAAACTACTTCCTGTAAGGCATATCTGCTTGCATATCCCCAGACCCCATTAAACTCAGCTCACCTGAAATGCATTCTATCAGTGCTCCACCTCCAAGCCCACTGATGTGCTCTCCTTCCTGCTGTTGTCTCAGAGGATGACATCATCAAGTGCTCTTTCCTCTCTAGGGCAAAGACTGGCTTGGACATTGCTATGGTTTGAATGTGTCCCCAAAGTTCATGTGTTTCAAATGTAATCCCCAATGCAACAGTTTTGAAAGGTGGGATCCTAAAGAGGCGATTAGGTCATGAGTGCCCTGCCGTCATGAATGGATTAATGCCATTACCTTGGGAGTAATAGGAAGAGTTCTGGCCCCCTTCCCTTCTTTCTTTCTCATGAGTTCTCTCTTGCCCTTCTACATTCTGCCATAGGATGTTGCAGCAATAAGGCCCTCATATAAAATAAAAGTCCCTTCGACCTTGGACTTCCCAACCTCTAGAACTATAATAAATAAATCTCTGTTACTTACAAATTACCCAGTCTCAGGTATTCTGCTATAGCAGCACAGAACAGACTCAGACACCTGTCAAGGTTGCCTCTCTTTGACTCCTCAGTGCCTATTACTTGGCAACGGTAGGTACTCAAAAACTCAGTTGATAAATATGAAGCCCAAATAAAATAAAGAATGACATGAATACCTGCTTTAGACTGAGTGGAAAGGGAAGATTCCATTATCACTTTGGTATTAGCTAATGGTTTATTTGTCAAAAGAGTAGGAATAGGTAACATTCATTGAGCACCTACTATGTACCAGGTACTTTAGGTGGTTTGTGTGTAAAGGGTTGGGCTCAGAGAGGTTAAGCAAGTCATTCAGGATGACAGAGCTAGGAAGTGACAGAGATGGTACTTAGTGAAGGTCTATGTGACTCCAGAACCTCTTCATTGGTATCACCTCCCTTCAGAGTAGCTACTTTCACATTGACTTACGTTTACTCTGACTGATGTTTCTATGCAGTGGTATTACTGATGTAACTATGAAGATCAAGTGGCATGTATGCAGAAACTCAGAATTTAGTGTGTTTAATTACAAATTAGTAGATTTTTTTCATTTCCTTATGAAAGACTTCACATTTTCAGTCAAAATATCAAGGCTTAATCGTTTCAAAGATGAATACTGTCAGTTATGGAAGGTACATCAACAGATTTAGCTCTGCTAACTTTCTTGCTTGACCTAATGATGTTTAGGAAAAAGCCTTCCTGAGTTTTCCAGATACTGGTAGACCAAGAAGGATGCATTTTTATCAAACTGAACACAAAAGATTGGGTTTGGAGGAAATGCAACCACAAGAGTGCCTTTTAAGAAATAAAATTGAGAAATCATCCTTCTAACATTTCCTCCTTCCCTCCCCTCTATACAGTTCATAGAAACAATGCTCCTTTTTTCTGCAGAGCACTTCAACCCCAGCTCAAAATTAATAAGAGTGGTAAAACTGGAACTGCTATCGTAGCTACATCCACTCCACCCCTTCACCGTGGAGAATAAACCCTTTAAATACAGGCTGCCAAGTACAAGCTAGAGATTGAGATAATGATCCTTTGCTCAAAATAAACATTTTGAAATAATGAGTATTCTAGTCTATATATCTCATTTATGAATTAACTCTGTCGCACTTAAAACTAGCTTGTTTCTTTTAAGTTTTGTAACATTACAGGACTTTTGTCTAGTTTCTCTTCAGGAAATTATAAAATTATACCACTTTTAGCAACATTTATGAATCAGTTATTTAGAATATCAGTTCTCTTGAGCTATTTTGTTTAATTAGGTCACATGCAAATTTGAAAATTGGAAATATCCTAAATAAAGATGTAAGAATTATATATTCAGTATTACAGAATAGATTTCTAGAAAGGGGTTCTCGTGAGCAGTTGCTTTTGACTAATAATGTTTAACTAGGGCATAAAGAATTTGAATTCCCAGAATTGCTTTTTGTTGTGGCAAAAATTCAAAATAATTTTTACTTTTGTGAAATAATTCTTCTTCAACTACAAGGAAGAAAGGAAAGGAAAAATTAATAAAGTAATGTATTTTATTTTAAAGTACATTAAAAATAAAGGTATTTAAAATAAAGTATTAAGTATTAAAAATAAAGTATTTAATAATAAAATGTCTTTTAAAATAAAATAATTATTTTAAAATAATGTATTTTATTTAAAAATATTTAAATACATTAATGTATTTATTTTGAAATACATTCTTTAAAATATTATTATTTTATTTTAAAATACATTATTTTATCACAAAAACTAAAATAATGTATCTGATTCTATTGTGATTTTGCTAAAATCACAAAATCTAAAATGATGTATCTGGCTCCATTGGGAGAATATGATCAGTCATTCAAGACAAACTGGTCTTGTTCTTGCAAGTGTAAGGACCAAAAGGTAAATACATTTAGCACATGGTTTGGTTCTATTTATCATCACTAATGTTCTTGTTTTCCAAATGGAAGTATAAAAACAATAATTTATGCAAAGCAGTAAAGCAGATGTGGGACTGTTTAATCAGCTCTTCCTTTAAATGTCTCTATGATCACAGAAATCACTTCTCTGTTCTTTAGTCTATTAACAGATAACATCTTGCATATTGCTGTAATCCAAAGCCATATCCCTTCAGCATCTTCATAATTATTACTAGATGCTTCAAATCCATAAATTTCAGATGCCTTCATTCTCCCATCTGATCTGCTCATGTTTATGCAGGCACCTAGTAGCTGTTGAAACAGGATAACATCGTGGTTAAAAGCACATGCTTTTAGAAACCCTGAGTTCAAACTCACACCTAGAGCTTCTTAACATGTGTGAGCCTCCATTTCTTTGTCTGTAAAACGGGAATAATCATTTTGCTGCCGCATCAATGGGATCGTTGTTGGTTTAGAAGCTAGGAATCAAATCTGTACATACATGTAAAGATATTTTATATGTTAACCTCTATGATTTCTATATCTTCTGTATTAAAAACAGTTTTTAATAAAACATGTTAAAAATAATGAGTTTTTAAAAATTACCTTGCCTACAGCAGGTACCACAGCAGGTGTACCACTTCATGACAGCTACCCACTGGGATGGCTGTAATCAAACAGATGGGCAATAACAAGTGTTGGCAAGGAAGTGGAGAAACTGCAACCCTCATACACTGCTGCTGGGAATGTAACATGGTGCATCTAGGTTGGGAAACAGCCTGGCAATTCCTTAGAAGTTTAAACATGGAATTACAGTATTCATCAGTTCTACTCCTAGGTATATATCCAGGTAAAAAAACATGTTTGTGTCATGCAAAGACTTGTACACAAATGTTTATAGCAGCATTATCATAATATCCCAAAAGTAGAAACAACCTAAAGTCCACTGACTGATGAATAGACCAATAATACATGATACATCCATACAGTAGACTATTGTTCAGCTGTAAAATGGAACAGAGTACTGATAACATGGTACAATAGAGACAAACCTTGCAAACATCATTCTAAGGGAAAGAAACCAGGCAAAAAGGCTGCATATTGTATGATTCCATTTATATGCAGGGTCCAGATTAGACAAGTACAGAACAGAAAGTAGATTGGTGATTGCCTAGGGCTGGGGAGAAGAAGGGGGATTGGAAAATGATGGCTAAGGTTGATGGCTATGGGATATCTTTTGGTGGTGATAAAAATGGGCTAAAATTTATTGTGGTAATGGTGGCACCACTCTGAATATGCCAAAAAAATTGAAATACTTTATTTAAATGGGTGAACTAGGAGGCATATGAATTGTATCTCAGTATAGCTGTTGAAAATAATAATAAAGTGACAGGCCTCTAAGAAATTAACTTAAAAGTTTTTAGACAAGAGATCAACAGACAAGAGATCAATTACCCCATCACAGATATGCCAACCAGTCTGTAGGCTGTGACTTCCCAGTAGCTTTTGTTTGAGAATTTACCTTGCCTACAGCAGCAGTTTTCCTATGGATAAAAGCAAGAAACTTCAACCCTGGACTTAGTTTAATAATTAGGGTTTTCTTCCTAATTCTAAAATTAATATGTACAGATTAGGAAAAACTCAGAAAAATATGAGTTCAAAGCATAAATTAAAAACATAAAAATCCTGTGATCTGAGAGCAGTCTCCCTCCCTGGCTCCTTTCCAGGTTGGAAAATCTGATTTTAGAACTTAGGTTTTAGAGAACTGAGTTCTTACACCAAGAACATATGGAAACTGCATCTTTACAAAATCGTCTCTAAAATGATCTCTTGGACCTAAAGAGCTCATCTTTCCAAAAGTGGTTTCCAGTCTTGTTTAGGTTGGAGAATGCCCAAATGTAGTAATTTTTTTTTTTAATTTTAAAAACACCCCCCACTTACTTTATGCTGTCATTAGTGATCTCCCCAACCCTGCCCCACAATTTACACAATGTTTTTCTTCCTATATTATTACCTTTGGGCCAGGTTCTGTGTTCTTCTTTATGATTTATCTAGTTCCAATTTCCCTAACCTAGACGCAGCCCTCTGAAAATAATGGCTGATAAGGGAAATGCTGCCCAGATCTCCAGGCCTGGAGCCAGTTCACGGGGAATCATACTCTCCCAAGGCTCTTAATGTAGGTCTGACTTGATGTGACAAGTGAATATAGTAGCCTATTCTTTGTTAGAAAAAAAAAATGGATTAATTATTTGGCTGAAGTCCGCCAAACAGAGGTTGGCCCTTAAAGGAACAAATACTTCCCATTGTCTTAGATTGTCCTTCAAGCAAGGAACTAAAATAATTGTAAATATAACTCAGATAAAGAGACTTTTTGCACTTCTGTTTGTTCACAGGGGAAATGCTTATTTATAATGTGCCTTTAAAAATTTTTTTCCTGAGTTGGTCTTTTGGTCAAGGAATTTAATTTGTAACAAGACGTGCTGTCGTCCATAAGGAATCTATTTCTACAAAGACACATAACTAAGAGCAATCTCATCCCATTAACTCTCTGGGTGCTTTCTGCCTCCCCTCTCTCAATATTTGTCACTTTTTTATCACTGGTTATTTTTTCATGTGAAGGTGTCTTATTTTCTCAAATGGCTATAAATTTTTTTAAGTATGTCCCGTAAACATCTTGTCATCCCCACAGTACCTTATTTAAGGTCAAGTCTTAAATATATCTTGATTAATTATTTGCCAATGGGCATAGCTAACCTTTCTTCCTGCAGGATGGGCATCAGTAGTCTAATTACTTAGTCTAATAGCTTTCTGAAGGTACAGTCAGAATTACACTGTCTAGAGTGAAGCAAAAAAGGTCACACCTACAGAGCAGCATTTTCAGAGCACAGTCAAAACATTAAACAGGCTGACTAACAGGATGTGACTATGATACTAGTCTTTCAAGTCTTCTGTAGGTTTGAAAATTTTCAAAATCAATAGTTTTAAAAAAATTAATTTCATCTCCAGAACTTAGATGCAATATTAATCTCTTCTATATTCAGCTTCTTAGATGGGTTCTCTATTTCAAAGGATGCTAATTTATAACAAATAACTACATGTTCCTAAGGACCCAAAACCTTTCTTCTTTGATCTTGCTCATTTTTTTTTTTTTGTAAAAATTTTTCACATTGTGTTTCAGATATGCCCTCCCTAAACAAATTAATGAGTGTTCTACAGACTTGGAGTTTTTAGTCTAAAAGAGTTAGATTCAGGAATTAACCAAATAATCACACAAATGTAAATTTTCAGTAGTAACAAGTATAATAGGAATCAGTAGTAGAAAGATTTGGTCCAATAAGGAAAGTAAAGGGAGGTTTCTCTGAGGAAGGCAGTGGGAGCTAACCAGGGAGGAGACACCATGAGCAAAGGCTTGGGAGAGAGATCCAAGATGGCTGATCACTAGCAGCTCGGGCTCCTAGCTCCCAGTGAAAGCGCAGAGAACGAGAGGACACCACGCTTTCAGACGAATATTTGTTGCTCACGGACCAGGTGATTCCCAGCAGAGGAGCCCCACGTGTCGCCAGGGCGACTCTTGTGGCTGGCGCGGCGGTTTTGCTGGTGCCTTAGCATGCCAGTTTTTGGTGCAGAGTCCGGAGATTCCCGGGCAGAAAAGCACCATCAATCTTAACACCGCTGTTTTGGCCGGCTCAGTGGACTGCTCAGATTTCGGCGCTGGGAATCAACAAGTTGGACATCTGCTCAGAGACCTAGTTAGAAAGTCGGTAATTACAAAGACAACAGACGGATAAATATATAATGAAGGGAAGAAATCAGTGTAAAAAGGCAGAGAATACTCAAAATCAGAATGCCTCTCCCTCTACAGGGGATCGCAATTCCTCATCAGTAACGGAACAAGGCTTAATAGATTACGAGTGTGTTCCAATAACAGAAGCAGGCTTCAAAACGTGGGTGATAAGAAACTTCTGTGAATTAAAAGAACTGTTCTAACCCAATGCAAAGAAACTAAGAACCTTGAAAAAAGGTTTGACGAAATGTTAACGAGAATGGACAATTTAGAGAGGAATATAAGTGAATTGATGGAGCTGAAAAACACAACACGAGAACTTCGCGAAGCATGCACAAGTTTAAACAGTCGAATTGATCAAGTAGAAGAAAGGACATCAGAAGTCGAGAACCAGCTCAGTGAAATGAAATGAGAAGACAAGATTGGAGAAAAAAGGATGAAAAGGAATGAGCAAAGTCTCCAGGAAATATGGGACTATGTGAAAAGACCTAATTTACGTTTGATAGGTGTACCTGAATGTGATGAAGAGAATGAATCCAAGTTGGAAAATACTCTTCAGGATATCATTCAGGAAAATTTTCCCAACCTGGCAAGGCAGGATAATATTCAACTCCAGGTAATACAGAGAACACCACAAAGATATTCTTCAAGAAGATCAACCCCAAGGCACATAATTGCCAGATTTATTAGGGTTGAAATGAAGGAGAAAATACTAAGGGCAGCCAGAGAGAAATGTCAGGTTACCCATAAAGGGAAACCTATCAGACTTACAGCAGATATCTCAGCAGAAACCCTACAAGCCAGAAAAGAGTGGGGACCAATATTTAACATCCTTAAAGAAAAGAACTTTCAACCCAGAATTTCCTATCCAGCCAAACTAAGCTTTATAATCGAAGGAAAAATTAAATCCTTTGCGAACAAACAAGTACTTAGAGAGTTCACCACCACCAGGCCTGCTTTACAAGAGCTTCTGAAAGAATCACTATACATATAAAGGAACAACCAATATCAGCCTTTCCAAAAATATATCAAAAAGCAAAGAACATTAACACAACGAAAAATTTACACTAACTAAAGGGCAAAACAGCCAGCTAGCATCAAATGCTAGTATTAAAGTTGTATATATTCTAATTGGATAAAAAGCCAAAACCCATTGCTATGCTGCATCCAGACCCATCTCACATGCAACAATACACAAAGACTCAAAACAAAGAGAAGGAGGAAGATTTATCAACCAATCAGAGAGTAAAAATAAACAAATAAAAAGCAGGAGATGCAATTCTCACCTCTGATAAAGTAGACTTTAAAGTAACAAAGAGCAAAAGAGGCAAAGAAGGACATTACATAATGGCAAAAGGATCAATGTAACAAGAAGAGCTAACGATTTTATAGATCAACGAGACAGAAAATTAACAAGGACATCCAGGACTTGAACTCAGACCTGGAACAAGTAAACTTAATAAACATTTACAGAACTCTCCACTTTAAATACATAAAACATACATTACCACCTCACACCTATTCCATAAGTGACTACATAATTGGAAGTAAATCACTCCTCAGTAATCGCATAGCATTTCATAGGTTTAAATGAAATATTGGTTGGCTGCTCGTTTGTTATTTTCTTCCCTTATTCCTTCCTGTTTACATCAAGTATAATTATTGGTATAAAAGAGGTTTTCAATACCCATTACTAAACTGCATTCTAGCCTGGGCAAGAAAGCAATACTCCCATTCTCTCTCTCTCTTTCTCTTCCTTTTTCCTCCTCTTCTTTATTCTTTTTCTTTCTTTCTTTCAAAAAAAAAAAAAAAAAGGCTTGGTGGCAGGCAGCAGCAACACAGTGTGAGACTGATTATGAGAAGAACTGTGAATTTGGAGCCCAAAGAGGACGATAGTTCAAGATGAGCTTGAAGGAATGGGTAGGAATTTTTTCTCATCCTGGAGGCAAAGGGGATCTACTGAAATATCTTTAAAAACAAGAAGCTGGCATAATCAGACCTGTACTTAGAAAAGATTACTTCATCTGTGCTGTGGAGAACTGATGGGAAAGCATCCAGTAGGCAGACCAGTCAGAAAGGTTTTGCAGTGGACTGAGCAAGAGAAATAGGCAATTTGGTCCAGGTACTTAATGGCATTGCAGTAGAAAGAAGTGAATTAATTCATGAAATATTTATAAAGTAAAAGTGTTACACAATGTTGTTATAGTCCGAGTTTCAGTGGGGATTCAGATAGAATTGAATGAATTCAAGAAATATTTAGAAGAGAAAGTCATAAAAAATATTTAGAAGAGAAAGTCATCAGAAATTGGCAGTGGATTAGAAATGAAAAGAGTAAAGGGAGGTTGTAAGAGTTAAAGAAGGAAAGAAACACGAAATGCAGCTGGCAGTTAAAGACAGGTTTTCTTTAGTTAAAACCTAAGAGGTACTCCTGGACAATTACAGTCAGGAGCACTTTCTCTTACAGACTAAGAGTATATATTGGATTTAGGGTGAGGGGCTTCTCATGAGCTTGGAATGTTTATATGTGTGGAGAAGTTTATGGTGGGGTTGGAACCTCTCTGAGTAGAGAAAGGTTATCTTGGGCAGACATCTTTCTGGTCCAGAGGGGGCTTTATCTCGGGGTTAGCATGTCTCTGGTCAGGGAGAAGTTTGGAAAGTTTCTGGGTGGAGATGTTATTTGTGGTTTATGGTCATGCTGACCTTAGCCATTAGGCTGATCCTCTATGGATTTAGACAGTTTTTTATAAAGGTGAACTTTAGAATGAAGGCTTGTCCAAGGTTGCGATACTCCTGCTCTGTCAGAGGTGTCAAGGATGACACCGGGTCATATAAATCATGCTAATAATATGCACGTCAGCACATTAAAGGCTCTGAGAAGTCCTACAGCAAAGTAACCTGGCTAGCTATCTAATCCAGCATTTCCCCAAATTATTTGAACCTAGATTGTTACCCTTTTCTTTTTCTAGCAACAGTTACTGACTTCCTTGAAACACATCAGACAACTGAGTTTACCTAAGATGGGCTTTTTAATTTGAAACAATTTCAAATTTTTATTTGAAACCCTCTGTTCGTCCGTTAGGGCTACTGGAATAAAACACTATGGACTGGGTGACTTAGGCAACAGAAATTTATTTCCTCACAGCTTAAGAGGTTAGAATTCCAAGATCAAGGTATCAGCAGGTTTTGTTTCTCCTGAGGCCTCTTTCCTTGGCTTGCAGATGGCCACTCTTTTGCTGACTCTTCACATGGTTATCCCTCAGACTGTGTGTTGTCTGCATGTCCTAATTGTCTCTTTTTATAAAGATACCAGGTTGATTTAAGACCTACCCTAATAGCCTTGTTTTACTTTCATTTCCTCTTTAAAGGCTCTATCCTCAAATACAATTACTTTCTAAGGAACTGCAGATTAGGGCTGTGATATGGTTTGGCTGTGTCCCCACCCAAATGTCATCTTTAATTGCAGTTCCCCTAATCCCCACGTGTCATGAAAAGGACCCGGTGACAAGTAATTTAATCAAGGGGTCAGTTTCCCCCATGCTATTCTCATGATAATGAGTAGGTTCTCATGATATCTGATGGTTTTATAAGGTGTTTCTACCTTCATTTGGCTCTCATTCTTCTCCTTCCTTCTGTCATGTGAAGAAGGAACTGTTTACTTCCCTTTCTGCCATGATTGTAAGTTTCCTGAGGCTTCCCCAGCCAAGCTGTACTGTGAATCCATTAAACCTCTTTTTCTTTATAAATTACCCATCTTTGGTATGTCTTTATTAGCAGTGTGAGAATAGACTAATAGAGCAAATTGATATAGGGTAGTGGGGTACTACTGTAAAGATACTCAAAAATGTGCAAGCAACTTTGGAACTAGGTAACAGGCAGAGGTTGGAACAGTTTGGAGAGCTCAGGAGAAGATAGAAAATGTGTGAAAGTTTGGAACTTCCTAGAGACTTGTTGAATGGCTTTGTCCAAAACACTGATCATGATATGGATAATAAAGTCCAGGCTGAGGTGGTTTAAGATGGAGATAAAGAACTTGTTGGGAACTAGAGTAAAGGTCACTCTTGCTCTGCAAAGAGACTGGTGGCATTTTGCCCCTGCCCTAGAGACCTGTGGAACTTTGAACTTGAGAGAGATGATTCAGAGTCTCTAGCAGAAGAAAATTCTAAGCACCGAAGTGTTCAAGAGAAAGCAGAGCATAAAAGTTTGGAAAATTTGCAGCCTGGTGATGCAAGAGAAAAGAAAACTCCATTTTCTGGAGAGAAATTCAAGCCAGCTGCAGAAATTTGCATAAATAATGAGGAGCCAAATGTTAATCACCAAGACAATGAGGGAAATGTCTCCAGGGTATGTCAGAGACCTTCACTGCAGCCCCTTCCATCACAGTCCTGGAGGCATAGGAGGGAAAATTGTTTCTGTGGGCCTGGCCCAGGCTTCTCTGCTCTGTGCAGCCTCAGGACTTGGTGCCCTGCATCTCAACTGCTTCAGTTCCAGCCATGGCTAAAAGGGACCAATGTACAGCTCAGGCTGTTGCTTCAGCTAGAATGAGTTAAGACTTTGAGGGACTGTTGGAAGGGCATGATTGTGTTTTGAAATGTGAGGACATGAGATTTTGGAGGGGCCAGGGGAAGAATGATATGATTTGGCTGTGTTCCCACCCAAATCTCATCTTCAATTTTAGTTCCCATAATCCCCATGTGTCATGGGAGGGACTCAATGGGAGGTAATTGAGTCATGGGGGCAGTTTCCCCATGCTATTCTTGTGATAGTAAGTTCTCAGGAGATCTGTTGGTTTTATAAGGGGCTTCCCCCTTCACTTGGCTCTCATTCTTCTCCTTCTTGCCAGCATGTAAAGAAGGACATGTTTGCTTTCCTTCTTCCATGATTGTAAATTTCCTGAACTGTGGGTCAACTAAACTTATTTATAAATTACCCAATCAGCTGGGCATGATGGCTCACACCTGTAATCCTAGCACTTTGGGAGGCTGAGGCAGGCAGATCATGAGGTCAGGAGTTTGAGACTAGCCTGACCAACATGGTGAAACCCCTTCTCTACTATAAATACAAAAATATTAGTCGGGTGTGGTGGTGCTGCACGTTTGTAGTCTCAACTACTCAGGAGGCTAAGGCAGGAGAATTTCTTGAACCTGGGAGGTGGCGGTTGCAGTCTGATCATGCCACTGCACTCCACCTGGGATGACAGTGCAAGACTGTGTCTCAAAAAAAATAATAATAAATTACCCAGTCTTGCGTATGTCTTTATTAGCAGCATGAGAATGGACTAATAAAGGCTGCAACATATGTATTTTGCGGCGACATCGTTCAGCCCATCACCACCTAGAGGTATAAACTTTTTTTCTAGAGCCAGTGCCATCTTCATCCCTCCACACCCTACACCACAGGCAAGGTCTGGTGGTCCAGTGTCATGAAGAGTCATCCTATGTCTCCATTCTCAGCACTCTTCATGGCAAGTTCCAATACATGCTATGGCAAGATTTCTGTTACTCAGATTCACATTTAGTAAATCTGTAACATACCAACAAGGATAAGGAAAAAGGAGCCAGCAGTATTCCTGACCACCCTTATACCCAGATATCAAAGATGCAGATGTTAGTGGAAGAGAGGCAGTGCTTCTGGATTTTTTTCCTGATGGGATGAGACCAGCATTTCACCTTGAAGCAGAAGAGCACCTAAGTCCAGATGAACACTACTTTGTTCTGCTGCCCTGTGCCAGCAGTACAGAAGCCCAGCATCCACAGAGCCGGGTCTCATCTATGTGGGCTGGGAGGTGGGCAGTTTGTGAGATGCGTGGGAACTAGAGTTCAAATTCTTACACCACTCTCCACTCAGAATGTAAGTTATTTGACTTTTCTCTGTTTCTTTCCTGGGAGGATGGCTGAGAGGATTATGTTGGCAGATCATTCTGTCTTTAAAAACAAAAACAAAACACTCTGCTCGTGTAAAAGTAAGATCGTCACTCATCCCATTACCAGCTAACTAGTAAAGTAAAGGTATGGTCTGAATGTCTGTGTCACCCTGAAATTCATATGTTGAAATCCTAACCCACAAGAGTGGAGTGTATTAGTTCATTTTTACACTGCCAATAAAGACATACTCGAGACCAGGTAATTTGTAAAGAAAAAGAGGCTTAATAATCTCACAGTTCCATCTGGCTGGGGAGGCCTTACAATCATGATAGAAGGTAAAAGGTACATCTCACATGACAGCAGGCAAGAGAGAGAATGAAAGCCAAGCAAAAAAGGAAACCCCTTATAAAACTATCAGATCTCATCAGACTTATTCACTACCACAAGAACAGAATGGGGAAACTGTCCCCATGATTCAGTTACCTCTTACCAAGTTCCTCCCACAACACATGAGAATTATGGGAGCTATAATTCAAGATGAGATTTGGGTGGGGACACAGCCAAACCATATTAAGGAGGTAGAACCTTTGCAGCGGGAGGAGGCGGGGAACATATTGTGATATGTTGACTCCCTTTTGCCTTCCCCTATGATTGTCAGCTTCCTGAGGCCCCTCCCAGGAGCAGATGCTGGAACCATGCTTCTAAAGCCTGCAGAACTGTGAGCTAATTACATCTCTTTTATTTATAAATTGCCAAGACTCCGGTATTTCTTTATAGCAGTACAAAAATGGCCTCATAGAAGAGACCCCAGAGAGCTAGCTAGCTCTTTCCACCCTACGAGGACACAGTGAGAAGGCACCATCTGTGAACCAGAGAGTAAGAGCTCACCAGACATCAAATCTGCTGCTACTTTGATCTTGGACTTCCCAACCTTGTTTAGAAGTTTGAACTGATAAACTTCTCTTGTTTATCAGCCACCCGGTTTATGGTATTTTGTTACAGTAGCCTGAATAGATTGAGAAAAGTAATTAGAGAGTCAAAATAGTATGGATGTATTATAACCAGAAATCATAAAATCCATCTAAGAAGTGAATAATTTATTATGTTACGTGTTATTTTATATTCCATATTCTCCACCAGCCCCAAAGTTACTGGAACTTCAACTTCAGGTTTCCTGTGTTTCTAGTTTCAGCTAGTCTTTTAAATGTCATCACATTATCTTTATTGGAATTAAGTCCTAAATGAATAACGAACCAATGAAAACTTCCTGCTTATTTTCTGATTAGGTACTGTTTATGTTAAGGAAAGTGTTATGGTTTGCATGTGTCCCCCAAAATGAATCCCCAGAGCCACATTGTTGAGGGGTGGGACCTTTAGGAAGTTATTAGGTCATGAAAGCTCTGCCCTCATGAGTGGATTAATGCCATTATCTAGGGAGTGGGTTCATTATCACTGGAGGGAATTTCTGATAAAAGGATGAGTTTGGCTCCCTTCCCTTCTCTGTCACAGGTGGTTCTCTTGCCCTTCTACCTTCCTTCATGTGGTGACACAAGAATAAGGCCCTCATCAGTTGGGAGCCCCTTGACCTTGACTGCCCAGCCTCCAGAACTTTAAGAAATAAATCTCTGGGCCAGGGGCAGTGGCTCACACCTGTAATCCCAGCACTCTGAGAGGCCAAGGCGGGTGGATCACCTGAGGTCAGCAGTTCGAGACCAGCCTGACCAACATGGTGAAACCCCATCTTTAAAAAAAGAAAGAGAGAGAGAAAAAAAAGAGAAGAGAAGAGAAGAAAGAAAAGAGAAGAGAAGAGAAAAGAAAAGAAAAGAGAATCTCTGGTCTTTATAAATTACCAAGTCTTAGGTATTCTGTTGTAGCAGCACAAAGGAAGAGCCAGAATTTTTTTTCCCTCTTAAATTCTGTTAAGTCTCAGATTCTGCCTGCTGCTTTTTGGAACCTGAATACCACAATAGAGTCGTTTTATGAAATGTATCCACTGTCTTATTCCAACATAATGGTCAATAGATGCTTAGTTTGCATGTCAGTCAGCTACTTCCCAAGAAGAGATTGTTTGACCTGGCTTTACTAAAAGCCTCCTATCCTATTCTAATAGTAGCACAAGGATCCATGAAAATAGAAGGAACTGAGCAGATTTCCCTGAACTTGCTAGACATGAGTTATACAGCTAGTCTAGCTTCGGCAGGTTCCCTCTGTACCTAGCCAGTAGTTAGGCACTGTTTCATGTCAGGTTTGAGTTATCGCCTCTATTCATAACACAGAATAAGTGAATTTTAGATGGATATGTCTTTGTTCAAGGTAGGCTTATTGCCTTATTTTTTCCTAGTAGATATGAGTGAACTCATATATTCTTTCTAGTGCTGCCACGTCTACACCATTGCTCCTGAAATCTTAGTTTAAATCCAGCTCCTGCTACTTTAACACCTTGTCATTTTATCCAAGTTGAAGTTCAAAGCCTCTAACTCCTACTTTTAGGTAAAGACATTTTTCCCTGATCTTTTCTCATATGTGAGACTCTCTAGGTGTCGGAGCCATGGGGACTAAGCAGCCTGGTAATGACATTGTTTACTTCCTAGTTTCATACAAAACCACGTCAATCCCAGGCATGCCACCAAGCAGCCTTTAGGGAAACATATTTCAAAAAACTTCACTGAAACCACTTATTTATTGACATTCAGAGACATTTAATCATTCCGCTGAGCAAGAAACGCTTAGACCAAACAAGAAACAGCCCAACCTTTTCAAACACCGAGCCTTTGTCAAAGGTTTATTGAGAAAAGAAAGCCACAAAAGAACTGGAGTTGCCAAACTTGGCACCATTGTCACCCCTTTTGCAGGTGATAGTATCATATGGCATCAGACATAAGCTCTAGAAAGAGAAAAAAGGGGAATGGACCAAGGTTTCTTTCCATATAGAAATCAGATTAAAATTACTGTTCCTTTTTATAACTTGTAGTGTTTATCCTCTTTCTAGTATATACTTTCCTTTTTCTTGCTTCAGCTCACCGTCCCCAAAACATACACATGCACATTGTCCCATACCTTCATAATATATTTGAATAATACATTCTTCTAAAAATACTGTCAAATACATTATCTTCCTCTTAGACATCTGTTTGTATTAGTTCCTGGCTGTCTGGAAGTTCTGAAAACGTGACTCAGACTAGAGCTTTTTGTCAAACCATGAGGAAGGCTGCTAATTTCTCTACACAAAGATAACATGTATAAAGGAATTGCCACTGTGGTCCAGAAAAAGTGGTGCCTACAGTGGGAGTGATTGATGATGGTTATTACTGGGGTGGAGATGGTACAAGTGACATTTTAAGATCCATTTATTAAAATAGGACAAGAAGCACATGAAATGTTTTGCTTGTTTTGAAGGAGATTTCTTTGCCCAAAGGTTAAGGAAATACTTCAAAAAGGCAAAAAGAGATTGACCCACACACACTCTTTTTTCAGTATGAACGTTTTCAAGCTACAGAAAAGTTGAAAGAATTGTACATGAACCACACTCACCACCTGGAATCTACAACTAACATTTTTCATAGTCGCCTGATCACATATGTAACCATCTAACCATCCCTCTATCCACTTTTTATCTAACCGCATTTCAGAGCAAGTTGCAGACATCAGTTCATTTCACCCCTAACACTTCAATATGCATTGTATTAACTATAAGTTTATTTTTTTATGGTTATCTTCTTTTCCTTCTTCACCCTACCATGGTATAATTTGCATACGGTGAAATATACAAATTTAAGTATTTGGTGAGTTTTGACTGTATAACCCAAATTTCCTTCAAGATATATAGAGAACATTATCATTACCCATGTAAACCCTCTTGCTGTTTCCAGTCAATCCTTGTCACCAGCCCCACGGAGTCAGTCACTATTCTAATTTTCTAAAATCACCATAGATTAATTTTGCCTGTTCAAAACTCCATATACATGAATCATACATTTGTATCATACATTTGTCTGATTACATAAATACATATGTTATCTTTTGTATAAGGCTTCTTTTACTCAGCCTGTTTTTGTGTTTCATGGATGTTGCATGTTTCTTTTTCTTTTTTATTGCTCAGTAGTATTTCATTATGTACTATACCACAGTGTTTTTTTACTATTGTTGGACATTTGGATTATTTCTAGTTTGGTGCTACTATGAATAAAGCTAATGTCAAGACTACTGTACCAGTCTTTATGTGCACTTTTGTGTAAATATCTAGGAGGGGAAAACTGCTAGGTCATACGTTTGCTCCGTAGCCTTCACATCCAGGCATATAGGGCTTAAATTTTCTTGAAAGAGAACTTTCCAAATCCATTCAAGTCAATAATTATTTTTTCACGTAACACTAGCAAAACAAGACAATAGTTAAGTTTTAGGTCCTAAATTTCTTTATTTTCTGTATGCTTAAAGGCAATATATTTCCTAAAAGGCTAGTTTTCCAACCAGTGTATTAAGACACATTGGCATATGGATTCATGGGAGAATCAGGATTTGGACCACTGTAGGCAACTCCAGCTTGACACATGATAGCTGGTGGCCCCACAGTTATGCTGTGCATGATAAATCCATGTAGACAACAACAACAAAAAACCCCAAATGCCCTGCATTCTGCCTCTTGACATCCACAAAGCACTTGGGTATTAGAACACTGCTAACAAAAACCTGTGGGTCTACACAGGCTTGCCAACAGAAGCAGCAGAAGTAGCCAGGGTACAACCTCTGCTTTACTTCCTTCTTCCTTTCTCTTCTTGCATTCCACTGTCTGACTCTAAGTCAGTGTAGGAACTCTCCTGCAAGAGCACCTGGGAAACCTGGATGAAGACACTAGCATCAGCCTACCTTACTCCTCACCTATCTCCTCTCCCAGGCTCACCAATCCTGTGCTATACCCTCTGGCCTGCTGATAGATCTTCTTCAAGTGATTATCTTGCCCCTTTCCTCTGTCTTCAACCTCTCCCTTTTCTTCCATCTCCTATCAACATAACCAAACAGCTTGACTCTTCCATTGTAAACCTCCCTTCCTTCTACAGTTAACCCTTGAACAACACAGGTTCAAACTGCACAAGCCCACTTATAAGTGGATTTTTTCAACCAAACCCATTAAAAAATACAGTATTCCTGGGATGTGAAACCCTCATATATGCCAGAAGCCAACTTTTCCCGAATGTGGTTCCTCAGGCCATCTGTGAGAATTGAGTATGCATGGGTTTTGGTATACACAGAGGTCCTGTGAAGGTTGCCAGGGCTTAGGGGAAGGAGTAAATGGGGATTGCTGTTCAATGGGTATAAAGTTTCAGCTATGCAAGATGAACAAGTTCTAGCAATATGCTGTATAACGTGATGTCTGTAGTTAACAATACTATATTGTGCACTTAAAATTTAAGAATTGTAGATCTCCTGTTAAGTGTTCTTACCACAATGAAATAAATGAAAGTCACGTATAAGAAATTCTACAATTTTTCATACACTAAATTCTTATGTATACTATGATCTCATTTTGGAGAAAGGAGAGAAAGATTTTCTCTATATCTTTGTTATGTCTCTGGTTTTTTGCCCTAGCTTTTGGGGAGATTTTAGGCACAAATAGCTTATCACCCTAAAATAGCACATTCCTAGGACGATAGTCTTCTTAATTTTTCAAATGTAAATTACACATACAATAATATAACATTCCACTTCATATAGTAGTTTAATTATAAAAGTTTTAGCACAAACACAAAAATTAGAAAAGACTACATTTTTGGGTGAGAGAATTATGGGTGACTCTGAGGTATGGTTCTGCAACTTATGCAAGGAGCACACAAGTGTATTTTTCTGTTTTAAGGCAAAAAGCATGTATCAAGCACCTTCTTTGTGTGCCAGGTGTTATTGAAGACCTGAGATGACAAAAAATAAATGTTTCCTTAAACCAACAATTAGACTTCTCGACTTGCTACTAGCAGAGTTTTTCCAGCACAGACAAATCTGGCAAGCAAAGGAAAGCTTTAGTGTCAGATCCAAAATGTTAGTGCAAATGAATGTAACCTGAGATTGTCCCAAATGGGATTGCTAGAGCCAATGCATAATATGTTCTTTGACCTTCTGAGACTGATTGAACCAAATTTGTCATGGGAAATTGTCTCCTCTTAAATCTTCTATCATTCTTAACTCTAGATTACATAACTTTAAAAAAATAAAAATAAAAGAGGATAGAAAAAAAGAATGTCATGAATCAATCTTAAGATTCTTGTGAATCAAATTATGTTCTTTGAATATATTTTTAGAGAAGGTAATCAAAACCCAGTTTTCAGCACTGTATACTCAGTTTTCAGTGCTCTCATGTATGTTAATGCATAATTCTCATAACCATATGGAATAGGTATTAATAACCCCCAATTTATAAATGAGGGACCACAGGAATATAGAGATTATGTGACTTACACAAAGTCGAAAAGTTAGTAACAGGAGTTTTGAACCCAGAAATCTTCATTTTTCTCTTGAATGTAGAGCCTGTTCCCCTACTTTCATATTGGTATTGTTAAAAGACTCATGTTCTTCTTTTTCATGTGCTAGAAACATGTAGGAGTGACTTGGCCCATGCTACCGAGATTAGCGTTGACTTTAATGCAAACCTCTACCTACATGTGTAGTAGTTTCCTTTCTTTGTCTCCTGCTAAGTTCTCAAGCAGAGCTTAACTCATGGAGATGGGTAAATATTAACTCTTAGGTCAGCATCCCCATACGTCACAGGCCAGAGTCTAAACATCAGGGTACTTTGGTCTTTCCCTCCTTCTCCTCTCACCTGGACAGAGGAAGACAGAAATGCAGCCTCCGTTATTTCTTGAAAAATCAGGAGATGCTTTTGGCACCTTCATTTGATGGGATCAGATTGTGTTTTTGCATGTGTGTGTATAATACTTATCAAATTTTAATGATCAAAATAATCAGGGGATTCTATTCCCAGTTACCAGCTTTATGTGTATGTGTGTGTGTGTGTGTGTGTGTGTGTGTGTTCAAAAGTACAGACGTATGCACAAAGAAATACAAGAAACAAATATGTAGAGTTCAAAAGACGTTAGAAATTATCTAGTCCAATTCTATTTATGAAAATGGAAAGTGAGTACCCCCAAAATTATTTACCAAAATCACATAGATTCTATTTTGATAAAGTCTTCACCTTTTAGCTCTATTTATACTAGTACACTTTAAATCCTTTTTTTAATTGTATCAGTTATATACTAGAATATACAGAGCCTGCAGATTTCATAAGGTTTCTTTTATATATATATCTGTGTGTGTGTGTGTGTGTGTGTATATATATATATAGTAAATAAATAAAACTACTGTTACTAACTTTCTGACTTTGTGTAAGTCACATAATCTCTATATTCCTGTGGTTCCTCATTTATAATTGGGGGTTATTAATACCTATTCCATATGGTTATGAGAATTATGCATTAACATACATAACAGCACTGAAAACTGAGTATACAGTGCTGAAAATTGGGTTTTGATTACCTTCTCTAAAAATAGATTCAAAGAACAAAATTTATTTATTTATTTTATACTTTAAGTTTGGGGTACATGTGCAGATCTTGAAGGATTGTTACATAGGTATACACATGCCGTGGTTTGCTACCTCCATCCACCCCCATCACCTACATTAGGTATTTCTCCCAGTGTTATTCCTCCCCAATCTCCCCACTCCCTACTATCCCACCCCAGCCCCCCACCTCTACACAGAACCCAGTGTGTGATGTTCCCCTCCCTGTGTCCATGTGTTCTCATTGTTCAACACCCCTCTATAAGTGAGAACATGTGGTGCTTGGTTTTCTGTTCTTGTGGCAGTTTGCTGAGAATGATGGTTTCCAGATTCATCCATGTCCCTGCAAAGGACATGAACTCATCCTTTTTTATGGCTGCATAGTATTCCATGGTGTATATGTGCCACATTTTCTTTATCTAGTCTATCATCAATGGGCATTTGGGTTGGTTCCAGATCTTTGCTATGTCTTTATAATAGAACAATTTATAATCCTTTGGGTATATACTCAGTAATGGGATTGCTGGGTCAAATGTTATTTCTATTCCTAGGTCCTTGAGGAACCGCCACACTGTCTTCCACAGCAGTTGAACTAATTTACACTCCCACCAACAGTGTAAAAGCATTCCTGTTTCTCCACAGCCTCTCCAGCATCTGTTGTCTCCAGATTTTTTAATGACCACCATTCTAACTAGCATGAGATGGTATCTCAATGTAGTTTTGATTTACATTTATCTAATGACCAGTGACGATAAGCATTTTTTCATATGTTTATTGGTCACGTAAATATCTTCTTTTGAAAGTGTCTGTTCATATCCTTTGCCCACTTTTTGAGGGGGTTGTTTGTTTTTTTCTTGTAAATTTGTTTTAGTTCTTTGTAGATTCTGGATGGTAGCCCTTTTGTCAGATGGGTAGCTTGCAAACATTTATTCCCATTCTGTTGGTTGCCAGTTCACTCTAATGATTGTTTCTTTTGCTGCACAGAAGCTCTTACATTTAATTAGATCCCATTTGTCTGTTTTGGCTTTTGTTGCCACTGCTTTTGGTGTTTTAGTTGTGAAGTCCTTGCCTATGCCTATGTGCTGAATGGTATTGCCTCGGTTTTCTTCTAGGGCTTTTATGGTGTTAGGTTTTATGTGTAAGTCTTTAATCTATCTGGAGTTAATGTTTGTATAAGGTGTAAGGAAGGGGTCCAGTTTCAGCTTTCTGCACATGGCTAGCCAGTTTTCCTAATACCATTTATTAAGCAGGATATCCTTTCCCCATTGCTTGTTTTTGTCAGGTTTGTCAAAGATCAGATAGTTGTAGATGTGTGGCATTACTTCTGAGGCCTCTGTTGTGTTCCATTGGTCTCTATCTCTGTTTTGATACCAGTACCATGCTGTTTTGATTACTGTAGCCTTGTAGTATAGTTTGAAGTCAGGTAACATGATGCCTTCAGCTTTGTTCTTTTTGCTTAGAATTGTCTTGGCTATATGGGCTCTTTTTTAGTTCCATATGAAGTTTAAGGTGGTTTTTTCCAGTTCTGTGAAGAAGGTCAATGGTAGCTTGATGGGGATAGCATTTAATCTATAAATTATTACTTTAGGCAGTATGACCATTTTCACGATATTGATTCTTCCTAATGATGAGCATGGAATGTTTTTCCATCTGTTTACATCCTTTCTTATTTCCTTGAGCAGTGGTTTGTAGTTCTCCTTGAAGACATCCTTCACATCTTTTGTTAGTTGCATTCCTAGGTATTTTATTCTCTTTGTGGCAATTGTGAATGGAAGTTTGCTCATGATTTGGCTCTCTGTTAGTCTGTTATTGGTGTATAGAAATGCTTGTGATTTTTGCACATTGGTTTTGTATCCTGAGATTTTGCTGAAGTTGCTTATCATCTTAAGGAGATTTTGGGCTGAGATGATGGAGTCTTCTAAATATACAATCATGTCATCTGCAAATAGAGACAATTTGACTTCCTCTTTTCCTAACTGAATGCACTTTATTTCTTTTTGTTGCCTGATTGCTCTGGCTAAAACTTCCAATACTATGTTGAATAGGAATGGTGACAGAGGGCACCCTTGTCTATTGCCAGTTTTCAAAGGAAATGCTTCCAGTTTTTGTCCATTCAGTATGTTATTGACTGCGGGTTTGTCATAAATAGCTTTTATTATTTTGAGATACATTCCATCGATACCTGGTTTATTGATAGTTTTTAGCATAAAGGGCTGTTGAGTTTTATTGAGGGTCTTTTCTGCATCTGTCGAGATAATCATGTGGTTTTTATCTTTGGTTGTGTTTATGTGATGGGTTACATTTATAGACTTGAATATATTGAATCAGCCTCGCATCCCCAGGATAAGCCTACTTGATTGTGATGGATAAACTTTTTGATGTGCTATTCCAATAGGTTTGCCAGTATTTTGTTGAAGATTTTTGCATCGATCTTCATCATGGATATTGGCCTGTAATTTTTTTTTTTAGTTGTGTCTCTGCCAGGATTTGGTATCAGGATGACGTTGCTCTCATAAAATGAATTAAGGAGGATTCACTCTTTTTGTATTGTTTGGAATAGTTTCAGAAGGATTGGTACCATCTCCTCTTTGTATATCTGGTAGAAATAGGCTGTGAACTCGTCTGGACCAGGACTTTTTTTGGTTGGTAGGCTATTAATTGCTGCCTCACCTCAGACCTTGTTATTGGTCTATTCAGGATGCAGTTTCTTCCTAGTTTAGTCTTGGGAGGGTGTAAGTGTCCAGGAATTTATTCATTTCTTCTAGATTTACTGGTTTATTTGCATAGAGGTAATTGTAGTAATCTCTGATGGTAGTTTGTATTTCTGTGGAATCGGTGGTGATATCCCCTCTATCATTTTTTTATTGCATCTATTTGATTCTTCTCTCTTTTCTTTTTTGTTAGTCTGGTTAGCAGTCTATCTATTTTATTAATCTTTTCAGAAAACCAGCTCCTGGATTTATTGATTTTTTTGAAGGGTTTTTGTGTCTATCTCCTAAGTTCTACTCTGATCTTAGTCATTTCTTGTCTTCTGCTAGCTTTTGAATTTGTTTGATCTTGCTCCTCTAGTTTTTTAATTGAGATGATAGGGTGTCAATTTTAGATCTTTCCTCGCTTCTCATTGGGCATTTAGTTCTATAAATTTCCCTCTAGACACTGCTTTAAATCCCAGAGACTCTGGTATATTGTGTCTTTGTTCTCATTGGTTTCGAAGAACATCTTTATTTCTGCCTTCACTTCAGTATTTATCCAGTAGTCATTCAGGAGCAGGTTGTTCAGTTTCCATGAAGTTGTGCAGTTTTGAGTGAGTTTTTTAATCCTGAGTTCTAATTTGATTGCAGTGTGGTCTGAGAGACTTTGTTATGATTTCTGTTCTTCTGCATTTGCTGAGGAGAGATTTATTTCCAATTATGTGGTCAATTTTAGAGTAGATGCCATGTGGTGCTAAGAGGAATGTATATTCTGTGGATTTGGGGTGTAGAGTTCTGTAGATGTCTATTAGGTCCCCTTGGTCCAGATCTGAGTTCAAGTCCTGGATATCCTTGTTAATTTTCTGTCTCATTGATCTGTCTAGTATTGACAGTAGAGTGTTAAAGTCTCCCACTATTATTGTGTAGGAGTCTCAGTCTCTTTGTAGGTTGTTAACAACTTGCTTTATGTATCTGGGTCTCCTGTATTGATTGTGTATATATTTAGGATAGTTAGCTCTTCTTGTTGCATTGATCCTTTTACCGTTATGTAATGCCCTTGTCTCTTTTGATCTTTCTTGGTTTAAAGTCTGTTTTGTCAGAGACTAGGATTGCAACCCCTGCTTTTTTTTTGCTCTCCATCTGCTTGGTAAATCTTCCTCCATCCCTTTATTTTGAGTCTATGTGTGTCTTTGCACGTGACAGGGGTCTCCTGAATACAGTATACTGATGGGTCTTGACTTTTTATTCAATTTGCCAGTCTGTGTCTTTTGATTGGGGAATTTAGCCCATTTACATTTAAGGTTAATATTATTATGTGTGAATTTGATCCTGCCATTTTGATACTAGCTGGTTGTTTTGCCCATTAGTTAACACAGTTTCTTCATTGTGTCGATGGTCTTTACCATTTGGTATGTTTTTGGAGTGGCTGGAAAGGAAGGTTGTTCCTTTCCATGTTTAGTGCTTCCTTCAGGAACTCTTGTAAGGCAGGCCTGGTGGTGATGAAATCTCTGAGCAATTGCTTGTTCGTAAAGGATTTTATTTCCCCTTCACTTATGAAGCTTAGTTTGGCTGAATACGAAATTCTGGGTTGAAAATTCTTTTCTTTAAGGATATTGAATATTGGCCCCCACTCTCTTCTGGCTTGTAGGGTTTCTGCTGAGAGATCCGCTGTGAGTCTGATGGACTTCCATTTGTGGGTGACCCAACCTTTCTGTCTGGCTGCCCTGAGCATTTTCTCCTTCATTTAAACCCTGGTGAATCTGACGATTATGTGCCTTGGGGTTGCTCTTGTTGAGGAATATCTTTGTGGTGTTCTCTGTATTTCTTGGATTTGATCGTTGGCCTGACTTGCTAGGTCGGGGAAGTTTTCCTGGATAATATCCTGAAGAGTGTTTTCCATCTTGGATTCATTCTCCCTGTCACATTCAGGTACTCCGATCAAACACAGATTAGGTAGGTCTTTTCACATAATCCCATATTTCTTGGAGGCTTTATTCATTACTTTTCACTCTTTTTTCTCTAATCTTGCCTTCTTGTTTTATTTCATTGAGTTGATCTTCAATCTCTGATATCCTTTCTTCTGCTTGATCAATCCAGCTGTTGAAACTTGTGTATGCTTTGTGAAGTTCTCATGCTGTATTTTTCAGTTCCATCAAGTCATTTATGTTCTTCTCTAAGCTGGTTATTCTAGTTAAGCATTTCGTCTAACCTTTTTCAAGGTTCTTAGTTTCTTTGCATTGGGTTAGAACATGTTCCTTTAGCTCAGAGAAGTTTGTTATTACCCACCTTCTGAAGCCTTCTTTCAATTTGTCAAACTCATGCTCCATCCAGTTTTGTTCCCTTGCTGTGAGGAGTTGTTATCCCTTGGAGGAGGAGAGGCATTCTGATTTTTGGTGATTTCATCCCTTTTGCACTGCTTTCTTCCCATCTTTGTGGATTTGTCTACCTTTGGTCTTTGAACTTGGTGACTTTTGGATGAGGTCTCTGAGTGGACGTCCTTTCTGTTGATGTTGAAGCTATTTCTTTCCGTTTTTTAGTCTTCCTTCTAACAGTCAGGCTTCTCTGCTGCAGGACTGCTAGAGGTCCACTCCAGACCTTGCTTGCCTGGGAATCAGCTGTGGGGGCTGCAGAACAGCAAGGATTGCTGCCTGTTCTTTCCTCTGATAGCTTTGTCCCAAAAGGGTACCTGCCAGATGTCAGCCAGAGCTCTCCTGTATGAGGTGTCTTTTTTGATATACTGGGCTGAGAGCTGCTTGAGGAGGCAATCTGTCCCTTATCAGAGCTCAAGTGCTGTGCTGGGAGCTCTGTTGCTCCTTTTAGGGCTGCTGGGCAGGACATTTAAGTCTGCTGCAGCAGAATCACAATCTCCCCTTTTCCCAGGTCCTCTGTCCCAGGAAGGTGGGGTTTTATTTATAACTACCTGATGTACTGCTGCCTGTTTTCAGAGATGCCCTGCCCAGCAAGGAGGGAGTCTAGTCACAGTCTGCCTGCAGAGGTGCTGCTGAGCTGTCATGGGCTCCATGCAGCTGCTGTGTAAACTTTTGTTTATACAGGTAAGGTTAGAACTGCCTCAGCAGTGGCGGACACTCTCCCCTCCACAGAGCTTGACCATCCTGGGTCAAGCTCAAACTGCTGTGCTGGCTGTGAAACTCTCAAGCCAAAGGGTTTCAGTTTGCTGGTCTCTGTGGGGGGGCGGGAACTGCCGAGCCAGATCACTTGGCTCCCTTCCTTCAGCTCCCCTTATTTCAGGGGAGTGACAGACTGTCTCACAGGTGGTCCAGGTGCCAGCCAAAACGACCACTGGGATTTGTGCTGAAAACCCATGGCGCTGGCTGGAACAGCCGCTCAGATCTGTGCTGGAAACCCATGGCACTTGTCAGCCCAGCAGAAATCTCCTGGTCTGTAGGCTGTAAAGACCATGGGAGAAGCACAGGATCTGAACCGGAGTGCTGGAGTGTCTGGAAAAGTCCCCGATGGCCTCTGTTGGGCAGGAGGGGGGTCCTCCAACCTGTTGCACTTCCCGGGTGAGGCAGCTCCCCATCCTGCCTTGGTTTTCCCTCCTTGGGCTACACCCACTGTCCAACCAGCCCCATTGAGATAAATCTGGTACCTTGGTTGGAAATGCGGAGATAGTCACCTTCTACGTCACTCTCGCTGGGAACGGTGCTCCAGAGCTGTTACTATTTGACCATCTTGGGGAACTCCCCTGAGTTTTCTTAAAGAAAAGAGCAGTTCTCAGCCAGCCAGCCTACTTCCAATCTACCTTACTCAAAGAAACCACTTTCCACTCTTTGCTTGGTATTCACTTCCTGATACCTTAATGTCAAGTGTTCCTCCTGATTTTTTTCCTTGAGGCATTGTACATTGACTTTCCCCTATGGAAGATGATGGCTTAGCTTTTTATTCTCTCTGTCCACACCACAGGCAGTTAATTCCCATTCTCATAATATAATTATATCTCAATTTTGATTAGAAAAATATTCCATTAACATTATTCACATTATAATGACTGTATGTGATATTCAGAAATGGGGCATATACTCAGCTATATTTTTGTGGGAAAACAATATCCCTGGAGTTAATAATTTTTTTTACTTGATTGTATGTTTTTATCCGTTTTTTGTGTGGGTTTTTTTTTTTTTTTTTTTTTGAGACAGAGTTTCGCTCTTGTTACCCAGGCTGGAGTGCAATGGCGTGATCTTGGCTCACCGCAACCTCCGCCTCCTGGGTTCAGGCAATTCTCCTGCCTCAGCCTCCTGAGTAGCTGGGATTACAGGCACATGCCACTATGCCCAGCTAATTTTTTGTATTTTCAGTAGAGACGGGGTTTCACCATGTTGACCAGGCTGGTCTTGATCTCTTGACCTCATGATCCACCCGCCTCGGCCTCCCAAAGTACTGGGATTACAGGCTTGAGCCACCACGCCCGCATTTTTTAAATGTACTTACCTTTCATTTAATACTGAAATATTTGCCAGTTGTCAACATTCTTTCAAGATGTTCAGTGAGTCCAGCAGTTTCCTATCAGGTATCTTATCAATTCTTATCAGGTATCTTATCCTATGTTGTAAAATTTCACAATGATATTCCTTCGTGTGAGTTTATTTTTATCTACTGGGCAATCAATGGTCCTTTGAATCTAGAAAATCTACCCTCCAATTTGGGGGAAATTTCTTGAATTATTTTGTTGATATTTTCTTCTGTGGGTTTTTATTTTGTTTTATTTCACTATCTAGGTCTTCTAGAATTCTTTGATTATCTGCCTTTATTTTTTTCTCTTATCCATTTCCTTTTTTTTTCACTCTGATTTCTTCCATTTTAATTTACATTCCTTTGATGGGGTTTTTATATAATGCTGTCATGTTTTTCCTTTCTAAGAGGTCCTTTTTTATTGCCCTTTTGTAGCAGCATTATTTTCTTGCTTTATGAAGCAAATATGGACACAGGTCTATATTTTTACCTTTGTACATTTTTTTCTTTCTTTTTTTCTTTAGATGGAGGCTTGCTCTATCTCCCAGGCTGGAGTATAGTGGCACTATCTCTGCTCACTGCAACCTCTGCCTCCCAGGTTCAAGCAATTCTCCTACCTCAGCCTCCCAAGTAGCTGGGATTACAGGCATGTGCCACTACTGAATTTTTTAACAATAATCTTTAAATTTTTGTTTTTCTTCCATAGTTTCTGGTCCCTCCAGATTGTTTTTGGCTTTTCCCAGCTATCTGATAATTGCTGGTTTTCTGCTTGTATGTAAGAGCAGGGGACTAAAACTGAAGTTCTGAATACCTTCTGAGACAGGAGCATGGGATCCAGTCAGGAAAGGCGCTCAGCCTCATTGATGGTGATTCTCATTGGAATGATCTGGCTGAGTCAGTTGTTAAGGAGCTTCCAATGTCAGTGTCTTCAGGTACTTCTGCATGGTTGGCTGGATCCTGTAACAAAGCTCTTCCATACACTTGGCTAGAGGGTAAGAACCTTGCTGCCAGGAGTTAAAGGATGAAGGTGGGAAGGAGACTAGGGTAATCTCCCTAGGCTGCATGCATATTTACTTAATCCTCTTATCTTATATAGTATCCCACCTTGGATATGCCTGGTACATCTCCCAATTCAGAGACCCTCTGGTTTGGCCCTCACCAAAGGATAAACTTCCAGACCTCTGCTGAGGTGGAACAAGTGTACTTGCCCAGGTGACTGCAGTAAGGGAAGACTAAGCATGTCAGCTGCTTCTTAAATGCAGTTCAGCCACTCCTCATTTTGGCCTCAGCCTCTCCCTCTGCCTGAGGTACCAATCCTAGTGGATCCTAGTGGCTTTTGAGGACCCTCCACTGTAAATTGGTGCCACTACCAACCCTGGTTCAGCTTTCTCAGATTCACTGAGTGACCACTCATCTACCTACTTTCTAGTTTCCAAAATGCTATTACTGTAATCCCTCCTAGTTATTGATATGTATATATGTATGTATATGTGTATAGATATATATGTATATATGTCTACATATGTATTTGTATTTATGTGTATACATGTATATACATTATATCTGTAATTATTCTACTTTTAATAAGATTCGGGAAGAGGCCAAACTTGATGAGTATGTTCAATCCACTATCTTTACCTGGTGTTCCACCAATACACATTTAAATAAAGATGGTAGGCCAGGTGCGGTGGTTCACGCCTATAATCCCAGCACTTTGGCAGGCTGAGGTGGGTGGATCACGAGATCAAGAGATTGAGACCATCCTGGTCAACATGGTGAAACCCCATCTCTACTAAAAATACAAAAATTAGCTGGGCATGGTGGCGCATGCCTGTAGTCCCAGCTACTTGAGAGGCTGAGGCAGGAGAACTGCTTGAACCCAGGAGGCAGAGGTTGTGGTGAGCTGAGATCACACCACTGCACTCCAGCCTGGGTAACAAGAGCAAAACTCCATCTCAAAAATAAATAAATAAATAAATAAAGATGGTATTTACCAACATATCTACACAGATGTCCAACAACATGTAATTTCCTGTTTTTAGTGGTGAATTACAGTACTTAATAATATTTTTAAAAATTATTTATCATAAAAAAACTAATTCATTTGTGAACATAATTTTTTCTTAATTCCCACTTCATAGCATATTAGTTTTATGATCATGTTAGGCTTACTCCACAACATTTATTGGTGTCTGCTTTATCCATGGAATCACAGCAGGTGACAGAGGATTTGTAATCCTCTCCTTGCCACTCTACTGAGAAGCAGATATTATGGCATGAATGATTAAATAGAAGACTATATTTCACTTATAAAATGGCTTAGGAATTTTTACCGATGAAAGAAACTATCCTTGAAACTACCAATGATATCAAGAAAGTGAATTCTAGGTCTTATTCTTTTTAACAATTTTTTCGTACCTGTTAACCATTCTCATCCCCACCTTCCCACCCTCCACAGCCCCACTACCCTTCCCAGCCTCTGGTAACCATCCTTCTACTCTCTGTGTCCATGACTACAGTTGTTTAGATTTTCTCCCACATATAGGTGAGAACATTTGAAGTTTATCTTTCTTATTGTGCCTGGCTTATTTCACTTAACATAATGATCTCCGGTTCCATTCCTGTTGTTGCACATGACAGGATCTCATTCTTTTATGGCTGAATAGTATTCCATTATGTTTATGCACCACATTTTCTTTATCCATTCATCTGTTGATGGAAACTTAGGTTGCTTCCTAAGTTTCCATCAACAGATGAATGGATAAAGAAATCATAGCTATTGTGAATAGTGCTGCAATAAACATGGGAATTTAGATATCTCTTTGATATCCTGATTTCCTTTCTTTGGGTTATATAACTAGCAATGGGATTGCTGGATTATGTGGTAGCTCTATTTTTAGGTTTGTTTGTTTGTTTAACTTTTAAGTACATGTGCAAGTCTGTTATATAGGTAAAGTCATGTCATGTGGGGTTGTTGTACAGATTATTTTGTCACCCAGGTATTAAGCCTGGTACCTGTTAGTTATTTTTCCTGATCCTTCCTTCTACCCTGCACCCTCTAAAAGTCCCCCATGTCTGTTTTTGCTCTCTGTGTATCCATGTGTTCTTATCATTTAGCTCTCACTTATAAGTGATAACATGCAATATTTGGTTTTCTGTTCCTGTGTTAGTTTGCTAAGGATGATGGCCTCCAGCTCCGTGTTCCTGCAAAAAAACGTGATATTGTTTTTTTTACACTTGCATAATATTCCATGGTGTATATGTACATTTTCTTTATCCAGTCTGCCGTTGATGGCATTTAGGTTGATTCCATGTCTTTTCTGTTGTGAACAGTGCTGCAGTGAATGTATTTGTGCATGTGTCTTTATGATAGAACAATTTATATTCCTTTGGATGTATACCCAATAATGGGATTGCTGAGTTGAATGGTAGTTCAGTTTTCAGGTCTTTGAGGAATTGCCACACTGTTTTCCACAATGGCTGAACTAATTCACACTCTGGCCAACAGTGTATAAGTGTTCCTTTTCTCCACAACCTCATCAGCACCTGCTATTTTTTGACTTTTTAATAGTAGCCTTTCTGACTGGTGCAAGATGACATCTCAGTGTGGTTTTGATTTGCATTTCTCTAATGATCAGCACTATTGGGCTGTTTCCATATGCTTGTTTGGTTGCACGTATGTCTTCTTTTGAAAAGTGTCTGTTCGTGTCCTTTGCCAACTTTTTAATAGGGTTATTTACTTTTTTATTGTAGATTTAAGTTCCTTACAGATGTTGAATGTTAGACCTTTGTCAGATGCATAGTTAGCCAAAAAAAAAAAAAAAATCTACCTGGTGTTCTATAGACAGTCTATAACCTATAGACAACCATTCTACAGGTTGTCTGCTTACTCTGCTGATAGTTTCTTTGGCTGTACAGAAGCCCTTTTGTTTAATGAGATCTCATTTGTCAATCATTGCTTTTATTGTGATTACTTTGGCATCTTTGTTATAAAATCTTTGCCTGTTCCTATGTCCCAAATAGTATTGCCTAGGTTGTCTTCTGGGTTTTTATAGTTTTGGGTTTTACATTTAAGTCTTTGATCCAGCTTGTGTTTATTTTTTTATGTGGCATAAGGGATTTTCTGCATATGGCTAGCCAGTTTTCCCAGCACCATATATTGACTAGGGAGTCTTTTCCCCATTGCATGTTTTTGTCAGCTTTATCAAAGATCATATGGTTGTAGGTGGGTGGCCTTATTTCTGGGATATGTATTTTGTTCCACGGGTCTGTGTGTCTCCTTTTGTTTCAGTACCATGCTGTTTGGGTTATTGTAATCCTGTAGTAGAGTTTGAAGTTGGGTAGCATGATGCCTCCAGCTTCGTTGTTTTTGCATAGGATTGCCTTGGCCATTCAGACTCTTTTTTGGTTCCACATGAATTTTAAAATAGTTTTTTCTAGTTTTGTGAAGAATGTCTTTGGTAGTTTGACAGTAATAGCATTGAATCTATAAATTGCTTTGGACAGTATGGCCATTTTAACAATATTACTTCTTTCTATTCATGAGTATGGAATGTTTTTCCATTTGTTTGTGTCATCTCTGATTTATCTGGGCAGTTTTTTATAGTTCTCATTGTAGAGATCTTTTACTTCCCTGATGATCTGTATTCCGTATTTTATTCTTTTTGTGGCGGTTGTGAATGGGAGTTCATTTCTGATTTGGTGCTTGGCTTGATGGTTGTTGGTGTATAGGAATGCTAGTGATTTTTGTTTGTCTTATTTATTTTATTTTTCCGCAAGTTATTGGGGTACAGCTGGTATTTCGTTACATGAGTAAGTTCTTTAGTGGTGATTTGTGATATCCTGGTGCACTCATCACCCAAGCAGTATACACTGCACCATAAATGTTATCTTTTATCCCATGTCCTCCTCCCACTTTTACCCCCAAGTCCCCAAAGTCCATTGTATCATTCCTATGCCTTTGCATCCTCATAGCTTAGCTCCCACATATCAGTGAGAACATATGATGTTTGGTTTTTCATTCTTGAGTTACTGCACTTAGAATAGTAGTCTCCAGTCTCATCCAGGTCATCACAAATGCTGTTAATTCATTCCCTTTTGTGGCAGAGTAGTGTTCCATCATGTATGTATGTATGTATGTATGCATATATATATGTGTGTGCATGTGTGTGTATATATATATACACACACATGCACACAAACACACACGCATACAAACCACAGTTTCTTGTCTACTCATTGATTGATAGGCATTTGGGTTGGTTCCACAATTTGCAATTGTGAATTGTGCTGCTGTAAACATGCATGTGCAAGTATCTTTTTCGAATAATGACTTATTTTCCGGTGGGTAGATACCCAGTAGTGGGATTGCTGAATCAAATGATACTTCTACTTTTAGTTCTTTAAGGAGTCTCTACACTGTTTTCCATAGTGGCTGTACTAGTATACATTCCCCCCAGCAGTGTAGAAGTATTCCCTGATAACTGTATCCATGCCAACATCTACTGTTTTTTTTTTTAATTTTTTTATTATAGCCATTCTTGCAGGAGTAAGGTGGTATCACGTTGTAGTTTTGATTTGCATTTCCCTGATCATTAGTGATGTTGAGACTTTTTTCATATGTTTGTTGGTCATTTGTATATCTTCTTTTCAGAACTGTCTATTCATATCCTTAGCCCACTTTTTGACGGGATTGTTTGTTTTTTTCTTACTGATTTGTTTGAGTTTGTTGTAGATTCTGGATATTAATCCTTTTTAGATGTATAGATTGTGAAGATTTTTCTCCCACTCTGTGGGTTGTCTGTTTACTCTGCTGACTGTTCCTTTTACCATGCAAAAGCTCTTTAGTTTCATTAGGCCACGGCCATTTAGCTTTATCTTTTTTGTTACTGCATTTGCTTTTGGCTTTTTGGTCATGAAATCATTGCCTAAGCCAATGTCTAGAAGGGTTTTTCCAATGTTATCTTCTAGAATTTTTGTAGTTTCAGGTCTTAGGTTTAAGTCCTTCATCCATCCTGAGTTGATTTTTATACAAGGTGAGTGATGAGGATCCAGTTTCTGTCTCCTACATGTGACTAGCCAGTTATCGCAGCACCATGTTTTGAAAAGGGTGTCCTTTTCTCACTTTATGTTTTTGTTTGCTTTGTCAAAGATCAGTTGGCTGTAAATATTTGGGTTTATTTCTGGGTTCTCTATCCTGTTCCATTGGTCTATGTACCTATTTTTATACTAGTACCATGCTGTTTTGGTGACTATGGCCTTATAGTATAATTTGAAATCAAGTAGTATGATGCCTCCAGATTTGTTCTTTTTGCTTGGTTTTGCTTTGGATATGCAGGCTGTTTTTTGGTTCCATATGAATTTTAGAATTGTTTTTTCTAATTCTGTGAAGAATGATGGTGGTATTTTGATGGGGATTGCATTGAATTTGTAGAGTGCTTTTGACAGTATGGTCATTTTCATCATATTGATTCTACCTATCCGTGATCATGGGATGTGTTTCCATTTGTTTGTGTCATCTATGATTGTTTTTTCAGCAGTGTCTTGTAGTTTTCCTTGTAAAGGTCTTTTGACTCCTTTGTTAGGTATATTTCTAAATATTTTAATTTTTTTGCAGCTATCATATGTTGATTTTGTATCCTGAAACATTGCTGAAGTTGTTTATCAGCTTAAGGAGCTTTTGGACTGAGACTGTGGGGTTTTCTAGATATGGCATGCCATTTGCAAAAAGGGATAGTTTGACTTTCTTTCTTCCTATTTAGATGCTCTTTATTTCTCTCTTGCCTGATTGCTCTGGCCAGGACTTCCAATATTATGCTGAATAGGAGTAGTAAGAGGAGACATCCTTGTCTTGTGCTGGTTTTCAAGGAGAATGCTTCCAGCTTTTGCCCATTTGGTATGATGTTGGTTGTGGATTTGTCATAGATGTCTCTCATTATTTTGAGGCATGTTCCTTCAATAACTGGTTTATTAAGAGTTTTTTAAATGAAGGGTGTTGAATTTTATCAAAGCCATTTCAGCATCTTTTGAGATGATCATGTGGTTTTTGTCTTTAGTTCTGTTTATGTGATGAATCACATTTATTGAATTGCGTATGTTGAACCAATGTTGCATCCCAGAGATAAAGCCTACTTGATCATAGTGGATAAGCTTTCTGATATGCTGCTGGATTTGGCTTGCCAGTATTTTGTTGAGGATTTTTACACCAGTATTCTGAAGTTTTTTGTTGAGCCTCTGCCAGCTTTTGGTAGCAGGATGATGCTGGCCTCATAGAATGAGTTAGGGAGGAGTCCCTCTGGAATAGTTTCAGTAGGAATGCTGCCAGCTCTTCTTTGTATATCTGGTAAAATTCAACTGTAAATTTGTCTGGTCCTGGGCTTTTTCTCATTGGTAGGCTATATATTACTGATTCAATTTTGGAGCTCATTATTGGCCTGTTAAGGGATTCAGTTTCTTCCTGATTCAGTCTTGAGGGTGTATGGTATGTGTCCAGGAATTTATCATCAATTTCTTTTACATTTTTTCATTCATATACATGGAGGTGTTCATAATATTCTCTGATGGTTATTTGTATTTCTGTGTAGTCAGTGGTAATATCCCATTGTCATTTCTGCTTACGTCTATTTGAGTTCTTCTCTCTTTTTTTTTTTTTTTTTTCATTTTTTAGTCTAGCTAGTGGTCTATGAATTTTATTAATGTTTTAAAAAACAAAAAAACACCAACTTCTAGATTCATTGATATTTTGAATGGTTTTTCACATCTCAGTCTTCAGTTCAGCTCTGGTTTTGGTTATTTCTTTTCTTCTGCTACCTTACTTTGCTCTTGGTTCTCCAGTTCTTTCAGTTGTGATGTTAAGTTGTTAAACTGAGGTCTTTTTAACTTTTTGATGTAGGTGTTTATGGCTATAAATTTCCCTCTTAACACTGCCTTAGCTGTGTGCCAGAGATTCTGGTACATTGTATCTTTGTTCCCATTAGTTTCAAAGAGCTTCTTGATTTCTGCCTTAGTTTCATTGCTTACCCAAAAGTCATTCAGGAGCAGGTTACTCAATTTCCATGTAATTGTATGATTTTGAGTGAATTTCTCATCCTTAATCTTTAATTTTATGTGTTATGGTCTAAGAGAGTAGTTGTTATGATTTCAGTTATTTTTTCACTTGGTGAAGGGTGTTTCATGTCCAATTATGTGATGGATTTTAGAGTATGTGCCATGTGGCAATGAGAAGAATGTATATTATGTTGTTTTCGGGTAGAGAGTACTGTAGATATTTAACAGGCCCATTTGATCCAGTGCCGAGTTCAGGTCCTGAATTATCTTTGTTAATTTTCTGCCTCAATGGTCTATCTAATACTGTCAGTGGGGTGTTGAAGTCTCCCAGTATTATTGTATGGGAATCTAAGTCTATTTGATTGTCCTTAAGAACTTGTTTTATGAATCTGGGTTCTGCTATGTTGGGTGTCTATATATTTAGGATAATTTCTTGTTTAATTGAACCCTTTACCATTTTGTAATGCCCTTCTTTGTCTTTTTTTAATCTTTATTGTTTTAAAGTCGGTTTTGTATAAAATTAGGATTGCAACCCCTTATTCTTTCTGTTTTCCATTAGATTTTTCTCCATCCCTTTATTTCAAGCCTATGAGGGTTGTTGCATGTCAGATGGGTTTCTTGAAGACAGTATACACGTGGCTCTTGCTTCCTTTTCCAGCTTGCCACTCTGTGCCTTTTAATTGGGGTGTTTAGCCCATTTACATTCAAGGTTAGTATTGATATGTGAGGATTTGATCCTGTCATCATGTCAGCCGGTTATTATGTGACTTGGTTGTGTGGTTGCTTTATAGCAGGGGTCCCCAACCCCCAGGCCATGGATGGGTACTGGTCTGTGGCCTTTTAGGAACCAGGGCACAGAGCAAGAAGTCAGTGGTGGGCAGGCAAGAAAGCATTACCACCTTAACTCCACCTTCTGCAGATCATCAGTGGCATTCGATTCTTATAAGAGTGTGAACCTTATTGTGAACTACACATGCGAGGGATCTAGGTTGTGTTCTCCTCATGAGAATCTAATGCCTGATAATGTGAGGTGGAACAGTTTTATCCCAAAACCATCCCTCATCCCCAGTTGTGGAGAAATTGAATTCTACAAAAACGGTTCTTTGTGCCCAAAAGATTGGAAGCTGCTTTATAGTGTCACTGATCTGTGTACTTAAGTGTGTTTTTGTAGTAGCTGGTAATGATTGTTCCTTTACATATTTAATACTTCCTTCAGAAGCTCTTGTAAGGCAGGGCTAGTGGTAACAAATTCCCTCAGCATTTGCTTGTCTGAAAAATGTTTCAATGTACTCCTACATCTCAGTGATCTTCATTCTTATCCATATCCTTAATTCTATTTCTGTCCTTTCAGCCATCTCAGCCCAGTTCAGAATCGTTGCTGTAGAGGAAATGTGGTCATTTGGAGGATGGATGGCACTCTGGTGTTTTGATTTGTCAGAGTTCTTGTACTGGTTCTTTCTCATCTTCGTGGGCTGGTGTTCCTTCAATCTTTGAAGTTGCTGTTTTTGATGGCCTTGAGTGTTTGACTGTGGTATAAGGTAGTTTTAGTCAATTGGCTTCATTTCTAGAAGTTTTTAGCATGCTTCCATCTCCTGGACTGCATGCTCTAAGGGACTTGTACCAGACCTCAACTTTGCTCTCTGGCTCCTCAACATTAGGAAACCACTGGACTGAGGGAGCCAAGGTCCTCTTGGACCACTAGTCACTCTGATGGGTAGTACCAGCCAAAGCCTTTTATAGGGTGATAGCAGCAGGATCCATCCTCATTCACACATGCCAACAGCAGGGGCAGCAACAGTGCAGCAGGGTGCATGCCCGTTGGTTATGGCAGGGTGCAAGTGGGTGCCAGGGGGCCTGCCTTCATGCCAGGGGGCCAGCCTTTACAGCAGTGGCAGAGGCAGCACGACTCAGGAAGTGGGGGCCCCCCATTTGGCAGCTGTGTACACAATTGTACTGGTGATAGTGTTAGCACATGGGTGGGGTGCTGGAAGACACAGGTGTGTGTGCACCCTCTGTGGCCACTCGGAATGGGGAAGGATCCAGTGTTCTCCATGTCTAGTTTCACTCTGGTGGCAGTGTTGGTACAGGCTCAGGGTGCTGGTGGGGGTGGGGATGGTAGCAGTCTCTGTGCTCACCAAGGCTCTAACTAAAATGGCAGTACAGCAGGGGAGGGGTGGTAGAGTGTACTCCTGCCAGCAACAGAGGCAGCCCAGGATGCATGTGCACATGGGTGCTGCCAGGGCAAGAAAGGTATACACATAACATGGGCTGACAAAGCAATGTAGGGAGGCCATGGGCCAGGGATATGCTGCAGTTGCAGGAGGGATTGGGAAGGCTGGTGTGTGGTCATGGGGGCTGCCTCGCTGGAGCTCTCTACCAATCAGGCATGGTCCATCAACACGGAAGCTATGATGTGGCACCCAAGGGCACCCAGGGCTGCACTGAAAGCAGTCATGGCCAGGGTGGGCCCTAAGAGAGGCGAGGACACCAAGGGTTGCTCAGGTCAGATGGGCCCTGTCTGATGGGCAAGACCACCCTAAAGAGTTCAGGTCCAACAGTTTCCCTAGGGCTGAAGTCTCCTATAGGAGCAAGTCAAGCCTGGGGGATGGGCATCCCTGGCCATACTCCACTACAGATGCTCCCACATCAAACACTCTGGACTCTACATAGCTGGTGTGCTGCCCCTACCATTTCTCTTAGCAGCTCTCCCTGCCAACTGGAGTATCTGTGACGGCTGAGGGGTCTCCTCCTGCCAGGATTCCAGAGGCCCATTGTCAGAGCAGGTTGCTCCTTGTCAGTTCAACTCGATCATTCCCCCAGAGTCACTGGAAGCCAGGAATGAGTCACAGTGACTTGTTACTCTGGGCAGAACTCCCAGCTTCCTCCCATTTCAGCCCAGCTTCAGTGTCTTCCTTCCATCCATTCTCAGTGCCTTCTCTCTGAAGCTCTCTGTTAGGAGCGTGCCAGTCATCCCAGTTCCTCAGCAACAGCTATTCCACCTGACTGCATCTAGTCAGCCATCTCACCCCAAGCCAGCACTGCTGCCCCACCATCTGCCAGGGTATCCTCAGATTCCAGGAGCACCACACACCACCTATTTCTAGTTTTTTGAAGAACTTCCAAACTGTACCTCATAGCGGTTGTACTAGTTTACATTCCTACCAACAGTGTACTGAACACCACCTGCTCACCAGTATTTGTTGCTGCCTCTCTTTTTGATGAAATCAATTATCAGTGAGAAGATATCTCATTGTGTTTTTGATTTGCATTTCTCAGATGATCAGTGAGGTTGAGCATGTTTTCATATACCCATTCCCATTTATCTGTATGTCTTCTTTTTAGAAATGTTTGACATTTTTTGCCTATTTTTTAATCGAATTCCTAGATTTTTTTTTTCTATAGAGTTGTTTCAGTTCCTTATAGTTTCTGGTTATTAATCCCTTGACAGATAGGGTAGTTTGCAAATATGTTATCCTGTTCTGTGGGTTGTCTCTTCACTTTGTTGACTGTTTCCTTTGCTGTGCAAAAGCTTTTTTTATTTTTTGTACTTTAAGTTCTGTGGTACATGTGCAGATCATGCAGGATTGTTGCATAGGTACATACATAGCAAGGTGGTTTGCTGCCTTCCTCCCCCTATCACCTATATCTGGTATTTCTCCCCATATTATCCCTCCCCACCCTCCCCACCCCCTGCTGTCCCTCCCCTGGCCCCCTGCAACTGGCTGCAACATGTGATGCTCCCCTCCCTGTGTCCACGTGTTCTCATTGTTCAACATCCACTTATGAGAGAACATGCAGTGTTGGTTTTCTGTTCTTGCGACAGTTTGCTGAGAATGATCATTTCCAGATTCATCCATGTCTCTACAAAGGACATGAACTCATCATTTTTATGGCTGCATAGTATTCCATGGTGTATATGTACCACATTTTCTTTATCCAGTCCGTCGTTGATGGACATCTGGGTTGGTTCCAGGTCTTTGCTATTGTCAACAGTGCCGCAATGAACATATGTGTGCATGTATCTTTATAATAGAATGATTTATAATCCTTTGGGTGTATACCCAGTAATGGGATTGCTGGGTCAAATGGAATTTCTATTTCTAGGTTCTTGAGGAATTGCCACACTGTCTTCCACAATGGTTGAACTAATTTACACTCCCACCAACAGTGTAAAAGTGTTCCTATTTCTCCACATCCTCTCCAGCATCTGTTGTCTCCTGATTTTTTAATGATCGCCATTCTAACTGGCATGAGATGGTATTTCAATGTGGTTTTGATTTGCATTTCTCTAATGACCAACGATGATGAGCATTTTTTCATATGTTTGTTGGCCTCATATATGTCTTCTTTTGTAAAGTGTCTGTTTATATCCTTCACCCACTTTTGAATGGGTTTCTTTGTTTTTTTTCTTGTAAATCTGTTTTAGTTCTTTGTAGATTCTGGATATTAGCCTTTTGTCAGATGGGTAGACTGCAAAAATTTTTTCCCATTCTGTTGGTTGCCAGTTCACTCTAATGATTGTTTCTTTTGCTGTACAGAAGATCTGAAGTTTAATTAGATCCCATTTGTCTGTTTTGGCTTTTGTTTACATTGCTTTTGGTGTTTTAGTCATGAAGTCTTTGCCTATGCCTGTGTCCTGAATGGTTTTGCCTAGGTTTTCTTCTAGGGTTTTTATAGTGTTAGGTCTTATGTTTAGATCTTTAATCCATCTAGAGCTAATTTTAGTGTAAGGTGTTAGGAAGGGTTCCAGTTTCTGCTTTCTGCACATGGCTAACCAGTTTTCCCAACACCATTTATTAAACAGGGAACCCTTTCCCCATTGCTTGTTTTTGTCAGGTTTGTCAAAGATCAGATGATTGTAGATGTGTGGTGTTGCCTCTGAGGCCTCTGTTCTGTTCCATTGGTCTATGTCTCTGTTTTGATACCAGTACCATGCTGTTTTGATTATTGTGGCCTTGTAGTATAGTTTGAAGTCAGGCAGCATGATGCCTCCAGCTTTGTTCTTTTTGCTTAGGATTGTTGTGGCTATGCGGGCTCTTTTTTGGTTCCATATGAAGTTTGAAGTGGTTTTTTCCAGTTCTGTGAAGAAGGTCATTGGTAGCTTGATGGTGATAGCATTGAATCTATAAATTACTTTGGGTAGTATGGCCATTTTCATGATATTGATTCTTCCCAACCATGAGCATGGAATGTTTTTCCATCTGATTGTGTCCTCTCTTATTTCTTTGAGCAGTGAATTGTAGTTCTCCTTGAAGAGGTCCTTTACATCCTTTGTTAATTGTATTCCTAGGTATTTTATTCTTTTGGTAGCAATTGTGAATTGGAGTTTGCTTTTGATTTGGCTCTCTGTTTGTCTGTTATTGGTGTATAGGAATGCTTGTGATTTCTGCAGATTGATTTTGTATCCTGAGACTTTACTGAAGTTGCTTATCAGTTTAAGGAGATTTGGGGCTGAGACGATGGGGTCTTCTAAATATACAATCATGTCGTCTGCAAATAGAGACAATTTGACTTCCTCCTTTCCTATATTTCCTTTATTTCTTTTTCTTTCCTGATTGCTCTGGCTAGAACTTCCAGTACTATATTGAATAGGAGTGGTGAGAGAGGGACAAACCAGTAAATCAGGAAGAAATGGATAAATTTCTGGACACTTGCAGTCTCCCAAGACTAAACCAGGAAGAAGTTGAAACCCTGAATAGACCAATAACAAGGGATGAGGTTGAGGCAGCAATTAATAGCCTACCAACTAAAAAAAGTCCAGGTCCAGATGGGTTTACAGCTGAATTCCACCAGACGTACAAAGAGGAGCTGGTTCCATTCCTTCTGAAACTATTCCAAACAATACAAAAGGAGGGAATCCTCCCTAAGTCATTTTATGAGACCAACATCATCCTGATACCAAAACCAGGCAGAGACTCAACCAAAAAAGGAAACCAGGCCAATATCCATGATGAACATTAATGCAAAAATCTTCAATAAAATACTGGCAAACCAAATGCAACAGCACATCAAAAAGCTTATCCATCATGATCAAGTAGGCTTCATCCTGGGGATGCAAGGCTGCTTCAATATAAACAAGTCTATAAATGTAATCCATCACATAAACAGAACCAAAGACAAAAACCACATGATTATCTCAATAGATGCAGAGAAGACCTTTGACAAAATTCAACAGCCCTTTATGCTAAAAACCCTCAATAAACTAGGTATCGATGGAACATAACACAAAATAATAAAAGCTATTTATGACAAACCCACAGCCAATATCATACTGAATGGGCAAAAACTGGAAGCATTTCCTTTGAAATCTGGCACAAGGCAAAAGCTTTTTAACTTAATGTGATCCCATTTGTCCATTTTTGCTCTGTTTGCCTGTGCTTCTGGGGTATGATTACTCAACAGATCTTTGCCCAGTCCAATGTCCTGGAGAGTTTCCCCAATGTTTTCTTATAGTAATTTCACAGTTGGAGGTTGTAGATATAAAGCTTTGATCCATTTTTATTTGATTGCATATATGATAAGAGATAGGAGTCTAGTTTTATTTTTTTGCATATGGCTGTTCAGTGTTCCAAGTACCATTTATTGAAGAGATTGTTCTTTATCCAGGGTATACTCTTGACAACTTTTTAAAAAATGAGTTCACTATAGATGCATGGATTTATTTCCGGGTTCTCTATTCTGATCCATTAGTCTGTGTGTCTCATTCTATGCCACTATTATGCTGTTTTGATTACTATAGCTCTATAGCATAATTTGAAGTTAGGTAATGTGATTCCTCCAGTTTTGTTCTTTTTGCTCAGCATAGCCTTGGCTATTTTAGGTCTCTTGTGGTCCCATATAACTTTTAGAAGTGTTTTTAATCCATTTCTGTGAAGAATATCAGGTATTTTGATACAAATTGCATTGAATCTGCAGACTGCATTGGGTAGTATGGACATTTTAGCAATATTGATTAGTTTAATCCATGAACATCGAATATCTTTCCATTTTGTGTGTGTGTGTGTGTCCTTTTCCATTTCTTTTACCAATGCTTTATAGTTTTTATTGTAGGGATCTTTCACTTCTTTGGTTAATTCCTTTTATTTTATTTGTAGCTATTGTAAATGGGATTACTTTCTTATTTTCTTTTTCAGATTGTTCATGGTTGGCATATAGAAATGCTACTGAGTTTTTATGTCAATTTTCTATCCTGTAACTTTACTGAATTCATCAGATCTAATTGTTTTTCTTTAAATTTTTCCAAATATAAGATCATATCATCTTCAAACAAGGATAATTTGACTTCTTCCATTCAAATTTGGATGCCCTTTATTTCTTTATCTTGTCTGATTTCTCTGCCTAGAACTTCCAGTACTATGTTGAATAATAGTGGTGAAAGTGGGCATCCTTGTCATGCTCTGGATCTTAGAGGAAAGGCTTTCCGTTTTTCCCCATTTAGTATGATACTAGCCGTAGGTCTGTTGTATATGGCTTTTATTGTGCTGAGGTCCATTCCTTCTATATCCAGTTTTTTAAGGGTTTTCATTATTAAGGGAGGTTGAATTTTATCAAAAGCTTTTTCGGCACCAATTGAAATGATTATATGGCTTCTGCCCTTCATTTTGTTTGTATGGTGTATCACATTGATTAATTTGCACATTTTAAACCATCCTTGCATCCCTGGAATATATCACACTTGGTCATGATGAATGATATTTTTAATGCGTTGTTGAATATGGTTTGCTAGTATTTTGTTGAGGATTTTTGCACCAATATTCATCAGTGATACGGGCCTGTCTTTTTTTGTTGTTGTTGTTGTTTATTTTTGATGTGTCTTTGTCTGGTTTTGGTATCAGAACAATACTGGCCTTGTAGAATGAGTTTGAAAGTTGTATTAGTCCATTTTCTTGCTACTGATAAGACATACCCAAGACTGGACAATTCACAAAAGAAAGAGGTTTGATCAGTCTTACAGTTCCACATAGTTGGGGAGGCCTCACAATCATGGTGGAAGGCTAGGAGGAGCAAGGCATGTCTTACATGGATGGTAGGAGGCAAAGAGAGAGCTTGCTCAAGGAAACTCCCCCTTATATTACCATCAGATCTCATGAGACTTATTCACTATCATGAGAACAGCATGGGAAAGACCTACCCCCATGATTCATACCTCCTACTGGGTCTCTTCCACAACACGTGGTAATTCAAGATGAAATTTGGGTGGGAACACAGCCAAACCATATCAGAGATATTTCCTCCTCCACTATTTTTTGGAATGGTTTGAGTAGGATTGGTCATTGTTATTGGTCTGTTCAGGTTTTGGATTTCTTCATGGTTTAATATTGGTAGATTGTATGAGTCTAGAAATTTATCCATTATCTTCTAGATTTTTTAATTGGCATATAGTTGCTCATAGTAGCCACTAATAATCCTTTGAATTTCTGTAGTAACAGCTGTAATGTCTCCTTTTTCATCTTTAATTTTATTTGTTTGGGTCATCTCCCTACTTTTCTTAGTCTGGCTAAAGGTTTGTCAGTTTTGTTTAACTTTTCAAAAATCAATTTTTTGTTTTATCTTTTGTATTTTTTTATTTCAACTTCATTTATTTCTTCTCTGCTCTTTCTTATTTCTTCTACTAATTTTGGGCTTGGTTTGCTCTTGCTCTTTTAGTTCTTTAAGATGCATTGTTAAGTTATTTATTTGATGTTTTTCTTTTTCGTTGACATAGGCACACATAGCTATAAACTTTCCTCAAAGTATTGCTTTCGTTCTGTCCCACAGGTTTTGATCTGTTGTGTTTCTATTATCATTTATTTTAAGAAATTTTTCAATTTTCTTTCTTTTTTTTTTTTAAATTGTACTTTAAGTTCTGGGGTATATGTGCACATCCCGCAGGGTTGTTGCATAGGTACACACATGCCATGGTGGTTTGCAGTCTCCACCCCTTGTCGCCTACATCAGGCATTTCTCCCACTGTTTTCCCTCCCCAGCCTTCCTGCCCCCCCATCCCTCCCCTAGCCTCCTACCCCTCAACCTACCCCAGTGTGTGATGTTCCCCTCCCTGTGCCCATGTGTTCTCATTGTTCAAAACCCACCTGTGAGTGAGAACATGTGGTGTTTGGTTTTCTGAATTTCCAGATTCATCCATGTCCCTACAAAGGACATGAACTTGTCGTTTTTTATGGCTGCATAGTATTCCATGTTGTTTATGTGCCACATTTTCTTTGTCCAGTCTATCATTGATGGGCATTTGGGTTGGTTCCAGGTCTTTGCTACTGTAAACAGTGCTGCAATGAACATATGTGTGCATGTATCTTTATAGTAGAATGATTTACAATTCTTTGGGTATATACCCAGTAATGGGATTGCTGGGTCAAATGGAATTTGTATTTCTAAATCATTGAGGAATCACCACACTGTCTTCCACAGTGGTTGAACTAATTTACACTCCCACCAACAATGTAAAAGTGTTCCTTTTTCTCCACATCCTCTCCAGCATCTGTTGTCTCCAGATTTTTTAATGAATGCCATTCTAACTGGCGTGAGATGGTATCACAATGTGGTTTTGATTTGCATTTCTCTAATGACCAGTGATGATGAGCATTTTTTTCATATGTTTTTTGGCTGCATAAATGTCTTCTTTTGAAAAGTGTCTGTTCATATCTTTCTCCCACTTTTTGATGGTATTGTGTGTTTTAGTTCTTGTAAATCTGCTTTAGTTCTTTATAGATTCTGGATATTAGCCCTTTGTCAGATGGGTAGATTGCAAAAAATTTTTCCCATTCTGTTGATTGTTGGTTCACACTAATGATTGTTTCTTTTGCTGTGCAGAAACTCTTAAGTTTAGTTAGATCCCATTTGTCCATTTTGGCTTTTGTCAATTTTCTTCTGTGAATCACTTCATTGAAACACTGGTCATTCAGGAACATATCATTGAATTTCCGTATGTTTGTATAGTTTCCAAAAGTTCTTTTATTACTGATTTCTGATTTTATGTCATTGTGGTCAGAGAAGATGCTTGATATTATTTCCATTATTTAGAATGTTTTAAGACCTGTTTTGTCACCTAACATATGGTTTATCCTTGAGTATGATCCTTGTGCTAAGGAAAAGAATGTATATTCTGCAGCCATTCAATGATCTGTTCTGTAAATATCTATTGATTCCATTTGGTCTATAGTGCAGATAAAGTCTGACTTTTTTTATTGATTTTCTATATGGAAGTTCTGTCCAATGCCAAAACTGGGTGGTTGAAGTCTCCAGTTATTATTGTTTGGAGTACATTCCTCTCTTTAGCTCTAATAATATTTGCTTTATATATCTGGGTACTTCATTTCTGGGTGCACATATATTTATAATTATTGTATCCTCTTGCTGAATCAACTCCTTTGTCATTACATAATGACCTTCCTTGTCTCTTCTTATCATTTTTGTCTTGAGATCTATTTTGTCTGCTATAAGTATAGCTACTCTGGCTATTTTTTGGTCTCCATTAACATGGAATATCTTTTGCCATTCCTTTATTTTCAGTTTATGTGTCTTTATAAGAGAATTGTATTTCTTGTAGGCAACAGATCATTGGATCTTGGTTTTTTCCATTCAGTCAATCAATGTCTTTTGATTGGAGAGTTTAGTTCACTGATATTCAATATTATTGATTAGTAAGGACTTACTTGTGCCATTTTCTTATTTGTTTCCTGGTTGTTTGATGGCCTGCTCTTCTTTTCTTCCTTCCTGCCCTCCATTTAGTGAAGCTGATCTTCTCTGGTAGTATGATTTCTTGGCTAGGCACAGTGGCTCATGCCTGTAATCCCAGCACTTTGGGAGGTCAAGGTGGGCAGATCACCTGAGGTCAAGAGTTTGAGACCAGCCTGACCAACATGAAGAAACCCCACCTCTACTAAAAATACAAAATTAGCTTGGCATGGTGGTGCATGCCAGTAATCCCAACTACTTGGGAGGCTGAGGCAAGAGAATTGCTTGAACCTGGGAAGCAGAGGTTGTGGTGAGCTGAGATTGTGCCATTGCACTCCAGCCTGGGCAACAAGAGGAAACTCCGTCTAAAAAAAAAAAAAATGGTATATTGAGCAGCTAAAGTCAACACATCCTAGTAAACAGAATGTTTCTGTCTTTATTTTGTGCTGCTGTAACAGAACACACTAAGACTGAATAATTTATAATGAACAGAAATTCATTGGCTTATGGTTTGGGAGACTGGAAAGTCAAAATTTACATTGACTTCCTTCAGCACCTGGGAGCAGCTAAGTAAAGCAGGCTTTGGCATTAGACTTAATTTTGAAATCAGCTGCTACTACTGACCAGCTAATAGTGAGCATAAGAAGCCAATTTAATCTCTCAGAGTCTCTGTGACCTTTGTTGTAAAATGGAAATTAGATTTTATAACAGCACCAATCCTACCCATAAGGATGGAGCACTACTGGCTGACTTAAGTCAGCTTGCAGTGAATGCTACCTGGCCTGGAACTCACTCTTCAGGAAAGTGGACTTCTGTATGGCCCAGGGCAGGTTCAAAAATGCCATCCAGAGTCAAGTCCTGGAATCAGGGACCCCAAGAGCCTCCTAAGTACTCTACCCTCTATGTCCATTCTGGTACATGAAGCAGGCAAGTCTGAGGCTCACCCACGGCCCTCAACATAGTACCTGGGTATCACTGCTGATTATTCAGGGGCCAGGGGCTCTTCAGTTAGCAGGTGATGAATGCTGCCAGGACGGGATGGGTCCTTTCCTTCAAGGCAGCAGGTTTCCTTCTGGCCTGGGGTGTCTCTAGAAATGTCATCAGGGAGCAAGGACCTGGAACGGGGCCTCAGGACTCTGACAGCTGCTCTATCCTGCTGTGGCCAAGCTGGTATCCAAGGTGCAAGACTAAGTCCTTTCCACTCTTCTCTCTCCTCTCCTCAAGCAGAAGGAAAGGGTCTGTTTTGGAGCCAGGAGCTATGAAGCCTGGAGCTATGGGAGGGATGATACCAGCACTCCCTTAGCCACCCCAGCTGTTGTCTCAGTATGTCAAGTGCCCCCCGAGTCCTCCGTCTCTAGTTCAGCATTAGGACTTGCCTAAGAGCTGCAGTCCTTATGGCCTAGCCTGCCTTTCAAGTTTACTGGGAGACAAAGAGCACTTTGGCCCATTGGCAAGGTTTATGGAACTCAAGCTCTGACCACAGGGGTCAGTAATTGCCCTCTGGCTAGGGTTGGTTTAAATGCTCCCTCCATGAGCAAAACTATCAGCTGAGCTTGGTTCTGTTTCTTTTCTGCTCTAATATGACAGCACTGAGTTCAATGACTTACAGTTGCTGTGTTTGCCCTCCCCCAGTGCCCAGAGACTCTGTCTGCACCACACTGCCATTGCTGTGGGGGGTGAGAGAAGGGTGGTGTTGGTGATTCAGGCCTTTTTTTTTCGTCTGTCTTTTCAGTGCCTCTTTCAGCAATAGAAGTTAAAACCAGGTACTATGAGGGTTCACTGATTTTTGGTTCTTATAAAGGTGTTTTTTTCTGTATTAATAGTTATTAAATTGGTGTCCTGGGGTGGGGGGGAACGATGGGTGGTGCCTGCTATCCTTCCATCTTGCTCCACCTCCAGTTTGCCAGTCGGTTTTCATATAAACCAGAGGGAGGGTTATACCCTGTCTGTTTTTTTTCTCTGTAAGTAATTAGAAATTACACAGTCGGTATGTTATATACACATATACATAACATTCCTGTCTTCGTTTTTTCAGTCTGCTATGGCAATTTATTGTAGACTAGGTGGCTTAGACCACAAACATTCATTTCTCACAGTTCTGGTGGCTGGAAATCCAAGATCAGGGTGTGGACCATCTTCCCAGTTATGTCCACACGAGGCCTTCCTTGGCAGTGCATACAAGCAGAGAAAGCAGTAATGATCCTGTGTCTCTTCTTCTTTTCATAAGGGCATTAATCCATCACAGGAACTTCTCTCTCATGACCTAATCCTCTCAAAGGCTCCAGCTCCTAATACCATTACACTGGGGGTCAGGGCTTCAACATATGAATTGGAGAGATACAAACCTGTCCACGGCATTTCTTTCATAAATTGGTATTTACATTTCAAGAAGAGAAAGTGTCCAAGAGTAACAACTGAAGTATAAAGTGAGTTCTTTCTTTTAAACACTTTGTGTTATGTTATCTCTATCACGAGGCCATTTAAGAACAGGAACTGCATTCTCAGTGTATTAGTTACCTATTGCTGTATAATAAGTTACCCCAAAACTCAGTGATTTAAAACAATAGTAAACATTTATCAGCATTGATAGTTTGTATGTATAAGGAATTTGGGAGTGGCCTGGTTGGCCTTAGTGGCTTGGAGCCTCTTGCGAGGTTGCAGTCAGATTAGACTGTGGCCTTAGTCCTGGAGGCTTGACTAGGGCTGAGGATATACTTCCAAGGTGACTCCAGTTGGCTCCCCCTCACCAGGGCCTCACCACAGGGCTCCTCATGCACCTCCACAGCATGGCAGCTGGCTTGCCCCAGAGGGAGCAACGGAAGAGACCATTACCAGAAGCTGCAATGCCTTTCCTAACCTGCCTTGACAATCTCTCTCCATCTCTCTGCCATATTCTATTCTTCCCACATAGGCAGGGTCACCCCAACCCTGATTCACTATGAGAAGAGGTTTATACAGGGATCTGATACCAGAGGGCAGGGATCATTGGGGCCCATTTGGGGCACCTAATAACCTCTCTGTGATAGCTTCTTTTTTTTTTTTGAGATGGAGTCTTGCTCTATTGCCCAGGCTGGCATGAAATGGCTCAATCTCGACTTACTGCGACCTCTGCCTCCCAGGTTCAAAATATTCTCCTGCCTCAGCCTCCTGAGTAGCTGGGATTACAGGTGTCCACCACCAAGCCAGCTAATTTTTTGTATTTTTAGTAGAGATGGGCCTTAGGCGTTTGAAAGTGCTGGGATTACAGGCGTAAACCACTGCACCCAGCCCTGTGATAGTTTCTTATTACGTACTGCTTAGTAAAGACAGGGCTTTTAAAATGAAGTATAGGTTAAATAGATACCCTCATCCCAAGTGTATCTAAAGCAAATAACTGAGGTGATGTTGAGAAAGGCCAGAGCAGTAATCACTCGAGGAGAGCTCAAGAAGGGCAATGCACACAGTGGGTTCTGGAGGGATCCTGGGTACTAGAAAAGGGGGAGGGAAGGGAAAACCAAAGGACTTCAGATTCTCTGATGATTCCACGTGTCCAGATTTAAGATGGAGTTACTATAGGCACTGAATTGACAATTCCAAAATTTGTGCAGTCCAAAGAAACTAAAATTGAAGAGTAGAGAGAAAGCAGTTCTTTATCAACTCTGCAAACATGTGTATGTTTCCTCTGGGATAGGAAAGGGATAGCAATGGGACAGTGATGCAGAGGAGGAAAGCAACAATGAAGGAGTGGATACCTGGGCTATTGTTTTTCATTTTTAAAGCAACCCGGTAAGTGGGTTTCGTTATCCTCATTTAAAGTGGAAAAATTGAACCTAAAGTATTTACGGTCAGCTGCATAGCCAATGTGTGAGGGCCAAAATTGCACTTAACTTCAAAATAGGTCTTTATAACATTTAAAAATCAAACTAAATTAGATCAAGTGTAGACAACGGTAGCTACAGGGAAGCTTGAGGTAGGTGAGAATTAGCCACTCTCCAACGTAGTCCCTGCCAGGATATTAATGAAAGCAAGTTCAGACTAAATTCTCTGCACACATACTTTCAAACTGTATTTATTAGCAAGGAGGCCCAAAGCAACTCATTAATCTGTTCTGTAAACATTCATGAAGTCTCAAGTCTTTATTCTTTTATGTTCTTCTACCACCACTCTGCAGAAAAGATACTGCAGTCAGCTTAACCATATTCCACAATAGGATTCTATTACCCTTAAAGTCAGCATCAGGCACCAGAAATCATATGATCCACCAGCAGGACGCAGGACCAATCCAGCCTCAGGCAGCACATCAAAGGATGCAGACTACAGGCTTCACTCAGTGACTGTTCCCTGTTCATACAGGTTCAGGGAAGCCTACTTATACCTTGAATCTCATAAGTAGTGTCTAGTTTTAGAATTTATTTTTCTGATCAATAAGCCATTAATTTCACAATGAAAACTCATTTCTGCGATTCATCAATTCATATCTTAATCAATGAACAGTGGAGTTGCATCTATAAACCAGTACTATGTTTGAGCTTCCTGATTAGACACTAGTTGGTCACTTCTGAAGTGTACATTTCTGACTATCCCTAGGGTTTAATAAACGAAAACCTACATTTGTATCACACTGTTTATGATGTAATAAATTACAGATGGCAAAGCAAAGGAGACAAGCAAATCTTTAGCCCAGACCCTAGATGTAGTGGGAGCTGAGTTGAAGACTGAATTACTATCGCACTGGACTTCAGCACCATGTTGTTTTGTGCTTTAGTTATCAAATTGCTTCTATCGTCGGATTTGGCTTCTTAATCAGATTATGAAATTCTTGGAAAGAGTGAGTTATATACCTGTTTATTCTTCTGCAATAGCTATCACAGTGCTAGATACATATAAGTCTAGAATCAATCATTTTTAATTATTAAATTTTATAGCAATATCTTACAAATACTTAGTCCTTAGGATTCCACAGTTGCTTTGAGATTCTAAAGTACCTCAATGGAATAAAAACCTTAAAAAATTGCCTGGCTGACTTGAAATTTAGGTTTGCACTGAGTAATGGAAATGGTATATTTTGTATAGATTTTCTAATATCAATTCACAACTTTTGTTCTAATAATTATTAAACTTCATTGGGATAAGCATAAAGTATGAATCATAATAAACAATCATGCACCACATAACGATGTTTCAGCCAGCTATGGGCTGGATATACGACAGGGATCTCATAAAATTATACTGGAGCTGAGAAATTACTACTGCCTAATGACATCGTAGCACAACACATTACTCACGTGTTTGTGATGACGCTGTTGTAAACATACCTGCTGCACTTCTGGTCCTATAAAAGTATAGCACATACAATCATGTACAGTACATACTTGACAATGATCATAAATGACCATGTTACAGGCTTATTTATTTATGCTATACTTTTTTTTTTTTTTTTTTGAGACGGAGTTTCGCTCTTGTTACCCAGGCTGGAGTGCAATGGCGCGATCTTGGCTCACCGCAACCTCTGCCTCCTGGATTCAGGCAATTCTCCTGCCTCAGCCTCCCGAGTAGCTGGGACTACAGGCACGCACCACCATGCCCAGCTAATTTTTTGTATTTTTAGTAGAGACGGGGTTTCACCATGTTGACCAGGATGGTCTTGATCTCTTGACCTCATGATCCACCCGCCTCAGCCTCCCAAAGTGCTGGGATTACAGGCGTGAGCCACTGCGCCCGGCCTATGCTATACTTTTTATCATTATTTGAAAGAGTACATCTTCTACTTATTAGAAAAAAAGTTGATTGTAAAACAGCCTCGGGCAGGTCCTTCAGAAGGTATTCCAGAGGAAGACATTGTTATCATAGAAGATGACTGCTCCATGCACATTATTGAACCTGAAAACCTTCCAATGGGACAAGATGTGGAGGTGGGAGACAGTGATACTGATGATCCTGGCCCTGCGCAGTCCTAAGCTAATGTGTGTGTTTATGTCTTACCTTTTAACAAAAAGTTTTTTTTAATTAAAAAATTTGAATTAAAAAAATGAAAAAAGCATATAGAATAAGGCTATAAAGAAAGAAAATCACTTTATACAGTCGCACAGTGTATTTGGGTTTTAAGCCAAGTGTTACTACAAAAGAGTCAAAAGGTTTTAATAACTAAAAAGTTTATAAACTAAAAACGTTACAGTGAGCTAAGGTTAAGTTGCTATTGAAGAAAGAAAAATATTTTAAAATAAATTGAGTATAGTCTAAGTGAACAGTGTAATCTAAGTGTACAGTGTTTATAAAGTCTACGGTAGTATCCAGTAATGGCCTAGACTTCACATTCACTCACCACTTACTCACTCATTCACCCAGAGCAATTTCAGTCCTGTAAGCTCCATTCGTGGGAAGTGCCCTTATCTAGGTGAACCATCTCTCAACTTTTATACTGTATTTTTACTGTACCTTTTCTCCATTTATGTTTAGATACATAAATACTTTTGTGTTACAGTGGCTGACAGTATTTGGTACAGTACCACACCATACAGATGTATACCTAGGGGTAATAGGCTAGACCAGGTAGTCTAGGTGTCTGGTAGGCTACACCATCTAGATTTGGGTAGTACACTCTGTGATGTTCACATGACAACATCACCTAATGCCTTTCTCAGAATGTGTCTTTGTGATATGACCTTACAAATATCAGTGGTGGTATCTGGTTTCATTTCAGAATTTTTTTAATTGAGTTTGTCAATTTCTACTCAATTATTTCAAGCACCAACTCGAGGAACAGGAAGTTAGCACTGGGTTTGTTTTTATTCTGAGTACTGCTTCAATACTAATGGTTGACAAGCATTGTAATATTAGACCCTGAAGAGCTTTGACTCAGGGATTTTGTGTTGTCATTCACATCCTCAGCAAGGAAAGGTATACAGCTCCTGGTATTTAATATGTAATCACAACATCTAGTGCTCACTGTTTGGTTTTATTAAGCAATAGCGGTGAGCCACACAGACAACCTGCAGCCACATCTCACCCAAGAAGGCAGGGCTGTGTTTTCAGTTCTGCTTTTAACTATTGCATAACTGTGTGAAGTTCTAAGATGCTGTTAGGATTTTAGCCTTGGGATGGCAAGCCTTTGGGGCACCTCTTTGGGGAAAGAAAGAAGGAACTAACAGAAGAGTGTCAGTGGATGTCTGATGAGGACAAAGGCCTAGCACTGGGTGGCTTTTTTCTTAAAAATTTAAAAAAAAAATTTTTTAAGCCAGTTCTTTTGCAATTGCCCAGAGAAAGGAGGATGCTCATATTGATTGATGCATTCTTTTCCTAGGCAGGAATCATCCCACTATAGTCTGGAGTAGCAAGAGTTCAAGGAGTAAAGTAGAAAGACTGATCCAATAAATGTAATTTCCATTCATTCCAAATTCACATACAATAGTATAGCAGTATTTCAATTTAAAAATACTATAGTTTAAGGAACTGTTCTCATGACCAGTTCTAGTCCTAGTGTACATTACGTAAACTCTACCATCAGAGAAAAAATTCCCTCTTTGTTCCAGGTTAAGCTTGGTACATATACACAAGCCCATACACATTTTATTATTACTTAAAAAAAATTCAACTTAGGTAATCTGGTTCAATACTCATGGTTAGAGATTTTAACTTTGACAGCTTAACAATATGTGGTTTATCATATTCGTGCTTTTATCTCAATTTAGAAAGTTTTCCAGCCAGAAATCTAGCTTTAAGGTTTTATAAAGCATGATGACACAGCAGCTAGAACTCAAATCTCTAAATGGATATGCAAAATTTAACAATAAATTACCTAAAGTCCTCATGCCTTAAAATATTTCTAGGCTAAATTCTGCTATTTCCCCAGAAACATATTGAATTATCTTCAATAATACATTGAATAAATAAATTTATCCTACATCCATGTACTTTAATTTACAAGCCAGTAAATCTTGTAATATTTCTAGCTTTAAGACTCATATGTATTTCTTCCTTTGTATTTCTCCCCAATCATATGATTATGTACTATTGATGCTATAAATATCTCATGTTTTAAGGTTAAGCTAATTCCCAGTGGCTCTGTTATCCCATCTGTTCTTGCAACTCTCAGGATTTGATGAAATTGTCTATGACTTATCAATCCTTGGTGTCCCTAGAATCCAAAATAAAGAATAAATGTATATAAAAGGATAATTGGGGACTTAGAATCTCTTACTTCCTCAAGATTTGATCTGGTTAATGACTATCACAAGTGGGCTGTTCTTCTTATTCTTGGAAGAACGTACTGTATTCCGAAGGGGAAAAGATTGAATTTCTTCAGCCTGATACCTGCTTCTGTAGAAGACAGGGGATGCTGATTCCTTCATCAATGTTTTTGTCTGTAGCCACCCCCTTCCCCAACCTTGAGTTGATTTTTTAAAAAGGGAAGAATGTAACATGCTACCTACAAACGCTGTCATTGGGTGTTCACCCCAGGCCATATGCTAGACACGTTCCCTGACTAAATCTTTTCGTTCATTCAAGACAACAAACCTATAAGAGAGATATTATTATCTCTATTTTACATATTAAAAAATAATGTAAGCCTTTTTGTATTTGCATTGTTTTGCTTTGTTCTTCAAATATCTGCTTTTAAAAAAGGAGTGGGGTAGGTAAAGGATAGAAAAAGGCCTGGAATCCCAAAAGTAATAATAAATGTTCTAAAAACTCTTTAAAACATTTTATCTTCCATCTAAACAGGATGCATCTGTTACCCATACTAATTACACAGGAGGTATCTGAGTCTTCCTAACTTCTAGGACCTAATAGACAACCTGTGATTCCTACATAAAACATGTACTGTTGGAATTTACCCATTGGGTGTCTTCTATTATAAATTTATCTTTACTTTTTTTTTTTGGTTTTTCCGAGAAGAGATGAAAATAGCAATGCTGGCCGGGTGCAGTGGCTCACGCCTGCAGTCCCAGCACCTGGGGAGGCCAAGGCAGGCAGATCACTTGAGGTCAGGTGTTCATGACCAGTCTGGTCAACATGGTGAAACCCTGTCTCTACCAAAAAAATACAAAAATGAGCCGGGGGTGATAGTGAATGCCTGTAGTCCCAGCTACTTGGGAGGCTGAGGCAGGAGAATCACTTGAACCCAGAAGACAGAGGTTGCATTGAGCTGAGATCACACCACTGCCCTCCAGCCTGGGTGACAGAGTGAGACAGAAAAAAAAAATGCTTGGGAGCCAGGTAATACTCAAAGAAGAATGATTGTGATTGGGCTTTTCTCAAACCTGCTCATCTGTCAGTCACATTTAAAAAATATTTCTCAGGCCGGGTGAGGTGGCTTACGCCTGTAATTCCAACACTTTGGGAGGCCTAGGCAAGTGGTTCACTTGAGGTCAGGAGTTCAAGACCAGCCTGGCCAACATGGTCAAACCCTGTCTCTACTAAAAATGCAAAAAATTAGCTGGCTGTGGTGGCGGGCGCCTGGAATCTCAGCTACTTGGGAGGCTGAGGCAGGAGAATCATTTGAACCCTGGGAGGTGAAGTTTGTAGTGAGCTGAGATGGTGCCACTGCACTCCAGCCTGGGTGACAGAAGAAGACTCTGTCTCAAAAAAAAAAAACAAAGAAAGAAAGAAAGGAAAGGAGAGAGGAAAAGGGAAAAGGGAAAGAGGAAAAAGGACAAAGGAAAGGAAACTGTTCTGTTAGAGGAAAGGAAGTAGCTCACCTGACCAACATATAATAAACATTGAGTTATTGAGCATCCACCTTATCTGAGGCATTATCCTAGGAGCTTTACATGCATTGTCTATAATCCTTATAGTAGCCCTCAGCACTGTGTTCTTCCCCTTCTACAGGTAAGGAAACTGAGGAGTCCTCAAAGTCACATGACTGTGCTACAGTCATTTTTTCCCACATGCTTTTTACTCAGTGTTAGTACTCTACCAGAAACTTCACACCAGACATCCCATACCTTTGGACTGATTAACTCGCAGCAGGGGAACTTGGGCCTTAGGGTCACTGTTAATTGGAGGTTAGTGGTGTGTGGCTGAGAGAAAATTGTCTGGGAAATGCATTTGCCTTTCAAGCTCAGAACCCAGAAAGCTTTTGTCAGAGCCAGCCAGGACTCACTGCAGGATTTTGGAATTTCAGAAATTTTGTGAGATTTTTATAATATTAAAAATTAAAATATATTAAAGTATAATTAAATAAATTATATTGAGAGCAAAGTAAATAAATACTCAAAGCTTATCACTTCCTAAATATTTTACTGTTGTCTGTGCTTTTGAGGTAATTGACATCTATTCTATCTGTGTGGTAGAAATACTAGGTAATGAGGTGCTACCATACATTCTTTCCAACTTTATGTTCACTGACTTCACATTGCTAGCTTGAAATTAGCCATGGCAGGAGTATTTACACCATAGAAATCAGCAAATATAATAAATCAATGCTTGATTTATCATTTTGTTGCTCATCTACAATTAAGAATGAAGAAATTGTTAATTCAAATTAAACTTAAAAGTGTATTAAGTCTACAACTGCTACATAGGAAAAAAATTTTTCTTCCAATATTCAAAAACTATTATCTGATTCAGCAAAGAATTTGCTCATGTCATTAACAAATGAGTGAAATTCTAACATATATGTTCATTTTTTCACTTTCTAAATTGTTAAACAAAAGTATGAACCAACATTTGTGTGGAACTATTCCTGCTTATGCATTGAAACTATAGGTTGACTTTGGATAGAAGAGTCTGGCAAAACTCATTGAAAGCATTCTGTGAAATCAGTCATCTAAATGGAATTTATTATTTTTAAAAAACTTTTTTATTATTTATGAACTATGTACTATACATCCTTTCTTTACAGTAGGCATTTTTTCCTGTAAAACCAGTTGTTAAACATTTGCCAGACCACTAGCTGTAAGGTATAACCTGTCTGCAAACTTTGTACCTGCCAGAACCATAAAGTAAAAATCATGCCTTCCCCAAAACAAAGGCACCATTTTGAACATAGTTGAAATAGGAACATAGCTTTTAATCCTGTTGTTTAAAAAGAGAAGCTAAAAGTATGCTGACTGCTTTTAATATTGAATTTTTCCCATTTGTCCACTAGCAGGAGTTAATACCGTCAAGAAGTCTTCAAACTATGCAAAAGCAAGTTGAAGATAAGCTTCTGTGAAATGTCATGCATTTCTGTAGTGTGTATATGTACCATGTTTTGCTAATGAAGATTATAAAATCCATCTCCTGGACTTTAGGGACTCGGGGAAAACAGTGTGAGAGGGGCAGGGGATAAAAGACTACAAATACGGTGCAGTGTACACTGCTTGGGTGATGGGTGCACCAAAATCTCACAGATCATCACTAAAGAACTTACTCATGTAACCAAATACCACCTGTACCCCAATAACTTATAGAAAAATAAAAGAGAAATTTAAAAATTAATAAAATAGGTATAATTATAAAAACAATAGAATCCATTTCCAACTATCTTTGACTTAAGCCGTAGGACATTTTGCCCAAAGAACAGTAAGTTAATGCACTTTACACGTTAGTATATCCAGCTAAGAAATCATTAGTGATTTAAAATTGGGAATTTAAGCTGGTCTCATATTTATTTAGTTGAGTGAATTAAAGGGGGTTAACAGCTTACCAGTTTCTGATGTTCTTTTACTTCTACCCTGTACCACTCTCTAGAAGTACTCTTGTCACGCATATCTTTACATGCTCAGTTACCTAAATCTACTTTAATTGGTTTTGGATTGTTTCCACAGACTATGTTTCCGCATTACGTTCCACTTTGCAGAAGGTGGGGCTGTTCTGTTGAGTTTCGCTTATAAAAAAGCAAACATTCTTTGACCTGCAAAATTCCAAGAACTGCCCTCCTTCCTACACGACCCTTATAGATATCTAATATTCTTTAATAGAAAAAGAATGAATGAATGAAAAACAACTAAAGATCCTTCCAATATTTTCTGGAAAATTGATTTCCATTTGTGGGAGTTGGAGTGCCTAAGTGGAAGGGATAAAAATAATACCTGGGCAAGTTATATTTGACTCAAATTTGAATAGTCATCTAATGGAAGACAAATCTATGTCCGCAAAGTTTTTCTTTCCCTTAGGAAAGTAAGTGATTGCCAACTAATGGCCGGAAACGCTTACATTGCACATTTTCCTTGTGATTATTAGGCAGAATTTTTTTTCTGATTTTGGATTCAAAATATCTGTTAGCCCTGACTGATAACTTGACTGAGAGACCTTGAACCAGAGGCACCCCGTTATGTTCTTTATTTTCTTAGGATGTCCATTTCACCTAGTTCATTGTAAATGCTGCTGAAAGAAAACCCTGATCAAAGTTTCTGGCTTCCTGGAATTTTGCTGTTGCTTAGGGGAAAAGCAATTCTGTTTTTCTGTTTGGATTTTTCAGTGGCATTTAAGGAAGCAAGATGAAATAGGTAATCCATACAGAAATAATCATCTTTTCTTTTTCTTTTTGAAATCACTGGTCCAAGTAAGATACAATTTAGATCCAAGGTCATTGGCATTGATCAGAATAGAAAGCTAATACTTTTCCTAAAAGATGAACCATAATATTTTAGCATCATGAAGCCCAGGAATTTGAGTCCCAAGAACCCGTGTCCGGAAAAGTCATGCAAATTCATTCTGGCTTGGCCACAGCTGGGGCCTTGACTAGAGTCAGTGTTTTCTTAACCTTAAAGTCACTCCTTGGACTCTTCTTCCTTTAATCTGGCCAGACTGTCTTGAATCTAATAGTATGAAGCCATGTATTTAGGGTCAGTTAGCTGATTATTGAGTACCCACTATGTGCTTGATAATGGGTTAAACATGATAGCTTCCTTATGGAATTTACAATTGTCTTCGTCCTTTTGGCTTGCTATAACAAAATACCTTAGACTGGCAAATTTATAAATACTAGAAATTTATTTCACATAGTTCTGGAGGCTGGGATGTCCAAGATCAAGGCACCACAGATTTGGTATCTGGCAAGGGCTTGTTCTCACCCATAGATGGTGCCTTGTGGCTGCCTCCTCACAAGGTGGAAGGGGAGGGCAACTCCCTTCAACCTCTTTTAAAAGGACACGAATCCCATTCATGAGGTCAGAGCCCTTGTGATGTAACCAACTCCTAAAGGCCTCACCTCTTAACACTTCCACACTCAGGTTTATGTTTCAACATATGGATTTGGGCCAGGGGCGTGGGGGGAGACAACTGTTCAGACCATAACAACATTTAGCATAGAACAGCCTAGAAATGGGTAAAAATTATTTCCTTTATTCAACTAGAATTGATCGAATGCCTATCATATACTAAGTACTCTTCTACATACTGAGGATTCAAATGTGAAAAATTCCAACTCTTGTCTAAAAGGTGCAAGAGGGTGCCATGAGATTTCAGAACTGGGACAACTAATCCAGCTAGAGGCATCCAGGGTACTTTCTGGAAGAGGCCAAGACCGAGTGAGAAGGCAGAGTCAACCAGATGCTATGAGGAGGGCTTTCCAACGACTGTGCATGCTCACTGCCAGTAAAAACTCCCAAACTGTGAAATATGACGTGTTTCTGAAAGAACTGAGGGCTGGGCATGGAGGCTTACACCTGTAATCCCAGTGCTTTGGTAGGTCAAGGCAGGAGGATTGCTTTAAAGAAAGGAGTTCAGGGTTACAGTGAGCTATGGTCCCACCACTCCACTGCTAACTGGGTGACAGAGTGAGACCCTGTTTCAAAAATAGATATATGTGAATATTTTTTCTCTATATCCACACCTTGTTATCCCAATGGCCACTATTGTTTGGGGGGCATTTACAGATGGAGCAGCAACCACAGCAATGCCAAAAGCCAGACAGGTAGGAGCAGGAAGTGGGAAAGGGGATTAAGTAGGCAGGTTCCAGAGTCCACCTCTGTCCACTTCTACCTGGATCTCTGATTATTCAGGTCTCCCGCCACCAAAGAGGTATCTGGTGAGAAGATTAGTAAATCACCCCATTTTGATTCCCTGTTTGCACAGAACTAAAAATCACTAGTTCATGACCTGTGCTTTTCCTCGCAGCAACCCTTAGAGATTGGAAAGGGGCATTATTACCAACACTTTATGAATGAGGAAATTGGCATCCTCATCCATCTCGTGAGCAATGTTGCTGGGTCTGCAGTTCAGCATGGCAGCACTGGGACTGGAGCCATGTTTCCTGGGCCTTTGGGCCCCAGGCAGTAGAGCATAGGTTTAAATCTTGGCTCTACTAGTTGCTAGCTAGAGGATATAAGGCAAGTTCCCTAACCTCTTTAACCTTGCTTCCTCCTCTATTAAGTGGGCTTCAAAATAGTGCCTCCTAATTGACTGTGAGGATTAATTGAGATCATGCACATAAAGTGCTTGGCACATGATAAGCACTCAATAAATATTTATTACTATTCTTCCATTATTATCAGTAGGCACTGAATGAGATTCTGTGGTTACAAAACTGAGTGTGACCTGAGTACAAAACAGAGACAGACAACTACATGACTGGCCATCGGGCCAGGGAATAGGCTGTGAGTAAGCACTTAGCACAGCACTTTGACGGTTCCATTTGGGATTGGGGCACAGGGGACCAAAAGCTTCCATACAGAAGATCCTATTAGGACTTTGACCCATAAGGTAGAGTTTCACTCACCTTCAAAGGGCAAGTCCGGCTAAAGAGAGGCAATTATATTAGGTACCTATTGCTGTTTAACAAATTACCCCAAAATTTAGCAGCTTAAAACAACAAACTTTTTTTTTATATGACAGTTTCTGTAGGCCAGGAATCCGGACGCAGGATAACGGGGTGCCTCTGGTTCAAGGTCTCTCAGTCAAGCTATCAGTCAGGGCTAACAGTGATCTCCAGGCTGGACTAGGGCATGGAGAATCTGCTTTCAAGCTCACTCAGGTGCCTCTTGACAGGTCAGAAAAGGTCCACTTCCAAGTTCACACATGTGACTGCTGCCATGCCTACATTCCTCATCAGGTACTTTCTTTATCCTGTAGAGCTGGAGTCAGCAAACTTTTTATGTAAGGGACCAGATAGTAAATATTTTGGACTTTGCTAATTATGGTATCTGCTGCAACTACTCAACTGTGCTGTGTAGTTCAAAAGCAGCCCAGACAATGCGTAAATGAATGGGCCTAGTTGTGTTCCAACAAAACTTTATTTACAAACAATACGGCCCAATTCCCACTCCAGATCTCTACAAGAGCAGTGTGGTTTAGCAAAAAGTCATACTGGCAGGCACTGAGCTTCTCAGGGCTTTATTGCTGATATGTAATACATGTTGGCTAGATTAATATTTTCTTAGGGCCTTCCCACCCTACAATGCTGGAATTCTAAATTTAACCTCTATTCATAGCTGTTCAATAGCCATTTATTTGTTCTCTCTGTTGCTCTCTGCTAAAACTGATAGCTTAACCAGGGTATCAAAACACTTGACAAACCTCATGTAGAATGGGAAGGATTTAGGGAGGGCAACTTAATTGACAGTTCAGGTTCTTTCTGGTAATACATGTAGTCTTAGTCACTTGTGGCATGGCTGGCCAGCTTTGGGGCTGAGTGAAGGACTCCCAGCAGCAGGGCCCTTGCCTGCCATGAGAAAAGACAGGCCCAGAAGCTGGAGGACCAATGGCATCATAATCACATCTTCCCAGTAATAGATTGCTTGCCCTGTGCCAATATAATGTATGTATAACCCATAAGATTGTTCTTTTTTTTTTTTTTTTTGAAACAGAGTCTTGCTCTCTTTCACCAGTTTGGAGAGCAGTGGTGCAATCTCAGCTCACTACAACGTCCCCCTCCTGGGTTCAGGCAATTCTCCTGCCTCAGCCTCCTGAGTAGCTGGGACTACAGGTGCACACCACTACGCCCAGCTAATTTTTGTATTTTTAGTAGAGCCGAGGTTTCATCATGTTGGCCAGGATGGTCTTGATCTCTTGACCTTGTGATCCGCCCGCCTCAGTCTCCTAAATAAGATTGTTCTTAAGGCTCATAAAATATAGATACTTAAGGAATCACAAAGACTTCCATGTCTACACAGGTCCATTCTGCCCTCTGGAATTTCCCTTAAATAATTGCGGAGAAATCTGTCCCTAATACTTCCTTTAGTGTTACCTGTATGGTGTACATAGAATCTGGCTTTCCTAAAACAACTAGAATATCAGCACAGTGTCTCAGAGGTTGAAAAGAGGCCTGGATAACTCTTTGTGCTTGTGTTTGAGGCTCTCAGTATGTTAAAATAGTAAAATAATGACAAAGCAGCATTATAAAAATTGCAGAATATTTAAAATGCTTACGTGTACAAATTTGCAATATTACACACATGCTTAAAGGTGGTCGAATTTTCGTAGTGTAGAAATAACATAAGGAACAGCAAGTGATTTGTTATAGAAGAAATGAGGCTGAGGTTTAAGATACATGATGGACATTACCTTTCTTCCGTCCTGTCAGTGTGGCGTGTATTTGGAGACAGTGTCCGGAGTCTACATTTGAGTCCTCTCACTGACAGGGAGCCCAAGTTAATCAACCTCCTGTGTCTCATATTCCCTGCCTACCTCTGCAGTGATAGGCTTTGTTGCATGCATCTGCTATACTGAAGAGTTCATGATATTTAATAAATGAAGAAGCGTAACCTTTGAATTCTTTCTCCAACATGGGCTAGTCGTGTAACCTTATGCAAGTTAATTAGGCTTGCTAAACCAATTTTCATATCGTAAAATGAAGCTAGGACACTGGAATGCTTATTTCACAGAGTTGCTGGGAAGAAAACAAGATACTGAGTGTCAAGTATCAAACACATAGTGAATGGTCAATGGTCAAGTATCCGATACCATCACCATCTTCACCATCATCACCACCACCTCCACCTTCACCACCATCATTACCACCACAACCCTGTCTCTCTCTCTCTCTCTCTCACACACACACACACACACACACACACACAAATTCATGCATCAGAATCAGAGCCTCAAATCTTGGTTTTGAAATCTGTTGACTGTAGCAACTGGGCCCGGGCCCAGTTAAGACTCTTGTGGTTATAACCTCCCTGCCCGGGCCCAGTTAAGAGTCTTGTGGTTATAACCTCCCTGAGCCCTCCTGCATATGTGAAACTGATAGCATCACAGCTACAGTGACTTGGCCCTGCGTTCTGCCTCATTCCACCTGCCCTTGGCAAATAAAGACGTACGTGCAAGACAGTTTATACATCTGAGACAAATCTCTTCTGCCACCTGTGTGAGAAAATGGAGACAGAAGAAAGACTTCATAACTAGAAAAGATAAAATCCAAAGGGCATTTGGGTCACCTGCAGGTTCACAGAATGACTGTCAGTCATCATTCTTGGGCCCCCGATGCTAAAAGAGACACACCTTGCCATCTTCACCTGGGAAGAGCTTGTGCTGCAAAGAGAGAGAAAATGATGAACTTAATAGGAGTTGAGAATTTGCCTATGATTCCCCAGAGTCAATAAGGTGGGGTATTTAACTGTTTGGGAAACGAGGGTTTCTGCCTGGGACAGGTAATTGCTGGACAGATTTTCCTTGCACTTTCCGTGGAGGTGTGAATTTGATAGTAGTGATGCCTTGTAGATTAGCAGTTCCTGGTTTGTGATGGAGGAACTTAATCTCCTGGCTGGTTTCTTTCTAACTGCCAGATCCCATAGGTCACCTTTACGTCACGTCAGAAAAATAGAAAAAATGGAAAGATAAATCAAAATCATCTCATAAAGTCACGTCCTGTTACAGTCAGCACTGTAGACACTGAACTTGGAAGCTGCAAGGAGGGTGATTTTACCAAAAATGTTCTAAAATGTTAAGCTCTAGAGAAGAATGGTTAATTAACTGTCAAGGGCTGCTGTAGGGTGGGCAGCATAGCAATGACCCTCATAGCAATAGCACCTGAATGTGTGTTTGGAGTTCCAAGCTAAGGAATCTGGAAGTGGCCAACCCAGAGATTCATTCCTTATCTATAAGGAACATCTGAGCCCCCAGCCCAGCCTGTGAAAAACAGACCATACATGGGATTGAGGCCCTTTGTTCTGACTTAAATGAAGGTTACTAGTGGAAACTGTTAAAGGGAGGATGATAACTGAAAATGCTATGTAAACGACATGCTTCTCCTGGGTGGCTGTGGTCGTGCTGTCGGCCAGGTGCGGTGGCTCACGCCTGTAATCCCAGCACTTTGGGAGGCCGAGGTGGGCAAATCACCTGAGGTCAGGAGTTTGAGACCAGCCTGGCCAACACGGCAAAACCCCATCTCTACTAAAAATCCAAAAACTAGACACAGTGGTGCTCACCTGTAATCCCAGCTACTTGGGAGGCTGAGGCAGGAGAATGGCTTGAACCCAGGAGGCGGAGGTTGCAGTGAGCTGAGATTGCGCCACTGCACTCCAGCCTGGGTGACAGAGCGAGACTCTGTCTCAAAATAAAAATAAACCCTGTGTCACTGCATTCACTGGCTCCAGGTCTCTTCTTCAACCTCCAGACCTGCTGCCATCCTCACTGGAATCGATAGGGGTTTGGCATGACAGTCATTCTTGGAATAATTTGCAAGAATTTAATTATTATGAACATTATGTATTGTCATGGAAAAGGCCAGAGACGTGATGCTAAGTGAAAAACAAGGGGACATGTTATATAATGATCAAAACAGGGTATTTAGCATATGCATCACCTCACGCATTCATCATTTCTTTATCATGAGAACATTCAAAAGCCTCTTTTCTAGATATTTTATAATATACTACACCTTACTGTTACTACATGTCAAAAAATAAAAATTAATAACCACACAAGAAAAAGAAGTAGAACATGAAATTGCTTGTATATTTTAAAGAATTTACATGTAGATGGACATAAACCCTGGAAAAAAATTAAACACATAACACAAGGTTCAGTTGCTCTGATTATGGTTGACCTTTTTTCTAGTCGCTTTCCAAGTTTTGTGTGCTTATATGTATTTGTGCATGTGTGCATAATTATGTTTTAATGTGTATTGTATATAAATTACATTATGTATATGCAAATATGTGCAACATTTTTAATGAACAAAGATCTTGAAGCATTTGGAAAAGATCAGATCTGAGCAGAGTGAGTGCAGAAAGAAAGTTTTTGTACTTTAAAAAATACTTAGAATTTGGCAAAAACAAAGACTAAACTTTAACATTAATTGATAGAGTGAATCTTACATTTGGTCCTGCAGATTGTCCTGCAGATTTAGTGAAGTAACTAGGATTTTTCTTTTTTTCTGTAGAATTCTAGATATAAATCACGGTTTTGTTTCCTTCATTTAAATTACACTCCTCTTTGATCATTACTTCACACAATGAAAAGATATTTCCTTGTGCAAAGTAGTGGTTAACTTCTCATAACCTCAGACAACAAAGAGCCCCTGTGTGAGGACGCAGGAATTCCTCTTGGGATACAGGGAAGGCCCCCAGCTGAATCATATCCAAGGAAGATGTTGCAAAGCTTGCAAAGCTTGTTCAGAAAAAGGAGCCCAGCTTGAGCTCTTTGCTTTCTATTCAGATACTGGCCCCATGTAGAGGTGGGGGTGGGGGAAACCCATCAAAGAGAAGTGGAAAACAAACCTGACTGCGTTTACAGATTACAAGAAAAAGTTAACTCTTGCAACCAGTGTTAGAGCCAACTCAGGCTTATTATATTTAGAATTTAACTCCACTTGGAAAAAACACTTTTTTTTTTCCTTTCATGGAAGTTAAAGAAGGCAACACAAATAGCCCGTCCACTCAGTGGTGTAGACTCTTAAAGGTAAAAAACACCTGTCTGCAGAGAAGTCCCAAGCTGCCTGAGTCCACCTAGACTGGCTCTATTCTTGCCCCAGCAGTGAGTTCAGCATGTTCCCAGCAGTTATTATTCTGAACTGCCAATCTCACAGAGTCAGGCATTGGGCATGGCATTCACGGCCCCTCCCCACCTAACCCCAGCCCATCCTAGTGGATTTCTCTCCCACCATGCTTCCTTTTCCACCACCCACAAACCTTCCCCACCAGCTGCCTTCCTCCCAGGCCTTAACTCCTCCCTGGCCTTGTTGGGAGAACTCATAGAACAATGTAAAGTACCCACAGGTGGGTCTGACGTGTCCTGGCTTTCAGTAAATGCTGGTGCCCTTTTCCCTTCCTTTTCCCTTTGCACAGTAAGTCTTCCTCTTAGAGGTACTCAAGTTTTGAGGCAATGATAGACCCTTTAACAGGGTGGCGATGAGCAGAAATGAGTGTGAAGGAGAGTCTGCCCTCTCCCCACTCTGCTAGCCTCTCTTAGGGGCTCCCCTCTACCAGCCTACTCACTGAATGCTGCAGATTCACAACGGCCGCATGGCTGCTGCCATTTTTGCACTTCTGACACCAGCTTAAGGTGATTCATGCATTGTGTGTACACCTTATATGAAGGAATGGAGAAGCTGAGAGATTTGCTCAAGGCCACACAGCTTGTAAGTAGTGGAGCCGATTCAAATTCAGGCGTTTCTGGCTCCAGAGCTCACCCCTCTTTTCCACTTGTTGTGCTGAACTCCTATAAACTTCAATAGGGAAGGCACCAGGTTCAAGAGGCTGAAGAAGACATCTAGAGCCAGCAAATGAGACATGGGGTTTATTTGGGGCCTGCATACAGAGGAGAGAGTCCAGTGGCCTCAGGCTGGACAACATAATCACAGTGCCCAGTGGCAGCAGACTAGGCAACTTGCAAACTGCATACACCCTAAACAGTATTTCCACTTACCCCCATCCCGAATAACCTCCTCCTCCTGGCAACCTTCATTTAACCCAAAACTCAGGGCCTCAATCCCCTGTAGAGCACATCTTCCATGGGATAGGTGGGGTCTCAGATGTTCATTATAGATAAGAAAAGAATCTCCAAGTTGGTCACTCCTGGATTCCCTAGGTCAGAACACACACTCAGGTGCATTTGTTATACAGGGTCATTCTAAGGGCATACTTAAATTATTGCCATCAGGTGCATTTACCCTGCAGCACTATGCAAAAGTGCCTTTCCAAAGACACCGACTTTTGGTCACCAGCAGCATTTGTCCCCAACACCTGTGGTTAGTCAAACAGTATCAGGAGAAGTAAGAAATACCCGCTCCTGTCCAGGCGCAGTGGTTCACACCTGTAATCCAGCACTTTGGGAGGCCAAGGCGGGCAGATTATGAGGTCAGGAGATTGAGGCCATCCTGGCCAACATGATGAAACCCCATCTTTACTAAAAATACAAAAATTAGCTGGGTGTGGTGGTGTGTGCCTGTAGTCCCAGCTACTCAGGAGGCTGAGATAGGAGAAGTGCTTGAACCCGAGAGGCGGAGGTTGCAGTGAGCCAAGATCGCGTCACTGCACTCCAGCCTGGCGACAGAGCAAGCCTCCATCAAAGAAAGAAAGAAAGAGAGAGAGGGAGGGAGGGAGGGAGAAGGAAAAGAAAAGAAAGAAGTACCCCCTCCTAGTTCAGGGGTGGCTCCCCTTGAAAACTAACATCCTACAAAGTAAAAATTTCATTCCATGTACCTGGATAAATGTCAAGCAAGAATCTATTTGCTAACAGACCACAGAATGTTATCCTGCAGGGGTTCAACATTGTACTTGAATACACTGTAAAAAACACCATTTAAGAATGTGTAGATCAGCACTATCCAACAGAACTTTCTGTGATGAGGAACATGTCCTGTGTCCGTAGTGTACAATACAGTAGCCACTAGCCACGTGTGGCTTTTGAGCCCTTGAAGTGTGGCTCGTTAGTGTAACCAAGGAGCTGAACTTTTAGTGTATTTAATTTTAAGTAATTTAAGTAGCCACATTGTTTCGTATTTACAATTTTGACTGTGCAGCTCTAGGATACTCAGAAAGAGTGATTGTAGACCCCACCCTCACCCCATTTTCATAGTGTTTTACTTATAATCTCTATTATATCACTGCATTATAATTGTTTATGTGTGCCCACCCCACTAAGTTATAAGCTTGATTTCCTATTCATCTAGGCTGTGATCCCTACTAGCTTGTGGTCTGGGCCGCAGCACTAGATGTTTAATAGTTAATGTAAGTTAAATAAATGGATGTGAGCTGGCTCATTCAGAAGCAAGATCGCAACTGCTTGCTATCATCTAATTCACTCTTTCTCATGACTTTCTCTTATGACTAGATTGGTCCCCAAATCTCCAGGTCAAGCCTAGTCTGCTCACCTGTAAGCACATTTTTTCTTTTCTGAAGGGAAATGGCTAAGTGATTGCTTTGGTATTTGCCTCTTTCTCTCTAAATACATACTTCTATTACTATTTCTTTGGTGGGTTTTGTTCCCAGTAATAAGCATCATCTTCCACAGTGGAAGAAGCTACCACCTCTAGCCCACCATACATAAGGAATGCTACCATTCCCCACTGAACCCCCCACCTTTAATTTAGGTTAGATGAATTTTATAACTATGTAAATACTATTGAAAGCTAAATCAGGGAGGGGATTACCATTATATTTCCTTTCCTGTACAACATTTTTCTAGAGGTAGCAAAGGGCTTGTTTCTCATTTACTGAGTGTTTTGTATACCTACCACTGATTCAACTCCAAATTACTTCCATGTTGTTTAAATCTTTCTCTTTGGGACACTTCAGTTATTTTGTCCATTTCATCTCTTGAAAGAAGGCTGCCAGAGCCTTCTCCAGTCTGAACAAGCTGTGCCCTCTCTTGTGTTATCTGGAGGCATTCTGGGATCTCCCATCACCATCATCCTTGGTAATACATTTGCCTCTCTTCTGTTTAATGCCCTCTTTCCTCTATCCCTCCTCAATCCCTCTTGGTTTACTCCCTCACTTGTTTTTTACATCTTAAAGTAGCTTCTGATAGCCTGAGAAAAGATGGATGGATGATAAACATTTTGAGATCTTTCATATCTGAAAATGTCTTTATCCTGCCCTCTCACTTAATTGGTAGTTTGGCCAGATTTAGAATTATTTGTGTGTATGTGTGTTTAAGAAGCCCGAAATCATGCTGATGGCTTGCTCTTTGTGTGTCATTGGTTTTTGTTTTTTTTCTGGAGGGCTACTGGATCTTTACTTTTATCCTACTTCTGAAATATCTCAGTGATGTATCTTGGTTTTGATTCTATTTTTAACCATTGGATTGGGCAGTTAGTGAGTCCTTTCAATCTAGAAACTCATGTTCTTCAATTATTTAAAATTTTCTCACATTATTTTGTGATGAATTCCTTTCCTTTTGTTTGTTCTCTTTTCCTGGAACTCTTATCATTTGGATACTGGACCTCCTGGATTGGTCTTCTAATTTCTCTCTTATCTTTTTAATTCAATTTTAAATGACTTATCTCCATTTGCTAATTTGTGTAAGATTTCCTCACCTTTTTCTTCTAGATTCTCTATTGAACTATTTTTTTTGCTGTTTTGTTTCCATTTCAAGGAGCTTTTTTTTGTTCTCTGATTTTTTTTTTTTTTTTTTTGAGATGGAGTCTTGCTCTATCACCAGGCTGGAGTGCAATGGCACAATCTTGGCTCACCGCAATGTCCAACTCCTTCGTTCAAGCAATTCTCCTGGCTCAGCCTCTCGAGTAGCTGGGATTACAGGCATGCGCCAACATGCCCAGCCATTTTTTGTTATTTTTAGTAGAAACAGGGTTTCACCATGTTGGCCAGGATGGTCTCGATCTCCTGACCTCGTGATCTGCCCACCTCACCCTCCCAAAGTGCTGGGATTACAGGCGTGGGCACCCGGCCTATTTTCTAATTTTTTTAAAAAAAGCATAGCTTTCTGTTTTGGGGTACAAGTAACATGTTCAAAATGTTATTGTCCATGATTTGGGGTCTGGTTTGGGGGTTGGCTTTTTGTCTGTTTGTTGTTTTGGGTTTTCTTCTTTCTCTGTTTCCTCCAAGTGCTTTTTGTTGATTGGTTGCTTGGTTTTGATCTCTATCTTTATGGTAGAGACTTTTGTTGGATGTCTGCAGGACAACTAGAGGGTGGCCTCCAGGCATTCCTATGGAACCAAGGAGGAGAACAGGCTGCAAATTTGCTCCTTCCTCTGGATTCCCTTTGATGCCACCACATGCCCCAACATTCTCTGTTTCTGTTCTCATGGTCACTGAATCCCCAGTTTTTGTTATGAAACCCCTGCCCTCTACTGTGTGTCCTCCACTGTTGTTTCTGTCCCGAAACCCTGTTTCACCCTTTCCTGACATTCCACCTGTATTCTTTGGTTGAGATGGAAAGCAGAAACCACCCAAGGAGTACAGGAAGGAATTTAGTGACCTAACTTCTTAAACACCTTCCAAATTATTCTTATTTTAGTCCTCCATAATTCACTCTTACTTTCCTTGGGAACTTACTGATTGTACTATCTAAATTGGGCCAATTCTTTATTTGCCAGGTTGCTGATTTATGAGGTCAGTGACTTCACTTTCTGTTTTTACCTCTTCTATTGCTCTACCTTTGGGTTTCTGCCTTTGTTTCAATGGAAGGAAGTTGGATGCATTTGTCCTGTCCACCACCTTTCTGTTGTCATCTTCCCATCCATTGTTTCAGCCCAGTAGATTAACTGCTGACTTCAGGATCTGTGAAACACTACACCTTGTCCTCCTGCCAGCTGCCTCATTCATGGAACCACCATTCTTCCATTCTCTCAGCCTCCAAAAATAAGAATAATTCTAATAATTCCTTCTTTTGTCATACAAATTCCTTCTTCCATGGAAATGTGGAATTTTTTCTCTCAAAATGTGGTCCATATTTACAGAAGTCCTACTTTGTATTTCTTTTTGAAGAAGTAAAGATAATGAGATAGATCCTTAGACTCAAGGAACTTCCATTGTAGTGGCAAGAGAAAAACTGAAAACTAATAGGTGATGAAGAGGAGGGGGATGATAACAATAACAGTGATGAATCAAGAAACAGCCAACACTGTTGAAATTGTACTTTGTGCCAGGTGCAGTGGCTCATGCCTGTAATCCCAGCACTTTAGGAGGTCGAGGCGGGCAGATCAGAAGGTCAGGAATTCAAGACCAGCCTGGCCAACATAGTGAAACCGCATCTCTACTGAAAAAAAATACAAAAAATTTCAACATGGACAAAGCAGAGCAAAAAGGAAAAAAAGAAAAAGAAAAAAAATACAAAAATTAGCTGGGCATGGTGGCGCACACCTGCAGTCCCAGCTACTTGGGAGGCTGAGGCAGGAGAATAGCTTGAACCCAGGAGGTGGAGGTTGTGATGAGCCGAGATCACACCACTGCACTCCAGCTTGGGCAACAGAGTGAGACTCTATCCCCCACCAAAAAAAAATAAATTGTACTTTGTACCAACTAGTGTGCTCCATACCATACTGTGTTCTTTCACTTAATCCTAACTACTGTCTGAAAAAGGTACTACTATCATTGTCATTTTATGCATAAGGAATGAGCTAGTGAGGCTATGTGACTCTTGTACAATACTATGTGTAATAAGCATATAAACCAATGTGCTAAGAGAAACCAGGGGCAGTAGAAATTAATCTAACTCAAAAATCCAAGAAATCTTGAAAAAAATCACTTCCAAATTTGCTCCTTCCTCTGGATTCCCTTTGATGCCACCACATACTAGGCTCTTTTTATCTCATCATTAAATTCAAAGGGTAAACTCTTAGCAAGTCTTTCTGTACCCAACCCTTTCTATTTTCTCTGCTTACAACTGGTAGGTCATGCCTTCTAATATATTGCTTTCATCCTGTCATTTGCCACTTCAGAACCTACTTTGTTTGCTGATCGTGTCATATTTGGTCTTCTGGACCTACTTTCAAGGGCCCCAGTAACCTGGCCTCATATGTCATATCCATCTTGTGACCCCAAAATCCAACATAGTTCTCTCCATTGTCTTTCATACAAGTCCTGTTCTTTTCTACCTTTTTGCTTTTACTAAAGCTGTCCTCTCTGCCTAACTAATTTCTACCCATCTCTCATGGCCTCATTTTTCCATAAAACCTTCCTTGGCAGCTTTGCTGCAGTGGGGTTACTTCTTCTCCACGGTGCTTAGTGCTGATTGGCTGTACCAGGCACCAGGTCTTCCCCGTGTACAAGCTGTGTACAAACTCCCACAGTGCTTAGTGCTGATTGGCTGTACCAGGCATCAGGTCTTCCCCGTGTACAAGCTGTGTACAAACTCCCACAGTGCTTAGTGCTGATTGGCTGTACCAGGCACCAGGTCTTCCCCGTGTACAAGCTGTGTACAAACTCCCACAGTGCTTAGTGCTGATTGGCTGTACCAGGCACCAGGTCTTCCCCGTGTACAAGCCGTGTACAAACTCCCACAGTGCTTAGTGCCGATTGGCTGTACCAGGCACCAGGTCTTCCCCGTGTACAAGCCGTGTACAAACTCCCACGGTGCTTAGTGCCGATTGGCTGTACCAGGCACCAGGTCTTCCCCGTGTACAAGCCGTGTACAAACTCCCACGGTGCTTAGTGCCGATTGGCTGTACCAGGCACCAGGTCTTCCCCGTGTACAAGCCAGTGTCATGCCAGTGCTAGCTTGCTTAACAAATGAATTATTTATACTTGTTTCCATATGTGGAAACATATGTTTTCCAGGTACCAGCAGTATACCCAAAACATATTTATTTTTGAAAAGATTTATTATTTCAAAAAGTCATTCTGGGAAAAATTAGAACTTCTTTGATGCATCTTATTTCATGGTTATTGTTATTTTAATACCTGATCTTTATAGTTCTTGGAGCTCATAAAATTCTTACTTCATCCCTAAATGTTGTTAGTTTCATCTTAGAAGGACTTCTTTGAGTAACTGTGCACAGAGTAGACATCTGTTCAATATAGGGTATTTTTATAAGATTTTTGCATAATATATTGCTGAAATGAACTATAACATAGGATTAAATGCTATGTTTTATTAAATATTAGATGCCATTGATTGTAACATGTACCATTATCTTATGTAACACAAAGATAGAAAATAATGCTGCCAATGTAACCATGATGTGCCAATGATTGTGAGATACATTCCAATTCCAGATATATTAAAAGGTAAATGAATATATATACCTCTTAGAAATGATAAAATGTAAACATTGTTGTGTTCTAATATTATACATTGGTATTAGGCACCTTTAAATTGCCAATGATATTTTTAAGTCAAATTTTTTAAAAACATGCAAGGTACCAGCTACATGCAAGTCTCTGTGTCAGGAGATACAATGTGCAGATAAATACTGATGAAACCATTTCTCTACTGAGGGTTTATAGTCTGATGGAGGAACATTGTATAAATAATGTACTGTAATCCAAGGCAGAAAGTGGTCAGAGCTGTCCACTTTGATAGAGTGATCTGGTTTGGCTGTGTCCCCAACCAAATATCATCTTGAATTGTAGCTACCATAATCCCTACATGTTGTGGGAGGGACCCAGTGGGAGGTAACTGAATCATGGGGGTGGGTTTTCCCCGTGGTGTTCTCGTGATAGTGAATAAGTCCCAGGGATCTGATGGTTTTATAAAGCACAGTTCCCCTGCACATGATCTCTTGCTTGCCACCATGTAAGACGTGCCTTTGCTTCTCCTTCACCATCCACTGTGATGGTGAGGCCTCCCCAGCCATGTGGAACTACGAGTCCATTAAACCTGTTTTTCTTTATAAATTACCCAGTCTCAGGTATTTCTTCATAGCAGTATGAAAATGGACTAATACAAAGAGCTTAAAGATCCTTTAGAAATATTTTAAATAGAGTAATTACCTTTATTTTTTAATTTTTTTAAGTCTTCCTGGTGAAAGTGGTGTATGAAGTGAGTTTCAAAGGTTGAATAGAATTTTGTAAAGTATTGATTGGTAAAGAGCTATACCAACTGGGGGAAATAATATGTGCAATATTCGCAAAGGCATAGAAGCACTGGCATTAAAGAATAGTGAAAAGTCTAATTTGGCTGGAAATAGAAAGTAGCCAGGTGAGCTTCCCAGATAAACTAGGAAGGCCATGCATGTCATATTGTAGGAGGCCTTGAATGCGTAGCTGAGGATATTTAAGATTTGGTAGGCCATGCAGAACCACTTAAGGTTTTTTAATAGCCCAGTAGTTTAATGAGAGCTTTTCTTTGCATGGCTGGCTCCATCTCCTAATACCATCACACCTAATACCATCACACTGGGGATTGGTTTCAACATATGAATTTGCAGGAGCACAAACATTCAGACCATAATAGATAGGTTTGGGTTACTGGACAACTCCAACACTTCCGTGTGTGATCAACAGTTTATATGTTGTGCCATTTAAATCTCACTACAATATTATTTTATAGACTGAAATTGTGGTTAACTGTGAATTGATTGCTGAGTGTCAGGAGCTGGACTGTAAACCCCAGGCTGATAAGTGTCAAACCCTTTGCCCTCCTGGGCAAGTTGTTCCAAGCCAGGAACTCCTTCCCCACGTTATTGCCCAGTGTCCGTTAGGAAATGCTTCCTGCTGTCACACTCACAATATTACCTGGCTGTAAAAGGGAGACTACCTACAGATCTCAATTTTCAACATTTTTGTTGTTGCAGGAAGAGAAGTTAAACTGCTGGAGAAACCTAACAGACAATCTGCACAACAGGTAAGCTATTTTATTTTATCTTTCCATGCTTTGGCAGGAAAATCCTATTATCTCCACTTTCCATTAAATTTTCTATAATTTAGTCTTCTGCTGCAGTTTTTGTTAACTAAAACATTAAATCCAGTAGACAGAGTGGTCCCCAAAGTCTCTTTCTCTCTGACTCACTCAGGTTTTAGTAGAATTGTTTCCTTTTTATGTTTGTTTTTCGGAGGTACGATCCTAAGATATATGTGATAATGCATGGTTCAACCAGTTGTCCACACTGAAAGATTTCCAGTTAATCTATCCCCTGTCCCCAGGCAATTTCAAGCTTCTCCAGTAATGTCCATACCTCAGCACAGTGGTTCTCAGTGTGTGGTCCCAAGACCTATGGCGCCAGCCTCACCTGGGAACTCAATAGAAATTCAGTTTCTCAGGCCCCATCCAAGACCCACTAAATCAGAGACTGGGATAATGACTAGCCCTCTAGATGATGCCAGTATACTCTCCTGTTTAGGACCCAGGTTCTGTGAATACAGACCTTCCTTCTCTTTATTTCTCTCTCAGTCTCTTCCCCAAGCCATCTCCATCTTTAGCTGAACTTGCAATATAATCTATATATTTTACTCCAGTGGAACCAGCCTAATCCCCGCCCCCAGCTCTGTCTCCTGAAAGTAGTGCATGCATTATTCTGGTTCCCCTTTGCAAATTCTAGATGGTCAAGCTGCCTCCTATCTGCAAACCTTATCTTCCTTTGAGGTTCATGTCATTGGCCTATTCTGTCCTTTTCCCTACTGTTGTCCTCATGTGGGGACTCTGCAGCTGCTCCAGATCATTCAGTACCATGCGCGCAAAGCCTTTCAGACTTTCTGCACTCTAGTCATCCTCACTTCCACTACATTTCCTCTTGCCTGAATCATGTCATTCATTGTAAACTCTAATGGGCCAGTACCACCCTCTCTCATGGCTCCAAACTCCTCATGCTCAAGGATGCCAGGTCACCGGTCTTGCTTTTTTCCCACCCCCACCCCCCAACCTCATTAGGATCCTCGCCCTGCAGGTCTCTTCCTTCTTCCTTAGCCAACCTCTTGGCCACGCAGCCCTGCCCATCTAGTGCCAGCCCCAGGTCCATTGCCTCAGCCATGCTTGCCAGCACTCTCGAGATCCAAGCCCTGTTGCCTTATACCTCAACCTGGGACCAGGGTAGCAACCCATGTTCTGTGGGCCTTCACCTGGATTGCTGGGCACTGCTGGGAGAGGGAAAGAATGCCAAAACTACACGTATTGGCATCATTCCGATTTTCAGTGGCCAGCTGAGGCCAGCCCTCAGCACTGCTCGGCTGTCTTTCAGTGGTTGCTCTTCCTCTCCACCACACACCATTCTAAACCTTGTCACTTTGAGCTTTCACTTCTAGCCCTTCCAGCAGGCACCTTGCCTCCCGCATCAAGGAACTCACAGCTTAACAGTCCTCCAGCTTCCCATCCTGCATCTAGAAACGTCTCCACTTAAAATCACCCTTGTCTCTTTCCCTCTAGGCTCCAAGGGAAAAGTGTGTATCTCTATGTCTTTCTAAGGTATATCCCTTCACTAGTGATCTTGACTCGATCCTAGATTTTCCCCCATTCTTTCTACTATTCTCAACTTCTTTCAACTATCTTTCTCCTTCTTGGCTTATAAAATGTATTTATCTTTCACCCTCTACAAAACCATCCTGTAACCCTATATCCTTGTCCACTGTGACTACTGCCTTCACCTTCTCCAGCCCAGCCAAGCTCCCTAAGAGTTCTCTCTCTTCCTTTTCGTATGCCCCATGCATTCCTCAACCTGCTGCACCCCAGCATGCACCTCCACCGCTCTACAACCCACCTGCATTTCTCACCCCCAACCTCCTGGATGTGAAATCCAGGTGCACCGTTCCAACCTTTCTTTATCTCTGAAGCAACTGACACTCTTTGATGGAAGACTCTCTCCTCACCTGCTTCTTGATAATAAAGCCCAACTCCCTCCTCCCTCTCTGAGCACCCTTCCCAGTCTTCCTCATATGCTCTTCCTCCTCTGCCTAAGAGCAAACAAGCAGAGTTAAGACTTGCAGGTGGCTCGCAGGCTCCACCCTCATAGGTTAATAGTTGAGAAGGCAGGAAAGACACCAAAAAATGAATTAAATAAAACCGTAAGTTGTGCTAAGAATGTAAAGTGAAAGGTGACATGAGGTGGAATAACAGGGATTTAAACTGGCTGGTTTAGATGGGGTGGGGAGAGAAGGCAAAGGAAATAGTCTATGACAAGGTCCTTGAGATCAGGAAAAAAACATAAATTTTAAAGACTTGAAAGAAGGCCAATGTGGCCAGAGAAATAAAGGGGGGATAATGCATCAGAAAGCTGTGTATGTGATAGAAAAGACTTGGTCTATTATTGTATGAGGTTCTTATTAATTTTAAGTGAGTACTACAGCCGATAATCATAATTCACTGTAGTTACGTTCTATAAAGTCACTTCAAACTGTGAGTTAGTGAAAACTGCACCATTGCTCTCAGGGGAAATACGGGGTTAGGTTCCTACAAGCCTCTGGTCACAATATTTTCATCCACTGATCAATATATAACCTTGTTTTCTGTGTGTTTCCGTTGTAAAAGCACTTTATTCACATAGGTATTGTTAATTCGTTAACATTGAGCTCAAGGCTAACAGCACTATGCCTCATTTCTGAACAAAGTCTATCTAACACACATTTTCTCTGTAAGGCACATCACAGCTTTCTTGCATCTAGGACCACTAGACAACACGTCAGCACCATTTTTAACAGTGACATCACCAACAAAAAGCACAAAATGCAAACAGTGGGGCCACGAGAAGACATCCGTTTACACTATGGTACAGTGTCATCTTGTTTGAGCTCAGCTAGAAATGTAAGCATCTAATGACTCAGAATGTTTTGCCACTCTGAACACTCCAGGAAAGGCCACACATGCACCATGAGTATTGATTTGGGGGTTACAAATTAACATTAGTAAGTCGGTGAATTCACAGATACAGAATCCACAAATAATGAGAACCGAGTGTATATGTAAAGCCTATCGATGAACAGCAGGTACAGAAGAAGGACTATGTACTTTTGATATTTTATCTTCATTATTACATGCTACTAAACATCCTGACGGCATGAGAAACCTCTGAAAAGTTTTAGGCAGGGGAAGTGATAATGATCCAGATTCATGGTCTAAAAAGATCATGACTCGTTTGTGGCAAATATATTCGCCAGAGACACTAGCAGGTATAGGTGACAGTAAGGCGACGTTGCAGTCAGTAATCCAGGCACAAAAGAGATGGTGTTTTAGAACAGGGCAGTGGGAGTGCATGTGGTTCTCCTGGAATGTGCTCCAGAAATCTACCAGAACCACTGTCTGCCCACCTTTGCCCACGAGCCTTTCCTAATCTTCCCATCGTTACTCCAGAGCACCTTGTCCTATATAGCATATTGTATGACATATTTGAATCTAGTACTTAGGACACTGTATTAGTCATGTATCTATATACCTGTCTCCTTTCCTGGACAGTTCCTTTCTACATCCCTGGAATCAAGTTCAGTACTTGGCACGTAATAGGTGCTCAGGAAATATCTGTTGCCTGAATGGTTGGTGAGTCATTTAACAAACAGCAGAGATTTTCTACCTCTTAGTGTCTTAGTAATTAGCAGAGTGTCTTACCCCTACTAGGTGGGTGTTTAAGGCCTCCAAACTGTGCTCAGTCTTTCCAAGTGCAAAACTTATTCTTACCATACTTTAAAGGAGCATTGGGTTCCAACTCTGCACACATAGGTTCATCTACAAGTAGGGATGAATTGTGGGGATTTTCTTGTCTTACAACCAATTCTTGCTTCCAGTCTTGAATCCAGAAGCACATTCATAAAATAAAATAATTGAGTGGGATGACTTCTAAGATTCTTTCAAATTGGGGCCCTAAATCTGTCTCCTAAAGCTACCATAACAAAATAATCTAGACTGAGTGGCTTAAACAAAAAATATTTATTCTCTCTGATTTCTGGAGGCCAGGAGGTCCAAGATCAAGGTGTCAGCAAATTTCATTCCTGGGAGAGCTCTTTCCGGCTTGCAGATGCCACCTTCTCACTGTGTCCTCACACGGCCTCTCCTCGGTGTGCTCTGGACCCACCAGCATCATTCACCTTCGCTCTCAAGCCTTTGCTAATCTTCCGAGGTTACTCAGGAGGGAGTGCTCTGTCTCCTCTTCTCATAAGGACACCAATCCCCTTAGGTTAGGACCCCACCCTGATAACCTCATCTAACCTTCATTACCCCTGGAAAGCCCTACCTCTAAGTACACTCACATTGAGTGAGGGTTTCAACACGTGAATTTAGGGGAAGACACAATTCAGTCCACAGCAGGTACTGTAAGATTCTGGGAATTACCCTGAACTAGTTTATTCCAAGCAGGTGGCCCTGAGCTGTGCTTCCTTTTAAAGCTATTTGTAGCCTTACAAGACTATGTTATATAAACTCCCCTCCACATGGCCACCTCTAAGACTTCCTCGTCATTTTTAGAACTTAACTTTGTCCAAATGCTTCAGGTTTCTTCCAGACATCTGCCATCTCCCAGATAAGGCTACTTAGCAAAATGAGAGACATATCCTGTGATGGGGACACACCCCAGTTCCCATGTGGTTCCAGGGAAGATTTGGTGAAAACATTCCCCATTTCTACACAGTGTCTAAAAGGAACTAGCACACAATGATTAAAGAATATTCTCAGCCAGATGCGGTGGCTCACACCTGTAATCCCAGCACTATGGGAGGCCGAGGCGGGTGGATCACCTGAGGTCAGGAGGTCAAGACCAGATGAGGTGAAACCCCATCTATACTAAAAATACAAAAAATTAGCCGGGCATGGTGGCACGGGCCTGTCATTCTAGCTATTCGAGAGGCTGATGCAGGAGAATCATTTGAACTCAGGAGGCAGAGGTTGCAGTGAGCCAAGATTGCACCACTGCACTCCAGCCTGGGTGACAAGAGTGAGACTCTGTCTCAAAAAAAAAAGAAAAGAAAATGAATATTCTTATAATTACCATGAACATGCAAGCAGCCAACATTTCCTAAGAACCTTCTATTTTCTGGGCACACATGACCAGGTCTGTCACATGTTTAAGTCATGTGATCCTCATAGGACCCTGACCAGTACTTCTGGTAATACAGTCATAGAAATGAAAGTGACTGTGTGCTGATGCCAGGGGTGTCTGATGTTTTTATGCAGATGCCTTAGTAATGATTCCTGATGCTGAGCTTGTTAGAAACATGAGCTGTCTGTCTATAGGATTCCAACACACACACACACACACACACACACACACACACACACACACACCCTAGTCTTTATTCGTTAATGAACCGCATCTTGTCAGCTCCAGACAGGACCCCTACTTCCAGGAATCTTCAGTCCAGAGAATAGGGACATAGCTTCTGAAACTTTTTCCTTAAACTGTCCCCACCAGGGTACAGGAGAAATGTGGGAGGCTGGGGAATGTGGAGAGGATGACCACAAGCTACTAGCAGATCTTGACATTTCTGTGTGCCTTGCATTTCATTCTAGTCATTCATACAAATGTTGCCTTTTCCCCCATGATATTCTGAGTTAATTTTAAATAACAAATAATGGGTTTCTCCCCTGCAAAACCTTCACATTAGGCCATATATATTTTGTGGCTTACCTTTCCCTGTCAGCTCACGGCCATGTACCCTCATGTAGGAGGAGGAGCTCGGAGATCGGTTCACACCGTGGGCAGCCCTGGGTCTGGGAGAAGCCCAAGGTCAGCCATGGGGGAGGAGCGGCCTCAGGTCTAACCCAGGGGAAGGACCTGGACCCTGTGGACTCCACGGACACCTTCCTCCCCCAGGCTCTTCCACAGAATTACTGTCCAGAGGTACAGTGGGCAGAGACCAACCCAGATAGAGTTCTAATGTGCAGTCATTGTGTGAAGAGGCCTCTGTAGAATTTCAGGAGCCTTTTGACACCACCATTGCTTGGCCAGACCAGAATAAACCCCATGTCCAGCCAGTACTAGAGGAAGCCCTGTTCTCACCAGGCTTAAAGGTGACAGTAACTGATGATTACTATTGAGTGTCAACTTGATTGGATTGAAGGATGCAGAGTATTGATCCTGGGTGTGTCTGTTTGGATGTTGCCAAAGGAGATTTAGATTTGAGTCAGTGGGCTGGGGAAGGCAGACCCACCCTTAATCTGGGTGGGCGCCATCTAATCAGCTGCCAGCAACTATAAAGCAGGCAGAAAAACGTGAAAAGGTGAGACCGGCCTAGCCTTTCAGCCGACATCTTTCTTTCATGCTGGATGCTTCCTGTCCCCACACACTGGATTCCAAGTTCTTCAGTTTTGGGGCTTGGACTGGCTCTCCTTGCTCCTCAGCCTACAGACGACCTATTGTGGGACCTTGTGATGAGTTAATACTTAATAAACTCCCCTTTACATATATGTCTGTCTTATTAGTTCTGTCCCTCTGGAGAACTCTGACTAATACAGTAACCATCTAAAATACCACATCACCTACTCCCTAACCTTGCTACATAGCAAAGTACCTGCACTATTCAGGCCATAATTCTTGTTTCTTTTTGTTTTTTGCTTTTTGAGACACAGTCTTTCTCCATCACCCAGGCTGGAGTGCAGTGGCCCGATCTCAGCTCACTGCTACCTCCATCTCCCGCGTTCAAGCAGTTCTCTGGCCTCAGCCTCCTGAGTAGCTGGGATTACAGACGCACATCACCACCCCTGGCTAATTTTTGTATTTTTAGTAAAGACGGGGTTTCACCATGTTGGCCAGGCTGGTCTCGAGCTCCCGTCTCGAGCTCCCAACTTCAAGTGACCCACCCACCTCGGCCTCCCAAAGTGCTGGGATTACAGGCGTGAGCCACCACGCCTAGCCCATAATTCTTGTTTCTGAAGCTTTTTATTATTATTATTATTATTTTGAGACAGAGTCTTGCTCTGTCACACGGGCTGGAGTGCAGTGGCACAATCTTGGCCCACTGCAACCTCTGCCTCCCAGGTTCAAGCAATTCTCCTGCCTCAGCCTCCCAAGTTGGGACTACAGGTGCACCACCACACCCAGCTAATACTTGTATTTTTATTAGAGATAGGATTCCACCATGTTGGCCAGGCTGCTCTAAAACTCCTGACCTCAAGCGATCCATCCGCCTTAACCTCCCAAAGTGCTGGGATTACAGGCATGAGCCACTGTGCCTGGTCCTGAGCCCTTTCTTGTACCATGTCCTTCTTCCCTTGAGATTGGAGTAAAAATAACTGCTATATTCTGCCACCTTCTGGTGAATTGATGCAACTGCACCTATAAAATTCAGCCTAAATCTAGAGAATCCAGTTCTTGCAAAAGCTACTGGAGCAGAAACTGCTTCTTGTGTAATCCAGTGGACTCTAAGAAAAAAAAAAAAAAAACCCTACTTGTATGGATGCCAGGAAATATTATAATAATAACAACAATAACATTAATAATACCTTCATTAATAATAATTCAACTTTTATAACCTTGGGCAATGGTTCCACCTTAAAGGGTTGTGGTAAAGTTGAAATGAATTAATACATGAAAGATGAAAGTCCCCAGAACAATCCTTGGCACATAGTAGACACTCAGCAGTTAACTGCTTATTGTAATTATTAAGTACTGGCCGCATGCCAGACATTATAGCAAGCACTATACATCCTTATCTCATTTAATATTCAAAACAATCCTCATAAACTGTAACTATGATCATTCACATTTTCCAGATTAGGCCACTGAAACTCACAGAGGGGAAGAAACTTGCCTAGATGTCAGCAAGCTAGTAAGTGGTGGGGGTGGAATTGCTGACCACTCTGATCGTAAGTCACTCGCTTACCCACTCTGCTGAACTGCTGGCGTGGTGTGATGAATCTTCCCAAATGTTCATCTAAATGCCATCCTACTTCACCAGGATCGATCTCTCTCTCTCTCTCTCTCTCTCTCTCTCTCTCTCTCTGTCTGTCTCATACATACACACACACACACACACACACACAAACACACACACATACACGACACGACTCTAAGCTCTCCCAAGGAGCACCTGGATGCCGCCGTAACCCCAGAACCTAGCACAGTGCCTGGTGCACACCAAAGCCCAGTGAAGCCATTGTGAAGTCAGTGATGCTGCACACAGCTGAGCAGTCATCACACACCTGTCTTAAGGACAGTAGGCTCACTACTACATAGGGAAAAATAAATAGTATCAGATCTTGAATAGAGGAAAGGGCCATGTCAAATGTTTCTCAGACCCGTGAAAATGACTGTGATGTGCCATTATAAAGACCACAGGAGGAAGAAAGGAGTGACATTATCACTATGTTGTAATGACGACAACAAAAAAAAACACACGGAGGCCAGGAGCCGGGTTTGACGGGATGTTTGTGTGCAGGGATGTATTCATAGGTTTTTTCCCCTGAAAAGGGCTGTCCTAGCACACTGGCTCACTGGCTATTGAGAACGCATGAAATGGACTATTTCACGATGCTGATAACATAGGTCTGCGTATAATCTTCCAAGTTCTCCAAAATAACAGAAGCTTAGCCTCGGTAGAGAAAAGTAAACACATCGGAAAAATTTGTCCCTTGAGTTTTCAAAGACTGCCCGAAAACTAGGAAATGGTTCCACTGGAAAAAAAAAAATAGATGGAGTAGTCAAAGAATTTATCTTCTAGTCCTTTTTCAACTATAGATTCAGTACTATCTGTAAAGTTGGGCGAGCAGTCTCTAGTTTCTTCTATAAAGGTGGCACAGCTTCTGGTAGTTGTTTTTATTCATTCCTCTTGGGTCAGGACCTCAGCCCCTAGTAGTGGCTCACTAAATATTTGTCTGCTTCGCCTTCTGACCAGGTTACATGAAATCTCAGGCCGTGTTTTCTAAACATTAGGAAAAAATGAAGTTGAAATTTACATCTTCCATTCTATTACATCTCCCTTCCAAATACTCCACCTTCTATAAATGCAAACCACTTCCCAGCAGCCACGTTAAAAGTTGTTGAATAGAACCCTTGGAGCAGGACATCCTTGAGCCTTGGAATTACGTAATGGAGGTTTTGCGGTTTCCCAAGCTGGGAAGGAAGAACGACAGTCTCTCCCATCTCTCCGAGTTCCTGCATCCGGCTTGTAGTTTGGACCACTGGATAGTATGAGATTTGATTGTGGAAAGGAGTATAGACCCTCTATTTGAATCGTTTGTGATATCTCATACCCCCACGCCTTCATTCCCACCTGTCATTTACCAGCCATTCCTGCATTTGAATAGTAAGAATGAAGTGCTCCATGCAAGCTGGATGCTGGCTGGATTAAGCATTGCCTGTGAGGAGCTCATGTGTAGTAGGAAAGGCAGACGGCCGACAAGCACCAAAGCTCTGGAGTGTGAGTTCCCCTCTAAGATACAGCAACAGCCTGAGGACAGGAACTATACCCTTTATCTGCCTCCAGAGTTCTCATCCTAGGACAAGGACGGTATGTGGTCTTCAGTACATACACAGGATGATGTGTAAATTCAGAAAAGTTGGTAGACTTTTGATGAGCTACCTTCCAAGATCTCTTTCCATGGTCTAATTTATACAGAATATCTTTTTTTTTTTTGAGATGGAGTTTCACTCTGTCACCTAGGCTAGAGTACCGTGGCACAATCTTGGCTCACTGCAACGTCCACCTCCAGGGTTCAAATGATTCTCCTGCCTCAGCCTCCCAAGTAGCTGGGATTATGGGAGCCTGCCACCATGCCCAGCTAATTTTTGTATTTTTTAGTAGAAGCAGAGTTTCACCATGTTGGCCAGACTGGTCTTGAACTATTGACCTCAAGTGATCCTCCCGCCTTGCAAATTTTTTGTATTTTTAGTAGAGATGGGATTTCACCATGTTGTCTGCAGACGATATGACCTTATATATGGGAAAATCTAATAACTCCACCAAAGAACTATTAGAACAAATAAGCAAATTAAGTAAAGTCACAGGATACAAAATCAACATACAAAAATCTAGCATTTCTATATGTCAAGAGCAAACAATTCAAAACAGAAATCACATTTATAATAGCTACAAATAAAATTAAATACCTAGGAATTAACAAAAAAAGTGAAAGATCTCTACAATGAAGACTAGAAAACATTAGTGAAAAAAATTGAAAAGGACACAAAAAAATAGAAAGATATTCTATGATTATGGATTGGAAGAATCAATATTGTTAAAATGTCCATACTACACAATGCAATCTGTAGATCCAATGCAATCTACCAACATTTATTCACAGAATAGAAAAAACAATCCTAAAATTTATGTGGAACTACAAATGACCATGACTAGCCAAAGCTATCTGAGAAGAACAAAAAACCTGGAGAAATCACATTACCTTCAAATTACACTACAGAGATATAGTAATCAACACAGCATAGTTTTGGCATAAAAACATAGACACATAGACCTAGAAGAGAGAACGTAGAAACAAATCAATACATGTATAGTGATTGATTGATTACTAATTGCCTTTAGGTAGCCTTCTTTAAATCTGCTTGGATTTTGATATATTTCTCTAGGTTTGTGAGGTTCTCTGTTATTATTTCTTTGAATAAGCTTCATACCCCAATCTCTTTTTCTACTTGTCCCTATGCCCAATAACTCTTACATTTGCCCTTTTGAGGCTATTTTCTAGATCTTGTAGGTGTGCATTATTGTTTTTTATTCTTTTTGCTTCTGTGTCCTCTGAATATATTTTTAAAATAGCATGTCTTCAAGTTCACTAATTCTTTATCCTGCTTGATTAATTCTGCTGTTAAGAGACTCAATGCATTCTTCAGTATGTCACTTGTATTTTTCAACCCCAGAATTTCTGCTTAATTCTTCTTTTTTTTTTTGAGACAGAGTTTCGCTCTTGTTACCCAGGCTGGAGTGCAATGGCATGATCTAAGCTCACCGCAACCTCCGCCTCCTGGGTTCAGGCAATTCTCCTGCCTCAGCCTCCCGAGTAGCTGGGACTACAGGCACGCGCCGTCACGCCCAGCTAATTTTTGTGTTTTTAGTAGAGACAGGGTTTCACTTTGTTGACCAGGATGGTCTTGATCTCTTGACCTCGTGATCCACCCGCCTCGGCCTCCCAAAGTGCTGGGATTATAGACGTGAGGCACCGCGCCCGGCCTGCTTAATTCTTTTTAATTGTTTCAATCTTGTTAAATTTATCTGACAGAATTTTGAATTCCTCCTCTGTGTTATATTGAATTTCTTTGAGTTTCCTCAACACAGTTATTTTGAGTTTTCTGTCAGAAAAGTCATTTATCTCTGTGTCTCCAGGATTGGGCCCTGGAGCTTTATTTAGTTCTTTTGGTGAGGTCATGTAGGTTTTTGTTTTTTCTTGGATGTTTGTGAATGCTCATCAGTGTGATGGAGTCTTGCTCTGTTGCCAAGCTGAAGCACAGTGGTGCAGTCTTGGCTCACTGCAACCTCCACCTCCCGGGTTCAAGCGATTCTTCCGCCTCAGCCTCCCAAGTAGCTGGGACTACAGGCACGTGCCAAACACCCAGCTAGTTTCTGTATTTTTAGTAGAGATGATGTTTCACCACATTGGCCAGGATAGTCTTGATCTCTTGACCTCGTGATCCACCCGCCTCGGCCTCCCAAAGTGCTGGGATTACAGGTGTGACAATTAGGTATTTCTTATAGTCTTTACAGTCTGTGCTTGTTGGTACCCATTCTTCTTGGGAAGGCTTTTCAGTTATTCCAAGGGACTTGTGTGTTGTGATCTAAGCCATATCTACATTAGAGGACACCCCAAGCCCAGTCCTGCTATGGTTCTTGTAGACTCAGAGGTATCACCTTGGTGGTCTTAGATAAGTTCTGGAAGAATTCTCTGGATTTCCAGGCAGAGACTTTTCTTCCCTCAAACAAAAGTTTCCCTCTCTGTGCTGACCCACTTGAAACTCGGGTAGAGTGACACAAGCACCCTTGTGGCCGTCATCACTAGGACTGTGCTGGGTCAGACCTGAAGCCAGCACAGAACTGGGTCCTACCCAAAGCCCACTGTAACCACTACCTAGCTACCTCCTACCTTTGCTCAAGGCCCTAAGGCTCTACAATCAACAGGTGCCAAAGCCAGTCAGGCAGTGTCCTTCCCTTCAGGGCAACAAGTAATTGGGTTAAACAGAGGGAAACAGTTCCTTCTCATAACCATGAATCTGTTATGGTTCAAGGCGGGAGCTAGGGACTGAAGGCAAAAACCAGAGAGATCTACCTGGTGCTCCATTCTACAGGGGCTGAGCTGTCACTCAAACCACAAGACAAGGTCATTTCCATTCTTCCCTCCCCTTTTCCCGAGCAAAGGATCCTCTCCCTATCGCCATTACTACCACAGGCCTGCAGGGAGTACTGCCAGGCTACTGCCGATGTTCACTTAAGGCCCAAGGGGGTCCTCAGGCAGCTTGTGGTAAATGCTGCCAGGCCTGGGACACATCCACAGGGCAGTGGACTCCCCTGTGGTCAAGTGCAAGTCCAGAAATGCCACTCAAGAGCCAAGGCCTGGAATTAGGGACCGCAAGAGCTCGCTTGGTGTTCTTCCCCACTGTGGCTGAGTTGGTACCTAAGGTGCAAGACAAAGTCCACTTTACTCTTCCCTCTGCTTTTCTCAAGAAGAAGCTCTCCCCATAGCCACCACAGCTAGGAATGTGCTGGGTCTCATGGAAGCCAGCGCATCTCAGAGTCTCACCCGAGGCCCACAGCATACTACCTGGGTATCGCTGCTGGTTATTCAGGGCCCAAGAGCTCTCTACTCAGCAGATGATGGGTCTTGCCAGGACTTGGTTCTTCCTTTCAAGGCAGTGCAGTCCCTACTAGCCCAGGGTGTGTCTATAAATGTCATCTAGGAGCTAGGACCTGGAATGGGGGCCTCATGACTCTGCCTGGTGCCCCATCCTGATGTGGCTGAGCTGGTATCCTACATGCAAGACAAAGTCCTCTTTACTCTTCCCTATCTTTTGCTCAAGCACAAGGAAGGAGTCACTTGCATTGCTGTGAGCTGTGCTGCCTGAGTTTTTGGAACACATGACGCAGGTTCACCTGTAGCCACTCTGGTGTCTCAGTAGATCAGGCGCCCCAGTAGATCAGGTGCCCCCCTCCCAGGTCCCCTGGCTCTGGCCCCAGCACAGCGCTGATGTCTTACTTAAGAACTGCAGTTCTTGTGGCCTAGGCTACCCTTCCAGTTCATTAGGATTTCAGAGCACTTTAGCCCATGGTAGCAAGCTTGCCAAAACTCAAGTTCCAACCACTGGAATGTATAATTCCCCTCTGGCTAGGGCTGGTCCAAATGCTTCCTCTGTGTGTGCATAGGCAGAGGGGTCGTGGCTCCGCTGACTTCAGCCTGGTTTTGCTTTCTGCTCTGATAGGGCAGCACTGAGTTCCGACACAAAGTCCCACAATCACTGCACTCTCCCTCCCCCAAACACACACACAGATTCTCTCTCCACATCATGCAGCCACTGCCAAGGAACGGGCATCAGCAGTTCAAGATCGTCTTTCCTACCCTCTTTAGTGCCTCTTTCAGCAATATGAAGTTAAAACCAGGCACTGTGACTGTGTATCTGATTTTTGCTTCTTATAAAGGTGCTTGTTTGTGTAGATGATAGTTTCTAAATTTGGTCTTCCAAACTTGTTAAATTTGGCTCCAATGAAGGGAAGATCAGTGGAAGCTTCTGTCTGGGCATCTTGTTCCACCCCTCTCCAAAAGCATTCTCTTATATAACCCCAGTACAATGTTCAAAAGCTGGTACTTAACATTAATGTAATACCATTACTTAATCTACAGACCTCATTCCGATTTCACCAATTATGCCAATAATGACCTTTTAGCAAGAAGGACGTGCAGTGCATCAGTTGTCATGTCTCTTAAATCTACTTGAATTTGGAATAGTTCTTTCTTCGCTTTTTCATAACATTACATTGTTTTAAGAATCCAGACCAGTTGCTTTGCAGAATATCCCTCATGTTTCAACTCAGAGTATGCTCTCTTGTCAGGAAATCACAGAGGTGAGGTTGTGTTCTCAGTGCATCCTATCAGGAGCCACGTGCTATTGGATAGTCTCATTTTGGCACTAATACCTTTGATTACTTGGTTAAGGTGCTGTATGCCAGGTTTCTCCAATGTAAGGATACTATTTCATCCTTAATCATGTAGGAGGGAAGTTACATTGAGACTAAATAATCCTGTCCTCCTCACAATTTCATCCACTAGTCCCACCATCCATTGATTCTTCTGACATCAATTATTATTATGAATGAATGTCTATCAGATGGTGATTTTTCTAGTTCCAGTACTTCTCATATGTTTGTTAGCTGGTTTTCTACTTGTACGGTAGCGCATTCCCTTTCCCTTTATGTATCTTAGTGTGGACTCGTAAGTCCTTGTTTTATTCATGGGCTATAATGCTATATTTTAGTAATTATTTTAATACTCTAGTTGTTCCACATTTGGACAGCAAAACTTCTTTTTTTTTTTTTTTTTTTTTTTTGAGACGGAGTTTTGCTCTTGTTACCCAGGCTGGAGTGCAATGGCACAATCTTGGCTCACCGCAACCTCCGCCTCCTGGGTTCAGGCAATTCTCCTGCCTCAGCCTCCTGAGTAGCTGGGATTACAGGCACGCGCCACCATGCCCAGCTAATTTTTTGTATTTTTTGTAGAGACAGGATTTCACCATGTTGACCAGGATGGTCTTGATCTCTTGACCTCATGATCCACCCGCCTCGGCCTCCCAAAGTGCTGGGATTACAGGCATCAGCCACCGCACCTGGCCCTGGACAGTAAAACTTCTACAAGTGGATTCCTGTGTACTTTTGAAATGTCCCTGTCATTCTTCAACGCTATCACTATTTAAAGGCAGCTCTTTCCAGATGGATTGAGTCTATTCCATATGCCTTTGACTTCCTAATGAATACTCATCAATTTCTCTGCCTGGTTAGAAAACTCCTGGGCTCCCCCAGACTTCTCCCTTCCCCCACCTCCATTGCTACCTTCCTAGCAAGGAGGCTCCACCAATGACTGACATGGCATTAGCATGGCCTTCAAATACCAGACAGAGTCAGACCCCACAGGGCTGCAGGAGCAGGCCGCGGCAGCAATGGGGGGACACAGCCATCCTAATGGTGTTTGTTTTTCCCCTGTGTAAACCGAGCAGTGGTTGTGAAGGATTTGCCCTTTGCTTGCCTGTTGCTTTTTCATACACCAAAGAGAAAGCAAATTTTGATTTTGTTCAGTAATAAAGGGCACTCAACAACTGAATTCTTACCTTTAAGCTAGCTGTCGCCAAAAGGGATGCAAGGAAGAGAGCTGATAGACTGTTCCTTTTGAACCCACTCTTACGTCAAAAGAGCATATTTTTTTTCATTGCCGTGTATCACCTGGCAGACCTGGATGATGTCCTTGTTGCCCCTGGACTTAGGAGAAGTCCTTGCTAAAAGCAAGATGTAGAAGTGGGAGTGACCTATGAAAAAAGAAATGAATTAAATTTGATATGACACATCATATAAGGAAGAATAATCGTAGACACAGTCATGCAGAGGTTGGGTGTAAGTACATTAGTCCCCACCCTCTTCGTCAGCAGTCACACAACCTTGGATGTTAGAGCCCTGTCCATCTGATCTAGAGAAGGAATGTTGCTGGGGAAGGGAAGCCCAGGGCGAAGTGAGAGAGGACAGAACCTCTAACCAGGAAGAAGCCGTCCCTGCCAAGCTCTGGAGAGGCGCAGAAGCATGGCCCTCAGGTATGGGACCTGGTCTATAGGAAACCCTTGTGCTGTGCCCTAATGGGAGGCCCGCCAGGGAGGAACCAAACTGCAAACCTGATTCTGAAAGAGGAGAATTTCTATCCTGTCCTTTGTAATGCACAGCTTGCAAGGACAGGATAGATCCTGTGGTTTTCCTGGGGAAGAAGGGGAGCCTAAAAGCCACGAATGATGTGGACTTCTTTAAGGAGCAGGGAAGGGGTAGCTTTAGAGTGGGGCTGTTAAATCTCAGCAGTCCCTTCGTTCAGCGCAACCAGTTCCTGTGGTCTTGGCCAAGGCGGGATCGAGGTGCCCCGGGATCAATCTTGGTCAGCCTCTGAGGAGGTGGGAGTGCAGGGTGTCACTCTGGATGTGCCTGCCTGCTTTTCCTCACTTTCTTGCGTTCCTTGTCTTTCCTCTCTCCTTTCTTTCCTCCCGTCTTTCTTTCTTTCCTCCTTTCTTTCGCCTTCCCCTTGTACGCCTCTTGAATTCACCATCATAAAGTTGGCCTGAGCTTTTTCAATGAGTAATGTTTTATGATTGCTTCGGTTACATTATTTCAGTCCAGTCTGCCTTCCTTGTTTCTCCAACACTTCTAAGCCCTTTTCTCCTTTTCTTTGGCTTGTTTTGTTTTCTACTACCTATCCTCCTGACTAGTTGTTGTTTGTTGGTTTGTTTGCTTTTAAAGAGTCCAAAATAAACAAACTATTGCAGGCATGAAAAGCGTCAGGAGTTCAGATCGGATTGTGGAGGGGGAGGGTCAGGAGGGGAGGGGAGAGGAGACGTATTGAGGTAGGGAGGAGGTGCATGTGCTGCCTCTCACCTGTCCTATTTATCCACCTGATCTATGAATTACCAGCAGAAAATGAAAGTAAAGGAGGAGTGGAGGCTGGGGACGAAATCCTGGGCTTTAGAAATGGGGTAATTTAAGAGTATCCTGAAAGGTAAAATGTTACACATGTGTGCACAGTTCCACAGAGGGAGTGATTTTTCTCTCCATGGAACTGTTGTTGTACTTGGGGTTTCTATCTTTCAATTGTGTCAGAGTTGATAGAAATGTACCATTTGGCCCTTATTCCAGAAGCACGTACTACTTAATATTGTTAGTACTCTTGTTTGTATGCATAGGTCCTGGCAACTAGATTACATCTTTCTTGGGTACTAGACCTCCATCTTTTTTTTTTTTTTTTTTTTTTTTTGGCAGGGGAGTTGTGCTTTAATATGCTATATCCAATCAGGGGTAGGTAAGACACCCCTGGTCCATGCTTATTATGAATATTTGCTCATATAACCCCCAGCACCACCATATGGTAGGAATACTATTATGCCCATTTACAGATCAAGTGGCTGAGGCCCAAAGTCCCATAGTCCCAGGGTTTTCTGTCTCCTGAGCCCATCGTCGTAACACCTGGGTGACATGGCTGGCACAAACTGGAAACGTCTTGACTGATTTCAGACAGACACAAGGTTCGCCGGTAGTGCTTTCATTTTTAATCTATAGCTGTTACATCGTTCATTCATTCCACATTTATTGACTGCCTACTGTGTACCAGCTGCCATCTTAAGTGCTGAGGATTAGACTTGAAGAAGGGTGGAAAAGATGGGTCACGAACAAATAAACCGATGACAGAATGTCCCGTGGTGACACGTGCTAGGAAGCAAACTGAAGCATGGTAAGGAAAGAAAGGGTGGCAAGAGATGCAGGGCTGGCCCAAGGGACTCTTCCACATTCCACGCGTCCTCCCAGGAAGAGCTGGAAGGACAAGGGATTTGGTCCTCAAGCATGAAATGATTTGGGGATGTTACTAGTTTTCTGTGCTGCTGCAGCAAATTACTACAAACTCAAGGGTTTAAAACAATGGAAGTTTATTCTCTCCCAGTTCTAGAGATGAGAAGTCTGAAACTGGTATCAGTGGGCTTGATAGAGGGGTGGTATCAGGGATCAAGGTGTCACCAGGGCCACACTCTCTCCAGAGGCTCCAGGGGTGAATCTGGTCCTTGCCTCTTCCAGCTCAGAGCGAGGGATGCGGGAGCCGCCAGTGCTCCTTGGTTTGTGACCTCCTTGCTCCAAACTCTGCCTTTTTAGCCACATTGCCTTTTCCTCTTCTGTCTATGATCAAATGTCCTTCTGCCTCCCTCTGATAAGCATTTATTTAATTGTATTTAGAATTTAGTTTATCACCCAGATAAACCAGGCAAACTGTACCATCTCGAAACCTTACACTTAATCACCTCTGCAAACACCTTTAATTTGGAGGCTGGGGTGGCATATAAGGTATTATTTACAGGTTCCAGGGATTAGGATGTGGATATCTTTGGGGGGCCATTTTTCAACCTACCATAGGGAGTTATTTGTGGATTTTATTTTTTTAATGTAAATCTAGTCCCTTTAACTGACCAGCCATTCTATACTTCTTAAAAAGCACCAATCCTGTTCACTGTGGGCAAAAACTTATGAAGTAGCATCCCTGGGAATTCATCCATGATTGAAAGAAGGAAGGAGGGATGACAGGGGAGACAGCAACACAGCCAGTGATGAATGACCTCTCTTTCTAGTGCATGTGTTTCATGGAGACATAGGGACTGGGGATGCAGAGTCTGCTTTGGATCATCTTTTTAAAGGCTGTCGGCCAGGCACAGTGGTTCATGCCTGTAATCCCAGAACTTTGGGAGGCCAAGGTGGGTGGATCACTTGAGGTCAGGAGTTTGAGACCAGCCTCGCCAACAGGGCAAAAACCTGTCTCTACTAAAAATACAAAGATTAGCCAGGCACGGTGGTACCCGCCTGTAATCCCAGCTACTTGGGAGGCTGAGGCAGGAGAACCACTTAAATCTGGGAGATGGAGGTTGCATTGAGCCGAGATTGTGCCACTGCACTCCAGCCAGGGCGACAGAGTAAGACCGTGTCTCAAAAAATAATAATAAAAATAAAAATAAAGTCTGTAGATATTAGAAATGAAGAATGATTTAGAGATGCTTCCACACCCACTTTTAGGATGTTCTGAGGAAAGAAGAGGCCAACATGGTCAATCTTATATGAAGAGAAGATTTTGTTCCAAGGGAAATGATCGGGAAAAACCCAACATGGGGAGGAGTCAGGGGACAGTGGGCAGGTGGGAAATGTGGAAATGAGTCCACCTTCTGCCAGAAAGCCCAAGGGGGCATGTCTCTCTCCTCCCTCCCTCCCTCCCTTCCTTCCTTCCGACAGAATCTCACTCTTTGCCCAGGCTAGAGTGCAGTGGTACAATCTTGGCTCACTGCAACCTCCACCTCCTGGGTTCAGGCAATTCTGCCTCAGCCTCCTGAGTAGCTGGGATTACAGAAGCATGCCACCACACCCTACTAATTTTTGTATTTTTAGTAGAGACGCGGTTTCGCCATGTTGGCCAGGATGGTCTCCATCTCCTTAACTCGTGATCTGCCCGCCTCAGCCTCCCAAAGTTCTGGGATTACAGGCATGAGCCACTGTGCCCTGCCGGGGGCATGTCTTTGAGCTGCAAGAGAACAGGGTCCACGAATCACAGCTGAGATTGGCCCAGCAGCAGGAAATGCAACACAGGATCAATTTAGGGTGATTGAAGCTTGTGCGACGACTCGGGCTATCACGCTTCTCAGGGTCTGAATCATGGGACACAATCAATCCGCCACCTTATTCCAGCATCCTTTAACCCTTGAGGAGCAGATGCCCTGGCACGGAGTCCGCTCAAAGTCTCCTCCCGCTCCTGCTGCTGCCGCACAGCGGGCTGTGCCCTGGCCAGGTGCCTGTGTCCTCTGTAGAAGGTAACAGATTAGAAAACAGCAGAAGGTCCTTGCCTATGTAGCGTCCTTCTACCTTCTGCTCCTCATCTGTCAAATGGGATGAAACAAATAACTCCAGGTTTGGGAGAAAGGTCTGACACAGAGGCAAATGTCAGTGAACGTCTGAGGACTCTGACACGCTGATGGAGATGGGGCGTTCCTGATAACCTGCGCCCTCTCTGAACCTTGTGGTAGTCACCCTTCTGCCAAAATGTGTGACTCTATTAATACATTTTGACTCTCTAGGGAAAGAAAAAGAAAAAACAAGGCAAACTTAATTCCTACTAAAGTATCACTCACTGTGTTCTCTACCTTTTACGCTTTTCAGGTGGTAACAGAAAGCAATCCAGATGGGGTGCAGGTGCTGTAAAATAATACAAAGGTAAAGCTGGAGAAATATTACTTCTAAGTGGAGGAAGTTGTGATGAGCATGGAGTCACTTTTAAAGACCATGCACGTAAATGCACTGAGTAGTGCATTTATCCAGCTTGAGGCATGGTCAACACTGCTAACACATTAACAGTTGGAACTGTTATAATATCGTTTAAAAGAACATGTGCCCTAGATTTTGTTAACTTTTTTTGCTCACTTCTCAAAGCATGTTGGGAACACCATCGTTTTCTGAGGCTGAATTTGGTCTGGGTTTCTGCCTGAAATGGCATCGCTGAAAATAAATCACCCCAATCACATATGTGCTTTTAATTCTGTCCACATTGCATTTCATAAAATTGTGAGTGACATGAACATGAACTTCTAAGATGAAGGGAAAAAAACGTCACTGGTGATCTTGCTTTCTTAACAAATAAACTGCCTTTTTAATTGTAGCTCTATTCTAGACCTGTACGTACATAAGCTTTATTCCACTGTAATCATAACGTGATGTTTGTCCTTATTTGAAAAAAATATAAGTATCATTCCTGTGACTTCAGACCTCATGTTTATCATTTTAATGATGGCATAATATTCCACTGAGAGGATGTACTCCTTATGGCCCTATTAGTGGACATTTGTTTTACTTATTATTTTTTATTTTAAAATTCTATGAACCACTTCGTATTTTACTTTGTCTATCCCCTACCCCTCCTTCCTCCTTTTGGCTCTCTTCTTAAGATGTATTTCTGGAAGAAGCTTTTTTTTTTTCCAAGATGATCTCACTCTGTCACCCAGGCTGGCGTGCAGTGGCACGATTTCAACTCACTGCAGCGTCCACCTCCCAGGTTCAGCGATTCTCCTACCTCAGCCTCCCAAGTAGCTTGGATTACAGGTGTCCGCCACCACATCCAGCTAATTTTTGTATTTTTAGTAGAGATGGGATTTCACCATGTTGGTCAGGCTGGTCTTGAACTCCTGACTTTAAGTGATCCACCCACCTTGGCCACCCAAATTGCTGAGATTACAGGCATGAGCCATCGAACATTTTTATACCAACTGTATCTATTCGATTTAGACGCACTTATCTAGGTTGAAAAGAGTAACTAATCACAGAAATTAAATTAGCAGGAATCGTAGAGAGAAGCAGGGTCTGTGGTCGGAAGCATTAATGATGGAGCAGACCTGATTGGTTTTCACTGTCCTCCCTGCAGCTATCTCTTTGATCCAGTTCAAGTGCCCTCTTCTGGCTATGTCAATGAAGTCAACAGCTGCAAGCTAGATGAAGATGACACTGTTAAATTAAAAGGCAAATGGGGCGGTGAAGTCCTGGTGCAGAAAAATGACCCTCAGAGGCAGGGCTCAAAGAAGACTGATAGCAGCAGCAGGACAGCTGATCCATGGGAGCCCTGCTGGCCTCACCAAGGTCCTCTCCCGCAGGGGGACGCTGGAGGGAACCACCATGCCTGCAGTGTCAATGGCGTTGGCCCTGCTGCCGCTCCACAGCCCACTGGGAATCCCAGTCCCTCCCAGGATGACAGGGGCTCCTGGGCCAGTACTACAAATACTATTCCTCCAACTCAACCCTTCCTGGAAGGAGGGGGCACTCAGAAACAGGACTGTGTGTTGCTGGCCTCAGAAGAGACCCAGGTCATGAGAAATGGAGGCTCCAGAGCTCCTTCTGACGTGGAAAGTTGTGCCTTGGAAGTACCAGAGCATGTCTTCCAGATACCAGCCCCAGATTACCCTCAGCATTCGGGCCCAGCTGGAGGCAACGTTGATCATAGTGAAAAGGACCGTGTTTCCAAGAACCATACTGAGGAGGAGTCCCTAGAGGGAATTCAGCCCACAGTAGGGGAGCATGGTTTGAATACACCCTTCTCTGTGAGGAGAAGCTGGAACTCATTGAATAAGGATGTGGAAACAGAAGTTCCAAGCATCTGCTTTAGTGTGAAGGGTCCCGCTCATGTCATGCCTGTGGTTGACTCGGGAAATAGGCAGGAGGATGCACATGACTCCAACAGAGATGGGGACAGGGAGATTGTGGATGTGGATGCAGCGGTGGCAGAGGCCCTGGCGGCTTTAGAAGCTGCTACTGCAGGAGAAGATTTGGATGAGGCTGATTAGGGAAGGGGATTTGCTCAGGGGGGTAAGCAGTGTCATGCTGAGCATGTGGATGCATTTGCTCCCCAGAGGCAGAGCAGGTGATTACGCCAGCGTCTGCCAGTGCGGCCTTACCAGTTGTTTACATCCAGCACCTGTTCTGATTGCCAGCATCTGTCCCACACTGCTTGTCACGTATCTAGAGTTTCACTCTGTGTAGGTGAGCTGTGGGTCATTGTGCCCATATCCACAGAAAATGCAGAAATTGAGCAGCCTGCTTGACAACCCTCAAACGTCTCTGAGCACCTGGTACAGATGTTTATGAGAATACGCTAAGATCTCAACCCTTGATCCCAAAGGCACACGATCACAGAGCATTCCTTTTGACTGTAAATTGCTTCCCTTGTTTTTGAGAGCCAAACATTGTACCCAACCCGGAAAAGGTAACTACCCTACTTAAAGTGCCTCATGTGTCCCCAGAGCATGGCTTAACTAGAGGGACAATCACCAGGGAACTAATAACTAACCAGTCGTTCAACAGTGGGTTAAGCTCAGAAGTTTTCACAGTAGAGCAGAAGTCCCCAGGAAACAAAGGGTTAGTCATTAGCTGAGATGTGATTTTAAAACACCTTGACCTTAACTTTTTTACATTATTCCTTTTAAATCTCCTTTGGGATTGGGGAGGCTGGCCAAAATAAGTCTTAAAACTGCTTGTCTCATATTTGGATTTTAAGTTCATGACTTTCAGAACAGCAAAGCCATATATGGAATGTTTTTATGCCATTCAATGTCTGATTCTAATTAAAATGTAACAATGTATGTGTCTTTCTGTCTTAACTCAAAGGTGGTTCTAATTTTCTCAGACTGTCAGTGACCCTGGGTGTTACTTCCAATGTGAAGAGCTAAGCTAGGCACAGTGGCTTACGTCTGTAATCCCAGCACTTTGGAAGGCTGAGGTGAGAGGATTGCCGAGGCCAGGAATTCGAGAGCCACCTGGGCAACTTAGTGAGACTTCATCTCTTAAAAAAAAAAAAAAAAAAAAAAAAGCTGGACTACAAAATTATACAAGGAAGGGGGCTTTGGCTTTCTCTCCCTCGAGTTAAACTTGAGACTGTAACTAAATATCCTGATCTTACCTTAAAGACAAACAAGGCGTTTCTGGATTTCAGCCTTCTAATTCCTAGAAACAAGGACAACCATTCTGACATAATCCAATGGAGAATTTAAAGGCATTAAGGATGCTCAAAACTATCTAGAAAATAATAAACATGGAAGATGCTTTAGTTTGCTGTTTTGTAGCACAGAATTGAAATCCAACTGAATTTCGTTTGATTTCCAGTTTTGCTATGTGACCTTGGGCAAGTTACGTATCCCTTCTCTTTGCCCACCTGTGAAGTGAGAATGATAATCCTATGTGCTTGTAAAGATTAAATGAGATGATGTAAGTGTTTAGCCCAGCGCTTGGCACACTAGGCACTCGAAGGTGATATCTTGCTAGTTGAAAACAATTCCTTTAAGAAAAATTTTTACATCCTTACAACTGAAAACTCCCAGTACTGGGAAGTGTTTATAATGTCATTATTTCATTTTGGTAATGATTTGATATAAAACATGATTTCTGAGCCTTCCAGCGCCTTTAAGGATGGCAGCCTTACAAATGCTTACTGAACGTACGTTACCCTGGGTTTGTTTGGTATTATAATGACAAGCCATCACAAGTGACCTCTATATACAGGGTCACTCAGAGCCCTTAAAAAGATAAACTCTTGGCATTGTTAATTGCATTGGAGGTATGCCTGCTTTTGTATTCACTACACCAAATACTTAATATTTCAAAATCCTGGTTCCTTCAATAATTTCCTAAGTGTATCAGTTGGGATTATGTTCAGTTGTATAGGATGAATGTTTCATACACATAGAGGTTTATTTACCTCTTTTTTTTTTTTTTCTTTTTTTGAGACGGAGTTTTGCTCTTGTTACCCAGGCTGGAGTGCAATGGCACGATCCCGGCTCACCGCAACCTCTGCCTCCTGGGTTCCAGCAATTCTCCTGCCTCAGCCTCCCAAGTAGCTGGAACTACAGGCACACGCCACCATGCTCGGCTAATTTTTTGTATGTTTAGTAGAGACGGGGTTTCACCATGTTGACCAGGATGATCTCGATCTCTTGACCTCGTGATCCACCCACCTTGGCCTATTTACCTCTTTTGTAAAAGAAATCTGGAGGTAGTGATCCAGGGTGGTAGAATATGCATGAATGACCCGGTGTCAATGACCCATGCTGCCTCAATCATTTTGGCTTCCTTCTCAAGGTCACTTTGTAATCCAAAATGGCTGCTGTGGCTTCAGTCATTACATTTGCATTCTATGTTGGAAAAAGACTATAGGGCCAAATGCCCCACTCCCTCTCTGTTAAGGGCCTCACAGAAGTATAATTCATCCCTTCCACATCTACCTCTTTGGTCAAAATCTGGTCACTTGGCCACATCTAGCTGCAAGAGAGACTAGGAAAGGTGTCTTTCTAGTGGTATGCATGGCCTTGCCAAATAAACTCAGGATGCAGTTACTGAGAAGGGGAAATTGACAGTGAGTTTTGAGGTGGTCAATTTACAGTCTCTGCCACTGCAGGTCTCAAAAGCCTGGGACACAGCTGGTTTGCAAAAGACTGGAAGATTGTACATTCAGTGTGGCACCAAAGGGGCCTCTACCTCTGGTCCAGGGAAAGGAGGACTGGACAGCTACCACAACGTGCCACTGATATCTCCAAACCTGACAAAAGCAGAAAATTCCGACAAGGAAGGGGCAGGGTAAGGTATCAGGGCAGACAAGTCTCTTTCTCTTACCCAGACACACACTTTTGCATTTACGTATGTGTATAATTGTACGTTTTAGAACAGCTGCAGAGTTCACCATAACTGACAGCTCTCTAGTTTTAAAGATTCTTTTTTATGAATAACTGCTTCAAAAAGGTTGACAGATGGCCAATAACATCAAGAGTTCTTTTAAAATAATTCTGGACCCTTTCATCTTCCTATCCAGGCTCCCCCAAAGGAAATCAGAGGAAAGTAAAAAATCCTTAGGTTGAAAAAGAAGTCCAGCTTTTAGCCTTATCTGCCGGGTTGTCTAACAGTGAGCTGTCTGAGCACGCTGATGTGCGTAGTGTCTTCTTTCTGCAGCTTAGTGCCGCCTCTTGTCAGAAGAGTGAGGTTGAAAATAGCCAAACTTTTCAAACATTGTGGACAATTTGAAAGCACAGGTGCACTCTGATTGGAAGGCGCTAACTATGATTACGTGCAGACTTCACAGCTCTCCGTGAACCTTAGGCAAATGCATCACGTGGATATTTACCATGTTAAATCCCGATTTTGAATTAAGGTTATTTTATGTATATGTTACACATAGGTTTCTTGAGCTAAGAAGTTAGATTTAACTTCTTTTTTTTTTTTTTTTTTTTGAGATGGAGTTTCACTCTTGTTGCCCAGGCTGGAGTGCAATGGCGCAATCTCAGCTCACCACAAACTCTCCTGTCTCAGCCTCCTGAGTAACTGGGATTATAGGCATGCGCCACCAACCCCAGCTAATTTTGTATTTTTAGTAGAGATGGGGTTTCTCCATGTTATTCAGGCTGGTCTCGAACTCCTGACCTCAAGTGATCCACCCACCTCGGCCTCCCAGAGTGCTGGGATTACAGGCATGAGCCACCACACCCGGCAGATTTAACTTCTTACTGGGGAAAAATGAACTATCATATAAGTATGAAATTAAATTGTTTCCTGGTTACCAAAGCAGATGTAGTGAATAGTTATAACTGGAAAAACCAGATACCCAAAAGAATGAAGAGAATTCTAGGTTTCTTACATAGCACATGCCTATTTGTCCACGCTCAGGCAGTGCTGGCATTCGTCATTTTCCTCCCTCTGCCCCGCCCTGTCTCTCTGACTCTCTGTTCTCTTCCTACCTCTCTCATCTGTACCTCCAAGCAGGAGGCCTTAGAAAGAATAAATGAGACACCAAATGCAAGAACAAGAGCAAAGATCTGACTTCCCTGGTCTGGTCATCTGTGTGCAGCCATGCAGCAGGTAGAACACAGTCACGACAGCAACACAGGGTGGAGCCTCCTTTCCTGGACTTGGACTTGACTCTTCGTCAAGGGCACCCCTTTTCACACAACCAGTCTTTATGATGAAAATGTAGAAATTGTTGCTTTCTCGTTTTGTTTCATTTTTTTCCCTCTAAACCTCATGCATTTTAAAATCCTCTATTTTGGAGTTAGTAACAAACACAGACAAGCTGACGTCTGTTTTTCATGGTAAATGCTTTCCCTGTTAAGTAATAGACCAGTAAGTAGTCCATTTATATATTTACTAAATTTGTAAGTTACTCGTATCAGGTTGTAGAAACCACACATAAGTGGTCTGCTGACTTCTGAAGCACTCCCACCCACTTTAAGAAACATTTTATGCAAGTCAATATGTTGATCGTAGATGATGCTTACCTGTAGATTTAGTCACTTGGAGTCAACTATTAGCAATTTTTTTCAACTGAAATGACCGTACTAAGCGAATGCCTTTGGCCTGAGATCTAAGATAGGGTACGGCCCAAGGTGGGAGCTCAATACGTGTTTGTTGACTGAAATAATAAAATCTTTTCCCAGTCTGGCTGGGGAGACATCATGCAGCTAGCCAGGATTTCTGAATGCTAGTTATGGACTGTGAAAGAAAGGATATGGGAGCACAAATCCATAGGAATTTGAGAGGTTAGGAATTGTCTTCATTATTCAGGCCCTTCACTCTCAGTCTACCCTGCTGTATTTGAATAATGAGGCTTGTATGGTGGTGTGTGGAAAAGTGGACAGAGCTGAATTTGGGCAGCTGCTAAGGTTTGATCTCCAGAATGAGTCCACGTTACCCTGAGGACAGTAATCCCAAATTGAGACAAAACCTTTAAGAAAACCAGTGTTTGGGGCCAAGCAACAGGGAGCTTGGCTGACCTCATTTTTCAGTCATTTTGAACTCGATCTTTAAAATCCTGGAAGAGAGGCTGGGCACGGTGGCTTACGCCTGTAATCCCAGCACTTTGGGAGGCTGAGGCTGGCGGATCACCTGAGATCGGGAGCTAGAGACCAGCCTGGCCAGCATGGAGAAACCCTGTCTCTACTAAAATTACAGAAATTAGCTGGGCATGGTGGCAGGTGCCTGTTATCCCAGCTACTAGGGAGGCTGAGACAGGAGAATCGCTTGAACCCGGGAGGCGGAGGTTGCAGTGAGCTGAGATCGCGCCTTTGCACTCCAGCCTGGGCATCAGAGCAAGACTCCATCTCAAAAAATAAAAAATCCTGGAGGAGAAGAAAAAAAGATGCATATTTGTGTAATGACACCCAGATCTCATTGTTCTCTTGGCTCCTAGTGATGAGGGAAAAAATGTGCATCCAGTATTGACTCTTCAGTAACACCTGCAGCCAGGTATCATGACCTCCAGGTCTTCAGAGGCCCTGCCCACGTGGCATGTGCCTGGTACTTCCCACACAGGTACCTCTTGAATCCTAATAAACCTGGGGTGAAATCTGGCTATGCCTCTTGTTCGCTATGTGGCCTTGAGTTTAAGTTTCTTAACGTTTCTGAGCCTCACTTTTCTCATCTGTGAAATGGGGATTATTCCTATATCTAAGAGTTGAAAGCACACATTCTCAAACTTCAGCGTGCCCCTGAGGCATGTGGTGTGCTTGTTGAAAAGGCAGGTTTCTGGACCTACCTCTATGGGATTCAGACTTATTAGGTCTTGAGTGGAGTCCTGGCATCTACATCGTTTATGTGACTAATTCTCCGCACTTAGAGAAACACTTAAGACTCTAGCAGTGATTGCCACACCTTTATTTTTATCTTGCACCAGTTATCAATAAAAAATACTGCACATACCGTTAACATAAGCACTTTTACAAACATACTATTTTCTACTAATATATGCCTTATAGTATTTAGCAATACTAAGATGAGGTAACAATTACATATCAGAGCATTAATATTTTTTTTCACACCACTGAGGTATGTGAAGCCTACTTTGGAAACCTTGTTTAGAAGATCAAATGAACTGGTATATATAAAAGCTCTCTGTAAATAGACAAAACTGGGCCAATATTTTCGAAAGCACATAGAGCATACACATGAGTGGAACCATGCATTTATAATACAAGCCCACTTGCAAATGCACTCAACACTCAGAATTTACATCAATCAGGAAGATTTCACAGGCCACAGAGATCCATGGTCTCTACTCATCAGCCAATGTGCTGCTCTCTCTGTTTAGATGTTGATGCTTAGAAAGAAAACTAAAGCTTTAAGGCTTTCAAGGCATCAGACATAAGCCAGGTGACAAACCATCAAAGACTGTTGTGGATTTTAAATTAAAAGTTTATAGGGGCCGGGCGTGGTGGCTCAAGCCTGTAATCCCAGCACTTTGGGAAGCAAAGGTGGACGGATCACTTGAGGTCAGGAGTTCAAGAACAGTCGGACCAACATGGCGAAACCCTGTCTCTTCTAAAAATACAAAAATTAGCCAGGGCTGGTGGTGCGTGCCTGTAATCCCCACTACTTGAGAGGCTGAGACAGGAGAATTGCTTGAATCCGGGAGGCAGAGGTTCCAGTGAGTCACGATTGTGCCACTGCACTCCAGCCTGGGAAACAGAGTGCAACTCTGTCTCAAAAAAAAAAAAAAAGAAAAAGTTCATAGAAAAAAAAGGTATAGAGAAAAACTCTGCAAAGACACTACTTCAAAATAGTGTGCCAAATATTAATGTAGAAATGGTATTCAGTCATTTCTGGGAGCCATCAAGTCATGGGTTTTGGTATTGTGTTGTTGTTTTTTAGTATTTTTATAGGTACAAATAACTTAACTTTTTAAATACTGCTAAGTTTAAGCACTAAGTGCAGGCAGGCTTGTTCTAAGTCCTGCACGTGAATCATCCCACTTACGTCTACCATGACGCTATGAGTTGTAGGTAGGATTGTCCCCATTTCACACATGGGAAAATGGAGACTCAAACAGCTAAGTTTGAGTCCAGAGTCACACCGCCAGAAGGGGCAGAATCTCAGCTGAACCCAGATTGAAGTACAAACCAGTGCTTTTAAAGATGACATATTACACCTCTCTGTGGCAACATCCACATTGCCATTAGACAAAAATAAGGGCTGAATCACAATGTGAGACAACCCAGTGTTGTATATATAAACTTATATGTATTGTCATTTGGGAATAAAAGGGGGTTTTGTTCTGGTTCTAAGGAAGATCTTAATAAAGAACAGAAAAGTTAGTCAAGGCCTTGGAACCATAATAGGTCTGTTTCCAATCTGCAGCAAAATCAGTAGGTGAGACGCGGGGCTGCGGCAGAGCAAGACGTTTAATGGAAGGGCCACTGAACAAGGAGACAGAAGGAAACCTCGACTCCATCTCCCTGAGGAGTTTGGGGCTAGGGATTTTAAAAGGTTTGGAGTGAGCCAAAGTGTGTTGATAGTTGACTGGTCAAAAAGTGCAGGGTGAAGTCAGGGGATAGTTGATTGGTCAAAGAGTGCAGGGTGAAGCCAGGGAACAGGGAGAGGAAGAAGTCAGGGGTCAGGGAGATGAAGAGTCTGTATTCTCATGCTGATCCCACTTGTCTGTGGGTGGTCTTCAGACCGGTTGGCTGTCAGCTGTTTCACTGGAATTTGGGGTCTGTAAAACACCTTAAGCAATTCTAACAAAAGCTCTGTGAGTCTAATGTCAGAAATCTATCTGTGGAACAATGGGGATGCAGATGGTGAGGATCTAGTGCTACAGCAGGACTTTTGGTTACAAGGAAGTGGGTCAAAGTGCAGCCTGATTAATGCTTAATCCAGAATTCTCCTTAACCCTGTGAGGACAGCTTCAGCTTTATCTGTAAAATCTCTGAGAATGGCTACTGTCAATGGCACTTTTACAGCAATCATGGGACCATGGTTTCCTTTCCCTACAAAGGATGAGGCAGATCCAGGGGCCATACGTCCCCACCCATGGACAGCCCCTACATAGCTTAAGAGTCCTTTCCTCAGTTTCATCATCTGTATAGTGGACATGGTGGCCATGCCTCTCTCTGGACCATTATGAGATTTAAATGAGACACAAAGTGCTTAGCACATACCCAGCACAAAGTAAACAATAAATGTTAGATGTAATTTTGGCTGGGCATGGTGGCTCACGTCTGTAATCCCAGCACTTTGGGAGGCCAAGGCTGGTGCATCACTTGAGGTCAGGGGCTCAAGACCAGCCTGGCCAACATGGCAAAACCCCGTCTCTACTAAAACTATATAAATTAACCAGGCGTGGTGGCGGGCACCTGTAATCCCAGCTACTCTGGAGGCTGAGGCAGGAGAATTGCTTGAACCCAGGGGCAGAGGTTGCAATGAGCTGAAATCGCACCTCTGCTCTCTAGCCTGGGTAGACAGAGCAAGACTCCGTCTCAAAAAAAAAAAAGTTAGATGTAATTTTATTGCCCAGTGAAGGTCGTTGGATCACTTTCACAAGTAGACTCAATGCTTTTTTTAAATAACTAGATCTTCGTTGCTACCCACCAAACCTGTCTGAATCACTTCTAATAATACTAATTTCTAAACTGGGTAAATTCTGTTCTACCTACATCATTAATAATCATCTAAAGGCAAAAATGCATCTTGAGGGCACTTCAATTTTAGTGTATTTTTATTCTCGTTATTTTCATAATTTAACAATTGCAGAACACACGGGAATTTATCCTTTCAATTTTAAGTCACATTGCATTTGAAATGAATATTTATAGCATTAAAATTGACCCTTTTATCTTTCCTCTTGCCCCAATAAGTTTTTACAAAATAAAATGCATTTTTAATACAAAACAGAAACCATGGAAAGTTTGGGAAGGTTGATTGGTTATTTGGAGAGGTTGTGTCTGGCTTGGTTTTTATTTAGTATGGGGTGTGTGTGTGTGTGTGTGTGTGTGTGTGTGTAGTTTTTGTTTGATTTGGTCAACACTAAGATATTCATCTGTAATAACTAAACCCATACATTTTGCAATTTGGGTATAATGTTATGATTTCAAGAGTATTTTGTCTATGATTTCTCAGCTAGATTAACTTGGGAATGAAAATAAATTGAGTTACTTTTAAACTCACTGAGATGTCTATACTACATGCCCATCTTGTCATAAAAGTGGCAAGATAAAATTTCAGCCTGAAAAACAGGAAGAGACCATGCTTCTTGGCTGGTAGATCTGGGTCCATTCAACATCAGTCAAGGCAAGAAAGCCGTTCTCTCCAATGAGGCGGTTTACCTGGCATCAGGAGAACCGTAGGCCCCATAGGCTTTGCAGTTGCAGTTACATCTTGTACCTGGTTCCTCCCCCAGCCCACCTTCAAATGTTAAACCATATGACTGTGGCAGAAACATCAAAAACTAACTCTGAAATGGCAAAAACCCCATCATTTATTCCACTATGGAGGGTTGGAACTTGGCATCTCTGTGGCCAATAGATTGTTCCACTTCATCTCAGAGACCACTGAGTGAGCACGACTGTGCCGGCCCTGTACTGAGTGCATTACACGCCTGAGCTCACACTATCCTCACAACCCCACCCGAAAAGGCACCTGTTATCTTCATTCTATAGTTAGACGACTGGGTCCAAAGAGTTTAAGTCCGAATGCCAAATCTGTGCTCTTATTGGGAGCTGTAAGAATGAGCCCTGTGCCAATCCAGGAAAGATGGTGATTGGAGACTCTCCTGAGGCAATAAAGGGAAGAGGGTTTGTTTACAAGAGCATTTCACATCAGAGACCGCACCATGGCCAGGGCTTCTGACGATGGATTCAAAGCAGCTCCAGGAAGTCTCAGCTGCAGGGCTGGATGCCAGAGCCTCGCCTTCCATGCGGCTCTCTAACTCCTCCTGTGTCTACTTTTCTGTAAATAACTGCATTAGTCATGAGTTCTTTTTGTTGGTTTGGTTGGTTGGCTGCAAATGACAGAAACCCAAACTAGATAACAAAATAATTTCCTTGAAATGTTAGTGAAGTTCAGAAGGCCGCCTAGGCCTTGGGGACAACTGAATCTGGGGCTTGAAAGCAATCAGGATGGGCACAATGGCTCATGCCTGTAGTCCCAGCACTTTGGGAGGCCGAAGTGGGTAGATTGCTTGAGCTCAGGAGTTCGAGACCAGCCTGGGCAATGTGGAAAAACCCCGTCTCTTCAAAAAACATTAAAAAAAAAAAAAAAGTAGCTGAGTATAATGGCCCACGCCTGCAGTCCCAGTTACTTGGGAGGCTCAGTGGGAGGATTGCCCAGGAGGTCGAGGCTCTGGTGAACCATGATCACACCACTGCATTCAAGCCTAGGTGACAGAGTGAGATTCTGTCTCAAAAAAAAAAACAGAAAAGCAACCAGCATTCCCTCCCTTTCCTCACACCAGGAAAGAAGACTGCACAGCAGGAATGTGGTCTCCACCAGCCCCCTAGCCTACAGCTTTAGCCACCAGAGCAATAAACCATTTCTTCCAGCCCCAGTTTGCTGGAGAAAATGGTTTACTGCTCTGGTGGCTAAAGTTGCAGCTTTAGCCATGGGAACCCTCATGGGCTCTCCCGTGAGGCTATGGAACTCTGTGACTCAGTTCCACAGCAAGAAACTTGCCAGCTCAGCTCAACTCAAAGTTGTGCGTGCTGGGCCATTCGTGGCCACTCTGATCAGCCATGGGGGATGGATGCACATAGACCCTTCACCAAGTTATCGAACATCCCAGGGAGGGGCTCTATTTGGCCAGGTGGCAGATGGGCCATGTGCCCACCTGGGCATGTCCAGCTGCAGAGCAGCCTAGGTTTCAAAGAGGGGCAAGGAGGCCAGGTGTGGTGGCTCACGCCTGTAATCCCAGCACTTTGGGAGGCTGAGGCGGGTGAATTACCTGAGGTCAGGAGTTCGAGACCAGCCTGGCTAACATGGTGAAACCCCATCTCCACGAAAAATACAAAAATTAGCTGGGTGTGGTGGTGTGCACCTGTAATCCCAGCTACTCAGGAGGCTGAGGCAGGAGAATCACTTGAACCTGGGAGGCGGAGGCTGCAGTGAGCTGAGATGGCACCATTGCACTCCAGCCTGGATGACAAAGGGAGACTCTGTCTCAAAAAAAATAAATAAATAAAGGAGGGGGAAGGTCAAGGAGTTCCCCAGAGGAGGAGGGCACCACACGTCACTCCCAGGAGGGAGCGTGCTGGGCTGATGGCGTCCCGGCCGCCCATGGCACACACCGCCTCATCATCCTTGGTCTTTCTTCTATCCCTTCACTTTTCCCGTTTCAAAACTTGGACCTTCTTTTACTCTGTGGCTCTCCCATGAGGCTATGGAACAAAGCTGTATGTGCTGGACCATTCGCAGCCACTGTGATCAGCCGTCAGGGATGGACGCACGTAGACCCTTCACCAAGTTACCAAACACGCCACTTACAGCTGTCGTACCCTCAGTAGGGATGGATGTGAAGACAGTGAATTTGCAGGCATTTATCTGATCCTTAAAACTCCTGTGAGACAGGTCATTTTACAGATGGCATTGAGGCTCAGAAAGATAATTTTCTCAATAGCACACAGTGGTGAGTTGCAGAGCTGGGGCTCAAATGCAGCAGCAAGGTCATGCCTACTTCCCTGAGACCACACCACTCCCCATAGTCACACCGCTTCCATGACAGCATCAGGGAACGGGATTCCCTCCAAAACGGAACCGAATCATTCTCACCGGTATCCAGGTAACGCCTGTAGGGACGCAAGCTCCCGAGGAAGAAACTGGAGCTTCCGATGAGAAAAAAATAAAGACACACTGGCAGCGTCAGAAAATGATCAGAAAAAAACTAGACTTGAACCTTTACTCTCATAAAATAGCTAATGGTAGGCTTTCATTTTTAAAGGTGACCTTTTGTTTATTTATTCATTCGGCACAAAATCACAAGCGCTTTCTGCACACCAGGGCATGAAGAAAGATACATTATCAACCCCCAACGGCTGTGCAGTTCTCTGATTCGGCCAGCAGAGGGGGCGAAGGGCCAGCTCTGTGCAAGGACTTGGCAGGGCTGGACATCAGCTGAACCGCGTGGGCAGCTGCACCCACCCGGCCAAGCCACAAAATGCCCAAGACAAAGAAGTCCCAGGTGTCCTTCAGGTGTTTAGAGCTACAGGGAGGGACCCCTGGTGATATGTGAGAACAGTCCTGCAGCATGGTGCCGGGAAGATGAGGAGAGAAGCGAATCCCTGGGTAGAACCAATATGCACCCCGAGACAAAAGGGTCAGAGGATCTGCGAACTGGCAAGTCAAACCTCGGATATAAAACATACTCCTCTTTGACCACACAAGAAGCCCTCAGTGATACTACACATACACACTAAATCACAGGACCCCATTTCCAAGCCCCCAACTCTACTGTCCTCAGTGAGATGCAGGAAGGGTTCCCCACCTTTTCACTATAGCTGACTGAGGTGGAAGAAGCCTGAATGTCAAGATAGATTTGAGAAAGACGTGCAGGAGCATTCACGGCCATGGACAGGCCCCCTGGCAAATTCTCCCAGGAGCTGCCAGGGCGGGGAGATTGCTGACCCAATTGTTCGGGGCCAGCGTGGCAAGGCTAGCATCTGTCACCCCAGGGAACAGAAGGGGCATATGTGCCACATCGCCAGCTGCCCACTACTCCCCTAATGAGCCGAGAAAGACATGAAAGCCAACTAGTGACCAAACGTCCCCATTCGGCATTACACACATACTAGAGGGGATATCAGAAAGGCCAGTTAATAAAAAACAAAGCCCATCGCCCCATGTGACCCCTTTCATCTATAAAATAGGTGGTTGGAGAATTCCTAACATCCATCCTAGTGCACACATTCTGAGTTTCTAGTTCTTTTGTGTGTGTGTGATGGTGTTTCATTTTTGTCGCCCAGGGTGGAGTGCAGTGGCACAATCCTGACTCACTGCAACCTCCACCTCCCAGGTTCAAGCAAGTCTCCTGCCTCAGCCTCCTGAGTACCTGGGATTACAGGCATGCATCACCACGGCCGGCTAATTTTGTATTTTTAGTAGAGATGGGGTTCCTCCATGTTTGTCAGGCTGGTCTCAAACTCGCAACCTCAAGTGATCCACCTGCCTCAGCCTCCCAAAGTGCTGGGTTATAGGCGTGAGCCACCGTGCCCAGCCGAGTTTCTGGTTCTGATGTTGTGACTTGGTCACAAATGACCTTTCCACTTCCTCAGTATAGCTATTATTGATCATCCTGTTTTTAAGGACACACACACACACACACTCCAAATCAAAATCCTATGAGGTACCACACATAGTGAAGTTTGCTGTATATACATTTTAAAAAATTCAACCAGGATATGAAGGAGAGATGGGATGCAGTTGGTGACAAATGACTCTGTGTTACAAATGAGTCACATTCCCACGCAGAAAGGGGTGGGGAACAAAGGAGCTGACCTAAGTAGCTTTGGCAAATAGTTTTCACTGAGTATGGTAAAACAAGAACCACACACACACACAGACACACACACACACACTGTGCTTCAGTTGGCAAATGTGTTTCTCCCTGTAATGTATTTTCAGACTACTTAATATGTATGCTAGGGTTGATTAAACGGGTAAAAACATCATAGATAATAAGAGCCAGATTTCCTTACTGTAGTAGAAGAAAGTTACAAATAAGGAAAGCAAGAAGGTTAGAACTAGTACTACGGAGCAAGACTGGAGGCAGAGGTCGCAGTGTGGACGCGTGCCTTTGTTTTACAGATAGATACAAAAAATGCATAAAGATGTGTGTATGTGTATATGTGTGGACGGGGTGCCTGGTAACTGTGACATCCCAGCATCAATGATCACACCTAGTGCTCCTTATTTTTAAACATCATGGTCCAATAAAAGGAACCAGGGCTCCTTGGGTTATGGTTGATTTCAGGGCTTAGGCGAGGAAAATACAAGAAAAGATGAACCTGGAGCATCTTGTGGTCCCGGAAAGTAATAAAGGGCTTTCAAAAAAGAAAGGACCTGTAATCCCAGCACTCTGAGAAGCCAAGGTGGGTGGATCACTTGAGGCCAGAAGTTCAAGACCAGCCTGGCCAACATGGTGAAACCCTGTCTGTACTAAAAATACAAATATTAGCCAGGTGTGGTGGCACATGCCTGTAATCCCAGCTACCCAGGAAACTGAGGCAGAAGAATTGCTTGAGCCTGGGAGGTGGAGGTCGCAGTGAGCTGAGATTAGAAAGAGGGAAGGAAAGAGGGAAGGATGGAAGGAAGGAAGGAAAGAAAGAAAAAGAAAGCGAGAAAGAGAGAGAGAGAAAGAGTGGGTGTGTAATCGGTGGAGGGAAGGAGAAAAGTAAAGAAAAGGATGAAACCACATCAAAGTACATGGGCACCGACCTGAAAGAGCTCCTGCCACAGCCATAGCCACTGCAGTCAAGATCCACCAGTGGCTGGTGTGGTGGGTTGAATGGTGTCCCCCATAGGACCTGTTGATGTTGAAGTCCTAACTTCTGGGACCTGTGGATATGACCTTATTGGGAAATGGGTTCTCTGCAAATGTAATCAAGTTAAGATGAAGTCATACTGGATTTGGGTGGACCCTAAACCCACTGCCTGGTGTCCTTCTAAGAGGAGAAGACTCACTCACACAGGGAAAAAGGCACAGAATGCCCAGAATTGCCAGCAACCACCAAGAGCGAGGAAGGAGGCATGGGCCAGATTACGCCCCAGAGATATCAGAAGGAATCAACCCTGCAGACACCTTGACTTCAGGCTCTGGCCTTCTAGACTGTGAAAGAATACATTTCTGTGTTTTGGGCCATCCAGGTTTTGGTAATTTGTTATGGTACCCCTAAAAAACTCATACAGATGGCAAAACTAAAGTGTGAAAGTTTAAGCAGAAATGGGATATTTGCCTAATCTCTAAGTACCTCCCCTCTAATATTTATTAAGTACTAAGGGAAAATAGTAACTTTACCAAAATGGAACTGGCAGACACCACCTTGGGCAATGGCGAAGGCTGACGTCACTGGACACGCAGCATCATGCTGCCGACGCGATGTAATGGGAAGGGCACATCACCTGTGTGCTGTCCCTTCCCTTATACAAAACCCGAGTCTAATCACAGGAATCAGCTGGAACACCTAGCTTGAGGGACATTCTACAAAAGAACTGATCAGTGTCAAGATCAAGAACAACAAGAAAAGACCAAGGGGCAGCCACAGGTCAGAGGAGACGGGATCCAACCACGGAATGCAGCGGGGATCCTGGAACAGCCAGGGAACATTGGTGAGACAGCTGAGGAAATGCAAAGAACGTCGTGGTTGAGTGAGTGGTACTGTACCACTGTTACGCTTTTAGTTGTGGTCACTTTTTTGTGGTTAAGATGACGGGGAAATGGAGGGAAGGGTTTACATGAACTCTGGACTGCTTTTGCAACTCTCCTGTAAGTCCAAAATTAACTTCAAATTTAAAAGGTAGTAACAAGCATACCTCATTTTATCGCACTTTGCTGTCGTGTGCTTTGCAGATATTGCAGGGTTTTCTTGTTTTGTTTTCGTTTTGTTTTTTAACAAATTGTAGGCTTGTGGCAACATTGCAAGTAGAGCAGATTGCCTTTTTTCTCTTCTTTCCTTTTCTTTTTTTTTTTTTTGAGATGGAGTCTCACTCTGTTGCCCAGGCTGGAGTGCAGTGGTGTGATCTTGGCTCACTGCAACCTCTGCCTCCTGGGTTCAAGCAATTCTACCTCAGCCTCCCGAGTAGCTGGGACTACAGGTGTGCGCCACCACTCCCAACTAATTTTTTGTGTGTATTTTAGTAAAGACAGGGTTTTACCATGGTGGTCAGGATGGTCTCCATCTCCTGACCTCATGATCCACCTGCCTCGGCCTCCCAAAATGCTGAAATCACAGGTGTGAGCCACCACGCCTGGCCATCAGCACTTTTCCAACAGCATGTGCTCACTCGTGGCCCTGGGTCACATAAGGATAATTCTTGAAATATTTCGAAAGTTTTATTATTTTATCTATTATGGTGATCTGTGATCAGTGATTTCTAACGTTACTGTTATAATTGTTTTGGGATGACAGGAACCATGCTCACATAAAATGATGAACTTAATCTGTAAATGCTATGTGTGTTCAACTGTTCTCCCACCCAGCCGCTCCCCTGTCTCTCTCCCTCTCCTCAGGCCTCCCTATTCCCTGAGACACAATATTAAAATTAAGCCAGTTAGTAACCCTACAATGGCTTCTCACTGCTCAAGTAAAAGGAAGGGTCACACATATCTCACCTTAAATCAAAAGCTAGAAATGATGAAGCTTACTGAGGAAGGCATATCAAAAGCCGAGACAGGCCGAAAACTGGGCCTCTTGTACCAAATAGCTAAGTTGTGAATGCAAAGCACAAGTTTTGAAGAAAATTAAAAATGCTACTCTAGCGAATACACGAATGATAAGAAAGTACAACAGCCTTATTGCTGATTTGGAGACAGATTCAGTGATTTATCATGGCTTGATAAAAGATCAAACCAGCCACAACATTCCCTTAAGCCAGAGCCTAATACAGAGCAAGGTCCTAACTCTTCAATTCTATAAAGACTGAAAGACGTGAGGAAAATGCAGGAAAAATAAGGGTTTTTTCCGCTATTTTTGCCTCTTCCCATGAATCCAAAATGTTCTTAACAGCATCTAGAATGGTGAACTCCTTCCAGAAAATTTCAATTGACTTTGTTCAGGTCCATCAGAAGAATCACTGTCTACAGCAGCTCTAGCCTTATGAAATGCCTTTCTTAAGTAGTTAGACTAGAAAGTGGGAATTAATCTATGTAATTGAGTAATCTATGTAATTGAGTAATTATATAGCTGCAGAATGGAAAAAAATTTTTTTTTTTTGAGACAGAGTCTAGCTCTGTCGCCCAGGCTGGAGTACAGTGGCATGATCTCGGCTTACTGCAATCTCTGTCTCCCAGATTGAAGTGATCCTTCTGCCTCAGCCTCCTGAGTAGCTGGGACTACAGGTGAGTGCCACCATGCCCAGCTAATTTTTTTATTTTTAGTAGAGATGGAGTTTCACCATGTTGGCCAGATTGGTCTCAAACTCTTGACCTCAAGCAATTCGCCTGCCTCAACCTCCCAAAGTGCTGGGATTATAGGCGTGAGCCACTGCACCTGGCCAGTTCATGAGGATTAAGAAACCATTGCCATTATATAGAAGTAGAAAGTGAAGCAGCAAGTGCTAATTTAGAAACTGCAGTAAGAAATCCAGAAAATCTAGCTAAGATCATTGATGAAGGTGGCTAAATGAAAAACCAGATTTAGAAGGAGATGACATCTAGGATTTTCATAGTTAGACAGAAGTCAATGCCTGACTTCAACACCTCAAAGCACAGGCTCTCTTTTTAGGGGCTGACGTAGCTGACAACATTAAGTTGAAACCAGTGCTCATTTACCATTTTGAAAATCATAAGGCCCTGAAGAATTACGCTAAATTGATTCTGCCTGTAAACAGCCTAGATAACAGCACATCTGTTTACGGCATGGTTTACTGAACATTCAAAGCCCACTGTTGAGACCTACTGCTTAGATAAAAAGATTCTGTTCAAAATAATAACTCATTGACAAGGACCTGGTCAGCTACCCAAAAGCTCTTATGGAGATGTACAGAGATAAATGTTTTCATGTCTGCTAACACATCCATTCTGCAGCTATATAATTACTCAATTACATAGATTACTCAATTACATAGATTAATTCCCACTTTCTAGTCTAACTACTTAAGAAAGGCATTTCATAAGGCTAGAGCTGCTGTAGACAGTGATTCTTCTGATGGACCTGAACAAAGTCAATTGAAATTTTCTGGAAGGAGTTCACCATTCTAGATGCTGTTAAGAACATTTTGGATTCATGGGAAGAGGTAAAAATAGGACATTAACAGTATGGAAGTTGATTCCAACTCTCATGGATGACTTGGAGGGGTTCAAGACTTCAGGGGAGGAAGTCACTGCAGATGTGGTGGAAACAGACAACAGAACTAGAATCAGAAGTGAGCCTGAAGATTGAACTGAATTGCTGCCATCTCATGATAAAACTTGAATAGATGAGGACTTGCTTCTTAAAAGATGATGAAAGAAAGTGGTTTCCTGAGATGGAATCTACTCCTGGTGAAGATGCTATGAACACTGTTGAAATGACAACAAATGATTTAGAATATTATAATGCATAAACTTAATGGATAAAGCAGCATCAGAGTTTGAGATGATTGACTCCAGTTTTGAAAGAAGTTCTACTATGATAAAATACTATCACACAGTACTGCGTGCTACAGAGAAAACTTTCATGAAATGTAGAGTCAATCGGTGCAGCAAACTTTATCACTGTGTTATTATAAGAAATTGCCACAGCCACCCCAACCTCAGTAACCACCACCCTGGTCAGCAGCCACCAACACTGAGATAAGATCCTCCAGCAGCAAAATGATTATGACTTGCTGAAGGCTCAGATTATCATTAGTATTTTTTTTAGCAATGAAGTACTTTAAATTAAGGTAGGTACATTTTTTAGACGGAAGATTATTACATATACTTAATACAGTATAGTACAAACATAACTTTTTTATATGCAATGGGAAACCAAAAAGGTCATGTGACTGGCTTGATTGCAACATTTTCTTTATTGCAGTGGTCCAGGGCTGAACCCACAGTATCTCCAAGGTATGCCTGTGTTAGGGGAAGGGCTACTGCAGGAGGGGAAATCCCAGAAGGGAAGTCAGTCAAATGATCATGTGATATTTCAAGACACAAGAAATTCAGCACTGTAAAAAATTAAGCTCAATAATTACACTCCCACGACTGTACTTCCAGTGTACCAGGCACCAACAATTGGATCGCTCACAAGACAACGCGCTGCATTTAACAACATTTTTATTTTTAACTCTGCTTTGGTAGTACAAAAGTCATAAAAGTACAAACCAGACAGTTAAAAATACACTAGACACTCCAAATGGTGAAAAATTTCCTTTACAAATTTTTACATCAAGGTAGTAGCCAACTCATTTACGACACCAAAAAGTTGTCCATCATTAGTGTTTTCTAGAGTAAGTCTGTTGTGGATTCCCCCATTCTTACAAAGAAGGAGAACACACGCAAGACCTGTAAACATCAGTCGCTTTGGCAACACTCAGGGATTCTCATCAGATAGTACAGTATAAACCAGTAAAAAGCTTACGTGTTGAAAATATTGAATGCCTAACTTTTGGCATATTCGGAAGCCTGCCAGACAAAAACTGCTCAAGTATTAGAAAATATTTAAAACGTACTCTTGGTATAAATACCATTTTAAATATTTTTGAGTATTCTCTTGCCGGTTGTATTGCTGTTTAAAAAAGTGCTCTGACTTGAATAAGATGGGAAAATAATTAAAGCTGAAGAATATCTTACATTTTAGCCCCCACCATTTTGAGGGCATATTTTTAAAGCAAAAAAAAAAGTATACTTCTTATTTGTTTTTAATTAAAACTATTAGCCTAGACTGCACATATATTATTTACAGTAATATATACCTATAAAAGTACTATATTGCTAATTTCTGGATCTCAGTGAAATTTATTTCCAGACTGACTTTCTCCGGTCCACTGTGTATATGAATGTATACACACACGGCGTCTATTAGTTGTCAGTAAAAAATTGCATGAAACTGAATTTCCCATTCATTTAAAAGGTTAGAAATTTTTAGTTTGATGCTGGAAATAGAATCATTTAAGTCTATGTACAGTAAATACTTTGAAGTACATTTTTATAGAAATCATCTTTCGGGAGGCAAATGAAAGACGTGCTTTTTCTGTGTGAGATAAAAGAAGTGCTCAAGGCACCCTCGACGCTGACATGGAGGCAGGTCTTGGAGCCCTCGTAACCGGCCTCCCCCACCGCTCGCCTAGACCTACCATAAAATCGTGCACTATTTATGTCTCTGGGTCCTTTCAGGTGTTTTGTAAAATGTACAGTTAAAAGAAAAAAAGAAGAAAAGTTGGCCAGGCCTAAAGGGAAAGTAACTACTAAGAGTGTTTTAAATAATGAGCCTTAGTTACAAGATGGAAAACAGGAAATACATGAAGAACATGCCAGAGGTAGGTGCAGGCCCATCTTGCATGAGAAACAGGATTCTTTTGTTTTCATCTTGGGTTGTCTGAACAAATTTGTGTCCAAAACCATTTTCTCCTTTATTCAATGGATTAACCAAGAATCACTCAGGGAAGGTTAAAAAAAAAAAACAAAAAAGACATGAAAACCTTCTCAAAATTTATAAGTGACGTAGGAGTGGCATGGTGGTGGCAGGAGGGAATGCTGAATTCGTGGTCAAGGAATCCCAAGTCTAGCATCTGGTCCCATCTGACTCCATGGTGCCTTGGGGAATCAACTTCTCAGGGGTAGACTAGATTATTTCCACTGAGCTTTTACCACTGAAGATTCATCTTTTAGCTTTTGTAACAGCTAACCTGTATGTATGAAGATCTTCTTACAACCAGTGTCAAAATAGGATGTAGGAACTGGAAAAAGAGAAACACACACTCACATGCACACATGCACACACACACACACACACACACACACACACACACACACATACACCCTGATCATAAGCTCAGACTGTACATGAATAGTGTCACTTTACATACTGATCATAATGGAAAAACTACAGTGTGTACACCAAGGCCTGGGATTGGGGCTAGGAAGGGTAGAGGCTGGGAGTGGCTGAGAAGATATAAACAGCTCTTTCCTTCCCTGGAAGTATAATACATTTTTCAACAGACTCTTTAAACCAAAACTTGTTTCAAAGCAAACTAAATTCTGTATATAGCACAGCAGTAATATTCCCTTTTAGGTTTGATCCACATGCCTGCTGACTCCATGATAGAAATTGTATAAAATATGTAAAAATATTCCCTAGGTAACTTCAGATCTTGAAAGTTTTCAGTCTCTTAGAGCTCTCCACGTCAAGTCATTGCTGCAAGAGAAAACACAAAAAGTAGATCTTTAACCAAAGGTAAACATCACATCGCATATTAATCTGCCTGCATATTTTAAAACAGAATTATAATCTATTCTTACCCCATCCCACCACATCCCACCCCATTCCTTCCGCCATTATACATTTTTTTTTCTAGAATTCAGTCTAAAGAAATTTAAGTAAAAATATAATTAATTCCAAGAGTTCTGGCAAGATCTGGCTCTTGAAGCGTGTGCGTCCTCCCGCTTTCTCTCTCTTGCTTCTGCTTTCCCCAAGTGATGTGCCTGCCCCTCTCCACCTTCCGCCACGAGTAAAAGCTCCAAGGCCTCCCCAGAAGCCAAGCAATGTCAGTGCCATGCTCATACGGCCTGCAGAACTGTAGGCTAATTCAACCTCTTTTCTTTATAAATTACCCAGCCTCAGGTATTTCTTTATAGCAATGCAAGAATGGCCCTCCACAGGTGTCTTTCTAAAGCCCCACCAAGGACTAGAGGTTTCTACTGACCATCTAAGACAGCTCGGTTGGGATTTCAAGTAAGAACACAATGACTAAACATTCCATCTTAGGTCTTCATTGTACCTTCAGTGTTCTGGATTGTATTTTTAAGTCATTCTAACAACTGGCCCTTGTCAATGTCTACACTTAAATTACAAACAAAGCCCCATACTTGTAAAACAGCTCCCTGCTTTCCAAATGGCTTTTTATAACTACCTCATTTAATGAACATATCTGTGACTTTCTTTTTTGAGACAGAGTCTAGCTCTGTCACCCAGGCTGGAATGCAGTGGCACAATCTCAACTCACTGCAACCTCCGCCTCCCAGGTTCAAGCGATTCTCCTGCCTCAGCCTCCCAAGTAGCTGGGATTACAGGCGCGCACCACCACATCCGGCTAATTTTTATATTTTTAAGTAGAGATGAGGTTTCATCACATTGGCCAGGCTGGTCTCAAATGCCTGACCTCATGATCTGCCCACTCAGCCTCCCAAAGTGCTGGGATTACAGGTGTGATCCACTGTGTCCAGCCAGCCCGATGATTTTTTACTTTCCTGTTTTACAGACTGGGATAACCTGGGACAAGACTAAAGTTATAGAGCTCCCTAAGTATGCAGATATAAACACACCACGCAGGTGAACCTACACAAGCTTAAGGAACAAAACGTTCTCCCGAATCTACCAAAGTCGTGTGTTAGACTATAAATTCAAAACAAAACCAGAGATAGACCCAGCTTGCAGAAATACGAAGAAATAGCATGAAGTTGGTAGAAGTGTCTTAAAGAACACATTGTTTACTTATTTTACAGCTCGTCTTTCAAGATATGTCCCTTATTATTATCCATGTTACCCTCTTCTGTCATTCTGTCATCCATAATATTTAGTGGTTATAAGAGAATAGAGATAGAGCCCGAGAGGAAAAGAGAGACAGAAAGAAAGAGAGGGAGATTTAGTGCCCAAATGAGGTGATGAGTAAAGGACCTCTATCCCCTTAGCTAAAAAGGAAATGAAACACTGTCCCATAAAACAGCATGGATCGAGTTTTTAATTATAATGAAATAAGTAATATCCTGCACTGAATTGCCAAAACTGTCTAAGAACTGCAGATTTTTACTGTAAAACTGAACGAAGTCTGGAACTTCTTTCAGGTAGAAATTAATTCATATAAACATTCTAGCAGAGGAGGAAAAAAAGGTAGAAGGGCCAGAGGTGGTGAAATATAGAAATGGCCCTCGGGCACGGTGGCTCATGCCTATAATCCCAGAACTTTGGGAGGCCGAGGTAGGCGGATCACCTGAGGTTGGGAGTTCAAGACCAGCTTGACTAACATGGAGAAACCTTGTCTCTACTAAAAATACAAAATTAGCCAGGCATGGTGGCGCATGCCTGTAATCCCAGCTACTCGGGAGGCTGAGGCAGGAGAATCGCTTGAACCTGGGAGGCAGAGGTTGCGGTGAACCGAGATCACACCATTGCACTCCAGCCTGGGCAACAAGAGTGAAACTCCGTCTCCAAGGAAAAAAAAAAAGGCCCTGACAAAAAAAGTAAAAAATGAGAGGGAATTTTCCAAGCAACACCTTAAACTAGGGCATTATCTAGAAAACATGCGTGGTATTCCACTATTTTTATGTCTCCTCTTTATATGCTCCCTTAGAACTAGACATTTTTGCATCAAGGAAAATAACAAAGTCAAAGGCGAGGGATGTCAGGCCTAGAAAGTAATGTTTCATCACAGTAACGGTTTTCATTCCAACCTAGAAGAACTCCTCATTTTGAGTGTTTTGCACAGACTTCACCAGCTTTAAGAACTGGGCAAGCAAGAATACAGGCTTGGCTAAGAAGGAGGGGCCTAGAGTCAAATCCAGACCCCTACTGCTAGCTGTGGAACTGTGGCTGTCTCTGTAGCATTCTCTCATAGGTTACTGGGGTTTGACATGAGATGATCCTATGCACAATGCTTACTACGAGGAAAAGCAGTCAGTATGCTCCAAAAGGTTAACTATTCTGCTCATTACCATCATCCAATTCTCTGCTCTAAACAATCACATTAGCTTTCTTCAACAGCTGCCTTTTGCAGCTGATAAAAACTGCGCTGCCTGCAATATCTTTGAGAGAGGAAGTAAAAAATATAAATTGCTGCTTAAAGTCCTTGCTGCTAATACCACAAACTAAGCAGAAAAGGGAAAGTTAATCTTATTAAAATGCTTGCAGTTCTGATCTCTCCTTAAAAACACACATTTATTAGAAGGCAGCATGTTGCTGGCGCAACACTATGACCTTCCAGGTATTTCTTTAACCCAGGACAACGATAAAAATGTTATAAGGTGCCTTCCGTATTGTCCGGCAGATGTCAGAAACCCTGTGTGGGTGGGCGCAGATACACCGGAAAGGCTAACAGGAGTGGGTGGGAGAGGAGAGAAACACCCAGCCACCCACTGTTGCCATCACATGGAACCACAGCACATGGAGCCAGCCTGACCTCTCTCTCTTTGGGAGAAATTTGGTGATTACAGTTTACACAAGTGAGTGCTCAAGCTGGAAAAAATTAAGCAAAGTTCATTACATGGAAAACACAATTCAGAAATCCCAAAGTGTAACCATGTTGCTTATAAAACAAGACTGATGGATAAAAATTAAGAACCACCCAAAAGATTTATCTGGAACAAAGAGCTTGTCTTTTTCTTTAGAGTTTATTGCTTATGACATAATCTTATAACGATAAAGCCATAATCCTATCATTATGTTATGGTTCTACCGAAGTTGCCATATGTCTGTGATTGGGATATATATATATGAATACCTATGCCTTGTTAAAAGGATTCTCTAGAAAAAAAGAAACTGATCCCTTTAAAAATTAGAAACATGTTAAAAGAAACTAGAAGGCGAAGCAGATTAATGAACAGAAAACACTAAAATCTCAAAGTGTAGGATGTTAAGGAAGGAAAAGTCTATCTCATTAATAATAACAGTACTGGCATCTGCAGAGCACTTTCTCTGTGCCAGGTGCCGCCATGCTACACACTCTGGGTTCATTAACTCAATATTTCCAATGACTCCATGAGTCAATGATGATTCCCATTTTCATAGGAGGAGACTGAGGCTTCCAGGTTCAATAATTTGCCCAGTGCCACACAATTAGTAATGGGAAAACAGGAAATCCATCCCAGGCAGTCAGACTTGGAAGACCACAAAGCTACCTCCACGCTGTACTGCTATCCGGTCACCCCGGAGACACCACAGCATCACTGAGATCATCCTCTGGTACCCTTGCTTCTCTGCTCCCCACCGGTGTGGTGGGCAACAGAAAGGAAATGCAGAAACTAGAAACGCTGTCAGGGTCTCTCTCAGGGGAAATCATTGTGGTTGCATAAACAGTTAAATGATGTGAAAAACCTATAATTTAAAGGGCCCAGTCCCTGGGAAAATCAAAAGTACACCTCCAAGCCGGGCGTGGTGGCTCACACCTGTAATCCCAGCACTTTGGGAGGCCAAGGCGTGCAGATTGCCTCAGCTCAGGAGTTCGAGACCAGCCTGGGCAACACGGTGAAACCCTGTCTCTACTAAAATACCCAAAATTAGCTGGGTGTGGTGGCACGCACCTGTAGTCCCAGCTCCTTGGGAGGCTGAGGCTGGAGAATTGTTTGAACCCTGGAGGTGGAGGTTGCAGTGAGCCGAGATCACGCCACTGCACTCTAGCCTGGGCGACGAAGCAAGACTCCTTCTCAAAAAAAAAAAAGTACACCTACACAACACCGAATTCTGATGTCATTGTAAGAGAAGGCTATGGAACTACATAGTTGGATTAATAATTTTCTTGAACACTTTTAAATAAAATAGAGAACGTCGTGTATAGAAAGAGTTAAGATTATGACAGCAATATTAACACTGAAGTCCTGGAACTCCGTTTAAGTGATCATTCACCAATAATCCATGATCCTTTAAGGCTCACATTTCTTAGTTAGAATCTTGTTCCAGGTTCTACTGACCATTCTGTGGTTACACGTTGGCAGTTTATGGTTGCTGAGCGTGTGACACCATGGTCCTGCAGAGGTCGGCATCTTGGCAGATGTAGATTAATGAGATCACAGCACAATGTGTTTGGTCCTTTAAATCTTGCTCTGGTCTGAACTGTGTGTTAAACTTTAAAAATTAACAATAATACCTTCTTATTTTAATCAAGGCTCTTGTTTATTTAACAAACCCAATAGATTCCTGCTAATTTAGGTTATCCATGCAATCTTTTAAAATCAGTGTTTCTCAGAACGATCAGCAGAGCCTGCTTTAGAATCAGCTTAATCATATTAAAAACTGCAGATTCCTTGGGCCCCTCCCCAAGACCTACTAAATCCAAGTCTATGGGGTTGCAGTCCAGGACTGTGCTTTCCTGTAAGGTGCCTCACTGATTCTAATGCACATATGAAGGGTTAAGTTGTAAGGTAAGACCCAGTACTAACATTTGTCAACTGATTAAAAACTGCAAGAATTAAATTCACTTCTAAAGGGTAAGCCCTGCAAATACAACACTACAAAGTCATAGTATATCTAAGAAATGGGGTAGAAAACAAATATGACAAAGTCATTTAAAGACTGAAACATTAATTAAAAATTTCAGTAACTTGAACGGGCACAGTGGCTCACACCTGTAATCCCAACAGGCAGATCACTTGAGGTCAGGAGTTTGAGACCAGCCTGGCCAACATGGTGAAACCTCGTCTCTACTAAAAATACAAAAATTAGCTGGGCATGGTGGCACACCTGTAGTCCCAGCAATTTGGGAGGCTGAGGCAGGAGAATCGCTTGAACCTGGGAAGTGGAGGTTGCAGTGAGCCCAGATTGCACCACTGCACTCCAGCCTGGGTGACAGAGTGAGACTCCAACAAAAAAAGAAAAAAGAAAAAAAATGTCAGTAACTCAACTTGAACTACAAAATTTTAAAACTACAGAATCATTTTTTAAACATATTTCAAAGCAGTTGGGAACTAGAATTCAACTAATTTGCAGAGGGTTCTTTTAATGACGAAATGAATGCCATATTATCACACCTGTTAAGGAATCACTGAGGGCCAACTATGTACAAGGTACCATCCAAAGACACCATCCAACGACACTGCCCAAGCCCTGAAGGAGCTTAGTGTATGCAGAGAGGAAGCTTACGCAATCAGCTTTGCCCCGCGCCCAAAAAAAGAGGCATGCTGCGTATCTTTTTTTTTTTTTTGAGACGGAGTTTCGCTCTTGTTACTCAGGCTGGAGTGCAATGGCGCGATCTCGGCTCACCGCAACCTCCGCCTCCTGGGTTCAGGCAATTCTCCTGCCTCAGCCTCCTGAGTACCTGGGATTACAGGCACGCACCACCGTGCCCAGCTAATTTTTGTATTTTTAGTAGAGACGCGGTTTCACCGTGTTGACCAGGATGGTCTTGATCTCTTGACCTCGTGATCCACCCGCCTCGGCCTCCCAAAGTGCTGGGATTACAGGCTTGAGCCACCGGCTGCGTATCATTTTTAAACACAACTAGAATATTTTATAACTTTTCTTTCATCTAGTAATATACAGTAGATGCTCTGTGTCTTTCAATGCTACTTCAATCTTTTTTTAATTTTTTTTCTAAGAGACAGGTTCTCAGTTGCCCAGGCTGGAGTCATAGTGGCACAATCATGGCTTACTGCAACCTTGAACTCCTGGGCCTAAGTCATGGAGTTAAAGTCACCACTTTAGCCTCTCATGTAGCTAGGACTACAGGGGCACACCACCATGCCCAGCTAATTTTTTAATTTTTTAATTTTTTTAACTTTTTAGTAAAGACAGGGTCTCATTATGCTGCCCAGGCTGATCTCAAACTTCTGGCTTCAAGCAATCCTCCAGCCTCAGCCTCCCAAACTGCTGGGATTACAGGTGTGAGCTATCACACCCAGCATCCACTTCAATCTTTGGCATTTGCAGGCCATTATTAAATGAATAAGGCATAATTTATTTACTTAATCCCCCACTGCTGGATATTTAAAGTTGCTTCTAGTCACTTGCTACTATAAATAATGCTGAAGCGAACAACTTTGAACATTATCTTTGCATTTATGCATATTTATTAACTGGAATAACTTGGTCAAAGAGTGCATATTTAAGTTTTTACAGTTCCAGATTGCCACCACAAAGGTCTAGACCATTGTGGCCTCCCTGCTTTGGTGTGTGACCGTTGCCTGGGAGGTGTTGGTTTATGTATGCTTACCCAGAATAATTATTTACGGTGTTCCCTTTTATTCTCAGTAGACTCTAATCTCTCTCTCTCTCTCTCTCTCTCTCTCTTTCTCTCTTTTAGAGACACAGTCTCACTCTGCCACCCAGGTTGGAATGCAGTGGCATGATGCCTCCAACTCCTGAGCTCAAGAAATCCTTCTGCCTCAGCCTCCCAAGTAGCTGGGACTACAGGTGTATGCCACATGCCCAGCTAATTTTTTAATTTTTCATTTGTAGAGACAGGATCTCACTATGTTGCTCAGGCTGGTCTTGAACTCCTGGCCTCAAGCCATCCTCCCACCTCAGCCTCCCAAAGCACTGGCATTACAAGTGTGAGCTACCTCCTCATTTTGGATGTGAGTTATATGGTCATGCTAGTGTTAACATTCATCTTGGCCAACAGAGAAGCAAAAAGTGATCGCAGTTGGGATTTACTTCATTATTAGTAAGGTTGGGCATTATTTATGTTTATCGACTACTACATCTTCCATGAGTTGCATATTGCAACCCCCAATTTGAGGAGGGGGCTAAGTAATTAAAACCTTAATTTTTTAATATCATAGTGAGAAACTTTCTATGTATGTGGGTCAATTCAGGAAAAAATAATGTTTGTAGGTATTTTTCTCCATTCAAAATAGAAATTGCTTTTTTAAAGTAGCATAGACAGAAATGCATATTCCTGCAAATTGTATTATCTTCTTTATTGAAAAATGCCAATGAGAAATTTTGCACTCCTTACAGTTTTGAATCTTCTGACATTAGATTTGGATATTACTGAAGTCTGAAGGTTGTTCTTAACTGGTTATATTCCCACAGCAATTTAAATGTACTCATGTATTTAGCAGCAATGGATTTCCCAAGTGACAACAAGTGAACACTTGTGATTCACCATCCTTTGGGATGGTAGAATCAGAGCACTTTATTTCAAGTAAAATGTAAGTGGCATCAAAAGTTATTCTGTACCTGGAGAAAGAAGGATTCAACTGCAAATCATTTAAATGCAATTCAGCAGTTCCCTACTAGTCTCAACACACTTGTGATTTCATGTCTACACTAAGCTACAGGCAGAAGAACTTATTACCCTGAATACTACCGTCTCTTTCTAATAAGGAAAATGGAACGAGTTAGATATTGCCTCTCTACTGGCTTGTGAGGTAGACAGAGTTCAACTAACTGGCCTTCAATAAGCCTCCACTTGAGGATCAAATGGACAATACTGCTATTACTTTCTAGGTTATGTCTAACCTGGCCTCTCTGAGCTTCAAAAGAATCATGAAATATCAAAAACATAAATTTTAACACTGTATAGGCTAAGTGTTTAAACAGGGCTCACCTGATGTAGTAATTTAACACCTAACCTATTTTGCACTTATTTAGTGCCAAGGAACACATCCCTCTGAAGTATTATTATTATTATTATTATTATTATTATTATTATTGTCGCCACTTAACAGATGGAGAAGCTGGGGCATCACAGGCTAAGTAATTTGCCCAAAGCTAGATAGCTAAAAAGTGACAGCCAAGATCTTGAGCGCAAGAAGTCTGATTCTAAAACCTATCTGGTGGAGCGACTAAAGTACCCTATGTCCTGTTACTTACGGAAAATAGGCACTGTTTTAACTTAAGCTATTTAATGTTAGTAGAACTCAAGGTCTCAAGGTACGAATTAAGAAAAATAAAAATCCTAGTTATAACCATTAATTCCATTTTCTTTCTAATGGTAGGTAAGCATGTCTCTGAAGGCATTTCGTTTTCTGCTTCCCTCAAGCCCCCTTGGGTCTGTCTTTAGGTCCTCCAAAGTCTCTAGCCTCCAACACTGCTGAATTTCTGCAGTGAAAAGAGCAGATGTCAAACAGCTGACAGGGATAAAGAAGAAGAACAGCAAAGCTCTCATTCAGTGGGTCAACTGGTCAACATAGGAAGGGGCCCTGGGGCAGGCCCCGGCCCAGGGTGATATGTGCTGGGAGGAGATAGCTTTGGTGGCAATTCAAAGCAAAAACAAATCAAAAATCCCTGGTCCCCCATAGTGTTTAAACTTTGAGAATACTGATAAATATGTTTCAGTATCTCCTGTGCACAGAACAAGGCCATGGAAGAATAACTTGGAAAAAACATCACAGTTGATGACAGCAAAATATGTTTTTAGGTCAACTCAAAACTCCCAGATCATGGCCATAAATGTACTGGTGCCATTCCCAACAACTGAGGACACATAGGGCATATAGCTTTTTAACTGTGTCCACCATTTTCACTCCTCATGGCTCAATGTGGGAGAGTAAAAACTGGTTCTTCCTCAATCATCTGTGAGTAAGACAAAAACTCAACAGTCACGGAACCACAGAACCTAAAGATCATTAACTTCAATAAAAAACAAGGTACCAACAAGTATCTATGCTCTCATATGTGGAAGGGCAAAAGGAGGGGCTTTATATACACAGATATATTGCAGGAGGCTGAGACAGGCAGATCACACGAGGTCAGGAGTTTGAGACCAGCGTGGCCAACACAGTGAAACCCCGTCTCTACCAAAAATACAAAAATTAGATGGGTGTGGTGGCAGGCTCCTGTAATCCCAGCTACTCGGGAGGCTGAGAAAGGAGAATTGCTTGAACCTGGGAGGCAGAGGTTGCAGTGAGTCAAGATCGCTCCATTGCACTCCAGCCTGGGCGACAGAGCTAGACTCCATTCAAAAATAAAAAGATATATTGCATAAGCAGGTATATGCATAGCATAATCCTGAAAGGACATAGAGAACACTGATCACAGTGGTGCCCTCTTGAGAAAAGGTTTAAGAGATAATATATGCAAAAGGGTTGGGGGATACAGATGGAGCAAAGACTGATTTTTAGGATTTATTTTTCACCCTGTAGACTTTTAGGCTGTTTAAGTATTTTATTCTATGCATTTCTTATATTTCAGTTCTTTTTAAAAAATTTCATTTCAAACACCTATAATATCCAATACATTGGAGACAGTAAAAAAAATGAGCTATAAAGGAAGCCTAAGCCCTGGCTCCATAATGAACTCTCAGCATGATCCTGAACAACACATGTAACAACACACACTAAACAAGGAGACTGGGAGGTGCAGGGGAGAAAAGTCTGCTATAAAAACTAGGATAGGCCAGATACGGTGGCTTATGCCTATAACCCCAGCACTTTCAGAGGCCAAGGCAGGCAGATCACGAGATCAGGAGTTCAAGACCAGCCTGGCCAACACAGTGAAGCCCCATCTCTACTAAAAATACAAAAATTAGCTGGGCGTAGTGGCATGTGCCTGTAATCCCAGCTACTTGGAAGGCTGAGGCAGGAGAATCACTTGAACCCAGGAGACAGAGGTTGCAGTGAGCCAAGATCACACCACTGCACTCTAGCCTGGGCAACAGAGCTAGACTCTGTCTCAAAAAAAAACCTAGGATAGAAGCTCTGTGAGAGCATGGCCTTCACTGTCTGTCTGACACACTGCCACATCCCTACACACAGCAAACTACCTGGCACATGGTAAGGGCTCAAGAGACACTTTTAAAAGATATAATTGTACCTGCATTGATCTGAGCTAGCAATCACAGCTGCTCTAAAGTCTACAAGTCTATGACCTTAGTCTACCTGGAAGAAAACTGAATAGCTCACAGACCTGGACCTGATCCAGGCAGAGCCTTAAAATCCATCAGCTGCTCATCAGATGATCCCACAGGAGGCCAAAGGAGGCCATCCCAAGGCTGGAATGATCAGTTCTGTGAGCTACTGAGCTATGTGAAGAAAGGGCAGTTGGTTTGCTTTCCTGCCAAGAAAAGCAAAGCTCCCTCGCACTCCACAGCCACTGAGCATGTCAGTTCCCAAGTGTAAATTTCTTCCCATACAAGCCCTCTCACTACCTAGCCCTGAGATTTGGGGAAAATTAGTCCCTTTAAGCCTGGCTCTTCATATGTAAAATAGGATATTACTACCTACAACTTCTCAAATTGCCTTTAAAGTCCCATCCCTCACTCAGCTTTTCTCTGCAGCCAGTTCTACCTGCCCAGTCTTCACAGAGCAGGTCCTGGGCAGATGCTAACCTCCCTCCACCTCCACATTTAAGATGGACTTAGTGGGCTCAGTCTTCCACACAGGAGCAAGGCAGGCATCGCGGCACTGCTTTTACCTTTGAGAATGGTGTTCAGCAACTGAAAACCAAGCCAGGTGGCCTAATCCATGCCTACTTTAGCTGCAGTTTCTTTTTATATTCTGTTATACCATAAGACCAGTGAATCAAGTTAAAGGGCTCCCATCAAATCTCAGATCATTTTGCTTTTAAAAAATATGCGTTTTTGCCAGGTGCGGTGTCTCATGCCTGTAATCTCAACACTTTGGGAGGCTGAGGTGGACAGATCACGAGGTCAGGAGTTCGAGACCATCCTGGCTAACACAGTGAAACCCTGTCTCAGTTAAAATACAAAATTAGCCAGACATGGTGGCACATGCCTGTAGTCCCAGCTACTTGGGAGGCTGAGATAGAGAATCACTTGAACCCAGAGGCAGAGGTTGCAGTGAGCAGAAATCATGCCACTGCACTCCAGCCTGGGTGACAGAGTAATGCTCTGTCTCATGGGGAAAATAAATAAATATATATATACACACACACACACACACACACACACACACACACACACACACACATATATATATATATATGCCTTTTTCCTGAAAAAATTAAAGCTAGAGAGATAGACATAAACTAACTAGTAGTACCCGCTGTTTCTCACCATTACCTGCTTCCTGGAGAGTGAATAAAAGAAAAGCAATTCAGAGGACTGCAAATCAAGCAGCACAACTCCCAAGGGGGGTCCCCAAGTAGCTTCTACGATAATTCCTGTCACAGAGTCCAAAGAAAGGAGCCAAGGAGCCTTTCCTCACTGTTAGAGAAGAACACGAAGGCGGCCAAATGTCAGAGCCACCTGGTGACCAGCCACGGATGCTCAGGAGGGAGTTTGAGCCATGAAACAGTCTTGACAAAGGGGAGACTTTATTCCGAAGCAGAACACCGGCACAGCAGTCATGCTTAGGCCGAAAACGTCGCAGTCCAACATTTCTATTTATCCCACCCTCTGATCTTTATAATAAAAAGAACTGGCCAGCAAAACTTTTCCATCGCCTTGTTACTAATTTTAACTCCACCTCTTGGAAGAAGGGAATGGTTATTTCTAAGGCCTCCTTAACGCAAACAAGAAAATGGCCCAAATTCCTAAGGGACTTGACAAATACTATCTATTTCTGAGATGTCCTGAGAGTCCAAAGCTGTAATGTTCTTAAGATGTAAAAAGGAATTCACAGTACCAAAAGTTGATGCTTGAGAAATGACCTAATAAATAATTAAGACCACCAGGCACAACAACTGTTAACAGTAGTGCATGTTTAGCAGATACTCTGTGCCAAAGACTGACTTATGAACTATACATACATTGTATCATGTAAGTCCAGCAACAATCTCATTTTAAAGATGAAAAAACTGGGGCTTGAAAACATTAAGTAACTTGCCCAAAACCATTGGTAGCTAAGTGGCACAATTAAAAGTAAGGAGTTTAAAACCAAGCTTTTAATCACTAAAATAAATTACTAAAATAAAAACCAACACAATAGTCTGAATAATAAAAATACAGAGAGATGCCTAATATTATGAATTTTTGTTTTGATAAGAGAAATGCTAACTGTAATCTACTAGAAAAACACAGAGGAGGAAAGTTCCACTACACTGATCTGGGCAATGATTTTTGATAAAACCCCAAAAGCACAGGCAACAAAAATGGACAAATGAGATTTCAGCAAACTAAAAAGCTTCTGCACAGCAAAGCAAACAATCGACAGAGTGAAGAGACAACTTACAAAATGGGAGAAAATATTTGCAAACCATATATCTTATAAAGGGTTACTATCCAAAATAGATAAGAAACACAACTCAAAAGCAAGAGAACAAATAATTCAATTTAAAAATGGGGCAAAACAGGAAGGGAGATGTTGGTCAAAGGACATCAAATTTCAGTTAGACAGGAGAAATAGGGTCAAGAAATCTATTGCACAATATGGGGGCTACAGTTAATAACAAAGTATTGTATTCTTGAAAAATGCTAACTAAGAGAGATTTTAAATATCCTCACCACAAAAAAATGATAAATATGTGAGGTAATATGTATGTCAATCAGCTCAATTTAGCCATTCCATAATGTATGCATGTTTCAAAACAACATGCTGTACATAATAAATATAGATAATTTTTGTCAATAAAGATAAACAAAATGTTTAAAAAAATTGTAATGGGCAAAGATTCTAAATAGAAATTTCTCAAAAGAAGACCTACAAATGGCCAATAGGTATATGAAAAAATGCTCTACATTACTAATCATCATGGAAATAGCAATTAAATCTATAATAACACCTCACATCTGTTAGAATGACAATTATCAAAAAAAAAGTGCTGATGAGGATGTGGAGAAAGGAGACTCTTGCATAACTGTTGGTGGGAAGATACATTATTACAGCCATCATGGCAAACAGTATGGAAGTCACTAAAAAAATTAAAAATAAGCCCGGCACAGTGGCTCATGCCTGTAATCCCAGCACTATGGGAGGTCGAGACAGGTGGACCATTTGAGGCCAGGAGTTCAAGAGCAGTCTGGCCAACATGGTGAAACCCTGTCTCTACTAAAAATACGAAAGTTAGCCAGGTGTGGTGGCTCACACCTGTAATCCCAGCTACTCACGGAACTGAGGCAGGAGAATCACCTCAACCCGGGAGGTGGAGGCTGCAGTGAGCCGAGATTGTGCCACTGTACTCTGGCCTGGGCGAGAGTGAGACTCTGTCTCAGAAAAAAAAGAACAAAAAATTAAAAATAGAACTACCATAGGATCCAACAATCCCACTTCTCGGTACATATTCAGAGGTACTGAAATCAGTATGTCAAAGAGAGATCTGTATTGCCACGTCCACTGCCGCATTATCTCAACAGCCAAAATATGGACTCTTCCTGAGAGTCCCCAAACAGATGAATGAATAAAATGAAGTATAGATACACAGTGAAATACCGTTCAGCCAGAAGAAAAGAAGGAAATCCTGTCACTGAAGATAAATGTTCGAACCTGGAGCACATTATGTTGAGTGAAATAAGCCAGGCACAGAAAGACAAATACCACGTCATCTCACTTACATGTGGAATCTAAAAAAGCTGAACTCATAGAAGCAGAGAGAAGAAAGGTGGTTAGAGGTGGGGTGGGGGAGGGGTTGGTCAAAGGACACAAAATTTTAGTTAGAGGGAAGAAATAATTCCAAGAGATCTATTGTGCAACATGGTGACTACAGTTAATAACAATGTGTTATATTCTTAAAAATTGCTGAGAGAGTAGATTTGGAGTGTTTTTCACCACAAAAAAAAAAGGTAAGTATGTGTGGCAATGCATATGTTAATTAGCTCGATTTAGCTATCGCAGTGTATGCATATTTGAAAACATCGTGTTGTAAATGATAAATATATGCAACTTTCATTGTCCATTAAAATAATTGATTAATTTTAAATAAAAAATTTAAAAATATAGTTACATAAACTTACTAAATCAATGTTTCCAACAAGATACTATCAGCAAATGGAAAAAAGAGTGCAGGCTTCAGAAACATGCGGCACAGAATGCTTAGGACAGGATCATTTTTAAAAAGCCAAAGACCAGTGACAATGAAGACAAGGCAGTGGCATTTGGAGGCTGAAAGCAATTCAATTTATTTAACTTTGAAGAACAAAAGCTTATTCTTCCAAGGAGAAACCCAAACACATTTTCTGTAGAAAAAAAGACACCATTTTAACCACATTGCCAAAATAAGTCAGGCAGAGGGCAAGAGGGCAAGTTAGATCCAGCCACAAAAAAGAACTCAGGCCGACAAAGCAGGGTGGGAAGAACAGGGGAGGACATGCCCCACAACAGATTTGGGGTTTTAAAGGGAGAAGGAACCAGAAGAGGGAGAGAGAAATCCTGCCCTAGTCTTGATAACATTCTATTTGGAATACTAAGTCTAACTTCTGGTAACAATCACCTTAAACAACAGAAAGAAAAAAGAAACCTAACAAGTAAGTGGATATGCATTTGTATTTGAATATTTGAGTCTGTTCTACAGTAAAACAAAACACTGCAGTAAAACTGTTTGGCTAGAAATCCAAATTGGAGCAAAAACCTCCTTTAAGCTGGCTGGGCCTTCCTCACCTAAGACTTGAATAGCCAGATGCTTCTCTTCCCAGACAAGGAAGTCCTTCACTGACTTTAATCAGAATGCTCCTCTTTCTAGTTGGCTAGAAATCCAAATTGGAGCAAAAACCTCCTTTAAGCTGGCTGGGCCTTCCTCACCTAAGACTTGAATAGCCAGATGCTTCTCTTCCCAGACAAGGAAGTCCTTCACTGACTTTAATCAGAATGCTCCTCTTTCTAGCTACATGACCTTCGACATGTAACTCACCTTTCCCATTCATCAGTTTCCTCATCTGTAAAAAACTACGATCACTGTACTAACCCCATCGGAGATGTTTATAATGATGACATGTGAGATACACATCAGTACCATGCCTAGAAGACTAGAATATTGAATTAACGTTAGCTGCCGTTATTACTCATCTTCCTCTTCTCAAATTTCTTTTGGTTCCCTTCCCCAAGGTCACCAGTAACTGGCTGAAAAACCAACGGTAGACTTTTCTGCACTGTTTCTCTCTTTAAGAAGGCCCCTCTTCTGCTCCTAAACTCGGGAAGAGATGCCAGATCTCCCCACAGGCAAAAGCACGAGGACTAACTAGCACTAGAAAACTATCAGAGTCCCTGTGTCTCAGAAAATTTAGGAGCACAGAGTCGTTCCAAATTCCTTCCCGAGCACCTTTAACACTCTGAGCCCAGCAGATTATCAGAAAAGCTTCACCCAAAAAGCCACGTCTCTCCTTCACTCAGCCACGCTGACCAAAAATGAAATATCGCATGATAAGAATCAGTAGCATGGATGGAGCCTTTCCCACGTGCCAGGCCCTGCCTCCACACCTGCAACTTCATGGAAATCTCCCTCCCGCCCCTGAGGCAAGGAGCATCACTTTTATTTTCCAGTGAGGCTCAGAAAGCTGAAGTATCTTGCCCAGGTCCCAGGGTTAGTGAGTGGCACACTGGAACTTGAACCTGGCAGTCTGACTCCAGGGTTCATATCAGTTTTGCTGTGTCCCTGTACCTCCCAGGACCCCGCCTGACCTCTCCCTCATGGCCCGCCCTCCCCTCCCTATGTAAGTGGAAACCCTTCTGCCTTCATGTTCAGGCTCTGATGGTTCCATGGAGCTTTTAGGGCATATGATCCCTCCCACGTCATCACCCTTGCCCTTTTACAAGGGATAATACACATGGAAGGGATAAATATCACTCACGCTGGAACAGAAATAAAGGAGTTAAGAGGAAAGCTAAGCCACTATCAATTTATCACAGGGTTTTGGTGTGTGTTGTTGTTTTTAAGCAGTGTCTTATAAAACTAAAATTGCCAAATCAAGAAATAAATCACTGTGCTTTTCAATTGCCTCAAGATATTTGGTGGAAAATATTCCGATGAAGTTTCAGAACTGTGACACGAAGAAAACTGGTTTCCAACAGAATAAAAGGAAAAAACATTGGTTTGTTTGTTCTAGAATTTTTCAAGTCACAGTTTGCCTAGGAATGGTAACAAGATTACATGTCATTTGGCCTGCATGGTTGTTTTTTGAAAAAAACAAAAACAAAAACAAAAGCTGCCAACATCTAAAATCAGTGATTTTACATTTCAAAAGTCTAGATTTTGACTTTTTTGGAGTCAGAAGATGCAGCAACACTAGATGCTTTCCGCCTCGTGGTCACGCAAGCCCTATGGGTAGGTGATGGGAATTACAGTTTCCACAATCCCCACCATGCCACATTGCCTCACAAGTAATCCTCTGTCCTCATTGTCACACAGGCCAAGCCCTGGAGGCACCAAGTTTGTGACTTCTTTATAAAAAGCCCTGGACAGATAAGTAATCATGTTCAATGCCCCCTCAGTCTTATTGGGTCCAGGAAAGCTCTTCCATTTCCCTGTTAAATGTCATTGCTATGTTTCCACAGAAACTGGGAGGCTCCGAGTGCCTTCTCCTCACCCTGCGCCACCCTGCCCCCAGTGTCACCAAAACCACGGCTCACCTGCTACTCGGTGCCACTGCGTTCTCTCTTCACGGGTGTCGCTGGCACCTCCCCATTGACGCCTTCAGCCCCACTAACAGACATCAGGCTCCTCCGTTCCTTCTGGTTTGACTTGTGTTCCACTTTTGTAACTCTAAACCTGAGGGGAGAATGGGGAGAGGTGATGGGGTTTGCTTTTCTAATAAACAAGAATTTGGAATAAAGCAAAAATCATCCACCCAGAGGATCTCAAATGAACTCAGCCAAAAGTTAGGACACAAATGAAAAACAACATATCCATGAGGAACATTCATTCCTATCCAGCACATTCCCCTGGCCCCTGCCCAACCTTCCAGCTGATTTCTACTCAACCATATCACAGACTAAACTGGATATTTTATAGAGCATGCAAAAGGCGTTTAAAAACTCAGGTATTGACCAGACATGTGGCTTACACCTATAATCCCAGCAGCACTTTGGAAGGCTGAGGTGGCTGGATTGCTTTAGCCCAGGAGTTTGAGACCAGCCTGGGTGTATGGCAAAACTCCATCTCCACAAAAATGACAAAAATTACCCGGGCATGGTAGTGTGCACCTATAGCCCCAGCGATTTGAGAGGCTGAGGCAGGAGAATCACTGGAGCCCAGAAGGTAAAGGTTGCAGTGAGCCAAGATCATGCCACTGCACTCCAGCCCGGGCAACAGAGTTAGGCCCTGTCTCAATAAGGAAAAACTCAGGAACTCAAATATTAAATACCTCAGAGTTGTGGTTTCTAACAATGACTTCGGCTTTAACATCAGTTTTTTGTTTGTTTGTTTGTTTGTTTGCTTGCTTGTGAGATGGAGTTTCACTCTTATTGCCCAGACTGGAGTGCAGTGGTGTGATCTGGGCTCACTGCAACCTCCACCTCCCAGGTTTAAGGGATTCGCCTGCCTCAGCCTCCCAAGAAGCTAGGATGACAGGCATGTGCCACCATGCCCAGCTAATTTTGTATTTTTAGTAGAGATGGGGTTTCACTATGTTGGTCAGGCTGGTCTCGAACTCCTGACCTCAAGTGATCCACCCACCTCGGCCTCCCAAAGGGCTGGAATTACAGGTGTGAGCTACCACGCCCAGCCTACATCAGTTTTTTTTTAACCACAGAAAGCTGGTTAAATGTTTAACTGGTTTACAAATTAGACTGATGTAACCGGAATGTTCACCAGAAGATGACAAACTTCTGAAAATATGCAACTATCAGGCAGTCCTATCTCAACACACACACACACACACACACACACACACACTCTCTCTCTCTCTCTCTCTCTCATACACTCACACACACACTCACACACATGCAGAAAATCAGAAGAGCCCTAGCAACACGTTTTATCAGTATTAGGACAAAAATGGGTTAATTTTCATTACAGATTAAGAAAGACTAAACAACATTAAGGAACAGATTTTCATTAAAAATTAAGAGTTAAATAGATGTATTCAATGTAACGGTTTTTCCAGTATATCATCACCAAATTTCTAAAGTCTTTCAGAACAGCTTCTTTCTAGTTCTGGTCTTAATTTCCCTTAAAAACTATCTAAAATAAATTCTCCTTCTGTGTCCAGAATAAGATCACCAGCCCTGAGAAGAAGGCTCTGAAGAAGTGAAAAAAAGAACGGGGTAACTATAAACACAAATCTATTCTGTCAAGCTATAAGACTCTCTTAAGTAATAGATGCTGGAAAACAGCCTGGAATCATTAAGTGCTCCTAGTAGCCAATATCCAAGAAAGAGTTGGATTGGGGGCATTTTAAAAAGCCATGTTTGGCCATGCACAGTGGTTCACACCTGTAATCCCAACACCTTGGGAGGCCAAGGTAGGCGGCCCACTTGAGGTCAGGAGTTTGAGACTAGTCTGGCCAACATGGTGAAACCCCATTTCTACTATAGATACAAAAATCAGCCAGGCATGGTGGCAGGTACCTGTAATCCCAGCTACTCAGGAGGCTGAGGCACGACAATCTCTTGAACATGGGAGGCAGAGGATACAGTGAGCCAAGATTGCACCACTGCACTCCAGCCTGGGTGACAGAGTGTGACTCCATTTCAAAATAAAAAACAGCTCTGTTGAATCTGAGTTGAACATTTCAGGATTTTTTTTTTTAAGTCCAACAAAACATGCTTTGTCCAAACAAGCTACAGGTTCTCATTGCATTTGCATTCATAAATTCCCATGACTGCTTCTTAATAAAACAGTGTGGTCATGAGTTGTGCTGTTTTGCTGCAAGTGGCAAATAGCCTGCAGTCTTCTCCGTGATGCTTGTGCAACACAGGATGAAACTCAACTGAATTAAAATAAAAATAACATCGGCCAACATTTCTTGAGTGCATAAAGACCCAAAGCTGGTTTAAGATCTTTGTGTGAGTCACCTCATTTAGTCTACAGAGTAACTCTACGAGGTGAATGTGACTGTCCTTCTCACTTTACAGAGGGGGAAACTGAGGCACAGAGCAACATAACAGTTTGTAAGTAGTGGTGCCTGGACTCAAAGGAGGTAGAAGCAACGAGTTCAGGCTACTCTTCCCAGGGTGTTGTTGGTAGAGAGAAGGATCATGTAAGCAGCACTGTCAGCTTTTGCTCAGTGCTTACCTAGTCTCATTCCAGCATGTGTGTTCCTTACCACTACTCCCCACTGTCTTTCCAAATACAACATCAGCAACGCAGTTCCTGCGTGGGACTTGGATCCAACAGCAGAACTGCAAAAGTATCCCACTGCAAAGTTGCTGCTTCAAGTAGGGGCAGATGGATTCATCACTTGAACTGCAAGATCTCCACCTCACATATGGGTCACAAGTGAAAGGCATGAGGACCAAGAAAGCCAAGACACAGTGGAAAGCACCGCCCACTAAAAGCGGTCAAAGCAATTCACACGGAACTTACAAGACAGAGGCTGGAGGGCTGTGGACCAGATCCACGTCTTCTCCCCTTCCTTGCACACGGCTAGATGACATTTCTCAGTTCCCTGAAAGTGAGCTTGGCTGGGTGATCGAGTTCTAGCCAGTGGAGTGTGAGCCAAAATGATACAAGCCACTCTCAGGCCTAGCTCTTTCAAAACCCCTCGTGAACAACCTTCCACAGACCTGCTCCTTTGACTGGCAAACTTGGCAAAGCCACACAGATGAACAGGGTCTGGAACCCTGGTCAAGTACCTGAAGAGCCACCCAATGATATCTCAATACCTGCCTTGGATTCCATAAGTGAAATATAAAGGTCTCTTCTATATACAATTGAAAATCTGGGCTTTATCTGTTAGAGCAGGTAGGTATTTATCTTAATACATTTCCCATCTGATCTAGCAATACCCGCCTTTCAGGATTCTTCTGTTGTTGGAAAAACCTAGGACTCACACCTGAAAATATCTAAAAAGCCCAGAGATATAAGCTGAGCCAGGCACAGAGAACATATTCTACGTCTGAGAAGTAAGCGCAAGTCCACACACCGTAGCACCCATGTCACACACAAACCAAAAGCATCTGAAGGGATCTTACCTGCCAACAGAAAGGACCGTGACCTCGCCTTGGCGCCTCGGTCGGCTCTCTCTGGACTTGTTTCCGGGCTTTATGAAGTGCCACCGCTTGTGCCTACACCGATGACACACGTCCCTCTCGACAACACCACCCACTGTGTGCAGATGATGGCCACAGACGTGCTTCCCTGGGGTGCCCCCTGGAGACAAAGGCCCAGGACTCACGGGCGGGCTCCCTGGTGTGCTGGGAGTCACAGGGCTAAGGTGGGGAGGAAAATAAAAAGGTGCAACTGGTTACTTACAGGAAATACCAGGGAAGGCAATCTCTCTCCCTGTAATGACAGAGCACATTTAATGAAAGAAAAAAAAAAAGCATCTTCCAATTGTACAAATGGATTTTGTGAACTGACCTCAGACCGCAGGTACTCAGCCCTTATGACGGTGCGATGAGAGTTTATCTTAAGCAATAATAATATGATTCATGGCCGGGCGCAACAGCTCATGCCTGTAATTCCAGCATTTTGGGAGGCGAAGGTGGGGAGATTGCTTGAGGCCAGGAGTTTGAGACCAGCCTGAGCAATACAGAGAGATCTCATCTCTGACAAAAAATGAAAAAATTAGCCGGGCATGATGGCGCATGCCTGTAGTCCCAGTTACTCTGGAGGCTGTGGAGGGAGGGCTGCTTGAGCCTAGGAGTTCAAAGTTGCACTGAGCTATGATTGTACCACTGAACTCCAGCCTGGGTGACAGAGTGAGGCCCTGTCTCTAGAGGAAAAAAAAATGGTTTATCACTTCTAGAATGGAATCTGTTGGCTGGGAATAAACCACTGCTTCTAACAGAGATCAACTGGCTTGAAAGTATTAGGTTTCTTTCTAAACACTGATCTCCTTTCTCATGCAATCATCCTAATTTCTCACATACCAGAGTGCCTGCCTATCACTCTAAGCAAAGAGACCCCCTAAATACATATGCCCTGGAAAAGGGAAGAACTCAAATTCCATCAAATTATCAGATAACTTAAGAGAAAATATTTGCTCAAATCTGGCCATTACATCAAAGGAGGAAAGCCTTTAGTCGAAGATATCAAAAGCGATGTTCAAAACAGATGTTGATGGTGTTGATGACAGTAATAATAAAATAGCTAACAGTATTCCTAGCATTTGATATGTATATATTAATGGAATTAATTTTCATAAAATCTTATTACATAGGTATTAATAATTTCTTTATTTTAATAATGAGGATATTGAGGCAGAGAGAAGTGGAGTAACTTGCCCAAGATCACACTGAGAATAAGTGCTGGATCTGAGATCCAGACCTCGAATGTTTACTTCCAGAAACTGTGCAGTTGATCACCTTGCTGTATTGCATACCACTTTGATAATCTGGAATAAATCTGGCTGGACCATCCAAATATATAAAAAGCAGAAATATATAGGCCAGATGTGAACTATTTTCTTTTCTTTTCTTTTTTTTTTTTTTTGAGACAGAGTTTTGCTCTTGTTGTCCAGGCTGGAGTGCAATGGCCCAATCTCGGCTCCCTGCAACCTCCGCCTCCCAGGTTCAAGCAATTCTCCTGCCTCAGCCTCCCGAGTAGCTGGGATTACAGGCATGCAACACCACACCTGGCTAATTTTTTTGTATTTATAGTAGAGATGGGGTTTCACCATGTTGGCCAGGCTTGTCTCAAACTCCCATCCTCAGGTGATCCGCCTGCCTCAGCCCCCTAAAGTGCTGGGATTACAGGCGTGAGCCATCACACCAGGCCGATGTGAGCTACTTTCAAAAGAAAAGGAGGAATTGGAACCTAACAGAGCCAAACAGAGCAGGAATCAGCCCTCTGGTGCAGGCAGGAGTAGTGAGGGTGGTGTGAAGCCCAGAGCCTGACACCTGAACTGTGGCAAGAGCTCCAGAGACACACAGGAAGCTGTGATGGCAGAAACCAGCCTTTTCGGTGCTGCAAACTGGCCACCTGCACACTTTAAAAAGAAGAGGAGCCTACGGTTAAAGAGACCGCCTCAAACATAACTGACAGCCAAAAGTCTTCTGGTACTCTTTAGGGTTGCCTTCCTAATTGTTAAAATAAAAACACACAGCAGTACCTTCCAGGATTAAAATAATGTTAAATTAGCACCACATATTAGAAGGCTGAATGCAAGAGTTTAACAACATTCATTCAACAAGCATTTCTCAAATACCAGTTGTGTACAAAACCCAGTGACAGGCACTACAGGATGCCCAGAGATGACTGAGACAAAGACACCATGAGCTAAGATGGTCAGAACACCAGCTGTCTATGGCCAGGACTGGAATACGGGGGAAGTCATTAGCTCTTCTATCTCTGTGACTCTATGTCTCTCCTAAACTCACCTCCTTGAACTCTGAGTTACCTAAAACACACATTCACGTGGCCAGTCTGACAAACACCTATTAAACATCTAAGATGTGCTGCGTGCACAACCCACATACGACGCGGAGAAGGATTCAACCCCATTGCCATGTCACTTGGCCTGACTACCCTGGATCAAACCCTTCATAGGTGAGTCCCAGGCTTTCATGCTGTAGCGACTTGTTTTCTGGCCCTTCTTCCTCCTACAGCCAGCCCTGCCTCTTGTCTCTACCTCTTGCACTCCTGGTTCAGAGGGCACCTCTTCCATGAAACTTCCTGAACTCCCGTTGGCCCCCCCGGGGCCCCCTAGAGCCTTCAGTCTCCACCTGCCCTACAGCACTCACAGGCTCTCCACCACGAGGCCTCACACACGTCCCCACTCCCCACTGTGTTCCTCCACGGCAAGGGTCTGTGAATGTGCAGCTCCAGCGCAGCACCCAGCACACTGCAGACATCCAATAAATGCTCCTCATTGGAGAAATAATTATTATATGGAAATACAGTTCTCTGTAATTAATTATGAAGGACTATGCTGTTCAACAACCATAACCTAAAATAGTAATGCAAAAACAGAACATACCAGGTAGCTCCAAACCAGCTTGGTTGTTCATTTAATCATCATTGTTCATGGAGGTCTTTCAATGCTTAAGGTATTTTGTATTTTTTATAACAACGCTATAAAGCTGGTACCGTGGTGATCTCCATTTTATAGATGATGGAACTTAAACTCAGGGTGACGAGTTAACCTCCCTAAGGACAGACAGTTAATATGTGGTGCAGGCAGGACTCAACCACATCTCCCAATTCCAAGGCTGTGTTCTTGCCCTTAACCTCTATGCCTTTCTTCCCATCATTATTCTCTAACACAACAGTTCTCAACCAGGAGTGACTGTCCCCACTATGGGACACTGACAATGTATGGAGACATTATGAGCTGGCACACCTTGGCAGGGTGGGGGCAGGGGGTGCTCTGGCATCTTGGGAGTGGAGGCCAGGGACGACTTCACACATCCTACAATACACAGGACAGTTTCGTACAGCAGAGAATTACCTGGCCTGAAATATCAATAGTGCCAAAGTTGGAAAACCTGCTCTAGCAGAAGAGCGTGTCAGATGGCGCCATATCTGAGCAAGTAACTGAAAAGATGCCGCACTAAGAAAGAGGGGAGGAGCGCTCACCTTTCAGGATCATACAGGCTGTTATCCGCTACCATGGCCTTTAAGACATCAGCATTTGCTAAGGAATAAACATAAAATTAAAGAATTAAAATAGAACAGATAAGATGAGTAATCACATCAGAAAAGCTGTTGAAAACACATCTGATTCAATTCTTTCAGTTCATAGATGAGGTCCTGGGGGCCTAGGGAAAGGAGAATCTCCCCCTGGGGACCTAGAGAAGGGAGGGTCTCCTCCAACATAACTGCATAACATGGCACCATCTGTCAATAACTTTCACCCTGCAGGAACTCAGTATGAGTGACAGAGAATCTATGGCAAGGACAGCAGATCTACTATAGGGCATTACTTCCTACACATCAATAGCAATATAACGTAGAAGAAACCCACCCCCACGCCAACTCCACCAAACAAAGGAACATTTATATGCTACTGCTCTATTGCAGTTAACTCATTTTGATAAATATACTTTGAAAAATATGATAGTGAAATGTATTTCATAAGTGATCTATAGTCTAATAACTTGTATGTGCCAAAATAATTAGCTCTAAACTCTGAGTACTCCTGTGATATCAATTATATCCCATCTCGAATCAGGGATGAGAGAAGATTAATTTTCCAGATGAACTTCAGGATCATATAAGCCCTTGACTGGCCAGATATCTTAAAATTTCAAGTATCGATCACAACATATAAATTATGTAATATATGCTGACTATAAAAAAATCCAGACTTGTAGGTGGGAGTCCAGGCTGTCAATAAAAACAAACTGAGTCTAAGTTTGAGTCCCCCAACCCACACCCACACCCACACGCCATGTGCTTTCTGCCTCCTTGTAGAGTGGTCAAGCTCCCCAGGATAAAAGACAGAAGTGAAGGTTCAAGTTTCTCTTGGCTATTGAATTGGCAAGGCCAAATGTTATTACTGGCTCGTAATCTTTTCAATTGATATCTGAAGCACTGTTCTCATGACTAACCACAACAAATTCTCTAGAGACCAAAGAACAAATAAAAATCACTATTTACCAAGTAAGGCAACACAAACCTTTACTATTTAACATGCAAATGACTTCTCTAGAGGAGGAATATTAATTCTACTTCCAACTGCTGCTATAAGTGTTAACAGTTCAGGGCTTACAATGTGGCGTTTCTCAACCTGGCTTGCATTATTGCCCCACCCAAGAGCCTTGTTCAACTATTTTTCCCTAATCGCTTTCCCATTAAAGTATAACACTGCAGATATACATTTGGTTATGTACATACACATACCTGTGCTTTACATCTAAGAGAGTGGGAATTTTTTTTTTTTTTTTTTTTTGTTCCCTGATCCAATTTTTATCTTCTTAGGAAACACATTGCCCCATTGCAACCCTTGAGAACACATGGGTTTTTGTTTCTTCTTTTAAGAAATATTAATACAACCCTTAATCTTTTGCCAAGAATAATACTTTACCCTTCAAAACTATCTGTGAGGATGTCTAAAGGTATTTTCAAACAGAAATTTTTATCTAAACAAGACCTCCTATCATTACAAAAACGTTACTGAAAATGGATCCATAGTAACTTCTCCCGCACAACAAAGACAGTTCCTTCTGTAAAACACATTTAAGTATAATCCAGTAATATCAGTTCATTTCCCTTTTGACTAATAAAGGAGGAATCAGAAAAATGATGTTTGTTGTTTCAGCCACTAGGTTTGGATATACAATCCCACATACAATTTTGTATTTTGTTGTATACAAAATACAGCTGTCCTCAGTATCCATGAGGGAATGCTCCCTAGATGCCTGCAGATACCAAAATCCACAGATGCTCAGGTTCCTGATACAAAACACATCTCTCCCTCCCCTATACCCCTTAAATCATCTTTAGGTTACTTATCATACCTAATACAATGAAAAATAGTTGTTATATTGTTTTGTCTGGGGAATAATGACAAGAAAAAAGTCTGCACATGTCCAGTAAGATGCAACCATCCATTTCTTTCCTAATATTTTTTATCCTTGATTGGTTAAATCCACAGATGCAGATCTTATGGGTATGGAGGGCTGATTATATATAATAATTTGCCAGCCCATACTTACTCTGCCAACATTCACCAAACCTCAAAACTATAAACATAAAAAAGGGGAAAACAACATCAAAAGGTATTCAAAGAGGGACAGCACTAACACCACATCCAGAAGTGGACTTTTTAAAATCAAATGTTGAAATTGCTGCCTGAGAAAAACCAATCACCTGTAAAATGATGACCACCGATAAAATGAAACATCAATTACAGAATGATTCCAGGAAGGTAAGATATATTAAAATCATTACTAAAGCTTGCTTGTTATAGACATTGTGTTTCTCGGTTATTCATGAATTCTTGTAACTCATCTGTATCTCTCAGGAGTAATTAGTAAACATCCCCTTGGTTTGCTGAGTGAGTCTCTAGGAGTAGCCTCATGTTTCTATGTAAATATCATTCACACCCACCCTGCGGCATGTGGGACACACATACACACATGCATGAATGTACAGGTACACACCCACACATACACACATGCATCCCTGTCTCTAAGCTAACCTCCAGGGAGTCGACTTCAGTAATCTGTCTTTTGGGAACATTTTTGGTTTCCTGTGACGAGAAGACTTGCTAATATAACACCACCGTTAGGACTGAAACATATGCCTTAACTTGCTTGTAAGTTACCATCAAAGAGCAATACTCTGAGTTCTGTTGAAGGTATAGCTCCTCATATATTACTCACAGCTCCACTAAGCCACAGGTGGTTTTCTCCACACTAGCCAGCATTCTGTCAACTACATTTCCTTTCAGGGCCTTCCCCAAAATAGGAGGAGCCAGGCACTCGGCAAGGAAATCCCCTCCAGAAAAGGGAAGATGTTCCAATGCGTGGTATTTTCCAGAAAAGACCTCTCTTTGTTTTCCCCTGAATCCCTGCTTGATACTATGCATGAAACAGCCAAAATCAGGCAAGAAAAATGTCTGGTTGTCTCTCACACCACTATTCTCTTCAAAGTCTTCCTCACACCTAAGGCAGATTTCCCAAGCAAAAACTAACATGGCCATCACCAAAATATAAGTGCCGGGGACATGCCAGTCACCGCCTGAAAGCTTTACAGATCTTACAGGTTGGACTCTTCTGACGACCTTCACAATAGGTAGAATTATCACCCTCATTTTACAAATATGCAGGCTGAGACCCAAAGATCATAACTGACTGGCCAGAGTCACATGGCTAGAGAGTGACAGGCTTGGACACAAACCCTGGTCTGTCTGACTCCAGGGTGGGTGCTTTTAACCCTGACACCCTCCTTCCTACCCTTCAATGTCCAAGTCCCCACCCAAAAGGACACAGATTGAATAATGGGTCACAGCATGTTTGCATAATCACCAGAGGAAGTTTCAGAATCCACTAAGCATTCACAGTCATTTATAAAGGACTCTTTTCTGCCAAAATATAAATTGAGCCTGAAGGCAAAAATTTTGCAAAGGGATCTCTCGCCTAGGGATCAGAAGCACTAATCACTAATCAGAAGCACCTGAGGAATATCTGTAGCACTCCCTATAATTCTTACTAAGCAGCCAGTTTAAAAGCCTAGCAGAGAAACTCAGCTGCACACTCCTAGATGCTTCCCAAACATCCATACAATGCAAGAAAACTCCAGTGACTATGCAGACACGATTCCATTCGGCTCTATTTAGAAAGATGAATTAAAAGCTAGCACTGTGGTACATCCAACCCTTGGGATTAGGAAAACAGTGTGCCGGTGTGGTATAATATGAAATAGATTTGGTCATTGTCCTGGGTTCCTGTCACAGAGTTCCTAAAGGCCTTGGAATTTCCTGACAGGAGTGTCTTTTGTTATTCATAAGGAGCAACTTTAGATCATACCTGAGTTTACACTAATGTGGTGACCCTGGGTGGGGCCCCTAGACAGTCTCAGGGTGGGGCCAGTCATCACGAAGACCAAGCGATTAGAGGGTTGGAACTTACCCAGGGACCTTGGGAAAGTCAGAGCATGGGAGAACAGGGCAGGGTTCTGGGACTGGAAATTAAACTCTACAAAAAACTCTTGAACAACAAGATTTGATGAGCTTCCAGGTGGCTGAACGCAGGCAGGTGCCAGGAGGGGTGGGGTGCCAGGAGGGGTGGGGCACCCAGAGAGGGCTCTGCACCCCACACCCAATGCTATGCATCTTTTCTGTTTGTGAGTTGCATCCTCTATAACAAACCAGCACATGTAATAAAGTGTTTCCATGGCCGGGCGCAGTGGCTCATGCCTGTAATCCCAGCACTTTGGGAGGCTGAGGTAAGCGGATCTCCATAGGTCAGGAGTTCGAGACAAGCCTGACCAACATGGTGAAACCCTATCTCTATTAAAAATACAGAAATTAGCCAAGCATGGTGTCAGACACATGTAATCCCAGCTACTCCAGAGGCTGGGGCAGGAGAATTGCTTGAACCTGGGAGGCAGAGGTTGCAGTGCACTGAGATTGTGCCACTGCACTCCAGCCTGGGCAATAGAGCGAGATGCTGTCTTAAAATAAATAAATAGACAAAAATAAGGTGTTTCCCTGAGTTCTTCTGTAAGCCATTCTTGGAAATTATCGAACCAGAGAAGGGTATTGTGGATCCCTCCTCCTAGCCATTTACAGATGATAGGTCAGAAGTGCTGGAGCCCCAACTTCCAACTGCCATCCAAAGTAGGAGCAGTCTTTTGGGATCTGACGCTAGCTCTAGGTAGACAGAGTCAAAGCTGTATTAAATTGCAGGATACCCAGCTGGTGTTCAAAGATTTGGAGAACTGCATAGTATGGGAAAAACCCACACATCTGTGTCAGAAGTGTTGTGTGAGGATGGAGAGAAACAAAGTGTGTTTGCCCAGCAGGTCAGCTGATCATCCTGCAAGAGATATTTATCTAAACTAAAATTGATTTTCAACATTAAAGACATAATGTGTTTAAACCATAAACAAGAATGTCACCATGAGTACAAGTTAAATATTGCTCCATTTACCAAATTTAAAATGCAAAGCAGAAACCATTCGCATATGACTGCAAATGTTTACCGAGGCATGAATCTAGGAAAAGAAAACCTAAACACATGTGGGAAAAGGGTAATAGATTGTGCTTAATTTTATTCCTTTCTTAATGTAAAGGAAAAGTTATGGTATGCTTATCACTTTTAAAAATAGAAAGTGTAATTAATACTAATTCCAACTTATCAAAGACAGAAAATATCAACAGGGAAGTCCATATTGGTACTAAGTTCAAAGTTATGTTAATAATTGAGACAAAAATATTTTTTAAATGAATTTGGTCCACAAAATAAGAGGATTTCAGTCTCCAAGCGGAACTCAAACATGCTAGGTTATAAACTGGCAAGAGATCAAGGCTGTATCTTATCATCAGCCTGTGGTTTTGGTGCAGGCTAGAAGCTGAAGAGGCCACAGCTGGAAAGGACGTGCAGTAACATTAGGCATTTCTTGGGGGTCCAGGAAGAGAATCAAGGGCTGCACAAGGGATCGGAGTCACCAGCGGTTTTCACAGGCCTCTGGAGAAACTGCAGGTACACAGATGAAGATGTGGACAGGAGAAGAGGGGACCTCGGGTTGAGAATAAGACAGAAGGAAAAGAGAACTGGGGAGTAGAGGAGAGAGAAGGAAAATGGCACCTCAAGTATTGACTGCTTGGTGGTACCTACTGGTACTAAGCATAGTAAAAACACAAAGCTTACTTTCCAAAAGGAAAGTGACATTGTTTAAAAAGAAAACAAACTGCCCTCTTTGCCCACGAGTGTGGGAAGACATTATATAATATGCCTCCTCAAGGACCCCAAACACCTCCTCTGCTGTAATTAAGAGAAGTGCCGACCACTGGCACCATCCTGCCATACCTGCTTGTGTGACTCTGAACAAGTGTCTTCTCTGAGTCTCTGTTTCCTAATCTATAACATAGGGTGACAACAGGGCCTATGTTATCTGGTACTTATATTTTATTTTTTTATTTTTTTGAGACAGAGTCTCACTCTGTCACCAGGCTGGAGTGCAGTGGCAGTGCAATCTCGGCTCACTGCAGCCTCCACCTCCTGGGTTCTAGTGATTCTCCTGCCTCAGCCTCCCAAGTAGCTAGAATTACAGATGCCTGCCACCATACCCGGCTAATTTTTGTATTTTTAGTAGACACAGGGTTTCACCATGTTGGCCAGGCTGGTCTCAAACTCCTGACCTCAAGTGATATCCTCCCACCTCAGCCTCCCAAAGTGCTGAGATCACAGGCATGAGCCACCACGCCTGGCCAGTATTTTTAAGAATTTATTGAGTTAATACTTAAGGAGTTCTACAAACAACCCCAGCTATATACTGCCTCTTTTGAAAGGAAAACGTTTTCCAACCCTCTTTCATGCTACCTAGACAGAGGCAGTACAGTAAGTGGTTAAGAGAACAGACTATGGAACCAGAACACCTGAGTTCCAATCCCAGCTTTGCCACTGCCAGAGGTGCAACAATGGCAACTTAGCTAAGCACAGTGGGAACATGGGAAGTTCCCACTGTACTTAGCCTGTAACATGGGAAGAAAACGCTGGGATCATGGGGTCCCTGGAAAGCCCACAGAACAGGCCCAGCATGTAGCAAACCCTCATGAGTGCTATGACATCTATACATGAGACCTTCAGCCCCTGGCAAGGTTCTCACAGTTTACTTGTTTCGACTGATTCAACTGTCAGTAACCCATTTCATCCATCACCACAAATGAGCAACTGCCCCAGCTCTCAGAAGCCCAGGTCCCAAAGACCTGTAAGCTCCCCACAGCTATGGAAGACAGTCTGGAAGGTGAAAGGCACAAAGGCAGGAAGGGGGTCTTACACTGTGCATTTCCAGAACGGGTACATCTTCCATGCCAAGAGCATATTCATGCATTGCTTGGGAAAATTAAAAAGCACTTTTGTGTGTAAAAGAAACATCCATAATTGAGTACTCAAAAACAGTATCACCAACCACTGTGCCCTGAAGGAACGTCTCTGGAAGAAAGAAATCAAAATCCAAGCATTCTGGTCTTGTTATTTTAAACATCATCCAAACAAGTTTGGTTGTCTGATTTTATAGACTGTAGAAATTGAAAACTGCACATTAGAAGAGAGAAGGGACAATACTGTGTGGTTGAAAAGGATGCTGAATTTGGAACCAGACAGACAGAGCTGGGCTGCTCACTAGCCAGGTAAATTTAACTACTTGGAACTTTCTTTCTTCATCTATAAAATGGGTATAATCGAACCAACTTTATAGGGATGTTTTGAGGATTAAATGAGACGACGTATATAAAGCACCCAGATCTATGCCAAAAGCATACAGTGCATTCTAAAAACAGCAATGAAAATTATGCTTAACCATATGAAACTGCTGTTTCTCTAAGTCAAAAACAGTTGAAAAGAGTCAAACTGACAAACAGGTTGGGCAGGAGGTGCTCTTGTAGAGTGGTGAGGATCTGGGGGTGTGGGGTGCCCAGGGCAGGGCCTAAGGGCAGAGAAGCAGGTATTTACTGATGAGTGGGGTGTATTTCAATGTTTAGACAAACAGCTCAGCTCTATCATCAGGGCACAGTGCATGAGGCGACATTGACTAAAGCAAAGAAAAAGCCTGGGGGAAACATTTTCTTTTTTTTTCTTTTTTTTTTTTTTTAATTTCATTTAAGTCTGTGAAATGCTATGCAAATGCTGAAGAGTGATCTACTTCCAATTATGTGGTCACTTTCAGAATAGGTGTAATATGACACTGAGAAAAATGTATGTTCTGTGGACCTGGGGTGAAGAATTCTGTAAATATTCACTTAATTTACTTGTTCCAGGTCTGAGTTCAAATCATAGATGTCCCTGTTAATTTTCTATCTCGTTGATCCGTCGAATATTAACAATGTGGTGTCAAAGTCTCCCGCTATTATTGTGCAGGAGTCCAAGTTTCTTTATAAGTCATTAAGAACTTGTCTTATGTATCTGGGTGCTCCTATATTGGGTGCATATATATTTATGATCATTGACTCCTGTTGTTGCATTGATCCTTTTACCATTATGTAATGTCCTTCTTTGTTTCTTTTAGTCTTTGTTACTATTAAAGTCTATTTTGTCAGAGACGAAAGTTACAACTCCTTTTTTTTTTTTCTCTCCATTTGATTGGTGAATCTTCCTCCAAGCCTTTGTTTTGAGTCTTTGTGTGTCCTTGCTTATGAGATGGATCTGGATACAGCGTACCGATGGGTCTTGACTTTTTATTCAATTTGCCTGTCTGTGTCTTTGATTGGGGCATTTAATCCATTTAAATTTAGGATTAATATTGATATTTGTGAGTTTAATATTGTCATTTAATGCTAGCTGGCTATTTTGCCCATTAGTTGATATAGATTCTTCATTATGGAGATACTCTTTACCTTTTGGTAAGTTTTTGGGATGACTGATGCTGGTTGTTCCTTTCTGTGTGTAATGCTTCTTTCAGAAGCTGTTGTAAAGCAGGCCTGGTGGTGATGAAATCTCTGAGTGCTTGCTTGTTTGCGAAAAATTTTATTTTTCCTTCACTTATGAAGCTTAGTTTGGCTGGATATGAGATTCTGGGTTGAAAATTCTTTTCTTTGAGGTTACTGAATATTGACCCCCACTCTCTTCTAGTTTGTAGGGTTTCTGCTGAGAGATCTGCTGTGAGTCTGATAGGCTTCCCTTTATGGGTAACCTGACCTTTCTCTCTAGCTGCCCTTAGAATTTTCTTTTTTATTTCAACCCTAATGAATCTAACGATTATGTGTCTTGGGGTTGCTCTACTTGAGGAATATCTTTGTGGTATTCTCTGTATTACCTGGAGTTGAGTATTGTCCTGCCATACTAGGTTAGGAAAGTTTTCCTGAATAATATCCTGAAGAATATTTTCCAGCTTGGATTCATTCTCTTCACGACATTCAGGTACACCTATCAAATGTAAATTAGGTCTTTTCACATAGTCCCATATTTCTTGGAGACTTTGCTCATTCCTTTTTAGTCTTTCTTCTCTAATCTTGTCTTCTCGTTCATTTCATTAAGTTGGTCTTCGACCTCTGATATCCTTTCTTCTGCTTGATCAATTCGGCTGTTAAAACTTGTGCATACTTTGCAGAGTTCTCATATTGTATTCTTCAGTTTCATTAATTCACTTATATTCCTCTCTAAATTGTCTATTCTGGTTAGGATTTTGTCAAACCTTTTTTCAAGGTTCTTAGTTTCTTTAGATTGGGCTAGAACATGTTCTTTTAATTCAGAGAAGTTTCTTCCTTCTGAAGTCTAATTCTGTTAATGGAATGCACTTGTTCTCCATCAGGCCTTGTTCCCTTGTTGATGAGGAACTGTGATCCCCTGTAGAGGAAGAGGTATTCTGATTTTGGGTATTCTCAGCCTTTTTACGCTGGTTTCTTCCCATCATTGTAGATTTATCCACCTGTTGTCTTTGTAATTGCCGACTTTCAAATTAGGTCTCTGAGTGGACGTCCAACTTGTTGATTCCCAGTGCTGGAATCTGAGCAACCCACTGCACCAGCTTAAACAGCGGCGTTAAGATTCATGGTGCTTTTCTGCCTGGGAATCTCCGGTCTGGCTTCCCTCTTGAGTGCCTTTTTCAATCAGTTTAATGGGCGACTCTGCCTTCTCGGACCACCAAACGTCGACCAAAAGGGGACCCAGTCCCGTTTACTCTGCACCAAGAACCGCCGCGCCGCAGCACCAGCAAAACTGCCGCGCCAGCCACAAGAGTCGTGCTGGCAACCCGTGGAGCTCCTCCACTGGGAATCTCCTGGTCCATGGGCAACAAAAATTCATCTGAAAGTGTGGCATCCTCTTATTCTCTGCACTTTCACTGGGAGCTACAATCCTGAGCTGCTAGTAATCGGCCACCTTCAACATTTTCTTTTAAACTGTTATGAGAATTCAAAGTGTGAGAATCCACAGCTATTGAATAAGTGGGCAAGGATCCCCACACCTTAAATATCACAAAGGGCATGATCTGGTATCAATATCATAACCAGTGCTCAGAACAATGACCCTAGTTTCTTTACTCAAGAGTAAATTAATCTTCCATTTAAGATGACAATTTAGAATACATTTCAGGAAGACAAAATACTTAATTCCATAAAAGTTAAACTTTGTGAAAGTGTTAACATCGGGGAAAGGGTAACATAGAACAGACAAACAGAAGCACAGCAGTAGCTGCCAGTGGTCAGGGCAGTGGGGAGCGGCTGCCTAATGTGTCCAGAGCTTCAGTTTGGGATGATGTAACGTTCTGGAACCAGACAGTGGAGATGCATGTACAACACTATGAATGTGCTTAATACTGAACTGTGCACTTTAATAAAATGGTAACAGTACTAAATTGTATGTTATGCGGGTTTTTTGGGTTTCTTTTGTTTGTTTTGTTTTTGAGATGGAGCCTCACTCTGTTGCCCAGGCTGGAGTGCAGTGGTGCGACGTTGGCTCACTGCAACTGCTGCCTCCCGGGTTCAAGTGATCCTCCTGTCTCAGCCTCCCAAGTAGCTGGGACTACAGGCGCCTGCCACCACACCCAGCTAATTTTTGTACTTTATTTAATAGAGATGGGGTTTCACTATATTGGCCAGGCTGGTCTCAAACTCCTCACCTTGTGATCCGCCCACCTTGGCCTCCCAAAGTGCTGGGATTACAGGCGGGAACCACTACACCCAGCCTGCTACATGTATTTTACCACAATGTTTGTAAGCACACAAAAAAGGAACACACAATATTTGAGTGCTCACTATACTTAGCACTCTATGTGCACTATGTCCCAATGATGCTGTGAAGTAAATATTATTATTATTACTTTTTCTTAGACAGAATCTCGCTCTGTTGCCCAGGCTGGAGTGCAGCGGTATGATCACCGCTCACTGCAGCTTTGAAATCATGAGCTCAAGTGATCCTCCCATCTCAGCCTCCCAGGTAGCTAGGAACACAGGTGTGTGCCACCATGCCTGGCTAATTTTTTTTGTTTTTTACTTTTTTTGAAGAGATGGGGTCTCACTATGCTGTCCAGGCTGGTCTTGAACTCCTGGCCTCAAGTAATCCTCCCACCTCAGCCTCCCAAAGTGCTAGGATTATAGATGTGAGCCACTGTGCCAGGCTGAGGTAAATATTATTATTACCCTCATTTTACAGGAAGAAACTGTACCTCATGAAATGAGGCAATGTAGTTTCCCCAAATCGCACAAAACCAGTAAGCAGTGAGGCCAGGATATGAACACCAGCTGACAGAGCTCCAGGCCTGGGTCTCTGCAACACTTAAGACCAACTGATGCTTAGAAAACTCACTCATCTGAAACCTGTGTGGTTGAATAAAGCTGGAAGCTGAGGTGTTAGAAAGCTTAGGTGAGGTCAAGAAGAGAATCTATATAAATCTTGACTCTTCGAAGCAGGTTTTTAATAAAGCATAGGAATACTGAATTGTTTTGAACACTAAAATGTTCACACCTTCATTTTTCATGATGTAGTGGACGATTTGCCCAACAGTGTCACTGTTTTCATTCATACTATCGTTCAACTCTGAAAGAGAAAAGAAGAGGGGAGAACAGGTTACAATTGGTCACCAGCATCAAGTCAATCAGTCTTAGAACCCAAGACCTCAGTGAACAGTTTCCAGAAGCTTCAGGCAATCATCCATGGTGCTACGATTCTAGGCTTTCTCCCTCCAGCCCCGAACTTCCTAACGCATTACACACTGGACCTCCTTGGCATAACAAGCATAAAGAGAAAGTATCAGAGCTGTCCATCTATCTCTTCTCAAGTTCAAATACCTACTCACTTTCCAAGACAATAATTTGAAAATGCATTTGGACCAGTTCCTCATTATTATTTCTCTCTCATCATTCCCTTAAAGCCTTAGGAGAAATGGGAAGAAGAAAGTGGATTAAAAAAAAAAAACCAAAAAATTCTCCTTGGATTTTATTTTAATTGCAGACTTACCATATACATTTACAATATTAATTTCCTTTTTTTCTTTCTTTTCTTTTTTTTTTTTTGATAGAGTCTCACTCTGTTGCCAAGGTTGGAGTGCAGTGGCATGATCTCGGCTCACTGCAACCTCCACCTCCCAAGTTTAAGCAATTCTCCTGCCTCAACCTCCTGAGTAGCTGGGATGACAGGCGCATGCCACCACACCCAGCTAATTTTTGTATTTTTTTAGTAGAGATGGGGTTTCACCATCTGATTAGGCTGGTCTTGAACTCCTGACCTTGAGATCTGCTTGCCTCGACGTCCCAAAGTGCTAGGATTACAGATGTGAGCCACCATGCCCAACCAATATTAATTTCTTTTTTTAATTGGATCATAATTCATCCATGTTCATCAGACTCTCCTGTCTTCTGAAATATACTCCCAAATTACCTACATTCAGGGCTTGGTTATTTGTCCACAAACTCAGTTTACTTTGGGGGCTCTGTACCAGTAGTGTACACGATGGTCTTTGGGAAAAAAAGCAAACCACTCTGAAACCAATCTGCAAAATTTGTTTCAGTAAGACAAGGAGAACAAGGGAGAGGTGAAATGCTCCATCCTACTTCCCAGAGAATGCATCAAGGTGTGCAATGTCCTACTCCTTTACCTGGAAAATGTCTTCTCCATCCAAAGATCAGCTTTCCTCCACGTGAACATGCATGTTTGGTTAGACAGCTCAGAAACTGGCTGCTAAGCCAACCTGCAGAGCATCTGGGAAGGAGGAGAGGGGGAGGCTCCACTTTCTGTTGACAAACACTTGGCTTTGGTTTGCTCACAGGCTCATACATGACTCATAATAAAATCGTGTTCCTTCTCAGCCTCAAAGGTCAGTGAGGGTGGGAAAAACCAACAGTCCAGCAAGCTGGCAAGGAGCCAGAAACCTCCCCCCAGCCAGCCCTGCTTTGCCTGAAGGGCAACCTACTTCAATGTCACCTTTCTGCGGAAACTGCCCTTAGAGGGGCTGAAAGGAATTGGGGGAGTCACCTACTACCTCTCAAGGCCCAAGTCAGGGAACACCCCAAAAGGTGATGGGAAACTAACATCAGTGGAGAAAAGAGGACTTCGCCTCCCAGGTGTTTCTGAACAGTACCCGATGACTCCATGTTAGGAGGAAAAGATGAAACAGCCTGAAGTTAGTACTAAGGCGCCAGTTCTTACCATACTTTTTTCTGCACTGTGCACACGATCGTTTACTGAATAAACATAAATTCCAATCACAAATATTTAAGATTGAACACTCCCCCAGCAAAAGTCACACCACAAACATGGTGAGACCTATTTCAATTTTTCCTTCACTCTTATTCAAATCTGATTCCATAGTAATAGTAAGGATTAATATTTACTGAGTGGCCATATATGCCAAACATCAAGTGCCTCTTTCCTCTAAATTTCACAGAAACCTCATGAGGTGAGGATTATTTTCCTCATTGAAATTAAAATGTCAAATGAATAAAATGAATTAAAAATACATTTAAATGAAATTATACATAACAGAGATTCAGATCTCATGATAAATTTTCCAAGGCCACAGGACAAGAAAGGGCGCCCTACCTGGCAGGTATTCAGTAATAAAGGCAAGGTTTCAAACTAGGTGTGATTATTGCGAAATCTGCACTTACACTAAACCACACCACCTGTTACTAACATGAATCATTCTGCCTCAGAGAGATGGAAAGCATATTATCACTGGTTTCATATTTAAAAATGGTCTCCCTACCCCCAATAAAAAGAGCCCAGGTTACTCACCTATCTTTTCAACCTTTTCCTCTTCGATATCTTGCTCTGCTTCTGTTGTACAACGATAACCTTTCTTCTTAAGCAGGTGGCAAATGAGGACGCCAAAGAGACCCATGATAAAGAACACAGGGACAAGCGCGTACGCGATATATTCTGGGTGTCCATTCCCGGTATTGTTGCTGGGCGACGGGGTCGTCTCTGTTCTGGAGTGCAGTGTGCGGCTGCCCCCATTGTCTACAAAAAGAAACAGGCATGCTGCATTAGATGTCTGTCCAGGGCAAGAAAAACCTAATGACTCTCAGGAAATGTTCACAGTAAATCAGGGTCTGCTCCCAAGACCACAGGCCATGCAGACTGGTGGGTCTGGCTGCACAGGCACACAAACACCCAGGTTTGGGCTCAAACAGTCTGAGTTCAACTCTGCCACTCATGAACCAGGTCCCACGCTGGGTCATTTTTTAAAAAAACCTTTTGAAGCCAGCTTCTTCTTCATTGTGGAATGAATGTACAGGGCTGTAAGTGAAGTGTCCAGCACAGAATACACATGTTAACATTACATGGTATTATAGCACAGTTTTTAGTGATTAAGACCACGGCCTCAGGACACTCAAGTTCAATTCCCAGCTCCATCATTTAGCAGCTGTGTGACAATGGACAAGAACTTAACATCTCGATGCCTTGGTTTCTTATGAAATGGGAATACCAGTATCACCTACCCACCCCTTCTAGGACTGTTGTGGAGATAAAATAAATTATTACATGTAAACTAGCAAGCAGCAGAGCAAATATTCACCCACGTGCCATGCACCATTCTAGGCACTTGTGATGCAAGTGCATCACTGAGCAAAACAGGCAGAGACTACTGTCCTCACGCAGCTTACATTCTAGGAGAATTTAGTAAACTAGCAGATCTAGAGTATGAAGAAGGAAAGGTCAGGGGTAGCATCAAGATCTTGGCCTGGGGTGCAAACATAAAAAAGGAAGTGAATGCACTTGTTTATTTGTTCACTAATCCCAATAAACACTGAATGTGTGCCAGGGATGTGACAAGCACCATACTGAGTGAGAACTGGAGAGAGAGAGAGTGATGAATAACGTAACACAGCCCCTGCCATCTTCAGGCTTGTAGGATGGCATCAGAAATAGCCATTAAACAGGCATACGTGGCAGATCATAACAGATTGTGAGAAATGCAGTGAAAGGAACACACAGGGCACTAGAAGAGAAAAGAACAGTGAGGATCTATTTTATGACTTCAAGAGGGAAGTTGTGAAGCAGGTATCTTTTGGAGAAAAGGAGAAGTTTGCCTTTAGACATGTCAGAGTATCACATGAGTATATATATGAGACGCAGCTTGATATCTTAGCCTGTGGGGGTGCCACATGGACTCCGGAAAGCAGTGAGCCTGGAGCACACAATTATACAATGTGGCCAACTCAGATCACAGGAAGAACACACTGGGCTGGGCGCGGTGGCTCACACCTGTAATCACAGCACTTTGGGAGACTGAGGCGGGCAGATTACTTGAGGTCAGGAGTTCAAGACCAGCCTGGGCAACATGATGAAACCCTGTCTCCACTAAAAATACAAAAATTAGCTGGGCATGGTGGTACACAACTCTGGTCCCAGTTACTTGGGAGGCTGAGGTGAGAGGATCGCTTGAGCCTGGGAGGCAGAGGTTGCAGTGAGCCAAGAGTGTACTACTGTACCACTGCACCACTGCACTTCAGCCTGGGTGACAGAGCAAGACTGTCTCAAAAAAAAATTTAAATTAATAATTATTAAAAAATTAACTTTATATATGTTCCTGTCACACAGTAAGCACTATAAATGTGTTAGCCACAACTATTAATATTTAGAACAGGTGTGGTGGTTCAGGCCTGTAATCCCAGCATTTTGGGAGGCCAAGGCAGGCACATCACTTGAGGCCAGGAGTTCCAGGAAGAACACACCATGTAGCAAAAGAATCAGCAAAGTACCATGTCACAAAAACATGAGGAGAGAAGTCCAAAATGAAGCGGGGAGTCAGGTGGATGAGGACTAAAGAAAACTGCGGAAATTGACTGAAACAAAGCTTCATTATTTGGAATATCCTGACTCCGAAGGGATAAAATGAGGTTTTCTACATCAAGGGAGGTTCACAAACACTGCTCAAGGAACCCAGAAACTGGAAAGCTAGAGACATTTAAATATAAGCTTTCTCAAGAGAATTCTGGTGAGAAAAGAATCTGTATTGTAATTAAGAGTGGCAGGAGGCAGCCAAATGCGTAGGCAGACAGGGGCGGGTCCCCGGTGAAACCTCACCCCAATGCCGAACATAGTTTAAAGCCTGAAGGCCAAGCTACAAGTTAAACCTTGGACCAGATGGAGGACTGGTCTTCCCATTTGGTACGCTTTCCTCACAAACCAATCAGCACGCACTCCCCATTCTGAGTCCACAAAAGGCCCCAGACCCAGCTACCCAGGAAGAACATCAGGTAGGGGAACCATTCCCCCACACCCCACGTTGCCTCTCCACTGAACGCTGTTTTCATCACTCAGTAAAATTCTTCTCCACCCTCCTCACCTTTCAAAGTGTCATGTATCCTCATTCTTCTTGGGTGCACTACAAGAGCTTGGGAACCACCGAAAGCGGGTACAAGCTGTTAACACAGGGGAGCTGGGGCATACCAGGGTGGCCAAGCGAGGCCTGGGCAGGGCGTCGCCAGCATGGAGGTCCCCAGTTTACACAGTGACTGAGAAGAAAACTCCCGCATCATAATGATTATAATGGGGACAAATATCCAGTATGAAATGACCACAATTCATCACAGCAGCAATCAATATCAAACAGAAGCTTTATTCTCAAACCAGAGGCCATAGAACAAAGGGCTACCTCTCTTTCACTTGGAAATATCCATTATCTTTGAACATGAAAGGAAATAATTGGTTTCTTAGGTTTGTAAGAGGTTGCATTCATTACTTTATCAGACAACCTCCAGAATTTGAAAAAGCCTGTGTTTTCTGATTTCTCCCTGGAGAATCAATATAAAAAATAAATCCTTAAATATATGCAATATACCATCTAAATTGGGGTTTAACCTCATGCCTTATTTTCAGTAAAAACCAGAAACATTTATTTAACTCATTGTATGGTCCTAAATCAGTAAGTTTTCTTTATTGATTCCCTTATATAACACATATTCCATGCAAGAATAGGTGAAGTAAGCAGCATGCTGAGATCAAGGACATTTACTCAGAATCACTGTCTGTTTCAGTCTGGGGGTGATAAATTCTTTTGGGGGAGGAGGACAATGGGAAACAAGAATGAAAGCAGAAGGGCACAGAATTGGAGTCAAACACCTCCCACTGAATCAGGTGATTTAGAAGGTGTCTTCATCATGAATTTGACATCAGGTAAACCCTTACAAACACTATGTATCTACAACAGAGCTCTGTGACTTACAGACATGTGTCATTCACTTAATTTCATAATTATTGTGCCATGGAAAAACCAAAGATATGAATCTAACTTAGTGAAACATACGAATTATAGGGAGATGCAATATAGCACTCAGATTAAAAGCTCAGACCTGCCAGAAATAACAGACATGTTATTGTCCATGTACTAGACATGTCACCTTAGGCAAGTAATTTTAACTGTTCTGTACTGTTTCCTCTCTGTAAAAAGGGTCAAAATTAATGTGACTAATCTGTGATAATTTTAAAAATTGGCCGTGTGAAATAAAAATCTAATTCCAGACCCCAATTTACTATGCCAAAAGGAAAAAATTAAGCTGAAAGCTGAATCACTCAAGAAACTGCCTTTCCTTTTGTTCTTAGGCAGATAGGTACTGATAAAAGGTTAAGTATCTGCACAGGCAGCTACTCTATGCTCCCCTTATCTTAGGTAAAGTGCTGATTTACTGACAGAATTGACTATTCCCCTGCCCCCTCCTTTTCCCTTGCAACAGGTGGATTCAGTAATGTGACCATCCATTTTAAGTACTGAAACCCTTAAAACCATCTTTGGAAAATGCCATGAACCACGGATTGTTTCTGTGGATTTGAGATCCTTTTCTCTGGGCATGTCGTTAACCTTGGCAAAATAAACTTCTAAACTAATTGAGACCTGGCTCAGATACTTTTTGGTTTACAGCCCCAAAATTATCTGATACTGCTTCTACTGAGGGGTGAAGTCTGTGCCTTTTTCCCTTACATTTACACTCTTCTCTGTCTGACCAACAGAATTTGCTTGAGTAATGAGTTATCACTTTCTAACCTCAGGCAATAAGAAACTGACAACTTCCAATTCCTGTTTCTTGGGGCACTTGCTCTTGGAACTCAGCCACCAGGCTGTGAGGAAGCTTCAGCTTCCCTGTGGAGAGAAAATAGCAGGCATCAACTTGTCAGCCAGCAATAGCCATAATAAAAGTAGATCCCACAGTCCCAACTGATGCTGCATTGGGTAAAGATGAGCTGTCTCTGATGAAAACTGCCTGAATTGTATGACAGATCCCTAAACAAAAGAAATGAGTGTTGTTTTCAGCCACTAAGCTTTGGGGTTATTTGTTATATAGCAATAGTAACCGGAAGCCTGCTGCATGGTGTAATTGTGAAGATTAAACAATATTAATATGTAAAGCATTCAGAAGAGTGTCTACAAAAAGGTGAGCACTGTATTTTAGTCATAATCATAACAGACCTGCATTATTCAGTAAGATAGCCACTAGCCACATGTAGCTATTTAAATTTAAGCCAAATGAATTTAAATAAAGTTAAAAATTCAGTTCCTCAGTTACGTTAGCCACATCTCAAGTGCCCAGTGGCCATGTGTGGCTAACTGCTACCATACTGGATGGGCCAGATAAAGAACATTCCCACCAACCCAGAAAGTTTTCTTGGACAGCCCTGTTGTGCATTATAAAGAATAGCTAAAAAGAAAAATGCAGAGTGGAGAATATACTGTGATTTACCTTAACAATTCAATGAAGGATAGCTTTTAAATAACAAAATGACTATTCGTAAATAGTGTCTAAAACATTTATAAACTTCAGTAGGTTTAGCTTTCCTTCAATTTACACTAATAATTTGCTGAGAAACACTGTATCCCTCCTTCTCTTTCACCCCTAGCTAAATCATGCCTGAATCACGAATGAATTATTTTGAGTCCAAATAGCAAAGGTTGTTGCATTATTTATAAAAGACAAAAAACAGCAGCACCTGCATCTTTGCAATGAGATTATAAGAACATAGCTAAATCACTGTTTCATTTGATGAAATCATATGCACTATTTAAAGATCTATGAAGTTATTTGTGAAGATATGGGAAAACACTATGATCCAATGTTGAATGTCAAAAGCTGGATTCAAAATCTTACCTGCAGTACGATCCAATTAGTTTAAAAAAAAAAAAGAAAAAAGAAAAATGCATAAAGGTATAAAGCCAAAACCAAAATATGAAGTGATTCTAGATCCTAAAATAATTTTTATTATATCTTTATACTTTTCTGCAACTTTCTAAAATTAATATGTACTACTTTTGTACCAAAATGGCAAATACTAAAAAAAAAAAAAAAATATGTAGACCAGAGGCTGTCAGTCACTAGAGTCACAGACCCCTTTGTGAGGTCTGGTGGAGGCAAGAATTCCTACCTCAAAATTTTGCCTCCCAGTTCTGTGGACCCAAATTAACATAAGGGCAAGTAATGTAATAAGAATGACGCCCAAGTTTTTGCTTGAGCAACAGAGCGGACATTGGTCCCATTTACGGTGATGGAAAATATCTGAAGAAAAAAAAAAGCAAGTTTGCTTGGTGTTATGGGTTGAATTTTGTCACCCTCTCCTAAATTTATATGTTGAATTCCTAACCCCCAATATATCAGAATATATTTGGAGATAGGATCTTTATGTAGGTAGTCTAGTTAAAATGAAGTCATCAGGGTAGACCCTAGTCCCATATGATTGGTGTCCTTCTGAAAAGGGGAAATGTGGAGACAGACACAGAAAGCACTGTATGAAGAAAAAGGCAGAGATCTGGATGATGCCTCTACAAGTCAAGGGACACCAAAGATTGCCAGCAAATCACCAGAAGCTGGGAGAGGCATGAAACAGATTCTCTCACAGCCCTCAGAAGGAAGCAACCTTGCTGACACATTCCTCTTGGACTTCTCTGCTGCTGAAGCCACCCTGTCTGTGGTACTTTGTTAGGCAGCTCTAGCAAACTAACTCACTTGGCATCTCAACGACAACATCATGAGTTCAGTTTTTGAACATGCAGAGCTAGAGGTAAGCAGGGGACATCCAGATGGAAATAGGCATTGAACATCTGGATCTGCTCCACTCAGAAGCTGAGGAAGAACAGTCAGAGCTCCATGCTAGGACAGAGAGGAAGGAGTTTCCAGAAGAGGTCAGATGCTGTAAGAGAGTGCAACTAAAACACGAAGGAAATGCAAAATGGTGCCACTGCTGTGGTAGATAGTATTAAGGCTTCTCAAAAGGTTAAAAATAGAACTACCACGTGATCTAGAAATCCCACTTCTGGGTACATATCCAAAACAAGAATTGAAAGCAGGATCTCAAGAGGATACCAGCACTCCCATGTTCTCTGCAGCATTAGTTACAAAAGCCCAAATGTGGAAACCACCAAAATGCCCATCAACAGACAAAGGTATAAAGAAATTGTGGCACATGAAAATGGAATATTATTCAGCTTTATAAAGAAGAAAATTCGCAAATATAACAACATGGGTAAACCCTGAGGACATTATGCTAAATGAAGTAAGCCAGACACCGAAGGACAAATACTACACAATTCTGTTTATATGAGGTATCTAAAAGAGTCAAACTCATAGAAACCAGAGAGTAAAATGGTGTTTGCCAGGGGCTGCGTGGGCAGGAGGAAATGGATAGTTGCTGATCAACAGGTATAAAATATAAAGTTTCAGTTACATGAGGTGAATAAGTTCTAGAGAACTGACAATAATGTATCATGCACTTAAAAATTTGTTTAGAGAGTAGACCTTATGTTAAGTGTTTTTATCATAATTTTTAAAAAGAGAGAGAGAAGAGAGCGAGAGAGAGAGAAAGAAATAAAGAAAGAGAAAGAAAGGAAGAAAGGAAGGAAGGAAAGGAAGGAAGGAAGGAAGAAAAGAAAGAAAGAAAAAAGGAAGAAAGGAAGAAGGAAAGAAAGAAAGAAAGAGAGAGAGAAAGAGAGAGAAAGAAAGAAACAACCTGCTATGGTTTGAGTATGATCCGTCCCCTAGAAAACACACGTTGAAATTTGGTCCCCAACTTAACAGTGTTGAGCTGTAGTGGGACCTTTAAGAAATGTTGGGGTTCTGGGGACTCCATGCTCATAAAGGGGTTAATGCTGTCCTCACAGAAGTGAGTTAGTTATTATGAGAGGCGGTTAGTTATTGGGAGTGTGGATTGTTATAAAGGCGACTTCAGCTTCCTCGGCCTTTTCTTGCTTCCTCTCTCACCATGTGATTCCTTCCATTTTGTCAGTGATGTCACAAAGCAGCAGGAGGCCCTTACCAGATATGGCTACCCAATCTTGGACTTCCCAGCCTCCAGAATTGTGAGCTAAATAAACCTCTATTCTTTATAAATTACCTAGTCTTGGGTATTCTGTTATAGCAACAGAAAACAAACTAAGACGCAACCCAAGAGAAATCTTTAGAAAGAGGCTTGAGAAGAACTCGGAAAAATCAGGCCACATAGAAATTCCTAAGAACACGTGGGAAACCTTCAGTTTCTAATTTAGGAGCAGCTTGGGATTTTTTAACTTCCCCCTTGTTGGATTTTACTCCCTGTTTCTCTGTAGTTTCTTCAAGTAAACGTTCTTTAAAAATTCTAAAGTAAAACAAAAATGAAATGAAATAAATAGGCGAAAATAAAATAGAAAAACAATCCACAGAAGATCTCGGGTGGCCATGCTGGAGCAGTTTTCCAATGAACTGGTGGGAAGATGCAAGCTGGATTCCTGGGTTCAGAAACAGACACACTGAGTCACTGTGCTCCTTCCAGAAGCCCAGGCTGAGCAAGCAAGGAGGGTAGGGTAATTCACCCTCAGGGTGAAGGGAAGAAATTTATGTTTGGAGTTTATTTTTTTAAGTGGATGAAACCAAACTGTATGTAGACAGGAAGGAGCAAAAGGCAGAGACAGAGAGGGAATATGAAGCAATGGCCTTGAGAAGATTTACACATGAAGGAGAGGAGTTAAATATTGGAATAGAAGAAGAGACACTTTTTCCTGAGGCCTTCCTTTAGAGTGGGTGGAAAAAAGTTAAGGGAACAGATGCCTCTGTTGTCTTTTAACATAAAAAGCAAGGCCTGGTGTGGTGGTTCACGCCTGAAATCCCAGCCTTTTGGGAGGGTAACACAAGATTACAGGTTTTGTGAAACCTCATCTCTCCAAAGAAATCCCCCAAAAATAAAATAGCTGGGAGTGCTTGTGCGCACCCATAGTCCCAGCTACTTGGGTGGCTGAGTTGGAAGGATCAAATGAGGCCAGGAGGTGAAGGCTGCAGTAGCCATGGTTGTGCCACTCTACTGGGGTGTAGGCGGGGGAGTCAGCCTGGGTGACAGAGCAAGACCCTGTCTCACCAAAAAAAAGAAAAAGAAAAAGAAAACATGCAATGGCAATCCAGGGTAAAATGCACCTGCAGTCCCAACTACTGGGGAGGCTTAGGTAGGAGGATTGCTTGAGCCCTGGAGTTCAAAGCCAGCCTAGGGAATAGCCAGGGAGGAAGCAATGACATCTGTTGGTCACTAGGAGGGCGAGGGCAGAAGAGGGGACTTCAGCAGACAGTAGCTCAGCAGAGAGACTGAAGGGAGATGTCAGTGAAAATAATGCACAATGGCATTCAGGACACAGCTGAGATGTGCACCCCAAATCTCCAACTGGATGAGCCCGCTCATGGAGTGCCATGCAGGCTGGAAGCCAGGCAGAATAACAAATCCAGATCAAAATGGAAAGCAGACAGAACTAGAGCAAGGAAGAGAACAGTTTAGGGTGAGATGGTCCCAGAACTGATGATGTCTCATTCACACTAGTTTATTACAGCACGATCAATACTAACAACCACCACCACCACAACTAGGAAGCACTTATGGGCCAACAGTAAGCTAAGCATTGAATCTTCACAGTAAACCTATGAAATGGTTACCAGTATTACCCTCACGTTACAGATGAGGAAACAGAAGCACAGAAAGGTCAGGCATATTTCCAAGGTCAAAGTCGCATGGCTACCAAGCGGCAGTGCCTGGCTTCAAACCAGGCAGTGTGGATACTGCATGCTCAAACAGGCTTTCTCCGACTCTCAGTGTCTGCATATGTAAAACACGACTTGTGAGAGTGCTGCCCATCTACCAATGCCTAAAGAACATTTGAATTCTTTTTCTTTCAACAATATTTCCTCATTTGGCCACTTTTCTGTTAAAATGCTAAATGCTGGCCTGTTCTCTCATATTTCACAACTTGGTTTAGAATATAGGCTCCTCAAACTTCAAAACCATGGATTCCAATTAGCACAGCAGGAAGCAGGATATGTTTTGAAAATGCTCCCACCAAACTCCAAAGCAGCTTTACCAGATGAACAATCGAAAAACTCTACTATTTGCCCTTGATCACCAATCAATCTACCTCTGGACTCACAAATCACAGCTCATCTTATGCAGGCCATAACCTGGGGTCCCTAGAGCCTTGCTGCCTCTCCAAAATCAAGCCCATCACTTCACCTTGAGAATCCTTTGAACACAGCAAGAGTCTCTGAAACAGGAAGGGCTTGGCTCTAGCTGGTAAGTGTGATTCCCTTCTACAGCACCACAAATAAAAAATGTCCAGCACAAAGGTCAGTGTTTGTCAAAATTCTGTGGGTTTTTCCTGGGCCCAGCAAGCTTTGGTAAATTCGCTGTATTCTGAGGACCCACTAGGTATGTGTGTTTTGCCAAGATCCCGTTGAGATTACAGAAGAAAACGTGAGATGAAAAAGATCAAAGCCAGCAGGGAACTGAGGAGGAGGCATGAGGCATGGCTGGAATTCAACCTCAAAAGTCAAAAGCAATTTTCTAGCTTGTTTCCAAGTAATGCTTGTATTTCCAATGGACCCCAATGGTCAGAGGAGGTGAGACAGAATGGCAGGAAAATGGCATTCTTCACACTCAGTGGGCATGGCTTGAGGGTTGCTAACATAATGGGAACGCAATGGTAACAACCAGAGACTCCAGACAGGGCAGCTGTTGTAACCTCTACAGAGCAGCTTTGTGCCTGCCAAGATCAAGATCAAGAATGGCTCTGATAGCAATTCTTCCTCTCCTTACCAGGAAAAGGTGTGCATTCTCAGAAGCTAGGGTTTCCTAGCAAAGTGAACCAACAAACTCTTGATGGGAAAAGGACTTGGCTGATAAGTAGATAACCCACATCAAGGTTAACTGGAAAATAGCTTTTAAGCACACACACACACACACACACACACACTTTTTTTTTTTTTGGTTACCATTCAAATCATAGTATCTGAGAAGGGTCTACTTTTCGGTCTAGATTACCAAGATGGCTAAATGTCTCTAAAGGGTTTTTCTTCATCCACCTTTGCCACCAGCTACCACTTTGACACTAAACAAGTAGTCACTTCACCTCCCTGGGCCTCAGTTTCCTCACCTGAAAAATTAGAAGCAGGAGCTGATATCCTTCATGGTTCTCAAAATTCCACTCTTCCCCAACCTTCTGCCGCCTCATCCATAATTCACTTGGCTGATGCTGCTGGAGATGAAGACACAAGCCCATCCTCTGTGCCCACAAGGCCAAATCCAAACAGCTCTCAAATCCAGTTGTTTCATAACTCCTTTCACAGCAACATCAAATCTGACAAACTCATCTCATAGCAAATCCTGCACCGACCTGATGTGAGGCTATTTACGATCTCCATTCCACTTAGTTGGCTGCAGAAACATTAATGTATTTGATTAGACCCCTGGGGGAAGTCACATAATTTAGAGTTTAGACCACCGGCCCCAAGGATTTCTGACTGTCACACATTGAGAGTAAGGAGATCAGTGAGGGCACTGCACTTGCTCAAGGTCACATGGTTAGAAACTGGTAAGAGCCTGGGACAAAAATCCTGTTTCAGGACAGGATCTGTAACTAGTCCACACACTGCCTCTCAGTCCTCCTTCAGTAGAACTAGGACCTATTAGCCAGGCAGTACCTAGAAGCTTACTGCTAGCGCAAAAAAAACTTTTTTTTGAGACTGGGTCTCGCTCTATGGCCCAGGCTGGAATAAAGTGGCATGATCTCAGCTTACTGCAACCTCCGCCTCCTGGGTTCAAGTGATTCTCCTGCCTCAGCCTCCCAAGTAGCTGGGGCTACAGGTGCATGCTACCACGCCCAGCTAATTTTTTGTATTTTTAGCAGAGACAGGTTTCACCATGTTAGCCAGGATGCTCTCGATCTGACCTCGAGATCTGCCCACCTCAGCCTTCCAAAGTGCTGGAATTAAAACAACCTCTTTTTAATTCTTTTTTTTTTTTTTTTTTTGTGACAGGATCACTCTGTCACCCAGGCTGAAGTACCATGGCACTATCTCAGCTCACTGCAGCCTCCACCTCCCAGGTTCAAGCAATTCTCCTGCCTCAGCGTCCCGAGTAGCTGGGACTACAGGCGTGCACCACATGCCACGCCTGGCTGATTTTTTGTATTTTAGTAGAGACGGGGTTTCACCGTGTTGCCCAGGCTGGTCTCGAACTCCTGAGCTCAGGCAATCTACCTGCCTCAGCCTCCCAAAGTACTAGGATTACAGGCATGAGCCACCACACCCAGCCAAGTTAATTCTTTAAATACTGTTTAAATCAACTGCCCACAGTAATAAAAAGAGAGAAACCAAAGCAAATTCTACAAAATAAAATCATCCCCAAATTATTTCTATTTAGTTACAGAGATAACTAAAGTCAGAGTCCCTAAGACCGTCTACCCACAGTGGCAATCATAAAGACACAGCATTTGCCCAAGCTCAAGAATATGTTGTAAAGACAACAGACGAGCTTAAACGGAATTGGAGAACACTGTAAAAATCAGTACAAAAATAAGTGCTGAACTCTGTAGTGAAACTCGAGGCAGCTACCAGCTTCTAATCAATTCCTAGACAAACAGCTGCTATAGCCCCACCTTTCCTTGACAAGGCATCTGTGACTGGGCAGGGAGGGGACACCCAAGTGGCACCCATCTGCCAAAGTTCACCCACCCACAAAACAAAACCCCACCCAACCTCGACTGCATACAGTCCCTCAATTCTCTTTATTTTGTTAAAATTCCTGAAATGCTACCAGGAGGCATGAACACTGAAGTCTGATTCTGGGTTGCAAAGACCACTCTGGGAACAGATGAAAGCCCAGACATCCCCCAAAAAAGTGCAGAGGTCAGCAGTGCCCAGCTATGAAGCCTTATTTCCAGATGCATTTGGCTAAAAGGTGCCTTGAAAAATTATCATTAGTAATGAAAATCATCACTTTTAATGGGAAAATGCATTTCAACTTACAATCTCATTAATCAAAAGTAATATTTGGGGCATAACCTATCCTTAAGCTGGGGCTTCCTTCTTAAGTACCACGGAGGTTGAGATGGGAAGTAACAAAGACCATCCAGAAAGAAAAAGGACTTTATGCTGAGCCTCAAAAGAATAACTGAATTTGGCTGGACAAAAAGGGACAGACACTCTTGACAGGCAGGAGGCGGGGGCGCTCAGAGCATTCCTGAACCCCAGGCTGCTACCAGAAGAAAGGACTGAAACTTGAGTGATGTCAAATAAAGGAACATCTTTAAAAAAAAAAGATGAAATCTAAATATTTACCATCCCTGGCTTCAATTTAAACTGAAGGGAGAAAAATAACTTCGCAGAGTCAGAGAAAGTCCCTAGCCTTCTCCACAGTCTCAGGTTTACCATTTGAAGTTATTTCTTAAAGCCACAGAAGCAGCTGCAGCCACCCCCATCCCCCCATCTTCCCCACCTCCCACCTCGCCCAAAGCTCTGTCTTGGGAGGAAATTAACTCTAGGATCCCAGTGTCCAGAGAGGCCAAGGACCTCAACTTCTGGACTCTTCCAGAGTATCTCAAACAATGGTTTGCATTCAAGAGACAGCAGAAGGCTCATCTGACCTGGCCTCACCCTGGACTGGAGCAAGGTCAGCTCACCAGTTATTTTACTTTGGGACACAGGCCAGGAAGCCACCAACTGTGCCTCTAAGACAGAAGACTGAAGAGATTCCCACAGACTCTCACTGATGGTGGCACACATCAGTGGAGTCCTCAGAGAGGAGTGTGAGGAAAAGCAATGCCCACAGGGCTCAAAAACTGGGAGGGCTCCCTGCTGACTCTCTCCCCATCTTCTTTTCCTGTTCTCTAGCCCCTCCCTCCCTCTTTCGCTGGCCCTCTTCCTTTTGCTATTTTTGGTGCTGTCCATTTGGGGACTTTTCTAAAGTCTTTATTTACTGATAGCACTGTCTATCTCCTGGGAAGAGGCTCGGTGGCTGCACAACAGAAATGAAGAGAGATGCTGACTAATGGCCCTTTTGAACCTTTAAAATTATACATTATGTACAGTCAAGAAAGAAATGAAATTCTTTAGAAGTCATTTGTTTGAAGTGACTTTAAAGCAACAGGGCTTCAGAAACCTAACATTTGCTTCTGATTATTTCTGAAAGATGGTATGTTTTAACGAATGAGTTGCTACTTTAAAATAATTGTTGGGCCAGGTGTGGTGGCCCACACCTGTAATCCCAACACTCTGGGAGGCTGCAGCAGGCAGATCACAAGGTCAGGAGATCAAGACCATCCTCGCTAACATGGTGAAATCCCATCTCCACCAAAAACATAAAAAATTAGCCAGGCGTGGTGGCACACACCTGTAGTCCTAGCTACTCTGGTGGCTGAAGCAGGAGAACCGCTTGAACCTAGGAGGCGGAGGTTCCAGTGAGCCAAGATCATGCCACTCCATTCCAGCCTAGACGGCAGAGTGAGACTCCATCTCAAATAAATAAATAAATAATTTTAGAAATAAAAATAATTGTTAACCGCAGCATTCACGAGGTGTTTGTGGTATCAGGCACTGTTCTGGAGGCTTCCTGGGCAATCTCATTCTACCCTCACAGCATCTGTAAGGAAGCATCTCTCATTACTCCCATTTACAGATGAGGAAAATGAGGTGCACGGGTTCAGTAACGAGCGTCGGTGTGCAAGGGGGCAGGATCCAACCCAGACAATGCAATCCCAGGGCCCACACTCTTAGTCGTGTTGCTTAACAGTGTCTGTAAGTGGTTTTATCTAGTGACACATGCCTTTAGGTGGCTTTGTTAAATTATCACCAATGAACCACACAGCTGGGCTGCACATCAACATTCACCCCACTCAAAACCCTTAAACACTAAAAAGCTGCCTCTCTCCAATGACCCTATTATGATTAACACTGGAATCCACATGTATCTTCTTCCGGTGTAAAAATCATCTTCATGGTCAAGTGAAGTGGCTCACATCTGTAATCCCAGCACTTTGGGAGCCAAAGCGGGTGGATCACAAGGTCAGGAGATCAAAACCATCCTGGCTAACATGGTGAAACCCTGTCTCCACTGAAAATACAAAAAAAAATTAGCTGGGCATGGTGGCACAAGCCTGTAATCTCAGCTACTAGGGAGGCTGAGGCAGGAGAATCACTTGAACCCTGGAGGTAGAGGATGCAGTGAGCCAAGATTGTGCCACTGCACTCCAGCCTCGGTGACAGAATGAGACTTTGTCTCAAAAAAAAAAAAAAAAATCACCTTCATTAAAAAAAAGATTGAAGGCAGCTGCAGGCAAATGAAACTTGTACTGACTTCATTTTTCTAAAAAGCTTGATAGCACAAAATTGCCCAATATTAATTTTAACTGCAAAAAAACAAAAGATCACTCATGTATAACTACTTCATCTCCCTCTATAACTATGATAAAGGTGAAAGTAAAAGACCTTTTTCTAGCTATTGAAAAGCACCTCATTGACAGATGTATGTGTTCAAATTATTGCTCACAAACTATCATTCAATGGTTGCCACAAACATAATTTGTACCAGCAATGTTAATTACACAGCATCTAAAATGCTATAGAAAAAATATTTAAAAAGGAGAAGAATAAAGAAAATTTTCAATCACACACATGAGATATGGACACATAGTATAAGATATAAAAGTTCCCACCCAAATAACATGCTTTTCAATGCACTTTCACATTCATTCTTTGATTTGAAATCCCTGATCCCAAGAAGTTAGGTAAGATGCTTGATAATATCATCATTCTGTAAATAAATCAGTGGCCTACATGACATCACTGGGTGGAGGCAGAGACACGAGCCAAGCAGAAGAACCAAAGCTGAGGACATTTTCCTCACCCATATGACTACAACAGTGCACCACTCAGACGTACCATGGTCAAAGGTAGGAACGCCAACAGGACACAGAACTCGCCACAAAACCCTGACTGAAGTCATACACCTCTTTCCCCAAGTGGAGGTGAGGAAGTGAAGGTGTCTTGTCTTTGTATTTCTTTTCTTTTTTTTTTTTTGAGATGCAGTCTTGCTCTGTCGCCAGGCTGAAGTGCTGTGGTGCAATATCAGCTCACTGCAATCTCCGTCTCCTGGGTTCAAGTGGTTCTCCTGCCTCAGCCTCCCAAAGAGCTGGTACTACAGGCATGCACCACCATACCCAGCTAATTTTTGTATTTTAAGCTTGGCTCATTTTGTAGACTAGTAGATATGGGGTTTCACCATGTTGGCCAGGATGGTCTCGATCTCTTGACCTTGTCATCCGCCTGCCTTGGCCTCCCAAAATACTGTGATTACAGGCATGAGTCTCCACACCAGAACCGTTGTACCGCTAATCCCTAACACAGTTCCTGCAACACAGTGGGAGTGCCTGAAACATCTGCTCCAGCAGACACCTGAAAGCAAATTCTCTCATTGCAGAAAGACTCCTGGGTAATCAATCAAGTCCCCACATTCACTGTAATTTTATAAGCAGCTTTGTTAAGATCCTACTTGATAGAACAGAATGTCCAGTGTACTTACACCCCATTTGCCAAATACCCACAATTTTTACAAACAAGTAGATTTTTTTCAGAGCTAGAATACACCTCACAGCTTCACACCCTTGTTGGGTAAGACGTTTCTGAAAGATGTAAATATACCAGCATGCTCCTGGGTTCATCGAAATCCACAGAAGGTTCTAGTTTGCAAAGACTCAAAAGAAGGCTACAAAGAGCAGCACATTCCTAAACCCAGCTGGGAGAACTTGCTCTCAACTGGATTTTCACAGGACTCCAATCCATCCCCAACTGCCAGATCCATAAGTTGGGATGCTAAAATCCCAACTTACACAACCTCACCAAAGGCTACTGACCAATTTCCACATGGCTGCGATTCCTAACAGATCTGTTCATGTACATTCCTTGCAGAAGGCCAAGCAAGAACTAGGTTAGAAACTATTTAAACTATGGGAGGAAGACTAAGTAGCAAGGGCCAGAACAAAACCATCAAGTAGGAGGAAACACGCCATCTCAGCCTGTCTCCAGCAGCAACAGGAAGAGCTGGGGTCAAGAGGGTGCTCCTTTAGGAATCAGTGAATTCCCTGGAGCTCACAGACAGGGAGCTGGTGCAGGAGACCAATCCTTGGGGAGCTAGATCCCTGGTTTCTGGGCACAACTAGCACCTGCCAGGGTTGGGAGTCCAGCCAAGTCATTTCTACCCTGTAGAATAGGACACAAACTAATGACATGGAAAAAAAAAAAAAAAAACAGGTGGAGCTGAGCCGGCTGCAGTAAAGCAAGGGTGTCAGAAAGGAAGACTGGCCCAGCACCCAACCAGGCAGAGGGAGAAAGGGAGATGGTTGATGCTCCCGTGGAGTGTTAGGGGTTTATGATTTCCATATCCAGGGCCTCTAGGATGCTCAACTGCTTTACCACCAGTTGCTAACAGCAACTAACATTTACTGGAATTCTTACTTACGTGATCTTTTCTTATCTCAACTCTGAGATAGGTGTTATTATTAAAACCATCTTAGAAATGGAAAAGTCACTCATCTGGGGAGTGGCTGAGCCAAGATTTGAACCAAGGTCTGTGGCAGGCAGGGCCCCAACTCTGCAGTAAGGCTACTCCTTAGGAAGCATGGAAGCAAAAGCAGAAACTGACTTTTTCTTAGCTGCACTGTGTTCAATTGTTTCCTAGCTGTGAGGCCCTACATAATGTCAGTTAGCATCTCTGTGCCTCAGTTTCCTCATCCATAAAATAATAATGGTTTCTGAGCCTTATGTGAGACTAACTAGGGTTTATCCAAGTGCCTAATACAGAGTTAAGTACTTGATACATGCTAGCCATTATTGCTGTAATTATTATTATCTGTGGTAATAAGAGCAAAGCAGTTGGTATCCTCACCAAGCTCACAGCTCAGCTGGGGATACAAAATCAAACATCCAGAAAAGGACAAGGAATCACATGAGCCGCACTGGAAGGGTAGTGTTAAACATGGGGTGCAGAAAAGATAAGCCCTGGGGGTGAGCGAGCAGCGACCAATACAGCTCTGCTCAGGTGGCACCTGAGGCCGGTCAGGCACCCACATCACATGCAAGCCAGTGTTTCTCTTCCTTCCAGGAACAGGAAGCAGATAATGACTAAATAAAGAACTACGAAAGTCCTAAACAGAGGGTTTTCCAATTAGTCACAGGTTAAGTCGGGCAATGTTCCTGCAAGACAGGCACATGGGCTGGCTTCTGAGAACATGGGAACTGGAAAAGGAAGGTGAGTAAATGTGGAGCTCCAAGGATCTGTCCCGGCTGAAGTCCTCTAATGGGAAGTTCCCGCTACTGCTGTTAGAGAAACAGCAAAGTACAGGAGAGAGTAGGAGAGAAAATAAAGGTCACTTCAGAAAAGGCAAACAAAGGAAAGATTAAACAGAAATAATCAGGAAAACCCTAGGCATAGGGAAGTTGATGTTAAGGAGGAGAAAGGAATGTAAAAGTCATTAGCATGAAATCCAAGTAAGAACTCTGAAAACCAGTAGTAACCGGTGAGACACATAGGAGAAAATACTATTAAAAAGAAAAAAATACTATTAATAATAGTAACATATTGGCCAGGTGCAGTGGCTCACACCTGTAATCCCAGCTCTTTGGGAGGCCGAGGTGGGTGGATCACAAGATCAGGAGTTTGAGACCAGCCTGACCAACATGGAGAAACCCCATCTCTACTAAAAATAAAAAACTAGCCGGGCACGGTGGTGCATGCCTGTAATCCCAGCTACTCAGAAGGTGAGGCAGGAGAATCTCTTGAACCCGGGAGGTGGAGGTTGCAGTGAGCTAAGATCATGCCACTGCACTCCAGCCTGGGCAACAAGAGCAAAACTCCATCTCAAATAATAATAATAATAATAGTCACATACAATTACTATTTCCGCACTTTTTAGATATTACTTCATTTAATCCTTATAATAACTCTATGGGGTAGGTTCTATTATTTTCAACCTCATTTAGAGACGTAAAACTACAGAACAGAGAGGTTAAGTAACCTACACCAGGTCACACAGATAGCAAGTATCAAAGGTGACCTTAATCCAGGCAGCCTGGCTCCAGAACTCCACACTCTGCTGCACTGCTGCTGAAATGTGAGAGTTCACAGTTTCAACATTCAGTAAAATTCCATGGAATGGGATTCTCCATAGCTCAACTCTATTACAGATACTACGGTGTTCACATAGCAGAGTTAGAATCTAAGGTAGAAAATCTACAGATAATCATTATCCACCTAACCCAACAATAAATCTAGAATGACAAAATGGCTTTTCCTAGTGAGTTAGTTATTAGGAAGAGAAGATGCATTTAAAAGTTACATTCTTTCCAAGCCAATTTATCTCTTTTTTTTTTTTTTTGTATCAAGAGCTAATTGTTACAAAGTAATTCTGCTGCCATTTATAAGAAACAAAATTAAAATGCTCCCTGATCTATATATAACAGTGATGAAACTTTTGGTTACTTCTCAGAAATCCTAGACTTCCTTTTGACTCTTAAAACAATAGAAACACTTTGTATGAAGGGATCAGATTTCTCATCACCCACTTTTTCCAAAATTATCTCAACTGTGAATGAAAAATATTAAGTGAAAAATAAAACAAATACAAAGCAGTATTTATAGGTAAAATGATCCCAGTTTTTATAAGAAAAAAAAGACATCAAAACGTTATCAAAGTGGTAAGATTATAAATCATTTTTGTTTTCTTTTTAGTGTTTTGTGTCTTAGTATTCCCCACATTTTCTTTTATTTTAATTCAGCACAGTACAATCAAAAAATGTTTTTTAAAAAAAGGAGGAGGAAGGCCAGGGACGTAGCTCACACCTGTAATCCCAGCACTTTGGGAGGTGGGTGGATCACGAAGTCAGGAGATCAAGACCATCCCGGCCAACATGGTGAAACCCCGTCTCTACTAAAAATACAAAAATTAGCTGGGTGTGGTGGCGCGTGCCCATAATGCCAGCTACTTGGGAGGCTGAGACATGAGAATCGCTTGAACCCAGGAGGTGGAGGTTGCAGTGAGCTGAGATCACGCCACTGCACTCCAGCCTGGCGACAGAGCAAGACTCCATCAAAAAAAATTGAGAGGAGTGTGCATAGAAAAAAAGAAATCTGTTAAAAAATACCTCCAAAGTATAATTAACATTTATGTTTTCTTGCTGGAACTCTGGGGTTTTGTTTTGTTTTTTTCTCTTTTTCTACTTTTGCAGTTCTAAAATGTCGTGATCAGAATCAACAGTTTCTTTTTTTAACTGTAACAGTCAATAAGGAGCCATCATTACTATAAGGATGAACCGTATGAAATTGTCACTGTAATGTCAGAGTAACATTAATATTATAGAGAGTGGTAAACCAGGACACTGGAAATCCCTTAGTAAAGAGACTACTAAAACTACAATCCACAATATTGACATTTTAGATACTTCCACTGACTGTAGGCAGAGACAGTGCTATGAAATCTTTGGTCTGAACACAGAAAACAGAGTCAAAGAAAACCACATAGTAGTATAACTTCTACTTTATTACACTATAAAACACAATGTAAACACATAAATAGTAAGGAACAGCCTGATAATTTTTTTTCCCACTAAATCTTTTAAAAACACCTTTGAGCCTATATCTAAATAGTAAACTATACAATTTCAGAGAGATTATTCCAGCCACAATGTTTTAATATTATAAGTTGTTTTTTCTCAATAGGAAAGACGTGACTGTTTCATTTTTCCAAACCCAGTTCTCCAACACCACTGGATGTCCCAGAATTCATTAAACTCTGACACCACCTAGCATCAGTACAGACTCCACAGGTCAAATGCTCAGTCCCACAAGACTGACCCCACTTCAGATGCCAGCCACAAATGGAGTCCCCAGGCTAACTGCACTTCAGCCTAGGGACTACAAAGTGGGGGCTTTCCATGACCCCTCCTCAAGAAGTCTGGCAATTTGCTAGCATTGTCAGAGGCATTCGAACCAGTGCGACTCCATCTTGAATAGGGGCTGGGTAAAATGAGGCTGAGACCTACTGAGCTGCATTCCCCAGGAGGTTAGGCATTCTAAGTCACAGGATGAGATAGGAGGTCAGCACAAGATAAAGGTCACAAAGACCTTGCTGATAAAAGGATGTGGTAAGGAAGTCAGTGAAAACCCACCAAAATCAAGATGGTGATGAAAGTGACCTCTGGTCATCCTCACTGCTCATTATATGCTACTTATAATACATTGGCATACTAAGAAACACTCCCAACAGCACCATGACATTTTACAGATGCCATGGCAACACTGGGAAGTTACCCTATATGGTCTAAAAAAAAAAAGTAGGAAGCCTCAGTTCTGAGAATTGCCCACCCCTTTCCTGGAAAACTCATGAATAAGCCACCCCTTGTTCAGCATATAATCAAGAAATAACCATAAAAATAGCCAACCAGCAGCCCTGGGGGCTGCTCTACCTATGGAGTAGCCATTCTTCAATCCTTTACTTTCCAATAAACTTGATTTCACTTTACTCTATGGACTTGCCCGGAAGTCTTCCTTGCACAAGGTCCAAGAACCCTCTTTTGGGGTCTAGATTAGGACTCTTTCTGGTAACAATGACTCACAGAATTCAGAAAATCCCTATACTTATGATTACAGTTTTATTATGAAGCATACAACTCAGCTACAGCCAAATGGTAGAGATGCATAGGGCAAGGTATGGTTGGGGTACAGGAGGAAAAACAGAACTTCCAAGTCCTCTCCAGGCATGCCATCCTCCCAACACATTCATATGTCACCAACCCAGAAGCTCCTAGCCCCCTTGCTGCAGAGTTGTAACCAAGTTTTTATTACACAGGTTTGATTGGTGAAATTATTGGCTGTTGCTGAGTGAACCCAATCTCCAGCCTCTTTCCTGCCCCAGAGATCAGGGAGTGCAGCCAAAAGTTCTAACCCTGTAATCACATGGTTGGTTCCTCCAGCAACAAGCCCCCATCCCAAAGCTATCTGGGGGCCCACCAAGAGTCCACGGATCACCTCATTAGCACAAACTCAGGTACGATCTAAAGGAGCTCACTGTGAATAACAAAAAATGTTCCTATCACTCAAGAAATCCCAAGTGTTATTTTTAGGAATCCTAGGAATCAGGAACAAGATCAAATATATTATTTTTATTATAGCACATCGACTCAAAATCAAGTCTTTACTCACTAATATATGAAGATGCAGCACTGAACCGGTGTGGAAAAGATCAACCTTCTCAATCACAAGTTTGTGGAGGCAACACATCAATCAACATACGGTTCAAGCAAAAGAATTCTCCTTCCCTCCTTCAAGTTTTCTCCCATTCCTATCCCTCCTATTTACCCAGGAAATAAGATTCACCATATCTACTTAGTTTGTGTAACTACTGTTTCCAGAATATGTAGGCATTAGATGTATACTGAATTACTTTGAAGCTGGTTAGTTTTCCTCCCCCAAAATCTATTTCATCACATAAGAAATTAAGGGACTGAGAAAAGTCACCAGAAGTGACAGAGATGGAGCCCTCAGCCAAGCAGGATTTACATATCATCCCAGTGCTGATATGCATGATTTATTTAGAGACTGTCTTAACACTGATAGCCCTCCAGACTGGGAAAGAGAAGTAAACAAGGACAGAACCCACCATAGGGCTAAAAAATAAAAATATACCGACATTCTTCAAAAAAATAAATGTTTAATGCTTCGATAGTCTGGGCCGGGTGTGGTGGCTCACGCCTGTAATCCTAGCACTTTGAGAGGATCGCTTGAGCTCAGAAGTTCAAGAATTCAATAGTGAAGCTGATTTATATAATTTTAGGGTATTTAATTTAAGAAAAATACGTAATTAGTGAGTTTTAACCATTAATGAACACTTCTTGACTTTCACACCACCAAGCCATCAAGACAATATACTTTTTTTTTTTTTTTTTGAGACAGGGTCTTACTCGGTAGCCCAGGCTGGAGTGCAGTGGCACTATCACAGCTCACTGCAGCCTTGAATTTTTGGGTTTAAGTGATCCTCCTGCCGCACAACCTCCTGAGTAGCTGGGACAACAGGCACATGCCACCATGCCCAGTTAATTTTTTGGTCTATATTTGTGGAGACAGGGTCTTGCTATGGTTTTCTGGCTGGTCCTGAACTCCTGGCCTCAAGCGATCCTCCTGCCTCAACATCCCAAAGTGCTAGGGTCACAGGTGTGAGCCACCACACTAGGACAAAACCATATACTTAGCACTTACTTCATGATTCTCATTTCTCAGCACTCCCTAAACTTTGAAAAATTGTTTCTATCTGCAAATCATATGGATTGCATTAAATCTATTCTGCTGCATAGATCATATTTGTGTTACTTACAAAGGACTGTATTATTTGTTTGATGGCTCATGCTCTGCCTCCCTACCACCTACATATCTGCAGATAAGGAAATGGGAACAGCAATCTCAACTGCCCTGCTGACAGCACAGGGCCTTCAGCTCAGCCTCTGGGGCTCTTCTATCACATGGCAATGCCTGGGGGCGTCTTCTTGTCCTCTGTCCTCCATGACTATACAGTAAAGTGCAGTTTCAGGAGCTCTGTTGCCTAGCCTTGATCTCCCCTCTGCAGCCTCATCTCATGTGACTTCCACTGAGAAGCCTCTGCCACACCCAGTCTGCACTAACTTCTCTATTCCTACCTCCATGCCTTTGCACACAGGCTGTTTCCTTTGCTCAGCACACCATTCCATATGCTCCCTTTTTCCACTGAAAATGCCAAGTTTCAGGCTATGAATGAAGTCTTTTTCATCCCCCTTATCAGAAGGAAAGTCTCCCTCCTTTGATCCCACACAGCATTTGTCTGTAGTTCTCTGATTGCACCAAACACATTCTCTACTTTACTATAATGATTTGTATTCATAGCTCATCTCCCCCTTCTCAATCACAAGTTTGTGGAGAACAAAAGTGAAGTTTGTTATTCATTTTACATACCTACACAGCACCTAATGATATCTCAAATAAGAAAAACCTCATTTTTAAATTAACTGCATACTGTAAAGAATATCTACAGTTTTATCTGCAATGACTATTAACAAGCGCTGAGCTGACAATCACACATGTGAAATGAGTTTCACCTTCAAAACCCAGTTTCTTGGCTCCATCGCATAGCTTTAAACAATGTCCAATGCTTCCCTTTTTATTTTGGTGGTTGTTCTGTTTTGCCTTTCATAGAGGGGAAGACGGATGGAAAGAACAGAGGAAGCAGTAAAAGCATTCAGGCCACACAAGCATATAGCACAAACTTGCAAAGAAAAATGAAGGAATGCCTGCTCATTAGCCATCTGCCACTTCACCAATGCCAGGAAATTCCGGGCTGCTGTTTTTTATAAAGTGGATAATTCACATGATTGTGTTGGGGACTTCCAGCTATGAAGAACTGTTAGAACATTTGAAAATTCGTGTTCCCAAGTTATATTGTGATACAAAATCCTGGTGAATTCTTCAAACTTCCACCTCTTACAGGAATCTGAGAAAACCAGATTCTGTTTACACCTATGCATGGGGAAGGAAGGCTTGGCAGATTACTGGTATCTAATGGAATTCTTTTCAGTTTTTAACCCTACCTGTCTTGTCAACGTGTTATGTACCGGCTCTTCATAAGTCTTCAGCCACTCAGCTAAACCCATCTAGCCACTCGAAGATTGCTAATGGAATAATTGTCTAATGTGTGTCTTTTCAGGAAATTAAAATTGATATTTCCTTACTGTCTCCCTCACGCCAAAATTTTATAAAAATCATTTCTAAACCTAATGACATGTAAATTGAATTACCCCCTCCAAATATTTACTCTAAAAGCAAGTGGACAATTTCTGTAGAATTCCTAAGATAATCATTTCCTGCTAAAAACAGAATCTATTTTCAATTTATAAGATGCCTTTGTATCTTCTTGAAGAAGATGGACCTATAGTGAAAAAGCTCAAAAACAAATTAAATAAAACTTTCCTTCTAGTGATGCTGGCACAGAATACCTGCAATTTCACATAATGCAAAGAGCATCTGAGAACAATGAACATATACCTCATGCTGACTTCCCCTTCTCTAACTTGAGCAAGAAATTCCCCTTCTCTTCATCTTGGTTATTCCCTGTAAGTCTCAGTTTCCTGATCTCCACAGAACAGAGAATAATATGCAACCTGCTCCTCACAGTAGTTGCAAGAATTAAATTTTATCAGGCAATCAAATATTGTGTACACATCTCACATGCTCAGCTGGCTCCAGAAGCTCTAGTTAGACAAAACAAACATGGTGGAAACAACAGCACATAACTGACAGCTGAATAACGTGGAAAGGATACAACGTGTATACATAGACTTGTGGACAGTATATTCACAGGAGGCAATAAAGGAAGTGAGAATACCTAGGAAATGTTTCCTGGCAGTGCTGTCGTTGATCTCAGTCAGCATGAAGGATGGGCAGAGGACAGGATACATACAGCCCCAAGAAGAGGGGAGGGAATTCTACCTAGTCTTGTCTCCTTCACTCTGCTGCTCACAGTTCATACTGTGCCAGCATCTGGAAATGTGACAGGAAAAGCAAGTCTCCAGACTCTTCCCAGTCCTATGGACTCAGCACTCTCAGGTGGGGCTTAGGGATCTGTTTCAACCAGCCCTCCAGCTAGAATCCTGAACACCCAAGTTTGGGAACCACTGCTGTTGCTTTGCTTGATCCTACCTCCTCTCTTCGGTGACCACTAGTTCTTCCTATCTAACCAACTCCTGCACTTTTGCAGGTGTAAATTTCACTTTCATTTCCTCCAGAGAGCATGACCAACCTGCACTGGAGTCTAGTTTCTCCATGTATGTCCCATCCCCAGCCCCAGGTTAGGTACTCTGGCCCTGTGTCATACTTTCCTTGACAAGGTACTCAGGACACATCATTTCACTTGTTTAATTAACTGTCTTCCCTGATAACCTACTAGCTCCATAAAGGCAGGTGTTGAGTCTATTTTGTTCACATCACTTTATTCTCCATGCCTTGCACACGGTATGGCACTTTGTTAATATCTGTTGGATAAATAAGTAAATCAAGGAAGCCATGAAATATTAGCTTTGAATGGTATAATGTATTATAAAATCAGGAATACGATACATATAAAGTTAATAGATGCATCTGAAGTACTGGTTGTAGAAACAACTGAATTTATACCGGTTGTAGAAACAACTGAACTAATATACAATTCATAGGTGCATTTGAAGTACTGATTGTAGAAACAACTGAATTTACTTTGTCTTTGAGAAGAGGTTCATGAAGAGATCTGGGTTTTGAAAATCTTTGCATTGAAAATGCTACCGATGTCACATCATATTCACCTGATAAGGTAATATTGCTTGTGTGTTATTATCATTCTTGGTAGTATTGCTTGTTTGTTATCATTCATTTTTCCTTAATGACCAAATTTTTCTGCCTTTGGAGCAATTTGGCCCATAGGGGCTGGCAGACAACACAGCCTCTCCCCAGTGCAGGGGAAGGGCTGTGGGGAGGCTTACATCTAAAATTTGTGGGTGAATATTGAAAAATAGTAACTTCACTTTTTTATAAAGAAAAAGCCTCCTGGTCAACATGGTGAAACCCCGTCTCTACTAAAAATACAAAAAATTAGCTGGGCACAGTGGCGCGTGCCTGTAATCCCAGATACTCAGGAGGCTGAGGCAGGAGAATTGCCTGAACTCAGGAGGCAGAGCTTGCGATGAGCCGAGATCGTGCATTGCACTCCAGCCTGGGTAACAAGAGCGAAACTCTGTCTCAAAAAAAAAAAAAAAGAAAAAAAGAAAAAGCCTTAGGTCAAGAGTCATAACACCTGAGTTCTAGCTCTGCCTTCCTTGCTTCATTTAAATATTTAAATATTTACTCTATTCCAGGCCCTGTGCTTGGATCTAAGCCTACAATAGTGAACAAGACATACACATGGTCCCTCCCTCACCAAACCTGAAGGTCTACTCCTCTGCTATGGGAGACAGCCATTCCTAACTGCCACAGGCCACTGAACTTTTCTGGGCTAGTTTCCCCATCTGCAGAGAGAGGGTGTTAATTACAAGATGACCATCAAAGTCCCTTCTGAATCTAAAATATGACTAAGAACAACACAATCACTCCCATAAGCCAGTTAGCCAAAGTTCTTCTTCCTAGTCCTCCTCATCCCACATCCTAGGAGCCGAGAAACCAGACCTTTGAGAGTGAGGATCAAGGGCAAATGTAGACCAAGGAAACCTGCCATAGGCAGCAAGGCTGGATCCACCTCCACAGACACCCTAACAGAATGGGAAGAGTCCCAGAATGAGGAAAGACACTCACGTAAGTCCTGGCTGTGCCAACTCGGTTTCCTCATCTGCTGAATGAAAGCTTAGAGGACACAGTCAAGGTCCCTTCCAGCACTAGTACTACAGGACTCTGCTTCCTCGTCCTAAAAGTCTCCTTCATCAAAACACTCACCAAAGAGCCATGAGAAGATGAACGATAAGCAGGCAGACCCTGGATACTCACAAAGCATGTCAGTATGACAATTACATCAAATACTAAAGAAAAACAGTCACAATTTTGATCAGCTAGCTAAGAATAAACCAATTGGTGAATCTTCCGAAGTTCCTCCAAAAGAAAATGTCATGTTCTACTCTTATCTGTCAGGCCCTTCTTGCGCTGTTATAAAGAAATATCTGGGGCCAGGCAGGGTGGCTCACACCTGTAATCCCAGCTCTTTGGGAGGCGGAGGTGGGTGGATCACCTGAGGTCAGGAATTCCAGACTAGCCTGGCCAACATGGTGAAAGCCCATCTCTACTAAAAAATACAAAAGCTAGCCGGGAGTGGTGGCAGGCGCCTGTAATCCCAGCTACTCGGGAGGCTGAGGCAGGAGAATCACTTGAACCTGGGAGGTGGAGATCACACCATTGCACTCCAGTAGCCTGAGTGACACAGCAAGAACCTGTGCTCCCAAAAAAGAAATAACTGAGACTGAGTAATTTTGTAAGAAGAGCTCAGGGTTCTGCAGGCTGTACAGGAAGCATAGTGGCATCTGCTTGTGGGGAGGCCTCAGGAAGCTTCCAATCATGGCAGAAGGCAAAGGAGGGACAGGCACATCACAAGGCGAAACCAGGAGGAAGAGAGTTGGGGGAGGTACCACACACTTCTAAACAAACAAATCTCATGCGAACTCACTCACTATAGTGAGGATAGCACTTCTCATGATGGTGCTAAACCATTCATGAGAAATCTACCCCCATGATCCAATCCCCTCCCACCAGGCCCCACCTCCAATACTGGGGATTGCCAGTCAACATGAAATTTGGGAAGGGACAAATACACAGACTATATCACCTTATAAAAGGAATGCTTTCCTTCCTTCTTTGCCTAGTTTTGGTGGCTAATGGCTCTGCCCCACAAATCCCCTGCCTGCCAAGAGAACTCTGCCAAGCCCACTGGACCCTACTCCTCCCCGATGGGGCTTCTGGCACTGCTCACCGCTCCCTCCTCAAAGCCCCCTCTGCCCTTTACACAACCAGCACCAGCACCCATGGCTCAGGAGCAACAGGTGACAGGAAACCCCTCAGGTAATGGCAGAGGCCCAAAAAGGAAACTTCTGGAGAGGAACTTTCTCATCCTTCAGCTGTGACAGGTTAGTATTTGGTTTCAAGCAAGCGACAATAATACACTTTTTCAGCACTTACTATGTGCCAAGCACTCACTAGTTTTATCTCACGTAACTGACACAACAATGCCGTGAGGCATCTCAGCCATATTCTCTCTATAATACAGGTAAGGATAGTAACTTAAAGATTTTTTCTCTCTCTATTCAACAGGCATTTTTATTAGTGGCTGGATGCAGTTATCCACAAGAGTGTACAAACACAATGGGAGAGGGGGATAGGGTAGGGCTGGCGACTGGCAGGGTAAATGGGAGGTACCTGACTGGAGAGTTCTCTCTGTTTGGGATCCTGGGACAGTGCCACTGAGTAAAGATAAGAAGCCGGGTGCCTTGGGGTATTGAAGGTGGGAATGGAAAACCAGGTCCTCTGAGTTCAACAACTTTGGCAAAAGGATCCTCAGGGTAAGATGACCAGCCCCTCTACCCATCCAACCTCCAGAAAGTCCCTTGGGTAGATTCAGTTTCTCTTACAAAGAGAACTGTGTTAGTAACTGGCAGAAGAAAGCAGAGGAGAAATTTGGCCCAAACTCTCCATCTAGCTATCAAGTTTCCATTCTAATTGGCACCCATCAATAAAGTCACTTGAAATAAACAAAACCTTAGTTTTTTGAGGTATCCTTATTTTATTAGATTTTACACTAGAATACCAAAGTTGTGCTTCTTTTCCGAAGTGCCACTCATTTGAGGACTTATTTTCTCCATTGGAAATTTTGCTACTTTGAGCAGATTTATATTTGCCTCCCAACAGACACAAACAGATAAATTACAGAAGAGAAAATGCAGGACCCTAATCCCTTATCTGAAAACCTGGAGGTCAGACGTGCTTCTAAGTTCAGACCTTGTGATTTTAGGAAGGTAATGCAATGCATTTAGCACGCATCCTGTAACACTCAAATTAAATTCATTAATATTATTGCAGCAAAACATACAAATAGTCCAGAGAGAATAATATATACTATAGAACCTCACATTAGGCCAGGCGCGGTAGCGCACGCCTAAAATCCCAGCACTTTGGGAAGCCTAGATGGGTGGATCACATGAGGTCAAGAGTTTAAGATCAGCCTGGCCAACATAGTGAAACCCCATCTCTACTAAAAATAAAAAATCAGGCAGGCATGGTGGTGCATGCCTGTAATCCCAGTTAGTCAGGAGGCTGAGGCAGGAGAATCTCTTTAACCTGGGAGGCAGAGGTTGTGGTGAGTCGAGATCGCGCCACTGTACTCCAGCCTGGGCGACAAAGAGAGACTCCATCTATCTCAAAAAAAAAAAAAAAAAAAAAACCCTCAATTAGTTCAAATTAAGTTTTACGACCTACAGAGTATACCAAAAGCCTACAAGAAAAATGTTTTCAGAGCTTTTCCCATTTCAGAATTGTCCATAAAGGATTACATACATGCAAATGGCTCAAAAACTAGAAGAAAACAAAATCAACCTGATAGTTAACAACAATGTACAAATTAAAACAATCAAAGTACCGATTTTTGCCTAACAAATTAGCAATATGTTTTTCTGGGAAAATAACAAGAATATGAAATTGAGTCTTTTTGTTTTTTGAAACAGAGTCTCACTCTGTCGCCCAGACTGCAGTGCAGTGGTGTGATCCTGGCTCACTGCAACCTCTGCCTCTCAGGTTCAAGCAATTCTCCTGCCTCAGCCACCTGGGTAGCTGGGACTACAGGCACACGCCACCACACCTGGCTAATTTTTTAATTTTTTCAGTAGAGAAAGGGTTTTACCAGATTGTCCAGGCTGGTCTCGGACTCCTGACCTCAGGTGATCCACCTACTTCAGCCTCCTGGAGTCTTTTTTACTATTGCTCTGAGAATGTAACCTGAGCTGACCTTCAGATCAACACTGGTGTTATCAATGGCCTCAAAAATGTGAACATCTTTGACCCTCAAAGTGCCTTTTCAGGAACCCATTTTCTGTGGAAGTCCTTTTATATTTAGGCAAAATTTCATGCACAGAGGTGTTCACTGAAACTCACCTAAAAATAATTAGCAACTGAAATCTCCCAAATAAGTCCATAGTAAAGTAAAATATAGCAAATCCATACAATGGAACATTAGGCAGCCATTTTTTGAGTGTGTAGGGAAATGGAGAAACATTTATGTGTAACATAAGTTGAAAAGTCATGATACAAAGTTATATTGCATTATGAACCTATCCAAATTAAAAATGCATTCAGAGAAGACCAGAATGAAATATGCTAACAATGGCCAGTGCCTTGGAGTAATGAGATCAAGGGTGATCCTTGCCCCTTCCTCCCACAAACTTTAAATCTTTGGGGAAATTTTCCAAAAATACCTAAGGCACTGTATTTTACTAAAGGGAAATGGGAAAAAACAGCTCGGCTACTTAACTCCCATGCAACAGTAGCAATCTCTTAATCTGAGGTGTCACCCTGGGCTTTTTTAAAATTATAATGTCCCTATCATTGCAAAGCTATCACCACCTCCAGAATGAAAACCGTTTAATATATGTGGTCCACATTTATTACACAGTTTAAATGACATAATGTAAATTAAGCCTAGGGAAAAAAAACTATTATTTTTTAAAGATACACAGGATAAAAGATACAAGCCACTCTGCCATTTACCCAGACCTTTCACAGACAACAGCTCAGTAAAACAGAGCAGCCAGTAAGACAGATAGACAGGCATTGGCACAATGCCCATTTTACAGGTGAGGAAATGGAGGTGGACAGAACCGCACACTCCAGGCATCAGGGTCCCCCTCTGATTTTTGACTTCAAGTCTAAGGCCCTGACTTAAGGCTTGGTGCTCTTTCTACCATATCATGCCATGACCTTGTTAACTTAGTGATTCTTTATAAATATTTTAGAATAAAAAGAATTTTCTTCCTCAAAAAAATAGTTTAGTAATAAGCACAGACTTCACAATCAAATAGATCTGACTCAATGGACTCAATGCCAAAATCCAACTTACACACGAGTGATTTTTCAATTTCTCGGAGGCCCAATTTCCTCATCTACAAACACAGGAATAAAATTACGTATATAACTGACAGGAAATTCATTGTAAGAATGAAATGATTCGGGTACTTAGACTACTGCCTGCCACAAAACAGGTAATAATAAACACTGAATTCATTTTTCCTAAAAGAGTAAAGTGTCTACAGTGTACTAACACCAAATTCTAATTTGTTTTTATAAACCACACCAAAATTAGTAATATACCTGCTTTCAGCAGCACACCAAATCTTTGCAACCCCTGAAGTGTCCTAAATTACTAGGAACCACTCAACCTAATAGTTTATACAATGACAATTTAATTTATTCTTTTTGTCAGCTTTAAATTGCTTCTCTATTGTTCCAATAAGTTATTAAACTTCAACACTAGAGCCAAATAATTATTTTTAAAGAAACAATAAAATTTGTTGTTTCTTCACATGGGGCTTTGGTCTCTCACATTCAAATTCAACTATTCAAACTTCCAAAGAGATTCATTTCATTTCCTTTTTTGGAGGGGGTGGGGGCAGGGAATGGACAGAGACTTCTCAAATTTTTCATTTCCTTTTGAAATTAAATTTAGACATGGAATCCCAAGCTCCAAGGTGTGCTTTTTCAAAACTTTCCAAACGCTATGTATTATGTGGATGTACAGCTTTGCAGCTACCTGGCTAAAGGATAACCCAGAATTTAATAAAGCTTATCTTTAGCATCTAAAAAGGAGTCAGAATGCTGGATGGAAGCCCAGAGCCCAAGGCAATGTATTTCTCATCTCATCAGCCCCAGGACCTCTTCCACCCACTCCCACTCAAGGGCCATGCCCACTATCTAAGTGAGAAACTAATAAGCCCAAAGGTTGAGTAATCAGAGAACTTAAGGACATAAATAAGCCAAGATGTGGAAAATTACCCCTTTGAGTGCTTGTGGTATATAGTTTCGAATGCTGCTGCTAAGAGCCGAGTTTAACAAGATTCTTCTACTACGAAGGAAGTGAAAAAGGCATTGCCACTGCCCACCGTGAAGCTATGTGCCCTTCTTTTCTCTACTTAACAACTTCTAATAACCACATGCTTACAATTTTATGATGTCCTAAACTCTCTATCTTGGAATCTCAGCAAGATTGCTGAGGTTGACTCATATTCTATTTTTTTCTCTGCAGAGCAGTGGGATACAGTGGAAAGAGAATGAACTTTGGAATCAAGCAGTCTGGGTTATCCCAGATAAGATATATATAAAGGTACACACATACAAAGACACCTACTGGTTCTTCTTCTCTGATTGAATGCTGACTGGCACAGTACCTATGTGATGTTCAGACAACTGTTTAACCTCTCTTGCCTCCGTTGTCTTACTGGAAATAAGTAGTGCATAGGCTTATGAGCAATGAGTTGAAAAATGCATATGAAGGCTGGGCACGGTGGCCCACGCCTGTAATCCTAGCACTTTGAAAAACCAAGGAGAACAGATCACTTGAGGTCAGGAGTTCGAGACCAGCATAGCCAACATGGTAAAACCCTGATTCTACTAAAAATACAAAAATTAGCCAGGCGTGGTGGCAGGCGCCTGTAATCCCAGCTACTTGGGAGGCTGAAGCAGGAGAATTCACTTGAACCTTGGAGGTGGAGGTTGCAGTGAGCCAAGATCATGCCACTGCACTCCAGTCTGGGAGACAGAGTGAAACTCAGTCTTAAAAAAAAAAATTTTTTTTTAATTTTAAAATTAAAATGCATATAAGTACTCAACCCAAAGCCCAGCACACAGCAGGCACTCAACATTATTTCCCATTTCTTTCTCTCTACTTCCCTATGCTCAATGTACAAATATTAACATCATCTTTAGTTCCAAGGGGATCAGATGTTGGCTGGTCAGAACATCTTCTCTTTACACAGGCCTCAAGACACTGGCAAATTTGTGCTCTGCATCCGTTCCTTTTTAGACACGTGTTTCTTCTTCCACATTAACTTTCATCAAAAAGAAAAAAAAAAGGCTGTCATGCAATTAGATGAGAGCTTTCATCTTTCACATTCCAGTCCTGAGACCTGGGTGTTGCTCAGAAGTCAAACAAAACACACACCCACTCTAGGGATGGATTTCTCCTGCTGATGGCTTATTACATGCATCATGTGCTGAATTTTTAACAATTTTACTCCCAAATTGAGCTCTTCCCCAAATTCTGGAGCAACTGACTCTAACCCTCTAAGGAATGTCTCCAACCTCACATCCAGCTGGAACCTGACTATGCACCTATGTGTCCGAGCAATGAAACACAGGATGAAAATCAAAATGAACCAGCCAGGCATGGTGGCTCATGCCTGTAATCCCACCACTTTGGGAGGCCAAGGTGTGAGGATCACCTGAGGTTGGGTGTTCGAGACCAGCCCGGCCAACATGGCAAAATCCTGTCTCTACTAAAAATACAAAAATTAGCCGGGCGTGGTGGCACATGTCTATAATCCCAGCTGCTCGGGAGGCTGAGGCAGGAGAATCGCTTGAACCAGAGAGCTGGAGGTTGCAGTGAGCTGAAATCGTGCCACTGCACTCCAGTCTGGGTGACAGAGTGAGACCCTGTATCAAAAATGAAAAATAACCACACAAATTGTCCCATCCAATAAAACATGTCACTAGCTGCCATCTACCCAGGGTGGATGGCTGACAGAAATAAGGGCCTGCTAAAAAGACTCAGGAGACATACCATCCAACTTGTTCCCTTCCTAACCTGCTCTGGTGTCTATGAAAAAGCAAAGGCCAAAGTGATAAGTCAGTGTAAAAGTTGTAAGCAACTGAAATGTTCCCAGGAGGAAGAGTTTATGAATGTTTATGGAGGAGAGAGTCACTGTTAAAAGGCTCCCAGTTGCTTATTATTTGGACCTGAAGAGGAGATACCCCTGAGGTCAAGCTTGGAAGAGCTTGCTGACGTCAGACTCCAGGCTGTAGTAACCCCAAATGGCCAAGTAAGTATACTTTTTTTTTTAAACTGCTGTGGTTAGGTGGCCATTAAGAGGGGAAGCGGTGGTAAGGAATCCCTAGTGTCTGTAATCATAAAAGCAAAAGTGGACATAGGACTTCCATAGAAGTTACACCTCCTCTTAAGATTGATTTCAATTAAAAGCTGCTTCACCGTTGATGACACTGTAGCATCTCTGTTGGTGGCTTCCTGCCCTGACCACACAAGGTTCCTTTCGTGATGACAGGAATCAACACAAAGAAGAAAAAAATGTTAAGTTTACTAACACGCCTTCCGTTTTGTCGAGCCTGATTTATCCGGGATATATGGGAAGAAATGTGGATTCCTTGACCGGTTACAAGAATCTATCAACCACTATAATAAATAGAAAGTTGGAAAGAGATAGTCCTCTAGGTTTTAGGATATTTTAAGGTATTCTAAAGGGAGAGGGAGGCACAGACAGCGCACCCAGTGCTCTGTGTCACGATCTTCCGCTTGCGGCGCCTTTGAGGACAAGGGCAGCAGGAAAGGGGTCTGCGGGGTTCCGAGGCGCGCGGCCGTGGAGAAAGCGCCCCGGAGGAAGGCCTGGTGCCTACGCCCCGCACAGCTCGGGGCTGGGGGACACAGATCCTCGGAGGAGGCCCGGGGAGGGAAGGCGGGAGGGGAGGGACGGGAGCCATTGCCACGCACCGCGCCCTGCCCGGACCGCCCCGGGACAGCCAGTTGTTCAGTGCCAGGATCCCGCGACTGTGCCAGGACACGGGCACCTCGGGGCGCCGCGGGGCTTCCGTCCCGACCCCTTGTTTCCTTTCGCGCTACTGGGACCCGGCTCAGCACCGGCGCCCCGGGCCTGACCGGGCACTCACCTGGAGCCACCAGCGGCGAACTCACGGCGCCTCCCACGAAGACAGCAGCGGCGAGGGCGGCGGACCCCGGGAGTGCCCGCGGAGCCATCGCCGCGTCGATTCGTCCTCCTCTCCCAGGGCGTCGCGTCCCGCGCTCCGGCCGGCTGCGCCGCTCCAGAGCCGGCGGGCGGATCGAGTGGCCGGGCTCGGCCCCAGGAAGCGGCGAACCCCGCCCCGCCACGGCTCCGCCCCTTCCCCGCCCACACCACACCCACTTCGGCTCGGTCCCGCCTCTCCCCGCGAGCCCCGGGCTCCACCTAAGCCGGCACGAGGCCCACCCATGGCTCCGCCCCTGATGCCCCGCCCACCTCAGTCTGATTGCGCCTCTCCCTGCCAATCCCGCTTCCTTTCCAAACCCGGCGGCAGCTTCGGCGGCGCAGCTAAGCCATGGACACGCCTCCTTCCCCACCCAACTCGGTTCGGCCCCGCCTCTCCCTGCCGCGTCCGGAGCTCCGCCTAAGAAGGCACGAGGCTTATCCATAGCCCCACCCATAACCCCGCCCACTCCTCAGCCTCACCCCGCCTCTCCCTGCCGCTCCCGCTTCCTTTCCAAACCCGGCGGCCGCCTCGGCGGCGCAGTTAGGCTATAGCCCCGCCCTAGCGTCCCGCCCACCGGGGCCCGGCCCCGCCTCTGCTAGCCACGCCCACTTCCTTCCCAAATCCGGCCCGGATTACGCGGGAGCCTGGGGCGAGGGAAGGGTCGCCCAGGAGCAGCCTCCCTCTGTTGCTGGGACTGGGCGGGCGTGGGAAGAAAAGGAGGGAGCGCGCCCAGAGAAGCACTGGACGGCCAGAAGCGGCCAGCACTGGAGTAAGGATGGTGTTTTTTCGCTGTTGACATCTCTATCCAGCTAGCATTCCCCTCGGTTACAGGTCTAGGGAGTGATGCTGTGCCGGACGTCACGTTGTTGTTTGGAAATTTAGTACAAAAGATAAATCACTTAAATTTCTTCCTTTGTTTACATTTAAGCTGCTCCTATTGGGGAAAATACCTCTATGCATTTTCAGAAACAACTTGCCTTTTTTTAAATCGTGTGCCTCTATTGCATCTTGCACATACTCCTGCAAAGTAGGTCTTCCAGTACCCAGGCACTTATTATCTCCACATCCTCACATCAGCTCTGCGAGGTGACTATTAGAGGCCAGAGAGTAAACCCACGATGTCTGGGCCACCATGATCAATTGTAATTATCTCATTGTTTGCTGGCTGCTATGCCCTCTGCACATGGATGGAGGGTAGACAGCACACGCTAAGAGGTCAGAAGTGTTTTTTGAAGTTAAGTCTCTGAGGCCTATCAGCCTCAGAGACTCTCTCTGAATAGCTCGTTTTTACCGCCCTGTAGAGACTCCTGTTACTGGGCCATCAAGCATTTGCTTGAAGGAAATGCGGGCAGGCCTTGAGCAAATACTCAACACCAGCAAGGAGAGGGGTGCGTGGGGGCTGTGAGTTTTCACAGAATGGGTCTCATCCTTGAGGTGACTAATAGCCTCTAGTTTTCAGAAGACTATTTATTCTCTCACAGAGTCTTCCACGCAGTCTGCTAGACTATTATTATAAATATTGCGTTGATGTGGGAATTGCCAGTGACGGAAGCTCAGACCACTACAGTACAGATGGCTGGGGCTGAAGGATGGAGCCTCTGCCCTTTGAAGCCCAAGGAGGGCACTGTGTGCCCTGCGCTCAGTTGGCAGCGCATCCTGCAGTCTGGCAGGCTTAGCAGGCAGCCTTTGCTAGCTTTGTATCAACATAAACACTGAGAATGGGTGCAGAGGAAACCGATCCATGTGGGTTTCTAACTTAAAAAAAAAGGAAAGAATCCTGGACCTAGAAATTAAACTGTAAATTAAAAGTTGTAGCCAGAACCAGCTACATCATTTGCAGGGCACACTGCAAAATGAAAAGGCAGGGCCTTTTGTTCAAAAATCATTAAGAATTTCAAGATGGCAACAACACACACTGAATCAATTGTGGAGCCCTCCTAAACACACAGACCTGCACAGGTCACACACTTACAAAGCCAGCTCTGCTTTTGTAATTTAGAATGTTACAAAATGCTTGAATCAAGAAATCTATTCAAAATGTAAAATGTCATTTCAAAATTGAATCGTGTTTCACTCTTTTCCCACAGATTGAACTTACTATGAAAAAGACAGGATTGTTTTTAACAACACATTTGAATTGTATGTCTATTATGGCTCTTCACATATAAAAAATATAATCTAGTACTTAAACCTTGCCCATTATCTACCAGGCCTCTTGTTTTACAGAAGAGAGATGGCTAAGCGATCTGCCTGACACCCAGGGCTCTGAAATTTCTCCTAAACTTTCCATAACACCTGCTTGACACTCTCTATATATGTCTAACTTTTACATACTCCATATACATGCATTTGTATGTCTTGTTAAAGGAATGAAGGAAGGGTAGGAGGAAGGGAGAGAAAAAAGTGAAGAAGGGAAGGAGAGAAGAAAGAAAGAAAATGAAGCTTAAATTACTTTCCATATCCTTAACCCTACAGATGTATTCATACAACTTAATATTGTATTTATAATTTATACAATTTAATATGTATTCATACAATTTAAATAGCTTCTACATATGTATATCTAAAAATTCACTGTTTTATTTTAAAAGAACTCCAATGTAATGGAAGTTCTATTCTGTATTATGAAGGGGATGTCATATTTCTTCCTAGGAGATAAAATGGAACTTTTAAAACTAAGTGATATTTCCATTTTTTTAGAAATAAAAGTAGAGCTTTAATAACTCTTAATAACTGTCATTAATTAATAATGATAACTCTCATCCAGCCCTTAGATTTAGCCCAATCCTACGATTAGTACTCTCTTTGTATTCTTTCATCAATTCCTCATGACGATTTCATATTTTGGGAATCATTGTTAACAATCCTCACTTCAAAGCTGAGGGATTAGGACATTTACCTGAGTCACATGGCCACTCCCTGGCACCACCAGGATGCAAATCCAGGATCAGCTTCCTCAGGCCCACACTTGCAACTCCTCTTACACTCTTCTGCCTCTGAAATGCAGAACGCTAGTCAACCAGCTCCTCTGTTGCAATCTAAAGTCTTGTTCCCATATTCCTTCATTGCATGTTTAATCTAGCTTTTTTGAACTCTGTTTCAACAATTGCTTACATATTTTTTCCTCAATGAGAATAATTTATTGATTGATGGGAATGGATTATAAGTCAGAATGCATAGGATTAAATTTACAAATGTATAAAATGTGATGTCCTTTCTGATTTTTGTTGTTGTTTTTCAGTCTCTCTGTAAGGATTCAGTTAATTATTCCCCTTAGTAGAAACCTTTCCTGTTTTCCTCTGAACTGCTAAGCTGGTATTTTCATCACCATCATTTAAATGCTTAAGACTCAGTTGGCTGGTATTTACTCTAATTAATGTTGACATGCTTCCGCAGAAGGTCTCTGTAGGATATCGTCTGTGATTTCGATGTACTCATCTCTCCTTTTGAGAGGTTATATCCAGGACATAAGCTTACATTTCTTTTTTAAAAAATAAGTCTGCAGGGGAATAAAATATTTTACACAATCTGGGGCTACTTTGATATGACAACAAATATGTGCTGTGTTCCTAGTACTGGGCTGAGGGTGAGGGGATGGCGGGGAGAGTCGCTACAAATTTAAGAAAAAGATTCTAACTTTGCTTTTAAAGTTGTAAACCTACCTGGGAGAAAGGAAACAGCTGCATAAGTGAACAGAAATGGCCAACGGCCCAGGGGCCAGGGGACACAGCCCTGCTAAAGATTCACTCACTCTGTGACTCTCCGCAGGTTCTTTTGGGTTGGTCTTCTAACCTATAAAATCCAGGATGATAGGATGATTTCTAAAGGTTCCCACCCAGCCCTAAGATTCTATACCATGAGTAATCAAATGATAGGGAAAGCTAAGTCAGGCTACACTTCAGGGTTTCTCAACACTATGGACACTGTTGGTCCAATAATTCTTTGTTGCAGGGGACTGTTATGTGCACTGTAGGATGTCTAGCTACAATCCTTGACTGACTAAATGCCAGCAGCTCCCACCCCAGCTGTGACAACCAAATGTCTCCAGATATTACCAAATGACCCTAGGGGACAAAATCACTCCCAGTTGATAACCACTGGGCTAGAGGAATTCCAAGAAGATCAAAAGAATTGTAACTGGAGGCGCTTGAGCAAGGTTTCATGGAAGAGGTGCAACTTGAGCTGGGTCTTGAAGGACTGGGCTTGATGGAGAGATGAGGAATGTATATGAATGTATGCACAGTAAAAGTATTTGCATGGTACACACTGCACAATCATACGTATGCATAAGGAAAAGAGGAGGATGGTGCAGCAATAACCGTGGGTGGCAGCTGAGCACAATAGGGGACAAAAGGAGAGTGGAGAGCTTCAAATGCCCAGGAATTTATCATACATTACAATAAATAATTTTATCACCAAAATAGATTGTTTTAAGGGATATGAGAATAATTTCCATTGTTCAATTAGATATATTCCATCATAAATTAGGAAGCCTCAGCCGGGTGCAGTGGCTCACACCTGTAATCCCAGCACTTTGAAATTCCAAGGCAGGAGGATAGCTTAAGGCCAGGAGTCTGAAACCAGCCTGGACAACATAGCAAGACCCTATCTAAAATAAAAAAAAGGAAGCTTCAGAAAAGTAAAATTCAGAGGAATCTAATCAATAGCAATAGTGTCCCCAGTCTCTGTCCAATTACCTGGATCACTACATTGAGTTGTGTTTCATCGGCACATGGTCTCCCAAAAATTGCAAATAAGTGATTCAGATCATTTGTGACCAAAGCCTCCAAGTCAGGTGGATATAACATTGATACAGTTGTTCTCAGTAAAAAGCAAGAGAGAATTACAGTAAGACACTGTGTGGTTCAGGACCAGGGAAACCCACAAATGTACATTTCAGAGGATAAACTATAAAGTGCATGGTGTTTATCTTAGACAAGCCTCCTTTTGATCACAACCAACAGACACTTTAACAGTAAATATAGTATAAGGATAAAGCACTCTCGCAGATATAAAGAAGGCCAGGCCTGAAGCCCTCAAGCCAAGACTTCCCATGGCTGCCTCGACCCACACCCCACACAGCATGACCTCCACAAATTGGCTATAGATTGGCTTCCCTCAACTCAGGAGAATGTGAGGCTGCCCAGCCAGGGACTCTGAGTGTAACTGTTCATCCTAGACAAGGATGTTGGACATGGTCCTCCCACTGATTGATAGGTTCTATATAGAAAAGTATCATGGAAGCCAGCAGAATCTATCAAGAGTTTTCTGGGGAAAGAAGTGATCATCAATGTCAGATGTACCAAGGAGTTTGGTAAAACAAGGACCGAAAAGTTACCCAGCAAATCAGGCAATGTGGAGGTACCTGAAGACCCCTGTGGAAGAACATTAAGCTGAGTGATAGAGATGGAGCCCAGAGTGTAGTGGATAAAGAGTAAAAATAGTAGTAGAGAGTTTTCTTGGGCCAACCACAGTGGCTCACACCTGTAATCCCAGCACTCTGGAAGACCAAGGTGGGAGGATCACTTGAGCCCAGGAGTCTGAGACCAGCCTGGGCAACATGGTGAAACCTTGTCTCTACAAGAAGTACAAAAATTAGCTGGGCATCATGGTGTACACCTGTATTGCCAGCTACTCAGGAGGCTGACGTGGAAGGATTGCCTGAGCCCAGGGAGGTCTAGACTGCAGTGAGCCATGCTCATGCCACTGCACTCCAACCTGGGTGACAGAATATGACTTTGTCTCAAATAAAAAAAAAAAAAAAAGAAAAAGAAAAAAAGATTTCTCTTTCCAGAAATTTGGCTGAAATAAAATGGAGAAAATGTTGTATGGAGAACCTTGGCAGTCAAGAGAAGGTTTTTATGGATTGAAATCAATTTTATGGAACAACTGGAAAGCACATGGAGAGAAATATGTGAAGAAATGAGAGCAAGGAGAATACCTAACGTAGTAAGATGCAGAGGAACTTGATGATACGATCAAGAGCATAGGAGTTGTTGACCTCAAAGACAAACACTTGATGCTCTGAAATGAAAAGGAGAGACAAGAGAAATGGACCAATGTATAGATTTGCCCATGGGAAACAGAAAGTTCAGAAAGTTCTCATCAATAGAGGCAAAGCCATTGCTATGATCTGAATGTCCCAGCCAAAATTTATGTTATAATTTAGTTGCCATTGTGATGGTATTAAGAAGTGGGACCTTTAAGAGGTGATTAGGTTGTAAGGATTCTGACCTTAATAATAGATTGAGGCTGTTATCTCAGGAGTGGGTTAGTTATTGAGGGAGTGGGTTCCACATAAAAACAATGAATTCTGTCCAATTTCTTCTCTGTCTCCTGTGCTCACTTACCTTCTGCCTTCTGCCATGGGATAATGCAACACAAAGGCCCTCACCAGATGCTGGCACTATGCTCTTGGATTTCCCAGTCTCCAGAACTGTGAGGTGAATAGCCAAATAAATTTCTATTGTTTCTAAACAATATATCACCCAGTCTACAGTATTCTGTTATAGAAGCTTAAAATGAACTAAGGCAGCCATCCTCTGACAATGGTATAGATGGGAATGGTGCAAGGTTTTTGAGGAGACCATGGTAAGGCCCTCAGTAAAGGTGTCTGTGTTCTGTACTGCACAAGGGCACCATATATTAACTTATCCCAGAATGTGAAGGCCAAAGATTCTGGCCTCCTGATCAAATCATGGAAAAGCAGAAAATATACTCCTGAATGTAAGCCCATACTATACATAAGGCCATGTATATATTTGGAAAAAAGAGTTCACATTGTACACTGTCACTGGCACACTCATACCCATGCATGGCTGCGTTCTGTGTGAATTACATGCTGAGCATCCCCTAAGGTTATTTCTCCCACCCTCAAAGGTCTGACTCATGTCTACCAGACTCCAACCTTGCTTCTTTTTCCCTGTGGCAGGAGGGTACAGATAGCATAGAAATATACAAGCTACTGACACTACAGAAACCAAACATTGGGGAGGGGGACAGGTTGTTACAAAGTGAGCACAGAACATGTATAAGAATGTGTGTGCAGCCAAGGAAGCTTCCCACAGGGACCCTGGAAATCCCCTCATTTCCCCCTACCCCAAGGTCCGAGCTGTCCAGATTGAGCCATAATATTATAATAAACTAACTGATGGAAGGGGTGCTTTTTACCAATCCTCAGGGCCCCTGAGAGTAAGGATTTGAACGATTACTGAAGGGAATGGGAGAGCCGCCCAGTGTGCACTGCTGTGCATCGCGGAGGGTACAGCTGGGACTGAAGCCCACAAATTTTTCGTGGGCCAATCTGCAGGATTGAATGATGCTCTGTACGCATACCTGGAAACTCAGAAGTAGAAATGGAGAAGGCAGCTTAGGAGCTAGATTCATGGTTAGGGCTTTTCCAGGAAGGAGCCTGATATTCTAGAGGCTTTTCAAGGATTTTAACAGTTTTGAAGGATAAGGGGTTCAGATGATGAGTTTCAGGATACGCTGCTTAGGCCACAAAAGGACTGATCTACTGAGATAATTTGGAGGGTCTGGTAGTCTATGAGGTGTGAGATCCAGATAGTGGGAAGGAGGGTATGAGACAGCTGAACCTGTCTTAATCTAGTCCTTGCTGCCAGTGTCTTCAGAACTCTTGAGAATCGCATATGAGCTATTCTGTTGCCAAGGCGAAGGTTAATAACACAAATTCTTCTTTTTTTCCTTTCAGCATTGCCAACTAGTTAGTCTACTTGGATAGCTTCTTAGTTCCTGCTACTACAAAATCTGTCCCTTTATAGGGGACAATTTTCTAATCCCACCCTGGGTTTAGCATGGACCATCACATCCCCACAGTTCTCACCTCTGTGACACCAGGAGGACAGCATATGGGCCCTTTTTTATGTTAAAGGATTTCCCCAAAACCAGAGAGAAAATAAGAAAAGAGAGAACATGAGGAAGATTACAAAAGCTTACAAAGTGTTAATGTAGTCTAAGCCAGATTATAACTATAGAAGTTACATGAGTTAATGGCATGAGTTATGTCTAGGTAAAATAATTTCATGTTATTTCTACAAATAGGAATATAATGCCAACCATATAAGTAGTTCTAAATTTTCTGTTGGCCACATTAAAAAAAAAAAGAGAGAAGGAGGAAGAAGCAAAAGCGGAAACCCCTGATAAACCCATCAGATCTCATGAGACTGATTCACTATCAGGCGAATAGCACGAGAAAGACCCACCCATGATTCAGTTACCTCCCCCTGGGTCCCTCACACAACACGTAAGAATTCTGGGTGATACAATTCAAGTTGAGATTTGGGTGGGGGCACAGCCAAACCATATCAACATGTAGACAAAATTTTAAAATTACTAATGAGATATTTATCATTCTTTCTACCATAATATATCTCTACCTGTGGCTGTCCCATCTTATCCCACAACCATGGCAGAATGCTCCTTCTATATCTTACTTACAGTAGATACTCCTCTGCTCTACATCCCCCCTGACCCCAGCCCTTGGTGAACAGGGTCACATTCACCTATTTAGCTAGAAGTAACCTCAGTGTCTAGCCTCTGGCTAGCTCCTGTCCATACAGGATTCAGCTTCTCCCTTTCAGGCAACAGACACTTGCCTCTAACATACTTGGGTTGAAGAAGGTTGGTCTCTTGGCCACCATGACTCAGCCCACACTGCCAGCTGTTTATTCATGGTCAGCTGGCTCCTAACTGCTCCCTGGATGTAGTTCTGGGGTAGCCACTCTAGCGTCACATGGATGGCTGCACTTCTCTTTGCTGCCCCTCCCCAAACATGTACAATTGCCTTCTTCTTTCCCCCTACAACATCCTGACAAAAAGGAGCTGTGCGTAACAGACTTTTCCTGATAATTTGACCAATATCATTTTTAGATCCCTGATCCTAACTTACCTCTTTACTGTAGCCCTGCTCCTCTCTCTCTCTCTCTCTCTCTCCCCTCCCTCTCTCTCTTTCTCTCTCTCTTAAGATTCTAAGACCTTCAACATGCCTCACCGTTAGCCCACCTTCCCCAAAAGGATGCTGAACATGCTTATTACTTTCTTATGATATAGAGGATCAGCTGAGCCTATTTCAGATTGCAAAAGTTTTAACCTGGAGTCCATGGACTCCCAAGGAATCTGCAAATAGAATTCAGGGGGGTTGCCGACTTGAGTAGAAAAAAAAATCACCTCTTTATTTTCAATAACTTCAATGTGAAGTTTGCATTTCCTTTATGAATGTAGGCAACAACCTGAGTAAAATTACCAGTATCTGTGACACTGACACCAAGAGGCATCCCAGATGTTTTCCTATTACATTAGAGTCACACGGATATTTCAAAATTCTGCTTATATCTATCATTATTTTAAAATTACTTTGATATTTAAAAGTTCACATTGCATAACATGATTTTAAAATTAAATCTTGTTATTTAATGTGTGTAAAAGGCACACATATCACTCTCTCACAAGTTTTTAAATAGTTGAATGGCAATATTTATTTTTATTTTTTTGAAACAAGGTCTCACCCTGTTGCCCAGACTGGAGTGCAATGGCATGATCACTCATCAGCCTTGACCTCCTGGGGTCAAGCAATCCTCTCACCTCAGCCCCCCAAGTAGTCAGACTACAGGTGCATACCACCACACCCAGCTAATTTTTTTTTTTTTTTTTTTGAGACAGGGTCTCCTTATATTACCTAGGCTGGTCTTGAACTCTTGGGTTCAAGCAATCTGCCCACCTTAACCTCTCAAAGTGCTGAGATTAGAGGCATGAGCCACTGCACCCAGCTGACATTATTTGAATATGATTGGTTTTCTCTGTAATACTACATATTTTATTTTACGCGTAGGAAAACATGATTCTGAGATGAGATTCCATAGGCTATACTGACTGCCAAGGGGATCCAAGGCACATACGTACACACACACAGACACATATACACAAGTGTAGAACCCCTGGTCTAGGCCTGCCTTTGCATAATAACACCCCTTGTGGAATTTTCCTATGCAAAGGTAACCTTCCCAGATGCTGCTTCTCTGGAAACTGCTGCAATTATAACCAAGGTTTGAGGAATATAAGTAACTTAATCTAGCTAGCTATTTAGTGACACAGACCTATACATTTATTCAGCGGGGATATTTCTTTCCTTGCTCATGGATGAAATTTAGAGCAAGTCCTTTAATTTTCCTGGTATCTGTAAGGTAATAAAACTACTGTGGACACTAATTGAAAGTCAAGCCTCCTGCAATACTTTAAACCTCTCTCTCTCTCTCCCCCCCCCGCCCCCGCTTGTGTCCCTACAGACACTAGTGGATGTCACTGTGCACTGCCCACAGGGATGTCCCAATCATCCCCCAGCTACTGGGATTGGCTCTGACTCCAAAGATTGTCCCTAACTCTGGAAATTGCCCTTAGCAAAAGAAAGTGCCTCAGTCAAGGTCATGCCTCCTCCCCAGGGGCAGCCCTCATCCAATGACTGGTTAATGGGGGTGAGGAAGTATCAAGCACCCTCTTCCAAGGTCAGACAACTTAAGAAGGGCCACCCAGCTGCAGAACTCCCTCATCGGACAGGCTGAGGCCTCTGCTGCGACTGCATTCCAGTTCACTGTCTCCTTTGCCCAGTCCTACTCCCTCGGCCCCAACACACAGGTGTCAGTCCACCAGGCACACCCTAACAAATCTATAAATCTCCATATCACCATCTGCATCCTGAAGAAATTGCCCTTTTTCTCTCATTTTCTACCAGGTTTTTCTGCTCCTCATTCACCATCTCGCTAACCAGTTTTGGGTTTTTGTTTGTTTGTTTGTTTGTTTTACCTTCGCAGGTTTGGGTTGTAGGGGAAAGAGAAAGAAAAAGAGCCAGAAAGTTCTACTTTGGTACCCTCATCAGGGCTAAATGGTATTGGCTTTTTTTTTTGACAGAGCCTCACTTTGTCGCCCAGGCTGGAGTGCAGTGGCACAATTTTGGCTCACTGCAGCCTCCGCCTTCCAGGTTCAAGGAATTCTCGTGCCTCAGCCTCCCAAGCAGCTGGGATTTCAGGTGACTGCCACCACATCTGGCTAATTTTTGTATTTTTAGTAGAGATGGATTTTCACCATGTTGGCCAGGCTGGTCTTGAACTCCTGACCTCAAGTGATCCGCCCGCCTTGGCCTCCCGAATTACAGGCATGAGCCATCATGCCAAGCCAAAAGGAGACTTTTTTCTCCTGAGAATTCTCATGGTTTTTTGGAGACACCTCTAGACCTTCCCCAACCACCACTGCCCCTCTCTCCCTGGAAACCTACCTTCCTCTATTCTCTCAAAAGAGAAGGGACATCTGCTCTGGTTGGCTCTTCATATCTTCTGCAGGCTGTGGACACCCAGTGCTTCCTCCAGCTTCTTTCTCCTAAGGACTGCATGCCCTTTCAGGCCTCCTCATAGATAAGCCCTTCCATGCTTGCACCACAGGAAATGTTCTTTGCTCCAAAAATCTCTGGAATGGGCTTCAGAGAGGAGATGACGCTGAGGGAGGAAAGCATGTGGGTTGGCGTGGCAGGCAGCACCGTGGACCCAAAGATGCCCAGGTCCTAATCTCTGGAACCTGTGAATATGTTAGCCTGGGTGAAAGAGCGAGACTCTGTCTCAAAAAAAAAAAAAAAAAGCCAGGAGCGGTGGCTCATGCCAGCATTTTGGAAGGCTGAGGTGGGCAGATCATAAGGTCAGGAGATAGAGACCATAGGAGATCGAGACCATCCTGGCCAAATGGTGAAACTCCGTCTCTACTAAAAATACAAAAATTAGCCAGGTGTGGCTGCTGGCGCCTGTAATCCCAGCTACTCGGGAGGCTGTGGCATGAGAATCACTTGAACCCAGGAGGTAGAGTTTACGGTGAGCCAAGGTCACGCCTCCAGCCTGGTGACAGAGCAAGACTCCGTCTCAAAAAAAAAAAAGTGAGAGGCAGGACAGTAAAGTCAGTCAAAGGAGTGTGTGAATATGAAGAAAGACATAGAGCTGCAATGCTGCTGACTTCAGAGATGGAGGGAAGGGACCACGAGCCCAGGAAGGTAGAAGATCTCCGCAAACTGGAAGGGCAATAAATTGGATTTTCTCATAGGGCCTCCAGACAGGAGACTACCCTGGCCATGCTTTGGTTTTAGTGGAGGGAGACTTATTTTAGACTTCTATCCTACAGAACTGTAAGATTATGCATTTGTGTTAAGACACTACGCTGTGGTAATGTGTTACAGCAGCAATACAGAACCAGTGCAGCAGGGTAACTCAGCCTCCACACAATGGTTCTTGGAGGGTTAGTAAGAGAAAACTAGTTCTCAGAGGGTTATTGGAGAGAGCCTAAGACTGCAAACCTCATGAACCCAGCCCCATGGGCCCTACATTAGAAGTAAAGTCTGGGCACATATGCGTGAATTCAGAGCTATATGTTAATATAACCTTTGAGCAACACCAATGTGATACTTAGAGTCTAGACCAGCCAGAGATTGTAGGAATCTTGGAAAAGCATCCCCAACCTTCAAAAGGTCCGGTCGGCCAGGCACGATGGCTCACGCCTGTAATCCCAGCACTTTGGGAGGCTGAGGCAGGCGGATCACCTGAGGTCGGGAATTCGAGATCAGCTTGACCAACATGGAGAAACCCTGTCTCTACTAAAAATACAAAAATTAGCCAGGCGTGGTGGCACATGTCTGTAATCCCAGCTACTCTGGAGGCTGAAGCAGGAGAATCGCTTGAACCCAGGAGGTGGAGGTTGTGATGAGCCGAGATTGTGCCACTGCACTCCAGCCTGGGCAACAAGAGCAATACTCCATCTCAAAAAAAAAAAAGGTCCAGTCATCATCTCTACTGAAGGGACCAAGATACAGAACAGGTGCACTGACTAGACCCTCTCTCCTCTCTTCTCTTTCTTCCACGGGATAAAAAGTAAGATGATCCCTGTAACGTATCAGCCTAGTGGTTGGAGAAACATCACAAGCCTACAAAGGTTGAAGCTGATTATATCTGTCATTACATTCCTGCTGTTGAACACAGTGCTATGCACTCACTGCACGCTCAGTAAATGTGTGGACTTTTTCGTTTTTCTTTCTTTTCGTTTTTTTTTAATAAGACTAGTTAAGTGCAGTAGTGAGAAGGGAGGAAAGAGCAGAACAAGGAGTGCAATCGTAACCAACTATGACCAATTGAGATAACCTGCTACCTTCAGACCAGCCTCAGTCAACGTGTTGACATAGTGCCTTAGACTTCCCTTGTGATATGAATAAGTTCAGCAGTCCTGCCATGAGCCATGTGAATTTAAATGGCAATCTAAGCCAAGATTGGTAAAGAACAAACAAATGGTGCCTCTTTCTCTAATGAGCCATAACTTCATTTCTGAGTTGGAAGCATAATGAAAAGATAAACTCCAATTTTCCCAGCAAAGCTGTGTATTCAAAATGGACATCTGCAAACTTAGTGCAGTTTGTTTTCATTCTTGCTCCTGTAGCTGAGGACTGTCCGAGTGATAAGCAGTTTGGTCCTGGCGACGAAGGAACAAAAAAGTAGATGAAAACGCCCCGTGGAGAAATCTGTTCCTGGACCTTTCTTAAGCAGTTGGTAGCTAAATTGTGAGAAAATGCAGAATATTGTGAAATGCATCAAACACTGTCTCCACAGGGGGATTCAAATGAAAACGTTAAGTTATTTGATCGTTTAATGCCTGAAGATGACTTGGCAGGCTCTCAATGGATGGTGAGGGCCCTTTGTCTGGTCTATAGCACTTTCCAAGCAGCCTAACAGATGCTCCAAGGCAAGACGATTTCTAGGATTGTGACAGACATTTGCATTCATCAGGGTGTTGGGCAACATTGCAAAAGGGATACAATTTGCATTTAGTGCTTTTTCATTTTTTGTTGTTCTTTTGATTTTTTTGAGATGGAGTCTCGCTCTGTCACCCAGGCTGGAGTACAGTGGCATGATCTCGGCTCACTGCAACCTCCGCCTTCCAGGTTCAAGCAATTCTGCCTCAGCCTCCCAAGTAGCTGGGATTACAGGCACCCACCAAAAACCCCTGCTAATTTTTGTATTTTTAGTAGAGACAGGGTTTTACCATGTTGGTCAGGCTGGTCTTGAACTCCTGACCTCGTGATCCACCTGCCTCGGCCTCCCAAAGTGCTGGGATTACAGGCGTGAGCCACCGAGCCCAGCCCGTATTGTTTAATTCACTTTCTTCCAGTCCTTTCCCTGCCTATCCTCAAGCAGTGTCCCCCATCCCTCACACCTCCACACTTCTCCACTGCATAAAATTATGCCTTCTCCAGCTCTGCTGCCGGAAAGTCACTGCTGCTGGTCTCAACCAGATGAAATGTGCTTCACTGATCGACTGTCTTCCTCATAACTATTCTAATTTCACTAGGAATTTAACCTTTAAATCCATCTTTAATTAAAAACATTCTCAACTGACTATCAGACCCAGTAGATAGCTACAAAGCATCCATGTATGTGATATAGTCAAGGAAAAGAATTAAGTAAAATTATATAATTTGATGTATTACAATAGCTAACATTTAAGTACTTATATATGAACATGTTTCATTTGTCTTTATATAAATCCAGTTGTATATGTGTATGTACATTAAAATATATCTAAAATGCAGAGTGTATGAGATTAGAGTTCAATTCGGCTGATTCATCGGCACAATGATAGGTAAGCACTGCCTGAATGTTAAGAAAAGTCTTGAAAAAGTGGAAAAGCAGATTGTCCAAAATCACCTGTAAAAAAGTTAAGGTAGTAAATTTTAAAATAATCAAAATTAAGTACAGAAGATGACTTTTTAAATAACTTGATGGTTTTTAATTCAATAAAGCTGTGAGGTTTTGAAGTAGCTTGCATTTTATGCCCTGACGTTTTGATTTCTCTGTGTTTGAACCTACTTCCTTACTACAGTTTGCAGGTGGCCTGGTATATTGATGTTGGCTTTAGTATCACCTTCTTCAACTGCTCCAGTCCACAGACTTATTTTCTGAATCACACTTATTAGTTAGGTCCTTCGCGGAAACGCTAGCCAAGCGCTTTTTAAAAATTTTTTTTTAAATTTTTTTTGAGACGGAGTTTCGCTCTTGTTGCCCAGGCTGGAGTGCAATGGCATGATCTCAGCACACACCTCCACCTCCTGGGTTCAAGGGATTCTTCTGCCTCAGCTTCCCAAGTAGCTGGGATTATAGGTATGCACCACCACGCCTGGCTAATTTTTTGTATTTAGTAGAGATGGGGTTTCACCATGTTTCTCAGGCTGGTCTGGAACTCCTGACCTCAGGTGATCCATCCGCCTTGGCCTCTAAAGTTCTGAGATTACAGGCATGAGCCACCACACCTGGCCCCAAGTGCTTTTAATGCCACCAACCTTTCAGTTATCCATTAAAACAGAAAAGGAGCCCTCGCCTTCATTGATCTGTTTTGTGCTTTGGATTTTACTTATCTATCTACTCCAAACCTCAAATATCTACATTTAAAAAAATTTTTTCCTCTTAACTAAATAACACAAACTCTTTTAAAAATTATGGAAAAATAGAAAAATCACAAATTAATTGCTAAAAATTTACCATCTTGAATATATTTTGGTATCTTATTGTGCCTGTAGGTTTTTTTGAATTAATATTATAGCATTAGCACTTTCTGATGTCATTAAATGGTTTCCAAAATCATGACTTTAATGTCTGTGAAACATGAACCATTCTCTTAGAGCAGATATCGATTATTAATTCTCATACTAATGCCAAGAGAAACAGCCTTTTTCGTTAACTGCATACCTACATTTTCAGAGATGTATTTCTAGAAGCAATTTTAAATACTCTTAGTGCTCCCATAGACAGAAATGGGAATAAAGGAAAACCCATTTCAATCCAAACTTAAGCAAGGGTGCATCCTAGCTCTTTCTACTAGCTGGACCTTTAAAGCAGTTCTGTGTCAAAGAACTTTTGGTGATGACAAAATGTTCCTTATCAGTACTAATATGTAGCCACCAGCCACATGTGGCTATTGAACATTTAAAATGTGACTCATGGGAATGAGGAATTGAATGCTAAATTTTATTTAGTTTTAATTAATTTAAATCTAAATGTAAATAACTACATGTGGCTAGTGGCTACTATATGGGACAGCACAAGGGAAAATAGCAGAATGTATCTGAGGCTGGGCGCAGTGGCTCATGCCTATAATCTCTGCACTCTAGGAGGCCGACGCAGGCAGATCACTTGAACCCAGGAGTTCAAGACCAGCAAGGGCAACATGGTGAAACACTGTTTCTATTAAAAATACAAAACGTTGGCCAGGTGTGGTGTTGAGCACCGGTAGTCCCAGCTACTCAGGAGGCTGAGGTGGGAAGATCGCTTGAGGCTGGTAAACTGAGGCTGCAGTAAGCTGAGATTGCACCTCTGTACTCCAGCCTGGGTGACGGAGTGAGACTCTGCTTCCAAAATAAAAAAAGAAAAAAGAATATGTTTGGTTGTACCTGGGGTTTACCAAGTAATATATATACACACATATATATATATATATATATATGTGTGTATATATATTTTGAGATGGAGTTTCGCACTTGTTGTCCAGGATAGAGTGCAATGGCTCGATCTCGACTCACCACAACTTTTGCCTCCCAGGTTCAAGCGATTCTCCTGCCTCAGCCTCCTGAGTAGCTGGGATTACAGCCATGTGCCATCATGTGTGGCTAATTTTGTATTTTTAGTAAAGACGGGGTTTCTCCATGTTGGTCAGAATGGTCTCTTTAAAGTATACAATTCAGCGGTTTTTAGTTTATTCACAAAACTGTACAACCATCACTAATATCTGATTCCAGAATATTTTCATCACCCCTAAAAGAAAGTCTGCATTCATTAGCATTTATTCCCATTATCCCCCACCCTTCAGCACCTGGAAATCTCTAATCGACTTTCTGTTGCTACCAGTTTGCCTATTCTGGACTTCATATACATGGAATCAAACAATATGTGGCCTTTTGTGTCTGACTTCTTTCACTCTGCACAATGTTTTCAAGGTTCTTCCATGCTGTAGCATGTATCAGTACTTCATTTATTTTTATGACTGAATGGACATACCACATTTTGTGTGTCTGCTCATCAGTTGATGTGCATTTATGTTGTTCCCATATTTTAGCTTTTATGAATAATGTTGCTATAAACGTTATAAAATGTTACAAAATAACATTTGTGTATAAGTTTCTCTGTGAACATATGTTTTCAATTATCTTGAGTATGTACTTATATGCTCTTGTACCCTAATCATCCAGTAGAGTCCAAGGCTTAGGATAGACACCAGTTGATAGATTGCCAGTTACCCTAACCTCTGAAAAAGTTGGACTCTCCTACCTCAGGAAGTAACCTGGACGCTTGGGAGAGTTGTAGCTCTCCTGTGTTTGATACAATTGTTTCTTTACATTCACCCTCCCAGCTAGTAAATGATTACCCATTTTTCCACATCAGTGTCAGTACAGGAAGCAGCACACTACTCATGTGCTCAGAAAGCATCATACCGAGTCACAATAAAAGGTCATGTGCTTTAAAATGATTTTGGAAACTTGATTTTGAGGGGAAAAAATCCACAGCAGGACACAAAGCACGTGCCTGTGAATGATCTTTCTCTGGTGAGAACATCAAAGAAACAGAGAGTTAGCAAGATCCACAGGAGTCTGCCCTATATACTTGACAGCAGTGATGAGAACATAGTAATAGAGATATGCTTCCAACTCTATTTACTTTTTAAAAATATTTCAAAAGAGTAGATCTTCAGACAGATAAACAGATTCTTTGGAATGGATATGTAGCATATAAAAGATAAAGAATAACAAAATGAATATACATGTACCAACTAACCCAGCCGAAAGAGCAGAATATTTCCAGACTTTAAAAAAAGAAAACAGAGACAGGGTCAGTGTTGGCCAGGCTGGTCTCAAACTCCTGGCCTCAAGCACTCCTCCTGCCTCAGCATCTCAAAGGGCTGGGATTACAGGCGTGAGCCACTGCATCCAGCCTATCAAATGTATCCATCACACCAAATTTTGTGATAATATTTTTGTTATAATTCTACTACATTGCATATCTTTCTAAATGATATATCTAGTTTTGTACCTTTTGAACTCTATGAAGATAGCATCCTACTGCTTGTATTCTTCTGCCACTTGCTTTTCCACTCAACATTATGTTTGTAAGATGAATCCACATCGATACATTTTTCTTTTGTTTATTTACCTTCACTATTCCGTTTTATGTAAATACTACAAATTCTTTGTCTTTCATGATATGATACACATGCATTGTGTGCATTTTTTGCTTTTATAAACAATGTTGTTATGAACAGTTGTATAGTAGGTCCATCTGACAGCAATAACTTAAGCATACCCTGTGTGGCAGATGCACCTGACAGTGATAATTTAGCTGAAGAAGTGGGAGTTGCCACATGGAGGTTGCTGGGGGGGAGGATGTAAAGGTGCTATATGAACTGAACGCTTTCTCTTTTTTTTGATACAGAGTCTTGCTTTGTCACCAGGCTGGAGTGCAGTGGTGTGATCTCAGCTCACTGCAACCTCCGCCTCCCTTGGTTCAAGCAATCTCCTGCCTCAGCTTCCCAAGTAGCTGGGACTACAGGTGCGTGCCACCACGTCCAGCTAATTTTTGAATTTTTAGTAGAGACGGGGTTTCACCATGTTTGGCCAGGATGGTCTCGATCTCTTGATCTCATGATCCACACACCTCAGCCTCCCAAGGTGCTGTGATTACAGGAGTGAGCCATTGTGCTCAGCCATAAACTGCATGATTTTTATAAGTGGTTGCAGTTCTGTCTAGCACACTGCCACTGGACCATCCCTATATGTAAGTTCCCCCTAATAAAACCCTATGTCTAGGTGCTTCATTAGCACAGTAGGCAGTGCGTCAGTTTCATAAAACTCTGTGTCTTGTTCACTGGCTCTGTGTCTCTTCTTCAGCCTCTTTAAACTGCTGCCATCCCTACTGAAGTCAATAGGAGTCCAGCAGAACTGCATTCATACATATATATATATATATATATATATGTGTATATCTGGAATATGCATTTTTAAAGATACACATGTGCTCATGCACACACACAAACACACACATGCACACACACAAACACACTCACACACACACACAGACACACAGAGGAATAAAACTGCTAGGCCATGAGGCATTTCGATCTTATACGGTAATGAATGGTAAATTACTTTCCTAAGTGGTTGTGTCAGTTTGCACTACTGGCATATTAGGAGTTTCCATTGTTTTATATCTTCACTGACTCTTGGCATTGTCAGACTTCTTAATTTTGCCAATCTAGTGGGTGTAAAATAGTATCTGTATTAGTTAGTCGCTGTTACATACTACCCCACAACATAGTGGCTTAAACAACCATTTATTATTTCTCGCTGGCCTGGGGTGTGATGGATGGTTCTGCTCATCTGGGCCTATCTTTTATGGAGAGATGGTATAACATAATATTCCAAGGGCAGGCTCTGTCATCCAACTCCACTGGTTGAAATTCTGGATCCTCACATCTCTCTGGCCTTCATTTTCCATATTCATAGAATATGGAAAATGATAATATCTAGCACATTCATAGAATATGGAAAACAATCATATCTAGCACATGGAACCGTCATGGGAATTAAATGGGCTAATACTGTATAGCACTTAGAAAAGTGCCTGGCACATAGTTAGCACTCAATAAATATAAGCCACTTTTCAATTTGGATTTAATTAGAGCTGACACTTTCTTTTGATGTCAGGAACTTTTCAAGTTTGCCATTTAGCAACTAGAGAGTAAATACAATAATTGTATTATGTTATCACTTTTCATTAATCAAGAAGCCAAAATAATTTATTTGCCTTGTCTCATGTCATAACTAATTTAGGACTGAAATTTTTCTGAACTGGCATAAGGCAATCGAATTGCAAAACCCCATTCTACTTCTCACCTCTTACCTATATTAACAGAAAAAAAAAACCTGTAAAATGAACTAGCACAGTCCTGAGTTGCCTCTTCCCTTTCTAATGAGTCATTTAACTTAAATTGCCTAGCAGTTCATGTGAGGAAGGAAACAACTGCAAAAAGCTGGCAGACTTCCAAATCCCTGGTAATGCAATTTAGATAAAAATATAGGTGTTTATGGATGATGACACTGCTTGGACCACAGAGTTTTCCTAATCTATGCTCTGGCTAGTGAGTGGCTCTGTTCTCCATGCTGTCTGCTGACCTGCCTCCTGGCAAGGTGAAAAAAGCATTATTACAGTTTCGTCCTTGGAGTTGACTTCTACCCATTGGCTCATTTTAGCCTCACAACCACCTGGTGAAGTACTGGAACAGGTAGTTTTAAACTCTTACAGTCCCACTAATTGTTATGCTTAAAATGTGTAGCTATTTATACTCCATACTAAAAATAGAACCCACTTTTAGGATCATTTAGACTATAACCATGCATTCCCTTTTTCTTACCCTATGTTTCTGTGTGGAGACCAAAAATCAGTAGCAACAACAGCAAAATCACAAAACAAAAACCTTTGAGTTTGTACCTAATTTAAGTCATCTGCATCTAAGAAGCTGACTTCTCCTTTATGGCTTCTTACAATATTATCTAGGAACTTTAAAGAGTTTGCTTTCTTCAGGTATTTGTTCCAGAGGAGTAGAAGGAAAATATAGATGGACAACCAGGCTTCCAGAGGGAAAATCAGCTCTGAGATGGTCCCAGGGATGCCAGGCCTCTTAGGAATAGGTCCAATAGGAATTGGGGTTCACTCTAAGTATTGAGAAGCCAAGAGAGTCAGGGTGCAGTGAGAGACAAAAACACAGACTTTGGAGTCAGGCCTTGATCAAGTGTTTAATTTCTCTGTGCTTCAAATTCCTCTTCTAGAAAAACTGTGATCTATAATACCGAAAGTACCTACCTTATAGGATGATGAGGACTAGGTATGACAATATTACTTTAAGGTAGGCAGAGCTTTCTTTTTTCTCTTTTTTTTTTTTTTTTTTAAGATGAAGTCTCACTCTGTTGACCAGGCTGGAGTGCAGTGGTGTGATCTTGGCTCACTGCAACCTCCGCCTCCTGTGTTCAAGTGATTCTCCTACTTCAGCCTCCCGAGTAGCTGGGACTACAGGCACGTGCCACCACACAGGCTAATTTTTTATTTTTCTATTTTTAGTAGAGACGGGGTTTCACCATGTTGGTCAGGCTGGTCTCGAACTCCTGACCTCAGGTGATCCGCCCACCTCAGCCTCCCAAAGTACTGGAATTACAGGCATGAGCCACCACTCTTGGCCAGCAGAGCTCTCTTAAACAGCATACACAAAGAACTAACTGTAAAAGAAGAGATTAATAATTTGAACTTCATTAAAATTAAGAACTTGTATTAACTGTAAAATATAATCAGCTGTGTGAAAAGAAAGCCTGACATATCACATTTTCCAAAGATGGTTGTGAGAGTACCTCCTCTCCTATATACTCATTTCAGACCTTGCCACTGCCTCATTTGAAAAAGGTACAGTTTATGTCCCTCCCTTGAACCTAGATGGATCTCTATGACTATTTTGACTAACAAAGTGTGGCATACATGATTCTGTGTGACTTTTTGGGCTAGATAATAAAAGACCACAGTTTTACTTCTCTTGGGACATTCACCCTGGAACCCAAACACGATACTATGAGGAAATACAAGTCATAGGGAGAAGTCCATGTGTGTAGAAATGGCAACCTCCATTGCTCTACCCAGCTGACAGTGAGCTCCAACTTTCCAGCCATGTGAGCAAGTCATCTTGGAAGCAACTGTTTCTCCTCATAGTTGAGTCACCCCTGCTGATGCCATATGGGAGAGGAAAAAAAAGCCTTCTCTATTAAGCCTTACTCAAAATGCATATGTATAAGCAAAATAAATGTTATTATTTTAAACTACAACATGGGGAGGGAGATAGTGTGTTATTCATTATCCTGAGCAAACTCACACAGGAACAAAGAACCGAATAGGCCATGTTCTTATTTATAAGTGGGAGCTAAACATTAAGTGCACGTGGACACAAAGAAGAGAACAGCAGAGATCAGGGCCTACTTGAGGGTGGAGAACAGGAGGAGGGTGAGGATCAAGAAACTATGTATCAGGTACTATGTTTATTACCTGGAGGATGAAATGACCTGTATGATAAACCCCTGTGAGATGCAGTTTACCTGTATAACAAACCTGCACCTGTACTCCAGAGCCTAAAATGAAAGTTTAAAAAAAAAAATGAGCAAAAAGACTCTCTACAAAAAGAATTTCCAAATGGCCAATAAGTGCTTAACATTATTAGTCATTGTGGAAATGAAAATTGAAACAACAAGACACAACCACACATACCCCAGAATGACTAGAATTAAACACTGATAATATCAAGCATTGGTAATAATGTGGAACAACTGGAATGATCTTGGAAGCCGCTAGTAAATATGTAAACTGGTAAAACCACTTTGGAGAACTGCTTAGAAGTGTCTACTAATGTACACTAAACCCACACCTATCCTGTGATTTAATAACTCCATTCCTAGGTATTAGATTGGTACAAAAGTAATTGTGGTTTGCAAAAATTAGACAGGCATGGTGGCATATACCTGTAGTCTCAGCAATTCGGGAGGCCGAGGCCAGGGGATCGCTTGAGCCCAGGAGGTTGAGATTGCAGTGAGCCATTATTGCGCCACTGCACTCCAGCCTGGGTGACAGATCAAGACCCTGTCTCAAAAAAGAGGAAAAAAAAAGTTTTCTTGAGGGGAAGTAAGGGTATTGTCTGGAAATGGGAATAAGGGAGGCTTATTGGGTGTTGGAGATGTGCTATGTCACGATCTAGGTGGGGTTTACCAATATATAAAAATTTGCTGAGATTTATAATGGACGATAAAGATTTGTATACCTTATTGCATGTTATACCTCAATAAAATGTTTCAGTGCATGTATATCACTTAGCACAGTGCCTGGCATATAGTAAATGTGCAGTAAATGTTTGATATCATGAACTCAACTGTTCATTACAGCTAAAGGGAGTCAATTAGTGTCAAAGTGCAGCAAAGGGCCATCGCCCTTGCACTTCTCAGTGGGGCCCATTGCAATCTTTGAGAGTGAAAACCTCTGTGGCTGTTACACAGGACTGGAGGAGGAGAAACGTGGAGAAAGCAACCTGTTTACTTTGTCCTCTCAGGTCCAGGTCTGATAAGGCTCTCAAGCAAGTCTGGCTTATTCCCAAGTGAACTATTAGCTGTAGAGGCCCCAGGAAGAGTAAACATGGAGAGTTCTGTTTTAACCGCCCCAGGGCTAGGACTAAGGTGATAAAACAATAACAGATCACAGTAAATCTGGTATCTGTTAATCTGGTGCCTTCTCCAGGGTTACCCTTCCTCAGAAAATAAACCAAATTATTTGAGATGGTGCATTTTACAGGGAATGCCTAGACAGATTATCTCCAAACAGAATTGACTAGAGAAAACCACAAACACAGATGGATTGAGTTTGATTAAGAGTTTCTTGATCACAGCTCAGAAGCAAAGCACCCATTCAAAACAAAAAGGAACTCATGGCCACATGGGCCAGAGGAAGCTTACCAGTTCCTAGAGTGAGAATTGGATGAGGGTCATTCACAGATTGCCAACCACCAATTTCTGCCGAGAATATTCACATTTAATCTATATATTTATCCTTCCCTGTCAACCACTCTCACCAAAGCTCTGGTGTCCTCAACACTGTGATCAGCAACTGCCCCTGACTCTAGTCAAATTCTCCCTAGGAAATTCATACTGTACGTTTTCAAGACAAAAACAGTCTATCAAAAATTCTAACGTCAAAGAGACCAGAAAAGATGAACACAAAATACGCATAGAGATAAGTTTGATCTCTCCAAAGAGTCTTTCTTCATTCATCCTCGAAAACTCTGTTTGCTCATTTCCTACATTCATACCATCCCTGAGTCCTAAATATGCCTGGCATCCACCCTCTCCTCTCTGAACCCCTCCTCATAGTCCAAGCTACCTTCATTTCTCACTGTCTCACTGCAATGATCTGGTCCGACTGGTCTGATACTTACATCTTACCCCTCACCTACCTCTACCCTACGCTACCACCAGTGTGATCTGATTAAAAACACAAATCTGACCGCTTAACCACCCTCCCCGTCCCCCAGTACACTTTGATGATTTCCCATTGCTTTGCAGAGAAACACGAATTCTTAGCATCTGTAAGGCCCTGCATGACTCGGCCCCTACCCACCTCTCCAGTGTCATTTTGAACCATGGTCCCCACCAACCACAGGCAGGTCATACCTGGCCTTCTCCTACCACAGGGCCTTTGAACATGCAGTTGCCATTGTCTGTTACCCTTCTCTTCACCTGGTCAAATTCCATCCTCTCTTCAGGATTCATCTTAATCATCACTTACCAGAGAAGGCTCTTAGTACTTACCACAGGTAAATGTTTACACTCAATTGTATAGTTATTTGATTAATGACCAACCTCACAGCCAGCAAGCTCTTTGAGGACAGAGATTTTGTAGGTTTTTGCTCACCATTGTATCACTGATGACTGGCTTAGTGACTGGCACATCAAGGTGCTCAACAGATACTTGTTGAATTAATAAATGCATTAACTACCGAATGACATTTCAAGGTCACACAGTCAATCACAGTCATGATTTTCCTTTTATCACACTATGAGCCAGATCTTAGCCTTCTCCAATGCTATGTTGGAGATAAGGGTGAATTGACGAAGATACACACTTCATGACTCATGACCCACAATGCAATGACCGTGTTCGTATTCTGAAAAGCCCTCACCGAAACTCACGTTGGAGCAGTTCATCCAGCAAAGCAGTGTCCCATGAGAAACAAGTCTCTGCTAGAATGCAAATAGTGCCAGGCAGTTAAAATATCCACTGATGACACCCTGTGCTGTTCTTCATCTGGGCAAGCATGTCTTCTCCTGGATGGACTTAGGACCGCTGCCATCTTCCTAATCTGGCAGTTGATTGTGTTTGCTGTAATGGTTGCAGAATCAGGATGCTCAATGAACATACCCAATAAGCAGCCTTTAGTGTCTAAAATAGGAGAGTGGTCTACGGGAAAATAAAAGCCAAAAATCTATTTCAGAGGTGATATCTGGGAATAGAAGAGGGTATGGTCTTGATATAAAGTCAGAGAAAACTAAGCTAATTATATAAAGGAAGAATATTTTTCCACAGCTCTGGTATAGCATAGTTTAAGGAAAGTAGGGAGGAGTTGGTTATAATGGTTAAAATTACTTGTATATGGTGGTGGGCGCTTATAATCCCAGCTACTTGGGAGGCTGAGGTAGGAGAATCACTTGAACCCTGAAAGCAGAGGTTGCAGTGAGCTGAGATCGTGCCATTGCACTCCAGCCTGGGCAACAAGATCGAAACTCCATCTCAACAAATTAAAAAAAAAATTTTAAAGATTACTTGAATAGATTAAGATTATAGTACATTGGGTACTCTGCCAGCAAAAATTAGCTTTTGCTGCCAGTGTCTGAGGTAGCAGGCATCTTGTGTTTGAAGTGCATCTGAAATTGTGGTGATGTACTGATAATAGGATTACTTGCAAGACCTCTAGAGTGAAGGGCTCTGTAGCTCCCACAACAAATTGTCTTGTTATTTCCGCTTGTCAACTCTAAAAAGTTAGAAGCCATTTAATTTCACTGGGAAATAAGCTTTATGTCTCAGAGAAAGACTCATAATAAAGGTCAGAGATTTTTAGTATAGGTCACACCCATTCTCGAGACTCAAAACTGTTTGTTTGGTTTTTTTTTGTCTTTTTTTGAAACGGAGTTTTGCTCTTGTTGCCCAGGCTGGAGTAAAATGGCAACCTTCACCTCCTGGGTTCAAGGGATTCTCCTGCCTCAGCCTCCGAAGTGGCTGGGATTACAGGCGTGTGCCGTGAGCCACCACGCCTGGCTAAGTGTTGTATTTTTAGTAGAGACGGGGTTTCTCCATGTTGGTCACAAACGCCTGACTTCAGGTGATCCACCCACCTCGGCCTTCGAAAGGGCTGGGATTACAGGAGTGAGCCACTGCACCCAGCTGAGACTCGAAACTCTTAAGTCACCAACTTTCAGTAACAATTTGAAACTCCAGTCCTAAGAGAGCCTCAGTGTGTGGAATGTGGACTCGTATTATGAATGAATGGTTCTAATGCAATAAGGAGTGCATTCCCTCATCCATCTAATACTAATATTCAAAACATGGCATCTTTAGGTAAGTGATAAGAATAGAAAGGGGCTATGCCAGGTATTGTGCTTCCTCACCTTAGTGTCAGAGCATAATTAGGATCATTGTTCAGCCCCACCATGCTTATATCAGACCTGATTAGCAGTGATGTCACTCTGCCTATGGATCCGTGAAAGTTATTACAGGGTAGGTATGCTAAGTATGGCACAATGCCCACCAGGTGCCGGTGCTTGTTTCACTCGTATCCGATTCTTAGAATGCATGCGCCTTAGGCCGGGAGTGGTGGCTCACGCCTGTAATCCCAGCACTTTGGGAGGCCGAGGCAGACAGATCACCTAAGGTCAGGAATTCGAAACCAGCCTGGGGAACACGGTGAAATCCATCTCTACTAAAAATAGAAAAATTAGCCAGGGGTGGTGCCGGGCACCTGTAATCCCAGCTACTTAGGTGGCTGAGCCTAAGAATTCAACTGATTCTAAGTGAGAATCACTTGAACCCAGGAGGCGGAGGTTGCAGTGAGCCAAGATCCTACCACTGCACTCCAGCCTGAGCGACAGAGAAGACTCTGTCTCAAAAAAAAAAAAAAAAAAAAAAAGAATGCACGCTCCTTAAAAATGTAGTATTCAAATATTACCAAGAAGACCTTTGGTCCCTCTGGTGGTGCAGTAGTTCCTGGTTCCAGTGTCTGCAATTATACCGTAAAATTGGTAGAATTTGATATGAAAGCCGCTTGGGAGCAAGGTCACACTGATGGTCAATTATGAGCGGAAACGCTGACCTACTGCATGTACTCTACTTGAGTCAAAAAAGGACACGCGATTCAAATTTGCACTTGGCAATTCTCTACAATGCCTGGTTGTGGGCACTTTTCAGGGTTACTAATAAAAATATGCTCGTGTGCTCTAAAATGTGCATTATTTCAGGTTAGGCACAAAACTAGGCTTCCACAAAAATCTGTAAACACTATCATCACACTATACATTTCATACTGTAGAAGTGCAGTGACTCACTTCCCAGTTTTAGAAAATAAGAAAAATAACAAGGTTAATGTTTACTGCAGACCTGTTCAGAACCAGATGAATCTGTTTGAATATTATTATCTCAACTTAAACAATACATGGAAATTATTTTTACCCATTTATACTCTAGTTTTCCATAGTAAATTCTAATATAAATTATTTAACTTGGTTTAAACAAAAATCTCCCAGGGATTTGGAGAGTAATAACAAATAAAATTATCATCAAGCAAAAAATACTATTGTTAAGAATTCAATGAATAATTCTTAGTTTTCTTTCTATATAATAAATGGAAATCTAGTTTCATCTGTTTTTGAAATGACAAGATTATAAGGAATTTTAAAATATCAATACAAATGTCTTTGTTGGAGATACTTATTTATTAATACATTTCAACCTAGATACAATGAGAATCTTCAATTATACTGTCCTAACCTCAAATACATTGATATATTTTCTATTTGTTTTTGAGACGGAGTCTCGCTCTGTTGCCCAGGCTGGAGTGCAGTGGTGTGATCTGGCTCATTGCAACCTCTGCCTCCCAGGTTTAAGTGATTCTCCTGCCTCAGCCTCCTGAGTAACTGGGATTACAGGCACGTGCCACCATGCCCAGCTAGTTTTTGTATTTTTAGTACAGACAGGGTTTCACCATGTTGGTCAGGATGGTCTCGAACTCCTGACCTCCTGATCCTTCTGCCTCGACCTCCCGAAGTGCTGGGATCACGGGTATGAGCCACTATGCGCCAGCCAAATTGATAAACTTTTCAACAAACAAATGTAGTCATGTATTAGAAGCCAGGAAAATATTTTTGAACCACTCCTTCCATTTGCATTCGTTTCAACCATTTCCCTGTGAAAGTTAACACATTATACTGCACGTGGGGTCAGTATGTGTTGATTGGCTGTCTCTGAGTAATCACTTTACACTGATGTGGACATTCTGCACACCATATCTAGACATCTGCTTATTCAAACAGAAGTTGGCGCTTCTTGGGACTCATCCCAGTTTTTGTACTTTCTGCTTAGCCCTGGATGATTCACTGCTGATCCCCAGAGCCACATTTTCCAGTCTAGCAGATAGAATGCAAATCCGCCAGCCTTTCCATCTTCTGTTCTATGTAGCTCTTAGTGCTAGGCAAAAATACTGTCTCCAAGGATTCTTATGTGGTTTAAATAGATGATATCTAAGCTTCTCATAAGAAAGATGCTGTATCAATAGATGTAAGTCACTTATGATGATGTAATTGAAGATCCTTATAAAATATTGCAAACGAGATATAATATGTAATTGCCGAGATAAAGTTGAATGGTCAGGACAGCCTCACTTTTAATGATTGTGACAGTAATACATGTTGGGTTTGGGAAAGACAAAAAAGTTAAATAGAATGTCATGCCTACAGTATCTCCACACAAAGATAGCTGAAAATGTAATAAACATTTAAGATTTTTTGCCCCTTTTCTCCCTGTGAGACTAATACTCAAAATAATACACCGGCTGTCAAACAGGCATCTTTGTTGAATTACATGTATCGATATAAATATTCATAGTATTGTCTTAGCTGTATCTCTGAGAAATGTACCACATCCCCTGTGAGAATATTGCTTTAGTTACTGGTGTTGCTATGTGTATATGTATTGCACAGTCATACACGCATGCACACACACGTAAACAAAATTCCAGAGGCTTTACAAGTCCTAGATCCATCTAGAGTCCTTGACTTGACATTTGGATCTCAACCTTCCTTTCATTTTTCTCCTATTACCACTTTGTCAACTGAAAAGCTTGTTTTGGGATGAATCCTTTTCTGGCCTCTAGTACTTTGTTGATGTTCTCTCCGCCTGCAGGGATCTCTGCATCTCTGTTTGCTTGAAGTCCACGATGCCAAACCATAATGTTGTGGTGGCAAAGAGCATGGGCTTTGGAACCAGACGGGTTAGGATCACATTCTGAACCTGCTGCTGGCTCAGTGACCTAAGCACATCATTTAACTTTTGAGTCTGTTCCACTGGCCTCTGTTTCCTCATGGAGAAGATAAAGATAGTTCTTCCCTCCTAAGTGTGTTATGATGATTACATACATTAAAATGTGTAAAGAACTTCCACACCAGACTCACAAAATGTACTCTGGAAAAGTTATATAACACTATCCTGTTTTACCAATTTTACCAACTATGCATACATATTTATTTTTCACATTTGAACTTCTCTGAGATCAGAATGCTGCAAAACATCAGTGGTGTCTTAAAATTGTTCCAAACTTAAATGATGGTTGTGTTGGGGTTGTATGAAAGCCTCACAATGACACTTTCTGATAGAAATGCCCTCATCAAAGAGTTTAGTTTCCACGAAACAAGGATGATGTCTACTTGGGTAATATAGTTGAGGGCAAGGATTCTAAAATCACCTGCTTGGCTCTGCCACTTCCTGTGCCCTTGGGCAAGTTGCTTAACCTCTCTCAGTCTCTCTTTGTCCATCTGTAAATTTGTAGTAATAATAGTCTCAACCTCACAAAATTGTGTCACCATCGAATTACATGATGAGCGGAAAGCACTTAGCCTGTTACATAGTAAGTTCTAAATAATAATAACCATAAACTTTTTTTAGCACTTACTAGGTACCAGTAACTACATGTAGTAATTGTGCTGCAATTGTGTTCTAAAGACTTCACATGACTAAATTTATTTAACACTTCCTCAAACCTTACAACAGGAGGCTATAATAGCCCCTATTTTATAGGTGAGGAAACTGAGACACAGAAGGGTGACATAATTTGTCAAGGTCACACTGCTGTTAAAAGGCTGAGCCAAACTTCAGAATCCACATGCTCTTCTCCTCTAGGCTATGCTGCCGCTCCCCCGGAAAAAACAATGTGAAAGGAACAACTTGAAACACTACAATCGGATGCAAGCCTTTTTTGTTTTTTTGAAACACAGTTTTGGTCTTGTCGCCCAGGCTGGAGTACAGTTGCACAATCTCAGCTCACTGCAACCTCTGCCTCCTGGGTTCAAGCGATTCTCCTGCCTCAGCCTCCCAAGTATCTGGTATTACAGGCACCCACCACCACAACCAGCTAATTTTAGTATTTTCAGTAGAGACAGCATTTCACCATGTTGGCCAGGCTGGTCTCGAACTCCCGACCATAGGTGACCCACCTGCCTTGGCCTCCCAAAGTGCTGGGATTACAGGCATGACTCACCAGGCCTGGCCCAGATGCATGTCTTATGAGCCCTGAAGAGAGATTGTGCTGGGGGCGGGTTGGGAAGGGGTAGAGGCCGGGAAGGTGTCTGTCTGCTTCATTGTAACATCCACCACCCTTACCTCTTCCTCTAAGGAAATGTTCAGCAAATGATTGAACAAAGTACCCATTTTTGAGTCCCACCTGGGTTGTCCTTTGTGGAGTTCAGCCAAATCTCCGCAAGGACCGGCAATTGCAGAGTTTTCAAAAACTGGACCCTGTGGACGGGGCTGCACACTGGGGTCTTTATCCATGAACAAACAATGCTGAAGAGAGAGCCCTCTTGCTCCAGGCAATGGAATGCTCACAGTGAAGAAATATGAAACAGTTTCTCTTTGTGGTGAAACTCTAGCTACCCAGCCAGAGCCACAACCTACACTTTGCTATCAGGTCAAGAGGCAGGCCTGGGTATGGGAATTTGCAGATAAAGAACTAGAAAACCAGCTTGGGTTCATGGCCCTCAGCTGACCGCTGGCAAAAGCCTTTGTTTCCCCTGAAGTAAGCTGCTTCTTTCTGTTCTTCTTCCCGGGTATCGCTTGAAGCTGCACTGGAAAAACAGCACAAGGGCGACTGTAAGATGTAAGGAGTGCTCTGAGGTTGAGATACTGATCTCAGGGGAGTTTTTTCCCTTGCTGGGTGGGATCTAGGGCTGACGTAGATTGCTCTGGAACTGCACAAGTGCTCTCCCCAGTAGTGGCTTGACTTCAGGACAGATGAGTTGTCATGAGGGCAGGAGATGGGAAGGGATTCAGGACAGCCCGGCAGGAGAGGCAGGCCAGACTTAACTGTCAGGAGGCTTCAAAGGCAGACCTGGGCCTTACAGTGGCCGATGTCTCTAGGTCAGTACTTTTTAAATACAGAAGCCAATCTTGAGTTCTTGTTCATATATAATTATCTTTAGAAGACATTTCTTAACCTCTCTCATGGTCCTAAGCATAAAATAAGTCATAAAGCTTCAAGGAAATGTTGGGTATATTTTTAATTAGGTGAAAAAACAAAATACTTTTCTTGACTTTCTTCTCACCACTTACAAATTAAAGTGTTGATTCTAAAAGAACAGGAACCCTGGCTTTTTCTTCCTTGTCTTCTTAGCACCTAGCACATAGTAGGTATTTAATGCAATTTTTTTTAATCAATGTGGAATAAAATGACTACCCAAGAATAAGTGGGTTCAACTCTGGTTTTACACACAAACATGATTACTACAGCAGTGCTCCGTCTATCCCTGAACTTCCAGTGGCACTTACTGTGTCTCTCTCTCTCTGCATCTTTAGGCCACATTAAGCATTTTGACACATCTCCCCTTGTGCCTTCTGGCCAGACATGTAACTTGAAAGGCAAAGCTATAGCTATGATAAAAAGAACAGTGGTTTCTATGAGTTGGGAGTGGAGGGCTGAATAGATGAAGCAAAGGGTTTTCTAGGGCAGTGAAATTATTCTGTATAATACTGTTATGGTCGATACATGACACTATGCATTTGTCAAAACTCATAGAACTTTACCGCACAAAGAGTAAACCTTATGCATGCAAATTTTTAAAGAATCATTTAAGAAGATGGGGTATCCTCAGATGGAAGGCAGATTGCAACAAAACCATCTAACTATATTTTAAATGTGTGAAACAATTCACTGCAGGGGGTGTGGGAGAAAAGTGTTGACAAAAGTAACTTTGGATGTGAGAATAGTCTGTAACACTAAGGGCAAAGGAAACTGCACATAGGCACTGTACTCTAGTTGAAAAAGTTATTTTCCCAGAGATACAGGTTAACAATACAAATACCACTATACATGTTAACTGAAATTACATAATTTAGGAAACGGATCATTTCTCATGGTTACAGTGGGAATTTACAGGTCATTCAGGGGAGGAAGCTACAGTCATCCATGTGGTAATAGTTTAAGTTCAAGAGTCAAGTATAAATTATGTTTAGCTTAATATAGATATAAATGGTGTCTTAGTTTGTTTAATGCTGCTATAACAGAATACCTGAGGCTGGGAAATTTATAATGCACGGACATTTGTTGACTCACAGTTCTGGAGGCTGGAAAGTCTAATATCAAGGTGCTGGCATCTTGCAAGGGCCTTCTTGCTACATCATCACATGGAGGAAGGTGAGAAGGCAAAGAATAAGGGCAAGACAGGGTGGAATTCACTCCTTTATAATGGTACCAATCTCACCCATGATGGTGGAGCCTTCATGGCCTAATCACCTCTTAAAGGTTTTACCTCTTAATTCTGTTACAATAGCAATTAAATTTCAACATGAGTTTTGGAAGGGACAAACATTCAAATTATAGCAGATATAATATAATACAGAAATATTTATATATGTGTGTATATACACAGGTTACTATACATATATCCTTTATCTGTCAGCTGAAAGGGCCTAGAAGCAGTGGCACCCTAGTAGCAATGAGAACACCTAGCAACCAGATTGTGGTTTCTAATAGCACTCTCCAGTAAAGAACTCAGGGCTCCTTGGAAAAACGGCTGATTCCAGAACAGGGGCAGGAAATATACAAAATGATCCTGGAGCACCTTGTAGTGCCAGAGGTTAAGAAAGTGTTAAACACACACACACAATTACAGGGTACTCACAGTCAAATGGACACAGGAGCCAAATGAAAGAGTGCCCAAGAGCCAAAGCTGGAGAAATTTGAACAATAAAGTAATATTGGATTATAACCAAAAATATGAAATAAATATCTGGGTTCACACTGACATAAATAAATGATTGAATAAATAGACAAATGGGGGAGAAGAGATAAATCTCCTGTGCAGAATCAGGATAATTTATACAGGTACTCCACCCTCAAGGAGGTGGCACCTAGCTCCCCATTCCTTAAGTGTGGACTGCATATTGTGACTTTCTCTCAAATAGGGTAGTATGGAAAGGGGGTTTAAAATTGCTTTACAGTAGAGAAACCTGTCAAACAAGCAATCAGAGTCAACTTCAATAGTTGAGCCATATTGACAGTAGATACCTTTCATATAATGAGAAGCCCATCAAATAAGCAATCAGTCAGCTTCAACAGTAAGGAGTCATGTTGACAGTAGATACCTTTCATAAAATGTGATGAGAATGTCACTTTACCTTTGTAATTTTCCTCATCCAAACCCATAACTCCTGTCTAATCATGCAAAAACATCAGACAAATCCCAACTGAGGGATATTCTACAAAATACTTGATCGGTACTCTTAAAACTGTCAAGGTCATCAAAAAGAAGGGAAGTCGTAGCCAAAAGCATCCCCAGAATACATGACAACTAAATGTAAAGCGGTATTCTGGGCTGGGTGCGGTGGCTCATGGCTGTAATCCTCACACTTTGGGAGGCCAAGGCAGGTGGATAACTTGAGGCCAGGAGCTCAAGACCAGCCTGGCCAATGTGGTGAAACTCTGTCTCTACTTAAAAATACAAAAAATTAGCCAGGCATGGTGGCGTGGACCTGTAATCCCAGCTACTTGGGAGGCTGAGGCACGAGAATCACTTGAACCCGGGAGGTGGAGGTTGCAGTGAGCTGAGGTTGTGCCACTGCACTCCAGCCTGAGCAACAGAATGAGACTCCATCTCAAAATAAATAATGTAAAGTGGTGTCCTGGATTGGATCCTGAAATAGAGCAAGGACACACACACACACACACACACACACACACACATACACACATATCCCTAAGAAATCTAAATGAAGCATGGACTTTGGTTGATGATTATGTGTTAATATTGGTTCATTAACTGTGGCTAATTGTAAGATGTTACTAATAGGGGTAATAGGATGTATATGGGAACTCTCTGTGCTGTGTTCACAATTTTTCTTTAAGCCTAAAACTGCTCTAACTTTTACACTGTTGGTGGGAGTGTAAATTAGTTCAACCATTGTGGAAGACAGTGTGGCTATTCCTCAAGAACCGAGAAATAGAGATTCCACTTGACCCAGCAATCCCATTACTGGGTAAATACCCAAAGGACTGTAAATCGTTCTATTATAAAAACACATGCATACGTATGTTCATTGTGGCACTGTTTACAATAGCAAAGACCTGGAACCAACCCAACTGCCCATCAATGATAGACTAGACAAAGAAAATGTCGCACATATACACCATGGAATACTATGCAGCCATAAAAAACGACGACTTCATGTCCTTTGTTGGGATATGGATGAATCTGGAAACCATCATTCTCAGCAAACTGACACGAGAACAGAAAACCAAACAGCGCATGTTCTCACTCATAGGCAGGTGTTGAACAATGAGAACACATGGACACAGGGAGGAGAACATCACACACAGGGGTATGCTGGGAGGCCGGGAGCCAGTGGGGTGACAGTGGGAGTTGGGGAGTTCGGGGAGGGATAACATTGGGAGAAATGCCTGTTGTTGGCGACAGGGGGATGGAGACAGCAAACCACCATGGCATGTGTGTACCTATGCAACAATCCTGCAATGTCTACACATGTACCCCAGAACTTCAAGCATAATTTAAATAAAAGAAAGAAAAGGTTATTTTGTTTAAAAATCTAACCATAGATTTTATGGGTTTATGGGGAGGTTAAAGAGAAGGCAACCTCACAGCTCCTCCAGCGAGGCTTACTCATACTCCTCCCCCAATTCTGTGCTCTCTCTGGCCTCTTCCTTCCGTGTCCTCCCATGCAGGTCTCTGTTCTCTATTTTGACTGTCTCTCAAGCCTCCATTTCTATTACATACAGTTTCTAAAAATCTCCGAGCAATTCAGTATTTGTCCTCAGCCTGCATAGTCCACTCAGAACAAATTCCTATACTTAGCTGAGCAGCAATCAACTTTGTTCTTCAAGCATGCGCCTTGGATGTATTAGCTCTCTTACCATAGCCAATCTAGGAAAATGTTCTCAAATGCTTTCATTCTGACTCAGTGCATGGTTTCCAGAGAAATTTCAAACAACTCCTAAAGTAAAAAATTTATGTGGAGGAAGCTCCTAGCAATCCAACCTTAAACAGAGAGATCATGTCTAGGAGTCCACAAGATTGAAGGAAGAGAATATATGAAGCTCAATTAGAATTCTCATAAAAATTACAAAGTGAAAAAAAAAAACAACAGGGCACAAAGTGCAGGTGCCTAACAAGCTGAAAGGCAAAAGAATATAAAAAAGCAAAGCTAAGGGAAAAGGTTCCTTTTGAATCCTAGGCTCCTGACAGCCAAATTAGTCTCTCTGGCAAGGTGCTAAGTTACATGGGGGCTGAGTTCGCTCTCAAGTGTCATGAGAGTTTGCACAGACTCACCCACTCTGTCTCCTGATTTCTTCGGGTAAACAACAAATAGTCACCTGAAAAAGAGCCAGGAGTGGCAAGGATGATCAGAGGCAGCAGTGTCAAACGTCTGTGACCTTGGCTACATTCCCATTATCCTCTGCCTCACTGAATCCAGCCCGCAGACAGGGGAAATCTTTTTTTAAATTATTATTATACTTTAAGTTCTAGGGTACATGTGTAGCTCATGCAGGATTGTTACATAGGTATACACATGCCATGGTGATTCATTGCATCCATCCCTGACCCCCGTCATCTACATTAGGTATTTCTCCTAATGTTATCACTCCCCAAACCCTCACCCCTGCTATCCCTCCCCTAGCCACCCATGCCCCAACAGGCCCCAGTGTGTGATTGTCCCCTCCAATGGGGAAAACCTTAACCCTTTGAAGCTATGGGACCTTTTAATAAACCACAGCAGGGATGCCCTAGCTAGCTAACTAGCTAGTGGTAAGAAAGCGATTTCTGCCAAAAAGAAGAAAAACAATGGGGTGAATGACATTCTCTTTCTTTTTTTATTTGTATTATTATTATGTTTTTAGAGATGGGGCCTCCCTATGTTGCCCAGGCTGGTCTTGAACTCCTGGGCTCTAGCAATTCTCCCACCTTGGCCTCAGCCTCCCAAAGTGCTGGGATTATAGGTATGAGCATGGCGCCCAGCCCGACATTTCTTCTTAAGAGAACTATTATATATAAATGTACATGAGTGTGTACATGTTAAAGGATAGCACACTACTTTCAGAGTCATCAGTGTCTTCAAGATATTTTTAAGAAACAAATACACAATTTCTTTCTTTTTTTTGAGATAGAGTCTTGCTCTGTTGTCCAGGCTGGAGTGCAGTGTTACCATCTCAGCTCACTGCAACCAGGTTCCAGCAATTCTTCCTCAGCCCCCCAAGTAGGTGGGATTACAGGTACCCACCATCACACCTGGCTAATTTTTATATTTTTAGTAGAGACGGAGTTTCACCATGTTGGCCAAGCAGGTCTCAAACTCCTGACCTCAAGTGATCCACCCTCTTCAGCCTCCCAAAGTGCTGGGATTACAGGCGTGAACCACCACACCCGGCCAACAAATACACAATTTCACTTGATGCTAACACTATAGCAAATGCTGAGCAATCTGTACTTCATCATTGTGCTCTGTATGCACATACAAATCTCTAGAGTTTACCTACGCTTCCTGACCTCCCAATATCATAGCCTCAGAAGAAAACAAATGGCCTGGACTGAAGACAGAGGAGTCAAAGCAGTAGCCGAGAAAGTTTGTAGATCAGAACTCAGAGAGCAAACTGGGGCAGGAGCGGAGCTTGCCAACGGTCGTCTTGGACGGAGCAAGGGCAGAAACAGGAGCTACATGATATGATGAAGGAAGCAAAGAGGTTGAAATAGACCAACCCAAGAATGGTTATGAACTAAGAATAACTAGGGACCCAGACCTAAAATCTTCAAATGCCCACTTCACACACTGCCCATCTCAAGGAAGCCTGACATTTTATTCTATTACCTTTTTTACTAGTGCATTATTCATATAGTAATGGCAGACTTTTAGAGGTTTTATAGTCTTCTTGCATTCCCTCCTTCTAAGGCTCCTTGATGAAAGGAGTGTCAAGAGTTTTTGGTCATTCTTTTTTTTTTTTGAGACAGGATCTCATTTTGTTGCCCAGGCTGGAGTGCAGTGACACAATCATTGCTCATTCCAGCCTCAGCCTCCTGGGCTCATCTGATCCTCTCACCTCAGCCTCCCAAGTAGCCGAGACTACAAGTGTGTGCCACTATATCCAGCTAATTTTTTAATTTTTTGCAGAGACGGGGTCTTGCTATGTTGCCCAGGCTGATTTAAAACTCCTGCATTCAACAGTCCTCCTGCTTCGGCCTCCCAATGTGCTCAGCCTCCTGAAGTGCTGGTTCCCAAAGAGCCTCCATGCCCAGCCTGGGCCATGTTTTAAAACTGCCATGGTAGCTTTTGACATTAACTGGCAGCTGTGAGCTGTCAGTAAGTAGTTTGACTACCTTAAGGTTGCCAGATTCTAAGGAGCCCAAGCAACGTGGAGAGCCTGCGTGTAAGCTTTCCAGTCAACAGGCCTAGCTGAGCCCATTCTTTAGCCATCCCAACACAGGCATCAGATGAGTGATTGAAGCAGCAGATTTGGAAGTGGATCCTCTAGCCTCAGGTATTCCAGCCCTCAGCCATTCAAGTTGCACCGAGACCCCAGACATCACAGAGAAGTGTTGCTCCTTCTGTGCCATTTTGGAATTCTTGATCCACAGAATCCATGAGCATAAAGAAAAGCTTGTTTTACACCTCGAAGTTTTGGAGTGGTTTGTTGCTCAGCAATCGATACCAACAGCAGCTGCTGTTTATGAAGCACTTATTTTGTACCAGCACTTAACACATGTTCTCTGTTCTGTACAACAATGATATCAGGTGTGTGGTATTATGTAGATGAGGAAACTGGGTCTTAGACATGTACTTATCAGCGATCACAGCTGTAGGAAATGATGGTGGTAAGGTTAAATCCACGCTCATTCAAATGTGACCTGAGGTTCTTAACCCTTCCAGGGGTCACGCGAAATCTCTCTAACCAAGAGAGAGATGAAGAACAATGGTCCTTGCCTTCCTCCCAAACGAGTATTGATTTCTCCACATTACTATATTAACATGAAGCGCTTCATTCACTTGGCCATTTCTCCTCTTAATTCTAAATATTCTCAGAGCTGAGCGATGCTCATCCACTAAGAAGCGTCTCTTTTGTTTTTCCTAATTTGGAGGGGGAGAAGGGTTGATTTTCCACGTAATTTTTGAAGTTGCTTTCTTTGCTTGCTTGAGGTTATCAAATGACCCAACTGGGCTGCTGACTGGATTTTTGTTGGTGATCCATATGGGACACACACTCTCTCTCACTCACTCTCTCTCTCTCTCTAACATTCTGAACTCTTTGAGGTTTCTGGGCGAGTGACTTCACAACTTCAAGGGGGAGATGTGTCACATGGTCCCCCAGGGTAAACTCAGTGTATACATCACGTAATCCTTCTATCTACTCCCCAGAGTTTGCAACACCTACCCATGCTGATTGCTTTTTAAATTTTTCATTTCTTTGTCTTTAAATATTCTAATGCCTCCCTGCTGAGTTGTAAAGCCCTGGGTATCATTTACTTATTCATATACTCTCTAAGTTCATATGACTCATAGATATTAAAATAACATCCAACTGAATTCCGGTAATCTCTCATGGCTTTGTCCACCTACTTGGTGACATCTTTCAGGATCATTCTAACGACATTGAGCTGTACAAAGATTCCCATTTTAGGAATGAGGAGACCAAGACTCAGAGATGTTGAGTCACTTGCCTGAGGTGACATAGCATGTAAGTACCAGCAACAAAAAGTGAACCCATGTCATCTTTTTTATTTATTTTATTTTATTTTTATTTTTTGAGACAGAGTCTTGCTCTGTTGCCCAGACTGGAGTGCAGTGGCATGGTCTTGGTTCACTGAAAATTCACCTCCCGAGTTCAGGCGATTCTCATGCCTCAGCCTCCAGAGTAGCTGGGACTACACACCTGGCTAATTTTTGTATTTTTTGTAGAGACATGGTCTTGCCATGTTGGCCAGGCTGGTCTCAAACTCCTGGCCTCAAGTGATCCTCCCGCCTCAGCCTCCCAAAGTGGTGGGATTATAGGTGTGAGTCACTGCACCTGAGCTCTTTTGTATTTTATTTCCTTTTTTTGTAAAAAATTTAAAGATCTAATTGTGGTTTTTGTTTGTTCTTTGAGGCAGGGTCTGGCTCCATCTCACAGTCTGGAGTACAGTGGTGCAATCTCTGCTCACTGCAGCCTTCACCTCCTGGCTCAAGTGATCCTCCCACCTCAGCCTCCTGAGTAGCTGGGACCACAGGAGCGCAGCACCATGCCTGGCTAATTTTTGTATTTTTTGTAAAGATGGCGTTTCACCATGTTGGCCAGGTGGTCTCGAACTCCTGAACTCAAGTGAACCGCCCACCTCGGCCTCCCAAAATGCTGGGATTACAGACGTGAGCCATTGCACCTGGCCTGAACCCATGTCTTCTACACTGAATTTTTATTTCTACTTCCTACACTATGATAAATCTGTGAAACACATATTATAAATTATTAATCCTTAAAATAGTGCATTTTAAACTAGAGTATTTGAAGAAAAATCCAAATTATTTTGTGGGATTTAGTTGGTACTGTACAGTTATGAGAAACCTAGCCTCCACTGAAATCTTATTACTGCAATGTTTTCCTAGGATATTCCATACATAACTCGACAGAATGCTGAAGGTTACTCCTCTCACTTCCAGTTTAAAATCTGGTTGCTTCAATTTAATAATGTATCTATTAGTAATAACAAGTATGTCTATTCCTAATTTAGGAATTTCAAACAAAATGTAAAATTTGAATTCTAAATCTGTCAACAACTACTTGTGTGACTTTGATAATTCATTGTTTTCTCTCGGTCTCCATTTTTCTGAGGTTCTCTTAAACTTGAAAATATTTCTAATTTTAAGCACCATCTCAATATATGCTTATATTTTTGCAATAAACTAAATGTGTATGTCTCCCCAATATTCATATGTTGAAATTCTAATCCTGATGTGATGGTATTTGGAGGTGGGAGATTTAAGCAGTAATTAGATCATGAGGGGAGAGCCTTCAGGAATGAGATTAATGCCCTTATAAGAAGAGGCAGGGGAGCTAACTGGAGCTCTTTCTGCCTTGTGAGGACACAAGTGTAAGACAGCCATTTGCAATCTGGAAGAGGGCCTTCATGGGAACCCAACCATGCTGGCCCCCTGATCTTGCACCTCTGGCTGCCAGAACTGTTAGAAATAAATCTCTGTTGTTGACAAGCCATCCAGTCTATGGTCCTTTGTTACAGCACTCCAAGCTGACTACGACACCTCTTTTGAATTCCCATTAGAAATGTATAGGCTTCTGGTTGGACATAGTGGTTCATGCCTGTAATCTCAATGTTTAACTGAGTCCCTAAATCTATGCACTAGGAGGCTTCCATTTGGGCCTTAGGAGGAATTTTTCTCCAATACAACTTCACCTGCATTTGAGGATGTTGAGTCACCCAAGCATTAACTAAAACCAATATTTTGGCTTCCTTTGGGCCTTGACAATCCTCTATATTCGAGGGGAAAAGGGATGATTTTTAGTCAATAATTCTTCAACAATTGGGAGCAGGGCAACCTCTACCTCTGGTGAATAACGAAGGTACCAAGATATTGGACAAACTCTATCTGAAGGTCTTGTATCTGGGGTCCTCTCCTTGCACCCAGTTGCAATAACTGAACTTATCTAAACATGCAGGTACATTTTTTAAAGGTTTTTCATTGACACAGCCATTAGCTCATTGAAACTCTAAGAATTTTAAATACACAATGTTCCCGTAACCCGCAGCAAATCAGAGTATTGCCACCAGGGAAAAAGGGAAGTGGCCTCCCAAGAGGAAGACAGCTGCCACGCTTCGCCCTTCACCACAGCCTGGAGAGTGGATCTCAATCGTGCAGCCTCAAAACCCTGATCAGTAACAACCAGAGAAGCAGATTCATGATTCCAGCAGGCTCAGAATGCCTGAAATAAAAGTGCCAGTGCATCAGTTTACAAGGAGCAATGACTATCTTAGGCACCCGAGTGTTCAGTATTTACTACGGTGTGTCTGTTTCCCTCCAAAATTCATATGTTGAAATCTAATCCCCAATGTGATGATATTAAGAGGTGGATCTCTGGGGAGATGTTTAGGTCATTATTAGGTCATGAAGGCATTAGTGCCTTTGTAAAAGAAGTCCAAGGGGGCTTGATTCTCTCTTCCACCCATGAAGACACAGCCAGAAGGCGCCATCTGTGAACCAGGAAATGAGCCCTCACGAGACACCAAATCTGCTGATGCCTTGATCTTGGACTTCCAGCTTCCAGAACTATGAGGAATAACTTCCTCTTGTTCATAAGCTACGCAGTCTATGGTATTCTGTTGCAGCTGGGCAGTTAGCCGAGCCCCAAGGGAAGCTAAGTCAGCACCAGATAGTGGTGCTGAGCATGAAATCAGAGCATGGAATCTTCAAAGCATCGAGCAAGACTCTCTGATATGAGCTGAGATTTTCTGGGTCTGTCATTGTAAGCCCTCTTTTCCCTGACCAGTACTTACACACGAGGGACGAGGGACCTCATGGCCAACAAATGGCGCTCTTCCCTTCTCTCCACTTCCCCAAAACAACTACCGAACCTGAAGGGTGAACAAGGTCCTTTTTAAAGTCTTTGTCTTTTCCCTCTTGCTTCCTGGCCTAGGCCCGTTCCTTCTCCTTAGATCTGCATTGCTGCCTGGTGGCTTGGTCTATCTCAGTGCTTCTGAAACTATCTGTGATGAGGGACTATTTCTTTTTCTTTTATGGTTTCCCATCAATCTCAAACTGACATTTTCATAAAGTATAAAAAAAAAAAGAATTTGTTGACAAATAAATTAAAATAATAATGTGTATATAATTTAAAATATAAAATTAAATATATACATATAAAAATATAAAAATCAAAATGCATAACGCAAGCCCCAATCCTTATGGGTCAACAGACCTAAATCTTATTAGCCAAATTGCTGTAAGGACTTAACAATGCTTACTTTTAATTTCAGTGCTTTGCATACTACAGACCAGTAATGAACATTGTGGGTGTAGATTATCACCAGGAATTTGCAGCTAAAACCACAGTGAGATACCATCACACCCCTACCAGTATGGCTAATGTTAGAAAGACTGTCAATACCAAGTGTTTAAGAAGCAGTGGAGCACCTAGACTCTCAAATATATTACTGATAAAACTGGAAATTGGTACATTGTTTTGGAAAACTCATTGCCAGAATCTACTAAAGCTAAACAGAAGTATCCAATGAGCAAGGAATTCCACTTCTGGGAATACACCCATAAGAAATGAATGCTATGTCAACCAAAAAATGCTTATGGTAGCACTATTTTTAATAACTCCCCCAAAGAAATAACCCAGATGTTTATCGATAGTAGAGTGGATAAATGGTAGTATATTCACATGAAGGAATCCCAAGCAGTAATGAAAAAGAATAAACTGCTGTGCACACAACTGGATGACCCTCACAACCACAGGGCTCAGAGAAAGAATTTAGATCCTCCAAAAAGAAACTGTGCAGTTCCATTCATGTGAAGATCAGAAACAAGCAGAAGTAACCTATACTCACAGAGGAAATATTTCTAAATCTCAAGTTTGAGAAATCACTCTTCTGTAGTTTCTAAGTACTGACTTGTTAACTACAAAAATATTTTTGGGGCCAAGCACAGTGGCTCACGCCTATAATCCCAGCACTTTGGAAAGCCAATGCAGGCAGATCACCTGAGTCCAGGATTTCCAAAGCAGCCTGGGCAACATAGCAAAACCCTGTCTCTACTAAAAATATAAAAAATTAGCCAGGTTTGGTGGCTGATGCCTATAGTCCCAGCTACTCTGGAGGCTGAGGTGGGAGGATCACCTAGGCCTGGGAGGTCAAGCCTGCAGTGAGCTGTGATTGTACCATAGCACTCCAGCTTAGCTATTGGTCTAAACAAATAAATAAATACATTTATTTATTTTTAAATTGACACTTTTCAAATAAATAGTATTTATTTACTCTGGAAGCCTCTGGACTTGGTTCAAAAATAAAAAAACAAAGCTTTTGGTCAATCGGCTAATAAATAGGGTGTTTCATTAAATTTGAAACAACACAGACTGCCCACCAAGTCGGCGCTTCTCAAACAACATGTGGTGTGGAACAAGCATTTCGTTTGTTTGCTTGGTTTGGTTTCAGTTTGTCACAGATACTTTTAGAAATTCAATAAAAATAAAATGTGAGAAAAAATAAAACGTAAAGTGGCCTACAAAATAAAAATCCTATTTTTTATTATTAGAGGAAGCAGAAAATTATAGTTTAATAACATAGCTGGAGGAAACATAGTATAGGAAAAAGAAAATTATAAAAATTGTGGCATTGTTCATTGGAAGTATGCATGCAGCCATTTAATATGGAAAATTGCTATTCAATCATAATTTTTGTTCTGCAATCATAACCAAAACAGTTACAAAGAAAATAATCATTTCCCATATTATACATATATGCAAATGAACAAACATTTTGAGCAAACACCTATATGCATATCAATATTAAAACATATATATACACACATTATATGCATATACATATATAAAACATATACGTGTACATATATGTGGGAATTACACATATACATATATATGTGTATATATTTGTGTAGATTTTTGTTTGTTTGTTTGTTTTTTGAGACGCTCTGTCACCCAGGCTGGGGTGCAGTGGTGCAATCTCAGCTCACTGCAACCTCCACCTCCCAGGGTCAAACGATTCTCCTACCTCAACCTCCCAAGTAGCTGGGACTACAGGCACTCACCACCACACCCAGCTAATTTTTGTTTTTTTAGTAGAGACAGGGTTTCACCATGTTGGCCATGCTGGTCTCGAATTTCTAACCTCAAGTGATCCTCGCACCTTGGCCTCTCAAAGTGCTGAGATTACAGGCATGAGCCACTGCACTAAGCCTAAATATTAAAATATTTAATGTGAAAAATGAGCTTACTTCTTGCTTGTTAATTGAGCTAATATAGGTTGGATTGGTGACAGCATTACTTACAGAGGAAAATTCTAAACTGCTTCTATGTAAAACTTGTTAGTAAAACTGTTTTAATAACATTTATAGCAGAGTGTCACAGAGGTACATTGAAAGAAATAGAAAAGAGATGTTAAATAGTAACCTTAGCAAGCTCAGGCCATTCATCAACTATTATCCAAGATAATTCATCTTCAATTTTTCATTAGTGATCACTTTTAACAGTTGTTTTGTATTTAATAATTTTGTGGCTAAACTTCCATGAAAGAAATAGATTCCAGGCCGGGTGAGGTGGATCATACCTATAATCCCAGCACTTTGGGAGGCTGAGGCTGGTGGATTGTTTGAGCCCAGGAGTTTGAGACCAGCATTGGCAATGTGGCAAAAATCCATCTCTACAAAACATACAAAAAATTAGCTGGGCATGGTGACGTGCGCCTGTGGTCCCAGCTACTCAGGAGGCTGAGTTGAAAAGATCACTTGAACCTAGGAGTTGGAGGCTGCAGTGATCCGTGAGTGAACCACCACACTCCAGCCTGGGTGACAGAGCGAGACTCTAGAGACTCTATCTCAAAAAAAAAAAAAAAAAGAAAGAAAGAAAAGAAAAGAAATAAATCCAAAAATTTCTTATAGTGTATGTGGAAAATAAAATTTGAAATGAACCATTAAATTCATAAATTATCCGGTAATAACTTTCCACAGGTGTGAAATACCTGTTTATCACCTACGTAATTGGTAGTGTTACTTTAATATCATAATGACATATAGAAAGTGTCATTCCAAGTTTCTAACTTCTATTTTTGCCCTTTTCCTATGTTTCTGTCTTTAAAAGACAATGTTGCTTTCCTTCATTGCATGAAGTAGTAATTTTATTAAAAATGTGAAGATAGCAGACAATAACAAAATCTGGATGTCCTTTTTAAATGTCTTTTAGAAGTTGGAAAACTGGTTTTTCATCTTGCAGAAATACCAAAAGTTCATTTTATAGTTTAAATATTCTAATCAGAATTTCCCCGTCAGTAACGATCACATCTCAGTATGCATTGAGTTGTTTGTGATCAGCTTTCATATTATAAAACAATAAAGAAAATAACTTTGAATTTCACACATTAGCCTCTATATCATTTACAATATTTCTTACCTCACTAAGCACATTGTTTGGTCCGGCTGACAAGTTTTCAGCATGCAAGACTTTCTTGATGAAGGAAATACAGTGAACTCTTAATTAGAGCAACTACTGCAAAACAGTGTCCTGTTATTGTCACCAGGACATTCTTCTATACAAAGTTTAAACCCAAAGCCACACCCGTTAACATCGATTACGCGCTTGGATTCCACGGAGCAATTTCCATAAAACTGCTTTAAAAGTTTCTGCTTGCTTCCTCTCAATTTCCATCCCAGCAGATAGGTGACAGATAGTTCACAGATCAGCACTGTGCAGACAACACAGCACCCCCTCTAAGCAGTTAACCAATCTGAGACAATCTGCAAGGGAAAGTATGCATTAATAAGTCAATTTCAGTGATCGCCACCACTCCCTACAGTTAATGAAATATTTCCAGTGTGCCACACGGAAATATACCAGAAATATGCTGGTCTCTGAAAATGTTTCTTTGTGCTGTAGTTATTGACAAGGTCTTGGCTTGTTACATCATCCAGCTATTGTATAAGTAACATAATATTAGATTCTAAATTATGATGCAGCAGGGAAGAACCTGTCTTAAAAACGACATGACCCTTTCTTAGCAAATTATGGCGTATGCAGTATTCTCCAGAATTAATGTATTTTTGAAAAATGAAGTAGCTTCTCAACTATCAGCTGTTATGTATCTCCTTTCCTGCTTTCTCTTGCTCACTTAGTTTTAGCCACATTGGCTCCCTTTTTATTTCTTTTGTTTGTATGTTTTTATATTAAGAGATGGCATCTTGCTATATGTTGCTCAGGCTGACCTCAAACTTCTGAGCTCAAGCCATCCTCCCACCTCAGCCTCCCAAGTAGCTGAGACTATAGGCACACACCACTATGCCCCGCCTCCCCTTTCTATTTCTGGAGCTCTTCAGACTCACTATCATCCTAGGTCTATGCACTTGCCGTTCTCTCCATCTGGAACTCTCTGCCTCCAGTTCTTGAAGAAGCTGCTTCCTTCTCATCCTCAAAATGTTTAAATGTCCTTCAAGGTGGGACTTTATTCCACAACTAGTTCAAAGGAGTCAGTCACTCAGTCCCTCTTAAGTCTTTCTTTAAGTCTCTGCAAAGCATTTCTCATTATGTATGTTTTCAGTGTCCATCTTCATCCACTAGAGTGGGGCTACATTGGAGAGTGACTTGGTTTTCCTGTCCACTGCTACATTCTCCATACCTAGGAGAGGTCCTGTCTCAGGGTTGGTATTTGATAGTTACTGAGTAAATGAAAGGCTGGAGGTCACAACATGAATCCAGGGTTCATTCCCTATGCACAAGTTGGGCTCCTCTACTCAGTGCCGTGGGGGACACAGATGTGTGACATGGTCCTTACTCATTGGTTTACAGTGTATATTGCAGAAATGATACATATATATACCTATAAATCAAATCAAATCATTGTAAGGAGCCGCAAGAGAGCTAGAAATTGATCTCACGGTTCAGAGAACGAAATAACTTTAGGCTTAATAGAGAGGGTGATGTGATATTTACACTGGGCTGTGGTTGATGAGAACAGTTTGGATTTTAAAGGCAAGGCAGGAATGCCAACACATCCCTAACATTTGTCTACAAATCCTATGGGGAGCCCAGCTCAGGGTCTCACATATGCAGGAACTTAGATGTCTGTAGAATAAAGCAGCAACCTGAACTCTCAGTTTCAATTTGCCTGAGACTATTTTAGAACAATGCATATGTGCATCAGAACTATGTGAAGATAAATAATAAAAATACAGTTTCTCGGCTAATTTCTGAGCAGTCATTCCTGGCCATGACTAATGTAAGCAGTGTGTGGAATGTGGAGTTTCAGTCACTCAGACGGCCTGTGCCCAAATGCCAGCCCTATTACCTACCAGCCGGTGTCCTTGAGCGACTTACATCATTTTTCCAAAGCCTATTTCCTTTGCTATAAAATGGGAATAATATCTTCTTTAAAGTATTTTAAATACTTTAAAATGAGGATTAAAAGAGTTAATTCAAATAAAATATCTGGCATAAACTAAGCTCTCAACTCAAACAAACACATAGATATACTCTGTGGGCATTCGTAACCCTTCTGATTGTCTTTTTTTTTTTTTTTTTTTTTTTTTTTTTAACAAGACAGGGTCTCAGTCTGTCTCCCATGCTGGAGTGCTCAAGTGCAGTGGTGCAATCATGACTCACTGCAGCCTCAACCTCGGCTCCAGTGATCCTCCTGCCTCAGCCTCCCAAGTAGCTGAGACTACAGGGGCACACCACCACACCTGGATTTTTTAAAATACTTTTTGTAGATATGGGATCTTGCTACGTTGCCCAGGTTGATCTCAAAGTCCTAGGCTCAAGAAATTCTCCCACCTCAGCCTCTGAAACTGTTGGGATTATAGGCGTGAGCCACAGTACCTGGTCTCTGATTGTTCTTTAAATTCTGATAACATCCTAATAGATATGAACTTATTAATACTATATAAAATGTCAGCTGTACAAAAATATTTCTCCAAGTGTTTTAAATAATAAAGGGTTTATTTAACAAATATTGATTAGGCATCTACTATGTGCCAGGCACTATTCTAGGAACCGGGGATAGAACTGTGAATGAAAAAGACAAAAATTCCTGTCTTTGTGGATATAGTGGGGAAAGTAGATTAAAAAAATATGAATCTGTAAAACATACAGTAGATGAGATCATAATATGTATTAAGGAGAAACATAAAGGAGTAGAGCAGTGAGGAGGTGAAGGAAGGGAGGGCAAAAGCTATACAGATATCCAGGGAAAAGCATCCCAGGAAAATGTACTGGGCAAAAAGCCCTGAGATGAGGTCATTCCTGGCTTTGCCCCCGGAGCTGCGAGAAGCCCAGTGTGGGTGACTTGGAATGAACCAGGAAATGGGATGGGTGATGAAGGTTGAAGGATGAGGGTGGTGCCCCAGAAGCCAGGCGGAGTTAGGATTTAAAAAGCAGAGAGTAACAACCATCAAATGCTGCTGACAGGTTATGTTAGGATGGGCCTGGGAATTGGCCATCAGATTTGGCCACAAGTGGAAGTCACTGGTGACCTAGACAGTAGCACATGTGATGGCATGGTGGGATGAGGCCTGATTTCAGTAGATTTAAGAGTCAGCAACTGTACACCTTCAATACTAAAACCTCTTTAATGGAGCTTTGCTTTAAAGGAAAGGAGAGTTGCCAAGCATAGTGGCTTGTGTCTGGAATCCCAGCTACTGAGTAGGCTGAGGTCGAAGGATCACTTGAGCACAAGAGTTCAAGACCAGCCTGGGCCACACGGCAAGACCCTGTCTCTAAAATAATTAAAAATTAGCTAGGAATGGTATCATATACCTGTGGTCCCAGCTACTTGGGAGACTGAGGAAGGAGGATTGCTTAAGCCCAGGAATCTGAGGCTGCAGTGAGCTGTGATCATGTCACTGCACTCCAGCCTGGGCAATAGAGTGAGACCCCATCTTTATCTCTAAAGATAAATTTTAATTTAATTTAATTTAATTTAACCAAAAAAAGAGAGAGAAAGAGAAAAATAGGATAGTATCTGGAGAAGAACAGGGGTCAATAAATAATTGGGTTCTTTTACATATTTAAGATGAGAAATAATAGTATGTTTGCATATACATGGGCTCAGTGGATTTGGGGAGAACTTTTGCCAACACAGCAGAGAAAAAGATGAATTCCTAGAACGAAGTTCTTGAGTGGAAGAAAAGGGATGGGGAATAGCAGACAAGTGGCAAGTTGGCTTTGGCAAGAAATACAGGCATCCTTTGCCACAACAGGAGAGCAGGTGCAGTGCATGAGCACAGACAGATGTGCTGACACACAGCAAATTCTCTTCAGGTGGCTTCTAATTTCTTAGTGATTTAGAAAGCCAGTTCCAGAGATTGAGCCTAGAGTGAGAAGCTATTGAAGCAGGTTCAAATAGTCATCTGGAGGGGCAGAGGCACACTAATGGGTTCCCTTGGGGTCAATTGTCATCATTTACAGTGAGACCAATCAACATGGTGATGTATGTTTCCCTGCCCTGTTCAGCTGCAGTAAAGGATACTTATAAGAAAGAGGTGTCATTGAAGAAAGAGTAGATACTTGAATTTGATGTAAAAAAGAAATGACAAGATTCTGAAGAAAAACAATTGGTTTTGAGAGAGATGCTTTCTAATATTAATGAGCTATCATAATCAGCAAGAACTGGAAGTGAAAGACGAGATAGTCATAGTTTGGATGTTTTATTAAAAATTCAGTGGGAGAAATTTTCCTCTGATCGAGTAAGAAATGTTCATTATTCATATCACCTGCTAATAGGCAATTTTTATTTAAAGTTATAGGTGTATGAACTCCATTTAAATAATTTTAAATACTTTCATTAATCATTAACATGCATTTGATAGATTTCTTTTTTCAAAATAATGTACATGTGAACCTCACCCAGAATTGAGAAATACTTCTCCTACATCGTTTGATATACAAAATAACCACACATGGGAGGTAGCTAAACCAGAAATTATCTTATGTTTAGAGAAATAAATACAAAATCCTTTAGCAGCCAAGTTACCAACCAAGGGACACAGGGCTATTTAGTCTCAGATCTGGAATTTGAAACTGATTCAAAAGAGTCATTTCTCAGTCTCCTATAGATGCAGCCATTGTGAGGGAAATAAACATTAGAATACAGAGGTCATAGAACACTTAGACCCCACAAACAGGGTGGTGCGTCTGGCAATCCCTGAACTATAGTCTCCTATCAGTTGCCCACCAACTTTACTTGCTTTTCTCTGCTGTCTTAGTCTATTCTCACATTGCTGGGTAATTTATAAAGAAAAGAGGTTTAACTGGCTCATGATTCCACACATTGTGCAGGAAGTATAATGCTGGCACCTGCTTGGCTTCTGAGGAAACTTACAATCTTGGCAGAAGGTGAAGGGGAAGCAGGTTCACCTTATATGTGCAGAGTGGGAGAGAGAGCGGAGGGAGGTGCTACACACTTTCAAACAACCAGATCTCACGATTACTCACTCACTATTACCACAGCAACACCAAGGGGAATGGTGTTAAACCATGAGAAACTGCTCTCATAATCCAATCACCTCCCACCAGGCCTCACCTCCAACATTGGGGATTATAATTCAGCACGCGATTTGGGTGGAAACCCAGATCCAAACCATATCATCTGCTGTGCCAGTTCTTATGGTGCTTCAACATCAGGCAGTGGCTGGACTCACTGTAGCCAGGCCATTGAGGCCAAGGACCCATTGAGGCCAAGGCCCAGGGAAACAAGCTTCAAACCTCAGGATCCCATCTGGGACTGCATTTGCTGGTTGCCTACCTCAGTATTCACTCTCCTTTATTCCTTACTACTTAAAATGCTGCCTTGTATTTTGGCATGTGGCTGCCTAAAGAATAACAAATACATTTCTGGACCTCCTTGCATCCAGGTGAGTCAGTATTACTAAGTGCTGGTCAATGAAATATAAGCAGAGAGGCTTGGAAACTTTCAGAAAGCCTCCTTAAAAGTCAGCTGCATCTCCCTTGGCCCTTTCTCAATTCTGCTTGGGAAGATACTGTGACTGGTGGTGCTATTGTTATAATGTTGGACCCTCAGGATGAGGAGCCATGCACTAGGGATGATAGGATGATGAACTGAAAGTCTCTTGGCAGGTCCTTAGCAGCTTTGTGGAGCCACCATCCCAGGCCTGGATTTTCTATCTCTGAACCTTGCTTTCAGGTAAGAGAAATAAACTTCTACTCTGTATAAGCCATTACTTTTTTTTTTCTTTTTCACATATAAAGCACAACTAACAAATATGCCAACTCTTAAAAAAGAGCTGGGATTAGAGTTACTGGTGGCAAGCACAGAAAATCTGGGAAGGGGAGAACACACCTATTGTACCATTGTTGTACCTTCCTTGATCTTATCATCTCACAGATTTCCCACTTCCTCACAGCCTGTGAACACCACCTTAACAAACTATTGCAGGCCTATTTTAGAGATCTAAACTTAATAAGAAATTAATTAATTAACTAATTTATCTTCCCTACTGAGGCCTAAGTTAGCATTCTCAAAGTTTGGTCCATGAACCACCCACAGAAGAATCTCCTGGGAAGGCTGTTAAATCTCTACAGCCTCATGCCCAAACCCAGACCTATCCTGACAGAATGCCTCCAATAAGTGTCAGGAATCTGCATGTTTAACATGACCTGCACCTGATTCTTACGCCACCTTAAGTTGAAGGCTACTTCTGCAATCTCCCTTTGTGTGTTACTCATTGATTTGCCTTTAAAAATAAGTTGCCTTGACTGGGCATGGTGGCTCACACCTGTAATCCCAGCAATTTGGGAGGCCGAGACAGGTGGATCACCTGAGGTCAGGAGTTCAAAACCAGCCTGGCTAACAGGGTAAAACCCTGTCTCTCCTAAAAATACAAAATTAGCCAGGTGTGGTGGCACATGCCTGTAATCTCAGCTACTTGGGAGGCTGAGGCAGGAGAATTGTTTGAACCTGTGAGGCAGAAGTTGCAGTGAGCCAAGATCAGGCCATTGCACTCCAGCCTGGGCAACAAGAGTGAAACTTCATCTTAAAAAAATAAATAAATAAGTTGCCTTTGTTTATCACATCTGTATTCTCCAGAGCTTTACCCTGGTGGACCATAAATGTGCAAATGAATAAACAAACTCTATATTTGTATTTGTGAGTTTCAATTGTAAGTTTTTTCATCTACACTATCTCAGTCAATTCTTATATGCTTTGGGGTAGCAAAGAAAGGGTTATTGTTGTTTCACAGAGAGCAAAATAGATCCGAGATAGTAAATGGTCTTTTTTTTTTACTATTTTAGAGTTTAAAAAACTAGGATTTGGACTGGGATCCCATTCAAAGGTCAAGGCTCTTTCCTCCATACCTGCTGATCCTGGGTGATGTAGAATATGCATTTATCTAAAGATCTAAAAATGCTTTATTCTGAATATCTCATTCATCTTCATAATATAAATATGCATTTGATATACATTCATAATCAACCATTAATATATGTATTAGTCTGTTCTCACACTGCTATACAGACACACCTGAGACTGGGTAGTTTAAGTGGCTCATGTTTCTATGGGCTGTACAGGCTTCTCCTTCTGGGAGGCCTCAGGAAACTTACAATCATGGTGGATGGTAAAGGGGAAGCAGGCACGTTTTCATATGGCTGGCAGGAGAGAGAGAGAGAAAAGGCAGAAGTGCTACACACATTTAAACAATCAGATCTCATGAGAACTCACTCATTATCACGAGAACAGCAAGGGAGAAGTCCACCCCCATGATGCAATCATCTCCCATCAGGCCCCTCCTTTAGTACTGGGACTTACAATTTGACATGAGATTTGGGTGGAGACACAGAGCCAAAGTGTATCAACATCAAAGTGTATAACAAGCAATTCATCATTTTTGCAACCGGTTTCACATTGAGTGAAAATCTTGTTATTGATATTGCATGGAGATACGACCATTGCAAGTTTCTAAACTTGCAAGGTATGATTCAACATTTCAGTTCAAGTCAACACAAATTCATTGAACTTCTACAAAGCGCTAGATGCTGTATTAGGTAGTAAGACACAAAAACAAAATGAACAAGTATAGCTTCTGCTGTTAAGGATGGAAAATTCTGGGTGTTGAGAACAGAGGACTACTTTAGGCACAATGGCAAGGTTTTGAACAATGTGTCAGACTCCTCAAAGTGAGAGATTTTAAAGATTTGCTTGTGGAGGGATTTGCACTATTGGCAGTGCTGAGATGGACTACGTTATATGCTTGTAATTTCAAAAGTGGACCCATAGGGATCATTATTAATGTGCTTCAAATGCATAAGCCTTGAAAATATACATCTAACTTCTGAGGCAGATGTTGTTTAGGATTGGATTTTCATAACTTGCTGTATAGAAGCATTTATGATAGATGAATTCCCCACTGCCAAAGAAACCACACAGGAAGTCACAAACAGATGGCAATTACAGAAGCTCTAGGGAGCACACAATGATATTCCATATGGCATATTGTGTGTGGCTCATAAAAGTGGCTCTAACATCCAGAAATGAATTAACCAGAAATCACATAGGAAATAAATCTTCTTTTGTGACCTTCATTTCAGTCCAGGAGTCCATTGCAAATCAGCACACATTGCAGCAAGAATAAGTATGACAGAGGTAGGAAGAACAAACACAAATTTAAACTAAAATGAAATGCAAATTAAACAATCAGCAACAATTTATATACAATTATAAAGCTTTAGTAGGCTAGTGGAACTAGATCATGGTCCTAACTATTGGTTGGAGGGATGTCAAGATTTTACACAAATAGAATTTTAACATGAGAGCATTATTCTTAGGGATGAGCACACATAACCCATAGCGCAAGTAGGGTCTGCTGCCTGTTTTTGTAGTCTGTAAGCTAAGAATGGATTTTACATTTCTAAAGGGTTGGTAAAAGAATAATAATATTTCATGACACATAAATATTATATGAAGCTGGGCATAGTAGCTCTCACCTGTAATCCCAGGGCATTGAGAGGCTGAGGAAGGAGGATCGCTTGAGTGTAGGAGTTTGAGCCCAGACTGGGTGGCATAGTGAGACTCCGTCTCTACAAAAAAAAAAAAAAAAAAAAAAAAAAAATTAAATTAGCCAGGCATAGAGACACACACCTGTAGTCCCAACTATTTAAGAGGCTGAGATAGGAGGATCCCTTGTGCCCAGGAGGTAGAGGCTGCAGTAAGCTGACATTGTGCTATGGCACTCCAGCCTCGGGAACAGAGTGAGACCATGTCTTTAAAAAAGTTATGTGAAATTCAAGTTTCTATTGGGACTCCCAATAGACTCCCAAAACTTTCAGTAAAGTTTGATTGAAAAATAACCATGCTTATTTGTTTATGTGTTGTCTACAGCTGCTTTTGTGCTGCAACAAACAGAGCTGATTCATTATGACAGAGTCAATATGCAAAGCTAAGCTAAAATATTTACAGAGAAAATTTGCTGGTCTCTGTTCTAGCTCAACTTCAACAATTTAAAAATGAGAAACTGAAGCCTGCTATGTTGGTATTTTCCTACAAAAATAACTTCTTCCACACCAAGGACTATGGACTCATAGCAAAGACTTGTCTTGACTGGGTTAGAATTCTGTAGCACATGTGATTACCTTAACACTCATCTAGAGACCTAGATGATTGAATTGTAAACACTGTCAGGGCAGGAGCTAGGTCTGCCATGTTTCCTTCAGTATCCACCCTAATATCCTTATACAAATATATATATGTATGTGTGTGTGTCTATATGAGTATATATGTATACACACATATATACATACATGTGTATATACATGTGTGCATATACACACACATGCAAGTGTATGTATACACATGTGTGCATATATACACACATATACATATACACACATACATGTGTACACAGACACATATGTTGAGTTCCAGGTTCTCTGTCAAATTCCTCTTTACTACTGCCGGTAAATTATTCCCAATATTAAAAATTTGCTTCTTTCAGGAGCTCTTGTAGGGCAGGCCTGGTGGTGACAAAATCTCTGAGCAATTGCTTGTTCGTAAAGGATTTTATTTCTCCTCCACTTATGAAGTTTAGTTTGGCTGGATATGAAATTCTAGGTTGAAAGTTCTTTTCTTTAAGGATGTTGAATATTGGCCCCCACTCTCTTCTGGCTTGTAGGGTTTCTGCCGAGAGATCCGCTGTGAGTCTGATGGGCTTCCCTTTGTTGGTAACCGGACCTTTCTCTCTGGCTGCCGTTAGCATTTTTTCCTTCATTTCAACCCTGGTGAATCTGACAATTATATGCCTTGGTGTTGCTCTTCTTGAGGAATATCTTTGTGGTGTTCTCTGTATTTCCTGGACTTGAATATAGGCCTGCCTTGCTAGGTTGGGGAAGTTCTCCCAGATAATATCCTGAAGAATGTTTTCCAGCTTGGATTCATTCTCTCCATCACATTCAGGTACACCTATCAAACATAGATTAGGTCTTTTCACATAACCCATAATTCTTGGAGGTTTTGTTCTTTTTACTCTTTTTTCTCTAATCTTACCTTCTCGTTTCATTTCATTGAGTTGATCTTCAATCTCTGATATCCTTTCTTCTGCTTGGTCAATTCGGCTGTTGAAACTTGTGTATGCCTAGCGAAGTTCTCGTGTTGTGTTTTTCAGCTGCATCAATTCATTTATATTCTTCTCTAAGCTATTTATTCTTGTTAGTATTTCATCAAACATTTTTTCAAGGTTCTTAGCTTCTTTGCACTGGGTTAGAACATGTTCTTTTAGCTCAGAGAAGTTTGTTATTACCCACTTTCTGAAGCCTGTTTCTGTTAATTAATCAGACTCATTCTCCATCCAGCTTTGTTCCCTTGCTGGTGAGGAGCTGTGATCCCTTGGAGGAGGAGAGGCATTCTGGTTTGGGTGTTTTCATCCTTTTTGCACTGGTTTCTTCCCATCTTTGTGGATTTATCTAACTGTGGTCTTTGTAGTTGGTGACTTTCAGATAGGGTCTCTGAGTGGACGTCCTCTTTGTTGATGATGAAGTTATTTCTTTTTTAGTTTTCCTTCTAACAGTCAGGACTCTGTAGGACTGCTGAAGGTCCACTCCAGACCCTGCTTGCCCGGGGATCACCTGCAGCAGCTGCAGAACAGTAAGGGTTGCTGCCAGTTTCATCTGTTATCTTTGTCTCAGAAGAATAACCACCAGATGTCAGCCTGAGTTCTCCTCTATGAGGTGTCTCTTTGGATATACGGGTGTCGGAGAGCTGCTTGAGGAGACAGTCTGTCCGTTACAGGAGTTCAAGTGCTGAGCTGTGAGCTCCTTGTTCCTTTCAGAGCTGCTGGGCAGGTACACTTAAGTCTGCTGCAGTGAAACTCATAACCACCTTTTTTCCCCAGGTGCTCTGTCCTGGGAAGGTGGGACTTTATTTATAAATTTCCAATGTGCTGCTGCCTTTTTTTCAGAGATGCCCTGCCCAGCGAGGAGGTAGCCTAATCACAGTCTGCCAGCAGAGGCGTTGCTGAGCTGCCATGGGCTCTGCCCAGCTGCTATGTGAATTTCCTTGTGGTTTTGTTTATAGAGGTAAAGATAGAACTGCCTTAGTCATGGCAGACTGTCTCTTTAATGGTGGACTGTCTCTGTAATGGTGGATTGCCTTGGTAATGGCGGACTGCCTTGGTAATGGTGGACTGCCTCAGTAATAGTGGACTGCCTCAGTAGTGGTGGACTGCCTCGGTAATGGTGAACACCCTTCCCCCCACAGAGCTGGACCATCCTGGGTCCAGCTGTGCTTACTGTGAAATTTTCAATCCAGAGCATTTCAGATTGCTGGCCTTTGTGGGGGTAGGACCAGCCAAGCCAGATCACCTGGCTCCCTGTTCCAGCCCCCTTTTTTTCAATTGAATGGGTGGCTCTGTCTCCCAGGTGTTCTAGGTGCCAGTTGAAACAGGGCCCAGATTTGTGTGAGTTTTTGTGCGGAGACCCGCTGCATCGGCTGAAACAGCCATGCTGGAGACTCATGGTACTTTTCTGCCTGGGAATCTCTTGGTCTGTGGGCAGTAAAAATTTGTTTGGAAATGTAGTGATCACTCACCCTCTGTGTTCTTGCTGGGAACTGCACTCTAGAGCTGTTCCTATTCAGCCATCTTGGATCGTCTCCTCCCTTGTGCTTCTAAGGAGCATAACTGGGAAGTGTGAATCTTGACCAGCTGGGAACAGGACATAGCAGGAATATCTCCTTTCTCTCTCACATGGACAACTCTGAGATGCATCAGAGATACTTGTGCTTTGGCTGAATGCAGTGTGTTGTCTCTCTATAGTCTGTTGGCCTGGTCTGCATGGTAACGCACTGCATTGCACCTTCTCTTGGCTCATTTCCCTTTTGCCTCACCCTCACTACCCTGGGCTTGTACCTTCCAAATACTGCTAGTTTTGCTTACTAGAAAACCTGATCTTGGCCACTATAGAGCTGCCTCATTCTTTTAAAATAGCTGCATGGGTTTTTATTTATGGATATATGAAATGTATATAACCGGTTCTCTAGTGGTGGACAATTACGTGATCATCAATTTTTTTGCAGGCATGAATATTTAAAATATTAATTGATTTGGGGCATCTATCCTTTTATATCATCTCTTATTTGATGGCCTCACTTTGCTACAGAATCATTGGTTTTATCCTAAAAAAATAAAAGCTAAACACTTTAACAGAGATCTGGCACTTGCCTTTCTATAGGGATTCATTTTCTGCCTCTTATTTTTAAATCTCGCAAGCTGGCAATTCTGAACCACCTGTAATTTCCAGATCTCTCTTGAGCCTCCCTGCCTTTGCACAGACTGTCCTCTCTGCCTGGAATGTTTCCCCAACAGTCTATCTGCCGGGTAAATTTCTATTACTCTGTAAGCCACTGTCTATGCAGATCTTTCCATGACTCATTCTCCAGTATCCTTCTGGGTAGGGACTTCTTTTTCATGATTTAACTCTACACAGAACCTGTGACCACTGTAGCGGTGACATTAGATATTCATCACTGGTTTGCATTTTTGTTCCTTCACTGCTCCATAAGTTCTCTGTGGACAGGAATATTTTTATTTTGTAACTCCGAAACTGTAAATAATCACCAACAGTTATCCACAAAAGCTACACCATACTTGCCTCTAGGGACATCAACTACAATACAGCTTAAGTGGATTTGGTGCCCTTTTTCATGAACATCTAAAGCTTCTGTCAGAGGCATTCAAACCAGACTGACTCCATCTTGAATAAAGATGGGCTGGGTAAAACAAGGCTGAGAGCTACTCGGCTGCATTCCCAGAAGGTTAGGCATTCTTTCTTTCTTTTTCTTTTTCTTAGACCAAGTCTCGCTGTCGCCCAGGCTGGAGTGCAGTGACAAGATTTCAGCTGACTGCAACCTCCGCCTCCTGGGTTCAGGCGATACTCCTGCCTCAGCCTCCCGAGTAGCTAGGACTACAGGCACGTGCCATCATGCCTGGCTAATTTTTGTATTGTTAGTAGAGATAGGGTTCCACTATGTCGGCCAGGCTGGTCTGGAACTCCTGACCTCAGTTGATTTGCTCGCCTCAGCCTCCCAAAGCACTGGGATTGCAAGCGTGAGTCACTGCACCCGGCCTGGTTAGGGATTCTTAGAGGATGAGATAGAAGATCAGGGCAAGATACAGGTCACAAAGACCCTGCTGATAAAACAGAATGCGGTGAAATAAGTGGGCCAAAACCCACCAAAACCAAGATGGCAACGAAAGTGACCTCTGGTTATCCCCGTGGCTCATTATAATGCATGAGCATGCTAACAGACACTCCCACCAGTGCCATGGCAGTTTACAATTGCCATGGCAACATCCTTATATAGTCAAAAATGGGGAGGAACCCTCAGTTCTGGGGAAATCCCCACCCCTTTTCAGAAAACTCATGAATAATCCACCCCTCGTTTGGCATACAATGAAGAAATAACTATACGTATACTCAGTCAAGCAGCCCTCACCACTGCTCTGCCTATGGAGTAGCCATTCTTTCGTTTCTCTACTTGTCTAATAAACTTGCTTTCACTATACTTTGTGGACTCAGCCTGAATTCTTTCCTGCATGAGGTCCAAGAACCTTCTCTTTGGGTCTGGATAGGGACCCCTTTCTGGTAACACTTCTACCCATATAATAAATATTTTGCCCCATAAATCTGTCCAAAACCAGAGAGAGCACATATTCTTGAGGAAGGTATGGTCCAGTTAAGTGAATTAGCTGCTGCTAACTAACTTGTCATCTTGTGTAAGTCACTCCCATTTCGCAAGCTTCAGTTTCGTCACTGGTCAAGTGGCTGTAACGATACTTACCTTGCGGGGTTGGCTGAGAATTAAATGCAGTAACACATGCATGTATATTATCTTTCCTGCACCTGGAATAAGGAGGATGCTCAGAAATTGTCAGCATTTCTCTCCATTGCTTTCTCTTTAGGGTTATATTTTTGTGTGAATTGTGCCGTCCCTTTATTTTAAAAAAGTTTTGAGATCTATAACAACAACCCAATCAAACATTTGATTAATATATAGGGCTCACTATGTGTCCAGCAGTATTTTATTTATTTTACTTACACTGGCTTAGTTACCAACACTGATTAGAGCTGTGTGTTGGGAGTGTCACCCTCTGCTGGTCTGGATTAACTCTCCAAGCGTTGAAATAATAAACTATTTTTTAAAATATTACCTTCAGTTTCAGTGACAACATAAGAAGCTAGAGACTCCCCACGAGAAGATGAGCAGATAAGCAGTGTTGCTTTACACAAAATAGAGACTAAACATAGGCTTTAGGGCATCAGAAAAGCCACAGTCACCAAAAAAAAAAAAAAAAATTTAAATTGATGCTACTTAAATCATTGTTGAAATGGGTAGTAGTCATGAGGGAGACTCTGGTAGTTACAGGTTAGGCTTTGTTTTTATTTGCAATTACTTAGAGCAGGTGGGAGAGAGAAGGCGACACCAAAATCTGTTCAGTGCTTAGAAGTTAGAAGCTCTAGTGGTGCTAAATGGCCCTGCCTGTCGCCATCTACAGGAATTTACTGAACAGAATTTGAAGATGAAGAGCTGAGAGTGAGTCTCAGGCAAGGACTTCCACCAGATCCCGGAAGATTCCTTAAGGATATAGGAAAAATGTATTTCTGATGTGGTACTGGCAGCCTCACCCAGAGCTGTTGTGATAGGCATGGCGAGAGCGCCCTTCTTGCAAAACCAAGAAGCTCGTGGTTACCTAAATCCTGTTTCTCCCCTTCTTCCTCCTTGCAGCCATTTCATTGCTTGATGCTGCAGACAGCTCACTGGCTCCCAGCAACCAGCCAGCCCACTTCTTCCCTGCTAACAGAAAGTCAATTAGTAGAAATCCATTCGCCTCAGGGAGGGAGGCATCTGCTCCTGTAGCAGGCGATTAATCATGTTTGGTCTAAATCTTCATATTGTTCCATTCTCCTTTGACAGTGTTGTGTTAGAGGTTGGCACTTGAGCCTCTTCTGGTCAAAGAGATATAGGAAGAAGCTGGCTGGAGAAATCCCCATCTCAGATAAATGACAGAATCTCAGAGCGATAAAGCCTTATGTAGTACTCCTGCTTCTTCATTTCACCTTGGAAAGCTGATGTGAGGGCAAAATACCTAAGGCTACAGTAGCCGTCTTGTGACCATGAGGCAATGAAAACAAAAATAGGAGCCAATAGCTGAGAATGTCCTCCTTCGGACAAGGCAGGGATCCTTGATGACACTGTGGAGCCTCAGAACAAGTCCCAGCGCCACCTCCTGGCTTCTTGTTTAGTGAAATTAAACGCTCTGAGTTTAGCTGTCATTAACTGGTTTTGCTGCTAATTTAGTCAAAAACCTTTCTAACCAATGCATTTTCTTCCCTATAGAACTTTCCATGTTGTTTGCAAAAAATGGAAGGTCAGGGGCTGGGCCCAGTGGCTCATGCCTGTAATCCCAGCACTTTGGAAGGTTGAGGCGGGCGGATCACCTGAGGTCAGGAGTTCGAGATCAGCCTAACCAACATGGTGAAACCCCGTCTCTACTAAAAACTACAAAACATACCTGGGCATGGTGACAGGTGCCTGTAATCCCAACTACTCAGGAGCCTGAAGCAGGAGGATCACTTGAACCTGGGAGGCGGAAGTTGCAGTGAGCTGAGATTGTGCCATTGCACTCCAGCCTGGGCGACAGAGTGAGACTCCATCTCAAAAAAAAAGAAAAAAAAAAAAGGAAGGTCAGGGACATTAGGATGATGAGATTTTTAATATTATTTTTCCTTTTTCCTTTTTCATTTGCCTTGTTACATGGATAAGAAAAAGTTGTGATGCGCCGGGCATGATGGCTCACACCTATAATCTCAACTCTTTGAGAGGCCGAGGCGGCTAGATCATTTGAGGTCAGAAGTTCAAAACCTGATTGGCCAACACCGTGAAATCCCATCTCTACTACAAATACAAAAATTAGCTGGGCGATAATGGTGTGGGCCTGTAATCCCAGCTACTTGAGGCAGGAGAATGACTTGAGCCCAGGAGGCAGAGGCTGCAGTGAGCTGAGATTGCACCATTGCACTCCAGCCTGGGCAACAGACCAAGACTCAGTTTCAAAATACGAATAGAAAAGAAAAGAAAAAGCTGTGATGACTTTATAAACCTTTAGAACTCATAATTTAGCTCTCTAGCTCTCTTTGCTGTCACAAGTTCTAGTTTTCAATCTTACTCTCAACATTCTTCCAAGAGATAGCCAAGGCTACAGGAACAGGAATTTTCTGGGGAAAAACAAAAAAGATAAAAACCAGAAACACCTTTCTCTTGAAGGCTAAAATGTCTCACATCTCAGCTTCTTTCAGTTCTCTGAAAACCAGCTTCCTCTGTGCTCTGGTGGTTCCTGCTCCTTTCAAATTCTGACTTGTGTATGGCATTGAATTACTATGTTGCCAATTCCAGCTCTAATTCTTTTTTTTTTTTTTGAGTCGGAGTCTGGCTCTGTTGCCCAGGCTGGAGTGCTGGAGTGCAGTGGTATGATCTCGGCTCACTGCAACTTCCACCTCCCAGGGTCAATCAATTTTCCTGCCTCAGAGAATAGCTGGGACTACAAGCATGTGCCACCACGCCCAGCTAAGTTTTGTATTTTTAGTAGAGATGGGTTTTCGCCATGTTGGCCAGGCTGGTCTCAAACTCCTGACCTCAAATGATCCACCTGCTTTGGCCTTTCAAAGTGCTTGAATTACAGGTGTGAACCACTGTGCCCAGCCTCCACTTCTAATTCTATTAGATTGGTGGAAAAGTAATTGTGGTTTTTGCCATTAAACCTTTTGGAGCAAAACCAGTTAGGTAAGAGGTACAGATAAATGTAGCTAGTTATTGCCACACTCGAGAGCCAATCCTTACCTCAAGTTCTTAAGAAAAATTCTAATGAAGTGCTCACAAGCCAATTCATGGTCTCCCCAGTGGTCAGGGGCTACCTGTGGTCCTGTGATCCAGTTGACTGTGACTATTCAGAAGATCACGTGTCACGTATAAGGGTACCTAACTAAGCCTGTCACTTCACCAGACGGCAGGAAAGGAATCTATTAGTTAGACAAATAATGAAAGAAATGCCTGCAATAGGTATTATTTAGCTGTTTTCATGCCAATAAAACATTAATAAGATTCTCATGTATTTACAAGACATCAATTGACATAAACCTGCAATTATATTTTGTGTCCTGATCAGAGGGAAAAGGTATTGGGGGTGTGAGAGGCAAAATAATGGCCTCCCGAAGATGTCCACTTCTCAATGTCCAGACCTGTGAATATGTCACCTTACATGGTGATATCATTTGGTTATATGTCCCCACCCAAATCTCATCTCTAATTGTAATCCCCGTAATTTCCACATGTCTAAGGGAGACTTGGTGGGATGTGCTGGAGGGTGGGGGTGGTTTTCGCCATGCTGTTCTTGTGATAGTGAGTGAGTTCTCACGAGATCTGATGGTTTTAGAAGGCAGTTTTCCCTGCTGTTGCTCGCTTTCTCTCTCACCTGCCCCCATGTAAGATGTGCCTCCTTCCCCTTCCACCGTGATTATAAGTCTCCTGAGGCCTCCCCAGCCACATGGAACTGTGAGCCAATTAAATCTCTTTGATTTATAAATTACCCAGTCTCAGGTATGTCTTTATAGCAATGTGAGAATGAGCTAATACACATGGCAAAGGAGAATGAAGGTAGTAAACAGAATGAAGGCTGCAAATCAGCTATTTTATAATAGGTAGGCTCTCTTGGATTGCCTGGTGGGGCTCAGTATAATCCCAAGGGTCCTTCAGTGTGGAAGAGGGAGGCTGGGGGGCAGAGTGATGGAATGTGATGTAGGCTACTGGCCATGCTGACTTTGAAGAAGGGAGGGGGCCCTAAACCACAGAATGCGGTGGCCTCCAGAAGCTGGAAAAGGCAGAAATGTAGAACCCCCCCAGAGCCTCCAGAAAGGGAGGCAGTCCTGCCACACCTCACTTAGCCCAGTGAGACCCATTTTGAATTTTTTGCCTCCAGAACCACAAGATAATAAACTTGTGTTGTTGTAAGCCACTAACCTCGCAGTAATTTGTTACGGCAGCAATAGAAAACTAATACAAGGGATAAGATGGGTACAGTTATGTGCTGTAATATATTCTGCTTCGGCCCAGACAACACAACCACGAATTAGCATTATTATCTTTTTCTAATAAGGAAATGAAGGCTAAGAGATCATACAGGTAGTAAGCAGTAGAACTGTTTGGTTCTCGAATTCTTTCAAGCAAATCATTAAGTGCCGCTTCAGAAGACAGTCTTTGGAGCAGTGGTTTCAAATTGTAGCTGTACATTTAAATCATTTGGCATCTTAAAAATATTCTGATGCTGGGTTTGCATGCCCAGGCATTGCCATTTAATTGGCAGGGGATGCAACTGGGCCATCAGGAATTTCAAAAACTCCCCAAGGGATTCTAATGTGCAGCAAAGTTGGGCAACCAACATTCTGGAGGAAGGTAAAAAGGGCCTTGATGTTAAATAGAGACATTATAGTTAATTTCCCCTCTTGAAGGAGCTTCTTTTTCTGTGGTTCCCACCTGAGCTACCCAATAGAATCACCTGGAGGCTTCTAGAACATACTTAAGCTTGGCTTCACCCTTTAGATTCTGATCCAATGATCTAAATTTGGACCTAGATATGGTTTTAAAGCTCCCCAGATAATTCTAAAGTTTAATCAGAGTCGAAGCCCTCTATATAAGGACACAATGGAATCCTACCTGTTTTGTAAATTATTTTGAAAACTTCAGGTACGAGTGGAAAGAAAGGAGGTTTGCATAGCAAAGCTGAGTGTTTCCAGCTGCCCCTGACAGGAAGTGTTGACACATATTTGCAGAACTTCTCTGTCAGCATTAGGCAAGTTTGTGCTGTTTTTGAAGAACAGCCAAACAGCCAAACGAACACTTGTAACCTAGGATTCATAAGAAATATAAAAAAAAAAGTGTTGAAGTTATTTTAGAGATAGCGCTATGAAGCTGTCTTGAGTTGCCACTGAGCACGCAAGATGGATAAGGTTGCTGTCTTTAAGGACTAAGCCAGTCACTGAAAGATTGCTGCAGACAAGCATACATGCATGGTGCACCATTATCTCCCTCATAGGTTTCTAACTGCAAAGGGAAAAAAATGCCATTTGTGCAAAGATGAAAAAAATTACATTTCAATGGAAAGTTCTGGTGGTTACCAACCACATCAATGATGGTTTCAGTCTCAATCTCAACATTATGTTTCTCAAGTTATTTCAATGGCTTTCCTCAGGGTCATCTGAGGTAATGAGTGACCCTCTGGACACCAGCTGGAGTTACCTGATCCCCTAATGCAAGTGCCTGATACCTTACTTTTGTCAGATATGTAGGTAAAAGACAAAGTAATATGTGTGAACATAATGTGATCTGATTGATTTTTTAAATTGCATACTGTAATTTATATATCCAAATGTTGTCTTCAAAAGCCTTGCACAACATAGGTTTGGAAGTCTGCCTTTTAGATTCACATGGAGAACCTATTTTACATTCTTTCTCAGTGGTCAGATACCTTTGTGTTTTAAGGGCATATCGGATTTATGTGAACAGCTAAATATCACTGAGGGTCACACGTGCTAAATAAAGTGATTAAGCAAACACAGGAATGCCCTTTTGGCCAAACACAAAGTATGATTGTGCATGGCAATATTTATTTTCTAAAATAAACTGGTTCTGATAATAATACATTTAAAATACAATTCAAAACCATTTTAGACAATGTGAGTGACATTTGAAAAACATGATAAGGCCAGTGCTTTGGGTCGTCTATTGCCCCCTTGGATGCACAGGTTTGAATTCTAGACCAGGTGCAGTGGCTCATGTTTGTAAGCCTAGCATTTTAGGAGTTCAAGGCAGATGGATCACTTGAACCAAGGAGTTCAAGACCAGCCTGGGCAACATGACAAAACCTCGTCTCTACAAAAGATACAAAAATTAGCTGGGCATAGTGGTGTATGTGCCTGTAGTTCCAGCTGCTTAGGAGGCTGAGGTGGGAGAATTACCTGAACCTGAGAGGTCGAGGTTGCAACGAACCAAAATTGCACCACTGCACTCAAGCACGGGTAACAGAGTTAGACCCTGTTTCAAAAAAAAAAAAATATATATATATATATATATATAAGTTTGAATCCTGACTATAATCACTAGCCAAGAAACCTTTATGAAACTCAGTTTTCTTATCTGTAAAACAGGAGTAACATGCCTACCTGAAATAGTTATAGTAAAGTCTAAATGAGTTAATACATGCAAAGCACTTAACAGAGTGCCTAGCATCTAGTAAGCCTCAATAAATGTTATATACGCTTATAAGTATTAGTACCACTATTTATCAGACATCCCCTTGAGTAAGATGGTCCTTTCCATTGCCAATGAAAGAAGGCTAATCTGAAATAACTTTACTCAAAAGTAGAAATAAAAGGATCATCTGGCTAGAAAGTCCAAGTGGAGAGATAGCTTCAGGTATGGCTAGATCTAAGGTTAAAACAATGACATTAAGACGTTCTCACCCTTCTCCATTGCTCAGCTCTGCTTTTTCTCCAGTAGTGGGTAATGCAGCCTCTCTCCACGAGGTGGGCAAATCGTCCACTGGCAATTAGGTGACACCCTGAGCCTTAAGCACTATTGCCCACAGTTCCAGAGAAAGAGGCCCTGTCTTCTCCAGCAGACACTTGTCATTATTCAAAGGTGACTCCAAATGGTCCTCTTGGGTCCTTGCCGACTCCTGAGCAAATCGCTGTGCTCAGAGATGGAGCACTAAGGTTGGCTAGTGTGGGTCCCCAGGTTACTCCTGAAGCAGGGGTGTAACAGCTACTCCAGGAGCCCATGGAGTCAGGGAGCAGGACAGGTACCAAAAGGAGTCATGTGGACAAAGACACGTCTACTCTCTCAGGACTGACATCCGCTTCAGTTCAATCCACATCCATTTATGTATCATTTGTATTAGATCATATGTATCACCTGATAATTACCACTTTTTTATTGCTTACTGCATATCAGGAACTACTCTAGGAGCTGTATATTAAAAATAGCTAAACCTGAATGAATAGTTGATATGTGCCAGATTCTAAAATGTGTATTCTAAATGTATTATCTTATTTAATCTTCCCAATCACACCATGAGGTAAACACTGATATCCCCAGTTGAGAACACCGAGGTACAGAAGATTTAGGAAACTGCCCAAAGCCATACTCCTTAGTATGTAACAGATTGTTACATACTAAGGAGTATGACCACAGAGCCCTTGTTCTTCATGTTCTGACCATTTTACTGTCATAAAAATCCCATGAGGTAATGTCTTATTAAAACCAGTGCAATGAGATAAGACTCAAAGAGGTTAAGCAAATTTCTCAAGGTCATGTTCAGGCACTATGCTATACAATTGGGAGCCACAGATGAAGACACAGCCCCTGACAAGGGTGTTGTGTGTGGTTGCACAGCTTGAGCACCACACAAAATTGCCTGGTCCTTTGCAGGGGGCAAATGAGGATGAGGCTTGAAATTTAGCTTGAGTTCTGCTCACAAACCCTGACCCTGATCCTGGCTACACTGCACAAATTCTACAAGCCAAGATGTGTCTATGAAGCCGAAGCTAACCAGAGGGGGAAGAGCATTACAAATTGAGCAAAGCTCCTAGAATAATTAACAGCACCCGGGGCCCCAGGACCTCAAAAGCAGCCTGAAAAGCAGATGATGACAATGGAACATGGTAAGTACTGAGCAAGAGACTTCCCCAGAGAGCACAGTGACCTAGGACAGGGGCATTTGGCAGCTCACCCTGCCACATTCAGACTTCAACAGGTCCAATGGGCCACTTAGTCTGGTCACAGGACACTCAGAGCTGCCAAGCAAAAGGCTCCCCACGTGAATGGGAGTACTGGATCCATTCAGAGCCTGCTCTCTGAATTCACTCTGAGGAGCAAGCCTAAGTGAACATTCCGGCAGCATTAGCCTTCTAGACAGGAGAGCTGCAATCCTAAGACAATTGCAAAATGTAAGAAACATGTTCAAGAGTGTGGGGATAGCTAACTATTCATTCATTTTTTTTGTTTTGTTTTGTTTTTGAGACAGAGTCTCACTCTGTCGCCCAGGCCGGAGTACAATGGCACTATTTCAGCTCACTGCAACCTCTGCCTCCTGGGTTCAAGCGATTCTCCTGCCTCAGCCTCCTGAGTAGCTGGGATTATAGGCATGCACCTGGCTAATTTTTGCATTTCTAGTAGAGACAGAGTTTTGCCGTGTTGCCAGGCTGGAACTCCTGACCTCAGATGATCCGCCTTCCTTGGCCTCCCTAACTGTTGGGATTATAGGCATGAGCCACCGCACCTGGTCATTCATTTGGATATATAAAGATAGAGCTGGTTAAAGCCACTTGAGGGTAGCCACTGCTAGTTGCCTATCCCATAATCATTCCCCTTATTTCTTGCTATCAGAGCCCTCATGTTCTGTAATATTGAGCACCCGCATGTTACACAGATTTCTTCCTGGCTCCAGGAAGCAGAGCAGGGAGTAAGTCTTTATTAATCTAAGCTGACTATCATAATTTGGGTTCCTCCTTGAGTAAAGTCAAATACAAAGAGTTGCTTCAAGTAGTTTATTTGGGAGGTGATCCCAGGAAACTGCCTAAAAACACAGCTTCAGAGATGAAAATGTCCATAAAACATCAAGCACAAAGCCCTGATAACAGCAGGCAAGGATATATGCCTAATTATTACCTTGAAATACTTCCCTCCTGGTTTAGCATAGAGGCATCTGGGGTCGTGTAGGATTTGTCACATGTGTGGCATAATTTATGGTATCTAGACGTCTAACCATGTGATGGTGGGCTCATTTTCAACATTTGCTAGGATATGCAGCCCCTGAGGCCAGCCAGAGTGTTTGAAATGCATGGCAACAATATTTGATTCATGGCAACAATGAATCAGGGCTCTAAGGAAGAAAGAAGTTAATGGCAAGATTGCACTTGCCCTGTAAGTGATGGAGCAATCTTCTCTTCAGGGAGTGGGAGAAAAGGCATGAGATTCTTTTCTGTTTTGAGTTGTCTCATTGCGTTTAATGGAACTTTAAAATATAACACATCTCTGGCAAAGGGTGGGGGAAAATGAGAATGAACTCCTGTGGAGCATCATAGTGAGGAATTACTCCACCACAATTTTTTCTTACTTCCCCTCGTTTCACTTAAGCACAGCACTGCCAGCCAGAAACTACATTTCCCAGCATCCCTTGCAGCTTAGTATGGCCATGCGACCACATTCTCATTAATACAGGGTGAGTGTGCCACATTCACCTCTTTTGTTCAAAAGAAATTGCTTTTCCACTTTCTGGAGGCTCTTGACATAGCTTTGACCATACAGAAGAGGGCTGGTTTATTCTTATTGGGAACCCCTTTCTAAGGTCAAACTCTGTGGTTTGGATGTCAAAGCATAGGCTTATCAAAAAAGCTTCTGAACACACACACACACACACACACACTCACTCACTCACTCACTCCGTTAATGCAACATTGACTTCCTTTAGCAAGGCAAGTAGGGAGAGAGACAAAAGTGCAGGGTTTCTGGCTGCTGGTCAGTCTTTCTCTACCTCCTTTGCAGCTGACCTCAGGCAGTGAGTCTAGAACCTCAGCTAGCAAAATTATTTTCTCTCATCTGTAGAAGGAGGTTGGAATCCCCACCAAACTGCATGTCACAAACTGTAAAGCCCAGGTTAGCATTCTTCAAAAAGATATATGAGATCAATGTTCCATGCTCAGTGATGGCAGAGCAGAGCAGTGCAGTCTGGACTCCTATTCAAAACCTTTCCCTAGGGAACTGGGGGTTTCAGCAGTGAGGAGTATTAGCTTAGATACCCATCGGTGTCTCCATAGGTTTTCTTTCCAATGCAAACCACTTGTTTACATTGCTTGCTTTTTGAGTATAAACATTAAAAAACTTTTCTTTTTTCTTTTTTTTTTTTTTTGTGATACAGGATCTCAGGATCTCACTCTGTCACCCAGGTTGGATTGCAATGATGTGATCTCAGCTCACTGCAATCTCTGCCTCCCAGGATCAAGTGATCCTGCTACCTCAGCCTCCCAAGTAGGTGGGACTACAGGTGCATGCCACCGTGACCGGCTAATTTTTGTATTTTTTGTAGAGACAGGGGCCATGTTGCCCAGGCTGGTCTCAAACTCCTGAGCTCAGGTGATCTACCCACCTTGGTCTCCCAAAGTGCTGGGATTACAGGCATGAGCCACTGCACCCAGACTGAAAAACCTGTCTAAAAGACAACATATTCAATAATAAATTTCATAGGAACATTTTAATAACATTTATTAAGTTAACATGTTTCTGATTTGTCAAAGTGTAAATCCTGTCAAAATGTGTTGGAGAATATAGGTCCTCTTAAGTGGAAAGGAGGAGTGAGGCAGCCTTTAAATACTTATATAAACCACAAGCATTATAAGGGCATAGTCTACGGGATGGAGGAGCAACAGGATCCCTGAATGAACACATGTAGCCAAGGTGCTCTGCCAATGTGGACTTCCTGGACTATGATTGGAAAGAGCGAAGGCTTCTTTCTTAAGCCACTGTATTTTTAAATTTCTTTCTTATAGTTGCCTAATCTTTATCCTGAAAAATACACTGAGTAAAACAGAGTAAGTAGACAATCAACATTCGCTGAATAAATGAATAAATATATGAGTGATGTGTTAGTGAATACAAATTTCCTCATACATCTAGGACAATGTAGCATCCTGTATTGTTTTATTCGTTTCTGGGACAGTGTCTCCAAAGATAGCTCCAACCTGAACAGGGTCACACTGAGTCACATTGTGCCTGGGTAGGAGTGCCAGCTGCAGAGGGGGGTGATGGGTCCACCTCTGCGTCATGCAGCTGCTAGTGCGACACTGAGAAACTAGGGCAGGAACTCTGGCTTCTAGGTGTTCTAAGAAATACAGACAGCAGCATCATCTACTACCCCCATCACAAATGTTTATGTATCAGAGATTTTTAAGAGAAAAATTAAGCAGATGGTAAAATAAAGACTTGATTAAATGTGATGTCTATGCTTTGCCTTGTACACACATTACACTTTTTGTGTGCAATCAACATGTATGCCATTTCTTATGGATAATGAGCTCATTTTGCCAGCTCTATGTACAGCTAATAACAATCAACAATTACAATTATTGACATTCTCTTAGTTGGCACCGTCTACCACAATGAACGCTTATTGTCAACTCTAATTGATACAGAAGAGAAAACTGTAGCAGAGAGCTGCTGAACTGAGTCTCAAAATAAAAATAGTCTTTTTTGACTTGTAGACATTTTGATGCAACCACTGTAAGAAAAGCATTGGACTGGTGGATTCCTCAGAAGAATACATTGATTATTAGGATGAAGGGGGACAGTGAGCTGGGAGCCAGTAGGATATGTGGAATGTATGATATAATGGAACTGTTCACAGATTCTAGATTTATTACAGCCCAGATTGTGTCTAAATATTATCTTAAGTTTAAGGCCAGGTGTGGTGGCTCATGCCTGTAATCCCAGCACGTGAGGCCAGGGCGGGTGGATCATTTTAAGTCAGGAGTTAAAGACCAGCTTGGCCAACATGGTGAGACCCGTCTCTACTAAAAATACAAAAATTAGCTGGGCATGGTGCTGTGCCTGTAATCCCAGCTATTAGGGAGGCTGAGGCAGGAGTATCACTTGAGGCCAGGAGTCCAAGATTGCACCACTGCATTCCAACCTGAGTGACAGAGTGAGACGCCACTTCAAAATAAAATAAAATGAAGTTTAGAGATCATATAAATGAGCCCCATTTTCTGTGCATGGCTAAATAACTGGCTTGTGACTACTTTAGGGAATGCACAGGTCACCTTATTGGAAAGACAGTCTGAGGGTGGAAATTCTATCTCATCTGTCCCAAAACAGTTACCGGTGATCATTCATTGTAAATGTCTACCTTCTTTAAACCACTACAGTTTTAGATTTCTTTGTTTCCACAGCTTAACTTTTCTCTGAACAAATACACTTAGCAGTACAAATTAAGCTCTTAGGCAAATATGTGTTGAAGCATGCATCAATGCAAGCTTAGTCCCCAGGTGAATTTGCTGCTGTTATGAGGGAATCAGTGAGGATGAGGTACCACAGAGGAGATTTCTAAACTCACAGAGGAAATGTTGGGTAAAAGGAGGCCTGGGGCCTGGAACTGGAATAAAAGAGAGAACTGAGGACTCGATTCCGTCCTAGTAATTGAATTTGCAGCTCTAGTAAGCATAACATTAACTCACCTCCATGTGGTACCTCTGTGACTAGGAACCATTCTGTCTTGTGTGTGGGTTAAATTGTTGCATCCTCCTTCACAAGAACCTTTGTTTTTTGTTGTCGTTGTTTGTTTGTTTTTGTTTCTTCTATAAGATACAGTCTTGCTCTGTCACCCAGGCTGGAGTGCAGTGGCACTATCTCGGCTCACAGCAACCTCCACCTCCCAGGTTCAAGTGATTCTCCTTTCTTAGCCTCCCAATTAACTGAGACTACAGGCACCTGCCACCACACCAGGCTAATTTTTGTAATTTTTGTTTTTAGTAGAGATGGGGTTTCACCATGTTGGCCAGGCTGGTTTCTAACTCCTGACCTCAAGTGTTCTGCCCGCCTTGGTCTCTCAAAATGCTGGGATTATGGGCATGAGCCACCATGCCTGGCCCTCACAAGAACCTTTTAGATAGGAATATTGATTCACCCCAATTTATAAATAATGAACCCAAGTCACAGAGGAAGTGAAGTCAGTTGCCTGAGATCAGACAGCAGTAAATGGTTCTCTGGCCCTAACTCCACTGCCTCCCTCTTATAAAAACACTGGGTAATTACAGTGGTCCCACCTGCAGAAGTCAAGCTATTCCCTCCATCTCAAGAACCTTAAGTTAATCATCCTTTTTACCATATAAAAGATAGCGTCCTCACAGGTTGTGAGGATGAGAATGTTGACATCTTTGGGTGGTCGTTATTCAGCTTATCACAGATATCCAGGGAAGGAAAAAGGAATTTCCAAAAAGGAACGATGTGAAAATTGGGAAGGCTAATTACAGATGGTGACTTCTGCAGGATTGGTCAGAAGCATAATGAAGGCAGTGATGAGATGGCAGCATAGATGCATGACCCTAGTCCCAGCAACTCCTAAAAGGTAAAGAAATGTCTCCTGCCACCCTCATCTTCTTTGGGGTGTCCTTATAAAAGAAAGGCAGTAGAGTCAGAGCCAGAGACAGAGGTTGTAAGAACAGAAACAGAGGTCAGTACGCTGTGATTCAAACCCGGAGTCGAGGCTCTTGCCCCTCTGCTGTGCTGCTGAAGTCCAGGGCTGGCGGGGACTGAAATGCTACTCAGGTACTGTGTGGCAGGGCTTTGTGCCTTGGCATGAAACTATGCCTGCCCACAGAAAGGGGCACCATTTTCTCATTAGCTTAAAGAGCCTTCTGATGGCCAAGTCCTGTGTTCTCAAGATTGCAGCTCTCCAGAGAGAACACTGTTCTCTATTCTCCTGTAAGTGAGGCAGAGCCTGGCAGTACCCTGTCTGCCGCCTCTCAGTAGTACAGGTTAGCACTCAGGGTGGCCCACTGGTGTGTGTCTCAGCTGCTGTTGTGCGTGCTGGTGCAGGTAACAACTGACTGTGATACGTTTTACTCCCACTCCTACTAATTACAGCTTTTGTGTCCTTCAGTCATTCACTTCCCTTCACATTACCAGCCCAGCAGAAATGAACTACCAGGAACACGAGCTCAGAGCAGTGGGCTGGCCACCTGCCAAGCACCTCTGAATGGAAAGAGCAGAATGTTGTACTGCCTGACATGCCACGTGTAGCAGGCTCTGGGCAACTCTTTAGGGGATGGGTGTGGATGCCCAGCACAAAACCAAGGGCCACATTCAAAGTTAAAAGCTCTGCCACAGATGGTATTTGTTGAGGCTGTGTGTGGTAGCTCATGCATGTAAGCTCACCACTTTAGGAGGCTGAGGTGGGAAGATCACTTGAGGCCAGGAGTTCAAGACTAGCTTGGGAAAGATAGTGAGACCCGGTCTCTACAAAAAATAAAAAATTTGGCCAGGTGCGGTGGCTCACACCTGTAATCCCAGCACTTTGGGAGGCCAAGGTGGGCGGATTATGAGGTCAAGAGATCGAGACCATTCTGGCCAACATAGTGAAACCCCGTCTCTACTAAAAATACAAAATAAATTAGCTGGGTGTGGTGGTGCACGCCTGTAGTCCCAGCTACTTGGGAGGCTGAGGCAGGAGAAATTTTTGAACCCAGGAGGCAGAGATTGCAGTGAGCCGAGATCACGCCACTGCACTCCAGCCTTGGTGACAGTGCGAGACTATCTCAAAAAAATATATATATACATATAATAAAATTAAATTAAATTAAAAATTAGCTGGGCATCGTGGACATGCCTGTAGTCCCAGCTACTCAGGAGGATGGCTTTAGTCCAGGAGTTTGAGGCTGCAGTGAGCTGTGATTGCACACATTGCCTGGGTGACAGAACGAGATTCTTGTTTCTTAAAAAAAAAAAAGAAGAAGGTGTTTACTGCAGTTGCTTTATAAGAAAAAAGGAAACGAATGTTCTGACTTCTACTTTTAAAAATAAGTAGCAAGAAATTAGAACTGTATCTTTCAGCAATAAAATGTACACTGTGGTTCTGTGTCACAGCCAAGCATGTAGTCAGACGTGTCAGGCCAGAATCACAGCTCTGCCACCTCCTGTGACATGGACTTGGTAAGTTACCTTGACTCTCTGGAGCTCACTATGCCCATCATAATACAAATAAATAAATCCTGTAAGGTTGTTGGGAGAAACAAATAAGGCACTGTATGTGGAAGTTCCTGGAATGGTGGCCAGCACAAAGGTGGTCTCAAAGAAAGATTTGCTGAACCCCAAACACAGAAGGACTACAGGAACAAGAAAGAAAAGAAAAGCTAGCATTGATTGGAGCCAAGTATTTTCTCAAAGAGATATCTCACATTATATCTTTCAAAAACCCTTGAGGAAATTGGCATTACACCTATTCTAATAAATAAGGTACTTCAAGTGCAGAGAGGTTAAGTGATTGGACCAAGGTCATGAAGTGCAGGAGTGACTGAGCCAGAATTTCAAAATCAGATCTATATGACCACGAAGCCTCGTGACAAAGTCTCATGATAGCTTCTTGACACAGAAGGGAAGAAGGGAAAAAGGGACGGAAGGATAGACACAAAGAGAGGTGACAGCAGGAACTGAGAGACACCCCAAAGAAGGTGAGGGTGGCTGGAGGCAATCAGTCAAATAAACCCACTCCTTTAACTACCAGGAGTCGCTGGGACTGCACTGTGGTCGTTCGTCGCACTGTCATCTCATCATTGCCTTCATTATATTTCTAATTATTCAATAGTCACCATTTGCAATTAGCCTTCCCAATTTTCAAGTTTTTCCTTCTTGGAAATTTCCTTTTTCATTCCCTAGGTACCTGTGATAGGCTGAAGAATGGCCACCCAAAGATGTAGACCTCCTAATTCTTAGACCCCACGAAGATGTTGCCTTATATGGCAAAAAGAACTTTGCAGAGATGGTTAAGCTTCTCAAGATGGAGAAAATATCCTGAATTACCCAGGTTAGCGTGCTGTAATCACAAGCATCCCTATAAGAGGAGGCAGTAGAGTTTGGGTCAGAGAGAGAAGTTGTAAGGACAAAGCCGAGGTCACAAAGGAGAGCAGATGTTCTGATGCTGGCTTTGAAGATGGATGGGGGGGGTAGTGAACCGAAGAATGGAGTCAGACTCTAGAAGCAGGAAAAGGCCAGGGAACAGATTCCACCCCTACCACCAGAGCCTCCAGAAAGTGCCAGCCCTGCAACACCTTGTCTTTAGCCCAGTGAAATGGGATTCATACCTCTGGCCTCTAGAACTGTAAGAACATATATCTGTGTTGTTTGTGGTACTATGTTACAGCAGCAATAGGGAAATAATACAGTACCTCACCTTCACCCCCTGGGTATTTTTGCCTCTACAGCTTGGTACTGTTAGGTATCAGCCTAACAAAAATAGTAATAGCCACTTACATAGAACTTCAAATTGTGCCAAGAGAATCTAACACCTGAGAACTTACCCTGTGCCAGGCATTGTGCAAACACTGTGTATGCAGACCACTGGTTCCTATAAATATCCTATTACTTGCCTGTAGTCGCGTTGAGTCAAAATTGAAACCCACATGTGTCTAACTTCACAACCCCTACTCTCAACTCTCTTTCATTTTATATTGTACATTTGATACCTCATTTGATTCTTATGTCATTTTACGAGATAATTTTTTTTAAAAAAAGTCTTTCATTTATAGATGAGAAAGCTGAAGCTCAGAGAGTTTAAGTGATTTTGCCAAGACCATTCATCCAGTAAGAGTCAAAGCCAGCCCTCAAGTAAATCGAATGTTTTATTCTCCTTGACCCATTCATGAGAAATAATTCTTTCTCCCTTGAATTCTTCCAGGTCTTTGTAAATGCCTCTATTACCACAAAGCATTTCAATTATGCATGTGTAGAATACAAGCTGTTAGAATGCCAAACCGTTGTGGCTCAGTCTTGATATGATGTCACAATTAAAGAGGCACAGGCGGCCAAAACCATTCAAAAAGGAAACTTTACTCTTTGTCTTTTTAAAAAAGGAGGGAAGATCAATTCCAAGTCTCCAGCCATACATTTCTACCCTTTCCCTTTCCCCGGCCCCCTCCACTGCACTCCGCAGCCTCACGGTCCCCACCCACCCTCCGGATGCTCTCTCCTCCCTTCTCCCCTGGCCCCAAGAGACATTGTTTCTCTCCCTCTCTCACCTCCTCTCTCGAAATCCCCTGTTATTAGATCTCCTTAGCTTCTCCTTTATGTCTTTCATCTCCTCTCATCAGCTTTTTAAAATTCTGCACCACAATTTTTGGCCTCACTTCAGAGAGTGTTTCACAGCAGAGGAAGTCCACTGGTGAGCCGGGTAAGGAAGGGGTCTCTTCATCTACAGCAGTGGAAGACTGGGGAAAGGGGCAGTCCAGAGAGAGTCACCGTCAGCCATCTTTCACCCTGTTACACAAGTGATGACAGCAAACATTTGTGTGAATACCACTTTGTTTCTGATGCTGCTCTGGTCTGTTTATCTATGCTGTTTCTTTTTCTTTTTTAGAGAAAGTCTCACTGTGTTGCCCAGGCTGGAGTGCAGTGAGTGGCATGATCATGGTTCACTGCAGCCTTGACCTCCCAGGCTCAAGCCATTCTCCCACCCTAGCTTCCTGAGTAGCTGGGACTCAAGGGATGCACCACCACACCCAGCTAATTTTTTATTTTTATTTTTTTTATTTTTGTAGGGATGGGGGTCTTACTGTGTTTCCTAGGCTGGTCTCGCACTCCTGGGCTCAAGTGATCCTCATACCTCGGCCTCCCAAAGTGCTGATCTATGCCATTTCTAATCTTCCCCATAACCCTGAGAATTAGGTATTTAAAGAAATCAATTTAGAGTTCTGTGATTCCACAGGCCTTCTCCCCAGACCCTCTTCCTTTCCTATCCCACACTCTCTCACCCTATCTTCTGACTAAACGATGAGTTCCTCAATGCCAGGTACCATGTCTTACTTGTCATTTTACTCCTAGAGCATAATCGCAGAACTGGGTACATAAAAAGTATTTGAACAAAAAGCAATGCTCTCATCACACCTTCAGCACAACTCCAAAGGAAGTCGTCACTGGCGCCAGCCCACCCCACCTGTGACAGTCAGAGCTTTCTGGCCCTCTATTACCGAAGCCCCGATATTCATACCTGTATGTATCATAGCTTAGAATTCTCATGCCGAGAATTGGGTGGGCTGTTGTATACATCTAGTCTAAACCCTTCATTCATGAGGAGATTGAGCCGAGAGAGGTCAGCCATCTGGCCAATGACCTTGTCCAGTGCTTTGTTCATTACATTCCATGGCTTCTTCTTGCTAAAGAGGAGTTGCAAACACAAAGCAGGAAGTTGGCGCTGGCATTCTTCAGGTGTTTTTTTTTTTTTTAGGTGCCAACCTGGACCTAGTCCCAGCAAGCCATATGGCTTACAGGTTATCTTTTTACATAATTTTCCAGTAAGTTTTAGGCTTTATCACTGAACTCAGAATGGATTAAACCAAAATTCTTCTTCAATTCAGGGACAGCCGTTTGACCTCCAAATGCTTTTCTTTACTCATAAAAAAAAAAAAAAAAGGAAAGAGCACTGACCCGGGAATAAAGAAGATTTTGGTTCTGGTTCTGACTCTGATACTTGGTCTTGGACAATTTCCCACACATCTGACAGCCAACTTGGAGTCAAGGGCTCCCTGATGGTCCTCCCTAGACTGCATCTAGAATTTGTCTGCCCAGCCTTCCCCTTCTCCCCTTTACTCGTGGTCTGATGACTCCCCGGCTCTTGCCTGGATCCCCAGCTCCTGCCTTGTGCAGTGCTTCCCTTAATAAAAGCCTTGCATATTTAATCCCATCTTGTCATCTGCTTCTTGGAGGACCTAAATTAACAACCTACTTTTCCAAACATATTTTCTCATTATTCAAATTGGTCTCATTAGAGTCCCTCAGTCATGCAGCCATGTCCCTTCTGGCCCAGAATTCATTTTCATCCAACCCATATTTACCAGTCTACCCATCTTGTGCCAGGCACTGTGCTAGGTGCTAATGGTCACAGTGGTGAAGAAGCCAGACATGGTCTCCTGGAATCTACATTCTGGCATAATGTTCTTCTGCCTTTTTCCCTATCTGTCCTACCTCCTCTTCAAGAGCCCCATCTGAGTTCTTCCTAACTCTACTCAAATCATCCCAGCCCAGAGTCATGTGGCATCTGCAGAACTTCCCTACCTCTCATTTTTTGGGTTGCTCTTTTGGTACTTATAATTCTTTATGTTACATTTTGTGTTTATGTATTACCTGCGCAGCTTGATTTTTAAATGTTTGAGTATAGGAGCAGCCTTTTGTATTTTTGTGTGCTAAACCAAATTGGCATGCAATAAAAATGATACTTATCATTTATTGAGTGCTTATTATTTTCCAGGAAAAGAGATTTTCAAAACTATGAGAGTAGGTAAGTGTATTAACCATGCCTTTTATTTGCTATATTTTGGATGCTTTGACGTCTTGGGTTTTGCTGACCCTGGAGGAACTTCTCCCAGGGTTAGCCAATTCCTAGAGGTAGTAAACAACTTGCTCCCTAGTTTGTTCTTCAAATACAAACCAAAACAGAGCCCACACCCCAACCATCTCCTTTTTGGGGCTATCATACTCCATTATCTATTAATCATCACAGGAACAAGTTATCAGGTGACTATAGACAGACCCTAAGCCCCAGAGCTTGCTGAAGTTATTCAAATTATCCAGTCCTAAGACTGCCCCAACCAACTTACCCATGCATTGCCCACAGTTACTCCCTTTCTCTCTGCCTCTCGACCAACCCTGAGGCTTCCCTACATGCCCCATCCCCACCCCATGCTATGGTGTGCACTCTCTCATGGGAACCTTGAGAAACAAACTATCTTTTCAATGGCAGTCGCCTCATGATCTGTCGGTCTTAACTGTACCTCAAGTTTCCTATCAATACACTATCGTTTAAAGCAGTCAGGAAGTTGTCAGATTTTTTTAAGGGGGAGGTTGCATGGAAAAACTTAAATAATGTTGTTTGATATTTGGAAAAAAATAGTCAATTGTTCTAGAACATCAAACACAGTAAAATCTGACTTCCTTTTCCTGGTAAGTGAACTATTTGATTCTGAAGTGATTCTCTCCAAGGGTCAGCAGTGGACGAAATACATCATGAGGAAGGAAAGAGACTTTTGTGTTGGTCTGAAGGGAGCCATACTAGTTAGGATATGACGAGGGTGTTATAACAAAGGTATGTTAGTCCATTCTTGCGTTGATTTAAAGAAATACCTGAGGCTGGGTAATTCCTAAAAAAAAAAAAGAGGTTTAGTTGACTCACAGTTCTGCAGGCTGTACAGGAAGTGTGGTGCTGGCATCTGCTCCTGGTGAGGGCCTCAGGAAGCTTTCAAGCATAGCAGAAGGCAACTATGAGCCAGAGAGGAATGTCACATGGCCAGAGAGGGAGGAAGAGAGGAGGTAGAGAGGGCCACACTCTTTTAAACAACCAGATCTCATGTGAACTGAATGGGAACTCACCATCACTAATGGGCTGGCACTAAGCCATTCATTAGGGATCCGCCCCCATGACCCCAACACCTCCCACCAGGCCCCACCTCCAATATTGGGGATTATATTTCAACCTGAGATTCGGAGGGGACAAACTTCCAAACTATATCAAAAAGAGTACAACAATTAACCTGGATCTTGAAAAAACTAGAAGTTCATTGCTTTCCCAACTAACAATGGGAGGTAAGTATTCCAGGTTGTTAGGAGCTCTGCTCCAGACAATCACTGAGGCCCTTGGGGCCTTCGACTCATCTGCACGATCAAGTTTGGGCCACCATTGGTTCTATCCAGGCAAGGGGAAAGAGCATAGGGGAGGCACATCCAGTGTCATAGGCAGTAGCTCAAAATGGCCCACATAGTGTTCACTCACATTCTATTGATGAGAACTTAGTCCCAGGGCCGCATACAACTGCAAGGCAGCTACCATTCAGTTACCATGGAAGGAGAGAAAACTGACTTGGGGGAGAGTGGCATGCTGTTAAAACACCATAGACTGCAAAAGCCTGAGAAATATAGCTTTGCATACATCTTACGAGGTTTTACTATTTTCATTTGACGACTGGGGACACTTGAGGTCAGACTGGTAAAGTAATTAATTAATCCAAGATCTTACCTGTAGTTGAAAGTGGAACTGGAATGTGAAGTCAAGACTACAGGATTTTAAAGCAGCTTTTCCTTACATTTTCTTAAACACTTAGTACTCTGTATCCCTTTCTGTTCTTACTAATATTCTTCAGTTTAAAAATTTCCTATCTCTTTTAGTTTGAGTCAAGTTTTTCTTTTGTTCTTCTTTTTTCTTCTCAGGCCTATAATTTACAAAACGTGCCCATCTGTATTGAGGGCGTTTTCTTTCAGCTCACATCTCCCTTTATTTAACTTCCCTCATGCCCGTTTTTCTTCATTTGGTCACTCTTCTTTCACATCTAAGTTATTATAATTCAAACACTGTTTTTCTGATCTATTCAGGGTTTATATCATTGTTTGTTTTTACTTCTTCACCTTTCAAATAATTATTCCTATGGAAATATGAATACTTTTGGTCTGAGTTAGCCTATCTTGATTTCAATCAATTAATAAAGTCCATGAAATAATAGTTACCTTGTTTCCATGTTTGCATATGAAATACCAAGCCATTTTATTAAATACACTTGAAGTATTGTATTAACTCTTTTTAAATTCAGTGTACAAAACAAGCTATCATATAGTAGGGTTGCTGATAATCAAAGTAAATACCTAGAAACAGCTAAATTCTAAGCCATGACATAATTGTTCCCAAGTAATAAGATAAGAAAGGTAAACTTGAAAGTGTAGGAGCCACCATGATAAACAGTAGCATAATTTCCTGGCTTTTATTTTGTAAATTTCAATATACTTGGACTTTAGTCTGGAAAATATTTATACTAATTAATTATATCAGGTTAACAAAGGAAATATCAATTGGATTTCTAGCTTACTAATTTCAAGAGAACATTCCAAATAATAAGAGAAATTATAAATTAATTCTTCTCTTACAAGATCTATGAAGCCACTGTCCTAAAACATCAGAAGTTCGTGTAGTCAAAACAAAGAAATTAAATACTATTTAATGCCCCAATAGAGTAAATATTTTCTTGCATCTTTTGTCTACAGTTCTAATAGTCATGGAATATGAAGGATGCATTTTCTTTTCTAAAAAGTCATAAAAAACTAAATAGATTAATGATACTCATCTAAGCATCAATTAGGAAGCAAATGTGAATGCGCTTGATAGCCAGAGGGAGTGTGAAATCCAGCTGTGCTCTTCAGAGGAGGCTAACTGCTGTGACAATCAGCCCCAGCACTCCAGTGTTCATTTTTCACTCATGAAATAGCACAGTGTGAGTATTCCTGGACAGGCAGCCCTCCTGGAAGGCTCTTTTCCAAGCAGTGACTCAGAACCCAGGCTCCTTCAATCTTGTATCTCTGCCACCTGGTATCTCCACCATCAATGTCTCAGGACCCAGGCTCCTTCAGTCTTGTATCTCCACCATCACCTAGGGCATAAAAGTCCTCTGATTTCCAGCTTCACAGATAACAAGAAAACAAGAGTGGAGGATTTGGGAGGAGGGTAGTCAATAGACCACACACCGGGGGGCAACATTGGGAAATTGAGTCTGGTTCTATATCCTGGAAGAAAAGGAAACAGGGCAGTAATCACTGCCATGCCAGCATCTCTCCCCTAACACAATAAAAAGCAACTAATTTTCTAAGTAGCTCCATTTACACCCATTTTTGTAAGGGAGTCAGATGGTTAATTTTGCATCAACTTGACTGGGCTAAGGGATGCCCAGGTAACTGGTGAAACATTATTTCTGTATGTATCTGGAAGAGATTAGAATTTGAACTGGTGACTGAGTAAAGAAGATCACCCTCACCAAAGTCGGTAGACATCATCCACTCCATTGAGGGCTTGAATAGTACAAAAAGGAAGAAGGGAGACTTCATTCTTTTTGTTTGAGCTGAGACATCCATCTTCTCCTGCCTTCAGACATGGAAGCTCCGGTTCTCAAGCTTTTGGACTCAGACTATGACTTATACCATCATCACCCCTGGCTCTAGGTTTTCAGATTCAGAGTAAATTACACCTCCAGCTTCCCTGGTTCTCACCGCACTTCTTGGCATCCATAACAGCACGAGCCAATTCTTTTATATACATATAAAATAAGAATTGTTACTCCAGAGGAAGATTATCTTGTGTGGGCCTAATCAGGTGAGCCCATTAAAAGAGGGCCTAGGAGTCAGAGACAAGATTTGAAGCAGAGAGATTTGAAGATTTGAAAGCCCCAGAAGACACTCTCTGTTGGCCTTGAAGAAGCAAAGTTCCAGGTTGTTTTGAGGAATTCAAATCCCTTCATAAATGTACATAAGGTCTATGCCATTAATAAATAAAAATGTAGCTTTCCAATGTATTTTGTACAGATGGAAGGATCAACAAGTAATTCAGTGCTGTACAGTAACCGCATTTCATCTTCTGTATATTTGGAGATGTGTCCATGTGGCAGCTCCACTGTCCCCTGTACCTTCGTGTTTTCTTTTTTGAGAGAGAGAGGGAGTCTTGCTCTGTCATTCAAACTAGAGCTCACTGCAACCTCCACCTCCTGAGTCCAAGTAGTTCTAGTGTCTCAGCCTCCTGAGTAGCTGGGATTACAGGTGCGCACAACCACACTCAGCTAATTTTGTATCTTTAATAAAGACAGGGTTTCACCATGTTGGCCAGGATGACCTCGAACTCCTGACCTTAAATGATCCAACTGCCTCAACTGTCAAAAAATCCCAAAGTGCTGGGATTACAGGCTGAGCCACCATGCCCTCTCCCTACCCTCCCCGTAGCTTTTCTAAGGGTTTTCACACCAGCATGGCTACCTAGCAATAAAGTCTCACCATTAGGATTTTGTGGCTTGCAGCACAGATACCATTCCCTCCACACAGTATTCTAAAACATGCAGAAGCCATTTAACATGAAATCTTTCACAATCCCAAAGCCACAGTCATCTTTTAAATTCACAAATCTGATCATGTCACTTACCTGCTTAAAATTACCCAATGATGCACCATTGTCTTCATCATGAAGCTCAATCAATGCCCTGACAATCTAGCCCTGCGTCCCTGTCTGGCTTCATCTCTAATCCCTCTCCATACACAGGCTCTCGAATCTTCCTGTTGTGAACACGTGTTATTATTCCCTACCTGAGTGCCTCAGCTACTCTGGCCTTCTCCTTCTTCTTCTAACTAACATCTATTTGTCCTTGAGGACTTTACTTCAACTGCCATCTCTTTTTGCATTCATTATTTGTTCCAATTATTTGGCTCTTATATAAGTATCACTTCTTTCCAAATTACTCATTTTCTAAGATTGAATGGTGAAGGTTTAGATCGTGAGTTTGGCTAGCAAGGGATACTTATATTATCTAAATACATTTGGTTCCCGAGTTTCAAATAGCAAGTATTAAGTATATGGACAGTGAGGGCTCTGAGCAGTATGCTAATATAAATAAATACACACACACACACACACACACACACACACACACACCCCTAATAAGTTCCTGATATTGGATAGCAAGAATTTAGAAAGTGAAGGCTACCTGATTATAGTTTTATTTCACAACTTACTTTTCACATAAACACATAATGTACAAAGGCAGCGTAGTCTATAGGGTTAATGTAATAGGGTCTGCAGCAAGACTGCTCAGGTTGAAATCCCAGCTCGACTGCTTACCAGCCTACCTCTCTTCCTCACTTCCCATAGTTGTAAAATGGAAAAATAATAGGGCCAATCTATTGGCTCTATTTTTTTATATACATATAAAATGAGAATTGTTCCTCCAAAGAAGATTATCTTGTGTGAGCCTAATCAGGTGAGCCCATTAAAAGAAGGCCTAGGAGTCAGAGACAGAACTCAGAGAGATTTGAAGCAGCAGAATAATAATAATAATAATAATAATAGGGCCAATAGTCCATTTTACAACTATGAGAAGTGAGGACGAGAGGATTAAATGAGTTAATACATATTGAGAGGATTATATGAGTTAATACATGTACAGCATTTACAATTGTGCATGGCTCATGGAAAACACTCTATAAGTATTAGATACTAGCAGCAGTCATAGTAATTGTTTTGTTATTTACACCTTGGTTTGTTTCAAAAAAAAATGTAAGGTAGCATGTGTAAATGTGTGTGTGTGTGTGTGTGTGCGCGCGCGTGCACATTTTACTCCTCAATTAGCTTGCATGCTCCTTAGGGGTAGCAGCCGTGGCCTGTAACATCTTGTGTATTTCTATAATGGCTAGCACAGTGCCAAGTACATGGTGAGTGCACAGTAGATATTAATTCCTCCTCCCCCTTTCTCCTTATAATACACTCCATGCTAGTCTCTGTTTTCTCCCACTATGCTGAGCACCATGCTTGGCTCAATGGTCTATGTGTGTTGCTTGGTTGGACTGTTGTTGACTGCAGCAGGTTGTCAAGCCCTGCAGAAGTGCCTCAGTCTTGGATGTTCACTGACCCGTTCAACAATCTTGTCCACCATTTTGTCTGCAGATTGAGTGAGCAGTGTTAAGCTTTGACAAGACAGAAGAGAACAGTATCATAACAACAACTGAAAATAACCCTCTTGATACGGTTGGGATATCTGTTCCCTCCAAATCTCACATTGAAATGTGATCCCCAGTGTTGGAGATGGGGCCTAGTGGGAGGTGTTGGGTCATGAGGGTGGATCCCTCATGAATGGCATAGTGCTTTCCCCAAGGTAACGAGTGGTAGTAAGTTCAGCTGAGATCTTGTTGTCTAAAAGAGTGTGGCACCTCCCATCTCTCTCTCTCTCTCTCTCTCTCTCTCTCTCTCTCTCTCTCATGCTCTCTCTCTCCATGTGATGCACCTGCTTTCCCTTCACCTTCTTCCATGAGTAAAAGCTTCCTGAGGCCTCTCCTGAAGCAAAGCAGATGCAGATGCCATGCTTCTACAGCCTGCAGAGCCATGAGACAAATAAACTTCTTTTTTAAAAATGAATTACCCAGTCTCTGGTATTCCTTTACAGCAACATAAAATGGACTAACACACTCTCCATTCTTAATGGGGACAAAAGCTAGCATTGTAGTGAAACAAAATGTTTGTAAAGAAAATCATGACTGATTTCCATTTAAAAATGTTTTTAACATTTAAAAATATGTAAAGTTGGGCTGGGTGTGGTGGCTCATGCCTGCGATCCCAGCATTTTGAGGGCCAAGGCGGGAGGATTTCCTGAGGTCAAGAGTTCAAGTCCAGCCTGGCCAACATGGCAAAACCCTCTCTCTATTGAAAATACAAAAATTAGCCAGGCGTGGTGGCACACAACTGTAATCTCAACTACTTGAGAGGCTGAGTCAGGAAAATTGCTTGAATCCAGGAGGCAGAGGCTGCAGTGAGCCACAATCATGCCACTGCACTCTAATCTGGGTGACAGAGCAAGACTGTCTCAAACAAATAAAAAATAAAAATATGTGAAATGTAATGAGCCTGATGATGTTACCAGAAAAGAGAAAGCTACCCTGAGTAGACCTTCAGTTCTACCCTTTCTCAAAGTATGTTCCATGGACGCTTAAGGCTGAATTAAAAAACCTCATTAGGGGATTTGGGTCTGGGGCAATAGTTGTTCTTCACGACCTTCTTTTGTAACCTCCTAAAGAATGCTGTCTAGCATCTCATTAGGTTCACAAGGCCTGTTTTCTCCTTTGTTGTATTTCCCATGGCGCCTCCAAGGGAAAAGGAAGCTCTTGCTCAAAGCTTGTGCACTGTGCAAATGTAGTGATATCATTTTTCATCAGGCTGAACTAAACAGAATACAACAAAACTAAAAACATACACTACTGCTTGTACACTTGTATACTAATATAATCTCTACAGATTTATAGTCTCTGATGGTGACAACATCCCTTATGTATTAGTCTGTTCTCATGCTGCTAATAAAAATATACCCAAGATGGAGTAATTTATAAAGGAAAGAAGTTTAATTGACTCACAATTCTGCAGGGTTGGGGAGGCCTCAGGAAACTTATAATCATGGCAGAAAGGGAAGTCATGGCGGCAGCAAGGAGAAGTACAGAGTAAAGTGGGGCAAAGGCCCTTATAAAACCATCAGATCTCGTGAGAACTCACTCACTCACTATCTTGTGAACAGCATGGAGATAACCAGCTCCATAATTCAAGTACCTCCCACCAGGTCCCTCCCACAACACGTGGGCATTATGCAATCTACAGTTCGAGATGAGATTTTGATGGGGATGCAGCCAAACCCTATCATCTTACATATGTGAATTATCCTGTTGGCTTTTAAAGAGAACAATGGTAACTACAATCCCTCTACTATTTTACATCTAGGTGGATCTTAGGTGACAAGATTTTACTCCTCTTCACAATTTTGTGATATCTGATGGGACAATAAGCAGCAGAGGAGAAAAAGGCAAAGGAGCATGTAAAAATAAATGACCTGTTTTTTACTATGTCTCCTTTCTCGGTAGAAGATGGAAACTTCCTGTGTGGGCCCTTTTATGGCTGCTTCTAGACTTTCAAATCTGTCCCAGCTGAGACACAGGCAAAGAGAAGAAAGAGGCTGGGCTGAAAACCACAGCAATTTCCTGGGGAGAGAGTGGCCCCGGATGGCCCATTGATCTTCATTGTTTCTGCTGGACAAACAGACTTCTCAACATCAAATAAAACTTTACTTGATGATTTGTTTGGAAGGATGCTTTGTTTATATTTCTTTATCCTTTTAGATATTGCCTACAGTACCTGAGCACATGTGCCAAGACAAAAGAACTTAACAAGCCCAGAAAAAGAGCATTTTGTTCTATACCCTAAAGGCGGGTAGGGAGAGGTTCTGAAAAATCCAAGAACACAAGACAGATTTCTATACTGGCCAAACAACATGGAATGGCTAAACTGGTTGTGTTTTTAAATTCTTTCAAACAGGCGGAGTTACTAATTTGTCTTATCAGATGCTCAGCATGATAAATCTAAACCAAATTATCCTATTACATGAAATACTCTTCCCTTAAAATCAATTAAGCATTGGAAAAATGAGAATTCTTACCTCTATGCAGAAATGATGTTGTCTAGTTAGCTAAAAGTAGGACTGTGTTAACAAAGTACAGACTGTACTAGAACTACGATATGTGTACAAATCATAAAACTGATCATCCCAAAGAGAATGATGGAACAAAGGTGGCATGGGAGTTTCTGAACTAGCATTGTAACCCAGTGAGTCGGTTGGTTTATCCCCAAATTTAGCTGGATTAATTTATCCCCAATACTGTCACCCTACTAGTTCCTGTCTTGCAGTGAAAAATAACACATCTTTAAGTCCAGGAGCTGGTTCAGGTCGGGGCTCACTGCTAGAATCGCCCAGGCTGCTTTTGATAATGAGCTCTGTCTTCAGCTGCCAAGTAGGTCATGAAACAAGTGAATTGAATATTGCTCATGAACTTTTATCATTTAATAGGGCTTCACTATAGAAAAAGTAAAAAATACAGGTAAGAAAAAAGTAAAAGTTTTTTACTTTTAAAAACTTTCCATTACCAAGAAGAAATCCTCTCCACTTTTTAATATGCATTATATTCATCTGAATTTTTCTTTATAAGTATGGTGAAAGCATGTGACTCAATCTTTGATTCCAAAGTCAGCAATGTATTAGTCCATTTTCAAACTGCTGATAAAGACATACCCGAGACTGGAGAATTTATAAAGAAAATGAGGCTTGGCCTGGCACAGTGGCTCACGCCTATAATCTCAGCACTTTGAGAGGTTGAAGTGGGTGGATCACCTGAGGTCAGGAGTTTGAGACTAGCCTGACCAACATGGAGAAACCCCATCTCTACTAAAAATACAAATTTACCTGGGTGCGGTGGTGCATGCCTGTAATCCTAGCTACTGGGGAGGCTGAGGCAGGAGAATTGCTTGAACCTGGGAGGCAGAGATTGCAGTGAGCTGAGATCATGCCATTGCACTGGGCAGCAAGAGCAAAACTCCATCTCAAAAAAAAGAAAAGAAAGAAAAGGAGTTTTAATGAACTCACAGTTCCATGTGGCTGGGGAGGTTTTACAATCATGGCAGAAGGTGAAAGGCATGTTTTACATGGCAGCAGGCAAGAGAGAATGAGAGCCAAGCAATAGCGGTTTTCCCTTGTACAACCATCAGATCTCGCAAGACTTATTCACTATGACGAGAACAGTATGGGGGAAACTGCCCCCGTAATTCAATTATCTCCCACCAGGTCCCTCCCACAACACATGGGAATTATGGGAGCTACAATTCAAGTGGGGATTTGGGTGGAAACACAGCCAAACCATATCAGCTAATAAGGAGGGGAAACTTACAAATTATTGCTGAACTGTCCTTAAATCACTCATAAGATACAGTATACACAGTTTTGTGTTTATAATCCTGGAGGGTACTTCCTATACATAAAAAGTGTTGAAAATTGCTCAACTAGACTAAAAGAAGAAACAAAAGCAATATCTTAAAATAACCTGGGAGGCAGGGAGAATTCCAAGTAGTTCTGCTTCCTGGCAGTATTTAATCTGTTACGTTTTCATATTAAGCAACTATAACCTTAATACCTATTAATAGATGTGTTGATTGCATGGATTAAACAAGATAATGGAGTCACACCTTACTGGAATTCAATTCTAAAATTGGTGCCTAAGATACACCTATGGTTAAATTCCTCTCTCATTCTCTTTCTCTCTCTCTTTGTGTGTGTGTGCATGCACATGCACATACACGTGTGTAAAACTCAAGTCATACATGCTGTTTTGGAGCCCACTTTTTTGACTTAGCAAGATATTTAACCATTTTTCCATAACAATGAAATAGTCTAAAACACATTTTCTATGGATAGTTACTGTTCAAAGATTGTTTTCATTTAATTACATTTCTCTTGCTTGTTTTGGGTAAATGTAACTTATCTATTTGAACTTTACAAATAATGTGCACCATAAATTACTGGATGGGCCCCCTTTGGTACCTGAAAATCCAAAGAAACTACATGCTGAGGACCTGAGGCTGAAGGGCCTGTGTTTGAGTAGTGAGTTCTCAGGAGCAAAGGAGGGGATATCACAACCCAAGCATTACAGTAACTAATTCTCTTTTTTTTAACTTTCAAGTCCAAGGATACGTGTGCAGGATGTGTAGGTTTGTTACACAGGTAAATGTGTGTCATGAAAGAGAGGAGCGGTTTGTTGTGTGGATTATTTCTTCACCCAGGTATTAAGCCTAGTACCCATTAGTTATTTTTCCTGATCTTCTCCTTCCTCCCAGCTTCCACCTTCCAATAGGCCCCAGTGTGTGTTGTTCCCCTCTATGTATCCATGTGTTCTCATAATTTAGCTCCCACTTATAAGTGAGAACATGTGGCATTTGGTTTTCTGTTCCTTCGTTAGTTTGCTAAGGATAATGGCTTCCAGCTCTATCCATGATGATGACTAATTCTGTTGTTACTTTCTCACTCCGTCCAAGACATTTCATTTTCCAGCCATTTATTAATTATGCTCTTTCTTCATGAAAGTGATTTTGCAGACTTTTAAGTACAGGGCAGTTGCTAGGCAAAAACAATTGAGGCCGGACTAGAAGGAGAAAAGCTGAAGGTGGACAGACAAGACATCTATGGAAATTTCAGGAATGGCAAGGGAGCCATTAGTGATAGTGATGGGGGCAGAGAAATTCTAGGCAAACAGGAGGGTTCCCAGTGAAACCCCATCCTCAAGCCAAAAAGTCTGCAACTGTGGCCCAAAGTGAGAACTTTTAACCCTTTTCTCCCACTTGAATGTTGCCTTTTCCTAAACTACCCATGGCCCCACCCCACCCTATCCTGTGCGTACAAAAACCCCAGACTCAGCCAGTAGGCAGGAACTATGGCTGGATGTTGGAGAGAAGTGGCTTGATTTCAGAGAGACAACTTGATGGCATTGTCTGGCCAGAGACAAGAATCTGGCCAGAGCCAGCTGGACCTCAGGGGAAGATTACCTTCCCATACCATCCCCTTTCCAGCTCTCCTTCCTGCTGAGATCCACTTTCACTGACAATAAAATCCCCTGCATTTACCATCCTTCAATTCATTCATGCAACCTCATTTTTCCTGGATGCCAGATAAGAGCTTGAAAGACACAAACATGGATACAAAAGGCTGTCACACTGGCTCTTTGCCCTCACTGGTGGAGGGCAGACACCTCACACGAAAAGATAAAAGGGCTCACTGAGCTGTTAACATTTAAGCCATCCACAGATGGCAGAGTTAAAAGAGCACTGTAACACTCCCTCTGGGGCTTTGGGAGTTGCAGACACCCCTGCCTGGATGCTCCTGTGGGGCCTGCCTGGAGTTTGCTCCTGTTGATGCTAACACATCTGGCCAGTTCCTGCACCTGCTCACCTGTCTGATCCCTCCCACGAGGGCTGGGTCTGGGTGATCCCACCAGTGCTGAAGTGGCTGACTGGTTCTAGCTCTCATTTACTCTAGTTCCCATACTCATTTGATCACATGCTCCCTCCCATGAGGAGTTGAGAGTGGTAGACTGAGTAAACGAAGCACCCCTGTCACAAGTCCCTCGAAGGGGTCAGGGAAATATCCTGCTTCATTAGCAGTGATGTTAAAGAAAGGACTATGTGAAAGTGGCAAATTTGAAGACTAAAAAAGAAGAAGAACTAGCAGGGGTTGGTGATTAACTAAAGATCAATAGAGCCGGGACATCAACCATGAAATCTCAGTGTCATGACATGCCCCATCCTTCCATTCCACAGTCTGTGGAAGCCAAAAGCTCTCACCTGGATTCTGTCCATTCTCAAGGGCTGCATTCCCTGGCCTCTTCTCCTCTGTGACCTCTTTCTTTCTCAAGAGCTATGTCTGTTCACACCACACAAACTCCCAGTGGGAAACTCATCGTTGTCTTTGATTTCCCAAACTAGCTGCTATGCAGCCCACATTTATGAATTCTGTAAATATGGCAGATGTTATAGGCTTAGCTGATCCAGCACTGTGCCTTCTCCCTTGCCTGCATCTATTAAAGAAGATATACAAGCTAAATTATTTCCTTTCAACCCTTGTATTCAGGGAGGCCCCATGATGCAAGTAGAAACATGGGAAAGACTTAACTATCTTTAGACTAGTTAATTCTTAAAGAAGAACATGGCCATTGCTGGTACCTTTTCCCTCATTTTTCTTCTCCCTGCCTTGAAATATGTACAATATGTGAACCCATAGCAGCTACCCTAAGACCATAATGTGGCAAACATGAGCACAAAAGCCAACAGAACAAGGATGATACAGTGGAAATATAGACAGTATCTGGGTCAGTGATGGCACCATTGAACAGCTGAATCCATGCCAACCATTACATAGCTCTGATTTTATATAAATTCCCATTTATGTAAGTGACCATGAGTCTAATATTCTATTACTTGCAGCCTAATATGTTCCTAATAAATAAAGAACTCTTTGTTGTGATATTTTGGAGGTCCCAGGGAAGGTGAAAATTATGCAAGCTTTCACCATCTTGCTTGTCCCCCTGCTAATATGGTTTGGCTGTGTCCCCACCCAAATTTTATCTTGAATTCCCACATGTTATGAGAGGATCCTGGTGGGAGGAGATTGAATCATGGGGGCAAGGCTTTCCTGTGCTGTTCTCATGACAGTGAATAAGTCTCATGAGATCTGATGGTTTTAAAAAGGGAGATTTTCCTTCACAAGCTCCTCTCTTTGCCTGCTGCCATCCACGTAAGATGTGACTCGCTCCTCCTTGCCCTCCACGATAATTGTGAGGTTTCCCCAGCCACATGGAACTGTAAGTCCAATAAACTTTTCTTTTGTAAATTGCCCAGTCTCAGGTATGTCTTTATCAGCAGTATGAAAATGAACTAATACAGTAAATTGGTACGAGTAGAGTAGGGTGCTGCTGAAAAGATACCCAAAAATGTGGAAGCAACTTTGGAACTGGGTAACAGGCAGAGGTTAGAACAGTTTGAAGGATTCAGAAGAAGACAAGAAAATGTGGGAAAGTTTGAGACTCCCTCGAGACTTGTTGAATGGCTTTAACCGAAAGCCTGATAGCAATATGGACAATAAGGTCCAGGCTGTGTTCTAACATGGAGATGAGGAACTTGTTGGGAACTGCAGCTAAGGTGACTCTTGTTATATTTTAGCAGAGACTGGTGGCATTTTGCCCCTGCCCTAGAGATCTGTGGAACTTTGAACTTGAGAGAGATGATTTTAGGGTATCTGGTGGAAGAAATTTCTAAGCAGCAAAGCATTCAAGATGAGACTTGGGTGCTGTTAAAGGCATCGAGTTTTAAAAGGGAAACAGAGCATAAAAGTTCAGAAAATTTGCAGCCTGACAATGCAATAGAAAAGAAAATTCCATTTTCTGAGGACAAATTCAAGCCTGCTGCAGAAATTGCATAAGTCATGAGGACCTGAATGTTAGTCACCAACACCATGGGGAAAATGTCTCCAGGGCATGTCAGAGGTCTTCATGGCAGCCCCTCCTATCACAGGCCCAGAAGCCTATGAGGAAAAAGTGGTTCTGTGGGCCAGGAGGAGGGTCCCCCTGTTGTGTGTAGCCTAGGGACTTGGTGCTCCGCAACCCCGCTGCTCCAGCCATTGCTGAAAGGGACCAAAGTAGAGCTTGGGCCATGGCTTCAGAGAGTGTAAGCCCCTGAAGCCTTGGCAGCTTCCACATGGTGTTGAGCCAGTGCATAGAAGTCAAGAACTGGGGTTTGGGAACCTCCACCTAGATTTCAGAGGATGTATGGAAATGCCTGGATGTCCAGGCAGCAGTTTGCTGCAGGGGCAGTGCTCTCAGGGAGAACCTCTGCTAGGGCAGTGTGGAAGGGAAATGTGGGGTTGGACCCCCCCACACCAAGTCTCTTCTGGGGCACCTAGTGGAGCTGTGAGAAGAGGACCACCATCCTCCAGAATAGAAGATCCACTGACAGCTTGCACCGTGTGCCTGGAAAAGCCACAGACAACACTAGCCTGTGAAGGCAGCTGGGAGGGAGGCTGTACCCTGCAAAGCCACAGGGGCGGAGCTGTGCAAGACCACGGGAACCCACCTCTTGCATAAGCATGACATGGATGTGAGATGTGGATGTGAGACAAGGAGTCAAAGGAGATCATTTTGGGGCTTTAAGATTTAACTGTCCTGCTGGATTTCAGACTGGCATGGGCCCTCTAGCCCCTTTGTTTTGGCCAAATTGTCCCATCTGGAATGGCTGTATTTACCCAATGCTTGTACTCACATTGTATCTAGGGAGCAACTGACCTGCTTTTGATTTTACAGGCTTACAGGCGGAAGGGACTTGCCTTGTCTCAAATGAGACTTTGGACTGTGGACTTTTGAAATAATGCTAGAAATGAATTAAGACTTTGGTGGACTGTTGGGAAGGCATGATTGGTTTTGTAATGTGAGTATGTGAAATTTGGGAAGAGCCAGGGGTAGAATGATATGGTTTGGCTGTGTCCATACCCAAATTTCATCTTGAATGAGGGAGGGACCTGGTGGGAGGTAACTGCATCATGAGGGAAAGTCTTTCCCTGGGCTGTTCTTGTGACAGTGAATACATCTCACCAGATCCAGTGGTTTTAAAAAGAGCTTGTCTCATGCACAAGCTTCTCTCTTTGCCTGCTGCCATCCATGTAAGATGTGACTTGCTCCTCCTTGCCTTCCACCATGAATGTGAGGCTTCCCCAGCCACGTGGAACTATAAGTCCAATTTTACCTCTTTCTTTTGTAAATTTCCCAGTCTCAGGTATGTCTTTATCAGCAGCATGAAAATGAACTAATACACCTACTCTCTCTATGAGCTCTTCCTTTTTCTCTCTTTCATTTCCCCATCTCCTCCAAAAAGCAAAGCAGAATTACCTCCTTGTTTTCCACAGAGCATCTGTGATCATGATGACCTTTTTCACTTAAATGTAACTTAGACATCTCTTCCTCCATTTCAAATATTTACCAATTTTTTTTGTTTCCCAATGAACAGCTCTCTCCCTAAAGAGAATTCTGATGCCAGGTGGTTCAGATAAAAATATCCTCTACTTTCCTACATAAAATATAAAGCATTTCTAAAAAGGATGCCAATGCTTAAAGCCCTGGAGATTGAAAACAGGACAACACGGCTGCTATTGATAAGTTAATTCTGCATAGCCATGAGAATCGATTACAGTGTTGACTCTGTTGGATTGGAGCATGCTGTCTATCAAAGGCTGAGCAATTGGACTTGCTCCCTCCAGACAAGAAGGGTCATTCTTGTGGGGCTTATTCTGTAACAGCCCAGTGGGTTCACCTTGCCAGCTGCCTAGACAGGGCTGATTTATCAAGACAGGGGAATTGCAATGGAGAAAGAGTAATTCACACAGATCCAGTTGTGGGGGAGACCAGAGAAGTTTTATTGCTACTCAAATTAGTCTCCTTGAGCATTCAGGGATCAGAGTTTTTAAAGATAAATTGGTGAGTAGAGGCTCAGGAAGTGGGGAGTGCTGATTGGTCAGAATAGAGATGAATTTATAGGGTGGGGATCGAAGTGAGGTTTTCTTGCTGTCTTCTGTTCCTGGGTTGGATCACAGAATTGGTTGACTCAGATTACAGCTCCCGGTGATGTCAGAAGATCTACTGAGTGCAGGGTCTGCAGAATATCTCAAGCACTGATCTTAGGTTTTACAATAGTGGTACTATCTCCAGGAGCAATTTGGGGAGGTTCAGACTCTTGAAGCCAGAGGCTGAATAGCCCCTAATCTGTAATTTCTAATCTTGTAGCTAATTTGTTAGCCCTGCAAAGGCAGACTGGTCCCCAGGCAACAAAGGGGTCTTTTTGGGAAAGGGTTATTATCGACTTTGTTTTAGAGTCAAACCATAAACTAAATTATTTCCCAAGGTTGGTTTAGCCTATGTCCAGGAATGAGTTCTGATGGTATTAAAAACAGGAGTTTCCCTACACAAGCTCTCTCTTCTCTTATTTGCTGTCATGTGAGATGTGCCTTTCACCTTCTGCCATGATTATGGGGCCTCCCTAGGCACATGGAACTGTAAGTCCAATAAACCTCTTTCTTTTGTAAATTGCCCAGTCTCAGGTATGTCTTTATCAGCAGCTTGAAAATGGGCTAATACAGTAAACAGGTACCAGTAGAGTGGGGCACTGCTGAAAAGATATCTGAAAATGTGAAAATGACTTTGGAACTGGGTAAGAGGCAGAGGTTGAAACAGTTTGGAGGGTTGAGAAGAAGATGGGAAAATGTGGGAAAGTTTGGAATTCCCTAGAGACTTGTGAATGGCTTTGACCAAAATGCCAACAGTGATATGGACAATGAAATCCAGACTGAGGTGGCCTCAGATGAAATGAGGAACTTGTTAGGAACTGGAACAAACGTGACTCTTGTTATGTGTCAGCAAAGAGACCTGTGGCATTTTGCCCCTGCCCTAGAGATTTGTGGAACTTTGAACTTGAGAGAGACGATTTAGGGTATCTGGTAGAAGAAATTTCTAAGCAGCAAAGCATTCAAGATGTGACTTGGGTGCTGTTAAAGGCATTCAGTTTTGACAGGGAAACAGAGCATAAAAGTTCAGAAAATTTGCAGCCTGACAATGTGATAGAAGAGAAAATCCCATTTTCTGAGAAGAAATTCAAGCCTGCTGCAGAAATTTGCTTAAGTAACGAGGACCTGAAGATGAATCCCCAAGACAATGAGGAAAATGTCTCCAGGGCATATCAGAGGTCTTCATGGCAGCCATGAAGGAGACCCAGAGGCCTATGAGGAAAAAGTGGTTTCATGGGCTGGACCCAGGGTCCGCTTGCTGTGTGCAGCCTAGGAACTTGGTGCCCTACGTCCCAGCTGCTACAGCCACAGCTAAAAGAGGCCAATGTAGAGCTCAGGCTGTGGCTTCAGAAGGTGCAAGCCCCAAGCCTTGGCAGCTTCTACGTGGTGTTGAGCCTACCAGTTCACAGAAGACAAGGACTGGGGTTTGGGAACCTCCACCTAGATTTCAGAGGATGTATGGAAATGCCGGGATGCCCAGGCAGAAGTTTGCTGCAGGGTCAGGGCTTTTATGGAGAAACTCTTCTAGGGCAGTGCAGAAGGGAAATGTGGGGTTAGAGCCCCCCACACAGAGTCCCTACTGGCACACTGCCTAGTGGGGCTATGAGAAGAGGGCCACTGTCTTGCAGACCCCAGAATGATAGAGGAACTGACAGCTTGCGCCATGTGCCTGGAAAGGCCACAGACACTCAAACACCAGCTCATGAAAACAGCGGGGAGGGAAGGTGTACCGTGCAAAGCCACAGGGGTGGAGCTGCCCAAGACTATGGGACCCGACCTCTTGCAGCAGCGTGACCTGGATGTGAGACAGAGTCAAAGGAGTCATTTTGGAGCTTTAAGATTTGACCTCCTGCTGGATTTTGGACTTGTGTGGGCCTGTAGCACCTTTGTTTTGGCCAATTTGGTGGGCCTGTAGCACCTTTGTTTTGGCCAATTTCTCCCATTTGGAATGGCTGTATTTATCCAATGCCTGTACCCCCATTGTATCTAGGAAGTAACTAACTTGCTTTTAATTTTACAGGCTCATAGGCAGAAGGGACTTGCCTTGTCTCAGATGAAACTTTGGACTGTGAAATTTTGAGTTAGTGCTAAAATTAGTTAAGACTTTGGGGGACTGTTGGGAAGGCGTGATTGGTTTTGAAATGTGAGGACATGAGATTTGGGAGGGACAAGGGGTGGAACAATATGGTTTGTCTGTGTCCCCACCTAAATCTCATCTTGAATTGTAACTCCCACAATTCCCATGTGTTGTGGGAGGGACCCAGTGGGAGTTAACTGAATTATGGGGTGGATCTTTCCTGTGCTGTTAATGTGATAGTGAAAAAGTCTCACAAGATCTGGTGGTTTTCAAAATGGGGGGTTCCCTGCACAATTTCTCGCTCTCTGCCTGCCACCATCCGTGTAAGATGTGACTTGCTCCTCCTTGCCTTTTACACTCTCTCATGACTGTGAGGCCTCCCCAGACATGTGGAACTGTAAATCCAATAAACCTCTTTCTTTTATAAATTGCCCAGTCTATGGTATATCTTGATCCACAGTGTGAAAATGGACTAACCTGTGTTAGTCCTGGTTCTTTCCTGTGTGCACATTAACAGATTTGAATCCCATTCCTCCTATTAATCTCCTCTTGTGAGTTGGATTTTCAACAAACCTTCAGAGAGTGAAACAGGAGATTTTCCTTAGCACCAGTCTTCCCAAAGGCTCACAGGTTAGGGGTTTCTCAAATATAGTTTGGTGGACAGAGGATTAGGGCTCGGGGGGCATGTTGACTTGTTAGGTCAGAGATGAAATCATAGGGAATGTCACTCTATGTATTTATATATATATATGTTTTTCTCTCTGTGCCAACTTCACATATATGATCTTTTGTTAAACACATTCAGTACCTATTTTTTAAAAAAATACATTCATTTGTCTAAACTAGTGGTTCTCAAGAGGTGATTTTGTGTCCTGCTGCCAGGGGACGTTTGGCAATGTATGGAGACATTTTTGGTTGTCACACTGGGCTATTGGGGTTGAGGGGGGTTCTACTGTCATCTAGTGGGTAGAGGCCAGGGATGCTCCTAAACATTCTGCAGTGAACAGGACAGTCTCAAACATCAAAGAATTATCCTGTTCAAAGTGCCAGTAGTGCTGAGGTCGAGACACTTGGTCAAACTCAAAGACCAGTAAAAACTTAGAGAGAGAGTAAAGAAGAGTGCTTTTAAGTCCCTAAGGGGACTCATACTTAGTTCTTAGTTGTACTGATGTATTTTTAATTTATTTGCTGTGTTATTTGTTGGAAGTGCAACCACCCAACTACCCACTGCATACACAAATTAACTCACTGAGACCATAGCATTGCAGTAAGGACAGAGTTTAATTGGCAGAGCTGGCCACAACATGTAGGAGATGGAGTTATTACTCAAATCAATCTCCCCAAAGGCTTGGAAATTAGGGGTTTTTAAAATGTAGTTTGATGGGCAGGGGAGCAGGGTAGGGGGCATGCTGATTGGCTGGGTAGGAGATGAAATCATAGGGAATTGAAGCTGTCTTATGCTGAGTCAGTTCCTGGGGTGGGGGTGGGGTGGGACGGGACTGGCTGGCAGGTCCAGGTGGAGCCATCTGAACATCTCAAAAGGCAACTCTTAGCTTCTACAATAGTGATGTTATTCATATTTGCAAGAATAATTGAAATTTCAAATCATATGACCTCAGGAATAATGGCTTGTAATTATTTCTAATTCAAACCCTTCTTGGTGGTCTTTTGTTAGTTTTACAAAAACAGCTTAGTTTTGGGGAAGGGCTATTATCATTTAAACTATAAACTAAATTTCTCCCTAGATTAACTTGGCTCACACCCAGGAGCAAAGACAGCCAACTTTGAGACTAGAAGCAAGATTAGCGGAGCCATGTCGGATTTCCCTTACTATCGAAGTTTTGCAAAGGTGGCTTCAACAGTGCCTGTGATCACTTCCATAATAAAGTATCATATTTTTATAATCCAGTGACAGTAGCTAGATGTTTGATATCACTTGTGAATATTCTGTTACCTACCTTCTTTTATGTCACATTTTTTAGTCTGAAAGTAATCCCTTAACAACCTTTCTACAGTAAAATGATTTATCCAGTTTTGGTTTCTTTCTCTATCCCAATCTTAGCACTTTACCTAGGAAAGACTACAGACATGTCAATCTATGCACATGATCACTGGGCCCATAACAGTTAGATGGCCTTCATTGTGTTGCTGCAATTAACCTCTTTCCTCCAGGCTTACATCTGTCCAGTTCCATGCTTCACAGAGAAACCGTGTCCTCCGGGTACCTGTACCCATCATTTCCTCCACTGACCCTTGTTATTTCCAATTCCACCAATCTCGTCTTAAAGAGCTCTGTTGTTTCTAAAAAGGAAGCTTTTACTGAATTTGTCTTCAGTCAGCTCTCTCTCTCTTCAGAATTTTGTGTATCTTCTCTCTTCCACGCAAATGGTACTTAGTCGAACTCACGTTGGTGATGGCGCTCACATTTTGGTTCATACAGCTATTAAACATTTATTTTCCCTCCAACTAAAAAAGCTTCTTTTGGGCAGGGACCATGTCTCACTTTTTATATCTTGAAGCACCAGGTATAGGACACAAACAAAAAGGCATCCAATGAATAGTGAATTCATTAATAAAATGTAGATAATACGTTTATATATTTGAGACGACATGAGCATATGATTTTATGTCCTCAGAGTCCTAATTTGGCCGTCATGAATTGAAGGAAAAGCATCTCATCGCCATGACAAAATCTTTCCTACAATAAAAATTAGAAATAAGCTTGGTCACATTTCACATGACTAAGTCATGACCAAAAAGAAACTTGACCTGTGACCTTCAGTACTCAACTTAGAAAATGTGAATGGAATTAATGATTAGTGATGCTTGCTAAAAGTTAAGGCTTTAAAAAATCTTATTTATGTGAATACTAAAGCTGCACACACCTGGACGTATTAGTTGATGTCCTTGTTGACCTAAAAGGAAGAGGCTGAGACACAAACTATAATTTAAAGAGTTTACTTGAGCAAAGGGAAGACAGCCGCTGGGACACCCTTTCAGCTGCGTTCGGGAGCGCCCTGTTAGCTTTTGTTATAAGCAGGTTTTTAAAGGCAAAGGGAACACAGAGTGGTCTGAGGTAAAGTTGTTTGACAGGATTTCTCATTGGTTTTCAGAGAATAACATTGCTTGGCGATTGGCCATGCCTTGCGGGACTGCAGGATATAGGGTTACAGTGTCCAGCATATGGCATTTTATGGCAACTTGGCGTCAGTTAGTCTACAGCCTACATGGCAAGTGGCTTCAAAAGATAACTGTTTAGTTCAAGAGGGAGTGATGGGACTGCTATTTCATCCAGTGCCTTTTGGGGCCTGATAATTTAAAGGGGCTCTCATTCTTCAGATAAAAAGTTTATTTCCTTCCTTTTTCCTCCACACCCTTTTGAATGAATTTCTGTTTTCTTAGTTATCATTTTCCTCCTAATAGTCTTGAGAGCAAATAGAGCAACTAAGCCAACCAGAAAAACCACAGAAAATACGTTTTCCATATACCCACTGTCTATTTTCATCTTAAATGCATACTTGATCCTAGGACAGAAGACTTGTCTCAAAACAAATTATTTAAAATATGTGAAACATTGTATCTTAAAAAATGTGAAGTTTCATAATAAAACTATGTCTACTATGCATTTGCTATGAATGTTTATAACTTTCCAAAAGTTTTCCTTTTGCTGGTAAATGATTATCCTATTTCTACAGCTCTGGGATGTTGTCTATTTTTAATACATTATGCGTCTCTAAAATAAATTACTAAGCCAAAAAGGAGAAGAACACATCATATGGAACAGTACACTGTGTAAGAAGAGAGGTGTCAGAGACCCCACAGGACACCCCAGCATGACCGGTGAGAGCTACTGCCCTGCCCGGAGTTGAGATGTTCTGAAATAGCTATTGCACTTCCATGTGCCCTCCTTTTTATTATTAGCAAACAGTTTTCATCCATTGGCTGACAAAACTTGAGTAGTTGATAGTGCTGGAACTGCAGTAAAGAAACAAGGAATATCAGCCTGAATGTTGAAATGCAAGTTTTAGTGCAATTCAAGAGCTATCAAGGAAAAGGTCAAGGACTTCTAGGACAAAAGGCGACAGGCAAGTGGGCATCGGTGGAGGCCCTTTGACTTTTTGAAGAGCTTCAGAAACAGCACTATAGCCTGGAAAGGCTGATATACACTGAAAGACATGGTAGCTATAGGCAAGGAATGACCCCAGTGGAGAAAAGCAACTGCTAATGCCTGATGAAGGATGGATGAGACTGGGATGCAATGGGCTCATAAAGCACTGATTGCCTGGAGTCTGCGAGAGCTCTCATTTCCAGCAGGAAGTTTCCTTGTCTCCAGGGCAAATGAAGGATATGTGAACATTATACTTTTTTTTTTTTTTTCAAATTTAAGTGTAAGCATTTTTGTTCTCCTCATTTATTTGTTCGCTCATTCATTCATTTATTCTGCTAACATCTATTATGTGTTCTTTGCTGAACGCTGAAGATACGAAAGCATTAAGAAAGGAACTCTGTTAGTAAGAATCTCAGTTCCTTAGGGCTAAGTATGGGATATTCTTTGCCCCTCTAGGCCCATTTTCTATTCTTTGCCACCTTGCCTAGTGGCCCCTGGAAACTGACTTTTCTGGATAGTATCAACAGGGCTCCCTCGCCCTCCAGCTTCAGTCGGGCTCAGTCACTAGGAAGCACAGCAGGAGAGGAAAGGCAGCAGGAGAGGAAGGGCAGCAGGAGAGGAAGGGCAGCAGGGGAGGAAGCGCAGCAGGGGAGGAAGGGCAGCAGGGGAGGAAGGGCAGCAGGGGAGGAAGGGCAGCAGGGGTGGAAGGGCAGCAGGGGAGGAAGGGCAGCAGGGGTGGAAGGGCAGCAGGGGAGGAAGGGCAGCAGGGGAGGAAGCGCAGCAGGGGAGGAAGGGCAGCAGGGGAGGAAGCGCAGCAGGGGAGGAAGGGCAGCAGGGGAGGAAGGGCAGCAGGAGAGGAAGGACAGCAGGAGAGGAAGCACAGCAGGAGAGGAAGGTGAAGCATTGCCCTGGCTTCCTCCATGATCTGCTAAGGCTTGACAACGGCTGCACTTCCCTACAGCCACAACTACTGAGAAGCAGCCTGCTCCCAGAGCTACAAGCAACCCTTCTGTCCCTGCCTTTTCCAGACCCAGGGCTGACAGTGGCCCCCCACAGTGTAGCCTGGAAGTGCTCTATCACTCTTGGTTCTCCTTGACCTCTACATGGTCCCCCAATAAACTTTCTTTCATTTATTTCCTGTATGGTGACATAACAAAGCTAGCTGGGCAATAAGCAAATGTCCTATAGTGTCAAGTGTACAATGAGGGCAAGAACAGAGTCATCAGTCCTAACTGGGGAGGTCAGGTGAGGCTGCGGTCTAGAAAATCCTGTCTTTATTCACACTTTCAATTGCATGCTGAAGTTTCCCTAAGAAGATGAAATCAATCACATTATTTTCCAGCAATGGCTGTGGAAAAATCTGATGACAGCCCCAGGAAGAAAGTTCAATGGTCATGTGATTGGCTAAATAACGATGTTCCATTTATCTAAAAATAGTACTTTGCTCAGCTTACACTGATGCACCTTACCATTATGAGACACTACTTACTTAAAATAGCACACAGTGAAAGTAGACCTAATCTACCTTCCAGTTGAATAGTAACAAAAATGTCTAACAGTTACTGAATTCTCAACTAATTACCTATAGTATTAATATAATATAGTAATTATGTATGGAATTATGCATATAGATATTATGTATAGAACTATGTCTACCAATTTCTTACAATGTCACCATGGAATAATACTATTATTTCCATTTTATAGCAGAAGAAACTGAGGCTTAGAGAGATTTAGTGACTCGCTCAAAGTCATAAAGCTAGTAAGTGGCAGAGCTGGGATTCTAACCCCATCTACCTCCATTCTTAACCACCATGCTTCCTAATAAAAAAAATTATCATATCATGTGTTAGTTAAGGTAACATAGGATGCATTAATAAATAAACCCCCAAATCTCAGTGACTTACCATAATGTTTATCTCTCATTCATATCAAGTCCAATTGGTAGTGGCTCATGTGGGAAGAGTCTGCTCTAGTTCAACAGTTTAGGACCCAGGTAGACAGAGGCTCTAACCTCTTCAATATGTACATCCAGTGTTGTCCTGAGTGACAAAGCCAGCCAGCAGAAAGAAGAAAGAGAGAAAGAAGATTTTTATGAATCAGGCCTGGAAATTGCAGGCGTAAATTCTACCCCTATTTCACTAGCCAGGAATCTACTGTATGATAGAGAAATCAAGTCTAGCTGAGTGTCTAAAAGGAAAGAGAAAGGATTTGATAGACAGCAAGACACACACTACTTCCAATTATAACTCCCCAGTTGTTCTCGGGTGACAGGAGGCTCTGTCTCAATCTCATGGCTTGAGAATTCAGATGAAGATCAAGTGAATTCCACAATATTTAGTTTTTGCTGTCAGTATCATGTCAGTCAGGATCGTGTCAGGAGAACAGATAACACTCTAGGTCTTTCAAACAATGAGAACATAATAAAAGAAATTTATACAAGGACTGAGAAGCCAAATAGGGAACTGCGAGACTTCCCAAAGATTGGAGCTACAGGAAGCCACCACCATCACCAGGACTTGAAGGTCAGTAGGATGAGGTAGTGTCATCAGAGTCCCAAAGCTGAAGATGCCCAGAAGGAGGGATGAGATATTGGGCAAACGGTGAAGCCACGAAAAAGACCCAACTACCAAAGAGGGAGGGAGAAAGAGAGAGGGACTCTTCCACATTGCTTCAAGTCTTCCTTTAGAGCCTTATTTTGGCTTGTAAATTAAAAATAAAATTCTAAGTACCCCAACCAACTGAATGTACCCCCTCTTGGCCAAGGGAACCCCAGAGAAGCTGGATTTCCAGCCATGATGAAACAGTCAGACACACCTCATTATACCTTTTCTAATTATGAAGAATTTCTGTAATGAGATTCTGCTGGGAGGTGGAGATTCACCACCAGTATGGGAGCTGAAGGGGACAGATACTTCCTTCTTCCTCCTGGAAGTAAAGATTGAACCCATGACCAAGGCTCAGCCAATTGGATGCTCCCACCTGAGGCCTCAACTCATGACCACCAGAGACAAACGGAGAGTTTAGAGAGTATTCACAGCAGCAGCATCCAGAAAAGGCAGATCCAGTAGGGCCCCTGGGCAGCTCCAACAGTCATTCCAGCAGGGTATCCTGGCTGCTCATGCCAGTCATGGCTGTCTGATCCCTCTTGGTTCCTATCTGTTTTTTTAAACTCATTCTTCAAACTTCCCTTTGACGTATGAGCTATTCTCTGCTTACGTTAATGAGTTGTTTCTATTACTTCAACCAATACCTGACACATCTACTGATAATACTTCAACTCACTCTCTCCTTGCTCATTTTTACCTGTCTGCAAACTTCAGCCTTTGTTTATTGATTCGGTCTCCTTCTTTATTCCCACATCCTGTCTTTGGTTCAGTGTTGGGAAAAAAAGTTCACACTCTTCAGATTGGAACCAATTGAGAAGTTCAGGCTCTATAACCTCAGGCACAGTCCTCCCAGGAATCCTTAGCTCCTCATCCCATTCCCCCAAACAGCCACTTCAATTCTTAGACATTCTTCCCAAGTCTCACTTCCACCATCTCTTGCCCTTCTCATTCCCAAGAACTTGCAACAAACAACATAACAACAAATAGCTTGTCTCTGATTCACAGGCAAAACAGAGACCATGAGACATAAACTCAACTGAATAAACAATCACGGCATGAATCGTTGTGGCTACACTCATTATGTAACTAGTAGCTTGTGCTTCTCTTTTTCACCTTAAGATTATTTTCCCTAAAAAACTACCAAGTATTTACATAGCCCACATACACTTTTTCTGCCTAGAGAGTGTGTTAATATATGTGTACTCTGTGTGTGTGTGCGTGTGTGCATGAGTGTATGAGTGTATGTATGACAACAGTTCAACTTTTTGTTGGAATAAACTCTCCTTTTCTTTTTATTTTTTGTCCTATAAATGGAGCAGCTATAACTGGTGCCATTTCTTTTTAGTTAATTCCTTTAGGATATATTTCCAAAATAAAATTATTGGATTGAAGAGCATAAAGAATTTTTAGAGAGACAGCTACATATTGCAAACTTATTCTCCAGAAAGATGTAACCCCTCTGCAGTGGAAAAGCATATTTTCTTTTCCAATGGTGATGGTGTAGTCCTGGCTACACTGGACATTATTATTGCTGTTAATTTTGCCTCCTTATTTTTCTGTTGGCTCATAGACTCTTTTCCCATGAGATAATATACTATCTTCTGTTTTGGATCACCTGTAATCATCTACTAAATGTAGTCTACCTATAATTCTTACATTCATGTGCTTGTTATGTTTGAATAATGACGCTTTAATCAGACGTTGAATTTATTTTCTCCATCTTGTTTATTTCTTTCAATATGTATTTTAATACATTGTATGTATGGAAATTTTAGTTTGACTTGACATATTTGATCATTTGCATTGCATCTCTGGTAATAACCTGTACTTCTGAAAGCTTCAAATAGGCTGGGTGCAGTGGTTCATACCTATAGCCCCAGCACTTTGGAAGGCCAAAGCAGGAGGATGGCTTGAGCTCAGGAGTTTGAGACAAACCTGGACAACATAGCAAGACCTCTCTCTACAAAATACACAAAAATTAGCTGGGCATGGTGGTGCCCACCTGTAGTCCCAGCTACTTGGGAAGTTGAGGTGGGAGGATCACTTGAGACCGGAAGGTGGAGGCTGCAGTGATCCATGATCGTGCCATGGCACTCCAGCCTGGGCTCCAGAGCAAGACCCTGTCTGAAAAAAAAAAGTTTCTAATATATTTTTCCCCTCCATAGCTGGATGAAATTTGGTATGATATCATCAAAAGATTTTTCTCATTAACAGGTTGTTATGAAATATTTAACTCTTTGAACTATCTGAAATGCAGTTCAAAATATATAAAATATGGATCCAATTTAATTTTTCTCCATACTGTTATCTGCTTGCTTGACAATATTTACTAAACAGTGATTTATCCCCCACCCCCACTACCAGCACTTTTTAAAACTCCTGACAATGATTTTTTGATCCAATATTTGTCGTTGTGCAGTCAAAGAAATTAATCATTGGAGGCGACTAATATAGACCTGAAAACTTTCCTTTGAGAAACAGGGATTTTTGGCTTCAAAAACCCCACTGGTCAGCACGTGGAAATTTAGGCCTAAAGGGATTCAAAAATTATTTTGTTCAACTCCTCTCTTCTATCACCAATGAGGAAACTGCGGCACCAAGGAATTAAATACAGTAAAAGTCATTCTGCAAGAGATGTGGGAAAATAATGGAGAATTAAAGCATGTAACCAGAAACTAAGGACATGGATTTCAGATGAAAAATAAGCCAAAAAAGTGCTGCTAATAAAATATATGCTAATAACATATAGAAATATACAGCTAATAATAAAATATAATATTAATTAAATATTCAAGCAATTCTCTATTAATAAAAATATACAACTAATAATAATGGCATCTACTAGTAACTGAAGATATACTGTGGACCAAGCACTGTGCATCTCTATGAAGCCCCATGCTGACTCGTTAGGGTGTGTATTATTATTTCCATTCCTGTCCCTAGTAATTTGCCCAAGAGCTGCCACCAAGTGGCAGGAACCAGGTCTCAGCTCTGTTTCCATGACTCAGAAGCATTTTTCAACTACACCACACTGCCTCCCAGCCACCTGGTGACAAAAAACAAGGTATGCCAAGCTCCCACTGAAGAGCCTATTCCATTAAAACAAAAACCATCTACTAAGTTCATTTGAAACTGATGAAAAGAGTTGTCCCAATTACTAAAATTGTGTCACCTGGGGCAAATCAAGTGCCCACTTTAGAACTCAGTAAACTCAGCTGTCAGAAAAGGGCAACAAAATCCTAGGATTCTATTTCCACTGTCCACTTTTCATTCTCCCATATGTAATAAAAATAGAGTATAAATTTCAAAAGAAGGAGAATCCATTTTGATTTTATTAAAAATATGTTTCAAAGCATATTTTAGGGCTAATAAAACCCTTCATGTGAGTGAAGTTTAAAATGGTCATAAAAGGAAAGGAAAATAATAGCTTAACTAAACTATTTTGCCTGTATTTTAAGCAAACATGTAATAAAATATCTGATTTAGCAGATTATTTTAAATACAATGGTGCTATAAGATGATATTGGCAAATAAATACTACGTTCTGCTTAAGGTTAAATAATAATAGTAATAATAAACAAGTGCCCACTTAGTTGGCAATGAATAAGTTTTATTTAAGTAAATTGTAATGCCTTTTCTTTTTTAGCAATTATTGACTAAATCGTAATTTTTGCTTATATTATTTTCATAGAATATTGCATAATATACACATTAAATGGCAGTGTATGTTCTATATTCAGGCTAAACATGGTAGTCCCCATAAAATCTTACATCTTAGTAGATTTTTCCTTTTTGAAAAGAAATAGAATTCTGAAATACTTCCCCACCACTGCTGTTACTACAGGCCAAAAGAGATATCCCATGATAAGCATTTCTGTAGTTGTACCTTAAATCTTCCAAGAAAGAAGCCTGAGAAGTTTCACATAATGAAAAGAAATCGAAATTAAGATAAAAAGGAAATAGAGTTTTTTTAAAAAGAAACTAAACTAAGTCACATTATGAAATGGAAATTTAAAAATCCTTACTTGCAGTTTTCTAAAAATAAAATACTTTGTACTGGTTAAGAATAGACATAGAACACCAAACAAAATGCCTCTTAGTGCTGTGATTTGTGAGTTTCTAGTATTTTTTTAAGTAATAACATGAGACACATTGCCTGAAGAGGGCACCCTTTCCTTTAACACCAAAATCCATTTGCTAAACCCCTAACATATAAACAAACCTGTGGGATAAAAGCAGTATATGGACATCACATTTTCACTAGCAATGCTATTTTAAATTGAATTTTTAGTCAAATATACATATATGTGTGTACTTTATTTGTATAAATAATGCAGCTTAAAGCATGAGAAGGAAAAGGACTCCTGTATGCCTAGGATTAAATTTAGGAAATAGAAAAATTCCAGTAACTTGGAAGTTCCTATATGCTTCTCCCAGTGAAACTTCTTCGCTTCTCCTCATCCTTAAGGGAATCACTTTTCTGAATTTTGTCTTTACAATTCCCTTGCCTTTCTTTATAGCTTTGGGGTTTGTTTTGAGATAGCCTCTCACTCTGTCATCTGGGCTGGAGTTCAGTGGCATGATCTCAACTCACTGTAGCCTTTGCCTCCCAGATTTAAGTAATTCTCGTTCCTCAGCCTCCTGAGTAGCTGGGATTACAGGTGTGAGCCATCACGCCCAGCTAATTCTTATATTTTTAGTAGAAACGAGGTTTCACCACATTGGCCAGGTTGCTCTCAAACTCTCGACCTCAAGCAACCGGCCCGCCCTGGCCTCCCAAAGTGCTGGGATTACAGATGCAGGGATTACAGACTTCCCAAAGTGCTGGGATTACAGGTTTCCCAAAGTGCTGGGATTACAGGCTGTGCCTGGCCTCTTTATAGCTTTATTCCTAGGTATTGTTTAATATTGCCTTCTTTAACCTTACTATGACTGTATCAGGCTGTATTAATTCTTCCATGACTTCCTTTTTTGACCACTATTTCAGATAGGTGTTTCAGATCCAATCATACTGATATATGTAGCTGTAGTTCACGCAGGTTTGGCACCATGCAGTGTTCCATTCTATGACTAGATCACAAATTATTACTTACTGTCTATGTTGCTGTGGTAGACTTTTTGTTTTGTTGCTGTTACAGGTAACACTGCTGTGAACTGTTATGCATGAGCCTGGCAGCACACATATGCAACAGTTCCATTAAGACAGAGATAGGCAAAGCATGACTCCCAGGGTACAAACCCAGCCCACTCCCTGTTTTTATATGGCCCACAGCTAAGAGTACATTTTAAATGGGTGTAAAAAAAGGAAAAGGAAGAGAGGAATGTTTTGTGACGTGAAAATTACATGAAATTTAAATTTCAGTACCCATGAATGAAGTTTCATTGAACACAAACACACCTAGTCATTTACAGGTTGTCTATGGCACAGATCTTTGGAAGCTCAAAACTTTTATAACACTATCTGGGCCTTTACAGAAAATTTCTGCAGATTCCCTGCTCTAGGTTAAAAAATACCCTAAGATGGACATTTGGGTTTCAGGTGTGGAGAGGAGAGAGAGTAAACAGGGAGAGGGGCTTTTGTCTGTTGGTCTCCCTGGACTGAAGAGAAGGAGAATAGAAATCCAAGACTAGGATTCTCAAAATGGTTTCTTACCCAGAACTCTCTGTCTGGGTCAGTCAAGAACCATTTCCAAACAAGGAGATGGAGAGAAGGCTTCCTGAGGGAAGGTTTCCTAAGGGAAGACTTTCTGTCCCAAAGGAATTAAGCCACAAGAAGAACAATGAGACCAAGGCTGCCTCCCTGACTCCACTGGGCAGCAACGAACTCTACTCCCCAAGAATCAGTTTCCCCTGGTTCTGTGTTCCCACTCAAATTTCATCTTCAATTGTAATCCCCATGATCCCCATGTGTTGAGGGCAGGACCTGGTGGGAGGTGATTGGATCATGAGGCCAGTTTCCCCCATGCTGTTCTTATGATTGTGAGTAGATCTCATGGTTTTATAAAGCACTCCTCCCCCTTCGCTCCTTCACTCTCTTGCCTGCCGCCATATAAGATGTGCCTTTGCTACCCCTTGGCCTTCAGCCATGATTGTAAGTTTCCTGAGGCCTCCCCAGCCATTTAGAACTATGAGTCAATTAAACCTCTTTCCTTTATAAATTACTCAGTCTGAGGTATTTCTTTATAGAAGTGTCATAACAAACTAAAACATATCCACTTTTTAAAATTGTAACACCTCCATTTGTATTACATATGGCATATGTGTTTTGATGAGATCATAATACCATCTATGGGAATTTTTTTCTGTGCAAATCAATTATAAGAACAAACAATGAAACTCTGAACCTTGCTATAGAGAATTTACAGTGAACAAATAGGTATCATCAAACCAGTTTCTAGTCATTCTGTCTCAAGTAGAAATGCTCAGATTTCACACTGTGAATACACATTTACAACCCTTACAGGTGGGCCTTCAGGCCTGATCCACTACAACACTGTCTGCCACAACTCTGACTCCCACCCTGCTCACCTGACCAACCCACTTCTGCCTTTTCACTCACACAGCTCCTGCTTCTTGCAGAGGCTGAGACTCCCCACCACCACCACTTTTTTGTTCACTTACATGTTTGAAACACATTGCTTCCTTGTGGTTAGTGATTGAGATGCTACCGCAGTACCTGAGACACTGATGAATGGTGCTATTTTGGATTTTCTTCCTTCCTTTCTTTTTTTTTTTTTTTTTTTTTTTGAGATGTAATCTTTGTCACCCAGGCTGGAGTGTGGAGTGCAGTGGCATGATCTTGGTTCACTGCAGCCTCTGCCTCCTGAGTTCAAGCGATTCTCCTGCCTCAGTCTCCTTAGTAGCTAGAATTACAGGCATGCACCACCACATCTGGCTAATTTTTGTATTTTAGTAGAGATGGGGTTTCACCATATTGTCCAGGCTGGTCTCAAACTCCTGACCTCAGGTGATCCCCCCCACCTTGGCCTCCCAAAGTTCTGGGATGATTGCAGGTGTAAGCCACCACACCTGGCCTATTTGGATGTTCAACATGTGTAGCCTTGATGGAGTTATTTTATCTTTCCATCTTCTAAGAAGGTGTTGGTACTCTGTTTCCCTGAATGTTGTTCTCTAGACTGGATTGACTTGTTTTCATTGTGTCTTCAGTGCAGCTTTCTCCCTCAATGGTGTAGGTTGAATGAATGCTACCATAGTGTGTGAGACTAGTGTCTCATTGGCTGGCACTTACAGACACTCAGTCATAGTAGCGTGGCTGACCCTCATGGATGTGCAGTGACAGTAGCATGGGCAATCACAAAACTGTAATTTACTTACTAGGTCTCTTCCATCACCTGTTTAGAGAAAGAAAAGCAATAATTTTAAAGAGACTTTGAGGTGTTTCTTTGGATCCTTATTGTTTAAAAGGGTATTGGAGGGGGGGAAAGGCAAACTCCTTTTATATAAATTCCCTCTGGAAAAAAAAAAATCCAAAACACTGGCATCTGAGTAGGAATGTGAGCCACCACGCCCGGCCAAGTTTGACTCTTTCCGTCAATACACTGATGACCCATGTACTGCACTTCTTCACTCTCTTCTCACTCTCCCATTAACCTGAGCTTCTTTCCTGTCCTCTTTCCTTCATTAGAATAAGTACATCAGCTGTGCAAATAGAGAAAAAAACAGCATTCTGCACCTGTGGCATTTATGTAGCGTTGCAGCTGTGTACTGTGGAAAAGGCGGGCTTTTGTAACATGATCTTTACTGATGCAGTCATGACAAGTACCCAGTGTATTTTAGCTATTTTAGTAGTATTTGTTCAATAAATATGCAAGCTGTAAGGTAAAAATAAATAAATAAATACCTAAGATGGAAACGCCAAAACATGGACTATGTGCTTGCTTTCTTTTTTCTTTTGAGACAGGGTCTCACTCTGTCACCCAGGCTGGAGTTCAGTGGCGCCATCCTGCTCACTGCAGCCTCAACCTCCCAGGTTCAAGCCATTCTCCTGCCTCAGCCTCATGAACTATTTTCTATTCCCCAAATCTTCTCTTATTTTTAATTATAAGATAATCATATTCTTATACACATATGATCTCATTTAATTATTAAAAGCCCAGTTTTTCCTCATCTTTCTTAAGATATTAATTTTGTGTTTTTTTCACATTCTCTTTTCCATGCATAATCTCTCTTTCATGTAGATTATTTTCTTCTGGTTGTTTTTTTATTTTAGCCTTTGTCTTTCATATTGGAGGATTTGCTGAAAATGTGGTGATTCTCGGCTGTCATCTCATGTTTAAGGGCGGGGGACAAAAAGTTGATCAGAAGTTCTGCGCACTCCGTGGTCTTCACTGTAAGGTGGCTCGGCTGAGCCTTTCACTGGGGTAACTGTCAAAATCAGTAGTTCTTGTTCTTTCTTTTTGGGCTGGTTACCGTCTTATAAGTTTCTACCCACAATCCAGGAAAATAGATCAACAAGAAGCATGGGATGGTATCAATATTCATAGTTTATCAATTTTTACGTACTCCTCCTATCTTCATTTTGGTATCCCGATCTTAATCCATATCTAGGGTTCCTCAGTCAAGAAATCCTCAATTTATGTAATCCCAGCACTTTGGGAGGCCGAGGTGGGTGGATCACGAGGTCAAGAGATCGAGACCATCCTGGTCAACATGGTGAAACCCCGTCTCTACTAAAAATACAAAAAATTAGCTGGGCATGGTGGCGCGTGCCTGTAATCCCAGCTACTCAGGAGGCTGAGGCAGGAGAATTGCCTGAACCCAGGAGGCGGAGGTTGCGGTGAGCCGAGATCGCACCATTGCACTCCAGCCTGGGTAACAAGAGCGAAACTCCGTCTCAAAAAAACAAAAAATCCTCAATTTAAATACTAGAGAATAAATCTCCAGCCTTCTGCTGGTGTGTGTAGTAAAGGGGCAATCACCATTGACATGGAGTACAAGGAGTCTAGTGATCTGACTGCTTCTTAAACAGATTTTCCGTCAGTCTTCCTGGTCTTAGTCCCACCTTTACTTGCAGAAGTAGCTGGGTCTACCAATTCCTAATCTGTGTGTGATAGAGGAAGTCTATCTGTGGTCTCTCAAGGCTGCCCTGTCAGTCCCCACTCTTCCAACTACTTTCCATCCTCCAAAATTTGCTGTGGTTTCCCACCTCTTCTCATTCTCTTGGTCCTTGTGGATTTTTATCTTCCAAATATATCCCTTTATTTCCATTTTAGTGTGGTTTTAGAAGAGGTGGAAGTCAGTGTATGTGGACAACTTCCTATTTTTGATGCAAAGCCTCATTCCAGGTTTTACCATTAAGAAAACAAATATTTAATGTTTATCTATCAGATTGATTCAGTGATTTGGGGTTGTTAATTTATTTTTCTGAGCCTCTTAAAAAATTCTACTTTTTAAAATATCTCTTGCATCTGTGTATTAGATATATCATTAATGTTACATAAAATTAACTGTTCAATGTTTTAGCAAATCCTAGTGAAAAACATTTTAAAGGATATTTTTATGATTGAACACGGAATTTTTTTCCCCATTACTAAAACTAAAAACTAATACATACTGCTATAGACTGAATGCTTGTGTCTTCCCAAATTCATATGTTGAAATCCTAACCACCAAGATGGTGATATTGGAAGTAGGGCCTTTGGGAGGTGATTGGGTCATAGGGGTAGAGCCCACATGGATGGAATTAGTGCCTTTATAAAAGAGGTCAAAGAGAGTCCTCTTTGGACTCTTGGCTGAAAGTGGCCCTCAGCAAACAGCGAATCAGCTGGCACTTTAATTTTAGACTTCCCAGAACTGTGAGAAGTAAATTTTGTTGTTTATAAGCTACTCCAGTTTATGATATTTCGTTATAGCTGCCTGAATGGACTAAAGCACATACATAAAAAGCTTAAGTGAGCATTAAGACAGAAAGATATGGAATGGGATATTTGACATACAGGAATGATTAAACTTATTTAAAACCTTTAATTAACTAGATGTCCAACTATATAATTACCTAAACCTTCAATTTCAAAATGAGCCTGTCTATAGCAAATTATATTTGTCAAACTACATTTTCATAAGATCTTATCAAGTCAAATGATGACACTATTTTTTAGAATGTGATAATGACCAGTATTCAAGAATTTTGTGCTTTCTGCAGAAGTCTTTATCTTTGTGCTAGTCAGAGGACATTTTGTAAAGCAAAATATGAAAATTATAATGGTAAAAAACTTTATAATTAGTTTATGTACATCATATCTAAGGTTTGTTGAAAAACACTTGGTTTTCTTAACATTAAGAGAGGGTAAGAACCCTGATTGTCCCTTACAAAAGATAAAGGGTGGATGTACAATCCTCTTATAGGAAGGATGCCTGAGTGATCTGAAACCATCATACCACACACACAGACACACAGACACACACACACACACACACACACACACAGACAGACATGGAGTGCTTAAATCATTGAAAGAAAATGGGATTAGAGAAAAGCTGAATAGCAGTTAGTATGGGAAAGTTTACAGATTTAAAATACTTTTTTCTTGACTTAAACACTGTATTTGCACATTATCACACTGCTGTAAGGAAATACCTGAGATTGAGTAATTAATTTATTAAAAAAAGAAGTTTAATTGGCTCACAGTTCCACAGGCTCTACAGGAAGCATGGCTGGGGACAGGAAACTTACAACCATGGTAGAAGGTGAAGAGAAAGGCGAAGAGGAAGGTAGCATGTCTCCACGTGACCACAGCAGGATGAAGGGAGAGAGGAGAGGTGCTACACACCTTTTTTTTTTTTGAGACAGAGTTTCACTCTTGTTGCCTGGCCTGGCTATACACTTTTAAACAATCAGATCTTGTGATAACTCACTCACTATCATGAGAATGGCACCAAAGGGAAGATCACCCCCATGATCCAATCACCTCCCACCACGCTTCAACTCCAACACTGGGGATTACAATAGGACAAGAGATTTGGGCGGGAACACAGACCCAAACCATATCAAACACAATGGCCCTTTAAGAATGTGAGGCTGTATGATGCACTGTCAATTATGACTTGTGGGTTATCTTCAACACATAAGTTTATTTGAGGCCAGTATTTCTTTTAGGAGTACACCTAGGTCTCCTATGTAATATTATTCACTCCAGAAAATACAGACTAAATTCTATATGAATGCAGGTACAATTAGAAACGACAGAGGTGAGAAAGTGGTAGATCAAGGTAATTTTTAATGAAAAAGAACAACACAATGCATCAGGCAGCTTCATCTGGAGCACAATTTACCCAGTGGCTGCCCAAATAGGCTAAATATTCAGTTTCCAAAACAGTGATGTTTCAGAAACATCAGGAATTATGTGGTGCGCAGGAAACAAAACAAAACAAAACAAAAATTCAACTTTCTCTTCCTGTGAAATCTCTTAAATTTAACTCTTTGTAAAGATGCCTTTTTTTTTTTAAATAAGTGTCAGGCTCGGTCCCAAGGCTGGAATGAGTATACTAGCACTTTAGAGGGTGCTGAAGTTTTCAAACACAAATGTCTTAGGTGGCTTTGTCCTCACACATTCTGAGGATATAGTTAGGGCATCTCTCTGACCAATGCAGACAATAAAGCACACAGCAATTCAATGGCAGTGCTTCTTTACTTCATGCCTGGTTAACCACCCAAATGTCCCAGGCAAAGGAACACAATGATGCTTAACTGAACACCAGCTCCCTAATGAGAATGAATGACTCTTGCCCTGAGATCTAGGGACAGGGTGTGGTGAGGGGTGCTGAACAACGGGGCACTGCCAGGAGGAAAAAGAGAAGAGGAAGCCGGAGTCAGGGATCACAGACCAGCCCTGGTGTTAAACTTTTAATGATTAGAAAGCCAAGTGGTAGTTTAAGTGCAAAGAATTATTAAAATGAGTAATGAGAGACAAATTAGACAATTTCATGCATTTAGTGAAAATAGGCATAAATAATAGATATTTTAAATTTTCACTGAGAAAGATCATTAAACTCCAGATGGTCTGCAAAAAAAAAAAAAAAAGGTTTGCTGTTGGTATACTTTGGGTTTATGACCAGTAGTGTGTACACTGATAAAGTCTATTGGCACATTATTTACTCATTCTCTCATCAACCTTGAAATTTGAACACTGAGATAATGGTGATCAGACATTTTTCTTTGTTAAATTCAAAAAGGTTCACTTGTTTTAGAGAAGAGGTTTGTGCAAGTTTCATACCTGTGTCTAATATTATTATTTTCTATGTTTAGTTTTTCTTTATGCACAAAAGGAGCCAAGTGATTCATTCTTCAACAAATACTTATTGAACATCTATTACAAACCAAGTACTGTTCTAGGTGCTGGAGGCTGAGTTAGGAAAAAACAGCAGAAAAGACAGACAATATTTTTAAAATCAATTTTATAACATCATGACAGGGAGCGGTAAACACTGAAGAAAAACAAAGTAGGAGAAGAGGGTGGTGATGATCCATTTTAGGTACCGTGAACAAGAGTCAATGGTATACTGGCGACAGCTCATCCTGGCTCATGAGAGCACACTCTTCCATTTTTAGGAATTGTGAGAGCCAGATGTTAAACATGGACATTAATATGGTTTGGATCTCTGTTCCCTCCCAAATCTCATGTCAAATTGTAATCCCCAATGTTGGAGGTGAGGCCTGGTGGGAGGTAGTTGGCTCATGGGTGAGGGGGGTGGGTTTCCCCCTTGGCACTATCCTCACAACAGTGAGTGTGTTCTCAGGAGGTCTGGTTGTTCAAACGTCTGTGGCACTTCCCTGCTCTCTCCTTTCCTCCTGCTCAGCACTTATGAAGTGCCGGCTTCCTCTTCACCTTCCACCATTATAAGTTTTCTGAGGCCTCCCCAGAAGCCAAGCAGATGCCAGTATCATGGTTCCTTTAGCACCTGTGGAACATGAGCTAGTTAAACCACTTTTCATCATAAATTACCCAATCTCAGGTATTTCTTTACAGCAGTTCGAGAACAGTCTGATATCACTGTTATGAAAATTAAATTATATAACCTTGAAAGTCAACATATTATATTAAAAACAAACATAATAAATACTTAAACTCAGCATCTTCTATTCAGATTACTGCCTGTTACCATTATCTATGCCCTTTAAGTTATTTACATCTATGACACCTGTGTATTAGAAATATTATATAGTGGTGTGCTGCTCCCATCTCTTCCCACCTCTGTGTTCAGTGATATCACATTGTTGTTTGAAATTGGCCATGGTGGATGTATTTACACCATGGAAATTGGCAAATACTGTAAGTCAGAGCTTTTTATCCCAGACAGCCAGTTGTTAAACACTTACCAGCACTTTACAGAAGAGAGATCTTCCTGATGAGCTAGTATTTTAGCAAAAGCCTGAATTAAATGTGAACACTTGTTACGGGAATATCTGGGGGAGGACAATGCTGATATAGGCCTTCGACCAGCACTTGCTTGACATGTTTAAGGATCAGCTCAGAGAACAGCATGGCTGATCACAGTGAGTGAGGGAGGAAAACAGCGGGCAATCAGATTAGGGGAAAGATTAAGAAGAAAGTTTAAGATATAGATTTTATTCTAAGTACATTATGAAGCAGGGGAGGACTGAAACACAAGAGAACATGATCTGATTTATATCAAAAAGGATCACTTTATTGAATGGAGGAAAACAGACTGTTCTATCAGGCAGTGGCTCTAAATTTCAAGTAAGAATTGAAATTACTTGCCTGATATACAAAACCCACTGATCATTGCAACCATCCTAACACTTAAATACGGGCCACACAGGATATGTGGTAGTGCCCACGAGGGTTCATTCCTATCCAATTATCTTCCCTTTCCTGAACACATGGGTACTCTGTCTTTCCCAGAACACTGGCAGTTGTGTGGTTTTGTGTGACAAACTCCAGCTAATAAAAATTGAGTGCAAGTAATACATGACACTTCCAAGCAAAAGCATTTAAGAATCACTTCTTACGCGACCTCCACACTTTTCCCTTTCCTGGTAACTGCAGAGGCCACATATTAAGATGGAGGAGCCATAAGATGGAAGCCTTCTGGTTTCTGTGGAACAGAACATTCACTGACCACCCTGGACATATAACATGAGGAAGCAAAAAATCCCTGGTTTCACACAGTCTTGAAATTTAGTGATTGATTTATTTCTTCAGCTTGGCTTAGCCTATCCTGACTAATACAGAAAAGCCAGTAGGACTTCCATAACAGTAGCTATATTTATTTATTTATTTATTTATTCAATTATTGAGCACTTACTGTATGCCAGGCACGATGTATTTCACATGTGTTTGTTTATTCAAGCCCTACATCACTTCCTGTGTATTATTACTTTCATTTTGGAAATAAGAAAACCAAGGCCAAGAGAGATTAAATGACTTGCCCAAGGTCTCCAGAGAATAAAGGGTGGAGTCAAGATCTAGTCCCAGGCAGCCTGATTATAGAGTTTTCTCTGTTCCTACACGAAGAAAAAAACAACAGCCACATGACTTTATATTCATTTCTTTATCCATTTATTGGACATTTACAGTGCTAGGCTCTAGGTAGGTAAAGATAAATAAGACACCATTCTGTCCTCCAGGAAGTCAGTCCAGTGAGGGAGAGACTATAAAAAGAAAGGATAGGGCTGGGCGCGGTGGCTCACGCCTGTAATCCCAGCACTCTGAGAGGTCGAGGCGGGTGGATCACGAGGTCAAGAGATCGAGACCATCCTGGTCAACACGGTGAAACCCCGTCTCTACTAAACATACAAAAAATTAGCTGGGCATGGTGGTGCGTGCCTGTAATCCCAGCTACTCAGGAGGCTGAGGCAGGAGAATTGCCTGAACCCAGGAGGCGGAGGTTGCCGTGAGCTGAGTTCGCGCCATTGCACTCCAGCCTGGGTAACAAGAGCGAAACTCTGTCTCAAAAAACCAAAAAAAGAAAGGATAATAAAACCAGCTTACAGGAAAGACAGAAGGGAGTGGAACTTGCTAAAGAACATCAGAGACTGGCCGAATGCGGTGGCTCATGCCTGTAATCCTAGCACTTTGGGAGGCCGAAGCGTGCAGATCACTTGAGGCCAGGAGTTCCAGACCAGCCTGACCAACATGGTAAAACCACATCTCTACTAAAGAAATACCAAAAAAACTAGCCGGGCATGGTGGAGTGCCCCTGTAATTCCAGCTACTTGGGAGGCTGAGGCAAGAGAATCACTTGAACCTGGGAGACGGAGGTTGCAGTGAGCTGAGCTCGCACCACTGCACTCCAGCCTGAGTGACAGAACAAGACTCTGTCTCAAAGAAAAAAAAAAAAAAACAGAGATGCAATCAGCAAAATCCAGACTGGGAAACCCTAGAGGACAGACAACCTAGTTTCTTCAACAAATAAACTGCAAGGAAATTGAGGCAGAATCTGTAAAACAAAAGAGACCTCAAAGACATATGAAGCCATGGGAAGATTATTTGGCTCCTGATTCAAGCAGACCACAAAAAAATTATAAAATTAAGATTTAAGATAAAATTATAATTAATATAAATTAATACATATGTGGAAATGCAAACACTAAAGGGACATTTGACGGTATTTAGAAATTACTACTTTAATTTGTAAAATTTTAGGTGAGATAACGGTTTTGTGATTATTTTGAAGTGTCCTTACATTTCAGAGATACATGCCAAACATATATAAGTGAAATGATAAGATATCTGGCATCTTCCTTCAACTAACACAGGAGGGGGAAGTGGGTGGGTGAAACAAGATTGGCCATGAATTGATCATTGTTGAGCTGCGTGATGGTTACATAAGGATCAATTTTAGTAAATATTTAAAACATTCCATAATGAAAAGTTTTGGAAGAACTTTTTCTGGACTGGATACAAATGGACTGATAGGATTGCTGACAAGGTATTTGAGGACATTGGGAAGGCTTCCAAAAAAATTGGGACACTCATATGTATGCGTTCCCAGGCAGCAAGGGAGCATGAACAAACAAATTAAGTTATTTTAAGCATCACCTAACATCGTCAATATCAAACATGGCTAGTATTTGATTTTCATTAAGAGCAGGCTAGTATCACATGGAAACAGGTTACCAGAGTTCACAGAGCTTCTTTGGAAATGGGTATGTGTAGAAATGGGCTGAGGGGAGCGGGAGAGGGAATGAATGTCTGATTGGGCTATCAGGACACCTGGAGTGAGAGTCTTGGCTCTGTCATTAACCAGCCGTATGTCTTGGAGAAAGGCTCTTATGTTTTGGGTGCCCTCATTTCCTCATTTACAACAGAAGGCCTGACTTATTCCCTAAGAACACCTCTTCAATCTACTAATCTAAGTGGGTTTCCACAGACGTAAAATGATAACTGTGGGGTCATAGGTAGGAAATTATCAGCTTTAGGTCACTGCAGCATCATTGTCAGAACCTCCAATGTCAGCATCTTTGCTACAAGCAACCCCAGAAAAGTCCCTGACACAACCACCTGCTTCACATGAAAAGCGGATGGGAGGAATAGAGTGTGACTGCGTGCACTGAGTGTGACTGCGTGCATCGTGACTGCGTGTATTGTTTTTCAACGCAGTACCTTAAAATTCATTCATGATGTTGTGTATAACAGTAGTTCACTTGCATTGCTGTTTTAATGTACCATGATTTATTTATATGAATTGGTATGGACATACTACCAAGTATTTATCCACTGTATTGTTGATGGCCATCTGGAGTGTTTCCACTTTGAGGCTTTTACAAATAATGCTGCTAGAAATATTCTCACATATGTCTTATTATGCTTATGTGTATGCATCTTATCTATAAAGGAATATTGAAAAATCTGCTCCTTGGTGCCCTTCTCAGTATGGGAAGAGAATTTATTTATTTATTTATTTATTTATTTGGAGACCAGAGTCTTGCTCTGTCACTCAGGCTGGAGTGCAATGGCCCGATCTCAGCTCACCACAACCTCTGCTTCCCAGGTCCAAGCGATTCTCTTGCCTCAGCCTCCTGAGAAGCTGAGATTACAGGCGCAAGCCACCACGTCCAGCTAATTTTTGTATTTTTAGTAGAGATGGGGTTTCACTATGTTGATCAGGCTGGTCTCGAACTCCTGACCTTGTGATCCAGCAGCCTCAGACTCCCAAAGTGCTGGGATTACAGGCGTGAGCACCACACCCAGCTGAGAATTTATTTTCCATTTGGCAACTTACTAGTTAAAACTTCCTCTCTGCTTGGAAACTACACTTGCTTCCTTTACTTGTTTCTGTAAAGGAATATTGAAAAATCTGCTCCTTGGTGTCTCAAGTGAAGTTAAAATAGTTCTGACTGGATGTCACCCTGCGCCCACAATTTCTAATAAAATAATAAATATATATCTATAATAAAAGGTAAAGATATTATAAATCTGTAATACTATCTATATTGTAAATATATCTCTAATAAAATAATAATACCTATAATAAAACATGCCAAAATAATCCCCTTAGACACCACTTCCCACATGTTTTGAACCATCGTAGAGACTCAGCTGCAACCATCTCTTATCATGGAAGGACAGATGTGAACTCTGAGGCCCACAACTGCTGGATATTTAGAGACACACCAGCCCCTTTCCTACCTTAGCAGAAGGCTGGAAGCTGCACACACTTGTCTGGGAAAACTGGCGTTTGAGAGGAAGATAAGGGTGAGTGAGACCTACCTGAGTCTCTGATTCTCCATGTCCTGCAATTTTTTCCAGAGTGTGACTGAAAAGGTTTATCTGGTGCAGAGAAAAGAGAGACCCTAAGTGTAGTGGACCTGCAGACCACCTAACATATGGGGAAACTGAGGCAGCCTGTCCTCCTCTTCTTCTCCGTGCTCCAGTCTCTCAGGCTTTGCAGTCAGGGGAAGGACCACACTCTCACATTAACTACACCCTTCCCTTACATCTTTCTTTCTCTCCCTTTTTTTTTTTTTCGAGAGAGAGTTTCACTCTGTCACCCAGGCTGGAGTGTGCAGTGGTGAGATCTTGGCTCACGCCAACCTCCACCTCCTAGATTCAGGCAATTATCTGCCTCAGCCTCCCGAGTAGCTGAAATTACAGGCACCTGACACCACGCCTGGCTAATTTTTGTATTTTTAGTGGAAATGGGTTTTCACCATGTTGGCCAGGCTGGTCTTGAACTCCTGAGCTCATGATCCATCCACTTAAGCCTCCCAAAGTGCTGGGATTGCTGGCATGAGCCATAGCACCTGGCCCTCACATCTCTCTTAAGCTTCCAGTGCTCAGGCAATCTTCCCTGCTGAGGTGGCCTCTGCTACCTGCAACCTCACACATCTCCTTGCTTTCCTTCCAGCATTTTATCAGTTTGTAATTATGTATTAACTGCTGTGATTACATGATTATTATGCCTCTCCCATTACACTAAACAGATATCACAGATCCTGGATGTATATGTTTTCTTTTTAAAATTGAAGAACACATTGGTGGGGTGTGGTGGCTAATGCCTGTAATTCCAACACTTTGGGAGGCTGAGGCCAGTGGATCATTTCAGGTCAGGAGTTCATGACCAGCCTGGCCACCATGGTGAAATCCGGTCTCTACCAAAAATACAAAAAAAAAAAAAAGGCTAGGCATGGTGGTTGGTGTCTATAATCCCAGCTGCTCAGGAGGCTGAGGCAGGAGAATCACTTGAAGACAGGAGGTGGAGGTTACAGTGAGCTGAGATTCCACCATTGCATTCCAGCATGGGCAACAGAGCAAGACTCTGTCTCAAAAATAAATAAATAAACAAAATAAATAAATAAACAAGGTGGCCCACACCTGTAATCCCAGCTGCTCAGGAGGCTGAGGCATGAGACTTTCTTGAACCCGGGAAGGGGAGGTTGCGATGAGCTAAGATTGCACTGCACTCCAGCCTGGGTGACAGAGCCACACTGTCTCAAAAAATAATAAAAATAAAAATAAAATTGAAGAACATACAGAAAATGCAAAACTCATAAGACTGCAGCTTAGTGAATATTACAAAGTGAACACACCTGTGTGACCATTGTCCAGTTCAAGAAACAGAACAGTCCCAGAATCCCAGAAAGCACTTTTCCTCCTTCCTAAAACTGACCCCTCTGCTGACATCCATAGATTAGTTTTGCCTCCCTTTTAGTTTTTAATCTTAAAACTTAAAAAATTGAGATATGGCCGGGCGCAGTGTCTCATGCCTGTAATCCCAGCACTTCAGGAGGCCAAGGCAGGTGGATCACCTGGGATCAGGAGTTCGAGACCAGTCTGACCAACATGGTGAAACCCCATCTCTAGTAACATATGAAAATTAGCTGGGCGTGGTGGCATGCGCCTGTAGTCCTAGCTACTCCGGAGGCTGAGACAGGAGAATTGCTTGAACCTGGGCAGCAAAGATTGCAGTGAGCCAAGATCGTGCCACTGCACTCCAGCCTGGGCGACAGAACAAGACTCTGTATCAAAAAAAAAAAATTGAGATATAACTTACATATAGTGAACTTTGCTCTTTATATCCTACAGTCATAGATATATCCTCATATATCTATCAGTTTTGATATATGCAAACCACAAACTCAATCAAGATATAGAACAGTTCCACCACTCCTCGAATTCCCTTGTGCCCTTGGTAGTCAACCCCTCCCCCACCCCTCTTGAAACTCACTGATTTGTTTCCTTTCCCTATAATTTTATCTATTTCGTGGGGAGTTTTTGTTTGTTTGTTTTTTAACAGGTTCTCCCTCTGTCTCCCAGGATGGAGAGCAATGGCATAATCACGGCTCACTGCAGCCTCGAGCTCCCAGGCTCAAGCGATCCTTCCTCCTCAGGACTCCCTCCAGCTCCCCCACCACCAAGTAGCTGGGACTACAGATGCTTGATCCAGTACTGGGGGTTGAGGGGACGGTGTTTGAACTCTGTCGCTCAATGTTTGTGAGATTCATTCATGATGTTGTGTATAACAGTAGTTCACTTGCATTGCTGTTTGAATGTACCATGATTTATTTATATGAATTGGTATGGATATACTACCAAGTATTTATCCATTGCATTGCTGATGGTCATCTGGGTTGTTTCCAGTTTGAGGCTTTTACAAATAATGCTGCTAGAAATATTCTTGCACATGTCTTTTTATGCTTATGTGTATGCATCTTCTTTACGGCTTGGTGATCCCAGCGTCAGGAAGATGTGCTCCTATGTTAGTTTCTGTAAGTTTCACGTTATCTTTCATACTTAGAGCTATAATTGATCTGGAATTCATAGCTGTGTGTGATGGGAGGTAGGGTGCCAACTTCCCTTTTTTCTTTTCCCTACCTGGATATCCCACTGACCCAGCAACATTAACTCAAAATAGTGTCCTCCCGTGCTCTGCAGCCCCGCCTCTGAAATAAATTGTCCATACACGTGTGTTTTTGTTTCTGGTCTCTATCTTATGTTCCACTGGTCTTCACACTTTGTTTTTCAAGATTTGTTTTCCAGCTGTTCAAGACCCTCTGAATTTCTACGTAATTTTCAGGCTCCTATCTGGGTGCACTCATCCTGGTCTCCCAGCATCTCACACGTGCCTGGCGCGCGGCAGGAACTCAAGGCTGACTGCGACCTGGATGCAGCAGAGACAATGGCAAAGCCTTTCTAAGAAGTTGTACCAGGTTCCAGCAACCCACCCCGCCCCGCAATTCCTCCTCGCTCACTCCCACCCGCCGTGGCGCACCCGCAGACGGTGCGGAGGCGTGCCCGCCGCAAAGCGCGTCACTTTCCCCGGGGCCTGCAGGCTCCGCCCCGGCTCTCCCCGCCCCCGCCTCCGCCTCCGCCTCCGCCTCCGCCTCTCCGGGCAGGGCCGGAAGGGTGACTTCGCCGCCTCTTTCCCTCCGCTGCGGCAGCGCAAGCACAGCTATGGCGGCTCCAGAAAGCCGCGGGCCTGGTGCCGACGCACGGTTGGACCAGGAGACGGCCCGGTGGCTGCGCTGGGACAAGGTGAGAGGCACCAGCAGGCGGGGAGCGCCCGGAAGGGTGCCGGGTGCTCCGCCCTCCCCAGGCGCGGCGCCTGCGCTGCCTTCCCGCCGCGGGTGCCCCGCTTCTCCCCAGGGGAGACCCAAGAGGAGCGCGCGGCCGCTGCCGGGATTCCTTCGGCCTGGCCGGCAAGTGGCACGTTCGCAGTTAGGCGGGGAGTGGTTGTCCGCGGACGAAACCAGCTATCTGGCCGGCCGGACTGCAAGTTCGGAGTAGAGTAGCGAGCCAGGGTGGTGGTCTAAGTGCGGCCAGACCCTGGACGCTGTCTAGTTGAGGCCCGCACGCCTTGCTTCACTCAGACCGCTGGCTCGTCTTCGGTAGTCGGCTGTGCATGCCCATGGACCCAGAATCACACCGTCCCACCTATTCCTTTGGCCGCTGGGATCTTTGCAGAGCAGCGTTCTAGTCCAGTTCTTCCATCCCAAGGGCTTGGTTACAAACGTGGGTCCTCCCGGGTGGGCCCGCCTGGCTTCATGAGTACCCTTTGGAACTTTGACAGCCCAGGAGGAACCCTTTGGACACAGCACGGTTTTCTCTCCCTTCATTACCTTTCTTAGATGCTGGACCAAAGAAAGAATCGGGAACCCAGCTCTCGACATCACTCCCTCTTTCCTCTCTAACTTGCGTCTCGCCCTTCCTGCCTGTTCTGCTTGCTGTTCGGTTTTCTCGGAATGCCCTTCTCTGCTCTCTTCTGCTGAACTTGTTTCTCCCTTTGTGACTCGTATTTTGTGTCTGAACTTAAATGTTGCTTACACAGAGAGTCCTTCCTTGCCTCCGAAGTGTACATTATTTCTCCCTAATATTCCCTCTAAACGGTCTGTGATTTTCCTTTATGGCGCTTGCTGCAAATGGTAAAAACAAAAAACTCCAAAAACACTTGTTTGTAGGTTTGTTTAATGTCTGTCTCCAGGGGCAGGAGACCCCTGCCGTCGCCCAGGACTCCCGCTCCTAGAAGGGCCTATTGTTGTTTTAATGTCCTGCTGTCCTGTCTTGAAAATCTTAATGGTTGAACAAGAGAGCACCTATTTTCATTGCGCACTGGACCTCCATAAATTATGTGGCCAGTCCTGTCTGCTCTCACTGCCTTGGTTTATAGTGCCTGGCATAGGCATAGGGCAGGACACATAGTAGGTCACTAAAATACTTGCATGAACAAAGGAGATAGATTACAAGGTCAGTAGGGGCCAGGTCTTTGTTTACCATTCTCTGGCTCCTACAAATAAAATGTCAGCAAATCCCATTTCCAGGATGCTATTGGCAACTCCTTGGGGGAGTTTTTCTTTTCCTGGAAAGATAACTTTGTGATTCTTAAGGGAAGAAAAATGTTTCCCTTTCTGATAACTTGTAATTTGCAGAGTATAGAATTCTTTTGAAACCAGAGTTCATAACGCCCTTTCCCTTTGAAAAAGAAGAAAAAACAACCTAATGTCTACAGTGTTGCGTCTGTGTATAGAAAGATTGTACCTCTCTTGGTAGAGAGGAGATGTCCTTTTTGTATTTTTTATTTTTATCACTCCTCATGTTCTATCCTCCCTGAATTTCTTATTTGGCTTTGAGACTGGCCCCTAACTGAAAAGAAGCCCATTCATTCTCCAGCGAACCTCCCACCAGCTAAAAGCATTGCAGTCCTCTAGTCTGACTTCACCCTGCGATTGGCAAGGCACCCTGGCAGGTGCCCTCTGTGTTTCTAGCGTGCCTTCATCCCTGTTCTTTTCTCTGCTGTCAGCTTTGGTCACTCCCAGAGGTGATTCTGATCCTGCTCTCCTCTTGACTTCTCATTCTTACCTTTCTGTCTCATTTGTTTCTCTCAGGCTACTTGGTCTTTCATAGATATCAAAGACCAATTAAGATTTTCCAGACCTACATTATGAACAAGGAAAATCATTTGATATTGGGTGTGGCAGTGAAGTCCGTGTTTTCTGATTCACTCTACGAATATTTATTGAGCCTCTTTTATGTACCCGATCAGAGCCCTTCTTTGGGGGCACCTGACAATCTGATAGGTAAGACTGTGTTTTGTAATTAGTATCTGCTGCTTTTCACCAAAAAAGGTGAGGTTTATTTGATTCCTATTGGATCTGCGACAATTTGGAAATGTGGGCTTAATTCCAGAAAGCCAAGGTTTTATTGCAATAGTATTCCAAAGTTTAATTACATAGCCACATCCTGTGTGAGTGCGCATCTAAATGGATAATGACTGTAAAACAGGAATATAAAGTACTTACTCTGTTGTTTTCCGGGATTCATAATTTAAAAGTCTCGTGAAATTAATGTGATTGTCATTTTTTTCTCCAACCTTAACATTTTCTGCAACTACTGTACAAAAAAACAGGACAACGCATAATGAACTTAAGTGAATCCTGTTAGTGTCTATTTGAAGCAGTTAGTGTTAGAGAAAAGGCACTAGGTTAATGTTTATCATGCAATTTAAGAAAGTCACTCAATCTCTGAGGCTTCCCCATCTGTAAAATTGGGTTTCTGTTATTTGCCTGCTTCTTGGAGATGTTACAAGATTCGAACTTGACCGGGTATGTGAATGCCTGATATAAATTATAAAACATTGCAGAACTAAGGTTTTGACTTAAATTGTGTGATCTATCACTCTGGAAAATTTGAGAACATGAGGGAGAAAAATGAACATTTAATCACAACTAAGAGCCAGGTAGAGAAAGATATTTTACATTAATTTGAGTTAACTACCTTAAAACCTTAAAAATTGTGTAAGGGAGGTTCTAGATTATTCCCATTTTGCAAATGGGAAAACTGAGAATTTGAGAACCGAATTAATCTGTGCAAGCACCTAGAGTTGGCAAGTGGTGTGCTGAGATTCCATTCTGGGGGTTAGACTCGTATGCTAAAACCTTGACTTCCGTTTCTCCAAAAGTGCTGACCTTGACAGGAAAGAAAAGAACACTTATGTTAGACTGACTTCATATTTCAAATTTCAAAAGCATCAGAAAATTGAAAGGTGTATATATATATATATATATATATATATATATATATATATATGTATTTCCCTATAGGTTAGAATGATATTGTGGGTGTTTTTACTTTTCATTCATTTATTTGTCTGGCTGTATTTTTGTCCTGTAGAATTCCTTAACTTTAGAGGCAGTGAAACGACTAATAGCAGAAGATAATAAAGAAGAACTACGAAAATGTTTTGGGACCCGAATGGAGTTTGGGACAGCTGGCCTTCGAGCACCCATGGGCCCTGGAATTTCTCGTATGAATGACTTGACCATCATCCAGACTACACAGGTACCACATTTTTATAATTCTTAGTAACTCAACGTATCCCTCTAGCTCATTTTATATTTGACAGATCCAATTTGTTTTAATTACAGACATGTCTTATCAGCTTGACTAGACACAAGAAGTTGCCACCACTTACTCCATAAAGTAAGGCTTGCACAGTTGGTTGAAGTAGCACTTGTTCAGGACTCATATAGCCATCCATTCATTCATTCATTTAACACACTTACTGAGTGCCTCTATGTGACAGTCATTGGGGATATGAGAATGACTCAAACAAACGGATTCTCTAATGGAGCTTTCATTCCAGTGTAAATGCACCAGCTAAGCTGACAACTTTTAAGGTCCTGTTATTTTTGCCATAGTTACATGGCAAGTGCTAAAAAGCTTTTCTAATGGTAGAATTACTAAGAGCCTGTTTTCCTTTGTTTTGTTTATTTGTTGTGTTTTGTTTTCAGACAGTCTCACTCTGTTGCCCAGGCTGGAGTGCAGTGGCACAATCTTGGCTCACTGCAACCTCTGTCTCCCAAGTTCAAGCAATTCTCCTGCCTCAGCCTCCCAAGTAGCTGGGACTACAGATGCGCACCACCATGCCCAGCTAATTTTTGTATTTTTAGTAGAGTCTGGGTTTCACCATGTTGGCTAGGATGGTCTTGCTCTCTTGACCTTGTGATCTGCCCGCCTTGGCCTACCAAAGAGTTGGGATTACAGGCATGAGCCACCGCGCCCGGCCTCTCCTTCATTGTATTAGTATGGATTGAGTCTGAGTTTCTTTGCCTTAATTTGTGAATATTTTTGTCAGAGTCTAGACCCAGCTTTTAGGAAGGAGATAAACAATTACACAAAACAAAAGAGCTTCCACTGGGTATTGGGAGTACTGTTTATGAGGGAAATGAAATAGAACAGGTTATTCTTGTCAGTGTTTCTTCAACTTAGACCTGTTAATGATGAATGTCACTTTAATTCTGGGAAAAGAAAGGCTAGAAAAAATTGCCTCCTAGTGATTACATAAGCCTCACATATACATCCCAGCATAAAAGGCAGAGCTGGGCATGTTGTAACGAAACTCCAATAAGGAAAGCTTATCTAACTAAGGGTATAGAGTTACCATGGGGGCCAGGCACGATGGCTCACACCTGTAATCCCAGCACTTTGGGAGACAGAGGCAGTTGGACTACTTGAGCTTAGGAATTCAAGACCAGCCTGAACAACGTGGTGAAACCCTGTCTCTATCAAAAACACAAAAATTAGCCAGGCATGGTGGTGTGCACAGGTAATCCCAGCTACTCAGGAGACTGAGGCAGGAGGATCATTTGAACCCAGGAGGCAAGGTTATAGTGAGCTAACATCACGCCACTGGACTCTAGCCTGGGCAACTGAGCAAGACTCTTTCTCAAAAAAAACAAAAAATTAATTCCCATGGGAACTCCTGGTCACAAACTCTTATTAAGCAGTAGGGCTCCCTGAGACATTGGAGGAGAGACTTTGAATGGGGTGAGTATGGGAACCCTGTTCAGTTTATGGGTAACGTAGGAACCCTGCTGCTAAATAAGGTTGCCTTCTGTGCCAGTTGCTACAGCTGTATAACAAATCATAGAAAATATAATGGTTCAAAACAGCAACATTTATTTTGCTCACAAATCTGCAACTTTGGTAGAATTCAATGGGGACAGCTTGTCTCTGCACCACTCAGCACCACCTGGGCCAGTTTGGAGGCTGGAACCATTTGAAGGCAGCTTCATTCACTTGCCTGAAATTATTACTGGCTATTGGCTGGGATCTTAGCTGGGGCTGGAACCGCTGCATATAGCCTGGACTTCTTTATAACATGGTGGCTGGCTTCCAGTGGAGTATCCAGAGAGGGAGCGACAGAGAATGTACCAGCTGGAAGCTATACTGACTCTTATGACCTTTTATGACACACAGTGTCACTTCTACCATATTCTGTTTGTTAAAAGTGAGTCCGTAAGGCTGTCTCCTATTCAAGGAGAGGGCGCATAGATACCCACTTCTCATTGGAGGAGCATTAATGTCACATTGTAAGAGGAACATATGGGATGGGTTATATGACTGGGGCCATCTTTGGACAGTCCAGTTGATCACACCTGCCATTGGGCCTAATTGTTAGGGGTTTCTAAGGGATTCTAGATTAACCTAGAGCTTTTTCCCCTGAATTTTTCTACATCTAGTTTCCAAGAATAATGAAATGTATTCCCATTAAAGACTATCTTACCCATTTTCCTCCTAGAAGAATTGGTCTCCTCTGAGGGTAAAACCCCTTTGCTAAACGTCATGTAATTCAGCCAGCCACCACTTGGGATAATTTTCTCCATGAAACCACCACTTTGAAGTGCTCGTTCTGCCTATTCTGGATACTTATAATAGGAGACAGAGATGTGAAGAGTTAAGAAAGTTTTATCTGAGCAGCAGATTTTTTTTTTTTTTTTTTTTTTTTGAGATGGTGTCTCGGTCTGTCATCCAGGCTGGAGCGCAGTGGCGTGATCTCAGCTCACTGCAACCTCCACCTCCTGTTCAAGTGATTATCCAAGCAGCAGGTGTATCTTTAAAATCTTAGGAGTGGATTCAAAATTAGAGGCAAGAGGATTCCCAGAACAAATGACAAAGGTTTCCACCCCAGTCTTGGGTAGTGCTCTCTGGCAGAATGCTGATAGGCAAATATATTGGTCACTTTTCACTGATCAGACTTTCATGGTAGCGTAGGTGCCCTTCCTCCTGGTCTCTGGGTGTGGAACCTCATTCTGATGTACCCCAAAATTTGCCTGGTTGGTTTAAGAAGCAGATGTATCTGATTGAAAAACATGTCAAAGGAAACAGGACAGATGCTGGAGGAAACTTTTGTATGGTTTGCCTCATTGATAGAGGTTATAATTTCCTTCTGCCAATTAATTCATGTTCTATGCTCTATTTTGGGTTCTGTGTTCTTAGGTTATTTAGCCATAGCATACCAGTGATGGGAAATTCTGCTGTTCTCTGAAAGAGGCCATTCTATCTTTGGACCATTCTCATTGAAAGATGGCTTCATTATTTTAAGCCAAAATCTGCCTTTCTGTGCACTTTACATATTGGTCTTAGTTCTACTTTTTGAAGTCATACAAGTAAGCTTGCTTCCTGTGTTTTATAGTAACATTTTATTTCTGAAAACCCCCCTCTTCCCCCACTGAGTCTTTCATTTAGTGTAAGAATTCCCTTTTCCCTTAGCCATTCATTCAGGTCTTCATCCTCAGCAGGCCTCAGAGATTTTTAGAGAATCTGGAGATGGGAATGCTGTTTGCTTCAGGGAACCCTGGGGCCACAGCTCAAGGGTTGGGCAGGAAGTGGGGAACTGTCACTATTGTAAATCTTAGAGTATCAGGCATCTGGGTATCTTCTGGGGAACCCACAGAACCAACACACGTGTCTTTATTTCCTTGCATCACTCAGCCTCAGAAGATATGCTCAGTGCAATGTATTTGTCAAAGAAAAGCATTCTAAATTAGCATTGGCTGTGATTTATCCCCTCCTACCTAAAATAAAAGTTATGGATTAGGCATGGTGGCTCATGCCTGTAATCCCAGCACTTTGGGAGGCCAAGGCAGGATGATTGCCTGAGCCCATGAGATTGAAACCAGCCTGGGCAATATGGCGAGATCCCATCTCTACAAAAAAAATTTTTTTTTAATTAGCCAGGCATGGTGGCGTGTACCTGTAGTCCCAGCTACTCAGGAGGCTGAGGTAAGAGGATTACTTGCGCCCGAAAGATTGAGGCTGTAGTGAGCCATGATCATGTCATTGCACTCCAGCATGGGAGACAGAGTGAGACCCTGTTTCAAAAGAAAAAGAGTTACGTGCATTTATAAGACTTCCTTTAGCAAAAGTGAAGTAAATAATATAAAATGAATTATTATTTTTGCCCAATCAACCAGAGTTTTCTTTGTTTTTATGGCTTTGAAGGAAAATAACCACCAAAAAATGCTTATAACAGCAAACACTTAATACAGTACTTAGTTGGTGTTATAGCACTTTGCATGTTTTCATTCATTTACTGCTTATAACAGCCCTATGAGGTGGGTACTGTTGTTATTCCTGTTTCACAGAAAGGAAACTAAGGCACCAAGAAATTAAGGAACTTGTCATTTGCTTGTAGTGGCAGCGTGGAGTATAAATTCACAGATTCTGCTTCTAGAGGGTGTGCTTTTAAGCCCTACACTGAACCACCTCTCACCAGCCCTGGGTACAAATTCAGCTCTACTACTCTAATATCTGAAACTGGACAAGTCACTGTGCCTCTCTGAGTCTTATTTTACCCATCTGTATAATGGGATTTCTGGCCAGGTACAGTGGCCCACACTTGTAATCCCAGCATTTTGGGAGGTCAAGACAGGAAGATCATTTGACAATAGTTCAAGACCAACCTGGGCAAAATAGCAAGACTCTGTCTCTATAAAAATTTTTTTTTAATTAGTTGGGCCTAGTAGCATGCACCTGAGATGTTAGCTACTCAGGAGGCTGAGGTGGGGGGGAATTGCTTAAGCCCAGGAGTTCAAGGTTACTATGAACTATGATGTTAGGATTCACTCAAGGTGATTGGCAAAATATTAAGGGAGATATTAAGGAAATCTATAAGATACAGTCTCAAACCTTTTAGAAGGACAAAAGCTTTTCATTAACTTGTAATAATAGAACAGGCTGAAGGCAGCCGGTCCTTACCTTAGAGCATTGGGTTGTAAGGTGAAGGTTAAGGATAACTATCCAACTTTTACTTCCTGGACTGCAGGAAGGGTACTTCCACTAGCCATCTTGCCACGAGAGTACAAAGAACAAAGGAAAACACAAGTTGATCCCTTATGCATTTGGGGTCGTTCTTACTGCTGTGTCTGATCTCCGTTGGCTGAAGCCAGACCTCACGATATAAACTAAAACCTGATAGACTAACAACTTAAAACCTTTCTAAACAGCTAAAAGCAATGGAGAGCTGGTACATGCCTGAGAGCATGTCCGGCAGATATCTTTTGGTTAAAGTACAAGGACATAGAGTGTACTACGTGCCTGTAAGCATGGCATGTCTAACAGCTACATAGGATAGGGCTTAACAGAGTTATTAGCACACTTATTCTTTAACAAGAAAGGAAACTTTAAAAAGGAACTTTTCTACTTCCCACAAGAAGCTTCCCCAGTTAAGTCTGTTTACCCCGTATTTCTTTGTCTCTACTAGCTTGCTAACTCATGTAAACTTTGTGCCAGAAGGCCCTCTCAGGGGGAGATCAAAGGGGGATTAACCCGTTAATAGTGTTTGTTCTAGGCCCCAGAACCAAAGCTTTTATCATTCGCAAAAACCACTCTTTTAGCCATGTCAATTATCCACAAGCCTGTTGACTTAGAACCTCTGTTACTAAATCTATACTGAATAAATGCAAGGAGGAACAGCTAGTGAGGGGTCGGGTAGGTGCGATAGCAGCTGACGACCTCCCTAGCTCACTCATTTACTGGACTTGGTGTATGAGCGCATTTTATTCATCTGTCGCAGAGTCAGGGTTTGTAAGACAGACCCCTGAAATTAGTGATCAAGGTCTCAGGTAGTGACCCCAGTGTGACCAATGCTACAATGATCGTGCCATTGCACTCCAGCCTAAGCAACAGAGCAAGACCCTGTCTCTGGAAGGAAAAAAAAAATTTCCTAACAAAGTTGATCCAAGGTTAGAGATAATAGCTACTAAGTGACCAACAACTAACACAGTGCCTAATACAAAAACACGTGGGTAATAAACAAGGCTGTTACTTTCTTTATTTTCTTCTTGTTCAGTTTGTTTCCTTGCTGAGATGATTTTCCCCCCTCTGCTATAGTGTTATCCTATGAAATTTGAGAAAACGTAATTTTTGGTTAATGTTTCTATATTGTATATATAAAAATATGTCAAAACATGTACTCTTTTAATCTATGGGGTATTCGTAGGGATTTTGCAGATACCTGGAAAAGCAGTTCAGTGACCTCAAGCAGAAAGGCATCGTGATCAGTTTTGATGCCCGAGCCCATCCATCCAGTGGGGGTAGCAGCAAAAGGTATTTACACATTTTTACAAAATGATGTTTCCATAATTTGCTTTGCAGTTTTATTTTAATCACCATCTCAATAACTTGACTTTAATATATTCATGAGCCTCATTGCTTAACTATAAAAACAAAGGGTAAATTCTCTTGGCAACTTTTAAAGATTCTGGTTTTACATTTGGGCTGAGGAAATAAAATTACTTAGACAATTTAGAATGTAATACCTATCTAAATGAAATAAATTTCTTAAACTGGAAATAGTGTTTCTCCCTCTCATTTGCCTTGTTATACATATTTTTCTCCTGGTATTCCTAAGCCTCATGACTCCCTTCCCACTCTTCAATGCTTACGTCAAGCTCATTTCTGAAACATTCCTAAACCAGTGGGACTCTCTTATGTAGCTGTAGGCATATGATGCTGATGGTGACAATGATAATAGTAATAGCAGCAATCATTTGAGTGCTGATTATGAACCCGACACTTACGTATTTACTCATTCTATCCTCACAGCAACCTGTAAGGTATGTACTTTTATCTCTTTACCCTGCAATTATAATGTGAGAGGAGGAGTCACAATTTAAGCCTAAGGAGATTGGTACCAGGGGTCAGCAAACTTTTTCTGTAAAGGGCAAATTGTGGATATCGAACACATTGCAGATGACATGAATCCCGTCACCACTACTTATCTCGCCCATGGAGCAGAGAAACATCCATAGACAGTGCACAAACACAGGGGCATGGCAGTGTTCAGTAAAACTTTATTTACAAAATGGGCTGTAGTTACTAACCCCTGCTCTTAACCATGTTATGTAACCCTCTTTTTTACTTGAACACTTCCTCTGTTATGATCAATTTGTAATCATTCCAGAGTATCAGTAGTTTCTTAGATTTGTACATGTTGAATACTAATGAAAAGTCTCGTTAGCTTTACAGAGCTGGATGGGTTTATAGAGTCCCATCTTTGCCTATCAGGAGCTTCCAGTCTAAGATAGAAGCACTCATGGGGACAAACGTGTGGCCATGAGGAAGGGTGCGTAGCTGGGGAAAATCACCAAGTGGCATCAGCCCCAGGTTGAACTCAGGATGGCATAAGATTTTTAGTTTTCAGCTTTGCAGCTCAAAAAATGTGATTTTTATCAATAAAGCAAGAGAAAAGTTATAGCTCTGGAGGACAGATGCACATGAACTCCATTCACAGGAGAATGATGGGGTATAAACCAGTGTTAGCAGCTTGTCATTTACAATTTTTGGATGTAGAGTTAGAACTAGATCATGAGCATGTTCCTCTGCTACCACAGGGCAGGTCAGATCCTCCGCTCAGAGCGTGCACAGTGTATATACATGGCTAAATCTGCCTGGTGAGCTTCTTAAATTTCTTCATTTTAGGCTGACTGCCCTGCTTCTGATTGATGCAACCTTCAGAGATATGTTAACATTATCAATTAAGGTACATATTTTTTTTGCCCTGGCCTTAGAGCCATATCATTTCCTGAAAGTGAGTGATGTTACTGATGTAAGCTTATGGTTCAGGTCGCACAGTTTGATGGGATGGGATGGAGTGGTACTCAAAGCTGTTCTCTATCACTTACAATGTGCAAGACATTCAGAGATCATAACGTAAATGTTTAACCAATACATGGTAAAATATTCGTGATGAGTGAATGGAATCTTCTTAAGGAGTTGGAAATGACTGCAGTTTCTGAATTTCACCTGAAGAAATGTTTATTCTTCCAATTTTAAATATCTACTGGGTAACGTAAGCAGTAAGTGTTAAGTATATGCAGAGAACACGTTGCATTTTTTTGTGCACATTTGTAACATATAAAGAGAGTGGAGCTCTCTTCTTTGTGCCCCAGCCAGCCTTCAGAATAGTGTTCGATGAAGCTAGTGCTCAAGAAGTATTTGGGGAGAGGATGAATGATCTGATTGTCTGACCGAGTGATGGTATAATGTTGTTCATTTTAAGTAAATTGCTCATTTATTTTTGTGGTAATGTGTTTTACACCACTATGAAGAAAGATTTGCTGCCGTTTTCTGTGTCTTGCCCTAAGCAAGTTGCTGTGGAAGTTGAGACAAATGTCAAAGAATTAAGTTTTCTTCCAAAGGCTGATTGGAACCAAGATGTGTGTGTGTGTTTATGTGTGTGTGTGTGTGTGTGTGTATGTGTGTGTGTGTATATACACATGCATACTCCAGGATGTCTTATATTTCAAATAAAGCAATCTCTAATCGAACTCCAGTCTGCATGGTGTATGCTGGGTTGTGACAGGCTTAGGCTGGGATTTCTCAGCCTCTGCACTGTTGACATGTGACTTCACAGTGGCGGGATGATTTCTTGTTGTGGTTGTAGGGTGCATTGTAAGGTGTTTAGCAGCACCCCTGACCTCTTCCTACTAGCTGCCAGGAGCAACTCTCTCCATTCCCCAGTGTGACAACCAAAAATGTTTCCAGACATTTCAGATGCCTGGAAGAGGAAGGTGCAGAGTTGCCTTGGCTGAGAACCACTGAGCTAGACGGAGAGCTGAAAGGCCGGGATGCAGCCAGCCTCTGCCACTAAGTGGCTGTTGGACCTGGGGAAAGGTGCCTGGCCTTTCTTGCCTTTAGTTTCACTTCTGTAAAACAAAGGAGTGAAATGAGATGACTCCTGAGAGTCCTCCAGCTTTGCTGTCCCATGCCAAGGTAAAGATCGTAATAAATGCTCTCCTTGATCTGGCTGCTGAATTCACCCTAAAGAACATTCAGCATTCATTTCCTTCTTCCCATCACTCACAGTCATGATAACTCAACTCTCCTTTTCTTCCCTGTCACTCTGCCTTCTCAGGTTTGCCCGACTTGCTGCAACCACATTTATCAGTCAGGGGATTCCTGTCTACCTCTTTTCTGATATAACGCCAACACCCTTTGTGGTGAGTAGCTCTTTCCTTTCATAATTTCCTGTCACGTGATGGGGGATGGGACTTGGCTGAATTTTACCATCTTTAGGGATTGGACTGTTTGAATGACAGAGGAGCTCTTTGGCATGTATGAGGCATTCTCTTTTCTCTGCAGGAATGTTTCTCCCACATCCGAGTACTATTTCTCTGCTATTCAACTTTTGATTCTTTGGAATTGTTTTTTTTTTTTTAAGTGCAGTTTTCCTTTTGCTTGCATTCTAAGGATATTTGAGTGAGTTAGCAAAATTTTTTTTCTTTTTCTTTTTTTTTTATTGAGGGCTCTGTTGCCTAGGCTGGAGTGCAGTGGTGTGATCTCGGCTCACTGCAACCTCCGTTTCCTGGGTTCAAGCAATTTCTCCTGACTCAGCCTCCCGAGTAGTTGGTATTACAGGTGCCTGCCACCACACCCAGCCAATTTTTGCATTTTTAATAGAGGTGGGGTTTTCTCATGTTGACCAGGCTGGTCTCGAACTCCTGACCTCAGGTGATCCACCTGCCTCAGACTCCCAAATTGTTGGGATTACAGGCGTGAGCCACCGTGCCCAGCCTTTTCTCTGTTTTAAAATTTGGTTTGTAGTTCTTATTTTCAGCTATCATGATTAGGAAACTTCTTGGGTCGAAATCTGAATTCACTCAAACCCTGTCTTGTCATGAGTATTTCTGACAAGCTGGCACACCCCTGTTTTATACAAATGTTTTATTCTAAATGCTATTCATGGCTAGTACAGAGAGCATGCTTGGCATGTTTGAGTAAGACGTTTATCAAATCCTTTATGTAGCAAAATCTGAAGAAAAAGACAGTAGGGACTGTGACCGCTGTTGCTTTGATATAGACAAAACTTTTTTTGTTTTTTACATTTTTTAAAATTGTACTTTAAGTTCCGGGTTACATGTACAGAACATGCAGGTTTGTTACATAGGTATACGCATATACGCATGTCATGGTGGTTGGCTGCATCCATCACCCCATCATCTACTTTAGGTGTTTCTCTTAATGCTATCCCTCCCCTAGCCCACCCACCCACCAACAGACTCTGGTGTGTGATGTTTCCCTCCCTGTGTTCATGTGTTCTCACTGTTCAACTCCCACTTATGAGTGAGAAGATGCAGTGTTTGGTTTTCTGTTCTTGTGTTAATTTGCTGAGAATGATGTTTTTCAGCTTTGTCCATGTCCCTGCAAAGGACATGAGCTCATCCTTTTTTATGGCTGCATAGTATTCTATGGTGTATATGTGCCACATTTTCTTTATTCAGTCTACCACTGATGGGCATTTGGGTTAGTTCCAAGTCTTTGCTTCTGTGAACAGTGCCACAATAAACATACGTGTGCATTCAGGCAAAACTTTTAAGAGCTGGGCCAGATGCTGAGAGTATGTTTTTGGAAAATGTGATTTGGACGCAGTTACTTACATCTAGTTGAAATGAGACTGTATCGCCAAAGAAGGAGGTTCTAAATCATTTTGTGTTTGCTGGCTCTAGTGCACTGACAGGTAGATGCAGCACCGCTAGGCTGTAAATAACCTGGTAGCCACTCTATTCACATCTAAATGTAGTTCGGTTTCATTGTTTGATGGAAAAATTGCTATGTATTCAAGCATCCTAATTGCCTTCTGTACTAAGTGTTAATAGCTGTTAATTTTATATCAGACATGAATTGAACCAGTGTGTCATGATCCTTTGCTCACACTGAGGAGTCGTTCTCCCCTTTTCTTTGGCCCAGGACACCTGAGAGATGTGACATAACTTCCAGGGGGTTGAGTGACTGCAGTGATTCTTGGTGGGAGAATGGAGGGGACGGACAATTTAAATCTCAGGTTGCCTGTGTATAATCAGTGTCATTTGCCCCAATAGGTGGAATAATCCAACCCCTCCTCCCATTTTGGGAAGTAATAGAGATGGGAGCTGAGCTGAAATATAAATATTTAACCCTGGAGTGAGATAAATGAGCAACCTGTAAAACCTGCAAGAGCATTCTCCATTCCCTCAACTTTTTTTATTATTTTTTTTTGAGACAGAGTTTCCTTCTTGTCACCTGGGCTGGAGTGCAGTGGCACGATCTCAGCTCACTGCAACCTCCATTTCCCAGGTTCAAGAGTTTCCCCTGCCTCAGCCTCCCAAGTAGCTGAGATTACAGGTGCCCACCATCATGCCTGGCTAATGTTTTTGTTATTTTGGTTTCACTGTTTGCCAGGCTGGTCTTGAACTACTGATCTCAGGTGATCCATCTGTCTCAGCCTCCCAAAGTGGTGAGATTACAGGCATGAGCCATCATGCCCAGCCCCTCAGTGTTTTTCTCAACATTTTTTTCCTTTAAAGCAAATAAGAAAGAGGAGGAGAGGGAGAAGCAGTTGGAGGGAGTAAGCTGAATCCCCAAACTTCTGTCTCAAATACGAGCCTTGAAAGCGTTGGAGCAGCAGCTTAGACCATCGTTGTGTTTGAAGAATTTTCTAGCTCTACTAAGTAGAAGACGGAATGAGAAGGCACTGAGGAAATTACTCGCCTTTCTTATTAGGAAATGCATCCTGGAATTTTGAACAGCCAGTTAGTTCTAAGGGTAATTGCATACTGCTGGGGTGTGGCTCAAAAATATTATGCTATTTATATATTATGTTTATTGAAAGGGAGCAAGCTGGCATGAACAATATAAAATAGACATTTTAAGGATATCTGGTTTTTTGTTTAAGATTGTTTGTTCTTGTTTCCTGCCGTTGCAGCCATTCACAGTATCGCATTTGAAACTTTGTGCTGGAATCATGATAACTGCATCTCACAATCCAAAGCAGGATAATGGTTATAAGGTATTTTCCTTTTTCTACTCCACACGTACATCCTTCTATAGGAATCCTATGTCTGTATCCTTTGGGACCATAGGTAGTAGGTGCCTTATTTCCATTCGCTGTAAACCCTCTGAATGTGTTCCTGGGTTCTCTAGGTCTATTGGGATAATGGAGCTCAGATCATCTCTCCTCATGATAAAGGGATTTCTCGGGCTATTGAAGAAAATCTAGAACCGTGGCCTCAAGCTTGGGATGATTCTTTAATTGATAGCAGTCCCCTTCTTCACAATCCGAGTGCTTCCATCAATACTGACTACTTTGAAGACCTTAAAAAATACTGTTTCCACAGGTAAATGAATTGTGTCTCCACTGACCTTAAGTGAGTTAAGTTAATATGATTCAGCCAAATTCTATCACTCTTGATGAAGTTTTTCTCTAACTGGTTCATGTACTACAGCTGCATCTGATTTCATTTTATTTCATTTATTTATTTTGAGACAGGGTCTCACTCTGTCACCCAGGCTGGAGTGCAGTGGCACCATCGCGGCTCACTACAACCTTTGCCTCCTGGGTTCAAGCGATTCTTGTGCCTCAGCCTCCCAGGTAGCTGGGACTATAGGCGTGAGCCACCGCACCCAGCTAGTTTTCTCTGTGTGTGTGTGTGTGTGTGTGTGTGTTTAGTAGAAACGAGGTATTGGCATGTAGGCCAGGCTAGTCTCAAACTTCTGGCCCCAAATGGTCCACCCGCCTTGGCCTCCCAAAGTGCTGGGATTATAGGCATGAGCCACCACAGCCAGCCAGCTGCAGCTGATTTTAGAGGCTGTAGATTAGGCATTGGCAGACTTTTCTTAAAGGAACAGATAGTAAATATTTTTGGCTTTGAAGGCCACATAGACTCTTTCTCAACTAGTCAATTCTGCAGTTTTAGTACACACGCAGTCAGAGGTGCAATGTCAGTGAAGGAGTGCAAACAGAAGTGGGTGGCTTGCCCGTAGGCCGTAGTTGGCTGACCTGTTATAGATTCCATACATGTATGTGATTCATACCTATTCATATTCATACATGTAAGTGTGTATGTGTCTGTGTACATATATATGTATGTTTTAAAAACTTGCTCAAAAGTGTTAAAGAGTAAACACTGGTATTTTTCCTTCCAAAAATTTTCTGCATATGTGTATGTATAATATACTTCAAAACCATAAATAGGAATATAATGCGTGTGTGGTTTGTTCTGTGCCCTTTTCCTCCCTAATTAATTTGTCATGGACCCCTTTCTATGTTAGTCCCTATTAGTCCTGACTTTCTGTCTTAAAGGTGGCTGCACCTGTGTATTTAACTCAATGCCACAGACTCAGTCCTAACTGTTGGGTAGACAGTGGTCTAGCAGAGTGACAGTAGTGTCTTCCCTCCTCATTGTGATTGTCCCCCTAGCAAGAAAACACTGGTTTCTTTCTTTCTTTCTTTTTTTTTTTTTTTTTTTTGAGACATAGTCTCACTCTGTTGCCCAGGCTGGAGTGCAGTGTCATGATCTCAGCTCACTACAACTTCCACCTCCTGGGTTTAAGCGGTTTTCCTGCCTCAGCCTCCTGAGTAGCTGGGATTACAGGCACGTGCCACCATGCCTGGCTGATTTTTGTATTTTTAGTGGAGACAGGATTTCACCATATTGGTCAGGCTGGTCTTGAACTCCCGACCTCGTGATCTGCCTGCTTTGGCCTCTCAAAGTGCTGGGATTACAGGCATGAGCCACTGTGCCCGGCTGAAACCACTGATTTAAAGAAACTGAACTTGTCGGTTGTCTTTGATACTGAATTCATTGGATCAGCTGGTAGTGCCCACTCCAATGCAGAGTGTGAAAGCCGAGTCCTGTCTGAAGGGAGCAGCTATGCCAGCCAAGTGGCCAAGTGTTGCCTACATGCAAATATAGGTCTCAGTTGCCAAATCATCTGAGTTCTCCTCTTCCCAAAAAACTGGAAACTTGGATTTTGTGTATGAAATCTCCTAATTCCTCTATATTGGACCATTTTTTAATGGTGTGTAATCCAGACAAAACACATCTGTGAACTTAACCTCTGCCCCTCTGCTTTAACTTTATGAAGAATGAAGCATTCATTTTCTGGTTTTCCACTCCTAGTAGCTAAGGAGTCAACCCCCTTGTGCACAGTACGTGTGTGTGCTGAGTACTTGTGTGTGTATGTGTGTGTGTCTACACGCACGTGCATGGGTGCACATGTGTATCCATAAGATAACTTTCTGGCGTCAGAATTGTATGTGCATTCACAAAGTTGATAGTGCTTAGCAGATTGCCTTCCAAAAGTATACCAGCTGGTGCTCCTACTAGCAGTAGATGACGGCAGTATATGATCTCATTTCCTCCTGTGCTATGATCCATTTTCTCGTTTTTCCTGATTTGCTAGTTGAAAGTAATAGCTCACTTTTATTTGTATTCTTTAATTAACCTATATTTTTCTATGTATTTGTTCACCTTTTATATTTATAAACATCTTTGTTTATAGAGAAAACTGTTTTGGATGTTGTTTTCTGTTGTTACCTTTGGAATTTTTTATTGAAACTTTTTGCTGAACTGTTTAAAAACTTTTATAATATTTATTATAATATTTATCATATTTTATAATATTCCTAAGCATGACATAAAACCAAGAAGCTGTAAGATATTTATTAAATTTGATAAATATTTTTTAAATTTAATATTTATTAAATATTTATTAAATAAAAATATTTAACATATTAAAAATATTTATTAAATAAATATTAAATTAAAAATATTTATTAAATAAACATTAAATTTAAAAATATTTATTAAATTTAATAAATATTTTATAGCTTCTGGGTTTTATGTCATCCTTAGGAAGATACGCTGTATAACAAAATTATTAACATAACACAAAAAATTTTCCTTGTTCTTTCTCTGTAACTCCCATGTTTGTGTTTTATAATATTTAAATCCTTTGTCTCTTTAGTGATTTTTAATTTTATATGAGGCATGAAGTAGGAAAGCAGATTAGATTTTTTTTCTAAAAGGTTTGTAGTTGTACCAACATCAATGGAAGAATCTGTTTTTTTTTTTTTTGACTAACTGGAAAGGTCACCTTTATGAAACAATTTCTAACATTAATCAAGTGCTTATTATGTGTCAGATAACTGTTGAAGAACCTTAATATGTAATTTTTTTTTTTTTTGAGACAGGGTCTCATGTTGTCACCCAGGCTGGAGTGCAGTGTTGTGATCTTGGCTCACTGCAGCCTTGACCTCCCAGGTTCAAAGGATGCTCCTGCCTCAGCCTTCTGAGTAGCTGGGACTACAGGTGCACGCCACCATGCCCTGCTGATTTTTTTATATTTTTTTTGTAGAGGTGGGGTGTCACCATGTTACCCAGGCTGGTCTCATACTCCTGAGTTCAAGCAATCCACCCGCCTCAGCCTCCCACAGTGTGAGGATTACAGGGGTGAGCCACTGTGCCCAGCCAACATATTTCATTTTAATCCTTATAGTAATGCCAGTAAATTCTAATACATTATCATGCATGTTACAGATGAGAAAACTACAAGGAAGAGTGGTTAATAGCCAGCAGTCACATAGCTTATAGATGGCAGAGCTCCAGGATTTAAATTCAGAGTCTGACTCCAGAGCATGCTAACCACTTGGCATTGTTTCATCTGTGTTCATTTTCTATTTCAAATTGGATGAACTTCTGAACTCTCTCTTCTGTTCCTTTAATCCGCCTTTTTGTATCTAGTACCAAGCTGTTTTAATTACTCTAGGTTTATTACATATTTTAAAATCCAAGAGAGTTTTCTTTCCAGATTTTTCCTCCCTAATCTTACATATTTATTTTTCCAGATGCATTTTATTTTCAGGGTATGCTTGTTTTAAACCATGGCTCTCTTAGAGAAGACCTTGTTCATTTATTCCTTCTCAAAAGAAATGGATAATAAGATTCCAGCCATCAGAGCATTGGAAATTTTTAAAGTCTTTTCCTTTTCTGTAACTTCTCCTGTTAATTTTAATTGTTGTTAGTCTGTATGAAGTCCCTAAGTCATGGCATGGTACCAAACAGGATTGTCACTTGGCAAACAAAAAGTTTTATCTTATTTTTATTTATTTATTTATTTTTTGAGATGGAGTTTCGCTCTTGTTGCCCAGGCTGGAGTGCAATGGTGCAGTCTTGGCTCACCCAACCTCTGCCTCCCAGGTTGAAGTGATTCTTCTGCCTCAGCCTCCCGAGTAGCTGGGATTACAGGCTTGAGCCACTAGGCCTCGCTAATTTTGTATTTTTAGTAGTGACAGGATTTCTCCATGTTGGTCAGGCTGGTCTCAAACTCAGGTGATCCGCCCGCCTCGGCCTCCCAAAATTAAAATTTTATTTTTTCTATCTTTATGTATAGGATAACTCATTACATTTTGTTAAAAGGGACATTTTGAAAATCATTTCTGAAGCTGATAGACATTTGGGGACCTGTCGCTTTAGAGATGTATGGGTGTGTGGAGCCCTGAAACTGTCCTGGACTGGCTCTGGCACTGACAGGGAGCCTGTTGGGCCGGGAGGGAGTCTTGTATGGGAACATGAACTTGAGGTTCTTTGTGTCCCACTCTAGATGGGATACATAAAACCTGAAATAATCAGATTTGCTGAAAATAACTACGGAGGAGAATTTAAAACTTGAGTATGTTGAGAAAGGGAATATATATATCTGGGAGAGAATGGATACGTTTTGTTTCTTTGAAATGGAATTAGAAAGATATTCAGTTGTCCTGTACCTTCTTGCAAACCTTGCAGTTTTGAGAGCCCTATTTCTACCTTTTATCATATTCCATGGTGTGTCTGATTCTAGGAGCGTGAACAGGGAGACAAAGGTGAAGTTCGTGCACACCTCTGTCCATGGGGTGGGTCATAACTTTGTGCAGTCGGCTTTCAAGGCTTTTGACCTCGTTCCTCCTGAGGCTGTTCCTGAACAGAAAGACCCGGATCCTGAGTTTCCAACAGTGAAATACCCGAATCCTGAAGAGGGGAAAGATGTCTTGGTAACCTAATTTTTTTTTAAATTATAAAATCTCCTTTTATATTCAAAACTATTACTGTCAAGTAACATACACTTTTATGTGTTTTCATTGTGCTGAAGAAAAACGAATTTCAGCATTGGAAATATGTGTATATGGCTGGCTGCGGTGGCTCATGCCTGTAATCCCTAGCACTTTGGGAGGCCGAGGCGGGCAGATCATTTGAGGTCAGGAGTTTGAGACCAGCCCGGGCAACATGTCTAAACCCCATCTCTACTAAAAATACAAAAATTAGCAGATGTGGTGCTACGTGCCTATAATCTCAGCTACTCAGGAAGCCATCACTAGAATTGTTTGAGGCTGGGAGGTAAAGGTTGCAATGATCTGAGACCCCACCACTGCACTCCAGCCTCGGTGAGAGAACAAGACTCCATCTCGAAAAAAAAAAAAGAAAAGGAAATATACATATTTGTTAGTCATTCATTTCTTTCTTTTTTCTTTTTTCTTTCTGTTTTTTTTTGAGACAGAATCTTACTTGATTGCCTAGGTTGGAGTGCAATGGTGGGATCTTGGCTCACTGCAACTTCTGCCTCCCAGGTTCAAGTGATTCTCCTCCCTCAGCCTCCCAAGTAGCTGGAATTACAGGCGCACACCACCAAATCTGGCTAATTTTTGTATTTTTAGTAGAGATGGGGTTTCACCGTGTTGGTCAGGCTGGTCTCGAACTCCTGACCTCGTGATCTGCCCACCTCTGCCTCCTAAAGTGCTGGGATTACGGGCATGAGCCACCGCGCCCGGCCCCATTGGTCATTAATTTCTTAAAGGATCTTTCAAAGTAGACACCCCAGGATCAGGATATGAGAGCTGAACTCTAAATGGTGCTTTAAATTCAATTAATTTAATTTAATTTACCTTGCCTCCTTAATGCCAAAAAGAAGCAATAATAGAGTGAAGTTTTATCAGGTTATGATTTTTATTTCTTGTCATTTTTCTGATATGAAGAAGTATGCTTACAGAATGATTCCTATAACATTTTTAAAGGTTAGGGTAGCAGGGGTATTCAGACTCTCAGTTTATTTTGTTTTATTTGTGAGTCTGATCACACAGCAATGCAGTCCAGATGGCTAGAAGTAAATCTCACCTATCAGGATGGATCACCTTAGCTTACCTTTCTCTTAGCTTTTGTTTGCTAAATTTCACTTCTGGAGCTGGTCTTGGTTGGTGTCATGTATTATCTTTCTAAGAGGGGAAAGTTCTCTTTGAGTTCTTAAGGAGCTGAATGTTTTTAAAGACTACCATATGCTCAATTCTTGATTAAATAATCTTTATTTTCAAACTCTTTTTCAGACGTTATCTTTTGCTCTGGCTGACAAAACCGAGGCCAGAATTGTGTTAGCAAATGACCCGGATGCTGATAGGCTTGCTGTGGCAGAAAAGCAAGACAGGTAAAATTAACTGTGATTGCCTGTATTGTGGAAAGTATAAAGGATGATCTCTTCATTGGTAAAATGTTCCTGGGGAGACAGTACCTATTTGGAAACATATCCCATTTATTTTGCAAATGATCATTTCACTAAACCTCCTGTGGAGTCTTCCAATGGTGAGAGGTTACGTGATTGGCAAGCATGATGCAGAGTAAATCAACCCAGTGTATATTTCAAATTGAAATTCCTATTTGGGAGCTTCTCATTTTGTAACTGATTTGTATTATAAGTAATATCTCAGTGTCTGATGAGGGTAAAGTACTTTGGTGCTAGCTGTGTGCTTCAGTATTTGCTGAGGGGTTTAGGAGGGAGCTGTACCTTCAAGCAGATGCTGAATTTAGTTTGGACAGACCAGAGAGGAATCCTGTGGGGTATCGCCACAGTGTTTAAGACAAGTCTAACCAGAGAGTTTGTACAAAGGAGAAGTAGGTACATGGGAGCTAAAGTTGAAAGGTAGGCAGGGCCCAAGCAATTTCTGGTGTCAAGTAGCCTATGTGATGTTTTGGGGGCAGGAGGGTGCTGCTGTTAAAAGGATAGGGTTTTAGATTATGATAAAACAGGTTCAATTCTGTATCAGTGTTGAGAAAGGTAAGCTAAAGTGATAACGTCCTTTTAGGTGAGATTTACTTCTAGCCATCTGGACTGCCAAAAGGAGCAGAAATCACACAACTTTTCTCTGATGTTCTGACCATTTAGGACCGAGCTAGATCTGAAGGGGTACTGAGATGTCCCCTCTCAAAATCAGCAACACTGACCAGTCCAGAAATTGAGATAGCAACACTTACTGTATATATGGGGGATCTTGCCAGCATATCTGTTATATTTAAAACCAAAGGCTTTGCAAAAGATTCATATAGAGGCATTGTGTGTCATGTCTGACATACTTACTTTACACAGTCTTCAAAGACAGGATGTCTGTTCAGGCAAACTGGCTGATATATATGGTAGCTGCTCAGATGTTTATAAAATGGCACTTAACGTTTCTGCTCAGTTATTTAAAGATGATGAATAACAAGAACAGCCTTGCAGAAAATACTTTGAGGCTTTGTTTGCTGAATTGTTCTATCCCCATGACACTCTAGTGTCTTCCTTAAGATCATGGAAATGAATTGATATTGTTGTTTCTTTTCTTTCAGTGGTGAATGGAGAGTGTTTTCGGGCAATGAGTTGGGGGCCCTCCTGGGCTGGTGGCTTTTTACGTCTTGGAAAGAGAAGAACCGGGATCGCAGTGCTCTCAAAGACATTTACATGTTGTCCAGCACCGTCTCCTCCAAAATCTTGCGGGCCATTGCCCTAAAGGAGGGTTTTCATTTTGAGGTAAGGTGTTCCTGGGACTCGCTCATTTTCCTTTCATCTGCTCCGTAGAAGATCTAAGGTCTGTCTTTCTGTTTTGGATTATCCTTTTAGGAAACATTAACTGGCTTTAAGTGGATGGGAAACAGAGCCAAACAGCTAATAGACCAGGGGAAAACTGTCTTATTTGCATTTGAAGAAGCTATTGGTAAGAAGCGATGGTGAAGGTGAAGGCATTGGTTAAAAAGAAAAAGGAAAAGGTTTGGATTGGGATTCAAAAGGTCCCTAGTGAAACAGTTTATTTTGCTTCTCCAGTACTCAGGTTGAATGTTGGAGTGTACTACTCCAAAACTGACATCTCCGATAATTTACAGCCAAAAGGAATGTCTTAAAATAACCAAGTCATTCATGTTAGAATCCTTTGACCAGATGACTAAAAACAGTGAGAGTTGATGCTTGGCTGCTGGTACATGTAATTTGAGAGTTGTGATGTTTCCCCCACTGTGGTGTTTAATATCCAGGCCTAAACACTGTGGTATTTAATATTCATCCTTCTCCAAAAGTGCTATTGAGGATCTATGCTAGGGTCTGTCCAGAGGAAAGGAGAAGGAAGGCATGGTTTGCTGCTGTTATCAAAGTGATAGTCACCCAAAAGGATGACCCAGGTCCAGCCAGACTGACAGAAAAACCCTTGTCCTAAACTGTCAATATAAATGAACAGAAAGGAGAGCTAGCTATAGAAATTTGAAATTCACATTGTACCAAATGTTTTTAGCTATCAATTTAGCAAAAACTATTATGCATTAGATTTATTTGTATTCATTTGTATATTCTCTGTAACAACAACACACACATGATTTAATGAACTGAAGAAAGTGTAATCGCTCAGGTTCTGCTCTTTTCTTGTCACATTTGGCAGACTTGTCTCTCTATAGCTTTTTATTTTAAAAAAGATTTTCTTACACTCATTTATCAAGTATTAATTGCATGTCTATTACTCAGTGACTCTAAAAGAAATAGATGACACTGACCTTAGCCTACAGCAGCTTAGATAGATTTAGTTAAATAATCACACACAAGAGTATAGGCCACATGTCAAAATGAATAATGTAACTAATAAATACTATTGGGATTCAGAGGAGAAAGAGAGATGTATTGACTAGGACAATTAGAAACAATTTCATGAGCTGGAAGGAGTTGTATGACTAGTGAATAAGCACCATGTGGCCAGAAGGGAAAATATTGCAGGTTCTTTAGCAAATACTTCTTGAAGGCTTGCTATGTGCTAGGCACTGGGCTAAATTCTTAAACATACGGTAGTTAATGAAAAACATGCATACACGCAACACTGCACAATCTCTAATATGCAATAGCCAGGATTCATACTCACATGTGGTTTGACACAGTATTGTATAGATGTATTTATAATGTGTGTTTCTGCAGGATACATGTGCTGCCCTTTTGTTCTGGACAAAGATGGAGTCAGTGCCGCTGTCATAAGTGCAGAGTTGGCTAGCTTTCTAGCAACCAAGAATTTGTCTTTATCTCAGCAACTAAAGGCCATTTATGTGGAGTAAGTTGTTATTGACTCTGTTGGATTGAAATAATATTTTGAAATGTTCTATTATATACTTATGCATAAGATACTAATATTCTTTGCAATGCTTTTATTTTGGTAATGAATTCTATTTCTTATAAAAACCAAGTAAGGCCAGACACAGTGGCTCACACCTGTAATCTCATCACTTTGGGAGGCTGAGGCGTATGGATCACCTGAGATTGGGAGTTCAAGGCCAGCCTGGCCAACATGGTGAAATCCTGTCTCTGTTAAACATACAAAAATTAGCTGGGCATGATGGTGGGCACCTTGTAACTCTAGCTACTCAGGAGGCTGAGGCAGGAGAATTGCTTGAACCTGGGAGGCAAAGGTTGCAGTGGGCCGAGATCACTCCATTGCACTCCAGCCTGGGCAACAAGAACAAAACTCTCAAAAAAAAATTTTAAAAACACCAAATAAGAGATCACCTTTTCCTTTTGATACGTAACCACTTAGTAATGACCATTTCTGATTGCATTAACTCTTAACAAATGACAACCTGAAAGAATGTGATTTTAAGTGTCCAATGTCAAAAAAGACTAAATGTCTTCATAATACATCTATTCATTTTTTGTAGCAGTTACTCAACTCTGCCTTGCCTGTGTGATGCAAAAGCATCCAGAGACAATATAGAAAGTCATAGGTGTGATGTGGCTGTCTGTGCAAATGCAGATGGAAGACCAGGCAGTCATTTGGTGATTCCTGGGGTAGGTTGTTGGACTTCTTTTTTTTTTTTTTTTTTGAGACAGTCTTGGTCTGTCATCCAGGCTGGAGTGCAGTGGCATGATCTCGGCTTACTAAAACTTCTGCCTCCAGGTTCAAGCAGTTCTTCTGCCTCAGTCTCCCGAGAAGCTGCGATTACAGGCTTGCCCATGCCTGGCTAATTTTTATAGTTTTAGTAGAGATGGGAGTTTCACCATGTTGGCCAGGCTACTCTCGAAATCCTGACCTCAGGTAAACTGCCCGCCTCAGCCTCCCAAAGTACTGAGATTACAGGTGTAAGCCACAGTGCCCAGCCTGGACCTCTTTTTTAATGGTCTTCTTAAAATTATTCCTTTTGAATTAGTTATGGCCATTACATTTATTTTATCATTTTTTTCTTTTCATTTTTTGAGACAGAGTCTCACTCTTGTTGCCCAGGCTGGAGTGCAGTGGTGTGATCTCAGCTCACTGCATCCTCCACCTTCCAGGTTCAAGTGATTCTCCTGCCTCAGCCTCTTGAGTAGCTGAGATTACAGGCACACACCACCACACCCAGCTAATTTTTGAATTTTTAGTACATTCCAGGTTTCACCATGTTGGCCAGGCTGGTCTCCAACTCCTGACCTCAGGTGATCTGCCCACCTCAGCCTTCCAAAGTGCTGGGATTACAGGTGTGAGCCACTGTGCCCAGCCATATTTCTTTTAGAATACGCTGGTTGGTACATGTCCTGTGTCCACCCTGCAACATTATTTGTTCCTCATATTGCATGAATTTTTATTTGTTTGATAGGTATGGCTACCATATTACCAAAGCTTCCTATTTTATCTGCCATGATCAAGACACCATTAAGAAATTATTTGAAAACCTCAGAAACTATGATGGAAAAAATAATTATCCAAAAGCTTGTGGCAAATTTGAAATTTCTGCCATCAGGGACCTTACAACTGGCTATGATGATAGCCAACCTGATAAAAAAGCTGTAAGTAATGTCTTCTCTTATCAACTAACCTCTTTGCTATTTACCTTTTAAAATAATTTGAATATATTATTTAATCATACAATTAATTGAAGCTGATTTTAGGCACTTAGGCATGGTTATAAATAAGCTATAAAAAAAATATATGGAAGCCAGGTGTGGTGGCTCACGTCTGTAATCCCAGCACTGTGGGAGGTTGAGGCGGGCAGATCAGATGAGGTCAGGAGTTCAAGATGAGCCTGGCCAACATGGCAAAACCTGGTCTCTACTAAAAAATACAAAAATTAGTCAGGCGTGATAAGTTAAAAACCACAGGCTAGAGCTAAAAGATTGTACTAGGCTGGGTGCAGTGGCTCACACCTATAATCCCAGCACTTTGGGAGGCTAAGGTGAGTGGATCACTTGAGGTCAGGCATTCAAGACTAGCCTGACCAACATGGTGAGACCCCATCTCTGCTAAAAATTAGCCAGACATGGTGGTGGGCACCTATAATCCCAGGTACTTAGGAGAGTGAAGCAGAATTGCTTGAACCTGGGAGGCAGAGGTTGCAGTGAGCCAATACTGCACCACTGCACTCTAGCCTGAGCAACAAAGCGAGACTTTGTCCCCCCGCCCCCCAAAAAAGAGAGATCATACTAGTCATCTAAGCCTGTGTGGTCATTTAGTACCTTAGGCAGTAAGCGCTCAGAGTGCCGAACCTGTCTATGGTCACAAAGCTTAGTTGGTGGTGGTCCAGGGAGAATCTGAGTTTTCTGACTCAGGATCCAGCATTTTCTCCTTGTAAGGAGTTCATGCACTTGCAGGAGCATCAGTAACCTAGAAGGCTGGTGAAAACAGAGTGCTGGAGCCCACGCCTGGACTTTCTCATTCAGTAGGTCTGGGGTAGGGGCCAAAAATGTGCTTTTCTAACAAGGTCCCAGGTGGTACTGATGCAGCTGGTCCTCACTTTGAGAACCACTGTTTGCTTACTCTGTTCTCTGAATGTATGGGAGCTGTTGGCTGTAAATCCTGAGTTTGCATTCTTTACACCATGCAGATTCTTCACTGGAGTCAAAAGAAGACCCAAAGGCAACAGAAGAGTGTTGCTGACTATTGCAGGGGATTGGGGGAAGAAAGTAAGAATGTCCTTAGATTATTGGCCGGGCGTGGTGGTTCACATCTGTAATCCCAGCACTTTGGGAGGATGAGGCAGATGGATCACCTTGTGACCAGCCTGACCGACATGGCGAAACCCAGTCTCTACTAAAAATACAAAAATTAGCCAGGTGTGGTGGCATGTGCCTATAATTCCAGCTACTAGGGAGGCTGAGGCATGAAGATCGCTTGAACCCAGGAGATGGAGGTTGGAGGTTACAGGGAGCCAAGATCGCGCCATTGCACTCCAGCCTGGGTGACAAAGTGAGATTCTGTCTCAAAAAAAGAAAAAGTGAATACTCCTTATGAGATGTTAGGCACATTCTTTGATATTTGCCTTTTTATATTTTTCATTTTCATCTGCACACAACATATTTTTAAAATATAAATAATAAGAAAAAGCTTATGATAAAACATGGCAGTCCCACCCCTGCCACCTCATTGCCATGCCACCAAGACTAGATTTGTAAATAACGTGCTCATATAGTGATGTTTTGACATATTACTTTTACAATTTGTTCATTTTCTATTTCGGAGATAAAGATTTAGTTCTTGAGGTCGGGTGCGGTGGCTCACACCTGTAATCCCACCACTTTGAGAGGCTGAGGCAGATGGATCATGACATCAAGAGATCGAGACCATCCTGGCCAACATGGTGAAAATCCATCTCTACTAAAAAATACAAAAATTAGCTGGCCATGGTGGCGAGCGCCTGTAGTCCCAGCTACTCAGAAGGCTGAGGCAGGAGAATCGCTTGAACCTAGGAGGCGGAGATTGCAGTGAGCTGAGATCTCACCACTGCACTCCAGCCTGGTGACAGAGTGAGACTCCGTCTCAAAAAAGAAAAAAAATTTAGTTCTTACACTTTCTAGATTCAATATTCCCCTTCTCCCCATCCTCACAATATGTTTATGCCACAGCTTTTGGTTAAATCAGATTCTGTGCTTTTGTTATCATGACTAGTAACTGCTATTGCGTGCTAGCTAAGTAGTGTATTTTTATTAGGTTTCCCTAATTTGTATAAAGAATTATACTCCCTGTAACTTTCATTTTATTTTTTGAGACAGGGTCTTGCTGTGTCACTTAGGCTGGAGTGAATGGCACGATCACAGCTCTCTGTAGCCTTGACCTCCCAGGCTCAAGTGGTCCTCCCATCTCACCCTCCTGAGTAGCTAGGACCAAGGGTATACCATCATGCCTGGCATTTTTGTTGTTGAGACGAGTCTCTCCCTATGTTTCCCAGGCAGGTCTCAAGTGATCCTCTTGCGTTAGCCTCCCAAAGTACTGAGATTACAGGTGTGAGCCACTGCACCTGCCGTATCTCGTGTAATAATAGTTGCTTTGTTCTTCCATTTGCCTGGATTTCTACGTACCTGTCAGTAGTTTTTCCCAAATCCTTTAAATGCCTCTCAGTAGGGTTTTCCCAGTCCGTGTCCAATGGCCACCCTCCTGGTTCCTCCACCTGGACAGGGCCAGCTGCTTTCTGGGTTGGGTGCACAGCTGTCATCCTGGGAATGTCCTTCTCCAGGGTTGAGTCCCTTGCTCTTAGACCTCATGACCTCCTCTTTCCATATTTATTTTCCTAGATCACATCCTCTAATCACTTTCTGAGAAAAAGTAATTAGGAAATAAGTTTTTGGTGACATTTAGGTCTGAAAATGCCTTAGTCTGTCCTCACACTTCATTGACTCAGTTTTGAAAGCGTTGCTATGTTACTGTTGGACTTCCAGCATTGCTGTGGAGCCTCCAATCCTTTCTTTTTCAGCAAATGTTGAGGCCTATTACATGCTACATGTAAGGTTGTTGATGCTCTACTTATTGAGTCCTTTCCATGCAACTTGTTTTGTTTGTTTTTTCCTCTGGGAAGATTTTAGGAACTTTTCTCTAAACTTCAGGTTCTGAAATTTCACAGTGATATGGTGTGGTGTGGGTCCCTTTTTATTCATGTTTCTGGATACGTGGCCTGTAGAATCATTTATTTTAGTTCTGAGAAGTTTTCTTGATTATGTATCAAGAAAGGGTGCTAATTGGTTGATTTTTAAAAATAATCACCTCCCCTGCATTTTCAGTTCTTTCTTTCTTTCTTTCTTTCTTTCTTTCTTTCTTTCTTTATTTTTGAGATGGAGTCTCACTCTTTCACCCAGGCTGGAGTGCAGTGGTGCCATCTCGGCTCACCGCAACTTCCGCCTCCCGAGTTCAAGTGATTTTCCTGCCTCAGCCTCCTGGGTAGCTGGGATTACAGGTATGCACCACCAAGCCCAGCTAATTTTTGTATTTTTAGTATAGATGGGGTTTCACCATGTTGGTTAGGCTGGTCTTGAACTCCTGACCTCATGATCCACCCACCTCAGCCTCCCAAAGTGCTGGGATTACAGGCGTGAGCCACTGTGCCCAGCTCAGTTTTTCATTTCTTAGAGTTCTTAGATGTTGGTTCTTCAAAACTGATGTTCTGCTTTTCTTGTTTCTTTCTTTCTTCTTCTGTTTTTTGGGAGATTTCCTCAGCTTTAGCTTTCAGTGCCTCTGTTGGCTATTTCAGTTTTAATCTCTAATTTATTAAAAATAGTGTCCTATTGAAACAGGGTCTCCCTCTTTCACCCAAGCTGGAGTGCAGTGATGTGATCATAGCTCACTGCAACCTTGATCTCCTGGGCTCAAGCCATCCTCCTGCTTCAGCCTCCTGAATAGTTGGGACTGCAGGTGTGTGCCACCATGCCTAGCTAAGGTTTTTTAGTTTTAGTAGAGACAGGATCTTGGTGTGTTGCCCAGGCCAATTTTTTTTAATGTAAACAATGTCTTATCGTTCTAAGAATTATAGACCTAATTATAGCTTTTAAAAAATATAGGTCTTCTTCTACATTCTCTTTATCTCTACCAAGTTCTTTTTATTCTGTTTGTTTCAGACTTTGTCTCTTATTTGATGTCTTTCCCCAAAAGTCTGATGATCTTTAATTATCTTTTGAGCACCTAAGAGCTGATTGAAAGTTCGGTGTACATGTACAGATCAAATGACATACTTTACTTAGAGGATACTGAGAGCAAGTTAACTTTATAAGGGGATCCCCCTATCTGATTTAATGAGACCTTAATCACCTACCCAAAGATTCTAAGATGAGATGCACAGGCCCTGGAGGCATGATGGGGCGGAGCTGAGGGTATCAGCCTGAGGGCTTTTACTTGATCGCTCAGTTTTCACCATGCCCTGCCCAGGTTCCCCAGCTCCTGAATGTTTCTGGTTTAATTTCCAGAGAATTTAAACTATCTCCTGCAGAAATAGAGAAGAGGTGGTTCTGTGACCACGTGGGCTGGGGGAAAGGAACCGGGAGGGTCTAAAAGCATCTTTCAAATGCTGTTCCTGCTTTCCGCCCCTGCCTCACACCTGCCTTTTGCAGTACCTGGTGCCTCTGGTTCTTGAACCTGGCCGGGATTCTACACAGCGCCTTGCCTCAGTTCTCATCCCTGTCTCCTTTTGCAGCCACTCAGATTTCATTCTCTGGGTCCCACTGGACCGGTGCTGTGCCTCCATCTGTTTTCTGACTTGCACCATTGGTTGGCAGCCCCATCAGCTGCTATCTCCTCTTTGTCTCTTTGCCCATGTGTTTATGCTATTTAAAGTACTTCTGTAATTTTAATGGAGTTTTGGGACCTATCAAATATAAATATACCATTTCCTCAAGACCATTTTTCTTCTTTAACCAATAAATTTGTTTGGCCTTTATTTTCTTACAGAAGCTTTTTTTTTTTGAGACGTGGTTTCACTCTGTTGCCCTGACCAGGTGGGGTGCAGTGGTGCAATCTCAGCTCACTGCAACCCCAGGTTCAAGCGATTCTCCCACCTCAGCCTCCTGAGTAGCTGAGATTACAGGTGCCCATCACCATGCCCAGCTAATTTTTAGTAGAGAGGGGATTTCGCCATGTTGGCCAGGCTGGTCTCCAACTCCTGGCCTCATGTGATCTGCCCACCTCAGCCTCCCAAAATGCTGGGATTACAGGTGTGAGCCACTGTGCCCAGCCTGGAAGCTTTATTTTTTTAAAAAAAAATCTCCTTGTGGACTTTTCTTTGCAAAGATTCACTTTGTAACAGTAAAATATGGTCTAGTTTTTTTTTTAGTGTATTATTAATCTATTTAAATCTATTGCAAAATGATATGTTTTAATAAAACTTTAATAACTTCGATAAAACTAGGGAAGTAAAAGCTAATACACAAAGTTACTTAATTTTCTTTCTTAAAATGAATTTAGTTATGTTAATTCACAAATAAAAATTGTATATATTTACAATGTACAATCTGATGTTTTTAAATAATGTATACATTGTGATGGCTAAATCAAGTTAATTAGCGTGTATTGCCTCACATACTTACATATTTGTAGTGAGAACACTTCAAATCTACTCTCTTAGCAATTTTCAAGTATACAATACATCATTATTAGCTATAGTCACCATATTGTACAATAGATCTCTCACACTTTTCTTCTGTCTAACTGAAGCCTTATGCCCTTTGACCAGCATCTCCCCAAACTCCCCCTCCCTTACTCCCCACCCCCGCCATCAGCCCCTGGTAACCACTACTCTACTCTCTGCCTCTATGAGTTCAACCTTTTTGGATTCCACGTATAGGTGAGATCAGGCAGTGTTTGTCTTTCTGTGCCTGGCTTATTTCACTCAACATATAATGTCTTCCAGGTTCATCCATATTGTTGCCAATGACAGGATTTCCTTCTCTTTTAAGGCTGAATAGTATTCCATGTAGTATACCACATTTTTATAAATTATCATTATTTAGTATTTCATTCTTGTAGAGTACATTTTCTAATTTCCTCCAAAATGTTTTTCTTTTCTAACCAATAGATTTGTTTGGCAGTTATTTTATTTTATTTTTATTTTCTTACTTAATCAGGGGAAGATATTGGTTAGAGCAGAATCGTCTATGTTACTATTTAAATTTATAATGCGTGCGTTCATTCCTAGGTTCTTCCCACTAGTAAAAGCAGCCAAATGATCACCTTCAGCTTTGCTAATGGAGGCGTGGCCACCATGCGCACCAGTGGGACAGAGCCCAAAATCAAGTACTATGCAGAGCTGTGTGCCCCACCTGGAAACAGGTATGACGTGGGTGGCAGCTGGTGAGATTTTTACTCCCCAGACTTCCTAACTGGTCCTATTCAAATGACAAGTAAAATATTCCATGTAGTTTAATTAGAAATGCTGTTTGGGAACCTGCACTAATATCGTGATATTAACACCCAGTCTGAGCATCCAGGAAAAAGCTGACTCTTTACTTTCTTACTTTTGTCCTAACTTCCTTTGTCTGGGAAAATTTTATCCTTATTCCAGTGTAGTAATAAAAGTGCCTTTTTCTAAACACTTTTAATTGGTGGCTAGCACCAGTGAGATTTTCTCTTTTTCTCAAACTTCGGTCTTCCCGTGACTCTGATAAAATAAATTATAATCCGTTCTACATGCATTCAAGAAATGTCTTTGAGTACCCATTGTACACAGGTCCATGCTGGGTTCCTGAGGGGGCGCAGAGAGCCTCATCAGAGAGAGTCCTTGCTGCCAAAGCACTGATGGGCTGGTAGATTCAGGTTCAAGTTTCTGTGACCTCGGTAAAGAGTTTGAGTTGGTCAGTCTCTAACAGGTTAACATTTTGCACCTTAACAAGCTCAGTGCATGTCCTTAGTGTGTGTAAATGGGATGCTGCATTCCTATCCAGCGTGTAGTTAACCGGCACTTCCCTATTCAGAATACAGTTGAAAACCGGGAAATGTTTTTGTAAAAGGCAAATTAAGTCATTGCTGTCTGATGAAACTAAAATGCAATCCACAGATGTAATTTTTGATTTTCTACTTGTCACCTTTTAAAAGAGTAAAAAGAAACAGATGAAATTAATTTCAATAGTTTATTTTACTTTATCTAATATAGCTAAAAAATCATTACAACATGTAATCAGTGTAAATATTATTAATTAGATGTTTTATGTTCTTTTTTTTTCCTTTGGAAGTCCTCAAAATTGATTCTGTAATTTTACACTTACAGTATGACAAACCAAAGTTTTGCTCATAGAAAAGTTTTTCTAGCCTTGTGACTCAAACTTGAATTTTGTGCAAATAAAAGAAGATGGAAATTCCTGAGCATCTTAAATTGCGAAGCTAGTAGCACATTAAATATAGCAGATTAGAGGAACGGAGAAAGAATTGTAACAAACTTTTCTTAGACAAGGGGAAGGAAATATTAAAACAAAACAACACTATAAAACATGGACACAAGAACTTAGAAAGCTCACCACTCCGTAAATTTATCATGAGGGAAATAGCATTCTATATCCGAATGAGCCCAGAATACAGCTCCAGTCCAACAAAGTCAGGCTTATGGCTCTCAAATGTCAGATGTTCAATAAAGAGATATTTGAGAAGTCATGGGACTACATAATATCTTTTCACTAAGGATTTACATTCAAAACCTTTTTATGCTTAAAGTGCAAAAACTCAACTATTAAGTGAACATATGAAGTTCATTTTCTAAGAATTCTGGATTACCAGTATTTTATTGTAATATTATACAAGAATCGTGTTTTCATGTACATTCGATAATAAGCTCTTTGCTGCTATGTTGCATATAATTTTTCATAAACATTTCTCTATAATTCTCATTTAGTGTTTTCTTATTTCTTTTAAAAACAGATGCACAGTCCAACTTAAGGATCTCGTTTTTCTATATCTTTGTCCTTTCCTTTTCATTATCTGATGAAAACATATCATATTTCAGAAAGCTTTCCTTTGTAATAATAACACTTTAAATGTTTAAGGCTTTATGGTATTAAAATTTTTCGCATGGCTTACTGAGTGGACTTAAATTCAAATACTAACTTATAAATTAATTTTAAAAAACTTTGAAAATTTGTCCTTTTATTGTATTCATTGAAACATTGCTTCCATTTATTAAATGAGATGTTAAGCACTGTGTCAGTTGATTGATCTGTGGTCAGGGCTTAAGCAAGGCACCAGCATACCTAATGTACAGCAGCAATAAAGTCTTTTTTTTTTTTTTTTTGAGACAGAGTCTCTCTCTGTTGCCCAGGCTAGAGTGCGGTGGTGCAATCTTGGCTCACGGCAACCTCCGCCTCCCAGGTTCAAGCGATTCTTGTGCCTCAGCCTCCTGAGTAGCAAAGATTACACCCAGCTAATATTTTTGTATTTTTTTTTAGTAGAGACAACATTTCATCATGTTGGCCAGGCTGGTCTCAAAATCCTGGCCTCGAGTGATCCTAAAGTGTTGGGATTACAGGCATGAGCCACTGCACCTGGCCAGCAATAAAGTCTTGACTAAGATTTCCTTCTTTCCTGAAAAGCTTAAATATTATTAATATGCTTTATGTCATGGATTTCAGCTATTCATAGAATTTCATGACCTTCTAATCAACTAAGATGGAAAATCCTTTTTAAGTATGTGCTGCTTTAAAAATACATTTTCTTCAGGGGAGATGTCTTTAGTTTTGTCCAACCTTCTATTTTGAACAGTTTAAAACCTACAGAAATGTTGGAATAAGAATGGAGTGAATACCCACATGCCCTTCACTTAACCAAACTTTTTATGTAAAGAGCCAGATAGTAAATATTTTAGGATTTGCAGACCATGTGGTTTCTGTCACCATTACTCAGCTCTACTAATGTAGTAAGACAGCAGCCATATGCATAAAGGAATGGGCATGACTGTGTTCCAGTTTTACTTGACATGAACCACAGTTTTTTGACCCCGATCCAGACTCAGAAATTGCTAACATTTTGCAGTATTTGCTCTCTCACTATATATGTTATGTATTTGAGGTTTTTCTGAACCATTTGAAAGACTGTGATACTTCATGACACATCATAAGACCTCATGATACTTCACTCGTAATATTTCAGTATGTGACTCTTAAGAACAAGAACATTCTCTTAATGTCTTAAGGCAAATAAATAATAATGATATGAGGCAGGGTTCCAGTGAACCAACAGAACCAGCAGAATGTATCTATTAAGAGATTTTTTCAAGGAATCAACTTGTACAATTGATTGTGGAGCTGGCTTGGCAAATCTGAAATCCACAGGGCAGGCTGTCCAGAAAGGGACCCTGGAATTCACAGGTATGGGTTAAAGTTGGGGAGAGAGAGCATGGGGAGAAATGCCAGACATAGATGATGGGGAGGAAGGCAGCAAATCACACTGCCATGTGTGTACCTATGCAGCAATCTTGCATGTTCTTCACATGTACCCCAAAACCTAAAATTAAATTAAAAAAAAAAAGTTGCAGTCTAGAGGTGGAATTCTTCACGAAAACCTCAGTTGCGTTCGTAATGCCTTTCAGGTAGAATCTAGCCCATCTGCACTTTCTAGGATAATCTCCTTTCCTTAAAATCGACTGATTATAGATGTTAATCACACCTACAAGATACCTTCACAGCATCACAACATTACTGTTTGAATAACTGGAGACAGTAGCCTAGCCAAATTGACACGTAAATTCAAACATTCCCAAAAGTCACCAAAATAGCCGTTTTCTCCCAATCTATAATCAAGAACACTGCATTTAGTTGTCATTTAGCTTAAATGGTTTTTCAGATTAGAGAAAAATAAATGCCTAATTACGCATGATACTTTCCTAAACATTCCGATAAAGAGATACATCTAAATTTAGACTTTTCAGAAACAGAAATTCCTAACCCTGGTTTAAATGATCATAGGATGTGTCCTGTTGTTTTTAAATATGTTAGGAAATATTCTCAAACATTAAGTTAACAAATGGGACAGTTATTGATTAGGATGGAGAATAGTAAGATAAAACTTTGGTTTTAAGAATTATACCACGAAATCTGACTCTGTAATACTGATTTCTTTTTCACACGTAAAAATGCAGTATCAAAAATATCAATATATACATGAATCATAATGTTCACGCATGTCATGATTAAAAAATAAACTTGAATAATAAATTAATCAGTAAATTCACTGAATTTCAGTTTTATACTTAAAAAAATTATTAGCTTATTGTGCCTTCGTGAGAACCGTTTTCTTCAAAGCACATGTATTGAGAAAGAAAAGAAAACTGATATAATTCACATGTACTTATAAAGCATAATTACTTTATATGTTGCCAGTAGGGATAAAAATAATTATAATGATAGCTACATTTATTGAGGTCTTTGGGCCGGGTTCAGTGCTAATTGCTTTATCTAATTTATCACAATCTGTACAGCAACTCTCTTGAGAAGGTAAAGCCTTTATCCCAGTTTTACAAATGAGGAATCTGGGCCTTAGAGAGGCCAAGCCATGTCTACAATGAAATAGCTTGCTTTAGTAGTACTGTTTAGCTATTACAATGTCGAAATGATTTTAACTAATTATAGGGATTTCCATTAAAATAAACTTTGCATGTATTAAAGATGGTATGAAGAGTGTGAAGTAATGGAAAGTACAAAGGATTTAGTTTTTTAAATTCAGCTTTTTAGTGTTAAGTACTTACAGTGCTCACACTAGGCTACTTAAGATGCTGGAAACCTGTTTAACTGCAAGTCAGCTTTATCTGTTATTTACCTTTCAAATGTTTGTATATAAATGAGTGTTTCCCACGGCCTTGAAAACTTGATTTTCTTAGAGGGATCTATCTCCCCAGGTTCATGTTTATACTTTAGTTGTGACTCTCTGGTTCTAGAAATAGATTCATTATGATAAAACCACAGGGGTCTGATTTCTTGGTGTTTGACTCCTCGAACCTACCCGGAGGCTCCCCATCGCTGTCCATTCTAGGAAGGCCTTGTAGAAGGCTGTAGCTTAGTTGCCAGTAGTTGGAGGGCAGACATCATCATGAGTGTCTGTATTCTGGGAGACTGAAGAGTTAACAGAGATGTTGCTTGTAAACGTTTAGCAAGATTTAATGGCAACTGACATCATGAAAGTTTTCTCTACACCCTTAGGTACAAATATGATAGATCTTTTAGGGATGTGAGGCCAAAAATTGTGTTTCTTATAAATTCTTATGAGAGGAGCAAAGGATAATTTTGTTTATAGTTCAGACCTTGGAAAAATCTTTGGGGGAAGTAATGCATATTGTCTCATGGGGTGTTTTGTTTAAGTCAACAGATGTGTTCCATGCTTAAGCCTCTGGAATTCTGTTTCTTTTCCAATTTAGTCTTCTTCTTAAGGTTATATTTTAATGTCCCTTGGTCAGTAGGGGAAGCATTTAAACTGTGCTTTGGAATAAGTCCTTGACCTGGATTTTTTTCCCTCTTATTTTCCAGTGATCCTGAGCAACTGAAGAAGGAACTGAATGAACTGGTCAGTGCTATTGAAGAACATTTTTTCCAGCCACAGAAGTATAATCTGCAGCCAAAAGGAGACTAAATACTCCAGCCTTGGGTATACTTGCATTTAGCTACAATTAAGCTGAGTTTTTGTTAAGCAACATTTTTGAGGGCCAAATGGTTCAAAATATTACAAGTATTTATATGTTTCACAAAGACCCACATTCCTCATTGTTTCATGTTTGATCTTTAAGGTGAAAAAAGAAAAGATGGCCAAACCCAGCAAACCAACATTCCTACTAAAAAGTTGAGCTTGGACATATTTTGAATTTTTTCAAATGAAGATTTTTAAACTAAAAAAAAAAAATAGATTGTAATTGATGTGCCTTAATTTGCATAAATCATAAATGTATGTCCTCTCTGTAATTCTTTTTATGTGTGTTTCAAATAGCCAGAAAACCTATGCAGTTAGTAAATTCTAGGCTGTCATATGTGGGATAGCCACTTTCTAGGTATATGTACACTTACGTTTCTATCAATTCCTTATAAAGTAAAATAAATGAACAGATCAAATGTTGTGTTCATATTTGGGGAAAATACGATTTGCAGGAACCTATGAAGTGGAGCAAAAGATGCTTTAAAAAGATAAGGTTTTTTGTCCTAGATTTTTTTAGTTCTATTCGTGCATGTAGCATATTAGTACGTTGTACATGTGCTAGGAAAAAACAGCTTCACTGTTTAATGTGTTGAAATTCAATTTATCTTTTTAAATCTGGAAACACAAACAGTTGTTTACTTGAAACCAAAAGTCGTGTATTCTGATTTTTGGTTTTTGATTCTCTTTGTGTTTGCATTAGCACAATTTAATGTAATTCTTCGTTGGAGGCAGCAAGACCTGTGAGCAATAACTATTTACTTGACCCTGATTTTTTTCTCTTCTTGTGTGGTCTAAAATCTAAGACTAGATTTTATTATGATAGATTTCCTATAAGCAAATTTCTAATAATAAATAGATTTATTATTTAATCTGTACCTTCTATCTTCTCATAATTCATGATCTTACAGCCTTCCAAAATGACTCCAGTTGTTCACCCATGAACTAGGACCAAACTTTCTTTATGTATTTTATGTATTTTACATTATTTCCTATTTTTGAAGCAAATGATTGCCATTATTATTATTACAGTCAACGTAAATAGTTATGAACAGTTTCAGAACAATGAAAAATTATAATACTATGTGATAATCATTTTTCTAAGGAACAAAATGTTTTTCTATTTTAATCCTGTGTAGCTTGTGTCCTACCAGAACTCGTACATCTATAATATTCAATACCTTCTACAAACTCTACAAACTGCTTCACGGTAGAAGCCGTATTTATGTTTATTTTACAATGTTTTCTAGTGTCAAACTGTGCTGTGGAGAAAAGAAATGTTAGGTCTGTGTTCTGTATCCATTTTTTGGCGCACATACCCTTTACCCTGTCATGGAGTTTGTTTCTGGAAATACAAAGTTGATTGAGACCCAATCCTGCTATGATGGAACTCAGTCTAATTGGAGGGCTAATACGTAACAGCAATACTTACAAATTCTATCATAGAGTTTTTTTTACAAGTATTCAGTGTTCAGAAATCTGAAGGAGGGGATTTCATGCTGCCCAGAGAAAGCCTCATAGATGAGGTGCTGAATGAGATGCTTCATCCTCAGGGATGAGGAGCAGCTGAAGACGGGAGAGGAAGCCCTCCGAGCACAGAGCACAGCACAGACAAAAATGTGGAGGTGCTGGCAAGTGGGGATGGGGGAAGCAAGGGGAGACGGTGAAAACAGAAGCCAAGATGGAAACTTTAGATTGCATCCCACTTCTCTGCCACTCACATGAGCAGATGGTTTCATTGGACCTAGAGGGGATCCACCTGAACTCTTTGTCGCCTGTGTTTCTAAGAAATAACTCACCACGGCTGCTCATTAAGTATTTCTCAACTTCTTCCTGTTACGGGTTGCAGGGTAGCCCACCTGGTGCGTGAAGCTGGCAACAATAAGGCCACTGGGTTTTTATTATTTATTAAATAAGCCACTCAGCTCTGTAACCTGAGTCACCTCTCAAAGTCTCAATTTTTGTCATGTTTTAAAAAGTTGTTTTTAAGGGTGGTTTTAATTTCAAAGGAAAATTGAGAGGAGGGGACAGAAAAATTCCATAAGCCCCCCGCCCCCACACATATGTTGCTTCCCTTATGACAAAAACCCCCACCAGAGTGATACATTTAGTATAATTGATGAACCCAAACACAGTATCTCTCAAACTATGGAGACAGGAAGAAGATAAGGGGTTAGGAGGGAGGATGAATAGGCAAAGCACAGAGGATTTTTAGGGCAATAAAAATACTCTGACATCATAGTGATAGATACATGTCATTATACATTTGTCTAAACCCTTAGAAGTACAATACCAAGAGCAAACCTTTATCTGTAGACTTTGGGTGATAATTTTGGTTGTTTTTTTTTTAATTTTTATTTTATTATTTTATTATTATTATTATTTTATATAGCCTACAGCACCCGGTATTCCCAGGCGGTCTCCCATTCAAGTGATAATTTTGTCATTTTTAAAATGAAGATATTGGCCAGGTGTGGTGGCTCATAGTTATAATTCGAGTATTTTGGGAGGCTGAGATAGGAGGATCACTTGAACCCAGGAGTTCAGTAACAGCCTGGGCAACATAGTGAGACCTCATATCTATAAAAAGTTAAAACTTAGCTGATCATGGTAGTGTGTTCCTGTGGTCCTAGCTACTTGGGAGCCTAGGAGGCTGAGGCTGCAGTGAGCCGTGATCCACGACTGCACTCCAGCCTGGGTGACAGAGTGAGATCCTGTCTCAAAAAAATAAATAAAGATATTTTATTAAATGGTCTCTGATGTCATTTCATCCTGCAGATCTCTACATTATATGGGAATCTGTAAAGGGCAATTATAGTAACAATAAATCATTGGCAATTGTCTTTGGCATAATTCTTAGATCATCCTCTTTTTTTTTTTTTTAACGGAGTTTCGCTCTTGGAGCCCCAGCTGGAGTGCCATGGCACGATCTCAGCTCACTCTACCTACGCCTCCTGGATTCAAATGATTCTCCTGCCTCAGCCTGCCAAGTAGCTTGAACTACAGGCATGTACCACCACGCCCTGCTAATTTTTTGGATTTTTAGTAGAGATAGGGTTTTACCATGATGGTCAGATTGGTCTCAAACTCTTGACCTCAAGTGATCAGCCCACCTCAGGCTCCCAAAGTGCTGGGATTACAGGTGTGAGCCACCACACCTGGCCAGGTCACCCTCTTTTAAGATCTAACATCTCAGACAGGGGAAAAATACTTTGTACCAAAGAAGGCAGGCTTGTGTTCCTATCTTGCTTTGCCTTGAAGCCTGAAGGGGATGTGTGCTAAAATTGGGGATGAGGAAGACAGAAGCACATGGCATGCAGATTCTGGGAAAATGCTTGCAGGGACATGAGGCATGGTCACTACCTGTGATAGGACTGAGAGCTGTCCCAGTGCCTTCTAATTGCTGAGTTATTTGGAGAAGCCTGTTGATTGGAGTGTAGAAGAGGCAGCCCATTTTCTCTTGATGCCTTGGAAAGAACAGGCCCTAAGTTAAGTGTAGGAGACAGACTTGCAGGAGGAAGGAACTGTTTTTACTTTTCTTTGTGGTCTCTGAAGTAGCAGCTGTTTGTCTTTCCATTGGGAAACGTTGGGAGTATATCTCATTTATATATCATTGATTTTCCTCAATCATGATGCTAGTAAGAGAAAGTATTCTATTTCAATGGCATTGGAATCCCGTGTGGTTTTAAAAACAAATGTTTTTAAGTGATGGAACAAATATGTGTGTCCTGTTTTGAAAAGGTTTTTAAAAGAATGGCGTGCATCTCAGTCATATTTAGGATTTCTAACATCCTAAAAGACTGTATCTTCAGAGCTATTTGTTCATTCATTTAGATGTCTACTGAGTGGGTCATGTTGAACCCTGTGAGGAGCCAGGCATTTTTCTGGATACTGCAATAAACATGCAGTCCTGATCTAAAATACAGCCTAGCAAGAGAAATGCACATGGACACAGATAATTCCAATACAGTGTGCCGCATTGAAAAAGTCAAGAATTTAAACTATGGGCAAGCAGTTCTGTCATGTCCACTTCTGTGCTTGTCTATTTCAAGGCTACTAAGTTCAAATTCCTAACCTTTGTGTTTAAAACCACATGACTCTGGGAGGCTATTTACATATCATTCCCCTGGGTCATCCCTTTGTTTCATCCTTGCTACAAGCATATTTGTGTAGAGTTACTCAACCATTGAAAGCAAGATGTGCACTCTTAGGCAGATACCAATCAAAGTTTAAGATAGCATCACTTCTTCTATAGACTTCTCCATGCACACAAAGCATAGTGGCTACGCAGATTACTTGGAGGAGAAAGAAAACTGGAGAGGCAAGGCCCTCCAACACTGTTATGCTGAGGGTCAAGGTCATCAGGATGGAGAACGTATTGGAGAATATGGTGTTTTTCCACCTGGCTCTTTTGTGTAGATTCTCATTGAGAAACAGAGCTGTCAGCCCCCTCCTGCTTAAGTCCAGAAAGGCCATTTTAGTGGTTGGCCCAAATCCGGTGCAGAATGAAGTTGGGTACACAGACCAGAGCCAGCTCCAGGTTTAAATAGCTTTTGAAACCATTTCAAAATAGCATTGCGCAACTTCCCAAGGGAAGTTAGGGTTGCAAGTTACAGAGATGACAGAGCCCGATTATGTCCTTAAAATACATTGTTCTGAACTACTTCACCTTAACTGGAAAAAGGCAGTTTTTAAAAAATCTCTAGGTGGCAAGAGTGAAATGGAGCTCCATTTCTGAGAGGCGTTTCTTGGTTTAATAAAACAGAAGTAAACTATAGGTGGGAGCTCGGGCTAATTATCTCCTTTATGAGGTCAACAGGCCTCCTTTTTTTTCCTTTCCTAGTTGGTTCATTCCCTATGGTGTAAGGATTCTCAGCCCTCTGAACGCTTTTTTATGTTCGTGGCTTTCATTGTCCTGAGGGCAGGGCGACAAACGTCTCTGCCAAGCTCCATCCTTGTATCACTATTTCCCTACTTGGACTTCCCATTCCAGAGTCCTCAAATTGCTTTAAATGCAGTCTGCCTCAAATTAGCTTTTCCCACTCAGTTAGTTCCCCCCTCCCTACCCTGTAATCTACTCTGTACACCGACACTTCAAAATACCTGCCCAGGACCTTTGGTGATTTTTCACTTGTCTTTTTCTCATCATGAGAATTTATTGTTACTTACTATGGAGAATGTCAAACCTATACAAATGATAGTACAATGGACACCCATGTAGCCGTCACCCAGCTGTAGCAAAACTCAATTCATGACCAGTCTAGTTATATCTATATCCTCCTGAAATGAATCTGAAACAAATCCCAGCCCTTTGTTTCTGTAAGTATTTCAGTATTTATATCAGTAAATATTTCAGTATATACAAAAGATCAGGACTTGTTCACACACCGATAGAGTCAAGAGGTAGGCAAATGCTTAAGCAGAGAGCGGTAGGCGCCCCATGAAACCCAACCTTCACGCCGGAAACGGTGCCAGGTAAGTCCTCAGGCTGGATTGAGAACCCGCCTTCCCATTTGATGAGCTTTCCTCTGATTGAGCCCTATCCTTCATCTATTTTACATATACCTACACTTTCTTACCTGGTTTTCTACACTGCTGTGCCCACCTTTGAGTAGCGTCTTCACTTTGACCTTCTTTGCATACTCACAAACCAATCAGCGCGCACTCTCTATTTTGAGCCCATAAAAAAGCCCCAGGTTCAGCCATGCTTGGGGTAACTTTCCTGTCTTCAGATAACAGAACCACTCCCCGGTCCCCTGTTTTTCTGAGAGCTTTCCCTTCACTTAATAAATTTTACTCCTCTCTTCAATGTCTGCGTGCCTAATTCTTCCCGATGGTGAGATAAGAACCCAGACGTAGCTGAGCTAAGGAGCAAAAATTCTGCATCGACACAGCCATACTACCATTGTCCCTTCTAAAAAAGTTGATAATTCCTTAATATCATCAATTATTCAGTCAGTGTACCAATTTCCCCATTTGTCTCATATGTTTTGCTTACACTTTGCTTTAATCAGGGTTCAGATATTGTCCACTCACTGCATTTGATTGGCCTTTGAAATCTCTTTCAATCTAAATGTTCTTCATCTCTTTTTACTTTTTCTTATAATTTAATCTAAACTACCAAATCATTTGTCCTTCAGAGTTTCCCGCATTTTGGATTTTCCTGGTTGTCTCCTCATGGTAAGTTTAACATGTTCCTAGGTGCTCTGGATTTCCTGTATACTAGCACAACTTGATCAAGAAGCATGATCTGATTCAGGCTTGATTTTTTTTTTTTTTTTTTTTTTTACAAAAATACCCGATGGGAGCAGAGGAGGGTGGCACTCCCACCATCTAGTTGTTTTCAAAGTACCCAAGGATCAGTTATCAGTGGCCAGTGTGCCCTCTCCTGCTTTGCCCTGCATAATGAAAGGGCAATGATTTCAATGGCAATGGGAATCAGTTAAAAAGAAAAGATGGACCGACGTGTCCACCGTCAACAGAATACTGTCAGACCAATGGAGGCAGGTATCCCTTGGAAGTGGGCAGAAAGGGTTGATGAGCTGTTTCAGACAGGCTTGGTAATTTACGTCAACCTTGATGAACAAGTACTTAATGCTCTCAGATAGCTCTGTGGGGCTTCAGTCGTTTGAAGAAAGTGATTTGTCACACCTTAGGCTCCTAGAGATTTCTTTTCACTGATTATTTGCCTGTTTTAGAACAAAATTAAATTTGTGTGTCAAGTTCTGCAGATCAGCACACAAAGGAAGAAATGTGAGCAAGTTGAGAGAACCCACGAAGAAATCTGATGAAGGCTTTGGGCGAGTGGATCAGCTGTGTGTTGGATGCAACCACAGATCAGAGGAGACAGGGCACTCTTCCTTCAGATGGCACGTGCTCTGGTGTGGAACCATTACTTTTGTTGATAAGATAGCAAGAGATTTAACTGAGGATGAGTTTGTGCTGCCTTTTTTTTTTTTTTTGAGATGGCGTTTTGCTCTTGTTGCCAAGGCTATATGCAATGGCACGATCTCAGCTCACCACAACCTCTGCCTCCCGGGTTCAAGTGATTCTCCTGCCTCAGCCTCCTGAGTAGCTGGGATTACAGGCATGCGGCACCATGGCTGGCTAATTTTTCTATTTTTAGTAGAGACGGGGTTTCTCCATGTTGGGTAGGCTGGTCTTGAACTCCCAATCTCAGGTGATCCACCCACCTTGGCCTCCCAAAGTGCTGGGATTACAGGCATGATGTGCTGCTTTTGAGGATGGACTCACTTGAGAGCTACATCCTATGACTAGTCAGAACACAAAGTTTGTATTTAGGATCTTCTGTAAAAGGACATTGCACAGAAAGCTGTTGAACTGTGTGATAGCCATGAAGTCTGTCCTGGACTGTGCATTTCCGTGGCAAGCAACAGACTGGAGTGATTCCACAATGTAAGACAAAAAGACATCTGTGATGTTACACAGTTTGGTCAGTGTTATTCTCTATTTTCTATCATCAATTTCACCTCCCTCATCAATAACAAAAAATATTTGAGGCTTCTGCTTCTTTGAGAAATGCCAGTTAGCAGCACAAGCCAGAGGCTAGATAATGAGTGAAAACCTGAAATATTAGCAAAGTGTACTTCAAGTTGAATGGACTAACCTTGTAGATGAAAGAGACCCTGAACTTGTGGCCAAGGTAGCCTTTTATTTGGGAGAATCTTGACTATCACAGTTATGAAAAAAATATTGAGTGTATCATTTCCTGAATTTTGAAAAATGGAAATGATGAAGGAGTTGAAATGTTTTGCATTTGCTCACAAGTGGTAGCATACTATACACCCTGTTCTGCAAACACTTTTTAGTCCCTTAGTTAAAAGATGGACATTTGTTTCCAATCTTTTGTTAAGACAATGTTGCTATGAATAGCATAGTATATATGTCACTTTCCTTCCATTTCTGGAGAGGACAAACGCTATTTTAACAACTGAAATATCTTTTTGTTGAAAGGATGGCATGAGATAATCCATGTGAGAACAATTTATGAATTGCTCATTATTAATATTCGACAAATGAGCAAATTAGATTTCTAAACTGTGTTTCATAATTCCCCATTTAGTGTGTGCAGCTCTGTTTTAGAAAACTGGTATCTTTTTGCTGCCCTGTTTCCTGATATTGACAGTAATATGTAAAAGAAAAGAATAATCAATATCATTTCTAATATTTGCAAACCATATATCTGATAAGGGTTTAAAATCCAAAATATATAGGGAACTCATATAACTCAATAGCAAAAAAGACTCGGACTTTAAAGTGGCAAAACCCGCAAATAGACTTTTTAAATGTTTTATTGATACATAATATTTGTACATATTTATGGGGGGTATATGTGATATAACATGCATACAATGTTTAATGATCAAGTCAGGGTATTTATGATATCTGTCACCTGGAGTATTGATCATTTCTATGTGCTGGGAACATTTCTTCTTTTCTAGCTATTTTGAAATATACAATACATTGTTTTTAACTATAGTCGCCCTACTCTGCTATCAAACATTAGAACTTATCCTCTCTAACTCCAAGTTTGTACAGTTAACCAACCTCTTTTCAACCTCCGCCGCCTCCACCCTTTCCAGCTTCTGGTATCTCTCATTCTGCTCTCTCCTCTACAAGATCAACTTTTTAAGCTACCAAATATAAGTGAGATACATGCGATATTTGTCTTTCTGTGCCTGGCTTATTTCATTTAACATGACCTCCAGTTCCATTCATATGGCTGCAAATGACATGATTTCATTCTTTTTTGTAGTCAAATAATTGAATAGACATTTTTCCAGACACATACAAATGGCCAACAGCTATATGACATGGTGCTCAGTGTCACCAGCCATCAGCAGAACTCAAATCAAAACCGCAATGAGGTGTTATCTCACACGTGGTAGGGTGGTTATCAAAAAGACAAGAAGAGATAACAAGTGTTGGCAAGAGTGTGGAGAAAAGGGAACCCTTGTACACTGTTGGTGGGGATGTAAATTGGCACAGCCGTTATGGAAAACAGTATGAAGTCTCCTCAAAAAATTATAAATAGAATTACCATATGATCCAGCAATTCCACTTCTGGATATACATTCGAAGAAAATGAAATTACTCTCTTAAAGAGACAGCTGCACTCCCATGTTCACTGTAGCATTATTCACAGCAACCAAGACATGGAAACAACCTAAATGCTGATGAAATGAATGGAAGGAAGTCCTGCCATTTGTGACAACATGGATGAACCTGGGGGACATTATCCTAAGTCAAATAAGAGAGACACAGAAAGACAAATACTGCATGATCTCAAATGTGGAATCTAAAAAGAGTCAAACTCATAGAAGCAGAGAGTAGAATGGTGGTTATCAGAAGCTGGGACATGAAGGGACTGGGAAGATGTTGTTCAAAGGGTACACACTTTCACTTATAAGATGAACAAGTCCCGCAGATCTAATGTTCAACATGGTAACTATGGTTAACAATACTGTATTGTATACTTGAAATTTGCTAACAGAGTAGATCTTAAATGTTATCACCACACAAAGTGGTAACTAGATACAGCAATTAGTGTGTTGACTGATTTGATTATGGTAATCATTTCACAGTATATTTATATAAAACTCATCACATTATGAATCTTACATTTATACAATTTAATTTGTCAATTATACCTCAATAAAGCTGGAAAGAAATACCTTTTCTAGGGTGTGCCCATCACAACCCGTAAGAGTTACTATCTCAGCCTTCTGAGTTTCAGATCCAGTACTGCTACTTTCTCTGTGATACTGAACAAGTTTCCTACCATCTCTAAACTTTAATTTCCTCCTCTGTAATGAAAACAAAATCAAACTGTTTTTTTCAAAATCATTGTTAAAACCATTATTTTTTTCAGTTGTCTTAGATTACAGAGGACACTAATCAGTGATTAGGGAAAAATTTAAGATCATCAGTAGAAATTTACTCTCTACTGGAGAAAACACACAGGAGGCATTAGGCCCCATAAAACACATGCAGTTGTACTCATTATTGTTCCTGCCTATATAAGTTTTCTGGAGAAAAAAATGAGAGTCATACAGGAAGTATTGAAAGACAATACTAGATAATTCTTTTATAATCTTGGAGTGGGAAAGGCTTTCTAACTATGACTCAAGTTATTTTTTAAGAGACTGAAAAATTCAACTACATTTAATAAAATCCCCTGCAACAAACTAGAAAAAAATATTTGCAACTTTTTTTTTTTTGATAAGCCCTTTGTCACAGACAAAGGGCTTATCTCCCTGATGTAAAAAGAGACCCTAGGTATCAATGCCAAAAAAGAGTAATAACCTAATAGAAAAAGAATCAAATGAAACACAAAGATAGTTTGCAGAAAAAGAAACACAAATGACTCTTAAATGTATATATTTTTTAAGTGCCCAAGAGAATTTTTTTACCCCTCTGTTTTCTGTGGCATTTTAGTTGTATACTCAGTTCCAATTCTTTTTGTGATTACTCTTAAAATCTTAACATCTATACTTGCTGGATCAAGTCTAAAGTTGTTATCTCTGGCCTCCACCCAACAATACAGGACATTTAATTTTTTCTTAGATAATATATTCAAATGGCAGAAAGTTCAAAAGGTACAAAGGGTAAACAGTGAAATAAGTCCAGTGTATCCCTAGTGCAGCCACCTAGTTCCCATGCACTAAGGCAATCATCTTTGCCAGTTTCATGTGTATTCTCCTAGAGATCTTGCATGTAAGACAATTATATGATTAATTACTTTGGCTTGATTTATCCAAGTAGTAGGACACTGTACACACTGTTCTTCACTTTAATTGTTTAACCTAGCAATTGTGAAATCATGTTTGATGTTTGGTATGATTCACTTTCTCCTACTGTGTAGATGGAGTATATGAGAAATTCATGTTCATTGTTATAACCCACTGAGATTTTGCAGTTGTTAATGCAGAAAATCTAACTCATATAGAAATACATTTATTCTATATCATACTTAAAAATATATTTCATTATTTTTAATGGCTAAACAGTATTCCAATATATAGATGTAATATAATCTATTTAATCAGTTCCCTTGTTGATAAATATTGAGATTGATTCTAAATTATGCTGTTTCAAATAATGCTGCAGAGAATAATCTTTCCATGTGTCATTTCACATCTGTGTGTGTGTGTGCGCTCACACAGGATAATCCAAAAACCCTTCAAAATTTTAAGATTTTTTTTGAGACAGGGTTTTGCTCTGTCACACAGGCTGGAGTGCAATGGCATGATCACAGCTCACTGTAGCCTCTATCTCCCAGGCTCAAGCAATCCTCTCACCTCAGCCTCCCAAGTAGCTGGGACCACATGCGCAAACCACCACATCTGGCTAATTTTTGTATTTTGTTGCCCAAGCTGTTCTCAAAACCTGGGCTCAAGTAGTCCTTCTGCCTTGGCCTCCCAAAGTGCTGGGACAACAGGCATGAGCCATTGCACCTGGCCTAAAATTACAATTTTTGAAAGTTAATGCTTATGTAGATTCACCAACCTGTTGATGTTGTTTTAGTCTTGGTCTGAAAGTGTCTTTAGTCACCTAATAATAGTTCTGTTGGTAAAGGGCCTAAGTTGATGTTTATTTTCTGTGGCATTTTGAAGTAACGATTGGATAACATTCTGGACTTTTTTGTTTCTGACCAAAGTGGGCTACTAATCTAGTTGTCATACCTTTATAGGTAGTCTTTCTTTTTTTTTCTGATTACTTTTTTAAAAATTATTTTTATTGATCTATAATATACATATAATAAAGTACACAAAATTTTGAGTGTACAGCTCGGTGGCTTTTTACATATTTATACAGCATGTAACCAGAAAGACATGAAACAATCTCAGCATCTCAAAGGATACCCTATGCCTCTTCCCAGTTGGAACCCTCCCCTTAATCACCAGAAGTAACCACTATTCTGACAGCTAACACCATAGATCTGATTTGCCTGATCTTGAACTTCACATAAGTGAAGTTGTGTCTTTTGTTCACTGTGATTGCTTTTAAGACTTTTTTTTTTTTTTGTCTTCGGTGTTTTGCAGTTTTATTAGGTACACATTTATTGTTTTCCACTTCTTTATCTCTGTGCTACTTTCTTGGCAACTCCCTCAGAGCAGTCTTCTAGTTTACTAATCTCTCTCTAGCTCTTTCTAATCTGCTGTCTAACCTTTCTTGGAAGTTTTGAATTTCAGTGACTTTTTACAAACTCCTAAATGTTCTATTTGCTCTCTTTTCAGATCTTCCTTTTCTTTTCTATTAGTGCCCAAATCCATTCTTATGGTTCCTGTTTTTGCTTTCAGTTTTTGAATCATTTTCAAACACTTCTTTTATTCTTTCAATTTGTTCTATAACCTAATGTTATTCTTAGATAATATATTCAAATGGCAGAAAGTTCAAAAATTCTTGAAATGTTACTTCTGCAATTTGGTGTGTGTGTTGACTGTCCCTCAAATTATTTTCTAGTGTTTGAGAGCTTTATTGTTTTTGATCTTTGGCAGAGATTTTTTTTTTCTTTTAATTTGTGAGAGCTTTCTGCACCCTACATTGTAGAAATGCTATTACAAAGCAATTTTGTGTTTGCTTCTGCAAGGTCCCAGGGGTTTTTCTAGTTTGTTTCTGTTGTTACTGTTGTTGTTTTCTTTGCTTTTTAAACTTTTTTTGTTTTGTTTTGTGGTCTTTTTTAAATTGTCAATTGCTTTATACACCTATGATAACAGTTATTAATTATAAGATACTAGTTACAGGTGGTTGTAAAGAACACATATTTAAATAACTTACATATGTGAATTTAAATTATAAATTTATGTTTAGCAACATAGTGCTACCCCAAACAACTATAAAAATTGATCTATATATTCCTAAAGAAGAGTAAAGGGTCAAAACAGGAAAAATAATACAGAAAAAGAGTAAGTGTAAGGAAATAATTCTCCATTGGTCTCTTGTATTTCTGAGCAGAGGCATTGACAGATTGTGTGTGTGTGTGTTTGTGTGTGTGTGTGTGTGTGTTTCTGGACTATTTTTCAAGGATGCTTGTATAGAAAACACCTTGGGAAAGTAGCAGTAGTTGCCTCCCCCAGGGCAATGGCAGATTTGTTTGATGTCCAGGATAATGAAGAATGGCTTCCTCTTGGGTAAAGGATCAGCAGATTTGCTAGCAAGTCTAGGGTTTCCTAAACTTGAGTTCTTCACTGTGATGTGCATAGCCTCCTCTCAGCCCTTCCATGTCACACATAGGACTTGGGTGCAAGGGTAAATGGGGTGAGCATGAAACTTATACTAATTGCTCTACTCTGAGCAATAAAATAATTTGCCTCAGGCTTACCACTCTCATATATTTTTATTGTATCCATGGCCGGGTAACTTGTTAGCTTGCAACTAGGATAAATTCTCAGACCCTTCAAAATTCTTCACAATAAGAAGAGTGAAATTATACTAGCAAATAGTAAGATTTATTATAAAGGTATAGTAAGTAAAATTGGCAAATAAACTGACAAGTAAACCAATAGGAAAGAATAACCAATAGGCATATGTATGAAAAAAAATGGTATAAGACAAACATGGCATTATAGGTCTGTAGCAAAAAGGACCATTGAATAAGAAAATCTGGGGCAATTACTATGCAAATGTAAAAGCTAAAATTAGAGCCCAGCCTCAAGCCATATCCAAAACCACATCACAAATAAAATCCCAAGGCCGGGCATTGTGGGTCATGCCTATAATCTCTGCACTTTAGGAGGCTGACATGGGAGGATTGCTTGAGCCCAGGAGTTCGAGACCAGCCTGGGCAAAATAGTCTCTTGTCTCTACCAAAAAGTAAAAAAAAAAAAAAAAAAAATCAGTCAGGTGTGGAAGCATATGCCTTAGGAGGGTCGTTTGAGCACGGGAGGCTGAGGCTGCAGTAAGCTGTAATCATACCACTGCACTCCAGCCTGGGTGACAAGAGGTGTTATATCTAAAATAAATAAATAAATAAATAAATAAATAAACAAATTCCAGTTAAATTCAAAATGTAAATATGAACAACAAACTTTAAATGTTTTAGAAGACATTGTAGAAGATTATCTTTAGAATATTATGGTAAAGAAAGATTTTTCAAGACACAAAAAACCCAAACCATAAAGCAAAAGATACAGCCACGTTAGAATTTAACACTTCTATATTACAAGACAGTATAAACATTTAAAACACAATCAACAATCTGGGAGAAGATATTTATAACTTTTCTAATTAACATAGTTACTGGTGTTTTTACATAGCTTTTATTAGCTTAGGATTCCAACACTAATTTGTGAGTATAAATCACATATTATACCTCTGGGTGACACAGGCTTGCAGTTTTCATTTTCGATCATGAACTCTCCCCAACTTGGCCACCTCAATCCCTACCCAGAGTCCCAAGCAAAGTACAAGCTTCTCTGGGCCTGTATCAGGGAATCCGGGATCCCTTTTTCCTAAAGTAGGCAGTCCTTTCAGGTTTCTGCCACTCTAAGGGATAGAACGGGACATCATGAATAAGAACAGGCCACTTGAAAGAGAATCCAATGGTAATTTTCGATTGAAAAGTAACAGTGGGTTTCAATTCCCTGCCTTTTAGCAGCCCGGGGCCAGTTTCCAGTCAGGTGTGAATCTTAAACCCCTAGTCCTAAAGGCCACACTTGGCCTCATACATTCCCAAGACCGTGGGCACTTCAGCTACTTCTTTTTGCTCTTCCTCTTGGTTCACATTTAAAAAAAAAAAAAAAAAAGCTTTTCTTCATACAGGGTCTCACTCTGTCACTCAGGCTGCAGTGCAGTGGCGCTATCATGGCTCACTGGAGCCTTGACCTCCTGCGCCCCAGCCATCCTTTCATCTCAGCCTCCCAAGTAGCTGGGACTACAGGCATGCACCACCACATCAGGCTGATTTTTTGTATTTTATATAGAGACAGGGATTCACCATGTTGGCCAGGCAGGTCTTGAATTCCTGGGCTCAAAAGATCCACCCATCCCAGCTTCCCAGAGTGCTGGGATTACAGGTGTGAGCCACTGTGCCTGGCCAGTTCACACTAGTTTAGGCACCTAAGAAATGTCTGTCTCTTTCTTTGGGGGTATAACTGTATTTCTTAAAACATTTTGTTGGCTGGGCGCAGTGGCTCACGCTTATAATCTCTGCACTTGAGGAGGTCGAGGCGGATGGATCACGAGGTTAAGAGTTTGAGACCAGTCTGGCCAACATGGTGAAACCCCGTCTCTAAGAATACAAAAATTAGCCAAGCATGGTGGCGGGCACCTGTAATCCCAGCTACTCGGGAGGCTGAGGCAGGAGAATTGCTTAAACCCAGGAGGCTGAGGTTGCAGTGAGCAGAGATAGCGCCACTGCACTCCAGCCTGGGCGACAAAGCAAGACTCTGACTCGAAAAAAGGAAAAAAAAAACTTTTGTTATATTTTATACTGCACTATATCCATTTGACTTGTGAGTCTTCTCCAGACCTGCTCAGGCTGCTTCTTGCCAGACCTGTCTGACGCCGACTGTGCTCGCCTGTGCACCTGTTAGCTCCCTACAACAGGGTTTGAAAGACTTCTTACATTGTTAAATTTTAACTTTAAAATGTTACTCACTTTGGATAAGCTTTCCCTGTCCTCCTTGGCAAAAAGCTGACCATTTAAAGGGGAAGGATGTTCCAAACTTCTCTTTAAAGCTATCATTATAGTGTTTCTGCAGCAGCACAACCACTGAATTCCTGAAGTCTTCATTTTCCAAAAGACCGAAGTTTTGTTTGTTTGTTTGTTTTTCGTCTTTTTTTTTTTTTGAGATGGAGTTTCGCCCTTGTTGCCCAAGCTGGAGTACAATGCCCAGTCAATCTCAGCTCGTTGCAACCTCTGCCTCCCGGGTTCAAGCAATTCTCCTGCCTCAGCCTCCCGAGTAGCTGGGACTACAGGCATGCACCACCACATCCGGCTAATTTTGTATTTTCAGTAGAGACAGGGTTTTGCCATGTTGGCCAGGCTTGCCTCGAACTCCTGACCTCAGGTGATCCACTGCCTCAGCCTCCCAAAGTTCCGGAATTACAGGCGTAAGCCACCATGCCCAGCCAAGATTGAAGTTATTTGATTTTTTACCTGAAAGAAAATATCCGCTTGGGTTAGCTTCCTGTATTCCCTACAGAGAGAGGAAGAGAAGAGAAGGCTACGTGAAATTGCTGATAGCATCCAGAGAAGAAAGAACAAGAGAGAATTGCGTCACGAAGTAATAGCAATGATAACGATGTGCTACACTGCATGCCAGGTCCTGGTCCAGGTATTTTACATTTACTAACTCATAAACCCTATAACAACATAAGGCAAGTGCTATTATTTTTATTCCCATCACCTTAAAGATAGAACACATAGACACACTAGAGATCAGTCAGATACCTTGTTCAAGTTCACGTAGCCAGGAAGTGGTCTGAGACCTTCCGACGCTGGTCAGTGAGACACGTATGGGTTCTTCCTTTCAAGAAATGTTCAAATCTAAAGAGGCTTCAGCCTCTTGTGGTTCCAGAATATTAAGGAGGAATTATGCACAGATTTATGGAGTCTTGTCACTGATTCCTCATGGGTACTTAACCTAAGATCAAAGGCTTTGTGCAGAGAATCCAAGGGACCAGTGAACTTGGATGGAAAATAAAAATACATTTTTTAAGTTGCTTCTAGCAGTCCTAATCACAATTTAGATTTTTCTGCCTTTACAAACTTAGGTAACAAACCATAATAAAATTATCACTCCCCATGGCATTGTCATCAATAGAAATCATTGATTTTCATGTCACATTTCAGTTGTAAGAAGTATCTCAGAATAGGATATATCTTTATCACTATCTCAAAATCATGGTAGTTATTATACCTGGGGGCGGACCTTATTATTTAATATATTAATAATAAAGTCTATATATTATAGTGTTATGCTTTTTAAAGTATATATTGATACCTGTATTTCCATATGATTGGTTACTTAAAGGAGAACTTTATATAATTGGTTATGTAATTGGTTACTTAAAGGAGAACTTCATCCTACATTTTATATTTAGCAAGAATAAAATGAGAAGAAGGCTGAATATCTCTAGCTCAGCCTTCCATAGAGTTGGTAACCAATTATATGGAAATACAGATATCAACATAATATTTTTAAAAGCATGATATCATAACATATGAACTTCGCTATTAATATATTTTATTTATTTTATTTTAGGCATTTACAAACATTATTCTGAGGAAGGTTCCATAGGCTTTATCACACAGGCAAGGGGATCTATAGTATAAAAGTAGTTCAAAACCCTTGCCCTAGAGCAAGGTTGGCAAGTTGTGTCCTGTCAGCCAAATCCAGCTGCTTGGTTTTGTGTGATCCATGAGCTAAGAATGGATTTTACATTTTAAATGGTTGGAAAAAAATTTTTAAAGAGTATTTGATGACAATGTGAAAATGCATGACATACAAATTTCAGCATCCACACTCACTAGAACACAGCCATACTCATTTGTGTGCATAGTGTTTGTGGCTGCTTTTGCACTGCAACAGATTTTTTTTTTTTTGGTGGGGAGCAGCGGACAGAATCTTGCTCTGTCGCCCAGACTGGAGTGCAGTGGCACAATCTCGGCTCACTGCAACCTCTGCCTCCCGGTTTCAAGCGATTCTTCTGCCTCAGCCTCCCAAGTAGCTGGGACTACAGGCACACGCCACTATGCCCAGCTAATTGTTGTATTTTTAGTAAAGATAGGGGTATCACCAGATTGGCCAGGCTGGTCTCAAACTCCTGACCTCATGATCCGCCTGCCTTGGCCCACTGAAGTGCTGGGATTACGGGTGTGAGCCACCGCACCCAGCCACTGCAACAGATTTGAAAGGTGGTACAGAGGTGGAATCTCCTGCAAAGTCTAAAATATTCACTAAATGGGCCTTTAGTAAATTTGTCAACCCTGAGTTAGAAGACAGTAAGGCTGCTGAAGACAAGGAAAGTGTCCGTATTTTGTTGCATCACTTCAGTGCCTAGTTCAGGGCCGTGGAAAAATAGCATGACTCTCCACTGGTCGAAAGACACTACCGAGTCCTTTGTGGTACCTACCTGCCACTTTGGAAATCTTGGTAAATTCTACCTCTCTCTCAACGTTTTCTCTAAGCTTCCTATCCAAGGACCCACCCTCTGTTGAGTAAAGGAGAACCTCATCCTACGTTTTATACTTAGCAACAAGAAAATGAGAAGGCTGAATGTCTCTAGCTCATCTTTAATGTTAAAGGAAATTGCTAAGTAATGAAGCAAGCTCCCGTTATAATGCTGTTGCACAATATGAATTACTATACAATAGAAAAAGTGAGCAAAAAGAGACTGTCCCGGAGCACATTTCTTCAATATATGCTGATCAAGGAAACCTCGGTTCTGTGGATGCTCCCGAGAAGTTAAAGGGTCAGAGACGCCCAGCTGAAGTGCAGCCTGACTAGGAACACCTCGCAATAAGGACTGTTATTCTGAAAGCCAAGGAAATAACCAGACTCTCCTTATATCCCCCCGACACACACAAATAAAAATACCTCCAAACACCATCACCCTCAAAAACATTAGTTTGAAAGGCAGTAATATGGCATAGAAGAAAAGAATTAGGCTTGCTGACGGAATATCCAGGTTTAAACTCCAATTTCTCCCCCACAGGGTTTCTGCCTTAGGACAACTCAAACTCTCTAATCCTGTACAATGAGAGAAAGAGAGAAGTGATTTACCTCAGAGGGCTGCCGAGAGGGTTAAGTAATATGAGATCTGTAAATTACAACATACTGCATCCTATGCAGGTGCCATGCAAGGCGATGGTGAGTGAGAACAGCCACACCAAGCAAGCTGGTATGTTCTTCGCCTGTACAAGTCTGTTTATTCATTCATTCATTCACTCATATTTCTGCCACATGCCAGAAATGACTGAAGATGGCTTCAATGTACTCACTTTTTTTGTAAACAAAAAATTATTAAAAGTGGATAAGAAAACAGGACGAAAGGAAAAGGTAGTGGGTGAGATAATGAAGCTAGGAATTAGGTAGAAACCACCGCTTCTAGACTTTGGATTTTCTGAACCAGTAACATTTCTCCAGACGCTAGGAATTGACAAAGGAGCGCTATAATGTTCTTTTGCCAAGTAAAGACATTAAAGAACAAAAATAAAACAAATGTAAGGAATGGATCCTACCATTGGTTCTCACCATCATTTCATAAAAGAAATACTTTATTTGTAAGTACCTATAAAATAGGAAGAGCACGATCTCAGGAGACAGAGAAGTTCAGTTTAGTTTTATGAAATTATACATTGTTATTTATAGTTTGTCTTAGATGTATGAAAAGTGGCACAAACTGGCAATGGCTTGGAAAGGGCATTTGACTTAGCACACAGTGTCCTGGATGCTTGCCAAGCAATGAACCCCAAATGGTCAGTGCAAGGTTGGAGATATAATCGTTGCTCAAGGAAAGAAAATGTTTTCTTAGTAAAATCCTAAGAGAAAATTTTTCCTGGATTCTCTTTAAAGGGACATTGTGTAAGGTATTAATCAACACCCTCAATAATATCTTCAGATTGAATAGGGCATTTTTATAAAATGTATTCCCCAATATGGACCAATGGAATAACATCAAAGTGAAACTCAATAAAAGAAATTTTCTAGATACACTCTAGGCAAATCGATCTTCACTTGGGTTGACCTGACAAGGAACTAATTTTAGAGGACCAATTGAACTGGATATCTTTCATGCTGGTCTCCAAGATCATATTTTTCTCAACCAAACTAACAAACGTTGACTACTGATGAGTTCTCAGTTGTTCTGTGACTCTGCAGTCTTTCTATAGTGTATCTGAAGTTAGAGTCTATGTTGATGGTTAAACAAAGAGTCACATGCTTCAACATTTAGCTCACCTGGGGAAGTACTGACAAACCTCTTAGGACTATTGAGAAATCTGATGAGCTGTCAACAGGGAGCTCTCAACAAGAGGAAATCCTAGGCATTCTAATCTAATAGATAGGCCTTTTTTTTTTTTTTTTTTTTTGAGATGGAGTCTCACTCTGTTGCCCAGGCTGGAGTGCAGCATGGCATTATCTCAGCTCACTGCAACCTCTGCCTCCTGGATTCAAGCGATTCTCCTGCCTCAGCCTCCTGAGTAGCTGGGACTACAGGCATGTGCCATCGTATTTTTAGTAGAGACGGGGTTTCACTATGTTGGACAGGCTGGTCTTGAACTCCTGGCCTCGTGATCCACCCACCTCGGCCTTCCAAAGTGCTGGGATTACAGGCGTGAGCCACCACGCCCAGCTAATAGTACTTCTATTAGGTTCGAATTTCTAGGTTTTCCTCTCTATGTAAAGACATGTATTGAACTCACAAATGTTATATAATGCAAATTATTTTTTTCATTCATTCATTCACTCAGCACATATTCATTGGATGCCCACTATGTGTTGGGCTCTATTCTATGAGTTGAAGATACAGCAGCAAATAAAACAGACAAAATTCTCATCTCCCATGGAAACAGGAGAGGGAAACAGATGACAAATAAGATATACGAGTAACCAATACAGTACATTAGAATGTAAGTGCCATGGAGAAATATAAAACAGGACAAGGGATAAGGGGTGTGAGTGTGGGTAGCTGTGGTTTCCATTTACAAAAAGTTGGTCAGGAGGGCCTTATGGAGAAGGTGACATTTAAACAAAGCAAAGTAAGTAGAAGGCAATGTGAATATCTGAGGGAAGAGTATTATTGACAAAGGGAATCTTAAGTGCAAAGGCCCTGGGACAGGCATGTGCCTGGCAGCTCTGCATAACTGCAAGGCCAGTATGGCTGGAGCAGAGGGAGTCAAGGCTCGCAGCAGGTAATGAGGTACAGAGGTAGTGATGTGGGGGTTGGAGGAGAAGATCCCATAGGACACTCTAAACCATGATAAGGACTTTGATTTTTACTCTGAGGAGTCTGGAAAGCCATGGGAGGATTCTAAGCCTAGCAGTGACATGGCCCAAATGATATTTTAACAGATTCACATGGCTGCTATGTTCAGAACAGACTACAGCGTGATGAAGGCTGAATCAGGGATTGAGATTACACACTAGGTACCAGCAATGGCATAATGGCGTTTGGGGTAAAATGAAATGAGGGTGCTGCAGGGTAGAGCTTGCTCAGCTTACCCAGTCTGGGTAAAATCATCGAGATCCATAACTAGCTCTGACAATTTACGAAAAGTTCTCATCGACCTTAGACAAATTTAGGTATCATAATTTAAAAATGACGTGCCATCTAGCACTTGCCAAGGTTTGTGCTTGGTGCCCAGACCCATGGAACCAGCTTGAGTGGAAGTGAGAACCCTGAGTAAAGGCTGGACATCGTCAGAGAGCTGCGTGGAGCAGTTGCTTGTGTAGAGCAATGACAAATAGGAGAGGTTGCTGGAAAGGAAAGTGGAACCAGTGCCCAGAGTGTTATCTGCTTTGTCCATAAAAGGAGATTAGCTACTTCACATAAGCCTACTCTGGGGCTTAAGTATACAGCCTGCCCATTCTCGTACTGCACTGATTTATTGTTGTAAGCAAGAGTTCTTTGTGCAGTAAATTTTTGTTTATGTCAATTGCTGAAATTCTAAATTCTATGTTGGCTATCTGCTCATTTCATTTTTTTGCATCATTATATTTTATTATTCTAATGCCTTTTGGAAAGCAAATTCACAGATCTAGTATTGCAGACAAGTCAATGTAATATCGTCTCTGACTTTGACTTTCATTTTCTTGACATGAAGAATATTTCTTATAGTTAATTAAGATATTTGGGAACTGGGCACAGTGGCTCACATCTGTAATCCCAGCACTTTAGGAGGCCGATGTGGGTGGATCGCTTGAGCTTGGGAGTTCGAGACCAGCGTAAGCAACATGGTAAAATCCTGTCTCTACAAAAAATTTTTAAAAATTAGCTGGGTGTGGTGGTGTGAGCCTGTAGTCCCAGCTGCTCAGGAGGCTGGGGCAGGTGATAGCTTGAGCCCAAGAGGTTGAGGCTGCAGTGAGCCATGGTGATACCACTGCACTCCAGCCTGGGCAACAGAGCCAGATCCTGTCTCAAAAGAAAAAAAATAAGATATTTGGGCTTAACTTAACAGACTCTATATTATTATCATTATTATTTAGAGACAGTGTCTCACTCTGACACCTAGACTGGAGTGCAGTGGTGTCATCACAGCTTGCTGTAGCCTCAACCTCCGGGGCTCAAGCCATCCTCCCACCTCAGCCTCCTAGGTAGCTTGGACTACAGATGTGCACCACCATGCCCAGCTAACTTTGTGTGTGTGTGTGTGTGTGTGTATTTTTTTGTAGAGTTTTTGTCATGTTGCCTAGGCTGATCTCCAACTCCAGGGCTTGAGGGATCAGCCCACTTCAACCTCCCAAAGTGCTGGGATTATAGGCATGAGCCACCACCCCAACATACTCTTTAGATCTAACCGTTATGCCTTGGTTTAGTAGGGTTGGCAAATTACCCAGCATTGGTGTTGCAATGCTGCCTCCTTCCATGCCTGAGGCAGGCGCTGCTTCTCAATCTTGTACCCTTTCCCACTGAGATGCACTTACCTCACAAGCCTTGTCCACTCAGGGCTCCAGAAAGTCACCACCAATCAATGGGAACAAGCGTACCCACTGAACCACCTAACTAACCTAGGCTTCTAGACAGCATAGTCTTATTTTTTTGCCTTTATTGATGCCAATTTTTGGAAATGGACCCACTAGTTAAGAACTCTTACCTTATTATGCATATTTTGAAATTAAGTAAAAATATAGCAATAATTAGTTTGGATTCCTAACTAATATGAACATTTAAATACCCAACTGATGAATTTAACGATGAATAATTTTGATAAAGATCTTCCTTCTACATCAACCAAAGATTTTAATTCTAGATGTATATATGGTTGCCTTAACATTTTAAGTAAAGTAGCCTCTGTTTTCTTTCAGCCTCTGGGCTTCTCCTGTGATTTAATAACACTGATGGTTCACAATTTTCTAGAGCTCTGCAGCCATCTTAAAGCTGATATTAATGTTCCTGGCTTTTGGCAATGAATAATTAATTATGCTACAAATAGCTAAATTAGGAAAGAGTCTATGGGAGAAGCCCTAAAAAAATGATCCATGGCAGGCTTTAGGGAAGAGCTGGAGGTACAGAAGTTGTCCAGACAAGAAAAGTGCAGCAGCCATGACTGTCGGTGTCTTCCCATCAGGCAGTCGCTGAGCCAATGGGTCAGTAACTGATGTCGGCTAAATGCCCCGGTGGTAAAGAGCTCCACAGTCCTTGTGCTTCTGGGTCACACTCCTCGGAGAATCAGAAGCCTGAAGCAGAATCACAGGAGCATTTGACCCTATTCTCTACTTAATTTTGTTATTGCTGGCTTAAAGAGGGACCAACAGATCACCTTCCTGGGCTTTGAGAGAGCTCCCTGTTGCCATTACTAAGGCCCCATTGGCTCACGCTTCTGCCGTGGTGTGTATCAGCTCTGTTGGGTGTCACATGGCCACATATCAAGAGGAAGGAGCTACTTCCCTCCTAGAGCAGTGGTGCCTGCTGGTAAGAGCTCAGTGGTGAGCTCTTACCTCTGCTCTCTGCATTGGGCCAGCGTGGATCTTTCCTCCCTGTTTGACAGTCTTCATCCTGCCGTGCAAGGTATCATCATCTGCTTCAAAGTCCCCTTTACTATTTTTTCTACAACTGCTAGAAAACCTAAATAGACTGATAGCAAGCTGTCCCCTAATTTCTTTGTTTTTCTTTTCTTTTTTTTTTTTTTAGTGGAAGCCTTGCTCTGTTGCCCAGGCTGGAGTGCAGTGGCACAATCTTGGCTCACTGCAACCTCTCCCTCCTGGGTTCAAGCGATTCTCCTGCCTCAGCCTCCCGAGTAGTTGGGATTACAGTTGCCCGCCACCACACCTGACTAATTTTTGTATTTTAAGTAGAGACAGGGTTTCACCATGTTGGCCAGGCCGGTCTCTAGCTCCTGACCTCAGGTGACCCACCCGCATCAGACTCCCAAAGTGCTGGGATTACAGGCCTGAGCCACCGCACCCAGCCTGTCCCCTAATTCCTAAGATAATGCTGTATAGCTTTAAAAAGGAAGTTAAAAAGTCCTTATTGCATATTATAGAGGGAGTTCTGTTTCCCAGAAGTTAAAAGTATGGTAAAATCCCTCCTTATCATTCTTAGGGTGCTAGCTGTCCTGGAAGCTGGAAAAGTGATGCAGAAATTGCTGCTGCTCACAAGGCCATGACCTGTCCCTAATCCACGTGAGGGTCAAGACAAATGGTCATTTGCCACTAAGTTATAAATCTCTGAGCTGGAACTTGCTGGATGTCAACGCTTTGAGAGATGTGAGGCCTAGGCCTGCACCTGGGCCCCACCCATCCACTTCCTACATCTGCATTCTGGTTCCCGCCTGGCTGGCTACCTGAACTTAAGCCTTCCTGTACTCTGGGACTAGGGGTACTGGTGAAGGGAGGGTGGAGGAGGTGAGTGAGTGAGGGGAAGAAAAGGGAATGGAGTGGCAGGATAGGAGGGGGCTCTGGCCGGGATGTCCTGTAAGCAGAGCCCAGCAAATTCTCTCTGTTCCCCTTGGCCAGATCCCTTTCCCAGGAGCAGGGCCCGGCAGTAATGTTAGGTAATAGTTTCAACCTTCCTCTGTTGGGCTACATACAAAAAGCAGTTTAGGGTGTCAATGAAATGAATGATAGTGTACCTTTCTGGACATCCTAGCACTGTGGAGGTAAATGTGTACAGCACGTCACTGCAGACAAGGAAAGAAAACTCCACAACAGAGTTGAAGGTAAAAACATGAAACAATTGGGGTATGATCCAAGTGATAACAACATGGTTTAACTGATTTACCTGGTCTTGTAACCTAAAGAATAATTTCCATAACCCAGTTAACATTCTACTCATTACAGTATTTATGACTGTATATTTTTTAAAAAAGAGTTGAGGCTATGCACACAAATAACTGTTCTATGACAAAGAATGAGCTGAGGGCTACACAGTGGCCAGAGAGCAAGTATATTATAAAGGGTTTTGGATCTTGGCAATTCCAGCACCCACTAACCCTGTAGCCTCCTATAGGCCCTAACCTTTTTTTTTGGAGACATAGTCTCACTCTGTCACCAGGCTGGAACAGGCTGGAATACAGTGGTGTGATCTCAACTCACTGCAACCTCTGCCTCCCGGGTTCAAGCCATTCTTTTGCCTCAGCTTCCCCAGTAGCTGGGACCTATAGGCGCACGCCACCATGCCCAGCTAATTTTTTTGTATTTTTAGTGGAGATGGGTTTTCACCACGTTGGCCAGGATGGTCTCGATCTCTTGACCTCGTGATTCGCCTGCCTTGGCCTCCCAAAGTGCTGGGATTACAAGAGTGAGCCACCGTGCCCAGCCCACTAACCTCTCATTTTTCGTCTTAGATAGATTTAACAATCTTTGTCCTACAGAGTTTTTGAGCAAATTAATGACAATATGTAAAGACAGTATCTAGCGCAATATCCCAAATCGACTAACCCCTCTATAAAGAATAGCTACCACTATTGTGAGAGTTTTAAGTCAAGCTGTGAATACAACTCTTGTGTCCACTTAAATAGACCTCCCCTGGATGTGACATCCAGAGAAATCAGGGAATGCCGTAAGACAGCCTTAATCTAGAAGCCTCCAAGAGCCTCAGTGGGCTTCAAGGAAGACAATGTTCTTGGTACGATGAGGACCTTGGCCTTCTATTTGCCTCCTGAGCCATAGTAACGTTGATAATAGCCGCTGCCTTTAGTTACGGCCCATGTACGTCTGTGTCACTGCACTGCCCACTTTACATAAACTTTCCTGCTTTGTCCTCACAAAGATCTTGTAAGGTGTGTATTGGTCCCATTGAGCAGGTAAGAGAATGAAGACCAGAGGTCCAGCACCTTGCCTAAACCACACCTGCTGGGATTTAGTTCAGGTCCAGCGGTACAGCACAAACTCTCAGCTACTTCCCTAAAATCCACCTCCAGCTACATTAAGGAAAAAAAATCCAGAAAGATGCCACCTGGGTGTCTGGAACTGCCTCCCCTGAGCACCCGGCTCTCCCCTCCCTGTGGACTTGTCTCTGAAGAGGATGTGATGCTTCTTACTTTTCTCAAATCCCTCTCCCCACCCTGCCAGTGACGTTGCGCCTCTGTGCCTGGTGGGATACGGATCTGGGAGCTTTGGCTGTTTCTTGCGCACTGCCATCCCCCAGTCCTAGGCAGCGAGCTCCAGTCCTTTCACATCTCCTCCGCGTCTTTCCTTGCACTCTACAACACCGCTAGGAATGTCCCCAAATCTGATCGGGGCAGGCACACCGGGGTGTGCGTGTGCCTGTGCGTGTTTGTGTTCCTGCGCGTGTGCCGGGCGCGCGGGGCAGGAAAAAGCGCCTAATCCAGGCTCTGCGTCACTCTCGCAATTGGCTAGAAATGGAGTTTCCTGGTGTTTAATCCCGGGAGGGCACTTCGCCTTCGCTGTTTCCCAGAGTCCCAGATTTTCCTGCCTTGCCTGCCAGCGCCCCATAGGGCATCTGTGCCTCAGTTCACCCCCTGCCATCATCCAAGGACCGGGAGAAGGGGCAAGGCAGGGAACAGCCAGGTGGCTTGGTCTTTTCCCCGGCCCCCGCCCCCCATGTTTTGTGCAGTTTCTACCACGTCCGTTTCGGAGGGAGAAGGGGAGGGTGCAGATGAGGCGAGGCTCCATAGGGAGAACGGGCGGGCAGTGCCACCTGCTGAGAGCCATTCAGGCCGAGCGGCGGGCAGTGCCACCTGCTATAAATAGGCCGCCAAGGACAGGGTGTGCGACTGCACATCCCGCCACGAGGGCCTGCATCACGCGCGGGGCCTCGAGTCCCCTGCTCCTCAGGGAAACACTGTGCCCAGATTCTGCGCAGGGGGCTGGATGGGGCGGCAGCCCAAGTACCCCCTCCCCATTCCCCCCACAGACACTGGCAGAGGATGGCCCGCGGGCTGGGGGGCGGGGGGGGGTGGCAAGGAGGGGAGCGAGGCCGCGGCGGACCCGCAGTGCAGCAGCTGTTGCTCGCGTGCGATTCGCCCGTCCGGGCCGTGCTGCCCGGACACAGTCACACGGCGCAGTGGGGAGGAGAAGGGCACTGAGTCCCCCTCCTGGCTCCCCGGGGACTGAGTGGGAAGATCCCGGCTCCTGTCCTCCCCTCGCCTCTCCAGCGCTCGCCTAGCCTGGGAGGAGGAAACGAGAGCCGCGCGCAGACACCTCCTCCTCTTCCTCCTCCTCCTCTTCCTCCTCCTCCTCCTCCTCCTCCTCCTCTTCTTCGGCTGCTGCTCCTGGTGCCGCCACCGTTCGCCAGTGCCTGTTGCTGCCGCCGCCGCGGGACCCGCTGTGTCCTCAGCCGGGTGGAGAAGAGACGGGCGCCGAGCCGAGGGGAGCCCCCTCCCCAGCCTCCCGCGGCTGGAAGAGCGCAGCCAGCAGGGCACGATGGACGCTCCGCCCGCCCAAGCCGTCCCCAGGATGCCCCCGAGCACCTGCGCGTCTCGGCCGGGTCCCGGGCTCTGAGCGCGCCGCGGTACAGGTAAGGCGCCTTCTGGGGCTTCGTCTTCGCCACCCCGCTGGCTCCTCCCGGGGCATTGTGGCCGCCCCCGCCCCCAGCAATCCCCTGCCCCGGCTGGCCGCGGAGAGGGCGACAGCTGGCCGCGCAGGGACGCTCCTGCTGACTTCGCCCGCGGGGTTTCTCGGGGGAGGAAGTTCATTGCCATCTCGTTGCCCTCCCCCCGCCCCCAGACGAAAGCGAAACCTTGATGTTACCAGCGACCCCAGAGCTCCGCGGGCTTCTCCCCCCGCCCGCTCACTGGTCGGCGCATCTCTCCCCTCCCCCCTGCCGCCAAATATCTCGAGGGCTAGCGTGTTTGCAAGGCGACCAGATTGGCAAGAGTGTGGTCAGAGTGACCCCAAGCCACCCTTTAAAAGTTCAGGGTACTTTGCAGTAGTAACTTGGGCAGCTCCGCCAGTGCGCGCAACATTTCTTTCTATGGGCACATCCTGTACCAGTCATTTTGAAACCCTGCTCAATTGTTTCTAGCCGCTTCCTGATGACTCTGTGATGATGAGACCCCTCAAACTTCACCAGGCATTGAGGTTTTGTTTTTGCTTTTTTCAAACAGGCGTTATTTTATTTGAAATCCACCTAGATGTGACTTTTCCTGTTTTTTTTTTTTTGTTTTTTTTTTTTGTTTTTTTTTTGAGACGGAGTTTCGCTTGTTACCCAGGCTGGAGTGCAATGGCGCGATCTCGGCTCACCGCAACCTCCGCCTCCTGGGTTCAGGCAATTCTCCTGCCTCAGCCTCCTGAGTAGCTGGGATTACAGGCACGCGCCACCATGCCCAGCTATTTTTTTGTATTAGTAGAGACGGGGTTTCACCATGTTGACCAGGATGGTCTCGATCTCTTGACCTCGTGATCCACCCGCCTCGGCCTCCCAAAGTGCTGGGATTACTAAGGCTTGAGCCACCGCGCCCGGCCGACTTTTCCTGTTTTGATTTTATTTAACATAGCTTATTCTCTGGAAGTTGCTTTAAAAGAAAAGAAATTGAAAGTGATGGCTGTTCCTTCCACCAAACAGTTTAATGTTCAGGGTGCCCCATGTTGATGGATATGTCTTCATTCCATAGATTTCTCATTGCTTCCTTTATGATGGGATGATTTTATTTATTAATAAAATAGGACTTTGAAAGAGCGTTTAAAAATGACTTGGTTTAAATGGGTCACAGCCAAGAAACTCAGTTATCTGTACAAGTTCAAACTTCTAAACTTTTTGCACCGGACCTAAGCTGAATGCAAAGGCCCTGGTCAAAAACCATTGTTTAGGAAAGCAGAATGTCTTCCCTAGATGTGAGCTGGGATTGGTAGGAGTTGGAGAAAGGCCACCTCTGGGTTTTGTTGTTTGGGGAGTCTGCTGCCTGTGGGAGGGGTTGGGGTGGAAGAATGAAAGGAGAGCTGCTTCCAGAGGCTGGGAATCCACCTTGGAGACCAACTTTTTATATTTCTGATTCTTCGTGTTCTGTCACTCCCATGGGTTAGGAATCCCTGAACAGGTGAGTTTGACAGCTTTTTCTAGAGTTGAGATGGCTTTTCTTGGTCGGGAAAGAGGTGTGCATCATAATCAGCTCCTTCTCTGGAGCTGTCTTAAGGCATAAGGACTTTGCATGAAAGAGTTTGCATAGAAAAGGTTTAACTGCTTTTGTAAACAGGTGTTTTACAACTATTTGAAATTGGATGCTATCATAGTTTCACAGTCTGCCTGTTTCTTGTTGTTTTCTAGCATACTATAGAAAAATAAGACCACAACAAGCACTTTCTCTCCAGATTTATCTATAAGTAATCGTTGACATAACATGAGCTATTGGATAGTAGCCACAGCTGTGAGTTAAAAGGTATAATATAAAATGTTTGGGCCGGGGCAGTGGCTTACACCTGTAATCCCCACACTTTGGGAGGCTGAGGCAGCAGGATCATTTGAGCCCAAGAGTTCAAGAGAGACAGTGAGACCCCTGTCTCTACAAAAATTTTTAAAATTAGCTAGGGGTGGTGGCACTCACCTGTAGTCCCAGCCATTTGAGAGGCTGAGGCAGGAGGATCACTTGAGCTCAGGAGTTTGAGGCTGTAGTGAGTTATGCCTGTGCCATCTTACTTGAGCCTGGGTGACAAAGTGAGATCTCATCTCTTAAAAAAAAAGTTTAGGGGACATTTTCTGAAGTGAATACGAGTATAAAACACTACTGAGTGCACGGAGACATGGAAGAGACTAAGTAGTTCAAAGCAGTAAATAAAATCATCAGGTGATCATTAAAATAATTTATTTCATGTGGATTTGTCCAGGCATTTGCAAATCAGGAGAACAGGAAAAAAAAATCATTGGTGTAGTTATAAATTCTTACATCATATTTTCAAAGGAAAATTTTGAAAATGAGATTCCTTGTCATAGTCTATTGTTATCTATCCCAATGAGAGTGCTGAGGATTCCCCTTTTCACTATGACAGCATTTCTGCTTGGGTGGCCGTCATGTCAGTGTTGACCTGGTGTCCCATAAGGCATAGTTTGTCAAAACGCTAGTGGATATTAGGAGGAAATGTGCAACTCTGAAGCAACAGAGCTTGCCCTTCTTCCTCATTACCCAGCTGGTGATAATCCCTGTCCCCCACTTCCCTAGAAGGCAGCTCTAACCAGAAAGGCTGCAATCACAATGACATGTACCCCTGTGCAGAACTGGATGTGGGTGAGTGCCTCTTTTGTGGTCCAGATCTTCTAGGATCTTCTAGAATGTACCACTGGCAAGCGGCGGGGAGTGGGGAGGCTGCACCAAGCAGCATGGCTGTTACCTCTTCTGTGTTCACAGCAGCATCTTCAGTTGTCTTGATGCCTGGAGTAGGAACCGCAGCTGCCTGCTTTGTTGGCCACCAGCTTCCTGGCAGAATAGCTGGTAGGGAGGAGAGCAAGGGGCTCCAGAGGATTCTGTCTTTGAGCATGCTATTAATTTGATCTGACAGAATGGCAGCTCCCTGAAGCCCTTCCTACTGTCTCCACAGCATTTCTCTGTATGTAGGTCCCCAGTTTTTGCTCTTTTCAGATTTCCAGAGAACTGAAAATGTATCACAGCCCATTTGGGGACTTCCTGCATATGTGTGGGTGCCTCAGGATCATTTGTTTTGCCCTTTTCTGGTCTACTGTGCTGCGCTTATCAAGTTTAATGACCACATTAATTTCAATATTTGATATATTTCTCAGCCGATTTCATCTCTTGGTCATTAAACTTAAGAAGTAAAATCTGCTCATTAAAATGACTGAGTCCATGGCCAGGCATGGTGGCTCATGCCTATAATCCCAGCACTTTGGAAGTCCAAGGTGGGTGGATCACTTGAGGTCAGGAGTTCAAGACCAGCCTGGCCAATATGGCAAAACCCTGTCACTACAAAAATTTAGATACACAAAAACTGGCCAGGTGTGGTGGCATGAGTCTGTAGTCTCAGCTGTTTAGGAGGCTGAGGCAGGAGAACCACTTGAACCTGGGAAGCAGAGGTTGCAGTGAAACATGATTGCGCCCTTGAGTCCATTCAGCAGCTGAGGAGTGTTGGGGTTTGTATCCCTGAAGTGATGACAATGGATTTAGGGTTTCAGTCAGAACTGTTGCCTTACAATTTCCTTTATGGCTTTTTTTTTTTTCCAACCCCACAGTCCAATAAAAATATCTTTAAACCAGATTATTCACAAGATCCATGAAGGTTTTCATCTTCAAGGTTTTTTGATATTTCTAAGCCAAAAGTTCCATTTGATGGGATCTTAGATTTAGGGGCAATGTGTCCCTTTTCAGATTCTAGATGTTTAGGAAAAGATTTGTCATATTTGGGCCACCTGAAAGACTCTTGATATATAGGTTTTTGTGAAGCCATGCAGAATGTAGGAAACATATTTTAGTCCCAACAAAGAGGCATTTACTTTTGAGTGTGCCTGTTTTCTTTGAGATGAGCAACAGATATTTTTCTCTTAAAAAGAGAATGCATTTATTTAACAGCACATTATATTTGATCAGCAAATCTAAACTTCCAAAGTAGGTAAGCACTATGGATTCTTTGTCAGAATTAGTGAATTTACACATGCAGAGTGCTTAGAACAGTGCCTGGTACACAGTGAGCACTCAATATTACTTATTGCTATTATTATGTTTATTTATTTTATACTTACAGTATAATTTTGATGTTAGGTTTGGATTGCTGAGGCCAAGCAAAATTTAGATAGAACAACCCAGCTAATCCACTAGAAAGATATTTGAGGGTTATTCCCATCTAAAGATACTGTTCTATGGGAAACAACAGAAGTTTGTGGACAAGACAGATAAGGATTCAAATCCTGCCTTCACAATTTATTAGTGAGGGGACCCTTTGGTAAGGTGAGGATGACGAAACCTACTTCTCAGAATTGGGAACACACAGATCATGTAAAATGTCCATAAAGTTCTAGGTGGTCAGCAACAGATATTCCTCTAGCAAAGTGGTTAAGAGCAAGCAAACTCTGGAGCTAAAGCACCTGGGTTCAAATCCCAATTCTGCCACTTCTTACAGTATGGGCTTGGGCAGGTGACCTCACTTCTCTGTGCCCTGTTCAATGATAATATTCCTTATTGTTCAACTTTGCTGTGAGTTAAATCAGTTAATAAACACACCAAGATAATGTGTTAATAACTATTTTTTTACTTTTAGCAGAATAACTTAAAGGAACCCTGCAGATGGGAGGGTTATATATAATCTCTGAAGGCTGGCTAGGACCCTCCCCCATCTTCCCACCCTTTTTTCTGTGCAATGAAAAGAGTATAAGAAGTGACAGTGGCATTCTAAAGTATAGCTTCAAATTGGCTCTAATTTATATGACTTGCACCAGTAATCCCAGCACATTGGGAGGCTGAGGCGGGTGGATCACAAGGTCAAGAGTTGGAGACCAGCCTGGTCAACATGGCAAAACACCAACTCTACCAAAAGTACAAAAATTAGCCGGGCGTGGTAGCACACACCTGTAATCCCAGCTACTAGGAAGGCTGAGGCAGAAGACTTGCTTGAACCCGGGTGGTCAGGGAGGAAGCAGAGGTTGCAGTGAGCTGAGATTACACTACTGCACTACAGCCTGGGCGACAGAGCGAGACTTCATCTCAAATAATAATAGTAATTTATATGAGAAAGAAGTCATTCAAAAGCATCATAACTTTACATGTCAAATTAGAGAGGCACACCCCAGTGCTAAAGCATCCTGATGATGAAAACATTTAGAACCACTGGTTTCAGGAGCTCCATGCAATGGTGAAACAGCCTCTACTCCAAGGATTGTTGCTACCTGTGGGATTCCTGGGTGAGTAACACACAGCTCCCATTGGGGTAGAATTCTGTGGACGAAGTGGATGAAGAGTGTGGCCAAGCCAGTGATCCTACTGCATGGGATTAGAGTACTTCAGGTTGCAATATAATTCTGTTCAGTTGCAAGCCCACTCCATCTGGGGTAAAGAACACAGAAATTAAACCACTGATTCACAGAGCAATGTGAGTGGCCGCCTGGGGACTTTCTGCCCATTCTGAGGTCCCCAACCGCTAATCAATATTGGCTGGTTCCTAATCAGGCCTAGAGTTAGAGGCCACTAGCACCCCTTCATTCATCCTTTCTCCTCTCCCTCCCCCTTCCCACCAGCATTCTGAGGAGGTGAGGGCTGAAACTGCAGAGGCTGTTGTGTTGTTAGTTACTGGAAAGTCCCCATCCTGCTCTCTGGGGTTTGCTGGGAAGGAGTGGAGGGGGCTGGGAAGAAAGGGGGTTCCCAACCGGCAGCTTACTAACACCTGCCATTGCTTCTCTCAGTTCCTGATCAGTAATTCCCATCCTTTCCTCGTGTACCTCCCTCACATTTTTGTTCTTGAAGGGAAGATGGGAGCAGCTTTCTATCCCCACACAATGTTGGGGACATTTGGTATTATACGTGATGAAAATAAGATTCACCAGATTTTAGAGACGGAAGTAAACTTGGAGATGATCTTGTTCCATTCTCTTATAAGAATAAATGAGATTTGAAGAAGCTGAGTAACTTGCTTTTTCAATTTCACACTTGAAAGTGTTTTCATAAGGAAGTTGGGGTTCTCTGCAGCACTTGGATGGGAGTCAGGGACTTGGATTGTCCCAATTCTGTCACTAAATTTGGACACGCCACTTAACTTTTCCAGAATCCAGTTGCCTCAGTTCAAATATTAGGGAAATTTCTAAATGGCTTGAAAAGACCTTGTTAGCTTTAAAATTTTATGATTCTAAGTGCATACTTCCGGAGATACGTAGCATATCAGGACTCATTAACAAGATTATTGAAACTGTCCTAATAAAGGACATCTTTGTGTCTTGGGTAGCTACTGTGTTTAAAGACTGTGCTAGGTAGGAGTTGTACAGAATACAAAGGTTCTCCGGAGAGGGATAGGGTGTGTACACAGACGACTCTACTAACAAGAACGTTACTAGAAGCTCATTGGAATCACAGTATTTCTTGCCGAGGGTGTGAAACATGAGAGTTCTTCCTTGGAATATAAGGTTCTATTTGGGGCTTAAAGGATGATTAGAGGTTGAGTGCAAATAATGTGGATTAAGATGGCTTTAAAAAATAATTGAATGGTTTATATTAAATTGCTGAAAAATAATTGCAGTTTTTGCCATTCCTTTTCATGGCAAAAATTGCAGTTACTTTTGTGTCAACCCCCTAATATATTTGCATAGTTTATCTCTGTTATGGAACTTTTTATTGACAAGTAATGTAGATACTCACCTGGTCTAAGTTACCCTGAATCTTATATTAGCAAAATCTGAATTGCCTATAAATAATTATGGCTATGTCGGAGGTAGAACTTCTTATTTGATAGTTTATGAACAATGCTAAGATCTAATGCATTTTTTACAGAGAAGCTAAGAACATCCTACAGCTGGTTGAAAAGCAAAAACTTGGCCGGGCACGGTGGCTCACGCCTGTAATCCCAGCACTTTGGGAGGCCGAGGCGGGCGGATCACGAGGTCAAGAGATCGAGACCATCCTGGCCGACACAGTGAAACCCCGTCTCGGAAAAAAAAAAAGAAAGGAAAGCAAAAACTTTAGCCGTTCAAATAGTTTTGTCAATGAAATGGCAGGACTCATTTGATGACTGAATACTATCAACTGAATTGAGTAATTTTTTGCACTGTGTATATCTATACTCTAAGAAGGAAATTGAAAGTAATTCTGCTATACTTGCTATCACTATATTAATAACTGCCTCATCTAAAATAATCGGTAGAGCTCAGATTTATCCTTTGTAATAATTCTAGTACTTCTTTAAACATGTTTTGGGATTAGCAGCTGTCAACAGTTAGAGCATGAAACAGATTCTGTTACAGGAGTAGAAGGAGATCCAGACATTTAATGTCATTTTCACCTGTAAGTGAGAGAGAGAATAAAGAGAAAGAGAGATCATTATTTATGGGATTATATGAACTTCAAGTCTGTTTTCATTAGGAGAAGCTGTGCTTTAAAGAACAATCAGGGACTACACTCTCATGAAACATCTGAGCTGCAAAGTATTGCTTTATTTTTGAATTTTTGGACATTTGAAATAAAAAATGAGCTATGAATTATGTTCAAATTATATTATAAAAATTTGCTCTTAGCATTGTGCATATATATTATGCAGAAAAAACATCATAGAGTAAAAAGAATAGACTTCAGTTCCATTTCAGAAAATTCTTAAAATTTGAATACTGATTTTGGAAACCCCAAATGCGAAGAGTTCAAGAAGCTTACAGTCTTCTTGAGGGACACCTATTCAAACTCTGAAATATGGTGATTAGGTACAAAGTGCAGAAAAACCTGCTGATGCATGTCCTAAATCACCTTGGAAAAAAGAGGTGGTAGTTGCTTAAGGTAGGACTTTGCATGTTACATACCAGTTGGAAACAGAAGACAAGGACGGGGACTGTTGGCAGATGACGCTCCATGGGTCGTTTCTGTTTCTACACATCTTGTGAGCAGGGCATTGAGTGCCTACATTCTGAACTGCCTTTTCCGTCATGTCTCTACAGCAAACAGTCATGGGAGATAGAAATAGTCTTCTCTGGAGCAAAGGACAGACATGATTGCTTCCTGAACTTGCCACTATAAAATATTCGGGCTCTGGATAGGTGTAGTGGCTCATGCCTATAATCCCAGCACTTTGGGAGGCCGAGGCTTGTGGATCACCTGAGGTCAGGAGTTCAAGACCAACCTGACCAACATGGTGAAACCCTGACTCTACTGAAACTACAAAATTAGTTGGGTGTGTGGCACATGCCTGTAATCCCAGCTACTCAGGAGGCTATGATGGGAGAATCGCTTGAACCTGGGAAGCGGAGGTTGTGGTGAGCCGAGATTGTACTGTTATACTTCAGCCTGGGCAACAAGGGCAAAACTCCGCTTCAAACAAAAAAGTTCAGTCTCCCTAAACTCAGCTTCTTTTCCTGTAACCCACCATAATACAGATGTCACCTGAGCTGTGGGAATTGGGGGTCAGGGAACCGACACAAATGCTGACTGTCTGGCTACTGTGACTGCTCTGAGTAATAAATTGTCCTTCGTCTCCACCCAGGAGTCTCGTGTTTTCTACTAGCAGGCTAACTTATGGCACGGTAATGTGTTAGTTTGCAAGTAAGGTAAAAAATCTCAGGCCCTTTGCAGTTTGTGGGAGGGATTATATTCTGGGAGAGAGGAGCAGTATGCACTGTGGTTCAGAGGCATGAGAAATCACATTTTATATGGGGAACTGTAACTAGTTCTCTATCTTCAGAGCCAAAGGGTGCATGAAGGAAGGCATTTTAGGGGAGAATATGAAGTTGGAGATATAGACAGAGCCAGATTCCTGAGAGACCTGATATGCCACGTAGAAGAGTTCAGATTGTATGGGGGCAGTTATTAGAGAATTTTTAGCAGGGGTGTGTGTGACCTGATACATTTTGTGTTGATTAAGTTACTCCAGGAAATATGTGACAGATGGATTGAAGGATGGGGCACCTTTTCTCCAGGTGAGAAAATAGAGTGAGATGGTGGCGTCAGTTAGAGGTAGTAATAGGATGAAGAAGGAAACTGAATGACCCCTTGGCCATTCAGTGAATAGTGATGCTATTCACCTAGATACAGTCTATAGGAGGGAAGAGAGATTCTGGGAAGGAGGAGGTGAGACTGAGTTAGCTTTAAAATAACCAAATTCAGGCCTACAAGTCTATAGGCTATCCAGATTGAAATAGGTAATGGCCTATATGGATCTGGAACTCAGGAAGGAGGCTTCCGTGGGAGAAAAACACTTGGGCACCATTACGGTGTATGTGGAAGATGCATTCTTGTGCAGCAGTCAAGCGGGTGGACTTTAGAGTCAAGTGCAAATTGCCCCCCAGTTCCCTGTGATAAGTGACTCAAGCTCTCCAGGCTTCAGCTTCCTAGGTCATAATAGTGGGCTCTAGCAGATCAGGCTGTTAGGAAGATTAAACATGAGACAGCATATGCAAAACCAGAGACTGCGTCTGTCTGATTCACTCCTCTCTCCCTTGTGTCCGCTATAGTGTCTGACTCAAAGTAGGGGTTCAATCAGTATTTTAAAAGAATAACTGAGGGGCTCAATAAGTATTTTTAAAGAATAACTGAGGTCTCTCCAATTAAAAAAAAAAAAAAAAGACATTTCCTTTGATTTCAGACTTCCCTTGGCCGTGACTGTCTTTCTCTTCCTTCCCTCTAAGGGAAGGTCTACACTGACTGTCTACACTTCCTGTCAACCATCCATTCCTGATTTGTAAGGCCTGGTTTGTATTAGAGATCAACTGAAACTCTGTTAAGCTTGCCCAGGTCCCCAAGGTTGTAAAATTTAAAGGGGGCTATTTAGTCCCTGACTGCCTCATCCTCTCTGAATTTCTCAACCTTGGCCATGCCTTCCTTCTTGAAACTCTTCTGATTCTCATCTTAAATTTCTGTTGTTTCTTTTCACATACTTCGAAGGCTTTTCTTCCTGTGTTTGACTTCATCCTCTCCCTTCCTTCCACCTGCTATTCTGGACAATCTCACCTAATCTTTTGGTGTCAACCACCACATTCTGATCATCCTGCTACTGATGACAGCAGGATGTCATCAGGCCAAGGTAGGTGGATCACCTGAGGTCAGGAGTTTGAGACCAGCCTGGCCAACATAGTGAAACCCGTCTCTACAAAAAATATAAAAATTAGCCTGGCATGTTGGTGGGCACCTGTAATCCCAGGTACTGGGGAGGCTGAGGCAGGAGAATTGCTTGAACCGGGGAGGCAGATGCTGCAATGAGCTGAGATTGTGCCACTGCACTCCAGTCTGAGCAACAGAGTGAGACTCTATCTAAAAAAAAAAAAAAAAAAAAAAAAAATGCTTCTACCAAACCCAAACCCAAACCCAAACTCCCTCAACTGCATTTCCCTCTCTATTTTCTTTCTTTCTTTTTTTGAGACAGAGTTTCCCTCTGTTGCCCAGGCTGGAGTGCAGTGGCACAATCTCGGCTCACTGCAACTTCCATCTCCTGAGTTCAAGTGATTCTCCTGCCTCAGCCTCCCAAGTAGCTGGGATTACAGGCATGTGCCACCACACTGGCTAATTTTTTTATTTTTGGTAGAGATGGGATTTTTTTTTTTTTTTTTTTTTTTTAAAGAGAGAGAGAGAATAGGAAGGAGGAAAAAGGAAGAGAAAGAGAGAGAGAGAATGGGGAGGAGGGAGAAGGAAAAGAAAGAGGGAGAGAGAATGGGAGTATTGCTTTCTTGCCCAGGCTAGAATGCAATTTAGTATGGGTATTGAAAACCTCTTTTATACTGATAATTATACTTAATGATGTAGTCAGGAAGGAATAAGGGAAGAAGATAACAAACAAACAGCCAACCAATATTTAATTTAAACCTATGAAATGCTATGCGATTACTGAGGAGTGATTTACTTCCAATTATATAGTCACCTTTGGAATAGGTGTGAGGTGGTAATGTATGTTTTGTGTATTTGAAGTGGAGAGTTCTATAAATGTTTATTAAGTTTACTTGTTCCGGGTCTGAGTTCAAGTTCTGAATATCCTTGTTAATTTTCTGTCTCGTTGATCTATAGAATCGTTAGCTCTACTTGTTGCATTGATCCTTTTGCCATTATGTAATGTCCTTCTTTGCCTCTTTTGCTCTTTGTTGCTTTAAAGTCTACTTTATCAGAGGCGAGAATTGCATCTCCTGCTTTTTGTTTATTTGTTTATTTTTACTCTGTTTGATTGGTAAATCTTCCTCCTTCTCTCTGAGTCTTTGTGTATTGTTGCATGTAAGATGGGCCCGGATGCAGCATACCAATGGGTTTTGGCTTTTTATCCAATTAAAATATATATAAGTTTAATACCGGCGTTTGATGCTAGCTGGCTGTTTTGCCCATTAGTTGATGTAAATTTTTTATTGTGTTAAAGTTCTTTTCTTTTTGATATATTTTTGGAAAGGCTGATATTGGTTGTTCCTTTATATGTATACTGCTTCTTTCAGAAGCTCTTGTAAAGCAGGCCTGGTGGTGGTGAACTCTCTAAGTACTTGTTTGTTCGGAAAATATTTAATTTTTCCTTCGCTCATAAAGCTTAGTTTGGCTGGATAGGAAATTCTGGGTTGAAAGTTCTTTTCTTTAAGGATGTTAAATATTGGTCCCCACTCTTTTCTGGCTTGTAGGGTTTCTGCTGAGAGATCTGCTGTAAGTCTGATAGGTTTCCCTTTATGGGTAACCTGACCTTTCTCTCTGGCTGCCCTTAGTATTTTCTCCTTCATTTAAACCCTAATAAATCTGGCGATTATGTGCCTTGGGGTTGGTCTTCTTGAAGAATATCTTTGTGGTGTTCTCTGTATTACCTGGAGTTGAATATTACCCTGCCTTGCCAGGTTGGGAAACTTTTCCTGAATGATATCCTGAAGAGTATTTTCCAACTTGGATTCATTCTCTTCATCACGTTCAGGTACACCTATCAAACGTAAATTAGGTCTTTTCACATAGTCCCATATTTCCTGGAGACTTTGCTCATTCCTTTTCATCCTTTTTTCTGCATTCTTGTCTTCTCGTTTCATTTCACTGAGCTGGTCCTCGACTTCTGATATCCTTCCTTCTGCTTGATCAATTCGACTGTTTAAACTTGTGCATGCTTCGCGAAGTTCTCGTGTTGTGTTTTTCAGCTCCATCAATTCACTTATATTCTTCTCTAAATTGTCCATTCTCGTTAACATTTCGTCAAACCTTTTTTCAAGGTTCTTAGTTTCTTTGCATTGGGTTAGAACAAGTTCTTTTAATTCACAGAAGTTTCTTATCACCCACGTTTTGAAACCTGCTTCTGTTATTGGAACACACGTGTAATCTATTAAGCCTTGTTCCGTTACTGATGAGGAATTGCAATCCCCTGTAGAGGGAGAGGCATTCTGATTTTGAGTATTCTCTACCTTTTTACGCTGGTTTCTTCCCTTCATTATATATTTGTCCGTCTGTCGTCTTTATAATTACCGACTTTCTAACTGGGTCTCTGATGTCCAACTTGTTGATTCCCTGCGCCGAAATCTGAGCAATCCACTGAGCCGGCCAAAACAGCGGTGTTAAGATTGATGGTGCTTTTCTGCCCGGGAATCTCCGGACTCTGCACCAAGAACTGGCGTGCTAAGGCACCAGCAAAACCGCCACGCCGGCCACAAGAGTAGCCCTGGCGACCCGTGGAGCTCCTCCACTGGGAATCTCCTGGTCCGTGAGCAACTAATATTCGTCTGAAAGTGTGGCGTCCTCTCGTTCTTTGCGCTTTCACTGGGAGGTACGTGCCCGAGCTGCTAATCATCGGCCATCTTGGATCTCTCTCCGAGATGGGATTTTACCATGTTGGCCAGGCTGGTCTCAAACTCCTGGCCTCAAGTGATCCGCCCACCTCAGCCTCCCAAAATGCTAGGATTACAGGCATGAGCCACCGCGCCAGGCCAGGAGGCTTATGTTTAACAGTAGTTTCCTAGTGGCCTCTTTGGTACCTGTAATAAGTGTGACAGTTATGCCATTACCAGGTTTTATATGGAATACAATTTTGAGAAAGCTCTTTCTAGGCAGAGGAGCTTATTTGATCCAATATTCACCTCTTCTTATATTTGGGTTTCAGGCTTTTAAGTTGTTCTGAAATAACAGCCCTTTGAAGGTAGCTATTGATATGACTTCATTAAATTCTAATGCCTCTGGTTTTCTCCCCCAGGTTTTTGCATATGAAGTATGTGAAATAGATTGCTTGGTCCAAAACAGAAAAACAGTGGCAACTGCTTTGCTGAGTTCCCAGACCCTTCCCAAGATGGAACCGATAACATTCACAGCAAAGAAACATCCGCTTCCTAACGAGGTCTCCGTGGACTTTGGCCTGCAGCTGGTGGGCTTCCTGCCTGTGCATTCCCTGACCACCATGGCCATGCTGCCCTGGGTTGTGGCCGAGGTGCGAAGACTCAGCAGGCAGTCCTCCAGGAAGGAACCTCTAACCAAGCAAGTCCGGCTTTGCGTTTCACCCTCTGGCCTGAGATGTGAACCCAAGCCAGGGAGAAGTCAACAGTGGGATCCCCTGATCTGTTCCAGCATCTTTGAGTGCAAGCCTCAGCACGTTCACAAACTGATTCACAACAGTCATGACCCAAGTTACTTTGCTTGTCTGATTAAGGAAGACGCCGTCCATCGGCAGAGCATCTGCTATGTGTTCAAAGCCGACGATCAAACAAAAGTAAGTTGAGATGGGAATCCAAAAGATGAACGTGTGGCTGTCTAGTTTTTATTGCATGAGGGTCAAGAAATTTATTTTAAGTATACCGAAATGAATAAGGAATTCATGCTGCAGTTATAAAGTGATTACTTTGCTGAATTTTTGGTTTATGGTGATCGTTGATAGTTTCGAAGCACATTTGATAACGGATATGAGAAATTATCAGTTTTTGAGTTCAAAAATTCAAGAGAAATCGGTCTAAAACTACTAAATAAGAGCAGAAGTGTTAAGATGCACATTACTTCGGATGAATGTTCTAAAGCAGTGCTTCTCAAACTGAAATGTGCTTGTGAGTCACCTGGGGATCTTGTTAAAATGTGAATCTTGATTCAGTAGGTCTGGGGTGGACCCCAACACTGCCTTTGTAACAGGCTGCCAAGAGATGCTGACGCTGCCCTTTTGCAGGTTGTACTTTGAATGGCCAAGTTCTCAATCTCCACATTTGTAACCCTATTAAGAAAAATACAGTTTTTCATAAACTGCAGGAAAATGCTACTGGCCGGTTTCCCAAGGTAGAATGTTCACTTAGGCAAAGGTCATTGATAAGAACAGTGGATACGCATCTAAGTGTTGATGCTATCGGGGGTTCTTTGTGTTTTTTTCTTTCGCAAACCTCACATCAGATCTGATTAGCTTGTTATCTCATGATGTGGCTATAAAAAATGTATGAGACATGGTAAAAGCTCTGTTCTTTTCTTGTTCATTTGTGCTTGCTTTGTTATTAGCATTAATTGTGGTTCTGGGCAGGACTCGTTTGAAGCTGCTTGTCCGTTTTATGAGGATTAGCTTAGATAAAATTGAAAATATAATTCAAATAGCCACTTTCTCAGTTGGGCTCAGGACCCCACAGCTAACTCCATGGACTGTGGAGTCTCGCTGTTATTTTGGGTGCCAAGGAAGACAAGTCACATATGATTCAAGCTGTCAGCCACATGTACAGGGCGGGGATGCCAGTGTCAATCCACATGTTAACAGTCAATGAAACCTTGAAAGGTTCTATATTTTCAAGTTTAAAATCTGAATAGAAATGCTGAAGTTTTCTCTCTGGACTCCATTAAGTTATTTTGTATACTCTTTAGGGTGTCAGAGCCTTATTTAGAAATTAATGTTCTTGGTACCAAGTAGAGGCCTTGTTGTTGGTTCATTTGTTGGTTCTTCTAGTCATTGATTCAGAATTGCGATCGCAGGTACTGTTGGAGATGATATTAGCAGAGGCTTGTAGGAGGGCAGGAGCATCAGTGGGGAATAGGACCACGTGATCCATGCACAAGCCATGACGGAAGGTCTGAGAAGGGAGCCTAACACACACCCGAAGTGTAGAGAAGGCTTTGTGAAATAAAGACTAATATGGAGCTCAAGACCACAATTTCACTCACAGAATCAAACTCTCATATTATAAACCATTTCTTGTTATTGTCGATGCATCTCAACTGGGCATGACAGCATCAGGCTTGGAGATTCAGAGGGACTAACTTCCTGTATTCTAATCCTACTTCTGCACCCATAAACTGGGTGGCCTCAGGCAACTGAATCTGTTTTCTTATCTGTTAAATGGGGATAATCTCAGTCTTTATCCAATAGAGTTGTTGGAAAGACTAAATAACGTAGCACTGAACCTGAAACTTAGTAAGTATTTCTAGCTGTAAAAACATTTTCATCCAAGAAAATTTTACTAGAGGCAGATTATATGCTAATTTCATTTCAAGTCTTAAGTGAAAAGAAACAGGATACCTAGATGAATGTCTTCAGCTCTCAAAGAGGAGATTCTGGTCATCTTTGAGGAACATTTTAAAAACTACAGGTATAACTTCATGGTTCCTGTTATTTGGACAAATTCCAGAATGAGAATGAGAGGACTGAACAGCCTGTACCTCAGTCCAGCTCTATGTAGTATTCGGACTGAGTTTCCTTGGGGAGAGTTTTTGCACGGAATCGTTGTTCAGCACTTTACACATTTGACTCTTTCCCAAAATCTTTACAGCCATCTGAGAACAGGCTTCTGGCCAGTGATTCAGATGCCTGAGAAGAGAAAGAGATTTATAACCAAATTCTGTAATGGGGACTTCCAGTCTTTCCCAAAATAGAGAATTAGACTAACTCTATATTCTAAAAAGCCATGGTTGAAATGTGAGTTAGTTCTTAAGTTATTTTTGGCTTGCATACCATTTTTGCAAACACAAATTGTGATTACTCAGAGTATAACTTGCTGTCATTCTGTTCATTTTATAAAAGAATAATTTGTAACATAGGTACATACCTCAATCAGTGAGTTCGCTGCTGGAAACAAAACAGTAAATCATGGCCATGATGCTAACGGCATGATAGACTTTCTGTTTCTGGGACACCATTGGCACTGTATCTCTTAGCGATGGATTATCTGCTGTAGGAGCATGTTAACCTCCATTTTCTTGACTATCTGTATAATTTGCTGGGTGAAATGATTCTCCAGGTTAAGGCCTCTTCTAAACAGATGAGGTCAGCATCAACTGCGTTTGCCAGAGAAGACATATGCATTTATTGCCAGCGTCATAAACCCAGAACTACAGTTTGCAAGGAAACCCTTTGATCAGCATCTAATTAATTCACTGAGAAATGTCTAGGGAGAAGAGGCATGTAAAGGAATCATTTTATAAGCACACTATGAGATTGTGTTTTCCATTGTATATTCCACAGAATGTGAGGGAACTTCAAAAAGTTTTGTGGAAAAATGGAATTAAAAAATAAAAAGCATATGTATGTATGTGTGTGCATATATATATATGTAGATTATATATGCTTTATTTCTCAACATAAACTTTATCAAGTTCAAGACACTTTTGTAAGCAATGATAACAGCCATTGAGTTTGTCCCTAAAGAACTGAGGGTCCTGGGAATTTAACCAGTTTATGCAGTCTTATATTATTAACTAAAGAATAATTAATTGGTGCTCTTTAAAGATTTTTTTAAATGGAGAAGCAAAAAGAAGTCAGAAGGAGCCAAATTAGGCCTGTAAGGTGGATGCCTAATGATTTCCCATGGAAACTCTTGCAAAATTGCTTCTGTTTGATGAGAGGAATTAGCAGGAACATTGCTATGGTGGAGAAGGACTCTGGCGAAGCTTTCCCAGGCATTTTTCTGCTGAAGCTTTGGCTAACTTTCTCATAACACTCTCATGATAAACGATGTTATTGTTCTTTGGCCCTCCAGAAAGTCAACAAGCAAAATGCCTTGGGTATCCCAAAAAACTGCTGCAACGATTTGCTCTTGACCAGTCCTCTTTTGCTTTGACTGGACCACTTCTGCTTTCGGTAACCATTGCTTGAATTTGGCTTATCTTTGGGATTGTGCTAGTAAAACCATGTTTCATTACCTGTTACAGTCGTTTGAAAACATACTTCAGGATCTTGAGCCCACTAGTTTCAAATTTCCATTGACTCCAGGTGTGGTGGCTCATGCCTATAGTCCCAGCACTTTGGGAGGCCAAGGCGGGCAGATCATGAGGTCAAGAGATCAAGACAATCCTGGCCAACATGGTGAAACCCCGTCTCTACTAAAAATACAGAAATTAGCTGGATGTGGTGCCATGTGCCTGTAGTCCCAGTTACTCAGGAGGCTGAGGCAGGAGAATCCCTTGAATCCGGGAGGCGGAGGTTGCAGTGAGCCGAGATTGCACCACTGCACTCCAGTCTGGTGACAGAGCAAGACTCTGTCTCAAAAAAAAAAAAAAAAATTCCATTGAAAGCTCTACTCTCGTCTGCGCTTATCTGGGAGCAATGGCTTTGGTACCCATAGAGTGGAAAGTTTGCTCAATGTTAATTTTTCAGCCAGGATTATGTAAGCTGAACCAGCAGAGATGTCTATGGTGTTGGCTATTGGTTTGTGCTATTAACTGTTGGACTTCTTCAATGCGGGCATGCCAAGATTAATTTTTTTCCTCAAAAAATTATCTGGATGGTTGGCTGCTGCAGGCTTCCTCTTCAATATTGTCTCATCCCTTGTTTGTTTTTTTTTTTTGAGGCAGAGTCTCACTCTGTCACCCAGGCTGGAGTGCAATGGCGCAATCTCAGCTCACTGCAACCTCCACCTCCCGAGTTCAAACAATTCTCCTGCCTCAGCCTCCAGAGTAGCTGGCATTACAGGCATGCACCACATCCTGGGTAATTTTGTATTTTTAGTAAAGACAGGGGTTCATTATGTTGGTCAACCTCATCTCAAACTCCTGACCTCAGGTGATCCACCCATCTCTGCCTACCAAAATGCTAGGATTACAGGCGTGAGCCACCACGCCCAGCCTGTCTAGCACTTTAATAAAATTTTTAAGCAGCTATGATTCTGTACCTTCATGCATCGACAATTTGGAAAATATTGGTTCATGAGTTCTGCATACCTCACTCTGAGAACTGCTGTCCTAGGCAAACACTGTGTTTTCTATTCTCCTCGAGTTGTACATTAGTGCATTAAAAACTCTGATAATTCCTGTAGCAAGACAAACTGTTTAACCTTGTTTAGACCAATTTCCTCAAACGTAGGAAACCATAGGTTAGATTTTCTCCTAACACCCATGAACATCGCTCAGAATGTGTGAACACAGTGGCATAAGGTTCTGGGTTAAAATGCAGTGCTGAGTTTGAGCCCGTGGTAAGTCAATGAACATATCCACTCTGGAAACTGATGGTAATGAGTGACCCTGACTAGCTCTTTACCTCATCACACCCCAAAGAAATCAAGAGTCTGCCCAGACTCAGACCTAGAAACGTTGTCAAGCCTAAGAAAAGCATCTCGGGGTTCTTCTCTCTGGTTCTTCAGCCTTGCCTCTTCTACAAAATCTCTACTCAGAAGACCATCTGATCTGCCCCTCGTACTGTCACTTTAGATCATTCATAAGAGTATTTGCATTCTTGTCCTTTTCTTTATCCACAGAGGAAAATGCTCTGCTTCCTTTAAAGATACTTTCCAGCACTGAGGAGCAGGGAGCAGAAGTGTTGGGCTGGGGCTTCTGACATTACATGATGCTGTTTTACATCAGTGAAAGGAAAGGGGATTTTGAATGGGAAATGGCGGGGATTCTTGGGATGCTAATAGGTAGAGAAGTAAAGACTGGTGTGTAGTCCAGGGCAATGGGCAGAGTGTGTGTTGGACCCAGGGTAAGTCAGAGACAGTGTACGTGGAAGTATTTTTGGCGTAAGCACCAAATTTTTTGTTGTTGTTGTTTGTTTGTTTTGAAAGTCTCCCTCTGTCACCCAGGCTGGAGGGCAGTAGTATGATCTCGGCTCACTGCAACCTCCACCTGCTGGGTTCAAGAGATTCTCAGCCTTCTAAGTAGCTGGGATTACAGGTGCCCGCCACCATGCCCAGCTAGTTTTTGTATTTTTAGTAGAGATGGGATTTCACTATGTTGGCCAGGCTGGTCTTGAACTCCTGACCTCAAGTGATCTGCCTGCTTTGGCCTCCCAAAATACTGGGATTACAGACGTGAGACACTTGTGCCTGGCCGCACCAAATGTTTTTCAATTGGCATTTCTTATCCTACTCGAAATATATCATGGCTCTTCAAGCACTGTTCCCGACTCTAATAAGATTCTGATCCTCTGGATTTGGTGTCCACTCTGAACAAGGCGTGGGTGTTTAACAACTGTGATGGGACAGATGTCATTAATGTGAAAATGCTCTCAGGCTTCCCCTTTTCCATCCTGCTAAAAGAATCTGGTAAGTGCTAGCCTGGTTCTTCCCTTTCCCAAAGAGGAAGTCTTATTTCTTGCTGGGAGAGAGGCTGCGTTTGAGGGGGACAGTGTGATACAGAGCATGGGGCCTGGCTGCAGCAGGAGAGAGTGAAGCGGAGTGGCTGCATGGGAAACAGACGTATAGAAGTCGACTGTAATAAACGTTGCTGGAGAAGATGTATTTGGATTTCCTTTAATGTCCTTTGACAAAATGGGTTTTTTTTCCTATGATTCTTGGCAACTAAACTGCATTTCTTGAAGGTGACACATATCTGAGATTGAACTGTGTGGGCTCCCTTACCATCAATTTTAAGACTCCTTGACTCTTTGTAGATCTGATTTTAGACCAATAAATGTTTCCTTTAGAAATTTCCTATAAGGAACCAGTGTATTCTTGCACGAGTCCTGCCCTGTAAGAACATCGCCTTTCCAAGTAATGGCATGGGACCTAGTGCCACCACACCCAGCCTCTCCGGGCTGCATATTACCTTGCATATTAAATGAGAAGGCAGTCTGAAGCTGTTTTCCTGTGACTAGCAGGAGTAATAATTCCATTTCCCTATATCAAAAGCCAGTGTTGCCTGGGCTGAGTTTCATTACTTAATGTAAAAAAAAATTGGGAACTTTATATTTGAGGGTCGCTTTGTGTCACTTTGTATTTTACCCATTACTAATTTGTCTTAATAATTCACCATCTGCTTGGAATTTTAAGTTAGCCACTTAATATATGCACCATTATTTCAGGATTTTCAATAGAGCCTGGCTTCAGTTTTGTCTCTTGCTTGGCTGTTATATTTGCCAGCTCATTACTTTCTTTCTTTGCTAGAGTGAAGATCGAAGATTACAACACTGAGCTAGAGCATTTTGATTCTGAGGGTGGTTATTCTGAAGAACATGGTATTATTTTTCAAATATTCTCACCTATTCCTCCTTCTACATTCAATCATAATCTCTACATTTCAAACATTTGTCTCTTTTGCTACACAGGTAATGATTCTGAGGGGGTCTTGTTAGGTATGTTTTGGAGGACGTTTTATCTATATTAAATTTCCACTGGGCGCCTTTAATCCCATCCTTATTTCTTATGTAAAGTTTCATTTGGGGTCCCAGGCGGCAGCTATGACTCAGTCAGGGCTGCACGGAACAGCGTTATCCATGTCAGCTAATCAGCACTTGACCGTCTGTCACGCTAGACAGAAGTCGGTTGCTGGGCACAAGGGCTGGCAGGAATTATTTTTCATCTATAAAAAGACTGTCCGGGACTGCATGAACTCTGAAGTATTTGTTGGAAGGTTTAGGTTCTTAACACCGGATTGATTACCTAATTTATTTTTGACTTTGAAAAATGAGTCTGTGGGCTCCAGAAGCATCCACCTTGTGATAGATGCTTAGATAATTTTCGTCTTTTTTATTTTTTTACCCGTATTACTTTATATAGCTTCAAAATTTTTACCAAAGGCTTTGAGTTTGATAATTTTTTTTTAAATAAATCCATCCCTAAGAATAGACTTTACAAGTATCTTGCACTGTTGACTTGTATCTTAAAGAGATTTATTCATAGCTCAGACCTTTACTGTCCTGTACAGTAATCAGTAGTCATTTGCAGCTACTAAGCACTTGAAATGTGACCAATCTGAAATGAGATGTGCTGTAAGTATAAAAACACAGTGGATTTTAAAGACTTTATCTGAAAAAATATGTAAAAATCTCAATAGTTTTTTTTATAATGATTACATGTTGAAATAATATTTGGGGTATATTGGGTTAAATAAATTACATGACTAAAATTAATTTTACTTATTTCATTTTTACCTTTAAAAAATATGCCCACTAACAGAAAGATAAACTTTGCATGTTCTCACTTATTTATAGGAGCTAAAAATGAAAACAATTGAACTCATGGAGATAGGGAGCGGAATGATAGTTACCAGAGGCTGGGAAGGGCCGTGGGGGTTTGGAGTGAGGGGGGATGGTTAATGGTACAAAAAAAATAGTTAGAAGAATAAATAAGATATAGTATTTGATACAACAGGGTGACTATAGTCAATAATAATTGTACATTTTAAAATAAAAGAGTGCAATTGGATTGTTTGTAACACGAAAGATAAATGCTTGAGGTGATGAGTACCCATTTATCCTGATGCCGTTACACATTGTATGCCTGTATCAAAATATCTCATGTACCTCATAAGTATATATAACTACTATGCACCTACAAAATTTAAAAATAAAAAAAGTTTAAATATAATTTAAAAAAATAAGATGTGCCTACCAGATAATTTTAAACTGTGTATGTAGCTTGCATTCTCTCTTCCAGCTGGTCATGGACTAGACTAGCTTTCTAGAAAGTATTTCAGGAAATAATAGGAGTATTCATCACAGAGTGACCACAAGTTCTCCCCAACACCTTTTTTTTTTTTCCTGCCTTTCATTTGTTCATGATAGAATTTTGCTGGGAGTTCTTCCATAAAGGTCACATTTTAATCTATAGCCTGCTTTTAAAGTCTAGAAATATATTGCAGTGATCAGAGCCATGTGGACCACCATTTTAGGATATACTGAAGTAGCTAAATATCTTGTTTCTCCCTTTTCTCTCTTCTGAATATGTTTCATCCCTTTGGAGACTCAGGCATCCATTCTACTCATTGTGGCCTGTCAGCCTCAACCCACCACCAGAGAAGGTGCAGTGCGGGGCTGACCTGGCCCTGGGAAAGCTTCAGAAGACACTGAATTGGGGTTGAGATCTTGAAGGGAACCTGATGCAGGACCCCAAGGAAAGAGGTGGACTTGAGCATGGTTGCTGATGTGCATCTTAAGAGTGATTTAGTGGCTGTCCATCCTGCAGGGACCCTTTCCTGGCTGCTTTTGTTCTGACCACGCATTGAAAGTTGTCATTTCTTAAGATCTGGTAATGTAGGTATTTGAAATTTTGCAGATTTGGCATTCATTCATTCGCTGGAATACTACCAATATGTTGATCATGTGCTTTGCTGGGTGCTGAGGTACAAAGCCAAACAACGAAATGATTGTGACCTGAAGAAGTGTAATGGTGTTTTATATGCCAAATATAGGTTCTGAATGCCATATTTTCAGGAGTTAGCAAACATCTGTAAGTCAGGAAGAGAAAATTTGAGAGAATGGGTATTGGGATTCACTTGGGGTGGCTGGCAAATATTAGAGAAATATTAGGGAAAGTTAGGAGATTATAGTCTTAAACTTTCTGAAAGGCCAAAAGGTTTTAATGGAACAGGCTGAAGGTAACCAGTTCATTGTGTTAGAACTTTAAGTCATAAGGTAAAGGATTAGGATAATAAAAGCTTTCCCAGTTAAGCCTGTTTACTCCACACTCCTTTGTCTCTACTCTGTTTATTCATGTAAACTTTGTGGTGGATGGTCCTCTCGGGGGTGGGGGTCAAAGAAGTATTACCTGTTAATATGTTTATTCTAGGCCCCAGAACCAAAAGCTTTTATCTTCTGTAAAATCACTCTTTTAACTATGTTAATTATTGAAAAGCATGTTGACCTAGAACTTCTATTATTAAACCTATACTGAATAAATGTGAGAAGGAACAGGGAGTTGTCATGGGTTAGCTGCAATTGCCCTCTGAAAGCAGCTAACGACCTCCCTAGCCCACTCAAATTCACTGCACTCTGGTGTGTGAAAGTGTATCTCATTCATCCGTCGCTGAGTCAGGGTCTGCAAGACAGACATTCGCAGGTAGTGATCAATGTTTAGGTGGTGACCCCAACATGATCAAGGTCTCAGATGGGAGGAGGGCTAGTGTGATAAATGCCTGCAATTGTTTGAAAAGCTGCATGTACAAAAGCAAGAGACAAACTATAAATTGCTCCACAGGGCAGAAATTGGAATAGTAGAAATTTGTAGAGACAGATTTTTGGCTCTTCCTAAGAATTATAGCCATCTAATAATTAAATAGGCTATACTGAACAGTGGACATGGATGGATCTTGTCTCAGGACCTTCACGAGTCATCCTCTATTTCCACACTTCCCAGTAGAAGGAACATCCTACCTGACAATGCTCTTCTCTCTGTTTCGGACAAGTAAAGTTGCCCCTAAATTCATTTTATGTTGAAGGGAAGTTGTTCCCTGTAATATCTAACTGTTCATCATAGATGTTCTTCTGAAAGGACTCAGGGTAAAAGTAATTTATTTTCCATGAAACATTCAAGTGGGTTTTAAAGGTCTACTGGTAGTTTCCTGGGCCAGTGGGTTGGGTGAGGATTAAATGTATGCTATAAGTAGAGAATATAGCATGTGCCATGCCATGGCCAGATGGGGAATGAGGAGATGCCCACTGTAGCTGGGCCTGCTGGGTTAGAGTTTTACAAGTTGTACAGTCAGAGATGAGTTAGGAAGGAAGGACTAAGGCCAGATTTTACAGTGCTTTGTATGCTTTGCTGAAGGAGTTGGACAGTCCCCTGAGAAAGGAAGTTGCTGCTGTGGTCTGAATGTGTCTTCTCCAATATTTATGTGTTGAAACTTCATAACCAATGTTATAGTATTAAGAGGTGGGTCTTTAAGAGATGATTAGGTCATGTGGGCTCCTCCCTCATGAATGCTATTAAGACCTTGTAAAAGAGGCTTCATGAAACATATTAAGTCCCCCTTCCCTCTTCTACTATGTGAGAATGCAGCAACAAGGCTCCATTTTAGAAGAGATTCTACTCTACCAGACACCAATCCTACCTGAGCCTTGATATTAGACTTCCCAGCCTCCAGAACTGTGAAAAATAAATTTCTGTTCTTTATAGATTACCCAGTGTTGAGTATTTTGTTATAGCAGCCAAAACAGACCGAGATAGAAGCTACTAGTGGCACTGATTAGGGAAGTGAAATGGTTGAATTTATTTGGAGAATTTGGAGTAGAAGATGGAATAGAGGGATGAGAGACAGATGAGGGAAACCAGTTAGGAGGCTAGTGCAGTAATCACTATGAAAACTCAAGAAGCGTCTTCCCCATAGTGTAACAAGGAAGTGACTTGTTCTTGCTGAGTCCATGTTGCTGTCTTCTGATCACTTTCCCCTCAATACCCAAAGGAGTTTTTATAGTCTGTTGGTCTCCAGTGGAAGAGAAAGTCAGACAGATCCTAATTCTCCATCCTATTGATGCTTATGTGCTTCGTTCCTAAGGAATGATAAGAAAAATAACATAGAAGTGAGATTCCTAATCTGATTCTGCTCAGCCTTCTAAAAAATATATTCAGATATCTACCATATCACCATCCCGACTCCACATCCCATTCCAGCTCCCTCCAATTACTGGCCCAATTTGTTTATTTGTTTGTTTTCTTCAAGAGTTATAGTGGCTACCTTCACCTGCACTCCCTTGCTTTCTCTTCAGTTTACCAATTGGGCTTCTGATGTCATCATTCCACTAAAATCACTCTTGTCGTGTCACCAGCCACCTAGAGCTTGTGAGATACAATAGGCTCTTCTTTGTACTTTTCTTACTCAATTTCTCAGTAGGTTTTGGCATAGTTTGGCAAGAGTATGTTTCTTCTCTCTTTTGGCTTTTGGAGAACCATACCTCCCTGTCTTTCCTTCAACTTTCTAGTAGTTTCTACCCAGTCTCCTTTGCTTCTACCTCTTCTTCTCAACTCTGATTTTTATGCCCCCTGAAAATTTGGTCTTCTACATTTCTCTTCTGGACACGCTTTCCAGATGAACTCATCCAGTCTTTCAGTGTTAACTACCATCTAATTGATGGTAACTCTCAATTGTTAATCTATCACTTCAAACTCTTTAGTGGGCTCCACACTTGTCTGTCCAACTGCCAGTGTGACTTTTCTAGTTGGCTGTTAACTACATGTCTCAAATGCAACATGGCTAAAATAGAACCCTTGATTCTGCTCCCCCAATCTATTTCTTTCCCAGTCTTCTGTAGCTCTTAAGTGGTGATGACTGTTGTTGTAGCCAAAATCTAGGAGTCATCTTCAATTTCTCATTTTCCATTATCTCTCATCCAAATTATTCAACTCATTGCAAATACACCACTTCATTTGCTCCATTACTGAGCCGAAGCCCAAGGCGCCATTATATCTCATCTGGACTACTGCAGCGGCTCCTAACTGTTCCCTGCTTCTGTTACTGATTCTTCTCTCCACCAGACATCCAGAGACATCTTTTAAAACCCTATCAAATCATGCCATTCCCCTGCTCAAAACCTGTCTAGTGGCTTCCGCAGTACTTAGACTAAAGTCCTGTATCTTTGCTGGGGCCTAACATGTGGACTTCATCTTCCACACTCTTCCCATTCCTCCCTGGACTCCAGCCACCCTGGTGTTTATATTCCTCAAACATGACAACCTCATTCTTCACATGGGATGTTTGCATTCACTGTTGCCTCTGCCTGGAAGCCTGGCTGCTTCCTTAGATCTCTATGGACTCAGCTCAAACCTCACCCTCTGGCCATCCACTTAAAAGTAGCCCCACACTAAGCAATATCGTTTCATCCAGTTTTAATGCCTTCATATTATTAATCATTATCTGAAGTTATCTGGTCCAGATAGTATCATTATCCCAATTATCTTGTTCAGAATCATATGCTTCCATGTTAACCATCTACCCCCCTGCCTAAGCTCCAAGAGAGCAAAGCTCTTGCCTATCTTCTTCACTTCTAGGCCCCGGCAGCTGGAACAGTGCCGGGCACATAGTAGATACTACATCAATGAATGAATGAATGAATGTTATCTTTTTGTATTCTTTCTTGAGGATGTACTCTTCCTCTCTATTTTTTTGTAACCTGATATCATCTAGAAGCTCCTGTATTAGCATTCTCCAGAGAAGTCTAATGATCTGCCATTTGCAAGCTGGAGACCCAGGTGAGCCCGTGGTGTATTTCAAAGGCTTGAGAGCTGGAGAGCTGAAGGCATAGATTCCAGTTCAGTCTGAATGCCTGAGAGCCAGGAGAATCAAGGGAAGGGGAAGATCAGTGTCCCAGCTCAAGCAGTCAGGTAAAGAGCAAATTTAACCTTGCTCTGTCTTTTTCTTCTATTCCAGCCCTCAAGGTATCGAAATGTACACATAAACACTGGAGAGGGCTGTTGCTTTACTCAGCCTGCCAGTGCGAATCTCTTTTGGAAACACCTTCACAGACACACCCCAGAAATAATATTTATTCAGATATCTGGACATCCCATGGCTTAGTCAAGTTGATACATAAAATTAAGCATCACCTGGGCGCGATGATCTCGTGCCTGTAATCCCAGCACTTTGGAAGGCCTAGGTGGATAGATCATGAGGTCAAGAGATCGAGACCATCCTGGCCAACATGGTGAAACCCCGTCTCTACCAAAAATACAAAAATTAGCTGGGCATGGTGGTGCACTCTTGTAGTCCCAGCTACTCAGGAGGCTGAGGCAATGCTTGAACCCGGGAGGTGGAGGTTGCAGTGAGCTGAGATCGCGCCACTGCACTCCAGCTTGGCGACAGAGCGAGACTCCATCTCCAAATAAAATAAAATAAAATAAAATAAAGCATCACGCCCTCTGTACACCCATATTAATTTATTTCCTCATTTTTCCTTTCCTCCTTCATCAGGACAGACTCCTGTTGCTCAGCCAGGATTTCGTTCTTAGAAGCCACCCATCTCTCCCCATCCCTCCTGAGCTCCTTTCTCTTAGAGTCTTTGTTCACAGGGTAATGGTCATCATCTCTGAGCTCTTTGAAATCTGGACCATTCCCTTCTTTGGTTTTCATGAACGCAAAATTTTCTTGGCATTTATTGGTGACAGTTGTGGAAGAGGTGTCATGAATGCCGAGCAGCCTTTACTGTTGAGAAACTCCTTGTGTGGAGATTAAGTCCTTTTAGGTGCAACTGGAGCCCACTTTCTCTGCATCCATCTTTTTACTCTGAAAGCCCTTTTCTGATTATACAAGGGTGTATGTTAAATGTAAAAAAGAAATTCATACACAAGAATGAGAGGTAAAAGTTTTCCCTGAATCCCATCTCCTAGAGGAAAACCAACATTAAGAGACTGGTGTATATCTTTATACATTTTACTGTCTTATTTATAGAAACAAATGTTTCTGTATGAAATCATCTTATATGATTTCCTGTCTACCTTTTAAAAAAATTTTTTTTTTAGACGGAGTCTCACTCTGTCACCCAGGCTGGAGTGCAATGGCGCGATCTGCGCTCACTGCAACCTCTGCCCACCGGGTTCAAGCAATTCTCCTGCCTCAGCCTCCCAAGTAGCTGGGATTACAGGTGCGCACCACCATGCCTGGGCTATTTTTTGTATTTTTAGTAGAGACAACTTTTTGCCATGTTGCCCAGGCTGGTCTCAAACTCCTTACCTTACGTAATCCACCCGCCTTGGCCTCCCAGTGTTGGGATCACAGGCGTGAGCCAGTGCTCCTGGCCATACCATTTCTTTTCTAATCCAGCTCTCTGTCTCTCTCTCATTTTTTCTCTCGCTATCTGTATGTCTGTGTGTATACTTTAAACATCTTTTTTAATGGTGATAAAAGTGCATCATGTTTAGCAATTGCATAGTCGTTCCCTGTATGAAGCGGGGAAAAGGAAGGGCACAAGAAACCAACAAGATTTTGGAGAAAGTCAGGACTCAAGAGTATAGGAATCAGGGGCCAAAGTGAAATTGCTGTATTTGATGGTGGGCAGGGGGAAGGACTAGTCTTTTAACAACGGGAGGTCTGATGTTTAAGTTTTAGTTAGTTGCTACTATGTTTTTGTTTTGTTTTGTTTTTTTCAGATGGAGTCTCACTCTGTCACCCAGGCTGGAGTGCAGTGGCATGATCTTGGCACACTGTAACCTCTGCTTCCCAGGTTCAAGAGGTCTTCCAGCCTCGGCCTTCGAGTAGTAGGGGCACAGTATCACACCCGGTTAATTTTTGTATTTTTGGTAGAGAGGGTTTCACCATGTTGGCCAGGCTGGTCTTGAACTTCTGACCTCAAGTGATTCACCTGCCTTGGCCTCCCAAACTTCTGGGATTACAGGCGTGAGGCACTGTACCTGGCCCGCTGCTATGTTTTGTATACTGTTGCAGAGTGTCTGAGTGTCTCACACCCTCCTCTATGGCTTCCCTTTACTCATGTCCCCAGATATCTATTACAGTTTACCACATGAAAGAAGCTGTGTGAGCACTATTTGTGAAAATCAAAGAAAGGGTCTATGTGGTATGTCTGTCTATAGTAGATGGAGAAGGAGGAGCCATGGGAAGCAGCACAGGGAAGAGAGCCAGGATTCATTGGGGCAGGGAACTGGACAAACTGTGGACTCCCAAGAACCCCTAGAGAGTTTGGGATGGATGCCGGGCTTCTCTTTCCCCATGAGAAGGAATTTTTATCCAATATTTAAAATTCTTCCAATTACAGAATAACCCTTGCTGCTATCTGGACTGTATACTTTTGTACCACAATTTAGCCAGTTCCTGTTCATGATCATTTAGATTTTTCCAATTTTTCCCCTTTTCATACTTTTCTCAGCAATAAAAGTATTGCATCTACTTCCAAACAGATATAGTTAGTAATAGATACAGTGCTCCCCACCCCCACCCCAGAAAAAGACCAGGATATTTTGAAGATGATCCCCTGAGGAGCCGGCATGGCTTAGAGCCCATAGTTGCCCTGTGCTACTTCCATGGTGTTAAATTTCAAACCAGAGATTACATTTTAATTATAATAGTATGTTTTAGAGGGATTCACAGCTTTAAAAAAACAACTGGAGGCAAATTGTACATGCAAGTGAATAAATGTCTTAGCCATGTGATTTCTATTCTCAAAGCTTGATTCATAACACTCTGATTCCTAAAATCTGTTCTTACTTTTTTCCGTCCACCATATTATGGGTTATCTCAAACTGCTCATGATTAGTGAGGTGACTACCACTGACTTTTACAATGAAGAAAAGAAAGAAAAAAAGTATTGTTTCATGTTGGAAAGTTGTACATAGCCTTTGTGCTTTATGAAGAAAATAAAATTATGCTAAATACAATTTTAGGTTTTTCTTTTTTGGCCTTATGTATGGTTTAAACAGTGAACAAACAAATGTGTTCATGGTGTATTTCAGCATTTTCTTTCCTTTTATTTATTTATTTTTTTTGAGATAGAGTCTTGCTCTGTTGCCCAAGCTGGAGTGCAGTGGCACAATCTCAGCTCACTGCAACCTCCACCTTCCAGGTTCAAGCCATTCTCCTGACTTAGCCTCCTGAGTAGCTGGGATTACAGACGTGCACCACCATGCCTGGCTAATTTTTCTATTTTTAGTAGAGACGGGGTTTCGCCATGTTGGTCAGGCTGGTCTTGAACTCCTGACCTCAGATGACCCACCTGCCTTGGCTTCCCAAAGTGCTGGGATTACAGGCATGAGCCACCATGCCCAGCCTGGCATTTCCTTTGTAAGCCTAGCCTTACAATTTTTAATCAATCTCTAAAACCAGATGTACAAATGTACACTTCACCTGTCAACTATAAATGATGCTATTATGTGTATTATATATAACATATACTAATTTTAATTTCCTACTACATTTCCAGTATGTATGACATTATGAAAGTGTTAATTAGCGTAATTCAACACAATTGCTGAAGATTGTTGGTTAACTTTCCTTTTAAGGTTTTGGATGATGTTCTCCTTATAATACCAACAACATGGAGAAAAGTTGTGCAAGAAAATGATATTCCTATCTGGAGGCTTGGAGACTTAATGCCCCCACCTTTAAAAACAAACAAACTGGAAATGTACAGTTTGAAAATGAAAGGTTCAGGAGAAGAAATAACCTGAGAATTTTAAAGTTATAGATTTTATTTTATTTTGAAACGAAGTCTCACTCTGTCCCCAGGCTGGAGTGCAGTGGTGTGATCTTGGCTCACTGCAATCTCTGACTCCCAGGTTCAGGCAATTCCCGTGCCTCAGCCTCCTGAGTACCTGTAAAGGAATGTGCCACCATGCCTAGCTATTTTTTTTTTTTTGTATTTTTAATATAGACGGGGGTTTTACTAAGTTGGCTAGGCTGTTCTCAAACTCCTGACCTCAAGTGATCTGCCTGCCTGGGCCTCCCAAAGTGCTGAGATTACAGGTAAGCCACCGTACCTGGCTAAGGTTATAGATTTTTAACTTGATCAGACAGTTTCTAAGCAGTTAACTAACAGAAAAGCACAACTACTCCTGTTTAAGACTCATATGTGATCACTGGTTAAAAGAGAAATACATATTTCTCAAAATAAGTAACGTAAATGCAGAATCTGCTGTATCATCTGTTTCATAGTTGAGATATCTGAGCTTTCTCCTCTTTTGACACTATGAGTGCTAAGTGATCACATTAAATAATCTGTGCTGATAGTTAAAAGTTAAATTACTTTCATCACAGGCAGAATGTTCTTATTTAGCTTCTCCACAGCTGGCAAGAATTGGTTTAGTTCAGTAAACATTAACTATGTGTGTGCCTGCCAGTGTGTTAGGCTTAGTGGGTACAAAACCCAACAAAGAACCCATGTCCTTGAGGAACTTAGAGTCTGGTGGGCCATGGGGTTGGGGTGAGTTTGATGGACAGTCATAGACAGATGCTTCAGTGTAATCTGGTAAGAGGTAGTGAGGTAGAATTCTGTGCAGGCCACTGGGTGAGCCCTCCTCCACCTGGGGTTCTGAGAAACCATCTTGGAGCCAAATCTTTAAGGAGGAATAAGAACCAGGTGAAGAGACAAAACACAGAGCCAGTGTGAGCTGGGGAGTGCAGAAAAGAGGAGGGAGAATGAATGAGTAGGTTTCTGGCCTTTGTGGCTGCCTAAGATGGAAAATAGAAAGTAAAAGAACTTGGGGGGGAGGGGCCGATGACTTCCACTGCAGATTTCTGGGGTATTGGAGCCATTTGAGGGACATCCAATGGGCTGAAGCTCAGAGGAGTGGGCAGGGCTGGAGCCATGTCGGTGAAACATACACATGAGAGTCAAAACTATGAGAGAGGTTGACAACATCCCCAGAGCAAGGAACACTGAGGAATGTGTTTTAGGAAGTGGGTAGGGGAAGGGAGTCAAAAAGAAACTTTAAGGTAGGAGGAGGCCCATGGGACAGCATTGTCCCAGTACAGTAGGGAGTTTTTAGAATAGAGACAAAGGACAACAGTGTCAAGAGCAGTAATGGACTTTGTAAAGACAATGGCTGGCCGGGCACAGTGGCTCACGCCTGTAATCCCAGCACTTTGCGAGGCCGAGGCGGGTGGATCACCTGAGGTCAGAAGTTCGAGACCAGCCTGGGCAACATGTTGAAACCCCATCTCTACTAAAAATACAAAAATTAGCCAGGTGTGGTGGCAGGCACCTTTAATCCCAGCTACTGGGGAGGCTGAGGCAGGCGAATTGCTTGAACCCAGGAAGCAGAGGTTGCAGTGAGCTGAGACTGCGCCGCTGCACTCTAGCCTGGGCAACAAGAGCAAAACTCTGTCTCCAAAAAAAAAGAAAAGAAAAACAAGATAATGGCTGACGAACGTCCCCTAGATTTGACAGTGTGGATGGTCACTGATGACCTTTTGGCAGTGGAGTAATAGGACCTAGATGCCACATTTCAGAGAGGAGTGGATGGTGTCAGGAACATGGAGAGGCCATCTGTGACTTCTAACCCAACCCAGAAAAAGAACCCATAAACAAATATATGTTTTATACAAAATACATAATTATAATTTTTATTTTGCCTGTCCTGTTCCTGTTTTTTGGTGACTAGAGTGCCGTGAGTTACAAGTGGTGCAATCATAGCTCACGACAGCCTTGAACTTCCAGGCTCAAGTGATATTCCTGCCTCAGCCTCCCAAGCAGTTAAGACTACAGGCGTGCACCACCACATCCAGCTAATTCCAAAAAAAAAAAAAAATGTAGAGACACCTTCTCGCTCTGTGGCCAAAGGCTGCATATAGACTTCTGAATTCCTGGCCTGAAGCTATCCTCCCACCTTGGCCTCCGTTAGTGCTGGGATTACAGGTGTGAGCCACCACACCCAGCCTCTTTCCCTGTTTTAATCTCTACACTGAAATAGAGTACCCTTCCACTTTTTGTATTCCTCCTTTTTACCTCCCGTCTGTTGACATTAAAAATAACAACCACAACTAATTTGCATGGTTCTTTGTAATTTATAAAATACTTTCACATATACCACTTTATTTAATATGCTCACCCATCTTTTGTTTTGGTATCATAACAAATTTACAATTATTTAGGATGGAAGCCCAGACATACAGACTCCTAGGTGCCTTGTAATTCAATCCCACCTACTGAGGAAACTGAGGCTTGGAATTATGTCCTATTTCATCACTATTTAGGGGGGTTCTGGCTTTAGAAGCTAACCTCCTGATTTTCACTGCACAACTCTAATTACAAGGTGGAGACACTGGGGAGGCTCAGGCAACCCTGTTAGAACTCAGTACAGAGGAACTCTGGCCCATAGCCAACCAAGAGACTGTGTCTTTAAGCCATCCTGACTCATGTGCTAGTTACTGGTAGGCAAGAAGCCAGACCACAGACCCTCCACCCTTATCCATACTTGTCTGAGACTCCCTCGCTTTGTTCCCACTCCTGACCTCTGCTTACTCCCAGTTCTTTTTCTGTTTCTATCTAGCTTCCTACACTTTGAATTTTATCTCCTGCTAGAGAACATTCCTCCTTTCTGACCAGTCAGCATCCATTCTACTGAATCTATCAACAGCACCTCCATATAGTCCACTAGAGATGGCCATGGCTGATTAGCATATTCTGCTGCCCTGGCCTCCATGATTGGTTTGTGGGTGGGCTTGTGATCCAAACCAAGCAAATCAGAGTCAATCCTAGAAAATGACTCTCTCACAGGGGACCCTAAGGTTGCTGCCTGTGTGAATAAAGCCAGTAAGGAGGCGGCATAGCTAATAGATGGGGCAGCAAGGTTTTTTGTTTGTTTGTTTGTTTGTTTATACTTTAAGTTCTATACATGTGCAGATCGTGCAGTTTTGTTACCTAGGTATACACGTGCCATGGTGGTTTGCTGCACCCATCAACCCATCATCTACATTAGGTATTTCTCCTAATGCTATTCCTCCCCTAACCCCCCACCCCCCAACCGGCCCTGGTGTATGACGTTCCCCTACCTGTGTCCATGTGTTCTCATTGTTCAACTCCCACTTATGAGTGAGAACATGCAGTGTTTGGTTTTCTGTTCCTGTGTTAGTTTACTGAGAATGATGGTTTCCAGCTTCATCCATGTCCCTGCAAAGGACATGAGCTCATCCTTTTTTATGGCTGCATAGTATTTCATGGTGTATATGTGCCACATTTTCTTTATCCAGTCTATCATTGATGGGAATTTGAGTTGATCCCAAGTCTTTGCTATTGTGAGTAGTGCTGCAATAAACATATATGTGCATGTGTCTTTATGGTAGAATGATTTATAATCCTTTGGGTATATACCAGTAATGGGATTGCTGGGTCAAGCAAGGTTCTTTAATATCCTCTGTATGCTCGAATCCAACTTACTGGAGATGGAGCTCTCCCTGAACTTTTCAAGTATACAAGCCAGTGAAGTCCCCATGTATGTTTAATCCCACTGAGATGAGTGGCAGTTGTAAACACAAGAGCCTTAACTATTATTCTTCCCAAAGCCCCCCGCCGACCTTTTTTTTTTTTTGAGACAGAGTCTCACTCTGTCACCCAGGCTGGAGTGCAATGGTGCGATCTTGGCTCACTGCAACCTCTGCGTCCCAGGTTCAAGTAATTCTCCTGCCTCAGCCTCCTGAGTAGCTGGGACTACAGGTGCACACCACCACGCCAAGCTAATCTTTGTATTTTTATAGAGATGTGGTTTCGCCACGTTGGCCAAGCTGGTCTTGAATTCCTGACATCAGATGATCCACCCACCTAGGCCTCCCAAAGTGCTGAGATTATAGGTGTGAGCCAATGCACCCGGCATCAACTCCTCTTTTTAGCCTCATTTTGCTCCTGTGTCTCTCTGGGACTTACCGGGATAGATCCTTGCAATCTCTAGGATTTGCTTCTGACCAGTCCTCTTACTCTCAGCTTCTTCAGTTACCCCACACCTTGCTGGTCCTGCCCCAGCTCCTGGGACTCAAGCCCTAAGTTCTAACTGGTGTCATTACCATACACCAGCCATCTCCTCCCCCACCACCCCTTCCATGTCCCTCCCAGACACTCTCAGGGGATTATTTCTTTTTCTTTCTTTCTTTCCTTCTTTTTTTTTTTTGAGACGGAGTCTCACTGTGTCACTCAGGCTGGAGTGTAGTGGCGCGATCTCAGCTCACTGCAAACTCCGCCTCCTGGGTTCAAGTGATTCTCCTGCCTTAGCCTCCTGAGTAGCTGGGACTACAGGTACATGCCACTATGCACAGCTAATTTTTGTATTTTTAGTAGAGATGGGTTTTCATCATGTTGGCCAGGATGGTCTTGATCTCCTAACCTCGTGATCCACCTGCCTCACCTTCTAAAAGTGCTGGAATTATAGGCGTGAGCCACTACGCCCAGACTGAACTGATCATTTCTATTATTAATAATGACAGAAGAAATATCTACCATTAACCCAATTTTTTTTGTTGCAATAAAATATACATAACATAAATCTGGCATTTAAACCGTTTTTAGGTGTGCAGTTCAGTGGCATGAGCATATTCACTGTGGTATGCAACCATCACACTATCCATTTTCAGAACTTTTTCATTATCCCATCAGAAACTCTGTACCCATTAAAAATAACTCCTCACTGCTCCCTGCCCCCAGACTCTGGTAACCTCTTTTATTTCTGTCTCTATGAATTTGCCTATTCTAGGCACCTTTGTAAATTACATTGGATTTACACCAGGCACTTTATATACCTGGAATCCTGTATTTGTCCTTCTGTGTCTGGTGTGTTTCACTTAATACAATATTTTCAGAGCTTGTGTATGTTGTAGCGGCATCAGAATTGTATTCCTTTTTAAGGTTGAGTAGTATTCCCTCGCACGTATATGCCACATTTTGTTTTTCCATGTATCTGTCGGTGGACATGTGGGTTGTTTATAGCCTCTGGCTACTGTGAATAATGCTGCTATATTTGTACACCCATGTTGTACACCCATTTGTACACACATGGGTGTACAAATATCGGTTTAAGTCCCCCCTTTCAATTCCTTTGGGTATATACCAAGAAGTGGAATTGCTGAGTCAACCAATCATGTGCTTTATGCTCATTATTTTATTTGCTATTCACAACACCTCTACGTGGTATAATTATTAATGCTACTTTAAAGCTGAGGATCTCTACTAAAATACAAAAAATTAGCTGCGCATAGTGGTGTGCACCTGTAGTCCCAGCTACTCAGGAGACTGAGGGAGGGGAATCGCTTGAACCCGGGAGATGGAGGTTGCAGTGGGTGGAGATGACGCCACTGCACTCCAGCCTGGCGACACAGCAAGACTCCGTCTAAATAAATAAATAAAAATAAATAAAACTGAGAAAACTGAGACTCAGAGAAATTAACACACCAAGGAAACATCCTGTGCTGTTCTTGCTGCGGCTACTCATAAAGTCATCTCTCCAAGCCCTCAAGGAACACACGTGGAGCATACACTGTATGCCAGGCCCTGGGCTCCATGCCGAGGCACACTGTCACATGTTCATTCCTAGTGTAGCCTCCCGTGAATTGAGAGAAAGTGCGATTACCCTGTAACATGCTGCATGGATGGTGCAGGGCCAGGCCAGCCTGTCACATATGGCGTCTTGTCTCTGCCATTTACACTGCTGGGTTTTATTCTTGCCAAGCCAGTGACCAATTTTGCCAGCCTCTTTCATTTCCTTACCTGAACCAGCCCTGTCTGTAGGTGGAAGGAACAAAAAACAAGTAAAGAAAAAAAATTATATATTGCTTCTGATTATAAAAATGATACATAATCATTGTAGGCAATTTGGAAAAAGATAGTAACACATAGCAAAGAAAACAGAAGCTGCCCTATAATCATGCCATTTGAGTATTCTTTAAAAAAAGTTTAAAATAAATTAATAAAATATGTTTTCATCAATTAGAAAAGATCTAAGTAATTTGGTATCAATGTACTCGGTAAAACAAAAGCAAGAAATTGTCTCTAAACATTTCCCCATCTACCTTTGACGGGTTTAAATTATTCAATTCAGTTACTGCAGATTTATGTCTTTATGTTTGAAGGACATTTATCCTACAGAACTTGACGGATAGTTGCTGCGATGGCTCTATGATTATCCATCATCCAGAAGAAAATGCTCCATAATCTGTGTGCATTAACTTTATTTGGAAGGAACATGTGTACTTTGGGAGAAAGGTACCACATGTAGAAAGCATACAAGAAGACGTTTCTAGTAGAAAATATTATCTAAACTCGAATGCCAGAGGCAGAGACTATGTAAATTACACTGGATTTACACCCGGAGAAGGATTCCCTCCCTTTTTGACTCCACAGGGTACTCTCTGCTTTCCGTCACTTTAGTTCAGATTGCTGTGGCTGCTCAATGCCTTAGCATTGCTCCACAGGACTGCTCAAGCCATATGGCACCTGTGTACACATTACAAGGTGCTCCTTCCTTCCTCTGAAAGGAGGTGGCCTTGCTCCAGAGCTTGGTCAGCAAAGGCGCGGTGAGTTCATTCTTCACCTGCATCTTTGTCCAGGCACCCTTGTTCAGCGAACAAAAACTCTATGTAATTAGTGATCCTGGCTCTGCCTTTTTGAGACTTCACATCCTCTGGGGGTGCAGATGCTGTGGTTATTCTAGATGGAGGTGATGCGGTCCCAATTCTAGGTGAGCCCTGGTGATGCAGCCCTCAATTCAACACTTATCTTTTTTTTTTTTTTTTCAGACAGAGTCTCACTCAGTGCCAGGCTGGAATGCAGTGCCACGATCTCAGCTCACTGCAACCTCCGCCTCCCGGGTTCAAGCAATTCTCCTGCCTCAGCCTCCCGAGTAGCTGGGATTACAGGCATGCACCACCACACCCACCTAATTTTGTATTTTTAGTGGAGATGGGGTCTCTTCATGTTGGTCAGGCTGGTCTCGAACTCCTGACCTTAGGTGATCTGCCCGCCTCGGCCTCTCAATGTGCTGGAATTACAGGCTTGAGCCACCACGCCTGGCCATCAACACATATCTTTTGAACTTTTACTGTCCAAACCTAGTCCCCATGGAAAGGCTACTTGGACCTGGACATCAGTCTTATCTTCTCTTTGCCCACTGCCACCAACTCTGTTACACAGGCTTGAACTTTAAGCAAAGTCCTCTAGGTCTCAGCTGGATTTATTGGAGATAGCTTTGCCTCCCAGCACTTTGGGAGGCCGAGGCAGGTGGATTGCTTGAGGCCGGGAGTTCAAGACCACCCTGGCCAACATGGTGAAACCCCATCTCTACTAGAAATCCAAAAATTACCTGGGCACGGTGGCACACACCTGTAATCTCAGCTACTTGGGAGGCTGAGACAGGAGAATCACTTGAACCCAGGAAGCACAGGTTGCAGTGAGTCATAATCATGCCACTGCACTCCAGCCTGGACAACGCTGCAAGACTCTGTCTCAAAAATGAAAAAAATAAAGAAAGAAAGAAATGTTACTGTTATAAGTAGTAGCAGCTATTCAGATTAACACAGACTGCTAACAGAGGCAGGAAGAGATCAGCTACAAAGCTATGACCCCATTTAAAACTCTTCCCATTTCTAATTGATTCCTTTTAATTGGAAGCTAAAGTTCACTCTCCTTCTACAAAAACAATTTTACAATTCTATTTGTTTTTTATGTCTTGGTTCTTAAACTTACTAGGACTACTAGGTTTCAAGTCTTTCTGTCTTTTAAGGTACTCCTGAAGAGTCTCTCTCTTATGTCTATTGCTATTTAACTCATATTTTCTTTGTCTGGGGAGCCAAGATCTGTGATTCCAGCTGTAGGCAGCTTGGGTTTTTGCTTTACCATGGTGATGTTTTTATAAAAGCCAAAACAGCAATTACATTGTCTTAGAAGTGGTGGATGAATTTTGCATGTTAGAAACAGTTATTGCGCCATTATGCAAATAAAATGTAATTTTATGGAAATATGCGATTCAGAGTGAAGCTGAGTGGCTTAAGTACAAATCCTTATGCTTTTGTTTGGTTAATGCACTTTCAAAAATACTGTTAGGTTAGCTGGCACGGCAAGCATCTGTAGTCCCAGCTACTCAGGAGGCTGTCACGGAAGGATCCCTTGAGCCCAGGAGTTCAAGGCTGCAGTGTGCTAAAGTTGTGCCCATGAATAGCCACTGCACTTCATCCTGGGCAACATAGTGAGACTCTGTTTCTAAAAAACACAAATCTTAAAAATTGTTAAGTTGAAATTTAGGTCATTGTCCCTTCACAATAACAGAAGTGATTGACAATGGCAAATGTAATTGAAAGCATGCACTCCAGAGTTATCTACTAGCTTAAGGTCTGTGGGAAAAGCACTGACTGTCTCTGCCTTAGTTTCCCCATCTGTAAAATGGGGCTAATAATAGTATCACTATCTTGGCTTTTTGCAAGGATTAAATGAGTTAATGTGTGTGAAGTGCTTAGAATAGGGCCTGGCATATAGTTGGAACTACTACTTTAAAAGTGTTAGCTATTACATGAAAAATGATATGATTATCTTCTGGAAATCAGATACAATTTAGATATGCATTTTATAATACGGTGTTACTTCTTGAATGCTTCAACCAACCTAATTGTGATGAAGTCCAACAGTGACAAATATGGATGTTTACATGTTTTCAAACAGAGTAGTGTTTCGTTTTGTACACTTTTGATAATTGAATTACCGTCGGCGTTTTCCCTCTTGGATAGGATATGTTGATATTAGAGTCAAGGTAAGTGTAGTAAGTAGAACTTAGTTTTTCTTTGACACCTGACTGGTGAGTCTGATCCTGTTATGATTTCTTAATTCCTGTGGCAAGATCCACTGCTCTGTTTTGCTTCTTGAACAGCTTGTTTGGATTGTACTTTCTCTCCTACTCACCGCTGTAGGGCAGCCAACCCTTGCAGTGGGTATACTTTTGAAAATTTGGACCTTGATTTTGCAGCTTGTCTGTACAATAAACAGCCTACCCATGCCAATTTTCTTCCAGGCTCTCTTTGGCAGAGGAATGATGACTGGCTGTTCCTCAATAGGTGGCCAGAAATTTAGCTAAAATATAAGAAATCCAGCGGTAAAATATTTCAATCTTTTTTATTGCAGAAATGGATGCCATTATAACTTTGAAAAATGCATCATGGCCACTTAATTTCCCTTTTTACATTACATTTTAGACAAGTAATTTTTTGAAATCCAAGGTCATATGAACCACAGGCAGAATTCCCGGCAGTGCTGTAGATTCTCCCTGAAAGAAAAGTCTCTAGGCTTGGCTTAGGAACTGTGGGTGAGGAAACAAAGAATTTCCTTTTGGACTGCTAGTCTGAGCTGGCTGATCATTGTCCCTTTTTGTTGGTGCTCTAAATGTGTCATGATGAAACTGTAATAAACTGTAAGACAGTTCAGGGCAAAACTGTATTCAGTAATTTGTATCTTCTTAATCTCTTTTTGATGCTTTCATAGTGGCTAGTGGTATCTGTGGTTAAGGGATGCCAGACAGCTTTCTCTTCTTAAATATCTAGCCTAGCATTTATCTGTCTATTCATCTACCAGTCCAGCTCTTGAATTGGAAATGATCATAAGTGATTTATAAGTATTCATAAGATATGATAATGTACGATGGATTAAAACCCGAGTGACAGAGGAAAGAAACACAATAAGATCCTAATATTAAGTCAGATGTGAAAGTTAAAATACAAGATCATGTAGCATTTTAACTTTCACCAGTGGTTTCAAAATTTTAGCAGCCACTGTACTCCCGGTGGGGTATTTGTTAAAAATGCAAGTTCCTTAACCTCACCCTGGGACCCCCGGCACCTACATTGTTAACCCGTGCCCCCAGGCGATCCTGATGCAGGTGGTTGTAGGACCACACTTTAGAAGCCCTGATCTATTTTCTTGCTGCAGATGGGTGAATTTGGCTCCAGGTTTTCTGGCAGTCAACATGAAAAAGGAAGACTGACTTTTCCTAGTGTGCAGGAGATAACATCCTTGGCATATGGTATCAACGAAGATTTAACTATGCTTATATCAACTTGAATAGCTGAATAGAATTTTTACTTGTATAGGAATTCAGAAAGGAAACATCTTCTGTAGTCCTCCCTAACATGAAAAATGTCAACAAGTCCGTGGTAGCCAACTAAACAATATTAACTGAACTTTTCTTTTGGTCGGGGGATGCTAAATCCTCTTAGGGAGAAAGAAAGGGAAGAAAAAAGGAGGGAAAGATGGAAAAATACAAAAAAGGCAGAGGAGTGAGAGAATGAAAAATAACTATGGCCACACTTTGAACAGTGGTTTGCTCCTATCCACAAAAGGTAAATACATGCATACCCCACGACCCAGCAGTTCATGTTTAAGAATTTGTGCACACTAACGCCAGAAGGCATGGAAAGCTGATAGCAGCATGGTTTGTAATAGCCCAAAACTGGAAACAACCCAAATGTCTATCAACAGTAGAATGGATAAATTGTTAAATACAATGTAATACTAAAAAGCAACTAAAATTGAACTGCAGTTATGTGGAAAAACATGAGCGAATTCTAAAAACATAATGCTGATCAAAGGAAACCAGAAGGGAGCAAATACATACTGTATGACTCCATGTATCTAAATTTCAAAGTGGGGAAGAAGAGAACTGACATATTATTTAGGAATGCCTGCTTTTTAAGTTTTTGAGACAGAGTCTTGCTCTGTCGCCCAGGCTGGAGTGTAGTGGTGTGATCATGGCTCACTGCAGCCTCAAACTCCTAGGCTCCAGTGATCCTCCTGCCTTGGCCTCCCAAAGTGTTGAGATGACAGGTATGAGCCAGCATGTCTGGCCAACTTTTTGGTTTTTTTTTTTAAAGATGGGGTCTTGCTGTCCACCACTTACAGTACAAAGGGCCCTAAAGTAAATTGGTTGAAGAAATTAGATCCCAAAGATTCTTGATGAATTTTGAGGTCTTCATCAATATATCCATTTTAAAAGGAGATGACAGAAGCCAAAATAAAGGAATTATGGCCTGACAGGACAATTGGATTAAAATAAGCATCAGTTTCACCACTCCAGCTCTTCAGAGGATCTAAAGTGACCTTGATGGACAGTGGAAGAAATCACAACATGGAGTTCCTTAAACAAAAATTTATTGACTTAAAAAAAAAAAGACAGGTTCTCGCTGTATTGCCCAGGCTGGATTCAAACTCCTGGGCTCAAGTGATCCTCCTGCCTCAGCCTCCTGAGTAGCTGTGATTACAGGTGTGTGCCACTGCACCTGGCTAAACATTTCTTGAACTCCTGATTTCAGGTGATCCACCCACCTCGGCCTCCCAAAGTGCTAGGCATGAGCCACTGCGCCTGGCCTCTGGCTAAACATTTCTAAGTTAGGATAAACTAATTAAGTTATTAAACTTTTCCTTGAAATTCTGTGTTCTGTGGTTACAGTTTTCTAGAAGGACTGGTAACACTTTTAAGCAAATCTGCCGTAGTCATCTGAAGATTTTATTTTGCATGAAATAAATACTAAGCATATATTCACTTTTCTAAAGAAATAGTTTCCATATATTAAAATAATACATATTTATTTAAAATGATAATGAAAAGATGAAAAATTAACGGACATTTAAAAGATTAAAACTTGGCCAGGGGCAGTGGCTCACGCCTGTAATCCCAGCACTTTGGGAGGCCTAGGTGGCAGATCACAAGATCAGGAGTTCAAGACTAGCCTGGCCAACACGGTGAAACCCTGTCTCTACTAAAAATACAAAAATTAGCCGGGCATGGTGGCATGTGCCTGTAATCCCAGCTACTTGGGAGGCTGAGGCAAGAGAATTGCTTCAACTGGGACCTGGGAGGTAGAGTTTGCAGTGAGCTGAGACTGCGTCACTGCATTCCAGCCTGGGCTACAGAGTGAGACTCTGTCTCAAAATAAATAAATAAATAAATTTTAAAAATAAGATAAAAACCCACTATGGCAAAGGTAGAGAAAATCTTCCTGAATTATACTGTTAATAATGCTCTCTCCCATTCATATGGAGAGAGAATGGATTAGGGGACTTCTTGATACCAAGTTTATGGAAAAATAGATGGTTGTTACTATCTCTTGCGTGTCTCCTTTATGTCATTTACCACAATAGGTACTTATGTTTTGGGCTGTTGTTGTTGTTGTTTGAGATGGAGTCTCATTCTGTCACCCAGGCTGGTGTGCAGAGGAGGGATCTCTGCTCATTGCAACCTCCGCCTCCCAGTTTCAAGTGATTCTCCTGCCTCAGCCTCCCGAGGGATTACAGGAGCACCACCACATCTAGCTAATTTTTGTATTTCTAGTAGAGACAGGGTTTTGCTATGTTGGCCAGGCTGGTCTTGAACTCCTGACCTCAAGCTATCTGCCTGCTTTGGCCTCTCAAAGTGCTGGAATTACAGGTGTGAGCCAACACCTTGGCTAGTACTCATGTATTTTGTTTGCAACTATCTCAAAAAATTCCTGAGAATGAAGAACTGTTTTCCCCACCATTCCCTGACCTTTTCCCACTCCTCTTATTCCCTTCTGTTCAAATTCATTCACACAAGTTTTGAAAACTCATCTTCAACGTGAAGCAATTTTTACTGTTTCTTGTGCCTCAAATCTAATTTACTTTGTTCTGATGCTAACAGCTGAGCAGAATTGAGAAATAAATTTTAAATTAATGAATTAGCTTTAAAAGCCTTCTAGTCTGTATCTGTTTCCCTACCAGTTTCGGTTGGTAGGATTTTGACAAACAAATTTGGAATCATCTGAGAAAATCTTGAACTCATCTGTCATTGTTTTTTCCCCAGTAGCAGCTAAAGATGGGATTAGTGGGCTTTTGCCAGAATAAACAGTCTGAATCTTCAGTGAGAGCCATGAAACCTAACTCCCAGTCATTTCTAGAGGAGGCGTCCAGACTGCGCCCCTTTATTGGCCTTTACAAAAACAGCTTCCGTCCATTCTCTAAAACTGATTCTTTTCGTGATGCATTATTTATCCCACTTAACTTAGAGAGACTATACAATTTGATTCATTTTTGAGCTTCTCATTTATGCAGAAAACTAAGAATTACCACTAACATTTTACAATTGCTCTCTTTTAATGCATTCATTAGACTGGAGGTCATATGAAATTTTTCATTCCTCATTGATGCTTACAGAAAATAAGGAAAAAGACACTAGAAAATTTAAAGTGCACGTTCTAATACCCCTATGTGCAAGGATTATTCCACTTTAAATATATAGTTATTATTTTAAGAGAGATATGATTTGATATTTTATTTCTTCCGAATTGTGTCATTTCAGAGCAGGAATGGCCCTGGTGAGGCATCAAGTCAAACTCCTTCATTTTACAGATAGGAGCCTTTGACTCAGAAGTTACATGCTGGGCAGTGGCAAAGCTGGAACTAGAACCCAATGCTCCTGCCTTCCTCTCCTCACAGAGCCATTCCCAAACGACTTCCACATAAAATGTAACTTGAAAAGCATTTTAGAACTTCTGTTTCTGGGCGCGGTGGCTCACGCCTTTAATCCTAGCACTTTGGGAGGCTGTAGTGGGAGATCATTTGAGGTCAGGAGTTCAGTCCATCCTGGCCAACATGGCGAAACCCTGTCTCTACTAAAAATACAAAAATTAGCCGGGGGTGGCAGCGGGTGTCTGTAATCCCAGCTACTCAAGAGGCTGAGGCATGAGAAGTGCTTGAACCTGGGAGGCAGAGGAGGTTGCAATGAGCCAAGATTGCACCACTACATTCCATCCTGGGTGCCAGAGCAAGACTCTGTCTCAAAACAAACAAACAAACATATATTAGAATGTTGAATTATAATAGGTGTGATACCAACTGGTTAAAACTGAATGTATCATCTATTTTCTAACCTAAGATCATAACATTTTGACACTTTCAGTTTTACACACATATGCATATATACTCCCAAACACATGTATATATACCTATACACACATATACACACACATATGTATCTGCATATATACACCTACATACACACACAAACATATATACACCTTTACAACATATTTACCTATTCATATACACGTATACAAATACATATTTAAATGCACGTACATGCACACCTGTATACATATATGCAACTGTATGTATACACACCTATATGTATACACACATATGTATTACACATACACACACACACACATATGGTAGAATAATAAAAAAATGAAGCTCTGGAGTCAGGCTAACCTAGAGTTCTACTGGTACTGACTATGTTTCCTTATTATATAAACTTCTAAAATATGAGTTTCACCATTTGTAAACTGGGAAAAAAATAGGGAACATGTTAAGTGATTAGCATGTTGTCTGCCGTCTAATAAGCTTTCAGGAACTATGAGTAGCCACCATTGTGAACAACATATACAAAATGTTGACCTGTGATTCAGCTTGAAAAGAGATAAATATGATTCATAGTCTTCGCCTCCATACTGATCGGAATCACCATGGGTAGGCTGGGAGGACCACGCCTGGGATGCCTGGCGGCCCTCTGGTTTGGGAACTGGGCTTAAGCCAAGGAAAGTGGCATAGTCTTGTCAACTTGGAAAGTACAGACACTTTTAAACAGAGCTCATCAGTCTCATTCCTAATTGGTTGTGAAAGGAGACACAGATCTCAGGAGGCTGGAAGGTGGGGATCCAGGCAGCCTGTTGTTGCAGGTGGAAAGTGAGCAGAAGCACCTGTGTTGCACGCTCTGCATAAATGAAGACACCTACGCAGGTCATGTGTTCTGGGTGAGCAGTGGCCCTCCTGACTGACTGGGAGACAGCTAATAGGTGAGAAGCTTTGGCCATAGTCAGTCAGTGTGTTATGCTCCGATGCTGAGGCTGAGGTGAGGGAATGTGGAGGAGAAAGGAGCCAGACCAACTAGAATCTGGAAAGGTCAACTGGCTGACAGCTGTCTGTCTGGGGAGACATCCAGGGAGCAAGGCAAGAAGCTCAGGATGAGTCAGAATGGGCACGAACCGCCTAGGTGCAGGGCGTCCCAGAGACTGCACCAGGGCACGTGGACATCAGCCTCCCCAGACAACCCAGCCGCAGGGTTGGGGTCAAGGCCAAGAACAAGATTAGCCAGAAATGTATCCAGGATATGGCTTGAAAACTGGAGGGAGCGAAGAGAGTAAGTGACAGGCTGGGCCAGGGCAGGGACAGATTGGAAGGGTGGGGAAGGTGGGTTGCTTCTGCGTCATCTGTCCTGTTTGTGCCCCAGGCCTGACAGTTGACACATACAGCGTCTGACAGAAGAAAAGATAGAAGAGTGGACAGAAAAATGAAAGAAGGGTTTGCTTTTGCAGAGTGGAAACCTGAATTGGCCAGCACAGAGCATCTGCAGGGGTTTCTATGAGGGAGAGACCAGGGTACAAGGGGCTTTCTTTCTCCTCTCTGCGTTCCCTGGGAACGCTTCCATGTCACGTTTCCTCAGGATTCTGTCATAAACCCACTTTTCTTCCCACCTGTATCAGTCAGTGTGGGCTTGGTTTTGTTGCACTAACAAATGACCCCCAAATCTCAGTGGCTTATAATAGCAAACATTTATTTTTGGCTTTAGCCACATGTCACTCTGAGTTGATTACAGCTTGCTTCTTCGTAATCATTCTGTGACCCTGGCTGACTGAGTGGCCTCTGTCTCTGGAACATTGCTGCTTGAAATAGCAGAGGGAGAAGAGACCATGGAGAACCTTGAGTTGGCCTCGGAGCTTCTGCACAGAACGGAAGTGACACATGTCATTTCAACTCACATTTCATTGACCAAAAGAAGTCTTATGATGAAGCCTGGCATTAACAGGGTGGCAAAATCTAATCCTTCCCCAGAAATGAGCAATGAGTATTTGTAACAGTAATGCAGTCCACCACATGACTGCGCTTACCCAGGGTCATCTTGCCACTCCCATGACCCCAGTGACTGTCGCTTTGATCCTGGACTCCTTCCTCCAGCTCAGATCTCTACACCAAAAGCCAAACCCACAAATCCAGCTGTCAATCAGGCAGTTCTCCTTCAAACTGAATATGCCCAACTGAAGTCATTTTCTCTTCAGCATTTTGTTTATTTCTGATTAAAAGAAGACAGTAGCCACTATCTACCTGGCTAGTGACACCTGGGGGTCATCTTTGACTTTTTGCTCTCCTTCATCACCCCAGATCCCACTATCCATCCGAAAGTCTTCTTGATTGTATTCAATAAATGTTTCTGCTTCTTTTCATCTCTCCTACCCATGCTGATCCAAGATACAGTACTTCTCATCTGGACTACTTTGGCAAGGCTGTTCAGTAACTTCCATGCCTCCCTCTTTTCCCTCTCCAATTCACTCCACCAGCGTCCAGAGCGATCTTTATAATTTACAGATCTGACAGTCCACCTTTCTGCTGTCTCCTCTGTTTAAGCTCTTGCCTGGATTCCGATTGGTCTGAGAATCAAGCTGTGGAAAGCTAGTAAGATTCTCCATTTTCCCTGCAGCCTTACCTTCACCATTATCCTACCCTCCCAGTGTCTTCCATCTCCCAGCCCTGCCATCCTGAACCCCCGCCATCTGCTCTAACGGGCTGTGTTCTGTCTTACTTCTAGAATATGACGGTGCTATTCCTTCTCACCGGAGTCTTCTATATCCTCTTCAGCTGGCTAACTTTAACTCACCCCTCAGTTCTCAGCTTACACATCGCTTCCCCCAGGAGGCCTTCTCTGGCCCTTCCTAAACTGGGTAAGGTGTTCCTGCCACATGCTCCCATGCACAAAACACGCTGTCCTTCTTTTACTCTGAAGCAGATCAGCTCTTAGACATGCAGTGGTCCTCCCTGACACACGGGAGATATTTTACAAACCCCGGTGGATGCCTCAAACTGAGGACAGTACCGAACCGCATACCATATGTAGTACGTTTTTTGCTATACACACATACCAGTGATCAAGTCTAATTTATAAATTTGGCACAGTAAGAAATTAAGAACAACAATAATAAAATAGGTCGGGCATGCAGTGGCTCACACCTGTAATCTCAGCACTCTGGGAGGCTGAGGTAGGCAGATCACGAGGTCAGGAGTTCAAGACTAGCCTGGCCAATATGGCGAAACCCCGTCTCTAATAAAAATACAAAATTAGCCAGGCATGGTGGTGGACACCTGTAGTCCCAGCTACTTGGGAAGCTGAGGCAGGAGAATTGCTTGAACCTGGGAAGTGGAGGTTGCAGTGAGCCGAGATCGTGCCACTGTACTCTAGTCTGGGGGACAGAGCGAGACTTCATCTAAATAATAATAATAATAAAATAGAATAATTAAAACAATACATTGTAATAAAAGTGATGTGAATGCAGTGTCTCTCTCTCAAAATCTCTTACTGTACAGTAGTGCAGGTCACTAAAACACAGAAGGTGAAACCATGGATAAGGGGGGTTACTGCAACATAAATGTCTGTTGTCTTTGTTGCTGCACTGGAATCTGCTTGAGAGTAGCAACTAGGTCAACACCGTATCTCCAACTCCTAGCAGAGCGTGTGGAATAGTCTAGAGGCTATTGGATGGAATGATGATGACTGACCATTCATAGAGTTAAAAAGTCGAGTTTGACATGACCTCAAAAGCAAGGTCAGAAAGACACAGAAAAGTCCTTACTTCCTTTATGTCAGGGGAGCTGAGAAAGAGTTGCTTGGATTAGGGCTGGTGGATGCTATAAATCGCAAAGTAAAACAGACTTCTGGAGAAAGATAAAGGAAGGGCAGGATCTGGGAAGAAGTGAGATACACTAGAATAGAACCTTCTGGGGGGGTGGGATTTTTATCTGTTTTGTTCACTGCAGAATCCTTGGGCCTAAAACAGTTCGTGACACAGAGTAAGCAGCTAATACTTTATTGAATGAACTCATGAGCAAGTGAATGAATGAATGAACAAATTGTAGGTCACGGTTCTTTGATTCCAAGGACCAACACTGGCAGAAAGAGAATTTATTGGAAATAGGGTAGTTCACAGAATCGAAAAGCCAGAGAATCAAGCCTGGAAAATGAACAGCCATCAAGGGAAGTCGGGCAGATAGAACTACAGCCAAGGTTGCATCACAGGAATACCCTGCTAAGGGCACCACCTTGGCACTGCTGCTGCCAGTCACTGCTGTCCCTGGCATTGCCACCACTGCCCTCCTTGTGAGAGTCAGCTCTCATTGACCCTGTGACTTGACGTTATTCCTTCGAGATTTAGAGTCCCAGACAGGAATCCCTGATCGTCTGAACCAAGGTGGATTGCTTGCTCATTACTTGCCAGAATATGGGAGAAAGTGAATATTTATCCCCTGTCAGCAGAGGGGGCCATGCTGCCATTCTGTGTTAGGATTTCTCCCTAATAAGGCAGCCGTTCAATGCTGGGTGGCCTAAAAAGCACTCTAAGTGTCTAAGTATAATGAATTCTTTCTATAGAAATTCAATCAATTCAGAAGGGTACAAAATATAAAATGTAAATCCACTCTCTACTTCCCAATCCCTATTCCACCCCAAGAAATAACCACTGTTATTGGTTGGTAATGTGTTTTTACACACTTCTTCAAGAAACTTCATGAAGTTTATATGTCAATTATAAGCATCCCATAATAGCTAGGAAATCCAGCCCTGTGCAGTTTATGAAACAATAAGAATTGTTTCATCAAGAAATAATAATTACATAAAAACAATAACAATTCTTATTGTTTCATAAACTGAACTGAGCTGAACTTCCTAGCCACTATAGGGTGCTTGTAAATTACATGTAAAACTTGTAGTCTGAAGTTTTTTGCTTGGGAATAAAGTGGTTGCTTGGGGTCTGAAGCCCTGGCTGTGTGTGGTGTTGCTGGCGGTTCCTAACTCTCAGGAGGGGACCACCTGCCCAGTAAACGGTAGACAGACTGTCTCTTGGTGCTGTTTGCTGTGTGTGTTGTGTTAAATATTACTGGGTATTTCTTGTTTGAGATTGATCAGGCTGTAATGACATCTATCATTATGATGGGTTAGCAATGTGGGTTCTATTGGAGGGAAGGTACTCACTCTGCCTTTGCCCTAATTGATTTAAATTGCCGAAGGGACAGCCTCCTGTTTAGGATGTCTCTTTTAGAGAGTTCTGCTCTTCTTAAAAAAACAAATTACTAGGTGCAGTTGTGTACGCCTGTAGTCCCAGCTACTTGGGAGGTTGAGATGGGAGGGTCGCTTGAGATCAGGAGTTCAAATCCAGCTGGGGCAACATAGTGAGACCCCCATCTCTAAAAAAAAATTTATAGGGCTAGGCATGGTGGTTCATGACTGTAATCCCAGCACTTTGGGAGGCCAGGGTGGGCAGATCACAAGGTTGGGAGTTCGAGATCAGCCTGGCCAATATGGTGAAACCCCATCTCTACTAAAAATACAAAAATTAGCCAGATGTAGTGGCAGGCACTTGTACTCCCAGCTATTCAGGAGGCTGAGGCAGGAGAATCACTTGAACCTGGGAAGCAAAGTTTGCAGTGAGCCAAGATCATGCCACTGTACTCCAGCCTAGGTGACAGAGCAAGACTCCATCTCAAAAAAAGAAAAAAATTATATGTACATACATATAAAAGAAGAAAACAAAAATTATTTGAAATAATATTTTTCTGGGATTTTAAAGAAATAAAGTTCCAGAACTAACCCATCCTCAACTGATTGCCAGAGAAGCTAGTTCTGGTATGTAGTAGTTAATATTCTTCATTGTGTTGGTAGATGTGTGATTTTTAGTCCCCAGGAAACAGTGCCCAGGGGCCCCGCAGTGGTAGGACAGTGCAAATGTAAGACACTTTGATAGGAGATAGTTTTGCACAAAGAACAGAGAATGGTTGCTCAAATAAGTGATTTGAATTTTAAGAAAGTAGAACTGATGGTTATAAATCTTATTAGAGTCCAGCCCTGGACTGGACTTTTTGTAAGAAATATACAACAAACCATATGGTACAGCTATAAACAGAATAATGCATTATATGAAGTTGCATAAATGCAGTTCAGGTTGTTACAGGGCTGACCCAAATCATCATGATAGGTCCAAGGATAAGGTGTCAGGCTGGTATCCAATGTGACCTCTCAAGAGCCTAGAAGTAAGCTGGGCATGGTGGCTCACGCCTGTAATCCCAGCATTTTGGGAAGCCGAGACAGGCAGATCACCTTAGGTCAGGAGTTTGAGATCAGCATGGCCAACATGACGAAACTCCATTTCCACTGAAAATACAAAAATAAGCTGAGCGTGGTGGTGCATACCTGTAGTCTCAGCTACTTGGGAGGCTGAGGCAGGGAGAATCACTTGAACCCATGAGTCAAAGGTTGCAGTGAGCCAAGATCATGCCATTGCACTTCAACCTGGGTAACAGAGTGAAACTCTGTCTCTGAAAAAACAAAAACCAAAAAAAGCCTAGAAGCAAAAGCCAGCACTTCAGTCCAGCCTGCTTTGCCCAGGTTTGTCAAGGAAAAAATGTTACTTGGATGATGCTATATGCTTCTTCTTTGCCAAACAGCTGTCTGCAGTATTTCTACACAGAAGTAAGCGGAACAGATACGATTATGAGATAACGTCCAGGATTTCCATACAAAGCCTTTCTACTGGAAATCGATGCTATATTAGTACCTAAACTGGTAGCAGTTCTGTTTTACATTGGTGAAATGGGATAAATTTTAAGTCTTTTTGATAGAATCTAATGAACAAATATGGGTTGATAATTTTAAAATGTGAGTTAATTCTAGTTTAAAGTTGCAGCCAAAATAGAAGTTAGCTGTGATTCATTTGAAACTATGCGAACATTCTGAGTGCTGATAACAGAGGAGGGCCTTCCTCTAAAACTATTATTTTACAACATGATTGTAGCAAAGCTACAATGAGTATGAAAGAAGCCATAATATTTTGTTGATACAAAGAAACATTGGCTCTTTAATAGAAGTTACCAGGAGCAGTGGCAACAGTTAAAAATTGGTGAAAGCTTGGGAGGCCAAGGCAGGTGGATCACGAGTTCAGGAGATGGAGACCTTCCCTGCAAACATCGTGAAACCCCATCTCTACTAAATACAAAAAATTAGCCGGGCATGGTGGTGGGCGCCTGTAGTCCCAGCTATGCAGGAGGCTGAGGCAGGGGAATCACTTGAACCTGGGAGGCAGAGATTGTAGTGAGCTGAGATCGTGCCAGTGCACTACAGTCTGGGCGACAGAACGAGACTCCATCTCAGCTGGGCGTGGTGACTCACACCTGTAATCCCAGCACTTTGGGAGGCTGAGGTAGGTGGATCACCTGAGGTCAGGAGTTCGAGACCAGCTTGACCAATATGATGAAACCCCATCTCTACTAAAACTACAAAAATTAGCTGGGCATGGTGGTGGGTGCCTGTAGTCCCAGCTGCTCAGGAGGCTGAGGCAGGAGAATTGCTTGAACCTGGGAGGTCGGGGTTGCAGTGAGCTGAGATTGCACCACTGCACCTAGCCTAGGCTACAAGAGTGAAACTCCATCTCAAAAAAAAAAAAAAAAAAGAAAAGAAAAGAAAAAGAAAAAGAAAACAAAAAAAGAATAAACAAAAAAAATTGGTGAAAGCAATGAACTTTCATATTAAATTTAATTTTCTCTTGCCTTGGTGTCTTGACTGTCATACAGATAAACCTCAGGAGACTAGAAACGTTAGAAAAACCATTATTCTATAAGAAAATTACAACTAGCTAGGAGGAATGAGTTCTGGTGTTTGCAGCACTGTGAGGTAAATATGGTCAAGTATAATTTATTGTAGATTTTCAGAAAGCTAGAAAGAGGACTTTGCATGCTCCCAACACAAAGAAACGATAAATGTATGAGGTGATGGATTTGCTAAGTACCTTGATTTGGTCATTATACATCATATATGTGTATGGAAATATCACTCTGTCTCCCATAAATATGTGCAATTATTACATGTCAACTAACACTAAAAGGGAAGAAACAGTATCGTATGAATCTGTCAAAATAATGCCCTTGCGGCCGGGCACAGTGGCTCACTCCTGTAATCCCAACACTTTGGGAGGCCAAGGTGGGTGGATTGCCTGAGGTCAGGAGTTCAAGACCAGCATGGCCAACATAGTGAAACCCCATCTCTACTAAAAATACAAAAAATTAGCTGAGTGTGGTGGCGGGTACCTGTAATCTCAGCTACTAGGGAGGCTGAGGCAGGAGAATCACTTGAACCAGGGACGCAGAGGTTGCAGTGAGCTGAGATGGCGCTATTGCACTCCATCCTGGGCAGTAAGAGCAAAACTCTGTCTCAAAAGTAATAATAATAATAATAATAATAATGCCCTTATTTTGTCTGAGCAGGAAGTGAATAATTTTGTCACGTCCCAAAGAGAAGCTAGATCATGACCTGGGCATTGAATGGTTAGGAGCGGCCCAGGGAAAAGAACCAGGGCATGACCTGCAGGAAGAGAAAGCCGGGTTGTGAAGCCACAGGGAGGAGAAGTGGGAGCTGCGGTAGCAGCAGCAGCAGGGACTGGGGCTGTCTGGCGAAGGCGTGAGAAAGTGGGAGTCGTGGCAGTGACAAGGCTAGCTGTCCTGTCTGCCCACGTGCCATGAGACATATCTTCTCCTGGGCTATCCCAAATTTCAGTACTGCCTCAGGACTCCTTTCCTTGGTATTTATCCAAGAGACAGGAAAATGCGTGTCCACATAGTCTTGTACACTAAGGCTCCTAGACGCTTTTTATGTAATAGTCAAAAATGGAAAACAATCTAGAAGCTGAAAACAGCCTACATGTCTGGCAACAGGTGGTAGATGGCCTACGACTCAACAATAAAAAGGGATGGACGGTTGATGAACAGAGCAGCAGGGAAGATCTCCAAGTCATTATGCTGAGCAAAACAGAGCGCCTCCCCTACCCGCACTCCCCAAGCAAAGAGCATGTGCTACATAATTCTGTTTATTTATTTATGCATTTATCTATTTATTTGAGATGGATTCTTGCTCTGTTGCCCAGGCTGGAGTGTAGTAGCATCATTGCCGCTCACTGCAACCTCTGCTTCCCGGGTTCAAGCAATTCTCCTGCCTCAGCTTCCCGAATAGCTAGGACTACAGGTGTGTGCCACCACGCCCAGCTAACTTTTGTATTTTTAGTAAAAATGGGGTTTCACCATGTTGGCCAGGCTGATCTCAAACTCCTGACCTCAAGTGATCCATGCACCTTGGCCTCCCAAAGTTCTGGGATTACAGGCATGAGCCACCACACCTGGCCTATTTATTTATGTTTTATTTTTTAGAGACAGGGTTTCTTACTCTGTCACCCAGGCTGGAGTATAGTCATGCGATCACAGCTCATTTTGTCCCTGACCTCCGGGGCTCAAGCTGTCCTCCTGCCCAACCTCCCCAGTAGCTAGAACTACAGGTGAGCACCGCCGCACTTGGCTAATTTAAAAACAATGTGGTTGTAGAAGCAGGGTCTCACTATGTTGCCCAGGCCATCCTACATAATTCTGTTTCTGTAGAACTAAAGAAGATGCAAACTAATGTTTAGTGGAGACAACAGATCAGTGGTTGTTTGGGGACAAAGTAGAGGGAAGGATGGATTACAAGCTGGCACAAGAATTTTGGGGGTGACGGAAAATGGGGAAATTTTGTTGGTTTCATGGACACGTTCGTATGTCAAAACACAAGTGGACACTTTATGTACAGTTCATTGTAAAAAAAAAAAAATTAAAACAAAGGTACCCCCACCCAAATAAAAGAACAGGGCCTGCTAGACAGTAAGTTCTTAATAAAGGTCAGTTAACAATAATAATAATGGTAGGCATTATGATTATGTCTAGTTTACAGAGTGGAAACTGAAGCCCACAGAGGTTAAGTAACTTACCCAAGGTCACACAGTCAGCTGGTGGTGTGTCCAGGATGCAGTCTAACTCTAAGACCTGAACTCCATGGTAGGAAAAAGAGTGTGAAGGCAGGGCTAGAAGAATGAGCAGGTCCAGAAAGAAGGTTCTAAGAGGCACCATATCAGAGGAGCAGCAAGGGGGACTGGAGGGAAGTGGGGATGGGAGAAGAGCTTTTACTGAGAACATTCCACGGGTATTTTGTATCAAGTACAGGAACTTGCCTCTTCTCACTCAGTCATTAATTCACATGCCATAAAATTCAGCTATTTGAGGCCAAGCGCGGTGGCTTACACCTGTAAATTCCAGTACTTTGTGAGGCCAAGGTGGGTGGATCACTGGAGGCCAGGAGTTTGAGACCAGCCTGGCCAACATGGTGAAACCTTGTCTCTATGAAAAATACAAAAATTAGCTGAGTGTGATGGTGCATCCCTGTAATCCCAGCTACTCCAGAGGCTGAGGCAGGAGAATTACTTGAACCCGGGAGGTGGGTGTTGCAGTGAGCCAAGATTGTGTCACTGCACTCCAGCCTGGACAACAGAGCAAGACTCTGTCCACTTCCCCAAAAAAATTACCTATTTGAAGTACACAATTCAGTGGGTTTTAGTGTATTCACAGGGTTGTGTAACCATCACAATTTAATTTCACAGTGTTTTTGGAACTCTCCCAAAAAACCTGTACCAATCAGCCATCACTCCCCGTCTTCCTCTTTCTCCCTTCCTTCTTCAGCCTTAGTTAGCCACAGATCTAGTTTTCATCACCATAGACTTGCATATTCTGAACATTTCATATGACTAGAATCATATAATATGTGGTCTTTTCTGCCTGACATCTTTCACTTAGTATGTTTTCAAGGTTCATTGCATTGTATTATCAGTACCTTATTTCTTTTTATGGATGGATAATAATCTATTGTATGGATATACCTCATTTTGTTTATCCAATCGTCAGTTGATGGCCATGGATTGCTTTCATTTTTTGGTCATTTTGAACAATTCTGCTATTCTCAATCAGCTTTGTTTCAACAACTGATGGTTATTTTAACTGGTAAAGAGAGAGACAGATATCAATCACAGGCACAGATACCATCTGAGCAGATGGCTCTTTATTTGCTGACCATCTGGTTTATTTTGTATTTAATACAACATGTGGGGACTCTTTTGAAATAGTTTCTGTGCAGTAAAGAACTTAGACTTAGGCTAGGCTACAGTTATCAGTGATAGTGCTTCCTAGTTACTTGTATTTAGGGAAATTGTTTGCAAAGGAATTGGTAACTTTTATTGAGTACTTCCTATTAGGTTGATGTGTATTTTCCAGTATAATTCTTACACTACTCTGTGTATTAAGTATTATGATCCTTAATATAAATGAGACTTCTGAGGCGCATGGATATTAGCACCTACTGTGGTGCCTGCCTCCAAGTTCACCCACAGGTACATACCGGCAGCTTCTCATTTTAACCACCAGTCTCTTTGCTTCTCAGCCTGAGGCTTTCTCAGACTGCCTGAAAAATCCCTTAGCAGTGCTCGGGAATCTAATCACTCCAGGGCAACCCTAAACATGCTCAGCTTTCCTTCTTCCTTCCAGATGTTCTACATGACAGGTCAGCAAAGTTCTGCTCTTAGGGCCAGAGAGTAAATATTTTCAACTTTGTAGGCCATACCACCCCTGTGGCCACTATTCAACTCTGCCATTTTAGCATGAAAGTAGCAATAGATGAGCCTAAAGAATGGGCTTGGCTATGTTCCAATAAAACTTTATTTACAAATAGTGGGTTGGATTTGACCTGCTGGCGGTAGTTTGCTGATGCCTCTTCTCCATGATTTCTTAGAAGATTCCCAATAGAGTTGAACCCCAGTTAAACCGAGGTGACCCATTCATTACCACACCCTTCTTTACTGGTTTTTCTTTATTCCCTGTGTCTTTATTTACACACTTTATTTTTGTTTGCTGGGATCTCCAACCAGACAAACTCCCTGTACCAAATTATGCCTCTCAGTTTCTGTTTTTGGGGGAACCAAATTGACAAACCAGGACAATACGGTGTTACAGCAGGCTGAGAATATGCATATGAAGAGATCAGAGGCTGTGGCGTGAGTCTGAGCTGCAGCTCTACACCTGAATGACCCTGGGCAAATAACCTCACCTCTTCGTGCCTCATTTTCCCTATCTGTAAAATGGGCATTGTCACAGAACCCACTGCAAAAAGTTGTTAGGAGGATTTTATGTGTGTAAAACAGCAGCATGCCTGATAATAGACAACTTCTTATTATAAAGCATACAGACTTGTGACTGGTTCATGAAGTTTTTCATTCATTTATGAAAAGATCCTTTATACCCTCTTTGCAAAAGAGAAAAATAGAATTGAGTTAACGGATTTTTTGAAAAATTCTTAAGACTTAATTTTTTTTTTAGAGCATTTTTAGGTTCACAGCAAAACTGAGAAGAGGCTACACATATATCCCATATCCTGCCCCTCCAACGCCCAGCCCCTGACATGCACAGCCTCCCCAAAGGCAACATCCCCCACCAGAGTGGTCCATTTGTTACAACTGATGAACCAACATTGACACATTGTTCTCACCTCAAATTCATAGTTTACATTAGGGTTCCTTCTTGGTGGTGTACATCCTGTCAGTATTCACCTTAACATGCATTCACTTTTTTTTTTTTTTTGAGACGGAGTTTCACTCTTGTTGCCCAGGCTGGAGTGTAGTGGTGCCATCTCAGTTCACTGGCAACCCTGGAAACCCCCACTTCCTGGGTTCAAGCAATTCTCCTGCCTCAGCCTCCCAAGTAGCTTTTTTTTTTTTTTTTCAGTAGAGACAGGGTTTCACCATGTTGGCCAGGCCAGTCTCGAACTCCTGACCTCAGGTGATCCACCCTCCTTGGCCTCCCAAAGTGCTGGGATTACAGGCATGAGTCATTGCGCCCTGCCTATTCACCATTTTTAATTATTTATTGTGAGAAATATAAATAGCTGAACAATACAATGTATTTTTCCCCAGGTTGGCCTTGATGATTTTGAAAATATATTGTCCTTTGTGTTCAAAAAACACAAAGCACAAAGAATTCCTGTCTTTGGGGGCTATTTACTGTATACTGAACTATTTATGAATGAAATATTATATCAGGAATTGTTTTTAAAAATGATCTGTGGCAGGAGAAGTGCGTGTGGATACCGAAACAAGATTGGTCATGAGTTGACACTGGTTGAAATTGGGTGATGGAAGCTGAGAGTTCATTATAATATACTCTCTACTTTCCTATTTGTTTGAAATTTTTCATAAATGTAAGTGGTTAAAAAATACATGGCCTCGGAAACTATAAACAAAACATTGCTGCTATAAGAACTGCATTATAGGAAGGAATGAGGGGAATTATCTCCAGCTACATCCTGGTGACCAACCACCCTAATTCATTAACATATCAGAATGACAGCCTCTCTTTTATTCTTGAGTATGCCCAAGACCATCTGCAAGATTTCTCTTCTGTGGTCGCAGCAGGGTAAGGAGCCTTGTGACACTCAGCTAGGGAACAGGAGACAGGGTGACACTCAGGTTAGGAAAGTGGATCCTCAGTATTTGAAAAGGGCTGGGAGTGGTGGCTCATGCCTGTAATCTCAGCACTTTGGGAGGCCGAGGCAGGCGGATCACGAGGTCAGTAGTTCAAGACCAGCCTGGCCACAATAGTGAAATCCCGTCTCTACTAAAAGACAAAAATTAGCTGGGCGTGGTGGCATGCACCTGTCATCCCAGCTACTCGGGAGGCCGAGGCAGACAACTGTTTGAACTCGGGAGACGGAGGTTGCAGTGAGCCGAGATTGCACCACTGCACTTCAGCCTGGTGACAGAGTGAGACTCCGCCTCAAAAACAAAAAAAAAATTGAAAAGGACATTCAAAACAACATTTGAAAGAAGTCAGAGTGTTTTTTCAGTAAGAAACTTAGGATCTAGAAAATGGTTATAGTGTTTATTCAGAAGAATGAACGCTGAAGATCTGCAGAGAGGCCACAGTCTCTGCCCAGAGGAGAAATCATTCAGATATGATTTTCAGCTATTAGAATATTGACATGGAGCTCAGGTGATAATGGATATGTACTTCTACCATGTCCCTCCCCGAGACTGTACAAATCTACACACAGACACCTATGAGTTCTCAGGCTATATATAAGCCTTTCTCTGTATTACAATGCTCATCATCACTGTAGGGGACCTTCGCAGGAGCTGGAAGGGAAGGTGAGGAAGAAGGCCCCGCCTGGAAAGCAACAGTGAACCATCAGTGTCAGCAAAGTGAAGCTTGTTGCAAGGCCTGCAGTCATATGAACCCAACAGCTTTTAGTTCATCTCAGTGGCCCTGAGACTATTCATCCTTTGACTTCACACGTGCTTTGAAGTTTTGTTGTGATCTTCACTGAGTCAGTGTGGAAGTCACAGGACAGATTTTAGATCTTTTACTTTTCAGTATGTGATTTAAAGTTCTGATGACTTGGGGAAAGGGCTGATCATCTTGTGCTAAATCATTGATGGAATTTAAAATCTCCGTCTTCCAATCAACCCAAATGTCCATCAATGACAGACTGGATAAAGAAAATGTGGTACACATACACCATGGAATACCATGCAGCCATAAAATGAAATGAGATCATGTCCTTTGCAGGGACATGGATGGAGCTGGAAGCATCATCCTCAGCAAACTAACTCAGAAATGGGAAACCAAACACCGCATGTTCTCACTTATAAGTGGGAGCTGAATAATGAGAACACGTGGACACAGGGAGGGGAACAACACATGCTGGGGCCTGTGTGGGGGTGGGGAGAGGGGAGGGAGCGCATTGGGAAAAACTGCTAATGCATGCTAATACCTAGGTGATGAGTTGATAGGTGCAGCAAACCACCATGGGACACGTTTACCTATGTAACAAACCTGCACATCCTGCACATGTACCCTGGAACTTAAAAATAAAAATTATCGCCTGGCGCGGTGGCTCACGCCTGTAATCCCAGCACTTTGGGAGGCTGAGGCGGGTGGATCACGAGGTCAAGAGATCGAGACCATCCTGGTCAACATGGTGAAACCCCTTCTCTACTAAAAATACAAAAAATTAGCTGGGCATGGTGGCACGTGCCTGTAATCCCAGCTACTCAGGAGGCTGAGGCAGGAGAATTGCCTGAACCCAGGAGGCGGAGGTTGCGGTGAGCCAAGATTGGGCCATTGCACTCCAGCCTGGGTAACAAGAGCTAAACTCCGTCTCAAAAAAAATAAAATAAAATAAAAAATCCACATGGCCTTGTCATTTGCACAGATTATGTGATGGTTTCGAGTTGATTGGGGCTGCAGAAAAATTGTGCTAATTTACAGTGAAAATTAAATCAAGACATTTGATTGACAATGTGTGATCATCATTGTGCATGGCTAGATGTGCTGATAGGTGACGTGCTTTTGGACATACCGTTTACTGTCTTAGCCGCAGGTAACTGGAATCACGTGCATTACCTCCATTCCTCTCCCACTCTGCCATGCAGACGTATTTTGCATTCAGAGTCAGTAATTTGGTGCCTCTTCTGACAAGTTTGGGCTGAAAGCATGAATGCTAAATTTTGGAATACCACAGTGTGGTATGAAAAGCATATTACTAATTAATGAACTAGAACCAGGTAGGAATTTCTTGGACGGATAAGAGAGAAATGGTGTTTTTAATCTGAAGTGATCCTGAGTAATTCTTCTGAGATCAGTTTTTATTTTATTATTTTATTTCTTTTTTTTTTTTTAATTGTACTTTAAGCTCTGGGGTACATGTGCACATCCCACAGGGTTGTTGCACAGGTACACACTTGCTATGGTGGTTTGCAGTCTCCGTCCCTGCCCCCGTGGCCTACATCAGGCATTTCTCCCAGTGTTTTCCCTCCCCAGCCTCCCCGACCACCCATTGTCACTCCCTGACACCCACTGTCCCTCCCCTAGACCCCCACCCACCCCAGTGTGTGATATTCCCCTCCCTGTGTCCACATGTTCTCACTGTTCAACACTGCCTATGAGTGAGAAAATGCAGTGTTTGGTTTTCTGTTCTCGTGTCAGTTTCTGAGCTCAGTTTTTAACTGACACATCTGAATATCAGACTTTATTAAAAACGTTTTCAAAGTATCATGTGCAATGAAAGCTTCATCAAGGAGAGGGACCTGAGTGTCATTGCTGGTAATAGAATCCTGTTCCTGTAGTTTTTAATTCCCACATTACTGAAACGAAACACAACCGGTTATATAGTATAATATGTAAAATCTACCTGGGAATCCAATCATTTTGCAATTAAGTTTGAGGTCTTTTAAAATCATTTTGTCTACGAAACATGTCACTTTAACTGTTTAATCATGACTTGAATAAGAGACAGGAGAAAACGTACCTGGGAAAACACAAATGATTGATGATGGAAAAGTGACTAAGGTTGACGTGTAGAATAGTGGTAAATTCTACAAAATCTTAGAGCTCCTTCAGGGGAGGGATAAACATAAGCCATGCCTGGGAGACAATCTGTATATTTTGAGTATTTTGGATGGTTACTGTGGTTAGCTTGGTATGAGGGCAAGGACAGTAGAAAATAAGAATGAGTTCAGCTAAAAGTAATAGAGCGCCCAATTTACAGTGGCTCATATCTCATTTCTCATTTTGACATCCTTAGCAACATCGCCTGGGAGCCCGTTATTAATGTAGATTCTCAGGCACCGCCTCAGCCCTGCAAAATCAGAATTTCCATTGTAAGGAGATTCCCAAGAGATTCACTGGCCCACTAAAGTCTGGTCTAGAAAATAAAGACAGAGATATTTCAGTGAATAAGGGTCTGAATGCAATCAGTTTCAAGGTGGCTGGATCTAGATCATCAATAACAGGCTTTTGTCTCATTCCACTTCACAATCCTTAGCACGTGGACTTTTGCTTTTAGTCGCGTGGCCTCGGGATTCCAAGATGGCTGCTGTGGCTCCTCGGACCAGTGAGTTCCAGGCAGGAAGGGAGGGGCAGACGTCTTCTAATATCTCGTTGGCCAGACCTGGGTCACATTTTATTTTTTTTTTAACCTTTCCTATGGTACTGAACGTGTTGACTTTTAGACATCCCTTGGGATGATAAAAGGATTAACATTACTAATTTAAACACTTCATTTATTCATTAAAAAAAAAATTGCCTACTATGTGCCAACTCATGAGCATTCCATGGAGCTAAAGCTGAGATCACAGATCTCTGTCTATTGCCTGAAGAAAATTAGGGTTATTTTAGTGAAGAGGAAATGAGGGAATCCTTATTAGATGGAATCAATATTAGCCACAGGTAGGTTGAGGCCAGATTTGGAAGGGTCTTGGAAGTCATGTCACGAATGGACTGAGACCAGTGGGGAGACCTTTAAGGTGATTCAAGTAAGAGATGATGAGTACCGTCTCAGGACAATAGTGGCTGCTTTGGAGGAAGGGCTGCGTTGAACGTCTGCTCTGAGGCGTAAGTCCCTACTTAGTGATACTATATGTGGGCAATGAAGAGGAGGGATGACTCACTGAAACTCTGATGGGATCCTTCACTCAGCTGTCTAAGACCAGTTGACTTGAGAAAAAAAAAAATCTATGTATCGTATGACTCTTAGCAGTGGATTTATTTTGTTTTTATTTATTTAGTTTTTGAGACAGAGTCTCACTCTGTCGTCCAGGATGGAGTGCAGTGGTGTGATCTCGACTCACTTAGCAGTAGATTTTTTAAAACTCCATGTATTTAACACATACACAATCAGATGATACCAAGCTCTGTAATCTAGGTTTTCCACCTAAGGTGTTATGAACCAATTTCTGTCAGTTCATGTAGAACTGTCTCATCTTTCTTTAACTCAGTTTTTATTTTTATTTGAAAAATGTTGCAAAACATAAACAAGTTAAAAACCATGTACAGTATGATAAATTTAACAAACTATAAAAAGTAAAAAAAGAAATCACCCCTTCATTTTATTTCTGGAGCATGTGTCTCCCCCAGTTTTCCCAAAGGTAACACGGACTTGGTAAGAGATTCCCATGAACTACACATACATACCTCTCTATGTGTATACAGTTGTCCCTCAGTGTGCGTGGGGACAAGGGGATTGGTTCTACGACCCCTGTGGATACCAAAACCCATGGATGCTCAAGCCCCTGATATAAAATGACATAGTATTTGCCTATAACCTGTGCACACTCTCCCATATACTTTAAATCATCTCTAGATTACTTATGCTACTCAATACAATGTAAATGCTGCATACATAGTGTTATACTGTTTTGTTTAGGGAATAGTGACAAGAAAAGATGTCTGTACGTGTTCAGGACAGACACAACCATCCTTTATTTTTTTCCAAATATTTACAATCCACGGTTGGTTGAATCCACAGATGCAGAACCTGTGGATAAAGAGGGTCAACTGTATATAAATTACAATGTGTTTAAATGAGCAGTTTCCACTGTTACTCTTTTTTACAAAACTTTCTACCCTTATTTGTGATGAGCACCTGTGGTCCAAGAATCAGCAGTGTTTAAGAGAGCTTTACCTCAAAGTGTATGCTTTTCATTTTTGTATTTGTGTATAGTTTATAATACATATCATCTGGGCTTGTGGTATCTCATGCCTGCAATCCCAGCACTTTGGGAGTCTAAGGTAGAAGGATCGCTTGCATCCAGGAGTTTGAAACCAGCCGGGGCAACATAGTGAGACCTTGTCTCTATTTAAAAAAGAAAAAAAAATAAATAAATACCTTCCCCCCAAATACATATAATCTGCTTTAAATGAACTTTTTTTTTTTTGAAACAATGTCTCTCTGTCACTCAGGCCTGAGTAGAGTGGCACGATCTAGGCTTACTGCAACCTCTGCCTCCCAGGTTCAAGCCATCCTCCCACCTCAGCCTCCTGAGTAGCTGGAATGACAACCAGCTAAGTTTTGTGTTTCTTGTAGAGATGGGGGTCTCCCTATGTTGCCCAGGCTGGTCTCTAGCTCTGAGACTCAAGCAATCACCTGCCTCAGCCTCCCAAAGTGTTGAGACTTTAGGCATGAGCCACCGCGACCAGCTTAATGAACTTCTAATACACTATGCCATTTAAAAATTTCATTCATTGTCTGACTCTTTCTTCACTAGGATATAAGTTTCCTGAGGGCAGGGGGTTTTGTTTTGCTCACAAATGTATCACCACAGACTAGGTAGTACCTGGCCCCAAGTAGGTGCTTAATATATATTGAATGTGAAATGAATAAACTTCCAGCAGATTATCCTCATTGTGCTTAAAATGACCAAATGGCTTTTCCCTGTACTTCCATTCTGTGTCTTTTCCCCTTGATCTCGTGGTGTGCTCAGGGAGGCCAACTAATGTTAGTATTAAGAAAAGTGGAGTGTAACCGGGCACAGTGGCTCACACCTGTAATCCCAGCACTTTGGGAGGCCAAGGTGGGCAGATCACTTGAGGTCAGGAGTTCGAGACCAGTCTGGCCAACATAGTGAAACCCTAACTCTTCTAAAAATTAGCTGGGCATGGTGCAGCATGCCTGTAGTCCCAGCTACTTGGGAGCCTGAGGCATGAGAATCGCTTGAACCCGGGAGGCAGAAAATGCAGTGAGCAGAGATTGCACCACTGCCCTCCAGCCTGGGTGACAGAGCAAGACTCCATCACAATTAAAAAAAAAAAAAAAAAAGTGAAGTGTAGAAACAAATTCCTCCAAAGAAGCCACTGATGTATGCCATGGTGAAACTTAAAGGATTACTCTTATCCGGCCTTTGGGATTATCTGCACCATGGCCTCCATCCCCTCACACGAAGGATCAAGCTGACCACATAAACATTTAGACTCCCTGCATGATCTGGGAGAACATAAGCCACTGATGAGTTTGTATAATCATGGCCACAGTTACACAATGTGGCAGGCATAGCCCTTCCATTCCAAAAGAAGGAAAGAGACAAATATATGATACATGATACTATACATGTTTTCATTCTTCACAATCATTAAAGATATAAATAACACTACTTTTTTAGAGAAAAAGAATTTATCTGTTGACAGGAATATATATTGCTGGGCATGGTGGCTCATGCCTGTAATCTTAACACTTTGGAAAGCCAAAGCAGGGGGATCTCTTGAGGCCAGGAGTTCAAGACCAGCATGAGCAACACAGCAAGACCCCTCTCTACAAAACATAAAAAGATTAGCTGGACATGGGGGTGCGTGCCTTTAGTTCTAGGTACTCAGGAGGTTGAGGTGGGAGGATTGCCTGAGCCCAGGAGTTTGAGGCTTCAGTGAGCTATGATCACACCACTGCACTCCAGCCTTGGCAACAGAGCAAGGTCCTATCTCTTAAAAAAAAATAAAAAAATAATAAATAATATAGAAAGGGAAGAGAGTTGAGATTCCAGAATAGTCTTTCTGACTCCAAACTCCAATTTATTTTTATCCTACATCACTTTTTCATAAAAGATCAGAACACATTGTTTGATGTTTTTCTTATTGTTCATTATTACTTTTTAAAAGGTCAATTCTGACATTTGATTTACATTTCCTGACAAACTACATATCATTTTCCTCCCTCCCTTCCGTCTTTCCTTCCTTTTATTCTTCCATTTATAATGCAGCAGATGATAGTTTGTCATGGTGTCCTGTAGGTCGTGTATTTTACTTTACAATGCCAGATCAAATTATCAGCAGCTACTTGTGGAAAGCTTCGCTGGAAAATATTGCTTCAACCATACTTATTTGTTTCTTAAAATGCTATTTTTGCTGATCTCCACTTAGAACAACAGAAACACAGATGGCTACAGTTACTGGATTTGCTGTCAGTTTTTATGCCCCTTTTCTCATATACATTTTTGGCGATCAGGTTTACTTTCAAACACATATGCTAAGAATAGTAACAAATTTTTCCGACTTGAAGTTGTCTAGGAAAAAAGTATGCTCCACGTTAAGAAAGAGTCTGCAAATTCAACAAAGCAGATTCATCTCCTAGAAAACCCGTTCTCCGAGCAGGCCATTTTCATCTCTACCCAATAAACACCAGATTCCTCAGCTTGGCAGTCAAGAACCTTGACCATATCTAGTCTCAGATGATTCTTCGTACTTTTTCTTCTGATTCCAAGCTACTGTACTCTATTTTCCAGCAAAATGGGTCTGTTTATTTCCCCTGTGGCCATGCTTCCCTCCGTTTTGCTCATTGCTGCTTCTTTTGCCTAGGGAGATTTCCTTTTCTCTAAGCATTCCATCTCTCCCAGTTCAAAGGTCACCTCCTCCAGAAAGTGTTCCTGGGTTAGATTTGCTTTCACACCTCTAGACATCATTGGTCTTTATTTGTCCCTTCTTTAGGACACATATGCTACATCTTTTGCTTTAATTATTTCTGCCCCAATTTAGAGAACCATTAGAAGGCTATTAATAAAAAAAAACGAATATGCCAGAACAGTTGAAAGAAGGTATTTAACAATAATTCCTGCTAATGGTATAATGAGACAGGATTGCAGACAGGTGGCCTGCAAACATTTTTTAAAATTTGCCTACAGGCTGGGCACAGTAACTCACACCCGTAATCCCAGCTCTTTGGTAGGCCAAAGCAGGCAGATCACAAGGTCAGGAGTTTGAGACCAGCCTGGCCAACATAGTGAAACTCCGTCTCTGATAAAAATACAAAAAAATTAGCCAGGCGTGGTGGCAGGTGCTTGCAATCTCAGCTATTTGGAAGGCTGAGGCAGGAGAATCACTTGAACCCAGGAGGTGGAGGTTGCAGTGAGCTGAGATTGTGCCATTGCACTCCAGCCGGGTGACAGTGCAAGACTGTCTCAAAAAAAAAAAAAAAGTTGCCTACCATAGTGTTTGAAAGAAAAACAATTCAATTCAATCGGAATGCTTGTATATTGGCACACACACCCTACCCCACCAGTTTCCCTGTTCCCCATTGCTCTTATACTGGCACATTACATATTTACATTCCTTGACTGACCCTGGGTGGCACTTGAGTTTACAAGCTCCATGTAGAGGTTACATCAATCGTTTAATACACCAGGTCCAAATCATGGCTCTGTTACTTTCTAGCTAGCTGTCTCAGGTTAAGAGCAAGACTTCTAATGATATCTTTGAATGGTGCTTTGTATTAGAGGTGGCCTTATGCAAATAAACAGGTGCAGTTGACCCTTGAAACATGTGAGGTTTCAGGAGTGGCATTCAGGAGTGGCAATCACCTGCACAGTCAAAAATCCAACTATAAGTTGGGTGCAGTGATTCACTCCTGTAATCCCAGCACTTTGGGAGGCTGAGGTGGGTGGATCACCTGAGGTTAGGAATTCAAGACCAGCCTGGCCAACATGGTGAAACCTCGTCTCTATTACAAATAAAAAAATTAGCCAGATGTGGTGGTGGGAGCCTGTAATCCCAGCTTCTCTGGAGGCTGAGGCAGGAGAATGGCTTGAATCCAGGAGGCGGAGGTTTCCGTGAGCAAAGATCACACCACTGCCCTCTAGCCTGGGCAACAAGAGAGTGAAGCTACATCTCAACAAAAAAAAAAAAAAAAAAGAAAGAAAGAAAGAAAAAAGAAAGAAAATCCACCTGTAACCTTTGACTCCCAAAAAACTTAATAGTCTTCTGTTGACCTTACCAATAACACGGTTGACTAACATATGATATGTGTATTATATCTTGTATTCTCACAATAAAGTAAGCTGGAGAAAAGAAAATATTAAGAAAAATTATAAAAAAGAGAACATTATTTATTAAGTAGAAATAGATCATCGTAAAGGTCTTCACCCTCATTGTCTGCACGTTGAGTATGCTGAGGAGGAGGAAGAGGAAGGGTTGGTCTTGCAGTCTCAGAGGTGGCAGCACAAGAAAAAATCTGAGAACAAGCGGATCCATGCAGCTCAATCCTGTATTGTTCAAGACTCAACTGTATATTTTTGCATACGGGCTCAAATACATACACACATATGGCCACGAGTTAAAGATTCACAGAATGAATTAGACAACAAGGATATTTATCACTGAATTGAAATGGCTGACTGCAAAACTGCCCTCAACTTATCTCTAGCCTTAGAAACAGAAGTGACCCTTTGCTGCTGTGAATCAATAGTCTGGACTAGATTGGGGTTGGGTTTGCAGAGGTATGTAGTCTTCGCCTCAGTCCAGTATTCCTGCCCAAGCAGTCATCACTAGCAGTCACATTGCTCAGACAGGGCCTCCCAGCTCTCCCCGCAACTGTTTGCCAGATTTACACCACCGGTAGATCAGAGCTGGCAAAAGGGATAAATCGGGATGAAACATTTGGGCACTTTGCAGTTTAGAGGAACTTTGGGGGTGCTGCTTTAGTAAAAAACGGAAGACTTGCATTTATTAAAGGTAAGAAGTGAAATCATGTATGCAAAAGTACATTATAAATTAGAAAACACAATAAAGGCAGAAACTATTTATTTATTGGTTGCTCTGCGCTTTACCTAAGTGGTTTTTGATCATTTCACAATGTGTAGGAGTTGAGTTTTACCTTCATTTTATGGATGTGGAAATAGGACTTGGATGTTAGGTAACTTGCCTAAATCTCTCAGCTAACACAAAGTGGCGTTCCTGAGATTCCGGGTCTGTCTGACCTCAGGCCTATACTCTTTGTATAAGTTCATGCTGACTCCCAGATGACATGTTAGGCACGTAAATTAGATATTACACCAGTTTCCACTATAGTTAACATTCTATCTAAATATAAAGTGAGACCATGGTCTTAGATGAATGTGGCTATTGAGAGCAGCAATAATCCAGAATGGCTACTCTGATCTATGTCAATAAGGAAATGGAGACCCAGGCACTGGTGTGGCTGCTAAGGATGGGCTAAAGCTGGGGTCTGGACCTTCAATCAAAGCCTTAGATGGGAGATCTCAAGTTTTAACACCATGTTTTGGCAAAACGTTCGATGCTCCACTAGCCTTACCTAAAGCTACCAGAAAGGCTTTGGGAACTGTCAAAAGAGCTACAGAAAAATCAGTAAAGACCAATGGACCCAGCACACAAAAACAGCCAAGGTTTTCTGCCCAAAAGATGACCGAGAAGACTGTTAAAGCAAAAAGCTCTGTTCCTGACTCAGATAATGCCTGTTTAGAAATAGAAAAATTCTTTCCCTTCAATCCTCTAGACTTTGAGAGTTCTGACCTGCCTGAAGAGCACCAGATTGCACACCTCCCCTAGAGTGGAGTGCCTCTCATGATCCTTGGTGAGGAGAGAGAGCTTGAAAGGCTGTTTCAGCTGGGCCTCCTTCACCGGTGAAGATGCCCTCTCCACCACGGGAATCCCATCTGTTGCGGTCTCCTTCAAGCATTCTGTTAACCCCGGATGTTGAATTGCCAGCTGTTTGCTATAACATATTTAAATGTCTTAGTGCTTTAGAGTTTGTGTGTAATTGTATTAACAAAGCAATCTTTGTTTAACAACAAAATAAATGAATGAATATAAAGTGGGTCATATTCCCCTTTATATGCATCTGTCTTAGCTGTTCCTTGCTTCTATATTCCTTCCATGCTAAGGCCCCTACTCTTTGGGGATATGTCAACATGATTTACTTCTGGAGAGAAACAGGAGACAGGAAATAGCAAAGGATAAAGGAGAAAAGGCCAGGGTCAGGTCAAGAACTTCCTACATCTTTTCTTCCCAGCCTAGTGTGAGCCAGATGAAAGCCTTAAGGAGGGCCTAGCAGCAAAGGGAGATAATTAAAAGAAGAATGGGAATTTTGTAAAATGCTAAAAAAAAAAAAAAGGGAACATATTTGCAGCTAGGACTAACATTGATTATCTTGATTATCTTAAAATATCTGTATGGCTAAGTAATATTCATGAAATCCCATGTCGTATGCTTCTCATGTCTTATAACTTAAGCACTTTTATGTCCATGCCTTGAATTCTGTACAAAGCTTTGATAGAGTCACAGATGTCTGGTGCCAATCCAGATCGCCTGAGAGGCTTCAGGGTTCCTCTGTGGTCCCTGAATTCCAGGACGTAGTGAGCTTCCTCGACCAGCAGCTGCTATGCATTACACATATTAGTGGTTTTGCTCTTGCTACTGAAAGTGGGTGGCAGTTATGTCTCTGAACATGTTATTCCACAAAAAGCCAACTGGATGTGGCTATTTAAGAACTATCAAAGCCCATAAGAGGCCAAAGTTTCTAAATCCCTCCTCAATCAAAGGATGCCCTCAGAACTGGCCAACAGAAAAGATGCAAGGTCTCACTCCTAGGCTGTCCTACTGTTCCTTAGAGAAGAGTTATGATTTTGTGATCTGTTGCACTCCATTTTGTTTTTTTGCTTCCATGCTATTTTAAAGCTGGAGATTGGTTAAGTTTAAAATTTCAAGACAAAGCATAAAATATTCGAGAAGTTACTTGTATATTGCCTGTCTCCCCCACTAAACTGTGAGCCCCATGAGGGCAGGGCCCATCTCTGTGTTGTTCACTATGGTGCTCAAGTACTTCTTCTTTCCCTGGAGCTGTTGCTATGGTGGGCTGCTCTAAGTAATCTTTGTCTTGGGTCAGTAGCCACTCAGGTCAAGGATGAGTTTCCATTAGGTGTGGGCATAAGTTCCTACTCAGCCATTGTCCTCTTCACTGGAAGAACTAAATTTTGTCTGTAAAGGAGGACATCATATTCTGTAAATGGTAGGACCTCATTCCCTATAAGATTTATATCTCTGCATTTTGGACTCAAGCACCATAGGCGTATTCCATGGCAAGACAGGAAGTATTACTGGAGTCAGACTCCCTGGGTCCTAACCCTGCTTCCTCTACTTAATGGCTACGCAACCTTGGGCAAGCTGGTAACGTCTCAAATTTTACCTCGTAAAGCTGTTGATAGAGACACTAAACATGTTTAAATTTCTAAATGTTTAGTGCTACATGTATGTACAGTTACTAGCATGGCAAGCATCTAAATGATATCAGAGTAGAAACTCAATAAATATTTGTTGGATAAATAATTAACCTCTCAGACTTCAGCTTCATCAGCTGTAAATAAACAGGTTTAGCTATATGATATCTTTTCAGTTCTAATATTCTGTGGACTTATGTTAGTAATTATAATTTTTTATTCTTAGTAATTTTTTCAGGATTACTATGAGGATAAGAAGTCAAATTCTAAACTGAAATAACTCAAGTGAATTGAATAAAAACTTGGTTAAAAAAGAAAGTGTTTTAAAAATCACCATTTAAGTCCAATGATGAGATAGTCTTTGATTTAAAGTGTGTCTGTGGTCAGCCCAGGGAAATAGTGTACAGGTTCTCTAGAGCACTTTAAAATCTTCATTACAGTCAGTTTAAGTATTTCCTTGGTAATAAACATCAACTCTTCTTTTTCTGACACCTCTTTGTCTATGATGGCCTTGGCATGAGACATGAAACCATTAAGAAAATATAAGCCAGGTCCTCTCCTACAGTCCATAAAAATTATTTAGTTGAAGCTGTGCATATTTATTAGCTTATAATCCATTTTAAACTGACTCACTAAAAGTACTGTATTAGGCCATTCTTGTATTGCTATAAAGAAAAACCTGAGACTGGGTAATTTATAAAGAAAAGAGGTTTAATTGGCTCACAGTTCTGCAGACTGTACAGGAAGCATAACATTGGCATCTGCTGGGCTTCTGGGGAGAACTCACAAAGCTTCTAGTCATCATGGAAGGCCAAGAGGGAGCAGGCACCTTACATGGCAGAACAGGAGCAAGAAAGAGTTGAGATGGGGGTGGGGGGGACAGGTGCATTGGCCCATGCCTGTAATCCCAGCACTTTGAGACGTCCAGGCGGGTGGATCGCTTGAGGCCAGGAGTTCAAGACCAGACTGGCCAACATGGTAAAACCTTGTCTCTACTAAAAATACAAAAATTAGCCTGGTGTGGTGGCGCACGCCTGAATCCCAGCTACTCATTGAGTAGCCTGTGGCAGGAGAATCGCTTGAGCCTGAGAGATGGAGGTTGCAGTGAGCGAGATCATGCCACTACACTCCAGCCTGGGTGACAGAATGAGATTCTCTGTCAAAAAAATACCCATCTATGTACCTGTGTACAAAATATCTGAAACAGCTGCTAAGACTCTGTAGTAACCACATGGATATCTGTCATATTATGCTATAAATGTTTTGAAAATAATAATTTTTAAGATCCTAAGAAACAAGAATACTGTAATGAAAAATCCAATATCAGACTACTCTCTTGTAGATTAGAAATATTATCTCTGCTCTTTCCCCGCTAATGGCTCATTTGTACTTGGCATTTGGGTGCCTGCTTAAAACACCAGGCTGACTATGGGGTCCCCGATGTTGGTTAGGGCCTCCTCTGTCAGCCTTCCAAGCACCCTCTCTATTCCTTCTCACTGCACTTATCACCCAGTTGTGCTGTTTCCTGTTTACTTGCTGTATGGGCCTGCTGTACCATAACACGTCCCTCTAGGGGCAGGTGGCTTGCTTACTGTAGCATCCCTAAGGACTGGTAGGCAATATTGAGTGGGTGAATGAATTACTGCAATGGCTACTGCAATGGCTTAAGTTCAGTGCCCTGCACACACATGGGCCAGGGCTGGATATGTGAAATTACCACTTGATGAAATTAGTTAAAGCAGAATTTATTGGCACAGAGAGGCTGTGTGCCCCTTTCTTGGAGTCCTCTAGGCTTCAGTGCATGCCCCACAGTCTCACAGTTGGAAAGGAGGGTTGGGGTGCTGTGTTTCATGTAAGGTGATTCTAAACCTTGTGCTAGATCCACTGACACATCCAACTGGAGACTCAGGTTCCCATTAGGCTGTGGCCAGAGCCAAGTCCCCCACCACTGAATTTCCTAGTTACTGAGAGGTGAGGGTTTTCCTGTCCACTAGCCAGACCAGTTTTTCACAGAGAGGACCAATGTGCCTGACTTCCCCAGAACCGGCAGTGAAGCTCCTGCTTTGTCCTGGGTTCAGGTAGAGTTTGGCGTGCTGGCTGCAGCATAGGCTGGATGGGGACAAGGGGCAGGGGGCTGCTTACTACAGGTCTCACCTTCATATTAGCCCCTGGCCTGGCTGTACCGTTGAGAAGGTCCCTGCTGCCTCAAACTCCACAAGAATTTGCTTCCTTTCTCTCTTCCTTCCTACCTCATTCATTCATTTGTTCTTTAGGATCTGCTGCCATTTCAAGTCTATTTGTATCTCATCTAGCTAGCATCAGCTCCCAGCCTCATGAAAAAGGCCAAGCTCAGCCGGGTGTGGTGGCTCACGCCCGTAATCCCAGCACTTTGGGAGGCCGAGGTGGGCCTGAGGTCAGGAGTTTGTGACCAGCCTGACCAACATAGAGAAACCCTGTCTCTACTAAAAATACAAAATTAGCCAGGCATGGTGGTGCATGCCTGTAATCCCAGCTACTTGGGAGGCTGAGGCAGGAGAATCGGTTGAACCTAGGAGGCAGAGTTTGTGGTGAGCCGAGATCACGCCATTGCACTCTAGACTGGGCAACAAGAGCAAAACTCTGTCTCAAAACAAAACAAAAAAAAGAAAAGAAAAGAAAAGAAAAGAAAAAGGCCAAGCTCTTTCCCTGACAGAGCCTGCTGTTGGCAGGAAGCTTCCAGAGCATGGTGGCTGTCTAGAGAACCTTTCTTGGCCATGCCAGCTCCCTGAAATCTTAGAGCATGAAGCTCTGTGTTTGTAGCAGTTAGCACCTGCTTGGAGGAATGCTGACAGGTGGCCTATGCAGCCACTGCTCCACCGTGTCTAGGTAAAGCATTGGGTGAATTATTTTACTTTCCTGAACCTCAGTTTCCTCATCTGCAAAACAGCATAAATAATACCTTGCAGCAGGGTTTTAAGATAATTAGGGGTTGTGAAGTAAAGTGGTTAAGTTGGCAGAGTGCCTGGGCCTGATCCTGCTTTGCTCCTTTTCCAGGTGACTGCTTCGGTTTCCCCATCCAAACATAGGTATTCATACTCTCAACCTCATGCACTGTAAATGCTTACAACAATACCTGGTCCATGATGGATGCTGTCTGAAGGTTTTCTGGTTTTAGAAGTGTCTGGCAGATAGGAAGCACTCGATACACATTATGTTCTATTACTCTTATTGTTTATCTTACCATCTAGGGTTGTGAGACAGATAACATATGAAAACATCTGGCATGCCATAAGTACTCAGCAGATATTGTTTTCTTCCTTCCTGACCCTTGACCTTGGAGCAGGGGTACCTCGGAGTGGAAGCAGGTGATCCCCGCACTGCGTTGCCATTCTTTTTCATGCTCTTCTTGTCCCTGAGAACAAGAACTAATTCTAGATGTCTGGAAAAGTTCCAGGAGCATCAAGGCCCTTGTGATATTATGACCTCAAGATTGGCGAGCAGATATGTTTAGTTCTACTTTGATCCTGAGCTAAGGCTGCCAGACACAGACCTGTCATGGACATTCATTCATTCATTCATTCGAGACGGAGCCTCACTCTGTCGCCCAGGCTGGAGTGCAGTGGCACGATCTTGGCTCACTGCAACCTCTACCTCCTGGGTTCAAGCAATTCTCCTGCCTCAGCCTCCTGAGTAGGTGGTATTACAGGTGCCACCATGCCCAGCTAATTTTTGTATTTTTAGTAGAGACGTGGTTTCACCGTGTTGGCCATGCTAATCTTGAACTCCTGACCTCAAGTGATTTGCCCACTTCAGCCTCTGAAAGTGCCGATTACAGGTGTGAGCCACTGCCCCAGGCCATGGGCATTTAATTTTGTCTGTATTTCACAACATGACCGAGGGAAGCTGGGAAGGGACTTTGGAGATCATAGGCCTAATACTCACAATTTACAAGGTGGAAACAGGTTCATAGCTATGTGACATGAACTGTGTGAGGTCACATAGCTGGTTGCCAGCAGGTAGAAGCTAGTAGCAAGCACTGGGACAGCCTGGGCTGCCTTACACAGAGAAAGACTCCATTAAGTCCATGTGCAAATTGATGGAACCACTTTAGAGGATGCCCGACCCTCATCTGAAAGCTGAATTTATCTTTACCTCGCCCACAGCAAAATTCCTGTCATGTTTGAAAAATTCCAGGTGAGAAGAGCAATGGCTCAGACCTCACTACTTAGAAGCATTTAAGAAATTGAATGGGACCCCAATACAAATAGAAAAGAGAAGCCATTTCCCTCTTATATCTTCTCAGCCCTACATCTCCTGTCAAGGCCAATGGACATTTTCAATTATGTACCTTCTCTGGCTGTGCATAGAGACTAAGATGCAGATGGTGGTTTAGAATCTATGCATTCCTTTGCTAAGTATTGAACCTAGAGACACCTTTTATCTTCAAGGTTTTCAGAGGGGCATTTGCCTAGGAACACGGCACTTGGGTCTTATGTTCTGGAAAATGAGCTTGCTTAGGGCACCTGAAAATTACACTGAGTTTTACTAGGCACACTTTTCTTGTTGAGATGCAAATACATGTGGCTTGGTGGAGTTTTTCTAGGAAGGTTTTTTTTATTTTTTATTTTTTTTTGAGACGGAGTTTCGCTCTTGTTACCCAGGCTGGAGTGCAATGGCGCGATCTCGGCTCACCGCAACCTCCGCCTCCTAGGTTCAAGCAATTCTCCTGCCTCAGCCTCCCGAGTAGCTGGGACTACAGGCACACGCCACCATGACCAGCTAATATTTGTATTTTTAGCAGAGACAGGGTTTCACCATGTTGACCAGGATGGTCTCGATATCTTGACCTCGTGATCCACCCGCCTCGACCTCCCAAAGTGCTGGGATTATAGGTGTGAGCCACAGCACCCGGCCGGAGTTTTTGTAGGAATCTGAAGCTACAACAAGGAAACAAATTCAAATTGTTTTGTGCATTTGTACAGAGGTTTGTGGCACCATTTTCTTCCACCTGGAAGAAAATTGCTTGCTGTGCAATTCTGATCCAAAATTCAGTGCTGAAGCACATAAATTTAGGCTTTGAAAAAGAGCGAAGACATTCACAAAGAGCTTCAATTGTGTTTAAAACTTGGCAATTTTAAAAGAATTTGATTAAGATGAAAAAGAGGACCAGGCACGGTGGCTCATGCCTGTAATCTCAGCACTCTGGGAGGCTGAAGTGGGTGGATCACCTGAGATCAGGAGTTCGAGACCAGTCTGGGCAACATGGTGAAACCCCGTCTCTACTAAAAATACAAAAATTAGCTGGGCACAGTGGCACATGCCTGTAATCCCAGCTACTTGGGAGACTGAGGCAGGAGAATTACTTGAGCCTGGGAGGCAGAGGTTGCAGTGAGTCAAGATTATACCATTGCACTCCAGCCTGGGTGACAGAGTGAGACCCCATCTTAAAGAAAAAAAAAAAGATAAAGAGAAATTATTTTAGAAGTGGGAAATTATTCTAAACAAAGTTAAACTAAACCACCTTATAAAAAATAGAAAATTTGTATTTACTATGGAAGAAGTGGCAATAGAAGTTTGGGTCAGATTTTTAATCACTAATAGATTTGATCAGGAAATAGGAGTTGATTCTTTTCCGTCTTATTTTTGATGGAGAAATATAACTTTCAGTTTAGAAAAAAAAGTTATTTCTTCGTGAAATTAGTGCTCTGTAGAGTGATGCTTCTAATGTTTCCACTATAAATTACAAAAAAAATGTCTGAGTTTAAAGCTAAGAGTCTATGTTGAGTTACAGGACAGGGTGTGGATGTGAAAATCTTTTGACTCTAAATTTTTACAGTGTTTTCTTTTATGAGCTCATGACTGCTGGGTTTTTCCATGAATTTGAAACAAGTGTAGAGTGTTTTGAAATGAAGATTATTTGGTTAAACTTTATAGACTGAGCTAAAAATAGAAAAACACCGATTCTATTTTTGGAATGTCTTACAAGCTAAAAAGTAAACATGACTGCTGTACATATGGAGCAACATACTGAGAACAGATATTTAAATAGCAAAACATAATAATTTAGTTGGTTTTGAAATATCATAACATTTTAAGGAATTGATTGTTAATGAAGAGATAGACCTGTGTCATTAGTAAATTTCTGTTTCAGCAAGAGTGTTACATACAAGGAGAAAAAAAGACATCCCCAAGCTGGTGTGAACTTTATTCTCAAGGGGCTTTGTTACCATCTTGTCTCCTCTGGAGTTGCAAGTTCAGGGGTTCCCCTTTACCCTGCAATCTTCTTAGTATTTCTGGTGGGACTGCAGCCAGCTTTTAGTTTTGCAAGGCTTTTGGATAAATTTAATGAAGGTGGCTGGGGCCCACTAAAAATGTTCTTATTAAGTTCGCTTGCTGTTATTTTGGCTCACAAGAAACTACAACGTAATGCACAAAATGAAAACACAAAATTAGAGACCTTAATTTAAATGTTGACATGGATACATCAAGGTAGAATGTTCTTGAGGCACGCACCTGAATTTATAAGGTACTCCTCAAAAAGTCCTCACCTAATTTGTCCTTCCACTTCTCCTACGCTTTCTTGCCTTCATGAACCAATTTACTGAGCACGGTTTGCTCTGAAAATGGTCTTCAAATACTCTGTCTTGCCACCTGAAGATTCATCTTGAATCTGGCCTGATTTAAAATGTGAGCGTGGGTGTGTCCTTGAGAGAAAGTGAGCGATGTAGACAGGTAAGGAAGGAATGGAGGGGTGGGGCTGGGAGAGCCAGTATGAGGTCCATGCGTGAGTGAGCAGGACCCATGCCTGGCAATGAATTTCTACACTATTGAAAGTGAGGCAGGCTAGTGATGCTGTGTGTACCATGCCTCTGCCCAGCTAGTATGATAGGAATTTACTGGAGACACTTGGACGATTTGTGGCTTGGCTTATGGAGTTAAAGTAACAAATGGAGCACAGTCTTGCTGTTAGACACAGCAGCTCATAAAAAGGGAGAGGAAAATATCGAGACACATCCTGGAGGCCCACCGTGCTGGAGTGAATTTTGGCTCACACACATTCACTTCTCTCATCTTAACTGTTTGTCCTGTCCTATTTTGTGTGTCTATAAACCCAGCTCTGAGCTTGAGGCCTCCAGCCCATAAACTCTGTTTTACTTCTACATTTAGAACATATCATACCCACCATTACTCCAATAGCAATCATTATGGTTACTAATAATACCATTACTACCATCACTACATCTACAGCCAAAATTTGCTGTGCATCTACTATATGCCAGTGTTTTATCTGTATTATCTCATTTGATCCTAAAACTAGGCTTTTTTTTTTTGAGACAGTTTCCCAGGCTGGAGTGCAATGGCGCCATCTCAGTTCACTGCAACCTCCGCCTCCCAGGTTCAAGCGATTCTCCTGCCTCAGCCTCCTGAGTAGCTGGGATTACAGGCATCCACCACTACCATGCCTGGCTATTTTTGTATTTTTAGTAGAGATGGGGTTTCACGACATTGGCCAGGCTGGCCTTGAACTCCTGATCTCAGGTGATCCACTGCCTTGGGCTCCCAAAGAGCTGGAATTACAAGTGTGAGGCACCACGACCGACCCAAACTAGCCCTTTTAAGTGTGGGTTCCATTATTACAAAGGCTCAGCGAATTAACTTACATAAGTCATTCAATCATCATCACATAGAGGGATTTAACAAAATTAAGATATAGTTTACATTCTGTAACATTTTGGTAAATCCACAATTTTTGTTATTTAATATATTAGTGTAACCATCATCATTATCTAATGTCAAAACATTGTAATCACTGCAAAAAGACATGCTGCACCCATTAGCAGTCTCTCCCTATTTTCTCCTCTCTCCAGCCCCCAGCAACTACTAGTCTATTTTCTGTCTCTACGGATTTGTCTATTCTGGATATTTCACATAAATGGAATCATACAGCATGCGGTCTTTTGTAACTGGCTTATTTCAATTGGCATAATATTTTCAGGGTCTATCAATGCTGTGGCATGTGTCAGTGCTTCATTACTTTTTATAGCCAAATAATATTCCATTGTATGGACATACCACATCTTGTTGATTCATTCATCAGCTGAGGGGCTTCTGGGTTGTTTCCACTCTTTGGCTCTTGTGACTTGTCCTGCTGTGCACATTCAGGGACATGTTTTTACATGGGCATATATGTTTTCAATTTATGCAGAGAGATTTTTAGTGTTAGATTTTCAGGATTTGATATTACACTTGGCAAATATTGGTTTCTTTGGAAACAAACTTTTCTGTTTGTAAGAGATGATTGCATAGCATTAAACTAGCACTAACATTCCCTTTCCACTATGAAGCTCTGATTTCTGTCCTATCTCCTTCTACACAAGGCCTGATTTCCAGAGATGAACACTAATCCTCTAAACCTTTCTCCATGAGGATCCTTCTTCCTGGAAAACCCACTCCCTCTCCACCATCTGTAAAAGCCCTGAAACCAGCCAGGAAGCTGGGTTTTCCTTTGCAGCCTGAAGTTACTTTCCCTCCTCTGGGAACTCATCAAAGCTTCACCTGGGCTTTGAGGGAAAATAACTTCAGGCTTTTGTCACTCTTCTCCCTGCCTGAGCTTCCCTGCTACCCTGTATGCCCCTTGAGGACAGGATTCTGGTCTAACTCAGTTTTGCTATTTCCTGCAAGGACTTCTGTGGCTTTCCACAGTAGATGCTAATTAATGTTTATATTTGTGAACTGAATACATTCCTGATCCACTGCCAAATGGTTCTGATTCACTTGAAACCCAGTTGAATTTCCTTGTAGAGTTTGTATTACAATGGCTCTTCTTTTAACCAGGTCTTAGGGTGGGAGGAGCAAGCTGGCAGAGTGAGGTCATTCCTTTGCATGGGTCCCTGCCTCCCTGGCCCCCACACTGGAAGGCAGCCTAGCTGGCATCACCTCCTGAACTCTCAGGAGGTTTTGCCGCCCTTGCTTCTTGCTCCTCCTCAAAAGAAGAAATTGGCAGAAGAGCTGGGACAGGAGTGTCAGGGTTTGTTTTGAAGGGCATATGGTCAGGTTTAGTAGGAAGCAACTCTTCCAGTTCCCAGGCCGGCCCCCTGCCTTTCAAGCCCTCCTTTAATGTTTCAGGAGTGCTGAGATGGTCAAACATTAAAGCATCCTTTTAAAGTTACTTAGGAAGACAACAGTTTGGGATTTCTGTAGGGATACTGTATTAGGCCATTCTTATACTGTTAATAAAGACATTACCCACAAACAGGTAATTATAAAGCAAAGAGGTTTAATTGACTTCACATGGCTGAGGAGGCCTCAAAATCATGGCAGAAGGCAAGGTTGAGCAAGTCACATCTTACATGGCAACAGACAGGAGTAGAATTGAGAGCCAAACAAAAGGGGTTTCCCCTTATAAAACCATCAGATCTTGTGAGACTTATTCACTACCATGAGAACAGGATGAGGGAAGCCACCCCCAGGATTCAGTTATCTCCCACTCGGTCCCTCCCATAACATGTGGGAATTATGGGAGCTACAGTTAGAAATGAGGTTTGGGTGGGGACACAGCCAAACCATCTTAGATACTATCATGTTCAGATCTCTGCAGTCCTATTTGGATAGCCTATTGCTTTCTACAGAGCAACTATATGTATAATATATATTTTTAAATAAAGGATCGAAAACTGTAAGAGTGGTTCTCAATCCTGGCTGATAATCAGAATCACCTGTTAGAATATATTTCTAAGCTTAAATAAACCCAGAGTCAACATGATGAGTCAACACCAATAATGACCTCTCTGGCTGAGTTCAGTGGGCTGACACATTTGACCTGGCTAGGTGGACTGTTTTAATAATTGAGAATGCATTCTCAAAGATGCCATAGTTCCTTCATTCTTTATCCTCTCACACCTGGCCCTCTTCACACACTTATACAACGTGCCTGCCCTTTCAGGTCTCTGAGAATTTGACCTTTGCTCCGAAATAGTCAAATCATCTGCCCTCTACTCTCCCTCTCACCCCTCCACTTTCCCAGTACAGGTGACTCTGATACAAACAATCAGGGCTGGAAACTATCAGTGTCTTGAGCAATGACTATTCTGTCTGCAGAGATTCTCCATTCTGACTGCATGAGAGAACCACCTTGGAGATGTTAAAAATTACTGATGCTTGGCCAGGCGAGGTGTCTCCTGCCTGTCATCCCAGCACTTTGGGAGGCCACGACAGGCAGATCCCCTGAGATTGTGAGTTTGAGATCAGTCTGGCCAACATGGAGAAACCCTGTCTCTACTAAAGATACAAAATTAGCCGGGTGTGGTGGCACATGCCTGTAATCCCAGCTACTTAGGAGGCTGAGGAAGGAGAATCACTTGAACCCAGGAGGCAGAGGTTGTGGTGAGCCGAGATTGTGCCATTGCACTCCAGCCTGGGCAACAAGAGCAAAACTGTCTAAAAAAAAAAAAATACTGATGCCCAGTATACATACAATCCTTTCATGGTAGAATAGGCAGTTTCTTGAGGAAAGGATGTATTTTTCAGATGGGTGGGAGAGTAGTATTTTACAGAAAATTGTGTATTTGAGTGTAGGATCAGATTGTTAAGTTTCCCTTTGATGGAATTCCAGATTATAATAGAGAATGTCTTTGTGCAGCGTGACTGGCAAGCTACATGCTGGTAGTGAATTAAAATATGAGCTTTCATGTATACTTCTTAAAATATTTGGTGTTAGAGCACCACACATTACTATCAAATCTACCCAATGCAAAGGCTTCTGCTTTCCCATGAGATGAGTGATTCTACCTACTTCTGGATTAGGAAGGAAGACTTGGATCAGAGAAGGACCTCTGTGTGCCTAAAAGATACACAAACCTTAGGCAAATTCTAACCCGGACTGCAGGAGCCTCTACCCTGGATGTGTATGTACAGAAAATTAGATCCAGGTTTAAACAATGAAGCTTTCGTGTCCTTATTTCACCTGCCTGCATACGTTCCCATTGTAACTATTACATTCAGGATTTGGCCTATTTTTTTTTTTTTGCAAGAAATGCAGTTTTTATTCCCCTAAACCTAATGTAATTTCCTTTTTTTTTTTTAGCATCCCTATTTTTCATGGCAGAAAATTTATCTCATTACAGGTCCTTCAGATTTCCTTAGTCAATTAAGGGTTCTCCCCATCCTTTCCCCAGAGTTGCTTCGAAGCTCTGGGCATTTTTGGGGAGTTCTGTGTAGGAGTTGGAGTGATGGAGTATGGTGACGTTTGTTCTGGGTTCAGCTTGTCCAGTCTGGTCCTCAGCTGCCCATCCACTTATATCAAAACTATGTTGTTGCCTGAGAACTCTCTAGGTCGCCATCTGGCTGAACTGGTTCATACCAGCCCAAGAACACAGGACAATTTTGGCTGCTTTCTCCAGGGCCTATTGGACAGTACCTTTTATCATTAATGTTTTAAGACCAATGTTAATGAATCTCATCTCCTAGTGCCTCTCAAACTTTAATGAGTATGCCAGTCACCTGGAATCTTGGTAAAATGAAGGTTTTGATGCAGTAGGTCTGGATTAGGGCAGTGCCTGAGATTCTGCATTTCTAACAAATGGCCAGTTGCTGCTGAGGCTGCTGGTCTGTGGACCACACCTTGAATAGTATGGTTAGCTTCTCACTGTAATGGAGCTGTCAGCCTCCATTTCTTCTAAGTGTTTGGGAAAGTGATGTGGTCACAGGGAAAGATTTGGCTAAATGGCTGCAAATGCACTCCCCTTTCCACCTTCATTAAGCAGAGAATATCACCGCTTAAAAGAATGAGAGAATAGCACTTCCCTAAGATGCTCCTAAGGATGTTTTCAAGGCTGGACTCTGTTGGAATGATGGCACTTTTTTTTGAGACAGGGTCTTGCTCTGTCACCCAGGCTGGAGTCAGCCTTGACCTGCAGGGCTCAAATGATCTTCCCACCTCAACTTCCCAAGTAGCTAGGACTACAGGCATGTGCCACCATGTTCAGCTAGTTTATTTTTATTTTTTATAGACATGGGGTCCCACCAGGTTGCCCAGGCTGGTCTTGAACTCTTGAGTTCAAGTGATGCTCCCATCGCTGCATCCCAAAGTGCTGGGATTACAGGCATGAACAACTGTGCATGGCCTGATATTACTCTTGACTTTCTCCATTTTTTTTTTTTTTTTTTTTGAGATAGAGTCTCACTCTGTCCCCCAGGCTGGAGTGTAGTGGTGTAATCTCAGCTCACTGAAACCTCGGCCTCCCAGGTTCAAGTGATTATCCTGTCTCAGCCTCCTGAGAGTAGCTGGGATTACAGGTGCGTGCCATTATGCCCGGCTCATTTTTTGTATTTTTTAGTAGAGACGGGGTTTCGAGATGTTGGCCAAGCTGGTCTTGAACTCCTGACCTCAGGTAATCCACCTGCCTCAGCTTCCCAAAGTGCTGGGATTACAGGGGTGAGCCAGTGCACCCAGGCTCCTCATGCCTTTATGGTTTTATCTGTTCCTATGCATGAGATAAAACCACAAGGGTGGAAAAAAGATGAAACCCTATCATTCCCCATGATCCTCTCCTTTTGATATTCATGCCCTTAGATTATCTCTTCCCTTTAAGTGTGGACTAGACTTATGTCTTTGCTTTTCACAAACAGGTAATACAGCAGAAGTGTTGGGATGTCACATCTTAATTTATAAAAACTCTTTTTGGATTTGTACATTCTCTTGGATCACTTGTGCTGGGGGATACAAACTGCCATTTTCTCATCAGCACTATGGAAAGAAACAGCAAGAAACGGAGGTCCTGAGTCCAGCACCCTGCGAGGAACAAAATGCTGGCAACCCCCATGTGGATGAGCGTGGGAGTGGATTCTTCAGTCCCAGGCCAGTCTTGAGATGACTGCAGTCTCAGCTAACACGTTGGCTGAAATTTTAGAGCGACTTTCAGCCAGAGCCATCCAGCGAAGATGCTCCTGGATTTCTGACCCACAGAAGTTGTTTGTGGTTTTAAGCTTCTCAGTTTTGGGGTAATTTTGTATACAGCGATAGGTAGCTAATACCCTCACTGAACTCAGATGCTAGATATTTAGGGAACAACATTAAGATGTCCTGTTGGTCCTTCATGAAGATAATGCACCATTATAAAAGGAAAAGAGAAGCAGCATTCTTGGGCTGGGTTGGCCATTTGGCCTGAGGAACTCGGTGAGTGGTTCCACCTGACACATTACACATCAGCGATTAGACCTTTGGACTTTTTTTCCAACGTGGAACTCAGAAGTGTCTGGGATTGAAACGCAGTTTTACCTCTGTAGCCATAAAGTGACCACCTTGTCTCATCATCTTGCCTTGGGAGAGAAGAAAACTATGGTGAAATCAGTATTTCTCAAGTTGCTAAAGCCTCCCCCTGGCAGGAGCTAAAAGGTTCATTTCCTCTGCCCCATTTTTGGTCTCAATTGCCGAGTTTTCTGACTCCAAGAAAACCACCTTTGATTATATAAAGGTATTAGGGGTTGGGGAACACTGGTTCTTTTGTTACCAGCAATCTAAAGCGCTTAGGAAGAAACGCCCTGGGGGTGGGAGTCACCCCTGGAAAGTTGGGCAGGCTTTGTGTTAGCTCCAACTCTGGGGCTTTTGTCGAACCTCGGAGAGGGAGGAATTCTTACATTTCTGAAAGTTGTGCGAAATGGACCCTAAAGACCTGGAAAGGCGCGTCCCTGGCCTCCAGGGTTTCCTGCACAGTCCTAGACTTCTCGGAGTGGGGAGACCCGGCGTCCCAACTTCCCGCCGGCGGCGGAGCTCGGGGGTGGGCGGGGTCGGCCGCGCGCCCTCCCCTCCCCTTCTCCCCCCGCCCACCCCCTCCCCGCGCTCTCCCCTCCCACTTCCCTTTCTCTGCCCGGCCGCCCAGCGGGCGCGACCTCTCTGGGTAGTGACGAGCGGGGTGGAGCCCGCCGCCGCCGCCGCCGCCGGGGAGAGCGATGCCCCTGCCCCGCCGCGCCCCAAGCCCGTCCCCGGCCGCCCGTGGGCCCACGGGCCGGCGGCGGGAGTGAGCGGGAGCCGGCGGGCGAGGAGCCGCCGCCCGGCCCGCGATGTCACCATTGTTCAGCTGGGTGGCCAAGGTAGGCGGCGTCGGGGCGACGTCGGGCGGGCGCCCGTTACCGGAGCGGAGCGGCGGGCGCGGGGCTGGAACGTTTGTAACCTTCGGGCCGGGGCTGGGCCGGGCCGCTGGGGGCCAGGCGGCGGGCGCGGCCGGGTCGTTCGCCGCGCGTTTCTCATTCATTAGTTTCCCAAATCCCTGTAGGGAGGACAGGCGAGGTAGTGGCGCCCATTTCACAGGTGGGGAGACTGAGGCTGGACTCGGAGACCCCTGCAGGAGCCCGAGCCCCACGAGCGGCTCCTCCAGCCCCTGTCGTCCCCCGCGCCGCGGAGCCGCCGCTCGTGTCTGTCGCCCTCGCGTGTCGCCCTCGCGGATGCAGGCTCGCGGCGGACAGGGCGCCCAGGATGCCCAAAGGGTGAATGAAGTTGGTGCCCGCAAGGGGCGTCTCTCTTTCGTTTTTAACCCTCTGGTTTCAAAGGGCATGTTCTGAGTTCTGAGTTTTAAATAGAAGTTTTTAACTTTCCATTCCCACAAAGTTTTATTTTCAGAACATCAGCGCTTTCGAGAGAACTGGGTGGTACAAATCCAGGCCAGTTGCACTGTTGCTAACAGGAAGGCAATAGGGTAGATTTCCAGAGTTCCCACCAGCTGGAGAACACAGTGATAGCATCAATCATTCTTTTTCTCCACTTCTGCAGCGCCAGGTGTCTGAGTGTGTTTTGAAGGATGCAGCCCTCGCAGCTTTGGAAGGCTCGCTGGTCTTAGTGCATCTTATGTCACCCCGTGCACTCACTCCTTCGGTCGGCCCCGTCGCAGGGCTTGCTTCCTGTGTATGTTAGGTTGAGTAATAAGCTCACAACCCGTTAGCCATTCTGAGAGCCTTTACCAATGAATAATCAGGTGGTGGTTATATTTCTAGTTATCACGCAGTGCTTTTACAATATTATTTAATTACATTTTTATGAATACCTGTTTTGTGAGCAGGCATGGCTTTGCCTATGATTTAAGGGATACAAAATCGGAGACACAGAAACTAGATAACACTAGTTTTTAGGTGGGCAAAAGTTTCTAGATAGATTTTATTATTAGGTAAATAACATTCCGTTAGATTCACTTCCTGAAACATAGCTGGTGGTAAAATGAGGACTTTCAAAAACGTTTTGAGGTATTATAAAGTGGTTTCGTACCTAAGAAAAATTGGTAATGTCTACACATTCTGGTTTGAACTGATAGCTAATTAGCTTTTGTAAGTATTGGGGAATTTAAAACCTGTTTTGAAGTTTGAAAAGTAATTCAGCATGTTGTCTGATTATATTTTGCTTCCTCATCCTAGATTGAGGATTTGAGTCTACTTTTATGTTGTTATACTTTTGTACTGGGAAGCCAAAGGGAGAAAAAAAACAAATTGCGACTCATTATTTTATTGCAGATGTAAATTTTTCAAAACTAGTGCTGTTTTTTAAGTTTTATTTACTTTTCCAGAACATATTTAGTAAGATGCTATTCATTGCGGGAGGTGGACTTTTGTTTACTTTGGTCCAGAGGAGACAGTGAAAACGCCCCCAACAAAGCCTTATTTCAAAACCCATCACAGACCTTTAGGAGGATTGTTCGCCTTCTCCAAGTGTCAATACTTTGGAAAAGTTTAGATGGATGAAATGTAGGCTGGTGGCTTAATTTGGATTCTGAATCTTGTTATTTCAAAGTTACTATTTTTGAAACAGCATCTGACTCTGTTGCCTAGGTTGAAGTGCAGTGGCACGATCTCAGCCCACTGCAACCTCCACCTCCCAGGTTCAAGCAATTCTTGTGTCTCAGCCTCCCCAGTGGCTGGGATTACAGGTGCACACCACCACGCCTGGCTACGTTTTGTATTTTCGGTACAGATGGGGTTTTGCCATATTGGCTAGGCAGGTTTCAAACTCCTGGTCTCAAGTGATCCACCCACCTTGGCCTCCCAAAGTGCTGAGATTATAGCTGTGAACCACCGCACCTGGCCTCAAAATTATTTCAATTACAGGACAACAATAGCAAAAAATCATTAAACGTTTTTGGAGCAAATTTATATATACCTCTTAGCATAAATTTGAAAAATGTGATTATATTTCATTTCCTCTAGGTGGTGCAGCCATTACAAATGATATCCTGAAATTGAATGACTTTTATAGATAACATGTTATCCTGTGAAAGATTTCAGAATATGAAATTAGTCCTTGGAAGTTCATTTCTTGGAGTTATAGACTGTAAGAATTTTTTTTTTTTTTTTTTTTTTAGTTGGAGTCTTGCTCTGTCATCCACGCTGGAGTGCAGTGCACGATCTCAGCTCACTGCAACCTCCACCTCCTGGGTTCAATCAGTTCTCCTGCCTAGTTTCCCAAGTAGCTGGGATTACAGGCGCATGCCACCAGACCCAGTTAATTGTTTTGTATTTTTAGTAGAGATGGGGTTTCACAATGTTGGCCAGGCTGGCTTCAAACTCCTTACGTCAAGTGATCTGCCCACCTCTCCCTGCCAAAGTGCTGGGATTACAGGCGTGAGCCACTACACCCGGCCTGTAAGAATGATATTCTATGGAACTGATGTGGTTTACAGTGAAGAGGCAAGTCATGAACGTACTTTACATTACAAACTAGGTCATATCCCAAAGACAAAGACAAAAGGCAGAGATAATGCACACAATGTGAATAATCCTGAAGCTGTTATGTTTGACTTCAGAATGCCCCTTCAGAAACACACAGCTGCACGTGAGCACAGGCCTCACACAGACACCTGCACTTCCAGTTACTCAGCTGACTTTCCTTTTTCATTTTGACCTTTGCAACTGTGGCTGAACACCTGGTAGGGAAGGAGACGGGGTGGGCGTCGGTTGATTCAGGTGGATACCTGAGCATGAATGTGTTTTTCTTGGGTGATGCGTTAGTACTGTATGAATATTGAGTGTCTAGAGTGGGCAATCTCATGATGTAGGAATAAAGCCAAAACAGGGAAGAGTTTTGTTTTAAAGAGATTATCTGCTTAAGGAAGAAAGAAAAACATAAAGTGTACCTTAAAAAAAACTTCGACATGATCTGGAACTTTGGGGCAGATGTGCATGGCATCAAGAATGTGGCTAGGCTTTATAGCAATGTGATTTCTTGGTTAGTCTTTCACTGGGGACACTTGACTTTTTATATAGTTTGTAAATAAAACTACTCAAGTTTTGTGATTTTCGTATTAAACTCAGATGTCCCCAACAACCTGGCAGTTTTGAGTATATCTGTTGTTTGTATGCCTCCATGTATCTGTTGGACAAAACTAACTGTAGCAGAACTGCCAAATAACTTTCAGACTTTATTTGGATTTGCACCTGCTTATAAAGTTTGTAGCTAAGATTATTGCTGGTTACTCAAGTTAGTGGATTTTAAATATACATATGTCAGTTTATGAGAAAAAATGGAAAATGAGACCTAAATATAGCCAAGTTTGCTGTGTTTCAAATCCAAGTAGTTTCATATAGTTTATGCTGTGTATTATTTAGTTTATTAATAAAGCATTTAACTGTGTATGTCATGTATTAATAAGGCATTTAACTGTATATTTTCCAGTCCTCATTCAACAGGTGTTTACTAGGTACTTTCAGTATATATGGAATGTTTATGCCCTGGAGGAGTTAATTCACTCTGCAGAATAGATTATCCTTGAAAAAGTGTGCACCTTGAAGATTTGTAAATTAAATATTTAAAGATGCAGTAAAAAAGGAATTTTTTTTTTTTTTTTGACACTGAGTCTCACTGTCGCCCAGGCTGGTGTGCAGTGGCACGATCTCGGCTCACTGCAACCTCTGCCTCCTGGATTCAAGTGATCCTCCCACCTCAGCCTCCCTAGTAGTTGGGACTACAGGCATGTGCCACCATGCCCAGATAATTTTTAGTATTTTTAGTAGAGATGGGGTTTTGCCATGTTGGGCAGGCTGGTCTTGAACTCCTGACCTCAAGTGATCTGCCTGCCTTGGCCTCCCAAAGTGCTGGGATTACAGATGTGAGCCACTGTTCCCAGCTCACAGAATCCTTTTGTAAAGCAAGTAACCGCTTGCTAATTAGCATTTTATGTAAAACCAGGTTTTCCATATTTGGGCATTACTTAAAACATTGGTTTATAGCCACTATTCATTCAACAAGTCATTTAACAAATGTGTGCAATGCAGATATTTATGGAGAACCTACCATCCGCCAGGTACTATTTGAGGAGCTGGGGATTTAGCAACTGACAGGCAGACCAGGTCCCTGTTTTTACGGAATTCTAGATGGGAGATATAGCAAAGCAGCAAGCAAACAGATAAACAAGATAAATTTCAGATGGTGGTCAGTGCTAGGAAGAGAAGTAAGAGTGGCTCCGGGCTGGGGTGGTGCAGGGTGGCATTCCCTCTGAGTGGTGAGAGGGCACTAGACATGCTCCAGGCAGACCGCAGGGAGAAGGAAGGTGTGGCTGGAATACCTCCAGCTGGGTGCATAGCACTAGCTCAGAGTGGGGAGGGGTAAGATGGGCCAGGCTCTCTATGACTTCAAAGGTTCAGAATGGGGTTTGGATTTGCTTTTATGTGTAGTTAGAGGCCATTAGAGGGTGTAGGAGCGAGGAGTGATGTCAGCTGATGTATATTTCAGATGGAAGCAGAGGGACAATTTAGGAGGCTGTTGTGGTTCAGGCAGAAGGTGATAGTGGTAGCTTGGACCTCAGTAATAAGAAAGGAACACCAGTGGATACTCATTGTCTTTTATCTCTTGAAATGATGTGCCCCGGCTTTGCTATATTGTTGTTTGAGTTTGATGCAAATAACCGAGTAACTAATTGCTGTTTATATGTTGAGTACAAGTACAACTTGTCCTTCCATCATCTGTTCTAAGCACAGCTTTCATGCAAGGTTCTGTCCTGACTCTGGGGTTATTTATTTACCTTTGAGATTTCCTGCAGACTGGACCGGCTCACCTTGGGTGCTTCTAGGTGGTTGGAGTTGTCCTTCTGTTTATCAGCCCACAGCACAGCAGCCTTCCTATGTAAGGTGTGAATCTGACTACAGCAAGTATTTAGGCAACAATTCTCTTGTGTTGCTTGAAGTCAGTTCTAGGTTATATTGATTTCTCCTTGAAGTTTGTCCTAGGTTAATGTGGTGTATAGTTTAAATTTTTTTTCTTCTGTAGACTCATTCCATTTAATTAGTGGATGCTTGAGTTTAATTAGGAGGGGAAAGCTCCTTATTGTCATAGTCAAACCATTCCTTGAATTTGAAAAATTTGCTGCCTCTGCTAAGCAAAGCTGGTATAACCCTGACCAGGATTTCAGCAGAGTTCCTGTGGAGTGCTTTTTATCTGGTAGTGGTGGCAGCTGTGCTTTCGGCTTTGGGAAGTCTAGTTGCTTGGAGTGTGCTAGGAACAGGAACTTGGCCATAGGTTGGTTTTACTGAGAGAGAAAGGAGGAAAACAGGGATAGAAATCCCACCTAATCTACAAATAGAACACAGCCCAGAGCAATGCCCAATGAGGAAAAAAGCTAATTAAAGTATAATTTGTTTCCTTAGACAAATTCTTTAATCTTAGCCTACATGTGTTTGTCCCGTTCTTCAGTTTCTATCAAAAACCCTCCTCATCCTTCATTCCTTTCCTGAAGCACCTCTGATTAATCATTCATTCATTGGATGAATGTATTAAGCAGGGTGGAGAATAACGGGAAGGGCAGGGTGTGCCATACTAAGGCCTGGAGGCCCCTCGGCGGAGCTGCAGTCACAGGGGGTTGTGGGGCTGGAGGGAGTAGCAGAGGTGACCCTGGACAGGTAATCAGGGACCAGGATGAGCATGGCATACAGACCCCTTTGGCATTTTATTCTGCAGCAGTGAAGACCCATTAGGAAACAAAGCTGATCTTTCCCCAAAGCTGATCTTTCTTAGAGCTGCATATTTCATTCTGTATGATGCTTTGTGTGCAGTCACCACACTGTGCCCAGCTTCTTCTTTTTTTAATATACTTTATTTTTTAGAGCAGTTGTAGGTTTACAGCAAAATTGAGTGGAAGTTGCAGATTTCCCATATAGCTCTGGTCCCTACTCCTGCACAGCATCCTCTGTTATCAATATTTTCCTCACCAGAATGGTGCCTTTGTTACAACTGATGACTCTACACTGACATATGATTATCACACAAAGTCCGTCGTTTACATTAGGGTTCATTGTTGGTGATGTGCATTCTATAGATTTGGACAAATATATAATGACGTGTATCCCGCATTATATCATACAGGGTAGTTTCATTGCCCTACCACTCTTCTGTGATCTGTTTATCCCACCCTTTTTCCCTGAGCCTTTGGCAACTCACTGATCTTCGTACAGTCTATAGTTTTGCCTATAGAGAATGTCATGTAGTTGGAAACGTATGGTTTATGTAGCTTTTCTGATTGGCTTCTTTCACTTAGTATATGCATTTAAGTTTCCTGTGTACTTTTTTTGAATGTCTTGATAGTTCATTTTTCAGTGCTGAATAATATTCCATTTCCTGGATGTACCACAGTTTTTCCATTCACCCACAGAAGGGCATCTTGGTTGCTTCCAAGTTTTGGCAATTATGAATAAAGCTACTGTGAACATCTCTGTGCAGGTTTTTGTGTAGATATAAGCTTTCAGTTCCTTTGAGTAGATACTAAGAAGTATGATTGCTAGATTGTAATAGAGTACAATCTAATGTGTGTTTTTGTGAGAAGCAGCCAGTTGCTTTTCAGAGTGCCTGTGCCATTTTGTATTGCCATCAACAATGAATGAGAATTTTTGTTGCTCCTCACAGGCATTTGATGTTATAGTATTCTGGAGTTTGGTTATTCTAATAGATGTGTAGTGGTACCTCATGGTTGTTTTAATTTATGTTTATCTAATGACAGTTGATTTAGTCTTACTCCCTTTCTTTTGATTAACTTTTAAGGAGTAGAAATAATTTTAGGCCAGGCATGTTGACTCACACCTGTGATCCCAGTATTTTGGGAGGCTGAGGCAGATAGATCACTTGAGGCCAGGAGTTTGAGACCAGCCTGGCCAACATGGCAAAACCCTGTCTCTAGAAAAATACAAAAATTAGCTGGGAGTAGTTGAGTGTACCTGTAATCCCAGCTACTTGGGAGGCTGAGGCATGAGAATTGCTTGAGCCCAGGAGGTAGAGGTTGTAGTGAGCCAGGTTGTGCCACTATACTCCAGCCTGGCTGACAGAGTGAGACCCTGTCTCAAAAAAAAAAAAAAAATTTAGTGGTTTTGAATTTTATTTTATAATGCACAGTAATATTCAGGAACATCTGTAAAACCTGTAGAAAAACCTTTGTTTGGTTATATTTATGGTCTTTATGGATCTAATCTTAGGTATCTGATTTTTCCATTTTTTCCATTTTAAAATTTTTATGATTTCTAATTTTGTTATTAGAAGAGTGATGAACACGTACTCTATGCTGTTTTGTTAAATTTATATGAAAGATTTGACAGAAAAATTTCCTTAATTTTCATGCACTTTGGTTATTTTCCTGTAAATTATTTTTATATCTGTCATGTTAAATGGGATTAGACTCACAGGCTGTGTTCTTTTTCTCTGGTTGGATGTGGCAAAGTTAACTTTGCTGAGACTGTTTTCTCATCTCAAAAATCAACTTAATGTACTTGTTTTGTATTATCTTCTTAAAAATAGATCCTATTTTAAAACGGAATAATGTCAAAAATCTGCTTAGGAAATTGTGAAGACTGTCTTCAGATGTAGACCTTTTAAAACATGGGTGAATGGGCGGTTTAAGTTAATGGCATGATGGGTATTGGGTACTGAGATGAGTAGGACATGGGCCCAGCCTTTGAGTAGCTTGAGGTCTAATGGGGAGAGGGAGACCTGTGGAGAGAATTTAATTTTAATGTGATAGATGCACAAAGAATCACTCAGCTGAGATTTTAGAGGAGACTAGAAGATGAGGTCTCAAGGGTAATTATGGGTCATTGACATGGTAGATTATGAAAAGGAATAGTTAGGAAATACTAGTGGTACTTTCTAGCATGTTTCAGAATGATCCAAGGTTGCTTTCCAAGTGTTTGCCTTGTTTTTGAGACCATTGATTTTTAACCTTGAGGAAGGGACATCATTTTAGATAAATTACTCACATTCAGGGAGATGCAGGATTAAGAGGACCCTTTTCTTTCATCCCGGCGCTGCCTAGGGCCCACAAATACCTGTCAGTAATTGTGCCTTAGGTTGGTGTTTATCCATCAAAGGAGGATAATAAAAAGCTATCCTCCAGGCTGTTCACGATTTATCCATGTGACACACTTAATGCCTAGTTTAAGCACTTAGTACTCGTGAACCATCATCATCATTGAGTTTAGGGGTGAAGAAAGACTTCTATAGTTGCTTAGCTGTGTTCCCTTTTTTTAAGGATGAAGAAACGTGAAGCCCTGCGTAGGTGAGGTGTCCTTCCCAAAGCCACAGCTGAGATCCAAACAGAGCTCTTTGTATCACCTGGCACTCATTCAAATGGAAACCAAAAATAAAATCTGAACCCCCCAACTGATGGGTGGACCACCCCCTCCTCAGTCAAGGGCATTCCAAAGAAACCTGAAAAACTAGTTCAGATCGTGATGGGAAAGGGGACATGCTTCATTATACCTTCCTCTCAGGAATTCGGACACAACTGACCAGCGTAAAACATTAAAACAGGGATCTTAAGACTACCACAAACAGATCTCAAATAACAGCCCCACTCTAGTCTAACATCACATGACAGATGGTAGGCCCTGAAAGAAATGAAATATTTTACCACAAAATATATTTCTTTGGTATATGTTGAAATGGCCCTGGAAAGCTGTCTCTTGTGGGGAAAATCTACATTTTCTTTTCTTTTTTTTTTTTTTTTTTTTTTTGCAGAAAATGATTTATTTAGGCAGAGAAAGAGGAAAAGGAGAGAGAAAAAGATGAGAGAGAGAAAGCTTCCACGAAGATTGTGGAAGGAGACCCAAATATGGAATATCGAAAATCTACATTCTCTAAAGAATCCCCTTCCCTTTACAGATCTTTTCCCTGATTCATGAGAGAATTTACTAAGAGTCTGGCACATTTTTTGTTAGGTCTGACAAGAGCTCTGAAGCCTGCTACCTGGAGGCCTCATCTGCGTGATAAAAGCCTTGGCCTTTACCCAGGTTATGACCTTAACCTACACACTTATTTCTATTGATTCTAGATCTTTAGATAATAACTCTTTCAACTAATTGCCATTCAGCAAATCTTTGAATCCACCTATGACTTGGACCCCCCTCCACCTTCAAGTTGTCTCATCTTTCCTGACCCAACCAATGTCTTATGTCTCCCTAAAATGTATAAAACCAAGCTATGGCCCAGCCACCTTGGGCACATGTTCTCAGGACCTCCTGGAGTTGTGTCGTGGGTCGTGGTCCCCACATCTGGCTCAGAATAAATCTCTCTAAATGTTTTACGGAGTTTGATTCTTTTCGTCAACACTAATATTTAAATTATTTCTGTTGTTCTAGCACATTCTGCATAAATTAAACATAAACCTTGGTTCCTAGTACAGAATAAGAACAAACTGCTTTCTTCACGCCACAGAAACTTAGATCAGTTAAGGAGAAACTGGGGGAGGGAGGATGACATTGGCTTCTGCCACAGCAGCCTGTGCGACCTTGCCCAAGGTCACAACTCTGTGCCTTTAGTTCCCCTTCCCTGAAATAGGTGTAGGGAGGGACTCCTTGACAGTGTCTGGTCTTTTTCATCTCTCAAAATGCTGTGAAGAATTTCTTCACGGCTAAGGCTGTCAGACTCTAGAAAATAGTTTGCCAACCAAAGACATAGAGTCTCCAATTTTGGAATACTTTAAAAATAGGAAGGAAGTTTATTTGTTTAGCAGAGTTTATAATTGTAGGACCGCCCAAGGCAGAGAATTAGCCAAATGGTATTTTGCGGAAGTTCTTTTTACAGGGTGGGCCCAAAGGAAACCAGTCATTAGGTGGAAATAAACTGTCAGATATTTGAGACTTATTTGCTTAGAGACATTTACACAGGTCTATTGTGACAGTCTCTATTGTGTTCAGCTTTTAAAAGAAATAAGTTTCCAAGTTTAAAATATTAGAGCAAGCTTGTCCAATCCACGGCCTGTGGCTACATGTAGCCCAGGATGGCTTTGAGTGTAGCCCAGCACAGATTCGTAAACTTTCTTAAAACCTTATATGATTTTTGTTTTAAAGCTAATCAACTGTCATCAAGTGTTAGCGTATTTTATGTGTGGGCCAAGACCGTTCTTCCAGTGTGGCCCAGGGAAGCCTAAAGATTGGACACCACTGTATTAAAGCTTGTAAAATTTGACTTCAGAAACACAAACCAGAAGCCTGCTTATGAGTAAGGAGTTTGTGACCCCTTGTATACTGATTATTAACAAATTAGTTGTGTAATAAGCATGAAATATTGCTAATACATCCAAGACCAAAATCTTCTTATGATTCTAGAAAAGGCTGTATTCCTGAATTTCTAGGGGAAGGGAAGGGAAGGGAAGGGATTCTCCTTCCATTTCTAGAAATAAGTGAATGTAATAAATACATAGGGATTTCCATGACACTAGTGTTTCAGTAAAAGCAGCCCTTCAAGTCTGTGCCATCCGATTTTGGTGTAACTGAAAGAACATCGTACCAGAGTTTGATTTTTGTCAATTAGCTGAGATTGCGGTCTCTGGATATTTTTCCCCAAGGAAAGAGCTTGATGTAGTAGACTACCAGACCACACAACTCCGTATTTGTTTTGCAATAACTACACTATTTGGGGGAGTAGTGTGGTGTTTCCAGACATTCTTGGTCAAGAAATCTGGCTGCTTCAAGCTTAGTGTTGATCACGATCTATTTCTTGTGCCTCTATTCTGGCAGGCACTTGAGACACAACTACTGGGATGAGAGAGACCCAGCTGCTGACTCCAGAGGGGAAGGCAGTGAAGGCAGTCACATGGTCGGCCTGCCGGAAAGCCGGTGGGGAACCGTAAACCTCTGAGTAGTCCCTTGGTATACAGAAGTAATAATTTCCCAAATGTAGTAAATCCCCCTTTGCAATCTCACTGTTAATTTTGATCAGGGATAGTTAAAACTGCTTGTACACTGTTACCTTAGATATTGTCCTTCTCAAAAACATCATTTTATTTTTCTGGGTGCCAGAGATTTGGCTTGGGTGTCGGTGTTAAGAAAGGTCTGCAGTGCCCTGGAGTACCTCTCCGCTGATTGGGGGCTCTAACAAATTTCTGTGCTAATCCTGACTGAATAGATGGAGGCAGTAGAGCCCACCTGGCCTGTGACTGTGGGGCAGAGGGTGACTTTACCTCCGTGAAGCCCCACATGAAGACCCCAGGGTGGGCAGCACAGCCCTTGACACTCACCTAGCACCTGCTGCTGCACATGAGCGTGCAGACCTGGGAAGGCTTGTGAGTTTCAGAGAATCCCTGTAAGTCCCTAGAAATGTGTGTGCTGGCTGTTCTCTCTCTCTCTCTCTCTCTTTTTAATTTGGTGGGCTTAGAGGTTTTAGACTAATAAGGAAATTTCACACCAGACGATTTTATTCCAATTATAAGCAAATCATAGGGACCTGGTGTGACCTAAAAAACCAGTCCTTACTGGGGAGGTCCAGTTCTGTGTAGCCTGGCTCTCTGACCAGATGCCAGCCATTCCAGCCTCATGTGGCTGCATTTCATGATCCCGAAAGTGAACAGGTTGAGTGAGTGATTCAGAGGTCCCATCCAGGGGTTGACAAAGAATATTGTAGAATGTTCCACCTCCGAGCAAAGGCACGGAGGTGGAAACCCAAATGGACAGAGGCTCAGGAGGTGTTCGAAACATGTTTGGTACAAAGGGGACTCGCAGATAAGCCAGGTGAAATAAGACAGGAAGAATTGAGTGGAGCCCCATTGGTGGAGGACCTGAGGATTAGCAGAACTGTGTTTGTTCTAGTAGAGATTGCAGAGGCGCTCTAGGAGGTTTGTGAGCAGGAGGCTGACCCCATCAGACCTGTGTTTCCAGAAGATCAGGCTTTGGTGGAGAGCGGGGTGGATGTAGGGAAATGCCAGAGGAAGGGCCCCAGAGGGGTGGTGTTACTGGGGTCTGGCTGAAGCAAGTGCAGGCCCGGACCAGCGCTTGAGGTTTTGGGCTCATGGTGAGAGAATATACACCCAGACAGCGGAGGGAAAGAGGGAGCGAGGAGAAAGAAGAGCAGAAGCCACTGTCCGGGTTTTGAGCCTGGTTACCTAGAAGGCATTTTGGAAACAAATAGAAAGAAAGGTCTATTTAAGGAAAAGAGAATGGGCTTGATGTGGGTATTTTAAGGTCAAGGACTTGAAATCTGGTGATTCTTTTTTTTTTTTTTTTACAGACGAAGTCTCACTCTGTCACCCAGGCTGGAGTACAGTGACATGATCTCAGCTCACTGCAACCTCTGCCTCCTGGGTTCAAGTAATTCTCCTGGCCTCAGCCTCCCAAGTAGCTGGGATTACATGCGTGCACCACCATGCACAGCTAGTTTTGTATTTTTAGTAGAGACAGGGTTTCACTGTGTTATAGCCAGACCGGTCTTGAACTCCTGACCTCAGGTGATCTGCTCACCTCAGCCTCCCAAAGTGCTAGGATTACAGGTGTGAGCTACCGCTCCTAGCCTGGCGATTCTCTAAATAGGTGATTGTAAATGTGAGCCAAGTTTAGAAAATAATTCAGAGCTGGAAATGTACAGAAGTAGAGAAAGAAGTAATCTTTTTTAGTTTTTGGAGAGTAGATGCTATCCAGACAGAAACACACACACACACACACACACACACACACACACACACACAGAGAGAGAGAGAGAGAATCAGAAGACTATAAAGAATCTTCTTTAAGATGTGTATGAAATGAAAGATTTTACTAAATACATTCCAAAGGAGAGAATTACATTAGTAATATTTCATTACCCTGTGCCTCCCCTTAAAGCTGATCTCTATTTTATTTTTCTCCTCTTGTAACTGTAAATCAAGATGAAGCCTCACTTTTGAAAATGTCATTAGGATTCAGAGACTACAAGTCCCACTTGGTAGATGGAGTTTTTGTTCTTGCATTGTGGTGGGTGGATCAAAGTTCAGTTCCAGTGAGTCACTGAAGCCTCTCAGCAAACAGTAGCGCTCCCTTGACATGGGACAAAGAAAGCTTTTTTTTTTTTTTTTTAAATTTGGAGACAGAGTCTCGCTGTATTGCCCAGCCCAGGCTGGAGTGCAGTGGCACCATCTTGGCTCACTGCAACCTTTGCCTCCTGGGTTCCAGCAATTCTCATGCCTCAGCCTCCCAAGTAGCTGGGATTACAGTTTGCCTGTCACCACACCTAGCTAATTTTTGTAATTTTAGTAGAGAAGAAGTTAAACCATGTTGGCCAGGTTGGTCTCAAACTCCTGACCTCAAGTGATCCACCCACCTTGGCCTCCCAAAGTACTGGGATTAAGGGCGTGAGCCACCGTCCAGGCCACAACAAAGCTTTGAGCACATTCCCAGCAGCAGCTCTTGGCTGGGGAAGCCAGTCTTTATCTTTGCCAAACTTGACTTTGGTGTTGATTCTCCAGAAATGTCCCTGATTGTAAAATATCTGATCTTGTGAAAATGAAGTCAGCACTCGCCTCTACCCCCAGAAGCTGAGAGGCCTGAAGGGGGAGAAAAAACCGCTTTCAAATCCTGCCTAGAGGGAACCTGCTCTGGAGGCCCTGGAAGGTGGAGGCAGGTTCTCAGTGCCTGTCTTTATTAAATAAAGCCCGAAAGCTCTCGACTGTGGTGCTCAAACCTTTGTAAGGGATGCCTGACTCCTCAAGAAGTCTCTGCCAATTGAATGAGCTCTAGTTGAAAGAAAGGTTTTTATAATCGAAGTAGAAATCTTTCTCTTTTTTTTTTGTTTTGAGATGAGGTCTTGCTCTGTCACCCGAATGAAGTGCAGTGGCCCAGTCTCACTGCAGCCTTGAACTCGTGGGCTCAAGTGATTCTCCTGCCTTAGCCTCCTAAGTAGCTGAGACTACAGGTGTGCACCACTGTGTTGCCCGGGCTGATCTTGAACTCCTGGGTTCAAGCATCCACCCGCCTCAGCCTCCCAAAGTGCTGAGACTACAGATGTGAACCACCACGCCTGGCCTCTTTCTTTCCCATTTATAAGAGTGGAGCTAACACCTCTTCCCAGTGACAGATTTGTAAAGACAGCTGTCCTGTCTTCCCTTCCCAAGCCAAAGGCATTTTAGTTCCTTCCCCCAGCCTCTCTTCATGCATTTTATCTCCCTTGTTGCTGCTGCTTTTAAGGTGTCCTAAAACCAAAAATGAAACTTTCTGTGTGACCTGATCAGCAAGAAGGAGGGTGAGGCTGTGACCCCTCTCTTAATGTGAGGATAACATTTCTCCTAATGCCCTAGGCTCTTTGTTCCTTTTCATTGTTTTGTTCTCCAGGCCATTCTGCTGGCTTATCCTGGGCTTACAGTCAATTACAATCCTTAAATCTTTTTCACATGAACTTTTGGCAAGCTAGGTCTACCCATGGGTGCTTACCAGCTGAGGGCTTCTTTGTGTGTGTGTGTGTGTGTGTGTGTTTGCAACTTACGTATAATACTTAACTTGTATCACTATGTTCTTGATGTTGACATTTTTTTTTGCTTTGTTTGTGGGTCTTTTTTTGTTTATTTTTTGTATTTTCATCCTATTAGCCAATTTATTTAGAATAGTAGAATTTGGAACTAGAAGTGATTTTAAGAGTACTGCAGTTCATTCCTTTCAGTACTGATACAGCAGCCTTGGGAAAACTGACCTGGAGCGATGGGTGCTGAATGGAGCTGAGATTCTCTTCCTCATATGCAAGGAGCCTGGACAGATAAAGGTGTAAAGAGAAATGTCTCAGAGCGCTAGGCACTGGCTACCAATTAAGACTTGGAAACTTTGTAGTCTGTGCAACTTCGTACTGTTTCATTCTTGTCCTGTGTAGTATTTCCTGGATTTCCTTCATCTGTAAAAGCAGGAAGAAAATATTTGCCACTCAGTTTTGCTTTTTAGGTATCAAACGCTTGTATACAACCTGAGGTTTTTTTTTTTCCTCCCCAACAAAGTATAGTTCATTTATTTTCCTTCTAGCCCTGGCTCAGTACACAGATGGTTTCTCTTCACCCATTGGGTTGCGGTTTTCTCCAGGTTGGTGCTGATGAGATAATAAAGCTCAGCATAGAAGGCCTTCAGGTCCAGCACAGCCTTGACCTCCCAGTAGGCCATCTTATCTCACTTTTGCACTAATGCCGGGTAATCCATTACGTGGGTCCCCTTGGGGGCCTTGGCCACTGCATCCCCATGTTCTGAGAAGCATTTGGAAATGATGTCTGGAAGGCTTCCAGTTTGGTCTTAACTGGATTCACTCTGTCCAGCACCTTCTCCTGGTTTGTTACCCCAAATCATTTCCACCTTCAGTCTTGGGGATCAGATGCTGGATCCATGTGATCACCAGAATGCATTTCTCTTGGAGCATCCAGACTTCTGGCTTAACCAGGGCAAGCAGCAACAGGGCTTCTCATGCCCAGGGAGAAATCCACAATCAGGGACGACTTCTCCTGCTTCTCTGTTTCCTTCCACCTCATCATCCTTGGGTGGGGGTTAGAGGATGGGGATGTCCAGGGGGGCCCGGAGGGCGGTCAGGTAGCTACAATAAGGGAATCCTTTTGCAAGAGCTGATGCAGGTATATGATTTTCTGTGGCAAGAATCTATAGAGGAATTCCTCAGCTTCCTGGGAAAGACCTTGCCTGAAGACATGTAGCTGAGTGCGGGCCTCCCTGCTCAGGCACCCGCCATAAGTCTTGGCCGTGCAGCTTCAGTTGCTGGATCTTTGGTCTTCTGGCCAGCTGCCCAGGGTTTTAAAATTAACAGCCTGAGTTTTATAAACATATATAGAAGTTATCTAACATTTATAACTCCAAGAATGCCAAGGAGCAATGAATAGTGTTGTTATTGTTACATTTGGTATTGTGTGCAGTCTAAAATATATAAAGTATAAAATAGCTTTTACCTAACATCCATTACTTGCAAAAATTCTGATTTGCCTGTTGATCAAAGTTGAAGAAAAGGAATGGTTACTTGGTGAGTCTAGTGTATTTCAAGAACTGAAGAGGTGCGAGAGGGAAACCTGTTTCTACCACTGATCTGGATGAAGTTCTGGGTTGTTGAGCACATGTGATAAGTTTTACTCAAGAATGCAGTTAGTGCTGTAAAGCTAGTCTGGCATATTTTAAAATTGTGAATAATTGATAGAACACGTGCTCAGAGCCCTTTCCTATAATTGAGCCTGGCCCTGATGAATCAGTGTAATTTTCTATTCATTTGGAAATGTGTAAATTTCTGTTCATTTGAAATGACCGTGGACCTCAGAGATGAAGACAGGGCAGTGGCGGGGCTGCACCGTGTGTTTGTGCAAGTTGCGTGATGCGCAAAGGCACTCAGCTGGTGGCAAAAGCAAGGACTGAGATCCAACCCACACTTGTCTTGTGAAATCTGCCACCCATAGGTTTTTGTCTGTGAGGGGGAGAACAGGAGTTTAGCTTTTAATGATTTGAACAAAGGCACTGTATATTTGAGGCATAGCCTATGCTATAACTTACTTTGTTTTTTAAAAAGTTAATTTTGGTGCTGTTGACACCTCGACAGCTATGTCCTTCCATACTATGTCCACATATGTAATAATTTGAATCACATTCATTTTACTGCAATTCCTCAGAAGGAACAAGGATGTTTATCTGGTTAACAGGCTAATGGTTTTATCTGAACTCAAGCTTGAACCCATTAGCTTCGAAAAAACAGACTAGTGCTTAATATTATCACAATTTTAATTTAAGTTACACATTTTCTTCTTAGGTAATTATCTTTGCAAAGGTAGGGGCAGACTTTTGAATATTGCTTTTAGACTGCCATCTAAAGGTTTTGGTTTCCGGGGTTTATTTTGAAGTTTGTTTTTATACCGTATTGTGCTTCCTGACTTAAAGGCTTCTGTGTATTAGGTAGTGAAGCATTTGGGGGCACTTAGAACTGTATGCCATTTCACTTGTACATTAAAAGAGTTTATCCTAATACAAAGATCTTTTTCTTCTTTCCAAATGATTTTGCCCCTAGAAGTTTTTACCTATTAGCAGTAGATGGTAACTTTGAAAAGACTAAAGGTTAAGAAAAATGTACTTTAAAAAATATTGAAATAACCTTTTTATGATTACAAAAATGCATATATATGAAAAATAACATACTGTTAAGCCAAAATACATATTCCTACCCAGAGATTGCCACAAGCGGCCCCTTCCAGATCTGTTTTATTAATAAGCACTATTTAAAATTCTATCCCTTTTGCTGTAAATAAGTAGAAGAAATAACAACTGTTCACATACATTTACTTTGGATTTTGTGTGTTTGTTTTTTTGAGATGGCGTTTCCCTCTTGTTGCCCAGTCTGGAGTGCAATGGCATGATCTCGGCTCAGCACAACCTCTGCCTCCTGGGTTCAGGTGATTCTCCTGTCTCAGCCTCCCAAGTAGCTGGGATTACAGGCGTGCACCACATGCCCGGCTAATTTTGTATTTTTAGTAAAGACTGGGTTTCGCCATGTTAGCCAGGCCAGTCTCGAACTCCTGACCTCAGGTGATCCACCTGCTTCGGCCTTCCAAATTGCTGGGATTACAGGCGTGAGCCACTGCGCCTGGCCGTACTTCGTTTTTTTAAATGAGAATTTTTTTGCCAGAATGCCAGACTAGATTGGGGGTGGATGGGTGGAGGGATTATTCTGTGGGCTTCAGCACACCCTGGTTTCACTATCTGCACAGTTTGCACTTTTTGTTCAGGAGTAAGATGTCCTTGAGAAGAGAAAACCCATATGAAGAAATACTGAGTTGTAATTTGTATTCAGATTCCTGGATTTTTTTTTTTTTTTTTTTGTCACAGTGGTTCTGCTGTCTAACCACTGGGCCCTCTCACCTGTCCCCGCCTTCAGCCCTCACCTCTCACATTCGGTCAGTTACCACTTCTTGCAGCTTTACCTTCTAGATGGTTCTTGACTTCATCCTCTCCTCTCTGTTTGTTTTGCCACTGCCCTAGGTGAGATCATCCCTTCTCTCTCCTCAGTTGCTTGTCTGTTCCTTCATCAGCGATATATTCACTCTGGCTGTGAGGGGCAGTGCCAGGCACTGGGTTGCAAGGTCCTTGCCTCCAGCCACTGTCTCCGGCAGGACGAAGCTAGGTGAATGAGCCATCGCCACTTCATCCTCTTGCCTGGCATCCTTCCTCTGCTGTTTTGTCCATCAAGCCCATTCTCTCCCCAGCAACTCTGGCAATATGTTGGAAATGCAAACCTGGACTAGTCCTCTTCTCTCAGGCCTCAGCTGTCTGAGTCTCAGCTGTTTGCTGGCAGCTGGGTCGGGCTGTCCTGGGCTGGAGTGCCTCCCCCGAACCTCCCTCCTTGCCTGCCTCCCCTGACCAACCAGGCCTCCTCGCCCTTAGGCAGTTTCCTCCACACCTCCCCTTCTGACCTCCCCTCTGTCCACCTTGTCAGTTTCCCTGCCTCTGTTACCTTGCTTTCTAAATAATGTTACTTGTCTGTCCCCACTGTTCAGCCCAGTGCCCAGCACAGTTTCTGTCCTGATAGTCTGCATTCTGTAAAATGGGAACGGGGTGTCTTCCTCAGGGTGTTTGTGTGAGGATTAATTGAGATAATAATCAAAGGAAAGCACGGCCTTTGGCACACAGTGGGTGTTAATAAGTGGTATTGACGCCTTAGATACTATATTAACTTAAATGACTGGGTTCAAGTGAAGGTGTCAGAAATGTAACCTGGGCCAGCAAGACTGGGCAAGCAAGACTCCGTCTCAAAAAAAAAAAAAATGACAGATTTTATTTGTTTCTTTCATTTTTAACCAATACAGTTTACCTACAGCACTTTGGGGTATTTTCAAGTAAATATATTTAACTGAAGTGAATTAGTGTTACATTATGCATTTTACACTTTTAGAGAAACAGAAACTGCCTCACATATTAAAATGGGCGTGTTAAGCAAATACTCTGATGTAGGCCTGCAGGGTTCACAGAAACAAATCAAACTGTATCCTGCCCCCAGCATCTCGTGTAGGGGAAGGACACAGGGCTGTGGCGGGTGTTACAGCAGAAAACCAGGTGCCCTCTGGACTGGGAGAGCAGGCCTGTGTGGGGAGGGAAAGGGGGAGACATTTGGGTTGCATCTGGAAGAATCTGCACACACTAGAGGAGAGTCAGTGGAAGACATTCCAGAGGAGAGCCTTGCCCACCTGGCTGCAGTGGCTGTCGGATGTGAGCTGCAGTTTCTTGAAATGAGGTATCAAAGGTATTTGTTGGGTATGCTTATCTTGTTTTCCCATTGGCAGTGATAATATCAAGTTGATGGTTGAAGATGCTTTTCTGTCTGTTTCTGTACTGGACTGAGTTGTCGTGTTCTAAGGACTAGCTAGGCAGTAAATCACATTAGACTAAAATTGAGTACTTGTAACATTTGAAAAGATACTAATGTGCTGGTTTTGATGAAGAATTTATATTGTGTAGAAATTAATTCCATTCTAACTAGTGGACCCTTGAGTTTTGCCCCATTAGAATTTGTTCTCCATGTGGATTTTAATTTCTTTTGGTAGGCTTTGATGGCTATAGCCTCTGGTGAGGCTTTCTCATTTTCAGGTGGATTTCTTTTCACTGGAATGATGGGGCTGGCTTTACTGCATTATTCATACATGCAATACATATGCACCATGGTCTCAAGAGATGACTCGTGGTGGTGGTGATTGTATTTTTGAGATGTAGCTGATGCTTCCCCTTCCCTGGACTTCCTTTAGTTCAAGGGTCCTTAATCTGAGGTCACAGGATAGAAGGGTGGGGGGTACATGAACTTGGATGGGGAAAAAATTATATATTTATTTTCACTAATCAGTAACTGAAAATCTAATATTTTCCTTCCATTAGGAATGTAGTCAGCAAACCCAGTAGCATTACAGATGGAGTATCCCTTATCTGAAATGCTTAGTGTTGTAGGTTTTGGACTTTGGAATATTTGCATTGTACTTACCAGTTGAGCATCCCAAATCTAAAAATCCAAAATGCCCCAATGAGCATTTCCTTTGAGTGTCATGTTAGTGCTAAAAATGTTTCAAATTTTGGAGCATTTCTATTTTGGATTTTTGGACTAGGAATATTCAGCCTGTAGCAGTTCCTGTGACTATAACATCAATAAAATCAAAGCACTATGATCTGTTTCTACTCTAAACACTCCTGACATCAGATGTGTCAAGAGTTTTCCCCACACCAACAACCAGTTCTCCCATTCTCTGGTCACCAGCTGGGTCTCCAGTGATTAAGTTAAATTCTTACACTGACAATCTGGAGTTACCACAGACCCCACAAGTTAAGAGCTTAGTCTCACAAGACTGCCCAAGACACCTACTGACCTGCTATAAATCGGGTTCCCATGGCCGCCTTCTCAGGGTCAGTCATTTGCTAGAATGGCCCACAGGACTTAGAACACTCTTAACTTACATTTACTGGTTTATTATAAAGAAGGTATGGGAGGGGCCTTGGGGGTGTGTGGAGCTTCCGTGCCGTCTTTGGGGCTGCCATGCTGCAACACCTCGATGTGCTCATCAACCCAGGAGCTCTCTGAATCCCACCATTTAAGGGTTTTTATGGAGGTTCCAATATGTGGTCATGATGGATTAAATCATGGACCATTGGTGACTAATTCACTTTTCTCCCCTCCCAGGACATAGGCGTTGGGAGTAGGGTGAAAATCCCAACCCTCTAATCACAAAATTGGTTCCTCTGGCAACCAGTGCCAATCCTAGAGCTATCTAGGGCCCAACCAGAGTCACCTCATTAGCATAAACTCAGGGACAGTTGATAGGGGCTTATTATGAGTAACAAAAGGCATTCCTAATATTACACGCTTCTCTCAGGAAATTCCAAGGGTTTTAGATGCTCTTGTGTCAAGACCAAATATTTCTTATTATATCACTATATCACATCAGTTATTTCCATATGCATTACAGTTTTATACGTCTCCAATACTGTATGTGCTTATCGTTACTTTGAGTTACGGTAAGTTATTGACTTGCCACTTGATCTTGTTAAATATGGTAATAAGCACTTAGTACTGTATCATAATTATTTGGATAATTCCCTTTCAGCATAATTCAGTCCTTTTGCCATCTCTTGTGTGAATTTTTTTTTTTTTTTTTTTTTTTTGAGATGGAGTCGGTCTGTCACTCACTGCAACCTCTGCTTCCCGGGTTCAAGCGATTCTACTGTGTCAGCCTCCCAAGTAGCTGGGACTACATGCGTGCGCCACCACACCAAGCTAATTTTTGTATTTTTAGCAGAGAAGGGCTTTCACCATGTTGGCCAGGATGGTCTCAATCTCTTGATCTTGTGATCTGCCCACCTCGGTCTCCCAAAGTACTGGGATTACAGATGTGAGCCACCGTGTGCAGCCTTTCCCTTGCGTTCTAATTTTTGCATTTGAGAAGTTTATTCTGAAGGTCCATAGGCTTCACCAGGCTGTGAGAGGAGTCTGTGGCACAAAACGTTGACGAATCTCTGCTGCAGTCCCTGGCGTGTGTTAGAGAGAAAGCAAGCCTGCATTCGTTCAGGATTGTGGGATATGTAATTGAGATGCTGTTTCTCACTAAAGACTGATCCCATATAGTCAGCAGCACACAATTTAACAAAACCTCAGTCGCTCCTGTGGGCATTGTAATACATACTTATCATAGAAAAGAAAGGGTTAAACTAGATTCTCTGCAGCCTTTGAAAATATACTAAACAGTTCCCATCCAAAAATATTTAAAATAAAAATAGCTAGACACAAAGTCTTCAGCTGTCTAGAATAATCTTATAATACAAAAGGACTTACTCCCTGTGTTTCTGGTTTACTATTGTTATAGCATCTGTTTCTTCTGCAAATATTTGTTGCATGCCTACTATGCTCAGGCATTGTGTTGGAGATTTACAGATTTATGGCGGTTTTCTCTTCCAAGACCTATTTGAAGTATATCTTTCTCATTACTTAAAAACTTTGAAGTCATTAAATTATTTTGCATTGCAATCATTTATACATTGAGCAGACTTATTGCATACTTGCAGTATGCCAGACAGTGTACTTCATCCTACGTAAGTAGCAAGATAGACAGTAATCCTACTCTCTTGGAGCTGACCTTGAGTATTTAGGTGTTTTGTGCTCTGAGGCTTAGGGGGCTGCCCTGATGTGCCATAAAAACTGCTTGACATTGTTAAAAATTACGGGAGGCCATTGTTTTAGGCTGAACTCCTGTACTGAGCCCCATCCGAATATACCAAACCAAAATGGAGTCACTCATGCTAAAGGTGATGTAAGAAAGCAGATGGATCCCAGAACAGACCAGTTTTTCCTGAAAACAGGAGAGTTCAGTCTATCTGAGTCAGTGTAGCAAGGAAGTCCCTTCTGTTTTGTTTAGCCCTTACAGAAAAGTAGCCTGAAGTAACCCGATGTTAACCAGTCGGCTTTTTCTATTCTGTTTCTTTGTTTTCATCTTATAGTACCTACTGTTCTGCCATTGCTGGTGGGAGTGTTCATTCAATTTTGTAGAGTGGAGTCTGCCCTGATTTATGAATCGTGAATAAAATATAATTAGATCTATAACTAAATTGGTTGTAATTGTGTCTTTTGATAGCACTCACAGACCTTGTGTGTTTTGTAAGGTAATGGTTTTCACACTCTGTTCCTGTGGGTGTTTATGATGTCTAGGGCTGGCAGAAGGAAGGAGGAGGGCATGTTCTGCTTCCTCAGCCCCATTTTCATCAGAACATTCATACTCATATATTTGAGATTGCTGGAAAGTTGAGGGTGGGGTGAGATGGAGAGTTTTGTTGCCTACAGGGTGTTTGGAAATTTGGTCAAAGGTTTGAACATGATTGGCATTATCTATCACTAGCTGATATTATAGAAATTATTTTTGTCATTTCTTATTCATTCTGTACTGAAAGGTAGATGGGATAATAGCAAGCTTGTTGCCTCTAAGTACTGTTATTTTAATAAAGTTGGCAGTCATGTGTGGTGGCTCATGCCTGTAATCCCAGCACTTTGGGAGGCTGAGGTGGGAGGATCCTTTGAGCCCACGTGTTTAAGACCAGCTTGGACAACAGGGTGAAAACCCATCTCTACAAAAAACAAAAAAGCTAGCCAGGAATGGTGGCATGTGCCTGCAGTTCCAGTGACTTGGGAGGCTGAAATGGGATAATTGCTCAAGCCTGGGAAGTTCAGGCTGTGGTGAGCTATGATTATGCCACTATACTCCAGCCTGGGCAACAAAGCAAGACCCTGTCTCAAAAAAAGAAAGAGTTGACCTTTTCTTATTTTATAAACATCAAAGTAACAGCGAGCATTTATTGGGCACCATTATAGGCTAGACTCTATGCTAAACTTTCACATTCAATATTTAATTTTGTCTTCAAAATGACCCTCCAAGGTATCTGGTAATGTCTCGTTTTAATAGAAGAGGAGCCAAGGTTCTTAGAGCTCAGTAGCATGCCCAAAGCAGTTCTTGCAGCTCATTTCAGCATTTCAAGCTGCAGAGTTCCCCATGGGGTCTGTCAGCATCACAGATCGTGGTTTCAGCTGTCTAGCAGTTAGGGCTGACTTTCTCTTGGTAGTTGTGACCAGCTGTGAGAGTTCATCTCTACCCTTTTAAAGGTTATTCTGTTTTGGTTCCTGCTCCAGATCGCTGGCTCCCTCCAGAGGGAATGTCTGTGCTCTAGTAAGCAGTCCTGGGCTCACTCTCACTTTTGTACCTGCCTCCCTCCCTCAGCCCACACACATTAAACAGTTTGCTTACACTGAAATGCAATTAGCAGTCCTGGCAGTTTATGCAAAGGTTGGGATACTCGTCACACATTTGCCAAAATGCTTTATTATTTCTTTTTTTTTGGTCATTGTCTATTGCCAGCTGATATTATAGAAATTATTTTTGTCACTTATTTGTTCTGTGCTGAGAGGTAGATGGTCTTTAAAAGAGGCTCTTTAAAAAAATCTTTTTTTTAAAAGGAAACCTTGTACTTTCTTTTTGTACAGTGTTTGCAGTTAATGAAATCTATGCCTTAATTGCCTATCAGAAAGGAATAAGATGTTTCTAATACGGTTTCTAATGAAATATGCCCTTGATAAAAGTTAGTTGCAGAACACTATGATCCCATTAAAAAAAATAGTAAAAGAAATTACCGTTAAGTATACACAAAGAACTACATGAGAGAAAAACCAGATTGTTAACTGTAGATGTTTCCAGAGATTATAGGCGACTTTATGTTTCCCTATTTTTCTTTTATGTGGATGTGTATTGAACTAATTTTTGGAAACCGAAGGTGATTAAAGAGTGCATTCTAGCTGGATGCGGTGGCTCATGCCTGTAATCCCATCACTTTGGGAGGCTGAGGCGGGTGGATCACCTGAGGTCAGGAGTTTGACACCAGCCTGACCAACATGGAGAAACCCCATCTCTACTAAAAGTACAAAAATTAGCCAGGTGTGGTGGTGCATGCCTGTAATTCCAGCTACTTGGGAGGCTGAGGCAGGAGAATTGCTTGAACCCGGGAGGTGGAGGTTGTGGTGAGCCGAGATCACACCACCACACTCCAGCCTGGGCAACAAGAGCAAAACTTTGTCTCAAAAAAAAAAGTACATTCTGCTGCTGTGTTTAAAAAGAAGGGTAGATTATTGAAAAGAGGTAAAACATAAATATTTGTTTTCCTTGGTTTTTGAGATTGGCGCTTTTATGCCGAGGCAGGACGCCTCAGCAGCATCTTAATAAGCCCAGGAGAAGGGTCTGACCTGGCTCCCTGGCAGGGAGTGGGAGGGAGAGAGCAAGGTGTTCTCCCTCATCTCCCCCACGTTTCTGTTCAGCAGTAATCGTCTTGCCACTTCTTGATTATGAAATGATTGGCCTTTCCGTTGAGCCTAGTAACACCTCTGCTGGTGCTGGTTTGGATTGAATGCTCAGCTCCAGGATGTGGAACAAGGGTGTACGTAAGAGGAGGGTGCTCCAGAGATACAAATGTATGCTTTATTTTCCTCTTAAAGCAAGAGGATAGGGAGAGGAAGAATGCAAGAGTCAAGCTTGAATTTTTCAGTAGTTGCTACAGTTCTGATAAGCTGATCTCATTCATTGTGGTTTAAATACTCAGAGTGAGATTGTAAGGTGCTAGCTGGGGCTAGTTATACCTGAATTTTGGGTATTGCACGTGATGTGAGAATTAAGGTTATGATTTGATCTGGAAGACGAGACTGTTTGCGGCTTCAGTAGTGAGTGTTCAGTAATGTTTTCCTTCCCTGGTGTTTATGTCTGGGTGTGCGTGTGATCCCCCAGCCTGGTTTCTGAGACAGCAGTGCAGCCTCCTCAGGGACCTCTCTGTTTCATGTTGCTTGTGGCCTGAGCCTGGGACAGGGAGCTTTTCTTTTCTCCTTAGTTCCTCTGAGGGAGGCAAGCCTTATCTTTTACCTTAGAAATGAAGTCCTGCCCTTGGAGGTCTGGCTAAAGCCCCAAAAATTCCTTTGCTGTGTTTTTCATTGAGGCGGATTCTGTTTATAAGTAAGCAAAGCTGATGTGAACCCCAGAGAGCGCGCAAGGCCATGTGATGCCTCAGTGGCCCCAGTCACTGGGGAGTGACTCTAGTCCTGCTGTAGACATGGCAGGGGACTGACGTGGAGAAGGCATGATGCCGTGGTGCCGGGGAAGAAAACTGCATATCAGGAGAAGTCGAATCACCGCTGAGTGACACATTAGACCCATGTGTGTGAGGCGCTGTGTAGATACTTTGCAAATTACCCACGTTTTTTGGTCCCATTTCTTTGTCCATTTGTATTGTATGTGATGACAGCCCTTTCTCATTTTACATAGCAGGGAGCAGAGAGGGCATGGGAATAAGGTGCAAGCAAACATTCAAACATGAATTCCAGTTTGGCTGTGCTTGTTAAAAATTTTTGATATGAGCTAACATTTTATTAAATCTCTTTTTTTGTGGAGAAAAAAAAAGAATCGATTTGGAATCCCAGGAGGCTTTGGTGACTGTTTTTTTTAATGTATTCATTTTATTAGAGAATTAAGTAAACCTTACATTATATAGCCAAGGCCAAAATAATTTTGCACAGTTAGAGTGTGTTCAAGAAACCAGTCATCATTTAACTGGATTAGACATCAACAAGGAGATGATACCTCCCAATATAAACTTCATTTGGGAAGATGACATTCCTCCAATATGTGGAAAGACAGTAGATACATTTTCTTCTCTCTGCCCCACAGAGGAAGAAATTTTCCCTCTTGAGGGGCCAACACTATTTTTTTTTTCTTTGAGATTGAGTCTTGCTCTGTTGCCCAGACTGGAGTGTAGTGGTACAAACTTGGCTCACTGCAACCTCTACTCCCGGGTTCAAGTTATTCTCCTGCCTCAGCCTCCTGAGTAGTTGGGATTACAGGTGCATGCCACCATGCCCGACTAATTTTTTGTATTTTTAGTAGAGATGGGATTTGACCGTGTTTACCAGGATGGTCTCGATCTCCTGACCTTGTGATCCACTTTCCTCGTCCTCCCAAAGTGCTGGGATTACAGGTGTGAGCCACCGCCCCTGGCCCAAACTCTTTTTTGCTGCTCTTTTCCCCTCTCCTTTCTTTGGTCTCCCCTTTCCACGAAGCTTCTTTAGTCATCTTTGCTCATCCTTAAAATCCTGATGCTCATCTCTGTAGAATCCAAGAAATCGGAGTGTCCCCGTGAGTACAGAGTAAGTGTTATCATCTGGATACCCAGTCATAAGTCTCCTTCTTCTTGGCAAAGGGTGGTTCACTAAACAGTGTCAACACTTTCATAGACTTGGATCAGTAAGCCTGGCAACTTCACCAAATAGCCAGGCACTGAGACAAGACATGCGCAAGGCATATTCTGAAAGAGAAGACATTTCTTGAGTGGCAAGAAGCTGCGGTTCCTGGACTTGACTTTCCTCACCCATGCCTGGTGACTGGTTTTATATTAAGAAGGGCAGGGTTTGGTAAATGTTTGTCATCCTATCTACTTTTATCTTTTGTTTTTATTTATTTATTATTATTATTTTCTGAGACGGAGTCTTGCTCTATGTCCAGCCTGGAATGCAGTGGTGCAATATCAGCTCACTGTAACCTCTGCCTCCCGGGTTCAGGCAATTCTCCTGTCTCAGCCTTCCAAGTAGCTGGGACTACAGGGATCTGCCACCATGCCTGGCTAATTTTTGTATTTTTAGTAGAGACAGGGTCTCACCATGTCTCTATTAAAGCCAGGCTCGTCTCGAACTGCTGACCCTAGGTGATCCACTCGCCTTAGCCTCCCAAAGTGTTGGGATTACAGGCGTGAGCCACTGCGCTCAGCCCCTGTCTGCTTTTAGTAACTTATTTGAAATGCACTCTGTACTGAGATTTTGCATTTCTCTATCCTCTTAACCTCCTTAATGCTTCCGTAGCACTTGGCTTTCCACCTTGTTTGTTTAGTCATTTATGTCCTTCTTTATTCCCTCTGTCTAGACAGATTCAGTCTTTTTTGTCCTCACCAGTTTGTTCGTCTCTGCTGTAAGCATGGTGGGGATCTGTGCAGTTTGGCTGCCTTCATGCTGTTTACAACTTGTCAAGGGCCTCCATACTGAAATGGACTTGGGTTGGATGGTGCTGTGGGTGGCATGCAGAGGAGGCCTTCCTATGAGGCACTGCCTTCCCTGGGATGTGGCAAAGGACAGGTGATGAAGCCTGGCTTCTGGACCCTGGCTGCCCATTAGAACAGCCAGGGTGGGGCACTCTGAAAACTGTGGGAGTGAGGGCCCCACCTCCAGACAAGCTGCTTCATTTAGGTGGGTGGACCTGGACATCAGGGTTTGAAAATACTGGCCATTCTCACGTGCAGCCACATTTGGGTTGAGAATCAACACATTCAGTGAAGGAGATTGGACTTTGAGGATTTACACGTTCGCATTCAGATTGAATATTCAGTGATTCTATGAATTCTATGTTTATGCTGGCCACCCAACGTTTTAAGTTTTAAAAACTATTTTAAGCTGGGCTCAGTGGCTCACGCCAGTAATCCCAAGACTTTGGGAGGCCAAGGCGGGTGGATCACGAGGTCAGGAGTTTGAGACCAGCCTGGGCAACATAGTGAAACCCTGTCTCTACTAAAAATACAAAAATTAGCCGGGCGTGGTGGCAGGTGCCTGCAGTCCCAGCTACTGGGGAGGCTGAGGTAGGATAATCACTTGAACCCGGGAGGTGGAGGTTGTGGTGAGCTGATATTGTGCCATTGCACTCCAGCCTGGACAACAGGAGGAAAACTCAGTCTCAAACAAACAAACAAACAAAAAGCTGTTTTAGAAAACCTACAAAATAATTTCATATCCTTAGAGTGCTATCTTCCTATATCTTTTTCACCTCCTCCCACCTCTTTTAGCTTCTACAGCCATAGGATTGCTTCTTTTGTGGTATCATAGTTTTAAATGTTTGTAGAAGGGTGTTGGTCCATCAGAAGGTTGCATTGAACCTTTTAAACAATTATTTTGGAGTATAAACTGGGTTTTGTGTTTGTATAGACTGTCTCTGTGGGTTTAAAAGCTACCAACACCTCATCCAATTTGTCATTTCAGAACTAGGGAAGCTGAGTAATACTACTTCTGTATCACATGAGATGAAAGATCAAGACGGAAAGGACAGAAAGATAAGGCAGAGGGGATGAAAGAGGGGCCCCTGTGTCAGGGGGCTGGCAGTAATTAGCTTCACCTATGCCCAGATGCCTCCTCAGCCAGCTACCAGGGACACCTGATCTCTCCTTGGGAGGCCGTAACACATTAATCTGACCTGTTGTCTAATTGTAAGCATGAAGCAGGCATTGAGGCATGAGTTCACCACAGTGTGAAGCCAAAATAGGACAGACCTCTGCACAGGAGCAGCCTTCTGTGCCTTCGCCCATGTTTGTGTTCTGGCACCTGTCACCTTGTATTGGAAATCACATACATGTGAGCTTCCTGAAGTCAGAGGGAATCATGTCTTCTTGTAGGAGGCATAGTTAAATCTTCATGATCGAATCGCGTCCTGTCAGGCTGAACCGCATAATATGAATGTTTACATGTGTCTTATCAAAATAGTGTCAGATGATATTTTCTCTTTAAAATGATTTAAATAATAGGCACTCATAAGATATTTTCTCAAGTGTTTTGTATGAAATTTAAGACATGGAAGATAGAGTGAGGAAATACTTGGTTTAATGTAGTTTCTACCCTTCCTTCTTACCTTATGATCAACAAATACAAATAACTGCTTGTCAATAAAAACCACAAATCTGTTCCTTCTGGAGAATGATTATGTGGCATAGTTTTTGTTTGAAGTGCTCATTTGAACTCCTTACGTCAAGAAAGCATTTCATCCAAGGGAAAAAAACACAACGTGTCCTGCCATATTTTTGAAGTCTTAGAATGTGTTTCTATCATATAACAGGAAAAAGGCTAGAATTTTAAATACACAGTGCTTCAGATTTATTTAATATTTGTTTCTTACTAGTTGACAGAAAAGAAAACAGCAAATGTAGACTTTTTATTCTAAATATTGCTTCAGGAGCTCTTTCCTAAATCCTCATGAATAAAATTACATTTGCATTGTATTTATAATCCTTTATAATCCTTAAATCCTTAAAAAGCAAGTTGACCCAAATGTTTAAATAAGGACTTTTTTTTTACAGAACTGAATATTTCTAATTCTCTTGGGATGTCATTATCTGGCTACGTATGAAACAGTATTCACTTATGCATGCTTCAGAAGCGTCATACATTACTGTGCATTTGTTAGTATGTGAACAAAGAAACTTGTTTTGGTTGTGAGCAAAATGCAGATTTACTTTCAAAATTGAGTTTTAGTATAAAGTCAAATAGGTTGGCAGAAGAGGGGTTTAACAGAGTTTTGTGTATCTAAATAAGGCCTGTTTCTTCATTAATTATTGGCGATTGATTTCAATGAACAGTTTTCTTGTGATTTTCCATGTAAAAGAAATTAAAACCAAGCCCCATACCCTTATTGAATCTGTCCCATTAAGATGCTTTTTGGATTCTTATTTGTGCTATAGTTGGTTTTGATTTACTTTGTCTGCAAACAGAAGTGACGTAGATGCTGTTGCTCCAACAAAACTAAAAAAAGCTTTTCACTAAAAGTACCCAGATTGTATCAGTGGGAATAAATCCACTGGTGTCAGTGAATTTGCCCTAAAAAGATCTGTGTTTTTGCAGTGAATATTGTCGTTGGAAGTATATGTTCTTTTAGACTAAATAAAGTTTTACTTGAGGACATTTTTCAGTGAGGCATGTTTATTTTAGGGGTTTAGTATTGTCTTCCTCTTATTTATTTTTACTTATCTGTATGAGCTGAAGCCCCAGCCAGCTGTCTCAGCCCTTGGAGCCTATTCTCCAAGTTGCTGACTCCTTTTCTTGAAGATGGAGTGTCCCCTTCCCTGGGCGTCTCTATCCTCATCCTTGCCTCCCTTGGGGCCTCCGTCTTCTCTGCCTGCGATTCCTCAGTTTCTCTACACCTGAAGTGTTGGGGTATCCCAGGGGCCTGTCTTGGCTCCTTCCTTTACTTTCCCTCCCAGGTATGAGCTGTTCATGTCCAGTCTAGAGCTCCTGTCTTGGAACCTAGGCCCACTTACCAGCTAGATGCCTTTACTTTCAACTCCTGGTCTTACTCAACACAGACAAAAGCAGACCTTATTGTGCTGTCTCCCCAAACCTTCCCTCTCTGCACTCCCTTGGTTAGCTAATGGCACAGTCATCCACACAGAAGCCTAAGCCAGAGCCCTGGGTGCCACGCCCCATATGCAGTATCCTCAGCACCCCATCCAGGTCACCACCAAATCCTGTTGGTTCTGTCTTCCAGAATCTTTCATTCAGCCTTTCTCTCAGCCTTCAGTGCTTAGTTCTCAGCAGGCTTGCAACATGCCCCACCTCAGTTACCCTGAAGGATTCCAACTAAACCCCTTCTGCCTGGTAGGGACTCACATACGTTCCTCTCACACTTCTGAATCCCTGACTCTGGCCTCTACAGATGCCTAGAAAAATGTATAGAATGAAATGAAGTAAATGACTCAAGTCCTCCATGCAAATAGGTGAGTCCAGGACAGAGTTATAAAGATGGAGAATTCAGGATTTTATCACGAATGACATTCTGCCTTCATTTTTCAGAAAACAATGCCTGAGGTCTGTTCTGGTAGAGGGTTTAAAAATAACCATTCAAAAAAATAACCATTTTTTATTTAGTCTTAGTATTCTTGACTAAAAGTAATGTTTAAATGGCATTAGGTTTTTTAAATTATTTGCAATTTGTTGTTGAAACTGTATTTGGTAATGTGCTCTTTGCCTTCAAATGTTCTGAAATTGTTAGTATTCTGACCAGGATTCCAGTGATTTCTGTTTTTAGACCTCAGTTATCTCCTTTATATCTGTATTACACTACAGCTTCTTGGGGCTTTTGAAGGCAGGGCACACCTTACCCTGAGAATGAGAACCTTTAGCTAAATTATGCCTGAATAATAAGACTTACCAGAGCAAGGAGAGAGAGACTTTGGTCTTTGACTAACGCGTGTCTTTTTAAGATTTTGAGTAAAGGAGAGGAGAGATTGGTCCTTGGAAAAACTACCACAGCCTCGATTGTGACCAAGTTATGATGTATTCTTCGGTTTCTTCTGACCCTGGGAATCGAGGAAACAGTCAAGTGATCTATTTTGTTTCGTCTTTTTGTTTGTGCCATTTACTACTGAGTCACCGATAAATTCATGTGACTTCACATATTTTCTCTACCCTTTGATATATAATGAAAGACATCGCTGCTCACTTCAGATGCAGCAGAAGACACAGCATGTAGAACCATGAGGTATTTTAACAAGCCCCAAAGGACCGAATAAGCTTTGAGTTTTCTGTTCAGAGTGGGTTAGTAATTGGGAAGAGTCATGTGACTTGATAAAATAATCTTAGACACTTGCTTAGAAGAGTGGCAAGATTCCTGTATAAATTGATTATTTTTGTTTGACAAATATCATTCTTTACAGAAATAACTTTTGCCAGGAAAGTCCTCTTTTTTGGAGAGTAACAATGGCTTTTTTGTTGTTGTTTTGTTTTGAGATGGGGTCTTAGTCACCTAGGCTAGAGTGCAGTGGCAAAGTCTTGGCTTACTGCAGCCTCCAGCTCCCGGGCTCCAGTGGGCCTCCTGCCTCAGCCTCCTGAGTAGCAGACACTGCAGCACACACCACCTCGCCCAGCTAATATTTGTGGTTTTTTTGTAGAGATAAGTTCTCTCCAATTTTCCCAGTCTGGTCTCGAACCCCGAGCTCAAGCAGTCTGCCTCCCTCAGCCTCCCAAAGTGCTGGGATTACAGGCATGCGCTACCATGCCTAGTCTAACTAGGGCTAAGTTTTTTCCAGGATTCTGTTGTGAACCATTGGCAAAGATGTGAATGAAACCTAGACTTCGTACTCTCTTCTCTCTGTTCTTCTTCTTTTTATAATTGACCAACAGTTCTTAGGCCTCTGCTTGATGTATGATTATTTGGCAGTATAAAAGTGGGCTATAACACAAGCAAATACTCAGTGCAGACAGATGCTTGACCTGTTGAAGTTTTGGCTTTTTTTTTTTGGAGACTGAGTCGTGCACTGTTGCCCTGGCTGGAGTGCAATGGCGCAGTCTCGACTCACTGCAACCTCTACCTCCTGGGTTCAAGCGATTCTCCTGCTTCAGCCTCCTGAGTAGCTGGGATTACAGGTGCCCGCCACCACACCCAGCTAATTTTTTTGTGTTTTTAGTAGAGATGGGGTTTCAGTATGTTGGTTGGCCAGGCTGGTCTTGAACTTCCAACCTCGTGATCCACCTGCCTCGGCCTCCCAAAGTGCTGGGATTACAGGCGTAAGCCACCACGCTTGGCTGAAATTTTGGCTCTTAAATTATCATTTAGGTCTCATGCTTCAGGAATCAATTCTTTAAAATATAAAACTTTCCTAAAGATCTTTTGACTCTTTGTATGATAAAATATTTTGAAAGGATATATCATAATCTTTATGGCAGAGAGATCTTTAAGGTGTACTTGATATGAAATCACAAAGAGAAAAATCTTTTGAGTCATTGAGTTTGGGAATTATGTCATGAACACTGAATACAAGGATACCTTTACAATTTAAAACCACCTCCTTTACTCTATGCATTGATCTTGGACCTAAAATGGAAAGGTGATTTTTTATTTCTCTATAATGTTGTTAAAAAGACATTGGGCCTGTGGGTATTGGGCCTTAAATTGAATTTTCCTTACATAGAAAAATGGAAAAAATTGGTTTAGGTGTGTTAGGTCACAACAAAAAGTAGGCCCTTTTGAAGCTTAAATTTATGCCTCCCTTAGCCTTGTTTAAATTCATGCCTGGCCACAAATATTAGTGCTGAGGCTGTCTGTCATCTAAGAATTGCACAGCTGTTCATTCACTGCCATATGGATTCATCTTTATGTCTAATGCTGTTTTGAAGAATCTTCTCAGAGGTTAATGATGAGAGGATATAGCAGTAGGGACAACACCGTGGCAGATGAGAACTTTTAGTACATCCTTTAATCATGATTTTTAACACTGGGAACCAAAAGCTTTATAGTCTCCGTGTGAAGAGGCCCCGGTGAGTGTATTGCTGTGAATAATATTAGTCGTGGGTTGCTTACTCCTTGATTAAAACCTCCTAGCTTTGTTGGCATACTAGTCACTATTCAACTATTAGGAAATACAGGACTGAGTTGTCATCGAAGGAAATAATGATGCTGGGATTTGGATAAATAATTGATGAGATAATTTCAGAGCCTTGATCTTCATCCCACTATTTACTGAAGAAGACTTTCCAAAGTATACTGCCATGAGAGCTAGAATAATTGAACCGTTTTGTGAACCACGTTGGAGACAGACTTCTATAGGAGGCAGCAGCTTCTCCAGAGAGGACCTTTGGCTTTGGAGTAGGACCAGCCTGGGCTTGAATCCAAGGCCTGCTAGGTTGGGTCATGCATGTCCCGAGGCTGGTGGTTTAACCTTGCAGGGTGCTGTGGGCATGTGAATCCTGTAGTGCGGCCCCTGGCATATAAGAGGCACTCATAAGTGTCAACCCCTTCTCTTCTCTGTGGAAGCTATGTGTTCACCTCCCATGGGAAGACATTCCTAGTCCTCGCTCGTGGGCTCCTCCTCCAGTGCTCCACAGTGGAATAGCCAGCGGGGCGTCCAGTGTGGAATTCAGTGTGGAAATGAATGCAACATAATGCATTCATTCCGTGAGTGCCAGCCACACTGCGTGTTCCAAATAACATTCCTCCCTCTCTTGGCAGGTGCCTGAGATCATCAGCTCCATCCGGCAGGCTGGGAAGATCGCCCGGCAGGAGGAGCTGCACTGCCCGTCGGAGTTCGATGACACGTTTTCCAAGAAGTTCGAGGTGCTCTTCTGCGGCCGTGTAACGGTGGCGCACAAGAAGGCCCCGCCAGCCCTGATCGACGAGTGCATCGAGAAGTTCAATCACGTCAGCGGCAGCCGGGGGTCTGAGAGCCCCCGCCCCGCCCCGCCCCACGCCGCGCCCACTGGCGGGTGCCAGGAGCCTGGGCGCAGGCCCATGCGCAAGTCCTTCTCCCAGCCCGGCCTGCGCTCGCTGGCCTTCAGGAAGGAGCTGCAGGATGCGGGCCTCCGAGGCAGTGGCTTCTTCAGCTCCTTCGAGGAGAGCGACATTGAGAACCACCTTATTAGCGGACACAATATTGTGCAGCCCACAGATATTGAGGAAAATCGAACTATGCTCTTTACGGTAAAATATCACCCAGCTCGTGCGCAGCCCCAGTCTGCCATATGCGCTCAAGAGAAAATCTGCTTTATGGAGCGAATATTCTTAGTTGCTTTTGGTCTATGTGTGAATCCATATATTTTCATGCTGAACAATTCTATTCTTAAGATAAGATCCCTCCTTTAGCCATAAGCCTTTACAGTCATCAGGGGGAAACAGAGATCCATCTCATATTCATGTGTAATTTTTATCTCACCCCATAATTGTAAAGACACCTTTTCAGTGTGGGAAGAACAGTGAAAACATGTGAGTTCAACAGAGAGATGTTTAAGAATATATATGAATTGGCTGGGCACGGTGGCTCACGCCTGTAATCCCAGCACTTTGGGAGGCTGAGGCCGGTGGATCATGAGGTCAAGAGATTGAGACCATCCTGGCCAACATGGTGAAACCCTGTCACTACTAAAAATACAAAAAGTTAGCTGGGCATGGTGGCACACGCCTGTAGTCCCAGCTGCTCAGAGGCTGAGGCAGGAGAATCACTTGAACCCGGGAGGTGGAGTTCTCAGTAAGCCAAGATCCCACCACTGCATTCCAGCCCAGGTGACAGAGCAAGACTCCGTCTCAAAAAAAAAAAAAAAAAAAAATATATATATATATATATATATATATACACACACACACACACACACATATATATGTATAAATTTCAGGTAATATATTTCAACAGAATCTTTTAGTTGGAAAACACTCTCTCTACTATTAATCTTTTTAATTATGAAACATTTGCCGTTTGCTAGTTAGAGTAAGTGGCTTTGTGAGCAACATTATATTTGAAATTTATACCCAAACTGAAATGTCAATTTAGCCAATTGCTTGCTTTTTTTTTTTTTTTTTTTTTTATAGAAAAAAATATGTTAAATTGACAGCCAAATGCTAGAAAAGGCTGGGACAGGGGGCTGTCCCAGGTGCGTGGGGTTCCTGGTTCCATGCTGATCTGGGCTCTTCTGAATGGGTGTGCCCTCCCTGGGAGTCCCCTGGGTCTGAACGGAAGAGATGAGGAGTGTCCCAGCAGCAAGCCGGTCTCTAATGATGGAGGGAGCTAGTTTTTTTCTTGGCCTCCTTTTTGGCTTAATGCTGACTGACATTCTGTAGAGAACAAAATTACCTTAAATGTAAAGCCCCCTTTTTGTGTCTAATTTAGGGCACAGGTGAGATGGCCAAGGGGGTAAGGAACCAGCTACCTAGGTTAGTGCAGTGTGGATGTGTGCAGGTTTAAATCCAAGGTGGTGCGCCAGAGGATAAATAGGGCTGATGTTTTCATCTTTTGACCATTGATCTAGTGTACTGAAAGAGTAGTCAGATTTGCACTTTAATTTGTGATCTGTATCTTTTAAAAACTCTCTTGGCGACATTGAGAAAGCTGCTGCATGCATTTATTTATAAGTACTGACTCTTGGACTACTGTGCCAACGTCCCTCACCACATGCTGGAAATGCAGCCATGAGCAAGACAGGCATGGTTTCTGCCCACATGGAATTTAGATTCCAGTAAGGGAGACAGGCAACTGAGTGCACACATAATTCTCTAATTACAGTTGTGGCAAATGCTGTGGAGGAGAAGCACTGGATGCCGTGAGAGCATTTTCTAGGGTAACCAGGAAAGGCTTCTTTGAAAAAGTGATTGTCACCTAACATAGGTTTCATTATGGCCACCTGGGAAGGTCATCTGGGCTCACAGAGCAACAGATGAGAAGGTCCTAAGGGAGGGATGGTGCCTGGTGCCTGGAGAGTCCTGGAGGCCTGTGCACCTCCTTTGCTCAGCATTCTTCCCACGGTTGTCACGGTCTTACCTCTTGCTTCCTTTAGGTCTCTGCTGAAATGTTGACATGGAGGAATAATCGTATCAGTAAGGCCAATAGCAACCTCACTTCCTGCTTTTTTATTTTTCTCCATACAATTACAAATAAACATCCATCCGATATAATTACAAATAAACAAGTAGAAGATTTTCTGTCCCACATGCCCCCAAGAAGATAGGCTGCCAGAGGGCATGGATTTTCATCTCTTTGTTCACTGCTGTCGTGCGCTAGTATCTAGAGCACAGCTGTGATCTGTAGACACCTGTTGTGTGAGAAATAAGTCCAGGTGGCTGCTCTGAAAACAAGGAAGGATGGTGCATAGAGATGGGGCTGGGGCTGGAGGCAGCCCCATGAGAGTTATGTTCATTAGGCACAACTTTATGGGTCTTGGTCAGGATTTTGTTTTTTATCCAGAAACAGTGGGCAGGCACTGCATGGTTTAAAACATAGTGTGAAATATCTTCGACTACAGAGCCAGGATATACTTGGGGGAGAGTAAGAGTAGGATGGGGAGAGCGCGGGTGAGAGATAGTGGAGTTTGTGTTGAAGTGCAGTGGGGGTGGAAGGGACAGACATGCAGGAAGTCAAATTAATGGGATGCATAATCCTTTGGATGTCATGGGGAAGAAGAGGGATCTCAGGAGCCCCACCCAATCTTAGATTCTGATTTGCTCTTTACAACCCAGCCACAGCCAAATAAGAATGCCTTGGAGAGCCTCTCAACTATGAGATTTTCAAAGGTTATTTTTAAAAATAAACATAAGGACTGTCTTCATTATGTAGGTAAAGACAGTGACCCCTAAAGAGACTAAGCATACTCCAAATAGATATTTGTTTGCTTTTTACAAATGAGGCTATTGTGATGGCTCCTACTCTAGAGAGAGACACAGTCTAGAAAGATGTTGCATGTTAAAAATGAATTAGTTTTTCATCATCCCTGGTCTCCATGGAAAGATGAGAATAAAAGGCTACCTGCCGCTCTCTACTGCTGAACTACAGTTCAGAAACAGTAAGTGTGAAAAAATGATTCAGGGTGCAAGGTCCATGCCCCAAACAGAATGCAGGTTTCTTGGGCCCCCTCATTGAGAGTATAATTCTCCTCGACCCCAGTCTCCAAGAAGCTTGTGTATCTGATCTGTATTTTGCATCAAAGCATAAAGAGTTTAGAGGAGAAGATGGGACTGGGAGTTAGAGTGACAACGTTAGGATGTGACCACTGACTTCTTGGTCCTGAGGAGAGACTAAAAGTATAGAAACCAACACACACTGAAACCCAAAGGGCTTAGCGCTCCAGAGACGTGGAGTCTAAAAGGCAGTCTTTCACAGCCTGCAGGGGCATGTTCACACAGAATAGGATGGGTGTTGCAACACAGCAGTCTCCTATAATGCATGTCTATTAGCATGTCCCAAGTCAGTAAGAGGATGGCAATTGATGCTCATACTCTAACTTGAAAAGGTCTGGTCACTAGTGTATGTGAGCACCTCCCGTGTAATATGTACTAAACATAGATTATTTTAACAGTAACTTAGAAAGACTTGTCAGTAAAATTCATTCAAAAGTATCTTGGAAGCTTTGAAAGAGTAGATTCTGTTTTCTGGAGGATTCACTTATGTGGAGACCTCAGTTTTTAGGGAATGTGTGGATCTTGAGGCGTATTGCTAACTTTTGGATATCTGGTTCTTTCATCTCAAGGAAGACTGCTGTCCTGTGTAAGTAAGTGAAGGCACTAATAGGTGTCTGCTACGACCTGAAATCCAGAAAATAAGTGGGAACGTTTGAAATGATTTTTACGATATAGTCAGAATTTTATAGGAGCTTGCCCCTTTTATTCTTTATTTTCTTAGGTCATGAAATGAGAAAGTTTGAAAAGCTAGATTTTTTGTTTGTCTTTTAAGATTGGCCAGTCTGAAGTTTACCTCATCAGTCCTGACACCAAAAAAATAGCACTGGAGAAAAATTTTAAGGAGATATCCTTTTGCTCTCAGGTAAATGGAGATGGTTTTTTTTTTTTTTAAATACTCAATTGCAATGGAATTTTTAAATGAATTTCTTTAATGCCTGTCATATAACAGAAGTGCTAAAGGTTACAAGGTGTATGTTTTCTAAGTAGTGTACTTGATATGTGTTTTGCTTTTCTTTCTCCTTTGATATATTAAGGTCAATAATGAATATAATTTTGAAATTAAGAAATTTGCTCTTAGCAAAATAAGGGACAAAACATATCTACTTTTAATTTTCTCAGTTATTGGTAGTAATATTACATAGTCATGACTTCCAGATGCACGTGTGTGTCTTTGTGCGTTACACATATATATTTACACATCTAACCCAAATGTATCTTTTTATTAGATACATATTTCTACTTTACAAAAAATACCTTGGGTACCAATTAGTAGTTCTTCTCCTTTCAAATATAGATAGTGCTTATCTTTGGAATGTTTTGCTCAAGTACAGTGTCTACTTGAAAGCTTTTTTTCTCGACAGTCTTCCAGGTGTTTCATAGAGAGATATTGGAAGAATCTGTCAATTAAGATTAGCTGTTCCAGTTTTACTCAGGATCTTCCTAAGAAATACAAGATCACTTAAAGTTATATTTGCTTATTTTTTTAAACTCTGATTTTTCATTTTCATAATTGATAAAATGTGAAAATGTCAGTGTTGATTTATAATGTGGTCTATAAATATTCAAAAGGGACTTTCCTTTTCTGCAAAATGTGAAAATAAAGAATATTCTTTATAGATTGAATAGGGAACCATTTACAAAGAAAAAGCTTTTCTAAATCATACTTCCTGAAGTTGTAGCCTCTAGCTTATGCTTAACTTGCTATTGGAGAATAGTAATTAAGATGGCAAAGCATGTCAGTGATTGCTCATTTATTGGAAAATATTTGGCTTGAAAGTGAGATTAATGTTAAATGTTTGCATTTTTGTGTGATAGCTTTGTAATTTCCTAAAGAGTGTAGTTTACAAGTTTATATAATTACCTGAACATTAAATTATCATCACTCATATCTCTGCTTGCTGATGCTTTCAGAACACATAGGTGTGTTAATATTTATGGAAAATGTTTATTTGTATTAAGGTGCCTCTGATAGCTGATGATTTTAAAACATGTTTACATAATAATATTTATTATAAATAGCTCTTACGATACTATGGTAGAGCCTTGACCTAACAGCTTATGTTTAAAAGCTCCTCTACTCTGCTTGCATATAATTTTTGACTCTTTATTTCAGTTCACTTCAGTATTTACTTATTTTAGGAGTACAAATGTATTTTAAATCTTTTTTTAGCCTTCGGGTGTGTGTGTGCGCATGCACGTACATGTGTATATGTACATAGTTGTGTTTCTTCACTAATCTCTGATCTGCCTTTGATTTTTTGAGTTGTCTTTATTCTTTAATACTTACATCTCAAACAAAACAACAAAAAATACTAAAATGAGTACTAAAACTTGAGTTTTCAGGTCTTAGTTCTCTTATTGTTGTGGGGGTAATCAAAGGAACATTATAGTGAACCAGGCTTATTTGAGATGTTTTTAGACTTTAAAAAATTTTTAAATATCAGAGAAAACAGTAATTTTCTAGTGCTCTTTAAAATTGTGCTGTGTAGGCTAGGTGCAGTGGCTCATGCCTGTAATCCTAGCACTTTGGGAGGCCGAGGTGGGTGGATTACCTGACATCAGGACTTCGAGACCAACATGGAGAAACCCCATCTCTACTAAAAAATACAAAAAATAGCTGGGTGTGGTGGCGCATGCCTGTGATCCCAGCTATTCAGGAGGCTGAGGCATGAGAATCACTTGAACCCAGGAGGCAGAGGTTGCAGTAAGCTGAGATAGATTGTGCCATTGCACTCCAGCTTGGGCAACAAGAGCAAAACTCCATCTCAAAATAAATAAATAATAAAGAAAATTGTGCTGTGTAAATGTTGAGGTGCATTTCTGATGATGATGCATCTTTTGGATATACCTGAACATCTCGTTCTCTCCCTTCTACAGGGCATCAGACACGTGGACCACTTTGGGTTTATCTGCCGGGAGTCTTCTGGAGGTGGCGGCTTTCATTTTGTCTGTTACGTGTTTCAGTGCACAGATGAGGCTCTGGTAAGAGAGGACAAGCAGTTCTTACCTTGGAACCTTCTTTACAAGGAATTTTAGCTCCACTGATTTTTCTGTCCTTAGGAAAACCAGATAGTCATTGACATATCATTATTTGTCTTTAGTTATTCACTTACGACTATGCAGTAAGTAGCTAATACACATCTGAAACTTACTTAAGTGTGTATTTTATATTTTTTATTTCTGAAGAACTTGCTCAGTGTCACCCTCTGGCCTAGCATTTTACAGAGTCATTTTGGACATCTGGTCTAAGGAGTTTGCCTTTTTTCTCAGTAGTTTGTATTTTTAGTTTTTACTGTATCAGTCTGTTCTCACACTGCTAATAAAGACATTCCCGAGACTGGTAATCTGTAAAGAAAAAGAGGTTTAATTGGACTCACAGTTGCACATGGCTGGGGAGGCCTCACAATCATGGCAGAAGGTGAAGGAAGAGCAAAGGCACATCTTCCATGGTGTCAGGTAGGGGAGCATGTGCAGGGGAACTCCCCTTTATAAAACCATCAGATCTTGTGAGATTTATTCACCATCACGAGAACAGCACAGGAAAGACCCACCCCCAAGATTCAATTACCTCCCACTGGGTCCCTCTCTTCATGCATGGGAATTATGGGAGCTACAATTCAAGATGAGATTTGGGTGGGGACACGGCCAAACCATGTTATTTACCTTATCTGCTTTAAGAACTTTGAGGGTCCTTGTAGTATTTTCAGACTGTAATCCTAGCCAGTATTCCAATTATTATCTGTCAATTTGTGAAGAGTAGTGCAGAAAAATCTTAAATGCTTAAGAAGTATTTTCCGTAGATTGCCTGACATCTCAGTCCAGCTGATTTCAAATTGACTTTTTGGTGGCTACAACTTCTTTTCTCTTTGATTAGGTTGACGAAATTATGATGACCCTGAAACAGGCCTTCACAGTGGCTGCAGTGCAGCAGACGGCCAAGGCACCAGCCCAGCTCTGCGAGGGCTGCCCCCTGCAGGGCCTGCACAAACTCTGTGAGAGGATAGAGGGTGAGTAGAGGACCCTGTCCAGCTTGAACACAGTGGGAGTTACAGGTCCCAGGAGACCTTTAGATGATACTCACTTGTTGGAAGGTTCTGACTAACAGAGGCTTGTATTAGACGGATTGTAGGTGGACACTCAGCATGCAGTGGGTGTCTTCTGTCTGTCGGGAATTGTGCCAGATGCTGGTGATACAAAGAAAAGAACCTAGAACCCCCTTCTGCCATCTCCCTCCGAGGTATTCTGAGGTTGGGGGAGGAGTTAGGGAAACAGGTTACCAAACCGGTTGCCTGGCGTGTATCAAGGTTGTGTGAGTGGTCAGTCATACCAGCCACTGCAGAGATATCCAGAAAGGTAAGAACTAAGGAACTTGTACCGGTTTCTCCATTACAGGGTCATTAGAAACCTCTGCTAGTACAGTTTGAATGGAGAGGAGGTATCAGAAAGCTGGTTGCAGTTGAGGAGCAAATGGGAAGGAATAAAGGAAGTGGCGACTTTTAGTATTGACCAGTATTTTTAGAAATCTGGCTTAGGGAGAAATTGTAATACATGTTATCATTTGTAGCGAATATGTATGTATTAAATAAGATCTGCCAGGAAATGTACTAGGTGCTTTTTGTTATCTATTTAACCCTTACTACATTTGTGGGAGGAAAAGGGACTATTTATTTTGCATATATTGCAGATAAGTAAATTGAGGATTAGAGATGTCTAGGAATAAACTAGTATATCGAGAGCCCATGATTCACCCCAGGGGTAAAGCCCTGTTACCTGTCACCATGTATTGCCAGGATAAGGCCATGCTGGGGGAAGACCTGGGGATTGCAGCTAACTTTGCCTTTTTCAGAATTGGAGAGGTTTGAATGAATTCAGACCCCAAGGGGCCAGAGGGGCCAAATGAATCCGAATGGAATGGAGGGGGTTCCTCTTGAACAAGAGTGGGGAATTCTCCTGAGGCAGGAAGTGAGAATCTCTCTCTCTGGGACTATAGGGAGGGGCAAAGGGAAAGGACAGAACTCAGTGAGAGTGAAAGGGAGTGGTGATATGTTTATCTGAGGGCATCTGGAAGGTGAAGGAGCTTTCACCTCTCTGTTCATGATTTTGTGTTTTTGTTCTGTTTATGGGAGGATTTCTAAGACTTTTTTGTGACTTGTCGGGGGGGTCACATGATTTAAACAACCCATATTATTATGAAAAGAAACAAAAATCTAATCGTTTCTCATGTATGTAGAATGTTTATCTACAGCACTTGGGGAGGCTGAGGCAGGCAGATCACTTCAGGCCAGGAGTTCAAGACCAGCCTGGGCAACATGGTGAAACCCTGTTTCTACTAAAATACAAAAATTAGTTGGGCGTGGTGGTGCATGCCTGTAACTCTAGCTCCTCGGGAGGCTGAGGCAGGAGAATTGTTGAGCCCGGGAGATGGAGTTTGCAGTGAGCCAAGATTGTGCCATTGCACTCCAGCCTGGGCAACAGAGCGAGACTCTATCTCCAAAAAAAAAAAAAAAAAAAGAAAAAGGAATGTTTATTATAAGTTATTATAAGTTCTAATTTTGGAAAGAATGCAACATTGCTATTTAGATCTGATTTTCCTTTTTTTTTTTTAAATTATTGTAGTAAAAATATATGTAACCCATTGTAACCGTCTTTAAGCATGCACTTCAGTGGCATTAAGTCCATTCACATTGTTGTGCAATCCACACCACGAGCATCTCCAGAACTTTTCCAGCTTCCAAAACTGAAACTCATTCAGTGCCAGCTCTGCTCCCTCTCAGCCTCTGGCAACATCCATTCTGTTTCTAGGTAACTTTGTATAAGCGAAGTCATAAAATATTTATCTTCTTGTTTCTGGTTTATTTCACTTAGCCTAATGTTTTCTAGGCTCATGTGTATTGTAGCATCGCCTGAATTTCATTCCTTTTTAAGGCTGAATGATACTCCATTATATTTGTGTAGCACATTTTGTTGATCCATTTACCTGTCCATGGACATTTGGGTTCCTTCCCCCTTTGGACTACTGTGTGAATAATGCTGCTATGAATGCTGATGTGCAAATACCTGTTTAAGTTCCTGCTTTCAGTTCTTTTGCGTATGTATCCAGAAATGAAATTGCTGGGTTATGTGGTAATTTGATGTTGACTTTTTTTTGAGGAGCTGCCGTACTGTTCCACAGTGGTCACAACATTTTATAATCCCTCTGGCAATGGGCAAGGACCCCAGTTCCTTTATGTCCTCACCAAAATTTGCTACTTCCTGTTTTTGTTTTGTTTTGTTTTTTGTTTTTGATGACAGCCCCCCAGATAGATGTGAAGTAGTATCTGGTTTCCCTTTTTAAATGAGATAAATTCACAATTGACATCTTAAGGTCTGGGAAGGGTCATTTGTGGCATTACAGTGCTCTTTAAACTGAAGAAACAGGATTAATGTATTCAACTGTGTTTTCCACATTGTTACTATTTGCTGACGTTATACAAAATATATCTGGGAACAAGAAAATGTGTGCTTTAACTAGAGTTCCCAACTGAGAGGATCACTAACCCTTTCCAAGTGGTTGTCAAGATAAGGTAAATGATGACAGAAATATCCCTTAAGAGCTTATTAAGAAGCCAGCAATGACTTTGGCCTTGAAGATAAAGCAGATCATGATCTGTAGGAACTGGAATGCTTCCAGAGTGCCCTTGATAAATCTGTCTTTGGTCTGACTTAGCTTTCAGAAAGTTACAGCTGAAAAGTTGAATCAAGGTAGGGATTTTGCTGCCGTCATATTGGAGTTAATCATCTAATCCATCTTTCACCTGATAAAATCCAACGAAGGCACAAAACTCTACTGACGTCAGAACATTCTTACATAGTGCAATTAGAAGTCTGGTGGGGGTAAGTTTTACCTACATGATGGAACTCATTTCTAAAAGTGTAGAGGGCACGTTATTAGTAAAGGAGGTGCTTGTTATTACATTAACAGTTTTAGGGTTCATTGCTTTTTACTGTTGTATTCCTAGTAAGTAGAATGAAGTGGCTTACTAAAACTCATTGTATGTTGGTGTAAGAGTAGTTCTTTTTTTTTTTGAGATGAAATGTCTCTGTCACCCAGGCTGGAGTGCAGTGGCGCAATCTCGGTTCACTGCAACTTCTGCCTCCCAGGTTTAAGTGATTCTCCTGCCTCAGCCTCCCGAGTAGCTGGGACTACAGGTGCACACCCTCACGCCCGGCTAATTTTTTTTATTTTTAGTAGAGACAGGGTTTCATCATATTGGTCAGGCTGGTCCCAAACTCCTGACCTCAGGTGATCTGCCTGCCTTGGCCTCCCAAAGTGCTGGGATTACAGGCGTGAGCCATCTCACCCGGCTGGTGTAAGAGTAGTTCTATCAGACAGTTACGGTCTGATCAAGAACTCTGTAAAACTGTGGAGAGGACTAGTGATGTGGCCACAAAAAGAAAGACTTGAAGATCGTGTTTTCTTTTTTTTTTTTTTTGAGATGGAGTTTCACTCTTGTTACCCAGGCTGGAGTGCAATGGCACGATCTTGGCTCACTGCAACCTCCGTCTCCTGAGTTCAAGCAATTCTCCTGCCTCAGCCTCCCGAGTAGTTGGGACTACAGGCACGCACCACCATACTCGGCTAATTTTTTATATGTTTTGTAGAGACAGGGTTTCACCATGTTGACCAGGATGGTCTCGATCTCTTGACCTCATGATCCACCCGCCTCGGCCTCCCAAAGTGCTGGGATTATAGGTGTGAGCCACTGCGCCCAGCCCGTGTTTTCTTAATCAGTAAGTGTAGTCAAGTCATCCCCCAGAATCTATAAGATAGAATAAATAATGCTGTTCATGTTGATTGTGCTGCATTCTCTGCTCTAACATGCACTTAGAACACATCAGAAGTGTGGCTCTAGCCAGTTCTGTATTTGAACCATATACAACTCAGTGGTATTTATATAGTATTTTGCTTATTTTAAAGGTTAGAGGAGCATTTTGGGAATTACTGGACTGATTTATACTTTCATTAAAAAAAGAAATAGTTGAACTGAGATTTTCTTTTGCTCTCAGAGCAAATTTTCCTTCAGTAAAACAGTCATTCATCAGCGCTCCCTCTAACAAGGGCTGTTTCTGCACTGCCAGGGAGGCGGCCTCACTGACAAGAGGAGCCAGGAAGGGTTATAGTTTGGAAACTCCCTTGACCCTGGTTACCTTTTCTGCTTCGGTCCTTGCTTCCCATTCTTCTCCATAAGCCGTTTTGGCGTCACCTGGGACTCTCTGAGGAGATGCTTTCAGTGTGGAACTGAAGGGTGTTTTCAGAGGGTGTACAGAAACCACCCACGAGGGGCTAGATGTGTGAGAATCCATGTGGGAGGGGCTCAGACCTAGGCAGCCTCACTGTTTAGAGATGGGGTGGGAAGGACCTCATGAGTCAGGCATCCTGCAGACAGGGTGAAACTGCTCAGGGGATTGCTTCACCATTGCCAAAGTGAAGAATAGGCTGCATTTTGTGGATTTCACCTGAGATTGACAGAATGTCGAGTTAGTCTAATTCTTCTTAGGTTTTGGGTTTTATTTCCCACATCCGGGTGTTTCATGAAACAATATCATTTTTCTAAAATACGATATTTCGACTGTCAGAGATGTCCTCCATATGTGGGGGGGATTTTTAGTGCATGATGACTTAGTGCTTATTTTATTCAAAAATCTTAACTCTGTTTTGCATCAGCATTTCAGTAATTGATACAGTAAAACCTTGTCTGTTTCCCTGGCTTCGTGTGACCTGACAGCTTGCTGAAAGAGTGCCTGCACTGCACTTTGACAAACGCGCCGACCTTCCTGCACTTTAACCCACCTCTGAGCTCACTCTCGTATTGCAGCCACCTGAGTGTCAGGCGACTTGGCTCTCCTAGTCAGGGAGGGCACTGGAGCAGTTAAGAGTTTGGTTGCTGGAGGCAAGCAGACAGTTCATATTCCAACTTTGTCCCTTACTTAGCTGATGACCTTGGACAAAATACTTGACTTGGATATGCGTCAGTTTCTTTAGGTGGGCATTGGGATTACTTAAGAAAAAGGCCCTTGGCCAGGCGCAGTGGATCACATCTATAATCCCAGCACTTTGGGAGGCTGAGGCGGGTGGATCACAAGGTCAGGAGTTTGAGACCAGTCTGGCCAATATGGTGAAACCCCATCTCTACCAAAAATACAAAAATTAGCCAGGCATGGTGGCAGGCACTTGTAGTCCCAGCTACTTGGGAGGCTGAGGCAGGAGAATTGCTTGAACCCAGGAGGTGAAGGTTGCAGTGAGCTGAGATCATGCCACTGCACTTCAGCCTGGGCAACAGTGCAAGACTCTGTCTCAAAAAAAAAAAAGAAAGAAAGAAAGAAAAAGGCCCATTTCTAGTATTCATTTGAGGGTGAAATGAAATAATCCACATAAAGTATTAAGTGAAATGGCGTAGTCGTCACTTAAATATTATTTCTATGGTGACCTCAGGGTTTTCTTGGGTTTAAAAAAAGGGAAAAAGAATGTCTTTCTGAAAGGAGAGATGGCTGCAACAGTGCGATTGGGGCAGCCACCCCTGCCACAGTGCCAGCCTACTGAGAGGTTGGGGGCTCTGCCTCAGCTGTCATGGGAGGGGAGGAGCTGTGGCTTTGAGCAGGTTTGGCTGCCAATTGGCCTCCTGGCCTTTCACAGGTCATCTGGCTTCTCTGGGCGCCAGCAAACCCATCTGTAAGATGAAGGCATGGCTTCCAAGTCCCTACAGACAAGTCCCGGGCTCAGCAGGTTTCCCTCCCGGCCGTCCTTAGTGATGGAAGTGCCTCAACACTGTTCTCCAGCTCAGAGCCTTGGCCACGCCTCTGCCTCCGGGCCACACTGGTAGGATGAGAAGAGAGTGCCAGGTGGATGAGGTGAAAGCTGCCCTCAAAAGAAAAATAACCCGTGCAGTTGTTTTCTTTTCACGACTGTTGGGTCAGCACATCCTTTCATTAACAATCTTCTCATCATGTGTGACATTTATCTCTGGACATCAAGAAAAGGCAGTGCAGGCTCTGAGCTGGATTTGTATGGGGAAGGAATTTCTTGAAACATCAGGTTCTAATAGGTACTAAAATTATGTAATGGCTTTGTTTTTATAACTTCAAAACCCTTTGTAATGTTAATTAAATGTAATGTTAATTACATTATTAATAAGCATGCGGTGGTGTCAGAACAATTGTTAGCCACATGAATCAGTTTTATGTGATGGGAACTTGGCATGCAAGAGAAATGTGGGTCAGTTTTCCAACAGAATAGGAGTTATTTTTCCCTAAGAAAAAGTTATCGGGTTTACATAGCGATACCAGGATTGATCATTTTCAGAGGAGAAGGTTCTGATGATGTGAGGTGTTTTAACATAGAGAAAGTAATCTGGAGCCACACAAACCTGAGGTAGGGTCCAAATTAGTGGTCTGTGGAAATGACCTAAGCTCTCTGGGTCTTAGTTTTCTTAGCTGTAAACTGGGGATCATAGCATCCTCTCCATCAGATTGTTTTGAGAATTAAATGGTGCAAGTTTAATGCCTTTTTTTTTTTTTTGAGAGATGGAATCTCACCCTGTTGTCAGGCTGGAGTGCAGTGGTGCGATCTCGGCTCACTGCAAACTCCGCCTCCCAGGTTCAAGCAATTCTCCTGCCTCAGCCTCCTGAGTAGCTGGGATTACAGGCGCACACCACCACACCCCGCTAATTTTTGTATTTTTAGTAGAAATAGAGTTTCACCATGTTGGCCAGGATGGTCTTGATCTTTTGACCTCATGATCTGCCCGCCTCAGCCTCCCAAAGTTCTGGCACCACAGGCATGAGCCACCGCGCCCGGCCAGTTTAATGCTTATTATACAGTGTTCAGCATATCCGAGCTCAGTTAGAAGATGATGACAGTGGTAACAGCGACACTATTATTGATGAAAACTTCCACGCCAGGCACAGTGGCTCATGCCTATAATCCCAGCACTTTAGGAGGCTGAGGTGGGCAGATTGCTTGATCTCAGGAGCTTGAGACTAGCCTGGGCAATGTGGCGAAACCTTGTCTCTACTAAAAATACAAAAATTAGCTGGGCATGGTAGCATGCACCAGTAGTCCCAGGTACTGGGGAGGCTGAAGTGGGAGGATCACTCGAGCCTGGGAGGTCGAGGCTTCAGTGATTGCACCACTGCAATCCAGCCTGGGTGACAGAGTGGGATTCCGTGTCAAAAAAAAATTTTTTTTTTCATAAAACCTTGAAAGCCTGAACTGGGAAAGAATGTGAAGGGGATGTGTGCGGAAGAGGTTAACTTCCTGTCTCATACCTTTTACATGCAGTTTTTTTATGCCTCTCTTTTTTCTCTTAATAGGAATGAATTCTTCCAAAACCAAACTAGAACTGCAAAAGCACCTGACAACATTAACTAATCAGGAGCAGGCGACAATTTTTGAGGAGGTTCAGGTACAGTACAGTTTTTAATTTCTAGAAGGGAAGAAAAGGCAGGCAGCTTGCCTGGGAAATGCTGTGTATACAAAATCGCAAAGCAGTGTTGTCCCAGCCTGGGGGAAGGTGCCTTGAGTTCGTCTTGCTTTCAGGGGTGTCCAGTCTTTGGGCTACCCTGGGCCACATTGGAAGAAGAAGAATTGTCCAGAACCACATATAAAAGACACTAACGTTAGCTGATAAGCTAAAAAAAAAAAATCGCAAGAAAAATATCTCATAATATTTTAAGAAAGTTGATGAATTTATGTTAGGCTGCATTCACAGCCATTCTGGGCCACGTGTCGGACATGCTTGGCTTAAGCTTTCACAGTCCCATAGGGGGTCCAGGTGAGAATGGCAGATTCCCATCAGGCCTTAGCTTAGATAGTAAAAGTAACTGAAACAGGCAAGCCTCCTCCTTAAACAAATGTTAGAATAAGAGAGAGGAAATCATAAAATGGAAAGCGCCTCAGGCTGGGAGACAGAAGACCTGGCCTCTGGTCTACAAGCACTCTTCTGTTCCCTGGGAAACCTCTGCCCACCCCTTCCCGCTCAGGATTTCAGCCCTAAGTGTGGAGTCGAATGAGACAACGTTTGGTACATGAACTTGAACAGAATTGTTCCTTCTCCCCCACCCCCTTTTTTTTTTAATTTTAAAAAATAAATTTAGGTCATGCTGTCTACTTGAACCTGATAATATATCAAACTTACAAAAACAAAACAGAATTCAAGCTCGTCAGTTTTCTGCAGTAAACTTGGAAGCTAGCTCCTGCCCTTGCATTTAGATGCAACGTATCTCAGGGAGACCATGCTGTGTGTGCTGGCATGCCTGTAAGTCTGTTCATTATGAATCTTTAATGAGGTCATCCAAAATTTCATGTCTGCTTAAGCTGAGGGGCATTTTCTGTGGTTTCCTGGCACTTTTTTAGGGAGGGAAGCACATCAAAACAAAGAATAAATATCTCCTTTTGAGGGGCGGCAGCAGGTTCTACAAACAGAGGAGCCATTATACGAAACAAGACAGCTAACTGGGTGGGTTGTAAGCGCTTTTCCCTCCGCACTGGGGAAAGACTCTACTAGGATCCACGATCCACTTTCTGTTAGTGTAAAACAATGAAAGGATTGTCTTTCTTTCTTTTTCTTTGAGATGGAGTCTCACTCTGTCGCCCAGAGCCAGAGTGCAATGGTGCGATCTCGGCTCACTTGCAACCTCCGCTTCCCAGGTTCAAGCGATTCTCCTGCCTCAGCCTCCTGAGTAGCTGGGATTACAGGCACCTGCCATCATGCCCCGCTAATTTTTGTATTTTTAGTAGAGACAGGGATTTACCATATTGGCTAGGCTGGTCTTGAACCATTGACCTTGTGATCTGCCTGCCTTGGCCTTCCAAAGTGCCGGGATTACAGGCGTGAGCCACCACATCCAGCCGTCTTTCTCTTTTTAATCACGTTAGAGGTCTTGGCTTATTTCTTTATTCTCCTTCTACAGTAGAATTGGCATATGCTATAGGAAGAGAGCATAGAAAGTTGTTTTTTTTTATGTCTCAAATAGCCTAGAGGGTAATTTTCACAATTTTCACTTGTCTTTATGTTTTCTTGTTTTCTTCTGAATCAACTTGAGACATGCTACTTTGTTTTTTCTTAAAAGATCTTAAGAGTTCTAAGTACACAATACTCTTAGACAAATATGTGATTTGCATTTGGAATTCAAAAATGGACAATGTGCTTCTGATTGTTAATGCACTTACAATTCAAGCTGGGCCTTTCTCATCTAATGCTGGCCCACTTACCGTTCTAGGGCTTTCCAGTCACTTTAAGAAACATCATTCTAGCAAGCAAAGAGGAACTTGCCTTTCATTACATGGGTTTTCTTTTTTGTTTAGACAGCACCACATAGCTCTCCCTAACACAGTGTGATGAATCAGTATAGGTAATACACAAAATACTCCTCCGCAGCAATGAGATGTTCCTAATGGACATGATTCTGAGATTCTCTTTGACTCATGCAGGCTTTTAGACACTGAGTGTATCATGGCAAAGACATTGACTAAGATTTGCTTTTTTTAAAAAAAGCCGGCCGGGCGCGGTGGCTCAAGCCTATAATCCCAGCACTTTGGGAGGCCGAGGTGGGTGGATCACGAGGTCAAGAGATCGAGACCATCCTGGTCAACATGATGAAACCCCGTCTCTACTAAAAATACAAAAAATTAGCTGGGCGTGGTGGCGCGTGCCTGTAATCCCAGCTACTCAGGAGGCTGAGGCATGAGAATTGCCTGAACCCAGGAGGCGGAGGTTGCGGTGAGCCAAGATCGCACCATTGCATTCCAGCCTGGGTAATAAGAGCGAAACTTCGTCTCAAAAAAAAAAAAAAAAAGCCTTCAAGCTGGGTGTAGTGGCTCACACCTGTAATCTCAGCACTTTGGGAGGCTGAGGCGGACGGATCACAAGGTCAGGAGTTCAAGACCAGCCTGGCCAACATGGTGAGACCCCATATCTACTAAAATACAAAAAAAAACCCAAAATCCAATTAGCTGGGTGTGGTGGCACGCAGCTGTAGTCCTGGCTGCTTGGAAGGCTGAGGCAGGGGAATCACTTGAACCCAGAAAGTGGAGATTGCAGTGAGGACGTTGCACCACTGCACTCCAGCCTGGCGACAGAGCAAGACTCCAGCTACCAAAAAAAAAAAAAAAAAGGCATTCAGTTAATATCCTGAGGCCCCTGTGTGTCGTTCTAGAGGTCTCTGAAATTGTTTAGTTGCTCCGAACACAAAGGGAAATTGTGGTGTTCCCCAGCTTTGAAAAGCTAGCTCCTGCTCTGTCCTCCATCACTGTGAGTGCGGCTGGTTTTTGAATGATACAGATTTGCCCATGGATCTTTTTTTCTAGTGGCTTGTTAGATGGTCTTGTTTCATTATGTCCTCAATGACCATTCTTGGTTTTAGAAAACATTTTATAAACACAAGTCGTTGGTTTCGTTTTAGACAGCAGTGCCTGCTACCGTGTTTGAACATCACACATTTCAAAAAGGTTGTAAGGAAAAAGGTGGATTTGCAGTTTCCTGAGTCCTCTTATAAATAGAATGGTAAATATTTTCCTTTGTTCAGTCTTTCCTGGAGTGGGATTTGTTTCTGAAAAACTCCTCCACGTACACATTTTCGTAAGAGAAATGAAATTACTGTTGAAATTAATGGTACGTGATTACTTAGTTATTAAAACATACCATACTCAAGGATTATGTAAATGAACATTTAATGCCAAAAAAAATGGAACTTTAACAGCTGTAAAGAAATCAATAATAACTGTGTAAACGATGCTGGAGGTTATCTCTGCTGTAAATAAGCCAGTTTTGAGCACTCTGAGAACTTGATGTCAGACAGGCATGTGGGCATACCACACTGCAAAGCCATCTTTTTATTTATGAGCTTTTTGAAATGTTTAATTTTCAAACTTATCTTGCTGGGCATATGTGAGGATGACCCCATGCTGTCTGTTACTGGGTGAATATGCTAAATCCAAATTGGTCGTCTCAGGATAAGAATTGCTGTGAAGCCAAAGTGGGGCTAGTAAATGAAATATCTCCAAGTCTAGTTCTCCTCATCTATATGAGTGTGTTTCAGGAAATGACTTAGTTAAATACTGACTAGATAACTCAATGCCTACTCAATAGGCATTGATAATTCATCAAATAACGTAACTTCACAAGTTAAAGGTTAATGGTCAGAATTTTCTGAAGAATATATTTCAGCTTGGATTTTTCATTATTTTAAAATTATTTCTTATAAAATGTGATTATAATCTTAAAAAAGATGTTATAATGTAGTGTCCAAGTGAGTGTTTTTTTTTTTTTTTTTGGTAAGACGGAGTCTCGCTCTGTCACCCAGACTGGAGTACAATGGCGTGATCTCTGCCCACTGCAACCTCTGTCTCCTGGGTTCAAACGATTCTCCTGCCTCAGCCTCCTGAGTAACTGGAACTACAGGCGCATGCCACCACATCCAGCTAATTATTTGTATTTTAGTAGAGACAGGGTTTCCCCATGTTGCCCAGGGTGGTCTTGGACTCCTGAGCTAAGGCAATCCACCCGCCTCAGCCTCCCAAAGTACTAGGATTACAGGCGTGAGCCACCATGCCCAGCCCAGTATTATCTTTTTAAGTAGTTCCCTTAGAAGACCATGGGCTTTCTCAACATTCTGGAATGCATTGATTGGAAATGTATTGATTTATTTATTAATTTTTTGTAAGAGACAGGGGTTCACTGTTTTACCCAGGCTGGAGTGCAGTGGTTATTCTAGGGTGTGTTAAGAGCACATTACAGTTGCGAACTCCTGGGCTCAAGCAATCCTCCTGCCTCAGCTTCCTGAGTAGCTGAGACTACAGGTACATGCCACCTTGCCAGGCTGGCAATTTATTTCTGAATTGCCTTTAGGACAATTTATAAGCCTCTTACAGGGTAAGAAAGATATAACTAACTTAGTTTTGTTACTTTTAACAGGCAATTGTTTTGTAATATTCTTTTATAAATGAAAGTATAGCATATAGATAAAAAAGCCCACAAATCAATGGTGTATAGTTCAGTGAATTTTTATAAGGTAAATACACCTGTGCAGCCAGTGCCAAGATTAAGAAATGGAGCATTTCTGGCCAGGTGCAATGGCTCACACCTGTAATCCCAGCACTTTGGGAGGCTGAAGCAGGTGGATCATCTGAGGTCAGGAGTTCAAGACCAGCCTGGCCAACATAGTGAAACCCTGTGTCTACTGAAAATACAAAAATTAGCTGGGCGTGGTGGCATGTGCCTGTAGTCCCAGCTACTTGGGAGGCTGAGACATGAGAATCACTTGAACCTGGGAAGCAGAGGTTGCAGTGAGCCGAGATTGTGCCACTGCACTCCAGCCTGGGGGATAGAGTGAGACTCTGTCTCTAAAAAAAAAGAAAGAAAAAAAGAAATGGGGTATTTCTGTTGCTTCATAGTCCTGTCTCGTGTCTGCCTCCAGGTAACCATCATTCTGACTTGTGACACCATAGTTTAATTTTGAACAAGCAAGTAATTTTTGATGGCAAAGTGATGTCACCCAACTTCAGTCCTCATTATTTTCCTAAGGCTTGTCTCTCTGACTGATGAATGTTCATAAAGTTAAATCACTTTAAGAAATAATGGTTTGCTACTGTCGAGGATGGTGAAGTTGCATGGGAGGTTTTAGGAAGATGACACCTCACTAATTGTATTTCAGAATTATGTTAAAAAAAGATTTATTACTTGATTGTGTATGATATCATAAATGTGTGTTTCTCTGCTTTAGTGACTTCTCTGTAATATTTAACAAGCTCCATGATGCGGTCTCTGATTCTTATCAGTTTTTAATGAAAAACAACTATGGTAGTATACTGTTCTCAGTTGTAGTCTAATTTTCTTCCTATTTGGAGATATATATATATATATATATATATATATGATTTTTTTTTTTTTGAGGTGGAGTCTTGCTCTGTCACCAGGCTGGAATGCAGTGGCGTGATCTCAGCTCACTGCAACTTCTACCGCTTGGGTTCAAGTGGTTTTCCTGCCTCAGCCTCCCAAGTAGCTGGGACTACAGGCATGTGCCACTACTCCTGGCTAATTTGTATTTTTAATAGATCCTGGGTTTCACCATGTTGGCCAGGATGGTCTCGATCTCTTGACCTCGTGATCTGCCCACCTGGGCCTCCCAAAGTGCTGGGATTACAGGTGTGAGCCACTGTCCCCGGCCTGAATAGTTTTTTAATGTGTATTTTGAGGGGAAAAATATATTCATACCCCTCCTTTTATTACTATGTGATTAGCCTTTTAAAATAGATAATGATGAAGAATTTCTTAAAGCAAAATATACATTTTCTTGTGGGGATAGCTGGAAGGTTTAATTAAAGATAGAGGAGAAGAAAGGATAGGTCAACCATTAGTTGCCTGTACTTGCTCAGAGGACTGTCGTAATTACTGTCTGCTTCCCTGGACCATTTTTTTTAATAGACTTAATTTTTTTAGAGCAGTTTTAGGTTTACAGGAAAATGGAGTGAAAAGTACAGAGTTCCCTTATCAGCTTTTACTGTCCTCCACCATACAGTTTCTCCTATTTGTTTTTTTTGTTGTTGTTGTTTTTAGACTGTTTTATTCTTGTTGCCCAGGCTGGAGTGCAGTGGCGCGATCTCGGCTCACTGCAACCTCCTCCTCACGGGTTCAAGCGATTCTCCTGCCTCAGCCTCCCGAGTGGCTAGGATTACAGACGTGTGCCACCATGGCCAGCTAATTTTTGTATTTTTAGTAGAGACAGGGTTTTGCCATTTTGGCCAGGCTTGTCTTGAACTCCTGACCTCATGATCTGCCCGCCTCAACCTCCCAAAGTGCTGGGATTACAGGCGTGAGCCACCGCACCCAGCCAGTTTCTCCTATTTTTAATATAATGTCTTGCATTGCTGAGGGTTCATTCATTATAATTGATGAGGCAATATTTGTACATTAATATTAGCTGAAGTCCATGGTTTACATTTGGGTTCACTGTTGGTGGCCTATATTCTGTGGGTTGTGATAGATGTTTAATGTCATCTGCCCATCATTACGATATACAGAATAGTTTCACTGCCCTAAAAATCCCCGTGCTCTGCCTGTTCTCCCACCTCCTCCCTAATCCTTGATCTTTTTGCTCTTGTCCATAGTTTTGCCTTTTTCAGCATGTCATGTAGTCGGAATCACAGAGTAGCCTTTTCAGACTGGCTTCTTTGGCTTAGCAGTGTGCACTTAAGGTGGTTCCAGGCTCTTTATGGCCTGATAGCTCATTTCTCGTTGCTGAATCATATTCAGTTTTTTGGATGCATTCACTGCAGTTTCTTTACCCATTCGCCAACTGATGCACATCTTAGTTGCTTCCAAGTTTTGAAAACTATGAATAAAGGATGCTGTAAACATGAGATGATAGGTTTTTGTGCAGACGTAAGTTTTCAGCTCATTTGGGTAAACACCAAGGAGTGCAGTTGCTGGGTCATGTGGTAAGAATGGTTTACTTTTATCAGAAACTGCCAGCCTGCTTTCCATAGTGGCTGTACTGTTTTGCATCCCTGCCCACCATAAATGAGAGTTCTTGTTGTTTTGTGGACATTTGGGCTCTGTGTACCCATTACCCTTTGATCTAGCAGTGTTAAGCTGGGATTGTGGCAGTACTGCCACTTTCCTGTTTGAGAATCTAATGCCAGCTTTCTCTAGAGAAATCCACTTGTTGCATGTAGTATGTAAAGTTTTGTAATATTGGGGTTCACAGCCTGGAGTTCACGTTGAGAGTGTCTGCTTTAGCCTCTAAAATATTTAATACTTCAGTCCGAAATTTGAAAGAACAAGGAAGTCCTCAATGAAAACAAGCCCTTTTGATCATTAACTATCTTTTCCTTAAATAACAAGACCAACTTACCTTTTATCTTTCTCTTTAAGAAAGGACATGTCAGAAAGTCTGTTTTAGTATTACCTTTGCTTTGAGTGGTTATGACATGCCGGGTAAAGTCGCTTCCTTAGTTAGCTGAGGAGGAAGATCACCAGGAGTGGTGTTGACCCAGACTCAGATCTTTGTATAGTTGATCCATTTATTTCACTGAATTTGTTTTAAAGAGCAGGCTGGAAGTTTGGCATAGGGAGACAGGAGGAACAGACAGTGGATACTTGTCAATATGCTGGCGTGGTGGCTCATGCCTGTAATCCCAGCACTTTGGAAGGCTAAGGCAGGCGGATCACAAGGTTGGGAGATCGAGACCAACCTGGCTAACATGGTGAAACCCCGTCTCTACTAAAAATACAAAAAAATTGCCGTGCATGGTGGCACACGCCTGTAGTCCCAGCTACTCAGGAGGCTGAGGCAAGAGAATCACTTGAACCCAGGAGGCGGAGGTTGCAGTGAGCTGAGATTGCGCCACTGCACTCCAGCCTGGGCAACAGAGCAAGACTCCGTCTCAAAAAACAAAAGGGGATGTATTTTCAAAGTTTATAGACTAAAAACTTTGTGTTTCCCAAAGCAACTCATTAATTCATTTTACTTTCTTCATATACAGATAAAATAATACATTAAGTTAGGTGGCCTTGAAAAAAGTTCACTGTGGCATTTCAAATCCAAAGCATTTGGGAGCAGGAAGAGAGCATGGAGTTTCCTCTGTGCACAGTCCTCACTCCAGCAGACAGGGAAGTTAAGATGAAGGGACTTGGCTTCGGTCGCACTTCTAGGCAGCAGGCGGAACCTACATGTCCTGACTTCTGGTCCAGTGTGCTGTGCCACGACCCTGTCTCAAAGTTAAAAGGCATAGAGAGAAATTTTTTTTTTTTAAAGAAAGATAAAAGAAATTTAGTACCTGCCGTGAAATTGTGTATGGAAGGGCCTGCCCCATGGGGATTCCACAGAGTGCTTCACGGTGAACACATTTGACATAGGAAATTATGATACTGAATTCAGTTGCCGTTTTCCTTGCCAGTCCCCTAAGAGTTTCTAAATGTTTGGGCGATAATGATCGCCCCTGGCCTCTGGGTATCTACATGGATTTTGTTTTTTCCTCTTGTTTTAAAAGCTATTTATTTGTTAAATATTTTGACTGTGTCTTCTCTGATATTAAAGATTCATTTTAGATATGACGACATCAGAGATCAAAAACTAAATCTGGTCCACTGGCTCCACTGTTGCTTTTTAAAAATTCTACTTTTAGGATCGTTAGTGCCCCCTAGTGAGATGATTGGGTAAGGCACTAGTTTAGTGGATGGAAGCTGTTACCGTTTATGAAGAGATAGCTTAGCAATATTGTTGATGATTAAAAACAAATCCTGTTTATGATTTTTTTTAAAGAAATTGAGACCAAGAAATGAGCAGCGAGAGAATGAATTGATTATTTCTTTCCTGAGATGTTTATATGAAGAGAAACAAAAAGAGCACATCCATATTGGGGAGATGAAGCAGGTATGGCATTTTCGTGTCTTATAATTGTTGCCAAATCTCTGTGGAAACAAAGTGTTGAGGATTTTCTGAAACTCTGATGCCTCTTTTTCTCCCTATGTTTTATTTTCATTTGTTGCACATAGAGGGGAAATTTGGGAGAGTTAAATGATGATAAGAAAAGTTTCTGTCTGCACATAGTGGAGGCGGAACAGTTGCTCTAATAAGAGAACTGGCTTAGAGCAGCAAGGACTGAGTTTAAGAGTGGGTGACACCAAGATGAGCTGCATGGCTTGCAGGGAGCTGGTCTGTCATCTTGCCTTTCTTTTTTGTAAACCTGGAAGGACATTGCATGGCTCCCTTTGGAATTACAAAAAGTACCTGAGGCAGGGCACGGTGGCTCACGCCTGCAATCCCAGCGCTTTGGGAGACTGAGGTGGGCAGATCATGAAGTCAGGAGTTCAAGACCAGCCTAGCCAACATGGTGAAACCCCATCTCTAATAAAAATAGAAAAATTAGCCAGGTGTGGTGGTATACACCTGTAATCCCAGCTATTCAGGAGGCTGAGGCAGGAGAATCACTTGAACTGGGAGGTGGAGGTTGCAGTGAGACGAGATCACGCCACTTCACGCCAACGTGGGCAACAGAGCGAGACTCTGTCTCAAAAAAATAAAAAAAAAAAGGAAAGTACTAGAATGTCCTTTGTAATATAAACCCTAGGTTACAAATATAATGTTATCAAGCCTGGCTTATATGCTATTCAGGTTAGAACTTGGATTAATGCCATTTTACATGACAGAAATACAGAGCCTCCCTCCCCTCCTCCACTGTCTACAGCCTTATTTAGCTTTTCTCGTTGTGGGGTCTCAAGGCAGAAGCTGAGGCTCTGTGCAGATCTCTGCCTTGGAAGATCTTTAGGTTTGGGAGTCCCTATGTTACGTGGTACCACAGAATTTTCCTTTGTCTTTTGGACTCCACGTGAGTCCATTCATAATGAACCATTAGTAGCCTCAAAGCATACACGTTTTATATTTGCTAAAGTTACTTGTCTGCCAAAAATCTAGAGAAAAATCAGTGAAGGGGGTAAAGTTTCCCAAAAGTGTGTTGCCTTTTTCTTTTTGAACACTCCCCGAGTGCATGTTCCAAAGGCACTTCTGTGCTCAGTGGCGTGCTCTGTCCCTTGGCAGCCTTTGCATCTGGACCCTAAACCAGGTGTGCAGTTTTCATGGGGTGTCCACTTAGCAGATCTCCTCATTAGGTATCTACCTTCAGGGTTTCTTTGACAGTCACGTGCCTTTCCTGAACCCGTAGGCTCATGTAGAGTGTCAGCCATGGTTTCTAATCTTGTTGGCCAGCCATGGGGTCCTTTAGCAGTGGCTCCAGCATGAGTATACAACCTGTGTTTTTGTGGCTTTTGACTTTTGGCCTTGGTTTGTAGCCATTCCTCCCTTCCCAGTCTGTACCCTTAAGATAGCATTCCGGTTCTGTGTCTCTCTTGTTCACTTTTGCAGGGACCACACAGTCTGAGTTTTCAGTTAATTTTTGAGTTCATTTTTCAGCCTACTTCTTTTCTCTTTTCCACCCTTTTCCCCTTCTTGTGCCACTGATAGCTTTTTCCCTGTTCTGATTTTCTCTTTTCTGAGTCAATCTGACTTGTTCCAACAGGAAATTGATAATTTTAAAGTAATTTATAACTGCCAGAAAGCAGAATGAAGCATTTATGGTAGATGGAAAGTCTTTTCCTAAACATTTTGAGCATGTATGGTGGATGGAAAGTTTTGACCTAGCTGCAGACTCATTTTTATGGAGCAGGATAATATTTTTATGATTTGGGCATAGATCATCCAATAGAGAAATGTGTTTAGTGTTTCTTTTCCCCCCCTAAAACAAAAGAGCTCAGTGCAGAAGTGACTGAGCCTTACAAGCAGAACTGGCCTCTGTGCAGCACTTTCACTAGGGTTTTCTAAACATCGTGACCCAGAAGGTTCATGTCTTTGTCTATAAAGAAGCTGCCCTAATCCCCCGACGAGGTTGGTGTCCTCCAGGCTGGACACTCTCATGGGCTCTGAGAAGTGGGTTTTTCCGAGCAGCAGCTGCTTTATAGACCTATTAGGTGCAGGCTTGAGATTCACTGATAGATTCCTTTTCATGTTTTTTGCTATCAGTTTGGCCACTTGGATTTCATTACCTTCTTGTTGCACCTAAAAATGTCTATAGCTTTTGAAAATGTGGGAAGATGTGACCTAGACAGTGGTAGGATCGTGGCTTTGGCAAAGAACTTCTCTGGCCACGGGACTTCAGAAGCGGCCAGAGGACAGTGAGCACTCCTCAGTGCTGTGCGCCTCAGGGTCAGCAGGGATGCCCTATGTGCTTTTCAAAGACCGAAAGAATGGTGCTGGATAACTGTCAGAGGAGTTGTGAAATACAAAAAGCCCTGAATGAATCTTTTGATCTTGTGAAACAAGGTTCACTTTGGGCAAGACTTATACATTAAGTTAGAGGCTGTCATGTTTGAGTCAATGGATTGTCATTTCCACCTGTATTCACAGAGGTGGCACAAAAATTAGTATGAAATCAGCTGCTACTTACTGAATGTTTGCCATGTACCAGCTAGAGTTCTCATTCCTTACGTAAATGATTCCATTCATTCTACAAGTTTTCTGAGGTAGGTGGTAAAATACCCATTGTATACATGAGGAAATGGTAGCTAGTGAGTAAGGGAGCCACTTTTTCTGATGCCTAAGTACTTTATCTTTATCATTATTTTTTTAAAGGGGCTTAACAAAATTTAATGCTATATAATTACTTATTGATTTGCTTGGGTCTGTTTTCTAGTACATACATTTTTCTTTCTTTTTGTGACTTTTTTTTCTTTTTTCTTTCTTTTTTTTTTTGAGACAGAGTTTCACTCTTCTTGCCCAGGCAGGTGTACAATGGCGCGATCTAGGCTCACCGCAACCTCTGCCTCCCGGGTTCAAGCTATTCTCCTGCCTCAGCCTCCCGAGTAACTGGGATTACAGGCATGCGCCACCATGCCTGGTTAATTTTGGTACTTTTAGTAGAGATGGGGTTTTACCATGTTGGCCAGGCTGGTCTCAAACTCCTGATCTCAGGAGATCCACTCACCTTGACCTTCCAAAGTTCTGGAATTACAGGCATGAGCCACTGCGCCTGGCCGTTTGTTTTTCTAACAAAATTATTTTCTAGCAGAAAGCAATCGGGTGAAAATCCACCTGAGAAACAATTTAATTCAGATATTTTTGTTGTATGTTTTAAAAAAATGTACCTTCAGCTGGATGTGGTAGCTTACTCCTGTAATTCCTGCACTTTGGGAGGCCTAGGCGGGTAGATCACTTGAGCTCAGGAATTTGAGATCAGCCTGGCCAACATGATAAAACTCCGTCTCTACAAAAAAAACACAAAAATTACCTGGGCATGGTAGTGCGTAGTCCCAGCTACTTTGGGGGCTGAGGTGGGAGGATTGCTTGAACCTGGGAGGTCGAGACTGCAGTGAGCCGTGATCACGGCACTGCACTCCAGCCTGGGCAACAAAATAAGAGCTTGTCACCTTGTCTCAAAAAAAAAAAAAAAAGAACCTCCTTGTAAATAAGTAACACTAAGACTTCATTTAGAGGTTGTTAAGCAAACTCCATTGTTTTTTTGCTTTCATTTTTTATGGCCAGCAGTTAAGGGAGAGAAGCTTGTTTGCAGAGGAGAATGAAAGGATGATGGGAAAATAAAAGTAGAGAGAGGAAGAAGCAAGAAAGCAGAGATCTGTAGAAAGGGATGAAGGGGTTGTATAGGCAGAGAGAATAGGTTCTTTAACTGAGAAATGTATTTTGTCTCACCCTCTGAAATGCCCCAAAAGGTAAGTTATTGCTTTATTGTGAAAAGCTGATACTAGCTAGCTCCCTTGGTACCACGCTGTGCTCAATGCTTTACACACTTGACCTGTTTTAGTCTCACAACACAGTGTTAGGATTAGATCTTGCCATTGGTCTCACTTTACTGAAGAGTAAGTTTGAGGCTCAGAGAAAGTAAGAAACTTGCAGAAGACCACGGTCAGTGAAGACATCTCTGATCCAGTTGTGAGCCTGAGCAATAAACTACTTCAACGGATTGGTTTCAAAGCACATTTCCTCATTTTACTTGGGGTAATCAAGGCAACTCTCTGAGGCAAAATTATTTCCTGGACTTGCAGCCATATCACTAAGGAGCAGACGAGGCGAGATCACAGATAGAATCAGAATGATGGCCCGGTGCCAAAAAGATGTGTCCTAGAGATTTTTCATTCCTTTAGGAAGGAGAGAAGGAAGCGATAAGTGACTTAACCTTTCGTTTTTCACTTTTTTAGGTATCACAGATTGCAGCAGAGAATATCGGAAGTGAATTACCACCTAGTGCCACTCGATTTAGGCTAGATATGCTGAAAAACAAAGCAAAGAGATCTTTAACAGAATCTTTAGAAAGTATTTTGTCCCGGGTAAGTAGCATAACTTCTCCTGATTTAAGTTAAATCACTTTTTAGGAGAGTGTAAGATTGAGCTCTATGCTTTTATTCCATCAATGTTCATCATAAAAGTAAAAGTGTAAAACCTTTTTTATGTCTCCTCGGTCTTAGAACAATATTATCTACATTGTAAATTATATTTAATTGGACCTAGGTTTGTTTTTTGTTTTTTTTTTCTGAGAGGGAGTCTTGCTCTGTTGCCAGACTGGAATTCAGTGGTGTGCTCAGCTCACTATAACCTCCACCTCCCAGGTTCAAGTGATTCCCCTGCCTCAGCCTCCCAAGTAGCTGGGACTACAGGCACGTGTCACCATGCCCAGCTAATTTTTATATTTTTAGCAGAGACGGGGTTTCATCATATTGGCCAGGATGGCCTTGATCTCTTGACCTCATGATTTGCCTGCCTTGGCCCCAAAGTGCTGGGATTAGAGGCATAAGCCACCACACCCGGCCTTGGCCTAGGTTTAAAAAAAATATTACTCACTCTTTTGTATTATATCCCATGGGACTTTTTTGCCCCCAGAAAGAATATTTGTTGGCCAGTCCCTATAAAGAGCCTGCATTAGATACATTACCTAATGTGGCTTCTGTTCTCCCTAGTATCAGTATGTGTAACTTTAAAAAAACCAGTTACTGTCAGCTGCTGGTGTTAGGTATCTGAAATGCTGTGTAGAAGGGGTCGGCAAACCATGCCCATGGGCCAAATTCCCCCCACCTCCTATTTTTGTAAAGTTTATCGAAACACTGCTGCATCCATTCATTTTCCTGTTATCTAAGGCTTCTTTTCTGCAGAGTTCAACAGTTGCCACAGACACTATATGCCTCACAAAGCATAAAATATTTACTATCTGGCTCTTTACAGGAAAAATTTGCCAAATACAGCTCTATAGGAAGAACAAAGTACACATGTGTACCAGTCTGGGAGTTCTTTAAGAAATTACCCCTCCCTCCCATGAGTGTAAATAGCCTTGATGGCACATCTGAGAAATCAAATCTGATTTTCCTTCAGAGTTTCACATCTTTCTGGAGTGTGCAGTATCTTATAGTTCTTTTTGATTTTATGACACACTTCTTTTGAAACATCTGATTTTTATTATTTTTTTCATTAAGGAAAGTTAAATTATATTTTCTTTGAATATGTTTCTGAAAATTCTGTATTAACTTCTGAGATCATGAAAAACAGTTGATTTACAAAACCAACATTGGGAGGGACTGCATTTGAGAGCTCGCAAAGGAATAGAGTACTGTTGTGCAGTACGAGTGATGTGCAGCTGGCCATTATGATGACTTGTGACCCAGGGGAGGGAGATGCTGAGTGGGCTTTTCACCAGATTTTCCTTATAGATGAATTATCTTGTCTTCCTGCCTATCACCCCTGCCCAATTACTCAGCCACCAGTTGTTTTGGAACGTTTTGGTTGGTGTCTTTATTTATATAAAAAATGATGGAAATGTTGATTATTTTAATGTACATGTATCCTTAGTAGCATTTCTCAGTAGATACATTTTTCCTGAGCTTATTTAAATGGACCAACCTGCTTCTAGCTGATGCCTTTGCAAAAGCCTCCGGGTCATAACTCGACTGTCTTTTCTTTATGTAGGGTAATAAAGCCAGAGGTCTGCAAGAACACTCCACCAGTGTGGATCTGGATAGCTCCGTGTCGAGCACATTAAGTAACACCAGCAAAGTAAGCACATTTCTCTTTATACGGCACCCTGAAGAAACCAACACATAGGTCCTACTCATCTCCTATCTACATACCTCCAATCATAAAACATTTGGGGCTTCCAAATTTCTTGGCACAAGTGGAGGGCTGGTCATGCAGTTCTATCATAAAAGTTTAACGTAAAAGAGCACATGGTCATTCCATAAACCAAGAAACAAGATCACAATTTTAGACAACTAATATCTAATTTGTCACAATACAGCCAGTGGATTTCTTTCTCAAGTCGATTTTCCAATCGAAAAATAATATTGGGAAAACCTCAAAGAGTGGATTTGTGAATTTAGAGAAGTATATGAGACCAACATCATCCTGATACCAAAACCTGGCAGAGACGCAACTAAAAAAGAAAATTTCAGGCCAATATCCATGATGAACATTGATGTGAAAATCCTCAATAAAATACTGACAAACTGAATCCAACAGCACATCAAAAGCTTATCCATCATGATCAAGTCGGCTTCATCCCTGGGATGCAAGTCTGGTTCAGCATACTCAAATCTATAAATGTAATCCATCAATTTTTTCTTTTTTAAAAAAAATTATTTTGGATTTAGGGGGTACATGTGCATGTTTATTATGTGGGTATATTGCATACTGGTGGGGATTAGGCTTCTAGTGTACCCGTTACCCAAATAGTGAACATTGTACCCAATAGGTAATTTTTCAGCCTTCACACCCCCTTTCATTCTCCCCGACTTTTGGGCAAATTAAATTTCTGAAACTTTATCCTGTAGCTGGCTCTGTGATTATAATGAAACATTACTGTTTTATTTAAATAAGCAAGTATCTATGTCCTTCTTTTAATAACTTGATTTCCAAACATTTAACCATATTTAAACCTGGTCAGTTCAACTTTATAACTACCGAAAAGTGGGTTTGGGTTTTGTGCTAGGGAGACCAGCTTTCCCTTCTGCTCCCAGAGGCCTCTCTGATGCAGAAGTGGTTGTTTGTGGAGGCCAGCTTCTTACCACAGGAATGGTTGACAGTCTTCCACCATCCCTCCTAGACACGTGGCTTTCAGAATTTTTCTAACCTACAGTAAGAAGCACATTTAACATTGTGATGTAGTTCACAAACACACATACCTACACATTCATACACAAAATCAGTTCATGAAACAGTATTTACTGTGAACAACATACAATACATACTGATATTTTGCTCCATTTTGTTTTTAAAATGCTAATGGCAAACTCAGTTGTACTACCTACTAACGTGTTAAAGGGCCCAGTTTGAGAAACACTTCCTTAGATGAGTGCTTCTCAAATTTCAGGTGCCTCATTATAGGGTTCTGGTTCAAGTGCAGATTCTGGTTCAGCAGGCCTGGGGGGAGGCCTGACATGCTGCATTTCTGATAAGCTCCAAGGCAGTGCTGCTGCTCCTAGTCTGCAGACCCACTCTGGGGAGTGAGGACCTAGACAGCAGTCTCATAAATGTGAATTACTAAGTTAAAATCTAGTGGAACATAGCATCGTCCAGCTTCCATGTAATACATACTGATCTTATCCTGCAATTCATGCAAGGGTGGAAAGGTTATTTGTTTATTTGTTGTATACAGATGAACAACACACAAACGCTTTCGTGTAGGAAGTTACCTAGGAAGAGAGAGATGACAGATGCACAAACAGCCCCAGCATAAGCAGAGCGTGGTAGGATCCCAAACATTACAAATAAGAGACATGGGTATCTTAAATGTCAGGAGAACAAAGGGAAGAGAAGTTAGGTTTGGTCAGTGGAACCAGGGTAAACTTGAAGGGTAAGGGGGCAGTGGTGCTTTTGGACTAAATTTTAGTATAGGAATTGTGCCTATGGAAGTGAGCAGAGAAGAAGGCATTCCAGACAGACCAATGTCAATAAAGACACCACGAAGAGATTCATGTCACTCAGGTGACTTTCCAGCAAGCCTGATTGCTTGCTTTTTATTTTTCTCCAAAATGCAGATCTAGGAATATATACATATTCATTCTTCAGGACTCAATAGTTGTGAAGATTCTTTTAATTTAAGGATTTAAAAGTCTAAGATTTCAATTTCTAGAGTCATTCGAAGAGAGATGCAACTTTTCAGAAACTGCTTGCATATACTGTATATGTTTACGTGTACTTCTTTACATCTTTATTTTATTCCTCTTGAATTGAAAAACTGCTATAAAGATATTCTATTAGAGGTAATTGGATCTGTTCTAACAAATTGATCACCTAGGAGTTACAAAGCCAAAATAGCCTTGAAATTTGACAAATGAAAATGGCCCTTTCAATTGTCAAATTAAGCTAAGGATTAGCTCTGTGATATAATTTGGAGGGATAGTAATAAGAATTTAGATCAACAGGTTTGCGTGATGTAGACTGTGTTCTGTGATGTTCAAGTATTGAGTCCTGAAGAATGAAAAACTTCAGTTATGAAAGTAATCAACGTTTCATAGTATGTTGGGAATTTTTTCCTATTTCTTATAAAATTAAATGTATATAACTTCTCCCTTTAATAAACAAATTTCATTTTTTTTTCAAATTAAAACTCTCAATATCTGTTACCTAAAAGGCACTCGACTGTGTATCAAATGAACAGGCAGAACTCAGAGTCTCCAGTCCTCTATTAGATGCTTTCATTCCTGTTTGTTCATGTTGATACAGGTGGAACTCAGAGTCTCCAGTCCACTGTTAGATGCTTTCATTCCTGTTTATTCACGTTGATACAGGTAGAACTCAGAGTCTCCAGTCCTCTATTAGATGCTTTCATTCCTGTTTGTTCATGTTGATACAGGTAGAACTCAGAGTCTCCAGTCCTCTATTAGATGCTTTCATTCCTGTTTGTTCATGTTGATACAGGTAGAACTCAGTCTCCAGTCCTCTATTAGATGCTTTCATTCCTGTTTGTTCACGTTGATACAGGTAGAACTCAGAGTCTCCAGTCCTCTATTAGATGCTTTCATTCCTGTTTGTTCATGTTGATACAGGTAGAACTCAGAGTCTCCAGTCCACTATTAGATGCTTTCATTCCTGTTTGTTCATGTTGATCCAGGTAGAACTCAGAGTCTCCAGTCCTCTATTAGATGCTTTCATTCCTGTTTGTTCATGTTGATAAAGGTAGAACTCAGAGTCTCCAGTCCTCTATTAGATGCTTTCATTCCTGTTTGTTCATGTTGATACAGGTAGAACTCAGAGTCTCCAGTCCACTATTAGATGCTTTCATTCCTGTTTGTTCATGTTGATCCAGGTAGAACTCAGAAACTCCAGTCCTCTATTAGATGCTTTCATTCCTGTTTGTTCATGTTGATCCAGGTAGAACTCAGAAACTCCAGTCCTCTATTAGATGCTTTCATTCCTGTTTGTTCATGTTGATACAGGTAGAACTCAGAGTCTCCAGTCCTCTATTAGATGCTTTCATTCCTGTTTGTTCATGTTGATTTATTTTTTTCCCTTCCAACAATTTCAATGGGGCAAGCTGCAACAATTCCTCTTTTAAAATATTTTAAATATATAGAAATATATTGGCCACTAGCCACATCCTGGGTGCAGTGCTAAACATCAGTTTGCGTGAGTGGTAGTAGTTCATTCCCTGATAAAGCACACATTGTGAAGGCGAACAGCTTTACAATACTGTCATGATTCTCAACATATGTGTGAGTACTCATACAATAGATTTATTTATTCTCTAGTAAAACAGTAACTTAGGTTTGTATAACATTTGACAATATAAAAAGTAGTTTTGGTTGTATTATCATGCTTTGTTCTTGAAACCCGGTGAGATAAATGTTTACCCTCTTACAGATGAAGAAATTGAGGTGCAGAAAGAAATGATTTCCCCTGAATTTCAGCAATAAATGCCTACAGAGTGATTTTTCCGTATTCTAAGAATATTGATATAGTTCTAATTTCAAGATGATGAAGTTGAATCTCAACAGTAGATCAGATTCAGAGAGAGCCTTAAAATGTGGGTTTAACATGAGTGAACACGTGTGGCAAAGATAAAGAACTTGGTGAAGCAGTGGAGACAAGCTGTCCAGCACTCACACCCCTTAGAGGCTGTAGTAAACAGTCCTGTTTTATAGAGGCAGGGCACTATTCATGGTGTTGCCCAGGACGTTACAGATTGTGGCTTATATCCTTCCGTCCTCTACTTGGGCACTTTCCCCATTTCTCCAGCCAGCCAGCAGCGTGTCCTTGAGAAGCAGGCATTTAACGGACCTTCATTTTCTTCTGCTTTTGATGGTGGACTCTAGATGGCATTGTAATCAGAACACATACTTAGATATTGAAATGTTTGCCTGCGCTGGAACTAGCGATGTATAAATCCCACAAATACCCAATGGTGTGTCTAATCTGCTGTGTGTTTGCTGCCAGGAGCCGTCCATGTGTGAAAAGGAGGCCTTGCCCATCTCTGAGAGCTCCTTCAAGCTCCTCGGCTCCTCAGAGGACCTGTCCAGTGACTCGGAGAGCCATCTCCCAGAAGAGCCAGCTCCTCTGTCACCCCAGCAGGCCTTCAGGAGGCGAGCAAACACCCTGAGTCACTTCCCCATGGAATGCCAGGAGTCTCCACAACCGGCTCGGGGGTCCCCAGGGGTTTCGCAAAGGAAACTTATGAGGTATCACTCAGTGAGCACAGAGATGCCTCATGAACAAAAGTAAGATTCGTTTAAATCTGTTGCATAAATAGCTGGGGCATATCTGGGACTAGCCAGGTATGTGCATCCCAGGTATGTTTATTGAGTGAGAGAAACTTAAGTCAGGCTTTACTCTTGGCTCAAAGAGATAAGACAGGAAGCAGTGCCATGTTCATTCCCAACTCAAGATGCTGCTGGTATGTATACAAGCAATGGGTACATGTATTGTCAGGAAGCAGGTGAAAGTGAGCAAAAATGGTACCTAACATGTATAGCCATTACTCCTCAAACAAAGTAAGAGATGTCGACCGTGGAACTTTGCTGCTGTGAGCAAGAGGGCAAGCGGATGAGTCTCCCCTTCTGAAGCCCTGGAGCAGGGCTACAGTGGGAGGGAGAGGCCGTGATCCCTACAGGCAGAGCAGGAGAGGTATGCTGGCCTCATGGGGTGACGGGGGTACCTCGGGTTCTGGTCCTAGCTCTGCTGTGAACTAATTGTGACCTGGACAAATTTGTTAAACTTCTCTAACAGAATTGGAGTAGATGTTTTCTAAAATCTCTCACTGTAAGAATTCTAGATTCTTCTAACAAGATTTATTCAGTGGACTAGTTGGGCCCCAGTGACCGGTTAGAATCGTCTGGTTATGGAGAAGGGTAATCAGAAGTTTCCCCTGTTCCTTCCAAATGTCTCTTAGTGATTCATTTAACTCTGTGCGCCAGAGACTATAAATGGACACAGAGTTATCTTTAAAAACAACTTTAAAATTTTTTTTAAATCCTTCACCTAATAAATATAAATCAGAGTCATACCTGTGGACAGTTGCTGCCTTCCTCTGGCAGCTGCAGAAGTCCCAGGACCTACGTGTTCCTGTAGTTCACACACGGATCACTGAGAGTGTGAGTGGGTACAGCAGTATTGGGAATGCTGTGAGTAAAGAAGCGGGAGAATTAACTGTCCTAGATGATGGAGCAGAGCCTCTCAGCTTTGTTTTCTATCAGTCGTTGGAAGGAGTTCTCAGTTCTTTGGAATTCAGCAGGATAGTGGTGATCCCCCAAGCAGGGCACACGTCAGAAGGTACTGCTTAATAAACACGAGCTTTTCGAGACACGCATCATTGGGTTGTAGCTGTGTAAGTTTCTTGTGTTTCTTAACACCCTGTCTGTACACTGCTTCTGTTCTGCCTCACCATAGCCTGCCCACTCCTCTGTTTTTGGCATTTTCGGTGCTCATTGAAGCATTCCCGTCTGAAGAGTCCTAGTTCTCTTGTGAAGTCTGCTGTTTCTCATAAGCCAGAGTTGATAGGACTTAGTATCAGTACTTTTCCTTTCTCCCTGAAAAATGTAGCTTTATAATGGATGATGTCAGACATCCGTAATGAGACGGATGGGGGGATGCCTGTCTGTCTGCCTCTCTGGCATGGCCCGTTCTGCTTTCTTTCCCTCTTGTGGACTCTTTTCTGATTCATCTACAGGAAATAAGACATTGAAATTCAGGACAGGATATTGTTCGTTTTAAAGGGACATGTATTTTTTAATGTTAGAATTTTTTTGCTTTTGTTTTTACTTTAACAATTTTTTCCTGTCTGTTCCTGAAAAGGAAAATAGAGAAAAAAAGTCTTATTGTTGCTGGGCTAAGTGGCTCACTCCTGTAATACCAGAGCTTTGGGAGGCTGAGGTAGGAGGTCACTTGAGGCCAAGAGTTCAAGGTTACAGTCAGCTATGATCCTGCTACTGCACTCCAGCCTGGATGACACATATTGTTGAGAGCATAAACCCATGGGAAATGGTCCAGAATGGCCCTTGATATTCTCTGTTTTTTACTGACAACTCCCTTTGCCATAGAGAGAGCAGAGATGAGGAAGACGAGTGGGAGAAGTCCTCCACTCTGATAGTGTTGTTGGAACAGCGAGACCAAGGCAGTTGTGCTCCTTCTGTCTGTTTGCTCCGTGTCCATGACAGCACCCCCTCTCCCGCTAACGCCCCGTGCTTTCTCTGATTGCTGTTTAGTGTGGATCCTTCACCTGCGGGCGAGTCTAAGTGCCGCCCAGGTCAGTCTTCAGCTCCTGCTCCTCCACCTCGTCTTAACCCCTCTGCCTCCTCGCCAAACTTTTTTAAGTACCTAAAACATAATTCCAGTGGAGAACAAAGTGGGAATGCTGTGCCAAAGAGGTGAGCACACTCACGTGGCAAGTTCGCTGTTGTCTGTCTTGCTGGGGAGTTCACACTGACAAGGGTGTGCTGAATGGGGGGAGTGTCCACGCAGGAAGCAGAGCCACTGTGTGTGTGTGTGTGTGTGTGTGTGTGTGTGTGTGTGTGTGTGTCTGTCTATATTTCGTCTTTTCAGCTGTCATTTGAACCAAGTTAATTTTACTATTGATTACTTAAAATTATTATGAAAACAGATCTTAATGGCACCTTGGTTCGTGTTTGTTTTTGTTTTTGAGACAGTCTCACACTGTCCCCCAGGCTAGAGTGCAGTGGCACAATCTCGGCTCACTTCGGCCTCTGCCTCTCGGGTTCAAGCAGTTCTCCTTGCTCAGCCTCCCGAGGAGCTGGGACTACAGGCATGCACCACCATGCCTGGCTAATATTTGTATTTTTTTGTAGAGATGGGGGTCTCACCATGTTGGCCAGGCTGGTCTCAAACTCCTGACCTCAAGTGATCTGCCTACCTCGGTCTCCCAAAGTACTGGGATTACAGATGTCAGCCACTGCACCCCACTGCAAATAGTTTTTTATATACTTATTTTCAAATTTCCTTGCCCTGGTGGACACTTACATACATGAGTATACACATACACACATTAACATTTGTGTTTGATCATGTACACTGCAATTTGTGCTGTATCAAAAGCTTTCTGATTGATTTAGGAGTCATTTGGAAAATGGATTGATTTTGTTTTTTTAACAATTACTGATCTCATTCATTTAAAATCAGATTTTATTGGTGAAAATGAAAGTTAAATCTCATTCGTAAACTACTTATAATTTCTTACCTAGTTTACTTTTCTTAGCATTAGAACAAAAATGTTATATTTTATACTTTGTGTTTTTATGTTTCTTTATCCTAAACTCTTTTTTCAACCAAACTCTTAGCATCTCCTACCGTAATGTCCTGCGGAAAAAACTTCATTCTTCTTCCTCTGTGCCAAATTTTCTAAAATTTCTGGCTCCTGTAGATGAAAATAACACCTCTGACTTTATGAACACAAAAAGGTAGGGCTTAATTTAGATATATCACGCCTGGGTGTTATTAATGTTGAATATCATTAGATATACAAGGGTGTTTTAACTGCTGTTTTGCCATTTAAATCATTTCAGCTAAATCTGTTGTGTCTTCTTTCTTATACCTTTTTCTTACTGAATGTAATTTTTAAAAAATGTACAACCAACCTGTTCTCCAGTTTTGATGAGGATTAGTTTATTTCAGTGTTGTTATCTTAAGAAAAGTCTTCGCCAGGTCTCTGAGACCAGTGTTTCTGGGTAGTGAGCATATAGCTGTCCCAAATCAGGTTTGTTGAATCTGTTCAGGATGTCTGATCTGTAAGTTGAGGGGATTGCTTAGTTACAGGTACATGACTTGGGTATAAATTAGAAGGGCCTTCTCAGGTTGTCCTGTGAATAGAAAAAAAAATTATGATTGTGTTTGTATATTGATAATTATATTTTGTAGTTTTAAAAATACACACATTAAAACAATCATCATCATCAAGTGACTGCATAGTTACTGCCTTGCTGGTTCTGTGTAATTAAATTGCAGCTTTTTTCATTTTTTGTGGGAATCCTTGGAGACTTGGGCCAGTGCTGAACAGATGATATTCCCATGTACAGAGTAGGGCAGAGTGGGACCCCTTGGCATCGTCCCCGCTTTCCCCCTTTAGGCAGTTTCTCTTTTTTTTCAAACTGGCACCAAGAGAGGCCCAATTGGAAGCTATGATATGTGGAACATGTTTCCTAATCTCTATTATAATGGAAATCATTTAAGGGCATGTAATCTTTCTTTTCATGAAAAGAATCTTGTAAGAAAGCAGTTCTTTAGGAATGATGACCCACTATGAGCTTGATATAACTTCTGTAATTATCTAATTGTTTGTTTATAAAAAGAGAGTTGATAATTTATGCTGTGTTTAAAAAAAGTTAAGCTGACAAAATCCCATTAATTCCTCCCCACTAGTCATAAATCAATCATCTTGTAATTTTAGGGACTTTGAATCCAAAGCAAACCATCTTGATGATTCTGGTGGGACCCCCGTGAAGACCCGGAGGCATTCTTGGAGGCAGCAGATATTCCTCCGAGTAGCCACCCCGCAGAAGGCATGTGATTCTCCCAGCAGATATGAAGGTAAGGCCCATACCTGAAATGAAACTTCAAAGAGGGTATGCAAACATCCAGCTCACAGAGGACCCTGGGAGCCCCATCATACTGGTAAGAGAGCAGAGAGCTGGCCTCTTCGGTGTTGGTAGGTCTGACGCAGTCACAAAGGTAACTGGGGAGGGAATTTGGAGGTTACCCTACATTTCTTAGGGAAGGAATTTGGGGCTCATTTGGGGCAACCCCTCCATAAATAGGAGCCGAGCTCTGATGTTCCGAGTGATTGCAGTGTTACCAGCAGTGAATCCACACAGGTCTGCAGCAACCTCATGTCTTGCCTCCTAAGAAGAAAGAATTTGACCAAGGGACATAAGGCAAAAGGAGAGACTGAGGCAAGTTTGAGAGCAGGAGTGAGTGTTTATTAAAAGCTTCAGAGCAGGAATGAGAGGAAGTAAAGTACACTTGGAAGATTCTCAAGTGGGCAACTTGAGAGGTCAAGTGTGTGATTTGGCCTTTTGACCTGGGGTTTTATAGGTGGCATACTTCCGGGGTCTTGCGTTCCATCTCCCCTGAGTCTTCCCCTGGGGTGGGGTGTCCGCATGTGCAGTGGCCTGCCAGCGCTCAGGAGGGGAGCATGCGCAGGGTGTTTACTGGCATTGTACACATGCTCACTTGAGGCGTTCTTCCCTTACCAGCCTCGCATTCCCAGAGGAATGTCATGTACCAGTTAAACTCTGCCATCGTGTCTCTTTTTTTTTTTTTTTTTCAGATGGAGTCTTGCTCTGTCACCCAGGCTGGAGTGCAGTGGCATGATCTTGGCTCACTGCAACCTCTGCCTCCTGGGTTCAGGCGATTCTTCTGCCTCAGCCTCACAAGTAGTTGGAATTATAGGGGTATGCTATCATGCCCGGCTAATTTTTGTGTTTTTAGAAGAGATGAAGTTTCACCATGTTGGTCAGGCTGGCCTCGAACTCCTGACCTCGTGATCTGCCTGCCTCGGCTTCCCAAAGTGCTGGGATTACAGGGGTGAGCCACCACACCTGGCCCATGGTGGTTTTTAATGCACGTGCTTGAGCCCACTCTCCCAGCTCCTGAGATCTTATTGGGAAGCTGCTGCTCACCAGTTTCAGGTGTTTTCTATCTACCGGGAGACAGCCCTTCCTAATTGCCGACTGTGACCAATTACTACTTTAAGAAACAGTTAACAACTGCCTGACCATCACCTGATGGTCGCCTGACATTGCTGGTGTGTATCTGGGAGGGGCCCTCTCCTGCCCTGCTCATGTCTGACTATCTATCTGCTGTAACATAAGCTTGGGCTTTGGAGTCTGCATTTGAATCCCAGCTCTTCCCCTTAGGAGCTGTGAATGAGAATAAGCTGTCTACCGTTACCACCTATGACCTGGGATTAATTATGCCTGTTGCCACACTGCGACAAGGGAACGTGATATCATTACTGAATACATTTTTTAAAGGGTTCAAAATTCATAGTACTGGAAAGAAAACATTTCCAGAGCAATATCGCCTCCTATGCTGTGGAGGTCCCTCTGGTGAGCCTGGCCTGTTGCTTCTTTTGCATCAGCCCTTCCATGTGGGGGCACCATGGAGCTGCCACTCACCAGCACCTTCCTGCCGTGGGTGGCCCCTCGGTGGAGCTGCTGAACCTGGCCAGGGTTTGATTTCTCTTGCTGCCACTGTGAGCTGGATGGCCGGGATGACTGCATCTCTCTTCCTCTGTCTGGCAGAGAGGCCTGCCTGCCGCAGAACAGGGCTCTTCCTCCCAGGCCCTGTAGTACCCTGTTAGAGGGTATGGAGTGGGGCAGTGGGAACCAGAGCCACCAGAGGGAGGCCCTGGAGGAGGAACGAAGCTGATTCATGTCTAAAACAATAGAACAAGGGCGCCAGAACCCGAGTTTCGGTGTTTAATAAAAAGCGCCCTGGTGTTGCAGTGGCCATGCCTCACGGGGTATGGTTGCTTGGAAATGTCTGCTTGGAAATGCTTTGTGCAGTGGCCAGGATGTGTTAGGATGACTGCTTATTCCATCTTAGAACAGTTCCAAGTTTTCAAGTGAGCATTCATAGATGGAGTGAGATCCTGCCTCCCTGTCCTTCACCCTTGGCTTCTTCTCTGGTCTCTGAAGCCACACAGAATGTGTTTGCTTCTGTTTCCTGCCCTTCAGATGACAGAGCACCATGAACACTGCTGCCTCCTTTAACTCTCTTCTCCAGGGGAGTTGCCCTCACTGTTGGGGACCCACTAGTCCAAGTCCTGTCCCCGAAGAGCCTCTGCCCTTCGTGGAGCCTGAGCTGAATTTGGTGTTCCCTTGGCTTCTGGCTCTGGGAGTGTGTCGCTCCTTCCATTGAGCTGCCTCTGCTCTGTAACAGAATGACTTTCATGATCTGTTTCTGCTTTAAGTGATTAACTCACATTCTTGGCTCTTATTGTATCTTGTCCTTTTGGGTATGAACTGTTATTTAAATCTGGACTGATTCCTGGCTGGGCACAGTGGCCCATGCCTGTAATCTCAGTGCTTTGGGAGGCCAAGGCAGGGGGATCCCCTGGAGGCCAGGAGTTCAAGGCCACCCTTGGCAACATAGTGAGTTCCTGTCTCTACAAAAAGTAAAAATTAGCTGAGCATGGTTGTATGAAGCTGTAGTTCTAGCTACTTGGGAGACTTGAGGTGGGAGGATTACCTGAGCCCAGGAGTTTGAGGTTATAGTGAGCTGTGATCATACCCCTGCATTCCAGCCTGGACGGCAAAGACCCTGTCTCTGGGGGAAAAAAAACAAAAAATCATGTCTATACTTGAGAAGCCTTTTTCCCTCAAGTAATTCGTACCTATAAAGTATTTGTTAGTTTTGGGCAGTCCTCTTGCGATTGTTTTGAGTCTTGATTCTGGTGACCAGTAAGTTGTATGTATTTGTCTGCCAAGTGGATAAACATGGACTTTTTACCTTTAAGTAATGGCTAAAAGCACCAAACAGAACAGGGCCTGGCATAGATGCTGCTCCTCCTGTTCCTAGGCTGTAATCACCCCGATTCATCAGTCCCCAAACAATTCAGCTCCTCTCCATCCTGTGCCCCACCACCCAATCTCCTGCAGGAAGCTGTCCTAGCGACCCCCGTCAGCGCTAGGCAGAGATCACGGTACATGTCCGCCTTTAGCCCCTCTGGCTTGTGCCACACCAACCACGAACTCACCCTTGTGTCCCACCTGAGCCCTCGCACAGGCCATTCCCTCCTCCCGGAATGCTCTCCCTTGGTATCCCTGTGACTCCCTCCCTCCCCTTGCCCTGTATCCTGACCCTCCCATAGCACCTTCCCCTTATGTAACACATGTTCACAGGTTCATCACCCACCTCCTATAGGCTGCTAAAGGCAGGGAAGTCAGTGGCTCAGATTCTTGCAGACTTAGTGATGGGTGATTTCTCAACTCCTTCCACATGCCTCCTCTTTCTCTATAGGCACATATTATTTCCTTTCTCTTTTCAGAACTAAGAAATGCTGGTTGAATTTCTGAATTATATTGTTTAAAGGTTCTGTATATGCAAAAGAAAGACGAGAATGAAAGGCTGGCTAAGGCAGAATTAATATAACAATAATCACCTATTATGCTCTTTTTATACTCTCACAAGTGCTTTACATGAATTATTTCCCTTTATTACTAGTCAGCCATATGAAAGTTGACATTTTTATGAAGCCCATCTTACAGGTGGGTGAGTGGAGCCTGGGAGTGGCTTAAGTCACTTTTCCCAAACCAGGGAGTTAATGGGAGCCAGAGGCAGGACCTGAGCTCATGGGTGTGAGCTCCAGAGCTCATGCTCTGAACTGCACACAGCACTGGGCTGTAGCCAGAGAGGCCCTGCTGGACCCTCTGGAGGTGGATCTGCCTGTGCTTCCCCCTTCCCACAGGAGGCTCCCTGTAGGCATCCATGTTGGACATAGACTCTCAGTGTATCCACACATCTCCCTGTTGGCCAGCCACCAACACTGAATGGAAAACATGTTTCTGGGCATTTTAATGTATGGATTTGTCTTCAGTCAATCTCTCCCGCCCCCTTCCACCCTTACCACCTCCCTAATAGTTAGCAATAGGACTGGAGTGTGGACGGCAGACTGATTCCTGTCTGAAGGGACAAATCAGGCATCTTTGCCCTCTTCCACCATCTCTTCCCCGTCCTTAGGGTGCACGATGCCAGAGCCCTCCACTGTGGTCTGTGACCACTTCGACCCACACCAGCAGGTCTCCGTATGTTCCCTTCAGCTGAGAGACATCACATCCAAAGACAGTTTAGAGCTCTGGGATTTCTTTCCCTGGAGGTCACAACCGTATCCAGTGGAGCGTGCACTGCCAGAGGCCGTTCGAAGACTCCGTTCCTGCTTTGCTTGGGCGACTGAGCCACCGGCAGCTGAGCCTGCAGCCGGCGGACTCACTACATTCCCGCTCTGACTTTGCCATGAAAGACATACAAGTGTGCTCATAAGAAATCGATCTTAACAGTTCCTTTTAACACCTGTTTCAGGTGCTCAGAATGACTGCCTGTTTTGCGTTTATATTCTGGCAGTGCACATTTCAGTTGACAGGAAATCTCGCAACCTTTCTTCCAGGTAAAAAAGTGAGGCAGGGTTTTGATACAGTTCCATCCATGTCATCGCTCTTGGAAGATGCTAGTACAACAAACCAACAGTAAAATAAAAACCGTGGTGTTTGTAATAGGGATAATGCTACAGTGAAGGAAAAATAGACATTTTCTGTAATTTGGAGATTCTAATTTTTATAGGTGGACTAAAAAAAAAAACCTTGAGAGAATGGTGTTAAGTGAGTAAGGAATGTGGCTCCAACTAAATACAGTGTAAAAAGAGAAGGAAATTATAAAGTCAGGCACAGTGAATAGAGGTGGTGAGGGAGTCTAATCTCTAATAGTCTAATGGGCATAATTGTCTCAGACAAAATGAGTCTACCTCTTGTTTACTCAGGGATATGTGTCTGTTTTCTCTCTCTCTCTCTTTTTTTTTTTTGAGATGGAGTTTCACTCTGTCGCCTAGGCTGGAGTGCAGTGGCGCAATCTTGGCTCACTGCAACCTCCGCCTCCCTGGTTCAAGCAATTTCCCTGCCTCAGCCTCCCAAGTAGCTGAGATTACAGGTGCACGCTACCATGCCCCCACACCCGGCTAATTATTTTGTATTTTTAGTAGAGACGGGGTTTCACCGTGTTGGCCAGACTGGTCTCGAACTCCTGACCTCAGGCAGTCCGCCCGCCTTGGCCTCCCAAAGTGCTGGGATTCCAGGCGTGAGCCACTGTGCCCAGCCTTGACTATTTTCTATACACAAAATCCCCATGAAATAATAAGTTGCAAGAATCTGAATTTTATATTTTGGAAGCCTATCTGAGGTAGGTAGGAAGTTAACTTATATTTAGAAATTTGCTTGGATATATCTAGTAGCTCCAGGACAAATATTCCCAAATCCCAGACTTTTTTTTTTTCCTTTTAAAATTCAACAGTGACCAGAATTACAGCTTTAAGTTAGCAAAGTCGAAGAGGGCTGGTTTTAGTTCTGAACCTCAGAGGGTCTCTGCTTCTGAGATAGTAAGTAGATCAGGTGTACAGCAGGTGCTACATTGAAGGGAAACAGTAAGATAAATAGAAAATTAGTGATTTCTACTTGAAGACTTGGCAAGGCAAATGCTTTTGTAGTAAAGATAGATTGTGAAATAGAATCCTAAAAGCTGCCTGTTTAAAGGTAAAGCAAATGGCTTCAGTGATGTTTTACGTTTGTGGCGGTCACTTGTGGCTGTGCCTCAGAAACCACAGAAAGCGCATTCTCTCTTCTTGGTGCTGTGTGTTCTTAGGGTGAAAGCTCTGTGTGACGCTGAGTATGTGGAAGGGCCATTCATTCTTGGTAACTATACACTAGGCAGAGGGTGGTGTTAGCGGAGTGCTGTTACATCGTGACAAAGCTGCTGCAGGTTGGGTGTGTTTCAAACGGCATTTGTAGAGCATAGCTGAGGGCAGACATACGGGTTTTTTGGATATTGTATTTTTTATTCTTTTGTTTTTAATTTTTAGTTCCAGGGTACATGTGTAGGATGTGCAGGTTTGTTACATAGGTAAATGTGTGCCATAATGGTTTGCTGCACCTATCAACGCATCACCAGGTATTAAGTTATTTTTCCTAATGCTCTCCCTCCCCCCACCCCACCCCCTGACAGGCTCTAGTGTTTGTTGTTCCCCTCCCTGTGTCCATTTGTTCTCATGGTTCAGCTCCCACCATGAGCGAGAACATGTGGTGTTTGGTTTTCTGTTCCTGCGTTAGTTTGCTGAGGATAATGGCTTTCAGCTTCATCCATGTCCCTGCAAAGGACATGATCTCATTCCTTTTTATGGCTGCATAGTATTCCATGGTATATATGTACCATATTTTCTTTATCCAGTCTGTCATTTATGGGCATTTGGGCTGATTCCAAGTCTTTGCTATTGTGAATAGTACTGCAGTGAACATATGCGTGCATTTATCTCTCACAGGATGATTTATATTCCTTTGGGTATATACCCAGTACTAGGATTGCTGGGTTAAATGGTGTTTCTGGTTCTAGATCTTTAAGGAATCACCACACCATCTTCCACAATGGTTGAACGAATTTACATTTCCACCAACAGTGTGAAAAGCATTCTTATTTCTCCCACAACCTCATCAGGTTCTGTTGTTTCTTGACTTTTTAGTAGTTACCATTCTAACTGGTGTGAGATGACATCTCATTGTGGTTTTGATTTGCATTTCTCTAATGATCAGTGATGTTGAGCTTTTTTGTTCATGTTTGTTGGCTTCATGAATGTCTTCTTTTAAGAACTGTCTGTTCTTGAGAGAGACATATTTGTCCTCTGAGTAGAGGTTAAGGATGCTTATGTCTGTGTGACAGCCCTCTCTCATTTTCAGAACCTCCCTGTGGATCCCCACCATTGGCCTGTACTGAAGGTAAAGGAGATAGAGGCAGTCTTATCCATCAGATGAACACCTGACCACAGCTGTTGATTAAGAGGCTTTCTTCAGATCATGGCTTAAAGCAGTGTTTCACAAATTTCATGTGCTTGGAGTCCTCTGGAAATTGTTAAAAGGCAGACTCTGTTGCAGCAGGTCAGGTTGGGTTCTGAATGTCTAACAAGCTCCCCAGTGAGGCTGACGTTTCAGGTTTACTGTGAGTAGGCAGGCTTAGAATAAACGACTGTGGGAAATCCCGTCCAGGTCTTTAGTGCATCCTAGGTTAGGCCTTTCTGTAAGGCTGCCCTGGGTCTCCAGAGATGGACTCCAGGAGTCTCCCAAGTCTCAAATAAGTCTGAGTCAAAAAACAGGGATGTTTTTTGAGAAGAGTTGTGCTGTCTGAAGAAGCAAAGAGTGCATGTGGTGGGGAAAATGCAGTGATTAAAAAACATGGTAAGGTTTAAGGAAAAATCTGACCATGTGCCAGATGGACCCAAATGTATGGTGCTTTGCCCCTTGCCTGCCCTTTTGTTTTCTAGGGAGGCCTTATCTCTTAGGGAGCACAGGAGGCACACTGTGGGTGTTTGTTTTCTCAGCTTTGTGCTCTAACCTGATTGTCAAGCCTACAAAAAAAAAATGCTGAAAATCAGCTTCTGACTAGATATCTGGTATTACATAATCTCCATAATTTTCCCTCTGGGTGATTATGCGAAAGATAATCCCTTGTTAAGAAACAATTTTTAAGGCAACTCTCAACTTTGAAATGGGGAAAAATCATTTTATTTACCTCTATGTGCCAGGGAGCAATATTAAACTTAGTCTTTTTTTTTTTTTAAGACGGAGTTTCACTCTTGTTGCTCAGGCTGGAGTGAGATCATGTGCTCTCGGCTCACTGCAACCTCCGCCTCCCAGGTTCAAGCGATTCTCCTGCCTCAGCCTCCCGAGTCGCTGGGACTACAGGCACCCACCACCACATCCAGCTACTTTCTTTTAAACATAGTCTTATACTTTTCCTTTAAGCATTTCAGATTACATTGTACACTTCGCCAACAATAGAAGCTTTCAGATTCTACATGTTTTGTAAAAAAAAAAAAAAACACACAAGAAAACCAAACAAACTAATATAGATAAGAATGATTTATTGATTTGAAACCCATTGTATAAGCAAATAGTCCAGTGAAACTTAAGTTCAAAGGTTTTTTTTTTTGTCTTGTGGCTGTAGCTGTGTCAATGTTCCTAATTTATAATATTAAGTCTAGTGGATTAGATATTAGATATAAATTTAGATGTAAGCAGTAATACAGTAATGTCTAAACTGAAGTGTATAATCTGAATCTTTATGATGACCAATTTATATTATTGTGAAAAACTTAGAAACTGATTTGAAGCATGGCTATGATTTATATGTGTTGTATAGTTTTCAATAATTTACATACCAGCAGGAAATTTTAATGGATAATATAAGTGGAATAACTGCAGGTGAAACTTTGCTGGCAAATGTAAGTGTAGTGACATCTGTGCACCAAAAGCACCTGGGAGATTTTTAAAACACGGGCCAGACATGCCCTGCTGGCTGCCTCCCTCCCTGTCAGTGAGAGTGGGGTTGGGGCCTGGCCATGAATTCTTTTCTTTTTTTTTAGACTCCTCAGGATTCTGATTGCTGCCACGTTGAGACCTCAGAGGATGACTTGAGAAGCTGTCACCACTTGGTGGCAGTGTTGCTCCCTGCATCTTGATGGCCCTTGTTTCTTTTGAATCCCAGAAAAATGTGCTTTTTGTGTGTGTGTGTGTGTGTTTGTGTTTTTGATCTTGTTACAATATTTATGTTCCTTGCTCATTTGCAACTTATTTGAATGGAGAGCTACTTTCTGAAATCTGGATTTTTTTTTTCCTACAGGGTTTTAGGGCATGGGGAAAACAAGAAAAAAATTGTCTTCAGTTGGCAGAGACACGTGGATTTTTTTTTTTTTTTTTAAAGAGAAAGAGAGGAAAATAGGAAGGAGGAAAAAGGAAGAGAAAGAGAGAGACAGAATGGGGAGGAGGGAGAAGGAAAAGAAAGAGGGAGAGAGAATGGGAGTATTGATTTCTTGCCCAGGCTAGAATGCAATTTAGTAATGGGTATTGAAAACCTCTTTTATACTGATAATTATACTTAATGATGTAGTCAGGAAGGAATAAGGGAAGAAGATAACAAACAAACAGCCAACCAATATTTAATTTAAACCTATGAAATGCTATGCGATTGCTGAGGAGTGATTTACTTCCAATTATATAGTCACCTTTGGAATAGGTGTGAGGTGGTAATGTATGTTTTGTGTATTTGAAGTGGAGAGTTCTATAAATGTTTATTAAGTTTACTTGTTCCGGGTCTGAGTTCAAGTTCTGAATATCCTTGTTAATTTTCTATCTCGTTGATCTATAGAATCGTTAGCTCTTCTTGTTGCATTGATCCTTTTGCCATTATGTAATGTCATTCCTCGCCTCTTTTGATCTTTGTTGCTTTAAAGTCTACTTTATCAGAGGCGAGAATTGCATCTCCTGCTTTTTGTTTATTGGTTTATTTTTACTCTCTGTTTGATTGGTAAATCTTCCTCCTTCTCTCTGAGTCTTTGTGTATTGTTGCATGTAAGATGGGCCCGGATGTAGCATACCGATGGGTTTTGGCTTTTTATCCAATTAAAATATATATAAGTTTAATACCGGCGTTTGATGCTAGCTGGCTGTTTTGCCCATTAGTTGATGTAAATTTTTTATTGTGTTAAAGTTCTTTGCTTTTTGATATATTTTTGGAAAGGCTGATATTGGTTGTTCCTTTATATGTATAGTGCTTCTTTCAGAAGCTCTTGTAGAGCAGGCCTGGTGGTGGTGAACTCTCTAAGTACTTGTTTGTTCGCAAAAGATTTAATTTTTCCTTCACTCATAAAGCTTAGTTTGGCTGGATAGGAAATTCTGGGTTGAAAGTTCTTTTCTTTAAGGATGTTAAATATTGGTCCCCACTCTTTTCTGGCTTGTAGGGTTTCTGCTGAGAGATCTGCTGTAAGTCTGATAGGTTTCCCTTTATGGGTAACCTGACCTTTCTCTCTGGCTGCCCTTAGTATTTTCTCCTTCATTTCAACCCTAATAAATCTGGCGATTATGTGCCTTGGGGTTGGTCTTCTTGAAGAATATCTTTGTGGTGTTCTCTGTATTACCTGGAGTTGACTATTACCCTGCCTTGCCAGGTTGGGAAAATTTTCCTGAATGATATCCTGAAGAGTATTTTCCAACTTGGATTCATTCTCTTCATCACATTCAGGTACACCTATCAAACGTAAATTAGGTCTTTTCACATAGTCCCATATTTCCTGGAGACTTTGCTCATTCCTTTTCATCCTTTTTTCTGCATTCTTGTCTTCTCGTTTCATTTCACTGAGCTGGTCCTCGACTTCTGATATCTTTCCTTCTGCTTGATCAATTCGACTGTTTAAACTTGTGCATGCTTCGCGAAGTTCTCGTGTTGTGTTTTTCAGCTCCATCAATTCACTTATATTCTTCTCTAAATTGTCCATTCTCGTTAACATTTCGTCAAACCTTTTTTCAAGGTTCTTAGTTTCTTTGCATTGGGTTAGAACAAGTTCTTTTAATTCACAGAAGTTTCTTATCACCCACGTTTTGAAACCTGCTTCTGTTATTGGAACACACATGTAATCTATTAAGCCTTGTTCCGTTACTGATGAGGAATTGCAATCCCCTGTAGAGGGAGAGGCATTCTGATTTTGAGTATTCTCTACCTTTTTACGCTGGTTTCTTCCCTTCATTATATATTTGTCTGTCTGTCGTCTTTATAATTACCGACTTTCCAACTGGGTCTCTGACGTCCAACTTGTTGATTCCCTGCGCCGAAATCTGAGCAATCCACTGAGCCGGCCAAAACAGCGGTGTTAAGATTGATGGTGCTTTTCTGCCCGGGAATCTCCGGACTCTGCACCAAGAACTGGTGTGCTAAGGCACCAGCAAAACCGCCACGCCGGCCACAAGAGTCGCCCTGGCGACCCGTGGAGCTCCTCCACTGGGAATCTCCTGGTCCGTGAGCAACTAATATTCGTCTGAAAGTGTGGCGTCCTCTCGTTCTTTGCGCTTTCACTGGGAGGTACGTGCCCGAGCTGCTAATCATCAGCCATCTTGGATACGTGGATTTTTAAGATTGTTCTTAATTTACTTTCTGTATAACTTTGCTTTTCTGTGGTGAACCAAAACCAGGTTCAAGATAAAATATTGCAGTCCAAGAATCTGATGGTTCATGGATTTCTATGGTTAAAGCTACTTGATCACCTCCCCATCCCTCCGCAACACCCCATTGTGCTGCTTGACTTGTCATTTCAAAAGTCAGAGAAGTCACAGCGAATGGCAAGCTTTTACGTCTACTTGCTATTTTTGTGTCTGTTAACAATTGTGAGTTAACACTGACTGAGCTTTCTTATTGAACCGCTGGCATTTAAACAGCCAGTGGTTAACCTTGCATGGGGGCTGGAACTAAGGTTGTTGGTGACACAAGATAGCACCTGAGCCACTGCTGCTTGGTAGGAGGGCTGAGGGGCAGAGGGCTGAGGGCTTGGATGCTGAGATGCTAGAGTCAGATGGCCTGGATTTGAATCCATGCCCTCCTGTTCTGATACCAGCTGACCCAGCTCGTATCTGACAGCAGCTCATCTAACTCTAGAGTGAGTGTATGCCTGTGTCCCTGCAGGAGAATGTCCCAAGTGGATGCTCTTGATCTGTTCACCTTTGAACTTTAATCTATATCAGTGAACCTCTAAAGAGTTTAAAGCAAGTGAATGACAAGTAGTTTGAAAATATTTCCAGGGGGATAGAATTTGTGGACATATCTGAACGTGAGCAGCCTCAAAATCAGGGCTGGGACTAGGGTGAGGCCAGCAGGTGTCCAGGGTGCAAAATGTAAGGAGGCATCCACCTTCAGGGCCCTGCAGGTGTGGATACTGAACTTCCAGGACCTTGAGAGTGAGCATCTCCTAAAGGTTACACCCTGGGTGCCTGTTCACCTCATCCTGGTCCCTGGTCCTCTGCATACCCTACTGTCTGCTTCAGTGAACAGTCAATCCCACAAGGGAAGGAAGGGTTGGTTGTATCAGCTTTGAGGAGAGAGTTTTTTGTCAGGATAGGTTTGTTTTATTTAAAAAACAGCTTTATTGAGATATAACTCACATCCTGTACAGTTCATTCATTTAAAACGGACAATTCAGTGTTGTTGGGTTATTTTTTGGTATATTCACAGAGTTGTACGACCATCACCACAATCTAATTTTTTCTTTTTTCTTTTTCTTTTTTTTTTAAGATGGAGTCTTGCTCTGTCACCTAGGCTGGAGTGCAGTGGTGTGATCTTGGCTCATTGCAACTTCCATCTCCTGGGTTCAAGTGATTCTCATGGCTCAGTGACCCAAGTAGCTGAGATGACAGGCATGCCCCACCACACCTGGCTAATTTTTGTATTTTTACTAGAGACAGGGTTTCATCATGTTGGCCAGACTGGTCTCCAACTCCTGGCCTCAAGTGATCCACCTACCTCAGCCTCTCAAAGTGTTGGGATTATAGGCATGAGCCACACGCCCGACCCACCACAATCTAATTTTGAAACATTTTTTGTCCTCGTAGAAAGAAAAACCTGGAGTTGTCACTTTCCAATCTGCTGCTGTCCACCTCTAACCATAGACAGCCGTAATCTACTTTCTGCCTCTATAGATGTGCCTATTCTAAGGCCTTCATCTGAGTGCACTCATATAATATGTGGTCTTTTGTGTCAGGCTTATTTGATTTAGCATAATGTTTTCAAAATTCATCAGGTCGTAATATATACCAGTAGTTCATTCTTTTTTAGTGGCTGGTTAATATTCCATTGTATAGAGATATCACATATGGTCGATCCATTTACCAGTCAAGAGCTATTTGGATTGTTTCCACCTTTTAGCTGTTATGAATAATCCCACTGTGAACATTGATGTGTGTGTTTTTGTGTGGATGAATGTTAAGGAAGCCTTTACATGTGAGCTGGTGTGAAACCTCCTCCTCTGGTTGGGGGGCCTCACCTGTGATTCCGCCCACTGGATGGTTAAGCCAGCAGGGGTGGGAAAAATCTGGTCTTGCCAACCCCAGGCTTTCCTGTGGCTGCCGTGTTTGCCTTTCTTCTGCTGAGCCTAAAAGGGAGGATGCCCTGGATTCTGGCACTGCCCTCATGAGTGCGTGGGAAGGCTGGGGGAGCCAAGTCTCCAGGATGTCTCCATCAGGGACCCTGCAGCTGGGAGGCAGCCAGAGGGCCACAGGCTGGTAGCATTTGCACAGAGCTACATTTCTTTCTTTCTTGTTTTGAGAAGGAGCCTTGCTTTGTCACTCAGGCTGGAGGGCAGGGGCACGATCTTGGCTCATTGCAACCTCTGCCTCCTGGGTTCAAGTGATTCTCCTGCCTCAGCCTCCTGAATAGCTGGGTTTACAGGCAACCTGCCACCGCACCTGGCTAATTTTTTGTATTTTTTTTTAGTAGAGATGGAGTTTCGCCATGTTGGCCAGGCTGGTCTCAAACTCCTGGCTTCAGGTGATCCACCTGCCTTGGCCTCCCCAAGTGCTGGGATTACAGGTGTGAGCCACTGTGCCTGACCTATAGCTACATTTCTGCCAGCTGTTTGCAGACTGTGCCCCAGAATCCCCTAGAGGACTTGTAGAAACACCAATTGCCGGGCCACACCCCCAAATGTGTGATACTGGAGATGAATTCTCTTAGTTGGAGCCTCAAGCCGCAGCAGCTGATAAGCATGGGGACCTCCTATTCTGATAAAAATTCCAAAAAAGTCCTGAGTGATTGTTAGGAAAATGAACAACACATTGAAAACAAGAAGTGTGTTCTATGGCAGAGGATGAAACAGCCAAGGAAGCCTGTTTTCTTTGCAATGAAACAAATCGGATATTAATAAGAGCCATTGTAATTATGTGTGAAGCATTTCATGTTTTCACGTTTACACAATTAGATGAGTCCCATAGGTATTACCACCTTTTTTTTTTTTTTTTTTTTTTTTTTTTAATTGAGATAGTCTCACTCTATCCACCAGGCTGGAGTGCAGTGGCGTGATCTTGGCTCACTGCAACCTCCACCTCCTGGGTTCAAGCTATTCTCATGCTTCAGCCTCCTGAGTAGCTGGGATTACAGGCACCCGCCACCATGCCCAGCTAATTTTTTGTATTTTTTTTAGTGGAGACTGGGTTTTGCCTTGTTGGTCAGGCTGGTCTTGAACTCCTGACCTCAGGTGGTCTATTCACCTCAGCCTCCCAAAGTGCTGGGAGTATAGGCGTGAGTCATCACGCCCAGCCCTTACTGCCCATCTTTTAAGAGATGAGGCCAGAAAGATTGAATGACACACCAATTTCTCTCACAGCTCTTGGTTCACATAGCCAGAATTCAAATTATTCTATTTAGCTCCACATCTAGTCTCTTAATCACAGTAGTGAACCGTTGCCAGTTTTATGAATAAATTATCAAGAGTTTTGATGGGTTTGCTCACTTAAATTAGTGCTTGTACAGTGATGGGCTGTGATAGAGTGAAGGAATGTATCTTATGTTGGAAGTACTCTAGAATTAAATGTTAACTCTTGCTGATAAAGCATACATTTGGGGCATTATTAGCAATCCTAATTTTTTTTTTTTTTTTTTTTTTTTGGCAGAATTAGAGTCTTCCTAGTTGAGTGGTTTCTGTTATTTGCATTTATTTATTTGTTTGTTTGTGAAAGGGTCTTGCCCTGTCACCCAGGCTGGAGTGTAACAGTGCAATCATGGCTCACTGCAGCCTCGACCTCTTGGGCTCCAGCAGTCCCCTGCCTCAGCCTCCTAAGTGTCTGGGACCGCAGGTGTGCACCACCGCACCCTGCTAAATTTTTACAGTTTTTGTAGAGAAGGGGGTCTCACCATGTTACCCAGGCTGGTCTTGAACTCCTGGGCTAAAGCAATCCTCCTGCTTCAGCCTCCCAACATGCCGGGATTACAGATTGAGCCACTGCACCAGGCCTCCATGTATTTGAATGAAAGAGCAGATATCTCCTGGATGTGGAAAGCTATGCATGCCCCCCAGGAGGGGAGCTCGGGGTCCAGGGTTACAGCTGATGGCACATTCAGGGAGCTCTCGACTTTGCAACATCCTGAGATAAAGCTAAAGGATGCATTAAACTGCTTCTAAGTGAACTTTTTCCAAGTAGATTTATCACTTCTTTATAAATGAAAATATTTGCAGTATGAGTACTAACGAGATTTTAAATGTTATTTACCAAAGTTGGAACATGGTAATTATGATCCGATGTAATTCTGAAAATGAATCGTAGTACCAAACTATGAATTTTATACTTGAGCAAATGAGAGGTTTTTCACGGAAAAGTATTATGGTTTGGTTTGTTTCCTGTTCAGGTGCTTTTGCTGGAGAATGTTTGATGAAGAGCAGTTCTGGTGATGAGAAGTTACGGCTGTACACAGCTGGTGTGGTTTTTAGGATTTGATTTTGCAGCACCATCTTCCTCAAACAGTTGCCGGGGGAAGGTTTTCCTTCTTCCTGCCAGTACCAGCCTTTTCTCTTGCAGACAAGGCAGTATGGGAGGGTGGGAGACAAAACAGAAGCAGTTGGTTTCTTCAGCCTGCAGGGATTCACATTGCAGCTTGTAGATTGGAGGCTATCAGTGGGGATCCTTCCTAAGTGGTGTTTCTTCCTGGCACTGCTTGCCAGGGAAGTTTCAGTTCATTCTTGCTCAGAGAAACCAACGTGTACCACATTCTGATCATTTTCTTCTGTTTCCTCTAACGCTGAAGGCTCAGGCATGCATTCTGCGTGTACCAGTGTACAGCAGGCTGCACCCAGTTAGACCAGATGTTCTACCAGTACGAAAAGTCACTGAGTTTCCATTCACTCGTGGGTGGCGGGTATGGCCCTCCTCACTTCCCATTGCCCAGGTTTCTCTGTCCTGCCGTTTTTACATTTTGCAGGCCTTTACCTCCAGGTACCAACATTCACATCATTTAGAGATTGTGTCTGCCTGCCTGCACACTGATGTACCAGTGAGGGATTATTCTCGCCTGACAAGAGGTCTGGATGATGATAGAGCAAAGCTGCCCCTTGGACTCTGTGGTGTCACCCCGGAGCCTGGCTGCTTCTGTTCTTCTGCTTCCTCCTCTTGGATGCCTTTGCCTTTGGCTTTCCCTCCAGTTCCAAGCAGAACAAAGCAGGAAGCATCAAGGAGGAAAGGGTGACCCCTCTATATCCAGAGAGCATAACTGTCCCAGAAATCCCTAGTGGACTTCCATTTGTGTCTCGTTATCTGAAATCGAGTCACCTGACTGGCCACATGCAGCCACCAGGAGGCAGGGAGATAGTGATTCTGCTGGCATGGAATGTTCTAGTGCTCCCTGGTACCTTTTATTTCTTCAGGCAGCCATGACTTTGCATAGATCATTTCCTTTGCCCAGGATGCTCTTCCTGCTCGTTTTCTCCCCTGTACCCCAAACCCACAGTGCATCAACAGCAACAGACTTTTTCCTCATCCTCTCAGGCCACTTGGATGTCACCGTTTCTCCTCCTTACCACTTAGGCGTATTCAGGCTCTCCATGCCTGATGTTTTACGGCTTTGTGTATGCCCTTAATGGAGAGCTTCTTACTGTGTCTTGGGGTTATTTATCTCAACCTCTGCATCTGTGCTGTCCTGTATAGTAACCACCAGCCACATATCACTATTTAAACTTAAATACAAACTAATTATATTTAAATGTAAAAAAAATTTAGCTTTTCACATTAGTCTCATTTCAAAAGCCACATGTGGCTACCATATTGTAAGCAGAGCTCAAGAACATTCAATAATATTGTGAGAGTGCTACCATATTGAGAACAGAGCTGCAGAACATTCCCTCATCCTAGAAAGTTCTCTTAGACATGCTGCTGGAGGTGATGAACTCTGAGATCTCCGATCCCCCCAGCTCTGTCGCTCAGAACCACAAATGTGGCACCATCAGGCCTCCTGGTGTTGCTTGTGTTGTACCATCTCCTGACTAAAGAAGTAAACTTTGCCAGGCGCAGTGGCTCATGCCTGTAATCCCAGCACTTTGGGAGGCCGAGGTGGGCGGATCACCTGAGGTCAAGAGTTTGAGACCAATCTGGCTAACATATAGCAAAACCCTGTCTCTACTAAAAATACAAACATTATCTGGATGTGGTGGTTCACACCTGTAGTCCCAGCTACTTGGGAAACTGAGGCAGGAGAATTGCTTGAACCCAGGAGTCGGAGGTTGCAGTGAGTCGAGATCATGCCAACTGCACTCTGGCCGGGCAATGGAGTGAGACTCTATCTCAAAAAAATAAAAAAGAAGTAAACTTCAGGCAGAGTCAAAATTTTCTACAACCCACACTGCTCCTAAAACTAGTGTTAGTGGATATGTAAAAGCTATTGAGCCCAGCACTTTCAAAGAATCCTAAAAGCAAGTGGGGAGTGTCACATATTCAGATTCCTTGTTTTGCAGAAGAAACTGAGGCTTGAGGGGAAAGGCGTCCACCCAGGGTCATACAGTCAGTGGTAGAATGGACTGGAATCATGACTGTTTCATCTCACTCATTTCCCTTTCCATGAAGCTATACCTGATTGTCACCAGCCTGTTAGTTTTCCCTGATTATGTTCCCTTCTTGCCTGGGTAATCAGTTTTCAGCACCTTTCGAGAGGAAGTTGTTTTCAGCTTCTTGGCCTCACCAAATGCTCCCTGCCTGTAGGCAGTGCTCAGGGAACGCTCAGGAAGCAGACACATGTGAGCCTGTCTCATACAAAAAATGACTCAAACTAGCTTAATCAAAAGGAGGCTTTTAAACAGCAAGATAAGGGTAAAGGCTGGGAACTAGGAAGTTGTCAGGAACCAAGGCCGTCTCTCTGGCTCTCTTTGGGGCCATGTGATTTTTTTCCTCTCGGTCTCTCTATTCTGCACCAGCTCAGCCAGCTTGCTTGTCACTATCTGCAGTCATGTCAGCCCCCAGATCTGTATGACCTCCTAGCCTCAGGGGCACCCAAGAACCTGGCTGCCAATCTGTGTTTTCTTCCAGGTTTTTGAGAGGGAGAAGGGATTGGCCCAGCTCAGGGTCAGTCACCCAGGGAGAGGTAGGAGAAGCATGGAAGCATCATGGTATCAGGGAACCCCTGGGCCAAGTTTGTTCAACCCACCGCCTGCGGGTGGCATGCAGTCCAGGATAGCTTTGAATGCAACCCAACACACATTTGTAAACTTTCTTAAAACATTATAAGAGTTTTTTCCCCTTTCTTTCTTTCTTTTTCTTTTTTTTTTTTTTGAGACAGAGTCTTACTCTGTCACCCAGGCTGGAGTGCAGTGGCGCAGTGGTGAGATCTTGGCTCACTGCAACCTCCGCCACCCGAGTTTAAGCAATTCTCCTGCCTCAGCCTCCCGAGTAGCTGGGATTACAGGTACAGGTACCTGCCAGTGCGCCTGGCTAATTTTTTTTGTAGCTTTTAGTAGAGACGGGGTTTTACCATCTTGGCCAGGCTGGTCTTGAACTCCTGACCTTGTGATTCACCCGCCTCCCAAAGTGTTGGGATTATAGGTGTGAACTACCGCACCTGGCCAGTGTATTTTATGTGTGGCCCAAGACAATTCTTCTTCCAATATGGCTCAGGGAAGCCAAAAGATTAGCCACCCCTGTCCTAGGCCGTTAATTGGGCTGTGGGAGGTGTGAGGCAGGGTCAGAGCTGGGAGGGGAGGGTATAGCCTCCGGCCACCATAAGTTGATATATTCCTGGTAATTATACTGCTTGTCAACCGAAGGCAGAACCAGGACAATGAAAGTAATGGGAGAGTCCCTAGCTTTATTAACAGTTAGTGGTTATCCAAAAGTGGGCGAAATGGCGCATGAGTGAGTAGCATGAATTTCTTAGTACCAAAGCGCTTAGATAGACAGCTAACTTTCTGTCAGAGATCCCTCTGCTAGGATCGACATTTGATTAATATATTTCTCCTGTAATAAGAATTTGGGATTCTTACAGCAAAATAGTTGTAATGTGGCTGACTACACAACCAAAGATGGTCCAGGTGTCCCTGTGAGAGGAGAGACTGCAGAGCTGCTGCTGGGTTCCTGCCCGGACCTCCATGGGGAGGCCTCATGTGCTCCTGCATCACTGACATCTTGCCATGTCATGGAAGACACTTGGGATGCATATCTTTTTTTTTTTTTGAGATGGAGTCTTACTCTGTCGCCAGACTGGAGTGCAGTGGTGCGATCTCAGCTCCCTGCAAACTCTGACTACCTGGTTCAAGTGATTCTTCTGCCTCAGCCTCCCAAGTAGCTGGGATTACAGGTGCCCACCTCCACACCCAGTTAATTTTTGTGTTTTTACAGAGATGAGCTTTCACCATATTGGCCAGGCTGGTCTTGAACTCCTGACCTTGTGATCCACCTGCCTGGGTCTCCCAAAGTGCTGGGATTACAGGTGGGAGTCACCACGCCTGGCTGGGATGCATTTCTAAAACCCGGTTTAAGCTTGGTGAGGACAGTGGCCTGGTGCAGGGTTTGGGTCATAGATGGTGCTTGATTTCTGTTGGATAAAGGGGTATATGATTTTGGAATATTTACCAAATATGGGTATTTTCTCTATAAAAATTATTGTATCTACTGAGATTATATTATTTAAAAAAATACACATGGAGAAAAAATACAAAGAAAGCATTGATATTCTTCAGAAGTGGCAAGATGTGATGATAGGCGATATATTCATCTTTTCTTTCAATTTTGTATTGTAGTGACTTTTTGGTAGAAAAAAACTAATTTTTAATTGAGGAAGAAACATTTTATTGATTGATTGATTGAGGCAGAGTCCCAATCTATTGCCAGGTTGGAGTGCGGTGGCACGATCTTGGCTCACTGCAACCTCTGCCTTCCAGGTTCAAGCAATTCTCCTGCTTCAGCCTTCTGAGTAGCTGGGATTACAGGCTCGAACCACCACACCCAGCTAATTTTTGTATTTTTAATAGAGACAGGATTTTACCATGTTAGCCAGGATAGTCTTGATCTCCTGACTTTGTGATTCGCCTGCCTTGGCCTCCCAAAGTGCTGGGATTACAGGTGTAAGCCACCATGCCTGGCCAGGAAGAAACATTTGAAATACATTTAGTCTTTCTAGAAAACCTCACCTTCCCACAGAAGTTTAAGATGGAGACATATTTCTGTCATGAATCATGATGCTAAGCAGTATTCAGATTTGTTGGAAATGGACTCTTGTTGTAAAATCCCTTCTCTCTTGCGGGCTGAAACTACAAATGATTGTTTGGAAATTTTTCCCCTTTTCCTCTATGGAATTATTCAACTTGGCATGGCCAGTGATTTGAGGTGAGAATATGGAACCCTTGATTTGCAGAAATCAAGCCCTCAAAGCTAGAGAAACAGTGGCCATCTTCTGAAGGGTTTCTTTTGTTCTTGGTCCTCCCGCCCCTGCTCTTACTGTGGCGGCTGAAGCTGCAGGTGCCTCTGAAGCCTTGCCATCCACGGCCACTTCCTGCCCGCTCCCCACCCGCCCCTGGGAAAGAACCCCCAAGTTTCCCAAAGTGCTGTGTTGCCTAATGCTCTTTAAGAGTCTGCATTTCTCTTGATCCAGCAGAAGTAAAATTTCAGTTATATTTATAGTTTCAGGAATTGTTTGGGAATGGATTTTTAAAGTAATTTAAAAGCCCATCATTTTTTTCTATCTTTGAGAGAGAAAGAGAGGTCTGTATGGCAGAGGGGGAAAGAGAGAGGGGAGGAGGGGGGAGGGGAGGGGGGGAGAGAGAGAGAGAGAGAGAGAGAGAGAGAGAGAGAGAGATCGAGAGAGATCGAGAGAGAGAGATCTGTATGGCAGAGAGGCCCAGTTTGGGATTTGGGAATGTTCTGATTTCATGTTTTGTATTGCTATGACCTTTGGGAGGATATCCTTGGAATCGCTGAGCTTCATTTACATCAAGACTCTTTCCTGCCCACCCACATTTTCTGAGTGGCCAGAGTTTTAAATGTGGACTGCATGAGCTTTTTTCTGTTGCCTCATTTTGGCCTGTGGTCTTTTGTTTTCTTGGTATGTCATTAGGCAAAATAAAGAGAAACTCAGTGCTGGTTAATAACTCCCATCATAATGTGTATTTCTGCAAATGGCTTTCAGCCATTTGAGAGGAAAAAGGCTTATGTAAATTTCAGAAAGGCCTGATTGGCTGGAGAGTCAGTGTAGTGTCACAGTTAAGAATGTAAATTTTTTAAAAATTTGAATTTTTTAATTGTGGTAAAAACACATACCATCAGATTACCATCTTAACCATATTTAAGTATAAAGGTCAGTAGTGTTAAGTATATTCACATTGTCATGCAGTGGATCTGCAGGATTTTTCATCTTGTAAAACTGAAACTCTATGCCAAATAAATAACTCCTGTCTCCCCTCTCCCAGCCCCTGGCAACCACCATTCTACTTTCTGTTTCTCTGAGTTTGACTACTGTAGATAACTCATATAAGTAGAGTCACACAGTATTTGTCGTCTTCTTTCTGGTTTATTTCACTTAGCAACATAATGTCCTCAAGGTTCATTCACATTGTAGCATGTGACAGGATTTCCCTCTCTTTTTTCTTTTTGAGTTGTATATTTCACATTTTCTTTCTCCATTCATCTGTTGACATTTGGGTTGCTTCCACCTTTTGGATATTGTGAATGATCCCGTTGTGAACATGGGTGTGCAAATGTCTCTTCAATCCTGCTTTCAGTTCATTTGGATATGTACCCAGAAGTGGGGTTGCTGGATCAATCATAGTGTAGTTCTCTGAGTAACCCTCACACACTTTCCCTCAGCTGCCATGCCATTTTGCATTCCCACCAACAGTGCCCGAGGGCTCCAATTCCTCTGCATCCTAACCCACACTTGTGGTCTTCTGGATTACAGTTGATTTTTCTTTGTTGGGCCTGGATGTTTAGAAAAGTATCCCTCCTTTGGAGTGGTAACTGTAAGTTTTTATTATAGAATAATGGCCATCCTAATGAGTGTGAGGCAATATCTCATTGTGGTTTTGATTTCCATCATGATGAAGGTTGCTGGGCATCATGTCATGTCCTGGTTGGCCATTTATGTTTCATATTTGGGGAAATGTCTTTTCAAGTCTCAAGTCCTTTGCCCATTTTTTAATTGAGTTATTTGGTTTTCTGCTGTTGAGTATGGGTTATTAAATTAGACTGGCCTCAACTTAAATCCTGGCTCCTCCATTTTTGACCAAGAGCAGCTGCTTGTCCCATTTGTGTCTTGGCTTCTTCAGTTGTAATGCGGGTGTAATTATGGCCCCAGCTTGTAGTTAAGAGTGTTGAGGGAGTCAGTGAGATAGCACTCACTTCACAGGAGCTTGTTACGGAAGGAGAAGGCAGCCAGTCCATTCCTTACAGGGCTCTGAAGGAAGGAAGAAGAGCCTTCTCCGTGAATGGCAGTCATTCTTTAAGTCCACCCTGGCTGCCTTCATTTTTAATGTCAGTGGACTTTTAAGACAACCAAAAGGATATTCTTGGATGACCAGAGACTGTGGAGGGTGGTCACATTGCCAAGTACCTCTCTCAACCTCCTGGGTAGTATGCTACTGGTAGTTTGCACAATTGCTTCAGCTTTTTGGTAAAGTGCACGTAAGAGCCTGAAGTCACAGCCAGAGGAAACCTGGTTCCTGAGATGACAGCTTGATGCTCCTGCCCCACCCCAGGCACACACCTTGCGGGGCAGTTCTGGCTCTGAATTGAAGGACAGCAAAAACCTCCATCAACCATACTGAAAAATAGGCGATGGGGGGATGGGGGATGGGGGATAGGGGAAGGTTCTTTTCAAAACTCAAGATGGGGAGAGACAAAAGACAGGGAATCATTGTAAAGAAATTAGTCATAGATATTTCACTCTTTAAAATCATCCCCCAACACAGGGTTAAACAACATGCAGTTTTCATAGTGTTCCAGAAGGTGATAAGTACAGTGAGGTGAAATGATGTGGCCATCTGAGCACACAATGACCAACTTTTTTTTTTTTTGAGATGAAGTCTCACTCTGTCACCCAGGCTGGAGTGCAGTGGTGCAATCTCGGCTCACTGCAACCTCCACCTCCCAGTTCAAGCAATTCTCTGCCTCAGCCTCCTGAGTAGCTGGGATTACAGGTGCCAGCCACCATACCTGGCTAATTTTTTTTTAAGTAGAGACGGGATTTCATCATCTTGGCCAGGCTGGTCTTGAACTCCGATCTTGTAATCCACCCACCTCGGCCTCCCAAAGTGCTGGGATTACAAGTATGAGCCACCGTGCCCAGCCTAAGGCACAACTTTTAAGTTGAGCATGCAGCGCTCAATTTTCTGTGTTGGGCCTGGATATTTAGAAAAGTATCCCTCCTTCAGAGTGGTAAATATGCAAGTTTTTACTGAATTACTTCATTATTTAATCAAAGTAGCCGACTTCTGCTGCCTTCCCTCTTTGCTGTCTTGGGTTTGAATATTTGGTCCCAGGTAAAAACTCTCAATTCTTTTTTTTTAACGGAGTCTCCCTCTGTTGCCCAGGATGGAGTACAGTGGTGCCATCTCAGCTCACTGCAACCTCCACTCCCTGGGTTCAAGCGATTCTCCTGCCTCAGCCTCCCAGGTAACTGGGTCAACAGGTGCCTGCCACCATGCCCAGCTAATTATATTTTTAGTAGAGACGGGATTTCACCATATTGACCAGGCTGGTCTCGAACTCCTGACCTCATGATTGCCCGCCTTGGCCTGCCAAAGAACTGGGATTACAGGTGTAAGTCACCGAGCCTCACACAATGCTCAATTCTTAATGATGCCAAATGGAAGCTGTGTGTGCTAGGATTTGCCATATTCAGTTACAGTCAGTAGAGACTTTCTTATTCTCTCTCTCTCTTTTTTTTTTTTTTTTTGAGACAGAGTCTTGCTCTGTTACCCAAGCTGGAGTGCAGTGGCCCAGTCTCGGCTCACTGCAACGTCCACCTCTTCGGTTCAAGTGTTTCTCCTGCCTCAGCTTCTCGAGTAGCTGGGATTACAGGTGCACGCCACCACACCCGGGTAATTTTTGATTTTTAGTAGAGATGGGATTTCACCATGTTGGCCAGACTGGTCTCGAACTCCTGACCTCGTGATCTGCTCACCTCAGCCTCCCAAAGTGCTGGGATTACAGATGTGAGCCACCACGTCTGGCCACAGTCAGTAGAGACTTTTGAAAGGAAATATTACCTTTTTAATGACATTTTTAGGCCAAGTAAACTGTGGTAATGTTTAAGAAATTTGCTTACACAAAAACAGTTTTCAAGGAGCATTTGAACTTGTCCGTCTTAAGCATAAAACAGAATAAAGTGTTTGAAATCTATTGGGATTTTAAATAAATGTCAGTGTACTGACTCAAGAGATCTTGATGATCATATAATCCTGTTTTCGTTTGAGAACACTGAAGCCTGAAAGTTAACGCAACTAAAACCCGAGTTCCCCAATTGCCTAAGAATCATAAGTACCTAAAAAGTATGCTACTTCCCAAGTTGGTTTCTTTCAGGATATGGGCCCCTCAAAGGAAAGCAGTGAGGCTGGGGTTTTCCAGGTGGAAAGGTCACATTTCCACATATAACTCAGTGAACATTGTATTGAGTTGGGAGAAGGATTGGTTCACTGTTTTAAACTTCTTGTTTCATCGTGAGGACTTCCCCATCCCCTGTCCTCGGCAAAGCATAAAAGTATTTCCTAATTTATAAGTCATGGGCTTCCTTTAATGGATTCCAACCTCAGATCACTTCCAGATAAGCATTGTGTAATGGGATGGGTGGGGTTAGATATTTTAGTTACAGATGCATGAGAGGAGGGAGGGTGGAGGCCAGCAGAGTTTATAACTGGAGCCTACAGCAGTTAATCTCTTGCCATCGACTAGGTCACAGAGTCTCACTTCAGGACAGCTGTGCAAGCAGAACCCCCATCAGGGTTTTCTTGATGCCTTTGACAATCACTCTGTACATGCCTCTGAGACCTTTCCTCCTCCTTTCTCTTTTTATTTTTTTTCCCTTGGTCACATGGTTCATTCTGCCAAATGTCTCACCAGCTCATCTGCAAATTACAGAGCAGTGATGGCACCTTGCTCATTATTGATTATTTCCCGTTGAATATGTTCCAGTGGCACCTCTCCAGAGATGAGTCCTGTATTAGTCGGTTCTCACACTGCCAATAGAAACATACCTGAGACTGGGTAATTTATAAAGGAAAGAGGCTTAATTGACTCACAGTTCAGCGTGGCTTAGGAGGCCTCAGGAAACTTACAATCATGGTGGAAGGGGAAGCAAACAAGTCCTACTTCACATGGCAGCAGGAGAGAGAAGTACTGAGCAAAAGGGGGAAAAGCCCCTTATAAATCAGATCTCATGAGAACTAACTCACTATCATGAGAACAGGATGGGGGAACTACCCCCATGATTCAGTTGTCTCCACCTGATCTCTCCCACGACATGTGGGGATTATGAGAACTGTTATTCAAGATGAGAAGTGGGTGGGGACACAGCCAAACCACATCCAATCCCAAGTGCAAATGTCTGGCCCTGATCCCTCTATGTGAGACAGCGGTCATGATCCTTCTGCCCCTGTCTTCTGAGCCCTGTTCGTACTTGGGCGTGCTCAGGATCTTCAGAATCTGCACCCCATTGATGTCTTAAGGATGGTTTCAGACCTTGGAGGTGCGCACGATGTACTGCTAATGAAAACCCAGAATATAAAATGGAATTTACATTTTTTCATAGAGGGAAAATCCAAAAATAGACCAGAGAGAAAAATATGAAAATATGAAGAATGCTTATCTTAGGGAGATAGAATTATAGGTAGCTTTTTTTCCTTAGATAAATATATAGATAGATATATTAGTGTTTACAGTTTCTCTGCCACCAACTAAAATATTTTTTTCAAGAGGAAAAAAAAAACAGCAGCCAGCCAACATACCTAAAAACCATCTCCTGGACCCAAGAGGGAAAAATTAGGCTCCTTTTCTTAAAATTGCCATTTGTGCCACTGTTGTATTATTTTACCAGTCACTGAAGATTCCAGGCTCCTCCACCGGAGTTGTCTCCCTTCCACAGTGCAGTCATACCTTCCTTCCTGTTTCCTGGCTGCCACTCAGATGTAGGCTCCATTTTTCAGACCTCAGTGGCTGCAATAGCTGTTCCTTCTACCTCTTAGGATGGTTCTTTCTGTAATGGCCTTTATCATCACTTCATCAGGGGATGATAGCTTTTAATGAGGGCCTAAAATTGCAGATGAGATATCCCTGCCTCTGACATGAGATAGATGTATTGCGTGTTATTTAACATTTGACTATGCTGAGTGTGCAGTTGTATGAAAAGCATTGTTCTAGGTATTGGGTTGAAAGTAGATCAAATGCCAGATAAAGGTGCATAGAAGTGCAGTAAGGAAGACAGCTGCCAGGAGAGAAGAAAGGATGGGGAAATGCTGTGTTTACTAAGTTTAAGGTTCTGAATTGGAAAGCTGCAGCTATTGAGAAGAGTCTTTTAAAATTCCTGCAGGGTTTTTGTTATCTTTTACTGATGAAATGCTATTTTGTGGCATAAACCGTAGTAATTTTGGGGTTGAAACTCTATCAGGATAAAATGATCCTTTTTTGTCCCAAGCTTAATATTATTTAAGTACAAATTCAATACATGAAATCTGCCCATCTGTATTATAAATTTCATGTGACAGAAACTATCTTGACTTTGGTTCTTTTACAAAACCTTAATTTTTTTTTCTTTTTTTTGCCTTGAATGCATTTTGTCTGCTTTTACATTAAAAGCTTGTGATTTCTCAAGTCTTGAGTCTGGGGAGCTGTCGTCATCCTTTTTTCCCTCTCCCTTGTCTTCTGGATGTTCAAGCAATTTAAATTAAACATTGGGCTTTTCTTTCAAGTACTGGCATTGTACTCCATGATAATCCAGGGACTTGGAAGCACATGTGAGTTACGTGTCACCCTGGCTTGGTGCACTGGAACTGGTTGGGTTGGAAGTACTATTCTAAATCTCCTTCCTGCGATGGGGTAGGTCAGGTTGTCCTGTGTTGACAAGGAAGTGGTCTGGGAGAGGAAGTGGGATAAAAGTAGACCCGATGATAGACTCCACTTTCAAGTCCGGTCCCAGGACCTAGCTCAAAATTAAAGAACAGCAAATATGAAAGGTGCCACACAGCAGCACAGGTCGGTTGCCACGTCAATGACATAGAAAGCAAGTGGTATAAATTCAAAAGAAAGGACAGCTCTAAGCCAGAGAGTACTCGGTGCCTTTGCCCAAACAAATCCCTTTCTGCCCCCCACCCACAGGCCTCCCCTCCTGCTTCAAAACAATTCTGAATTATGCCAATCCATTGAGGCTCAGCTCAAGGCCATCGCATGCCTTTCCATCATAATAAAGCCTTGCTCCCTGGGCTTTAAAAATGTTCCTTTCTTCTTAGATACAGATTGAACTCTTTTTAAAAGGGAAGTTGTTGGAGGCCCTTTAAAATGTTAAATCAAACCTCCTTTGTGGAGATGGGGTCGTTTGGAATCAGATTTGTTCCTGCTGTGGACTGAATATTTGTGTCCCCCCAGAATTCCTGTGTTGAAGCCCTAATGACCAGTGTTATGATGTTTGAAGGTGAGGCCCTTGGGAGGTGATGAAGTTTAGATGAGCGTGTATGAATGAAGCCCTCATGAATGGGATTACTGGCATCCTAGTAAGTAGAGACCCCAGAGTTTCCTGGCTCTTCACCCTGTGAGGATACGGCAGGAAGGAAGCACTCTGCAAGTCAGGAAGAGAGAAGGCTCTCACTAGAGCACACTCGTGCTGGCACCCTGATCTTGGACTTCCCCTCCAGAACCGTGAGAAACAAATGTGTGTTGTTGAAACCACGCAGGCCCTGTGACTGTGGTAGAACAGCCTGAGCTCCCTCCGTCTCCTGCATGGACTTTGCCACCAGAGCTTCACAGGGTATAGTTTAAAAGCGGTTTCTCTATAACGCAGCCATTCTTCTCTTTCCAAGTCTAGTTTTGACCCTCATAACACCTTGTTAGGGGAGATTTGAGGCTGAGGAAGTTGGCTTGCTTTTCTTTTCACCATGTCTCAGTAGAAACTGAGAAGCAGAAAGGCCCTGAGATACTGAGCACACCTTTCTTGGCAGGTTGTGGTAGCCCAGAGTACCCTGGGTTCGGGAGGCCAGGGCTGGACAGTGGCTCCCATGGTGGAAGGGTTGGAAGCTGCATTGTAATGAGCTGCTTTTCTGCAGATGCCTAAATGATGTGGGTTGAGAAATCGTGACCTTGGCTTTTAGTAGTATATATTTTTCTGTTTATGTTAGGTGACTCATCAGTCTGTCTCTTCAGATCTGGAAGTTTTCGGCAACGAAATTTTTTATTGCTGTAATAGTGTGAGTTGTTGACCTGGATTAGCAGGGAGTGGCCCCTTAATACATTTCTTAGGAAAATTGTATTAACTTTAATTTTTAATTCAAACTTTGGCTTTGAAGTTTGCCTTTGACAAAGATAAAAGTGTGATTTAACTAGTGTTTGAAAAGCAAGAAATGGCCGGGTGCGGTGGCTCACACCTATATCCCAGCACTATGGGAGGCTGAGGTCAGACGTTAGAGACCAGCCTGGCCAACATGGTGAAACCTCTTCTCTACTAAAAATACAAAAAAAAATTAGCCAGGCCTGGTGGCACACACCCATAATCCCAGCTACTTGGGAGGCCAAGGCAGGGAAATCACTTGAACCCTGGGAGGTGGAGGTTGCAGTGAGCCAATATTGCGCCACTGCCCTCCAGCCTGGGCAGTAATAGCAAGACTCTGTCTCAAAAAAAAAAAAAGCAAGATATATTACATTTTAAAACTCTATTTAATGGTCAGGTCATCCATCCATAATGGGTAGAGTCATTGCTTAATTAATTTAAAATAATGTATTTAAAAGGTACCTTTGTTCCCTAGTGCCACATAATGTGAAACATCCAATTAAGCTAACTCTGTAACATAAAGTAAGTGGCTAAAAACATGCTGAACGCCAAAGGCCAGAGATTCTCAACCTTTTGTGTGCATCAGAATTTCCCAATTGTTTTAACCCAGGTTGCTGGATCTACCCCAGAGTTTTTGATCCAGTAGGTTTGGGGCGGGACCAAGAATTTGCATTTCTAACAAGCTCCCAGGTAGTGCTGATGATGAAGGTCATGGGGGGACCACATTTTGTGAACTTCACCCATAGACTGAACTCACGGTTTGGGTTCTGTCCACTGTGACCCATGTGCTCAGAGAGGGAGTGGTCAGATGTCTTACCTCTGAGCCCACAGGGAGGTCCAAGCCGAGTAGGTTTGACCAGCAGCTGTAATCAGAGTGTACAATGTAAACGACGAATGTTGGGTGATCTGATAACTTTTTTTTTCTTTTTCTTTTTCTTTTTTTTTTTGAGGCAGAGTTTTGCTCTGTCACCAGGCTGGAGTGCAACGGTGCAATCTCGGCTCGCCACAACCTCTGCCTACCAGGTTCCAGCGATTCTCCTCCCTCAGCCTCCCAAGTAGCTGGGATTACAGGTGCCTGCCACCAACACCCAGCTAATTTTGTATTTTTAGTAGAGACGGGGTTTCTCCATGTTGGTCAGGCCGGTCTGGAACTCCCCACCTCAGGTGATCTGCCTGCCTTGACCTCCCAAAGTGCTGGGATTACAGGCATGAGCCACCATGCCCAGCTAACACCTTTTGAAAAAAAAATCCATGTGGATGAGATCAGAGGGCTAAGCGTGGGTGGCAGACAGGGTAACTCTACGTGGTTCCTGCCCACCTGCTCTCTGCTGTGTCTCACCTCTTCTTCAGAGTATGGTCAGGATGGTGGCCTTGCCCAGCACAGGAGGCCCTTTTCCTTCTGACCTCCTGACCCAACCCACCTGTTACCATCTGCAGGCACTTGCTGCCCCTTCGCCAGGCTGTGGGGAGCTACTTGCAGTCATCAAATTCATCATGCTGTTTTATTTTAATTCCTGCACTTGCCAAGGAAAGACTGCCCCCTGTCTCTGGCATTCATCCTTCTCAGTGGTGTGTCAGAATTCCGCACTAGACCTTTCCCTGCTCCCACCCCTCCCCATGCCCATGAAAGTCTCACTTGGGATCATCTCTTCTGACGTTGGGCTTGCACAGCCACCCTCCGCACTCTCTCCACCCTGTGGGCAGCCCTTGACTCCTTGGCACACAGACCTGGAACGGTGGCCTGCTCAGCTGTCTCCTTAGGGGTAGAGCTTGGTTTCATTTCATCACTGTTCTGTGATGAATTGAATGAATGATTAGTCATGGGAAGGTAGGGGAGGGATTAATACATTGTGATACGTTTCTTATAAGGTTTTATATGTAGAAAGTTATATGAAAGTGTCAGATATCTATGTAGGAAGTATATGTGAAGTTTTATGATAGTTTTGCATGATTTAAGAATAAACTGTGTAAAGGAGCTGAATCCCAGTTCCTTGGGCTGAGAGTGGCATGGCCCCTGGGCCTGCTTGTTTCCCTCCACTCTGAGTGTTTGTCGCTGGCCCCTCGCAGGCTGTCCCGTCCCTCTTTGTCCTCTCTCCTTTCTGCCCAGTCTTCCCTGAGTTGCTCCAGGCTCCTTGGTCTCCTGCTTCTTGGAGCTCCTCTTGCGTTTGTTTTCTGTGCTCAGGATGCCATGGTGCTGTGGGCCACAGAGGAGGCACCTGGGGTCCCTTGGAGCAGGCACAGCAGGAGGAAGCCATCTCTGAGGGCGTGACCTTGGAGCTGAGCTTTGACAGAGGAAAGTCAGCCAGACAAAGAAAGGCCAAAACCCCACCCCTCTCCCCCACTACTTCTACATGACCATGGGCCCTGGACACACCAAGCCTCCTCTTGTTGGGGAGAGCCCCTGGGAAAACATTGGTATTTTCTTCATGGAACAGGTTTCTCTTCTCCAGTATTCTTCAGTAAATGAACTTTCTTTTTTAGCCCCAACCCCAGTCTGATTGGGAAGAAGTCAAAGCAACAGAAAGAGTTTGCCAAATAGATTATCTTTTTTTAGAACAAAATAGATAATGATATTAATAGGAACTCAGCACTTACTCTTGTCCAAGTACTGTTTTTAAGTGCGTTCAAGGAGTTTTCATTTAATCCCCACAACAAAGCTGTAGGGGGTGGTGTCTGTGATTTATGAATGAGGAAACTGACACACAAAGAGGTCAGGGAGCTTGCCCATCTCCTGGCAGTTGGTACCAGCACTGGCATCATCAGGTGCCTGCTTCTTTTCCTCTCTGCTTTTTGTGTCCATTACCCCAAGGCACCAGGATGAGCTGGCCAAGTTCTAGTCCTGGCTCCTCCAACTTATTAGCTCAGTGTCCCAGGCCTTGCCACAGTGGTTGTGAAGATGAAATCAGTGGGGTACTTGTAAAGCATACTGACCAGCACATAGTAAGTGCCCAGAAAATGTGACTTCGGACCTCTTTAAGCTTCAGTTTCCACATCTTGGAAGAGAGGGAGGTTGAGCTAAGTCATTTTCCAGTGTCCCTTTCAGTGCCATGTTCCTGTGAGTGCTCACAGTTTCCCCACAACCCTGAAGAAAGAAGGAAAATAAGGGCCAGGTGGCGAAGGCTGCTGCTGGTGCAAAGTCCATGGGGAGGCAAGGCCCAGCCTCCCGGACGCAGCCCTCTGGTGCTTATCCTGGTGGCACTGACCAGGGGCCGTGGTGGGCTTTTCCACCCCAGGATGTCTCATAAAATTACAAGAACCGCAGTTGGAGATCAGTGTTACAGAAGTGGTCATAGGACAGGGCAACCTGTTACAAACATCAGTACTTAATTTTCTGGCTGAGACTGAGAGCCCTGACTTTCAGCTCCTCAAAAAATACAGTGTCCTTGCCCTTGCAGATACAAAAACAAACACTGTTTCTTTCCAATGATAAGTTCTCCCATGTGTAATGTCTTGCCTCCAGCTTTTTCTCGATTCTTCTCCAGCTCCTGTAGACCTCACATTTAGAGCCACCACCTGCCCTCTGTGCCCTGGGCTCGCCTAGCCAGGCCTGTTCTCTGAGCCTCTTCCTGGTTCTCTTCCCTGGACTTCCTACCACCATGTGGTCTTCAGTGCTCCTCTCAGCTGCTGTCATGACCTCTAACCAGACTGAGTCAGGACTTTTGACTTCCTCATCTCTAAGTCATCCTCACACAGCCTTGGAAGTTTACCCTAAACGGCTATTTTGGGAGAGAGTGGGAATAAAGATCTGCAGGCCTCTTGCTCCTGGTTCTTGTTACTGCTTATCTTGGCTTCTCTTTTTAAGTGTGTGTGTGCGTCTGTCTCCTCATCACACCCCTCCCCTCCCACCGCCTCCATCTTAGGCAGAGTTAGGCACTCTGTTCTGTGTCCATAGCTCTTTTTTGAACACTTGTTCTCACCGTTGGGTAGTGGCCTTTCATGTGTCTGATCCATGAGGCTGTGCATTCCCTGCCTGCCAGGATATCGTACCAGTGCTCAAGAATGTATATATGAAATCACTTTTGCTTTCAAAACCCACGATCTTCTGGAATTCCCAGTTTCTTACTAATTAATATGTGGATCGACTAGACCTTAAGCAATCTAGAGTCAGCTGGCCTTGTCTTCTGTATTCATGTGCGTATTCTCTGGTCATTAGACAAAATGGGTCATTATCAGTGGTGAGTGAACAGTTACCTGCACACCTTGTTTATGCTGGTCCATTTACCTAAAATGGCCCCTGGCAATTAAACCTGTGTGGATTTTACCTGTCCTTCAAGAACCAGCCCCCCCTTTTCACAAAGACTGATGACAATGATGGAAAGAAGAAGGGTAGTTGACATTTTATTAAATGTTTACTGTGTGCAGGCTTATTTTTTCCACTCATTTACCTACTTCATGCTCACAATAATCCTATGAACTAGGCAGTATTATGCAGATTTTGCAGACTAGGAAACTGAGGTGGCAAGTGATCAGATAACCTGTTTGAGGTAGAGTAGCTTGAGGTTGAGACTGTGGTGGACCCAGGCTCTATCCCATACCTGGCTCCAGAGCCCATGCTCTTGACCTGATAAACTGAAATTCATCTTTCTTTGCTGAACTTCTAGAACACTTTCTTTGTATTTCCTTTGTATTAGTAGTCATGTACTTCTCTGCTACCCTGATTCATACCCGGATTTCTAGCAGCAGACCTTGCATGAGGCAATAAATTAACAGTATATCTTTATAGCAAATGAATGTTTTCTTTAAAAAAAATTCTGTTTTCCTATAGCTAGACTGTCATATAATGCAACTATAGGAAATAATCAGGTTCTCATTGGATTATTTTCCATAAATCATCCACAAAAGTCATAGCAGGGTTGAGAGTGGTCTTGGGCAAATGAATCAGTTTATTCATTGAATGTTCCATGCGTATCTGCTGTTAGCCAGGCATGGAATATGGCAGGGAACATAGGAATCTCTGCCTCCTGGCCTCTGCTTTCTGTTGTAGGAGAGGTAAAGCTGCTCCTCCTTTGTAAACAGTGTGACAACATGAAGTCTACATGGTCATTATGCCTTGTTTTTTCTAAGAAATTATCTTGAGCTGTTGGTTACAACAGATGCTGCAGATGTTAATCTCTGTTGTTGTTAACTTTTCTCCAGAGATTTAATGTTCAGTTTTCTCCTTTCCAGAATCAATTCATGTTGTTAAAACAGAGGTTTGAGAATAACTGGAATTTTTTTTAAGTTCTTTTTTTTTTTTTGGCATGGAGTTCAGAATTTTTAGGAGGGATGAAGAGAATTATAACATGCTCTATGGTAGTTAACACACAGAAAAAGCCAGAAAATTAGAGAATAAGGATCTGTCTCCTCATTTCCTTCTGGAGCTCCTCTTTCTTATAGGGCACTTAACATGTGATTTAAAGTCATGTCTTTAAAAGCAGGAGAACTGCAGTTCAGAACTTAATGCCAGTGCTTTGTGAAAATGCAAAAAAGCAGCCCTGTATTCTACACTTGAGAGAACCAGATACTTGACAAATAGCTGTTCATAACAATGACGCGATGTCACACTCTTTACCACACATTTGTGTGCAAATAGAAAGAATGCAACAGTACGGAGTTGTTGGAGACTCGTTTGGCATCTAAAATATCAACATGCCAGCATAGATCATATTTATGAGTCTGTTGGGAGTGTCACAGCAATGATTTAATGGGAGGCAATTGTCTCTAAGGCCCCCTGAATTATGACTGGTTTTAAAATTCTTAGAACCCATTGGAGGCTATAGTTTCTGAAAGGCTACATAATTTAAGTGTTCCACATCCTGTCATTATAGGAGATGTCAGAATAGTAAAATCGAATCCTGGACTAAGGTGTTATAGCAGCCCTTTGGTTTGGTGGCTTTGCGGACTTTTAAAATATGCCTGTGGTCTCCACAGTTGGGCAGTCAGAGGTGAATATCATTTCTCACATTTTTACTGAGGGACTGGAACCCAAAAGGTACACATTTTCACAAGAGGCACTAACAAACTTGGCCCACGAGGTAGAGCAGTCCCTGCCTCAGTTCAGCCTCTGCTATGCTGAGCCAAGCCACGCTTCCCACACTGGCCTCTGTGCAGCTGTATCTCAGCAAGAATGCAAGTTGTGGAGAGAAGCCAGATCCCTGGGATTGTTTTAGAGAATAGAAACCTCAGAGTAGCCCTCCTTAGACCACCTAACGCCTCGCATCGCTGAGTACATATAAGGGACTCGATGCTGGTAGGGTTGACTTAGGAATGATGCAAGTTAAAACAGTGCCCGTGTTTATCATTAGAACAAGGTTCTCAGCTGACAGTTGCCTGGGACTTTGATTTTATTCTCCTCAATCTGTCACTCCACTCAAGTCCACATCTCTCAAGACTACACATGCATGAAGGAGGACTAATTACAAAGCCAAAGCCTTGTCCCCAATCTGGATCTTTTGGCATTGTTGAGAAAGCAGCTTACTTGGACTGATTCAGCAGGACAAATTTAGAACAAACAAAGATTTTAGCTATCTCCCTTTATAAATTACTGAACTATTTTGTAGCTAGGATACTCTTAATGTGAACAAAAAATATTATAAAACTTTATTGTTAATTGTAAACTATAAAAATCAGTAATTGTTACCATGTGAAATGAATTTGGATGAAGGAGATGCATTTTTACCCCTTCTAGGGTTTAGGAGAGACAAAATGGTGAGATTTTAACTCTGAATCTTTTAGAGATTTAACTCTAATAAGGGGTTCTTATTAGAGGTGGTTTTGTTCCTCCTGACCCCTAGAGAACATTTAGCAATGTGCGGAGGCATTCTTTATCATCATTACTTGGGTGGGCAGATGCTACTGTGCCCAGGGAGACTGCTAAACATTCTGCAGTGTATAAAACAGTTCCTCATGACAAATAATTATCCAGCCCCAAAATGTCAATAGTACTGAGGTCGAGAAACCCTCCTCTAAACTCTTGGGTTTATTTGCTGACCTTTGCGGTGGATCAGCTTTTATTTAGTTCATGCAGAGGTGAAATTAATACTAGTGCTTGAATATGTCATTTGTATTCTGGACTTGGCCTGGATCCCCTGACCAAGTTTGGGACAAGCTCTTGCCATGTGTTGAGGACCTGAATTCAGGCAGCTAACAACAGCATCTGAACTGTGTTCCCAGTGAAGGAGACGAGCCCACGTGCTAGGAAGTGCGTAGGCTGCATGAGGAAATAGAGAGGAACGCTGCAGCGTGGAGCCCTGCTCTTCAGAGTGTGCTTGGAGAACAAGGAGTGGCGGCATTATCGGGGAGCTTGATGGAGATGCCCCCCTCAGACTTGCTGAGTCAGAATCTTTAATTTAACAAGATCCCCAGTGAGGCTTGTGCACGTAGACATAGAGAAGCACAGGGTAAACTTTTTTTTTTTTTTTTTTAACTTTGGAGGAAAATACACCTTTTTTCACATCATGGCTCTGACTCTTACTACCTGTGTGACCTTGGCCAAGTTATAAAACCTCACTGCACCTTACTTATTTTAGCTGGAAAATAGAGATAATATCACCTGTCCTATGAGAGTGTTGTAAGAATCAAACAAGCTTATTTGTGTCAAGAACTCATATGGTAAAAGCTCAACAAACTGTTGCTAGTGAAAATAAGAAAAAGATCGAAAAGTAGAAAACATTAGGGAGACAGTTTAGGTCTTAAACCTCTCATTTGCCATCAGCAAACGATACTTGTATTTTTGCAGATCCAAAATAAATAAAATAAAACCAGAGTTTCATAAACTGCTATAGACAGTGGTCCTTGTCAGTAGCCCAAGTGGCAGAGAGTAAATGGATCTGGGGACAAGCAGCCCCAACTGCTAGGAGTGTTCCATCCTCCAGGCCTGAGTTACACCTGCTCATTGTGATTCTGAATTTGAAAGGAACACGGTAGGAAGTTTCAAGACCCTGGGAAGAGGAAGGCTGTGGTAAACAGGAAGGATGAGATTAGAAGAAGGAGTTTAGGTGAGGTGAGCCCTTGTTTTACTGGTAGGGTTTAAGAATATCCAGGTCAGCCAGGCTTGGTGGCTCACACCTATAATCCAAGCACTTTGGGAGGCTGAGGCAGGTGGATTACCTGAGGTCAGGAGTTTGAGACCAGCTTGGCCAACATGGTAAAAACCCATCTCTACTAAAATACAAAAATTAGCCAGGAGTGGTGGTGCATGCCTGTAATCCCAGCTACTCACGGGGGAGTCTGAGGCAGAAAAATCACTTGAACCTGGGAGGCAGAGGTTGCAGTGAGCCAAGATCGTGCCATTGCACTCCAGCCTGGGTGACAGAGCAAGACTTTAACTCAAAAAAAAAAAAAAAAAAAAAAGAATATCCAGGTCAACCCCACCTAACTCTCAACAGTGCTCCCCTCTGTTGCCTAGCTGGGTCCTGGGTTCTCTTGGCACACATGAGTTGTGAGAGTGCATGCCATGCCAGCCAGAACACCTCATAGGAATTAGTTTTCGGAAATGAGACTCTTGTAAACCAGTGGGAGATACGCTTCCAATATGAGATAAAGCAGAACTTTAATCACAACTGCAGTGTCCCACAGAATTCCAAGAGCCAAGATGGTAAAAGAATAAAAAAAAGAAAAAAGGAAAGGGCTCAAATGAAAGACTTCACACTGCAGAATAAAATTAAATACAAGGATGAAATTGAACTATATCATATTCAGTAATGACTAATCCTAAGTATACAGGTTTTGGCAGGGGGAGGGATTTGTTTTCTAAGTGTTTTGCAGGAAAATATTTTTTCCATCTTTGATTTTAATTAGAATAGATTTGCATTATTTTTCCTTAGTTTTTATTTTTAAAATATTTATTGCCTCAAATTTAGAAAATAGAGGGAAAACGTAAATAACAGCACATGTAAACACTGTACTTCTGTTCCTTCTCTTATTCAACAGTTATTTTTTAGGCACCTGCTGGGTGTGAGCAGCTGTGCTCAGTGATGACCTTGCCTTGTCGACAAGGTAGCAAGGTTCTAACCTTGTTAGGGCTTACAGTTGAGTAGCTGAAATTTCTATTTCTTTTCTGTGCCCCTAGTAAATATATGATAGCAAACAACAAGCTTTTTTTTTTTTTATTGTGTTCTTAGTCTGTGTTGGGCCCTGTTCTCAGTGGTTTATAGCCTATTAACTCAGTCTCTTTACCACCACTCTGAGGGGAAGCACTGTCATACCCACCTGACAGATTGGGAAGTGGAAGCATCAGGAGGTTGAGCAACTTGCTAAAGATCACAAAATCAAAAATTACAGAATCTTTTAAAAAAATTTATCATACTTTAAGTTCTGGGATACATGTGCAGAACATGCAGGTTTGTTACATAGGTATACACGTGCCATGGTGGTTTGCTGTATCCATCACCCCATATCATCTACATTAGGTATTTCTCCTAATGCTATCCCTCCCCAAGCCCCCCTACCCGCTGCTATCCCTGCCCTAGCCCCCCACCTCCCAATAGGCCCCGGTGTGTGATGTTCCCCTCCCTGTGTCCATGTGTTCTTATTGTTCAACTCCCACTTATGAGTGAGAACATGTGGTGTTTGGTTTTCTGTTCTTGTGTCAGCTTGCTGAGAATAATGGTTTCCAGCTTCATCCATGTCCCTGCAAAGGACATGAACTTATCCTTTTTTATGGCTGCATAGTATTCCATGGTATATATGTGCCACATTTGCTTTATCCAGTCTATCATTGATGGGCATTTGGGTTAGTTCCAAGTCTTTGCTATTGTGAACAGTGCCACAATAAACATATGTGCGCATGTGTCTTTATAATAGAATGATTTATAACTTTTTGGATATATACTCATTGCTGGGTCAAATAGTATTTCTATTTCTAGGTCCTTGAGGAATCACCATACTGAATGACAGAGTCTTGATTAGAATCTTGGCAACCTGACTCCAGAACCTGCCCTATTAATCACTAAACTATACTGCCTCTCATAATATGTATCAAATTGAGGTGATACTTTATAGATAATTTCAACTCTTGCTTTATAGATAATTTCAACAGTACAAAGGAACATCCTCCTATAATGCATGTAAATTCCCAAAAGATGTAGAATTTTTGTCTATTCATTTGTTTGATAGGACCATAATGAAATAAGATTCTGTAAAGCTGTGTAATTTAGACATAGGAAACGTTTGGATTATAGTGGTATCTAGTGGGAAGCAAATGGTCTTCTGAATCAGAAAGATGTGAGCTAGAGTGTGCCAGGGAACCTACTTACTCACTGTATGACTTTGGGCAAGTTACCGAACCTCAGTTTCCTTTCCAGGCTAATACCTGCCTTCTGGACTTGTCATCAGGATTAAACGAGTCTACCTATATAAAATGCATGGCACAGTGCCCAGCACTTGGTAGAGGGTCTGTTAATGGTCACTGTTATTACAGGCTATTCAATGCATTTTAATCTTCTTTTAGAATACCTGGCCAGATAGCACAGAGGTTAAGAATGCACATGAGAGCCAGACTGTTGGGTTCCAATCCTGGCTCAACTCCTTCCTAGTTCTGTGACATTAGGCAAGTTGTATAAACTCCCTGTGACTCGGTTTGCATTTCTTTAAAACCGGATAGTTACAATACCTATGTCTTAGAGTTTTGTGGGTGTTAAATTGTTATACATAAAGCTCTGAGAACAGTTTGGTACACGGTAGGCACTGTATGAACGTTTTATATAATTAATAATATTAAATAACATTTTCAGAAGAAGTTAAAAAATATTACACCTTAAAAAGCAGGTATCTTTAAATACTTCCTCAGCTACTGAAGTTTTGCTTGCTATTTGATGTATCATTTTTTCATGTTTGTGGCTCAGACATGGCTTATTCCAATGCGTATTAACACATGAATTTTAAGTTTGGTGGTCTTATTATATTTCATCTGAATTAACAGAATTTGCTGATTTGGTACTGTGTTTGAGCATACATTTTTATGTTGAAAAATGACAATTCTGGAATGTATTTTTCCCTCTCCAGATTATTCAGAGCTGGGAGAGCTTCCCCCACGATCTCCTTTAGAACCAGTTTGTGAAGATGGACCCTTTGGCCCTGCACCAGAGGAAAAGAAAAGGACATCTCGTGAGCTCCGAGAGCTGTGGCAAAAGGCTATTCTTCAACAGATACTGCTGCTCAGAATGGAGAAGGAAAATCAGAAGCTCCAAGGTTGGTTTGCCACCTTGCTATTGAGCAGGCCTGGTCTTATCTTGGCTCTAAAGTGAATCACATCAGATATAGCATGCTGTCTTAAAAATACAGCAGCATGATAGTCTAATGTACACATCTATCTATAGTATCTGCTTGCTGTTTCAGAGTCTTATTAACACTGTTTACTTTTTGGTGATCTAATGATAGTTTCACCAACTGTATTCATTATTCCTATATGGTCGCTATTTGTACAGTGTTTAGAAATTCTGAGATACAAGCTTTAAATCTAAGCTCTAACACTCTGAGAGGTGTTTGTTTTGTCCTCCTGCCCCCCACTCTCTCTCTCGCTCTCTCAACTTTATCCTCAGCCATAGTCTGTGCCTGTGTGTTACGTACGAACTTTTCTTGTGTAAGTCGTTAAAATGCATAACTTTACTCTATGTGCTTTTTCAGTGAGTTGCAAGTAATCAAAAAAAAAAAAAACATTAGCTGAGTTCTACCTGTACTGATATCGATAGTGTCAAAATATGATATGAACTTGTAAAGTTTACATTTTGTTCATTTCCTGTTTCCATACTGACACTGGAACCAATTAATATTATCTTCAAAGTAGCTTAAGACGCAAAGTTTACATACCCTTTGGAAAGAGCATGGGTTTTAGGGTATCCAGACAACTGCCCCGTTATGAAGTAATGAAGATTTTGAGCAGGAAGTCTGCATAGTCCCTTTCAAAGGGAAGATGTAGCAGGTGGTTCAGTCATACTGCCATTGCCCCAGAACAATTTTGGAATTAAAGTACCTTTCATTCAGCATCATCCTTGATTGCAGATTTTGGTCTTTTAAAATGACCTTGTTGCTTTTAGAGCTGAAAGTCATTCAGACACCAAGTCTGAGGAATAAGCTCTCAAGAATGTGTTGCATCCCATGAGTTTCAGTTCATAGCTAGTGTCATAGCGAGTGGATAGACATTCTCTGTGCATGTCCATGAGATATTGTGAGTTATGACAACACTGGGTACTGGCAACATAGTTTCTGCAGTTGAAAAGTACGAATTCATAGACTGTAAAGAGATAGTGTCTGTATCTTTTGACTGAAAACAAAAAATGAAATATAAAGGAATAAGACCTTCCGATATGAAAGTAGTCCCTTAGTTGGAATAGGTTAGTAAGCTTTCCAGTATGCAGTTCTGAAGCTGAGAAAGACAGGTCCTCCCATCAGGGTGCTGTGGAAGGTGATAGCACACTGGAGGGCAGGTAGAGCAGATGAGTGCTGTTTTCTTCCAACTCAGTTTTTCTGCCGCTTTCTTGTGTGTTCTTGAACATAATTCTAAAAGCAGATGTCAAAAAGATGTTTGATAGTGATGGCGTTACTGCATGTCTCATCAGTTAAATGATAGCTCAGAAGCACAGCAGTTATATTCCTGTGCATCTTGGGATTTTTGTTGAAGAGGAAAAAGGCAGTTATGTTCATCACATAGGTCATAAACTTTAATGCTGATACTGGCCAATCTTCTTGCAAATGACAGCCATGTAAAATCAGGGCATAGCTATAAAATGGGAATGGTGCTCACAGCTGGCTTCTTCAGAATGTGGTGAGGACAGCTGTAATTGGCGAGGCGAAATCAGTATGCTACAAAAGCAGAAAGCATTCTGCTGTGCAAACAATGACCAGGCAGACTAGAATGAACAGGCGAGAGTTTCCTAAGGTTACCTGGAACACCTTGCCAGGTGTTGCATTAAGTTTACTGGCCCTTGCCAACATTCTTCTAATGCTTCCTCATTTCATCTGGCTTCTTGGCACTGCTCAGTTTTTGTGGTCTTTTATTTTGACTATTTGCTTTGTTTCTCTTCTTAGCTCTGTAAAGTTCAACATATGTTTATCTCTGTGGTGAAAACGCAATAAACTTGTTTAATATAATGTTGGAAGCATTGATCTATTGTATTAGTGTGTATAGAACCTGGATTGCTGGGAAAAATAACCAGCAGTAAGAGCCTGATTGCTTAAAAATATTTAGTGGCCGGGCGCGGTGGCTCAAGCCTGTAATCCCAGCACTTTGGGAGGCCGAGACGGGTGGATCACGAGGTCAAGAGATCGAGACCATCCTGGTCAACATGGTGAAACTCCGTCTCTACTAATACAAAAAATTAGCTGGGTATGGTGGCGCGTGCCTGTAATCCCAGCTACTCAGGAGGCTGAGGCAGGAGAATTGCCTGAACCCAGGAGGCGGAGGTTGTGGTGAGCCGAGATCGTGCCATTGAGCTCCAGCCTGGGTAACAAGAGCGACACTCCGTCTCAAAAAAAAAAAAAAAAAAAAAAAAATGTTTAGTAAGTTTTGTCGGGGTGGGTTGGGGGGGCAGAACTTTTACATTAAATATAGATGCAGGATTTGACAAGAAGCAGCCAGAGTGTACAGTAAGTCTTCGCTTAATGTTGCCAATAGGCTCGTGGAAACTGCGACTTTCAGCAAAATGCGGTATAATGAAACCAATTTTACCAAGGGTTTATTGATAAAAACAAGAGTACGTTCCTATGGCATATTTACGGGCACAAAAACATCACCAAATTATTTTTTTTTTATTTTATTTTTTCCTTGAGACGGAGTTTCACTCTTGTTACCCAGGCTGGAGTGCAATGGCATGATCTTGGCTCACCGCAACCTCCGCCTCCTAGGTTCAGGCAATTCTCCTGCCTCAGCCTCCTGAGTAGCTGGGATTACAGGCACGCGCCACCATGCCCAGCTAATTTTTTGTATTTTTAGTAGAGACGGAGTTTCACCATGTTGACCAGGATGGTCTCGATCTCTTGACCTCGTGATCCACCCGCCTCAGCCTCCCAAAGTGCTGGGATTACAGGCGTGAGCCACCGCGCCCGGCCCACCAAATTATAAATAAAGACCTAAGACACTTCTAATATTAAATATTAATGTAATTGTGAGCTATGCAAACATTTAAGAAAGATTAATAAAAATAAGATAATTTTTGGCTTGGCACAATTGCTCATATCTGTAATCCCAGCACTTTGGGAGGCTGAGGCAGGTAGATCACCTGAGATCAGGAGTTTGAGACCAGCCTGGCCAATGTGGTAAAACCCCTTCTCTACTATAATTACAAAAAAAAAGTAGCTGGGCGTGGTGGTGGGCACCTGTAATCCCAGCTACTCAGGAGGCTAAGGCAAGAGAATCACTTGAACCCAGGAGACAAAGGTTGCATTGAGCCAAGATGATGCCACTGCACTCCAGCCTGGGCAACAGAGAGAGACTCTGTCCGGAAAAAAAAAAAAAGGTAATTATTTTTCCACTTACTTCACTTCGGGGTCTAGGTGGCCAGAACCTATCCCTGCAGCATAGGGTGCAAGACAGGAACCGGCCCTGGACTCAATGTCATCCGGTCTCGGGGTGACTCACACACACACACACACTCATACTGGGACCATGTAGACATACTGATTAACCTAATGTGCACATCTCTGGGACAAGGGAGGAAACTGAAGCACTTGGAGAAAACCCACATAGACATGGAGAGAACACAAACTCCACACAGACCAAGGCCCCGGGCTGAAAATCCATTTTTCACTTATCAACATTATAAAAAAGCGAAATTTAGCAGAAAGACATTTTTCGAGGGCCTACTATACTAGGTGCTTAGAGAGATAGGCATCCTATTGTGGGTTTTTTTTTTCTCCATTCTTAAAGGAAGGTTAAATTATATCTGGGTTGGCTCTTGAAATTGATCAAGGGTTCAAGCTGACTTGCATACTCTTTGGGAAAGAATTTAGAAGAATGTGTGTGAGAAAGTTTTTCCTATGGTTAAGCCTATTTCCTGACTTGAATATATGAATCAAATATTTTTACTATTCTGGAAGCATTGCATCCTGGAAAGAACCATACTGTGCCATCTAAGTCTACCTCACTCTACTGTAGCACTTGGAAGCTGAAGTTGTGATTTCTCCAAAATTAGACAGCTAATTTTCAGTGGTGTTAGGACAAAAAGCATCGCCTCTCTTTGAAGCCACCAGTCCTCTGCTGTCCCCTCTGCAAGGCCATTTCCCCCTCCCTCCCCCTTGTTTTTTTGAGACGAAGTTTTGCTCTTGATGCCTAGGCTAGAGTGCAGTGGCATGATCTCAGCTCACTGCAACCTCGCCTCCTGGGATCAAGCAATTTTCCTGCCTCAGCCTCCCAAGCAGCTGGGATTGCAGGTGCCTGGCACTATACCCGACTATTTTTTTTTAGTTATTAGTAATAGAGATGGGGTTTCACCATGTTGGGCAGGCTGGTCTCGAACTCCTAACCTCAGGTGATCCACCCACCTTGGCCTCCCAAAGTTCTGGAATTATAGGCATGAGCCGCTGCGCCTGGCCCATTTTTCCCTATTTTTAAATGAAGATGTGAGCAGCCTAATGCAAGATCACATCATGTGATTCAATACAGCCATGGCTTGGTGTTGGCATGTTATTGCTGGTTGAGCCAATTCATATAATTCTGCATTTTATACTTAGTACTAAGACTAAAATGATGTGATAACATTAAATTTTAAATTACAATTAATGTTTTTTGTTTTTTTAAAAAATATTTTTCTTAGTTAAATAATATGTGATGGTTTAAAAATCAAATATTCAGTGCAGTTCTTCTAAAATCTCTGCAAGTGTGGGGGTCATTTAGATGCCGAGCCTCCCAGCCTCTTAGCTTTCTATTCTAAGCTTCAAGAGGTAGTGGCAGCTGGCGAGACAGTTTTGTCTGAGAATGCCATTGTTAACAGAGCAGAACTGGGGACAGAGCAGCCATAGCCCGCCCTCCAGACCTGAGCATTATCACAAAGTCCAAGTTGGCTCAGACATTTGTGTTAAACCGTAATAAATATTTTAGAGAACTTTGTTGCAAATTTACTTTTGATCTCGGTCGGTCCTATTCCCCGATCCCCACAAGCTTAAAAAACCACATGGGCATGTGGGGTCTTATTTAATGTTGTGAACAGCTGGGTCCTGTATCTGAAGTTCTGGCCTTGGAGCCTGGGTGTTTGTTGCAGGTCTGCACCATCTGCCTTGGTTGATAAGGCATTTTGGAGGCCACTGATTTTAGGCAGCAATGTTGTCAGGACACTGAAACAGCAGGATGTTGCTTGGGCCAATAGCAAAATACATGGATTGAGCCTTTTCAGCTGAATCTTCTGACCAGTTCTTTCTGGCTGTGTGAAGTTGTGTTGACTTCAGAGCAGGTTCCTCATGTGGCCTGCTGGGCTCTGTTAGGATGGCCAGACGCGCTTGTAGCAGCCTTACTGCCATGGGAACTACGCTGGCATCGAGGGCCCAGCACTGCTGCCAGTTGCTGTTCAGCAAGGCTAGCCCCAAACCTGATTTGCTGCAAGGATTAGCTCAACTCTAGTGACATTTATTGTGTTTTCTCATCGCTCAAATCACAGCCCCCCCCCGCAAAAAAAAACTATGATTGACATTTTTAAAAAATGTGAACTCCAGAGATGTAGAGAATTGTGTAACAGGACCTTAGAAATGTATTCGTCAAAGCAAGAGGGGAAAGATTAAAGATGGTAGATGGAAAACCATAAAAGTTGAGAGGAAGGCAGCACTGGGCCTAGGATCACACAGCTTCCTCCTAGCTAGTAAATAACCGTGGACAAATCACCTGATGTTTCTGAGCTTCAATTTCTGTGGCCATGAAATGAGAGATTGGGCCCAGGAATCAATGTAAATTGTTAATTTCACATTTCCCTTTATCAATATTATTCCCCCGAGTTTGATAATTTGGTTATAATTCTTCATGCAGCTTTAGGTTAAGTTTTGGTGGGAAACAATAGCTATCTTCATATATTTGAGAGGTGTCATTTGAAAGGGAGAAATTTATATAGTTGAGCTCCAAGAAGCAGAAATGGGATCAATGGTAGAAGCTACCAAACAGAGGTTTGGCTCTAAATAAGAAAACTATCTTTGGAGTGCTTCGTCTAGTTTAGATGAAAAATTGCATCCAGTTGTAACCATGCTAGTCACTAGGAATTTTATTAATAACACATAGCTCCTGTCCTGAGGAGGCTTATGGTTTGATAGGGTTTAAGATGGAAAGAACTGGGCAGATGTGGGTTTTGTCTTAGCAGCAGAGCCAACAGGGTACATTGGGAGTGAGGGGGTAAGAGAAATCACATACTTCCTAGGTTTTTAGTGTTTTCCAAAACAAGGAAAATGGGTAGGGGCATGGGCAGTGACTTCAACTAGATCCGCTAAGCTGGTTGTACTGCTCGACATCTCAGCAGGATAGCCGGTAGGCAGCTATGTTGTGTGATGGGAGCTCCACAGCTGCAGCCTGGACTAACACTCTTGAATGGTCTATTCCAGCCTCCGAAAATGATTTGCTGAACAAGCGCCTGAAGCTCGATTATGAAGAAATTACTCCCTGTCTTAAAGAAGTAACTACAGTGTGGGAAAAGATGCTTAGCACTCCAGGAAGATCAAAAATTAAGTTTGACATGGAAAAAATGCACTCGGCTGTTGGGCAAGGTAAGCTTTATTGGGAATCACCTAGTCAGTCTCACCCCTCATTGGGGATTGGGGAGAAGTGTGGAACAAAAAAATTAAGTCTAATTTTAGTGACCATCTCCCTTCTTTTCATCACATCTTAATCTATTTCCAGATATCTTACTTAATAGACAGGAGTTTCACCACCTTTCATGATTCCTCTTAATTAAAATTCCCAGAAGTCCAGGAAATAGGAAGAAGACAGAAAAACCCAAGGGCTTTGTTGCCTATAAACTGGATAATGATTTGATGATATACTTGGAATTAAATTATAAACTAGAAACTAATCGTATGGCTTCTCTCTGGGTGCCCTAGGGAGACAGCATAGAGTGTGGAGCACAGACTTCAGACGGGTGGTTTTGGGTTTAAGTCCCAGCCCTGCTGCTTACTTTTGCAGTGTGATCTTAGACGAATGCCTCACCCTCTCTGAGCTGCAGGTTCCACAAGTGTAAGATGTGGGTGCTGACAGTGGGTGTTATGAGGAGCACACAGCATGTGTCTGCCATAGTGTAAGGCCTTAGAGAGCGGGCAGGATTCACTGTTTTCTCAGTGTGATCTGCCAGCCCAAACTGTTGCTGGTCTAAGAAGAAGAGATAAGTATAGAACTTGAGACTAAGCATTTGGAAATGTTTCCGGCAATTTGACACAGGGATCCTAATAAAAAATGTGGATTTACATTTTGTCCATTTTTTTTTTTTCATTTTGTTTTTCTACTAATTTATTCTTACTGTATGTTATAAAAAAGTCAGTCTGTAGTGGATTGGAACATTTTTTAAAAAGAAAAAAAAATTGATGTTTCACAGATAGTTTGAGAAGCGCTGTTTTGGAGCTTACCTTAGTCATGATTAGTGTTCTAGTCAAACAATGATTTCTTTAAAAATGTATGTTAATGTCTTCTGGCAAGAGTAAAAGCCTGAGTCTGATCTGATTCTATGCTACTGAGTTCCAGTTGAGCTAATCATGAATAACTAGGTGTTTTGAATAAGGGTTGCAAATATGTACAGAATGGGTTTTTCCTGGCATTATCAGTTGTACCGTGGAAAAACACTGCATGTGCATTTTTCATCTCTAGGAGCATTAATGGAACAAAGCAGTGTTTTCTACTATAGTCTTTTAGGCATTTTTTACCCTTTTCTGAGTTTTCACATCGATTTTAGTAATCATAGGTAGTTATTGTTTGTTATGCCTTTGTCCTTCCTAGGGATAAGCACACTTGGGCTTAGAGCAGTTGAGTAGTGGCTCAGGCCACAGAGCTGGGTTCACACCACCGTACTGCACTGTCTCCTGTTGAACAGGATCTCAAGGTGCCTTTCTCAGAACACGTATGCAGTGGTGAAGACTGAAATGCTACATCCACAGCAGCTTTCAGTGTGACTTTGGCAGGTACCCTCTTTCTGGGCTCCTGCCTCCTTGCTGATGAGAGACTTGCACCAAGCCGAGGATCTTGGAGCTCTCTTCCAATTCTAATATTCCTTGCACCTTTAGCTGTCGCTTAAGGTTTACCCTTACACCAAATGGCCCCAAATTGCCATTTTGAAAAGGCAGAAAGCAGAGAAAAGAAGAGTCTGTTCTTCCCACTTTCACAGTTGCCTAGATGATCGCCTTCAGGTGTCTTTGCTTCTGTGAAAGACAAATTGCATGGATCTGTGACAGCATTCCAAATATTTGAGCTTCTTAGAAGCCTGGCACCTGGATATTTGTTTTTCATTGGGCATATTTTGCAGAGGCTAATAGAAATACTCTAGTAATCTGGACCCTGGGTAGTGAAAGTCAGGCATAGATGATTGAATGTTCTATATACTGGAGTGAGCTAAGGCTGACGTGGAATTTCCTTAGGTATTCCCTGACTTTGCCGTGTCACTTTTTATGGCAGAAACTCTCTCTAACCATAAAGGGGGCTTTTGTCAATGAGGTGGTTTTAACACATTAAGATTTAACAACTCCAAACAAATGACGGTGGTCTATTTAGTGGCTCAGAATAAAAATTTGAATCTAAAAATGTGAGACTAAATTAGAATCATATCTTTGACCTTTGAAGTAGAGGCTAACTCTGGCTTAGAGATCTTGAAAGAGAGGACAGTTGTGTGGATTAAGAGGCCCTTCCTTTGGATATATACCCAGTAATGGGATTGCCAGGTCAAATGGAATTTCTATTTCTAGATTATAAATTATTCTACTATAAGGACACATGCACACGAATGTTCATTGTAGCACAGTTTACAATAGCAAACACCTGGAACCAACCCAAATGCCCGTCGATGATAGACTGGACAGGGAAAATGTGGCATATATACACCATGGAATATTATGCAGCCATCAAAAACGATGAGTTCGCGGCCTTTGTAGGGACATGGATGAATCTGGAAACCATCATTCTCAGCAAACTGACACAAGAACACAAAATCAAACACCGCATGTTCTCACTCATAGGCAGGTGTTGAACAATGAAAACACATGGACACAGGGAGGGGAGCACTACACACTGGGGTCTGTTGGGGGGAAATAGGGGAGGGACAGTGGGGGGTGGGGAGTTGAGGAGAGATAGCATGGGGAGAAATGCCAGATATAGGTGAAGGGGAGGAAGGCAGCAAATCACACTGCCTCGTATGCACCTATGCAACAATCTTGCAGGTTCTTCACATGTACCCCAAAACCTAAAATGCAATAAAAATAAATAAATAAATAAAAATGGAAAAAAAAAAAAAAAAAAAAAAAAAGAGGCCCTTCCTCAGCCAGGCGTGGTGGCTCAGGCCTGTAATCCCAGCACTTTGGGAGGCCAAGGCAGGCGGATCACAAGGTCAGGAGTTCAAGACCAGCCTGGCCAACATGGTGAATCATCGACTCTATTAAAAATACAGAAATTAGCTGGGCATGGTGGCATGTGCCTGTAATTCCAGCTACTTGGGAGGCTGAGGCAAGAGAATTGGCTTGAACCAGGACCCAGGAGGTAGAGGTTACAGTGAGCCAAGATCGTGCCACTGCACTTCAGCCTGGGTTACAGAGTGAGGCTCTGTCTGAAAAAAAAAAAAGAAGCCCTTCCTCATAGTGATATAAAACACCCTGAAATGACAGAAATAAAGGAATTTATAAATTTTTCCCAGTTAAAATTAGATGAGGAGGCAGTATTAGAGTATCAGTTTAGGAGAAGATAGCATAATTATAGATAATTCAGTTTAGTTTAGGTCAAAATGATTTCTCTAACGATATCTAGATAGAACCTTATAAGCTGGAATGTATTTTTTACGAATGGGATTGCAGAGTGGCTGCCTGAGCTTCTGACAGTTAGGGCCAGAGGCAAACTCTGCTTGCCTTTGACCCAGCAATGCCAGTTATAGAAACGTACTCTAGAAACGAATCAACCAAAAATGTACCGTAGTAAGAATGCTTATTGTGGCATTTATAGCCAAAACAAAACAAAATACCCAACCATGTGACTATTCTGTCATATTCCTTGAAAACGACACTGTAAGTAGATCTGTATTTACTGATGTAAAAGATGTCTGAGATAAGTTGTTAAATGAAAAGAGTATAGCATGGTCACCTGTGCAGCTGATAGTTCTCCATGTGTATACATGGAATAACATCCACGATGCAGGTAACCGGATCATAGGCAGGACTCCTGTCCTGGCAAAATTGTTAATAGCCTTCCTCCTCTTCACTTCCTCCTCTTCAGCTGCTTTGGATGGTAAATATGTGTTCATTCTAGTTACGGGTGGTTTTTCACTTTCTTTATACCTTTTACATTTTCAGAGGTTTTTTTTTTTTTTTTTTTTTTGCCCTCCTTTTAAACAGTGAGTGTATATTACTTTTTTAGGTGAGAAAGAAGCAATTTACATGGGGGGTAGAGGAATGACCTCCTGCCCACCCAGACCCTGCCTGCAAGCCCTAGGCGGGCTCCACTGCCAGGTTTCTCTCTTGGATTAGGAGTGAAGGCAGCACCACGCTGGGGAAGGGTGTTCCAGGCCATTCTTAGCAAAAACATGGGGTCCAACCTGTTTTTGATCCTGTGCTTTCAATCAGAGAATCTAAACTTACTCCTGAATACCACAATATCGGGTACTGTCCAGTGACACAGCCAATATTTATTTCTTCCAAAAAATAAAGGTCTGATAAGATAATGGGAATGATTTAGTAACAGGAAATTGGACATTTCATAACTTGGGAAAACTTTCCAGTTTGAAGAAAAGTATTTTGTGAAATAAAGCTCCGTCTAAATCACTTACCATGCTGACTGTTTTCCAGCCCACATTTACTTGTCATCAGAGTGTGAAGTATTTGTGGGGAGGGTGTGTGTGTGTGTGTGTGTGTGTGTGTGTATGTACCCAGGATATATCTATGAGCTGGAATAGCAGAGAGGGAGGCAAGAAATAGAATATAGTAGAAAGCAGATATCAGGGTGTATTTGTTTCCTGTTGCTACTGTAACAAGTTACTACAAAAATGGTGACTGAAACAAGAGAAATTCTTCTCTCAGTGTTCTGGAAGCCGAAACTCCAAAACCATGGTGTCAGCCTGTCTGCACTTGGCCTCCTCTGGCTGCTGGTGGCCGTCAGCTTCCTAGACTTGTGGCCACGGCACTCCAGCCTCTGCCCTCTTGGTCACATCGATTCCCCTTCTCATCACCTCCTCTGCATGTCTATTATAAGGATGCTTGTCCCTGGATATAGGCCTACCTGGATAATCCAGGATGCTCTCCTCCTCTCAAAGTCCTTGCTTAATTAATTCTGCAAAGAAGGTAACATTTACAAGCTCCAGGAATTAGGAAGTGAACACATCTTTTTTGAGGGGCCACCATTCAACCCACTCTACAGGGTCATTATATTAATGCTGAGATAAAATTAAAGAAGGTATAGGATGTGGTCATGGTTTACTGGGGCCCTGTATTTCTCCTACAGGCCAACTTAAAAAAAACCTGATATGTGAAAGGAAAAAAACAAAGTACTTACTACACAGTAAGTACTTCCAAGAGGTGGCTCACTGAGACTTTCTAAACAGTTCCTTGTGAATCTGTTAATAAAATGATTACTATTTGGTTCAGATCCACAGATGGTTGTTATATCATTCATTGCAAGATAGAAAATATATCTTGCAATGAATGACCAAAAGATATTTTTTCTCTAGTCCCCATTTGAGTAGCAGCCTTGTTTGACATTTTCAACATGGAGGACACCAAGAAGAAATGGCAGTCAGTGTCCCTGGGCTGTCACTCACCGGCCTAATGACCTGGGGCAAGGGACCTGTTCTCACTGCCTCTCTTTTCTTTACCATGAGGATAATTGTTGTTTCCCTTAGAAGGTTATGAGGGTGATATGGACCAATATATGTAACATGCGTGGAATGGTGATGGTGCACAGTGGCCTCATGATCAGTGCTGTCTGCTGCTGCTACCTTGCCAGAGCAGAAACTTTTCCCGAGGGTGACCAGAGACGGAAACCAGAGAAATCATCCTCTGGGCAGGCTCTGAGTGGCAAGGCAGGGTACAAAGCAGTCACTTTTTTCCCTGGATGGAAAGAAAGATGAATGCCTAACTCGGAGGCTTCTTTCTCCAAAGAGACGAGAAAGACTTGGCATCTGATTCTTCAGTCTTCTTGCTCTCCCCCTTCCCACCTTTTGGCCTTGTAATAGCTGAGGAATGAGCTAAAGAATTTTGGTGGAAAACTGTTGCCTTTTAAAATTGGGTTTGCCTTGAATAACATCCTTGACTTCAAGAGAACTTTTCTGAGTTTTAGACATTTTTAATCACTGTGAGTATTCAAATCAATCACATGTAAAGCATTAGGTGAAGGCTCGTGGACATTTTCTGTTTTTAGGCTTTGTTGGATGCTCATGGCAGTGTCTACGCGGTCAGTTCCTGCCCAGCCTCTGGGCCCGTCTTGCAGCTTATCTTGCAGAAAGAAGCCTCGTCAGAATTCCAGAATCTCAGCTATGATCAGCTTACACCATCTCAGAAACATTCAGTGGTTCCCTGGAGCTAGCAAACAAAGTGCAGGTTTCTTGCCCTCAGTTTTGCCTCTGACAGTAACTGTTCCAGCCCCCTTGCCAGCTGCTCTTTCCCATGCACCCTTGTGCCTGAGGCAAACTGAATCACTCTCGGTTCCTTCTCTCTGGTGGCTCTTCTCTCTTCCTTTTCCTTCATCTTTAAGGCTTGGGTCAAATGAAGGATTCTGTGGAAACTTGATTGCTCAGTTAGAAATAAGCCAACTTCTCCTTCATCTGAGCTCTACTTCCTTTTAATTCTCTCTTGTTTCTGAGATCCTGGCTTACAATACAGTTTTTCATACTTGGCCTTACTTCCCTAGAATGTCGTTCATTGACACCAGGGCTCAGGTCATATTCTTTATTCCTTGCAGAGTCTGTCAGGGTCAGAACATGATAACACATTGGAGAAGTGAGAAGAAAGGAGGAAGGGGCCAGGGAAGTGAGGGGAGAATGGGGGGTGGAAGTAAGGGAAGAAGCAAATAGGACAAGGTTTTAGTTGCCTCCCTTCTGTTCCTGTGCTGTTAATTAATAATGGAACTAGTGGCTAGCACAGTGGCTCATTCCTGTAATCTCAGGACTTTGGGAGGCTGAGGCAGGAGTATTGCTTGAGCCCAGGAGTTTGAGACAAGCCTGGTCAGCATAGTGAGATCCTGTCTCTACGAGAATAAAAAAATAATTAGCCAGGTGTGGTGGTGGGCACCTGTAATTCCAGCTAATCAGAAGGTTGAGGTGGGAGGATCATTTGAGCCCAGGAGGTTGAAGCTGCAGTGAGCTGTGATTGTGCCACTGCACTCCAGCTTGGGTGACAGAGCCAGACTCTGTCTCAAGAAAAAAAAAAAAAGGAACAAGAATTTGGATACATGGAACATGAAACACAACTGATTTTTATTATTAAGTTGTATTCTATGGATAAATTATCTCTGTATCTTCTATTCCCCCTTTTAAAGGTGTGCCACGTCATCACCGAGGTGAAATCTGGAAATTTCTAGCTGAACAATTCCACCTTAAACACCAGTTTCCCAGCAAACAGCAGCCAAAGGATGTGCCATACAAAGAACTCTTAAAGCAGCTGACTTCTCAGCAGCATGCGATTCTTATTGACCTTGGTAAGTCTGTGCCATCGATTAGAGATGAAATGGAAGTTTCACTCACATGAAAAATCTGAAGAGACTGTCCAAGTTATTTAGTGACCTGCCTTTAGGTTTAGCAATCAAAATTTACTACTGAGACTTTTAATTTAAAAAGCCCTAGGGTAATCATACATGTCGTCTTCAAGCATATAAAAATCTCCGTATTTTCACTGGGTAGCCTGTTAACTTGGCTTTGCATGGAGGGTGGGTGTTCATTAAGGCTGCAGCCATAACTGTGGTTCAGTCCAGTAACTCAAATACTGATAGGAGGTTTTTATAGTCAACTGAGGGAGCATCCTGGAAAACGTATAGATGTTCAGAACCGAGGCTTGGTTTAATTACAGGAGCCACTCCCTCATCTGCTTACAAACAGATTTCATCAGAAAAATTGTAGAAAGCAGTTTGTGTGTGTGCCTTGAATGATTTTATTTTGGAAACTGGGTGGCACCTTGTCTCTTGAGTAGTTTTAAAAATATAAAGATGGGAACAGGGTACAACCCCCCCCTCCCACCGCCACATCTATGGGTTCTGAATTTGGGGACTCAACCACCAACCTCAGATGGAAAATATTTGGGAACAAAAATCAATGAAAAAATAATAATATAGATTTTAAAATACAGTCATATCTCCAGAGGATTTACATTGTATTAGATGTAATAGGTAATCTGTAGATGATTTAAAGCGTATAGGAGGATGTGCATAGGTTATATGCAAACATGGCACCATCTTATAGAAGGGCCTTGAGCACCACGGATTTTAATATCTGTGGGGACTCCTACAACCTGTCCCCTGAGGATGCCACGGGATGACTGTATTGGATAGATTTGCCGTTGCCACTGTGAAGAACTTGTTGAACTGGGTGTGATTATGATGCACAGAGGGCCCTCCTGACTTGTCAGTGGCCATGCACGGGGTCAGGTGGCAATGCATTCCCGTTTGCCTGCTGCCTGTCACCCAGGCTGCTGTCTGTACTGGTGGTGAGCTGGCTCGATGTGGCAGGAGTTTGGCCCTGCTGCTTTTAGAGCCTGAGGCCCTGCTTCCAGAATACCTGTTCTGCTTGCAGCTGCTGCTGCTGAAGGCTGCATGGAGCACTCAGTGCTTTGGGGCCCTGCGGGGGCCCAGCTCTCTGAGTGTTCCTGCAGCCACGACAGAGGGTGCAGCGTGACCACATCGGGCGATATTAAGTCCTTTTCTCTCAAGCCACGTAGCCAGCCTTAAAGGTTAATTTCATAACCCTTAAGGTTATTCTTTAGCTTAAATATCATCTCTGAGAAGCTGTCCCTGACTGGTCTCCTCTCCCACCTGAAGACTGGATGAGGTGTCCTGCTAAGCCCCCCATAACACCCCACACTCTCCCCATGGTGTGTATCACATTGATCACCATCATTGTTACCTGCTTATTATCATCACTGCTGATGCCTAACTTCACCTTGGGCCGAATGTTGTATAAAGGACTTAAACTTTCTTTAATCCTTATACCACGATCAGGTAGATGTTGTTCTATTTCTCTTCAGGTTGAGAAAATAAAAACAGAGAGGTTAAGTAACTTGTTGAAAGTGACAGCTAATTTGCTGCTAGGCAGTGTGACTTCAGAAGCGACACTTTTTTTCAACTTTTATTTTAGATTCCAGAAGTATGTGTGCAGGTTTCTTAAAAAGGTGTATTGTGCAATGCAAGGATTGGAGTATGATTGAACTCATCACCCAGGAAGTGAGAATAGGACCTAATAGGTAGTTTTTCGCCCCCTGCCTCCCCTCCCTCCCCCTCTAGGAGTCCCGGTGTCTTTTGTTCTCATATTTATGTCTGTGTGTACCCAATGTTGAGCTCTCACTTAGAAGTGAGAACACGTGATGCTTAGTTTCTGTTTCTGCGTTAGTTTGCTTAGGAGAATAACCTCCAGCTGCATTCATGTTGCTGCAAAGGACATGAGTTTGCCCTTTTTGTAGCTGCATAGTACTCCGTGGTGTATATGTATCACATTTTCTTTATGTAGTTCACTGTGGATGGGCATGTGAGTTGATTCCATGTCCTTGCTGTTGTGAATAGTGCTGAGATGAATATGCGAGTACATATGTCTTTTTGGTAGGAGGATTCATTTTGCTTTGAGTATATACTCAGTCATGGGATTGCAGGGTCAATGGTAATTCAGCTTTTAGTGGAATTATGCTTTTTACTCCACCTCCCCCAGCTGTGCTTAGTATATGGCAGTGGCTTTTTATTGCCTTTCTCCCTTGTAGGATGCAGCCCTCTGCAGACTGGGCTGGGGCTGTTTTGCTGTTGTACCCTTGGCTCCTAGGACAGTGGCTATCACCCAGCAGATGCTCAAAGAATCTCTTTAAGATTCAGAGTATGAGGCACTGCACTAGCACGGCGGCCTCATGGGCCCTCACAGCAGTCCTGGGAAGGTGGCCAGCACCCTCTCTAAGAAATGAAGAAACTGAGGTCATATGTTGACCATGGTCACAAAGTCAGCTGAGGGGAGGTGGCCGGACCTGAACCCACTGTCACTCTGTGCTTCCCTGGGACCCTCTGAGCCCAGGAGCCCCATGCTGCTGTGCAGTGGCAGGCCAATACGACGTCTTGATGGAGCTGGGGCCCATGTGGCCCACTGACCCTGTGGAAGGCAGTTTTGTGAGTTGGCAGTAGCTGTGTTTGCAGTCGTGATGAGTAACAGGAAATGCCATCGTGTTCCTATCATGTGAAACAAAGTTAGAAATAGGTTCAGGGTAGGAGGCTGAATGGGAGGGAGTGTAGCCAGCCCTACTCCCCACCCTCGCTCACAGGCTGGGAGGAGGAGCGGGAAGGGTGTCTCCCCTCCTGAATTCGGTTGCCCTCTTCTCTTCATTCCGCTGCAGTCTCCCCTCATTCTTCCATGGGCAGGACCAGCTCCTGCTTCGTGCTGCTCAGATGTCATCACTTTTCTGCAGAGGGAAAAGAAGAGGCCAGATCAGCATAAGGGCCTCGGCGTGGCTGGGCTCTCTCCTGGGGCACTGTGTGTGCCTGCACCCCACCACGGCCTCTCCTGCAGGGCTGGGCGCCTTCCCTGAGCTAGCAGGAGGTGTGTGGGAGCCCGGGGGTTAGCCTTTCTCATCCACTGGCAGGGCTGGCTGCATTCAAGTCCTCTTCCTGCATCTCCCCGCCCTCTCCCTCTGCCACCCCCATCCCTGACAGCGCTGACCCCCTCTCTCTTCCCCACTCTTTCCCATCCTGGCCTCCACTTTGGATGCCCTCCACATACTTCCCGAGGGCCTGAGAGGGCCTTCACTTGAGGCAATACATTTCCCAGGTCACCCTGTGTCTCTCTCCAGGCTTTTTCCTGGGATCCCTGGGGTCAGTCTCCTCTCCCCACTGGAACCAGGAAACTGGGGTTGGCCCAGACCTGGCAGTGGAGTCCCAGGTACCCTGGCCGACTCCGCCCAGGGAGGCCTCCCTCAAAAGCTCCTCCAGGCTTCACCCGTTCCTTCCCCGTCTCCTCTCACCCAAGGCCGCGCTAGGGCCGAGTCAGTTGTTTAGTCTACACTTTCTGTTTAGTCTACACTACGGTTACCTCAAGGCCCAGCGAAGGTGTGTAGTATAGAGCAGAATCAGATCCGGATTTCAGTTTTCCTTAAAAAGTGACTTTCATATTCTGGCCAGAAGAACAGAATACTTGGCTGGATATATTTTGAGTTTCCGTGGGGTATTTTTTCCTGCCTCTTGCTATGCTTTCTCAAATTGGCTTTTAGTCTAAACAGGTTTTTTTTTTTTTTTTTGCAAGGTGTTTTCCTCCAAAGAGTAAGAATAATAGGCCTCATAGCTGGGTAGTATTTTGTAATTTGTGAAATATTTTCTCAGCCTTTGTCAGATCTCATCTTTACACACTCTGTGTGAAATTGGGCACGTGCCATTATTTCCAACTTAGAGGACATGAATGAGCCCTGGGGAGCTTCAGTTCTCTGCCCACATTGCGAGTTACTTGGTGGCAGAAGGAGTTCTGGAAGCCAGGTCTCCTCAGTCTCCATGCCACATCCCTTCTAGGGTGCCATAATTCTGTGTTTCTTGGCTCTGCCCACTCCATCCTCACACAACTGTCTCCACTCTGCTTTGGTAGAATCATGTTCCCTTGGAGTATATCACACCAGTCAGAGGCAACTGCTCTGTGCCTAGCAGATGATACTCACATAGTCTTCTCGAAGCCTGGGGTCAGGAGCCTGCCCCACCCATCTGCATCCATTTGTCCAGCCCTCAGACAGTTGACACCGTTTTCTTCTCTCTTCTCTGACTCTCCTGGAGTACACAACATGGACTGCACAGCAGCCTGCCTTCTGTCTGGGGCTCCCTCTGTGGTCCTGGCCACACTGGGGGCTGCCAGTGACACTGGGAAACTCCCAGGGGACTCCTTCAGGCTTCACGTCATCTGCTCCCTCCCCAGCATCCTGGCCTAGAACACTTTCCAGCCATCAGCCGCACTCCCCAGTGAGGCGTGCAGCCCATCCCAGGATCGAAGGGCTTCAGCCAAAAGAACTCTTTAACAGGCCCAGAAACCCAGGAGCACCATTAAGTCAGAAAGCTGAAACAAGAATGCACCTAATCTCCCCCACATCAATTACTACTATAGATTTGTTAATCTGCATATTATAGGTCCGTAAGGGGGCGGCACAGTTTAAAATCCCTGCAGGGGATCATACCCTACTTTCCCAGATCTTCATCCAGGAAGGAATCTTCCACATCATTAGGTTGTAGGGTTTTTCTTCTGCAGAGGAGTTAGAGGGTCAGTGTCAGATTGCTGATTTGCCAGTACCACTGCCTGGAGAAAAGAGCAAAAGAAAGAAGCTTGTTAGTCAACTGTTCAGAGGCACCATGAGACTGCCTGTCTTCGTGGGTGGCCCCGTGTTTGCTGCAAGAGACCTCTGGCCTCCAGTAGCAGCTGCCACATAGTAAACAGAGCCGAGATATCAGGGGTCTTGCTGAAAATGCAGTCAGATGGGCTCTGAATAGAGTAAGGCAGGACACTCTAAGATGGGATGGGGTTTCTCACAGCACCATACAGGGACGACCTGCAAGATCTCTTGAGGGGCTTGTGAAAAGCACATTCCTGAGGTCACCGTCCTTGACCGGCTGCTGATTGAGAATTTCTGATGCCTGGGATGTGCAGGTTTAACAAGCCCCCAGGTGATCCTGATAGGATTCCTGCCTGAAAATTGCTGGGTGAAGGCTCTTCACCCTCCAAGTGATAAAGAAGGGAAAGATTCATCCTGGAAGAACATCCCTTAGAAGAGCGAAGTTTCAGGGGAACACTTAGTTTGTGGAGCACATTATGAAAATGAAGTTCTAGGTCATTTAGAAATGTGTCTGAATTGCAGATCACCTTGTAGGCCTTTCTGACGTATTTCTCCACTTAGACACACAAGACACATCGAATGTCTTTTTAATATGAATAAAGGAGTTTATTTATGCCCATGTTTGACCCTCTCCACTTAATAATCCCATTCTCATTTTGTGTATGAAGGTAGAATGCTTTACAGAAAAATGTAAAGGGCCTGCACTTCTCTGCTTTGTGGTAAATGGTAACATACAGTTGAAAGAGGCAGACTTCGTATCCTGATGCATTTGTAGGAAGGATGGTGCAGTTTGACCAGGGCACCCTTGAGTCGGCAGAAATTAGCCTTCCCTGAGCTGGCGTCTTCCCAGGTTTCTCCTGTGGGGTGTGCGACCTTCTGTCCTGTCTTGTTGAGGCAGAGCTTCAATCTAGAATCTGTTCACAGACTGTGAACAAATCCAACAAAAACAGTAAGCAGTCTTTTGCTCAGAGTTCATGTGCCTTGAGTTGGCAGTGAGGTGCAAGGGGCTGCTCATGTTCTCAGGGGTCCTCTGCCCACAGCTCTGGTCCCCTGCAGCAGGTGCACATCCTATGGGTGGGTGGTCTTTGTGGGATGCCACCAGCACTAGCCTAGTACTTTCCAAATGAGAGCTGGAGGGCTGCAGTGCTCCACACGGGATTATCCAAATATGTATTTTCCAGGAAATGCTTTTAATCCCACTCATTCACTCTCTACCCTCGTGGTCCTGTTAGCCTAGAACAGGTGTTCCCAAATTTCGATGTTAGGATGCCTTTCACTTTTAAAATTATTGGGTAGCCCAAAGAGCTTTTGTTTCCATGGATAATTCCTATCAATATTTACCATATTAGCAATTAATTAAAACTGAGATTAGTATGTATTTGATTTGTATTTATTTTTGCATAGCTATAATAAACTCATACATATAAAAATTATTAAAAAATGACTGTTTTCCAAAATAAAATTAGAAGAGTGACACTGTTTTTACATTTAAAAGAAAATCTCTTTAATATCTGATTTAATAGAATCTGCTGAATTTTATTTGCTTCATTTAATCCATTTTGCTTGTTATTTGAAGCATAAAAATTAAAAGCTGACCTTGCCCAGCTCTATACCTGGAAAAGCCAACGAGGACCTCATGGACCCATAAAAGGCTCTCAGAGATCTCTAGAGGTCTTCAGACAGACCAAACAGTGAGAACTATTGACTTGGAAGAATGTAAAACAGGAAAATAGTGTCTCCCCCAATAGAATTTCATGTAAAACATGGGCTGTGTTACAAAGTCAAATGGGTGCAGCTGTCCTGCTTCTCCCGCTAGTCAGGAGCTGAAGGCCAGAGACTTGCGGCTGTTCTCCAGCCTGGTAGTGAACCCGGAGGCCTGTCTCACTGTGCAGTGGGAAAGGAAATTGCATTTGGGAGTCTCATAGAACACACTGGAAGACATGTTTTAGCTTGGCCAGTTTCGTGCAGGACAGGTTTTCTGCATAAAGAAAATCAATGACAGTTTCTGAAATTGTACCCTGGAAGCCTTGACCAGTTTGGGTAATAACAAGAGATTTGAAAGTGTGGGGTGTACAGGTGTTTTGCTGAATCTAGGTAGTGGTGGTAATTGTTATTATTTGGAATTCAATTCAGTTCTACCTGTTTGTGAGTTCCAAATTTTGTGAAAATTAGTTGCTGGGACATAACTTTCCTTTGCCTCTGGAAGGCTGTCAGAATGCAAGATTTACTGGCTCATATGCAGTGTTATAGTTGATAAAGGAATGGTTTTGCAAGGTGGCTCCTGTATCTTAAATGTAACTTATTTTGCATTTGTGCTACAGAACTGTCATAAGTGTGCCCTTTTGTCTTCCTGTTTGGAAACTGGGATTTTATAATGTGTGTGGTGTATCTGAAGATTATTGCCCATTATTGAACACCATTCATAGCAAACATTTGCATTAGGCCTGGTACATGTACTCCCACTCTGCAAGCTATGGGTTCTGCCCCGCTCCCCCTTTTTTTTCTGAGATGGAGTCTCACTCTCTGCCTCGCACTCACTGTCAGGCTGGAGTGCCCTGGCGCAATCTCAGCTCACTGCAACCTCTGCCTCCCAGGTTCAAGTGATTCTCCTGCCTCAGCCTCCTGAGTAGTTGGGACTACAGGCACCTGCCACCACACTCAGCTAATTTTTATATTTTTAGTAAAGACGGGGTTTCATGACGTTGGCCAGGACGGTCTTGATTTTTTGACCTTGTGATCCACCTGCCTCAGCCTCCCAGAGTGCTGGGATTACAGGCGTGAGCCACCATGTCCAGCCAGGTTCTGCTCATTTTTTAAAAGAGGAAGCTAAGGTTCAGGGAAGCTAAGTAGTCCATTCTGAGCTGCACGTGCCAGAGGCCATTTTGTACTTACCTCAAATACCATTGAAATAAATGCACATCAGATAGTTGTTCTTAGCAGAAGGGGCGCTACATGTAATGTTTTACTAGCAAAATGAATATGTTCAAGCACCGTGGTTGATGAGAAAGGCGTCCAGACCCTGGGACCAGCGACTCTGAAGCAGCACTTGAGGCCAGTGCCTGTCGGTCCTGGGTCCCCACACTTGATCTGTGTTGCCTGACTGTGGGTGGCCTGGCTCTGCTGTCCGATTGCCACAGTGCCCTCCTCTGGTTGAACCTTTCTCGAGAAGTGCTTGTTGGAGGCCTGAGTGCAGAGCATGCGAGAGGCCCTGTGTGGTTTCTGTCACGTGTCAGCTTGCTCATAAAGGTCATATGTTTGGCAGAATTTGGCCCAAGGTTTGCTTTCTCATAACGTACCACTCGATAGCAAGGCTGGGAGGAAGGTGGCTCTAGCTATTTTTGGAGCTGCTTAGGGGGCTGCCTCCCTTAAATTGGTACATAATTTGCAGGGCCTATTGCAAGATGAAAATGGAGAACTCCTTGTTGAAAGATTATTAGGAATTTCAAGGCAGAAATAGCAAAGCATGAAGCCTTGTGTGAGGTCCTTGTAAGCACAGAGCCAGTGACTGTGCAGAACACACACCCGTGAAGCCAGCCCTGCCCCCACGGTCTGACTGCTCTTTTGTTGTTGTTGTTGAGATGGAGTTTCACTCTTGTTGCCCAGGCTGGAGTGCAGTGGTGTGATCTTGGCTCACTGCAACCTCCATCTCCTGGGTTCGAGTGATTCTTCTGCCTCAGCCTCCCAAGTAGCTGGGATTACAAGCATGTGCCACCACACCTGGCTAATTTTGTATTTTTTAGTAGTGACGGGGTTTCTCCATATTGGCAAGACTGGTCTTGAACTCCCAACCTCAGGTGATCCACCCACCTCGGCCTCCCAAAGTGCTAGAATTACAGGCATGTGCTACCGCGCCTGGCCTCTGACCACTCTTAAGTGGCCAGTTAGCACAGGTCACTCCCCAGCCTGCCAGGCCCACCCTCTTAGGGATGCTTTGAGGCTTAAATATGAAATAGCCACTCTACAAGCAGGGTCAATTAGCATGGGCTCTGGTTTCTGTGGGAGGTAGTTAGCTAACATGAGAGGGTATGTCATTAGCTAAAGCGGTAACACTGACAGATTAAATTCAAAATAACTAAACCTTCCCTGTGTTTCTTTATGCCACATGACTCCTGCACATTCTGCTACTGGCACCTATTTGATACCAGAGGGGAGGGGGTGCATTCAGGATGGGATAGGAGCATCAGCAAAAATGCAGAGGTGGGGAAGCCCTCCGTCTTCTTGGAAGCTGAGCCTGCAAGGGGAATGGAATGAAAGAGATTGTGGGTATATTTGAGACTATGAGGAAATCAATACACTGGTGTTGCCAAGTACAGAAGCCACATGTGGCCGTTGAACCCTTGAGATGCAGCTACTCCAAACTGAGATGTGCTGTCAGTATAAAAAATACACTGGATTTCAAAGACCTGGCATGAAAAAAGAATGCATAATGTCTTAGTATTTTTACGTTGATTAATGCTGAAGTGATAATATTTTGTACGTGTTGGGTTAAACAAAATATCTAATTAAAATTAACTTCACCTGTTACTTTCTAATGTAGCTGCTAGAATCTGTTAAATCCTGCATGGGGATCACATTCCAGTTCAGTTCCACATGCTGCTACCAATTGCTCTACTTGCATACACAAAGACACACACACACACACACACACACACGCCCACCCACCCACCCAGCAGAGGAGTCAGACACCCAGGAGCCCCCGCTTCTAGTGCCTGGGCTAAGCCCCAGAGTAGAAGATAAACCTGGGAAGCTGGGTGGGGAGGTGAGTGCACGGAGCTCCAGGCTAACAGAGTGAATTTGTTCTTTGAGCACTGGAGAGCTATTGATTGCTTACTAGCAGCAAGGTGACTTGTGCAGGGTATATCTGGGAAGATTTGTTGGGAAAGAGGTAGAGCATGCAAGAAGTGAATATAGAATGAGAAATCAGGACAATAATTAGGAGACTGTTGCCTTCCTCTTGAATCAAGTTCAGATAAACACATCTGGACTGATTTATAAACTCTTTCTCAGGAAGCTGAGGAAGAGCCCATGAATGTATGTTCCTCTCTGTGCTGAAACCATTAATTGCAGTGAACAATTAACATGTGGCCTAGATGCACCTTTGACTGTGGCTGATCCAAGCAGGTTCACAGTTCTCACCTGGGTCCAAGCTTGGCCCTGGCTGCCAGCTGCCTGGCTCCAGACGTGTCTTCTCTTAATCAGTTCAAGTACTTCTCTACTCCCTGGAAACAGGCGCTCCCATCAGTCACGTTCCAGAGGAGGGGGAAGAGGAACTTGACAAGTATCAGCCACAAAAACCTCCTGGACAAAAGAAGTCTTTTAAGCCTTATTTGAATACCAGCTTTTTGTGAAAATAATCAGGATGTTGAGAGCTTTTTTTTTTTTTTTTTTAACTCTTTTTGGAAGAGTTTTTGTGTAAAAGAAAACACCTGCTGCTCCTCAGGCTGTTTCAAAACACTGCCTATGGTTTGAAAGTGCAGAGATCTGCGTGTGGTGTGCAGCATTTGCAGGCATAATATGTGAGTCTGGGAAAAACAGATCCAGGGAGTGTTTGTAGCAAGGCGAGGCCTTTTAGCTGCATTAGATGCTGCTGGGATTGGGATGGGCGCGGGATGCAGGGTAGAGAGGAAGAGCTGTGTGTGTTCCTCTTTAGCATAGAGGTTTTATCCAGAGGTTTAACAGTTTTCTTGAGATAGAGTTTCGCTCTTGTTGCCCAGGCTGGAGTGCAATGGTGCGATCTCAGCTCACTGCAACCTCCACCTCCCGGGTTCAAGAGATTCTCCTGCCTCAGCCTCCCGAGTAGCTGGGATTACAGGCGCCTGCCACCATGCCCAGCTAATTTTTTGTATTTTTAGTAGTGACGGGGTTTCGCCATGTTGGGCAGGATGGTCTTGAACTCCTGACCTCAGGTGATCCGCTTGCCCCAGCCTCCCAAAGTGCTAGGATTACAGAGATGAGCCACAGTGAGTAGTGCCTAGCCAACAGTTTTTTTTTTTTTTAGTTTGAAGTTCGGTTATTTCCAAGACTGAAGGTAGTTCTAATTTCTTTCACCTGTACCTCCACCAAAAAATAAATACATAAATAAACCATGAGTCATTGCTGATTTTTAATTGAAAATGTTATTCCAGGAACAACTGGTTGACGTTGTCTGCAGAGGAGGTGGCAAAGACTGATTGATATTATGATCCAGCTTCTAAAGATTTTGCTGCTTATTCTGAAGCACATTGGATTTCTGCTTCAATAGGCTTTCTTTTTTGGTTTTTATTATTATGACTAATACATATTCTTTTCACAGGGCGAACCTTTCCTACACACCCGTACTTCTCTGCCCAGCTTGGAGCAGGACAGCTGTCGCTTTACAACATTTTGAAGGCCTACTCACTTCTAGACCAGGAAGTAGGATATTGCCAAGGTCTCAGCTTTGTCGCAGGCATTTTGCTTCTTCATATGAGTGAGGAAGAGGCATTTAAAATGCTCAAGTTTCTGATGTTTGACATGGGGCTGCGGAAACAGTATCGGCCAGACATGATTATTTTACAGGTAGAGAGCGTTCCTTATGTCTTTAATAGAACAAAATGCTAAGGATGTTTCTTATCCCTCTCCAGGTATGCCGCAGAGCTCTTTCACCATCAGGTAATAGTGTAATGTTGTAATGCTGATAAAGGACTTTGTGCTAGGTATTATTCCAAGCGCATCATCTGCACTTCCCTCTAATAACGTAATAGGAAGACAAATGTTCATCAGCTCAATTTGTAGGTGGGAAAACTGAAGCTCCAAAGATTACTAAATTGGGCCCAGTCCCACAGCTAGCGAGTGTCAGAGCTGGAATGGAAATCCAGGCCCCTCTGACTCTAGGGCCCTCCCTCTTGCCCCTATCAACCATCAGATGATGTCACTCCTACCTCCCAGCCTCTGCATCTGCTCTTCCTCTGCCTCACCCCACCCTTGTCATCTCCGGTTCAGCTCAAATATCACATCCTGGGAGAAGCTCATCCTGCCCACCCTGATGCTGTGTTCCCCACTTCCAGCCGGGGCACACTTCTAGCCGGGGTACCCCATAAGTATTTGTTGAATGAACAGTTCTGTCAGAGAAAACCAAACACAGCAGCGTATTCCAAATACCATGTGCTGCTCTTGCTGCCTTTCAGAGGGAAAACTCTGGATGCTGCTTCAGGAATATTCCTAATTGTTGCTTCAAATGTTGCAGCACGTGTTGATATGTCATTTACCAGTAAGATACTAGGCCTTCAGAGCCTTAGAAAGTATCCTGGGAGGGGGTACATTAGAGCCAAGGACTGACTTTGAGAGCACCACATTATGTGATTCAAAATCTTTTCACCTTGACCTGTGCATACGGACCACATGAACACAAATATCACAGAAGGAAGTCAGCTCACGCACTGAAAGATTTTGACCACCTAACGCTTTCCCCATGTGTTCTGAGGGTCTTCCTACATTCCTGCTATTAACTTTAAGGACAGCTGCCACCAGGCGGTGGAATTTTCGAGTTTTCTATAATTTATGTAACACACAACTCTTTTGGGGCGGGTGGCTTTGGTTGATTAGACTGTCTTCCATACAGGAGAGCCACAGCTGGTGCTTATGGGATTATATTGTCTGAGCCTCTGAAAATGGTTTTGTTTTCTTTCTCTTAATTTGGATAGGACACATCCAACTTGGTGCATCTCAGCAGGATTCTGACCCTCTGTAGGTCACTGTTTCTTCTTGAGTCTCAGGCCTCTGTGAGGCCTGGAATGCTTGGTGGCACTGCTAGGAACTGGCATGAGCTTCCTGCCAGAACCATGCCATTCTCTGAAGTTTGAGTTCCACTTTAGTTGGAAAAAGTTGTGTTTTTTCCTCATCTTAAGATGTACACTTGTCTTCTTGTTTTAACTTGCCAGGGATCTGGATATTCCATATGTTATACACCAAAAGAAATTATGCTTGTCCTGCCTATTGACAAGTAATTTCAGAGGTCCAGAGCGAATTTCCTAAGTAAACAAGTACAGTGCACTTCTATGGAATCATAAGATGTCCCTAATTCAGTCTTAATAGAGAGACTGGCTTCATATTTCTAATTCCTCCGGGCTTGAGTTTTTGTATTTGTAAGAGAATTTATGAAACGTTTGCACAAGACAGATGTTTAGATCTTCTTAGCCAAGGTATACAAGGGAACAATGAAAAGGAAGTGGTAGAAGAAGTCCCAGCGTTAGTGTCCTGGGCCTACACTCAGCCAGTGCCTGGCAGCAGCGGGCATTCGAGAAGTACTTGTTGGGGGAATTAGTAGCTGAGGTCAGTGGATCACAAGCCAGATAGAACGTGTAAAGTTCTAGTGAGTCTTCTCTTATGCCCACCCTGTAAGCAGTAGGCATAACTTTGTCGCTGTGGCAGATCCCTAATTCCCAGCCCCTGTGGCCGTCTTCCCGCAGATCCAGATGTACCAGCTCTCGAGGCTGCTTCACGATTACCACAGAGACCTCTACAATCACCTGGAGGAGCACGAGATCGGCCCCAGCCTCTATGCTGCACCCTGGTTCCTCACCGTGTTTGCCTCACAGTTCCCACTGGGATTCGTAGCCAGAGTCTTCGGTGAGCATTAGTAAAGAACCAGCCTTCTCTTGTTAGAGGAGAAGCATTTCCTGTCTCGCCATTGTGATTCTTATTTTTATACCGACAGCTCTTAGCAGAACAGGGTATTGTTTGCTAGTCTAAGATTAGTCAGGGGTGGGTTTTGTGACTTTGGAGTTCTGATAATCGCGGGGCTTCCCTCGATCCTTCATCTTGTGGGATGTGGAACTGAGTCCCTCACCAGGATGCCCTCCCTAGAACAGACGTTCGGAGCTGCAGGTGTGTGTTTCTGATGAATTGCCTTCCTCAGCCGCTCTGGGTTGTGAGTGCTGACCAATGCTAACCATGGGCCTCTGGGCTACTGCCCTTTCTAGATTTCCTTGGCACCTCCTCCTGCCCTTGGCTCTACATTTTCTCCCAAGTCACTCTCTTGGAGACCAGTGTTAGGACCTCGAGTGACAACTCCGTGTGGATGGTGCGCTCTCCCCCCTCAGCCTTGAAACCCATGAAGGCCTCCTGCCTTCGTGCCATGTCTCAGCCGCTGCTACTCTTGTGCCACCGCTGTTTACCTTGGGTGGTTCACGTGTAAGATCTGCCTTTATATTCCCGATTCACTTTTTGAGAACGTTGTGAAAGTTAGGTGGGTGTTCGTACACGAAGCCTTCAACCTGCCTTGGGATGCAGGGATAGGGCCGTCCACGTGCACATCAGGAACCAAGTGGAAAGTGGTCAGCACGGTCAGTTCACGCACAGTTTGTTTTCCCTACTTTAGAATAAAAGTGATATTTTTGACAATTCAGGTTCTTTTTTTATTGTAAAGGAGGAGGTTACTAAAAAAATGATAGTTATTACAGATCAAGCATGTTTTTAAGCATCACTTGACAGCTTAAAAACGTGATCTTTAAAAAATTTGTTTTTAGGGTTAGAGAGCATCTTAAGGGAAATATTTAAAGACACTGAATGTGCTACTTCAGGAATGCTCTGGGTAAACATCTTAAATATCCAAATTCTAGAAACCCTAAAATTTACTTTTTAATATAAGTGAGCATTTACTCTTCTTCTCTCTTTTCCTTTCCCCCAAATACTGGATTTTTATTATTTCCCATTTTGCTTTACTGGAATAATTCATGTTCCTTATTTTCTGTCCCTAAAAATATAAAACCACTAAATTAAAATAGATACAAAAAGCTATCTCCTGGTTAAACATATCTTTAGTGAGATTTCATGAAGGTTTACACCATAGTTTAAAAAAAAAAAGATAACTATAAGTCTCAAAATGGTGTGCTTAGTTTACAAATGAAGGAGTTACAGAAACTAAAATCTCAAGCTCCAGGCTTTAAGCTTTCCTGCCAATAACTTCTATGTTTTTGACTTTTCTAACCCTGGAAATGAAAAGAAAATGGTTAGTCCACCTTCCTTACATTTTCTCCAGATTTTAGCTATGATTTTCATACAGGGTCATGAAGAGAAGCTAGGATGGAAATGGGGAGGAGGGAGCACTGTTTGTTAATGGTTTGTAAACAGCTCAAGCATTAAATTACTTGGTTTGTGAAGAAAATTCTCCCAAGGCAACCGGGCTGACCACAGACTGGAGGGGGCTGAGGGGTCATCACTGAGTCATCCCTGCCCTGGGGCCACAGGCACTGGAGCTGTGGCTTGCAGAAAGTTCTGGGGCTCTGGAAGAGAAATTTTTCCTTCGATTCATAAATGGGCGAAAAGACATTAAAAAACAAGCAAACTCCACTTTGGAAATGATAGCCCTTCTGTTGCAGAGTAATTCGAAGCTCTCTGAAGCTCACTCTAATGACTTCATAAATAAAGCCGCAGCCTGTAGAGGTCGGATATTTTTCTGTAGATTTTGTAGGCAGTGGTGAGACTAGGAGTCTCATAAACATTATGGATAAAGATGCCAGTGTCTACATAATTCCTGGATCCCACAGACTCCTGCTGTCCTTAGTGGGTGGTTGTCCGGCTGGCCAAGGGCTCCTGGGATTAGAGGCAGGAAGTGGGATCTCAAGGCTGCACTGGGTTGTGATGTCACTTTGCAAAAACTGCTTTTACATTTTTTTTTTTTTTTTTTTTTGCACAGTCCATCTCATCTTTCAGTACTTACAAACAGAAAAGATAGGTTTTTACAAACCATGTCTATTTTTAGCAGTGGTGACTTAGAGAATTGTGTATGTTTTGCTCCATGATGCAGATAGCTTAGCTTTTTATTTCAAAGCCTGCCATTCAGGTACTACAGTCTTTTTTTGGCCCAAGACCCATTTCATTATAAGCCTTTAAGTCTGAATAAACTCTAAAAACACATAGAACTTTGTTGACTGTTCACTAATATATATATATATATATATATATATATATATATATATATATATATATGTAAAATATTTCAGTTTGTACCAGCATAGCTCATATATGAGTTAATAGATTACCTGGCATCAAGTATGTATCTGCCACTTGGAGGGGCAGCTGCCAGTGATGTGTGCGCCTGAACCTTCACACTGTCATCACTCCTTGCTGAATGGCAGTCCTTCTGCCTGGTGTCCCATAATGTCAGGAGCCCCTTCCTGTATTTTTATAGTTGGAGTGCAGCAGTGCCCTGGGAGAGATGCTTGCTCTGTTTACTTTCTCATCACATCTGCCTTTAGTGGGAAAAAATCTTAAAAAACAGGACCTGGCTTGCTCCTGATGGAGGAGGAGGCTGCAGTGTTCGGCCCCTGATGTTTTTCTATAGGATGTGCTGCCAAATATATGAGGGAGGAGGTGGAGTATAAAAATGAAGAGTTCCAGCCACGTGTGGTGGCTCACACCTGTAATCCCAGCACTTTGGGAGGCCGAGGCGGGTGGATCACAAGGTCAGGAATTAAAGACCAGCCTGACCAACATGGCGAAACCCTGTCTCTACTAAAAATACAAAAATTGGCCAGGCGTGGTGGCACGCACCTGTAGTCCCAGCTACTCGGGAGGCTGAGGCAGGAGAACCACTTGAACCCGGGAGGTGGAGGTTGCAGTGAGCCAAGATCACACCACTGCACTCCAGCCTGGGCAACAGTGCGAGACTTCGTCTCAAAAAATCCCAAAACCGAACAAACAAACAAAAACTAAGGATTTGGCAAAAAAACACAGAAGCCGCCTGCAGTATAGCAAAGGCTTAGAGAGGCTTTAGGATGAAAACAGACTGAAAACACAGTTGTTTCTGCGGCCAGGAAAATGTCCAGCTACTGAGGTAACATGATGAACGGTGATGATGAGTGTGTGTTCGGTCTGTTTGTGCTGTTGTTCTGCACAGCACTGTCATCAGCCTTCATCCTCCCACTTATGTTACTCCTAGAATGTGGGGGAGCCACAATCGGAGGGCTGCAGCCTTCCAGGAGAAAGTTGAGAAGGCTCAGCCTTGACAAAGACAAAGGTGGCTGGGAAAGAGATGCAGTGTAAGCTCACGTAGGAAGATTGCACTTTGAGATCATGAGGAGTTTATTTTCACATCGAGTTCCAATACACAGTAATACAATAAGAGGACTGCTGAAATGGCCTCAAAGAAAAGAAGTTCCTTTGTGTTGTTCTCTGTGAATACAGTGCTGAGTAGTAGAGTCAGCTAAATTCAAGATTCCTCTCTATTTCCTGCCCGATGAAACCTATTGCCTGTTTCTAGGTGGCTAAAAGGAGAGGAGAGAAGGAAGAGGCAGAAGGAAAGTCCCACCGAAAGGACTCGGGCTACAGTGTTGTGAGCTAGGCTACTCTGCCACACTGCACAGGGTGCCTCTGGCTGTTCACTTTCTCCTAGGGCAGTTTTCAAATGCAGGACATTGGGTCGCTTTTCCAAGGGGAGTTACTGCTTTAAAAAAAAAAAAAAATTCCAGAATGTAAATGTATAGGGATATTGGAAGACATTCTTCCAAATAATTGGTTTGGGGCAGTGGGTTTATAGGAAACATTTTTCCTCACTTTATTTTAAAATTAGATGTAATTTTTAAAATTTCCAAAGCCAGAAAAAAGTACACATTCTCTAAAGGTTGTCAGTGTTGCCCCCAAGTGTCATCAGAAAATTTAGGAGGCCCTTCCTCCCAAACAGAGCTTCCTGCGGCCCTTCCTTCAACTGTTTAAGCACATTCCTCCATCGTGCATCCAAATCATCTCCCGATTTAAGACCTCCCCTGTCTCACAGAAGCTTCTGGGGCTGAGGTTTCTCAGGCCTTGGAGGGATGGGTGCTTTGAATGGGAGGAGTGGTGGTGAATGGAGCATCTCTGGCAGCAGGTGTTTGGGAGTCCCTGGCATGAATCAATCAGCGTGGTCTCCAAAGGTGGCTTTTCTCTGTCTGACGCTAACTAGCCCTTGCAGGGATCATACCCATAACCTGCATCTCATTAATGTCACCTCCTTACCAACCCACTGACATACTGAGAAAAGGAACAAAAAGCCTTCAGCGATTCCTGCGGTGCTCTGGGGGATGTTAGAATTGCTTGGCTTGGGCAGAGGCCCCGCTGATCTGGACTTGCCTGCCCGTTTGCCCCCCTTCTGCCCTGCACAACCAGAGCCCCTGCCTTGCCAGCCAGACTGTTTTTCAGGCTCCTGCACACTTCTCTCTATTGACACCCTCTTTTCCTTTTTTTTTTCTTTTTGAGATGGTACTCTGTCGCCAGGCTGGAGTGCAGTGGCGCAATCTCAGCTCACTGCAACCTCTGCCTCCTGGGTTCAAGCAGTTCTTCTGCCTCAGCTTCCCAAGTAGCTGGGACTACAGGCATGTGCCCCTGCACTCAGCTAATTTTTGTATTTTTAGTAGACATGGGGTTTCACCATGTCGGCCAGGATGGTCTTGATCTCTTGACCTTGTGATCCACCCACTTCGGCCTCCCAAAGTGCTGGGATTACAAGCATCAGTCTTTTCCTTTTATTCAGAGTATTAATCCCTGAGTTCTGACCTAGGAAGTTTGCATTGGTTCTTCATGCAGTCACCTTCTTGTGGGCTTTTTCTTTCCTCTTTGTTCTCGTAACCCTGGGCATAACTCTACCAAGCCAGAACTCCTTGGTGTCTCTGCAGCGTGTTTGTTGTCTTTTGCTCATGGCTTAATCTCCAGTGCCTAATATGGTGCCTGGCGTGTATTAGATGCTCAATGGATGCTCATTAAGTTAGAGTAGAAGACACTTCTCAGCAGAGTTCTCTTAAGATGTTGTGAATAGCATTAGGAAAGAAAGTTTGTTTTTTAACTGCATCAAATACAAACAGATCCAATAAAATAAACATGCCCAGGGCTATGTCTTAATTTTTTAACATATCAATAAAGAGACTTTAAAACACATACACACCCTCTCCCCTCCAAATTTCCTTTTCTTTCCAGGAAAATCTCAGTTTGGAATCAGAGGAAGCACTTACTAAGTTGATTTATTGTAAAAACCAAGATCCTAATAAAACTCAGAAGATCTGCTGTTAACCTAAAGAGACTATTGATGTGACTTGTCTATTTGGTTGTGCTCACAAAAGTTTCCCAATAATTGTTTATTTTCATTGGCTTAGATGTGGTACTGTACCTAACTTAAGGCACTTGTCCCTCAGAGAGTAAAGAGACCAAGCTAGAGAAAATCATGGGTATGGTAGGGAAAGCCTTTCCCCAGGATCCCTGCAAAAAAGGTCTTATATTTTATTCTGTAAGATGTCCTCAGTTTTTGTTCAGCTAGAAATGTTCATATATTGAAATGTGTCTAGGAAGTCTTACCATCTAAGCCACTGAAACTTCAAATTTACTTTAGAGTTTTGTTTTTGGATATGTCATTTCGGTTTAAAAATACATCTTGTTATAGTATTATTTTAGATCTTTTTTCTTTTCTGTAGTGGGGAATTTATAGGGGCAGACGGTCTATTTTATAAACCAGATATTTCAGAGGAATATTATTCAATTGGCCTGCCTTAGTATATGTAACACTTCCCCTAAAAAGCTCAGATTTCAAAGACACAGTTAGTTCTCTAGTATATCCTCCCAGCCTCAACAACCAGACCTAAGAAGGAAGTGAAGGATTAATCTTTCCTACTTTCCTGGGGCCACACTGAGCCATCAGCAGTTGTGATGTTTGTGGAAAGAGTGTGGGCCCTGAGCTGGGTGGGAGAAGCAGGCTGATCTCATTGCTGGGATGGCTTAGGTTGCACCCAGCTCAGCTCACGTGGTTAATTAAGGGTTTTGTGGTGGTCAAAGAGGTTGTTGAGGGCTGTCCCAGCCAGCAGTCCCCTCGGTCTGTCATTTCTCACTGTGCTTTGTTCAGAAACTACAGGAATTCAGTTTCCCATTTGCACAGCAGCATCCAGCCTTTGCTTTTCTGTGTCTTCCGGCTTTTAAATGTTATCATATTAACCATCTAGAGAGAGGCTTCCTGCAGAAGATTCTTCCTCTCACCTGCTTTTGCTTTCCTTGATTTGATGAAATTTACAACTTCTTTCTCTCTTCCATTATCTTTCAGCCAAAAGAGTGAAAAGAAATACTGATACTTGCCTCTAATGATATTTCTACTCTGATTTTTAAAATTGTTTTTTCTAATATTATTATTCTAGTTATTAGGTAACCTACCTCAATTTAGTCACCCAATAGTTATTGTGGCTCTGCTTTAACCCCAAGACATTTGATTCTTTTTTCCCCAGCAGCTTCAACTCTACGAGGAAGAGGAGACAGGGCTGGGCTTGCTGCTCAGCTGGCTGTCCTGGCCAGTGCCCTCCCTCTTACTCTGCAGTCTGTATAAGAATTGCATCCATTCACCAGCCACTCTAACAACAAAATATGGCCAGAACTGGAGAGTAACCTTGACAAAGTTCTTTAAACTCTTCAGAGGGAAAAATGTTCTTTATTCCATTATCATGTTAAAAATCAGTAAACTTATATTTAATAATGTACTTTTGCATTTGTACAGCTGTTTTACAGTTTTTAAAGGTCTTTGAATTCTATTCCGTATTTCCAAATACAGGAAAAGAGACACTTTTTCACTTACTCTATCTTAATTTCTGATGCCTTATCTATAAAAATCTTTTAGCTTGACCCATAAAAACATGTTTTAGTATCTCCTTTAAAACCCAGGAGGATTCCCGGAAAAATAGACTAATAAAAACTTTCTCCTTTTCCCAGTTTAACTTTTGAAGCATGTTTGAATTTTATTTTCAGAGTAAAACATTATTTTTAATGTTTATGTACTTTTATTTGCAATACTGTCTTGACAACACTATCTGAGCTATCAGGCTCCAAAAATGAAATAAAGTTTGCAGTGTGGGGTTATGTCTCCCACCCTCTTCCTCTGTGATGTGTGGAAGAGGCAGTGGAATGGTACTGCGCGAGAAACTGGTCTGGTTTAACTTTCTGCATTTTTGTGTTTTCTCAGATATGATTTTTCTTCAGGGAACAGAGGTCATATTTAAAGTGGCTTTAAGTCTGTTGGGAAGCCATAAACCCTTGATTCTGCAGCATGAAAACCTAGAAACCATAGTTGACTTTATAAAAAACACGCTACCCAACCTGGGCTTGGTACAGATGGAAAAGACCATCAATCAGGTATGAGTCAGTCCAAACTTTGCAAACGCTTAAGCCATCCTCGACATGTAGAAACTTAAATCTCTCTTGAGCAGGAACTGTTTCCACTTTGTGTTCTGAACAGCATCCTGCACGATGCCTGGCAGGGAGGAGGCATATGCATGGAATGATCGTGAGAGTGTGTGTTGTGAGTGTGACGGCGAAATGCCACCTAGGAAACATGGTGGCAATGCTTAGGTCTAAAAACCAGCACAAGTTACGTGTGGTTTCTTACATTTAAGAGACTTCAGCTCTAGTAGCTTGTTCTTCTGAAGTAAATATACTTATGCAACGTTGGGTTTTATACATTGAGTGCTTTGATTTTTTTTGTTGTGTGTTGAATGGTATTATTTGGAATTTTCTCAGAATAATTCTTTGATAACAAAGTTATGATAGGGAACATATATTCGATTAATTTGTTTCGTGATTTTTTTTTTTTCTGAATTCAGTTCAGTATCTGTGGCTTCAGTACCTCTGGTTTCAGTATACAGTAGAACCATTACCCTCTGACATGTTAAAGGCTGGGAGATGAGTTTTACTAGGAATCCAGCTAGACTAGATGGTGAAAATGCCCTTGGCTGGTCATGGGAGCAGATTTTCATCCTGTACAGTATAAGGAAGAACATTCCAGTAATGGTTGCTGACGATGGAGAACTACACCGCTTAGCAGAGAAAGGGGCACCATTGGAAGTGTCCAGAGGCCGGGTAGCTACGAAAGCACTGGAAGGGATTTCATCATAATTGAGTCACTGCAGAGTCAGCAGTCAGGCCTCTTGTACACCTAGAACCTGCTCCAGATAGTCATGTGCCGCTTAACAATAGCGATAAGTTCTGAAAAATGCATCATTAGGTGATTTCATCATTGTGCAAACATCATAAAGTATACTTAAACCCAAGTGGTATAGCCTACTACACACCTAGGCAAGTTGTTCCTAGACCCTACAAATCTTTACAACATGTGACTGTGCTGAGCACTGTCGGTGATTGTAACACAAGAGGAACTATTTGTGTATCTAAACATAACTAAACATAAAAAAGGTACAATAAAAACATGGTAGTATAATCTTATGGGACTACCATTATATATGCAGTCCACCATTGACCAAAATGTTGTAATGCAACACACAACTGTATAATGAAAACATAGAGCAATTGGGTAAAAACAAATGGCAAAATAAAGCTATTTTTGAAAAATCCCTACTCTGGAGATTTCTGATAGTCCTAACAGAATCCATGATTCCAGTGGATTGCATCCAAATGCAGTGTTCACGATTTTCATTTGCTGCCGCACCTTCAGTGTTAGGCACGGAAAAAGATGCAAGTCTGGCCTGCAAAAAAAGAGAAGGTTTCATACCAGTTGTTAACTTTGGATTTCCTTTTGCACATTGCATGTTCCCTTATGAAAGAGCAGTTTTTTTCCACTGTGCATGCATCTTTAAGTGATAGCCTCTCCATCTCCTTTCCTTCCCTGGCACATTCTTCTTGATATGGATAGCTTTGGCTTGTTGGGGCCTTGCTCTTTGCCAGGTTGGGTGGGCATCTAGATACACACATGATCCCATTCAGTCATGGCCGCACTCCTGAGAGGCTATAAAGTGATTCACTAACTGACCCACACTCACTCTGCTGCAAAGTAGAAAGGTGGGGATTCAAACTCAAGTCCCTCTCACCTCAGAGTGCTTTCGCAGGTCTCCCTCTGGGGAGTCATTTAATTTGGGGTTTTTCCCTACTAGCATTAGTAGGGAAGTCAGTATAATACTGATTTCTCCACCCTTTTGATTCTTGGATTTCTGGCATTTTCATTCATTCTTTCATACATTCCCTTCTTAAAGCTTTCGTTGCATGTACTTAGTTTTACAGCTACTAGTGCAGACCCCAAGAGCCTTGGTTGCTAGACTGAGAGCTGTTTCCAGTGCCCAGCGTGTCACCTTGCTTCCAGCCCCAGGCCATCCCAGCTGACATTGTTTACCTCCTAAGTATTGAGCACCAGAAAAAAATCCCATTTTCTCCTATTTTCTGTAAAAAAAAAAACAAAAAATAAAACTTATTGAGTATACTTAGGATACATCAGGTGTTTTTTCAGTGCTGGAAGAGTGGAAATGGACACAGCATGGAAAGAGAACAGCTGTGTGTGTACCTGGATTGTTTCAGGCCACTATTTGGCTATTTAGAAGTTGCCATTCATTGTTCCACTGACTTTTTTTTTTATTATTTTTGAGACTGAGTCTTGCTCTACTGCCCAGGCTGGAGTGCAGGGTACGATCTCAGCTCACTGCAACCTCCGTCTCCTGGGCTCAATCATTCTCGTGCCTCAGCTTCCCAAGTAGCTGGGATTACAGGTGTGCACCACCATGGTCAGCTAATTTTTGTATTTTTAGTAGAGACAGGATTTCATCATGTTGGCCAGGCTGGTCTTGAACTCCTGGCCTCAAGTGATCTGCCCACCTTGGCCTCCCATAGTGCTGGGATTACAGGCATGAACCACCGTGCCTGGCCTCCACTGACTTCTTAATAACTCTGAGATAAGGGTATTATAATCCCTATTTTTATAGATGAAGCTGAGCAGAGAGTAACATGCCTAGCCACTTGTAGAAAAGGCATGGCCTGTGGAAGCCAGGGCTATGAGGTTAGAGCTGAGGTCTTTGAGTCCAGCTGGATCTAAAAGATGACCTAAGATAGGCTGGCAGACATTTTCTGAAGAGGCCAGAGAGGATATATTTTAGGCTTCACAGGCCATAAGGTCACAGCTACTAACCTCGGCCTTTGCAGCACAGAAAATCCACGACAGCATGTAAGGGGATGGTGGGTTATGTTGCAATAAAACTTTATTTTAAAATATATGCAGCATGATGGGTTTGGTCCACAGGTAGTGGTTTGCTGATCCCTGAACTACAAGATCACAGCCTGTGAGAAGGGACAGGAATGAGAGCACAGAGAGCAATTCTCAGAACCTGATGTATTCAGCATTTGGGGGGTATCGGGAGCACAAAAATTTGCATTTGGGGCCCAGGCTTTTATTCTGTCTATGGTCCTTACAGAAAGTAGATCTATCCCCAGGCAACTCTCTGCCCTCTTTCCCTCCAGTATTTCTATTTGAACTTGACATATGAGTGTTCTCTGTCAGGCTTTCTGCTTTCCCACTGCCCCCTCCCCTCCAGAGGGTGCCGTAGTCTTAAATTCTACACAGAAAGCAGACTCGGGGTGCAGCATGATTCCTCTGCAGCCTCAGGGATCCCCAAGCCCGAATCTTGGGGGTCTTCAGAGTAGAAGTAAGGGATGCTTCCATTGCAAATGGTGGAGCATCCTACCCTGTGTACAGATGGGCTGGGGCGGGAGGTGAGGGCATCTGGGTGGTCCTCTGTGATAGCCGTGGCTCCATTTCATTAAATGCCCTCCCTATAAGATAGTCTCAGCCTGAGCAACTGGGACACAGCCTGGATCCTGGATGGGAGAGAAGGTAGCTAAGGACAGGACTCTGGAGCTCTGGCTCAATGTGGGCAGGCTGGAAACAGCCAGGGAGGGCAATTCTAAAGGTGACAGAGCCCAGGGCAGAAGACCAAGGGCGTCTGAAGCCTTTGTGGCAGTGTACTTACCGAAGGAACTGTCCATTGAATAAACCATAAACGTCTTCTGACCCAAGAAGAAGGGAAACTTGAAATAATTAGAAACAAAGGAAAGGGAGGCTGGTGTTGTATTCTTGTCACAGTGGGTGCCGTGTGACTGTGAAGCCTCAGCTCAGTTTAAGGAAGAAGAGGAAGGGTGGTTTTGGGAGGCAGGGTAAAATAGCCTATTTTCAGCATCCTTTAGGCTCCACTCAGAGCACAGCCTCAGCCCAGCATTGTCATATCATGTCAGAGCTTGTTAGAAACGCAGCATCTGGGGCCCCACCCCAGACCTGCTGAATCAGAATCTGCATTTCAGCGAGATCCCCAGGGGATTCACATGCACACAAACAGCTAAGAAACCCTGCTGTGGGCAACTCTGAGAGCAACGCGACGAACAGAGGAATCCCTGTTCCCGTTGAGCCTGCAGGTTAGAAACCAGGGTTCCTGTGTTCAGAAGACACACCTCAAAATCAGGGCCAGAGGTGCCTCTTCTGCCTGTGGGGGAACCGTCACTTCTTGGGCAGTTTGCACCATGGAAAAGGAGTCCTTTTGTAAAGGGACAAGCTGGTGCCATCTGAGGAGGGTGCGGCGTGGCATGGCGGGGAGAAGTGGTTTACCACTGGCATTCTTGAAAATCACTTACATGTGGTGGTAATAACAAGCAGACGGACTTTTAGTGGGTTTTATTATTATTTTTGTAATTCACTACAGACAGTGCGCCCCCTCGATACTGGGCTGATTGCTCCCACTCTCCAGCCCTTGGTATGACAATGGGACCAGCAGGTTGGAGGCCAGGGGTTAGGAAGGCAGAAGCTCTGTGGCAAGTTCTGCAAACCATCGGGGTTCATGACTTTATTAATCAGTGTCCGTGGACTGTGAAGAGAAATGCTGAGTCTACAATAGCAAATGAGCCAAGAACATACACAGACAATTCACCGAAGAGGAGACATCCAGTAAAGAAGTATCTGGGAAAATATTTGGCTTTGGGCATAATTTAAACTCACGTAACATATAACGCTTGACCCTACTAGATCAACAGAAAGATATTTCTTAGTGCCAGTACCCAGCCCCGAGGGTAAACTGTATCCAGAACATTAGCATGTGGCAGTGCACATTGATTATTCGCTCTTGGGAGGCAATTTGGCGATACATATCCCAAGCCAGTAAAATATTCATACCCTTTGACTCAGTCATCCCGTTTCTTGGAATGTATCCTCAGGAAATTATCCAAAATATGAGGGAAGCCATATGTATAAGGATATTCTCCTAGACTTGTCATTTACAACAACAAACTTGGAAGTAACTAGATGTCTAACACTTGATGACTGGATTAATATGGTATGCTAAGTTGGTAGAATACCCATGAAGCCAGTTTTATATGGCAACATGAAAAAGCTCTTATTTGATACAATGTTTAAGGGAAAAGTGGGATAGGAAATTTTATGTTGGTTATGTTTATAACTAGAAAGACATGCTTTTAGGAAAGATTAAAGGAAATATAACTAGATGTAAAAGTTGTATTTGGTAATTTTTTATTTTTTAAGCTTCCTATAATGTAGCTCTAGTGCTTCAGTAACTCAAAATAGTTTTATCTTTTCAGCAAAGCATCAAAAATGTGGTAATAGGTTATTCCTACTTTGGCAAGCAGAAAAGAAATTTTTGTCGGTACCAAAATTCTGGAAGTTGCCTGAAAACCTTGAAGAACCTGAGAGCCAGTATGATGGGAAGGCTCAGGCTCCCCAGTAATTACGACTCCAGTGGAATTGCTCTGAGATGGACCAGGAAGAAAGAAGACGAGAGCCAGTCCCCCTTGTAGAGGGGCCGGGTACCTGTCAGCTTTGTGTAGTGACCGGTGCTCAGGGAATGGTTTAGGCAGGACCCTAGGGGAGGCAGGTGCTGTACCTGTCCAGCCTCAGGAGCGACTCAGACAAGATAGGAAAACACCTTAAAGTGTATGTGTCCTGTTTTCCCATCAACACCTAGTTTTCGCCTTTTTTATTCATCTGAGACAACATACCGAAGGATAAGGTTTTTGATGTGAGGCCTTCCTGCTCTTCCTCTGGCTGAGAACTGCTTCTGGCAGGGGATCACTTGTGCCCTCTAAGGTGCAGGGACAGGCACCCCTCCCATCTTCTTTTCTTTCCCCAAGTAATTAGCCCAAGGGCTGAAAGTGACGTTCAGTGACCAAGGTTCTCCTTTGACCGCCAGCCTCGTACTGCCATGGTTTGGGATAAATTCGGGGGCATAACTGCAGAATGAAGGGCCGTAAGAGTCTTGGCAGTCAGGAGATCATCAGGCAATTAAGCAAAGATGATTGCGCTCCGGGGTGGCTCCTGGTGATTAATGGAGGCCTGGAAGAGTTTATGACTTTGGGCACAGCTGAGAGCCATTAACTTAACACAGAACATCCATCTGTAGGAAAGACCGAGGTTTTGTTCCTAGGCTTTCCAGGTTAGGAGATCATTTAAAAATAAATCTTTGTGGAAGAAAAAGAGTAATTGTGTACATGATATTCATTCAGCACCATATTTATAATTATACACGAGTGCCAAACAATCTCAGTTTTAACGTTTGTGGTTTTTACTGTTCAGACTATTCAGAAGTTCCATGATGTGGCATCCATTGATGACGGCTTGGCTGAGGTTGAAATGTGAGGGGTTTGTGACAGGTGTGTGGAAGCAGATCCCTTAGCTAAGAGAGTACCTGCTCAACCTGCCAGGCATGTGCTGGGAACATCCATGAGTTGCCTTGTTTAATTATCACAGCTGTCCTGGGAGGTGGACGCTGTCTGCCCCAGGTGGGAGGCCAGGAACTGTGGCTGAGAGGTTAAGTACCTAGCTCAAGTTCATAGAGTTGCCAGTAAAGCCCTGATTTTAAGGTTGACTCAAAGCCTCTGAGCCAGTTACCTCAGTTGTCAAATGGAGATAATAATCCCTGCTGACCTCACTGTGGCTCTGAGGGACAAAAGAGAATCAGTTCAATCCAGTAAACAATTCTCTCTCTCCCGCCTACACTCCTCACACACATGCACACACACACCACAGATAGAATGGATTTTAGTTTTTAGACATCAAATGACTTTTGTGCCTTATTAGTATTATCCACTGAATTAAATCAAAAACAGCAAGCTGAAAAGTTCATCTCAAGGAAGACAAAATAGGATTGTTGGGAATGGTGAGAAAGTAAACCTGGTTTTTGAAAATTGATTCCAGGGAAGCTAGGCTAGTTTGAATGCTAATAGGGTGCCATCAGAAGAGGGAGTTTTACACTGATTTTTAACAACACTGGAGTTGCTTAAGGAAATGCAGTAGAGAGACAGTTTCTGCCATTTTAAAGTCTGACTTCCCGCTCTGAATGTGTGTTCTGATCTTGCAGAGTTGTTTTTTTTGTTTTGTTTTGTTTTTGTTTTTTTAAGATGGTCCCAGCTTGACTGCATTCTCAGATCCATCAGATAAACGCTGGGGCTTCACTGCTGTGCTGAGAGCCCCCAGCCCCTGGGGTTCTGTTATAGAAACAACTGGAAGGAAAGGAAATGCCTTGGGCAGCAGCAGCTGTCTTCTGACTCCCCTTTCCGCCCTGCTTTCCTTACCAAGAGAAAGTACAGACATGAACAGCTTGAGTCACTTGTGCACTTTGGGGTGGTTTTTCACACGTGTGGTGTTTTCATCACCATTACTATTGTGGGAAAAAAGACAGCTCAGGCCTTGTTCCGTATTCACTCATCAGTGTGGGTGACATTTGGGTTTTGGCTCATTTCTGCATATTTGTGTGCAAAGGAGAGTTTTTTAGTAAACAGTCCGATTACTTAGCTGTTGTTGTAACTCTGAAAACCCAACTGAACTATAATTAAACTTTGACTCGGTGACTGTGCAAATAGGGCCACGATTCTTTTGTTTCTTTTCTCTTTTTAACCAACAGTTAGTTGATGTATCTAACATCACAGAATTCTCAGCAAAAAGAAGTTGTGAAATAAGAACTAAAAATACATTTTTATAAGTTTTTTTAAATGAGAGATTTTTTTTTTTGGCTTTTTGAAGATGAGTATCAAAAACCTGGACTTAATGTTACCTTCAAATTATTTCTAGATGTTTCTTATATCGTTTTGTCCCAAGTAAAATTATTACCTTCTCAGCACATAGTTTTTCTTACCACTTTTAGTTCCAAGTGTAGAGCAAAGCATAAAGGAGACGCTTCACAGGTGTGCACTGACGTGATTGCAGGCACCTGCCTATACGTGTGGGGTTTTTCTCCATTTTAGTACCTGATGACTTTTCTTTCTATAACAGGTATTTGAGATGGACATTGCTAAACAGTTACAAGCTTACGAAGTTGAGTACCATGTGCTTCAAGAAGAACTGATCGATTCCTCCCCTCTCAGTGACAACCAAAGAATGGATAAATTAGAGAAAACCAACAGCAGCTTACGCAAACAGAACCTTGACCTCCTTGAACAGTTGCAGGTAGAGCATGTTTATAAAGCAGCTTCCTGAATCACAGATATAATATGGTAGTTCATTAACTCACCAAAGGCAACAGCAGGCTGGGCTTTCCCATGACCAGAGGACCTTTCCCACCCTGATCTGTTTATAGTTGCGATCAAAGGTATCCCAGGAGAATGGGTCCTTTTCATTATGGAGCAGACAGATTGTCCTTTGCTGAGGTCAGACAGTCCCAGAGCTTTCTGAGAGGCTATTTCTGCACTGAACTCTTTTAGGAGACAGGCCCAGAGATGAACTTGGATTCAGGGTGCTATGGCCCATTAGCTGAATGCCAGCAGTTGTCATTACTCAAAGAGAATCTAAGAGCTTTAACTTCAGTGAGCAAAACCAGCTAGGTCCAGAGGGACAGTAAAGGAGAAATGTAACACAGAAATATACATAACAAACCGGAGTAGATCGTAATTCTTTGTGAGTCCTTGGTGCATATACAAAGACTTGATGCATGAAGGTCTCAGTTCTCCCCTCTAGAAGCTTCCATTTCAACACGGATACACTCAGGTGCAGACATACAGAAGAAAGACTAGTTGAGACTATGCACACGGGAGAGCAAGCAGAGCAAGTGCTGAGGAGCAGCATGGAGACCAGAGCTGGCTAGGTCCAGTGTCACCCCCCGACCCACCCATCGCCCAGGCACACTGCCGCAAAGAACACCTAACTGGAGTGCAGCTCTCTTGTCAATCACATGGCATACAGCAACCATATGTTCTTTTTTTTTTTTTTTCTGAGATGGAGTTTTGCTCTTGTTGCTCAGGCTGCAGTACAATGGCGTGATCTCAGCACACCGAAACCTCCACCTCCCACGTTCAAGCGATTCCCCTGCCTCAGCCTCCCGAGTAGCTGGGATTACAGGCATGCACCACCATGCCTGGCTAATTTTTTGCATTTTTAGTAGAGACGGGTTTTCTCCATGTTGGTCAGGTTAGTCTCAAACTCCCGACCTCAGGTGATCCTCATGCCTTGGCTTCCCAAAGTGCTAGGATTACAGGCGTGAGCCACCACGCCCAGCCATGTTCTACTTTCTTTAATGTCACAAGTGTGTAGCAGTGCTGTCCCTGTTAAGGAATTGTTTTGAGGGTATTTTTAAAAGTTGTTTTTGAGTGGCTTTGGATAAAAATACATACTTTTGCCCAAATTTTTTATGATGTTCCTGGTCTGTCCTGAAAATAAGCCTTCTGTTCTGATCTAAGCCTCTGATTTTTCTCCATAGAAAGATGCACTTTGCAGACACAAGCTTGGCAGCAACGTGAGAAAGGCCAGCCTAGTGAATTAAGCTGTCTGACCTGTGTTCCTTCCAGCGGGCATTCCATCCCAGCAGACCCTAGCAGATATGTGCAAGAGAGGAACCAAGACCGAATGCTTTTCCTGCCCAGCCCTAACTACCACTCACATTCTGAAATTTAACTTCTTTTTATCCCCTAAGATAGAGATATCCTAACTGAAAATATGCCTGTATACAATTTACCCTGGAAGTTTCAGCTGTCCCTGAAGGGAAATCTCAATGGGATGAAGAGCCTCATCTGGCCTGTAGGGGTACACAGTAGAGGTGGTCATTTTAAATGGCTTCCAAGTCAATGATAGGTCCCTGAAATATAATATGGTGGAAACACTTCTAATAAAGGTCACATTTGCATTGAAGCATTCAGCTTGTTAAATAGGTAGTTCTCAAATAAAAGGTTTGTTATATTGGGTAAATGACCATGTAGTTTTTTGGTGACAGAGCATACAAAGTAATTTCATGCTGCTCCTGTGCTTCTGTTTTTGTGAAGACAGGGAGTTATGAAAAACTTCTTAGCTGGCTACATTCCTCAATAAAGGCATCAGACAGTAATTGGTGATTACAGATGTTCTCCCTGGAATGGTCAGTCATTCTCTTGACTAACTAGCCCTGCACTTCTGGAAGGATCGTTCAGAACTGTGGTCTATGCCAACCCACCAGTAATTCCTGACTCCCTGCAGTGCTGAGGGCTGGTGGCCACCAAGTTGAGTGAGCCACTGCAGCTCTCAAAGAGTTGGGTCTGGGATTGTATTGTATTGACTTGTGGGTGTTTCGATATAGTTTTTCCATGACCCTCTATGAAAATATGCCTCTCATATGTGAGAATCATGCCTCCTCCTCATACCCTTTTCAGACACAGACAAGGAAAGGTGTTTCATACAGTCCTGAATTTTTGTATAGCTTTTCTAGGGGGGCCAAAATATCAAAATCGACCCATTTCCTATTTTTATTCTGTTCATAAAATTGTTAGAAATACCGAAATCCCCTTTCTTTGCTTGTTAAACACATATGAACGCTGTCTAGAAGCTGGAGAGCAAACTCTACCACCTGTTTTATGCAGCAGTGTATCAGATGATTGCATAGACATGCCAGATGGAGCCAAATAATAATGCACATGGATTTGTAATAATCTCTGCAAGTCATTGACGCCCACACCGAGCCAGGTGCTGCGGGAGGCAGGACCATGTGTGAAAGAGAAGACATGCTTGCTTCTACAAAAGCATCAGGGTTGTTGAGGAGACCTGACATTAATGCAGAATTGCAGATGACCAGGCAGATTAATTCACTACTAACTAAGCTGCAGGTTGCACCTGGAAATGCAGGGAGGCTTCAGAGTGATGAGGGTAGACCCTGACCCGGGCCCTGATGATGAGTGGATTTTGAGGATCAGAGAGTACTGCTTGGAGAGAGATGCCAAATGTGCCCACCCCTGCCCAGTAAACTGACAAACTAAGGTTCTTGGTCCTTTTTTCCAGGTGTTCTAGGTGCCCAGCCAGAGCTAGACTTTGAGTCATGAATTGTCTGTCTGGCACAAGTGTTGGCACGTTCAAAAAAACTGTTTGTTTGAACAATGAAAAAAAAAAGATGCAGCATTTTTTTTCCCACCTACAATAAATGGGCCGTGTCAAATCTAGACCGGATTAGTGAGATAGACCCAGTCACAGAGCACTCCAGGATGCAGCTCTGAGCTGGGGAACGGGCCAGAAAGGTCTCAGGGACATCAGCATAAGTGTTGGAGTTTCTGCAGTTTTCTCAGGGAACCCCTTCATGTCACTAGAGCTGACATACTTGTCACCTGGGAAGCCTGCCCGAGCAAATTAGAGAGAGGAGCGACAGTCACTAGAAAGATACATCTGGTCGTTCTATTTAGCTAGCATTAATTATGTGCTAGATGCTGAATATGTAAACTGAGTGAGAGCCTCGTTCCTCTGTAGGGTGGGAGAGAGGATACTGCTTATCTCTGTGGCTGGTAGTGAGCAGTCACCGAGACCAGGCACATCAACCTCTTAGCAGAACACCTGGCTTTTCTAAGGACTCCGTATGTGTTCCAGGGAAATGCCTGTGTTTCTTGACATAGATGTCTTGTTACTCTGGACATCACTTGCTTCACACAGTAGCTTTAGATGGCACGGACATGAATAAATGCAACTTGATTTCTTGTTGGTTCCTTTTTGAGTATCACTGTGTTTGCAAAGAATTTTAGATTAGAGGATTGTTACTACCTTGGGCCTTCAAGTGGAAACCGTTTCGAGTTTTTGTCAGTCCGAAATCAATTTGTATGTGTATATATGTACTCATCAAAACAGGCCAGGCTCTGCTGCAGTAGCGAAGTTCCAAATCCCCGAGGCTTGGCACACCGGAAGTCTTTGTGTCGCTGAAGGCCCGCACCCCCCCTCCCCGCCCCCGCCGCCTTCCCCGAAGTATTCTTTGGCCCCATCCAAGCTGCCCTTCCAGTGGTGGTGCCTGGGGACTTGGGTTCCCTCTGTGTTGTGATCCACCATCGCAGCATCAGCAGCCACAGCAGGGGAAAAAATGCTGGGGACTCTTGGGGTGCTTTTAAGGGCCTGGCCCACCTACCTGCAAGGGGAGCTGAGAATGGCCTTCCCGTGTGGCCAGAACTGATGATAAAACTGTAGACTCATCGTGGCTGAAACACGGCTCCAGAGTGCTCCCAAGGCTGGACGCGAGTGGGCGCTGGATCCCTCCTGTGTTATCACGGGCAATTGCATTCTCATTTCTTCTTTTATTCCCCAGGTGGCAAATGGTAGGATCCAAAGCCTTGAGGCCACCATTGAGAAGCTCCTGAGCAGCGAGAGCAAGCTGAAGCAGGCCATGCTTACCTTAGAGCTGGAGCGGTCGGCACTGCTGCAGACCGTGGAGGAGCTGCGGCAGCAGAGCGCAGAGCCAAGCTGTCTGGGGGCTGAGCACGCGCAGCCCGAACCCACGGGTGACTGACAGCTCTGCGAGAGAGATTGCAACACCATCCTCCACTGTCCAGGCCTTAACTGAAAGGGACAGAAGATGCTCGAGGGAGAGAAGGAAGCGTGAAGTGTGCTTCTCAGGGAGGAAACTGGCTTGCCAGCAAGTAGATTCTTACAAACTCAGACTTGCCATTCAGGGGGCGTGTCCCAGTGTTTTTGTTGTTGTTTTAGATTCTAAATCGTCCCTTCTCCAGTCCTGATGACTGTAAACAGTAGCTTTAGATGGTATGGACACGAATAAATGCAACTTATGTTTTCTTGGTTCCTTTTTGAGTATCACTGTGTTTGTAAAGAGCATTCATAATACCGTGGAATTTCAAATGCTGGAAGAGCTCAAGATCATTCCTCAGGCAAAGGTGTGGGTCCTTCATTCTTCCAAGAGGGTTTGTGTGACTACACCCTCCGTGTCACTGGCAAGGTGCAGTTGGCTCTTGCCCATTCTTGTTATGGAAACCTAAGATGATCATTGGGAAAAATTGAAAAGTGATTTATTTAATTTGGATATCTTGATCACTGTCAAGTGAAACCGATCTCTCTCCTTGGTATTTAAGGAAATTTGTCTTCAAAAAAAAATAGAGAGTGTTTTCATACATTTTTGCTTGTCCCGTAAGTACAGGTAATCAAAGTCACAGTAGGTAGTTGCTTTATGGGACAGTTGACACTTTTAGACCCTACCAGGTATTGCTAGCACATGAACCGCAGTTGTAGGGTCTGAGATATTTCTTTCCTGGTAGTTTCATACCCATACTGTAGAGTCATGTATTTATTTTTGCCTGTTGTGTGATGTAATGCAATCATGTTCCTTTGAGTCTCCATCCCTTGGAAATCTGACTTCTTGCAGAAGGAGTAGGCACATCAAGATATTCAGGGGTGCCTCAAGAGTCTGGGACTTTCAAAAGATCAGGCTGAAGCTGCAATCAGATTTATGACAGCTGCTGATTTTTCAGAGGTTGCACACAGTGACTCCTCCCTCAGGATGACGAGGACCTGTGCCTTCAACAAGCAAAATGCTGCTCATGGTTGTCCTGCTTGCAGCCAGTCGCTGTGTAAAGCCTCTCCGATGTGCACTTAGAGTGGGTTGCTTCCCTACAAAGATGGGGTTCTGTGCAGTCATAGGTCACTTCCTTGACAACACAGTCATTTCTGATCTTTATCATTGTAACCACTTCTTCTGTTCTATAGGAGTTTCTTTCGATTCTCTCAGTTGTTGTGGGGGTTTCTTAATCCTGGGGTGACAGCAGAGGTTGCCATACTTAGACTCATTATGAGTCTCCCTGGCCATTTCACGGGGAGACCACAGTGCTGCCCCCAGTGCCTGAACGGTGGCTGGCACTCGAGACTTCCTCCACTATCAGAGGATAGCGGTTTCCGTCAGAAACCAAGATGATGAGTTCAGTCTTTATCCCTAGTGGTTCCACTAGATGTAACTTAAAGGAGTTAACATTTGAGGACTTTGTTCTACAACAGATTTTACTATTTGAATGTTTACTGTTGGATTTTGGACACCTTATTACTGTTACTCAAAAACATTGACTCTGCATCAAGTAAGAAACAAGAAAGCAATAAAACAAGAAATAATTCATGCCCACATTTTTATGGTGGTTTTTTTTTTTAACTTTGGATTTTTGCTTTTCATCCCAGGAGTAAAGGAATGCCTTATGAACATCTATGGTCTACGTGTGGTCATTACCCAACCAGCAGTGAGATTATTTGAGATACTGGTGTCTGTTTCCAGTATTGTTATCTGAGTGTTTATTAGGTAAGTTTTAACACCTCTAAACAGGGTGTGAGTTTAGCACTGATGAGACCAGCTCCATCAGTTGTATGTGGCAGTGAGGGCTGTTAAGAGATTGCACTGGGCAGAAAGGACTGTTGACATGAGCCCGTGGATGTAGGTTGGACAGCCTCAGACTGTGACTGACTCAGCAAAATGCAGAGAGGCATCTTAGGAAGATTCTCAGAGTATGAAGATTCTCAGAGCCAAATTTTTAAACCATGTTTTGTGTTATATTTCCCCAACACTCGTGTGTGCTTGGTGGCGTCATTCTTTTGGTACCAGTTATGCCTCTTAGGACATTATGAGGCCTCAAGAAGGGCCCTACTTCCTGGAACAGGATGAGACTCTTCAGTGTGCACACTCGGTTCAGCTCCCTCTCAGGGCGGCCTGTGGATAGACCAACAATGTCCATTTGGAGGTTTGTGTGTCTGATTTTGGTAAACAGGGGAGAAGAGTTGCTCCAAGTCCCACGGAATACCAGATTTTGTTACAGAATTAGACTAAACTCAACTGTGTGAAATGCTGGAGAAGTGAAGATGCGGAAGGCGTGTGAATCAGGCTAAGTCACCAGGTCATCTTTGAGAAGCAAAGCACAAGGCCGCTGCTGAAGTCGGCCTAGGCAGGTGACATGGCGTGGGCTCTGTGACCATCCCCGTGGGTCTATAGCCAGGTGGCTAGTGGTGGGCCTGGGGCTACCCTAGTCAGCACTGAGGAAGAAGAGCTGGAGGTGAAGCAGAAGGGAGTGAGGACCTTTGTGTCTGTCGCATCACACCACCACATTGAACAATGATGATCTCAGAGAAAAATGGCACCTGCTTCACTTTGGCCTTCCAGATCTCATGCCAGCACGTCTTAGAGCCAATTCTGAATTAGAACCACCAGGGAAGGGGACTCTGGGAAACACAGTTCTGGATTAACCACGTTAACATAGTATAAGCCACCATGGTGAATTTTGGAACCTGCCTACTTTGACATCATGCATGTATGAGTCCTTCTATAGAGGCCTTTCGTCTAAGCGTGTGCAATTAGTGATACACAGAGTTCAGACTCAGATTGACATTGGCATTGAGAGCTGCTGATAGAGACCACTGCTGGCTTCTGGGACTGCCTCCCAGCCTTCAGCTGCCCTGCCTTGCCAGCTATAGGAAGAGCTGACTCTGATCACTAATTCTAATTAAAATCCAGAAACTATGTAGGAAAATAATTTACAAGCCACATTGTCTTAATCTAAACTCTGCTTTAAGGGTTTGGCATGGCTCAAAATAATCCTGGACTGGGAGAGCTGGAGGCAACTTTCCTTCATTTATACTAGAAAGTCACCTCCCACCTCATTTTGTAGAGGAAAATGCTGAGTGAGGTGTAGAGAGTTTCAGAATCACCTGATGGTTGGCTGCAGGATCAGAGTAGATCCCTGGCCTTCTGGCTGCCTAGTAGTGAGCATCACCCAGCTTTACTTCCAGTGAGTTTGGGGAATCATTTCTGATGACATCAATTTACAAAGCAAAGAGATGTCTGCTTCATTTTCACAAAACTGACTTCTATTCTGAAGAGCCCAAATCGATTTATCCCCTGAAATGCCTCCGGTAGCTTTAACTGATACAGAGTTAAAACTGGGGGGCTCTCCAGGGAGTGACCCCTATGTGTGGACCCAGGGGCAGAGGAATTCTATTGCCACAGGATTTGACATGATTAGATGCAATGTTTGCTCTCGACAACTATTTCTTTTTTACCTTTGGACTTTTGAAAACCTTTGCTTTGTAATGTTTTTAGAAAAAAAAAACAGAATTGCCTTTGGTTTTATAAAAGAGAAACTTTATTATGTAAACTATTTTGCTGCCCTCTCTAGAAATGATTAGAATGATTAGGGAAATGCAAGAGCTATGTGGTATGGAGCAGACGCAACAGTTATTTGGATAATTTGATAAAATATTAAAAAGAATGTTCTTAGTATTTAGGCTTCGTAGATACCTTCCTTTGTATCTGTCAAAATAACCATAGAGCTGTCTTGGTTGTAAACCCTCATAGTAAAGTATTTGGATTTCTACCACGAGATGTATGTTTATTAATAAATTTTGTGCATGACTAAATTGATACAAGTTTTGAATGAGGTTAAAATACAATGTTTAAAAATATTAATGATAAAACTCCTATTCAGTATTTTTAAGAATAATGAGCACTTCATTACTGCAAATGCTTTAAAACTGTGATTAGTCATTCAGACATCAGTTTCCAAGTTCAGCCTAGTTTTATGGTTGGTTTTAATGCACTGACTTCCAAAATCTAGTAACTCTAAATGGAAGAACACAACAAGTCACATTAAGTCATAATTGCTCATTCTTCATTTTTATTCATCATCAATTATGCAAAGATTTTTGTGGAAATCTGAGTAATGAATTTCCATCTTCTCTCATGACAGACAACACAAACTAATCAAAACGTGTTAAGGGTTTTATAATTTTTAACCAAAGACACTGTAACACCAGAACTCTTCATTTGGAAAGTTTTGAACAAATTATAAAAACGTTTCCATGTTTGAGTAACACCCTCACATGGTTTTTGGCCAAAACATGACCTAACTCAGAAACACTTCCAAACCCTTTTCTGAAAAGCCTCTCTCTAGCACTTTCGCCATCATCCTTTCCTGGGCCCAGCCCTCTTGGAGCCTCTGCTCTGGATAATCGTGGTAGGGACAGGTAGCATGTTCATGGTCCTGCTGTAGACAACTGTCTCGCTTCCAGCCCTTTCCTGCAGTGCCACCAAAGACTCGTGGTTCTGGGCCTGCAAAGAGCTTGGCTGAGCAGAGCAGAGAGGAACTGAACAGTGTGTGTTAACAATGGAGCCTGTGAATCACTCCTGTGAATCATGGCACTTTATTACTGCAGTGCCCTTTCCTTAAGCCCACGGAAGACAGTCTGGACAACCTGGCATGGCCAAGGGGTGGGGGGACAGCTTTGTTACATCCTTTTTCCCAGTCATTTGCCTGCTTTCCTCATTCTTCTGACTACATCTTCCTGCCCTTGTTTTTCTTATTCCATATTTGGATGGATGTTGACCAATTTGGGGTGTCTTCTTCCTGCTCTTCCAGAAAGCTCTTCTTTCTAAACCCCATAACTATGTTTTTAATCTCTTTCAACTGTTGGGAAAGGTGACTCTGATTACTGTTAAACTTGGGCTTTGGCTCTCAGCACCTTGCAGGGTGACCTCCTGAGGTGCCATCTTGGGGACCCTGTGCAGATGGTGAAGTAGCATATTAGGGAGATAGAGGCAAGTTTGCATGTGGGTCTATTGATGCTACCGAATGCCTATCTCTGTTCTGTACTTCTTACCAAGGAGGGCATGATCTGTTTATTTTCCTTTCTTTGAAATACGTGACTATCAGATTTACTCCTGAATTTCATATGTTCAAATCATCTAAATGGGTTTGTTATTAGGAAGGATATTAGCTTTTTCACTCTGGATCTGTCTCTTCACTATAGCCTCACTGTCTTTGCACAGTATGGTTTCACCTGCCTGCTTCTCCATATCCAGCTTGGCGGGCATGACATCTCCTGGGCTGTCACCCTCCAGCCCCGTATTACAGTGCCCCCAACTATGTACCAAGCCTTGTTTTAGGTCCTGAGATGACAAGGTAAGTATCCGCCATCACTGCACTTTTATTCTAGTGAGAGCAGGAGGTAATTTGAATAAATAAGCAAAAATCAATCATAAGATGGAGGCTGCCTGCTTAGAATGTTCAGAGAAGACTCAGCTGAGAAGCTGGTATTCAAGTGAGACTGGGAAGGAACCAGCTAACAGAAGAGTTGGGTGAGAGTGTTCTGGGTGACCTAATATTAGAAGGTGGAAGAGTCCCTTCCAAATGACAAATGAGTCTATCCTCGCTTTGAGTCTTGAGTCCTTAAACCCCAAACCCACTGCTATGGTCTGAATGTTGATGTCATCCCATTCCCCCTTCATTCGTGTGTTCAAATATAATATCCAATGTGATAGAATTAAGAGGCATTTGGAAAGTTATTAAGTCACAAGGGCTCTACCCTCATGAATGGAATCAGTGCACTTAGAAGCTGGAGGGAGCTACCTTGCCCTTCCACCACGTGAAGACAACAGCAACAAGGCAACATCCATCTATGAGGGACAGTCCCTCACCAGACACCACATCTGCTGGTGCCTTGACGTTGGACTTCCCAGCCTCTAGAACTGTTGTTTATAAATTATGCAGTCTGAGCAGCCAAGACAAACTAACCCACTTAGCATCCACTTAACCCCATGTCTCTTTCAGATGGCAAGAAAATACCAATATTTTTCAAGATAAATTTTCCATTATTGTATAGTCCAGTAAAGATAAATGATAAATTTTCAGGTTGATCCACTGACTCTTAATGGGCACAAGGGAATCTGCTATTCTTAGCATTAAACTGCAAGGAGGAACAAGTTGGTGAAATGGACATTGCAGTGTGCACCTGGCAGGGGTGACCTTGTTACCTCAGTTTATGATGATCTCCCCTGCAGATCTGACAGCTAGTGGACACAGCCCTATCAACTTCCTGCCATGATCATCTGCAAAGGGAAACTGGGCATTGGGAAGACATTCCTTAAAGTTCAGGGAAAAACTACGTGTGATTTCATGGCGTGAGAGCCTAAAAGAGACTTTGCAAAATTCTACAAAAGTAAATCCTGACTGTTCAAATTGCATTCCAGGGTACTGAGAAAATTTGAGCAAAAAAAATTGCTCAACGGCTGTTAGTATTTTTTTGGAATGAGTTGACAATGGTGAGAAGAGGCACTGGAGATGGGAAGACAGAGATCTTTGAAGAATTAACAGAGCTAGCCAAACTTCCCAGTTTATTTAATGAGGTAGGAAGCGGATGATGTAAAGTATGGTTCATTGAGCCCATGAAATGCTTGTCTGCATGGATCATGAGGATATTCTTGCAGTCCTTCCTTTAATCCTCAGAGCCTTCTTTAAGAAAGCCCCAGAACTTTCCAGATATTTCTCCCAAATAATGTTTGTTTTTAATCCAATGTCAACTGCGTAATTGAACATGTGACCCTATTTTAACTTGACATTTCCAGAACACTCAAAACCAAATTGGTGGTCCTCTGATTAGCAAATGTGCAAGGATTTGGTTCTGACTCATTTTGACCCTCTCCAGTTCTACTTTATTCCGGTTATTTCATGCTTTCTTAAATCTTTAATATCCTTGTAAATCACTATAAAACATTTGAGGAACAAGATGGAGCCAGGTAAATATAAATAGAAGCAACATCTCATGGCTAAAAGCACAGGCCCTGGAGTCAGCTGGAATCCAACCCTGATTTCTTGTCTGTAAAATGGAAATAACAGCTATTTCATAGGATTATTGTGCAAATGTTTATGACAAGCATTGAGTACTGTGGCTGACACCAAGTTAACAAGCAATAAATGTTATCATTACTTATGATGACATTAACTAAATAAATCCAGTTATGTCAGCTTTAGATTGGCCCCGGGCAAAATTCCTCAACAGTGCATTTAAAATAGGTGATTCCTTAAGATCATGTCATGCTAGCCCAATATAATTTTATGCTTCTGAAAGCACAATGACCAAACAGAAGATGGGAAGCTGTAGAAAAATATACCTTGATGTCAGCAGAGCTTTTGATATCTCTCACAATACCTTAAATAAAAGCTTATTAAAACTTAAATGAGTTAAAGTGGCATGAACAGAAGGAGAGTTCAATTGTGTTGATTTAATAAAACCAGGAAGGTCTCTAGGTGGTGGTTCTCAGTCCTGGTTGCACAACAGAATCATCCAGAGAGATTTTTCAAAATACCAGGGCCCAAGGGTACTCCAGGCTAACACACTCATGCACTCTGGGGTAGGGCCTGGGCTGTTCTTTGTTTTTAAACTCCTCAGTGAATTTGAAGTTTAGGATTGAAAAATGCTGTGATTGATAATGGATTGTGGTGAGACTAAAAAGGAGGGGTCTCACTGAGTGAGGTTTTGTCCTTAGCCAGCCAGGTGCACATGTGTATCATGTGATCTGTATGAGGCGCTAGAGACCACGATCTTGGATGCATGGATGCCACCGACTGAATGCAATGAATGACAGGACCTTGATTGATGTTGACAAGCTGGCCAGATGACCTGATTCAAGCAAGATGCACTTTTAAATGTCAGGTTCTAAGTTTGTCTGTTAGGGCAGTGGGTCTCAGGGTGCAGGCCCCAGACGTAGCCTCAGCATCTTCTGAAACTTGTTAGAAATGTATTAATGGGCTCTACCCCAACCTACTAATTCAAAAACTCTGGAGGGTAGGATCAGCGATCTTTTCACAAGCCCTCCATGGGATTCTGATGTGTGCTAAAGTTTAAGAACCACTCACATAGAAGGGAGAATCTCACAGGACAAGTACAAAATCAGACACCTCATTAGCCACAGCAGTGACTGTAAAGAGAGTCTGTTTATTCTTAATCTATAGTTCTGTTTTATTCTCGCTTTCCCATTGCGACGAAGACCTCATACTTTGCAGATCATGTCACTTGCTTATCTCTGTGTTCTACAGCCATCGTATAAAACTGTTTATTGAAAATCTGAGTAATTCCAGAGACTATTAAATAGTGAGAAATGTCGAGTTTAGAGTTAATGACACAGTAATCACTAAGAAGAACAGCAGTTGCCATATGCCAGGTACCGTTATGAGCCCCTTAGACAAATATTAACTCATCGAATGAGAAAAGGCATGATCATGATTATTGGTTGGGTAACAAGGGTTGACAGGTGGGCTTATTTAACTTCCAGTGTTTTTGATAGGTCACAAGGAGTTCTGTCTGTCTGAGAATCTTTTTGATTAGTAGTAAAATATTAACTAGTAAAAAGTACTAAAAATGAATGATCCTTTACTTGCTCTGCCCTCCCAATATCCCCCCACCCCAAAAGAGGCAGGTGACGGGAGGAAGAAAAATCTGCCTCCACACATGGAGGGAACAAAAGAAGGTAAAGAAGTTGGGTGAGACTGTGCCAGGAGAGCTCACCCAGGACCAGGGCATGAGACAGGCATGCACCCATCTAAGGACACACGTGGGAAATGAGGTGTGGGGCTGGTGGAGCTCAGATACTTCCCTCTCTCCTTCTCCTGGGGAACTTTCAGGTCATTCATATACAAAGGGAGGCATAAACCAGAGAGATGAAGACAACTTATGGGGCTTTTCTTAAGAATGAATTGCTTCGGGACCAGTCAAGAGTTGTCTGAAAGAGCTGTCATGACTTAAGGCACCTTTCCCAACTGGATGTGCGAGGAGCAGTCTGACTCCTGCAAAAGGCCTAGACTAGATTTTTCGGTGGCTGTGGCCAACCTTGGCCCTCTCTGTTTCCTAGACTGGGGAGGCTCTGAGGCACACCGTTTCAAGGATTTTGCTCCTCTGAGATTAAAAATATGTTAGAATGTGTTAAAAATGCCAAGAAATCCTACAGTAAAAAACAACCACCACCACCTAGTTTCCACCTTTTCAATATGTGGTCTTTCTAAAATATTTATTTCCTTGATATGTTGCATGTTCTAAAAACTCATACACACAACAGAAACATACAAAACAAGAAGTTTTTCAAAGTCCCCTCAACCCATATCCTACTTCTCAAAAGTAATCACTTAGCAGTTTCTTATCTCTTCCTCCAAAAATTGTTATGTGTACTACAGGATATCTGTATGTATGTTTGTACAGATATTCTTTTATTCACGTAAATGATAACACTATACACACTAATCAGTTACCTTGCTCTTGAAAAAATATCTTGGGAATATTTTCATATCAGTACATGTAGATAATGATAAAAATAATGGTACACACTCACAAAGAGATAACTAATGAATGAGCCAAGTACTGATGAGTTCTGTGTATGTCTGTTTCATTTCATCCTCAGAACAAAACAATAGAAGACCTATCATTATCATCCTAATTTATAGTTGGAGAAGCCATCTAAACAGGTCATGCCTACTGCCCAAAGTCACCAAGCCCAGCAGTTCAGACTCAAGCGGCTCTTAACCACTGCAGTATACAAATCCACTCCTCTCTTTTTAATGCCTGCACATAATATTTCTGTGCTTGGATGCACCACAATGTATTGAACCAGGTTCACATTGATGGACATTTGAGTTTATCTGCCTTGAGTATATCTGCACAGAATACCTTTGTGAATCTGTAAGTGTATCTGAAAGATAAATTCAATGAATCACAGCAGTGAACCACAGCAGCAAAGAGCACAAACGAGTCCTGAGCCCCATCCCTCAAATCAGCCCTGCTCCTCACAGATCTCCATGTTGGTCAATTGCACTGTCGTTCACTCAGTTGCTTAGTTGACCTCCTTTTCTTTCTCATGTCCTACTATCCAGTCCATCAAACACATCCTCTCTGTATCCCCTCAGTCTGTTCTTCACACAGCATCCAGAGGGGACCTTTAAAAACAAATCATGTCACTACCCTGCTTTAACCAAACTCCAGTGGTTTTCCATCACATTAAAAGAAAGTCCTAAGTCCTTAGGAGGGCCTGAGAGGCTGGCAGTAGTTGGGATGCAATTTAAGCTTCTGCACAGGCACTCAAAATAGAGTTGCTCAAACAAAAACAGCAGTTTCTCTATCCTCTACCAGCAGTCCAGAGGGCAGGTAGGCCACTTGGGATAGACAGTGGTTCTGTTCTATGAGGCCAACTGAAGACCCAGGTTCTTTCTGTCTTGTTGCTCCTCCAACCTCTAGGGCAGTAGTTCTCAACTAGGGGTGACTTTGTCCCCTCAGGGACATTTGACAATGTCTGGAGACATTTTTCGGTTTTAACAACTGGGGAATAAAGAAGGGTGCGTGTTCATATCATCTAGTGGGTAGAGGCCAGAGATGCTGCTAACCATCCTACAATACTTTGAACAGCCCCTACAATACAGAATCATGAGTCCAAAATGCGAGTATTGCTGATGTTGAACAACCCTGTTCTCAGGCAGTGATTTTGAAACTTGAGTCCCCTGGAGGGTTTCTTAACATACAGATAGGCCCCACCCCCAAAGTTTCTGATTCAGTAGTTCTGGGTGGTGGGGAGGTGTGTGAAAATATGCATTTCAGTAAGTTTCCAGATGATGCTGATGATGCACATCCCGAGGCCACACTTCAAGAACCTCTGCCCTGGAGACATGGCCTTGTCCACAGGGAAGAAACAGGCTCACCAGCACCAGGTCTTTGCTCTGCCTGTGAGAAAGGATAAAAGAGAGGGGAACATTGCCCATCTATCGCCCGTTGCCCATTTTATAAATACAGAACGAAGAAGTAGCAGAAGCCATTTCCATTCGTGGTCCATGTTAGCATGAACTTACTGATGTAGCCACACCCAGCTGCACAAGAGGCTGGGAGATAGGGTCTCCATGTGAGCCCCACAAAGATGGGGGTATTTTATTACAAAGGGAAGAAGGAAAGTGGATAGTAGAGACAGTTCACAGTCTCTGCTGAAAGGCTCTGCACGATCTGCCCCCACCCTTCCTTGCTCTCAGACCTTGCTTCCTACCCCTCCTCTTCACCTACTGTAACCTCAGGCCTCTGCTCTGCTGACAACCCGCATGCTCTCAGGGCACCTGCACTCACTGCTCCGTCTGCTTTGGAAGCTCCTGTCCCATCAGCCACCTGGTTTGTTTCCCTACTTCACTGCTGTCTCATCTTGTCTAATGGGCAGCCCCTGCTCCCTCTACCCCATACTCTCTATCCGGCCCTGCCCATGCGTCTTACCGCTCTCTGACTGTATAGTCCATGTCTAGCTGCTTATCTGTCTGTCCCTGCCACAGGAAAGTAAGATTTGTGAGGAAAAGGTCGTCCTTTCTGACTGTTGTTATATCTTGGGCATCACCTGGGCCTAAGAGGCAATCAGATATTCACTAAACAAATGAAAGTGCATCTTTCATTTTTGACAGACGCTGCCAGATTGCCCTTCTGACAGACTGGTGCTTAGAATGTAAATCCATGAGCCTGCTCAACGCTCATTAATATGGAATATTTTCTTTGAGCTTCTTGTGCTCAGTGTGGTTGCAAATAGGCCTTGCGGCCCTGGAACATTCATCACTCACCTCTGCCTCACTGGGGTGGCCTCATCTCCCCAGGTTCCTTGGAGCTGCACTTCCCAGCTGGGATGTGAGCCAGAGGAAACAAAGGGGGCTGGCTGCAAATCCACCTAAGGAGGGGACCCCACCTCTCAGAGGAGTGTGCGATGGTCACACCCATTTAACGTGATAGTCCAATCAAGGGAGAGGCCATAGATTCATCTGATATAGCCCCCACCAGGAAACATCGTATCCTTATCTAAACTATCTTGACTTACAAGATTCTTAGTGGCTCAAAAGTGCTTTATCAGCTCAAGCTGATCTAAGAAAATAAACATTTCATAATTGTGATAATACAAGTGGCTCCAGACGCAAGAACAGCTCAATCCTGATGGATGGTTCTTATAAATAAACCAGGCAATCACACACTGCAGAAATAACTAGAATTTCTATGACTTCACGGGGAGCCAAATGGAAGTGCCCTTGCCAAGTGAATGCTAAAGTCAAGTGAATGCATAGTCAAAATGTGGTCAGGCACTAAGCGTGAGCCAAAATGTTTTGCTCCGACTAGAACCATTCCTCAAGTGGAACCCAGCTAACCTGGGCTCAGAAGTTGAATTTTTATGCTTTGATTTTTAAGGAAAGGGAACACGCTATAACAAATATTGCACATAGAAAAGGTCTGATTAAAACCAAACAGAAAGAAGATACCAGCAACCAGCAGCAGGCCTGAAATCGGGTTTGACTCAGTGGCTCACGTGTTGCATTCTACAGACTACATCATCTGGACCCACAGTGGCCTGCAGCCCAGCAGGGTCCTTTATGATTAAAAGCAAGTGCAGGCATTGGTCCATGAGAAAGAGATTTTCAGCATCACTGGTGAAAATAAAAATAGTTTCCTGTTAACCAGAAAAGGCTAGCTATCAGATGAACCTGATTTCCTTAGCATTTTAATTTTTGAGATTTTATGGCGATAAGAAGAAACAAATTATTTTTCAAGGCAGTGCATTCTAACAATTTCTCTGGAAAATTTTATCTTCTGGGGCCAGGTGTCCATGTGGTCTTTTGGTGGACATAACAGTAGCCAAGACAAAACCAAGGAGGCCCAGCTTTGCCTGCTGGCTCAATTCTGAGACAATTAGTACCTTCCTGAGAACAGGGCTTCACTCAAGACTGGTTGGCCAGATGTCACTTGGTTCAGGCTGTCTCCATACATTCCCCTGGAGCAAATGTCTTGATTTCTCCTGCTGCCCAGACTCCAAATCCTCTTGGTAACTAGCTTGGTGGTTGTATTATTCCTTTTTCACACTGCTATAAAGATATACCTGAGACTGGGTAACTCATAAAGGAAAGAGGTTTAATTGACTCATAGTTCTGCATGACTTGGGAGGCCTCAGGAAACTCACAATCATGGCAGAAGGTGAAGGAGAAGCAAAGGCATGCCTTACATGGTGGCAGGTAAGAGAGCAAGTGTGAGCAACAGCAGGGAAAACTGCTTTATAAAACCATCGGATCTCCAGAGAACTTGCTGACTATCACAAGAACAGAATGGCAGAAAAAGCCCTCATGATTCAGTCACTTCCCATCAGGTCTCTTCCTAGACATGAGGGGGTTGTGGGGATTACAGTTCAAGATGAGATTTGGGTGGGGACACAGCCAAAGCATATCAGTGGTCTGTGCATTATGGGCAGTCAACAGGGAGGAATGAACGCCTGGGAAAGGTAGCCAATTTCAGGCTTAGGAAGGCTCCAAAGCTGTTCCAGAAATGGAACCAGCCACCCAGCAGGGTGGGGACATGCAAGAAACCATAGGACACCTCCCTGGCTTCAGGACTGGTAGGCATCAGCCACAAAGTCACATCTTGGCCCTTTCTAGGGTTTTCCAGAAAGTTCTAGCATTCTATGCACAAGGCAGAAATCATCCTGTGGTTTAGTGGGGCTGAGTGCGGCTGCTACCACAAACACCTCATTAGTCAGGAAGTGCCTCTGTGTTCACTGGTAGGATCAGAAATGAGCTCAAATCCTAAGAGCACCAAAAGAAAATATTTTTCATGTGATATGTTTGGAAACTATTTCTCATATGCAGAGGTCCAGCAAGCATTCAAAGGCCACAAACCCAAAAATACTGCAGACATTTTGGAAGCCTAGGAAGCTTTCCCAGTTCCCAAGCCTGCATGACAAAGCTGCCAGTGTTCCTACAGCTGGTGGCCCCAAGAGTCTCCCCTTTTTTAATTATTTTTTTTCTATCTCTTACCTCATCAGATCTCTTTCCCTAGGAGGCTCCTTTCAAAATCTTCACTACATCTGTGAGAACTTGGAGGGAAGTGAAGAAATCAATCTCGTCTGACAGAGGGGTTTCAAAACAGAGCTGTCAGTGTTCCAGTGTCCTGCAGTTCTTTCGGGGAAAATGCATCTTGTGTTTTATTCACAGTAGCCATAATGCATCCCCACCCCAAGATAACATCAAACACAAAGGGACTACCTAGAAGACCAGAGAGAAGTGCAATGGTTTGAGCCTGGATCCCACTTGTGTTAGTCCATTCTTGCATTGCTATAAAGAAATATCTGAAACTAGATAATTTATAAACTAAAGAGGTTTAATTGGCTCACTGTTCTGCAGGCTGTACAAGCATGGAGCTGACATCAGTACAGCTTCTGGTAAGGCCTCAGAGAGCTTTTACTTGTGGAGGAAGGCAAAGCAGAAGCAGGTGCATCACAAGGCAAGAGAGAGAAGGGAGAGATCATAGGTTCTTTTAAACAACCAGATCTAGTGTGAACTAACTGAGGAAGAACTCACTCATCACCAAGGGATGGCACTAAGCCATTCATGAGGGATCTGCCCCCATGATCCAATACCTCCCATGAGGCCCCACCTCCAACATTGGAGGTCACATTTCAACATAAGATTTAGAGAGGACAAACATCTAAACCATAGCACCGCTTTTCCTAGCTTCAACCTCAGATTACAGTTTCTCCTGCCAGGCTTCTCAGACTGGCCTGCATATGGAATATTTCTTCCACTGCCCGCTTAGCACTACCCATGTCTGAACCACAGAGCAGCAGTAAGCATTAAAGACATGAGCTCGAGTAAATGCTCTGGGATTGTGCCGTCTCACATGGGAGCCTCTGGCCCCGGGAGTGACTGAGCTCTGGCAGTGTAGCTAATCCAAATTGAAATGCCCTCTAAGTATAAAATATACACCAGATTTTGAATACTTAGTATAAAAAGAGAACGTACAATATTTTATTAATGCTTATATTGATTACATTTACTTTTGATACATTTTCTTGAATAGAATATAGTATGTCTTAGTCCATTATTTGTTGCTGTAACAGAATACCACAGACTGGGTAATTTATAAAGAAAAGAAATGTGTTTGGCTCATGGGTCTGGAGGCTGGGAAGTCCAGTGGCATGGAAACAACATATGAATTTGGCACTTAGTTTCTCACACATGAAATTTGGGGGACACCTTTAAACCACAGCATAGCATTAAACTTAATTTCACCTTCTTCATTTTTACTTTTATTCCTGTGGCTACCACAAAACTTAAAATGACAAATATGCTTCACACTTTCTTTCTATTGGATGGCATTGCTTTAGAAGAGCTGGAGGAAACTCCAATGTAGTCTAAGGTCAGGGGAATTCCTGGAAAGGGGACACTGGGGCTGTGCTGAGGCAGGAGGGAGGGTTTCATTTCGGGATGAGAGGAGGGTTTTAGGGCTTTTTTCTGGGGAGAAACTACCTCAACTCGCTAGCAGCCCAGCTCAGCTGGGCGGCAGGATGTGAGTCGGGTTTTATCAGGTTCGTATTTCAAATGACTTGCTAGCTCAAGCCAGCTTTTCCTTCTGCCATGGCACATCAGGGGCAGGAAATGGAAAGTCAAGAGGCAATAGGTCTCCAGGCCCTTTCAGCCCTTCAGGAGGGAGGGAACTGTTTGCACTGCAAGTCATTGGTACAGACAGTAGCCTACAGAGAGACAGGTTTGTATTTCAGCACAAGGTCCTGTAGTAACAGCTGCCACTGAAATGCTGCAGAAACATCTTAAGCACTCACTGTCTTTTCAATGTTCTCGAAAATGCCATCTGGCTACTTTGATTACACCCTGCATGTCACAAATAAGGAAATAAAGCCTGTGAGGGGTTACTAACAGCCATAAAGCCACACCGGGTAAAAGAGGAAATCGGGATTTGCCCCCCACACCCCTGCTTCTGCACTCAAGATCACCATGGGCCACCTTGTCCAACTCATACTTTGCCTCAGGGCCCCACTCCAGCTGCCTGCCCCCTGCCAACCCCACCTCTGGCTGCTGGTCCTTCTGCTCTGACGTGCACTGCCTGGTGAGTGCTCCCGGCCTCTGCTGGCTACTCTAAGCCAACAGGTACAGCCGGAGTTCAGGTCCAGCACCCAGCCCTGTGCCACGGGCTGTGGAATGGAAGGGAAGCATTCAGCAGCTGTTCCCGGATCTCTCTGCTGGTTGGGGAAACTGACCTGGGCGAAGGGGCCAGCTGCCCTGTTTCCCTGCGGCTCTGCATCCCCCCACCCCTGCAGTGCCCAGGGTTCCCCTCGGGGTCCGTGTCTGCTCCTAAGAGATCTGGGCTTGTTGGGCCTTTGCCTTTTGTCCAGTCCTCTGTTTCACCCAGCAGGTTCCATCTGGCATTTAGATATTATAAATAGCTGCAAGTGAGGGTGTGACTTGGGTGGAGACCTGGAGGCTGTACTCCACCCTGAAAAGGAAAAAAAAAAAGCTTAATTCATTTCTGTACTTGGAAGCCTCTAGCTATTTAGAATGCCAATTAGGCAGCAGCTGCTGGTTTTTTTTTTTTTTTTTTCTTTCCCTATCCCAAGACAGCCTGTCTGATTTTCTGTGCCTGTTGACTTAAGCTCTTACAGGAGGTTGGGTGGGGCGGGCGTGGCGAGCCCACAGCTGCTCTGAACGTGGCCTGGCTGAGCTTTGCTGACTTTCAGTAAGAGTGTGGGGAGTGGGGTGGGTGAGGGGCCACAGAAGGGCCCAGCTTTTCCCTGTAACTTCCGAGATGCAGGAGTTTGTGGTAAGAGGAAAGTTGTGTCCCTGAGAGAGGGGAGCCCAGCTGAGGAGGTGACTGAGGAGGTCCCCAAATCAGTGCCCTTAACAGATACCCCGAAGGAAGGGTGCTAGGGCTCTTGGCTCCAGCAGAACTTGGGCCTCCCCAGAGCTCATCTGGCATCAGTTGTAGTTTGTATGCGCTCTAAGCCACTATTTCCTTGTCAGTGTGGTGGTTTCCGTCCCTGCCCAGAGCTCAGGGAGGGTTTTGCGGTACCTCGGCCTGGCATACCATAGGACTTACAGATGTTAGCTCTCATTGGCTTTGCTATTATGTTGAAATACACACAGCCAGATGACGCTCAAAGAATAATTCCTGAATGGTTGACTGCAATTTATAGGAAGACCAACCTAAATTGGAGGGACTTTAGTTATTAGGCAAATTTTAATATCTAAGTTTTTTTTTTTTTTTTTGAAACTGAGTCTTGCTCTGTCACCAGGCTGGAGTGCAGTGGTGTGATCTCGGCTCGCTGCAATCTCCGCCTCCTGGGTTCAAGTGATTCTTCTGCCTCAGCCTCCCCAGTAGCTGGGATCACAGGAGTGCGCCACCATGTCCAGCTAATTTTTGTATTTTTAGTAGAGACGGGGTTTCATCATGTTGGCCAGGATGGTCTCAATCTGTTGATCTCGTGATCCGCCATCCTTGGCCTCCCAAAGTGCTGGGATTATAGGCATGAACCACCATGCCCAGCCTAAGATGATATTTTTTAAAAGTGAAAGCATTAAATAATAAAATGTAAAATGTATGTTATCACATAATTTTTAAAGCATCACAAAGCAAATAACTGCAACAATTTATTTTTTATTTTATCATAAAGTTTAATTATGGTTCAGAAAAAATTGAGAGAACTTTCTCTGAAAAAATATATTGACTCTTTATAGACTGCAGTTATTTGGGGAAGGGGTTGGTAGGTTAAATTACCCTATTTTCTATTCTGAAAATTATTATTAATAGAAAGTCCCATTTCCAGTCTGAGTATAAAGATACATGTGCCCAAAATGGCTGAGAATAAATACAACAGGAAATGCAAAAGCCGTAAAGCTAAGGGCATGCAAGAGAAAATCTCGGAAATACCTAAAGTGGCAACAAGGAACGTTTGGCTGGAATTCGAAATTCTTTCACTCATTTTTGTTTTTTGCTCCATGTTTCAGATGCGTGTGAACTCGATGTAACTGAAATTCCCCTTTTTGTCAACAGGCGCTTCTCAGTACAGCTCATCCACTTCCTCATCCGTAAACCGATCCCCCATGGTTATCAGCAGCTCTCTCAGGTAATCTTCCGGAATGGTGCCAGTTGCTTCTTCATCAAAGCAAGCAAAAGCACTTCTGATGACATCTTCAGGATCTGTGCCATTTAACTTCTCACCAAACATGGTGAGGAACATGGTGAAATTGATGGGGCCTGGAGCTTCATTCATCATGGCATCCAGATACTCATCAGTTGGATTCTTCCCCAATGAAGCAAGCATATCATGCAAATCTTCCTTGTCGATGAAACCACCTCTGTTCTGATCAATCGTGTTGAAGCCCTCTTTAAACTCCTGAATCTGTGATTGGTCAAACATAGCAAACATATTGGATGTTACGCGCTGAGGGCGCTTCTTGGTGGTCTTGGTCTTTGCTCTTTTGCTTGACATGTGGTGGTTAAATCCTTTTCTTGCAGCGTTAAGTCTTCCTCCCCCCATCCTTTCCTTAGATGGTTGCGTCCGTCCTGTGGCTTTGCCCCGCCGCACATTCCAGGGCTCCGCGAAACTAACTGCGACAATTTAAAAAGCCACAGAAGTAGATATTTCAGCAGGCAAAAATAAGAAACATCCATCCACTCACCCTCCAGGGGTCATGGCCATTATTAAAACACCATGATGTGTGACCTTCGGGCTCTTTTTCTATGGATATATTAATTTGTACTTGCATATACATGGAGCTCTGATGCTGTTAGTGAGGGTTGTAAAGGAGTGATGGCCATTATTAAAACACCATGATGTGTGACCTTTGGGCTCTTTTTCTATGGATATATTAATTTGTACTTGCATATACATGGAGCTCTGATGCTGTTAGTGAGGGTTGTAAAGAAGTGATGGTGTTTTTGCACCTGTGGTTCTTTGGGTGTCACTGATGTGGCCTGGGGCTTGCGTGACAGAGGGGAGAGATGGAACTGGGGGTGCACTGGTCCTATGGAGAGACGAGGGATGACAAGGAAAGTAAAGCAATGTCATGGCCTTTTTCCTTAACCTGCCTGGGAACCCAGTTTGAGTTCACAGAGGAGAGAAGTAAGGGCCACAGGCTAAAGAAACTGGTTTTATGAAAGACTTTGTGAGCGTCTGGGCACAGAGGATCCTGCTTCAGGACCAAATGACAGGATGAGTCAGGGAGGGGGTTGCTGTTGGCATCATCACCTGTAATGACAATGGGTTTCCTTGAAAGTGTGTTTGATGGGCAACTTATTGCAGACAAAGAAAATGGAGAACAGTGGGGGGTTCTTGTGGCTGAGACACTAAGCTCCCTTTGGGACTGCTGGGAAAACAGGAAGACTGTAAAGGGAGACTCGGGTTCTGCTATTCGGGGAGCTCAGAGTCATTAGAATTTGGGTTTAAATATAAATATGATGCTCTTGTTTAACAAATTTTGAGTCGTTTATTTTATAATAACTTATTGTTTAGTTATGAAGATAAAACATTGACTTAAATTATGTTCATAGAGTCCATTCCATCACTTATTCAACAACAGTAAGAAGATAAGATTCAAAGGAATTCTATAGTATTCTTCAGATTCTATCAGAAGTAGGACACTTCGGGTGTACAAAGACGGCTGGCGGCCCTTTCTCTCTCCAAATTCCATCCTTCCTTGGCATGATGGAGAAGGAACATGAACACGAGACCCACCTAGTGCAGCATTTTAGATCTGATTCTGCACCCAATTGAGCGAACAATCTGAACTTAACAAATCCCTAGTTGGCAACCACATGCCAAGCCTCCCAGCACCCAGGATGAACTACAGCTTTGTCATCTGTCTTGGGCCATTTGGTGTTGCTATAAAGGAACACCTGAGGCTGCATAATTCATAAAGAAAAGAAGTTACAGGGCGCATGGTTCAGCAAGTTGTGTAAGAAACTTGGTGCCCACACCTGCCTCTGATGAGGTCCTCAGGCTGCTTCCCTTCATGGCAGAAAGCAAAGGGGAGCCAGAGTGTGCAGAGGCCACATAGCAAGGGAGGAAGCTAGGGGAGGGAGGTGCAGGCTCTCTTTAACAACCAGCCCTCGAGGGAACTAAAAGAATGGGAACACATTCTTTTAGGGGTGTGGTGGCTCATGCCTGTAATCCCAGCAGTTTGAGAGGCTGAGGTGGGCAGATCAGCTGAGGTCAGGAGTTCAAGACCGGCCTGACCAACAAGGAGAAACCCTGTCTCTACTAAAAAAAACACAAAAATTAGCCGGGCATGGTGGCACTTGCCTATAATCCCAGCTACTCAGGAAGCTGAGGTGGGAGAATCACTTGAACCAAGGAGGTGGAGGTTATGGTGAACTGAGATTGCGCCATTGCACTCCAGACTGGGCAACAAGAGTGAAACTCTGTCTCGGAAAAAAAAAAAAAAAAAAAAAAGAATGAGAACTCATCACCCTTCCCCAAGGAAGGAGAGCATCAACTTATCACAAGAGACCTCTGTGTCCCCACGACCCAAACACATCCCATTTGGCCCACCTCCAACAGTGGGGATCAAGTTTCAACATGAGATTTGGAGGGGACAAACATCCAAACTATAGCACCCCCTTCAGAAGCTGGGCATGTGATACTCAGGAGAAGGTCAAGGGCAAGCCACACCTCTGGGAAGAGGCACACCCTCTTCTGTAATGCAACTGCCACAGTCTCAGGTCTTCATTCCCATCTCATATCCAGAGTCTAAGCGCAGCAAACCTGACTCCATAAGCTTAAATGCTTTCCAGCTGATAATACTGTCTTGCAGAGTGCCTGGGGAGAGTCAACTGTACATTACATTCCTTCTGAACACAGTTCCTGTGTGTCACGCTCCTCAGAGAGTATCTGAGGAGAGAAGCTCACTGCTGGCAGGTGCTGTAGGAATCCCTTTCTTCAGACAGGACCTGCCTTGGGTCCTCCATGGCCTGTGAAAGTCTTCAAGGGTCTAACCTCTTGTTCTGTCTTTGATGTGCCTCCCTCTCCCCAACTTGAGAAAGTCTCACCGTATCCCCAGAACACCATTCAATTTCCTCTTCTTTGTAGGCTGAGTCTTTATTACCAGATGTCAAAGTGTTTTGTACTGAAGCGTCAACGTCACTTTTTCAGACAGATGGTCTTTTAAAACCCCAAGGCAGGGAAAAGCTTGGAAAAGCTGTATCTACAAGAGTTGATTTTATTCTTATTTTTTTCTTCATTAGATGTCAAAGAAATACTTCTTGAATGCATGATCTCCACTGCTACCATATTGGTTGAGGCCACCATTCTCTTTGGGCTGGACCAGTGCAATCTTTTTCAATGGTTTGATTTGCTTCCAGCCTTTCCCCAACCATTCTCTTCCAGGTGACAGGTGATCTAAACACACACAACACACACACACACACACACTCACACACATCCCTGACCTTGTCCCTCCCTACCACTGCTAAAATTCATTTACTGGCTTATGGGATAAAGACTAAACCCTTTGAGGCCTATAAGATCTGACTCCTGCCTGCTCCTAGCCCCTACTCCATCTGCTTTCAGTCCTGCTGGCTGTCTTTCAGATTCCCAAATCTGCACAAACCCGTTCCTTCCTCTGTCAGAGCCTTTGCCTGGACTGTTTCTCCTCCCTTTACTCCTTCCTCTGAAATTGACTCCTTTAACTTCAGATCTCAGCTCAAGCATCACTTCCTGTAAAAGCCTTTCACAGCCTCCAGGCTAGAACAATTTCCTTGCAATATGTTCTTTTAACACTTGGTAGTTTCCTTCCATATCATTGATCAGAATGAGTGCTTATATATTTTTCTGGGTGACTGCTTGATTAACATCTGTCTCTTCACTAGATTATAAGTGACATGAGAATAAGGACCATGCCCATTTTGCTCACCATTATATTCTTAGTGCCTAGTACAGAGCCCAACACAAACGTGCTTTATTAATAAATAGTTGTCAAATTCTTGTACTTGAATTGATATGCAAACCTGGATCTCAGGAGTTTATCATCAGCCAGGAGAGAAAAAGATTGCTATTTATTCCCCAAAGCCCTTTTCAAATGTCATCCTCATCGTGAGGTTTCCCTCTGCAATCCCCTTTCCTCCTTTCCACCCCTGGGCAGAATAACTCTCTTCCAGCACGGGCCTCAGCATGCTCTGTGTTCTTTAGTATTCCTTTCTTGGGCTTTTGGGAGAAGACTGGTCTGACTTCACCCAAACCTTTCAACTGGACAGCTCCACCTGGATGCCTTTGCCAGTTTCTTAGGGCTGCCATTGTAAAGTATCAGAAACTGAGTGGCTTTAAACAACAATTCACTGTCTCACAGCTCAGGAGGCTAGAAGTGTGAAATCGGAATGTCAGCAGGGCCATGCCCTCTCTGAAACCTGTAGGGGAGAATCCTTCCTTCCTCGCCTCCTCTAGCTTCTGGAGTGTGCTGTCAATCTTTGATACTTCTTGACCTGTAGAATGCATCACTCCAATCTCTGCCTCCATGATCACATGACTGTCTTCTTATAAGGACACCAGTCATATTGAGGCCCACACGACTCCAGGAGGACCTCATTTTAACAAACTATATCTGCAACTCCCTTATTGCCAAAGAAGGTCACGTCTTAAAACATTGAGGGCTGTGACTTGATTACATCTTCTGGAAGCCACAGTTCAACCCATAACAATATGGAGTGGGTAACTCAAACTCACTAGATCCCAAATTGGCCTCCATGGCTTTTCCCCAGACTCACTCATTTTCCTGTATTCCTTATCTTGACTGGGGTCACTAGGCCCTAAAGCAGAAACCTGGAAATCATTCTATTCTCCTTCTTTTAGATCTACATAGCCATGACTATGACTATGATGCGTTCTAACATCACAGTCTAACAATCATTGTATTAGATATTATTCTAACAGTCATCTCTTTAACAGTTCTCATATTCATCCCCCAAAACCCTATTTTAGTTTCTTCTTCATTTTTAGCCTGGACAACTGTGAGAATCAAACTAGTTTTTTATCTTTTGTTTCAGCCCTCTCCAACTCATTCTCCATGTTGCTGCATAACACTTTTATTTTATTTTTTATTTTTAGACAGAGTCTTGCTCTGTCACCCAGTCTGGAGTGCAGTGGTGCCATCTCAGCTCACTGCAACTCCACTTCCCAGGTTCAAGAGATTCTCTCGCCTCAGCCTCCCGAGTAGCTGGGACTACCGGTGCCCACCAACATGCTCAGCTCATTTTTAAATTTTTAGTAGAGACAGGGTTTCGCCATATTGGCCAGGCTGGTCTTGAACTCCTGACCTCAGGTGATCCACCTACTCCCAAAGTGCTGGGATTACAGGTGTGAGCCACCATGCCCGGCTGAGACTTTTTTTTTTTTTTTTTGAGCCAAAGTTTTGCTCTTATTGCCCGGGCTGGAGTGCAATGGTGCAATCTTGGCTCACTGCAACCTCCACCTCCCGGGTTCAAGCAATGCTCCTGCCTCAGCCTCCCAGGTAGCTAGGATTACAGGCTATGCCACCACACCCGGCTAATTTTGTATTTTTAGTAGAGACCGGGTTTCTCCATGTTGGTCAGGCTGGTCTCGAACTCCTGACCTCAGGTGATCTGCCCGCCTCGGCCTCCCAAAGTGCTGGGATTACATGCATGAACCACCCGCTTTCCTTAACTCCTCTTTTGACACTTCCTCTTGCACTTGGGCTTTTGGAAGAAAATGACTTCTCCAGTCATTGTGAACCATTCACAGTTCCCTAAACCCAGGAAACTGTTTATGCCTTGTGCTTGTAGCAGAGACATTTATTACTCATGGAATAGCCATGTGTTTCTGTACATTTCGCAACCCCGTGAGGCATGTGATTAGTTCTGACCAATGGGCTGCGGGTTAAAATTATAGTATCACCTCTGAGCTGAAGCACTGAAGACCCAGTGTATTACCTTCCAGCTTTTTTTGTTTTCCTGCAATGCCAGCTTACAAACCACATGCTCCAGGTAGGACAGCCTGACCCACTAGCCTAGGTCCCCAAGTGACTGTGTGGAACAGAGCCCTGCTCCTTACTCCTCCTGCCCAGCTGACCTGATCAGACATGTGACCTGAGTGAGAAATAAGCTTCAGCTATCTTCAGCTACGAAGGCTTCAGAGTCATTTTATTACCAAAGCCTAACCCAGACTTTCCTGACTCATGCTTTTGTACAGCGCTTTTGTACAAGCTGTTCCCGCTGCCTAATATGACCCCCTTCAGCTATCTGGGAAAGCCTTACTGATCCTTCCAGCCCCATTGGTCTTCTCTTCTGTGAAACTGATCTGAGTCATTACAAAAAAGAGCTGGCTGCTTCCTCCTGTGCTCTCACCGCACCTTGTATACAATGCTGACATCATCCGAATCACTGGTTATCACAGCAATTTAACATCCATCAATTCAGATGGTAGTAGATGGTGGGTGCATTGAGGGCAGGGACTGTGTGTCATCCAGCTATCAAATTTGTATCTCCAGCACCTCACAGGAGGATTTGCATACGGAGGGTACCCAATCCAATGAATGATGAGTGAATAAAAAACTGACTCAGTGTAATCTGTACAGAACAGTCTTTTGGCTGAGGGTGTTGAGGAGGTCTGGGTCACCAGAACACAGTGAAAACACTGTATGAGGCTCTATAATTTGCAGACATTAGAAGTCAATAATTGCCACTTTGAGTGTATGTTGAGTTCAGACTAATATTGGTCTGTATAATGTATATTACTACAGAAAATAAAACTTTCATACACACAATCAGAAAGATGATGCTTCAAAGGGTGTCTAAAAATTAATTATGACTCATGAGTGAGTGCACGAGAGTAGAATCAACGTGTCTTGTTAGTGGAAAGTGTTAATTCCTCTACCCCTACTGCATGTGTATAACAGCCGAAATGACGATCAAATCAAGACCACGTGTAACTGGCACACTATAAAAAGGTGGAAAGGACACTGTGAACAAAATGCAACCCGATTATCTCTCTCTCTCTCTATCATCTATCATCTATTTATCAATCATTTACTTCCTTCCTTTCTTTCTTTCTTCTTTCTTCTTTCTTTCTTTCTTTTCTTTCTTTCCTTCCTTCCTTCTTTCTTCTGTCATCACCTATAAATTCCATGAGAGCAGTAGGGGCAGATCTAAGTTTTGTGGGGGCCTCTCATTGTCTCTTTAAATTCTATTTGGTAGGGGCAGAATTGCTCTACCCCTACTGATGACTTGGGTAGACTAGTGATCTCAAGGTCACATTCAGACAATCAAATATCATTTGAGTTGCACAAAATGGCCTTCATGCAGATTTTAGCATTCCAAGTCCCAGGTAATAGTTAAAACTTCAAAAACAATTTAGCTTTCAATCTTCCTTCCTTCCCTGGCTGGGACCTGTCTCACCCAGGAAGCTTGCCCTGGGAAGGGGTCATGGTCTTTTTCCTCTCCCTCCCTCTGCTCACCTCCTTCCCTTTGTTTGCTGCTGTTTTCCTCCATACCTGGAATGAAGCCCAGAAAGGGGAGAAATATGAGGATAAAACAGTTCTCACGTGGCTGGGTGGCCTAAGCCCTTTGGGCCGGACAGCTGGTCTCCCTGGAGCAGCCTGGCTGATGATTAAAGCTGTCCTTTCCATGAGCTCCACAAAGGCCTCCAGCTGGGCTACTCTCTCCTGTGGTTCCCTTAACCCAAGCCGAAGCGTCTCTGTCCTCCAGGTGGTCTCATATGATTCCTTCCCAAGCTCCTGGGGTTCTGGAGGTGGCACGTCCAGTCCCTCTGCTGAGGTCTTCTGTCCATGCCTTCAGGCCCCAAGACCACCCCACGCTACCTCACACCTGTTTCATTTCTCACAGGGCCCTAAACTGGTCTTAGGACATGCCCCCTTGCTCTGCCACCATAATATCCATTGGTTAAAATATTCTGGCACTGTCCTATGTCCTTGGCATTTATTACCAAATTCATGGTCACAATCAGGTAGGTGTACTTGGTAGACCATATCCATGGGTATTTCCTGTAAAATTTCTGCTCCTGGTTTTGCTATCACAAAACCCTGCATGCACATTTCATTTGTCATTGATTTTGGGTGCAGAAACAGGAATCAGGAGATTGAGGCTTTATCTTGGCTTGACCATGAACTTACTGTGAGGCTTAGGGCAAGTCAGCCATATCTCTGGGCCTCAGTTTCCACATCAATAAAATAGGGAAGTGGAATGGACTCATCCTCACCAAGGTTCCTTTTCACAGTAAAACTCCATGACTTAAGAAATAATTCTAGGATAAAGGAATGCACGTTGGCATTTGGGGACAGGAGGGGAAAGGCTGGTTAGGATGTGGGGCCTGGAGAAGCTTGGCAGTCCAGACACAAGTAACTCTTAAAGGTCTCCAGCATCTTTCAACTTTGAACAAACTGAAATATGGTTCTAAAACGCCTTGGAGTCTAGGGCTTTGTCAACTGCTTCTTTCACAACTCTAATGAGAAATCTCATTAAAAAAAGAGGTTTCAGTCCATGGTTTTAAGAACCTTAAAAACATTTGTCCGCCTGACTCATTAACTCCACTACCAGAAATAGATTTTAAGAAATAATCAGAAGCTTACACAAAGGTTTGTGTATAAGACAGTGAGTCACCGCGATCTTTAGAGTAGTAAAAAGTAGAAACAACTCCCTTTGTTCCATCTCTGCTCATGTGACACCTCCTTAGAGAGGGTCTTGACCTGGGCAGATAAACTGGCCCCTCTCTTCTCACTGTGCCTTTATTTTTTATGTCATAACATGATCACCACGTGATGAAGTATATATTTACTTGTTAACATGTTTGCTTTCTTTCTCACACCTAGGATGTCAGCCCCATGAGAGTGGTAGGGGAAGATCCAAGTTTTGTGTGACCCAAAGCACATATAAATCTGAGGCCCTGTTTTAAGAAAAACAATTTTAAAAAAAGAATATAAAACTAGACATGAGAATGAACACTGATTTAGAATGGGAAGAAAAGGTCTGTGGAAGACCCGTCATTAGCCTGTGGGGATTCTGCCACAGAGGGGCAAGGGCTTGTTCTGTCGTTTTACCTGAAACAGTCCCTGGCACATAGTAGGTGCTCAAGAAATACTTGTGGAATGAGAGAGTGCCCAACAAGAGAGAACTGGTTAAATAAATGAGCAAAAGAGGAGGAGAGAGCCTGCATAATTTGACCTCAAACACAACGAGCTGCTGAAAGAACAGGATTTGAACACAGATCTGCTCTTTCCTTCTTTCCGGGTTCGTGGCTACCCAGCTAGACTCCATTCCCAGCCTCCCTTGCAGCTAGGTGTGCCCATGTGATGACATTCTTGCATGTTAAAAGTGAGCATAAATGCTGATGCCACTTCTTGGCCTCACTCTTAAGACCATGGATATGCTTCCTCTCCATGCTGGATAAAATCTGGATGTGGTGATTATTTCACTGGACAAGATACTGAGGGGGATGGTGAAGCAATACGTTGGAAAGAGCCAGCCCTCCTGAATGTAAAGGACAGCGCTTCCTCCCTGACCTGCACAGTTCACATCAGGATTGTTACATGACAGAGAAATAATCTTCATTGTTCTCTAAGTCATGATATTTTGGACTCTTTGTTACAGTAGCTTACTCAGCCTTGCACTAATAGTTTTTTTATTTGTTTGTTTTTGTTTTGAGACAGGGTGTCACTCTATCAACCAGGCTGGAGTGCAGTGGTGTGATCTTGGCTCACTGCAACCTCTGCCTTATGGGTTCAAGTGATTCTCCTAATTCAGCCTCCCGAGTAGCTGGGACTACAGACATGTGCTATCATGCCTGGGTTAATTTTTGTATTTTTGGTACAGATGGGGTTTTGCCATGTTGGCCAGGCTGGTTTCAAACTCCTGGTCTCCAGTACGTGGCCCTCCTTGGCCTCCCAAAATGCTGGGATTATAGGCCTGAGCCACCATGCCCAGTCTACAGTTGCTTTTTCCCAAATTAAAAGTTGTATTTATTTCACATTAGTCTGCTTATTTTTACTTATTTATTTTTTAAAATTGACAAATGATAATGAAAAGTTTTTCTACTCAGGCTTTTTTTACAGTGCATTCTACTGCCTTCTAGCAATGCTGCTAAAAATAGGGTGGGTGAGTTATTTACCATCAGGCCTGAGAGACGCTGTGTGACTTTCTCCTGGTCGTTCCCAGTGCTTCTTTGCCCTGGTAATATGAACAGTGCCTATGAGTCTGGTACTGTGCTAAGTGCTTTCCATGAAATAATTTATTCAATCCTTACCTTTTGAGTAGATAGTTGTATTATCTCCACTTTACGATGAATAAACTGAGGCACAGACAGTGTAAGCAACCCACCTAAGTAAGTGTGAGGGCTAGGATGTGGACACGGGCAGCCTGGTCCCGTAGCTGACTTTCCCGGCCACCACACTCTGTTTGTCTTGTCTAGCTTCTTCCTCTTCCTTCTTCTTCTGCAGATCCCTTCAACTCCCCTCCATCATGAATAGGCCAATAGGAGCGCCCAATGGCTATAAACAAAAAGAAGTTCCTGCCTCTCTCTGTCAATTGTTCTACATTTATGTCAATTTGGTGTCTTCATGGGATATTAAGGACTCTGGCATTTGAGGCACGTCCTTTGGTACCAATCAGGCCAGCGTCTCTTTGGGTACACTGGGAACACTGGAGAGAGTCCTGGACTGGGATCCAGGAGTCCAGTTTCCAGGCCTGGCTCTGCCACAGGTGTGCATGTGTCCTTGACCATGGTACTCCCATCCGCAGGGATGGATGACCTCTAGGATTCCTCATAACCCTAAAGTCTATGATATAATTTTTTCCTTCCTCAACCCAGCATCTGTCCTTTGGCGCTGCTGGCCTGCCTTTCCCCAGGAGGCCCAGGGACAGGGATCAGCTCCCTCTTTGAGGTCTGAGAGGAGCATTATGCAGTTTTGCCGTTTTCAAGATGCAAAAGGAGAAGGTGAAGAAAGTCAGACTTTCTGGTCTCCTAATGGGTGCTGCCATCCACAGGCTCAAATGTCTCCCTGAAATGCAGATGAAAATGAGGCAAGATGAAAGGATAAGCATGGGAGCAGAGCAGCTTCTAGGCTTGAAGAGGAACTTGAACCCAACTGACTCACCAGGGAAGTGGTCATTGACCTCGATTCCCAGTTGACTTCAAGTTGGTAGCTTGTCCTTTGAGAGACTTAGATGAATTTAGCTCATGAAATTCTATCATTCATGGTAAAAAGAAGTAGCCCCCAAAAGAGCAATTGAATAAGAAGAATTTGAGAATGCATGAATGAATAAATGAAGGATATGACAATTCTTTTCCTGGGAATTCCTTGGGCAATCACACAGAAAAGATACTTAGCTCTCCAGGATGGCTCAGATGGATCTTCCCAGCATCACTCCATGTTGAATTGATCGTGGCTGAAACACACCAGGATACGGGGGGCTTTGGGAAGCCTTTGATCCTGGCTGTCTGCTAAACTCAAACTTTCCCTCCTTCCTGATTTTACCATAGTCTTCCTTCTGTAAATTACTTGCACATGGTTAATACAGTTTCAATTCTGGGCTAACAAAATGGCAGCCAGAAACCATTCAGTCATAAGATGAGCAGTGACAGAGAAAAACAGGGAAGAGATAAAACCTTAAGCTGTAAGCAGGGAGGGCCTCTGCCAAATAAAGATGTTTATTGCTCTTCTGCTTTCTCAACAAAATTATAAGACTGAATGCCTTGATTTATGTGGCTCAGCAGATGTTCTCACTGCCACAAATCTATTAGCTCCTTGCCTCCTCCGTTGAGTGGGTGGTGCAAAAATAAAATCTGCAAGGAAGAAGCTGGCAGTGACAGGAAAGGAAGTGAGGGGCCTCTGAGAAATTAGGAGCTGAGGCATGACCCAGAAATAAAAGAAAAGGAGAATCTAAAGGAACAAGTCTGCACAGTTCCTGTTCAATTAACTTTTCTCTAACAAGAGAGAAAATTTGCACAGCCACAAATTATTGCAATTCAGAGAGCCAAACATACTGAGTTGAAAATGTATTTTATGTTGGGAGGTGTCTTACGCTGAGGCTGCTGCAACAAAATCTCATGGACTAGGTGGCTCACGAACGACAGAAATTTATTTCTCATACTCGGAGGCTGGGGAGTCCAAGATCAAGGCTGGCAGATTTGAGGTCTGGCTTCTTGGTTCATAGATATCCGCTTCTTTCTGTGTCCTCGTGTGATAGAAAGGGTGGGGTCTCTTTCAAAAGGATGCTAATCCCATTCATGAGGACTCTACCCTCATGATCTAATCATTTCCACAGGCCCCACCTCCTAAGACCATCACCTTGGGGGTTAGGATTCCAACATACGTATCTGGGGGGAACACAGGCACTTAAACCATAGCAAGAGCCACTCACAGTGTCGATGCCCCCAATCTCTCACCCAAGGACAGTTGTCCAATACATCTGAGAAAATTTCAATGACATGGGTCTCTCAATGCCACCACCTTCTCTCATTTTTCTCTTTTCCCTTCCATATTGGCTGCATGTCTATCACCCCTTCAATTCAGGCTGGCCATCCGGAACCTTCTCCACTGGATAATATCTCCATCTTAAATTAAAAAGTCTCCTTCCTACTTGTTCAGAGCCCTGGTGTTGGGATGGTTGTGGATGATTGTTAAAACGGAAGCACGACGTGGAGATTTCCTGGGGATTTCAATCACCCAGTTCCCCCTACCCTTCCTGACAAAGGTTAATCATGAGGGGAATGAAAACAACACACGATCTTATGAGCAATGAAGAATGGGTTGGATGGAACCCACAGAGGCTGGCTGAGATTTCCATTTCCTTACTGTAATGAAAACTGCATTTCCATTAACTACTGCAGTAGAAATTATTTACCAATGACCACCTGTGATATCATCGTCCCATGGGTTATGTGGCGTGGACTGACTTTGCAAGGGGTGAGTACTAAAGCCTCTCTTCATTATCCCCCTCCTTGAAGCCCCAGGGATGCTGCCTGTGAGCAAAGGCAGTGCTTTTGTGTGCATGAAAAAGGAGGAGCAATTCATAGTATCATGGTGATTTAAAAAATGATTCATGTCCTATTTTTCCATGACCTTTCCTTGCTTGATTTGAATTTATGATTTTCTGCATGTGTTTCAGAGGATGCCAGATATCATCAATAAGAATAAATAGCAAACTTATTTTCCAAGTAGCTATGTGCCTGGCAGTGAGTTAAGTGCTTTGTATATATTATTCCACATAGTTAGAATAGCCAGCCTGGTGTGCCAGAGATTTCTCCAGTATCCATCCTTTCCTTCTTCCTTTACTAATAATTCCACATTTTTCAGCCAAGCACATGAATTCCTGCATTCAAACCATGTATCACACCAGCCTCCCTTGCAGCTATGTGTGGCCGTATGGTCACTGGGATGTAAGAGTTTTATGTGCCATTCTCAGGACACATCCTTGACAGGAGGGAACACACCACCCTCCTCTGCCTTTAAAATGCACACATCCTTCATTTTATTCTAAAAATTAAGATTTGGTATGGAGATATTCTATATGATAACGGTACGTGATGTTAGACAAAGAAACCATCTATTCTAATGTGACAATGCTAGAAACAGAGAGGACTGAAACATATCTTTAGAAATGTACAAGTACAGTTGTCCTCAGTATACTCAGGAGGTTGGGTCAAGGACCCTTGCATATACCAAAATCCACAAAACATGCCCTTTTGTTCACTGGCTGGAATGTGGACATAATAGCTGGACATGAGCAGCCATCTCAGATCATGAGATGGAAGCCATTTGTTGAAGATGGTAAAGCAACAAGAAGGAGCTTCAGGCCCTGATGACTGTGAGGGAGAATTCTGAGCTTTTTGCAGCTGCAGCTGAACTTATCTTACCAGAAACACTCTGCAGGAAGGTAATAGAATGAGGTATCGGAGAGCATGGGCTTTGGGGTCAGATGCACCAGGGTTAAAATTCTTCTTCTGCACTCACCAGTTTTGTGACCTTAGGCAAGTAACTTAACCAACTTGTATCTGATTCTTTATTTGTATAATTAGTGGAAGTAAAACCTCATTGCATTGTGCGGTAAGTTTAGTATATATGATATTTCTAAAATTTTCAGCATAGAACTTGGCACATGGCAAATGCATGATACAATATTCTAATAATGTCTACAATATTCTAATGATGTCATTAGAATATTATAGGTGAGGAAACAAGCCTCAGAGGAGTTAAGGAATTTCTTCCAAGGCCACGCAGATAAATGATTGAAGTCAGACCTGGAAGTCTCCAAAGCTTGTGATTTTCTATGACACTGACCACCATGGATGCCCAGATGTCGTCACGAAAAACAAGAACATAAAAGTTAGCTCTTTCTTAAGCTTGCTAGTTAACACACCCACACCCTCCCGACACACACTTTGTATGTGACTCATTCTTTGACTGCAAAATTATTATCTCTTACAAACAAATCTGCTGAAATAGGAAGGTTTATTTATTTGAACTAACATGCAGCGATATTCCCTGGTACAAAGCTTCCAGTAGGTGTTGTTGTAGTTCTTTGACCTCTTGGGATCTCTGGATGATGACGCAATCCGCTGTCACACAATCACATTCTCCATTTTCTTCATTTCTATTGAGTTCATTTTCTTTTTCAGATGAGTCGAGCTCAGAGATATTACTCTCTAATGTCCCAAGTCTCTGTCAGTGGTGTCCTTCCTACCCAGGCTTTCCACGGATCAGGGCTGAGGTGAATTGTTTTACACCAACTGTGGTTTTATAGCAAAGAGGGTGATACCAGTGGCCCTCAGGTCAAGGAAGATGATTGAAAAAGGCTGTGAGCTCCATGAAGGCAGGGACTGTGTCTGTTTTGTTCACGGATATATCCCTGTCCCTTACCCCAGAAGGGCTCCATCAGTATGTACTGAATGAACTTTGAATGAACAGGAGCTCTCAGGATCACCATGCAATAAACAGTCATGGATTAAATAAACCATCAAGTTGATGTTAATCACTTCCCCACCAAGCCCAGGTATAGTGGACATTTGTCCAGCTTTGCCCCCAGCACCCAATATTCTGAAGCATTCCATCTTCCCTTTAGGGAGTTTCACACTGTGGGTTGTTTTCTGGGGGTGAAAGTGGGGAGTGCTTGCCTTTAGAAACCAAAGGAGCCAGATGCTCTTTTGGGAACTTTGAACAACTGCTGCAAGAATGTGGATTGGTTGGAGGCCAATCACTGCAGGGCTGGAGGAGCATATGGATCACATGCATCTGCTCTGAGCTTGGCCAGGCCAACTGCAGCCTCATCTTCACCAGCACTCGCAGGCCCTGTCCACTTTCCAGCCCTGGACTTCTAACCCTCCACAGATTCTGATGTCCTGCAAGTATCTGGAATAGTCCTCCTATCCCTCTGTTTCATAAGAAAACATGCAAGCTAAATTGTTGGAGAGATTTCACAGATCATCTTTGTCTTCACCAACAGGCTTAAAGATTATTTGGTAAATTTTCAAATAGTAACTTAGGAGCAGTAGAGAGAAGTTACATTGTCAAGGCCATTATGTTTCCATTTGAAATATGGAGACTGAAGCAATTGGAGAAGGTGATAGTGACTGGTTCTGATCCTAAAATGATTAATAGAATCAAAACTCTGGCACGGAAAAAGTTGGAGGGAAGTGAGTTGAAGGCTGGATCCAGGGCTAAATATGGTGCCAACACCTGCTTTTACAATTGCTGATGCATTTTTCTCATCAACAAAGAATGTATGCTGGCAGGTTTCTCACTCCCTTTTTTGGAGAGTGATTATTGCTGTGCTGTCTCCTCACATATTGTGATGATTCTGGGTCATTTTCTCAAGTCTGAAACTGTGGATGTGGCAATGGCTATTTCCAGAGAGAAAACAGTGGAATCCTGGAAAGAGCTGAAGAAACTATCAACTCCAATTTTGCACTTTGGTTCAAGTGAATTCTGAAAGCAGATCCTTTGCATGTTACACATCTATAAAAGGAACCAGGGGCTCATTCTACACTGTAATTGTTCTCCTCTAGGAAGAATATACTTTTGTTACAAATTATATCTGAAAATATTCACATTGCGCTTTAATTTTTTTTATCTTTGTACTTCAAAAAGAACAATTTGAGAATCATGTTTCATATGCCACCTTTGATAGTATAATTCTCATTGGAGTAACTGGCTCCCTTCTTCCCTCTTTCTGAATCTACTTTAAAAAAAAAAAAAAAAAAAAAGATTGCTGGGAGGGATTACAGATGGCTCACACCTGTAATCCCAGCACTTTGGGAGGCCGAGGTAGGCAGATCACAAGGTCAAGAGATCAAGATCATCCTGGCCAACATGGTGAAACCCTGTCTCTACTAAAAATACAAAAATTAGCTGGATGTGGTGGGGTGTGCCTGTAATCCTAGCTACTCGGGAGGCTGAGGCAGGAGAATTACTTGAACTGGAGAGGCGGAGATGGCAGTGAGCTGAGATTGCACCACTGCACTCCAGTCTGGGTGACAGAGCAAGACTCTGTCTCAAAAAAAAACAACAACAAGGGAGAAAGGCAGATGTGGACCAGAATATCACCTTTCCTATAAAAGCTGACACTAGAGGAAGTAGAAGATATCTGCAGGCAAATGAACAGTGGACAGGAAGAAGCTAGGCTATGTGTGCCCATCACCAATCATCTAAGTCCCTTCCCTCTCCTGAGTGCCGGGAGTGAGGGCTGTAGGGAGCCCATTATGCCAGTGGACTCACACACCACAGGGAAGGGAACACCTGGAGTGGTGAGTGGCTGTGACGTACCTTTGGCTTAAATGGCCAAGTCCATTGTAGGCATTTTCCACTCATGGGCTTTGGTTTCTATCCCTCTTGCCTCCTCACTGTCCCTTGACATTCTCAACTGATCCAGAGAAAAGACTACGTAATAAAAAGGAGTATCTGACTGGGTTTTGGGAGACTGGGACCCAGTTGAGGCTGGTGGGCCAGTCAGATCAGCATCGTAAGTCGTGTGTTGCTCTTACGTCCTCTGGGGGTGTAGGAGAGGTTGCTCCCTCTTGCTAAAGCCAGTCTTGTGGTTGGGTCCCTTCCGCCCACTCTGGGAACCGTGCCTTCTCATGAATATTCAATGCCTTTTCTTCTTAGTTGGGTTTTTTTCTATAGGCTTTTAGGCTTACACAAGGCTTTCCCACTTAAAAACAATATCCTCACTTGTCCCTCATCCTTGCCAGCAATTTCCTATCTCTGTACCTTCTTTTTTTTTATAGAGAGACTCCTTTAAAGTGATGTCTGCATGTTTTGTCTGTGTTCATTCACCCCATCAAGCAGTATAACCGGGCTTCTTCCCAGGTAACTCCCACAAAGGTGGCCAATGATCTTCATGTAGCTCAATCCGTTGGAGGCATCTATTCTCGCTGTACTTAATTTCTCAGCACTAATTGGCCCTGTTGATCATTCCCTGCTTTTCAGAAATCTTACTTCTCATTTGTTTTCCCGACACACTTTCTTGGTTATCTGCCTTTGAAATTGTGTTGGTCTTCTAGCCACCTATTTCCTGGAGTTCTTCAATACCTAGGTCCTCTTCTGTTTTCACTCTATTGGCTCTTAGTGAAAGAATGATTAGACTATTTGTTTATTCATTCAATAAATTTTTATTAAGCACCTATTATGTGGTAGGCACTCTTTTGGGCACTAATGATTTAACGGTTTAAAAAAAAAAATGAATTCCCTGCTCTGGTGGTGGGAGAAGACAGGGAATAAATAAATAAGCAAACAAGTATATAATATATCAGGCGGTGCTAAGTACTGTGAAGCAAAATAAATCAGGGTGAGAGAATCAGAGGAGAGGTGACATTATATTTAAGGTCAAGGTCCTAAAAGAAGTGACTGATTTTGGTATCAAGGTAATGTTGGCCTCATAGAGTGATTTACGAAGTATTTTTACCACTGCTATTTTTTGGAAGCAAGATTCTTGATAAGGATTCTTTTTTTTTTTTTTTTTTTTTGAGAGTTTTGTTTTGTTTTGAGAGTTTTGTTCCTGTTGCCCAGGCTGGAGTGCAATGGTGCCATCTCGGCTCACTGCAACCTCCACTTCCCGGGTTCAGGCAATTCTCCTGCCTCAGCCTCCCGAGTAGCTGGGATTACAGATATGCACCACTACGTCTGGCTAATTTTGTAGTTTTTGTAGAGATGGGGTTTCTCCATGTTGGTCAGGTTGGTCTTGAACTCCTGACCTTAGGTGATCTGCCTGCCTCAGCTTCACAAAGTGCTGAGATTACAGGCATGAGCCACCATACCTGGCTGACAAGGATTTTTTAAATGTTTAGTAGATTTCACCAGTGAAACCATATGGTCCTGGACTTTTCTTCATTGGGAAGCTTTTGATTACTAATTCAATATTTTAATTTTTTATAGGTCTGTTGTAATTTTCCATTCCTTCTTGGGTTAATTGAGGTAATTCATGTGGTTCTAGAAACTACTATTACATCTAGGTTATCTAATATGTTGGTGAAAAATTGTTCATAATAGTAGTCCCTTGTAATCTTTTTAATTTCTGTAAGGTTGGTAGTAATGTCCTCACTTTCATTTTCCGAGTTTAGTTATTTGTGTCTTCTTTTTTTGTCAGTGTAGCTGTTATTAAGTTTTTTTTTGTTTTTTTTTTTTGAGACAGAGTCTCACTCTGTTGCCCAGGCTGGAGTGCAGTGGCGCCATCTTGGCTCACTGCAACCTCTGCCTCCTGGGTTCAAGCGGATCTCCTGCCTCAGCCTCCTGAGTAGCTGGGAAGGTACACGCCACCAAGCCCAGCTAATTTTTGTATTTTTAGTAGAGATGGGGTTTCACCTTGTTGGCCAGGATGGTCTCAATCTCTTGACCTAGTGATCCACGCGCCTCGGCCTCCCAAAGTCCTGGGATTACAGGTATGAGCCACTGCGCTTGGCCTGTCGGTCAGTTTTTGAAGAGAGTGGCTGAGCATGGAGATACCTAAGTGGCCGGGCATTCCTGGCAGGACGACACATCATCCCAGCTAACATTTATGGAGAACTTCCTGTGTACCAGGCATTTATTACAGGGGCTTCACCTGGATGGTTCAGTAGAGCAAATGATGATGATGATGATGATTCTTACTTTCCAGATGAGGAAACTATGGCACAGGGAGGTGAATGAGCTTGCCCAAGATCCCATCACCATTAGAGGCAAAGCCAACAAGAGTCTGGCTCCAGGACCTGGTCTTATCTGTCCACTTTGACCTTGGCTAGGCGTGAGTTCAGTGAAAGGAATTATTATGGTGACTAATGTCAAAACAGAGACAATGAAACAAAACCTCATTTCATGTGCCTCAATATGGCATTTTTTTCTCCTTTAGAAATGTGTCATTTCCAGCTTGGAGTAACAAATGGTACAACCATTTTACAACCTAATTTTACTCTCCAGCTGGTTCCAAGATATTAATAACTAGGGCTAGGCCATCCTTGTCACATTTGGGGTTTTTTAAAAATCTCCAGCTATCTTCCAATGTATGCATTTTATAAAATATATTTTTCTCTAGTATTTTTTTCCTTTCGGAGGAAACAAAATTGTGTTTTAACAGCATACAATCCATATGCTTTTGATTTCCTCGCACTCAAGTCACCAAAATGTCGCTTCATAGGAGCTATTTTATTCCTCTTCAAACTCTCTTGCATATGAATTTTTAATAGTTTCTTCCTCTCAAACACTGAGCAGTGTTTTGCTGAGGGAAAGAATATCCAGATAGCATCAACACTAGATTGTTTTAAAACTGACGTTGGGACTTTAATGGGGTTTGGTAAACGTGCTTCCTTGACCAAAGCTAAATCACAGGCTGATTCAGAAGCTCTGGGTTAAGGGGCTCATGGCCCCAAAGACACACAAGAGTTTTTAATCAGTGTTCATCCCTACGTATCCCACAGCGGAGCTGTAAATCTTTTACCCTTTATAGGGGAAAAAAAAAAAAGGTGAGTGGGAGAAAGAAATTTCTCTTGTCAGCTCGAGCTTTAAAAAGAAGAAGGAAGTATGGGGTGAATGGCTGTTTTTAAGCTCAGGCATATGTTGGAGGGGAGGAAATCAGACTGCGGGAGAAGCAAAGTGCTGATGCAGAGGGTCCTCCTGGCCTCAGAATGACCCGTGCGTCTCACCAGTTCCTGTAACAAACGCTACAGATGCCTCATGCGAAGAGCAAGTTTTATGAGGAAGCTCTGGCATTGGGTCAAGTCAGCAAAATCAGGAGTGGTGCCAAGCAGCCTTTTCCTGTGTGAGGAGCATTCATTTTCCTTTTCCATCCATCTGTCCATCCACCCTTCCCAGAAATACTGGGGAAATCAGGCAGGAAGGATGGAAAAGAAATGGAAATTGGATTCTATGAGTCACTGGCTCTGTCATCGAAGGCAACGCTGATTGTTTGGTAGTAGCTGCCTGGAGTACTGTGTTGAGAAGGGTTCTGAGGTCTGGTCTGTTTTTTTATAGCAAGGAATAGAATTGATCAGGGGTTCAGCTACAGGCAAGATTGGAGGGAGTCCCAGCAGTCACTCTCATGTTCAGAAATATCGCACTGTGCTGTGTTCCCAGCCCGGGGCTGGTTAAATGGAGGAGACGAAGGAAGTTTTAGCCTGATGCCCATTCAAGGTAGATAAGCGTGAGAAGAGCTGAGCTGATTTGGGAGGCAGTGGTGGGGTTTTAGAATGAGACTTTGGCCTGGGTAGGATCTGCAGCTCTACCAGAAGAAAACACTAAACCCTCCAAGCCTCAGTTTTCTTCATGTGTTAAACAGAATAAAAACACCTACCTTATAGGATTGGGGAGAGGATTAAGTGTAAAATAAAGGGTCTGGCTTGTAGTAATGTTTTATAATTTTTTTTTCTTTTTATGAGACAATGTCTCACTCTGTGGTTCAGGCTAGAGTGCAGTGACATGATCATGGCTCACTCACTGCTGCCCTGACCTCCTGGGCTCAGCTGATCCTCCCACCTCAGCCTCCTGGGTTGCTGGAACTGCAAGTGTGCACTATCACGCCTAGATAATTTTTTTTTTTTTTTTTTGTAGACATGGGGCTTTGCCTCGTTGCCCAGGCTGGGCTCAAATGATCCAATTTGGCCTCCTGAAGTGCTGGGATTACAGGTGTGAGTCACCACACTTGGCCTACAAATGATTTGTATTTTTATAAAGTACCCTTGGCTTTAATTTGCCTTTAGACTTTGGCTGCTATTCTCGATTAAGCAATATCTATTTTGTACTTAATAGGTAAAAAAGGTGACAGAAATATCTAAAATCTAGGGTGACAGAAAAGAGGTGCACAGAATAGAAAACCATGTGATCAGGGCCAGGTGGCCCGTTTCTACTAGACATCTGGGAGAGGTGAGACCCATAAACTGGGTGAACGTTTGAGGAGGAAGAGTAAAGGGACTTCCCTTTTCCCAGCTCTAAATTTGGAATATTCCTCTCTTTTCTTTCCTATGTGGGCTTTTGTGCTCCTCAAAGGAGAGACCTAAATTCTGAGGAGTGGACAAGAGAAGGTCAAATTGCTGCTCACAAACAATGCTTCAGGCTGAGTGCGGTGGCTCACACCAGTAATCTCAGCTCTTTGGGAGGCTGAGGCAGGAGGATTTTTAGAGGCCAGGAGTTGGAGGCTACAGTGAGCTACAGTGGGGCCCCTGCACTCCAGCCCGGATGCCAGAGGAAGACCCTGTCTCTAAAATAAATAAAAACAAAAACAAAACAAAACCCCAGTGAATCAAAACCTTAGGTCCTTTCTGGATTTACCTGTATTAAAAAAAGACTGTTGACGTTGCCTGTTGAGGAGAGCCGCTGAGAAGCAGGGTGAGGGGTCGGTTGCTTCTGCAGCTTCCTGACTGCGGCAGGCAGAGTGTTCAGGAAACCCTGCAGGCCAGGCCACACCACCAGGAGAAGCCAAAACAGAACAAGAAACGCTGCGCAGCAGAACACGGAAAAGTCCTATGTTGTCTAAATTTTTGTCTTGCTTGTGGCAAGTCTAAGGATTCAGTAACCACCACAGCTGCATTCGGCCGAGGATGTCCATGTAAGTCTTTTCTCCAAAGCCAGAACTAGACCAATGGGTCAATCCTTCCCTCTGCCCAGTGCAGTTTCCCGTTTCTGAAATGTATTTGGGACAAACAGAGCTTGGAGCAGCCGCCCTGAGATTTTTTTTTGAGACGGAGTCTTGCTCTGTCGCCAGGCTGGAGTGCAGTGGCGCGATCTTGGCTCATTGCAACCTCCGCCTCCCAGGTTCAAGTGATTATCCTGCCTCAGCCTTCCGAGTAGATGATATTATAGGCGTGCCACCACACCCAGTTACTTTTTGTATTCTTAGTAGAGACGGGGTTTCACCATGTTGCCCAGGATGGTCTCTATCTCTTGACCTCGTGATCAGCCCTCGTTGGCCTTTCAAAGTGCTGGGATTACGGGCGTGAGCCACTGCGCCTGGCCACCCTGAGATTTTTATCAGACTAATTCCAGTGAGAAGAGGCAGAGTAAACCCAGCTGTTTAGGTTCATGGGTCATGCACTTCTGGGCATGAATCAGCTCTCTGCATCCTGATGTTGAAATAAGTTGAAAGAATCAACAGGTTTCCCATTACTTGGTTAATGGGAATTAACCAAGTTCCCATAGTAATGGGAACTCTTACTATGGTTAATGACAAAGGATCGTGAAGACTGAGGTTTCCAGACCCTGCTGGGGATACAGTGGGCATCTGCCAGCCTCCATACTTTCTCTCCTGTGACTTCTCCTGCTCAGTTGTCTCCCTACTGTGTGCTCTGAGCACAGGTAGGGAGGACCCTAAACCAGCGAGCAGCAAAAGGAGGGAAAAGAGCAAAAAGCAAGGCGAAGTGGCGTGCCTGTGGCAAAACCCGCCAAGTGGCGTGGAGGTGCTGCGTGTTCTCAGAACACAGCCGCGGAGTGGCCGGCGGCTGGCCTGGGTGTGGCTCCTGGGGGAGCTGCTGGGCTCCTCCGCTGATGTCTGTCGCAATCTCACTTTCCTCATCTGGGAATCGAAGGCACTAGGGGCTGTGGGGGCGTCTGTCTGCTCTGCCTGTCAATCGTTATCACTGAGGCTCACACATTGTTGAAAAAGTCAAAGAATATTTTAGGAAAACACATACTGTAAGTATGCACTCATTCATTCACAGATTGATTTATCCTCTCATTGAAACTGTGTTTTTACATACCGATCTGTGCTAGGTGCTGAGGGTACCAAAACCAATTAAGACTGGATTTCATGCGCTCCTGGGCTCTTGTGAGGAAGATAGACACATATGCACATCATTCTAAGAAACCGATCTGCTTAATATCAGAAGTGTGTGTATGCGCTCTGCCTGCAAGTGTTGAGTAGGCTGACACAAGGGCCAGGTCTTGCAGGAGGAGTAAGGATGCCAAGTGGTGAAAAGGCATTTCAGAGGAAAGTCTAGAGCTTGCAAAAAAAGAACTGCCTGACAGCCATGGTGAGGCTGAAAAAGAGTTCAAGCCAGCAGCAAAAGGCAAAGAAGGAAACATGGATTATCCTATTCTACACCCAGCTGAGATTCCAGTTTATCAAGAGAGAAAAAGTCTTCCTTCTTCTATAAGCTAAGAAACGCTTGGGTCTTTGCATTGAGATGGCCCAATACGGTTAACATGCCTCAGAGTATACCACTGATGCTTGTTTTCACCAGGCCGTGCCGAGGAAGGTATTTCTGGTTACTGGTTCTCACATAGACCCTTGATAAAGGCTGAAGACTCTATTACGACTGTTGTGATTCTTACCCTTTACAGAGTCAAAGGCTCCTTGGAAAATGGGAGGAAAATAATAAGTGTCTCCCCGGAAGATGCACATAATTTGTTTAAAATTTCAGGGGTTTCCAGAACCACACTCGTGACCCCTCATGCCAATGCTTGCATTGCAGGTAAAGACCTCCCACCAGCCTTAGACTGTGAGCCAGGGGACTGGAATAAGCCAGCCCAGACATAGAGCTTTATGGTGATCTGGCCTGATGTGGTCATTAAGTTTGGACACTGTTGAGGAAGAACTGTTACGAGGTGACCTTCCGTGTGCCGTGGCCAAGGTTGGGTGAGGGCAGAGTGTTGGCAAGTATCCTTTGCCCTGACTTCCTATGGCTTGATGGTCCTGGACATGGGAAAAGCAGAAGCAGCTTTGTAGCTTTGCTTGTTCGTTGCCTGCCAAAGGAGCAGTAATCTGCGATGAGATCAGTGTTTGGCACACTGTGTTTTTTTGCCATTTATTCTCTTGTTACACTCGAGTGTGTATACTGGTTTGTGTACTTTCTTTTGACTTGGGTTGGTGTATCAAGTAGAGCAGGAGGGGCCGCAGAGATGATAGAGGTGGACCAAGACCATTCTCAGATGGGGAAGAGTGGAGACAGATGTGTGGGGAAGTGACGGGAGCCGGGGGTCACTTCCTTATAGCCACAGCTTTGAAAGGAAGCAGAATCCTTTCTCAGAGGGCTTTGGCAGGGCCAATACTAGAGGGAGGCAAGTGAGACGTTTGTTGTGGGTACGAAATGCAAGAGGGTACCCAAAACTCAGGAATCAAGACAAATCAGATTTTAATGCAGTTTAAAAAATCAAAATGCAAAAAGTTCATAATGAATAAAACATTAACATTTTAAGTAAAGCCAGGATCCCCTCCTGTACTTGCAAGACTCTGTGTCACTTACTTTATCCTAATCCCCATCCTGGGCTTTCTTTGGAGCCAAGAAATGCATCCCCTCAAAGTCCCGAACTTGTATTTGACCAACACTTGTGAATTGCAGTAGAACCAGTACCCGGGCATTGCTGAATTGGTTCTTGTAGCTGTCCAGGAATAGTTCCAGGCAGTGGGAGCGCTGCTCAGGTCCAGCCTGCCCACTGTTCCCCAAGAAACGTTTGTTGGCAGTGACCCAAATGTTCCACCAGGTGGCACTCTTGCTCCAACGAGGTGCTCCTGAAAAGCGGCTTCTTAGCTAAGAGTGATTTAAACTAATTGCTACATTGCAGTTGTTTTTTGAAAGGACAGAAAAAATCCTGAGCAGGAATTGAGGTAAACAATGATGGGATACAAGGAGGATTTGAGGAGTATTCTGGAAAATCTGGAGCAAGGTAGGGCCTGATTAGTGGCCGGCCACAAGCTGTGCTGCTCTTCAGCAGATGAGAAAGGGGAGAATTTTGAACTGCCTTTTATTCTCAGGTGCAATATAAACACATGTGACATGGGAGAGAAATGTGAGATTAATGGTTTGCTGCGAAGCATATCCTGGTGGTAACAGCTCAGGCACTCGAGTCAGCAAGACCCGGAATGTTGGCTCCACCACTTCCTAGTTGTGATCTTGGATGAATGACTGGGCTTTGACAAGCCCGAGATTCTGCGTCTTTACATGGGGATTATTTTAGCTGCTCCTTCAGATCGCCATTAGAGGATCAAATAAACGAATGCACATAAGACTGTTTGCACGGTGCCTGGCACATAGTAAGTGTTCAACAAAGAAGAGGTGTTATTATGGACTTTTAGTCAAAAGCCTGTGCAGCTAAATTCCTGGGCCTGGCCTCCTTTGGCTGTTGCATTAATTAAGGAGGCGACCTCAGGGTGACCCAGAAAAATAACTTGATAATGAACCATGGCTCCAGGAGACTCAACCAGAAGAATTTCCCACCTGGATAGAGTTTCACAGGTGTGATTTTGAACCAGGAAATCAGGCTGGGTTCCTGAGGTCCTGAGCAGAACTGTCTCACCCTCCGTGACTTGTACACGTCTGACTACCATGTGACTGATCCCACTTGCGCTGTGCATTGTTGTGGAACGTATCCATTTACAAGGATGTGTATCGGAACCTTTCCATTAGTCCAGTCAGTCTCCTTACTGTTCTGAACTCCTGAACTCACAAAGATGCCCTAACTATCCTTCAATAACAATGAGCTGTTAATAGTTCCTGTTTATTGAGGCTTACTTTATGTCAGTCACTTTAATAAGTGCTTTACAGACACAGGTTCATTCATGTCTCAGAACTACCTGGAGAGGTAAGCAAACCCATTTTACAGACAATTAAACTAGGACTTAAGGAAACTCAGAATCTTATCAGGGCTCCTTCAGCCAGGAATTGGTATAAACTTTGATCTGTCTGACTTCTAAATCAATCAATCAGTCAGTCAATCAATCTCATCTATCATTGGCCTATCTATCAATTTGACAAGTTGAAAACAACTATTCTGATCTAATTAAAGCAAAGTTTCATAGAGATCTCTAGGGTCTAAGGAAATCTTTTTCTGGCCTAATTTGAGGTTTCTTTCTTGAAAATATAGAGAGATATTCATGGCTGCCCCTTTGTAGATTCAAACACACATAGCTCATGTATGTGACTATCTAAGTAGAATGTTCTTACTTGTGGGCACCAGGACCAAGATTATAGTCCATCTTGCGTCCACTGCACTTCCGAGATTCCCCAGAGAGAGCTCACTTGGGAAGAGGATGGTTAGACAGTGTCATTCTCTGTTCTGCACTGAGCTCCCTTTGCTGGCCTAGGAAAAGCTAGCTGGCCAAAATGGTCTCAGTTTTCAATGGGATGCAGTTGGACAAGAAAGGATGTGTCAGACAAGATCAGTTTGACCTTGGCCGCAAGGAAGAGCAGAGGGCATGCTATCTTCAAAGGAAAAACATCACTAGTCATTCAGGGAGGGAATCTGGTTTTTGCAACTGGAGAAGATAGGTACAGGTCAAAAGTTTGGAGGCTTCTTCATGAACATAGTGCCTGGCGTCACTTGAGGAATTGGTGTAGATAAGGAGAGGTTCCCACTTACAGCATGTTTGATTTCTTTTCCCCCCATGCAGTTTATTACCTCTAAGTTTATCCTGTAGCTCGACTCAGACTAATAAAATTTTCTCTAGTACAGAAGGTCCATAGAGGATCTACTTTATTAGATTAAGTGGGTTTTAATTGGTCAATTAGAGAACAGGTTCTTCTCTAGGACTTAAAAACTATTTTGTCAAATTATTTCAATGAAAATATAGTTGCCTTTATTTAGTAACTAAAAAAAGTCACTCCTAGTTTATATTGTTACAAATTAAGGTCAGTGAGGTTTATGGATTAAGAGACAAGAAACAACAATGTGTTTTTCCTTCATACATAAATTAAATGAGCCAAAATAATATACTAACATATGGAATCACTGCAATTTTCTTGGGAAACGGATGTATGGAAAGACATTTACCATGGGCTTTCTTTGGAGCCAAGAAATGTGTCCCCTCAAAGTCCCAAACCAGTATTTGAACAACACTTGTGAATTTCAGTTAATTTAGTACCGGGGCATTGGTGAGTTAGTTCTTGCATCTAGAACTAACTTCACTAGAATGACTGCACATTCAAATGTAGAGAGGCTCGGATGAAGGGGCCAAATCTCTTTTCTTTCTTCTCAGTTTCCAACAGAGGACTGACATGGGTCTTTGATCAACCTATGTTTACTGATTGGAATTAAAATCCAGCACGTGGATTCTCCTTTATTTGACTCCTTGAGATGAAAAGGGCCAGTCTTCTGACCTTTTCATTCACTATCATCACTAGCTCCCTCATCAGAAATTATAACCCAGGAGCCTTGGCTCAGAGCCACTACAAAGGGGTCAGTGCAGAAGGAATTGAAGTCACAGATTCTATCCCTTCCTTCTTTTCATATGGACAGAGGAGGAGGTTCGTAGCCTCAGCTGGGCTGCAGGTCAGACAAGTGGGGTGGACACTCTTTTACTGAGCACCTGCTGTAGTAGATCAGGATCTTTGCATTCACTCTCCCATTTGATCCTCACAAGAGTTATGAAAACACTGCCATCACTTCCATCATCCCCATCTAGGGATGAGGAGACCAAGTCTTAGTCAAATAACTTGCACAGGGGAAGAAGCTGGGATTTAAATGCAAGACTTTGGAAGAATGATGTCAAACTTCCTCTCAACAGCAGAGATTCATGCAGCCAGCAGGGGAGCTAGGGCTCACCTTAAAATGGCACTAGGTGTTTGCAACTTTTGAACAAGGGCATTTTTAGGGAATTAGTGGACAAGCGGTTGATCTGGCAGGCAGCCTGCCAGAGAGCTAGAAAATGCAACTGGCTTGGGATTGATCAATCCATTTCTGGTTTCAGTATGTTTTTTCCCCACCAAATCCAACTACCCAAAAGTCCTTAGAATAGGAGGGGACTCGAAAAGAACTATCAGGATGGAAGACACTAATTTATTCTTTTGCATTTATTTTAAAGGGGCCTTATCTAAAGCCGTATGTAGGAAGATGGGTGAGTCTCAAGCTCTTCAATCAGAAAATCATTCCATAAGAGCCAAAGAATTTCTCAGCTCTCTTTACTTTTTTTTTCTTTTTTTTTTTTGAGACGGAGTTTTGCTCTTGTTACCCAGGCTGGAGTGCAATGGCGCGATCTCGGCTCACCGCAACCTCCGCCTCCTGGGTTCAGGCAATTCTCCTGCCTCAGCCTCCTGAGTAGCTGGGATTACAGGCATGCGCCACCGTGCCCAGCTAATTTTTTGTATTTTTAGTAGAGACGGGGTTTCACCATGTTGACCAGGATGGTCTCGATCTCATGACCTTGTGATCCACCCGCCTCGGCCTCCTAAAGTGCTGGGATTACAGGCGTGAGCCACCGCGCCCGGCCAGCTCTATTTACATTTGCAAAAAGAAAAACTTAGGCTGAGCATGGTGGCTCATGTTTGTAATCCCAGCAGCTTTGGAGGCTGAGGTGGGAATATCACTTGAGGTCAGGAATTTGAGGCCTGCCTAGGCAGCAAAATGAGACCGCCTCTCTACAAAAAATAAAAATAACAGCATTAGGCAGGTGTGGTGGTGTGCACCTGTAGTCCCAGCTATTTGGGCGGCTGAGGCAGGAGAAATACTTAAGTCCAGGTGGTCAAAGTTACAATGAGCTATGATGACACCACTGCACTCCAGCCTGAGCGACAGCAATAAGCTATCTCAAAAACATAAAAATTAAAGAGAAAGAAAGAAAGAAAAAAGAAACATTTATTTCTCAATCCAACCTCCATTTCCCTTTACTGACCTTAACTACATTTCTATTTGTCATCTTTTTAGCTGGTTTGTGTGCCACGAATGTCTTGATGAAGGTGCTTGTCTTAGCTTCTTGTACAGTAATCAGACAAGGAAGAACAATCTCTGGGCCCAAGGTAGGGTTAGGGAGGGGGATTCAGTTAGACATTCATGAAGACAGGGCCCTGTGGTAAGATGGGAGGAACTTAGTGTCCAGTGGGAGACACACAGGCCTCTGTTGTCTGGGACCTGTGGATCATCTCTGGGTTCCTCCAGCAGGGAGCCTGATTAGGATCCATTAGAATCTTCTCTTTGCACCCAGAACCTCTCCTGTTAAATCCAGCTCCTTGTGGGCTCTTAATTGTAAGGCTTTACTATTTGCCTGGGAGACCTCAGGTTTTTCATTGATTAAAGAGAAAGACTCCTTTGACACTAAAAAGAGGAACATTTAAATTGCCAGGTGATTTAATGCAATTATCTCTCCTTGGTCTGGCAGGTTGAAATGAGCAAAGGAGTGCAAAGGATTCTAGGAACTTACATAAATCGAGCGAGTTATTTTCTCACTAGCAGTCAGTAGATTGGGGATGCTTACTGGGGAGACGGATGAGGCTTCCTGCAGCAGTGTTAAGTTCATTAAGAAAGAGCAACTCCAGGAAATAATTCCCAGTGCTTTCCAATTCTTTTGTCACCTGGAAAGTTTCTGTTCATTTATTTTTAAAACTCATTTTTCACTGTTGTGTATTGACCTTTCATTGGGTGCTTTGGAGGAGCCTCCCTGCATTCGTTTGCTAGGGCTGATGAAACGAAGTACAGCAAACGGGGTGGCTTAACAACAGAAATGTATTGTCTCCATTCTGGAGGCTGGGAGTCCAGAGGGCAAGGTGACAGTGGGGTTGGTTCCTTCTGAGAGAGGTGAAGGAAGGACCTATTCCAGGCCTCCTTCCTGGCTTCTGATGATTTGCTGGCATCTTTGGTGGTCCTTGGTTTGTAGACACATCACCCTGATCTCTGCCTTCATGTTCACCTGGCATTCCACCTGTGTGCATGTCTGCGTGTCCATATCTCCTCCTTTTTATGAGAACACCGCCAGTCATATTGGATTAGAAGCCACCCTACTCCAGTATGATCCCATCTTGAAACGAATTACAGACAGTCCCCAACCTAACGATGGTTCCACTCACAGTATTTCTACTTCATGATTATGTGGAAGTGGCATGCATTCAGTACAGTATGCAATAAATCACGTGAGATATTCGACACATTATTATAAAAGAGGCTGTGTTAGATGATTTTGCTCCAGTGTAGATTAATGTATGTGGTCTGAGAATGTTTAAGGTAGACTAGACTAAACTATGGCATTCAGTAGATTAGGTATATTAAAGGCGTTTTCGACTTAACAGTATTTTCAACCTACGATAGGATTATCAGGCCATAACCTCATTGTAAGTTGAGGAGCATCTGTACATCTGCAGTGAACCTATTTCCAAATAAGGTCACTGTCTGAGCTACATATGAATGTTAGGATACAGTCCCACCTGTAACACTCCCTGGAGCCCTTCTCTATCACTGGCTGAAACCAGCTGGATGACATGTGGACATCCACCTTCTCGCTTCTCACAGAGGGACTCACAACCCTGGGTACAAAATGGAAATCACCTGGAAGATTTTGGAAATCCCCAAGATGCCCAAGAGGATTCCCCCAGCATGTGCAGGGCCCTGGACAAACGTTGTTTGCTGGGGCCCTTATCTATAAAGATGATTAGAAAATGCATCACAAAATTCATGGGCCCATATGAGATATAGTGATACACTGAAGAAAAATTAGAATGGGTAGAGGAGAGTTACTTACGTATTTATGTATTGTCCAGTTAGTGCACACAGAGACTCTTTGAGGGGTCCAGACAGAATCTCTACCTGTTCTTCACCAGCAAATGCACCATTCCTGATTATTTATGTATCTCCTACTGTAAGAGAAAGGTAGCAAAACTGTTGTTACCATGCCAGGGCTCTTCAGAACAGTTTGAATTGAAAGAATAGATTTTGTTTCTGTTTTTCCTCAATACTGTTAGTTTGAGGGTGGCTTCATTGTTAAGGGTGAACTGTCTCATCTGGTGTGCTGAATGTCATAGTTTAGTCTGCCTCAAACACTCTCAGAACATTTACATTTACATTAGTCTGTATCAGCTCTCAATAATCTTTTAAAGGTGCTTTCCCCTTGGTGAACAAAAAAATGCAAGTCTTTCTCAGTATGGAAGAAAGTGTGAAGGATAATTCGTTTTTTGGTTTTCTAGCACAAATGTAGGATTCTGTCCTGGTTTGGCTGTGTCCACACCCAAATCTCATCTTGAATGGTAACTCCCATAATTCCTACATGTTGTGGGAGGGACCCGGTGGGAGATAACTGAATCTTGGGGGTGGGTCTTTCCCATGCTATTGTCGTGATAGTGGATAAGTTTCGTGAGATCTGATGGTTTTATAAAGGAGAGTTTCCCTGCACAAGTTCTCTTTGCCTGCTGCTGTCCATATAGGACTTGACTGGCTCCTCCTTGCCTTCCGCCATGATTGTGAGGCCTCCCCAGCCACGTGGAACTGTGAGTCCGTTAGACTTCTTTCCTTTATAAATGCCCTAGTCTTGGGTATGTCTTTATTAGCCTCATGAGAACAGGCTAATACCGACACCTTCCAACCATGTTCTGAACCTATCAGGCAGTAATTAGTGCCTTCCCAAGATGTGGTATCTTTCCACAGGAACTGCATTCCCGCCTGCCAGGCAGTGCCATGAGCCCACAGGGTAGTGGCTTGTGGAAAGAGTGAGAAGAACAGGCCTCTTCCCACAAATGTCTACCCTCATCAGGCACGGCCTGCGACTGACAGTGACTGCAGTTCCTCACCACATCTGGGGGAGATGAGAGGACACTGATGCATGGAATCCATTTACCTTTAGAGGCAAAGGACTGGACGGCCACCTGGGAAGTCTGTGGAATCTGTGGCGGGCATAGGTAGCCACGATTGGGTGGACACAGTTGATGTCGCAGCCCCTACTGCTCAGACTGGAGGATCTTAGGAGGGTCCCAGCTCAGAGCATGAGAACCACATACAATTCACTCGTGTGACTCAAGAGGGGGTCTGCGGTGGATGGTCTGTAGCCAGGGTCCTGAACATGCCCTGTGCTCCATGTAAGTCGTCCCTAATCAGCACCACTGGTGGCCTCACCTCTCAAGCAAGAAACATTGCTCTGGGAAGTGGGAGTGGCCCAGGCTGCCCTCCTAGTACCGTGGTGGCCACGGGCATCATGACTATTGCAAAGGCACGAGTCACCAAGCTCTGTGGGTACCTGCATCCTGATCCTCAGGGCACCCCAGTGATGACCCTGACAGTTCTTGCAGGTGTAGGCATGGATGTGCAACCTGGAAAATTTCAAGGAATGTGCCCCAGGACACAGACCAGGATAGGTCAGCTCCCTTCCCAGGTCGAGAGGCCATTCTGATGTCCAGCCCTAAACCCAGGAGATTCTGATCTATGAGGCTGGGGCATGGCTCCCCCAGCATAGGTATGAAAACGTCCTCACGTGACTCTCCTGTGCAGGCAGGTTGAGAACCACAGTGATCTCGCTCACTGACTCCCCTGGGAGGTGTGGAATCACCTGGGAGGTTTAATACATTCTAAGTCTGGAATAAATTAATAAATAATAAATTCAAAGCCTGGAATAACTTCTAAGCCACTCCCTGAGTTCTGACTTAATTGGTCTGGGGTGTAGCCTAGCATGGGGATTGGGGAATCAATGAGCTCTCATTTGAGGTGGTTTTTAAAAACCTCCCCTGGTTCCCTACATCTGATTGGCTCTCAGTTGCACACTTAGCTTGGAAGGCCCCTGGATGCTGGTTTTGTGAGAGAGATTCCCCTTGCCCACCCTTTCATTGCCTGATCGGCTTCCCTGGCCCCACAGGTGGCATATTCCTCAAGTCAACCAGTGTGCCAGTCAGGAAGGACTAGCAGGAATGGGGCCAAACTTGAAACTTCCAGAAGAGTGGAAATACTGGGCCTGTGGTCACACCTGGTCAACAGTCCTGAGTGCGAGTGTGAAAAATCATTTGAGCCCTCAGAGACAAAGCTCTGGTCTCTGGTCTTCACACCTTTTTTTTGAGCCAGTCTTGCTCTGACACTCAGGCTGGAGTGCAGTGGCAAAATCACTGCCCACTGCACCGTCGACCTCCTGGGCTCAAGCAATCCTCCTACCTCAGCCTCCTGAGTCACTGGAACTACAGGCGTGAGTCCCTGAGCCTGGCTTTCCAACCCCTTTTAGAAGCTTTCTAATTCTCAGGCTGGAGTACAGGCTGACTTTCTCTGACTCCAGGGTGTGTCAGACAAATGTGAAGCCAAGGGGTTAACATGGAGCTGCTGCTTCCATGGAGGATCAATTTTATTTGACAATGTACATTTGGAAAGTCAAGTAAACTTACTGACTAGAAATGCAAAACCTCATTTTAATATCATAATATATGAGAATATTGTAAACCATGATGCATAATTTGCATAATTAAAAATAAAATCAATGTCTTTTTTTTTTTTTTGAGAAGAAGTCTCGCTCTTGTCCCCCAGGCTGGAGTGCAATGGTGTGATCTCGGCTCACTGCAACCTCCGCCTCCTGGTTTCAAGCAATTCTCCTGTCTCAGCCTCCCCAGTAGCTGGGATTATAGGTGCCTGCCACCACGCCCAGCTAATTTTTGTAGTTTTAGTAGAGATGGGGTTTCATTATGTTGGCCAGGCTGGTCTCAAACTCCTGACCTCAGTTGATCCACCTGCCTTGGCCTCCCAAAGAGCTGGGATTATGGACGTGAGCCACTGTGCCCAGCCTATATTTTTTATTTTCAGATACAAGGTCTTGTTCCATCACCAAGGCTGAAGTGCAGTGGTGCAATCCATAGTTCACTGCAGCTGCAAACTCCTGGCCTCAAGCAATCCTCTTGCCTTGGCCTCCCAAAGTGCTGGGATTATAATCATGACCCAGCACACCTGGCCAGTCTAAGACATTTTATGCTTGAACTGGATGTTTCGGAACAGGCATCTCCATTCACATTTATCTTGTATTAAGAGTTGTTTGTTAAAAAAGCTTGAGACCCACTGGAACAAGTAGGTTCAACCAATTTCTCTGTGATCTAAATGAATTTGAATATGTTTTTTCTCTGCTAGGGATGTTCTTCTGTCACTGAGTTACCTGAGGAACTCCCACTGGCCCCTCAAAGCCCACCTTAGATTTCTAGCACAGGTTTCTTCCCCTCTCAGTTAGGGGTTATCACCACCTACTCTGTACTGTGCATAGTACATATCTGCGTTCATGCTTATTCTGCATTGGTGTAATTTATTTATGTGTCTATTTCATCTACAAGACTGGATACTCTTTGAGGGCAGGAATTATATTTCATACATTGTTCTTCCCCATCTTAACACCAGGCCTGGCATAGAGCAGATCTCAACAAGAGTTTGTTGATTAAAACCCATGCTTTTCTTTACTTCTTAAAGAATAAATGAAAACTGAAAAATCCCAAATACTCCAAACTGCTGCTAGTTGAAATCCAAAAGGAGATTGTTGGAGCTTTTTTCTGAGTCAGCTGTGTGACTCTGAGTATGCCCAGAAAACACAGGAGTTGCCCTGGCAGGGGCGTTGGTTACGGAGGGGTTGTCACTAGATTCTGGCGCCTTGGGGAAAGGGAGAGAGGAGGACATTGAAGCAGGGACAGTCCAGCAGCTGGCCCAGCTGTGGGGCCTGTGGTCTCCCCTCCTCTGTCCCTCCCGTGCTCTTTGGACAGCCCTGTACTTACGGCCACTTGGACAAGCCCTAGCATTGTTCGCCTCCAGTGTAGGGTCAGAGGCCTTGTAGGAATGGCATGATTCTGCTTCCTTAAATAGTGACTTGGGAATGAAATGAGTAACCGTGTCTTTAATTAGCCATACCCCAGAGGCCCGTAGGGGGTTGGTAAATGGTGGGCTCCCAGCCAAGATCAGCACTATGTGGCTGGTATTCAGTCCAGGGAGGCTTAGGGGGATGTTTTATTGGCCTCTCTCCCTCCAGTGGTCCTGTCAGCCCCTGTTCCATGCCTCTACCCTTTCAGCGTGATGGGCTTCTTGGGACTGATAGAAGAAAGAAGGGAGGAAAGAAGCTAACCCATTCTGCACATCTATTAGGTTGGTGCAAAAGTAATTGCGGTTTTGGTCATTACTCAATTTTGCATTTACTTTTGCATCAACTTAATATAGTACCATGGGCCAGCCTCTGCACCCAGTGCTGGGAAGGGCAAAGTTCAAAGGTTAGAGAAGGACTAAAATGTAACCCAACAAAAACATGCAGTCCCAGAGCAGTCAAAGAAAGAGGGAACGGAAGATATTTCAGAAAAATTTAAGTTCCTTGTATTCTCAAACTCTGTAAATAGAGTCCACACAGGCAGTCCAGGGTGACCCTTAACCCAGGGCGACCCTTCCCTTTTCTATCCACTTCCTCACACCCTGAGTCTGCCCTGGCACTCAAAAACCCCCAGAAAACTGGCCTGGCCTGTGCACTTTTCCCTTTACCTTTGTAGAAAGAGAGAAAAAAATCTTTCAAGCCTGAGTCCACAGGCTTTTCATCTCTACTAAATATCCTCCTTTCCTTCTGTCTCTTCGGTTTTCTCTCACTAGCCTTTGATGCTTTATTACAGAGAGGAGTAATCTCTACCCCCAGGGAGTGAGAGACTGGCAGAGACCATGGGAAGAGGCCTCTTTACATGGTGATGAGAGAGGGGATGGGCTGGGGATACTCACAAGTTAAGAATTTTGGTCCTGTCTCTTATACTCACACAGTACCGAAGTGTGGATGTACTCGAGCAGAAGCACAGAGGTCTGCGGAGTCTACCCAGGATGCTGAGGATCTCTCCCCAGAGACAAAATGCCTGAGTGGAGATTTGAAGGAAGGCCAGGGGTTGACTGAGAGACCCAGGAGAAAGGGATTTCCATTTAGAGGGAATGACATGGGTGAAGTCATTTGGACAAGTCAAGAGTTAGGTCCCCCATCCACTTTGCAGCTCCTGACTCCAGGCTTTCCAGAGCTGTGGCTACGTTGGAGGTTCAGGATCCCTTCCTTTCAGCTGCTGATATTGAACTCCTGGAGTCTAACCAGGAATTTGATGGAGGGATGTTAATGGGCCTTTAGGGCAAGCAGGAGAGATGTTCCTGTCTTTCCCCTGGAAGAGAATGCAAATCCAGCCACTGTCCTGTGCCTGGGATGTAAATCTATTTCCTCTCGAGGAAGGAAAAACACCTTGGGCAGGTCTGGGCAGGGCAGGACAGGGTAGGGTAGGGTAGGGCAGGGTAGGGCAGGGTAGGGCAGGGCAGGGCAGGGCAGGGTAGGGCAGGGTAGGGCAGGGCAGGGTAGGGTAGGGTAGGGCAGGACAGGGTAGGGCAGGGTAGGGTAGGGTAAGGCAGGGTAGGGCAGGGTAGGGCAGGGCAGGGTAGGGTAGGGTAGGGCAGGACAGGGTAGGGCAGGGTAGGCAGGGCAGGACAGGATAGGGCAGGGTAGGGTAGGGTAGGGCAGGGTAGGGTAGGGTAGGGCAGGATAGGGCAGGGTAGGGCAGGGCAGGGTAGGGTAGGGTAGGGCAGGGCAGGGCAGGGCAGGGTAGGGCAGGGTAGGCAGGGCAGGACAGGATAGGGCAGGGTAGGGTAGGGTAGGGCAGGGTAGGGTAGGGTAGGACAGGGTAGGGCAGGGTAGGGTAGGGCAGGGTAGGGCAGGGTAGGGCAGGGCAGGGTAGGACAGGGTAGGGCAGGGTAGGACAGGGCAGGGCAGGGTAGGGCAGGACAGGGTAGGGCAGGACAGGGTAGGGCAGGGTAGGCAGGGCAGGACAGGATAGGGCAGGGTAGGGTAGAGTAGGACAGGGTAGGGTAGGGCAGGGCAGGGTAGGGCAGGGTAGGGCAGGGCAGGGTAGGGTAGGGTAGGGCAGGACAGGGCAGGACAGGGTAGGGCAGGGTAGGGCAGGGTAGGGCAGGGTAGGGCAGGGCAGGGTAGGGTAGGATAGGGCAGGACAGGGTAGGGCAGGGTAGGCAGGGCAGGACAGGATAGGGCAGGGTAGGGTAGGGTAGGGCAGGGTAGGGCAGGGTAGGGTAGGGCAGGGTAGGGCAGGGCAGGGTAGGACAGGGTAGGGCAGGGTAGGACAGGGTAGGGCAGGGTAGGGCAGGACAGGGTAGGGCAGGGTAGGGCAGGGTAGGGCAGGACAGGGTAGGGCAGGGTAGGGTAGGGTAGGGCAGGGTAGGGCAGGGTAGGGCAGGGTAGGGCAGGGCAGGGTAGGGAAGGGTAGGGCTGGCTTTGCCCAGATCAACTTTGGTAATCTTAAAAAGGAGGTAGAAAGCCTTACTATAAACAAGCTCTCTCAGCTTCCTCTTTATTGGATCCACCAGTCCTCAAGAGGTTTATTCTTAAGTTACTGTTCAGTCTGGGCTCAACCTGTCCTTATTTCTTCTCTCCCACTACCTCTTACTTCACACTCTTACTTGTGCATCTGAGATTTTAAATAATATGGTGTCCTAGAATGTTTCACGTTCCGGTATATGGGAATGGTGATGCACGTGCCAATAGAGCAGCAGGAATTCTACAAAGCTCTCTCTGGAGACATAGTGTGGTTCCTGTACCAGCAACATCAGAATTACCTGGGAGCTTGTTAGAAATGCGTGCTTTGGGGCCCTATCTCAGACCTATGGAACCCGTGGGGTGGGACCCAGCAATCTGTGTTTTAACAAGCCTCTGACATGCTCAAATGTTAGACATGCTCAATTGATCTAGAAGGCTGTGTAATGCCATGGAATTAGCCTGTGATGAGTAGTACTGAGACCCTGGGTTCACAGATTCCAAGGCACAGGAAACACTATTTATTTAGGGGGCTTCTTCTCTGAAGGGACATAAAAGCATTCTTCACCCTTTTCCATGAACACTGTCAGCTTGAAAAAATGCCAAATGTGAGGCATGGTGGCTGACGCCTGTAATCCCAGCACTTTGGGAGGCCGAGGTCAGGAGATTGAGACCAGCCTGTCAACATGGTGAAATCCTGTATCTACTATAAATACAAAAATTAGCTAGGTGTGGTGGTGTGTGCCTGTAGTCCCAGCTACTCAGGAGGCTGAAGCAGGAGAATAGCTTGAACCCAGGAGGCAGAGGCTGCAGTGAGCTGAGATCGTGACATTGCACTCCAGCCTGGAGACAGAGAGAGACTCTCTCTCAAAAAAAAAAAAAAAAAAAAAAAGCCAGATGTGCTGCATAGGAGGAAGACTTCTGACTTCTCAGCAGGTAAATGTACCTGACTCCAAGTATGGGAGAAAGTGGGGCTTCAAAAAATGCAAATAAGGCTTCCAGTGGCTGTAGGCGACCTCCACTGGAAGTGTTTCAGCTCTGAGCATACCAAGTGCATTGCTGCTTTCAATGCTGGCTCTAGGACAGTCCCCGCCTGGCCCCTCCCTCAACTTCTCAGAAGCTGCTATGCGGAATTCTTCTCCAGCTTGGAACCGCGCAAGAGGAAATGGTCTGTAACAGAAGTAGGAGAAATTCAAATTTACTATAAGGGACTTTCTGAGGGCAACGCCTGGAACAGATTTTCAGAACAGGTTGCACAATCTTTTCTGGACATCTCTCCCTGGGGCTGCAGGGTATTGTGCTTCATGCTGGAGCCTGAATTGAGCTCAATCCTGGCTTTTCTGTGATTTAGCTCTGTGATATTGAGAAAATTACTTAACCTCTCAGTGGTCTTTGTTTTTATTTTTATTTCTATTTTTATTTTTTTTACAGATAAGAGTCTGGCTATGTTCCCCAGGCTGGTCTTGAACTCCTGGCCTCAAGTGATCCTTCCACCTGCACATCCTGGCTCAGCCTCCCAAGTAGTTGGCATTATAGACACAAGCCATGATGCCCTACAGCAGGGCCTCCATGTTCTTGATCATAAATTGGGAATTACAGTAGCAAGACACTCACAGGCATTTGAGAGGATTACATTAGATAATGCATCCCAAGTAAGCACTAACCCAGCACCTGGCCTATAAGTGTTCACTAAATGTCAGCTATTAGCCACTGTCTGTGCCTAATGTAGTACAGACATTCAATTTCATACATGCTTGCTGGGTGAATCATGGATCCACAGTTCCTGTCTGAAGCTGCTAGAAGACCATCAAAAATATATTCTGCTGCTATACTGGATCCCCTTACATTCTGAACAATTAAATTACCAGGGAGTGGTCCTGATTCCCAAGGCTTAATGGAACTCTGCAGGTATTTTTCACAGTGGTTTCCTGTTTCTGGAACGTCTTCTCCATTCTGGTCTGTTGTCATCCAATAGGCTGTTAGTGGGGAATCAGAGTGACTTAAATTGCTCTCATGAACAGAAGGAGGAAACAATGAAAAAGAAACGGGAAACGAGGTTTCTTGGGTAGAAGGACAAAGCTCGCCACCAGGTAGTACTTCCTGACATGACTCAGCTTGGAACAGTCTCTTAGCAAATTGGAAGAGTGGTGCCTGAAAGAAATCCGTCTGCCCTCCCTCCATGCATTGCTAGCAGTAAGCTCCTGAGAGAGAATGTCAGAGCTCATTGCTGGGGTCCAGCTTTATCAGAGCTGATATCTGGTAGGGGCTTATTTCTTTGGTTGAGCTGCTTAGAGGAAGAGAGATTGGTTTTTTTCATTTATACATGTACTCATAGAAAGCACTCTTGACATCAACATATTAGACCTGGGACCATCTAATTACCTGGAGATCTCTATTCTTCCTTTAGCTTTATACCCATATAATTTAGGTGGTTTCTGCCCCATTGTTGATCCCAGGCATTTTACAGTGAGGCTGTTAAAGGATTCCAAAAGCAGGTGTAAAAGTGTAGAGCAGGAAGATTTGGAGAGAGCTTTGAGATCCACTCTCCTGCCATCCAAGGCACAGGATTGGAAGAGCAGCAGCAGCAGAAACATGGAATTTGTGCTTCCGATTTTGCCCAAGTGTCCACAATTCCCCTGTGGAGGAATCACCCAGTTCCTGCAATAGCCCTTTCCCCACCTCACCTCTCCCTGCAGGGACCTCCAGGTCACCCCAGGTGGCTGGATAGTCCGTGGTGGCTGCCATTAGAACTTCTGCTTGTGAGGTGAACTTTTCAGAAAACTCAATATTTAAAAACAGGAACTCACAAAACAGATCAACTGGGGAAGTGGGTGATTATTTGTCTTTGCTATATATAGGAAAGAGTCAGTTTATAACAGAATTATTTTTATGTGCTGTTTCTCTCCCAGAGCACAGAGAACCATCCAATCTAATTATGCCTATATGCACTGATTTTTATAGCATCTCCTCTCTCCTTCCTGGGGTCAGACATGAGCTCTTCCAGACTCTCTCTTCTGTGATTTTCTCCAGTGCCTGGCACTGAACTTGGCACTCAGCAAAGCCCAACAAGGGTACAACTGACTGCTAGTTGTACTCCCTAGGGCGAGGCGTGTGGGTGTCTTGGAGCTGCAGCTCACACCGGGTCTTCTCAGGAATATGCTGCTTAAACAAACAAGTCTTCTTCCTCTCAAGGTGGCAGGGAATCAAAGAGCAAGGCAGATGTGTCCACCCCACCTGGCCTTCTTCTCTTTGGACTGAAATAATCTGTGCAAAATTGGAATCAGCCTGCGTGTGTTTGGTGTACATCTGCACGTGTGAGCCCGTTCCTCTGTGACCTGAAAATGGGCAAAGCATGAAGCATGAAGAATATCTGGGCCATAAGGAAGAGAGAGCTCTGAGCATTCCTCCTGCCTGGATTTCTACCTCTTGAGTTAAGTCTGATTTGTTTGGCTTTGATGGAGTCTTACATCTGTATCTAATGAGAGTTATTTACAAATGCAGCTTGCGTCTTGGTATTGTAAGCGTTCAGCTGTAAGCTATGATCTGCTCAGCCAGGGTCTGGGGTCTCTAGACTTGGTGCCCACTGTGTCTCTCCAGTCTCATTCCCTGGGGGGAGGGGGTCACGCCCAGCTCTGTGCTTGCTCTGGAGTGCGGCCCTCTGCTCCTGGCTCTGCTCACACTGTTGCCTTAAGCAGGAAGTGTTTGCCCTCTGTCCAGGTTCCAGACCCTGGAGGGGATGGGAAGTTTATATTCTTTACATCTTTAGGATAATGCTTGGCATAGAGAAGATGCCTGATAAAGGCATATTAAGTGAATAAAGAGAGGCATGGATGTGCCTCTTGCCACATGTGTCCTGCCTGCATATAGGGAAATTTACTGATGCCTACTATAGGCAGGCTCTATTCTAGGTGCTTGAGATACATCAAAGCTGGAAAAATCTCTTTCTTTATGGACAGAGATTACATTCTAGCAAGAGTGACAGCCTAATAATAAATAAATGAATTATGTAGTATACTACATATAAGTGCCATGGGAAAAAATACAGCAGGAGAAAGGGAGTTAGAGGGTGGGGGCTGGGGCAGGTTGTGGTATCAAACAGGTGGTCAGGGCTTGCCTCTGCTGGAGGGAATGGATCCCTTCTCCGATCACCTGAAATGCTTTATCTGAACCTTTCCTCTGGCATTATTTTGTTTTATTTTATTTTTTGAGATGCAATCTTGCTCTGTCACCTAGGCTGGAGTGCAGTGGCATGATCCTGACTCACTGCAACCTCTTCCTGAAGCAATTCTCCTGCTTCAGTCTCCCAAGTATCTGAGATTACAGACATGTGCCACCATGCCCAGCTATTATTTTATTATTTTTATTTTTAGTGGAGACGGGGTTTCACCACGTTGGCCAGGTTGGTCTTGACCTGACCTCAGGTGATCCACCTGGCTCAAGTGATCCGCCTGGCTCAGGTGATCCGCCTGGCTCAGCCTTTCAAAGTGCTGGGATTACAGGCAGGAGCCACTACCCCTGGCCTATTGTTTTATTCTTTAAAAAAAAAAATGTTTTTTTTGAGACAGGGTCTTGTTCTGTTGCCCAGACTGGAGTGCAGTGGTGCAATCATAGCTTACTGTAGCCTCGACCTCCTGTGCTTAAGTGATCCTCCCACCTCAACTTCCCAAATAGCAAGGACTAGCAGGGTACGTACCACTATGCTTGGCTAACTAAAAAAAAATGGTTTTTTGTAGAGATAGAATCCTACTATGTTGCCCAGGCTGATCTTGAACTCCTGGGCCAAAGTGATCCTCTCATTTTGGCCCCCCAAAGTGTTGGGATTACATTTACCAAAGTATCTCTGGCCAGGCTGAAAGAATTAATGCAGCTTAGAAAAAGCAGCTTTTTAGGCTAGGCGTGGTGGCTCACGCCTGTAATCCCAGCACTTGGGGAGGCTGAGGCAGGCAGATCACTTGAGATCAAGGGTTTGAGACCAGCCTGGCCAACATGACGAAACCCTGTCTTTACTAAAAATACAGAAAAATTAGCTGAGTGTGGTGTGACATGCCCGTAATCCCAGCTACTCCGGAGGCCGAGACAGGAGAATTGCTTGAACCTGGGAGGTGGAAGTTGCAGTGAGCTGAGATCGCACCACTGCACTCCAACCTTGGTGACAGAGTGAGCCTGTAATGCTCAGCCTGTCTTATCACTGTACTTATATACACACATGCACACATATAAATCACATTTATCTATTTCACTGTTGGCTCTCCTACTAAGCTGTTAGCATGCAGAAGCGCTTCTATGCGTGATCAGTATTTATATCCTCTCAGCATCTAACACATGATAGATGTTCAATAATAGGGGTCAAAGAATAACTAATAATTGATTTGCTGGGGGCGGTAAATGGGTGAGAAATATTAACTGCCATACTGGCCTTTTCTCACACATATAACTTGCTCTCTTTGGATAGCGAATACCTTTGAGTACATTATGAAGAACACTTACTCTTAAATTAGGCTTAAGGGTTCACATGCATCAGTGGACTTTAGGAACAGAGTATCCTTAAATGCAAAACACACCTACCAGGGGAGTGCTTCCTGTCTGTAAAAAATCTGCTTTTTCTTTTGCTTTTTTTTGAGATGGAGTCTCGCTCTGTTGACAAGGCTGGAGTGTGGTGGTGCGATCTCGGCTCACTGCAACCTCTCCCTCCCAGGTTCAAGCAATTCTCCTGCCTCAGCCTCTGGAGTCGCTTGGAATCCAGGAGTCTCCCAACATGCTCAGCTAATTTTTCTGTATTTTTAGTAAAGATAGGGTTTCGTCATGTTGGCCAGGCTGGTCTCAAACTCCTAGCCTCAAGTGATCTGCCTGCCTGAGTCTCCCAAATTGCTGGGATTACAGGCGTGAGCCACCACTCCTGGCCTAAAAACCTGCTTTTTCTAAGCTGCATTAATTCTTTCAGCCTGGCCAGAGATGCTTTGGTAAATGCTTTTGCTTCAGGGGACTGATTAGTGCTTTGGTGTCCCTAGAATGTTTTAACTTGGTTTTACAAAAGGGAGTAATTTATCAAGCCAAGTAAAATGACGGGCTTTGAGCAGGTCATTCCCTGTTTGGAAGATGGGATGGGGAGCAGAAGAGTGTGGTTTGAGTGCCTGGAGACTGTCTGGGCCTGACTGGAATAGGGCACTTTCCCCACAACCTTCTGGCCCTTCTTCCCAGTGAGTGGGATGATCAGCCTCATCTATTGCCGAGAAACTTAGAAGAAACTTACACTCCCAGATTACCCTGTGCTATGCTATACCGTTTTGAATTTCCAAAAGAGAATAAATAAGAAAAATGATGCTATTAACAAAATAGCTTCTATTTGTCAAACTCTTCTGATGTGCTGGTCTCCATGCTTGGTTTATATTTAGTACCTCATTGTAGAGCTCACAACCGTTCCGGGAGGCGGTGGTCACTGTTCTCTTTTCACTGATGAGAAAACTGACACTGAGAAGCCAGTTCTCCCAAAGTTGCCTGGATGGTAAATGCCAAAGTGAGGGTTTGACTCCAGGCCTGCCTGTCTGACTCAACTTGGCCTCATATCCACTAAAGGAGCAGATAATTATTTAGAGAAAAAAAGCAAATGTGGGGTCCTCTTCAAGATAGTGACAATGAAAATTGTAAAACACAGAGGCGTAGGAGTTGTACTGTATAGCAGTGTGTGCTACGATGACAGGGAAGTGGGGGTGGAATGGTACCCAGAGATGGCTGCTGCAGGGGAAGCCACTTACCCACACGAACAGGTTCTAGAAAGATGTGGGAAAATGAAAAAGTTTGGGAGCGGGGTGAAGTTGGTAAGATTATGGAGGAGGGGCTTGAATTCCGAAATTTTCTTTAATATTGTTGATAGATATTTTAAATTAGAACTTGTCCGAGACACTGGAACTGCTTCCTAAAGGGCACAGAAAATGTCTTATTTCAGCTTAAGGTTTATCCAAATTGAGTCAGTAAATGGTTTGTCAACTCACTGCGCTCTGTGTAGAGGCAGGAAACTTGTGTGGATGAGTTATGGCCATATTCATCAAATCTCTCTCTTTCTTTGGTCTCACCAAGAGTCTCTAAGAAGCTCTGCAATGGGAGGATTGAGTGTATTTTCTCTCTGCTGTCTTGCGGTGGCTCCCAAGAGAAGGGAACTGATGCCAGGGTGGGCAGCTCCAGGAACTGGGATATTTGGGCTCCTTAGTGGAACTATCTGACCCTGGGGAGTTCAGAGAGCTTTGTGTTGTGACTTTAGGCTTTGAAGAGACTTTTGAAACATGGAGTCTTGTCCAGGCCACAGTGGACTTGATTCCCTTAAATCTGATGAGTGACTTAGCAGCTCTTGTGTTTGTTGTGTGAGCTCATAGGGATGTCTTCTGCCCAGTGAGCTATGCAGACTGAGCCCCACACATACATTTTGCTCTATTCCTGTGACACCCATCCTTGCACCTGCGCCCTCATCTATCTATATTGCCAAGAGTCATAGGGTTGCTTGTGGAGTGGGTGTGAGAGTGTCTTTATTTTCCTTTCTCCAGTCTGCCTGCCTTTTCTTGGGGGCTTGTGTTGGATTTTGCTCTGCTCTTGCTCTCTCTCCCACCCCTGGCCACCCCTGGCCCCACCACACACAGAGACATGTGTGTGTGTGCAGTATGTTTCCCTGCTTCCTACTTCCAAGATCCAAAACCAGCCCATTGCAGGACGACATTGACGTTGGAACTTCTCCACGAGACACTCTCCGCCATATTCCTTTCCTGGATTCATAGCTACCCAAGCAAGCCAACAGCTTTCTGGACAGTGACTGATGGGCCTTCCCCATTCCATTCTGTCAGATCATTTTCCTCTGTTTACTATCCCTTCTTTCCGTATGCCAATCCTGGAACAAGTAGGCACTTCGGGAATATCTGTTGAAAGAACAAATCCCATTCCACCAAATTGTGGATTTAGCTCTTCCATGAAGATTTCAAGTTCATTTTGTTTACTTGCTGAGACTCTAAGCCTTCCCTATCTGAGATTCTAAGCCTTCCCTTCCAAGTCCCTCTCTTGCCACTCTCCCCACCTATCACACTGTGCTGCCATTAAGCAGATTCATTTCAGTTCCTCAAACCCTCTAGATTCTTTCCCAGCTCGGGGCCCTTGCAGATACGAATTCCTTCTCCTTGAAGTGATCTTTCTTCCCTCCATCTCCAGCCGGGCTCTTCACAGGTCTAGTTCCTTCTCATCTTTCAACTCTCACTTGAACACCACCTCTTCAGGGAGCCTGTTCTCACCATGTTGTCCACAGGGTCCTTTGTCCCCTTCATTCTTTGTGACTACACCTTGTTTCTTTCATAGCTCATCACTGTTTGCCATTATGTATCCATTTGTCTGCTGTCTTGTTTGGTGTCTTTCTCCCCAAGATGTCAGCTCCACAAGGAAACGTGATTCTATTGTTTTCATCCCACATACCCAGCACCTGGCACAGAGCGGATGCTCAACAAGTCTTAGCTGAATTGAGCGGATCACTAAATGAATGAACAATTGAATTGGTACTTTTCTTTTTTTACTGAGATGGAGTCTTGTTCTGTCACCCAGGCTGGAGTGCAGTGGTGTGATCTCTGCTCACTGCAACTTCTGCCCCCCAGGTTCTAGAGATTCTTTTGCCTCAGCCTCCTGAGTAGCTGGAATTACAGGCACGTGCCACCATGCCCAGCTAATTTTTGTATTTTAATAGAGATGGGCTTTTACCATGTTGGCCAGGCTGGTCTCAAACTCCTGATCTCAAGTGATCCACCCGCCTTGGCCTCCCAAAGTGTTGGGATTACAGGTGTGAGCCACGTTTTCCCTCCTTTTTCTATTCTTGAAAATTACTGCTTGCTTTGTCACTGCTATTCTTCTGTGCCTGTTGTAGACATCATTTCCTTTTGAATGTGGTTTTAGAGTTTTATTTGTGCATTTTTCTTCTTTAAGAGTCAGGAGTCATTCTATGCTCTCTGAACCACAAGGAAGATCTTCTGTTTTATTCTTCCCTGCCCTGGAAAGACATACCCCACCCCTTGTCAGCTGTCATCTTGGAGCTCAAAAACAAGATTTGGTGTTCTGTGTCCTGGATTACCATACTGGAAAAAAATGTTCAGATGAAACTGGGAAAATCTACATTACAGAGAGAAACACATAGAAAAGAAGAAACTGGGGGTTGGAGGGCCTGAAACAGAGGCTGAATATAAAAGAGAAGAAATACTGCCATGGGCATGTGCCACAGGCTACCTTCAAGATAGAGGTACCTAGAGGTATAAAGATCTTCACACCAATTACATACAATTATCTTCACACCAATTACAAATCCAGCCACAAGTTATGTCATAGTTATGATGGAAGGTTGAAGCTACCTATGCAAAAGGTGCTCTGAAGATCAGCAGCACCTGCTGGATGTGGGTTTATGTTTAAAATGCAGAATTTTGGGGCTGGCCCTGGACCTAACTCAATCAAATCAGTATTTTTGACAAACCATTCGGGTCATTTATAAGGCCGGTAAAATTTGAGAATCACTGGTGTAGTCTAGAAACTGCCTGACGATTCACGTTGCTAACAGCAGAGGAAGTCTTTGATAAATTATGGGCGTGTGTTCCCCATGATTTCATCAATTAGGAATGAAGGAAACTTCTTGTGTGAGCTCTACTCTGGCCCACAAAGAAGGCTGACATTGACATGGGCTGGGACAAATAAGATAATCTTCTCATTTAACTCTAAGTTCTTAAGAGCTGAGATGGAGAGATAGGGCATAGTCAAATATTGTAGGCTTCAGAAAGGCAGATTTCAAAATGTGTAGGGATGGAAAGACGCAAGGGTGTTTATCAGAAGATGATATTGACAAACTGGGAGCCCTTAAAAATCCCACTACTACCATGTATAACACTAAAAATGGTTCCAGTGAGGAAGAAAAGGAGGTGTCTAAAAAGGTAGGTGTGGCTGTCCAGGGTAACTTACAGAGTCCAGTGTACAGAAGGAGGAAGGAGGAACACAAGATCAAAAGATTTGCTTGGATCTCTACCAAGAGTGGCAGGTGGTCAAGGGCTGTAAAGAAATCCTAACTTGTTATAGTGTTAAAAACAAGAAGAGCTACTCTGAGTAAGTGTGGAGCAAGGAGGATTAAAGAGGAACATTTCTCCTGTTTGGAAAATGGGAGGTTTCATTGCCTCCATGAGTCCTTCCTTGATCATCAGCCTGTCCCACACTCCATACTCTGTCATTCTCTATCCACATCACCCTTTTGAATGTATTTCACAGTGTTCATTGCTATGTGGAATTATCTAGTTTATTATTGTCTTATTCATTACCTACTTTGAGCTCTTCTAGAATGTAAGCTCCATGAGAGGAGTGACTTCACTTGCCTTATTGACCACCAGATTCTTGGGGCTTAGAACAGTGCCTGGTGCATGCCAGGTGCCACATAAATGTGAACGAATGAACAAAGCCAAATGCCTCAACCCCTATGAACTCTATTCACGCTGTCTGTTCTGTAAAGATCTGGAGATGAGGCTTTCCAAATTGCACAAAGGGTAATAAGCTTATCAAGAAAAGGAAAGATCAACCCATCTTTCTTGGGAGACTGTGCTGTGTCTACACATGTGAACACTACATTATGCCTTTTAGTTCTTATACTAACAGGGCCTGGTAGCTCACTCTCATTTTACAGATGAGGAACTGAGGCTCAGAGAAGTGAAGTGACTTGCCTGGAGCTACTCTGTTAGTAAGACATGGGACCCTTGTGTGAACTAAATCTCTCTGGTTCCAAAACCCATGCTCTTTCCCTTACATTGAGGCTTGGTGGAAACTGGAAAATTTAAGTTTATTTAACTGCTTTAAATAAACTTAACTCTCCAAGCACTGGACAAGGTAAGTATAAATTCTTATCACTATCATGCCACTTAAAACTCTTCCTAAAATCTGTGGTGTGCAACAATAAACACTTATTCCTTGTTCATATGTTTGTGGGCTGGCTGGGGTTTGGCTGATCTTGACTGAGCTCTGCTGGGTATGTCTCTAGGCTGTGGAACTGGGTTCCAGGAGTCTTTCATTATTCTGATAGCACTGGGCTTTCTGGGGCACGTTCTTTTCTTGGCAGTGGCAGAGGCACCTATGAGATGAGTGGAAATACATAATATGTAAGGCCTATGTGTATTATGGGCACATTGTTTCTTCTGCCCATGTTCCATTGGCCAAATCAAGTCATGAACCACTCAAGCCCAAAACCAGTGAGGTAGGCAGTACAGTCCATCTCTAGCAAGGAGAATTGCAAAGTCCCATGGCAAAGGGTGTTGATCCTGGGATGAGTGAACAATTGGGAATAATGATGCACTTCACCCTAGGAATATATGTGGATCATGCATGGTGTCTAGGGACTGGACCATATGCTTTATATATACCATCTCATCGAATCCTCACTGCAATCCTATGAAGTAGATTATTATTATTCCTATTATTCAATGAGAGAATTTAGACTCAAAGCAGTTTATGACTCAAGTTCCCACAGAAGTAAATGGACTATCAGGGACATACACCCAGGTCTGCCTGGCAGGAACAGCATGTTCTTAACCCTGACTCAACTCTGCTGAAAGAAATGGCTATGATGGAAGAAGAGCTGCCAGTAATTTTTCAAAAGCTGTGGGTGATAGGGAAGGCATCAGAAGATCAGACACACACAAATGGATACATTTTTCAAGGAGTGGGAGAAAGTGGGCTTCTGAAATGAGATAAGCTTGAGTTTGTGTGTGTGTGTGTGTGTGTGTGTGTGTGTGTGTGTGTGAAGGATGATGCTTTATTTAAAAAAAAAAACTAAACAAAAAACCTCTAGAGAAAAAGCCACCATCTCTGTGACTGTGCTAATGAATCAGGCTGGATACTAGGACTGTAGTAGACTAGTGAAATTCATCTGAACTTCATGTTAATCCCTCAGCTTGGATGGATATATTCAGCCACCCCAGTCTGCTCCCAGTCTTGGTTCCATATCCTTGTGGTGGTGCTACTCTTTAATGCCTTAATTCTCAACTTGCCTATATGCTGGGCCTTTGATTCGGGTCTCCTCACAGATAGCTTGGGGTTACCTTGAATGAATGTCTGTAGATTTCTGCTGCTCACCCATACTGTCCTGTATATGATTCTCAGACAAAGCCTGGCACCCGCCTCCTTGCTCTCCTCACCAAGCTGGCATGCCATCAGGACTCCCCTGAGTCCTATCACCCTGAGGAGGGATACCTCCCCAGGAATATTCTAGAACACATTTAGAACAAGTAACTCATGAGCAATGCTAAAGGTGATCCTGGGGGCAGCATGAGCTCAGTGAGGGTGAGCACAGCCCCGCAAACCTGATTTTTCCCTTTAGAAAACTGAACTGCCAGATCAGGGAACAGTCATGAGGTTACAACTCCAGATTTCATCAAGGGATTTGACAGATTCTTTCACGATCTCTTTTTGAAGAAGATTGAGCAACATAGGCTGATTTAGGACAAATAGATTAGTGCTGGCTGGTTAAAAAATTATGCTGTCATTAATCAGATGTGCTGAATAATGACAGCCAGAGGGAGGCAGCTGGTGTTGAACAATAGAACTCTGTCCTCAGCCAGGTCCTGTCTGGGGATCTCGCGCTCTCTCTCTCTCTACAGCGACCCCATCTCTCGTTGAACAACTTGGGTGAAGACACGAGAGGCTGGTTTATAAAACTGACAGATGGCATAAACAAAGGAGGAATAGCTAGTACAAAATGAGAAGGTCAAGATTAAAAAAGTAGTAATATCTATAACACCTTACAAAGCCTTTCTCTAGAGAATGATGTTATCTAAGTCTGTAAACAACTCTGTGCTGTAGGGGTGACCCATGATCCTCATTTCAGATTGGATCCGGGGCTTAAGTACATTTCCAGGATCACACAATGTTGTACTGCGGAGCCCAGGTTTAAATACTTATTTTTCTGATTCCAAATTTTATACCCTTTCAAATGGGCCAAAATAAACAAAAGAAAATTAATGGTAACATTTTGTAAAATATACAAGCACAGGTTGGGAGAACCTAACGTACCAGCTGCTATGGGAATGACCCTGAGTGTCTCTCCCCTGTTTCCCAGATCTGTGACAGCAGCCCACTCCTCACTGCCACAGACCTGGCATTCTCCTCCCCAGCCTGGCCTCCTCCAGGCAATTGGTAAGCCCATCCTGCTGGAGCAGAAGAACAGAAATGTGGACTTGGCCCCCCAGTCTCATAAAGCTACCAACTCCTGGTCTGATTCAGGGTCCCCTGTAGCATGGTGGAAAAGACATGAGTTTACAGGTCCTGCTAATTTATTTACTTTTAAAAGTAAATTAAATTTACTTGCCTTGGGCAAATAAACTAAAACCTGGCCAAGCCTCAGTTTTTGGGGTTTTTTTTTTTTGGGAAAAGGGGAGGCTAATGATATAAATCTTAGTGGGCAGCAGGACTGCAGGAGATGATGCATGTAAAAATCTTGACGCAGGCCAGGCATGGTGGCTCACGCCCATAATCCCAGCAGTTTGGGAGGCCAAGGCGGGTAGACCACTTGAGGTCAGGAGTTCAAGCCTAGCCTGGCCAACATGGTGAAAGCCCATCTCTACTAAAAATACAAAACGTAGCTGGGTGAGGTGGTGGATGCCTGTAATCCCAGCTACTCAGGAGGCTGAGGTAGGAGAATCGCTTGAACCCGGGAGGCAGAGGTTGCAGTGAGCCAAGATTATGCCACTGCACTCCAGCCTGGGCGACAGAGTTAAGACATTGTTTCCAAAAAAAAAAAAAATCTTGGCACAGGGCCTGGCAGATAGAAAATCTTAATAAATTGCAGTTCACCTTCAGAGGTGGGAAGTCATGAATCGCAGCGTGGATTAGACCAGCATTGTCATACTCTTGCACCATCATGGTGCTCTTACCCTTTCCAGATCTAAGTCCTGGCTTCAGTGATCCAAATGTGGGTGGATTTCTATTCTACTGGTTGGAGGCCCTCCCTATTCAAGAGGCAAGAGAATGCCCAACACGTGGCGAGTCATGCTTATTCTGTTGTGCTTTTTAATTGTGCAGAAAATAGTAATGATAATAGAACCTTCTAATATTTCAGAAGGTTGGAACATCATGAGAACTTACCATTTAGATTTTCCAATCAGGTAGGCAAATGGATTGAGTAACTCATCTCTTTTTCTTTACTTCTTGGGAGGTTTGGTAGAGGGAACAGGAAGCAGGGAGGAAGGTGCAGAATTTGTGGGGACCAAGTACCTTGTGAATCTCTTTCTCACTGTTGCGTTTTGTTTTCTTTCTGAGTTCCTCTGTCTTCTGGGTGATACAAGGATGCTACTATTTGCCTAGAATTTAATACTCTTTTCTGTTTGTTTCACTCCCCACCAGGACCAGGTGTTATTTTGGTTTTTAAAGTTTTCATCAATAGGAGTTTACTTATTTGGCACCATAAAACCCTACTTTAAACAAGATACACAATTTTATATGTCATAAAAGTAAAAACAAATTAAGTATTTTTGAAAGCAATATATTTTAAACTATATCCAAATAACAAGCACTCACCTAGGGCAAGAAACGAACTCTTCTAGAGCAATAGATTGTAGAGGTGATTGATTTATTTTGTGCAAGAGTAGATAATAATTTACCCAAGGCTTGCTATGTTAGGGATTTTATCCACAATAGTGTGGTGAGTTCAGCAGAGCATGATGGTCTGAACCAATGCGTCTTCATCTTATCTGCAGGTCAGGTCCTGAGAGTGGATTTATAAACTCCCACCTTCTTAAATTCACATTAGTGGCCATTAAAACTTGATGTTGGTCATCTGGCCTAGCATTGAAAAAACTTTCTGTCAATCACTTCTCCTCCTCTTTTACTGATTATCATCAATTGCATAATGGTAGCATTCTTCACGTAGTTCAGCATTCACTGTTTGTCCTTCAAAACTATTTCTACAGTCAACAAACGCTTTCATACATGCAAGCCAGTTTCATCCATTTCTTACTTCTAATAAATCTGTTTGGGTTTCACCATAGTGGCACATTTCTTATTCTTCATCTTTTTCCTTTTTCTTCTTTTAACAGTTTTATTGAGGTATAATTTACATAACATAAAATTCACCCATTTAAAATTTATAATTCAATTATTTTTAGTACGTGAGTGGAGTTGAGCAACCACCACTATAATCCGGTTTAAGAACACTTCTATCACATCCCCTTTTGCAATAAACTCTTTTCCCAGCCCCAACCCCAGGCAACTACTAATCCACTTTCTGTTTGTATAGATTCACCTTTGCTGGCTATTTCATATAACTGGAATGATAGAACATGTGTCTTTTGTATCTATCTGGCTTCTTTCACTTAGCTCGATGTGTCTGTTTCATCTGGTGTAGAACAAAACTGTACTTTGCTCCTTCTCACTGCTGAATAGCATCCCCCTATTTGGATATATACCACATTTTGCTATTTACCACCAGTTGATGGACATTTGGATTGTTTCCACTTTTGACTATTGTGAAAAAGCATCTGCCTACGTGTCTTCGTGTGGATGTTTTCATTTTTCTTGGGTAAATCCTTAGGGGTATTGATGGGCGCAACTTTTTAAAATCGCACTTTTAATAGTCTCATAGTTGAAAATATGCAGATATATGGTGGTTTCTGAACAATTTACAGTCAGTTGGCCATTTGGTACAAATGTACGAACACTCGTACCGTTTAGTTGTAAGATCTTCATTGTAGTAAGATGTTTCATTACATCTCCGAACTGACACTATTCCTTCTTCCACTTTGAACATATCAAGAATTATGTATTTACTCAGAAAAATTTAATTACTGTTAGCATTTAAAAAGTTGAAGTACTTTATTTCAGGAGCACAGGGAAAGACCACTGAGTTTGGAGTAACAAAAAAATTGGCTTTGATTCCCATCTCTGTTGCTTACTACCCATGTAAGCCTTTGAACAAAATCATTTAATGTTTCTGAGATTTTCTCCTCAATACTGAGGGGTTGACCAGGTGCGGTGGGTCATGCTTAAAATCCCAGCACTTTGGGAAGCCGAGGCATACAGGTTGCTTGAGCCCAGGAGTTCAAGACCAGCCTGGGCAACATGGCAAAAACTCATCTCTACAAAAAATGCAAAAAAAAAAAAAAAAAAAAAAAATGAGCCTCCCAAGTAGCTGGGATTTATAGTTGGGATGTGCCTACAAGTCCCAGCTACATGGGAGACTCAGGTGAGAGAATCACTTGAGCCTGGGAGGTAGAGGCTGCAGTGAGCTGTGATCATGCCACTGCACTCCAGTCTGGGCAACAGAGCAAGACTCTTTCTTTAAAAAATAATCAATGATAAAGCCGGGCGCAGTGGCTCACACCTGTAATCCCAGTACTTTGGGAGGCCAAGGTGGGTGGATCATGAGGTCAGGAGTTCAAGACAAGCTTATCCAAAATGGTAAAACTCTGTCTTTACTAAAAATGACAAAAAATTAGCTGGGCTTGGTGGTATGTGCCTGTAAATCCCAGCTACTCAGGAGGCTGAGGCAGGAGAATTGCTTGAATCCAGGAGGTGGAGGTTGTAGTGAGCCGAGATTGTGCCACTGAACTCCACCAGTCTGGGTGACAAAGTGACACTCTGTCTCAAAAAAAAAGAATGATAATGACATTTATCCTGCTACATTACAACATCAATATTCTTGTAATCCTTAAAAACCTGGAACCAAGGGTTCAGTCTCAAAATGGTATCAGACTTAACAAGTACAGTTCAATAGGCAAAAGTAATGAAAATGCAATTCAATTTTTTTCTTACGTCTCCTGAAGGATAGTGAAGAGGATCTGAGCACGTGGTCCACACTAATAGAAAGTCCCCTTTCCTCACATGTGTGCTTCACACCCTCACCTCCTCAACTCACATCCCCCCAAGTCCTTCTCATCTCCCTGCCTGTGCTGCTGATTTTTCTCCTCCTCTTCACACTCTCCTTTCTTTCTCAGTCCTTCATTATTCCTGCCCAGGAAGAAAGAATTTTTTCCTGATAGAGGAGAGAAACCAAGTTGGCAGCTTCAGGATTTCTCTTGGATTTCAACTGAAGGATGAAATCTGAATATTAAATCTTTTCACATACATCATAAAGTATAAGACACAATGGAAATAAAAGTTATTAGTGTTATCATCATAGCTGTCAACATTATTAATAATATAAGGTGAAAGAACAGGCATGCCTTGCACCCCCAAACAATGTAGCTACCAAGATATCAACAAGTCTGTAACATTGCATTTTATCCATTTAGACACATTCTTCTCCATATTTTAACATTTCTTTTCTTTTCTATTCTTTTTTGAGACAAAGTCTCACTCTGTTGCCCAGGCTGGAGTGTGGTGCCGTGATCTCGGCTCACTGCAACCTCCGCTTCCCTGGTTTCAATGATTTTCCTGCCTCAGCCTCCCAAGTAGCTGGGATTACAGGTGCCTGCCACCATGCCTGGCTAATTTTTGTATTTTTAGTAGAGACGGGGTTTCACCATGTTGCCCAGGCTGGTCTCAAACTCCTGACCTCAAGTGATTCATCCACCTCAGCCTCCCAACGTGCCGGGATTACAGGCTTGAGCCACTGCGCCTGATCGTATACTTTAACATTTCTAATATGAGAATGTATCTTTCAATGAATGACATTTTAAAATCACTATTAGCCATTTCCCCCCATTTTAACAGCTCCAAAATCTTATAATCAGGGAGGTCTTAGATAAAACATGAACTGCTGATTTCACTACTGCTAGACTCTGTGGACTGAGTGCCACAGGGAGGCTGTGAGTCTGTTACAACAATTAGGATTATGGTTTCCTGGTCACTGAGTGAAGAAGCTGAGTGGGCAGCTTATCTGTGTGGGTTGGGAGGAGTCTTTGGTGGGCTCAGTCCTGTGGCCATGTACTCTTGGGATTTTGATAGCTTACCTGATTTTTTTTTTTAGCAGACAGGGTCTCACTCTGGTTCCCAGGCTGGAGTGCAGTGGCATGATTATAGCTCACTGTAGCCTCGAACTCATGGGTTCAAGTGATCCTCCCACCTCAGCCTCCTGAGTATCTGGGACTACAGGCACACACCACTTTGCATGGCTAATTTTAAAATTTCTTGTAGAGATGAAATCTCCTCATGTTGCCCAGGCTGGTCCAGAACACTTGGCCTTAAGCCATCCTCCCACTTTAGGCTCCCATAGCACTGGAATTACAGATGTGAGCCACTGTGTCCCGCCAACCTTACCTGACTTCTGAAAGCCAGGTGAAAGAGGACTCCAAATACACTGTCTACATCATAGCGTGGTATACATCTCTCTTTCTAAATCCTTGCTGGGCACACAGGATTCTTCACAAACCAGTTTCAATAAGAAGCAGGCCATCTGAAAAAAATACACCATTCCTAAAGTCATGCCTTGCATTCCTGTGAAAGTCCCTCCTGACTTGCTAAATAGCCACTGCAGGGCGCCTCAGAGTGATGGTGATTGAAGTTGGATGAAACCATTTCTACTGATGCCAAACGATGGCATATCACCCTGCCTGCGGACTCATGGCGCCGTGAATGTAAGATAATATTATGACAAGGAAGTTAAGAAGCACAGGAAATGAAAACAATACAGTGGCTTGGGATAGAGATCTAGGACAGAAACGACTTCAGAGCGGTCAGGGTGTGTTTGTAAAAGCATAGGTTGTTCAAGCAAAAAACAACTGGGCAGAAACCCATAGCAGCCACTCTCGGTCAGCAGCTCACCAGGAGAGGTGCAGAACGTTTTGAAAGACTCTTCCATTCAAGCAAGGTCTATGCCAGAGAGAGGAGAGCTGTCGAGAAGGCAGAGGCTGTGTTCGGCTGGCTGAATCCCTCACAGAGTCATGTTTCCTGACTCTGAGTAAATCAGAGTGGATGCTGAGAGGGGCAGTTAGAATGTGCAAGGGCCCACCTTAGAAAATACGTTTCTATTTCCTTTGCTTCCCCTTACGTTCTGTTGATTTAGCACATACTGTGATAGCTTTTACTTCTGGCCCGATGGTAGACTGGTCAGGGAGTCTGACTGTGTGGACAGGGTGTAAGATTTGGTCCTCTTGTTTAGTGTTCCTTCTCTGCAGTTGATCTAACTCCTGAAGGCCCTTGATGGGCTGATCTGGGGCTTTCCTACATCCCCTAAGCCTAACGAGACTGCACGAGTGAGCAGGGGAGGGCCTTACGATTCTTGCCAATTTAACCATAAGATAAACACGGGTAAATAGCCAAGAATGTTGACCAGAGGAGGGCCTTCGAGTGCCTCAGGAACCAAGTAGGAGAGGAATCTGAGGAACTGAGGCTGCTCAGACATGCCAGACATTGGCTGGCTGGTTTCCAGTGGTGAGCTGGATGGTTTTGAGAACCAGAGGACAATATTCTGGGCAGGAGTAGTGACTTGTGAGAAATGAAGTAGGGAAAGATCAAGAACCCTGACATCTAAGAAAGGGGATGGATGGGATGGCGAGGAGGCTCACACTCCAGAAATCCTCCCATTTCAGAGAAGGAATAAGAGGTACACTCTAGACCCAAAAGCTGTGTTGTGGGTGGGAGGAGACTTGCCTAGAGACCTGGCCAACAGGACATTCCAAGAGGTGAGGCTGATCTGGCAGCTGGGCTTTCAATATCCAGTTCACCCTTTTACTTACTCCAAGCCCAAGAAATCAGAATTAGGGGAAAGCCATCTCTGTGGGGGAAATCCCAGCTCCAAAAAAGTTTATCCCCTCAAGATGAGGTGGTCACTTCCCAGATCTGCAGCTAAGGCACCTGAAAACAGAGCTCCAAGAACATTCGGGAGACCTGAAGGGAGGATTGTGGAAGGGTCTCAGAATGTTCCAGGGCAGCAGCACAACCAGGCATGCTTTTAGGATCATATAACATTAGATGCAAAAGAGGCCGTAGGAGTCTACTCAAAAAAGACCTGGCTGGGCGTGGTGGCTCACATCTGTAATCCCAGCAGTTTGGGAGACCAGGTGGGTGAATCGCTTGAGGTCATGAGGTCGAGACCAGCCTAGCCAACGTGGCGAAACCTTGTGTCTACTAAAAATACAAAAATCAGCCAGGCATGGTGACATGCACCTATAATCCCAGCTACTCGGGAGGCTGAGGCACGAGAATCTCTTGAACCTGGGAGGTACAGGTTGTAGTGAGCTGAGATCACACCACTGCCCTCTAGCTTGGGTGGCAGAGAGAGACTCCATCTCAAAAAAACAAAACAAAAACAAAAAACCCATATTGCTTTACAAAATTTTGAGCTAACAATAAAAAATCAAGAGAGCTCAAATGAAAATCCATATTTGAGTGCTTTCTTGAAAATTCAGAAGACCTGGCAACACAGAGCTCACATTCCCATGGTATATGAATTGACTGGGGTGGCTGCAGGTGAATAGAAGCTACTCACTTCCAGAGGTGCTTCTATTTGTCCTGTCTCCGCAGTCCCCACTGCCCGCTACTGCCTCCTGGTGAGAAGATATAACTTGCCCAACCTGAAATACACTGGTAATTATCAGAGCTGAGACTTTATTTTTTTTTAAATTTTTTTAAATTGCTGAAGTCATTTATTTTATTTATTTAAATTTATTTATTATACTTTAAGTTCTGGGGTACATATGCAGATCATGCGGGTTTGTTATTAGGTATACACATGCCATGGTGGTGGTTTGCTGCATCCATCGCCCCGTCATCTACATTAGGTAATTTTCCTAGTGCTATCCCTCCCCAATCCCCCCCACCCCCTGCTATTCCTCCCCTAGCCCCCAACCCCCCAGGCCTTGGTGTGTGATGTTCCCCTCCCTGTGTCCTTGTGCAGAGCTGAGACTTTAACTCAGTTTCTTCACTCCACACCCAGAAGAGAGACTGTTGTGAGACCACTATTTCCTGCTTCTAGTCAAGTGTTTTCATTATTATCCCTGGAATGCTAGAATGCAGCAAGGATGGTGGGAAATACAAATTAGAAAGGGAAAGTAAAAGTCATGGCAGAGGTAGGAAGGGTAAGACTTTTTTTTTTTTTTTTTTTTTGACAGCGAGAGACTGTGACTTACGACTCGGAGAGAGGAAAACAAATTTTCCCCAACAAAAAGATCGAGAAAGCAAAATGTGGAAGGGAAAGGGGAAGGAAATCCAAGTTGCACCAGAATTTAAGCAGTTAGAAGCGCCATAATTCCCCTGAACTGGGAACCCAATTATTACAGAAAACCTTGCATTTTCCAGAGCCTGGGGACTGTCAAAATTGAGAAACTATGAACTTGCATTTACATATTAGAAATTGCAGGGTTTTTTTTTTTTGAGGATAAAAACTGTAACTTGGTAGGGGAAAGAGGATTTTCCATTTTTGAAGTAGATACCAAGATGGAACAAATACAGTTATAGAAATAAGATAGCATACTGCTTTAAAGCTTAAAAGGCAATTCTATTTGCATTATCTCACATATCACGTAACGCTCATCATTGTTTTATGGCCAAAAGAGTCTATCCTCCAAACTTTTGCTCCTCTGCTGGAATTTCTCATCTTAGACAGAGATGCTTAAATTCCAGTGGGATGCTGAAAATATCTCAGGCCCATGAGACCAGATATGTTGCCTGAAAAGGGGTTTTATTTTGCACAGCATGTTTCTTTTGTTTCTAGCAAGTATTTACAGAAATTAGCAGCAGAGTTCACGTATGCGTGGCCAGGAGAAGAGTCTTCCACCTTGACTAGTAAGTTAAACAGGTCTTTCTTTTTTTCTTTTCTTTTTTTTTTGAGACAGAGTCTCACTCTGTCACCCAGGCTAGAGTGCAATGGTGTAATCTTGGCTCACTGCAACCTCCGCCTCCCAGGTTCAAACGATGCTTCTGCCTCAGCCTCCTGAGTAGCTGTGGATTACAGGTACCCACCACCTCGCCCAGCTAGTTCTTGTGTTTTTAATAGAGACGAGTTTCACCATGTTGGCCAGGCAGGTCTTGAACTCCTGGCCTCAGGTGATCTGCCTGCTTTGACCTCCTGAAGTGCTAGGATTACAGGCATGAGCCACTGCTCCTGGCCAGTTAAATTGGTCTTTACTGAGCTCTAAAGTATATGCAAGCCAGTCTGCTGGATGCTGAGAGTATAGTGAAGAGTAAGCCATGTAGTTCCTTACTTGGCCCTAAGTAGGTTGTGATTCACTACGGCTGGGCATTGTATGCAACACTCAGCCATAGTGAATCACAACCTACGTAGGGCCAAGTAAGGAACCACATGGGAGCCTTTTGTCTTCTTCCATTGTCACTCTTTAGTACAGGACATGTGGGCCTTCTATATATGTCTCTCCAAAAATGTCATACTATGTGCAAATGCCTAACAGTCAGCAGGACTTGAATGTACATAGCACACACGTGAAGTTTTAAAAGCATTTTCCGTCCAGTAAGCTGTTTTTACACAAAGTCAGCTTTGGATGATACCTCAGGAGCCTTGGTTGGATCTTTCTTTTTTGTGCCTCCTTCCTCATCTTATTGTGCTGGCCTGGATCTCCAGGGTGACACTGAAAAGAAATAGTAGTAGTGAAGATTGTTGTTATGTTCCCAATTTTGAAGGAAATGCTCTTGACCAATGAGTTTTGTGCATTAGCCATTTACTATTATGTTTGTGGTAGGTTTTAAAAATAGCACTTTTACATTTTCCTAGACTGTGAAATATTTTTAAATCATGAATATGTTACTGAAACACTAGGGATTTGGACTAGATCCTGCTACTTACTGTACAGAGAGCCAATCACTGAGACAACAAGCACTGCCAAGGAAGAAGGCTTTAATCGGGTGCTGCAGTCCAGGAGATGGGAGCTTAGTGAATCCATCTGCCTGACTGACTAAAACTAGGGATTTCTATAGCAGGGAAAAAATGTAACAATGTGTAAGAAAACAGAAACTAAGGAGGGGCAAGGAAGCATCTGGTACAGTGATTTGGTGAGTTCCAGTTCTTCGATACTTTTTTTGAGAGGCCTGAAAGTCCTTTTCTGAGGAAGGAACTCAGATAAAACAAATATATGTTTCAAACTTTAACAGCAGAAGCGTTAATTTCTATGTTTGTCTAAAAACAATTGTCTATGGGACTACTGGGCCCGTTTCAAATAGATGTTGATTTTTATTGACTGCTTTTCTGCATCTTTTAAGATAATCATGTGATGTTTTTTCTTTTGATCTGTTAATTCAGTCAGTTCATTTTGTTGTATTATCTTCTTATTATTTATTTATTTTTGGGATGGAGTCTCACTCTGTCACCCAGGCTGGAGTGCAGTGGTGCAATCTCAGCTCACTGCAACCTCCACCTCCCAGGGTTCAAGTGATTCTCCTGCCTCAGCCTCCCAAATAGCTGGGATTACAGGTGTCCACCACCATGCCTGGCTAATTTTTGTGTTTTTAGTAGAGATAGGGTTTAACCATGTTGGCCAGGCTCCTGACCTTAGATGATCCGCCCGCCTCAGCCTCCCAAAGTGCTGGACTTACAGGTGTGAGCCACCACGACTGGCCTGTCTTCTTTTATTATTTATTGATAGATTCAGTTTGCTAATGTTTTGTCTAGCATTTTGTATCCATGTTCATGAGTGAAATCACTTTGTAATTTTCCTTTTCAAACTGTCCTTGGTTTTTGATATTAGCTGTTTTCTAGCCCTATAAAATGGAAAGAGTTGTCTATTTTTCTATTTCATGGAATAATTTATCTAAGATTGCAATGATATGTTTACTTTGAGAGAAGATTTTAAACTATGGGTTCAATTTTTCTAATTTTCCTAAAATAATTATTTTTCTCTTATATTTTAGTATTTTATATATGAAAACATTTTAATATTTCATATCTTCTAAGAATTTTCCCTTTTCATCTGTTTTCATTTAGGGGTGCATAAATGTTTATTATATTTTATCTTTGTAATGTCCGCAGCAACTACAATTATGTTTACTTTTTTTATTCATGATATAGTTTTAAAAAATGATTGCTATTTATTTTTTTTGATCGGTATTTCCAGAAGTTGGTTAACTTTATGAGGCTTTCTATTTTTTTAATGTGTTTATTTTAAAAATTTTAGAGTCAGGTTTTTACTATGCTTGTTGTCCAGGCTGGAGTGTAGTGGTATGATCACGATTCAATATAGCCTTCAACTCCTGGGTTCAACTGATTCTCCTGACTCAGCCTCCCGAGTAGCTGGGACAAACAGGCACATACTACCATGCCCAGATTTTTATAAGGCTTTTCAAAAAACCAACTTTGGATTTGTTGATCCTCTCTATTGTATATTTATATTTAAATCTATTCATTTATGCTTTTAACATTATTTTCTCTTCTGTGGGGTGGGTTGATTTCTACTTAACTTGAATACTCACAGTTTTGATCTTTGAGGAACCAGATCTTCAAAGGACCAAATCTCCTTATATTTCTTATCTTAGATGAGATGCAGCTTATAAATTCTCCCTGTCAAAACAAAAGTTCAATGACACCGATCTGGCTTAAGCTCCCAAGAGCAAAGTGGATTACTTAAATTCTTACTTTTATTTTATTTCTGGTCTCTGAGAAGTCTTTCCTTTATTAGCAGCTCAGTGATACATTTAGAAAGGTGAGTTTTCAAATGTTTTATTAAGCATGTTAGCTGTTTTCAGTAGGAGGGTTGCTGTGGGTATCGAATTAGCTATACTGCAGAAAGTAGAAATCATTCCAGTTTTCTCTTTCTCTCTTTTCTTCCCCATGTCACAGATGTGTTTCGTTCTCAGATTTCTGGCTTCAAATTCCAGAGTCTGCATGTGATCCCTAGGTCCTGGGTATCTTCTAAGGTGGCTTCACATACTTCAGAATGTATCTCTACACAATGAATTATCCTTTTTTTTTGCTAAAATTGACGATAGTCTCTCATTATCTGACTTACAGATATTATTATGCTCACATTGTCCCTGTTTTTTTTTTCACTCTGGAAAGGCAGGTGGAGTGGGTTTTCAGGATAGAGAAGGAATAAGAGAGGCAGTTGTAAAACAAAACCTTGCCTCACCACAAGTGCCCAGAGCTGAGAAGTTCTAGGGCTACTCCACACACACAGGAGGGACCCTTCCAATTTGTTTTGAGGGCAGACTTCTCCCTGATAACAAGACTGAAATGTCAAAGATCCTCTCTTTTTTTTCTGATTAGATTGTAAACAATTAAAAAATTAGTTTGTGATATACACACACACATATAATATTTCAAAACTGTGAGCATATCCTCCTGTCTTTTCTCTTCCTTGTCATTTTGTGCTTGATTCTCCTCTCCTGAGTTCCTCTTCTTCTTTCCCCCTTCATCATCCATACGTCTCAGCCTCCACCAAGTAACCATGTTGCAACCCAGGATGTTTTCTTCCCAATTTTCCTGCATTCACCTGATTCATAGAAATGCAGACTTGCCATTATTCTACAAGAGTTCTTCATGGTATATATACTTGTGTTTTACATTCAATTATGCCTCATGGAACTCCATCTAAGCCAACTGATACAGCTCTAATTCATTCTTTTAAGGGTTATAAAAGTCTCAATTTGTGTGAATATGCATAATGTATTGGACCATTCTTCTACTGGATGAATATTGTTTCAAGTTTGCCACTACAAACAAAACTACAGTAAATATCCTTGTAAACATGTTCTTCCTATTGGTGGTTTTATGTTTATGGGATAGATTCCCAGGAGTGGAACTGAAGGGTAGTAGGGTATATGATAATTATTACATTGTAATAGATGTTGTTAGATTGCTTTCCAAAAAGGCTATGACAATTTACATTTCTATCAGCAGGGTATGAAAGTACCCTCTTCAGTGAATCCAGTAGTCACATGATATTTTCAACATAAAAACCTTTTGGCATATGATGAGAGTAAAGTGATACCTCACTGTTGCATAGGTTTGCATTTCCCTGATCATAATTAATTTAAATAATTTTGCTATTTATCTTTTGCATATTTTTCTGAGCTTTTCCTTCCCAATTAGTATATGCTCTTTTTATATTATAGGTGTAAATTCATTTCAAATCTGTTATTTTTCACTTTTTTAAACTAATCTACAATTCTTGTGATTTTTTTAACTAAATAATCAAAATTTTTTACTAATTTTGTGTATGACAATGTTTTTTCCTCACAAATGTCTAAAAATTGTTACATAGTTAAATATGTTTAATCTTTTATTTTCAAGCGTCTGGCTCTTGATCTCAATTTTGAAAGTATTTGTCAATTTTAGGATTATGTGTAGTCTCCTGAACTATCTAGTAATATTTTTTATTATTATTTTTTTATACGTAAGTCTAACCAATTTGGAATTTAGTTATGCATTTTGTTTCAGATGGAGGTATAATGGTATTTTAATATAATCTATAATAAAATCCATAGTATGTGCTATTATCTGATGGGGATAATAGTATGAATATCCTGCTAAGAATAATAGTGGATCTATATATAGTATGTGCTATTATCTGATAAGGCAAGTTCCCTTTATTTTTCCTTTTTCTCATATTTTTTGTTTTTTTCTGCCATATCTCTTCTTCCATATGTATGTTAAGATTGTCATATATGATTTTAAGAAAAGTTATTTTGAAATTTGATTCAAAACTGCATTAAATTTATATGTATACTAGTTATTGAAGAATTAATAATTTTGTGATATAAATTTTTTACTATAAAATATAGAGCCTGAATAAGAGCATGGGCACTGGAGCTCAGCCCCCAGGGTTGAATCTTGGCTATGCCATCAGTAGTGGTATGACCTTTCAAGCACTGACATGCCTAAACTCCAAATTAAGATCCAAATTAGGTACAAGTGTGGTCCTTTACCTTTTTATCTGGGAAGTTTTCATGCCAGAGGATATCTCTTTTCTTAGCCATGATTTCTTTATGATTAGTTTTAATGTGTTGAGACATTAAATTTATTTGTGCATAATAGTGTAATGATGGGATTCTAAAATAATATATGGGGCTCCCTGAGTGATACGGTTTGGCTGTGCCCCACCAAGAGCTTATCTTGAATTGTAGCTCCCATAATTCTCCCACATTGTGAGAGGGACCCAGTTGGAGGTAATTAAACCATGGGGCCAGTTTCCCTCATAGGGGGAACTGAGTAGTGAATAAGTTCTCATGGTAGTGAATAAGTCTCACGAGATCTGATGGTTTTATAAGGGGAAACCCCTTTCACTTGGCTCTTATTCCCTCTTTGCCAGCCACCATGTAAGACATGCCTTTCACCTTCTGCCATGATTGTGAGGCCTCCTCACCCAGTCTGGGGTATGTCTTTATCAGTAACATGAAAACAGACTAATACACTGAGAGAGGAATCATTCAGGACAATTGAGGAAGATATTTAGAGCTGACAATTTGAACTTGAAAAGGTTCATGGTCTGCCAAGTTCTGGAAGGAGCTCCTCAAACCAGATGTGGGAGTATGCTAGGCACTCAAGGAGCTATTTCAGGGTTTGAGAGCATAATGGCTAGGAATGCTCTTCTGGCAGTGGGAGACTGCCGTTTGATAGCCATGTGTCTAGGCTAAAGTCAGCAAAGAGGCTCCGGAGCCACTGCTGAGGGGTACTTACACTAGGATTCCCAATTTGAATACTGGATAAGAAAGTGATAGAATGAGGCTTTATGACTGAGTAGACTCAGTTCTGACAATGGCTGGTGAATCTGCTTCAGGTGGATGGACCCATCCATTAAGAATTGACTAAGGTGTGATGATATTATACCTGGAACCTGCACCATATCTGGGGTGGATAACTGATATTACTTCAGAATAACCTAGAGCCAGGGGAGAGTTTGAGGGAGAGAAGTGAAACTGACAAAAAAGGGTATATTCATCTATTTTCACATTGTTGTAAAGATACTATCTGAGACTGGGTAATCTATAAAGGAAAGAGGTTTAATTGATTTGCAATTCTGCGTGGCTGGAGAGGCCTCAGGAAACTTACAATCATGGCGGAAGGTGAAAGGGAAGCAGGAACCTTTCTCACAAGGTGGCAGGAGGGAGTGGAGTGCGAGCACAGGAAAAACTGCCACTTTTAAAACCATCAGATCTCGTGAGAACTCCCTCAATATCACAAGAACAGCATGGGGGAAACCGATCCTGTGTTCCAATCACCTCCCACCAGGTTCCTCCCTCGACACATAAGGATTACAATTCGAGGTGATATTTGGTGGCGACACGGAGCCAAAGCATATCAAAGGGACTTTCCCATCTCCAGAAACAAGGAAGGACTTGAGAGGTCCATGACAGTCTGAGTCCAAGTTCAGATGAGGAAACTAAATCTCAGAGGTGATAGGAATAGGACTGGCTCAAAATCACACAGCTTATTTAATGGCAGAGTTGGATTTTATATCAGGTTTTCTAACTCAAAGGTCTGTGCTTTTCCCATGATTCCATAAACACGACTCTTATAGAATTTTGGTAATAACCATAATAGTGTCCTTGAAAGCTTCCTACGTGCCAGGTATGCTTCTAAACACTTAGCATGTAACAGCACATCTCACCTCACAAAAAGTCTATTAGACCTATTATTTTTTCTATTTTCTCCAGGAGCGAATTGAGGCATAGATAAATTTAATACCTCATTCAAGGTCACATGTTAAAAGTGATAGAGCTTGGATTCAAACTTAGTTTAGGTCCAAAAACCTATACTACTTAACCTTACACTATGCAGACTTTTGACATAAGATCTCTGCCTGTCTTCCTCTATTTTGCTTTGTACTCCTTGCGAGACATATTTGTATATATATTTATTATGTTTGCTGTTTTTTCTCCAGTGTGTCATTTTCAGGGTTGTTTCTCTGTCACTACAGTGAGTTTGGTTGAATAAAGTTAGTTGTGTGGGGAATTGTCCCTAGGCCAGGCCTTAGTTATTGACGGAAAAACTGACCTCATGAAACGTATCTGTGGATATTCCAGGCCACAAAACCAACCAGATACAAAGGGAGACTTGGAGAGGAAGGACAAGCTGTAGAAACTGAGACTTCATGGAGTTGGCCCTCAATCTTCATGTGGAGTCACAGGGCTCCAGGGATTTCTCCCAGACCCTTCTGGTTTAACCCAGATTAAACAGAATTAGTCAGGGTACTGAGCACTCATTGTGCTCACCTTCACTCAAGAGTGAGCAGAAAGACCTAAAACGAAATGCAGCGTGATTCTGTAAGATTCTGTGTGATATACTGTGTGTCTGGGTGGGTGGTGTTGACAAAATTGGGGGAAGAAGATGTAATGGGAGATAGGACTGGAAAGCTACATAAGAATCCAATAGTGAAAACTCTTAGATTTTACTCTGTTAGAGATGGGAGCCAATAATGTTTGTGGATTTGATCAACTCATAGAGTGCACAACACCAAGAGTGAACCCTCATGTAAACTATGGACTGGGTGATTATGATGTGTGAGTATATCTGTCAATTGTAACAAATGTACCTCTCTGATAGGGTATATTCATATTGGGGAGGCTGTGCATGTGTGGGAACCGGGGCTATACGGGAAATCTGGACCTTCAGCTCAATTCTGCTGTGAACCTAAAACTGCTCTAAAAAAATAAAGTCTTAAACCCAACAACAACAAAAGCCAATGCCAAGTGAGGTTTTCCCATTCTCTGTTGGCATGCTCACATTATTGAAAAGGTTCAGGAATGCTTTTCTGAGTCAACAAATATTTTAAAGCATTTGTTATGTGCAGTGCATGATGCTAGGTATTGCTGGGCACTCATAACTGCGTTAGTCATAGCCTGTACTCAGTGTCCTTAGGGAGACAAACATATATTAACTTTGACACAAACTTGATTTTGTTAAGAGGTTAAGTCAAAATATAAAGGGAATATAGGAGACAGGAAAGTGAATTTCAATGGTAGGCACCCAGAAAACCATCTTAGTGATGTGTTAATAAAAAATATAAAACATCATGTTTGAACAGGCAGGTTTGAGGGAGTTGGTGGGTGAGGGTATAGAGGCTAGTTGGTTGTATGTATGATGCTGATTTAAAAGTAATTGTGGTTTTTGTCATTAGAATAATAGTTCTATTCAGGAGCCAGGAAAACTAGGTTCTAGCCTTATCTCTATAATTCTTACCAGTTGTATGACTTTAGGCAAGTGACCGAATCTGAGACTCTTTCTTTACCTGTAAAATGTTAGGTGATTAAGAAGTTAATCTTAACTGATAGGTTTGTTGGGAGGATTTTAGGTCAGTATCTGGCACATTAAAGGTTCTCAGTAAATAGTCCAAATAAAGTGTGTGTGCATGTGTATGAATGTTAGGTGATTAAGAAGTTAATCTTAACTGATAGGTTTGTTGGGAGGATTTTAGGTCAGTATCTGGCACATTAAAGGTTCTCAGTAAATAGTCCAAATAAAGTGTGTGTGCATGTGTATGCATGCATATGTGTATGCATATATGTATGTGCATGTTTGTGCATGTGTGTGCCTGTGTGTGAATGCTCGTGTGTGTTAGGAGAGTATCTGTTGGTGGGTAGGAATTCAGGGAGCAGAGGTGGGGAGGGCTGTGATTGACTGTGTGTATGGGTGGGTGGTGTTGACAAAATGAGGGGAAGAAGATGTAATGAGAGATACGACTGGAAAGCTACCTAAGAATCCAATAGTGGAAACTCTTAGATTTTACTCTGTTGGAAATGGGAGCCAATAATGTTTGTGGATTTGATAATTAGAAAGTCCCCTCAGGTCCTGGAAAACACGAGCAGACCTTGTGCTTGTGGACACATGTGTCTGTTGTACCTCTACGCAGCGCCACTCCCTGGAGTTGTTCCCCATCCCATGCTCATCTCCCTTTGTTAAAGGCAGTCTTTTCCACATGTTTTGAGGCCTGGTGAACAAAGGTGATGTGAGCTTTAAAAAAAAACCCAAAAGAAATTTCTCACCCAGTTGCATACTCCAAACCAGCTTTCCTGGGTTTGCTCACACAAACTCCAAAAAAGTAATGGAGTTAGGGGAGAGGTTTACAAGGTCAGAAGAAAACATCAAACCACATGAGACTTGATTCACTTCCATGGAACTGGTTTTTCTGCCCTGCTACAATATCCTGTAAAATTGTAAATAAAGCATTGGAACTAATAAATCAATCATAGAGGGACCATCCTGCTGCCAGCCCCATCCTCTGGAGAATGAAATCCTGAGGGCAGATTTAGGGAATTGAAATCAGAATCTGTGCAGTTGCCAAAGTGCCCTGCCTTGGCCTGCCAAGTTAAATGTGAACTTTTGTGAACTTTCTTTGCAGCACTTAGAATCAGCTTCCTTTGTGCAGTGTTTTTCCAATTTATGGCATTATTGAAATTAGGGTTTTAAGGAAATACACCAGGCCAGTGCATTTATTTGGCCCATGAAGCTTAATTGCCAATGTTAAATCTATGGCCCTGGCAATCTTCTCTGATTAAAAAGCTGCTGGGAGCTCAATTTGGGGGCACTTTTCTTTATTACTGTTCTTCTCAAGAAAGCCGAAGTAGTCACCCTATTGTGGGAGTTAAAAGCCCAAGTCAATTATTAATAGCATGATTACATTTGTTTTCTTTCTAAATTAACCCATGTGACCTGTGGCATTTGCACCTCGTGTTAACCATTAGACACACAAATGAGCCCTGTATTTATTTGGGTGGCGGAGTTCGAATGCCTGTTGTTTACTTTATAGTGAGGGAACTGTGCAATCAGTAGGACTTTTCCAGGAAGAGAAACAGGGGTCCCGCCTTCTGTCCTCTGGTTTGAGGAAGCAGCTCTGTTCTCCTCTCTTTGCTCCCTTACTCAGGCTGCTCACAGCAGAGCCTTTCAGTGTCTGATATAAAAGTCCCTTTGATTGTGCAGTGGCCACAGGGTCTAGCTGTGGGTCTGGGTGGCTTGCAGGCGCATCGCTAACCAAATCTAGATCCAGCAGAGGCGGCTTCACACTTCTCATGGTTTCAGGCATCTTTTTTTTGTGTGTGAAATATCTACTTTTCTTATAGCAAATATTATGTATATTTTCACTCTTTGAACTCTTTCCATGCTTAATGGAGGTGGAGGCAGGGCAGTTTGTAGAAGTGCTCTTGCCAAGTTATTAGGTTTAGATAAAGTCATCTCAGGTTTGAGCAAGAAAATGAAAGCCTCTGATTATCAGATTCTCTGGAACTCCTCTTCCTGCCAGAAACAATGTTGAGTCTGGCCCCCTCTCTCCCAGCTGCTTTCATTGCATTGCCTGAAATGGTATTTTTTAACTGTTTCTACTGCCAGTTAAAAAAGGCATTAGAGGAGGGGAAGGGGGGTGGTTGGGTGGCATGCTTAGTTCATAATTTTCTGGTTTGGGAAAGAATCTTGTAATGAGAATTGGGTGGGAAATTATGATGGGGTGTGTATGTGTGTGTGTGTGTGTGTGTGTGTATTTGTGTGGGAGAGGAGTTAAAGGACTTTGTTTTATTTCATTGCTTCAATTTGCTTTGGGTTGTTATTTAGTTTCTTTTGAGATTTATGTGGCTTTTTAAAATGTTTATTGAAAAGGAGCCTGTCTTAATCCATTCAGGCTACTAGCATGGAGTGCCATAAACTAGGTAGCTTATGAACAGTAGAAACTTATTTCAGACAGCTCTCGAGGCTGAGAAGTCAAAGGTCATGCTTCGGGCAGGTTCCACGCCTGCTGAGGTCCTGCTTCCTGGTTCACTTCTACAAACTGCCGCACCTCCACCTCCATTAAGTATGGAAAGAGTTGAAAGAGAAAACATACATCATGTTTGCTGTAAGAAAAGTAGATATTTAGCTTCCTAGTTCACAGATGGTTGTCCTCACATGGGGGAAGGGTAATGGAGCTCTCTGGGGTCTATCTTTTATTGTGGCACTAATCTCATTCATGAAGGCCTCACCCTCACGATCTCATCACCTTTCCAAGGCCCCACCTTCAGCTATAATCATGAAAGGAACAGGTTCCAACATATGATTTTTGGGGGAACACAAATATTCAGTGTATAGCATTCTGCCTCTGCCCCCCTCAAAATTCATGTTCTTCTCTCATGGAAAACACATTCATCTCATCCCTACAGTCCCCAAAATCTTGACTTGCTCCAGAATTACCTAAAAAAATATAAAGTTCAAAGTCTCATCTAAATATCACTTAAATCAGATATGGGTAAGACTCATCCTGAGGTGAATTCCTCTCCAGCTGTGACCCGGTGAACCCAAACAAGTAATGTGCTTTCAAAATACGATGGTGGGCCAGGCATGGGATAGACATTCCCCCTGCAAAAGGGAGAAACAGGAAAGAAGAAGGGAGTGAAAGATCCCAGATAAGTCGAAAACCTGATGGAATAAACGACATTAAACTGTAAGGCTCGAGAACGACCTTTTGCCTTCCAGCTCCCCTGGGGCTGGGGTCCTGCCTCTGCACTTGTCACAGGTTGGAGACTCAAGTCTGTGGCTCTACCAAAGAGGGAGGTTTTTATATGTCCATCTTGTATGTATTCCTGGACTGCCAATTTTTTTTTTTTTTTTTTTTTTTTGAGACAGAGTCTTGCTCTGTCACCCAGACTGGAAGGCTGGAGTATAGTGGTGTGATCTTGGCTCACTGCAACCTCTGCCTCCCAAGTTCAAGCAATTCTCATGCCACAGCCTCCCGAGTAGCTGGGATTACAGACATGTGCCACCATTCCTGGCTAAGTTTTGTATTTTTAGAAGAGACAGGGTTTCATCACATTGGCCAGGCTGGTCTCGAACTCCTGACCTCAAGTGATCTGCTCACCTTGGCCTCCCAAGCTGGGATTACAGGTGTGAGCCATCATGCCCAGCCCTGAAATGCCAGATTCTTATATCCAATTGCTTATTTGCCATCTTCCCATGGATGTCTGGCAGGTATCTTACACTAAATCTATCCAAAACCAAACTCATGGTCTTGCCCAGGGCAAACTGGATTCTCTCCTAGTTGTCCTATTTCAATAAATGGCAGATCCAGCTTCCAGTTGTTCAGGCCAATTGCTTTAGCATCATCTTGAAGCCTCTTTTTCTTTCAAACTCCACATACTAACCATCAGCTCTACCTTTAGAATACATTCTGAATCCAACTCCATCTCTTCCCATCTCTGCCACTGCTCTCCTGCTCCCAGGCCCTGCCATCTTTGCCTGGACTACGGCAATAGCATCTACCCGGTCTCCCTGCTGTGTCCTTGGCCTGCTCCCTGTGGTCTCTTCTAAACAGCCAGAGGTTTTAAAAGGTCAGCCAAATCATGCCATTCCCTGCTCAAAACCTTCCAATGGCTTCCAAAATCTCTCTGAATAAAACCAGAAGCTCTTTCTACTGCCTTGCAGCCATACCTGAATACCCACTTGCCTTCTTGATTTCATCTCCTGTTCTCCCCTCCACTCTGGACTCTTTTCTGTTTTTCTGTTTGTTTGTTTGTTTTTTGAGATGGAGTCCCACTCTATTGCCCAGGCTGGAGTGCAGTGGCATGATCTCGGCTCACTGCAACCTCCTCCTCCTGGGTTCAAGCCATTCTAATGCCTCAGCCTTCCAAGTAGCTGGGATTATAGGCCTGCACCATGACTCCTGGCTAATTTTTGTATTTTTAGTAGAGACGGGGGTTTTACTATGTTGGTCAGGCTGGTCTCAAGCACCTGACCTCAAGTGATCTGCCCATCTTGGCCTCCCAAAGCGCTGGGATTATAGGTGTGAGCCACTGCGCCCGGCCTCTTTGCTGTTTCTTAAACATGCTGGCTGTGCCTCTGCCTCAAGTCTCACTTTATACTTCGTGCTCATCTTCCTGGAATGCACTTTCTCCAGTGATTCAAAGTCACCTAGAGGACTTCCTGGAACACCCTATCCAAAATGGTGGCTCTCTGTCACGCTCTGTGCCCTACTCTTCTTAAATTCCTTCTTGGTACTTCACATTTCCTACATATATGTTGACCTGCTACATTATTTCACCACCCGTTTGAATAAAAGTTCTATGAAAGCAGTCAGTTTTTAAAATTTGCTTTCCCTAGAACCGTGCCTAGCACATAGTAAGTACTCATCAAACATTAGTTGAATGGACTCCATAAGGTCCACAGAGAAACACCTGGAATGGCATTACAGGCTGATACCTCCTGAGGCAGCTGTCAGAGTCTAAGAAATGAGTGAGATCAAGGAACATAAGCATAGAGTGAACTCATATAAATTAAGTACTTCTCTATTTCCTTCAGTGAATAGTTCAGCAGTTTTGTTTTATTTTCTCAAGAGAATGAGTTGACCAGGCATGGTGGCTCATGCTTGTAATCCCAGCACATTAGGAGGCTGAGGTGGACGGATCATCCAAGGTCAGGAGTTAGAGACCAGCCAGGCCAATATGGTGAACCCCCATCTCTACTAAAAATACAAAAATCAGCTGAGAGCGGTGGCACACACCTGTAATCCCAGCTACTGGGGAGGCTGAGGCAGGAGAATCATTCGAACCTGGGAGGTGGAGGTTGTAGTGAGCCAAGATGGTGTCACTGCATTCCATCTTGGATGACAGAGCGAGACTCTATCTCAAAAAAAAAAAAAGAGAGAGAGAGAGAATGAGTTAACTTCAGTGGCTCATCAAGTCAGTGCTTTCTTATAGTAAGTCAATAACTCATGCCACTTACATTATCTCTGTGTGTGTAAAATCCTAACAAGCTTTCCCAATTCCCAACTGTGTCTCAGTGAACAACCGTTTCATATTTTAGCTTGGTTAGAGACATACAATCAACATTACTTCTGGCTACAATCCACCTTACTTCTGGCTACAATCCTAATATGTCCTTTGCTCTTCAATCAAGAGGCTGACAATCTGTTCTAGACACCACAAAGAAGAGCCAATATTCTCATGAAGTTCCAAGGGAACTTTGGTTTAGATCTCTAATTTGCATTTCACATTTGTTGGGGATTCTCATGCTCTTTAAGGCAATCACAGCAATAACAATTTTTAAAACCCGTGAAGATTATTTCAGAAAACCAATGATTAAATCTCTTATTAGGAGATCTTGAATGTATGGAAATCTTATATGTATTTACACCTAAAAACTGAAGGTGGTGAATTTAATATACTAATCTAAGTTAGCTTTCTCCCCAAACTCAAATAAAATTATAGCAAAAACTTTTTTAAAAAAGCATAAAGTCATGAGGACAGGGAGAACAAGAGAAGAGATAACAGCAACATACTTTTGAAAGCTGGATAAGACGTGGATGCATAGTAACTGACTCGGTGGATTGGAAGAAGTCATAGCTCAAACTGCCAGTGAGGACAGAGGTGAACTCACCTGCCCAGAAGTCATGGGTACTTCTGGAACTGTGGGTGGAGCGGGCCGGGGTCGGGGAGGCGCTAATATAAGAAGCAACTGAAATGAAAAGTGTTTCAGAAATCAGTAGATCTCTAGATCATCTTCCCCCAGTCCACGCCTCTGAGGGTTTATTTCTCATATAGCTGGAAGACGTTTTGAGATTTATTATTAGTGGTATTTTAAGAAAAAGCCATGCAAACTTATCAACGTGTACTTGGGGAAAACCACAGATTGATTAACCATGGAGGGTTCTTCTGTGGAAAAAACAGGGGATCTCTCTTTGGGAGACACCAGGAAGATGGGCGCCCTGTCCAACATAGGGGGAATGACTGCATGCAATTTGAGCACTGATGGTACAGATTCCCCCCAAAATTGGCAGGAGAAGCTTTAAGCAAGGGCCAAATGATAAAGGAAAAATAAGCAAAATCAGACCCCAAGTGAGTGAGCCTCTGTAACCAGTAGGGGCTTGGGTCTTGACAAGGTGATATTCACAATGTCTTCCATCAGCAAGGGCACTAGCAAATCAGGAAGATGCAAGATATAAACAAGTGTCAAGGCCATACTCAGACCTGCACTGTGTGGTTGTGCAGGCTGCTTACTGCACAGTCCTGTAGGCAGCAGTCCCGGCCAAATCAGAGCATATAAGCTGAATGTTCATTCTAGGCTTAGGTGATTTGTCCTTACTTCTGATTTGACTTGAATTTCTTACAGGTAGGGCCTAGGATATTCTTAGGATTACGTCTTTCGTGATTGGTTATTCCAAGATTGGGAACACATGTCCCAGAGCATGGTCACCCTGCTAGTCCGATTTCCCCCCACGCCCCCGACATTTCATTTTAGTCAATTGATTTTGGACTCATAATTGTTAATGAAATAAGCACAAGAAGCAGTTCCTGGTGAGGAAAGACAGATAAATATTCCAAGCCCGTCTCCAAATCAGTGTAGTAGAAAATCAATGTTAATTGAAAACAGTTTAACTCAGCAAAACTCACAAACACAATTTTTTTTCGAAGTGTTTGCTAAATTAATTATTCCAACATTTATCCTAGGTTCTTAAAAGCAAGGTCATTTGCACATGAGTGATCTAACTTGCAACTTTCTATTGTTTGACGGGATTCAGGGAGGAAGAAGAGAGAGGGGCAGACCTTGAATTCTCATATAAAAAGGCATCTAGCGCTTCTCTTCCTGATTACCTGAGTGAGTATGCTGAACTGCTCACCTGATGTTAATGAGCATCAGGCTTGTTTGAGAAAATGCCAGACTTTAATTAACAGGGCTGATTGATTTAGTTGAAGTCTGACTAGGCAAAGGTTAAAAGAAGTCACAGTAACCTACTGCCTGATAGAACTTTTCAGTCTTCTGGAATCTTGGATTGCAATTGTGTCTTCTTCATTTATTGCCACTGAGCGATCCAGAAAGTTAATGTGCTCATTTCTATAAACAGTGTGGTTTTAAATCATTCACGAGTTCCCTCTCTGGTCTTCATGGAGGCACCGAAGGAAATGCTTTTTGGTTGGTGGCCTCTCCTTTCTGTTATTTGTGACCACCTGGATTTCCACAGAGGTTTTGCTCTCTTGGGTCTCTTGTGCTCTGAGTGCGTGCTTTTGGGCCAGGTTCAAACCAGGTTTGATGCTGCTACCTGCTGTTTCTTTAGGTGGAGCAGTGGGTGTGGTCGCAAACAAAAACAATTTCATCCTGATGAACCAGATGGTTGGGACTGGTGTCAGCAGGGCGGGTCCCTGCTTGCTCTTACCCAAGCCCAAGGTAAGAGCCTGGAGTCACACTCTTTTATCTCTGGCTCCTGACCTAGGGTCAGCGTACCAATAAATCTGGCTGTTTCAGACATGCCTCTTAATGTGTCTGGACACTGGACTGTGGGATGTGGTCCTGGAAAAAGCAGATGTTGGTCATCACCTGGCAGTGACTGAGGCTCAATTTTTTTTTCTTGGAAAAATCTGAAGGGGTTGTGGGATTCAATCCCTAATGAGTTAAAAAAGACTTCCTGGGAGAGAGATCCAAGATGGCTGATCATTAGCAACTCGGGCTCGTAGTTCCCAGTGAAAGCGCAGAGAATGAGAGGACGCCACACTTTCAGATGAATATTTGTTGCTCACGGACCAGGATATTCCCAGCAGAGGAGCCCCACGGGTTGCCAGGGTGACTCTTGTGGCCGGCGCGGTGGTTTTGCTGGTGCCTTAGCGCGCCAGTTTTTGGTGCAGAGTCCGGAGATTCCTGGGCAGAAAAGCACCATCAATCTTAACGCCACTGTTTTGGCCGGCGCAGTGGATTGCTCAGATTTCGGTGCTGGGAATCAAAAGTTGGACGTCCGCTCAGAGACCTAGTTAGAAAGTCGGTAATTACAAAGACAACAGACGGATAAATATATAATGAAGGGAAGAAATCAGCGTAAAAAGGCAGAGAATACTCAAAATCAGAATGCCTCTCCCTCTACAGGGGATCGCAATTCCTCATCAGTAACGGAACAAGGCTTAATAGATTACGAGTGTGTTCCAATAACAGAAGCAGGTTTCAAAACGTGGGTGATAAGAAACTTCTGTGAATTAAAAGAACTTGTTCTAACCCAATGCAAAGAAACTAAGAACCTTGAAAAAAGGTTTGACGAATTGTTAACGAGAATGGACAATTTAGAGAGGAATATAAGTGAATTGATGGAGCTGAAAAACACAACACGAGAATTTCGCGAAGCATGCACAAGTTTAAACAGTCGAATTGATCAAGTAGAAGAAAGGATATCAGAAGTCGAGAACCAGCTCAGTGAAATGAAACGAGAAGACAAGATTGGAGAAAAAAGGATGAAAAGGAATGAGCAAAGTCTCCAGGAAATATGGGACTATGTGAAAAGACCTAATTTACGTTTGATAGGTGTACCTGAATGTGATGAAGAGAATGAATCCAAGTTGGAAAATACTCTTCAGGATATCATTCAGGAAAACTTTCCCAACCTGGCAAGGCAGGGTAATATTCAACTCCAGGTAATACAGAGAACACCACAAAGATATTCTTCAAGAAGACCAACCCCAAGGCACATAATTGCCAGATTTTTTAGGGTTGAAATGAAGGAGAAAATACTAAGGGCAGCCAGAGAGAACGGTCAGGTTACCCATAAAGGGAAACCTATCAGACTTACAGCAGATCTCTCAACAGAAACCCTACAAGCCAGAAAAGAGTGGGGACCAATATTTAACATCCTTAAAGAAAAGAACTTTCAACCCAGAATTTCCTATCCAGTCAAACTAAGCTTTATAATCGAAGGAAAAATTAAATCTTTTGCGAACAAACAAGTACTTAGAGAGTTCACCACCACCAGGCCTGCTTTACAAGAGCTTCTGAAATAAGCACTATATATATAAAGGAACAACCAATATCAGCCTTTCCAAAAATATATCAAAAAGAAAAGAACATTAACACAATGAAAAATTTACACTAACTAATGGGCAAAACAGCCAGCTAGCATCAAATGCCAGTATTAAAGTTATATATATTCTAATCGGATAAAAAGCCAAAACCCATTGGTATGCTGCATCCAGACCCATCTCACGCAACGATACACAAAGACTCAAAACAAAGAGAAGGAGGAAGATTTATCAACCAATCAGAGTAAAAATAAACAAATAAATAAACAGCAGGAGATGCAGTTCTCGCCTCTGATAAAGTAGACTTTAAAGCAACAAAGAGCAAAAGAGGCAAAGAAGGACATTACATAATGGCAAAAGGATCAATGTAACAAGAAGAGCTAATGATTTTATAGACCAACGAGACAGAAAATTAACAAGGACATCCAGGACTTGAACTCAGACCCAGAACAAGTAAACTTAATAAACATTTATAGAACTCTCCACTTCAAATACATAAAACATACATTACCAGCTCACACCTATTCCATAGTGACTATATAATTGGAAGTAAATCACTCCTCAGTAATCGCATAGTATTTCATAGGTTTACATGAAATATTGGTTGGCTGCTCGTTTGTTATTTTCTTCCCTTATTCCTTCCTGTTTACATCAAGTATAATTATTGGTATAAAAGAGGTTTTCAATACCCATTACTAAACTGCATTCTAGCCTGGGCAAGAAAGCAATACTCCCATTCTCTCTCTCTTTCTCTTCCTTTTTCTTCCTCTTCCTTATTCTTTTTCTTTCTTTCTTTCTAAAAAAAAGACTTCCCTGTGACAGATGACCTTCTGAGTACTCGTGAATTTTCACAGGCTGATATTTTTACTCTCATTAACCTCCAAGATAGCTCCTATCCTTCTTCCAATGCTGCTGTGCTCTGCAATTATGCGTGTGGCTGAGGCAACTGCTGGGGGCCGACAGGTGTGGGAGGCCCGTCTGCTGGTCTGCAAGTCCCTCCCACTTGTCCAGGTCCCTGGCCTTGGCTTTCAGGGAAGTTCTCACCTGGCTGGGCATGTGTGACCCTGGTGAAAGAATTACAGAGTAGCTCCCACAAATTCCCAGGAACCCAGGCCTAGACATTCAAATTCAGTTGCAAACACAGTTCTAAGATAATAAACAAAGGTCTCGTATGTCTCTACCACACACCAGCCTGGGTGGATTTCCCAAGCATTTACCCTGGAAGGAACCTTTCTCGAGGCATGCTAAGCCTTATCTATTCTGGAAACCTGGCTGTCAGTTCCATTCAATGCATGTAAACCTGCTCCTACGAAAAGGGCCTGCATCAGACAGATACTAGCTTCTCTCTTCTACTTCCCAACTGTGTAATCTTGGAGGAATTGCTTAAACTTTCTGAGTTCCAATTTCCTTACTTATTTCATGGGGCTAATAGCACCTATCCTGTAGGGTTGGGTTGTTGGGAGAATTAAATGAGATAGTAGGTCAAGTGCGGGTGAAGAGAAGCATTTCAATACTTGGAAAAGCTGTAGCTTCTATTTAATGTGTGCTATCAGTGGACTAACCAGGCACTGGGGTACACCCAGGAAAAGGCACAGCACAGCTTATGGCCCAGTGGGGAAGTCAGACCCATGACATCGTTTCACATGTCATTAGGGTTTGGGGAGCAGAACCCCAGAGGTACTGCAGATGGTGCTAGAGGAGCTCACTCGAGTCCAGCTGAAATCTGGTACTACTTGAATTTCTTCATTTGTTTTGTAATTGCCTGATAGTAATGTGTTTTCTGGCCACAGTTGGAGTCCTGGGTGTAACTAGGTGGGGCAGGTGAGGCCAAAGGCCAGGTGCAGCCTGGGGAAGAGGTGTGGGGGTGAGGTAGGGTGTGGTGTACAGGGACCTGCCCTACCATAAGCAGCCTACAGGGATGCTACTTCCTGGAGAGGCAAGACCTCATCATCAACATGGGCCAAGATGGGCCATGACACTACTTAATCTCTCTTTATCTAGCCAGGGCTGATGAGGGAGTCTGCAATGCGAGATACCTGCAATTGCACCAGGAGCTGAGCAGCTCTTGCTCCTCTTTCTCCTTGCACTCAGGCTGATTGTAGTGCCTCTTCGTGGTGGTAGTCATAGAAACCATCTCACACTCACAGCCGCTTTTCATGGGCATCTTTTACGTCTAGTTGTTTTTGTGGAGATTCAAGCTGTTCGTGACCCCAACCTCTCAGAAAACCTCAAACTCTGGGCCCATTGAAATGGGTGGCCAACATGGATGTGATGGATTTCATCAGATTTTCAGCCATTCTTGGGTTCAACAATAAACTCACCATCCTGGCCCTGGAAGCGGTCCACACGTGGCCCTTACAAGCTTCCCATTATATCTCTCCAGATATCTATGCATGTCCTATTCTCTTCAGCCGCTGTGCCTTTGTTCTTTCTGTCTGAAATGCTCTCCATCCCCTCTGATTGGATGTATGCAGTCTTTTGGCAAATTTTGGGCACCTCTCTCAAAATACATGTGTTGTCTTTGCTTATAGTTTGTGAGCACTCATCCCCTCCCTTCTGCGAGATGGCCAGCTAGTGAGCTGGCGGTGAGGACTATGCCTTGTTTCCCGTTGTATTTCCTGTGCCTTACACATGGAATGTGCTCAATAATTACTTGTTGAATGGAAGATATTAACAGAACATGGTTAAACACGCACAGTGCACCAGATGGTGACTGGAAGGGAAGGGAGTCTAAAGCCTTAGTCCCAGGTTTCATGAGTCTTCCAGACTTACCTGGGTCTTACGTTACAAATATTAAACTCATTTTGAGCCTTCAGAGTATTTAAACAAGAACTTGCCCTTGGTGTGGCTAAATTAACATTAGAAATGGATAATGAGCAATAGAAAATTAGGTCTGTGGGTAGCTGTGATTAGTAACATTCTCTGTTGAAGGACAGGTGCTGGGTATCTGGGGTTTTTGCAGGTACGTTATATGACACATAGATGTAAGTTTTGTTCAGACAGCTCCTCCCACCCAACTGGTGGTCCTACAAATATCTTGGATGAATTAGTGAAACTCATCACCATTCAATTCAAAGACCAAGAAAAACATCACAGGGTAGGTTTGAAATTTAACTCTGTATGAGACTAGACTAGTCAGCTATTACCATGATGATGCTGTGTAACAAACAACCTCAAAGTCCCAGTAGCCTTCAGTAACAAATATGCATTGTTTGTTCATGTGTTCATCAGTGGCTGTGGGTTATGTGCAGTGGCTCAGGGCTGCCTCCGTCTGTCTTCCTATTCTGAGATCCAGGCTGCAGGGATACTCCAATCAGCAAACAATGTTCTCATGTTAGAGAGAAGGAGTTCAAGAGAGCTGGCAGATATTTGCAACACCTCTTCAAGGCTTCACTCGAAATTGGCATATTGTCATCTCTGCCCACAATTTATGGGCCAAAGTATTTTACATAGTCAGGTCCTAAATTAATGGGGCAGGGAAGAAGGGAGAGGGAATATTTGTAAAATGATAATTCAATCTACTACAAAGACACTTAGAATATTTTATTCCTTCTATTGATAGATCTATGGATTCTTTGAAGAAAGAGCACAGCTCCTTGTTTCTTCCCTGGTACATTATTGACACCCCGTACGTATTTGTTGAATAAATAATTGGCCTCCCATGGCCCAGTTTAACTAAGTGCATAATTTTCATGGAAAAAGTCCTTTCTTATAGAAACAGAGATCATATGGAGATTGTAGATCACTGGAAGTTCTAATCCTAGTCAAGTGAAATCAATGCTTGCTGCTATCCCCTGTGGTGGGGCTGTCAGGAGAGCAGCCTCTGCAGCCAGAGTCATCCTCAGGAAAACCTGTGGGTGCACAGATGTAAAGAGGGGGTTTGGATGGTTCCCTACCCACTGCCACACCCAGCACAGGCCCGGCAGTGGATGGAGAGTAAATAGGAGGTTTCATCTGGCAAGACTTCCACCACTGGTAATAATGGAGGATGGGTGTGCCCTGCAGAGGGAAGCTTGTTACATAAGTTTAACCTTAACAAACTGGGTAGCTGCAGAGGGGATAGTTCTATGCCAGGAACCTGCTCCTTTTAAGAGGAATTAAAACAGGATTCCTTCAACTAGTGCAGTGGTGAAGTCAAGAAAGTTGGACTTTGGAACTGAGCAGGACTGCCTTGAGTCCCGGCTCTACCACTTGCTGTGTGACCTTAGCCAGGCCACTGCACCTGCAGTCCTCTCAGCCTCAGTTTCCGTGACTATAAACTGGGCAGCGTGAGAGCATTTACTTCAAGGGCTCCTATAGGAATTCAGTGAACTGATGCATACAAAGTTCTCAATACAGTGCCCAGTATGTGGAGAACATAGTCATCGGAAGCTATTATTACTCTTCAACATCATTATCTTAAACATATTGACTGAATTTCAAATGTTATAAAACCTTCATGACACAAATCCCCAGGAAAACCTCTGCTTTTTAAGGCAAGGAATTCCTTTAGCTCTTCTTAGGAAGAGTGAGAGGCAGAAATGTTACAAAGGGAGGCACAACGGGAGAGTACAGAAGAAAGGAGAGGAGGGGACTGATTTTGAGGCATCTTAAGAAAAGTTAGTGAGAATTGACTGGAAAAGAACTCTTGAGTTTTGAGAGTGGGTGGAGAGGACAGAGAAAGTCCAGAGCTCATGTTGGGAACTGGGATTTAAGGGACCAGAACCAAGAGAGGGACTCCTTTGTGGGATACAGAAAATCAGAGGATATGCTCAAACATACTCACTGGGAATAAACAAGAATTGAAGACCTGGAAAGTTTAGAAATACCAATTTCATGGTCCAGATGTGGTGGTGGTAAAGGTAGCCATATCCAAGGTTTAAACTCTAGAATAAATTGGCTGGGAGTGAGGCCATGTCAGGGAGGAAAAGGGGTCCTGGGTGGTGGCCGTGAGCATCTTGGGACAGGCACACCTCACCTAACAGGCTGGGGTGGGACAGGTGTGCGAAGGCGATCCAGCCTTGGGAGGAGCAGAGGCAGGGCAGATGGCGTGAAGGTGACAACACCGCTTCAGCCATGCCAAGACTGAAGGGACTCTTGGGCGCTGGGGCAAGCCTTTGATTACAAGGACATGAAGATTCTCCTCCCTTTCAAAATGTCCCTTTTGTTAGGAACAACTGCCTTCCTATTTTCTTGTATTTCTGCAAAAATAGGATAGCATGGAATATGGATTATAAACCCCCAGAAAAAATAGACACTTTCACCCATTTGAAATGCATATAAAATAAAAGGCACTCTTTTTGCAAAAAAGCTGTGCCTCTTCAGAACATTTTGGGTCACTCGCTACACAGCTCCTGCACATTCTCACAGCGCGGAGCATGTCTGCTTTGTTCATAGATGTGTGCTCCATGTCTAGCTCAGTGTCTGGTGCATAGGAGGTGCTTGATAAATATTTGTTAAATGAATAAATAGAAAATGCTGGAACGTCTTAAATAACTTGTTAAGAGAATTTCAAAGTTCTTTTATATTAACAAATGTGAGAGCCCCAAAAGAACTAAACATTTGTGGCTCCGAGCGAAGGATGGGAGGCTGGGTTCTAGAAGGGACTGGAGGTAACTGCAGTTTGTCTGGAGGCAGAGGTGATGGGCCCGGACCGTGCACAGCTGTGCCCTGTGGTGGCATTATCCTTATCCTATGCCGAGATCAGTTCAGTCATAGAGACCCCAACCAAGGCAGCGCTGAAATAATTAAGAAACAGACACAAAGATAGAGTGAAAAAGTGGGAAACAGAGTGAGACATCAGGGGCTGACAGCATTTCCCAGCTGACAGCCCAGAGCAGACTCTGACCCACATATTTATTCTTTGTTAACAAGTGATTATTTTTAATAAGCAGGTATTCAGTGTTTTTTTTCATAGAATAAAGATAGACTAAATGGGCAGATAGTGCCTGTTCACTACTAAAATAAAAAGAAGCTAGAAAGCACTCTTTGCAATAGCAATGGGGAAAATGTTATGTATTCTGTGTTTTGGGAACTGGTTTAACTAGTGCCTGACTGGCACATATTGCTTACTATTCTAGCAGATTTATGCCTGGGGATGGCTTGGTGTTCCTTGCCATTGCTTCTTAGCAAACAACGTATCCTCCATCACACACATGTCAAGACCTTCTCCCAACAATCCTAGAGCTGGTCGTATTATATGGTGTATCAGGATCCCAGTAAAGAACAGATGGCACTCTCATTCTGAGTAGATGGAGGAGGGTTTCATAAAGAGACTATTCACATGAGATGGGCGAGTTGCAGGGGAGCCTCTGGGGCAAGGTGGAAGGCTGAGGGCGGCACTACAAGGCGGTAAAGGTAGCCATGTCCAAGGTTTAAACTCCAGAAAAGTTGGCTGGGAGTGAGACATGTCAGGGAGGAAAAGGGGTCCTGGATGGTGGCTGTGAGCATCTTGGGACATACATACCTCACCTAACAGGCTGGGGTGGGGCAGGTGTGCGAAGTCTCCTTAGTCACACTATTCAGGTTCTCCAGACAGAACCAGTGGGATATATGAATATATGAAAGGTAGTGTATTAGGGAGCATTGGCTCACACTATTACAAGGCAAAGTCCCACGGAAGGCCACCAGCAAGCTGGGGAAACAGAAGCTGGTAGTGGCACAGTCCAAGTCCAAAAGCCTCCAAACCAGGGAAGCCAACAGTGCAGGCCTCAGTCTGCAGCAGAAGGCCCAAGAGACCCCACCTTGAAGCTGCTAGTGCAGCTCCCAGACTCCAAAGGCCGAAGAACCTGAAGCCTGATGTCCAAGAGCGGGAGGAGCAGAAACAAGCTTCTAGTGTGGGAAGGAGAAAGAGAGCCAGAGGCCTCAGCAAGCAAAGCTCTCCCAGCTGCTTCTGCATGCTTTGTGCCAGCCACACTGGCTGCCAGTCGGATGGTGCCCACCCACCTCGATTGTGGGTTCTTCCCCTCCCAGTCCACTGACTCACGTGTCAATCTCTTCTGGCGACACCCTCACAGACACACCCAGAAACAAGACTTTACCAGCTGTCTAGCCATCCTTCAGTACAGCCCAGCTGACACCTAATATTAACTATCACACACCCTTAAGACTGAAAGGACAAGAAGAGCATGCAGGTGGGAGCCTTTGAAGGGAGAGCTGTGTAAAGAGGCTGGGCCTTCAGTGGAAGGACTCAGCCATCCTGTAGCAAACCTGGGGAGGAAGCTGAGTGAGGGACACCCTGACCTAACACTGACATCCCTCCATCTCCCGCAGTGCTCCCTATGGGCTGAACCTAACTGGAAGGCAGGGGCTGGGGAGTCTATTTAGGCAATCCTTCCGGGGCAGGCTCCTGGGGTATAGAGTGAGCTGGGGATGGTGGAGAATGGATATAGAAAGGTATATGGGTTGGGGGCTCTTAAATGAGCCTGGGAAAATCAAATGGGAGGTGGAGTCTTCAAGTTCCTAGGTGTGCTCACTGCTTAAGGCACTGCAGGGGGTTTTTGGTGGAGTCCAGCTTCTTGGGGCAGTGTATGGTCACGTGAGCTGAAAATGAGAAAGCATGGAAGCATCATGAAACACAGGGATGAAACTGACACAAGGTGGGGCATGGGTGGGGCCAGGGAAGTCAGCTTGGGTGTTGCCCTTTTAATCTTTAATGACCTATAAGATATAAACACTTTGTTGAAATTGACCAAGGTCACCTAATGACAAGGTGTTACAAACTGGCAAAGAAGAACGAATGAAAGACTTGCTAGTGACAAATGCTCCTAGATTTAAAGGCAGGATCTGGCCCAATGAGAGTTGGCAATCAAGGGCAGCATGATTCAAAGCACACACATCCACTAGGAGGCAGAACACAGGAAGGGCCAGACGTGAGCAACCTTGGCTAAGTTAGAGTGAAACAGTCCGCAGGAAATGCCAACCTAATACTTTTGCGCCAACCTAATACTTTAGCTTTGAATAAAAATGAAACTGGCTGGGCGTGGTGGCTCACACTTGTAATCCCAGCACTTTGGGAGGCTGAGGTGGGTGGATCACCTGAGGTCAGGAGTTCGAGACCAGCCTGACCAACATGGTGAAACATTGTCTCTACTAAAAATACAAAAATTAGCCAGGCATAGTGGCGGACACCTGTAATCTCAGCTACTTGGTAGGCTGAGCAGGGAGAATCGCTTGAATCCAGGAGACGAAGGTTGCAGTGAACCGAGATGGCACCACTGCACTCCAGCCTGGGCAACAAGAGCAAAACTCCGTTTCAAAATAAAAAAAGTGCCTAACACGCTGAAGCTGCCAGAGAGTTACGTGGGCTCCAAGAATGTCAACCATGTCTCCCTTCTTCATGGCTGACTTTGGACCAGGCTATTATCGTTTCTCCACTAAACCTTCTCAGTAGCTTCCTACCTCTTCTTCCTACTTCACTCCACCTCCCCACCCTAGCCCCACTTGAAAGTCTATTCTCCATTCAGCAGCCACGTTATCCTTTTAAGACACACGTTGAACATAGCCACAAGGACCCCTCCTCTTTTTCTCCTATCAGCCTTGCTTTGTCTTGCCTGAATCCCTCCACACCCCAATTTTAATGCCGTGTCTTGAGTCACCTTCCCATAGCGTGAGATGCCTGCTCACAAATACTAGATTGACGGATGTTGATCTCCCTCTCTTAGCTCCTTCTGAGGCCTGCAATTAAAGTCAAGGTGCACAGCGGAGTTGCCGAAAGGAGCCCTTAGAACCTCCAGATGTCTGCATCTTGGTGACCATGTGTAGAGAAGTCTAGGAAGGCTGGTAGATTTGCCAAGTTTAGGAAGACAGACATTCCCTAGGGCTTGCTCTGAAAACCCTAAGTAATGTGAGTGTCTCCTAAGGTGAGACATAATGACTTTTTATCTTTCTTGCAGGTCCTTAATTAGAGACTCCATAACAGATGCATCATATGAAATGGGACAGGAATTCCATTAAAGGAGGGAGTGAGTAGGAAACTCCTTGGCCAGAACACAATGTTCAACGAATTTTATGTTTCAATGATGTCTTTGCTGCTGAAGACTGTATCTATCATCCAGTAGCTTTTGGTGAAAAACGTTTTAAATAAACAGGAAGGCATTGTCCTCCTCAGGCACCATCAATCACTCTGGCAGTCAATCAGCAAAAACTTTCTGGGGTACCTATCATTCTCTGGCGTTGGGGAAATCGCTTTCACATGCCTTATCTTTTTTATTATCCTCAGGTGGGTAGGACAGATGTCACTCTCTTTCAGGCAGGAACCTGAGAGGCTGAGTGGCATGAGATCACACGGCTTGCCAAGGCAGAGCCGGGGCTGGAACCCAGTTTCCTGATCATCTCTGCACCAGGTGGAGTCCCAGTGCCTCATGCTCTCTGCCATCAGAAGCTCTTTTTTTCAAAGCATGACTTGTGCTTTGAGGTCGCTGTAGATACCATCTTAAAGAGATTCTGTCACTCAACACAAAATCAACTGTGGCAGGAAAAGCCTGGGGCAGCCACCACCTACTGCAGAGAGGAGAGAAAGACAGAGAGAGACAGAGAGAGAGAACGGGAAGGAGGGAGGGAGGGCTCACCAACAGCTGCAAAAGAGAAATGACGGAGACCGTCTCCAGGACTTGTCAGCTTTCAGGGGCTGTATCCTTCCCAGCTCCTTCCTAATCAGCACATCCTCTTCTAGAGAGTGCTTCCCACCACTCCTCTGCCCCCTCTGCCCCCTCTCTCTTAGAGAGCCCTTTAAAGCAGCCCTTTATTTTTAAGCTAAATAAACACACAAGTCAAACAAGCTAGGGCTGTGGCTGTGAAGGATATAGTCACTGAGGTCAGTGGATTGGACAAGTGTGTGTGTGTGTGTGTGTGTGTGTGTCTGGTGTGTGTGTTTGTGTGTATGGTGTTTGTGTATGTGTGTTTGCGTGTGTATATTTTTGTGTGTGGTATGTGTGTGTGGTGTGTGTGTGTTTGTGTGTGGTGTGTGTTTGTGTGTGGTGTGTTTGTGTGTGTGGTGTGTATTATGTATGTGGTGTGTTTGTGTGTGTGTGATGTATGTGCTGTGTGTGCTGTGTGTGTCTGTGTGTGTGATGTATGTGTGTCTGTGTGTGTGGTGTGTGTACGTGTTTGTATGTGTGTGTGTTTTCCAGTATGAGGGGACTCCTGGCCCCCAGCCAAAATTCATGTGTTGAAATCCCAATCCCCAAGGTGATGGTATTGAGGTCCAAAGGGCAGAGCCTTCACAAATGGGGTTAGAGCCCTTACAAACGAGGCCTTGGAGAGCCACCTCACCCCTTCCACCAGGTGGGAAAACAGAAAGCACTCACCAGACACCAGATCTTCCAGCACCTTGATCTTGCGCTTCCCAGCCCCCAAAGCTGTGAGAAATAAATTTCTGTTATTTATAAGCTATCCAGTCTATGGTATTTCTGCTATAGCAGCCTGAATGGACCAAGACCGGCACTTTACAAATGAGAAAACAGGATGGAAAGAGGAGGTGACCTGCCTGCAGCCACACAGCTGTTCAGTGACTCTCAGGACCTGGGTTCCAGTGTGTGCTTCTTAACTATGACAGAGCGAAGGGCACAAAGGGAGAAGAGATCCCAGTGCAGGAAGCCCCCGACTCACAATGGTTCCACTCACAATTTTTCTCCTTTACAACGGTGTGAAAATGATATGCATTCAGTAGAAACTGTGAGTACCCATACAACCATTCTGCTTTTCACTTTCATTACAGTATTCAATGAATTCCATGAGCTATTCAATACTTTATTGTAAAATAGGCTTTGTGTTAGATGATTTTGCCCAACTGTAGGCTAATGCAAGTGCTCTGAGCACCTTTAAGGTAGACTAGGCTAAGCTATGATGTTCAGTGGGTTAGGTGTGCTAAATGCATTTTTATCTTATGATATTTTTATCTTCTGATAGGTTTACTGGGCTGTAACCTCACTGGAAATTTAGGAGGATCTGTACAATCCCACTGATAGATTTCCTGTGGACAGCTCTCAAGGATCCCATTTAGATATTTCAAATGTGGGAAGCAGGGTTTGAATTCTAGCCCTGCCTACATGCTTTAAAAATAAATAAACAGGGCCAGGCATGGTGGCTCACACCTGTAATCCCAGCACTTTGGGGGGCCAAGGCGGGCAGATTGCTTGAGCCCAGCAGTTCGAGACCAGCCTGGCCAACATGGTGAAACCCCATTTCTACAAAAAATAAAAAAATTAGATGGACATGGTAGTGCATGCTATCCCAGATACTCTGGAGGCTGAGGTGGGAGGATCACTTAAGCCCAGGAGATTGAGGCTGGAGTGAGCCAATTTGCACCATTGTACTCCAGCCTGGGCAACAGAGTGAGACCCTGTCTCAAAGAAACAAGCGAACAAAGAAACAGTTCTGTTAGTTTTGACAAGTGCATGCAGTCAGGTAACCACCACAATTGATACAAAGGACAGTTCCATTACTTCAAATTCTCTCATGTTCTATTTGCCATCAACCCTTCCCCCAACTCCCCTGGCAACCACTGATCTGTTTTTGTCCCTCTATTATTTGCCTTTTCAGATGGACATATAAATGGTACACACTGATACATAGATGGACATACAAATGGTACACAGTGTATACCTTTCGAGTCTGGGTTTAGTCACTTATCATAATGCATTTGAAATTTAACCATGCTGTTGAATGTACCGGTAGTTGGTTTCTTTTCACTGATATTTGCTATTCCATTGCATGAATGTATCACAATTTGTTCAACTATACATTAGTTAATGAACCTTCGGACTCGTTCAGGTTTTTGACTTTATAAATAAAGCTGCTATGAATATTCACGTACATACATGTACTTTGTTTTCTCTGGGACGAACACCTCATAGTAAAATTCCTGGGTCATATGCCAAGTATATGGAAAACAACTTTATAAGGAACTGCCAAACTGTTTTCCAAAACAGTCCCGTTTTGCATTTCTGACAGTAATGTGTGAAAGTTCCATTGCTCAGCAGCATCACCAGCACTTGGTATTGCCAGTTACTTTACTCTTTCTGTTTTATCGGGTATGAAGTAGTATCTCATCGTGGTTTTATTTTGCATTTCTTCATCACTGATGATGTGGAACATCTTTTCGTGTGCTTATTTGCCATTTGTATGTCTTTCTGGGCAAAGTGACATAGATTCAGTTCAAATTATCTGTTCACTTATTAAAATTGGATTTTGTTGGCCCGGCGTGGTGGCTCACACCTGTAATCCCAGCGCTTTGGGAGGCCGAGGTGGGTGGATCACGAGGTCAGAAGTTCGAGACCAGCCTGGCCAAGATGGTGAAACCCTGTGTCTATTAAAAATACAAAAATTAGCCAGGTGTAGTGGTACACTCCTGTAGTCCCAGCTACTCCGGAGGCTGAGGCAAAAGAATCACTTGAACCCAGGGGGTGGAGGTTGTAGCGAGTGAGCCAAGATCATGCCACTACATTCCAGCCTGGGTGACAAAGCGAGACTCCATCTCAAAATAAATATATAAAATAAAATAAAATAAAATAAATAAAATAAAATTGTGTTTTGCTTTCTTATTACTGAGTTTTGAAAATTACTTAGATATAATGGATATAAATCCTTAATTATATATACACTGCGAATATTTTTGTCCTAATCTGTAATGTGTCTTTCCATTCTTTTAGCAATGTCCTGGGAAGACTTGAAGTTTTCAAATTTAGGTGAAGCCTAATTTATAATTTTTTTTTCATTTGTGGATTCTGCTTTGTGTTTTATCTAAGACATCTTTGCCTCGGCTAAAGTCACAAAGATTTTTCTTTTATAATCTCATAGTTTTAAGCTTTATATTTGGGTTTCTGATCAATTTTGAGTTCATTTTTGTATATCGTGCAAAATATGAATTGAATTTTTTTTTTACCCAAAGAAAATTTGCATTTGATGAAAACCCTATCCTTCCTCAAATGAAATACTTTTGCACATCTGTCAAAATCAGTCATGCTACAGATGTGTCTAGTTCTGGATTTTCTATTGCTGTTATAATGATCTTTTTATCTACTTTGATGCCAATACCACACTGTCTTGATTACCATAGCTTTATAATGCACCATGAAATCAAGTGATGTTAGCCCTACAGCTTTGTCTTTTTAAAAGTTATTTTGGGCTGGGCACAGTGGTTCATGCCTGTAATTCCAATACTTTGGGAGGCTGAGATTGTATCTCTTGAGCCCAGGAGTTCAAGACCAGCCTGAGCAACATGACAAAACCCTGTCTCTATGAAAAGTTAGCTGGGCATGGTGGTATGCACCTGTAGTCCCATCTACTCGGGAGGCTGAGGTGGGAGGATCACCTGGGCCCAGGAGGTCAAGGCTGCAGTGAGCCGTGATTGTGCCACTGTACTCCAGCCTGGGTGACAGAGTGAGACCCTGTCTCAAAAAAATAAAAATAAAAGTCATTTTGGTTATTCCAGGTTCTTTGCAATACAACATGAATTTTAGAATCGGCTTATCAATTTCTATGAAAATCCTGCTGGCATTTTGATTGGGATTATGGTGAACTTAAAGATCAATTTGGGCAGAACTGGCATCTTAACAATATTGAGTCTTTTGACCCATAACATAGTGTTGCTTTTTACTTATTTATGCCTTTTTAAATTGAGTTCAACAATATTTTGTAATTTTCAGCATGTGTCCTGCACAGCTTTTGCCAGGTTTATTTCTAAGTATTTCTTATATTTGATACGATTGTAAATGATAATTTAAAACATTTTCAATCTTGCATTGTTTATTGCTAAAATATAAAAATGTAATTGATTTCTGAATACTGGGTCTTTATCTTAAAACCTTGCTAAACTCATTTATTAATTTTAATAGTTTTTAGGTTTCCCTCAGATTTTCTACATACATGATCATGTTGTTCATGAATAAAGACGGTTACCTTTCTTCCTTTCTTATTTGGATGCTTTTTATTTTCCTTGCCCTGTTTCACTGGCTTGAACCTCAGTAAAATGTTGAATAGAAGTGTGAATAGACATGTTTGTTTTGTTCCTAATTTAAGGAGAGAACATTCTATCTTTTGACATCACATATGATGTTAGCTGTAGTATTTTTGTGGTTGCTTTTTGTCAAATCAAGATTTCCTGTTTCTGAGGGTTTTTGTCAGGAGTGGGTATTGGCGATAATCAAATGCTTTTTCTTCATCTATTGAAATGCTCATGTAGTTTTTCTTTTTCCTTTTATTCTAATGCAAAACTAACCTTGCCTTCCCAGAATAAACTCCACGAGATTATGATGTTTATTGACCTTGATTTGCTATAAGTTTTGTAAAATTTCTGTATCCATCTTCATGAAGAATTTGGCTTATAATTTTCTTTTCTTAAAATATGTTTGTCTGTTTTTGGTGTCAGAGTAATGCTGATCTCACAGAATGAGCTTGGAAGTATTTCTCCACTTCAGTTTTCTGGAGAAGACTGTGTAAAATTGGCATTATTTATTCATTAAATGTTTTGTAGAATTCCAGTGAAGCCATGTGAACTGGAATTTTCTTTGTGGGAAGGTTTTTGACCATGAATTCAGTTTCATAAATGGATATAGGACCATTGAGGTTAACTATTTTTGTTTGGTGAATTTGGGGTCTTTTAAGGAATTGGTCCATTTTATCTAAGTGATCAGATTCACTGATATAAAGTTGTTCGTAATGTTCTCTTACTTTTGTTATAATGTCTGTAGGATCTGTAGTGATGTCTCCTCTCTTACGCCTAGTATTGATAATTTGTGTGTTTTCTATTTTTCTTGATCAGCCTGACTAGATGCCTATCAATTTCATTGATTTTTTACAAAGAACTAGGTTTTGTTTTATTAATTTTCTGTTGTTTCTGTTTTCAATTTTTGTTTATTTCTGATATTTACTGTTTCTTTGTTTCTGCTTGCTTTGGGTTTAATTTGCTCTTCTTTTTCTATCTTCTTAAGGTGAAAGCTTAGATGACTGATTTGAAGACTTTTTTGTTATTTGTAATACGAGTATTGAATCCTATAATTTCCCTGTGATTTCTGCTTTGGTTGCATCCTAAAAATTTTTTATGTTTTGTTTTCATTTTTATTCAATTTAAAATATTTTCTAATTCCCCTTGTGAAATCCTCTGACCCATGAGTTATTTATAATTATGTTGTTTAATTTCTAAGTATTTGAGGATTTTCCTGTTTTTTTAATATTGATTTCTAATTTAGTTCCATTGTGTTTTGAAAACATTCTTTACATGATTTTGAGTTTTAAATATTTATGGAAGTGTGCTTTATGCCAGAACATTGTTTACCTCGGTGAATGTTTCACATATACTTAAAAAAAATGTGTAGGCCAGGCACAGTGGCTCATGCCTATAATCCCAACATTTTGTGAGGCCGAGGTGGGTGGATCACCTGAGGTCAGGAGTTTGAGACCAGCCTGGCCAATGTGGTGAAACCCTGTCTCTACTAAAAATACAAAAATTAACTGGGTGTGGTATCACATCCACCTCCTGGGTTCACAGAAGAATCACTTGAACCTGGGAGGTGGACGTTGCAAGTGAGCCGAGATCACGCCATTGAAATTCTATCTCAAAAAAAAAAAAAAAAAGAATGTGTATTCTGCCATTTTGAAATCATCTATAAATGTCAGTAGGTCCAGTGGGTTGACAGCGTTGCTCTGATCTATATATAGCTTTACTATGATCTGTCTGCTTGTTCTATTGATTACCAAGTGAAGAGTGCCAAAATTTCTAACTATCTTTGAGGATTTTTCTGATTCCCTTTTCTGTTTTATTAACTTTTGCTTTCTATATTTTGAAGTTCTATTTTAAGATGCATGCACACTTAGGATTTTTATGTCTCTCTGGTAAATTCACCCTCTATATGATTCTGTGAATGTCCTGTTCATCCCTGCTAATAATCCTTCCTCTGAAGTCTGTGCTTCACAGAGTTTTGGCAACCCCAAGGCAGTAAGATTCAAGTGTGAAGGGAACCAATAGAAACCATCCAGAGTCTTTCTCTCTGTCTCTATTTTTATGATGTGGCCTCTTCAAGCATTTCCTGGCACCCTCAGTCCTCTGAGGAAGATGAGTTAAATAAAGCAGGCTTAATGTTGAGACATGTCTTTTGACTCTTAGAGCTAAACTGGTGATATATTTCAGTAATGGTGGGGCTACAGCTGTGGCTACCTGGAGTAAGAGCTGGTGACAGGGATGCTGAGATCTACTAGGCAGGCAGGGCAGTAAGTCATACTTAGGCTTATAGCACACAAGTGTCCTGCAGTTCCCCAAAGCAGGCTTATATCCCAGTCAGCTGCAGACACTCAGGAAGATGGAGTTTACACCCTCAGCTAAAAATCTTCCAGTCTGTAACAAGTGACAGGTAGCCCTTATGGATTTTGGAAGGCTGTATATAGGGATTTAGGTGTTTGGTTGATCTATATAAGCCATAAAGGGAGAGTCCTAGGCTGGGCATGGTGGCTCACTCCTGTAATTCCAGCACTTTCAGAGGCCGAGGTGGGTGGATCATTTGAGGTCAGGAGTTCAAGACCAGCCTGGCCAACATGGTAAAACCCCATCTCTACTAAAAATACAAAAAATCTAGACACCCAGTCACTATGGGAGGAACATCAAGCCAAAGCAATCTTTTGCTCTCAATTAGCCCTTTTCTCTCAGTATTTTTAACTTTGAATTTGCATTATCACGTCTGAAACATAATAAGTGCTCATGAAGAATTTGCTGAATGAATAAATGCCTAACTTTGAGAAACAACGGTCACAGGCCAAAAGGACTCTCCCAATCCCCTCCACCCCCTTTTCTTGAGATAGAGTCTTACTCTGTCACCCAGGCTGGAATGCAGTGGCAGGATCTTGGCTTACTGCAACCTCTGCCTCCTGGGTCCAAGCGATTCTCCTGCCTCGGCCTCCTGTGTAGCTGGGATTACAGGCGCCCACCACCATGCCTGGCTAATTTTTTGTATTTTTAGTAGAGATGGGGTTTCACCATGTTGGCCAGGCTGGTCTTAAACTCCTGACCTCAAGTGATTCACCCGCCTTGGCCTCCGAAAGTGCTGGGATTACAGGCATGAACCACCATGCCCAACCTAGGATTCTCCCTTTTTGGCTTATGTAGATCAGTTACTATGACCATATTCTTTTCTTTGAAGGATATGTGTTAGCTATTGCTATGATAATAGTGTATAACAAACAACTCTAAAAGTCTTAGTGGCTTCTAACATCAAGCATTTTTTTTCTCAAAAGTCAGTGGGTCATGGGCCTGTGGATTGGCTTCATAGCTCTATTTCAGTCTGGGAGGTTCAGGTCTGCTGTATGAGTCTCTCACTGTGGAATCAGCAGGGACATATACTGCTCATGATGCATTTAGAAACTTAAGAGGCTGAACAAAGCCATGAAGGTACAGGAAAAGCCTCTGCCTGCATCGTATTTGCTAACATTCCACTGGCCAAAGCAAGTAAAAACCTAAATGTAAAACCTAAAGCTATAAACTCTAGAAGAAAACAGCCCAAAATTAGGCAGCATACTCTGTCTGCTCCACTAGGAGACATGGCAAAGTCACAAGGCAAAGAGTGCGACTATATAATTCCCATTATATTCCCATCACAAGAGGATAGTAAATAGCTGTGAACAATAATTCAATCTATTACAGATGCCTTCAATAATAATTGTGAAAATCCATGCACATCTGTGTGCCAGGCACTGTTCTAATCACTTTATATGTGCGAATGGCTCAGGATTAATAATGCCTTCTTTGCTGGCTTCAGGGATGGATGAAAACATAAAATTTCAAATTGATTTTTGCTTAGATTTCTAGGGTTACAAAGGAAATTGACAGTTATGTAAGTAATCATATGCAAAATGTACTGAAATTTTAAATTCTGTGTTACAGAACCCCTCATTTCAGAGAGAGTACAAATATTTTGTTGTTATTTTAGGAATTGTCTGAGAATATTTCAGTCGCATTTTTCATTTTCTAAAAGTTTTATGTGCCTTTGGTATTTATGTCAAGGAATATCAATCAGTAAATATGTATTGAAGTTCTGTACTGTACTGTGGGGCTTCCTGCCCCCAGGGAACTTAAGAATTGGCCAAGAGGAAAAGGTATTTCCATGAGGACGAGTTATAGTAATGTAAGGCAGTAAATAACCACAAGTGCCAAATGGCAGTAGTGAGAACCATGGGAGTTCAGGGGAAGAAGACCTGGCCCATGCCTTCGCCCTATGAAAATATTTAAAGTCCTGTGATCAAAGGGTCCATTCAACACTGGGCTTCTCTCTGGACCTAATCATGTTGCTTATTTCCTGTCCAAAGCTTTCTTTGTTCTGGACGTTCAGAAGAAATGTGAATTGTCATACATTACATCACTACCAAAAAGCTCCAAAAAGTTTTCTAGAGAAATAGGGAACAAACCATCTTACATGTTATTGATTAGGTGAACTCATTTGATGTAACTGATCTTTCCCTTTCTCTATCTTCCATTCTTTATTTCATGGTGCCAAAAAAGAGTACAGCCCAGTAAAAGTAGAAGACGCTTGGTCAAAGCTGTGAAACCCATGTCTACGATACCATCTGCCCCTTCTTGAGTTTGGTGTCTTGTTATCTTTGTTTCCCAAGGGTCCCAAGGTGGTTTCTGTTCACACGTGGGGAACGGCAAAAGAATCTGGAAGTTAACTTCTTTTCAAAGCCCTGGAGTTTTTGCCAATTCTATGTCTAAACCAAGGCTGGGTAGAGAGAGGGATATTATGATTCCTGAAACATGAGCACTATGAAAAATTATGTTTGGCCTCAGGATTTTCTCCTTGAATAACATGAGAAGGATAAAGGCTTTTTTTTTTTTACATTTTGAATTTTCTCTCAGCCAGTTCATTATTGATTTCCAGTGTTTTTGTTCAAACACATTATACTTTTCTAGCTTTTTTTTATTGGTCCGTAACCCATATGAAACACTATGTAACATGGAGGTTAGCCTAAGACCTCAGGATCCTTGCAAGTCATAAGACACTTCTAAAGTGGCTCTGGGTTTTTTCCATCCATAAAATAACATACCTGCCTAGACACTCCCTTACCCTGGAAAATGGACGACACTGACTGATGTTTCAACTAATTTCTATAGTCAAATTTTTGGATTGTAAGTGGTAAAATATGCCCTTAGAAACAAAGTAATCATGAGTTTATTTATATTCACTTATGTCTACAGAGAAATCCTCATTTTATTTAAATTTTGAGACTTGAAAAGAGACATGTATGCTCATCTCACTTTGGAACAGTGGATATGAAGTGTGTGAGTTTAATAATCCCTGTACCCACAATCTTGCCATTTGCATCTTTTCGTGATTTTTAGTTACCAGGTTTGCTCATCTACCTCCCTTATGTCTCTGATTCACGTCCTGAAAACCACCATGAACAGAAGCCCCCAAGAGAAGCTGGGCCTTCACTGATTTTATCTTACACTGCCCTCTGTATACCTCTCAGGCCTTTCTTTGTTAAAGAAGAGAGGAGGCAGAGAACGGTGGAGGCAGGAAGAAAGGAAGGAGGAAAGGAGGAGGGAGAGAGGGAAGGAGGAAAGAATAAATGGAAGAAAGGAGAGAGGGAAGAAGAAAGGAAGAGAGAAGGGAAGAAGGAAAGGAAGGAGGGAGGGAAAGAAAGAAAAAAGGAAGGGAAGAAGGGAAGGAAATAGGGAAAAAGAAAAATGCTTTTTATCTAATAAAAGAAAATTCACTAACTCACTAATACAAAAGCAAACAATCCCTCTAAAAATAGGTGAAAGGTTTGAACAGGCTTTTCATCAAGGAAGAGATGTAGATACAAATAACCACGTGAAAAGATGCAAATGAAATGCATCTTTAAAGAAAACGCAAACACTTGCTGTACAGAAAGCCAATCACTCAGATGAGTATTGCCAGGGAAGAAGGGTTTAATCGGGTGCAGCAGCCATGGAGAATGGGAGATCAGTTTCAAATCTGTCTCCCCAACTGGACTAAAATTGAGGGGTTTAAATCATGGGGAAGAGATGTAGCTATGTGTGTGAAGAAATTAGGGGGGATAAGGAAGCAATCTCAGTGAATGAAGGATGTGGCTGGATATGGCAGTCTGGTGAGTTTCAGTCCCTTGTTTGAGGGTCAGTTTTCTGAGAAAGAGACTCAGATGAGACAAATACAAGTTTTAAGACTGAGAGGGTCAACTTCTGTGTTTATTCAAAAAACTTGGGCCACGTATGATGCCTCATGCCTGTAATCCTAGTACTTTGGGAGGTCAAGGTGGGAAGATTGATTAAGGCCAGGAGTTCAAGAGTAACCTGGCCAACATAGCAAGACCCTGTCTCTATAAAAAACAAAAACAAAAAAACTTGATAATATCAGTTATATAACACAACTGGGCCAGTTTCATTAAAACCACAAGATACCACTATATTCCTATCAGGATGGCTTTAAAAATATTTTTAAAAACAGCAAATAAGTGAAAAATCTGGCAACACCAACTGCTGATGAGACTTCAGAGCAACCATCTGCAAAATGGCGCAGCCACTTTGGAAACAGTTTGGCTATTTCTTACAGTCAGACATGCACTTAGAATATGACCCAGCAGTCTCACTTCTAAGTATTTAGGAAACATATGTGAAATGAAAACATATATCTACAATAAACTCTGAGAATATTTATAGCAGCTTTATTTGTAATTATAATAAAAAAACTGAAAACAACTCAAATGTCTATCAGCTCCTAAATTGATATACAAATTATAGTCTATTCATACCATGAACTATTGATTCCTACAAGAGTGTGAGTTACTTTAAAAATATTTATGATAAGTTTAAGAAACCAGATTCAAAACTTTGCACCCTATATGATGTAATTTATATGACATTCTGGAAAAGATACAGTTACAGGGAAAGCAAAGAGATCAGTGATTGCCAGGGGTTTGATTGAAAGTGGAGAGGATGTTGATTACTGAGGGGCTCAAGGGAACTTTCTGGGGGTGATGGAATATCTATACATTAATTGTGTTTTATAGGTTTGTCAAATGTATAGGGTTACATATTAAAAAGTATTTTTTCTGTATATTCAGAATATACCTTAAATAGCAAAGACCTGGAACCAACCCAAATGCCCATCGATGATAGACTGGACAGGAAAAATGTGGCACATATACACCATGGAATATTATGCAGCCATTAAAAATGAGGAGTTCACGTCCTTTGTAGGGACATGGATGAACCTGGAAAACATCATTCTCAGCAAACTGACACAAGAACACAAAATCAAACACCACATGTTCTCACTCATAGGTGGGTGTTGAACAAGGAGAACACATGGACACAGGGAGGGGAGCACTATACACGGGGGTCTGTTGGGGGGGAGTGGGGGACAGCAAGGGGGGTGGGGAATTGGGGAGGGATAGCATGGGGAGAAATGCCAGATATAGGTGAAGGGGAGGGAGGCAGTAAATCATACTGCCACGTATGCACCTATGCAACAACCTTGCATGTTTTTCACATGTACCCCAAAACCTAAAATGCAATAAAAAAAAATAAACCTGATTTTAAAATAATCATTTAGCATTACCAGAACATTAATAGATGCATTTAAAATTTGAAACAGCAAGATAACCAAATCATGTTCAGTGTAGAGAGTTTCGAAAACATATAACAAAGCCAGGTGTGGTAGCCTATTATGCCAGCTACTTGGGAGGCTTAGATGGGAGGATCACTTGAGCCCAGGAGTTTGTGGACAGCCTGAGCAACATAGTGACACCCTCATCTCTAAAAATAAAAGAGAAATAAATAAAAAGAGAAAACCTTGATCAGCCAGAATTATAATACCCACAGATGCTAACGACTTGATGTTATATATGTATGTATATTTAGATATATATATTATATAGTTTATATTATATACAAATATATATTATATATGAATATATATTCAAATATATTACCTAATGTAATATATATATGTGTAAATTCAAATTCAAATATATATATATATACACACATATATTTGAAACAGGATCTCGTTATGTTGCCCAGGCTGAATTGCAGTGGCTATTCACAGGTGCAATCCCATGACTAATCAGCACAGGAGTTTTGATCCGCTCTGTTTCTGATGTGGGCCAGTTCACCTTTCTTAGGCAACCTGGTGGTCCCTGGCTCCTGGAAGGTCACCACATTGATGCTGAACTTGGTGCAGACACCCGATCCATAATAGCATGCTACAGCCCAGAACTCCTAGACTCAAGCAACACTCCTGCCTCAGCCTCCTGAGTTGCTGGGACTGCAGGTATGCATCACCACACCTGGCTTGATGCAATGCATTTTTAAACTATAAAGCTTGCTTTGACTTCTTTTTCTTTTGAGATGGAGTCTTGCTCTTTCGGCAGGCTGGAGTGCAGTGGCACAATCTCGGCTCACTGCAACCTCCGTCTCCCTGATTCAAGTGATTCCCCTGTCTCCTGAGTAGCTGGGAATACAGGTGCGTGCCACCACACCCGGGTAATTTTTTGTATTTTAGTAGAGACCGGGTTTCACCATGGCCAGGATGGTCTCGATATCCTGACCTCATGATCCACCCTCCTCGGCCTCCCAAAGTGCTGGGATTACAGGTGTGAGCCACCGCGCCCGGCTGCTTTGACTTCTTAACATCTTACATGAATGTTCTCCTACACCATCATTTTCCATGGCCTCATGAAATTCCGTTGTGCAAATGTACCACAGATTATATAAAGAATTCTCTATTGTTGTTCGTTTAGGTTATATATAATTTGTCACTTTCATAATTAGTGTTTCAATAAGCATTAGTATATACATATCCATGATTTTTTTTGGATAAATTTCTAAGAATGACATTACTGGCTCAAAGGAAAGGTACATTTTTAGGGATATTGATATAGATATTGTCAAATTGCCCTACTGAGAGTTTGCATCAATTTATCTAAGTTCATTTTTAAGCTCTCTTTATCCACAGTTTACAACCTTCCTTCTAAATTCATCTGGTCCCCTATTAAGAGAAAAATTCTAGCCAAGAAACAAAACATAGAGAACTTTATGGAGGGGTATATGGAGAGGCAGGGATCAAGAATCATATGATAGACCCCAGCCTTCTCCTTCTGTCCCCTGCCTTCCTCATTTACCATGTGTTGGAGCTTACTTTTTTCCCTCATGAAATAAACTTAATTTATTATTATTCTCACAGATAATTTCAGTTTAGTTACCAAGCTAAGGACTGAAGTTCAATGAAAAATAAAATCAACCTGACATTTAATTTAGCATACCAACTTAATATGCAATTTCTGATCAACATTTTGTGCATTGAAAACCCTTTGTCAAGGCCCATTCCTGATTTCTAGAACTTTTTAGAGGTTTAGGAACCCAGGTTTGGGCTCAAGGATCTAATGCAAATTGCTTTTGACCAGGAGGAAAGGCCCCAGGTTCTAGAGATGACCTCCTCGCTGGCTGGTTCTGAGCCCTCGATCGTATCATTTAGCCTTCTCGAGGCCTCATGTGCTCACTAATTACAATTAGTGAAGTACAGACTTGTCTCTCCCACCTGTTTTTATGAGGCTAAAATTAGATGATGCTACCAATTGCATCTCAAGAGTATCAGTGGTGATCTGAACATGCACATGTATCTTTACTGTGTTTTATTCTTGTTGTGATAACCCTGGAGACCATTCCCAATAGGACTAGCTTCAGGTGCTCGAGCATCCTCAATTCCACTCCCACATAGAGGTGAGTGAGGTCATTCCTTCCCTCGCTGGGCGTCAGGTCATACCTGGGTGCTGTGGGGTGGTGTTCTCAGAGAGATCCTTTCTGACCAGCCTCTGAGATACAGTACTTTGATTGCCATTTTTAAAATTTCTGCAGAGTTTGGTCTTTACCTTGAGATAACAAAAAGCTGTTCTGATTACATTTAGGGAAATTGGGAGAGCAACAAGGTCAGATCTGCATCTTAGAAAGAACGCTGGTGACAGTGTGGGGAAGAATCAGAGGGGTGCCCATGTTACCAGAAAGGGGTCCTGATTCAGACCTTAAGAGAGGCTTCTTGGACCTCATGCAAGAAAGGAATTCAGGGTGAGTCCATAGCATAAAGTGAAAGCGAGTTTATTAAGAAAGTAAAGGAATAAAAGAATGGCTACTCTGTAGACAGAGCAGCCCCAGGGGCTACTTGTTGCCTATTTTTATGGTTATTTCTTGATAATATGCTAAACAAGGGGTGGATTATTCATGCCTCCCCTTTTCAGACCATATAAGGTAACTTCCTGATATTGCCATGGCATTTGTAAACTGTCATGGCGCTGGTGGGAGTGTAGCAGTGAGGACGACCAGAGGTCACTCTTATGACCATCTCGGTTTTGGTGAGTTTGGGCTGGCTTCTGTACTGCAACCTGTTTTATCAGTAAGGTCTTTATGACCTGTATCTTGTGCCAATCTCCCATCTCATTCTGTGACTTAGAATGCCGAGCTGTCTGAGAATGCAGCCCAGTAGGTCTCAGCCTCATTTTACCCAGTCCCTAATCAAGATGGAGTTGCTCTGGTTCACATGCCTCTGACACCATAGTTTACCTGTTTGCTCCTGGCCCCGTCCCCCACCTCTCCTGGCTCTGTCCTGTGTCACAGGAACCACATTTCCCAGGCTCCCTTGCCAACTGGCTTCCAGATGGATGGGCCATTGGAATGCACTGGCAGAAGACTAGAGGGGAGGGAGCTGGGGAGAAGCCAGGGTATTCTCATCCCCCTGCCCTTGGCAGCATCTCCTGCTGCATTTCTTCATTTCTTTTGCCCAAGAACCCTCCCTCTACCACCCCATTTCCTGCCAGGCGGCTCCAGCCTCTGGTCTCTGGCAACCCTGCTCCTCCCAGCCCTAGGAATGGTAGCACTTCCTGCAGATGCTAATCTTTGGATTGCCTAAGGCCCCCTATTGGCCTCTTAGCTCTTCTACCCGCTGCAAACCATGTCCCTGAGTTAAATTCCCTCTTTTTGGAAATAACTAGAGTGGCTTCTGTTTTCCTGATTGGACTCAGATGGATACAGTGGGGAACCATAGCAGACAGTTCAGTTCAAAAGAATTTATTAAAAGCTAGGGAACAGGCATAGCCTCCTGAGGAAAATCAGCACATAAATAGACAATGTCCACATGCTGTTATACTAAGTGCATCACAGAAGTGTATGAAAGGAGACCAGTGACAGGGACGTTGTGACTGCAAAGGTCCAGACAAATTATATTAACAGCTTGAACAAAGGCAGCGGTGGGACTGGGGGCAGTGGCTCACACCTGTAATCCTAGTACTTTGGGAGGTGGAGGCAGGCAGATGACCTGAGGTTGGGAGTTCTAGACCAGCCTGGCCAACATGGTGAAACCCTGTCTCTACTAAAAATACAAAAAATTAGCTGGGCATGGTGGCACTCACCTGTAATCCCAGCTACTCAGGAGGCTGAGGCCAGAGAATCGCTGGAACCTGGGTGACAGAGTAAGAGTCCATCTCAACAAATAAATAAATAAAATGGCAGAGGCAAGTGATTAGAGAAAGGACTTGATCATCAGTTGGCTGTGGAACATGAGGGAAAACAGTGAAAAAAAGCCCCTGAGATGGTTGGTTTTGCTTTCACCACTTCTAGATACTGAACTTCTCTCCATCCTTCAAAATCCAGTTCAAAAACTACCTCAACCATGGCTTTTAAAGCCCATATTCCCCAAAGGAAATTCTATTCTCCTGTCTCTGTGCTTTTGTAGAACTTTTTCTCACCACTGTTGTAGCACTTGTCACATTTCTCTCGTATCCTGATAACTTGTCCGTAATAAGAGCTAACACTTACAAAGTGCTCATTATATGCCAGACAAGTATTAACATGTTCATCACTTTATTTTCACAACAGCCCTATGAGATGGAGATGTTTATTATTCTCTGTTTTACAGACGAGGAAACTGAGGCAAGGAGAGGCTTAAGGATTTGCACAGGGGCACACAGGTAGTGCGTGGCAGAGCCAGAAACGAGTGGGTCTTCAGCGGCTATGCTCTTAACCTCCATACTGCAAAACATTCTACACTTTTACTGTTTTCCTACATTAAGCTCTCCAGGAGCTAGTTTTTGGATATTAAGAAGCACATATTAACCCATTTCAGTTTCTTGAACACTCCGGGCCTTTGCACATGCTGTTGCCTTATTGAAAACACTGTTCTCTGCTGTTGCACAGTTGCTTCCTTTCATTCTTCAGGTTTGGGTTTAAGTGCTACCTCCTGAGCCAGATCCATCCTGCCCATCCTAATGAACCCAACCCCCTCCCTCTCATGTTGTTCTCGAGTACCCTATTGATGTACTTACTTGTTTGTTTGCTTATATAGTTTCTGCTTCCCCAACTAGAACAAAAAGTCCCAAGAAGGGAGAGAATATGTCTGTTTTATTCATCACTGTTTGCTTAGGGTGTTCGGGGCTCCTAGCACATAGTAGAAGCTCAGAAAATAAGGAGGGATGATTTCTTCTCACTGAAGTGCATAAACATGTCCTTACTCTCATACCACTAATTTCTTAAGAAATGATTCTGCATATGAATTAGATAAAGAAGGAATCAGCCAGAAGTTAGGAACAGGGAATTTTTTAAAAGATCCAAAATGTCCTAAAGGTAAGAAAAGAATGATATTAACAAGGTCTTCTCAAAGAGAATAGTTCTGATGAGCCAATCAACAGAATATATAATTTCCCTTTAAAAATAACTAAGTCTATTTGGCCTGAATTTAGCTTATATTTCATTAACATATGTGAGATGAACCCAGCTCATATTTTTGTTTGACTGAATCCTGAGTGCTTTCTCAAAAATTCCCCCATACCCTCACTCTTACTCTCTTGATGAGGTGCTGTGGAAAACCAAGATGTCAAGGTGTGATACAACTGGTGAATTTCATGGTTATTCACGACATCTCTGATTTTAACCTCTGTTTGACTGCAAATATAAATATTGCGATTTTGAGATTATGTTATGCTGTTTAACCAGAAAGCTAATTATAGCAGGAAGGCTGTATGATAGAGACAATGTTTGTCATTTAGTTATAAAATCAGCATACGCAGGCCCTGTTTTCGTTCATAGATTATTGCATGTATTAGGGAATCAGTTAAATGCCAAAACTACAAGATACCAACAACTTTTGAATTTTAGCTGAAGAATTTGAATATTTTAAATAATGCAGTTCTTTTGTATAATGTACTCTGATTTAGGAGCTGTTATCTGACTAATAATAGTACAAAAACTAAAGTAGGAAAAGGAGTTTTAAAAAAATCTTTAATTGGTAAATAAAAACATAAGATACAGGGAAAAGAAGTTTGGGAAGTCTTCCAGGGATCCTCCCTCGTCCCCGCCCTCCTCACAAAATATATTAATCAATCAGCAATTATTTGGTCAGTAGTGTGATTAGGTCAAAATATGCTACAGGGAATTCATATTTATGTTTCTCCAATCCTTGGGAGCCAATTTTACAGACTGGCAAACTGAGGCACAGAAGCAGCTGAGTACTTCAGAAGGTCATTTAGTACTTTGCTACTCAAAAGAGTAATCCTTAGACCAGAAGCTTTTTAGAAATGTAGAATCACTGGGACCCTAAGACCTGCTGAATCAAACATCGACATTTAAACAAGATCCCCAGCTGATTTGAATACTCATGAAAGTTTGAGAAGCACTAATGTGGTGAAACATGCTGGTAGTGGGATTGTAATCTTCATCTTATGGTGCAGCGAGATTGCCACCACCTTGGGTCTCGGCTGAGATGTCACCTTCTCAAGGAAGCTTTCCATGACTTCCTAATCCTGTAATTGTTCTTGCCCTGTGATTTCAGAGCACCCCACACTTCCCAGTCATACCAAGTGTCACATTTTACAGCCAAGCAGAGCAGACCATTCAATAGGCAGTTAATTACTCAGGATCACACGTGTTGTACCAGGTGCTCAGTACTCATTGGATAGACCAAAAAAGGGCCATGCCTTCAATGATGTCATCTTTCCAAACAGTTTCATTGAGAAAAACACCAAGCACATTTCTGTCCTGAGGATTACTATTTTGTACCTGGTTTTGGAATGGCATCCACTAAAAGGCTTCTGACAATTGGCTAACTACCCATTTCCCTTTAGAGCCCTAGCCTGCCATTTATGAGGTCTAGTTGATGAAGCTTAACAGATGGGAATGACCACACCTCTAGTATCATCCCAATAAAGTCCAGTAATTAGGGCAGTACCTTGCCTAATATTTTCAGCCCAGAGGGCCCCACCCTGTCCCCTAATTACCACAGTCCACAGGGCACAACCCCAGGAAACAAACAAGGAAGTCCTTCTCCACCAGCTCTTCCTCAGCTTTCTGCCAATTTACAGAGTGGCACTGTCTTTTATTCCAAAATAAACTGTTTTGGGGTTTGGAAATGAATTGTCACCTCTTTCTAAATGATATTTTGAGGCTCTGCATTTAACAGCATTTGCAATTATCAGAGGTCACCTAGCCAGTTGGTGAGATTCATGGGCTGTTGTAGAGGTAGAGGGGTGCAATCCTTGAGAAAGCAAGGAGTTTGCAAAGAAACTATACGCATGCGCGTACACAAACACACACATAAATGTTCACGGAAGATGTGAGAATTGGCTTCAGAAGCTTTTCAACTTTTCAAAACAAAGTGGCCAGTTCTTCTCCAGGTGATTTTTAAATTTTACCTGGGATTAAGGCACCTCAGGACCTAGGTTAAATTTATTTCCAGTCTCCTTCCTATGTCAGGCTGGTACCTATTTAACACTTTTCTGAAGATTGGAAAAGGGGGGTAAAATGATAGCCTAAAAGAAAATGGGGAATGCTAGGGGATAAAGTTTGGGTAAATTTAAGATATCTCAGGGAGCACAGGATCAGGGTTGGGCAGCGGTCCTGAAACTGCAGATAAGAAGCTATTCAAAAGTGGAGACGGCTGGGCGCAGGGGCTCACGCCTGTAATCCTGGCACTTTGGGAGGCTGAGGCCGGCAGATCACGAGGTCAGGAGTTTGAGACCAGCCTACCCAACGTGTGAAACCCTGTCTCTACTAAAAATACAAAAAAAAAAAAAAGCTAGGCATGGTGGCGTGTGCCTGTAATCCCAGCTACCCAGCTACTCAGGAGGCTGAGATAGGAGAATCTCTTGAACCTGGAAGGCAGAGATTGCAGTGAGCCAAGACTGCACGACTGCACTCCAGCCTGGGTGACAGAACGAGACTCTGTCTCAAAAAAAAAAAAAAAAAAAAGTGGAGAGAAGTGTATGAATGTAAAAGTTTAGATATAAAAAATTGGAGTGGCCCTGGGAGACATTCCCTATGTACGCTGCTGAACTACTTTTCTAGAAATTCCATTATAAAAGAAAGTATTTTCTATACTGGCTTAAATTTAATTCTCTCTAGAGGCAACAGAATGGATTGCAGGACCTTTATATGGACACTGATTTTACTTTTTTTCAATTCTCTGATCCCCATTCTCTGGCACAGGACCTGAAAGGGGCATGATTTCTGTTGGCCCTTTGCTTTTAGTCATCATATCCCTTAAAGTTACCTTCTTTCGAAAGTCTTTACAAGCAAACTAGAAATAGATTTCAGAACCCCTTTTTGTCAGAAGGAAGGGAGGAGAATTGACATTTATGAGTTCTTCCTAAGTGCCAGCTTGGTCTAGTTTTCCTTTGTTTATCTTATTCTACTGAATTTTATGAGAATGGTGCTTGTTTGCGACTTATTGGTATCCTTCATTTATGCCTATCTTTTCAGGTGAGGAAATTTTACAAAGATTAAGTAATTTACCCTCTGCTCATGCTGCTATTAACTCCAAACTTATACAATACTTTTTTCCTTTATCCATGCTATTTCTAAACTCCATTTCTTTGAGGCTGGGCACAGTGGCTCACACCTGTAGTGGCTCACACCTGCCTCAGCACTTTGGGAGGCGGAGGTGGGTGGATCTCTTGAGGTCAGGAGTTCGAGACCAGCCTGGCCAACATGGTGAAACTCCGTCTCTACTAAAAATACAAAAATTAGCTGTGCGCAGTGGTGGGCACCTGTAATCCCAGATACTCAGGAGATAAGGCAGGAGAATTGCTTGAACTCGGAGGCGCAAGTTGCAGTAAGCTGAGATTGCAACACTGTAGTCCAGCCTGAGTGAAGAGTGAGACTACATCTCAAAACAAAACAAACCTCCATTTTTTTGGCATGCACATAGATAGACACACAGACACAAGCACAGGCAGACAGACACACAAAAGCTGTTCTCAACACTGAACTATGTATAAAGATTTTTATTTAAATCTGTATTAGTTATCCAAACAATTTATAATGACTATTTTTGTGCTCTATATGGTTGGGCTCCAATATTGGGATTAGATATTTTCGTTTAATGATATTGTCAATTCGTCAAGGGAAGGTACTGCATTTTCATTCATTTCTGTTTCTCCTCTCACCAGTCCCCAGGCCCTGGCACATCCAGTTCTTGCATCAGTAGCCATTCAGTACACGTTTCAAAACTGACCAGGGACATGAGACCTATCTATTGAAATTGCTTTTCCACAATCTTCAAAAATCCTGGCAAGGAAGCCCATAAGAGGGTTTCCCATTTGTAAAGGAGTACCCACTGCTGATGCCTTTCATTAGATTGCCATTTGGCATCAAAAGAGCTTTTTAAAAAATTAAGTTTCACAACCCATGTTCCCGCTTAGAATTCTGAATCTCCTAAAAGGAACTGGAAGTCTTTGTCGACAGCTAAGGATATGGCTGGGCTCTTACGGCTCTGGCCTTGTCAAGCCCTTTTCACGGCTGTGAGATCATAATGCATGATGAGTCAGGATGGGGCCTAATGGCCCAGTGACATCAGGCTGAGACACTGCAGGGATCTAAATATGACACTGGCAGTCTGTGCCCTGTTTTGCATATCTTACAGGATTCTAACTGCAGTTGGTAATTAACCAGATTTTAAAACTATTTCCCTTATGTTGCCATGTTAGATTTTTTGCAATCCTCTCATGGATTTAAAGCAGTGTGTTAGTCAGGGTCCTGGTGGGAAAACTGGAGTGTATGCTAATGGGGTAAATAAGAAGAGTGTTTTAAAATATATATATTTTTTTCTTTTTAGAGACTGGGATGCTACCGAGGAGTGTAGTCTTTTCCCAGGCACAATCCCACTATTGATCACCACAGGAGTTTTGACCTGTTCCATTTCCAATCTGGGTCTTCTCTTCTTCCCCATCACTTCCATCTTGAAGCACATGCTCCCTGAATTGGGCCAGTGAATGGGTTCATTCATCTTTAAGCAGTCCGGTGGTCCCCTGCTCCCGGGAGGTTGCTATATTGATCCCAACCACTGGAACATTAGTGTGGACACCTGATCGACATAGCACATTACAGCCCAGAATTCCTGAGTTTAAGCAATCCTTTTGCCTCTGCCTCCCATGTAGCTGGGACTGAAGGCATGTGCGGCCATGCTTGGCCAGAAGAGTGATTTTAAAAGTATGATTTACCAGGGAATGAGCAGAATCAAGGGAAACTGACCATGGACAGAGCAGGAACCTGGGGTTAGCAGCACCAGGGCGCAGTTACCACTCTGGCCTGAAGAGACAAGAAGAAGGATTGGTTACTGGAACCTGGAGAAAATAACTGCACACAGAGAGCCACTGTGGTCTTGGGGTAGAAACAGAAATTCACCTTGAAAGGAAGGAGCTAGGGAAATAAACTCCTTGACTCCACTCTCTGTTGGCTGGACACGTAGAAGCCAGAAGGCAAGTGACTCATGATCCGGTCCGTACAAGTCAGCCGCTCTGGGCACAGGGCAGTGTGAATTAAGGTGAAGAGAACCTGCAAATAGATGGAAATGTCCAGCAAAGCGGCTTTTCTCAAATATTCTTGTTTGGAAACTATTTCTGTTGACTGTTAACAAATGTTCTTTAAGAAAAATAGAGATGTAGGAGGAGATTCAGTTTGGAAGAATCACAGTTAAATAAAGTTAAACAGATCCTAGGAGTTCAAGACCAGCCTGGCCAACATGGTAACACCCCATCTCTACTAAAAACACAAAAATTAGCTGATCGTGGTGGCAAGCGCCTGTAACCCCAGCTACTCGGGAGGCTGAGGCAGGAGAATTGCTTGAACTTGGGAGGCGGAGATTGCAGTGAGCCAAGATCATGCCATTGCACTCCAGCCTGGCAGGCAAGAGTGAGACTGAGTCTTTAAATAAATAAACAGGTCTCTTCGGTATTTCTTGGAAGCTCTAAAATGCAAATGTGTGTTGTGGGTCTTTAATGGAAATGGTCTATGTCTCAAACTTAGTGTGTCATGCAATCCTTTATTCAAGAAGCATCTTGAAGACTTGTGTCACTAAGAACTTGCTTTAGTTTAAAACTCATTGATTAAAGCAAAAATATCCAAAGAAACAGACTGAAATAATAATGACAAATCAGGAGATCTTGGAAATGGGTGTTGCTAAGTTATAGATAATGATATAATTTTTAGCAGTCAATGGAAAGTGACCCCCAAACCAAAAGGGAAAGTCACCTTTTATTTCACCTGTCTGTGTTTGGTTTGACATGCAGGAGTGAGAGGCTCACATATAGAAGGCTTTGCCAGTTCCCATGATGTCAGCCGCCACACGGCTGACATCCCTCTCTTCTTTTTTCCTAAGACTGTGGAAAATGCCAGTTTCCTCTCAAGACCACCCCCAGTTGCCCCATTACCCTCTGCATTGTGCGGCTTGCCTGCCCCTGGCAGCAGGACAGCCTGACTCTCAGGAGAGTGGAACTGGCCATTGAGTCAACCCATTTGGGTTTTCCTTGTCACTCAGCTCTCTGAGACACAGTGTGGGAAAACCAGTTAACCAACCAACAGCTTACCCACTGATTGATCATCGATTGCATAAACAGTAGTTTCCTATCTAATGATGACTAATAATCCCCTATTTATATACAATCTTTTACCATTCTGAAAGTTTTCTGTGTTGTTTTCTCATTTTTGCCTCACAACAGCTCTGCGAGATGTTAATTGTGGCCCTTTACCAATAGGGAAACTGAGTCTCTGGGAAGTAAAGTGACTTACCCAATGTCACTTGGGAATACTGGGACTGGACACTGAGTATTTTGGTTCATAAACTGATGCTTTCTCTATCTTGTTGGCTATGTAATATGAGGAAAAGAACTGTTCTCTAAGACTTACACTGCCTTAAGGGATATGGCATAAACTCAAACAAGGAATCTACCTTTCTAGTGCTCCCTTTCTCTTGCAGATACCAGAGGGAGAGAGAAAAGAGAGGTCACATTTTCAAGTCCAGTTCTAGTTCTCTGTTGCTGATAAAAGGATAGCAGCTGGCCTGTCCTGTCCAGGGCTTAGCATGGCACAGTAATAAATCTTCAGCTGTGCAGTGGTTTCTTGAGAACCATCTAGGGGAGGTGGAGACAGATTCATCTGCATTAAAAAATGAATTGAATTTGGGGTGAAAGGAAACCAGGGTAAGCGGGTAGAAAACAGAGAATAAGAAGGTTTCAGTCAAGATGGAGGTGTCAAAGGCATGGCAGGGGGCGTCACTGGGAACATGATGGAAGGAAGGTCCACGGTTCCATCGGAAATGTTTAGAGTTTGGGCTCCGTAATTGTTTTCAGAACCTCATTTGAGCCTGGGCAAAGGGTGTTTTGGAGGAAATCAATGGAGAGCGGCTGCATGCTTCTGGTGGATGCAGCCCGAATAGTACAGCAAGGCAACCCATTCACTGGACTAATTCAGGGAGCATGTGCTTCAAGATGGAAGGGATGGGGAAGAAGAGAAGACCCAGAGATCCCCTTCCTGACCCCAGGAAGATGTAGAGGCACAAGTGCTACCAATCACATGGGATGGAGCCAAACAGTTGCGTGGGCTCTCCAAACAGCCAAATACTTTAACATTTGGGTAACTGCTACATGTCTTTCGGTTGGGCCATCACAGTGGTACGATTATTCCAGAGGAATTCCTGGCTCCAAGACACCCACTTTCCAAGCCTCAAGCACCAAGAGTCTCCCGTCATGTTCCCATCAGTGAGAAAACCCTTGCTTCTGCTGACGCTCCTGACTCCAAAAGTGCTTTATGTTGTGATACTTGCAGTTACAGGAGGGCTGCTTTTGTTTGTTTGGCAAAGCGCTCAGCCTCAGCTGACCTGGGCAGGGCTTCCAAGTGCCTGTCGGAAGTCGGCCTTCTCTTGTGAATTCTGTGCCTATTCACGGCCTCATTCTCACTGCTTCCCAGGAAGCCCCGACTCTGCACACTGGATGGGACCTCCCAGGACTCCACACTTCTCTGGGATGCTCGTTGGCTAATCATCTGTCCTCTGCCCTTCTACAAAGTGTACTTTTCCCATGATTCATTTTTCTCATCTGGTTAAGACCTTGTTTCAGAGGTTTTAGCCACTGTAGCTAGAAAACATCACACAGGAACGCACAGTGCCCTGCGACACATGAGCGCAGAGTGGATTAGGCAATGATCTACTGCAGAGGCTGAAAAATGCCCTACTTCTCAGAACCTGTGAGTGTGTTATGTTACATGGAAAAATGGTAAAATGAAGAAAAGGAAAAGGCAAGATAAATGCTTGGTTCTGTATCTTTATTTACCAATTATTTTTAAATGAGCTGGTTTCCTAGTATTTAAACAGGAACAATGAATTTTCAAAAATCATTATTTTTGTGAACTCATGAGTCTATTTCCTTGCAGTAAAAATCCTTATTATGCTCAGGTTTTCCCATCTTTGGGAAAAGCTGGGAAAACAAGTGGGATCCTGTTCAGACTGGCTTCTGGGTCCATTGACATGACCCTTGTAATCTGGTAGTTTCCTTGTTTTTCTAATAAGATAGTCAGACTTATTTGACATTTTTTGCCTTAGACCTACAATCAGACATTTCTTCAAGGAGTGCTTTTAGTACAAAATAGTATTTAGAGGCAACAATGTGGGCACTAAGGGTGTTCAATGCTGTTGGATTAGTCACCACTTTTTAGGTCTTTTCAATAGAACTAAGAAAAACTTTTTAAAAATTGAAGACAAAAATACATCAGAAGTTCATACTGATACTTGCAATGCAATCCAAGACAGTGTTTAACCTAACTAACCTCATTAATTTTACATCTGTATCTCATTCCTTCTAAGCCTAAAGTTCTAAATCTTAGTAACACCAACAAACTTACTCCGAGGCTATATTCCATAACACACACATACACACACACAAACACACACACACACACACACACCCCAGTCTCAAAATACCTACAGCAGCATTACCGTCAACAATATGATGAGTAACAGACAATTTGAGATGTTTTACAGCTCTCTCTCTCTCTCTCTTTTTTGTCTTAGTTTATACCTTGCTTGGGTGTCTAGTAACTTGCTGATATAGTTTTTATATTTTTCCCTGCCCAAATATCATATTGGATTGCAGTCCCCATTACTGGAGGTGGGGTCTGGTGGGAGGTGGCTGGACTGTGGAGTGGACTTCTCATGAATGGTGCTGCACCATCCTCTTGGTGCTGTCCTCACAATAGTGAGTGAGCTCTTGTAAGATCTGTCGTTGAAAAGTGTGTGGCCCTCCCACTCTCTCTTGCTTCTGCTTTCCCACGTGCTGTGCCTGCCCCTGCTTTGCCTTCTGCCAAGAGTATAAGTACCTTGACGCCTCCCCAGAAGCTGAGGAGATGCCAGTGCCATGCTGGTACAGCTTGCAGAATCAAGAGCCAATTAAACCTCTTTTCTTTATAAATTATCCAGTCTCAGGTATTTCTTTATAGCAACGCAAGAACAGCCTAGCACACATACTGTATTTTAAAGTCATTTGAAATAGCTCTTGGCCAGGCATAGTGGCTCACGCCCATAATCCCAGCACTTTGGGAGGCCAAGGCGGACGCATCACTTGAGGTCAGGAGTTCGAGACCAGCCTGGCCAACAAGATGAAACCCCGTCTTTATGAAAAATTAAAAAATTAGCCAGGTGTGGCAGCACACACCTGTGGTCCCAGGTACTCTGGAGGCTGAGGCACAAGAATTACTTGAACCCAGGAGTCAGAGGTTGCAGTGAGCCAAGATCGCACCACTGCACTTCAGTCTGAGTGACAGAGTGATAGTCGTTTCTCTGGTTATGCCACCAATTCCATACACTGTCAAATTCTTCTATTTCATTTTGGTTTTTACCTTTAGGAATTTAAAACATTTTAATTTCAAAATTACATATTTACATGGTCCCTAACTCAAATCTATAAACCACGATGTGTTTAGAAAAGTCCAGCTTCTATTTCTATATTCTTTATCCTAATCTTTCCCCTTCCATTTAAAAATGCTTTTGTTCTTCCCTTCCATTTAAAAATATAAACAAATATATATTTGCTCTCTTTCTCATTTCTAGATAAGTTATGCAAACATTCCTTAAATAATAGACTTTATTTTTTAGAGCAGGTTTTAGGTTTACAAGAGAGTTCCTATATGCCCTCTACCCCACCCCACATGCACAGCTCTTACTACGAACATCCACCACCAGCATGGTCCATTCACTACAATGGATGAACCAACACTGACACATCATGATCATCCAAAGTCCATAGTTTACGTTAGGGTTCACTCTTGATGTCGTACATTCTATGGATCTGAACAAAGGTATAATAACATGTATCTACCACTATAGTATCATACAGAATAGTTTCACTGCCCTAAAAATCCTGTGTGTTCCAAATATTCATTCTTCTCTCTCTCTAACTCAGCTATGCATACTTTCTAAACCTTTTTTTAAAAACCCAACAACCTGGAGATCACTGCAGGGTATCGATGACTTCCTCATTTCTTTTTATACTTAAAGTCCTCTGCAGCGTATGCAATGTGGCAGTATAGGACTCCATCCCTGTGCACGTAACTGGTACACTATACAATTGCATTATAGGGATACAAGATTTATTTTGCCAGTCCCTTATTATAGGTTATTTAGGTTTTTACAAAAATTGCTTTTGTCATTATAGTCAACAGTGAAATGAGGTTTTTTTTCTTTTTTGAGATGGAGTCTCATTCTGTTGCCCAGGCTACAGTGCAGTGACGCAATCTTGGTTCAATGCAACCTCCGCTCCCAGGTTCAAGTGAGTCCCCTGCCTCAGCCTCTTGAGTAGCTAGGACTATAGGTGCCCACCATGCCCGGCTAATTTTTTTTATTTTTAGCAGAGACAGGGTTTCACCATGTTGGTATCGATCTCCTGACCTTGTGATCCACCTGCCTCAGCCTCCCAGAGTGCTGGGATTACAGATGTGAGCCACCGTGCCCGGCTGAGCTTTTAAATATATACACATTCTACGTGAATTTCTGACTATATTACTAGAATGGGTTCCTATCTAAAAAGTTACTGAGTACATCACACAGCTATTGCAAAACAAACTAGGCCAAAATGTACTGACTTAAAATAGCCATCATTGTTTACCTCCTAGTTCTGGGGTCAGCAATTTAGGTTGGCTTCATCTAGGTGGGTCTTACAATCTAGACAGGGTTGAGCTATGCATTTGTAGTTAGGGGCTAGATGGGCAAGGGCTCACTTGTTTAAGCTGGAGGCAGCTAGGACAGCTTGTTCCTGCTTCACGTGGTCTCATCTTTCAGCAGGCTAGCACTGGCTTGCCACATTAGAGTTGGGCAGGGTTCCAAGAGAGCAAGCAGAAGTGTATAAGGCTTCAAATGGGCACATCCTCATTTCTGGTGCATTCTATTGTCTAAGCAAGTCACAAGGCCAGCCCAGATTCAAGGAGTGAGGAAATAGACTCCATCCTTTGATAAGAAGAGCTATAAAGTGACATCGTAAAGGACATGGACACAGGGAGAGGCAGAGAAGTGGGGCCAGTTTTGAAAGCAATCTACAACTTCAAGTCGAAGAATACGAACCTTTATAAGCTACTAGTATGTACTGGAGGGCTTCCATTCTTTTTTGTTTTTTCTTTTTATATATTCATTTTTTTAAAAGTCAGGGTCTCAGTCTGTCACTCAGACTGGAGTCCAGCTTACTGCAGCCTTGACCTCCTGGGCTCAGGTTATCCTCCCACCTCAACTTCCTGAGTAGCTGGGACTATGGGTGCACATGCCATCATCCCTGGCTGGTTTTTTTATTTTTCAAAAAGACAAGGCCTCACTACATTGCCCAGGTTGATCTTGAACTCCTTAGGCTCAAGAAATTCTCCAACCTCAGCCTTCCAAAGTGTTGGGATTAGAGGTGTGAGGCACTGCGCCAAGCCTTCATTCTTTCTTCCTTTCTCCCCATATGACAGAATTTCACTCAGTGTAAATAGGCTGTCCTCTATTTCCATCTGGGCATAAATCCCCAGGGGCAATCATGAGTATTAACAAAATTATAGGAAACATGCTCTTGAAGCCTCACTTGCCTGTAGTGCCTATGAGGTGAATCCATGCAATGCATAGCTCAACAAATTCAACCTGGTTGCCTACAGTGGGCATGAGGATTCCATTTTGCTCATGGTCCAATCTGGTAGACCCTATTTCTGGGAAGGTGGTATCAGTATTTGGATTTGATTTGAATCAAATTGGAATTACTCTGGAACAACTCCAGGTTATACCCCAATATTCATACCCCCTCCATCTTCTCTAGAATCTTCTAGATCCTCATGGAGTGACCCAGATGAGAGTGGAAGGACTCCCCAGCTGGTAGAGCAGAGGCAGCAGTGTCCTGGGAGGCAGGGGAGTGGGTTCTACTTGCCCTGTCTCTGCTACTTACTAGCTGATATGGTTTGGCTGTGTCCCCACCCAAATCTCATATTGAACTGTAATCCCCAATGTTGGGAGAAGGACCTGGTGGAAGGCGATTGAATCATGGGCGTGGACGTCCCCCTTGCTGTTTTTGTGACAGAGTTCTTAGGTGATCTGGTTGTTTGAAAGCATGTAGCACCTTCCCACTTTGCTCTCTCTCTCTTTCTCTCTCCTTCCCCACCACGTGAAGATTGTGCCTACTTCCCCTTTGCCTTCCACTATGATTGTAAGTTTCCTGAGGCTGCCCCAGCCATGCCTCCTGTGTAGCCCGCAGAACTGTGAGTCAACTAAACCTCTTTTCTCCATAAATTACCCAATCTCAGGTGTGTCTTTATAACAGTGTGAGAATGGATTAATACACTAGCTTTGTGTCATAGAGAATCATCATCTTTCTGAGCCTCAGTTTCCTCATCTGTAAAATTGAAAGAATGATCCCTACCTCATGGAGTCAAGGTGAGGATTTGATGTAATATGGTGTAATGTAATACAGTAAAAGAATCCCTTCCCTTTACTCCCAGATTTAATATTTGAGGACAACTCCTCAGACCTCTCAAGACACAGGGGCCAGGGCCTCCCTTTGTCTAAGCATCCGCGGGTGGCAATGAACGTTTTACAGATGTAAGTAGTTGCTTTAAGGAATTTCAACAATTACATATTTCAGATCAAAGATTTAAAGAACACGGTGCCCATGCCAGTGCTGAAGCTGTGGCTGGCCACACTACTTCCTTAGTGTAGAGTAGCGTCCATGCAAGACCTCATCCATGGAGGCCGCTGCGTCTTCACAAACCCCACCTTCACCACTGCAGGCTCATGCAGGTGTCAGGTAGCACCAGGAGAACAAATTTGTTTGGTTAAATGTCTGACTCATCATTCATAGCTTGACAGGTTTCTCAGCTTGCTTCAGACTCGACTTTAAGAAAAAAAAAGGTGGGCTGGCAGAGAGGAAATAAGATCCTTTTATTACAGAACATTTTCCTGAGGGGTTATTTTCTTGAATGTTAATCCAGACCCACGTTGTTATTCTAAAGGTGCACTGGAGCCAAACTTCAGGATGGAGCTCAGCTGTTAACCCATTGGTGACTCACCCAACCATGGAGACGCGGGGATCTGTGTAAGGGCTGAGATGTTGCAAGACCTGCCTACTGGAAACCGAGGATTCTGACTTTTCTCTGCAGACTGAAGGCTCTCTTTCACCATTTGCCGTTTGGACCAGGAATCCTTGCTGATCAGTGGGAAGTAGCTGTCTGCTAGATCCCATTTGACATCCCTGAGCATGGAAAATATCTGGTAATGAGTTTCATCTGGAACTAAGTCTGAACCAATATGGACTGTCATTTGCATGGGGTGGATGGTGGCTACACTGAATGCCATGTGAAATAAATGTGAAAGCAAAAATGCAGGCCCCACCAGTGAGGGTCAGGGGATGTTACTCAGCAAGGTTAGCAAACTACAGCCTATGGGCCAAATCCAGCCTGCTGCCTGTTTTTTATAAATAAAATTTTATTGGAACACAGGCATGCTCATTTTTTAAATGTATTGCCTATGGCTGCTTTTGTGCTAAAACAGTAGAGTGCAGTGGCTGTGACAGAGACTGTATGATCGGCAAAGCCAAAAATATTTTCTACCTGGCCCTGGGTTAGGAAAATGCTCGCCAATCCCTGGGTTAGATTCACCCTTCCAGAAACACAACCTTTTTCCTGCTGACCAGCACTGTGGACACACTTTCTCGAGCCAGCATCCATCCTGAATGCAGGTGATGGCCCGGCCTCAGAGCTGAGAGTACCTGGTGCTGTGCCCATGGCCTTTCAGAGGCTGGAAAACCAGTGCTTTCACAGAAGGCTCAGGAAGATGGGAAGGTGGGTGTGGTGGTTTCGCTGGGCAGCTCCTCTCTGCTCTTGACCCTCACTGGATTAATTATCTAGGGTGTTCTAGTAAGTAATGAAGAAACAAAGAAATTCTTTCGATCAGTGCTATATAAATTTTCTAGGGCTGCTATAACAAAGGACCACAGAGTGACCTAAACAAAAGGAATTTATCATCTCAGCTGGGCGTGGTGGCTCACACCTGTAATCCCAGCACTTTGGGAGGCCAAGGCAGGTGGATCATCTGAGGTCAGGAGTTCGAGATCAGCCTTGCCAACATGGTGTAACCCTGCCTCTATAAAAATACAAAATTAGCCAGGTGTGGTGGTGCATGCCTGTAGTCCCAGCTACTTGGGAGGTTGAGGCAGGAGAATGGCTTGAACCCAGGAGGTGGAGATTGCAGTGAGACGAGATCGTGCTACTGCACTCCAGCCTGGGCAACAGACCGAGACTCCATCTCAAAAAAAGAAAGAGAGGAAGGAAGGAAGGAAGGTAGGTTAGTTATTATCTCACAGTTCTGGAGGCCAAAAGCCCAAAAATCAAGATGTGGGCCAGGCCATGCTCCCTCTGATAGTGCTAGGGAAAAATCTGCTCCAGGCCTTTCTCCTGGCTTCTGGTAGTTCCTTGGTTTACAGATGATGTTTTCTTCTTTTCTTTCCATTGTCTTCCCTCTGTGTTTGTCTCTGTGTCCAAATTTTCCCCTTTCTGTAAGGACAGTCATGTTGGATTAGAGCCTACCCTAAATACTTTATCTTAACTAATTACACTTGTAATTATTCTGTTTCCAAATAAGGTCACATTCTGAGGTACTAGAGGTTAGAAGTTCAACATATGAATTTCAGAGGTGGGGGGTACGATTTAACCCAGAGCAGGAGCTCTGCCTCACTGCAAGGCCTATGTCACACAATAACATGAAAATCTTATGACTGCAATAAACAGAAAAAAAATCTATAACATATAGCTCAATAAGTGATTAAACTTCCACTCTGTACAAGCCACTATGCACCATTCTGAATCATTTAAACTTTACGAGAACTCTTTGCAAATGAGAAAATGAGTCCCAGGATGTTTAATTTCTCAAATGGTGGAGCAGATTTCAAGCCCTGGTCTGCCTGGTTTTAAAGCCCACTCCCTGTTCCATAGCACAGTAGTTCTCAAAGTGTTATCCTGGAACCAGTGATACCAGGATCACCTGGTAACTTGTTAGTAATGCAAACCCTCAGGCCCCACCTCACACATACTGAACCAAAAACTGCTACAGTAGCAGAAGGGGACTGTGGCCAGAGTTCTGGAACCCATGAATTGGGCCAAGCCTGAGAGCAGGCAGATTGATATTTATTAGGTACATGAGCGCCAGGCACATGGCTGATTGCCTTCACTGTGGCTGTTTTACATGATTGTGGTAGGCAGAAAATGGCATCCCCAAAAGGTCCAAATCCGAATCCCCAGAACCACGAAGGTGTTTCCTTACATGGTAAAAGCATCTTTGCAGATGTGATTAAAGATCTTGAGATGGGGAGATTATCTTGGGTTCTCTAAGTGGGGGCTAGCAAAATCTCAAGGTCTTTAGAAAGGAAAGAGGTCAGCAGGAGGGTCAGTTAGAGAATGTGAGGATGCTACACTAGTGGCCTTGAAGATGGAAGTAGGAGCCAGGAGCCCAGGAATGCAGACAGCCTCTGGAAGTTGGGAAAGGCAAGAAAATGCATTCTAGAGCCTCCAGAGGGAGAGCTGCCAACACCTTGGTTTTATCCCAGTGAAACCCGTTTTGGACCTCTGACCTCTGGAACTGTAAGATAATAAATGTGTTATTTTAATCTACTATACGTGTGGTAATGTATTCATTTGTTGCAGCAGCAACAGGAAATAGACACAATGTATCTGATTGGTTAATGTGTTTCAGTCTTAGCAAATATCCAACTGCAAGCTGCAAAAGCTAATGCGGGCAGCAGCCTTGTTCCTGGCAACCAGACCTCTCCACTGCTGAATCAGAAAGCTATTAATAGTTCAAAGACCCACCACCCGCGGAAGCCAACTTAGCCTTTTCCAACAAGGAAGCTAACAGGTAATAGCCGTTTCAATGACACAGAGTCTAGACCAGTGGGTCTCGAGCTGTGATGTGCATACAAATCACCTGGCAAGCTGATTAGAATGTAGGTTCCGCTTCAGAAGGCCTGGCATTCTTCATTTCTAACAAGCTCCCACCAGGTGATGTTATTGGCTGGCAGGGAGCACGCACATAGCAAGCCGTGGATGCCACTCATCAGAGACCACCACCTCCTTAGGGTCCCTCTGCATTTAGGGCTCTAGGCGAGGGCTTTCAAAATCTGATGGGTCATCAGCCTCACCTGGGTGCTTGTCAACAAAGGGTGGACTCCACCCCAGGCCTGCAGAACCAGGAATCTGTACATCTGGGGCGCCTCCATTCTGAGGCCAGTGGTTTATGCACAGGTGTTTGGACACAACTGCTTGAAACCACAAAAGCAAACAACTCCTCAACAGATCACCTGCACCTCCATTCTGATTTTGCACAGAATCAGCGCCATTATCTGAAACCTGAAATGCTTATCCCCTGACCGCTCCTCTCTCCTCCTCAGGCACTCCAAAGCCTGAGCGAACCACCCAGGGAGGGTGGCTTGGTCGCAGAGAGAGCCCTGCAGGGCTGAGCAGAGGGACGCCGAGCTCCCATGGCAGGGTCAGGGCCAGCCAGATTCTACGGCTCCCCTGCTTTCTGGATCCCAAGCTCTCGCCTCCTACCAGACCTTATTAGTGTGAATTTCACCTCTTTTGGCTTGGGAGGGCGAAGTGCAGCAGCCTGCAGGTACAATTTACTCCAGCATGGGGTCATAAAACACTGCAAATGAAACTTCAAAGGCCACAAGGCAGCCACCACCCATGGGCCCACCTTTCTCCAAACTCCAGTTAGCTGCCAACCCAGCGGTGGAGTTCTCCTCCAGGGTGATCTCAGCTCCCTTCCCTGCCCCACCCTCCATTAAGGCTCCCATTAAGTAAGCTGGTTTTATGACATCAGCGGTGATTAAACTGACCTGATTTCTCCCAAGCTGGCAGAGCCAAGAGCCCGAGTCAATTCGGAAACCGATTCCAAGGGCCTCAGCTAAGCCACTCAGAGAAAAAAAGACCTGAGCCTTATTCGGAGAGGGAAAAAAAAATGGTGCGCAGCTGCAGCTTATTCAAACACGATACTGCGCAGAATCCCAGAGAGAGAGAGTGGGAGACACCCAGCCGTGGCCGCAGTCTGCCCCTCTCTCAGCTTGTGGCAAGGATCAGGGAAATGCTCTGACTTACACATGGATGGAAACCTGTTCAACAGGGTGGGTATACCTAGCGCTATTTCCCTTGTGGACAGCGGCAGCCCCCTGCCAGGTCACCCTGTTTGCTGGGCTTACTGACTTGACTTGCCAGAGCGTAAGACCTGGCCTGTGTGGGTGAATGATGAAAGAGCTTCAGGGGAGTTTCCACGTGGCTGTTTTATACATCGGTCTCCATTGCCGAAGTCCCACTGGATGTCCCCTGCTTTCTTTTGGTTCCTGGGCACATAGTGAGTGCTTTCATTCCTGGCTTCAGGTTTCCTGACACGATCTGGTCAGAACAGGGGAATTCTTCATGACAGGTGATTCACTGTACAAACTGGTGCTTTAGCAGCTACTGTGTGCCAGGCAGACCCCAGGTGCTAAGAACAGAACCAGCAACAGTCAAAACTCCAGCCTCCTGGGGCTTACATTCTACCGTATGTCCCTGTGTTTGTGTTAAAAGAACAGAAGAATGTGTTCCCAGTAAGTAACATTTTCCTAGCATTGGCAACTGCATTTCCTATAAAAGTGAGCTGTGGGTTGCTCCGGAGATGTGGCCTGTGTCTCTGAAAACTTGTCAGAGTTTTCCCTAAGGATTCTAGCAGTCTATCCTTGAGGTAATACCCCAAGGACTCAGTAGGTCTCTGGCTTCTAGGGTGTGGTATTCACAGTGGTGACAAACATTATTGTAAGAGAATGTTCTACCCTTGAGATTTCATCTGGGGATGGGAAGAAAGCCAAAAGCAAACTGCTCTGTCCTCTAATCTGCCTGTACATGGTCTCCTAGCAGCCTGTATCTTCTCTTCAAAGCACTTCATCGTTTATATGACTATTAGCTTAATATCTTCCCTCCCCCTTCCTCTCTCTCCTCTCCTAGGCTCCTTCTTTCCTCTCCCCCTCCTCTTCCCCCTCCTCTTCCTCCTTCTCCTCCTCCTCTTCCCCCTCCTCTTCCTCCTCCTCTTCCTTCTTCTCCTCCTCCTCTTCATTCTCCTCCTTTTCCTACCCCTTCTTCCTTCTCTTCCTTTCTCCTTCTACTTCCTTTCTTCCTCTCTCTTCCTCTCTCCTCCTCTCTCTCTTGTTCACTGATTATTTCTATTACGCAGCATGTGCCTACACATGCTGGCGTTCTGTAAAATTAGGGGATGAATGTGGGAAGTGAATCTTGAGATTATCCTTAGAACTGCAATGCTTGTGCATTTGATATTTTTATTTTAGGGTGGAAGCCTTTTTTTGTTTTGTTTCGTTTTGTTTTTTGGTTTTGTTTTTTGAGATGGAGTCTCGCCTTTTCACCTAGGCTGGAGTATAGTGGTGCAATCTCGGCTCACTGCAACCTCCGCCTGTCAGGCTCAAGAGATTCTCTTGCCTTAGCCCCCTGAGTAGCTGGGATTACAGGCATGCACTACCACACCTGGCTCATTTTTGTATTTTTAGTAGAGACAGGGTTTCACCAGCCTCCCGAAATGCTGGTATTACAAGCTTGAGCCACTGCACCTGGCCAGGCAGAAAAGTTTTATTTTTGAGATTTATGACCTAATGCAGCCCTTACCAATATTCTTAACACTCTCCTTTTGAGTTTTTGACTAAGCCTGTTTCATTGCAAGTCATTATTGCCAGCAGGTGTTTGACCCAGAGAAGGACAATTGTTTTCCGCTTTGGGCTATGGCTCTACTTAATTAAGTAATCTTAAGTAGATGCTCCTGCCTCACTAGGCCTCTAACCATCTTCCTTATAAAAGGAGTTGATTGGTCTGTGTGATTCCTTAGGGCTTTCCAGCTCTACAGCCTATCCCTATTCAGCCAGAGGGCAGGGCGCTTCCTCAGCGTCTCTGCCAGGACATTAATAGGCAGTGGAAATTTTCCACCAAAATTCAAGGGGGATTTTGAACACCAGAAGATGGAAAAAGAGAATCAATGCATCGAATGTATTATTTGTTATTAATTAAGGTTGAAAGAGGAGTGAAAGTACTGACCAATATGCATCTGTGATTTCAATCAGCCATGTTCGCAGTCTTCTGTTTCTGTGGAAAACTAAGATTTGCCTTTATGTCAGCTGCTGGGTATTTGGGCAGGCAATATTGTAGAAGAAAGATACAGCTGTTACAGCAGTTCTAGGTGTGAATAATGACACCTCTGCTCGCTACCTCTGTGATCTTGACCCAGTTTCTCTAAGCCTCAGTTTCCCCATCTGTAAAATGGAAAGAATACCCATCTTATTGTGACTATTATTCAATAAATGAAATTGTGTATGTAAAATGCTTGGCACACATAAAGCACTCAAGAAAAACTAACTTATGGCTGGGTGTGGTGGCTCATGCCTGTAATGCCAGCACTTTGAGAACCCAAGGAGGGTGGATTACCTGAGGTCAGGAGTTCAAGACCAGCCTGGCCAAGATGTCGAAAAACTGTCTCTACTGGAAAAAAAAAAAAAAAAAAGCCAGGCATAGTAGCATGTGTCTGTAATCCCAGCTACTCAGGAGGCTGAGACAGGAGGATTGCTTGAACTCACGAGGAGGGGGAGGCTGCAGTGAGCCAAGATCACACCACTGCACTCTAGCCTGGGCAACAGAGCAAGATTCTGTCTCAAAAAAGGAAAAGCTAACTTATTTCTGCTGACCCTGGCTAGTCGATTTGTGAAAACAATGTCATGAGCCAATCTGGTGAAAAATATGGGTAGAAGCTGGTGATCTGGCTTCACTTAGCCAAGTCTTTTATTCACTGACCATATTGTCATCATCTTACATGTGTTCCAAAATTGGTTACAGACAGCTTAATTGTTACAGAATAGTCACAGAGTTTTGAAGGAAAAAATGGGAAACTTGCTGCAAAGGCAGCCAGACCTGGCCCCACCCTCCAGCTCCCTGCGGCATTTTAAGTCAACGTCTCAGATGATGATGATGGTCACCATCCTATCATCATTTACCATGTTCCTACATATGCGTTGTCTCATTTCATTCTCAGCCATAGCAACTCTGTGGGATGGTAGATTACCTGTTGTCTGGTGAGGAAATCGAAACTCGAAGAGGTCAGATGACTAGCCCACATTCACACTGCTAATCAGGGGATGGAAAAGAGTTGAATGCATCCCATGACTCTAGGTCCAGAGAGTCTTTCTACCACTTCATGTTGTCAGGCATAAAATAATGATTCTGTCTTATTTCTGAATATTTAACGTATATGTAATTTCACTCTCATGTTTTCACTTCCTTACAGAATATCTACTTCTTTCAAGAAGTCTTTTTAACACCAATGCTATTATATTTATTTATTTTACTATAGATCAAATTCTATGGTAACAAATAACCAGAAATCTCCAAGCATGTATACATACATATACATGTATGTGTGTATCCACATGCATATATATCTTTTTCTTTCAAAAGCTCTATCCAATAGCCCCAAAATACATTCAACTCAAAAGAAAAATAAATGCATTCCATTTAAAATCCCAAATGAACTTGTTCAATTTTGAGGGGGAGAGGGGTTGTGTTGAAATTTAATTTCTATGCTATTTGGGACTCATGCTACTTCTCAGAAGAGACACAGTTTTCCCGTAGAGATAAATGATCTCTTCCAAGAACAATGGAAATGGAAAGGGGATGGGGGTGTGTGCGCCACAGGGAGGGGGGCGGTAGAGGGAAACACAGATGAATTGAAAAGAGAAGAGTTACAAGCAGGTTGGCTTCCTTTAAAAAGATGGGATAGGGTCTCCAAAAAATAAAAGAAAAAGTAAGGCTACCTATTGGACTATCCTTCAAAGAGTGGCTGTGACTTAGTGTAAAAGCAGATTTTAAAAACATATAAATACAGTGAGTCAACAACATTCTCTCACCACAACCAAGATATGCCAAAAAAAGAAAAAGTAGGTTTTGTTTTCTTCAAAACTTCTCTGAGCTTCGCATAAGCCTCATTCCCTGGGGAGTCCAGGAAAACTTAGAATTACCAAGAAACAATATTCCAGTCTCTTCTGATTTAAAGTCTCCTTTCCATTGAACCATTCAGTCTATTCAACTGGGCATCAGCTGGTGGGATATAAGAAGTCTCTTGAGATAAATAACCTTTCAGAGCATGTCTTTTTCCTTCCCTTCCCAGGGTGGTGTCTTTACACCATGGGGGAAGAGGGGAACTCTCTCTTCCCTCATGCTTTGTCTGGCCAGACCAGCTCCTTGAACTGGTGACTGCTGAATGGGCCTGGTTCTGTCTGGCTTCCTAAGAAGCCACATGTGCTGACCCCACTGCTGGGGCCCGTAGTCCTGATCGCTTGTCCTGGCTCACTGTGGCCTCTCTTGCCACTCCCAAGTCTTTGCTGATTCGCTCGTTTCCTCAGAAGCTCTGGGTCCTCTCTCAGGATGTGAGGGCTCCTCCGGTTGTGAGGAGCAGGAAAGATGGCCTTAAACTCATTCATTGCCTTCCATCACTTCCACATCATTATTCTTCAATGGTGTTAAACACGTCCTCAAACTAAAGCCTACACCCTCCTTGCATGAGTCCTGGAGAAATTGTCATCCACTGTGTCCTCCCGGTATCTTTTCTCTTGCCCCAAGACTGGATGTTTCTAAAGCATCCCACCCTCATCTTGAGTTTTCTTCCCTGAGCTGTTGGCTCTGACCTACTTTCTTTACCACCATCATAAGTGAATGGGGTATTTTCTCTGCACTGGGAAAGAAACTAGACCAGAGTCTTCTAAGCTTGAATGCGATACGTGTTGGGAGTTAAGGAAATTCAGACTGGCCTTCAAGATTACTATCTTGACCATTAAATTTCATACATATATATATATATAGAGAGAGAGAGAGAGAGAGACAAGATATACATATATTTAGAATTGGCCAGCTGGACTCAGTTTAGATGATCCCAATTTTGTTGGCAACATCCAAAACGTCGTAATCAGGGGCCAGTGGCCTTCTTCTCTCCATCAGGCCGAATCAGGGTGTTGTCCTTGGCCACATCAGTGTCCTAGAGTGCTTCACAGCCTGTCTGATCTGGTGCTTGTTGGTTTTAACAGCCGTAATGAACACAAGTGTGCTGTTGTCTTCTGTCTTATTTATGGCGGACTCAGTGGTCAGTGGAAACTTGATGATAGCATAGTGGTCAAGTTTGTTTCTCCTGGGGGCGCTGTTCCGAGAATATCTGGGCTGGCTGCCTCCAGAGTTGCAATGTCTTGGGCCACTGGAAGGTGGGTGATGTGCGGATCTTCTTTTTTTGTGGCCGTGGACACCTTTCAACACTGCCTTCTTGGCCTTTAAAGCCTTCGCTTTGGCTTCGGCTTTAGGAGGGGCAGGAGCCTCCTTCTTCACTTTCAGCGCCATCTTGTGTAAAAGCAGATCACTAAATTTATTTTGAATGTCAAAAACTGCATGTTCTTTCCTTTGAATTCATGCTGATCATCTTAAACCTGAGACAAATAGATGTCTATGGGAGAACCTTGAGAGAGATCAGTATATTAATGAATTTATTTTTTAAAATTTTTATATTATATATATTTTTATTGTACTTTAGGTTCTGGGGTACACGTGCAGATCATGCAGGAATGTTGCATAGGTATTAACAAAATTTAAAATAAAAACAGAAGAACATGTTCTAATTACAAATATTCAACAACACAAACATACAGAGTAAAAAGAAAAACTCTGTCTTGCCTTACACCCCATCCCATCATCATATTTTTCTCTCCAGATATACCCACTATTAACACTTTAGGGTATACCCTTCCAGACCATTTTCTACATGTTATATACATATGTATGTGAAAACTAAACAAAGGTATAGTTTTGCTTTTATTTTTTTATAGTCTTCTATAAAAAAATAAATAAAAAGAAGACATAGTTTTCTTTTACTTAACAATATGTTTTGTGAGTCATTCCCTATCAGGAGGTATTGGTCAATCTCACTTTTAAAAACTGATGCATAGTAATCCATAGTATGGTTGGACCGTTATTCTTTCAACCGTTTTCATGATGTTACATTTACATTATCTTACAACTTGTGGCTTTTATAAATAGTGACATCCTTGCTTACATCTCCTTGCACCGTAGTTCAAGCATTGCAGACATGTATGCTTCATAAGAACCTAATATGAAAAGTGATGACATTCCATGTCTGTCCTTTGACTACCTGTAAACATGAAAAGCAATGCTTTCAGGAGCCCCATTGCCAGAAGCTGAGCTTCTGTTTAATGTTGGTCATTATTCTTCATTTTTCCCACTCAATCAGTACCCCTGGAATGGCAGAGTTTTCAACTTAAATTTTTTTAAAAAAAATTTATTTTCTTTCTCTTTTTTTTTTTTTTTGAGATGTGGTCTGCTATGGTGGTCAAGTTTGCTGGCTTTATACTTAGCCAGCTGGACTCAGTTTAGATGATCCCAATTTTGTTGGCAACATCCAAAGCATCGTAATCAAGAGCCAGTGGAACATATGCCTTCTTCTCTCCATCAGGCCGAATCAGGGTGTTGACCTTGGCCACATCAAGGTCACACACCTAGCATGGTCTTGAACTCCTGAGCTCAAGTGCTCCTCCCACCCTCCCACCTTGACTTCCCAAAGTGCTAGGATTACAGGCTGAGCCACCACACCCAGCCATCAACTTATATTTTTCTCAATCAAAAAGTACCATACTGTAGATAGAGTAAGGCAAATTCAATGTGTTAGTCAATGTGTGTAGGTGTGGGCCTATTTTTAGTATCATCATTTCAGAGAATAAAGTTGAAACTCACAATGCTTCATTCTCGAAACTGCGGGAGAGTGGTCTTTGAGTTGGTGACGGTGTCGTGGCAGTGGGTTCTCTCAGCGATCGTCACACAGGACAGCAGCATGCCCAAGTTACCACCATCATGATAGTGCTTCCCTGCACTGTACAGGCCCCAATGGAGAACGAGCTTGTGGCTCCAGGCACAGCATTGCTCAGGTAACCAATTGTCTTGACACAGGTTTATTGCTACCCAGCTTAGTGATTCACCACTGTGGAGACTTCATGACCTCCTTTCTATTTCCACTGCCTTTACCACCTCCAGCGAGGCTGTATCTTTTCTCTCCTAGGTCACTGGATAGATGGTCCCTTTGGATCATGGGAGCTCATCCCTGGTCCAGTCAGCTGTGACCAGAGGAGCAAGACCGTGTGAGATTAGCCTTGAAACCTAAGGAATTTCAAAGAGGACACCTTGCTGGGCATTCAGCGGCATCTCAGGAGAGGGCAGAGTAACCAGCAGGTGCTTTGCATGCTGGTCTGGTGTGTCTGGAAAGGGCATCCTGTGAAAACGTTTGTCAGGAAACTTCTCATCAGCATTTTCAGCATGCAGGAGCAACCGAGAGAGCCACTTAGATACCATCTGATTATAATGTGTTTCTCAGAGAAATAAATAGCCCAAATGGAAGCACACTTCCGGTTGTCAATTTTTTACAAACGCTCTGGAACTCAATGACAGTTCTTGAGGATCGATATGGTCTGGTGACAGTGAATTGATTGTTCCAGCAAAGATATTTAATGAGATTGTTCACACTATTCAGGCACCACCATCTCCAGCAGATTACAATGACAATGGCGGGACCTTGTGAATATAGAAAGCAAAGCAACCTTCCTGCTCATTTCTTTTTGAAAGCACTAACCCCTAGCAGCAAGGCCTTCTTGTTAATTAGTTGTTAATTACTGGGCAACTCGTGAAATGTTTATTAAAGAGCTAGTCCAGTGGCAAAGAAAAGAACCCAGAGCAAGAGACTAAACTGAAGGGTAATAAAAGGAACGAATAAGCTTTTACACAGTTCACTGGCACCAAGGAAATTCTAGCAACTTACTCTTCTGGTGCAAGAGGAGACATACTGTAGAAAGGCAGAGGAAACAAACCAGAATGGATGAAAATATAATAGACAAATAGAGCTAGAAGGAACCTCTATAATCATCTTCCCCTATTTTACAGATTGGGATACCCAGGTAACACAGTGCATGGATGAATTGCCTAAGGTTCTGCTTCTAGTCAGTGTCCTGAGAATCAGTTCAGACCAGAGAACTCATTACTACCAGGCCCAGTTGAAGGTGAGTGGTGGGGCCTTCGGCTTGGACCTCTTAGTACAAAGGGTTCTATTCTAGTGACTTTTTTTCCTTTATCCTCAAATGACATATGTATATGGTCAAAGCAACACACGGACAGTCTATGACATACACGATCAAAGCAATAAACTGACAGATTTAGATTGTCTTTAATGTAACTTTTAACTTATATCCCATGACTGTATAACCAGACCACACCATCCTTGAAGCATTATAAATTAACACTTTAAAAATAAATTGTTATTGTGTGAACAATTATATTGTGTCATTTACTTACTCTTCTTTTGTTGTTGCCATGAAAAGATAATTTGTTACATGCGTATATTTAAAATATACCACAGTTTCTGTTATCTTAAGTTTTGGTATTTAAAATTTTTTCATTGTCTCTTCATTTTCTTTTTTAATATTCTAAAATCTGCAAAAATAGAAGCAGCTCAGGCTTCTCGAAAACTCTCCGGGCTCTCGTTCACTGCTCTATAAGCTCTCATTGTAGCATGTCACTTTCATAAGTGATTTCAGTTGACACAATCAGGTTGTAGCTTTCATGATGTTACATTATCTTACAACTTTTGGCCTTTATAAATGGTGACTTTTTTTAAAAGTAGGACATTCTGTGTTGCACATCTGTAGCGCTGTCATAGGAACCCAGAACCGTGCTATTCCTCTCCTAGCAGGTGTAGACAACCTGGACACCACTCCTGGTAAATTCTTAGGGAAGAGCAGTTAATATTTTCATTCTCTATACTAGCCACATCGATCTGTTTGGGCGGCTCTGTAATACGCCTTCAAGTTCATTCTTACGCATAATCATCTTTTAACTTTATATTTCAGATTAAAAAATCAGAGTAAGAGTAAGAATATTATTAAAAGCATTTTGATTCTCCCTTGAAGAGTTGCTCTAAAATGTTGTCTTTTCATTCCTGCTTTCTGCTTTCAGAAGTGATTTGGAAAGTATAGCTGGATGAAGTTACTTTTATAATGAAACTACGTAGGTTCTATGCAACCTACGATAATTGAAGGAAGAGATATATTCTATTCCTTAGGAAACCTTTCAGTCCCTTACACTGGCCCTGTTGCCTGGTGCCAGGTATGCAGCCTTACCTGACACAGCCACTACGTCTGTCTGTCTCATTCCTGTTCCAAGTCACACTCTGTAGTCTCAATGGTTCTCAAACTTTAGCCTGCATGAGATCTCCTGGTAAACTGGTATAAAATGCAGAATCCAGCCTCTCTCGCAGAGATTCTGATTCATTAGAGGTAGGGCAGGGCCAAGGAATCTACATTTTTAAGAAACCCTGCCTTTCAGTTTTAGGCATTTTAGAAGCACCCTTAAGAAACTCTGATCTGCCTGCATTTTCTTACCATCCAAAGGACCTGGAAAGAAGCCTCTGAATTACAGACTTTATCTCTTTATTTAAGTGACTCACTCCTGGGATACCCAGGTAGATGCCCCTCCTCACTCAGCCTGACTCCCAGGACCTGCCCCCACTCCCCTTGCCTCTGGCAGGGAGAACAAAAGGAGGCTGGAGAAGGGCAGGCCCCCAGCAGAGTATGCCTACCAGCGGGTCCTTCCTTCTAGGCTCACTGCATTGCCTGTGAATAATTTTTTAGAATAGATTTAGAAAAAACCCAGGCCATTTGGGGCCAGTTCTGGTGAATCTGGTTTATGATCAACTGGGAGAATTGCTGTTCAGGATCAAGCTACATATAACCATAACAAACATCATAGCCGACATTCTGGCTTGGGTCATAAATGCATCTGTGGCATCAGATGGAGAGTTTCAAAAATATTCTCTGCAATGATGGTGGATATCCCAGCCAGGCTGCTCTGAATGAACTCAGTGGTTGCTTACAACTTGCTGTTGTTCTAATCTGTTGGGCAGCCATTTTTGTTGGTTGAGTGTCTCATTGATTCATTGGTACTCGGCTGTGCCAGTTGTTAAATACTTGTACTACTGGAATTAATATATAATTTTTCTGCTGAAGGACAAAGCTCTTGTGAATATCTCAATTCAGAATGTTTCTTAAAAATCTAATCTCATGAACTAATAGTCAATCTTTGCAAATGACATAAGTCATATGGACTTTCACTCACATTCTAAGTGAAAATCTACTTGAAGCCAGGTTAATATTTGTCCTACGTTGATTCCAGATATTAACTTTTATAAGCACAAAATCTCCATGCTGTGTCTACTGTTGCAAGCATTCACTTCCAAAGTATGCATAAGGTTGGAAATTTAATATTCCCAATACTCCAGCAAAAAGATGCCTTTAACTTTCTTGGCCATATCTTTAGCTTGGTTTCCTACAGATGGTACTCTGCTGATTCATTTCCTGATGGTGCACTCAAGTTGATTGTTTTATTCTTTCGAAGAATGTTATAAATTGCAGTTTGTTTAGGGTTGAATGATGACAGGGTGGGCTGGGGTTTACAGTTGAGAAGCACCACTTTAGCTTATAATAAGAAGCATGTAATTTTGATTCACTAAATAGGCTGGGGAAGTATTTATAAATAATTATATGTCTGGATGTGTTTGTATATATAGTTACACTTATTTTTAAGGATACATAGAATTTAAATTAAATATAAAAATATTCGTCCATATAGTAATGCAAAAACCACTACACCATTTAAAAACTTTTAACTTAAGTTCTAATTTTAGGGGTAAAAAGAGTGGTCAATTCTCAGTTTTTACCACACCTGACTTTTCAGTAGAACGCTAGATACAACTGATGAATCCTTCTTTCATTTTGCTGTCAGAACATTACATGCAGTTGGCTTTCCTTCTGCCTCTGGGACTGCACCATCTGTTAGTCACCTTTGCTTGTTCCTTCTCTTTGACCAACCTCTGAGCATCAGAATGATTAGGGTTTGATCTTTGGACCTTATATGTAGCTATACTCACTTCCTAAACTTTCAGACTTGTGTATCCAATTACCTAGTTAACTTTCCATTTGGATGTCTAACAAACATCTCCTGCTGAGAGTGTCCAAGACAGAACCCTTAATGTATAGCCCCTAGCCCCAACCTCACCACTCCTTTTCTTTTTCCCATCATAATAAAAGGCAATTTCTTTATTCTTCTTGCTTAGGCCAAGTCCTCAAAGTCATATTTGACTGTTCTTCTTTTCTCATACTCCATATTCAATCTGTCAGCAAATCTCATTGGCTCTTCCTTGGAAATATAATCTGCCAACCTCACTACCTTCTTCACCTTCCTGGTTCAAGGCTCCATAATCTCTCTCCTGTATTATTGCCATGGCCTAATTACTGGACTTCCTATCTCTTAACTCTCTTACACTTTTCTCAGCACAACCTCCACAGTGATCCTCTTAAAATTTAAGTTCAAACATGTCACGTTTCTGCTCAAAACCCTCCAATGGCTTCCCAAATCATTCAGCGCAAAAACCAAAGTCCCTTCCATTACTTATAAAACCCTCCCCCCACCTATCATCTCTAACCTCATTACTAATACTCTTACACTTATTACTAATACTAATGCTTCATTACTAATACTCTTACAATACTAATACTCTTACGCTTATTCATCTACAGCCCTACAATTTCCTCTGCTGTTCTTCAAAAATCACAAAGATTTTGTCACCTGAAGGTCTGTGCATATTCTGCCTCCTTGTCCTGGAAAGCTCTTCCCCAAATACCATTTTGTCTCTGCCTGCAGATTTTTGATCACATGTCACCTGGTTCCCAAAGTTTTCTCCAACCATGCTATTTAATGTACAATTCTCTACTCCACCCCTTGCAATCTCAATGCCTCTGCCCTGCTTTGGTTTTCCTTTGTAGCTGTTATCATCAACTGACAGAGTTTGTTTATGTATTTTTGTCATTTTCTGTCTCCTCACATTAGGAACGAGGGTTCATGAGAGTAGGGGTTTTGTAGGCTTTGGAAATTAGTATTTCTTTAGCAATAAGAACAGTGTATATGGCAGATACTCAATACATCCTTGTTTAAAAAAAAAGTGTATCACAATAAAAATACATAAGCACATGAGCCAAATATAAATACTGTGGTATCCATCTCTAAGATGTTCTCCAATGATGTTTACCTCCTGCTAAAGGAGTAATGTAGTCCTCGTCCTCCTCATTGTATCAGGGTTAATTTGTGTAGCCAACAGATTATGTGATGTTGTGTGACCTCTGACACTAGATTGTAAAATATAGTACAGTTTCTACCTTGCTTTCTTGGATCACTGACTCTGAGGGAGGCTGGTGACAATGGGGACACTCAGCAGCCCTATGGATTGGGTCATGTGGCATGCAACTAAGGCTTCTGTCAAACCAATACCATTTGCCAGCCATGTGAGCAAGTCATGCTGGAAATGGATTTGCCAGCCCCAGTAAAGCCTTCAGATGGTTATAGATCTGGCCAACACCTTGACTACAAATTAACACAAGACTCCAAGCTAGGATCACCAAGATAAGCTGCTCCCAAATTCCTAACCACAGAAACTGTATGAGATTAAAAAGAAGTTTACTGTGGCTCTCAGCCACTAATTTTGACTAATTTGTTATATAGAAATATTAATTGATATGGATTTTTGTATCTAAATTTTATACCTGGAGTGCTGTAACAAAAATCAAAATGTGGAAGACACTTTGGAATTCTTAGCATCCAGAAGAATTTTAAGGAGAATATTAAGTGAAAAACTAAAGGACTTTGAAGAGTCTGTTAGCAGAAACCAAATGTCCTTTGAGGAGGCTGCCATTAGGAGCTTTATGAAAAGTAAGAAAAATGCTGTTGGACATGAAGGAAAAGGGAATCCTTGTTATGTAGTGGGAAAAATGTTAGCAGTGCTATCACCTATGGTAATATTAAAAGAAGGAAATTCACCTATTGAATTGGTGAATCTAACTAAAGAGATTTCCAGGCAGAGTATCGATGGTGCCTCCTGGTTAAGTCTTGCTGTAAAATGTGAGTGGAGACAAATAAGGTAAAATAAGAGCTCTTAAAGTAAAACCCAGGATTTGAAAATTTCTAGCTTTTCTGGATGTCAACTGATACTAATATTTAGAAATGACTTCTGAGCAAAGATGAAACCCTTTATTTTCTCAGGAAAGTATGGTATAAGGATGAAGCATACAATGTGACTGTCAAATACTTTGTTAAGGACTCAGAAAAATCCAAGGCAGTGTCTCCATAGAGAATTGTTGAGTCAAACAACAGGGCTTCTAACAAGCTTATGTGTGATATCCCTGAGCAGTCCCAGCAAAAGTTCAAGACTTAGAAATGCTTATCTCAAAGAAATTTGTAAATGTAGCCTTTGACTAATGTAGTAAGCATCAATATTATTTAAAGGAGATCCACAAAATTTTAAGAGAATAGTATTAGCAAACCATCTCTAGCACGAACTAAAAGAGACAAGGGCAATAAAAATGAAGAGGACATTTGATCCCAAAATGTATGGGAAGGAAGAAGTGTGAAAAAAACTACAGGTAGTGTTCGAAGAAGGCTGTAAGGCTTCTTGAGGCCTGGGCCCAGAACTCACACAGCATCACTTTTTTTTTTTTTTTTTTTAAATGGAGTCTCACTCTGTCACCCAGGCTGTAGTGCAGTGGTATAATCTTGGCTCACTGCAACCTCCACCTTTTAGGTTCAAGCGATTCTCCTGCCTCAGCCTCCAAAGTAGTGGGATTACAGGTGTGCACCACCACACCCAGCTAATTTTTGTATTTTTAGTAGAGATGAGGCTTTACCATGTTGGCTAGGCTGGTCTTGAACTCCCAAGCTCAGATAACCTGCCCATCTCAGCCTCAGTCTGTGCTGGGATTACAGACATGAGCCATTGCACCCAGCTACACATCATCACTTTTATCACATTCTATTGGTCTAAACAATTCACTAAGTCAACTAGATTAAAAGAGGGAAAAACAAACTACCTATTCACTGGAGGAGCAGTGAAGTCACAATGTACAGAACATGGGAGAAATTTTTGTAGCCATCTTTGAAAACAACCTAATACAAGTAGAATTTGCCCTGTTCTCACCTTTTAGTTAGTAGATTATCATATCATCATCATCATCATCATCATTTTGTACTAAGACAAATGATGAAATTAAAACCAAATCATTTTAAAGAAATACTTTGCATTTTGAGGAACACATTTATGATAAATATAACCCTTTTTCAGGCTTTGGATTAAAGCAACTTACATATTTTGTATCCTATTAGATTATTTCTTGATCCCAGGTTTCAAAAGACACCACAGTAATACTCCATACTCTTATAACCTTAGGCTGCTTGCTGTAAGAGATTAAAAAAAAAAAAGAAACAATTGTTTTTGTCACTTTCAAATCACTTGCCACTCTTAAAACTTCACTTCTGACATCAGATATATGGGGAGTTTTCCTCACACACTAAGGAATTCTCCAGTGGGCACTACCTGGGTTTCCAAAAATTTAACTCAATCCTGACACTGTGTATCTGAAGTTGGAGTTAAGAGTCAGAATCCATAGGTAAAGGGCTCAGTTCCATAAGACTGCCCCTCCCAACCCCTCAAAGACACCAATCAGATGTAATAGGTTGTCACATATACTTCTGACTGACCAGTTATAAATCAGGGTTCCCATATCCTGTTCTCATATTTGATAAATTTGCTAGAATGACTCATGGAACTCAGAGAAATATTTTCACTTACTAACCAGTAAATTATAAAGGATATTACAAGGGCTACAGAGGAACAGCCAGATGAAGAAAAGGTATATAGAGCAAGGCATGAGGAAAGGAGTGAGGAGTTTCCACAGCCTCTTTGAGGGCATCACCCTCCAGGCACCTCCATGTGTTTAATAATCCAGACATTCTCTACATTCTGTCATTTTGTTTTTTATGAAGGCTTCATTATGCAGGCACGACTGATTACCATTGGCCATTGGTAATTAACTCAATCTAAAGCCCTTCTTCCCTCTCTGGAAACTAGGGGGCGGGGTGGGGCTGAAAGTTCCAACCCTCCAACCACATGGTTGTTGCCCTAGCAATCAGCCCTGATCCTGAGGTGATCCAGAAGCCCACTGAGTTGCCTCATTAGAACAAAAGATGCTCCAAAAGGGATGTAGGAACTCTGCACTACATCCTCCTAGTGAGAATTACAGAGTTCTTAGGAGATGTGTGTGAGGAGCCAGGGTCAAAGACAAAGTATTTAATGAAAGATTCTCCTAGCAGTCCTATCTAAAAAGACTTTAAGTGTTCTACATACAGAAGTGGGTGCAAAGACCAGTATACATATTTCCTAATATTTTCACATTTGCCTTTAATTAGAATTCCGTATTGCAGAAATTCACACACATACATATGCTTACCATGCTGATATATGTAGAGTCCAATGAGAATAACAATAATTTCAGAAGTGTCTGATTGCCAAAATCAGATACTATTCTTTGACTTCAAAAATAGCACTGCCACAATAATCTCTCTTTTCAAAGCCTAGCTCTCATGCATTTTGCAAAGTTATTGGTGATCTTTAAACAATCATTAAGCAAGTGAATGAATCCAATGCTAGGTAAATATTTGTCATTTAGGGTAACATTGTGGAATAGAAATATCCAGCACTCATTCCCTCACATAAACATCAATTTGAGCAACCAATCATGCATGAAAATATCTTTACAAGATCTAAGAAACCCAGCTGAGAGACTATAGCACATGCCTGAAGCACGGAAATAAGAAAAATGCATTGAAGAGGGTAGAAAGGACATTTTCACATAAACTGCATCACCCTCCTCTAAGCCCATGCAGCACAATGCAGAGAGAGATTCCTTCCACATGGAAGAATAAGAGTGAACGAGCTTCCAGCCTTTCCATGGACTCTAGCACTAGGCCTGTCTTGTGGACTCAGTACTATCAGGTCAGCTCCTGCAACCCCTGTCTCTGGGCTCACCCTGAAGACCCAGGCTCTAGGCCAACCCCAGCATTAGTCCAGTCCCCAGAGACAGATATCAGCAGACCCAGAGCCAAGGCCTACCCTATTAGACTTTGCAAACATGCCAATTCCTGCAGACTCAAAACCAGGTTTACCCCTAAGAACCCAGGCACTAGGCTTACCTCAGCACTAAGTTGGCTTCTGCAAACCCTCAGGGCCACCCTCATGGGTCTAGTCACCAGGAACACTCCAGTGGATCCCAGTGCCAGATTGGCTCCTGTGGACTCAGGCACCAAGACAGTCCACCTGAGGACTCCAACAGCAAGCACTCCCATAGACCCCACCAGCTGGCCTACCCAGAATTTCTGGACAGGCTAAATGGTGAAGAATTTTTCATGCCAAAGTCAGTCTGTAAGTATTGGAAGAGATGCCTACTTCTTCAAATGCATAGACACCAATAAAGGCCAGAATTTCCATGAATAATTATTTTCATGAATAATTTCCATGAATAATTATTTCCATGAATTATTTCCATGAATAATCAAGGAAACACAACACCACTAAAGGAACAAAATTAAGCTTCAGTAAGTGGCCCAAAAGAAATGTAGAACTACAAACTGCCTGACAAAGATTGCAAAATATTTATTTTTTGAAAGCTCAGTGAACTATAAGAGAACACTAATACATAGGTAAATAAAATAAGAAAAAACAAAATGTGAATAAAGTGAAAAGTTCAACAAAGAGATAGAAATCATTTTTTTTTTTTTTTTTTTTTTGGTGTGTTTACACTTGTCTTTTTTTTTTTTTTTTATTGCATTTTAGGTTTTGGGGTACATGTGAAAAACATGCAAGGTTGTTGCATAGGTGCATACGTGGCAGTGTGATTTGCTGCCTTCCTCCCCTTCACCCATATCTGGCATTTCTCCCCATGCTATCCCTCCCCAATTCCCCACCCCCCCCGCTGTCCCCCCCACTCCCCCACAACAGACCCCCATGTATAGTGCTCCCCTCCCTGTGTCCATGTGTTCTCATTGTTCAACACCCGCCTATGAGTGAGAACATGTGGTGTTTGATTTTGTGTTCTTGTGTCAGTTTGCTGAGAATGATGGTTTCCAGGTTCATCCATGTCCCTACAAAGGACGCGAACTCCTCGTTTTTAATGGCTGCATAATATTCCATGGTGTATATGTGCCACATTTTTCCTGTCCAGTCTATCATCAATGGGCATTTGGGTTGGTTCCAGGTCTTTGCTATTGTAAACTGTGCTGCTATGAACATTCGCGTGCATGTGTCCTTATAGTAGAACGATTTATAATCCTTTGGATATATGCCCAGTAATGGGATTGCTGGGTCAAATGGAATTTCTATTTCTAGGTCCTTGAGGAATCGCCACACTGTTTTCCACAATGGTTGAACTAATTTACACTCCCACCAACAGTGTAAAAGTGTTCCTATTTCTCCACATCCTCTCGAGCATCTGTTGTCTCCAGATTTTTTAATGATTGCCATTCTAACTGGTGTGAGATGGTATCTCAATGTAGTTTTGATTTGCATTTCTCTAATGGCCAGTGATGATGAGCATTTTTTCATATGCTTGTTGGCCTCATGTATGTCTTCTTTTGTAAAGTATCTGTTCATATCCTTCGCCCACTTTTGAATGGGCTTGTTTGTTTTTTTCTTGTAAATCTTTTTTAGCTCGTTGTAAATTCTGGATATCAGCCCTTTGTCAGATGGGTAGGCTGCAAAAATTTTTTCCCATTCTGTTGGTTGCCGATTCACTCTATTGACTGTTTCTTTTGCTGTGCAGAAGCTGTGGAGTTTGATTAGGTCCCATTTGTCTATTTTGGCTTTTGTTGCCAATGCTTTTGGTGTTTTGGTCATGAAGTCCTTGCCTATGCCTATGTCCTGAATGGTTTTGCCTAGGTTTCCTTCTAGTGATTTTATGGTGTTAGGTCTTATGTTTAAGTCTTTAATCCATCTGGAGTCAATTTTAGTGTAAGGTGTCAGGAAGGGGTCCAGTTTCTGATTTCTGCATATGGCTAGCCAGTTTTCCCAACACCACTTATTGAACAGGGAATCCTTTCCCCATTGCTTGTTTTTATCAGGTTTGTCAAAGATCGGGTGGTTGTAGATATGTTGTGTCGCCTCCGACGCCTCTGTTCTGTTCCATTGGTCTATATCTCTGTTTTGGTACCAGTACCATGCTGTTTTGATTACTGTAGCCTTGTAGTAGAGTTTGATGTCTGGTAGTGTGATGCCTCCTGCTTTGTTCTTTTTGCTTAGAATTGACTTGGCTATGCGGGTTCTCTTTTGGTTCCATATGAAGTTTAAGGTGGTTTTTTCCAGTTCTGTGAAGAAGGTCATTGGTAGCTTGATGGGGATAGCATTGAATCTGTATATTACTTTGGGCAGTATGGCCATTTTCACGATATTAATTCTTCCTAACCATGAACATGGAATGTTTCTCCATCTGTTTGTGTCCTCTCTTATTTCGTTGAGCAGTGATTTGTAGTTCTCCTTGAAGAGGTCCTTTACATTCCTTGTTAGTTGTATTCCTAGGTATTTTATTCTCTTTGTAGCAATTGTGAATGGCAGTTCGTTCTTGATTTGGCTCTCTTTAAGTCTGTTATTGGTGTATAGGAATGCTTGTGATTTTTGCACATTGATTTTGTATCCTGAGACTTTGCTGAAGTTGCTTATCAGTTTCAGGAGCTTTTGGGCTGAGATGAGGGGGTCTTCTAGATATACAATCATGTCATCTGCAAATAGAGACAATTTGACTTCCTCCTTTCCTAATTGAATACCCTTTATTTCTTTTTCTTGCCTGATTGCTCTGGCTAGAACTTCCAGTACTATATTGAATAGGAGTGGTGAGAGAGGGCATCCTTGTCTAGTGCCCGATTTCAAAGGGAATGCTTCCAGTTTTTGCCCGTTCAGTATGATATTGGCTGTCGGTTTGTCATAAATAGCTTTTATTATTTTGAGATACGTTCCATCGATACCTAGTTTATTGAGGGTTTTTAGCATAAAGGGCTGTTGAATTTTGTCGAAGGCCTTCTCTGCATCGATTGAGATAATCATGTGGTTTTTGTCTTTGGTTCTGTTTATGTGGTGAATTACATTTATAGACTTGTGTATATTGAACCAGCCTTGCATCCCCGGGATGAATCCTACTTGATCATGATGGATAAGCTTTTTGATGTGCTGTTGTAATCGGCTTGCCATTATTTTATTGAAGATTTTTGCATCTATGTTCATCATGGATATTGGCCTGTAGTTTTCTTTTCTTGTTGAGTCTCTGCCGGGTTTTGGTATTAGGATGATGTTGGTCTCATAAAATGATTTGGGAAGGATTCCCTCTTTTTGGATTATTTGGAATAGTTTCAGTATGAATGGTATCAGTTCCTCTTTGTATGTCTGGTAGAATTCGGCTGTGAACCCATCTGGACCTGGGCTTTTTTTGGGTGGTAGGCTCTTAATTGCTGCCTCGTTTTCAGCCCTTGTTATTGGTCTCTTCAGGGTTTCGACTTCTTCCTGGTTTAGGCTTGGGAGGAGGCAGCTGTCCAGGAATTTATCCATTTCCTCTAGGTTTTCTAATTTATGTGCATAGAGTTGTTTGTAATAATCTCTGATGATGGTTTGAATTTCTGTGGAATCTGTGGTGATATCCCCTTTGTCATTTTTTATTGCATCTATTTGATTATTCTCTCTTTTCTTTTTTATTAGTCTGGCTAGTGGTCTGTCTATTTTGTTGATCTTTTCAAAAAACCAGCTCCTGGATTTATTGATTTTTTGAAGGGTTTTTCGTGTCTCTATCTCCTTCAATTCTGCTTTGATCTTAGTTATTTCTTGTCTTCTGCTAGGTTTTGAGTTTTTTTGATCTTGCTCCTCTAGCTCTTTCAATTTTGACGATAGGGTGTCAATTTTAGATCTCTCCTTTCTTCTCATGTGGGCACTTATTGCTATATATTTTCCTCTAGAGACTGCTTTAAATGTGTCCCAGAGATTCTGGTATGTGGTGTCTTCATTCTCGTTGGTTTCGAAGAACGTCTTTATTTCTGCCTTCATTTCATTGTTTATCCAGTCAACATTCAGGAGAAAGTTGTTCATTTTCCATGAGGCTGTGCGGTTCTGGGTTGGTTTCTGAATTCTGAGTTCTAACTTGATTGCACTGTGGTCTGAGAGACTGTTTGTTATGGTTTCCGTTCTTTTGCATTTGCTGAGGAGTGATTTACTTCCAATTATGTGGTCAATTTTAGAGTAGGTGTGATGTGGTGCTGAGAAGAATGTATATTCTGTGGATTTGGGGTGGAGAGTTCTGTAAATGTCTATTAGGTTTGCTTGTTCCAGGTCTGAGTTCAAGTCCTGGATATCCTTGTTAATTTTCTGTCTCGTTGATCTGTCTAATATTGACAATGGTGTGTTGAAGTCTCCCACTATTATTGTGTGGGAGTCTAAGTCTCTTTGTAAGTCTTTAAGAACTTGCCTTATGTATCTGGGTGCTCCTGTATTAGGTGCATATATATTTAGGATCGTTAGCTCTTCTTGCTGCATTGATCCTTTTACCATTATGTAATGTCCTTCTTTGTCTCTTTTGATCTTTGTTGCTTTAAAGTCTATTTTATCAGAGATGAGAATTGCAACTCCTGCTTTTTTTTGCTCTCCATTTGCTTGGTAAATCTTCCTCCATCCCTTTATTTTGAGCCTTTGTGTATCCTTGCATGCGAGATGGGTTTCCTGGATACAGCACACTGATGGGTTTTGGCTTTTTATCCAATTTGCCAGTCTGTGTCTTTTGATTGGGACATTTAGTCCGTTTACATTTAGGGTTAATATTGTTATGTGTGAATTCGATCCTGTCATTTTGGTGCTAGGTGGCTGTTTTGCCCTTTGGTTGATGCAGATTCTTCATTGTGTTGATGCTCTTTACCTTTTCGTGTGTTTTTGGAGTGGCTGGTACTGGTTGTTCTTTTCTATGTGTAGTGCCTCCTTCAGGAGCTCTTGTAGAGCTGGTCTGGTGGTGATGAACTCTCTGAGTTCTTGCTTGTTCACAAAGGATTTTATTTTTCCTTCACTTATGAAGCTTAGTTTGGCTGGATACGAAATTCTGGGTTGAAAGTTCTTTTCCTTAAGGATGTTGAATATCGGCCCCCACTCTCTTCTGGCCTGTAGGGTTTCTGCTGAGAGATCTGCAGTGAGTCTGATGGGCTTCCCTTTGTGGGTAACCCGACCTTTCTCTCTGGCTGCCCTTAGTATTTTCTCCTTCATTTCAACCCTGGTGAATCTGATGATTATGTGTCTTGGGGTTGCTCTTCTAGAGGAGTATCTTTGTGGTGTTCTCTGTATTTCCTGGACTTGAATCTTGGCCTGCCTTGTTAGGTTGGGGAAGTTTTCCTGGATAATATCCTGAAGAGTATTTTCCAGCTTGGATGCATTCTCTTCGTCACATTCAGGTACACCTATCAAACGTAGATTAGGTCTTTTCACATAGTCCCATATTTCTTGTTGACTTTGTTCATTCCTTTTTACCCTGTTTTCTCTAATCTTGCCTTCTCGTTTTATTTCATTGAGTTGATCTTCAACCTCTGATATCCTTTCTTCTGCTTGGTCAATTCGGCTGTTGAAACTTGTGCATGCTTCACGAAGTTCTCGTGTTGTGTTTTTCAGCTCCATCAATTCGCTCATATTCCTCTCTAAGTTGTCCATTCTTGTTAGCATTTCGTCAAGTCTTTTTTCAAGGTTCTTAGTTTCTTTGCATTGGGTTAGAACATGTTCTTTTAGCTCACGGAAGTTTCTTATTATCCACTTTCTGAAAGCTGATTCTGTCATTTCATCACACTCATTCTCCATCCAGTCTTGTTCCCTTGCTGGTGAGGAGTTGTGATCCCTGGTAGGAGGAGAAGTGTTCTGGTTTTGGGTGTTTTCATCCTTTTTGCGCTGGTTTCTTCCCATCTTTGTGGATTTATCCACCTGTTGACTTTGTAGGTGTTGTCTTTCTGATTTTGGTAATTTTAAGTCTGCTGTGGCAGAACTCATAAACCCCCTGCTCTTCCCCCCAGGTGTTCTGTCCCAGGGAGTTACGGTTTTATGATGTTCCCCTGTGCGGTTGCTGTTTTCCCTGCCCACAAGGTGGCAGCCTAGTCACACTCAGGTTGCAGAGGCTTCGCTAAGCTGCTGTGGGCTCCACCCAGCTTCCGTGTGAACTTCTGGGTGTAGTTAGAACTGCTTCCGCTATGTTGGCCCGCCCCTGTAGTGACGGAGTCTCTGTAGTGGCGGATTGCCTTGGTAGATTGCCCCGGGAACAGCAGGGTGCCTATGGAGAACGCCCCTCCTCCACAGAGCTGGACCGTCCCGGTTTCAGTTGTATTTCAGGTCTTCTTGCTGGGTAAGAGGGGACACCGTCTCATGTGATCTGATCTGCCTCCGGAGCTGCTGCGTTGGCTAAAGCCGCGGCTCTGAGATTCGTGGCGCTGGCCTGGCTCCCCGTTTCAGCTCCCCTTGCTGGCTTATAGGGGACTCAGACTCTCTCACTTTGTACAGTGAGCCGTTGCCTCAGGGTGCCGGCCCAGCGGCTGCGCCGTTCAAGCTAGCGGCGCCAGCGGCGCTGGCTACCCGTGTGGCTTCTCTGCGTGTGAATCTCCTGGTCTGTGGGCAGTAAAAATCAGTCTGGAAATACGGCGTCCACTCACCCTCTGTGCTTTCTCTCGGAGCTGCATTCCCGAGTTCCTCCTAAGCGGCCATCTTGGATCGTATCGTCTAGAAATCATTTTTTAAAGTACCAAACAAAAATCCTGGAGCTGAAGAATACAATGACTGAACTAACAAATTTCATAGAGAGCTTCAACAGCAGACTGAGTTAAGCAGAAGAAAGAATAAGCTGAAAGGGAGTTCAATAGAAATTGTCTAGTCAAAGGAACAAAAAGAAAAAAATTAAAATGTGTGAAGAAAGTTTATAGGACTTATGGCACACTACCAAGTAAACCAATATACACATTACAGTAATCAAAAAAGGAGCAGAGAAAGAGAAAGGGGAAGAAAACTTATTTAAAGAAATAATGATAGAAAACTTCTCAAAACTGGAGAAGAAAATGAACTTACAAATCCATGAAGCCCAAAGAACCCCAAGTAAATTAAGCTTAAGGAGATCTTCACCAAGACACATTATAATCAAATTCTCAAAAGTCAAATACAAGGAGAGAACTTTGAAAACAACAAGAGAAAACCAACTTGTTACATATAAGGGAACCCCCCCTCCCCCCTACACACACAACTATCAGCAGAAACCTTGCAAGCTAGGAGAAAAGGGATAATATATTCAAAGTCCTAAAAAAAAAAAAAAAAGCTGTCAATTAAAAATGCTATACCCAGCAAAGCTATCCTTCAAAAACGGAAAAGAGATAAAGACTTTCCTATATCAAAAAACAAAAAAAAATCCCTGAAGTTTAATTACTAGTATACCTACTTCACAGGAAATGCAACAGAGAATTCTTCAAGTTAAAATAAAAGGATACTATCCACAGGAAATATATGAAAAAATTAAACACTGTAAAGGTAAAAATATAGTCAAATCCAGAATAGTATAATATCATATAGATGGTGTATAAATCACTTTTAACTTTAGTATAAAACTTAAAAAGCAAAAGTATTAAAAATAATGAAAGCTGCAATAATTTATTAATGAATACATAACATACCAAATATGTAAGTTGTGACATCAAAAACAAAGTGTAGAGAGAGGAGAAGTGAAAGCCTAGAGTTCTTGTATGCAGTAAAAGTTAAGTTGTTATCAGCTTTAAAAAGATTGTTGTAACTATAAGATATTTTATGGAAGCATTGTGTAACCATTAAAAAAATCCATAATAGACATACAAAAAAATAAGGAATCAAAGCATATCACTACAAAATTTTCTCAAATCATAGAGGAAGACAGAAAGAAAGCAAGAAAGAAACTACAAAACAATCATAAAAGAACTAACAAAATGGCAATAGTAAGTCCTTATGTATTAACAGTTACTTTAAATGTAAATAAATTAAGTTCTCCAATCAAAAGACATACTGTGGCTGAAAGAATTAAGAAACCAAAAAAAACCCCAACAAGATCCAATTATATACTGCCTACAAGAAACTTACTTTGGCTTTAAGGACATATATAGGCTGAAAGTAATGTGATGGAAAAAATATTTCATGCAAACAGCAACCAGAAGAGAACAAAGTGGCTATACTTTAATCAGGCAAAATAGCCTTTAAGTCAAATATTTCACAAGAGACAAAAAATATTATATAATGACAAAGAGGTCAATTCATCAAGAAGATATAACAATTGTAAATATATGTGCATCCAACATTGGAGAACCTAAATATGCAAAGTAAATATTAACAAAACTTAGGAAAACCAATAAGGAAACAGTGGACTTGAACAACACTATAGATCAAAGGGAGCTAGCGATATGCACAGAAGATTCCATCCAACAACAGCAGAATATTCACCAAGATAGAGTCTCTGTTGGCCCACAAAACAAGTCTTAACAAATTTAATAAGACTGACATCATATTGAATATTTTTTTCAACCACAATGGTATGAACAAGAAATCAATAACATGAGGAAAATTGGAAAAGTCACAAATTAAACAACACACTCTTGAACAACCAATGAATCAAAGAAGTAACCAAAAAGGAAATTTAAAAACATCTTGAGACCAACAAAAATAGAAACATAACATACCAAAACTTATTAGATGCAGCAAAAAAAGTTTCAAGGGAAGTTAATAGTAATAAATGTCTACACTAAGAAAGAAGAAATAAAGATCAGATAAAAAATAAATGAACTAGAGACCATAAAAATGATAAAATAGATCAATAAAACTGAGTTGTGGTTTTTTAAAAAGATAAACAAAATTTACAGACCTTCAGCTGGACTTACTAGGAAAAAAGAAAGAAGAATCAAATAAAGAAAGTTATAAATGAAAAAGAAGATATTACAACTGATACCACAGAAACACAAAGAATCATAAAAAACTACTATCAACAAAGTATATGCCAACAGTTTGGATAATCTAAAAGAAATAAATTCTTAGAAACATATAACCTACCAAGACTGAATCATATAGAAATAAGAAATATGAACAGAACAATGATGAATAAGGAGATTATATCACTAATCAAAAGCTCCCAAGGAAAAAAAAGCCTAGGACCTGTTGCCTTCACTGGTGAATTCTACCAAACATATGAAAAAGAATTAATGTCATACAAACATATTCAGAAAAAAAAAAAACAATTAATACCAATCCTTCTCAAATCCTCCCAAAACAGTGAAGAGGAGGGAACATTTTCAGACTCATTTTATAGGGCCAGCATTACCCTGATATCAAAGACAGACAAGGACACTACAAGAAAAGAAAGTTATAGGCCAGTATCCATAATGAACATAGATGTGTGAATCCCCACCAGAATACTAGCAAACACATAAAAAGGTTCATATACCTTTCTCCCTAACTTGCAAGTATAGGGGAAGAAAAATATATCTTCCTTCTTCTCTAGTTTCATCGCTTACGTCCCCATAACAAAAAAAAGATTAACAAGAGAAAAGCATATGCATTTATTTAATGTATGTTTTATTTGACATGGGAGCCTTCATAAGGAAATGGAGATCTGAAGAAACAGTTAAACCTTTGTATATTTTTACTAGGTTTGATGAAGAGTAGATAGTCATGGAGAAATATAGGGCAAAAGAGGTATGATCTAATGGTAACAAACTGGAGGAAACTTAGTAAGGCCTGCTTGTTCAGATTCTTCTCTGTGACAGATGAAGATAAGGATATTTCTTTCCTCCAGATAGAGAGAGGGCATCTCTCACATGAGGGTCTTATTACCTGTTTCAGGGGAAAGTCAGAAAATCCTTTCTAGGTTTTATAGGTTGCTTCGGGGGAGAAAGATGGGGGACAGTCAGAGAGACCTTCCTACACATGCTGTTTCTCAAATTCTTTCAGCTTAAAATATTTAAAATGTTGAGGTACCACATTTTGGAGGGGCATGTCCTATACCCCATCACAAAGATAGTTCATTATATACAAATCAACAAATGTGGTGCACTGCATTAAATGAATGAAAAATAAAAATTATATGATCATCTCGATAGATGGAGATAAAACATTTGACATGTTCACCATCTTTTTATTATAAAAACTCTCCACAAATTAGGTATAGTAGAAATTAACTCAACATAATAAAGGCTACATATGAGAAGCCCAAAACTAACATCAGAATCAATGGTGAAATGCTGAAAGCTTTTCCTATAAGACCAGGAAGACAACAACAGTGCCCACTCTTGCCTCTTGTACTGAATGTAGCACTGGAAGTCCTAGCCAGAACATTCAGGCATGAAAATGAAACAAAAGGCATCCAAATATTAACAGGAAAGGAACAAATAAAATTGTCTCTGAAGGTGGAATAATCTTGTATATAGAAAACTCTAAAGACTCCACCAAAAATCTATTAGAACTAATAAACTTTATAAAGTTGCAGGATACAAAAATCAACTGCTTTATTTATTTATTTATTTATTTATTTATTTAAATTTTTGTTTTACATTCAGGAGTAGCTCCTGTCTGCTAGGCAAATTGTCCCAACAATTGTTCATTCCCAGCAGAGAAGGCAGCTCCTTTCTGCAGCTGGTTGTCCCATTGTCTGTTCTGGCTCTCAGCAGAAAGGGTAGCTTCTTTCTGCAGCTGGTTGTCCTGTCTTCTGTAGCTCTCAGCAGAGAGGAGGCCCTGGAGTGGGTAGCTTCTTTCTGCAGGCAGCCATCTTGAAGTCCACTCAGCTCTTGGCTGAGCCTGGGGCTTCTATGGGCCTTAGAGGGAAGGAAGTACAGGCCAATTGGTCCATGGGTGGCCATGGGTGGGCCTGGAAAAGGCACCGCAAGTTCCCACTCTGATCCATGAGACTGGCAGCCCAGCTCCCAGCCTTCAGGCTCTCCCTGGCCTGAAGATGGGGTCCCACCAGGGCCCCAACCCCTTCCACCCATGAAACTGTCTGCCTCCTCCTGCCATTCCTGGTGCCCAGATTGTAGGTGCCAAGGGGTACCTGCAGATCAGCATCAACCTGCCCTCAGCTCTCTGCCAAGTTTCTCTCCTATTCTCATACGCCCCCCCAAATCTAGAGGGGGTCAAGGTGGCAGGGGGCTGGTGTGTTAGCACTGCCCCAAGAGTTTGCACACCTGGCCGAGCTGTGACAGTGCCTGAACTAAGTCGCAACTTTGTTCCAAGATCAGAGTGGGCACTAATAGCAAAAAGCCAGGCAGTAGGAGCAGGCATTTATGAACCTGGGAGGGCGGGGTGGGGGTCCTTCCCAGGCCTCCAAAAGTACAGGGATGCCAGTCCACCACTGCAATTTGGGCGGCTGCAGCTATGCCAGGGGCAGGGCTCCTGCCTGCTCCATGGAGTGGGAGGCCCAGGTCTGCAGCTGCAGTTTGAGCAGCTGCAGCTGCACCTGGGAGAGTGGGACTCCCACCTGCTCCATGAGAGCACAGGGATGCCTGGGTTCTCAGCCATGTCTTGGGTGGCTGCAGCGGCACCCGAGGAGCTCCTGCCCCAACTCAGGGCTCCTGCCCACTCTGTGGGGCATGTACCTTGGCTGCACCTCCCTGCTGCAGCCAGCGTGATGGCAGTGGCTGCTCCAGACGGTGCACTGCTGCCATCAATCTCAATTATATGTTGATTCTAAAAAGTCAAATTTCTAAAAGTTGAGATTAGAATGGTGATTTCCAAGGGCTGGAGGGTGTAGAGTGAGGGAAATGGGGAGATGTTGGTCAAAGGATAAAATATTTCAGTTATATGGGATGAATAAGTTCTAGAGATATAATATACAGCATGGTGATTGTAGTTAATATTACTGTAGAATATACTTGAAATTTACTAAGAGAATAGATCTTAAATGTTCTCACCACACCTCATACAAAAAATTGGTAACTTATATGAGATGGTGGATATGTTAATTAGCTTGTAGTAATCATTTCACAATATATATGTATATCAAGACATGACATTCTCCCTCTTAAATATATATAATTTTTATCTTGTCAATTATACTTCAATAGAGAACCCCTCCCCCAAAATTTGTGGTTTAGAGTTAGTATGAATAATGCCAGTGGGTTTTCAGTTTATAAAAGCATGATCTGCTGACAAAAGAATGAAAGAATGAGGGGAGCGAGTTTTAGGAGATGTGTAGACTGAGGAAGTTTCTTCAGAAGGAGCTGCTGTCTCTTCCATTCTGGTTTTTATTCTGTTTGATCTGGCTGTCACATGGAACTTTGATGTAACTAGGAAACCCACTCCTCAGGTTAAACGTGAATGTGATGGTCTGTGAATGTACTATGTACAAGGGACAGCATTACATTTAAGGAGCCTGGGAACAAGGTTCTTTCAGTTTGGTTGGTCTGCACAAGTTTTTAAGTGGGGGTACTCTTTTGAAAGGACTTCATGCTGAGACTTCTCAAAGCATGTGGTGATGGGCTGAGGGATAACACCAGAAGGTAGGTCCTAGCCAAGGCTTTGCACTGGCATTCTTACACTCTCTTGCCATTGTCCCTGTGATGAGATGAGCTTCGGTCATATAGTTTGCTTGAAAATATACCTCATGGGCTGGGCGCAGTGGCTCATGCCTGTAATACCAGCACTTTGGGAGGCTGAGGCAGGTGGATCATTTTGACATCAGGAGTTCGAGACCAACCTGGGCTACATGGTGAAACCCTGGCTCCACTAAAAATACAAAAATTAGCCAGGAATGGTGGCCCCTGCCTGTAATCCCAGCTACTTCGGAGGCTGAGGCAGGAGAATTGCTGGAACCCAGGAGTAGAGGTTTCATTGAGCCGAGATCATGCCACTCCATCCCAGCCTGGGCAGCAGAGTGAGACTCCATCTTAAAAAATTTTAAAAAGAAAAGAAAATACACCTTATGAAGTGTTCTACAATCAAATCTCTGAGACAGAGGAGAGATATGGCATTCCCCATTGCAATTAAAGACAAACCTGGCTTGTAACCTTGACTTCGTCTGTCAAGTGATGACAATTAATGCAGCAATAACTGCACACCTCTCTCACTTCCTCTCTTCTGAACAAGGAGGACTGTGAGAATGAAGAGTTGATCAGAAAGCAAAGTAACAGTGATATGTTACAGAGGAGTAAGCTTGCAATGAGATCTGTGAAATTTGGCAAAACACAGGAAGTGTCCAATTCAGCTAGATTGGATTGGTGCTAAGGCAGTTTGACCTTGAGGTTATCCAGAATCCTTTCTGCTAATGAATGCCACTATAAGGGGAATCCCTGTCTCACTGTTTGCATATAGATTTAGAAGGAAATGCAGATTTGATCATTTGGTTTCTGTGTAACTTTAGAGTCAAAATGAAACTAGAATGTGAATATTAGAGTGTGTGAACCTCTTAGTATAAAGCTGGATTCCCCTCTTACTGCTGTAGCATTTAGGAAATTGTGCCTTATAACAGCAGCAACCAATATATGTGTTGTCCTTTCATCAAGTAACAACAATGACTGCTGATGCTCAGATCCTAGTTTTCTATAGAATCTAGCAACCCATTGTTTGGATACAAGGGTACATGAATTCACAATATTCACTGCACATTTTCTTTGTGTTTGCATTCTAATCATCTGTGAATAGATTTACTAAAAAAGTACTTTCCAAAAAATGAAGTGTTGATTTTTTTTTCTTTGGCGGTAAGAGCCATAATACATGTTCATCATTTTTAAAAAATTGGAATAAGGCTGGGTGCAGTGGCTCATGCCTGTAATCTCAGCTCTTTGGGAGGCCTGGGCAGCATGGAGAGATCCTGTCTCTAAAAAAAATCAAGTGTTTGTTGTGGCAGGCACCTGTAGTCCCAGCTACTTGGGAGGCTGAGGCAAGAGGATCTCTTAAACCCAGGAGTTTGAGGTTGCAATGAGCTATGATTGCATCACTGCACTCTAGCCTGAGTGACAGAAAAAGACCTTGCCTCAAAAAAAAAAGAAAAAAGAATAGATGAGAAGGAAGACTGTGCAACCCAAACACAATCATTGTTGACTTGCATACAATAGGTTCCCTTAACTCATCTCCACTGAAGGAAACCACCAGATTAATTGATGCAACCTCTATTCTGTCTGCAAAGCCCTCTAGGCTCACCATGTGACACTGGCATTCTCACAGTGCATCTGGACACATCTCCCACCAGTTGTATGGTCTACTTACCAGGATTCAGTTTTTTTTTGTTCCCAGATGTGTTTATAAAGTTTGCAGTGAAAAATATGTGATTAGGAATTATGTAAACGGATGAGAATATAACACAGAAATAACATTCTCCCCACCATCACCAAATGGTGTCGGATTAGGTGTGGACATGCAACTGTAAAAGATTGAGAACAAATCATTAAAATCTAGAAGATTTGTCCTTAGATTGCTTCAAGAGTATCTTTAAGTTCTTGTTCCAGTCTAAAGAAACTAGAAAATTGTAGTTGATGCATTAAGGATGTGAGGCTGAATTGTTAGGTATGAAATATAAAATGAGTGAAGATACTCCCAAAACAAAACTAAAAACCCAACAACAAAACCGGAAATCCATACAGTGTTTACTAAGTGCCATGGACTGTTCCAGGCACTGGAGAAATTTTATTCATTTTATTGTCATAATAACTCTACGAAGTAGAAAGTAAGTGGTATTGTTATCCCATTTTACAAATGAGAAATCTGAGGTACAGCAACATGAAATTTCTTACCCTGGATAACCCAGCTGGTAAGTAATAGAGCAGACATTTAAACACAGGTAGCCTGGTCCTTAGTCCATCCCTTCAGACATTGCTTATACTGCCCTTGATTCTACAGCAATCTTTTAAATTTTTGAGTAAAAACTCAATTGATATATGTTTGTACCTTTAAAAACAATTTATTTTTGAAATCCTCAAGCCTGTACAAAAGTAGAGAGAAGAGTGTGATGAGGCTCCCCTTACCCACCACTCGACCTCAGCAATTACCAACTCATGGCCAGTCTTTATTGTATCTCTCCTCATTCACCTCCTCCTGGCTCTTGCAATATATTAAAACAAATCTAAGAAATCATATATTTTCATCCATAAATATCCCAGAATGCACCTCTAAAAGACAAGGACTTCTTTTTAACTACACTTGATCTTAGCCAAAAAACCAAAAAGCGATGACAAGGGCTTATTTTTAAAAGCATAGCCAAAACTACAACATCACTGTCACACTTTAAAAATGAGCAAAAATTCCTTAATTTAATCAAGTATCCAGGCAGCATTTCAGTTGCTCTGATTGTCCCAAAATTGTTTTGAGGGATTTTCCCCACAAATAGATTCCAAGTAAGATCACTATAGTCTGTTTCATCTACATGTCTCTCCCCTCCCTATTCCCCTTTCAATTTATAAGTTAAAAGAAAACAGGTCCTTTGCCCTACAAAGAGTTCCACAGTCTGAATTTTGCTGATTTTGTCTCCTTTGATGTCATTTAAACCATTTCTCTGTCTTTCTCCTGCATTTCTTATAAACTGGGAGTCATACATAGAGGTACAATCTGATCGAGGTTTTGATTTCTTTGTCACTAATACTTCATAGGTGGTGGTGTGATAATCCCACCAGGAAGTACATACTGTCTGGTTATCTGTTTCTGTAATGTTAATACCCTTGCCTGATCCTTTATTTTATGGGGATGGTATTCTATTATTCCTGCTTCATTCATTATGTGGAATATTTTCATAAAATGAAATTTGTCCTCATCAACTCTTTAGTTACCCTAAATTTTGCACAGAAAAGCAGGAAAAATGCTTGGTTATTTTCTATTTACCAGTTTTCAAAGAAAACGAGCTGTTTCCTAGCTTCTCTAAAGGTACCCGATGAGGGATTTTTCCCTGAGTAATTTTAAACCCGTTACTTTGCAGATATTGACGTGCTTCAGTCGACTGTAGTTATGGATGCTTCAACTGTATTCTCTTTAGCTGGATAAACAGGACTTCTTCCAGTTAGTTACTGGGCACTTTTAACACTACCCCATCATATTCTAGGCTCACCCTGTCCTATGTAATATTTTTAATGATATCACTCCATATTATCTTTTGTTCTGTTTTTCAACTATCTGATCAACAGCTAGGAGGCATGGTTGTTAAGGCTTCCTGGATTCGTCATCCAGCTTTTACATTTTCTGCTACATTACTTGGGCAAGTTACTTAACTTAGCTCTGCAACAATTCCTTTATCTATAAAATGGGAATCACGTAACTGTACTTACCACAAGTACAGTTACTTACCACAAGTACAGTTACTGTGATTCCCATTTTATAGATAAAGGAATTGTCATTGGATTGTGACAGGTATGTAAAAACACTGAGCACTGTACCTCACACACAGTAAAAACTAAACAAACAGTAGTTGTTCTCATTAGGTTTAATAAGACTGCTTTAATGTATCATCTTTCTAATTTTGTTTTTTTTTTAGACAGAGTCTCACTCTGTTGCCAGGCTGGAGTGCAATGGCATGATCTCAGCTCACTGCAACCTCCACCTCCCAGGTTCAAGCAGTTCTCCTGCCTCAGCCTCCCAAGTAGCTGGGATTACAGGCACGTGCCACCACGCCCAGCTAGTTTTTGTATTTTTAGTAGAGACAGGGTTTCACCATATTGGCCAGGATGGTCTCGATCTTGCGATCCGCCCACCTCAGCCTCCCAAAGTGCTAGGATTACAGGCATGAGCCACCACGCCCAGCCATCTTTCTAAATTTTTCTAAGCATTATTGACATAGTTGTGATTATAATTTATATTTATTTGCTTCCCTGACATTTTTTCCCATAACAGCATCCACGTTATATATATTCCAACAAACATTTCAGAAACACAAATTCCAAAAATGGTGTAAAACTCTATTATGTGGTATACACCGTAATTTACCTAACCTATAAGCTCTCCTGAAAAGACAGCTAATTTCCAATTTTCCCTAGTATTAATACAAATAATGCAGTAGTGACTATCTTTGTAGATAGAGGTTTTTGTTTTTCTTCTATATTTAGCATTATTTCTTACTATAAATTTCCCAAAGTGAAATGACTAAGTTATGACCAGATTTATTTCCCCATGGTTTGTAATCGATTCACATTTACCTTGAGTTTTTAGCATGGTTTGAAAAATGTTTATCCACTGCTAATTACTTTTCATGCTCTTTTACACAATCCAGTGACAAAATCAAGCCAGTGAAATTAGTCAGCCCTGTTGAAAAAAGATAGTATAATATGGTCACCATCACCCAGCGGTCTGTGTACAGCAATGTCAGCCTAGCTTTGTGAGTCAAACCAGGGAGGTGGGGGGAAATTTTGGCTGCCACAGCCTTGAGTGCGGTAAAAAAAGAAGGAAAGAAATAAAGAAAACCAGCACTCTGAGTAATCTAGTAATTGGGTTCTGCCCTCTCTTGAGTTGACAGGCAACCACAGTCATGTGACACAACCACCAAAGATGGTAACAGCTCAGCAAGGGTGACTTGGGCTGAACAGGTGCAGAGTCCTTGCTTGGAAAGGAAGCGTGGCTTACTCCGGCTCTGCTGTGCTCTTGAACCTGGCTGCAGGGGCATGAAAGGGGCTGAAATCTGGCCCAACCCCTGAAGAGCAGTGAAGCGTAGTGTGGATATCACCCTTCCAGAAAGATCCTCCCAGAAAGAGCAGATTTTTGCAACTCATCTACCCAGAAGAGGTGCTACTTTTGAATTCACACGAAGGCTGTGTGTGCCACATAGGTTCCTGATATTCCTTTCAGTGAGGAGCCTTGACCTGACAGAAAGACTGCTAGAGAGTGCTTAACTGTTGCTTCCCCAGAGTCAATTCCTTGTGGAACTTTTCTGTCCCTGCACCTGTGAAATTCACTTAATGGTTTCAGAGACCTACTGTAAGATGGAAGATAACAGTCCCCAAAGGCTGGGAATCTCAAGGTGTATTACTTGAGCCACTCCTAAACCCAACCAAATTTCCCATCTAAATTGCTATCCTCTCCCAAATAAGTATCTTAATTTAGCTAATTTTGTAGTGTAAGGGTGAAGCTACAGATGCTAAATGAGAAAAGTCTGAATTAGAATTCTGCCTTCATTAAAATAATATCTGTGTGATCTCCTTATCTGCAGACTCAGGAAATAGAAGCACCTGCTTTCTACTTTTCAGGGTTGTTTTGAGGACCAAGTGAGATACTGTGTATAAAGTGGCTGGTGTGTTTTAAGTATTCCATAAATGTGGACTCTCACTGTTATTGCCTATTTGAGCCACCTTTGCCTCCCACCCCTCATTTTGGTTAGGGAGAGGGTTTCTTCCTCTGGAGATGGGAATATTTCCATTTACCTGTGTTATACAGTCTTGGTTCTGGCATTTGCATGCTGAGTGTAGCAGGAAGGGAGGAGGAAGTACTTACTTCTGAAAGGCACAGAATAGTTGCCACCTTCATTAGCTATTCTTTTTCTATTTTCTATTCACCCAAGAGAAACTCCATGCATCTTCTTAGTGCCAGAGAGCAAGAGCACACTCACTTTCCCTCCAATTAAAATGAGTAAGCCAAAGGGATGAAATGTTCCTTTCGGCACTCACTCAGGTAAATTGGTTCTCAATGTTTAAAAGGAGAGGGGGGGAACAAGAATGATGCTCTGTGCCAGAGTTCTGTCTTAAGTGCTTCCAGTCCTCTGGCAAAAGCAGAGTCTGCGTAGCCCCACCCAGGCTTGAGGAGACTTCTCCCCACGGCATCTGTTTAAAATAAAAATAGTGCCGTATGTCAAAGGAAGGGTTGAACCTTCCCACTGCTCCTCTCTTGCTCCTTCTCTCATAATGGAGGTAGAAGATTTAATGACAATGGAACCACCCTTCTGTTCTAAAGAGGAGAGTCTAGATTCAAATCCTGTGATGGAGAGGAAGGACAGGAACTTAGAGGCAGTAGGTTGAATCCCAGGCCTCGTTTTGTCCTTTATTAGCTTTGTGGGCTTGGGATAGACACTTCATCTTCTAGAAACAAGTGGGCTTAAGCTTAAGGTCCTTGATTGTGTCTTGCTTATGAAGTATCTTTGCCAAATAATTCAATGTGAATCTAATCAGACTGCGAGATCTAACTACCAGTTTACAGAAAATACAGGGAATGGAGGAGCATGTTAAATGACACCACTGTGATATAATCAGCGACATCTAAAAGGTGAGAAATTTACAGGGCAAATCACTATCTTTCTTTAACAAGAGAATGTCAGGGAGACAAGGAGCCCCACATAGTTGATTGAGATTTAAGAGAGTTAACCAAATGCAATGTGTGAACTGTTTTTTCTTCCAATTCAAACAAAGCAACTGTAGAAATACATTTATGGGAAATCTGAGTCATTTGAACAGGGTTTGGATGTTTGATGACTTTAAAAATTATTGTTATTTTCTTTGGATGTAACACTGACAGTGCCACTGAGAAAGTCCTTCTTGAAGATACATACTAAAGCATGTATGGATAATAACAGAATGATAGGATACAGACGTAGTATGTGTACAATTTACTTCAGAATAATCTAGCAGTAGAAGACAGACAGGGAGAGAGATGGTGTAATAAGATCTGGGTTGTGCTGATCATTTTTGCAACTGGTCAATGGGTTTATGATATATTCTCTCTAATTATAATATTTTCTCATTATAATAGTCTCTCTAATTTTGTGTATGTTTAAAATGTTCCATCGTAAAAAGTTAAAGAGTGTGAAAGAACGTGGGCTTTGGAATGAGGAAGACTGCCTGGATCCACTCTTATTGGCCCAATTAACCTCTAATTCAGCTCCCTCACAAAGGAAAAAAATAGCTTCTGCCTCATAGGATTGCTCTAGGTACAAGGAAAACACTTGCCACAGTGCCTGGCATGTGATAAGTGTCCAGTCAATGTTACCTCCCATTATTAATAACACAAGAGGTTTGGTTTGGACTCATTATCTTCTGTGGTTCTTTTCGACTAAAAGGGTCTCTGATTTCAACCTATTTCATCATGTCTTGGCCCTCTTTATTTTCTCATCTACTCCACATTCATGTTTCTGGAAACTAACTTCCTCTAATGTTCCCCTCCCTCTGCCCAGGGCATCTGGACTCTTCACCTGGGCAGCCAGGTGTCAGTTCCATAAGGCATGTTGGACTGATTCCTGGATTGGCAGGTGCAGGTTTCTGATTTCTTCACCTGTTCACTCCCTAGCTGGCTCTTTTTCTAGTAGCTTCCTGTTACCTGAAAGGAGAGCTCAAAGCTTCAGAAGGAAGGTAGAAATCGGAGTGGAGAAGGGCACGCAGGATGCAATTACATCCTGACTCTTAGCGTGCCTCCCTGGCTTCCCCGCCCCGCAGCTGGGCAGTGGGCAAGAGTCAGACTCCTGGGTGTCTGGCCCAGCTGTTTCTCCCTGGCAGTGTGGAACTGGGCAAGGCACTTGATTTTGCTCTTTTGTAAAATGAGGACAATAATATCCATGTTTTTGTTAATACAAAGCTAAGAGTGTGAACTCCAGAGCCAGACTCCAGAGCCGGGTTAGAATCCTGGCTCCACCTTGTATTAATGGTGTGACTTTGGATGTCACTGTGACACAGTTTTCTGATTGAAAAATGGGAATAGTAACAGGACCTACCACATAGGATTATGGTGAGGCTTAAATAGAACAGTGTCTGGCACAGGGAAGGCACTCAGCAAATGCTTGTGGTTGTTACTGTCTTCATCTTTGCCATCCTGTTGCACAAAGCACATTGGGAGCTCACTCTAGTGTCTGGCAACTCACTTAAGCCCTCCTTTCAGGCCCGTTTTATTTCCAGACCAGCCCAGGCATCCACCCACCAGGAGTTGGGGCCAGCAGGATGTACAGTGAATGTGTCACAGACCAAGGTCATGCAAGGAAAAACTGTCACACCCATCACAGTTTCAGACTTTTCCTTTGCCCCAAGGCACTTTGGACTGTAATCCTTCCAAAGATGAACCTGGGGTGGGGTAGGATGGGACAGGGAGGAGGGAAGGAAGGACAGCCATGCCCTATGGGTGTTATGTCTTGTGTGAAGTAAGAGACTTCCCCCAGGAAGACCAGAGAGGGAGGAGAGGCTGGAAAGAGAGAACAAATCACCCCACCTTGGCTACACCCAACTCCTCCTATGGGCACCTCGAGGCCACAAACTGTGGGTCAGGAAGGGGCCCCACCACGTGGTGCCTGGAGCTGTGAGTTACTCCCCTCTTTGGGGCAGTGGTTTAACTCCTCAAAACTTCTGACTCTGACTCATTACACAGCATTGGATGGAGCCCAAGACACGTGGAAAATAAGGATGGAAACCAAGAAAACAATAAGGACGGGAAACAACAAGGGATTTGAATCACAAAGGCCACAGCCCTGTGAAAAATGTGTCTTGACCTAAGCCTGGTGGAGGGGGTTTGATGTAGGGTAGGGTCACCCAGTGTCCTCCCTCAGAATTACAGCAGGGGATGTTTTGGTCTCTGGCTCTGCTGAGGCATCAAATCTACTTTCTGACTTGAGACCCCACAATCATTAATATACAGTCCTCCTCACCCCCTGTCCCCTTGACCGCCCCAGTGTATAGAATTGTGGGCAGGGAAAGTTGTAAGGACAATTGGGCCTTGTGCTCCCTCCACTGGGTGTTGAGAAAGATCTGGAATGGAATTAGCTTTGTGGGGATTTCCAGGTGCCGAATCCTGGAGCATGTTTGAACTGAACTGGGCTGTTTCCACCTGCCTGATGAGCGGCAGGCCAAGCCACACCTGGCTGTGCCAAGTCGTGGGTCCAAAGTGTCTGCAGCAGCATCTCAGCAAAGACATCAGGCCAGATTTAACAGAAACAAAGCTAAAGTGATCCACAACACCTAAAGCCCGGCTATAGGGAGTGATCTATCTCTCAGCTTAGTATCTATTCAAAAATGTAAGATAAAGAAAAATCTTACTTCTGAGTAAAAGCAGTATGTGATTTTGAAGATCTGGGCAGCGGGGTCTCAGCTCCAGTGGTCAGGGCTGTGCATGAGGAGAAAGGCTGGTGAGAAGAGCTTAGTCTACAGAACAATAGTTGGAGGGATTTTTTTTTTTTTTTTTGCCTTCGACTTTATAAAGACAAAGAAAGGATTTGTTGAAAATGACAGAGCCTACTCTCCATAATGAGAAACATATTATATTTAGTATAGAGAGAATTACATGCAACATATTTTAAAGCAGGGGTTTTACACTGCCTCCCTCCTTCCACAATATAGTCGAGGAATATGACACTTCCCCAGGCTCTCTATGGTTTTTTTCTCAACGGTGGAATGGGGATGTGAGGCCAATGCTTCTGGAGAGAATACTTGTGGGTCTGAAAAGGAATGATATGAGCTGGGTTGTGTCTCCTTGCCTACAATCCCAGCACTTTGGGAGGCCGAGGTGGGTGGATCATCTGGGGTCAGGAGTTTGAGCCCAGCCTGACCAACATGGAGACACTCCATCCCTACTAAAAACACAAAATTAGCCGGGAATGATAGCGCATGCCTGTTATCCCAGCTACTTGGGAGGCTGAAGCAGGAGAATCTCTTGAATCCAGGAGGCAGAGGCTGCAGTGAGCCGAGATCACACCACTGTGCTCCAGCCTGGGTAACAAGAGTGAAACTCTGTCTCAAAAGAAAAAACAAAGAAAGAAAGATATACTGGGGTCCTAACCCCCAGTACCTCCGAATGTGACTTTATTTGCAGATAGAGTCTTTACGGAAGTAATTGAGTTAAAACAAGATCTTTAGGGTGGGCTCTGACCAACGTGACTAATGACCTTGTATAAATGGAGAATTTGGTCACAGACAGACACACACAGAGGAAAGACAATGTGAAGAGAACTAGGGAGAAGAGGGCCATCTACAAGCCAAGGAGAGAGGCTAGAACAGATGTGCTCCTCACAGCTCTCAGAAGGAACCAACCAGGCAGACACTTTGATCTCCGAGTTCTAGCCTCCATTACCACGGGATGATAAACGCCTGTTGTTTAAGCCACCCAGTATGTGTTTAAAGTCAGCCCTGGCAAACGAATACCAGGGACAACAGTGATTCTGTAATGCACACTGTCCCCCAACCTGTCAGCCCTCTCCTTGGGACCTGCCATCAACAGCATGGAGACTGCAGGGCCCCAGCTCTGTCTCCAGTTCCTCCTCATGAGCCACTGTGGTAAACCCATAATCAGTGAGTGGGGAGACAGTCCAGGCTGGTCGATCTGTGTCTTTTCTTGAGTCCAGAGCAGCTTCTAGACAGCTTTTCCCTGCAAATCGATTGGTTGCCTCAGTCAGTGGTTGGCAGAAAATCCTAGGCTTCCCTTGGCTACAGCCACATCTGTTTCCAGTTTCATGAGGGACCCAGGTTTACAGGCAAACGGATCCAACTGGAGCCTTCATGGCCTGAACTCTTGGGTTCTCTGTCACAGCTGAGCTGTCTGGAGATCAATTCTACAATCCCTGCAGTTCCCAGATAAGAGGGGGATGGTTTAGCAAAGCCCACCACTACTTCCAGAAAACCAATTCAAAATGCACTAGATACACTGTTTATTGTTAAGACTACAAAGAAATAAGAATAAGAATACACAGTTTGTATTTTCATCAAGAAGCATAGGTAGGGTTAAAAAAAGGTAACAAAAATGATTTACCAACAAGGGAGAGAAGGAAAAGGAAATATTGGATTAAGGGAAAGAGGTGGCAGTGAATATACTTCTCAGGTGTATATTTTAGAACTTTGCCTTTTGAGTCATGTAAGTGAATGACCCACTCAAATAAAATTTCAACTTAAAAAAATGTACTATTATGTACAAAATGTACTATTTATGAAAAAGGGGCCCAGCGTCCCATTTTTGCACTGGAAACACATCCTATGCAATTTGTCAAAAGGTAGTTTGCTTTAAATGCTGTGTTACCCTATGTTTAATAATGGTGACAGTCCATTTGTTTGGCATAAACCTGGGCCTGTAGAACCTGTTGGTAACAGTGCCATAATGGGCATTCAATGATGTAGTGGCATCACAGGACCTTGATCTCTTAGTCTGGGCCACCTAGGGAGCCAGCTGAGTGGCCTTGGACTCATCCCTGTGCCTCTCTGTTCCTCAATTCCTCATCTGTGACACCAGCTCAATTTACCTGCTTCGTGTGCTTATAGGCTGTTATCCGGCTCAACTGTGAAAACACTTTGAAATCACCATTATCATCATCCTCATGGTGGAGTTTTCAGTTGTGCATGTACAACTGGAAGCCATGGGGTCAGAGGTGTTTGAACCAGAGCAGCTCCATCTTGAATAGGGACTGGGTAAAATGAGGCTGAGACCTACTGGGGTGTGTTCCCAGATAGGTAAGGTATTCTAAGTCACAGGATAAGACAGGAGGTCAGCACAAGATACAGGTCATAAAGACCTTGCTGATAAAACCGGGTGCAGTAAAGAAGCCGGCCCAAACTCACCAAAACCAATATGGCGACAAGAGTGTAGCGTCCTCACTGCTACACTCCCACCAGCGCCATGACAGCTCACGAATGCCATGGCAAAGTCAGGAAGTTACCCTGGATGATCTAAAAAGGGGAGGCATGAATAATCCACCCCTTCTTTAGCATATCATCAAAAAATAACCATAAAAATGGGCAAACAACAGCCCTCGGGGATGCTCTATGGAGTAGCCATTCTTATATTTATACTCTTATATATTTTTCTTTTCTTTTTTTTTTTGAGACAGAGTCTGGCTCTGTCACCCAGGCTGGAGTGCAATGGTGCAATCTCAGCTCACTGCAATCTCTGCCTCATGGGTTCAAGCAATTCTCCTGCCTCAGCCACCCAAGTAGCTGGGATTACAGGTGTGTACCACCACGCACAACTATTTTGTGTATATATATATAGATATATATTTTTAGTAGAGATAGGGTTTCGCATGTTGGCCAGGCTGGTCTTGAACTTCTGACTTCAGGTGATGTACCTGCCTCAGCCTCTCAAAGTGTATTCCTTTACTTTCTTAATAAACTTGCTTTCACTTTATGGACTCGCCCAGAATTCCTTCTTGTGTGAGATCCAAGAACCCTCTCTTGGTGTCTAGATAGGGACCCCTTTCCTGTAACAAGCGAACACTTGGAGGCCACTGAAAGACATACCAAGTCTAAGATGGGACATGATAGCATCTTAAGAATGTTTGTATGTTTCTCCAACACTGTCTGTGGACTAGGGTCCATCAAAGGATGGATGTGGATCTCCTGACTTTCCAACTCTCACTTGGACCAAGCATTTTGACAAGGGCTGGAGGGGTCCTTTAATAAGAGGTATAGGTGAAGGAGGCAGGAACTAGCCTCTTCATCTGGACCAAAGAAGGAACTCTGGTTCTGCAAACAAATGAAAAGCTTAGGAAGGCCTGGTCCTGACAAAATTCACGGGCTTCTAATCCTCTCCCTTCCCTACCTTAAAAACACAAAATTAAGGAAAAGACAAGAAAGGTGGTAGGATTCTGGAACGAGCTTTCAAAAATGAGAAAAGAAAAGCAGAATAAACACCACAATGTGTCCTCATACATTAATATGTTTTCCTTTCGTTTTGTGGTTTTTTTTTTTTTTTCTTTCCTTCAAAAAAAAATCTAGGGTTTTGTCTCCTCTAAGCAGAAATTTGGAAGGAAAATTTGACATGATCTCCAGAGCCGTAAAACTTCCTTGTGTGCCGCCACTTGAGTGCTTTTTCTTACATTCCCTTAAGTAGCCAACCTACCGTGTGGCGAGTTTGTGAAGCCAGGAAGGGAGGCAGTAACCCGAGAGGCGCTGCAGGGCGGCTCCCCAGGGCGAAGGAGGGCCAGCGGCGCAGCCCCAGCTCCTCCCAGCCGGCCGAGCGCTCGCTCGCTCGCTCGGCCCCTCCCGCGGCCGCAGGGGAAAAGGAGGAGACACCTACATTTAAAAAGGCAGGAACCTACCAACGGCAGCGCTCCTAAACTGCGGAGTGAGAATTCCCATTTGTGAGGTCAAATCTAGGTCAAGAATTTCCTAACCATCTCTGAAAACCCCCTATTTAGGGGTCAAGCCGGGCTGGCAACACCCGAAATCATTAAATCTAACTGGATCTTCAAAAACTCAGCCTAGGACTGTTTTTCTTTCTTTCTTCTGGCTGAGACAGTGTTTCTCGGTGGCGTTTCTGTTACTTCCTGTTTGTGACCGGGCTTTCCTTGCCCCACTTCCTTTTTTAGGGTGTTAGGCTGCCTCGAGGCCATTTCCACTTAGGTGGATGGAGAAGGGGTGTGTGCGCGTTGGATTGGAAAGGAAACGGCTCACGTTTATTTTTCTGTTGTAAAACGCTTTTCTCACGCATCATTCAGATTCTTTCATTTACCTTCTACAGCAACACTGTGAGACCAGCAATATGATCATGCCCAAATTACAGATAAGGAAACTGAGGCTCAAAAAGATGAAATAAGGTGTCCACGTTCACTCATCACATAAAGGCGTAAAACCTGGATCTGCGGGTCTGAAATCCAAAGGGGCTGAGGGATTTCACGAGGTCTGAATCCCACACTGAAGTCCTTTTCATTGATTGAAGCCTTAAGGGAGGCCTAACTTTAACTTACTTGGCAAAACTTTCTTCAGGGAGGACTTTTATTCAGCCTTTATTACAGAGTTTATTCTTCAAATGTAAAGAAAACACTTAGCTTGGTGCCTTCCCCAGAGCAGTGAGAGAATTATGAAGGATGTACTGTTGCTCTTTTTATTTTTATTTTTTCTGTTTTTGGCAACCTCTCCGCTCTGTCTTCTTTCACCCTGGCTATCCCAGGACCAAGCTGGGGCGTTGATTGCTGCCGCGGAGGCGGGGCTGCACTTCCACCGTCAGGCAGCAGGGGGAGCATGTGTGCAAGAGGAGGAAAGCGGCTCCAACTCGGGCAGGAAACGTCTGAGACCATGTGTCCTCACCCGGCTCCGGTTGAAAATTTAATTTTTTTGCTGCCTGAATGCTTGGAACCCATGGCTCCAGGCTTCTCTGCAAAAATTCATGCTTACTGATTTGTAGGGTGGGAAAAACCAGCCTCGGGGAGCTGTAGAAAAAGATTTCATGTGTCCACTGGATGAGAGGAAGTGAAACCTCCGCAGGGCTGCCAGGGAAGGATCCAGGCCTCCTGGCCTCCGCCCGGTGTGAGGGGGAGAGGACGCAGAGGCCCGCAGCATGGGCCGTCCTGGATCCAAGAATCTCATGGTCTCCACCCGAAACCTGCCTGAGAAGACGGGATTTTGTACAGTCCCTAGCGAAAGAATTAGAATGTACACGGCACATGGCAAGAAACGTTTGTGTGTGTGTGTTTTTTTTTTTTTTTCATTGTATCCCTGGCTTCTGGAACAGTGCAGGTGGCTGGCTTGGCTCCTGGTACTCACATTGACAGAGGCTAACTTGGGCTGTGCTTTGTAAAGCGCCTTCAAGTCAGGTAGAAAAGAAACAAACCCCTTAAGGCCAGACTGACACCGGGAGGAGCTTGAGCTCGCGCTAGGGCTGGAATAACTTGGAGCGCTGGCAGGTCACCTTTACTCTGGGGTGTAGCTTTCTCTCATTTCTCCTTTCTCCATCACAACTTTAGTTTCTTCACCTGGGAAAGAAAAGTTGCAAAACTGCAGCAGTGGAGAACCCCTAGGGCTGGCTGGCAACAGTTTCATTCCCAGGACAAGAGAGAAGAACCAAAAGTTGATGTTTGCCTGCACTTTGGATTTGGATATAGAAGGCAACTGATACTCTCTTTTTGATGGTGGTTATTTTTAGAAAACGTAGGTCTTGGTTCCAAATACACGTGGGCTCTGTAGTCTAATGCACCTGTTCCTGATTTTTTTTTTTCTTTTGGTTTAAAATGGTGACTTCCTAGGGTATTTTTCTAGATCAGTAGAAAAGACGCTAACCAAAGTTTCCTGTAAAACTACCATCTAGGCATCTCTGCTTTCATTCTGCTCTGGGGTAAAAACTCCCTTCACCCTGAATAAGTTAAAAAGAAGTGGTCAGGGTAGCTGAGTTGGAAATGGACAAGGTGTGGACCCGCTAAGAGTAGATGGCAATCATCTTTGGATCTCCACCCCTCACGAGATTTCCCCTAATAAAAGATGATGCCTGCATATCATTGGTATGTATCATCATAGAGATATCTATGTATCCCCAATATAAAGTGATATCTACATAAGGAACTTACAATCTTTTGATAACAGTTCTCACTTCTCATGGCCCAAGAACCCATCAGAAAATTCACCTTACATTTGCAAACACTCTAGCTCAGGCAATTAACAATTACCATTGACTTAGTACCCTCTAAGTGCTAGGCATAGGAAACAAAGATTAAAACCCACCTTTGAGGCTGGGCACCGTGGCTCACGCCTGTAATCCCAGCACTTTGGGAGGCCACAGCAGGGGTGTCACTTGAGATCAGAAGTTTGAGACCAACCTGGCCAACAAGGTGAAACCCTATCTCTATAAAAATTAGCCGGGTGTGGTGGTACACACCTGTAATCCCAGCTACTTGGGAAAGTGAGGCATGACAATCACTTGAACCCAGTAGGTAGAGGTGGCAGTGAGCTGAGTTCATGCCATTGCAGTCCAGCTTGGGCAAGAGAGCCAGACTCTGTCTCAAAAAAATAAAAAATAAAAAGGAAAGAAAGACCCACCCTTGAATAACTCACTCTGGTAAGGGAGACCTCACATTCTGTGGTATGTGTGTTTCCATTTGTAAATGACAGGGAGGAGTGTTTTGAGGAAGAAAGGCTTCACTCTGCTTGGATACGGCAGTAGATTTTGGGGCTAGGAGCCTCACTACTGGCACCAGCCTGCCAGGATTGAATCCTGGCTCCACCATTTACTAGCTGTGTGACTCTGGGCAAGTTTCCAGATCTAGCTGAGCCCCAGTTTTATTATCTGTATGCCATGGGGAGAATCACATTCCCTATTGCCAGGGTTTTTGTGTTTTTTTTTTTTCTGAGGATTTAGTGGGATGCACTCAATATGTGTTGGTGATGATGATGATGATGGTGATGGTGGAGGTGGAGGTGGAGGTGGAGGTGGAGATGGAAGACAGAGAAAAGGCTTCACTGAGGAATTCAGCAGGAGAAAGAGCGAACTGTGGAAGAGGGAAAAGCTTTCTAGACGAGGCCCAGTATTCTGGGTTTTAACAAGCCCTCTAGGTGATTCTGATGCACACTAGAGTTTAAGAACCACACAGTCATGCCAAGCTGTGGATTTTAAAATAACACATTGCTTAGGTTTGCATATTTGGAGAGAACACGTTGGTGGCTGGATGAAGGATGGAATGGAGGGAAGAAGACAAGAAGCAGAATAATGAAACTGAAGTGCCTACTGGGTCCAAGTGAAAGATGATGGGGCCTTGAGCTGGAGTCAGGGTGGTGAGAATATGGAGATAGGCGAAGGTGCATGATAGGTCATGGGGGAAAGGGAAGAGAGACAAAGGGAATACCTACTAGACATTAAAGAGGTAGAATTGGCCGGGCGCTGGCTCATGCCGGTAATCCCAGCACTTTGGAAGGCTGAGGTGGGCAGATCACCTGAGGCTGGGAGTTCAAGACCAGCCTGACCAACATGGAGAAACCCCATCTCTACTACAAATATAAAATTAGCTAGGTGTGGTGGTGCATGCCTGTAGTCCCAGCTACTGAGGAGGCTGAAGCAGGAGAATTGCTTGAACTCAGGAGGCAGAGGTGGTGAGCTGAGATCTGGGCCACAAGAGCAAAACTCCGTCTCAAAAAAAAAAAAGAGGTAGAAGTAGAATTGACCAGACTTAGCAATTGGGTTTAGAGGTGAGGAAGAGGAGGCAAGGGTGAGTCTAGGGATAGTGAACACAAGACTTTTAATACCAATGACTAAATAGTGCCTCTGTGGTCTTGATGAGTCTGTTCCTTTACACCCTCCCTCTCCCTCCTTCATCAGCTGCCAAGGAGACTGACTGCACGGCACAGATTGGCATCCTTGCAGGGGGTCTGGTTCCCCTCTGGAATGCACCACTCCTCATGGTGAGCTGCACTCTCTAACCACACCCACCATGTCCCCATCACCCCCCATAGTCAAGGGAGTGATTCCACCACCCTCAGTTGCTGCCACATAAGCGGATGAATCACTCTCCCAGAACAGCTGGTGGCCAACGTTACTTCTCTCTTCCACAGTCTAGGAGCCCTTCCAGGGCCTGTCCCCATTCCCTGAAAACACACACACACACACACACACACACACACACACACCATTTTGACCTACCCTTTAGTGCAATCTCTCTTAGCAGAACGAGCCACCCATTTATCCAGGATCAGAAGATCTCTACTCCAAAACGACACTGAAGTTATGGCTGTGTCTACACTGGAAGACAGATTATGAATTCATTATGACTTTACTGTTGCCACATCTAAAATAAAAGACTGTAAGAGATAAAAGGATGCTGGCTCCTCTGTCTCCTTCCTCCAAAGCAGTGTTTCTCAAAGTGTGGTCCATGTACTGCCTCCTGCATCAAAATTGCCGGAGTCTTTGGTAAAAAGAAGGATCCCTGAGGCCCACCACAGACTCACTAAATCATGAGGGCTGGGGTGAGGTTAGAAACCAGGGGATGCGTATTTCTAATAAGCATTCCCACGTGAGTCTTGATTCCCTACTGAAAAGCAACAGTAAAAGTGCTAGAATTTCTTTTTGTAGTATTTCTCAACCTACCACACAGTTAGGGTGGCGTCACAGTTCTAGGCCTTCCTAGCCTGCTAGGAGGAGGGCAGTACTCCTTTCCTGAAGGAGACCCCTATAGAGTTTACCAGATCAGTGCTTACTGCTATTCTCTTCATTTCCTTGAGGTATTGCATGGGGAGGGGGGCAGCATGCAAATTAAGCACATATATGTAAAATAAGTCCAACATAACTGCTTAAAAAGAGAAATTAAATGCATTCTCATCCTCATCATGATAGTGTTAGGCCACCAAATGTGCTCCCAAATTTAAAATAGTGGTATTGACTCACCACTCAAAATATTTTCTTGACTGGAGAAATGGATTTCTTCTAAGTGAGGTCCTCCATCACCTTTTCCCCATGTGCCCAGTGACTGACCACGGCCAGCAAAGCGATCTGTGCTGGCGGAACTAGGTTTGATGCTGTGCAAAGTTAACTGAGCACCTGATGATATTATAGGAAGGCACCATCATCAAGGTGCTTTGAAGTCTGAGAAACATAAAAAGGCAATAGGCCCATCAGTTCAAAAAGGATTCTGAAAAATAAATAGCAAGGGGGTTCTGAATAATTGGATTTGGTTTACTTGTTCAGCAAGTATTCATCGAGGTCTGAGCACAGCACTGAGTGAAGGGTTGTGGAGACGTAAAGGGGAAAAGGCATGATCCACACCCTTGCAGAGCACGCTGTATGGCTGGCAAGTCAACACAGGCACCTCGACATTAAATACCAATACAAGGCAGTAAATGCTAATGAGTGGTTGGACATCAAATGCTGGTGCTGTTCAGAGAAGAAGGAGAGAGATCACCCAGGCCTTGCAGTCAAAGAGGGCCTAAAGCTGCCCTCGAAGTTTGCAGAAGATAAGGAGAGACGGAAAGGAGTGATGGAGCTCTAGATAGAGACCTAGTGAGCAAAAGACACAGCACTGGGAAAGGAAACCGTCCATGCCGGGGTAATTAGCACAGGGATCAGAGTGAAGCCTGAGTGAGGGTTGGAGATGGTAGGTTTCATTTGTAAATATTTCTCAAACACTTATAATGTGTCAGGCACACTGTTCAGCCCTTGACTGACATTTTCTTGTTTAAGTGTAGCAACAACATTAAGGGGGCAGTATTAGCTCGTGTTTCATTGTAACATGAGGAGGCTGCGGCTCAGAGAGGTTTGGTAACTACCCCAAAGCCACACAGCTGGTAGGTGGAAGAGCCAAAAGGCAAACCCATCTCTACTTACGACCAAGTTTGTGTGTTTCTTGGGAGCTCTTTTTGTCTTTTTTGTCACTTCTCCAGATTACACTCCTCCTTGCAGCAGAGGCTTAGCAGAGGGAATGAAGTGAGGCCAGGAGGCAGGGTGTTCCATTCTGCCCATAGCTGCTGCCTGGCAAGGACTGTATTTCTTGTCCCACTCACATGGCCCTGGGCATGTGCCAAGGCCAGGAAGGGATGGCCAATACCTCCTCTTTGGCCTTCTTGGTCCTTCTGCTTTATGTCTGCATTTTTGATATCTTTGATATATGTTTCCTAAAAGGCAGGAAAATAACAATGGAATTTTACTTGTACTGTCCTATACACTCTACGTGTCAAATGGCTCAAGTGAGATTTAAGTTCAACAGTGAATAACAGAAAACTCTCTCAAAATGGATTTTTTTAAAGGTTAGTTGATTCATCTCTTAAAAGAAATCCACAGGCCAGCAGTGTAAGGGCTGTATGATGGCTCCATGAAGCTTCAGAGAGGCCCTGCCTCCTTTCTTCTTAGTCTTCTGCCATCTTTATTGTGCCGCCTCCTGGACCAAGATGGCTGCTTGAGCTCCAGCTATCACTTCTACTCTCTAACCAGCAGGAAAAGGAAGCAGGTAAGACACTATTGCTTTCTCAATTTAAGGGCCTTCCTTAGAAGCTGATCAGAGCACTTCCTTTTATAAGTCACTGGCCAGACTGTAGTTAAATAGAACGAATAGCTACAAGAATACTTAGAAATACAGTCTTTATTCAGGCTACCACGCGCCCAGGTCAAAATCCATTACTAGAAAAGAAAAGGAGAATACGTATTTAGGTAGTCATGGAGCAGTTTCTGCCATAAATCTATTAACTTCTTTGATCTTTATTATCATACAATCCTGTGAGCTGGATACAAGTATCCTGACTTTATAGATGAGGAAGTTGAGTCTCAGAGAGGTTAACTTGTCAAAGGTCACACAAGCTGTTAATGGAGGAGTTGGGACTGAACAGTGTTCATCTGACTCTAAAGATATTTGGTTCCTGCCTCTACACTCTAGAAAGAGAGTGCAGGAATTGGACTGATATTCATGGGGGTTTTTTTGGTGGGGAGAGGGGAAGTGTTTTTATTTTTCCTAGCTAAGATGTAGGCATACCCATCATACCTTCATTCAACTGAGAAAGTATTAACATTTTCTAAACTGAGTGTGATTAGGAAACGAAGGGGAAACAGGAACCACAAGGGAATGAAATGGCTGGGCTTAGCGCGGAGTTAGTGTCCTGTCCCGATATCACGAAGGCCCAGCCAAGGCTGTAGAGGACGCGCAGGCTCACCTTAAAGGCCACACAGCCCTCGGTGCCTCTTCTGGCCTTCATCCAGTTGTTCTTGGACTTGCCCAGGGCGAGGTGTATTCATCGACGGATGGTTCTAGTAGCTCAGCTTTTGTGATGTTTGCCTTTGATCTAGGCTAATACCTGGGCCTCCTCTCCTTGCCGTCTCATGCCAGCCAGTGGGTCCACCCTGGGCCTGGCTCACTCAATGCTGCAGCCTCTGTCTGTTTATAAATCTGTGTCCTAACCTAAGTGAATCAGCACCAGTCCAGCATCCAGGCCTATAGAAAACCACCATCAGGAAGCTAATCAGCATAGCAAAGGTGAAAGACACACCCCAGCTGAAGGAATGGCAAAGCCTTTTCTCTTCTCAGGTTACAGAAGACTTCTAATTTCCCCAGGTGCTTCCCGCTGATGATTCTGGCTAATCTCCAGCCAGTAGAATAACGAACCAGAGAAATCAGTCTTAGTCCTTATAGTACAGAGGTCTCTGCAGAAGGCTGGCTCTCTTATAGCCAGATACATTTTTGTTTCTGAGTGATTTTTCTCTCTCCCACCCTCCATCCCTCTTTTTGTCCATTCTGTCTTTCCTCTTCTTCTCTTTCCTTTCCCTCCCTCCCTCCCTTCCTTCCTTCTTTTTCCTGCCTTCTTTTTCCTCCCTCTTCTTCCTCCCTCCTCCCATTCCTTTCACCCTCTCTGTTTCTCTTCTCTTTCTTGCAGGGTGCACGTGTGTGTGTGTGTGTGTGTGTGTGTGTGTGTGTGTTTCTATACTTGCTCTTAGTCAAACGTCTGAGAATCCATGTCTGTGAGTATTTCTATAAGAGAGAAGACACAGTGCCTGCACCCAGCCAGGAATGGGATTCAGTGTTCCAAAGGACATCCAGCAAAAAAGTCTTCACCTGAACTAGAAGAAGACGGTGCATTCAGAAAAGGCTTCTTGGAAGACACGGTATGGGGATGCCCAAACAAATAGGCGTGGAGACGAGAACTTTCAAAAACAGAATGACTTGTTCTCAGGCTCTTCCATCAGAGTGCCGGTCTTTTTGCCTTTGTCTAGGAGCCACCACCCTTCTGCAAGGAGATGAACAGCTACTTTGAAGCTAACAAAGCCACCCGAAGAAGCTCATGAACTCTGGTTCTCTTGAAACTGCCTCCCTGGTTAGTTTCATGACTCAGGGTTTGTTTGCCAGAGAAATGAATGATTTTGGACCTTCTGCAGGTGTTTTTCTCTTTAGGTTTTTGTGCAGAGGAAATGCTCTAGAACAAACTGAATTCCTTCACATCCCCATTCAGACCTTTCAGACTGGAAAAGTCTTGGCTTGGACCATACACCTTGCAGCCTCAGACACAAATGCCTTTATCAGACCCAGCCCCACATAACCCCAATGTGCTACAAGAAGGCACTGCTGACTTCCTCCTCCTCCTCCTCCTCCTCTTCCTTCTCCTCCTCCTGTGTACACAGCCATTATCCAGCTTGAGTGTCTGTCTGTCTGTCTGTTGTACTCAAAAGAATAGATGCTTTGTTCTCATCCTTCGAGTTGAAACAACTTTTATCCACACTGACTTGTGAAGGCCCAGGACGTTCCTGTGGGACCTTGTTCATTCTCAGGGTTTATATGACGATCCTGAATTCAGCATTCAGAAGAGATGTCACTGATTGTCTGAGAGTAGGCAAAATCCTTTCTCTTATGAGATATTCCATAAAAAACAAAACAAAACCAAGCCAGTGTCTACTTTATAGCTAGAAAGGGTCACAAGTATATCATGCACCTGCCAGATTTCACTTCTTTTTGGAAAAGATGGTGTATTCCCACATATTATCGTGCAGTCTCCCAGAAGGTTTGCCAGGCAGGAAGCAGAATGAATGACACTGATTTGTTTTCTTATCACCCAGGTAAACTCATTACTCCTTACTTTAAAATAATGGCTGAAAAAGATGTTTTAAACCATAACTTACAGAAAAAAACCTGACCACTAAGGAGGGTTTCATGTTAGATCAGTGAAAGTTAATTACTCCAATGAGCCACAATGATCTTAAGCACTTTTTCTATTCAAAAGATCCTTATTAAGCATGTATTGTGTAAATAAATTTATGATATGCCCTGCTGGGAATGATAGATACACAAGAACTAGGCCTGGGCCTTAGAAGATAGCAATCTGGTAATTAGAAATGGCTACTAATCACTGAGCAGGCCGTGGGTGCCAAGCACTTCAGCAACCCTCACAACAGCTGGAAACCCCATCTTTTATTCCCAGCAAATTAAGGCTCAAATAAATTAGATAGCTTTCAAAGTCAAAGAGCTAGCAGATTGTAAGAGCCAGAATTCAGATCTGGATGTGGATGCCTCCAAAGCTTATTCTGTTTTCCACTACTCTGTGCCACCTCTCCATTTAGCCAGGGATGTTTATCAGTAAGGGTCTTACCAGGAGACGGAAACCAGACCCCTTATTTTAAGCTGCTCACTAGGTAACTGAAAGAGTGTAAAGAGAGCTCTTAAGGTGTCAAGAAGATAACAACTGCGGGAAGCAGCTACTACCCTAAGGCTGGGGAAGCAAAAGGAAGAAGTTGCAATTATGAAAACTTCGAATTTAGAGGATGGGCCCTGTGGAGCTGGAGCTTGGGCCTCTGAAGAGCGGATACCACTTGCTAGTGCTAATGTGTCTGAGCTCAGAGGAGTCTGAGGCTCAGACTCTGAGAAGCCTGGTGTCCACATTTTGGAGGGCAGTGCAACCAAGCTGGTTCTGTAAGTGTTTGGGAAAACTGCCAACTGGATTCTGCCACTGCAGTGGGAAGGAGCTGTCACTGCCAGAGTGAAGGAGCGGTGCTGGGTGACACTCACGGGACGAGGATGCAGACAGGAAAGAGCAAGTCTCTGCTTCCTTCTTCGGCTTCACAGCCTCCCTGTAGCCTTTCTGTTGGCAGAGCCCAACACGGTGTCAGCTGGCAAAGCAGAAATATGGTTTGCAGGGACCCAGCTTCAGCATCATAAAACAGAGTTGAGAAAGTAGACTTCGAACTTAATGACAGCTACTTGCTAACTAGCCCAGGAGGCAAGATCAAAGAAAACATCACTGTAGGTACTGCGTGATCACATCTCTGATGACTATATAGGTTGTAAATACTCTGGAATTGAGAAACCAGTTAATGATTATATGTAGGGCTCTTACTACTGAGTTTGGATATTCTTGGGGGCATTCTCTTCATGCATCTATCTCCAAAACTTTCCTGGCAATAGAAAGATGCTCAGCCAGGACCAGTTAAACAAACGAATAACTCTACTGCTATAAGCTGTTATAAGGCTACATGTGTTTTGCTGCTGGAGTTTTGAGGTCCAGTTCTGAACCCTAGGGGCTCTGCTATTCCTGACTCAGCCTCAGAAGTATGGAGGATTAAAGGGACTGGTTACTGTTAGTGAGAGCAGACTAAATTTGTCCTCACTAAGGGATGAGAGCGTTAGAGTCGGCCCTGACGGAGGCTCTTCCAGCGCTAGCTGGGTGTTCAGGATTGCTTCTCTGTGGTTCTGTTTGTTTACTGCATGCTGTTTGGTCCTGCCTTCAATACCAGAACCACCATCTTCTCTCTGGCTCCTGTCCCTCCCTTGTGTCTCACTATTATTAGACCTTGGATTATGTGTACTTGTCTGGAGTTGTGGACACAGATACTTCCATAATCACAGCACATGCTTAGAAATCTGGAATAGCCTCAGAGGCAAGAGTCTGGGCCCTTCAGGTCCTGGTAGCTAGCATGGGTGATGCATGGATTCCTAGGAGCCCAGCATATCAGCTCTGTCAGAGCACTGGAAGGGGACTTAGAAATCTATTGATTCAACACCCTCATTTTATAGGTACAGAAATTGTAACTCAAAGGTAAAGAGTTATAGTTTGGGAATCACCTTTCCCAAACTCTACAGCTAGTAAGCCAGTCCAGATTATCTTACACAGTGTCCCATGGGTCCCTAACCTGCTTTGCTGAACTTTTTTTTGTTTTGTTTTTTTGAGATGGAGTCTTACTCTGTAGCCTAGGCTGGATTTCAGTGGCATGATCTTAGCTCACTGCAACTTCTGCCACGTGGGTTCAAGCAATTCTCCTGCCTCAGCCTCCCAAGTAGCTGGGATTACAGGTGCCCAGCACCATGCCTGGCTAATTTTTTGTATTTTTAGTAGAGATGGGGTTTCGCCACGTTGGCCAGGCTGGTCTTGAACTCTTGACCTCAGGTGATCCACACATCTTGGCCTCCCACAGTGCTGGGATTACAAGCGTGAGCCACCACGCCCAGCCTGCTGCACATTTTTGAACTGAATACAAACATTTCAGTAGAACATTCTTGATGTGAGGCACAGAACTTTTGCAAATTGTTAGAATCCTGAGTTGAATTAAATTAAATATTTTATTTTGGAAAGCACTGGAGCATTCTGGATTAGTTTCATCTTAAAGACTTTATGTAGTACAGTAAAATAACATTTTTTTCTAAATATGATTGCTAAATGATGCATTGATCTACATATATAAACATGGATTCATAAAAAATGAAATAAACATATATAATCCATATATGCCTTGGAGCTATAGTTTCCTAATGTTTCCAACTATAGGGGAATATTAAAGATAAAGTGGCTTACTAAGGGCTTTTCTTTAAGGATTCAACATAGATCAGCAACAAATTGACACTTGGTGATATTTCCACCAATAGCCAAGGTTTGTTCCACTGTTTCATTCCATCCGTTTAAATCAGTGATCCTTACAGCCACACTGCTCCTGACAGACAAGCAGAAGTGACTGGCAGAGAGGAGGGGAAGGTCACTGGAAGTCTCTCAAGGCCCTGAGAACAGCTGGTTAGCATCATAGCCTCCCCGCTCCTTACCACCCCACCCCCCATTACTCAGGTCCCTCCCCAGAACTCTCCTGACCTGGCCAAATTTAACTTTGAGTTAACCCTGCCATTGCAGCACAGTGCTTTCTGTCCAGATAAACCCACACACAGTTTATGGAAAAGTCATGGAAAGGCAAGGCTGAATGAAGAAATTTCTTCTAGAAGGTTTTCTTGAGCCCTTTACCAGAATTCATTTCCACTCTCCCTGGATGGGTATGATTGTGGGATAATGGATGCAGGAAACTTACCAAATATCATATTTGAAAACCTATGCGTTTTTCTATTGTTTGGATGCCTCATGAATTTCTCATTATTCTCATCATCACCCTTCCTTTTAAAAAAAAACTGTTATAAAGACCTCTGACATGAACATCTGTGAATATACCCTTTTCTTTGTTAGGAAACGTTCCCAGAAGTGAGACTTTTGAATCAAAACATGTAAAGATTTCTAAGTCTGTCTCTCAATATTGCAAAATTTCTTTCCCAGAAGCGGGTTCTATTATCACAGTTCCTCTTGTAGTATAAAAGTATCACTTTCACACATGCTTGCAGACCTTGACTATTTTCTCTTTTTATTTTAAAGAACTGATTTGATGTAAAAAAAAAAATCATATGATGATTTTTCTTTATGCATATGTTCGATCGTTAATAAGGTTGACCATTTTAATTAAACGTTAGCCACAAGAGCAGAGACTACCTATGTTGCTTATTGCTTTATCCCAGTGTTGAGAACGGTGCCTGATGCATAGACAACATCCTACATACTTTGTGAAATTATGACCTTTGCTCATTTTTCTATTAGGAAATAATGTTTTTAATGATAAGATATTTAATAGGATTCTATGCTGGGAAGACTAAGAGTTTATTAATCCGATTGTGATAAGTAGCAAACAAATCAAGCTTTCACATGAGTGAACTGGTTTACCTTCCTAATTTTGGGAGATTGATATAGTCTCCATTTAGAAATGGAAAAGCACATTACATTTATCTTAACATGATTGATAGATTGCTACTTAGGCAATGATGGAAAATATGTCGTCTATGTCATTATATGGAATTGTGCATAGAACGTATTAGCATGCAATAAATAGAACATAAAACAATGCTCACACCCAGATCACAGCCATATGAATACATATTTTTAAAGATGGGAAAATAGCTCATAATGAGGAAAACAAGATGTGTGGGCTTATTAAGTCTTCCCTTTCTCCAAATAAAGTTGTCCAGCATGTCACTTTTTTAAAGTCAAAAAATTCCCATGAGTTTGATGCATAGTTTGACCATCTTATACTAAAACATGATGGCTTCAAACTGTGAGTCGTTTCATAAATAAGCCAAAGACTCTTTCCACAAAGACACATCATCTGTTCAGGCTTGTCCGTTGCTTGATTTTTCCTTGACTAAATAATGATTAATAGGCTATATAAACAATGTTCCAGGTACTTGTATTTGTTTTTGGATGGAGAAATTATTTATAGTTGTGTAAAGACAGTATGGCTGTCTGGTATTTCTATGGGATTGTCTTCATCTGAAAAAGAAATAAAGAAGTTTTGTAAGAAGAAGAGAAAGTATTTTTAAAAAAATCTGTGCAAGTGTCTCTGAAGTTGGCTTCTGTAAGGTAAAAGAAGAGGTAATATCTTTGCAGGTAGCCTGGAAAATAAGAGACTGAAAATGTAAGATGAATTTCTGAACTTCGTGGGAGGAACCTTCACATAAACCACAAAGAATTGGCTTTTGACTAAGTTCCCAAAAGAAAAAGTCAGTTTCCTGTTTGCTTGGGGTTATATTTTAATGTCTTTATTGGTCTTGGTTAGATAGTTTTTGAGAACATATGGAAAAAGTCTTGGCAATACCCCCATCATCCCCAAAAAATTGCAAAGAACTATGCAAATGAAAATGGTACAGAAATCATTTCTATCAACAAAGACTACATTCCATTTGATATCAAAATTTTCTCTGAAGGTAATTTACAATCACAACACTGGTAAAATAATGGGTGTCAAGTAGCATTTTACAAAGTTTAGAACAGGAAATAAAGGCTCCTGAGATGATGCAATTGGAGAAAGTGCACGTGTGCATGCACAGGTGTGCACAAACACGCACAGGTGTGCAAACATACACACATGCAAACACGCACACACACTGCTATGGTTTGAATATTTGTGCCCTTCAAAACTCATTTTGAAATTTAACCTCCAATGTGGCACTGTTGAGAGGTGAGTTCTCTAAGAAGTGATTGAGTCATGAGGGCAGAGCCTTCATAAATGGATTACTTCATCCATAGATTCATGGATTCATACGTTATCATGGGAGTGGTATTGGTGGCTTTATAAGAAGAGGAAGAGAGACCCAAGCAAGCACACTCAGCCCCCTCCCTGCGTGATGCACTGCATTGCCTTGGGACTCTGCAGAGTGTCCCCACCAGCAAGAAGGCCCTTACCAGATGCAGCCCCTTGATCTTGGACTTCTCAGCTTCCATAACAATAAGAAATAAGTTATTTTCCTTTATAAATTACTCAGTTTTAGGTATTCTATTATAAGCCACAGAAAACAGACTAAGATACACACAAATATGTCAAACTCTGTTATCTAAGATTAAATCTGACCAGGTTAGTAATAGTGGTCGTAATGATAGAAATAACAGCCAAAAATTTTTTGTACATACTGAGTTAATAATTGTATAATACTTTAAATATATTATATTATTTAATCCTAACAACATTAAATGCTTGGAAAAATAAGGTAAATTGGTTAAAATCCCCAGCAAGCAGGCACTATGGGCAGGATTTATTTTTATTTATTTATTTTTTTGACAGAGTCTTACTCTAGCACCCAGACTAGAGTACAGTGATGCGATCTCAGCTCACTGAAACCTCTGCCTCCTGGGCTCAAGCTATCCTCCTGCCTCAGCCCCCAAGTAGCTGGCACTGTAGGTACGAACCACCACACCTGGCTAATTTTTGTGTTTTTTGTAGAGATGGGGTCTCACCATGTTGCCCCGTCTGGTCTCAAACTCCTGAGGTCAAGCCATCCACTCAACTCAGCTATATCCAGAATTTAAACACAATTTTGTCTGATTTCCAGAGGCTGAGCACTTAATTACTAGCATATACTATCTAACCTTGATGCTATGATGATAGACTTTGGTCAACCTGAATTTTTTCTTTTTTAAGTCACATAACTCATGTGTTCATGCATCATTATCTATGGATTAGTAAATGAATACATTCTGTGAAATAATGAAATCATTGCATGATTTTACATACAACAAATGTCTCATTATATGACCATCTAGTAGAGAGTTTTTGGAAGTAATCCATGTCAGTCCATGTCAGGACTTAGCCCACAAGGAAGCCACAGCTCTCTGAATTCTGCATTATCTTTATCTTCTCAGTTTCCTATGATTGGTAGAACTATAGATAAATTGATCAAGAATAAAAGAGTGAGAATATATATTGTGAATATTATGAGTTACAAAGGGAATACCAGTAGAGAGCCTATGGAGATGAAAAGAATAAAAGAACTATTTCAGAGAAAATTTTGCAATAAATTGGACAATGTAGAACAAAAACATTTTTTTTTAAAATATAGCTTTCCCAAATGGACACATAATAAAATAGAAAACCTGAATAGCTTTATGTCAATGAAATTTTTATCTAAAATCTTTACAAGAAAACTTCAGGTTTAGATGGTTTTTCTGGTGAATTCTATCAAATATTTATTCTATCAAATATTTAAGGAAGAAATAACACCAATTTTAGATCAATTCTTTTCAAAAACTTTTTTTGTGAGACAAGCATACCCTGAAACCAAAACCTGATTTAAAAACATGGGAAACAGGCTGGGTATGGTGGCTTACACCTGTAATCCCAGCACTTTGGGATGCTAAGGTGGGAAGATCACTTGAGCCCAGGAGTTTGAGACCAGCCCGAGCAACATGATAAAATCTCATCTCTACAAAAAAATACAAAAATGAGCTGGGTGTGGTGGCATGCACGTGTAGTCCCAGCCACTTGGGGAGGCTGAGGTGGGAGGATTGCTTGAGCCCCAGAAGGTCTAGGCTGCAGTGAGCCATGATCACACCAGACTGGGCAACAGAGCAAGACCCTGTCTCCAAACGGAAAAAAAACCCAAACAACAACAACAACAAGAACCTCCCACCAAAACCCCATGAGAAACAAAATTAAATTACTGACCAATATCCTTCATAAACATTCTTAACAGCATATTAACAAAGTTAATTCAATAACATATAGAAAAGAATAATGCATTAAGACCAAGTTGCGTTTGTCCTAGGAATGCAAAGTTGGTTTCCCTTTTTAAAATCAATTTAATTCACCATACTAACAAAGTAAAGGAGAAAAGTCATCAATATATGACCAAAATCACACTCATTTATGTTAAGAAAATGAAACAAAACAAAAAACTTCTCAGAAAATTTGTAATAGAAGGGAACTTTCTCAAACAGATAAAGGCATCTACAAAAGAACCTATAGGTAGTTTCATGCCTACAAAAAACTTCCCCCCAAGATCAACAAATCAACAATAATGCAAGATTTTTTTTCTGAGACTCGTTCTGTCGCCCAGGCTGGGGTGCAGTGGCATGACGCAACCTCAGCTCACTGCAACCTCTGTCTCCCGAATTCAAGCAATTCTCATGCTTCAGCCTCTCAAGTAGCTGGGATTACAGGAATGCACCACCTTGCCCAGAAGCTCTTTTTTCTTTTTTTTTTTAAGTGGAAATGGGGTTTTGCCATGTTGGCCAGGCTGGTCTCAAACTCCTGGCCTCAAGTGATCCTCCTGCCTTTGCCTCCCAAAGTGCTGGGAGTACAGGAATGAGCCTCTGTGCCCGGCTGATTGTGTGGTCTTAAAACTGAATCAACATAGTACTGGAGGTTGAAGCTAGTACAATTAGGCAATGAAACAAATAATAAAGTACATAAGAACAAGAAAGAAAGAATGAAAAATTATTATATTTGCAGATGACTTGAATGTTCACGATTAAATCCTCAGGAATCTAGAAAAAGACTACTAGAACTAACAAATAGATTTAGTTAAGGAATTTGTACCAGTATGCAAATATCAATGTGGTTTCATATATCAAAAGCACATAATTGAAAATAAAAATTTTAAAATTGTATTCTCAAGAAACATGTACTCAAGAATAAATTTAGTAAAACATACGCATGATCTGCATTGGAAGACTAAAACACTACTAAGAATAATTAAAGATCTAAATAAATGGAGAGATATATCATGTCAATGGATTAGAAGATTCAATAATGTTAAGATACCAATTTTTCCTAAATTACTCTAGTGATATAATTTAATTCAAATCATAATCCCACTTGGAGTTTTGCAAACATTGGCAAACTATTTCTAAAATTTACGTAGAAATTCCAAAGACTCAATATTAAAAGAAATTTTGAAAAAGAACAAATTTAGAGAATTTTAATTACCTGATGTTAAGATGCTTTTTAAACGATGGTAATCAAGACAGGGTGGTACCGGGACAAACAAATTGGTGGAAAAAACTAATAGAGATCCCAGTAATGGACCAACACTTATGTGGTCATTCAATTTTTGAAAAAGACGCTAAAAGAATACATTGAAGAAAGAAAAATATTTTCAATAAATTATGTTTATAAAACTGAGCATGAGAAAGTTTTAAAATTTCTGCTCATTAAAGATTTTTTAAACGAACAAAAATGGCACATTTCCAGAAAAAATTCACAGTACATACATATGACAAAAAGCTCACCACATACATATGTATTCAAAATACATAAAGAACTTTTTCAACTCAATAATAAGACAAACGTTACTTCCTGAGCTCCACCTCCTGTCAGATCAGCAATGGCATTAGATTCTCATAGGAGCGTGAACCCTATTGTGACTGCACATGTGAGGGTCCTAGGTTGCATGTTCCTTATGAGAATCTAATGCCTGATGATCTGTCACTGTCTCCCATCACCCCCAGATGGGACCATTTAGTTGCAGAAAAACAAGCTCAAGACTGCCACTGATTCTACATCACGGTGAGTTGTATAATTATTTCATGGCATATTACAAAGATTCAAGGGCATTACATTTATTGTACACTTTATTTCTATATAATATAGAAACCAGTTCCTGGTGCCAAAAAGTTGGGGACCACTGCTCTAGGGAACCAAGAAAAATGAAAGAATATATCCACACACACACACCAACAAGCCCAACTTGTACCATCAGCTTTATTCATTATAGCCCCAAACTGGAGACAACCTAACTGTCTATCGACAGGAGGATGGATAAACAAATTTGGTATATTCATACAAAGAAACACTACAATGTAATAAAAATGAAACAAACTACAAATAGGCAATAATATGGATGAATCTCAAAAGCATTATGCTGAGTGAAAAAGTCTTACACAGAAACCTACGTACACTATGATTCTATTTATATGAAGTTCTAGAGTAGGTAAAATGAAACTATGGTGGAAAAAAATCCAAACAGTAATTGCCTGGGAGGGAGAGTATGGGCAGGAATTGACTGGAAGGGGACAGCACGTAATTTTCTGGAGTAATGGTAGTGTTCTATATCTTGATAATTTATTCAGATACACAGGTACAGGCACTTGTCAAAACTAATCAAACAGAACACTTAAAGATGTATGTTTATTTCAACATACATACATTTTACAGAAAACAGTCATAAAGAACTGTAAATATAGAACCTTAGCTAATTATATGTATGCTGAAGTATTTAAAAGAATGTGTATTAGCGTTTGCAATTTACTTTGAATTTTACTAAAATACTAAACTGGATTGATGGATGGTGAGAAGAATCAGTAGATGGACAGTTATGTGATAAAGCAAATATAGAAAGTCTTAATTGTAGAATCTAGAGATGGATGTGTAGGTATTTACTGTAAAACTCTTTCTCTGTATGTCTAAAGATTTTGATAATAAAACATTGGAGGGAAAAAGCCTACCATTCTTACTTCTGCGTGGACTTCACTAGCAGTGAGAATCTAGTAAAACTTACAAACCCCTTCCCATATGCCACTGTTCCAGCATTCAAATGGTCACATCTTCCCAACTCCAACATATATATATATATTTTTTTAGATGGAGACTTGCTCTGTCATCCAGTCTGGAGTGCAGTGGCACGATCTCAGCTCACTGCAATCTCTGCCTCTGGGGTTCAAGCAATTCTTATGCCTCAGTCTCCCAAGTAGCTGGGATTACAGGTGTGCACCACCACATCCAGCTAATTTTTGCATTTTTAGTAGACAGGGGGTTTCACCATATTGGCCAGGTTGTTCTCAAACTCCTGACCTCAAGTCATCCACCTGCCTCGGCCTCCCAGAGTGCTAGGATTACAGGCATGAGCCACTGCACCTGCCCGTACTTCTTAAAAACAAACTTCAAACGAAGATTTCTGCAAGCCAGTTGGAAGTTAGAAAAAATATCACTAACCTTTTCAAAAAATGATATTTTGTCCCTAGTAGGACAGATAGTAAACATTTTATGCTATTAATTTGAAATTATTCATATAAGCAATATCTTTAGAAATTTTACTTAGATGGATGTCAATAATTGTATGGCTGGCTCTAAAAAGCAATAAATCACAAAAATCAAGTCGTGACTAAAGACATGACTTACCAAAATGCCACTAAAGTTTGAGAACCTTAAGCACTGTGACAGTTTTAATATACACTTGGCCCTTGAACAACATTGGTCTGCATTATGCAGGTCCACTTACATGTGGATTTTTATCAATAAATGTATTGAAAAATTGTATGGATATTTGTGACAATTTGAAAAAACTTGTAGACTAACCCACCTGTGAGACAGCAAGACCAACCCCTCCTCTTTCTCCTCCTCCTCAGCCTACAGAGGATGAACACTTTCTGATGATCCACTTCTAGTTAATAAATAGTAAATATATTTTCTCTTCCTTACGATCTTCTTAATAATATTTTCTTTTTTGGTTCATTTTATTATAAGAATGCAGTATACAATGTATAGTCTACATGTATGTTATATGTATACAGTATATAATACACACACAAAATATGTGTTAACAGATGTTTATGTTATCAGTAAGGCTTCTGGTCAACAGTAGGCTATTAGTAGTTAAGTTTTTGGGTAGTCAAAAGTTATATGTGATTTTTGACTGTGTGGTGGGTTGGCTCCCCTAATCTTCTCATTGTTCAAGGGTCAACTGTACAATGTGTGTATGTATTTAATTCTTTTATCAATTAGAAATAAATAAAATGTTACCTTCCACAGTGAGATTAGATTTTTATAACTGTGTCACAAATTAACTGTTCATTGTATTGCTGTAATTTTCAGAAGTGAGCTGTTAAATACTAAATAGCCCCAGGTTGTTTAAAAGCCATGTATAATTCTCATTCTCACAAATGAAATCATATTACACTCACAAAATGAAATATGCTTTAAGGTAAAAGGTGATGACAATTGCAAAGCACTTTACCAAATAGGAGACCTAAATGGTTATTAATTAGGGTAAGTCATTGTTTGACACTTTCTTTATTCTGCTCCTTTTAGATCTTTAAATTTATTGCTTTCCAATTATACAATTTACAGGGAAGAGTGCAGCTCAGCTCTTCTGCTAAAACATTCAACGTGATTTGAAAGGCAGAGGAGAGACGCGATTGGCTAATAGGCCACTTTGTCTTTTAGAAAATGCAAGAACAGATGAATACTGTGTGAAACTAATTGTGTTTGAAAGGACTACCTATTGCAGAATGCTAAGTAGTTTTTTTGTAACCTTTGCTCCCTTCTTTGTGATAGGCAAGACCATCAAAGAGACATCATAGCATCTTAATGCTTCCTGACATGTCTGATTCTCATAAGAAAAATGCTAGCCATGTCAACCCTAGTGATGAAGACAGTCTTTCCTTGGATTTCACCCACCTATGTAATTTTTCACTGATTCTAAGTAGGAAAAATGCTGGAGTGTTCATGGAAGATGTGTGGACTAAAAAGAAAAGGATCTGAGGAAATAGGCAAAAGAGTTTACAAATCCGTTTTCCAAGGTGTAGGGTAGGAAGTGAGAGAGATGGTCAGAGATGCAGCTTTGCTTGCTACCTCTCCAGTGTTGAAAAATGCTTCTCTGTGTCAGTGGCTTCAAATGGGTTCCTGGCTCTGCTCCCATGGCCCAGAGGAACCCTCTCCCAAGCCAGTCTCCATAGCTACAGGTACTAGTGACAAATTAAGAGGATATAAACCACCCAGAACATCAATACTATATTTATGTATTATCAAATAATGATCCAACATGTTCTAAGCATACTCTGTGTATAAGGCATTGTGGAGGACTGACAGATAGGAAGAGGCTTTATCTTTCTTCTGCATAAGATAGAGCCTCTTCCCCAGGAGTTTATAAACTGAGAGTATGGACTGAAAGCATATGTATGTATAGTCTACATTCTGACAAACTGGGGACCTGAATAATTTACTGCTGGAAAATCTGAGCTACAGAACAGATAAATGACTCATCACAGAAAAAGTGTCAGGACAGAGTAAAATTGAGCGGCTGTGACCCCGCAGTTTATTATATATTATTTTAAGAGAACAATTAGCTCTATTGTTTCTCTATTGTCTTTAATGTAAAGCAAAGTATAAACTATAAATTGATCCAAGGGGGAGTCACTGAGTAATAAAATACTAGAACAGAAGAAAAAGTAACTATAAAATATCACCTAGTATAGAATTTTTTTAGAAGTCAATGTAGCTTCCAAGGGTTCCTCTGAGGTGAAGGAGAGAGGGAGAAAGGACAGGGCTCTGGGACCTCCCCGTTTCCCCCTATTCTGCCCTTCAGTTTCCACTATGACAGTTTGCTTGTGATCTGTTTGTAGATTGTGGTTTTATCTAAGGTTAGCTAATGTAAAAAGCATGTCCTGCTGAATAGAAAGAAGGAAGGAAGGGAAGAGGAAGGAAAGAAGGAAGGAAGGATAGAAGGAAGGGAGAAAAGGAAAAAGGAAGAAAGGGAATAAGGCAGGAAGACGGGAAGGGAGAGCGGGGGAGGAGAAAGGTGTGGGGATCGTTCCCATGTGAGACCCCTTGTAAGCTGGGTCTTGCCATATGGTGAGCTTGAGCCCAGACACAGGCCTCGTTGGAGGAAGTCGAGCTATGGAAAAGTAAGAATTGAAAGAAGGATTGACTTAAAAGAAAACTTTGCTAGACGATTACAGGATGAGTTGTGGTCATGGAAGACATTGTGTTCCTGAAACAAACATACTTTATGACTTTGTTTTTTTTACTTATGTGTAGAAAACTCATTGTAAGGATAGAAACTCATTGTAAGGGTAGATGAATGTGTTTACTGCCTAGCTTGTGACTCCTGTAAATCGTTAACATAGATAGACATCTGTTCCCTTACCAAGATAATGAAAAGATACTTGACCCATCTAAAATATACCTGATTGTGTATCTAACTTTTCCATTATCCATATCCGATGTAAGTCATTTTGTTAATTTACTTTAAGATTCTTTGTTCCCCTTTCATCTCCTGAAGCAACATTTTGGCTGACGTAAGTCATCATGTATATAACTAGAACCCTGTGCACAATAAAGCGGCTGCTTAGGCAATTGCCTAGCCAGCCCTCCAGACCCCGTCTGTCTTTCTTTCTTTTCTTCTGCGCACTCCCCCATCCAGGTTGGAATCCTCTTGCTGGCGTCCCCGGCAGATGTGCCGTTCCGACAGAAAGGGAAGAAGGGAAGAAGGAAGGAAAAAAGGAAGAAAGAAAGGAAAACACTGATGTAAGTCAGCTCTCCTATTGGACCTGAGGGCAGACAGGTTAAGTAACTAATCCAAGGCTATAACTAACTCAAGATTAGCAAGTCTCCTGACCAGGACACTTGCAGTTGTGGCATGCAGATGCATTACTGTCTGTGGCACATGCTCTGGGCTTCTATCCAGTAGTCACCCCTGCCCTGCCCTCCATGCCCCTTTCCTTTTCTTCCTTGCCATCAGTACCCTGTTTTAATCAGGTATGGGGCATCCATGTATTTCAGGAAAGGTTGAGTCCCTCCCAAGTCCCAGGAGTTAAGATTAAGGTGTAGTGGGTTGTAGATATCTGTCATGGGTATGGCTACTCATCATCTTTTGGATAACTTTTTTATATTTAAGAGAAATTGGGACATGCTACATACATGCTGGTATTATAATTCTGGCTTGTTCATGGATAAGTGAGAATAGAAATTCACAGACTCCCTTGCAGCCAAAACACAATACAGACTCCGCCTCTCAGATGCACCTGTATAAATCTTTTGAAGGGAGCAGTGTGGGAAACAGGCTCTGTTTGGCATTTCCATCATTTACTGGCTGAAAGGAGTAATCAAGGTGTCTGGCTTTCAGTGGCTGCTGCATCAGAAGCATTGGTTTCTCTGTGGTCTCAAAGATGAGTTCCTAGTGCAGAAGAGGCACAGGCCGTGTGCAGCAGTTTCCTCTGGTGCTCAGTGGGGTGGAACCACTGGGGCTGCCTCCTCAGCAGGTCAGTTCTGGGACGTAGTTTAGAGACTTTGTTGTTGGATGACTACCTTTCAGCCAAGTGTTCAGGCCTGACATGGCTAGGCTTTGTGTCCCCACCCAAATCTCATCTTGAATTGTAATCCCCATAATCTTCACATGTCAAGGGTGGGACCAGGTGGAGGTAATCATATCATGGAGATGCTTTCCCCTAAGCTGTTCTTGTCATAGTGAGTTCTCACGAAATCTGACAGTTTTATGAGCATCTGGCATTTCCCCTGCTTGTACTTCCCCTTGCTGTCACCTTGTGAAGAAGGTGCCTGGCTTCCCTCTCTCCTTCTGCCACAGTTCTAAGTTTCCTGAGGCCTCCCTAGTCATGCTGAACTGTGAGTCAATTAAACTGCCTTCCTTTATAAACTACCCAGTCCCAGGCAGTTTTATAGCAGTATGAAAACAGATGAATACAAGGTCCTCTCCCCAAATAATGAGAGCTAGCTAGTATTTGTTTCATATTTTATACTGTATTATAGAAACTTTAAAAGCTACATAAGAGTAGAAAGTGTCATAAAATGAGCCACCATGTACTCATTTCCATCTTGAAAAATTTTGCCATTTATGCTTTATCTAATCCCTTCCACTACTTTTTTTGCTTATTTTAAAGCAAATACAAGGCACCATGCCATTTCACCAATAAATATCTTACCATGCCATTTTAAATGCAAAAATTAACAATATCCAGTGTTCTTGATTATTATCTAATATCCAGTCCATATTTTATTTTCTCCGATTGTCTTTTTTTTTTTTTGGAGGGGTGGAGTCTCTCTCTGTCACCCAAGCTGGAGTAGAGTGGCACAATCTCTGCTCACTGCAACCTCTGCCTCCCGGGTTCAAGCTATTCTCCTGCCTCAGTTTCCCAAGTAGCTGGGACTACAGGTGTGAACCACCACATCCAGATAATGTTTGTATTTTTAGTAGAGACAGGGTTTTGCTATATGTTAGCCAGATTGGTCTCAAACTCTTGACCTCAGGTGATCCGCCCACCTCGGCCTCCCAAAGTGCTGGGATTACAGGTGAGAGCCACTGCGCCTGGCTCGATTGTCTTAAATATATCTTTCTATAGTTGTCTGGCTTGATCAAAAAAGGTTCACATTATTGTGTTTGATTGTGATGTCTCTTAATTCTCTCTTATTCTAATAGTTGCCCTCCCAATTTTCCAACAAACTGATTTGTTGGAAAAACCAGATGATTTGCTCTATAGAATGTACTATATCCCAGATTTAGAGAATTTTTCCCTTGCACTGATGCTTAGCTAGTTCCTCTACCCCGAGCATTTCCTTTAAACTGGTAGCTGGATCTGAGGCCTTGACAAGGTTCAGGATCAGTTTTACGGTTCGGCAAGAGTACTTTCTAGGAAATGGTAGGTACTTGTATTGCTTCATGTCTCAAGATGAACATTGGTGGGTCTTACTTCTAGTGATGCTAACATTGATTAGTGGGTTTTGGCCACTGTCTTTTAAAGAAATCTGTCTTTATCAGCTAGAATCAGCTTCTGAGGTCTACAGTGAAGAGATCTGACTAATATATGTGGTGATTCCCTTCCTGAGAAGGTATATGAGTACATTCTGGCCATTGAGATGTGATGGAAAGTTTGCTGGAAACTTTTATAAAGGTCTTCCTCACCCTTAGAATGTGCCCAAGGAGAAGAATTCTCTCTTCTAGTCTTTGGATATTGTTAATGAAGTTAGGATATTTGCAGCTGCTACAGCCATGATACAACCAGGAAGGGACACACTGAGAACAAAGGCTAAAGCATAGTGAATAGCAGAGCCAGAGAGGGAAGAACAGAGGGACCTGAAGATGTCATTAGGCATCCAACTTAATCAACGCAGGAACTGCATTTCTCCCAAACTTCTTATGTGAAGTAAATATTTATTCAAGGGTTCTCGCTTGGTTTTCATGACATGGCACCTGTATTAGTCTGTTCTCATGCTGCTAATAAAGACATATCCAAGACTGGGTAATTTATAAAGAAAAAGAGGTTTAATGGATTCGCAGTTCCACTGGCTAGGGAGGCCTCACAATTATGGCGGAAGGCAAAGGAGGAGCAAAGTCATGTCTTACATGGTGGCAGGCAAGAGAGAGAGCATGTGCAGAGGAACTCCCCTTTATAAAACTATCAGATCTCGTGAGACTTATTCACTATTATGACAACAGCATCAGAAAGGCCCACTGTCATGATTCAGTTACCTCCCATTGAGTCCCTCCCACAATACGTGGGAATTATTGGAGCTACAATTCTAGATTTGGGTGGGGACCCAGCCAAACCATATCAGTGCTTATAGGTAATGTTTGCATGTCACACTGGCATGGGAGCACTGTGGGAGTTTATAATATACAGTTAAGAAAGGAAAAATAAAATGCAGATTACGAGGGAATATTTAAAATACAGAATTTATATAAAATTTCCAAATAAAATTTCAAAAATTTTAAGTTGCCTTAATGAGGAACTTGAGCCGCTTGCTTCTGTGAATACAACATATCTAAATCAGAGATTTATGCTTAAAATGGCTACCTGAAATTACTGATAATTTTTTTATGTTATCTTTAAATACTTGAATATGACTGTCAACAAGAAACTGCAAAAGTAAGAAGTAAAAAATTTAAAAACCATAAAAATCATAATTGTTGAAATAAATTTGACAAGTTGAATAGCAAATTTTTCTGTTATTAATTTAATGCTAAAGTTTCTTATATTAATGCAAATGAATTTCTCATCTAATGTAATTTTTACATCAAATATGTCAAAACAGTTTAAAAGTCTAATTTATAGATTCACTATTAAAATAGGGACACTGCAGCTAACTCAGATGCCACTAAATGGTAATATCAGCTATAAAAGGACAGAAGTGTCTGACATACATAAAGGCAAATGTTTGCACCACTAGCTGGAGTTGTGCCTGCCAGGGGTGTCTGCGTTACCCTCTATTCCACTCTCCAAAGCTTGGACTTCATGCCATATTCTTTGGGAACCTAGAACATGCAAATTCCCAGCAGCATCACGGAGAAGTCCATGTCTTGGTAGAACTCCTCCTTGGCTACACTCAACGTGTTGTGGTGGAGGAATGGAAACCATTACCACTCAGGCCACCCTGTGATAAGCCCCCATAAGGCTGCTTGTAGCAGGAGACAACCTGCCCAAGGATTCTATCTGGCTGCCAAGGATGAAGAGATCCTGATCTCGCAGTGCAGGCACCATAGCAGACTCCAGCCTTCTCTTTAAACCATCTCGAGGTGAGTCCTTTTGTACTTGCAGCCTAAAGCATACTAGCTGGTATAACAGTACATAAATTATGCTCAGGTTACAATGCCTTAATTATATTTTACCTGTAAAAGAAATATATAGTATGCCATTCCTAATTCATAGGGCAGTTAAATTTTAGATGATGAGTATAATGAAGATTATATCCTCTATAAAAAGAAGAAATCCAATAGAGCAGATGTTGCTGGCACCTGTGCCACCTTTCCTCAGTCCACCTTTGACTGAAACTGCAGCTATGGTGGACATTGAAATGTGAGTTTGGGGCCGGGCACAATGGTTCACACTTGTAATTCCAGAACTTTGGGAGGATGAGGCAGGAGGATAACTTGAGTACAGAGGTTTGAGACCAGCTTGGGCAACATAGCGAGACCCTGCCCCAAAAAAAAAAAAAAAAAAAAATATTAGCTGAGCTTGTTAGTGTTCGCCTGTAGTCCCAGCTACTTGGGAGGCTGAGGTGGGAGGATTGCTCAAACCCAGAAGGTTGAGGGTATAAAGAGCTGTGATTGTGCCACTGCATACCAACCTGGGCAATAGAGTGAGACCCTGTCTCAAAAATAAAATAAAATACAAAGTTAAAAAGACACGAGTTTAGTCTGATCACCTGTTGCCAGCTCCTCATTTTAAGAACATTCTGCTCTAGCATCTTCTCTCAGGCAGGGACAGGTTGGCAAGTGTGAGAGAGTTAATGTTCCCAAAGGCAGTCCTCATTTGATGGAGAGAGGAAGCAAAGGGGATGCTCCAACCTCCAGTCTTTCAGGAGGATGATATGGGAGGGTTTTCTCTACATTTTTTCCAGAGTCGTGAGGAATCATGCCTCCACTGCCCACAGTAGTGACTTTGATCTTGACTATGCATCCTCATTGTGGCTTTTCCTTCAGTGTGTCCCTCTCATTCTCCCTGCTCACTCATGCCTCCTTCCTGGGATCACTTCCCAAATAAACCACCTGGACCCAAGATCTTGTTCCACACTCTGATTTTAGAAGAACCCACACCCCAAGAAATCTAATATTTAAAGCATTTTCACATAAGTTAGAATATTGTCTGATAAATGAACTTAATTTTATGGGTCTTCCAAACACAAAATTTCATATTTGATGATGATACTCAGTTCTTAAAAATCAAACAGACAACATTATTTGTATGGATTATCCTAAAGCAGGAACCCCACTGTGACTCCAATCACAATCTCAAACCCTGTGTGATATCTCATTAACAATGCATGCATCCCCCAACCTCAAGCTGACAGCATTCCTAAAAATAGTTTTTAAATGAACTGTTTGCAACTTGACATGTATTTTCCAAGAGAAAACATTGCATTTTCCATAGATACTGTTCCGTACAGCAAAGCATAGCCCCAATGCAAAGAATTATCCACTCATGTTCTGCTTTGCCAAGGAAGAAGTGAAACAGTGAGGGACTAGGCTCTGGAAGTTCTCCATGGCAGAAGTTCTCAAGGGGCATCAGGAGCAGGAGGGATAGAGAGCGCTAATATCAGAGGACAATAAATGATAGTGATGTCCAAAAGCCACAAAAGGAAAAATAAATAACTATACTGGGTTAGATAGCCCCCCACCACCCCAGAATCCGTGTCTGCCCAGAACCTGAGAATGCGACCTTATTTGGAAACAATGCTTTTGCATATGTAATTTCTTAAATTATGATGAAGTTTGGGGGCAGGAAAAGATGGCCAACTAGATACAGCCAGGAAGAGCTTCTCCCACCAAGAGAGACCAGAATATCAAGTTGGCCAAACAGATCTTTTGAGAGAATGCATTGAGAGTGGATGGAGAGACTACACAGACACCAGGGCTGAAGTAGGAGGAAGGTAGGAACCCTACAAGGGGTTGCTGAGCACTGAGACTCATTTCTGGCCCTAAGTGGCTCCTAAGGAAGGGGTAAGCGAGGTAACTGCAGAGCAGCCCACTCTCACCATGGACCTCTGGCATCTAGTTGCAGGAGACCCCATGGACTCATGGACATTTGAGTTGGGCAGATGCATTGGCAGAGCACAACTCTCTATGGAGCCCAGGGAGTTTGGCACAGGGACAGGTGCAAAGGAACATAGTCATAGGCACTCATCGCCAAAGGCTCTTCATACTCCTTTAGGTGGTTCTGACCTTTGTTAATTGCCAGATCTGGAGAGAGCAGGGCTATCTTTTTTATGGGACTGGGGCAAGTCTGATCTGCACCCCCACCTCCATCCACCAGCCCCTCTCCTGGTTCCTACCTGGCCACTCTCATGGGAATGCGTACACAGTGCAGCCTCCACTGCTCTATCATAGCACTTTTGCTAGCAACCCCTAATAGAACACTTTAGCCAGTGGCCCCTGATGAAGTGCCTTTGTCAATGGCCTGGGAGCACCTCGATCCCCAGTGCAGCCAGTACTTGACCTCGAGTGTCCAGAGAACAAAACCACAGGCCCAGTCACAGCTCTCTAGGGTTAGAGTATGCAGCCTAACAGTGCCAAGATGAGCCTGGGCCCTCTGAATATATTCATAAATGAAGTCAATCAATTATATCCAACTTACACCACAGTAAACTCTCAAGAGAAATAAAGAACATAAAAACAAAAAGCCCCATCCAAAGGACAGCAAATTCAAAGGATAAAAGAACATCAGCTCTCACAGTTGAGAAGGAAGCAGCGCGAGAACTCTGTCAGCTCTAAAAGCCAAAGTGTCTTCTTGCTTTCAAATAACCCTACTAGCTCCCCAGCAATGGGTCTTAACCAGATGAAATGACTGAAATGACAGACACAGAATTCAGAATCTGTGTGGCAAGGAAGCTCAAGGAGATTCAGGAGAAGGTTGAAACCCAATCAAAGGGAAACTGTAAAACAATCCCAAAGGTGAAAGGTGACAGCTGTTTTAAGAAAGAACCAAACTGAACTTTTGGAATTGAAAAAGTTACTACAGGAATTTCATAATATAACTGTAAGTATTAACCACAGAATAGACCAAGTTGAGGAAAGAATCCCAGAGCTCAAAGACTGCTCCTTTGAATCAATGCAAACAAAACTAAAGAGAAAAATAATTTTAAAAAATGAACAAAACCTCTGAGAAATATAGGATTATGCAAAGAGACCAAACCTATGACTCATTGGCATCCCAGAAAGAGAGGGAGAGAGAGCAAACAACTTGGAAAACATATCTGAGGATACTGTCCACGAAAATTTCGTCAACAAATTCTGTTACTACAGAAGTGGACATGCAAATTCAAGAACTTCAGAGAACCCTAGCAACATGTACTATATGAGATGATCATCCCCAAGACACATACTCATCAGACTTTCCAAGGTCAATGTGAAATAAAAAATTATTAAAAGCAGCTAGAGAGAAGAGTTAGGTCATGTACAAAGGCTAGCCCATCAGGCTAACAGCAGACCTTTTAACAGAAACCACATAAGCTAGAAGAGATTAGGAACCTATATTCAGCATCCTTAAAGAAAAGAAATTCTAATCAAGAAATTATTATCAAGCCAAACCAAGCTTCATAAGAGAAGAAGAAATAAAATCTTTTTCAGATAAGCAAATGCTAAGGGAATTTGTTACTACAAGATTTGCCTTACAAGAGATCTTTAAGGGAGTGCTAAACATTGAAAGAAAAGAAAGATACATTTCATCACAAAAATATACTTTATATATAGCCCATTGACACTATAAAACAACTACATAGTCAAGCCTACACAAAAACCAGCTAACAACACAACTACTCCACAGAAATATAAAAAAATCCTCGGAGACTATTACAAATACCTTTATGCACACAAACTAGAAAAACCTAGAAGAAATGGATAAATTCCCAAAAAACAACCTTCTAAGATTGAAAGAGGAAGAAATTGAAACCCTAAACAGACCAATATTGAGTTCCAAAATTGAATCAGTAATTTTAAGAACTACCAAGAAAAGAAAAAGCCCTGCACCAGATGGATTCACAGCCAAATTCTACGAGATGTACAAAAAGAGCTAACACCAATCCTACAGAAATTATTCAAAAAAATCTAGAAGGAGGGACTCCTCCTTAATTCGTTCTATAAAGCCTGCACCATTCTGACATGAAAACCTGGCAAAGATACGACAAAGAAAATAAAATTTTGGGTCAATATCCCTGATGAACATAGATGCAAAAATTCTTAAACAAGATACTAGCAAACCACATCTAACAGCACATCAAAAAATGAATTCACCATGATCAAGCAGGCTTCATTCCTGGGATGCAAGGTTGGTTTAACATACGTAAATCAATACAGTTGATTTACTACATACAAGAATTAAAAACAAAAACCATATGATCAATGTAATAAATGAAGAAAAGTCTTTTGATAAAATTTGACATTGCTTCATATTAAAAAAGCTCTCAACAAATTAGGTGTTGAAGGAACATACCTCAAAATAATGAGAGCCATCTGTGACAAACCCATAGGCAACATCATACTGAATGGGCAAAAGCTGGAAGCATTCCCCTTGAAATTGGAAGAAGACAAGATCGTCAACTCTTACCACTCCTACTCCACACAGTACTGGAAGTCCTAGCCAGAGCAGTCAGGCAAGAGAAAGAAAGATAAGACACCCAAATAGAAAAAGAGGAAGTCAAATTATGAATCTTCACAGATAATATGATTCGTATACCTAGAAAGCCCTAAAGACTCCACCAAAACGCCTCTAGAACTGATAAATGACTTCAGTAAGGTTCCAGGATACAAAATCAATGTACAAAAATCAGTCCATTTCTATACACCGATAGCATTCAAGCTGAGAGCCAAATCAAGAATGCAATTCCATTTACAATAGCCACACAAAAAAAATACCTGGGAATATCCCAAGGAGGTGAAAGATCTCTACAACAAGAATTACTGAACACTGCTGAGAGAAATCAGATGACAACACAAACAATGAAAAGACATTCCATTCTCATGAGTAGGAAGAATCAATATTGTTAAAATGGCCATACTGCCCAAAGGAACTTATGGAGTCAATACTATTCTTATCAAGCTACCAACAAAATTTTTCACAGAATCAGAAAAAACTATTCTAAAATTCATTTGGAATCAAAAGAGTCCAAGTATCCAAAGTGATTCTAAGCAGAAAGAGTAAAGCCAGAGGCATCATACTAACTGATTTCAAGCTATACTGCAAGGCTAGAGTAACCAAAACAGCATGATGATGGCGTAAAAACAGACACATAGACCAAAGGAACAAAATAGAGAATCCAGAAATACGGCTGCACACCTACAACCATCTCATCTCAGACAATGTCAACAATAACAAGCAATGGTGAAAGGACTCCCTCCCTATTCAATAAATGGTGCTGGGATAGCTGGATAGCCATATGCAGAAGATTGAAACTAGACCCCTCCCTTTTACCATATATGAAAATTAACTCAAGATGGATTAGAGATCTAAATATAAGACCTAAAACTATAGTAATTCTAGAAAAATCTTAGGAAACACCATTCTGGACATTGGTCTTGGCAAAGAATTTATGACTAATTCTGCAAAATCATTTGTAACATAAACAAAAATTGACAAGTAAATTTTAGCCTGATTAAAGAGCTTCAGCACAGCAAAGAAAACTAACAACAGAGTAAACAGACAACCTGCAAAATGGTAGGAAATATTCCTAAACTATGCATCCAACAGAGGTGTAATCCAGAATCTATAAGAAACTTAAACAATTGAGCAAGCAAAAAACAAATAACTCTATTTAAAAATGGGCACAAAACATGAAGAGATACTTCTCAAAAGAAGACATACAATCAGGCAACAAACATGAAAAAATGTTCAACATCACTAATCAACCTATATGCCCATTGGTGGTGGACTGGATAAAGAAAATGTTATATATGTGTGTGTGTGTGTGTGTGTGTGTGTGTGTGTATACACACACACACACACACACACACACCCACGGGGAATGCTATGCAACCATGAAAAAGAACAAAATTATGTCCTTTGCATCAACATGGATGCCCCAGCTGGACACTATCATTATAAGTGAAATAACACAGGAGCAGAAAACCAAATACCACATGTTCTTACATACATATGGGAGCTAAATATTGAATACGCATGCACACAAAGATGAAAACAATACACATTGGGGACTAACAGAGGGAGAAGGGTGGAGAGGGCGAATGTTCAAAAATTATCAGATACTATGCTCACTACGTAGGTGACAGGATCAGAAAATGAAGTCTTACTGGATCAGGGTGGGCTCTAAATCCAGTGACTGATGTTCCTATAAGACATAGAGACAGAGAAGGAGAGAACATTAGGATGGAGGCAGAGATTGGAGTGATGTAGCTAAAAGTCAAGGAACACCGCGGATGTCTAGAAGCCACTAGAAACTGAAATAAGCAGCTTTACAGGGAGTAGGGCCTGGCCAACACCTCGACTTCAGGCTGTAGCCTCCTGAACTACAGAAGAATACATTTCTATTGTTGTAAGGCACAGAGTTTGTGCGAATTTGTCATGGCAACTCTAGAAAAGTAATAACAGTAACTTAAAAGAAAATCTGGGAGCTGGGTCTTGGATCAAAAAAGATTAATCATTTGTTTTCAAATATCATTTCCTGTCCCCTCTGTTCTCAGGGAATTTTATAACCAGTTTCTTATTTCTGTAGCTGTCAAGAGACTAGAACAGAAGAGAATCTCTTGTTTTACATTAAAATGTCATGAGATGCAATGTAAGGTAATGTGATATGATGTAATGTCGTGTCCTAAGGTCAGGGTTAAATTCCGTCTAAATGCTTCTAGTAAGGGGAAGGGTGAAGCTTTATCGAGTGCTTCCTATGTGAGCAGAACTGTATAACTCATTAACCTTCACAACTACCTTATGATAGGGTAGGTCCTATTATTATTGCCATCTGACAGATGAGGACACTGAGCCTTGCCTCCAAAGGCACGTGGCTGATAAATGACCAAAGACAGGACTTGACCAAGAAACTGACTCCAGAGCCTGTGCTCCTAATCACTATGCTATCTATATGCCTCATAAACATGGGAATGACACCCAAAATGATTCTCTTTTGAGATGGAGTCCCCAGGCTGGAGTGCAGTGGCATGATCTTGGCTCACTGCCACTTCCACCTCCCAGGTTCAAGCGATTCTCCTGCCTCAGCCTCCCGAGTAGCTGGGACTACAGGTGCGTGCCACCATGTGCAGCTAATTTTTGTAATTTTAGTAGAGAGGGGATTTCACCATGCTGGCGAGAATGGTCTTGATCTCTTGACCTCATGATCCACCCACCTCAGCCTCCCAAAGTGCTGGAATTACAGGTATGAGCCACCACACCCAGCCACAAAATGATTCTTTAAAAAACAAACAACAAAACAACGATTCTTTCTGTTTGCTGAAATATAATATGGGCAAGTTTAAGACCTGGGAAAAATCTCAATTCAGAAAGCGGCAGAGCAGGGGCAGACGCATAGAAAACTATCCACAAGAAAATGAATCATCAGAAGTATAACATGTCTTAATTTTTTTTAAAGCAGTATTTTTCATTTTTCAACATTATGGTGCTGTAGCCATTACACACACACAGCCCTCCAAAAAGAATCTTGACCTAAACTTTATAACTTAAACAAAAAATGAATTCACAATGAATCAGATTTATGCATTCAAATGTAAAATGTGAAACAATACTACTTTTAGAAGGAAACAGGATATAGGAAAGGAATTTATTTTTTATCCCCATTCTTTCTCTTTTTTTGGACATACAAAAAGCTGTATAAAATGATTCTTTTAAGCAGATAAAAATATCCCAGCCACTCTCTTCCCTCCTCACATCCTTACATAGTGGCCCAGAGCCCATGTCAAATGAACCTAGCAGATAATTTGATCCCAACTCAAGTCTTGGTATCCAGTTAATTCTGAGACTCTGGTATGTACTCTGCCATGACATTGCCTTCCTTGAGGTATATAGGTTAGGTGGTACATCAAATCATTTTTACCTTTAAGGAATTGAGACGAGTGTTTGTGCAGTAAACTTGCCAGGGCCACCCTTCTGGTTTTCCTAACTTTCCTAACCTAACTTTTAAAAATCCTTCACTCTTTTCCTTTCAACTATAGGATAAAATTCAAACTCCTTGGTATGTTTTACAGCAGAGGTTCACAAACCTTTTCTATAAAGGACCAGAAAGTATGTATTTTAGGCAGGCCGTGGCGTTTCTGTCTCTACTCACCTTTGTAGTAAAACATGAGGAAGCAGGCAAGACGTGGTGGCTCACACCTGTAATCTCAGTACTGTGGGAGGCCTAGACGGCTGGATCACCTGATGTCAGGAGTTCGAGACCAGCCTGGCTAACATGGTGAAACACCGTCTCTACTGAAAATACAAAAACGTAGCTAGGTGTGGTGGCATGTGCCTGTAGTACCAGCTACTCGGGAGGCTGGGGCAGGTGAATCGCTTGAACCCAGGAGGCGGAGGTTGCAGTGAGCTGAGATTCTGCCACTGCACTCCAGCCTAGGCGACAGATGGAAACTGTGTCTTAAAAAAACGAAACAAAAAAAAAATGAGGAAGCAGCTGTAAGCAATATGTAAAAGAATGGACACAGCTGTGTTTCAATAAAGCTTTATTTACAAAAACAAGTAGGGAGGCTGATTTGACTTGAGGGCCATCGTTTGCCTACCCCTGCAGTCCTTCAAAACCTGCTGCACCCTAAATTATATGCTCTATCTAGTCACACCGATGTTCTTATATTTTTTAAACTCGTGCTCTTTTAATTTCTTGAGCCTCTCCTAGGCTATATGTTTCGTTTGCATGCTTTTCTCCATTTTTTCTCACTCCATTATCAGGTTAGCAACCATCTCTTAATCAGCTTTATTATTGTTTTCAAATTCTCCAAAGAAAATGTGTACCTCCCCCTGCCACCACACACACAGGTATGCGCGCGCGCACACGCACACACACACACATACACCCCACAGATACACAGAAACATCATTGCTAGAACCTAAGCTGGTGGATTAAAACTTCATATTTGGAAGTTTCAAGTTAAAAATATAGCAAAGTGGTACCCACACTGGTTTGCTGGGATTCATTTTTCCTTTATGCTTTAATAAATAAATTTCTCCTCACATAATAGCTAACCATCTTCAGGTGTCGTATCTCCAACCCTTTGGTATGCTGATACACTTAGATTGATTTTGTGGAGTGTCAGAAATGTTGCAATATGATAGTTCAGCTCTAGACTTGGATTCTGGATCCTTGCTCAGGTAAGATGCCTTTCTGAATCCAGAAGAACAATGAGATACATAGATCAAAACAAATTGGCACACAAGAACCTCTCTTTAAATGAGTCATGGGAAATGAAGCCTGTTGAATAGAACTTGCTGTATTAAGACTAAAATCAAGATTTATATACAGAAGAAAGTTTGATGAGAGCCACTAGAACTGGCGTGCTTTGAGAAAGACAGCAGAGCAACTCGTGTTCTATTTTGCAAAGCAGTTGCACTTCAGTTAAATGGAGGCCAAAGAGGGATGCTGAATTTGTTTATCTGGATATCTGAGGTGTGGACAAAATCTCCTTCTTGTTTGAACCATACCAGTTCATTTTCTAGCCCCGGTACATATGAAGGTCCTATGCCATGATTAACATTCAAGAACTGCTTAGCCCTCCAGCATGCTCACATCAACACCTGTAGAATACTGTCAATGTGGAGGGGGTGCAGATTCAATTCAAAGGAATTTGGGATGTTTCCCAAGGATCTGTTATGACCAGACTGGATGTGTTGATATGATCTACTCTAGGACAGATTTTAATTACTGCTTACCTACTGGCTTTTGTTCTGTTTAAAAAAAAAATCTGGATCATGGCTTCCCTGGTTGTCATTTGCTCCTTTCTTTCTCCTGTAGACAATAGTCCAGATAACTACGTGCTCAGGTAAATTAGTTTCATTTAATTGAACTAGATAGTGGAGAGAATTGCAGTCATTTTACATAACTTTTGCATCTAAAGAGGCCTTTTAGAAACAGGCAGGTACAAATCCTACAGGCCATCCCCACGCTGTGCAAATTGAACCTTGGTGAGATTCTCATGCTCCCACGCTGTAATGGATACAGTTCAGGATCACATGCTCTTAGTATGCACAGAAGGATCATTGAAATTGGACTGTAGTAAACACCTCTTGTTAGTGTTAGTGGTACCCTCATCTTGACCCAATGAGCCTTCCCCACTGGCCTCTCTCCTCTAGCAGATAACAAGATGTGGCGTGCACAATGGAGGCTTCCTTTCCTCTTGGCAGATCCTGAATGGAGCCAAAGGGAACAGTTGCAAAACAGAAAATTGACTATGATGGAAGACTCTTTGGTGCTACATCTGATATGATTAACAATTTATTTTGGCAACACCCGGGATGGGTTTCATATGGTTTTCCTGAATTCAACAGGACTCCTGCCAGCAGAATCAGGAACACTAAGAAATAATCCAGGCTGAGGGAGGAAAGAAAAAACAGCATGCCATCTTGCAGAGTGTTTCATAGCGTTGACTCTGTGATCTGGAAAACAGCCATGGCTCTCAATCCCTCTATTTTCAACTGCTCTTCAAGTATTGTCTTCCTAGTCTTGGATTTATAGATGGGCGTATAATTGGCAGGATAGACGGCCTAGAGGAAAAAGCATTGTAAGAAGAGAGATGAAAGATGTGGCAGCCAAATATTTTTCAATACAAAATATTCTTAAAATATGGATGTTCTATCCCAGTTGTCATCTTTAAGAAACACAATTGCTACATACTGTGGATGTTCTGAGTTAACTGCTCTTACATGAATCTACTTTTAGGCTGAAAGAAGGACTGATCTGCTATATAGAAATGCTTCTCTCCCAGAATTGAAGTTTCCATCTCTGCAGAAGGACTTCTACTAACATGATATTCTTGGGTTCTCTCTACTTTCCATCCTTTATTCTTCCTCAGGCTGGGTTTGGAAGGAGGACCCGGCATGCATTCCTGAGCTCCTTCCTCTTCTGTTTCTCTTGGGAGTGAGCCCACCTGCAGAGAGAATAAGTCACTATTGCTCTCGGACATGGGAGAAGCCTGCAGGGGAGACCTGGCCGTGAATAGATGTGTGTCTATGGTAGGAAGCCTATCTGCATGTACCTATAAGGCATGTTCCAAAATGTTAGCATTAGGAAGCCACTTATTTGCAGCTATTAGCCATGTTCATAATATTAACGTCATCAATAATAAAAGTGATATTTTGGTTCTATTTTTTTTCCTCAATTGGCTCAAAACATAAGCAAGGGCTGGGTGTAGTGGCTCACGCCTTTAATTCCAGCACTTTAGGAGGCCAAGGCAGGTGGATTGCCTGAGGTCAGGAGTTTGAGACCAGCCTGGCCAACATGGTGAAACCCTGTCTCCACTAAAAATACAAAAATTAGCTGGGCGTGGTGGTGCACACCTGTAGTCCCAGCTACTTGGGAGGCTGAGGCACAAGAATCACTTGAACTTGGGAGGCAGAGCTTGCAGTGAGCTGAGATTGTGCCACTGTGCTCCAGCCTGGGCAAACGGAGACAGACTCCACCTCAAAAAAAACAAAACACACACAAAAAAAACATGTTAGTTAGTGGTTCCTGCTATGATTAGAATATTTTTCTCCTCCAAAACTCATTTTGAAATTCAATCCTCAGTGTGGCAGTGTTGAGAAATGTGGCCTTCAAGAGGTGATCGAATCACAAGGGCTCTGTCCTTGTGAATGAATGAATTCATTCATAGACTAATGGACTAATGGGTTAATGGATTCATGGGTTAACATGGGAGGGGATCTGGTGACATTTAAGAAGAGAGGCCTGATCTAGGAAGTTAGTATGCCCAGTCCCTTGCCATGTGATGCCCTGAGCCCCCTCGGGACTCTTCAGAGAGCTGCCCCCAGCAAGAGGGTGCTCACCAGATACGACCCCTCAACCTCAGTCTTTCCAACCTCCGTAACAGTAAGAAATAAATTCTTTTTCTTTATAAATTACTCAGCTTCAGATATTCTGTTATAAGCAACAGAAAACAGGCCAATATAGGCCCTCCACAAGCCTCAACAGATGCTCAGGCAGTAGCGAGTTTCCTCTGATAGAAAAGATGTTTTCATGTTGTTTTCTGCTTACCCTTCATGTTAGCATTTCCTTCACCTTGCACTGGATTAAAAGAAACATGTTGGTATTCAGCTTTGGACTTATGTAGACAAATGGGCTGCAGAATCTTATGACTATGGGACATCATTTGGCCTTGACATTTTGCTGTAGGCCTTGCACACTCCTCTTCATTCACTCAGAGGTCCAAGACTGTTCACATTTCCCTTTACTCTTCCTGTGGTATGCATTCTCAGGATCGTATTGGGGAATATTAAGGTGTCTAAGCCTGGCACTGTGGCAAACACCTGTAATCTCAACTATTTCAGAGGCTGATGTGGGAAGATCACTTGAGCTGAGGAATTGGAGGCTGTAGTATGCTGTGATTGAGCCTGTGAATAGCCCAGTGCACTCCAGTCTGGGCAACATATCAAGACCCCACCTCTGAAAAAAGGAGGAAATAAATAAATAAAAGCTTCTTTATCCGGATTGCAGTTAGATGGACTTGAAATTGGCAATGAGACTCTGTGCTTTGATCTTTAATTGAGAGGTCAGCCAAGAAGGGCATGGCCACGATTAAATTAAATATTAAAACTAGGAAGAAGGAGAGAGATACCAAGAAGAAAAAGATGACTCCTAACCCCCTTGATCTGCAGCTAAGGAGTTTGCAAATCAGTATTTGTGGAAGAATATAGTTGAGAGTTTCTAGTATCAATGAGATACCAATAAATAAGGACATGTGTCCATGACCATAACACATAATCGATAAAATAAGGCCCTAACATTAAATTTTCCCAAACTTTCTCATTCACATTATCAAATTTGATCTTATATCATCCCCATTTTAAGAGTTTGGCAAACTGAGACCCAGCAGGATAGAGTAAATTGCTCGAATTTCTCCAGTGTGTTAAAATCAGGGATTCAAACTGAAGGAGTTCAGGAAACACCACCCCAAAATATGACGTTTTGGTATGCTGATTACTTTGAACTGGAGGGCACTTGGAGAACAGTGATGCAGGCAGACGTCTTCTCTGAGCGCCCCTTATCCACCTAAAGACAGATCCTCAAAAGGAAAGAGATTGTTATTTCCTCTCCCTGGGAATCTTACCAACCAGGGAAGATTAATCTCAGTCACAAGAAAAGAGACTACAGGTTAACTCCATGCCCTGACTATCACCTGTTCTTCTGAGGGGCACAGAGTCTTGCAATCCGCATAACAAGACAAGCTTCATTCACCTTGTGTTTCCTCCTCTCCCCTTCCCATTCCTCGTGTCTCCACCACCCACTAGAAGCCTCAAGTCTCTATTCCTTTCTGTAGCTCTGGATACTATATAAGCTTCAATCATCTGACCGTTCTTTGAAACTCATATTTTATAGAACTCCCATGTGTATGTATGTAATTAAATATGGTTTTCCTTCTGTGAATCTGTCATATGTCAATTTCACTTGTAGCCCAGCCAAGGAACCCCATTCTTAGTGTCTCCACCACCCACTAGAAGCCCCAAGCCTCTATTCCTCTCTGTAGTTCTGGATGCTATATAAGCTTCAATCATCTGACCCTCCTTTGAGACATATTTTGTAGAACTTCTATGTATACGCACATAATTAAATATGGTTTTCCTTCTGTTAATCTGTCATATGTCCATTTAATTTGTAGCCCAGCCAAGGAACCTAGAAGAGAGAAGTTTTTCACTCCCCTACAAAACCTGTGTTTTCTGATTCCAAGTACAGTGGTCTTTTTACTCTGTTACTACTGCCGCCTAGCCTATACACTTGAGAATAAATTGAAATGTGAATATTTTTAAAAGAACTAGGTAAAACTGCTGAGCTTGACATCATTGAATTTTCTTATTGAACGTATGGTGGACAACACTATGGATTTCATGGCACGATTTGAAGTGTTACTAATGCTCCTTTGGTTCTGTGGTGCACAACGATAAAGTAAAGCAGGCCGGGCGCAGTGGCTCACGCCTGTAATCCCACCACTTTGGGAGACTGAGGTGGGCAGATTACCTAAGGACAGGAGTTCGAGACCAGCCTGGGCAACATGCTGAAATCCCGTCTCTACTAAAAATACAAAAAATTAGCAGGGAGTGGCAATGGGCACCTGTAGTCCCAGCTACCTGGGAGGCTGAGGCAGGAGAATCGCTTGAAATAGGGAGGCAGAGGTTGCAGTGAGCTGAGATTGTACCACTACACTCTTGCCTGGGCGACAGAGCAAGACTCTGTCTCAAAAAAAAAAAAAAGAAAGAAAAGAAAAGAATGTAGATTTATGTTGGGGGAATGGTGATGTAATATCATTTGAAAGACATTAGGACCCACTTCGTAAATCTTTGTCACATTTGAAAATTACACAGCTGAGGATATGTCTAACTGTGTTGTGCATGGGTAGCTGAAACCTGATATTGACCACGTTCCATTTTATCTACATTTAAGTGGAGATTAGGACATTTGACCCCAATAAATTGAATCCTAGTGCTCTAGGGTACATAGAGGATATTCCAGAGCATTCCATCTCTTCAATAAAGAATTGTTTGTCTGAACTCTAATGAAAGAGAGAATGAGGATTTGAGTGACACGGACTAGGTGGAGGCTGGGAAAATAATTTGGTGGCTATTGGTAATGAAGGGGAGACCCAGCCTTAGGTACCAGAATGTCAGCAGGTACCCATAACTAACACCTAATTAACTTCACATCTGTCCTCTGTTGTTCCTGGCCCTCTGCCTTCGCTCCCACAATGCCTGAAGCTCTCCTCTCTGCGTACCCTCCATCATCTTAAACAACCCAGGCTCTCTCTGCTCTTCGCTGTCCATGTGTCCTGAAAGTCCAAGTCTACCCTAAAACCCATGCGCCAGCACCATCTCCTCATGGGACTGAGGACGGGAGCTTCCATGGGGGGAGTAATGGCCCCTGAAATGCACATAACTCTCGATGCTTTGTAAAGCCCTTTCATATATAATAGCTTACTTGAGGTTCATACTTTTTCCATGAAGCAGGCGAGGAAGATGCTGATTCTGTTTTATAGACGTGAAAGTTGAGGTTCTCGGAAGTTAGGCTAAGTGGCAGAACCACCACCATCTACCACATCTTTAGGCTCTTTCCTCCTCCACAGTGATTCATAAATGCTGTACCAAAGGCTCTTAAATGTCCATGGGAATAACTCCACACTGATGATAAAATAAATTCCCCTCATTGTAAAGCAATTTTTTTAAAACCCATAAAATTATATTAAGTCTATTGGAGCTAACACTGTATTCAAATGCAATAAAATAACTATATAAATGCTTTGCTTAAAAGGACAGCACCCTAATTAAGAAGATTGTTAAAAGGACGGAGCATATGAATACATCTATTACACAGGATTTACTAGAACTCATTGTACCCACAGCAGTAAAGTGGGACCAGCTGCTGCCTGGAACATGGAAACAGCCTTATGAAGTAGAAACTGGATATTATAATGATTCTTGTTAAAAATGAAGGTGCTTGCACATTCTCTGAATGCCTGCTTACACTTTATTTCATTCAAGATGTATTTTGTGAATTTCGTGTATCTTCTGTGTCCCAGCTTCTGCATTCGCGGGCAAGCTATCCTTGAATATCCATTTCATGCTTGAATTTGCAGAGCTAAAGACTCTTTGCAGCATTGGCTCTTTCTGCCTCTGTAAAATGACATCTTTGTTTGAAAAGCCTTTTTGTTTTTGATGGCTACAAACCCAAGAGACTCCACTTCCAAAAGTCCACTGCCTGTCTGCATTCTTTGGGGGGCGGGATTCGTGATGCCTGTAAAGCGTTCTTCCTTTGTGTACACTGCTTCTGCTGTCTCTGACTCTAGCTGACACTTGGCTCCTGCCATGGTCATGGGCTCTTGTGCCTCTGCTCTATTAGTGAGGCACCTTGTCAATATGGTGGGCCAGCAAGTGTCCTGGTGAGATTTCATGTATTCTCTCTCTGTGACATTAGGATGTTGGATCAAAAAGGTGGAAGATAGGTCTGTGATGGGGCTAAGTGCCATGGTGGTAAAGGTTAAGTATTACAATCCACACAGCAAGACAAGGCTCTTATCCCACCTATTTTAAGAAATAATCCCCAATGGGCCGAAGAAACAATCTCTAATGGGCCGACGGTCATTAGTGTCCCTGGAGGAGTCATCTCAGCACTTTGAGATCAGTTTGTTTTATGGTACTCTCCGTGTTGCTCTCTGGGTAAAGAGCATTTTTCTTCTGGTTATATCATGTCTGGGTGTGGAAAGGGGAGTCACTGGCTCTGGCTTCACCCTTGGGGTGCTGTATCAGGTTCAGCACGGGAAAAAGAAAACCATTACAAATATAGTATTTCAAGCAGAAAGAGATTGGCTTCATCTAGGAAATTCAGTGCTCACCAAATTTTAGAAGGGAAGGAGGAGTAAAAATCAGCTTCTGGTCTTTTGGTTTCAAGATCAACCACTTTTGCTGTAAGCTGGAGGTCAGAAAACGTGCACTCCTGCCACCTCTGTTCCAGACGCTGGTGACCAGGGAGTGGCGAGCAGAGCTCAGATGTTGCTACTTGCTTTTGTTGGCACATTCTTGTCCGCTGTCACAGCTGTGGGAAAACAGTCTCCGCCTCCCCTCTGCCTTCCAAATAGCGTGAAAGTGCATTTCACTGGCAGAACTTAAATCTCACCCAGAACTCTGGCTGCCTCCCAGACCCTAGGAGGCAACACAAATGAGGGTGGGAGTAGATGTCTACTTTCAATGATAATATCTAGTATGGCACTTTGGTTGCTGTGTAGTGACCTTTTTTTTTTTTTTTCCTATGGGAGGATAAGGTGAGATTCCTTCACAAATGGTGGCTTCAATTGGAATTCATTGTCCCAAATTCTGAACTCCTGAGGAAAGATCCAAAAGTGATATGGCTCAAGATTTTTGAAGTGCTCAGGCCCTACTCAGGCTCTTGGATGGTTTGCCCACCTCAAAGGTTTGTTTGCTCTCGGCAACAATGTTCAATATGGTGCAGGCAAAGAAACAGGATTTGGAATCATATGACCAGGGTTTGCATTTAACATCTACCTCTTTCTAGATCAATAGCATTTCACTGGTAGGACTTAAATCTCACTCAGAACCCTGGCTGCTTTCCAGATGCCAGGAGGGTAGAAGCAGATGTCTACTGTCAGTAACGTCTAGGGTGGCGCTTGGGTTGCTTTTGGGTAGTCCAACCTTTTGGCTTTCCTGAGCCACACTGGGAGAAGAATTGCCTCGGGCCACACATAAAATACACTAACACTAATGATAGCTGATGAAGAAAAAAGACTTCATGATGTTTTAAGAACATTTGCAAATGCGTGTTGGGCAGCATTCAAAGCCATCCTGGGCTGCATGTGGCCTGTGAGTCGTGGGTGGCACCAGCTTGTTCTAGATGTTCATTTATTATTCCTGAGCCTCAGTTTCTCATTCAAACTATGAAGAACATGTTGGATTGTTGCTAGAATCCAGGAGAAGAATGGATTTGTAAACTGTAAAACTCGTTGTGGAGACTGGAAGTGCAAGTGGATGATAGGTTTCAGCTGTATCCCTGACCTGATACGGCTCTTAGCCTAAGAGAGTCACCTCGTCCAAGGGCATGCCCTCTTTCTGGGGAAGCCTGTATTCAATGACCAGGGATAAGAGAAGGAATACAAATATCCCAACCCCATAAAGGGCCCTCCAGCTCTTGAGCTCCCCATGGTATCAAATGAGGATTCTACTGGAACGTCATCACAGTTCAAGTTCTCCCTGCCCTCTCTTGCAAGGATTTGTGATCCAGGGGACAGATGTCGATCCAGAAGAAACTCCCCCCAAAGCCTCCTTACACACCAATTTCTGTCTTGGAGTCTGTTTCCTGGGAAACCCAAACATCAACACTGGTTTAGCAGAAAATGAATTTATTAAATGATAATAAGTAGCTCAGAGGATCTCAAGGAAGGCCAGCAAGCCAGGCATGGAGAAGGGGTTCTAAGAAACAAAGCCTCAGATCACTCGCTAAGATAGCTCCCTGGGAAATCTACAGAGCAAGATGGGACTCATAAAGTGGGGGAAATTTTCAAATGTGGGAAGGAGATTTAGACACTGGAATCAGCAACAAAAGAAAATACAAATCCCTGGGAAGCATCATGGTGATGTTCTTTATGAAAATATTTGGTAATGAATCCTTGCAAGAATACAATTATATTTTATCAGAGGTCTTCATAGGGTCATTGTCTTAACCCACAGTCAATATACCAGATAAGTAGAAGAGCTGTTTTTGGTTGGAGAATGGTGCACTGCCTTTGGAAGCTCATGTCAACCTGAAAGTCTGGACCAAGAATAGGTGCACAGTAAATAATCAAACAATGAATCCTAAATACTCAATTTCCCTAGGGTTCAGATCCACCCTTTTCTTTTCTGTACAACACTGTTATTAGTTAATCTTCTTAACCCCATGGCTTGAATATCATCTTGATGATGGTGAATGCGACATTTATAGCACCAGCCTTAATTTCTCTGCTGAACTTCAGATTCATAGCTCTAAACCTATCCACTTTGATACCTAAGACATTATTTAAACCAAAACAGAAATCTTCACTCTGCCCCCAAATCTCCTCCCCGACCACTCTTGGATTTCAGAAATTCACACTGCCCTGAGTCATGCTGGGCTAATCAGCCCTACTTGAAAAGATTCTCTAAATTCATTCACTTTTCTCCTTCTACATTATCCCCTCCTGAGTCACCAGCCACTATCACACTTGCACTATTACAATAGGCTCTGCATGAGCTCTCAGCTTCCTCTTCCCATTTAATCCATCCTTTATCAAGACCATCATGTACTCTACCTTTGACTCTAAGTGGATTTAGAATAAAATCTAAATTCCCAACTGTCTATAATGACTACTCACAAACTCGGTGCTCCAGCACTGACTTGGCCTCCCCCTGCAACCCCACCCCACCTCTCTGACCTCAATCTTCTACAGTGCTCCCTCTGTCCATTATCCTGTTCCAATCACACCCACCCGTTTCAGCTATGGAGCCTTTAGCTACAGGGCCTTCTGTGCTCAGAAGGTGCTGCCTCCAGATTGTGTGAGGCTGGCTCCGTCTTTCAATCAAGCCTCAACTCAAATGGCCTCCTGGAGAGGCCTTGCTCATCACCCAATTTAAAATAGCCACTTTCTCTCCAGGCACTTTCTATTAGATCTATTATATTTTCTTCACAGCATTTACTACTATTTGAAACTATCTGGATGTTGATTTATTGTCCCCCTCCACTGAAATACAAACTTTTGAGAACTCCAGCTTTGTCTCTCTTATTCATGCTGCAGCCCAAGTGTCTAGGTCAGTACCTGGCATGTAGTAGGCATTCCATACATATTTCTAGAAGGAATTAATCTTGTTAATCAACCTACCTTATTTACAAAACTCTAGCGTGGGGATTTTTAACCTGGCTTCATATACTCCCAACCTGTGAAGAGAATTCAGGGAGCTTGTGAACTTATATGGGAAAAAAAAAATCACGTTTATTTCACTAATTCCTAACTGAACCCAGACCGCAGTAGTATTAGCAGTACACATGACTTCATTATCAATATAAATCATAGGTGTTTTCACATCACATTATGATATGTATCAGATATGTCAAGATACCATTTATATTCATTGCTGCTTCAAAATTGTGAGAGTTATTAGGTTCACTGCTAGATTGATATTTAATGCATTAATAAAGATGTACATGAAGTATTATATCATAAAAATTTTCTAATTAATTTTAAAAATCTAATTAAAAACCAAAGAACACTTTGGGAGGCCGAGGTGGGCGGATCACGAGGTCAAGAGATCGAGATCATCCTGGTCAACAAGGTGAAACCCCGTCTCTACTAAAAATACAAAAAATTAGCTGGGCATAGTGGCGTGTGCCTATAATCCCAGCTACTCAGGAGGCTGAGGCAGGAGAATTGCCTGAACCCAGGAGGCGGAGGTTGCGGTGAGCCGAGATCGCGCCATTGCACTCCAGCCTGGGTAACAAGAGCGAAACTCCGTCTCAAACAAAAAAAAAAAAAAAAAAAACAAAGAACAATACAAATATTAAATTAATTGATTCCCATTGTAATTCTATATATTTTATTTTATGCACTTAAAAACATTAGTCTAGCAGGGTGCAGTGGCTCACGCTTGTAATCTCAGTATTTTGGGAGGCCAAGACGGGTAGATCCCTTAAGCTTAGGAGTTCAAGACCCACCTGGGCAACATGGCAAAACCTCATCTCTACAAAAAAGACAAAGAGTTAGCCACATGTGGTTGCATGTACTTGTGGTCCCAGCTACTCAGGGGGCTGAGGTGGGAGGATCACATGAGCCTGGGAATCAGAGGTTGCAGTGAACTGTGATTGTACCACGGCACTCCAACTTCAGTGACAGAGTGAGACCCCCTGCCAGCAAAAAAGAAAAATAATAATAATAATTTTTAAAAAACACAATCTGAGAAGGAGTTTATGGGCTTTACCAGATCACCAAAACAGGGCACATAAAAGGTTAATGTATAGAGCCAAACTGTAAATGGTAGCCGCTATCCACATGTACTTCTAAAAATTATTATTATTATTGTTATTTTAGAGACAGAGTCTCACCACATGACTTTATTATCAGTGTAAATCATATAATCAAAATCAGTCACCCAAGTTGGAGTGTGGTGGCATGATCATAGCTTATTGCAGCCTTGAACTCTCGGGCTCAAGCGATCCTCCTGCCACAGCCTCCCATGTAGCCAGGACTATAGACATGTACCACTATGCCCTACTAATTTGTTTTTTATTTGAGTTTTTGTAGAGACAGGGGTCTCACTATGGTGCCCAGGCTGGTCTTGAACTTCTGGTTTCAAGGGATCCTCCCAACTTGGCTTCCCAAAGCACTGGGATTATAGGCATGAGCCACCACACCCAACCCACATGCAGTTATTTAAATTTAACTTTAAATTAATTAAAATTTAATAAAATTCAAAATTTCGATCTTTCGTAACACCAGTCACATTTCCAGTGCTCAATTACCACATGTGGCTAGTGGCTACCGTGGTGGGCAGTGCAGATGCAGAATATGCCCATCATTGCAGAAATTTCTATTGCATAGAATTACATAGAAATATCTGATCTGGAGCTCAATGCTTAATTTCTGATTTGTCTTTTTACTGCCACAGTTTGTATCTTCCCAGTATTATGGACTACATATTCAAACAGTTACATAAGGGATGGGGTGGGGGCAAAGTGACTTTCTCTCAAGACGTTTACTGCTTTTCTTTTTCACCTAAACCTTTACTCCATCTCCAGTCTCTGACCTCTCTCAGAATTCCAAGAGTGGAGCCAGCCAGCGTCATCCAGCAACGCTATACCTCCTTTGCATTCTTCTCAGGCTCCTATCTTGATCCAGGACAGAGGATATAACTAAGACCATCAAAGAGAGGGAGAAGGAGCTCAGGCTGGGGCAAATGGAGCCAGAGGCTCTGCTCTCGAGACCCCTGCTATACCTGTCGCCCGGCTCTCGAGGGAAGAATGGCTATGCTAGAGTATATTGTGGATCTGTCCACCAAGCCAGGGCCTGAAACGGAATCCCAGCTAGATCCCAGAGAGTCCAGAGTGCCAGAGAGGGCTGAGGTGGGGCTGAGTCAGCTGGAAGGACCTTGAACCCTGTCCAAGCCAGGAGAAAACAGACCACAAGTGACCCAGCTGCATACATCAGCAGGGCACTTCCTCTGAGCAGCCTGTGTGAATAGCAGCCCAATCTCCCCCACAAATGCCAGCTGGCTCACAACTATGGACTAGCACAATTTGAGGGACCACCCTCTCCCCCACTGGCGCAAAGTGCCTTCCTTCCACATGCCCAGATACCACCTTAGAGAGAACCAGGAAGAATATTGTAAATTGGAAAAACTGACTCACTCAAAAGAGACTTCTTACTGGAATAGCCTAAGTCTACCAGATTGGTCTGAAATTCAGTTTACCAGAATCTCTCATTAGTCAGTGGTGTGGGGGTTAGGAAACATTAAAGGACCATAAAATTATAGAGAGTTAAGATGTTACATTTTCTTTGCACATCTGAGTCTAGTGTGAGTAAGTCTGACACTGAACTCTACCTGTCCTGAATCATGCAGACCGCTTGGCTGGGCAAAATATGGCCCTAAACATCTTCTGGCGCTTGGTAAATTAGTTTCCTGTAAGTCTTCCTTAACTAAGTAAGGAGAGTGGAGAGTTTTCAACTACTGGAATTGTATTCCAACAGTATTGTGCGCTTTTCACCTTCCTGGGCTCCTACGTCAAGATAACCCAGTAGCCCCTGGTCTTCCAGTCCCCCAACACTGCTTCTGGCCAGCCTTACCTCTGTGATGCTGGACACTGACGGGGCCAGTGTCCTGCTTCTTCAAAACAGGGCAGGCAAAATGCTTTGTCTATGGGTGCTGGAGATGAAGATGTACATAGTCATCCAAGTCTTGCTTGTCCTTGCTAGCGGTGGAGCCTGAGTGTGTAGGATGTGTAGGAAGGAGGTGGCTGGAGAACAGAATCAGCAGAAAGCAGAGCACATTGCTTAAGGTGAGGTCTGCTGGCTTGGAAAAACCTAGAGCAGTTGAACATTTCAGCTCAGTTCCTTTCCCAAGTGGAGTACTACTGGCTTTCTTTCCAAGTCTAACTCATTAGAGCATCAAAACTCACATTAATTGGCCAGTAGTTTTAATTGTATGTGTGTATTTGTTCCACTTTGTACTGGTTGAAGAGTATCCTTTCAAAATTTAAGTTCACCAGGAATCTCAGAATGTGCTGTTATTTGGAAAGACAGTCTTTGCAGATGCAGTTAGTTAAGATGAGGTCGTACTGGGTTAGTATTCCCTAAATTCCATATGACTAGTGTCCTTATTATAAGAGGAGAAGACGCACGTGTGTGCACACACATACACACAAACATACACATACACACAGAATCCATGTGATGACAAAGGCAGAGAATGCAATGATGTGTCTACAAGCCAAGGAATGCCAGCCACCACCAGAAGTTAAGAAGAGGCAAGGAAGGATTTCCCTAGTTTCAGAGGGAGCATGATTTCAGATTTCTAGCCCCCAGAAATTTAAGACTATATATTTCTGTTGTTTTAAGGCACCTAGTTTGTGGAACTTCGTTATAGCAGCCCTAGGAAACTAACACATGCTTATAAGGGGTCAGAATGATAGAACACTTAAATAAGCCCAGGCTAAATGGGAACACCAGTCTTCAAGAATAACACAGTCTAACATTTAAAGGGGTCCAAGTGTAAAGTCTAGAGCAATTATTACTAGAAGGCCTAGCCTGCCCCGTCCTATTTTCCAGCTCTCCTACCCAAGTCTCAGTCCAAGACCCTTTAATCCAAACACATTGTTTCCCCTCCTTAGTTCCTCTTTCACCTCTCCTGTCCAAAAAGAGCACAACACTCAAAACACTGTTCCTGGCCAGGTGCGCTCCCCACTGCCAGCCCCCTGGGGAATGTAATTCCTCCACTTCCCTTTCAGGGTTTCTCAGGCTAATCTGAATGCCACGGGGGCAGGGCGTGCAAGTTAAGCAGGAAGGGGAAGAGGACAAGCTCTGACCACCAACCAGGAAACATTTTTATCCAACCATCGCCATCTTCACTGTGACTAAAAAATTACCTTTTTGTTTCCCTTGAAGGAATAATTTAATTAATGAAACAGATACATAGAGTTCAAGCCTTCAGAAATCTCTGCAGTATTCATTGAATGAGAAGCTCACACTCCTTCTTGGCCGTCTATTACTCATTCATGGACCATCACAGTTTGTTTTCCTCTAACAGAGGGTCTAGGAAGGAAATCAGTTGGAAGATGAGAAGGGAACTAAAGACTAAATACTGAAAGGGGAATCTTCTCCTCTGCTCTTCCTTCTCCTCCAAGTGTTTGATGCTTTCTCAAATAATGTTAATTATGAAGAGTAATATGAAGATGCATCAAATGCACAATGTTTTCTTAAGAAAATGTATTACAGCTACTTTACAACTTAGGCTATAATTAAGTGGACTAAGGAATGTATGAAATACAGAGCATGAACTTTCCTTAGAGGTTTATAAAGAGAAAAATAAACCTCACAATAATGTGGATATCAGTAGGGACCTTTTTTAGGGTTCCTTTTGAATAACATGATTCATATTACTTTTTTAAGAGAATATTTTTAACTGCCTGCCTCCCTTTGTATTTTTTAAAAGGCCATGGAGACGTATGGCTAGGTCTTGGGGAGACATAGTAATTAGAGACATAAGAATAGCTAGCACAATTTCTCACATGGAAAATGTCTCAACTGTGGTCATCACGACATGGGTTTGGGAATATGCCACCTCATTCCACAAGACAAAGTTGGGAGAAAATATCTTAGTCATAGGGATGTGGAAGTGAATTCCCCAGGAAAAACAAAACACATGCTCCCCTGTACACCTTTGAAAATACCACATTTATCATAGGCCACATTTTATTTACAGAATGCTATGTTATCTATCACCACTTGAAATGAGAGACCTAGAATAAATAGTTTTTGGTCAACGTGTTTCAGATTTTATATTTTCCCAAGTTTTCAACTTCTTTGATTACTCTCGTGGAAAGCATTTTAAGGAGAGAGATTTCAGAGTTGTTTACTATGATGAACAGACTTTAAGGTGGCCTCATGATCCCTGTCTCCTGGAATTCACATCCTTATATAATTCTCTCTCTTTGAGCGTAGTTAGACCCTGTGACTTGCTCCTAACCAATAGAACATGGGAAAACTGGTGGGATATCACTCCTCTAATCACATTATGTAAGACTGTCTTGTTAGCAGACATGGTATAAAGTCTTGCTTTCCTTGACAAATTTGAGGAATCGCATTCCCATGAGTTGTATAGCTGCAAGAAAATAAATAATAATTAAATAAATAAACCAAATAAGCTTGGGAGCACACCTTTCCCCTTTTAAACCTCCAGATGAGAACCTAGCCCTGGAAGACATCTTTATTGTAGCCTTTTAGAGGACCCAGATTAGCTGTGCTGGAAACTGTGCCATAATAAATGTGTGTTCTAAATCACTAAGTTTGTGGCAATTTGTTATGTAGCAATAATTTTTTAAAAATGCATACACTTGCTTTTGCTAACTTACTTTTCTGAACCAGTATTCTTGTACTGAGTTTATCTCTCTAAAAGTTTGAAAACTCTTGGTCTTTTGTTGTTTTCATGATCAATGTATATTACACCTATCTACACAAGGATGCTCTTTTCTTTATGGTAGAAGTGACTTAGGTCATAGCACTAAAGAAGAGCCTTGTATGAACAATAGTATTTCTCACTCTGCCCATATTTCAAGCCATCTTGTGATTTTCAGCAGCAAGTGATTCTCACACTCCTCCTTAGAATGGAGCTTGAACTTTGTTCAAAAACCCAATCTGACTGCTGGTGGGACTATAAATTGATTGAAACTTTCTGGAGGGCATGGTTGTAATACATATCTAAGCTCTAAGCATATGCATGCCGTTTGGCTTAAAATTCGCTTTCTAGAAATTTATCTCAAGAATATAGTCAGACAAGCATTCAAAGAAGTATGATAAGGATATGCACTGCAGCATTGGGTTTTATTATTATTACTGCATAAATTTAAGGGATATAAGTGCAATTTTGTTACACGCTATATTGTGTAGAGGTGAAGTCTGGGTTTTTTATATATCCATAACCCAAATAATGTACATTGTATCCATCAAGTAATTTTTCCATCATCCATTCCCCCTCAGCCCTCACCCTTCAGAGTTTCCACTACCTATCATTTTACACTTTATGTTCATGTGTACAAATTTTCAGCTCCCACTTATAAGTGAGAACATGTGATATTTGTCTTTCTGTGTCTGAGTTGTTTCGCTTAAGATAATGGCCTTCAGTTCCATCCGTGCTGCTCCAAAAGATATGATTTCATTCCTTTTTATGGCTGAATTGTATCTCATTGTGTATATATACCACATTTTCTTTATCCAGCCATCCATTGATTGACAGATTGATTCCAAATCTTTGTTATTGTGAATAGTGCTGTGATGAACATATGAGTGCATGTATCTTTTTAATATAATGATTTCTTTTCCTTTGGGTAGATACTCAGTAGTGGGATTACTGGAACGAATGGTAGTACTATTTTTAGTTCTTTGAGAACTCTCCATAGTATTTTCCATAGAGATTGTACTAATTTATATTCCCGACAGTGTATAAACGTTCTTCTCCTCCATATCCTTGCCAACATCTATTTTTTTTTTTTAGTAATAGCTGTTCCAACTGGTTTAAGATGATATCTCATTGTAGTTTAAATTTGCGTTTCTTATGGCATTGTTTATGACAGTAAAAAATTAACAATTGGAAACAACCAAAATGGATAAAATAAGCAGTAGGTAATATAACTTAGAAACTATTGACGCAATATAATTCCGTGTAGCCATTTAAAGCTATGCTGCCGTAACTCGGTGCATGCCTCTGTAGTGCTCTCTACTCAGGAGGCTAAGGTAGGAAGATTATTTAAGTCAGGAGTTTGAGGTTACAGTGAGCTGTGATCATGCTCCCTTGCTTTATTATAAAGAAAGACAAGGGAATAAGAAAAATCGATGCCTCTCTCAGCCCCTTTCCAAGGCCTCAAAGAAAATGGAAATTGTTGTACTCCCAGGCTTCACCAGCAGAAAGGCAGGAGACAGAACAAGCTTGAGGTCAGGGCTCATGGAAATGATCACAGTTTGGGAATTAGAGGGAAGTTTTTACAAACGTGTTTCTCATTGCCTCCTTACTGACAGAGCTTCTTCACTATAGCAGTGCTCTGCCATTAGCCTGTGCCAGCTACTCTTTGCCTCTGCTTCTGTGGGTCATTCCTCGGCTGCTTCCACTCCTGTAACTGACATACTCTCTGTATCCTGAGTTCAGATTCCTGAAACAGAGGATCTGGTTGGTCCAATTAGTCACTCTAGCCTCTAATGGACAAAGCTTGCATGTTAGACCACCCCATGGGCCACTGGTTAGCCTAGAGATTTAGTTCACATGCTTGCCCTTGTCCAATCAGCAGGATCAGGTGGCATAGAACATGGCCTCTCCCTCTCAACCACCTACAACCACTTGCTCCAACAAGTAACTGAGAGAAAAGAAAGAACCTGGGCTGCAAAACCACTGTGTGAAGAACTGTGAAGGAGCTGAGGTTTTACCCTACTTGGAAGCTGACAAGTTAACCTGCCACTGTTTCATGGATACTGGTAGAGATATGAGACTCCTGGATCAGAGATAAAGGACTATTAATGTACTAGGCTTAGTACTTACACCTATAATAGCAGCCACACTATCAACATTTGTCAGCTTCTTGATTCCCAACTCTCACAGGGTAAAGAGAAAAGGGCCAGGTGACACCATTCACACAGGGAGTTTTGTTACAGAAGAGGAACTTGAACTTACGGAACTGAATCTTTTGTAATAGCAGTAAAAATTCTGCGCTTTGACTGGAGAGAGAGGGATTATCTCCATTTTCCAAGGCTGTTCACTATACAAATATCCTCAAAAAAATATTCTGGAGCAAAGATACTCAGTGTCTCTGCTTACAAGATGTGCAGAAACTAGAGAAACTCATGGAAAATTGTCTCCCAACAAGTTTCTTTCCCAATACACACCACATGATGACATGCTTGTTCTGAAATTGGTTGATTATAGAGTCCAGAACTCAGAATAAAGAAAATAAAGAAGGACATTTTTTAAAAAAGTATAAAGTAGTCGGAATTACTCTTTACTTTCCCTCTGACCTCTCCAAATGTATTCAAATGATTCCTTACTCATTTGGCAACTGAGTCAAGCTCAAGCTTCTACCTTCCTCCCTTAATCCCTCTCAAAGCTCATCTTCTCTGAGTCTTATTCTCTTTTGATTCTATCATGATCTCTCAACAACCTTGCTTTTATTTATTTACCAAACACACAAATTCACACTCTGTTTTAAGCATTTTACTAATATTAACACATTTAATGTTTGAACACCCTATAAAGTGGGTACTATTATAATACCCATTCTTCAGATGAAAAAATTATGCCAAGTAATGGTTATTCTAATATGATACACATGTTTTTGTGAAAATAAGCAGTCATTGCTAAAGTGTTAAATGATTCTAGAATGATTCTAGAAATTTCGATTTTTGGTTTTTTTTTGAGACGGAATCTCACTCTGTTGACCAGGTTGGAGTGCAATAGTGCAATTTTGCCTCACTGTAACCTCTGCCTTCCAGGTTCAAGCAATTTGCCTACCTCAGCCTCCCAAGTAGCTCAGATGACAGGTGCACATCACCACACCCAACTAATCTTTTGTATTTTTTTTTTTAGTAGAGCAGGGTTTCATCATGTTGACCAGGCTAGTCTTGAACTCCTGACCTCGGGTAATCTGTCCATCTCTGCCTCCCAAAGTGTTGAGATTACAGGTGTAAGCCACCACGCCTGGCCTAGAAATGTTTAAAGGACTTGTGAGGAAAACAAGAAGTGACACCCTAGCTACTATTATTTAGTGGTATAGTCATGCATCTCTTAATGATGGGGATACAGTCTGAGAAACACATCATTAGGCCTTTTCGTCTTTATGCAAACATCATTGAGTATACTTACAGAAACCTAGATGGCATAGCCTACTACACACCTTGGCTATATGATAGAGCCATTGCTCCTAGGCTACAAGCCTAGACAGCATGTTACAGCACTGAATATTGTAGGAATTTGTAACACAATGCTAAGTATTTGTGTATCTAAACGTAGAAAAAGTACAATAAAATATGGTATAAAAGACTTTTTATATGGTGCACCTGTATGGGCACTCACTATGAATGGAGCTTGCAGGAGTGGAAGTTGCTCTGGGTGAGTCAGTGAGTGAGTGGTGAGTGAATGTGAAGGTGTAAGACACTGCCATACACACCTGTAGACTTTATAACACTGTACACTTAGGCCACACTAAATATATTTTTAAAAATTAAATGATTGCACTTCCACAGAATGTCATCTATAAAGTCACTAGGCAATAGGAAATTTCAGTTTTATTATCACCTTATGAAATCACCGAGACCACCATGGTATATGCAGTCTGTTGTTGATCAAAATGTCATTATGCAGTGCATGACTGTACTTTATTAGGAGAAATTTGAGGACTATAGAGGATACTTTGCAAAAGGGAATCTATTCACCTCCCCTTCAATCACTCTCCCAGAATTATCACATGTGGTGAGGTGCGGGGAGTTTTCAGAACTACCTGGTTGAGATTCACTTTGAGCAATTGGTTGGTTATTTTTCCACAGCCAGAACCATGTCTAGTTCACTGCTGTAGCCCTGCTGTCAGCCAAGGGCCTAGCTCCCATGGGGGCTCAGAAGTGTGTTGAATAACTAACTGAGTGAGTGAATAAATGAATGGGAACCAGAAAGGTCATGGGTCACTTAGGTAGGGAAGTACTCCTGGACTAGAATCACCAGATTTAATTGCATCTTAAATCCAAGGATAAATCTATGTCTCACTGCAAAAAGGACAGACGTTAAACCAGGTGTACAAGATAATAGAAGAAACTAGAGCCAAATGGATATTTTTAAAATAATTTTATTGGAAATAACAACAAGGGATTAGAGAGAGGAATGAAATTGAAGGCAAACTAGAATTCCCTGGGCCAACCCGAATAAATTGAACATAAAGTGAAAAGGCAACAGGCAAAACTAGCAGGCAGCCAGGAATGTTAGGTGCTCCAGTTCCAAGAACTAACTGGAGAAGGAAGTGGATAGAAAGTAGGGGAAGAACATTAACAATGATAATGGTTACCATTTATAGATAATATTCTGTTCCAAGCAGGATTCTCACTGCTTTGTGTTATTAATTCACTTTAGCACAACTCTGTGACTTAGATTCTATTATTATTATCATCACCATTTTACAGATGATAAAACTGAATAACAGGGAGGTTAAGTAACCTGTTCAAGGTCACACATCTTGGAAGCAGCAAAGCTGATGTTTGAACCTAGACAATTTGCTCAGAATGTGCACCACTCACAAATTACGATTTATCACCTCTTCTACAGTACAGAGTGTTTCTATGTTAAGGCAGCAGCCATGTCAAAAACAAAAAAAAATCAACAATCTAAGTTTTTTTTAAAACATGTTATTCATATTCAGAAGGCCTCCACCCAGACTCCTTAACCAGACTGCATCTCTCCTCAAGCCCTTCGCATGTAGAAATTCTGGAGCCACCATCTTGCTAAGGACTGGTTGAGAGCTAAAGATACAGATCACCTGAGACCCCTCAGAACAGAAAACAATTCAACTGTTCAAAAATTAGAGTAATTCCTTAAAAATTAAACGTGGTAGGGAAAAAATGAAGGTGTTGGGGAGATATTCCAGATTAACAGTGACTAAAGAGACATTACTACCAGTACAATGCATGATAGTTCGTTTTTTGGTTTTTTTTTTTTTTTTTGTAAAATAGCTATAAGAGATAATCGGAGAACAGTTAAGAAATGACTATGATTATGAATTGGATAATTGATGATAACAAGGGAATTATTGTTAATTTTCTCAGATCTGATAATGCTGGTGTGGTCACGCAGGCAACGTTCTACAATCTTCAGAGAGGCTTGGGGAAGCATTTAGGACTGAAGTGTCAAGATTTCTGAAACCAACTTTCAAATGGTTCAGAAAGAAAAATCGAAAGACTGGTTTGTAAATTAAACACGGCAAAATGTTAACAATTGTTGAATCTGGTGGAGGCTAGACAGCTGTGCACTGAAATATTCTTTCGGGTTTTCTGCATGTAATTTTCATAATAATAAGTTTTGGGTGAAAGAGCCTGGGGTGAGGAGACAGTGATTGCTTACAGATTGGCCAAAGAAGGCCGGGAACTTGGCCAATGCAAAGGCCTTCAGGGATGAGTTAAAAAGCTCGGTCTTGACCACATGGGGTTGAATGCAAATTCTTTCTCAATTAAACAGAAATACAGAACTGGACCAAGGACTGGATGGGAGATTTGGCAGTCATTCCAATAAAGTTAGCAGTGGCAGCTGTAGTGGTAACAAAATCGCCTGGACTCTGCTGTGAAGGCAAGAAGATCAAGCTGAAGTTGCATGTGGAATATGCATGGTCTGGTGATTTTCTGTGAGTGAGTATCTTCTTTCAAAGATAGAAAGTCAGGGTGTCTGCCAGGGTTGCAACCCTCACTCAATGACTCACTAGTCCTGTGACCTTGGACAAGTCACTTAACCTTTCTGACACTCAGTTTCCTCTGCTAGTACTCATCTCCTGGAATTGCTATGTGTGGAGATTGAATAGGACAACGTATATAAAACGCTTAACACAAGGTATGGCCCACAGTGAGCACTCAACAAACAGTGCTTCATTTTCATCGCACAGGGAGACGGATAGGGTAAAAGAGAAGACTTGTTTGCCACTGACTGTAGCAGCGAAAACAGCTCAACCCACATCTTCTGCCACTTTGTTTACAATTACACGTATGTTCAGGTTATTTAATTTCTTTCTTTTAAGTGAAATTGTGTGGCCTGGGGTTAGCAGGGATGCTAATGAAGTGAAACAGCGGAGGAGATTACGCCCTAGCATGGAAAATAAACATTGAGGTCTCTGCTTCAGTGTTTATCTTCAATGATACCTCATCTTTGCCTGGGTAATTATCTCTCGACAGCAGACAGTTCTCCAGCAGCAAAGGATAATTCCATTAACATTACCACTTAAACACAGCCTCTCCAGGCTGCTCAGGTCCCCCGGCTGCTTGCTAAGCCTTAGGGGCCTCATATCATTTTGGAATTAAAATGAGAGAGTAAATTATTCAAGCACACTTGGCTTTTTTTCTGAGCAAACCTCTGCACATCCTTGACTCATCATTTTCCTCCAAAAGTATTGCTGCTGAGAATATTATTCGTAGCAATTCAGGGCTCGCTTTATCATGAATTTGAGGGTTGGTGATAGTGGAATACTGCTAGTCCTTAGTGAGCTGGTTTATTTTTTATTTTTTATTTTATTTTTTTTAAAGATGGGGTTTCACCATGATGGCCAGGCTGGTCTTGAACTCCTGACCTCAGGTGATCCACCCACCTCGGCCTCCCAAAGTGCTAGGATTACAGGCGTGAGCCACTGCGCCCTGCCTTTTTTATTTTTAATTTAATTTAATTTTATTTTATTTATTTATTTATTGCTGGTTTCTAATTGTCTGAGGATGAGAAATCGGTGGTATAACGTGGGGTGGCCTCCTCTGAAAGGGAAAAGTAAGTTTCATGTTTTCTGGAGACTTCTGAATGCCGCAAAAGCATTCTGGCAAAAAAAAAAAAAAAACCAGATCATGTGTATACTTAGGCGTGGTGGTGACCCAGAGACCAAGCAAATCAAAAGAAGCAAATTTCCTGAGAAAATCCAGCTAAAATTTCGTTATTTAAAATGAGTGTGTACTCTCTGTCCAGGTGTCTGTTCCCCAGCCCTGTCTTTGACTGGTCTCAGCACTTGGTGGCAGCTTTAACAGAGAGTGTGCAAGAGCCGCTGGTAGCAATCCCCTGTGTGTTTGGAGCCCAACAGTTTACAAGGAGCTTCCCTACACACTGTATCACAATGGCCTTGCCAGGTTAGTGGTGCACACCCTGTTCCATGTCACAGGTAAGGGCCCTGAGGCCCACAGAGGTAAAATCACCTACCTGATATTGCATGTCAAATGTAGTGGAGGGAGGACTTGAATGGAAGTCTTCGGAATGGGAAGATCCTATGTGGCTTCTCCTTGAGAGAGGGGAAAATGTTTATCATTCTATTTTCCTGTGCAGAAAGGGCTTCAGGCTTTCTGTCAATGCTAAAGATCTATCTTCTTTCAAAGATAGGAAGTCAGGGTGTCTGCAGAGCACATATTTTCCCACTGGGCTGACCCCAAGACGACCTTTCCACTATCTGTTAATTCCTTGTGTCTGGGTTCCAATGGAAGTGTGGACAGAATGAATGAACGAAGAGAGATAATGGTTGCCTCTCTCACAATGCTAACACATAGTAGGCTCTCGAAAAAGGGTTCTTCTAATTAAAAAACAATATTTATTTACTAGCCTTGGCTGCAGATTTGGTCAGCAAAGAGGTCAAAGGGTTGACTTGAATTAGGTTTGAAGGTTGGCTGGAATTCAATTACCCATGACCCTCTAGTCACTCCTGCCAGCCATGATTAATGGAGACTGGCTAACATAGGCTGGGGTTAGTAACACTGCAATCAACCTTTTCTGGAGAATAAAGACACTGAAATTATCTAAGGAGCATTCTCAAGCCAGATGAGATTTCTTAGGTGGGAAATAACCTTGAGATATAGCCCAATAACATCAGGGATCAGATCCGGAGACAAAGGACATGCACAATAAAGCTGGGGAATCCTTGCTTCTAATTTTTTCTCACAATCACTAGTCGCCCTGCCTGACATGGATAAATTATCAAGGGCTGTGGATGGTTTGAATCCTGATTTTTAAGCATCTTGCTTGTGGATATTTGGGGCATATTTTAGGAAAAGAGGTCAATTAAAAATCAGAGAACTGCATCATTTAAAATAGGAAGAGAATCTACCCCATCATCACCTCTTTCCTTTTTTTCAGTGCAGATTTTTCCCTCTCAGCCTCACCCTAATGTTTATCTAATCGCCTTCTCACAATAGATGAAGGCCTTGAAAACTCAGGATTCAGCTAAGGTTTCTTTTTATATGAAAACATTCTTCTGGAGCTGATCTCTTCGAAGATATTTTGAAAATATGATGATAATAACAGTTTTTTGTTTGCTTGTTTTCTGTTATTATTTACTAACTTTTTAAATCAATTTTCAACTATTTCCAGTTCTTTTGCTTTTGTCCTACAATAGTACCTCTTTTGTAGTAGGTAAGGGAGGCTCAAGGAAACACAACATGTATTTTTCCTTTTTGTTATTGTTCTAAGTCTGCGCCTCAATTTCTGTCTTGCTTTGTTTTCAGAGCTCAAGTTCTGTAGTCTACCTTCATTTGCAAGGCTGTCTTATGAGACAAGTTAAGGAACCATTAGGCATCTACCGTTTGCCTCTTCGTTGGCCAAGTAGCCTAATTAACTTACTTGAAATGCAGTCCAGTACTATGAGAGCAATTGCATTTATGTGTCTTAATAACTTACCTGTCCTCATGCAATAGTCCATATCCCTCTAATAAAAATATATACATACACATGCGATTTGACATATGGATATTCAAGCTCACAAAATAAGCTCAAACTTGAAAGAGATCCAGATTACAGCAACGTTTATTATTTTTAGAGCATTACCTAGTCATTTTGATTAATTCGTTTGGATTGCTTTTTCCTGCAGCTCCCCAGGGAGAGGTGGGAGGTAAAGGCGGTAAAAACATAAATTTCCTTTGGTGATGAGTTCGCATGTTTAGAACTGTAACATGGCAAATCATTGTGAAATCGTCTAATGGATGCCTGTCTCATGCCAAGTAAGCCCAGTACCCCAAGCACATAAAGAAATAATTGAAAGACACTGGACTGAATCCAAAAGGTTGTGGCTAATGTTTCACCTAATCTCTCTCCCAGGTCTCTCCTGCCTACTGCCCGCCCTACTCACAAGATGTGCACTTCAGAGCCTTCTTGCAACTGCTTCTTGGCTATTTGCACCCTTTAACCCTCTGGCAGAAGAATGAGAACTATTATGAAGCCAAAAGCATAAAAGGGGAAAAAATTAGCCGCCAGAGTAGGAAGATTGGCATGTTGGAAGCCAGCACGCATCTTCCCCTGAAAGAGTTAATTCGCCTCCCATGGGGGTAGGGACTGACCTGGGAGGGGCCACAGTCTACACAGGATAGGCCAGGGCCTGGGAGAAGGCCCCAGTGGAGCTGGAGGTGACACTGGGTCAGATCCCTGGGATTCTGCAACTTGAGGTGGGAGTGTCTATAAGCTGGGAACAAAAGTTTCAAAAAAAAAAAGCTCATTTTGTTTTCGATTCGTTTTATCTTGGCTCTATCTCAGGCACCACTGACTTCAGACCTTTCAAAGCTAAGGGTGGGGTAGGGTGGGGCTTAGTGGCTTTTTTTCTTAAAGAGAAAGAAAAGGGAATGTGCCTTGAACATTTACAATTTGCTTGAACATGATCATAGTCATTAATAAAAACATTGAGCAATATTTGTTTCTGTCTCTTTGGAACTGGCATTTGCGAAGGTGGCATTGACAGATCAGAGAACAGAAAGGAATTCTGCGGTTACTCGTGGAGGAATTTGGACCTGTGAGACATTCATGATGTTAATTATTGATAATTTCAGCTGATTTAGGCCAGGCTTTGAGCTTCAAGACAATGTGCCCAGAATTGGCAACAAAAATAGCCATTGTTTTGCTAGTAATGGCTTTGAGCTTCAGCTGTTTTAGAAGGACATAGAGAGATCTTTTGATCATGTATTCCTGACTTGGAAGGAAGGAAGGAAGGAAGGAAGGAAGGAAGGAAGGGGGGGAGGGAGGGAGAATAGGAAGAAGAAAGGAAACAGGGAAGAAAAAAGGAAGACAGGCAGGAAGGAAGGAAGAAAGGAAGAAAAGAGGTAAATTCTTTTTTAAGGACAACCCACAGAACCTCAGAATTTTAGGTAAGTTCCAGCCTGAAATTTATTTTTTTGAACAATAGAGATGTACTATACCGTAAGAAAACACAATACACAATACACAAAAATCCAAGCTTGCCAAGCTAAATAAAACATAGAGAAATTAAGCATTTTACAGGAAAATTTCCTACTAGAGCCTGAAATTAAAGTGCCTTCAGTATCTTTAAAAGATTGATGTATACTTTAACCATATAGAACCATGTCATGCGATTATGGTTCTAAAGTTACATGGTTCTTAATATGGAACCATTCTTAATATGGAATATCCACACTTGGAAGTCACACATTGCTTGAGTTCAATCTCAGCTTCACCACTCATAGCCTGTGACTGTGGCCCAGTTACTTCTCCTCTCTGAGCTTCAGTTTCCCCGTCTGTAAAATGAGGGCAGTGACAGCACCTGCCTCAAGAGACTTCACTGAGCTGCTACACAGAAGGCCACTAGGATGTCCTGCCACTCAGCAGGTGTTCCATGGCTCTTAGATTCCTAAGCCGTCTCTTTCCTTCCCACTGCTGGGACCACATGATTCCGCCAGCATGGAACAAAAGAAAATTCGGCCCTCTTTGTAGCTTTAGATGCCTCAGCTTTATGTCAAGTAAGATGTAACCTCAAACAATTGGGACCCAGACAGCTTATGGCTGTTTCAGCCTTTCTCATATTTATTTACTTTTTAAACAAATATTGTATAATGCTTACTATGTGATAGGCATATTCTAAGCACTTGGCAAACACCGACTCATCCAACCTTTCATAACAACCCTATGAAATATATACTGTTATTTATTATTCCCATCTTACATTTGAGGAAGCAGAAACGCAGAGAGCTTAAGTAACTGGTCCAAGGAGCATAACAGGTACATGCACAACCAGGAACTGAACCCAGACAATCTAGTCCATTCCCTCATGGGTCTCATGGGTATGTTATTTATTTGGGAAGGCCTGCTGAGACCAAAGCAGCCAAATGAAATACCATGACCAGTTTAACAGCAGGGCCAGAAGTATTGAAGTTGCAAAAGCCTCTGCTGATAAGCTTTCATAGCCAGAACCTCAGACCAGAGGGATCTAGATGAGGCTGACTGAACAAGCAAGCTGATTTCCAGTCCTTTGGCACGCTGCCCTCTCTCCACTCCCACCACCAAGGAGGGTGCAGCCTCCTCTCAGGTTTCTTCATTCTTCTTCACTCCCTTGGCTCAGTGAATGTGAAATTGCTGGCTGTTGCAGCCTAAGTGGGTGGAAGGGTGGCTGGAGGAAGGAAGGCATTAAAGCAGCCAAAGAAAAAAGAAAGAACTTGTTTTTAACATTTTAATAACTCAAATTTTTAAAATTATCGAAGCAATACCTCTTTATAGCAGATGCTGCAAAGTAGCTGACTCAGCCCCAATTCCTAACACACATACACCCCCATCCCTCCTTCCACTTTCCAGCTGCGGATGGCCTTGTGACACAAATCTGGCCAGTGAAGGTTAAATCTGTGAAGGCGTTCTCTTTCGTGTTTTCCTGAGACAGTCCTTCCTGTTTTCCTTTCCTCTCTCTTTGAATGCACATGTGATAACTGGTAGGTACAATGGCCACGTGAAGGCCATGGAAGAAAAGCCATAAACATTTCAGACATTGGTCTTAGCATTGTTGAGCTGCTCAATCACTATTGTTTGAATCTTTGTTACTTGCAGACAATGACAATCTTATCGTTACAAAGTTCATTATTTTAAAAAGTTAGAAAATACAGGAAAAAATCATAAGAATGGGGGGAAATAGCATCTGTCATCCTACCATCCAGAAATAATCAAAATCAATATTTCAGCATATATTCCTTCCATTTTTCCTCTTTTTATTGTTTTACAAAAATATGGAGTAGTGCTGCAGAAATAGTTTTGTACTGATTATTTTACTTACCAATGTGCTATGACCACTTTTCTATCTCAATCTTTCATCTACTTATCATTGCATGGATGTCCCAAGGTTTATCTAACCAATTCCCTATTGTCAAATATTTGTTATTTTCTATTTTTAAGTATGGTAAGCAATAATAGTGTGAATGTTTATAGATGCATCTTTATCTGATTATTTCCTTAAAATAAATTCCTAAAATTGCTGTGAATTGCTGGATTAATGGGAATAGACATTTTTTAGGCTTTATGGACCTGTAGATAAAATGTCCTTCAGAAAGGTTTTACCAGATGTTCTGCCTTCACTTGTATTGTGTGCATTTTTGTTATAGCATTGTCAAAACTGGAATTTAAAAATGTCTGTTAGCTCAATGAGCAATGTATAGATTAATTTAAACTAATTTAATAATTTATTGTTTGTATAAGTCCATTTTCAGACTGCTGATAAAAACATACCTATGATTGGGCAATTTACAAAAGAAAGAGGTTTAATTGGACTTACAGTTCCACATGGCTGAGGAGGCCTCACAATCATGGCAGAAGGCAAGGAGCAAGTCACATCTTACATGGATGGCAGCAGGCAAAAAAGCTTGTGCAGGAAAACTCCCTCTTATAATAACCATCAGATCTCATAAGGTTTACTATTATGAGAACAGCACAGGAAAGACCTGCCCCATGATTCAATTATCTCCCACTGGGCTCCTCCCGCAACACGTGGGAATTCATGATGAGATTTGGGTGAGAAAACAACCAAAGCATATCAAACATATTTCCATGACATCATTTCCCATTTTCAATTCTATGAATTGCCTATTATATGCCAAACATTGGTCTAGGTAATTAGCATATTCTTTTTGTTTTAAATCCTCACACATCATTATCTTTTATTTTGAGTGAGTAAACTATGGCTCACTCATAGTAGATGTTACTAGTTTAAGATCATACAAACTGGTAAGTGATCAAACTAGTGTTCATAACTAGGTCTGCCTGACTCCAAAGCAGAAACTATAATAAATGAAGTTTTGTTTTTTTTTAAAAAAGATGCTACATAAGTTCTCCAAGTTCTGGTTGAATCAGTCAGGAACCAGTAAGAGAGAGACAGCTCTCTCCAAGCAGTAATTGAAGAGAGTTTATGGAAAGCACTATGTGTGGTGTGGGGAGGAAGAAGGTACCAGTCAAGGGGTAGAGAAACACCAAGGCAGAATCAGCTGCAGAAAGTTGCTGTAATCCCAGGCCTGGATGGGGCAGAAAGAGGGCCCTCTGTGGCAATCTGGTGAGATGCACAGCAATGGAAGAGTGGCAGCTATGTGACCATAGAGTCACAGCTACTGTCAAACCACAGAGCAGCCTGGAGACATTATACCCAACTCTGATCTCCTATTGGTGCATTCCTACTAGCCAGATCCTACCAGCAGCCAGAGGACAATGAAGCCTGGAAGTACGGTCTGTGAAAATCAACCTCCAGGACACATAAGAAGGGAAAGTAGGGTGGTGAATGGACCTGCAGTGCTCCAGCCCATTTGCTCCCTATTCCCTTTAGAACAGCAGAGCCACATCATCCTGCAATGAACTGTTGATATACTTTAAAACCCGTGCAAAGCTGCTGTAGGATTAAATGCAGCCATGTAGGGGAAGGCTCTTATACAGCTTGGAATGTAGTAAGCACACAATAAAAATGAGTTATGATTATTTCACATTTAGAATTAATATTTTACACAAATCATACCAGGAGATTCTACTTCTTACCCTTTTTTCTACTGGCAACTTTCAGCCCTCAAACTATTGGCCATAAAACAACAACCATAAAATCCATGAACAAAACAAAAGAAAGAAAAGGAACAGAAATAAAATGAAACCTTTTTCCTTGTTGAGCACATGGCCGGGCACATTTGCCAGCCTTCCATGTTCTAAGGTGTGATCATAGGACTGAATGCCAGCTGATGAAATGTGAACAGAAATGAGAAGCACAACCTCTAGGCCTGGCCTATAGAAACCTCTCATGTGCATTCCCCCATGCTGTCTCCCCTTTGCCAGCTCAATGTCAATGAACAGACCATCTGACATGGTTTAGCTCTCTGTCCTCATTCAAATCTCATATTGAATTATAATTGCCAATGTTGAATGAAGGTGTGGCTTGGTGGGAATTGGATAATTGGGTTTCTAATTCTTTAGCATCATCCCCCTAGTGCTGTCTCGTGATAGAATTCTCATGAGATCTCATTGTTTGGAAGTGTGCAGCACCTGCCCCTTTGCACTTTTTCTCTCCTGCTGGTCATGTGAATACGGTGCTTGCCTCCCCTTCACCTTCCAACATCAATGTAAGTTTCCTGAGGCTTCCCCAGAAGCAGAAGCCTGAATATCCCACAGAACCATCAGCCAATTAAACCACCTTTCTTTATAAATTACCCAGTTTTAGGTATTTCTTGATAGCAGTATGAGAACAGACAAATACGGCATCCTCAAGATCCCTGTTCTGAGAAAAATGGAACTCCTGTCTGTCTGTGTTTGAGCAGAGTCCCTACTCCATCTAACCCTGCCTGACTTGAAATTGCCTTAGCTGCTCATGGAAATGTGAAATAAGAGCTGATGTTGTTAAGCAATCTATATATTAGAACTTTGCAATAGCAGCTAGTGGCACCCTCATTAACACAGAGAACAAACATATGAGTGCAAAATTCAGACAAGGACTCAGACCAGAATTGACAGAAACAAAAGAGGTGCATAATGAGGCTTCTCCAGAAGTAGCACTTCTGGTTTAAGGTGATATGGTTTGGATCTGTGTCCACACTCAAATATCATGTTCAGTTGTAATCCCCACTGTTGGAGGTGGGGTCTGGTGGGAGGTGACTGGATCATGGAGGTGGGGTTCACATGAATGGTTTAGAGCTATCTCTCCTTAGTACTGTATAATGAGTGAGTTTTCACGACATCTGGTTGTATAAAAGTATTTGGCACCTTCTGCCTCCCTCTTGATCCTGCTTTTGCCATGTAAGACACATGCTCCTGCTTTGCCTTCTGCCATGAGGAAAAGCTCCCTGAGGCCTCCCCAGAAGCAGTTGCTGCCATACTTCCTGTACAGCCTGTGGAACCGTGAACGAATTAAACCTCTTTTCTTTGTAAATTACCTAGCCTCAGGTATTTCTCTATAGCAATGCGAGAACAAACTAATACAGAAAATTGATACTAAGGAGTGGGGCATTGCTAAAAAGATATCTGAAAATGTGGAAGTGACTTTGGAACTGGGTAATGAGCAGAGGTTGGAAGAGTGTGGCAGGCTCAGATGAAGACAGAAAGATGAAGGAAGATTGGAACTTTCTAAAGACTTGTTGAATTATCATGACCAAAATTCTGATAGTGATATAGTTGGCTGAGGTGAGGGGGTCTCAGATGGAGACGAGAAACTTACTGGGAAATGGAGCAAAGGTCACATTTGTTATTCCTTAGGGATGAGCTAGGTTGAATTGCTCCCCTGCCCTAGGGATTTGTGGAACTTTAAACTTGAGAGAGGAGATTTAGGGTATCAGGTGGAAGAAATTTCTCAGCAGCAAAGCATTCAAGATGTGACCTGCCTGCTTCTAACAACATATGCTCATATGTGTCAGCAAAGAAAAGACCTGAAACTGGAACTTACATTTCAAAGGAAAGCAGAGCATAAAAGTATGGAAAATTTGCAGCCGGGCCATGTGGTAGAAAAGAAAAGTCCATTTTCAGGGGACGAATTCAAGCAGGCTGCAGAAATTTGCAGTAAGTAGAAAGGGAGCCAAATGATAATGGCCAAGGCAATGAAGAAAAGGCCTTGAAGACATTTTAGAGACTTTCTTGGTAGTCCCTCCCAAACACAGGCCCAGAGGCCTAGAAGGACAGAATGATTTCATGTGCTAGGCCCAGGGCTCCACTGCCTTGTGCAACCTCGGGACATTGCTCCCTGCATTCCAAATGCTCCAGCTCCAGCCATAGCTTAAAGGAAGCAAGTACAGCTCAGGCCACTGCTTCAGAGGATTTCCATGTGGTGTTAAGCCTCAGGGTGCACAGAGTGCAAGAGTTGAGGCTTGGGACCCTCCACCTAGATTTCAGAGGATGTATGGAAATGCCTGGATGTCCAGGCAGAAGGCTGCTGCAGGGGCAAAGCCCTCATGGAAAACCTCTACCAGGGAAGTGCAGAGGGGAAATGTGGGGTTTGAGCCCCCACACAGAGTCCCCACTAGTTCACTGCCTAGTGGAGCTGTGAGAAGAGGGCCATCATCCTCCAGACCCTAGAATGGTAGATCCACCAACAGCTTGCACCCTGAGCCTGGAAAAGCTGCATGCATCCAACACCAGCCCATAAGAGAAGCCTTGGGGCCTGAACCCTGCAAAGCCACAGAGATAGAGCTGCCCATGGCCTTGGGAGCCCACCCCTTGCAACAGCATGCCCTGGATGTAAGACACGGGGTCAAATGAGATTATTTTCGAGCTTTAAGGTTTAACAACTGCACGGCTATGTTTTGGATATGCATGGGGCCTGTATCCCCTTTCTTTTGGCCAATTTTTCTCTTTAAAAATGGGAATATTTACCCAACGCCTATATCTCTGTTGTACCTTGGAGGTAACTAACTTGTTTTTGATTTTACACACTCATAGGTCAAAGGGACTAGTCTTGTCTCAAATGAGACTTTGGACTTTGGACTTTTGAGTTAATGGTGGAATGAGTTAAGAATTTGGAGGATTGCTGGGAAGGCATGATTGTATGTTGCAATTTGCGACAGACATGAGATTTGGGAGGGGCCAGAGGTGGAATGATATGATTTGGATCTCACCCAAATCTCATGTTCAATTGTAATCCCCAGTGTTGGAGGTGGGGCCTGGGGGGAGGTTATTGGATCATGGGGGTGAGGCTCTCATGAATGGTTTAGCACCTTCCCCCCTTGGTACAGCGCAGTGAGTTTTCATGAGATCTGGTTGTTTAAAAGTGGTTGTCACCTCCCCCACACTGTCCTGCTCCTGCTGTGTAAGACACCTGCTCCTCTTTTGTTTTCTGTCATGAGTAAAAGCTCCCTGAGGTCTTCCCAGAAGCAGATGCTGCCATACCTCTTGTATAGCCTGTGGAATCATCAGCCAATTAAACTTCTTTTCATTATAAATTATACACTCTCAGGTATTTCTTTATAGCAGTGTGAGAATGGACTAATACATAAGGTCACTGATCTTTCTCTGATGAAAATTTAATTTCAGTTTATATGAATTGATATTCTACCAAAAAGCTCTCTTAAAAATTCCTTAAAATGAATAGAAGTACCAGAAGTCAGAAGCCTGACACTGCATGTCATCAGTTTTATCAGGTGTGGTGCTTGCATTAACCTATGCTCAGAGCATAACTGTAGGGTCAGATTGCCTGGGTCCCCTTTAGGATCACCCCTCATAGCAATTACCCCTGGGCAAATGACTGCACTTTTCTCAGTTAATGTGTGCAAATAATTGAAAACCATGTCACACACATAGCCGGCACTCAATGCAGGCTGAAGAAATGAATAAAGTGAGAAGAGGAGATAGATCATTGGTCATTTTCCTCTCCTCTCTTCAGAGAAGACTATCTCTGATTCCTTGTGGTTCCTTCTTTCTCAGAAAGAGGTTGGTGAACAGTGATTTGGAGGAACAGGGGACAAAGGAAAGAAAGGGGCATGAACAGATCAGCCACATGCCTTATGCCCATCTCCTCTGAGGTTCTCCCTCAGTGACAGTCCCCCAGCTGTCTGGTGGCTCCCAAAGATTAGCTCTAGACATAGAAACAATACTCTGGATACAAACTGCTGGGTTTGAATACTGACTGACTCACCTGCCACAAAGCATCTAGGACAATGCCTGGCCTGTTATTCTTTCAGCACTAGTTAGCACAGAGAGACATAGTGGACAAAGCCATTGCCTCAACTCCTCAGATGCCAGAACAGGTCTCATCCTGAGGAGGATCCTGCTCCATCCAGGACTGTTTGACTGAATGCCACTAATTTAGGAAAAAACAAATTTAATGGTTTATGACTCTCACATCTAGACTGGAAGAGACAGCAAATCTTTACAACTGATAGGGCACAGCCTCCTGCCCTTATCTTGTGAAGGTCATGGATGCATGGATGGATAGATGCATGGATGCATGGATGGATGGATGCATGCACGGATGGATGGATGGATGGACACATGGATGCATGGATGGATGGATGGATAGATGAATGGATGGAGATATGGATGCATGGATGCATGGATCATGGATGGATGGATGGATGGATAGATGGATAGATGGATGGATGGATGGAGGTATGGATGCATGGATGTATAGATGGAAGGATGGATGGATGTGTGGATACATGGATGCATGGATCAATGGATGCATGGATGGATGGATGGATGCATGGATGCATGGATGGAAGGATGGATGGATGGATGCATGCATGCATGGGTGCATGGGTGCATGGATGCATGGATGCATGGATGGAAGGATGGATGCATGGATGCATGTATGGATGCATGAATGGATGGATGGTTAAAAATTTACACCAGATTTCAACTGCATAACAGGGCCATGCCACCATTGGTAACTCTCCCATCAGTTAAATGAGGAATTCCATTTATCCCATAATGACAAGAGAATGACTAGAGGATATTAAAGTATATAAACCCAAGAGCTTCTATGAAATGCTTGTAATAGGTAGGACATATTTTCAGTTACACATTCTGTCAACATATGTTCCCTGAAATTTAACATCCCCATACAGTGAAATTCTAATAAACATGGTTTGTGTATAAAGGTGTTATAACTGCATAGCTGCTAGGGTTAACTTGAAGTTCCCTGACCTAAAGTCTTGGTGTCATGTCATAGCATGGGTCAGGTGGAGCATTCAAGAAAAATGGATAGGCTGACAGATGGAGACGGAAAGAGTCTTCAGGCCCACTGACTATGTGCCAAGTGCTTAATGGGTGGCACCTCATTTAATCCTCACTAAATCTATGTTTTACAGATAGCCTTCAAGAAAGCATCTGTTCCTGTGATAAAAGCATGCCTTAGGAATTATAATGACCTGGACTTCAAATTGGACCTTGCCACTTTCCAGCTGTGTGATTTTGGAGAAGTTATATAGCCTCTCTGAGTCAGTGAGGAGCAAGTGAACTAACACATGTAAATCACATGGTACATAATAGGTGCCTTAGAAATACGATTTCTTTTCCTCTCTTGCTTCTATTAGTGGTTCTCAACTTTGGCTGCACATTGGAATCACTTGAGGATCTTTAAACAACAAAACAAAACAAAACAAAACTCTTGCCTGAGTCCTTCCTCCAGGGCTTGGGATTTAATTGGTCCAGGGTGTGGTGTGGCCATGGGCATGGGGATCTTTAAAAGCTCTTCTGGGTGAATCTAAAGTGCTGCCAAGGTTGAAAATCACTTGTCTTAATTGAATCATCTGGTATCACATAGGGACTTAGTGGGTGACGCAATAATAGGATTGTTAATCACATTGGGCAGAGTTATCAGAACTGGGAATTCTGGAAAATGCTGTTGCTCCTTTCTGCTATTAAGGGAAAGGATAACCTTTTCCTTAATAAAAAGAGCTCCCTCAGCCAATTGTCCTCCAGGGGAGTGCCAGTGGCTTTATCTTGATAGAGGATACCATTTTGGGGAAGCCTATTCTTTAGAATAAAGTAAATGGCTTAAAGAGCCCATGGGTGTAATTCTTCAAGCTAAATGCATGTTCCAGGAATCAAGATAATGGTCAGAGTTCTGCTGTCTCAAGGGAGAGCTGAGGTTCTGGACTGAGCACTGTTCTTGCCTTGCTGTGTGATGCTTAAGCGAGTTTCTTAAGCTTGCTGAACTTCAATTTCCCAGTCTGTTAAGGAAATAACCACTTTTTTTTTTTTAAAGAATGATCCGAAAAGCTTCTCAGGAAAAAAAAAAAAACAAAAAACAAGCCATATACATCTGCACTCATAATTGTTTATACATAGAATTTTAGGAAGTTCATGGGCCATGTTAAATGTTTCTTAAATAGATAAGCCCTGAATCCCTTCCAACTTCATGATATTATTTTACTCCTATTTAAATATTGTTTAAAGGTTCCATTATATGGGTGTGCTGAAGAAAGTGGGACTTCAGAGAGGCAATGCTGAGGAGGAAATAATGGTGCTACATCTCTGGACAGGGTGAACATTTCAAGGACCTTACGTCTAGGCAGCCCAATTAAAGTATCTAAAAAATCTCCTCATAAAAATTAATCAAAGAATTAAAATCTGACCTCATTCTCTTTTCTGGAATTAGTGTCATTAAAATGATTTTCAAAGTCTAATATAGAAAGTCTACATTTTGTGATTGTGATCAAAGTCACAGATCTCTGTGGACTAGCCGAGCAGGCTGGAAGGCAAAGGTGTACACTGAAATCCACTTCTTCTAGCAGCTCACTTTGCCATCTGATCCCAGGCAAGTTGTTTCACCTTTCAGTGCCCTTGCCTGTAAAATGTAGATAACAGCGCCAACCTCACAGAGCTGGTATGAGGAATAGCTAATGAAATGTGATAACAACACACCCAATTTAAATGCAAAGGGCTGTAAAACAACAAAAAGCATATTTAAACATTTCCACTGCTAAGAGATGGTGGTGGGGAGACAATAGGGCCTTGAGAAGAGAGCATTTATTTTTCTCTCTAGTGCACACTTCAGTTAATCAATGAATATTTACTATTCTATGTGTCAGGTGCTGTACTAGGCTCTGGGAAATATAGAAGTCTTGGTTCTCATGAAATTTAAAGTCAGCCATTCCAGGCATGACATGTAAAATCTAGTGGAAAATATTCTAAATCACAGCTCCCTCTCATTTCTCTCTCTCTGTCTGTATATCAGACAGTACAGGGAGCTTTGGGAAATGCAAACGTTTATGAGACACATCATTACCCCTGAAGAGTTCGAATCTCATCATAAAGAGAAGGCATAGGAGAAGTGTAAAGAATCCAAGGCAGCGTATGATCCAATGCCAAGTGAACAACTTTCTCTTTCACTTGTGTTTCTTTTCCATTTGGGCTCCTCTTTCTTTCTTTCTTTCTCTTTCTTTCTTTCTCTTTCTTTCTCTCTCTTTCTTTTGTGTTTAATTTTTCTCTTTTCTCTTTTTTCTTTTTTGAGACGGAGTCTCGCCCTGTCGCCCAGGCTGGAGTGCAGTGGTCATGCTCTCGGCCCACTGCAACCTCCGCCTCCCGGGTTCAAGTGATTTTCCTGCCTCAGCCTCCCAAGTAGCTGTGACTACAGGCATGAGCCACCATGCCCTGATAATTTTTGTATATTTAATAAAGATGGGGTTTTACCATGTTGGCCAGGCTGGTCTCGAACTTCTGACCTCAAGTAATACAACCACCTCAGCCTCCAAAAGTGCTGGGATCACAGGCACGAGCCACTGTGCCTGGCTGGGCTGCTCTCTTTCTACACTCTCCTTATTCTCAAAGAGTCTCTTCCAGGTTCATCCGTGTTATCCCTAATGGCAAAATTTTCTTTTTTTCCTTCTTAAAGATGGAATAATACTCCATTATGTATACCACATTTTCTTTATCCATTCACCCATCAGCAGATAATTAGGTTGATTACATCTTTTGACTATTGTAAGTAATGCTCCAATGAGCATGGGAGTGCAGACATCTCTCATTCATTCATTCATTCATTCATTTCATGCATTCATTTTCTTTGGATCTATACCCAGAAGATTGCCAAATCATGTGGCAGTTCTATTTTTAATTTTTTGAGAAATCCACATACTGTTTGCTGTACCAATTTCCCACTAACAGTGTGCAAGTGTTCCCTTTTCTCCATTTCTTACTAATGCTTATCTTTTGTCTTCTTGATAATAGCCATGAGATATTATCTCATTGTAGTATGTACTGTATATACTCTTTCATGTCTGGGTTTTCTGTTGCAACATAATATTTTTGAGATTCATTCATTTTACTGCATATGTTAATACTATGTTTTTGGGTTTTTTGTTTGTTTGCTTCTTATTTTTATTTTTTGCTGAGTAGTACTTGTATGAACATACTGCAATTTGTTTGTCTGTTTGATTATTGATGGGTATGTGTCTTATGTCCAGATTCTGTTTATTATGATAAAGTTGTTATAAATGTTTTTATGGAAATAATTTTGTGGATATATGTCTTTTAGCGCTCTTAGGTAAAAACCTAAGAGCAGCATTGGATTATAGTGAGGTGTATGTTTAGTTTTATAAGAAATTATCAGAACTTCTGCCAAAGTGAGTTGTAGCATTTTATACTCCCACCAATAATGTGTGAAGGGTCCAGTTGTTCTACATTCTCACTTAATATTAAGCATTTTACTTTTAACCATTTTTGTTCAGTAATTTCAACTTTTCTTTAAGATCCAGGGGGTACATGTGCAGTTTTGTTACTGGATATATTGTGTAATGCTGGAGTTTGGGTGTAATTGACCCCATTACACAAGTACCCAGAATAGTACTCCAATAGTTACTTTTTCAACCTTGTCTGCCTCCTTCTCTCCCCTCTAGTAATCCCCAGTTTCTCTTGTTACCATGTCCATCAGTACTCAGTGTTTAACTCTTATCAGTGAGAACATGTAGTATTTGTTTTTTCGTTTCTGCATTACTTCACTTAGTCCAGCTGGATAGATGTTGCTGCAAAGGACTTTTTTTTTGTCATGGTTGCATAGTATTCCAACTGTTGATGGGCACCTAGGTTGATTTCATGTCTTTGCCATGGTGAATAGTGCTATGATGAACACACGTGCATGTGTCTTCTGGTAGAATGATTTATTTTCTTTTGGATGAATATCCAGTAATGGGTCTGTTGGGTTGAACGGCAGCTCTGTTTTAAGTTCTTTGAGAAATCTACAAACTGTTTTCCACAGTGGCTAAACTAATTTATATTCCCACCAAGAGTATATGTTTCCTTTTCTCTGCAGACTCTGCAGCATCTGTCGTTTTTTGACTTTTTAGTAGTAGCCATTCTGACTGGTGGGAGATGTTATCTCATTGTGGCTTTGATTTGCATTTCTCTGATGTTTAGTGATGTTGAGCATTTTTTCATGTTTCTTGGTGATTTGTATGTCTTCTTTTGAGAAGTGTCCATGTCTTATGTTCATTTTTTAATGAATTATTTGCTTTTTGCTTGTTCAATTGCTTAAGTTCCTTACAGATTCTGAATATTAGACCTTTGTTGGATCCATAGTTTGCTAATATTTTCTTCCATTCTGTAGATTGCCTACTTACACTGTTGGTAGTTTCTTTGGCTGTGTGGAAACTCTTTAGTTTAATTAGGTCCCACTTGTGAATTTTTGTTTTTGTTGAAATTGTTCTTGAGCAGAAGTCACAACCCCTGGGCTGTGGACTGGGACTGGTCTGTGGTTCGTTGGGAACCTGGCTGCACAGCAGGAGGGGAGATGCAAGAGAGCATTACCACCTGAGCTCCACCTCCTGTCAGATCAGCAGTGGTATTAGGTTCTCATAGGAGTGTGAACTCCATTGTGAACTGCCCATGAAAGGGATCCAGGTTGCATGCTCCTTATTAGAATCTAATGCCTGATGATCTGAAGTGGAACAGTTTCATCCTGAAACCACCCCCAGCCTGCCCCACCATCATGGAAAAATTGTCTTCCACAAAACCGGTCCCTGATGTCAAAAAAGTTGGGGACCCCTGCTCTTGAGGACTTAGTCAAAAATTATTTCCCAAGGTCAATGTCCAGAATGATATTTCCAAGGTTTTCTTCTATGATTCTTATAGTTTGAGGTCTTGCATTTAAATCTTTAATCCATCTTGAGTTAATTTTTATATACGGTCAAAGGCAGCGGTCCAGTTTCAGTCTTTTCAATATGGCTAGCCAGCTATCTCAGCACCATTTATTGAAAAGGAAGTCCTTTCCCCATTGATTTTTTTGTTTTGTTCTGTTTTTTGCTTTTTTTTTGGTCAACTTTGCCAAAGATCAGATGGCTATAGATCTGCAGCTTTATTTCTGGGCTCAATATTCTATTCCATTGGTCTATATGTCTGTTTTTGTACCAGTACCACACTGTTTTGGTTATTGCACCCTTATAGCATAGTTTGAAATTGGCTAATGTGATGCCTCCTGCTTTGTTCTTTTTGCTTAGAATTGCTTTGGCTATTCAGGCTCTTTTTTTTTTTTTGGTACCATATAAATTTTAGAACCATTTTTTTCTAATTCTGTGAAAAATGACATTGGTAACTTGAAAGGAATAGTGTTGAATCTGTATATTGCTTTGGGCAATATGACCATTTCAACAATATTGATTCTTCCAATTCATGAGCATGGAATGTCTTTCCATTTGTTGGTGTCACCTATGATTTCTTTTGGTAGTGGTTTGTAGTTCTCCTGGTAGGGATCATTCACCTCCTTGGGTAGATGTATTCTTGCATATTTTATTTTATTGTGGCTGTTGTAAATGCAATTGAATTCTGGATTTTGGCTCTCAGCTTGAATCTTATTGGTGTATAGAAATGATTCTAATTTTTGTACATTGATTTCTGCATCCTGAAACTTTACAGAAGTCGTTTATCAGTTCCAGGAACATTTTGGCGAAGACTTTAGGGTTTTCCAGGTATAGAATCATACCGTCCATGATGAGAGACCATTTGACTTCTTTTCCTGTTTGAATGCCGTTTATTTCTCTCTCAACTGACTATTCTGGCTAAGACTTACAGTACTATGTTGAATAGGAGTGGTGCAAGTGGGCGTTCTTGTTGTGTGCCAGTTCTCAAGGGAAATACTTTCAGTTTTCCCATTCAGTATGATGTTGACTGTGGGTTTGTCATCGATGGCTCTTATTTTGAGATATGTTCCTCTTGTGCTTGGTTTCTTTGATGTTTTCTTTTATTATGAAGGGATGTTGGATTTTATCAGAAACTTTATCCACATCTATTGACATGATCATATAGTTTTGTTTTTAAAATTCTGTTTATATGGTGAATCACAGTTACTTATTTGTGTATGTTGAATCAACCTTGTGTCTCAGGAGTGAAGCCTACTTTATCCTGGTGAATTACCTTTTTGATGTGCTGTTGGATTTGATTTGCTAGTGTTTTGTTGAGAATTTTCACAACTAGGTTCATCGAGTGTACTGGCCTGTAGTTTTCTTTTTTTCATTGTGTCTCTTCTAAGTTTTGGTACCAGAATGATGCTGACTTCATAGAATGAGTTAGGGAAAAGTCTCTCCTAGATTTTTTGGAGTAATTTCAGTAGAATTGGTACCAGCTCTTCTTTGTATGTCTGGAAGAATTCTACTGTGAATCTCTCTTGTCTGAGGCTTTTTTTTTTGGTGGTTAAGTTATTATTATTATTACTGATTCAATTTTGGAACTCAATATCGGTCTGTTTAGGGTTTCAATTTCTTCCTGGTTCAGTCGTGGGAGATTTTGTGTTTCCAAGCATGCATCAATTTCCTCTAGATTTTCTAGTTCATGTGCATAGAGATGTTCATAGTAGCCTCTGAAGATCTTTTGTATTTCTGTGTGGTCAGTTGTATGTCACCTTTATCATTTCTGATTGTGCTTATTTGGATCTTCTTTCTCTTTATTTATTAATCCAGCTAGCAGTCCATCAATAGTGTTTATTCTTTCAAAGAAACAGCTTTTGGTTTCACTGATTCTTTGTATGAGTTTTTGGGTCTCAATGTTCTCTGGTTTTACTTCTTTGTTTCTTTCTGCTAGCTTTGGGGTAGGTTGTTCCTTTTTTCTAGTTCCCCAGGTGTGATGTTAGGCTGTTAGTTTGAGATCTTTCTAACTTCTTGGTGTGGGCACTCAGCAGTATAAACTTTCCTCCCTACATTGCTTGTGCGTCATCCCAGAGATTTTCATATGTTGTGTCTCTTTTTTCATTTATTTCAAGAATTTTTTATTTCTGCCTTAATTTTATTGTTTACCCAAAAGTCATTTAGGAGCAAGTTGTTTGATTTCCATATAATTGTGTGATTTTGAAAAATCTTCTCAGTATTGATTTATATTTTTATTCGATAGTGGTCTGAGAGTATGCTTTGTATAAATTTTATTTTTTAAACATTTATTGAGACTTGCTTTATGGCCAAGCATACGGTGGGTCTTAGAGAATATTCCATGTGCAGACGAGAAGAATGTATATTCTGTGACTGAGGGGTGGTCTATCCTGTAGATGTCTCCTATGCCCAATTAGTCAAGTGTTGAATTTAATTCAAGTGTTGAATTTAAGTCCAGGATTTCTTTGTTAGTTTTCTGTTTTGATGACCTATCTAAGGCTTTCTATGGAGTGTTGAGGTCCCCCACCATTATTGTGTGATTATCTAAGTCTTTTCGTAGGTCTAGAAGTACTTGTTTTATAAATCTGGGTGCTCCAACATTGTGTGCATACTTTTAACCATTTTAATCAGTGTAAAATAATTTCTCGTTGTTCTGATCGGCATATTCATGATGAATAATTACATTGATCACTTTTTCATGTGCTTCTGACAGTTTGTGTGTCTTATGAAGTGTCTATCCAAATCTTTTATCTATTTTTAATGCAGTGTTTTACCTTTTTAACTATTAAGTTGTTGGAATTCTTTATATACTTTAGACACAAATCTCCTGTTAAGTAAATGTTTCTTTCATTCTGTTTGCTTTTTCATTTTTTAATGGTATTTTTGAGGAGCAGAAGTTTTTAGTTTTGATGAGATCCAATATGGCAATTTTATTTTCTTTTGTGATCAGTACCTGTATTAAGGTTCTCAAAACCAATAGCATATTTACATATATATATGTGTGTGTGTGTGTGTGTGTGTGTGTATTTGTGTGTGTGTGTGCATACATATGTGTGTGTATATATATAGCTAGAGAGATATTTAATATAAGGGATTGTCTCATGTTATTAGTGGAGGCTGAGAATTCCCAAGATTTGAAGCTGGAGACCCAGGACAGTTGATGGCCTTATGTTCTAGTCCAAGGGCAAAAGATGACCAGTCCCAACTCAAGCAGTCAGGCCAAAAAAGTTCCCTCTTACTCAGTCATTTTGTTTTATTCCGGTCTTCAATCGACTGAATAAAAGGCATCACAATAGAGCAGGAAATATGCTCTACTTGGTCTACCCATTCAAATGTTAATAACTCTGAAATACCCTCATAGACACACCGGAATGTTTGGCCAAATATCTGGGTACCTCATGGTCCAGTCAAGTTGACCCCAAATTAATCATCACTGTGCCTTTATTACCCTAAGAAACCCTTATTACTTCAAAATATTATTTATGTTTTATCATGAAGACCATTTATCTTCTGCAGTCATTTTTTGGAAGGACAATTTTTTTCCTCATTGAGTTATATTGATGCCTTTGTCAAAAATCAATGGAGTATATGTGTGTGAGTTCTATTCTGGACTCTTTTGTATTCCACTGATCTCCTTGCCAATCCTTACATCAATACAACACCATCTTCAATACTGTTGGTTAAAAGTAAGTCTTTATATTCATTATCTATAGCTAATACATCTATTTGCTGCATAACAAATTATCCCCAAATGCAGCAGTGCTAAACAGCAAACACTTATCATTTCACACCATTCCTGAGGGTTGGGAATCTGAGAGCAGCCAACCTGGGTAGTTCTCTCACAGGATCTCCTGAGGTTGCAGTGAAGCTATTGCCCAGAGTTGCAGTCACCCGAACATTGGACTGAAAATGGAGGGTCTGCTTCAAGCCTCTAATGTAGCTGTTGGGAGAGGCCTCGATTCCTTGCCGGCTATTGTTCAGGGGCGTCAGTTCCTCATCATATGGGCCTCTCCACAGGCCTATTTATGGAGCCTCTGGCTTTCCTTAGGAAAAGCCAGGATGGAGCATCTGGCTTTCCTTAGAACAAGTGGCCAGAAAGGGAGAATAAGAGAGAGAGAAAGAGACACTAAGATGGGTGTCACCGTGTCTTTTATAACAATCTCAGAAGCAACATACCACCACTTCTGCCATATTCTATTGTCCGCAAAGACCAACTCTGATGTACTGTAGAAAGGCACTACACAAGGATGTGAATATCAGGAACTGGGGATCAGTCATTGGGGGGCATCTTGTAGGCTGGCTACCACAGTCTTGACATCATGTAGTGTAAGTCATCTGACTAGGCATTTCTTTTTCAAGATAGTTTTGGTTACTCTAGATTCTTTTCACCGTCCTTCCTTCCTTGTTTTCCCTCCCTCTCTCTTTCTTTCTTTCTTTTGCTTTCTTTGTTTCGTTCTTTCTTTCTTCTTTCTCTTCCTCCCTCCCTCCCTCCCTCTTTCTCTCTCTCCCTTCCTTTCTTTCTTTCTCTCTCTTTCTCCTTCCCTCCCTCTCTCCCTCCCTTCCTTCCTTCCTCCCTTCCTGTTTTTTGAGGGATGGTTTTGCTCTGACATCTAGGCTGGAGTGCACTGGTGCTGTCATAGCACACTGCAGCATCAAACTCCTGGACTTGAGCAACCTTCCTGCTTCAGCCTCCCGAGTAGTTGGGACTAGAGGTGCACACCACTATGCCTGGTTGCTTGGCATTTTCATAAATATTTTAGAATTAGTTTGTTGGCATCTTTTGAAAAAAAATCTTGCTGAAATTATCACTCAGATGGCATTAAGTCTGTAATCATTTTGGGAAAAATTGATATCCTATCTATTTTGACAAATGGGTGAACATGGTGTGTCTCTTTACGTAGCTCTCCTTTAATTTCTTCCAGCAATGTTCTTTAGTTTTCAGTGTAGCGGTACTGTACATTGTTCATTATTTCCAAGTATTTTATGTTTCCTAATGCTATTTTAATATTTTTAACATATTATTTTCCAAATGTGTGTTGTTAATACATACAAAAATGAAATAGACATTTTAAATACTTTAAATATTTTATATCCTCCAACTTTTCTAAATTTATTTACAATTTCTAATAGTGAACTTTATAGATGCCTAGGACTTAAGCAAGAAAACAAATCAAAGCCAGTCTTCATTTCCAACATTTATGCCTTTCATTTCTGACAAACATTTTCTGTAAAGGTCCCCGTAGTAAATATTTTAGGCTTTGTGGGCCTTACAGTTTCTGTCGCAACTACTCAATTCTACTCAATTCTGCTGCTGTAACACAAAAGCAGCCACACGTAAATGAATGGACATAACTGTGTTCTGATAAAATTTTATTGCCAAAGATGAATGATCAGGCTGGATTTGCCCTATTTAAAAGTGTAAATGTATTAAGGTTCTGAAAGTTGACGAAAGACCTTGGAATTGTTCCAATTGGAAGAAGGCTAAAGAGACATGACAATTAAATATAATATGTGATCCTGGACTGAATTATTTTGCTATAAAGGCCATTATTGAGACAATTGGCAAAACTTGAGTGGGCCTGTGAATTAGATGGTAGTGACACATCGATGTTAATTTTCTGACTTTTAGGCTGTGTTGTGATTATGTAGGATCGTGTACTTGCATCTTAGAAAATCACACTCAGCCGGGTGTGGTGGCTTATGCTTGTAATCTCAGCACTTACGGAGGCCGAGGCAGGCACATCACCTGAGGACAGGACTTCGAGACCAGCCTGACCAACATGGAGAAACCTTGTCACTACTAAAAAAAAGAAAAATACAAAAATTAGCCGGGCATGGTGGTACATGCCACTAATCCCAGCTAATCAGGAGGCTGAGGCAGGAGAATTGCTTGAACCCGGGTGGCAGAGGTTGTGGTGAGCTGAGATCGGGCCACTGCACTCCAGCCTGGGCAACAAGAGTGAAAAAAAAAAATGAAAAAAGAAAATCACACTCAAATACTGAAGGTGATGAAGCATTGTGTTGATCTCTCACTCTAAACTCATTCAGGAAAAAATTCACTGTGCCATTCTTGCAAAACAAAAACGTATTATTGGGCCATATAGTGCAAAGAGCAATTATAGATCCATGGCACACAAGTAGAATGAAGCTAGAAACCTGTGAGGACTCCTAAGCCCTCTAATGTGAGACTGGGTTCCGGTGGAGGGCTAGGCTTTACCTGCACTTCTCACCATACAATTTATATGTATTTTGCCTTGACAGCCACTCAGTAAAGCAAGATTGGTGTCCTTGCTGTATATTACTAGATATCCTGAACTTTTGAGGTGAATTATGAATAGTCCTAAATAAGGTCTAATAAATAGCTTCTTGAGTTGGTAAAAAATTGCTTTTATATACATCATTGCATCCCCACAATCCCTGAGAAGTTAAGAATTATTAGTGTACTTTCACAGATGAGAACACAACGTTATTAAAGGCAGAGAAACTGTTGCATGGACCCAAACCAGGGCTGTGATCTAAGTTCTGGGTTCTTTCCATCAACCACAATAGACCCAATTTGGGCACAGTGTGTGTTGCCTCAGGTAAGTTCCCTAAAATGATAGAATCTCCAAGAATCAAAAGTGACCTTGAAAGTTATGTAGTCGAAATTTCAATCAGAGAATTTAGGGCCTACATATGTGCACGACCTAGCTTGAAGGGCACAGTTTTTAGAGACTAGTTCCTTATCAGATAATAATACCTACTACAATGCATGGGAAATTTGACCTCCAAAAACCCTTATGTTCCAAACTGAAGAAATGTACTATCATTTAGCTCTCTTATTTTGCTGCCCTTTCCTTTACTTTTTCAGAGCACTTTCATATGTTTCTTCTAATCCCAATTCTTTGTCTTCAGGGATCCCTTTATTGAATCCTCATTTTGATTTTTTAAAATTGTGGTAAAATATGTATATATAAAATAATTTTTTTGTGTGCGACGGAGTCTCACTCTGTCACCCAGGCTGTGCAGTGGTGCCATCTCGGCTCACTGCAACCTCTGCCTCCCAGGTTGAAGCCATTCTTCTCTCTCAGCCTCCAGAGTAGCTGGGACTACAGGTGCCAACCACCACGCCCAACTAATTTTTGTATTTTTAGTAGAGACAGAGTTTCGCCATGTTGGCCAGGGTGGTCTCAAACTCCTGACTTCAGTTGATCCACCCACCTCAGCCTACAAAAGTGCTGGGATTACAGGTGTGAGCCACCGTGTCTGGTCAGTAAAATATACATAACATAAATTTACCATTTTGAAATGTACAGTTTGGTGGCATAAGGACATTCATATTTTTGTGCAATCATCACCACCATCCATTTCCAGAACTTTTTTATTTCCCCTAATCGAATCCCTGTACCATTAAACACTAACTCCCCATGTACCCCTCTGATATGGCTCAACTCTGTGTCCCCACCCGAATCCCATCTTGAATTGTAATCCCTGTGTGTCGAAGGAGGGACCTGGTAGGGGGTGATTAAATTGTGGGGGTGGTTTCCCTCATGCTGTTCTCATGATAGGGAGTGAGTTCCCACAGGATCTGATGGCTTAGAAGTGTCACTTCTCCCTTCACTCTCTCTCTCTCTCCTGCCACCAGGTAAGACGTGCTTTGCTTCCCCTTCACCTTCCTCCATGATTGTAAGTTTCCTGAGGCCTCCCCAGCCATGTGGAACTGTAAGCCAATTAAACCTCTTTTGTTCATAAATTACCCAGTCTCAGGTAGTTCTTTCTAGCAGTGTAAAAATGAACTAATATACCCTTGAATCATGACCTGGCAATTACCATTCTACTTTCTGTCTCTATGAATTTGACTGTTCCAAGCATCTCATTTAAGTAGAACCAAATAATATTTGTTCATGACCAGCTTATTTCACTTAGCATAATGTCTCCAAGGCTGAATAATATTTCCTTTTATGTATATCCCAAATTGTGTTTCTCCATTTCTTGTCAATGGATACTTGGGTTGCTTTCAACTTTTGGCTATTGTGAATCATGCTGCTGTGAACATGAGTGCACGAATTTGTGTTAGGGTCTCTGCTTTCAATTTCCTCAAATATGTACCCAGAAGTGGACTTGCTGCATCATACGGTCATTCTACATTCAATTATTGTTGTTTTGTTTTTTTGTTTTAGAGGGGGTCTTGCTCCATTGCCTGGAATAGAGTGCTGTGGTATGATCATAGCTCACTCCAGGCTTGACCTCCTGGGCTCAAGCAGCCCTCCCACATTCTGAGTAGTTAGGACTACAGGTATGTACAACCACACCTGGCTAACTTTTAAATTTTTTGTAGAGATAAGGTCTTGTTGTGTTGCCCAGACTGGTCTGAAACTCCTGGCCTCAGGCAGTCTTCTTGCCTCAGCCTCCCACTGTGCCCAGCCCTACATGTTATTTTTTGAGAAATTACCATTCTATTTTCCACAGTGGCTGCAACATATTACATTCCCACCAGCAATGCACAAAGCTTCCCAATTTCTTCACATCCTTGCCATTGCTTGTTATTTTCTTTCTTTTTTAAAAAAATAATAGCCATCCTAATGTGGGTCTCATTTTGACTTTTTAATGGCCACTATTATGAGTTGAATTGTGTTGCCTGCAAAAAGATAGTTGAAGATACATGGGGCCAGGCACAGTGGCTCACGCCTGTAATCCCAGCACTTTGGGAGGCTGAGGTGGGCGGATCATGAGGTCAGGATTTCAAGACCAGACTGGCCAACATGGCAAAACCCTGTCTCTACTAAAAAATAAAAATAAATAAATAAATAAAAAATTAGCTGGGCATGGTGGCTCGTGCCTGTAATCTCAGCTACTTGGGAGGCTGAGGTAGGAGTAGTGCTTGAACTGGGAATAGGGAGGCGGAGGTTGCAGTGAGCCAAGATGGTGCCACTGCACTCTAGTCTGGGCTACAGAGTGAGACTCCAACTCAAAAAAAAAAAAAATACACGGAAGTCCTAACATGCACTACCTCAGATATGTGGCCTTAATTGAAAATAGGGTTGTTGCAGATGTATTTAATTAAGATGAAGTCATACTGGAGTAGAGTGGGCCCCTAATTCAACATGACTACTGTCCTTACATGAAGATGGCATCTGAAGACCTCTGTCTACAGGAAGAACACCATGTTACTATAAGGGCAGAGATTGGACTTACATAGATGTAAGTCCAGGAATGCTAAAGATTGCCAGCAAACTATCAGAAGCTAGAAAGAGACAAAGAAGGATTCCCCTGTAGGTTTCAGAAGGAGCATAGCCCTGCTTGATTTTTTTATTTGTAGCCTCCAGAATGATAAGGCAATGCACTTCTGTTGTTTGAAGCCACCCAATTAGTGGTAGAGGATTCTATTACGGCAGCCCTGATAAACTAATACATCCACCCTACCTCGGAAGTCCAACTGTCACATCCTCTTCAGCTTCCCAAAGGACCTTTCCTGTTGGTTCTCAGAAAGTCTGATTCTTAGACCTCCCTGTCCTTTCCCTCCTGCCTTCTTCCCCAACTTGTGCTCAATGCATTCATTCACTGAGTCTATACTTAGGTCCTACTATATGCCAGGCACTGTTCCAAGAGTTAGTGACCTGGTAGCATCTTTAAAGAATTTTTTTCTCTTTGTGATCATGAAAAGTTTTGGTTTATTTTCTTACTGTATCATCTAAATTTCTGATACATTCCAGAGAGTATCTCATATTTCTGCCACATTTCTACCCTCTTTTCAAAACTCTAAAAGATATCTTCCTCTGGTTTTAGCCTAGGTTTAGAACGTTCTCACATAAAATGGCACTTTTAATTTTATAGTCACATTTCATCAGATGGAAATTACAGCATGTTAAAATTATGGAAATGGGATCTATTATAACTCACATCTTTTTCTCAAACATGATGTGCTACGAATTTGTGCATGCTTTGATCAGTATTCTTGTGAACTGGGGTGTGAATGTTTTATAAAAGACATTATTTCCCTCTTCATCTCTCTTGCTAGCTGTCAATTCAGGGTCAGGTAGTCCCTTGCTTCCAGGTTAAGCCTAAAGGACTGAACACTTACCAGCTGATTATCTGTCTCTTGGATGAAACACAGTGAAGAAACCAAGCTTGGGAGATAGATAGGGGGTTGGGGACAAGATATAGGAGAAATGGCTTAAGATTAACAGAGCTGGCTGATCTATTCTTCCTGCTGTTTCTCTTGCATGGTTTGAGTTCCCTCTGAAATCACAGAGAAATATCAGAGCAGAAAGATAAGATATCCCATCTGAGAACTGGACTTTCTGAGGAAACACTGAAAAGTTAAATTATTGAGAAGAAGCTCTTTGGAATGATTCTGGGACACATTCAGAACTCCACCTTGACTGCAGGCCAAGTGACCTTATTAAGCAAAAAGTGCATCTGGAATTAAGTTCAGCCAGAGCCCTTGTCAAATGTTCTAACAGTACATGGTCAAATCAATAATTTAATAATAACTATTTTTCAATAGGTCAAGACAGTTCAAAATTAAATATTCTGCAAACAACATCTAACTTTTAAGAGTATCTTTTTAAAAGAAAGAGGAAGGATGAAAAAGGGGAAGAAGGAAGGAAAGAAAGGAGGGAGGAAGGAAAGGAGGGAAGAAGGAAAGAGAAAGGAAAGATACGATGTAAATGTAAAATGTTCATACTTTAAGGCACATAATATGTGCAAAGCAAATAGGATTTGTTGCCTGTGACTAACAGTACTCGTCTCACCTCCATGGTTTCTGAGAAACAAAGGCATTACCAAAGTTGTATATTCTGGGACATGTTTGGATAATGGCAACTTTCCTTGAGATACAACAAAGAATTTACTCTAGAATTAAGATGGAGTCAAAATTGTAATGTATTTTGGACACTTTACTAAGCAGAGTTCATTACCCAGCCACATTGCTGCAGGGTGCTCCTGTCAAAGGAAGAATGCGAGGGACTCGAAGGTTCAGGCCCAGACTGTCCCTAAAGTGTCTGAGACCTGAGTTAGGCACAGGGATTCACATTAGGGTAAATCCAAACATGAAAGTAGAATGTAGGAAGGCCTGGATCTGCTCCTTAGAAAAAGTCATTCAATTCCTGTGGGGTTCTATTTCCTCCCCTAAAAAAAGACAGACTGTAATTTCTGAATATGAGTGTCGCATGTGCCTGGTATAAAGAAGGAAATTATTTTTTCTTTTCTTTTTTTTTTTTTGGGGGGAGACGGAGTGTCTCTCTGTAACCCAAGCTGGAGTGCAATGGCTCGACCTAGGCTCACTGCAACCTCCACCTTCTGGGTTCAAGCAATTCTCCTGCCTCAGCCTCCCAAGTAGCTGGGACTACAGGCATGCAACATCACACCCAGCTAATTTTTGTATTTTTAGTAAAGATGGGGTTTTGCCATGTTGACCAGGCTGGTCTCAAACTCCTGACCTCAAGTGATCCACCCACCTTAGCCTCCCAAAATGCTGAGATTACAGGTGTGAGCCATCATGCCTGGCCCAAAGTAGGAAAGTAACCTATATTCATTTTCTTACCTCTTCCCTCCTTCACCGCCACAAAGGGGAGAACTGCTCATCACGCCCACCTAGGGATGAGTGTATCTTTTCCTCCTCCTCAGAGCAGATTTGAAAATGGATGACGGGAAATGGATCAATGGGTTTTGAGGGCAGACAGAGCGCCTTGACCCTGCATGGCCACTTACTGTTTGTGGGACCTTGAGCAAAAGATGCAACTTACCTGAGCTCAGTTTTAGCTGTCACGTGACAATACCAGCTCTTTAGGTTTTTTCAAAGCTTACATGAAATAAGACATGAAGTAATTTTAAGTGTTAAGCACATGGAACATGCGCCATAAAGACTGGGTATCATCATGTATTTGGCTCAGAAAATGAGGGCCATTGTTATTATTAATTCATTAAAAAATGAATTATTGATAAAAAACCATTGTCCTCTGTATGGGGCTATGGTCTCATTTTTTAAGATCCTATGTCAACCAGTAAACACTTTATTTTTATATCAGTTGGCAGGTGTCCCCAGGAATACCAATCAGATCTGTCACTCTGCCCTGGCATGGGAATTCCCTGACAGCTGTGGGAAGTCGGATAGGGGATGGGGGAAAAGGTGAGTGGAGTGATACAGACTTCTGCTTGGAGATAGGATCTGCAATCACAGCCCATGGAAATTACTAGGCTTACTTTAGCATTCATTCATTTGTTTAATAAATATGTACTGAGCACCAACAAGCATTGTTTGGGATTTTGAATGGAGCACAGAAGAGACTCCTGCCCCCTCGAAGTTTATAATTCAGTTGGAGAAACAGACAATAAGCAAGAAGGGAGCCCAATAAACTGGTGATTGCCAATTGTTATGTGTTATGATGAAAAAAACAGGGTTTTCTGGGAGAATAATAAAAGTGGGAGAATTTAGTTCAGGGACAAGGAAGACCTCTCTGAGAAAGTGTTCTCTGAGTCTGAAGGAAGAGGAGGAATTAGCTAAGGGGCGAGTGCCCTCCCCACCCCCACTCTGCCTTCTCCCTGCCCTTCTGTCTCAATGTTGCTCCCACTTGGCCTTTCCTCCCCTTTCACTGGGCCCTGTGCTTGATGCTGGGAACACAGCTATAGAAACTAGAATTGCTTCCCTGGGGTGGGGGCTGTGGGGAGGACGAAGTCAGCAGTGTTGCCATATAGTGTGGTGTGTGACGCGGAGGAGCAGCAGCAGAGGAGCCAAGTTGCAAATGGCTGATGAAGGTAGATGGAGAAAATTCTCCCCTGGTAGGGGGCAGGGAACAGGATACAAGAGGCAATAGGGCGAGGAGGATGCACCTACATTGATTAACGATGCCTGTCGACCCAAACTGAACCACGTCGTATCAGATTTGACTGGTCTGATATTTTAAAAATTATGACATTTCCATAAAAATTGGGATTTCCAATTTCTCTAGAAAAATCAGAAGACCTGGCATTTCTGAGCCAGCATTCATACATGGCAACAGTGGGCTGGAGCCAAAAAGCAAAAGTTCCCTCCCAAGCTGTCCCATGGGAGAGCCAGTAGCACAGCTGGCTCTTTAAATTAAAATTAAATTTAAAATCCAGTTCCCCAGTTACCGTAACCGGACTTCAAGCATTCAATAATTACATGTAATTAGTGTCTACCACACTGGACACACAGGTCTAGACCACGCCCACCATCATGGAGAGTTCAGTTGGACTGCCTTGCTGTCAGACCCTACGGCCCCACCATTCATTGCTTTCTCCTCCTGCTTTCTCTACTCCTTTTTGTGACCTGTCTCATCCTTGAGGCATTTCTTGCAACTTCTGTAAATACTACAGTAGGTTGCCTGAAAAGCTCTGTGACTAAATCTTGGGAATTGAAACCTGTTTCAACCACAGACTCACTGAAGTATCTTGAACTTAGTACGTGTGTGTGTGTGTGTGTGTGTGTGTGTGCTGCAAAGTCAGAAGTGACATATAAAGTTATTAGAATAGAAGTGGATTTCAGTTAGGGTCCTTCACTACGGGGAAAAGTTAGAGAAAAATAAATCTTACTACTTATAGCCTACAACTGTGAGTACCCCACAGGGTGAGGAGAACAGAACCAAGAGGAGCAAATCTAAACTAAAGCAACAAATAACTTTCCAGATGATATACTGTTAGGATATATGTGGACAGGATAACTTTTAAGTCTGCCCATATGTCACGTTATACAAGGGAGAAATGATAGTGATTGTGTTTATTGACCAAAGCCAGTTGAGGCAAATCAGATCTTAGAGAATCATTTGCCTTGAATTGCTGGACAATTCTAAATCAGATAAGCACAAATATCTGTATCAATTGTGTAGGTACAATCATTAAATATTCATCTTCAGCCAGGCATGGTGACTCATGCCTGTAATCCCAGCACTTTGGGAGGCCGAGGTGGGCGGATCATGAGGTCAGGAGTTCAAAACCAGCCTGGCCAAATAACAAAACCCTGTCTCTACTAAAAAATACAAAAAAAAAAAAAAAAATTAGCCAGGCATGGTGGCGCGTGCATGTAGTCCCAGCTACTTGGGAGGCTGAGGCAGGAGAATCACTTGAACCTAGGAGGTAGAGGTTGCAGTGAGGCGAAATCGCACAACTGCACTCCAGCTTGGGTAACAGAGTGAGACTTGATCTCAAAAAAAAAAAATTCATCTTAAAGCCCAGTAAAAGATAACACGCGCGCGCGCGCACACACACACACACACACACACACACACACACACTCTGTCTTTAACTTATAAGGCCATAACGTAGATTGCAGGAGACCTGAGAGGGAAGGTCAGTACTCCCAGTTATTGCATATTACCCGATTTGGGATCCATGTTGCATTTTAGGAAATCTTAAGTGTTGTTTCTTCTAGTTGAGTTAACTTGCCTTGCCTTAAGCTCTTTTGCTGTGTGAATGCATGGAACATATGAGACAACCCTGAAAGAATTCTTTTGGCAGTGAGGAAATTTTGTTTTTTAACCTGCATTTGTTCATCGTCATCATTATCTACATTTCTCCAGGTTCACATATGAAAATAATTATTCCTCACTTCAGGAAGTCAACTTTTAAAAAGTCAGTTTGGCTTCAAAGGATTCAGCACCCGTATAGGGTCAGACTAGCCCAGGAGACAGCTGGCAGGAGCCCAGGCCTCGGGGTCGCCAGTGTTTTTCTGGCTAGTTACCTCTTGGAACTTGTGCGAGAGTACCCTAGAAAGTGTGGCTGTGTCCCATCTGACAAGGGAAGTAAAAATGTCTGTCCCTAAGACCTGGGAATAGGCTCATAAACGGAGAACCAAAGTCCCTGTGTACAACTCTATCAGTCTTTCCTGCAGTCAAGACCAAATGCTCCATGCCTCAGTGTGTACTGGACACGATCCGTGGAAGAAAGGACCCAGGACAGGGGTAGGGACAGCTGCCACTTTGCCTCAGATGTGTGACCCTAGGAAAGTCTTTTAGCCTCTGTGAGTTTCTGTTTACTCAGGTGGATAAAAGGTTTCCATCAGATCAGCCTCCCTTCTGATAAGTATTAAAATCTTATGTCCTTTTTACTGGAGCTGCATCATGATAACTGTAAAATCAATCTTTATCTTAAAGCATCAATTATGATCAATGTGGCCAAGCACAATGGTGTACACCTGTAATCCCAGCACTTTGAGAGGCTGAGGCAGGAGGATCACTTGAACCTAGTCAGACTCTATCTCTTTATTTAAAAAAAACAAAAACAAAAAAGAAGAAGATTTAGGATCAATGTTACGCTTTAGTGAATAAAACAGAAGACATTCACATTTGCACACATGGTAGGAGACAATCTGCTAAAAAAGCCCTGTACCAGTGGTTCCCAAATTGTAGTGAGCAAAAGGATACTTTGGATGGCTCATTTAAAATGCAGATTCCTGGGCCTCTCCTCCCAGCTCATGAAGTTGGAGCCACCACTTCATATCTCCTAGACTCTGATTTCTGTCTTTAGGATTCTTTGACTTTATCTCAAAAATTCACCTTCATTAACAAAAAGCATAGAGTCACTTGTTCCTATTGCAATGGGCCCCTCCTAGCACTCCTGAGACAACCTCCTCACTCCTGCTCTCCAAATCACCCGGATAAAATTTCCCTAACATGCTAAAAATGTTAAGAATTGTCATTTTTTGCCTTGTAGTTTAAGTTCTGAGAGGGCAGAAAGAATGTCTGTGGTTGGTTCTATTTAGCAGTGTTTTCCAAATTTTTTTGAACATGATACACAGTAAGAAGTACATTTTACATTGCAACTTAGTATGCACATTCTGTATACACACATCTTCAGAAAAATTTCACAAAACACTGTCTATCCTTATGCTTTCATGCACTCTGATGCTTGTTATTTACCTCTATTTTTGTAAGTTTCCTATTTCTTTCAACAGTGATCTCAGAGTCCACTAATGAGTCCCAGTCTATAGTTTGAAAACATTGCTATAGAGAGTCCAGCCCATGTTCAATAACCAAGAAATATTGACTGACTACTCCAAATGCTTTTGGTCATTCTCTCTAACAGCCCTCAACCTCCTCCTCCCTCCCCAGTATCCACATCCCATTAGTAGTAGTAGATTGGACACCTACACAGTGGAATTCTTCTCCAATACTTCGGGGGTCTTTGTACTCTCCACTTAAAGAACCTCATTAGACTCAGACTGTTCTTCATGGGAAGTGATTTACATTTTAAAAAAAAGATCAAAAGACTATTTTCCTTGCACAGTATATTACTTCCTGCAATTCATCAAAATTCTTTTCATGGGTAAAGGTCACTTTCTATTTCTGTCTGGCATCTGTGTGTGTTTTGTTGAAAAAGGTGTGGCTCCCAAAACATAAATCAGGCCTTACATGTTGATGAAAAAACTCTTGAAATGCTACCAGAGGGAGGTGATGGGAATAACTTGGTGAAAAGAGACACAAATGACATCAGACTTCCCAGAGCCATGAACTCAGCCCATCTGACTGCCTAAAACAGGAAAAGATCCGAATAAAATACCTGAGCAGGTTTATAGGACTCATTTCCTATGAGTTGAAGTACTTTTTAATACAATAATTTGAAAAAAAAAAAAAAAAAAGCAATCTGAATCTGATGTGAATAGAAACAAAATCAGTGTTTGTCCTGGGAACACGAAACTGACCCATTAAGGAAGTCTTAAAGCAGGAACTCAGTGCCCCGTTATTTTTTCTAATGTATTATTAACAGCTTGGATATGAGCCTGATTGCCCAGATTTGAATCGTTGCCCGCACCCTCCAACCCCCATCTACCAGATGTGTCGCTTGGTGCTAGTTACTTACCTCTCCATGCCACCATTTCCTCTTCTACAAACTATGGAGAATTCTAGCACCATCCTCAGAAGGTTGCTCTGGTGACTGAATCAGTCAATATTTGTAAAGCACTGAGCACTAGTACCTGATACATGATAAGCACAATGTAAGTACTTGTTAAATAAATTGTCTAAGTAAAGATTAAAGCATATCAACACTTCTGTTCTCCAACTTCAGAGCAGGGACAGTAGAAATTAATTTTTAAAATAAGGTTGAAGAAGTCACATCGCTCACCATCTTGTCTGCTCATCTGTGCACAGAGTTGATACTCTGGGTGACAGTATTTAAATGCCCTCCTCCATGAAAAATAACAAGCCACTAAAAAAGAAAGAGCAAGGAAGAGTATCTCCATCCCTAAACTAGGATGGAAAAGGGAACCGTGTGAAAAACATAAAACAGAGCTGTTGGTGATACCTGAAAACCAGACGTGTCTGAGAGACCACCCAGTGTCAGCCCAGGAAGAGAGACCCGTGTAAGCCAAAAGCCTAACCCCCTGGGAATATCCATGTACCAAATGCAATTTGGGGTTAGAACAATGAAAAACTGCATGAGGAAAATTTGTTTTGAAAAACTTCTTTGGATAAAGGCTGCAGAAACAAGTGATTACATATGTAAAAGTCAGCTGAAATTAAAAACCGAGAGAAGGGTTCGTCTAAGTGCGGTCCCTGTAAATCACTTAGAGAGCTCAGAAATGCATCCTTTGTGAGATGTGCTCTCTAAAAAAATAAAAATGGAAATGAAAGAGGGAATCTGGACTTATTAAAAAGTGCCCTGCAATGCTTTGTTATTATTTCCTAGAAATTTGAATACAGATGCCTTATGTGGGTATATATGTATGCATGTGTGTATGTATGTATGACTACATAATATCTTTATATTCAGTTTATTCATATTCAATGTATACATATATATGTTTGTATGCATATACATTTTTAAAAATAATTTCTTCTTTTTTTCTTTTTTAAGTGCTTTAGCATGTGACATTAAGAGGTGAAAACATCAACTGGAGCCCACTGGCTATATGCATTAAACCGGACAACCATGCACACCCTAGTAAATGTAGAAATTATCTATAAATTTGGGCATAAGTCCTAGTCCCTAAAGAAAACTGGTTGAAACAACTGCAAAAAAAAGGCCTGAGACTGAGCTGGGAGGGAGGGCTCCAAGTTTAGGCTGTGAGCATCGTGGGTCACAGGGAGCCACTTTGATGTCAGCAGCAGCTTTGTGAAAAGAGAGCAGAGAAAATGCAGCCCTTGCTGGAATAGGAGTCCCTCGTTTCTCAGGCCACATTCTGCCATTGTCCCATGTGGGTCACTCCCACTGGCCATGGCAGCAGGGCAGGGCTTGGATTGACCTCAGATGGCCTCTGGACTGTGGCGTTCAGCTCTGCACCCAGTGTCAGTTATGAAGAGAAAGGAGGTTTACTTTTAGGCCCACCGTTGGTTTTGCTTTTTGTTTCTCTTCTTCCCCTACCTTTCCTCCTGGGTCTCTTCAAAATTGCAGATGCTTACTTACTTCCAACTTCTCTTCTGTCAGTGTCTCTTTTCATTTTTGTAATTTCTCTCTCTCTTTTTAAAAACTCCCTCCTGTCGGCTGGGTGCGGTGGCTGACACCTGTCATCCCAGCACTTTGGGAGGCCGAGGTGGGTGGATCACCTAAGGTCAGGAGCTTGAGACCAGCCTAACCAGGCCCTAGTCTAGCACAATCACTAGTAACTCATCTTGGACATGTTTTATCAAGGAAATAATGGATTGATGGAAAAACTAAGCGATTAGCACCCTGTAGGAACACCACAGTGGTTATCATAAGGGACTTGTAGCCAGACAGAATGGGATTCACATTCTGGTTCATTCAGTCACTACCTGAACCACCTTGTAAGTTACTTAACCTTTACAAACATCAATTTCCTCATATAGGATAATATCTCTCTCTCTCATAGGATTCTTGTGAAGAATAAGTGGAATAAGGTATACAAAGGGCTTATCACAGTGCCGAGTACATAGTAAGAATTTAATAAGTATCTACTATTCTTGCTACTATTTTCATTACTTTTATTAATACTAGTGTTAGTCTGTTCTTGCATTTCTATAAAGAAATACCTGAGACAGGGTGATTTATAAAGAAAAGAGGCATAATTGGCTCACAGTTCTGCAGGCTGTACAGAAAGCATAGCACCATGTCCTCTGCTTCCGGGAGGCCTCAGGAAACAATCATGACAGAAAACAAAGCAGGAGCCAGCACTTCACATGACTGGAAGCAGGAGGAAGAGAGTGAGGGGGAAGGTACTACACACTTTCAAACAACCAGATCTCATGAGAACTCACTTACTATGGAGTACCAAAGGAGGATGGTGCTAAACCATTCATGAGAACTCTGCCCCCATGATCCAATCGCCTCCCACAGACTCCACCTCCAGCACTGGGGATTCCATTTCAACATGAGATTGGGTGGGGACACAGATCCAAACCATATTTTTGCTATTCTAGTTACTATTATAATTGTCAAATAATAATTATTATAGTTTTTAATCCATAAAGTTTAAACACATAATTTGCATCAATTGCAATTCAATTGCAATTTTCAATATGAAAAAAAAAAACCCACAAAAATCAATGAGGATAAGAACTTATAAATTCTACATTTAGAAGTTGGGTCATTTGTCTCGAGTAATACTCTGGACCAAGAAAAGTAAGCTGTGCCCAGCCAATGGAACGTTAGCTCTTCTCACTCTTCGGTAAGCGATGCCTGAATAAAATGATTCTATCAGACCAATTGACCGTCTAGCCTGGAAAACAAGAAATATAGCCATCTGCTTTTTCAAAATACTAATTCTAGAATTTAGAGTTATGCTATCCAACATAGTAGCCACTGCCCATGTACAGCTTAAATATTAACTAATTAAAATTTAAATTTACAATACAGGTCCTCAGTCACTCTAGGTACATTTCAAGTACTAAAGAGCTGCATGTGGCTTGAGGCTACCATATTGAATATGCAGATACAGAAGGCTTCCATCATCACAGAAAGTTCTATGAGACAGCACTGGTCTATTTTAGATTATTAGTTGCCCTAAATAACCTATGTAAATAAATCTGATTATTATTTAATATGATCTAACTTACCATAGGATAACTATACAACTTGGTAATTGGATGGATCATGGGTCTAATAAACACTGAAAAATTTCTATGGGCATTCATGGAGATCCATGTCACTCATGTGAATTCAGTGGATATGCTTATACAACAAACACCTACCCTCTCAGGTAATTTCAAGAAAAACAAAACAAAACTGTAAGCAAATAAGTCAAACTAAATGATTAACAAGAGGTTGGATTATTTAAATTTTTATTATTCTTGGCCTTCAAAATTATTTTGTTGCAACTCATAGAAAGAAATATATTTTATATTGTAACCTAGTACAAGCACACATAAACACAATTGAAACAAAGGTTTCACAAAAGAACAATAGTCCTTACTACATGTAAATATTCTGATATTTTCTATTTCTTCCTCTTCCTCATCTTTCTTCACTTCTTCTTTCTCCTCCTTTTCCTCCTTTTAGTACTGTGTATTAGTCCATTTTCATGCTGCTGATAAAGACATACCCGAGATTGGGCAATTTACAAAAGGTAGAGGTTTAATGGAGAACTCACAGTTCCACGTGGCTGGGGAAGCCCCACAATCATGGTGGAAGGCAAGGAGGAGCAAGTCACATCTTACGTGGATGGCAACAGGCAAAAAGAGAGTTTGTGTGGAGAAACTCCCCCTTTTTTTTTTTAAATGACCCTCTTTTCACATGAAGAAACAGGACAATCAGCCAGGTGCGGTGGTTCAAGCCTATCTGCTGGTAACTAATTCATTTTTTAAAAAAATATATATTTTATTGTGTTTTAGATTCTGGGGTACATATGAAGAACATGCAAGACTGTTGCATAGGTACATACATGGCAATGTGGTTTGCTGCCTTCCTCCCCATCACCTATATCTGACATTTCTCCCCATGTTATCCCTCCCCAACTCCCCACCCCCTGCTGTCCCTCCCCTAGTTCCCCCCAACAAAACTCCCATTTTTAAAACTATCAGATCTTGTGAGACCCATTCACTATCACTAGAACAGCACAGGAAAGACCTGCCCCCATGATTTAACCATCTGCCACCGGGTCTCTCCCACAACACATGGGAATTATGGGAGCTACAAGATGAGATTTGGGTGAGGACACAAAGCCAAACTATCATTCCACCCCTGGCCACTCCCAAATCTCAAATCTTCACATTTTAAAACCAATCATGCCTTTCCAACAGTCCCCCAAAATCTCAACTCATTTCATCATTAACTCAAAAGTCCACAGTCCAAAGTCTCATCTGAGACAAGGCAAGTCCCTTCCATCTATGCGCCTATAAAAACAAAAGCAAGTTAGTTACTTCCTAGATACAGTGGGGATGCAGACATTGGGTAAATGCAGCCATTCCAAATGGGAGAAATTGGCCAAAACAAAAGGGCTAAATGCAAGTTTAAAATCCAGCAAGGCTGTCAAATCGTAAAGCTCCAAAATGATCTCCTCTGACTCCATGTCTCACATCAGGTCATGATGATGCAAGAGTTGGATTCCCATCATACTGAGCAGCTCCACCCCTGTGGTTTTCCAGGGTACACCCTCCCTCCTGGCTGCCTTCCCGGGCTGGCATTGAGTGTCTGTGGCTTTTCCAGGCACACAGTACAAGCTGTCAGTGTATCTACCATTCTGGGATCTGGAGTATGGTGGCCCTCTTTTCACAGCCCCACTAGGTGGTGCACCAGTAGGGACTCTGTGGTGGGGGCTCCAACCCCGCATTTCCCTTCCACACTGCTCTAGCAGAGGTTCTCCATGAGAGCCCTGCCCCATAGCAAACTTCTCCTGGACATCCAAGTGTTTCCATACATCCTCTGAAATCTAGGTGGAGGTTCCCAAACCCCAATTCTTGATTTCTGTACACTCGCAGGCTCAACACAACGTGGAAGCCACCAAGGCTTGGGGCTTGCACCCTCTGAAGCCATGGCCTGAGCTCTACATTGGCCTCTTTTAGCCACAGCTGGAGAGGCTGGGATGCAGGGCACCAAGTCACTAGGCCACACAACAGATAGGGATCCCAGGCCTAGCCCAGGAAACCACTTTTTTCTCCTAGACCTCCAAACCTGTGATGAGAGAGGCTGCTGTGAAGACCTCTGACATCCCCTGGAGACATTTCCCCCATTGTCTTGGGGATTAACATTCAGTTCCTCATTACTTATGCAAATTTCTGCAGCAGACTTGAATTTCTCTTCAGAAAATGAGATTTTTTTTTTCTATTGCATTGTCAGGCTGCAAATCTTCCAAACTTTTACACTCTGCTTCCCTTATAAAACTGAATGCCTTTAACAGCACCCAGGTCACATCATGAATGCTTTGCTGCTTAGAAATTTCTTCTGCCAGATTCTGTAAATCATCTCTCTCAAGTTCAAAGTTCCACAAATCTCTAGGGCAGGGGCAAAATGCCGCCAGTCTCTGCTAAAACATAGCAAGAGTCACCTTTGCCCCACTTCCCAACAATTTCTTCATCTCCACTTGAGACCACCTCAGACTGGATTTCATTGTCTGTATTATTATCAGTGTAAGGTATATTGCCGAGTTAAAATGAGGCAACTGAGGCCAGTGAGAAAAAATGAGAATCCAATTTATTCAGCTCCCGGGCGAGGTTCTGTGGTCCAGGAAGGGGCCAGAGAAGTCGCAATGGGCTTCTCAGGGCGTGGGGTTTTATAAGAAGTGGAGGTAGTTGATTGGTCATTGGGAAACAAAGAGCAGACAATTTCATTGGTAAGGAGATTTGATTGATTGTTAGGGAAACAAAGAGCAGACAGTTTCATTGGTAGGCTGACTTGCTGGGGAGGTTAATGTTAAACTGCCATTGGACAAATCTTCCGCGGGCTTTTTAAATTTTGAAAGGGTTGAGTGAGGAATGCAGGAGTGGGCGTGTGGAGCCTGCATGGAGAAACCAGATAGGAGCAGGTGTGGGGAGACAGCACAGAGAGATAAGTGTGTCCATTTGGCTCTTCAGCGAGGCAGCCGGCCTTACATTCCGACCTTTTTGATGATATAGGACGTTGCTTCTTTCTGGCTACTTCCTGCTGAACAGGGGCGGAGTGGGGGGGGGTCAGTTGGCCGGTGCCTCAGTTGGGAGTTGGACGTAGGGGTGAAGTAGCATTTGATTTATTGCCACCCTGGAAATTTCTTTCATGCGAGCTTGTAAAAACCTAAGAAAGAATGGGACCAGCATTAGTAGAAGACAAACCATGATTAGGGGAATGACAACAGGAGCTAGCTAGGTGAATATGGGAGATTGCCACCAGTTAAGAGGAAAGTTTGGCGCACTTGGCGTTCCTCGGAGGTCTTCCTTGAGGCGATAGAGAGTATTGACATTTTCTTTTACTTGGTCTGTTTCATTGATGTAATAGCAATACTGTTCCTGGAGAAACAGACAGGTACCTCCTTTCTCCGCCATTAGTAGGTCTAGGGCCCGTCGGTTTTGGAGAGTTACCTGGGCTAGTGACGTAATTTGTCGCTGAAGAGAGGCCAGAGAGGCTGCTGATGTTTCAATGGCCACATGGAGTTTGTTTTCTAGTTGAGCAGCTGAAGTGATACTGTAGCCTAAGGCGTCGCCTCTAATTCCAGCAGCTGCTAAAGAGGAGGCTAGGGAGAGGCCGACTACTATGGGGAGGAAGGCAGCTCGTTTGTTTTGGCCCTGAGGGGAAGATGGAAGGAGGGATAGAAATTCAGCTTGCCCATACACCTCTAGTTGTGGGACTAGGGTGACGGGCACACAGGGGAATGGGGAGGAGGTTTTGATAATTTTGGTTAGGGTTCTATTACACTAAAAGTACCCCCCTTGAGGCGCATGAAAGGAAGAGTTTATATTTACTGTGGTGTTGCACTTAAGGCTATGGTTGGTAGGTGTCCCATAACATAGAGAAAGAGAGTGGGAGTGTATTTTAAACAAGGGGATTCCCATTAAAGTGGTTTCAGGTCTTGTGGACTTTTGTGATAGGGTGAATCCCGTTTGGAGGGGAACTGCGGCTAAAGGGGAGGTGTTAAGAGAGGCACATAAAAAGCAGTGAGTGAAGTTTACGGTTTTGATTAAGTTTAACATGTTGGCTCCCTGCTGTACTAGAGTTAACTACGAGAAAGGATGAGAGGTGTTATTTGAGGGTTTGATTTGGTTAGTTAGGGTGGCTTTATTTTTAGGATTGTATGGCTTACAGAGCCAAGTTGTTTTATAACTTTAGGGACAATGCAGGTATAGGACTGGAATATTAGCCATGTTCCCTGGGGGTATTTTTGGCTGCCGCATACAAGGGCTTAGCTAGAGTAGCGAAGTTAGGAATTTAGTGATGAAAAATCCCACAAATTTTAGAAAGGAGAGGATTTTGTTAGCTGTTTTGGGGGGCTGCAGTGCAAGTAGTGCCTTTTGACTGTTTTTAAGCCCTTAGTTTGGGGAGTAAGGTGAATACTTAAATAGATTACTGAGGTGACCAACAGCTGTGCTTTGGAGGGGGAAATCCGGTATTCCCTAGACCCAAGGAAATTAAGGAGAGCGGCAGTATGCTGTCGTGACATGGAGAGGGAAGGGCTGCAAAGCAGCAGGTTGTCCACGTACTGTAAGAGGAGACTAGGCTGAGGGGGGACAAGAGGTTAGGTTAGCTGCTAATGCTTGTTTAAATATGTGAGGGCTGTCTCTAAAGCCCTGGGGCAGGACCGTCCAGGTTAAGTGCTGCGAGAGGTTAGTGTCTGGATTGGTCTAAGTAAAGGCAAAGAGGAAATAGGACTTAGGGTGAAGAGGAATGGTAAAGAAGGCATTCTTGAGGTTAAGGACTGTAAAATGAGAAGTAGTGGAGGGAATGTTTGATAATAGTGTGTATGGATTGGGAACTACAGGGTGGAGGGGAATTACTGCCTCATTGATAAGGCACAGGTCCTGAACCAGGTGAAAGCCGCATGGCTTTTGGACTGGCAATATAGGAGTGTTGCAAGGGGAACTGGTAGGAATGAGTCCCTGTGCTAGGAGTTAAGTGATAATAGGCTTTAGGCCTTGGCAATGGGTTTTTGAGATGGGAAACTGAGGACAGGAGGGAAAATGGGTAGGGTCCTTGAGGAATATTTTGACTGGCATGTGATGAGTGGCAATTATGGGCTTGGAAGTATCCCATACTGAGGGATTAACCATTTCAGGAGGAATAGGGGGTTGAAGCGAGGAATCGTGACTGGGTGCATTGTTATTTAAAGTTAATACCAGGAGATGGGTAGAAGATGGGGAGGACTGTGGAGAGCCAATGAGTTGGAGGGTAGCCCCTAAAGTCTGGAGGATATCTCATCCCAGTAAGGGGACTGGGCACGAGGGTATGATTAAGAAGGAGTGGGTGAACGGATGTCCCTCCAGGTAACAAGTTAGAGGATGGGTCCGGTTGGGACAGGAGGGCTTCCCGTTAATTCCCACAACCGAGACCTGGGAAGGTGTACTAGGCTCTGAGTAGGAAGGCAATACAGAATAGGAAACCCCCATGTCCATTAAGAAGGAAATAGACTTACCCGCTCTTCGTAGCGCCCTGGGCTCAGCAAGGGTGATGGGGGTCTTCGAGTCCGGGTTGTGTTAATTATTCATGAGGCCAAGGAGTTCAAGTGAAGGGACTGCATCCTTTGGACTGGCCTGCCCCTCACATGGAGATGCAGGGGGTGAGCCTGTAGTCCAGAATGGGCAGTCTACCTTCTAGCGTCCAGTTCATTTGCAGATTGGACAGGGTCCGGGAGGTGGACGTGGACAGGGGCACTGCTGGGCCTAGTGTCCCTTTTGGCTACATTTGAAGCAGGGCCCGGGAGGGACCTTTGAAGTAGTCTGGGTGGGTTCTAGGGGACCTTTTTGGAGGAACTTTGAGGAGTTTTCCCTACTAGATGCTGGGCGTGCTGCCGGCTTTACGGCTGCTACGATAGCTTGGGTTTGGAGGCTTACCTGTTGCTGTAAATGGACTTGGTGGATGGTCTTAGCCTTTTCCTCCCGGCCATTAAAAAGTTTAAATGCCAAGTTTACCAGGTCTCGTATGGGAATTTTTCATATTTTATACCAGAATGCTTGGATGTAGGGAACCTCGGCTTACTTACCTTTCCTTTGGCAAAAATTGTTTAAATTAGTGAGGACATTAAAGTTAAGTGTGCCCTCTGGAGGCCGCTTGGACTGGTTGTTTAGCGGATACTGTGGCCAGGCTACGGTGGAGAGGAAGAGTAGCCTTTTGTTTTTTATAGAGAGGCCTAGCTTGGGTAGGTTTAGAACTAGGCATCCCAGTGGTGACTTAGGGTTTGGGTGGGATTTTTGGTTACCCATGATTTTTTCTTTTTCTTTTTTTTTTTTTTGTGAAACAGGAGGATTTTATTAAGGTGGCTACCGGCTTAGCAGATTAGCATTTTAATATTAAGTGCTTAACAAAGACAGGGCTTGGCTTTTTATACATGAAGTACACAGTGGCACTAAAACAAGTTTGCAGGCATAGAACAAAGGCAATTTATTAAGCAGTAATAGGTACTTAACTTAGGCTTACATGTGATAGTTGCTATGTGACCCAGATGTTTGCTATCTGTAGAGCTCAAGGATTTTAGCACAGGCCTTATCTATTTCTTTTTGATACAGTGTTTAGAAAGCTAGAGTCCTGCCTGCTTGGGCATTTTTTATGACCTTCACTGTAGAAACTTACAGTTATTAGCAATAGAGAACAAGAATACAAGAATTTGTAAACTTATAAAACCTGCAAAGCAGGATACAATTTTACTGGAAGGGAAAAAAAACTCACTCACACACTCACTCGGGAACAGAAGGAGAAACAGAAAGAGAAATTGAGAATATAATTAAACGGGAGCTGATTTGCCAAAGGGCAGGTTTTGGGGTTAGGAGCCAAGGTTTAATTTAGGCCTTAAGGGCCTGGAGGAGTAAACAGGGCTTCTAGTCACTCAAGTCTCGCCCGCTGCCGCAGAGATGACCGGTAGGCGTCCCGGACGACACTACCGGACACCAGAGAGGGTTTAGGAAGAAGGGGACGTCTCCCTCAGGTTCCTGACCCTCTGCAGACCCCTTACGGGGGGAAGACAAGAGCGTAGGGACGTCTCCTCTACACTCAGGTCCTCGAGGCGGAGCTGGAGCCCTGGGCCCTCAGCTGAACAGAGCCGGGGCCCTGGGCCCACGGCAGAGAGGAGTCCCTGACGCGGCCGCGGTTACAGACAGGGAGTCCGGAGTCAAGCAGCGGGAGAGGCTATGGGTAACAGAAGTTTTACCTTGCGGCGCAGTGGCTCCCTGGTCTAGCTTCAGGTGGAGGAGTCGGTTTCCCCTTTAGGAGGGGGTCTCACAACCCCTCCCGGGTTTCGGCACCAGCTGTAAGGTATATTGCCGAGTTAAAATGAGGCAACTGAGGCCAGTGAGAAAAAATGAGAATCCAATTTATTCAGCTCCCGGGCGAGGTTCTGTGGTCCAGGAAGGGGCCAGAGAAGTCGCAATGGGCTTCTCAGGGCGTGGGGTTTTATAAGAAGTGGAGGTAGTTGATTGGTCATTGGGAAACAAAGAGCAGACAATTTCATTGGTAAGGAGATTTGATTGATTGTTAGGGAAACAAAGAGCAGACAGTTTCATTGGTAGGCTGACTTGCTGGGGAGGTTAATGTTAAACTGCCATTGGACAAATCTTCCGCGGGCTTTTTAAATTTTGAAAGGGTTGAGTGAGGAATGCAGGAGTGGGCGTGTGGAGCCTGCATGGAGAAACCAGATAGGAGCAGGTGTGGGGAGACAGCACAGAGAGATAAGTGTGTCCATTTGGCTCTTCAGCGAGGCAGCCGGCCTTACAATCAGCATTTTGATCAAAGCCATTCAACAAGTCTCTAGGGAGTTCCAAACTTTCCCACATTTTCCCATCTTCTTCTGAGCCATCCAAACTGTTCCAATCTCTGCCTGCTACTTAGGTAACAGGCAGGCTTTGGAACCTTTGCCAGTTCCAAAGTTGCTTCCACATGTTTGGGTGTCTTTTCAGCAGTGCCCCACTCCACTGGTACCAATTTACTGTATTAGTTTTTTCTCATGCTGCTGCTGATAAAGACATACCTGAGACTGAGCAATTTATAAAGGATAGAGGTTTAATGGAGAGCTCACAGTTCCATGTGGCTGGGGAGGCCTCACAATCATGGTGGAAGGCAAAGAGGAGCAAGTCACATCTTACGTGGATGGCAGCAGGCAAAAAGAGGGCTTGGGCAGAGAAACTCTCTTTTTTAAAATCATCAGATCTCATGAGATCCATTCACTATTGCTAGAACAGCATGGGAAAGACCTCCCCCCAGGATTCAGCCATCTCCCACTGGGTTGATCTCACAATGCATGGGAATTATAGGAGCTGTAATATGAGATTTGGGTGGGAACACAGAGCCAAACCATATCACAGTGGTTATTCCAAGATGCTGAGTCCATGACTCCCACAATGGGACAGTCTGTAGTCTGAAAAACACTGATCTACACCAGGGTTGTAAAAGCAAATGCTGAAAGTGGCTGGATGAGTGAGCAGACAGGGCTATGTGGAGACTATGGGTAAACACACAGCATATGGCCCTTTGAAAGGGCACGACAACTGTTCAGCTCCAGTCAATTTTTTCTGTGTTTGAATATACTTAGAACTGTTGCTGGAACTTCTTATTGTTTAAGTGAAGTCATACATCCAGACATTTTTGTGAAATTTCCCAATCTAGAAGTGTGGAAAACAATTATTTAAAATTTCAAGTACTTGCTAGCCAAACAAAACAAGTCTCTTAAATGGTATTGGTCTGATTAAAGATAAATTTTCTAGTTTCAGGGGTAAAACTGGAAGCAGGTTCTTTTTCCTTTACATGAGAATTCCACATTCTCATTTAGAGGAAAAAGAACAAAACTGATAAAGCATAATCCTCTGTCCTCACGTGACACAGTGGAGAAGGAAGGAAGGATCCTGTGCCGAGGAAGGGAGTTGAAAGTGACAAGTTCTCGTTGAATGAGGCTGTGTTGGGTGTCCATGACTCCCAAGAACAGAAGGAATCAGTCATTCCATCAGCACAGAGTCCCCAGCTTATCTTTGTCTAGTCAGAGAAGTGAAAGAAGCTCCATTAGCTGGTCTCAGCCCAAGTTGTCCCTCAGTAATGACTATTGGGTCCTTTCTCTAAAAGCTCATTTAGTTCTCACCCTTACATATACTGGCTAGGCATCCAGGAGCTGGGCTGCCAAAGCACAAAAGCCTATCAATTATCTAAAAATATCTACAATTAAAACATACTTACATTTTAAATATAAATCCTACTACTATATCATCACAAGGTTGCATCATATAGCTTTATATTTACATATCTGGGTTTTTACCTATTATCCTGAGCCATGTAAAATTGCCAATATTCAAACATTCTTAAAATAAGCTTTTAATTTTGGAATAATTTTAGATTTGTGGAATTCATAGAAAAGTTGGCAAGATTGTAAAGAGAGCTCCTATACATCTTTAACCTCATTTCCCCTAATGTTAGCTTATTACACAAAGGTCTGAGTTCATTTCATGTTGCTATAAAAGAACATCTGAGTCTAGGTAATTTATAAACAAGAGAAGTTTATTTTGTTCATGATTCTGAAGGCTGGGAAGTCTAAGAGCAGGGGGCCGGTGTCTGGTGACGGCTTTCAAGCAGTGCCATCATATGGCTGATGGTAGAGAGGCAAGGGAGCATGACAGTGAGAGTGTAAGAGCAGGAGGGGGCTGAACTCACTTTTTTTTTTTTTTTGGTGGTGGTGGTGGTTGTTTGTTTGTTTTGAGGCAGGGTTTTTTTCTATTGCCCAGGCTGGAGTACAGTGGTACAATCATGGCTCACTGCAGCCTCAAACTCCTGGGTTGATGCAAACCTCCCACCTCAGACTCCCGAGTAACTAGGACTATAGGTGTGTACCTGGCTAATTTGTTGTTGTTGTTGCTGTTCTTTGTAGAGTCAGGGTCTCACTGTGTTATCCAGTCTGATCTGGAAGTCCTGGCCCCAAGCAATTCTCCTGCCTCAGCCTCTCAAAATGCTGGGATTGTAAGTGTGAAACACCATGCCTGACCTGAACTAACTTTTCTAACAAACCTACTCTCACCAAACAAACCCACCTCCGTGTAATGAAATTAGTCTTTTCATGATGTCAGAGCCCTCGTGACCTAATCACCCATTAGGTCTCATCTCCCAGCACTGTTGCATTGGGGATTGTGTTTCTAACACATGAACTTTAGGGACACATCCAAACCATGGAAATAACCAAGATACATGTAGAAAAACTAAGAAATTCACACTGGTACATTATTATTAGCTGAACTACCTCATTTGGATTTCTTTTTTTTCCCTAATGCCTTTTTTCTGTTCCAGAATGCAATCTAATCTTGTTCTCTGTTCCACATGGCATTTAATTCAACATTTTGATCTACACAAAAAGGCTATTTTACATGGTTCTACCTAATACCAGCTGAAGGCATTTTAGAAATCCAGTCTAGTTAGGAATCAAATTAGCAACCAAAGAAGAAAAGTCTTATTACAACGTGACCATTAGGTCCTAGACAGAAGATTGCCTTGGAAATCCCTCATCAACATGCATCCACTGCCAGTTTGAGAAGCTCATCTCATCGAGACTCTAGACACACATAGGCTTCTGAATCTCTGTTCACTGGCCTAGTGCAGTGTGTGGCATGAAGGAAGTACCTAATAAACATGCTGAATATCTACCACTTGTTCACAAATAAGAATTAAGTGCTTGGAAACCTAGGGGCAGAAAAGCCACTTCCTGCCGGGAAATTGCTAAGTGATTAATTTCATTGTTCATCTAGAACTAACGCCATGTTGAAATGCCAATGTTTGCATTAGTCTGCCAGGGCTTCCATAACAAGGTACCACACAGTGGGTGCTTACAACAGACATTGCTTCTCTCACAGTTCCAGAGGCTGCAAGTACCAGCTCAAAGTGTTGTCAGGGTTGGCTTCTTCTGAGCCTGCTCTTTTTAGCTTGAGGATGACTTTTTGCTCCCCGTGTCTCATGTACCTTTCCCTCCTTGCAGGTCTGTCCAAATCTCCTCTTTTTCTTTTTTTCGATGGAGTCTTGCTCTGTCACCAGGCTGGAGTGCAGTGGCACAATCTCAGTTCACTACACAACCTCCACCTCCCAGGTTCACGTGATTCTCCTGCCTCAGCTTCCCAAGTAACTAGGACTACAGGCACACGCCACCACGCCCAGCTGATTTTTTTTTGTATTTTTAGTAGAGACAGGGTTTCGTCATGTTGGCCAGGGTAGTCTCAATCTCTTGACTTTGTGATCCTTCCACCTTGGTCTGCCAAAGTGCTGGGATTACAGGCGTGAGCCACCACGCCCAGCCCAAATCTCTTCTTATAAGGACGCCAGAGAGATCAGATTAGGGCTCACCCCAGTGAATTCATTTTAACTTAATTACCTCTTTTAAGACTCTGTCTCCAAACACAGGCACATTCTGAGATACTGGGGGTTAGGGATTCAGCATACACATTTTGGGGGAATAGAACTCAGTCCCTAATAACGTTGAACATATCTGATGTTCAGGGGTCAAAAAGAAAAATCAGAAGACCTTTCCTGAATCCAGCTATCACTCATCCCCAAAGGCTCGATCTGTTATCCTTTCCCCTGATTATTTTGAATGCTTTACTGCATGACTAGATCTATGTCAGTTGCTGTCATATAGTGTTGCTTCATTCCACGTTAATGCAAACCCCTCAGCTAGACTGGATCTGTAAAATGCCTTCAGCCAACTTAGTACAAGGCCAAAAAGCTCTAGAAGTTACTTTATGTATTTGTTTGATGACTAGAGGAAAACACCCATCTCAGCAACTTACAAAGCAGGAGGACAGGCATCGGGGTAGGGCTATTGGCAGGGCCAGGGGGCAGTGCATTAATCCCTTTTACCAGTCAAATTCTGCGCTTCAGAGAACGTAGGTGGGTCCAAAGCACATTTTTCTAACTCATTTATGTCTGTGTGCAGGCACACGCGTGCGCACACCAGAAATCATTATAATATTTTTAAAGCTTATCTACAAGGCTGCGATCTTTGTTTGGAGACTTTCAAAAATGAAAACAATCACAGTGTGCAGACATGGCCTGACGGGCAGGGGACTGAAAGCAAATTAAATAATGAACAGGCCAAGGGCACAGGGGCAGGAATCTGGAGTAGAAGCCCTCAGAGCGAGCACTTTGATAAAGAAAAGAAAGGCTGCCGAGGGAAAAGCAATTAATGGGGAAGGGGCCAGGGCGAAAATGGGCCCAGGGAAAGCTGCTGAGGACAGGAGGGAGGGCAGGGAGCACTGGAGAGTGGTGGGGTGGTTGGGGCGGGGGAGGAGGGGAACCAACGTGCTCACCAGGCCGTCATTAGCCCAGAATTATCAGGCACCTGAAACAACAAGGTCAAGAATGTGACCTGAACGATAGATGAAATATTTGTTTAGGAAGCCACATGCTGGGAGAAAGACTCAAAGAGTTAAACTGGGGCGCTTACCTTTTCTGATTGTAGAATTAAACATCAACAAAAATTCAAGCAAAGCCTATACATTCATTTTATTAATGTCCTCAGGAAAACTGATCGGATACTGAGTGTGGGGAGAGAGCAGGCTCTGTCTGATCTCTCGGTGTGGTGTGGGGACCAGCAGAGGGCAGGGGGAGGAACTCGGGCACAGACTGGGCCTCAGCCCCTCCCCGGCACCGGCACCGCGCGGCCAGCAGCCCCGCCAGCCAGCCGGGGCATCCGGATTCCAGGCCTCCTGGACAAAGAGCCCTTCCCCCTTGTCGGCCTTCCTGTTCCCTGGGATTGTGTGGCCCAACCCTTTGATCAAACTAGAGTATTATATCTAGAGACAACTGCTTTAAATATCAAGGTCTCAGGGCTGGCTCCTGGGTCCCTCAGCTTCTCCGTCAAAAAAAAAAAAAAAGTATATGACTGGGTTTCTTAGGATTTCTGTTTTCCACCTTGAGATAACCCGGTCTGTAGCAGGGCTTTCCCATGCTGTCCCAGTCCTTGGAAAATATTGTCAGAAGGTAACAGAAATCTGCAGCTTTGTGTTTCTGATGGTTGTGGCCTAAATGCTCTTTTACAATGCAAGGAGAATCTACTCGTGGCCCAAGTGAATTTCTAAAAAGCCGTACTTGAAGTAATGGACTGGGAGCCAGGATCATAGGGTTCCAGACCTGATTCTGCAGAACACTCTGAGTCTTTCAGTCATTTCGTCTCTCTGGGTCTGAGTTTTCCCTTTTTATACAAATTTGGATGTTTAAACTTGGCAAGCTTTGATGCCAGATTTAAAAATTCTGCAATTCACTCACTGCTATGTATTCCCTAAACAGAATGTTCTGCCTGACCCTGCAGTATCCTTCATACTAAGTATTTCATCAGCTTCAAGAAATAGCTAAATGGGAAGAGGAAAATGAAGATCCCCTTCAAAAATTGTTTCAGATGGTAACACCTTCTCCATAACTCACCCATTTAATAAGGAGCCAGTCTAACATGGCCAGATCGTAATGCCTCTGGGTAACACTTTTCTGATTTTACTTAGACAAAATATAATAAAAACTCTATTCTAGATGGATCCATTTTTTTTGCCTTTCGCCTCATAAATCACTTCTCTTTCTAGTCAAAGGAAAACCCCCTCCCTCACAGTAGTAGCAAGAAAATTGAGGCAGGTGCAAGACAAGAAAGGTAGATCATTGCAATAGATTTGCCATAAAATTGTATTTAACAGAGCAACACATTTGGATGTATATCTGAAAGCAGCTTTGCTAAGTAATGATTGCATTAGTCACATGTGGAAAAGTGCTGAGAATGTCTTAGAGTTGTCTTATGATTATTACTGGTGACACGTTTCCATGTCTTCTATTAACTGAAATCAATGGGATTACTCTGTACTAGGTGTACTTACTGAATTTAAATAGTGTAGGAGTTCACATTCAGTGTCTTTTCTTCTGGATTGTATGGAAGAAGGTTCTAGACAGGACATCAGAATCCCAAGTTTATTTAATTCTTTTTCTGATCTTTGTTTTTACATTTTAAAACATGTTATAAGACCTTATCAATCTCTCAGCACTTTTATTGCCACAATACTTAGGATGAACTAGAGAGATGCTTTGAGGTTTCTAAGGAGAACCCCTGTCTCTCAGTCAGTCCCAACACAAGATCCTCATTTTGGTCCTCAAATTTCATCTGGAATCAAGATGTCAGTCATTCTCCTGACACATCCATTTATGAGGCTGATGCCTAAACCTCTGTCTGCCTCCAGGTTCAATCTCTTTCTTGAGCCTACCTTATCGTATCAAATTTGTTCACCTGGATGTTCTCAGGTATGCTAAATTCAAGTGCTTAAGACTAAATTTGTAATGTTTCCTCCAGAAAGCAACTTCCATGACACCTTTCATTTGATCACTGCTATGGTTTGAATGTCTGTGACCCTCCAAAATTCAAGACCCAGTGCAATAGTATCAGGAAATGGGGCCTTTAGGAGGCAGTTGGGTTATAGGGGCTCTACCCTCAAGGATGGAATAAGTACCTTATCAAATGGCTGGAGGGAACTAGCTGGACCCTTTTTTCCCACATATCTTCTGCTATATGAGGACATAGCATTTGTCTCCTCCAGAGGACACAGCATTTGAGGTGTCATCTTAGGAGCAAAGACCAGGCACTCACCAGACACCAAATGTGCCAGCACCTTGATCTTGGACTTTCCAGCCTCCAGAACTATGAGAAATACATTTCCATTGTTTGTAAATTACTCAATCTAAAGCATTTTGTTATAGCAGCACAAACAAACTAAGCTAATCCACAGCAGTAGTATTTTTCTGGTCACCAGATTTAAACCTCAGCATTATTCTCTATAATAGAACCTTCCTCTTGCCTGCAGTTTGGTTACTGGGTCATGTCAGTACTTCCTTCGCAGTGTCTTTTTGATCTGTCCTTTCCAGCTGATTCTAACTGCAATCAATCCCTGATCCTTCAGCTGCCATTTTCTGCCCAACCATCCCACAAATCACTTCAAGATGACTTTAGTCATCCAACAAATATCTGATGAATGCCTACTATGTTATTAAAAAAAACAAACGAATCCTCAGTAGCACATTGAGTGCTATCTACAGATAAAGATGTAAACTCCTGAACCCATCACTCAGCCCTACGCAGCCACGGCTAAGCTTGACTGCCACACACACTTCTTATATACACCCTCTCTTCTCCAGACAAATGGTTTCACTGAGCTTCCTCTGAATACTTAGAGCATTCTGCCTCCTTTGGATTTCCTACCTGGAAATCCTTTCTTCTTCCTTCACTTGACATTAGCCATTTTTCCTATGGTCGTTGTTCCCTTCACTCAGTTCCCATCACTCTGTAGTTTGCTGTTTCCTTCACATTTGGCACTTGCAAAACTGTATTCCTCTCTATATTTTCTGTCTTGGCACCTCAAGTGGACCATGAGCACTTCAAGAGAGAGGTATAGTGTTTGTGTCCACCTCTGTATCCCATCAGCCTAATTAAATAAATTGCAGGAAGGAAGGAAAATAAACAATTATTGTCTACAGTAGATCAGAGACCTTTATATACTTTTTCCTTTCAATATCTCATTTAATGCTCTAAATCAGGAGGTAACAATCTATACCCCATGGGTCAGATTCAGCCTGTCCATTTTTGTAAATAAATTTATTGTAATAGTGCCACACTGCTCATTTGCATGTTGTCCACGGCTGCTTTTGTGCTACAGTGGCAGAGTTGAGCAGCTGTGACAGAACCTGTACGGCCAACAAACACTAAAATATTTACTATCTGTCCCTTTAAGAAAAAGTTGGTGAATCCCTGGTCTAAGCAACTAGAAGAGGTGAGATCTTTTTCATCTGCTTGTATAGGTGAACAAACAGAAGTTCAGAGAGTTTGAGTGAACTGCTCAAAGTCACACAGCTACTAAGGGACCCAGCAGAAATTTGAAGTCAGGTCTATATGATTCCAAAATCTGTAGGCTTTTCATTTGACCATTGGCTATTGCTAATGTTTGATGATAGTGAGGTTGTCATCTACATCCGAACCCTTGGATTTTTTTTACATTTTTGCAGGAAGTAATCCAGTGGCTGGAATTAACTGAGATTTTCTTGGCACACGTCAAATCGCTCTGAATGACCATGTTGCTATAATTTTAGAAGACATTCTGTGTGATGTCACTCCACAGCAGTTATGACATGCTACACTAATGACCTCCAGAAGAGCATGACCGCCGTGATGGCAAGGGTTCTGTCTAGTGTTCTCTTGTGCCTCTGTGCCTCCAGCATGATCCTGGCATAAAATAAACCTCCAACATAAATATATGCAGAATACTAGTTGTGGGAATGACTGTTATTTTGAGAGAGAGAAGTTATTTTCACAACTACCAGATTTCAGTAGGAATTAGAATGGGAAAGTTCCCACTGTGGACTCGCAGACCACCTGGATTAAAATGCCAGTGCCATCACTTACCAGGCATGTGATCTCAGGCAAATTTTTTCCATAAAACAGGAATATGTTGCAGTTTTGATGTAATGAAATAAGACAAGTAAAGCCCTTACAGCAATTCCTGGTACACAGTAAACAATCAACAAACGTAAGTTATTATGGGCTAAAGTCATTGCATCAATACTTAGAAAGGTGAATTCATGTTGAAGAGCCACAAAATCACATAAAGTGGTAAGGGCAGCAAAAACAAACAATAAGTAAGCGAAGGAAGAAGGAGACAAGAGAAAGAGAATGCGGAAGGCAAGAAGGTCCCTCCTTTTTTTCATCTCTGCAAAAGCTTTCCAGAAAACATTCTTTATCAATAAATAAATGCACTCGTGTTCTCAGGAATACATTCTGCTCTACCAATAAAAATGAGAGGAAGGAAACTTTGACCACCAATAGTTTCAGAAGACAAGCCCCACATATTAGTAGAGAGAGGGGAATAAAAGAGCATGTAAAGCAGCATCCTTAATCATATTAATGCACGTAATAGTCAGCAAAGCCAAAATTGGCCCCTCACTGAGATTCGCATCATTACCCTACAGTAATTAAACCGCTGCCAAGATCCCACATTACGCGAATCAGTTCTACCTGAAATAGCTATTAAAGTTGTAATCATGCCCCATTTGAAGTCTTGACTTCATGAATATGACTGAGAGCTTGTTGAATGAGGTAAAATTTGTCTAAGCCTTTTAGGGAGGAAAGGGAGAGACGTGCTGCTGATGGCAGGCATCAATCACTGGGTTAAAACTCCACTCCTTTCAGAAATCCAATACAGAATGAGTCCCTTATGGATTCTTGGACTATTTTAGAAAACCTTGCATTAAGATGTGATTCCCATTGATTTCCTGTTCTCGTTCTGCTTTAAGTTCAACTATAGAAGTGCATACTCTATCTAAAGTGTTGTTTAAAAGATAAAAAGAAAAAAAAGGGTGGAGGGGACAATGACTCTGGACTCCTTTTTCCTGTAGGTTTCTTTTTCCCCTGGAATATCAAATTATCCTTTCTGCTCATGCCTTATCCATGAGTAACTTGGTTTTATGTATCTTTGAAATGATTTCAAATGACAAAAATGGAAGTTCGTGTTTTATCCAGTTTTATAAAATTCAACTCTTAGAGTTGGGAAGCTCATTTATTCCCTAAAATGGATCAGGAATATTTTGGAGCAGGCTACCAGCAAAAGGAAAGGAGATTTGCCAATACGGCAGCTACTCTGCTGACATAACATGAGTCTGCACGACAGATCTTGGGGTGCCTGCCCCAGGGTGAGGACAGAGGTGTGGTGCCTGCCTACCCACTTGCTCTTCTTCAGAAATTGTTCACACGAGTTTCTTCTAGATAAGTCACTGTATTTGTATTGTGAGACCCTATTTCCCTAAGCACCTCGGATGCTAAGGAACTAGTATGGGTGCTTCAGTCAAAGGCAGACAGAAGCAGGTTAGACCTAAGGAAGGCTCGTGGCCCATGATGCACCTGGCCTGAGAACTCTTATCAGTAAGGGTGTTCCATGTTGGATGTTGGATGTTGACCTCCTGGGGTCACATAGATGTTAGGAAGAACAAAAGCAAAGCAGTAGGGCTCAGAAACATAGATTCAAAATTAACAGTCATCTTGGCATGAGCAGGGATAGCTCCCTCAGAGACAAACAGGAGTCAATTTAAAGAATGCAAGAGTCCCTGGAGTCAAGAGTAATGGCTCTCATGAGATCGTGCTCTTTACTATAACTATTGTTTGAAAAATACTTCACAATGCCTCCCTGTTCCCCGGAGTAGTTTTCTTAGTAGGCTGTTGGGGGAGGGGGCCATGTTTGATGGTAGTGGTGAGAGGCTGTGCACTTTATTGACTAAGAATTAAAGCAGTTTCTGTGGAAGTGTCTGATACTTGTTCTGGTCAACTGTCCATAACCAATGGACAAAGACAAGTTCACAGAATTTGAAGGAACCACAGTACTTCCCTTTTATTTCTGCTCAACTTGGCTCGTCTCTTAGCATAATCCTGAATAAATCATGCCGAACTGGTGGACAGTTTGAAGGGACAAGTGTTGAAAAGTCCTGTGCATCAGTCTCAGTAGGGGAAAGCAGGAAAGGTGGGACAGAGTGGATTTCCTGGACTTCCAACCTCCAGAATTATGAGAAATAAACTTCTGTTGTTTAAGCCACCCAGTGTGTGGTATTTTGTTACCAGCCCTAGCTGACTAATACAGATGGCATACAGACAGACTCACCTTCTAAGGAGTTTGGTGTGTATAAGATCCAACTGCAGTGAACTTGTGTCATTTGGATGCATGTTAGGGCATGGTAGAAGGGGAGGGTGTTTGCATTTGAGTGCCTAGTGCCTGCAGGTAGTGAGATGGACACCACATACACTCACATTCAATCCTCACAACAGGCTGGTGAAATGACTTACCCTCCGGTTGTAGATGAAGAAACTGAGGCTAAGCAAGGAAAGAATCATGCCTGAGTTTGCCAAAGAGTGGTCAGGAGTTTCTGGCTCCAAGGCAGACACCAAGTAGTCTCTCAGGAGTCCCCTGACAGGAGGGAAGAGTTTGGTCAAAGTCAAATTCCAGTCGGCTAGTGCAGAGGCCTATGCAAAATTACCAAGGCCAAGAAATCTCAAGGGCTGATACCTGCAACAAAGCAAAGCGGTCTGGTCTCTGAACTTTGCATTGTAATCATGGCTCTGCCACCTACCAGTTGGAAGACCTTAGGTGGCATATCTCACTAAGCCTCCATTCCTTTATCTGTGAAATAGTAACACCTTTTAAAGTACCATGTTCAGACCTCATGGGATCATTGAGAAAATTAGATGCATCAATACATTTAAAATACTTCTCCCTCTCTGTATTTAGCCAGTGTTCTTCAGAGACACAGAACCAATAGGCCGCAATCTGTATAGAAAGAGATTTATTTTAAGGAATTGGCTCATGTGATTGTGGATGCCTGGTGAGTACAAAATCTCATAGACGAAGCTAGCGGGCTGGAGATTTGACAAAGAGTTGCAGTCAAGTCCAGGGACAGTTTACTGCAGAACCAGGGAGAGTCGATGCTGCAGATGAAGTCTGAAGGCAGTCTGTTGGAGAATCCTTCTTGCTCAAGAAAGATCTGCTTTTCGTTCTTTCAGGCTTTCAGCTGATTGGATGAGGACACCCACATTATGGAGAACAATGTGCTTTATTCAAAATCGAAAGATTTAAATGTAAATCTCATTCAAGAGCTGCCTCACAGAAACATCCAGAATAACATTTGACCATATATCTGCATACAGTGGCCCAGCCAAAGTAACACATAAAATTCACCATCACACAATGTGTGGCACTTACTAAGACCTCAGTAAATGCTCACTTTATCCTGTGTATTAAAGTTTCAAAGGATTACTTTATCATTCTTTTTTTTTAAAACTTTTTAAAACTTTTTAAACTTTTTTTAAAGTTCTGGAATATATGTGCAGAATGTGCAGGTTGGTTATATAGGCAATGTGCAGATTGGTTACATAGGTAAACCTGTGCTATTAGGACAAATAGGTTGGTTACATAGGTAACAACATGTGCTTTTAGGACAAATACCTAATGCATGATGGGTCAATCAACCCATCATCTAGGTTTTTAGACTCGCACGCATTAGGCATTTGTCCTAATGTTCTCTCTCTTCTTGCCGTCCACCCCTGACAGGCCCCAGTGTATGATGTTCCTCTCCCTGTATCCATGCATTCTCATTATTCAACTCCTACTTATGAGTGAGAACATGCGGTGTTTGGTTTTCAGTTCCTGTGTTAGTTTGCTGAGAATGACGGTTTCCAGCTTCATCCATGTCCCTGCAAAGGACATGAACTCATTCTTTTTTATGGCTGCATAGTATTCCATGGTGTATATGTGCCACATTTTCTTTATCCAGTCTATCATTGATGGGAATTTGGGTTGGTTCCAAGTCTTTGCTATTGTAAATAGTTCTGTAATAAATGTGTGTGTGCATGGGTCTTTTTAGTAGAATGATTTATACACCTTTCAGTATATACCCAGTAATGAGATTGCTGGGCCAAATGGTATTTCTGGTTCTAGATCCTTGAGGAATCATCACACTGTCTTCTGCAATGGTTGAACTAATTTACACTCCCACCAACAGTGTAAAAGCATTCCTATTTCTCCACATCCGCTTGAGCATCTGTTGTTTCCTGACTTTTTAATGATTGCTGTTCTAACTAGCATGAGATGGTATCTCGTTGTGGTTTTGACTTGCATTTCTCTAATGACCAGTGATGATGAGCTTTTTTTCATATGTTTGTTGGCCTCATAAATGTCTTCTTTTGAAAAGTGTCTGTTCACATCCTTTGCCCACTTTTTGATGGGGTTATTTGGTTTTTTCTCATTAATTTGTTTAAGTTCCTTGTAGATTCTGAATATTCTTCGTCAGATGGATAGATTGCAAAAATTTTCTCCCTTTCAGTAGGTTGCCTGTTCACCTTGATGATACTTTCTTTTGCTGTGCAGAAGCTCTTTAGTTTAGATCCCATTTGTCAATTTTGGCTTTTGTTGCAATTGCTTTTGGTATTTTAGTCATGAAGACTTTGCCCATGCCTATGGTACTGAATGGTATTGCCTAGGTTTTCTTCTAGGGTTTTACAGTTTAAGGTTTTACATTTAAGTCTTTAATCTATCTTGAGTTACTTTTTGTATAAGGTGTAAGGAAGGAGTCCAATTTATATTTTCTGCATATGGCTAGCCAGTTTTCTCAGCACCATTTATTATATAGGGAATCCTTTCCTTTTTGCTTGTTTTTGTCAGGTTTGTCAAAGATCAGATGGTTGTAGACGTGTGGCGTTATTTCTGAGGCCTCTGTTTTGTTCCATTGGTCTATATGTCTGTTTTTGTACCAGTACCATGCTGTTTTGTTTACTGTAGCCTTGTAGTATAGTTTGAAGGCAGGTAGCATGATGCTTCCAGCCTTGTTCTTTTTGCTTAGGATTGTCTTGGCTATACGGGCTCATTTTTGGTTCCATATGAAATTTAAAGTAGTTTTTTTCTAGTTCTGCAAAGAAAGTCAATGGTAGCTTGATGGGAATAGCATCAAATCTATAAATTACTTTGGGCAGTATGGCCATTTTATGATATTGATTCTTTTTATCCATGAGCATGGAATTTTTTTCCAGTTGCTTGTGTCCTCTCTTATTTTCTTGAGCAGTGGTTTGTAGTTCTCCTCGAAGAGGTCCTTCATGTCCCTTGTAAGTTATATTCCTAGGTATTTTATTCTCTTTGTAGCAAGTGTGAATGAGAGTTCACATATGATTTGACTCTGTGCTTGTCTATTTTTGGTGTATAGGAATGCTTGTGATTTTTGCATATTGACTTTGTATCCCGAAGCTTTGCTGAATTTGCTTATCAGCTTAAGGAGTTTTGGGGCTGAGACATGGGGTTTTCTAAATATGCAATTGTGTCATCTGCAAACAAAGACAATTTGACTTCCTTTCTTCCTATTCGAATACCTTTTTTTCCTTTCTCTTGCCTGATTGCCCTGGCTAGAACTTCCAATACAATGTTGAATAGGAGTGGTGAGAAAGGGCATCCTTGCCTTGTGCTGGTTTTCAAAGGGAATGCTTCCAGCTTTTGCCCATTCAGTATGATATTGACTATGGGTTTGTCATAAATAGCTCTTATTATTTTGATATATGTTCCATCAATACCTAGTTTATTGAGGGTTTTTAGCACGAAGGGATGTTGAATTTTACTGAAGGTCTCCCAACAGGGGTCGACAGACACCTCATATAGGAGAGCTCCAGCTGGCAACAGGCTGGTGGCACTCTGGGATGAAGCTTCCAGAGGAAGGAGCAGGCACAATCTTTGCTGTTCTACAACCTCCACTGGCGATACCCAGGTGAACAGTGTCTGGAGTGGACCGCCAGCAAACTGCAGCAGACCTGCAGAAGAGGGACCTGACTGTTAGAAGAAAAACTAACAAACAGAAAGCAATGACATCAATACCAACATAAAGCCCCCGTCCCCAACACAAACCCCATCCAAAGGTCATCAGCCTCAAAGATCCAAGATAGATAAATCTACGAAGATGAGGAAAAACCACTGTAAAATGCTGAAAATTACAAAAACCAGAATGCCTCTTCTCCAATGATCGCAACTCCTCTCCAGCAAGGGCACAAAACTGGATGGAGAATGAGATTGATGAATTGACAGAAGTAGTCTTCAGAAGGTGGGTAATAATAAACTCCTCTGAGCTAAAGGAGCATGTTCTAACCCAATGTAAGGAAGCTAAGAACCCTGATAAAAGGTTATAGGAACTGCAAACTAGAATAACCAGTTTAGAGAAGAACATAAATGAGCTGATGGAGCTGAGAAACACAACATGAGAACTTCATGAAGTATACACAGGTATCAACAGCTGAACTGATCAAGCAGAAGGGACCCACTTGAGGAGGCAGTCTGTCCCTCAGCAGAGCTGGTGCACTGTGCTGAGAGAATCCCTTTTGTCAGGATCAGCTGCTCCCTTCAGAGCTGGTGGGCAGGAACAATGAAATCCTCTGAAGCTGCACCCACAGCCACCCCTTCTCCCAGGTGCCCTGTCCCAGAGAGATGGGGGTTTTGTCTGTAAGCCCCTGACTGGGGGTGTTAATTTTCCCTCAAAGATGCCCTGCCCAGTGAGGAGGAATCTAAAGAAACAGTCTGGCCACAGCCACTTTGCCTCAGTGTGGTGAGCTCCACCCAGTCCTCCGAGCCTCTGGGCCTCTTAGCACTGTCAGGAGAAAACCACCTATTAAAGCCTCAGTAGTGGCAGACGCCCCTCCCCCAACCAAGTTCAATCCTCCCAGGTTGACTTCAGACTGCTGTGCTGGCAGCAAGAATTTCAAGCCAGTGGTTCCAAGCTTGCTGGGCTCCGTGGGAGTGGGATCTGGAGACCTCTCGGCTCCCTGGCTTCAGCACCCTTTCCAGGGGAGTGAATCGTTCTGTCTTGCTGAGGTTCCAGGACCCACTGGGGTATGAAAAAAACTCCTGGTGTTAGCTCAATGTCTGCCCAAACAGCCATCCAGTTTTGTGCTTAAAACCCAGGGCCCTAGTGGTGTAGGCACGTGAGGGAATCTCCTGATCTGCAGATTACAAAAACCATGGGAAAAGCATAGTAACCCGGCTGGGTAGCACAGTCTCTCACAGCTTTCCTTGGCTAAGGGAGGGAGGTCCTTGGGCTCCTTGCACTTCCCGGTGAAGTGATGCCCCACACTGCTCCTGCTTGCTTTCTGTTGGTTGGACTCACTGCCTAACCAGTCTCAATGAGTTGAACTGGGTACCTCGATTGGAAATGCAGAAATCACCTGCCTTCTGTATTGGTTTCGCTGAGAGCTGCAGACTGGAACTGTTCCTATTTAGCCATATTGGCCCCTCCTCTGATTGAAATGTTTCTGTCATTCTTATGTATGTGAAAAAAGCAGCATGGCTTAACCTGTTGCCTCAAATGTGGTCAAACACAGTTGGCATGCTCAGGGTTAAAGGGAGGGAAAAAATGCACAGTGTAAAAAGGGAAAGAGACAGAACAGACCAAACTGTTACTAAACTAAACCATTATTTAAAACCCTTTCTTTCTCAGAAAGTGAAAAGGAAAATGGGCTGGTATGTTTGGATAAATGGTAGCTGTGTTATACTCCATCTGGGAAAAAGATTATCAATGTTATAATTACATGTTTCGGTTGAAAGGAACGTAACAGCCCTTTTTATTGTAAATGTGTCCACTTTTCCTCAGATGACTGAGAAGCGGTCTAACCTTCACCTCAACTCCTGACTCTACTGGGATCATTTGGGCAAAAACTTCCTATTCCTAGCCTTCAATTACTCCCACTACAACTAAAAGTTTATAGAATTTCAGAGTTGGAGCAAGTAAGACTCATCTACCCAAGAAAAGGTGGACAGGGACACAACAGTAGGTCTAAGATGGGGTCAAGTATGTGGGATCTGAGCCCCAACTTTTTTTAAACAAAGAACTGCCTTGTTTTTCTTCTCTGTATTTGTCTTCCACCTAAGATTTCATTCATTTTCAGGAAGAGTTTTATGGATTAAAAAAGACAAAAGCAAATAAACAAGTTTAAAAGGCACTGATTTGGCCCAGCATCTCATCCAATGCTACTGTATCCCTACCAAGCATTCATTTAGTCTATGCTGCAGGATCCCTGAGAAGGAGCCCTCCCTGTTTTATGAAGCAGATTATTCTATTGAATTTTTTTTTTTTTTTTGAGACAGAGTTTCGCTCTTGTTGCCCAGGCTGGAGTGCAATGGCGCATTCTCGGCTCACCGCAACCTCTGCCTCCTGGGTTCAAGAGATTCTCCTGTCTCAGCCTCCCAAGTAGCTGGGATTATAGGCATTTGCCACCATGCCTGGCTAATTTTTTGTATTTTTAGTAGAGACAGGGTTTCACCATGTTAGCCAGGATGGTCTCAATCTCTTGACCTCGTGATCCACCTGCCTTGGCCTCCCAAAGTGCTGGAATTACAGATGCGAGCCACTGCTCCCGGCCTCTATTAAATTTTTAGAGAGCAGAAACTGACAGAAAGCCCTTACTTCTATTGAGGCCGGGGGCATCTTATACATTCTGATACATGGTGCTACCAAACTATTATCACCTATTCTTAGAGAAAATAGGGGAGGGTAAAAAAGAAGGACATACAAAGAAAAATAGAATAAGAAAGAAGGATGGCAAAATTGTAACAAATAAGACAATTTCATGGTGTGTTTCCAAAATTTAGTCATTCTACCCTCATAATTTTTGCCATATTCAGCTATATTCATATTTTCTTAACAGCTTTATTGAAGTATAATTGATCCTCAGTAAACTGCACATGTTTAAAGTATACAGGTAGATGAGTTTTGACATGCATATACACACATGAAATCATTACCATGATCAAAATGCTGAACATATTAATCAATCCAAAAAGTTTCTTTGTACCACTCTAGTGTCTCCCACACACTTCTCTCTGACTTTCATCTACAGACAGCAACAGGTCTTCTTTCTATCATTACAAATTAGTTTGCATTTTCCAGAATTTTATAGTAATGGACACATTGAATATGCACTCTCTTTTCGTCTTTTTGTACTCTTCTGGTTTCATTAACTCAGTATAATTATTTTGAAACCCATCCATGTTGGTGTGTGTTATCAGTAATGTATTTCTTTTTGTGACTTAGAAGTTTTCCATCGTATGGGTATACCACAATTTGTTTATCCATTTCCCTTGATGGACATTTGAGTTGTTTTCAATATTTGGCTGTTATATATAAAGCTTATATGAATGTCTGTGCCAGTCTTTATATAAACACTTGCTTTCATTTCTCTTGTATGTCTAGCAGTGAAAGGGCTGAGTCATTGGGTAGTTGTATATTTAACTTTTTAGGAAACTGTAAAACTGTTTTTCAAATTGACTTACCGTAGTTCACTCCCACCAGCAATGTATGAGAGTTCCAGCTGCTCCATACACTTGCCAACACTTGCTGTGGTCAGTCTTTTTAATTTTAGCCATTCTAACAGGTGTTTATGGGTATCTGATTCTGGTTTCAATTTCATTTCTCTAATAGCTAATGGTGTTGAGCACGTTTTCATGGGTTTATTTACTATCCATATTATCTTTTTTGGTAAAATGCCTCTTCAAATCTGTTGTCCAGTATTAAGTTGTTGGTTTTCTTATTGTTGAGTTTTTAATTTATTGTAAAGACAACTCATTTAGCAGATATGAGATTTTCAAGTATTTTACCCAGTTTGTGACTTTAAAAAAAAATTCTCTTGAGAGCATCTTTCTAAGAGCAGAAGTTCTTAATTTTGATGAAGCTCGATTTATCTACTTTTTATCTTTTTTGAGTTGTGCTTTTTGTGTTGTGTCTAAAAAGTCTTTGTCTAACCCAGAGCTACAAAGGAGAATCACTTGAACATATATTTTCTTCCAGAAACTTTACAGTTTTGTGTTTTACATGTAAGTCTTTGATCCATGTTGGATGAACTTTTGTATCTAGGATGAGATCCAGATCAAAGGGTTTGTACATTTGTGCTTACAGGTAGTAAGGTTTCCAACACCATTTGTTGAGAAAAAAAAAACCTATAGTTTCCAGACATTTTTCCCTCTCATCTTTTCGGCTGCTCCTTCCTCAGCCTGTGATCATTTCCTCCCGTGCACCACTGGTCAGGCTCCTCTATACACAGTCAATTATCTGGAACGCTGTCTGTGCAGCTCTTTTCTCTCTTAGACTTCCCTGTGAACTCTAGCTATCTTGGCTTCCCTGGCTTCCCAAATCTGGCTCTGGAATCAGGAAAAACACCACTCAGCTCTGCCTGCATTCCCCAACACTGCATCCTGATCTAGAAACATTCTCCAGGTAATAAGAGCTCAGGGAGTCACAGGGTCCACATCATTTGTTTCTCATCAATTAGGGATCCTTATTCTTCATTGCCTTGTGCCCCAAATCTTGAGTACTATTGCTTCATATGTATATTCACATTTTTGACTCTTTCAGGCAGGAGGCTAAATTTTGTCCTTGTTACTTTATCTTTTTGTATTTTTAGTAGAGAAGGGGTTTTGCCATCTTGGCCAGTCTGGTCTTGAACTCCTGACCTTGTGATCTAACTGCCTCAGCACCCCAAAGTGCTGATATTATGGGCATGAGCCACGGAGCCTGGCCCATTGTATAGATTATTTTGTCACCCAGATGTTAAGCTTAGTATACATTAATTATTTTTCCCACCTCCCACCCTCCACCCTCTCCTAGGCCCCAGTGTCTGCTGCTCCCATCTATGGTTCCATGTGTAAACATCATTCTGTTAACATTTTTAAATGTATATCTGTGTATCCCCCCAAATTATCATGCTTACTTTATGAGTACCCCTACCACAGATTGGGCAAAACCAGCTTTTTAAGTACTCAGCTCAGCTGTCCTGCCTCATTCACCTCCCTCTACCAGTGCATACCATGAGCATAGAAAAATTTCTGGGAGGCCAGTGATTCACTTGTTACTTATATGTTTTCTAGACTTTAGGAAAAAGGAAACTCTTATATATGAAAATCATGCACACATCTACAGAAAACGTCATCTTTGTTGTGTTCCAGAGCTTTAAAAGCAAGCAGCATATCTGCTGGAGCATCCTCTCATGCCTCCTTCAGAGCCTGGAGCCCACCTTGACTGGCACCCACACCTGGCAGGAAAGGTGAAGGTCCTCTGTGTCTCTTCCTCCTCTGCTCTGCTGGTCACCAGCTGGTGGGTGTGTCAGCTTGACCTGTAAACATTCAAGAGGCTGGTGGTGACCGCTGCAGCTCTGCATAGTAGGGGATTTGGGGATGTGGAAGGAAATTGCTTAACTCTGGTGGAATCAAACCAATTAATCGCTATTTGGGCTTTCAATTAAAAACAGAACAGCACATCCTATCCTCCTTTTTTACAAAGCTTCACTTATGTCCTACATTTGTGTTACAGACAGGAAGTTGGGGGCTGCAGAGAGTAAATCTGGGTATGCTAGATATATGCCCCACAAGGAGGATCAGTGCCCAATAATAAGACTTCCAACTTCTTCCTGCCAACTCCCAGGAAGGGTTTACTGCTTTGCAAGGAAGTTCTAACTTCTTCAAAACAAGCTCTCAGGAAAGGGCCAGAGAGTAGCTCTTAGTTAATCATTGATTTTACTGCACTGATACCAGGGATCACAGGTACAAATAGCCTGTAGGACCAGATTTAGAAAAAGCCACGTCACAAAGACACTTGGCATTTGACATGCACATCAGCATTAGAGATCAAAGGGACTCTGGGTCTGCAGGACTGGAGAAGGTATGACCTGTCTGAAGATGACCCCCAAGTGCCTGCTGTTTGTTTGTCCATTTGTTTGTTTTGAGATGGAGTCTCGCTCTATCGCCTAGGCTGGAGTGATGTGGCATGCTCTTGGCTCAATGTAACCTTGCCTCCCAGGTTCAAGTGATTCTCCTGCCTCAGCCTCCCAAATAGCTGGATTTACAGGTGCCTGCCACCACACCCAGCTAATTTTTGTATTTTTAGTAGAGACAGGGTTTCACCATGTTGGCCAGCCTGGTCTCAAACTCCTGACCTCAGGTGATGCACCCACCTTGGCCTTCCAAAATGCTGGGATTACAGGCATGAACCACCGCACCAGGCTGCCAGCTGGTTTTGATATATATGTTCTAAGTCTTCCAATTTGTAAAATAATCTGAAGATACAGATTTTTTTTCCCGTGAGAAATTTCCTGGTAGTTTAAGTAACTTTAGAAACAGAAATAAGAAGGACACAGAAGAGTTTAAAAAGCAAAAATGAGTGGACTGAACCACAGGTCACCATTGGACAGAATTTTGGCATTACATTTATCACAGGACTCCATATTGTAGAACTTCTCTGCCACTGTTGTATAAAGAAGTTGATTCCTCTTTACCAATTGGACAGGGTTATACAGAAGTCAAGAGACTGAGAGATGGAAGAAATAGATTAGATTGTATTAAAGTTCTGCTTTTTTGGTAAAGAAAAAACTAGTTCAATATCTGCAGTTTGAAAAAGTTTAGCCTAGCTTCCTCAAAAACTTAAAAATGGAATTGCCAGATGATTTAGCAATTTACTTCTGAGTATATACCCAAAAGGATGGAAAAAACAGGATCTCAAATAAATATTTGTACATCCATGTTTATGGCAGCATTGTTCAGTGTACTAGGCTGTTCTTGCATTGCTGTAAGGGAATACCTAAGACTCAGTAACTTATAAGAAAAGAGGTTAAATCGGCTCATGGTTCTGTAAGCTGTGCAGGAAGCCTAGCAGCATCTGCTTCCAGAGAGGCCTCAAGAAGCTTCCAGTCACGGTGGAAAGCAAATGAGGAGCAGCCACATTTCATGGCACAAGTAGGAGTAAGGAGGAGGGGAGGTGCCAAACACTTTTAAATGATCAAATGTCACGAAAACATGCTCACTATCACAAGGGTAGTACCAAGGGGGATGGTGCTAAACCATCCCAGAGAAATCCACCCCATGATCCAATCACCTTCCACCAAGCCCCACCTCCAACACTGAGGATTACATCTCCATATGAGATTTGGGCAGGGACACACACTCAAACTCTATCATTCATTAAGAGCTAAGTGTAAAAGCAACCCAACTGTCCACTGATGAGTGAACGGATAAACAAAATGTGGTACATACATCCAATAGAATATTGTTCAGCTATAAAAAAGAAGCAAATTCTGACACATGGATGAACCTTGAGGAAACTGTGCTAAATGAAATAAGCCAACAACAAAAAAAGACAAATAGTGCATGACTCCACTTAAATGAGGTACTTAGAATAATCGAAACCATAGAAACAGAAAGTAGAGCAGTGGTTGCCAGAGGCTGGTGGGAGGAGGGAATGGGGAGTTGCTGTTTAATGGGTAGACAGTTTCAGTTTTACAAGATGAAAAGAGTTCTGGAGATGGATGGTGGTGATAAACATATAGCACTACAAATGTATTTAATACCACTGAACTGTGTACTTAACATGGGTAAGATGGTAAATTTTATGTTATGTGTATTCTACCGCAATTTTAAATAACTGAGGAATAAAAAGCTCAGCCTGTTAGAGTTGTTGACAAATATAATGACTATTCACATAGTCCTATGATCTAGAGTTACAATTCTTGATATTTCGTGGCAGGGGATAAAGAGTATTAAGCAAGGAAAGCTAATTGCTGTTACATATAAAATGGCTCAAGCATAGTAAGAGTTTGTGTCTCCCTCACTTACATAGTGCAGGGCAGTTCCAGATTACCAAGGGATCTGTTCAACATACTGCTCAGGAACCAAGGCTGAAAGACAGATTCTGCTGTCTTCAACACTCAGCTTTCAAAGTCACCCTCTGTGTCAATATCCAGCAGCAGCAGAAGAAAGAATATGGGAGGTTTCTATGGGCCAGGTCTGGGAGTGGCTGGCATCATTTTTGCTCACATTTCACTTCCAGGGAAGCTAGAAAATGTAGTCTCATAGGTGCCAAGAAGGAAGAGAAAATGGATTGGTGACCAGCTGACAATCTGTGACACATAAAGAGGGGCCCCATGTAAGCTGTCTGTGAGGTTAAAATGTGGGAGATTATGCACACCAACTTCAGAAAATGTCAGTGGCTCGATACTTCAGAATTCAAGGGAAGACTTGGGGAAGACAATTTTCCAGGAGACTCATCGAATTCAGATTTCGGAGAAATTTTTAGGCCATTTTGTAAATCAGTTTTACCAGTGGTTGGTAGAAAGAACATGGACCCTGCTACCAACTGGGTCTGTGATCCTGGGGAAGTTTTAACTGATATAAGACTAATATTTCCTTTCTATGAAATGGAAATTAAAATATATAATTATCAGCATCGTTCTAAGAATTTGAGGCAATTTAAGTTATATACCTGCATGACACACAGTTGTTACAAAATCCAGCCAAATGATTATCCAGTCTCTGTTACAAGCATCTCCATGAGCAGAGAACTTAATGCCTCCAACGTCTATGCAGACCTGACAACCAGAAATCTTTGTCTTAAGCAAAATCTGTTTTCCCATTGAACCATACGTCTGTCCAACAAAACTACACAGAACAAAGTGAATCATTCTTCCTCATGCCAGTTCCTCAGACATTTGAAAGAAGCACTCCTACTTACTCTAAATCTGCTCTTCCCGTTTCTTCAACTTTGAATTTCTCACCAATCATGTTGCTCTTATCTGAACACCTCCACTTTGTCTTTATGTCTCTTGAAAAGCAATTCACAGATGAGAATACTACACCCCAAGTAAGACCGGACCAGCATAGAGTATGATAGTAGCATTCCTCCGTTTGTTTAAGAAATGCATTTGCCAGAGTTAGGGTATCAGTTATACTGCCATAACAAAAAGGCTTTAAAATGTAATTGTTCAAATAAGAGAGGAATATCTTTTTCTCTTATGTAACAGTTCAGAGATAGGCAGATGGTCCAGGGCAGATGTGTGGCTTATTCAAACACCAAAGTTTCTTTCACTTTCAAGCTTTTCTGTCCTCTAGGATGTTCTTGTCTGTATGGTGGTATCTGGCCTGCCAATGCCACATCCAAGTTCCAGCCTACACTATAGGGAAGAAGAAGTGGAATGGCATCCTTTTATGGCAGTGAACACAAGCTGTGCCCATCATGCATCACTTCTGCTCACCGTCCATTAGTGAGAGCTTAGTCACATGATCATAGCCAGCTGCAAGGGAGACTAGGGGTGTCAATCTTACTTTGGCGGTCAGGAGAAGACAGTGGAACAATGTACTTTGGTAAACTAGCAGTGGGTTCTGTTACTAGGGACTAGTGGAAAATGGACACAGGACAACTGACTAAGCATCTCTGCCATGAGAAATTGGCAAAAAAAAAGAAAGACAGAAGCCCCCACCTTTCAATTAAAAGGCATTAGGAATTACTAGCAAGAATAGGAAAAACTGCTATGATGAAATAGGGGGAAAGAATAAGAGGATATCTATAGCTCTGCCACATAGCAAGCTAGAAGGTAGCATGACACACGGTTAAACCAATTCAATTGCTGTAGTTGTTTCCTGGAAAATAAATGACTAAACTTGGTAATCAGAATTACAAGTTTTAATTGTTTAAAGTACTAGGTATTACAATTATGAGCCAATATAGTGGAAATAGCCTTTCCTAGGAAGAAAAAAGTGAGAAACCCCTGTGAAATGAGAAATATTACTCTCTTTCCTGTTCTCCGAGGAAGAGCGGGATTGACTGAACTAAACAGGACTTTCCAAACTCCAGATTCGTTATCCTATTCTCAGAGGAACAGGCAGTTTAATCCGGAAGTTCTCAAAATGCCAATAAATGAAAAAGCAAACAAATTGGGGGAAACAGACATTTTGAACTTGGAGTGGGGTAGAAATAATTACCGTGAAGTATGTAAATGCCTAGTTTGGTTTCTGGTGGTTTCTTGGGGTTTTAAGATTTCATTTTCATGATTCATTGGCCACAAATCATTGAAAATACCAAGAAGTAGAATATGCTTTTGCCTAAATGCATACATGCCCCTCAGCTTTTAGTAGGACTCAAATATTGACATTTGGAAGGAGGAATTTTTTTTCTCACATGCTAACAACAATCAACCCCAGTATCGCTGTTGAAAAGCACAACCGTATGCCCTGCGGAAAGTTAGTCGATTAGGCAGCACTGTCATTTCATTAAAAAGAATTCTATGCTCACGTATTTCATGGCTATTATAGAAGAGAAACCAATGCTAAAGTGACCACATTTTACCTTCTTCATTATGAAATTACAGTTGATGATTAGTACACTATCAAGAAGCGATGTCTGACAATGTGCAGTGTGCTCAGCTGGAAGACAGAGCTAAGCTGGGTTCTACCCAGCAGCCTAACATGCTGCTAAAATTTCCCTGGGTAAACTTTCTGTTAGAATCACTTTCAGAAAAGAATAGAGGTTTTTCGAATATGAAATCATACTGTGGAATGGGAAAGTCCCTATTCTTGAGCAAGAAGATCTCAAGAAAAAGTTTTGAAATTTTCAAATTAATGTAAAGGCAGCCACTCAAGGAGAGTGTAGTTGGCCTCTCTCGGCATCTGTTCTGTGGGATTTCTTTCTTTCTTCCCCAGAGGTAATTCTCAATAAACTCCTTCTAGAACTAGGCTTTGAAGTCCTCTGCACACCTGTGTAGATTATAAAGTAGAGAGACATAGATCTTCCACACCCAAACTCTAAATTCACAATACAACATGACAGTTAAAACATGCCCTCTAGCATCTTGTTTAAAAGTTAAACCCAAGCTTGATATAATCTCCTGAAGTGGTTAACCCTTGCCCAGATTGAGCACATACTTCCCAAGCTGAAGAAAGAGAATAGACTCTCTTTATATGTAACTTCTTCTTCAGAAGCATACACACATTCTGGGTAAACAGGCTTTTGTGATGTCTCAGAACACTACAGAGATTTTTTTGGCTGTCCCTCGCTCTTTGCTCAGGGGGTAAGTGTGACAAAATGTGTACTTCTGATAGGCTCCTCCACCTCTTTGGCTTCTTGGGTTTTGAATTAACATGTTATCAACACTATTGGGGAATGAACGAAGGAGTGACTTCTTTTTTTAACCTTGCCTGAGTCACGGCCTTTATCCCATTCTCTTCCTTCAGCATTGGAGACCGGCCGTGTTTCCTGATGCAGAGCTAGGACTGCAGGGTTATAGGGAGGGTGCAAGAGGCTGGCACTGGAGAAGTCCAGACAAAATGTGAGGGTCTAGATTGGGGTGGGTCCAGGAGTATGAGAAGCAGGTGGTCCAAGAGCTGGTCATGCTGGCCGGGCACACACATGGGAAGAATAGCAAGGAGAACTTGACTCTGAGCCACATGTTTGCCCATGGGCAGGAAGCTCCTGCTTGTTCCAGGTGGGGTGAGACCAGACCCTGATCTCTGCCAGCCCAGGCCGTGCAGGTGCAGGCAGGGAAGTGGCTGCACCTGGCTCAGGTGGGTGTGTAGGTGGAAACTACAGGCAGGCACCTGGTTTCTGGCTACAGATCTGGGTTCTGATCCAATGCCACTCCCTGACCTCATGAATGATGAACTCCCTGGCTCCTTCCTTGGAGTCCAAGGATTCTTCTTCCCAGCCCATTTTTCAGTCTGACGTTGACCTTGTGGCTTCAGCTTGGCCATGGTTCCTGGACTGGTTCAAACTTTACCCTGTGTCTAAGATCAATCCTCCTGGTCCTGATAGGGCTAGTAGGAACCCTATCCCCTTCCTGGCTGTGAAAGAAGCAGAGTTTTCTCTTTGGGACATAGTCCTGCTATTTCCAACCTCTAGTTAAAATGAATCTCTAGGCGACAGATATTAACTTGTTACTAAGAATTTTGTTGTTTTTTTTTTTAAATCTTTTTTCCAGTCCATTCCTTCAATCCCTGGTTCTGGCCTTGATGCATAGGAAGAAATGATGATATGCAGGAGATTTGGCCAGGATCCTCAATCTTGGAATCTCCAGTCAACTCAGACCACAAAAGACCCCCAGCGGACACCTTTCTCTGTGACCCTGGTTCTTCTCTGCCTTCCTCCCATGAGCTGGATTGGACGTAGATGAGGCTGCTGACCCTTACACGGAGGCAGCCTAAGAGGCTTCTCTAAGCTTCCTTCTTCCTGATCCCCAGGTTGAAGGAGCAACCCTCTACCCCACACCAGGCCACCCATCCAGTGGGAGGTTGCTGCCAGTCTGTCTCACTGCACCTGCCCCAAGACATGGACTCAAACAAGAACTAGTGAAGAGAGAACTAAATTATGTCACATACTATTTTTGCTTATAAATTCTATTCCCTCTTACCATTATGTTTTATTCCCTAAATACTAAAATCTTACAGAATCCATTCTTTCTCATGCTCATTTCAGAGTTTCCCAACTTTGTGAGCACCATTTCTCTTCCCAGGAAAAACAAACAAACAAACATTTATACAAACAATTTGCAAACAATTTCAGGATGCTCATGGATTCCTGAAGCCCCTCCATGAACCCCAGCTTAAGACCCTGCCCTTGAGGTTAGTATGTGCCTTCTGACCTCGAGGAACTGACTTTTAGACACTTTCACTAGGCTTTTTTGGATCATCCATTTTGATTCAAAACAATTTTCCAACATGTTCTCCTGGCTGTGTGCAGCTCCTCTTTCCATTCCCTCTTCATCCAATCACACCTACGTTGTCATCATCAAGATTATCTTCCTTATTCACATTGCCCCTCCTGGGCTGCATCTTCTACTCTAGACCTTTCCAGGAGACATGTTAGTAGGGGAAATCCCAGTTTTATTGTGTGAAAATATCTTACAAGTACACATGAACTAATACTGTATGTGTGTATATATAGTATTACTTCAGGAACCATGGCCAAGCTGAAGTAATATAGTATTAGTTCATACACACACACACACACACACACACACACAGTATTAGTTCATATATATATACACACATAGTACTAGTTCATATATATACACATATACATGTAGTATGAGTTCATATATATACACACAAATACATATAGTATTAGTTCATATATATACACACATACATGTATTAGTTCATATATATATATACACACACACATACATATAGTATTAGTTCATGTGTACTTGTAAGACATTTTCACACAATAAAACTGGGATTTCCCCTACTGACATGTAGTAATAAATATAGTAAATTACTACATAATACTATATGTATTAGTCATATAGTATTATACAGTATTATAAAGTATTATTATACAACTAAATAATATATAGTATACATATAGTATTATTATATAATACACACACACACACACACACACACACACATAGTATTAGTTCATATATATATACACACATAGTACCAGTTCATATATATACACATATACATGTAGTATGAGTTCATATATATACACACAAATACATATAGTATTAGTTCATATATATACACACATACATGTATTAGTTCATATATATATATACACACACACACATATAGTATTAGTTCATGTGTACTTGTAAGACATTTTCACACAATAAAACTGGGATTTCCCCTACTGACATGTAGTAATAATTACAGTAAATTACTACATAATACTATATGTATTAGTTATATAGTATTATACAGTATTATAAAGTATTATACAACTAAATAATATATAGTATACATATAGTATTATTATACAATACACACACACACACACACACACACACACACACACACATACATACATATGGTATTAGTTCATTCTTACATTGCTCTACTGTCCAAGACTGGGTAATTTCTAAAGGAAAGAGGTTTAATTGACTCACAGTTCCAAATGGCTGGGGAGGCCTCAGGAAACTTACGACCATGGCAGAAGGCAAAGGGGAAGCAAGGATTTTCTCCACTTGGCAGCAGGAGAGAAAAGTACAAGCAGAGGATATGCCAGATGCTTATAAAACCATCAGATCTTGTGAGAGGTCACTCATGAGAACAGCATGGGGTGACCACCCCCATGATCCAATCACCTGTCTCCCCCAGCACGTGGAGATGACAGGTCCCGCCCTCAACATGTGGGGATTACAATTGGAAATGAAATTTGGGTGGGGCCACAGAGCCAAATATCATACATACATGATCAAATATACCTTGAGGACCCCTATCACAGCCTTGGAAAGGCCTATATAAGTAAAGGGCCCAAAGTTCCAGCTTCATTCACTCACTCCACAGCAAATCCATCTCTGTATATGAGCCTGTAAGAGGCAATCCCAACTGGCCCACCAGAAGGATTTCCTGCTCAGAGAGTCACTATCTATTTAGATGTATTTTTGCATGCAGCTCAGAGTTCCTGTAGCTTCTTTTTCTCAGAAAATCTGATTAATTAGATTTTTAATTAATGCCTCATCACATAATTAAGAAGAATCCCTTGGAGAAAAACCCCAACTAAATATTCTTTCTTTTATTATTCCTCTGTCCCTAGTAGCAGCGGAAAAGATGAGATAAAGAATGTGTTAGTTTTCATTCTCCCAAGAGGTTATAAAGAAAATGTCAGAATGGCAGAATCAATTCCAGCGTTTCCCTATAACACGTTCTCCTTTAGGTTCCCTGTCACTGGGATTCTTTCTCATTTTTATGGTTTAATTCATTTTAATCCAGTAGAATTTACTGAGCAGTTAGTATGTGCTGGGCACTGTTACAGGCACTCTGGAGACTCAAAGAAGGTAACTACCTGTTTCTGCCCTCCAGGGAATCCCAATCTTAGAAAGGCATCAAAGTGCAAAGATAATTAGTTTAAAAAGTGACAATGGAGGGTAATAAAGAAATGACCATCAGTGCAGCCTGAATGGACTCTGGTGACAGTTCCCGATAAGAATCCCAAAGCTGTACTGAATACTCACATGTCATCAGGGACTAGGCACGGTGGTAGACATGTTACGTTATTTCTAATTCTCACAATTTAGGGTAGAGGTCAATGAAGAGATGAGGACCTTGTCCGTGATGCCTCCACCTAGCTGAATTCCCTCACAACATCCTTTTATAGCGCCCATTGGTTGCCTGTCATTATACGCATTCTCTGCATGACTGTTCAATGCCTTCCCCATAGTAGGTTCCATCAGAGAAGGGATTGTGTGTCTGCCTTGTTCACCACTGTATCACAGCATTTAGCACAGACTAGCATGAAGTAGAAATTCAATAACTATTTGGTGAATGAATTGATGGGATTGGGGGGAAGGAGGAGAGAAGGAGAAAGGGAGGGAGCAAAAAGGAGGAAGGAAGGGAGGGAAGGAAGGAGGAATTATAAACACATCAAAGCCACAAATCTACCCAGGTCTGACTCCCTTAGAAGTCCATAAGATTTCTCCTCTACCACACTAACCTTGAGGATATTGGAGTGCATGCCCAGGCCTCAAGATGACTTCTGGGAAGAAAAATGCTCACCCGTGTGTATCTGGGAATGCTGAAAACCATTCTTCTTCTGTGATTGTTGCCCCTTGTGTATAATTATATGCCAGTGGGAGCAAGCTGTCCAGGCCACACAGAGCAGCGCTCATAGCCTCTGGGGTTCCCACACTACCCATCCAGCCACTCTGATCTCCCAGTGCTAGGGATGATTCAGTCCCCATTTTCCCCTGCACGTGGCCTCCAGAGAGACAGTGAGGCCCTGTGTACCCAGCTAAATGTGGAAAACATCCTTGTCCTTTTTGTCCAGCCAAATCAAGATTGGCAATCCTCTGAAGAAATTTTTACTGATGAAACTAAGAAAGGAAAAAAAAAAGTTTCCCAAGACACTAAATGTTGATGAGCTCACTGAGTATATGTTGCTAAGCCATACTTACCTGAACTGAGATTGATATCACAGCTGACAAGATAAACGCCCAAATTTTGTCCCTTTACCTTGCCTATCTGGGATGGATGCTAAAGTTGTTTTCTGTTTTTCTCCAAAGTAGATGTGGCTGGTAAGTCTTTCCTATCTGGTGAGAGCCCAAGTCTGTCTCAGAACTACTTCCTGGTCCCCTGCTTACCTTAAACTCTCTTCTCTGACCCTAAGCTAAGTCCTCTCATTTGCAATCAGGGCCAGCTTCACGGGCATTTGACCAGTGCCATTGCACACAGCCCCATGCTCAGAAGGGCCTGGGGCTTGGGTTTTAATGCTCTACAGTCACTATGTTAAAATTCTTAAAAATTGTATTGGTGGCTTACGTCTGTTATCCCAGCACGTTGGGAGGCCGAGGCAGGCAGATCACAAGGTCAAGAGTTCGAGACAATCTTGGCCAACATGGTGAAACCCCGTCTCTAGTAAGAATATAAAAATTACCCAGATGTTGTGGCGCATGCCTGTAGTCCCAGCTACTTGGGAGGCTGAAACAGGAGAATCGCTTAAACCAGGGGGGCAGAGGTTGCAGTGAGCTGAGATAGCACCATTGCACTCCAGCCTGTCCACCGTAGCGGGAGGTGGTAGATCGGTGGGAAGGGGAGATGTCTGCCTCGACCTGCCTGTTCCTGGCCAGGGATGATGTGTTGGCCTGGTGGTGGCTGGGAGGAAGAATCTGGGAACGGGTGGGCCAAGTGCATATGTGTTCCAAGTTAGGGGACAGGTAACTGACAGTCAGTAACTGCCCTAATAAAAGTGTCCCTGTGTGTAACACATCAACAAAACACAAACAAACAAAAACATTATGACAGATTGACAGAGAGAACTTGGAAGAAAAATGTCTTATATTTTAATATCTTTAACACATCTTTTGTCATGCTCTTTGAGCAAGAGGTCTTGCATTTTTATTTTGCACTGGATCCTATAAATTATGTAGCTGGTCCTGCTTGTAACACTCTTCTTGCTATGATATTTGATCCTTGGAGTGAAAAAACACTGTCCTATCTTGATCTCAAGAAGTCTTCCCTATTGAGTTCCAGGCCAGCATTTAGTGACCACACAGCAGCCTCCGTGACCCATCACACCTTGTGGACTCTATGATGCTAAATTAACTCTAGGCATTGACCTTGTCCATGCCAAGTCCATGACTTTTCTCTAGCCTGTTGGATTTGCCAGAACAAATGTCCTGGCCTGAAGTGGTTATTAATCTAATTTCTACTCTTCAGAGGGTGGTAGCTTTTTCCCATAGTCTTCTAAGCTGGAATCTTGGTTTGATCATTCACATGGCAGCACAGGCTTGTTTTGACTGTCATCTGTGTTCCAGAACCTGATTGCAATACATCATCCTCTCTGTCTGCCAGAGGACTTTCCATCTCTTCATTTTTAAAGTCTCTTCTCCAGGATCTGCTCCTTTCACTTCCTCTGTCTTTTCTGAAAGAAGTCTCTAATGAGCTGCTCATTGACAGAGCAGACATGATTGGCATTCCTTCACCCAATGAATGGCCAACACCTTCCTGCCTTGGTTAGTAGCTCTGTCCCCTTCTCCAGCATCCTCTCCCTCACCTCCTATCCTGGATTCTCTTCTCAGATCCCATCACTATAGGATTTAACAGTAAAGATGTGGCCAAGCATGGTGGCTCACACCTGTAATCCCAGCACTTTGGGAGGCTAAGGTGGTTGGATCACCTAAGGTCAGGAGATTAAGACCAGCCTGAACAACATGGGGAAACCCCACCTCTATTAAAATACAAAAATTAGCTGCCTGTGGTGGCGGGTGCCTGTAATCCCAAAGAATCGCTTGAAACCCGGCAAGCAGAGGTTTCAGTGAGTTGAGATCGCACCACTGCACTCCAGCCTGGGCCACAGAGTGAGACTTGTCTCAAAAAAAAAAAAAAAAGTAAAGACACTTCAATACGTATTAACTATTACAGTTCTAATTTTCACAAAGGATAAGGAAATAACATCACAACTAAATGAGAAGTAAAATTTAACTTCTTAGACTGTTCTACAAATTATATGCAGTATACATTATACATATACAAATGTTATATATACATATAAAACATTTCTTATACTATTATTATAGCATATATATACTCATTTAATAACTATAACAATTCTATGAAGTAGGTAGTATCAGTCCCATTTTCCATATAAGAAAAATGGAGGCACAGAACAATAAAATCACTTGTTCGAGGTCATAGAACCAGTAAGTGGTAGACCCAGGATTCAAACCTAGATCTAGTCATGCCCTCAATCCACACACTTTAAGTAGAAGAGTTTGGAGGAGAAATAGCTGAGAGCTAGCATGGGCAGGGAAGGTGTCCTGGCAAGGGAGTAACCCAAACAAGACATGAGGGGATGGATAGCTTTAGAAAGAAAAGAAGAGAGAGAGAGCACATGAGCTACTGAATCAGAAACTCTGGAGGTGGCCCAGCCATCTGTGTTTTAACAAGCCTTGATTCGGATGCATACTCAAGTTTGAGAACCAATGAATTAATTAATGCACATCAAATGCTTAGAGAACTGTGCCTGGCACATACTGCTGCTCCATCCGTGTTAAATATTATTATTAGCTGTAGGGCCTACAGATCTTCATCTGTGGATCTGACTCCACCCAGGTCCTGCCCTGGTCTCCTGACACCCTTAGGGGTCTCCACCCTGGCAGTGTGGTCGTCTGCTTTGAAGCACGTCTCTGCAGGCCTTCTGCAATCTCCCCTGACCAGTTTGCCTTGCATAGGGAGACTCTGACCCAGCTGCTTGCTAGGCCTGAAGTGTGCCCTGAAGCATCGTCTACTGGGTAGGGTCCACACCCTTCCTGGGTCTTGTCTTGGCAGAAGACGCCCTTCCTTGGAGCAAAGCTGGTGCTTGCCTGAGGCTTTGCCTGTGAAAATGCCTCCAGGTGCCTTAAACCACCCTCTCAGCCCTACAGAAGAACTCAGTGCCTGGACCACTGCCCCCAAAACCACTCTTTCTTTATGTACCCAAAGAGATTTTGCATAAACTAAATATAATAAGTGGATGTGTATGTTATCCTCCTTTCTTTTAGCTATAAGCTATTCCCCTTATCTTTGGGGGATATGCTCCATGATTTCCAGTGGTTCCTGAAACCACAGGTAATACTGAACCTTATATATACTGTTTTTTCCTATACATACATAAAGTTCAATTTATAAATTAGGCACAGTAAGAGATTAACAACAATAGCTGATAATAAAATAGAACAATTACAACATGTCAGCATCACTACTCTTGTGCTTTGGGGCCATTGTTAAGTTAAATAGGGTTACTTGAACACAGGCCCTCTGACACCAGGTAGTTGATCTGAGAACTGAGATGGCTGCTGATTGACTAACAGGTGGGTGGCATAGACAGCATGGATACACTGGACAAAGCTATGACTCACTCCCAGGCAGGAGGGAGAAGGACGGCAAGAGATTTCAACGTGCTACTCAGAGCAGTGTGCAATTTAAAACTTAAGAACTGTTTATTTCTGGAATTTTCTATGGAATATTTTTGGATCGTGGTTGATTGCAGGTAAATGGCCAACTTGATGCCTCTCCAAATAGAGTAACCCCCTCCCCCACCCCACCATCTTCAGAAAACGAAACTGCAGATAAGGGAGGACTACTGTATTTGGGAAGCCATAAAGTTGGGCCATTTTATCCACAGGGTCCATTGAATTAGATATTGCCAACTATTTACTTGAAAAAAAAAAACTGTATTAACTGTTTCAGTTTAAAATGTGTGCAGCATCACTTTGCTGCCTGCGTGATTACGGCAACGTGAACATGCCTCATTGATTTGGGCCACAGGCAACTAGGACCAATAGGAACTTGGCAATATCTAGAGACCCACTTTCCAGCAATATCTAGAGACCCACTTCTCCTGCTGTGGGGCAGGGGGCCTCACCTATGGGGTCAGGGCTAGATGCAAGGCCACCTTCACGGTCCCCATTTGGAAATGTTAAATCATTTTTGAACAAGGAGTGTGGCATGTTTAGCTCACAGGGCTCCACGAATTAATAGCTAAGATGGTCCTGCTAAGATATCTGTGTTGGAGAGTGGGAAACAAAAGAATAAAGTAACAGAAACCAGAGTTGCTAGATAAGATCTCCATCAGCTTCTTCCAGGTCCTGAGTTCTCAACTTTAACCTCAGTGACCTTCCCTGGACAGCACCACCTTAACAGGCCATGCCACCAACTTGTAGTCATTAAAAGTGCGAACTTAAGACTTGTTCGGTTCAAAAAGACTGACTGATCTGGTTCAGAAGCTGAGTCTACAATGGATCAGCCCTGGCGACTCTGTCCAAGTTCCCCAACTGCTTTATGCCTCTATTTGCTCAACTACAAAGTGGCAAAACCAATCATGGGCATCTCTTCCCAGGCCCCAGAGGGATACTGTGAAACTTCATGAGGAAATTAGAATGGGGTGCTCAGCGGAGTGCACTCATGTAGTGAGTGCTTGTGAATGTCAGCTTTACACGTAAAGTTACACGTTTTGCCATAAAGTCTTTGAACAGACTATGACAAGAGCAGAAAACTCGGGTCACACTGTGAAAAAAGGCACGTGCTGATGACTTTGGCTTTTCCATCCCAGAGAAGGACCTGTGAGGAGTTACCTATGTCTTCTGACCTCCTATTGTTGCTGCTGGTTTAAATGTTTAGTTGTTGCTGCTGTTTTTATTGTAAATCTGTAGTAACAGGTGCCTGAGTTTTTTATCTTATATTCAAAGTTAGCAGAATTTATCGAAAAAGGGATGAGGATGGGTGGGGCTGTGGGGCAAGCTCTACAAAGGGAGCCAGAGGAGGCAGGCCCTGTCCAGACTTAGCTGTGCTTGTACACAGGATCAGGCTCCTGCAAATGTGTCAATCTTTAGAGTTTCCTTTTTTTTTTTTCCGTTCTAGAGAGTTGGAGAGAGGTTGGAGTGTTTATCTTCGTTTGCTTCGTAAAGTCTCTTTTGTCAGATTTTACAGGGGATAAAGATTTGCCTTCCCTGGACCAAGATGGCTGAGAGATCAGAGAGAGCAGAGCAGTTATGGAAAATGATGGGAGATTCTCATCTTCTCTCTCTACCACCACCAATCACCGCCACCTCCTCCTCTAAGGCTGAAAGGAGAGGGGGATAGGCAGCCAGAAAGACACCTGAGATCTTCTCTGTAAGGAGAAATTTCCTCAGCCCATTAAATAAATATATATATATTCATGGCCGGGTGCAGTGGCTCACGCCTGCAATCTCAGCACTTTGGGAGGCTGAGGCAGATAGATCACAAGGTCAGGAGTTCAAGATCAGACTGGCCAAGATGGTAAAACCCCGTCTTTACTAAAAATACAAAAATTAGCCGGGCATGGTGGCATATGCCTGTAATCCCAGCTACACAGGATGCTGAAGCAGGAGAATTGCTGGAATCTGGGAGGTAGTGGCTGCAGTGAGCCGAGATCGTGTCACTATACTGCACTCCAGCCTGGACGACAGAGCAAGACTCCATGTCAAAAAAAAAAAAAAGAAGAAGAAGAAAGAAAGAAAGAAATATATATATATACTCTAAATAAAATGTTAAGATCCTTCAACTGTAGGTCGGAGGGAGGGATGAATAAGCAGATCACAGAGGACGTTTAGGGCAGTAGAACTTTCTGTTTGATACTATAGTGATGGGTACATGCTATTATTACACATTAGCCAAAACCCATAAAATGTACACCATCAAGAGTGGACCCTAAAGAAAACTATGAACTTTGGGTGATGATGTGCCAATCTGGGTTGATCAAGTATAACAAACGTACCACTGTGATATCAGATGTCTGTATTGGGGGAGGTGGTTTATGTGTGGGAACAAGGGTATATGAGAAATCTCTGTACTCTTTGCTCTGTTTTACTGTGAATCTAAAACTGCTCTAAAAAAAGAAATTTTATTAATTAAAAAATAATAATCTTTCCACTTTCCCCCATAGTAGGTCCTACTATTGGCAGAAAAAATACTTGGGCAAGACAGAGGCCGTCTTGAAGGGTGTTGATGCTGTTCCCTCCCAGGAACTCACCTAAAGAGTCAGGCTGATGAAGCTCCCGATGGGCTGGGCGTCCACACATTATGCTCCTTAATCACGTTATTCACGGTGAGACTCCACGGGTATTCATGTGGATGACATACTTACTGCTGATACAATCTTGAGTGGTTTGGTGAGAACATTTTAAAAGGCACTGGAAAACTTTTTAGACATAAATATAGCCAGTTTCTTGTAGCACCTAAACTGCTAAGTAGTACTTTGACAGAAGAGATATCAAAAGTATCCAAATCAAAACATCCAGGTGAACATTAATTGGTGCTGAAGGGAAAACTACCAGCTAACACCCTGATGCTAACAGTTGGAAATATTGGTGATGTAGCTTCCTAGTCTCCGGGCACGCTGGGTGCTATCTGTAGAAAGAAGATAAGTGACTCAGAGCCTGCCCAGCCAAATCCCGATTCATGACCTTTCTTCTCCAGCTCCACCCCATGGTCCCCAAAAGAAAAAACTCAGAATTTCCCTGAGCAGTCCAACCATAGGCCAATCCTCGGGGAAAAAAACATCTCGGCTATGTCTCTACCTGCCATAGCTGAACTTCCACTTTCCGAGGCAGCCAGCCCCACTGGAGCTGACGGGTCTCCCCCATGAACCTAGACAGTCCCCTGAGACTGTGTGAAAGAAGGACTCAATTAACACAAAGTCAGTTGAAGACATCTGAGCCAGGTAGGAGAAAAAAATACATATAGGGACATACACACTCAGTTCCACATTGAGAGCTGCATCTTATATCAGCTTCCTTGATCGTCAACCCAAATCAGGTGAAACTAACTGGTTGGTGTTTTTTTTTTTCTTATTCCATATTTTAGATAACCACTATTGTATGAATATAGCCCATACTTTATATATATGTCACACACTTTATTTTCCATTTTTCAGCAATAAAAATCTCTGGCCTATGGCATTACATTGAGTGATGGACTTGGTTGCTTAGATGGTAATGGTCTATGATAGACCTGGGTTCAAAACGTGGCTCTGCCATTTACCACCTATAATAACATTGGACAAACTCTTTATTTCACTAACATAAATTTGCACATCTTCCACTAACTCATGCCTCATATGATTTTGTGGAAATTACATGAAGAAATGAATAAAGTGATGAACACACTAATACAGAGCATCAAAATACACAAAGCAAGAATGGATAGAACTGAAAGATAAAAGAGACAAATCTGCTATTAGAGTTGGAAACTTCAACATCCCTCTGTCAGTAATTGACAGATCCAGCCAGCAGAAAATCGGTAAGGATAGAGTTGACCTGAACAACACTGTCAATCAACTTGATCCAATTAACATTTATAGAATATTCTGTCCAACAACAGATACATATTCTTCTCAAGCTTACCTGGAGCATGCAGTAAGACAGACCACATTCTGGGCCATAAAGAGATGAACACGATGCCCATCACATAGTAAGTGCTTGAAAATTTTTGGCTCAAAACATATTCACTTAAATTAGACATAATATTAACCATTTCTCAAAATCCATTGAGACCGTTCTTGGCACTTGACTTGCATTAGCTCTGATTCTATAAACAACACTTGCAAGTAAATATTATTGTACTCATTTTCGCAAATTCAATGTTAATGAGTTAGCAACATCTATACAGGTAGTAGACTGTGGCACTGTTTCAATAAGCTCTACTTGGTAATGATAACATTAATAAGATCATTATTGAAATAAATACCTAAGATTTATTTACCACTTATCATGTGCCAGCCACCATTTTAAGGATACACAAATTAGTCATTTAATTTTCACAATAACTTTATAATTTCGGTGCTATTTTTATCCCTGATCTTACCAATGAGGGAACTGAGGCTCAGAGGGATTAATTAGCTAGTAATTGGCAGTTCCAGATTTCATTCCAGGCAATCTGGTTCCAGAGTCTGTGCACTTCATCTGACTAGAGGAAAACCAGAAGCAAATTTTTGTTTCCTTTCACCACAGTTCTGCTTTACTGGATGAAGATTTTATTCACAGGTTGGGGAAGAATAGATCTTTCCCCGACCTCTTTGCTTCTGAAAGCCAAGATTCCTCAAGGACAGTTTCTCTTTATTTATTCTCAGATAGCTTTCTAATGTTTTCATTATTGCTTGTGAGCCTGTGTGTGTGTGTGTGTGTGTGTTTGTGTGTGTGTACTGCTATAGAAAAAATGGAAACTTAGAAAAATACAAAGTTTAAACCTATTACTTTCTATCCCACTCATAATCACTTAACACTTTGGTGTGTCTCCTCCTTCTTTCATATTTTTTTTTCCAAGCTGGGGTCACGTACGATATCATGTACTTTTAAAGCCAGACCTGCGATCCTGTGCCCATTCCTGATGTATGTCCGTATTCACAGCATTTTGCTTACAGACACTTGCTAAGTTGGTATGGAGAACATTAGGAGTGGGTGAGGTTCCATTAGACCAACCCAAATTTTCCTACTTGTCTCCCTGCCTTTTCAACTGAGAGCAATTTCTATTTTTGCTCACTGTTGCAGTGACGTGTTTAATAGGAGCTGAATGACTATGTCTTACAATCCAGAGGCAGAGCAAGCAGACTCCATCTAGAAAGAAACAGCAAAAAAGAAATCTGTTTAAGTCCCACCTCCCAACACTCACGGTGCCCTCCTCACCGCCCCTCCTTCATAGCTTGGCACACATTGTGAACCTGTTGGCTAAAATCTCACTCTCCATTTACCCTGATTTCCTACTTTGCCCCAGGTACTTGGCTACATTAGAACAAAGTTTACATTTACAGAGAGACAGGTTATAAAATGAAGAGCTCTTATTTTTAATTTTGGGCATTTGTTTGGCATGGGATTACCCCCAAACCTTGTTTTTTTCACAAACACCTAATGGAATTACTAATTAATTACTCCACTGAGGCAAGAACAATGTAAGAAAATGTATTTAAATTCAGCAGATAATCAAATCAGTTCAGATTAATTTTTCTTAGATTTATTTTCATATAGCACTTAAGAGTCTAATTCTGGCCTCAAAGCAAGCCATAAAATAGGTCACTTCAACAAAGTTAAAAAAAACAACAAAGCTATTACACACCATTTGTGTGACATGATGTGAGTAGTAGAACACTGATCCAATTTCGGGCAGATTAGGGTCACGATTTTCAGCAAAATCAATCATTACAGCACTTGGTCTACCATGGAAGGGCTTCAGCCACCACTCGCTGCTGGCGGTGATGGTGAGCAGGTAGTTGCCTTCCTAGAAAATACTAACTGATGGTCCTAAGACCCACTCTTGTAAAATGGCAGCTAATTGTCAGGCATCCTGTTTGTGATTCCCAGACTGTTTCACTTTGCTTAAAGTCAAGTCACCCAGCCAGAGTAATTGCAAGGGGTACAGCCAAGCCAATGAAAAGCCTTGCATTGAAGAGACTGACACCACTCAGCCAGCCCCAGCCCAGCCCCAGCCCTAGGACAGGGTTGGCCCCAGCCCCACCTGATCAAGCAACCGATTGTCTTCAGGGAGAGATCCACAGAACACCATGCCAAAGTGTCCTGTTAGGGCTTGTCACTCCTAGGACTAAGCTGGCCACTGCTGGGGCTTGTCTCTTGAGGCCATAAGGGTGAAATTAATTGCAACAGCTGTGGCTTAATGTATCCCTAAGCACCCTGTTGATCTGATGTTAATGACAACAATGGAAAAAATAATATCAAAATATCTTAAATGCTCAAGGATGTTTCCCCAAGCTGGGTGTGGTTTTGACCTAATCGTGCCAGGATCACATGAAAACCATGCTGGTTAATTTTTAAACATCAGCAATGACAGTTGATGAGCACATAATGACTGTCAAGAATTCTATGTGTTTCTGAGCATTTATTTACTTAATCTTTTAAAAATTAAGCTATGACTTCTGCAACTCCCGGTCAAAGCAGGTAACTAACTCCCTAAACACAAGTTGCTGGCTTTGACCTTATCATAGCACACTGAAGTGTTTCTATGAGTTGTGTGTGTTTCTGGGATTTTATTTAATGAATCCAATAATTTAATGTTTGATCACTTACTGCAAAATTTAGAAGTTTTGCCTTATGCAAAAATAGCTGACCCATATGTAAGAACTCTAAGAAACACAGAAAAAAAAACCACTGAGGCACTGGAGGAGAGATTGAATGCATTCTGACTGAAATGCAAGTCTGCAAAATAGAAGGCAGAGAATTTTGAAAAAAAAAAAAAAAAAAAAAAGAATAGAATAACCAGAAATAACAAGAGCAAAAATGAGAGTATTCTGAATAGCAGAAATATGAAAAATTAATAATTTCCAAGATGTAATCAGTGAGAAAGAATACAGCATAAGCAAAGTCTTTTATAAACAGGAACCAGATATTGCACAGGTGCCAAGTAAAGACATTAAAATTTGACATAATGAAAATGTTTCACTTGTTAAATTAAGTTTAACCTAAAGTGGTCTCCTTGTAAATTTGGTCTAAAGATTTCTCTGTACATAGTGAACTGTAACCTAACTGGATGTGTAGACAGATTGTAACTCTAGCACCAAGCACTGAGTTTCAGCCATCAAAGGTGGCTAACTGTTCAAATTGTGTTCAAGTAAGGCAATGCTGACCTGTAACCAATCTGGCTGTTTCTGTGCCTCACTTCCATTTTCTGTACTCACTGTCCTTTTCCTGTTCATAAATCTTCAACCACAAGGCAGCACTGGAATCTCTACAAACCTATTCTGGTTTGGGGGCTGCCCAATTCATGAATTGTACTTTGCTCAATTAAACTCTTTAAATTTGATTTGTCTAAGGTTTTTCTTTTAACACAGTCTATCTATTATGTGTAAGAGACAAGCCAGGCACCCACCAATCCATTTTCCTCTTCCTCCTGGACACACAACTAGACTACATTTCCCAGACTTCCTTGCAGTTACCTTGAGCCTTGTCCCTAAGTTCTGGTTATGAGATGTGGGTCAGAAGCCATATTCACCACTTCCATGCCTGGCCTGGGGCCTTTCATGCAATCCACCGTGATTTTTCTCTCTTTTCTCATCTGCTAACTAAATGCTGAGGATCCAGCAGAGGACCTCAAGGCTTAAGAGTATGGTGGAGACTAGGTGCGGTGGTTCATGCCTGTAATTCCAGCATTTTGGGAGACCAAGGCAGGTGAATCACCTGAGGTAAGAAGTTCAAAACCAGCCTGGCCAACATGGTGAAACCCTGTCTCTACTAAAAATACAAAATATTAGCCAAGTGTGGTAGTGGGCACTTGTGATCCCAGCTACTCGTGAGGCTGAGGCAGGAGAATCACTTGAACCTGGGAGGCACAGATTGCAGTGAGCTGAGATTGCTCCATTGCACTCTAGCTTGGGCAACAAGAGTGAAACTCCAGCTAAAAAAAAAAAAAAAAAAAAAAAAAAAGATTTGCTGGAGCTTCTAGGTAAGGGAGACGACCCTATGCCATATTGGACTGCAAGGTGAACAAGAAGAGATAACTACTGGGCCAAACCACTGAGATATGGGGCTAACATGCACTGAGGAGTGATCTCTTGGATTGCAAGTACAAGACACATCCAGAGCAAAGTGATAGGCTGTGTATACTAGGGCATAACTCTTTTACCATTGATGGTACAAGATTGCTTTATCTCTTATTTGTCAGGGACAAATTTAAGTTGTTCTTTCAAAAGTTTCATTATTAGACCCTTTAACATCTTGTACTTACAAAATAAAAGAGTCTTTGTGATGTTTAGAATAAATTATATAAACAAACATGGCCATATTATGAATAACAGTTATGTATAGTAAGCGCAGTTGTAGTTTTGTTAAAGTCCGAAGAAAACATTTTATCTAATATCACGCAAGAGAAAAGCACTAAATTTTATTGTACATCATCTTCTCTCAAACCTCTACACATTCTTCTATGGGAACTTTCTGAGTATCCACGATTTCAATTATAATCTATGTGTTGATGACACACAGATCTATATCTGCAGTCCATATCTGTATCTCTAGCCCAGATTTTGTTCAAGATTTGAACCATGTATCCAATGCTTCCTGGGAATTTTCACTTGGGTGTCCAACATAACAGGAATCCAAAGGCATAAGTCATTGAGCTACAAAGAACTAGTAGAAATTACCTTTACTGTATACTGTAGGTTATCTTCTTAGCATTAATTCCCCTTCACTTTTTTATTTTCTTCCTTCCAAAGAGAACACAGATTTGGTTCATGTATGTATGCCTCTCCACCCAACAATGTTCCTAGGGGAAGCTGACCCCACTCTCAATTCCAGGGGTGATCTGTTTGGGCTAAGGATAGTCTATTTGGTTTAGGACTGAACCAAACGTGCCGAAGACATTTGTAGAGTTGTCTGCTGAGAGGGCTCTTGGAAAAGTTTTCTGATTTCTTCGAAAGAGCTACAAGAAAAGACAGGAAAGAGGGGCAGGTGAAGGTGGGGCAGGAAGCCACAAGGAAAAGCAGGTATTGAGTAGAGCCCAGAGAATCAGTGCACATATTCTTATGCCAGATTGCCTGGGTTTGAATCTACAACTTACAAATTACCTTCACCAAATTACTTAGTCTTTCAATGCCTCCATGGTTTTCATTTGTAAAATGAGTTTTAAGGGAGAAAAAATGAGTTAATATATACAATGTATATAAACTCATAGAGTAAGCACCATATAAGTGTTGTTTGCTTACCACTGCTAGCACCATCTTGCTATCAGCCTGAGGATTACATAAACTCCAAGGATGCAAGGAAATTTGAAGCAATGTTCTTAAGAATCCACTGAAGCAATAAATAAATAAATAAAACCTGAGTCTTCAATGATGTGGCTGAACTTCAGGATCATTCAATCCTCTACACTGCTGTGCAGCCTATCACATGGGATTCTAAACTCCCTTACTGTTCAAGCCTTATTGTTTGGATTAAGTTTTCCGTTACTTGCAGCCAAATGCATCAACTTGACACATTAAAACTAGTATAGGGCTGTCAAAACTTTCTGAAACCGTGGAATCTTTTTAAAAAATTTAATAACGAGTAAAAAAATGAATTTTTTCTACTAAAAAAATGAAAGCATTTTAGATAAGGTTAAAGTCCTTTCTGATTAAGCATCTCCAATCCTCATGCACCTCTTTTCCCATCCCCAGAGGTAACCGCAAGTGTACATCTTTTCTATGTGTTCTTTTATAATTTTTTACTTACGTAAATAGATGTCTGTATCCAAGGAATACACATAGCATTGTTTGTATGTGTGTTAATGTAAGTGGTTTTATATTGTTGTCAAGTTGCTTCTTCAGTCAACAATGCATTTTAGAGAGGTAGCTCTATTACTATATAGATCAACTTTTTTCTTTGTAACTGTTACAAAGTACTTCAGAGTATTAATATTCAACAGCTTATTTAGCCAACCACCAACTGATGGGCTTTTATGTTCTTTCAGTTTTATTTTGTCTTTTGTTTGTTTGTTTTTTGAGACAGAGTCTCGCTCTGTCACCCAGGCCTGAGTGCACTAGTGCTATCTCTGCTCACTGCAACTGCTGCCTCCCAGATTCAAGTGATTCTCTTGTCTCAGCCTCCTGAGTAGCTGGGACTACAGGCGTGCACCACCATGCCTGGCTAATTTTTTGTGTTTTTGGTAGAGACGAGGTTTCACCATGTTGGTCAGGCTGGTCTGGAACTCCTGACCTCAAGTGATCCAACTCTCTCGGCCTCCCAAAGTGCTGGGATTATAAGCATGAGCCACTGTGCTTGGCCATATCTTTATGTTTTTTAATCCAGTCGGGCTGTATGTGATTTTCAATGCAGTTGTATATCTTTTAAAAATATATTTTCTCCTAATTATATGGCCTTGGTATGAGAAAAGGAGAGATGCAGCAGGCACTCAGTTCACCATCTTAAAACCAGAAGTTGCTTTGTATATCTAAATGTTTTAATGTAAACTTGATTCAGTGTTAAAGTTGTAATAATACGTGTGTGTATTAAAATGGTGCTAGAATACACCAAAGTAAATGGATTATTCATGAAACTATCCAGATAATAGCATTGGGGTGATAGCCTTGAGGGTTATAATAAGATTTTCTCTTTTTTACAAAGATTTAATTTAAAGGTTAATAAAGCAAACTGCCAATTTCATTGACCATTAATGAAATTAAACCACTAATGAAGTAAAACTATTCATCTAATTTACTGAACTTCATTCGAGTAAATTTACTAAACTTGAATAAAGTTTATTAAATTCAAATTGATGAGATTAGGTTATTTCTGAACTAACACAGAATGGTAGAAGTAATTTACTAAACTTTATTCAAGTTTCAGAAATAATCTAATCTCATCAAGGTTCTATTTTCTTGTGTATTGTCACATAGCACTCTTATATTCATTTGTTACTATGTCTACTCAAGTACTAAAAAAGCAGTGATTAACATTTACTTATCTTTTGGTAAATTCATTTATCTAATTTACTATCATTAGTAAATGATGAATAGTAAACTATTCATTGAATTTACTAAACTTCATCCAAGTTTAGTAAATTACTCCATTTAGTAAATTCAGTAAGTTCATCTAATTTATTAAACTTGGATGAAGTTTAGTAAATTTACTTGAATGCCCTTCAAGATCACTTTGATGATGGTGATGGATTCAAGATGGCAATAAACTCTTAGATGCTTCCTATCAAGAGGTATGGTTAATTTCACCTCCTCTTGAATCATGGCTGGCCTGTGACTAACACAGAATGGCAGAAGTAATTTACTAAACTTTAGTCAAGAAAATAAAATGTGTATGTATTAAAATGGTGCTAGAATACTCCAAAGTAAATGGATTATTCATGAAACTATCCACATAATAACATTGGGGTGATAGCTTTGAAGGTTATAATAAGATTTTCTCTTTATTCAAGTTTAGTAAATTGCTTCAATTTAGTACATTCAAAGTTTAGTAAATTTACTTGAAGTTTAGTAAATTTGATGAATAGTTTACTCTTCATCATTTACTAATGAATAGTAAATTAGACAAAAGTATTTATCAAAAGACATATAAATGTTAATCATTGCTTTTGTTATACTTAGTAACAAATGTACTATTAACAAAAGAATATAAGAGTGCTATGTGACAATACACAAGAAAATAGAACCTGAGTTCAGAAAGAACCTAATCTTACCAATTTGAACCGTGAAAAGAATTCAGCAATTTTACAAAATTTCAAAGCCTAAATGTAATTTGGAAAAAGCCTCCAAGTACGCACAGCTTGTAGAAAACAGTTAGGAAACTCACTCCCCATTTTAATAATTTTCAAACTATTTTTAGCTGAGTCTCTGTGGTTCCAACAGTGACCTTTGGAGCCACTTGGGAAGATAAGGAATGGGAAAGAGAAGAGTGTGGCTTCAGCTGTGCCCTTACCTCAACCAAATAACATCACTTTTCATGTGTTCTAAATAAGGTTTCACTTGAAAAACTAATTCGGCTACCAAAGGAAAGAGAGATTATCTGATCTACCATTTCTATCTCCAGTAAAGCTAATCTTAAATCCTTTATAGGCACGTAACACATATCCTCTTTCAAAAGGCTTCAGAAAAGGGAATTTCTTTCACATCTCAGAGATGCTCATATCTTGATTAAGAAATTCTTCAGTGTTTTCAACCCAGTTCCTTTAAGCTCAGCTTTCTCTGGTCATGCAACAATTTTATAGCAACCCTCATGTATTTGAAGATGATTATTTGGCTGCCTCTTGGCCTTCGCTGCTTCAGGCCAAATCAATCCTGCTTCTTTAAATCCCTCTGTACAGATCCTACTTCCCAACGTTTTGATCATCTTGTGAGGTCCTCTTCTCTCTGAAACTTCTCCAAATTTCTTATATCCCTCTCCAATTATTGAAGCAAAAAAAAAGTACCATAAAGTTGAGCACAATGGAAAAGAAAAGCCATCCTTCCACATAGCTCCTTTGAGCTTTAATTTGGTTCTTCTCCTGCCCTTCAAGATCACTTTGATGATGATGGTGGATTCCAGACAGCAACAAACTCTTTGACACTTCCCATCAAGAAGTATGGTTACTTTCATCTCCTCTTGAATCATGGCTGGCCTGTGACCAACACAGAATGGCAGCAGTAATACTCTGCAAGGTTGGCCTTCACCTTTAACAGGACTGGCAACTTCCACCTTGGCTTCTTAGAACACTTGCTCTGACACAGGCAAGCCAGCATGTAAAAAATCAGACCACCCTGAGATCTCCATGCTGTGAGGAAGCCCAAGCTAGTGACATGGAGAGGCTACTATGGAGAGTGATGATCCACCAACCCTCAGGTCTTCCACCCATGTCAACCTTCAGAATCATGAGATAATACCGAATGCTGTGTTATGCCACTGTGTTTTCAGGTGGTTTATTATACAAAATAACCAGAATGACAGGCCTTTTTGTTTTTCAACTTCATGATTTGCTTTCCCTTTCCCCTTCCAGAGATCTTCCCAGATATTGGCGTTAAAGGGCCCTAAATCTAAAGAGGCTCAGCCTAAGGGTTCTACCATGAATTAACCCTACCTTATCTACCAAAAACATGATGATTTCCCCTGCTTACCCTCTCATTTTCTTGCTTTGTGTCTTTTAAAAAATCCTTCTACAAGAATATCTCAACAAACAGTTCCCATCAATGAGAATTTCTCTGTGTATATATATTCTGCTTTCCTTAAACCGTGTTTCTGTCTTCCAATTATAGCCTATTTCTCAAAGCTGTCCAAGTTCTGTGATGTTGTAGACGAAGTTACAAGGTCTGGCACATTTTTAAAGTAGAGCAACATGCTTGTACTATTCAATACTAACAAGGATTTTTAATTCTATGAAGTAGATCTATAACTTAGTGGCTTTCCTGGGTCACAAAGGAAATTATAGCTGGAGAATGATGTTACCAGTTTAAGACTCAGGTGTTTTAATTAATTCACAGGTTAGAAGATAGTATCAACAAGAAGAGGGAATGTGGGCAGTTTCTTTGAACTGAGCTCATTTAAATACTACATACTTGTAGAGAATCGTTCATTTGTGCAAGGAGGTATAATCATCCTTCCAACGGTGTGACTGGGAGCCAGGGACACACAAGAGACAAGGTCATCCTTCCCCACCGGGCAGCGGAGTTTTGTTGCTGCACCCCGAGAATGACAAATAATTGAAAACAAATTTGTTTCAAACTTCCCCTCGCTATACATTATCTGAGAGTCCAGTTTGACAATAACGTATCATAGAAATGACAAGAAAAAGTTCAGAAACCAAGCACTGAACTTCTCCTAGCAGTCTTAAATCAATCGAAATCAGCAGTCTAAATCAGACTGATTTAGGGGTTTGGTTGTTCAGATGGAGTAGGACGTAAGACCCACGGGATAACTGGTATCCTGTTGCCTCATGGAAAAGGTTGCCTGGATTTGTCTACCTGAATAAAGTGATGAAGAAAGAAAACAAATAAATGGGACACAGTATTAGTATCAGCTACAGTGAGCAGCATCAAAAAATATCTGTTCTAAGTAATTGTTAAAAAAATGGTAACTTTTATTTTAGGTTCAGGGGTACATACGCCGGTTTGTTACATAGGTAGACTCATGACTCAGGTGTGTCTTCTTTTGAGGTCTTTTTGTGTCCTTTGCCCACTTTTCAATGGGGTTGTTTGGTTTTGCTTGCACGTTTAATTTCCTTATAGATTCTGGATATTAGACCTTCATCAGATGTATATTTTGCAAATATCTTCTCCCATTCTGCAGGTTGCCTGTCTTACTCTGTTGCAAGTTTCTTTTGCTGTGCAGAAGTGCTTTAATTTGTCAATCTTTTTCTTTTGTTGTAATTGCTCTTGGCATTTTCATCATGAAATCTTTGCCAGTTTGTATGTCCAAAATGGTATTTCATAGGTTATCTTCTAGGTTTTTATAGTCTTAGGTTTTACATTTATATCTTTAATCCATCCTGAGTTGATTTTTGTATACTGTGAAAGGAAGAAGTCCAGCTTCAATCTTCTGCATATGGCCAGCCAGTTATCCCAGCACCATTTACTATAGGGAGTCCTTTTCCCGTGCTTGTTTTTCTCAGCTTTGAGAAAGATCAGATTATTATAGGTGTATGACTTTATTTCTGGGCTCTTACAGAACTAGAAAAAAACTATTCTAAAATTCATATGGGACCAAAAAAGAGCCCAAACAGCCAAGGCAATCCTATGCAAAAAGAACGAAGCTGGAAGAATCACACTGCCCAACTTCAAACCATACTGCAAAGCTACTGTAACCAAAACAACATGGAACTGATACAAAACAGACACGTAGACCAATGTAAGTACTTTTTAAAGCTTATCATTTGTCTTATAATTTAGTTATTAAATTTATTTACATATTGTATATTATTTATTGTATAGCATATTATTATGTACATATATTTATATTTACAATTATTTTTTAACTTACAGAAGTTTTCTTTATTCAGACACATAGATCCATTTTCTCCTTTAGGGTTTCCATCTTTGATATTGTTTAGACAGACAGTTACCAAAGAGCCACCTTCCATAAAGTGCTTGTAGCCATGGTCTCTCTTCCTGGAGAAAGTCCATTTGTAGGGTGAGTGGATCTCACACTAGGCTTCTGAGTTGACATTATCTGGCAGTGGGGACTACATTAAAACTTCACTTATTTTATTGGCCAAGACAGGTACACATGCTCCTTTAATTTGGTTGCCTTTGGCAGACATGCTTTGTGCTTGGCCCTGGGACCTCCCCAGCCCCATTATTTTGCACCCGGTCAATTCTCACTGAAGTTACTCACCTGGCCCTTGCAGGCATGTGCATAGGAAGCCTGGTTGCACAGAACCTCCTAACCTGAGAAGAACCAGAACCCAGTCAGAAAAATCCAAGGGAAGTACTCTGACCCAGCTAGGGTAGCTACGGCTAGAAGGTTGGGGTCTGTTTCCAGAAGAAAGGGGAGAGAGGAAAAGGAGCGAAGCAGAGAAGGGCTATAGCTCAGTCTGTATTGCTCCTGCTGCTAGACCCTCCAAGTATGTCATGAGTCCAGCTCTCTAAAACAGGACCTGATTGAGTGGGCTAGCCACTATTACTCCGGATAGGCAGAGACAGGTATAACCACATAAGCTATTGATCAGCTAGAGAATGACTATTTTTAGGTTCAGTGCCCTCCCTGAGTCTAATCCTCAGAATTCAACAGGGCAGGGCCTTGGAATACAAGCATAGTAGCCTCCACATGAGGAAGTGCTCAGAAGGGTCAGTGGGTTTGGTAAACATCCTTTGGCTTTGTCGGAGTGAGCATTGTAACTGGCATGCATCTGCTTAACAGGTCCAATATGTCACTTACAATCTGCCAAGCACTATACTAATCATACTGTTGTACTTAATTGTCTTAATAGCTTTCAAGATGAGGATCGTTGTTCTCATTTTCTAAGTTACAAAAGTTGCAGTATATACAACTATGAAATGATTACACATGACAGCAACTATATATGTTAAACTCTTAAGACTTTAGAATCTGGCTTGTATCATAAGATCACAATAAGTACTGTTATCAACTGAATTCAGTAAGACAGAGTGATCTTAATTCTCCAGCAATGCACAATAATTTAACACTCACCCAACCCTAAACAAGGTCATGGCTAACGGCAGCACAAACACCTGGCAGATTCAGTACCAAAAGCAACATTGTGAGATTAAGTATCAAAGAGTTCCTAAGGCGGTCCTCTTAGTCCATTCAGGCTGCTATAACAAAATGCCATAAACTAGGTGGCTTATAAACAACAGAAATTCTTTTCTCACAGTTCGGGAAGCTGGGAAGTCCAAGATCGGGGTGCTAGCAGATTCAGTGAAGGTCAGTTTTTCATTGTGTCCTCAAATGATGGAAAGGAAGAACTCTGGTCTCTTCAGCCCCTTCTAATATAAGGGTCCATCTTCATGACCTAATCACATTCAAAAGGCCCCACCTCCCAATACCATAACCTGGGGAGTTAGGATTTCAACATATGAATTTTCGTAGGGGAGACATAAACATTTAGACCATAACAGATTTTATGTTTAAAAATCCAAAAATTTGCAGAAGGAAGTATGGATTTTATTTTGAGGTAGTAGATCACCTTCATTAAATGAAAATCTTGGTAAAATAAGTAATTCACTACCAAGTCTCCTGCATTAGTCTCATCAGTAAGAATGAGAACTAATCAGTCATTGCCTCCTAGCTATCTCTCATAAACCCCACAGCTTGGCCAGCCCCATGATTTAGTAAACTAAGCGGAAATTTGAGAGTGTTATGTTCATAATTAGTTCTAAAACTAGAAGGCTGGAGAAAGACGCATGAGGAGGAGGAGGTTCCATAAAGCTAATAAATATGGTAGAAATTGGTTCTACCCTAAGGAGAACATGGAAACACAGTAGCCAAAAAGCCGCCGTCTCTGAAAACATCTCATAAGCTTTTAGAAAAGCCGAGCCAGGGAGATTTTATAGACAGTCTGAATTTCTTTTTTATTTTATTTTATTTTGTTTTTTTAAGAGACAGGGTCTCACTCTGTCACCCAGACTGGAGTGCGGTGGTGTGATCACAGCTCACTGCAGCCTTGAACTCCTAAGCTCAAGTGACTCTCCCACTTCAGCCTCTGGAGTAGTTGGGGCTATACACCATGGCTGGCTATTTTTTATTTTTAATTAATTAAATTTTTTTTTTTTTTTGTATAGATGTGGGTCTCACTGTGTTTCCCAGGCTCGTCTTGAATTCTCGGCCTCAAATGATTCTCCTGCCTCTCAAATTCCTGGGATTACAGGCATGAGCCACCATGCCCAACCACAGTCTGAATCTTGCAGAGGAAATATTTTTATCCAGAATAGGGTTGCCAGGACCTCTAACAACTTACGCTGCAAAATGTAGCCTCTCTAGACTGTATACCCCACTCGCTAGTCACAAAGTTAGCATCGGTCAGATCTCTGCTGTCCATTCTGGGGAAGAATTACGCCACAGCTAATTCTTATTTTAGTGTGTTCACCTTTTACATTATGAAAATGGTTTGAGTTAACATAAGAAAATTTAGAAAATAATATTAGAGAGAAGAATAAAAGAAATAACCCATAGTCCCACTACCCAGACAACTACTTTCTTCTTCTTCTTTTTTAAGAGATGGAGTTTCACTATGTTGCCCAGGCTGGTATGGAACTCCCGAGCTCAGGCAATACGCCTGCCTCAGCCTCCCAAAGTTCTATCATTCCAGGCTCGAGCCACCACTCCCGGCCTCCGTTACCCAGGTAACTACTATTAAACTTTTTAATGCAGGTTAAGCATCCAAAATTCAAAAATCCAAAATGCAAATGCTCCAAAATCTGAAACTTTAGAAGCACTGTCATGACACTCAAAGGAAATTCTCATTTTGAGTTTTTTTGATTTTGGATTTTTCAGTTTGGGATGCTCAGCAGGTAAGTATAAGGCAAATATTCCAAAATCCAAACTCCAAAACAGTTCTTGACCAAGCATTTAAGACAAGAGCATTCAACCTGTAACAGGGTCCTTTCTGATCTTTCTTCCACATACATAAAGTTTTGGTTTATTGGTTCTGTTTGTTTTATACATTGCAGTAGCTGGCCAAAATATTCACTTAGCATGCTTCTTTCTTTTTTCACTTAAAATCATACCACACGTGTCTCCCTATGTGGTTATGTAAGCTTCCTAAACATTGTCTTGAATGGCTGCATGAATTCCTAATCCCGGGTCAGCTCCTCCCTGCAACCCCGGTCTTCCCAGGCCAGCTCCACTCAGAGTCGGCTGATCTGTGCTTAGAAAAGGCAAGCTCATTTCATCATAAAACAGCCCTGTCTGGTAAGGGAAATCTGCTGCCCCCAAACTCCTAATGCATTTCATTACCTTCGAATTATCAGTTTGGAATTATTCACATCACTGCCCTTAATTATCCACCTCACTGCCTTCTTCATTAGCATGGAGGGTGGATCCCAGGCTGGGCTGTATTCTCTTCAGAGCCTCAGTCACTTCTGATTAGTGAGTTGCTTAGAAAATGGCCTTAGCTCCAGCAGGCCACTGCCAGTTAGTGTCCTGCACCGGCAAAGTGTTTCATTTATATTCTGTGTCTGGGTCAGCGAGAAGGCGATGGGTTAGTGGGGTGGGGGATGGAGGCAGTGAGGGACGGCCAGGCTTGGGGCTGCTCTGGCCCTTACCTTCTGCCTCTCCTTCTACTCTGTTTCTATCTCTCTCTCTCTCTCTCTCTCTCTCTCTCTCTCTGCTCTTTCCGTCTCCAGCTTTCCCCTCAACAGAAGAAAATAGTTGGGCTCTGGAAGCTAGAGTGTGAGACAATAGCAACCCACAGTCCTATAATACTTGTCATTCCTCCACTTCCCTGGCCCTCCTGCCACTCAAGATGGACCTGAACAAAAGGCCCCAATCTGACCCCCAAGACAGGCCAAAGCAGATTCAAAGCAGGGATTTGAATCCATTTAGCCTAAGCAAACCCAATGACCACAAACCGGCCACACTCAATTTACTAACCTCTAAGTCAAGCAGAAACGTGAGTTTTCTTTTCCTTCTTTTTCTAAATAGGAGTCAAGTAAACTGGTTTCTCACATATCTATACAGTATTTTTAAAGGCTTCAGACAGGACATAAACACAGCCTCGAAAGTAAAACAGAACCATAACAATACTCTACCATCATTCAGCATGAGCTCCTGTCAAAAGCACTTTATTTAGAAATGGTACACCTTTGCAAACTCTCTACCACTTAAAAGGAATCCCGGGTAGATAGACAGGTTTTATTTTCTTAAACATTAGCCTGTAAATGCTGTTGCTGAGTGTTGCTTTTTCAAAGGCTGGCAATCTTATAACCGATCGGTTTGGTTCCCATCTTATTGCTCAGAAATATGTACGTGAAATATCCTGGCCCAGGACTGGGCTTGTTGCTCACCAGCTGGGACAGTCAGAGGCTGTTTGCTCCCCAGTCCCAAGGCGAACAGAGGCTCCTTGTCTGGAAGGAGCCAGCCAGGAAGTGCCTGCTGCTCTAGTGTAAACGTGGACATTCACTTAAGAAGTCAGGCTGTCTAGAGGATGAACGCTGATCAAACAGGATGGAATAATTAGGACAGAGAGTTGTGACAGTGACAAATAGGAAAGTGTAGGGCATATCTGAGCTGGAGGCTGCTTCTGGGGCCACCATTTATCTAAAACTTCAGCAGGATTGTTTTAGGGAATTTAAAGAAGTGACCGATTTGTACAATAGAATATTTGATCTTCAGGAAAAATGTTCTTAACTTTTCCGAGTCACCCCCTACTAATAGAAACTACTGAAAAGCTGCTCTGTGGTCATTTCATAAACTTGCTTCCATTGATCACACTGGTCAATGCACGTTTCTAATTGTCTCACTCATATATTTACATACTTGTTTATTCATTTTTGTAATCAGATATTTATTAAGTACGAACTAAGTGCTAGGCTTCTTAAGTTGGAAATAACTTGGGGAAATAATTTGGGAAGATGCCCTCTGGTCCTGGCAGAGCCTTGGCATTCTCTTATCCTCTCTCTCTCTACCTCTCCCTCTCACGTGCACACATACACACACACACACACTCTATATGCTCTATTACTTTATCAAGCACTTACTAGGAAGCATGCATGCTGCCAAGTACTTTATATACATTATCGTCTTTAATCCTCATGGCAACCATAAACAGGAAAAATTGTTTTCCTACTTTCCTTTTTTTTTGGAGATGGAGTCTCACTCTGTTGCCCAGGAAAGAGTGCAGTGGCGCCATCTCTGCTCACTATAACCTCCACCTCCCGGGTTCAAGCAATTATTCTGCCTCATCCTCCCAAGTAGCTGGGACTACAGGCGCACACTGCCACGCCTGGCTAATTTTTTGTATTTCAGTAGAGATGGGGTTTCACCATGTTGCCCAGGCTGGTCTCGAACTCCTGAGCTCAGGCAATCAGCCTGCCTCGGCTTCCCAAAGTACTAGGATTACAGACATGAACCACCACACCCGACCATGCGTTTCTAATTTTCTAGTTGAGGAAATTCAAGTTCCCAGAGGTTACGTAGTTTGCTCAAGATTACACAACTCACAGGTGGCAAAGTTAGGATGCAAAACAAAGTCTGACTGATTCCAAAGTCTGTGCTTTTTGATCCACTGCATGATAATGGCCTCTTTGTGCTCACTAAACACGGGGATGACCCCAGCAGCCAAAGATCTGACTTCCGCAATCTCCCACATGCCCACGAGGTGCCCCTTGAAAGAGTGGACACCTGAAACAGTGGGAAAGGCCAAAGGTGTTGCTACAAAACTTCTTCAGAAAAATTACATTTTCATGCCAGATCCTAGAAAGTTCAAACTGGAGGGGGCCTTGAAATTCCTCTATCCTGAATAACCTCAGATTCACCAATAGAAGAATGGGCTACATCAAATGGTATATTCATATAACGGAACATTATACAGAACAAACCGGAGCCACATACATCAACATGAATTAGCCTCAAACACATGATAGTAAATTTTAAAAAGGTACATTGAAGAATAATATGAATAGTCATAGCACTCATTTCAAGTGTAAAAACCAGTAAGATGATCCTATATGTTGTTTGTAAACAGGTATAGATATAACATAAAATAAACATGGAATGATAAACTCCAGTAATGATTAATGGATAATGATTATTTCTAGGGGTGAAGGAAAGAGAATAAGATTAGGGAGGGAGTTCAAAAGAGGCTTCGAAATTATCTTCAAACATATAAAGAAGTCATCATGGAAAAGTAATAGGATTTATTAGAGTGAGCGGTAGGTACACATGTAATTGTTTCATTATTCTCTATGATTTTTCTGCTGGAAATATTTCATAAATTTTTACCTAGTTTTACAACAAAAGAAACAGAGGTCCAGCGAGGTAAACTACTGGCCCAAGGTCACACAGCTAATGATGGAGATAGCATTAAAACACAGCCCCCCATGTTCTCCGTGGCTTCTGCTCTGCCTTTCAGTACCTAGTGCATTCCCTGGGGTTCCTGCTCAAGCGCTACAATTTAAGAATTGTGAAGCCACTGAGTACCAAATGGACTGGCTGACTCTCTTCTCCATGATTCATGTTTCCGGGCTCCTAGTTCTCAGTCCCCATGACCTAAGAACTACAGACATTTTAATACTTGGTGACCTTGAAACTGGAAGTTCAGAGAACCAAAAAGCCACCAGCCAAATGGGTAGAAGGATCGTGAACCGCTGCTTCCCTAGATATTATAAACATCATTAGATGTTTCCAACTGGAACACAGAAGAGGAGGAGAAAGGACAAACAGCCCCCAGAGATAGGACAGCCGAGAGTGACGACAGAGAAAGAAAAACGTTAAATCAAAAAGACTTATAGTCCTGGCTGTTAAGAAGTGGCAATTAATTCATTAAAAATAACTTAAATTTGAAATGTTTGGAGTCAGTGGATCTCAAATCTGGGTGTGCATGAGATTCACCAGAGAAGCTTTTCCAAAAACATTCCTATCCGAGTCCCATTCTACCAAATTTCACTCAGTTGTTGTGGGACTGAGCTGAAGGAAAGTTCCAGTAATGTATACTCTTTTTTATTCATTTATTTGGCAAACAAGTTAACTGTAATGACTCCGAGTTATCTCGATCAACGGCATTATTAGGCCTTAAGAATGACCAATTTAAGACTTATGAATGATACACAAAACGGATGGGCCAGCCCTCATGTCCACAACCCATGAGTCTCGGCTCCTGGTTTTTGATCACCTTGGCATAAAATCTATACACATTTCAAAGTCTGGAGTCCCAAAACAGAAATTAATAAGCATGAAGGTTCACTACCCAAATAGCAAAAGTCAAAAGCTATAGAACTTCTAAAACTGTAAGTGTGGACCATGAATTTCATAAACTTTTTCCTGAGCCTATTGAGTTAAAAGGCATAATAATAATTGTTATTATAATCAAAATTGCCATTTCTTGAGCACCTCTTCTGTGTGCTAGTGCCAAATACTGTGCTAAATAGATTAAGATTGTACCCATGTTACAGGTGAGAAATCTGAGGCCATCTAACTTGCGCCAAAACACTTACTTAATAATGCTGGAGTTAGAATTTTAGCTGTGCCTATCTGATTCACAAATCTATGTTTTGCCTGTTATGTAGCAGCAATTCTCATTCATCACACCTACACAATTACACACACACACACACACACACACAGAAAGAGAGAGAGAGAGAGAGAGTCTCTCAGTCTCTCTAGAGAGAGACTGCTATCTTTCTTCTTGATCACCTTTTCCAGGTCAGTTTCACTGAAATTTTAAAATCCCAGAAAACAGGAGGTTCATTAAAGCTAGAAGAATAATACAAGGATACCTACCTTACCTTAAAAAGAAAAAAAAAAGTTCCTGAGAAAAAACTATAAAATCAATTTCTGCAAAGCAAGTTAAATTTTTCCATTTGTGATTCCAGAGATGCATGCTTACAAAATGTTTTGACCTCAAGAAAAATGATGTAGTTTAATACTGAAACATCCTTCAACTCTGATAAGGAGTGAGAAGCTTGCCCTTTGTTACTGAGAAACCAAGCTCAGCCTGCCAAATTCTAAAGCATTTTTAACATCCCCTGTGCCCACACAACCCACCCCAGCTCTGCCTAGATCTGAAGGAGTCCTGGCACTGAATCCATTTCTTCAACCAAGATGATTACCTATAGCCCTTGCTGGTTTACTAAGGACTAAAACAGCAGATCTGTCAAAGAGGGAGAAAGTTTATGATGTTTCCTACCAGTCCTCCAGGGCGCTGGAGTCACACTCCAGCCCAGAGCTCTTTCTTGCTGGAGTGATGTCTTCGTGCACTTCTGGCACTTGCAGATCAATCCAGCATCTGGTGACTGTCAGACAGTCAACTGCAGGGATGCTCTAATACAAATCACTTGCAGGACCTCAGGGGTTCTGAAGTCAGGGATTCTTCTCCCTGAGAAGAAAAGCAAACGCATCAGACTCTTCTCCTTATGTTCAAATCCTTTTAAGTCTGCCTTGTACAGTGGGACTTTTCTCTGCCAAATAAAATATGAAATCTATAGACATGCTTTTGGTTTTTTTTAACATGAACTATTAAGAAATACTTCCAAAGCTGAGCACGGTGGCTCACACCTGTAATCCCAGTACTTTGGGAGGCCGAGGTGGGTGGGTCACAAGGTCAGGAGATCGAGACCAGCCTGGCCAATATGATGAAACCCCGTCTCTACTAAAAAATACCAAAATTAGCCGGGCGTGGTGGCGCACACCTGTAGTCCGAGCTACGAGGCTGAGGCAGGAGAATCACTGGAACCCAGGAGGCGGAGGTTGCAGTGAGCCAAGATCGTGCCACTGCACTCCAGCCTGGGTGACAGAACCAGACTCCGTCGCAAAAAAGAAACATTTTCTTACACAAATAAAGGATCCTAATTAGTACTCTTATGTCATCTGAATAAAGTCCTCTTCTGATAAGCAAAATTTCGAGTCTTCACTAAGTTGTAAAATTGTATTAAAAGAAAATGTTCCATGTACTCCTCCACTGACCCTCCCTCAGCACTGGAAGCACATCGTGTCTACCCAATCATAAGTATAGAGAGCAAATAAAAGGTGACAGGGACCATAGAGATTTAGAACATGATAGGTGTTTAATAAGTGCTTTGTGATTGATTGATTGATTACTTGAATTCTACATTCTGCCTTCTTTGATTCAGCCTCTGTGTTGGGTTTTTACGGCATTTCCATCTCCCACAACTGTGCACCTCCCCAAGACACTCACTCTCCCTGTCTCTACAGTTATTGTGAGTTGTCTAGATGTGGTTTGGAAGGGTTTATTTGTTTTTTGTTTTTGAGACAGAGTCTCGCTCTGTAGCCCACGCTGGAGTACAGTGGCATGATTTTAGCTCACTGCAGCCTCTGCCTCCCGGGTTCAAGCAATTCTCCTCCCTCAGCCTCCCAAGTAGCTGGGACCACAGGCATGTGCCACCATGCTTGGCTAATTTTTGTATTTTTAGTACAGACAGGGTTTCACCATGTTGGCCAGGCTGGTCTTGAACTCCTGACCACAAGTGATTTGCCTGCCTCGGCCTCCCAGTAAATTCAGTTTGGACTGGACTAGATAATGAAGCAGTTAAAGACCAAAAAAACTATTTAAAAAAATAACAAAGGCAACAATAACAAAAGACTCCAGGAATAAGCAAGACTTCAACAAAACAGTCCACTAACACTTGAAAGAGACATGCAGGGTCTAACTCCACTCCCTCCCGCCCCAGCATCACTGCAACTTGCAGTAGTCACTCAAAAGGACCACACGATCACAATGCTGAACTGCAATGGTCTCTGGCTTTGCATACCCATCTCCTGTGGGTGTAACAGCATCCTCTTTGAACCAGTGAGGTCCCAGTGTGGGGTTACTTCTGAGTCATGCCCTGGGGAAAGTGCCTCCAGTTCAGCCCTTGTGGTGGCCAGAGGGGAGAATCATTGCATCCTCCACACTAAGGTCCTGGTGAAGCCTCAGAAGAATGTTGTGGAAACAGTTGGCAGATACCTGGAGCTGCCTGGCGATGGACAGCTCTGGAATTGCCAGGCTTGCATGGAAAGAGCCCTTTTTTCATCAGCCTGAATGGAATTCTAATTAGTGCAGACCTAGCCCCGACAGACCTAGGATTTCAGTTTCAGGAGCAGACACCAATCTGGTTCCTACCCACTGGAACGCATTTTTGTAATCTGAGCCATCTGAGCACATGCACCCATTTTAAATTTTTCTGATGTTATTAAAAAGAAAACTGAAAGATAATTTATATTTTTAATTTTCTAGAAAATGTGGAATAACAGAATAGAGCAGGGATTGGCAAACTATGGCCTGAGGTCCAAATCTGGCCTATGATGTGTTTTTATATGACCCATAGGCTATAAATGGTTTTTACATTTTTAAATAGTGGGGGAAAAAAGTCAAAAGAAGAATAATATTTCACAATATACAAAAGTATATGATATTCAAATTTGTGTTAATAAACACAATTGTATTAGAACACAATGCCCATTCATTACATATGATCCAACTACTTCTGCATTGCAGTGGCAGAGCGGAATTGTTGCACTAGACATTGTATGAACCACAAAGCACAAAATACTTAGAGAGCCCTTTACAGAAAAAGCTTGCTGACCTCTGGAAAAAAGAAAGAAAGAAAAAAAAAAACCAAAGTTTGACTTTCCAAAGCAACATTATTTTCTACTTTTCTCCTGTTTGATTTCTACTAATAGAGAAGGCCTTCTGTTATTTTAATTTGTGTGTTTTAAAGCTAATACATTTCTCTTAAAAAGAATGTAACCTAATCACTGTAGAAGTGGAAAGTAGCATGAAAGAATAAAGAATGTAAGCAAGGCCAATAGTTAATCTCAACAGGCAGAGAAACAAATGCTCACATTTTAGTATGTATCCTTTTAATCTTTTTAATATGTATGTTTCCAGCTTTTACAAAATTTGGCTCATGATATTTTGTATTTTGCTTTCTTACACTTAACTTTAAATTATGAGCATTTCCTGCAAACTTTTTGATGTTAAAGTCAATGAAAGTAAAATGTTTCTCCCCATTCCTTGAATAATGCCTTAATATTATTATTATTACGATTTTATCACATCATATGGTCTTTTTCTTAGAATTACAAAGAAAATAGTTAAAGCTGATTTCTGTGAGCTTAGAAGAGAAATTTTGCAGTTTTTTCAAGTTACCAGAACCTTCATGTTCTGCTATATACTTCCGTAAAGAAATATGACTTTTTTTCTTAATGAGCAAACCATCAAAAATGCATAGTGCCATGGTTCTCTAGGCTTTTGTTTTTTTCAATCTGACAAGAGAAGCTTTCCAATTGGGGTTTTATTTGTTTCTATGTTATTAAGTATAATATTTCTGCATGCCTATAATATCTTCCCTGTATCTATGTACAAATATTAATATGAAACAAATCAGACTTGTAAAATTAGGCCAATTTTCTTCTGCAAGAGCAATTGTTGAAAAGCATTACTAATTACTAAAAGGGTCATGTTATTCTATTATCAAAGGGCATATACTGGAAATAAAAACTGTTTTGAAACCCCACCTAGTATCAGGCTATGGTAACGCATAGCTATTATATTTAAACCAAGTTATTTCCTTAGGTTTCAGTGGCAAAGATTCAACATGAAAAGATTAAAGGATTTGGGTGGTTGGTGGGGGAACCTATGTTTCCTTGTGCTAACTTTTCTTGCTATCACAAAAGGAGATTCCCCAAGCTGTTGTTGGAAACAAGCTACTTTGAAAAGTAATGCCTTCAGTTCCACATATGGCTCTTGTTCTATGCAGAAACCAGAGTTGTCTTTGTTTTACATGACAACTTCTACTCTCCAGATGGAATTGAGGGACATTGAATCAATTTACAAACCAAAGTTTTTACTGTAAGTGATGCATGTCAAGGCACAGGACCTCATTGTGGATAACCAGAGTGTGGAGTTGAATTCGTTTTGGTTCCCTTAACTGCACAGAGGGCAGCAAGTTAAGTTTACTGTAGTAAGGGCAAACTAGTGATTAGCTGTGATCTGTAAATCTTAGTTCGCTGAAACCCTAAAACCTTTAGGCTGTTTATTGCAATCTCAGCAATTTACATCATCCAAAGAAATAAGGGAAGCAAAGAAAAATGGGGAGAAGGAAGGGAGGGAGGGAAGGAGAGGAGGAGGAAGGAAAGGAGGGTGGGAGACAGGGAGGGAGGGAAGCAAGAAAGTAGAAAGGAAAAAGGAAAGAAAGAGAGAAGGAAATAAGAGAAAGCTGTTGGTCGATACGAGCTTTTATTAGCCTCTTTTTGTGTTAATAATGGAACCCTTGCAACTGAGGAATTCTTGGTGATTTACAGCCAAGAAGAAGAGTATCAAACTCTTGTTGATTTTAAATATATGCATGTTTTCAACTACCACGGGCCCTCTCATTTTGCTGCCAGATACAGTGATGAAGTTACAGAGATAATTCTTTCCATGAGGAGGAATCAGGGCAAGAAAACACATCTTGAAATGCAGTAAGAATTACCCCAGAATGTGCTACGTGATCAGTTTGCTCATCCACAGAGCAGGCAGAGAGTGCCACTCTGAGAAGGTGGGAGAGCTAACGGCTGCTCTAAAAGGGTCTGGCATACAGTAGGCCTCGAACAAAGGATTTCGGACTTTGAGTAGCTGGTAGTCAGCAAATCTGTGGCTAGCTGAAACAAAAGAATGTCTTTCAGGCCACACGTAAGGAAAGAGCTGATATTTTATAAGCCACAGCATGAATTACCTCTCAGAGAGGCTAAGGTAACTTCTGTTAATGGCAGGCATTTTACAAGGTCTTTAAGAATGGATCAGCCACTTCATAGTGCAAATACATTCTGAACAAGTTTCTGAGCCCTGTGTACTTTCTGGAAGGAAGAAGCGCCTTTGCATCTGACTTAGCACCTGCATTATTACCCAGCATCTGAAAACAAAGCCAGCAAAAAGCGAACAGGGCAATTGTAAAAATTATTTTCTAATAATCATTCATCACTAACTTCTATCTAAATGTGGCTGGCTCCCTGGGTGGAGTGGACAGGGGCCAGGCTGTGGAGAATGGAGGCAAAAGCACCAGTGAAGAGCTGGCATACTTCAGCCTGAAACTGGAGCACTGGATTTTGGAGATGAAAGGTAAGCCTTGAGCATAGCTGGGCAGCAAGAGATAAAGCCAGACTCTGCTCCTCATCTTCATCTGCCACCTCTGTCCTTCAGGAGCTGGTGGCTGGGGAAAGGAATCATAGCCACTGCCAACTCTTTTTCTCTTGGGGACTATGTGGAATGGACCTTTTGCTTTCCGTTGTTGGTAGGTAATTTTTTGGTCATTAAATCCTAACCACAAAGAACTTTAGAGCAAGCTTGTCCAACCCACGGCCCATGAGCCACATGCCACCCAGGACAGCTTTGAATGTGGCCCAACACAAATTTGTAAACTTTCTTAAAACATTATAAGATATATTTGCAATTTTTTTTAGCTCATCAGCTATCATTAGTGTATTTTATGTGTGGCCCAAGGCAATTTTTCTTCTTCCAATGTGCCCCCAAGGAAGCCAAAATATTGGACAGCTCTGCTTTAGAAGATTCAAACACGAGCCTACATAGAAAAGGAGTGACAAGCTCAGGGTCCTAGCCTGTGGAGTAGAGGGTTCTGGAAATGCTCCCAGCCTCAATAAACCAATAATCATCACAGCTATCTCTGTTGAGTGCTTAATAAGTAAACTTAACTTATTAACTTATTAACTTTACTACAGTAAACTTAACTTGCTGCCCTCTGTGCAGTTAAGGGAACCAAAACGAATTCAACTCCACACTCTGGTTATCCACAATGAGGTCCTTTGAATATTTTCCTCTTTAATCATCACACCAACTCTATGAGGTGGACTTTTATTATCCCATGTTACAGGGGCAGAAACTGAGACACAGAGGTTAATTAACCAGTCCAAAGTTACTTAGCAGATCCCACAGTGATAGAACCTCTGATTTTGGACTAGCCACATGGCCCTTCGGAATAAAGACTACATTTCCCAGCTGCCCTTGCAGCCAGGTACAGACAAGAGAGTAAGATCTGGCCAATGAAATATAAAAAGAAATGGTAGAAACTGGAAGCATGCCCTTTGAAATCGGGCACTAGACAAGGATGCCCTCTCTCACCACTCCTATTCAATATAGTACTGGAAGTTCTAACCAAAGCAATCAGGCAAGAAAAAGAAATAAAGGGTATTCAAATAGGAAAGGAGGAAGTCAAATTGTCTCTATTTGCAGACGACATGATTGTATATCTAGAAGACCCCATCATCTCAGCCCAAAATCTCCTGAAACTGATAAGCAACTTCAGCAAAGTCTCAGGATACAAAATCAATGTGCAAAAATCACAAGCATTCCTATACACCAATAACAGACTTAAAGAGAGCCAAATCAAGAATGAACTGCCATTCACAATTGCTACAAAGAGAATAAAATACCTAGGAATACAACTAACAAGGAACGTAAAGGACCTCTTCAAGGGAAACTACAAACCACTGCTCAACGAAATAAGAGAGGACACAAACAGATGGAGAAACATTCCATGTTCATGGTTAGGAAGAATCAATATCGTGAAAATGGCCATACTGCCCAAAGTAATTTACAGATTCAATGCTATCCCCATCAAGTTACCAAAGACCTTCTTCACAGAACTGGAAAAAACCATCTTAAACTTCATATGGAACCAAAAGAGAGCCCGCATAGCCAAGTCAATTCTAAGCAAAAAGAACAAAGTGGAAGCCATCACACTACCAGACATCAAACTATACTACAAGGCTACAGTAATCAAAACAGCATGGTACTGGTACCAAAACAGAGATATAGACCAATGGAACAGAACAGAGGACTCGGAGGCAACACAACATATCTACAACCATCTGATCTTTGACAAACCTGACAAAAACAAGCAATGGGGAAAGGATTCCCTGTTTAATAAATGATGTTGGGAAAACTGGCTAGCCATATGCAGAAATCAGAAACTGGACCCCTTCCTGACACCTTACACTAAAATTAACTCCAGATGGATTAAAGACTTAAACATAAGACCTAACACCATAAAAACCATTGAAAAAAATCTAGGCAAAACCATTCAGGACATAGGAGTAGGCAAGGACTTCATGACCAAAACACTAAAAGCATTGGCAACAAAAGCCAAAATAGACAAATGGGACCTAATCAAACTCCACAGCTTCTGCACAGCAAAAGAAACAGTCATTAGAGTGAATCGGCAACCAACAGAATGGGAAAAAATTTTTGCAGCTTACCCATCTGACAAAGGGCTGATATCCAGAATTTACAAAGAACTAGAACAGATTTACAAGAAAAAAACAAACAAGCCCATTCAAAAGTGGCTGAAGGATATGAACAGATACTTTACAAAAGAAGACATACATGAAGCCAACAAACATATGAAAAAATGCTCATCATCACTGGTCATTAGAGAAATGCAAATCAAAACTACATTGAGATACCATCTCACGCCAGTTAAAATGGCGATCATTAAAAAATCTGGAGACAACAGATGCTGGAGAGGATGTGGAGAAATAGGAACAATTTTATACTGTTGGTGGGAGTGTAAATTAGTTCAATCATTGTGGAAGACAGTGTGGTGATTCCTCAAGGACCTAGAAATTCATTTGACCCAACAATCCCATTACTGGGTATATATCCAAAGGATTATAAATCATTCTACTATAAGGACATATGCACATGACTGGTCATTGCAGCACAGTTTACAATAGCAAAGACCTGGAACCAACCCAAATGCCCATCGATGATAGACTGGACAGGGAAAATGTGGCACATATACACCGTGGAATATTATGCAGCCATCAAAAATGATGAGTTCGAGTCCTTTGTAGGGACATGGATGAACCTGGAAACCATCATTCTCAGCAAACTGACACAAGAACACAAAATCAAACACCGCATGTCCTCACTCATAGGTGGGTGTTGAACAATGAGAACACATGGACACAGGGAGGGGAGCATTACACACTGCGGTCTGTTGGGGGGAAATAGGGGAGGGACAGTGGGGGCTGGGGAGTTGGGGAGAGATAGCATGGGGAGAAATGCCAGATATAGGTGAAGGGGAGGAAGGCAGCAAATCACACTGCCACGTATGCACCTATGCAACAATCTTGCATGTTCTTCACATGTACCCCAAAACCTAAAATGCAATTAAAAAAAGAAAAAAAAAGCATCTGATTATTTCAATAGGGCATTTAATAAAATTCAAATGCATTCTAAATAAACATTTTTAAAAGTGAGAAAAAAAAAAAAAGAAATGGTAGATATGGGTAACTTCCTGGACTTGCCTTTAAATAGAAAGTGCTCCCCCACCACCACATTCCTCTCTTCCATACTGCTACTTGGAATGTTGATGAAGAAATGAGGCATCTTGAACCTTACATTTGAAAACCTCATCCTATGCAACAATATTAAATTCCGGGACAGTTACGCAGTGTAGACAAGCTCTCTCAGTCCTAGACCACCTATCTCAAACCGTTAAGTAAAAAAGAAAATAGCTTTCTATCTTGTTCAAACCTCCATTATTTCAGGCTTTGTTTATACAGCCAACCTATATCCTAATCTGCTTCATAGCTGAGCTGGAGTTTGAACCCAGTTCTATCTAATTTCAAAGCCATGCTCTTATCTACCACATAGTTATAGTTCTAGGTGCTATCATCAGAAGAACAGTATACATTTATAATGGAAGAAGTATTCGTAATTCCTTCTCCCAAACATAAGACCACTCTTGACTATTTGATTCTATAGGGTATGGTGTCCCAATTAAAGGGACTCTCTCAGTATGAAGCTCTTATAAAATAAGGTTTGCATGACATTCACAGGCATCAGTAGGGCTGGCTGATGGTCTTCTTGAACTCTTCACATTCATGGCTTCCATTAAACAAAAGGATCTGAAGAACTTGCTTCTTATTTTTTTGATACAATCAAAAGTAAGCAGAGTGAGCCTAGAGAAAACTTTACATAGATTATTTGCAGTTAGCATTCGGTGGCTTGCCAATCTCTACACCTTCTTAGCCTTCCCAGAGGTGATCTCTCCCCTTGTCCTGGCACCCTGGCCCTTTCCTACTGTCTCATCTTCTGCCAAAATAGAGAAGAATCTGACATCTGAAAACCATCATTATCTGTGACATCCCAGCCACCTTTTTCATATACTCTTTTTGCCTAGTCCGACTGTGCCAAGAAAGGTCCTTCTATTTCTAGGAGGTGCCAATTTTCATTCCCTCCTGAGGTATGCAGTAAAATCCAGGCTCTGCCACTTAACCAGCAGTGCTTACTAGCTGTATAACCACGGTCGAGTCTGTGAAAATCTAAAATAGGAATAATAATAGATATCCCAGAGCTGTGGGTTGAATAACACAAGATGACACCTGCAAATTGACCTGGCTTATAACAGACATTCAATAAATGTTCCTCTGCATTTAGTCGACTCTCCCCTTCCTTTCTCACCCTTTTTCTTCGGAGCACATAAAGCACCATCTCCACATTCTAAGTCATAATTCCTCCTCTTATTTCCCTCTTCTCAACAACCTAGGTGGGTTTTAGGCAATACCTTATGTCCCGTAATTGTATCTTACATTTTAAACATCTCAGCACATTAGTAATTCATTGGCCTGAAGGGATGTGGGGAATGCTGGTTATAGGCACCCGGAAAGTACTGTAACTATCATTGTAAGAGAGGCTGTCTCCAGACTTACAGGTCAGGGATGCTCAGCCTATCAATGGAATAGTCCAGTGTCCTCACTGTAGCTGTCTGGTGCAGACAGAACAGTAAACACTCCATTAACACGTGCTGAGTAAGTAAATAAACTAAATAATAAGTTGTACCCTTTTCCTACATTGATCGCCATCTCCCTCTGTGATTGCATCCAAAAATAAGTAGCCTAGTTCAGATTTTAGACTACAAAAACATACGCCGCTCAGATACCCCTAATCTCCCCAGTCTCTCACGATTCCCAAATAGTCTGAATAGTTGCTTAAACACTGGGGGTGTCAGATGTTCTTCCCTGTGTCTTACCCTTGACCACTTCTTTCTGGGAGTTCCTGGGATTCCATATTCCACAAGCCTGTGCTGGTTGATGCTTGTCCCTTTGAGTGGCACATCCCTGTCTACCCTGGTATAAATCATTTAAAAGGGAATCACGATCTCGGGAACATGGACTTTGGCATCAGACAACTTAGATCTGAAAGGGTATTTCATGTTCCTGTGCCTCAGTCTTCTCATCAACAAAATAGGAATGCCACATCAAAAGGCCCTTTGAGGAGTCTATGAATGCACATTTGTAAGGCACTTAGAAGGGTGCCTGGCACATGGTGAGCACTACCTAAAGGCCATCATTATTGTTGATATCTGGGCCTGCCACATAGTCCCCCAAAGTAGCCCCTTCCCAACCAATGTGTACCAAAATAGATCACAGGCTCCATCAGAAAGGCAGAAAGTACTTCTCAATCCTCCACAGGGCAGATTTTCAGGTTGCAAAAAGGTAAGATCTGATCCCCATCAGGCACCCTACTCTATCATAAAAGCAAGAAACCAGTTCAAGAGGCTTACTGATTTTAGTGAATGATTTTTTTTTTTTTTAAGATGGGGTTTCACCATGTTGGTCAGGCTGGTCTTGAACTCCCGACCTCAGGTGATACTCCCGCCTTGGCCTCCAAAGTGCTTGGATTACAGGCGTGAGCCACCAACATTTAGAGAATTTTAAAGAAAAAAAATTAAGAGAATTTCAAAAGAATAAAAGAAGAAATTGGCCATCTGGCCACACTGCTCCCCTTGATGTACCTGTCAAAGCCACTGTCTTTGACTCAGCTAAAGTCTAGCAATGATTAGCAAATCACAGATTGAGCCCATGTAGGTATTAGGGTTTTCATCCTCCAGCTCATTTATTTAGCTAACGACTCTCCTTCAGAGCAACTGAGAAAACATTGAAATAGCAATTGTTGATCATGTTAAAGTTTGCCAACATTTGTTTTATTCTTCCTAAGTCAAATTCATATAAGGTTTACTTTTTTCTTAGTGGCTTTTAGAAAACAGCACCCTTCTCAATAAGCAAACTATGATTGCAAACAGATATGTCAATGGGCATAATCCCTTATAATATAACCAAAAACCAACGCACACTGGGCAATTTACGGATGTACACTATTACACCTCCACCCAATTGCAACCAGCAAAGCATTGGACCATTAACATGGCATAGTGCACTAAAATAAAACCTTTTGCTGAGTTGAAAGCAAAGATGAACTTTGAAACTAGGACAGAAAACTAGTAGAAAACTACCTGTTTGATTACAATTGTTTTGGGAATTTTGTATGGAAAGAGAACAAGCTTGGATTAACAACCATTCGTTAAAATACATCTGGTCTGGGCAATATCATAAGACTTCATCTCTACAAAAAAAAAAAAAAAATTAGCCAGGTGAAGTGGCACGCGCCTGTGGTCCCAGCTACTTAGGAGGCTGAGGTGGGAGAATCGCTTGAGCCCAGGAGTTCAAGGCTGCAGTGAGCCATGATCACACCACTCCACTCCAGCCTGGGCAACAGAGTGAGCCCCCATCTCAATAAAAAGAAAATGTATCTGGTCACATCCTGTGCAGTTCAGAGAAAATAATATGAAAGTAAATTAACACATATCTTCCAACATCTAATAAAATTTTATCCTTTCAAGCAGCAAGTCCCTGTTAGCATTATTTGTACCTCCAAAATCTTCAAACTTCATATCACTATGTTTGATATGGACAGAAAAACTTTCTATCCCAGCTTGGCCAATATGGTGAAACCCCATCTCTACTAAAAGTGCAAAAAATTAGCTGGGCGTGGTGGCAGGTGCCTGTAATCCCAGGTACTCTGGAGGCTGAGACAGAGAATCGCTTGAACCCGGGAGGCAGAGATTGCAGGGAGGCAGAGATTGCAGTGAGCCGAAATCACGCCACCGCACTCCAGCCCCGGGAAATAGTGCGAGACTGTTTAAAAGAAAATAAAAGAAAAGAAAAACTTTCTATCCCAGCAGCGGTCAACTGTGTGACACATCTTCCAGTGGGAAGTCAGCCAAATAAAATCCAAGCTGAGATGTCAGAAGGAGACACATAAATCGTGCCTGATTCACTCCATTGCTAGGTGTGAGGATCTCGGTGCCGGGGTCTTCAAGAACTTTTAGCACAATGAAATTCAAAATGGACACTCCCAAGTTAACGTAGTCACAAAAGATTGCACATTTAGTCAATTTCCCTTTGCGCTTAAAACCATATTTCCTTTCTGTACTTTTTTCTTATTTTACTCAAATCAGGAAGTATTCAGGTTACACCAAAACTTCCCCATCATTTCACTAATAAAGAGGATAGGGTGGCAAGGAGAAATTGAAAGTAGGGAGGGGGAAATTGCCCCCATTATGGTGGGGGCACCTCACCTGTCCCCTGGGAGGGACAACCACAGTTTCAGTTTTTTATTTGCTATTTTACTTCTAGAAAGTCTCCATCTATAAATATCTCCTCTTTAATTCCCCAAATTCCAGTATCTCTGAACAGCTTCTTTCTTTATCTCTCTTACCTTCTTCTTTGCTTTTACTGAATTTCTTACTTGTAAAACAAAGTGATTCAAAGACAGTTTCTACAATTACTTTTTTTTTCTTTAAGAAATGGCAGTAGCTGTCAGAAAACCAAATTGGCTTGATCTTCCAAGCAGACCTGAGATGAAAGGGTAGTTCCGTTTCTCTTACTAAGATTAGGAACTGAGGTGTCAAGGGTAGCAAGCAGTGATGTTCCCTCTGAAAGCATTTCAGCTCTTCTTAGACCACCTCACCTCCTAATGCAAATGTAAACGGTCCTCATTAGAAAGTATTAGTTCCCTTTTTAGCCTCAAGCATCAATGCCATTTTTCATAGGCAATTACTATAACTGGATCCTAGGCTGACAAAACACCAATAAAGTAGGCTGTTGTTTCATGGGTGTGGTTTTAAGTGTATCCACCTCCTGAAAATCCCACTGGCGAGGTACTTTCCTTGAATTAAGACACAGTTTTTATTTAAATATGCAAATATGTATGTCAGAAAGCTTCATTAACCCATTATTTATCTACTGGATCTTCTTTGGTTCCTTTAATTATGGAAGAAATGAAGACACTTGAAGCTTCTATCTCCAACTCCCATACCCCTCACCACTGCAATAATACCTCACTGATCTACCAGCACTCAGGTCCTACTTTCTTTTTTTTTTTTTTTTTTGATGGAGTCTCACTCTGTCACCCAGGCTAGAGGGCAGTGGTATGATCTTGCTTCACTGCAACCTCTGCCTCCAGGTTCAAACAATTCTCCTGCCTCAGCCTCCCAAGTAGCTAAAACTACAAGTGTGCATCACTATGCCCAACTAATTTTTTGTATTTTTAGTAGAAACAGTGTTTCACCATGTTGGCCAGGCTGGTCTTGAACTCCTGGCCTCAGGTTATCTGCCCACCTCAGCCTCCCAAAGTGCTGGGATTACAGGCATGAGCCACCACACTTGGCCTAGGTTCTACTTTCTAAAGTTAGAGTTGTTGCTCAAAGTAAAAAAATGTGATCATATCATTGCAGGATAATACCCAGGTTCCATATGTTTGCATTCAAGGCCTTCTTAACCCGCCTCCTACCTTCGCAGCTTTTCCCCCCATCACAGGTACCTACACTGGGATTATAGAAAACCATTTAATCCAAATCCCTTTGCTTTCATTTGCTTATGTGATTTCTTTCACCAAGAATTTCCTTCATTACGTTCTAACACTACAGCCAATCTTCCACTAGTCAAAATCCAACTGATTCTTCAAGACCAAGTCAGAATGCCAATTCCTTAACAAACCTGTCAGTCCCTTTTTTCTCCCTCTCTCCATCATTTAATGATGAATCTGTTTTTAATTCAATAATACTGGATGATGTCCCCTCCAAAGGACACTCGGCAATGTCTAGGGACCTTTTTGGCTATTATAACTGGGGGTGGGAGCTACTGGCAGCTAGTGAGTAGAGGTCCAGATGCAGCTAAACACCCTGCAATGCACAGAGCAGCACCCCCCACCCCCAACAAAGAACCATCGTCCCAATATGTCAACAGTACCACAGTCGAGAAACTCTGGGTTAAACAAATGCATTTACTACTGCTCCACCTCCAAGCCCGCTAAACTGACAGGTATTTAAAAGGATCAAAACTCGAAAAAGATCAAAGTATAGGAGAAGAGACATCAGTGGGCCAGAGACGCACAAATTTTTGCATATGGAAAGTGATGGTGAAATTGGTAACTGACTTAGAGTGAAGAAATCATTTAACCTAAATCACTTTGATCCCCATCTGCTCATGCAGTTTCTTTGACCTAGAATTTCCCCCTACATTCTAATATTCCAGCCAATCTTTCAATAATCAAAATCCAAGGGGTTCTTCAAGACCAGTCAAAATGCTAATTCCCTTGTAAATCTTTCAAAACTCCCTTTTCTCCCTTCTGTCTATCATCCACTGATAAATTTATTTTTCTAGACATCCAATAAAAAATGACAAAGAAGATGAAAGTGAAAAGGTACAGAAAGTGGAATCTTAGGGCAAGGGGAAGGTGTCAAGAAAGCAAACCAACTCAGACGGTGGCACCCTGGAAAGGCTCCGAAACTGGAAGCCCCCCTTGGCATCACGTATGAGGGTAGGACTGTCAGGATTGGTTCAAAACGGTAATGAACAGTAGTCCAATTCCCAGATTCCTACCTTCACCCTGAGGAGTCAGGAAGCTCCCCTGCTGGATTTATTCTCCAGAGTAACCAAACCAGAAGGCTCTGTGGAGGACAGCGCAGTGAAGCAGGAGCACCTTGTTGAAGTCAAAAGTGTCCCAAGTGCGTACGGTACAATGAGACCCACAACTGCCTTCCCCCACTTTATAGAACTTGCAGTTTAAAAAATACATGTAGAAATACTGGCACTCAGGGTCCCATCTAGCCACCTTTCGGTCCAGCCCACAAATCAGTAAATCCTGTGCAGATCGATACACAGAGCTCTGTAGCTTTTTAGTGCCTCACTCTTAACTCTAAAAGGACAACCCAAGATCATCAGACATTTGAGAAGGAAGAGACCAAAAGCCAAGGAAACAGAGAAATGGAAAAGGAACTCAGAAGACATAGACAGTGTAGGTAGAAGGGGCAAAAGAAAAGTTGAAAATGACTCTAAGTCATATTCTCAACGAGAATTTTTTCCATTAAGCAAGAAAAGATTGATGTTTTCAAAAGAAGGAAGAAAAATGGAGAACAGCCAAAAAGAGCTCTTGGAAATAATGTACATATATATTCAAATTTAAAATGTAAGTGATTGAAAAATAATGTTGAAAAAAATCTTCCAAGAAAGTAGAATAAAAAGATATAGGCAGAGGAGAGAAAAGCTAAGAGACAGCATTAAGAGAGGAGGTTGAACACCCAAGTTATTTGAGTTCTAGCAAAAAAAGAACAGCAAAAAGGAAGGGAAGAAAATTATCAAGGCAATCCTACAAGAATATTTTGCAGAACTTACATATTTAAAGAGGCTACTCAGTACCTAACACAGTAAATAACAACAAAAACCCTACCAACCTACATATCATTGTGAAATTTCAGAGTTCTGCGGGTAGAAAAAAGATGCTAGAAATTATCAGAAAGGAAAACTTGGTCACATATAAAAGATAAAAAAATTACTATAGGGAGCTTCACTTTCTGTTAGACTGTAGTAAGTGGCAAGACATGGTTACTCGTATACTAACAATAAGAAAAAGCCAAGAAAACTACAAGGTGGTAGTTTCTAAGACCCCATCCTAGAGCTGAGAATGCAAAGAAACCTAAATGAACTAAATTCTAGAAAGCACTAAGTTTTTCACCATTTGCTTACATCCCAGGAGATCCATCTTAGTCTGTTTCGGCTGCTGTAACAAAATATCTTAGACCGGGTAATTTATGAACAACAGAAATTTTGTTTCCAGTTCTGAAAGCTGGGAAGTCCAAGATCATGACACCAACAGATATGTTGTCTGGTGAGGGCACCATCTGTTCCTCACATGAGGGAAGGGCCAGAAGCGGCCAACATGCTCCTTCCAGTCTCTCTGGATTTTATAAATTTTTTTATTTATTATACTTAAGTTCTGACATCCATGTGCAAAATGTATGGCTTGTTACATCGCTATACATGTGCTGTGGTAGTTTGTGCATCCATCACCCTGTCATCTACATTAGGTATTTCTCCTAATGCTATCCCTCCCCAATCCCCCTACCCCCTGCTATCCCTCCCCTAGCTACCCACCCCCAGACAGGCCCCGGTGTGTGATGTTCCCCTCTCTGTGTTCATGTGTTCTCATTGTTCAACATTCGCTTATGAGTGAGAACATGCAGTGTTTGGTTTTCTGTTCTTGTGTCAGTTTGCTAAGAATGATGGTTTCCAGCTTCATCCATGTCCCTGCAAAGGACATGAATTGATTCTTTTTTATGGCTGCATAGTATTCCACAGTGCTCCTAAGGGCACTAATGCCATTTATGGCTGCATAGTATTCCATGGTAATAAGGGCACTAATGCCATGAGGAGAGCTCTGCATTCATTACTTAATCACCTCCCAAAAACCTACCTCTTAATACACTGCCTCGGGGGTTAGGCTTCAATATATGAATTTTGAGGGGTCACAAGCATTCAGACCATCATGGGATTGGTAGGAGGAGGAAAACTGTGCCATAGATAGGAATAAGAAGAAGTTAGCTGAATTGTCAAACCTTGAACAGCTGCATATGGACTGCAAAACAGCAGCATCCCCAGGATCCCAGCCTTACAGCAAAGCTGCACCTATCTGCCAGCTCCTTCCACATCAAGTGCGTAGGGGTAGCACACAGACATCTGGGGACAGGGCAGGAGAGCTGAGAGAGATTGTTCCTGTGGAGAAGCAGGACAGGGGAACTGAGATAGACTTCTCCAAAGCCCTCTGAGCCTTCACCAATCCAAGGCAGTGTCTGCAGCAGGCGGAGGTGGGACAGTAGAGCTAAAGACATCTTTTTAAGGCACAGCTGTACTTTCCCAAGTGCATCACAGCAAACCTCAGGGGCTGGGGCAAGACAAAAGGTCTGAGAGAGAGAGAGGCGTCTGAATGCATGGACGGCCAGGGGTAAGACTGACCAGCAAACGAAATTCCCAGCAGCCCCAAAAGCTGGCAGTCAGGTTATAAAGCAGAAAGAGGTCACTTGCAGCTTAGAAAGCTGACCAGTTAACTGCAGAGCATAAAGGGATCCCTAGGGTTTCGCTAGCACTTAGAGATCTGCTGAAGGGAAAGTGCTCGGGTGGTCTTAATGATATCGGAGGCCGGTGGTGACTTACATCTAACTAAAGTTACAACTGAGCCCAGACCCAGGACAACTACATATAAGATTATCGACTGGGCGCAGTGGCTCACACTTGTAATCCCAGCACTTTGGGAGGCCCAGGTTGGTGGATCACAAGGTCAGGAGTTTGAGACCAAGCTGGCCAATATGGTGAAACCCCGTCTGTACTAAAAATACAAAAAAAAAAAAAAAAAAATTAGCTAAGCGTGGTGGCGCATGCCTTTAATCCCAACTACTTGGGAGGCTGAGGCAGAAGAATCATTTGAACCCAGGAGGCAGAGGTTGCAGTGAGCCGAGATCACATCACTGCACTCCAGCCTGGGCAATAGAGTGAGACTCTGTTTAAAAAAAAAAAAAAAAAAAAAACATTGACCTCACCCCCAAACACACACACACACACACACACACACAAGATCAGCATGGCAGAAGGTGGTGCCCCTCGTAGGGCAGGTGCTAAATGGAAGTCCATGATTGTAAGATCCTTGCATTGTTTGAGATGTAACAATATTTGAATGTAGACTACAACAACTTAAAGATATATGTCTAAATCCTAGAGCAACCACTGAAAAATAGCACAAAGATATGACTAAAACAAAAATATAATAAAGGAAAGAAAACGACCAGTTAAAAAAGAGTTGGTTCACTCAAAAGAAGGCAGGAAATAAAGAGAACAAAGAACAAAGGAGACAGATATTCGGGAGGACAGACTGAAACCCAAACATCAATAATTAGGTTAAAAGTAAACAGATTAAATAATTCAAGCAAAAGGCAGAAATAGTCAATCTCAGTAATAAGGCAGAACCCACCTATATACTGCTTACAAGATAAATATTTTGAGTGTAAAGACTCAGAGCACATGCAAATGCTAGTTATAAGAAAGCTGGCTTGCTATATTCATATCAAGGTAGACGCCAAGCCAAGAATAATACCGGAGGTGAAGAGAGACATTTAATAATAATCAAAGAATTCACTCACCAAGAAGGTCTAACACCTTAATTATGTATGCACCTAATCACAAAGCATCAAAATATGTGGAGAAATCATTGACGAATCCCATTCATCCATAGAGGGAGAAATTGATTAATGACAGTCATAGTTGGAGATTTTAACACTTCTAGATAAAACTGGTAGACAATGAAAAATCAGAATGGCTATAGAGGATTTGTACAGCGCTACCAACCAATTTGACCTTATTAATGTGCGTGAGATACTAACTACATTAAACAACTGCAGACCACACGTTCTGAAAAAGGGTTCAGAGAGGAGAAGGGGCGCTGGAGGAGGGAAGATCAAGCAGGTGATGGCTGAAGAGGAAATGTAATTGGCAGGAGGTGTGAAAAACCAAAGTGATGAATAGAGAGTGCGACGTAAGGCCTTTTCTCCTTCTCCTCATCAAATGTCTGTATCACTGGATGCGCTTTACGAGGTGGATTTTGTTTTGGAAATATGAAAAGGTATTGACTCCTGTTTTGTGGTTGCTGTGGGGTGAAACTAGAGGCTTCCTGTGAGAAGTCAACCATACTGGGCTATGGTTCTGGGTCCCACCCAGGATGTTTAAGGCAGAGGAGCCACCTTCAGCTCAGATGCAAGGTAGGTGAATGCCTTCATCATGACTGCCAGAGAGGGAGGAGGCCAACCTGGCACCGTCATGGAGGTCCTCAAATCTACCTCCCTGGCAGAGGCGAGCTATGAGGCAGTCCTGGCTTTGGTGACACTGCCTTTTGAAGGTCATCTAGAACTAGATGAGAATTGCTCATGGATATAAGGTTAGGAGCACTTTCTCCAAGAAACTCGCTCATAAAACTACAGGAGGGTGGTGTTTGAACTCTTGATGGAGACACTTAAGCTCTTGAGAAACTGGATTATTTCCTGAAAGGTGAAGACAGGACCATTGCAGAGATGCTTGGGTGAATTTCACTCCCTGGCTGCAGCCTCATCTGCTGCTGTAGGTCAACCTGGAGCCTGGAGTCCTTCTACAGGGCTTACAATGCAGCCAGCACTGCCCGAAGCTGTAGACATTTGGGAAGGGGTGGGTACTACCAAGGTGAGGACTACTGAGGAAACCTTGTAGTGTGAGTAGAGTAAGCAGCAGAAATCCTACAGAATAGGCCAACCCCAGGGGTGAAGAAGCCACAAATCAATGGAACGTTTGCAATGTTTTGGTCTTAGGAATTATACCAGGCCTCAAAGTCACAAAGCCTCTCTGTGGTCGAATGCCAGCCAGCCCTCACACAGGCACATGGCGGTGTGGGCAGATGCTGGGATCCATGTGGCAAGCTCCTGACCACACATCAACAGAGGGGTCAAAGACCCTGTGTCAGACTACAGGAACTTATAGAGAGTCATACACCTGATTTTTAAATATCAGGCCTAGGGGAGTGTTTACAGCAAAATAGCAAGAAGAAAAATTGGGGCTTCACCAGCAACCAGGGAGGCTCCCAGATTCTCCTTGACTGTGGAGAAAAAGGTTGAAAGGAAGACCAAGGTAAGGAGACCTAAAGGGGACAGAGTCCTAAAGGGGACAGAAGTCCTAAAGGGTTATTGATTCAGATGCTCACTGTCTGGTACATGGTGGAGCCACCCTGTGCCATCTCCCTCTTACAATCCTCAGGAAAGTCTAGAAGTTTCCTTTGGCTGGAGGAGAAAATGGGAGGCTGAGCCCCGTGGGCTTCAAGGCTGCCACACGGGTCACACAGATCACAGGGATTCACCTTGGGGAAGAAAATCCACTTGCTCCATTTTTTAACATTGACACAATCCTAAAAATTAAATAGATCAGTCTATGAGGTATACAGCTCATGACAGACAAATGAAAATGCAAGGGCAAAGAAAATATACCAAATGCTGTCAGAAGCTGAGCAAACAACATTCTCTTGTTCTGTTTGTTAGTTTGCTAGGGTTGCCTCGTAACTAAGTAGGACTGGGTCGCTCAAACCATAGAAATGCGTTCTTCTCACAATTCTGCAGGCTGGAAGTCCGAGATTTAGATGTCGGGAGGGCTGATTTCTTCCGACACCCCTCTCTTTGGCTTGCAGATGGCTGTACATGTCTGCACATGTCTGTGTCCAAATTTCCTCTTATAAGGACACCATCCTAATGACCTCATTTTCACTTAATTACTTCTTTAAAGAGTCTATCTCCAAATTCCAAGGTACTGGGAGCTAGGGCTTCAGCATTTGAATTTTGGGGAGACACTGTTCAACCCATAACATCCTCCATGCCCAGCAACTTCTTTCTGCTAAGTTCCCTGGAAACACAGTTATTCTCTGGGTCATAAACACTGCATCTGTTTTCATTCCTGTTTTTTCCACATATTTTCTCCGCTGTATCCTCTGTTTCTATAAATGTAAAAAACATACTCTTTTAAATTTTCTCTAGCCTCTCAAGACTGTCTTTTCAGAGACAGACTTCTTGAGAAATGCATGCCTCCACTACATGCCACAGGTTGTTTTATTGTCATTTCATTTAGTCCTCTAGAAAAGCCAAGAAACTTGGCTGGATGTGGTGGCTCACGCCTGTAATCCCAGCACTTTGGGAGGCCAAGGTGGGTGGATCACGAGGTCAGGAGTTCAAGACCAGCCTGGCCAACATAGTGAAACCCCATCTCTACTAAAAATACAGAAATTTGCTGGGCATGGTGGTGCACACCTGTAGTCCCAGCTACTTGGGAGGCTGAGACAGGAGAATCGTTTGCACCCAGGAGGCAGAGATTGCAGGGAGCTGAGGTCACACCACTGCACTCCAGCCTGGCGACAGAGAGACACTGTGTCTCAAAAACAAAAAACGAAAAAGTCAAGAAACCTGAAACCTACATCGGCCAAAAAAAAAAAAAAAAAAAAAAGGTTGGGGGGACTGTCTTTTATGTCTTTCAGATGTCCTTTTTTTTTTTTGAGACGAAGTCTCGCTCTTGTCACCCAGGCTGGCTGGAGTGCAGTGGCACAATCTCGACTCACTGCAACCTCCAGCTCCTGGTTCAAGTGATTCTCCTGCCTCGCCTCCCGAGTAGCTGGGATTACAGGTGCGTGCCACCACGCCCAGCTAATTTTTTGTATTTTTAGTAGAGATGGGGTTTCCCCATGTTAGCCAGGATGGTCTCGATCTTCTGACCTCATGATCCACCTGCCTTGGCTTCCCAAAGTGCTGGGCTTACAGGCGTGCGCCGCTGCGCCCAGCCTCCTTCAGACATTCTAATCTGCCATGACCCTCTTCCAGCCCCTGCCCCACCTTCAGTCCAGCCCATCCGGTAAGACTTTGGGAACTTATCTGAGAACACCCTGGAAGGGTTAGAACACACAGCTGTGTATGTCCAGCACATGGCATAAAGAAGGATGAAGATGAGAGAGCAATTCACAGGACTGAGGAGAGTGGCCCCAAGAAAGAGTAAGCCCATGTGAGAGCCCAGTATAGAGAAGACAGCCGGAGCAGCCTCTATGGAGCAAAGGTTCGAGGAAAGCTTCCTAGAAACATCGCCTGAGGTGTGAGGACCTTGCTCTTTTCAGCCCTATCTCCACCAATCTCCTTACAAAAAAACCTACACGCTAACCAACAGTAGTTATCATTCCCCAAACTCATCATGCTTTCCTCTTTGCCTCAGCTGAAATCCTGCCCTCTGTATGGAATATTTTTTTCTGCCCCAACCTCAACCTGTTGAAATTCTATCCTTTCATGAAGATCAACTTCTAGTGTTGCACGAGGCCTGTAGTCATCATCACAGTTGGGAAGTCTTCCCTCAGTCTGAGCTCTCAATGTATTTCATTGATTCCTCTTTCCCTGGAAGATTTACACAGAAATGAAAGAGGCCACCTGCTACAGGGGACCTACAGTGGGTTTTGGTGTGATGGTGTGTTTGTTGGTGATGAGCGTTTGTTGAGCATTTACTACACATCAGCACCTGCTCCATGCATTTCTCATTTATCCTTCATAACCCTTGAAAGGGGCTATTATTATTTGTCTCATTTTACAGAGGAGGAAACAGCAGCTCACAGATACTTGTCACATAACGAGACAGTGGAAGAGTCAGGATTCAAACACAGATTTGCATGACTCCAGAGCCCATGTTCTCAGTCGATACAGACCTGGATCCTAAGATCAATTATAGCAGTTACTTGCTTTGTGATTTTATATAACTCAATCTCTCTGAATCTCACTTTCCTCATCTGTAAAATGGAATGATAGTACCTTGTTGGGCTGAGCATGAGGATTAAATGAGATTACTTGTTTAAAATACCTTGCAGACTGTGAGCTGTCTTGATAACTCATGGTGCATATAACTGGTGGTCTCCCTTTCATGAATGTAAGCTTCTACAGGACAGAAAATGAGTCTTATTCACCTGGTATTTCCCTCAGCCCTTAGCAGTGATTGGTGCACAATACTTACCAATAGAACACGTTATTTATTTTCTTCCCTGATAGGCTTCAAAAACAGACTCTTTCTGAGATGGATTTCAGGCCATCCTGGGCTAGGTTGAAGCATGAGACGCAAAATCTCTTCTACCCTAAAATTCTTTCTTTTTTTTTTTGCGATTGAGTCTCATTGCGTTGCCCAGGCTGGAGTGCTGTGGTGTGATCTTAGCTGACTGCAACTTCTGCCTCCCAGGTTCAAGCAATTCTCTGCCTCAGCCTCCTGAGTAGCTGGGATTACAGGTACCTACCACCATGTCTGGCTAATTTTTGTATTTTTAATAGAGACAGGCTTCACCATCTTGGCCAGGCTGGTCTTGAACTCCTGACCTTAAGTGATCCACCTGCCTCGGCCTCCCAAAGTTCTGGGGTTACAGGTGTGAGCCACCTTGCCTGGCCCTTAAGATTCTAATCTAGAAACTATGTATGGAGAATTATCTCTTTTCCAATTACTTCCTAAATCCCAAGAGAATTTCGTGCAATAGTGTTAGTATTTTGTCTCACCCAGAGGTAGTCAAATAGGGTAACCAGCCACCTTCGTTGGCCTGGGTCTGCCTCAGTTTTAGAATTGAAAATCTTTGGCCGGGGGTGGTGGCTCACACCTGTAATCCCAGCACTTTGGGAGGCCAAGGCAGGCAGATCACCTGAGGTCAGGAGTTCGAGACCAGCCTGGCCAAATTGGTGAAACCCTCATCTCTACTAAAAATAGAAAAAAAATTAGCCAGGCATGATGGCACATGCCTGTAATCCGAGTTACTCAGGAGGCTGAGGCAGGAGAATCACTTGAACCCAGGAAGCAGAGGTTGCGGTGAGCCAAGATTGCGCCACTGCACTCCACCTGGGCTCCGTCTCAAAAAAAAATCCTTCAGCCCCAGGAAATCTTTGAGATGGGTTTCAGGCCCAGGCAAACTGGGAGACAGTTGATCATCCTAAGTTGAACAAAAAGATTCATGATCATAATAATGACAATGCATTGAATACTTACTACATATCAGGTACAGTGAATATACTTTATAGGTGCACTTTCAACCCAATTCTGCCTGCGACTCTAGAAGCTGATGATTCTGTGGAAGCAGATGTAACAATTCACAGCACAGACCTTAAAGATTTTCTTAGGAAAGGATTAACCTTCGGAAAGAATTGAAATAGTTTTCCACGGGTTCCTCTCACATGTGGCTTTGGAAGTGCACAGGTGTTCATATTTGCCTTCCCCAGAAGTAGCAGAGGGAGGAGCCAAGCTTCCTGTTGACTGTTTTGAATCTCACTTACTCAACTATGATTCTCCTTTATACATCTTCATACATCCTGCATCGCCCTTCATATAGGCAGTCCTTGGTTTACACAGCAGCACGGGACCGTGAGAATGACCATGCAAGCTGACACTTCGCTAGATTTGTTTTATAATATTTAAACTTCTTTTTCAGACTGGGTGTAGTGGCTTATGCCTTTTCTCTGGGAGGCCAAAATGGGAAGATCATTTGAGCCAGGAGTTTGAGGCCAGCCTGGGCAATATGGCAAGACCCTGTCTTTCAAAAAATAATTTAAAAAATAGCTGGATGAGGTGGCATGCACCTGTCGTCCCTGCTACTTGGGAGGCTGAGGCAGGAGAATCACTTGAGCCCAGGAATCTGAGGCTGCAGTGAGCCATGACCGTGCACTGCTCTCTAACCTGGGTGACAAGGCAAAACCCAGTCTCTAAAATAATAAAAATAGTTTTTCTCAAAATGTTAAAAAAAAAACTCTTTACTGTCAATTATAAATGTATAGGGAAATGAAAAAATGAGTAAAATTCATATTTATGTAGTAGATGGTAATTTAAAACATTAGAAACATTGAGAATTAAAGTATTTTATTTCCTCATAAAAAATGTATCATGTGAGTGGTGTGAACAATGCTTGCTTTTCATCATACAACTTATGATATAGAGCAAGAATTTTTCCTACATCTTGACAAATTGTCATACTCTTTTCTAAGTTTGGATCAGCTTCCAACATTTTCTCCTTTGCATTTTCATTGTAAAATATAACTAAGAATACCTTTGATATGGAGTTTTTTGACAGTATTATTTTCTCTAGTCATCTTCATTCATCTTCTTCATCACAACCACTTTCCTCATTTTTGTCAATAATTTTACCTTCACTAAGTTTCTCTGGCTTCATAGCTGGAAACTCTTACACTCAGGTGTTTTTTTTCTATTTATGCTCAATTAGAAATCACTTCTAGGTCTGGGGACAGTGGCCCATGCCTGTAATCCCAGCACTTTTGGGAAGCTGAGGCTGGAGGATCACTTGAGGCCAGAAGTTCAAGGCCAACCTTGGCAACATAGTGAGATCCCCCCCAGCACCCATACACAGAAAAAAAATTGAAAGCCTCTAGTCCTAGTTACTCGGGAGACTGAGGTGGGAGGATTGCTAGTTCAAGGCCCCAGTGAGCTATGATTGTGCCACTGTACTCCAGCCTGGGTGACAGAATGAGATCCTGTCTCTAAAAAATTAAAAATTAGGCCGGGCGCAGTGGCTCACGCCTGTAATCCCAGCACTTTGGGAGCCAAGGTGGGTGGATCATGAGGTCAAGAGATCGAGACCATCCTGGTCAACATGGTGAAAACTCGTCTCTACTAAAAATACAAAAAATTAGCTGGGCACGGTGGCGCGTGCCTGTAATCCCAGCTACTCAGGAGGCTGAGGCAGGAAAATTGCCTGAACCCAAGAGGCGGAGGTTGCAGTGAGCCGAGATCGCGCCATTGCACTCCAGCCTGGGTAACAAGAGCGAAACTCCGTCTGAAAAAAAAAAAGAAAAAAAAAATTTAAAAATCACTTTTAGCATTCTCCCTTTTTGCTTTCTTGCTTCATTTTTATTTTTCTTTTTTTTTTTTTTAAATATGGAACACTTCACAAATTTGCATGTCATCCTTGTGCAGGGGCCATGCTAATCTTCTCTGTATCGTTCCAATTTTAGTGTATGTGCTGCCAAAGCGAGCAGCATTTTTATTTTTCTAGGCCAATTCCTTCCTTCTGATTTTCTATTTATGTAAAATGTTACATGGGATTTATCACCAGGAAACAAGGAAGCAATACAACTACAGGCTTTGCAGTCTGTGTATGAACTTAATAACAGATGCACAGAGCAGATTTTGAAAGAAGTAACGTGATTAGTCATGGTTGTATTGCACATTTATTATTTGTGTAGGGATTTGTGGACTGAAGAGCAAGCGGCAATGTCTGTAATTGATTGTATTTTTTCAATTGCTCACAGTTAATACATCATGATAACTGAAAGGTAAACTGCGATCCCAATTGTTCCTTATTGACACCTCAGAAGGAACCTGTTACAATATTTTCAAAACATCAGAGAAGAGATTATAATTAAAAGCTACTGTACTATTTCCCAGAGTTTCTTTAGATTTGCCTTTAGATTTGAGGTCAGATGCAACAGAAGTCTAAGCGCTAGTTAACTAAACTTTGCCAAACTAAAATTTGTACATATCAGAACCAGACAAAATGAGACCCGATGGTGCTATAAATGTTTCACCTCTACCTGGTCTCCTCTGCTAAGTTCCTCCTTAAAAACTATCTGTTTCCTGTCCCATGGATATTTTACCTCTCTCAAAGTTGTGGAATGCAAATAAGGGGAAATCAATATATGAATTCTGTGTATACGACCAAACAACTGGATGATGGATTATTTTCCATCTTTGACATGGAAAGCTCAGATAACATTTGCTGAATGCCTACTAGGTACCAACAACTGTTAGGTGCTTTATATAAAAATTTCAACAATCAACAGAACATATATATGAGGTAGGCAATATTGTGCTCATTTCACACTACAGATGAGGAAACAGCCTTAAAAAGATGAAGTCATTTGACCAAGGGGTAAATAAAATGGTGGCGCCAGTATTTGAACACGAGTCTGTCTAATGGTAAGCTGCTGGCTTTCACCCTTCACTCTTCTGCCTCCTGTGTGTCCTAAAGCATTGCCCCTTTATTTCCTATATGAGCTGAGCACCTGGAATTTAATGCCTGAGTGCTATTTTAGCCCCCTGGTATTGTCACTATCACAGCATCTACAAGATAGTTAAATGGACTTATCCCAGGGTTCTGGAAAACAAATCTCTTTTGATAAATAAGTTTTAAACATAAAGTTTTAAATTAGAAAAAAGAAATGTTTTAAGCCTCCACAGGGATCCCAATTGTTCCCTCAGGTTGCACTGACTGCTCAAAGGAACCTGTTACAATATTTCCAGAATATCACAGAAGAGATTAAAAGCTGCAGTAGTACTTCCAGCTTTTCTTCTTGACAGTGGCCTTATTTGAAAAGCAGGTTCCATCTCCCTGGGCAGACAGTTTCATCCCTCCAGAGCTGGGATGAATGACAAATTCAAAACCTCTCTTTACACGTGGATTTGAATGAGAAATCTCTGGGAAGCAGGTTTAAAGAGATGGGATCCAGACACCTCCCAAACCTCTGGTTTTCAAACTTGTCTGCATATTGGAATCACCTGGCCCCATCTTTTAAAAACTGCTGATGCCTCTATGTGCCCCCTACTCCCAAGATTCTAATTTCATTGGCTCAGGGTAAAGCCTCAGCATCATAATTTTTTTTTTTTTTGAAACAGAGTCTCACTCTGTTGCCAAGGCTGGAGTGCAATGATGCTGATTCAACTCGCTGCAACCTCCACCTCCCAGGTTCAGGCAATTCTCGTGCCCCAGCCTCCCGAGTAGTTAGAAATGCAGGTTCACACCACCACGTCCAGCTAATTTTTTGTATTTTTAGTGGAGACGGGGTTTCACCATGTTGACCAGGCTGGTCTCAAACTCCTGAGCTCAGGCAATCCACCTGCCTTGGCCTCCCAGTGTGCTGGGATTACAGACGTAACCACCATGCCCAGCCAGAATCACAATTTTTAAAGGCTTCCCAGTTGAGTCTGATATGTGGCAAAGTCTGAGAATCAACAACCCAGGCAATCTAATCAGAAAAGATTGCCACAGATGTACTAATGATATTAACTATTAGTATTTGGAGTGTATTTTAATTAGATTATAGCTTTGAATGATAATGGCTAACATTGAATCACTTAAATCACCATGAAAGATATTTTTTAAACAAAGACTATAGATTAAAAATAAAAAGGTATGCCAATTATGCAATAGCAAACACAAAACAATGTCATGGTGTGTGTGCATGTGTGTGTGTGTACAAGTGCATGTGACTGTGTAATGCAGTGCACTGAGTTAGCACCATTGCACTCCAGCCTGGACAACAGAGCGAGACTCTGTCTCAACAACAACAAAAAAAATTATGATGCTGAGGCTTTACCCCGAGCCAATTGACAATCAACCCAATCTCAGAGTGTACACTATAGGCACTTAATATGCACACCATATGCACTCTGAGATTGGGTTGTCAATGAAGACTTCAGCATTACATGTAAGAGAATATATTGATGTGTTACTTTGTAATTACAAATAAGGTAGATTTTAAAATTCATCGTTTTGGGTTTGTTTCTGAAAGAGATCATTTCTTTTGGGCTATAACCTCCAAGTAGAGAAAGAAGGCTGCACTAAGAATGGGCCGAGTCATCAGACAGCTGAAGATAATATAGGAAAATGGAAATAAACAAGGAGTAACTTAATTTTATCCCAGACTTTGGCATACTCACAAAACAAGAAGTCATTCTCTCTCCTAAAAGAAAGGGCACTATTTGTACCTCTAGAGACTGTCTTGTTCTGAATCATTTTTTCCATCTGTTTTGTGGGAGAGATACAAGCTGATTTTTCCCCCAACCATCATGGAGATTTTATTTTAATTGGCGCAGTATTGAAGTGACTAAACAAAGTGCAGGAAAACCTCTTGAGATTGCAAGAGTGAGCAAAAATATGGCAAAGAGACCGTAATGTATATAATATATATACAGGTAAGAACATAAATTATAAGGAAGTTTTCCAAAATGATTGCACAGAATGACGGGTTCTCGGATATTCATTATTGCCAAGAAAGAGTACCTTGAAGTTATTGTAGACTAGAACTGGAAGTGGCCCAAAGATGCATAATAAAAATAACAAAAGTCACATACTGAGTAGTTAATATATTCCAGCTTACCAGTTTAAGCACCTTGCTTTAATTATTTTATTTTATCTTTATAAGGCAATAAACTATGATCAGCCTGATTTTACAAATGAATATGAGATTAAGTAATTTATCCAAGGTACATGTCTCATAAGAGACAGTATGGTAAGCTGGGCACAGTGGCTCACGCCTGTAATCCCAGCTTTGGGAGGCTGAGGCGGGCAGATCACAAGGTCAGGAGTTTGAGACCAGCCTGACCAACATGGTGAAACCCTGTCTCTACTAAAAACACAATTAGCTGGGCCTGGTGGCACATGCCTGTAATCCCAGCTACCCAGGAGGCTGAGGCAGGTGAATCGTTTGAACCCAGGAGGTGGAGGCTGCAGTGAGCCAAGATAGCCCCATTGCACTTAACCTCTGGGCTAACCACTACTCTTAGCAGTAAGGGTGACGTTTCCCAAGGTAGGCACTAGAAACACCAGGCATAATACCAGCAATGATGGCAACAAAAAGATTCCATGGTCAGATTTACAGAGCAAAACTCTTTTTCACTAAGGAACATGTCTGTAATATGCTAAGGTAAATTAAGAAAAAAAAGAGATGACAATCACATGATTTGACTCTAGAGTTTTATTTTTACAGATTACGGTGTGAAATATGCTATGGAAAATGCTGTTTCAGGTTGGCTTCCTTATGAAGATGATAAAATGAATTCTCATGGGGAGGGGTGATGATTGAGGGGATCTGGTGGTGACGGACCTGCCTGCCCCTAAAGAGACTCAGCTGGAGGGAGGTCTGAGGCTGAATTTAGGGAGTGTGAGGAGCTGAGAAAGGAAGACAGCACAGAAATGGGGAACAGAGAGGAGGCCAAACTGGAAAAATCAAAGCAGAACTGTGACCAACACAAGGAAGTGGCTGAGCAGTCAGCAGATGGGATGTAAGTAGATGCAAGGAGAGAATTAAGGACTAATGCAGAATGGAGTTTCTAGAACAAGGACAAAAGGTGGGGCGTGGGTATCAGGAACAGGTTCAAAGTTTACACATAAAAACTGAGCTCAGAGTCAGGACTGAGAAGAGGCAAGCTTGGCATCTTAAAGTTCCAGAAAGAAAGGAGGTACTAAAAAAACAAACAAACAAATTTTTAAAACCCTACATTGACAGCAATATGTCAAAAGGCCACAGGAACCAACTGAAAGAGCTCTCAATGGTCAAAGCTGGAACAAAGTATCAAATAAATATCCATATTGATATTAATAAATGATTAGATAAATTAACAAATGGGGAGGAGAGAAGAATTCAAATCTCCCACGTAGAAGAATTCTGAAGAATTGATGTAGATACTCCACCCTCAAGGCAGGAGAACATAATCCTCACTCCTTTTGTGTCAACCGCACATAGTAACTTCCCCACAAAGAGTGCAGTAGGGAAAGCATGGGGGGAGAGTCAATGTACAATTAAGAAACCTGACAAACACTACTTCAATAGGGCAATTGATATGGTTTTGCTGTGTCCCCACCCAAATCTCATCTTGAATTCCCACGTGTTATGGGAGGGACCTGGTGGGAAGTAATCGAATCACAGGGGCAGGTCTTTCCCATGCCATCATGATAGTGAATAAGTCTCACCAGATCTGATAGTTTTTAAAAGGGGAGTTTCCCTCCACAAACTCTCTTCTCTCATCTGCCATCATGTGAGACGTGCCTTTCACCTACCTCCATGATTGTGAGGCCTCCCCAGCCACATGGAACTGTGGGCCCATTAAAGCTCTTTCTTTTGTAAATTTCCCAGTCTCAGGTATGTCTTTATGGCAGCATGAAAACAAACTAATACACTGATCAAAGACAACATGAACAGTGATGAATTATGTTGAGAACACAGACCCTCGATACACAGTAACAGTAATGGCACATTATCCCTGTGATCTTCCTTCCAAAAACCCATAACCCCAGTCTAATCATGAGAATACCATCAGATGAATTCCAGTAGGGGGGTATCCTACAAAATGCTTGATCAGTACTCCTCAAAACTGTCAAAGTCACCAAAAACAAGAAAAGTCTGAGAAACAGTCACAACCAATAGGAGCCTAAGGAGACGTGGCAAATAAGTGCCAGTGGAACCCTGGATGGGGTCCAGAGAGAGGAAAAGGGCATTAAGTAGAAACTAAGGAAATCTGAGCAAACTAGGGACTTTGGTTCATAAAATGTATCAATACTGGTTCATTTGTCGTAACAAGCCCACCATAAGGAAGTGTGATATTAGCAACAGGGAAAACTGGGTGACAGACTGTACTGTGCAGGGGAACTCTATACTATCTTCTCAATTTTACTGTGAATCTAGCACTGTTCTAAAAAGCAAAGTTTATTAAAAAAAAAAAAAAAAAAAGGTTTGAGCTCTGGCTTGCCCCTCCCCACCACCTTACGTTTAGGGCCCATTATGGTTGAATTATTTACTCTCAAAACGCATATGAGTAGGACCTCAGTATGACGACTTTATTTGAAGATGAGGTCTTTACGGAGGTAATCAAGTGAAAGTGAGGTCATTAGAGCGGGTGCTAATCCTTTATGACTAATGTCCACATAAAAAAGAGCTATGCATAGAGGGAAGACACAGAGAGAAGAGGGCCACCTACAAGGTCAAAGAGAAAGGCCTAGAACAAATCCTTCCTTCACAACCTGCAAGAGGAACCAACTCTGACAAGACTCTGATCTTGCTCTTCCAGACTCCAGAACTGGGAGATGATAAAATTCTGTTGTTAAGCCACCTGGTTTGTGGTATTTTGTATGGCAGTCCTTGCAAACTAATAAAGGGGACAAAGAGGAGGGGTTCACCTGGATTGCCCCACAGCAGAAGGATAGAGGAGCAGGTGCTTTGAGTTGGAAGGGGCAAATAGCTAAACCCTGGAGGTTGATTTCCCAGTGTTACAAAGCAGAGTGGAGGCTTGGAGTTTCTTTGAAATCCTTGCCCCACTTACACAGGGCTTCCCAGACATTGGGGTGTTATCATAGTTAGATTCTGCAAGCCGCAGCCTCAAATCCTGGAAGAATGTCTGTGACAAAGCTTGTGGATAATAAATCAGGCCACCAGGAAAGGAGACCCTGGATTTCAGTGTCCCAAAGGCACCAAGAAGGATGATGACCACAGGTGATGGAGAAGTGGCCTCCTCCTTCATTTTTGAAGCACCACATAAGCCCCAAGGATCATGTTATTACGACCTTACAAAAGATAATGGTTTCCCTAAAATGTAATTTTGATAAGATTTTTCAACCCTTAAAAGCAAAGGCTCAGATCCACAGTTAATTGAGAAATGTTAACTTTTTTTTTTGTAGAGACAGAGTCTTGTTATGTTGCCTGGGCTGGTCCTGAACTCCTGACCTCAAGCAATCTTCCTACCTTGGCCTCCCAAAACGTTGGGATTACAGGAGTGAGCCAACACATCTGGCCAGAAATGTGACTTTATTATTATTATTATTATTATTTTTGAGAAGTCTTGCTCTTGTCCCCCAGGCTGGAGTGCAATGGCGCGATCTTGGCTAACTGCAACCTTCACCTCCAGGGTTCAAGCGATTCTCCTGTCTCAGCCTCCTGAGTAGCTGGGATTGCAGGTGCCTGCTACCATGCCTGGCTAATTTTTGTATTTTTAGTAGAGACAGGATTTCACCACATTGGCCAGGCTGGTCTGGAACTCCTGACCTCAGGTGATCTGCCCTGAGCCTTGGCCTCCCAAAGTGCTGGGATTACAGGCATGAGCCACCTCGCCTGGCTAGAAATGTGACATTTTTGATCCAATGGTTTCAAAATCACCTATAACCCATTGTCTTATACCCCCCACCCCCTGGTTACTCCATAACTCTCCAGAACACAGTTGGCTCTTACAGATAATTTTACAGTGGTCAGAATGCTAGCAATATTTTATGAGCTGTGGTATGCTTTCTCTAGCCTCTCTATGACAGCTGTCTTCATGGAGAGTCCAAAATCAAGACTGTGATGAGAGGACTCTTGCTTAAGGCTTGAGTATATTGAGTGGCTAAAGGAGAATCTTTAGTAAAACATTTATCTATAATATATTTTTATATTAAGTAAATCTCAAAACCTCAGAAAATTTGCATTAGAAATTGGTCTTGTTTTGAATGGTCTAGTTAAGTTCCACATTTAGCATGAGAATTGTTAAGTAGTCACTTTTCTGGTTTTTTTTTTTCTTACTCTGGGATTTCATTTCAATTTTCTACATTAACTATCTGCTATGTCTGAGATTTTCCTTCTTACACTGTTAATCTTTTAAAAATATTATGTTCTTGTATACTTTATTTTTGTGTGTTGGCTACTATTTACAATTGCAGGAGAATAAATGTGAGCAAATATAAAAAAAAAAAAAAAAAAAAAAGGCTTGAGTCAGATGTTGGATCTCCCCAGCAAGAGAATAGGTCATTTCTGTGACCTTCCCTTTTATCCTCACCAGAGTTCAACAGAAGACCTACCACAAGCACATGAAATTCTGAAGCGTAACCCATCAGACTTCTCAGCCTGTCCTTCAAGACTACTGGGTCATCACTGATTCCAGATCCTCCTTACTCCAGGCTTCACCCTCTGCAGGGTTCTACATCTTCTGAAAGGGCCAGCGCAGGGCACCCATGCCTGGTCATTTTCCTAGGTCAGTTCATCCTTGTTCTCACTATTGGATGTCAAAGCTGAAAAGTCTGATTGGGTTACACCTGGTTTACTGGCACTATTTACTGGTGTGCACAGCAGATCTGATTTATGATGAGTCTGTTGAAAATGTCACTTTGGGGCTTTGAGGTGTGGTAGGGGAAGGGGGAGTGCTGCATTTTGTTTTGGAAAAGAGGGTAGGACTTTTGCCTATGGTTTTCAAACAGGAGGAAAAATTAAGTTCACGGTTTGATTCCTAAAGAACCAAAAAGTGGAGCCAGATAAAAATCACACCAATTGGCATTTGGGAGAGCCCAAGCCTTTTGCTTTTTTCCAGGAGAACCTTGAGTTTGAGTTTTCAAAATGAACAAAATATTTCCAAGGAAGTAAAAGTGGGCCTCCTTTGCTGGCCATCCTTCTTCTCCCATACCCTCTTCCTCTTTTCTCCTGCCTTCCTTCCCCTTTTCTTTTTTCATCTGCCTTTCAGTCACCATCTGTACTACTGTAGGAAATGGGAAAAAGACCTACGCTAAATCAGCATCCTACTCTACCTCTTACAAAGTCGGGAAAAAATCTCTTTAAAAAAATGTTTGAAATGATTGTGCACCTATCCACACCTCTGTTTGAACCAGGGCTGTCATTTCTGATAAAGGCACGGTTTTCCGAGATCGTGAAGAGCTCAAGTGAGGAGCTTTAAAAACCCTGACTACCACCAGTCTTGTTTCGGGTCATGAGTGCACCATTGGTTACCCTGATGTTGAGTCAGCATTCTGCAGACCACATAAAGGTCAGGTCTATCTTCACAAAGTGAAAGTGCTGAATTATATCAAAACCATAGAAAAAAAAATAAGCCAACCCTGCCTCAAGTCTCTAAGTCTCCACTCCCACAGTTTTGTTTTTATCTGGAATTACAGTAAACTCATTTCGGCATGGTTGCGGCATGTGGTATTCTGAGTAACTGACGCTTCTACCTAATTGCAAGTTGCCACACACTCTCTACAGCCCTTCTTCCTTTCCCTGTGCCAGCTCCTCCGTCAGTTTCAGTCACTTGCAGGTCTAGACTTGTCTCCTTTTCTGGGTGGGGCAATAAGTCAGTGGCCTGAGATAGACCATGATGGGCGGTACTTCAGAATTCGGGCACAGGCCGAGTACAGTGGCTCACACCTGGAATTCCAGCACTTTGGGAGGCCAGGGCTGGCAGATCACTTGAAGCCTGGAGTTGGAGACCAGCCTGACCAACATGATGAAAACCCATCTCTACTAAAAATACAAAATTTAGCTGGGCGTGGTCGCGGACGCCTGTAATCCCAGCTACTCAAAAGGCTGAGGCAGGAGAATCGTTTGAATCTAGGAGGTAGAGATTGCTGTGAGCCGAGATAGTGCCACCGAACTCCAGCCAGGGCAACGGGTTGACTGTGTCTCAAAAAAAGAAAAAAGAATTCAGGCACAAAGTCAACCGGAGTTGGACTGTGTGGATCCTGGGCGTCCTGGAGCCCCTTGGGGGAGCTCCTGCCCACCCTGCATTGTGGGTGAAGAGTCAGGAAGGTGTGTGTTCAGATTCAGCCTCTGCTATGGCCTCTGATTACTCTATGACTGCTGGCAAGTTGTGACCTTACCTGTAAAGTGGGGACACCAATACCCACTCTCGGGACTGTTGAAAGAACTGGGGAATGATGCATGTAAAGTCACTTGGCACAGAGTAGGAGATCAGTGAATGTTGGTTCTTTCCTTGTGTCCTCATCCCCCACATCACAACCTGCTCAATAATCCAGAGCCATGTCCCAATATCTCTTCCTCCCTCTAGGATGGTCTCTCCCTGCCTTGGGGCCTATCTCCTCTGCAGGAGGGTGAGTTTCTCCTCCCACTGGGCTGCACTGCTCACCTGGCTGCACTGGCTGCTGAGCTTGGGGACACAGATTAGTGATCCTGGCTGGTCCCCAATGGCTGGATTACACTCACTAATGCCAACTGGTATTGATGCTGGTCTCAGCTTTGCCTGAGTATGCAGTGTCCTTTGACCACTACCCCTCGGCCACTGGGCCTCCTTCCCCATCCTGGCCTCTGCAACCAGAGTAGAGTCCCAGACCACTTCCAGTGCTCAGAGGAGCTCCGCATCTCATCTCCCTCCCTCCCTACCACCCACCTCCCTGCTGCAGTTCCTGCCCTAGTGCCCAGACCTGCTCCCATTATGTCACATGCCCTCCATGAATGGCTAATTTGCAAAGAACCAAAACTGAAAAAACACACTTTTAACCATATTGAGTCTAACTGTCTCTTTAATCATTTCAGAGGCAACTCAGGATCTTAAGAAGCCTGAGAATTGGCTTCCTAAGCACCAAGCCTTCTGGAAAATGGAAAGTACAGGAGTAGAGTTAGGAGAATAATCTGAAAGGTACTGATCTTAATGCACCCTTGAAAACTGGGTGACTTTAAGCAAATTGCTTAACATCTCTAAGCCTCAGTTTTCTTAACTGAAAGGAAGACAATTATACTCATGAGGTCTAAGGATCATGTAAATAAAAGGACTTGGTTAATTTTAAAATTCCTGATGTTCCCATTTTCATAAAAGCAGGGATTTGGGCTTATTTAGCTGTTTAGACCCTGAGGGCAGAAAAGGGTTACCTAATTATCATTTCGCTATAATATTCTGTTCTTAGTCCGGCTCTCTGAATAGACTATTCTTGAGGCCAGGTATTGTGCTGGCTACTCTATGTAACCAGCTAGCACCAGCTTAACATCCAACTCAAAGCAGGCACTCAATGAACATTCACTGGATACATGACTTCGCCATGTACATCATTGTCCTGGCCAAGCCTGGTGATCATGTCTCTATCGTAGTCTATCTGCAGGAAGAATCCTGCCAGCCTGGCAGAAGCTACGTCAAATGAGGAGAACTGTTCCCCTCCCCTACTTCAGACTGCCAATCCCACCAAGACACGGTGAGGACATCCCAGCAAATGCAGGGGAGGTCAATAAAATCCAAGGAGCTTTTTAATGCGTTCTGATGCTACTGCCCACAGGGCACTGTGAACTGGGCCAGCTGGGCCTAGGCCATGCAGAATGGCCAGCTGAGGGCAGAGACAGCCTTTCTCCCACCAGTCAGGCAGCTTCTACCACTTGACCTTCCCTGTGCCCACAGGAGGCTTTCTAAAAGACAACCGGTGAAAATGAAGCCTTCATTCACTCCTTCCTTCCTTCATTCATTCATTCTACAAACATGAATTGAACACCTATTATGTCCCAATGGCTGTGCTAGATGTTGAAGAGGCAGAGTCCAGGCCCACAAAGAACCTTGGGGCTCCTGAGGGAAACAAGCAAGGAAATAGACAATGACAATACAGTGTGATGAGGACCAGGATAGAGGCAAGAACGTGCTGTGGGAGCACACGGGGGTCTCCACGCATGACCTGGCAGAACGTGGGGTAGAGGGTACCACTCCAGAGAGCTCTGGGTGGGGCGGAATTTAACCTCTTGAAGGATGAGAGGCACTAGGTAGGGAAATCGAGGAAGTGAGGAAAGTGAAGGGAGAGCGTTCAGTAGGACACATGGACAAAGGTAATAGCACATACAAGAAAGAATGGGTTCAGGAAGTGGAAAATGGGGATTTAGTGAGCATAAATCCTGAAGATGAGATAAGGATGTAGATTCCACACTCCTAGGAACAAGTAAAGCAATGTCCTTTAGTGGAGACTTGGGTACTGGAAAGACAGGCGGGAGGTGATATATAAAACCTTTATCTACCCTGTTTTATGGATGAGAAAGCTGAAAGCTGAAGAGTGGAATCACACAACAAGTGACAGACAGATCATCGTAGTTAGAGGAGCTGGTCCTGTTGATCCATACCAGTGCGAAATAAATCAGCTTCTAAAATACTATAGAGACTCTGGGCCCTGTTGTGTTGGAATACACCTTCCCACCCTCCCCTGTGCAATGAGCTGCCTTCTTCACAATCCATCAAAGAAGGTAAAGACAGCCATTGCTCCCTGCTACAGATGGTAGTGGTGGCTGAGAGAGACCCTTAAAAAGTTATTGGAGGACCCCCTGCTGTGATCTGAATGTTCGTGTCCCTCCAAAATGAACATGTTGAAATCCTAACCCCCCATGGTGGTGGTATTAGAAGGTGAGGTCTTTGGGGGGTGATTAAGTCATGAGGGTAGAACTCTCATAAATAGAGCTAACGCCCTTAGAAAAGAGGCCTGAGGAAGTTCCATCCCCACTTCTACAGCATGAGGACACAGTGAGAAGATGCCATCTGTGAGGAGAGGGGCCCTTACCAATCACTGAGTCTGCCAATGCCTTGATCTCAGACTTCCCAGCCTCCAGAACTGTAAGAAGCAAATTTCTACCATTTTTAAGTTTATTGTACTTTGTTACAGCAGCTTGAACTGACTAAGACACTCCTGGACTGCCTGTGCAATGCTTACCAAGAGGTTCTCTGCAGGCCTTAAAAGTTCGAAGCCCAGAAATGGCCTCTCTTGAATGAAACTCCTTGGGTTTATGAATGGAATAGCCATACCTTACATCTTTTTCCTTTGAGATTCATGCTTTTCTAATATTGGATTTACTACCCAAACAGATATTTCTGCTGATATTCATTCAATCCTACAGAGGTAGACATCTAGGTAACATTTATTATTTGCAAAATTTTTCTTGCTTTTTTTCTTTCTTAAGAAATTGTACCTTTCTTTCCAGTTATAATGAATCAGATATAAGACACAGCAAATCATTCTGGACTTATTTTTTCTCTTTTTTTAATTCATAATGGTTGTAGTTGAATAAAATGTAATTTTTAATGGCTACACATCTGACAGAACGGACAGTACATATCTTTCAGGTAAGGCTTCTTTTTTCTCATATGAGCAAATAGCATGTTAAAAATAGCAAAATAGATCATAAAGGCTTCTGCAAAATACATTGCAAATTTTCCTAAATTATTCTATCTTGTTCAAAATGAGGACTTCAGAAGCTTTAATTTCCTTGGCTCAATATATTGTAAGGATTAATACATATCCATTGATTCATTTACTCATCCACGTGATATCAGTTTCATAATATATGAGGCTTGGTGCAAAATGAAAAGATGAGGCCTCTTGTTCAAAAATTTAAGAATTTTCTAGATGGCGGCCAGGCACAGTGGCTCACACCTGTAATCTGAGCACTTTGGGATGCTGAGGTAGGCAGATCACTTGAGGTCAGGAGTTCAAGACCAGCCTGGCCAACATAGTAAAACCCCATCCTACGAAAAATTAAAAATTAAAAAAATTAGCTGGGCGTGGTGGCAGGCACCTGTAATCCCAGCTACTAGAGAGGCTGAAGCAAGAGAATCATTTGAACATGGGAGGCGGAGGTTTCAGTGAGCTGAGATCATGCCAGTGCACTCCAGACTGGGTGACAGAGCAAGACCCTGTCTCAAAAACTAAATAAATAAATAAGTTTCTAGACGGTGACAGCATTAAGCCAAGCATTTAAGCCACTTGTCTAAGCATAAGTCCCTGTGTGACTGCACGGGTTCCCCACCCAGGAAGCTGTCCCCGAATCCACCAAATTATAGGCCAGGCCCTGGAAATACAAGGGTGAGCCAGTCAGACGTGGTTGGTGCCCTCCCCTGCAGCTTAGAGAAGAAAGGCATGAAGGGAACACTCAGTCACCATGAGGTTTAATGAGGCCTCAGATAAGGGAAGTGCTGGGTCATCTGGGAGCTACCTCATTGTAGAGGTCAGCAAAGACCTTCCTGAGGAAATGACATGCACATTGAGGTCTGAAGCTTGATGAGGCTTCAGCAGGACAACAGTAAGAGGGAAATTAGTTTCAGTCAAAGGAAGAGCATGTAAAAGAGACTGGAGAAAAGGCTGGAGAGTGTGGCACGTCTGAGGAAGCACAAGGAGTGTGGCATGGCTGCAGCAGAGAGAACATGATGGGCATGGCTGAGGGCAAGAGGGAGAGGTAGAGGAGACTGAGCCCTGAAAGGAGGTTACGTGGTCTCCTAAAGGCAGTGGGAAACTCTTAATGGGTTTCTTGGGCCTCTCTCAGCTGCACCATGGGCCAAAGAAGGGAAGAAATCAATAGTGGTGTCAGTGGAAGAAAGCCAAGCTGCCCTTCTTGGTTCCTGTTGAAAAAAGAAAAAAAAAGCAAAAACAAAAACAGGAAGTTAGCCTGCAGAGTTGCATTGGCAGGAAGTCCTGGTTTGACAAGTCATTCAGCCTGTGCTCTGGGCCATGGACCTACCACCTTGGAGCTGGTGCTACTCCACACCTGATCAGCAAATCAGAAGAGCAGGACAGACAGATCCTTCCTCTTCTCCTGCCAGAGCTCAGTTAGTGGGAAATGCTCTCCCAGCCTCCCGGTCTGTCGCTTAGCAACAGCGCCCAATACTTGGTGCATAGGTGACCGGCGCTCTCCATGAAGGCTTTCAGACCGACTCTGCACTCACTGTGCCTGTTGGCAGTCATGTGTTTACTGGTTCACCTCACCTACCAGACTATGTGTTGCTTGAGAGCAGGAGACAGGTCTTACTCACTTTTGAATTCTAGTTGCTCACAAAGTAAACCATAAATGTATTGGTAAATTGAATTAACTGACACTAAATCTAGTTATATCTGAGGTATAGTATACATTCAGTCATTTGGGGGAGACAAGTTATATTAAAGATATAAAATTTTTATAAAGGAAAACTATTTTGAGTTCTGTGCCAGGGGCTTTAAGATACGCTTTTGACATCCAATATTTTTCTAATTTGAGACTTTTCAGAAATGGTCAAGACAATGTCCATTTGATACAGTATCCCTGGCAGACAAGGATTATGTGTTTTCAGCTTTGAGTTTCCACATGGCATGGTGTATAGTAAGTGATTCATTATTCAATGAATGTATAGATCACACATGTCCATGTACACCAATTCACACATACATTTTGCATTGTTAAAGGGTTTTGCAGATACAGATTCAGGTAGTTTGCTTAAATGTATAAGAAAAATATGAACAGGAAAGTGTACCATGGTATATATGATACATATCTAAGATGTGAAGATTATGTTATTATGCATCAAAAATCATAAAGGTGGATGATTATTTTGATTGTTCATCAACAGCATTCCTCCATGCAATGTTTAATAGAAAAATATATAAGGAAAACAAAGGCTTAAAATGCTACCTATCTTCAGACTTTTAAAAGAAATAGTCCTGGTCCAGTGGCTCACACTTGTAATCTCAGCACTTTGGGAGACTAAGGCAGGAGGATCACATGAGGCCAGGAGTTTGAGTCCAACCTGGGCAACATAGAGAAGCCCTGTCCCTGCAAAAAATTTTAAAAGTAGCTGGGCATGGTGGTGCGTGCCTGCAGTCCCAGCTACTTGGGAAGCTGAGGCAGGAGGCTTGCTTGAGCCCAGGAGTTAGAGGCTGCAGTGAGTATAATTGTGCCACTGCACTCCAGTTGTAGCCTGGATGACAGAGAAAGACCCTGTCTCTAAAAAGAGAAAGAAAGAAAGAAATGTAAAATGGTTTAGAGAAAATGCTATAACTGTAAAATCAATTCAGAGAGGAAGTGTTCAAGAATAAGTGATTTTCAAGAAGTATAATTTTATGATCTGACATCTGAGAAATAGCTGAACAAATGGAAGAATTGTCTTACTCCAGAGTATTAGAAACAAGCCAATGGGAGGGTGTTTAGTGAGCCAGTTGTAACTAGAGAGCCTTCCGCAAAAAGAGGGGGTGGAGTTTCTGAGGAACCAGACAGAGCTGGGATTTCCTCAGCTGTGTTTGCAGTTTTACTTAGATTCTTTTCAAAGTCATTTCTAAAATTTAATAAGAACAGATGCACTTTTTCTTATAGCCCCCGAGCATCTGGAATACAAATTCCCCATCTTGTCACTGACCAGCTTCTCTGTCCTGGGGATTCCTCCCTCTCTTCCTTTGTCCCCAGGATTCACAGTTGTGACCAGATTGCAGACCCTTGCTACCTGATAACCGGCCCCTGTCTCTCCTTCTCCTATAAACAGCCAAAACAAACTCCACTTGAAAACAAACACACTCATTTTTTTTTTAATTTATAAATGAAAGAGGTTTAATTGACTCACAGTTCTGTAGACTGTACAGGAAGCACAGCGGCTTCTGGCTTCTGTTTCTGGGAAGGCATCAGGAAGCTTACAGTCATGGCAAAAGGAAAACAGAGAGTGAGGCGTCTCCACATGGTAGAAGCAGGAGCATGAGAGAGGGTGGGAGGTGCTACACGCTGTTTTCTTTAACCACTGTTTTGTTTTTTTTTTAACTTTAAGTTCTGGCATACATGTCCAGAACATGTAGGTCTGTTTCATAGGTATACATGTGCCATGGTGGTTTGCTGCACCTGTCAACCCATCATTTAGGTTTTAAGCCCTGCATGCATTAGGCATGTGTCCTAATGGCCTCCCTCCCCTTGCTCCCCATCACCCGAGAGGACTTGGTGGGTGACATTCCCCTCCCTGTGTCCATGTATTCTCATTGTTCACCTCCCACTCATGAGTGAGAACATGGCAGAACCACACCCATTTCTTTACATTGAAAGAGACCTTAGAGAACATCTGACAAAAGGAGCCAGCAGACTTAGTGTGACTGCCATGAGACCATAGAGCTATTTTAGTCACAGAGGCAGCACTGGACCCTTGCTTCATCCCCTGATGCTTCCTCTACCGCTTCTCAATGTTCATCCCAGCAGCCTCAGTTACAATTGGCTTCCTGAAGACAGTTTTCAAAAACATTATGTATTAGTCATGGAACTCTAGGGTACTCTAAAAGGTGACTTGTAAATTCACCTGATGCATTGATTTCACTGGTGGAAATAATTTGAATGCTCCCTGGCCTTGACTAATCTTTCTGCATGCATGTATGTAATTTGTATGTTGGTACATGTGCTGCTTTTCATGCTACTTTTTGCTTCATATGAACAGCCACATGTAAATTTCCCAGCTTTCTAGACCAGAGCTGTCCAACAGGACTTTCTGTGATAATGAAAATGCTCGTTACCTGTGACAGTAGTCACATGCTGCTTTTGAGTACCTGAAAGTCTAGTGTAATGGAGGAACTGAATCTTTTCTTTCATTTCATTGTAATTCATTCAAAAGCGAATTTCAGTAGCCACTTGGCTGACACAGTTCTAGAGAGTCGTTGTGTTTCTCACAATGGATACATAAAATTTCAATTGTATTGATATTTTGGTTTATTTATTGTTTCTCTGTCTTCATTCAAAATGCTTTTCATTTTTGCTATTACAGCAAATACAATATTCTATACAGCCGTATATACACTCCCATAAAAAAATATTGCTTGTATGGTTTTCTTCTTTTGATTTATTTGCTTAAGTTCCTGCAAATAAAACTCCAACTGCGCAGTGTTTTGACTGAAATATTCCTTAAAATTCTCAAAGAGCCTCCATCTGTCTCTTCCCCTCTTATCCTCCTTTTATATACCCTTGGGACCAAGAACTCTGTCAAGAATCTGGGCCTTCCGTTGCTAAGTCCTCTGCTGGGGCCGCTCTCAGCCCTTTTTCTGTGCTTCCTCATCCTCCCTGAGTCATGCTTTAGGGCTCCTTTCCCCAAGCCAACTTTATCCTTTTTTATCGTCCTTTGGAAACAAAGAAACAGGTCATTTTGATTTAAGGGATTTGCTACTAATCCAGACAAAATAGAAAGCACAGGGATGTTGTAAAAGTTCAGAATCTGGATGTAATCCACAGCTCTGTTCCCAATTCCTCACTCCTGGCCAGGGATGGAAAGGGCCTGCAAACACAGTGTTTGAAGCCAGAGAGATCTGGTGTGATTTGTTCCCCTGAGCAACATGGGCTCACTAGGGGGCTTTCCTTATTTCCCTACACCTCAGCCTCATACATCACAGTCACCTCCACAAAGAGGACGCCCAAGAAACGTGGCAGAGGCAATATAAACTCAACCCCGTCCATCAGAAAAGATAAACAGGCCACTCTCCAGATCACTCAGATGGCGAATGCTATTTTGAGCAAATCCACTCAGGTTTTCAGGTTAGACAATGTGATGGTTAATACTGAATGTCAACTTGATTGGATTGAAGGATGCAAATTATTGTTCGTGGGTGTGTCTGTGAGGGTGTTGCCAAAGGAGATTAATATATACGTCGGTGGACTGGGAGAGGCAGACCCACCCCCAGTCTGGGTGGGCACCATCCAATCAGTTGCCAATAGCTAGAATAAAGCAGTCAGGAGAAAGTGGAATGAACAGACTCTCTGAGTCCTGTGGCCTCCATCTTTCTCCCATGCTGGATGCTTCCTGCCCTTGAACATCAGACTCCAACTTGTTCACCTTTTGGACTCGTGGACTTAAACCAGTGCTTTGCTAAGGGCTCTCGGGCCTTCAGCCACAGTCTGAGGGCTACAGTGTCGGCCTCCCTACTTTTGAGGTTTTGGGACTTGGACTGGCTTCCTTGCTCCTTGGCTTGCAGACAGCTTATTGTGGGACTTCACCTTGTGATTGTGTGAGTCAATTCTCCTTAGTAAACTCCCCTTCACATATACATCTATCCTACCAGTTCTGTCTCTCTAGGCAACCCTGACTAATATAGACAATGTCAAAAATGAAGCCAGCACTGAAGGGGCATAACATGAAACTCTAGAATCACAAAGCAGTAGGAAGAAACACTTCAGATAATGGTTTCCCAGAAAAAAGAGATGGGAAAAATAAGGAAAGTTATCACTAGATCACATGAGATAACTCAGTAAGAGAGATACTCTTAAAACTGTGAATGACCACAGGTAAGACAAAGAGAATATTAGGCAGGCAGCAAGAACCCATGGCTGTTATCCTTAGAAACAAAGATGGCTTGCTGTAGTTATCAGTTCATAGATACGCCAGTCAGAACAAAGGTCAGGATTATTTCAGGATTTTAGGATTCCCATGCTTGTCCCCACAGGCAATTATCATGTGGGGAACTGGTCTGAATTAGCCTGTAGAAGACAGCAAAGCTTACAGAATGAGAACCCTGATCAAACCTGAAGTCCAGCTATGTCTGGAATTTTCATTTCTATTATATCCTTTTTCTCTGTGGCTGTGGTTTAGAGTCCTGTGGCATTACTACTGTGAGGCCTGGATGGTGAGCTATTCCAGAGAAATGTAGTCTTACAGAGATGAACACTTGACAGAAACTCCCTCTTTCATTATCTGTGAAAGTTGAGCATTCACAGGGAATGGGAAGGGAGGTACTGGAAACTAAGTTGAGTCTGCCGCTTAATCATTTGATCATTTGAACTTTGCTGGGTGTCAGCTTCCTTATTTACAAAATAAGGATGTTAGAACAGATACATGGTTTTAAAATTTAATTTTGACTTAACAACAAAGTTTGAACTTAATTTGACAACATAAAATTTCTCCATAGTTTTCTCCTGAATTGTTACAAGCATGTATTAATCTGTTCTCATGCTGCTAATAAAGACATACCCAAGACCGGGTAATTTATAAAGGAAAGAGGTTTAATGGAGTCCCAGTTCCATATGACTGGGGAGGCCTCATAATCATGGCAGAAGGCAAAAGAGAAGCAAAGGCACATCTTACATGGCAGGTAAGAGAGCTTGTGCCGGGGAACTCCCATTTATAAAACCATCAGATCTCATGAGACTTATTCACTACCCTGAGAACAGTATGAGGGAACCACCCCCATGATTCAATTATCTCTGTTTTACAAAATCAACTTAGAGCTTCATTAAGATGTGGTGTATTATTGTACATTCACACATTTCATGCAAATTGGAGCCCCAGATCAAATCATGTGTCCCACCCTTGACACATGGGGATTATTACAATTCAAGGTGAGATTTGGGTGGGGACACAGCCAAACCATGTCAGAGAGTAACAAGCTCAGTAAAGAGTGCAGATAAAAGTGGAGGTGTTCTGTTTGAACAGGAGTGGGGCAGGAACCCATCCACTCAGCCTCCCTACAGCCCCTTAGGGAAGCCTAAAAACACCTCCAGGGAAGTCCAAGGCACCAGATAACACAGTCTGAGAATGTCTCGACTAGGAGCTCCCTGAGTTCCTAGCTTGCATAGTTAGGAATCGTTAGTGTTGGAGATACAGGTTTGTCCTTCAAATTGTTCTCAGTCTTCTAGCCCATTGATCCTCCTCTTCCATTTGACTTTTAAGCTATATTAACACAAGTTTGAAAAAAAGAAAATTAAATAATATTAACCGCAAAAGTATTAATTTGCCTTAGACATCAGAATATGTTGAGTAAAATATTTGTCTCCAAAAGAATATTTCAAAAATTAAACTATAGCACCTGATCATGAAAATGTAATACTCCTAGGTTCTGATACACCACAAGGATCACATCCTTTGGGGATCTTTGGAACACTGGTCCAGGTCCCCTCCAGGATCTCCACAGTGTCATCAGGGACAATGTCATCAGGGACAGTGTCATCAGGGATCCAAGTGCTTCCCAGTTCTGCTTCATGTCCTTGGCAGGAGGCCCCTCCTTCTCATTCTTGTATCAGCTGCCTTCTCATCACAAGATGGCTATGTCCCTCTGGGCCCCATCCTCCCCTCCCAGGCATGAAGAAAAAAGAAGAGCAAAGGGCCAAAAGAACTTTGTGCTTTAGGAAGGATCTACCTTTTAGGCTAAGAATGGCCCTCTCCCCAGACACCTCCCCCTACATCTCAGCATCCAAAACCAAAAATGCCCACAGCCCGCTCTCAGGGAAAGGCAGTCAGGGAGAAGGGTGATATGAAGATACGGATCATCTGACTGCAGGGACAGTCACAGAGATGATATACTGAAGGCATCAGAGGGGACTTCAGCCTCAAGGAAGCCTTTGCCTCTACCAGAGGAGCAGGAGGTTGGTGAAGGGAAAAGCTGGAGAGACCAGAAGTTGAGTTTCTCTGCAAATCAAGGGGAGCTTCCTCTGATGTTTCTGGTCTGATCTCTATGGGGGCAGAGACTGGTCGGGGGAGGACATGTTGGCTCACTCCTGAGGTCTCCTTCCATGGGAAGGCACAGCCCTCAGTTTAGCCTCAGCTTTCCCCTAGGAAATTTATCTCAGTCCTTCCCTCCTCCCTTCTCAACCACTGATTGGTTCCTCCATCCCCCAGGTTTTACAGGGGCAGACCCCTTGTTGACCACCTGCAATGGACTGAATGTTTGTGCTCCCCAAAATTGATATGTTGAAATCTAACCCCTGAGGTGATGGTATTAGGAGGTAGAATCTTTGGGGTGTGATTAGGTCATGAGGGTGGAACCCTCATGAATGGGATTAGTGCCCTTATAAAAGGGACCCCAGAGAGCTCCGCCTTCTTTCTATCATGTGAGGATACAAGAAGCCTGCAAACCAGAAGAGGGCCCTCACCAGACCCCAACCATGCTGCCACCCTGATCTCAGACTTCCAACCTCCAGAACTGTAAGAAACAAATTTCTGTTGTTTATAAGCCACCCAGTCTATGGCACCTTGCGACAGCAGCCCACCAACCTATGGTCATTAACACTGCCTGAGATGGAATGAGAGGCCTGCCAAACTCAAGCCTTCAGTACTAGGAATCCCACCATGCCTCACACCCCAGCCACGCCTTCGCACAACCAGTATCAGAAATAAAGATGATTTTCCTTTATCATCCGCCCTCCTTCTTTATTTTATCTGTGATTTGGTTCTGAACGTGGGCAGAGAAAAGAGAGAGGTTGTTTATTGGATCTCTCCTCTGCACATCTAAACAGTGCCTAAAATAGAGCGGGAGCATGATACTTTGTCAAATGAAAAATATACCCCATCCTTCCTCTTGGACTTCTGTGATTATGTAAATGTATATTCCCAGAGATGAGAATCAAAGCAGACGGTAGGCATGTGAAACCTCTGACCAGTAAACAAGAACAGTGAATTATGTTAGCATTTGTGTTGCTAATGAGACACCTAGCACAGCACCTGGAATTCGTAATTGAATGATCTGCATTCCAGCTCAGATTTTGGCACAGTATAAAGGAGAGAGGTCAGCGGCTAGCAAAGTTTTTGTCTCATGGCTTCTGGTCAAAACAGTGAAGTAGGAAAATAATTACCAAGAACATAAAAGCCTGGCTGTGAGAATATTCCTCAATGGCAGAAGCCCCTTCTTGTGTTTGTATTAAAAGGCAGGACTGACCCTTGTGCAGTAGACAAATGATAATGTCAAGCTTTTGTTTTGTGTAATGTTTGGCTTGGGGCTCCGATTTGTCTCATGAAATGTCTCAATGTACAATAATACACAGCATCTTAATGAAGTTCTAAGTTGATTTTGTAAAGCAATGATAAGAATATTATCAGATACAAAAATATAAAATTCTGGTACTCAGACATATTATAGAAAAGTAGCTGAAAATAGAACATCAGCAGAAACTGCTATTTATGCCATTCAGTGCCAGGAGAATGCCATACCGGCTCTGGACGAGTCTCTCCAGACTCCCGAACATAAAGGAAATGGATAAACTGACCCACTGCAAGTTCGAGGTTTCCTGTTACTTGCATCTGATCCTAATACACACATAGGCAAGTCTTTGTAGTCACATTTAATCTACATGGGCTCTGGACTCCTACACATCTAGGTTTGAATGCAGGCTATACACTAATTAATTAATAGTTATAAAAGTGGGCAAGTTACTCAGGCTCTCCACCTCTCAGGTGTATCTGTAAAATAGAAAAGTGGCCGGGCATGGTGGCTCATGTCTGTAATCCCAGCACTTTGGAAGGCCGAGGCGGGAGGATCACAAGGGCAGAATTTCGAGACCAGCTTGACCAACATGGTGAAATCCTATCTCTACTGAAAATACAAAAAAATTAGCCAGGCATGGTGGTGCACACCTGTAATCCCAGGTACTCAGGAGGCTGAGGCAGGAGATTCGCTTGAATCTGGGCGGCAAAGGTTGCAGTGAGCCAAGATCACGCCACTGTACTCCAGCCTGGGTGACAGAGTGAGACTCTGTCTCAAAAAAATAAAATAGATAAATAAATAAATAAAATAAAAGTATATATTTCTTATGGTAGGATTAAATGTAATAATGCAACCAAAGCACTTGGCGGTGGCACAAGTGAATGCTAAATAAATGTTAGCTGTTAGAATTAATGTTAAAGACAATGAATAATGGTAACTACTGTAATTGGTCAAAGTGAAGGCACTTTCAACCTTACCATTGCATTGGGTGACTTTTATATTTGTCCTAAACCATCTTAAATTTAATCTATGGGTCAACTAAAGTCCCAAGACAAAACAGCAACCCTTTCCACAGCCATAATGCAATTTGCATTCCTTTGGTAATATTTAATGGATTTTAAGGTGGTTTGAAAATAGGTAGAGGCTTCAATGATGTTAGGCTGTCCTAGCTGACGGCTAAGGCCCACGGAACTCTGTTATAAATTCTCTTAGCAACTGCACTTGAATTACCTGAGTAGGAAATTTGCTTGCTTGCTTATGGGGAAATGGTTGAACTTAAACATAAAAGGCTAAATGAAAACCCACATAATAAACTATAATCATTGACTTTCAGATTGATAAGGGCAGGAAATTAAGGTGGTTAGCAAAAGGAAGCATTGTTCTATCCAGGAGGAAAATCTGTACCTGCCAAATGAAATGCCACTGTATCAGCTTCAAGATCTCCTGGGCTTTCTCTGTAAATGACAGAGACAACTCCCAAAACAGGAGTGCTTGACAGTGCTCAAAACCAAATGAAAATATCATTACTCTGGAACAACTAAGAGACGCAAAGACACCAATGGAAGAATGTAGGTTCAGGAACCAAATTTACAGTTACACATAGATATTTAAAATATATAAAAAGAGGCTGGGCCCAGTGGCTTATGCCTGTAATCCTAGCCCTTTGGGAAGCAGAGGTGGGCAGATCATCTGAGGTCAGGAGTTAAAGACCAGCCTGGCCAACATGATGAAACCCCGTCTCTACTAAAAACACAAAAATTAGCTGGGCATGACAGTGGGAACCTGTGATCCCAGCTACTTAAGAGGCTGAGGCAGGAGAATTGCATGAATCCAGGAGGTGGAGGTTGCAGTGAGCTGAGATCGTGCTACTGCACTCCAGCCTGGACAACAGAGCAAGACTCTGTCTTAAAACAAATTAATTAACTTAATTAAATATATAAAAAGCAAGCTCAATAATTTATCATGATTCACATTTATAGAAGTTTTGATAAACTGACCATGCAATATTCTGAAAGAATCCACAAGGAAGAAATTCCCACAAGATTGAGTTAACCTCCAAGCTGATTGACTCTTCCTGGACAAATGCATCACACTCTGTAGGTATTAATTCCAGAGTGGAAAATGCACACACAACCTCAAATCAATGATAGTGACTCCCTGAAGCTCTATGTTGAGAAGAACAAGGTTGCAATGGTTTGTCCTGACTCTGGAGAAAAAAATGGTGTGATAGACCAACAACATCTTCTGCAAGTCCAGGATAGGGATGATTGGTCTATGTGCTGACTGTACTTCATGTTCTCAATGCCCAATACTGTCCTACCAGACCCTATGTCCCAGATATCACAGACGAACATCTGCTTTCCTTCTCTGAACCCAGTCACGCCAGTATTTGAATGAAGAGACAGCATATTCATTGTTTGCCAGTGATACAAACCCAATTCCAACAGCTGACGCACAAAAAATAAGAAATGTTGTTTCACTTAACTGTGAAGTCCAGGGGTACCACTGGCGTCCAGCACAGCAAGATCCAGAAGCTGTTCATGTTGCCAGGGATTCATTTCTGTCTCTTGCTTTCTTTGTCTCTTAGAAAGGCTTTCTGACTGGGCGCAGTGGCTCATGCCTGTAATCCCAGAAATTTGGGAGACTGAGGCAGGCTGGAGACTTTATCACCAGCGCCTAGCCAACATGGTGAAACCCTGTCTCTATTAAAAAATACAAAAATTAAGATGGGCATGGTGTCACACGCCTGTAATCTCAGCTACTTAGGAGGCTGAGACAGGAGAATCATTTGAATGCAGGAGGCAGAGGTTGCAGTGAGCTGAGATTGTGCTACTGCACTCCAGCCTGGGCAACAGAACAAGACTCCACCTCAAAAAAAAAAAAAAAAGAAAGAAAGGTTTTCTATAGAGAAGGCAGGATGGCCACCAGCAGTGCCAGACTCACATCCCCCACCTCAGCAACCATAGTGGAAGGTACACATTTTTTTCTAATAGCCCTTGGGAAATAAAAAATCCCAGGTAGGATCCTAATTGTCCCTGACTCTCTTACATGTAAATACTGAAACTGATCACTAAAGCCAGTACTCTAACTGGCAGTATTTGGTTTTCATGTCCACCCAGGTAGCTAAGAGAGAAAGGCCAGAATAAGCACCCTCTGCTAACCCATGCACGTGGAATGCATTCTCCACGGTGAGAGGGGCCAGTCTCCCCACTTCCTGGCCAGCACTAGCCAAATGTTATCATTAGGATCTGGTATCCTGTCCTATAGCCCCAAGCAAGTATATGGGGGCCTACTGTGATGATAGATTTCTCTGTTCCTGTCTGCCTGCCTTGGTTTCTCAATTCTGTGACTAGAATACCCATAACTTCTTGTAAGATTTCCTTCTCTAACAAAAGTTCAAATGTTCCGTGTACTACCTCCTATGCCATATGTTTGATGCTAGGTCCTGCCTGCTGTTCTGGCTTCCTCCCAGTGATTACATTTGAATTTTGAGAGGGTGACAGGCCCCACCCCGTGCCAGAGAAAGGCATTAAGCATAGTGAAGTGGGGAAAACTTTGACTTAGGAGCCAGCTACATCTGGGTTCAAATTCTAATTTCTACTTTCTAGCCATGTGACTTTGGACAAACTATAGGCATATCTTGGAGTGATTGCAGTCTTGGTTTCACCTCAACAAAGCAAATCACAAGCTTTTTTTTGGTTTCCTGGTGCATAACAAAGTTATGTTTACACTATACTGTACTCTGTTAGGTGCAATGATTACATCAAAAAAATTGTACATACCTTAATTTAAAATAGTTCTATTGCTAAAAAATGCTACAAATCATATGAGCCTTCAGTAAGTTGTAATCTTTTTGCTGGTGGAGGGTCTTGCTTCGATGTTGATGGCTGCTGACTGGTGGTTGCTGAGGATGAGGTGGCTATGGAAATTTGTTAAAATAAAACAACAATGAAGTTTGCCACATTGATCAACTCTTCTCTTCACAAATGATTTCTCTGTAGCATGCAATGCTATTTGATAGCATTTTATTCACAGTAGAACTTCTTTCAAAATTGAAGTTAATCCTCTCGAACCCTGCATTGCTTTATCAACTACATTTATGTAATATTCTAAATCCTTTGTTGTCATTTCAACAATGTTCACAGCATCTTCACAAGGAGTAGATTCCATCTCAAGAAACTACTTTCTTTGCTCATCCATAAGAAGCAACATCTCAGCCATTCAAGTTTTATCATGAGATTGCAACAATTGAGCCTCATCTTCAGGCTCCACTTCTAATGCTAGTTCTCCTGCTATTTTCATCACATCTGCAGTGACTTTTTCCACTGAAGTCTTGAACCCCTCCAAGTCATCCATGAGAGCTGAAGTCAACTTATTCCGAACTCCTGTTGAAGTGGATAGTTTGACCTCCTCCCATGAATCACAGATGTTCTTAATGGCATTGAGAATGGTGAATCCTTATTCAGTAACGTGCTATATAGGGGAAAAAAAAGTAAACAAACAAACAACAAAAAAAAAAGAGTGGTGAATACTTTCCAGAAGATTTTTAATTTACTTTGCCCAAATCCATCAAAGAAGTCACTATTTATGGCAGCTATAGCCTTATAAAATATATTTTTAAAAAGTAAGATTTGAAAGTTGAAATTACTCCTTGATCCATGGGCCACAGAATAGCTGTTGCTTTCATAGTCATGAAAACAGCATTAATCTCCTTGTATCTCTGTCAGAGCTCTTGGGTAACTAGATGCATTGTCCATGAACAGTAATATTTTGAAGGGAATCTTTTTTTTTTTTTTTGAGCAGTAGGTCTCAACAGTGGGCTTAAAATATTCAGTAGACTTGTAATCCCAGCACTTTGGGAGGCTGAGGTGGGCGGATCACCTGAGGTCAGGAGTTTGAGACCAGCCTAGCCAACATGGTGAAACCTCATATCTACTGAAAATACAAAATTAGCCAGACATGGTGACAGGCATCTATAATCCCAGCTACTTGGGAGGCTGAAGCAGGAAAATCGCTTGAACCTGGGAGGCATAGGTTACAGTGGGCCAAGATCATGCCATTGGACTCCAGCCTGGGCAACAAGAGCAAAATTCCATCTCAAAAAACAAACAAACAAACAAATATTCGGTAGACCATGCTGTAAACATGTGCTGTCACTCAGCCTTTATTTTTTCATATATAGAGCACAGACAGAGTAAATTTAACATAATTCTTAAGGGCTCTTGGAGTTTCAGAATGGTAAATTAGCACTGGCATCAACTTAAAGCCACCAGCTGCATTTACCCCTAAGAGAGAGAGTCAGCCTCTTCTTTCAAGCTTTTAAGCCAGGCATTGACTTCTCCTCTTTAACTATGAAAGTCCTGGATATCATCTTCCAATAGAAGGCTTTGTTGTCTGCATTGGAAATCTGCTGTTTAGCCACTTTTATCAATGACCTTCAATCTTCTGAATAACTTGCTGCAGCTTCCACATCAGCATTGCTGCTTCTCTTTGCACATTTCTGTTATGGAGGAGGCTTCTTTCCTTAAACGTCTTGAACCAACTTCTACTGTCATCATACTTTTCTTCTGCTACTTCCTCACTTCTCTCAGCCTTCACAGAATTGAAGAGAGTTGGGCCTTGCTCTGGATTAGGCTTTGGCTTAAGGAAATGTTGTGGCTGGTTTAATCTTCTATCCAGACTACCATAACTTTCTCAGTGTCAGCAGTAAGGCTGCTTTGCTTTTTTATCCTTTGTGTGTTCATTGGAGCAGCACTCTTCATTTCCTTCAAGAACTTTTCCTTTGCATTCACAACTTCACTGTTTGGTACAAGAGGCCAAACTTTTGACCTGGCTCAACTTTCAACGTGCCTTCCTCACTCAACATAACCATTTCTAGCTGTTGACTTAAAGTGAGAGACATGTGACTGCTCCTTTCACTTGAACACTGAGAGGCCATTGTAGGGCTATTAATTAGCCTAATTTCAATATTGTTGTGTCTCAGGGAATAGGGAGGCCCGAGGAGAGGGAGGGAGATGGGGAACAACCAGTCTGGAGAAAGTACACAGCATTCATTCACTGAGATCACTGTCTTATATGAGCATGGTTGGTGGCAACCCAAAACAATTACACTAATAACATCAAAGACCACAGATCACCCAACAGATGTAATAGCGATGAAAGAGTATAAGATATTGCTAGAACTACCAAAATGTGACACAGAGACATGAAGTGAGCACATCCTGTTGGAAAAATGGCACCAATAGACTTGCCCCACACAGGGTTGCCACAAACCTTCAATTTGCAGAAAACAAAATATCTGCAGAGCATACCAAAGCAAAACACAATAAAACAAGATGGGTCTGTATTTAATATCTCTGAACATATGCATTTCTTCATTCATAAAATGGGATAAACTAGTTAATGTAGGGACACCCCAAGCTTCAGCTCTGCCCCCTGTCCCCAAGTCCTTCAGACTTTTAGGATCATCCTTCCTTCTAATATTAAAAGGAAAATATATAATGTTCTCATTTATTTAAGGATAAAGACACATTTACACATGATTTTTTTTCCTTTCCCTATTCATATTGTTTGAATGTTTTACCTTATGTGTTACCTTTAAAATAAAATAAAGGAATAAAAGTTCAGGCCAGGTGCAGATTACACCTGTAATCCCAACACTTTGGGAGGCCAAGGCGGGCAGATCACGAGGTCAGGAGGTTGAGACCATCCTGCTAACATGATGAAATCCCATCACTACTAAAAATACAAAAAATAGCCAGGCATGGTGGCATGCACCTGTAATCCCAGCTACTCAGGAGGCTGAGGCAGGAGAATTGCTTGAAACTAGGAGACAGAGGTTGCAGTGAGCCAAGATTGTGCCACTGCACTCCAGCCCGGGTGACAGAGCAAGACTCCATCTCAAAAAGTAAAAAATAAAATAAACAAAGAAAGAAAGAAGATAAAGAATAACAGTTCAATGTCATTCTACAGTTGGTTGGCCCTTTCATTTCACGTACTGCAGCTCAAGGCACAGTGGTCACCCTTTATCTTCGTGGATTCTCGAGGACGTGTGCTCGTTCCTGTCAACACTTGCGCGAATTTCCCACCTGCACTGAATTCAGAACTGCCCTGGGTCTCACCTCCTGTGGATGTTCTATTTTCTCAACCCTGGGTCATCTGAAACACGCCATGCTGCCATTTTCCTCTTTAATTCTCTTTCCTCAAAGTACAACTAACACAAGCGTGTGTTGCAGGATCCACTGAAGGCTGAAGGTGATGGGATATGGACACATTACAATGCAGCCAACAGTTTTAAATTAACATGAGGTGCACAGGATGCTAGAGCTGCCCAGACACCACCACCTCAGCACTTGCTCACTGGTCATCCTTGCTCATCAGACTCTGGGCGTCCTCCACGTTCTTGTCCACATCCTCTCATTTGGACATCTCCAACCTCACTGAAAGTTGTTCTTACTCATTTCTCAGGAAAAGCCCATCTCACAGGGATAATTTTTTTATTTTTTATTCTCTTATTTTTAATTTTAATTTTTGTGGGTACACAGTATATAGATTTATGGGTACATGAGACGTTTTGATACAGACATGCAATGCGTTGTAATCATATCACGTAAAGGGGGGGTATCCATCCCCTCAAGCATTTATCCTTCATGTCACAAATAATCCAGTTATACTCATCATTATTTTAAAATGTACAATTAAATTATTACTGACTATAGTCACCCTGTCATCCTATCAAATATGAGGTCTTATTCATTCTTTGTATTTTTTTTTGTACCCATTAACCATCCCCACCTCCCCCAATTCGACCCTCCCACTACCCTTCCCAGCTTCTGGTAACCAACCTTGTATTCTCTATGAGTTCAATTGTTTTGATGTTTAGATCTCACAAATAAGTGAGAACATGCAATGTTTGTCTTTCTGCGCCTGGCTTATTTAGCTTAACATGATGATCCATCCATGTTGTTGCAAAGGACAGGATCTCATTCTTTTTAGGGCTGAATAGTACTCCACTCTGTATAATTGCCATGTTTTCCTTATCCTTTCATCTGCTGAGGGATACTTAGGTTGCTTCCAAATTTGGGCCATTGTGAACAGTGCTGCAACAAACCTGGAGTGCTGATACCTCTTTGATATATACTGACTTCCGTTCTTTTGGGTATATACCCAGCAGTGGCATTGCTGCATCACATGGTAACTCCATATTTAGTCTTTTGAGAAACCTCCTAACTGTTCTCCATCATGTTGTACTAATTTACATTCCCACCAACAGTGTATGAGGGTTCCCTTTTCCTCCACATACTCACCAGCATTTGTTATTGCCTGTCTTTTGGATGAAATCCATTTTAACTGGAGTGAGATGATATCCTGATATCCCAGGAGTGCATTGTAAGGCATGGCACCACACCCAGCAGAGGGAAGCAAGGCCACCTTCCTGCAACCCAGTCAGGGGCTTTGTACACTTTTTAATTTGCATTTCCTTAATCATCAATGATGTCGAGCAACTTTTCATATGCCTGCTTCCCATTTGTATGTCTTCTTTTGAGAACTATCTGTTCAAATCTTTTATCTATTTTTAAATGGGATTATTAGATTTTTTTTTCCTATAGAATTGTTTGAGCTCCTTATGTATTCCGGCTATTAATCCCTTGTTGACATTAATGTTTGCAAATATTATCTCCCACTCTGTGGGTTGTCTCTTCACTTTGTTAACTGTTACCTTTGCTGTGCAGAAGCTTTTAACTTGATGTGATCCTATTTGTCCGTTTTTGTCTTGGTCGCCTGTGTTTGTGGGGTATTACTCAAGAAACTCTTGCCCACCAGTGTCCTGGAGACTTTCCCCAATGTTTTATTGAAGTAGTTGCATAGTTTGAAGTCTTATATTTAAGTCTTTAATCCATTTTGATTTGATTTTTGTATATGCTGAGAGATAAGGATCTAGTTTCATTCTTCTGCATATGGATATTGGTTTTCCCAGCACCATTTATTGAAGAGATTATCTTTTCCCCAATGTATGTTCTTGGCACCTTTGTAGAAGGGGATGGTTCATTATTGTCCCACTGCCTGGTGACAACTCAAGTGACAGAGCCTGGAAATGGGACCCAGGAGCACATTGTAAGAGAGCGCACCACACCCAGAAGAGGGGGGCAGCCCCGGCTTCTTGTACTCCAGTTGGGGGATTTGAACATTTCACATTCATACAATGCAAGGAAGCATCTTATTTATCACCCTCTAAATTGCCATTTGGAGACAGCATCTTAAAAGACCACCTGAGCAGTTTTTTAAAGTCAGTGTATTAGTCCATTCTCACCTTGCTCATAAAGACATACCTAAGACTGGGTACTTTATAAAGGCAAGAGGTTTAATTGGTTCCACATTGCTGTGGAGGCCTCAGGAAACTTACAATCACTGCAGAAGGCCCCTCTTCACAGGGCGGCAGGAGAGAGAATGAGTACCCAGTGAAGCAGGAAGACCCTTATAAAACTATCGGATCTTGTGAGAACTCACTATCATGAGAAGAGGATGGGGAAAACCACTCCTATGATTCAATTATCTTCACCTGTTATCTCTCACACCCCATGGGGATTATTGCAACTACAATTCAACATGAGATTTGGGTGAGGACACAGCCAAACCATAACAGTCACATACCTTGGGAAGAAATCCAAATGAGTTTGATGAATGATGATTAGGTGAAGCAGTTTAATTATGTGCAAACTTTAATATAGCAGGGCATTTTTAAAAACCTAAATTTCAAGTTACTAAAAATGGATGAGACAAGATTGTAAGGAGTTTAAATAAAAAGAGTGGAGAAGCAGTGTCATCACCACACCCACCTAAATCAAAAGAAAGCCACGTTCCCAATCAGGTTGGTCATTAGCATCCCCAGGGGAGGATTTAAATATGTAAATTCCAGGGGCCCTAACCAAGACCTGCTGGGTTTCAGTCTCCTGGACACTCATCTTCAACTTCTCAGTTCCTGAACTCCCTGAAACAATTACATTAAATTATGTCAACCCTCAACACATTTTAAATTTGGCATCTAAACTTTTTTATCATCAGTTAAATTCACTGCAGAGAACATAATTTCTGATATATTATTAACATTGACACTTTAAAATAAAATTATTACAATATTCTCTTAAATGTATTTAATGGTTTACAAATGCCATATCAAGGTGACATCCGCCCCCACACTGTTAAAAATACATAAAGATCTTTCGAACAATGAGAAAATTTATGTTGCTCTTGTTCCTCCTTGAACTTATATTTCCATTCCATATCCCTCACAGAAATTTTATCTGAATATGGTATATATTTATGCTTGTATATCTATTTTTTCTTTTTTTTTTTTCTTTTTTGAGATGGAGTTTTGCTCTGTTTCCCAGGCTGGAGTCCAGTGGCATGATCTCGGCTCACTGCAACCTCCACCTCCCATATTCAAGCAACTCTCCTGCCTCAGCCTCCCAAGTAGCTGGGATTATAGGCATGTGCCACGATGTCCAGCTAATTTTTGTATTCTTTAGTAGAGGTAGGGTTTCACCGTGTTGGTCAAGCTGGTTTTGAACTCCTGGCCTCAAGTGATCCACCTACTTCAGCCTCCCAAAGTGCTGGGATTATAGGAGTAAGCCACTGCACCCAGCTGCTTGTACATCTTTCATTGATTACCTTATAATATGATTCTGTCACAAAAGTTATATATAAATTGTCGTTTTAATTTTTAAATTTTCCTGTAAATGGGGAGCTAAGTGTTAAAAATCTCTTCTTGATTGAATTACTATCACTATTAGTGTGCAGATTATCTAAAAATAAATATGTTACAAGTGTTGCAAAATGCCAGGTATAAAAAGTAAAATACTACCAGAAACCTCTTAGGGAAATGGATAAGGCATATTTTGAAAAATTAATGTTAGTATTTCTAGTAATAATTAATTGCATCCTTACCTACATTCAATAAATGATTTATTTAAATAAATAAAGTTTAATGATTTATTTAAACAAATAAATAACTGTGTAGTTAAACATGGCGTTTGTAATTATGCTAATTAGCATTTATGGATGAAATAAGGTATCTCGTATTTCTTTTTCTTTCTTTTTTTAAGTGTTTTTGTAAAATTATGACTGACATAATTGTATGTCTTTATGGGGTACAACATGATGTTTTAATGCATTTATAAATTGTGTAATGATCAAATTAGAGTAATTATACATGCAAACTCTGAAAAAATTTGTTCTCATATATAAATACATAGAGAGCAATGGAGGGTTTTTTTAAGGCAATGTCTCTCAATTCTTTGAATTCCTTGTGAGTTAAAAACCAAAGATCACATCGTTGTTATCAGCGCTTTCAAAGTGATCAGTCCTTCCAATAAAACTACCTGACTTGCAAAGAAGTTTTTAACCCTTTCCTTAGACCCATGCTCTGTAATGACTACATCGATATTTTAAATCACTCTGGTTGGTGCCCAGGAGGTTTTTGCACCCTGGAGCATTGTACCAGCTAAGAGCCTGTACAGGAGAAAAGTCTGCCTTTCTTATGTTAATAAGAAAATGGTTATATGAGAGAGGATACGTTCATCACAGGCAGTTTCTTAGAAAAGAGTATACACAGACATCAGGGATCTGGAAATTACCTTAAAACCGTTAGTGGTCACCGACTCTTAAAGGGTCTTTCTTTACCAAGGTCCTCATATCCCAGGGTTGGGCCATTTGAAAGCTCCTCCAAATGATTCTGCTAATCAGCCAAGTTGAAGAACCCCAGTTTATGGTGCAAAGGGGGTCCACATTTCAGAGGGAGATTTTTTTTTTTTCCTTTGGGCAGAAAGTAGTTGTTTTCAGTTTACAGAGAGAGACTTCTAGTTTTAGGACCAGGATCCAGAAGAAGACGTGAGTCCAGAGAAATTAGCTGACACTCAGGACTGCTTTTGTAGAGGGGACATTTGCCAATCTGGAAAAAAAGGCTGCGTGGCTGAGTGTGTTACTGATAGCCTCTCAGGGATGAGACCTTTTTTTAAATCAAAGAACAGGTTCAGCCCAGTGTTCTGATAAAATATATTCCCAATCCTACTTTGAGTAGAGATCCTGAGGAAATGCACTCGAAGTGTAAAGGTAATGGGAAGTAAATTGGTCCTCACCCAGAATGCAGCCTCATTTTGTATTATCCAGAGGGCTCCAAAGTTTCAATCAATATACACTTTGAAGGTCTGCTCTATTGTTTTCTATCATCCAGTGTTTCCAGATTGCTAAGTCCACTCATGTGATACAGAAACAAATAAAACTTGTCTCAGGAGAAACATAACATCTTCCCAGACTTCAAATTATTTCTATAATTTTTAAAAACAGGATGTTTAGGATACAAGAATGACTGAGCACATGAAAAAGATAAAATGCCATAAGCAAGAACCAGCAGAAATTAGAGACTACAGAAACAGACCCAGAGAGACTACAGATTCCAACAGATAAAAGACACAGACTATAAAACAGTTATGCTTATTATGTTCAAAGAGATAAAAAAAAAAAACTTCAAATTTTTGGCAAAGATCTATAAGCTATAAAAATGACATTGCAGATTTGAAAAACAATTAAATAGAAATTATAAAACTGAAAATACAATGGCCAAAATTAAGAACTCAATGGCCAAGTTTAACAGCAGCTTAGACAAAGCAGCAAAGAATTTGTAAACTAAAAATATGTATAAGAATAAAATGTCCAGAATGCAGCATGGAGAGGCAAAGGGTTGAAAACAGAAGAGACAAGATAAGACACACAGGATACAGTGAAAAGTTCTCATAGATATTCAATGGCAGTCACAAGAGAAAATCAATAAGCCCTAACAGAATAAATAAAGACATATCACAGTGAAACTGGAAATTTCCTTAAATAGAATAAGAAAATTCCCCAACCCGAAGACAGTCACAATCTGTCAAATTTTAAAAGCCTATCAATTATAATTTTTTTAAAAATTCTAGAAATTTCCAAGTGTCACCTCAGTTTAAGGAGCTGCATACCCAGTCCATTGTTTATCTATTATTGTAACATGTTCCTTTCCTTCTTTTCATTTTCTTTATTTATTTTGTTTATTCATTTGTTTATTGTCTTGTCTCTCTCAGTTCCAGCCCTCATATTTAACCTCCAAATAGGCAGAGACCATGCCTACCTTGTTTTCCATGTGATATGGTTTGGCCGTGTCCCCACCCAAATCTCACCTTGAATTGCGCTCCCATAATTCCCATTTGTTGTGGGAGGGACCTGGTGGGAGATAATTGAGTCATAGAGTCAGTTTCTCCTATACTGTTCTCACAGTAGTGAATAAGTCTACGAGATCTGATGGTTTGTTAAGGGGAAAACTGTTTCACTCAGTTCTCATTCTCTCTTTTGACTGCTGCCGTGTAAGACATGCCTTTCACTTTCTGCCATGATCATGAGGTCTCCCTAGCTACGTGGAACTGTAAGTCCAATTGAACACTTTTTCCTGTATAAATTACCCAGTCTCAGGTATGTCTTTATCAGCAGCATGAAAACAGACTAATATACCATGGTATTTCTAGAGAATATATAGTGCCTTGCTTCAGGCTGGGCCTGGGCTGAGCCAGTATCTGGTGACATCTGGGGTGGAGACACAAGGGGGTTCTCACTCTCAGAGTCATGCATTTATATCATAAGAATAAAGCCTAAAAAATTACAGAGAGGGGAAAGTCACTTATTTCCTAAAAACCTGGGAATTTGATTGGCAAGAATTTTCTAATCAGCAACGTTGGACAACGGAAGATAATAAAGCAAATTTTAAAATTATGAGGCAAAAAAAATGTTCAACCTAAAATTCTATACCCAGCCAGCATTTAAATGGGAGGATAAAATACTTTCTTGAACATGAAAGGATTCAGGAAGTTTTTATCATCCTCAGCTCCTTTCCAAAAGAATTACTTGAGAACATATTTCAGCAAAATGAAGTTTGCTGTAGGGAAGAAAAAACAAACAAACAAAGAAGATAAGGCACAAAAATCCTTAGGCAGAAAGATGGCTAATTATGTCTAAATGAAATACACTGTAAGAATTCCTGAATCTAGAATTGAAACCCCAGATGATTTAATCACCATATGGTAGGAGACAGGAGGAAGGGGGAAATAAAAATAAAAATTTTCTAAGGGTTCTATCTTATTATTTGGGAAGGTACAGGCCGTAGCTTAACTCTAGACATTGAGAGAATAATATGTTCAAATAAGTGTACTATATTTTTAGCTGTAACTATTAGAGCAATAGAAATATTATGTATAATTTTCAAAGAACAAATAGAAAAAAGAATCAGAAAAATTAATCCAACAGAAATCGTTTGTGTCTATATGTAATATTAATTCATATGAATTGTCTTAAAGCCTACTATGATATGCACTAAATATTTTACCTCTGGAGAAAGACAATTGAAAGAAGGGAGGGGAATGTAAGAATGAAGGAAGACTTTAAATTTTGGCTTCTCCATATACTTCTGATTTATTTTTCAAATAATCGTGTATTCATTTATTACATATGTAATTTCTAAGCAATGTAAGCTTTTTTAATCCAATAAAAACCCTAATGGAAATGATTTCATTTTCTTTTTCTTTCCTTCTTCCCTTTTGCTTTCTTTGTATTTAGTAAAATTATTTTTTGAAGTTCCTTTGGAAAAATAACAGGAAAGCATGAGAGAATAAGACATCTTGTACTGTTTAGCAAATTAGTAAAGATGAAAACGGTTCTAGGCTGGGTGAGGTGGCTCACGCCCTTAATCCCAACACTTTGGGAGGCCGAGGTGAGTGGATCACTTGAGGTCAGGAGTTCAATACCAGCCTGGCTAACATGGCGAAAAACTATCTCTACTAAAGATACAAAAAAAAAATTAGCCAGGTATTGTGGCACATGCCTATAATCCCAGCTACTCAGGAGGCTGAGGCAGGAGAATCGTTTGAACTTGGGAGGCAAATGTTGCAGTGAGCTGAGATCACACCACTGCATGCTAGCTTGGGCAATAGTGTGAGACTCTGCTCAAAAACAAACAAAAACCAGTTCTAATAATGTTACAAAGTAGAAATTAAATAGAGACTTTTACATTGCTGGGGTTGGGGAAAAAAGCCATATGTGGACAGAAATTCTTTGCAAATAATCTTGGCAATATGTATCAGTTATCATTTTTCAAGTCAAGTTCTTTCATTATAATTCCACAATTTATAACACATCCTAAAGAAACAAAATATTGAGACTGAATATTGAAAGAGATACTTATCCCAGTAAATAAGCCTATTATCAAGTTACAAATGTTCTAAATGTAAATGTTCAGAAATTATAAATTATAACATACATATAAGACACAATATCAAGCATGAATAATTTTTATTGCCAGCAGTTTTTAATAAAATTAAAAATGTGTAAATTCTAATATAGATTTTTTTAAAACTCAGAAGGTGCAAAGTTGGATACACATTGTTTGATTATAATGGATTGAAAAAGCATGAGAGTATTGAGTCAAAATGGCTAAGCACTCACAAATATTTTTTCTGTTCCAACTAATATCTCTAAAAATAACAGGAAACAAATTTTTTTATTGTTGGTATATTAGTTCGTTTTCACACTGCTATTAAGCAACTACCAAAGACAAGGTAATTTATAAAGGAAAGAGGCTTAATCGACTCACAGTTCTGCATGGCTGGGGAGGCCTCAGGAAACTTATTATGATGGAAGTGAAAAGGGAAGCAAGGCACATCTTCCCACAGCAGCAGGAGAGAGAGAGAGAGAGTACGCACCGGGTGTGGTGACTCACGCCTGTAATCCCAACACTTTGGGAGGCCGAGGTCGGTGGATCACTTGAGGTCAGGAGTTCACCCATAATTCCAAAGATAAAAAGAAAGAACATCCATAAGCAGGCAAAACCAGCTTTTTCTTTCTTTTTTTCTACATAGGAAAATTTCAAACATATGCAAATCCCAGAACTTTGGGAAACTGAGGCAGGTGGATCACTTAAGGCCAGGAGTTCAAGACCAGCCTGGCCAACATGGTGAAACCCTGTCTCTACTAAAAATACAAAAATTAGCTGAACATGGTGGCTTACACCTGTAATCCCAGCTACTGGGGAGGCTAATGCAGGAGAATCACTTGAACCAAGGAGTCAGAGGTTTCAGTGAGCCAAGATCATGCCATTGCACTCCAGCCTAGGTGATAGAGTGAGACTCCATCTCGAACAAAAAAAAAAAAAAGAAGAGAGTACACAAAGGAAACTGCTTCTTATGAAACCATCAGATCTTGTGAGAACTCACTCACTATCACAGAACAGCAAGGGGAAACTGCCCCCATAATCCAATCACCTCCCACCAGGTCCCTCTCTCAACACATGGGGATTATAATTCAAGATGAGATTTGTGTGGGACCCTGAGCCAAACCATGTCAGTCGGTAAAATGGAATTCATAACACAATGAAAAGGGGAGCATGCTATCATCAGATCAGATATTTTAAGTCATCCTTAAAATAGAGAAAGCAGAGAGGACCATATTGACAAAAGAAATCACATCCTAAAGCATGTTTAGGGAGATGTGCCAATGCAGAAGTGGCTCCTTGTGTGCCCTAAACAGAGGTGGCAGATTCAAAGAGCAGGAGGGGAGTCATGGACAGCCACAGGGACATTGTAATAACCCATTCCTGGTCACCAAGCTGGTAGGTGACCTCTCTGTCTACGTGCACCAAGTTCACCTCAGGCTGGAACAGGGACTGTGGCACCTGGAGAGTTAAGCTCCTGGCATTCCCTACCCCTTACGGAGACGCTGACTCACTCACAATTCCAAAGGTAAAAAGAAAGAGCATCTATAAGCAGGCAAAACCAGCTTTTTCTTTCTTTTTTCTACATAGGAAAATTTCAAACATATGCAAATTAAAGATAATATTATGAAGCAACCAGTCTTTATCCAGTAACTTCAACGACTATCAGCATTCTGCTGTTCTTGATTTATGTATGTCACCATTACAACCTTTCATTTTCTTCCAGAGTATCTTGTTTGTCTGTCTGGTCTTTTTTTTTTTAATTTTCATTCATTTTAAAAATTATTATTTCAATAGGTTTTGGGGGAACAGGTGGTATTTGGTTACATGGGTAAGTTCTTTAGTGGTGATCTCCGAGATTTTGGTGCACCCATCACCCAAGCAGTGTACACTGTACCCAATGGGTAGTCTTTTATCCCTCACCCTCCTCACACCCCTACCCTCAGTCCCCAGAGTCCATTATATCATTCTTACACCTTTGCGTTCTCATAGCTTAGCTGACACTTATAAGTGAGAACGTGAAATATTTGGTTTTCTATTCCTGAGTTACTGCAGTTAGAATAATGGCCTCCAACTCCATCCAGGTTGCTGCAAATGCCATTATTTCACTCCTTTTTATGCCTGAGTTGTATTTTATGGTATATATTTTCTTTATCCATTTGTTTGTTGATGGGCATTCAGGCTGGTTCCATATTTTTGCAATTGTGAATTCTGCTGCTATAAACATGCATGTGCAAGTGTCTTTTCCATATAATGACTTGTTTCCTCTGGGTACTCAATAGTGGGATTACTGGATCAAATGGTACTTCTACTTTTGGTTCTTTAAGGAGTCCCCGTACAGTTTTCCATAGTGGCTGTACTAGTTAACATTCCCACCAGCAGTATAAAAGTCTACCCTTTTCACCACATCCATGCCAACATCTCTTATTCTTTGATTTTTTAAGTATGGCCATTCTTGCAGGAGTAAGGTGGTATCACATTGTGGTTTTGATTTGCATTTCCCTGATAATTAGTGATGTTGAGCATTTATTCATATGTTTGTTGCCTATTTGTATATCTTCTTTTAAGAATTGTCTATTCATGTCCTTAGCCCACTTTTAGATGGGATTGTATGTTTTTTTCTCTTGCTGATTTGTTTGATTTCCTTGTAGATTCTGGATATGAGTCCTTTATCAGATGTATAGTTTGTGAAGATGTTCTCCCACTCTGTGGGGTGTCTGTTTACTCTACTATTATTTATTTTGCTGTGCAGAAGCTTTTTAAGTTTAGTTAAGTTTATCTTTATTCTTGTTGCATTTGCTTTTTGGGTTCTTGTTCATGAAGTCTTTGCCTAAGCTGATGTCAAGAAGAGTTTTTCCTATAGTCCAGAATTTTTATGGTCTCAGGTCTTATATTTAAGTCTTTGATCCATCTTGAGTTAATTTTTGTATAAAGTAAGAGATGAGGATCCAGTTTTATTCTTCTACATGTGGCTTGTCAATTATCCCAGCACCATTTGTTGAATAGGCTGTCCCTTCCCCACTTTACGTTTTTGTGTGCTTTGTCAAAGATCAGTTGGCTGTTAACTATTTGGCTTTATTTCTGGGTTCTCTATTTGTTACATTGGTCTATGTACCTGTTTTCATACCAGTACTGTGCTGTTTTGGTAACTATAGCCTTGTAGTATAGTTTGAAGTTGGGTAATGTGAGGCCTCCAGATTTGTTCTTTTTGCTTAGTCTTACTTTGGCTATGTGGGCTCTTTTTTGGTTTTATACGAATTTCAGAACTGGATCGTTTTTTCTAGTTCTGTGAAGAATGATTATGGTATTTTGAAGGGAACTGTTTTGAATTTATAGATTGTTTTTGGCAGTATGGTCATTTCACAATATTGATTTTACCCATTCATTAGCATGGGCTGCGTCTACATTTTTTTGTGTTCTCTCTGATTTCTTTTCTAGCAGTATTTTTTAGTTTTCCTTAGATATCTTTCACCTCTTTGGTTAGGTATACACCTAGGTTTGGTTTTGTTTTGTTTTGCAGTTGTTGTAAAAGGGATTGAGTTGTTGGTTTGATTCTCAGTTTGGTTGATATCGGTGCATAGCAGTGCTACTGACTTGTGTATATTGATTTTGTATCCTGAAACTTTACTGAATTCATTTATCAGATCTAGGAGCTTTTTGGATGAGTCTTTAGGGTTGTCTAGGTATACGATCATATCATTGGCAAACGGCAACAATTTGACTCCTCTTTACCTATTTGCATGTCCTTGATTTCTTTCTCTTGTCTGATTCTTCTGGTTAAGACTTCCAGTACTGTGTTGAATAGAAGTAGTGAAAGTAGGCATCCTCGTCTTGTTCTAATTCTCGGGGGGAATGCTTTCAACTTTTCCCTGTTCAGTATAATGTTGGCTGTGGGTTTCTCATAGATGTCTTTTATTACCTTCAGGTATGTCCCTCCTATGCCGATTTTGCTAAGGGTTTTAGTCATAAAGGATGCTAGATTTTGTCAAATGCTTTTTCTGCATCTATTGAGATTATGATGATTTTTATTTTTAATTGTGGTTTTTTGGTGTCCTATATTTATTGACTTGGATACGTTAAACCATCCCTGCATGCCTGGTATAAAACCCACTTGATCATGGTGTATTACCTTTTTGATATGCTGTTGGATTTGGTTAGCAAGTATTTTGTGGAGGATTTTTGCATCTATGTTCATCAGGGATATTGGTCTGTAGTTTACTTTTATTGTTGTGTCCTTTCCTGGTTTTGGTATGAGGATGAAATTGGCTTCACAGAATGGTTTAGGGAGGATTCCCTCTTTCTCTATATTTTGGAGTAATTTCAGTAGGATTGGGAAATCTCAAATACTATTTCATTTTACTCATACTTAGTGTGACTCTCTAACACAAAAAGAACTTTTAAAAAATGATCTCTCTCTCTCTCTGTCTCTCAAAATTATGATCCAATTGTTGCCAAGCTGGTTGGTAGGTCACACCTTTCCACCAATCTGTGGCCTAAAGTAGGCCTATAGGATATTGAAAATTATCACACACAGTCCCCTCCAATGACAACAAGTTATCGATATCATCTAATAAGCAGTTGTGGCAGATTGTACTTTCCAGAAATGTTTGCAGCAGCACCTTCTATCTTCTACAAGTGAACTTGCCACTCTGACACGAAGAGATGAGTCCTAATTCCTCTCCTCTTAACTCCTGGTGGACTTAGCACTGGCTGGAACAATAGAACGTGAGATTTGAGGTGCTGTCTGATTTCCAAGGGAGATTAGGAAGCCACCTAACTTCCACTGGGTTCTCTTGCGATGTTTACTCTCCAGAAGTCTCCTTTCAAGATAGTTCCTTTCAGAATCTAGGCACCATGCAGTGAGAAGCCCAAGCCACATGGAGAGGCCATGTGTAGATGTCCAATCAGCATTCCCAGCAGAGCTGAGCCATTTAAGTCCTCCAGTTGAGGCTCCCAATAGTATGGAACAGAGAAGACATCTCCATGCGGCCTGTCCAAATTCCTGACTCACAGGACCTGTGAGCATAATAGCTGTTATTTTATGCCACTAGTTGTAATGTGGTTTCATATCCATAAAAATTAGAAACATCAGTTCACAATTTTCCCTCATTGCTTCAAAATTTGCCTTTGTGGTTGGCCTGTTTAAATCAGGATCCAAGCAAAGGTCACACATGGATTTTGGCTGATATTTCTATTAAATCTGTCTTAATCCACATGAATTTCTGCTTTTTTGTTTTTTATTTTGATGCCATATACTCATGAAGAAGCTAAGTCTTTTGTTTTATAGAATATCTCCCATTCTGTTCTAACTGATGTATTTATCAGCCAAGCAATGCTTACCATCTTCCTCGGTGAGTTCTGTTTCCTGTAAGAAAATGGTTGGTTAGATCCAGATGGGGTTGGCAAACTTTTTCTGCAAGGAGGCAGAGAGTCAAAATTTTAGGTTTTATGGTTCATTCAGCTCTGCCATGGTAGCATAGTTGAAGATGGGGAGATATGTGAATGAGTGTGACTGTGTTCCAAAAAAAACTTTATGTTCAAAACAGGGAGCAGCCATGGGCTACAGTTTGCTGGCTTTTATGCAGATGAAGCCAAAATAATCACATACAAAAATGAGTACACAATCCAGAACCACCCAATATTTACAGAAAACCAACATCATGAAAGGAAAACAAAACGAAACTAATCTCAGAACCAACACCTAAAGAAACAGAGTAAATAAAACAAACAGATGAAAACTTTGAGGATATACCAAATATTGAACATTCTAGAGAATTAAAAGATGCTATCATATTCCTAAAGCAAGAGCAAGCTGTTATGATGATGAGCATTTAGATACCTTAGAAATTAAAAATACAATCATCAAACTAAAAATCTTAATAGATGTGCTAAGTAATAGAATAGACATAAGTGAAGAGTATAGAATATAATTGCAGAGTATGCTGAGAAATTGTTCCAGAACACTATATTAAAGGAAAAAGAAATGAAAATACTATAACAAAAGTTCAGAGACATAAAAGTTAGGCCCAGAAATGCCAACATTCATCTAATAGAAGTTACAGTCAAAGAGACTAGAAAGACAGAGAAAAGAAACGAGCAAAGAAATAATAATAACAAATATTTTCCTGAGCCAAAAAAAACCCCAATGTGATATGTATTTATTTTTATTTGAGACAGGGTCTCACTTTTTCACTTAGACTGGAATGCAGTGGTGCCATCACAACTCACTGCAGCCTTGAACTCCAGAATTTAAGCAGTCCTTCTGCTTCAGCCGCCTAAGTAGCTAGGACTACAGTTGCACACCATCACACCCCACTAAAAATTTTTTATATTTTTTTGTAGAGACAGAGTCTCACTATGTTGCCCTCTATAATTTTTTTGTAGAGGCTGGTCTCGAACACCTGCCTTCAAGCAATCCATCAACCTCGGCCTCCCAAAATGTTCAGATTATGGGCATGAGCCAGTAAGCCCTGCCAAAATGTGATATTTTAAAAATAGAAATAGCCCACTGAGTAACCACCAGCATTAATTAGGGGTGAGAGAACAACACATGGACACATAATGATAGAGTTTCAGAACTCCTGGTATAAAAAGTTCTGAAATCCCCTCCACACATATCCAGTCTCATTCAGTAATTCTGGATGGGAACTTGGAAACCTGACATTCACCTGTTCATTTGGTTTCAAAAGCAAATCCAATATGCAGACAAAATTCCCAACTGCTGTTCTCTAGAGCAATGATCTGGGACTCAGTACCTAGCCACCCTTTCCTGCAGTCTGATGCTGATTGCAGGGTGCAGTGCTTCTGGCATCTCTTATGCTAACTGGTTCCTTCTTCCTTATGCATGAGCCACTGCCTTGAGGGACCTCTTGTTAACTTCCCTCCCCTCACCTACCACCCAGCACCATATAGGATCCTCCTTTGACCTTTGACCCTTGACCTCTGACCAGGGTTTTGCTATCACTCCTCCAATGCACTTGCTTCTCTAACATTTCCTGAGCTGCTGCTCTCTGGGCCAGCCAGCCCCTGTGCTGGGTCCCCTGGTCCAGGACTGCTCCCATTCCTACCGAGGCATCAAGATATTGGCTCTGCTGAAATTGATTTTTCCACGTAATAAACACAATAGGAGAGCTTGGCGTGTGCAGATCTGTGCTATGTCCTGGGAAAACAAAGCTGAACATGGCTTGAGGCTCACCCTCAAAGAATTCTAGGTGGAGGCAAATGTGAAAGAAAAAAAGTTACATCGTGATGAGGGGGATCACATGAATTTTCTCCAAAGATGGTCCAAGGATCACCTGCACTGACTTTGTCAACGTTCTTACGAAATTTCAGATTTCCAGCCTTGACACCCTGGATCATACTGTTGTGAGGATGTGGCTGAGGATGTGTCTGCATTTTAAACAAGCTCCAGTCATTCTTTTTTTTTTTTTTTAATACTTTAGGTTCTGGGGTACATGTACAGATCATGCAGGATTGTTGCATAGGTACATACATGGCAAGGTGGTTTGCTGCCTTCATCCCCTCACCACCTATATCTGGCATTTCTCCCCTCATTATCCCTTCCCACCCTCCCACTCTCACTGTCCCTCCCCTAGCCCCTCCCTACTGACCACAGTGTGTGATGTTCCCCTCCCTGTGTCCACATGTTCTAACATGAGTGACAACATACGACGTTTGGTTCTCTGTTCTTGTGTCAGTTTGCTGAGAATGATGGTTTCCAGATTCATCCATGTCCCTATGAAGGACATGAACTCATCGTTTTTTATGGCTGCGTAGTATTCCATGGTGTATATGTGCCACATTTTCTTTAATCAGAAACTGGACCCCTTACTGACACCTTACACTAAAATTAACTCCAGATGAATTAAAGATATAAACATAAGACCTAACACCATAAAAACCCTAGAAGAAAACCTAGGCAAAACCATTCAGGACACAGTCATTCTTATGATCACAAAAATGTCATAACCGTCAACCTTACAGAGCTGTGCCCCAGGTCTATGACTGGATTTGGAAGGTGCATGGGGAGTGTGTGCAGGGGTGGTGGCAGGGGGGCTGGATCGGTGGCTAATGGGGGTCAGATCCCACAGGTCTTGTCATGCTAAGGAGTCTGGGCTTTATAGGACAAGCTATAGGGAACCAATGAAATTTTTATGGTAGGGAGAGGAGGCAGAGAGGCATGGTGTAATTCTAAGAGACAACTCGTATAGCAGGATTGAGAGTGAATAGAGGCAAAGTGAGGAGGCTGAAGTTGGAGGAAGAGAAGCTAGCACAGGTGATCTGTGATGGGGACGTGACCTGGCTCAGTGGCAAGACAGACAGAGAAGGGGAGGTTGGAAGTCTGCTCGGGAGGTAGATTACAGGGCTTGGTGGGAAGGATCACCACCCCCGACCCCAGGCCTGCTCCAGTCTAATACACTTGGCCTCAGATGCACCAATGACTAGAAGAGAAACACACACTGCATACTTCTGCTGTGTTTTTAGACCTTATCTAATCAGGCTGGGGAAATTAATTACTCTTAATAATGTGTTATTATAGTGAGATATTTGCCTTTTTATAAAGCTAAACATTATATGCCATTTTCCCCAGGGGCTTAGTTTTCTACGCTTTGAAAAGTCCATGCCTAAACCTCTCTCCCAGGTCACCAAACCACCCCAGGGCAGCAACCTCAAGAGGCGAGGGCACGACTGACCAGCTGGTCCTTCTGGATACGCCTGAACTTTCACACGGTGACAGGAATGTCACACACCCACTTTCACGGGTTGCTCCAGATGGCAGTGAAAACCACACATTTTACAAGTGAGTTATGAGTGATCACACAAAGGGTTACTCAATCTGTTTCCACTTGACTAAGAGTTTTGAGGTAAACCCTTTGAAGCTTGCATAGTCACCTGGGACTTCAAAAGTAAATTATTTGGAGCTGTACAGAGTGAAATAGTGGTTATTGCTGATTGATCTTGTTAAACACAACATTGCAATGAAGTAGGTATTATAGAACTGCATGTTTGATAAAATAAATTATTTCTATATAGGAGAGACATAAAAATGCATTAACAATAGAAATAAGTTACATGTGTCATCATAAGAAGATTCAAATTGCTACTTATAATTTACAACGCACCGTCTCATTTATTACTTCATTTGATCCTCACAAAATTTTCTAAGTACGTTATCTTATTATTCCCATTTTACAGATGAGGAAACAGGATCAGAAAGGCAAAGTGGCTGACTGACGCAGTTTGTATATTTGTCCCCACCCACATCTCAGGTTGAAATGTAATCCCCAGTGTTGGAGGTGGGGACTGGTGGAGAAGTTTGGATCATGGGGCAGATCCCTTGTGGCTTGGTGCTGTCTTCCCAATAGTGAGTTCTCACGAGATCTGGTTAAGAGTGTGTGGCTCCTCCCCACCTACACGCTCTTGCTCCTGCTGTCTTTATTTTTGTAGGACTAATCATCTTGCTCCCGCTTTGCCATGTGAATTGCCTGCTCCTGCTTTGCCTTCCACCGTGATGGTAAGCTTCCTGAGGCCCCTCCAGAAGCTGACGCCAGAGCTATGCTTCCTGAACAGCCTTCAGAACTGTGAGCTAATTAAATCTCTTTTCCTTACAAATTACCCAGTCTCAGGTATTTCTTTATAACGATGTAAGAACAGACTAACAGGACCCAAGGACACAGAGTCAATAAAGTGACATTGTTGTATATTTGTTGCAAGTAACAGAAACCCCAAATCAAACCATGTTTTCTAAACAGTAATGAGAATGTATAAACATATGTTACAGAAATGTCCAGCGGTATGGTGGGCTTCAGGCAGAGCTTGGTCAGAAAATCAGCTCTGTTTTATTTCAGTTGTCTTGGATTTACCCTTCTTTCTATGCCAGCTTTATTCTTAGCTTCTCTTTCTATTAGTAGCAAAATACTGAGGCAGTCTCAGGACCCACCACACCATCCAGAAGTAGAAAGGACATTTCTTTTCCCAATTATCAAACAAGAGTCATAGACTTCCCTTTCTTGCACCAGTATCCAGGGAATGCCAAAACAGGCCTAGGGTATATATCCATGCATAAGCCAATGTGCCCATGTCAATTAAGGCTACAACCTAGAGGCTAAAGGTTGGACCAGTAGCATCCAAGTCTTGTAGCTGCTATGCCACGTGGAAGGGGTAGAATGGATGCTGAAGAGGCCGAGCACGGTGGCTCACACCTGTAATCCCAGCACTTTGGGAGGCCAAGGCAAGTGGATCACGAGGTCAAGAGTTTGAGACCAGCCTGGCCAACATGGGAAACCCCGTCTCTACTAAAAATACAAAAATTAGTCGGACACGGTGGCACGCACCTGGAATCCCAGCTACTCGGGAGGCTGAGGCAGGATAATCACTTGAAGTGGGAGGCGGAGGTTGCAGTGAGCCGAGATTGCGCCATTGCACTCCAGCCTGGGCGACAGAGTGAGACTCCATCTAAAAAAAAAAAAAAAAAAGAATGGATGCTGGAGAGTAAACCACAAGCCACCACAAGCAAGGACCTGAATTCATAGCTTATAACTAAATAAGAGTCTAGGGTTTCTTTCCTATACATTACAAGTTGTTGTCCTTCACTTCTAGATCTTATGGCTCCAGGTAATGCTGCTATTTTTGTGTATAAACTTGCCTAAAAAAGGCCCTCAGGTGACCAGAAGTCTTTTCCAGCTGCTGCACACCAACACTGGATATTTCTTCGTGTCTGCTGCTGTGATGCGTGAAGTCTTTTGCTTTTTTGGTTATTTCTCTAACTCATGTTCCTCTAGATTCTTTTGCCCCATTCATTTTTGTTTCAAATACGTTTTTCTCTTTGTGTCAGAGCCCAACCAGGAAGACAGAAATCATGCTGAATATTTAAAACAGAGGAAAGTTAATGCAATGAGATGAAAGAAACTTAGAAGCCAAACAAGGCATGGTGAGGCAATCCAGAGGCCAGCAGCAGCAGGAAGTTGCTGCCACTCCTAGGCTGGAGGGACAAAGGGAGGAGGTGATGCTAGCAGAGCCCAGGGACTGGGATTACCCAGAGGAAGCTGGAACCATGACAGGCTTCCTGTGCAAACTGGAGTTGTGGAAGAGAGGGAGCAGCTGCCAGAGATACCACCCCAGGACAGAGGGAGAGGGAAAAACACCCTGACGTCTTCCTTCCTCCTGCCCATCAAACTCCCACCAGGTCTCCCATTAGCCAAACTCAGCTGGAAGCCAGCTAACACAGGGGCCTAAGAACTGCAGCCTGGCGGGGTCAGGCCCTCCACGACATACAGCAGCAAAGGAAGGGTGAAGGAATGGTGAGGATCTCACGTGAAAGAGTCCAGAACCAGCTATATTTGCGTGACGAATGTCATACATGCTCATTGTGGAAGTTTCAGAAAATACAGATATGCGATAAGAAAAAGGTAAAATTAATAATTTTATTAGTTCTGAAAAGGCAAGGCTACATCAGTCAGTCCCAGGGTACTGCTGAATGCTACCTGTTTCTCATTAGTGACTGAGCAAGCCATGTTCTAGTCTTTTCCCTATCAATAGGCCAAGCACTCTAGCAGTTTGACATTTTGTTATACACACCCTGAGAAATTCAATTTCTCCTCTATTTAAAGTCAAAAGTAAAAAAAGCCAAAACCCAGATTTTAGAAAGGTTGTTAAGGAAAACTTTATTTCTTCTAGGAACTCATTTTGCTTCTTTTCCCAGGTAACATGTGCCATATGATTTATCAGGTTTTCTCTTTTTGCCCAGGCTACTAGGAAACTCAAAGATATATCTCATGCTCAAGACCAGCAACTTTAACCCTTAGGGTAGGAGTGTGCTTCTTCCCTCTTCTCCATGTTCCAAATTGTATTTTATCATATCAGCTCTATTATGCATGGGTGTGTGTAAAGAAGAAAGGGATAAATATAGCCACAGAAGAGACACGTTGAGTTATTTCCCCAGAGAGTTGCTGGGCATCATTGCCCTGTCCAACTTTGTCCACTCTATGCCAGCTGGCCAGCACTGGGAAAGTCATCTGCCACAGTGGGACAGACTCTGTCTGTCACCCTCCTCCAACAGCAGATGGCCGCTCCGCACTCATCTGTGTCATACATCATTGCTGAGACACCACCATCCACTGTGCAAATCACTAAGCATCTTTGCCTCCAACTCTGTGGTAGGCTGGGAATTATGCCCGTGTGCTCTAATCGACTCTGGTTCAATAATTTTTCAGCTAAGGGAGCTCAACTGAGTATCTTGACAATGGAAAGGGGTGGAGCTACGAGCCGCCGGTGGGATTATGGTTAGATTTTTAATTAGATGGGCATTTTAATTAGGTTGGGCAAAAGCTCTTTCAAGGAGGTGAAAGCATTGTCTCCTTCAGCAAGCACGTCTCTGGCTTATTTAGCTTCCTTGATTCACAAGTTAGTCCCTCTTGAAATGTTTTTCTTGTACTTTGTTTATTTGCAACTGATAGTCTGGGCACGGGGCCCAGTTTAATATAATTTTTACTGTTGCTACGGCATCCCAAATTCTATTGAGATGGTTATTATCATTGTCGTCTAAGACACCTTACAGTAGCAATTACCAAGCCAGGCGCACTCCCATACTCACCCCACCCCAGCCCACCCCTTTTTTCTACTTCACCTTTTAGAAGTGAAGCTGATGCTTCCTCCCATGCCATTGAGACAACATGCGTTTGTGACTCTGTCGCATAGCAAAGTAGATATTTGGTAATTATCTAGATCATTTGATTGGGATAGGGAAATAGTTCCAATCACTCAGGTCCCAGAGTTTATCTGTGGGTCTAAAGAACATGAAATCTCCCCCCACCTTGCTTATAATTTCCTCTGAGTTCTATAAATACGTAGGCTGCTTTTACAGCAAATTTACCTCCCTAATTATGTTTTACATAATCTAATACATTCATATTAGTTAGCATCCTCTAGGCATATACCAGCCAAAAGATACCTTGGCTGGAAGGCTAGAGAGGGAAACTGACCATAGCGTATCATCAGTGTAGAGTTGACAGTTGACAATAATAATATAGATTCACCACTGACAAAGGAAAGAAATATTGCAACACTTGGTTTGAAAAATGGTGTTGGCGGGGGCGGTGTGTATGTGCCTGTGTGTGTGTGTTCCAGTGTTCCAGTGTTCCATTTGAGTCAGACACTTAGCACGACTTTAGAATGCAGGCGTTTAAGGTGAGGGATTGTAATAATAACCCACCTTAGGAGTGTGGACATTAGCCAGTAGACATGCACCTCTGGCTTCCGGCCAAGACCTGAGGTGGAACCCCGGCCTGGACTTGTCCACACGGTTTATGTCTTTAACAGATACAGTCTTGCTGCAGAATTGTACTGCACTAACAATGAGACTTACTGGAAAAACAAATAAAATGCTTTAAATGTTTAAATGCATTTCCAAGTATTCATCTTCCAAATATTTAGACTCTGAGCCGATTTGGGCCAAGAGCCCAAGCTTCCTGTGCATGCAGGATGGTTCCAGCAATCTCCAGAAGATCAGCAAATATGTAACAACTTAAAATACCATCTTCTCAGAGCCAAAAGAGTAATTCCCTAGGTATTGCTCCAGGAACTCAACTAGTTATCTCTGTCCAAAGTCCTCCTTCAGTAATATCTATAGGAGCAGATTAGTTTTAGTAACTTTAATAACTTCTTACAAAGGCCTCCATGAGACCATGGTCTGTGTCCACTGTGAGACTGCAATATAAACAGGAGTGGGAAAGGAGACGTGGGAGTAGAGACATGTAGATGAAAAGGGAAAATGGAAGGGAGAGGGTGCCCAGAGAACCAGCATCCTATTGCGGATACTGGTAGCCGTAGAAGGTTTTGATGCCTGAACCAAGTCTGGAAGGGTAAGCTTGAGTGAACCAAGGTTGTTTTGATTTTTGTTTATTTAACAGAGGGGAGGGGTGTTAGAGAATGACTTTCTCTTACATTTAAATTTCTCTAAATTCAGTAGTCAGGTAATATATTCTCCTTTTTCCAGCCATACCCATAACAAAACATTTTTTTTCATTTTCTTTCTAAGCCACCATAGCAAAAATATTTTTTTAAAAATCATAGCACTGCCAAGGAATTTATCTACTTCTAAAGTTCAGCAATCATGTCTTTATTTAGGAAGCTCCACAAAATAAAATAAATACCTTTCATACAGATTTTGATTCTAGGATACCTTATTAGTATTTTGTTCAATCTTTCTCATGGACTAAGTAGAACAGTGAAGTTGAATCTTACATGCACTCAACTTTTGTAAGTTCAATTATATATGAGAGAGAGAGAGAGAGAGAGAGAGAGAGAGAGAGAGAGAGATAAGGTTGGTCTTAAAAAGCACGTGCTCCAGAGCGAACACGAGAAATGACTCTGTTGTGCCTGGTCTGTCTCCACGCTCGTAGATTACTCCTGGTGCAGTCTCTAGCTTAAAATATACATTTCTCATACACATGACCCCAAAATTCAAGCAACTGCTTCACTGATACTCAAACAAGAAAACAGCCCTGCTTTCCAGTGATGGAGGGAGAACTGGCTGAGAAACGGTGTGCCAGTCTCTGACATGACACCTCCCTAGGAGAGTTGCAAGGGCAGTTTTGATTACCTGTGATTCTCATCTTGGGCTTGACTTTAGAACCAACCACGTCTCTGCTGAATTATTCCCCCTTGGCAAATGCAAAAATAAAAAAGAAGTGGGATCATTTTTCTGGTATCTCTGAATTTGTGCCAAGATTAGAAACTTTGCTTTCTCAAACACCATGCCCAACTACAGAGCACACTGCAATCTCCTCAGCCTTCTCCCCAGTTTGGAGTACAAAAATGGTCCACAAACAAAAGTCATGAGAGACAGGGAGCCATTTGTTCTTTTATTCGTCAAATATTTGTGGAGTGCTAATGATGTAACAGGCACGGGATTTAGCAGGGAGCTACTGCTGAATAAAAACAGGAGTCAAAAGCCCTATTTTGACTTGACAATTACCAAGCTAGCTTGGTAACTTACTGCTGACTTGGCAGTTACCATGCTTGTTAGCTTGCTGTGTTACGTTGGAAGAATTACTTCGCTGCCCTGAGTTTGCTTTGCCTACTTGACCAAAAATGTGAAACAATATGGCACATAAGTCCTAAGGTTTCTCTCAGTTATAAAATTGTGTGAAATTGACTTAGAAATACTTTTTAAAACTTGAAAGAAATACAACAAACTTCCTTATAGCAACGTTTGTCTATTACTAGCAGCACTTTGCCCTTGGTGGCCTTTTTCCTTCGCTTCGCTCCTCCACGTTACGGTCAATTTCACCACCTATATCTCTTCCACACGCATCACCATTCATGGCTCCCCCTCTCCCACTGCTGGAGCGTCCAGTAAACCCATAATCAAAACGAGAGGGTTTCTTCCTAGATTTTGTTCCCTGTCATAGTTGCTGTTGTTCAAGCCCTATCAGGGTGATTCAGGCTTCGGTGTTTTGATTAAAAGTAGTGATAGCTGTGTTGTGGACAAGAGATATGGAAATAGATCTCTTGTATGATTAATCATACTTTCAGATTGTGCAAATGTTTCATTTCCAGTGACTACCTCATTGGTAATATGGCTTTTGTGTTATATCATCAGGTGTGTGGGCCTGTTCACACTTAATTATTGAATGTGGCCCCAATTGACTTTATCCCGTCTAACCAAAGGAGTAATAATAGTAAACATTTGGTTACTCTGGGGTCGGGGGGAAATTGCTTCTATAAAATGCTTAAATGTTTGTGATATTATATCAGGGAATGTTAGCCAAATATTACTTTATGCAATACCTGCGTCTTAGTTATTCTATTCAGTCAATAAATGCATATTGGAAGAAGGCCTACTCAATCAAGAATTGTGCTTAATTCACCTTCTGAGCATTCAGGAGAAGACCAAGTAGAAGTGTACAATTTCCTGAACTAAGAGGTGATATGGTGGCAAGCCAGGATGCCTCAGTTTGAACGCCACTTTTGTAGGTAACTAAATATTTGATCCCAAAGTAGCTACTCTGTCATTTTTAGCTTTACGTTCTCCACAAGGATTCCTGCTTTATCTTCTTCACAAAAATTTTGTGAGGATAAACTGATGGTGTAAAAAAAAAAAAGAGGAAGAAGTATTACACTTATTTAATGCTTACTTGCCAAGCATTTCATATATATTCACTTATTTAATTCTCATAACAACCCTGTCTAATAAGAGACCAGTCACTGAGAGGTTAAGAGGCTTGTTAATAAAAGGTGGAGTTGGCATTCAAATTGAGACAGCATTAGTACTTTTATCCCCTAGATGATAATAAATTATACAAAGGTAGCTACTAAAATATTTTTTAATCCACAGAAGGGAAGAAATAAACTTTTTTCACCCTCCCCCACGTTTAATGGAAACATGGAGGAGGGAAAAGAATATTTAGCTTCGGTAATATTTTTAGTGCACATTACCTGATCGAGATGACTTTGCTGGGTTAATAACAAGATGTTTCACATTTTGTAGTTTTTCCCACAAAGTTATAATGCTTTTCATCTATTAGGTTTAAAAATACCACGCATTTATGCAACAATTCCCTGTTTTCCTCCTGAATTTGTATGCCAATGAATTAAAATTTTTTTTAATATCACGACACTATGAATTGCTGAACTCAAGGGAATCTAGTATCTCTTGCATTCTGCCTGCTTCTATAAAGCAGGCTGAAACTTGAAAACCAAAGACACCAGCAACCTTCCAGCAAACAAAGGCAGTCATTATGTTTTCTGCACTTAGGAGCTTTTACTCTGCCAGGCAGATACAGAGAGCACTCATCTCTTTCCAACTCCCAAATCTCTTGACTTCCTCTTTCTCCTTCTCTCTGGCCAGGGCCTTTTGAGAGAGATGGCCAATAAGCCCCTTGTTTCAAATCTCTGCAGGAATAAGTAGATGCTACTCTCAGTGTCCACTAAACCATAAGTCCTTTGAGAATACAGGAAGACATCCACCAATATCAAGATCAAAATGCAACAAGAGGAAGTCTGCAAGCAAAGAAGGTGTTACCCATGACCACCTCTTACAGAAATGGCAGAATCTCTGGGAATAGTAAGCAGTTTATTTTTGCATGTTACATATACTAACCAAAGGTTCAGGAAAAATACTCTCCACTTAGTTTTACCTTTAAAAATGTTCCTATTGTACAACAAACTACACTATCAAGAATGGGGTATTGGCCAGGCACGGTGGCTCATGCCTGTAATCCTAGCACTTTGGGAGGCCAAGGTGGGCGGATCACTTGAGGTCAGTAGTTCAAAACCAGCCTGGCCAACATGGTGAAACCCCATCTCTACTACAAATACAAAAAAAATTAGCTGGGCGTGGTGGTGGGCACCTGTAATCCCAGCTACTTGGGAGGCTGAGGCAGGAGAATCGCTTGAACCCGGGAGCAGAGGTTTCAGTGAGCTGAGATGGTGACACTGCACTCCAGCCTGGATGACACAGCGAGACTCTGTCTCAAAAAAAAAAAAAAAAAGAATAGGATATTACAACACATAGTCACATATTCTCTCTTTCTGAACCTCATAATATTCCATTCTATACTTGAGAAGGAGCCAGTGATAGGATTTGAACCCAGGTTCAACAGATTCCAAAGCTTCTGCCCTTTCCTTAACAACACACTGTCCCTCCTGCATCTCTGTAATCTCTGATCAGAAAATAGTCACTCATGATCATATTTTCTTAATTATTTTATTCTACATTCTAAAATATGTATAATTGCACATTATCAGGAAAATAACACAAAAAGATCTAAAGAGAATAGAAGGAAAGTTATCTGAATTGTTCGGGTTTTAATCACTAAAAGCAACACATCCACACCAAGCACATTAAAAAACAATCTCCTTTGAGTTTATGACTCTTGTGATGTTTCCCCAGCCTTGACTGCTAGGAAGAAGCAATTGGATAAACCCAGAGAGGGTCACCAATAGACAACCAAATCAACATAGAAAGGTAAACTTGAAAATAAAGTGGTTTAAGATGGGATTGACTGCTGGAAAATCAGAGCAGCCATCTCTTTTTAACACGTCAATACATGTCCCAAATAGTGTCCTCCAACCTATAATTTGCCTGCATAGTCCAATCAACAAGGACTGACTGCCCAAGGGTGTGGAACCGAGTCTTCTCTCTTGCCAACGCCCCTTCTTCCTCCCACTAACAATCCGGCAGAATTCAGTCTCAAAGATGGGAGTTTAGACTTGACAGCTCTGCACTGATCCTCTGCCATCCCAACAAACCTAACTTTTGTATCTTCACTTCTCTGCAGCTGATTTTCACACAAAAAAATTCTTAATCACTCAGTAGGAACTAGGTCACCACCACGAATTGTCCTCCAGTTAAAAGCATGAGCTCTTCTGGACACAGATTCTCTTCTCAGTGTGAGGATGCTGTGACTGTGATACAGAGTGAAGTGGATAGAATGCTTAATCCCCAAGAAACTCCATCAGGAAAAGGAGAAGGCCAGTTTAAGAGCATTTAATGTTGCCCAACAAGTCCAACTGAAATCGGGAGTGGTTAATCCTCATAAATATAATATCTATCATTAGCTATTCAGGAAATATGGGAAGTCAGTATCAGGTCGGATGGTCCAAAGCACGCAAGTCAATTAAGCAGCCCGATGGAGGTGACACGAGGCATGAGTGATGCCCAAAGAAGGTGACACGCCCAGTGTAGCTGGTTACGAAGCAGGCCTCCTGATAGCTGGACATGTTTCGAAACACTTGTAAACTCCTTGGGTAAGCATCTCCCATTCTTGCGATAAGTAACCACTACCAAGGAAAAAGTACTAAACCACTAAACTGAAATTGGAATTGATAAAGAATGATAATGTGCACAAGACTGACTGACCTTGGAGCCCCTTTGATCTGCACATTTCTATATTCAGCTCAAGGCCCCACTGAAACCAAGGAGTTTATGTTTGGGCCAATAAATAGAGCTAATAAAAGTTCACCCTTGGACTAGGATTCTTTGAATGGCTGGAACATGGGTCATTTATGGTGTTTGGTGACTGTGAATGCTGACAAAACCACTCCTGAGTATATACGGCTTCTTTTACACCCTAGATGAGAAAAGCCTGCCTGTAGCCTGTAGGAAAGTAAAAAAGAGAATATGCAACCTGATGCCACACATTGAAATTTCATTCAACAAATATGCATTGAGTATCTGATACATGGCAGACAGCCTTGAAGCAGGAGGGATACACAGAGGAACCAAATGCAGGCCCTGCTTGTGGACTCCAGACTAGACAGAATGCACTTCAGTCCACATAGCAGTAATACACGTTGGACGGTGAGGACGGCTAAGCAGAAGGAAGAGCAATGAATTCTACATGAGGAGACTCTGGAAGACTTTAACAAGCAGGTGCTCTTAAGCTGAACCTTAAAGTGTGAGTGAATAAAAGAACTAGAAAAGGGTGGTGTTTTGAGCAGAGAACAGACACTGAGCAAGAAGCAGAAGAGTAGAGAAGCCGAGAAAGTTGGGCAGAGTCTAGAAATGTGGCATGGAAGGAATGCCAGGTCTGAGGCTGGAGGGGGGTCAGGACCCACACGAAAGGTCTGGAATGACTTGCTACACATGCATTTGACTTTATTTCGTAGGCTGGGGGGTTAGAGAGGTTTTTTATTTCTATATACTTATTTTTTAATTTTCATATTTCAACAGAACTTTTTTCAAGTAATCCTTATGTAAAATGTGAATATATACAAGAAAAACAAGCAAGTGATGTTATATTAGTACAAACATGCTTTTACAGTCTTAACTTTATTAAATGTGCCTATTCTTAAGTTAACCAATGACAATAATTCTAAACCATTGCATATGAGTCAAGATTTTGTGGGGCAAGGGAGGTGCAAGTGACTGAAAATTCAAAGTGACTCAGGAAAAAAAAAGTGGAGGAGGGGAAGAAGAAGATGATTAATTACTCATATTAATCCAGGAGGGGTTCTGGGATTCAGGAATCAGTTGATTGAGGGGCTGAAAGAATATTATGAAAGCTTTCAGCTCATTTCTCAGCTCCATATCCCTCTATAGTGGCTGTGTCCTTCTCGACATGAGCATCCTCCCTGTGGTAGTCCCCAAGAACGCTGGATTTAGAATCATCTTTACAAGCTGTAATCTTCTCTCTCCTACCAAAGCCCACCACAGTCCCAGAACTAAGTCTCAGCAACCTGGCCCAGCTCACATACCCATCCCTGAACCTGTGGCCAAGACAGTGGTGTATCCCAAATGAGCATGGTGGGTTCTGCAAACACCCAGAGTCTTCATGGACTAGGAGTAGAGGCGAGATGGCGTCTCATAGGGAAATCGAGCTGCTGTCATCAGAAGAAGGACACACAAGGAAAAACAACACAGTATACTCTATTTTGACTAATGTGAAATTTTAAAAAATGTTTTTTAAATTTATTTATTATACTTTAAGTTCTGGGGTACATGTGCAGAACATGTGGGTTTGTTACATAAGTATACACGTGCCATGGTGGTTTACTACATCCATCACTCCATCATCTACATTAGGTAGTTCTCCTAATGCTATCCCTTCCCAACACCCCTGCCCCCTGCTATCCCTACCCTATCCTACCCACCCCACAACAGGCCCCGGTGTGTGATGCTCCCCTCCCTGTGTCCATGTGTTCTCACTGTTCAACACCCACTTATGAGTGAGAACATGCAGTGTTTGGTTTTCTGTTCTTGCATCAGTTTGCTGAGAATGATGGTTTCCAGCTTCATCCATGTTCCTGCAAAGGGTGGTCATTTAAAAATCAGGAGTCAACAGATGCTGGAGAGGATGCGGAAAATAGGAATGCTTTTACACTGTTTGTGGGAGTGTAAATTAGTTCAACCATTGTGGAAGACTGTGGCAATTCCTCAAGGATCTAGAAATAGAAATACCATTTGACCCGGCAATCCCATTTCTGGATATATACCCAAAGGATTATAAATCATTCTATTATAAAGATACATGCACACGTTATGTTTATTGCCACACTGTTCACAATAGCAAAGACCTGGAACCAACCCAAATGCCCATCAATGATAGACTGGATAAAGAAATTTTTCAGTTTAGGATAAGGGATTGCAGGTTTATATCCGTTTTAATCCTCAATTTGTTTCTGTATTTTATTTGCACAGTATTAAGAAAATTTTGATTCGTTACTGCTAACTGTTTTTTAAACAGCATACCTGTTTAAAATACACCTGGAACACTCAAAATAGTCGTAAATTAAACTTGTGCCAAAGTGTAAGTAGGTTGAAAGTCTGAGTTTTATGTCAAAGTTTAATTATGTAAACCACAAAAACAGGAAGTTTTATGTCAAAGTTTAATTATGTAAACCATGAACAATCTTCTCTGTTAATTTAAGTGTTCACTGGAAGTTGTTTCTCAAATATACCTGTAATAGCTGACAAGAAATTCTACAGTGTTACATATTTTTTAAACTTAGATATCTCAGTAACTACTGTTCGAAGCTTGAGTATGGTAAAATTAATGTTTTGCCCTTTGACTCATAACATTAGGTTTCAACTTGATTGCTGACATGCTATTGGTAAACGTAAGCATGGTGATATTGCAACTTCACATTGCCAGATTGAACTCATTCAGTTTCTTGAAATACATCAGCAAGTTGATGCAACTCTGTTATATCAGAGAACTGTTTGCTAAGTCTCATTAGGGATACAGTAATTAGCGATTTCTTGTCTCATTTGAAATAGTAATAACACCTTGCCTCAAGAGAGTTGACAAGTGTTGCCAGGAAAGAGTACACTGTGGAACCCACTACCCAATACATTCCCAAAAACTATAGAAAGGCTGAAATTGACTCTCCTTTCTCATTAAACTGACAAGGTAAAGGAAATTACTAATCCCTGTTTTAAGAGATGCTCATACACCTTAACAGCTAGTGCTTTTCTGTGCAACTTGCTGTATCTTACTCAAAACCACATTTCAGCAAGAAAATTCCTTAGCACTTTGCACCACTTTAGCTTATTTGGCATAGCTTTATTTTTCCTGATTGGGCTAACATGACTCTTTTCCCAGACTGAGAGCCTTGCAAGGGCTGGAACTCTCTTACTATGTGCTTTCTCTCTATTGTGCTTAGTAATGTACACTCAGAGCTTAGACTGTAAATGTTTGGTGAATAAATATACATCTATGTATTTGTGTGTGTGTGTGTGTGTATAATGTGTTTTATTTATAAAGAAAATTAAAGAGAAATTTTCACCAAGCCATGTGTCAAATAAAATTCTTTTTTTTTTCTTTTTTGAGACGGTCTCACTCTGTCACCCAGACTGGAGCACAGTGGCTCAATCTTGGCTCACTGCCGCCTCCGCCTCCTGGGTTCAAGCGATTCTCATGCCTCTGCCACTCGAGTAGCTGGGATCACAGGCATGTGTCACCATGGCCAGCTAATTCTTGTATTGTTAGTAGAGACGGGTTTCGCCATGTTGACCAGGCTGGTCTCGATCTCTTGGCTTCCCAAAGTGCTGAAATTACAGACATGAGCCGCCACGCCAAGCCTCAGATAAGATCTTGAGAGTAAGAGTTTTACACCCCTTATGAATAGCAAACAAAACAAGAAACCAAAAACTTACCTCCTCTACAAAAATGTTTTCCAATGGCTATTTTGACCACAGGACCACTTAGATTCCTCATTCGTTCAGCAAACAGTTAGGAAGCACCTACTACATGCTACTAAACTGTCCCCACTGCTAAGGATATTTTTTGAAAGACATTAAATATAGTCTTTGACCTCAAGGAGTCTAGTCAGGGAGAATCATAAAAACTCAAATCATCATCACGCCACCTGATGTGTGCCATGAGAGAGAGACGAATATTACACGGTGTTGATTAGGCTCTTTCGGGTTGCCAAGAAAAGAGATGTGCTCTGGTGACTTGCTTTAATGTGGTTCATCATGAAGCTACATGAGGAAGTAGGGAAGAGCAGGAAGCAGCTTTAGCAGCTGCCTGGCGGGTCTGGCAGAGCTGGGAATGTCATTTAGGACATAGTATACCTCCATCCACCTGTTCTTCTTGACATTGCTTCAGCGGCAAGCATCTGTTGCTCCTTCTCTAGTGCTCTGCCAGTGTGATGACTCAGCCTCGCTCTGCTCTGCTTTCTCTGCTCGTGCTGCTAAATCCTCTCTGCATTCCTTTTCTCTCCTCCATGGCTCCCGCTTTGTCGTGACTCCCACTGCCTTGTGGATACGGCTTGCAGACTTCTCTCAGGGCATCTGCCTTTTTCGGCCCAACTTTTTGGCTTAGTCCTCTGATAAGTCTCAAATTGAAAATGTGTGAAAGAGGCTTTGTTTGACTGGTGGTCACTGATCATCCAGGGTGCAGTGACCTCGCTGGGTGGAGCTCTGGCATCAGCCACTGGCCACAGCACTCTCCATGGATGGCTGCCTTTGGGTCGGGCATCAGTTCTCGGTTCAGTGCACCGTAGCCAGGGAACCAGGGTCCTGGCAGAAATCATGCCCACCCACACATACAGCACTGCCTACAGCAGCTCTCATCCCAAGAACGGTGTGGCTGAGGCTGGTACTCATGCCAGCGCTGACTTTTCTCCAGCACAATATCTCACCATATTGATTGCCATCCGAACTTTGTGTCAACCATTCAGCTTTGCTACAAATCATATCAGAGCTATGACAGATATTTGAAAACACATTTTTAGAGCTATTTAATATAACCAAAAATTCACTTTGGGAGGCCAAGGCAGGCAGATCACTTGAGGTCAGGAGTTGGAGACCAACCTGGCCAACGTGGTGAAATCCCGTCTCTACTAAAAATACAAGAATTAGCTGGGCATGTTGGCAGGTACCTGTAATCCCAGCTACTTGGGTAATTGAGCTATGAGAATTGCTTGAACCCAAGAGGCAGAGGTTGCAGTAAGCTGAGATTGCACCACTGCACTCCAGCCTGGATGACAGAGTGAGTGACTCTGTCTCAAAAAATAAAATAACCAAAAATTAAAAACAACTTGAATATCAGATAAAAAGAAAATACTTAATGCATTTTGATATATTTGTAAGAAATATTATACAACATTCAAAAATACGACTTGGAGAACATCGTAACCAGGGAAAAATGCTCACTGATATAATGTTCAATAAAAGTCAGTGTACACAAGTTATATAGTATCATTACTGAATTAATGATACACATTCACCTACAGAACATAGAATAAACTGAAAAGATAAGTTGAGAGTGACTATTGATGGTGGGGCGATGTGTGAGTTTTATGTTCTTTCTTATGTATTCATTGTACTTCTTAACCTTTCAAAAGCTAAAAAAAAAAAAAGTAGTTCTCAATTATAAGATACAGAAAGCAGTATATGAGACCACATTTTTTTAGTAGGCAAAGCCCATAAATTCATTTCACAAAAAGCACAAGATACCTCGGATCCCATTTCCAGTAAAGAAGCAACATTTCCTTTCTTATTCATGAACTATATTAGCAAAGAAAACAAAGAGGACAATGAAATCAGAAGCATGACAGAGTAAAAGGATGCATGGTGCCTACTTATGAGTCCTGGGCTATAGCTCTTAGGAGGATATCTGGGTTGTCAAATTCAATTCTATTTGGTGGATGCAACATGGGAGGTGGCCTTCGGACAACTGTAATCCAACAGGAAAAAATGGAAATGATAGAAGATTGTACAAAGGAGTCTGGGAGCCCAGAAGACATGGTTAACTCTGCCTGCGAGCAGGAGGGGAAAATCTGGAAAGTTACCAACCTTTGAGCTGAGGCTTAAGTAATATTTATTGAATTTTCAAGGGAGTCCCCCCAAAAAAGGGCGCCTTTCTTCCATTCTTGAATTCTCAGCTGATTGAAAAATAAGATCAGAGAATAGAGCAGATAGGAGACCAAACTACCACTTTTACTGGATAAAGTTGATATTGGAGAAGACTTTATAGCTTCAGGTAAGTGGGTTTCCAATTCTGAACCCAGAAAGAGACAGATTTGTCCATCCGGTCATAAGGATTGCTAGACCACAGCAAGCTTTAGAATGGAGGCCAAGGCCCCTGGAAAACCTACACAGGAGACTCAGAGCTGAACACGTGTTCTCAACAGGCAGACTCACTCCAAGAAGAAAAGGAGAGGAAGAAGCTGAAATGCGCACGCCCGGTGTAGTGGGCTGAGTGTGCCCCCCTCACACACATACTATGTGTATATATAGAGAGAGAGAGATACACACACACACACATACTGTGTGTATATATAGAGAGAGAGATACACACACACACAGAGAGAGTCTGTAAATGTGGGCTCATTTAGAAAAAAGGATCTTTGCAGATGTCATTAAGTTAAGGGCCTTGAGATGAGATGATCCTGGATTAGAGTGGGCTCTAAATCAAATGGCAGGTGTTCTTAGAAGATAAGGGCAGAGGACAGACAGGAGAAAGCCATGTGAAGATGAAGGCAGAGATTGGTGTGATGCATCTAAAGGTTAAGAAACCTGGATTCAAACCAAGGATTTCAGAAACCCAGCACCCAAAACCAGGAGGGAGGCAGGGAATGGATTCTTCCTCAGAGCCTGCAAAAGAAAGCAACCCGGTCCATACAGTGATTTTGGACTTCTGGCCTCCAGCACTGCAGGAAAATCCATTTCTGTTGCTTTAAGCCACCCAGTTTCTGGTAATTTGTTATAGCAGCTATACGCTCAGTTTCTCCTAAACTCAGCAGGCTGTAAGTGGAGACAGCAGGAGGAGACCAGATTATTCCCCAAGTGGAGCTTCCTTCACCTAGGAAATACTATGAGTGGGGAAGATGCATCTCATTCAAATATAATAATAAAAGCCAGTAACATTCTTCAAGTGCTTGCTATACCAGCCATTGTTTTGAGTGGTTTATAAAGAATACACCAGGGACTATGTAAGGGAAGGGAATTCTAGACCAAGGGGAAAAGCTCTGTGGGGTTTCCCCATCCCACACACTTCCTCATCTATTCCTACACAACTTCCACCCATTTCATGGGCCTTTATTTGATCAAGGGCTACTGTGATTTACAGCTTTGAGTCTTCAGGTTTCCCACATACTCTGATAACAAAAATAAAGGCAGTGTTTGTTTAATTATAAAAGTTTTATAAATATCATAAAAGGTTTATGAAAAACATGGGTGTATTAGTCAGTGTTCTGCAGAGAAACAGAACCAATAGAATGTATATAAATAAATAAATAAACACAGAGAGAGAGAGTGGGGGGAGATTGAAAGCTTAAAATAAGGAATGGATCCTCTGATTGTCGGGGCAGGCAAGTTCAAAATCTGCAGGGCAGGCCAGCAGCCTGGAGATCTAGGAAAAAGTTGATGTTGCAATCTTGAGTTCAGAAGCAATCTGGAGGCAGAATTTCTTCTTTCTCAGGGGACCTCTGTCTTTTTTTTTTCTTAAGACCTTTAACTAACTAAAGAATATTATCCACATTATGGAGAGTAATCTGATTTCCTCCAAGTCTATTTACTTAAATACCAATCGCATCTAAAAAATACTTTCATAGCAACATTTAGACTAGTGTTTGAGCAAACTACTGGTATCATAGCGTAGCCACGTTGGTGCATAAAATTAACTATCAAAATGGGCTTTTTTTCTTTTATTTTTTAAATTGTGGTAAAATACACATGAAATAAAATGTATCATCTTAACCATTTTTAAGTACACAGTTCTATGACATTGAGTGCATTCACATGGTGCAACCATCACCGTCATTCATCTCCAGAACTGTTTTCATCTTACATACTGAAATTCTGTACCCATCACACAATAGCCCCCCATGTTCCTCTCTTCCAGCCCCTGGCAACCACCATTGTCCTTTCTGTCTCTGTGAATTTCACTACTCTAAGTACCTCGTATGAATGGGATCATACAGTGTTTGTCTTTTTGTGATTGGCTTATTTTACCTGCCGTAATGTCTTCAAGTTTCATCCATGTTGTAGCATATGACAGGATTTCTTTTTTTTTTTTTTTTTTTTTTTTTTTGGAGACGGAGTTTCGCTCTCGTTACCCAGGCTGGAGTGCAATGGCGCGATCTCGGCTCACCGCAACCTCCGCCTCCTGGGTTCAGGCAATTCTCCTGCCTCAGCTTCCTGAGTAGCTGGGATTACAGGCACGCGCCACCATGCCCAGCTAATTTTTTTTTTTTTTTGTATTAGTAGAGACGGGGTTTCACAATGTTGACCAGGATGGTCTCGATCTCTTGACCTCGTGATCCACCCGCCTCGGCCTCCCAAAGTGCTGGGATTACAGGCTTGAGCCACCGCGCCCGGCCATGACAGGATTTCTTTCTTTTTTAAGGCTGAATAATATTCCATTCTATGTATAGACCAAATTTTGTTTCTCTTGTTCATCTGTCAATGGACATTTTGGTTGCTCCCACCTTTTGACTATTGTGAACAATGCTGCTATGAGTACTAGTATGTAAGTCTCTATTCAAATCCTTGTTGTTAATTAGTTTTTGTGTATATACCCAGTGGAATTGCTGGCTCATGTAGTAATTCTATGTTTAACTTTTTACTGTTTAACTATGTTGTAGTCAGCATTTTAAAACTTGTATTAGGGCCAGGCGTGGTGGCTCATGCCTGTAATCTCAGCACTTTGGGAGACCAAGGAGGGTGAATCACCTGAGGTCTGGAGTTCAAGACCAGCCTGGCCAACATGGTGAAACCCCGTTTCTACTAAAGATACAAAAAATTAGCTGGGCATGGTGGCAGGCACTTGTAATCCCAGCTACTCGGGAGGCTGAGGCAGGAAAATCATTTGAATCCAAGAGGTTGAGGTTGCAGTGAGCCAAGATCACACCATTGCACTCCAGCCTGGGCAACAAGAGTGAAACTTCATCTCAAAAAAAAAAAAACTTGTATCAGAAGATAGGACAAATAGTTGCCTAAGACGGCCAATATATACATTAGTACTCAGATTACAGCCACACATCCAAAGATGAGTGAAAACACTCAAAGAGCAATCAAATACATTATGAATACTGCAGGTTGACTATCCAGCCTCCACTCTACTCTTCTTCTTTCCTAAGAGAAGCTTAGTTTTGTTCATATAATCTCCTCTTTCCTACAGAGTCATGTTCCTCGGGGGGAAACAAACACTAGATTTAGGAATGGGTCTGATTGATCTATGGCTCATGCTTAGGCACATGACCTGATTTTGGCCAAAAAAAGTAAAGAGAACCCTGGAGTGAGATTCCTGGAAAATTATTCTTCATTCTTAAGAAAGCACTATAGGAAGAGGCCCATCTCTTCTTCCTTTAGGCATTGCCATTCCTGCATGTAACTCCCAGAATTGCCACAGCCAGGCTGCCGGTAACCTGAGGATGAAGCCCACATCAACGATGGAACAATGGAGAGATGGAAAGTATCCAGGTTCTTGATGTTAACATCACTGAACTGCCTCGTGGACCCAATTGAGAGACAGCTGTACACACTTTGGTCTATTTGATAACAAAACAAATTGACCACAAGTTTTGGCCTTCCGTGAAAAATCAATTTGCTTATGAATATGCAAAAAATAAAAACAAAGATAAAGGATTAAGGTGAAAAAAGTATTAATTGCTCACCATCCCACGTTGTTAGTGAGAGTACTTGGTTGCAAGCAACAGAAACCAACTCTAATGCACTTAGGCAGAAACATACTGTATCAAATGGATTATCAAGGAGCTGCCAAAACCAAAGGCAGGAGAGCCAGGAGTCTTTCCTATGAGAACCAGAGCTAAGCTTATCCCAGCGTTGAAGCTACCATTGGAATCAGCAACACTGCAACCACGGCCACCATTGTCACTGTTTCTGCTGTCCCTAGTCCTATCACTACAACATACTGCACTGCCATCAACTCCACCACCAATACTGTGATGATCTGCTTGCTGACTTTCCAGAATTCCCAAGTATCACACCAAGGCTGTGGGACTAAAAGAGGCAGGCCAGCAGCCTAGGGCACACCATTTAAGGAGGCACTCACTCTCAGGGGCGTACAAATGCAGATTAGCACTCGCATGACTCTGAGAACGAGGGCCTCTTAAATGTTACCGCTAGCACCCTAGATGCTTCTTTGCCTCATTCAGTCCTGTTCCAGTGCCATTATCCAAGTTCTGGAATTTTAGCGTCCGTGTCCTCTAGTTTATGTAACCATAACCACACTGCTATGCAGTGAGCAATGAAGGGTCTCCCCTTTCAACTTCCACAGACACATAAGGCACTCTAGCCAAACTACACACACAACAGGAAATTGGCCCCATATAGGAGCCACATCAGAAATACTGACTCTGAGCTGTTCCTCCAGTCTTTCTTCCATGCATCATACTGGGGTTGGGGTGCAAAGATGACTTTATGTTTCTTAGCATAGCTTTTGGTTCTTAGAAAATACCCAACATTCTCAAGTAAAATTTTCCCCCAAATTTTCCTACTAACCGGCCTCATGATCTGATGTCTGACCTGTTGTAACCCCTGCAATATGTGACTTGAGAAAATGATGTATTTTAAGTTAATCACATGTTAAATTTATACTTTTATTACCAATATTTGAGCAGTGACCGATTGCCCACTCTGTTAATTATTTTCTGAAATCATTGTGGTTTGCCTTTCAAAGTCCAAGGATATCTAAGTCAATATAGGCAAGAGGACTGACAACCCAAAACCCCTCGTACCCATACACATCCTAATGACAAAATCCTACCAGAGAGTCAACGCCAAGACTGTTTTTTAAAAACCCAGAATGTGGGATGCACTAAACCACTGGCTGATTTCACTTTAACAGTGATACTTATAGAAAGGGGAAAAGCTTTTGAAGTGTAAGCAGTTTAACCAGGAGAGAAAATAGACATTCAAACAAATCATAAATGGAAGGAAACTGGGGAACAATGCAATGTTCGAACTGGCCTTTCAGGGTAACTTCTTCTTTTTCTAAATTTAAACTGTGTTTACTTGAAATTTACATAGTTTAGTCTTTCACAAAGCATAGTCAGAAGTCACATTTTTTCAAATTTCACTTTCTTTAATGGCACAATAATTACGCCCTAGCTGCGGGTTTACTCGCAGTTTTGCTCTGTCTTCATCAAGCTGATTCAGTTGACAGTTGCCAAGGTGATGGCCTTTTAAAGATACTTTGTTTATGGAGAAGAGTTGAAGAATAAGCACTTTTCACTTGAGACTTTCTAGAAAAATGATACTTGAATTTGCCATATATGCCACTCCAGGTCAAATTTTAAAGAGAACAAATAGATGTTGTGAGGCTTAATTAAATTAAGAACAAATGTACTCTGTGTACAAAAGTTTTCCAGTTTCCTAGCCGGTGTCTATTTTTCAGATCTGTACTTTCTGACTGTTTAAGCTATGAAACGCAGAGCTCATAGTTGCCTATAAGATTTAAAGAAATCTACTTCTTATTACATGGCTCAAGGAGTAGATATAAGTAGTCAAAATTGTCACATAAAGAGAAAATTTTAAAAACAATTTGTTTTAATTTACTCGAAATGCACTGACCCACTCACCGCCTACCAGATGAATTAGTGTTATGTTTGCACAGATGTTTACCACCTATTACTGTTGTTGTTATTGTTATTGTTATTATTAAAGAAATCACTGCAAATGATAGGAAGCATCCAGAAGGATAAACCTAAATCTACTATTCTGAGTAGAACCAGTTGCCCTACATTCAACCTTCCTAAGCTGCTACATTCCATGAGGAAAATGCTCACCACCCAATTCCCACCTTCCCACCTCTAAAGCTAGTAGTATGAAGTCAACGAACAGAGCTTTTCAATTCATTTATGCTCAGGCATAGGAATGTGATGTAATGGGACCCAGTGGGAATACTGCAAGGACTTCTGAGTCGATTTTCCTCCTTTGTAAAAGAAGACACAAGACAGAGCCATTCCATTTTTCTCCTCTGGATTCTATCATCTGTCAGTAAAGCCTGAAACTGTCATGGACATCTTGTTAAAATGTGGACAAAAGCCAACATACTGGATATGACAGAGTGGAAAGTGAAATTAAAAAAAAAAAACAAAAAACCCTAGGACCGTGATGGCATTGCTAAGCAGCTGAAGTAACCCTGGAATCGCTTTTCCTCCAAATGTTGTATTTCAAGAGATACATAACGTGTTTTCATCATTTAAACAACTTGGAGTTATTTTCTGTTACTTAACCAAAAGCAACCCAACTGATTGTGACGTGTTGCAAAAATGGCCACCATTCTTCTCTCCCTGTATCTATAGCCTATGCAATGCAACTCTGCCTCTCCTTTCAAGAGGCAATTTATTCATCCCTTCAATCTGGGTGAGGCTTGTGACCTGCGTGTGTTAACAGAATTTGGCAGAAGTAACTGAAAAATTCAGTACCTGGGCTTCAAGAGGCTTTGCATCGTTCTTTTTCCACTTGTGGACTCCGAATGCCATTAAATAAAGAAGACGAGGTTAGACTGTGGAGGAAGAGAGATCCTGTGGAGAGTGACCCAGTTTTCCCAGCTGTCTCTGCTGAGCTGCAAACCACCAAACCCTAATCAACTTATCAGCTGATCGGAGATACGTAAGTGAATTCAGCCACGATCAGCCAAGCCAGCCCAGACCAGAACTGCCCAAGAATCCCAGCCCAATTGCTAAACTACAGAATTAAGAATTAAATAAGTGGTTGTTATTTTAAACCACAGTGTTGTGGGATTACTTATGACATAGCAAAAGATAATTGATACATAGATAAAAGTAAAAATCTAGGTTATTGCTAAGCACAACTTCCCTTAACTGCATGTTTTATTATATAATCATTGAGTATATATTTATCTTGGAATTGGAAATAGATACATATATGTACTGCCAAAATTTAATCATTAAATATATAGTACAGGTGAGACTCTTGCACAGGTATGGAAATGGAACAATTGAAGGCAATAATGGTGTCCTCTCATCATTTCCTGTTTTTGACCTGTTGTAAAGTTGTCCCTATTAATGGGAGAGAGGAGAGAATAGAAAGGAAGGATGGCTAGTATAAAACTGTGCACAATCTGAAACCATTTATATTTGGCATCAGAATGCCATATTTTTGTGCGTTCACGAACCCAATCTCTTCTTCTGTCCTTGGACTGGCATTGAGGGTAAATTGCATTTTCCATGCACTCAGTAATCAACTGCAGAATACCCAGCTTAGAAATCTTCTGAGAGGTAGGGACATGCAACCTGCAGTCAAATTAATTATAAAAATTTTAGAGCAGAAAGCCTCAGAAAATGCCTAGTTCAATTTCCCTACTCCCTAACTCAATGCAGTCATCTTCTTCGTAACATTGGTTCCATTCAGCAATCATTTATGGCATATATCTTATGTGCAAGTGACTATGCAGCAGGGAATTCAATAAGAGTAATGAACATCCCTGCCTTCAAGGAGATTACCATTCAGTAGGGAAGGTAAAAGACTTCCATAAATAATATCCCAAAGCAAACGGCTAAGGAGACCCAAATACTAGACCTAAATACTAGGAGTTCAAGGGAAGAGAGGTCTCTCCTATAATGGAAATAGGAAAGAGGTAGCATTGGAAATGGGCCTTTAAGGATGGATATGGGCTGGGCACAGTGGCTCCCACCTGTAGTCCTAGCACTTTGGGAGTCCAAGGCAGGCACTTCACCTGAGGTCAGGAGTTCAAGACTGGCCTGGGCCAAGATGGTGAAACCCCATCTCTATAAAAATATAAAAATTAGCCGGCTGTAGGGGAGCATGTCTGTGGCCCCAGCTACTTGAGAAGTTGAGTTGGGAGAACTGCTTGAATCCAGGAGACAGAGGTTGCAGTGAGTTGAGATGGGATGGATATGCATTTAATACTTGATAGTAAAGAGGGAGGAGAAAGTTCCAGATGGAGGAATTATGAGCATAGTATGTAGAGAGAAAAGAATAGACCGGTGTGTCAGGAGTATCAAATGCAGATAATAATCTTTAAGCATTTATTATATGAGCATTCTGGATTTTAACCTTCCACACTTGTTCCTCTCCTGTCTTCTTCATGTAAGTAAAAGGCCTATCCCTTCACCTAGCTGCTCCAGCCCAAACCTAGGAGGCTTGATTTCCTCACGTCCCTCAAACCCCATATCCAAACCATTATGAAGCCCAATCAACTCTAACCACCAAGATATGTCTCCCCACTGCTATCCCCACCAGCTGAGTGTAATCCATCTTCTTCCACAGTATCCTCTAACTTGCCCTGCTTCCCCCACTCTCTACCTCTTCCAGTGTAGTCCTCACACAGCAGCCTGAGCAAGCTTCATAAAATGTACATCAGGTCCTGTCACTCCCTCCACTGGAGGGGAGCCTCTGATGGTTTCCTGTCACGACGCATCGTCTGTTCTCACCCATTATGACTTTCTCACTTGCCCACTATGCCTTGGCCACACTGACCTGTAACTCCTCTTCAGCTGTCCCCTCTTAAAGGTCTTTGTAGTCTCCATCCCCCCCATCTGGAGTGCAGATCCATGGCTTGTCCTCTCATTTCATTCAAACATCTTCTCAAATGTCATCTTCCCAGAGATGCCTTCCCTGACCATCTAAGAGAGCCCCCGTCTCCATCGTTCCCTTTATCCTGCTTCATCTTTTATTTTTCTAATCTCCCAAGGCTCTGTCATCCATATCCTGCTTCATCTTCTTCCTAGTGCTTTTCATTACCTGAAATTACATTTTATATTTGTTTGTTCACTTCTTATCTGCATTAGTATTAGTTTTCTGTTGCCGCTGCAAAAAATTATCACAAACGTAGTGGCTTAAACAACACAAATGTATTGTCTTACACTTCTGGGGATCAGAAGTCTGAGATGGGTCTTGATGGGTCTCACTAGAATCAAGATTTCAGTAGGACTATGTTCCTTCTCAGGGCTTCAGGGGAAAATTCATTTCCTTTCCTTTTCAGTCTTTTTTTTTTTTTTTTTTTGAGATGGAGTTTGGCTCTATCACCCAGGCTGGAGTGCAGTGGTGCAATCTTAGCCCACTACAACCTCCACCTCCCAGATTCAAGCAATTCTCCTGCCTCAGCCTTCCGAGTAGCTGGAATTACAGGCACATGCCACCATGCCTGGCTAATTTTTTGAATTTTTTTTTTAGTAGAAACATGGTTTCACCATATTAGCCAGGATAGTCTCTGTCTCCTGACCTCGTGATCTGCCCACCTCGGCCACCCAAAGTGCTGGGATTACAGGTGTGAGCCACCGCACCCCCTTTTTTTAAAATTTAGACAGAGTCTTGCTCTGTCACCCAGGCTGGAGTGCAGTGGCACGATCTCAGCTCACTGCAACCTCCGCCTCCCAAATTCAAGCAATTCCTCTGTCTCAGCCTCTGAGTGCCTGGAACTATAGGTGCATGCCACCACACCTGGCTAATTTTATTGTATTTTTTTTAGTAGACAGGGTTTCACTATATTAGTCAGGCTGGTCTCGAACTCCTGACCTCAGATGATCCACCCTCTTCGGCCTCCCAAAGTGCTGGGATTACAGGCATGAGCCACTACGCCTGGCCTCCTTTTCAGTCTTAGAGAAAAAGATTCTACATTCCTTGGCTTGAATCCTTCCTCCATCCTCAAAGTCAGCAGCAGCAGGTTGAGTCCTCCTCAAATTGTATCACTCCAACACTCACTCTCCTGTCTCCCTCTTCCTTCTTTTCAGGACCCTTGTGATTCCATTGGGTCCACCTGGATAATCCAGGCTACTATCTCTATTGCAAAAATCACCTGATGAGCAACCTTAATTCCATCTGCAACCTTGACTCCCCCTTGCCATGTAACCTACCATGTCCATAGGTTTTGGAGACTAGAACATGGACATCTTTGTGGGGTGGTATTATTCTACCTACTACCTACCCCATAAGCACTAGAAGGTAAGTTTCATGAGGGGCAAAACTGGGTCTCCTTCATCATTTTCCCAGGCCTGGCACATAGCAATCTATATTACTCCATATATATTAGTTAACTAAATTCTTGAATGCAACCTACTGTTCCAAGAGCTTTACATGTATTATCCCAATTCCATCTTCACAACTATTCTGTGAAGTAAGAACAATTTTAATCCCCATTTACATCTGAGGAAATAGAAGCACAGAGAAATTAAGTAACTTGCCTAAGGTCACATAGTTAGCAAGTGCCAGAGTCAGGGCACAAATGGAAGCACACAGACTCCACGGCCTGTTGCTCTTGACCACTGTGCTATGTCCTCCTCATCGGGGAGTCAAGGAAAAAGTAGCACCTTCCTTGAATGAACTTTGGCCTGACTAGTAAGCACCAGTTGGGAGAATGGCATTCTCTCTCACACACGCCTATTCAGTCTCCGTCTAGATACTGCTGATAGAGACAAACTCACTCTTTGAGGAGGAAGCTAACTTCAGTCTTTCAGCCAGGTCTGGTTTTGGTCCAGCTAACCACAGCCACCCACACATTCCTGAGGATACTTACAAGCTGAATACAAACTCATTTTTCCTGAGCAGGCCTTCCGCACAGAATCTTTCTCTGCTTTCTCTGATAAAATGGGCTGGGCGTTGAAGGAACTGTGGGACCCTACCACCACCTTCACTTCGATGCTAGATCAGAGCCAGCCTCAGCAATCAACTTATATGGGCTTTCTCCTGGATTCCACTCTGCTCTCACTCAAAGACCAAAAATCTCTACTATACACACAACATCCCTTGCTCCAAAACTCAGCACCCAGAACAGCCTCAGAGGGGGGAGAGTAAATGAGTGACTTTCATAACCATTTCCTCTCATTCCTCCCCAACATTTTCAGCTCCTAAGCCAGGAGATGGGGTTGATAAGGCGTTGTTCTAAGACAACCCCATTGAGTGTTTGATGAATACCAGAGCCCCTCCCTCAGGAGGGTGGAAAGGAGAATGGAGAGTGGGTGGCCAATAGACAGTATTATTCTTTTTCTGGCCAATAATCCAAAAATTGATAATTCCCACAATCATAATCAAGTTAGTAATCCATGTGTAATTTGGCAATAGGCTTGCTAGTCAACCAAAGACTTAAATTGTGTGTGGGATTTTTAAAGGAAAATTTACTTAGTCATTTTAATAAGAATATTCCTTGTAGACAAATTTTTCAAAGAAGACCAATAAGACTAAGGTCAAAATATTATCTCCAGGTCTGTGTCATAAAAGCTGTCCAGAATACATTATCTCCCTTTTGATCCAGTTACCTTACCCACACATCCACATATTCTCTCTCTCTCTTTCTCTCTGTCTGCTATACACACAAATATACACATACACAGTCAGCCACCTCAACCACACACATGCATTCAATCATATAGACACTCATGCACTTCCTCCTGGTGTTTCCCAGTTACCCTGGAGTTCTCCTGGCCCTTCTGGATGCTGTCCCATTCTTCACCTGCAGATTTCACTCCACTTGCATAATGACAGCACTGGAGTTGCTGAGAGCCAGCCAAGGAGTATGCGTATCATTCCCTACGCATAAGTTGGTTTCTCGGCTCCACCACTTACTATCTACATGACTTCAGGCAAATTAACTTCTCTGAGCCTCTTCTTCTGTGTCTGAAATTGGCAGAGTCATACCTATCTCATGCTAAATATTGAGTATCACCTATGTAACCATCATTGTTCAGGTGCTGGGGGTACATCAATAAAAAAAGATGAAATTCCTGCTCTTGGGAAGCTTATCTTCTAATGGGGATGAAATGGGTCTCTATTAAAAAAATGGTTTCAGATAAATACTATTAAAATTAGAACACAGTAATATGAAATGCAGGGGAAAGATGCGGTAGGCAGCTTCAAAGATGGCCACTAACAATCCTCACCTCCTGTTATCCATCCCCTTGTGTGTTCCTCTTCACATTGAGTAGACTGACCCAGGTAACCAACAGGATATTGTGGCAATGGTACGATGTTATATCCAAGGACAAGTCATGAAAGACACTGCAGCTACCAAATCACTCTCTTGGATCACTCATTCTGGGGGAAACCAACAGCCACGTTGAGAGAACACTCAAATAATCTAACAGACAGTCCTAGGGTGAGGTGGTGATGAATGAAGCCTCTTGCCCATAGCCAGCACCAACCTTGCCAATGGCCAGAGTCAACCTACTATGTTGAAAGTGACACTCTAACCCTGGTCAAGGCTTCAGAAGAAGATTGTAGCCTGCAAAATTATAAAAGATGTCAAGCCAGAACCACCCAGCCATAGAACTATGAGACTATAAATTTTATTATTGTTTTAAGCCATGAAGAGTTGGTAATTTGTTACACAGCAATAGATAATGCATACAGGGAGCTTAGAATAGGTAAGGGAAGGCTTCAGTAAGCTTCATTAAGCTTGGGTTATTGTAAGGATTAACTAAACAAGTATAAAAAGTGCTTAGCAAAGTGTCAGGTTTAGTCCGTGCATAGTAAACCTCAGCTATGGTAATTTTTATTCTTTGTGGTAAAATTAATCTTCATCCAACACCCTTATATTGCAGATGAGGACCTTGGGATCTAGAGAACTTCAGATATTTGCCCATATCCTACAAAGCAAGTATCAGTCAAGCTAAATTGGAGGCTAGGTCTCCTAGCTTCTCCTAGGCCCAAGCCAAACTTCCTTTTTTTTTTTTTTTTTTTTTTCAGTTTTTTTTGAGACAAAGTCTCACTCTGTCACCAGGCTGGAATGCAGTGGCACAATCTCGGCTCACTGCAATCTCCGCCTCCCAGGTTCAAGTGATTCTCCTCCCTCAACCTCCCAAGTAGCTGGGACTACAGGTGTGCACCAACACGCCCAGCTAATTTTTGTATTTTTAGTAGAGACGGGGTTTCATCATGTTGGCCAGGATGGTCTCGATCTCTTGACCTTGTGTGATTCATCCACCTCGGCCTCCCAAAGTGCTGGGATTACAGGCCATGCTTCTTTCTTCTTCTATACTCTGTTGCTTCCCTCCTTGCATAAAAAGCTGCTGGAATGAGAATCTGACAGATCTGCACAGAGATTCAGACTCCACTGAGTCTTCTCGGTATGCTTAGACATGGAGACAGAGCAAGGGACAGAGAGAACATGGGTGTGGTGTATGTGGGACCGGTGACTCCACAGCTGCCCACAAGGACTTCTTCAGAAACCAGTAGCCATGGCCAGGTGAACATTCTGGATTTCCGTGGAATGCTCTCTTCCTTGCTAATTGCTGTTAGGAACTCAATAGCTGTTTTTAATATTTTGATGCTAATCACCTGAAGGGCCATGGAGAGAAGGAAGAGAGAAAGGCGGAGTGCCTGCAAAGCTTAGGAGCCTATCTGTGCCTCGGCTCCAAAGAGCTTAGCACAGACTGGTTCCAATGAGCTGCTGTCCTCATTCTTCTGTGGGGTCAAGGATGTGGCCAGCTTTCCTCTCCTGGTGGCCGACACACCCATTCTCTCCCTGGGCGTTCTGTCCTTCCCTCCACCCCCACGACCAGCTGCGGAGTTGCACATGACCCATGTCCCTCCCTCCTTCCTTACATCCTCTCAAAGATGAGCTCACAGGCTCTGCTTGTTATAAGAGATTCATTGCTAGTCACTATAGAGAAACAGACAACAGACAATGAAAATAACCGAAGTAGGAGAAATTACAAAACAGTAGAATCTTTTTATGTGACCAAGCCACTCCCTTACTTAAAACCTCTGGGTCACCCTGCATCCCTACAGAGCAAATACAAAGCTCTTTAAAGAGACAGAGAATGTTTTTGAGATCTTGCCTGAGTTCAAATCCTTACTCTGTGCTCGCCAGCTGTGCGCCCATGAACAAGTTATTTAATCATTTTGTGCCTCATTTTCTTCTAATGTAAAAAGGTAATAATAATACAGGGTTGCTGTTAGAATTATTTAAATGAGTTAACACAGAGAAAACCTTAGATCCACATCTGGCCTATATTAAGTGTTCAATAAATGGCATCTGTCCCGATGATGAAGATGATGATGATGACACCTCTTCAAACTTATCCATTACTTTTTGCTTTCACCTGCTTGAAAAGCCCTCACATATGTACCAGGCTGTTCATCACCTCCATGTTTTCTTGTTCTGTTTTCCTGTACCTAGACAGCCTTCACCTTCCCTCAAGCTTGGTTTGCATCTAGGTCTTTAGAGATGTGAAGTTTGCTACTCTAGCCAACCTTCTTTGGAAAGCATTCAGTGCCTATCCCATCATCACCACAGGATGGCTCGGGGACCCCTCGTCTGTGCTCCTGTAGCATCCTATGCGTTTCTCCATCATTATCTAAGAATACGTGTGTGTGTTGAATGATCTATTAGCTGTGTCACAACCTACCCCAATACCTACTGGGTTCAGACAACAACCATTTTATTTGTTCACAATTCTGTGGATCAAGAATTTAGGCAAAGCTTGGCTGGTCAGTTCTTCTGCCCCACAAGGCATTGGCTGAGGTTCATTCACTGAGCTGCACTGAGCTAGAGCAATGCCATTCTAGGTCCATGAAGGGTTGGTTCACTTACACGCCCAGTGCCTCAGTGTCCTTCTCACACTTCCACTCCACGTGGCTAGTTTGGGCTTCCTCACAGCATGGTGGCCTCCCTGTAAGTCAGGCTCCTGACAGGGTGACAAATGCTCCTTATAAGCAGCATTTTTAGATGTGACGGAAGCAGAAGCTGTAGATCTCTGCAGGCCCAACCTCAGAAGTTGTACATTTCTTCCACCACATTCTATTGGTCAAAGCTAGTGAGAGAGAGGGTCAGTCCAAATTCAAGGGAAGGAATAGGGAGAACGTGTGGCCATCTTGAAACCACCGCCACAGGTTCACTTCCTGTAAAGATTCTGAGCTCTTTGAAGGCAAAGACAGTGCCTGGTATGGAGTAGGTGCTTAACAAGTTGTTGTTGAACTAAACTCCCACACAAACACAGGAAAGCTCTAGAGGAGGATGAGACATTCTAACAAAACCCCCGAGGAAGCTCCTCTGGGAGCTGCCAAAGCCTCCCCGCCCACAACCTCTGCTTCTTGTCAAATCCATCTTCAGTTCATTCCTGGCACAACAAGGTGTGCAAGCAATGCCAAAGTCACTAGTTAAATACCAGTGTCTCTAACTGGCTTTAACACGGATAAAGGACAGAAGCGAAAGAAGTGAGTGCAGTTGGAATGTTCTACAGGCCTATCTAAAGAACGGATAAAACGTGAAGTGCATTTGTATAAACATTTCCACTCCAGCGCTGTGCAGGTCAAGAGCATCCCCAACCAAGAGGACTTTCAAGTCTCCTTATTTGGGAAAAACCCTCCCCTAGCCTCATGCAGTAAAAGCCAGTGGCTAGACCACGAGACTCACTCCTGAATTCCCTAAAGAAAGTCCTGTTGTTTTTGCCTATGGCTCATGGCAGCAACCCGAGATTATTGCAAGAATCCAAACCTCCCAAGACCAGGCGCCGAGGGCAGAGTCATGGGAGGTGAGGGCGTGAGGGTGAGTCAGCTCAGACCACCAGCAATTGTCTGCAGAGAGAATGTCCAGGCCTTGTCTAAGCCAGCATTGGCACAGGCACTTAATTTTTAATGAGCAAACCATTGGAAGAAAAACAAATACAACTTTAAACTATCTGAGTAACCAGGTTGGCTTCTTTGTTCATCTTAGTGTCCACATGTCCTTGGCAATGAGTTGGATTGAGTTCGTTCCTAAGCTGGGATCTCAAACAGCTAGAAGCACCAGGAGCAAACGTCTGCAGACAAAGCCCACCCGACACCCAACAGGGGTGGGGAAGCAGCCGTCCTTCCCTTGCTGTCACTGGGGACAACTTGACAGAGTCGGGCCGGCCTGAAGAGAATCACCTACATAAGTTACAAGTGTTCCAGATGCATGAAAAAGTGACCCATTTAGCAACTCTCTGGAATCCTGAGAGTGAAACGAATTGCCCAAGTCCCCATGTTGTCTTGTTATGAGGCAACCAAGGGCGTAGAAGACACAGCAGGGAGCAGGGAAGACTGCAAACCCCTTCCCTTCACACGGCAAGCTGGCAGAATCCTGGGAAGACACTGCAGGGAGCAGGAAAGACTGCAAACCCCTTCCCTTCACACTGCAAGCTGGTAGAATCCTGGGAAGACACCGCAGGGAGCAGGAAAGACTGCAAACCCCTTCCCTTCACACTGCAAGCTGGCAGAATCCTGGGAAGACACTGCAGGGAGCAGGAAAGACTGCAAACCCCTTCCCTTCACACTGCAAGCTGGTAGAATCCTGGGAAGACACCGCAGGGAGCAGGAAAGACTGCAAACCCCTTCCCTTCACACTGCAAGCTGGCAGAATCCTGGGAAGACACTGCAGGGAGCAGGAAAGACTGCAAACCCCTTCCCTTCACACTGCAAGCTGGTAGAATCCTGGGAAGACACTGCAAGGAGCAGGAAAGACTGCAAACCCCTTCCCTTCACACTGCAAGCTGGTAGAATCCTGGCAGCGGTGACAAGGGTGCGGAGGGTATGTGGGCTGCCTCCATATTCCCCAGGCTCCCACGTTCCTTCTTCAGTGCTCTTCATTTCCCCTCAAAACTAAGTTATAAACTAAGAGTCTCATGCCACACACCCGTGTTTGCAACCAACAGATACCTAGTTGAGCACATTCCACATACCAGGCCCCGATCCAGGTCCTGGAGATAGCAAAGAACCTAAGAGATGAAGTGTCTGTTATATTGAAATTTTCCAACAGGCAAATAAAAAGGCAATTTCAGATCAGGACAGGTGATGGGAACAGAATAAACTAGGAGAGTGGGAAGCATGAGAGAGAATGGCTTCTACAGGTAGAGAACACCTCTCTGGGAAAGTGACCATTAGAGCTGGGCCTTCGAGATGACACAAAGAGAGCCATAATCTAAGAGAGAAGAGGTTCAGGCAGAAAGAGTAGCAAATGCAAACAAGCAGAGATAAGCCTGGTGTCTTTAAGGAGCAGAACAAAGGCCAAAGTGAATATAAGAAGCGCAGTGTGAGACAAAGCAGGGCAACATCGTGCAGGACCTCATATGTTACAGTAAGGAATTTGGACTGATTTTGCTCCATATTTTACCTAAACATTGCTATTCCTTTTTTTTTTTTTTTTTTTTTTTTGAGACAGAGTCTCACTCTGTTGCTCAGGCAGGAGTACAATGACATAATCTTGGTTCACTGTAACCTCTGCCTCCCAGGTTCAAATGATTCTCCTGTCTCAGCCTCCCAAGTAGCTGGGATTACAGGTACGCACCACCACGCCCAGATAATTTTTTGTATTTTTAGTAGAGACGGGGTTTTGCTATGTTGGCCTCGGCTGGTCTCGAACTCCTGACCTCAGGTGATCCACCCAGTTAAGTCTCCCAAAGTGCTGGGATTACAGGCATGAGTCACCACGCCTGGCCTACTACTCTTAATTCTTTAGCACTGGGGAGTTTCATTTATCAGAGACTATGATGTTGTAAAGCAGTGGTCCACAAAATGTGGTCTTCAGACCAGCAACATCAGCACCACTTGGGACTTGGTTAAAAACACGAACTCTCAGGTTCCACCATGGACCTGTTGAATGAAACACTCAGGAGGTGGGGGCTGGGCAACCCACCTTCATAAGCCCTCCATGTGATTCTGATTCATGGTGAAGTTTGAGAACCACTGTTCCAGAGAAAAGGATTTCCTAGACTGTGGAAACATCCTTTAACACAAATACATTGTTCAGGAAGACAAAGATATGTGTATTCTATATTTTAATGTGGTTTCTCTGTAAAAGAATGGAAATAAACAGTATAGTATATAAATTCTGACGGGCCTTTGCTGAATAACTTATGACCCCCTTCCCGGCCCCACGTGGCCTGTGAAACAATGAGGCTCTTAGTATCGAGGAAAGCCGACAAAGTTACTTGCCCCTAAACATAATGGCCCAAGGTAACTATTCTTTTGGGGTTTAGAAGCTTCCTTTTTTAGCTGCTCTGTAGCAATCTTTGTTCTTTTTTTTTTTTCCTTTTCTTTTTTTTTAATTGAGATGAAGTCTTGCCCTGTTAACCAGCCTGGAATGCAATGGTGCCGTCTCGGCTCACTGCAACCTCTGACTCCCAGGTTCAAGCGATTCTCCTGCCTCAGCCTTCCAAGTAGCTGGAATCACAGGCATCCACCACCACGCCCAGCTAATTCTTTGTATCTTCATTAGAGACAGGGTTTCACCATGTTGGCCAGGCTGGTCTTGAACTCCTGACCTCATGATCCACCTGCCTTGGCCTCCCAAAGTGCTGAGATTACAGGTGTGAGCCACCACACCCAGCTCTCTTTGTTCTTAAGCATTCATTTTACTTAATAATAAATATAATAAAAATTAATGTAGCTCTATATGAAGTAGTTACTAAATATCGGAGAAGTTGCTTCAATAGCACTGTAAGTAAATATTATTACCATTTTGAGGAAACAAAAGAGGCTCCAAGAGATGAAGTCACATGTTCAAGTACACACCTAGTAAGGGACAATGCTAGTATTCAAACCCAACTGTATTACGTGTCTATTGCCGAGTAACAAATGACTCCAAACTAAGTCGCTAAAAGAGCAAACATCTGTTACATAGTTGCTAAGTGTCAGGGATCCAGAGGGGCTTAACTTTGTGGTTCTGTCTCAGGGTCTCTCGTGAGGTTGATGTCAAGCTGCAGTCATCTGAAGGGCTAGAATTAGATCTTCAAACTCGTTCATGCAGCTGTAGGCAGGAGGCTTCAGATCCTTGACAAATAGGCTTCTTCATAGAGCAGCTCATGACATGGCAACTGGCCTCCTCCAGAGCAGGTGATAGAAGAAAGAGAGACAGCAATCACACTGGAAGCAACAGTGCCTTTTATAAGCCCATGTTCTATGTAACATGCCATCCCTCCTGCTGTACTCTTTCAGTCATGGAGACCAATCCTACTATAGTGTGAGAGGGAACTACACAAACGGATGAATATCAGGAGGTGGAATCATTGGGTGCCATCCCAGAGGATGGCTACCACACCAAGTCTGCCTCACTTTGAAACATATAATCTCTTTATTTATTCCTTCAGTAAATATGGAAGGATTGGTCATTTCCAGATGCTATCCTAGACTCTGGGGATTCTTGGTAAATGAAATAAACATAATCCTTACCATCCTGGAGCTCATAATCTAATAAATAAGTAAACAAACAAATAAATATATCATAATAATTTGTGATAAGTACTATGAACAATACAAACAGAGTTCAGTGGGAGGAAAATGGGGTGAGGCATCTACAGCCATCTGATTTTTTTACAAACCTGACAAAAACAAGTAATTGGGGAAAGGATCCCCTATTTAATAAATGGTATTGGGAAAACTGGCTAGCCATGTGCAGAAACCAGAAACTGGACCCCTTCCTGACACCTTATAATAAAATTAACTCCAGATAGATTACAGACTTAAATATAAGACCTAACACCATAAAAACCCTAGAAGAAAACATAGGCAAAACCATTCAGGACATAGGCACAGGCAAGGACTTCACGACTAAAACACAAAAATCACTGGCAACAAAAGCCAAAATAGACAAATGGGATCTAATTAAACTCCAGAGCTTCTGTACAGCAAAGAAACAATCATTAGAGTGAACCAGCAACCAACAGAATGAGAAAAAATTTTTGCAATCTACCCATCTGACAAAGGGCTAATATCCAGAATCTGCAAAGAACTAAAACAGATTTACAAGAAATAAACAAACAAACCCATTCAAAAGTGGGCAAAGGACATGAACAGACACTTTTCAAAAGAAGGTATTTATGAGGTCAACAAACATATGAAAAAATGCTCATCATCACTGGTCATTAGAGAAATGCAAATCAAAACTATATTGAGATACCATCTCATGTCAGTTAGAATGGCGATCATTAAAAAATCTGGAGTCAACAGATGCTGGAGAGGATGTGGAGAAATAGGAACACTTTTACACTGTTGGTGGGAGTGCAAATTAGTTCAACCATTGTGGAAGACAGTGTGGCGATTCCTCAAGGACCTAGAAATAGAAATTCCATTTGACCCAGCAATCCCATTACTGGGTATATATCCAAAGGATTATAAATCGTTCTATTATAAAGACACATGCACACGTATGTTCACTGCAGCACTGTTTACAATAGCAAAGACCTGGAACCAACCGAACTGCCCATCAGTGATAGACTGGACAAGGAAAATGTGGCACATATACACCATGGAATACTATGCAGCCATAAAGAACAATGAGTTCGTGTCCTTTGTAGGAACATGGATGAATTTGGAAACCATCATTCTCAGCAAACTGACACAAGAATAGAAAATCAAACACTGCATGTTCTCACTCATAGGAGGGTATTGAACAATGAGAACACATGGACACAGGGAGGGGAGCATTACACACTGGGGTCTATTGGGGGGACTAGGGGAGGTACAGTGGTGGGTAGGGAGTTGGGGAGAGATAACATGGGGAGAAATGCCAGATATAGATGACGGGGATGGAGGCAGCAAACCACATTGCCATGTATGTACCTATGCAACAATCCTGCATGTTCTTCACATGTACCCCAGAACCTAAAGTGCAATAAAATATATATAAAATAAACAAATAAACAAATAAATAAATAAGAAAATGGGGTGAGGGTAGCGGGTAGAGACCTACTCATCCAAATTGGTAAAACCTAGAAAGCAACTTTCCACAGGTAACCTTAAATAATGATCACCAAGTTTTTAAGTCTAATCAATCAAAACTTTTGAGTAAGCACTCCCAAAACATCTATATTTTATTCAGTTTTAAATTTTGCATATGTATATATTTATACATATATACATACAATATAGACATTGTATACTTAATATATAGAAAACAAATGATGTATAATATATAGAAAAAGTAAAAGATGAAATTTGAAATCTAAAATATTTTAAATTTTTATAATATTAATGATGCAAAAAACTATTTTGCACTTACCTTTGAAATTTTAATTAATATTTTGATGAGAACTATGTGATTGAACATGCTTCATCAATTAAACCTCTATGAATAAAAGGTCTGATTCTACATTCATTTCTTTTGGTGCTTGATTTTTTTAGTTGTGTGTGTGTGTGTGTGTGTGTGTGTGTGTGTGTGTGTGTCTTGAGATGGAGTCTCGCTCTGTTGCCAGGCTGGAATGCAGTGGCATGATCTCTGCTCACTGCAACCTCCACCTCCCAGGTTCAAGTGATTCTTCTGCCTCAGCCTTCCAAATACCTGGGACTACAGGTGCGTGCCACCACACCTAGCTAATTTTTGTATTTTTAGTAAAGACGGGGTTTCGCCATGTTGGCCAGGATGGTCTCCATCTCTTGACCTTATGATTGGCCCACCTCAGCTTCGCAAAGTGCTGGAATTACAGGCATGAGCCACAGCGCCTGGCCTGGTGTTTGGTTTTAATACTCATCAGACATGGAAAAGATATCTCTAAAATACTTTGATTAAAACAAGAGAAGAGCTTTATTGCTCATCTCCCTAAAGTATGATGATATTTGCTTTTCAACCCTATTCGTCAATTAGATAAAGTTTCCAATAAAAATTGGCTAGTAAATTTTTATCTTCCCTAATGTCAACTACTTGTTAATACAAACTTAAAAAATTGATTCAAAGTCCCCTAGAACTGTTTATCATTTTTAAAAGGTTAAAAATTCTATTTCCAAGTATGTAGATATGAAAGTTTTTAAAGAGGCATATTCATTGCATTTTTGGCAATAAAAATCACATAACTATTGGAGATTTTCCAAAAGTCCATTTTCAAAATGCTCTACTCATAGCATGAAACGTAGTTACTTCCTCGCTTATTAAAAGATCACGTTTATCTGAATAATTTCACAATGTTTTGGCCAAATGATTTTGTTCATGGCTTTCTCTGGTAACGTAGTTAAAGAAGTACTTAGATGAGGAGCTAGGAAAATGACAACTCTGCCCTTTCTTGTTGTTCAGTTAAATTTGTATTATTAGGGAAATCTTCTGACTCAACCTCTTTTTAAAAAGTCTTTATAATTACTTATTCATTAAGCGAAATGTTTGGATAAACCTAGATTATATAGGACTTCCTGTTCTAGGAATGGAGAACTAGGTAATTCATACCATCCCTCCTACTGAGGACAATCGGCAAAACAAAATATATTTTAAGAATCTACTACAACGTGCTAGACAGCAGACAAGATGGTGCGGAATTACTGGGTTAGGATCTGGTAAAGGATAGAGACCATGGGAGTTGAGTCTGGCATGTAGGGAAGCTTTCTCTAGGGCATATGCCAATTTCTTTTTTCTTTTCTTTTTTTTTTTTTTTTTTTTTTTTTGAGACAGGTTCTCACTTTGTTGTCCAGGCTAGAGTGCAGTGCAGTGGCACGATCTCGGCTCACTGCAACCTCTGCCTTCTGGATTCAAGTGATCCTCCTGCCTCAGCCTCCTGAGCATCTGGGATTATAGTGCACCGCCACACCCAGCTAATTTTTTTGTATTTTTAGTAGAGACAGGGTTTCACCATGTTGGCCAGGCTGGTCTCGAACTCCTGACCTCAAGTGATCCACCCGCCTCAGCCTCCCAAAGTGCTGGGATTACAGATGTGAGCCACTGCACCCAGGAGTATATGCCAATTTCTAAAAGTAGGACTGAGAGACCGAGTGGCTGAGCAGGAAGTCGGTTAAAAAGTGTCTCACAGAGCTAAGGTTAAATTTGGGGCCCAGCAACACCAAGCCAGGAGAACTCTGGTGAATCTCTGCATTTGAATGGGCCACTGAAGGACAGTACCCTAAAAACAATGATAAACCAAAAGAAGGCTCCAGAAACTCAGTTTCACTGTACCTGAAATTGAATTACAGTGATCCCATAATGCTGAGGCCCCAAGTACCTAGCAGAAGTAAATATAAATTCACTTTGGAGAATGACAACATTATTATAGAATTCTAATTATGACTACAAATAATGTTTTAAGTACAAATATCTGAATATAATGAAAGAAAAAAAACAGAAAAACAAGACCACACAAATGAAAGCCAAGAAAACAGATATACATTACAATTGCTCAGAAATTAGAGTTTTTAAACTTAAAAAAAGTGTATTGATTTTAAATAATACCATACTTAATTTGTTCAGAGACAAAAGTCAACCTTGAGACTTTTGACAGAGAACTGAAAACTGTTTTTTTAAAAGAGCCAGTGAAAATGCTAGAATTAAAAAATAATAATAAAACAGATTTCACAGTTAATTACAAATAGATGAAGAGAGAATTCATAGTATAGAAGAAAATATCCAGACTACAAAGCTAAAAGACAAAGCTAAAAATAAATTATAAGAAGGTTAAGGAACCTTCTTATAATTGGAAGTGCTTTACTAGCACTTTCCAAACTTAAAAAAAATCCAAAATGTCATAAAATGATACCTTTGTAAAATATAATTTAATTGAATTATTAGAACAACAAAATAATAAAAAGACAAACCAAATATATGCCCAAATCTTTATTGGATTCAAAAGACATAAAATTACTCTGCCAATTGGCTTTGGAATACTTAATCTCTATCTTGTACTTCTCTTTTTCCCAATCATGGCACTGTTACAAAAGATCCATGAAAAGCCTTGATATATATTTAATTGAAGTACTAAACAGGGACAAATAATGGAACAGAAACATCATTTAAAGAGTAATTAGCTGAGCCATTTCCAAAATTAATTAAATACATCAAATGATGGATTCAGGAAATCAAAAACTAGTTAAATAAGGGAAAACCTATGTGCACTTTATGTAAAACTGCTAAAAACAAAAAAATGAACAAAGAAAATATCTTCAACACAACCAGAGAAAAAGACTGCCATCAATGAACAATAATCAAACTTACAACTTATTCTTCAACAGCAACATTCCAAGCCAAAAGGCAATGGAATCATAGCTCCAAAGTGCTGAAAAAAAATAACTGCCAACCCTGAATTCCGCTCCCAAGATATAGATATATGTAAAGAATGAAAATAAAAAGAGACATGCAGACAAACCAAAACTGGTAGAGTTCATTCCCAAAAGACTTGAATTTATATATTTACATATATATAAATCTGCCTTCAGGCAAAAGGAAGAGATTCCAGGTAGAAGGTCAGACATGCAGAAAGGCATGATAACTATAAATGAATATTGACTATATAAAACCAAAGTAGTATCTTATGGATTATTATATAGAAAATTATAGTATACTGAAAAAGCATTATGTCAGGAGAGAAATAGACTGAGAGTATTTTTACAGTACATACATTCCCAAGAAGAGAAAAAAAGAACCAAATAATATTTATTTTTTTATCAGATATACAAATTGCAATATTGGCGTAATCATCACAAGAATTTATAGGACTCAAATAACTTTATACAATTTTCAATCAATGCAAATGAAAGCAAGAAATGAAAAAAATGAACATAGAACAAGCAGTACAAATTGAAAAGCTCAACAAAATGGTAAATTTAAACCCCAAAATATCAAAAATTAGATAATGTAAATATTTAAATTCCCTGATTAAAAGACAGATTGTTATCCTGAATAACACTGAATTTCATATGCTACTTACGAAACACAAGACTAAAATATCAGAATTCTCAAAGATTTAACAATAATGTCAAACTAGACACTACAGTTAAAGCATTCCTAAAGACAAAGAAAGTGATCTCATGATGATGAAAATTAGATTTGTCAAGAAGACATAACAATTCTAAATTTACATGTAACTAATAGCATAGACTCAAATTTTATTATTCTCTCTGAGTTCTAATGGAATAACAAGACAAAAATCAGTTCATATTAACAGGAGTATACATATGTAAACTTGACTTGATCTTTATAGAATACTGCACCCAATATCTGCAGAATACACACTTAGTTCACACACAAAAATTACAAAATGCTGGGCATTAAGCAAGTCTCAACAAATTTCAAGAACTGAAATCATAGAGTATGTTACATGACCAAAGGGGAATTAAGCTAGAAGTCAGTAACAAAACCATATTCACAAAGTAGCCATATGTTTGGAAATTTCTAAATATGCTTCTAACTAAACCTATAGATTCAGAGAGGAAAAAACAATAGGAAGTTAGAAAATATTTCGAACAGAATAATTATGAAAATATGATAAATCAAATTTTGTTTGATATAGCTAAAGCTGTGCTAAAAGAAACTCTATGGCCTTGAACATCTCTAATTTGAGAGACAATATCTTAAAAAAAACTATGGAAAATATTATTATATTATACTTATTAAAGTAGGTGCTCATTTTCATTAATAATTAGGTAAATGCAATTAATATCTCAATGATATTTTATTACAAATTCACCAGAATGGCTAAAATTCAAAAGACTGACAATACCAAATGTTGACAAGGATAATTACTGCCTATGCTGCTGGTGGAAATGTAAGTTGATACAATTACTTTGGAAGATTGGTGATATCTACTAAGCAGAAGTGTGTGTGTGTGTGTGTGTGTGTGTGCGCTTTTTCTATCAAAGGTCCTGTGCCCCGTGCACCTCCAGGCTCACAAGGCAGAGATGTAAGTGCCTTGTGAGCCTCTAGGTGCACGGGGCAGACAGGACCTTTGTTAGAAAAAGTGAAGGAATTCTATTACAAGGCAATCTTTGTAGTGATTTCTCTTTTCTACTGGAGACTTTGAATAGAAAAACGTTGTGATTGAGTGTTTTCGAGGTGATCATCCGGGAGCCTTCAAGGTTTTGGTAAATGTCTTAGTCCATTCCTGTTGCTATTAAAATATCTTAGACTCTGTCACTTATAAACAACAGAAATTTATTTCTGACAGTTCTGGAGGCTGAGAAGTCCAAAGTCAAGGTGCCAGAAGGTGTTTGGTGAGGGCTACTTCCTCATAGACAGGGCTATCTCACTGTGCCCTCACATGGTAAAAAGGAGCTAGCTAGCTCTCTGCAGTCTCTCCTGTTTGACAGGGCACTAATCCCAATCATGATGGCTGCATCCTCATGATCAGTCACATCTGTAAAGGTCCCACCTCTTAATACATCAACGTGGGGGTTCGGATTTCAACACATGAATTTGGAGGGAACACATTCAGACCACAGCAGTTGGTCCTTTGAATACTGGACCTAAAATCAGGTATTCTGGCCGGGCATGCGGTGGCTGACGCCTGTAATCCCACCACTTTGAGAGGCTGAGGTGGGCAGATCCTGAGGTCAGGAGATCGAGATCATCCTGGCCAACATGGTGAAACCCCATCTCTACTAAAATACACACAAAAAAAATAGCAAGGTGAGGTGGTGCGTGCCTGTAGTTCCAGCTACCCGGGAGGCTGAGGCAGGGGAATCGCTTGAACCCAGGAGGTGGAGGTTGCAGGGAGCCAAGATCACGCCACTGCACTCCAGCCTGGACGACAGGGCAAGACTCTGTCTTATAAAAAACAAAAAAAAGTCAGGCACTCTGAATATTGGCTCTACATTCAATGTCCTGCTTTTTTCTTTTCTAGTTGTGTGAATTTGGACAAATTACTTAACTTCCCCAGGGCTCATTTATGAAATGAAACAATGTAAGCCTGACATTAGCTCATGAAGGGGCCTAATTAGTGCATATATTAAGACACTTTCCCCTTCTCCCAAAGCAGGTATAGAGGAAAGAAGGTAGGATTTACCTCAAAGAGGGTTAGGCAAGAGAGATTCAAGGGATCTTTGAGGTTGCAACAGGTATGAAAGTAGGAAAGACGTCTAGGGTACAAGAGGAGATGGGTCCCAAAAGCAGAGTAAGAGACTAGTACAGATGCTGAGGACGGAAGGGAAGGTTGGCTGGGCAGTCCTCTGAGCTGCCAAATGAAGGTTCTTTCCATTATCCCTGACCAGCCATTATGGTCAAGTGGCTCTAGAAATGAGGAATGGGAACGTGCCAGGACAGAAAACCAGACAAGGCATTACATACCTCCTCCTGTGTGCACACACACCAGTAAGAGTGGGTTTTTCACTTCATCTGGACTCCCATGGCATCCTGTATATTCCTCCATTTTAGCGTGTGTCGGTGCCAGGCAATCAATACTCAATGGCACTTCTGTCCACCTCCCACTACACTATGAATTTCTGAAACACAAGGAAACAGCGTTTTATTCATCATTGAGCCCTAGCACCTAGCAGAGTGAGTAGCATAAGAGTCTCTCAATAAATGTTGACTTAATAAATTGATGAATAAAATAATGAATGATATCATTCTGCTTACAGAAATCAGAGCCCTGGACTGCACAGGCACCATGAAAATCCTGCCAAATGGAGCACCCCGAACCTCCCTTCCACACTTCTCACCCACCCAACCCATAATGTCTCTTCCAACTGACTTGCTCTTACTTTGTCTCCTCCAAATTTCTTCCCAGCCTTTCAGGGAGAAACCCAGAGCCTGAGGGTACCCTCCTTGGCTTCTCTTACTTCGTCCAAAATATTCCACTGGTCTACTGGTGTCAATTTGAATGTTGCTTCTGTTGTCTTCTCCAAATCTAGGTGAAACTTGATGTTTGTTTTTTTTTTTTTTTTTTTTTGAGACAGGGCCTTGCTCTGTCACCCAAGCTAGAGTGCAGTGGCATGATCACAGCTCACTGCAGCCTTGACCTCCCAGGCCCAAGCAATCCTCCCATCTCAGCCTCCAGAGTAGTTGAGACCACAGGCATGTGCCAACATACTCTGATAATTTTTGTAATTTTTGAAGAAACGGGGTTTCACCATGTTGCCCAGGCTGGTCTTGAGCTCCTGGGCTCCGGTAGATCCACCCACCTTAGCTCCCAAAGTGCAGGGATTACAGATGTGAGCCACAGTACCCCGCCTATAACTAGATTCTTGATAGTGACTGACGAAATGATGCCCTGCTCTGGCTCTGCCCCAGCCTTCATTCATTGCTTCCAGACCGATAACTGGGGTTAGCTCTCAGGGTAGTCCAGGTAGAGAAATACAGACTTAGATACAGAAGAAAACATCTTATGTTCAGAAAGAGCTGCAGGGCTTGGCTTGGTATCAGCATGAACTAGGGGGACACAGTGGGGACAGTTTGGAAGGATGATAAACAGGAGAGGGAGGGACTATTGACTCAGGAACTGTCTTGGAGGTACTATTAATTTGTTTCTGAATGGTTCCTTGAGGCTTGGACATGACAACGCCTTACATTAAATTACAGGAAGAGGCTGCAGGGCCTTGGCAGAGGAAGGGGTCAGAATGCTCAGGGAGATAGGACTGTTGGAACAAACTTATTAGGTGATACCTAGACTCCCTGAGAGGGTTCAGGGACATTCCCTTCAAATATATCAGTGAGGGGCAACCACATTTATTGGTGTGGGGATGACAACATCTTTGGGAAGCTTAGTAATGATTGTCCACTCTAGGCCAGGGTAAGAATAGTGATTCTGCCATTTACCTGGGCTCCCTAGTGTTAATGAAGATGCTAGGATTTCAAAAAAACAAAGACCAGGTGTCTGCTCTTAACCATCAGAGTCAAGATGCATATAAACCATAACAGCCAGCAAGGCCGGAGTGCTTCAGTCCACAGAGTATTTGATGATGGCTAATAGACCATGATGTTCCTACGAGTGAGCTAGTTGAGCAGCCAATGAGGGTACTACATGACTTGTAGAACAATTTAAAAATCAAGAGCTGTCAAGCAAGTTGATGTACCCACAGTTTCCAGACCTGAGCCAGTTCTCAGACCCCACAGGCTACATCCTCTGGTGAAGGGATCCTGCAATGCCTCCCACGCTAGTGAAGTGTTTAGGGGTTCAGTGGTCTAAGGCATGTTGGGACATGCCCTGTAAGATAAAGAACAAGTCATTACACCCTGTACTTACTAGGACTAAGAAGGAGATACAGTGCTTAGTGAGCCTCTTTGGATTTTGGAGAACGATAAGCTGTATTGGGGAATACTTCTCCCACCAATGTGTTGAGTGACTTAAGAGGCTGTCAGTTTTGTGTGGGGCCCAGAACAAGGAGAGCTCTGGAGCAGATCCAAGCTGCCATGTCAGGTGCCCTTAGCTCATATGATCTCCAAGCTGCCATGTCAGGTGCCCTTAGCTCATATGATCTGCCAATCCAATGATGCTAGAGGATCTGTGACAGATAGGGACACTGTGTATAGTGTTTGGCAAGCCCCATCGTAGAGTCATTGGCAAGGCTCCTAGGGCTCTTCTGGAGCTACCTGCTTCAAAATAGAACCACCCACTGTTTGAAAACCAGCTCCCGGTATTGCTATTGAGCCATTTAAGAGACTGGGCATTTCTTCCTCCTGCAAACACCTCCATTTATTTCTTCTCTTTCTATAAAATTCCTTAAAAGAATTTCCATATTCACTATCTCCACCTGTTCTTTTTCCATTCTGTTTTGAAACGACTTCATCTTTCATCCTCACAATTCCACTAATAACCACTGTTACAAATTTACCAATGACTTCCATGTTGTACATGCAGTGCCCAATTTAAAGTCTTCTTCCTACTTGATCTGTCAGCAGCATCTGACCTAATTGGACACTCCCTCATTGAAGCAGCTTCTCCCCATGTTCCCCAAGACATCACTCTCTCCCAGTCCTCTTCCTGTCTCACTGGTTATCCTCATCCCCGTGGCTGGTTTCTTCTCATACCCCAAACCACCCAAGGCCAGTCACTGATTTTTTTTTTTTTTTTTTTTTTTTTTTTTTGCTTTTTCTCTCTACCTATACTCTCTCTTCTGAGGTGATTCTGTCCCATCCATAGCTTTAATTTTTCATGGACTGCCCGCTTCCAAGTTTATACCTATGGCCCCCATCTTCTCTCCTCTGTGAGGCATCTCAGACTTAACAATTCCAAAACCAAATCCTGAATCTCCTACTGCCCAACCTGTTCCTCCACCAGCCTTCCCCATCTTAGTAAACGACAGCTTCATCCCTCTGGCTGTTCAGACTGAAGAAGTTGACTTCTTTCCTTCCAATCCCATCCATCAGAAAATCTTGCCAGCTCTTCCTTCAAAATATTTAGAATCTGGTAAATCCTTAGTCTAAGGCACCATCATCTCTTGCTTAGATTATTGTATCCTGTTTCCGTGCTTCCAGCCTTGCCCTCTTCAATTTGTTTAAAACAGCAGCCAGAATAATCCTGTCTTGCTTCTGAAAACCCTCCACAGGCTCCCCATCTCATCAAGAGAAAAATCCAAGTCCTCAGAGTGACCCACTAGGCCCACAGAGCCTACACGGCCTCTGCCTCTGATTCCACTCTGACCTCACCTCCTGCCACGTTCCCTCCACCCTTTTCAGAACACTTCCTCTGCTTCAGACCTGGCTCCCTCACTTCGGCTCCAATTTCCCTTCCCCAGAGATACCACCCTCTTCTATCTCTTGTATCCTTTTTTTTTTTTTTTTTTTGGTAGCATGTCTTGCCACCTGACATATTATATGCCAATTTCATTGTTTGTCTCCCTCTAGCCCGGTAGATTAAGTTATGGAGACAGAAAGAGCTGATTTGTTCTGTATGTGTCTATGGCCCCAGGACTTAACACAGTGGCTGGAAGAAGAGATATGCCAAATCGGTATTGGAGAGTGCACACGTGAATGTCAGATCCTTTGCTAAGCTGAAGGCAGAGGAGGGGAAGTGCAGATCAAAAATGATCAAGACCCAGCCCCAACCTTTAGGACGTCCCAGCTTGGTACCCTTCCCCAGAGCACAGGGTGTGGTCTTTCATAAGGCCATGACACACAGCTACAACCAGAAAGGTGTGGTCAAGCTACTGAGTAAGTGACTGCTTTGCTTTTGCCCCCTTTCAACTTAGGATGTTACTTTATGTCACAGACTTGCCAGAGATCCGTTTGCTATGGCAAATTCAGATGTTAACACCCAAAACCACATATATTTTCTGCTCTCCTGTGAACATAAGGATTTCATGTGGCTGGCCTGGTCTTTAAAGATAGACCAGGTCAAGAGTTTCCCAGGTGTCTGAGTGACACCACCCACGCCTCTCCCACCAACCCCCTCAAAAGTCTCCTGACCCTGCAAAGGCAGATCCTGAAATCACACAATTTACAATTCACTGACCTCTGAAAGAGCAAGTCACCTCCAAGGAGGGCTGTGGACCAAAGCATTCCTGAGCCAGATTCCTTGTTGACACTGGTCTCTGGTTACATCCCAGGCATAAAAAGGCAGGAAATTCTTCAAAGCTAGTGAGTGCTTCCCTACCTTTGTCCCCAGCAGAACTCCTTCCCCCACTCCACCCTCCACAGAGGGACTCACTGTAAAGTCAACAGCATAAATGCTGTGACGGGAGGCATTTTGAGGTTACACACTAGATATACTATATATAGCTAAAGTAACTTACAGGTCTTGTCTTGTGTTATTCGCCTTGGCAAGGGTTGAAAGCCTTAAACAATTCCTCCCAAGCATGCCCTGTTGTGAGTCCCTTTTCCTGTCCAAAACCCGTCCTTGGCCCAGACCCTGGGAGTCACCTTTCTTCCTCCGGCCACTCCCCACTCATCCTCTTTCAGCCTCCTGACAAAGCAGGGACTTTCCCATGAGTCTAGGTCTGCCCTGGAGTAGCGGAACCACGCCACGGCCCTGGAGTTGAGGGACCACGCTATGGCCAAGTGAGGCATCTGCTCTGACCCTTGGCAGTTTCCTGAACTGTGAGTGTCCTGTTCTCCCAGGCCGGGGTCAGAGGGAACAAATGCAAGACCCAGATGAAGCACCTCCCTGACTACATGCCGACAGCCAATTCCACTCCTCCGCCCTGATACCTGCTCTGTTAGCCTTGCCACCCTCTCAACACAACCTTCTGAAACGGGAAAAGTTCCCTCATCCCCCTCAAAGGGCGTGCGATGGGAGTGTGGCCCACTTCTTCGTTGTCTGCTGCTCAAACCCCTAGTGGGAGTGGGCAGATGGACAGGTCACGGGAAGAGGGGGCTCCGACCCCGTGGCAGCATCTGGGGTTGAGTGTGTACAGCTCCTGAGGCCCCAGTGGGTGTGTGTTACAGTGCACTCTTTCAGCTTTACCGTCTCCAGGCAGCTTGTGCTAATCAGCTCAGTTAGACCCTCTGCCTTATCACAAGGACAGAGGGCTTTCTATATCCCGGGTTCTTGCCCTAGTGCACCGGAAAAATCGGATCCTGTGTGGGTTTAGAGAAGGAGTGCAAGGTTTTATTGAATGGTGGAGGTAGCTCTCAGCAGATAGACGGGGAGCCAGAAGGAGGATGGAGTGGGAAGGTGGTCTTCCCCTGGAGTCGGGCCGCTCAGCAGCTGGCCTCTCCTCCAGCCACCCTCTGTCGTTCTGCTGTTGATGGCCTGTTGGCGTCTGCGTGTTCTTCTGCCCGTGTGTTCCTGTCGATGTCCAGCCATGGGTGTGTGTTTCTGCCGATGTGTTCCTTTTGACATCCAGCTGTTTGTGTATGTGCCTGCTAAGGTCTTTGGGTTTTTATAGGCACAGGATCGGGGTGTGACAGGCCAAGGTGGTCTTGGAAAATGCAACATTTAGGAGAGAAAACAGGAGTGCCTGTCCTCACCTAGGTCCGTGCGCACAGGCCCTTGCCAGGGACCCTGCCTTTCTCTACCCAGCATTTCCCTGCACCCCTCCCATATCACTTCCACACAGCCCTGGACCTGGGCTAAGACGTAGCAGTATTTGCCATTCCCAGTTGGCACTGTGGGCTTCATCTATGCCAACTTTATCATTTTCACAGAGGAGAAGACCGAGGCCCAGAAAGTGGAAGCCATGTGTTCAAGGTCAAAGAACCTGTTAGGGTCAGAGCTGGGGCAGGAATCCCTGACTTACAGACCCCCACCAGGCTCCTCTGTGGCACCAACCTCTTCACTTACATTCCTTGGAGTTTTTCCGTTCCTGGTTCTTGCTCTTCTTGTCCCACATTTTGAGTCTTTCTTAGGGAGTTATTGCTTCCAGGGTTTCCATCTGGGCCCAACCTACAGGAGCAGCTCAACAGCTTCCCCCTGTTAGAATTCAGCCCCCATCCCTGTTCCCCTGACATCCTCAGCCCATGTGCTGGGTTCAGCCTCCTCCATTGATCCCTGCTTGCCTTCCTACACATCCTAATGTGAAGAACTTTCAGTCCTTACAGCACATCTATGTACAGTACCTCACTGATGAGTGCAAAAAAGCTCATGAAGTCATCCAGGGGGTGGATTATTTTCTTCATTTTTACAGATACAGAGATTGAGATGCCAAGTGAGAGTGAATAAGTGGTGGGGCCCAGGCTGGGGTCTTCATGCCCCTCAGGACACTTTCAAAGATCTTTTATTCTCAGTGTCCTCCCTTCCGTGGAGTGGTCCCCAGGACACCAGCATCAGCCAGCTTCTTCCTCTACACATTCATTTCCTAGAGTCCATTATTGTATGTCAGTTTCCAAGTTTCCAAATGTATACATTTATACTTTTTCCCAGACATCTCTATGCTCTCCTGGCACCTCAGGCACCGTAAGACCTCTCTGGGTATGCCTGCCTCCCTCACTGGGGCATGCTGTCAGAGTTTAAGGGTTAAGATTCTGAAATCAGGCCAGGCCTGGTGACTCACGCTTGTAAACCAAGCACTTTGGGAGGCCAAGGCGGGTGGATTACTTGAGGTCAGGAAATCGAGACCAGGCTGGCCAACATGGTGAAACTCTGTCTCTACTAAAAATTAGCCAGGTGTGGTGGCTCATAGCTATAATCCCAGCTACTTAGGAGGCTGAGGCAGGAGAATCGTTTGAACCCAGGAGGTGGAGGTGGCAGTGAGCCAAAATTGCACCACTGCACCCCAGCCTGGGCAACAGGGCAAGACTCCATCTCAAAAAGATTTTGAAATCAGACAGACCCATATCCTATCTCTGCCTCTTATCAGCAGTGTGAACTTGGACAAGTTATTTCACCTCTGAGAACCTCAGTCTCTTCATTTGAAAATTGAGTATTACTATCTATCTCTTCTGGCCATTGAGAGGATTAAATAAGAAGAGAGTAGCACATAAGTTCCACAGTACATAAGTGCTTACTTAAATATTCACTGTCATCATCAACATCATCAATATCTCTTGCTTTCTAACTGTGCCCCCGCCCCCAAGCATGCCTTTCCACACACACAACTAATTTCCCAGGCCACCTACAAGTTACTTTTCACACATATGCCTAGAAGAAAAAATAAGGAAATTTTAGGAAAAATGTTACTCCCATATATAAATAAGCAAAAGAATTTTTTATATCACTAAAGTCTCACTTACACCCTCCCATCCCTCATTGGCCCCAACTCCAAAAATTCCAGTTGCAAATTCTGTTCAGGTTTGTACTTCCCAAGTAAAAATTCAACAGTCTCCCACCTAGAAAGCAGGCAAGGCTCTAAGTTTATCAAGCTCCTTAACAGAGTCCAAACAGAGCAGATCCTTTCTGCAAACAGGTTAAGAGACCGGACTCTGAGATTCAAATCCTGATTCTACCACTTACTAGCTGTGCAACTGAGGATAAGTAGCATAGCCTTGCTCTGCCTCGATTTTTCTGAATTAAAATGGGGACGAAATCGGCCCCAAAGGTTTTTTGAGTGTGTGAGAACTAAATGAGATCATCCATGTAAAATAGTCAGCAGAGCAGCTGCCTGTAATAAACTCTCAACAAGGGCTAGGCACTCGTATTATTATTAGTTTTCATATGCTTTTTCCCTTTGCCCAAACTAGTTCCACAGGATCCCACCACCAGCACTTCCTCCTCACTTCCTGTTTACCTAGTTATTTGCAAGACACCACCTCAATGGAGCCTTTCTGGATTGGCTGCTCTGCATGTGGCAGGTACACACCCCTTCTACAGCCCTTTCCACTCTGGGCTCTCTGCATTTGTTTGTTTGGAGTCCTCCTTTACTCTTTCACAAGCAACTCGAAGACGTGTCTCAAACCACTGTAAAGGAGAAGAGGGAACAGGAGGAGGGTGAAAAGAAATTCGGATGCCAGTGCTGAAAACTCCCTAGACCTTAACTTGAGCCTCAGCGTGACCAAGAAGCATCATATTGACCCATCCATCCTCAGTACTATCTTTCCAAGGATTATTTTAGAATATTTAAGAACCCCTACTGACATATTATGTCTGCCTCCAGCTCCACCCCTCAATCAAGAATCCGTTTCAGGGAGGGTGTGGTTTGGCCACATCTTTTTCGGATATTCTCTTTTGAAACGTTTTTTAAAAGAAATTAAATTGTAGCTGGGTGCAGCAGCTCATGCCTGTAATCCACACACTCTGGGAAGCTGAGGCCAGAGGATTGCTTGAGCTCAGGAATTTGAGACCAGCCTGGGCAACCCAGGGAGATGCTGATTCTACAAAAAGTTTTAAAACTTAGCCAGGTATGGTGGTGTGCACCTGTAGTCCCAACTACTCCGGGGGCTGGGTATGGGGTCCTGAGGTGTAAGGATCACTTGAGCCCAGAGGTCAAGGCTGCAGTGAGCCGTGCTCATGCCACTGTACTCCCGCCTCAGCAACAGAACAAAGCCCCACCTCAAAAAAAATAAAAATCAAATGGTTAACTCCTATGAATTTGTTTATCTGCTCTATTCTGCTTTAGCCTGGTCTCTCAACGAGCCACAGTCGCCTCAGAAGAGCTTACTGTCCAGGCGGAAGAAACACAAAAGCTAAGGCTAAGGACAGCCGTATAAGCACAAGCCTGCATCTAGCAGCAACAGGCTTACAAAGCACACTCACACAACACAAAGTCTTGGCCCCAAAGACCAGGAAATTTTATTTGCCATTAACCCGTGCTCTTTCCAGGAATCAAATGCCTCATGGCAAAAGAGAGTGAAGTTGTTTTCCCACACCACCTCCTCCTCCCCCTGTCATTCCCACCAAATTTGTACTTTCTCCCTGTCTATTACAAACGGGGCCATAGTTCACATAAACAACTCAAGGCAAAGATGAGGGAAATGCAGCGTCTCCTGGAATTGATACTTCTGCATTTTACCAAACAATAAATATATGTCATTTCCTCTTTTGTTTGTCATGGCACTAAAAAGGGAGGAAAATCTCAATTCTGTTAGTTTCTATCTGGAATACAAACAACAGGCACCAGGCTTCCCATCTCACAATGAGTGCCTTGGAGAGATGGTGGTGTGCCAGGGGTGGGGGAAGAGCTATTTTTAAAGAACCCAAACAAAAATGGCAGGAACTGCAAAACCCAAATGTTTGCAGCATCTAAACTGGTGGAGAAACTGTGGGGTAGAAACTTACAGTCTGCACTTACAAGTACCTGAGTGGCCCGGAAGTACAGAGCTCTCCGAGCTGAATCTGTGAACTGCAGGTGCAGCTTACAGATGGTGTGGGAACCTGCCAAGGACGTAACAACACTCAGTTGAAGGGAACCAAGTTTACCATCACAGCCCGAACCCGAATACAGGAGGTGACAAATTCCATAGGATTTAGGCATAAAAGAAGCATTGTCATGTTTTTCCATATGCGTCCATTCAAATACCCTGTAGGGAGTAGAGAAAGGGCATCATGTTTACTTTTCACTGAGTGCATTTTCATTACAGAGTTAACTCTTCAGGGACAAAATTCTGCGTGTAATTTAGTTCTCCAAACATTATATCAGAATCAGTCCAATCTTCATCAAAATAAAAACAGATTTGTTTTAAGAATGTTTACAAAAACTTGTATATTTAAAATACAAGTATAAAATGAAGCAGCCAGAAATCACCTACCACTCGACGCAGATCACCGTTTCGCCTATTTTAATCTCTAGATTGGTGTGTAGTGGTGGAATGAATTGAGGAAGATGAGAAAGGTACAAATATATGCATAAGCCTTCACAATATGTAGACACTACTGAGATACTTTACAAACACCTCTAATCCTCACAGCAGCCCCATGAGCTAGGTATTATTATTCCTGTTTTACAGATGACAATGAAGCTCAGAGAAGCCAGGTAACGTACGAAAGATCACACACCTAGTGAATGGCAAAGGGAAGATTCAAATCCTTATATTTGGAATTTTTTCCTCCCCATGTTTAGAGAGAACCCTTGTACATCATGGAGTATGCCAGAGAATAGGATGAGAATCTTGGTACTAATTGAACCCTTGTTAAAGTGACATGATTTGCAGTCAGCTTTTACTATTCATTAGATAATAATTTCTGGGGAGGTATTCACATATTGTATTTTTGATGCATCCAATTTTAACCTTAGAATTTATAATTGAATTTGCAATACTTTAAAAATATCTGCTGTACTATAAAGACATTTTTACATTTTCCTTTTTTATTTTTTATGGCATAGTTCTGGAATTGAAAGTGAAAAATTATATTTCAGCATGTTCTCTGCACCTCCAAATTTTCTTGGCTATTACCAGTAGTTCCTTATACACAAATATATGAGAAATCCCTGAAGAACAAATTCAGTTTGGAAAACAGCTAATGATATAAAAAAAAAAAAGTAGGCACTGGGTGTTACTTTCTATAAGACAGTATTAATATAGTAATACTTTAGGGAAAATGATGAATCTGTTTAAAGGCAAAAGATCACTAACCGACTCAGATCACTTAGAGAAATAAGTGCTTTTCTTTGCCTTATCCTGAGATCAGATTGCCATTTAACCTATTTTTAAACAAACAAAAATTTTTAAACATTTTCTATCCTTTAAGCAAATGTTCCTTGCTTGGCTACATGACAACGTTGAAGAAATGCCTACCACAGAAGCATAAAAAATCCTTGGCAACATTCCAGAAGAAATCCACCCTGCATAATGTGTTCCAGCAAGCATTCAATAGCTTTCTGGTGAACCTGCTGGCTCAGTGTATACTTGAACAGGATCTGGAAAGAACAAAAGAAAAACTGATGGACATTTTCCTTTTTGTCAGTCTGGTGAAGTAGCCCTCAGCTCATTTTAGCAAACTACCCCAGCTTGGAAAAATGAGCATGTGTATGGCTAACTTACAAACCCTGCCCTGAAGTCTGGTGCACATGCTGTTTCACTACCTTTGATTCCCTGAAATTCAAGTATAATTGTGTTGTTTGTCTTTTCATCCAATAAACTGTGCATTCACATTTGGTTCACTTTGGAGGTATTTGCTGAGATGAATCTATTCTTTCAAATGACAAGTCAGTGCTTTCATAATGAGAACACTTTAGATGATATAAAACTCTTAATATGATATTAAAAAGAGGTAGACTGGAGGGACAGACTCCTTTAAAACATCTCAAAAGTGTGTTCATAATTGGCTGGAGCTATTAATTCTCTAGATATTTATGCAAAGAATTTACCAAGTGCAGACTTAAAGTCTTTAGACTTTAAAACGAGATCCATTTCCCTTTTATAAAGGGAAATAGATGCATATTTTTCATATTTATATCTCTTTGCAACTTTTTTCTCAGGATGAACATTTCCTACTTCAAAAATAAAATGGTTGGACATTGTACAGGTCTATTAAACTGTATCAATACATTTGGCCCAAATTCTCTCCTTGGGCACAGGGGGAGGGTGAGTTGGGCTGGGCGGGCACAGCGTGTATTAAACGCCTGTTTGACCTTAAATACCCTGAATGGAGGAAGGGGAAGGTGATTAGGAAGGTAAAATTTTTCCATTCATTGTTGTAGAACAGCACATAGTTCTGAAATAAACCCATTTTGCAGGAGAGAAGCTCTAGATCCAACGGTCAGGCCTAGGAGAGGACTTACACCCTGGGGAAAAGGCTGAGGCACTAGGACTTCCTCCACCACCCTCCCATCACCAGTCAGCCAGCCCGTTCTATACAAGGCCTTTTTCTGACTCCTTGGGGCCAGCAGGGGGCCACTTGGGGGAGTGAAGGGGCGGGCCACTGGCTCAAGGCTTAAAATGTAGTCTTTGGATGGTCTCATAGAGACATATCAACAAGAGTCAAGGGGAAGGATTCATCACACAACTTTAACAGCTAAATATAAACATTAAAAACATACTGTGCCTGTGCTGGCTGTAACATTCTTTTGGCTTTCTTCATTTTTTACTATGCTGGAAACCTCAAAAAATGGAAAGACCCAGCTCTCTGGACCTCTGAGAGGTTCTGACTACCAGGAAGTCATGTGGTCTATTAAAAGAAGGCAGGATATTTACAAAATCCTCAACTGCTTTCTGCAGAAGAAAGCTGGGCCTCCAGACTCCCAGTCACCAGAGTAAAACACCAAATACAAGATCAGCATAAAACACATCAAACTAAAGATATCTTCGAATGGCTCCTTCATCCTGGTCTCCTATCCCTCTCCAAAGGTTAACCATGATCGTGAATTAAATGTGTTTTCTTCCAGAACTTTAAAAAGAAAACACACGCACACACATATTAAAAATAATGAACTAAATCTATTACTTCCAGATGCTGAATATTCCATCGTTTGAAACCACCACCTTCATCTAGCCATTCCTCTTGTGGATGGACATTGGGTGTTTTTCTGTTGATGATCTGATATATTCTTCCGACTCCCCCTTCTCTGATTGTACCAGATTACTCCTTAGTTGTTTCACGTATCTGAGGTCTGTCTCCCAGTCCGGAAGGTAAACTTCCAGACCTCCACGTCCAGCATGCATTACAGAATAATTTTTTGAATGAATGAACTTTACACGTTTGACTCCCTCAAAGATTAATAGTAGTTTTGGACTCAACGGAGGCTCAGCAAATTGTATTTTATTTATTTATCTTTTTCCCTTTTTAAAAGAGAAGTTTTGTATTTTCAGATCAGGTTCATCTAAAATCCGCTTCCTTTCCCAATCTAGATTTATGGCAGTCAACATCTCCTTAAGATGTTCCACATCCTGACACTAGGGATCTAATAAAGGTTGTGCCTTTTATTATTATTTATTATTTATTTATTTGAGACAGTGTCTCATTCTATCACCCAGGCTGGAGTGCAGTGGCACAATCTCAGCTCACCACAATCTCCACCTCCGTGTTCAGTGATTCTCCTGCCTCAGCCTTCCAAGTAGCTGGGACTTCAGGCACGTGCCACCACACCCAGCTAATTTTTGTATTTTTACTAGAGACAAGGTTTCACCATGTTGACCAGGCTGGTCTCAAACTCCTGACCTCAAGTGATCCACCTGCCTTGGCCTCCCAAAGTGCTGGGATTACAGGCATGAGCTACCATGCCCAGCCCTTGTTGTGCCTTTTAAAGGTGTGTGTGTGTGTGTGTGTGTGTGTGTGTGTGTGTGTGAGAGAGAGAGAGAGAGAGAAGAGGAGAAGGGAGCAGGAAGAGAGTGGAGCCAAAACCACCTTAGGGTGTGGCCCTGGGGCCCCTGCTGGCCTTCGGGCAAAGCCAGACACAAAGGACTTATTCTCTTTTCAAACGAAACCTGGAAAACAAGCACTTTTCCTTCTTTTTTTTTTTTTTAATCTCATCCTGCTACTTTTACTTTACACTTTTAGGTTGCTGTTGTCAAAATCAATTTTCATTTATTTCCCTGGAAACTTTATTCTGACACTTTAGGTTTCCTGTAAAACAGCAAAAGTGCCTTTTCTAGGGACAAAGGGAAATGCGCAAAGTCTCCACATCCACTCAGCAGTGATCCTCCGGACCATTCAACCAGCCCCTGAATTATGTCATAAAGAGCTGATCTGAAACCGTGAAAACCTTGCCAAAGAGACTCAACCATTACGTTGTGTGTTAGAGGGAGCAGAATAAGCTGCAGAAGCAGATGAATACTTGGGGACCTCTCTGTGCCTGTGTTATGCCATCTTTCCATCTTGTGACATTATTTTAATTCTTCCCTAGTCTGAGACACTCTTAGCAGCAGTTCTTTGCTTTTTTGTGTTTTGTTGTTGTTGTTATTTTGAGTCTGATCCCTTTTCTCTGGCCAGCACTCCCTCAAAATACAAATATGCTCATATACATGCAATTCTGCAAAGAATTTCAAGGACATGAAAAATCTTCTAAGAGAGAGCTCAGGTAAAGAAGATCTAAACTAAGGTAAGAGTCCAGATGTTTGCAGAAACAATAAACCTGACGGGTGTAATAAACATTGATAGTAGCTGCAAAATAAAGCCACTCTTCATATTTGAGTATTGGAGAAAGAACTGCTTATCCTGGGTTGGACTTTTCAGATACATTTACCTCTATTACGGATAAACAAAAGTAACCATATGTGACATAGTTTGGACGTTTGATCCCTTTCAATCTCATGTTGAAATCTGATCCTGAGTGTTTGGAGGTGGAGACCGGTGGGACGTGTTTGGATCACGGGGGGCCAAACAGGAAGCTTGGCTTGGTGCCTTTCTCATGGTAATGAGTGACTTCTTTCTCTGTTAGTTCCCACCAGATCCGATCATTAAAAAAAGAGTCTGGGCTGGCTCAGTGTCTCATGCCTGTAATCCCAGCACTTTGGGAGGCCAAGGTGGGCAGATCATGAGGTCAGGAGATGGAGACCATCCTGGCTAACACAGTGAAACCCCATCTCTACTAAAAATACAAAAAATTAGCTGGGCGTGGTGGCACATGCCTGTACTTCCAACTACTTGGGCAGCTGAGGCAAGGGAATCGCTTCAACCCGGGAGGAGGAGGTTACAGTGAGCCAACACTGAGCCACTGCACTCCAGCCTGGGCGACAGAGCAAGACTCTGTCTCAAAAAAAAAAAGAGTCTGGCAATTCCCTTCCCTCTCTCTTGTTCCTCCTCTTGCCATGTGATCTGCACACTCCAGCACCTTTTCACCTTCTGCGATGAGTGGAAGTTTCCTGAAGCCCTCATCAGAGCACATACTGGGGCCAAGCTTCTGGTATAGCCTACAGAACCATCAGCCAAATAACTCTCTTTTTTTTTTTACATTACACAGCCTCAGATATTGAGTAGCAACACAAAATAGACTGAGACAATATGTCATCCATATACCATCTTTAAAAAAAAAGAGTCTCACTCTGTCAGCCAAGCTGGAATGTAGTGGCACAATCATAGCTCACTGCAGCCTCTAACTTCTGGGCTCAAGTGATCCTCTTGCCTCTCTGCCTCCCAAGTAGCTGAGAGGATACAGGTGCTGGCACATCCAGCTAATTTTTTTTTTTTGAGATGGGGTCTCGCTATGTTGCCCAAATTGGTCTTCAACTCCTGGGCACTAGTGGTCCACCCATTTCAGCCTCTTAAAGTGCTGGAATTACAGGCATGAGCCACCATGCCTGGCCTATCACCATCTTTGAATGCAAAGAAGGACTGTGTCCATTAGATAAACCCTGGACAAGACACAATAATTAGATTTTCTCATCAAAATATTGACACTGTTAACAAGCATATACACAGGTAATAAATGAATACATCATCTTGCCTATCAGAGCCCCTCATCTGATTCTTTTTTTTTCTTTGAGACAGAGTCTCACTCTGCCACCTGCCTGGAGTGCAATGGCACAATCTTGGTTCACTGCAACCTCTGCCTCCCAGGTTCAAGTGATTCTCCCACCTCAACCTCCCAACTAGCTGGGATTACAGGCACCCACCCTCATGCCCAGCTAATTTTTGTATTTTTGTAGAGATGGGGTTTCACCATGTTGGCCAAGCTGGTCTTGAACACCTGACCTCAGGTGATCCGCCACCTCAGCCTCCCAAAGTGCTGATATTACAGGCGTGAGCCACCATGCCCAACCCCTCATCTGAACTTTTAAAATCACAACCTTTGCATCATTTATTTCAGTAGCTGCTCTATCCTCAAAGTGATTCTTAGCCCCTCTTTAACTTAAAAGACCTCTGCATATGTCATCTTCCTTAGATCAACTCTATTTCAAACTCTTAGCTAGTTCAAAAACCACGGAGTCACAAGATTACTATCATCCTAGTAACTTTTACCATTTACAGAATGACTGCTGTGTGCCAGCTATGCTTGTAACACCTCAAATGTACTATGAACATGTACTAAATATTTACAACCATACTGCTATGTAGATAGTAGTATTTTCATTTTAAAGAGAGAATCCCAGCCAGGCGCTGTGTCTCATACCCCCAGCTCTCTGGGAGGCCAAGGAGGACAGATCACTTCAGGTCAGGAGTTCGAGACCAGCCTAGCCAACATGGCAAAAACCCATCTCTACTAAAAATACAAAAAAGTAGCTAGACATGGTGGTGCATACCTGTAATCCCAGCTACTAGGGAGGCTGAAGCATGAGAATCACTTCAACCCAGGAGGCAGAAGTTGCAGTAAGACCAGATCGCGTCTCAAAAAATAAATAAATAAATAAGAGAGGGAGAATCCCAAGGCTCAGAAAGAAGTAATTTTCTAGGGGTTATGGAGCAAGGAACTGGCAGAACTGGATTCAACCTTAATTTCATTTGATTGCAAACTCTCCATCTTAGTCCTGATGGCTGGTGCCAAGGCACCATTTTTCCAGATGAATCTCAAAATCGCAGAATTCTCAATTTATATGTGTTCTTAACCTTCTTTGGCTCATTGAATATTCGAGCAGAAAAGGATCTTGGGGGCAATTCTGCCTGACCCTCACACTTTACAGATGAGGAAACTGAGGCTTGGCTGCAGTAGGTTACTGCTCCAGTTACGGCCTCCCCTCTCCTGGTTCTGAGGAGGCCACAACCTTTGGGAGGCGATTTCATGCTTCCACTAGCGTAGCTTTAAGTCCACCAAAAGTCTTTATGCAGACATTTGATGACCTTCCAGAAGGAGCATAGAAAGTCCAGAACACCTGAACGACCCCAGCAAAGGAGACCTACACCCAGATGGCATCTACTTCAAAGGGAATAGAGCAAGTTTGTTCAACCCACAGCCCTCGGGCCACACGTGGTCCAGGATGGCTTTTAATATGGCCCAATACAACTTCATCAACTTTCTTAAAACATTATGAGATCTTTTTGCGATTTTTCTTTTTTAGCTCATAAGCTATTTTAGTGATAGTGTATTTTATGTGTACCCCAAGACAATTCTTCTTCTTCCAACATGGCCCAGGGAAACCAAAAGATGGGACACCCCTGGAACAGAGCAATCCACAATGTGTCCTGCCCCACTTCCCCCAGGGCAAGCAAAGATGTTGCCTGCTCCACAGAGCTGGTACAACAACAAAACAAGACGTAAAAATTCCAGCAAAGGGGATCCAAGAAACTAACACCTGCATCCCGGAGCCACTTCTAAGGCAGCAATGACACGCAGCCCAATTAAGTAGATAATTTCAAAGCCCTCCACTTTAGGTCCACAGTAGCTGGAATGAGGAAGAAAAGGACAAATCAGTGCTTAATAGCTTGCCCTTAGATTTGTTATCAAGCTAGAGTAACAAGCAATTATCATATTTCAAGTGTGTTTGAAAAGTCCTGAATCAGATAACTATCATGCCTTGCATTGTTCTTGAATATGCGAAAATAGAAAAGGAAGAAATTATCTAAGAGCAATAAACCAAGGAAACAGAGACTAGGCAGGGGTGGGGCTCCAGATCATGACTACTGATGCTTATCAACATTTACTACATGACAATAGCTGACAAACGCTATTAAAAACACAGGGTTAGACACAGTTCCAATCTCTCTGTCCAAGAGAAAGAAATAATAATAGAATAAGGGAATAAAAATGTAGCTATTTAAAAGAATGTAATCAATTAATAATAATAGAATAAGAGAATAATATAACTAATAAAAGAATGTCACATTTGTATTTTCTAAAGAAGGGAGTTTAGGATGACCCTAATGCTTCTCAACATTAATTTCTTTCACTTTATTATGTTGTTAGGGAACATCAAAAACACAAAGTACTGGGCGGGTGTGGTGGCTCACACCTGTAATCCCAGCACTTTGGGAGGCCGAGGTGGGTGGATCATGAGGTCAAGAGATCGAGACCATCCTGGCCAACATGGTGAAACCCTGTCTCTACTAAAATACAAAAATTGGCTGGGCATGGTGGTGCACACCTGTAGTCCCAGCTACTCGGGAGGCTGAGGCAGGAGAATTGCTTGAACCCAGGAGGTGGAGGTTGTAGTGAGCCGAGATCGCGCCACTGCACTCTAGCCTGGTGCCTGGAGACAGAGCAAGACTCTGTCTCAAAAAAAAAAAAGAAAAGAAGAAAAAATACTATATTAAATATATCACATATCACAAAGACAGTACACATTGGGTGGGCCAATGACTGAGTCTTGCATGAATTAGCTTTGATTGATTCACTTAACATCTCCAAGCTTTCCCGGGCTGTTCTGTAAGTAAGTATAATTATATACAAGGTGATACATAATATTTAACAGAAGCATATGTATAAATCTCTACTTACACATGCATATGTATATATCTATACATACACATGTATACATATATATGTGTGTAGATAGATATGTATGTGTATGTATTATATGTAATATATTGAGACCATTTCACATACCCAGGTATGAGCCTACCGTCACACTGAATAAGTTAATTTACTGGGCTCTCAAAGTATAGGTCCTTAGCCTTCTCAGAGCACATGCACTGTTTGCTCAATCTGAAAACACGTAATTATTTAACTTGCCTTCTAAAGTAACACCACACCCTGGATATGATGCAAGACCCAGCATTACAAGATAAGCTCTGTCTCAAGTTTCTGCTCGTTATAGTGCCTGAAGTATTTGCTCATATGCTCAGGGACTGAAGCAGAAGTAAACAGTCAGGCCAGTATTATAGGGACACCTGTGTTACAAAATCGACTTTCTTATGTTGTGAAAGCAATGAATGAAGTTCAACAGGCCTCCTGTAAGGATGCCGATTCAGCTCCCATCACCTTGGTCAAACAGGACTTCAGCCTTATTGCCACCCTCCCTAACGCACCCAGGTCAGTCTACTTTCCTCAGGTATCTGATCTGAGCTACAAGTCATGGGTCTTCGCTGCAGCAGCTCCCCTCCTGCTTATCTTCTGTCTGCACCTGTCTTCAGTGACGTTAACCTTGCTTTCTCTCAGTTTGTGCTACTCCCAGATCCCCAAAGAGGCCTTTGCATGGTGTGTTTAACAGGCCTGGACTTTTTATCTTTAAAATTCTACAAAATTGGCCAGGCGCAGTGGTTTATGCCTGTAATCTCAACACTTTGGGAGGCCGAGGCGGGTGGATCACCTGAGCTCAAGAGTTCAAGACCAGCCTGGCCAACATGGTGAAACCCTGTCTCTACTTTAAAATATAAAAATTAACCAGGCGTGGTGGCAGGCGCCTGTAGTCCCAGCTACTCGGGAGGCTGAGGCAGGAGAATCACTTGAGCCCAGGAGGTGGAGGTTGCAGTGAGCCAAGATCATGCCACTGGACTCCAGCCTGGGTGACAGAGCAAGACTCCATCTCAAAAAAATAAAAATAAATTCTACAAAATCACTTCTTTTATGAGTCCTTCTCTAATTCAACAGAACACAGTGTCCTGGAAAAGAGTCTTAGGTACAAGTTTACACTTCTATTAGGCTCGATGCCTGATATCTTTCCCACAACAGGAGTACTGAGATTCGAATAGCTGAGTGGTTAAGAGCAAGAACTTGGAGGACCAGATAGCCAGGGTTTGCATCCTGGACCACCACACACTAACTGTGCCTCACTTTCTTTGCCTTTATTTATTATTTATTTATTTAGACAGAGTCTTACTCTATCACCCAGGCTGGAGTGCAGTGGCACAATCCTGGCTCACTGCAACCTCCACCTCCCAGGTTCAAGCAATTCTTGTGCCTCAGTCTCCTGAGTAGCTGGAATCACAGATGTGCGCCACCATGCCCAGTTAATTTTTGTATTTTTAGTAGAGATGGGGTTTCACCATGTTGGCCAGGCTGCTCTCAAACTCCCAACCTCAGGTGATCCACCCAGCTTGGCCTCCCACAGTGCTGGGATTATAGGCATGAGCCACCCACTCGGCTTTTTTTTTTTTTTTTTTTTTTTAAACGAGGTCTTGCTCTGTTGGTCAGGCTGGTGTGCACTGGCCTGATTATGGCTCACTGAAGCCTTGACCTCCTAGACACAAGTAATAGTCCCACTTCAACCTCCCAAGTAGCTGGTATTACAAGCATGTGCCACGACATCTGGTTAATTTTTTGTGTTTTTTTTGTAGAGACACGGTTTTGCCATGTTGGCCAGGCGGCTTGAACTCCTGGACTCAAGTAATCCATCCACCTGGCCTTCCAAAGTGCTGAGATTACAGGCATGAGCCACCACACCCAGCCTTCCTTACCTTTAAGATAGATAGGTAGGTAGGTAGGTAGGTAGGTGGGCAGGCAGGTGGATGGATAGATAAGATAGATAGATAGATAGATAGATAGATAGATAGATAGATAGATAGATAGATAGATAGATAGATAGATAGATAGACAGATAGAGAGACAGACAGACAGACAGATAGATAGATAGAGAGACAGACAGACAGACAGATAGAGACAGATGGATGGACGATACTTAACCAAAGTGCTCAGACTACTGCCTGGTATGCAATAAATGATACCTAACTGCAAGCACAACAAGTGTGATGGTAATGGCGGTTCCTATCTGCCTTGGTGTTCAAGAGATGATGAGAAGTGATGGGGCCACTTCCATGGTAAGCAAGTGAGGGCATGCCTGAAGTGGCCGTAGCCGTGCTGCACTATTCCATTGTCTCCACGGAGGGCCTGACTCTGTGTGAGCAGCTCTTCATATTTTCAAGAGAAAGCAAAATCCAAACTTCTGGATTTTAAGTTGTTAGTTTACATTTTTAAAAATTAGTGTTTGAGCCAAATAGAGCATATCTAGAGGCAGATTTTTCCCTTAAGTCACCGTTTTGTCACCTCAGACACGTATGAATCTATAACGTGTGTGTTTCCATTTTTCTGTGTTCATCATCCATACTTCTTCCTCAGCTGAACACCCTAGGGGCAAGAGAATGCACACAGAAGGCACTCAATGAAACCCAGCTGACCAATGATCTGGTTTGTTAATAAACACCAGTAGGCTTTTCTGCAAGAAAACAATGAATAACGTAGTGTCAGCTACATTTAGGACCTTCTCTATTTTTTTTTTTTTTTTTTTTCAGATGGAGTCTCACTTTGTTGCCCAAGCTGGAGTGCAGTGGCATTATCTTAGCTCACTGCAACCTCTCGGCTCACTGCAACCTCCACCGCCTCTCCTGCCTCAGCCTCCTGAGTAACTGGGATTATAGGCACGCACCACCACGCCCAGCTAATTTTTGTCTTTTTAGTAGAGACAGGGTTTCAACCATGTTGGCCAGGCTAGTCTCAAATTCTTGACCTTGTGATCCACTTGTCTCAGCCTCCCAAAGTGCTGAGATTACAGGCGTAAGCCACCGCACCTAGCCAGGACCTTCTCTTAAAGTGCATCTTTAGGTCAACTGAAACTAGGCCCTAGGAGCATGCATCTGAACAAGATGCAGTACCTGATGCTGAGAAACTTACAGACTTGTGGGGGACACAAAAGTGCAGACAACTGCAATGTTTACAAAACACACTGGCATGCATTATGTCATTTCACATCATGAGAACCCACTGCAGTAGGTACCACACGTGATTTATAACCAATAGAAGAGAACTGAGGCAAAGAGAGGTTAAGTAACTTGTCCAAGGAGGCTAAGTAACTTCCTCCACTAGTAAGAGGAGTTGTAACAAGAACCAGTTCTGCACACTCCAAGCCCAGGGCTCTTTCTGTTGCATTCTAATACTCCAGCATAATGTGCATATTTTCCAGGTCCTGTGATACTAACAACATCAGGCTCATTAAGAGGGCTGATATCCTATGAGCTGAAAGAAGTCATTGATAGCATCATGGAATGCAGCCCTTAAACGCACCTGAGAATAGTTAGGAAAATGTTCTTCTCTCGAATTACAATTTCCCTTCTACCAAAAAGAATTTGAGGCCACTTTCAACAAAATGTAATGCTGTTGTTAAATGGTTAAAAAAACAAGGTGATGAGGGGAAATGGAGATGAAATCACTGCTTCAGGAAATCAAAGTTAAGAATAGGCAGCACGAGTGGGCACAGATCGTAGCTCTGAGCCTCCTGAATGACAAGACAAACTGGGAAGTGACAAAGTTCTTGTTGTCTATAAAAGGAGGCATACTAATTTTAAGTTTAGCATATATTATCACCATTTGTTCTCTAATTTCTGAAGCACATAGCAAAAATCCATATTATAGAAAACACTGATTAAAAAGTGGAGCATTTGGCTGGGTGTGGTGGCTCACGTCTGTAATCCCAACAATTTAGGAAGCCAAGGCGGCGGATCACTTGAGGTCAGGAGTTTGAGACCAGCCTGGCCAACATGGTGAAACTCTATCTCTACTAAAAATACAAAATTAGCCAGGCACGGTGGCACATGCCTGTAATCCCAGTTCCTTGGGAGGCCGAGGCCAGAGAATCGCTTGAACCCAGGAGGTGGAAGTTACAGTAAGCCAAGATCGCACCATTGCACTCTAGCCTGGGCGACAAAGCAAGACTAAATCACACACATATATATAGAATTTTATTTAAAAAATTGATTTGTTATATTTGTAAAGTCTATGGTTGATCAGAAGATTTGTAAATTTATTAGGATCATAATCCCTAGCCCGTGGTCACCAATGTTAATATTTTGGTACATTTCAAAAAGGAAAATGGGCAAGTTGTCATTCAATTTAGAAGGATTGTATAGAAAAGTTTTGGAACTGTAATTTTGGGGAAAGGATGAGCAAAGTGTCACCTTTGTCATAAATAGCACTCATTTCCAATTCTTAACTGGACGAATGATAGCTGAAACAGCACTTCAAACACAGGATGACATACAGCAGCGCTGAGGACATTCCAGCCTTCACTCACTCATTCAGCCAGTAGATTCTGAGGGCCCACAGAGCTGGCATTCATGCATCGTCCTCCAGGGTAGACACCCTCTGCTTTCACCATGCTCTCCTACGATAAAACACAGTACATTGCACAAATTAAAGATGTTTGTTCTCATCCAAATCAGTTTTCCTAATAAGGCAACTGTGTTTAGGACAGCCCTGTGTTACTGCAGACCTTGAGACAGATCCTTGGCTTTTGCCACAGAACCACCTAGAGCATAGGAACAGCTAAAAGCAAACCTCAATCCATAAACAAGGCAGAGGCCTAGATTCCCGCTTCTGAGATAACTACAGATGGAGGGTGGGCCTACCTTCTGCTGCAGAAGCAGCCCAGTACCTGCTCCAGGCTAATGGTGTAGTTCTCTTCTAGAAATGGCTTGAAGAAGAAGAAGAAAAACTACAACAGCCATAGAAGCTGTTAGCCAAGGTTAAAAAAAAAAAGGAAAGGGAGAAAGATAGGTTTTTAAGACCCATACTGGCATTTACTCAATAAATATTTATGAAACCTTCACAGCATATACAAAAAGGCCCTGAGAAATAGTGGGGGAGAGGAAAAGACATGGTTCTGCCCTTGTGTCTTTTCCAATCTAGAGAATCAGATGTAGAACAAGTAATTAATTTTTTTTTTGAGACAGAGTCTCACTCTGCCGCCCAGGCTGGAGTGCAGTGGTGTGATCTCAGCTCACTGCAACCTCCGCCTCCTGAGTTCAAGTGATTCTCCTGCCTACGTCTCTCAAGTAGCTGGGATTACAGGCGCCTACTACATGCCTGGCTAATTTTTGTGGGGTTTTGGTTTGTTTGTTTGTTTTTTGAGATGGAGTCTTACTCTTGCCCAGGTTGGAGTGCAGTGGCGAGATCTTGGCTTACTGCAACCTCTGCCTCCCAGGTTCAAGCAAGTCTCCTGCCTCAGCCTCCTGCGTAGCTGAGATTACAGGTATGTGCCACCACACCCAGCTAATTTTTTTTTTTCATAGAGACAGGGTATCACCATGTTGGCCAGGCTGGTCTTGAACTCCTGACCTCAGGTGATCTGCCCACCTTGGCCTCCCAAAGTGCTGGGATTACAGGCATGAGCCACCACACCTGGCCTAATTTTTGTATTTTTAGTAGAGATGAGGTTCTGCCATGTTGTCCAGGCTGGTCTCGAACTTTTGAACTCAGGTGATCCATCCACCTCCGCCTCCCAAAGTGCTGGGATTACAGGCATAATTCTTTATTTAAAAGTAGGATAGCTCCTAGGAAGACTGATTGGAGATTGTGAGCTATAAAAGGGCAAACTAACCTAGTGCCAAAGATACCAGAAACCCCTTCACCCATTCCAGCTCACCTTCCCTCCCTCTCTGGCACACACACAAGTGGGCACATACACAGGCATACACAACCACGATATAATCAGGCTCCTACTATCTTCCTTTTTCAAGGAAACTACTTTGGGGCTGGAAACACTAAGGATGCTATTCTTTCTCATTTTTAGGCCAATGGGCTGGCTGCAAGCCTAGAAAATCCCGTGGCCAATACTCCTACTCTGAGCGAAGATGCTGTTGGGTCTAGAGGAAAAAAAAAGAAATATTTAGACAATTACTTCTCCGAATGTCTTCTAGATCTTTGAGTTTATGCTGCTTGTCCCTATTGATACTTAATTAGAACCTCCAATAAGAACCTGCATGAGAGCATAGGGCTGGAAGTGAAAATGACAGCTTCCCATTGGACTATGTGCTGATTTACAGTAGTTCAGTCTCAGGTATTAAAAAGAAAAACTACATAAAAATGGAAGATGTAAAAGGTGAAACTGAAAAATTAAAACTTAAGAGTCTGCATATACTGAACTTTGGCTGTCAAATTATATTAATCAACAATGTCAAGTTGAAAAAAAGCAAATGAAAAACAAGGAACATTATTCTGTACAAAGCATTGAGCTAGTCAAATTTTATCACTTTTTGGTTATATAAGTACAATATAATTTCGGTAGATAAAACCAGAAAATTTAGACAAGAACATAAAAGATGAAAATGCAGTTGACCCTTGAATAGCACAGGGGTTAAAGGTGTCTATTTCCCACAAATCCCACAGTTAAAATTCTGCAGATAACTTTCAATTTCCCAAAAACTTAAGTACTGCCAGCCTACTGCTGAACAGAAGCCTTACAGTTAAACTATCAATTAATACATATTTAGTATGTTAAAAGTATTACATGTTGTATTCTTACAATAAAGTAAGCTAGAGAAAAGAAAATCATAAAGAACAGAATATATATTTACCATTAGTTAAGTAGCAATGGATCAACATAAAAGTCTTCATCTTCAGCCGAGTGCAGTGGCTCATGCCTGTAATCCCAGCACTTTGGGAGTTACACTTTGAGAGGTTGAGGCGGATGGATCACAAGGTCAGGAGTTCAAGACCAGCCTGGCCAACATGGCAAAACCCCGTCTCTACTAAAAATACAAAAATTAGTCAGGCATGGTGGCACGCATCTGTAATCTCAGCTACTTGGGAAGCTGAGGCAGAAGAATCACGAACCTGGGAGGCAGAGGTTGCAGTGAGCCAAGACCATGCCATTGCACTCCAGCCTGGGTGACAGAGTGAGACTTTGTCTCAAAAAAAAAAAAAAAGTATTTATCTTCTCATATTCATAGTCTTGACATTGAACAGGCAGAGGAAAAGGAAGAGGTGGGGTTGGCCTTGCTGCCTCAAGGGTAACAGAGGTGGAAGGGCCTGCAGAGTTCAAACCCATGTTGTTCAAGGGGCCACTATACAGCCATTATTAGTAACGAAAGTACTTTTCATTGCATGACTACAACAAAATGTGTTTAACCAATTTCCTATTATTGGGCATTTATGATATTCCTGATCTTTAACACAAATGCTAAAAGGAACATCTTTATGCATACATCTCTGCACAATGTATCTCTCATTATTTTCTTATGATAAGCTCTTAGAAGTGGAATTTCTTAGTTGAACAGTATTCAGATGTTAAAAAGCAGAATTACAGCAACAGCCAAATTCAGTCATTTAAATTCTTTTTTTAAGGTGCTTACAGCATCTTCAAACTTAGCATTCAAAAATTAAAAGAGAACAGTCTTTATTTTCATATCGAAGTCAATAATAACATTACATATATTTAATATATAACTTCAGGACTCTGACATGTCTTAAAACCTCACCAAATACTGACAGACAGTAATACCATATGGTTATAGACGTTTCTGAGAGAGAAGGCCTGTTTCCAAATGCAATACAACAAATATGTTAACTGACTGGTTCATTTCTGAATTTAAAATGCTGAACAGAAAACCAATCACACCAAATACAGACAATATTGTTTAAAGTACACAACTGCACTACACACCACAGCAGAAGGACCCAGGACTGAAACAGGTATTTCTTTGTTTGGTTTATGGGCAAAGTCATCATCTCTCTGGATCTCAGTTCTGAGGGGAAAGACACAAGAGCTAGGGTTTCCAGACTTTTAGATTTAATAGACCAATTAAACTAAAAAAAAAAAAATCAAGAAGGAAATAACAACTAATGCACGGGTTACCAAGGCAATAAAAACAAAACAGCACCACCTACTAGCATATCATTCATAAATAACCTTTCAATAGGAGGAGGGCAACATAATCTCTGAATAAGAAAGTATCACTAAACCTAATGCATTTAACCTGAGTTTCTGGTCTGCTCCATTGCTCATGTTTTTCTCATTTTGCCCTAGAGTGTGAAAACTGTCTCAGACTTGTACTAGTCCACCAACTCTTGACTGAAAACAACTTCCCTCCTAGATAACTCCTGAATCCTTTCCAGGTCCTAAAATGCGGTGTTTTGTGATTCTAAATTTTAATTTAGGCTCTTTGTAAGTAAGTCATTTGCAAGGACTGTTTTTTGTGGTTTTTTCTTTGAGAAGGAGGCTTGCTCTATCACCCAGGCTGGAGTGCAGTAACACGATCTCAGTTTACTGCAACCTCTGCCTCCTGGGTTCAAGTGATTCTCCTGCCTCAGCCTCCTGAGTAGCTGGGACTACAGGTGCATGCCACCACGCCCGGCTAATTTTTTGCATTTTTAGTAGAGACAAGGTTTCACTGTGTTAGCCAGGATGGTCTTGATCTCCTGACCTCGTGATCCGCCCACCTCAGCCTCCCAAAGTGCTGAGATTACATGCGTGAGCCACCGTGCTTGGCCTTTGCAAGGACTTTTAAAATTCAGTCTCTCTTACTTCTTTGAGGCTGCCAATGAGTGGATCCCGTGAAGGATATTTCGGGAGTGCATGCTTTCTGAGGGAGGGCCTCCTGGGGCCAGGCAGTGAGCCATGCATGCAATAAGGACACAGCTACACAAAGCACAGCCTCTGCCTTCAGGGTGCCGTCACCTAAGGAGCAACAGGAGACCAAAACCCAGGAGGGCACAAGTGATATAACACAGGAGGTACACCTGGGGTACCTGGGAGCATTTAGGAGCAGCTCTGGACCCAGATGGGTAAAGAAGGCATGTGGGCCAGATCTTCTGGATAAGGTGACACTTACACTGAATCTTGGCAGCTGAGGATGCTACTACAGGCCATGAGCATCCTGTGTAAAGCTAAAGCATGTCAGAAGTCAGGGAGAATCCCGGCCGGGCGCGGTGGCTCACACCTGTAATCCCAGCACTTTGGGAGGCTGAGGTGGATGTATCACTTAAGGCTAGGAGATTGAGACTAGCCTGGCCAACATGGCAAAACCCTGTCTCTACTAAAAAATTAGCTGGGTCTAGTAGCACACACCTGTAGTCTCAGCTACTCAGGAGCCTGAGGCACGAGAATCACTTGAACCCAGGCAGAGGAGGTGGCAGTGAGCCAATATCGTGCTACTGCACTCCAGCCTGGGTGACAGAGCACCTGCGAAACCCCACATCCTAGTGAGTTCCAGTGAGAACAGAGTCTATGGGTTGGAGAGTTGCAGAAGATACTGGAGAAGTAGACACATTGCCAGATCAAGAAAACCTGCAGTGCCACATTCAGGAGTTTGGACTTGATCCCCAAGACACTGGGATGTCACTGAACTATTTTAATCAGGGGAGGAGATTGAGGCACATCTCACAGTTTGCCTCTTCCCCCAGCTCAAATTTTAAAACAGTGTTGTTTCAGAAAAGAATCTCAAGATCAGAAACTCCTATATTATCTTTATGTTTTAAGAAAAAAGGTTACGCAGTAAAGCCTGTTAAAATCAGTTCAAACTGTATAGAAGTACATAAAATTAAAAGGAAAATATTTCAATCCCCTCAACCAAATCCTACTCCCCAGAGTTAATCCCTATTATGAGTTTCAGGGAAATCTATGTTTATCTTATCTAAGCATATACAAATATTTGCAAAAGCATTTATGTCCAACACAAATAATGTTTTGTGAGTTCTCTAATAGAAAATGAATTGTGTCGGCCAGGCATGGTGGCTCACATCTGTAATCCCAGCACTTTGGGAGGCCAAGGTGGGTGGATCACCTGAGGTCGGAAGTTCGAGACCAGACTGACCAACATAGAGAAACCCCGTCTCTATCAAAAATACAAAAATTAGCCGGGCATGGTGGCATATGCCTGTAATCCCAGCTACTTAGGAAGCTGAGGCAGGACTGCTTGAACCTGGGAGGCGGGGGTTGCCATGAGCTGAGATCACACCACTGCACTCCAGCTTGGGCAACAAGAGCAAAACTCCCTCTCAAAAAAAAAAAAGAAAGAAAATACATTGTGCCACATATGTTGGTCTGCAACTTGCCTTTTTCACTTAATTATCAGTACAGACAGATCTCATTATTTTTGACTACACAGCATTCCACTGTATGGGATGGGTATGTTTAAAAATTAATTGAACCATTTCTTTGTTGGTGGTCATTCAATCAGTTCCTAATTTTCCAGTTGTTGCTGCAATGAACATCCTTGACTATTTCATATGTATGTTTGTGTTCCTAAAGGACAGTCTCTTAGACTTTGAATTAGTAGGTTAAAGAACCTATGCATTTAAAATTTTGAAAGCTACTGCCTAATTGCTCTCTAAAAAGTTGTTCCATTTTATGTTCGCCCAGGGTTACACAAGACTGCACAATCCACCCACAATGGCCAAAGGTGGGTAGTATCAAGCCTTTGAAACTTTGCCCTTCTGAGAGATGAAAAATGTTATCTCATGATTGGTTCTGTTGGCTTTTTTGTTGTTGTTAATGCACTAGACCAGCTTTTCACACATTTATTGACTAAATGCATTTTTTGTCTATGAATTGCTTCTTTATAAACTCTGCTCTCCCGAGATTCTCAATCTGTGTTCCCAAGGCCCCTGATACGTGGTGTAAAATGTTCTGTGCTTATTGGTTGTGCGTTATTCTCAGGATAGGGACCAAGGAACATTACGAACCACTGATTTTTGACTTCCTGCTGGCAAGGATAAATAAAAATAAAAATAAACCAAACAAATAAATTTAAAAATACAAAAATAAAGAACCACTGATTTTAACATGTATAGGCTGAAAGGTATATGTGGAAAAAAAGAAGCAGGTCTAGAAGAAAGGGTGTAAAAGAGGTGAGGCAGGGTTCTATGTTTCCATACAAGAGTGTGCACACACACACACCCCTTTTATTACCTCTCTCCTCCCTCAGTTACAATAGGTCTTCCCAATAATATTTTATCATTTTCCTTCCCAGAACGCCCACCAACCAGAGGCAGGCTACTAGATTTACTGCAGATTGGGCTTATTTCTTTACTAATATGTTTGTACATATCACAGAGAATAAGGACAAACAATTCAAGATGCTGCTTTATTTACATTCTGGTTTATAGACACATTCAAAACCTTATACAGACAAGCTGCCACCCTTTTTTTGGAAATCAGGACAGACATTAACTTCAATTCCATCTCCTAAATATTTCTCTAATCTGCTAATTTCTCTTCATTTCCACTCCAACTATCACACTAAATGCTTTGACCACGGCTTCCCTATATCCTACCCTGCTTCCCTATATTCTCTGCCATCCTCTCCAATTCACTGTCCATGCTTTAACCAAAACTATCTTCACTCACCAGCTCACAACCTGCCCATGGCTCCTCCTTGCTCTCTGGCTAAAGGGCCAACCCCTTGGTGCATGTGCCCCACTGTGCTGTCTGCCCGACCTACCTCCTTTATGATGCTGGGCCCCTCCTCCCTCACCCTGGCTCCCACCACACCTGGGACACTCAGCCATTCTCTCTCCCACGCCATGACCTTTGTCATTCTGTTTCTTCTGCCTGAATGCTCTCTCTCTCACTCCTTTCTTTCATTGAGCTGACTTCCACTCAGCTTAAAAATAACTTCCCTGACTTCCCAGGCCAAGTCATGTGCTGCTATTTCATGCTTTCATAACAAAAGCATAAAATACTCCACTTGTTTTTCTTAGCAGTTATCCCAAATTTTCAATAATATAGTTCATTAACATCTGCTTCCACTCTGGCAGGAGACTTCCATGAAAAGAGGATGGGATCTGTTTTGCTCTTCTCGAAATCCCAGAGCAAGGCTAACCCGGAGCAGATGACCAGTGAGTACTGTTGAAGCGGGCAGAGGAAAAGGATGCTTTCATAAATGATCCTTTGTAGGCCTTTATTTTTCTTTACACTTTCCTTCCAACATAAGAGGATAGTAACTATGTCCTGGATACAGAAATTTGCTAACCCTTTCAAAGCATTCCCAGTATTTATCAGGAACCTACCATATATGTACTAGGCACCCAGTAGAAAAAGAAAAAACAAAAACAAACAAAAAACAGACCAGTCATCTCCTTGAGCTTACATTCTAGGAAGAAACAGATAGTCGACATCATAGATAAGTAAAGTATATAGTATACTTAGAAAATGAAAAGCGCTGTGAAGAAAAAGAAAGGTGGGTAAGTCGGATGACAGAAGAAAGGAGAAGAGGGAACCCACACCCATTTGTTGTAGGTTAAAAAACTAGGTTGGGGAGACAGACATAGCAGGGGTGTCATGAAGTGACATAAGTGTGTGCTCATGAAGTTTAAACTAAGTTTGAGAAAAACAACAGAAACAGATACACATACATACTAACTCTGATAGTAAAATATTGTGCACACCTGCTTGTGAGCTGCCTTGAGCAGCGTGGTGGCCGGTTTGAGTCGCTCCTCTGACTCCCTGAGTGCATCCACATCTTGCTCAAGAACTTCATCAATTTCAATGTTAACTCTATTTCTCAGAACCCACTCCCTCTCCCTGCCACAGCTGCTGGATCTTTCCTCCATGTTCCTAGGGCCTTTTGTTCACCTCTAAGGTGTCACTCATCTCCCTGTCCTGTGATTATTTTTGTGTCAGCTCCACTAGACTACAGGAATTCCTCCAGGGCAGAAACCATGTCCCAGCACCCAGTGTCTGATAACTCCCAGCACTCAGTAATACAGAATGCACTCAAAGCATTTGACAAATGAGTGAATGAAAGAATGGCTAGAGAATAAATGAAAGAAGTTAGAATGAGTGTCATTCTGGCAACTGGAATATGCACCTTGTTCTGAGCAGCTGAATTCTCCAGAAATTCTCCACATGTGTGTGTGTTCATCTCCAGCATGTCTGAATACTCCAAGAATACTGGAGTAGTCAGACAAGTTATTCTCTAGAGGTAATCAGAAATGCTTGGTTTAGACTCATTAGTAGGTTACAAAATTAATGTAATAGGTCCTGAAAAGCATTTTTTAAAATTAGCTAGAATATAAGATAAGAGAGTGCATCCAAATACATAAGGTAAAGTGATTTGGGGACACGTGGCCCAATTTGCCCAGAATAGCCTGCTTTATTCTTATTAGCCCAGCATAGTTACACTTTCAAAATCATAACTTTTCCAATGTGTACCGTAAATTGGTTGATTATATTCATTATACATACATTTGTGTATTATGTATATACTGGTTTATGATGTAAAGCATATTTCTTACAGTGGACAACGGTCAAAAAAAGTTTGCAATTATATAAGATAAGGTGAATATAGAAAAAGAAAATTAAAATTTGATAAACACTTTTCTTGAGAGATTCAAACTTCTGAGACTTTGGCGAAACAGCATTGAGGAGGAAAAGCCAGGCAAAAGCAGAGGGAGGAAAAGAACAGTGGAGTATGTCCACGTAGCTTTCTAATCCTCACACTATCCTGTGTGGAAGGCAGAACATTCCATCTTACAAACGGGGAATGAAGCTCACAGGACTGAAAGAACTTGCCCAGGTCTATGTGCCATCAAGCCACTGTGCCAGCACTGAAATCTAGGTCTACACATACTGGAAAGGAAAAGCATTTTGTTCTACACATAGCTGGGGAAAGGATTTTTTTCCTCTTCTTGGACACCACAATGTTTGTAACCACATCAAAATCGAGGAGGGGATAACAGAACACATCTCCCACTGTGGTATTGTGACTTTTGCAATTTAAGACACATACTTTTATTTTGGAAATATTCTGCATTTGAAAGTAGCTAGCATCTTAACTCAGAGGTCAGTTCTTAATTATGGACCCAAAAAGTGGATAAGTGTTTCAGATTGATGAAATAAGCCTTGCTAAGGCAGGCCAATATTCAAGTCCAGGAAATACAGAGAACACCACAAAGATATTCCTCAAGAAGAGCAACCCCAAGGCACATAATTGTCAGATTTACCAGGGTTGAAATTAAGGAGAAAATGCTAAGGGCAGCCAGAGAGAAAGGTCAGGTTACCCACAAAGGGAAGCCCATCAGACTCACAGCAGATCTCTCAGCAGAAACCTACAAGCCAGAAGAGAGTGGGGGCCAATATTCAACATCCTTAAAGAAAAGAACTTTCAACCCAGAATTTCATATTCAGCCAAACTAAGCTTCATAAGTGAAGGAAAAATAAAATCCTTTACGAACAAGCAAGTACTTAGAGATTTCATCACCACTAGGCCTGCTTTACAAGAGCTCCTGAAAGAGGCACTAAACATAGAATGGAACAACCAGTTCCAGCCACTCCAAAAACATACCAAATGGTAAAGAGCATCAACACAATGAAGAAACTGCATCAACTAACATGCAAAACAACCAGCTAGCATCAAAATGGCAGCATCAGATTCACACATAACAATATTAACCCTAAATGTAAATGGGCTAAATGCCCCAATCAAAAGACACAGACTGGCAAATTGGATAAAAAGCCAAAACCCATTGGTGTGCCACATCCAGGAAACCCATCTCACATGCAAGGATACACAAAGGCTCAAAATAAAGGGATGGAGGAAGATTTACCAAGCAAATGGAGAGCAAAAAGAAGCAGGAGTTGCAATTCTCATCTCTGATAAAATAGACATTATTTTTTTATTTTTTATTTTTATTTTTTTGAGACGGGGTTTCATTCTTGTTGCCCAGGCTGGAGTGCAATGGCGTGATCTTGGCTCACCGCAACCTCCGTCTCCTGGGTTCAAGCAATTCTCCTGCCTCAGCCTCCCGAGTAGCTGGGACTATAGGCGTGCGCCACCATGCCCAGTTAATTTTTGTATTTTTAGTAGAGACGGGGTTTCATCATGTTGACCAGAATGGTCTCGATCTCTTGACCTTGTGATCCACCCGTCTCGGCCTCCCAAAGTACTGGGATTATAGGCGTGAGCCACCGCACTTGGCCAGTAAAATAGACTTTAAACCAACAAAGATCAAAAGAGACAAAGAAGGACATTACATAATGGTAAAAGGATCAATGCAACAAGAAGAGCTAACGATCCTAAATATATATGCACCCAATACAGGAGCACCCAGATACATAAGGCAAGTTATTAATGACTTACAAAGAGACTTAGACTCCTGCACAATAATAGTGGGAGACTTTAACACCCTATTGTCAATATTAGACAGATAAACAAGACAGAAAATTAACAAGGATATCCAGGACTTGAACTCAGACCTGGAACAAGCAAACCTAATAGACATTTACAGAACTCTCCACCCCAAATCCACAGAATATACATTCTTCTCAGCACCACATCACACCTACTCTAAAATTGACCACATAATTGGAAATAAATCACTCCTCAGCAAATGCAAAAGAACAGAAATCATAACAAACAGTCTCTCAGACCACAGTGCAATCAAGTTAGAACTCAGAATTCAGAAACTAACTCAGAACCGCACAGCTTCATGGAAACTGAACAACTGGTTCTTGAATGTTGACTGGATAAACAATGAAATGAAGGCAGAAATAAAGATGTTCTTCAAAACCAACGAGAACGAAGAATGTTCTAGAAACATACTAGAATCTCTGGGACACATTTAAAGCAGTCTGTAGAGGAAAATATATAGCAATAAAAGCCCACATGAGAAGCAAGGAGAGATCTAAAATCGACACCCTATCATCAAAATTGAAAGAGCTAAAGGAGCAAGATCAAAAAAACTCAAAACCTAGCAGAAGACAAGAAATAACTAAGATCAGAGCAGAACTGAAGGAGATAGAGACACAAAAAAACCCTTCAAAAAATCAATAAATCCAGGAGCTGGTTTTTTGAAAAGATCAACAAAATAGACCACTAGCCAGATTAATAAAAAAGAAAAGAGAGAATAATCAAATAGATGCAATAAAAAATGATAAAGGTGATATCACCACAGATTCCACAGAAATTCAAACCATCATCAGAGATTATTACAAACAATTCTATGCACATAAACTAGTAAACCTGGAAGAAATGGATAAATTCCTGGACACTTGCATCCTCCCAAGCTTAAACCAGGAAGAAGTTGAAACCCTGAATAGACCAATAACGAGGTCTAAAGTTGAGGCAGCAATTAAGAGCCTACCACACAAAAAAAACCCAGGTCCAGATGGGTTCACAGCCGAATTCTACCAGACATACAAAGAGGAGCTGGTACCATTCCTTCTGAAACTATTCCAAACAATCCAAAGAGATGGAATCCTTCCCAAATCATTTTATGAGACCAACATCATCCTGATACCAAAACCCGGCAGAGACTCAGCAAGAAAAGAAAACTTCAGGCCAATAACCATGATGAACATAGATGCAAAAATCTTCAATAAAATACTGGCAAACCAATTGCAACAGCACATCAAAAACTTATTCACCATGATCAAGTAGGCTTCATCCAGGGGATGCAAGGCTGGTTCAACATACGCAAGTCTATAAACATAATTCACCACATAAACAGAACCAAAGACAAAAACCACATGATTATCTCAATTGATGCAGAGAAGGCCTTTGACAAAATTCACCAGCCCTTTATGCTAAAAACTCTCAATAAACTAGGTATCAATGGAACGTATCTCAAAATAATAAAAGCTATTTACGACAAACCAACAGCCAATATCATACTGAATGGGCAAAAGCTGGAAGCATTCCCTTTGAAATCTGGCACTAGACAAGGATGCCTTCTCTCACCACTCCTATTCAATATAGTATTGGAAGTTCTAGCCAAAGCAATCAGGCAAGAAAAAGAAATAAAGCATATTCAAATAGGAAAGGAGGAAGTTAAATTGTCTCTATTTGCAGACGACATGATTGTATATCTAGAAGACTCCATCGTTTCAGCCCAAAATCTCCTGAAACTGATAAGCAACTTCAGCAAAGTCTCAGGATACAAAATCAATGTGCAAAAATCACAAGCATTCCTATATACCAATAGACTTAAAGAGAGCCAAATCAAGAACAAACTACCATTCATAATTGCTACAAAATAATAAAACACCTAGGAATACAACTAACAAGGAACGTAAAGGACCTCTTCAAGGAGAACTACAAACCACTGCTCAATGAATAAGAGAGGACACAAACAGATGGAGAAACATTCCATGTTCATGGTTAAGAAGAATCAATATCGTGAAAATGGCCATACTGCCCAAAGTAATTTACAGATTCGATGCTATCCCCATCAAGCTACCAATGACCTTCTTCACAGAACTGGAAAAAATCACCTTAAACTTCATATGGAACCAAAAGAGAGCCCACATAGCCACAAAAAGAACAAAGTGGGAGGCATCACACTACCAGACTTCACACTATACTACAAGGCTACAGTAATCAAAACAGCATGGTACTGGTACCAAAACAGAAATATACACCAATGGAACAAAACAGAGGCCTCAGAGGCAACACAACACATCTACAACCATCTGATCTTTGACAAACCTGACAAAAGCAATGGGAAAGGAGTCCCTGTTTAATAAATGGTGTTGGGAAAACTGGCTAGCCATATGCAGAAATCAGAAACTGGACCCCTTCCTGACACCTTACACTAAAATTAACTCCAGACGGATTAAAGACTTAAACATAAGACCTAACACCATAAAAGCCATAGAAGAAAATCTAGGCAAAACCATTCAGGACATAGGCATAGGCAAGGACTTCATGACCAAAACACCAAAAGCATTGGCAACAAAAGTCAAAATAGACAAATGGGACCTAATCAAACTCCACAGCTTCTGCACAGCAAAAGAAACAGTCATTAGAGTGAATCGGCAACCAACAGAACGGGAAAAAATTTTTGTAGCTTACCCATCTGACAAAGGGCTGATACCCAGAATTTACAAAGAACTAAAACAGATTTACAAGAAAAAAACAAGCCCATTCAAAAGTAGGCAAAGGATATGAACAGACACTTTACAAAAGAAGACATACATGAGGCCAACAAACATATGAAAAAATGCTCATCATCACTGGTCATTAGAGAAATGCAAATCAAAACTACATTGAGATACCATCTCATGTCAGTTAGAATGGCAATCATTAAAAAATCTGGAGACAACAGATGCTGGAGAGGATGTGGAGAAATAGGAACACTTTTACACTATTGGTGGGAATGTAAATTAGTTCAACCATTGTGGAAGACAGTGTGGCGATTCCTCAAGGACCTAGAAATAGAAATTCCATTTGACCCAGCAATCCCATTACTGGGTATATATCCAAAGGATTATAAGTCGTTCTACTATAAGGACACATGCACACGAATGTTCATAGCAGCACAGTTTACAATAGCAAAGACCTGGAACCAACCCAACTGCCCATCAGTGATAGACTAGACAAGGAAAATGTGGCAGATATACACCATGGAATACTATGCAGCCATCAAAAACAATGAGTTCATGTCCTTTGTAGGAACATGGATGAATTTGGAAACCATCATTCTCAGCAAACTGACACAAGAACAGAGAAACACCGCATGTTCTCACTCATAGGTGGGTGTTGAACAATGAGATCACATGGACACAGGGAGGGGAGCATCACATACTGGGGTCTGTCGGGGGAAGTAGGGGAGGGACAGCGTGGGGTGGGGAGTTGGGGAGAGATAGCATGGGGAGAAATGCCAGATATAGGTGATGGGGAGGAAGGCAGCAAATCACACTGCCATGTGTGTACCTATGCAACAATCTGCATGTTCTTCACATGTACCCCAAAACCTAAAATGGAATAAAAAATAAATAAATAAATAAATAAATAAGACTTGCTAGGCCAAAGCAAAGAAAATGAGCAGTTCTGTGCAAAGAGGTGCATTAATAAAGAGTTACAGGGTCTGAAGTCAGACTAGCATTGGTCCAAATCTTAACAGCCAGGGGACTGCAGACAGGTTTTCAAATTTATCTGTGCCTTAATTTACTCATCTATAAAACGCCCACAACAACAGTACCTACCTTAGGGGATTCTAATAAAGACTAAACAGAAGAATCCACACAACACTCTGAACATGCTTCCTGGAATGTGGTAAATGCTCAGTAATGTTGGTCACAGTCAAAATAGAAATCAAGACTATTGGAGTCAAAGATGCTTCTTTTTATTTTTATTTGTACTTCCCATTGTCATATACCCCCACCCTCGATGGTCTTCCTCTAGCTGCTCATACATTCCTGCAGTAACCCCCATTTGGCCATGACATATTATTTCTTTAAGAAATTGTTGCACTCCATTTGCTAGTATTTTGCTAAGAATTATTTTTTTCAAATTATTTTTGTATGTGTGTGGCCGGAGTCTTGCTCTGTCACCCAGGCTGGAGTACAGTGGTGCGATCTCAGCTCACTGCAACCTCCTCCTCCCAGGTTGAAGCGATTCTTCTGCCTCAGCCTCCCGAGTAGCTGGGACTACAGTTGTGCACCACCACGCCCAGCTAATTTTTGTGTTTTTAGTAGAGATGGGGTTTCACCATATTGGCCAGGCTGGTCTTGAACTGCTGACGGTGTGATCCACACACCGCGACCTCCAAAGTGCTGGAAGGATTTTTGTATCTATGTTTATGAAGGACATTAGTTTCTAGTTGCCGTTTTTCTCTTTTTTCTCCTTGCAATATCTGTCAGATTTTGTACCAAGATGATGCTGGCCTCATAAGATGAATTGGGAAGTATTTCATCCTCTTAGTTTCTAAGAGTTTGTAAAACATTGGTATATTTCTTTCTTAAATGCTTGATAGAATTCACAACTGAAGCCATCTGGGCCTCAAGGTTTTTCTGTGGGAGGTTTTTAAACTACACACTTAATTTCTTTACTAAATATAGGGCTATTCTACTTCTTCAGTCACATACGGTATGTTGTATTTTCTAAGGAATTGTCCATTCATCTAAGCTGTTGAATTTATTGACATAAAGTTATCCATCATATTCATGTATTTTCCTTGTGATGTCTGTAGCATCTGTCCTACTCTCATTTCTAGTATGATAGTATGTGTCTTCTCCCTTTTTTCTTAACAAATCTAGCTAGAAGTTTATAAACTTCGTTGAAATTTTCCAAGAATCAGCTTTCGGTTTCATTGATTTTCTCTATAATTTTTGTTTTATATTTCATTGATTTCTGCTTTTGTCTTTGTTATTTTGCCCCTTCCATTTTCTTTGGGTTTAATTTGTCCTCCTCCGTGTCTTGATTCTTTAAAGTAGTATCTTAGATTGCTAATTTAGACCTTTTTTTTTTTTTTGAGACAGAGTCTTACCCTGTCCCCCAGTCTGGAGTGCAGTGGCACGATCTCCGTTCAGTGCAAACTCCGCCTTCCAGTTTCAAGATTCTCCTGCCTCAGCCTCTTGAATAGCTGGGATTACAGGCACACACCACCACGCCTGGCTAATTTTTGTATTTTTAGTAGAGATGGGTTTTACCATGTTGGTCAGGCTGGTCTCAAACTCTTAACCTCGTGATCTGCCCGCCTCAGCCTCCCAAAGTGCTGGGATTACAGGCGCGAGCCACTGCATCTGGCTCTTCTTTTCTAATATAAACATCTAATATTATACATTTCCCTGGAGACACTGCTGTAGCTACATCCCACAATTTTGATATGCGTGTTTTCATTTTTATTCAGTTCAAAATATTTTCTCAGTTTTCTTGTGATTTCTTTTCTGACCCATGTATTGTTTAGTCATCTATTATTTACTTCCTAAATATTTGGAGATCTCCTAAATAGCTGTTGATGTCTAATTTAATTTCAGTATGGGTGGAGGACACACTCTATGATTTCAATACTTTTAAACTTGTTGGAACTTGTTTATGATTAACCTATAGTCTCTTTTGGTTAATGTTCCATGTGAACTTGAAAAGAACGTATATTCTGCTGTCATTGAGCAGAGCCCAATTAGGTCCAGTTGACTGGTGCTGTCTTCTATATCCTTGCTGATTTTCTGTCTTCTTTATTGATTACTAAGAGTGTTGAAATCTGTAACTATAATTGTGGGTTTTCTTAAAATTTCCTTTCAGTTCTGTCAGGTTTTGCTACATGTATTTTGAAGCTCTAGTACATTTAGGATTGTCATATCACCCTGATGAATTGATGCCTTTATCATTACGAAAAGTCCTTCCTTATTCCTAGTAATATTCCTTTTTATATCTTCTGCTCTGTCTGATATTAACATAGCCAGTCTAGCTTTATTGTAATTCATGTTTGCATAGTACATCTTTTCCATCCTTTTAGTTCTAACTTTCCATTCCATAAATTTAAAGTGATTTTCTTATACACAGCACATGACAGGACCTCACTTTCCTTAACCAGTCTGACAATCTCTGACTTTTAATTGGAGTGTTTAGACCACTTACATTTCACATAATTATCGATATGGCTGAATTTAAATCTACTATTTGCTATTGGTTTTCCATTACACTCATCCATCCTTGTTATTGTTTGTTTCTTTTCTTCTGCTTCTTTTGAATTAATTCGTGCTTTTTAATATTCATTTTATCTCTATTGTTGGAGATATATATATGTATATATACACACATATTTTTATGCATATGTATAAAACCTCTTTATTTTTCCTAATTTTCCTACATTTTATAATCTGCATTTCTAACTCATAATACATGTTCAACTAATATTATACTACTTCATATATAATGTAAAACTCTTATAGCTATCGACTTATGATGGTTTGACTTTGTGTTGGTGGGAGAGCAACACACATTCAGTAGAAATCATACTTTAGATTTTAAATTTTGATCTTTTCCTTGGCTAGCGATATGCTGTGTGATAGACTCTTACAAGGCTGGGCAGTGGCAGTAAGCCACAGCTCCTAGCCAGCCGTGCAGTCACGAAGGTAAACAACAGACACTCTACAGTGTACTGTGCTGCCAGTGTTTTTTGGATACTGTGTTTTGTGGTTTTGCATCCCATCGTGTCCATAAAACACCAGTTTTGACTTATGATATTTTCTACTTCCGACGGGTTTATCAGGACGTAACCCCATTATAAATTAAGGACATCTATATAGACTTCCATTTCTCCCTATCCTGTCCTTCAAGTTATTGTCAAATACTTTACTTCTATTAATACACATTTCATATATCTCAAAAACACATTATTATTTTTGTTTCATACAGTCAATTCACTTTTCAAGAAATTTCAAAACGAAAACACAAAGTCTTCTCTATTTGCCCACATATTTATCACTTCTGGCATAGTGTATTTCAAGTTTCCATCTGGTATCATTTTGCTTTGGCCTCAATAATTTCCTTTAAACATTTTTTGTTGTATATATCTGCCGACAACAAATTCCCTCAAGTTTTGTCTGATAAACTTTACTTCATCTTTGTTTTTGAAGATGTTTTCATTAAATATAGAATTCTAGGCTGCCTTTTTTCTTTGAGCACTCTAAAGATGTTATTTCATTGTCTTCAGGCTTGCAAAGTTGGAGGCGAAGTCTGTGATCCTTCTGATGTCTGTTCTGTATATAACGTGTATTCTTCTCTGCGTGCCTTTAAGATTTTCTGTGCAGCAGTGATCTTCAACAACTTGATTATGTGCCTTTGTTTCTTTATTTCATTTTAGTTTTGGAGATGGGGTTTTGTTATGTTGCCTCAGCTGGTCTCAAACTCTAGGCTCAAATAATCTTTCCACCCCAGCCTCTCGAGTACCTGCAACGACCAAAGTGCATGCCACTGTGCCTAGACCTTAACTTTTTTAAATGAATGTTTTTCAGCTCCTGATTCATTAAGCTTCTTAGATTTATCAAATACAGTTTTCATCCAGTTTCTAAATATTTCAACCATTATTTCTTCCAATACTTTTTCTGTCCCTTCTCCTTTTCTCTATGTATGATAGATTGCTTGATATTATCCCACAAATCACTGGCTCTCTGTTCACTAATTTTGTTTTTAGTTTTTTGTTTCTCTCTGTGACTCATCTTGCATAGATAACGTTGCTATATTTGTAGATTCACTAATCTTTTCTTCTGCACTGCCTAATCTGTTATTAATCCCATCTAGTGAAATTTTCATTTCAGATACTGTATTTTTTCATCACTAGAAGTCCCTCTTGGTTCTTCTTTACATCTTTCATTTTTTTCTGATCATGACTATAAGGTGACATCCCCTCTACTTGTCATTTGATAGGTAGAACTTACCATGTAGTATACTCTGGGTCTTCAGACTTTACAAAGATTTAGATTTGACTGACTTGTATGGAGCTAGAGAAGAAAGCATAGAACTTTTCCTGAGGTTTGCCTAAATAGTTGATGATATGCTATATTACCATTGACCAGAGTGTCTCATGTCCAGGTTATGATAGAGAAGACAAAGAGGACTTTATGGAAGAAGCTGAAAGAAGGTTAGCTTGTAGCTGTGCATTTCTGAATCTATTTGTACATTTATATCATAGGTACAACAAGCATATTAGCAGGCCTAGAAAAGATCTACCTCTTTTTAAAGCATGTGAAAAGTTTAGGAAGCAATTATCATTAGCACCAGATGCTACATTATGTGAAACAAACAGAGCTGTCTACCTCCAGGCATTTATAATGAAAAGAAAGAACTGATCCAAAATACAGATAAATGATAGAGATAAATAGATGGATATCCCCCAAAAAGTTTGTTTCACATTAGTGGCATTTATTTATTAAGAGACAGAAACTACAATCAGCCGATAAAATGGAAAAGGAAATTAAAAGTAAAAACAAACAAGTATCTATTTTCTTGAACCTGATTAGAAAAATATTTGTTTCATAAAAATGTGAAGAACCCATTTGTTGAAAATAGAGTAAGTAGCTGGAGTCTTAGTCAAGATGGAGAAGATGGAAGAGAATTGGGAAGAGAATAATATCAAAGATGGGTGTCAAAAATAGGAGATTCGAGAATCATATAAAGGGGTAGATCAAAAAGAAAAAGAAAAAAAGGAGCCAAAGAGAAAAAAGGAGAAGAGAGCAGCTAAAAAGAAAAAATAAAAAGAGGAAAAAAAAATAAAGAACTTGAGGCACAACAGTGCCAGGCTCATATTAGGTGCTCAAGGAAAGTTTATTAGATAGATAATGGATGGATGGATGGATGGACACTAGGAACAATATAATAGAAAAGAATAAGCGTGATACCTGAGAGTTAGTATGTGATCTTGTAAACCAGAGAAGAAGTCTAACGGAGATAGACAGAATTGTCGTGAAGGGTTTTGTAGGATGATAATTTGTAACTATTTTAAGTGCAATTAAGTTTGCCCCCGGTTAACTCATGCTTGAAACTTCGTATCAAAGGTCAACTCTCTCAAACAGGCCTCGAGCATCAGTCTAGATGAATGCACCCATTTTATTCCTCTTCTAGCACCTTGTATTTTTCCTTTACAATACTTATTACAGTCTTTAAAAACGTTTTGATAATTATTTGTTGAATATATGTTCTCCTACTAGAAGGTAGGCTCCATGAGGGTATGCCTTCATCACTACCCTCTTGTCATCAGGATCTGGAATAAAGTCTGGCCCAAATTTACCTCCCAATAAATATTTGTTGAGTAAAGGTATAAGTATGTTCATGAATTTCTGAATGAAGGAGGGTGGTACTTGCAGAAATGCAGAGCTGCAAGACCTGCTCAGCCCCATGAGGACTGAGCCTGTTCATCCCAGGAGTGGCTGTAGCACAATAGAAAATGCCCTGGAATTAGAGCCAAAAAACTTCACATCTGCCTCTGCTATTTGCTGACTTTATTAATTAAGACAAGATAATTTATCTCAGCTTCTGTTTTCTGATCTCTTAAATGAGGATCATATACCTCACATGGTTGTTATGAAACTTGGATGAAAAAGTGTTCAAGCCGGGCATGGTGATGCATGCCTGTAGTCCCAGCTACTCGAGAGCCTGAGGCAGGGGCATCACTTGAGTTCAGGAGGTCAAGGCTGCAGTGAGCTATGATTGCACTACTGCACTCCAGCCTGAACAACAGAGTTAGAACCCATCTCATTAAAAAAAAAAAAAAAAAAAGTGCTTAGAACTTCTCAAATGTTTTCTCCCAAGAACCCTTCTGGAAGAAGGGGATATTCACATCTGTGCTGAACTCAAGGTACACTAAAAAAGAAAAGCAACTTCTTTGAAACAGGTTTTATCTTAAAAGTTCATGCAAAAAGTTCTTGCATATATACCTGCATCGTTTTAATCTTTAAATTATGTTTTAAATTATTCGCCAGTTAGCTTAGATAGCCTTTCTTTCATAAAATAATGAAATCAAATGTATGTTCATAGAACACATATCATGTTATCCTTTTCTTTTCCATATTTTTGAGAAACATGGATTGATGTAAAAGGACCTGCTGCATGGTGGGCAGGACCTCCGTGTTTGCTGAATCTGAATCTGCCCACCAGAGGAGCAGCAGGGATAAATCAAAAGCAAAGCCGACGATGCAAAGAGGGTTTCTCCCACAGGAAGAGTGCCCAGGCAGCTTGCTAGTCTGGAGATAAATCAAAAGGGACAGGTCAAAAATGACCTATAAACTTGTTGGAATCTAGACAATCAAAAGGAAATCATCAGTACTATATAAAATGTAGGATATAGGTAAAATGATTATATATTGATGATACATTATTTAGAATTATCATAAATTTGTATAATAATGTATTATATATATAAATGTTATTATATAATATACTGGACTGTCTACAGAGAGAAAAAGATACTTAATTGTAAAGATTACTCCTGGCCGAGTGTGTGGCTCATGCCTGTAATCTCAGCACTTTGGGAGGCCAGGGCGGGCAGATGACTTGAGGTCAGGAGTTGAAGACCAGCCTGGTCCACATGGCAAAACCCCATCTCTACTAAAAATACAAAAAATCATCCAGGCGTGGTGGTGCACACCTGTAGTCCCAGCTACTCGGGAGGCTGAGGCAGGAGAATAGCTTGAACCCGGGAGGTAGAGGTTACAGTGAGCTGAGATTGTACCACTGCACTCCAGTCTGGATGACAGAGCAAGACTCTGTCTCAAAAAAACAAACAAACAAAAAACAACACTCCCATCTTTGGTTTTATTCTTAGAACCTAATGTAAAACAAACAAACAAACCTTCCCCACCCCCAGCTCTATTTTACCATCCAGACTTTGGTCTGTTCTGAATAGGAATTTGCCACAAATATATACCCTACACATTTAGCTGTAGCTCAATTTCTATTTCCAAGGCTTTGATCCAATGAAGGCATTAAACATACTATCACAAAAGTAAACCTCCCTGTGAATGAATGTGGTCTGCCCTCAGTTTCCTCAGTGTAAAGTGGAGATAACAACACCTACCTCATAGGTTGGATACAAGCATTCAATGAAATGATGCACACGAGCATGCTGGTTACAATGCCTGCACATTGCAAACAAGACCACCCAAATTCTAGGGTTTATTCACTGCTCTATCACCAATTTCCACTTGTTACAGGTGGAATTGTGTCCCTAGCCACAATTCATGTTGAAGTCCTAAACCTTCATATCCAAGAATGTGACTGCATTTGGGTTGTGTTTGTTTGCTTGTTTCTTAAGACAAGGTCTCACTCCATCACCCAGGCTGGAGTGTAGTGGTGTGATCACAGCTCACTGCAGCCTTGACCTTCCAGTCTCAGGTGATCCTCCCACCTCAGCCTCTTGGATACCTGGCACTACAGGCACATGCCACCACACCTGGCTAATTTTTTATAGAGACAGAGTTTTGCCACATTGCTCAAGTTGGTCTCAACCTCCAGGGCTCAAGAAATCCTCCCACCTCAGCCTCCCAAGTAGCTGGGACTACAAGCACACACTACCACGCTTGGCTAACTTTTGTATTTTTTGTAGAGACAAGGTCTTGCCATGTTGCTCAGGCTGGTCTCGAACTGCTGGACTCAAGTGATCTGCACATCTAAGCCTCCCAAATTGCTGGGATTACAGGTATGAGCCACCACGCCCAGCCCAATGTGACTGTATTTGGAGACAGTATTTACAGAAGTAATTAAGTTCAAATGATGGCATTAGAGTAGGTCCTAATATAATATGACTGATTTTTTTTAACAGAAAATCTGCTCATGCCTGTAATCCCAGCACTTTGGGAGGCCAAGGCGGGCAGATCACGAGGTCAAGAGATCGAGATCATCCTGGCCAACATGGCGAAACCCCATCTCTACTAAAAATACAAAAAAATTAGCTGGGCGTAGTGGCGCGCACCTGTAGTCCCAGCTACTCGGGAGGCTGAGACAGGAGAATTGCTTGAACCCGGGAGGCAGAGGTTGCAGTGAGCCGAGGTCGAGCCACTGCACTCCAGCCTGGTGCTTGGTGATGGAGTGAGACTCTGTCTCAAAAAAAAAAAAAAACAAAAAAAAAAAATCTGGATGCAGACAGAGGGAAGACAATGTGAAGACAAGGGGAGAAGAGGGCCATCAACAAGTCAACAAGAGGAAGTCTGGAACAGATCCTTTCTGCAGAGCCCCCCAGAAAAAAACAACCCTGCCAACACCATCTTGATCATAGACTTCCAACCTCCAGAACTGTAGGAAAATAAGTATCTGTTGTTTAAGTCACCCAGCTATGGCAGCCCTAGCAAACTAATATCCCACTAAAATAAAAGTTCCATGGTGGCACGTATTTTTCTTTTTGCTCTACACTGTACCCTAAGTGCCTAGAACAGAGCCTGGCCCCTAGTAAGCACCTAATAAATAACTGTTGAACTATTCCATAAATGTCCAATCCTGAGCCTAGCACAGATAATTAGCAAATATTTGAGACTGGCTAAGTGATTCTATTTCCAAATACCAAATTAGAACACAGTCTGAAAAAATATATATATATTACCTGAATTTTAAATGTATGTATGTAAGCTTTGTTAAACTTTAAATATTGTCACACTTAAATCACCTTAATTGAAAAGGAGAAAATATCATGAAATCCAAGCTGGTCTTGGAAACTCCAATTTTGGTGGAGTAGGTCCTTAATTGTTTAACATCCAAACCTCTCGGCCTAAACTTAAAGCACTCCATAGCTCTCTCTCTCTCTCTCTCTCTCTCTCTCTCTCTCGCCAATCCAACCTCATTTCCCCAAGTCCCCCAGAGGATCATCTGCTGAAACCACACTGGTCTCTGCATCACTTCCAGAAATACCATCCTGCTAGGCTCAGCTCAAACCCCTCTTCTCACACAAAGCCTTCTTCACCCTCTGAAACCAAAGTGATACCACTTACTTTAGGGACTTCTATTTTTCTAATGTTATCACTTACTTCCTCATACTATTAGTTATCTTTGTGTGAGTCTTTCTGATTTCCATTCTAGATTAAAAACTCCTTGAGGACAGGAACTTTTGAAAACACTTAATTCTACCCTATCCAGGTTGGAATCCAGCAAATATTATAAAAAGATTTTAATTAAATCACTGAAAAACATATAGTCGGCATTTACACCCAACCCCAGCCTTGACAGCACAGAGAGCCAGAGAAGGCACTGGCAAATCCAAGTCTCTTAACATTAACAACTTGAGCACAAGCCTATTCAAAGTGGGAAATAGAGAAGAACCACAATAACATGGTCCACAGTGATGTTGTGGCTTCCAAAAGGTATCGCTTTACCATTAACATCAGTACAGTAAATATCCATCATACCCTATTTTTGAATATCTATTTGATTAATGCTGGGCATTTCCTTCCCAATATTTCTTTTTTTTTTTTCTTCCCAATATTTCATACTATTTCTCTTACTGCTTGCTCTGTATCTTGTTTTTGAGACTAGGTTTTGCTCTGTTGCCCAGGCTGGCATGCGGTAGCACAATCACGGTTCACTGCAGCCTCAACCTCTCAGGCTCAAGGGATCCTCCCACTTCAGCCTCTCCAGTAGCTGGGACTACAAGCATACACCACCATGCCTGGCTAATTTTTCCATTTTTTGTAGAGACAGGGTTTCACTACGTTGGTCTCAACATAGTGAGTAGGCTGGTCTTAAACACCTGGGCTCAAGTGATCCTCCCACCTCAGCCTCCCAAAGTGCTGGGATTACAGGTGTGAGCCACCTTTCCTGGTCCCCCTCTTGCTGTTTTTTTGATTGCCTCAGATAACCACATCAGCAGCAGGACTGAGAAATACATTTCAGCTCTGTTTTGTGGGCTTTGGCAAACAGTTAGTGTGTGTTTGTGCAATCATAAGTAGAAGAAATACCATAAAGTAATACTTTTTTTAATCCACTATCTGATTCTTCTGATTCATTTGATATAAAACATGAGCCAAGGTCAAAAAAATTCTTTTCTCTTGGCCGGGCACAGTGGCTCATGCTTGTAATCTTAGCACTTTGGGAGGCCGAGGCATCTCAGGAGTTCCAAGACCAGCCTAGACAACATGCCGAAAATACAAAAAATTGGCCAGTCATGGCGTCGTGTGCCTGTGGTCCTAGCTACTTGGAAGTCTGAGGTGGGAGGATCACTTGAGCCTGGGTGGTCAAGGCTGCAGGGAGCTGAGATTGTGCCACTGTACTCCAGCCTGGGTGACAGAGGGAGACCCTGTCTCAAAAAAAATTTTTTTTCTCTAATTTAATGCAAACCCTTTAGGAAAAAGGAGAGTAATATTCCTCAAGTGGCTTTCTAGCCACTTGATCCCATCTTCATGTGACCTTTAAAAATCTTGTTGCTATGTTTCTTTCCATATAACTGCATCTAAGCAATATGATAAATAAAGGTAGTTAGGGTGAGGCAGGAGGGTGGTTCCTCACACATAAGCATGAATGTCAGTCCTTGACTATTTCAGTAAGCATTCCTCCTTTAATCCCCAGTCTAATATTTTTATGTGATATAACAGTGATACAAGAGGGGGGCAGGGAAGTGCAGGGAAGGGAAGAGTGTGGTCCCTGGCGAGAGCTCCACCCCTGAGCCTGTGCCCACGGACCTACCTGAAGACAGGCATTTCTGTTCTCCTGCCTAAATGTTGCATTTCCCAAGACCACCCTGGCCTGCCATGCCCCCATCCTGTGCCTATAAAAACCCTGAGACCCAAACAGGCAGAGACACAAGCAGCTGGATGTTGATAGGAATGCACTGGTATAAGAGTACCCCGACAGACGCTGGCAGGCCATCAACTGGGGAACAACGCAGTTTGGCCAGAGTGGTTGGAGGTGGGCCCAGGCTGCTGAGGGGCTGGACTCAAAGGGAAAACCACTCCCCATCTGCCAAGAGCTACTTTCACTCAATAAAACCTTGTACGCAGGCTGGGTGTGGTGGCTCACGCCTATAATCCCAGCACTTTGGGAGGCAGGTAGATCACTTGAGATGAGGAGTTCGAGACCAGCCTGGCCAATCTGGTAAAACCCATCTCTACCAAATTACAAAAATTAGCTGAGTGTGGTGGCACATGCCTGTAGTCCCACCAATTTGGGAGGCTGAGGCGGGAGAATCGCTTAAACCCAGGAGGTAGAGGTTGCAGTGAGCCGAGCTGGTGCCACCACACTCCAGAGCAAGACTCTGTCTCAAAACAAAAAAATTTGCACTCATTCTCCAAGCCCACATGTGATCCAGTTCTTCCAGTACACTAAGGCAAGAAACCCCAACATACAGAAAGCCCTCTGTCCTTGCAATAACGCAGGGGGTCTAATTGAGCCGACTGACACAAGCCGCCTATGGACTGACTGCTAAACTAAAAGAGCACACGGTAACACACGCCCACTGGGGCTTCAAGAGCTGTAAACATTCACCCCTAGACGCTGCCATGGGGTTGGAGCCCACATTCCCCATGACCTACCCATCTGCCTGCTCCTCCTAGAGTTTTTTTGTTTTTTTTTCTTGAGACAGTCTTGCTTTGTTGCCCAGGCTGGAGTGCAGTGGTGTGATCTCGGCTCACTGCAACCTCTACGTCCCAGGTTCAAGCAATTCTCCTGCCTCAGCCACCTGAATAGCTGGGATTACCACATCCAGCTAATTTTTGTATTTTTAGTAGAGACAGGGTTTTAATGTGCCACCACACCCAGCTAATTTTTGTATTTTTAGTAGACCCAGGGTTTCACCATATTGGCCAGGCTGGTCTCAAACTCCTGTTCTCAATCAATCTGCCCACCTCAGCCTCCCAAAGTGCTGGGATTACAGGCGTGAGCCACCCGCCCAGCCACCCCTTAGAGGTTTTGAGCAGCTGGACACCGAAGAAGCGAGTCCAAGCCACACCCCATTGCATGTCCTGAGAAGGGGACAAGGGAATTCTTTTCATTTCAATAGGACATCCATTTTTATGTGATATAATAGGACATTTTACATAAAACTCTTTATAATCCTTTAAATATAATATGCAATTATTAAACATTATAATTAAATTTCCTTGGGAAATAGGCTTTAAATTATGCTATTTAAATTATACTATTTTGAGTAAAGTTTATATTTTTAGGAATATAACAGAGGTACTAAAGCAAATGATATACCATAAGGTATAAGATATAAAAATACAAATCAATACATAAATAGGCATTCTATTTATGGAGAAATAAATTCAAATTTTAAAAGGCATTTATATGGCCTGGCGTGGTAGCTCACCCCTGTAATCCTAGCACTTTAGGAGCCAAGGCGGGTGGATAACAAGGTCAGGAGTTCAAGACCAGCCTGGCCAACATGCTGAAATCCCGTCTCTACTAAAAATACAAAAATCAGCTGGGCGTGGCAGCACGTACCTGTAATCCCAGCTACTCAAGAGGCTGAGTCAGAAGAATCACTTGAATCTGGGTGGCAGAGGTTTCAGTCAACAGAGATCGAGCCACTGTACTCCAACCTGGGTGACAGAGCAAGACTCTATCTCAGAAAAAAAAAAAAAGAGAGAGAGAGAAAGAAAGAAATTAAGACTGTTATCTCGAATTAAAGTAATAACCATCAATAGTGTTGGCCGGGCACAGTGGCTCACACCTGTAATCCCAACACTTTAGGAGGCCAAGGCAGGTAGATCATGAGGTCAGGAATTCAAAACCAGCCTGGCCAACACGGTGAAACTCCGTCTCTACTAAAAATACAAAAATTAGCTGGGTGTGGTGGTGGGCGCCTGTAATCCCAGCTACTCGAGAAGCTGAAGCAGGAGAACTGCTTGAACTTGGGAGGCGGAGGTTGCAGTGAGCCGAGACATGCCACTGCACTGCAGCCTGGGTGACAGTGCAAGACTCCATCTCAGAGAGGGTAGGGTTGGGGGCGAACAGTGTAATTAGGGAGGGCCTCTTACACAATGCATCTTTGTCAGTCATCTGTACCAAATGGTCTAGATTAAATTAACTGGGTTTGTTGTTGGTTTTTATTGTTTGTTTGTTTGGATCTAAGGGTACTTTCAGGTACAGAAAAAAGTTAAGGGAAATACTGTAAGAAATGTGACTAATTTTGTCATTACCCAAACCACACTACTCATGTGATAACTACCACCTAATGAAAATTTTAAAGTCCTGAGGACTGAACTTTAGACAGGTACTTTGAAAAGCATCACAACTGGGAATACCTTGAGATAGGTGGTTTGAGAAAGTAAGCTAATATCCTACCAAGAATATCTCTCCTGGGACGTGATGATAAATGCTCAAGACTTCTGTTTCCTCCTGAATCCTGAGAACTCCTCATCTTCATAGTACCAAATGAAAGAAAATGAATTGCATTTGAAACAATTTGCCACATAAGAAAATAAACAAACATGGAAAAGGAGACACATTCGTGTGAATCTGGGAAGGAAACTTATGTTTCAGATATTGAGGAAATAGCAAAAGAAACATAAGATATTGATATGAGTTTAGAATGCCATTATCATCAATTTCTGCTTCTTTTGAATCCATTTTCCTTACCTTTAGTGCAGAAAAGAAAACTGATGAGATACATTACTGTGTAGCAAAAGTGGTACTCAAATTTTGAAAGTGTTTCCCTCCTTGCTTAAAAACGAAATGTTTCTCTTTCTTAGGAAATGAATTTTCTCTTTATATATATATATATAGTTTTGTTTTTTTGTTTTTGTTTTTTGTTTTTTGAGACGGAGTCTTGCTCTGTTGCCCAGGCTGGAGTGCAATGGCGCAATCCAGGCTCACTGCAACCTCCGCCTCCCGGGTTCAAGCGATTCTTCCGCCTCAGCCTCCCGAGTAGTTGGGACCACAGGCGCGTGCCACCACGCCCGGCTAATTTTTGTACTTTTAGTAGAGATGGGGTTTCACCATGTTGGCCAGGATGGTCTCCATCTCTTGACCTCGTGATCCGCCCGCCTCGGCCTCCCAGTGCTGGGATTACAGGCGTGAGCCACCGCGCCCAGCCTAAAATGAATTTTTTCTGTTGTGAAGATATCATGACTACTAGGCAGAATTACATATTTACTTGTGCTGGGGCACTGATGACTTCTTTTATGATGGCATTTTTTTAAGGTTTAAATATTTCTCATAAACCTGCAAAACTTAGTGCTAGAGTCTATAATGTTTCACAGTCTATAGATCCATTTGCAACAACGAGAAAAATTAAAATGTAAGTCCAGATACTTCATATAAAATTATTGACTGGTTAAAATATTCTCGAAAATCTAATAAACTAAACATCATCTTGATGTGAGCGTGAACACATTATATGTTGTAGATTTCTTGTTCCTATCATAACCAAGTAACTTTAAGTAGGCAAAGCGCCCCCAGAAACTCCTTTTACGTAATTTAAAATTGTCCATGCTTCCTTTTATCCCCTTCCATTCTTTTAGAATTTCTGGAAATACAGTATTTTTGAGACAAGGGGAGGAAGGGAAGACACACTACAATATGTATCTAGACATATTTTAAAGATATTCATGATAGAAGAAAGCACGAATCGATGAATAAAAAAGTGGATAGGTGGTGTGCCTTGTTTGATGTGAGAACACTTTAAAAAAGATTAAAATTAATGAGCTAAGGGAAGAAAAGCATGGCTAAAAGGGCTGGTAGCTCTGTAAGGGTGGGGACAGGGTGGGGAACAGACTCAGGGAGACAAACAGGATGCTGGGAGGTGAGAAATAAGGGTGGGGAGTAGTGGGCAATCTCAAGAGGAACTAACTAGGCCGTTGCTTATAGTTACCCAGAAAACCTTATGAACAATAACAGACAAACAGAAGCAGCTCAGAAAGAAACGGAGCAGCTAGAAGCCCCTCCTGCTGAGACAACGCACCAGAGTGTTAATGGTGCTTGGGGGCTGCGGGTCATCTCTCACATACTCACATACACAACTGCTGACACCTCTGTTTCCCGTCGAACCAACAGATCCTGGCAAAAGACTCCCAGAGAGGATGAATGGACCTTGCTCCAGGAAGTATTAATATATTCCTGTATCTTGAGAAATAGGAACTTCGGCTCTATTCACTCTAGTTTGCTGGCTTTTCTATTTTTGTTTTAGTTTTGTTTTGTTTTTTATTTGTTTTTAGCTTTTTTCTCTTTGGAAAGATTTGTCAAGTAAATACTGGACATATTATCTTGAAGAAGAAATTTCAGTTCCAAGAATCAGCACAGGTCCAACTATCCAAGCAGTCTTTAAAAACCCAGAGTCGGCTGGGCGTGGTGGCTCATGCCTGTAATCCCAACACTTTGAGATGCTGAGGCAGGTGGATCACGAGGTTAAGAGTTTGAGACCAGCCTGGCTAACACAGTGAAGCCCTGTCTCCAGTAAAATTACAAAAATTACCCGGGTGTGGCAGGACACACCCATAATCCCAGCTACTCGGGAGGTTGACGCAGGAGAATTGCTTGAATCTGGGAGGTAGAGGTTGCAGTTAGCCGAGATTGTGCCACTGCACTCCAGCCTGGGTGACATAATTAGACTCTGTCTCAAACCAGCCTGGGTGACATAGTTAGACTCTGTCTCAAAAAAAGGGAAAGAGTCGATAAAAGGAGATGTTCACCTTGTCTCACTGCCCTCAATTCCTAGAGCCTCCCTCGTCAACACCTCCTGCCCCCCTAGCCTCAGCCCCCTTCAAAATCCCAAGCAAAGGACTGCACCTCTGACTCCGAGGTGCTTTCAAAGGGCCAACTTGCAAAACCGTGCTTCAGATCTGACACTTAATTATACACAACTTGCCCATTTCTTTCTTTCTTGGCTTTTTGTTGTTGTTGTTGTTGTTGAGACAGTCACTCTCTTGCCCAGGCTGGAGTGTAGTGGCACAATCTTGGCTCACTGTAAACTCACCTTCCAAGTTCAAGCAATTCTCCTGCCTCAGCACCCCAAGTAGCTGGGATTACAGGCATGCACCACCACACCTGGCTAATTTTTGTATTTTTAGTGGAGACAGGGGTTTCACCATCTTAGCCAGGCTGGTCTCAAACCCCCAACCTCAAGTGATCCACCTTCTTCGGCCTCCCCAAATGCTGGGATTACAGGCGTGAGCCACTGCACCCAGCATCTTAGCTATTTTTTTTAAAAAACACTTGTTTCTTATTACAAAAGGATTACATGCTCATTAAAGAAAAAAAAACACAGAATATTGAAAGGCAAAGAAAAAATATCCCCTCTACTCCTATCACTTCAATATGAGCTTAATTACCAGAGTGATGAAGAACTCTCCACTGTTCATGTGGTACAACCATGTGCTTATTTTTTTCTAGGACAGATCAGCGAAACTTCCAAAGCATTCATGAGTGCAGAATGGCTTGCCAGGTTGGGAGACCAAGGAATAAAAGGCTGTTTCCCAGCCAAGAACAGGGAAGCCTGTGCAACTGAGCTTTTACACAGAGGGAAGTGCTTCAAACTTCAGGGTTTTGGAAGTGTGGGATGCAATGATCTTGGAATGGGCAGAAAAGAAAAGTGGCAAGACCACTTTCCTAGAGCACAGTGTACATACTGTCTCTTGGCTGGCTTAGTTGCTAAGACAGAAAAATGCTCACGCATGCACATGTATGTGTGCAAGTGTGTACAGAGTGGGAGAGAGAGATGGTATATGTATATATACATGAATAGATGTATGCACCCTTTGGCTGCTGCCTCCTGCTCTGCCCTGTTGGAGCTTTATATTAACATAATACTTCACGTCATTTTGACATGCTATTATGCAACTCACCTGCTTCAAAACCTTCCATGGCTTCCCAATGTCAATTCCAATTTTGTTCACAACATAGCTTTGGCTGACCTCTCCTGCCTTGTCTCACTCCATTCCCAAGTGACTCAGGTTCCTATTGGGCCCTTTGCCTCCATGCCCTTTCCAGACCCTAAAATGTGATTTGTAGCCCCTTCTGCAGCCATGAAGTTCTAACACAGACATTACCTCCTCCATGAAGATTTCGAGGATTTCCTGACCAGATGTGATTTCTTTTGTGAGACTGTAAGCTCCTTGAAGACCAAAACCAAACCACACATTACTACTCATTTTTTGAACAAATAAATTTACCTTTTTATCCATTTAGCTCTCATATCACTGTCCTTTTCTAAATTTTATTCATTATATTCTTGGCCAGGCAGAGTGGCCCACACCCACAATCCCAGCACTTTGGGAGGCCAAGGCAGGAGCATCACTTGAGGTCAGGAGTTCAAGACCAGCCCGTTCAACATGGTGAAACCCTGTCTCTACTAAAAATTCAGAAATTAGCTGGGTGTGGTGGCATGTGCCTGTAATCCCAGCTACTTGGGAGGCTGAGGCAGGAGAAATGCTGGAACCCAGGAGGCGAAAATTACAGTGAGTCGAGATCATGCCACTGCACGCCAGCCTGGGTAACAGAGTGAGACTTTGTCTCGAAAATAAAAATAAATAAATAAATTTTATTCATGATATTCTTATATTCTGCATTGTGTAATAATTCAGCAGAATAATACATATATTCTCTCTAATTCCTTGAATGCAGGGATTATGTCATATATACTTCTTGTACTATCACCCCAACCCAGACCTATGGTAAATGTTCAAGCAATACTAACTGAAGTAGACTAAATTCAAGATTTAAATGCCAATAATTCTTCCTTAACATAGAGGACAGGGCTAGAAACATCAAGAGTCCACCTTACTCCAAAATAGCAAAAAAAAAAAAAAAAAAAAAAAAGCCTCATTCCAAAACAAGGGAGGTAGTTTTTCTCACTTTGTAGGTCTCCCATTCTTTCCTTACTCTGACTAGCAGCACAGGAAAAATCTAGGTGGTCTCCAACTCAGCAAGAAGTTGCAGTCTCTTTGTATGTGTAGGACATTGATTTGGAAATCATAAATCATTTTCCTTTGAAGTCATAGTATAAATAATATTCTAAGGTCTCTGACATGTCTCCAAAAGCTGACTGAAACTCTCAATGAAGCAGAAATAATATATTTTCAATAAAAAGGAGAAAACAAAACTACTGACATATTTTATTGGCAAAATAACCAATAAAATAAACAATGAAATACAAGCGATTTTTTTTGGGAGCGAGGAGATGGAGTCTCGCTCTGTCTCCCAGACTGGGGTGCAGTGACACAATCTTGGCTTGCTGCAACCTCCACCTCCCAGGTTCAAGCGATTCTCCTGCCTCAGCCTCCTGAGTAGGTGGGATTACAGGCACGTGCCGCCACCATGCCCAGCTAATTTTTGTATTTTTAGTAGAGACGGGGTTTCACCATGTTGGTCAGGCTGGTCTTGAATTCCTAACCTTGTGATCTGCCTGCTTTGGCCTCCCAAAGGGCTAGGATTACAGGCGTGAGCTACAGGACCCCAACTTCTCTACAGCCTTCTTCTGTTTTACTTCTCTGACTTCGATTCCAAGAACCAACATTTCCACCGTGCCACCGTCCTTGGATTGCACTGGCTTGCCAAACACAATCCAAGACAACTGTCTACCTGCCGTAGAAATGCTAAGAGCTTCTGGAGGTGGGGGTGGATCATACATCCAGTTTGATCTTTACCAGAACTCATAGTCACCTAACTCCACGTCAGTATTTCCTGGCAATACTAAACTGGATGGATGGATAGATAATGAGTGGAAGCTTGTAGAGATGATGCAGAGAATCTACAGACCTTTTGTAATGCTTTAAAGAAGGATAATCCTTAGCCTAGCATTTCTGATTTTACTTCAAAACATACAGATTTGTTTTCCTTTAAGGTAAATGTATCTGTGCTGCTCATAAATTCACAAGCACATGACACTTTTCTGCCTTGGTAGCTTTGTCTGTCATCAAATGAGGAGGAGAAATTCCCTGGGAAGGAATAGAAAAGCTCTAAAATAGAGTGGAGAAGAAAGAAGGAATCTCAAGAAAATGTATTTGTGTAGCAAGAAGAGACTGCCTGAGATGGAACGAACTGTGATATAAGTGACAAAAGAGAAAGTGGAGGATTACAGTGCCTTGTGTCCACTAGCCCCTGAATCCATTTCAACATGGTGTTATTGTCCTGGGGTGGCTTAGTTGTTATACGTTAATCAACAAATTCTTATGGACATCTACTTCTATTTGTCAGACATTGTTCTAGAAGCTTGAGGAAAAAGTGAATAAAACAATGTCCCTGCTTTCACAGAGCTCATACTCTAATGAGAAAAAAAGGTAGCAAATAAACAAAATTTAAAAAAAGAGTAATTTTAGTTAATTATTTGCAAAAAAAAAAAAAAGAAAGTAAAACGGGACAAAGACTAGACAATGAATGGGCATCTTAGCCCATTTCATGTTGCTGTAAAGGAAACACCTGAGGCTAACTTACAAAGAAAAAACATTTATTTGGCCCACAGTTCTTCTAGTTGGAAGATTGTGCATCCAGTGAAGGCCTCAGGCTCCTTCCACGCATGGTGGAAGGTGAAGGGGAGCCAGCATGTGCAGAGATCACAGGGCAAGAGAGGAAACAAGAGAGCCGGGAGGGAGGCTCTTTATTTTATTATTATTATTTTTTTTGAAATGGAGTTTTGTTCTTGTTGCCCAGGCTGGAGTGCAATGGCATGGTCTTGGCTCACTGCAACCTCCACCTCCCAGGTTCAAGCGATACTCCTGTAATCCCAAGTAGCTGGGATTACAGGAGCGTACCACCACACCTGGATAATTAGATGAGGGTTTCACCACGTTGGCCAGGTTGGTCTCAAACTCCTGACCTCAGGTGATCTGCCCGCCTTGGCCTCCCAAAGTGCTGGGATTACAGCTCTGAGTCACTGCGCTAGACCCAGGCTCTTTTTAACAATCAGCTTTCTTGGAAACTAACAAAGGAAGTACTCATTTATTCCCCATTCTCAGGGAGAGTATTCATCTGTCCATGAAGGACACACTCCCATGACCTGAACACCTCCCATCAGGCCCCACCTCCAACAATAAGATCATATTTCAACATGAGAATTGGAGAGGACAAATATCGGAACCACAGCAAAGAGGAAAGGGGTATGTTTTAAATTTTGTGGTCAAAGAAGTCATTACTGAGGAGGTAACATTTGAGCTGAAAACTAAATGGTTTAAAAAAAAAAAAAAAAGAACTATCCACATGGAAATTGAAACTTTGGCTTTCTTTCAAGAATACAAGATGGCTGCCACAGCTTCAAGCATCACATCTTCACATAACAACTTCCAAAGCAGGTCTGGGGATTTCCCTGTATCAGGAAGAAAAAGATTTCCCACAAACCCCCAACACACTTCCCTTCATGTCCCACTTGCTAGAACTAGGTCACACACCTACCCTCCAACCAGTCACTGGCAAAAGAGACTGGGATTAGCTGGGAGTAACCAGGCTCCTCTGCTGGGACGAGGCACGGGTATCCTTCACTGAGCATAGGCTTCGTGCACCTCAACCAGACTGGCCTGCCATGAACAAGGAAAAAGGGCAAAGCAGCCACTACAAAGATCACACTTGAGATTGTCATGCAGGATTTACTGAACACCTGACCATGTTCCAGGTACTGTGCTAGTGTTAGGAATTTTAAAAAGACCTAGGCACCACTTTCACTATCTCACTCTGCTGCTTAAAAGCACTCAGTGGGGAGGCCAGGTGCGATGGTTCACGCTGGTAATCCCAGCACTTTGGGAGGCTGAGGCAGGTGAATCACAAGGTCAGGAGTTTGAGACTAGCCTCACCAAGATGGTGAAACCCCATCTCTACTAAAAATACGAAAATTTGCCAGACATGGTGGCAGGTGCCTGTAATCCCAGCTACTTGGGAAGCTGAGGCAGGAGAATCACTTGAACCTGGGAGGCGGAGGTTGCAGTGAGCCGAGATCACACCACTGCACTCTAGCCTGGGTGACAGAGCGAGACTCCATCTCAAAAAGAAAAAAGAGCACTCAGTGGGAGTAACGCCCTTTTCCCTCCTCTTCACCGTTTCAAAGCCCCTGTACTAATGGAGATATAATTTACAGCCACTTGCCTCCCTGTAGCCTCTGCTCATCTCTTCAACTCAGTCTTCCTCTCAACTCATAAACTACATTTCTTCCTTTGACAAATATTCATTAGACATCTGGGCCCTGGGAATACAATTTTGCTGAAAAGACAAGGTGCCTGCCCTCATAGAGTTTCCAGTCTAGTGCTACAGAGAGATCAGTCAATAGCCAATTACAAGAATGAAAATTGTTACACGAGGGGAAATAGGAGGACCCACTCCGATGACCCAAACAGCAGCCCCCACCAGATGTTACCAAAGCACTTCAACTTATCCAAAGGTGCGGTGAGAGAATACATATTTGGAGAAAATGTCATTTAGGTCAAGGCTGAAAGGGTGGATAGAATTTAGGGAAATGGGAGTAGAGGTCACGAGTTCAGGGAGAAGGCAAGGCTTTTTTACCTAGAAAAATGAGCATGTGCAAAGGGCCAGAGGTGGGAAGAGAGAGTTGGAAGAAAGGAGCAGAAAGAAGTTCAGCATTGCTGGAAAAGAGTAGGAAGAGAGAAGAGGGAGAAGTGTCTGTAATGACAGTCAGAGGCCAGGCCAATAGGGGTGGAAAGCTTAGGACTTCATCCCAAGGGAAGCCATTGAGGGACTGACATGATTAGGCTTGCATTTTGGAAAGGGCACTCTTACTCCCATACTCTAATACCTTTCCCACGCTTTAGCCATACTGCAAACAGGATAACCAACGAGATGCGGTGACAACAGGCTGGACCAGTGTAGTGTCCGGAACTTCTGTTGGTTTTTTTTTTTTTTTTTTTTTGAGACGGAGTCTCACTCTTGCCCAGGCTGGAGTTCAGTGACATGATCTCAGCTTACTACAACCTCCACCTCCCGGGTTCAAGCAATTCCCCTGCATCAGCCTCCCTACTAGCTGCGATCACAGGCGTGCGCTGCCATGCCTGGCTAATTTTTGTGATTTCCACAGAGATGGGGTTTCGCGAAGTTGTCCAGGTTGGTCTCAAATTTCTGGCCTCAAGCGATCTACCCAACTCGGCCTCCCAAAGTGCTGGGATTACAGGAGTGAGCGACCGCGCCCCACCCTGTTGGGCATTTTGAAGAATGATGGTGTCCTTCACTGAGCTACCCAGCACTGGATGGTAATCATTTTTGTACAAGTTGCGTTTGAACAGCTTCCCACAGGGCACCAAACACGCTGTGTTTACTAATTAACTTTTTAAAATGGCTTTTCTTCTCCTTTGCCGCCTGCCCCTTTCATATCAAAACCACTCCCTTATCTTGGGTCACACTTTTCTCCGACAGGCCTATTTCGCTCTTCCCCTTTGCGTCCACAACCACATGAACAATGTAAAAAACATGGTTTATGTGCTTCTAGTTTTCATCAGTGTCCCTAGAGAAAAATCCATACTTTTTTGAGAACCTACTAGGAGTCAGTTCCACCAGCCATTCCTAACAGTGTTCCGCTAATGCAAACCTTAAGGCAGCCGATCAGACATTTAATGATGTCAGTGATCAATAAATTGCAATTAGTAATTGACACGAATCCAACTTTTTTTTCTTGAAGGTCTTTTATTCATTATGAAAAAAAAAAAAAAACACCCTTTACATTTTAAAGATGAAGCTCACGCGACAGCACGACCGGCCCAGGAGCAGTGTCAGTTCTGGGTATCCTTCACGTGGCCTTTCCCGGACTCGCGTTATTTACAATATGCTATTTCACTACTTGAGGTTATCGGGTACTAATTTTACAATACTGTGTAGCTACATGAAGCGGCTTGGAATATACTATACCACTCTGTTTTAAGCAGTACCATGTCTGGATGAAGCATCAAAGTGAGAAGGGTGAACTTAAAGGGTCTTTAAAACATCTTGAAGCAATAACAAGCCATACACTGAAGCAGCGGCGGTTTTAAACATTACACAGGACTGAAACAATTGAACCAATTTGTCCTTTGTTCTTTTTATTGCATTCCTGATTACATTAATACTGTTTAAAAAGAAACTCAAAAGGCATTAAACTTCAGTACGAATCTACACAAAGTCCTCGAAGGGGCCTGGCTTGGACGAAACGCCCTACTGTGCCGCCCGCTCGCAGCGCCCAGAAAGCCACTGAGCTTGGGGCGCTCCGTCCCTAGCAAGCGACCTGAAATGAGGAATTGCTGGGCCGGGCCCTCGCTCTGCAGGGGAGGATCCGACCAAAGTTTGCCAAGTTTCCAGGCAAGCCCGGCTGCGCAAATGCCGCTTTTTCGCTCCAGCGGCAGGCCCCGGAAGCTTTGCCCCGGGGGTCTCCGGGCCTTCAAAGAAAAGTCCCATGAGGCGGGGGGCGCCGCCTGGGCCGTCCGCTAGAGGGACCTGGCGCCCCGGGGCACAAAGAAACAGCGCACCCACAGCGTGTCCCCTGACCCCCGCAGACTCGGGGCCAGGGAGGCTCGGCGCGCCCCAGCGGCCGCTCTTCCCCTTCCGAACCCGCCCGGCCCACCCGCTCCTGCAAAGCGGCCGCCTCGGCTCCGCTTTTCTCCTGCAGGGAGCTGAGTGCGCTCGGCCGAGGAGGGGCCGCGCCGGCCGCGGGGCCCAGCCCTTCCCGCCGCGCCCGGGACCGCCCTTCTCGCCGGAGCCGGCTGATTGATGGCCCCGGCCGCCCGCGCCCCCCGCCCCGGCTCGCCCGGGAGCTCGGCTGTGTGTTTTGGAAGCGGCGCAGCGGGCCGCGGCCGTGTGACGCCCGGAGCGGGCAGCGCCGCCCTTCCTTCCCCCCGGGCTCGGGCGGCGGCGCGGCGGCCGGGCCGAGCGGGCGGGGCGCGGGCTCCGGGGCGGAGGGCGCAGGGAGGGGACGCGGGCGGGGACGCGGGGCCGGGCGGGCTGGAGCGGGGGGTGGAGGCCGCGCCGCGCCGCGCCTCGCGGGACAGGTTGGGCCGGCGGGGCGGCGCCCGGCTCCGGGGAATAATAAGTGTCTGTCAGGCCGTCCCCGGGTGACTGGGCGGGGCGGGGCGGAGGCGGCGCGGGAGGCGGGGGTGGCGGGGGAAGGGCGCAGGGCGGGGTGCGTGTTTGCGCGAGTGACTCGGCCGACCCCTCCGGCGGCTGCCTCCACCCAAGTGGGTGGGGACCCGCCCAGCCCGGGCGGCCGCGGCGGCTCCCTCTCCCCTCCCTGACCCTCCCACCCCGGGTCCCAGCCTCTACTTACCCCGCCAGCCCCGGGAGGCTCGCAGAGCGAGCGGCGCCGGCGTCATGTGACTGCCCGGAGTTGGTGCCGGGAGCCAGAGGGGAGCCAGGAGCGGAGCCGCGCGGAGCCGGGGCCCGAGCCGGAGCGCAGCGAGAGCGTCCGCCGCACGCGCGCCAGTCCCCGTCCCCTGCGGCCGCCGCCGCCTACGGCGCCCGGACTGGAGCCCTGACATTACTGCGCTCGAGGGGCTCCAGGTAGCCCGGATCCGGGCCTTTATTTCTCGTCGGCGGCGCCCCGCACCGCGCCTCGCAAAGTAAGTCCTCTCTCCCTCACCTCTCCTCCGCGTCCCGGCCCCTGCCGCCCGCCTCCTCGGCCGCTCTGGTTTCATTTTTTTCCCTCGGAGGGGGCCGCAGGGAATGAGTTGGGGGTGCAGCGCTGCGCTGGGGGTGGTGCGCCTGCGGGCTTGGGAAAGTGCGGCAGCCCCTCACAGCCGGGGTGGGGGCGGAGGGCGAGCACGGGGGAGGGGGCCACAGGTTCGCAGTGGAAAGTGAGGGGTTGAGGCGAGGCAGCGTGTGGACCCTGGGTGCGGAGGAGCGGGGCCGGCAGCGCCCGCCGCGGTCCGGGGCAGGGCGCGAGCGGGGGCTCACCTGTGTGGTCCCCGGCCTCCGCCCGCCCGCTCACGATTCCTTCCAAAGCCCCAGAAATCTCTGTGCTCTCCGCGTGTGGCAACGTTGTTTGGAGAAAGGTAGCGCCGAGGCCTCGCGCTCCTGCTCCTCCCCCTCCCGGTGCCCCCCCAACCCCGGCTCCCGCGTCCTTCCCCTCCCCGCCCTCCGCCCGCGCCCCCCGCCGCCCCCCTCCCGGGACCCGGCGCTCGGTCGCTCGCCCGGCAGAGCAAACTTGGAGCAGCCTCCCGGGCCCTCTGGAAAGAAACTTGGGGCAATTAGGACTGGAGGCAGCATCCCATTCTCCGTCCTGGAGCCCAGGAGCTGCCAGGGCGTCTGGATCCTCCGGGGCAGGAGAAATGAGCCGGCTGGGTTTGGAGAGTCCTCCTGGGGGCATGGAGAGAACCTGCCGCAGTGCCTGGAGCAAGGATTGCAGCGTGGCTGAAGGCGGAGGATGCCTTAGGCAACTGCCTGCAGCCGAACCTGGTGGGGACCCAGGGGCAGATCCCTGGACCAAGACCCCTGGGACCTACCTAACATTTCCAAGTGGCTTTGTTAGAGATGGCAGATAAGACTTGGAATTCTCATATTCATTTTTTGGGCATATTACTACTAACAAGGAGAAATACTTTTCTGGTTTAAATTTTATAGCACTATACAATAATACTAGAAGAATGTGAATGGGACTTAATAAGTCAAGTTAAACGGAAATTGGAAATTGCTCACCTTCTTGTATTTCACTAAAATAAACATTTTACACTGAACCACTGAATTTCTTACTCAGAATTTATGTTTCCATTAATATCACTCAAGATACTTTAAATATATTGATTATTTTCTCTTAAGAGTCTGGTATATGGGGAAAAGTATGAAGTGGTATTCTGACAAGTATGTGAAACATGCCAGCAAAATCAAGTGGGGAATAGGCCAGTGGTTCATTATAGGTTTTTCTACACAGCAGTTTTGTGCTATCCTATTCTGTATGAATTTGAGGAGCATTTGTACAAGAGAAATTCATCTGGATGATCTGCCTTACCCTAGGGAAGACTTGCTTTTAGGGGGAAAAACAATCTGTTAGCATTGATATCTCCAGTTTTTTTTCAGTTTGTAATAGTGTTTAAAGAAAGTGTCCATGAATGATTTCTTCTGGTTTGAAAAGAGGTTTGTTAGTTGACTTTAGGCTGTTAATAGAAACCTGAAATTAGATGTTTGATTAAATTAAACTCCCTAGAGAAACTGATTTCTTCATTTCTGCAGTCAGTGGGCTTTGCTGCAAACTATTTATTAGAAGGAAAAAACCTAATGTACTATCTATCCGTAAGTTTAATGATGATACATTGTAAAGAACATTTAGCTTGCATGAAAGAGAATACAAGTATGAAAATCTCAACATGAAAATAACAAAGAAAAGTAGCTACTTAGACCACAAAACCTTGTCAGATACAAAACAACAGAGCTTTGCAGAAAGCTATTGTTTTATTCACTGCAAAGTTTCTAAATTAAAACCCAATTTTGTTGCTATGGGTACAGTGATGCTTCTTTTTTCCTTTTTTTTTTTTTTTTCTTTTTTCCTTACCTGTACTTAACATCTGCACACACCAGATTCTTAAATCTCTGATAATGTAAGCTTGAGTTAAACAGTCCTGGCTAACAAAGTAAAGAGAAATAATGGGAAAGGAACTGTGAATGGATTTTACTATCTTAAAAATAACCCAAAGGGAAAATAGACATTTTAGAATGTCTTGTAGAAATTAGTACTCTGGCGTACAGATTGTGTAACAATTTTTAGATTAAATGTCAGAAACAGAATCACATTCTTAAAAGGTAAATTTCTGTAAATGTGTGTATATGCTAAACAGATGAGCAGCTCTGCAAAAATGTGTATAACTGCATTTGAAAAAGACAGTGAAAATTTTGGGTTGCTCTAGATGTCCCACAGTCTGTCTTGGAATTTTGTGACTAAAGGAGGCTTACCATTGCTCCAGTTTTAGTTCTGTGGGGTACCCAAATTGTAATCTGAATTCCTAACACAGTGTTCTATCTTCATTTTCCTCCTGATGCACTGAGGCTGAACCATAATCATTACCCTAACCTGGGATTTGACCAGAGCTAGGGACTAGCCATTGGGATGGGGCAGAAAGGGACAAAAGAAATCAGGAGGGAGGCTAGTGTTCATTAGGGAGGTCTCTGCTGCTTGAATATGATAAAATCACATTTCACTTATGATGTTTACTGTATGTGGCAGCTCTTATTTGTAAATAGGGCAGGTCCCCTGTATAAAGCTGGTGTTATTATTCACACCCATAGAACAAACACCTCCACCCCCCTGTTGTTGTCTTAAAAAACTCCAGCTGCTCATGAATATAGGGTCAGGGAGGGCCGGCTAAATGTTTCTCTGTGCTTTCTCTCCAGCACAGCCAGCAGAGCTGTTTCCTGTTCTTTGTTTCAAGGCTGGGGTTTGCGTCATACATTCCAAGTGGCATATGTGTGCTCTTTCCTGTTTCAGGCTGTTTTCTGGTAGATCAGTAGCCCAGAGCAGGCCGAGGTCCCTGCCCCTAAACTCCGTATCCCCACCCATGGAGTTATCATGTCTCTACACACTTGATATTGCTTAAGATGCCTGTGTTATGTCATAATGAGAAGTCAGTTAACCTTTTTACGTCCACCCTTTGCTCCACTGCATTTGTCTGGGTGAATAAATGGTTTTGCCTTCTTAAATTTTTCATTGCCACATTGTGATTTGGGGGAAATTTCAGTCCATCTTGGCAAAGAAACCTAAAGGAGTTTTGTTTTTGTTTGTGATTCTTGTGTTGAGGTCGTTAGGGTATTTGTTCTAAGATAGGCATTTTGCCCTGAAGCTGTCAATTTTGGATCAGGATTAACACCTTACAGTTTAGAAGACCTAGCATTATCTGAAAGACGTGGCCCACCCTTGTTCACATTTAACCCAGGATGCTCCAGGTGGCTTCGGTGGATGGAGGATTTAAGCAGTGTTGGCAGCCTGGGCTTAGTTGAAAGTCCTGCTTGTGTTTGGAAGAAGAAATCTTTGGAAAAATCATTGAAGCAAAGCATAAGACATTGAGAAAATCCCAGGATTATTTCTTTTTAAGGACAAAGATTTAAATACCAGGATAATGTTTTAAAGACAAAAAATTCACTGTACAATATTCTACATCTCATTTTCAACCTGTTCTTAAGAATTAAACTCAAAGAAAAGGAGAACTGGCAATAACAAATTCATTCAATGATAGATCGTTTGGAAAATTTTAATCTTCTGTTTTGAAAACAGAAGAAGAATGCTCTTCTCATTTTCTTTTTGCAGTAACATTTTTCATTATTTTTTAAATATTCTGTCAGTTGTGGGTTAATGAATTTCTGAGTTAACTATTTAAGACCTATCTTAATATTATTTTTCTTTTGGTTCTTGAGAAACTAAGATTTAAGGAAATATTTGGTTGAAAAAGAAAAGTTTTGGCAAGTTCTTTTATAAACTTATTTGGGGATTTTCTTTTTTAATCGAAAGGAATAATCTACAACGTCGCCATGGAATTAATTCAAAGAGTTGCTGAAGCGGCAAATCAGGCCCTCTGCTCCCCAAAATTGATGATAATGGTGCTTTGGTTTTAAATGTCACATTCCACCACATTCTTTATGTACAAATGGAAAGTATAAAATATGGTATTAAGAGAGTTACTTGGATCAATTACTTGGCTACTGATAACCTTCTATGAAAAAGGCCCGGAGTTTTGGAAGTCCTAACAAGTTCTTTCTCCTTTGGGAAAAGCATCTTGAAATACTAAGCTGACCTGCAGGACAAGAGGCTTTTAAGCTTAAAATTCATAAGTAAGTCAAATGGAAGCAGGGTGTTTTTTTTGTTTGTTTTGATTCCAAAGTTGTTAACAATCTAACTAGGTTTGGTAAACAGTGTCTGTATTTGGCTTTTGGAAAACTCTTTCCTCTCCCTTTTGCAGGAAGATGAAGTGGTTGATAGAGGTGATCAGGGTCTAATATAGTCTGTCAGAAAAACATTCTGCAAGCTTTTAAATGCTAAGCTGAAGAATTGAGGAAAATTATCCTATCTTATAGTTGCTATAATTACAAAAAAAATGGGAATAAGAGTTTTATTTAGCCATATAAATAAATCCTGATTCTTAATTCCATTGTGTCTCCATCTCCCCCTGAGAACTTGCCTTCTTAATATTTTCAAATCAACATTTTTGCTATAAAATGACAGCTTTCTTGGGTAGTATTTCTTGTTCTCTGTTTTCACACCCAGTTGTGTTTAAGAAAAATAAATATAGGCAACCTCATTTTTTAAGGTACTGAGAATTAAATTATTCTGGAACGTGGACTCTTTCTGAAGTGCTTCATTTATCATTGGTTCTAGCTTTTTAAAAAAATAAATCTGTAGAATCTTAAAACAATTGATGTCTGGTTTGCTAGTATGTGATATTCTAGTCAGAATTCCTCTTGGGAGTGAGTTGGATTATGATGGTCACTAGCATTCTCGTTTTCAAGACCACTCTGTTCCTTTCTTAGACCCTGTTTCTCATCTTAAGCAGTCATGCCGAAGCTGGAGACAGGAAACCAGACAGCAGTCTGCCCTGATAAGGGACAGCATTGTCTGAAGGGGATAGCCCTACTTTTCCCCCCAACTCAGCTCTCCTTCCTTGAAATTTAGTAGTCATAGAAGAGGCACAATGCTATTGACAGTTTCTGAATTAGAACTAGGATTAATTTCCTCCAAAGCCAAAAAAAAAAAAAAAGAGTCTCCTCAGCCAGGTGTGGTGGCTCACCCCTGTAATCCCAGCACTTTGGGAGGCCAAAGTGGGTGGATCACCTGAGGTCAGGAGTTCTAGACCAGCCTGGCCAACATGGCGAAATCCCATCTCTACTAAAAGTACAAAAATTAGCTGGGCATGAGCTGGGCATGGTGGCACGCGCCTGTAATCCCAGCTACTTGGGAGGCTGAGGCAGGAGAATCACTTGAACCCAGGAGGCAGAGGTTGCAGTGAGCCAAGATTGTGCCACTGCACTCCAGCCTGGGCAACAAGAGTGAGACTCCGTCTCAAAAAAAAAAAAAGGTATCCTCTTAACTGGCCCTGTCCTGATTCTGTAATGTGGCCATACCCAATGGAACATTTGAAAAAAAAAGAAAATTATCTGTATGTTTTGTATCTGTTGGTCAGAGTTTGTAGTAAAGTTCTTTCTTTAGCAAAACAGGTTCCTGGAGGTTTTTGAAACTCACTCCATTGTGTCGCAGGCTGAATTCATTATCATTTCTCCATCTAATTATTTGGAAGGACTGGAGACAGAAGAGAGCAAGTTCAGTGGCCCTCTAACCCATGCATTTCATGTAACTGCTGGGTCTGGCTCTTATCCTGTTTCCAGTAAGGTGTTGCTCCTTGAAGCAGGCCCTTTGCAGGAGGACCCAGAATTGCCCTGCTTAGCCCAGGACATCCTCAAGATGGTTGCCAATCTCTGGAAGGCTTGGGGATCCCGCCAGGGATGGCCCAGAGCTAGTCTTATCCCAAATCAGTGGAGTTTGGCCAAATCTTGACATAAGAGATCAAATGGATATTGAGGTCAGTGGGTTCTACCCTGGAGAGCGACCTGTGAATCAAGCGTGGGGTTTTTTTCTCTTTTGGCCTGTATGTTGTTCTTTCTACTACTACTGTTGTTTAAGTGTAATCACTGAGATCCACTCCTTTATCTTTTCCTGTACTTTACACCCCTGGTACCTTCCAAAGCTTCACACTCCAAAGCCACTTTCATTTGTAAGATCAAGTTCCTGTTCCGCTGAGTTTCCAAACAAGGGAGTTTTTCTCCTGGGCTCCCAAAATTTTCACGTTTACTTTGCGTTTTAGAAGATGAGACGTCAGGACGGCTTCACTAGCCGCCGGACAGCGTTTCCATGTGGGACACCTGGTGTGCCATCATTCCAGGGCCTTTGCCCTTAATTTATCGTAGCACGTGAGAAGTGTAGTTTGACATCCATTCATTTATTCATCTAACAAGTATTTATTGAGTACCTACTTATTAGAGCTAATCTCAAATTATATGCAATCATTGCTCTGAGTTGTACCATAGGATGGAGTAGACCTGCAGTGATCTAACCTGAAAAGGCATTTTGAAATCTTAATTGCCTGCTGGAACCTCCCGGGGCCCTGCTTCCCATGGGCCAGTGTGGCCGTGCACACCCACACTCTCCCTACTGGGGAGTGACCCCAACATGAGGAGATGTTACCTAAAAGTCGGTCCCACAGCACAGGCTCTGAAGCAGAACAGAAAGTGCCCGGGTCTGCAGGCAGAAACACTTCTGTTCCTGGCTGCAGCTCCAAGCAGCTTTGTGAAATTGGGCAAGTCGTTTCACCTCTGTTCCTCCATTTCCTCATTTCTAAAATGGGGATGAGGACCTGACCCTTCCACCTTTGTACAGTTGTTATAAGGATTTCCGTATTTACTTGGGTCAAGCTGCCAATTTTTCTCAGCAGTTATATGGACAATTGCAGGTGCACTGGCTAGGAAGAATAATCACCTAATTTGGGGCCTTCAGAATATGTCTTTTGATCTTGCATCCAAGTGTGTATACTGAGACAGGGTGGGCAGCAGGGGCCAATTGGGAGGAGTGGGAATGGTCACTACTGTAAATAGACTGTCCCCACATTGTGTCTTCTCCAGGGACCAACCTATTCACAGAAATCACTATCCTGCACTTAACTGTTGGTGGTGTAATGTCCTCTGCTTGGGGAAGTGGTAGAGTGATGTGCCAAGGCTACCAGTCTTGAAGTCAGACTACCTTGGGTTCAAGTCCTGGCTCTACAGGTTAGCAGCTGTGTGATGTTGGGGGGCAGATTACTTGACCTCTCTGTTTCAGTGTTTTGTTTTGTTTTTTTAGTAAACTGGGAAGGTAGTAACCACCTCATAGGCATTAAATGACAGAGTTCATGTAAAGAACAGTACCTGGTGATTACCAATCCTGAAGGTGGTAGTGATTGGCAGGAAACCTGGGACATCACTTAGTCCCTTGCTTTCCTTAATCCTTTTTCAAAAACCTATGTTTGTGTACACACCCATTCCCCTGGCAGTTTCCTCCCCCTCCTCCTCTCCTCCCTTTCTCGCTCTCTTTTTTCTATTTTAGATTTTAAAACAGTTGAGAGCTCGACACTAGACTTGTTTAGAAGACCTCACTGAGTGGATGATAAATTCTTTGAAGATGGTACTGATAAGGTCTCTGGAGTACAGGTGAGGGGCCAGGCTAAGGTTAGGGGCCGTAACTTGTTCTTAGGAAGTTTAGTTTACTAGGTCTCCCTTAGAGTTAGGCCCTTCACCCCTATTACTTGTTTAAGGGAGAGATTTCAAGTGCATTCAGAGGGAGAGGGAAATGATTGTGGAACTCCTACTATGAGCTAAGTGCTCTTACGTTAGCTCCTTCAGCTTGACATAAAAACTTCATTCAGGGAACAAGCCCGATCTCCTGTGGGGAGTGGGGAGGGAGCCCTCTCAGGAAGGCTGAGGCCTGCCTGCCTGTCCTTCCCAGTACTGCTGGCGGTGTGGCACGCACCACTGGGAAAGCAAAAAGGCCCAGCGTATCTAGGTAAGAAGAGGCGGCCTTGGATTCCCCCAGGGAGCAATCAGCTGGCTGCGAGAAGTGGGGAGGGCCTTGAGCTGCTCTTTGAAGAATTAGGAGGATTTAGATAAGCCGGAAGGGGAGGGGGCATTCCACGCTGGTTGCCCAGCATCAGGGCCAAAAATGAACAAAGGCCTGGGGGGTGGGCAGGGCAGCCAGCATGAAGGGCACTTGTTGGAGCAGGGGGCAGCTGGTGGGGAACGGGGTGCCAAGCATGGGCGCCTGAGCCCGCTGTCAGTCCCGGGGAGTGCATGGGAGGGAGGTTTGTGAGCTGGGAAAGGACAGGAGAAGAGGACTGTGAAAAACGTCGGTGGCCAGGGGCTAGGGCTGGACTGGAGAGGCCAAGAGAGACTAGAGAGAGAAGCTGCAGCTAGCTACACAGGCCCCCAAGGCAGGAGTGGAGATGGGGAGAGCTAAGGAGGTGAGGACGGCTTTGGAGGTGGCCTCTGGGTTTCCATGGTGAAGAACCAGAAAATAAGGCCAGTGGGAGGTGGGGAGGGGCAGCCTTAGAGGCAGGAATGAAGAGGAGTAGGGTGGGCTTGGGCCACGTTGAAAGCAGTGGTTCAAAATGCTTTTTTCTTTTCTGCTTATTTTTAAAGGGAGAGGGCAGGCTTCGCTCATAGTTTTGTATCCAGAGGTTCAGTGGCTTTCTGGGAGAAACTTCAATGGAGAATCCTCAGGAGTGGAGGGAATGATCACCACCCCACCGTTCCTTCTGGTTATTTTTAAGGTTCCAACCATCCCTGTTCAGGCCGGAATTTCCAGGAACTGGCTGCTGCCCAGCACCAACTGGTCCCTCCCAGCCTCCTACTCCCTGCAGGGTGGGGCCCCATGGGTGGAGGCTCCTGAGGGTGGAGTTGGGTGGGTCTCCAGTGATAGGGAGGGCACTGAGCAGAGGCAGATGAGAGGCAGCGTGGCCTCACGCAGCCCTTCTGGATTTGATTATATAACGCTTCACAGAAGAGAATTGTGAGGGCTTAGGCGAGGCCTTGTGAGATATGTACACAGCAGGATTAGACATTATGGGTATTTTTCAATTTAGCTTGGGTTGCTTGCCCTTAAAACTAAAACACAAATTTGTCAGAGAGCATAAACAAGTGTGTAACCCTAGTAGGGAAAATGATTTGAGTTTGCTGTAATTTCTCTGAGAAGGGTGTGGAATGCCACTAGCCAGATGGCCTTGAACTTGCCAGGGTAGCATGGGTGTGGGCGTCCCCGCCCCCAGCCCTGCTTTGCTGGGCCTCCCGTTTGGAAAGGCGTCAGGCTTTTGCTTGGTTGTTACCTTTGCACCTGTCCTTATTGACATGCAAAATCAATTGCTTCACTTGGTCTTTCCGAAGTACAGGGTGTGGGCAGAATCTTATCTGAAGCCATGTCCTGTTTGGACAAGTTGGACTTGCCTTGGCAACCCTCCATAGGGTGGAGCAGATGGGTGGAGCAGGAAAGTAAAATTGGGTGGCTTGTTAGCTGAGAGAGGAGAGAGGGCGGGCTGTTTGCTCACTGGATCATTATATTTCATCTGAAACGAAATAATTAACTTCTTTCCCATTTACAATACACATTAATGCAAAATAACTAATTCACAAGGGACAAAGATTTAGAAACATCCCATGGAAGTTTTCTACTTCTCAAACGAGCAATAGAAGAGTAAGGCAGGTGAAAATCGCGGAGTGGCATGAAAATTTCCAAGAATTTCCAGGTAGGAATTTCCAGGTAGGTGCCATCGCGCTTGGCTTTTCTTAAGGGAGCGTCCAGCTTAAAAATGCCTGCTGACATCTGTTGCCTGTCCCCTGTATTTCTGGCCAGGGCAACTGCTCGTAAATACTGGAGCCTTTGGGAGATTTTGAAGAATTTGGGTAAAGAAACGAGAGAAAAGTTTCTTTGGACAGGAAGTTTAGCTACAAGGATGTTGCTTGCCTGCCTGGTCCTCGTGGGCAATAATTACACACACATGCACACACAGCCTTTTTTTTTTCTTTTTTTTTCTCTAAAGTTCCTTTGGGGAGTAGGGGTGGGGGAAGATAACATGTTTCCTCGTTTAAAAATCCAAACACTTGGAAGAATAGAAAGGGCCACCTAGTGATGGTGTGTTGCCGTATTGCTCCTTATACCTAGCTGAGGTCAGCTAGGAAACTGAGGTTTGCTTGGAGGAAGGCAGGTGAGTTGGAGGTTCACGGTGAGTCCTGGGTTGGGGAAGATAATGCAGGTACCCTTTGAGGATCTGCGGGAAGAAATGAGGGCATGGAAAAGGGAATAAATAGGGAGATAAGAAGGGAAAATGTCAGAGGCAGGTCTTGCTCTAACCCCAAGAAACAGGGAGGAAACTGTTTCTGATAGGTACACATTGTCTCTCCACCTTCCTCTTCCCTCCTCCCTCAGGAAGGGGCAGGCAGTCATCTCTAAGGTCGTTTCTGTAATAAATCATCCTGTAGCCTCCAGGCAAGCTGCTTTCAGAGGTTTAGTAACCTCCTAGCCTCGTCTTCCATGAAGGACTGCGTGTGTGTTTCTAAGCCCTGCAGCTCACCTGCAGCACTGCCCCCACCCCACAGAGCAGCAGTGCACAGGCCTAGGACACCACTGGATGGGGCTCCAAAGCGGGACTGCATTACTTCTGAAATTTCATGTCAATGATTCACCAAGCCTTTTAATCTTCAAGCTCTTTAAGCTATGTCTTGCATTTTGACAGAAATTTGACCCTTATTTTAACATTGGAAACGTCAGTATAGGTGGAAAAAGTGTGAAGGGAAATCCGTTTCTTTTTTTTGAGGATCATTCAGTATTATTGGCCTTTCTCTGCAAAATAACACAGCTGGGGAAGATGGCATTAGCTCCAGTTATGGAAAATTATTTTGGCGGTGGTGATGTTCCTATATATTTTTCTTTTAAGCACCTCTATAACTTAGAAAGTTTGATAAAAAGTTTTTCCCTTCCCCCCGCCCTTTTAGATGAAGTTTTGTTATCCTGGTATTGCTTAGTTTATTTAGCCTTAGAATGTATTTCTAAGACTAGCTAATGTGTTTCTAAGGCTAACTAAGCTAGTTAATGTAATGAAGATGTAAATGTGTTTAGGATTGGAAAATTGTCATCAGAAAAAAAAAAATAGAACCACATTTAGGGCCTCCTCCTTCTGTGGTACTCACATAAAATGATTAATAGAATTCTTGAGCCTGGTTAAAACCCAGTAGGTTTTAAGACCCCGACGTTGGCAAACTGGATTTTTACTGCGGTGTCCTGGTCTCTAATGCCTGTTTTAGTGCGCCACCTACTGGTTCTACTTAAGATTGCCGTCAGTGCTGTATGATTTTCTAGACATTTGTGGTTTATTTAGCATTCTTACAGAGTGATAATAAGCCCATTGCACTGAGCCGCCCATGGGTACCAAAGACCACCAAGTTTAGGGACCCGAATTCTTCCAGTGCTTAAGTTACTTCTCAGTTATGTGGAAAGCACGTTGAAGACTTTACAGGCACTCTTTTATGATTCTAGACCAGAACGTGTAAACAAATCCGTACCAATGACAGAACTGGTCCCTCTACTCAGAGATATGGGTGCAAAGTATAGAATCTTTTTGCAAATACATAAACAAAAGCCCAATTTCTGTTCATTTGTTTGATTTTCTTTCTAAATTTCGTTCCTTCCTAGCTTAGCTTCCCTATCTTGTCTTTATTACAAGTTTTGATTATTGAAATAATAAACTTGGCCAGGTGGGGTGGCTCATGCCTAAAGTCACATCATTTTGTGAGGCCGAGGCAGGCAGATCACTTGAAGTCAGGAGTTCAAGACCAGCCTGGCCAACATGGTGAAACGCCATCTCTACTGAAATTACAAAAAATTAGCCAGGCATCGTGGCAGGCGCCTGTAATCCCGGCTACTTGGGAATCTGAGGCAGGAGAATCGCTTGAACCCAGGAGGCAGAGGTTGCAGTGAGCCGAGATCGTGCCACTGCACTCCAACCTGGGTGACAGAGTTGAACTCTATCTCAAAAGAAAAAAAAAATAGAAATAACAAACTTTAAAAATAGATCGCAGATGTATAGAAAGCTGTCCCACCCACCACCACGACTCCCAAGAAGTTCCTGTTAACAGTTTTGGGTGTGTGGTTCCAGGCATTTTCTTTGCATGTCCTTTATCTTCTTGTTTTATATCCTGTGACTATCACTAAAAGCATCGTCATTTAAAAGCTATTTTAGAAGCTACCCAATTAGGAACAAAGTGCTTTTAGACCTGTGAAATAGTGAGTGCATTTGATTCTATTCGTTGTGATGTTTGAATTCTGCACAGACTTTTTTTTGATGTCCAGGGATGCATTATTTAGTTAGGAGTTTCAAAATTAGGTATTCTAATCCTATCACTCCTTTGTTTATTAACTGAAATACTTCTGTAATGAGAATATCCATTCGTCAACATTTGGATTACTTTGAGGTACAGTTCTGAGCAAATAAACATAGCTTTGTAATTATTTTTTAATAAAAGCAAATCAGGTTTTGTTAGTGCCGGTGTTTTTTACTGGACTTTATGTTTCTCTTAGGATTACAAGTCTTGCATTTCCTTAAACTTAGATAAAACAAAAAAATTGAAGAACCATAGTTATTTAAATAACGTCTTAATGATAAAAAGATATAGCAGATTAATGTGTAATTCATTTCTAAAATGATTCAGTAGTCATTGCTGTGGCCATTAGACAAAGTCGTTGAAAGCTTTGTGAGCTAAATAGTGGACTTAGAATTTGAACCAAAAGGAACTCCAGAGCCCATCATCTTAATTTATTCTGTGCTGCAGTTAGTGGTAGTAAAGAGTGCAGGGTAACATGACGTGTGGAGATGGTGGCCTCGCGCAGAAGCTGTGGCAGTAGTACAGCTGTGAAATGACAGGGCCTTATAGGAGACCTCATACAGGATGGAGGCAGCTGTTAACTTTGAAACTGAATCTAGTGAGTTTTATTTAAGGATGGGGGATAGACCTCTGAGGCGAGGGTATGTTAGCAAAGAGGCAAACACTAGACATTTTTGCTCCAGAAGTTGGAACCAACACATTTAGTGTTGTGTGTATGGAATATATAGCCAAAATTTATGTGCATGTGGATATAAATGAGGGCAAAAGGTGTGTGCATGTGTTTTTTTACTCTCATTTGATAGACCTAAATCCTTGAGAAGTAGGTAAGGGAGGCATGGTCTGCATTTTGCAAATGATCACACTTACCCCGTGGCTGGGCTAGTTTGCAGTCTCTGCTTGAGTCTCAAGACCGTAGCTCCTTACTTATACAACTGAGAATATGAATGCTTTTATTTAGAAGGATTTGAGGCCGAGTGTGGTGGCTCATGCCTATAATCCCAGCACTTTGGGAGGTCAAGGCAGGTGGATCACCTGAGGTTGGGAGTTTGAGACCAGCCTGATTAAGAAACCCCATCTCTACTAGAAATTCAAAAAATTAGCTGGGCATGGTGGCACATGCCTATAATCCCAGCTACTCGGGAGGTTGAGGCAGGAGAATCGCTTGAACCTGAGAGGTGTGGAGGTTGTGGTGAGCCGAGATCACACCATGGCACTCCAGCCTGGGCAACAAGATCAAACTCCATCTCAAAAAAAAGGGGGATTTGTATCAAGATACTGTCTAGTGCAATAGATGAGTCTGGAAGAGTGAATTCAGTGTAAAAAGCTGGGGGTGTGGAGGTGGGAGGCTGCCACAGGGTGGCCAGCCGTGAGTCAGGGCTGCTAAATGATCTGACCTCATTGATGTAAGTAGGAGATCTCACATCTTTTGTTTATGGTCCACTGTGGGGCACTGGATGACAGTTCTTAGACCCACGTTCATCCATACAGCTGCTAGGCTGGGAACTGGTTAATAATAGATCCCAAGACACAAAAGCGTTTTCATCCCTCATTATGAAATCATCTATTTTTCACTGGCTGTTGGGGTTTGTTCTTGCTGGAATACATAAGAGGGTAGTAGCACCATTGATTTGAGCAGCTTGGTATCAAATTGTGTTTGCAGATTATAATATACCCTGTAATGTAGGAAAATACAGTTTTGAAGTCAGGACCTTAAGTCGAGTTACTGATGAAATTCACATGTTGTCATGAGATTCAAAACAGGCTTTCTTCAGCGAATCAATGAAGCACAAGAACTACATAGTATTACTTCCATAACTGTGTGTGAAGATATCTTAGTATAACCCGTGGAGCACCAACACAACAAACTACAGGGCTGCCCTCATGGAGATGGGGATGGGGGTTGTTAACGCTGAAATGCAAGAAGTCATCCAGAACCCGGGGCTCCCGCAGCTTCTTCAGCTGGCACTCGCTCTAGAACTTGTTCACTTTGCCACCCAAACCAGGGTGATCTATAAAGGCCTTACCTCTAACCAAAGCACTGAGCACCTAAACTAGATTTGGCTAGTGAGTGCCTGAAGTCGATTTCTGAAAATGTGTCTAGTAGCAGGACAGTGTTTCTGTAACTGAGGAGACACACTGACCGTTAAGCGGACTGAATATTTCGTCTTGTGAAGAAGCAGTTGGCTTGATGTAGATTAGTGTTAGGAGTGGGCTATACAGAACACAGAAGAAAATAGAAGGGATGACAAGCAGAGAACAACAGAAGAAAAGGACATTTCCTTTACAGTAGGCTCATTTTCTAATGAGGAGAAATCTGAGTGAAAGCAAGCTAATATTCTTCATATGTGAAAAGTGCTTAGAAAACAATAAGAAGTTGTGCAGGGGTGTCAAGACCTGAGTAGACATTTCTCAAAAGAAGAAATCCAAATGCTCAATAAAGCTGAAAAAATTAACTTCAATAACCAAATCAATTTAGAATAAAAATCATTTGCCATTTTGAGACTAACAAGTTGGCAAGATGTTTATCTTTTATAACACAAGTGGTAACACATGTTGCTGGAGGAGGTTTGAGGAAACAGGTTGTATTTTATTAATGAAAATAATAGTTCGTCTTTGCCAGATGATGGATGCATCAGATGCTTTGGGATATGTACATACTTCTTACCCAGGAATTCCCGTACAGAAAACTTATCTTAAAAATTAATGGTGTGCAGAACGATATATTTAAAAGGCTCATTGCTGTTTGTAATGGTGAAAATTTAGGAGCAACCTAAGTGCCCACTAAAAAGGCATAAGTTAAGTAAACTGATGTGTTCACACAGTGGCACAGGGGATTTGATGGTGCAGAATCAGACTTACTGAAGAAGAAACGTTTTCACAATAAATTGTTCAGTGAAATGATAGGCGCTAAATAGCATGTACACTGTGAGACCACTTTTAAAGAGGGTTTGTTAGAATGAAAATGAGATTTTAATGAGGGTTGGTTCTAGATTTTCTTTTTGCTTGTCTTTTTTGCCGCCTAATTTTCCTGTAACCAACATAAGGGGAAAGGGGAAGGTGCTTAACCGTCATATGTAATGTGAACCTCTCTAAAGAGCTGCACAGCAATCCAGGCAAGCTTTGCCGCTCAGGAGGCGCTGTACATATTGTTCCAGAAATGTCAGGGTTTATGTATTGAGTTAGAAATGCTGGTTGCTTCTCATCTGGTTATGACCAAGGAGTCTGATTTTAATTTTGTAAATGACATCTTTCATAGGTAAGGGAAACAAATTTCAGCCATTCTAGGGGTAGGGGAGAAAAAGGAGCGGAAAGGTGGGATGAGGAGTATTATATTTTATTTTACTTTTTATTTATTTATGGGTTGTTTTTTTTTTTTGAGATGGAGTCTAGCAACATCACCCAGGCTGGAGTTACAGTGGCGCCATCTCGGCTCACTGCAACCTCTGCCTTCCGGGTTCAAGCAATTTTCCTGCCTCAGCCTCCCAAGTAGCTGAGATTATAGGCGTGTACCACCACACACAGCTAATTTTTGTATTTTTAGTAGAAACAGGGTTTTACCTTGTTGGCCAGGCTGGTCTCAAACTCCTGACCTCAGGTGATCCGCCTGTCTCGGCCTCCCAAAGTGCCGGGATTACAGGGCTGAGCCACCACACCCAGCCTATATTTTATTTTTACTAGTTTGTATTTAAAGTAACCTTGAGATTTAGATGGATACCTTGTTTTGTTTTCTAGGCCATACACCAGAGCACCCTAGAAGGTTTAACTAAAAGAATGCTCATGTTTGACCCAGTTCCTGTCAAGCAAGAGGCCATGGACCCTGTCTCAGTGGTAAGTTTTCCAAAATGGAATACCTCACCTTATTTTTTCCAAGTGATGATAACATTATTGTGTGTTGAATTATTCCTTAAAATCACTCATTACTTGACAGGCATTTCATAGGCAAACTTTTTCTCAACATCCCTAGGTATGAGTGAGGGAAATACTGTCCTAGCTGCTATGGGTCCTTTAATAAATGGGGTCTGTGCTTCCTTAAGACCTGTGCCTGGCGTCCCAGTAAGATATAATCAGCATAGGACTTAGGCCGTAGGCAAATCCTCTCGGGACAGAAGTAAGTTCACAAAAATTCCTCAGCCCTTTTGTGTGTAAAAATATATTAAGAATAGAATGATTTGCTTAAGCCCAATGACAACAGCCATATGGAGCTGTGACTATATGAGAGATGACTGAGGGAAGCCAGCGAGAGAAAGAACTTGGCAGTGAGGACAGAATCTCATTTACTTGGAAGAGTCTGGCTCTGTGGGAATTAAGTTCATTGTCCTTTTCAGCACCTTAGCGCTAAGCCAGCCCCTCCTGTGAGCCAGGCCACTAGCTGCTTTTAGGTCACCAGGGACTAGCAAGGTTTCTGTAGGTACAACATCAGTGCCATGGAGGGGAGACATGGTGACAGAAAAAGGTGTCTTGACTTCAGAGACAGCAGTGGTTTCGACTTGAGAGATCTGCTTGAGTGAATATTGAATAACAAGGCAACGCCCCCACTCTGTCTTGCTCTTTTCTTCCACGGGCTTGGAAAATATTCACAAGGGGGAAAGCTTGGCCCGAGTTGTGTATCTGAAGGTTGGTAATAACACGCTTGCAAAATTAGATCATCCTTATGCATTGGCTCTGGAGGTTCCTGCCAAAAATGTTTATACAAGACACGGGGGTCACTCCAAGGCCCTTGGAGCTGAGTTGCCATGGATATTACTAAGCCAGTGAAGTGTTTACCAGTATCTATAATGGGAGTTAAGTCAGAGGGGCTTTAAGGAAATAACATTTATATTCCAGCATGATAACTGAATAGCTGAGTGTCTGAATATGGTAGCAACTGAGCAATAAGGATTTTATTAATCAAAAAACTAAATTTTTTTTTTTTTTTTTTTTTTGAGATGGAGTCTTGATCTGTCACCCAGGCTGAAGTGCAGTGATGTGATCTCAGCTCACTGCAACCTCCACCTCCAGGGTTCAGGTGATTCTCCTGCCTCAGCCTCCCCAGTAGCTGAGGCGCCCACCACCACGCCTAGCTAATTTTTGTATTTTCACTAGAGACAGGGTTTCATCATGTTGGCCAGGCTGGTCTTGAACTCCTGACCTCAGGTGATCCACCTGCCTCAGCCTCCCAAAGTGCTGGGATTACAAGCATAAGCCACCGAGCCTGACCAGAAAACTAAATTACTTCGAATGTTACACAGTACTGTCACTGTATTCATCAAATCCCCCTCCCCGCCATTACTGCATGATCACATTAGAGGAAAATGAAGGTATAAAATTTCCCCATTAATTATATTCTTGAAATAGGAATAGGTTTTAAGCACTGGAGAATATGATTCATTTTACAAATGGTGCCGAGCCATCAGTGATACATTTTACTGTTCAGTGTACTTCCAGTGCTTTTAATCAAGCATGAAAATCAGGCTCAAGAGTCCAATAGAAAGCTAAAAGGAAGATCCACATTGCTAAATTGGTATGATATGTATAATTAAGTGCAAGGAAATGCACTTAACCGAAAAAAATGTAGAGTAAAATGAGTTTGAAGTAACTGTTAAACTTGTATTGTTGTTAACATGTTAATACACGAAGTTAAAATATGTAGAAGTGTTTTTGCAGTTAATGATCTTTTTCTCCTTCTTGTGCTAGATTTCAACTGCAACTGACATTTTTAGAATTGAGTTTCACCAAAAGTTACTGTCAGTCCTTAAAATGAAGGTGGTTTTTTTTTTTTTGGTTTTTTTTTCTTTTTTTGATTTTAACTTTTTCAGCAGGAAGTATTTTTTTCTTAATTCAAATTGTGCAACCTCAGTTAACAGAAACATTTGAGGAGTGGGCTGTTAAAATGATTTTACTTTAAAAAATTAAAAAGCTTTTGTTCCTACTCTTAAATCTTCAAATTTCATCTTTTCTGCCTTCATAGGTGAAGTATATTGAATCTAATTTATTCCTTTTTTTTTCTAAATTCAGTCTTTGACCTGAAGATCAAAGTCTTTGGCTATTCAAGTCAGTGTTGTAAACATTAAGGCACAATAGGACATTGTAAAAATATTTTTAATGTCTACATATGAATAAAAATATGATAGCTTATTTCTCCCCCTCTTCCCACCCCCTAAAAGGACAGCACAGCAGAAGCAATCTGCTCAGTTGGTCTTTTGCTACATGTCATACTGTTCTCCACTAAGCCTTGTACTGTGAGGCTTGGGGTCACCCTATTAAAATTTGCAAGAATGAGGAACAGAGTAGACTCTGTCTCCCCAAGTCTGTGCCTTAAATCTCTGCTACTCACTGTTCACCCAGTGTTGGCAAATCACCAGCAGCAACCTGAGCTTCCGGTTTTGTGGATTTTTTTGTTTTTTTTTTGAAAAATTACAAAATATGAAACTGTAAAAAAATGTACATGTACATAAATTTTTTTTTTTTTTACCATTTCCCAAAAGATTGAAAATTAAAGGATTTAATTCAAGAAGTTAGCAAGAAAACAAATTGCAAAAATAAAACAAAAAGTACTCTTCTATTCCTGTAGAAAGATTACTTTTGAAGATGGGATTAGTAATATTCTGTTATCTAACAGACACCTTATAGATAGGAAAGTTTGTCAAATGAGTAGTTTCCTCTGCAGTGTTCTAACAGAAACTCTTCATGGCGCTTCAAGCCTGGTAGAAAGAGAGCTTTCTACCTCTGTTTCCATGGGGGTGCATGCCATTTGCTCTTTCCAGAGTGTGTGTTTATACGTGCACCACACCTTTCTGTGCCTGGAACCCTCTCTTGGATGAAGATTCCTTTGACTTGCCCTGTCACGGACATTTCACTTTTTTTCATGTTGATGAATAGTGAAATAGAGATTTCATCCACGTTTCAGTCACTTTATCCACTGAAACTCTTACAATGGAAAACTCACCAAAACTATTCCTAATAAAACAAGAAACGTATGCAATTATCACCTTAGCATAAAGTGATAGAGCTTTGGGAAATTATCTAAACCTTGTACCTCTTTCCCTGTCGCAATTAAAATCATTTTCTCAAAGTTCAAAATAATTGGTATATTTTTCCTTACCTTGTCAGTAGTAAAAACCCTGCTAAGAGAGTGTGTTAATTTACTCCACATTCATCAAGTATTAATTGAGAACATGCGCCCGGCCCTCATCACCTCACACTGCAGTGAGAAGCAGCAGTCAGTCAATAAATGCACACTGGGCGTAGGAACATCTGAGTGCGTGTTACAGACAGAAAGAACTTTTCCTTATAGCAGATTGGTGGTTTTGTCAGGGGGAAGTTTGTTTTGGTTTGTTTTTTGGTTTTTTTTTTTTTTTTTTGGTTTTGTTTTGGTTTTGAGACAAAGTATTGCTCTGTTGCCCAGGCTAGAGTGCAGTGGCGAGATCACTGGGCTCAAGCAATTCTCCTGCCTCAGCCTCCCAAGTAGCTGGGGACTACAAGCAAGCACCACCACACCCCTCTACATTTTGTTTTTTCTGTAGAGATGGGGTCTCACTATGTTGCCCAGACTGGTCTCAAACTCCTGGCCTTAAGCAATCCTCCTACCTTTTCTGTAGAGACGGGGTCTCACTATATTGCCCAAGCTGGTCTCAGACTCCTGGCCTTAAGCGATCCTCCTGCCTCAGCCTCTCCAAGTGCTGGAGTTGTAAGTGTGAGCCACTGTGCCTGACCCGGCCCTTGTGTTTTAAGCCCTTGTGATCCCCAGTGGGGGCCAGAGTTGGGAAGGGGAAAGCCCATGTCTGTGTCTTGTCTTTGGACTGCTCTGTTCCAGGACACAGGGCCTCTGGGGCTAAGCAGCATGCACAGAGGGCACTGGAGGTCCGTCCGTGGCCAGAGGCGCATTTTCTGCCTCATCAACACTTGTCTCTGATTTGGATTTCGGGCCAGTACAGCTGTGCTTGTGTGCATTGCTTTGATAGAACATGGGAACAGTCTGGAGGAGAGGGGAAGACTGTTACCAGGTTGTACCTGCCCAGGGCACACACCCTGATCACACCCCGTGTCAGTCCCTACACCACACCAGATTGTTGGAAGCTGATTCCAAAAGCTTATGTGCTCTACCCACCCAGATAACATGAACCGTTTGAGGGGCCACATTTCTTCACCCTTTTGTGAGGCCTTGGGCTGGAAACAGTTAATTATCTGCCCAGAGTTGGGTGTCTGTGTGCAAATGTGTCTCCCCACAGTTAGTCTTATGCCTTACAATAATCGCATAACTAATAGAGGGAGTGAGGGCATTCATATGAGAACAGGCATATCAGCAAACTGATAAAACTTAGCTTTACATGTGACTTTTTCTGTCTTAATGGCTTGAGAAACCTGAGAATATTATTAAATTTGCAAATCTGGAGGTTCTAAATTCCTTCTCTTCCAAAACTCGCCCCATGCATAGAAAAATCCAGCAATGACAGCCATAAAACTATGTCCTCATTTTGCTTCCCATTTAGCTGCCAGTGACTATTGGCATTAAAATCTAGGTCATAGGGAGGTCTTGGAAGAATTGGATTGAGCATAAGGGAGAAGCTACATTTTGGTCAATAGAAGAAATGCTGCCTCCCATTTCCTAAAGGTTATTTTTTCTAATACCAGAACCATTGCCCTTTGGAGAATTACATGAAGCACATTAGACTTTAGGACTAGGGGAAATCCTTCTCCCTCCTGTATTTACTCCCTGAAACTCTCCAAGGTACATGATTTATAGTGTTTTGTTGTTGTTAATGAACCTTGTGTGCCTTTTAATAATGCCTCTCTTAATATTTCAATTTAAATCTGTTTAATACTTAATGTTGCTATGTTTTGGACCTCTTGTGTGGGTACTGTGCGTGCCTGGCTTTAAAGAAAGGTAGAGAAGCTTTTCTTCATTTGATCCTTGATATATATATATATATAACTCAAAGCTGTTTTTATTCATTTTGTGTTTTGTGATTGTTATATCCTTCATTTTCTTGTTTTTAAGCAGCATTAGTGTGAAAACCGGCTGGGCGTGGCGGCTTATGCCTGTAATCCTAGAACTTTGGGAGGCCCAAGCGGGCCGATCGCTTGAGCCCAGGAGTTCCAGACCAGCCTGGACAAAACCTAGGCTCTACAAAACTACAAAAATTAGCCAGGCATGGTGTCACATGCCTGTAGTCCCACTTACTCTGGAGGCTGAAGTGGGAGAACCATGTGATCCCAGGAGGTCGAGGTTGCAGAGAGCTATGATCATACCACTGCACTCCAACCTGAGAAACAGTGAGACCCTATCTCAAAAAAAAAAAAGAGAAAAGAAAATTGTTTTCCCCTCCTTTAAATAGACCTTTAGTGTCTTTGTTTTATATCTCTGTCATTTAGAGTGTTTCTATTCAAAAGGTAGTCTATGGCCTCTTGGTCCACTCCCCAGGAATTCAAAATTTGCATTTTAACAGGTGCCCCAGGTAAATGGATGTGCACAGTAAAGTTTGAGAAGCTCTGGTTGGGAGCGGCTGAGCCCGTGACAGTGAGCGCTTCTTGTATAAGCGGGGACAAGAAGGGACTTCTAGGACAGTGTGTGTTGAGCTCATTGCGTAGGTTATCCCATAACCTCACAACCTCCTGGAAGGTGGGGATTCAGAACAACCTTAGCAAGGTTGCCATATCCTCATAGCACCTGCACTCCTAATATTTAGTTTAATATTTAATATTTAATTATAAGGTGCCATTGAGGGGGTTTCTTTGTTGCATCCCGAGTTAGTATTGCCTCTAAATCATAAACACATAGGATTTTAGAGCTGGAAGAGCAGCACCGTATGTGGTTTATCACTGTCAATGTCAGCCATTCATGTACAAAGAATTTTCTGCAGGTAAGCAGGCTTGACATGCACAATTTCAGTTTCCCTAAAATGCCGAGTGAAGAAGTTGGTTTATCTTGTTTAATTTTTTAAAAAATTAAAAATTATGTTGCATTCTACAAAGAAAATTTACAACAAAATGTTAGTTAAGGAATAGAAGTAATTTAGGTGAACTCCATGGTCAAGGTTAGTGCCCGTAGTGTGAAATTATTATGATTGGTTTGTATTTAAAGCTGGCAGATGAAAATTAGGTTATCGTGATATTTTAAGAGAGAAAGGTGTTTGAAGATAAATGAGGTCAGTTGTGTATCAGATCTTGGGAAGGAAACAGACTCTCTTGTCTCTCCTGCTCTCCCTTGTTTGTCCCCCAGCCTCATTTGATGAATGGGTAGCAGCGTGTAGAGGAGAGAACACGGGGCCTCAGCTTGTGTGAATGACCCTGACTACCACATTTCCTTATTCAAGTCATAGCACATTAGCTGTTTCTTATAGTTCTTGGCATTCAAGTCTACAGCTTCATTCAGATTCTGAATAAGAACGTTGAGCAAGTTAGGGCCAAGGACATAATTGCCCCAGTGAGGGTGGCCTTCAGAACAAAGGTGTGTATGGTGACTGACCCACTCCTGGTTTGCCTGAGACTGTAGAGTTTCATGGGATGTGGGACTTTCAGTGCTGAAACCAGGACAGTTAAGGCCGACTAGGATTGTTGGCCAATCCTAGGCATGGATTGTTCAGCTGCTGAAGCCCTTCGAAAGAAAGATACTGTCTGTCATGCAGCCCCATTCTTCCTTATTATATACAAGTATGATGAGCAATCAATATCCTGCTGAAGTTAAAGACACTACTTATCCTGAGAAATCAATGTCCTGCTGAAGTTAGACACTAAAGCTAGAGAGCATTTCCTGCTCATCAAGAAACCCCACCAGAAAAGCAACAGGTTGGTTTGGCTTGGCTGGTTCTTGGTGAACCCCAGCTCTGACTCCTAATGATAATGGCCCCCATGCCTGTGCTAGCACCCGTCTTAAAATTTTGCCAGGTATCAACCTTAATGTTTGACACAGGAATCATCTTGGGATTAAATTTCAGATTTTTCATCTGCAGTAGTGACCACATTGATCTTAGTTTTAATGTTTATGAGACCACCTCTCATAGCATTTTCTTTGTTCTTTGTTTTTTGGGTTTTTGTTTGTTTTTTTTGTCATCCAGGCTGGAGTGCAATAGCGTGATCTCGGCTCACGGCACCCTCTACCTCCCAGGTTCAAGTGATTCTCCTGCCTGAGCCTCCGAAGTCGCTGGGGTTATAGGCACCTGCCACTACACCCAGCTAATTTTTGTGTTTTTAGTAGAGACGGAGTTTCACCATGTTGGTCAGGCTGGTCTTGAACTCCCAACCTCAGGTGATCTGCCCACCTCAGCCTCCCAAAGTGCTGGGATTACAGGCGTGAGCCACCACGCCCAGCTCTCGTAGCATTTTTAATGTTGTTGAGACCACTTCTCTGAGAGCATTTTTTTAAGGTCAAGTATAGATCGAAATCTAAACCACTTTGTAAAGCCCGTGGGATTAAGTGCCTTGTTAGCATGTTTTTGTCTTAATTCATGTTTCAAGTAAATGTACTTATTTGGCTGTTGACACGTTGTTTTCTTTTTCGTTTCCTATAGTCATACCCATCTAATTACATGGAATCCATGAAGCCCAACAAGTATGGGGTCATCTACTCCACACCTTTGCCTGATAAGTTCTTTCAGACCCCAGAAGGCCTGTCGCACGGAATACAGATGGAGCCAGTGGACCTCACGGTGAACAAGCGGAGTTCACCCCCTTCGTCGGCTGGGAATTCGCCCTCCTCGCTGAAGTTCCCGTCCTCACACCGGAGAGCCTCTCCTGGATTGAGCATGCCTTCTTCTAGCCCACCGATAAAAAAATACTCACCCCCTTCTCCAGGCGTCCAGCCCTTTGGCGTGCCACTGTCCATGCCGCCGGTGATGGCAGCTGCCCTCTCACGCCACGGAATACGGAGCCCGGGGATCCTGCCTGTCATCCAGCCAGTGGTGGTGCAACCTGTCCCCTTTATGTACACGAGTCACCTCCAGCAGCCTCTCATGGTCTCCTTGTCAGAAGAGATGGAAAATTCCAGCAGTAGCATGCAAGGTAAATTCCGCCTCTGCTCCATGCCGCTGCACTTGCCTAGCATACTGGCGCTTCACCAGACGGGCTGGGTGAGGAAGCACAGGGCAAGGGCTGTTGAACTCTTCAAAGGAAATACTCATCTGCCTAAGGCATTTCGTTTTTTCTTTTTTTTCCCTAAAGTGTTGATACTGGAAGAGATCCCAAGAATCAGGCTTGTCTGTTTGATACCATGACATGATTACTTTCACTGTGTGATAGTCAATCGGGATAGAAAAAACCTTGACTTTATGTTGCTTTATTGAATACCAACATGGTTCTAGGTACAAAAGGCATTTAATAAATACTTTTTGATCATGGTGAAAACTAATGCCGATCAAAAGCCACCTTGTTTACTAACTGGTCATAGACAAAACTATGGGATTAAAAGGAAATAATCCAGAATTGTAAGAACGAATCATTTCAGGGCTGGTGTCTTAGAATCCAGGTCCCTGTACTTGCTGCTTACTGGCAAAATGATGGTCAAGAGAAGCAAGTATCTCCCACAGACTTGTTCCTGCTATAATTCTGCCAAAGGCAAATAAATTTCTCTATCTGTCTAGTAGATAGGAGCTATGCAGTAAGCCTTTATAAGCTGAAATTGGTAAATTGTACGTGGAGTGACTTTTCTATTTTTATTTTTTAGTACCTGTAATTGAATCATATGAGAAGCCTATATCACAGAAAAAAATTAAAATAGAACCTGGGATCGAACCACAGAGGACAGATTATTATCCTGAAGAAATGTCACCCCCCTTAATGAACTCAGTGTCCCCCCCGCAAGCATTGTTGCAAGAGTAAGTATATTTAGGTCTACCCAGCATTTGCATAGTAGCATGCTTCTTGGAACCTGGAACGGAAGCACAAGATTTCACATACGTGATGTGGTGTGAATGACCAGGAATGGCTTATTGTCTGTGGCCACAACTGGCGGGGTATCACTGGCCAAGATGGGAGACTCTCTCCAAAAACAGTATGCTCTCTGTTACACTGACAACATTATGATAAAAGTTACATCAAGTTTTCATTGAATCAGTCATCTGTGATTTTGCACCTTACCACATGAATTATTTTTGTTTTCTTTCCATTCTTCCAGGCTATGTATACATAGTTCTTCCATGATGAGAATCCTTGTGTAGATTAAATTTGGTGTTCTCTGGGTCATATAAAGTTTTCATGTGGACACACATAGTCCTCCCAGCTGTCCCTTCTAACCTAGTATATTGTTTCTATTATGGGAAATGTCTGTAATCACCATCTGCAGGCCAACCACAAGCCCAAAAGAGATGCTCCAGAACAAGTCCTGGAAATAGTGGTGGCAACAGAAAGTCATCTGTGTAGCTCAGGGAAGACCAGCATTGAAAGAACTGTTCTCTGGTCTTTTTAATCATATCTGCCTACAGAGTGTATAGTATCCTGTAGAACTGCCATCCGAGAGGAAGGCTGTGCAGTATTGGTCAGCATCCAACCACCCGAATGGTGGTTTCTTGTAGGTCTAACATGGTATAAGGTGGTAGTGCCACGCACAGGTTCAGTAACCTCATTTGTAAGATCCTGCTATAGATAACCTTGACCTCTACCAGTGATTACACTAAGGGCGGGGTTTATAGTTGCTAAGAAGATGGTCTTCGGGTCCAACAAGGATCCCACCTCTGCTCTTTACCATATGTATGATCTTGGACTACTTAATCTCGCTGCCCTCATTTCTGTTTTCATTATTGATTGTAGTTGTTGTAATTGTCTTGTGTTATGGGTGCTTCAACATTGGATTCAGCAGCCAGCTTCCTAGTACAAAGGCAACAGTTAACTCCACCAGGTCCCCTTCCATCGTCTTCCTGCATCATTTTCCTCCAACTTGAATAAATGTTCTACCCACCTTTCTCCTTTATCTTCTCCAGCCCCTCCGCCCTGGTCCCTCTCACAATTAACTCTGCAGCAGAATGCAAATTCTCTGATTTTAGAATAGTTATTTTATGGTAACTTCAAATATATCCTAGTTTTGTATCCATATTCAGCTTGGGTAGGTACCTTCATAGTAGCTTATGGATTAATTGTCCACTGCACCCAATGATAGTCCTTTTTGGTTTGGATTGTTGTATGCTCCCTGATAGATGAAGAAGAGAATGACTCTCAGCCAGCTGCATGAGCAGGTAGGGAGAGAGAGTCTCTGATAGAATTGTATGTTGTTATTCCTCTCAATCACATAGTGCCCTCTTCCCTCAAAAAAACCTTCCCAGGTGTTTTCAAAGGAATTATGTCATTCCTCCACAACAAGCACGTGGGAGTCAGAGCAAAAGGCGAACCGATTACCTAAGACATTAGATAACTCACCCGTAATCACACTGCTAACAACTGAGGGAACCTGGGATTGATCTCCTGCTTCCAAATCAGGGCTTTTCCTGGCGTCTTGTCATATCCAACCCATTGCATCTGCCCATGCACTCAAGTGAAAGGAAAACATGACTAAGCAAAATGGACACATCTTATAGGTGGAATTAACTCTTTATGTTGAGGGATGTCTCTGGCAAGATAAGCAACAGGGCATGCACTTATAGTTGTTCCTGCATGGGTGATGAAAAAGATGCTATAAAACTAAATAAAGCCAAGTGCCTCCATAGGGAGGGATCCGTTGACTGGACAAGTGTTATTCCAAAGTCTGGGATGTTGCAAATTGCAATGTAAAACATTACAGAAGAAGATTTGAAGGCAGTATTTCGTGCTTTGAATGCTGCTCAAAAGAAAATACTTTTTTCTTCTTTTAAGTAATATTCTTTTGATGATCTCAAGCCCAGTGGCTTTTAATGATTAATGAGTAATATGCTTATTTTAATGCTGTCCTAAGAATGCATTTTGCATCTCAGAAGAATTCAACAGATTAGCCACAGCTGGGACATGTACTCTTTAAGTAATGTTCCCACAGATGTGATTAAGTAATGTCTTGGAGTGTGCCCAGTAGCAGCCCACGTAGGAAACCAGCTAGCCAGGAAAGAATCACTTGAAACTAGGCACTTAGTACCACTGCAGTGAAGCAACCCCAATAATATTTGCCTTAGGAAACCCTTCCTTTCCAGAGGCAGGCTTCAAAGTACAGCTTTGAAATCCGTTTGCTTGATTGTGGTGTTACAGCTTTAGGATTATTTATAAAGGCACTCAAAGGTACATCAAATTCCTTTTGTTACAGATTTACAAAAAGATTTATTCGTTACAAATATATGAAACTATATTTAGCACAAAAAGCATAAGGATCAGATTTCCCTATTGAGTTGTGTATGTGAATTGTAGCATCCTTAAAGATGGGCTGTCTCCGCGCAAAACAGTGGACAGATACATGTATTAACTCTCTAACTTGTTGGTTATAATAATCCCAAACCATTACTCTTTGAAAATGGGAGTGGAGACCAAAAAGTGTGAGATCCCAACACTCTTAATCTAGCCTTGGCCGGAACCAACACCAGTCTCTTAAGAGATGCGGCAGCTAACTGTGATCAGAATGTTTGAGGGGCACAGCTCAAGCAGAGGTATCCTGGTTTGGGGACATCCTCAAACAACTCATGAAATTAAACAACCATAGGGTACAAAGTTACAAATAGAATATTTTAAACCTCAGTATTCATGACTACTATTTAGTAGCTTTATCTTGGGAACAGACATTGTTCTGAGATAGAGTCTTCTGAGATAACATCATCATCATTCCCAGTTTACAGAAAGGAAACCACGACACAGAGAGGGTGAGATCTTGGCCCGGGGTCACAGAGACTGTCAGTGACAGGGCTGGGATTTGTAATTGGAGCTCACAGCCTTTGGATACACCTTTATATATAAAATAAACAACTGGAAAGGACAGTCAGAATTACTGCACAGAAACGATTAGATTCCCAGCCCATAAAATCTAATAATTGGGAGAGATTTCTAAAGTTATCTGAGAAAGATAGTCTCCCAGTATCCCAAAGACATGCAAGTTTTATGGTTAATCATGAAATTTCTGCCCTGGCATTTTATTTCCTGAAGTTCTTTTAATGGAGATGAAACATTTTCATTAGATGGCATTAAAGTTAAAAATAAACTGAACTATTTTCTTTTTATTGAAGGATTTTAAAGAATAATTCAGCCTTATAAAAACGTTGTCTGTAAACCTCTCACTTTGCTGTGCTCTGCTATTTGTTTGCACATACACATATAATTGAAGTCCTTGTTCTTCTCCCCCTCTTCACTATTTTATGTTCACTTTTCCTTGTATCTAAACTTGGCCTGTTTTATCCATCACTACCCCCCTTCCAGATATTAGAGTAGGAAGGTGAGAGTCAAAATTGACAGTTTCCTTTGCTCATAATAAAGCGTGAGAAGTAAGATCACGTAAGAAACACACCTTTTATTCTTTTGTAGTCACTTCTCAGCATACTTGAAAAAGTTATTGACAAGGGATGTGTATTCAGATACTTACCAAGACGTTTTATATCGAGACTCCCTTTTGATTTTTATGGATAAATTCTTTTTATCCTTTTTTTTTTAAGCTCACGAGTTAGTGTTTACTCTCATCATATTCTTTTTTCCTTTTTACCCATGTTTTTTCTCCCCAAACACACTTATGCAAATTATTCCTGCATTATCTGGAACATTTTAGGAGCTATAGATTCAACATGAAAGAGAAAGAAGTCTTTCATGACAGTTAGAGGCCAATGACATACACTTGTGATGTATCAAGTAATTAGTCACTAGGAAAGTGAATGAGCAGATTAGAACATTTTAATTACTTACATTAATCAGTGGGGGAAGCCTGAGAAAACTTGACAGACTTTTCTCAGTTCCTCCAGCTCCCTTTTTTCTCCACCATCTTCTTGTGGAAAAAGAGAAAGCTTAGATTATAAGATTTTTAACAGGGTTTGGTTTCAAATCCACCCAGGGAAGGTGCAAACTCAGGAATGAGAGAGAAATCAGGTAGGGAGAACGGCAGTCCCATGAGGGAGCTGGCACCACGTGAGCTAGCATCATGGGTGACCACACTGCATTGAGGTTCACCCTCATACGGGAATCACAGTGACAGTGGAGGTTTGAGTTTGTGAAGACAGCAAGGCCAACTTTTTTTTTTTCCTTTGGAAGAGCCGGCATTTGAAAATTGCATGTGAATTGGCAGTCTCTAAGGGACTCCAATTAAATGCCAGTTACATAAAGGATAAAAACGTAGATATACTCTACCATGTGGTTTCCTGAGACTTAGGAGTTTGATCTTTTCCATTTTTCCCTAGTGAACAATAATGAAAATCAGAGCAGCCTGTGGAAAAATACAGTGTTCAGCATTGCCTGAAACCACAAGATTCTATAAATAGGCAAATGTTGACTGAGGGAAGGAGCCTCCCCAGCACTCGGCGCCTGCCTCTAGAGTAGCACCTAACCCTTCTGACTGTCATTACTTATCTCCATGTCTGTCTCCCCCTAGAGTGTGAGCTCCTCGAGGGCAGGAACCCTGTTTTTATTCATCTTTGTGTCCCGGTGCCAAGCACAGTGCCTGGCTCATGGTAGGTGCCCACTCAATGTTTGTTGAATGAATATAGCGGTGCTTCTTGGGTTGATCAGCTAATTTCTTTTTGTTTATTTTGTTGGGATTTTTTGTTTATTTCTGCCCAGTGTTGTTCATGCTTTTAGTAGACTGATGAAAAAGAAAGAGCGTGCTCTTAACATTTTGCCTTTAACCTTGGCTTTCACAGGAATCACCCTTCAGTCATCGTGCAGCCTGGGAAGAGACCTTTACCTGTGGAATCCCCGGATACTCAAAGGAAGCGGAGGATACACAGATGTGATTATGATGGATGCAACAAAGTGTACACTAAAAGCTCCCACTTGAAAGCACACAGAAGAACACACACAGGTATTAGAAACACCAGAGTCACTTTATCTTTCTTCTTAAGATGTGTTAGAATAGAATACAAAGGTTGTTCCTATGAAAGTTTTTTCAGGCATCTTGAAAGTTATCATAGTTGTCTCCAGATGTGTCGTCTCCATATGAGTTGTGCAGAATGAAGAAGTTGCTAATGATTTCCCTTTGTAATAAGTTATAATAGATTCGAAGTAATCCCCATAATAAGGCTGCTCATAGTCACTTGCAGTTCTGTGCTCTCTAGCAAAGGAGGGAGAAAGAGTAGGAGCCTTCGCTGCTGGAACAGGGGAAGTGCTTTAACAGACGACCATGTGGCCTTCATATGAGCTATTTCACATGTATACATTGTAAATTTTTGAGAGTGAAGAACAGTCTTTGTGCAGCACAAATTAATGCAACAGGGCCAGGTACAGTGGCTCAGACCTATAATCCCAGCACTTTGGGAGACTGAGGCAGGCAGATCGTGAGGTCAAGAGATCAAGACCATCCTGGCCAATATGGTGAAAACCTGTCTCTACTAAAAATATAAAAATTAGCTGGGCCTGGTGGTGGGTGCCTTTAGTCCCAGCTACTTGGGAGGCTGAGGCAGAATTGCTTGAACCTGGGATGTGAAGCTTGCAGTGACCTGAGATTGTGCCACTGCACTCCAGCCTGGTGACAGAGTGAAACTAATAATAATAATAATGCAATAGTTTAAACACAATTCAGATAGAAGACTATCCTTGAAGGAAAGAAAAGTGAAGAAATTTGGATAATACATATCATCTAAAATTGAGGAATTCTTCCGCCATTGCCTATCATATTGGTTCTAGGATTTCTTCCATCTTGCCTAATACTGAATATAGAGCATGAGCAGCCAGATCATAATAAAGTTATTATATAGCCGAGGAAAATACGAAATTGGTCTCAGTGCTGAACGTTTTGGTAGTCAAATATCTTAAGGAAATAATACAAAAATGTTTTAACAGCCAGGTGCAGCAGCATACACCCGTGCTCCCAGCTACTTGGGAGGTTGAGGCAGGAGGATTGTTTGAGCCCAGGAGTTCAAGTCCAGCCTGGGCAACATAGAGAGGCCTTGTCTCTTAAAAAAATTTAAAATGAACTGTTGGAACAGCCTGATTGACTATTCATGGTGGTGATGTATATACAGTAAGGCTCATCTCACCTCAGACTCTTCAAGGTGAAATTCTAGTTTGACAGCAGTTTACATCTGTGTGCATTTTCCTTAACAGTGTAGGTTGCTCTTCTGAGTCTTGCAAATCATTTCTACTAAGAAAACTTAACAAGGAAGAATCTGGGGTTTGGAAGAGAAAAGGGAAGGAAAGTGTCTGGCAAAATGGAAGTGAAGTTTTTAAGTGAATCCTGGGAGGAGGCAGAGAAAGCTAACAGCCACAGAGAGAGCTGCGGGTGATAACCTTGTGTCTAGAGGAATGCCCAAACAGCGAGGCCAATCGATGATTACTGAGGGCATCGTTGGGGCATGAGTGGGGCCCAAGAGGTAGATGTTACCAAATTCCAGCCTAAAATTAAAAAGACATTGAATATTTGGGTGACAGTTTCGATGTAGGAAAAAATGCTTCTTTGTGTGTATATTCTGTACCAGGAAGCAGATTATAGAAATCCTAAATATCTCATTGAAATGCCCAAGGAATGGTAATCCCGCAAGGCTTCTAGAGAACAAGGGGTGTTAAGTGGGAGTTAATTTGTCATACTCATGACCCTTATTACTAATTTAAAGTGTAAGATTGCCAGAACAGCCTTTTTATTTGTGAAGGTCTCCCTGCATCCTGGTTCTCCCTATTATTTTCTCACAAGGAGCTTCTATTCCTCATCTGTAAATTATCCTTATCCTACAGGAGGGGGTTGTAAAAACCTGGCTCAGCACAGATGGGGAGGAATTCATATATTTTAGTACCCCTGAATTAAAGCATTATACTTATGCATAATTGTTATTGACTAAACAAGATAATAAGATGTTAATCCCTAACAGATACTTCAGTTGTTAGAGACTTCATATTTTTAGAAAACTATTGAGAAGTATAGGAAAATCCCACAAACTTTCAATTTGGAGTTCTCATTAAATGAATAACACTGCATATAACTAAGCTCCCAAGCAGGTTTAAGATTTGGAGATGTGCAAATACAGATCACCATGTGTTGATTCACTATGTGGTGGTCCCTCCAAATGGATTTCAGTGACTCTGTTTTAAGAACTCTTAAAATTCTCCTCCCTTTTTTTCGGCAGTGAGCCAATGAAACATAAGACATTAGTTCCTTTTTTTTTCTTGCTTCACCTGCAGTAGTTTATAATGCGCTGTGTTATTGAAGAACAAATGTATGAACATATCTTGGAAATAATATTCGTCAAGCATGAGCTCAAAGATCTTTACTGCCTTTACCAAAAAATTTAGCTCTTTTCTTTTGCCTTTTGCAGGAGAAAAACCATACAAATGTACGTGGGAAGGATGCACGTGGAAGTTTGCTCGGTCTGATGAACTAACAAGACATTTCCGAAAACACACTGGAATCAAACCTTTCCAGTGCCCGGACTGTGACCGCAGCTTCTCCCGTTCTGACCATCTTGCCCTTCATAGGAAACGCCACATGCTAGTCTGAATGCCCCTGTGTCCTGCCTCAGCGTGACTCCCCACTCACCTGGCTCTCTCTCTCTCCTGCCTCCCATTATCTAACACATTTTTTACATGTACATTTTAATTTGATTCAGCTGGTCTGAATCTCTGGATTTATATCATCCAAAACTTCCATATGGTCAGTAGTAGATGTTCTCTAATCCTCCCTCTCCTTACCACGGGTCAGACCTAAAGAATGTGAACACTTTTTTTTTTTTTTCTGGGGATGCTAAGCAAACCCTTCTTATAGATACGTTTAATGTAATAAGAACAAGGGAACATGTAAACTAACATAACCAATTGTCAGTTATCCATGTATTCCTCAAAAGAATGTCAGAGTAAATGTATTAGAAATACAGTATCCAGACTGCTAGTCCTTGCCAGAGACATTCTTACCTCTGCCCTGTGCTAATATTTTATGCTTGACATTGAAAAGAAGGGTGGCCCCTTGAACCGGTTAGCTAGAAGAAGTACAGCAAGATTTCAGGCTAGTGCAGTCACCTCTTCCGTCATCCTTCACAAATCTTGTCAACCTGGATCTTAGACTTCAGCTGAATCGAGTTCTTTGCCCTCTTTTGTGACTGCGGCTCATATGGAGGTCTTTGCCACCAATGGGAGATGAGCCCAGGTTTTCGATGTGGGTGGATGATGTATAGAGTTCAAGGGAAGGGTGCTGTGCTTTCATAGCATGGAGTCAGAGCAGAGGGCCACTGAGCAGGGGGCAGCAGAAGAGGCAATTCCTCCTGGGCTAGGGGTTGTCAGTGTGGTTTCAACATTTGGTTAGCTGTGCGCAGCATTCCCAGAGCTTCAGGCTCTGCATACTCAGCTTTGCAGAACCCTGCTGCAAAGCCATACACCGATGGTGTTATCGATGCAACTGTCTCCATTCCTACAATGTCCTTAACATGAGATCATCAAACATCGATAGTAGGGACTCCGTGGAATATTTGCCCAGTAATGGTAAGACATCTTTTGGGTAAGAGTATGGATGGTTCTTCTTTTACCCAATCTGCTTAGAGCTTTTTGTGTAAACAGGGAAATGTTGAGTGGTACTTGTATTCCCTTATCAAATTAATCACATAGCTTTTATACAGAAACTCTTCTGTGTGAGCTGTAAGGTGCCAAATTGACTGTCATTTGTATTCATGACGCATACCATAAAGCATCTGCTAATGCTTTAATAGATTGATCTAATTAAGACCTGAGTGACACTATTTGTAAATATAACTAGTTGTGAAGCACACATACCTTTATTTTGGGAATTTATAAAAAAATATAGAAAACCACAGATCAGGGATTCATATATGTAGCTCAAAAATTCCCAAAAGTTTACTGTTAGAGCTGGCAATTTTCTATCACAATTTCAGTGTCAGAAGAAACAATAATGGCTCGTGTTTATGTTGAAGATAAATAGCACCATTTATTGGGGGAAGTTATTCAAAAGCGGGCTTTTGAGCATCATAGTCTAAAATAAAAATAATTCATACATAGAAATGTCATTGGTCATGAATTTGAAGAAAGTGAGCAACAGTCATTAAATGTGGGTGCATATAACCAAATTCCTCTTCATCAAGAATGGAGGAGAAGAGAGAAGAATGAAATCCTGAAGATTCATCCCAGCCACAACTCAGGATCCAACACAACTTTAACTGGGAGGAATACATTGTTTCGCCATTTTTACAACATCTGTGAATGAGTGATTCCGGAGGCCTGTGAATTGTGTGGGGAGCTTACTTTGATGGCACTATGTTAATAAAAGTTTTAGGGACTGTGCAGAGGTCCCACTCATCTGCCCTGTGATCCAGCTGTAAAGACACGTAGTTGAGAAATGCAAAGAAATGTGTTATCTTGGCACTTGGGTTTGATTTTCTTTTTTTTAAAAGCACTGCAAATTGGGTTTTTTTTTTAAGCTAAAGTTTTTCTCTTTTGCAACTATGACATGAATTGAGTGATAAAATGGCTCTTTGAAAAGTAGATATTGTCTGTATTGTAAATGCTTGGTCATAATTCATGGCAGAGTGTTCATTTCTTGAGATGGTTCTTCCACAACACGCAAGAATCGAGATGGGATGCAAGGAAAACCTTGTTTTGATGGAGGTAACCAGTTTATGTGTGTTCCAATCCATAGAGAAGCGGGGAAAGGGCAAGAAAGGATAAAACTGATCTAAGATCAGCTTCCTGAGCCTGAGTTCAGTGAATAGCCTCGTGGGCATCTCATGGAATTGATGCGTTTGCTGTGGCATATTTAAATTTTGTTCAAAAGATTTTAAGCAAGACTTGGCAAAGACTCCTATGTTACTGTCCAGCTTGCTTAGATTGTGTTAACAGTTCATTTAACAAAGATCCATTTTAACTGTGGAGCAAAAGCAACCCAGAGCGGCCATTCTCTATTCCCATGCTGGTCAATACGCTTTCATTACCAATTGGCCCTTACCAAACTTTTCTTATATATATATTTGTATTTTACTATGATAGTTGAGAAATTTAGCCTCTTAGTCATTTTTAGCTGTTATTGTGGAAGACCTCAAATACAAGATTAGATGCCCTTGAACATGTTTTAATGATGTATCATGTTACCATCAATGGTGATTTCAATCGCAATATTTTAAATTTATGAGAATGATTTGTAAACATGAAGTTGTATTATGTAAATTCTGTTTGTTAGAGAGTTTCTTCAGTTGTTACCCAAGTGTCATCCTAGAGAAGTCAGAAGAATCAGAATCCATCATATTTTAGAGTTTTGTGAATCTACATCAATGGGCATTAACATTCTAAATTGCTTGGTTTGGAGAATGTGTTAGCAGCATAGCTATATTCAACTAAGGAGATGCTAAATACACAGAAGTTTCAAGAGCCTTGGAACAGAATTACAGGGGAACTATATATGTATATGTATATCTTATTAAACACCCATCTGCACTATCAGTATTGCACTAATATGGATTTTTGAAAGACTTTTGCTGATACTGTATATCTGCTCATCATTCCTGATTAGATTGTTTTAAAGACAATCTGAAAGATCCAAGGTTTTAAAATAATTTGGCTTGAAAATATACAGTTGTCTTGAAGGAATTGCTGTCATACATGAAGTTGCTCCAAGCTGTCTTTATTCTCTTCTTGGTCAAGGTTAACAATTGGTAAATGATCGCAAATTTACCTGAACAATAAATACATTTACAAAGCCATCTTTACATGCATTAAACGAGGGCTACAACGATATTGTTTTACAAATACTAGCACTTTTTTTCTGTTATGTACTTAGTGTTAGAGGGTCAAAATAATCTTTCTGCTTAGCATCTCTTAAACCATACCTGCAAATATAGCAGGATTATTACATTTACAGTACTTTAATACTTGTATAAACTATGCAGAAATTTTTAATAAAGTGTAATATATTTTATAAGCTAATAAGACTGAATGGGTAAAGGTTTTTAGCATGCATTAGTATACTTGCAGATACTGAAACATTTTGGTAATCTTTCTTACTAAAGATGTGAATGTTTAATGTACCTTCTCTGTTTCTACTCTGTAGTCCAATGGGAATTCAGTAATGACATTTTGTCATGTCAAACTGTGAACATAAATTTGTACTGTACAGTCCTCATATACTATATACAGTATGCAATATATATTATATACTTGTTAATAAAACCATCAGAATATTAAATGTGATCATGTGATGACTTCATATGCAGTGATCACTACAACAAAACTCAGAGCAATTTAAGAACCCTCGCTTAGAACTTTACTTACTCTGATGGGCAGTTACTGTTGATGGAGGGACAGAAAAATAGATCTAACTGGAAGAGGCACTAAAGAAATGAACTCAGCCCTCAAGCTATGTCCCTGGTTTTCTGAAAATAGCCAACATGAAGTCTTCCAGGTTCAAATTATAAAACAGCAGACAATCCAGCAAAAATCTAGAAACTCACCTAGTTCATTCTTGAAATACTTTGTTGTTTATGACCCCCCCTGCCTACTTCCAAAAAGAACTTGCAGTGTATTGTATTAAAAGACACATGTGTATAATACTTTAAACTTTTAGAGTAAAATACCAAGACTCATGCTGGGGAGTGGGGAACTAGGAACAGGACAATAATGCAATAAAGTAAATAATTCTGGATAAAAATATTTTTCAAGCCTTTAGTAACCATGTCCATGGATGCTGCAGTCTCCAGCATCACATGAAGAAGTCATTTCTGATAGGGATTTAGAGTTGGCATGTTTTTGTTTTTGTTTTTGTTTTTACATAGTCTTGCTGTGTTGCCCAGGCTGGCGTGCAGTGTTGTGATCTCACTGCAACCTCTACCTCTTGGGTTCAAGTGACTCTCCTGCCTCAGCCTCCCGAGTAGCTGGGACTACAGGTGTGTGCCACTGCGCCCAGCTAATTTTTGTATTTTTAGTAGAGATGGCCAGGCTGGTCTTCAACTCCTGACATCAAGTGGTTCACCTGTCTTGGCTTCTCAAAGTGCTGCGATTACAGACATGAGCCACCATGCCCAACCAAGGATTTGGAGTTCTTTTGTTTAAGGCAAAATGTAATCACGTCTCCTCTTCCCTCTGCATCCCTGCAATGTAATTGAAACTGAGGCTAGATTGTTAGATCTCTTTCCTCCAGCCTGGACGTCATCTGAGCAAAACAAAAGATAATGTCTGGCCTGCACTTCCCACATGACTTACCTTCACAGGTTGGAGAGTGGAAGGAGGTTGGGAGAAGGCAAAGTTTAGACTTTGAGGCACTCTCCAGCCTTCTCTAGGGAACTTGACTGCTTATACACCGAGGTAGTTGACTGCAAGCTCAAAAGCAAGTGTATGTGGCTGTTAACCTAGTGGAATACCGACTTGAGTTAGTCCAGATGACTGGCTGTAATCCTTCCACTATGTTTCTTTTTCCTTTTTTTTTTCCACTATGTTTCTTTTTCCTTTTTTTTTTTTTTTTTTTTTTTTTGAGATGGAGTCTCTGTTCCCCAGGCTGGAGTGCAGTGACATGATCTCAGCTCACTGCAACCTCCACCTCCCAGGTTTAAGAGATCCTCCTGCCTCAGCCCCCTGAGTAGCTGGGATTATAGGCACACGCCCCTACACCCAGCTAATTTTTGTGTTATTAGTAGAGACAGGGTTTCACCATGTTAGCCAGGCTGGTCTCAAACTTCTGACCTCAGGTTATCCACCTGCTTTGGCCTCTCAAAGTGCTGAGATTACAGGCATGAGCCACCACGCCTGGCCAATTCTTCTACTATATTTCTTAAGCATGACTTGACACTTGCTGAGTTCAGAATAAGATCCATCCTTCTAGGAAGAATTGTTACAAGCTGGATTATGCCCAGGTGAATGATCAGGATGATGACAAATGTAGATTCTATGAGAAACTGAATTCTTTGGGGAAATGATTGAATAAAGTTAAGATGTTCCAAACAAAAGACAATATATAACTATTGCCCATCACAGTTAGCCCTCTGTAGGTTCCACACCCATGGGTTCCACATTCACAGATTCAACCCAGAGGAAATAGAAAATATTCAGGAAAAATAAAAATAAACTATAATAATAATACAAATAAAAAGAACACAGCATAACAGCTATTTACATAATATTTACATTGTATTAGGTATAAGCAATCCAGACAGAATTTAAAGTATACAGGAAGATGTGCATAAGTTGTGCAAATACTATGCCATTTTATGTAAGGGACTTTAGCATTTGAGGATTTTGGTATCCCTGGGGGTCCTGGAATCAATCCCCCATGGATACCGAGGGATGACTATATTTTAAATGCTATTAGGTTAAGAAAGCAGGATTAGGAGTCTTGCTGAGGGCCAAGTTATCAATTCTAATCTGAAAGAGAAGAAATAGCTGTGTTCAGGGAAGAATAGTGCTAAAAGATAAACTCAGGCACATTAAAATCTTAAGAGTTTATTTGAGCAGACAGCAATTCATGAAACTGGCAGGACCAGTTGTAAACAGTTGGGCTGATTCAAGGAGACTGAATAAGCTGTTCTCAGAAGCAAAACAAATTATTTGATGGTTGAAGTCGAAAGTTTGCAGTTAGAGGTTGGTTGGCAGTTTCTGATTGGTTAAGATTGCTTTCCTAGGCTACAGTCATTCACTCTGATTTAGGCTTTGATTCGCTTACACAGGAAACCAAGGCATGGGAGCTGTCTCAGCCTAATGGCCTCCCAATTCATTTATGAAAACAATGGATTGAGATGGTAGAAATACATAAACATACAGATGTAAAAGTTAAACTACTAGACCTGAGTTACCAGTATGTATGCACAAAACTCAACAATGAATTGTTCAAGTGTCCCTTCATTTTAAGAATGTAAACGGAACCTGTTACCATTTCCTGTTGCCTGAGCTGATCACAGTCACAGTAGTTAGTAATAGTGCAGTATATAGAGAAAGTGACTCCCAAATTAGAATGACACATGCTGTAAATTAGAATTATTTTTAAACTTACAGAAAAGTGGGAGGTTTATTCTCATCAAGTCCAGATATGTTTATTGGTTTGAGAGCTTCTGCTCATTATTTCCCTGGTTTTGCATTCCCTACAGGCACCCTGAGTGATGGCGTTAAGAATAGAAAACAGAAGCTGGAGCTTCAGGCTCCTGGATCATGGCTATTTCACACTGCATACACTTCATGCATTCAGCGTTTCTTCCTTTTCTCATGATTCAAGAATTCCATCAGTCTAAGGATTTGGTGTCTAAAGAATTAAAAGAGGTGGCTCTTGGGGACTTTCAAGCCTTGCTGATCTCCTCCAGAAGAGATATCACCTCCTGCTGCAATGTCCAATAGCTTGCCTGTCAGTTATACACCTCCAAAGCTACGCTCATGTGATCCCTCAACGAAATTAATATCTCACCCACACATTCACCACCAGGATGAGATCGTCATGGCTGAGCTGGGACTTGCTCATCTTTGTGAAGACACTGTTAGATGGTAGTTTGTTTCTGAACCAACCCAGAATCTGCTAGCACAGAGCAGTAAGGCCAAACATCCACACCAAGTTTTTGCAGCAGGAGAAAGGAGGGCATTTATTTGTAGGGCGCCAAGCAAGGAGAATTGGGTAGCTTATGCTTAAAACCCAACCTCCCCAGTGACTTTTAAGCAAGGGGTTTTAAAGGCAAAGGTAAATTTCAGGAAAGCAAAAGTTATAAGCAAAATCATAAATGTATACATAAATGTATACTTTGGCCTAAAAAGATGGCATATCTTGAAGTGGAGCTGTACAGGTCATAGGGAGTTTCAAAGATTTTCTGATTTGCAATTGGTTAAGGAAGGGAAGATTTATCTGAAGACCTGGGGTCAGCAGAAGCCTTGGGCATGGCTTCCTCCAGGCCCCTCAGGAAGAACTTTAGAACAAAAAGCTGTGGTCAGAACTCAGTCCTCAGTTCCTCCTTATCTGAGGTCTACATGACAGCAGATGGCATTCTCCATTTGCTGGAGTTCTGGGTTTCTGAAAAGCAACTGAGGCACATGAGTTAAGATGTTATATTTAGTGTATATAGGGAACCAAACATCTTGTAACTCTAACTTCCTTGACTATTGTTTAAAGCCACTATTACCTTCTTGCTTATTAAATTGCTCATTTACTTCTCAGGGTTAGCTAGGTGCCTGGAATTCCCCTTAAAGGAACTCAAGAATTTCTTTTCCTTTTTTTCTTGATTTTAAAATGGAGTCTCGCTCTGTCACCCAGGCTGGAGTGTGGTGGCACAATCTCGGCTCACTGCAACCTCCGCCTCCTGTGTTCAAGCAATTCTCCTGCCTCAGTCTCCCGTGTAGCTGGGTTTACAGGCGTGCGCCACCACGCCTGGCTAATTTTTGTATTTTTAGTAGAGATGGGGTTTCACCATGTTGGCCAGGCTGGTCTTGAACTCTTAACCTCAGGTGATCCACCCACCTCGGCCTCCCAAAGTGCTGCGATTACAGGAATGAGCCACCACGCCCGGCCAAGAATGTCTTTTATTTCCATTCTTGGGGGCCCAACAAGCCCCTGAGAGAAGTTGGTGCTCCCTCTCAGTTTAAGGAATAGGTGATTCTGAGTTCTGCTCCTACCTCTGGCCCTAACTTCTCTCTCACCCCTTCTCAGTCAGCTAATCGCTTCTGAGGCCACTTTGGGTCTTTTCTCTCGTGTTCATTGCCAGTGAGCCCCTGTGTTTCTCACTGGAGCTAGCAGAGAAGTGTCTTCACTCTCTCACTTCAATCATTCTCCTCCACCAGCCACCAAAGCCATCCTTCCCAAACTAAGACTTGACCATGTCATGCTCTTCTGCTTAGAATCCTTCCATGGTCCTCACTCTACTGAAGCTGGTTCTTCTTAATTCAGCCCTACCCGCTTTAAAGCCTCATCTTTTATCAGTTAACTTTTGTTTTCCTTTTCCTTTTTTTTCTAAGAACCTTCAAACACTTCCCATGCTCAGTGAGTTTGATGGGTGCACAGGGCATTCAGGGAGATACCAAATTCTTACTCATTTGTCAAAATCCCACTCAAAAGTCACCTCTTCTTCAAGCTTTCCTAGAATGAACTCCACTCACCCTCTCTGCAGAGATACTCTTTTCCTACTTCTTTCTGTAACCACATAATCCTTGAATTTTCCTCAATTTTCAGCCCTTATCACCCCGCATGATAAGTTTGTCCGTCTGCTTCCCTCCCTAGAGCTCAGATCTCTCTAACGTGATTCTCTCCTGGGTGTCCAGTGTCCAATGCCCAGGACCAGGCACAAAGTATGCCTGGGTGTATGGTGGAAAGTGTGCCAAGGAAGGCGTGCTGAATGAGCAAATGGGTAGTAATAGCTAACATTAAGTGAGCACTTACTATATACTTCGCACTATTCTAAGCAATTTGCAGGCATTAATTAGTTTAATTCTCAACACTGTAAAGCATGTAACTGTTACCATTTTCTTTTTATAGATGGAAATTGGGGCACAGACAGGTTAAGTAATTTACCCAAGGTCACAAAGATTGGAAGAAGAAAAACCAGGTTCAAATTCAGGCCACATACGTCCAGAGCCTGCTGTCTTAGTTATTATATGGCCCTCAGGCCATTTGGTGCTTCCTCTCAAAATTCAACACACGTGTGCTCACGTTTTGTCATACTGTGCCATCTGCTGGGATGCCCTCCCCTCCATCCCAGGCCCCACACTCATCCATCCCTTCACTAGAAAAATACTGCTAATTCTTCAGTACTTGCGAAGTCAGAAATCCCCGATGGGTAAAGAAAGGGGGAAATTTGCTGGTTTCTATAAATAAGAGGTTTGAGATATAGAAATACATACATACACACACACACACACATATATGTATGTATATATCTGCATATGTATATATACATATATGTATATGCATGTGTGTATATATATATATATATATTTTTTTTTTTTTTTTTTTTTTTTTGAGATACCATCTCACTCTGTTGCCCAAGCTGGAGGGCAGTGGTGTCATCTCAGCTCGCTGCAACCTCTGTTTCCTGGGATCAAGCGACCCTCCCACCTTAGCCTCCTGAGTAGCAAGGACTACAGGCACATGCCACCATGCCTAGCTAATTTTTGTATATTTTGTAGAGATAGGCTTTCACCATGTTGCTTAGGCTGGTCTTGAACTCCTGGACTCAAGCAATCCACCCACCTTGGCCTCTCAAAGTGGTGGGATTACAAGTGTGAGCCACTGTGCCTGGCCTCAATTTGTTTTTTTTAATGTCAGGTGAATCGTATCATTTAGATAAAAATCATTCTTTTTAGTGTACATTCAGTCATATCATCACAATGAAGACAGAGAACAATCCCATCCCTCCTTAAAAATTCCCTCAGGCTCATTTGTATTCACCCCCTCCTCCAAGCCTATTTCATTTCCCTGTACTTTCACCTCTTATATATGTGTGTGTCACCATTTTGAGTCTGGTATGTATTGTTTCACATTAGTATTTGCGATTCAATTATTTGGTTACATGTATCAGTAACTTGTTCCTTTTCATTGTTGAATCAGGATATACCACAATCTGCTTATACATTCACTAGTGGAAGGATATCTGGATTATCTTCAATTTGAGGCAATTATGAATAAAGCCACCATAAATATTCATGTACAGGTATTATTAACCTTTTTTGTTCAATTATTGGGTTGTGTGTTCCTTACTCTTGTATAAATACTTAAACGGCTAGATTGTATGCTAAGTAAATATTTAGGCCTTTAACAAACTGCCCAGCTCTTTTCCAGAGCAGCTATGCCATTTTGCATTTCCACCGGCAATGTGTGAGAGTTCCAAGTACTCCACAACCTCACGCACACTTGGTATTGTCAAGTGTTTTGTTTTGTTTTATCCAACCAGATAGGTAGGGCAGTATCTCACTGTGGTTTTAATTTGCATTTCCTTCATAACTTACGATGAGCATCTTTTCATGTGCCTGTTTGCCAGCCTTATATCTTCATTAGTGGAGAATCTCTTCAAATCTTTTGTACATTTTGTATTGAGTTATTTGTTTTCTTATTATTGCATTCTCAGAAGTCTCTGTACATTCTAGATGTGCAAAATGTTTGGCTAATATATTCTCCCAGCCTGTGGTTTGTCTTTTCATTTTCTTTCTTTTTTTTTTTGAGACAGAGTTTCGCTCTTGTTGCCCAGCCTGGAGTGCAATGATGCAATCTCGGCTCACCACAACCTCCGCCTCCCAAGTTCAAGCGATTCTCCTGCCTCAGCCTCCCGAGTAGTTGGGATTACAGGCATGCGCCACCACAGCCGGCTAATTTTTTGTATTTTTAGTAGAGTTGGGGTTTCTCCACGTTGCTCAGGTTGGTCTCGAACTCCTGACTTCAGGTGATCTGCCCACCACAGCCTCCCTCAGTGCTGGGATTATAGGCATGAGCCATGGTGCCCGACTCCATTTTCTTAACAATGGGGTTTTTAAACAGAAGAGATGAATTTTGATGAAGTTTAATTTATCAATTTTTTCTTTTATGAATCATAATTTTTATGTTTCATCTAAGAAATCTTTGCCTAATCCAAGGCCTCAAACATTTTTTCCTATTTTCTCCTAAGATTCTTTATGGTTTTAGTTAGGCTTTGCATGTACCTCTACGATCTATTTGGGCTTAATCTTTGCACATAGATGTAACTTATGAGTTAAGGTTCATATGTATTTCCAGTTGTCCTAACACCACTTATTGAAAAGACTATTCCTTCTCCATTAAATTGCTTGTACACGTTTATCAAAAAATCAATTAACCGGCTGGGCACGGTGGCTCACGCCTATAATCTCAGCACTTTGGGAGGCCGAGGCGGGTGGATCATGAGGTCAAGAGATCAAGACCATCCTGGTCAACATGGTGAAACCCCGTCTCTACTAAAAATGCAAAAAAATTAGCTGGGCATGGTGGTGGGTGCCTATAATCCCAGCTACTCAGGAGGCTGAGGCAGGAGAATTGCTTGAACCCAGGAGACAGAAGTTGCTGTGAGCCGAGATCGAGCCATTGCACTCCAGCCTGGATAACAAGAGCGAAACTCCATCAAAAAAAAAAAAAAATCAATTAACCATATATATACGGGTCAGTTACTGGGCTCTCTGTTGCGTTCTATTAATCTACGTGTCTATCTTTTCACACTGTTTTGATTACAGTAGCTTTACAACAAGTCTTCAAATTAGTTAGTTTGAATTTGCTAAGATTGCTATTCTTTTTAAAAATTATAGTTATTCTTTTTAAAAAATTATTTGGTTGTTCTAGTTCCTTTGGGCTTCCACTTAAATTTTAGAACCAGTTTATCAGTCCCTCAAAACAAAAGCCTGCTGGGAATTTGCTTGGGATTACATTGAATTTATAGAGCAAATGAATTTTTCAATGTAAGAACGTCATCTATTCTTCCATTTATTACGTCTTCTTTGATTTCTTTCATCAGTGTTTTATAGGTTTTTTGTACAGGTTATGGACATATTTAATTAGATTTATACCTAAGGTTTCTGTACTTGCTCTGTGCAGGGGATTGAGTTTAGCAGTCATAGAGGGACAGATGACAAATCCTGGCTTTGAATGAGATGGAGAGTTGAAACTGAGACCTTCTACATAAATCTCTGAACATAAACAAACACAAAACACATCTAGAAGAACACACTTAACCCATGACACAGAGTTTTCACAGAGAAAGCCCTACTTTGATTTAAGTTCACAAACCAAGCTAACGAAACTCATAAAGAAACATACACTATAAGCAAAAGCACAGATGCTGCAAAGAGCAAAACATAAGAAATTTATATGGTAGAATTGTCAGAACAGTATAAGTATGTTTAAAGTCATAATAGGATTAATTAAAGCCCTAAGAAAATGGGTATCTGGAAAAGAGTTCCAGTCACAATGTTAATAAATGCATTCATTCCACACTAGTCCTTCTGCTAATTACCTCCCAAAGTGCTGGAATTCCGGGCATGAGCCACTGCACGTGGCTGACTACAGCAGTTATATTACAGGGCTCCAGCCTCCAGAACCATTCTCTTCCTGATATTTTGGGCAATGGTGAGGGGGTGCTGCACCTCTTATGGTGTTTACCTGGAGTATAACACTGTTTTTGAAAAATGTTTTTAATTAGAGATGAAACATCTTGCTATGTTGCCCAGGCTGGTCTCGAACTCCTGGGCTCAAGCAATCTGCCTGCCTTGGTCTCCCAAAGTGCTGGGATTACTGCACATAAGCCACAGCATTGGCTTTCAATTATAGAGCTTGGGAGAGGATTATAGAGAGCAAGGATCAGAAGAAAGAGATATTTTAAACCCACATCTGAAGTCCCTGACTCATCTCTGAGTAGCCCAAGCATCGGACTAACTGGAATCAACACAGAAGAAGCTTTGAGAATTAATTACAGCATGGAATATCACCACCTTTCAAACTGGCCTCTGTGCACAATGTAGCTGACCAGAATAGTACTACAAAGGTTCAAAAATTAAGTTAACATTCAAACCACAGCCCACAAAAGTGGGCCAGGATGTCTGCTCTAAATCTAAATGGGTGGATGGCCAGCTAAAATAGAAGATTTAAAAAGGAGCCAGAGTCTCATAACAGTACACACAGAGATTACTCAGCATAGCAAGAACCAGGAAAATCTTACCTTGCATGAGAAATCAACAGATACCATCACTCAAAGGACAGAAACATTGGAATTATCTGAAAAGAGTTTTAAAGTTACTATCATAAAAATTTTCCTAAAAGCAATTATGAACACTCCTAGAACAAGTGGAAAACTAGAAAATCTGAGCAAGAAATACAAGACACAAAAAACAATCAAAAGGAGATTTTAGAACCAAAAAATATAGTATTCAAAATTTAAAAACCCACTGGATAGGCTCAATAACAGAATGGAGGTTACAGAGGAAAGAGTCAGTAATATGAAGATAGATAAATCAATGCAAATTATCCAGTCTGAACAACAGAGAGAAAAATAGATTGAAAATCCGGGCACAGTGGTTCACACCTATAATCCCAGCACTTTGGGAGACCGAGGTGGGTGGATTACCTGAGGTTAGGAGTTCAAGACCAGCATGGCCAACACGATGAAACCCCATGTCTACTAAAAATACAAAAATTAGCTAGGCGTGGTGGCACGTGCCTGTAATCCTAGCTACTAGGGAAGCTGAGGAAGGAGAATCACTTGAACCCAGGAGATGGAGGTTGCAGTGAGCAGAGATTGCACCACTGCACTTCAGGCTGGGTGACAGAGTGAGACTTCATTAAAAAAAAAGAAAAGAAAGAAAATTTGATTGAAAAATAATGGACACAGGCTAGGGACCTGTAGCACAATAACAAAAGATCTAACATTCAGAATTCCAAAGGGAGAGAAGAAACTGCAGGGCTAAAAAAAATATTTTAAGAAATAATGTCTGAAAATTCCCCACATTTGTTGAAAGATTAAAAAAAAACCTACAAATTAAAGGTCAACAAACCCCCAAAAGATTAAGCCCAAAGAAATCTCTACCTAAATATATCATAATCAAACTGCTGAAAACTAGACCCAAAAAATGAGTGGTCAGACATAACATTCATGAAGCATGGTATTGAATTTTTACATTGACAACTAGATAGATACGAAATACTAGAATTACAAATGGTTTTATTTGTATTAAAACATTAATATTTTATTCAAAAATTAAATGAAACTTTTTAGCTTCTCCCTCTGCCCTATCCTGTTCCCCTCACTTTCATGTAAGACTTCTTTATTGCAGGTGCTTTCCTGCTTTAAACCACTTGCATGCAAATCTCTGTCTCAGAATGTATTTCCAGGGAACCCGATCTAGATACGTGCCAACTGGCACAGAGGCAGAAAGAAACGACACCCATCTCCTCTTTCAAATGTTGGTATAGTGAGACAAGCAAATGGTGAGCTTGCTTGTAGGTGCTATTATTAAATGTACAAATGTATAAAGTTATAATTTATTTTAAATATCTTTGACTTCAAATTTTACATATTTAAATACACAATGGTATTTTCCCTTATGTTCTTGCCCCAGGTCCCACAAATGTTTAGAGTAAGCCTGCCCTTCCTTCTTTATTCCTATTATATTTTCTAGTTTCTGGTATAGAGGAACATTATTGGTTTTACAATATCATCTTACATCTGGCAAACAGGCTGAACTATCTAATTATATTACTTTGCCTGATGATGCTATTGGTTTGCTGTTACTGTTTTAATACCTGTAATAACTACAGTAATAACTATTTAATTTCCCCCCAACCCCACCGATCTTCATATCTTTATGCTTTTTTCATTTTTTATGGTATTGGCAAAATTATGCAACACCATATTAAGCATTAGTAGCGACCATCTGGCATCCTTGTCTTATAGTGATTTTCATGGAAGTGTGTCTAAAATGTCTCCTGTAAGCATGATTTCTGTTATAGGATTTTTGACATATAACCTTTATGTGGGTAAAAGTGGCTTCTTTCTTTTTCTAGTTTTCTGAGTGTTTTTAATGTAAATAAGTATTGAACTTTAACAAACGCTCTTTCTTCATCTATTTAGATACCTTTAGGATTTTTCTCCTTTAGACCATTAATATGACAAGTGACAGTGATAGATTTTTTTTTATGTAGAACCATCCTTGCATTTCTTATATAAAGCTTGCTTGTACATGGGGTATACAAATATGTAGTTGTAATAAAATGTAAAATTTGGCTAGCTGATGTTTTATTTAGAATTTTATATCCATGGGAATAACTGAAATGAGCTTGTAATTACCCAATCAAGGTTTCATTAGCTTCATAAACCGTGTGCAAATGAATGAAGACCAACCAGACGAGAACAGACAAAGGCAATTAATTCAGAGCTTGCGAGTAAGGGAGTTGGCCACCAGCACTTGCATTTTGACAGATATTTAAAGACAGGGAGAAGAGAGAGCAAGCTTCAGAGAAGAAAAAGGAAAGACTACAGGTAAGCCCTTGTTGGAGGCTGTTAGCCTGGGGAAGCAGGTTAACTGGAAGCAGGATATCCTATGTGATTGGTTAGGGTACATATTTAGCTTTCTCTGGTTGGTCATAAGTGGGAAGCAGGAACAAAAATCAGGGATGTTAGTTGGGTGCAGTGGCTCACACCTGTAATCCCAGCACTTTGGGAGGCCAAGGCAGGCAGATCACCTGAGGTCAGGAGTTCAAGACCAGCCTGGCCAACGTGGTGAAATCCCATCTCTACAAAAACACAAAAGTTAGCCAGACATGCTGTTGGGTGCCTGTAATTCTAGCTACTGGGGAGGCTGAGGCAGGAGAATCACTTAAACCCAGGAGGCGGAGGTTGCAGTGAGCCAAGATAGTGCCATTGCACTCCAACCTGGGCAACAACGCAAGACTCCACCTCAAAAAAAAAATTAGGGATGCTGTCAATTATTAATTAAGTCCTGGCTATTTTGGACTGATTGTTACAGGGGTTATTGTTTGGCTTCCTGGACTGTCTGCTAGAGATAGTGGTCTGACTTCTTACAAGTCTGATTTGTAGATTGCAGGTTGATTTTCTAGGCTGGCTACTGTAGATAATGGGTTAGTTTCCTGGGCCAGTTGCTGCAGACTGTGGGGCAGAATTCCATTTTTATATATAGCCTGGCCATTGTCTGTTTATATAGACCATTTCAACTGAGTTGGACAACTTTCACTCTTTCAATTTTCTGGAACATCTTATAAAAGGCAGATATTCTTCCTTGAAAGTTTGGTAAGATTCCTCTGAAAAACTGGCCCAAATTCTGGGCAGAGGGGGTTCTTGCTTACCCTTTGAGGTTTTACTCATTATTCTATTGAAATAGTCTATTCTTCCACCAATTATTGCCCTTTATATTTTTCCAGAAATGTATCTGGTTCATCTAAGTTAACATATTTATTAGAAAACAGTCATAATAGCATTTTATAATTCTTTTAATCTCTAGGTCTATAGGTCCTTTTTATTATATATGTTGTGTATTTGTGTCTTCTTTCTTTTCTTGATCAGTTTTGCCAGAAGCCTACCTTCTTAATTTTTTTCAAACAGCCAAATATGTTTAGTTCATTAATATCCTGAAGTGCTTTGTGTTAGCTTGTTGGTTTCTATTCCACTAATTTCTATTTCCTTCCTTCTTGTTTGAGTTTGTATTGCTGCTATATTTTTTAATTTCTTGAGGTAATTCCTAATTCATTTGTTTTCAGTTTTCCTTGGGTTATTTATTTATTTTTCAGACCACACCAGTTCATGAGGTTTTTTTAAGAAACGTATTTAAATTTGCTGTATTAGTCTGTTCCCCTGCTGCTAATAAAGACATACCTGAGACTGGGTAATTTATAAAGAAAAAGAGGACTAATGGACTCACAGTTTCACATGGCTGGGGGAGCTTCACAATCATGGCAGAAAGTGAATGAAGAGCAAAGTCACCTATTAAATGGAAGCAGGCAAGAGAATTTGTGCAGGGGAACTCCCATGTCTAAAACCATCAGATCTCATGAGACTTATTCACTATTGTGAGAACAGTGTGGGGGAAACCACCACCATGATTAAATTATCTCCACCTGGCCCTGCTCTTGATATATGGGGATTATGAAAATTCAAGGTGAGATTTGGGTGGGGACACACAGCCAAAGCATATCAAGTTATAAATGTCTTTCTAAATTCTGCTTTAATTCGGTGCCCTAAATTTTGTCACTCTCACAGGCAGAATAGCCACATAGAGTAAACAATTTTGCTTACTGCATAAGGTCTGGATGAGCTGGTGAGAAGAGCTCTCTGCAAAAGGAAGAAATGTTTTTTCTTTGCAGAAAAGGACCTCTAGCTCTCTCCTTATAGGCTCTCATGGTTGTGACCATCCAAAGCAGGTGCCTCTGTCTGATTCAAACAGAGATCCCATATTGGGTAGTGAGAGTCCTGAGGTGGGGCTGTTGCTCAGCCCTAAGCATTTTATTTGTCTTATGATTTTGTTAACCTAGGAGTTACTTAACTCGGTTTCCATGTGTCTGGGATTTTGTTTGAGCAATATACTGGAGTAGATGGGGCAAATAGACCAATGGGACTGAGTAGACACGTGAGAAATGCTGTGCACCCTTGCACCTCTGGGCTTTTGAGATGTAAGACAGATGGTGCCAAACATTGATGGAGAAAAACACAAGTACTTTAGGAAATGATATGAAAAGAACTGGCTCACTATTTAAGGAAGAAGAAAGCTGGATTTGCTCCCTTATCTCCTATGCGAAGATGAATGTCTGGTATAAAAGAAAGAAGCTGAAACCTAACTGAAGAAAATACAGGCATTTATCATTGTGAGTTTCAAGTGGGGAGAGATATTCACAAGGCTGAAAACATATAAACCACATAGCAAAATGTTGATGGGTCTGACTATATCAAAATTAATTTATTTCAGCAGAAAAAGTTAGCAGGAGCTAACAGAGTAGGAGAAGATATATCCTCGTATATCTATACGAGGACTGTCCTAAGAACACAAGTAAATCAATATCAATGATCTCAAAAACAGCACTGAGTAAGAAAAGTAGAAAAAAATACAATAGTTTCCCCTTATCCACAGTTTCATGCTTTCCACCATTCCATTTACCATAGCCCAAAAATATTCCATGGAAGAGTCAAGAAATAAGCAATTCATAAGTTTTTCATTGCATATGTTGAGTAGCATGATGAAACCTTGTACCGCCCTGCTCTCTCCTGGGACATGAACCATCCCTTTGTTCAGCCTGTCCATGCTTTTCTACACTACCCACTCGTCATTCACTTTGTAGCCCTCTAGGCTATCAGATCAAGAAAACATAAAAGCAAACAAACAAAAAACATAGTATATATAGGGTTTGGTACTATCTGAGGTTTCAGGTATCCACAGGAGGTCATGAAACATATCCCCCAGAGACAATGGGGGACCATTGTATTAATATTAAAGGCAGAACCTCCCTTTGTTAGACGAGCTGAGTTTGGACAAATTTATGCGAGAAATAATATCACACATCATTCATATAAATTAGAAACACATATATGTACAAAGCTACATGTTTTACAAGAACACATGGATATTTAAGGTCACAACTTAAACACACTAAAGCTGGTGTGCATAGGGATAGGAAAAAGGGCATAGAGACTAAGAAAGAAGGGAAAAAAGAAAATAAGAGAGACTTACACCTCAGCTCAGAGCATAGGGCCATCATTAGTCTAGCCATGAGTAACTCACCTCTCAGCAGAAAAAACAATTTACATCAGAAAACATTTGTAAAATGTCTGTCTAGTACCGACCCATGCTAGTCATATAGTTATGTTAGTTGCTTTTCTACACTACTGTGAAAATCCATGTCAGATTGTGCAACCTAGCCTAGATCCGTTGTTTTTTTTTTAATAAGCAAAAGCTTTCAACCTTACCAATCAGAACTTCCCTGTTATTAAAAATAAAATGGTTGAGCAAAATGCTGAATTGAGTATTTGAAATGAAACAGGCATCATCTGGCTAATTTCTTTTAAAGACTTCTCTCCCCTAATAAAGAATGGAGTGAACAATTGGTTGTATTTGAGCTTTTAATTAGACCCAATATAATATGCTTACAAGTATTTTGCCTGCCAGGCATAGCAAAAATCACTCTGCTGATTTTACAAGAATTTAATACATGGGAACACAAGTTGGCTGGGATTAAATAAGAGATTATCTTGCTAAGTGAGAATAACCAAAAAATCAAGGAGAAACACAGCTTTATTGGAAGGGGTGAGAGGAAAGGAGGTGGGTAGGAAGCCACACTGGAAATGAGTTTCAGAAGTACAGAGTAATTTACTCAGGGGCAGGTCCTGGTTTTGTCGGGCCTGCCGCCTACCTATTTGGTGGAGTGGGGGTGGGGGAGTAAAAGATTTAAGAAACAGAATATTAAAATATGAATATGAAACCAGTGATGATTATATTTATATAAAATGAGAAAAAAGTCTCAATAAACTACTAATTTTAAAAGATGATAGATATGTTAAATATAACCAAATCTAGACAAATCTCGCAATATTTCTTAATGACTCGCCTGACCATCTCTACAGGATTTGTTTTCTACATATTTTTTGGCTGTATAACCTTTATAGCCTTTTTCCATGACATCAATTTTGTAAGAACTATGAAGACAAGCAATCTTTTACCTAGCATGGATTATTAAAATTTATTTTTCATTACTTTTTTTTTTTTTTTTTTTTGAGATAGAGTCTTGCTCTGTCACCCAGGCTGCAGTGCCATGGCATGATCTCGGCTCACTGCAGCCTCTGCCTCCCACGTTCAAACCATTCTCCTGCCTCAGCCTCCCAAGTAGCTGGGACTACAGGTACGCACTACTATAACTGGCTAATTTTTGTATTTTCAGTAGAGATCAGAGTTTCGCCATGTTGGCCAGGCTGGTCTCAAACTGCTGACCTCAGGTGATCCACCCACCTTGGCCTCCCAAAGTGCTGAGATTACAGACATGAGCCACCATGCCCATCCTTATTACTCTTTCTTTTAAAATTTTATTTTTTTTGTATTTTGTAGAAACAGGGTCTTGCTATATTGCCCATGTTGGTCTCAAACTCCTGGCCTCAATCAATCCTCCCACCTCGTCCTCCCAAAGTTCATGCAGTGGGATGAACACCAAAGTTTATGCCAGGCATGAACACCACATCTGGCATAAACTTTCTTATTATTAATAATCAGATTCATAAAATAGATGATTTCACACATAGATGTACTCACTTTTCTAGAACTGCCACAGGTTTTGCCCTAAATATAAAAATTCTGATAAAATCCATTTCATATGATTCATTTCTAACTGTATTTGTTGCATTATTGAGTAGATTCTTGACAGGAAAGAACTTCTGCATGAATCAGATGCTGATGAGAACTGAGTGCCCTGCTTACCACTGTAAGCAATTTTTAAAAAATATATTTTATTGTACTTTAGGTTCTGGGGTACATGTGTAGAACATGCCGGATTGTTGCATACATACATACATGGCAATGTGGTTTGCTGCCTCTAATCCCCCATCACCTATATCTGGCATTTCTCCCCATGCTATCCTTCCCCAACTCCCCACCCCACGCTGTCCCTCCCATAGTCCCCCACAACAGACCCCAGTGTGTGATGTTCCCCTCCCTGTGTCCATGTGTTCTCATTGTTCAGCACCTGCCTATGAGTGAGAACATGCGGTGTTTATTTTTCTTTGTTTTTCTTTTTTCTTGTTTTTTATAATTCAGTCTCTGTAGAGACTGTCAAAAATTGCCAATGCCGACTATATTTCAAATCGTCATAGCGGGGTATTGGGAAAAGTTTTCAATTAGCAATAATCGCGCCTCGGATAAACCTCATTGGCTACAATACTGCCACCGTGCAAAGCTTTTTGTTTTTTGTTTTTTGGGTTTTTTTAAAATTTGGTGTTTGTTTTTCTGTTCTTGTGTCAGTTTGCTGAGAATGATGGTTTCCAGATTCATCCATGTCCCTAAAAAGAACACAAACTCATCATTTTTTATGGCTGCATAGTATTCCATGGTGTATATGTGCCACGTTTTCCTTGTCCAGTCTATCATTGATGGGCATTTGGGTTGGTTCCAGGTCTTTGCTATTGTAAACAGTGCCGCAGTGAACATACGTGTGCATGTGTCTTTATAATAGAATGATTTATAATCCTTTGGATATATACCCAGTAATGGGATTGCTGGGTCAAATGGAATTTCTATTTCTAGGTCCTTGAGGAATCGCCACACTGTCTTCCACAATGGTTGAACTAACCTACACTCCCACCATCAGTGTAAAAGTGTTCCTATTTCTCCACATCCTCTCCAGCATCTGTTGTCTCCAGATTTTTTAATGATCACCATTCTAACTGGTGTGAGGTGGTATCTCAATGTGGTTTTGATTTGCATGTCTCTAATGACCAGTGATGATGAGCATTTTTTCATATGTTTGTTGGCCTCATATACGTCTTCTTTTGAAAAATGTCTGTTTATATCCTTTGCCCACTTTTGAATGGGTTTGTTTATTTCTTGTAAATCTGTTTTAGTTCTTTGTAGATTATGGACATTAGCCCTTTGTCAGATGGGTAGATTGCAAAAATTTTTTCCCATTCTGTTGGTTGCCGGTTCACTCAAATGATTGTTTCTTTTGCTGTACAGAAGCTCTGGAGTTTAATGAGATCCCATTTGTCTAATTTGGCTTTTGTTGCCAATGCTTTTGGTGTTTTAGTCATAAAGTCCTTGCCTATGCCTATGCCCTGAATGGTTTTGCTTAGGTTTTCTTCTAGGGTTTTTATGGTGTTAGGCCTTATGTTTAAGTCTTTAATCCATAAATGGTGTTGAGAAGGCAGTCTTAACCAATGTGCAGTTTCAATATCCAACAGCAGGTCCTCAACATCGTTTAATTCAACGTTGCTTCCATATAACGTTGAGAGGAAAAAAACTGATTTCTGGTCGGGACCACTACCCATGCAGAGTCGCACATCTCCCCACATCTGCATGGGTTCTCTTTGGACACACTGCTTCCCGCTCCCACATCCCAAAGCTGTGCACACTGGGTTAACTGGCATCGACGTGGTCCCAGGTCAAGTGAGTGTCAGGGGTAGTGAGTTGCCCTGCCATGGGATGGCCTGTCCAGTGCTGGTTCCCACCTTATGCCCTACCCTCCTGGGACCAGCTGCAGCCACCTGCAACCCAGAGCTGAAATAATTAGGTAATTATTTCACTTGTTTTATTCATATTTTTAAATGCATATATAGCTCACATTTATTTCAATATTAGAAGTGTTTTGAGTTTTGTTGTTGTTGTTTTGTTTCATTTTGTTTTTTGTTTTGTTTTTAAATAAAGACGGGGTTTCACCATGTTGGTCAGACTGGTCTTGAACTCCCGATCTCAGGTGATCTGCCCACCTTGGCCTCCAAAGTGCTTGGATTACAGGCGTGAGCCACCACACCCGGCTGTTGTTGTTTTTTGTTTTTTCTTTTGAGACAGAGTCTCACTCTGTCACCCAGGCTGGAGTGCAGTGTCGCTATCTCGCCTCCTGGGTTCAAGGGATTCTCCTGCCTCAGCCTCCCGAGTAACTGGGATCACAGGTGTACACCACCATGCCTGGCTAATTTTTGTATTTTTAGTACAGGTGGGGTTTCACCATGTTGGTCAGGCTGGTCTCAAACTCCTGCCCTCATTATCTGCCTGCCTTGGTCTCCCAAAGTGATGGGATTACAGGCGTGAGCCACCGTGCTAGGCCCTTCCCCCGCCCCTAGACAGAGTCTCACCCTGTCGCCAGGTTAGAGTACAGTGGTGCAATCTCGGCTCACTGCAACCTCCACCTTCCGGGTTCAAGCCATTCTCCTGCCTCAGCCTCTTCAGTAGCTGGGACTACAGGCACACAACCCCATGCCCAGCTAATTTTTGTATTTTTAATAGAGATGGGATTTCACCATGTTGGCCAGGATGGTCTCGATCCCACCTCAGCCTTCCAAAGTGCTGCGATTACAGGCATAAACCACCACCGGCCTGCCGTGTTTTGGTCTTTATTTAGAAGTTTGATGATGTTCTTCTGACCAGAAATATGCCATGCGAACTTAATTCGTATTTTTATCTATTAGTCTATGGGAAAATTGGTTTAATTATAGATCGTTTCACTTAAGTTCGCAATTTCCAAGAACCTATTGATGACATTAAGTGAGGACTTGCTGTACTTCCATAGATCTCACAAACCCCAGTGGCAAGGGAACACAGCACAGGGGCTCGTGCCAGGACTTGGAAAGCCCCAAAGCTGCAGGTGCATTAACTTCACAGTAAATCCACCTCTAACCCTAGAGGCCAGCAAACCCGACTGATAATCAAACTCATCTGCAGGCCCTATTAGAGAAATACGACCTCAAGGTAACACCTCTGCAGATTTTGCTTCGATAGGGAAAAGGGAAGCTTTTGGAAGCTCTTATAAGAGGGGTGGGTAAGGCGTGCGTGGAGGTGGGAGGGAGGAGAGGACAGGTGGAACTTACTGAGCCTTCTAAAATCATTCTCTTCAGAGCTGGTCCTGGCAACCTGTGAACTGTCCATCATCTTTTTTTTCTTTCTTTGAGATGGAGTCTCGCTCTGTCGCTCAGGTTGGAGTGCAATGGTGCAATTTTGGCTCAATGCAACCTCCACTTCTTGGGTTCCAGCAATTCTCCTGCCTCAGCCTCCCCAATAGCTGGGACTACAAGTACATGTGCCACCACGCCTGGCTAATTTTTTGTATTTTTAGCAGAGACGGAGTTTCGTCATGTTGGCCAGGCTGGTCTCGAATTCCTGACCTCAAGTGATCTGCCTGCCTCGGCTTCCCAAAATGCTGGGATTACAGGCGTGAGTCACTGCTCCTGGCCCGTCCATCATCTTTTAAAGCAAGTTTGTTCAACCTGTGGCCCGCGGGCCTAATGCCGCCCAGGACGGCTTTGAATGTGGCTTAACACAAATTTGTAAACTTTCTTAAAACATTATGATATGTTTTTGCCTTTTTTTTTTTTTTTAAGCTCATCAGCTTTTGTTGAGTGTCAGTGTATCTCATGTGTGGCGCAAGATAATTCTTATTCCAATGTGGCCCAGAGAAGCCCAAAAATTGAGCACCACTGTTGTAAAGTGTCCTGGTATTTCAAGAAATAATGGCCAGGGCCAACTTCTCCAGATTGCTATTACTGCTCTCCATTACAAACACACACTTCGTGCCTCTCCCTTTGCAGCTCTATTCTGACTGTTTTAAAATAAGAGACACACAACATACACACACATACCTGTGTCTTCCTCTAAATTACTATCATCAGGGAAAAAAATAAATCCGTAGCTGAACCTGTCGATTGGAATCTGGAACTGGTCACTTGGAAACTGGGAATCGTTGGTCTTCTCCTTGGGTTCTAGAATGGAGGCAATTATACTTCCACTCACCTCCCATGCAGACAGTTTAGGTGAGAAATTAAGTCAATGCATTCCACCTGGAGTTCATAGGAGGCTCCTTAAATCCTAAGGAGAACTTTCCATTTAAAAAATAAGTATTTCTGCACAGCCAGAGGGTAAAAGATTCTATAATTATGACCCTGAGATTCCATTTGAACAATCAAATACTAACTAAATAATATTTTTAAAGCAATAGCAACCCTTGTCATTAAATCTTTTTTTTTTTTTTTTTTTTGAGACAGTCTTGCTTTGTTGCCCAGGCTGGAGTGCAGGGGCGTGGTCTCAGCTCACCGCAACCTCCACCTCCCGGGTTCAAGCAATTCTCCTGCTTCAGCCTCTCAGGTAGCTTAGAGGCTAATTTTTTGTATTTTTAGTTGAGATAGGTTTTCGCCACATTGGCCAGGCTGTTCTCGAACTCCTGAGATCAGGTAATCCACCTGCCTCAACCTCCCAAAGTGCTGGGATTACAGGCGTGAGCCAGCACACCCAGCCCCTTGTCATTAAAACTCTCTTTTTGACATCTTTGTGCCTAAGTGTACAGGCCTCAGAACAGACCGCCTTTGTCCACGTTCCTGTTTTACTCCTTGCCATTATCTTCCCTGACCAGCTATTTAAGCTCTCTGAGCTTCAGTTACCTGATCTGTAAAACAGGAGCACTTCATAACTAGCTGATAGGGCTATTAGGATTTGATGAAATCACGTTGGTAAATGCCTAGTGCAACATTTGGAATTTGCTCAACAAGTCACAGTTGATATTTTCACTATGTTACTACTGTTTGTACTTTCAGAATGAATGAGAAGGACACGCAAATGAGAAGAAGAGAGCCCAGGATGGCGGAGGCTACAAGACATTCTCAAACACTGCAAACAGGAAGACTGACAAAGATCGTTTAGGAAGTAATTCGATAGTGTTTCTCAAAACTTAATCCATACATATCTAATTTCTAGGAACCTTTTGCGGACGGATCCAAACTAATTTGACTGGGCAACAACTGTCAGGTTCTCTTGGTAAAATTCAACTGACTCCAGTGACTAGAAGTAGATGATACAACCTTAACACTGAGAGCCACACATCTCAACTGTGGGCTTCTGATTAGGCTGCTTCAAATACTAACTGCCCCAAGGGTACAGAGATGAAAGATAAACTATCAGACACACTACTAATGCTCATGGTGGATATAATGAATTGGATACCTCTTCCTTCCTTCCTTCCTTTCTTTCTCTTTCTTTCTTTCTTTTTTCAGTCTCACTCTGCTGCCCAGGCTGGAGTACAGTGGTGCCATCTTGGCTCACTGCAAACTGCCTCCCGGGTTCAACCGAGTCTCCTGCCTCAGCCTCCTGAGTAGCTGGGATTACAGGTGCACACCACCGTGCCTGGCTAATTTTTGTATTTTTAGTAGAGACAGGGTATCACCATGTTGGCCAGGCTGGTCTCGAACTCCTGACCTCAAGTGATCCACCTGCCTCAGCCTCCCAAAGTGCTGGAATTACAGGCGTGAGCCATCGTGCCTGGCCAGACTACTCTTTCTAAATATGCCTTTGTAGGTGAGGAAAAAATTTCCCTCCACCTTGTAGGTTCTCAGCTGAGGCTCTGACGGATGACAGGAGAGAAACAACAGAGGTTTATTAACATGTGTATCTCCTGTATACATGCAAGAAATTCAGGGATGAGTAACCCAAAGAACTGGCCAGAACTTAGACTTAAATAGCATCTTTTCTTAAAAAAAAAAAAATTTCAAAGCTATAACAAGACAAAGAAGAAGGACTTTGAGTTTCTAGGACAGCAAATTGTGGACCGGAAAATATATGGAAGGTCAGCACCAGTGAGGAAAATGTGTTATATGAAAGTTCTGGTGCTGTCTTTGTACTGATAAGGGTCTAGCATTGTCAGTGATTAATTGTTGTACAAATTTATGTCCTGATTTTAGGCAAACAGGGAGAAGGATGCCAGCTTTTTGTGTATCTTCGTCTTCTCAGTTGTCTTTAGCCCAAAATAATCCTTATGCCCAAGTGGCATATTTTGGGGTGGCAAACTCTGCTATCCTTTACCTTCCTGTACTGCAAAGTCTAGAAAACCGAAAATTACATTCCCTAGCCTCTCTTGCAGCTGAGATTTGGAGAGAGAATTCGGTCCCACCAAAGTCATGTCAAATAATTTCCAAAATATTCCCCTTTTTCAATTGATAAAGGCTAAGATGAAGGATGTGCTTAGTGTGAGGTCCAAATGCCGTACTATTAATAATTGAGGCCCAGGATCTGGCCAGCCTACCTGCCTGTATTCCCAGTCAGGGCAGCATAGGACTGGCAGTGGCCTTCCCTACTGGGGGTTGAGGAGTTGGAGCTGAGCTGGTAACATTTAGGGAGGGTCTGTAGACACTGAGGGACAGTTGTGTTTTTTGCAGACGGCTCACTCCAAGGAGGAAGAAAGGGAAACATTGGGCTGACACACCTAGCATTTTCCTCAAATTTGCCAACCAGGTTAAACCACCTCCTTCTTCTCCCAGCTACCACAGAAAGTCAGAGAGAGAGAGAGAGGCCAGGGTGCCACAACTCCACATCAGGGAGAATCACCAAGGAGGGTGAAAAGGTTCAGTTACCTATATTGGCAGGAAGTCTGGTGAAAGGGACGAAAAGAACTGTCACAATTTACCGTATATACTCCTGTTTAAAGCTAATTTTTACCAAGACCCTGTATTCATATACAATTTGTATAGTTAAAAAAGAAAGAAAAAGAAACCTACCACTTCTGTGTAGGATGGAGTAGCCGGCAGCAAATCAAAGGTCCTGCCAAGAAAAACTGGAAAGTCTAGATTATGGTAATTTAAAAAGAAAAAATCTGTTAAATGCATCAGAGGGCCGGGTGAAGCAATAGGGATTAGAAGGGGCCCCCCTCTGGAGAAGGGAGAACCTGGGGGTTCCTCGTCCTGTTAGTGGGCAGAGGAAAAGTCACTTCCTGGGATGACCCCATCTAAGGCCAACTCTCCTCTTTTATTCTTTGTCACAACTGTCCCAGGGCATGTACTGCGATTTGTCATTAAATGTCAACTTCATTGCATTTTTATTTGTCTCTCTGTGTACCCTATAACCTTCACGTGGGCAGGAGGAGACTGTCTATCTTGTTCATTGTTGCATTCCCAGGCTGGTATACAGTAGATGCCTAGTAAATATTTCTTGGGTTGGATTGGATTGAATGGAATGGAATGTGAACAGTGAATGCTTTCCAGCTCTTTCAGATTTCCTGGATTCTAGAGGCAGGCCCCCTTTCTCCCCAGAGGCTCTGTTCCCTTAAGGCTTTGTCAATAGGCCTAAACCCAAGTTCCTTTCTGATAGAATGGCATCCTCAGAGTCTTGCTCTAATACCTCCAGGGCTTGGAAGTGGGTGGGGTTGTCTTATCACCGACCCTGTAAACTCCCAGGCCACACCCAAGCTAGCACCTCCAGGCCCTTCTCTCCCTAACCACAGAATGCCTCGCAGCTCTAACAGCAAAAGTCCAAGAACGCCTGTTCTGAGGGCCTATCTGGCATCCAGTTTCTGTTAAACTCAAACCATTTCCCGATCTCTCCAAAGCCCTGCAGGTTCCTTGAGTTCACATGCTCTCAAACCCCGGCCCCTAGATTCTAAAACCAGGCCTGCCTACCCTCAGTCTCATTGCCAGGCCTCTGGGCCCACCTTCCCCATTCTCATTGGACCCTGGACATCCATCCCTTCCGGGGGTCCCATCCAGGGGGATCCCACACTCCCTGAGTAAAGACCTCACAGAGAGAAAAAATCTAAATGATGCCCAGCTAAGCCCACAGTTGCTGGGTACTTTCAAAATGTCTTTCTAAGTGCAGCTTGACATTCTTAAAACTTTATTCTTGTGCATTTGAAGTATTTTACGTTCCTTTCCAGGTGTAAAAAGCCCAAGACTGAAGCCAGGAAAACTGAATTCTGGTCCCGGTTCTGTTGCTATGTGGTCTTGGACTACCCGTTTTCTGGTGGAACCCTGGCTCATTTGCTTTGGGGACTGGTTTTCTTGTGAGCGCCCAGAGGCTGTCAGGCTCAGGGAAACCTATATACATGATCCACATTGAAATAAGGGTCTAAAGCCTTGATGTAAGCATGAAAGTGTGTGGGCAGCATGAAGCCCTACAAGTGGACATTGACCTTCAATGGGCCAATGGGTCAAGGTTTATCCAGCCCCAAGAGGGCCCAGGTCCCAGCCAGACCATAGAAAGCCCTTTAAGCTTTTGGATTACCCTTTCTCACACTGCTAATAAAGACACACCAATTTACGAAACAGACTGGGCAATTTAAGAAGAAACAGGTGTAATGCACTTACAGTTGCAGGTGGCTAGGGAGGCCTCACAGTCACGGTGGAAGGCGAAAGGCACTTCTCACATGGCAGCAGCAAGAGAGTAGATGAGGAAGAAATGAACACGGAAACCCCTTAAAAAACCATCCGATCTCATGAGACTTATCCATTACCACGAGAAAAGTATGGGGTAACCGCCCCGATGATTCAATGACCTCCCACCAGGTTCCTCCCACAACACGTGGGAATTATAGAAGTACAGTTCAAGAAGAGATTTGGGTGGGGACACAGCCAAACCATATCAGCCTGTTAGGCCTCTCCAGAACTGAGGAACTTTTTTTTTTTTTTTTTAACCACTTTGGGACTTATAGAGGCTTCCTGTGTGCCAGGTCTGTTCTAAGCACTTCACACCTGATGGCCCATTTCATCCTCATGACGAATCTCTGGAGTAGATGTGCTGTCCCCCCAAGAGTTCCAAAATGCGAGGCCTTGGGAGGGTAAAGCATTGATTCAAGATGAGCGGCTCCTACAGTAAGGGGCAATCTGTCTCCGTGGTCCCTATTCTTACCCACAGTGCTGGTGATTTTTCTACAGGCCCCAGAAGAGCCCCCTCATTCATGGTTGGGTTTCCTGGTCACTTGATTCCAGGTGGACGGTACTAAATTTGGGCATGCCTCTCACTGCAATTTAGTCACATCTTAGTCTCATGGTTTGGTTCCTCTGGAGAACCCTGACTAACACAGCACCTACAGGGTGTCCTGTAAATATCCATGTTTCATCAATGCACAGATTTGATTTTGGTCTTTTGAGCCTCCCTGGGCATCAGTCTACAGCTCATCTTGGGGGTGGGTTATACCTTCAAATAGCCCGTCTCATCACTTGCTTTCTTCCTAGTTTCTCAGTGAGTGTCATTCTCCTGACCTCTTTTCCAGAATCTGGAAGCAATTTTCCAAAGCCCACTTCCTCAAGGAGGCTCTTACCCAGTGCGGTATATACACAATAGGAGTCTTTCCTTTCCTTGTACCCTTATCAAATCTCTCCAGTCTTTCAAGGGTAAACTGATAAACAGCTCTCCAGTTTCTTTATTTGTGTCATTTCATTTAATGGTTCATTTTATTTTATTTTATTTTTTGAGACAAGATCTAGCTCTATCACCCAGGCTGGAGTGCAGTGGTGCAATCTCAGCTCACTGCAACCTCTGCCTCCGGGGCTCAAACCATCCTCCCACCTCAGCCTTCCGAGCAGTTGGGATACAGGCGTGCACCACCATGCCCAGCTAATTTTTGTATTTTTTGTAAAGACAGAATCTCGCCATGTTACCCAGGCTGGTCTCCAACTCATGAGTTCATGTTATCTGCCCACCTCAGCCTTCCAAAGTGCTGGGATTGCAGGTGTGAGCCACCATATCTGGCCTTCACAGTCCATTTTGAACCTCAACCTAGAAATGGGAATCTCAAGCCAAATGGGATTAGATGTTTTTAGTTAAGACCCTCAAAGGAGATAAGGAAGTCCAAGACGTTCTCCAGATGGAGTTGCAAGCAAAGAGAACCATGGAGACTCACAAAGGTGCTGGATCCCCACAGGAGCTTTTATTTGTGTGCAGATTTGCCTGTGACCTTCTTGTGGGCCTACATCCTCCCCATTGTCACTGCAGTTGAGCCAGGACCCAGCCCAGTGCCTGGTCAGGAGAAGCTCTATTAGTGCTTATGAACTATGTTAAATTGGAACTTTCAACCAATTCAATAAGGTCACAATGGGTTGGCTCCTAGTAAGCTGCTCAATAAGTGTTTCTTCAGGTGACGTGGGCAAATGAAAGGCAGTAAGGCCCAGTGATTTCAGATCCAGAGTTTGGGACTCAGAACTAGATAATCCTGAGGTCAAATCCCAGCCTTGCTTGCTTCTTTCTGTGTGCCCTGAGCCTCTCCCCTGTGGAGAATCTATTTCACAGTGTTGCTATGAAAATGACATGAGGCCAGGTGTGGTGGCTCACCTGTCATCCCAGCACTTCAGGAGGCCGAGGCAGGTGGATCACGAGGTCAGGAGTTTGAGACCAGCCTGAACAACATGGTGAAACCCCGTCTCTATTAAAAATACAAAAATTAGCCGGGCATGGTGGCGGACACCTGTAATCCCAGCTACTCAGGAGGCTGAGGCAGGAGAATCGCTTGAACCTGGAAGGTGGAGGTTGCAGTGAGCCGAGAGATTGCGCCATTGCACTCCAGCCTGGATGACAGAGCAAGACTCCCTCTAAAAAGAGAAGATAAGAAAAAAAAGAAAAGAAAAGAAAATGACATGAGATCTTGCATGTGAAATTTATCATAGTATTGCTCGTACTTAGTCAATACTACCTTGGGCCCCGAACTCTTCCATGGCTTTCTCATTTAATCCTCTTGCAATCCAAAGAGGAGGGCACTCTTAACTGCCCCACTTCTTACAGATTAAAAAGTTGAGGAACAAGGGCCAGAGTTACCACACTGGCCCTTGTTCTCTAAGGTCACAAAGCTAGTGAGAGTGGGTATAGAACGCAAGTGCAGCATCTGGTCTTAACCGTTAAGGGAGAGCTATGAAGTCCCACATGTGGACAGTAAGTACTCAGTACAAATACACTGCTGAGTACTTTTACTGAGTACTTCTCAGTAAGTACTGAGTACTTGCTCAGTAAAAAAAACTGCTGCTGCTGTTGTGTTGGACAGCCAGGAAAAGTGAGGGGCAGAGAACTTGAGTCCCCATAACTACTCCATAACACAGTCAGAACCTTGGGCTCCAACACTCAGACCTGGAGCACCAAGCCCTGTTGCTTGTTTCTTAACTGCTTTCTCCAAGGCCTGTGCTGGGCAGCCACACCCAGAGTTCTCACCACACCCTGGAGTTCTTGCCACGCCCTGCCTGCTCCCGGAAGGTAACAGGGCCACTGAAGAAGGGCTGCCTTGTTGTGGCCTTGGCCCTGGCCCTGAAGGCCAGGAGGACAAACACTGGCTTAGAAGTACTGCAAATCAGTAAACAGTAAAAGTCAGAATAAAGGTTCTCTTGAACTTCAGCTACCCTCAACTCCAAGCTGGCTAGACCCGAGGACAAATACCCAGGACCCTGATTCCAGGAGAGATTTCTGCATGGGATCCAGTTGCTGCCTTGCAAGAGGGCATTTGCCTTTGAGGGAGGTGGGGGCAGGGGTATCAAGTTCTGGGGGAGAAGACAGGAAGTTTGCCAGTGCTACCCAGAGAGGAAAAAAACTGCGGAGGAATCAATAAAGTTGACAATAGCAGGAGATTTCCCTTTTCCCCTGGAGTCCTGGCCTGCATGAATAGGTGGAATCAGAACAGCTAAGATTCAGTGAGTCCTTCCTGCACAGGCCATGCAATGCACTTGGGACCACATGCATTCATTCATTGAATGCGTTCAACAACCCTATGGCATGCGTTTTATTATTTTCAGTTTGCAGGTGAGAAAATCATGGTACAAAGAAAGTAAATCACCTGCCCAGGGGCTGCTCAGCCCCCAGGAGGCAGAACCAGAGTCTGAACCCAAGCGATCTTCTATGGCCCTTCCCTGCCAGCTGGCAGTGGGGTATTTCTATGGTCCCTCTCACTTAATTTTGAATCTGATGGCGTATGCCAAAGTATATACAGAAAGGGCATCACTTTGGAGGGTATGTGTGGCTACTATAACAAAATTTTATAAACTGGGTGTCTTATAAACAACAGAAATTCACATCTCACAGTTCTGGAGGCTGGAAATCCAAGATCAAGGCACAGGCAGAGCTGGCATCTGGTGAGGTTCTGCCCTTTGGTTCATAGATGGTGCCTTCTCACCATGTCCTCCCCAAGTGGAAGGGGTGGAGCTCTCTTTTGGGCATCATTGATAAGACACTGCTCCCATTCAGGAGGCCTCTGCCTTCATGACCTGATCGCCTCCCAAAGACCCAGCTTCTAATACATCACCTTAGGGGGTAGGATTTCAACATCTGGATTTTAGGGAGACACAAACATTCAGACCATAGCAGAGGGGCTGAGAGACACCTGAAGCCTGCTAGGGCTCCTGAGAGCAGCTGATAAATGCATAGGATTTTGAAGAAACTTTTAAAGTCTCAGGGCAATCAACTTTGTTCCTGCTCTGAGTCTGAGAGGCCCCCATTAAAAGTTAGCCCCTCACTCGGTCTTTTTTTTTTAATTCTGAGACAGGGTTTCACTCTGTAGCCCAGGCTAGAGTGCAGTGGCGCAATCACAGCTCACTGCAGCCTCACCTCCCAGACTCAAGCAATCCTCCCACCTCAGCCTCCTGAGGACTACAGCCACCATACTTGGCTAATTTTTGTATTTTTTGTAGTGACAGGGTTTTTCCATGTTGCCCAGGCTGGTCTGGAACTCCTGGGTTCAAGCAGTCCACTCGCATTGGCTTCCCAAAGTGCTGGGATTACAGGCCTGAGCCCCTCACTCAGTCTTTATTGCAGAGCTTAAAAGGGTGGAAGGAGCCTTCACAGAGCTGTTCTCCTCCTCCCACTACCATGAGAGGTACAAATTCTACCAAACCTTGTCTCCTGGCGTCTCTGCCTCGGGTGCAGGTTGAGATTTGGTCTTCAGGGAGTCTTCCTCTGAGCTAATTTCTTGCAAAGGACGTGACAAAGGTCACTAGAGAGAAAACACCTCAGCACGCTTTCCAAATGGCTCATGCGGTGAGTTCAGCACCGGCCCCATCACCGCGCAGACCAGATGAGAGGACTCATGCATAGGAGGCCACCCCACGAGCAGGGCTATTTTAATAGAATGTCTTCGGGGTGTGGTGAGAAACACCCCGGCCTGGGAGTGTTTGTGGTTCATCTGGACTCAGGCAGCGCTATTATAAGATTGTGGCCTATACGGGCTTCCTGGGTTTCTGCTCATCGGTGCCCATTGCAGGTCCTGAAAGAACGGTACTGGATCATTCCCTTGGTTATGTCCACGTACGAGATCATTCCTTTGTTTAGTACACTGCAAATACTTCAAGAATGCTACAGACAGTTTTAAGATCAGAGCCTTTCCCACAAAAGGTCAGGAGTTCCAGTTCTCAATAAGCGGAGGTATCTGTGGTTAAAGAGCAAGCCCAGAAAATGTGGGCTCTGGGCGCCCCCTGCTGGAGAGAGAGGCCCAAGCACGTGGGGCTTCTAGGGCTGGGGTCCTCTGAGGGTTCTTCCAGCATCTCCTCGCAGCTCAGAGGGCTCTTCTTCCCGTCCTTCCAGGACTGCCTTGCATGAGAGCAGAGCTGCTAAGGGTAATGTGGCTTAGTCTTCAAGAAGGTGGACTCTAGAGCCAGATTGCTAGGGCTCAAATCCTGCCCCTGCCACTGCTGTGTAACTTTCGGCAGATCATTAAACCTCTCTGTGCCCCACCGTCCTATCTGTAAAGTAGGGATGATCGTATTAGAGCCTACCTCACAGAGTACTTATGAGACATAAACGAGATGACATCTCAAACACTGAGGCACAAATGAGGCAACATGGCAAAACACTTAAAATAGTGTCTGGCACAGAGGGAGACACTATGTGTTAATTACATATTGATTATTGCTATTATTAATATGATAATCATTCTCTTAGTTATTAATAAAACCTAAGAGAAAGCTTTTCTCTTCTCTCTCAGCCCTAAGGGTCACTCATGGGCATCAGATTCTAGGCTCGAGTCATCGCACTAGGCCCATAGCCACTTGTTATTCTAGATACTAAGAGAAGGGAAGAAACTGCTAACACTATTCCAATAAAAGCATCTTCTGACCGGGCGCGGTGGCTCAGGCCTGTAATCCCAGCACTTTGGGAGGCCAAGGCCGGGGGATCAAGAGGTCAGGAGATGGAGACCATCCTGGCCAACATGGTGAAACCCTATCTCGACTAAAAATGCAAAAATTAGCTAGGCATGGTGATGTGTGCCTGTAGTCCCAGATGCTGGGGCAGGAGAATCGCTTGAACCTGGGAGGCGGAGGTTGCAGTGAGCCGAGATAGCACCATTGCACTCCAGCCTGGCAGAGTGCAGTGATAGAGCTAGACTCCATCTCAAAAAAAAAAAATCTTTCTCAAAGAAAAAAGGTAGGCCAAGTCCAGTGGCCATGTCTGTAATCCTGGCACTTTGGGAGGCTAAGGTGGGAGATCACTTGAGGCCAGAAGTTTGAGACCAGCCTGAGCAACCTAGCAAGACACCTTCTGCAAAAAAAAAAAAAAATTAAAAATTGACACATGCCTGTGGTTCCAGCTACTTGGGAGGCTGAGGTGTGAAGATCACTTGAACTCACGAGTTTGCAGCTACAAACTGTGATTGCGCCACGTCACTGCAGCTTGGGCAACAGAGCGAAACGCTGTCAATAATGTTTCAATAAATAAATAAATAAATTTTAATTAAAAAGAAAAGAAAAAAAGGTAGAATAACTTTCCTACCAGCCAGGCACTTCCAAAGCTTGTTGGCCCTGTTGGTTGTCTCAGAGCAAAATAATCTATAGACTGCCTTTTGTTTTTGCTTTTGGGAAAATTTAATAAAGTTTGGTTTCTGAAGTGGCAACATGTAACCTCAATTTAACAATTCTTTTTCTTGAAAATTCAGAGATTATACATATGTCTATACACATGTATGCATATATCGTATGTATATACACACATGTGTATTTCTGCAAATGTATATACATCTATATTGCATTTTAGACATTTGGCATATGCTTACAAAGATACATAAACATATATATAGTGAGCATGTTTAAGACTATATAGGCCAGGCACAGTGGCTCACACTTGTAACCTCACACTTTGGAAGGCCGAGGCAGGTAAATCACTTAAGATCAGGAGTTTGAGACCAGCCTGGCCAACATGGTGAAACACCATCTCTAATAAAAATACAAAAAAATTAGCTGGACATAATGGCATGCACCTGCAGTCCCAGGTATTTGGGAGGCTGAGGCACAAGAACTGCCTGAATCTGGGAGGCAGAGGTTATAGTGAGCTGAGATCACACTACTGCACTCTAGCCGGAGCAACAGAGTGAGACTGTCTGAAAGACAACAACGATGACGAAAGACTATAAATACACACACATACAGAATATCTTATAGATGTTTATGCCCTTTGAGTGGAACACTGGTGGTTGTGGCGAGGAAGGCACACATGAAACAGGTATCAATAGCCATAGGGTTCCCCAGGGGACAATATTCTCAAGAAATTTGGAATGTCAGCAGGGCACAGTTTAGAAAGATGATGGTGGTGGTGGTGGTGGTAGTGGTGTTGATGATAGTGATGGTGGTAGTAGTGATGATGGTGGTGGTGGTGATGGTGGTGATGATGGTGGAGGTGGTGATGATGGTAGAGGTGGTGATGGTGATTGTGGTGGAGGCAGTGGTGGTGATGTTGGTGGAGGTTTTGGTGGTGATGGTGGTTGAGGTGGTGATGGTGCTGATGATGGTGGAGGTGGTGATGGTGATTGTGGTGGAGGCAGTGGTGGTGATGTTGGTGGAGGTTTTGGTGGTGATGGTGGTTGAGGTGGTGATGGTGGTGATGATGGTGGAGGTGGTGGTGGTGATGGTGGGGGAAGTGGTGATGGTGGTAGAGGTGGTGATGGTGATGGTCGTGGAGGTGGTGATGCTCATCATGGCAGTGGTGGCAGTAGTGGTAGAGGTGACGGTGGTAGTGGTTGTGGTGGTAGAGGTGGTGGTGGTGATGGTGATGGTGGAGGTGGTAATGGTGGTGATGGTGATGGTGGTAGAGGTGGTGGTGGTGGTGGTGATGGTGGTAGAGGTGGAGGTGATGGTGGTGGTGGTGATGGTGATAGTGATGGCGGTAGAGGTGGTGGCAGAGGTTGTGGTGGTGATGGTAGTGGAGGTGGTGGTGATGGTGGTGATGGTAGTGGAGGTGGTGGTGGTGATGGTGGTGATGGTAGTGGAGGTGGTGGTGGTGATGGTGGTGATGGTAGTGGAGGTGGTGGTGGTGATGGTGGTGATGGTAGTGGAGGTGGTGGTGGTGATGGTGGAGGAGGTGGTGGTGATGGTGGAGGAGGTGGTGGTGGTGATGGTGGTGATGGTGGTGATGGTAGTGGAGATGGTGGTGGTGATGGTAGTGGAGATGGTGGTGGTGATGGTGGTGGAGGTGGTGGTGGTTGTGGTGATGGTGGTGGAGGTGGAGGTGATGGTGGTGGTGATGGTGATGGTGGTGGAGGTGGTGATGGTGATGGTGATGGTGGAGGTGGTGGTGATGGTGATGGTGGTGGATGTGGTGGCGGTGATGGTGGTAGAGGTGGTGGTGGTGATGGAGGTGGAGGTGATGGTGATGGAGGTGGTGGCGGTGATGGTGATGGAGGTGGTGATGGTGATGGTGGAGGTGGTGGTGGTGGTAGTGATGGTAGTAGAGGTGGTGGAGGTGGTGGTGGTGATGGTGATAGACATAGTAGTGGTGGTGGTATATCTACATGATGCAGCAGGCTAGTAGAAGATCTCAAAAAGTTAATTTCAAGAGTAGCTGGTGGTTGTGGTAGAACCAGCTTTGCCATTCTTTGCCAGGAAAAGCTTGTGCTTGGCATCACTACTTGTGGCACGCCTCTTCCGAGACCTGGACTACATGCCCTCTCTGAGCCTCCATAGCACTCTGTACCACTCACTCCTACCACAGTGTCTGTCACTCTCTTCCCTGATCTCTCAGTAGAATGGAAGCTTGATGAGAGTGAGGAGAGCTTTTCCTTTTCACTCCTCCATCTCCAGCCCTCAGCACATTGCCTGGCACAGAGTTGGCATGCTGTAAATATTTGTTGCATGGATGAATGGATAAGCAGACAGATGGACACATGCATGAATGAATAAACAAATGAATAAGTGAGTAAACGAATAAGAGAATCAGAGGGTGCAAGCCTGGAACCGGGAACTATCCCTACCTGAGGAGCTCCAGAGAGCAAGAGCAAGAGCTGGGGATTTACCGCCTGCTGGGGTTTGCCTCCTGGTAGAATGATGGATCAGTAGCAACGGCATTTTACCATAGCCCAAGGACATAAAGCTTCCCGAGTCAGGAAGCCTCTTTTCTGAGACTGAAGAACCTCCTAGCTGAGAAGATATTTCTCCAAGGCTGCCCTAGCCAGAGGGGAAGTCATTTTGGATGAAATGATGCTATGGTAGTTAAAGAACACAATGTTATCCACACCTACTCCCTGCAATGACGGCATCCATCTTCCTCTAGAGTTCAAAGCTTACTTTGGCCTTGCGAAGTAGGCATGAGTATTCTATAAAGTGGCTGGCTAGTAAGCAGCAGAGGCAGGATTCAGACGAGCTCTGTTGGCTCCAGTATTCCCTGTAGCTACTTGGGAAAGCAGCACTGATGAAAAAAGGAAGAAATTCTGTTGGCTAGAGTAACGCTCACTGCTGTAGCAAACTCTGAAATTTGTAATTGCTTCAACAATAGACGTGTATTTCTCTCTCACGTAAAGTCTCAAATGGGATTCCTGGTGAGCGATGGGCCTTCTCCAAGAAGAGATTCAGGATCCTGCGCTGCTTCCATCCTGAGGTCCCATCAACTTCAACCCGTGACTTCAAGCTGCCACGCCCATCTGCTTCAAGCTGGCAGCAGGGAAGAGCGTGAGGGAATGGGAGATTTTGTGGATCAGACGCAGAAGTGGCACACATCACTTCTAATCTCCCTTTGGCCGGAACTCAATTACATGGCCAGCGCTTACCAGCGATGTAACTTCAAGGTAGGCTGCAAAATACAGTGCAGCTCTGTGCCAGGAAAAAGGTGGCAGTGAGTTTGGTGAAGCTAGGCAGTCTCCACCACAACCCATACCCAACAATCGGGGCCAGCAGTGAGATTCCAGGACAGCAAAGGCCCAGCTCAGCCCTCCACTAGAGTACAGTAGCCCTGTAGGCAAGAAACTAAACTTTGAAGCTCTGTCTGGGGCTGCACATGTACCCAAAACCTTGTTTATTTTATCCCCTTCTTTGGGGAACTGTTCCTCTCGAACTTCAATAATGCCAATCTGAGTATCCCTAGACCCCTAGCTAGAAGTAAGCATATGGTTCAGGTTTCAGGGTCTGCATTCAGGGGTTGGTTTAGGGAAGGTCATGTGATCCAAGAAGAGCCTGTTGGCATGCTTCCCTAACCTATCAAGAAGGCTTTGCTCTTAATTGTCTGGTTACAGGGCTGCCAGAATGGAAGTGGGGAGTGGTCTGACATCAAGCCTGCACCTTCATTGGAGAAAGGCCAGAAGAAAGAAGACAGCCTGCAGAAAAGAGCAGAGAAAGAGAGAGAGAGAGAGAGAGAGAGAGAGAGAAATGACAGCGTTCAAGTCCCTGGATCTTTAAGACTAGTCTACTCCTCCTCTGCCTTTTTTTTTTTTTTTTGAGACAGAGTCTTGCTCTGTGCCCAGGCTGGAGTGCAGTGGCACAATCTCAGCTCACTGAAACCTCTGCCTTCTGAGTTCAAGCAATTCTTCTGCCTCACCCTCCTGAGCAGCTGGGATAACAGGTGCACACCACCATGCCAGGCTAATTTTTGTACTTTTAGTAGAAACAGGATTTCATCATGTTGGTCAGGCTGGCCTCGAACTCCTGACCTCAAGTGATCTTCCCACCTTGGCCTCCCAAAGTGCTGGGATTACTGGTGGGAGTGACCACACCTGGCCACCCCTGATATTTCTGTGGTTTGATTATATAACTCAATATATTCCCTCTTTGCTTAATCTAGTTCAAATTGAGTTTCTGTCACTTGCAATCCTAAGATTTATGAATTAACACATCCAACATGCCAGACACCAAGGCACCAATAGAGATTCTAGCAGGTAGATGGGCTTCAACAACAAATCCATCTCAACTCCCACAATGCTTTTGTCCAGTGTTAGCTCTGCTCATACGTATTCTCTCTCTCTCTTTCTCTCTCTCTCTCACAACACATACAAACCCTCTTGCACACTGGGTGTACCGCTAAAATGATCCATTGAAGTTCTAACTCCCAGTAACTCAGAATGTCACCTTCTTTGGAAAAAAGTCCATGACAGAGGTCCTCACGTTGAAATGAAGTCGTTATGGTGGACTTAATCTGGCATGACTTACGAAAGAGAGAAATTTAGACAGAAAGACACGCACACACAGAGGGAAGATGATGTGAAGAGACATCATGAGGGAAATGGACAATGCCACACGAAGATGAAGGCAGAGACTGGGATGACGTGTGTACAGGCAAGGAACACCAAAAATTGCCAACACATCACTGGAAGCTAGGGGAGAGGGCTGGAACAGACTCCCTCTCAGCCAACAGAAGGAAGGAACCAACCCTACTGACACCACGATCTCAGACTTCTAGGCCTCTGAACTTAAGACAATTAATGTTTACTTCTCACCCAATTTGTGGGTCTTCATTATGGCAGCCCTAAGAAACTAATACATACACTTAGTTTATTGTCAGATAACTGGGGGACTTTGCCAGCGCTATGGATTCTGGGAAGAAAAGCAGTAGCTATTTGTCTTTGTAAGCTCTCTGGAAAGATTGAGAAATTTCACTTCTCCTGTCATACTATATATGCACAGGTATGTGTATATGTATGTGTATGTATATAAACACTCTGTGTGGGAAAATGAATAGAGAAGATTAAGGCAGTCTAGCTTACAGATGGGGTGTGTGTGTGTGTGTGTGTTGGACATGGGGAAGAAGGTTTCCATAATTCTGGTAATACTAATTTCCATTTATTATTATCTGCTTTATGTCAGATATTATTCTTTGTAAATTATTTATTTTCTTTTTTCTTTTACAAGATCCTACAACCAGCATGTCAGATACTATTCTTGGACATAATAGAGACATGATTTCATTTAGTTCCAGTAAGAAAGAGTGTGTCTTGATTTGAAGTCAGTTCATACCTGAATTCGAATCTCAGTTCTGCTGTTCATTAGCTATCTGGCCTTAGATTACTTAACTTCCATGAGCTCTATTTTCTCTATGGAATAATAATTTCAATTCCATGGAATTTCAGTAAAATTAATGCAATAATATATGTAAATTGGATGGCCTATAGGAAGCCCCCTAATAAATGTATGACAGATAACATTCATCTTCAGAATCGCCCTCCATGACAGGCACTTATAATTCCCATTTCACAAATGAAGAAACCAAGTCCCACCCAGCTAGTAAGTGACAAAGAACTCAATTAGATGCAGATCTCCCCGGTAGTTCCAAAGCCAAGGTCTCTCTCCTACGCGATCCTCCTTGACAAGGAAAAGATGGAAAGGGCAATAATTTGTCAGTACAACACACTCATGTCGTAAGTGAATTTGAATTCTACATATTTGAAATTGTTTAATACAGAACATTTAAAAGGACTCATTTTGTACTCAAAATGAGAAATTGTGCCAATCCCCTAAATTAAAATAAAATCAAGAATTGCTTGATGTCAAAGCTGCTCAGACAAGTGAATTGTAAACTGTGCCACTTCAGTTCTAAAACAGAAATTCTCCTTCCATTTGCAGCTATCTCATAGACTATGCTGCTATTCACACCGCTCAGAAGCTCAAGTGATGCTGGTGACAATTGAAATGTTATTATAATTTAAAATACTTTGTTAATATCTTATGGCCATGTCATGTGAGCATTCATAATGTGATGGTGCAGAAAAGCCCAAGAAGCAGTGCATTTATTCTGCAGTTTAGATGTCATAAAAAGGCTCTGCAGAAGACCAGACAGCCATTATGATGTGATATGCTTGTAACTCGGCAGATTGATTCCTGCAAAATATAAGAGATCACGCTGAAGAAATGAAAAGCACCATTAAAAAGCAATTATGTACCAACTGGTGTAGATTTATGTGCACTGGAAATCTACTCTTCCATACTTTACATGTATTAATGTGGGAAAAATTGCTTTGAGTTACATAAGTTTTGAATAATGCAGTCTTCAGGAATGTATCCATTGTATAAAATAAACTCATCCTAAAGATATTATCATTTACTCCTAGGAACTAAAATACCCAATGCCTTTAGAAACTAAATTTCTCATGATAATTTATAAATTGATAGTTTGACTTATACATCAGTCTCTAAGGAGCTTATCATGAGTTACCTCTGGGGACACTGTGGAGAATCAATTATCCAGTTTGTAAGCCTAGGGCCTGCCTTTGTACTGTGGCAACTTAGCCTCTGGTATGCACGAGCATGTAGCACATCTGGGTGGACCTCAGTTTTCTCTTTCCATTTTGACCAACTTGGACAAGAGTCAAGGCTTTCTGAGAGGCAAGCAGATGTACAGTGGTATGCGATATACAGTTAGTAGCTACCACTTATTGGATTCTTTTTTTTGTATATCAGACATGATTCTAAGTACTTTATGGACATTATTTTATTTCATTGACCTAAAAATCTATGTGCATGAACAAATGAATAATTGAAGCCACAGGAATGTTGACTAACTTGTCCAGATTATTAATTAGGATGTGGCAGAGATGATTGTTCCAAAAGCTCCAATTTGCTTTTAAATATTTCCATACATACAGTTTGATGTCATGTGTATTGCTTTGATTAAGTCATAACCCAGCTGGTCAATTCTTTTTTTATTTTTTATGTTTAGAGACAGGGCCTCACTATGTTGCCCAGACTGGCCTGGAGCTCCTGGGTGACCCTTCTGCCTCAGCCTCACAAGTAGCTGGGATTACAGGCAAACGTCACTGTGCCAGGCCCAGGTGGTCAATTCTAAGCAAGAATTCTAACCCAGGTGGTCACGGGGCATTCTACTGTGCCCAGGCAGCAGCTGCTATACGTGCTTCAGTTATTTGTACCTTGATCAACAGCCACTGTGTAGCCAATCAGCAGAGAGAATGTCAGACACGGGTTTTTATTTCTGATCTTAATGACCTGTTAAATAGCATGATGGACTTTTAGAATAGGCTCTAATTGGGACATTTAAGGTATTTAAAATATGTGGCTTGGCTAAAGTATTTTAGAAATACTTGCACAGGTGGAACATAATGACCTTTGACTCCTGTAGTCTTCACTGTTGACGGTATAGCTCTGGGTTAAAGCCCTGACTCGTTCCATATAAAACCATGACTCAGCGGATCGCAGCTCACTCTCCACTCAGTGCCCACTGTCAAGGTAACAGCATCCTGTCTCTAGAGGTTCAGTGTGTCTGTTTTGGATGAACTTTCATTCAGTGTGGTAGATGAAGCACCTCAAGTGACGGAGAGTTGGGGCTTCTTTTAGCCTTAAAGAACCAGTTGCAGACATGGCTCTGGACTTGCTTGCTAATAAATGTTTGCTAAATAAACAAGCAAATAAGTAAGTAAATGTAGTGGAATTATAACCTGGAAGCATAATTGTGAGGAGGGGAGTCACCAATCCTCACTTACCTCACTCAACTCTCTTCTGAGACAATAGGAGAAACCAAGAGCTTTGTCTGACCAAAGTGACTCAGGTGAGTTTTAACATTGGTATTTAACCCAGAACTGTTTGTCTGTCTCCAGAAGCAGACAGATAGTCTGCTCTAGCCTTAACCTATATCTTAGAGCAAGAGCTATACTGAAAAAGAAAAAAGCATCATGGTTTCAACTACAGGGTCTCACACTGTTGTCCAGGCTGGAGTGCAGTGGTGCAAGCATGGCTCACTGCAGCCTTGACCTGCCAGGCTCAAGGGATCCTCCCATCTCAGCCTCTGAGTAGCTGTGACTACAGGTGCACGCCACCATGCCTGGCTAATTTTTTTGTATTTTATAGAGATGGGGTTTCACCATGTTGCTTAGGCTGGTCGTAAACTCTTGGGCTCAAGCCCACTTGGCTACATTTTCTTCTTTTTTTCTTTTTCTTTTTTTGAGATGGAGTCTTACTCTGTTGCCCAGGCTGGAGTGCAGTGGCACGATCTCCACTCACTGCAATCTCCACCCTCCATGTTCAAGTGATTCTCTTGCCTCAGCCTCCTAAGTGGCTGGGATTACAGGCGTACGCCATCATGCCTGGCTAATTTTTGTATATTTAGTAGAGGCAGGGTTTCACCATGTTGGCCAGGCTGGTCTCAAACTCCTGACCTCAAGTGATCTGCCTGCCTTGGCCTCCTAAAGTGCTGGGATTACAGGTGTGAGCCACTGCATCTGGCCTTTTTTTCATATTTTATAGAGATGGGGGTTTGTCATGTTGCTCAGCCTGGTCTCCAACTACCAGGCTCAAGCCTGCCTCATCTTCCCAATGTGCTGGGATTACAGGCATAAGCCACCATGCCTGGCAGCTTTCAAGTGTTGAAACAATGGGTAGGTCAAACAAAAGAGGAAAACCCAAAATTTTGGGAAATAATGGCTAGCAGACTCCAAATAGGACCATCACCCCATGATACTGATCTCTCTTGGAAACGACTGGCCTAGTTGAGAAGAGAAAAGACTGGTCAGCTCTCGGAGCTTTTCTGTCAGCCCCTATTGCACTCACCTATTTGGGTCAACAGGTTAAAGATGACCAATACCTTTAACTCATAGAAGTAGGCCAAACCCAGCTGAGATGTTATCAAAAGGAAGTTGGACCAGGCGTGAATTACAAAGCATGGGATAATTCTTGGGGATCGCTGTCATAGTTTGAAAACCAGAACATATATTCTCTTCAGGAAGCCATTGTGTTTGTCTGCAGAGAGGGACATGTGCTTCTCATGGCGGGCCTCACTTGCTGGGTGTTATGGTCCATCTCCCTGTCCTCTGCTCCTCGGCATCCAGGTTTAGTCCGGGTCTCGATACTGTCTGGCTTCTCATTTCTCCAGCCACATCTGGTGAACTGGATTGTAATGAGATTTTGGACAGAATTTCTTTACTTCTGGTTTGATGAGTAAGTTATGGATAAAGCAACCAAACTACCCCAAACTCTGCTTGACACTGGAGCATCTTAAATAGTCACCTAGACACAAATGCTGCCTTCCTCTACTGAGGTGATATTTTATGCTGATTTTGAAAGGAAGTCAACTTTCCATTTCCACAATAAACTCTTTGAATAAATAAACATGGTCACAATGTTTTATACTTTTTATATATGGCTGAATTCAAGTTACTCATGTTTAATTTAGGACATTTTCATGTATGTGGGATTGGCCTGTAATTTCCTTTCTTACAATGTTGTTGTCAGATTTTGGTACTAAGTGAATACTGACCTCTTAATAAACTTAAGAATTATTTCATCTTTTTCTATGCTCTGAAAGAGTTTGTGTAAAATTGGTTTTCTCTTTCTTTCTTTCTCTCTTTCTTTCATCTTTTTTTTTTTTTTTTTTTTTTTTTTGACAGGGTCTCACTCTGTCACCAAGGCTGGAGTGAAGGGGCAAGATCTTGGCTTGCTGCAACCTCTGCTTCCCAAGCTCAAGTGATCCTTCCACCTCAGCCTCCCATGTAGCTGGGACTATAGGAGCACGCCACCACTCCCAGCTAATATTTTTATTTTTGTAGAGATGGGGTTTCACCATGTTGTCCAGGCTGGTCTCAAATTCCTGGCTTCAAGCAATCTGCCTGCCTTGGCCTCTGTATTAGTCCGTTTTCACACTGCTGATAAAGGCATACCCAAGACTGGGCAATTTACAAAATAAAGAGGCTTAATTGGACTTACAGTTCCATGTGGCTGGGGAAGCCTCAGAATCATGGCAGAAGGCAAGGAGGAGCCGGTCATGTCTTACATGGATGGCAGCAGGCAAAGAGAAAGAGCCTGTGCAGGGAAACTCCTCTTTTTAAAATCATCAGATCTCATGAGACTTACTCACTATCATGAAAACAGCATGGTAAAGACTTGTCTCCATGATTCAGTTACCTCCCACGAGGTCCCTCCTACAACACGTGGGAATTCCAGATGAGATTTGGGTGCAGACACAGCCTAACCATATCAGCCTCCCAAAGTGCTGGAATTACAGGCAGCAGCCACCATTCAAGGCCTACAATTGGTACTATTTCTTACTTAAAGTCTTCATCAAATTCTCTGGTGAAGCCGTTGAGGCCTAGAGTTTCCTTTGTAGGAAGGATTAAACTACAGATTCAATTTTAAAATGTATTTATTAGACTAATGAGACTTCTAGTGTCCACTTTGACCCATTATTTTTCTTTTTTTCTTTCTTTCTTTTTTATTTTTTGGAAACAGAGTCTTGCTCTATTGCCAGGCTGGAATGATTTCAACTGACTACAACCTCCACCTCCTGGGTTCAAGTGATTCTCCTGCCTCAACCTCATGAGTAGCTGGGACTACAGGCATGTGCCAACATACCCAGCTAATTTTTGTATTTTTTAGTACAGACAGGATTTTACCATGTTGGCCAAGATGGTCTTGATCTCTTAACCTCATGATATGCCTGCCTCAGCCTCACAAAGTGCTGGGATTACAAGCATGAGCCACTGTGCCCAGCCGGCCAGTTATTCTTTTAAGAATTTGTCTGATTTATCTTAAAAAGTTTGGCTATATTATTACTTATAATACCACCTTGTGATCTATTAGCATGTAAGGTGACATATTTCCTTTTCCATTTCCAGTATTGGTGATTAGCCTTCTCTATTTTGTTTATGATCTCCCTCATCAAGGTCTTACTTTTCACTTTGCTGAATTGTACATTGTTTTCTAGTTCATTTGGCTTTTTAAAAAATCTTTGTTATTTTCTTCCTTCAATTATACCTTCTTTAAGTAAAATTTTCTGTTTGTTTTCTAATTCCTTCAGGTTTATTGATTTTTCAGCTTTCCTTTTTTTCTTTCTTTAATATATATATATTATTGTACTTTAGGTTCTGGGGTACATGTGCAGATCATGCAGGATTGTTGCATAGGTACATACACGGCAGTGTGGTTTGCTGCCTCCATTCCCCTGTCACCTGTATCTGGCATTTCTCCCCATGGTATCCTTCCCCAACCTCCCTATCCCCCGCTGTCCCTCCTTTATTCCCCCACAACAGACCCCAGTGTGTGATGCTCCCCTCCCTGTGTCCATGTGTTCTCATTGTTCAACACCAGCCTATGAGTGAGAACATGCAGTGTTTGATTTTCTGTTCTTGTGTCAGTTTGCTGAGAATGATGGTTTCCAGATTCATCCATGTCCCTACAAAGGACAAGAACTCATCATTTTTGATGGCTGCATAGTATTTTCCTTGTCCAGTCTATCATCGATGGGCAGTTGGGTTGGTTCCAGGTCTTTGCTATTGTAAACAGTGCCACAATGAACATATGTGTGCATGTGTCTTTATAATAGTATGATTTATAATCCTTTGGATATGTACCCAGTAATGGGATTGCTGGGTCAAATGGAATTTCTATTTCTAGGTCCTTGAGGAATTGCCACACTGTCTTCCACAATGGTTGAACTAATTTATACTCCCACCAACAGTATAAAAGTATTCCTGTTTCTCCACATCCTCTCCAGCATCTATTGTCTCCAGATTTTTTAATGATCGCCATTCTAACTGGCATCACGCCAGCTTTCCTTTTTTCTAATCTAAATACTTAACACAAATAGAACACTTATGGAAACTTAAAATCCTATAATAACAACCAAATTTTGCATCCCAAGAAAATTTTAAAAGTTAAGACTGTGTCCAGCTAGATTTATTTATTTGTTATTTATTTATCTATCTGTCTTAGAAACAGGGTCTTGCTGTGCTGCCCAGGCTGGAGTATAGTAGATATTCACAGCAGTGATCAAGCACATTACAGCCTTGAACTCCTGGGCTCAAGCAACCCTCCTGCCTCAGCCTCCTGAGCAGCTGGGACTACAGGCATGTGCTCTGTCACCTGGGTCTAATTAGAATTAAATTAGTGCAGCTCAGTTTATATGTTATCATTACATTACTTGAATTCCATCACCCAAAAGACCCATTAAATTTGGTAAATTAAAAACATCGGAATGGGCGCGGTGGCTCATGCCTGTAATACCTGCACTTTGGGAGGCTAAGGCAGGCAGATCACTTGAGCTCAGGAGTTCAAGACCAGCCTGGGTAACATAGTGAAACCCTGTCTCCACTAAAAATACAAAAACTATCTGGGCATGGTGGTGCATGCCTGTAATCCCAGCTACTCAGGAGACTGAAGCACAAGAATTGCTTGAACCTGGAGGGCAGTAAGCTGAGATGGCACCATTGTACGCCAGCCTGGGTGACATAGCAAGGCTCTGACTGAAAAAAAAATACAAATAAATAATAAAATAAAACATCATTTACAGTTTTGCCCTCAGCTTCACCAGTCACATCAAAATAACAGTGAGTCGTTTAAAAAAAAAAGATATTAATTCACAAGGACAAAGAGAAAAGAAAGTAGAAAGGAAAAGGAAATATTCTGGAAGCTGGAGAGCATACAGGACAAGTGATTACCAGCTTAGCTGACCAAAGAAGCAGGAGCCAGTTCGGGGCAGCCTGCAGTAGGATGATTTGAGACACAGAACCTCAGAAAGACTCAGGAGTTGATGGTCCCAGGGCTGCAAGTGAGGCTGAGAGCAGAAGACTGATTACAAGCCTGCACGGAGGTGCATAGATGCCCCCAGACCTGCCAACTGCTATCTCCAGTCTCAGAAGTTCAGAGTTGACCCCCCAAAAAGGGTTGGTTGGCCAGAGAGACTCCAGCTTCAGCGGCATCAGGGCAGGGCACCATACAGAAAACTGGGGATCAACTGGAGTTCTACATCCTGAACTCTGGGCCCTCATCCCCTTCCCTCCACTCCAGTCTCAGAATGCTGGCAGTCAGGTTTATAATTCTCAAATGAGAAAGGACTTGAGGAAACTGTCTAGCTTAAGAGAAAGGACTCAAAGAAACTACAAAATGGACGTTTCCCAGTGAAACATCCCAGAAAGATCACTGTAAAGGAAAGTTCATCCATTGGAAAACTCCCTCCAGCCCTCAACACCACCATGTATGCACATGCACACACACACACACACGTATGCACACACACACACTACACAACATGCAATCAGCTTTTTAGTGCTTCACTTTTAAATATGGGAAACGAGTCAAGGACGAACAAACATCTGAGAAACTTTCTAATAAGAAAACTGAGATAAAAACAAATAAGATTTTAAAAAGAGCTCAGTAGAAGCAGAAGTAATTTTTTAAAAAGCAGAAGAAAATTTCAAAAAGCTATAATTGATGTGTTCTGAGGGAAAAAAATGAAGGAAATTAGAAAGTTAGATGAAAGCTCATTGAAAGACCAAAATTTGAGCTCTTGGAAATTAAAACTACAGCAGCAGACATACAAAATACAGTAAAAATGTCAGAAGATAAAGTTTGGGAAAGTAAAAAGAAAAATTCAGAAATGGAAAATATACGAAAATACCCCGTGAGAAATAGCACCAATTTTATATAAACTCTTTCAGAGTTTGGGAAAGTAAAAAAAAATTTCGGAGATGGAAAATATAGAAAAAATTAAAGACCTGATGAAGAACTATAATATTCAAATAAAATAAGAGTTCCAGAAAGAGAGAACAGAGAAAATATAAGGGTTGAAACTATTCAAAAAATAATTCAAGAAAATTCTTCAGATTAGGCACAGTGGCTATGCCTGTAATCCCAACACTTTGGGGGCCAAGGCTGGTGTATCGCCTGAGGTCAGGAGTTCGAGACCAGCCTGGCCAACATGATGAACCAACACTCCCCACACACACTAAAAATACAAAAATTAGCTGGGCATGGCGGTGTGCACCTGTAATCCCAGCTACTCAGGAGGCCGAAACAGGACAATCACTTGAACCCAAGAGGCAGAGGTTGTAGTGAGCCGAGATCGCACCACTGCACTCCAGCCTGGGCGACAGAGGGAGACTGTCTCAAAAGAAAAAAGAAAAGAAAATTCTTCAGAGCTGAAAGACATGAGTTTTCATATTGAGAGGCCTCATAGAGTCTCCTGCATAATGAGTTTATAAAGTCCCACACCAAGATACATTATCATAAAACATTGGAATTCCAAGGACAAAAAAGATTCTAAATGCATTCAGAAAGGAAATAGTATGCCTCATTAAAAAGATAAAACACCAGACTTCCCAATGGCTGCACTGGAAGCTAGAAGAGCAACACCTTCAAATTTCTAAGGAAAAATATTTTCAATTTAGAACCCTAAAGCTAGTCCAATATCAATCATATATGAGGTTGAAAGAATTGTGCAGATACTCATGATCTGGAAGCTGCAGGAGGATGTGCTCACCCAAAATGAAAGTGTGAAATGAGAAACAGGGTGTCATGGGACCAAAAAAAAAAAAAAAAAAAAGGGATGCAATACAGAGGAGAACTGAAAGGAATTTTGAGGTTAAGAAAAGGAAATCCCAGGGTGACAGCTGGGCAGCAGATTTTGAGAGCAGCCAGTCCAGATTGCAGCAGGAGGAGAGAGAGCTGCAGGAAGGATCTCTTCCAAAAAAAGATTTACACTGGCAGAACATATGGAGAGATTTACATCTCTGATGCAGGGTTTGGGATGATTTCAGTAAAGGTAAGAAGTCTCTTACCTCTTAAAGAGGTAAGAAGTCTCCTCCTATCCGTGGGGATATGTTCTCAGACCCCCAGTGGATGCCTGAAACCACAGATAGTCTGAGCCCTACATATACTATGTTTTTTCCTATAGTACAGACCTATGATAAAATTTAATTAAGCATAGTACTCTTGGGGCCATTATTAAGTAAAATAAGGGTTACTTGAACACAAGCACTGTGATACCACAATAGTTGATCTGATAACCAAGATGGCTGTTAAGTAACCAATGAGCAGGGAGCACAGATCTTGTGGATAATTTTTTTTTTTTTTTGAGATGGAGTCTCGCTCTGTCGCCCAGGCTGGAGTGCAGCGGTGTGATCTCGGCTCACTGCAACCTCTGCCTCTTGGGTTCAAGTGATTCTCCTGTCTCAGCCTCCCGGGACTACAGGTGTGTGCCACAACAGGCTAATTTTTGTATTTTTAGTAGAGACAGGGTTTCACCAAGTTGGTCAGGCTGGTCTCAAACTCTTGACCTCAGGTGATCCACCATCCTCAACCTCCCAAAGTGTTGGGATTACAGGTGTGAACCCCATGCCTGGCCTAAATTTTTTATTTCTTAAATTTTCCACTTAATATTTTTGGAGTTGAACATGTGGTAACTGAAACCACAGAAAGTGAAACCACAGATAAAGGGGGATTGTTGTACATTGAAAACTAAGCAACAAGAAAAAAATGAGATGATAAACTCCAGTGAAAACAAATAATTGAAAAGGAAAGAAAATATAATCATAATATTCTATGTGGCTCAGCTATAGATATTTTTAAAATCAGAGTTATGTAAACACTAAATATTAATCTTAAAAATTTGTGATAGAGATATAGTGTCAGATGGCAGGAGAGATGTTTGGGGAAAGATGTGTAAATGGTGTTTTGTAACAACTGAATCATAATTCTTTTATAATAGAAAGACAGATAATAATAACTGAAAAGTCAATGTAACAACAGTAGTGCCAGGCACTGTTAGAAGTACTTATTTTTAACAAATTAATTCCTTTTGTTTTATTTATTTATTTATTTATTTTATTTTATTTTATTTTATTTTATTTTATTTTATATTTTTTGAAACGGAGTCTCACTCTGTCACCCAGGCTGGAATGAAGTGGTACAATCTTGGCTCACTGCAACCTTAGCCTCCTGGGTTCAAGCAATTCTCTGCCTCAGCCTCCCGAGTAGCTGAGGTTACAGGCTCACGCCACCATGCCCAGTTAATTTTTGTATTTTTAATAGAAACGGGGTTTCACCATGTTGGCCATGCTGGTCTCGAACTCCTGACCTCAGGTGATCCACTCCCTTGGACTCCCACAGTGCTGGGATTACAGGTGTGAGCCACCATGCCCAACCTGAATTAATTTCTTATAATGCTTACACTAATCTTATGAAGTTTAAAAATGTTTGTAATGGATGAGAATATGTAAAATAGTGATATAAGCATATAATTTAGAAATATGGGGGCAAACTCCAGAAGGAACAGCTATAAAAAAGAAAGTAATTGCCTCTGTGGAGAGAAAATTAGATGGAAAAGAGCATGTAGAGGTCTGCTAGCTTTCAGTAGAAACCTTGGCTAGACGCAGTGGCTTTCACCTGCAGTCCCAGCACTTTGGGAGGCTGAAGTGAATGGATTGCTTGAGCCTAAGAGTTCAAGACCAGCCTGGGTAATATAACGAGACCTCATCTCTACAAAAAATACAAAAATTAACCAGCCTGGTGGTACGCACCTATAGTCCTAGCTACTTAGGAGACTGAGGTGGGAGGATCACTTGAGCCTGGGTGGTAGAGGCTGCAATGAGCCATGTTCACACCACTGCACTCCAGCCTGAGTGACACAGTGAGGCTTGCCAAAAAAAAAAAAAAAAAAAAAAAGACAAAGCATTACAAAACAATTTTTTTGTTTTGTTTTGTTTCAAGACAGAGTCTTGCTCTGTTGCCCAGGCCAGAGAGCAGTGGCACAATCTCAGCTCCCTGCAACCTCCACCCACCAGGTTCAAGCCATACTCCTGCCTCAGCCTTCCAAGTAGTTAGTAGCTGGGACTACAGGCACATGCCACCATGCCTGGCTAATTTTTGTATTTTTAACAGAGACAGGGTTTCACTAAGTTGACCAGGCTGATCTCAAACTGCTGACCTCAGGTGATCTACCCACTTCAGCCTCCCAAAGTGCTGGGATTACAGGTGTGAGCCACTATGCTTGGCCTGAAACCATTTGACTTGTTAAACTTTGTACATATAAAACTTTGATAAACTAAAAATGCTATTAAAACACAATTCAATAGTTTATTAATCTATCAGTGATACGGTGGGGCTCTGGGCCCCGCCCAAATCTCACGTTGACTTGTAATCCCTAGTGTTGGAGGTGGGGCCTGGTAGGAGACTGGATTATGTGGGGGATTGGTTTCTAATGGCTTAGCACCATCTCCCAAGTGGTTTTTCATGATAGAGTTCTCATGAGATCTGGTTGTTTAAAAGTGTGAGGCACCTTCTCCTTCTCTTTCTCTTTCTCTCTCACATTGAGTTATAATGTCTAGCGTTGAAGGTAGGGCCTGGTTGGAAGTGATTGGATCATGGAGACGGTTTCTAGTAGTGTAACATAATTCCCCTAGTGCTGTCTCATGATAGAATTCTCATGACATCTGGTTGTTTAAAAGAATGTGGCACCTTCCCCTTCTCTCTCTCTCTCTCTCTCTCTCTCTCTCTCTCTCTCTCTCTCTCTCTCTCCTGCCACCATGTGGCACCAGCTGTTCCTCTCCTCCCTGCCTGGCCCCTGGCAACCACTGACATTTTCACTGCCTCCATAGTTTTGCTTTTTCCAGAATGTCATATAGTTGGAATCATACAGTGTGTAGCCTTTTCAGATTGGCTTCTTTCACTCAGTAATATGCATTTAAGTTTCCTCCATGTCTTTTCATGGCTGAATAGAACCTGATTTTTCTTTCTTTTTTTGTTTTTGAGATGGAGTTTCACTCTGGTCACCCAGGCTGGAGTGCAATCGCGCATTCTCGGCTCACTGCAACCTCTGCCTCTCCGGTTCAAGCAATTCTTCTGCCTCGGCCTCACAAGTAGCTGGAATTATAGACACCCGCCACCATGCCCAGCTAATTTCAACTGGGTGGTAGCAGGTGCTTATAATTTTTGTATTTTTAGTAGAGATGAGGTTTCACCACATTGGCCAGGCTGGTCTCGAACTCCTGGCCTCAGGTGATCTGCCTGCCTCAACCTCCCAAAGTGCTGGGATTACAGACCTGAGCCACTACACCCAGCAAAGAACCCTGATTTTTAAAAGAATCTTTTCTACTGTACTATTGAACATTTGTAAGTATTTTTGGCTTAAAACTTTAGAAAAACACAATACCCTTCCATCCATATCCCAGGATAACTCTTATCTTTTCTACCTCCAAGGTGGGTTCAGGAATTTGCGGGAGCCCGTGGCCAACCATTCATTAATGCATTCAGTGTCTGTCATCCACCACTGTGACAGTTATTATGGATTCATAACAAATAACCCCAGTGATTAGTGGTGCACTCCATTTATTACGCTCACAGACTCTGTGGGTCAAGACTTGGCCATGGCATACCAAGGATACCCCATCTCTGCTCTGCAATGTCTGAGGCTTCAGCTGGAAGACTTGAGAACTGGAGGGTGGGATCAACTGAAGGCTCATTCATTCACTCATCTATCTGGTGGGTGAAGCTGGCTGTTGGCTGGGGGCATCTTTCACCCTCCACGTGAGCTAGTTGAGGCTTCCTCATAACCCAGTGGCTGGTTTCAGGGTCGAACATCCCTAGGGAGAGAGCAGCAGGCAGAATCCTAATTGCTTTTTGTAATGTAGCCTTGGAAGTCAAGGATTCTGTAGCATTCCAATTATTGAGACAGTCACGGAGTCAGCCCTTCCCCAGTCCTGGGTCTCGGGAGAAGAGAACTAGATTCTGCCTCATGATGGGAAATGGAAAGTTTGTGGAAGAACATGTGAAACTGGAAATATTGCTGTTTCTATTTTTGGGAAACATAGTCACTTCTGCAGGGCAAGGACTTTGCCAGGTCCAGGGATTCACAGTGAAAAGCCATGGTTTCTGACCTCAAGACAAGGGAGAGGACTCATAGGGGAAGTTAACAAGCAACAACACTAATGATTTTAAGTTCTATACTAGTAAATAACTGAAGTGTTTTAGAAAACAGGAAAAGCCTCATTGATATGACAGGAGACAGGGAAATACTGGGTAGAAGAGGGCGGTTCCCTGGCAAAGGCCCCACCTGCAAAAGACCCGCAGCCCTAAACAGGGACAGCCATTTCTGTTTTTGCGTGCAAAAAGTTGCCTTTTGGCCCCCCATGCCCACCTATCCTGTACCCATATAGACCCCAAACCCCAGGATCCAGAAGCAGGTGAGCAGACAAGGAGACAAGCAGACAAATGGCAGAATGGCTCAGCAGAGAAAGAGAAAAGAGGAGGAATGTCTGAACACCGAGAGTTTGGCTGGGGGCGGTTAGAGGAGATCAGCTGCCAGATGGCCAAACTCCAGGGGATGATCAGCTTCCCACTCCACCTCCCTTCGTGGTCCCCCTCCATCCTGCTGAGAGCCACCTCCACCATTCAAGAAAACCCCCACATTTCTCCTTCAAGTCCATGTGTGACCTGATTCTTCTAGGATGCTGGACAAGAGCTTGGAATACAGAGGCTGTCACAGTGGCCCTCTGCCTTTGCTTGTTAACACTCAAGCCGTTCGCAGACGGCTAGGCTAAAAGAGCACATTGTAGCACGTGCCCACTTGGGCTCCTGCACCTGCCGGTCTGCATGCTCCTGCTCCCGTAAGGGGTCTGAGCGGTGGCCGTGACCGAACAGACAAGCCACCCCCCTGTTGCACGTCCTGCGAGAGGGGTGAGGGAACTCTCCCATTTCATTACTACCCAATTTTGGGACTCAAGAAAGGTTTCACAGGGAAATTCTTGCATAATCTCATGGAAAATCTCACATGTATTTGTGAAAATACAGTGTGTATCTGTGGGTTTCAACACAGGTCACAGGGGCCCCCTTCTCAATCCACGTGGGTTGTTATAAGTCTGCCTCAGTCTCCTTGAGAATGACATGATGCTATGTCATTTGGAAGGCAGGAAGTTTCCACACCTTCCAAAACATGGCAATATGAGCCAAGGCAGAGACTGTGGCTCCTGCTTTGGGAGTCACCTGGAATTCTTGAGAGTTAGCAATCCCAGAACCAGGTTTGTTAGGGTTAACTGCTCAACCAGGTTGTATTGAAAATGGTCTGAAGTCAGAGATGACAGACGCAAACATGGGCTCAATTGCTCAGTGAATTTTTCCTTTTCTCTTCCTCCTACTTGTTCCAGCTTCAGGGAGGACTCAGGAGAGCACTGTTTGAAAACCACTGATCTAGTTTTACACTTTCATTTTACAGGAAGAAACTGAGAGCCACAGAGATTCAAGTGACTCATCCAAGGTGACCCAACCCCTGAGTTTATTGGTGGTTGTTTTTTTTACACTATACAAAGCACTAAAAAACATTCATTTGAAACAGGTGAACAAAAATCGAATTTGTAGTGGGGTCTGGGGGGATTATCGTCCAGTCAATTCCTCAATTCATGAAGGAGCATTTGGGACGCCACAGAGAAACATACGCAGGTGTCCCTACTCCCACCCGACACCATTCAGGAGCAGCAGTTCCCTCTCCAATGGACTGGTGTCCCAGGAGGCAATGCACTGAAGCAGATTCATTTCCCTCAGGGCTGTGGGAGGCGATTGAGGCTGAGTGAATGATACAGCCTTTTAATTTGTTTTTAATTGTCGTGTCCTGGTAACCCTTCCAAAGACCCTTTACGGAGAGTAGTTTTTTCACTTATTAACCGCATTCACTAGACTGGAAAAAGAATTCCCCATCTCCCAAGAACTCTCCCTTTCATTCTTCTAATTCCTTTTTTTTTTTTTTTTCCCAGCACCAGGAAAGTAATGTGTGTAAAACTAGAGCCAAGTATATTGTGGTTTCAAATACAAGCCTGTTTGGAGCAGAAGCCCGTGGGATTGCTGCATTTCAGCCTCAGGGGATGGCCTGCCGTTGGCCTCGGCCTGTGTAAGGGAGGGGCTTGAATGGCCCTTTGATTCAGCCCAAGTCTGGGGGTGGAGAGTGGGAAGGGGCAGGCCTGTTATTTGACACTCTCTGTTGGGCTTGGCCCAGGCCTCACTCCTTGTGCAAGCCTCCCTGGAGCCTGCAGGCCCTCTCTGAGGATGCACATTTCAGCCACGGCTGAAATGCATAACATTCCTTGCTGCTTAGAAAGTAGACCCGCAATCCCCAGGGCTCCCAAATTCCATGTGCTTTGAGAATGGTGCTCTTCATAACGTTCCCAATCCACACACACACACAACCCAAACATACACACACAAGCACACACACTCCACATACACCCAAACGTGCACATACACACACACTTCACACACACACACCCAAATATTCACACACATGCACACACTACACACACACCCAAACATACACACACATTCCACACACACACACCTAAATATAAACATGCATGCATAAACTACACACACACCACACACACACACCCAAACATACACACACATGCACACACACTCCACCCACATCCCAAACACATACATAGTTTATACACACACCCCAAACATATACACACACTCCACACACACACCCTAAACATACACACACGCACACACTCCACACACACACAACTCCCATACACACACTCTACACACACACTCCACACACACCCCAAACATACACATACACACACTTCACACACACCCCAAATATACACACACATGCACACACTACACACACACCCAAACATACAAACACGTGCACACATGCACTCCACACACACACCCAGACATACACACATGCACATACTCCACATATACACTCCATACACACACCCTAAAACATACACACACTACACACACCCATACACACATATGCACATACTACACACACTATACACATATTACATACACAATCTACACACACACTCCATGCACACACTTTATACACACATCCCAAACATATGCACACTCTACACATACACCCCAAGCATACACACACATTCCACACACACACCCATACACACACACTCCACACAGACCCCAAGCATACACATACACACAGTCTACACACACACACAAACATATACATGCACACATTACACACACCCCAAACACACACACACTCCACACACACCCAAACATACATACACATGCACACACTCCATACATACATACTCCACACACTCTACACATACACTCCCCACATGCTCCATATGCACACACCCCAAACATACACAACACACCCATACACAAACACTCCACACACAAACCTCCAGAAACATACACATACACACACACTCAACATGCACACACACCCAAACATACACACACATGCACATACACTATGCACACCCAAACATACACACACACACTCCACACACATACTCCATACACATACACCAACATACACACACTCCACACACACTGTACACATACACACTCCATACATGCACACCCAAATATACATATACACACTCCAAACATATATACACACACTTCACACACATACTCTACATACACATTCATACACACATCTACATACACACCCCAAACATATACACACACCACATATACACACACACTCCACACACACCCCAAACACACATACACAGACCCTAAACATCCACATCCACACACATACATCCATCCACATCCACACACATACATCCATCCACATCCACACACACATACACACTCAAACACATTCACACATAAAAATCACACACACATACACACACTACATGCAGACACCCCCTCACACCCATACATACACTCCACACACACTCTACACTCACATACACACACTCCACATACCTCACAATACACACCCCATACACACCCTCCACAGACACACATCCTACACACTTTACTATGGCATTGACCATGTGTTTGTTTGCTAGCTGATTTTTAAAGTATTTATTATCACTGTTGTCTGCATGGAAAACCTGAGAATAGACAGGCATATTATCAGAATTAGTAACAGAGCTTACGAAGAGTAAGAAGTAAATGCAGTAGTGTGGGTATAGCCCTGGATGTTGGAGAACGAGTTGGAATCCTGGCTTCACCACTCATGCTGGAATCTACTTAAGCTCTCTGCACTTCTTTGGACTTCAGTTTCCTCATCTATAAATAGTTATAATAATAAGAGCTGCCTCACTGGATCATTGTGAGATTGAATGGCAAAATGCCTAGAACAGTGCCTGACACATGGAGAGAGTTATATGAATGTCTGCTGTTATGATAAGGTAGTATGATATTCTGATACGGCTTTGAGATCAATATGCAAAAATTGATAGTATTCTAAACACTGCAACAAATAGTGAGAAAATATAACTTGTAAAAGATCACACTTATATAACTTGTAATAGCAAAAACATAAGATATCTTGGAATAAATCTGACAAATGATGTGCCTGATCTTAAAAAGAAAAGTATAAAATGTTAACAAATGTAATTAAAGAGACTGACATAAATGGAGAACTATTCGATGTTCTTCATGAAAAATTGATTACCTGGAATACTTTTCTTCCTCTCATATAATTCCTTAATTCAAAGTAGTTCAAAACAAAATATTGATTGGTATTTTTAGTGTATGTTGTGGAACTGGATGAGTTTGATTTTAAACGGAGACTGGTAAATAATTAAGAAGCGTGGGATCAGCACAGAGATTGACAAATAGAACCATGAAATGCAAACAGACGTCCAGGAAGACTTTCCGTCATTTATAGAAACTTGACAGATGGCAAAGGTGATATTGCAGGTCAGTGGAAACAGGATGAATTATTCAAAAATAATAATACTGGGGCAATTAATCAGGCATTAGCAAAAGCTCAAAATTAGATCCTAGCTTCAGTCATACCCTGGACTAAAGAGTTCAGTGTGAAAAACAAAACAAAGCTGAACATCTTCCTGATGACCCTGGGTCACAGGAGCATTTCTTTTTCTTTCTTTCTTTCTTTCTTTCTTTCTTTCTTTCTTTATTTTTTTGAGACAGAATCTTGCTCTGTTGCCTAGGCAGGAGTGCAGTGGCGTGATCCCGACTCACTGCAACCTCTGCCTCCCGGGTTCAAATGATTCTCCTGCCTCAGCCTCCCGAGTAACTGGGACTGCAGGCGCCCACCACCACACCCAGCTAATTTTTTTGTATTTTTAGTAGGAACAGGGTTTCACCACGTTGGCCAAGACGGTCTTGATCTCTTGACCTCATGATCCGCCCACACAAGATTGGAAAGCACACACCATACAGGAAAAACAGATAAATGTGACTATGTTGACGTTAACTTTGTTACTGTTTTATTATTTTCTGGTTCACCAGGGTAGGTTACGGTCCCAGTTTTGCACTGTCTCCGCACAGTATCATCACACAGCTGTGGCCTTTACATGGTGACTTTGCGTCACCTGCCTGTAGGGTGGGTAGCATGCATCTCCACACAATTGAGTTTGAGTCTCACTGGGTGACTTGCTTTGGCCAACAGAATGTACGACAACATGCATGATGCCCAACCGATTTTTTTTTTTTTTTTTTTGAGAGAGTCTCGTTCTGTCACGCAGGTTGGAGAGCAGTGGTGCAATCTCCACTCACTGCAGCCTCCGCCTCCCAGGTTCAAGCAATTATCATGCCTCAGCCTCCTGGGTAGCTGAGATTACAGGCATGCGCCACTACACCTGTCTAATTTTTGTATTTTTAGTAAAGATGGGGTTTCATCACGTTGGCCAGGCTGGTCTTAAATTCCTGATCTCAAGCGATCCACCTACCTCGACCTCCCAAAGTGCTGGGATCACAGGCGTGAGTCACTGCACCCGGCCCCAACCTGAGATTTTAAATGTGCTTGTGTGGTTTTCTTTGGCCTCTTCTGTTTATCGTGAGATGAGCATACCCTGAGTAATTGCTATCTTTGAATGTGAAATATAGACCACAGACTTAAACCAGACCTGAAGTCTGAGGCAGACCCACCCTGGTTGAACAATAGAACTGTGAGTTAGAAAAATACAATTTTTTTTTTTTTTTTTGCTTAACTACTGAGATTTATCTGCAATATTATCCTAGTAATAACTGACTAGTAGGTCAACTTATTCAAAAAAAATTTTTTGGAGGGGAAAGGACATCAGGGCTCATAGAATCAGTAAGAGGGTAGAGGCTTCGAAACAGGCAGGAACCAGGATATTTCTCGGGGATGGATTCCAGGACCACTAGCAAGTGTAAAAAGCAGGGTCATAAGGCGAGGGCACAACTGCTAGGATGAAATAGAATTATTTTCTGCTTCTTTGATCCTCTGGTCAAGATCCAAATACTAGAAAGAGAGTATGCAATTGTCCTAGCTTGTACTACCTCCACCCATGAACTAGAGAGTACAGGTATCTTGGTCACTCTCTCCCAGACCATAGCCCTGGGAAGAAAGAAGGTCTCAAAAGAAAATGATGAGCCGGGCATGATGGCTCACACCTATAATCCCAACACTTTGGGAGGCCAAGGTGGGCGGATCACTTGAGGACAGGAGTTCGAGACTAGCCTGGCCAAGATGGGGAAATCTGTCTCTACTAAAAATACAAAAATTAGTTGGGTGTGGTGACTCGCACCTGTAATCCCAGCACTTTGGGAGGATGGGGCAGGTGGATCACTTGAGGTCAGGAGTTTAGGACCAGCCTGGCCAATATGGTGAAACCCTGTACATACTAAAAATACAAAACTTAGCGGGGCATGGTGGCATGCGCCTGTAATCCCAGCTATTCAGGAGCCTGAGGCAAGAGAATCACTTGAACGCGGGAGACGGAGGCCGCAGTGAGCCGAGATTGTGCCACTGCACTCCTGCCTGGGTGACAGAGTGAGACTCCAACCCCCACCCCCCACAAAAAAAAAGGAAATGGTGTACTTTTCAGAAGAAAAGATTGACACTAGGTAGCCAGAAACCAGAAATGGCCAGGACACATGCTGACCAAGCAGCCTTCTGATGATGCCATTTCATCCCGTGAGGGCCTCCAGGAGAGAACACCGCCAGCATATGCACTGGCCTGGTCACCTCAATAGCCATATCTCTCACAGTGAACTTGCGCTCTGTCTTGAAAGAAGGCCGTTCTACTCTGTGGCTCACCAGAACTGCCTTCCTGTGTCTGGATAGGACCTAACTCCACACTCCTAGTGACTTAACCCAGGTGCTACTTCCCAAGCACTAGGTGGCTTCTCTCCAAGTCTTCTCCAAGGCCAGCACTCTTCTTGTCACACACGTAGTCTAGGCGGAGCATAAGGGAAATCCACGGAGTAACAGCAAACAAGTTGGTTGATATTCAATTTGGACACCAAATTGCTTTGGAGATGACAGTGGCTTGATGTTACATAAGCAGCCAGGCAGAGCTGGGGATCATTTTGAGGGGGAAAATCACCCAAATAAAACTGTGTTTTAGGAAAATTAACCTTCCTAGGTTGTATAGGTTGAAGAATGAAAAGGAGACACTGCCCACGGACTCTTTTTCTCTATAGTGTAGCTTTTTCAAGCTAGAAGAACAACTATAATACTTTCTGAAGTCAGTTTCCTTATCTGCAACTTCCCCACAATCTCCCATCCAAGGCCAAGGTAGCCTGATCCCACTAGTCATCAGAGACCAGATAAAGTCAGGTGTGTTCAGGATTGTATGGTGTGCCATTTATAAAGCACTCAGGGTGTGCTTCTACACCGGGGGTTACCAGATTGCGGGCTAAGAATACCTTGGAGAGCTTTGGAGCTGTTTCACGAGACCCCAAGTCTATCTATGCCACAACCATGGTCTGAGGCTTGGTAGATAACATAATTTATATCCCTCTACTACCCTTCCCTGAATATCTATAGATGTTATTGGATGTTACTGGATTTAATTCAATGCAAATTCATTTTCAAGAGTTACTTAATTTATGGTAATAGTTTCTTCTTAGTGTAGATTTTCCTAACCAACAAATACTACAAACAAAATGATGCCACATGGGAGTCTGCAAAATAGAGATCACTATTTTGATCTCAGGTTGTTCTAAGGTTCAAATGACTATGTATGTGGAGGTGCTTAGAACAGTGCTTGGGACACAATAAATATGCAGTAAAGGCCGGGCACGGTGGCTCATACCTGTAATCCCAGCACTTTGGGAGGCTGAGGTGAGCAGATCATGAGGTCAAGAGATCGAGACCATCCTGGTCAACATGATGAAACCCTGTCTCTACTGAAAAAAAATAATAATAATACAAAAATTAGCTGGCCGTGGTGTCGCGCCTGTAGCCCCGGCTACTCAAGAGGCTAAGGCAGAAGAATCACTTGAACTCGGGAGATCGAGGTTGCAGTGGGCCAAGATCGCGCCACTGCAACTGCACTCCAGCCTGGAAGACGGAGCAGGATTCTGTCTCAGATATATATATATGCAGTAAATACCAACCATTATCATAAAGCGATCCTCATTCTTGAAAGGTGGAGCTCACTCATCTAGATGATCTTTGAAGCCATGCTTTGTGCCTCTGAGCTTTAATGGCTTTATAAATTCTATGAACAATCGTGATGGGAGCAGACATTCTTTGAGATCTGTTGCTGTCGCTGATGCAGAAAGTGACTTAGCCTATGAGCCATTCTTCTAAGCTTGGATAGAAGGCGTCCTTGGAAGAGGGCCCATATCTCTTCAATTGACAGTGTGGCCCAGAGAGGCCGCAGTCCAAGGCCTCTGCGCACTAGCACAAGGGCGGTCTGTTTCCTAGAGGGAGGAATGAACTGATTGCTGTTATGTCTCACGCCGCTCGTCCACCGCAAAGCTCAGCGAAAAATACTAAAGTGATCGCAAGGTGGCGCTGCGACCCAAAATTTCACACAGGAGCTCACAGCCTCAGTTCCATTTTTTGGTTGGTTTTTGATCATATCAATTATTTTGATTATCTTTAGAGATGGAAACACAAAACTTAAGAATTTTGTAGAGAACTTGAGTGACGTTAAGAGTGTGTCCTCAGAGTCCAGTTTAAGAAGCACTGCTTCAGAATGGGAAGTCCTGGAGTTGCTGGAAGTACCCTGCCTTCATTACCCAAATGTTTAATGCTCAAGTCAGGGTGAGGGTCTCGGAGGTGATTTATTCCTGAATTCGGGTATTTGCAAGCTTTTCAAAGCTTTCAGAGCTATCACAATCAAAGGGCCACAAGATGGAGAAGCCACTTCTTGAAAAAATATCCTTTATTTTAGGAAAGTAATTTTTTAAAAATTTGAATAGGTTTTGGGAGACCAGATGGTGTTTGGTTACACGCATAAGTTCTTTAGTTTCTGAAATTTTGGCGCCCTCATCACCCAAGCAGGGTACACTGTACCCAATTTCTAGTCTATTATTCCTCACCCCCGTCCTGCCCTTTCCCCTGAGGCCCGAAAGTCCATTGTACCATTCTTACGCCTTTGCATCCCCATAGCTTAGCTCCCATTTATAAGTGAGAACGTACCATAGTTGGTTTTCCATTCCTGAGTTACTTCACCTAGAATAATAGTCTCCAATTCCATCCAGGTTGCTGCAAATGCCATTATTCTGTTCCTTTTTAAGGCCCTCGGTTCATTTTTTTAGAAAAAGAATATATGATATTTTACATATTTATGGAGTACATGTGCTATTTTGTTACATGCATTAAATGTGTAATGATCAAGTCAGGGCATTTGGGGTCTCCATCACCCGGAGTATCATTTCTATGTGCTGGGGAACATTTCATGTTCTCTCTTCTAGCTACTTTGAAATATACAATACATTGTTGTTAACTTTGGTCACTTTACTCTGCTGTTGAACTCCACCCCTCCCAAAAAAGAGGTTGTATTGCTCAGTTTGTTTTTAAAGCCTTCTTTCTCAAGCTTTACTGTGCATAAAATCCAGCCAGGATCTTGCTAAAATGCAGCTTCTGAATCGGTAGGCCTGGAGGGAGCCTGAAAGTCCTCATTTCTGATGTCGCTCAGGTGAAGTGAATGCTGAAGCCTGGTTTTAGCTCAAGTAGAGCTTTCAGCAATTCTCTGTTCTTGTTTCTGATTAGGGACAGGAGTGAGAATTAAGTAGGCCAGAAAAATGGCCCCTTTCTGTGCCTTTAGGAGGTGATGAAGAGCAAGAAGAAAGAAAAATCAGAAACAACCAAAGAAAACCAGGGCGGCTTTCTCTTTGCATTTCAGTCCCATGAGACTTTCAGTTCTGCCCTCGGAGGGGACCGACTCAAGGTAGCAGGTGCCCTGGTGAAGGTGAGTTGTGGAGAAGGTCAGACCTTCCCAGCTGGTTCTTTCTCTGACACAAGGCCTCCTTCCAGAATTTGTTACAGAATTTACAACACACAAAGTGACCCGCTGCTTCAGCAAACACTTCATGGCTTCCCCCCAACCCAAGTCAGGGTTCCTAAGAGAGTGCATAGAAAGTAGGGGTGGTGGCAGGGCACAGTGGCTCACGCCTATAATCCCAGCACTTTGGGAGGCTGAGGCGAGAGAATCACTAGGTCAGGAGATTGAGACCATCCTGGCCAACACGGTGAAACCCCGTCTCTACTAAAACATAAAAATTAGCCAGGCATGGTGGCAGTGCCCATAGTCCCAATTACTCAGGTGACTGAGGCAGGGGAATGGCTTGATCGCAGGAGGCAGAGGTTGCAGTGAGCCAAGATCGCAAGATCGCACCACTGCTCTCCAGTCTGACAGCAGAACAAGACTCCATCTCAAAAAAATAAAATAAAAAACACAAAAAACAAAAACAAAAAAACCGGAAAGTCAGGGTGGAAGGGGCCAAACTTAGAATTGAAGAAGTGGAGTAACAGGAAGAGGCTCTCGGCTGGCAGTGTTACTCTTGCATACACAATGAGATCTATTTTAATCCCATGAACTTCTGCTTTCCACAGCGAGAAGACCCTGTGGGGAGCAACCGATGAAGTGAAACCGCTTCTAACCCAGTGCGGGGCGTCTGTAAGTATGGACAGGCCCTCGCTTTAAGGTAGATGCGTGCTGCAAAATGGGAAGTTGCATTTTAATTTTATTATTTGGATTTGGTTTAGATCTTAGATCTATGTGATTTAACAAGTATAACTCATGACAGACTTAGAACAGTGGATGGCACATTTGAAATCTCAAGAAAGGCTGAGCATGGTGGCTCATGCCTGTATTCCCAACACTTTGGGAGGCTGAGGTGGGAGGATCACTTGAGCCCAGGAGTTCATGATCAGCCTGGGCAATACAGTGAGACAAAGGTTTTTCCTTTTTAATGATCTTCATATGTCATTTTTGTCATTTTTATTCTTCAGCCTGAAGGTGAGTTTTGAGACAGTAAAACATTCAAAGCAAAATTCAATCTATTCAGTTTTTAATCTGTGATAATGGTTCAAGTTAGAGTTTCTTCAGCTACCTGCTTGGAAGGGCTAAGGAGGATGCTGGCTCTATGTTTTCTCTGAGGCTCTGACGATGGAGTTAATTTCCCACCTCTCCCAGGCAGCTTTAGAAGACAAACTTTCCCATCCAATTTGCAGAAAACATGGATCAGGGTGTCCTGGCTGCACCCAAACCAAGAATAACAGTTTGGCTTTTATCTGGGTGATGTTTACTCCTCTGCATCTGTGTGCATGAATTGATATGCATAGGTGGGTGGAAGGAGGAATACTTGGGGGTCGGAAAGGAGAGATGGGATGCAATCAGTACAGTGGAAAGGACGGGGTGCTGTCTCCCTCCTTGCCCCGTTGGGCTGGTTTGGAAATCCCACGAAGGAGGAATGAGAGCTGAAGAAATGGGTTTCATGCGAAACTCAGTGAGATGGTGGATCCCAGCATCAAAGCACTGGGATGCTGAGAGGTTGACACACAATTTTGAGGAGAGAATTATCGAAACTACTGCTAGCTCTGTGGAACCCGACATGGCTCCTGTCTCAAGGATAGTTGCATTTGGGATTACTGGGAGAAAGCACCCTTAGCATGGTTGTAACCATCATTGAGAAAGCACCTTCATTCGGCAAGGTCAATAGTGAGAGACTCTTGCAAGGACATGCAAAGGGCCCAGGGTTAGCTGCTGCAAGCTAGAGGGGAGTAGACTGCAGCAGCGTGGCGAGAGGAGCTGACAGTAAGCTGTTGGCACTTGCGAGAATCTCAGGTTTGAATGGAAATACTCGTGTGCATGTTTGCAGGAGGGCAAGAGGCCCCGCCTCAGCAGGTGGGAGCAGGAATAAGAACTGGGCTTACTGATGTTGTCGTGGCTTCTTTGTAGCCACAGGCTGGTGAGTATTGGCAGCATTTGGGTTACACACATCATGAAAAGAATTGCTTTTCCACAATGAGATACCGCCATCCAAGAATAGGGTCTAGCAGGAACAAGTCTGTCCATGTTACTATACATAGGAAAGAAATGAATTCTTCATGTCACAAGCTCTTGCTCTACCAGTATTGCATCTGTGAAAGCAGGCTCTGGGCAGGGACAGTGGCTCATGCCTGTAATCCAGTACTTGGGAGGCCGAGGTTGGTGGATCGTCTGAGGTCAGGAGATCGAGACCAGCCTGGCCAACATGGTGAAACCCCGTCGCTACAAAAAATATAAAATGTAGCCTGGTGTGGTGGTGCACACCTGTAATCCCAGCTGCTCGGGAGGCTGAGGCAGGAAAAGCACTTGAACTTAGGAGGCAGATGTTGCAGTGAGTGAGACAGCATCACTGTACCCCAGACCTGGGTGAGAGTGAGACTCTGTCTTACACACACACACACACACACACACACACACACACACAAAGCAGGCTCTGTCATCACACTGTCTTGCATTTCTGTCACTAGCCATGAAACCTTGACTTCTGGTTGGGGACTTTATCTGTTAATAGGAATAATTATAAAATTTAACCCTTATATCTATGCAATTTTAGAAGTATAACTCATGACAGACTTAGAACAGTGGCTGGCACATTTGAAATCTCAAGAAGGGCTGCGCATGGTGGCTTATGCCTGTATTCCCAACACTTTGGGAGGCTAAGGTGGGAGGATCACTTGAGCCCAGGAGTTCAAGATCAGCCTGCACAATATGGTGAGACCCTGTCTCTACAAAAAAAATTAAGATGTGAGCAGAGCATGGTGGCACGTGCACATGCCTGTAGTCCCGTCTACACAGGAGGCTGAGGTGGGAGGATCATCTGAGCTGGGAGGGGTGGAGGTTGAAGTGAACCGTGGTCATGTCACTGCACCCCAGCTTCGGCAACAGAGTGAGACCTTGTCTTTAAATAAGTAAATAAATCCTCAAGAAAGGTTAGTGCCTTGTATTGGTAAGTACATGACAGCATGGTAAGTACTAATGACAGCATGATGGAAACATTTTTCCAGAAATAAAGGAGCCAGAAAGAGATTGAGGGTGCAGGGTTAGTGAGTCCAGGAATCAAAGATATCGATTCCAATGGAATATCAGATGCTTTCAGCAGCTTTCTTTAGCCTGTTTTTGTTTGTTTGTTTGGTTTTCCCCGGGCCAAAGGCACTGCTGACAGGAAAGACACTTAAAGTCCTCAGGTCTAGAAGTTCCTGGGCATGACTAAGGATCTAACTCTCTTCACAGGGAGAACACAGTCTAATATTGTGGTGCCTTAACCCATCATGACCTAAAATAAGAAAGACCTCATCTCTTTTCCATTTTTAATACACGTCACAGGAAGAACATCCAATAAGCTTAATATTGTGGTCTTAGAATCTGCCTGTTCCAATCTGCCAGAGCAATCCATCTTACCACTGAATTTCACCACATCATCCATTAGCACTCGAGACAAAAACTGTCCTGTGGCCAATGACTTCCTCTGAAATGGAAACAAATCATTGTACAGCTAAGAAATCAGAAGCAATACACATTCTTGCTGCATAAGCCAAGATATACTCCTTCTCAGGACTGCAGGGCCCCTGTCTATAAAATAATTTGATTAAAAAATATATTTTGGCCAGGAGCAGTGGCTCATGCCTGTGATCCCAGCACTTTGGGAGGCTGAGACGGGAAGATCATCGGAGGTCAGGAGATCGAGACCAGCCTGGCCAACATGGTGAAACCCCATCTCTACTAAAAATACAGAAATTATCCAGGCATGGTGGTGCACACCTGTAATCCCAGCTACTTGGGAGGCTGAAGCAGGAGAATCGCTTGAACCTGGGAGGTGGAGGTTGCAGTGAGCCGAGATTGTGCCACTGTACTCCAGCCTGGGTGATAGTACAAGACTCCATCTCAAAAAAAAAATGTTTTGAGGCTAAGCACAGTGGCTCACATCTGTAATCTCAGCACTTTGAGAGGCCAAGGCAGGCAGATTGCTAGAGCCCAGGAGTTCAAGACCAGCCTGGGTAACATGGCAAAACCCTGTCTCTACCAAAAAATATACAAAAATTAGCTAGGAGTGGTAGTATACGCCTGTAGTCCCAGCTACTCAGGAGGCCAAGGTAGGAGGATCGCTGGAGCCCTGGAGGTGGAAGTTACAGAGAGCTGTGATCGCACCACTACACTTCTGCACTCCAGGTGAGAATGAGCTCCTGTCTCAAAAAAATAAAAGAGATTTTGAAATGAATGGACTCATGTGAGGTCCAGAGTTATTAATGAGGATGGGTACAGAAGAGTCATTTGCCTATTGTTTATTTTCCAGCTGGTACCTGTGAGGATTCTTTGTAGCATCTAAGCAACATCTCTTTCTATTCAAACACAGGAGCCATCTCTTCACGCATTTTATTGTCCAGTGCGCCGTTCCTGGTTGATTGCATCTCTCACCGAGAAGAACACAGCAGCAGTGTTGTAATTAACCACAAGGCAGCTCTTCAGAGCCTGCTCGCATTATGCGGTGTAGGTCTTCTTGCCTCTGCAGTTCCCTGACAGTATGTTTGTGATGCTGGTTGAATTATTCCCCGTGCCGCCACATCATCCATCCACCCTGGCTTCCCGGGACTCTCAAAGGTTGTTACTGTGCTTCGTGGATGCAAGCATTCCCCAGAGGATGCAGGGAAATGTGAGCCTGTACAGTATTCGTTTTCTGATTCTGTTGTTTACCATTCCGAATTTTATAGTATAAACATCAAACCACCCACCATCCAGACGCATTTTCTCTTGGCCTCTTGAGCTGGTAACCACTGCATTCCTACAATGGAAGCACTTTTGATTTTGACTGAATCCCTGCCTTCCGCATGCCGCCAATAGCAGGGAGGGTAGGCAAAGGGTCTGTGCACAAGGAAAGAAAAGCAGTCTCACTCCTGCAAGAAACATTCCTCCCTCATCAGGCACAGCTTAATACTGACTGGCAGGGCACCATGTCACCATGGGAGACAAGAGAGGACGTTGATTGGAAGGTCCATTGGTGTTCAGTGATGGCAGCTATTGCCCTGGATGCCAGAGGCTGGGGCACAGGAGGGCACAGGGTAAAGGACACCTGCTAGCACACCTGCCACCCTCAAGACAAGAGGTGGCACCACAGTCAAAACACAGATGGACACAGGTCCACACTGGTGGCTCAAGGCCAAGGGTCAGTGATGAGCTGCTGGTAGCCAAAACCCTGAAGTCATTTTGTGTTCAATGTGAGAGTCACCCCATTCAACAAGCCAGCACCATTCTCAGGCCCAATCCTGGGGGGCCTATACTGTTTGCCAGGGCACCCACCTCAAATGGGGACCCAACACCAGTCTCTAGCAGGGCCCCATAGACGTGAATTCCAGAGTTCCTTGGGATATCCAGTTGACCCCATGTTTGGGGTAGAGGGTCAATGGTCATCTCGAAGGGGAGAAATGAAGACTGGGGACCACATGGGTCTGGGTCTGGGCTGGGGCATCCCACTTGGGGAGCACTGACAGTCCTAATTGTACCAGGCCCTCAGAAGGACTTAAAAAGTTCAAGGGAGGCCTTCCAAAGCACGGGGTAAAGGGAGATCTGAGGCTGGGCCCAGGGCAAGGGCTTCGTTGGTCCAGTGCTAACCCATCTCCTTTAAAAAGGCTGAGACAGCAAAAGAACGGGGGCAGTGGTTGGGGGCGGGGGAGCCAGGCACCCCATTTGCAGTAATTCATATAATCTTCAGACTCCAAAATAGTTAAAGGGCTGCCCACAGCAAGCCCCTGAGATCTGGCAGTTTCTAACAGGAAGAGGCAAAGAGAAGATCCATGAAGTGCGTGGGGGAGGGGTGAAGAAATGGGCCAGTGATGGTAGGTCCCAGAAAGTGTCCGCAAAAATACAGATCTGCCTCTGATATGGTTCGGTTGTATCCCCACCCAAATTGCATCTTGAATTATAGCCTCAATTCCCACATGTTATGGGAAGGACTCAGTAGGAGATAATTGAATCATGGGGTGGTTTTTCCCAATACTGTTCTCATGGTAGTGAATAACTCTCATGAGATCTGATGGTTTTACAAGGGGTTTCTCTTTTTGCTTGGCTCTCATTCCCTCTTGTCTGCCACCATGTACAACGTGCCTTTCACCTCCTGCCATGATTGTGAGGCCTCTCCAGGCACATGGAACTGTGAGTCCATTAAACCTCTTTTTCTTTATAAATTATCCAGTCTCAGGCATGTCTTTATCAGCAGCATGAAAACAGACTAATACACCCCCTTACAAGTAAAATCTGTATCCTTGATTTCCAGCAACAAGGGCTGACACTGAAGGAGGCAGCCTTGGCAACAGAGGCCCTGCTGGACTTCAGAGGAGCAGAGAGGGCCAATCAAGAAAGGGTCCACAGAAAGAAAATCCTTGGGCAGTGGACCTGTGCCAGGAACTGTTCTAGGCAGAGATGGAGACAACATCTGTGAGCAAAACAGACAAAATCTCTACTCTAAAAGAGTTTGCCTTCTAGTGGGGGAAGACAGGGAATCAGCAGGATAAAGAGAAAGCCATCTAGTAACTTAGAAGACGGCAAATGCTATGGAGAAATAAAAAGCAAGGAAGGTGGACAATGAGTGCCGCCATTTTCAACGGGGTTAGCCAGGAAATCTTCAACAGAAATGGGATTAGAGCAAAGATTTGAAGGGCAAAAAGAATACTTAAATAAATGTCTTGGGGAAAATGCGAATGGATGTAGAGCCCACTCCCCTGGCTTTTCATTAAGTATTTCAAAATAATTATGAGAATGTGCGTGTGTTGTTAGAGTATTAACAGTTACCCTTGAGGCTGCTGGGACACCACTAACAAGACAGATTCTGAAGACAAGCATCTCTCATTGTGAAGAGGCAGACATGGGGCTGTGCGGAGTTGTGCTGGCCAGGAACCCCCACCCAGCCTCCCTGACCCTAACCCTGAACACCCCTACTGGTGGCTGCATCTTCGTCCTTGGACACCTGGAACACAGTGTCGTCCGGCAGCTCAGAGCCCCCATCGGTGAAGGAGGGCAGTGTCTTGGCAGCTGGCTGTTGAATAGATGTACAGGTGTAGGCCACTTCCAGATCCAGAGCCAGGAGTTCTTCATTGTGCTTGCCCCCTGGGGGGACTTCAGGATGTACCACCAGACCCACTCCCTCCCTCAAGTGTGTCCTCAAGGACCTTGTCCAGGGTTAAAAGGATCAATGCCGGCAGCGCGTCATGGGTCACAGCACACCAGGTGGAATCCTGAGCTCAGGGACCAGGGGATGTATCCCCAGCAGGATGCCAGTAATTAAGTTGCCTTTGAAACCTCCAGGAAAGAACAGGCTCCCCATTATTCTACATCCGTTACACAGAGAACATTTTTCTGGCTGATCTGAGGAGCAGCCTCCATTGAAAGTTACTGATGGCAAAAGGATGTTTTTTTTTCAGGGATGGAATCAGATGGCAAATACAGGATGCTCTGGACATGGAGGAAGACTGCAGAGAGCTCTGTAATTGAGAATTACAATAGAAGGAATGAGAGAATAAAAATCAAATACAAAATGTAAAGGCCACTTTGTTGTGGATTGGCAGGAAAAACATTAGGAGTTAAGACTATGACCTTGGGCTTGGGTGGGTCATTTAAAATTCTAAAACCTCAATTTCCCCATTTGAAAGTGAGAGTTATACTTGACAATCTCCAAATTCTCACTCACTTTAAATATGCCTAGTCTATGCTTCTCTTGAATGGTTCGTCATAATAGATAAAGGAGTGAATTTGGAGCAATATTAGATATAAAATTCATTTTTCCCACTAATCCGTTGGGAATTCAAGGATTGCAATTCCATTTCTGTACAGCCCTCTTTGCCACATCTGCTGAGAGAATACAGACCATTCTCAACAACTCAACTGTTGATGTCCAGAAAGGATTGCCATTTATCTATAGAGATGCTGAGAGATTGTGAAGGTCCCCTGAGGAATGCAGAGACAGACTTCAGTTAAGAGTTCGGTTTCCTTGGGGAAAAAATGAAAAAAAGCTCCAGGTTGACAAATGGCAAGGAAATAAAAAGGAACTTGAAAGCTTGCAAGCCCCAGAGTCATTTTTAAAACATGATCGGAGTTCACGACACCAGCAGCCGTCACAGTATTCAGTCTGGGTATGCTCACTTCCCCATCAGTGTCATGAGTCAGAACAGCGGGTCTTCATTGAAATCTGAAATTTCTTGGGTAAAAGCATATCATCAGGTTTGTATGAGGCTCAGTGTTACTTGCATTTCAAGCCTCAAAAGCAAATAACATTCAACTCATGTAAAATTCTTTTTTTCTCATTGTAAATCGTAAGAGTCAAAACCAAGCGTATTAGGAAATTTTGGATGGTATCTAAGTTTCTGAGACAGAAACAGTACAATGACTTGATAGGTAATATTTAAGGATTATCCAGCTGTGAAGTTGCTGAGAGCTCAGCCTAACGTGTTATTTTTAAAATTGTAATAAAACATATCTATTTTATAAATGGTATTGCTAACCTGAGAGTTCCACCATGAAATAAGTAAATCCTGGTGACTTTAGGGCTAATCTTAAATTCTTTGCATGTTCCCAACTAATTAAAGGTGAATTAATTAATCAAAGGTGAATTCATTAATTAAAGGTGAGTTGATTAATTAAAGGTGAAAGTCTCATTCTGAATAATTTACTCAAGATTTACAAACCCTTATGCAGAATCGGTCTCACTCCTCCAGAAGCCGAGAATCACACTCGCAGCAGCGTCCCGCTGGGAAAGGCACCCTCCCCATGCTCTGTCCCCACTCCACCCTGGTTTCCTTGGGTTTCCCTTTCTGCCAGACCGACCATGGGCTCACCAGGGAGGAGAAAGAGAGATGCTCAGCACTCAGGCTGCTGGACTCTAGCGCCTCAACTCCAGCTACTGGCCAAATGGTAGCACAACCTGGCTTCTAGATCGACACCCCGTCCCCTCCCTGTATTCTCAGGTTGGCCTTCTTGAGTACAATTTTTAAAATAACCACTAGCATGAGGAATTCATAAGCTCACAAACTATAAGAAAATAAATGAGATGCAGAATCCAGTTTTAACTTGTTAGATTAGTCTTGGTAGATGGTGTGATGGCTGATATTGAGTGTCAACTTGATTGGATTGAAGGATGCAAAGTATTGTTCCTGAGTGTGTCTGTGAAGGTGTTGCCAAGGACATTAACCTTTGAGTCAGTAGAATGGGAGAGGCAGACCCACCCTCAGTCTGGGTGGGCACCATCTAATCAGCTGCCAGTGTGGCTAGAATAAAAGCAGGCAGAAGAACATGACAAAACTAGACTGGCTTGGCCTCCCAGCCTACATCTTTCTCCCATGCTGCATACTCCCTGCCCTCAACATCGGACTCCTAGTTCCTCAGTTTTGGGACTCAGACTGGCTTCCTTGCTCCTCAGCTTGCAGATGGCCTATTGTGGGACCTTGTAATTATGTGAGCCAACACTCCTTAATAAACATAAAATAAAAATAAAAAATATATATAAAGGGGAGTTTATATAAGGGGTATATATATCTCTCTCCTATTAGTTCTGTCCCACTAGAGAACCCTGAATAATACAGATGGAATGAAATTTTTAAAAGTAGATATTTTTCTAGGTCAAGAGCAACCAAATTTTGGCAATTTCACATGACTTGAGCTCTACTTAGGAATCCTTCAATTCTGGATTCTCTGTCTTTTTACGTGAGTTTAACCTATTCCTGCTCTTCCTGCCCAGCTTCTCAGAGTATTCCTTTAAATTCCACTACCTATCTTTAAGCCAGTTGAGTTCCCACTAAGCTCCTCTAGCCAACCCAATGTCCATTCCATAAATGTTCATTGAGCACCTGTTCTGAACCAGGGACTGCTGTGGACACAAGGGCAGGTGTAAGTCTGTCTTAGCCTTTGAGGAGTTCATAGTCTAGTGAGAAACAGAAACTTTAAAAATGTACACAATTAGGTTGATGATAGAAATATGTCCAAAGTGTGGAAGAGAATCAAGAAGCATCATGCTTAGGGGAAAGACTGAGGAAGATTTCAAAGAAGAGTCGACATGTGGATTTTGTCCTGAGGGAACTATAAGATTTCCTGAACAAACCCAAGTGGGGAAGGCATTACAGTAGGCACAATGCAAAATCTAGGCTCTGGAACCATTGAAGAACACTGAAAGTTCTGGGTAAGGGCTAGTAGCTCCATAGGGCCCAATGATAGGATGCAAGGAGGGGCTGGGTGTGGTGGCTCACACCTGTAATCCCAGCACTTTGGGAGTCCAAGACAGGAGGATGGTTTGAGGCCAGGAGCTCAATGCTGCAGTGAGCTATGATCGCACCACTACATTCCAGCCTAGGTGACAGAGCAAGAGCTAGTTTCTAGAAAGAAAAAATAAAGAAGATGCAAGGAGATAAAAGGAGATTGGTGTCAGATCTTAAAGGAGCATGACATTCTCTTCCTGAATCATGTGTTTAAGCCACACATTATTTTTCTAACCAGGAAAGTGACATGATGTTTGTTTCTAAAATATAATTTTGCAAAAATTATATTTCAGGAGTGCTTGTTTTCTTATTGTGACCTGTGAGACCAGAAAGAAGAATCAAGCCAAATGAGTAGGATGTGTAGCCTTTAAAAATTATCTTTATTGTTTTTTCTACTTATAAAAGAAATACAGATTCATTCTGAGCAATTCAAACATTTTGGAAATATACAACATAGAAATCAAATGCTCCCTATAATCCAACCTCCCAGACCCAAACCACTATTACTACATCTGGTATAGATTTATTTTTTATTTTTTTTGAGATGGAGTCTCACTCTGTTGCCAGGCTAGAGCACAGTGGTGCAATCTTGGCTCACTGCAACCTCTGCCTCCCGGGTTCAAGCGATTCTCCTGCCTCAGCCTCCCGAGTAGCTGGGACTAAAGGTGTGTGCCACCACACCCGGCTAATTTTTGTCATTTCAGTAGAGATGGGGTTTCACCATGTTGGCCAGGATGGTCTCGATCTCTTGACCTTGTGATCCACCCACCTCAGCCTCCCAAAGTGCTGGGATTACGGGCGTGAACCACCGCGCCCAGCTGGTATAGATTTCTTTACACTTTTATTTCAATGACAAAAAACACAATTATTTTTGCACCAACCTAATAGTTTATAACATATTAATATAATTTTTCCATACCAGTAAATATAGAGCTACCTCATTCTTTTTAGTGGTATGTAATATTGTATTACATTAACATATTATAATTTATTGAATTAGACCTTATTTTGTGGACATGAGGATGTTTTCCATTTTTCATGAATATACATAATGCTGGGATGAACACCTTTTTACATAAGCCCTTATAAACTCGTGATGATGTTTCTATAGGATACATTCTTAGAAATCCTTCCAGAAACTGATATAAAGGTTATAACCATTTTCTATTTTAACAAATATTGCCAAATTCCCACCATAAAGGTTGTATCAATTTATATCCCAACAATGTATGTGGTCCCCAACCTCCCCAGGGCTGTGCGATTTTATAGGCAGTCTGTTCTCATCAGAGAGATTGTAGAACCTCGAGACTCTTCATTGAACTCTGTGAATGTCTGTAGTTCACACATTTCTCTGGTGGCTGATACATGAATGTTAAGAGCAGCTCGAAGGTTTGCCCAGAAAAGCCCACATTTACGCCTATCCTTGGGCCATTCCAAGTATGCCTTTTTTTCCAGGAGAGCTTTCAGTTTATGATACCTGGTGGGAATGCAGTAGAATGGAATGGGTTCCAGTAAGATAAGAATTATACAATCAGAATTTTCATGGAAGAGATTGTGGTGGGCAAAGTAGACTTCATAATGGCACCACTCACTCTGGACAAAGTTGGGAGACAGAACAAAGATGGACTTGTAACTCTTCTCCATGAAGCTCACAATATTTTCACTAACACTCTTTCCAGGGTCAAAATTTCTTTCATAAAGGCAAATCAAGATAGAACCATCTTCTTTCTCTAGATTGGGGATCAATTCATTCTTCACCCACAGAGAATCATGTTCACCATATGCAATAAATGTGTGGAATTGGACATTTCTCTTGAGTTGTTCTTGGGCTGTCTTCCTAACCCTGTGCCATGTTTGTGTGCATTGACCTAGCATCCTGAGATACCAGGGCAGATCAAAGTGGAGACAACAGAAGGCCACAGCCAACCCCAGAACTAGCATGATAAGCACAATGGTGACAATCAACAGAGCTGTGTTGCAAGATAATTCAGGAAGATGAACATCTTTTAGCCGAGTCCCCCTTAGGTTTAAAGGGTATTCACAGATGTATGAATCTGACCATCCAACCATCATGCCCTCTGAATATGTTTCAAGCTGAATGAAATGTTTTAATTCACAGGTACACCAGAATGGATTTCTTCCTGCATTTAGAGTCTTAACTTTCTGACAGCTCTGAAAAAAATCCAGAGATGGGCTGAGAATTAAGTTCATTTCAATGTTCAGAACTGAGAGTCTACTGAAAGGACTACACCCAGGGAGATCAGTTAGAAGATTAAATGCAATATTTAGCTGTTGTAAGGCCATTAGATGAATAGTCTCTTTAGGTACAGTTTGGATTTGGTTATTATTTAGGTCAAGTATTTGAATACTTTTGGGTAAGCACCTGAAAACAGAATCAGACAATTTATTGTATGACAGGTTCATGGTGACCACAGTTTCTGGCCATGAGCAATTTTCATCATTGTTATGTTGTAATAGATTTTGACTCAAATCCATGTGTTCCAAGCGTGTGTTGTTAGCAAAGCGACTCACTAAAGAAAGTGTCTCCAACTTATTACCCTTCAAAATGAGAGTTTTCAAGTGAGGCAGTTGGATAGTTCTTTTAAACAACTCATCTGTTAAGATATTATTGGCAAAATTTAAATATTGTAATTTTGTAGGATAATTGGGGAATAGCATGTGTGGAATTTGTGCATCTGATATTGTCAGGTTTTCTATGTCCATTTTGGTCAAAAGCAAATAGATTTTATCCTGCTGAATGTAAGGCATTCTGTAATGTACATACTCCAATTTTATAGTTCTCATTACAGTATTTGAGTAGTCAAATGAATTGTGGTCAAGATAAACCTTACCACCAAAAGTCACATTTTGGATCTGAAAGTATTCCACTGATGTATGCCAAACAAATTGGAAGATAGAGAAAAGGTCGTCCCAGAGTAAATCAACTTTATTAAGTAATAGAACCGATGTCTTAGCATTTTCTAAACTCAGATTTTGTTGCATTTCATAACTTACAAATTGGCTTTTGCCATCTATATTTGTCATTTCTAATATTTTTGAAGTCTTGATTCCATCACGCAAAAGAACCCAGAAATTTGTATTCATTGGTAAAACAATGTGCAGTTTTGTTGTGTTTAAGATGGGCAGGCTACCTTCTTCATAATGAGAAAGAGTTCTGAATCCCAAGAAGACAGTATTTAGATGCAGATGAGCAATTTTCTGGAAATCTGATTTTTGTATTTTTGCCCCACTCAAACCTAGGATTTCCAGGTGTGACATGTTGCCAGCTTCCTCACAGATAGGCATGGTGTCAAAGTCATTAAAAGAAAGATCTAAATACCTGAGACCTGCCAGTGAATACCAACTTACACTCTTCAGTCTGTTATTAGACAAATCTAAATATCTTAAGTCCTTGTTGAATTCAAAGATTTTGAGATTCAGCTGCTGGATTCTGTTATAGCATAGAATCAAAACTTTCAGTTTGGAGACAAAATGAAAATCTGAACTCTGGAGTTGAAAAAGGAGATTATAGGATAAATCCAGTGTGGTTGTGGCTGGGGTCAAGTCTGCAGGAACCTTTCTTAGAGACATGTTGGAGCAGTTGGTCATCAGCTCCCTTTCTCCTGGCAGCTCTGGAACCTCGCCCTCTACTGTCATAACAATACTACAAAATATGTAAATGTTTCCAATGAGTCTCATTGTATTTCCAAGGATTTTACCACTGATTTCCTCCTATGGATGATGAAGATGAGCTCAAAACCCTAAAAAGACAGTATATAATGTTAGGCTTTTATTTGGTTTGTTAAATCCTGTAGGATTTTTATTTGTGAAAAAAAAAATGCCAACAGCTGACTATATTCCCCAAGAGGTTGGAATAGGGTCCCGACCTGTATGTTGGGTCTTCGACTTGATCTTAGAGCATTGGCTGATACGTTTCCCAGCTGGTTACTGTGCCATGTCTCCAATGTTGAGGCAAGCCAGGATTCTCAGAGAGAAGAAGCATAATTAAATGCAATAGAAAATTAAATGCAATATTTAGCTCTCATAAGGCCATCAGATGAATAGTCTCTTTTCACTAATGGTCTCTTTTCTCAATGAAGCTTACATTACATCTGTTTAAGAACTGCATTTTCAGGTCAGACTCAACACCCTCCCTCACATCTTTGATAGCCTGAAGATTTCAAGACAATTGAAAGTAATTTGTTTTATTATACCAGACGTTGTGAGCCTTTGACTTGACATCACGGAGTTAACTCTCAATTTTTGTATTTGTGGATATAGAAAGTCCCTGGAGTTAATATCTGACTTTCAACGCACTTACCTATATACATGGAAGTTCCAAAACATGAAACAAACAGAATGATTCCTGTCCTTCTGCCTCTATATGTCTTCAGGTTGGTGGCAAAAGCAATCTGGATCACTGCCAAATAACAGTAATAATGTCAAAAAACAATTTCCAGATGGGACATGTTTCCAGTTTCCTCACAGATAGGCATGGTTTCAAAGTCATTAAAAGAAAGATCTAGGCTGGGCATGGTGGCTCACATCTGTAATCCCAGCACTTTGGGAGGCCAAGGCGGGCGGATCACCTGAGGTAGGGAGTTTAAGATCAGCCTGACCAACACAGAGAAACCCCATCTCTACTAAAAAGTACAAAATTAACTGGGCATGGTGGAACATGCTTGTTATCCCAGCTACTCAGGAGGCTGAGGCAGGAGAATCGCTTGGATCCAGGAGGCAGAAGTTCCAGTGAGTGGAGATCATACCATTGTGCACTCCAGCCTGGGCAAAAAGAGTGAAACTCTGTCTCAAAAAAAAAAAAAAAGAAAGAAAGAAAGAAAAAGAAAAGAGAAAGATCTAAAAGTCTGAGATCTGCCAGTGAATACCAAGCTACAATCTTAGGTCTGTTGTTAGACAACTATAAATATTTTAACTTCTTGTTGAATTCAAAGCTCTTGATATTCAGCTGTTGAATTCTGTTATGACATAGAATCAAAACTTTCAGGTTAGACTTCAGTGTGCCAAGATGTACATGTATATTACCTCATTTATCACTATACTCTGTGAGGGAAATACTATTACTACCATTTGATAGATGAGGAAACCATGGATATGGAATTCTGAGGACATTGGGAAACATGTCAGGCTTCACCTGATTTGATTAGACATAACACAGAGGTAGCTGGAGAACTAAGATTTTTACAATATTCATTATTCAAGATATTTATTAAGTACCTACTCTGCCAGAAACTTTTCTAGGTACTGGGGAACAGATTTCTGTTTCTACACAGCTTATATTCTAGAGAGAGGGTAAAAAAAGAGAGACTGGAAACAAAACAATACATTTATATTATGACTCACAGTTCCACATGGGGAGGCCTCACAATCATGGCAGAAGGCGAATGAGGAGCAAAGTCATGTCTTACGTGGCAGCAGGCAAGAGGGCATGTGCAGGGAAACTCCCCTTTATAAAACCACCAGATCTTGTGAGACTTACTTGCTATCATGAGAACAGCACAGAAAAGACCCATCTCTATGATTCAATTACTTCCCACCAGGTCCCTCCCACAACATAATCAAAAGAGAAATAAAATAAAAAAGAAATCCAGATGAGAGAGAGGTAACATTCTAAGTGACCTTATGTTTTGATTCTCCCACAACATAAATAAAAGCACTTGGCAACTTTCCTCTGACTGAAATAAGAAAGCAGCGGATTTAGAGTCCAGGAGGGGCAAGTTCTGACATCCATTTTAAAGTGTGTGGGCGGGAAGGACTGGGAGCGAGGAGGTTGGCAGGGAAGACTCCTTGGGACACTGTAGAGTAACTTGTGCCAGAATGTTTCAGTGGAAGTGGAGAGAAGTGGCTAGATTCTAATTTCAAATTAGTAAACAATTCAACTCTACGCCTCCCCACACCGGGCACTCTGAAGGCACTGAGGGCAGGTGATAAGTTAGTGTGGGAGCTTTTCTGCTTCCATTTGTATGTGTCTGTTACACATTGACCCTCCACCACCACTCCCATAGACAGACAGAGGGAGCAAAAGACATGCTCAGCAGAAAGAGGATGGGGTGGAGAGATGTCTGATGTCTCTGTGCTTGCCATGCTCCCATCATTCTCAGAGGCTGGTCAGGAACCAGAGGAGGTGATGGGCACACCCACCCACAGGCATGCCCACAAACATGGCAGGGTAACAAAGTTGGGGCAGAGTCAAAACATAAGGCCACTTAGAATGTTACCTGTCTCTCATCTGGATTTCTCTTTCTCTAGAAACTTCCCAAGTCTGTTTTTTTCTTGAAATGAAGAAATTCCAGAAAACCTATGGAGAGTAGGGAGTGAGAGGGCCACTTCTGAGTTTTCCATTAGCCGCTGATACCAGTAAAGGAGAGAGAGCATCTTACATCTGATCTTGAGAACACATATGAGCATAGATTCTTTGTGGGAACTCCCTCAACTGTACACACTTGGAGAATTCTTCTGTGAAAATATTAATTACCCACATTGATTATATAATTTTTATATTTTGTAAACTATTTTATCTGGTAAGTGCTCTCAAACATCTTGGAAAAAAGCAATAATTTTGGTAAGGTCACCACAATTAGATGACTTCTCAAAACACCAACTTTTAAAAACATGGTCAAATGACTTAAGATGCCTCTGGCCATATTTTTCTCTGCTCACATTTTAGTGACTCCCAGAGTGTAATATGTACTAAAATATTATACTGCATTAATATGTAAATATAACACAGTGTAATTATCAGAAAAAAACAGGTGAATGTTGTTTAACTTAGTTTCTGCTAGATTTTTGAACTGTTGTATATTTAAGAGTAAGTTTTCTACATCTACTTTTAAATATTTCTAATAGAAAATCAGTTTACAACTGTGGCATGGAAGAGTAATTACTACTCAAATTATTGTATTCAAAGTATCTAATGTATAATGATAAACCTTAAATTTTCTTTCTGTTTTCTTAAAACTATATGTTAAATTTTAGAATATCTTAATTTTCAAGCCACTAGATGCAGAAAATAATTTTCCATGCATTCATGATCTCTTCTGAATGACCTCTTTCCATTCATTTGTTTATCAACTGTCCCCTCTCCACTCATTCCCAGGATCGCTGTCTGTCTTGTTCACTTCAGTATCCTCAGAACATAGAATAGTGCTTGACACATGGTGCATGCTCATTAACTACTTGTTGAATGCACATATGAATGCATGAATGCATATAGGTACGAATTTCAACATTTTAATCATTAGCACAACATGATGCATAATATGCTCTCATAAGTATGTGTTGAATGAATGCATTTATGTTGTGAATTCCTGATACATGATGGTTGAAGAACGAGTCTGGTTTTAGGGATTGATGGGTCTGCGTTCAAGTCCAATGTTAACCATTCATTAGCTATATAACTTGGACCATTTATTTAACTTCTGGAAGGTTTGGTTTTGTCATTGTAAAATGAAGCTTGTGAATAGGCATAAGACAATGTATATAAATCACTTAGTACCATGCCTAGCATATCACGCTTAATAAACTGTAGCAGTTATCAGGTCAAGACTCAGGTGAGTCAAGGAAGGCATAAATGTTAAGAGGATGCCAAGGAGCTCAGTAATCAAGAAAATGTTTACATGAAATACTTTTAAAAATAAAAATTAAAACGGGCGCGGTGGCTCACGCCTGTAATCCCAACACTTTGGGAGGCCGAGGCGAGTGGATCACGAGGTCAAGAGATCAAGACCATCCTGGTCAACAAGGTGAAACCCCGTCTCTACTAAAAATACAAAAATTAGCTGGGCATGGTGGTGCGCGCCTGTAATCCCAGCTACTCGGGAGGCTGAGGCAGGAGAATTGCCTGAACCCAGGAGGCGGAGGTTGTGGTGAGCCGAGATCGCGCCATTGCACTCCAGCCTGGGTAACAAGAGCGAAACTCCGTCTCCAAAAACAAAAAAAAAAGAAAGGAAATTAATGCAAAAATCTATATTGAATAAAATATCGAAATTTTTCATAAAGACAGGATCAGTATTACTGATTCTTTCTTTTGCCTCAGGCTCCATTATGGCTTGGCAGGACCCTGGCAGTTATAATCATTAGGTTGACAAAGGTGCTTTTAATGTTATCATCTCACAGAGTGCTTAATTTGTAGCAATTGACTTTAAGCTTTTAGGTCTTAGAGCCATGGCCCCTTAAGAATGTAGCAGAATCTAACCCGGTTGCTTTATCTGGAATTCTCTGGGCTGAGATGTCAGAATTTCTATCTCTTATCCACCTCTTCCCCCTGCCCAATACCACAGTCTTATCTGGGACTGTAATGGAAGAGGAACTAACTCTTTTTGAACTTCTCTTAATATAATAATAATAAAGGTCCTATCTCTCAGGCAATACTTATGCATTATGACATTTTATTAAAATAACTTTTATGTAGAGACACGGCCTCACTATGTTGCCAAGGCTGGTCTTAAACTCCTAGCCTCAAGCAATCCTCCCACCTCAGTCTCTCAAAGGGGTGGGATTAGAGGTGTGAGCCAGTGTGCCTGGCCTCATTAAAGCAATTTTAAAAGGAGGACATAACCCCCTTTTTTTTTTGAGATTGAGTCCCACTTTGTTGCCCAGGCAGGAGTAAAGTGGCATGATCTTGGCTTACTGCAAGCCCCAACTCCCAGGTTCAAGCGACTCTCCTGCCCCAGCCTCCCGAATAGCTGGGATTACAGGCACCTCCAATCATGCCCAGCTAATTTCTGTATTTTTAGTAGAGATGGGGTTTCACCATCTTGACCAGGCTGGTCTTGAACTCCTGACCTCAAGTGATCCACCTGCCTCAGCCTCCCGAAGTGCTGAGATTACAGACATGAGCCACTGTGCCCCACCTAAAAGTAGGACATAAACTTTTGATGAAAGATGTCTTCTATAAATACTATGTATATATATTAATATCATATTCCTACTGCTATGCTAAAAGCAGGTAAAAAACAGAGAATGACGTTCCTTAATAAATCTTTAATAGCTTATAATTTAAAAGTCAAGTAAAAAGACATCATCAAATGACAACTAGTGTTTTGCCAAAGAATATTTAATCATCTAATTTCTCTTTTCCCAGTGATATAAAGAAATAGAAAAGAGATTAAGAACCTATTGAATGTTGAATGATCTTTGGAACCTAAGAGTAAGAACGACTTCTTTTTAGTATTTCCTACGTGTCTGACATGGAGCTAAGGGTTTTCTGCACATCACCTTGTTTCATCCCTCAACAACTCAACAAAATGGCGACCATTATTATTCCTATTTTACAGATGGAGGAGTTAAAGCCCAGAGGTAAAATAACTTGCCCAAGATGACTCAGTGAATAAGCAGAGATTTGAACCCAGACCTGCTTGCTCCCTCCTGGATGGTAGCTAAACCCAAATGGAAGGCACCTGAAACCTTGAAATGAGGTAGCTTAGGATGTAATCACATCCCAAGGACGGAATCACCGAGGCTGAATCCATTGACCTGATCAGCTGCCGTGGCGGCCACTTCCTCCCTTCCCATCCCATGCATCTCTCTCGGAAGCTTCCTGCAGCTGCTATGGGACACTCTGCTAGGTGCCACGAAGTTCAAGAGACTGCCTACATGTGTATCTATTCTTAGGAAATTTGTAAGTTCACAAGAATTGAAGCAAAACTCAAAGTGCATGCATTCCTAATTAATAGCTCAATGTAGGTGGTCTGGGAGAAAGCTCTTCAAGAAATCGAATGCCCACAGGTGGTTAACCGTCCTCTTCTTTCCAGCAACCCATGGCCCTCTTTGTCCACTTCTGAAGGAAACTGAACAAGAACTGCGTTCTACAAGATCCCCCAGATCTGCCCCTACTTTTAGACAGGCAACACAAAGGCAGAACTTTTCAACGGGATAAAGGAGCAACAAATACGCCTTAACTAGCCAAATGTTTTATCCAGCAGAGGTAAACATACACCATGGAGAAGTAAGAGAGAAAACTTGCCACAATACCTGGGACCGTTCAATCTGGATAGAAGGACTGACTAGGTTTGATCCACAATCAGTGAAAAGAAACCCACACCCTCAAGCAGCTGCAAGAAATTCCTCAGATCCACAAATCATTAATTTAGATAAAATAATAAATACCAAAAATCCAAATAACTCTACTTACCTCCCTCTATATTAGCTCAAAATATCTCTTTAGAAAAGACCTATGCAGCCCTTTTATCTTTTTCATGAGAGTTACAACGAACAAAGTTAAGGTTCTTACCCCGGGCTTGCACTGTCGCAGCAGAGCTGCAGGTGTGTGAATGATTCGTTGACAGGGTCAGAATTGGCTGCAGGAGCAGAATGAGTCAAGTTTTTCCGTAAAGCTTAAACCCCATCCGCCCTCTACTGCATGCTAGTGGTATTGCATGCTATGTATATTCATAGTAATCTTAACACTTTTTAAAATTGCGGTAAAATACACGTAACATAAAACTTACCATTTTAACCATCTTTTTATTTTTTATTTTTTTCAGACAGGGTCTCACTTTGTCATCCAGGCTGGAGTGCAGTGGTGTGATCACTGCCCACTGCAGCCTCGACCTCCTGCGCTCAAGCCGTCCTCCCCACTCACTCCGCAAATAGCTGAGACTACAGGCACATGCCAATTGGCCTGGCTAATTTTTTTGTATTTTTTGTAGAGACAGGGTTTCGCCATGTTGCGCAGGCTGGTCTCGAACTCCTGAGCTCATGTGATCTGCCTGCTTCGGCCTCCCAAAGTGCTAGGATTACAGTGTGAGCCACTGCACCCAACCTTAACCATTTTTAAATGTACAATTTAGTGGCATTAAGTACATTGACACCATTGTGCAGCTACCATCATTGCCAATCTCCAAAGCTTTTTCATCACCCCAAACTGAAATTCTATGCCCATTAAACAGTAATTTCACATTTTCTCCTCCCCTCACACCCTGGAAACTACAATTCTACTTTTCTGTCTCTATGAATTTCACTACTCTAGGTACCTCATGTCTGTGGAATGATACCATATTTGTTTTTTTGTGACTGGCTTATTCATTGAGCATAATGTCTTTAAGGTTCATCCATATCATTCTATTATTATCACGGAGAATCAGAATCCTGCCTTTTTAAGGCTGAACACTATTCTGTTGTATGTACGTCCCACATTGTGTTCATTCATTCATCCATCAATGGACATTGGGGTTGTTTTCACCTTTTGGCTCTTGTGAATAATGCTGCTATGAACATGGTGTACAAACATCTGTTTAAGTTGGTGCTTAACATTCTTTTGAGTCTATACCTAGAAGTGGAATTTGTGGATCATATGACCATTCTGTTTAATTTCTTGCAGAACCACCATACTGGTCTTCCACAGCATCTTAGAGCACTTTGATGATGCCTTTCTTCAAGGTGCAGGTCAGTTATCCCTTTCATCAGCTGGAGGGGCAGTCATGTGATGATTAGCAGAAATAGGAATGGTGGCTCCATAATTTCAGCAATCTAGCAGGAAGAGGATGGGAAGGAGTTATCTAGAGCAGGGGTCCCCAACCCCTGGGCCACAGAGAGGAACTAGTTCATGGCCTATTAGGAACTGAGCCACACAGCAAGAGGTGAATGGTGGGTAAGCAAGTGAAGCTTCATCTGTATTTACAGTCACTCCCTATCGCTCGCATTACCACATGAGCTCCACCTCCTGTCAAATCAACAGCAGCATTAGATTCTCATAGGAGCACAAACCCTACTGTGAGCTGCATATGTGAGGGATCTAGACTGCATGCTCCTTATGAGAATCTAATGTCTGCTGATTTCTCATCGTCTCCCATCACCCCAGATGGGACCATCTAGTTGCAGGAAAACAGGCTCAGGGCTTCCACTGATTCTACATTATGGTGAGTTGTATAATTATTTTATTGTATATTATATTACAATGTAATAATAATAGAAATAAAGTAAATGCGATATGCTTGAATCATCCTGAAACCATCTCACCTCCATCTCCAAACCTGGAGAAACTGTCTTCCATGAAACTGGTCCTTGGTGCCAAAAAGATTGGAGAACACTGATCTAGAGGCCTTGTCTTGAAGTGAAGTGGTAAAACAAACATGATATTTTTTAAAATGTAGATTGCAAAGTACAGATCAATTTTTAAAGCAACATTTTTGAGGTTTTTTTCATATCGACTTAAGATTTAGGTGACTGCTGGAGATCACAAGTAAAGAAGAAAATTTCCAAATACAGTTGTCCACAGGAGGAACCATCAATTTAAACATGAATGATTATAATCATTCATTTATGTCGTGAAAAATGGGGGAGTGGGTGGGTTCTTAAAATACATTTTTTTAACTGTCACATTGGGTTTTTTTTTTTTTTTTTTTTTTTGAGATGGAGTTTCGCTCTTGTTACCCAGGCTGGAGTGCAATGGCACGATCTCAGCTCACCGCAACCTCCGTCTCCTGGGTTCAGGCAATTCTCCTGCCTCAGCCTCCTGAGTAGCTGGGATTAGAGGCACACGCCACCGTGCCCAGCTAATTTTTTGTATTTTTAGTAGAGACGGGGTTTCACCATGTTGACCGGGATGGTCTCGATCTCTTGACCTCGTGATCCACCCGCCTCAGCCTCCCAAAGTGCTGAGATTACAGGCGTGAGCCACCGCGCCCGGCCTACATTGGGGTTTTTTAATTAAAATGTAGTGCATATATTTCCACATACATTTTAGGGGAGAATAAATAACTGTATAAAGAAAAACAATAGCAAAACAAAACCAGCTCTGCTGCTCACCTAAACATATACAAACATGTACATTACACAGACATGGGAAGACAGGTGCTGGCTGCACACCCCTCGCGAATGTTGGAAAGGGTATTCCTAGCTTGTTGGATGAACTAAGCTCTAAAATCTTTTTCAGTTCAGAAATTCTCAAACTACTATGATCAGCACACTCACATTGTATATTGCCCTCTCAAGGAAAAATGATCACTTGGGATTTTTGTTGTCCAAATACATAGTCTTCCTTTTCCCAGAGACCAGAATGTTTAAATACTTTATTGTCAGTAAATGGAGAAGTTTTCTTTACGTGTTTTTACATTTGTTTACGAAAAACAAGTTGAGCCAAGTAAGGAGTTGTCTGTGTCATCTAATCAATTATCATTAAGCTTGCATTTACTTCCTAAGTGCAGAAAGTATTGCACACAAGATATTGGCTAATCATCACCACAAACTACATAGAACATATACTTCATTCCCATTTGACAGCTGAAGAAACTGGTTGAGAGAGAACAAAAAACTTGCCCAAGGTCATCATCCAGTACAGGATTGAGCCAAGATTCAAAACTAAGTAAGTCTGCTTCCAAAACCTACAATTTTTTCACGACTCCAGATGCCCAAGAGATGATGTAATACTCTGTTTGCCTTCACCTGAGATTTCTAAAACATTTAAATCCTTATTCACAACTAGCAACCAAGAATAGTATGCTCAGAACCATATGTGCTGATAACTTTAATATGTAATATTTTTATTCCTTTCAAACAAACATCCCCCCACCCCCTACACACATGCATGCACGTGGGCACGCACACACACACATACACACTCACTTCCCCTGTTATGCCTTCCTCTGACTGCAGACATGGGCCTGCTATGATTCTGCCTTCATATGTAAGTTGCAATGAACAGAGAACCTTGGGTTACCATAAGGGGATGGAGGTTTATTTTAAAGACACTAGAGGTGGTGAGGAAACACAGCAGCACAGCCAGGACCTGTAAAGACCAAGAGCAGTGGCTTCTGGGCACTCCCAGAGCAGCCGTGGTGGTCAGACTGTCTTGTTGGGCTGCTCTCCACTTTAGCTATGACTTGACTTTTCTTTGATTCTTCCTCAATCTGCTTCTCTTTCTATTACCCACTTCTCTTTATTGCTGCCTTTGCTTCTACATGTGTCTTCCTGCTGCCTTTTCCCACGCTCATGGCTTATAGTCAGGGCTGAGGCTCACTCTGAGAATACTTGCCCCAAGACGGGAAATCTGATCAGAGCTTTGCCTCACTACGCAAGATGGAGCACCTCTATTGGGCAGAGGATTCATGACCACCTTATGGTCTGCTAGCCTAATTTTATTTTTATTTTTATTTTTATTTTTATTTTGAGGCAGTCTCACACTGTCGCCCAGGCAGGAGTTTAGTGGCATGATCTCACCTCACTGCAACCTCTTCCTCCTGGGTTCAAGCAATTCTCCTGCCTCATCCTCCAAAGTAGCTGGGATTACAGGTGTGTGCCATTATACTCGACTATTTCTGTATTTTTGGTAGAGATGGGGTTTGACCATGTTGGCCAGGCTGGTCTTGAACTCCTCACTTCAGGTGATCCACCAACCTTGGCCTCCCAAAGTGCTGGGATTTTAGGCATAAGCCACCGTGCCTGGCCTATTTTTATAGTTCTTGCCTTTAAGAGGGCAGGTAGGAAAGTCACATGACGTAGAACTGCTCCCGGGTGGGAGGAAGGGCCTGGCTTGCATTCTCCCTGGGGCCCTGCAGGTGGCTCAGAGTCTAGTGTGGAGGATGTGTTAGTTGGGGAAAGCTCCTTTACTTTAATTACTGGTATCAGCAAGTGAAAATAGCAACAAAGGTTTTATTTTGTTTTTGTTTTGTTTTGTTTTTTCCTGAATCCTGTTTCTGAAAAATAAATGAAAAGTAATAAAATTCTCACATGGTTAGGAAATTTAAATAGTTTGTCATTCATTTACTACATTTGAGTATAAGGAGGGGAGAACATTTTTGTTCAAACGAATAAAATGATCCTGGCCAGGTGTGGTAGCTCACACCTATAATCCCAACACTTTGGGAGGCCAAGGCAGGTGGATCACCTGAGGTCAGGAGTTTGAGACCAGCCTGGCTAACATGGTGAAACGCTGTCTCTACAAAAAATACAAAAATTAGCCAGCGTGGTGGCAAGTGCCTGTAATCCCAGCTACACAGGAAGCTGAGGCAGCAGAATCGCTTGACACTGTGAGGCAGACAGAGGTTGCAGTGAGTTGAGATCATGCCATTGCACTCTGGCCTGGGCAACAAGAGCAAAACTCTGTCTCTAAATAAATAGAAGAAAAATAAAATAATCCTAGATATGTACTAGGAACCTAAAAGATTTTGAAGGGATTTGGTTACATTAAAAAGACCAAAAAAGGTGAAATTAATAATATATTTTATATAATTCACCACATTAAAATATTATCTCACAAGTATTCAATTTAAAAAATAACTAGCAAGACATTTGACATTCTCTTTTTTTTTTTAATTGTACTTCAGATTCTGGGGTACATGTGTAGATCATGCAGGATTGTTGCATAGGTACACACATGGCAATGTGGTTTGCTGCCTCCATCCCCCAATCACCTACATCTGGCATTGCTCCCCATATTATCCCTCCCTGACCTCCCCACCCACCCCCGCTGTCCCTCCCTTGGCCCCCCCAACAGACCCCAGTGTGTTATGCTCCCCTTCCTGTGTCCATGTGTTCTCATTGTTCAACACCCGCCTATGAGTGAGAACACACAGTGTTTGATTTTCTGTTCTTGTGTCAGTTTGCTGAGAATGATGGTTTCCAGATTCATCCATGTCCCTACAAAGGACATGAATTCATTGTTTCTTATGGCTGCATAGTATTCCATGGTGTATATGTGCCACATTTTTCTTGTCCAGTCTATCATTGATGGGCATTTGGGTTGGTTCCAGGTCTTTGCTATTGCAAACAGTGCCGCTATGAACATACATGTGCATGTATCCTTATAATAGAATGATTTATAATCCTTTGGGTATATACCCAGTAGTGGGATTGCTGGGTCAAATGGAATTTCTATTTCTAGGTCCTTGAAGAAGCACCACACTGTCTTCCACAATGGTTGAACTAGTTTACACTCCCACCAACAGCGTAAAAGTGTTCCTATTTCTCCACATCCTCTCCAGCATCTGTTGTCTCCAGATTTTTTAATGATTGCCATTCTAACTGGCATGAAGTGGTATCTCAATGTGGTATTGATTTGCATTTCTCTAATAATCAGTGATGATGAGCACTTTTTCATATGTGTTTTGGCCTCATATATGTCTTCTTTTGAAAAGTGTCTGTTCATATCCTTCTCCCACTTTTGGATGGGCTTGTTTGTTTCTTGTAAATCTGTTTTAGTTCTTTGTAGATTCTGGATATTAGCCCTTTGTCAGATGGGTAGATTGCAAAAATTTTTTCCCATTCTGTTTGTTGCCAGTTCACTTTAATGATTGTTTCTTTTGCCGTGCAGAAGCTGTGGAGTTTAATTAGGTCCCATTTGTCCATTTTGGCTTTTGTTGCCAATGCTTTTGGTGTTTTAGTCATGAAGTCCTTGCCTATGCCTATGTCCTGAATAACCATTCAGGTTTTCTTCTAGGGTTTTTATGGTGTTAGGTCTTATGTTTAAGTCTTTAATCCATCTGGAGTTAATTTTAGTGTAAGGTGTCAGGAAGGGGTCCAGTTTCTGCTTTCTGTACACTGCTAGCCAGTTTTCCCAACATCATTTATTAAACAGGGAATCATTTCCCCATTGCTTGTTTTTGTCAGGTTTGTCAAAGGTCAGATGGTTGTAGATGTGTGGTGTTGCCTCCAAGGCCACTGTTCTGTTCTATTGGTCTATATCTCTGTTTTGGTACCAGTACCATGCTGTTTTGATTATTGTAGATTTGTAGTATAGTTGGAAGTCCAGTAGTGTGATGCCTCCAGCTTTGTTCTTTTTGCTTAGAATTGACTTGGCTATGTGGGCTCTCTTTGGTTCCATATAAAGTTTGAGGTGGTTTTTTCCAGTTCTGTGAAGAAGGTCATTGGTAGCTTGATGGGGATAGCATTGAATCTATAGATTACTTTGGGCAGTATGGCCATTTACACAATATTGATTCTTCCTAACCATGAGCATGGAATGTTTCTCCATCTGTTTGTGTCCTCTCTTATTTCCTTGAACAGTGGTTTGTAGTTCTCCTTGAAGAGGTCCTTTACGTCCTCTGTTAGTTGTGTTCCTAGGTATTTTATTCTCTTTGTAGCAATTGTGAATGGGAGTTCACTCATGATTTGGTTCTCTGTTAGTCTATTATTGGTGTATAGAAACACTTGCGATTTCTGCACATTGATTTTGCATTCTGAGACTTTGCTGCAGTTGCTTATCAGTTTAAAGAGACTTTTGGCTGAGATGATAAGGTCTTCTAAATATACAAGCAGAGACAATTTGACTTCCTCTTTTCCTAATTGAATACCCTTTATTTCTTTTTCTTGCCTGATTGCTCTGGCTAGAACTTCCAATACTATATTGAATAGGAGTGGTGAGAGAGGGCATCCTTGTCTAGTGCCAGATTTCAAAAGGAATGCTTCTAGTTTTTGCCCATTCAGTATGATGTTGGCTGTAGGTTTGTTGTAAATAGCTTTTATTATTTTGAGATATGTTCCTTCAATACCTAGTTTATTGAGAGTTTTTAGCATAAAGAGCTGTTGAATTTTGTCAAGGCTTTCTCTGCATCTATTGAGATAATCATGTGGTTTTTGTCTTTGGTTCTGTTTATATGGTTGATTATGTTTATAGACTCGTGTATGTTGAACCAGCCTTGCATCCCCAGAATGAAGCCTACTTGATCGTGATGGATAAGCTTTTTGATGTGCTGTTGCAATTGGTTTGCCAGTATTTTATTGAAGATTTTTGCATCTATGTTCATCATGGATATTGGCCTGAAGTTTTCTTTTTTTGTTGAGTCTCTGCTGGGTTTTGGTATCAGGATGATGTTGGTCTCATAAATGATTTGGGAAGTATTCCCTCTTTTGGAATTGTTTAGAACAGTTTCAGAAGGAATGGTGCCAGCTCCTCTTTGTATGTCTGGTAGAATTCAGCTGTGAACCTGTCTGGACCTGGACTTTTTTTGGTTGGTAGGCTATTACTTGCTGCCTCAACATCACCTGTTGTTATTGGTCTGTTCAAGGTTTCAACTTCTTCCTGGTTTAGGCTTGGCAGGTGCAAGTGTCCAGGAATTTATCCATTTCTTCCAGGTTTACTGGTTTATGTGCATAGAGTTGTTTGTAGTAATCTCTGATTGTAATTTGTATTTCTGTGGAGTCAGTGGTGATATCCCCTTTATCATTTTTTATTGCATCTATCTGATTCTTCTCCCTTTTCTTTTTTATTAATCTGGCTAGCAGTCTGTCTATTTTTTTGATCTTTTCAAAAAACCAGCTCCTGGAAATATTGATTTTTTGAAGGATTTTTTTTGTGTCTCTGTCTCCTTCAGTTCTGCTCTGATCTTAGTTATTTCTTGTCTTCTGCTAGTTTTTGAGTTTTTTTTATCTTGCTCCTCTAGTTCTTTCAGTTTTGATGATAGGGTGTCCATTTTCGATCTTCCCTCACTTCTCTGGTGGGTATCTATTGCTATAAATTTCCCTCTAGACACTGCTTTAAATGTGTCTCAGAGACTCTGGTATGTTGTGTCTTCATTCTCATTGGTTTCGAAGAACATGTTTATTTCTGCCTTCATTTCATTGTTTATTCAGTTGACATTCAGGGGCCAGTTGTTCAGTTTCCATCAAGTTGTGTGGTTTTAAGCTAGTTTCTTAATTCTGAGTTCTAATTTGATTGCACTGTGGTATGAGAGACCGTTTGTTATGATTTCCGTTCTTTTGCATTTGCTGAGGAGTGATTTACTTCCAATTATGTGGTCAATTTTAGAATAGGTGCCATGTGGTGCTGAGAAGAATGTATGTTCTGTGGGTTTGGAGGTGGAGATTTCTGTAGATGTCTATTAGATCCACTTGGTCCAGATCTGAGTTCAAGTCCTGGATATCCTTGTTAATTTTCTGTCTCATTGATCTGTCTAATATTGACAGTGGAGTGTTAAAGTCTCCCACTATTATTGTGTGGGAGTCTAAGTCTCTTTGTAGGTTGTTATGAACTTGCTTTATGAACCTGGGTGCTCCTGTATTGGGTGCATATATATTTAGAATCGTTAGCTCTTTTTGATGCATTGATCCTTTTACCATTATGTAATGCCCTTCTTTGTCTCTTTTGATCTTCGTTGGTTTAAAGTCCATTTTATCAGAGACTAGGATTGCAACTCCTGCTTTTTTTTTCCTCTCCATTTGCTTGATAAATCTTCCCCCATCCCTTTATTTTTAGCCTATGTGTGTCCTTGCATGTGAGATGGGTTTCCTGAATACAGCACATCAATGGGTTTTGAATTTTTCTTCAATTTGCCAGTCTGTGTCTTTTGATTGGGGCCTTTATCCCAATTACATTTAAGGTTAATATTGTTATGTGTGAATTTGATCCTGACATTTTGATGCTAGCTGGTTGTTTTGCCTGTTAGTTTACACATTTTCTTCATTGTGTCAATGGTCTTTACCATTTGGTGCATTTTTGGAGTGGCTGATGCTGGTTGTTCCTTTTCTTGTTTAGTGCTTCTTTCAGGAGATCTTGTAAGGCAGGCCCAGTGGTGACAAATCTCTCAGCAATTGCTTGTTCATAAGGGATTTTATTTCTCCTTCACTTATGAAGCTTAGTTTGGCTGGATATGAAATTCTAGGTTGAAAGTTCTTTTCTTTAAGGATGTTGAATATTGGCCCCCACTTTCTTCTGGCTTGCAGAGTTTCTGCAGAGAGATCCACTGTGAGTCTGATGGGCTTCCCTTTGTGGGTAACCCGATCTTTCTCTCTTGATGCCCTTAGCGTTTCTTCCTTCATTTCAACCTGGTGAATCTGACAATTATGTGCCTTGGGGTTGCTCTTCTTGAGGAATATCTTTGTGGTTTTCTCTGTATTTCACTTGAATGGTGGCCTGCCTTGCTAGGTTGGGGAAGTTCTCCTGGATAATATCCTGAAGAGTGTTTTCTAGCTTGGATTCATTCTGTCCATTGCATTCGGGTACACCTATCAAACATAGATTAGGTCTTTTCACATAATCCCATATTTGTTGGAGGCTTTGTTCATTTCTTTTCACTCTTTTTTCTCTATTCTTGCCTTCTCATTTTATTTCATTGAGTTGATCTTCAGTCTCTAATATCCTTTCTTCTACTTGGTTGATTCGGCTATTGAAACTTGTGTATGCTTCACGAAGTTCTCGTGCTGTGTTTTTCAGCTCCATCAAGTCATTTATATTCTTCTCTAAGCTGTTTATCCTAGTTAGCATCTCATCTAACCTTTTTTCAAGATTCTTAGTTTCTTTGCATTGGGTTAGAACATGTTTTTTTGCTCTGAGAAGTTTGTTATTACCCACCTTCTGCAGCCTGTTTCTGTCAATTCATCCAATTCATTCTCCATCCATCTTTGATCCCTTGCTGGTGAGGAGTTTTGATCCCTTGGAGGAGGAGAGGCGCTCTGGTTTTTGGTGTTTTCCTCTTTTTTGCGCTGGTTTTCTCCCATCTTAATGGTTTTATCTACCTGTGGCCTTTGTAGTTGGTGACCTTTGGATGGGGTCTCTGAGTGGACGTCCTTTTTGTTGATGTTGAAGCTATTTCTTTCTGCTTCTTAGTTTTCCTTCTAACAGTCAGGCTCCTCTGCTGCAGGATGGCTGGAGGTCCACTCCAGACCCTGTTTGCCTGCAGATCACCTGCGGGGGCTCCAGAACAGCAAGCGTTGCTGCAGCTTTCTTCCTCTGCTATCCTCATGCCAGAAGGGTACCTGCCCTTCCCCTCACTAAGCTGGACGCTCCTGGGTCCAGCTGCACTTGCTATAAAACTCTCAATCCAGAGCATTTCAGATTGCTTGTTTTGTGGGGGTGGTACCCACCAAGCCAGATCCCCTGGCTCCCTGTCTTAGCCCCATCCCTTTCAGTTGAATGGGCAGCTCTGTCTTGCAGGTGTTCCAGGATCCAGCTGAAAAGGCAGCCCAGACTTGTGTGAATTTCTGTGCACCGACGGGGCACCAGCTGAAACCGTGGCGCTGAAAACTCTTAGCACTTTTCGGCCCGGGAATCTCCTGGTCTGTGGGCAGTGAAAACTTGTTTTGAAATGCGGTGAGCACTCACCCTCTGTGCCACTCTTGCTGGGAACGGCACTCCGGAGCTGTTCCTATTCAGCCATCTTGGATCAGTCCCCCGACATTCTCTTTTCATATAATGTCTCTGAACCCTGGTGTGTGTTTTATACTTACAGCACATTTCAATTCAGGCTTGTCACATTTCAAGCATTCAATAGCCATACATGCCTAGTGGCTACCATATTGGGCAAATAGAACTAGAGCCTCAGGTGAATAAATACAATCAGCCAACAAACTTGAACTCTAATGCACCCACAAAACTTCCCCTAATGATGCCAAATATTGATATTTCTCATCTCTCATTTCACCATATGCTACCCCCTGACTCCAGCTCCCGCTTCCCTTTTCAACTGACCCTGCTCACTCTGGAAATGGTCCTCTTGTAAGAGCTATCACTCAGGACCTGCGTCCTTAAGAATTATCTCAGAGGCTTTAGGGACAGGAAAGGAATTGTGTATATATTAGAGGTGTGATGGGGAGAAAAGGAGGACAAACAAATATTAAAGAAAAATTAAAGAGAAAAAGAGAGAAATGGAAGAGAAAAGCACCAGAAAGAGAGGATCAAAAGGAGAAAGCAATAAAGAGAAAGAACGGGAAAAACAGAGGAAATTAGGATGGAAGGCAAAGAACAAGAAAGAAATGGAGAGAAAAAGAAGGGATAAAATAAAATACAAGGCTAAACAAGGGAGTGGTAAAGAGAAAAGAGTACAGATGGAAAGAGGAAAGTCTGGATTTCTCATCCAGGTCTAGGTACCTTTATAACTTTATTAATTAGTTGCTTAGCATTGCTCTTAGACAGAGTTCCAGGGCTTAATCTTATACCAAATATCAAAAAAGATGTGTCAGCATGAGGAATTCCCCTGGACTTCCTTGTTTGCACCACACCACATGCCACTGTTTCTTGCACTGAATATGAAAAATTATACACTGAATCATGCTTACTAAGATATATTTCAGTACATCCAGGGCTCCGCTAGAACCAGCTTACACCAGCTCATAAAAGCCACGTTTTAATTTTCAAGAATTTTGTGAGCCAGTTGTTAAAAACAATCATTATTAAAAATGAAATTATATATACCTGCATTTAAATAAACTAGATTTGGGGCCAAGTGCAGTGGCTCATGTGTGTAATCCCGCACTTTGGGAGGCCAAGGAGGGAGGATCCTTTGAGGTCAGGTGTTCAAGACCAGTCTGGGCAACATAGCAAGAGCCCATCTCTACAAAAAGATGTTAAAGATGGATGAGCTAGGTGTAGTGGCATGCCCATATTCCTAGTTACTTGGGAGGCTGAGGCAAGAGGATTTCTGGAGCCCAGGAGTTCAAGGTTACAGTGAGCTATGATTGTGCCACTGCACTCCAGCATGTTATTTATGTCTACTGTATCTGTATGGTGGAAACACTTTACAACGAATGGTAGACTGCACATCTCTTTCCAACCCCGCCTTCAGTGATGTCACGTTGGTACCTTGAAATCAACTGCGGTAGGAGTATTTACACCATAAAATTGGCAAACACTATAAATTAGGACTTTATTGTGTTGCCTAATTTTCTAGACTTATAAAAGTAATTAAGAAAACGTTAATAATTTGTCAAAGCTTTTTTTATCTGCGAATCTGTTGTTAAACATTTACCAGCACATCACTGCAGCTGGTATCATTTATATCTAATTTTAAAAAGAAAGCATTTCTCCAACTCAATGGTTTATGGGTTTGTTTTGTTTTGTTTTGTTTTTTGAGATGAAGTCTTGCTCTGTCGCTCAGGCTGGAGTGCAATGATGTGATCTCAGCTCACTACAACCTCCACCTCCCAGGTTCAAGTGATTCTTGTGCCTTGGTCTCCCAAGTTGCTGGGATTACAGGCACATGCCACCATGCTCAGCTAATTTTTGTATTTTTAGTATAGCCGGGGTTTCACCATGTCACCCAGCCTGGTCTTGAATGCCTGACCTCAGTTGATCCACCGGCCTCAGCCTCCCAAAGTGCTGGAATTACAGGCATGAGCCACTGCGCCAGGCCTCAATGGTTTACTTTTTAAAAGAGCAATATTTTGGCAGAGATTTAGATATGAACTCTGACTTTTGGTTAAATTGATGTTCAGTATTTACATTCTTATGACCTATGTAATTTTGGGCTTCACTAAAAGCTACATTATACACTATGATTACAATCTATGATTATACTTTTTGGTTTTCTTCTAGTTAATAATTGCCTTGCATTTTGTTTTGTTAGTTTTCAATGTTTCTATGATAATTTTCCTCATATTCTCAAATAGCTCTCAAGTAAAAAATGTAATTTAATGAAATCTATCAAATAAACAGTCACCTCTCTCAAATTACCTTCTGTCATTTTGTTCCAGTATGCACTGGATTTCTGCAGAGCTGACATCCTCTCACTTTGAGTTGCTGCTACCCTGGAAAGCCATTGCTCCTCTCTCTTGTATTAGATCTCTTGTTTCTCGGAATGCACAGCATCTTCTTTCTTGGTTTTTATCCGTTATAGTGGAACTCATCATCCAGTAGTCTACTGAAAGAACACATTGATAGTTAATTTGGAGGGAGAACTTGAATGTCATGCCTCATATTTGACTGATTGCTTGGCTGGATATAAAGTTATAAGTTGCAAATGATTTTCCCACACAATTTTTGAAGGTATTGTTCTATTATCTTCTAGCTTCTAGCATTGTATTGAGATGTATGACCATTCTGATTTCTCATGCTTTGTATGTAACCTGGTTTCTTTTTTCTTTTTCTCTCTCTAGAAGCTTTTAGTATTGTTGTCCCTGGTGGTCTAAAATTTCAAGAGAAAGTGCCTTGGTTTGGGTCTTTGTACTGTTCATTTTGCTGGGTACTTTTAGGAGATTCATGTCCTTCAGTGGGATTTCTCTGTCTTATTTCTGTTTATAATGTCTTCACCTCATCTCTTTTTCTGATTCTGGAACACCTATTAGATGGATGTGGACTTCCCAGACTCAGGCTCTTACTTCTTATTTTTTTCTCTTGCATTGGCAATTAGTCGTTTTGTTCTAATTTCACAGAAATTCCTTTAATACGTTTTCCAATGTTTCTATTTCTTCGGGTAAGGGACTATCAAACTTTTTAAGTTCTAAGAAGTATCTGTAACTTCAAGTTGTCTTAGAGAAAAGACGAATGTCCTCATAGGTCTGCCTATATCATTACAGGTGGCACTTCTGTTCCCTGGCTCTCAAGCTCGTTTGGGACCTTGTTGACTAACTTGGACAATGAATTTTTATTAAAGCTTGTCATCACACGGGTGCATGTTCACTTGGGGAATTCAAGAAGCAGCTCTGTCCTAGTAGGATGAAGTCTGTCTCTCAGTTCCAGAACAGCCAAGGAGAGCAGTGCCAGCTCTAGTCCAAAGCGACAGGGAGCTACCAGAAGAAGCAGTTCAGAAGGAGAGAATGTGAGTCAGCCAGGCAGTCCAGCTCTTCTCTGAAATCATCAGGAGGAACTGCTTTCCCGTAACCATAGGGTTGGGGACCTGAGTCATTCTACTTAAAATGAAAAGGAAGTGGTAACCCATAAAATGAGAAACCTTGGGGACACTTGGGCTGCATTAATGAGGTTGAAATTTTTTTATAAGTTTGTTTTCTAACTGGATCCTGTTTTGAACTGACCATGCTTATTGCCCGCATATCAATAGAGATCTTAGTGCTTTTCTATTTTATTCTATTAGAATAAAATAGTTCTTGATATATATGCATTTTATCTATGATATTTGCTAGCAGTTTACTTCCCAATTTCTTATTTCCCCATTTGCCATGTTTAGTTGTTTTGTCTGCCTCATTGGTTCATTTACTTCTTTAACATGGAGCTGTTCTCAGTTTGTAAGTTTTGTCTCTTTTCTGATTTTATTTCATCTTAGAAAGCCCAGGATAATCTAGATGAAACATGATCAGCATTTCAGCTCCAGTTTCATATTTGGTGGTGTAAGATAATAGGGATAAGAAGAATGATGATAATGACATAATAACTCTAACATTTATTGAACTTTTGCTTCATGCCAGGAACTGTTCTTTGCCATTATATATATTAACTCATTTAATCCTCCTAGCAATAGTATGAGACAGGTATTTTCATTACTCTCATTTTACTTTTCCACAATAATGAAGCAGAGAAGGAGTACATAACCCCCCAAAGTCGCTGGAAGAAGGTGGAAGAAGCAAAATTCAGGCTGAGCTCTGAAATGCTCCTTTTCCCCACTGTGTCTGCCACCTCTAGAGTGAATAGCCGGGACCCTGATATAAGTCAGTTACACACATTGTACCACTGATTGCTAAAACAACTGTATGAGAGAGGCGCCAGTAGTATACCCATTTTGTAGATGAGAAAAAGGAGGCTAGGAAAGGTTAAGGAATTCATCCATGGACAGAAGATTTGTGCCCTCTCTTTTCTCTTCTACAGAGAAATTGAGCCAGGATTTAACCCCAGCATGTCTGTTTACAAAGCCCAGCTTTAGAACCTTTATTCTCTATTGTTCCACTGGGAGAGGCCTATTTTTGGTCTCGTAAGCCCCATTTCCTTATTTGTTGGTTGTAAGTTTTTCAAGTACAGAAAAGTATAAAAACAAGAACAAACACCAGTTGCAGGCAAGCAGTGATAATATTTTAATATTTAATCTAGACCATTTTTATGCATATTTTAACCTAGTTGAAATCATATTGTACATATAATTTTGTATTCTATGCTTTTTATTTATGTCATCATATAAGCATAGCTCATTGTAGCCTTGAACTCTTGGGCTCAAGCGAATCTTCCTGCATCAGTCTCCTGAGTTGCTGATATTACAGAAACTAAGCCACCACACCAGGCGCAGTACATTTTTTTAATTGTTGTAAAAAAACACATAATATAAAATTTACCATCTTAATCCTATACATTATTTTAAATGGTTGTACAATATGTCATTGAACACATTTCTACATTGTTAGGAATTTGTAGTGTTTCAAATTTTCCATGGTTGCTAATGACCCTACAGTTAATATGCTTATAAACAAATATTTGTTCACATTTCAACTTATTTCCTTAAGACAGATTCCTAAAAGTGGAACTGACAGATCAAAGAGTATTTTCAAATGTCATATATACATATATCTAAATTACTTTGCCCTCCCATTATTGCCATATGAAATGTACATCCCACTGCAGTTTTGCTAGTATAGCAGGCTGAGAAAATGGAACCAGGTTAGTCTCAATTTTGGTGGTGGTGCCCCAAGTGAGGTGTGAGACTAGATAACTGGCTTTGTGACCTTTGCTAACTACTCATCTCTAGCCAATAAAGGGGAGAGACTGAGAGGAGGTATACATTAGAAGAGGATTTTGGAGACAGGTTTTGGTATATTATGAGTTTTATTTAACCTCAAGAAGGCTGGGTGGGGTGTACTCCCTCTGACCTCAGTCCTAGGGAAAGGGCTTCAACAGTACTGCTTGGAAAGCTCGCTATGTGAAACCTGTACCAGTCTTTAATTTATACCTGGAAATCTAAGGGTCTTGACTAGCTACTCTAAGACTGTATTTTACAAATAACGAAATCTATGCTTAGAAAGTTTAAGTAACTTGTCCAAGGTCATCCACAAATAAATGACTGAGCTGGAATTGAAACCCAGACCTAATTCAGGGCTTGTGTGTTTACCCATTCTGTAATACTTCCTCTCATTTATCTGTGAAATCTTTCTTATTTTCACTGATATTCATCCATACTTTGGCCTGAATTCTTCATCTTCCAACTTTGAATTCTTTGGCAGGAGACTCCACCAAAACAATTTCAACCTCCTGCCAGCTTCCTTAAAACCACTTATGAGATCAGCTATTTATATATAGGACTGATCTAACGTCTAAACATTTTGAGTTTGTTAAATAAACTCTAAGTGACTTTATGCTCCTTTCAGGGAATTCTTTTTCAGATTTACAGGGTGTAACAAGTTGAATTGTGTCTCCAGAAATTCATATGAAGTCTTGAACCCCAGAACCTTAGAATTAGACCTTCTTTGGAAATAAGGTTGTCGAGAGATGTACTTAGTTAAAATGAGGTCAACAGAATGGGCCCTAATCCAATATAGTTGGTGTCTTTGTTAAAAAAGAAAAAAAGAAAGAAAGAAAATTTTGACACAGAGACAGACAGGCATAGAGGGAGGACGATGTGAAGAGACAGAGAGAAGACAGCCATTTATGAGTTAAGAAAAGAGACTGGGTTGTCCACAGTTGAAATGGATCCTTCCCTCTCTTCTCTCAAAAAAAGCCAACCCTGCCAACACCTTGATTTTGGACTTTCAGCCTCCAGAACTATGGGAATAAATTTCAACTGTTTGTTTAGGCAACCCAGTTTGTTAAAATAGACTTTGTTAAAAAGAACTTGAAAATGAATACACAACTGCTTGCTGAGCAGTTGAAACTTGGTTATGAAATCTTGCAGTTCAATACAGAAAGTGCAATCATCCTAAAGAAAATGGGAAAATCCAGTTCTTACAATTTTTGCAATTTCATTACAGAACAACAGTTTTCCTATTTTTAGCATACACTTAATGGTTTGAATTTGCATCCCACTATTATGCTTCAAAGATGTTAAATAATGACTTTCCTGTATCCCCAAGCTCTAACTCCATGGTTTGACTTTCAAGATCCTTGACAATGTGGTCTTAATATAACTTTCCACAGTCCTAACCTACTGTTGCTTTTCATGAACCTCACGGTCCAGTCAAACTGAGACACCAGTCCAAGAATAGGCCTGGGTATTCCTGCCTTTGCTCCCTTTATCATTCTGTTTAGAACGGCCTTTCCATTCTTCATCATTACACATTGAAAAATCCAAAGTTAAAGTCTTCCTTCAAGACCTAATGGCAAAGAAAACCCACATCATTTCCAAGAAGATTTTTTTTCACTCAATTTAAGCAACCTCTGAACTTCCATTTTATAGTTTTGTTGCATTGATTTTTATTTTAGTGATTTGGATGCATGTAGTGTTCTCTGATTGACTGCAAGCTCTTTAAGGCAAGAAGCTAGTAGTATATGTATGTGGTATTTGGGTTCCTTCACACTCAGAAAAGTAAAGACTGAGACGAAAGCTTTGTGTGGGGGTCATTTGTTGGTTTTTTGTTGTTTGTTGCTTTTTATTTTTTTCTAGACTCCTTGAGTTAAGGGAAGTTTATTTGTTTGGAGAGGTGATCTCAGGGCTCAAGAGTGAGGGGAATGAGAAGAGTGACCAAGGAAGGGAAAGTCAATCCAAAAGCAAGTTGCTGAGCTGGTTACCCCTGTGGATAAGTAAAGCTCAATGCCACTGGGGATTGTTTGAGAAAAGGTATAGATTACATCTATCTCATTTTTAAGCTTAAGAATAGAAGAAAGAAGCCTTTGTATAATGCCTCCCATCCCATAGTGGTATCCCTGGCACTTCCATGTTTGTGCATGTATTAGAATGGTTGAACAGGCTTCTATAAGCATCTCATGCAGTGGTATCAGTGAAGTCATGGATATAAAGTGAAAGATACATGGTGTAGTTATAACAAGGTTCTCGTCAGACTACACCTGCCCAGAGCTGGCTGCCAGAGTAAAAAGGTCGACTGACAGGATGTTTGATGGGTATAAAAAGCTTCGGATATATCCATTCCTTACACTGCCCTGTCTGCTCATGCTCTACTTACATAGTTCCCCAAAGAGACAGATGCTATATATAGAAGCACTACATATCAACTATATTCCTCCTTCTAATCAAGAGAGCAAAGGTTTTTGTGCATGTTAGTTCATACAAACAGAATCTCAGCAAGAGCTCCAGCCATAGAAACCTGGCTCAGATTTTCCATTTGGACTGAGGTGGAACACTCTCTCGGTCTGGGCTTCCTCTGAAGCAGACCCTGAGACAAATATTCAGTGACAAGTAGTTTATCACAGAGGTGACCCCATGGAATACCCATAGAGGAATAAGTAAATCAGAAAAAAACAGGAAGGAAGCCGATCAAGAATACTTCATCAAGCCATTTCTACTGTGGACAACCAGAATTTTATCCTACTGGGGAACTCAGGGAGAATGTAAAGTATACCCCAGATTTATCTCAAAAAATGAATAAGAAAGTTGGGGTATTTATCCACCAACTCTCTTTCTGACATTAGTTGAAGGCTGTTTCCAAGGACAGCTTCCAGCATTTCTGAATTGCCCTTTGTGTGGGCATCATGGTAGGGGGTTGGGGGAGAAACTTCAGGCATTATCAATGAGCAGCCATCAATAAGTTGAGTGGAATGCACCATGGAAATGAGGAAAGCATCAACAGCTGTGGAAATATGCTATATAAACCTGGCTATACTCATAAAAGTCATGGAGTTTTCCAATATTGACCATGGCACACCAAAACACACACCACTGAAGAGAAACAGGTACTTCTCTTGACTTCATGATAAATTCAGAACTCAGTTATAGCAAAGAAACAAGTGTATCCCTCATGCGTCAGAAATTAACTGTTTAAATCAAAGTTATATCATTTTATTAATTTTTAACACCATATATAACTGGTGAACTGGGGCCTGAAAGTATGTATTTTTACCTACATCATACACTCACAATTCTGTTTACATTTGTGTTGATGCAAAATAAATTCCTTGTTGGAACTTCCAAAAGCAGCAATATCGACAAGAGGAATATTTTTCGTTTGAAGTGTAATCTATTCTTTTGCTTGCTCTGTCAGCTTAATATTAATAGCTGCCCTTAGGTTAGCCCAGAAAAGCCCATGTTTGCTCTTTTCCTTGGGCCATTCCAAATAAGTCCTCCTGGCCATGAGCGATTTGAGCTTGTGATAGCTGGTAGGAATGGAGTACTGCGGAATGGGTTCCAGCAAGATGAGGATTAAGTTATTAGATCCTTCATGGAAGAGATTGTGGTGGGCAAAGTAGAGTTCATAATGGCACCACTCGCTCTGGACAAAGTTGGGAGACAGAACAAAGATGGACTTGTAACTCTTCTCAATGCAGTTGATGATATTTTCCACAATGCTCTTGCCAGGAACAAAGTTTCTCTCATGAAGGCAAATCTGCATACCTTCTTTCTCTAGGTTTGGTAATAATTCATGCTTCACCCAGAAAGAATCGTGCCCACTATATGAAATAAAAGCATGAAACTGGAGATTTCTTTGGAGTTCTTCTAAGGGTACATTCCTGGCCCTGCGCCGGGTCTGGGTCCACTGACACACCATCCTGAGATACCAGGGCAGATCCAAGTAGATGCAGAGGGAGGTCACAGTCACAGCCAACACCAGCATGGTGGCCCCGATGGTGATGATCAGCAGAGTTATGTTGCAGGATAATTCAGACATGTGAAAGTCCTTCAGTGGGGTTCCTCTGTAACTATCTGGGTAGTCACACTTATAAGAATCAGGCCAGCCCTCTATCACTTCACTCGATACTTGGCCTATGTTTTTGACAAATTCTCTTAGATCACAGGTACAACGGAATGGATTGTTCCCTGCATTTATTGACTTCATCTTCTGGCAGCTCTGGAAGAAATCAGCTGATGGGTGGGAAACTGAATTGTGATCAATGATCAATACAGAAAGGCTGCTAAAGCTGCCACATCCAGGAAGGTCAGTTAAAGAATTGAAAGCAACATCGAGTTCCTGCAAAGCTTCCAGTTCTACGACTTGTTTAGGAATGCTCTTTATTTTATTGCTGTGAAGATCAAGTACCTTGATCCTGGGAGGTAAACATCTGAAAACAGAGTCAGTAAGTATATTTGAAGACATATTTAAACTTAATAAACTTTTAGTCCAAGAGCAATCTCCTTCATTTTCATCATAGCTTAGAGAATTCTGGCTAATATCCAATTGTTGCAGAGACTTCATCTGTTTAGTCATATAAGCTATTTTTGAAAGTTCTTTTAATTGATTCATTTGTAAAATAAGTGTCTCCAACTCAGTAAGGTGACCACAATTTTCAAAAACCGCGTCTGTTAAGAGATTATTGGAAAAATCCAAATACAGGAACGGGCTAATTTTGAATGGGCAAAGCATGTGGACCATGTGTGTACCAGACACTGTTAAATTTTTGATGTTCATATTTGAAAAGATGTTGTAGATATTACTTTGTGGAAAACTGAACACATCAGTGACAACTTGGTGTATTGACAAGGCCTTCAGGGAAGTGCCAGAATAATTAAAATCTCTGAAGTCCAACTGACCCTGCAGTTTCACATTTGAAATTGAGAAATACTGTATGGCTGTATGCCAAACCAGCTGGAAGATCCTAATGAAAGAATTCCAAGTTGTTTCAATGTTGTTTAAAGTAAGACTTGATAACTTTGGATTTGTCTGAAGTTTTGCCAGAATATTTAGGAAGTAAGAACATTCGTTATCTTCCAGCACACACTTGATATTAGATAGTTCTAGATTTGCTACAGTCTTGACTGACACATCCAAAATAAAATGGAATTCTTTATTTGTGGGGAAAACAATGTGCAGGCTCTCTGTGTTAAAGTCTTGAAGGCCCTCGGGGTCTTCTTTTTCCCCATAAGGCTCTCCTAAGACCAGCAAGACCTTACTGATATTCAAATGAGCAATTGGCAGCACACTAGACTTTTCTAAGTGTGTAGCACTCAACCCCAGAAATTTTAGTTGAGCCATACTGCCAAACTCTTTGCATATAGGCAGGGCATCAAACGCATTAAATGACAGGTCCAGGTGCTTGAGGTTCACAGCAGGGTGGCAAGAAATCTCAACCAACTTATTGTGGGACAAATCCAAGTATTCCAATTCCTGGTTGAATTTGAAAACACTGATATCAAGATACTGGATTCTATTATGAGAAATTATCAAAATCCTCAGCTTTGACAGTGATAAGATGTCAGAAGTCCGAAGCTCAGATATATAATTTTGCGATATATTTAAGACTGTTGTTTTCTGGGATAAGTCTTTAGGAACGTGAATGAGACCGTTATTTGACCTATCAACTAAAAATTCACTTTCTTCAGATAATTGTGTTCTGATCTGAAGTATTAACATGAAGATAATGGCAAAATGGAAGATGCTAGTCATCTTGTAACACTAGACATTCCTAAAGGTAGAAGCTGTTCTTCAGAGCATCTTGATACAGATACAGATTCTAGAAAAAAAATACATAAAATGATGAAATATATTACATACATTTTAAAAATACACGAAATTAGTCATGGCTGACATTAAACATTTCTTTATTAGAGACTCATAAAATGAAGTCTACATTCTTTCAGGTTATACAGTCTAAAACTAGGGAAGTGTATATATATATATATATATATATATATATATATATATATATATATATGTAAATAATTATGCCAGCTCTAATCAGATGAATTTTAATACGGATAGGGTAATAGGTTGAATGGTGGCTCACCAAAAGATATGTTTACATCTTAACCATGTCCTAATCCCCAGAAGCCAGGAACGTTACCTTCCTTGGGAAAGGGGTCTTTGCAGAGATAATAAAGTTAAGGATCTTGACATGAGGAGATCATCCCAAATTATCCAGGCGGGCCATAAATCCAATGACAAGTGCCCTTATAAGAGAAAGGCAGAGGGATATTTGACAGAGAGACAAGAGAGGAGACAACCGAGACATAGAGGAGAAGGCCACGTGACAGTGGAGGCAGAGACGAGTGCAGCAGCTACAAGGCAAGGGACGGCAATAGCTACCATAAGCTAGAGGAGGCTCTGGAGAGAGGGCAGCCCTGCTGACACCTTGAGTTTTGACTTCTGCTTTCCAGATCGATAAAGGAAAAGCCACCATGTTTATGATAATTTGTTACAGCAGCCTCAGGAAACTAATACAGATGGGTTCATGGAAAGTTCTCTGGCCCCAAGTTTCCCAAAATAATTTAGAACTCCAGCTAAAACTCACGTGGTGTACTTTCATTCTTTGACATGCATCTCCATGTGACTTTCTCGAGAGGTGTCCCAAATGCTGGTATTGGGACTGCTCTTCTATTACCCTTTATGACCTCTACACAGTTTGGGTCTAACTTTGGTCTTATTCAAAAGGTAATTAGATCATGATAAAACGTCTCTCAGAAGATCCATTTATTCATCCATTTATTTATTCAACCAATATTTATTGATCACCTCCTGGCCATGTTTTAGGAACTGGAGACAGACCAGTGAACAAGATAAAGTCCAAATTCCCAAGGAACTTTTTGCCTAGTGGGGAGACAGAAAATAAATGAATGACCAAACTCAAGTTCCTGTAGTGATAGGTTTTATGGAGAAAAATTAAGCAGGGTAAATTGTAGTAGGTATGAGACAGTGCTTGGGGGTGTCTTTTTTTTTTTTTTTTTTTGAGACAGAGTCTCATTCTGTCACCCAGGCTGGAGTGCAGTGGCACAATCTCGGTTCACTGCAACCTCTGCCTCCCGTGTTCAAGCAATTCTCTGCCTCAGCCTCCCCAGTAGCTGGGATTACAGGCACCCACCACCATGCCTGGCTAATTTTTGTATTTTTAGTAGAGATAGGGTTTCACCATCTGGCCAGGCTGGACTTGAATTCCTGACCATGTGATCCACCTGCCTTGGCCTCCCAAAGTGCTGGGATCAGAAGGTGTAAGCCACCAAGCCTGGCCTGGCATGGCTATTTTGAGTGATGAATTAGAGAAGGCCTTTTTGAGATGATGACACTAGAGTAGAAATCAGAATGAAGTGAATGAGTAACCTATAAGAAGATCTGGGGGAAGAGCATTTCTGGCAATAGGCAAGTATGAAGGTCCTGAGACGGAATTGAGCTCGGCTTGTCTGAGAAGGAGTGGGAAGGTCAATGTTAGCATGGAATGAGGGAAGATGAGAGGAGTTAGAGCCAAGATCACTCAGGCTTTGTCGATCATTGCAAGGAGTTGGGATTCTACTCCAAGGATGATGAGGGGGTGGCGAACACTGGAAGTTTTCGAGAAAGGGAGCTGTTTCCTCCTCTCTCTTGTTCAGAATACTTTTTTTACTCATTCATCAAATAGGTATTTATTCTCTATGCAGTGGTAGGCATTCATTGTTCTAGGTTATGCCTATTGTACCAGTATTCGAACTGCTCTAGCTCAGACACAATTGTGTGGCCAGCATTCCAGTGGCATGTGAGAACAGAGGGAGCTGTGTTAGGATGAAATCCAGAGTGTGCACGCCTCACCTTCAGAGACCTTTCAGCTGAGATTACGCAGCTACACAGTTCTCACAAGGAACTTACTCAAAATCCCCTAGAACTGTCAGACAAGCAAGCCATCAGTATCAGCAAAGCACCAAATTCCTCTTCACATATTCCCTCCCATATCTCAATGAGCACAGAGAACCTAAATAATTCAAAATCCCCCAATTTAGACATGCAAACTTATCTGGGTTTTGGAGCCTTCCTTGGACCTCCCCTTTTGTAGAGGCTCCCGATATGCCTTTGTTATCCTGATTTCTTTTGTAGGGGAGCCCGATAGGCCTTCGTTATCCTGATTTCTTCTAACACGGAAGAGGGCCTGGCACCCCTACTAGTGTTCATGAAGACCCTGAGCAAGGAAGACGATGCAGACATGAAAGTTCATGTTAAAAGTCAAGGTGGTGTTTTTATGACATTGATTGTATTTGACTGAAAGACCCAGAAACTTCCCAATTCTTCGTCTCCAGCTTCCTGAAAGAGCTACTCACTCAAGGAGCAATAATACTTCAATGGATATTATAGCTTGAATGTTTGTGCCCCATGAAATTCTTATGTTGAAATCCTAACCCCCAATGTGATGGTATCAGCAGGAGAGAATTGGGAAGTAATTAGGTCATAAGGATAGAGCCTTTATGAGTCGGATTAGTACCCTTATAAAAAGGACTCCAGAGAGCTCTCTGGCTGTCTTTCTGCCATGTGAAAATACAAGAAGGTGGCATCTGCAAACCAGAAGAGGGCCCTCGCCAGACCCCAACCACATTACCACCCTGATCTCAGACTTCTCACCTCCAGAACTGTGAGAAATAAATGTCTGTTGTTTATAAGCCACCCAGTCTGTGGTACTTTGTTATGGCAATCCAAATGGACTAAAATAATAGGAATAAAAATAATACCCTGGTGGAGTGCCTAATATCTCAAAACAGAGCAATCTGTTACAAGCCAGGTTGAAGCAAAAGTAGTCTGGCCTTATGGTCCAAGTGGGGTCCCCTGCTTATCCCTATGCCTGAATCCAGATCAGGGCTCTTTCCAATTCCTAGCCAACACCAGAGTTCACTGAAGCAGTGATCAGCATTGTCAGGCACGGTATGCAAAAGTGATCAGAGAGGTCAGGCACAGTGGCTCATGCCTGTAATCCCAGCACTTTTGGAAGCCGAGATGGGTGGATCACAAGGCCAGGAGTTTGAGACCAGCCTGGCCAACATAGTGAAACCCATCTCTACTAAAAAAAATACAAAAAATTAGCTAGGCGTGGTGACACACTCCAGTAATCCCAGCTACTCGAGAGGCTGAGGCAGGAGAATCACTTGAACCTGGGAGGTGGAAGTTGCTGTGAGCCAAGATTGCACCACTGCACTCCAGCCTGGGTGACAGTGCAAAAAAAAAAGTGATCATAGAGACAGGGCAGACAGGACCCCCTGCAAGGGTGCGAGTGCTTGCCTCACAGAACCTACCACAAGCAAGATGAAAGTTGTCCTTTTTCCCTTAACAACAGCCATTGTCACAAAAAGATATAAATTTCTAAAACTGCCTGTCCCCAGGTGTTAGAGTAGGTACTTAGGCAGACATGAGCAGGGCAGGAGAAGGGCCCCCCCCACCGCCCAAACAGGAATATCAGGTGACCATCAGTTGATGGTCAGGCAGTTGTTAAACAGTCTTTCTAGAATAATCATTGGCTGCAGCCGGCACCAGGGAAAGTCAGTCTCCTAATCGATAGAAAACACACCTGAAGCTGGTGGTTAGCAGCCTCCTGATAAACTCTCAGGAGCTGGACAAGCAGGCTCGAGCATTCACACTAAGAGGCAAAATGGTGGACTTTAACTGGCATGTGACCTTCCTCTAGGAAATACCAAAGTATTTTTTGATCAAAATACTATTTTACTACCAAAAAACAAAAATAAGCTGAGCAGAAAAGGATGCTTTAATTTGAAAGTGTAAAACGCCTCTAGGTATGTTTCTGTCAATTTTCATTATTATGATAGGTTTAGCCTCACATTATGTGATACAGTGAATCAATACATTTAATTTGTCTTAGTTTGGAGACTTTGGGGGCATCAAATCAAGGCTTAGACTGGTCTTAATGGACAATACCCATACAATTTATCTGGCTAATTAACTTTAGCCCCCATAAATATTTACTAAAGGCCTTCTCTGCACAAGACCAACTAGCTATTAACCACAGGTTAAAAGAATCTGAGCCAGTTCAAGAACTGTTCTGCTTTGTTTCCTACGTGGTCTGGTGACCTTTTGCTTTTTGTTTGTTATAAAAACACATATAAAACACATTCACTTCAAAGTCTTTTGACCAAATCAGGTGTAGCCTGGGAAACATTTTCAAAACCTGCAATTCTACCTGACTAGCTCCCCACAACAGTGTTAGTGGCCTGAGAAACGGAAGGACTAGCTGGTGGGAAAGGCCCAGAGGAAAAAAATGAATCAAACCTGCCCATAAAAGTAGAAGAGTTGAACAGCAGCATTGCCTCTGGGAGGAACTAGCTTAGATCTCATTTTCCTTAACATTGCAAAGAGAATATGAAAGGCGGGATGGGGTGAAGAGAAATGCCGACTGAAATCAACAACTAGCAGCTGCTCTGGAAGAAAACCAGATGTTTGTGACCCAAATATTTATTTCCCAACTCAAAAATATTTCTGGTAAGCAAATCACATACAAGGTGTTATTCCCGGAGCAGCAGGGGGACTTTACCTGATTTAGGACTCAGAACTGATACACAAATGCCAGTACAAACTACACGGTAACTATGTACATATCAGAAATATAATCCACTTAGAAAAACACCCAGGACTTACACAGACTTTGGAAATTTCTGTACTTAATAACTAGCTATACAATTATTTTGTTTCACAAAATAAAATAAGATGTCGCTTACCAAGACAACCTGCTTGTCTGTTCCGTTTGGCAGTCTGTAAGAAACTCAAGCACTTCCTTGGAGATTTATTTCACTGTTAACCACATTTAGTGTTGAAAACAAAACAAAACAAAAAAGCTCTTCTATGCCACCTACCGAATTCCACTGGAATTACATTACATAGTTAAGAATAAACTTATTTTCTCTTATTCATATGTAGCATAGCCTGTGGGTTAACTGATGGGCCTGTATTAAAATAGAATCATGTCTCTATGGTTCTGTATTTCGCTACAGTCAGTTTACTATTGTTTACGCTGATGAAGTAAATGAGGTAGAGTTAATAATCCACAGATCATAAATGGCTGAATTCAAAATGCCTTGGTGGCCATGCTGGCGGAAGTGTGCATCTGGGTGTGTTTTGGCTGCTTTGCTTTTCCTCTTGCCTTTTCATCCATCCACTATTAAAAGTGGAAAGGCGGGGGTCAAGATTAAAGTTTTGCTGAAGCACATTCGTAAAGAGGGAAGATCATGCTCTGGTTACAGAATGGCTGTTAGTCACGTCTTTTTTGACAAGTTGATTTTCAGAGAAAATTTGGTGCTGAATTTTTTTCCACTGATCTTTTCAAACTTTCTTCAAACCATATTTTTATAAACTCTAAGTGAAAAACATGCTAAGAAGAAAAGAGATTCTTAGCACGTTTTTCACATGGGGTTTATAAAAATCACGGGGTTCCTTGTCAGCATTCAAGGAAGCATTCAGATAGCTCTGCCCTTGTCTTTTCCAATAATAACAACAACAAAATAACAAAACAAAAATGGGCAAATAGAGCTAAGGGATTCCAGCTGACTGCCCCTGAACTTGATCTCAGCCCGTATGGTGTCCAGTCACAAACCGGATGTGGGGATGACAAAACTGCCTCCATTCCCACCCTCCATAATCCTCACCCATCATCAGCTTTTCTGCCACACAGCCAGTAGGCCAACTTCCCTAAACTGAGAACGCTGAGATCCTTTTCGACGTAGAATGTTCTTATTGTCTCTCTGTTTCCCCTTGCTTCAGAATTTGTTTAATAGGGGAAATGTGTTATGTCCGAAAATATTTTCTGAAACTGAAAGAATGAAACTACCTACCTGCCATTTCCTCCCTGAGACCCATAACTGGACAGGAGGGAGGTGTCTTTGACTAAGAATTTAGTTCCTGGCTCCCAAAGGCATTGGCTTTGTGAATTCAGACTGAGGGAGCAACGCCCAGGGGAGAGAAGTTGACAGGGCAGTAAGGGAACCGCCTCAGCACTCTGGATTCTGTCGAAATTTCCCCACTGACTCATCCCCACCACTCGCAGCTGTGTACATGATTACCGGTGTGTGTGTCTCTGCCCTCACTAGCCCATACCTGGGCATTTCTTTTCGGATCCAGGGCAGTAAAAATATGCTGTCAGTGAGATGTGATCTGTAGTTAGTTGTGTTTTTTTTTTTAACAAAACTTTATTGAGATATAATTCACAAACCATAAAAAATTTCACCCGTTTAAAATGTATAATTCAGGTGTGGGCACGGTGGTTCACGCCTATAATCCCAGCAGTTTGGGAGGCTGAGGTGGGTGGAACACTTGAAGTCAGGAGTTTGAGACCAGCTGGCCAACATGGTAAAACCCCGTCTCTACTAAAAAATACAAAAATTAGCCAGGTGTGGTGGCGGGCACCTGTAATCCCAGCTACTCAGGAGGCTGAGGCAGCAGAATCGCTTGAACCCAAGAGGTGGAGGTTGCAATGAGCAGAGATCACACCACTGCACTCCAGCCTCGGTGACAGAGCAAGACTCCATCTCAAAAAATTAATTAATTAATTAATTAATTAAAGTGTATAATTCAGAGGCATCCACCTGCCTCTTTTTCCCCCTGTTGTCCAGCAGGTCACCATTGAACAAACTTGCACTTGTAATCATGTACACCCATGCATTGACACAGCCTCGTCTCCCAGGGAAAACTGCCATTCTCAGAGAATACAGCTTCTTTTTAAATTTTTTAAAAATATTTTATTTAACCTGATATATCCAAAATATTATTTCACATGCAATGAATATAAAACATTATTAATCAGATATTTCATTTGTTTTCATTCTAAGTCTTCAAAATTATGGTGCATTTTCTGCAACCGTGTCCACTAAAGCTAAGGTCCTCTGCTTGTTTCTGGATTCCAACAGATTGTGAGCTCCAACCACATGGGGGTTGGTCGCCCCCATTGCTCTTGCATGGAGGCAACCTTGGCCCCACCCCTAGTCACTAGGCTGGGGGAAAGTCCACCGTGGAACACAGAGACTGGAGTTCTTTTACAGAGGCCTTTTTCTTCTCCTTCTTCTGGTAGGACAGTAGGAAGGGTCTAAGCTGTTGATCAAAATTCAGGTCTTTCAAAGGCCCACTCATCTGGCACTGGGTTGCTGATCTATTTTTTCTTTGCCTATTCCAGTTGAGATCAGATCATACCACATTTTGTTTCCCGGTCATTCTAACTGGGCCTTTTTTAGTTCAGCCCTTTTCCCCTTTTCCTTTAGGAACCAGTCAGACTTTCTCTCTAACCTTTCCAGTTTTTCCAAAATCACCTGTAGCTTCTCCCATATCATATACATCTCTTACCACAAGGGGGATCAACAGGGACATGAGAGGGCCATTCCACTCCCACAGGCCAGCTTGCAGCAACTTAATTTTCATGGCCGAGGTAAACATAGCTTTATCAAGTTTTGCAAACTGTTGGGTATAAATTACCTGATGTATGCTCATCAACTCCCTTAAATTGCTCTGTTTCCTCCAGAGAGCGCCATGCCAGGGTCTGACCTGGGAAATCTTCATTTGGCCAGGCCTCTTTCACAGCCAGGATAATCCAGTCCATAAGACTATGATTGTCCTCAACTGTTTTAGTATTGTGCAAATACTGTCTCCAAGCAGGATGAGTGGGTAATGTTACTCATTTTTCCAGCTTCACTCCCTGCTAAGGAAATATTGTCCCCACAAGTGTCCCACAGCTGCATCGTCCATGAGGCTAAGCTTTCTCTTTGCAGCTATTTAAAAGGGTTTGCTATGCCCACTAATTCTGCCAAGGTGTACTCATGGACAGTTAAGGTTGCCTGAGAAGGCTGTCAGTTATTACCTGGCTGCATGTGTTGGGCTTTCGCGTTCTTCTGCATGAGTGGTCTTGCTCTCAAAAGGGAATAATAGTTATCCTTGTCCTCCAAAATAACCTCTACATCTTTATCTGACTCACGAGTTGGTTGCCAAAGATTAGCATCCCAGTCCAGTTTGGCAAGGACAGCTCACACTTTCAGCCAGCACAACTTCCTCCCTATCAGCCAGATAAAGTGGCAGGCTAGGGTTTCCCTTAGTCCTTAAGCCGTATTCTTAGAGTTTCCATCTCATCAAGCTCATCCACCAAGCTGGATGCTAACACAAATGTGGAAGTTCTCGTATGCTTTCCTGTCACTCTTCCTCTAGCTTTTATAACATCACCTCAACCACTACCTGTGGTCTGTGGCCACTCACACAGCCCATAACAGTGGCAAGCTCATGTTGTCACCACTTAGTGACCCTTCTTACCATGGTGGGTCATAGAGCTTTGTATTAACAAGCCTTTGAGACCCTCTGGCATTTTCAGAGCACCCCAGTACTCACCTGGCAGTCCACAAGAATCTAGCAAACAAGCAATGTCACCCTACATAGATGAGAAAAGCCCCTGGCATCTACCCTGAGGATACTTCCTTCTTCTCACCCGTACATTGGTTTCCTGGCTCCTCCTGGCTGGCCAGGCAACTAACTGTTCCATGAAAGGGTCATTGCTGAGTCTGTCCCGCAGACTCTGGCCGAGTGACAGACGAACAGAGTACACAGACACAGGCTTGCCTGTCAGTGCAGCTAGGGAACCCCTGCCAGAGTGAGCGGCAGCCTCGATAAGCCAGCGACACTCGCATTTATTTAGTACAGATTTAATGACACAGGCCTAGAGCAAGCACAGTTTGTGGGTAATAAACATTGTCAATCCCCTAAATAGAAAGCAGTCCTGTCTGTGAATGATCAAAGGTTGGTTTTAGGACAACATAAGTAAACAAGCTATTTAGATAAACTCCTCTACATTCCCTTGTTAACTGCCTTTTGCCCCAGGGTAAGAACAGCCACCTTCAGCTCATTCTTTCCTGAAGCTTTTGCAAACCTCCTAGGCTTCCAAGAACGTTTGTGTCTTTCTTATAATTTTTCCCACCACCCTAACCGATCTCCTACATCTCCCCCTTTTCTATTTTTTGCATCAGGTGTTGTTGATTGAATAGCACAGATGTGTGCAGCAACAGGTTTGTCAGGTGCAGTGGTTATAAGTAGTGTTCCCGCTTTGCATCCTAGAATTAGTAAATAACATGAGACAAACATGAGTATGATCAGTAACATTGTTTTTCCAATCAATGAGTGACCTGTAGTGTAACTTGGCATCTCAGTCCACTGTGTGCCATTAATGAAGCAACCCCACTGGGGGGATGTTAATCCTTTCTAGCCAAGCAGTCAAATTTATTAGAGGCTGGGAAGGGAGTGTCTGCCTAAATAACAGTCAGAAAAAAGGCAGATTTAGAAGATGGGCTTTCTAGAGCGTAGCAGGTACAGGTAGCAGGCAAAATGAGAGAATTAAAAAGGGACAAATTATCTGGAGTGAATGGTGTTTGTGTTTGGAGCAGGATTTGCTCGGCCTCCTGAGTCGTCTTCTTCGGCATCCCCCAGGTGATGTTTGGGGCTTGTGTCATCCAAGGGAGCCACATTGTCTGGGGCTGTGGGTCCTGCAGCATCATTTCCTTCATTTCTGGTACTGGGTTGGGTCCTAGTCATGCCATGGTATGGTTTGATGTGTCATGCTGGAATCTAAAGAGGGTCTGAGGGACTATGAGCACAATCATATCCTCTTCCCCATGTTAGCACATCATTTGGACCACACCATACATTACTATTCACATCTTCGCGTAAAACTGCAGGTTTTATGTCTTGTTAGCGAAGTGCTTTTCTATAGCTGATTGAAACTTGTTATTTAAATTTAAGAGATTAAAGGTAAATAAGGCTTGTGCTAGTAGGATTGCAGGGTCTTTACTCATATTCCCCTTCTTTTGTTTTCTGAGCATATTTTTAAGGGTGGGGTGGGTTTGAGAGTGGACTTAATGAGGGCTGTTTTAAGGTACTGCAATAAATAAATAGAGTAAGCAGAGTCACTAAAAGGCATTAAAGTGTTAAGTATGGGGGAGTGAACTACTTTTGTAGGCATAACTACAGGAGATAAGAACTGAAGTAGTTTGTCAGCAGGAAGGGCATGCTCTATATGGCCTGCACAATCAGAGAGTGCTATCTAAAGATCTAGCAATAGAGGGAATGCTGCTTTGAATTGCTTTTTACTCAAAGGAATTCTTATGACATCAGGGTCATAACCTAGCAACAGATTGCATCATCTGTGGCCGATAGATGACTTTACTAACTAGCTGGATATAGGGAGATAGTGTTTTAGTTCCAGTATGTGAGCAAAAGACCCATTCTAGGAAACATAGCCCTGGGGTCATCTGTCCTAGTAATCCTACTGGGGAATGTTTAGTAGGAAAAACAAACAATTGAACTGAATATTTTTGGTCTATGTGATCTAGTTGCCTCTGAGAAATAGCTTGTTCTATTTCCTCAATTTTCTTTTGTGCTGCAGGGATTAAATATCTGGCAGAACCTAGGGCTGTATTGCCCTTTAGGATAGAAAACAGGTTTTGCAACTTATCAGTAGTTATGCCCAAGGTTGGGTGAAGCCAGTTAATATCACCCAGTAATTTTTTTTTTAAGACAGAGTTTCACTCTTGTTGACCAGGCTGGAATGCAGTGGCACAATCTCAGCTCACCACAACCTCTGCCTCCCAGGTTCAAGTGATTCTCCTGCCTCAGCCTCCCAAGTAGCTGGGATTACAGGAGCCTGATACAACACTCAGCTAATTTTGTATTTTTTTTTTTTATTTTTTTTGAGACAGAATCTTGCTCTGTCGCCAGGCTGGAGTGCAGTGGCACAATCTCGGCTCACTGCAACCTCCGCCTCCTGGGTTCAAATGATTCTTCCACCTCAGCCTCCTGAGTAGCTGGGACCAGAGGCATGTGCCACCATGCCCAGCTAATTTTTGTATTTTTAGTAGAGACAGGGTTTCACCGTGTTGGCCAGGATGGTCTTGATCTCTTGACCTTGTGATCCACCCACCTTGGCCTCCCAAAGTGCTGGGATTACAGGCGAGAGCCACCACGCCAGGCCTAATTTTGTATTTTTTAGTAGAGACAGGGTTTCTCAATGTTGGCCAGGCTGGTCTCGAACTCCCAACTTCAGGTGATCCACCCACCTCAGCCTCCCAAAGTGCTGGGATTACAGGCATGAGCCACCGTGCCTGGCCCACCCAGTAATTTTTGATGATATTTTAAAGTATGTAAGTTGCTAGAATTTAATTTAATCCTCTGGGGTCTTACTGACCAGGAAGTTAGTATGTATCCAAGATATTTGCAAGGAGAGGACATTTGTACTTTTTCAAGTGCTATGATTAAACCTCTTAACTGTGTATTCCTTTGGACAGAGGCGTCTAAACTTAAAAGTTTAGACTGGCTCCATTGGGGCTGCTAATAAAATATCATCCATAAAATGAATGATCTTGCAGTTAGGAAATTCTTTTCTACTGGGGAGCAAAGCCTGATTTCCATGATACTGACACCTGGTAGGACAGTTCAGCATTCCTTGAGGAAGCACTTTCTAATGTAATCAGCAAGCTGGCCTTTCATTATTGATAGCTGGTATTGTAAATGCAGATTTTTATCTGTCCTGTTCTGCAAAGGGAATAGTATAAAAGCAGTCTTTTCAGTAAATAATGACTATAGGCCAATTCTGAGGAATTGCCACGGGGGAAGGGAGCCCCTGTTGAAGGGGCCCCATAGGTTGCAGATTAGCACTAGTAGCCTGTAAGTCATGCAAAAGTATCCATTTGCCATACTTTTTGGGAGCAATGAAAATGGGCGAATTCCAAGGGCTGTTAGATGGTTCTATATGGCCAGCTTTTAATTGCTCCTCAACTAATTCATGTTAGTAATTTCTCTTCCTTTAAAGGTCACTGTTCTACCCAAATAGGATTTTGAGCCAGCCACGTCAGGAGTAGGAGAGGAATAACAGCAGTCATTATTAGAAAAGGGTTTGCTGTTCACATAATTCATCAAATTCTGCCCTCCAGAGGAGGTACTGACTGGTGTCTAGAGTTGTTTTAGCTAGCACTGACCAGTCCCATGGGCTCATATGGAAGTTGTCTGCTATGGTTTCAATTAATCCTTTCGTAAGTGGGCTAACAGCTTCATTTTCTCTAATGCTTTTTCTTATCTCTTTTTAGCATCAAAAGAAATGTGTTCATATACCTGATTGCCTTGTTGATCTTGCACTACTGGGCAGGTCAAGAGCTCCCCTTCTAATGCCTTTTGCCTAAGACAACATCCCATAGCTGTAGTGTCTCCCTTGTTGTTTTTCCAATTTGTTGTGGGAGGGGGCTTAGGGGAAACCTCCGTTTCCTCTGTGGAACTTTTACTCAGTAATGGTGGGGCTGAGGGAGGAAGACGAGGTGGTAAGGTAGGTGATGGTTCCTCTTCCTTTCCCTTTTTGGGCTCTTCTGTGTAGAGCAGAACCAAAGCAGCCATGACTACGGCCCATAATGTTAGAGATGTTACTGGGACCCGTTGCCTTGTGCATGATTGCATTTAAGATTTCTCCCCACTCATTCCCAGAGCTCTACATCTAGCATGCCTTCTTCTGGGAACCATAGGTTAATGGGGACAACAGTTTGCATTAGGTCCTTTAATTGAGTCTGTGAAACTGAGGCTCTGCTAGCTTTAAGCAGCTGTTTCAATACTTTTATATACTGTTTCTGTTGTGCTGATAACTGTTGTCCCATGCTGATAACTGTTTTCCCATGATGAAACCCTAGCTTGAACAATTCTCTCAAACTTGGAAATTCAGAGTGGGCACCAAAGACTTACTAACTTATTGACTGCATACTCTCTTCAGCTTCATTTTTGAGGGTTCTGTCACAATCTGTTGCAGCGTTCCTCACACAGGGGCACCAGCTACCAACTCTGTCCTGAAGACTCTTGCTGAATAACAGATGAACAGAGTATCAGACACAGGCTTGCCTGTCAGCACAGCTAGGGGACCCCTGCAAGAGTCAGCAGCAACCTTGTTAAGCTGGCGATGCTCACATTTATTTAGTACAGATTCAATGACAAAGGCCTAAAGCAAACACAATTTATGGGTAATAGACATTGTCAACCCCCTGAGAAAAGAGAAATCCTATACATGAATGATCAAAGGTCAGTTTTAGGACAACATGAGTAAACAAGCTATTTAGATAAACTCCTCTACATTCCCTTGTTAGCTGCCTTTTGCCCTAGGGTAAGATCAGCTGCCTTCAGGTGACTCTTTCCCAAAGCTTTTGGAAAACCTCCTGGCCTTCCAAGAAGGTTTGCATCTTTCCTATAATTTTTCCCACCACCTTGACTAATCTCCTACAGGTCATGTATGCAAAGCAGCCCCAAGTGCTGAAGGAGCCACAAAAACTGAAGAATGAGAAAGACAATTCCAGTTTGTTGATAAAGGGCAATTTATTAAGGGAACTTACAGAAATGTGGTCTTGGGCAGCAACAAACCTGGTAAATCGCTAAACCACTACAGGGCTTACATACCATCTGGAAAGGGGGCCCTATATCAAGGGTCCCCAACTCCTGAGCTGTGAACTGGTACCAGTCAGTGGTCTGTTAGGAACAAGGCTGCACAAGTGGAGGTGAGCAGTGAGAAGCAAGCATGACCACCTGAGCTCTGCCTCCTGTCAGATCAGCCACAGCATTAGATTCTCATAGCAGTGCAAACCCTATTGTGAACTGCACATGCCAGAGATCTAGGTTGTGCCCTCCTTATGAGAATCTAACTAATGCCTGATGATCGGAGATGAAACAGGTTCATCCCAAAACCACCTCCCAAACCCCCATCCATGGATGGCCTATATGTGTGATAAGGTCAAGGTTGCTTGAACTAAAGTCAGGATCTATAATGAGAACACTAAGAATAGTAAGTAAAGTAGGAATCAGGAGACATTCATGGGACTGAAGCTAATCAGAAGTCAACATGGTGGATTAGCACCCAAGATGGAGCCACTTTTGTTTTGATATTATTTTACATTCCCATCAACAAAATTTAATAGTTTTAATTTCTTTACATCCTTGCTAACTTGGGAAGTGGAGGCAGGAGAATCACTTGAACCTGGGAGGTGGTGATTGCAGTGAGCCGAACTCACACCATTGCACTCCAGCCTGGGCAACACAGTGAGACTCTGTCCCAAAAAAAAATAAAAAAAGTCTTCTGATTCATGGGCATGGGATATCTTTTATTGACTTTGGCCTTTAATTCTTTTTCAATGGTCTTTTGTGGTTTCAGAGTATATGTTTTGCATTTCCTTTGTTCAATTTATTTCTAAGTATATTTCAATGCATTGTTCTTCAAATTTTCAGTTTGTTCATTGCTGCTGTATAGAAATATCATTGATTTTTATGTAGTGATGTGTATCTTGACACCTTGCTGAACTTATTTATTAATTCTAATGGTTTTTTAGTGGTGTTATAGACTAAATGTGTGTGCCCCCTCAAAATTTATATGTTGAAATCCTAACCCTCAATGTGATAATATCAGGAAGTGGTACATTTGGGAGTTAATCAAGTCTTGAGAATGGAACCCTCATGAATGGGATTAGTGCCCTTATAAAAAGACCACAAAGAGCTCTTTAGTCCCTTTTCTGCTATGTGAGGGTACAACAAAAGATAGCACTCTACAACCCAGAAAAGGGCCCTCACCAGAAGCCAACCATGCTGACACTCTGATCTCAGACCTCCAGGCTCCAGAACTATGATAAATAAATTTATGTTGTTTATAAGCCACCCAGGTATCTAGCACTTTTTCATAACAGCCCAAATTGACTAAGACAAGTAGATTTCTAAGTATTTTCTATAAAGAAAATAATGTCATCTGCAAATGGAGGCAGTTTTACTTCTTTCCTTTCTGATATGAATTCTTAAATCCTAATTGCCCTGGCTAGTACCTCCAGTACAATGTTGAATAGAACTGGTGAGAGCAGGGCCAGGCACAGTGGGTCACACCTGTAATCCCAGCACTTTGGGAGACTGAGGCTGGAGGATCACTTGAGGCCAGGAGTTCAACATCAGCATATGCCACATAGGGAGACTCTGTCTCTACAAAGAAATACAAAAATTAGCCAGGTATGGTGATGTGTGCCTAAACTCCTAGCTACTCAGGAGCCTGAGGTCAGGGGATTTCTTGAACCTGGAGGTCAAGGTTTTGGTGAGCTGTAATCACTCCACTACTCTCTAGCCTGAGTAACAGAATGAGATCTTGTCTCAAAAAAAAGTAATGAGAGCAGGTATCCTTATCTTGTTCCGATGTTAGGGGGAAAGCTTTAAGTATATGTTTTACCATTAAGTATAATGCTATGAGTTTTTCCATAGATGCTTTTTATCAGTTGAGAAAGTCTTCTTTTATTCCTAGCTTCTTGTGTATTTTTATCATGAAGGAGTAGAGAGTATGGTTTCTTAATCAATAAGGAAGGAAACAAATGCTATGGGCACAGTGTCATAATTTGTGAGGTGCTTCTCACAGTGAGGTTAGCACTCACATCAATGTGCAGAGCAGTGATCTTTTTTCTCTTTTCCTCCCTACTGCCCCTACACAATCCTATAGCTTTTCTTACCCACTTGATCCTAGAACTTCAAAACTGCATCCTGTAAACTTGTTGGGAATGAGAAGTGTCATCACTTGGACATTTGCCTTTTAATAAATTCTCCCTTAACAACCTTAATTTTCCAGCCAAATTTTTGAAATTGCCACTGATGTATCAGTACCTGAGTAAATCTTAGGTCATGACCAGCCATCCTCAGCTCTGTCTGAGGGGAGATTTGCCCTTTCCATTTCACAAAATGTTATAAGCACCTTTGTACACAATCTTGGTATGAACCTTTTACTATTGCTTTAGGATCAATTTCTGGGAAAGAATGACTAGATTGAAGAATATGAGCATTGTTATGTTACTTACCACCAAATCCTCTCCATAAAGTTTGTTCCAACTTACCTGCCCTCCAAGTGTGTGCTAGAGTAGGCATTCTACACATCCTCCACAAAAATAACATTTTAGAGATCTGTCAATTTGATTGATATAGAGTGACATCTCATTATTGTTTTATTTTTATTTTCTTTTGTTATAAATGTCACTAGATGTTTTTTCATGTTTATTGGCAATATGTATCTCTTTAGTGAATTACCTGTTCATGTCATTTACCTATTTTTATATCAGGGTTCTGTTTGTTACAATTTAATTATGTAAGAGTCCATTCTTGCACTGCTGAAAAAAAAACCTGAGATGAGGTAATTTATAAAGGAATGAGGTTTAATTTGTTCACAGTTCTGCAGGCTGTACAGGAAACACAGTGGCTTCTGATTCTGGCGAGGTCTCAGGAAACTTACAATCATGGCAAAAAGTGAACAAGAGAGCAAGAACATGGCCAGAGCAGGAACTGGGGTGGGGGTGCTACACACTTTTAAACAACCAGATCTCATGATATGATAACTCACTTACTCACCAGCATGAGAACAGCACCAAGGGGACTGATGCTAACATATTCATGAGAACTCTACCCCCATCCAATCACCTCCCACCTGGCCCCACCTCCAACATGGGGGATTATAATTGGACATGAGATTTAGTGGGGACACAGATCCAAATCATATCATTCCACCCCTTGCCCCTCCAAATTTCATGTCCTCTCATATTGCAAAATACAATCATCCCTTCTCAGCAGTCCCCCAAAGTCTTATCTCATTCCAGCATTAACTCAAAAGAAGTCCAAAGTTTTGTCTGAGACAAAGCAAGTCCCTTCCACTTACAAGTCTGTAAAACCGTAAGCAAGTCTTTACTCTCAAACAGTGAAGGTACAGACATTCAGTAAATACTACTGTTCCAAAAGGGAGAAATCAGCCAAAAGAATGGGGCTACAGGCCCCATGCTAGTCTGAAACCCAGCTGCCATGCCACATTTTGAACACTTTACTTCTTAGAAATTTATTCTGCCAGATACCCTAAATGAGCTCTCTCAAGTTCAAAGTTTCACAGATCCCTAGGGTAGGGACACAGTGCTTCCAAGTTCTTTGCTAACACTTAACAAAAGCGACCTTTGCTCCAGTTCCCAATAAGTTCCTCATTTCTATCTGAGACCTCTTCAGCCTGGACTTCATTGTCCACATCACTATCAGCATTTTGGTCAAAACAATGTAACAAGTCTCCTGGAATTTCCAAATTTTCCCTCATCTTCCTGTCTTTTTCTGAGCTCTCCACACTCTTCCAACCTCTGCCTGTTATCCAATTCCAAAGGTGCTTCCACATTTTCAGGCATTTTTATAGCAATGCCCCCCCACCCCCACCTCCGCCTTGATATCAATTTTCTGTATTAGTCTATTCTTGCAATGCTATAAAGAAACACATAAGACTAGCTAATTTATAGAAAAGGAATTTAATTGTGAGACCTCAGTCACATTGAGGTCACCATCTGAGACCTTGATTACGTTGGGGTGACCACCTGAAACACTGATCACCACCTGTGGAGGTCTGTCCTGCAGACCCTGACTTAATGACCAGATGAATGAATGCACTCACACACACCAGAATACAGTGAATCTGAGTGGGCTAGGGATGGTTGTCAGCTGCTTTCAGAGGGTGATTGCAGCTAACCAACCACAACTCCCTGTACTTCCTCACATTTATTCAGCATAGATTTAATAACAGAGGTTCTAAGTCAACATGCTTGTGGATAATTAACATAGTTAAAAGAGTGGTTTTGCAAATGATAAAAGCTTTTGGTTCCAGGGCCCAGATTAAACACCATTAACAGGTAATTCCCCTTTGACTCCCCCCTGAGAGGACCACCCAGCACAAAGTTTACATGAGCAAACAAATTAGAGTAGGAACAAAGGAATGTGGGGTAAACAGACTTAACTAGGGAAGCTTTTATTATCCTAATCTTTTACCCTATAACTTAAAATTCTAACATAATGAACTGGCTGCCTTCAGCCCGTTCCATTAAAACCTTTTGGCCTTCCAAAAGGTTTGACACCATAATCTTCTAACTTTCCCCATATTTCCCTGATATTTGCCACCCATCCCAAGTGAATCCCAACATAATTGGCTCACAGTTCCACAGACTGCACAGGAAGCATAGTGGCTTTCTGTTTCTGGGGAAGCCTTGAAAAGCTTTCAATCATGGTGGAAGGCAAAGGGGGAGCAGGGTGTCTTCCATAGCAGAAACAGGAGCAAGAGAGAGAGAGTGGGGAGGTGCTACATACTTTTAAACAACCAGATCTTACAATAACTCACTCAGTATCATGAGAACAGCACAAGGAAATGGTGCCAACTCATTCATGAGAACTCCGCCCCCATGATCTAATCACCTCCAACCAGGCCCCACCTCCAACACAGAGGATTACAATTTGACATGAGATTTGGTGAGGACACAGATCCAAACCATATCAAACTGTATATTCTCTTTTATGTTACTGACATTGACTTTCTGTCAGACTTTTTGAAAACATCTTCCCCTATCATTTACCTTCGCATTTTGAGATTCTTTGAACCAATAAACACATTCATGTTTATATAAACAAATAAGTTTGGCCGGGCACGGTGGCTCACGCCTGTAATCCCAGCACTTTGGGAGACCGAGGCAGGTGGATCACAAGTTCAGGAGTTTGAGACCAGCCTGGCCAAGATGTTGAAACCCCATCTCTACTAAAAATACAAAAATTAGCTGGGTGCAGTGGCACACGCCTGTAATCCCAGCTACTCAGGAGGCTGAGGCAGGAGAATCACTTGAACCTGGGAGGTGGATGTTGCAGTGAGCCGAGATCGCGCCATTGCACTCCAGCCTGGGTGACAGAGCGAGACTCCATTTCAAAAAAATAAAACAAATAAGTTCCCCTTTTCTTTGCTATTACTGTCATTGAGCTGTGTGCTAGTAAAGCAGGTTCAAAAGAAAAGTCTGATCTGTAGCATTTGCTGATATCTGCAGTGTCAATATTCCCACTATAGCTGAGGGCTAGCTACCAACTAATTATCTTGCAAAATTTTTGAATATTTTATTTTTATGTATGTATTTATTTTATTTTATTTTTTGAGAAGGAGTTTCACTCTTGTTGCCCAGGCTGGAGTGCAATGTCATGATCTCGGTTCACTACAATCTCCGCCTCCTGGGTTCAAGTGATTCTCCTGCCCCAGCCTCCCAAGTATCTGGGATTACAGGCATGCACCATCACACCTGGCTAATTTTGTATTTTTGGTAGAGATGGGGTTTCACCATGTTGGTCAGGCTAGTTGCAAACTCCTGACCTCAAGTGATCCACCTGCCTCAGCCTCCCGAAGTGCTGGGATTACAAGCATGAGCCACCATGCCTGGCCCCTGAATATTTTAGAATCAGATTTTACAAATATGTACAAGCGAGCTCCAGCACACCATGGCTAGCCTGCTTTTAGATTTAGAAAGCTTTTTTTCACAACAAGATAAGATAGATATATGTGTATGTGTCCTTCTTAGAAGTATTTTTTAAGTTATTTTAATTTTCAATTATCTAAGTAACAAATGTTTACTGAAGAAAAATCAAGAAATATAAATAAATTTTAGAGTATTTCAATCAACAATAATCTTGTCAAATAGAGGTACACCAATAACATTTTTAGAGCAACCATGCAGTCATTTTTCTAGATATATAAACATTCTTTAGGGTCTTGGCTCCTACTGCAAATTGTGATTCAGGAAGTTTGTAACAATTAATCTACTTACACATGCTCAAGTGCATGCACACACACATAGCTTCATACGATGTATACTGTTTGTAATCTGATTTTCCTAATTCATAATCCATCATAAATATCTTTTCATGTCAGTAATTATCCATCTATAATTTCATCATTAATGGCTGGATAACATTCCATTTTATTTATAATGTACTTTTTAATATTTTAGTTTATAATGTATTTTACCAGTCTTCTGTTGTTGGATATTTAAGTTGCTTCCAATTTTTGCAATTAGAAACAATTCTGCAATAAACAGCAATATTTCCTTGGGATGTGTTTGAACAATTATTTTCTTAATATATATTCTACAAAGTGGACTTTTTGAACCAATAGATATAAACCCCCATACCATTATTCTTTGCCTTTTTTTCCATTACTATACATGAATGATCTTTTTTATTGATTATTTTACCCAAATTTAGGATACTTTTTTTTAGATTGCTCCTCTGCCATGTAATTCAATAGCCTACCAACAATTTTGGTTTCTCTTCTCATCTGTTGGTTGTAGTGATTACATAATAAGATGTTGACTGGAACTTTTCCTATGACTTGGGTCCAAAACTGAAGACAAAGAAGTATTATGTACCACATTCTGTAGAAATCTGCTAACAATTGGAGCATGTCCCCCAGGGCATTCTAAGAAGCAGTTGAATCAGATAGCACCATCTACAGCATCACCCCACCCTACCTTCCCCCATCCACCTGAGAATGCTGGGGAGGGTGGCAAGAGAGTCAGCAGCACCAGGAGATGAATGTTTATGATATAAGCCTGCGAGCTCTTCTCCCTATACAAGAGATGACCTCTTTCTCAAGCCAAGTGAAGGGGGAATAACAGTAGCATAACTCATAGACACTGGACAGGGAGATCAGGCATCACTTTCCTCAAGAGGATGCTTGTTTTGATGCAGCAATATGCAGGATCACCCTCTGAGGTTGATCCTCCTACCCCTCTGAGCAGTCTTAGAGAACATTACACGTGACCCCTGGAGTTCAGGAGTGTAAGTTAGTAGAGGGACTGGTGTCTACTCTGTTGGAGATTTCCATTGGACCAACCCTTGCCAACTGGCAATTAGAGACTGTGGTATCAGGTATCTGGGAAAGGGAGTGTATTTCCACCTAAGTGCCCCTTGGGCCACACACATACAAAAAGGCAGAGGAGGGCTTCATCAGTTCCTGTGGTACCATGTAAGAGAATGGAGGCCATAGGAGAAGACCAGAGCAATAGTAAACAGAGCCATCTGGCCATCCTGAGCCCTTGAATGACTCTGTGGAGTAGGGATAACTTACCTATTGTAGACCTCTTAGCACTATTTTTTTCTATTATTTGAGAAAGAAATAAACCTGATTCTTATTTAAGCCTCTGTGTTTGAGGTGTCCGTGTTCTGCAGGTTAGCCTGTACCTTAATCAACACAACTATAGAAAAGGATATCCACCTTCTTATCACTCAACCCTGATCTCCACATCAGAAAAGCTAGATCTGGGAGAGGAAGGGGCAAGAAGAGTGTATCTCAGATAAACCATGCCTACCTCCAAAATATATGCCAACGTTGAGCTAGAAGCCTAGCCTGTGATATGCAGAAAGAAGTGAACTTTAGATGGAGATGGAGATTTAGAGTTTTAAACTAGATTGCAGTAGCAACATCTCAAAAGGACTGAGAAGTATTAAACCTGCTCATTAATAAGTGATAAGGGGAGAACTTTAGAACCCAGTAGATGGAATGACTGGAGAAAAATTAAAACTACTCCACATGGACTAGATGATGAGATTCCTCATAACTAACTGTAATTGAAACTCTCAGAAAGTACCTGTGGTTTTAGAAATCCCCTCAGGTCTTTTACTCCCTGTAGTTTAGTCTCATTCCTTTCTAATCAAAACACTCTCCAGAAACCTAGGCGGAAATACATCCTCCTTTCCCCATATTTGTGGTCTCATTGTCTTAAAACTCACACACTCTTCCCATTTATATCCCAGGTCTCCATCCACTCTCCTATGCTCTTACATCCATCCATTCTTTTCTCTTTGCCTATTACTCCTTTCTTTGTACCTCTGACTTTCCAACGAGCTTCTTTCAGAGTCTTCACTCTTTCCAGGATAGAATTTCTTTTCTGCTGCCACACTCAATTGAGTCTCCAGGGCATCAGAGATGGTCATGACAACCCCAGAGAACTGGGTTCAACAGTGTCTTCCACCCTCCCTCCAAACATTTATGTCCATTTGTTTCAGATTTATTCTGAAATATCAGTATGTGATCTCATTGGAAAAAGAGTCTTTGTAGATCTAATTAAGTTAAGGACCAAAATGTGATGCCATTGGATTAAGGAGGCCACTAAATCCAACTAGAGTGTCCTTGTAAGAGACAGGGAAAAAAAGAGACTCAGAGGAGAACACTACGTGAAGACACAGGCACAGATTACTGATTGTTTAACCCAAATTTAGGACACTTATTTTAGATTGCTCATCTGCCATGTAATTCAATAGCCTACCAATAATTTTGGTTTCTCTTCTCATCTGTTGGTTCTACTGATTACATATTAGAGTGTTAACTGGAATTTTTCCTATCACTTGGGTCCAAAACTAAAGACAAAGAAATATTATGTGCCACATAGGAGGTGATAACAATTGGAGCATGTTCCCCAGGTCATTCTAAGAAGCAGTTGACGCATCTGCAAACCAAGGGACACCAAGGTTTGCCAGCAACTGCTGGAAGCTAGGAGACAGGAAAGGGATGACTTCTCCCTGAGAACCTCTGGAAGGAACCAACCTGCCGACCTCGATTTCTGACTTCTGCCTTCCTGAACTGGAAGAAATAACTTTCTGATGTTTTAAGCCACCGAGTTCATGGTAATTTGTCATGGCAGCCACAGGAAACGAACACATCCAGCAACACTGCCAACTTGACACTTTCTTTGCTCGCGGTGTTCTTTCACTTCCAACTTTGCACCTACCGTGCCCTCCCCTTTGAAGGGTCTTCCCAGCCACATGCCCAGGACCCTTCCCAGTCACATGTCCAGGACCCTCCTGATGAAAGACCTTTCAGCAAGGCTCATCCTAGCAGCCCTCCCTGGTCAATAACCTAGGTTTCTCATCCCTTTTGCTATGGTCTGAATGTTTGTGTCCCCCCAAAATTCATATGGTGAAATCCTAACCCCCAAGGGGATAATATAGTCAGCCCTTCATATGCATGGGTTCCACATCCACAGATTCAAGCAACCATGGATTGAAAATATTCAATAAGTGAATAAATAAATAACAATACAATAATGCAAAATAATACAAATAAAAGACCATATAGTATAACAACTATTTACATAACATTTAAATTGTATTAGGTATTGTAAGAAATTTAGAGATGATTTAAGTATATGGGAGGATGTACATAGGTTATATGTAAATAGTGCATTGTTTTTTTTCAGAGTCAGTGTCTTCCTCTATTGCCCAGGCTAGAGTGCAATGGCATGATCATAGCTCACTGCAGCCTGGAATTCCTGGACTCAAGCTACCCTCCCACCTCAGCCTCTCGAGTAGCTGGAACTACAGGCATGTGCCACCATGTCCATCTAATTTTTATATATTTTTTTTAGAGATGGGGTTTCACTATGATGTCCAGCCTGGAAGTATGCCATTTTATATAAGGGACTTGAGCATTCACAGACTTTGGGATCCACAGGGCTCCTGGAACCAATGTCCTGTGGATATGGAGGAACAGCTGTATTAAGAATTGCGGCTATTGGGAGACAATTAGATCACGAATGTGGAGTCTTCATGAATAGGATTAGTGCCCTCTCACATGTAAGGATACAGTGAAAAGACAAACCATCTATAAACCAGGAAATGGGCCCTCACTAGGCACCAAATCTGTTAGCTTGACCTTGGACTTTGCAGCCTCCAGAACTATAAGCAATAAATTTCCATTGTTTATAAGCTACTCAGTTTGTGGTACAGTCATGCACTTTTTCACTCAACAGCCATGGCCCTATAAGATTATAATGGAGCCAAAAAATTCCTATGGCCTAGTAACATTGTAGTGCAATGTATTACACACATGTTTGTGGTGATGCTGCTGTAAACAAACATTCTACACTGACAGTCATATAAAAGCATAGTACTGTATAATTATGCACAGTTCATAATAATTGATAATGATAATAAGCAACCATGTTACTGGTTTCTGTATCTACTAGACGGTAACTTTAATCATTAATTTAGAGTGTATTCCTACTTATTTTTTAAATCGAACTATAAAAAAGCCTCAAGCAGGTCCTTCAGGAGGTTTTCCAGAAGAAAGCATTGTTGCCATAGGAGATGATGGCTCTATGCGTGTTATTGCCCCTGAAGACCTTCCAATGGAACAAGAGATAGAGGCAGAAGATGATGATATTGATACTGACCCTATGTAGCCCTAGGCTAATGTGTGTGTGTGTGTGTCTCAGTTTTTAATAGAAAAGTTTAAAAAGTAAAAAATAAAAAAATTTTAAATAGAAAAAACATAAAATAAAGATATAAAGAAGAAAAATATTTTTGTATAGCTGTAGAATGTCTTTGTGTTTTAAGCTAAGTGTTATTACTAAAGAGCCAAAAAAAATTTAAAGCAAAAAGTTGATAAAGTAAGAACATTACAGTAAGCTAAAGTTAACTTATTACTAAAGAAAGAAAAAAATTTTAATAAATTTTGTGTGGCCTATATGTACAGTGTTTATAAAGTCCACAGTAGGATATAGTCATGTCCTAGGTCTTCACATTCACTCACCACTCTCACTGACTCACCCAGAGCAACTTCCAGCCCTGCAAGCTCCATTCATGGTAAGTGCCTGTAGTAGTCCGTTTTCACACTGCTGGGGAAGCCTCACAATCATGGGGAAGCCTCACAATCATGGCAGAAGGCAAGGAGGAGCAAGTCACATCTTACATGGCGGCAGGGAAGAGAGAGAACTTGTGCAGGGAAACTCCCCCTTACAAAACCATCAGATCTCATGAGACCTATTCACTATCAGGAAAAGAGCATGGGAAAGATCCACCCCCATGATTCAATCACCTCCCACTGGGTCCCTCCCACAACATATGGGAATTTAAGATGTTATTTAGGTGGGGACACAGCCAAACCACATCAGTGCCCCCTATACAGGTATACCATTTTTTATATTTTTTACCATATTTTTATTGTATCCCTGATATGTTTAGATATGTTTGGATACACAAATACTTAGCATTGTGTTACAATCACCTAGAAGCAACAGGCTATAGCATAAGCCTAGGTGTGTAGTAAGCTATGTCATCTATGTCTGTGTGAGTGCACTCCATGATGTTCAACCAAAGGTTAAATCACCTAACAACACACATCTCAGAACTTAGTCATCTTTGCCGTGCTCCATCCCTTTTAACCTGACATCTTGCTACAGGATCTATTGGTTATTCCCATCACAGTGTTAAGAACTAAAAACATGTTGAGGCAAACTTACCAAATTGTGGCATTGGATGGGGGCATGAGAAGGAATAGCTCAAACACAGATGGAGGAGATACTTTATTTGCATGGATTTTTGTTTTGTTTTTTGTTTGCTTTTGTTTGTTTCTTTCTTTCTTTTTTGTCTTTCTGAACCCATTTTTCAACCTCCCAAAAAAGGATGACACAGAAGATGCATAACCCTCAAAACAAAAGCACATGTCCTACCAGGCAATGGGACCCATGGGATGAGCTGCAGGGCCACTGTGGGGCAGGCAGGTGAGGCACAGAGTAGTGCTCACCAAACCTCCAAAAGAAAGCCTTTCCCTTCTCTCAATGTCCTGCTAAACCTGGAGCTGAGTCACCCCAGCTATGTAGGGAATCCATGAGCCCCACATCACTCATGGGTACCCCGAATTCAGTGGTGACAAAGGGATGAGAGAAAGATTAAGAGAAAAGGTGGGACCAGGGGGCCATCACTTTATTACTCTGGAGGAAACAATGAAGGCCCTGAGCTCTGATCATCCACACTGTTTATTGATTGCAATCACTTTGATCTATAGGGGAGGGGTGGAGTGATGGTGGAATGAATCAGTGAGCAGAAAGTGAATCAGTGGCTGGAACTGGTGTATCATTCTAAGAATTGATAACATTGGCAGTTTGGGAGTTTCACAAAACAAGAACATGTGGTTATCTTTAGCTTATTATCTATGAACAGCTGATGGAACACAGGCCTTACAAGGAGCCTACAAGTCTGGCTACGTCATAGTGCTACAAAGGGGTTTTACATCGTTGAGCACAATTGTTTATGGTAACAGAGCCGAGGTCACCCTGCACCGGAACATGAGGCATGGAGAGGCTTTCCTCCTGAGAGGCCTCCTGTGGCCTTCTGCAGTTTGTTGTTCCTTGTTTGTGTGTTACTCAAAACCAATTTATGTAGGCACTCTGTAAGTCCTTTCTCCTTTGCAGCTTTTCCCAACAGTCCTCCAGTGGTGGATGGGGAGGAACAGTGTGCAAGGCGAAGATATCCATTGCCAAGGGCAGGCGCCGCCCAGGGGGCAGATCAGGGTGGAACTGTGGCCCTGTGGACCCCCCCGCCCCTGTCTGCCCGGGCGTTTTAGATAAAATCCAGGACTTCACAGACATGTCCTGCATGGGACCATCTCAGAGCCATTTGCTCATCCCACGAGTTTTTACTGCGCATCTACAATGTGGTTCACAGGGTCCCCTTGGCACTGGGGAGAGGCAGGGCACAGGTGAAGAAGGCTCCCTTTCTCCTGGAGCTTATACTTTAGGGGAGAGAAAGAGAAAACAAGTAAACAACTAAAGCAAGCAAGACAATTTCAGACAGTGATGTGTGCTGTGAAGAAAAGAAATGGGAAGAATGTGGAGGAATGTGACACAGAGCGGCTGTGGGACTCCACTTTCGACTGCAGGGAGGCACCTCCACCGAGGGGATGTAGGTTTTTAAAAAAAAATGTTAGTGCTGAAATTCTATATTTTCAATGTCAATAATATCTTGTAGGAAACACTGATACCATTTAAAAAGATTTGATCATTTAGAATCTGTGGCAGTTTTTGTTGTTGTTTGTTGTTTTTACTGTTTTTAGATTAGGCAACTGTTCATCAAATCTGTTCAATAGAGGTTGTGGACGAATATGCCGTTTTGGGATAGAGCCTAGGAAGGAAAATGAGTGTTCTCCTGAAGAGCAAGGAAGGGCTGACACAGACAGAAGATGACACTAATAAAATATCATTAAGGCTTATTTTGTTACGGGTATTATGAAGCCAGTTTATTTATTTATTTCTTTTAATGTTTTTGAGATGGAGTCTTGCTCTGTTGCCCAAGCTGGAATGCAGTGGCACTATCTCAGCTCACTACAGCCTCCGCCTCCCAGGTTCAAGTGATTCTCCTGCCTCATCCTCCCAAGTAGCTGGGACTACAGGTGCATACCATCACACCCAGCTAATTTTTGTATTTTTAGTAGAGATGGAATTTTACCATGTTGCTGGGCTGGTCTCAAACTCCTGACCTCAAGTGATCCACCTGCCTCAGCCTCCCACAGTGCTGGGATTACAGGTGTGATCCACTGTGCCTGGCCAAAACCAGTTTATGGAATGAACTAAGTCCAGAAAGCAAGGGCTTCATTCTTCTCTAACCACTGCCTTACAACAAAGTTCTGTTGGATCTCCTTCCACCATCACTCTTGAATCTTGGGCAGATACCACAGATTTTAGTGACAAATCTCATTTTACTCATTGCACCTCTATTTAAGGGATTAAAATGTCCACTCCAGTCCAATTTAACAGCAGTGTCACACCTCATTCAAAATTCAGCTTGGCCTTTCTTACAGTGAAATGAAGAAGGAATGTAATCGGTTTCTTTATTCTTTCTCCACTGTCTCTGTCTTCTCTATATTCTAGGTTCCCATGTCATTGCAAGGGAAGAGGTATTACACAAAGAGGAGTGGATCTTCCTGTAGTTAACTATTGAATAAGGCAGACAGGCTAACATGTTCCTGCCTGCTAACATGGCAGAGTCATATGCTGGCTTTTTCACAGGGCGCATCTGTGTGTTATTGGAAGGCCTTGAGTGTACCCCACATTGCACAGTTCCATGATGCAGTGGCACATCATCTAGCTGACCTCTTGCAGCAACATCAACCCTGAACCCCTCTTCTGCCCAACCCCAAGTCCTCTTACTGCTGTAGTCTCTTTGCACAACATGCTGCCCTATTGGCTGACATCCCATCATGACAACGCAAGCCCAGCTACTCTTCCATAGTCATAGCCATATGAAGAAATTCACATACTCTTACCACGCCAATAATGGAAGGGCAGGTTGCTATCACTGCTTCTCTTCTCTCATCCTGACATTTTGGATTGCCCAAGCCAAACTTTCACCTTCTGAATTTCCCAGGTGGGAAGCACTCATATTCATTCAACAAATATTTATCAAGCACTTGTATTTGCCAAGCACTGTTTACCAGTTTTTATGTTGCCAGTGCCCACCCTCATCCCAAACTCCAGCATTCATCAAGCTCTTCCAAGAGCTCTCAAGCCACACCCCATCTGCTGCACTGAACCTGAGTGCTCCTGTTAATCTGCAAGCTTTCAGTCTTGGAGTGGGATTCCAGGCTACCTTCTACCATGCTTAGAGCCCCTCACACTTGTCTTTGCAAGAAATTCAAAGCAATCTCCCTCTTAATCTAGAACCTCCACTTAATGACTCTTTAATCACTCTTTTGACTCTAGTCTTCTAGAGATGGATAGTATGGACTGGGAGTCATTGGTCTCTTTCTGATCTTTTTTCAAGTCTAGGCTGGCTGTGTCTAGTATCATGTGGGTGCATTTACTGTCTTTTGTCAGCTTTGAGGCTCTAGCCAGAATTCTGAGACAACCAGAAAAGTCCCATTCAATATCTAGTTACAAATAAATTTGGCCCTGAGTTTTCTTGGAAAGTATCTAAATCCACGTCTTTCACCTCAACAGTTTATGACTAAGTCCATATTTCCCTTTACATACCTACACTATTACGTCGTGAGACCTCATTGGTTAATTATATATTTGTGTAGCAGGATAAAAGATTAAATAAGCTATTACACATATGTGAAACAAAAGACTTTTTTATATGTCATAGCTGATCTCATTTTTCCCCAAGCCCCAAAGTTGAAGAAAATAATGACGCTGACCCAGAGACCAATAGGATTCACAGGGCACTCTAAGGGCCAGAGCATATGATGCTGAAGTTGACTGTTTTCTTGCAACCATGAAGCCATATAAACTGTTGCTCACACAGAATCCATTTGGAAAAGGAACTGAAAAACTGAACATTTACTCGAGAGAGACTGTTTCAATTTGAAACATAATGATTAAACCAAAAGAGACTGCACTGTCTGTCACTGGCAAGTTGAGTACCACCTCACCTCCTAGCCTAATTCCCCAGATGAAACATTGGTGTTTTGTTAAGTCTTTCCTGAAGGCATGAGGATAATGGAGACACCTCCAGACAGCTACTTAGAACTGTACTATTCACATAATCCAAGTAAATAATGGTTTCTTAAATTGGATTTCCTTAATTTTTTTTAAGATTTCACATCGTTTTCAGTGACTAGTGTTAATTTTATATGAAAAGCAGCTCTAATGTTAGCCCAAAAAAGCCCACGTTTGCTTTTCTCCTTGGGCCATTCCAAATAAGTCCGCTGTGTCATGAGAGCCCTCAGCTTGTGGTACTTGTTGGGAATGGTGTTCTGTGGAATGGGTTCCAGTAAGATAAGGATTAAGTTATTAGATCCTTCATGGAAGAGATTGTGGTGGGCAAAGTAGAGTTCATAATGGCACCACTCACTCTGGACAAAGTTGGGAGACAGAACAAAGATGGACTTGTAACTCTTCTCAATGCAGTTGATGATGTTTTCCACAATGCTCTTGCCAGGAACAAAGTTTCTCTCATGGAGACAAATCTGTATACCTTCTTTCTCTAGGCAAGGTACCAATTCATTTTTCACCCAGGCAGAATCATGTTCACTATATGAAATAAAAGCATGAAACTGGAGATTTCTTTGGAGTTCTTCTAAGGGTACGTTCCTGGCCCTGCGCCGGGTCTGGGTCCACTGACACACCATCCTGAGATACCAGGGCAGATCCAAGTAGATGCAGAGGGAGGTCACAGTCACAGCAAACACCAGCATGGTGGCCCCGATGGTGACGATCAGCAGAGTTATGTTGCAGGATAATTCAGACATGTGAAAGTCCTTCAGTGGGGTTCCTCTGTAACTATCTGGGTAGTCACATTTATAAGAATCAGGCCAGCCCTCTACTACTTCACTTGATACTTGGCCTATATTTTTGACAAATTTTCTTAGATCACAGGTACAATGGAATGGATTGTTCCCTGCATTTATTGACCTCATCTTCTGGCAGCTCTGGAAGAAATCAGCTGATGGGTGGGAAACTGAATTGTGATCAATGATCAATACAGAAAGGCTGCTAAAGCTGCCACATCCAGGAAGGTCAGTTAAAGAATTGAAAGCAACATTGAGTTCCTGCAAAGCTTCCAGTTTTACGACTTGTTTAGGAATGCTCTTTATTTTATTGCTGTGAAGATCAAGTACCTTGATCCTGGGAGGTAAACATCTGAAAACAGAGTCAGTAAGTATATTTGAAGACAAATTTAATACCACTATACTCTCAACCCAAGTGCAGTTTTCCTCGTGTCTACCAGATTCCAAAGAATTCCAGCTAACATCCAATATTTCCAAAGATGGCATATCCTTAGTCATGAGACCTACTTTGAAAAGGTCTTTTAATCCATTCTTTCGTAAGATAAGTGTCTCCAATTTAACTAACGTGGAACATTTTTCAAAAATACTATCTGTGAAAACATTCTGGGTAAAGTTCAAAAACTTGAATGTGCTTGGTGCATGAGGACACAGCATGTGTATAAATGGTGTATCCGAAATGGTTAACATCATAATGTTCATCTCGGAAAACACTGTGTACAATGCTGTCTGTGAATAAAGAAAAACTTGGTTTGTGATATGTTCTATTTTCAATGCTTTCAATGTCGTTTTAGAATAAATAAAATATTCTTTGCGAATGCTTTCAATTATTGTTAAATTGTAAATATTGAGATATTCCACAGGTTTGGGCCAAAGGTATTGAAAGACTCTAACCAGGCATTTCCAAGTTGTTTCCATGTGGTTGAGGGTAAAATTCAGTAAGGTTGGACCTCTGGTGAGTTCTGATAAAAAATTAATGAAAACTTGACAGTTGTCATCATTCAATTTAATATTAGTCAGTTGTAAGCACCCTAGAGTATTAACTGATATACTTACTTGGATAGAGAATAAACTATTTGGGTGAAAAACAAGGTGAAGTGTTTTTGCATTCAGAATTTGTAGACTTTCTGTCTCATTTTCTTTCACATAATAATTTCTTAAATCCAGAAGGATATAACTTAGATGCAAGTGAGCAACTGGCAGCAAATCTAATCTTTGTAACTTCATAGCACTCAATCCCAAGAAATTCAGTTGCGACAAGTTGCCAAATTCCTTACAGATGGGCAGGGCCTTGAAGTCATTGAATGAGAGATCTAAATGCCTGAAACTCACAACAGGATGGCAAGAGATCTTTTGCAACTGATTATGAGATAAATCCAAGTATTCCAAATCCTGATTGAACTTGAAGACACTTAAATCAAGTAGCTGGATTCTGTTATGGGAAAGTCTCAAAACTTTCAACTCCGACAGAAAGCTCACGTCAGAAACCTGAAGCTCAGATACGTAGTTCTGAGACATATCTAAGACTTTGGTTTTCAGCGGTAGGTCTTTTGGAACACGAGTAAGGCCTTTTTTAGACTTGTCTACTGCAAATTCACTTTCGTCGGAGAACTGGATGATGGTTCCAACTATTATGATCATAAGGCAAACAAAACAGGAGCTTTTCACAATAGGTTCATTGTCTTTGGTCATGATGTTTCAGTGGCTGTCCTAAAGGGTTGTTATTCTTCAGAGCATCTTGATATGAGTCCAAATTCTAGAAATATACACTAAGATTAATAAAGATCAGATGGTTACTCTCAAACCTCCACTTACTAACCATAAAATCTAAATGATTTATTCATTCACTAGTAGAGTCATTTCTGTCCCTACAATTTTTTTTTTTTTTTGAGATGGAGTCTCGCTTTTGTCGCCCAGGCTGGAGTGCACTGGCCCAATCTCAGCTCACTGCAACCTTTGCCTCCTAGGTTCAAGCGATTCTCCTGCCTCAGCCTCTCAAGTGGCTGGGACTACAGGCGTGTGTCACCACGCTGGCTAATTTTTTTGTATTTTTAGTAGAGACGGAGTTTCACCGTGTTAACCAGGATGGTCTCGATCTCCTCACCTCATGATCCACCCACCTCAGCCTCCCAAAGTGCTGGGATTACAGGTGTGAGCCACCGCTCCTGGCCATCCCCATAATTTAATGATACTTTTTATTACCCATTATATAGCTTGCTCATGCCAGAAGGAGCAATATAGGCCTTGTTATCAAAGAACTGTGGTTGTGTGTTTTGACCTGTCTGGTTGCTTCCTGAGGGAGTCACCCTCAGGGGCTTGCCTTTGTTTTGCACACCTTAGAACTTTCTTAGGGCTGGAGCAGCCTCCTGGGTGGTGGTTGTTGTAAACATTTAAAGGCAAATATACTCCTTAGCAAGGGCTAACAGAGGGAGCAAGCAGTGCTGTAAACATTTAAAGGCAAATAGACACCTGAGCAAGGGCTAACAGCGGGGGCAAGCAGTGGACACGCCAAAAACCCTGGGAAATATGCAAAGATATATGGGAGAAAAAAGGCTTTGGAAATCTCTGTATATACCAGGGAGTCTAGAAGTTCACCAACGTGCCCAAGCCTGGACACATGCTCAGAAGAGACCTGAGAAAATCCTCGACTTTCACCCCCGGCTGATCTCTAGCTTCCACGCACGCAGAAAGTGAAGGCTAAGGTGGAGTTGTGAATAGCCTGGCTAAGCATTGAGAAAGTGCTCCAACACAGCCAATCTGCAAAGATCAGGGGAGTTTTTGTTTTTTGGTTTTTTTTTGGTATTTTGTTTTGTTTTTGTTTTTGCTCTAGATGTTTAAAGAAATCTCAAGTCACTAGCTGACCACTAAGCTAACGGGACAGAGAATTTAATAGCCACACATGACAAAGAATAGTCTTTATAAAAAATATTTAGAAAAGTAATTAAACAAGCAACTACAAGCCACAAGAAGCAACAATACACTCTGGGAAAGGGAAACTAGGCACACCTGTAATCCTGGAACTTGGGGAAGGCAAGGCAGGCAGATTGCTTGGGCCAGTAGTTCAAAGCCAGTCTGGGCAACATGACAAAACCCCATCTCTACAAAAAATACAAAAATTATCTGGACTATAGCATGTGCCTATAGTCCCAGCTACTTGGAAGGCTGAGTTGGGAGGATTGTTTGAGCCTGGGGAAGTTGAGGCTGCAATGAGCCATGATCACACCACTGTACTTCAACCTGGGTGACAGAATGAGACCCTGTCAAAAAAAAAAAAAAAACCCTCTGGGAAAGGGGGACAGAATTTGATTTCTAGAGCTACCTCATTCTAGTGTTTAAAATGTCTGGAAAAAAAAAAAAGAATCACTAGCCCCCAGATTTGCCAGTGGACTTGCTCTGGATTTTGCCCTGAAGTTACACAAACTCTGCAAAAAGCAAATGGAAAGAGATTGTTGTCTTTTTGATTGTGTAACTTGGCATTAAAGGAATCTCTATTTTTTTTGCTTTTAAAAAATTAGCCATGCAAAGAAACAAGAAAGTACTGTTCTTTCACAGGGGGGAAAAATTAAAAGAACAAAGTCAGATAACTGACATTACCTAACATTAAGACTTACTACAAAGCTACAGTAATCAAGGCAGTGTGGTTTTGGTGAAAGAATGTACAAATACATCAAATGACCAGGATACAGAGCTTAGAAATAGACCCACACAAAAATAATCAACTGCTGTTTGACAGAGGAGCAAAGGCAACTTAGTGGAGAATGGATAGTGTTTTCAACAAATGGTGCTGGAGAAAGTAGATCCCCACATGAAGAAGAAGGAGAAGGAGAAGAAGAGGAGGAGGAAGAGGAAAAAGGAGGAGGAGGAGGAAGTTAGACGCAGACCTTACAGTTTTCACAAAAATTGGCTCAAAATTAACCATAGACATAAATGTATAATGCAAAACTATGAAAATTCTAGAAGATAGCATAGGAGAAAATCTAGGTGACTTTGGATTAGGTGATGACTTTTTAGATACCACATCAAAAACATAATCCAAGAAAGAAAACACTGTTAAGTTGGACTTCATTAAAGTTAAAATGTTTGCTTTGCAAAAGAAACTGCAAGAGAGTGAAAAGACAAACCACGGACTGAGAGAAGATATTTGCAAAACACATAAATGATAGGGACTTGTATCCAAAATATGCAAAGAACTTTTGAGCTCCACAATAATAAAACAAACAATCTAGTTTTTAAATGGGCACAAAAATCGAAACAGACAGCTCACCAAAGAAGATCTACAAAGAGCAAATACACATATAGATAGCTATTCAACATCGTATGTCATCAGGGTATTGCAGATTAAAACAGCAATGAAATTACACTACACTTATGAGAAAGGGTAAAATCCAAAAACAACATCAAATGTTGGTGAGGATGTGGAGCAACAAGAACTCTCTTTCACTGTTGGTGGGGATGCAAAATTGTGCAGCTACCATGGAAGGCAGTTTGATAGTTCCTTATAAAACTAAGCATAGTCTTACCATATGATCCAGCAAATCACATTCCTGGGTATTTAACCAAAATAACTGAAAATTTATGTTCACATAAAAGCCTATACATGGATGTTTATAGAAGCTTTATTCATAACTGCCAAACATTAGTAGCAACAAGATACCCCTCAATAGGTAAAAAGATGAACAAACTGGTACATCCACACGATAAAAATATTATTCAGTAATTAAAAAACAAGGTGGAGAAGCTATAAAATGGCTGAATAGAGGCACCTAGCACTCACCCCCTCTGCAAAGAACTAAAACAGTGAGCAGATAATCACACATTAAATGAGCATCTAAGAGAAAACACTGGAACTCAGCAGGGAAGTGACAGTGGACCTCTGAGGCATGGAAGAAGAGGGAAGGGAAGCAGCCAGCCTAGCTGGGACCAGCTCTGAACCAGGAGGAAGTCCCCATTCCAGGGAAAGGATAACTGAGAGATCTTCAGAGGTCCCCATTTCCACTATAGACTCCTGTAATCCTAGCCATGAGCTAGCCCCTTGGCCCTCACAGGCCCTGAGACTGTCTGGAATATATGCAATGGCATTTGTTTCACAATGAGACTTCATACTGGGTCCCACATAACCCATGCCCTGAGATCCAAACAGCTTCAGCATAGTGCTATTTTAAGAGTCCAGCCCTCACCATACACATCCTGTTCTGGGGCCCAACAACCCTGAATCTCCATACCCCTGAAGCCCCACTGATACTCTCCTACATCCACCTAGACGGCTACAGTATTGTAATGCCAGCTAAACCCAGCAGTGCAGCTAGCTCCCCAGCACTCTTGCCCATGCAATGCCCTACATCCCAGGAAACAGGAAGCACAGTGCACCTAGTGTCTCTCCCTGGGACAAAGGGAGTGAGTCAAAGTATGCATTCCCCAGAGCCTAAGAGCTACCTGCCCAGGGCCACTGACAATTACAGCAACCCCACTTCCCTAGCAGCAGGACTACCACACACCTACCCACACCTTCAAGGGGCCTGAGGACAGGTCCACCATGCGCTCTACTGCTAGTGCCTGCCTGCCACTGCCATGGCCAACACTCATCCACACATGCCACATGGGGTCCTGCGGACTGGCTTGCCCAGCCTGCTGCTGCCTGTGTATGCCACTCGGGGGCCAGAGGGTTGGCCCACTTTTTCTACTGCTACAGTTGATGCCACACGAATTGTGCAAGGGCCCAAGAACCTGCCTTCCCATTTGGTCCATTACTGCCACTGCAAGTATCCAAATAAATCTCCTGGAGGCTGAAGGACCTCCTGCCTGGACCCATCACCACCAGTGCCCATATACATAACTCAGGGGCCTGAGGACCGGCCAGCCCAGTCCGTAAAAATTAGTAGAGACTGGGGTCGGGTGCAGTGATTCACCTCTGTAATCCCAGCACTTTGGGAGGCCAAGATGAGTGGATCAGCTGAGGTCAGGAGTTCAAGACCAGCCTGGCCCACATGGTGAAACCCTGTCTCCACTAAAAATAAAAAAATTAGCCGGGCGTGGTGCTGGACACCTGTAGTCCCAGGTACTCAGCAGGAGAATCACTTGAACCCAGAAGGTGGAGGCTGCAGTGAGCTGAGATTGTGCTGCTGCACTCCAGCCTGGGCCACAGAGCAAGAGTCCGTCTCAAAAAAAAAAAAAAAAGAAAAAAGGAAATTAGTAGAGACTGGTTTGATCCACAATCCCAACAAGCAGGCTATGAAAATAGATCAACAGCATGTTCACAGGAAGCCTTAAACAGAGTTTGGGTTGCACAAGCAAGAAGCATGACACTGCAGAAAGCAAATGCCATAACAGAAAGGAGCCAAACTCAAGATATGAAAGAAGTTAACACCCAACAAACAGAAATAAAAGAGCAGAATAGGCATTTATCATAGCCTCAGAAAGAGGCAAGATTCTTCTAAAAATAGAGTAAGAATCATGGAAATTAAAGACAATTATCGAAACGGAAAACTCATTGGATGAATTGAGTTGCAAATAGCACCACTAATGAGAAAATTAATGATAGAGGTGACCAAGAAGAATTTTCCAAAACTCAGCACAGGAGGCCAAAGAGATAGAAAACATACTAAAATACTAAAAGACATAGAAGACAGATCCATATCTGAATTCCCAGAGGATGGAGAGTTTAAAAAGAAATTGACTCCAAAATCATAAGATACAAGGAGGATTATTTAGCAAAAGAAAGTAGTAAAATTTAGTGCTAAGTACGAAAAAAGTATTGATGACAAAAATCTTAATAAAAATCTCGAGCTAAAAACTGCCAATGATAACAAGTGAATTGGCTGAACGTGGGCTAAGGAGGGAGAGAGTGTACTAAAACCATGTAAGACACTTGCCTGATTGAAAGGAAGCTATAGATGTCAATTAACTCTTGATATTGTTAGCAAAATATTCATAAGTATATATATTATAAAATTAAGAGTAATTATGAGAAAATACAAATGAAAGGAATAAATTTCAGTCATTTGTGGGGAAGGGATAGAGCTCAGAATAAAGAAACCCCAATCAATCTAGCTGTGTCCTGAAGAAATAACACAATGAGTAATTAGGATGTTTCTGGAATTGTAGAAATGGTCTATCATTAACAAGTCTATGACAATAATTCACATGAGTAGGTCAAACAAGAAAAATAGATAAGCATCCCAAAAAGGTGAAAAATTCACTTGATAAAATTCAGTCCTCATCTTTGATTAAAAATACAACTTTAGATATTTAAAAGATACTTTGAAAACTTGATAAATAATACCTCAGGCCAGGAGTGGTGGCTCACGTCTGTGATCCCAACACTTTGGGAGGCCAAGGCAGGTGGATCTCAAGGACAAGAGACCAAGACCATCCTGGCTAACACAGTGAAACCCCATCTCTACTAAAAATACAAAAATTAGCTGGGCATGGTGGCATGCACCTGTAGTCCCAGCTACTCAGGAGGCTGAGGCAGGAGAATGGCTTGAACCCGGGAGGCCAAGGTTGCAGTAAGCCAAGATTGTACCACTGCACTCCAGCCTGGTGACAGAGCGAGCCTCCGTTTCCAAAATAAAGAATACCTCAAATACCTAACTTTGATCAATATGCCACCCCAAGGCATTCCTGCTAAAGTCAACATCAAGAGTGCACACACGGCTATTTCTAGAAGTTCTAGACACTGCAATAAAGAATAAAAAATAACAGGAAGAAACATTGAAATGAAGAAAGAGGATCATCATTATTTTCAGAAGATAAGACTGTCAATGTGGAAAACCAAACAGAAGTCACTGAAAAAGTGTTAGCACAAGTAAAAGAATACAATAAAGTGGCTGGCACAAAATAAATTATTATCATTATTATTTTCTTAAACACTTTTTTTTAAGAGATGAGGTTTTGTTCCACTGGCCAGGCTGGAGTGCAGTGGCACAATCATAGCTTAAGGTCCTGGGCTCATGCCATCCTGTCACCTCAGCCTCCCATGGAGCTGGGATTACAGGTACAAGCCACTGCTCCTGGTAAAAATAAATTCTATTTTGAAAAAAATCCCTCAATTATCCAAAAGTAGCAGGTTGTCAAATAAATTTTAGATTCACTGTATAATTAAATAGTACTATGTAGCCTTTAAAAATAATAAAAATCGAATTGCATGAAAAAATTTTCACTTTATGTAAGTGACAAAAAGCAGTTTATTTAAAAAGTACCAAAGTAAATATGTACCTATGCATATAGAAAAATTAATAAGATACATGCCGGGATACAAACAGTGATTATCTTTGCACAGTAATATCACAATGGAATTTTATTTTCCTCTTAGTTTTTAATCTAGATTTTTCAAACTTTCAACATTCAAAATTAAGTTTACTATATTATTTACTGAATAATTTACCAAAAAACAAATTGCCAATAAAATGAATAGTGTCCAATCTCACAAAAAATAAAACTGCATATTAAAACAAAAAACACATAACATCTAGATGAAACTCATGATCTTGGATTAGATCTCAGTTAGGACAGACATGCTATAAAACATATTTAGTAACAGGAGGAGGGGCAGATTCCACGACAGCCCAGTCATTAGATGCTATTAAGAAATACATTTTAATTTTTGGTAATGTTACTTGGTTATTTTAGGAAAATGTAATTTTTTTAGAGATAGAGAATAAAGCATTTAGAAATAGCTTTCCAGAATGCCTGTAATTTTTACTGTAAGATATTTAAGCATAAGAAGATACAGGGAGTCAAAGGAGGATTCTTGTTTCTTCAAAGATTTTTTTAAAAGGCAAGATTTTATTTTCACCTATCAAACCAGGAAAATTAAAAAATATAATATCCATGTTGGTAGGTGGAAACTAAAATAAGAACCCTCATTTGCTACTTAGGCAGAAATGAAAAATTAGTACAACCTTTCCAAAGGGCAATTTGGTAATTTATATAAATATCTTAAAAATATACCTCCCTTTATTTTAGCAATTCCACTACAAGGAATTTTCTAAAGAAATAGTCAAAAATGCACACAAAAGATATGACTATAAGAGTACTCATGACATAATAAAATATTGAAAAAAATCAATCTCTCCTGTAGAAAATGGTTAAATCAGTTATACATAATTAAATAATATGCAGCCTCAAATATTATACTTTGAAAAAATGATAAATGAATACAGTAATACACAATTATATATGTAGTATGACTCTAATTTTGCAAAATATGATTAAAACATGACGTACATAAAGTCTAGAGGACAAAAAATGTGATGAAATATATCAAATACTAATAGTAGTTCTCTAAATCTCTGAATTATAGATGAATTTAATTTTCTTCCTTATACTTTCAAATCCTTAAAATGTCTCATTATGAGCATATTTTATAATCCATGGAAGTTATCTTAAGACAATCTAAGAGCTGTCTTTATAGCTGTGTAAAAATATTTTATATTTTATCTTTACAGAAACATGCGGGCTGGCCGCAATGACTCACGCCTGTAATCCCAGCACTTTGGGAGGCCGAGGCGGGTGGATCACGAGGTCGAGAGATCGAGACCATCCTGGTCAACATTGTGAAACCCCGTCTCTATTAATACAAAAAAATTAGCTGGGCACGGTGGCGCGTGCCTGTAATCCCAGCTACTCAGGAGGCTGAGGCAGGAGAATTGCCTGAACCCGGGAGGCGGAGGTTGCGGTGAGCCGAGATCGCGCCATTGCACTCCAGCCTGGGTAACAAGAGCGAGACTCCGTCTCAAAAAAAAAAAAAAAAAAAAGAGATTGAGCCCATCTTGGCCACCGTGGTGAAACCCGGTCTCTACTAAAAATACAAAAATTAGTCGGGCGTGGCGTCACACGTCTGTAAATCCCAGCTACTCGGGAGGCTGAGGCAGGAGAATCACTTGAACTTCACAGGAGGCAAAGGTTGCAGTGAGCGGAGATCGCACCAGTGCACTCCAGCCTCGCAACAGAGTGAGACTCAAAAAAAAAAAAAAAAGAAAGAAAAAGAAACATGGTTGTTTTATTTGGAATATTAAAATATAAAGACAGAGACCTTTCAGATAATAATAGATAACTGACATTCACAGATGAGGACCCACCCTACAGGTCCCACGGTGTCTGGGTTCATGGGACTGAAATTCAGCCACCAGGTGGAAAAGCTGATCAGCTGTCCTTACAGCACCCTGCCACAAACACGCAATATTCCTCCAGGGGCGTTCATATTCTGAGGCAGTTCCTAGCGTATACACCAAATGAACAAAACAGTAACTTTTATATTTATGGGGGATAAACAGAGGAAACATAGGAAGATGAGAGTGGAAGATTAGAGAGTTCATAGTTTTTTTAAAGAAAGTAAAAAGATATAAATAGGTAAAAGCCGTTTATTTTTTAAGTGCATCAAATGAAAAGGGTGAGGTAAAAGATGAAAAAACTGTATTTCAGAAAAAAAAGGTAGACAACACCTATGAAAATTAAAACTACAAAAAAAGAAGCCACCAGAAAACAGAATTAAGTGAGATAAGTAGAGGAAAGATCACATAATCAACAAACAGACGAGAGAAACATTGTTTCATTTGTCAAACTTAAGGTGAGGGAACCAGAGGAAGGCAATTGCTAGACTGTGCCAGATTCAAGGTTGTGAAGGGCTTGGTCGCGGTCACTTCCTCCATTTAACAAATGTCTATTCAGAGCCTATTTTTCTGCCAGAGCCATGCTAGGCATTAGGCACTGGGGATATAAATATGAATAGGACTGACATAATTCCTGCTTTCGAAAAGCTTATGAATTAGTGACAGACAGACCAGCAAACTATTGCAGTACCAAGCGACGAGGGGGATCAAACACACGTCTGCTATAAAAATACATCATATATAGGTGCCATATCAGTGGAATATATAAAATACTATTAAATGTTTCTGAAAATAATAAACTAGAGAAAGAAAAAAAGAGAAAATTGACTAGACCAAAGCAGAAGAAATAAATAACATGAGTTACTTTTTTTCTTAATTATTACAAGTGCTAGTTGTTTTCTATCTTTTCAAGACTGCTGTAAAGACACCGCTTTTTATCTGCTTGTGAAATTCAAAGGACATTTGCAACATTGGCGAAAAGAAACCACTTCAAAGCATTTTGCAAAAGGACCGGCAAAAGGAAACACTACCTATTTCCTATTCAATGGTTAGCAAACTTGCTTATTTGAAGCACCTGTGCCATAATGTGAAAAAGCCACAGAAGTCTTTTTACTTACCAAGATCTCTTTTTCAGAAGAAGAGAAAATAACTTGTCAATGCACGGAAACACAACGGTAAATGCTTGACAAATACAAGTCCTTAGTTTAAAATTAAGTAAAGCGGTACCTTAGAAACAGATTGGTGCCATCTGTTGGCCTATACTGGAATTACTCCTTCCTATGTATTTCCCTTTCACAGGTCAGGAGGTATGTAAGCTTTTTCTGGGCTACAGACTAAACCAGCAATCAACTTTTCTAATTCATGTGAGGAAACAACTTACAAACATTTCAATGTGAAGACAAATATTTTTCTAAGGTAATATTTCTCTGTAAGAGTTTGCAGCCTGGATATTACATTTGTCACCCGAGTGGAAAGTTGTTTTAAACACCCTGTTTTCTAATATCACCATATTTAACATATCAAGAACAATTGCAATTACCATTATCAAGTGATTTTGAGCATTATTTTAGCTGGATGGGATACTTTAAAATAAAATAAGTATAGCTCCACAATTTGGGTTTTTTTTTAAAAAAAATCAACTTCTAAGGAAAGTTTACTGATTGATACATATTTATGGCTACATATTTAGCCATATCTAGGAGGAATCACACCCACATTCTGATCAACATTTGGTGTTATTAAATGCTTTCAATTTTAATTTACGAATAATAAATAACACTAAAATCCTGCAGGACTAATTTAAAAATCAATTTTCTAAAGACCATTTAGAAGAATTTCAGAATGACATCAACAAAGGTTGATTACCAGAAGTGTCTGGTTAAGCAGAGACTTCTGGTGGCCAGTAAACCCTTTTCCCCAGACTTCTCACCGAACTGAAGTTCTGCAAAGAACAGACAGCATCAGCGAAACAATCATTCTATAATTAATCTCACTGTCTGGCATGATCTCATCCTTATTAAAAATAAAAAATAAAAAACAAGTTAAAACCTTATAATTTGGCTAATGACAAAGTTGGACATCTCAGTAAGAATCACTTCTGCTTTCAGGAGGAAGAGAAAGGCCAGCTTCTTATGATTCATCCTTACTCATCAAACATAACAGGAAGTCTCCTCAGGCCTGGGGAGGCTCAGTAAGGAGTGGATGGGTCTCTGCTCCACTGACAAAAGGAGACAGACAGCTAGAAAACAGCAGGTATCTGTGACCCTGGGAAAACAGATTTTCGAAACAAGCCAAGGAAAAGGGCTGGGTGTGGCTTTGAGGGAATTTCAAGTAACTGTAGACTAGAATCTTAAGAAAACACACAACCCTCACTGCAGATCTGGGCACACTGATGCGTCTCTTTAGGAGACTGCATCACAACACCAACGTTCGTGAACAAGGAGACTATTCTTGTCAAGGCTGTCATAACTCAGAAATGTCTGCAAGGGGATGACAAAAACACAAAAAAATCAAGTAATAGGGAAGACAGGAATGACAGTTAAACAAAGAAAGAAACAGACAGTACTGGGCCGAACTCTGTACTTGGCCACTTACTGTGAGGCTTGGGACAAGTTCCTTAGCCTCCATTTATTCATCTACAAAATGGGAGTACTTTCAGGAAAGATGATGAATTTAAAGGGGCTGGAGTAGTGACTGATACAGAAGAGAAGTCCTAATAGTAAGGAGTTTGGAATTCTATGTAAATCATATGCTTTTTTGTATACTGAGGGGTAAAGATTTCAGGACATACTATGAAGTGAAGAAAATCAAGGTGCAGGCCAGGCATGCTGGCTCATTCCTGTAATCTTAGCACTTGGGAGGCCGAGGCAGGAGGATCACCAAAGGTCAGGAGTTCCAGACCAGCCTGGCCAACATGGTGAAACCCTGTCTCTACTAAAAGTAGAAAAATTAGGTGAGCATCATGGTGGGCACCTGTAATCCCAGCTACTCGGGAGGCTGGGGCAGGAGAATCGGGAGGCAAAGGTTGCAGTGAGTCGACAGTGTGCCACTGCACTGCAGCCTGGGCAAAAGAGCAAGACTGGCAAAAAGAAAAAAGAAGGAAAGAAAGAAAATCAAGGTGCAGAACCGTAAGGAGAATATGACATCAACTGTATAAAATCAAGTCTATTGCACATTTACATAGGTTATCTTCTTCCAGGAAGGGAAGGGAAGGGAAGGGGAGGGAGGAGAGGGAAGCGGGGGTGGGGAGGGAAGAGAAGGGAGGGGAGGGGAGGGGAGGGGAGTGGAAAATCAAGGTGCAGAACTGTAAGGAAAGTATGACATCAATTGTATAAAATCTAGTCTATTACACATTTACATAAGTTATCTTCTTCCAGGAAGGAAGGAAGGAAAAAAAGGAAGGAAGGAAGGAAAGAAAGAAAGAGAAAGAAAGAGACAGAGAGAGAAAGAAAAGAAAGAAAGGAAGAAAGAAAGGAAAGGAAGAAAGAGAAAGGAAGAAAGAAAGAAAAAGAAAGAAAGAAAGAAAATCAAGGTGCTGAACCATAAGGAGAGTATGGCATCAATTGTATAAAATCTAGTCTATTACACATTTACATAGGTTATCTTCTTGCCAGGCATTGCTGTGACTACTTTCCAAGCATTCACTCATTAAAGTGCTATGAGATAAGTACTGTCACACCATCTCCACTTAGCACCGGGGCAGGAGCAGCTGGGTAATGGTTCAAGCTTGCACGGCTGGTCAGTGGTGGGGCTGGGGTTCGAACCAAGGCGGTTTGGCCCCAGTGCCCATACACTTAAGCATCACACCATGCTGCCTTATAAGACACCCTGTGTCCTCCTAACACACAGAGAGACACAGAGAGAAGCGGAGCATTTGCAAACACAGGCAGAGATTGGGGTGCTGCAGCCACAAGGCAAGGCCAGGGATGCCTGGAGCCACCAGAGACTGGAGAGAGCATCACCATATGAACACCTTGATTTTGAACTTCTGGCCTTCAGAACTTTGAGAAGTAAATTTCTGCTGTTATAAGCTACACAGGCTGTGGTGACTTATGGTAACTACAGGAAACTTAATACAAGGGTCTACTTACTTATGTTGATACAGGCATATGAATCTTTTTTCTCAAAGGATACATAAGAAATGTTTACCTTTGAGCAGGGGAACTAAGAGAAAGAAATTATTCGCCTTTGTGTGTGTGTGTGTATGTGTGTGTGTGTGAGACAGGGTCTTGCTCTGTTGCCCAGGCTGGAGTGCAGTGGCACAGTCACAGCTCACTGCAGCCTTGACTTCCCCTGCTCACCTGATCCTTCCACCTCAGCTTCCCAAGCATCTGAGACCACAGGCACGCACCACCATGCACAGATAATTTATATATATATATATATATATATATATATATATTTTTTTTTTTTAACAGAGACAGAGTTTTGCCATGTTGCCCAGGCTGGTCTGGAATTCCTGGGCTCAAGCAATCCTCCCACCTCAGCCTCCCAAAGAGCTGGAATTACAGGCTTGAGCCACCCTGCCCAGCCTCTTCACCATTTTATGCTTTTTTTCCTGTTTACATGTTTTTTACTATGTATATTATTTTTATATGAATAACACATGTATTACTTTTTTTACTATATATATTACTTAATTTTTAAAAAATAGCGTCACAGTGGGATAAGTATCATAAACATAATCTAAAGCCAGCAAATATACTGTCCCAATACAGACACAGGCAACACATTATTTTGATGATTTTTACTTTTTAAAAAATGTTATTTGTCTTTCCCCAGACAATTAATAAATAAATATTTGTGCCTACCAACAGCTTTAAAATAAGTTCTGTGACAATTATCAATATCATAAGCTACACATTCAACAGAGGTAAGATTGATAATTTTGGCCAGGCACAGTGGCTCACACCTGTAATCTCAGCACTTTGGGAGGCTGAGGCAGGCAGATCACCTGAGGTCAGGAGTTCAAAACCAGCCTGGCCCACGTGGTGAAACCGCATCTCTACTAAAAACACAAAAATTAGCTGGGCCTGGTGGCGGGTGCCTGTAGTCCCAGCTACTCAGGAGGCTGAGGCACGAGAGTCGCTTGAACCCGGGAGATGGAGGTTGCAGTGAGCTGAGATCCCACTGCACTACAATTAGCCTGGGCAACGGAGTGAGACTCATCTCAAAACAATTTTGATAATTTATATATTAAGTATTGACAGTAAACCTAAACTTCTCTGCTGAATTAAAAAAAGACAAACCAGAGACTGGGAGAAGGTATCTGCAACATGTATAATCACAAAAGGGTTAATATGCAAAATACATAAAGATTTCCTACGAATCAATTTTAAAATGACTAACAACCCCAATGGGGGAAAGTGAGCAAAGGATATCAACAGATGGATAACAGAAAAGGCAATAGAACTACCTCTAACACATGGAAAGGTATGCATCCTCATTAGAACATGGGAAAATACAAATTAAGACAACCAGGAGACACTATTGTACACCCCTAAAGTGGACAAAATTTAAAACATCTCATAATACCAAATGGTGGCTAGAACATGAAGAAACAGGAGCACACATACATGTCTGGAGATTCTGATCTAAGTGATCTGGGAGGGGCCGGGCATACATTTTATTTCGAAAGCTCTTGAGGTGAGTCCCTTCCATTCTAACCCCATGAAGATCAGGGGACTGAGACCTACACGCTGGCCTGAGCACAGCACCCTCTAGTGGTCTACATGTTCTCGGCTGCACCCTTCACACTCCAGGGCCTAGGAGTTGGTGCAGGTGTTCTTGACTCTCATTGCTACTTCCAGATCACTGTTCCTTCCGCCAAACCTACTCCTTCTGATTGAAGTCATCTTCTGAGCCCCACTGCTTCATCAAGTATTCTAGCACTACTCACTATTGAAGTCCGATACCACCCCTTTCATAATTCTAGTGATTTCAATAGCCACATAGAGACTCTTCAATTCTCTCTCCTAATGATCTTGTCCTGCACCCTACCTCAGTCATGCATTCCCTTAATATATCCTAGTTATCATTATTAGCAATGGCTGCACCCCCTTCATAATCTCAGTGGCCTGAATCCCACTTTCTATCTCTCACCTCCAACTCTTCCTCTGATGTCAACAATTCCCCAGCTTCACTGCACCGGACTGAAAGATCATGCTCCATCCTCTTAAACATTCTTCTGTAGCCACCTACTCCTCTTTCCTCGACCCAGTTTAAATCCAACTCTCCACTGGGCTACGCTGAGCTTGAGTGGCCGAACATAGTTGGAGAAAATACACACCCATGCTGACTGGCTTGCTTGAAATTTATGACTGAGTCTCAGCCTCAAGAGAGAACAGCAATCCTGCTACCCTCCTTACCACGCTTCCCTAGCCCCTTCGCTCTCCTGCTTTCCTCTCTCACACCTCCTCTTGTTGATTATGCTTCCGAAATCTCCTTCTCCTGTCTGGGTCCTCTTTGTCTCTCTGACAGAATACCCAAGACTCAAGTCTTAGACCACTTCTCTTCTAAATCCGTGCATTCTCATCCGGGTCTATGGCTTCAAAACCATCTGCTTGCTGATGTCTCCCCAGTTACTAGCTTCACCCCAGACATCCCTGAACTCCAGACTGTCATATCCAACAGCCTGTTAAATATTTGCTGAAGCATTCTTGCTGAAAACCAACATTCTCTGGTGATGATGCTTCATTTGCACAAAGAAAATAGATGCTACCAGAAGAATATTTCCACATCTTCCCCTGAAATTCTACGAGCCTCCCCTGCACGCGTTCTACCTGCACTTTCCTTGTGCTTTGGAATGAACTCTCTGTGCCAAGAGCCAGCCCCTTCCCACTGAGCACTGAATACCCTTCCTGCTCACCTACTCAAGGAAGGCACTCTTGCAATTATCCTCCCTCTACTGCATCAACATTTTTCTGCTCTGATGTATTATTCCAATCACCTTTCTTCCCCACCCCACCCCCACCCACACCTTTTGGACCCGGTTTCACTCCTGTAACCCAGGCTGGAGTGCAGTAGCACGATCTTGGCCCACTGCAACTTCTGCCTCCCAGGTTCAAGGGATTCTCATGCCTCAGCCTCCTTAGTAGCTGGGATTACAGGTGTGCACCCCCACTCCCAGCTAATTTCTGTATTTTTAATAGAGATGAGGTTTCACCATGTTGGTCAGGCTGATCTTGAACTCCTGGCCTCAAGTGATCTGCCTGCCTCTGTCTCCCAAAGTGCTGGGATTACAGGCATGAGCCACCACACCTGGGCCCCAATCACCTTTTAAAGCAGTAATTTCTCCCATCTTAAAAAAAAAAATCCCTCCCTTCGAATCCACAACATTCCCCTCCTTGTGCCTCTATATACTAGAACTGGCAAGAGCTGTTTACTGACTATCTCTAATTGTTCTCCTCTCATTCTCTCAAATCTACTCCAATCGGGTTTCCTTCCCCACTAGTCAGAAGAAATAGCTCTTTTCAAGGTCACTGATGACCACCTCATTGCTAAATCCATGATCAATTCTCAATGTTTAGCTGATTTAAACTACTAGCAGCATTTAACATAGTTGAAAGATCTCGAAAAGTTTTCTTACCTGGCTTCTTAGACCCCATTCTCCCACTCCCCATTCTCCCTTCCCTGAATTTCTTGCTAACTCATTGGCATTCCTTCCCAATCTCCTTCTGGGTCATCTTTACATCTCTGGCATGGAATACCCAAAACAGTCTTGGACCACTTTCCTAACTCCATGCACTCTCATCCTGGTCCTTCATAACTATCTGTTTGCTGATATCTCCTCGCTTATGATCTCCAGCCCCGACTTCCCTGAACTTCAGACTCTCACATTCAATAGCCTGCTAAATACTTGCTAAACCATTATTGTTGCAAACCAAATGCTTGAATCTTTACTGTCTCTAACTCCAAACCTGCCCCTTCTTGCTTCCTTCCTCATACCAATATATATTTCTTCTCTTCCGGTGACTCAGACTAAAATCCTTGGAGTGATTAATGACTACTTTCTCTTTTGTTCAAACTCTATATCCAACCCATGGGCAAAATTCGTTAGATTTTTTTTTTTAAATATGTCCATAAGCGAACACTTCTCATGTCCTCCACCACTCCCAAGGTGGTCAAAGGCATCTTTGTCTCTCACATGGATAACTGCAATAGCCTCCTAACTGGTATCCCAGCCTCCATCTTTTCCCCTCCCACCTTCATGCGATCCCAATATGACTAGAGTCAGATTCTAGAATCATACTCAAAAGCCATGAGAATGCCCATCCCACTCAAAATATAAACCAAAATGCCTACTGTGGTTTGCAAGGCACTGCTTGGTCTGCCCATCTCTCAGGCTCCACTACGTCTATGACCTCATGTCCTACTCTCCCCTATTCTGGCTCTGCTCCAGCCACACTGGCTACCTTGCCTTTCTGTGAATGCATCATCCATGCTCCCAAACTGCTCATGTAGTGCCCTCTGCCTGAGACTGTCTACAGACGTGGCCACTGTTCATCTCTTCCTTCAAGTCTGCATTGCAATATCGCTTTATCAGTAAGGACTTCTTTGACCACAGTTGGTCCCACCCATCATTCCCTAGACTAGACCCTGTAGATTCTACAGCCTGCTTTACTCCACCACCTCATATGTGATCTAGTCAGGGTCTATCTCCCTTTCTATGGAGTGTAAGTTCTTGAAGACCAGGAGTTTGCTTTGCTCTTTTTGTATTCTGAACACCTACAGCAGTATTTGGTACATAGCATATGCTTTCAGAAAAGTTGTGTTGAATAAATGGTAGACTCATAATGAAGGCTAATTCAGCAATGTCTGGTAAAGGGGAACCAGCTATTCCATTTCTAGCCTGGGATACTAGAAAATATATTCAAAATGGTAATTGTAGCATTACATGCAATTGAGTGAAATATGAAACACATTAAAGTATATCAATGAGGGTCCCAGATGCAGTGGCTCACGCCTATAATCCCAACACTTTGGGAGGCCGAGGTGGGCAGATCACCTGAGGTCAGGAGTTTCAGACCAGCCTGGCCAACATGGTGAAACCCCGCCTCTATTAAAAATACAAACATTAGCCAGGCATGGTAACACGCACCTGTAATCCCAGCTACTCGGGATGCTACAGCAGGAGAATTGCTTGAACCTGGGAGGTGGCAGTTGCAGTGAGCCAAGATCGCACCATTGCACTCCAGCCTGGGCAACAGAGCCAGACTCTGTTTCAAAAAAAAAAAAGTATCTCAATCGGGAAATAAACTGTGGCATATTTTTACAATCCTATGAAGACTCTGAAATCATGTGCTAGAGGTACATGTATGAATATGAATGATTCTCAAAAATATAATGCAGGTTAACAAGTATACAGGATGTTCTTAATATTCCAAAACATTGAAAAACAACTATATATGCAATTATAGGTGAGGACATATGCAGTAAATGTGCAGAAATATGAGTGGGACGGGGCTGTGTATGGTGGCTCACACCTGTAATCCCAGCACTTTGGGAGGCTGAATCCTAGCACTTTGCCTGGAATCCCAGCACTTTGGGAAGATTGCTTGAAGCCAGGAGTTTGACACGAACCTGGTCAACACAGCAAGACCATGACTCTACAAAAAATTTAAAAATTAGCTGGGTGCAGTGGCACCCTGTGGTTATAGCTCCTTGTGAGACTAAGGCATGAGGACTGCTTGTGAGTCCAGGAGTTTGGGGCTGCACTGAGCCATGATCACACCACTGCACTCCAGCCTGGGTGGCAGAATAAGATCTTATCCCTAAAAAAACAAAGAAAGAAATATGGGTGGGAGGGATATACAACAGCCTCAAGACAATGGCTGCCTGCAGAGATGGTGGTGAATGGAAGGGACAGGGTTTCAGACATGTCTATAACAGTGTTTTCTTTGAAAAGGAAGCTCTAAAATAAATACTGCAAAAAAATTTTGTTAAATCTAGGTATCGTCACAAGATTCGCTATATTTTTTACACAAATAAGTACTTGTCATATTATTCTTTACTTTTCTATATGTTTTAAATACTCCAGAGTTTTTTAAATGAATTGAAAATTTTTACGATGCAAAAAAGTAAAATGTCTGAAATAAAATCTGGTAGGCCTGGAAGCAGCTACATGAGTAAAAGGGCAAAATTTGCAATTGGCAAAACTAAAAACAAACTTGTTGCCAGGATAGCTTGGTTTATTTTCTTTATTGGATAGGTGTGGTTTGGGTCAAAGGACAAAAGGAATTCAGCCCGTTAAAAAGGGAATGTCTGATTGGGCTGTTACTGCTCAGTAGGGCAGGGAAGGCAGGTTAGCAAAGGTGCTTGCTGTCTCTGGGCAGGCAGAAGTCCGAGACGCAGACGTTTGTGTACACGCTACACCAGAACACACCTGTTGCATCTACGTAATTTGATAACACTCACAAAGCGAGAACTGGAAGGGATAGCGCAGAGCAATGCTCTCTATTTTACAGGTGGAAATACTGAGGTACAGAAGCCAAGTGTTAGTTAAGGTTCAAAGTCTTGCTCAATTCAAAAAGGCTGTTGATCTCAATTTAAAGCAGTTTCTACCCACTCTCACATTAAGATATCTTTCCAGTTTTTCTATGACTTTAAAAATAACAGGCTGGGTGTGGTGGCTCACGCATGTAATCCCAACGCTTTGGGAGGCCGAGGTGGGCAGATCACTTGAGGTCAGGAGTTCGAGAACAGCCTGGCCAACATGGCGAAACCCCATTTCTACTAAGAACACAAAAATTAGCCAGGCCTGGTGGCGGGTGCCTGTAATCCCAGCTACTTGGGAGGCTAAGGCAGGAGAATCGCTTGAACCCGGGAGATGGAGATGGCATCACTGCACTGCAGCCTATGCCACAGAGCAAGACTCTGTCCCCCTAAAAAAAAATAAAATAAAATAACAAATATTTGGTAGCTTAAAATTTATTATAAAAATTTATATTAAATATTTATAAAATATTTAACAAAAATATTAAATAAAAAATATGGCCAGGTGTGGTGGCTCATGCCTGTAATCCCAGCACTTGGGAGGCCAAGGTGGGTGTATCACCTGAGGTCAGGAGTTCGAGACCAGCTTGGCTAACATGGCGAAATCCCGTTTCTACTAAAAAATACAAAAATTAGCCAAGCGTGGCGGCGCGTACCTGTAATCCCAGCTACTCGGAAGGCTGAGGCAGGAGAACTGCTTGAACCCAGGAGGCGGAGGTTTCAGTGAGCTGAGATCAGGCCACTGCACTCCAGCCTGCGCGACCAAGTGAGACTTCAGAAGAAAAAGACGGGGGACGGGGGACAGGGACGGGGACTGGGATGGGGACGGGGACGGGGACGGGGAGGGGGAGGAAGAGGGGGAATATAAGAAACGACCTAATCATCTGTCAATAGGATAATGATTGAACGATATATAATTACATATTACAATATCTAAGACAAGTCTTAGAAGAATGGTTGTGGTTGATATGTATTGACTAAGAAAGATGATTATAATATATAATAAATAGGGGGACATTTACAAAATATGTCAACATCTTGCCATTTTTATAGAAAAGCAAACAAAAAGCTGTTTCTGCGTACATGTATTTATATAAGCTTAGGAAAACTACAGTAGGATCCACATACTACAAAAAATGGTAGTGATATTGAAGGGGAGAGGATGAGGCTATTTTTTAGTTAACTTTGAGTTTATAATTTTTTATAAAGAGGAATTAAGAGTGGGAGAAAGAGGAGAAAATCTGCCTTAAATACATCTCTCAGAATCACTTTTTAAATTGTATTATTTCTCCGACCTTTATATGAAATAGATGCACACATGTATGTTTACAAAACTAGTTCATACTTTACACACTGCGCTTCCTCCTCTCCTGAGTTCATATTAAGCCGTATTTGAGGAAGGCTTTAATATGTGGCCTTCCTTCCATGTCAGCGAATTCTCATTTTTAAGGGCTACAACATATTCGATGTCTGCAAGTACTGTAGCTTACTTCACCAGTCTCACTGGGGGGACATTTAGGTTGCCTCCAGCTCCCCTCTCCGCCCCGCCCCGTCCCGCAGAAACAACTACAGCAAACATCCTCGTACCTACATATTTGCACATTTGACTGCCTACTTAGGACAAATGAGCAAATGTAGACTTCCTAGGCCAAAGCTAATGCATCGGAGTTTTGACCCACAGTTCCAAACTGGCCTTCTGGGAAGTGGGTTTTCGTTGTTTGTCTTAAATCTATCACACTCCCACCCACCGGGCCAGAGACTGCTGCTTAACGCAGAATCAGGAGCTCAAACTCTGGCTGAACTTGAGCGACCTCTTTGCAGTGATGCGGCGGGGGTTTTCCGAGCGCTTTTAAGGAAAGGAAAGGGATCTGGCGAACCCCGAGACCCGCCCTGGGGTGGGCAGGGGGCGCGCTCTGGCTCTCCGCGCTGGCACAGGGGTGGGACAAGCCAAGTTTCCAGGAGGCTCGCCCAGCGCGTACCGGGTCCCCGCAGAGTGGGGGCGGCCGGGCGTCCCCACCGCGTTCCCCGCGGGGCGGGGCGCAGGCGGGGCGGGGCCCCCTCTCCAGCCGCCCGCCCCCTGCCTGATCCCCGCCCGCCCTCCGGCCGCGTCCCCGCCGGCCCTGCCGACGTGGCGGGGCGGGACCCGCCGGGCACTCCCGCGCGCACTCGGCGGCCTGAGCGGTAAGAGCCCCGGGCACCCAATCCTCATCCCCTTCCCGGCGGGCGGGCGAGCGCGGGGGCCGCCACCCCGGGCGGGTGGGAACACCTTACCGTGGCGCCTCGTCCGGGACCCATGAATCATGCCCTCTGCGTTAGTGAGAAGCCGTGGTCACGGAGGACCGGGCTCCGGGGTGAGGGTCCGGGGCGGCGCGGCCGAGGGCCCTGCATGGGTGCGGGCGTGTGAGTGTGTGTGTGTGAGTGTGTGTCACTCCGGGTCCACGCTCATGCACACACCCACACGCCCGCACTCAGGGTCTGCCCCCTCGGCCGGCGCAAACCTCCGCGGAGCCTGCCTCGATCTCCCAAAGTATCCAGTCCGGGCACCAAGCAAGTCTGGAAAAGTGCCCCCAGTGGCTCGGGGCCAAATTAGAGGCTGGCTGCACGGTCCCCTAGCCCGAGCACGAAGGGAGCAGGTCCCTGTAAGACAGAAGCCTCGTCCCAGGGTGCGCCTGCCCTCGGCCTGGGCTCAGGGAAGCTCAGGCCTTGACCTCCCCACTCCCCTCGCCTCACTCCTCCCCCAGCAGCCGACCCACGCCCGGCCTGCTCTTCCAGTCTAGCCAACACTCTAAGCAGGCACCACCTCCATTCGCAGCCCCCGGGTTGGGTCCCACTCCCTATCCCAGCTCCCCAGACGCCCTCCACCCAGTCGGCTAGCCCTCGCCCCTGCCAGCCGGTGAGTATTTCCAGGCACCTCGGACCAGGCGCCTGAAAGCCACTGCCTTTTCCTAAGTAGGAAGACATCTCTCTATAGGCTGTGAGACCATTAGCTATGCCCTGCTGATCCCGTCAGTTCCCATCCTAAACATGTTGAAGGACACAGGCAGGTGGCTTTTTAAATCAATGTCTCCTGTGACCTCCGCCAACCTGTGATAACTGAGAATGAGACAGGCTGTATCCTCAGACCCTCTTTTTGCCGTCTCTGCAGCCTAGTGGCTCCTTTCTGACCCCACCCGTGTGTGCCTATGGCTACTCCCCTCTTTCTTCCATCAAGCCTGAGCTTGGGAGAGAATCTGATAAACTTCTTACATTGTAACCTTTAAGTGAAGGAATGAAACGTTAGGGGTGGCTTTGAGGCACAAGTGAGGCAGTGCAGAAGGAATTTGAGGGTGGGTGGGGGCCTTCTTGAATCTGAGCGTTTCAGACGGTATAAGTAACCTTTTCGTTCTTTATTTGACTGGGCTTATATCAAACACTGTTTCTCTTTTATTAATCTCAAACATGGTATCTTTCAATTCAGTAAGTATCTGAGGGACAGAAACCAAGCTAGGTGCTGTTGGTCACAGCCCTGGAGGACAGAATGACAAGTAAATACCATAAATACAGGCAATAGAAATCTGTGCAAAATGTCAAAAACAGAGAAGAGGGAGCAGTTCATTCATTGGAAGGAGTGGGGCAGATTAAGGAAAAAATCAGAATGAAAGGTAACATTAGACATTGGGTGTCTAGAGGAATAGGATTTTGCCAGGCAGCTGGAGGAAAGGCAGCCCAAACAGAGGAACCAGCGTAAGCAAAGGCAGGGTGGTGGGAAGAGTTATGAGAAATGGAGAAAAGACTGGTGAGGCAGGAGTGGAAGGTATTGAGAGTTACAAAGGGTGCACAGAGATTGCAGCTGGCTTACGAAGGGCTGTGTGAACGTATTCACACCTAATGGTTTTTAAAGAGGGGAGCAAATAGGTCCAAAATGCCTGGCAGCCCACAAAAACTAGACTGGATCCTGGGCACATAGACTTGCCAAGCCTCATACAAAGTGTTACAACCTGATTAAGAATCTCTCATCCAGAGTTTTTATTCCTGGTCCTTCGCTGACTGGCACTTTTTTAAAAAAAAAAACTAGGGGATATGATCTCACACAGGATGTCATACTAACCAAATATTTATTCTGCCACGTGAGGCCAGTTTTTAAAAAAAACATCCACTGTCACCACTATTTCATAAAACGAAAGGCATTTTAATACCAAGGAAAAGCACAAAGGCTACACTTGCGAGATGAAGGCAGTCCTTTACATTTAATAAATTTAGATTTATGAAAAACTTGCGATCTTGTCCTCATTTTTCTCTGTCATCACAACTTGCCCCTGGTCCTGCAGGTGGGGTTTGGAAAAAAAGCATCTAGATCAGTTTGTCCATCCTTGCTTTATAGAGGAGCAGGCGAGGAAGTGCAGCAAGAATGAGCGAGTTGTGTGCCCACAAAGAGATACAGGGACCAGAGGCCACACTTCTTGACCCCTGCGAGGCACAACTCTTTCCACCTCAGAATACCATCACTCCCACCTCTCATTATTCCTCCACGCAGCCTCTTGTCTTGGCCTCTCAGTCGCCTGTTCTGAATCACTAGAATCTATCCCTGATGCTTGGACATTTGCACATGCTCTTATCCCATGAGGCCTGAATCACCACATCAAAGTCACTTTCAAGGTTCTCTCTTACACAGGGTCAGTCTAGTTCAGGCACATCTGTCCTTGATTTGCTGTGCTGTTTTGCATCACTTTTTAACTCTTTTGGGTTAGCTCCTCAAATACATGATTCATTTCTGAAGGATAGTGACCATGTCTTCTGTTTCATACTTATTTTTGGAGGTGTGATGTTGCTGCTTCAATACCTTGCATAGTTCTGGGAGCATTTTAGGTGATGAATGAATTTACTCATGAAAAACTAAGTTATTCCCAGCCCACAAGGGCTTCTTTATACGCCACCCTTCCTCTCCTCAGAGTTTCCTGAAGTAGCCTCCTTGTTTCTGTAGGTCAAGTCTCCCTAGCCTCCAGACCACGAGGCATGGCTACAGTGATCAGTGTTCCTAACCATAAATCAGGAAAGGTTTCTAAGTCTGGCTTATGGGACACCCAGACAGAGATGGAAACCGTCCCAGGAAACAGTGCTTGTCACGACTGTAATCTTGGTGGACTGCAGCAGTCCTTGCTCAGAAACAGCTGTGCATTTCAAACACACAGTTTCTAGTGGTTTCATACAAAAGGGTACAGTCTAAAAATTAATTACGTTTTCCCCATCATAATAGCAACCACAGTCGATGAGGTCTACCAGAACAACCAAACAAACCAAAAAAAAAAAAAAAAGATATTTTTTTGCTTTGATTTGGGGAAAATTAGACCTGTAAGAGGTAAGAAGTAGAGATAAATATAGACTAGAGACACACGAGATACACACACAATTAGAAATTGAATTAGGGCTGATCTTGCATTACTTTTTTTTTTTTTGAGACAGGGTCTCACTCTGTCATCCAGGCTGAGTGCAGTGGCATGATCTTGGCTCACTGCAACCTCTGCCTTCAGGTGCAAGTGATTCTCATGCCTCAGCCTTCAGAGTAGCTGGGATTACAGGCACCCACCACCATGCCCAGCTAATTTTTGTATTTTTAATAGAGACAGGGTTTCACTACGAAGGCCAGGCCGATCTTGAACTCCTGACCTTGTGATCCGCCTGCCTTGGCCCCCCAAAGTGCTAGGATGTGAGCCGCTGTGCCTGACCAGTGACCATTTTTTAAATTTAACAGATGTAAAGATCTATTTCTAAAATTTATAAATTATACATAAATGTTTTAAACAATAATCCATAAATTTTTTTTAACAATGCTCATTTAACATCTTACAGCTGAATTTCTGGGGTAGTTCTGAAGGGATGGTTCATGTTGGTTGAATGCAGAGCAGCCACAGAGAAGTTTTATTGCAGCACTTTTTGTACATTTGGGATAAACTGACCTATTGGCCATCAGAGATAGGTAAGGGCTATAGGTTTACTCCTCTGCAACTTCCCTACCAAGAGCTAAATTACCATGAATCCAAGTTCACTGATGGAATTCTGCCATAAATGCACACATGCATTAGCAACCAGGCTTAGTTAACCAGCCTGTTCTTATAAGCTCAAGGAAGTCCTAGCTCACTGTCCTTTTAGGCCTGTGTTCCATAGGCAGGACTCAGCTAGGCTTCTAGTCCCCTTCAGGCTTTGGAGTCCTGCAGTCAGCTAAAGGCCCTAGAAAAACTCTATTCCCAAGGGTAGTCAGCTGCTGGATTCAATGCAATCTCATATCTTGGGTATAGAAGCAGAGAAGCCATCTGTACCTCATTTCTTGCTGATACATATATCTGAGTCACCTTTCATGTCACCAGTGAAAAATTATTTCTCATATCCCTTATGCTAATTAGGATACCCTGGAGTGCCCATCAGAGAAGACAGTAGTTGAACCCTCTAAAAAGAACTGGACACCTCATTATAGATTTTTTTTTTTTTTTTTTTGAGACGGAGTTTCACTCTTGTTACCCAGGCTGGAGTGCAATGGCGCGATCTCGGCTCACCGCAACCTCCGCCTCCTGGGTTCAGGCAATTCTCCTGCCTCAGCCTCCTGAGTAGCTGGGATTACAGGCATGCGCCACTATGCCCAGGTCATTTTTTGTATTTTTAGTAGAGATGGGGTTTCACCATGTTGACCAGGATGGTCTCGATCTCTTGACCTTGTGATCCACCCACCTCGGCCTCCCAAAGTGCTGGGATTACAGGCTTGAGCCACCGCGCCCGGCCCCATTACAGATTTTTAAATGCTTACTAAAGACTCCTGGATAATATATTCCTAAATAAGGCACTTCAGATATTATCCAACCACCCTTAGGGTATAAATTAAAAATAAGTAACATGCCCCTGACACAGAGTGTATGCTGAACTATTTTAGGATACTTTATGAACAAGATAACGCATTGAGGACAAGGCTTGTATATTCGGTTATCCATAATGGTTTTTATTTGCCCATGAGTGTTTATCACAGACAGGTTTATTCTGATGTTCCTGCTTATAGAAAAGTGAAATAGTTTGGGGCTTCTTAATCTTCAGATTAATAATAAGGATTTTCAAATTACCTTATAAAGAAATAAAAAGATCAGACAGTGTCTACAAACTACTGATTTAAAAAATGAGAATAAGCCAGGCACGGTGGCTCACGCCTGTAATCCCAGCACTTTGAGAGTCCGAGGCAGGCGGATCACCTGAGGTCAGGAGTTCGAGACCAGCCTGGCCACCATGGTGAAATCCCATGTCTACTAAAAATACAAAATTCAGCCAGGCATCATGGCAGGCACCTGTAATCCCAGCTACTCAGGAGGCTGAGGCAGGAGAATCACTTGAACCCAGGAGGTGGAAGTTTCAGTTAGCCATTATCAGGCCATTGCACTCCAGCCTGGGGGACAAGAGCGAGACTTTGTCTCAAAAAAAAAAAAAAGAAAAAGAAAAAGAGAATAAAAGTGATGGCGAAGTGTCATTTATTCATGAACTCATTCTCCTCGTTGTGCCCCTAGGGCTCGTGCAAGGATAATAAGGAAAATTAAGACAGGGAGATCTTTAGGCCATGGCAATCAAGCAAAGTCCTAGGCCATGGGTAAGCAAACATTTTCGGAAACAGGCCAGATAGTAAATATTTTAGGCTTTGTGACTTTGCAGGTCATATGGTCTGTGTTGCCGCGACGCAGCTCAGCTATTGTAGTGCCAGGGAAGCCTTGACAGTTCCGTATGTAAACAAAGGGTGTATCTCTCGTCCAATAAAATTGTATTTACCAAAACAGGCAGAGGACAAGATTTGGCCAGCAGACTGTGGTTTGCCAGCCCCCTGCCCTACGCCAGCCCTGATTCAGAGAGAGGTTTTCACAAAGATTTTGTAAACTTCCAAATGACAACAGCCTTTTTGGCAGCCCCCATCAATTCTACTCACCTCCCATAAACCACCTCCCACAAACTACCCACAAGGGGTAGTTATTGTACTACCCCTTCTCTGTACAGTGGGTTTCTATCATTCTTTACTCTCCCAGCTGGGCTCGGACCCAGCTCCTTGACAGCCACAGGCAACCTTGAATATTCTAAACTTTGTATATCAGCTTGAGGGAAGTTTGCGTTTGTTGCCATTATTACATGTAGACCTGTTTACAGGAATGTTATCACTGAATTCAAGGTCTGGCAGATACTTTTGTTTATACAAATACATTTTAACTCAATTAACTGGGAGGTGAAGGTAAAAAAGAAAGACAATACGGAAATGTCAAGCCATTTGGAATCACCTGCTGTAAGAGAGCTCCTGGGTGTCTCTACACAAATATTAATGTAACTCAACAGGTGTATTTGTCGAGCTTCCTACTATGTACAAGAAACCATGTTAAGTACTATATTATGAATACAAAACAAAGAAGGCCTTTGTCTTTATAGAATTTACAAATCATAGAAAAACTGAAGCAACTCTAATCAAAGAGGATTTTAACTGTCTAAGGTGAGATAAACACTAAGTGCCCTCGGGGGTTCAGAAGGAAAATGTTCAATCCAGAGGAACAAAGAATGGAGGAGGTGGTTATTTTAATTGGGCCTTCAGTGTGCAAAAGAACAACATATGGAAACCAACAGCCCCTTGAGGATCTCTTACTGATGTGCCAGGCATTACACAGATCCTGACGTCTCATTTAAGGTTTTGTAGGAAATCGTGGGAGGTAAGCCTGGTGTGATCAGAGAGCTGATACCAGCTGAAGTATGGATATACCAGCTGAAGCCTGGATACCAGCTAAAGTATGTGGCCTCATCTCAGGAGGGAGAGGAAGAGGGAGCTCCTGAGGATGTGTGAGCAGGAAAGCCATGTGATTAGAGCCGTGAGGTGAAGGATGGGAAGTAAGGCGACGAGCTCCAGTGAGCAGGGGAACCCAATACTGAAATAGTCAGCATGAACCATAATGAGAACCTTGCAGTGAGAATAGGGGTAAAAGAAAGCAGATGGATTCTCAGTAAAGAGCCTCTAGGATTTGGCCACTGGCTGAATGTAAGAAAAGGAGCAGATGGCGTTGCTGACAGGGCTCTGATGTGGTTCAGTCTCAAAGTCAGACATGGGTTCAAATTTCAAATGTACCATTTACCAAAAATGTGAATTCTGAGCTTCAGTTTCCTCATCTGTAAAATGGAGCTGATAACATTGAACTCACAGGAGATAATACATTTAAAGAGCATGGATACAGTAAGCACTCAGTAAATGATAGCTGTTGATATTATATATTCTTGAGAAGGTGAAAGCGTGGTCAATGACAGCTCTGAGTTATTGGGAAAATCTATGTGTGAAATGATATCTCACGGTTTTTATTTGCATTTCTCTAATGATTAGCGGTTTTACGCATTTTTTCATATGCTTGTTGGCCACTTATGTGTTTTCTTTTGAGAAGTGTCTGTTCATGTCCTTTGCCCATTTTTTCATGTTTTTTGTTTTGTTTTGTTTTGTTTTTGCTTTTTAAGTTCCTGACAGATTCTGGATATTAGACCTTTGTCACATGCATAGTTGAAAACATTTTCTGTCATTATGTAGGTTGTCCAACAGAGTTGTTGATAGTTTCTTTTGCTGTGTAAAAGCTCTTTTTTTTAAATTAGCTCCCACTTGTCAATTTTTGTTTTTGTTGCAATTGCTTTTGGAGTCTTCATCATGAAATCTTTGCCAGGGCCAATATCCAGGATAGTATTTCCTAGGTTCCTAGGTTTCCTTCTAGCGTTTTCATAGTTTTTGGTTTTACATTGAAGTCTTTAGTCCATCTTGAGTTGATTTTTGTATATGGTATAAGGAAGGGGTCCAGTTTCAATCTTCTGCGTATGGCTGGCCAGTTATCCCAGCACTACTTATTGAATAGGAAGTCTTTTCCCCATTGTTTGTTATTGTTGGCTTTGTCAGAGATCAGAGGGTTTAGGTATGTAGCTTTATTTCAGAGTTCTCTATTCTGTTCTGTTGGCATATGTGTTTTATTTTTGTGACAGTACCATGATGTTTTGGTTACTATAACCTTGTAGTATAGTTTGAAGTTGAGTAGTATGATGCCTCTAGCTTTGTTCTTTTTGCTTAGGATTGCTTTGGCTATTTGAGCTCTTTTTTGATTCCACATGAATTTTAGAATTTTTTTTTCTAATTCTGTGAAAAATGTCATTGCTAGTTTGATAGGAATAACATTGAATCTGTACATTGCTTTGGGTAGTATAGCTATATTAACAATATTGATTCTTCCTATCCATGATCATGGAAAGTTTTTCCATTTGTGTCATCTCTGATTTCTTTGAGCAGTGTTTCGTAATTCTCGTTGTGGAGCTCTTTTATCTCCCTGGTTAGCTGTATTCCTAAGTATTTTATTCTTTTTGTGGTTATTGTGAATGGAATTGCATTCTTGATTTGGCTCTCAGCTTGTACATTATTGGTGTATAGAAATGCTACTGATTTTTGTAAATTGATTTTGTATCTTGAAACTTTGCTGAAGTTGTTTATCAGATCTAGGAGCCTTTGGGCAGAGACTATAGGATTGTCTAGGTGTAGAATCATATCCTCTGCAAAGATAATTTGACATCCTCTCTTCCTATTTTATTTCTTTCTCTTGCCTGATTGCTCTGGCTAGGACTTCCAACTACTATGTTGAATAGAAGTGGTGAGAGTGGGTATCCTCATCTTGTTCTGGTTCCTAAGGGGAATGCTTCCAGCTTTTGCCCCTTCAGTATGTTGTTAGCTGTGAATTTGTCATAAAAGACTCTTACTACTTTGAGATATGTTCCTTCAATGCTTAGTTTGTTGAGACAGGACATTTTTTATCACCACCAGAAGTTCCATTGAATAGTGCTGCTCTACACGATATCAATAATTTGTAAGCTTTAAAGAATTTTGTGCTCTAGTGGCTACATTTGCTACTTGGTTTCTACCTCACTTCTTACCCTTCAGGTTTATCCTTGACTAAACCAGTGTCTGGGCCTTCATCAGCTGGTCCCCAACAAAGAATACTGTGTGTATATAGGTCTTTTTCTCACTGTGAATTTCTGACAAAGACATTGCAAAGCTAAATACCAAGTATTTTTTTGATAGGCGCTCAGGTACTTTCTAGACTTATTCTTATTTATTTATTTATTTTTTGGAAACAGAGTCTCGCTGTGTCACCTAGACTGGAGCACAGTGACACAATCTCAGCCCACTGCAACCTCCACCCTCCAGGTTCAAGTGATTCTTGTGCCTCAGCCTCCCAAGTAGCTGGGACTACAGGTGCATGCCATTATGCCAAGCTAATTTTTATATTTTTATTAGAGATGGGGTTTGGCCATGTTGGCCTTGGCTGATCCTGGCCTCATGTGATCCACCCACCTCAGCATCCCAAAGTGCTGGAATTCTAGGTGTGAGCCACTGCACCCTCCCTTCCTGTGCTTATTCTCATTATTGCTACAAATATAATTAATAAAGCCAGATTCAATAATTTTAAGGATACAGCTAATACTCTTAGTTCACATAGGTGTAGTCCTTCATGCCAAGTAAGAGATCCAGGAAAGTTTAAAGATAGCCCTGTAGGTTTGTTAGCTTCCTATTGCTGCTGTGACAAATTACAACTAACTTTGTGGCTTTTGCCAACACAGACTTATTCTCTTGCAGTTCTGAAAGTCAGACGTCTGAAATCAGTGTCCACGGGCTAAAGCTAAGTTGCTGGCAGGCTGGCTCCTTCTAGAGTCTCTGAGGGGAGGATGGTTTCCTTTCCCTTTTCAGCTTCTGGTGGCCACCCATATTCCTTGGCTTTGGGCCCCTTCCTTCATCTTTGAAGTGCATCACTCCAGCCTCTGCTTCTGTCATCACATCACCTTTTCCCCTTTGTAGTCATATCTCCCTCTGCCTCTGTCTGATAAGGACACTTGTGATTACATTTAAGGACAACTCAGAGGATCTAAAATAATCCCCTCATCTCAAGATCCTTAACTTACATCTGCAAAATTCCTTTTGTTAGGTAAGGTAACACTCACAGGTTCCAGGAATTGGGATATGGCTATATTGAGGGCCATTCATTATTCCAGCAGTCCCCGACCTTTTTGGCATCAGGAACTGGTTTCATGGAAGACAATTTTTCCACAGATCAGTGAAAAGGGGTGTGAGGGAAATGGTTTGGGGATGATTCAATCACGTTACATTTACTGTGCACTTTATTTCTATTATTGCATTGTAATATATAATGAAATAATTATACAACTCACCATAATATGGAATCAGTGGAAGCCCTGAACTTGTTTCCCTGCAACTAGATGCTCCCATCTGGGGGTGATGGGACACAGTGACAGATCATCAGGCATCAGATTGTCATAAGGAGTGGGCAAGCTAGATCCCTCACATGCACAGTTCACAATAGGGTTCACTATCCTATGAGAATCTAATGCCAGCACTGATCTGGCAGGAGGCAGAGCTCAGATGGTCATGCAAGCGATGGGGAGCGACTGTAAATACAGATGAAGCTGTGCTCTCTCACCTGCCACTCACCTCCTGCTGTGCAGCTCAGTTCCTAACAGCCATGGACTGATACAGGGAATAATACAGGGTTGGGGACCCTTGCATTATTCAGTCTCCCGCAAGGTTACATAGGGTACTGGTTAAAAAAAGTTTAGCCCTACCAGATTTCTCTATCCAGGGCTTTGAAATGAAGCTTTACAATTTGATGAAAGCATGAGGTGTTTGTAATTGTGTTGACAGATATTAAAATGTCTGATGATGCTGGTGACACCTTAGCCACTGGAGACAAAGCAGAAGTTACTGAGATGCCCAATAGTGATTCTTTACCTGAAGATGCAGAAGTGCACTGTGATTCAGCTGCAGTTTCACATGAGCCAACACCAGCTGACCCCAGAGGGGACGAGCATGAAAATGCAGCTGTGCAGGTGGCAGGGGCTGCTGCCGCTGGGCCTCCTGTGCAAACTCAAGATGCCAGCGCCATGGAGCCCCCTCTCAATGGAGAAGTGACTGAGGATACTCTTGCTGAGTGTATTGATTCCGTCAGCCTTGAGGCAGAACCCAGATCCGAAATACCCCTGCAAGAACAGAATCATTCGGTAAGAATGGGTCACTTCGACCTAAGTTCATGCTTATACTGAGTTCAGAGCTAGCACCAAGCTCTGTGGGTGGGAAATGGGAGTTCAAAATGTACTGTGACACACCTGTCATCAGAAATGTGTTGTGTAGCGAGATTAGACATATATGAAAATAATTTTTCATAATATTTGCATTTTGATAAATGCATTATTAACAATAACAGCCACCAGTTACTGGACACAAGCTGTGTGCCAGACACTCTGCTAGCCTCTTTATATATTATGTAATTCACTTCATTAACAGTTTAAAGCTGAGTGTTACTAACTCCAGCTTATAGCTGTGGCAGCCAGGCTCCAAGATGGTAGCTTGTCCTAGGCTACTTGGTTGTAAATGGAAGATATTGTAATATCAGACATCATGACTCCAGATAACTAACAAGCCTGATTCCACCCTAAACAAGTTAGTGTTTCTTTAAGATCACTTTAAATCTGGTGTATATTTACAAATCCATGGTGGAGACCTTCAGCCTTCAGATCACTGTTTTATTATCATCACACACCACCTTCCGGGGGAGCAGAGGTGGAACACAGTCATCACCCCTTCCCTTCAGTGCCGGCACCTATCTCTCAGGGTATGAGATAAGCCAGATCTCCCTGTTGGCACCTGGGCCACCAAGAAGACTCCCAGCAGGGTTTTCCTGGAGCCTTCACCTCCAGTCATGTGGGGCCGGGCAGGGGTGGGAGACACCCCACATGAAAGGAGGAGATGGGCTGCTCTCCCCTTTCTGTCCGGGATGGCCTGCCTTCTAGAAGGATGGTGCAGGAGGGAAGAATTGGGGTCTTACTCAGCCATGCCCAGCCCTGTTTATCCTGAAGTGTGCCATCACAGATCACACCGTTGAAGTAACTCTGCAGCATGACGTGAGGGACAGAAACTAAACAGGAAACCAGGGGGCCTGGGCTTTCACCCTCCAATCTATCATAAGCTCCATTAGTTTGGGCCAGACACCCTAATGTCTCTGCGCTTCAGCTTTTTCCTCTATGAAGTGACTAATGTTTTATGACACTTGTATTCAAGATTGGGCTTCCCTCCTACCCACTTCCCTCAAGGGGTTTGACCCTCAGAACTGTCTGAGATAGGCTTCCTCAGGGGCAAGGTGTTTCCCTTCACTGGAAATGTTTAAACAAAAGCCCAACAGTCATTTTATTGGGATGTTATGGAAGAGGTTTGAGGACCAGCTGGGAGTTTGGATCAGATAGGGTAAACATACACCAAATTTTGTTTACGAGTTTCAAGAAGTCACTGGTCCTTTGAAGCCATCTACAGATGCCCTAAATAATTAAGAGCCCCTACCTAGACCAGAAGTTCTCAACTTTAGCTGAATGTTACAACCACTGGAGGAGATTTAAAATATATTGAATCCTGGGTAACGTGGCGAAACCCTGTCTCCATGAAAAATACGAAAAATTAGCCAGGCATGCACCTGTAGTCCCTGCTACTCAGGAAGAGGCAGGAGAATCACCTAAACACAAGTGGTCAAGGCTGCAGTGAGCCAAGATCACATCATTGCACTCCAGCCTGGGCAACAAGAGCAAAAATCTGTCCAAAAAGAAAAAAAAAGGAATAGAATGGAGTGGAATGGAATGGAATGGAATACGAAATATGGAATGGAATATGGAATATGGAATAAAATGGAATGAAATGAAATATGGAATGGAATGGAATGGAATATGGAAAGGAATATGAAACAAAATGGAATGGATATGGAATTGAATGGAATATGGAACGGAATGGAATAGGATGGAATATGGAATGGAATATAGAATGGAATATGGAATGGAATGGAACATGGAATGGAATGGAATGTGGAATAGAATATGGAATGGAATAAAATATGGAAAGGAATATGAAATGGAATAGAATGTAGAATGGAATGGAATGGAATATAGAATTGAATATGGAATGGAATGGAACATGGAATGAAATATAGAATTGAATATGGAATGGAATGGAATATGGAATGGAATTTGGAATGGAATGGAATAGGGAATGGAATATGGAATAGTATGGAATATGAAATGGAATGGAATGTAGAATGAAATGGAATATAAAATACTGAATAGAATATGGAATATGGAATGGAATATGGGAGGGAATGGAATACGGAATGAAATGGAATATGGAGTGGAATGTGGAAAGGAATAGAATATTGAATGGAGTATGGAATGGAATGAAATGGAAAAGAATATGGGATGGAATATAGAATTGAATGGAATATGGAATGGGATGGAATATGGAATGGTACAGAATGGAATATGGAATTGAATAGAATATGGAATGGAATGAAATGGAATGTGGAATGGAATGAAATGGAATGTGGAATGGAATAAGATGTGGAAAGAAATCTGGAATGGAATTGAATAGATTATGAAATGGAATGGAATGTGGAATGGAATGGAATATGGAATGGAATATAGAATGGAATATGGAATGGAATGGAATATAGAAGGAAATGGAATATGGAATGAAATAGAATATGAAATGGAATGGAATATGGAATGCAATGCAATAAGGAAAGGAATCAAATATTGAATGGATATGGAATGGAATGAAATGGAAAATGGAATGGAATGGAAAATGGAATGTGTAATGGAATATGGAATGGAATAAAATATGGAATGGAATTGAATGGAAAATGGAATGGAATGTGGAATGAAATATGGAAGAAAATGGAATATGGAATGGAATGGAGTGGAATATGGAATGAAATGGAATGTGGAATGGAATTGAATGGAATATGGAATAGAACAGAATATGAAATGGAATCTGGAATGAAATGGAATGTGGAATGAAATTGAATACTAAATTTAATGGAATGTAATACGGAAGGGAATATGGAATTGAATGGAATGTGGAATGGAATAGATATGGAATGGAATGGAATATAGAACTGAATGGAATGGATTATGGAATGGAATGGAATATGGAACAGAATGGAATGGAATATGGAATAGAATGGAATATGAAATAAAATGGAATGGCATGGAATGCGGAATGAAATGGAATGGATATGGAATAGAATGGAATATGGAAAGGAATAGTATATGGAATGGAATATGGAATGGAATATGGAAAGGAATGGAATGGAACATGCAATGGAATGGAATGGAATATGTAATGGAATAGAATATAAAATGGAATATGAAATGGAATGGAATATGGAAAGGAATTGAATGGAATGTAGAATTGAATATGGAATGGAATGAAATATGGAATGGAATATGAAAAGGAATGGAATGGAATGTGGAATGGAATATGAAAAGGAATGGAATGGAATGTGGAATGAAATGGAATACTAAATGGAATGGAATATGGAATATGGGAGGGAATGGAATATGGAATAAAATGGAATATGGAATGGAATAGAACATGGAATGGAATGGAATATACAGTGGAATATGGAATGGAATGGAAGGTGAAATGGAATGGAATATAGAATGGAATGTGGAATGGAATATAGAATGTAATAAAATAGAAAATGGAATATAGAATAGAATATGGAATGGAATGTGGAATGGAATGTGGAATGGAATATGCAATGTAATAAAATATGGAATGGAATATGGAATGGATTATGGAAAGACGTATGGAGTAGAATAGAATACAATATGGAATAGAGTGGAATGTGGAATGGAATGATATGTGGAATGGAATGGAATATGGAATATGGAATGGAATGGTATATGGGAGGAAATGGAATATACAAAGGAATATAGAATGGAATAAAATATGAAATGGAATATGGAATGGAATTGAATGGAAAATGGAATGGAATATGAAATTGAGTGGATATGGAATGGAATAGAATATAAAATGGGATGGAATATGAAATGGAATGGAATATACAATGGAATATGAAATGGAAAATAGAAAGGAATATAGAATGAAAGGATATGGAATAGAATGGTATATAGAATGGAATGGATTATAGAATGGAATATGGAATGGAATGGGATGTAAAATGGAATAGAATGGAATGGAAGATGGAATAGATTATAGATTGGAATATGGAATTGAATGAAATATGGAATGGAATATAGAATGGAATATGGAATGGGATAGATTATGGAATGGGATGAAATATGGAATGGAATATGGAATATGGAATGGGATGAACTGTGGAATGGAATATGGAATGGAATGGAATGTGGAATAGAATAGAATGGAATGGAAAATTGAATGGATTATAGAATGGAATATAGAATTGAATGGAATATGGAATGGAATAGATTCTAGAACAGAATGGAATGGAATATGGAATAGAATGGAATGTGGAATGGGATGGAATGGACTGTGGAATAGAATGAAATGTGGAATGGAATGGAATATGGAATGAAATGGAATATGGAATATGAAATGGAATGGAATATGGGAGGAAATGGAATATAGAATGTAATATGAAATGGAAGGTAATATGGAAAGGAATAGAATATTGAATGGAATATGGAATGGATGGAATATGGAATGCAATGGAATATGAAATGGAATGAAATAAAATATGGAATGGAATATGGAATGGAATATGGAATGGAATGGAATATGGAAAGGAATGGAATATTGAATGGAATATGGAATGGAGTGTAATGGAATGAAATATGGGAGGAAATGGAATATGGAATGATATAGAATATGGAATGGAATGGAATGGAATATGGAATGGAATGGAATGTAGAATGGAACATGGAATGGAATGGAATATTGAAAGGAATGGAATATGGAATGGATTGGAATAGAATAAAATATGGAAGAGAATGGAACATGGCATGGCATGGAATGGAATATAGAATGAAATGGAATATGAAATGCAATGGAATATGGAATGGAATGGAATATGAAATGGAATAGAATGTGGAATTAAATATGGAATGGAATGGAATATGGAATGGAATGGAATATGGAATGGTATGTGGAATAGAATAGAATATGGAATATTGAATGGAATATGGAAAGGAATGGAATGGAATTGGAATGGAATCAAATATGGAATGGAATGCAATGGAATACTGAATTAAATGGAATATGAAATGGAATTGAATATGGAATGGAATGAAATATGGAATGGAATATGAAATGGCTGGAATTGAATGGAATGGAATGGCATATAGAATGGAATATGGAATGGAATTAAATGGAATCAAAAATGGAATGGAATGAAATGGAATATGGAATCGAATATGGAATGGAATGGAATATGGAATGAAGTGTAATGGAAGGGAATATGCAATGGAATGGAATATGGAATCAATGAAATACAGAATGGAATGGAATATGGAATTGAATGGAATATGGAATGGAATGGAATGGAATTGGAATCAACTATGGAATGGAATCTGCAATGGAATAGAACGTGGAATGGAATGGAATGTGGAATGGTATATGGAATGGAATGGAATGGAATGGAGTGTAATGGAAAGGAATATGCAATGGAGGGGAATATGGAATGGAATGGAATGTGGAATGGAATATGGAATGGAATGGAATGGAGCATAATGCAAAGGAATATGCAATGGAATGGAATGGAATATGGAATGAAATGCAGTGTGGAATGAGATGGAATGATATATGCAATGGAATGGAATATGGAATGAAATGGAATATGGAATGGAATATAGAATGCAGTGCAATATGGAATGGAATAGAATGAAATGGAATATTGAATGGAATGGAATGTACAATGAATGAAATGTAGAATGGAATGAAGGATGGAACGGAATGGAATATGGAATGGAATGGAATGAAAAATGCAATGGAATATGGAATGGAATGGAACGGAATATGGGATGGAACTGAATATGGAATGGAGCGGAACCGAGCAAAGAGGAACTGAGCAAAGCAGAACCGAGAGGATCGGAACTCCACCTTCCCCACCCCCTACAACAGTGGCAGCATTTCAAGGACCTTGAAAAGGGGAGTATTTCCTAATAACGGAGCACCACAGAATTTTCTGAATGCAAGTGCAAACACTGGCCACAGAGTTGGGTTGGGCCCGTGGCTCTGGATGTGTTGTGTTGGATCAGAAGCTCAGAGCGCACCAAGGCATGGGGACAGTACCTGTGAATTTGTTCCGAGAAGGACAAGAAAGCCGATAGGCTGGCTGAAAGGGCCTGGGGAAGAGGATATCACTTTCACCCAGGTCTTAGTTAAACCCTTCTGTGTAGGTGCAAATTTAGTCTCTTTTTAAAGATTACCAGGAAAAGGGATTCTACTATCTCTCTAAGTAATGTATCTTTTTATTAGAAGTCAATTTTATGCCTAGTTTTTGATTATTGTTCACTTTTTTCTATTTTGTTTGCCTCCTGTTACATACTCATAAGAAGTCATTTTGTATTAATGAAAACAACTCTTTCCCTGTTTCTCCAGAGCAGAGTGAATTCTACAAAACAAATTCTTGAATCTAAATTTCATTACAAGGTGGTGGTTTGTATCTCGAACACAGACCACCCCTAAGGAATGGCAGGTTCTTCAGGAAAGCAGCCAAGTACAAAAGCCTAGTTAATTCCATGTACATCTATGTCTGATAAATTCTCATCACCCCTTTTAAAAAGGCTAATTTTTGTATTTTTAGTAGAGACGGGATTTCACCATATTGGCCAGGCTGGTCTTGAACTCCTGACCTTGAGATCTGCCTGCCTTGGCCTCCCAAAGTGCTGGGATTACAGGTGTGAGCCACTGATCCTGGCCTGTTTTGTTTTTTAAATAGATATGGTAGCTAGCAAAGAAGTTAAAGTACAATCTCACCACTACCACATTCCCTAAGCTAAATCAAGTCTCAGGTCACATTGCGCCACTCTGACATTTTTTTAATGAAATGGTACTTAAGAGAGTTGAAAATCGTTTATGAGAACTCTTTCTCAGGTAGGCTTGAGAACATCCCATTGTTTAGGTGCTTTGACGTCCACTGTGAGTGAAAGGTTTACTCAAGGCAACTGCCTGGATTTCAGAGCTAAGATTTCTTCATTCATAGCTGGCCTCGAGTTGCCAGAATTCCCCAAAGTTGAAAGTTGGATGGAAGACCATTTACACAGGGCAAAATCCTTTGTAACACCCTCTTCATGTAAAACTAGGGGCAGTCTAAAATATACTTAGCCATCTACAAATCTTGAACATCTTTTAAATTTTTTATTTTTATGTATTTATTTGAGATAGGGTCTCCCTCTGTCGCCCAGACTGGAGTGCAGTGGTGTGATCTCGGCTCACTGCAACCTCTGCCTCCCAGATTGAAGTGATTCTCCTGCTTCAGCCACTGGAGTAGCTGGAAATATAGGCATCTACCACCATGCCAGGCTAATTTTTGTATTTTAAGTAGAGATAGGGTGTCACCATGTTAGCCAGGCTGGTCTCGAACTCCTGACCTCAGGTGATCCACTTGCCACAGCCTCCCAAAGTGCTGGGATTACAGATATGAGCCACAACCCCCAGCCCTGCCCACCCCCGCTTTTTAAAATAGAGTCTCTCTCTGTTGCCTAGGCTGGAGTGAAGTAGCAAGATCATAGCTCACTGCAGTCTTGAACTCCTGGATTCAGGTGATCCTCTTGCCTCACCCTACCAAGTAGATAGGACTACATGTGCACGCCACCACACCTGGCTAATTTTTGAATTTTGCTGTAGATACCAGGTCTTGCCATGTTGCCCAGGCTGGTCTTGAACTCCTGGCCTCAAGTGATCCTCCTGCCTTGGCCTTCCAAAGTGCAGGGATTATAGGAGTGAGCCACCACGGCCAGCTCCTTGAATACCTTTATTTTTACCATCTAGAACCCCTTTCAGATATTCAGAATGCTAGTAAATGGTCCACCATGTTTACCAATTAAAACCCATTTTTGCAATTCAGTATGGTAATTGGCAAAGCATCAGATGTTACTAGAGATACAGATAATAGAATCTCTATAAATAGCTGCCTCCAGAGTATGGCTTTCCTGATTGGAATGCTGGCTGACCACCTGAACTGTGCATATTTTACTAGAATGCTGACAGCACTTGGATTGTAGGTTAATCTAAGAAGCACCCATAATGTCACAATATGCATGTAGAAGCATTCTGATGTAAATAACTGAAATCATAATACTAAAAGATGGTTTTAAAAAAAAAAGTGAGAGGCAGAAGATAGGTCTGGACACCATGAGAATAGGACACTCTAAGGCCGATGTCAAAGTAGGTGAGCTTTGGATGCTACCAAGAGGTCAAGTAAGGAATAAAAAGACTACAATGAGTCCATGGCTTTGACTACAGAAAGCCACTTGACCTTGATGATAACGATTTCATGAACTAGTGGCCACAGGAGTCTTGCTGTGGAGGGAGGAGGGACAAGGGAGGTAAATACAGAAGATAAGCACACCAGGCTGGAGAGCAGTGGCGCAATCTCAGCTCTGCCTCCTGGGTTCAAGTGATTCTCCTGCCTCCGCCTCCGGAGTAGCTGGAACTACAGGCGTGTACCACCACACCCAGCTAAGTTTTGTATTTTTAGTCAAGATGAGTTCACCACCTCGGCCTCCCAAAGTGCTGAGATTACAGGTGTGAGCCACCGTGCCCGGCCAGGATAAGCCACCTTTTTTAAGAGACGAAGAAGAAAGATGTGGAGCAGACACCAGATAAGTTTGAAAGAAACATTCTGTCCGTGTTGTGATTTTCATTTGTTGGCTTTAAGATAGAGGAATCATGTGCATGGTTAAATGTAATCTATCTAGAAAGCATGGATAGAAATGTAGCCTGGGCTGGGCACCAGCAATCCCTGCTACTCGGGAGGCGAAGGCAAGAGAATCATGTGAACCTGAGAGGCAGAGGCTGCAGTGAGCCGAGATGATGCCGTCATACTCCAGCGTGGGTGACAGAGTGAGACTCCATCTCAAAAGAAAGAAAAGAAAAGTATCCTGTACAGGGAAGCAGTCTGTATAGAAAAAGGCTGAAAAGCCAGGAGAGAGGATAACCAACCTACCCAAACCAGCAGACGTGTAGGGGGAGGTGCTGTGGTACCTAAGAGGAAGGGAGGAAATAACTGTGAGTCGCAGGGTAGTTACTTAGATTTGTTTTTAGATGGGTAGGTGTAGGCCAATGTGTATTTTTGTGCATAAAAAGAACTACTCAAACGTTTTATTGGGTTTAAACAATTCATCTTCCATCTATGAGGATGACAAACTCAAAAACCCAATTCTTAGGCTTTACGTGACTCTCACAAATCTCACTGTTTAGAAGTCTGGCAAAATTGAACAGTCGCTTTCAAGGTACTTTTGATTAATGTTTGGTTTGGTCCTTTTTACCTACTTAAACACCTTAAATATTTTAAACTGCATTTATAATATATTCTACTTCCTTTTTAAGTACCTTATTTATTTACTTAGACAAAACCTTGCTGTGTACTTAATAATTGTTATAAAGCAGCCAGGCGCTCATGCCTGTAATCCCAGCACTTTGGGAGGCCAGGCCAAGGCGGGTGGATTGCCTGAGCTCAGGAGTTCCCAAACAGCCTGGGCAATACGATGAAACCCTGTCTCCACTAAAATACAAAACATTAGCTGGGCGTGGTGGGTGTGCCTGTAGTCCTAGCTACTCAGGAGGCTGAGGCAGGAGAATTGCTTGAACCTGGGAGGCAGAGGTTGCAGTGAGCAGAGATCACGCCACTGCACTCCAGTCTGGGTGACAGAGAGAGACTCTGTCTCAAATAATAATAATTATTATTATTGTTATAAAGCTATTAAAATAAATTTATAGAGTTGACTTAAAGTCCTCTTAATCATATGCACAAACTTGGGACAATTTCAGCTTAAAATCAGAAGTCTAATAATTCAATTATTCATTTTTAATTGATTTTCAACAACTGTTACTCTAATAGGTCAGATTCCTTCAATATTAGTAGTACAGAAAAGACCAAATATGCACAGAAATAAGAATAGCGTGTCTTCAATACTTTAAACCTTTCTATTTTTTAAATCCTCCCAGAGTTGAATGACACATATTTACCAAGGAAGAAAATTAGCTGGAAAGGGCCAGGTGCAGTGGCTCAGGCCTGTAATCCCAGCACTTTGGGAGGCTGAGGCAGGCGGATCATGAGGTCAAGAGATCGAAACCATCCTGGCCAACATGGTGAAACTCCGTCTCTACTAAAAAATACAAAAATTAGCTGGGCATGGTGGTGCACGCCAGTAGTTCCAGCTACTCGGGAGGCTGAGGCAGGAGAATTGCTTGAACCCAGGAGGTGGAGGTTGCAGTGAGCCGAGATCACACCACTACATTCCAGCCTGGGGCCTGGCAATAGAGCAAGACTCTGTCTCCAGAAAAAAAAAAAGAAAGAAAATTAGCTGGAAATAACTGAAGCCATTTTCAATCAGATATTTTGACAGAGTTTCGGGCTCCAGAGCAATTTTCATTCTCCCAGCTGTCGTACTGACCCCCTTTTTAGAGTAGCTATGTCATGAGTTACAAAAATTAAAAAGGGTAAATCACCCTATGAGTTACAAAACTCATAGGTTTCATTGCTCACATCCCTAGATGCAAGTTATACACAGTACCTGATTCTTGATCTGCTCAAGGAAATAGATCAACCAAGTTGGTTCTTCACCTTTAAGATAGGTACATATATTTTCCACCTAAATGTTAAAGACCTTTGAATTTGATGGAATTCTGAGATTTTATTTTTTTCTATCTAATACCTTTAAACTTGATAGCCTAAAATAAATGCATTTTCTGTTTAATGATAAAGATCTTTAAATGGGATACCAGATAGGAACATCTCTTTCCTATTTCTAAACAACATTAACTTAGGCTAGGTGCAGTCACCTGTAATCCTAGCATTTCGGGAGGCCAAGATGGAAGGATCACTTGAGACCATGAGTTCAAGACCAGCCTGGGCAACATAGTGAAATCCTGTCTCTATAAAAAACAATTTTTAAACATTAGCTAGTTGTGGTGGTACACACCTGTAATCTCAGCTATTGGGGAGGCTGAGGCAGGAAGATTACTTGAGCCCAGGAGTTGGAGGATGCAGTGAGGTATTATCACACCACACACTCCAGCTTGGGCAACAGAGCAAGACCCTGTTTCCAAAAAAAAAAAGAACTGTGAACTTGATAGAATCCTACATTCTTTCTTAGGACCACACAAAGGTTTAGATGTTTAAATGATCTCCAGTTGAGTTTTGAATATCCTTCTTGATCAAGCTAATTCTGAGTTGCTGTTATAATATAAGGTCATTTTTCTGAGAGTTAGGGGGAGTTGGAAGGCAGTTGAGATAGTTCTCATCTGATGGCTTTATTTTTTCTCTGTGAATTAGGATGTGAAGTTGTCTGTTGAAAGAGATGGGAGTTACAGGGCAGGGAGAGTGAGAAAAAAGTTTTAAAATTCCTCTATTGGTAATAGGCAATCTGAGTAGCTCCATGTGCCTGTTGTAGAGTCTCCTAATTGTGTGACATTAGGTCCATTTAAAGTGGAAAAAGTATTCATGCTGAGATATAATAATTCATCTTTAACATTTAGTCTATATGTTTTACATTAAATATGTGTACTTATTCGTTTATTTTCCATTTGATAACAACTTTTTTTTTTTTTCTTTTAGACAGAGTTTCACTCTGTTGCCTAGGCTGGAGTGCAATGGCACGATCTTGGCTCACTGCAACCTCCACCTCCCGGGTTCTTGCAATTCTCCTGCCTCAGCCTCCCAAGTAGCTGGGACTACAGGTGCACACCACCACGCCCGGCTAACTTTTTATATTTTAGTAGAGACGGGGTTTCATCATGTTGCCCAGGCTGGTCTCGAACTCCTGAGCTCAGAAAATCCACCCGCCTCAGCCTCCCAAAGTGCTGGGATTACAAGCGTTAGCCACTGCATCCAGCCAACAAATATTCTTTATAGCTGATCAAGAAGTCACAGCTCAATGTCAAAGAACTTTATTAATAAAGCAATTGAAGTAGTCACTTATACAGCAAAAAGTTCTAGACTCATTTAACATTTATTTCCATTTGCTAGTCAATTACCAGCTGTCAGAGCATAATAAATATTATAAATTTGAGTCAGAAGCTGTCACCTCTAATTGTATTAACTCTTCCTAATCATAGGTAGTGATTTGTCCTGTGAAAGAATGGTATTAATCACTGACTTCCATCTGTCTTCATAATGGTGTAAAATTGCCACTGGATTCCATTGCTGAAGTGAAGTAAATCAATGTAGACACCAAAAATGAAAGCAGGCAGCGATGACTCATGAATATTTCCATTCATGTTAAAAAGGTTCTCATTGTTTCCAGACAGAAAGAAAAAAAATGACAGCTAACTTTCAAAGCTTTTTGCTTCTTAGTCTTAAAAGTATAGTTTTTTTCTTATCATTATTTCTAGCTCACACTTATGGAGTACTTCTTATATGCCAGGCACTATGCTCACAACTTTATATAAATTATCTCTTTTAATCTTCACAACCACCCAGTGAGGTTATTGGTTCTTACACTTATGGCACTTATACTACTATACTTTGCATTTTATAATGAAGAAATGAAGGTGTAAAATAACTTGAGAAATTTGCTGTCCAAAACAGCAGAGCCTGGAGTCAAACCAAAGCAATTTAACTTCCATAACTTAATCTCAACTAGTACTCTACGCTGATGGGTAGTATTTGAATCAGGTAGGAATGCTTTTGAGTCGAAGTAACTAAAATCCAACATATAGTAGTTTACAAAATAGTGATTTTCTTTTCTCTCACTTCATAGAAAGAATGGAAACAGGCAGCTACTCATGTTGGTTTAGGAGCTCAGCAGAGCCAGGACCAGTGATTGTGATTTCTTGACCTTTCCCTTGTGGCAGCAAAAATGACTGCTTCGATTTCAAACTTCATGTTTGAAAAAGAGAAGGGGAAAGAGTGGGCACTCGCTGTAACTATCATGAAAGCAAAAACTTTTCCATTTATATATCTCATTGGTTGAAAACTGTTTCACATGATCATCCTTATCTGCAAGGGTAGAAAACAGCAAGGGAGTAGGGAGTTGGGGATGACTGATGGACCAGCTGCGGGTCAAAAGTTATGGAATCTACAGGCACTGTAGGAATATTTTTTTTTTTTTGAGACAGAGTTTCACTCATGTTGCCCAGGCTGGAGTGCAATGGTGTGATCTCGGCTCACTGCAACCTCTGCCTCCCGGGCTCAAGTGATTCTCCTGCTTCAGCCTCTTTTTTTTTTTTTTTTAGAAGAAAACCTAGGCAATACCATTCAGGACATAGGCATGGCAGCCTCTTGAGTAGCTGGGATTAATTTTGTATTTTTAGTAAAGAGGGGGTTTCTGCATGTTGGTCAGGCTGGTCTTGAACTCCTGACCTCAGTGATCCGCCTGCCTTGACCTTCCAAAGTGCTGGGATTACAGGCGTGAGCCACTACATCTGGCCTTATGCTGTAGGAATTTTTCACTGTCTCCTTACATTCTCTCTGCCCTTCCTTCCTTCCTTTGTTCCTTCCTTTCTTTTAAGTAAAAAAGAGCTATGATTCTCCATATGTGTAACTAATAGTTACACATTCTTGCCTTGTTTTCTAGGATGTGTTCCCAGATAGAAAGAGAAAGCTGGGGTTCCACTACTTGAGTCAGGACTTACTGGTTGCAAGTAACAGAAACTCATGCACACCTAACTGAGAAAATGGATGCATTTCAGCCATTTATTCAATAAATATTTATTAAGCACTCATTATATTCCAAGAACTCTTCTAGGCTCTGGGGCTATATCAGTGAACGGAACATTTTTTAAAAAAAGAATGAACAAGAAGATGAGAGAATCTCATAGAATCCAAAGATTGGCAAGCAGCAGGGCTATGGGGAGGGACAGAAACCGGGGACTAAGAAGCTGTCAGGAATCCAAACAGCAGCTCTAAGCCAATCTCCATTCTGCTCACTCTGCCTTCTCTTAATTCTTAGTCTGCATGGTGGGTAGAACATGATCACCCACATAGCCTGAGTTTTCGTCTTCTGCTTTTGCACACAGTTCACACTGAACCACAGTCTCTCAGTTCTAACTCCAAAAACCCAGGCAAAAGAATTGGAATTCACTGAAGTCAGTGACACTCTTATCCCTGTGTTACAGGGGCCATTGTGAGTGAAGCAGGCACCTCGATTCAAAGGTTTCTACCTTGCAAGCCTTCCTGTCACTGCTGCCCATCCATCTTAGGCTTATTGATGCTTTTTTAGACACTTTGCCTCTCATCCATGCCAAAGCACCTGCCCACTGCCCCAGAGCCTTAAAAGTTACCTCTACCTTGAACAGCACATTTTTTAAAGCCCTGTAAGAATTGCTTGGGTTCAGGTCATTTTGAAGTTTTTCGGATCACTCTTGTGCCCTCATGCATATCTATTTCCCATACAACCCTTTTCCTTGTCTTCCAGATGATGGGAGAGAATCAAGGCTCAGTTAACATCAAACTCCCTTCTCCCTTCAAACCAAGCCTTCAGAAGCCAACACCAGCACTAATAAATTTGGTTCCAAAGTACACATTGCAGTGTAGGTCAGGATATTCTTTTATGAGCCTTATAAACTATAAGCCAATGAGATACGGTTGTTGATGATTCTTTTCCAAACCTCCTCTTTGTTTCAAACCAATAGATGTTTTTCCATTCAGAGATATACTGAATTGCTGACCTGTGGCTAATCTGTTTTTCTCCAGGCTGTGGATTCCCCTCCAAGTGGAGGAGGATGGGCAGGCTGGGGATCCTGGGGCAAATCCCTGCTGTCATCAGCATCTGCCACAGTAGGTAAGCATTGTATGTTGCACTGGAATAGACAAAGTCCTGAAGCCTAATAGGATAGGACGTTTTGATCCTACCATATACTAATAGAGTTTAACATTAGCCCATGAGCAAACCATGTTTACTGCTTACTATTCTAAGTGCTTCATTTATTCCTCCAATACATTTGTTCCTCAAAATAACCCTATGTGAAGGAACTGTTGTTCGCTGCACTTTACAGATAAGGAAGCTGACTCAGAGAGAGGCTAAGACCTTGACCAAAGTCAGGGATGTCTGGGTTGCAATTCAAAAACCAAGTAGTATGACTTTTAGCCACTGTACTTTACTGTCTTTTAAAATACAATATATTCTTAAAGCTTTGTGTTTATCATCCCACTTGAAGTTTTTTTAATGTACAACTTATCTACTCCCAAAAAGGATTTGAAGTATCTTGAAAAAGGCATTTCATTAGCAGGATATTGAAATATAAGTAGAAAACAATGTGCTGGTAGGGAGGATATATATATTTTATATATCCCAAGGCTGAAAGAGTTTTTGCAATTGAGTATTGACCTCAACTCTGAGCTTCTTGGCTGCCAGTACATTATTTATTTCTCTCTGAAAACAAAATTTTAATTTAAATAAATATATTTTTCTGGTTTAAAATTTTTAAAGACACTTCCTGTATTTCTTCTTATATAAAGAGAAAATATGATGGACAGTGTAGTGTCTTACTGAGTGCAAATTTGTCAGGATATTTTTCATGTTACCATTTCTTATATTCTCTCTTCATGAAAACTGAAGGTATAACATCAATATGTCTAAGATAATTTAGCAAAGACATTTCATCTTGAAGGTAGAAGGTAAGAAGACAGAGGAAGCCGCAGTTAACAGAGTTTTCACATCATCCACGTCAGGTGTTCCAAGGTACAGCCCATGGCCATGAGGATCTTGTGATGGGCCATGAATTGGTCCGCTTCACTGTTACTCCTCAAACCAGGAAGGTCTTAAGGCCTTTTGTCCCACCCCAATGGACCATGACCACAGTGTTAAGGGCCAGATAGCTAACTTGATAGAGCTTAGGCTGCCTGGAAGAATGGATAGATTGCATTCCTCTAATTCCATCTCTGTCAGTTATCAGTTTTCTCAGGAAGGCTCTGGGAAGAAGTAGCAGGGGCCAAATAAATGTCGACCTCTCTGGTAAGAGCCTGGAGAGCGGATTTTCTCTATTGCCTATTGAAAGGGATGGGTATGCCTTGAGTACTACATATGCAGATGACAAAATTAACCAAATTCAAGCAGAGACGCCTGTTTTGTTTTTCTGAACAGGGCCGTGTCTCTTCACAAAGGTGAGGATAAGCACCTGCAGGCATCCTCTGTCCTTGGAAAAATGTTTGAACTTTTAGTGGCTATCGAAAGGGTCTTGCCACCAGTGGCACTTAGAAGTGGCATGCTTTCTGAGCCAAAAACTAAAAAGGGGGTTCTAAAAGATTGTTTTAATGGGAATAAGTCATGGAAAAGTAAATAATATGGTCACTAAAATTATACAGCTCTTCTCGTGGCTTATATCATAAAACAGTTAAGTGTCCCAGATGTTTCCAGTTTTTTTTTTTTTTTTTTTTTTTTTTTTTTTGAGACGGAGTTTCGCTCTTGTTACCCAGGCTGGAGTGCAATGGCGCGATCTCGGCTCACCGCAACCTCCGCCTCCTGGGTTCAGGCAATTCTCCTGCCTCAGCCTCCTGAGTAGCTGGGATTACAGGCACGCGCCACCATGCCCAGCTAATTTTGTTTCCAGTTTTAACGGTATCCAAAAACACTCTGGCTTATAATGAATTTGGTGCTTCGAGGGTTCTACTATAGATGGAGGACTTACTCTTTCACTAAACTTTTAAATACAAGTTTCTGCCACAGTAAATACAGAACTCATCTGCCCTGTCGGTAGCAGTTACAGGTGCTCTTTGCACACACGTGCATCTGCCTGTAACTGCTCTACCCCTGGTTGGTCAGACAGTTTGCTATTGTTTCTCATTCAGTGGCTGTACCTCATTTGATTTGGGACTTCGTTGGATGCTCCCAAGGTTTTCTGTCCATGGACTGACAGCTCGGCCCTTGAATTTACTATCCAGCATCTTCTTTGGTGTCCTGTTGTAATGTGACCTTTGCACACGTGCAGCTTTGGTTCCAGTGGACTGTGGGTTTTGTTACCTGGCTCATATGTAACCAGTAGGTGATGCTGACTTTACTGCTTAACAAGCAGAATGTGGCCAGGCTTGGTGGCTCACACCTATAATCCCAGCACTTTGGGAGGCTGAGGTGGGTGGATCATTTGAGGTCAGGAGTTCGAGACCAGCCTGGCCAACATGATGAAACCCTGTCTCTACTAAAAATACAAAAGTTACTGGGCATGGCGGTGGGAGCATGTAGTCCCAGCTACACAGGAGGCTGAGGCAGGAAAATCACATCACTTCAACCCAGGAGGTGGCTCGCTTCAACCTTACAGCAAGCCAAGGTTGTGCCACTGCACTCCAGCCTGGGCAACAGAACAAGACTCTCTCTCAAACAAAACAAAAAAAAGCAGGATGTGATTTTTCATGGCAGGTTCCTTTTGACTTGATCTCATCTCATTGTCTTAATCTGCGGCCTGTGCTTATGTTTAGGGTTGCTCTCTAAGTTTCTCTGTGTCTAAGCCACCATGCAGATGATAAATACTACATCTTGTTACCCTCACAACAATTTATAAATTCTGGTGGTTCTCATCTGACTCTGAGTAGTCATTGATCCAGAAGAGCCTAGAAGGATAACTTCCTGTCGGCCATCGTGATCATTGCACCAGTCATATTTTTCGTGGCACATGATCATTGTGCCAAGAAAAATCACATCCTGCTTTTTAAGCAGTAAAGTCAGCACCATCTACTGGTTATATTTGAGCCAAGTAGGAAAACCTGTAGTCCTTGGAGCACAGTCCACTGGAACCAAGGCTGCATATGTGCAAAAGTCAGATTACAACAGGAACCTAAGAAGACGCTGGACAGTAAACTCAATTGCTCCTATCCTGCTGGATAGTAAATTCAAAGGGCGAGCTGTCAGTCCATGGACAGAAAAACTTGCCACTTTTCCTCTAAGGTGAGTGAACACGTGGTTTCTCTGGGAGTGTATGACATTTGCACGTTCCTCATGCAATATCAGAATGAAGTTCAGTATACCCTCTTGTATCAGTTTCTATTGCTGTATAAGGAATTACCATGAAGTTAGAGGCTTAAAACAACATGCATTCGTTATTTTACAGTTTCCATGGGTCAAGAGTTCAGGTATGGGACAGCTGCTCAGTGTCTTACCAGGCTGAAATCAGGGTGGCAGCCAGCTGTATTCTCACCTGAGGCTCACATTTGCCTGAGGCAGCCTAGCCCTGGGGTTGACACCATGGTTGTACATAATGGAAGTTGTCTTGCCTCTCTCAATCCCAAGATAGTGGCTCAACATAGACCACAGATCAGGAAGGCACTCATACCTTTAACGTCTCTGGAGGACACATTGGTGCAGCTAGGAGGGAGCCCAGAGTCGAGGCTGAGGCCAAAGCTCTGCCAGCTGCTCAGCTGGCACCTCTGCTTTGAAGACATCATCTTTTGGGGTCATTCACGTTGTTGGCAGATTCAGTTTTTGAAGTTGTAGGACTGAGGTCCCTGTTTTCCTGCTGGTTATTGACCAGGGGTCACTTTCAGCTCCTAGATGCTGCCCTCAGGTCCTCCTTCAAAGTCAACGGGAAAATCTCTCTCATGCTTTAAATCACTACCTTCAGGAAGGGCCCCTTCATTTTAAAGATGCTCCTGATTAGTTCAGGTGCACTAAGATGATCTATCTCTCTTTTGAGTCACTGAAATTCAACTAATCAAGGACCTTAATTACATCTGAAAATTCTCCTCATCCTTGCTGGATAGAGTAACCTAATCACAGGAGTGAAATCCCATCCTGTTTACACTCCTGCTCACACTCCAAAGGGAGTGCGTATACATCACATAAGGTGTATACATCTGGGACAAGAATCTTGGGGGCCGTCTCTCAATACAGTCATGCTTCACTTAACAATGGGAATACCTTCTGAGAAATGGGTTATTAGGTCATTTAATCATTGTGCAAACCTCACAGAGTATACACAAGCCCACACAGCTAGGCTATGCGGTAGAGCCTATTGCTCCTAGGCTGCAAACACAGGACAGCCTATTACTGTATGAATACTGTAGGCAATTGTAACACCATAATAAGTGTTTGTGTATTTAATATATCTAAACATAGGAAAGGTACAGTAAAAATACAGCATTATAATCTTATGGGACTACTGTCATAGATGTGACCCCGTCATTGACCAAGAGTTTGTCATTTGGTGCATTCCACCTACCTTAATTCTCTTCTTTTCTCTGTTTGAGATCTTCATCAGTTACACTACCAATTCCAGACTTAGTATTTTTTATGGCTCTGGCTACATGCTGGAATTTCGAAAAGCAAGTGAATCTTGGCATTTTTCTCTTGTTTACCTACAAAATGGCAAAGGGTACATGAGGAAGGTCGTTAAAATTTTGAAATATTGATGCTCATTCTAAAAATCCCTTTGGAGAAATTTTAGAGCTATCTTTAGAAAAGCCAGTACTAAAATTGTTCATCACCATGATCATCACTACCTACCCCTCCGCCATGAATGCAATAGAAGTATGACCAAAAACACCGCCTAAATTGCTCTTACTGCCTATTTTGGAGATTTCTGATCAGGACATGCTGTAACTTTATATAGTAATAGTAGCTAAAACAAGAGCAATATACATTTCAAAACTGGACAAGTTGTCTTTGTAGACCTATAGAGAACTAAAACATGTCGCTTAACAGGAGGCTGAAGTCATAGGTTTCTAGGCTGGAAACAAGCAGTGGTGGTTGGTAGTTTGATGCCTGAAAGGTAACAGGGGTCATAAGTAGCCCACACATGGAACCAGGTTCACAGCCTAAAACAGGTTGGTATGGGGCTCAAAGATCTGTGACAGAGACTTTAAAGTTATGGGTGCCTTCCTGATCTGTGGTCTACATTGAGCCAATGTGGCTTTACAGCATTAGCAGTTTCTTATCACCAGGCAAAGAAACTTACTAGAAAACAGATCACTCACAGTAGTAGACAAACTCTTGAAGATTTATAAATTGCCTGTGGAAAGTAAAGAAAGAAAATAACCACATGTTCAATTGCAATTGATTTCCACTGAGAAATCTCATGTATACCCCCAGGGTAATTCCAGTTGCAGACAGGGGTGCAAAACACACAGTCCTTACCAAAACACAGAGCTGTCAATTGAGCACTAGAAATGGAAACCTTTACTTCTTACAGTTGTTGAAAAATTGCAGTTAGAATAGTTAGAACTGTTGGCAGGAGAGTAATAGGAGAATAGAAGCAATTGAAAAATGCTACTCCCTTGGAATGAGCACTGTACCATGGGTCATAAGACCTGAGACCTGGTCCTGAATGCTACTAACCTGTGATCACAAGGGACTGTGACTAACTAGCTACACCCGTGCCCTTAACCTCTCTAAGACTCAGGTTCTTTGTATAGAAAAGTCGGGGTGGAAAACTTGAGAAATTCTAAGATCTTTTCCAACTTTTTTTACTATTTATTTTTATATTTTATCTTTTATACTATGACTGTAAGGTTAAGGGAAAGTGAGAAAAAGTGGCCTTCCCAATGCATATCCAAAATCAAACATTTTTCGGCCAACTATTATTTTTGGAGAGGCCTTAACTCTTGCATTAGGCTCATCTACAGCTACATTGTCATCACATTCTAAGATTTGATCACCTGTCACCCATGCCTTTGGACAAGTTTGTGAAATGAAATAAGCATGGTTATTATTTCCAGGCAGAAAGCAGAGTAGAAAACATTTTAGAAAGGAGGATTTTTTGGGAGGCCAAGGCAGGCGAATCACTTGAGGTCAGGAGTTCAAAACCAGACTGGCCAACATGGCAAAACTCCGTCTCTACTAAGAAAAATACAAAAATTAGCTGGGTGTGGTGACATGCCCCTTTAGTCCCAGCTACTCAGAGGCTGCGGCAGAACACTTGCTTGAACCCAGGAGGCGGAGGTTGCAGTGAGCCAAGATCACACCACTGCACTGCAGGCTGGGCGAAAGAGCAAGACTCCATCTCAGAAAAAAGAAAAGAGGATTTTGATTGTAGTTCCAAATCCCACAGCATCTTATAGACCTGGCTTGTTTCTAAAATATATTACTAGGCTAAGAGTGATAGGCCAGTCATCAAAATGAAAGTCAACAATGCTAAAACATATAAGTATACAAAAGGAAGAGCTGTATCGTAAAATAGAGTAATTTATTTCTAGATACTACCAAAGGCCTAAATGTTTATTTGAAATTCTAATTTTGACAGTTTTATGAGTTTAAACATCTTATGCAAGAGTACCTGAGGTTGGGGGTTGGTGTGTATGGAGTGTACCTGATCTGTATATTTACTTTTTCAAAATTACCATTGTTCCCCTACCTCATCCTCTCTCAAGGTACATAGTTTTTTCCCTCTGCATTTTAATGAAACTCTTCTACCAGTCCTGTCAGAAATGACAGTGTTTATTACAGAGAATGACAAACTTGTCAAAATGGTACTACAATGAGAAATAGTCACTGTATAAATCACTGTCGATAGCACATGGATTCATTTTTGAAGGTGACATTGCTGATGATGTGAAAATTCTCAAGGATCATTGAGACAAAGAGAATAGGATAAAAGCTAAGAGTTTGCCCACCGTCCTTTAGATTCTATGAGTAAGACACAGGGGTTAATGAGTTTCTGTTGGACTTCTGGGGAAATATCATCAGTTCAATAACACTTCTTATCTATTTTGAGCCTAAAGGAAAGTAAGCATCTGCTTACAGAGTGGACTTCAACCATCATATGGAGAGGAAAGACTATTCCAAAGGAAGGTTGATTGGCTCCCTTTTTGCTGCGCTATAATTCACTTTGGTTGAGCATAGCAATATCAACTTGTGTTTTTCTGAACAATTACTCTTCACAACTTTTTATAATATCTTGAATTGATTGATAGAAGAGTCTGCAACACAGTCAATACTTTTTTTAGATATATATATATTTATATATGTATATATGTACACACACACATATGTAGACAGATATAGATATATCTATCTCCATTCAGCGGGATACTATGTAACCATTAAAAGGACCAAGGTACACCAGCGTTCTAGGTTGGATGTCCAGCAGAAGGATGAGGCAGAAATTGTGTACTGGAGTTTTACTGTGAAGTGCTTTCAGGAACAAGCCTTTCAGGAGAGCAAAGGACTGGGAAGCCAAACTGAGCCAAGGGAGAAGTTGAACTGCAATGTCGTTACAGGAGAGGTCTCAACCTATCCCATAGGAAGCTTGGGGTTTGGGATGACTCTTCAGAGATGTCTTCCATTCATCCCCAGGGCATGGCCTTTATATCAACAGCTCCCCCACTGACCAGTCACTGTAGGCTAGTCTTGGTGGAACCAACTCCCTTTGGTCAAGGGCAATTCAAAGGCAGGCATTTATTTAGTTGAGAGCTGTCCATAGACAACACTCTCAGCATCAGGGAGAATGAGCTGTGATTCCAGGCAGCACACAGCACCTGCCACTATCTCTATGTGCTGAGACTTCCACTGTGTACTGCCAAATTGGAAAAGCCAGGTCCAGAAGACTTATATGTAGGTAAATATGCTTTTGTATTCCTGAAATGAATCACAAAAAACAATTAGAACTGTTGTCTTTAGAAGGAAGAAGTTGAGGGGAGAGAAAGGGGTACCTTAAGTCTTTTAAAAGCTTCAAGCACTTTTAGACTTTTAGAAGTCACTCCCATATCAGAGCAAATGCATTAGGATATACCCACATTTCTCATTAAATTTACTATACACACACATACATATATATAACTATGTAGGAATTGAATTTATTTGAATGATAATTGACCAGCTGGTCCAATATTACATTTTGAATACATTTAAGTCAATATTAATTATCTAATTTGCAATTTTTTTTTTTTCTTTTAAAGCTAACAGTTTCTGCAGGGCTTAATTATTTCCATAGGCCTTTATAAGCTCATACACTCTGTTGCTTATTATGTCACTGGAAACTGTCTAAACAGAAAGAGGCAGGTCTGCCTTCTCTTATCTATGTTTCTATACTCTTTGGACTTGCTAGTATTATAAATGTTTTTATTTTTTAAATCTTCACTTGAAAACATTCTCAGCACCACTAATCATTAGGGAAATGCTAATCAAAACCACAGTGAGATACTATCTCACATCAATTAGAATGACTTAAAAAAATTTTTTTACCACTAAATATTTCAGTATAAGAATGACTATTATTTTAAAAAAACAAGTGTTGTTGAGGATGTGGAGAAGTTGGAACCCTTGTGTGCTCTTGGTGTTGTTATAAAATGGTACAGCTGCTGTGGAAGACAGTATGACAGTTCCTCAGAAAACTAAAAACAGAATTACCATATGATCCAGCAATTCCACTTCTGACTTTATTTCCAAAAGAACTGAAGGCAGGGTCCCAGGGAGATATTTGCACACCCATGATCATAGCAGCATTATTCACAATAACTAAAACAGAAGCAACCCAAGTATCTGTCAACAGATGAATGGAAAAGCCAAATGTGGTCTCTACGTACAAGAGAATATTATTCAGATTTTTAAAGGAAGGAAATTCTGACATATGTTTCAACATGGACGAACATTGAGGACATTATGCTAAGGGAAATGAGCCAGTCACAAAAAGACAAATGCTGTGTGATTCCACTTCTGTGAGCACTTGGAAATAGTCAAAATCATAGGGAGTTGAGAACGTTCTGACTATCAGAACATAGAATGATGATTGCCAGGGGCTGGTGAAAGAAGGGAGTGGAGAATTATTGTTTAATGGGTATTGAGTTTCAGTTTTACACAAAGAAGAGTTCTGGAGATGGATGGTGGTGATGGTTGCACAGTATTATAAATGTATTTGGTACCTCTGAACTACTCAGATAGGAAAGATTCAGATGGTAAAATGTGGCCAGGCGCAGTGGCTCACGCCTGTAATCCCACCACTTTGGGAGGCTGAGGTGGGCAGATCACCTGAGGTCAGGAGTTCGAGACCAGCCTGACCAACATGGGGAAACCCCATCTCTACTAAAAATACAAAATTAGCCAGGTGTGGTGGCTCATGCCAGCTACTTGGGAGACTGAGGTAGGAGAATCTCTTGAAACCGGGAGGCAGAGGTTCCAGTAAGCTGAGATCGTGCCATTGCACTCCAGCCTGGGCAACAAGAGCAAAACTGTCTCAATTTAACAAAAAAAAAAAGGATGATAAAATATATGTCATGTGCATTTTACCACACACATACAAAAAATCTGGAGTAAACATGCGACCAGATATATCAGGGACATGATACAATGGGATTTTTAAAAGTTTCTTTTTAATATATTCATTATTTAAAAAGAAGAAAAAAGAGAAAGTTAAAAAAGAAAAAGAAGGAAATGTTGTATTTTAAAAATAAAACAAGCTAAAGGAGAGAAACCTTCCTAATGAGTCAGCGTGTGCCCCTCTTGAGATCCTTTAACATATGGGACTGATAGAAAATACCCATTGAGGTACCCAGTCATCCAGGTTGCTGCATAGAACTGCTGTTGCTTCCCTAAGTTACCACTTGGTCAGAAAGAACTTCCCAGCATATTCTTTTTTCTTTTTTCTTTTTTTTTGAGACGGAGTTAGAGTCTGGCTCTGTCGCCTAGGCTGGAGTGCAGTGGTGCAATCTCAGCTCACTGCAACCTCTGCCTCCTGGATTCAAGGGATTCTCCTGCCTCAGCCTTCCAAGTAGCTGGGATTACAGACACCTGCCACCACGCCTGGCTAATTTTTGTATTTTTAGTAGAGATGGGGTTTCACCATGTTGCCCAGGCTGGTCTTGAACTTCCTGACCTCAGGTGATCTGCCTACTTTGGCCTCCCAAAGAGCTGGGATTACAGGCGTGAGCCACCATGCCTGGCCCAGCATATTCTTTTTTCAAATTATTTCATCTTGAATTATTTCAAATAACTAGCCAATTTTTTCATCTTTCCTGAAAGAGGAGAGACTTCCCTTGAATGGCTTTTTGATCTTGGTGGAATTCAAAAGAAGATGGCTTCATAAAAAATCACAGTGCTTTGGGGGAAGAAAAAAATCAAAGTGGATGTGTAAGATAACCCTACATGGTGTCTTGAGAACGCAGCCTGCACAGCACAGGGATGACCCTAAAATCACTAAGCTATGCCATCACTAGACACAGTTGGCGGGGAGAGGGTTAGAGTCAGGGTTAGAGTCAGGTGACCTTCACCTTGTTCTTTGGTCAAGGTGAGGTAAGCCAAGTGCATTTTAGAAAACAACAGTGTTTTAAAAAGTAGGAAGCTCCAAACCAAGGATCTGATTTCCAAGGAGGTATAGAAATGGGATTAAAATGACATTTAATCAATGATAAATGGCACATAAAACTTTCTTAACATAACATAGTGATTACACATGTGAGTTCTAGAATCAGAAGGACTGAGTTGGAATCCTGCCTTTGTCATTTATTGGCTTTAGGACCTTGGGAAAGTGATTTCACCTCACCAGGTGTCCGTTTTCTCGGTTGTGAAATGAGTATACTAATATCCCTTACCTCATGAGGATGTTGAGAAGATTAAATGAGATACTAAAAATATTTAGTACAGTGTTAGGACATAGGAAGTGCTCAATACATGTTGGCCGTAGCGGAGCTTTCACATCTTTCTTCTCAATAACCTCACAAAACTCTGAGAGGTAGATAATCCTCCTTTCAGAGAAAGCACAGCAGCAGAGCCTCTGCTCAGGGCAGAGGCTCACCAGCATCACACAGCTAATAAGATAGGAGCAGAAATCCCCCACAAGGCCCTAACTCCTAAGTTTAAGGTCTTTTCCATTTGAGCATAGGTAGTAAATTAAACACCAGCCAGTCGTTTGGCATTTATTTTAAAATGATATGTTATCACAGCATTTGTACAACATTCTCATCTTCTTTGCAGCAGTCACCTTCTTTTATTGCAATGAGCCAAAGAGTAGAGGATATTCCATCTTTAGATGAAATTTAGAGGGGTTTCAGATTTTGAGGATATTTGGGGTTTGGGATGACATGCAAAGAAATTAATCTGTGAACTTTACCCTATAGTATTATCCATATTTGTTGTTTTTCTCTTATTGCTAGGTCCTAGTCAGTACTTCTGGAGATGAATCACTCAAAAGGCAACAGTGACTTTATATTATTGTTTTCTTGTTCTGGGCACTAGATGTCACACTAAGTAAAGTTTTAGAGGTTACTCTTTGGAGTAAGGTGTGGCACCGTGTCTAAACCTTAGCCATGAAAAATTATAGCTCGTACATAAATATAAAGCTAAACTTTATATTACTTTTTTTGTTTCTTTTTTTTTAAGCTGAACTTTATATTTCTAGTAGAATACAGTAAAAGGGTACATTCCCTAATAAAAAATTCAGAAAAAGAATTGTTAATAAGAAAATGTAGATGGAATAGCAGCCTATTTTCATGTCTGTTAAACTGATAGATCCCATTTATATGCATATAAAATCATATTTCCTTCTAGAAACAAAGTGATTTTTCTAGAGGCAGCTTATACATGCATATCTGTGATGGTTTATGTTCTGAGATGGCGAGAAGCCGTTCTTCCTGCAGAAAGAACCAGACATTGTCCTAACCTGCAAGGGATGGAGAAGGCGAAAGAAGAGATAATGAATATAAGGTTCATTATTTCCTGAAACAGTCTCAGGGAAGGATGTGTAATCATCTTTCTTGCGGGCTTAAGCAAAGAAGACGGATAAGATGGTGCCTCCCAGCCTTCTTGGCCTCATTTTTTTTCCTTGATTTTGGCTCTCAGAAATCTACATGAGAATCATAGGTTGAGATTTGGAGACACATTATTTCCTTTTGGAATATATATATATATTTCTCCACTGAGTTATTGTGAGGTGCAAATAACTGTGCTCTGCCCACAATAACTCTGTCTCCAGGCTGGAGTGCAGTGGCCCAATCTCGGCTCACCGCAACCTCCACCTCCCAGGTTCAAGCGATTCTCCTGTCTCAGCCTCCATAGTAGCTGGGACTACAGGTACGCGCCACCATACCCAGCTGATTTTTGTATTTTTAGTAGAAATGGGGTTTCACCATGTTGACCAGGATGGTCTTGATCTCTTGACCTCGTGATCCCACCGCCTCAGCCTCCCAAAGTGCTGGGATTACAGGTGTGAGCCACCACAGCTAGCCTTCGAAAAATGTGTATGTGTATATATATATTTTTTTTTAATGGCAAGGAAGATGGACTCAGTATGTAAAAGAGCTAGCTATTCTATCCTCTAACTTAAATGTGTTATTGAAACTTCAGTTTCCTTTGAAATACTTGAAATTCACTGGAAACTAGAGATAATTAATTCAAGCCTTAGCAGTCACAGTACACCTTTATTTTTTCAAGTAACACAATACACCTTTATTTTTTCAAGTAATTAATTTGAACTGTGTCTAATGATCTGCCCATGAATATAAACACATATTTCTATATGTAATTACAGTTGTCAATAGTGTTTAAGTTTCAGGGTTTTCTAGGTAGTGTATAATGATAGGTGATTTCCATTGGACATAATTCTTTCTATATTGTTAAATACCAGTGCCTTGTTTATGTTAAGGTCACTCGGATGAATAAGGTTTCAGTTGCTAAAATACTACTCTTTAGGTCTGGGAGTCATCCATGTCTTCCCCTTTCTTATTCAGGAAATGGACAACTGGTTATTTAACAGTGCCTTCTAAGACTATGTGGTTCTAGCTAGCTCTCAAATTCTGTTGGGACTTGGGATGTTTTTCCTCATATTACTGCCTTGTGTTTTAGCAACCTGAGGTTGCCCAGGTCCCTAGAGAAATCTTTCATTTTCTCTGTGAGTTCTCAGCAGGTGGGGAGTACTGTGATGATGGCAGCCTATGCTCTTTCTCCTTCGAGAAGTCAAAGAGCCACTTAGGACCGTCAGTAGGCTATTCATTCCTTCAGTGGGTTTGACAACTCAGAAAAGCTATAGCTCATCATGGAGGCCTCAAAGAGAGGAAAATCTCTTCAGAATAAAATGTAGACCAGACTATGTCTCTAACAGGTCAAAGGTTGGGGTTTTTCCATGTAGATAGGAAGGTCAGCTCTGTATTTACCAAATAGTTATTGAGTAACCACTGTGCCAGACTCTGGGGCACATATGTATTGTCCCTGCTCAGATGGAGTAAAACCTGCGCCTTTCACCTGCCTGACTACTGTTAAAGCTGGTTTATATCATTATCGTTTAAGACAACTATCAGGGCTATTGGGTGGCCTCCCTGGTTTCTCCACTGACTTGCCTTTGATTTGGGGATATTGGCTCCAGAACCTTCACTCTCCATGCCTAAAAGAATGCCTAATGCTTTTAATAAACATTCTGCAGAAGATACAGAAAAAAGCAGGATACGGAAAAAAGACATTTTAATGTCTGCACAAGATACAGAAAAAAGACTTACTTTAATGTTGCAGTAATTGGTTGGTAAATATTCTCTAACTTTTCCCTTTAATCTTTTTACACAATGGATCATGGCTAACTAGCTCTACTTATCAAAAGCACTTGTATCCACAACTTGTTCATTCAAAGCTTTCATAAGACCATTGAAACTTGTGGTCCATAGTTTCAAACTATCAACTTTTTTTGGCATATTTCCCTTTTTTTTTTTAATTGTACTTTAAGTTCTGGGGTACAGGTGCAGATCTTGCAGGATCGTTGCATAGCTACACACATGCCATGGTGGTTTACTTGTCTCCCCCCGCCCCCACCCCCGTCACCTACATCAGGCATTTCTCCCAGTGTTCTCCCTCCCAACCTCCCCACCCCTTGCTGTCCCACCCCTAGCCCCTGTGCAAATGAAGCTAATTTTCTGTCAAAATCAGTTTACTAAAAAGAGTCAAAAGCTTTCCTAATAAGTAAAGGTTTGTTTTCACAGTTATCTAATGTGACTGTTGACCTATAACTTTGAGACAATGTATATTTGTTATTGGAAACTACGCATATGCCTATTTTAAAGGATCGCATTTGTTCTCTTGAAAACTGTGTTTGCATAAGAGATTTAACAGTCCATCAACCTGGATACACTTAATCACAAAATATGACCTCATGGGTCTTGTAATAATAAACAAGGCCACATGAAACCTGTGACATTTTTCTTGGGGTTAAAAATGGTTCTTCATTTTGACTTTCTCCTTTTATTGGTTTATGTAAATAAAATAATCTTTAAATAAAAAAAAATTCTGAAGCTCAGCTGATTTCAATCCAACCAATGTTAATTGATCGTATGCAATGTGCTAAGCCTGCAAGGAATCAAAACATGAATGAAGAATATCTTTCGTAAGGAGCTTACAAAAGACAAAGAGGATGAGACAGGTACACTATACAAAGACAGTGTGTTGAGCTTAGAATCTCAGGTTGATGGCTAGGTTGTGTGAGAAGCAAAAGCAAACAGTGAAGCATCTGGGAGCACTCTACCTGTGTGTATCTCATTTGAGCTTCACAATGACTCAGTGGGGAAACTGAGTCACAGAGCGGCTAGGTAACTTCTCCAAGGTCATGCAACAAGGTAGGGGTGAAACTGAGCTCATATTGGAACCCACATTTCAGGGAGCAGGGATTCCTCTTTCTTTCAATCAGGATGTACTTTTTTTTTTTTTTTGAGATGGAGAGTCACTCTATCGCCAAGGCTGGAGTGCAGTGGCGAGATCTTAGCTCACTGCAACCTCTGTCACCTGGGTTCAAGCAATTCTCCTGCCTCAGCCTCCCGAGTAGCTGGGATTACAGGCACATGCCACCACGATCAGCTAATTTTTGTATTTTAAGTAGAGACGAGATTTCACCATCTTGGCTAGGCTGGTCTTCAACTTCTGACCTCATGATCCACCCGCCTCCGCCTCCCAAAGTGCTGGGATTACAGGCACCCTTGCCTGGCCCAGGATGTACTACTATAGGCCAAGCATGGTGGCTCACGCCTGTAATCCCAGCACTTTGCCAAGGCGGGCTGATCACCTGAGGTCAGGAGTTCAAGACCAGCCTGGCCAACATTTAGAGAAACCCCGTCTCAACTAAAAGTACAAAAATTAGCCGGGCATACTGGCGCTAATCTGTAATCCCAGCTGCTTGGGAGGCTGAGGCAAGAGAATCTCTTGAACCTGGGAGGCGGAGGTTGCAGTGAGCCAAGATGGTGCCACTGACGTCCATCCTGGTGACGGAGCCAGGCTCCGTCTCAGAAAAAAAAAAAAAAAGGATGTACTTCTACAACTTAAAACAGCTTCGTAAGATTAGCTGGAGGATTTGCAGACTGTGGAATTCTAATGTATCCATAGACCATATTTTTATTTCCCAATAGGTCATGGACTGACAGCGGTCAAGGAAAAAGCAGGGGCCACTCTACGGATTCACAGTGTAAATTCTGGATCTTCTGAAGGGGCCCAACCAGATACTGAAAATGGGGTCCCTGAAAGTGAGTGATGTGTCTCCTCAGGGTGGTTCTAGGACTTGGGCTTTATTACACCATGTACATAATCAGAGGGTTTCCAAGTTCAGATCAGCAACATGGACTCTCAAAGGATTTTCTTTTTTCCCTTTAGTAACAGACGTGGCCACAGATCAGGGCTCTGCAGAAAGCCCACCCACTTCCCCTTCATCAGCCTCTCGGGGGATGCTGTCTGCCATCACCAATGTGGTTCAAAACACAGTGAGTCGCTGGCTGCTGCCTCCCTTTCCCCTGCATTTCCCAGGGCCTTCTTTTGATATTTCCATTTACCAGTGACCTAGATACATCAGAGAAAAGATGGCCTTGCTCAGAACTTTGGATTATGTTTTTTTTATGTTTTCTGCTACAAAGTAGATGTAACCTTGGATCCAAAATAATAAGGGCAAAATGAAATATATTTTATGTTTAAAAGAGCTGTTTGGAAGGAACATTTTTCAGTCTGATTTAACAGTGTCCTTTCCAGCTGCGGCAAGGACAGTCTCTGGTTGCGGAGAGAGAGAACTCTTTGTCAGAGCTGGGACAGCTGTTATTCCTAAATGCTCTGTTTATCTTATCCCTACATTTGAAAAATCATTAAAAAGTACTAGTTACAAGACAAGAAAAACAGGCCAAATATGTTTCTGAAGTGTTTCCAGAGACCAGCATTCTTCCCTCATCCCTACCTCTCCATTCCCACCCTTCCTCTTCCTCATATCACCCTAAGTGTATCCCCCCACCTCCCCCCGCATCCCTGCCTGCCTCTTAAAAGAAGCTCAATATTAGCAGCAAAATATTGGTGAGTAATGAAAAAAGGGAGACACCTCAACTGAGATAAGGCAACTAGCTGGTCCTCAGGGTCAGGGAGCAAAGGATTTTTGTTTTTGTTTTTTTTGTTTTTGTTTTTGTTTTTGTTTTTGAGATGGAGTCTCACTCTGTCAGCCAGGCTGGAGTGCAGTGGCACAATCTCAGCTTCCTGCAACCTTTCCCTTCCTGGTTCAAGCAATTCTCCCACCTCAGCCTCCTGAGTAGCTGGGCTTACAGGTGCTCACCACCATACCCAGCTAATTTTTGTATTTTTAGTAGAGATGGGGTTTCACCATGTTGGCCAGGCTGGTCTTGAACTCCTGCCCTCAGGAGATCTGCCTACCTTGGCCTCCCAAAGTGCTGGGATTACAGACGTGAAGGTTTATTTCTTACTACATAGAACTAACTAGTTTTTCTAAAAATATGGCTTGTGTCCCATTTATTCATTCATTCATTCATTAAAAGAAAAACAACAAGACAAATATGATTAGCCTTCAGAGGGCACATTATCCCAGAGGACCGAGGCGACTGAACAGATAAACACAATGTAATTCGGAAAGAGACGAAGGCTGTGGACAAACAAGAGAGTATCTCACGCAGACTTTGGGGTCAGTACATGACAGAAATATAGAAAATAACTGCTCTTCTCCTTGCTGTTTGAGGACCTCTAGACTGGGGTGGGGTGAAGGAGGAGCAGCAAATCTGTCTTAGAAGTCAAATAGCAATACAAGTCAATCATCCCTCTGGGGGGTGGGTTGTAGGATGGGAGATGAATGGAGCTCTTTCAGTATCTCCAGTGTAAGGAATGAATCCACCGCCTGTCTGAGCTACCAAGAGGACACTCTGCGTTTGTCTTCAGCAGCCTCACATTCTTTTCCATGTTCTCTCCAACCTTCTTGACCCCTTTTTCCCAAGTTCCAGACGCTGCCCCTCCAGGTCTGTCTTTACACAAATCCCTGTGTCCTAACTTCCACCATTTTATTCTCAATAAAATAATCTCTTGTAGGACATTAGCAGGCACTCAATCAAATTATGCAGGAGTGCGAATTGCTGCAATCCCATCATCCCCCGGAAGTATGCACACTGAAAAATCTGATTTATAGTGTGATTACTGGTTGGATCCCAAATCTAAAAACAAAGTCTACATGCCCAAGATGAAGATAAAGTATATTAATTCTACAAAATTAAATTTTTTTTTTTTTTTTTTTTTTGAGACGGAGTCTCGCTCTTGTTACCCAGGCTGGAGTGCAATGGCGCGATCTCGGCTCACCGCAACCTCCGCCTCCTGGGTTCAGGCAATTCTCCTGCCTCAGCCTCCCGAGTAGCTGGGATTACAGGCACGCGCCACCGTGCCCAGCTAATTTTTTTGTATTAATAGAGATGGGGTTTCACAATGTTGACCAGGATGGCCTCGATCTCTCGACCTCGTGATCCACCCGCCTCGGCCTCCCAAAGTGCTGGGATTACAGGCTTGAGCCACCGCGCCCGGCCAGTATTTTTATTTAAATGATAATCATGAAGCTTGGAAAATGCAAATCGATAATAATATCATAATAAAATACAATTTATGTCATTTGTATGTACGGTGGGAAAAAACACAGATGTATGCATATTATAATTGCAGTTATACAGTTGGAGTGTATGTATGAAGAGTTGCAAAGAAACGTACACAGTTCTGTTCACTTGAATAGTTTATGTGAATAAGTCTAGGTTATTTTAATTTTTTAAAAAAGGAAACAATGGGCCGGGTGCAGTGGCTCACGCCTTTAATCCCAGAACTTTGGGAGGCCAAGGCAGGTGGATCACGAGGTCAAGAGATCAAGACCATGCTGGCCAACATGGTGAAACCCCGTCTCTACTAAAAATACAAAACAATTAGCTGGGCATGGTGGCGCACACCTGTAGTCTCAGCTACTCAGGAGGCTGAGGCAGGAGAACCGCTTGAACCCAGGAGGTGGAGGTTGCAGTGAGCCAAGATTACGCCACTGCACTCCAGCCTGGCGGCAGAGAGAGACTATCTCAAAAAAAAAGGAAACAATGACTGATAAAGAGATTTGTGGGAGGATAACTATATAATAGACCAGTTTCTAAATCCAGAAGTACAAGGAAATCAACCTGTCTTATTTCATGAATATATGAATTTTAAGAATTGGGCTAGGTTAGTTTCCCAGATTAATAATAGGCGGTTATTGCTAGTTTCGGAAAGTATGCAGGAACTATCTGAAACAGCCTGAGGGTCTTACCCTCCAGGGCCCTAGGTTAAAGAATTCCCTAAATTAGCCGGACTATTTGACATTTTAATAGACTGCTCCAAGCAACTCTGTGACTTGGGTTAAAAAAATTTTAAACAGAAATAGCAATTGGGTCACCTGTTAATTGTATGTCTTAGATACACATCTACTTATACACAGAGAGCCAGTAAAATTAATCCCTTTGTGGAATTAATTTTATTTTATGTGCTTTGGTTTTTTTCAAAGCATCACTTTTTAGTAACATTATATGTCCTACAAATTATATAACATATGCTTTTCCAAGGAAAAGAAAATAGGATTAAATGGATGATAAATCTCCTGATGAGAAAAAATTGTGACTTTATATTGATTTTAATATTTGAAGATAGTGCCAGTTACCTAGGAGTTGCTGACTGCTGCGAAACAGCAAAACCTAAAAATCTAATCTCATGCAGTTATCTCATCTGCAGGGTAAAAGCGTCTTAACTGGAGGTCTTGATGCGTTGGAATTCATCGGCAAGAAAACCATGAATGTCCTTGCAGAAAGTGACCCAGGCTTTAAGCGGACCAAGACGCTCATGGAGAGAACCGTTTCCTTGTCTCAGGTTGGATTACATAGTTTTGCAATTTTTTCTTTCAGTCAATAAAGTAAATAAATTTTTCTTTATCCTTTTGAATAGCTAATTTAAAGCACGTGATTCAAAGCAAATGGAATCAACGAGCAGAGAGTGAAAATGGAGCTTCTAATATCCCTGTTTTCCCAGCCACTTAATTCCTCAGAGGAGACAACCACTGTTAACAGCTTCTTAAGGATTCTATCAGAGACAGCATATAGATATGGATGTAGATATACAGATGCAGCTATACATAAATATACAGATATGTAAGTGTATATGTATGCATCTGGATAGACATACACACAAATACACACATACTTTCTCTTTTTTTTTTTTTTTTTTGAGACAGAGTTGTGCTCTTGTTACCCAGGCTGGAGTGCAATGGCACGATCTCGGCTCACTGCAACCTCTGTCTCCTGGGTTCAGGCAATTCTCCTGCCTCAGCCTCCTGAGTAGCTGGGATTACAGGCACGCGCCACCATACCCAGCTAATTTTTTGTATTTTTAGTAGAGATGGGGTTTCACCATGTTGACCAGGATGGTCTCGATCTCTTGACCTCGTGATCCACCCGCCTCGGCCTCCTAAAGTGCTGGGATTACAGGCGTGAGCCACCGCGCCCGGCCCTCACATACTTTTTCAACCCAGTGGCATACTAAAGACATTCTTTTACCTTGCTTAATTCACTTAATATTAGAATTTCTTGAAGATGACCCACTTATGCCATTGTATGCATCTCATCTCTACCACTTACTAGCTTCGTGACCTTAAGCGAGTTACTTATACAAATAATATTTGTCTTATTTTCAACATTGGACTCTAACATTAAACTTGCTCTTCCAGTGAACATGCCCAGGTTACCCCACAGTGCAGGCATGCCCCAGTCTGCCTCCTCCCTGAGACTGATACACAAGGTCTCTGTGCTTTCCTGAATCAGAGGCAGCTGACGCAGCAGTGGATTTTGTAAATGTCACAGGCAGGACTGGGTACTAGGAACCCATGAAGGTTGCCTTCATGAACAACTGTCACTGAGAATATGTTCATGGCAACCCTCAGAAGCTTTTGTTTTAGGCTATTTTTTCTTGTCTCTTTTGGAATAACCCAAGTAGGACCACTCTGATGTTATAGTCCAGGTAGGGACTTTGCAGGATCATCTAGATGTCACCCTCCTGCTCCTTAATAAAGAAAATAGGTTAGTATTAGTTAGGTCGTTAACACTAGATGTCATAAAAGAACAGTCACCCCCAAGTATCAGTGTGACTTAGAACAAAAAGGTTTACCTTTCACTCCCACAAAGTGCAGCGTGAATGAACATTCCTGCTCACACAGGAGGCTCTGTCCCAGGGGGCTCTCATGGGGAGCTCACTTCTGACCCCACGTCTTCTGGCTCCATCATCTTGAAATCCTTACTTTCAGCTTCACAGAGAGGGGATGTGGAAGGCAATGTGGGCCAGTTGAGGACTAGGCCAGGAAATGGCATACATCACTTTCACCCTCATATCATTGGCCAAGACTTATCACATAGACCACCCAACTCAACTGAAGAGGGCTGAGACATAGAGATAGGTTAGCTGTGTGTCTGAAAGGAAAAGGATATTTGATGAGTATATAGGAATATGGTTGCCGTAATATTTATATATATATATTTCATCTCACTGCAACTTCTGCCTCCTGGGTTCAAGCGCCTCAGCCTCTCGAGTAGCTAGGACTACAGGCACATGCCATCATGCCCAGCTAATTTTTGTATTTTTATTAGAGACGGAGTTTCACCATGCTGGCCTCATTCTCCCAAAGTGCTCTGATTATAGGTGTGAGCCACCACACCCAACCTAATCTGTATATGTATTTTTATACACACATACATACATGCAAACATATGTGTATGTGTGTATATACACATACATATTTAATTCAAGTTAAGATAGTGATAAGATGGAAAAAATGAGACTAGATCCAAAGACTGGCTAATTCTATGGCTTCTTTGGCTATAAAATGAAGAATTGGACTAGGTTAGTTTCCCAGATTATCATAACTTTTGTGCCACTGTCACAATTTTTATCACATCTGCTTGCAATCTGTTAAAAAGTAGCACTGCCCATAAATTGTCAGTAGCAATGCTCTTAGAAATATGTCACCCAAGAACCACACTAGCCATCTGCAATGTGTTTTTTTTTAATCACACATCTGAACCATTATGGCAGGGAGTATGATACGGAACCTTCTGGGGCATACCTGAGCGTTGCACCTATAATTCACATGGCCTGTGTAAACTGGATCATCACAACACTACTGACGTTAACCTCCCTCGAAACAGGGATTTTTCATCCATCCATTCATCCACAAATGCATTTTGGATGTTAACTCTGTTCCAGACACTATTTCAAGCACTTGGGATACATTAGTAGCCAAAATGGATAAGAACTCTTACTCTTAAAGAGCTTTTGTTTTAATGAGAAGAGACAAACAGACATTATCTAGTTTTCGAGAAAGAGATGAGTGCCATGGGAAAAAGCCAGAGTAGAATAGGAAGAGGTGATCAGGAATGTGGGTGTGAGGGGCAGGCCGAGTGCTAAGTAGGATAGTGAGGGGGCTTGGGCAGATGATGACATGTGAGCAAATACTTGAAGCTGATGAGAGGGTTGGCCGTGCAGGAATTTGAGTAAAGCTTGTTCCAGGCAGAGGGGGAACTCATGCAAAGGCCCTGAGGCAGGAGTGTCTGGTATGAACACGGAACAGCAGGATGCCGGTGATGGGGAGGCATGAGCTCCGGGTGAGAGTTGTTGAAGAGGACACCACAGTGGTGGTGGGGAGTGGCAACAGCAGATCACGGCGGACATTTGTAAGGACCTTGGGTTCTACTGTTCATGAAATGGGGAAACCATTGTAGCATTTTGAGAAACTAAGTGACAAAATCTGCTTTGTGCTTTAACAAGATCACTCTAGTTCCTGTGTAAAAATTGACTGGGAGGACCAAGGCAGGGAGACTTGGTTAGAATGTGTATCTGTCTAGGGACTCCCAGAAACAGACACCAAGATGGGCTTAAACATGCAAGGATTTCATTAGGGGAAGTGCTTGTGTGAGAGAAAATGGGGAGGGAGCCCAGGAAGGCTGAGAGAACCATTAGACCAAGAAGGGAAGAGGGAGAGAAGAATGGGTGGAAGTGTCCTAAAGGAAAGGCTGGGCGAAGCCATGGGAAAGCCCATCAGCCAAACGCTGCTGATAAAGGAGACCTCATCTTTCAGTAAAGGTCTGCCTTAGTGCCCTGCTGCACCTGTGATTGGCAGGGAGGAGCTGTCGGGGGCTGAAGGCTGGATTTCGAAGTCCAGCATTTGTGCTCTCGGGAGTAGCGAGGTGGGAGGTATTCGGGTTGCACTCTCACACCCTCCACTGGAGGCAATTGCAGTGTCAATTGCTGTTATCTAAACAAGCTATGACGGTGGCCCCAGGCACCATGGAGACCTTGTAGACAGTGAGGAATGGCTGATTCCCGGTATAATTTGAAGATAGTTCCAGATCTCCTGTTGGAGTGAATGTGAGCTATGAGATAAAAGGAGTTGTCAGGGATGGCTCCAAGGTCTTTCGGACGACTGGAAGGACGTAGCTCACACAGCTGAAACAGGGAAGTCTGTTATATTTTTCCTTTACACACTAAAGAAATACAGAACTCTAGGAACCAGGAGTGTGCATGTATGCTCTACCTAAATTACTCACGTGTTTTTATCCCGGTAGTCCAGGGAATACTCTTTCTTTATTTTTCTTTTCTTTTATTTTTCTTTCTTTCTTTCTTTTTTTCGAGACAGAGCTTCATTCTGTTACCCAGGCTGGAGTGCGGTAGCACAATCTCAGCTTACTGCAACCTCCGCCTCCTGGGTTCAAGTGATTCTCCTGCCTCAGCCTCCTGAGTAGCTGGAATTACAGGTGTGCAGCACCATGCCCGGCTAATTTTTGTATTTTTAGTAGGATGGGCTTTCACCATGTTGGCCAGGCTGGTCCTGAACTCCTGACCTCAGGTGAACTGCCCACCTCAGCCTCCCAAAGTGCTGGGATTACAGGCGTGAGCCACCGCACCCAGCCAAGCACAGGGAATAGTGTTTAAATAACATGGTGACAGGGAGTTCCATAGCTTCCCTGAGTCAGGAATTCTTCCTGGCCAGGATCACTCCCTGCTATTGAAACCCACTTCCTTTTCTTTTCCAGAGGGAAAATAGAACCAGCATCCCTTGTCAAGCTGGTTATCCCTTAGGCATCTTTGATTTCACTTCCCAGATTTGTTGTTTTTGTTTTTGAGACACAGTCTTACTCTGTTGCCCAGGCTGAAGTGCAGTGGCATGATCTCTGCTTACTGCAACCTCCACTTCCCAGGTTCAAGCAATTCTCCTGCCTCAGCCTCCTGAGTAGCTGGGATTTGGCCACCTGCCACCATGCCTGGCTAATATTTTGTATTTTTAGTAGAGACAGGGTTTCACCATATTGGCCAGGCTGGTCTCAAACTCCTGACCTGGTGATCTGCCCACCTTTGCCTCCCAAAGTGCAGAATTACGGGTGTGAGCCACCTCACCTGGCCTACTCCCCAGTTTTGAGTGAATCCGCATCATTCCAGAGTGACCCTTTCCCTTTCTCTTCAATTTTATCCCTTCTTTCCTCTCTCCCAAAGCCCAGATTCAGAGGTGGAAGCTGGTGTAAAGAAAGGAAGTGATGGCCAGGCATGGTGGCTCACACCTATAATCCCAGCACTTTGGGAGGCCAAGGCAGGTGGATTACTACGTCAAGAGTTCAAGACCAGCCTGGCCAAGATGTTGAAACCCTGTCTCTACTAAAAAAAATAATAATAATAATCCTGGTGCAGTGACAGGCACCTGTAATCCCAGCTACTCGGGAGGCTGAGGCAGGAGAATTGCTGGAACCCGGGGGGTGCAGGTTGCAGTGAGCCGAGATGGCGCCACTGCACTCCAGACTGGGTGACAGAGTAAGACTCTGTCTCAAAAAAAGAGAAAGGAAATTATTTCAGTGTTACTTTGTTATTTTATTTACCACCAAGCCCTGAGATCAGTGGGGGTAGTTAGTTTTTATTGCCGGTGTTAAAATTTTCCAGTGATGGTTTCATTGGGTTCTTTGAAAAACTTTAAATTTCAGAGTCTGTACTAATTTCATCTTAAAGACAGACAGGAGAGAGAATTCTCTCTGCAGCCCAGTGGGTTCTTGGCAGACAACCTTGAGAACCCAAAAGGAGATGAGGCTGATTGTTTTACTGGCACACAATAAAAACCACAATCTTTTCTTCAGGTCTCTTCCCCTGTGACCTTGTGGTGGTGGCCAGTGTCTTTACAGTGCTCTCCACAGAAATTAAAAAACCCCATAAACATAATGCCTCAGTAAACTTAATGAGGAATCACATAAAAGATGCTTAGAATCAAAGAACGCAAGTGCAGGAAATTGGGAGTAACTGATGGAACTTGTGTTTATGTGTTGTCATTTTAGTTAACCAACAAAAAATAATGGGGAGAGGAAATTTGGTTCACAGTCATATTTCTGGAAACTAGCCTAAGAATCAATAAGCTAATATACTTTTTTGTGTTATTGTTTTAAGACGGAGTCTTGCTCTGTCACCCAGGCTGAAGTGCCGTGGTGCCATCTCAGCTCACTGCAACCTCCATCTCCCATGTTCAAGCGATTCTCCTGCCTCAGCCTCCTAAGTAGCTGGGATTACAGACGTGTACCAACATGCCCAGCTAATTTTTGTATTCTTAGTAGAGACGAGGTTTCACCATTAGCCAGGCTGGTCTTAAACTCCTGACCTCAAGTGATCTGCCCACCTCGGCCTCCCAAAGTGCTGGAATTACAGGTGTGAGCCACCACGCCTAGCCCTAAGCTAATAAACTAATATTCTTAATCGCAGTATCTCATGACAAATACATTATGAGTTTATATTTATTAATTTTTAAATTGAGGAAATGTAATAATCACACACACAAAATTTTAAAAATCTAATAATTTGGCTGGGCACAGTGGCTCATGCCTGTAATCCTAGCACTTTGGGAGGCCAAGGCAGGCAGATCACCTGAGGTCAGGAGTTCAAGACCAGCCTGGCCAACATGGTGAAACCTGTCTCTACTAAAAACACAAAAAATTAGCTGGGCGTGGTGGGGGGTGCACCTGTAATCTCAGCTACTCAAGTTGCTGAGGCAGGAGAATCACTTGAACCCAGGAGGCAGAGGTTGCAGTGAGCCAAGATCGCACCATTGCACTCCAGCCTGGGCAACAAGAGCAAAATTCTGTCTCAAAAAAAAATTTTTTTGAAAAAAAATATATAATATTTTTTATATAATATGTTATATATGTAATATATATGTTATATATATAATAACTTAGAACAAATCAGACCAGCTTATTTCTGCTTTGAAGCCTGTATAGGTACAGGAGTTAACACTGTCATAAGAGATTCAACTTTCCAAGCATACATAAAACTTGCTCATAATAGAAAATTTGGGGACTTTAGAAAATAAGAAAATTGGCCAGGTGCAGTGGCTCACACCTGTAATCCTAGCACATTGAGAGGCCAAGGCAGCCAGATCACTTGAGGTCAGGAGTTTAAGACCAGTCTGGCCAACTGGTGAAACCCTGTCTCTACCAAAAAATACAAAAATTCACTGGGCATGGTGGCAAGGGTCTGTAGTCCCAGCTCCTCGGGAGGCTGAGGCACAAGAATCGCTTGAATCCGGAGGCAGAGGTTGCAGGGAGCCGAGGTCGTACCACTGTACTCTAGCCTGAGCAACAGAGCGAGACTCCATCTCAATAAAATAAAATAAAACAAAATAAGAAAGTGAATGACACACATGGGAAACGCTTTAGTGGAAGCCACTGTTAAAGCTTTTGATGTGTTCCTTTCCAGTTTATTCCCAGCCAAAGAATTTTTGCTTTGTTTTGCTTTTCACGTAATGAACATGTAAAATGCAAAGTAGGATATGATGTAAAAGTTATCAGTAGCATCAATCAAAAATATCATTTTGTAGAAATTCCAAAGTGACCAGAATCTCCCCTTCTGCAATACAGAGTCAGTCCTCCCCACCTCTCCGATGTCTTACACAGGAAATGGTGCTTTTAAATATATATCCAGAGTACAAACATTGTGTATTTCTGCAGATGTTAAGGGAAGCTAAGGAGAAAGAGAAGCAGAGACTGGCACAGCAGCTCACAGTGGAGAGAAGTGCGCACTATGGGATGCTGTTTGATGAATACCAAGGTTTATCACACCTGGAGGCCCTGGAAATTCTGTCCAATGAAAGTGAAAGCAAGGTACCTCTGCACTACTCATTTGAAATAGCATGTTTAGTAGTGTGTTTGCTTAAGCATGAAAGAAACTGGAAAATCAGCCATTAAAAGATCTCATTTTGGCCGGGCACAGTGGCTCATGCCTGTAACCCCAGCACTTTGGGAGGCTGAGGCAGGCGGATCACAAGGTCAGGAGTTCAAGACCAGTCTGGCCAATATTGTGAAATCCCATCTTTACTAAAAATACAAAAATTAGCCAGGCATGGTGGCAGGCACCTGTAGTCCCAGCTACTCGGGAGGCTGAAGCAGGAGAATTGCTTGAACCTGGGAGGCAAGGGTTGCAGTGAGCCGAGAGTTGCAGTGAGCCGAAATCATGACACTGCACTCCAGCCTGGGCGACAGAGGGAGGCTCTGTATTGAAAAAAAAAAAAAGAAAAGAAAAAAAATCTCATTTTTAGAGCCTCATTTTTATGCTAAGATCACAAATACTGTACAATGTGATGATACTCAAGCTCCATTTAATCTCTTCTCTGTCCTACGCCAAGCTATTACCCCACCCCAGCCCCAAGAAGCCCGGCACAGTAAGAGCCACCACTATCCCCCCACCTCATGATGATGCAAAAGACTGCTCAGAAATGTGACTGTCAGGCTTCTGGCCCTCTGCCTCCCTTTGGTGACGAAGTATCCAGGTCTGAGATGCCCTGCCAGCCCACATCTTCATTCCTACCCAATGCAAACAGAGCACTTGATGTTTCTTTTAAACTGCAGGGTTTTAATATATTTTGTCATATGGGTTATATTGTTATTTATTCAGCCATCTTGTTAGGACACCTCGGCCACAAAGGGCAGGCTCATCCTACTGAAGGGTAAGTTCTATTAGGGACTGCTCCCATATAGACACCTGGGAAACCCAGCTTACCCAATGGCCCTGCACATTCACATTTCCCCACTTGATCCCAGGAAAATAAAAGATGACTAGCAAAGTCAGCAGGGGCTGATGATTTTTTTCCCTTAAAGTATCTACAATGGAGTGCGTGTGTGTGTGTGTGTGTGTGTGTGTGTTTAGCTAGCACTTACATGACACTTATATAGCCACTATTCTAAATACCATAAAACAGTTAACTTATTTAACTATTTATGTAGCTGTTTTTTTGTGGATATCAGGCTGACTGTGCTCTGGGGTGGTTTTCTTCTTTTCTTTTCTTTTCTTTTTTTTTTTTGAGATGCAGTCCTGCTCTGTTACCCAGGCTAGAGTGCAGTGGCGCAATCTCTGCAACCTCCGACTCCCAAGTTTAAGCAATTCTCTTGCCTCAGCCTCTGAAGCAGCTGAGATTACAGGCAACTGCCACAATGCCCAGCTAATTTTTTTTTTTTTTTTTTTTTTTTGTATTTTTAGTAGAGACAGAGTTTCTCCATGTTGGCCAGGCTGATCTCGAATTCCTGACCTCAGATGATCCACCCACCTTGGCCTCCCAAAGTGCTGGGATTACAGGCGTGAGCCACCACAACCAGCAACTCTGAGGTGGTTTTCTAGTGAAGGCCAAGTACCCTCCGGACCTCCGGAGAGGGAGGGGCCATAGTGACATTCGCTGAGGAGGGGCAGATCCCCAGACAGGAAGCTCACTTTGGCAGTGAGCCTTAGAATGGAGAAGTAGTTTTTTTACTCTCCCTAGACCTTATCTTCTTATGTTTAGACTTGGAGCCATTCTTGATGCCTGTCTAATCAGAAAAAGGCAACATCTGCCACATAACAGGCAACCAAGAACCAAATGGGATGGAGACATTGTCCCCTGCGTCTTGTGGTTAAAACTGTTCAAGAATAATTTTCAAAAAAAAGGCAAAATTGGGACTCTCATACAAATACAAAATGACCCATGTTAAATAATTTATTTAGCTCATTAATTAATTCAGAGAACCAGGCAGATGTTATAAATGATTCAAAGGAAAAGCCAAAGAAGCACAAATGTGTATGGAGTAAAGGATGTAGAAATATGAATGTGGCGATACACCATAGAATACTATGCAGCCATAAAAAAGAATGAGCTCATGTCCTTTGCAGGGACATGAATGAAGCTGGAAACTATCATTCTCAGCAAAGTAACACAAGAACAGAAAACCAAACACTGCATGTTCTCACTCATAAGTGAAGTCAAACAATGAGAATATATGGGCACAGGGAGGGAACATCACACTCTGGGCCCTGTCAGTGGGTGGGGGGCAAGGGCAGGGACAGCATTAGGAGAAATACCTAATGTGGATGATGGGTTGATGGGTGCAGCTAACCACCGTGGCATATGTATACCTATGTAACAAACCTGCACGTCCTGCACATGTACCCCAGAACTTAAGTAAAATTAAAAAAAAAAAAAAGAAATATGAATGTGCCAGCAGACACAAACCTGCTTTTCCACATTGGGGAGGTTATCCTCACATTGCACAGAATTCATTCACGTGACTATTGACAAGAATGACTTTGCATTGTTACCAGCCCTTTAAAATTCACAGACATAAAATTGCTCCCATAAATTCAGAATCCTATAGTCCAGTAAGATGTGCCCTAAAAAATGCAGTTCTCAGTCGGGCATGTTGGCTCACGCCTTAATCCCAGCACTTAGGGAGGCTGAGGTGGGCAGATCACCTGAGGTCAGGAGTTCAAGACCAGCCTGGCCAACATGATGAAAACCTGTCTCTACTAAAAATAAAAATTAAAAAAAAAAGCTGGGCATGGTGGCAGAAGCCTGTAATCCCAGCTACTCAGGAGGCTGAGGCAGGAGAATCATTTGAACCCAGGAGGCAGAGGTTGCAGTGAGTCAAGGTCATGCCACTGCACTCCAGCCTGGACGACAGAGAAAGACTCCATCTCAAAAAAAAAAACGAAGAAGAAAATGCAGTTCTCCATGAAAGAACACATTTTTCCTTACAAAAGCAAAGTCTGGAGTCAGACATTATTTAATTAAACACCACGCAAAAGCTGTATGATTTTGGAAGCCTCTTACCTCAATCTCCTTATCTATGAAACTTGAGTAATAAAACGTACCTCACCGAATTATTAACAGAATTAAGTGAGATGATCCACACAAAGTTAGTAGTAGCAGCATGACTAACACGCACTTAAGTAAGCATTCAGTGTACACATGTTATGACATTTGATTTTTATATGCCTTATGTCATGTATATTTGCTGTTATTATTTAAAATATCACAGGGGAGCAAGGTCCTGGTGTAAAAAAAAAAAGTTACAAGATATCATGGCGGAGAATGATTCCATTGTGGTGGCTTCCATCACAGCTCTCAGCCGTGAAACAGCCCCAGGCCCCTGGAAAGGAGCCCCAAAGGACTTAGTTTCTGGGAAGAAGGTTTGGCCCTTGGAGGGCACAGTTTGCCCATTGCCTCCATAAACTCTGGGTTCTTTCCCTAGCCGGAGGTTTTTGTGATATTCATAGTAAGGAACATAAATGTTTGCCTTGACTTAGTTAACCGGGTACTGTAATAAATAGTCCTACAAATATATGGGTCAAAAACAGTAAGAGTTATTCTTCACTCCTGTAATAGTCCAAGATAGGAGTGCCTGGTCAGCGGGCAGCATTCCTGCAATTAGGAATTCAGGAACCAGGCTGTGTCCATCTTGTGACTCCGCCAGACCCGTTCCAATGTACACAGGTCTCCAGCAAGAAAACAAATGGAGGCTTAGACTGGGGTTGTCAGATGTCGTGAACAAAAATACAAGATGACTGTTAAATTTTAACTTTAAATGAACAATGAATACTTTTTCAGTGTAAATATGTCTCATGCAATATTTGGGACACACAATTATATGAAGAAAATATTCACTGTTTATCTGAAATTCAAGCTTAGCTGGGCGTCCTGTATTTTATCTGGCAACCCTACACATGCCAAATATTTAAAAGTTAAAGAACTATTGGGCCAGGCACAGTGGCTTATACCTGTAATCCCAGCACTTTAGGAGGCTGAGGTGGGCGGATCACTTGAGACCAGGGTTCAAGACCAGCCTGATCAACATGGCAAAACCCTGTCTCAACTAACAATACAAAAACTAGCCAGGCATGGTGGTACACGCCTGGGCCTAAGTAGATGCAAAACTGGTTGAGCTGGCTGGGCTCAGTGGCTCACACCTGTAATCCCAGCACTTTGGGAGGCCAAGGCAGGTAGATCATCTGAGGCCAGAAGTTCAAGACCAGCCTGGCCATCATGGCGAAACCACATCTCTACTGAAAATACAAAAATTAGCCAGGTGTGATGGCACATGCCTGTAATCCCAGCTACTTGGGAGGCTGAGGCACAAGAATCGCTTGAACCTGGGAGGCAGAGGTTGTAATGAGCTGAGATCGCAGTGGGGGCAACAGAATGAGATTGTCTCAAAAATAATAAAAATTAAAAAGCTAAAGAACTTTAGAAACAGACTGTTAAAGCAAATGTATCCTGTCTTGTTACCTTGACAAATATACTTGCATAACGACCTGGAAGGCCAAGTTCCCATTCGAATTCCCAGACTCCTCAAATTTCTACACTCCCCTTCAGCCTGCCCACCTCCTATGTGCAGCTCTATCTCTCACCTCAGGGAACGTTATGTGCCTGTGGGAGGATGCCTTAGTTCAAGCTCCACCCACACCCCCTGTAAGCAGCCACCTCTCAGCCATCGATCCCTTGGGCCAAGGGATACACAGCCAGTGGCACCATCTCACTTTTAAGAGCACAGCCTAGGGAAGAGTTCTTTGCAGGCTGGGAGAGGGAAGCTTTGGTGACCTGGAGAGTGTTCTAGAAGGGAGGTATTGGCTCTGATGGGGCCATTTCTTGGGCCTGGAGACTCCCCTGTGTCGAAGCCTAAAGGCAGTGTTGGATTTCCCCATCCTCTGAGGCCTTACTGTCTTCTGAATCGCATCAGCGTAAGGAGAGAAACTGCAGAGAGGGCACTGCCATGTTTTAAAACCTTGGCCCAGAAATGATGCACATCATCTCTGCTGACAGTCCCTTGGCTGAAACTCAGACCCCATCATGGAAATATAAGGAATTATTATCACTATTTTACTAGATTGATTCTAGGGTGACAACAGGCATAGTGATGTGGTTATTTGATAAAGGTTAAAGATAAACTAACCATTTTTGGCCAGGCACGATGGCTCACACCTGTATTCCCAACACTTTGGGAGGCCAAGGTAGGCGGATCACTTGAGATCAGGAATTTGAGACCAGCCTGCAACACAGGAAATCCTGTCTCTATAAAAAAATATATAAAAATTAGCTGAGTGTGATGGCGTGTACCTGTAGTCCCAGCTACTCAGAAGGCTGAGGCAGAAGAATCACTTGAACCTGGGAGGTGGAGGTTCCAGTATGCCAAGATTGCACCACTGCACTCCAGCCTGGGGGACAGAGTGAGACCCTGTCTCAGAAAAAACAAAAAAGAAAAGAAAAGAAAAACTAATCATTTTCATCGCCATTATGCTGCATATTTAGAAATAGTAAACAAAAATCTTTACAATGGCAGCACACACCTCCTTTCAAGGAAAAGATTTATAAGACAATCTGTCTACTCTGTGTCCTGGACAACACTTAGCATGGTGCCAAGCATATAGTCAGCATTCCACAATTATTTATGGAGGAGCGCGTGATTATGTCTTATTTGTTATTGGACTGAACTAAAGATCCAATGCACATGGCCTTGGCATAATGCAGTGAACTAGGAGAAAGCAGAAGAGATGCTGTAGTACAAAGACGCCGACAAAAGACTGCTTTGCTGAAGAGAACCATTCCCGGGGTGCCCCAAACGGAAAACCCCAGTGCTTTCCCTTCTGGATGTTGCCATCTACCGGAAGACATGGGCAAACCAAAATGTTCCACGGGTCTGCATACCTCTTCACTAAGCATGGTATTCAAACACATTTACTCATTGATGAATGTTAGAAAACTGCTGTTTAGACAATAGATCTGAAGCCTAAGAATACACTGATGCTCATCTGGGACCCCGACACCCAAACGTGAGTGTGCGAGCTGAAATGAAGAGTCTGAGAAGGTCAGGGCAGAAAGCAGTGGCATGCAGCCATTGGGCTGTGCATGTTGACTTCCACCTGCTGAACTCCGCGCTAATGGGTTTTGTGTTGATGACTTCCTGCAGAGCTTCCTCCCAGGGCCGCCGCGCTGGCTGCATTAGGCCCTGGCAATGTGCTTTAGCAACCTTTAGGAAAATGGTGCCCTGGTATTTCAGATGCTCTCTCTACCTCTCTCATTTATCCTGATGTGCTCATCTATTACCATAATGAATATTAAAACTTATTCCAAAGAGGACTGCGGCTCCACTGCTGGCTTTCTCTCCAGAGCAAGAGTTTGACCTGCAGAATGAAACAATAAAACTTTACTACTTTATACTTATAATTAATATTTTATATGGTGCCTTCCCCACGCTTACCATTTTGGAAGTGCAAATAAATCTTCAGAGAATGAATGGCCATCTATACAAATATATGTACATACTGGAGGCAGGATCCTGCTGGAATGCAGGGGCACAATCATGCACTGAAGCCTCAAACTCCTGGGCTCAAGCAATCCTCTCACCTCAGCCTCTTGAACAAGCGGGACCACAGGCGTGCACCACCATGCCTGGCTAATTTTCTTAAGATTTTTTATAGAGATGGGGATCTCACTATGTTGCCTAAGCTGGCCTCAAACTCCTGGGCTCAAGTGATCCTCCCGCCTCAGCCTCCCAAAGTGCTGGGGATTACAAGGGTGAGCCACCACACCTGGCCTGTAAAATAATTTTTAACCATGCACAGAGGATAGTTTCAAAAGAGAGGCTCTGAAAACAGTGAGCAGGGATGACATCAGTCCCAGGGTCACCTCCTCTGTGAAGTCCTCCCAGTGTGTGCCCTCTCAGTTCCCCAAGGGGGAAGGACAGTGCCCTTCCTCCTTCCACTGTGCCCTCCTCCCATGACTGTCAGGGTCGTTTGGTTGACACAGCCTCATCCTTTAGACTGCAAGATGGTGGAGAAGAAAAATGTGTCTTATGCATTTTTGTAACCCCAGTATGATAACTGACATTTAGCAAGTATGCATGTGCATCTGTAGAATGCTTATTTGTTTATGTTTACATGGGTATGCATGTATATTTATAAGTTTTGAGCATCACTATAAGTATTTTAAGTAGATTACTTCATTTCACCCTCGAAACAACCTTATAAGTTAGATGCAATTAGTTTCCGTTTTACAGATAAGGAAGCTGACCTTCCGAAACAACTTACGTAAGTTACTTGAAGGTCATAGTAAGTAAAGAACTGATATTTGACTTCAGGGTTGATGTCGAACTGCGTTTTCAACCACTGTGATAGAAGAGCTACCACCACCATTTATGTAGCACCTACTGTGTGCTGTTGCACAATGTACTTCACATTTTCTATCTCGTTTACTCCACAAAGAATCTCACCTTAAACATGAGAAAACTGAGACCCAGAGAGCTTATCTAACGTGCCCCAAGTTGCACAGTTAATATGCATCAAGCGAACATTCAACCCAGCGATACCTCCTACACCATGAATCACTTCAGTCCTGGGAAAACTGGGGACCACTGAATGTAAACGTTATTAATGAGAAGGAAAGATGACAGTTGTGCTGACCTATTTCTTTTTTTCAGATTCAGTCATTTTTAGCATCACTTGATGGAGAGAAGCTGGATCTCTTAAAAAATGACCTAATTTCCATTAAAGACATCTTTGCAGCCAAAGAATTAGAGAATGAAGAAAATCAAGAAGAACAAGGTAAAGGAAAACAAGTTAAATAGCAAGACAGACTGCTGGCATAATCCTTATGAAACTGCTGTTAATGAACACAGCCCTTTGAATTACTTAACTCAAGTGCTCCTCCTCCATGCTTCCAAAATACACTGCACATCTGCTCTTGTTACAGGAGCTGGTCACATTGATTTAGATGACTCTCTGTCACTGAGGGGGAACTCTTGTTGTGCCTCTGGTGTTCAGTACAATCCCTGGCACATCACAGGCGTACAATAAATGCATATGCATATGGTCAGATGAACAAAGACTGCAACGTGCTAAACGGCCCTGATGACCGGAGTTTATGCTGCTACTTATCATTTTTATCTGTATGGAAAGTTATTTAGTGTGATTAATATTGATGGTGGGCAAATCTTTCCCTGAATTTTTTTCCATATTTTTCTTATTCTTTTTAATTTATAGGTGTAAGAGTTAGGGTATATTGGCAAGGGTCCTATGCTTTACCTAAAAAGTTCAGTTCTCACAAAGGCTGTACCATTTTCTGACAAGGCACCAGGGCATGATACATCAGGTTGGCAGTCACACTTCCTGGTAATCTTCCAGCCAGATAATAACTTGACCCAAGGAGACTAGAACTTATTTTATGAGGAGCAAGGCTTCCTTAGGAGGGGAAAACTTATTCTCAAGGTTGGGCATGATTAATGATTCCTTTAGGTTTGTCCATTTGGGAGCAGAAGAGAGTAAAATACTTGCTATGTACATGAAGAGTGATTTCTTATTGATGTCATAACCAACCACCACAGCTGTTTCGTGTTAGTTATGCTAAAAGGCCAGACAACCTTAGAGACAGGGCTGGCTTCTCCTAGGACCATTGGAAGGGTCCCATTTGAAACATTTTTACCACTTTCTTGCTATATGGCCTTAAACAAATTATATAACCTTTCTGAAACGCAATGCTGTATCTTCACTTGTAAAATGGAGACGTGTGTGTGTGTGTGTGTGTGTGTGTGTGTGTGTGTGTATTTCCAAGAAATCCCAATATATCCCAAGAAATATATATATATTTGCTGTTGTAAGGGTCATATTAGGTAACATATGTAAAAACATATATTACAGTGCCTGGCACACAGAACTGCTCAAAAATGTTAGCTGTGCTTATTACTTAAAGTGCTAACACGGTGCCAGGAAAAAGTAAAGGTGCAATAAATTATGGCTTTCATGTATGCTTGTTTTTATTACCTGGCATGCAAAGTAATGATAATGCGCATTCTTAAATCGCTGGCAGTGTTTTGTGCCCAGACATGTTACATTCCTTTAATCAAAGCTCAAACACAAAAGCTCAAATGCTTGAGCCTTGATGTTCAGGGCGAAATTATTCTAAGCATTCAGAAACTATCATTTCGACACCACTTCCCTCTTTAACCCCACACACTGACCTTATATGCCTTCAGCTTAATGAGATTTATGCTCATTGCATCAAAATAAAAGAATCAATTATACTGAAGCATAGAAAGAGGCCAGTATCAGAGACAGTTGAGAATCATGTTTTTGAGCATTAGTATCTTCCTCCCAGAGTCACAAAGGATGACAGCCTTGTCTCTGTCTTTCTAATGAAGAAACTAAAACACTAGCTGTCAAAGGTCATGTGGCTCACCTTGTGGACACAGGATGAACTAACAGATGGCCGTTTCCCAGACTAGCAATCACCAAAAAGAATCAAGTTATTTCTCTTCAAGAATCATGATGTCTGAGGTAGACGTTGGTTCTATTAAGGGTGTCATTTAAAAAGGGACAAAAAGAGAATCCCACATTTCCCTAACATCAAGGAGATATTCTTGCCAATGCAGTTAAAGAAGTATTGCATCCCCAGCTGGTGCTATTCCTTGGAGGGGAAACTTAATTCAATACTGTTAAATAGAAAATGTCACTGTAAGTGATGTATTCTAGTCTTCATGTAGACCTTCAGTAAATTCAGCTTCTTTAAATACCACACATGCACATATACACATGCAAAAACCTGAAGTGCTGAACAGCACGCTTCAGCAATGGTGGGTTTGCCTCTCCTTCATTGACAAAACCCTGTTATCTCCCATAATGTATCAATTTTCCCAAGAGGGCATCTCCAGATTATCAAAACACTATTAATTTTAATTAACTTAATTTAATAAATAAATGACATTCAGAAACTTAATGAAAAATCGGGAGAAAAGAATAGAGACGTTGTCATCAAATCAATCCAATTATCGCGTGTCACACCTCCAGAAAGTTTCGGGGATTACACAAAAGCTGTAGAGAGCAATCTTTGCAGTGGGGGTGAGTAGGAAATCCAGGAGCAAAATTCTGGAAGAAAACAGCATTTTCATCCGTTTTTTTTTTTTTTTTCCTTATAAGCATTGCATTCTTAAAAGCCTCCTAACTAAATAATGCATTTGGTCCTCTCAGAAAATGTAATAAGCTATCATCTTTTAGATGAATTTAATATTAGTCTCCTCTGCATTTAATAATGTTAGCTAATGATTTGCATGTTTGTTTTTCCAGCAGAGTGTAATTTTATCACACTGCCATAGATCTCTTAATTTGATTTACCATGGCTGAGAAGAGATTTTAAAAGGCCATTTTCTATTTTTATTGCTCCAGTGAAGATCCTCTTGGCCACGTGTACAGACCAAGAGCTGCAGTAATAGGTATTGTTTGTTGCAACATTTATTATCATCTGTTTTTATCAACCTCCATTTTTCTCTATGATTTTTTTTCTAAAATATTTCCCAAAAGTTGTTGGTGTATGTTTTACAGAATTAATACACCTTTAAAAGCTGGAGCTCTACAAAGTGCTTGTATCTTAATTTAGTGTTGATTCCTCCCAAATACTTTTACTCTATGTTTGTATCAGTGTAGCACATAATTTGTTTACACAAAACTTTCGTGTTTACAAAGCACTTTCACGTTTGTTGTAGTATTTGCTCCTTATAACAACTATAAAGAGGAGATGGGTGGGTTTTATTGTCCTCAATTTTCAGAGGAGGCAGTGGAAGCTGAAAAAGCTCTCTCTGTGCCTGGCCCCAGGCCACAGAACTGCCAGAGGCAGGAGCTGGATAGAACCCATGCCTTCCAATTCCTGGCCCAGGACTCTCTCTGCTCTGCAACACGGCCTCGTGCAGAGTGAGGAGCAGGCAGTTTGGGAAGGAGACTTTGTCGATGCTGCCCAGGTGTGCCCAGCCCCTCTCACTTTCCCTCCCTGAGGAAGATTAGACCAAGACCTCTGCCCAGCAGAGAGAATCTCAGCTTCTGACGGAATCAATCTCTCTCTGTCTCTCTCTCCCTATTTTTTTCTTTTTTTTCAGACAGAGTCTCACTCTGTGGCCCAGGCTGGAGTAAAGTGGTGCAATCTCAGCTCACTGCAACCTCTGCCTCCCGGGTTCAAGCAATTCTCCTGCCCCAGCCTCCTGAGTAGCTGGGATTACAGGCACATGCCATCATGCCTGGCTAATTTTTGTTCTTTTATCAAGACAAGTTTTCACCATGTAGGCCAGGCTGGTCTCCATCCCCTGACCTCAAGTGATCCAACCACGTCAGACTCCCAAAGTGCTGGGATTACATGTGTGAGCCACAGTGCCCAGCCCTTTCTCTATCTCTGTCTCTATCTCTGTCTCTATCTCCATCTCTATCTCCGTCTCCATCTCTATCTCTATCATCTGTATCTCTATCTCTGTCTCTCTATCTCTGAGACTGTCTAGCCCTCCAGCTCTCCCTTTGTGTAGTTAATGCATTCTTGAAGGCTCTGTTCGGGCATCACCTCCCCCAGGAAGCCTGCTTCACACCACTCTGAGAACTGGATTATGTGCTGCAAAAGACCCCTTAGTCAGAGCACTTACCTCTTTGGGTTAAAATGATTTGTTTATTGTGGCTTCGTCATGGGCATCATGGGCAAAGACAGCTGTCTCCCTCCTTCCTGCACCACCTCCCTCACTCTGCTGCAGCCACGCTGATGCCCCTGTTGCTCCCGTGGACGTACCAGGCACACTCCCTCCTGGACTCTGCTCTCACTGCGCTGCTGCTGGAAGGCTCTTCCCCATGACATCCTGTGGCTGGCTCATTGCTCTCCTCCTCCAGCTCATTACTCAAATGTTACTCTCTTAGTTAGCTTCCTTCCTATCTTAGTTCCTTCAGGCTGCTATATCAAAATACCATAGACCATGTGACTTATAAACAACAGAAATGTATTTCTGACAGTTCTGGGGACTGTAAAGTCCAAGTTCAAAGTGCTGGCAGAGTCTGTGTCTAATGAGGGCTCCTGGTCTCTGGTTCACAGATGGTGCCTTCTATCTGTGTCCTTACATGGTGGAAGGGGCCAGCTATCTCCCTGGGGCCTCTTTTATTAGGTCACTAATCCCATTCATGGGGGCTCCCCGCATCATGATCTAATCACACCCCCAAAGCCTCACCTCCTATTATCATCACATTGGTATTAGGTTTCAAAATACGAATTTGGAGGGGACAGAGACATTCAGACCACAGCACCTCCTATTTAAAACTCCTAAACCTCAGCTAGTCTGTTTATACTTCTCCGTAAAACTTATCCCTTGACATAGATGTTTTACTTATCTGTTTTTTGGTTTTTTGGGGGTTTTTTTTGAGACAGAGTCTTGCTCTGTCACCCAGGTTAGAGTGCAATGGCATGATCTCGGCTCACTGCAACCTCTGCCTCCCGGGTTCAAGCAATTCTCCTGCCTCAGCCTCCCGAGTAGCTGGGATTACAGGCACCTGCCCCTGCACCCAGGTAATTTTTGTATTTTTAGTAGAGATGGGGTTTTACCATGCGATGGCCAGGCTGGTCTCTAACTCCTGACCTCGTGATCCACCCACCTCAGCCTCCCAAAGTGCTGCATTACAGACGTGAGCCACCGAGCCTGCCTATTTATCTGTTTTGATTATTGATCTGTTTCCTTCATGAGAATATATGAGTTATAGGTAATGATACACGGATCTAAAGCAAATGTTTTGAATAAATACCTACAAGCTACCCTGGGCTGTCTTCATGGGCTGCAGATAACCATTTTGTCTGTAAAATAGAAAATAGCATCTCCAGACAAGTGCTGGATGCAGTGTTTCTCACATGGCTTAGTCCTCCCTCAAGGTTCTGCCTTCACCCACTGGCATAAGCCACAGGATTTTCTTCTTAAAGAAAATCTAATACAGGCATGAGCCACTGTGCCCAGCCCTCTCTATCTCTGTCTCTATCTCTATCATCTCTATCTCCATCTCCATCTCCATCTCCATCTCCATCTCCATCTCTATCTCTATCTCTGTCTCTATCTCTGTCTCTCTATCTCTGAGACTGTCTCGCCCTCCAGCTCTCCCTTTGTGTGGTTAATGCATTCTCGTTTTTGAAGGCTCTGTTCAGGCATCACCTCCTCCAGGAAGCCTGCTTCACACCCCTCTGGGAACTGGATGCTCAGAGAATACTTTTATTCTCCCTCAAACTGGTAATAAACACATGTGAAATCAATTCTTCAGCACCTTTCAGAAATGTTAAAAATGGCATGGCCTTGCAGATACCTTAAAAGAGAAAAATAAGATTGTAACCTTTAACAATCTGTTTATTGCCCACAAGGATCCTGATTTTTTTATTTTTTGATATATATGATATTTTAATATGTAAACTATGTTATATATATTAATATGTCATATTATTATAGGTTAGACAATATATTAATAAATTATGCTGTAAATATTCATTTTAGCACCTATTAAAAGTGAGGTATTGTGTTAGATGTTCTGGATTTAAGAGTGAGCAGAATAAATACTGTGTCTGTCCCTCAGTAGCTTCCAGGGTGAAAGGAAGACAGATCATTTAGAAATGTAGGACCAGCCAGGTATCCTAGGGAACCTTGGGAAATTTCTCCAGAGAGATGGTTGAGACTAATTAGGCTCGTTCAGCACTTTGGCTCTGTGGACATAGGAGGGCACCTGGGTATCATTAGGGTTGCAACGCCAAGCATCACGATATCGAAGTCATAAATATGATGTTGTCCCAGGTCCCTTAGGCCTGAGAAAGGTCATGCATTTGTTCATCCAGTCCTTCTTTCAGCAAATAGCTGCTGACCACCTATAGCTGTGAACAAGACCTGCGAGGTCCCTCCTTGCCCTCTGTTGCCTTTGGATTGGCCTGGGGGTGTCCCTGCAGAAGCTGCCAGCAACAGGGCTTCAGTGGCCCACACCCAGATGCATCTGCTGCCTCACTGCCATGCTCATGAGTGGAAGACATTCATCTTTGCCCGGCAGCTGGCGGGCAGGCTGCTGCAACCTCCGCTTAGTCTACCCCAACCTCAGGCTGGAACACTGGGGGAGCTGCCACATCCTGAAGGAGGAAAAATAAATCATGCTTATTCTGTCGTGTTCTATTTCTAGGCTTAGAAGAAAAGGGAGAAGAATTTGCTCGCATGCTTACAGAGCTTCTCTTTGAATTACATGTGGCGGCCACGCCTGACAAACTCAATAAGGTCAGCACCTTCTGATTTATCGTTTTTGGTTAAAAAAAAAAGGGTGCACGGGAGACTTTCTGTTGTAAAGTTCCAGAGATGCACCTGAAATGGAAAACCCCCAAATCATATGGCATAGTGCCGGGAGAGAAGTTCGAGGTCAGTAATTAAGATTTGAGGCGAGGGTGGGCGGGGGGCTGGGTGTGGTGGCTCACACCTGTAATCCCAGCACTTCAGGAGGCTGAGGTGGGCAGATTACTTGAGGTCAGGAGTTTGAGACCAGCCTGGCCCCGTCTCTACTAAAATACAAAAATTAGCTGGGTGTGGTGGCACATGACTGTAATCCCAGCTACTCGGGGACTGAAGCAGGAGAATCGCTTGAATCCAGGAGGCGGAGGTTTCAGTGAGCTGAGATTGCGCCACAGCACTCCAGTCTAGGTGACAGAGCGAGACTCCGTCTCAAATTTTAAAAAAGAAAATAAGAAAAGATTTGAGGAGGCAACATAATGGAATGTGGTGGTGGAGAACATGCTAGACTGTGTCATGAAATCTGCATTTTAGTTGTAATTTTACTGGTAATTACCTCGCGACCTTGAACAAGTCACTTACGTTTTCATGGCAAAATAGAATGTTATGTCAGAGCAGTAGTTATCATCAGGTTAGAGGAGGGAAAAAGGGTGCAGAACCACCAAGAGGCTTTTTCAGATTTCATCCCCCACCCCCATTCTAAGGAAACGTGCCAGAATTAGGCAGAGAGAGGCATGTCAGCCAGGTAAACCCCACAATCCCTCCTATCTGGAGCACAGGGGCTTCATCATGTCTAAGACCATTCCAGCTTTAACAGGCTGGGTTCCTCTAATAATACCACAGCATGTTTTGCAAGTTAGTACAAGGTCTTGCTGTGAAGTTTCTTTAGGAGACATGATCACTAATTACTTAAAACCGTGTGTTTTTCCATTCTCTCTCTCTCTTTCTTCTTTTTAGCAAGCAGTGGTTTACACAGGCACTCCCTTATCCAGGTAGGTGAGGAAAAGGGCAGAATGAGGTAGTGAGATAAGTAATTTCTTTATCTCTGATGGGGTCACTGGTTCTGGCAGGTCAGTGACTTGAACACAGTGGGAAATTGCCTCATTCATCACCCTGTGGCACCTGCCACTGCTCAGAGCGGGCATGTGGTGGCTCCGAGATTCCACCGGCTTATTTGCATAGGGTTAAATCTTTGTCTCTAAAAGAGGACACATGAAGGACAGTTTTGGTGGGTTTTCTCTCCCCAGATCTTCTTGCTGTTAACTTACCATTCAACACTCTGATATTTTTAACTTTGACGTGTAAGATTTAAGGTGGGAATAAGTTTAGCCTATGCCCCAAAACAACTTTTACTTAAGCAAACAGCTTAAACGATCCTGACACAATTGGAGTGGGTCTGCCCTTTCTTTCTAAATTCAGGGAATAACAGATAGGGGAGGAGGTTTCTGATTGTTTAACTTAGCCATGATTTTTTAGGGCACAGAGTGCGTAAACCGCACTCGTGTGAAATTAGACACAGAGCAGCACCAGGCCTTTCCCACAGCCTTCTCTTCTCCCACTTGAGGTTGGCAGACCTGTCATGAATCAAGAAACGCAGAGCCCTTCTTCACCTTCCCAGCATATTAGGTTCACGAAGCATTAAGAGCTTCCTGAGATATGTCAGATGAGGACATTTGCTGTAGCCACAGCCCTGGCTCAATTTCTAACACATATTTTTTAAAGTACTGTTATTCTTTTATAGATGATCATGAAAAGTGAAAAATATAACTATAGATTTTTCAATGTGACCGTCATTTTTATTCTTATCGGAATATCATTTTTAAATGCTTTTTAAAGAGTCCTCAGGCCTGCAACGTTTTCCATGCTTTCTATTCTGTCCCTTTTTTCTACTTTATATTTACCAGAAAACAACAAGGCTGTCTTTTTACGGGGTTGAGAAATTGCCCCGTCACCCTCTAAACATACAGAGATCCATTTGAGACGGAGTCTCACACTGTCGCCCAGGCTGGAGTGCAGTGGCACAATCTTGGCTCACAGCAATGTCTCTGCCTCCTGGGTTCAAGCAATTCTCCTGCCTCAGCCTCCCAAGTAGCTGGGACTACAGGCGTGCACCACCACGCCCAGCTATTTTTTTTTTTTTTTGTATTTTTAGTAAAGACAGGGTTTCACCATGTTGGCCAGGATGGTCTCGATCTCCTGACCTCATGATCTACCCTTCTCAGCCTCCCAAAGTGCTGGGATTACAGGCATGAGCCAATGCGCCAGGCCCAGCCATTCTTGAAGATTTAGAGCCACTTGATTCTAGTCTTGGGGTTGGAATGACTTAGTTTCCATATTTGCAGCATAAAAGAATTGTTTGGTGGGGACCTTTGCAGGCCATGAAGAAGGCTCATGACTGGGTGGAAGAGGATCAGACCGTGGTGTCGGTAGATGTGGCAAAAGGGTCAGAGGAGGAAACAAAGAAGGAAGAAAAGGAAGAGAAACCTCACAACCCTCAAGAAGACGAAAAGGAAGAAAAAAGAACTAAGACCATAGAGGTAAATTTATTCTAGAGTGTCCACCTACAAGGTAATAATGGTATGTTCATTTTATTAGCAACTTAGTTTTAAGTGAGGAGAGGTCATTTCTTTTTCATTTGTTCCATATTATAGAAATATAAGTAGGAATGCAATAAACACTGAAATTTCTGTCTGCCAAGATAATTCATGGTTTAGCACGAATTTTGTCACTTTTCTCCATAGCTTTAAAATTATAATTTAAAGGGAAAAAAGATCTTTAGGAAAGTAGTTGATTTATCTTTAGGGTAGAATTTCATCTTATATGCAAATGTGTTACTATAAAATGTCTTTATGTCCCGTAACTAATGAGGTAATTGAAGCCTTTAAAAAAATTCATTGCCACAGCTTTTATTCTGTAATTTAATAAATTTATGTGTGCATAGTTTTTATCCTGCCTATGTTCAATAGAGGAGTTTGTAGTAACTTCATCTGAGTTTTAATTTTAAAGAAAGTAACTTTTTGGCCAGGTGCAATGACTCACACCTGTAATCCCAGCACTTTAGGAGGCCAAGGCAGGTGGATCACCTGAGCTCAGGAGTTCGAGACCAGCCTAGCCAACATGATGAAACCCCATGTTAACTAAAATACAAAAAAAAAAATTAGCTGGCCATGGTGGCACAAGCCTGTATTCCCAGCTACTTGGGAGGCTGAGGTACAAGAATCGCTTAAATCCAGGAGGCGGAAGTTGCAGTGATTAGATCACTGTAAGGAAAAATATCCATTGAGCTCTGTGCATTCAGCCGGCCTTCCACACGCCTTCTTTAGCATCTGCCTGTTTTGTGCCCAGCATTGCTGTAAGCACTGGGGACGCAGCTGTGAACAGGCTCTCCACATCCCTGGGTGCCTGACAACACTTCATTTTTCTGGCAGCATTGCACTTTAAAAAGTCTTCAATATGCTCGTAATCTTCAGGTTAACTATTTCATGTTATATTTAGTGTATTTTTAAAAGAATTATATCACTTCTATTGTCACAGCGTTTTTTAATAAAAGCATCTGCTCAATAAATTTCTTCCTTGTATTTATTCATTTCAGGAAGTATACATGTTGTCCATTGAAAGTCTGGCAGAGGTAACAGCGCGCTGTATCGAGCAGCTTCATAAAGTAGCAGAATTAATTCTTCATGGACAAGAAGAGGAAAAACCAGCTCTGGACCAAGCAAAAGTTCTAATAAAGTAAATAAATGTTACTTTAAATTCTTATTTTCCAATTTTATATATAGGTACCATTCAGATACACACATATACACCAGTACTTTCAAAGCCACTAAAATATTCAGATTTCTTTTTGTTTGTTTCTTTTTGTTTTTTGTTTTTTGTTGTTTTTTTTTTTCTCTTTTTTTGAGACGGAGTTTCTCTCTTGTTACCCAGGCTGGAGTGCAATGGCGTGATCTCGGCTCACCGCAATCTCCGCCTCCTGGGTTCAGGCAATTCTCCTGCCTTAGCCCCCTGAGTAGCTGGGATTACAGGCACACGCCACCGTGCCCAGCTAATTTTTTGTATTTTTAGTAGAGACGGGGTTTCACCATGTTGACCGGGATGGTCTCGATCTCTTGACCTCATAATCCACCCACCTCAGCCTCCCAAAGTGCTGGGATTACAGGCGTGAGCCACTGCGCCCGGCCTGTTTTTTGTTTTGTTGAAATGGGATCTTGCTCTGTCACCCAAACTGAAGTGCAGTGGCATGATCATGACTCACCGCAGCCTCAAACTCCCTCAGGCTCAAGCGACCCTCCCGCCTCAGCCTCCCCAGTAGTTGGGACTACACGTGCACACCACCACATCCAGCTTATTTTTTAATTAATTGCAGAGACAAGGCCTGGCTATGTTGCCCAGGCTGGTCTCAAACTCCTGGGCTCAAGCAATTCTCCTGCCTCAGCTTCCTAAAGTACTATGATTACAGGCATGAACCACCATACCTGGCCAGAGATTCAGATTTCAAGTCAACCAATTCTATTGTTCTATAATCATCTTAAGAAATAAGAATTTCTCTTTTTGTTTGTTTGTTATTGTTGTTGTTGTTGTTTTTGAGGCAGATTCTTGCTCTGTAGCCAGGCTGGAATGCAGTGGCACGATCTCATCTCACTGCAACCTCTGCCTCCTGAGTTCAAACGATTCTCCTGCCTTAGCCTCTCAAGTAGCTGGGACTATAGGCCCACACCACCATGCCCAGCTAATTTTTGTATTTTTAGTAGAGATGAGGTTTCACCATGTTGGTCAGAATGATCTTAATCTCTTGACCTCATGATCTGCCTTCCTTGGCCCCCTTAAAAAATAAGCCATTAAAGTGCTGGGATTACAGGTGTGAGCTACCGCGCCTGGCCAGAAATAAAGATTTCTTTAACAAATGCATTATGTTAGCAAGAAGAAGACTTCACTAGCCATTCTAGGAATTATTCACGAAGAGATTTAAGGGAAGACACATTAAATCATTCAGAGGCATGAAAGTGTTTATTTAATAGATCATAGTCTTAGGAGTAAAAACTTTTGAGAGTAATTACATTTTCAACATACACACGAATAGAGAAAGGACACTTTAATGTAACTTCTAGCTAGATTCACAAAAATAGGCAAATACACTCCACTGTTCCTGGGGACTTATACCAGCTCTACATATTCTGAACTCTGGTGATTATGGTAGCTAATATTAAACAATTCACCCTGGGTTGTATGTGTGTACATATGCAGTGTCCCATATTATGTTCTTCAATAAATAATTGCTATTATCATTACTTTATTAAGTAAAATAAAAATATTTATATATGTAACAGATATGAATCTGCAATCTAGTGAGTATACATGAAAACAGTTGATATAGAGTGTTCATGAAAATAATTGGTATGAAGCTGAAAAATAAGGCATTACTGTGATATAGAAAATTAACATAGGCCTAAGTACCCTCGTGTTATTATACAGACACAGGAGTCAAAATAGAGCCCCTGAAAATATTCAGGAACAGACACACACAAGTCTCAGCACAGCCACTTTGCTAGCTAACTAGTCTTTGCTTATTACTGCTTTGGTGTTGTAGGTCGGGGAGTAAGCTTTTAGTGGAAAGATCTTCCAAAAAGTCAGCATTAGTGTCTTTGTACTGGTGGCATTTTTCCTCACTTGTAGAGATCTGTCATCTAGCCTAGATTTCTGTATCTAAGAATGTAAAAATCAAAGTTATTTTGAGAACCACATAATCCCCACCTTAATATTCCTAGAAAGAATACACACTTGCCTCAACATTTAGAAAGAAGAGGAAAGGACAAAGTAAGAGGTTGAAAATGCTGAGGGCAATCTGTAGGTACTGGTTTATCTTTGCAATACTAATTGGAAAGGAGAGGATTAAAGTTCAGAAGCCCTAGGTGTGGATAACAAGACCTTATTCTTTGCTCCTTTCTGATTCCCAGCCCTGATTGTCCCAGCCTTACCAAGCTGCACCTAGTCCCTGACTTGTCTGTACAATAAGTGCCTCCCCACCCACCTGCCCAAGAACACAGACTGAATGGCTCTGGGATATCTCCTGGCTTTACTCTTGATGCTTTCTGTAGACAAGTTTTGGATGGATGGATGGGTGGGTGAGTGGGTGGATGGATGGATGGATGTGTGGGTGGGTGGGTGGATGGATGGATGGGTGGGTGGGTAGATGGATGGATGGATGGATGGGTAGATGGATTGGTGGATGGATGGGTGGATGGATATAGCTCATAAAACCTAAATATATGTTAGATAAGTCCTCTTTTATCAAAGCAAAACTTACCTCTACTGACTTTACTAGATCTTTTAACATATAAGATTCTTGACTTGGGGTTATTGTTTTTCCCATAGCATTTCAATCACTATTCATGAGAGCCGTGTGCACTAATTGATAGAAAAATAGCAGACCATACCTACATTATTAGGTAATTAAATTGTTTTCAGTTTTCAGTCATCATCTATACTGTTAGGATAAATGTTACTTTCGTTAAATATTTGTGTGTATCTTGTGTTATTTTCTTGGTATAAAGTCCCAGAAGTGGAATGCCTAGAATAAACTTGGAATTGTAATATAATTATTAAAAACATATCTATAGGATCTTTATTTTTGAATCATATAATAAAAAAATAATCAAAATATCCAGAGACACCTGAATTTGAATCCGCCTCTCCTGCAGGTTCTAAGCACCTATCAGTTTACCTAACTTTCTTTCTTTTTTTTGAGATGCAGTTTTGCACTTGTCACCCAGGCTGGAGTGCAATGGCTCAGCCTCAGCTCACTGCAACCTCCTCCTCCTGGGTTTAAGTGATTCTTCTGCCTCAGCCTCCCGAGAAGCTGGGACTATAGGCGCCTGCCACCACACCTGGCTAATTTTTTGTATTTTTAGTAGAGACAGGGTTTCACCATGTTGGTCAGGCTGGTCTTGAACTCCTGACCTCAGGTGATCCACCTGCCTTGGCCTCCCAAAGTGCTGGAATTATAGGCGTGAGCCACCACGCTTGGCCACCTAACTTTCTTAAATGTCTGATTTTCCATCTATATAAAATGGAAATAATAATATAACCCATAAGGTCACTCTGAGAATTAAATATGATTAGGCATATGAAAGTGCTTAACATAGTGCCTCAGTGAATGTTCATGATTATTTTGAAATGACCAAAAAGCTGCAAACCAGCCGTCTAGCAAGAGTTTATACCTTGACACATGTGAAGCTGAAGCCTGGTATTTTCCTACACAAGGTTTTGATTTTAAAAGAGGTCAAGTGAGTTGGATGATTGTTATTTAAGCATGGAAAGAAAACCAGGATTAGATTAAACCATTGCAAATCATGGAAGATTATTGAGGGAACCGTCGGATTGCACATTTCTGTAGAGCATCTTCAAGCATGTGCGGCATTCTTTTAAATGTCATACTGAATTAGTATCAGAAATTGTCATGACACTTCAATTATTTTACCTTATTGAAAACATCCAAAGCTCTCTTTTTTTCTTATTTCAGATTAACTACTGCAATGTGCAATGAAGTGGCCTCCTTATCAAAGAAGTTTACGAGTTCTTTAACCACTGCTGGGGTAAGATTACAGTCTGGATTTTTTTTTTCACCTTTTTTAAGGGAAGTAGTTCTGTGAGGGGCTATGAGGAAATACGGAGATGCAGCACTTTCTTTAATAGCTCCATAAAACTGAAGCTATGCCGTGATGTAAGCTAAAGTCAGGCCAAGAGCAACTTCTCTAAGGACAGGCAGCTTAGGACTCTCCTGACTGGGTTCTAGCCTTGAATCTGCCGTCTCAGACATACAAGATGTTGGGTGAGTGAGTTGTCAAACCTCTGTTTTTTGTTTTTTTTAAAAGTGTCAGATGAAGATTCCACTAATTACTAATATCTGTGATATATGTAATTCAGAATCTCTTTTAAAATGATTAATTTTGAATATTCTCATTGACTGTTGCCCTCAGAGCCTACTTTACAAGCCATGCAAGATAAAGTTTTCTTTGTTTTATTGTCACACTTGACTTTAACCAAAAGCAAAATGTTACTGATTGGCTCAAGTGTTTCTATTCTCAAGGTAACAAGTTTGAAAGGCTCAGCATTCACTTGGAGGTGTGGCCTCTCATTATTTTTTTGGAAATAAGTTATATTATATAGCTTCACCTTAGTGGGCCCACAGAAAATTAGAAAATACTCCTTTTTTGTTTTGAGCCGGAGTCTCGCCAGGCTGGAATACAGTGGCGCAATTTCGGCTCACTGCAACCTCCGCCTCCCAGGTTTAAGCAATTCTCTGCCTCAGCCTCCTGAGTAGCTGGGATTACAGGTGCCCACCCCCACACCTGACTAATTTTTGTATTTTTAGTATAGACAGAGTTTCACCATCTTGGCCAGGCTGATCTTGAACTCCTGGAAAATATTCCCTTTAACCTTCCTGTTTTTTCTTTTAAAACCCTGGATGCAAAGTCTGATGATGTTCTCCGTGAGAAGCAGCAGGTTACTGCCTATTCTAATTAGGTTGGTTTTGGGTTTTGAATGCATTCATTTCCTAGGGCTGCTCTAACAAATTACCATAAACCGGGTTATTTTCTCGTGGTTCTGGAGGCTAGACGTCTGAAAACAAGGTGGTATCAGGGCCTTGCTCTCTCCAGCGCCTCTAGGATCCTTCCTTGCTTCTTCTAGCTTCTGGTAGCCCCAGGTATTCCTTGGCTTGTGGCTGCAGAACTCCAGTCTCTTTCTGTGTGTCTTGACATGGCTGCTTTCTCCCTGTGTGTCTTCACATCATCTTCCTTCCATGCGTGTCTGTGCCCAGATTTCCCTCCTTATAAGGACACCAAGCCTATTGGGTTAGAGCATGACCAATATGACTTCATCCTAACTTATCACACCAGCAACAACCCTATGTCCAAATAAGGTCACAGTCTGAGGTGCTGGAGGTTAGGACTTCAGTATGTCCTTTTGCAGGGGACACAATTCAGCCCATACCAGGAAGCAACAGAAACACGTTCGAAAAAGTTTAGACAAAAAGGAGGCTTTACAAAAGGCCGTGGGGGAAGTGAACGGCTGTGAGGATCCAGCACCAGAGCTCATGCACACTCTCTCTCTTTTGTTTTTGAAACTGAGTCTCGCTCTGTTGTCCAGGCTGGAGTGCAGTTGTGTGATCTCGGCTCACTGCAGCCTCCGCCTCCTAGGTTCAAGCGATGCTCATGCCTCAACCTCCTCAGTAGCTGGGATTACGGTTGTGGGCCACCACTCCCAGCTGATTTTTGTATTTTTAGTAGAGACAGGGTTTCATGATGTTGGCCAGGCTGGTCTCAAACTCCTGACCTCAGGTGATCCACCTGCCTTGGACTTACAGGCATGAGCCACTGTGCCTGGCCTACACATACTCTCTCTAAAGTGCTGCTGTTAATGTGACTCAGTGACAGCAGTTCCTAACCCTGTGTCATTCCATTCAAATTCCTGGTTCCTGGGAAAGAAGGTTTGAATAGCTCATCAGCATGGGTCACATGTCCACTTTGGCTTCACTCAGCAGCAACTGGGGACAGCGTCTCATTGTGCAGACCTACCTGGCTCCTGGGGCACACCCCCTCCTCCTCCTCAGGCCAAAAGCATTTCTCAAAAGAAGTGAGAAATGACCATAGACCTGGCTGTCACTCAAAAAGATGCCTGTCCCCCACCCTTCTGTAAATGACTCTGTGAATAAGGGGTGAGCTACACACCACCTATTCATTCTGCTGTCAAGAAAGCTGATCTGCTTCTCCTAGTTTGTAGAACAGCACCTTTTAGGTTTGTCTAATTTCAGGCCCTCAGCAACAGAGCTTCATTGTATACAAGCAGCATGACAAGAGAGGTAGAAGCTCATTGATAAAATAGGCTGGATCAAATGCATTTGCGCCCTCAGTGTGGTCCAAGTTACCTGATGTCCATGGACTTTGATATATACACTAGGCTTGCAGAGAGGTGCGAGGTCTTAATCAAGATGGAATAGCCTTGGTGACTCCAGTTCCTAAGGCTCTATTGCACCCTCTTGTCACCCTTCTCACAGTTTACTAGGTGAAGAAACTGAGGCCCAGAGGGATGAATTGATTCCCCCAAGTGTCTTAGTAGAGCTCTTAATTCCCAGTTGGTTACAGATACATCAGACAGAGACCAACGCTTTGGTTCTCTGTGTTTGTTTAGGCTTGAGAATGTGACTGTGTGCATGTTTGCGTGTATTATATTTTGCATAATATTGTTAAATATTAATGTATCTACATGAGTGGGTAGTATTCATGGTATTGTTTTCCGTTCCTTTTCGCATGGTTTATCCCAGCACAGCATCTCAAACCTCGAGGTGCACATGGATCACCTGGAGATGTTGTTAAAATGAAGATCCTTATTCATTAGGTCTGGGATGAGGCTGAGATTGTGTATTTCTAGTAAGCAGTCAGGTGATGACAGTGGTCTTAATCCATGGTCCATATTTTATGTAGTAAGGTGCTAGCAGATGGCCATGCACTTGACCTTATATATATTTATATATACACACACACACATACAAGTGTTTGCAAGAACAGAATTAGGACCACACAGGTTATTATTTTGGAGAAGAAAAATCTGAATCTAAAATAGAATTTAGAAATGTCCTCTCACCATAACAATACCTCCGATCTTGTGCTGTGATGAATCATTTACATCAATTCAGTGTTTCTGTTTTCTGAAACAGCCATTATTCATAACTTGAAGTTAATGAGTGTATATTGCTCTCTAGACTCTATTTAAATTGCTTGCATACCTCATTGATTCTGAAAACCAATGTCATCTTATTGCCCTCATTTGATTATATTTTAGAGGTTTATTGATAATCAAATAATCATGAAAGCAAATACCATAATGGATTTTCTGGTTACTTACTAAAATGACTGGGTTTTTAAAGAGGTTTCTCCCAAGACTCCATTATGGTTTCCCCAGTAAGACATTATTTCACCCTCAGTAGAGTAGTGTCAATGAAAGTGGGCTGCTCTGAGAAGATATATTTAAATGAACTCTTCCAGGTACTGTAAGAGAAGCTAACTTATTAAGATCTCCCTTTTTCTCGACAATCCTTTTAATGGTTTATGGTCTAAGAGTAGATTGAACTCTTAGATAGAGAAGACTATTGACTGATAGACCAATAGCATAAGCAAAGATAATGACTCCAACTCTGCCTTTCACTTTCTCTTTTTTTTAGACAGAGTCTCACTCTGTCACCCAAGGCTGGAATGCAGTGGTGTGATCTTGGCTCACTGCAACCTCTGCCTCCCAGGTTCAAGCAATTCTCCTGCCTCAGCTTCCCAAGTAGCTGGGATCACAGGCACCCACCACCACACTCAGCTAATTTTTTTTGTATTTTTAGTAGAGACAGGATTTCGCCATGTTGGCCAGGCTGGTCTGAAACTCCTGACCTCAGGTGATCCACCCACTTTGGCCTCTCAAAGTGCCGGGATTACAGGCTTGAGCCACCGCACCTGGCCCGCCTTTCACTCTTTGAGTCCCTACTTTATACCAGGCACTGTACTCTATGCTTTACATATATTTGTGTTTTTCAAATATGGATCTGCAGACCTGTGTTCAAGTTATATTTAAGAATGTCTTAATTTTGCTGCTCTTCTGGAAGATGCCCTATAACCAAGTTCCTATGTTTGCATTTAAAAGAAGAAAGAAAAGACTAGACCAAGGCTTAGACTAGGTTAGGTGAGTAAGGGACTTAACTCACCTGCAAAGTGAAAGGGGCCCGAAAAAGAAACAGAAAACAAACCTCAGGAATCTAGTAGCGATTTTAATGAAATATATTTTAAAATAAAATGCCAAAATATTATGATCATCAAACTAACAAAACTTTAAGTAAAGACAGCATCCAATCCTCTACCTACACAACTCAGCCTCCCTCACTTCACTCTTATCCCAGACCTGCTACAAAATTTACATCGTGAAAAAGGTTTCAGTTTAAATTTCTAGCCATGTGATCTTAAACAAGTTACTCAACCTCTCTGATCCCTGTTTTCTCCTCTTTAAATTGGGGTTATCATGGTACCTGCCTACCTCCTAGAATTTCTGTTGCAATTAAATGAGACTAAAAAGGTGCAGCAGCAGGTCTGAAGCCTGGTCTGTAGGAAGCATTCTGCTTCTCCTCCTCTCCCTCTGTAAGAGATCCCTCAACAAATCCAGTGCATTACATTTTACATGGCAAGCCTTGTAATATGAGCACCTAAACTGTCGATTTCATACTTCTGATTCCACAGAGCAACAAGAAGGCCGAGGTCCTTAACCCCATGATCAGCAGTGTATTGTTAGAGGTAAGTGGCCTCTGGAGAGAAAGTGCTTCTGAATCAAAGCAAATGTTAGAACTTCTTCTTTTTCTTTTTTTGTCCTTCTCCCCCACAGCAAATGTTATTGCAATTCTAAATCTCATCATCAAGTCTTTTTTGAGTGTATTTGTGTAACTCAACCAGCTGTAAACCCTCTGATGAAGCAACAATACCTAATTTTCAAGAATTCCTGATTATAAAAAGAAACGCTAAGCTTGCACATTATTTCTGTCGCTGTTTCCTCCAACAGAAGCAGATTTCTGCTGCCAAATTTGACACTAGATTTAACACTATGATTATTGGCTGCAATGAGGGGTTATTGCTCAACGGTGATTTTCATAAAAATGGGCACTTCCTTCAATTTAGAATAACCTTTGTTTTAACTGTATCTAAGCTCCAAGCCAGCAACAGTGGCAAGGAGAATGTTCAGCCTATGCCCAGTCAATGACAAGGGGCACCATCCTCTGTGGCTTCGCACTCTGTGGGCTGCCCGCTCACTAGGACTTCGCAGCATCAGTTGTGTTGATATAAAGCTGCCCCAACCAACATTGCTGTGTCTTTGCCAGCAACAGTAACCTAAGAGAGAAGGAAAGAGGTCCAGGAAGAATTCTCATTCTTGGATCACAGGCAGTGTATTCTACCTGTAGAGGAAAGGTAGAAGATTGGTAGAGGAACATCTTCCATTAGTGGATAAACTATAAGTAACAGCCCCAGGGCACCCAGCTGAAGACACAAGGTGTTAACAAGCTCAGTTTGAATATGGGCAATGCATGTGTCATAGGATTTTGCTTTCTGAAGTGGCTGTCCATTGCAAAATTTGAAAATTACAGAAGTTCAGGAGGGCTACTCTATTAGTCCATTTTCACACTGCTGATAAAGACCTACCCGAGACTGGGCAATTTACAAAAGAAAGAGGTTTAATGAACTCACAGTTTCACATGACTGGGAACACCTCACAGTCATGGTGGAAGGTGAAAGGCACGTCTCACGTGGCGGCTGACAAGAGAAGAGAGGTTGTGCAGAGAAACTCACCTTTCTAAAACCATCAGATCTCGTGAGACTTACGAGAATAGCATGGGAAAGACCTGCCCCCATGATTCAATTACCTCTCACCAGGTTCTCCAACGACATGTGGGAATTGTGGGAGTTACAATTCAAGATGAGATTTGGGTGGTAACACAATCAAACCATATTAGCTACCTATATATTTATAGCATTGTTTTGGGGATTTGTGCCTTACTGTTAAGGAAAATGACTGAGGTACAGAAATAACAAAGTGATGTCACTGAATATGATTGTTTCAGATGCAGCCCCACAGTGGGATGCCATCAGCCAGAAGGAATAGGAGCTATAGGGAAAGGTCTTGGAGGGACAGACATAGCTAAGAGGAAACCCTGGCAGTCAGAGGCAGAATTTGGTACAAGAAAAATCTCTCCCCTGGCCACCCAGAAGGCATAAAATTAACTTATCATGTCAAGTATGAGCAATATGAGGTCAAATGTTTTTTCCATTTCCCCAATAGATGTTTTCCCATGTTTTAGTTACCCTAACCTTTAAATGGCCTCTCCATCCAATACTATGTATTAGTGCATCACAAAACAGGAATAATAATGTCAGCTATCTCAACCAGGCAGAAAGTACCATGCATAGGAGGATAACAGGGTTCAAGTTTGCCATGAGTGACTCCCCAATAATATCTCCAGTTAGCTTTATATTGACCATTCTTGGTTATCTATCTGTAGAGTAGGACAAAATGACCTCCTTCATACTGTGTTTTTATGTTATTTCAGGGCAGTAGGGTTGATCTGGGAAAGGGATAAATAAGATAAGACATACCCTGGGTCAAGAATGTACACACACTGATGGATCTTAAAAGTCCATGGAAATGATTTGCCTCATTTTGAATAAATTCTTCTCTCTGTTAATATAGATAATTAAGAGCTGGTCATGCTCCATCCAAAAGCATGTGTTTACGCTTGCTTTTAAGCACCAGCATTGCAAGATGAATATAATTCAGTATTGATGGGGGGGTTGAAGACTGGGGACATTATCCAATAGGAAGAATTGTTAAGCTGAACTATGAAAATAGCCCGTCAACCTCATTCTTCTCCTCTCGCAGGGCTGCAACAGCACGACGTACATACAGGATGCCTTTCAGCTGCTGCTGCCTGTTCTGCAGGTCTCACATATCCAGACCAGTTGTTTGAAAGCACAGCTGTGACCTGGCCAGACTCCATCTAGTTTAAGAAGACAGCTGGCCGCGTTGCCTCAATATGTGCCATTTAAGGGGATATTCTCGGTACATCTGGCCACAGACACCCATTTGAGGACACTACAAGCAATTTTGCACAGACATATTGAGAATGCAAGTTTAAAGAGAGTTATCATTTCTCTCAATGTGTATGATTGTTTTTATAAACAATTGTGTTTTCTTTATGTTAATTTAAACTTACACGGCTTATATTGAAAATTTCCTTTTATCTAAAATTTATTTACAAATATTCATGTTCTTTTTCCTGGTTAAGCATGCTATATTTAGAAATTCATGGCAGACCTTAGACTTCTTCTATAATCCTTTAAATTTCAACCTCTAAATGTTCCATTCTTATAGTATTACTTTAAATCAATTCTAAAACTGAACTTTGTTTTGTTACATAAATGTCGCAGGCAAAAATAACACTACTTATAGATGTTACCTATTATGGTAAAAAAAAAAAAAAGAGGAACATATGGTTATTCATTCCTTTTTCTTTTTGAGATGGAGTCTTGCTCTGTTGCCAGGCTGGAGTGCAGTGGCACAATCCGGACTCATTGCAACCTCCGCCTCCCAGTTCAAGCAATTCTCCTGCCTCAGTCTCCCAAGTAGCTGGGACTACAGGCGTGCACCACCATGCCCAGCTATTTGTGTGTATGTGTGTATTTTTAGTAGAGACAGAGTTTCACCATATTGGCCAGGATGGTCTTGATCTCCTGACCTCGTGATCTGCCCACCTTGACCTCCCAAAGTGCTGGGATTACAGGCATGAGCCACTGCACCTGGCCAGTCATTCATTCTTGCAACAAGCATTTATTGAGCACCTACTATGTGCTCAAAGTAAAGAAACATGATGTCATCCTTCCGAAAGAGAATAATTCTTAAACTGCTTAAAACAGGGTCCCCCATCCCCAGGCCACAGACCAGTACCAGTCCATGGCCTGTTAGGAACCAGGCCGCACAGCAGGGGGTGAGCAGTGTGGGTGAGCAAGCACAGCTTCATCTGTATTTACAGTTGCTCCCATAGCTTGCATTACCGCTTGAGCTCCGCCTTCTGTCAGATCAGCAGCTGCCGCATTAGAGTCTCATAGGAATGCAAATCCTATTGTGAACTGCACATGCAAGGGATCTAGGTTGTGCACTCCTTGTGAGAATCTAATGCCTGATGAATCTAATGCCTGATGATCTGAGATCAAAGAGTTTCATCCTGAAACCATCCCCTACTCTTCATCCCCCATCCCTAGTCCGTGAAAAAATTGTCTGCCACCAAACTGGTCCCTGGTACCAAAAGGTTGGGGACCACTGGCTTAAAATGCCAGTAAATTTGGCCAGGTGAGGTGGCTCACACCTGTAATCCCAGCATTTTAGGAGCCTGAAGTGGGCGGATCATGAGGTCAGGAGTTTGAGACCAGGACTGACCAACAAGGTGAAACCTTATCTCTACTAAAAATACAAAAAAAATTAGCCAGGCGTGGTGGCACGAGCCTGTAATCCCAGCTACTCAGGAGGCTGAGGCAGGAGAATCGCTTGAACCTGGGAGGCAGAGGTTGCAGTAAGCTGAGATTGCACCACCGCAATCCAGCCTGGGTGACAGAGCGAAATTCTGAGACTCCATTTCAAAACAAACAACAACAACAAAAAAAAACAGTAAATTTTTAAAGTTTAAAAACTTTGAAGAACAAAGTAAATTGGTGGTTTTTCAAATGTCTTACCCTTTAATCTGTTATATTTTCCTATATTCCTTATACTGTTTTACCCCAAACTTTATATATGAAGTGAAAATATATATGAAAATGGATATTGAAGAGTAGTTTAAAATTAATTTCTTATGATTATGAGTGCATGATGCCATACTTCCAAAGCTGGAGGTATTCAAATAGAAAATCAAAGGCGTTTCAGTATAATAGAATCCCAGGACTGCATTTTAAAATCTGCTTCACAGATCACACTCGCTGGTGGCAAATACCATCATCATTGCTAAAGGACAGAAAATACTGATGTGCATTTTAACTAACTGGTATATTGATCTGTGAGAGGCTGCACAGAAGACCCTGGAGCCGGGAGGGGCATTATCAGTGGATGCTTCTCCTGAGCTCCACACCTTCATTGCAGGTGCGTATTCTGTAGAATACTTCTGCTTCACAGCCCCATGGACGTCCCTACAGGCACTGTCACGAGAAGCCTTGCCTAGTAGCTCTCTCCAGGGCAAATGAAGCTCATAGTTTTGCAAGGTGAAAACCTCTTATTCACATTTGCTTTGATTCCCCCAATGCAGTAGACTGCCTTTGTTCCATACAGGCAAAGTCAGGCTATTTTAATATCTTCCTACTTCATGTTAGCATTTAATTTGTCTATGTACTGTATTTCATTTGTTTGTCTCCTGAAACATCCAAGTAGAAAACATTAGACCACTTTATTTACGATCTGGAAAAAAATCATCTGAGAAATCAATTAAAGATTTTTCCCCTACTTTGATTGCCAGAAATGTTTCTGTTATTAAGTCTAGAAATTGATTAATTGATGAAAATGTTGCATTTACCTATTCATCTAATTTTAGACTTTTTATGTGTAGAGCAGAGGAAATGATTTAGATTTACAATTTCTTCACATCAGTTTTTCTTTCTTATTTTCTTTTTCATCAGATGGCTTTAGACATTAACTGGAAATAAAAAGAAACAAGTGTCAGGGCACGGTGGCTCATGCCTGTAATCTCAACATTTGGGTGGCTGAGGTGGCTGGATCACCTGAGGTCAGGAGTTGGAGACCAGCCTGGCCAACATGGTGAAACCATGTCTCTACTAAAAATACAAGAAAATTAGCTGGACATGGTGGTGCACACCTGTAGTTCCAGCTACTCAGAGGGCTGAGGCATGAGAATTGCTTGAACCCGGCGGCAGAGGTTGCAGTGAGCCAAGATCACACCACTGCACTCCAGCCTGGGAGACAGAGGGAGATTCTGTCTCAATTAAAAAAAAGAGAGAGAGAGGAGAGAAACAAGTATTTTCCAAGGAACTAGAATCCCAGACTTAGACTTTAAGCCCAACTACACCTGTGTAATGCATGCATAGCAAAAACTTAAATGATAAAATAAAATATAAATGTTTAAAAGAATAAGACATAATTATTCCAAAAGAAGTGGTTGGCATCATCTTCTAATGCTGGAATGTCTAAGGTTGCCAGGTGAAGACAGGCTGAGAAATGATTCCCTGGGCCTAGTTTCATAGTCTGCAAATTACATTATTTAAGAGAGAATAATCACTTAAAATAGATCCACCCTCCAGGATTTCTTTCAATATTGTTTTTCACCATCACTTTTAAATAATTGCTTCTTTGCTTTGCTTTAAAACCTGGCAAAGCGCAGGATCCAGATTTGTGCAAATGTCAGTCAGTTACTGAATGAATGATTTAACAGGCTTACCTTGGAAGTTTTTTATTCCTTCAATAATCCTTTACATAAATTGGGTTCATTTCATTCTATGCAATTACCCTGAACAAGCGTGCCAGTTTTTTCTTAACATCAAGTGCAAAATAAGTTCTAGTCTAAATAATGAATGTAGTCCTGTGCCTGTGGCTTATTAAATAAGAAGCATCAAAAGCAGATCTCAAATTCAAAGTAAAATGCGTTCAAGAAAAACTGCTTTCAAGTACTGATACAGACAGATTGGAAGGCCAAAATTGAGTCCCAAATCTTAAAGCATAGGCCTTAGCTGAAATATTGTACCCCACCAAGAAGAGAAGGCTCTGTTTTCTCTGGGTGTCACCCTGGGGTGCACATCAAACTCGTAGCTAAATGAGCGTTGTGATGAGCTGAGGCCCTGGCAGGGGTGAGAGAGAATATGCTACAGCCTCAGCAACACCAGCTAAGGAACTTTGGACCTCATCTGAGGGCTCAAAGTGCTGAATACAAGGTAGGGGCCTGAATACGGAAGTGAGTTTCTTTGTGGTTTGTAGAAATCAGCTTCCCCAAGGTGCTCAGATACCTGGAAAGTCACCTTCCGCACAGGAAGGCCATTCTGTGTTCATGTTAGAAATAAAGGCAGACGGGGAGCATCACACACTGAGGTCTGTGGGGGTATCTAGGGGAGGGACAGCAGGGGGTGGGGAGTTGGAGAGGGATAACATGGGAAGAAATGCCAGATATAGTTGATGGGGAGGAAGGCAGCAAACCACATTGCCATGTATGTACCTATGCAACAATCCTGCATGTTCTTCACATGTACCCCAAAACCTAAAACGTAATAAAATACCAAAAAAAAAAAAAAGAAATAAAGGCAGACAGATTCCAATCATAGCCATCTTGGAGGTCCTGGATGTAACATTTCAGGGAAGCAACTTAGCAAAAATTTGACATGAACATTTAATTTCTAGTCTTTCCTAAAAATATGTGTGTGTGTGTGTGTGTGTGTTGAACAAATGGGATTGATCATAATACATGACTTCAAATGATATTTAATTTTATTTAGGAGCAATGATTTTCCAGGGTCAAGCTAGTTTTTTCCATAATGTAAAAACTGCCCTTTGATCTTCCTCCTAAGTAAGTGTGCCCTACATTTTGATATGCAGATCCAGGCTTCAACTTAGTATCTTAAATTACTGTGTTTGTAAAGGCGCATCAGAAGAGATCATACTGAAAATCCATCTTAGAACTTCAATTTCGCTCTGGTTTTGTAGGTGATTAGAATTCATAACACCATAGGTATTCAGACCAGCCATTCTTCCCATAAAAGAAAAAAAGATATAGTTACCCATGTGTTTTATTTTTCTAGATTATCTCATTACTTATGCAAGTTTATGTTCATTTTCTGTATGTCCATCCATACTGGATGCTACACTAGAATATCTACTATTAGGCAATTCTAAGGAAAGACACCATTCTATTTATTTATTTATGTATTTATTTTTTGAGACAGAGTGTCACTCTGTTCCCCAGGCTGGAGTGCAGTGGTGTGATCTCTGCTCACTGCAACCTCTGTTTCCTGGGTTCTAGGAATTCTCCTGCCTCAGCCTCCCAAGTAGCTGGGATTACAGGTGCACCCCACCACACCTGGCTAATTTTTGTATATTTTTTAGTAGAGATGGGGTTTTGCCATGTTGGCCAGGCAAGTCTCGAACTCTTGACCTCATGTGATCTGCCCGCTTCAGCCTCCCAAAGTGCTGGGATTACAGGCATGAACCACCGCACCCGGCCTACTTTTTTTCTTCTTAGACCCTGAAAATAATCTGAATTATTCTACCCTTTGAACATTTCATCTTTAGCAATGATTAAATTATTACATTCCAAACAGTAAGAAATGTATTAATGGCGTTTCTGCTATTTCTGGTGTCTAGGGTCATCACAGACTGGGAATAGAAGCTAATTATGGAGGGTCAGAATTTTGTGTTGGGATTTAAACTACATTTACCTTTGGATCAGAGTGAATTTTTCTCCGCCTGAGCTGTCAGCCAAAGAGCAATAGGATTATGTCAGCCTGTGGTCACCGCTGACTCACTTGACAGGCTTGTCTCTTGTATTAGTCTCAAAGGAATTCTATATTGCAAAAGAAGAATATGTATATTTCTTAAACGCCTTCACTGAGTGCAGAAGTTTAGAATGATCCAGAGACGTTCTATCTCCCTGCCCTGGGTTTCACCACCAGGCTTGGAAGCTGCCATTTGGAAGGAAAAGCAAGCGTAGAAGCCAAGGCCAGATGGATGAAACCTTGGCAAAAAACAAGGCTGAGCTTCTGCCTCTGAGTCCCTGCCATCTTTATCCTTTTTCTCTCCAGCATTTTTTTTTTTGACAGTCACCAAGTACCTGTCTTCCAGGATCAGCTTTTAACATCCTGCCCCTCTTTTCCATAACTCTTATTTCCCTTCTTTTCCTCTACATTTTTTTGTCCTCTGTCCTCATTAACCCGAAAACAATTTGTACAAAAGATTCGGTCATAATCACTAACATGCATTTACTGCATGCTGGGCACTGTGCTGAGTGTTTTATTTGCATTATCCCACTTCATCTCCATAATCACCCTATTAGGTAGATATTATTGCCATTTCCCTGCACAAATGAGAACATCGAGACCCAGAGACATTATCTACCTTGTCCAGAATTACACACTAGCAAAAAAAAAAAAAAAAAAAAAGGATTCAAACCCAGGTCAGTTCAGCCTGACTAGCGTTTTTAACTGTTAGACAGAACCTCCCAACAAAACAGAAATGTAACATGGTTATTTTTAGAGACACCTGAATGCTTAGATTGGCGCTCTCTCTACAAATCTCTGTGAGGCAGATTTGTAGCTGAAAGATTTGGTTGTCAGCTTTGGTTGTTTCCATGCATGTGAGAACAAACTGGGACTAAAGAGACACAGAATGAAGCCGCGTGAGGTTATTTGGCCTCTGGGTGGTTCTCGCCACAGGCCTCCTCATCATTTTACAGACGTTTACATCAAGCAGTTTCCTGGTCATCATCAACACAGCATCCTGTCTCACGGGTGCCTTTGATATCATAAAAACGTCTCCATTTCCTTCTCCCTTCCCCTTCTCTGGTGCCAAGGAAGCCCGTTTGTACATTACCGCCTTCCTGAAAATCCTTAACCCTCTACTACCTTCCCAAAGAGTGAGTTGTTTTTTTTTTTTTTTTTAAACTTATCTAGACAGGCTTGAAGCTGAATCTTCAGTACCAAGCTCTGTGAGATACTGATTGATGTTTAAAGAAATACTGAATAGTCGAGTGCAGTGGCTCGTGCCTGTAATCCCAGCACTTTGGGAGGCTGAGGCAGGTGGATCACAAGGTCAGGAGTTTGAGACCAGCCTGGTCAATACGGTGAAACCCCGTCTCTACTAAAAAAAATTTTTAAAAACAAAAGGAGTACTGAATAATGCCTTTGAACCCAGGAACTTCCCTATTAAGCCCAGGAACTGATGCTCATGGTGGTGGTGATAGTGATCTGATGATGATAGCATATCTACTGATTGAGTATTTGCTATGTTTCAGACACATTGAGTCTGAATGTGTCTGAAATATACACATTCAGTCTCATTTTACCTCTACAGTCTCATTGAGTCCTCCATATAGACCTTAGGAGATAGCTACGATTATTATCATTTCCATTTTGCAGATGGAAAATGAAGCTCAGAGAGATCGAGTGATCTGCCTATAATTACCCGACTACAAATTAGAAGAGCTGGGATTTATATCCAAGCAGTATATAGAATTCTAGACATAGCCATGGAGAAGCAGCTACCTAGTCATAAAGAAGAAAATGTGCTCATTTTTCCTGGGGCTGCGTTCCCCTCTTTCAGCTAATATCTAGGCTCCCTGCTTCTCTCTATCCTTTGGCCTGAAGCAGAGACAAATTGCTCCACAAATCTCTCTGTCAGAGAGCCAACCATGTTTTTCCTGCCAGCACCCCTAATCCCAGAAGAAAATGAGTACCCTATATGCCCTGGTCTCCCTCATGTTATAAACCTTGTATGCTGAGTGATTCATTTCTCACTGAAAAATATGATTGCCTTTTGACATTTCTGCAGGAGAGTTCTAGTCAACTCTCCTGGGGAAAATAATTCCACTGGTAAGAAGTGATAAAAGGACAAGAACCCAAATGATGAACTACAGGACAGAAAGACTCTGGCCCTTTCTCTGTCAGAAAAGAATCATTTGTTCCCAGAGGGTATCTTAGTCAGGGAGGCTTTTCCTCCAGACATCTGCACGGCTTCCTCCCTTGCTTCTTAACAGTGTTTATTCAAAAACCACCTTCTGAATAAAGCACTTTTCCCATCTTCGTTTTTTTCCCTTTAGGACGTACCACTGCCTAACATCCTTCATATCTTGCTGATTTGTCTATTCTCCGCCTTGCACGAGGATGTAGATTCCAGGAGAGGAGGGATTTCTCTGTGTTTTGTTTACCACATTCCTAGCACTGACAGCAGTGCTTGGCAAACAGTCGGCGCTCAATAATTATTTGTTGAATTGACAAATAGGTCAAAGTCTTCTGTGTATAATCTGTAAATACTGAATGAGAGAATGGAAGCAGCTGTAGTGTAGGGTAATTCATGGGAAAGTACCTGGTTGAGTTACGTTGGGAAATGTTAACTATGAAGTCATTGTGCTCATTTTAATGGTATTTGGTGGTATAGCATAAGTATGATTGGGGAGCTTAGAAATGTGAAAGCTTTTTCCTGATAAAATTAATAAAATGTCCTCTTTTTTACTTTGAAGAGTTCAGTGTTTGAGGGGTCTTTCAAGATTCTTCAAGATAAGGTAGACTGCAGTGAAAATTCAGAAGCCCTAAAGAAGTTAACTGTGGTGCACCAACACTCTGGAATATTATGCAATAGTAAACACCAATAAAAAGAATGGAATAGATCGCTGTAGTGACAGCTCCAAGATGTGTAATTGAGTGAAAAAAAGCTGTCGAATGATGTTTATCTACAATAACATGTTTTACATGCACACACAAATACTACACACACACACACACCCCTCTAGAAGATCTGGAAGGATACACGTGAAGCTGTTATCATTGCTGCTAACAGTTAATAACCAGAAGTGAAAGGGGGTGCCATTGGTGGGGGAAAACATCAGAATTTCACAATCATCAAAAGGGACTGCAGTGTTATTTGCAATAATTATGTTCACATAATGAAATGTATTAATGGATGACTAATGTAACTAAATGCATAGAAATCAAAACAGGAAGCAAAAGAAGTTGCTTCTGATCAGGGAGGTAAGAGGTTAGGGCCTTGCCAGAGACAGAAAGTGTAAAAATACACAGATTCTTTTTCACTAGAAGAGCCAGAAGTGTCTGTGACAGTGTCTAAATGATTTGAATTTGTCATCAATGTGCCAGTAAGTTTCTAAGGCAAAGTTGATGACTATACAAATCTCTCCTTGCTTTCCTCAGAAAAGCCCAAACCAAGTATTCCAAATGCATAATTTGTAAAGATTGTGATGATGTACACAGAAAAATTTGTCATTTCCATCTCATTGGAAAAGCACTCCAACTTCCTTAGTCAGATAGTCTCTCTAATCCTCAGACTAAACCTGAACAGCTCTGGGATACATAATGACTATAGAAGCAATTTCAGAAACTTCTGGAGGGAAGCATCACACAAACGAATGATTCTGTGCTTCAGAATTATTAGCTTGATGCCCAGATGCATATCATATTTGCAAGAGGCAGTTTACAATCTGCTCATCTTGACAAATGCAGCACAAGGGGATTTAAATCCCTGCATTTGCAATTTCTGTCTCTCCCTTTACAAATTTATGGTGAAATTGTAGACACCAGTAATGTGTCAGGGTTGAGTGAACTGAGATCTCTGCTCTGCTCTCACAGCTCCATTTCACTCAAAGGAGAGTAATACATGGAAAGCAACAAAAAAGTCTCAGCAGATAATGAATCTATGTCCTAATGACTTTCCCAAACTACAAAATGGATTTGTAATTTACTTGGCATTGCCCAAACCATTTGATGCCTGTAGTGAGGTGTTAAAGCATTTTGGACAGTTTAGACCACAAATGTGCATTTTAAGCCTTTCCTCAATGATTCAAGAAGGCTCAGAACTGCCTTTCCCTGTCAAGGTAAAATTTTCCATCAATGACAGTGGAAGACACGTTTCCACCCTTCCCTGTTTACTGCCTTCATAATTATGTGACTGATGACTAAAGAGTCTTGTTCTGTTCTGCAGACCCTGGGACTACAGTGTGGCCATTTATATAAGATATGGGTGTTACAAGCCAATGTGTAGTATCACACATCTCTCTTTATTTTAAAACCACTTGGTCTCTGGCAAGGATTGCAGAGTGGAGACTCACATTTATTCAAGGGAAGTCATGTGCAAAATAACATGTTTGATGAACAGGTCCCAGTCTGTCACTTGCTGGTCATCTCCATCTGGGTTTACTGCAAAGGAAGTAGTTGATCAGTCACTACTAGGTCATCCATAGCAAATAGGAATAATACATATGAAATGGTCTGAAATAGTAGACTTTAAAAATGAAAGGCAGCTAGGCACAGTGGCTCATGCCTATAATCCCAATACTGTGGGAGGCTGAGGTGAGAGGATTGCTTGAACCCAGCAGTTCGAGGCTGCAGTAACTATGATTGTGCCACTGAACTCCAGCCAGGGGAACAGAGGGAAACCCTGTTTCTAACATTCAAAAAAAAAAAAGGCTATTGATGTTTAATTATCTCTATGTATTGCATCCAAATGTTGCCTTTTTTATTCATGCCATAGCTAAAATGGAAATAAATCATGAAACGAAGTAAAAGAGAACATCTATTGATTTTCATGAATTTATACTCTTTATTTATTTAATCACCTCTCTATCCATATGTTCATCCAGTCAGTCCACAAACATTTATTGCAACTGTTGTACAATTTCCTAAGTAAAATTAGTTTCAATTTGAAATTCACTTTGCACTTATTTCATCCAAAATTATATATTAGCTTGAGCAAAGCAATCCACTGGATATATCTGTGGTTTCTGCAACCACGCACTATGTGCTGATGACATTCAAATTTCTATATGGAGCCCAGACATCACTCTTCAATTCCAGCTTTATCATCAACTTCCTACCAGACCCCTGTACATCAGTATTTAAGTGTTTAATTGAATCCATCCTCTTCCCCACCCCACCTTATTCTCTGTCTGAACTGGATGTATAGTGTGGCCTCTGCCAGAAGCCCAGCTATGGCCCTAGATTGTCGCTTTTCCTCACTCTCAACACACAATCAGTTTCCAAGTGCTATTAAGTACTCCTTTGTATGTCTTCCTCCATCCCATTGCCTCGGTTTTGCTTCACTTCCTTCTCATCCTTACTGCAAACGAGTGTGATAGATACCAGCCTGGTCTCAGCACAGGTCTCAGTTCCCTTCTGAACCGTCCATAACAGTAGCGTCAGCATAGTCTCTCAGAAAGTGCAAATCTGGTTATTCGTCTGTTTAAAACCTTCACTGGTTCACCACAACATTCAGGAAAATGCCCAAACAAGGCCCTTTACAGCCCAGCCCCTGCCTATCTTTTCAGGCACCTTCATCAATTTCTTCCACAAGACTCAAGTGGAAAATCCTCAGAAATCCTTATGAGTTATCCCTTGCACTATGAGCCCTCTCACCTCTAGATAGTGGCACCTTAACTCACGCAGCTACTACTATGCATTGATTACAGACCACGAGGGACTCATAGGCATCAAAAGATTCAATAGTATTGACGTCATAGACCAATGCGTTTCTAAAATCAGCATAGCATCATTAGCACAAATGAAACTGTGCTTTAATGAAATTTATTTTTGACTGGATTTTTTTTTTTAAATCTTGTTGTGGTATCACCGCAAAAGAGTTCCACATGCAGTTGCACATGTCCTCCTGTGTCTCAGTATTCTTACTGTGGTGATTCAAGAACTGGTTTTTAGGGAACACTGGAAAGAAAACACAAAGGATTTTTCTAGAAAATGTGTTTGCTTAGCCCTTAATAAACTTGTTTTTCCCTAACCTTCAGGACTTAGTTTGTTATTATGCATTGGATCTCTCCAAGAGGGGGGTTTAAGGAGCAGCTTTTCTCCGGGTTGAACAGGGAAGCCTGGTTCCAGAGCACTGATGAATAGTTAGCTACCCATAGTGATTTTCTTTGAATGCGGTCTGGCTTCTCTGCACTCCAGTATAATAAATCATTCTTTCAGCTATGCAGCAACACCTAAGGACTACCTGCTTAATCTTTAATTGGTTAAGCAGTTACAAGCTCAAATTATATAGTATAAAAATATTGCAATAGATCACAGTATTGTCAATTTTCTCCTACAGAACGCTGACATTCTCAAACGTAACAAAGCCTGCCTCTCTCTCATTAATTACTGGGATGTCCTTGGAATAAAGAATGGCATAGTTATTATTTGCAAGGAAAGTATACTTCTGACTCCTGAATGTCAGGAGCCCACACATCACATGCACATACGTGTGTGTGTGTGCAAGCGCTCATGCATGTGTGTGTGTTGGAGGACATGTACACCTTGAATTAGAGCTTCATTTTCTGTACATCACTGATGAAGCAGCTTTATATATGTTCCCTTCACCCCGGCCAACTTATCTTTTAACTAATCCTTTAAGGATCATTTAACTTATCCTTATCAGATGTGTCTCCTCCTCCAGGAAGTCTTTCCTCACTTCTAGCTTCTACCTAGATTCAGGTGCCCTTTGTCTGGGCTGCCACAGTGTTCCATTCATTGAGTCAACACTTATTGGGTAATTTTCATGTCAGGTACCTGGCTTGGTATTAGTAATTCAGAGATGGATAAAACTAATCCCTTGAGGAGTGAAGACCCAGCCTACCCCTGTCCAAACTACATTGGAATTGTTTGGGTTACCTGTCTTGAGTGTACCTGGTATATATATGCTAGGTGTCATATTAACAAATGGATGAATAAATTAAAGACCTTTGCTTCAGCATCATGTTAATATCAAAAGGGTGACCATCCAGGGGTTTTATATGTAATAAGTTTCCATTAAATTTCACTGGAAAAACTGCTAATAAACGAGGTCTGAGTGTTGACATGATGGAGCAGTCTCCACGCAGCTAAACTATTGTGTTGGGGCTAAACAGGAAAGAAACTGGCTTGTTTGGCATACAGGTGAGCCAACGTGGGTCCCCAGGGAAGGGAGGCCTAAATATTCAGGGCTCATACAACTGAGTCCCAAGAGAAGTCGTATAATCTGCTCTTCTCTTCTTCTCTCACCTCCTGATATGGTTTGGACCTGTGTCTCCACCTAAATCTTATGTTGACTTGTAATCCCCAGTGTTGGAGGTGAGGCCTGATGGGAGGTGATTGGATCATGGGGCAGAGTTCTCATGAAGGGTTTAGCACCATCCCCTTCATGTTGTTCTCATGATAGCGAGTGAGTTCTCCCAAGATCTGGTTGTTTAAAAGTGTGTGGCACCTCCTGCTCTTTCTTGCCCCTGCTTTAGCCATGTAAGACGTCCACTTCCCCTTCACCTTCTGCCGTGATTGTAAGTTTCCTGAGGCCTCCTCAGAAGCAGAAGCCACTGTACTTCCCGTACAGTCTACAGAACCGTGAGCTAATTAAACCTCTTTTCTTTATAAATTACACAGTCTGAGATATATTGTTATAGTAATATGAGAATGGACTAACACACCTCCCCACTGCTCCTGTACCCATCTATCTCATCCCAACCAGCAGAGAGTCTCTAGAATACACCTCGTGTGATTTCTGTCTCTGATGAAATTGCTGACACTAGAACATGCCATCTAAAGAGGGCTTTTTTGCTTATATTGATCTAATCCTTCTGTAAAGAAGCAACAATTACTAAATCCTGAAGAACTTTTCTTCTAGTATGAGTCTAACTGTTAGAATAAAGTTGATAAAAATAAAGTAAACAATAAAGTTTTGTCTGGTTTTGTTTGGGGTTTTTTGTTTGTTTGTTTGTTTGTTTTTTGAGATGGGGTCTCACTCTATCACCCAGGCTGGAGTGCAGTGGCACAATCTCGGCTCACTACAAACTCCGCCTCCTGGATTCAAAAAATTCTTCTGTCTCAGCCTCCTGAATAGCTGGGATTACAGGCACCTGCCACTACGCCTGGCTGATTTTTGTATTTTTAGTAGAGATAGGGTTTCACCACATTGGCCAGGCTGGTCTTGAACTCCTGACCTCAGGTGATCACCCACCTCGGCCTCCCAAAGTGCTGGGATAACAGGCATGAGCCACCGCACCTGGCTGACAATTTTTTAAATATCCTTTTTTTTCTACAGAATTTTCCACCCTGAATAAAGACTAACACACGAAAAATATCTCACTGTGATGTAATCATTAAGCATTGTTATTTTGTTTGACATAGTGGAACTTTGTAATGCTAAATTGCTTAAAAAGAAACCCTACATTGTTTGCCAAAATAAAAATGGAATAGCGATGATTTCCTGTTTCTCTGAAGACAGGAAATTACAAGTAGAAAATGTGTTTTGAACCCAGGAAGGGGAAAGGGGGCTTTTCAGATACTCCATCCATGACTTTTCCTTATCATTGTTTGGGTGTTTCTGTATTATAATTTTTTTTTTCAACCACAAAAAATCTTAACATGACCTAAAAGAATTTCTCTTAAAAAAATCAATTAACACATTGCTTATTGATCCTGTTTTATGAGCATCCAGAGCAGAGAGCTTCATTCTGTGCAATTCTTCTCACAACTATTAATTAATTGAGTCCTTTGAGGTACTTTGTTACATGGGTAAAGATGAGAGAATGTTTGTTGTGTAGGGAACTTCTGTTAGACTATGGTTTATAAGTAGACTTTCCAAAAATTTTTGTGATCAAGAGATTCACAAGACAGAACTCCCTACTAGAAATGTTTATGGAAAGGCATTTGTCTGTATTGAACAATCTCTTTTTCCTAAGATCATATCCAGGCATGGTGGCTCACACCTATCATCTCAGCACTTTGGGAGGCTGAGGCAGGAGGATTGCTTGAGGTCAGGAGTCCAACAAAAAGGATTCACTTTTACCTTCATGATTCAGTGATTAAGATGCAACAGAGCAGAGGGTTAAGAGCACAGACTTTAAAACCAGACTGCCTGGGTTCAAATCTCAACCCTGCCACTTAAAAGGTGTGTGACCTTGAAAAAGTTCCTTACCCTCTCTTTGACTTAATTTCTTCACTTATAAAAAGGGGTAATAATAATAGTACTTACCTCCTAGGCTTGTGAGGAGAATATGAATTCATTAATTAGTACAAGCTAGGTGCTTCATATGGTACCTGGCACATAGTCAATTCTGTTCTAAATTCCCTTCCCAATCCCTACCCCAGCCTTGGGCTATTTTTTACTGCAGTCGCATGAGCTATGGCTGCCCTATAGCAACCGAAAAAATAGAGCAGCTATATATCCTTTGGTGTGAGTGAAGTAAGATCCTTTCCCAGTACACACAGCTAGAAGGGACAGACTTAGAAATGGTAAATAATCACTTTCAGAGCTCTAGCCCATATGTTTCCCTAGAACAAGCCACTTCCTTTCCAAACATGAATTTCATGTAAGAGAATAAACATTTACAGATAGCTGGAAAGAAGCAAGGCTCCATATAGGGACATAAACTAATGCCTGTCTTTGCCAGATGCCAAGTCCCTGAGAGGTCTATCTCTGAAACAAACCTTTAAACTACATGAAGCAAACTGTCAGTTTGGGAGAAAAAAATGAGGATTTTAAAGTCACTATCTTGCATTAAATATTGCAGATACACAGAGAGAGAGAAAGAGAAGAGAGGTTGTGCTTTACACTAAAAAGGGACTTAGAAAAAAAAAGCAGCCTGCACTACGCTGGGGAAAGGAGACCTTGTCTTCTTTTCAAGTTCCATCATTGATGAGCTCTGTGATATGATCTTGGGTGAAACCCTCAACCTCTGGGGGCACTAGCTTCCTCAGCTGTAAAATGAGAGAATTAAACTAGATCTGTAAGATTTCTTACAGCTCTGACATCCTATGATTTTAGGGAAAAAAAATAGATGCTAAATACATCCAGCAGGCAACAGAAACTAACTCTGGAAATGTAAGCAGGAAAAGGATCTTTTTGCAAGGATATCACTGGTAGTTCACAGAATCAAAGGGAAGGCTGGAGAGCCGGGTTCAGAACTCATGTGGTTTGACTGTGTCCCCACCTAACTGATCTTGAATTATAGCTCCCATAATTCCCATGTATCATGGGAGGGACACAGTGGGTGGTAATTGAATCATGGGGGTGGGTCTTTCCTGCACTGTTCTTGTGATAGTGAATAAGTCTCATGAAATCTGATGGTTTTATCAAGGGGAATTTCCCTGCACACTTCCTTGCCTGCCACCATGTAAGAAGCGACTTTGCTCCTCCTTCACCTTCCACCATGATTGTGAGGCCTCTCCAGCCATGGGGAACTGTAAGTTCATTAAACCTCTTTCCTTTATAAACTACCCAGTCTCAGGTATGTCTTCTTTAGCAGCATGAGAACAGACTAGTACTAGAACCAAGGCAATTTTGGGATTTAGAGGCAGGAATAACTGATCTATGCTGCTGAAATGAATGAGCTTCATTTTTTCCACCCTTACCTCACTGAATCCAAAATTCAAAGCCCTAAGGCAGAGGGTCAAATTAGTCTAGTTCAAGTCACATGTCACTCATTGGCTGGTGGGCGAGAAACCTTGATTAATAGTCCCACAAAGACATTGTTCAATGTGTGAGAGCTAATTCCCTAAGAGGACACTGGGGCATGAGTATGAAAAGTGCAATGACTACTGGGCAGCTCTTTACTACAAATGTTGTGTCTGTCTTTGTGATCCCACACACAAATAGAACTTTTCTAAGTCAAAAACGATGGACTATTTTCACAGCCCATCTGAAAATAGATGTAACTTTGGGTAGAGATAATGGCCCCATGACAACACTGTATCCATGCACAGATGTGACCACCCATCACGAAATGTTAGACAGTGACACATGCTTGCAGAACAGCCTTCGCATGCCACAAGAAATTGTTCTGGGGGAAAAATACACAAGTCAATATTTTATTTTAAAGTTTCTTTATTTACACATCTCCTTGCTTATGAGAAGGAACATTCACAGAAGCACCAAAGAGTCATTTTCCTCTTCTTTCATGTTTACAGAGCCCTCGTTTTATTCTGATGGCCAGTCCTCCTCCACAAACTTGAGAATCAAGCTCATCCCGACTGGTTGGAATTAATCATGATTGTTCCATGCCCCTTGCCATTGGGTGGTTTAAGGGAGGCTCTGTGACCTTGTTCTAGATGCTCTGACATGAAAAGAAATCTGCTGGGGGTGGAGGAGAAACCGTCTTGTAAAGGTTTCTTCACTCATACAAAGACATTGTGGCTAAGTGTGGTGGCTCCTGCCTGTAATCCCAGTTACTCAGGAGGGTGAGGCTGGAGTGTGGTTTGAGCCCAGGAGTTCAAGACCAGCCTAGGCGACTAAAAAAAAATCGTAATGTAAAGATGTGATGATTGTCGGTGCTACGGCCCCACCATTTAACATAAACTTTCTTTGAAACCATGAGAGGGGAGCCTGAACACAAACACCAGCAATCTGAAGATGGCAGAGAGGAAAGAGAAGAAGGAAATTTGAGTGCTTGATGGTACGAGTCTTGAATTAACCAACCCTAGAAGCACCCTATTTAGAATTTCCTGTTAGATAACCTAATAAATCTTCTCATCAGTTAAATCACTTTCACTTGGACTGTCTACTATTTGCAGATAAGTATATTTTTTTAGTTGACATGTAATAATTGCACATATCTGTGGGATATAGAGTAATATTTTGATACGTGTGTAATTATCAAATCAGGGTAGGTAGCATGTCCATCACCTCAAGCATTTATCATTTATTTGTGTTGGGAACCCTCAAAATCCTTTTTTTTCTTCTTTTGAGATGGAGTCTCACTCTGTCACCAGACTGGAGTGCAATGGCACAATCTCGGCTCACTGCAAGCTCCACCTCTGAGGCTCAAGCGATTCTCCTGCCTCAGCCTCCATAGTAGCTGGGATTGCAGGCACATACCACTGCACCCAGCTAATTTTTGTATTTTTAGTACAGACGGGGTTTCATCATGTTGCCCATGCTGATCTTGAACTCTTGACCTTAGGTGATCCACTCGCCTCAGCCTCCCAAAGTGCAGGGCTTACAAGCATGAGCCACTGCACCCTGCCAAAATCCTCTTTTCTACCTATTTTGAAATATACAATACCATTTTGTTAGCTATAGCCACTATACAGTGACTATACAGTGACTTCCTATTATAATTTTTAAACCATTAACAAATCTCTCCCTATTCTTCCCTCCCTGTACCCCTCCCAGACTCTAATAACCACAACTCTACTCTCTACTTCTATTATTTAGCTTTTCCATGAGTGAGAACATTTGGTATTTATCTTTCCACATCTGGCTTATTTCACTTAACATGGTGTCCTCCAGGCTCATTCATGTTGCTGTGAATGACAGAATTTTATTCTTTTTGTGGCTGATTGGTATTCCATTGTGTATATTAATATGGTTTGGCTATATCCCCACCCAAATCTCATCTTGAATTGTAGCTCCCATAATTCCCACGTGTTGTCGGAGGGACCCAGTGGAAGATAATTGAATCATGAGGGTGATTTCCTGATACTGTTGTCATGGTAGTGAGTAAGTCTCATGAGGTCTGCTGGTTTTATAAGGGGAAACCCCTTTCGCTTGGCTCTCATTCTCTCTTGCCTGCTACCATATAATACATGCCTTTTGCCTTCTGCATGATTGTGAGGCCTCCCCAGCCACGTGGAACTATGAGTCCATTAAACCTCTTTTTCTTTATGAATTACCCAGTCTCGGGTATGTATTTATTAGCAGTGTGAAAACGGACTAATACATATATGTACACGTTCTCTTTATTCATTCATCCATCGATGGACCTGTAGGTTGATTTCATATTTGACTACTTTGTGTAGTGCTGTAATAAACACTGGGATACAGATAGTTCTTTGATATATTAATTTCCTTTCTTTTGGATAAATACCCAGTAGTAGTAATGCTGGATCATGTGGTAGTTCTATTTTTCGTTTTTAAGAAACCTTCATATTATTTTTAATAATGGCTGTACTAATTTACATTCTTACCAACAGTGTACAGAAGTTTCCTCTTCTCTGCATCCTCTCCAGCATTTATGTTATTTTTTTCTTTTTGAGGATGGCTATTTGACTTAGAGTAAGATGATACCCCAGTATGGTTTTGATTTGTATTTCTCTGATTAGTAATGTTGAATTTTTTTATACACTTGTCTGTTTTTATGTCTTCTTTTGAAAAAATCTGTTTTTATGTCTTCTTTTGAAAAAAATGTGTATTCAGAACCTTGCCAAAGTACATGATTACCAGTTCACAGAGGATTTTTTAGTGTATTTTAGTTTTCATGGCTCTAGGTTGATCTGGTAACACATCTTATTTAAATTTTCAAAATTTAAGAACTCCCTTCCACCCATTATCCTAAGATTGCCATCCATCAGAATAGTACAAATAGTTGGAGATGGTGAATATGTAGATGGAAAAAGAAGTAAAATAGACAAGGAGACAGAAAAGGAAGTAAACAGAGTTAAATTATGAGAATAAACTGTGTCAGAAAATTGAGTCCGAGTCTTTATTCCACAATGTCCGACAGAAAGGGAAAGGAAGATAGTTGGGAGAGAGACAGACAGAAGTTATCTACTGACAGAGGGAGAGGTAGGGATGGATGCAATTCAGTAAAATATTTATCTATTTTTGAATTTTATTTTATTAAATATTAAGTAGGTACTAAAGTTTATTTTAAAATCTATGTAAGCTATATAGAATCATGACCCAACAAACTCCCATATACATGCCACCAAGTTTGTAAAAGAACATTATTATTGTGCTAGAAGGCCCTGATGCGTAGGCCTCCAATTCCATCCCCTTGCAGATAACCTGAATCTACAGCCAACATCTGGCTAACTCCATTAACCCAGATGAGTATTGCAAGGGAGAAACAGGTTGGAGAGAAGTGAGTGCCTATCATCAGAGACTCAGAAGCTGGAGATGATATGGTTTCCACTCAATAGTCTGGTAGAGAAAGAGAAAAGAATACGACTAGCTGTGGCACAAGACAGGATGTGAGGTCTAAATCCTAGAAATACACAGAAATAATAGACATTATTCCAACTGGAGTGAGCAGGGGACACTTCATGGACAAGGTGGCCTATCTGACCTTCGTGAAAAGGATTTATAAAGATGAAAGAAAAGGGCTAATGTAATAATCATTAAAAAGGCAGGGAAGAGAAGGTGGTCAGAATGACTGTTCCACCCAGGGATGATTAAGTATAGGAGAGGGAAGAGTCCAACTTCAGGCTAGGATGAAACCACAGGGTTTGGTAGAAATCCTCTGGAAAGCAAAAATTCTTCTAGAAACTAAAAACTAGCAGCTGTAAGTTTGGGCAATATTTATTTCCTGCACACAGGAGCCTGGAAGGTTGTCATGTGTGTCTCTTCTCTCCTCCTTTCTCTGCCCACCCTGACTATCACCCCTACATTGAATCACTTACGAAGCACCACCAATTCTGCATCCATATCCTCTCTTCTGTCTCTTCTTCTTTCTGTCACTCTAATTCCACTATGTGCTTAATGACCGAACGACTGCGGCAACCTCCTGCCATGGTGCCATGTTTCCTCTCTCCCCTCTTCAACCTACACCTGAATTCTTTGAATGGAAGGCTAGGGACCTGGCTGCTCTGCAGGATGCAGAGGTCAAGGAGGTGAGGATGGCTCACAGCTGGGGAGGAAAGCCTGCAGTGAGAGCCACGAACACAGGACTAAGCCCTAAGTCATAGGGAGGGGGCATAGGGTGGGTCAAGGTCAAGTCTGGAACTAATTGGAAAGCAGGGTACAGGAAAAACTAGGGTTAGTGGTGTCAATTGGAAGCCGTCAATCATGCCAGGTACCAAGGACCACAGCTTGGTTTTTACTGGGGCCAGTTGTATGTGGAGGGGGACAGAACTGCCAGCCTAGGGGAGATCCACAGGGCCAGTGACTGCACAGCAACTCCAGTGAGATGTCTTCTTCCAGGGCCCAGTTCACTCAGCCTCCTCGCGCTCCCTGAAGCGATCTTTAACAGTGCTCTCAGCTGCACCCGCTTCTCTCAGGCACCCTCTATCCATTTTGCTCCCTTTGCCCTGTGTCTACCCCACAGGGCAGACTGTAGAAGCTGCACAGGCTTTGCAGCCTGATCAATCTAAGACTAAAGCATATCAATCAATAGGATTGGTGAACTTCCCTTGGCCTCAGCTTCCTCAGAGAGAATGAGAGTACACAGGGCACATGCCAGATGTAGAGTGAAGGCTCAATAGATAGGCCTTTTTTATTTTTTAGAGACAGGGTCTCACTCTGTTGCCCAGATTGGAATGCAGTGGTATCACCATAGCTCACTGCAGCCTCAACCTCCTGGCCTCAAGCAATCCTTCTGCCTTTGCCTCTCAAAGTGCTGGGATTATAGGTGTGAGCCACTTGCACTAGGCCTAGTTCTTTACCCAACAAATATTTACAAAGAACCTAGTGTGAGCCGAACACCCTACCAGCTGCTGGGGATACTATGGTAAGCAGAACCAGACACATTCCCTGTCCTCATGCAGCTTCCAGTCTAGAGAGGGAGACTGACATTAATTTGTAACCACTAAAGTAATGGCAAAGTAATAGATACAAAAAGGGCTATGAGGGCTGAGAATGTATATACTTGAGAGGTTTGGTGATTCTGAGAAATCAGGAATGCAATCTTCAAAACCCTGCTCAAAAGCCTGCCCTAATTCCTCCCAACTGGAAGTGAGCTTATTGACTTGCAAATTCTCAGCAGGATGCATGCATCCTGCAATTGACACTTAGCATACCGTATTGTGTCTAGTATTTTCACCAGTGGTGTACACATCCTGTCTCCTCTGCCAGACTGTAAATTCTCTGTAGGCAGAGTAGGCCATCTACATCTTTGTGTGCTTCACAGTATCTGTTAAAAGTCGATTATTTTAATGGATAGGTGAAATTAGCTTCCTGAAAGTTGCCACAATTTAACAGGACTCGAAGCTTAATTTATGTTTTTTGCAAGCCAAGTTCTCATTGATTTCCAAGTCATTTGTCAGAACATAAGAGGTGGTATGTAGGGAAACAATAATTTGGCTCCTGAGAAATTGCATAATATCCATACCTCATAGGGTATAATGCCCCTACACTCCTGCTGAAAAATGCTAGACCTGAGTTTGACCCACCTATTATTTAGGGATACACAGACAAGAAAAAATGAGACTAGTAGAATTCTGTCTGCCAAATCTTCATTCTCTAAATTTTACAATTAGAATCTTGGCCGGGCTCGGTGACTCACACCTGTAATCCCAGCACTTTGGGAGGCCGAGGCGGGTGGATCACGAGGTCAAGAGATCGAGACCATTCTGGTCAACATGGTGAAATCCCGTCTCTACTAACACAAAAAATTAGCTGGGCATGGTGGTGCGTGCCTGTAATCCCAGCTACTCAGGAGGCTGAGGCAGGAGAATTGCCTGAGCCCAGGAGGTGGAGGTTGCAGTGAGCCGAGATCGCGCCATTGCACTCCAGCCTGGGTAACAAGAGCGAAACTCCGTCTCAAAGAAAAAAAAAAAAAAAAAAAAAGAATCTTAATTTGTGATCTAGAGAAAAAAATAATCCAGTACCAGAAAAAAACACTCTGTGTGGTGGAATATTCATGCCTGTTAGGCTGCTGATGTAGAAAGGGAAAAATATCTTTTCCTTCCACCCTTTTAAATTCAGAGCTGAAGCCTCTATAAAAAAAGATTAACCAGAGAAAAACATTGATTTATTTAAATAAGTTCTACATCACACAAGGGCCATCATTAGGAAATGAAGATCAGAGGAAGCAGTTAAACTTGAGTGTTTTTAGTAGTAGATTTGAGGAAGAATGGAGAGAGACTTGGAGAAATATGATCAGGCAAAAAGAGTATTAGATCCTGTTGAAAAATGTGCGCTTTGAACGAAGAGACCTTCTAAACAGGCTTTGTGTGAGCAGTGGCTGTTTATTCGCCTGGGTGCAGGTGAGCTAAGGCTGAAAAGGGCATTGGCAAAGGGCAGTAGGATAGGAGCTGGTTTTATAGGTTTGCGTAGTTTTTTGAGGGGGGCGGAGGTGTTGCAGAGTAAGTTCAGTTATAGTGGTGGGAGTTAGGGGCAAGGAATATACATGACCACAAGTTCAGTTACAATGGCAGGGTTGGGTGAGAGGTATTTACATTATCATAAGAACGGTTAAAATGGCAGGGTTGGGTGAGGGGCTTGTCGGGGAAGCTCTGATGGGCGAACGCAGGCAGGGATAGGAGACATTAGTTGAGGCAAGCGGGACTTTAGACTTTCAGGCTCCAGGCTTGCATATGGAGACCTGACAGATCTAAGAGGAATAAACCGAGGAAAACTTAGCAAGGCCCATTTGTTCAGATTCTCCTCTGCGTCCCTGTGTCTTGGGAGACAGGGAACTGCCTTTCCTCTGTGTATATAGGAAGAGCACCTCTCACATGAAGCTCCTATGATGTGTTTTAGAGGAAGGTGAGCAAAGATTTTATTACCTGCTTCTGGGGAGAGAGGAGGCAGAGGAAGGTCAGAGTAATCTTTCCACTTAAAATTTGCCATTTTCTCAAATTCCTTCAGCTTAAAAAATTCAGTTTGGCAAGGTGCCATATTTTGGGGTAGCATGTCCTGAACCCCATCACTGATTATCAAATCTGACCCTGCAGTTAACTCTATAAATCAACTCAGATAAGCAATTTCAACCATAGAAAACTGGCCAGGAGAGTAAGTTCCACTTCAACTCTGGGAAAGCATTTTTATATTTTAATGTTAAAAGCTGCCCTCTTGTCTATACGTGCTTTTAATTGGCATTAATAACTATAATTATTGTTGACATTAATAATGGCTACCACAAATATAAAAGCCAAAAGAATCAAAGGAAGCGGTTTGCTATTAGATTTAAGTACTTAAGTATTTTATTTAAATTCATTTTATTTTGGTATCTTTGAATTTTTTAAAAACATCCTGGTGCCAAAAGGTGGCAAGATTCATAAATGCAAACAAACGTATAAACAAACAACTCAGGCACTCTTAAATAATCTGTAAAATAGAAATAATCCATCTGTATAGGAAAAAATTATCAAATCAGCATCTACAACGTGGGCCAATAAAAGAAAGGGTTTTTATATTTGATCCTGTTTTTGGTTCCTCAAAATTAAAATCTTGGCTCCGTTCTGTGCTGTATAGTGACAGATTTTTTAAAAAGAGAGAGTAGAAATTCTCTTGCTGTTTCCATGGGTTTCATCAGCTTGTTTTCCATGACTCAAATGGCTTCTTGCAAAAACTCTTGTTCCCTTGATTTCATGGGTCAAATGAATGCTCTTGAGCTAGTTTTCATCAACCAGTCAGCATTCCTCCTGCTTTCCAACTGTGCATCCTCAGCTGGACCCAAACATTTTCCAATCTACTCATTCACGGACTAAAACTATGAGTATTCTTCCAAAGGGCTCAGTCCAAATTGCCCAGGGATATTCTGAAGATTTAATAAAAACAAGAAAATATTATTCACACAAAAATTTTGTTAAGTGTTACTTGAATTAGAATTGGTAGAAAACAGTTTTAAAATCATTTATTAAAACCATGTCTCATAAGACAACCAACAAGCATCCTCAAGTCTCTGATTCAGGGCTCTTTCTGATTCTGTTATGCCATGGCGCCCCCTGTTATATCCCTAAGAAGACAATGTGCTCAGTGATAAACTTTTCAGCCCAGGACCAAGGAAACCCAGGGTCTCCTCTAACCTCTGCTGCTACAGTATGTTTGCTGTATTTTCTATATCCTATCAAATGAAAGTGTAAGCGTTCATGCAAGTTTCTTTCAATTATAACATTCCATGATTCTAGCACAGAGACATAGAAATTGGGATTTATTCATTCACTCAACAAACCCTGACTGAACATCTAAATGCTAGGCATCCTGTCCTCTGGAGGTGGAGTGTCTCTACTGCGCTCCCCTAGTCCCTCCCATGTGAATTCCTCTATCATGTTACTTAACAGTCTTTATTGAAATGAGGGACTCTCTAATCTGATTCCTCCACTGACTACATTGTTGTTTTTGCCAATGAGTAGAATTCTCGACATACAGTAGATGCTCAAAAATCATCTGGTGAATGAACAAAGAGGAACTCTTCAGATGCAAAGATAAGCATCCCAGAATGAAGGACCAGAATGAGAGGTCTCACGTATAATTGTTCAGTAGTATTTCTCAAGTATAGTAATGTTCAGTAATATTTCATTGGCACAATCATATGACTACACTATTTGCTACATAGGAATTTCTGAGCCACAGCAGACCCCGGTTGCACTAAGACCCAAGCACTAAGACGTGCCTCTGTTTAATCCTGAACACAGACAGATCCTCGGGACTTAGTTTCAGTTTGGCATATTGAGCCATCTACCCTGGATTCCTTTGGCTGCCTCTCCTGATCTGCCCTCCACTTGCTTCCACCCTGCTTGGTGCTGTGGAAAACCAACTTACATAACTGCCTCCACCGGGCTCCAGTGCCCCCTGGCTCTGGTTGGGTTTGGTCAATGGAGAGTACTAGCACATTAGAGGAAGGAGAAGAGCAAACTTGGGGCTTGTTTATATAAATGTATGGTATACCTGGGAAATTTTGTTACATATATATAATGCATAGTGATTAGTGATCAAGTCAAGATATTTAGGGTCTCTGTTACCCAAGTACAATACCCAAGTACAAAAAATTGAAGATACCAAAATAAAATGAATTACAATAAAATGAATTATAGTCACCCTACTCTCCTTTCAGACATTCCATTTATTCCTTCTACCTAACCGTACGTTTGTAGTCTTTAATCCATTTCCCTTCATCCTCTCCTCACAACTTACCTTTCCCAGCCTCTGTTCTCTGCCTTTCCACTCTACCTCCCTGTGATCATTTGTTTTAGCTCTCACCTACAAGTGGAGAATATGTGATATTTGTCTTTTGGTCCGTGGCTTACTTCACCTGAAATAATGGCCTCCAGTCCCAATCATGTTGCTGCATATGGCATGATTTCATTTTTTACAGCAAATATTTCATTGTGTATATGTACCACGTTTGTTTATCCATTCACCTGTTGATGGGCACTTAGGTCGATTCTGTATCTTTGCTATTGTGAATAGTGCTGCAATAAACATGTGAGTAGAGGCATCGCTTTGCTATATTGATTCATTTTCTTTTTCTTTTTTTTTTTTAAGACAGGGTCTCACTTTGCCTCCCAAGCTAATGTGAAGTGGCATGAATACAGCTCACTGCAGCCTCAACTTCCCAGGCTCAAGCAAGTCTCCTGCCTCAGCCTCTTGAGTAGCTGGGATTTCAGGCACATGTCACCACTCCTGGCTAATTTTTGTATTTTTTGCAGAGACAGGGTTTCACCATGTTGCCCAGGCTGGTCTTGAACCCCTAAGCTCAAGCAATCTGCCTGCCTCAGCCTCCCAAAGTGCTGCGATTACAGTTGTGAGCCCCCACACCCTGCTGTAGTTTCTTTTCCTTTGGGTAGATACTCAGTAGTGGAATTGTTAAATGGAACAGTAGTTCTATTTTTCATTTTTGAGAAATCTCCAGACTGTTTCCTGTAGTGGCTATGCTAGTTTACATTCCTACCCACACTGTCTAAGAGTTCCTAAAGTTGGGATCGTTATTTTCTCTTTTCAGGGTGACCCCAGGCTATAGTGTCCCTTGACCAAATGTCGCAACTCCTATCAGACAGCCCTCCTCACACATTCTGTGTGTGTGTGTGTGTGTGTGTGTGCACAAACATGTGTGCATGTCTGCCTCTCTCTCTGTTTTTGTCTCTCTGGGTTTCTTTCTCCTTTAGTCTTAAAGACAGTAGCAGGGCCCCCCCATTCCTAGTCTCAGGGTTCTGCATTCTTTCTTTTTGATTTTCCCACACCCTGACCTAATATGCCCTTCATGGCTGGGCATGGTGGCTCATGCCTGTAATCCCAGTACTTTGGGAGGCCAAGGCAGGTGGATCACCTGAGGTCGGGAGTTGAAGATCAGCCTGACCAGTATGGAAAAACCCCGTCTCTACTAAAAATACAAAAATTAGCCAGGCGTGGTGGCACATGCCTGCAATCTCAGCTACTCGGGAGGCTGAGGCAGGAGAATCATTTGAACCCAGGAGGTGGAGGTTGTGGTGGGCCAAGATCGTGCCACTGCACTCCAGCCTAAACGAGAGCAAAACTCTGTCTCAAAACAAAAACAAAAGAAATGCCCTTCATTAAACTCTTTTCAAATTATTCAGTTTGAGTACGATATTAATTTCCTGATAGGACCTTGACTGATTACCATCCATGTATTCTGAAGAGTAAATGATATGACCAATTACCACAAAGCACAACAAGGGGGGTGCTAGTTTCCTTCCCCTTCCCTGTTATAATTTTTACACTCCCTACAATGGCTATTCTTAGTGCCTTTAACATCATTGCTACTTAAAAAAGATTTGATGAATGAATTAAAAACATTTCAACACTTTTGACCATACTTTTAGACTTAAATACATCGAAATCAATGTGCATTAATTTAGATTTTCAGATGTTACATTTAGAGAAGTTTTTATTTCAATAATTGGGGAGCAGGCAGTTTGCTTTATACATCTCATTCTCTATTTTCTCATAGTCTGACTAAATTATGACTCAACTCCAGGGAAAACAGGGCCAAGGCATAAGCTAACATCTCAGGAGCAGTTTAAAATACTAAGAGATTAGTTTAACAGACTAAGACATCCGTCTGCTGATCCTTCCTAGATGCTGAAGAAAATAGTGATTTTATTTCATGTCACCTAATTCATATGAACTGACTTTGCAAATTCATCACTTTCTGCCTCCTGCCAGACAGAAATGGAGTTGGGGATAGACTGTGCCTCCTCGAATCTATCTGTTTTTATAATGAATAAAGTCAATAAAGCCAGTCATCACTTACCGTGTGTATTGATCTTTGTGATGCACTGGGAAAGTAACTTCTAGTTCCGGTATTGGGGGAAGCACTTCCTGGATCTGATTCAAGGGTAGCCTCTGCGTGGTCTCTGCTATTTAAGAAGGAGAACTGTTTTAGTCTATATTTAGTAAATAGCAAAAAGAAACAAGCTTATTCAAATGCAGTAAATGTAGTAAGAGAACCAGGCTCTACATCTAGAAAGGATTTTGGCACTTCCCACGCTCACTGAATTTCCTGCCTACCTCTCTAACACCTTCACCCATTTCTCTCAACTTCTCACCCGATTTCCTAGGCACAAAGACCTGAAGCATACTTAAGGAAGACAATGCAGAGAACAAATTTAAAGTCCAGTGTCTCATAATCATCTTCTTTGAGAAAAAACAAAGAAAAAAAAGTCCTGTGTCAAGTAGCAAGCAAAGAATCTTTGTTTGGAAACTGACTGCAAACATTTTATTCTATCACATTTTGTTGAAATATGTCCCTAAGGAATATTAATGATGACTTTGATCTCAGGGACAATTTTACTAAGAAGCGAAGTTACAAATTAGATGAATTCTAATCTGTCTTTCTGCTCATGACTGTGTGACTTCATAAAATTCTTCTAATATTATCCTCAGCTGACTTCGAGGTGGAAGATGAAACTTTATTTCCTACATTATGGCATCTCTTTCATTCTCCTGAGATCCATGGTCTTGTTTTTCTAGCTTTTATATTGAGAATTAAGTTTTTGTTTCATAGACATCTCTACTTTTGATATGAAGCCCTGAACGCAGGTGACAATGAGGTGACCTACAATTGAAAGAGAAGTTTGGATGGTTGCTTCTTAAGAAGAGAAACCAGAAAGGGGGATTTAAGTGTATTCAAGAAAATGATGCTTCTTGTCCATGAAGATGATCAAACACTGGTACAGAAATACTGTAGAACCTTCTCTGGGAATTTATTTATTTATTTTTTAAGACAGAGTCTTGCTCTGTCACCCAGGTTGGAGTATAATGGCACAATCTTGGCTCACTACAACCTCCGCCTCCTAGGTTCAAGTGGTTCTCCTGCCTCGGCCTCCTGAGTAGCTGGGACTACAGGCAATGTGCCACTGTACCCAGCTAATTTTTTTTGTATTTTTAAAAGAGACGGGTTTTACAATGTCAGCCAGGCTGGTCTCAAACTCCTGACCTCTGGTGATCCGCCTGCCTTGGCTTCCCAAAGTGTTGGATTTACAGGCATGAGCCACCATGCCCGGCCATGAGGTACATATTAAGCAGAAAAGCATAGCAGAAAAGAAATAAGACACATCACACCCAAGTCAAGAAAGCACCATCAATGTCAGAATCATAAGCCATTGTTCCAGGATCAAGCCCTACCAAATTAAAGCTAAGAAAAGTTTAGTCTATCTATCTTTTCTTTTTCTTTTCTTCCTCTAACTACTCCCCATCTTATTATTAATGTAATTAGATCTAACTCACCTCAAGTTATTACTTTTGATTCCTGTTTAGTTATGCCTTGTAGAGATTTACATAACCAAAGACAGCTTACTACTTCAGAAAAATATCTCTGTCCCTCTTAGACGTCCTCAGACTAAGAAGACATATTAAGTTCCTATAGAGATACTAGTAATACGAAAAATAGTAGCTGTATTAATTAATAAGAATCAGACTCTTGTCCCTCTAAAACAGTATCTCTGTGTTCTGCTTAGTCTAATGTCCTATAGAACACTAAAAGTTTAAGATAGACTGCTTCCAAGATTCTTTGTCAGTCTTTATAACCATATATCCATTTCACCAAAAGAATTACTCCTTCTAGCTGTCAGTATAACAATATAATCCTATACAGCTTACTATTGTTATTACAACATCTAAAAACTCTTCCCCTTTATTAAGTCGTATTTACCTAAGGCAAACCATAGCAATTAAGACAACGTATCAAGATGTAAATGCCTGACTAGAATAAATATTCCATCCGCACTGTAAATAAAAGCGATTGTTACAGTTGTGCACACAGTAAGCCAGAAACCCAAATTGTCCCCTTTCCACTCAGATATTCCTCTAATCAACAAAACAAAGACTGCATAGTAGCTCTTTTCAAAATCCTACAGCCTAAGATAATCAACTGTGCAAAACTCTCTCTCTACTATTTCCTGTAAGTCAGCCCCCGAAGCCCATCCAGCCTCCATCTTCTAAGACCAATTTTACCTCGTGTCTCCAAAGACAAGAAGAAAATTTAGCGTTCTTTAAAGACTTAACAAGATGCAGTGAAGTCAAGCACTTCCAAGAGCTGACCCATCAGTCCGCCCTTATTCATCCCCGAGCAGATGTACAGTAGTATTGTAGAGAACCTTTACTAGACACTCTGCCAAATAATTAGAGCAGTACTTGTGCTCTAGTTCAATTAGCTATCCTTTTTAGCCTAGTATTTCATCAACCAGAAAAAACAAAAACAAAAACAACAGCTCTTACTAAAGCCTCCCTTAACTTTCCTCCATCTTATCCAGAGAAGCTTTTTCTTTTCTTTTCTTTTCTTTGAGAGAGTGTCTCGCTCTGTTGCACAGGCTAGAGTGCAGTGGCGCTATCTCAGCTCACTGCAACCTCCACCTCCCAGGTTCAAGCAATTCTCTACCTCAGCCTCCCGAGTAGCTGGGATTACAAGTGCCTGCCACCATGCCCGGCTAATTTTTGTATTTTTAGTAGAGACGGGGTTTCACCATCTTGGCCAGACTCGTCTTGAACTCCTGACCTCATGATCCACCCACCTCAGCCTTCCAAAGTGCTGGGATTACAGGTGGGAGCCCTGCACCCGGCCCAGAGAAGCTTTTTCTTTTAAAGACTCAGGCAGAACAACTGAGCCAGAAGTCAAAAGGAGAAAATTGTAGAAAGTAAAAAGTTGCTCTTCAAAGTTTCCCTTCCTGTTAAAGAATAATAATAAATGTTAGAAATAGTAGTAGCTTTTAAAGGCTTTCTTCAAGCTTTCTTGCTTTTTGCTAGTAACTCTTTGTTAAGCCCTATCCTATGTAACTATTAGATATAAAAGAATAAGTGCATTCTATGTCCCTGTACTTTAATCAAGATATTTGTGCTACACGTGCTCACAGGCACGTAGTACAATCTATGTCCTTGTACTTTAACCAAGATATTTGTTATTATTTTTCTAAGTCCTTTCACAAGCAACTTCCTTCCCCTTCCTTACATAGACTTTTTCTTTTCCTTTTACTCACCATTGCCTTTACCTATTCAGAAAAGTTTTAAGTTATTAGCCAGTCGTTTAGTTTAGATTGTAAAGTCCAGCTCCCACCAATGGAGTTTTTACACAGCAGTAAAGACCCAATGCATAAATAATAAATATGCCTGCATTTCCTTTGTTCATTGTACTCTTGTAGCAAATGGCTGACAAGCAGTACCCTTTCTGCAGCAAGTAAAATTGCCTTGCAAGAAAACTTTTTGTCTGAATGCTAATTTTTCCTTGCAGTACCTACGAACAAGCATTCTATCTCTAACAGTGATTGACAGACCCTTGGCCTGAAAATCAACAGATTTAAAATGCATGTTGCAGATCTATTGAATTAAGAATCTCTCTTCATAGAGGCCTAGAAGCCTGAATTTTTATAGACATCCAAGTTGATTCTGATGCACATTAAAACTTCAGAATGAACTTACCATGCAAATAATTGCTCAATTTTAGCTAAAGCATCTTATAATCCACAGTTTGAGATTTGAGATTGTTCTTTTGTCGTTGTCATTGTTTGTTTTGTTTTGTTTTTGAGACAGAGTCTCGCTCTGTTGCCCAGGCTGGAGTGAAGTGGCACCATCTCAGCTCACTGCAGCCTCCACCTCCCAGGTTCAAGCAATTCTCCCACCTCAGTCTCCTGAGCAGCTGGGACAACAGGCATGCACCACCACACCCGGCTAATTTTTGTATTTTTAGTAGAGATGGGGTTTCACCATGTTGGCCAGACTGGTCTCGAACTCCTGGCCTCAAGTGATCTGCCCACCTCAGCCTCCCAAAATGCTAGGATTACAGACTTGGGGCACTGCACCCAGCTGAGATCATTCTTTATAAAGGTTAAGATATTGCTCACACCTGTAATCCCAGCACTTTGGGAGGCCAAGATGGGTGGATCATCTGAGGGCAGGAGTAGAGTGAAACCCTGTCTCTACTAAAAATACAAAAATTAGGTGTGATGGTGGGCACTTGTAATCTCAGCTACTTGGAGGCTGAGGCAGGAGAACTGCCCGAACCAGGAGGCACAGCCTGGGCAACAACAGTGAGACTCCGTCTCAAAAAAAAAAAAAAAAAAAATATATATATATATATATCATAAGAGCCTATTCATGAAACTAAATAATTATCCAAGGAAATTAACAGAGTTCTTTTGGTTGAAAAGCCAAACTACTGATCATTTGCTTATTCATTTGGTTTGCTGATGTTTATAGCATAAAATATAACTGTAATTTACAACAGAATGAGATTGCCTGTCAAAATGATGGCTAGTCTAAAGTAATTCTCTAGTGAGGCATTATCTTCAGTTTCTTTCAGTATCCAAAGTCACGTAACTTATATGGCAATAGCAAAACTTTTAAAAATTGATTAAAAAGCAAAAAGATAGGATATATGTCATTTTAATGACTTCTTCAGAATAACTAAAACAGGTGGAATTTTTTTCTAGTTCTACATAGGAAATAAAATTTCTTTCAAATATTAATTCACCAACACTAGTTAAGGCAGTAGGAAGAGTCAGAAATATTTTAGAGCTTCACAGCAGTCTTTTCATGAATTTGTCAAATCTCTGAAACAAACATTTCTATGACTTCTTTTCAGGAACTTCAAAGAGCCTTAAAAAAAATTTTTTTTAAATCCCACTCTGAATTTTGACCCCGCTGAATCTAGTGAACAAAATGGATTTTCAGCAGTAGAAACTTTGATTAAAAATAAAACTCCATGCCTTATGCTCTCAAATAAAGCCCCAATCACACTATCCATGACCATGCCCAGGCAGCCCTTGGATGCTTCTTCTTTTCCTTCTTTTAAAAAAAGATTTCTATTGCTTTTCAAAGGTGCTTTATATCCATGACGTCTGGTATCTAACCTCAGCTCATCTTTCCCAAGCAGCTTTTGATTCCCACTGAGTAACAGAAACTTGCAAGGTGTTTTTCTTACTCTGGTCCTGAATGATTTTCATGTCATAGACAAGGTCCATCTCCCACCATGAAGGCACATCTAAAACTTCCTCATTCTAGCGAGCCTTTCTTGGCTGCTAAGGGAATTAGCCCCATCAATTTTTTTATACTCATCTCCAAAACTACTTGCTCAGCTACATTTTACATGGTTATTAAATTGGAAAGTAAAAAGTAACTTTTAAAAAATACCAAGAAGGAGTAAATAGGGTTAGGTGGTGACACAGTATATGTCCTTCTGTGCCCTCCACTTCCCAAATAGAGAACTTATCCAACTCTGTTGTAATTACTCATTTGTCTGCCTCCTTGAGCACAAAGATTGCATTTTGAGCACTGTTTCATTCCCCAGAACCTACTTTAGAGAATGACACATAATAGGTCCTCAACAAATATGTGCTGAATGATCAAAAGAATATCATCTAACACCTCTTGACTCATTGTTCTAAGTAAGAGGGCATGGGATCAGTCAGCTCAAGGAGCAATTCTAGAAGGCCACCCAGGAATTTGCAGGTAAGAAAAATAAAATGACCCTCTGATTTTAATATATAAAATCAGCACACGATCAGCACACAAACACACAAATTCATCTTCAAAAAATTATTCCTAATCCAAAGCTTGTTAAATGTAAAAACCATTATGTAAAATGAGCTTGCCAGGCTACCCCTAAAATGGGAAGAAAGGTCTCAAGCTATCTGCCAAAGGAATGCATTTTTTTTTCTTTTGAGATAGGGTCTTCTCTGTCATCTAGGGTGAAGTGCACTGGCACAATCACATCTCATTGCAGGCTCAAGGGATCCTCCCACCTCTGGCTTCCGAAGTGTTGGATTACAGGTGTCGGCTACTGCACCTGCTCTGGCAAAGGAATGCATTTTAAGACCTAACCAACAACTCTTTCCTGTGATTTGACTTCCCACATGGATCTGTCTTGGAAGAGAAAATACACATTTGCTGTCAAAAGCGTTTGGTCTGTATTTCTCTCAATTGTATCATTGTTTGTAGGTTAATGCACTGGCCATGAGGTTTTATAAACATGTTGGTGTGAACTGCATTATACAATGGATCCTTCTTGGTGTGCCGCCATTGCAGGAGGCTAAGTCCCCACGCCTAAAGGGAAGCACTGGACCAGAGAGATTCACTGACATGAGGCACCTGTGCAGCCTTGTGGGCAGCAGCGGCCAAGCAGCCAATCCTGGCAGGGCCCTGGCCTTGCCTCACACATTCCATTCAAAGTTTTGGCAGTGGGGACTGACACCTGCAGAACCACGATCACTTCCCTGTGGCTTTGACAAAGCTAGTGTGGCTGCCTGGAGGCTAAAAAAGGAGGGAAAAAAGGTAGGGATAAAATGAGATGAAAACAGTGAGTTTTGATAGAAAGCACTACCAAGCACAAAAAATATTTTCGCCAGCATCTTTTTAAGCCCTCCCAGGGGGTATGGACAGAATTTAAAAGGAGCCATATATATGTTCAGCAGGGGAGGCCTATGGGTCGCTGACCTTGGAAATGATGCCCCTAGCTCCTTCTTTTCTCCGTCACACTTTGAGAGATGCAACCATAGTGACTCTTCATGGAAACTATGGCAATAAACGTCTAAACTGTTACCCACTAAGTCCTTGGGTTTCCTCACAAGAGTTTCTCCAAAAATGAAGGAATTCAGGTTAATCTTCATAGATTACTTAGGTCAAGACAGCTGTGACATTTTTCTGATGGTTTAGTGATTCTTATTCAGTTCTGTGATCTGGCTTCAAAAAACCCTACAGTCTTAATTATGTCTCCTTATTACTATAGAAATGCAGAATTTCAATATTGCTATACATCATTCTGACCTTCTCATCACATAAAAACATTGGCAGTTTTCTGTAAGCCCAAGTTAGCTAGTAGCCTTTTAGGGCTAACAGAACCAATTATGGCCGCTTAAAATAGATTTCTATTATTCAAGGCGCCAACTTCCTCCCATGTTCAAAGCTCCATCTGTTATTAACAATGATCCTAAAACTAGTCATCTGTTCCAAGTCTAGTCAATGTGAAAATCAAATGAAGATGGAAAATAAATGACTGCAAAATTTTCCAGAATTAACTAAAAAGAAAAAAAGTCTTGAACTGACAGCTGCCAATATTTTGAGCCACTGATTCAGTTTCTGGTTAATTCACACTGCAGGTATCTTTAATACTCCAAAAGATAAAACTGATGAAGTGTTTAACCATTTTCTTTTTATTATTTTGGATAGGCATAATCAAAAGTTTTAAGTTAGTAGGGGGAAGTATTTGAAAGGCTTTTGTAAGACAGCAGCAGCCATTTTTTCAACACAGTCAATGTAGAGTCGTATTTATTTGGCAAATATTTACTGGGTACCTTCCTACGATGTGCCCATATATATGCATCATGCTATGAGCTGGGGATGCAGTGATGCGTATCATCAGATAGTGTCCTTGACCTCAAGAAGCCAACTGGCTCGTGGGAGAAACACTAATCAAATAATAACACAAAACACAATAACACTAAAATGTAAAACAGCAACAGTGATTGTTGCTGCAAAGAAAGATGTATGCTGTTCTAAGGGTGTGTAATAGGAGAATCGACCTAGTCCAAGAGGTCTGAAACAACTTTGTTAGTAAGCCAAGATCAGAAGGGAAGGATTGGAGCGAACAAGACAATGTAGGGTGGGAGAGGAGGAGGTTTGTAGCGTGTGGCAAGAGAGGCGGATGGTTCAGGCAGGGACAATCTATATGAAGATGGAGGAGATGTTTATGTGCACATATTTTACCATCAATTCTTTCAGACCTGACATAAATGGCTGTCACATAAAGACATTCAATGAATGACTAGGATAAATCATCCTATTCTGCCTATAGAGTCTTCACATTTGTCACATTTGTGAATTTCTTCCTGCAAAGAGAATCATCCTCTTCACTTGGATTCATTCTGTAACCAAGCAGATGGCTGTAACCTTTCCTGTTTTATGAACCCAAATCTGTATTTTAAGAGTCATAAACAACATAGTTAAGCAAGTAAAAATTAAATTTTCATGTTATCTTGCTTGGTTGCAGGACATCTGGCACCAGTAATTTATCTTCTCATCTGCAGGAAATTGAAACCTGCTTAGTCTTTATTATACTGGCCATAAACATGTTGCAAATTATAATTTTACACTGCCATTAGTTTTATTTTGGTGTAATATAAATTACTGGCCATCCACTTCTTTTTCACATTTAACAATTCTCTTTCACAGTAAAACTCCGTTTTCTTGTGCTTCATGTTCCCTTAGAACCCACCCACACTAATTGCAAGAAAATTTCAGCTTGGCCGGGCGCGGTGGCTCAAGCCTGTAATCCCAGCACTTTGGGAGGCCGAGGCGGGTGGATCACGAGGTCAAGAGATCGAGACCATCCTGGTCGACATGGTGAAACCCCGTCTCTACTAATACAAAAAAATTAGCTGGGCACGGTGGCGCGTGCCTGTAATCCCAGCTACTCAGGAGGCTGAGGCAGGAGAATTGCCTGAACCCAGGAGGCGGAGGTTGCGGTGAGCCGAGATCGCGCCATTGCACTCCAGCCTGGGTATCAAGAGCGAAACTCCGTCTCAAAAAAAAAAAAAAAAAAAAAAAAAAAGAAAATTTCAGCCAATGCCGAAATGAGGATGACTCACATTGTCATACACAAACTTTTACGACCTTATACAGAGAAAATGTTTCATCTCAATTTCTAGTGTTAAATGTAAAAGAGCAGGAAGACTTTTGACCTGTGGTTTGAACCCCAAGTCCCCCAGTTCACCATTGTGCAGTTCTTTTGAAATGAAATGAAATGAAATGATGTGCATGGAAGTGCAGAACATATGGAAGGTGCTTAATGAGATATTAGTTTCCATTCTCTTATGTCAACCACAGGTAGAATCTCCTTAACTATGTTGGAAGCTCTATAAAGGCATGGACTGTGCCTATGGTATGTGCCATTATATCAGCAATTCTTAGTATAATGGCTGGCCCACAGTCAGTGTTCAATAAATATTGGTTGAATACTTAATGCTTATAATGGTTAATATTGAGTGTCAACTTGATGGGATTGAAGGATGCAAAGTATTGTTCCTGGGTGTGTCTGTGAAGGTGTAGCCAAAGGAGATTAACATTTGAGTCAGTGGATTGGGAAAGGCGGACTCACCCTCAATCTGGGTGCGCACCATCTAATCAGCTGCCAATAAGGCCAGAATAAAAGCGGCAGAAGAACGTGGAAAGTCTAGACTGGCTAAGTCTTCTGGCCTCCATCTTTTTCTGTGCTGGATACTTCCTGCCCTTGAATGTCGGACTCCAACATTCTTCAGCTTTGGGACTTAGACTGGCTCTGAGCCTAGAAACCTGACGTGTTGATATTTATTTGACAGTCCAGCATGTGGACATGTCAGGGGTGATGACTAACTATGCAGAAAGCCAGAAGGGCAGATATCCCCTCTCCCTGCTTCCTGGCATCCAGAGTACCACCGTATGGCCTCCCCTCTTACTCCTCCCTGGAGCTTGCAATCCTCAGGAGAGATGCAAAGCAGCAAGGTAGCCATGGGGTAGCCCCAGCAGTTCAGAGGGTGGTGACACCAGCAGGGGCATTCTCACCAGACCATTCCTGACATGCAACTTGGGCTGTATTTTTGGTTTCCTGACCTCCCCCGGCTCCCTTAATCCCTGTTTATTTTCCAAGCTCAGATTCCCGAGCCTGCCTGTTGTTTCTATGGGATACCTACTGGTTTTCCAATAAATGTCCTCTCATTAAGCACTGTTTCTAGAGGTACATTTTAAAGCTACCTTTTTTTTTTTTTGGAGACAGGGTCTTGATCTGTTACCCAGTCTAGAGTGCAGTGGAATGACCTCGGTTCACTGCAGCCTCAACTTCCCAGGCTTAAGCCATCCTCCCACCTCAACCTCCTGAATAGCAGGGACTATAAGCACATGCCACCATGCTTGGCTAATTTTGTTTATTTTTTGTAGAGATGGAGTTAATATGTTTCCTAGGCTAGTCTTGAACTCCTGGACTCAAGCGAGCCTCCTGCCTTGGCCCCTTAAAGTGCTGGAATTACAGGTGCAGGCCACCACACTCAGCCTAGAGTTACTTTTGCATAGTTTTCAAAATCTCTTCTTCAAGACAGTCAATGTTTTTTGTTTGTTTGTTTGTTTTTTTGAGACAGAGTCTCACTCTGTCACCCAGGCTGGAGTACAGTGGCAGGATCTCGGCACACTGACTACAACCTCCATCTCCCAGGTTCAGGCAATTCTCTCCTGCCTCAGCCTCCCGAGTAGCTGGGATTACAGGTGCCCACCACCACGCCTGGCTATTTTTCGTATTTTTTAGTAGAGATGGGGTTTTACCACTTTGGCCGTGCTGGTCTCAAACTCCTGACCTCATGATCTGCCCGCCTCGGCCTCCCAAAGTGCTGGGATTACAGGCGTGAGCCACCACACTTGGCCAACAGTCAATGTTTTTTATGATTCTTTGATATCCTTAGCGCTTCTACAAAGTGTGCTATGCCTTCTTTAATAAAGTGAATTTTTTTTTTTGAGACCGAGTTTCACTTTTGTCCCCCAGACTGGAATGCAGCAGCGTGATCTCGGCTCACTGCAACCTCCGCCTCCCGGGTTCAAGTGATTCTCCTGTCTCAGCCTCCCAAACAGCTTACAGGCGCAGGCCGCCACGCCCGGCTAATTTTTTGTATTGTTAGTAGAGATGGGGTTTCATCATGTTGGTCAGGCTAGTCTCAAACTCCTGACCTCAGGTGATCTGCCCACCTCAGCCTCCCAAAGTGCTGGGATTACAGGCGTGAGCCACCAGGCCCAGCCAATAAAGTGGAATTCTATGCCCTCTAATTACTCTGTCACTTTATTTGTTGTCATATGTCTTAATCCCTAAGATTCATTTCTTGCTCATCTGCTCTTTTTACTCTATAATCATTTCCCTTTAGGGTTTGTGAGACTTAAGAAGCTTTCATATTGCCAGATATTATGCTAGCAACAACCATCCACAGATACATAAGACAGAGATCGCCTGCGTGAAGATAATAGTTAAATGAATAAGATGGAAAGTAGATTAATGCCCAGCCAGGAAACATAAGCTCTCAGGCTTCTCGAAGCAAGGAGGAAAATATTACAGACATATAAAAGATGGGGATTTGATTCGGTATGACATCTCCTTCTACAGCAGCAGGATGCATTTATTCCATCAGTGTTCACTGTGCCCTAGAATGTGCCAGGCACAATGTGGTGCCTGCGTCCTGGTAATCTCTCCTTATTTCTCTCTTGCAGGATGAATAAACATCTTTTGGAGGTACAAGCCCCTCTATCTCTGCGCATGTGTATAACAATAACTCACTTTTTAATGCATGAACAAGTGGAGAGACATCCTGGAATGTGTGGCTAGAGTCGACAACAAGCTGCTTCTGCTGGATGTGACACAGTTACCGCTGCTTTGAACTACGTTTTTTTTTCTACCCGTGTTACTGCATCTCCAGAGAACCATGCTGACACATTTCTCCGTACATTCTCACTGCTGCCTATAATCCATCACTACAAAGAGAGGCCTTAAAAACGGCACTCAAGGGAGACATGATTTCCTTTCCATTTCTCTCTCAGAAAAGCAACTTATAATAGGGAAGGAAAAGATTGCATTTAGGTTAAAGGAATATAAATAAGAAAGACTCTGCCTCTTTCCTTCTTCAAGATGCTAAGCCTCAAAAGGGTTCTTGGTTTTAAAAATGGCCATCACCTCTTGGCCTGCACTAAACATTAATATTATACACCTGGTCATAAAGCCAGAGGATTTTTAGTGGGAGCTATTAAAGGGAAAGGATGGCTAAGTCAGGTTTCTTCAGTGGATGAAAGTCACAGGCTCATAAATACAACTTTGTGAGGTTAGTCTTGTGGTTAGCTAGTACTTAAAATTTGTGATTCCCTCGAATATATGGCTTCACAGGGGAACTATGGACTTTTTCTCAGACAAGAATGCAGTGCTGTAAATTACGACTTGAAAACAGAAACGACCAGAATTCCTAAGGACCAAAAGCCCCACAGAACTGTATTAAAACATTCCTCATCGTTGGGCACATGTACTAAGGGGAGAAAACAGGGAAAAGCGCCATTTTCTCCTTTTAAAAATTAGTTTTGCCATTGAAAACAACACTGTGGCTTTTAACTTATTAATAAAACAAAACTTTCATTCACTGGACAAAATTTCCATTAACTTACCCCACATTTAACTGGGGTCAAATGATTATTTCGCTAATGCTTATTATCAGGCATAGCTTAATAATGTTACTGCTATTGCTGGGTAGAAAGTTTAAATTTTTTAAATATTTAAGCTCCTTAGGTGCACTCAAGCTAGGGTTCTGCTTATCTGCTAATTTAAAGAGCTAACAAAAGCTCCCAGTGAACACAGGGTTGCAAGGTCCCCAGTGAAATGCAGTGTGAATCTCTATGCAGCTGTAGCCTGGAGAACTGAAGGTTTGGCCAGTGTCCTCCCACTTTTTTTTTAGGTTTCTCTCTTTTTTTTTTAAATTTTACTTTAGGTTCTCGGGTACATGTGCAGGTCATGCAGGGTTGTGGCATAGGTGCATACATAACCAGGTGGTTTGCTGCCTCTATTCCCCCTTTGACTATATCCGGCATTTCTCCCCATGTTATCCCTCCTCACCCCCCACTGTCCCTCCCCTAGCCGCACCCCAACGCCCCCCCAACCAACCGTGCTTCCTTTTTTTCCTAACATCTCACAAAGTACCAAGGTGCCTGCTCGCTGGCTGTGTACAAGGAGCTTTGGTAACAGCACTCATAATTCTGTGGCTTTCATGATCAAGGATATTATTTCTCTCTGCTGAAGAAGAGGTCTTTGTCCATGTCACATTCTCCCTTTCTCTTTCTAACGTGATTTGACAGCTTGAATCCAAAAGGAGGCTTCACAATTAGAAGAGAAAGACTGAACCACAACGTCTGTGCTAACAGCCCCTTCACTGCTCTAATTAGAATTTCCTTATTCCATTTCTGTTTCTCAGGAGAAGACAGGGGGCTTTTTAATTGAGGCTATTAGAAGTTCTCTTTACACAACACCACCCTGTGCTAACTGAAGGCTCCAGTGAAAGCCATGCCCATGCTGCAATTACTTCTTGCAATTCTGGGGAATAATGGTGTCTTGTCTCATTTAAAAATAAATCTAAGGCTTATCCCTATGGCTTTCTCTCCTCTGTCTACTCACATGAGTTTCTTCTTGCCAATTACGCAAACTTTCCATTATTTAAGGAGGTAGTTTAGATTGCTACTGATAATAAGACATATTAAACTGGATTTCATTTGCCCACAGCTCTGTTATTCCAGATACAAGGCTAATTTACATAAGCTCAGATCTCAGATTTTGAGTTTTTTCTGTAGTGAAACCATGCAGATTTGGAACTTCCTGAGTGCTGTTCTGTTTACAGGCCACAGAACTTACCTGAAATAACCTGCATACTCAATGCTCTCAGTTTCTCAGAATCACTTCCTCTTAAGAGAACAGATGTAGGTTTGTCTTGATGACCTGTTTCCAGAAAAGATATTAAGTATTAAGTAATAAACAAGCACACTGTTAACATATATTCCCCATATTGGTTCAAAGGATTACCAAAAAGAATGGAGCCATTCACAACAGGGCCTGGAATAATGAAACTGACCTAACAGTCCCATAAAGAGTTTTTTGGATAAACATAGAAATTGACCCTTCTGGTCTTAAAGCTTGAACCTTACATTTGTTTTATCTGAGTTCCTCTCAAAAAACAGCATCAAAGAATTGAAACTCACCAGATCTCCATATCCGGACAAAGAGATGCCAGACCCTTCATTCTCCATGATTGTTTTCTTACCCCTCCCTAGTTCCTGTTTTCTTACACATTGTTACATTTCTTCTCTGCTATATAAACCCCTAGTTTTAGTTGGTCAGGGAGATGGATATGAGACTGAGCTCCCAGCTCCTCCCCTGTAGCACCCAATTAAAGCCTTCTTCCTTGGCAACACTCACCCTCTCAGTGATTGGCTTTCTGTGCAGTGAGTATTAGGACCTAGTATTGTGGTGCTTGTATTATTTGCCAAAGCTCTCACCTTCTTTACCAGGCAAGGCTGTGTTAGCCATTTCAGTAGGCAGAACAAGTGTTTGCCTCTAGGTTTCAGTAAAGTTGTAATTAATTCTTTTGACTAAGTATTTGTTGCAGATATTTCTGCAATAAGATTCTGGGGGTTTTCCTTATAAAGTTATTTTCAATTAACAAATACAGGTTCTTTCCAAAACCAGTGGCTTCTTTACTACCATAAATGCCATTATGCTGTCTCTTCTCATGAAAAGCACCAGCTCTTATACACAGAAAAGTATATTATTTATCTTATTATATACATAGACATGATGTGAAGAAGATTTAATGTATATTTAATATTCAATAACATTTAATGTCCTAAGTGGTGTGACATTTTTTATTACTTTGTATGCTTGTATTTGCAAGCCTTTCAAAATTACTAAGTCTGTCATTTGGGCAGATATTTGTAAGAATTTAATTTGACTCCCCACTACTGGTCTCCATCTAGACATTTTTCCTAGCTCACTTCTATCTCTCTTTCCTCATAGCTTTTCATAATGAAAAATGGGTCAAGAGACTCAGAACTATGCACTATTTATAAATAACATATTTACTTTAAATAATAGAAGTTTCAAAGCTAAATACCCCTACATCTTAGTTCTGACATTTTGCTAGCTATGCAACTTTAGATAAAACACTTAACCTCTCTGAGTCTCAGGGCTTTTTTATCTATAAAATAAAAATAGCATATATTCTGTTTACATACTTTAAGAATCTAGTGAACATGCTCTGAAAATGGTTATTCTACAAAGAAACAGTATTGATTATGTTATTAACCACTGCACAATGAAACTGCTCTCAAAAACATCTGCAACAAACGCTTAGTCAAAGGAATTAATTGCAACCTTACTGAAACCTAGAGGCACCCACCTGTTCTGCCTACTGAAATGGCTAACACTGCCTTGCCTGGTAAAAAAAAGGTGAGAGCCTTGAGAAATGATACAACCTCGCAATACTGCTGTCCTTTAATGAAAACTATGCACTAGACACTGTGGTCAACTTTGTGAGTAATCTCTTTGTTTCCTTACCTCAACCCTGTGTGGTAGTGGTGATTACCCTTGTTTTACAGAGGAGGTAAGGATATACATAATTTAAATAACTTGCTTAATGTCACATCACTAGTAAGTGGTAGTACTAGGACTCTAACATAAATCCATTTGTTTTCAGTGCCTATTCTCATAGTGATACATTTAGCACTGTCTTTAAGAGGCTAGCTACGCATACTAGGAACTGTCCATTGAGCCTGATAGTCATACATTTTATGCATGGGTACAGGTCAGTAGAACCAGTATTTGCCTGAATACACACCAGTAGCACCATATCAGTAATTTACAATCAATGTCCACCCTGATAGGTGGGTGCCTAGGTCATATGAGTTATTAAGTATTTTTAACATTATTCCTACTGTCTTGATGCCTAATTTCTAATTTATTTTAGCTCTGCCCTACCAAAAATCTGATAACCCCCATGCTTATTAAAGATTGACTCTGCCTCACACTCGTCACCTAGAGCCACTCTGCTCAAGATCTCCAACTCTGAAATTCTTGTTTTTGAGATGGAGTCTCACTCTTTTGCCTAGACTGGAGTGCAGTGGCACAATCTTGGCTCTCTGCAAACTCCACCTCCGAGGTTCAAGCGATTCTTGTGCCTCAGCCTCCCAAGTAGCTGAGAGTGTAGGCACATACCACCACACCCCACTAATTTTGTATTTTTAGTACAGACGGGGTTTCACCATGTTGGTCAGGCAGGTCTCGAACTCCTGACCTCAGGTGATCTGCCTGCCTTGGCCTTCCAAAGTGCTGGGATTACAGGCATGAGCCACCCCACCTGGCCTAAAATTCTTTATCCCCACTTCCTGTTCTCTCTCCTGCCCTCACTTCCACTATGCCCTGCCCAATGTCCAGCCCATCAGCTTCTTCCTACTCACCCAGTCTTTCTTCCTCTCCTACTCACTTGTCGGAGTAGATGAAAGATGAATGAAGCTCCTTGCATGCTGGAACTGTGTCTTATCTATGCTTTTATTCCTTGGATTACCTAGAATTGCCACTTATACACAGTAGGTGCACAATAAATGCTAAATTGAACTAAAAATAAAAGAGATTCGGAGTTCCTTGGCACTACATGGATTATACTCACTCTGCCACTTCTGCACTCTTCTGTGGCCTTCAAGTATTTTGCAGGTAATGAGGACAATCAAAAATATAAAAACTAATAGAACTAAAACATACCAAGTGATCTTCATAGAACAAGTGATACCTGCAAAGAAAACAAATACTGTAAAAACCCAATAAAATTATTCAACAGATAAAAGGCAATGTGGCAGCTTAGCTGAGTTCTACAATATATTCTGCTGAACTGAAAAGCTGAAATTATGACCATACTGTTACAGGGTCACTAGCTCTTCTGAATTCTTTCTTGATATATTAAATCAAGGTATTAAATGGGAAAACTTGAGCATGTAGCTTCCAGGTATCCATTTAGTTCCAAAATTCTAGGATTCATTTCACTTACAGGTTATGCTGATATTAGTTTCACTATCATCGTTGTAACTAGGGTAAAACCGCAACATAGCAGTCCTAGCATCAGAGCCACTTAGAATTCATAACTTTGAATTCTTTGTTGAAAGATGCAGGGAGTACAAGAAGGATGGGGAAGAAAGAGAACGGCAGGCAAAGTCAAAGTACTGGTCTAAGGCATATAAGTGGCCAGGACAATGAATAATCAGATCCTCTTTCCACAGGGTAATAGGTGGTAAGTACAGTGGTTTACAGGCCAATGATCAGATCAAGTGCGTGTGTTAATTAAACATGGCTGCCCTGGCCTACATTTAATAAGGTTACAGGTATAAACTCATTCATTCAGATGACAATGAGGCAACATGGGAAGGGTGGTCACCATGCAGCAATAGCTTAGCATGGTCTCCTGTGGTCTCATAAAGACACACTGGCCAGCAGAACCAGGAATCAGTGACTTACACAAGGGTGGTCTCATCACAGCCAACACACAACTGTCTACTGACTTTCTAAGCCACCCTGTGTATGCTCTTCTTTGTATACAAAACACAGCTAGTACTTAGTCACCTTAACAGAATGTATACCATGTTTATGCTATTGGATGACTGCCTTTGTGGGGTTCATAACCTAGGTGTCCCCTTCACAGGAACCCAGTTGTACACTAAATAGGCATTCAACATTCATTTAGAGAGGCGGCTAAGTAGAGAAAGGGCAGAGGTGGATTGGGATGGCAGCGCTCAGCCTCCCCAAGATTATCCCATGCTATTCAGCTGCCAGGCTTGCATTCCTCATGCAGCAAAATAAAAATACAAAAAATTAACCGGGTGTGGAGGTACACACCTGTAGTCCCCGTTACTCAGGAGGCTGAGGTGGGAGGATCACCCAAGTCTGGGAAGTCAAGGCTGCAGTGAGCTGTGATCGTGCCACTGCACTCCAGCCTGGGCGACAAACCCTGTCTCAAACAACAACTACCACCACCACCGCCACCCAACAACAAAAAATGTATTCTGGGGCAGAAGGTCTTTCCAGATCGTGACCCATAAATGCCTCCTCTTTCTCGAATTACAAGTAGGCCCCATAAAAAGCATATTTTGAGGGAAAAATAAACGGATAAATAGACTAATGTTCTTACAGGCTATATGTTTTCATCAGTAAAATTCTTCAGCTCTTCGGCTTCCAGTTAATGTGATAGCCCTTTCTGAATTTTATGTGTCTATAGCTGATAACTTCTTTTCCCTCTAGTTTCCTTAAAAACTTACTTTTTATATCCTTCTCTAGGTGCAAAGAAACGTGTATACACTCATTCGGGTATTCCACGATTCTACAAGGATGGGTTATAGAGTTCTCCTTGCTGGGCTCTGCCTCCATGATTGTTGATCTTCTAGTGTGGTTTTTTAGATTACAGGTAGTGTTATATTCCTCCGAGTGGTCAACTAGAGGAGCTACAGTGAAGTTAAAGTGCCGACAAGGTGAACGAAAATCATTTGCTTTCACTTCCATTGATCCTCTCCTGATGAGAACTAGAAAGTAAAAAAATGTTATTTGCAAAATATTAACACATAGCAAGAAAACACATACAATTCAAAACTAAATCTCTTCCTTTCTGTACAAGAAAGTAGAAACAAGAAGTTACTTACACTAAAAATATATACATATTTTTGAGACAGGATCTCACTCCATTGCCCACGCTGGAGTGCAGTGGTGTAATCATGGCTCACTGCAGCCTCACTCTCCCATGCTCGAGCAATCCTCCCACCTTAGCCTCCTGAGTAGCTGGGACTGCAGGTGTGTGCTGCTATGCTCAGCTAATTTTTTAAATTTTTTATAGGGATTGGGTCTTGCTATGTTGTCCAGGCTAGTCTCCAACTTTTGGACTTAAGAGATCCTCCCTCCTCGACCTCCCAAAGTGCTGGGATTACAGGCCTGAGCCACTGCAGCCAACCTAAAAATAATTATTAAAGTGATTATATTTTTTAAGATCATGAAAACCAGGTAGTGGCAGTGGTGGAATAGGATTGGAGCATCTCAAAGAAAATACACACATTTCCCCAGTGACTTATGGGACAGACTGTATTGTGTGACCAATGTGGTCACATTTCCCATCCCACAATGTACTAGTTTTCTAGGGCGGCTGTAACAAAGTACCGTAAACTGGGAGCCTTAAAGAACAGAAGTGGCTTTCTCATGTGGTGGCTCATGTCTGCAATCCCAGTACTTTGGGAGGCCAAGGCGGGTGGAGCACCTGAGGTCAGTTCGAGACCAGCCTGGCCAACATGGTGAAATCCCGTCTCTAAAATACGAAAATTAGCTGGGCATAGTGGCATGTGCCTGTAGGTCCCAGCTATTTGGGAGGCTGAGGCAGGAGAATTGCTTGAACCTGGGAAGTAGAGCCAAGATTGCACCACTGCACTCCAGCCTGGGCAGCAGAGTGAGACTCTGTCTCAAAAAAAAAAAGTTTGTCTCACAGCTCTAGGCTCCAAACAATACTGGAGCCTTGAACCACGAAATATAAGTCCAACACCTTAAGGCCACTATGATGTGAAGACACCCAAATTAGCCCAAGTGAAAAGATAACATACGCTGGACGCAGCGGCTCATGCCTGTAATCTTTCTGTTTTTTTGAGACGGAGTCTCTCTCTGTTGCCAAGCTGGAGTACAGTGGCATGATCTCAGCTCACTGCAATCTCCACCTTCTGGATTCGAGCGATTCTCCTGTCTCAGCCTCCTGAGTAGATGGGACTACAGGCACATACCACCACGCCTGGCTAATTTTTTGTCTTTTGGTAGAGACAGGGTTTCACCATGTTGGCCAAGATGGTCTTGGTCTCCTGACCTCGTGATCCGCCCGCCTCAGCCTCCCAAAGTGCTGGGATTACAGGTGTGAGCCACCGCACCAGGCCTGTTTTCACCTTTCAGTGAGGCAGAGAAGGAAGATCTGTGAGCTACCAACCCTTAAAACACTTCCTAGTTCTCTGTCATCATAGAGGCATTTTCACAATTTGCCTTCTGTTGAATTCAGCCCAGAACTTGGAAGAGTTACGGCACTGCTTGAGCAAGAACTTCATCCAAAGTCAGTGCGGAGGGGCAGAGGGATGAGGGTTGAAACATTATCTGTTGGATACAAAGTTCACTCTTTGGGTGATGGGGCACTAGAAGCCCAAGCCTCACAATTACACAACATATCCATGTAACAAACTTGCACATGTACCCCCTGAATCTATAATGATAAAATATTTTTTGAAAGAGGAGCTACAGAAATGCCCAATAAGTACTTGAAAACAACAACAGAAAAACAAGGTAAATGCCAAGAAATTGTGTTCCCATTCTCAAAGAATGCCAAAAAAGGGCTGGGCGCAGTGGTTCACACCTGTAATCCCAGCACTTTGGGAGGCTGAGGCGGGCAGGTCACAAGGTGAGGAGATTGAGACAATCCTGGCCAACATGGTGAAACCTGGTCTCTACTAAAAATACAAAAATTAGCTGAGCGTTGTGGCATGCCTGTAGTCCCAGCTACTTGGGAGGGTGAGGCAGGAGAATCTCTTGAACCCGGGAGGTGGAGGTTACAGTGAGCTGAGATCGCACCACTGCACTCCAGCCTGGCGATAGAGCAGACTTCATCTCAAAAAAAAAAAAAAGCCAAAAAAACAATCCAGTAACTAGTGATATAGGAGGCAATCTCTCTCACTGAATAAATATAGGTAATAAATGTGATGCTTGGCCTTGAGGCCATCAGCATATTTTATGATTGTAAAGGAATTATTTAATTTCTCAATGATCCATTTTTATTTGGTTTAATTAAATAATATAGATTGATCTCATAATAACTGCAAGGTTCAGTTAGGCACTGCAGAAAATATGTAGTTATTCTTTATTTGTTCATTCATTCATTCAACAAAAATTTACTGAGTGTCTATTATGTATTATGTCAGGCACTGTGCGCAAAGCTTCAGATTTAGTAGTAAACCAAGACAAAGGCCCTGCCCTCAAGAGGGTCACTGGAGAGTCAGAGAATTAAAAAGACTTCACAGACAATGACTACATGTTAAGCAAGAGTTGGTATAAATGCAAGGGCTCAATGATTCCTTGGAAAATCGAACTTTGATCTACAGATTTACTTAAAATTGTTGTTTAAAGATTTACTACTTTTGAAGAGAGTACATGCTAAATAATCCTCTGGCCATCACACGTATGTGAATTACAGTGGCATTTTGATGTATTTTAAGAATACTTTGTTTTCAATAAGTCAAAGTAAACTAAAAACAAGTAACATCTCAAAGCCCAGAGAGTTGCTCATCAAGAGCCACACCATTGAATGTTCTGATGCCACTGGATTTAAAAATAGAATATATTGGCCGGGCGTGGTGGCTCACACCTGTAAGCCCAGCACTCTGGGAGGCTGAAGAGGGTGGATCATGAGGTCAAGAGTTCGAGACCAGCCTGGCCAAAATGGTGAAACCTCGTCTTTAATAAAACTACAAAAATTAGCCACGCATAGTGGCACGTGCCTGTAATCCCAACTACTCAGGAGGTTGAGGCAGGAGAATCGCTTGAACGTGGGAGGTGGAGGTTGCAGTGAGCCGAGATCGTGCCACTGCACTACAGCCTGGGTGACAGAGAGAGACTCTGTCTCAAAAAATAAATAAATAAAAAGAATATATTATTAATGTTTTTAACAGAATAAATTAACTTATACTTGATACCATTTTATTCTCACCTTCACTTTGTGTTTACCTTTTGATGTTTGTTCCTGAGAAATAAAATCCATGTTTCCTTTAGACTCACAAATGAAACACAAGGAGCACATTTTAAATTCACCTGTGATGTCTTGGCAAGTCCTGGTGAAGTTATGAAAATTGGAGGGATTTAGAAAGATTCTCATGATAATCCGAGTTTCCCTCACTGGTTGCAGAAAAGTCGCAAAGGAAAAATTTAAGGAGGAGAGTGAATAGGTGAAATTAGATTGTAAACACACTTCCAGACATGATAGCTCCAACGTTCTTTCTGTAAAGAAAAAAGAAAAACACTTTCTTTACTATAAGGTTTTGACTTTTAGACTTTCAAATAAATACACAATATGCTCCCAGTTTTTCTTTGGTAGATTCAGTACATTTTAGCTTATCAGAGACAATACTTTTTTTTTTTTTGAGACGGAGTTTCGCTTTTGTTGCCCAGGCTGGAGTGCAATAGCACAATCCTGGCTCACCGCAACCTCCGCCTCATGGGTTCAAGCGATTCTCCTGCCTCGGCTTCCCAAGTAGCTGGGATTACAGGCATGTACCACCCCACCCGGCTAATTTTGTATTTTTAGTAGAGACAGTATTTCTCCATGTTGGTCAGGCTGGTCTCAAACTTCCGACCTCAGCTGATCTGCCCACCTCAGCCTCCCAAACTGCTGGGATTACAGGCATGAGTCATCATGCCCAGCCAAGACTTTTTTTTTTAAATATGAACTAGCCATATCTATTCCATTTAAATATTTCTATTTTATTATTATTATTTTGAGACAGGATCTTACTCTGACACCTAGGCTAGAGTGCAGTGGTGTAATCATAACTCACTTGACCTCCCAGGCTCAAGCAATTCTCCCATCTCAGTCTCCAGAGCAGCTGTGACTACAGGGTCATGCCACCGTGCCCAGCTAATTTTTTAAAAAGTATTTGTAGAGACAGGGAGCCGCCGTGCCCAGCAACATTTCTCTTTTAAACTTGTGAACATTCCCTATTAATTTTCAGAGAACAGATGTCTTGATAAAGAAGTGCTTGGATGACAGGGTGTTGGATGCAGCAACCACCATGTCACGTGTATACCTATGTAACAAACCTGCACGTGTACCCCAGAACTTAAAGTATAGAAGAAGAAGAAGAGGAGGAGGAGGAGGAGGAGGAAGAGGAGGAGGAGGAGGAGGAGGAGGAGAAAGAGAAGTAGTGTTGCTTGGAATCTCAGCATTTTAACCATTCTCCATTCTGGGGAATTTTTTATGGATAAATCTTAGGTTCTTCTGAATCTATCTGTTCCAAAATAGAGACTCAAGTCAATTGCATGGAGTTGAACAGGGTATGAAAACTTTGAACAGTATCTTTGTATCAGTTTCCTAGGGCTGCTGCAACAAATTACCACACCTTGATAATTTAAGACAAGAGAAATTCATTTTCTCACAGTTCTGGAGGCCACAAGTCCAACATCAGTATCAATAGTCAGAAATCGAGAGGTCTACATGATTCTACTACCGCTGGAGGCCCTAGGGAAGAATCTGTTTCTTAACCCTCTGGTGGCTGCTGGCATTCCTTGGCTTGTGTCCACATCACTCTAATCTCTGTCTCCATAGTCACATTGCTTTCTCCTCTGTGTCTCTGTTTTCTACAAAACTCTATGTGAAATCACCCTCTGCCTCTCTTGTATAAAGATATTTGTGATTGGATTTAGGCCCCACAAGGTTAATCCAAGATAATCTTCACATCTTGAGACTTTAACTAAATCACACCTATAAAGACCCTTTTTCCTTATAAGGTAACATTTACAGGTTTTCAGAATTAGCACCTGATATCTTTGGATGGCCATTATACAGCCTATCATAACACCCAAAGATGAAATTTAACAAGGTGACACCATAATTTTTACTTTTGTCTGAAGGCAAACATCAGATATGGAAATGATGGTATAATAGAAATAATACTAAGTTCAGAAGCAAAAGACAAACACTCTAGGCTGGGTGCGGTGGCTCACACCTGTAATCCCAGTCCTTTTGCAGGACGAGGTGCTCAAATTGCTTGAGCTCAGGAGTTTGAGACCAGCCTGGGCAACATGGCGACTCCATCTCTACAAAAAATACAAAAATTAGCCAGGCGTGGTGGCATACTCCTATAGTCCTCACTAATCAGGAAGCTGAGGTAGAAGGATCACTTGAGCCTGGAAGGTTGAAGCTGCAGTGAGCCATGATCACACACTGCACTTCAGCTTGGGCAACAAAAGGAGATCTTGTCTCAAAAGGAGAAAAAATATTCCAGTGCTATATCTGTCGTTAGTCAAGATACTTAGACAATTTACTTAATCTCCATGAGTCTAGTTTTCTTACTAGCAAAATAGAGATAACTCTGTTAATCTCATGGGGTTATAGTAACATCAAATTATATAATACATATGGAAACACTTTTGAAATTTGTACAAATATATGTCATTTAAAATGCAAACCCAGGCCGGGCGTGGTGGCTTATGTCTGTAATCCTAGCACTTTGGGAGGCCGAGGTGGGTGGATCACTTGAGGATGGGAGTTTGAGACCAGCCTGGCCAACATGATGAAACCCCATCTCTACTCAAAATACAAACTTAGCTGGGTATGGTGGTGGGCGCTCGTAGTCCCAGCTACTCGGAAGGCCAAGGCAGGAGAATTGCTTGAACCTGAGACGTGGTGGTTGCAGTGAGCCAAGATCACGCCACTGCACTCCAGCCTGAGCAACGGAGTGAGACTCTATCTCAAATAAATAAATAAATACAGTAAAATGCAAACCTATATTCCAAAGTAAAAAATTTAAATTCATCTTTACGACAGAATTATCTATGATTTTATTCATCAAAATAATCAAAGCTTACTGTGTAAACATTGGGGATTCCTATTTATTAGTTATGATCAACTAAGGAAACAGGCAACCTATTTTTCAGAAATTCCCAGTCTGATAGTTCTTTGCTAGCATAAGAAAACAACTGACATGGTTAATTTCACCTTTATGTAGCATCTTCACCATTTCTCATATAATCCTATGGGGCAAAATATATTTTGAAGATTTCTAAATCATATGGAGCACAATGAAAGAATTATTTCTTTTTTTGAATGATTACTCCTACTCATGTATCTTGATTCAAACTTGAAAAAAATCAAGCTCATGATTGATATTAAAGCATTTTTAAAATTTGTATAATTTGTATTCTTATAGTAATTCCATAAGTGTTTAATTACTGGTGATTTTTTTATTATTTAATACATTAAGTGCTCATTTACTAGCCTTCTCTATTTGAAATTGCTTCTGTAATATCTCACATTTAATTTCCAGCTATAAAAATTTATTCAAATTTACAATTTGATTATGTCTTAATATATTTATAATCAAAGTTGTAATCAGATTGTAACTACAATAAAAAATATTGCCTTTGGTAATAATGCCGAGGAAGGATATGGAAATGCACCACCTGATGGAACTCCATAATCTATACCTTTTTTAATATCACTAAAATACATTAAAAACTGATTTCTTTCCATCTTTCCATTTTCCTCACTGGCACTTTTCATTTTATGAAACCTTCAACTTCTTCAATTTATATTGCTATGATATGACTTAGAAGAGAGATAGAGAAATTTTTACTGCCAATATTGCAGTATTCTTATTTAGTAAGTGACCAACTGAGCTTTCTAGAATTCATGACAGATCCTTTATATTCGGCTATGGGGTAATTTCATGATGATTTTTAAACCTCAGCTTTAAATAATTCAATTGGAAAAGAAATAAATAGAAGACACACCCTTCCCCAGTATAATTTTAAGAAATAAATTCTACTCAATCATTTTTGCTATCAGGTGGACTATATTCTCATCTCCATAAACAAGGATTTATGAATTTAACTGCTGCCATTCATACTGCTGAGAGTTGACATCTAAATGCTCACTCTCAGAGATGGAAATGCATTCCAGAATTACTCCAGTACTAAGACTGCGACCTCTCAGAGGAAGTACATAGAATACTAAACAGAATTGGGAAAATACATGGCACTATAGGACAGATGCTCAAGTCAATTATTTCCTCTTTTTCGAGAAAAGCCACAGCAAGATTAAAGAAACATCAACTATCTTTCTTTTTAAACTTTTATTATAAAAACATATTACGCACACATATGAATAAAACGTATCATAGCAGTTAAATAATGATAACTAATACCCATGTACCTATCACCCAGATTAAGAAACAGAATATTACCAATATATTTGAAGCACCCCTATCTCTTCTCACCCCTACACTATAGCATAGTTTAGAAATATATACACACATATGGAATATACCATATGTATTCTGTGATTTGCTTTTACTTTGCTTAATGTGTTTTAGTCATGTTGGTGCACAGAGCTGTAGTTAATTATATATGGTATTCTTATGAATGAATATACTATAATTTATTTATTCATTCTTCTGACAGAGAACATTTGTGTTGTTCCATTTTTGCTGTTATGAATAATGTTGCTGTGAACTGAAACTCTCATACATTGCTGGTGGGAATATAAAATAGTATAATCACTCTGGAAAACAGATTTTCTTATGAGTTAAACATATACTTACCATATGACCCAAAAATTCCACTCCTAGAAATTTACACAAGAGAAATAAAAACATATGTCCACGCAAAGACCTGTACGTGAATTTTTATGGCAGCTTTTTTACTTATAATAGCCAAGAACTGGAAACAATTTAAATGTCTAAAATCTAGTGAATATATAAATAACCCTTGCTGTATGCATGTAGTGGGATATCACTCAGCAACAGAAAGGAAAAAACTACAAGCAACAACACGGATGAATCTCAGAAGCATTATAAAGAAGCCAGACTCAAGTGGCTATATATTGTATAATTCCACTTATATTAAATTCAAGAAAGTGGAAAACTGCATTGGCAGCAGGAGAAAGGCTCTCCTGTAATGGAGCTTTGTAACGTATGATTTGGCTTTGTGTTCCCACTTAAATCTCATCTTGAATTGTAATCCCCAGGTGTTGAGGGAGGGACCTGGTGGGAGATGACTGGATCATGGGGTAGTTTCCCCCAGGCTATTCTTGTGATGGTGAGTGAGTTCTCACAAGATCTGATGGTTTTATAAGAGTCTCTTCCCCCTTCGCTCTCCCTTCTGTCTCCTGCTGCCTTGTGACGAAGTGCCTTCTTCCCCTTTGCCTTTCGCTATGATTATAAGTTTCCTGAGGCCTCCCCAGCCATGCAGAACTGGGAGTCAATTAAACCTCTTTCCTTTATAAATTTCCCAGTCTTGGATGGTATCTTTATAGCAGTGTGAAAACAGACTAATACAAGCAAGAAGAAACTTTTAGAAGCGATAGAAAGTTTTATATCTTAATTGTGGCAGTAGATACACTGGTGTGTACATTTGTCAAAACTCATCAAAGTATGCACTTAAAATGGGAGCATTTTACTATATGTAAATTATATGTCAACGAAGTTGATATTAAAATAATGATACTATGAATATTCACAAACATCTCTTTAGTGTACATTAAGGGTTCAATTACTGGGTGTTTGGTGTTTCTTCAGTTTTAGTAGAAAATGCCATATCATTATACAAAAATGTTTGTATCAATTTATATTCCTACCTGCAGTGCATAAAAATTCTTTTTTTTTTAATCAGAATCTCACTCTGTTGCCCAGGCTGGAGTGCAGTGGCACAATCTCAGCTCACTGCAACCTCCGCCTCCTGGGTTCAAGTGATTCTCCCACCTCAGCCTCCCAAGTAGCTGGAATTACAGGCATGCACCACCACGCCTGGCTAATTTTTGTATTTTTAGTAGAGATGTGGTTTCATGAAATTGGCCAGGCTGGTCTCAAACTCCAGACCCCAAGTGATCCCCTACCTTGGCCTCCCAAAGTGCTGAGATTACAGGCGTGAGCCACCGCCTGGCAGTTCTTTCTTTTTGACACATATTCTGACCAGTGCTTTTCAGGTTTGCCAATTTGATGAATGCCAAATAGAATATCTTCATGGTTTTAGTGTATATTTTCCTAATTTTCTCTATTTTTTTCAAATTTTTGATTTTTTGTTAGGTTGTCTTTTTATCTAATTAATGTTTAGAAGTTCTTTAAGTTTTCTGCTTAAAATTTCAATAAATTCTCTAAATTTTTTATCAAAATATCTTCTCACAGTTTGTACCTTATCTATTTATTTTCTTTATGATCTTTTAATTAAAGAAAGCTCTTAATGTAGTAAATTTATCAACTACTTTCTTTATAATTTGAGCTTTGTGTCTGAATCCTTCTTCCTTAAAAGATCTTTACCTATATTTTCTTCTAAAAGTTGTTTTTAAAGTTTTGCCTTTCACATTTCATTTCTTAATAAATGGAATGGCTGGGCACAGTGGCTTATGCCTGTAATCCCAGCCCTTTGGGAGGCTGAGGTGGATGGATCACTTGAGTCCAGGAGCTTGAAAACAGCCTGGCCAACATGACAAAACCTCATTTCTACAAAAAACACACACAAAAAAATAGCCGGGTGTGGTGGTGCATGCCTGTAGTCCCAGTTACTACAGAGGCTGAGGTAGGAGGATTGCTTGAGCCCAAGAGGTTGAGGCTGCAGTGAGCCATGATCATACCACTGCACTCCAGACTAGGTGACAGATACGGAATTGTATACAGTATGATGTGTGGAACCAAATTTGTTTTTTTTTTAATGTATAACCAATTACACTAGCATTTATTGAGTAGTCTATCTTTTCTTATCTGTAACGACATCTGTCATATGAAGTTTCCATGTACATATAAGAATGTTTCTGGGCTCTCAATTTTGTTCCATTAGTCCATTTTTTCATCTTTGCAAAGATATCATGCTGACAAACTACTTTTCCTTATAAAAGCTCTTATATCTGAGAGGAAAAAGTCCCCTTGCCTTGTTTTTTTTTTTTTTTTTTGAGAAGGCGTCTCACCCTGTCACCCAGGCTGGAGTGCAATGGTGCGATTGGGGTTCAGGCAATTCTCTTGCCTCAGCCTCCTGAGTAGCTGGGATTACAGGTGCGTGCCACCACACCTGGCTAATTATTTGTATATTTAGTAGAGATGAGGTTTCAGCATGTTGGCCAGGCTGGTCTTGAACACCTGAACTCGTGATTCACCCTCCTCCGCCTCCCAGAGTGGTGGGATTACAGGTGTGAGCCACCACACTTGGCCACCTTGTTATTTTTCTTCAGAAGTATCTTAACAATTTTTGGCCCTTTGCTCATTCCAATAAATTTTAAAATCAGCTTGTTAAGTTCAGTGAAGAACCCAGTTGTTGGTATATGGAAATATAATTGACTTTCAAATATCAATCTTTTTTGTCATTTTGTTAAACTTTTTTATTAACTTTAATTTTTTATAGCTTTTGGGCTTTCTATGCAAGTACACATATTGACTGAAAATAATAATAATTTTCTTCCTTTTTTTTTTTGTTTTGAGACTCTCACATTGTTGCCCGGGCTGGAGTGCAGTGGTACAATCTTGGCTCGCTGCAACCTCCACCTCCCAGGTTTAAGTGATTCTCCTGCCTCAGCCTCCCAAGTAGCTTGGAAAACAGGCACCTTCCACCATGCCTAGCTAATTTTTTGTATTTTTAGTAAAGATGGGGTTTCACCATGTTGACCAGGCCAGTCTTGAACTCCTGACCTCGTGATCCACCCGCCTAGGCCTTCTGAAGTGCTGGAATTACAGGTGAGGCACCATGCCCAGCCAATAACTTTATTTCTTACTTTCCAGTCTTCATACTTTTTATTTCTTATACTTGTCTTACTGCAATGTCAAGAATGTCCAGTACCAGGTCGAATAGAAATTATTAGAGTGGGCATCCTTGCTTGCTCCTGATTTTAAGAATACTTACAATGTGTCATCATTGAGAATATTTCTTGCAATCATTTTGGTTGCCCTTTATCCATTTAAGCAAATTCTCCTTTAGTCCTAGTTGGCTAAGAATTTTTAATTATAAGGACTATTAAATATAATTGAATGCACTTTTAACAATTAAGATGATTGTATAGTATTTCTTCCTTGATCTGTTAATGTAGTGAATTACATTATTAGATTGTTTAATGCTAACTTAATCTTGCACTCCAGTAATAAATCTAATTTGATTATTTTTCTATATTGTACTTGTGTATTCTTTTTTTTTTTCTTTTTTTTTTTGAGACAGAGCCTTGCTTTGTTGCCAGGCGCCAGGCTGGAGTGCAGTGGTGCGAGCTCGGCTCACTGCAACTTCCACCTCCCGAGTTCAAGCAATGCTCCTGCCTCAGCCTCCCAAGTAGCTGGGACTACAGGTGTGTGTCACCACGCCCAGCTAATTTTTTTTTTTTTTTTAGTAGAGACGGGGTTTCACCATGTTGGCCAGGATGGTCTCGATCTCTTGACCTTGTGATCCGCCTGCCTCGTCCTCCCAAAGTGCTGGGATTACAGGCGTGAGCCACCACACCCGGCTGCTGGTGTATTCTCAGTGTTTTATTTCAAAGTTCTGTATCTATATTTACAAGTGAGACTGGCTTGTAAATTTTTGTTTTTGTCCCATTTTTGTTGAGTTTGAGTAACGAGGTATTCTAGCCTTAAAAAACAAGTTGGATACTAAGAGGCACTCTCAAAACCACACAAATACATGGAAACTCAACAACTTGCTCCTGAATGAAATAAAAAAATTCTTTGAAACAAATGAAAATAGAGAAACAATCTAAAACCTCTAGGTTACAACAAAAGCAGTGTTAAGAGAAAAGTTTATAGTGCTAATTCCTACATCAAGAAGATAGATCTTAAATTAACAACCTAACCATACACCTAAAGGAGCTAAAACATAAGAACAAACTAGACCCAAAGCTATCAGAAATGAAGAAATAACTAAAATTAGTGCAGAGTAAATGAAATTTACACCCCAAAAAACTATAAAGAGTTTCAATGAAACGAAAGTTGGTTTTTGAAGGGACAAATAAGATTGATAGACTGATAGCTAGATTAACAGAGAAAAAGAGAAGATCAAAATAAGCATGATCAGAAATGATAAAGGTAACATTACAACTGATCACACAGAAATGCAAAAGAGCCTTAGAGACTACAATCTCTATGCACACAAACCAGAAAATCTGGAGGAAATCTATAAATTCCTGGAAACACACACAACCTCCCAAGATTGAACTAGGAAGGAACAGAAATTCCAAACAGACCAATAATGAATATGGAAATTGAATCAGTAATAAATAAACCTACCAGCCCAAAATAGTCCTGGACCAGATAAATTCACAGCCAATTTCTACCAGATATACAAGAAAGAGCTGCTACCAATCCTACTGAAATTAATCCAAAAAATTGAAGAGAAAAGATTCTTCCCTAATTTATTCTATGAAACCAATATCATCCTGATTCCAAAACCTACCAAACAAAAAGACAACAAAAAAAGAAAACTATAGGCCAATATTTTTGATGAATATAGATGCAAAAATCCTCAACAAACTATTAGCAAACGAGATCCAATAGCACATCAAAAAATTAATTCACCACAATCAAGTGGGCTTTATTCCTAAGATGCAAGGATATTTCAACATATGCAACTCAATAATTGTGATTCACCATATAAACAGAAATGAAAACAAAAACCATATGATCATCTCAATAGATACAGAAAAACTATTCAATGAAATCCAACATTTTTTTCATGATAAAAACCCTCAACAAGCTAGACATTGAAGGAACACAACTCAAAATAATAAGAGCCATCTATAACAAACCCACAGCCAACATTGTACTGACTGGGCAAAAGTTGGAAGCATTCCCCCTAAGAACTGGAACAATACAAAGATGTCAACTCTCACCACTCCTATTCAACATAGTAGTGGAAGTCTTAGCCAGAACAATCAAGCATGAGAAAAATAAAAGGAATCCAAATAGGAAAAGAGGAAGTCAAGTTATCTCTCTTCATTGATGATATGATTATATACCTAGAAAACCCTAAAATTATGTGAAAAGACTCCTAGACCTAATAAATGACTTAAGCAAAGTCTCAGGATACAAAATCAACATACAAAAATCAGTAGCATTTCTATACACCAATAACATTCAAGCTGAGAATCAAATAAAGAATGCAATCCCATTTAAAGTAACCACAAAAAAACATGAAATAAAACACCTAGGAATATCTAACTAAGGAGATGAAAGATCTCTACAAGGAGAAGTACAAAACACTGAAAGAAATCATAGATAACACAAATATAAAAGCATTTCATGCTCATGGATTGGAATAATCAATATCATCAAAACATCCATACTGCCCAAAGCAATCTATAGATTCAACATTATTCTTACCATATTACCAATGTCATTTTTCAGAATTAGAGAAAACTATTCTAAAATTCATATTAACTACCCCCCCCAAAAAAATAGCCCAAATAGCCAAAGCAAGCCTAAGCTAAAAGAACAAAGCCAGAGGCATCACGTCTTCCACCTTCAAGCTATACTGCAAGGCTAGAGTAACAAAAACAGCATGGTATTCGTACAAAAATATTAATAGACACATAGATCAATGGAACAGAATGGAGACACCTGAAATAAAGCTACACACCTACAACTAACTGATCTTTGATGAAGCTGACAGAAATAAACACTGGGGAAAGGATACTCTATTCAATAAACAGTGCTGAGAAAACTGGCTAACCATGTGCAAAGAATGAAACTGGATCCCCTTCACCATATACAAAAATTAACTAAAGACGATAAAGACCTAAATGTAAGACCTCAAACTATAAAAATCCTAAAAAAAAACCTAGGAAATACTCTTCTAGAGATGAGCTTAGGCAAAGAAATTATGACTAAGTCTTCAAAACCAAATGCAACAAAAACAAAAATGGACAATTGGAACATTATTAAACTAAAGGGTTTCTTCAGTGCAAAATAAACTTCAGCAGGGTAAACAAAATCTACAGAATGGGAGAAAGTATTTGTGAACTATGCATCTTAAAAAGGACTAATATACAAAATCTGTAAGGAACTGAAACAAACCAACAAGAAAAAAACCAACCCCATTAAAAAGTGGGCAAAGTACATGAACAGACACTTCTCAAAAGACATTCAAGCAGTCAACAAATATATTTTAAAATGCTCAACATCACTAATTATTCCAGAGATGTAAATCAAAACCACAATGAGATGCCATTTGACACTAGTCAGAATGACTATTATTTAAAAAATCACAGATATTGGCAAGGTTGCAAAGAAAGGGGAAGCTTATATGCTGTTAGTGAAAATACAAATTAGTTCAGCCCCTGTGGAAAGCAGTTTGGAGATTTCTGAAAGAACTGAAAATAGAATTATCATCAAACCCAGTAATCTCATTACTGGGAATATGCCTAAAAGAAGATAAATTGCTTTACCAAAAAGATGCCTGCACTCATATGTTTATCATAGCACTATTCATAGTAACAAAGACATGGAATCAATCCATGAGTGGTAGATTGAATAAAGAAAATACGGTACATATACACCATGGAATACTATTCAGCCATAAAAAAGATTGACATCATGTCCTCTGCAGCAACATGGTTGCAGCTGAAGGCCATTATCCTAAGCAAATTAACGCAGAAACAGAAAAACAAATACCACATGTTCTCACTTATAAGTGGGAGTTAAAACCGAGTACACACAGACACAAAGACGGGCTCAACAGACACTGAATATTCCCAAAGTGGAGAGGGAGGGAAGGAGGCAAGGGCTTAAAAACTACCTATTGGGAAATATGTTCACCATTTGGGCAATGGGATCATTGAAGCCCAAACCTCAGCATCACGCAATATAGCCATGTAACAAACCTGCGCATATACCCTCTGAATCAAAAATTTAAAAATGATATAATACTTAACAATATATTAATGAAATACATCAATGAGTCTAAAAGAATATGAACTACATCTAGATGCTTAAAAGCATTTAAAAAGTCACATTTATTTGCAAATTATTATAAATCCTATGTGTAAAAGAGAAATATCCTTACATTATAAAATCTATCTGTCTCGGATCAAATTACCAATATATTATAGCACTAAGGATACTCATGTAAATATATTTCAGTGACCAAACACTATAAATATTTGTGTCAAAATTTTCCCTGTTATTTGCCAGGAAAATCTGCCAATGTAATCAGGAGAAAACATTGATTAGAAATAGGTGGAGGAGGCTGGGCATGGTGGCTTATGCCTGTAATCCCAGCACTTTGGGAGGCTGAGGCGGGCAGATCACCTGAGATAGGAGTTTGAGACCAGCCTGACCAACATGGAGAAACCCCATCTCTAACTAAAAATACAAAAAAAAATTAGCTGGCCGTGATGGTGCATGCCTGTAATCTCAGCTACTCGGGAGGCTGAGGCAGAAGAATGGCTTGAACCCAGGAGGCAGAGGTTGCAGTGAGCCAAAATCACACCACTGCACTCCAGCCTGGGTGACAGACCAATATTCTGTCTCAAAAAAAATTACCCAGGCATGGTGGCACACTCCTGTAATCCCAGCTATTTGGGAGGCTGAGTCAGGAGAGTTGCTTGAACCCAGGAGGCAGACATTGCAGTGACCTGAGATCACACCACTGCACTCCAGCCTGAACAACAGATTGAGACTCTGTCTCAAAAACAATAAATAAGTAAATGGAGGAAATATTGCTTGGACGTGTTGGAAAAGAGAAGTATGAGGCCGGACGTGGTGGCTCACGCTTGCAATCCTAGCACTCTGGGAGGCCGAGGTAAGTGGATCTCTTGAGCTCAGGAGTTCGAGACCAGCCTGGGCAACAAAGTGAGACCTCCTCTCTACAAAAAAAAAGAAAAATCAGACGGGCATGGAGGCACACGCCTGTAGTCCCACCTACTGGGGAAGCTAAGGTGGGAGGATGGCTTGAGCCTGCAAGGCAGAGGTTGTGGTGAGCGGAGATCACACCACTGCACTCCAGCCTAGGTGACAGAGCCAGAACCTGTCTCAAAAAAAAGAGTAGTATGACATAATTGTTATAATTATTTACAGACAAAATTATGTATTTAGAAAAGCTAAAACAATCAACTGAAAAATGGTAAAAATTAAGAAGATATATCTATAATGTAGATATAACTATACATTTCACTATGTAAGATTATTCATTCAAAAGTTTAAATACTGTCAAATACCTATATTTTATCACTGTAGTGTAATGTAAATACATAGGCCATGGTCTGCAACTTAGTTTCTATAAGGGGTCATTTAGTACATGTTTTAGGTTTTGTGCGTCATACTGTCTCTATTGCAGCTACACACCTTATAAGATGAAAACAGCCACAGAAAATTTATATAAAAATGAGCATGACTGTATTCCAACTTTATTTATGAAGACTAAACTTCAAGTTTAATATAAACTTTACATCATGAAATATTCTTTATTTCCCAACCATTTTAAATAAAAGAGGCTGTAAAAGACCATAGTTTACTGACCTCTGAATAAACTATAAGTCATATTACCACAAGTCAATATGCCATGTATTATGACATCAAAAACAGCACTGTCAAAGTCCATGTCATGTCATGAAGAATTTCATAAACTTAATGGAAGAAAGATTATTGACTAACAGATATATAGGCAGGAAGATAATTTTGAATGTAAAGGTTAGGAAGGGCAGGTAGAAGACACTGAGGGGTTTAATAAACCAATGGAATCATCTTCTCCAATTTGTAGACAGAATCATAATAAATTCTGATGTTGCTTTTGTCACACACCTATGCAAAAATCAGCAAGAGCCAGGTGTGGTGGCTCACATCTGTAATCCCAACACTTTGGGAGACCCAGGCAGGTGGATCACTTGAGGTCAAGAGTTCAAGACCAGCCTGGCCAACGTGGTGAAACCCTGTCTCTACTAAAAATACAAAAATTAGCCAGGCATGGTGGTGCGTGCCAGTAATCTGGCTACTCAGAAGGCTGAGGCAGGAGAATCGCTTGAACCTGGGAGGCAGAGATTACAGTGAGCCAAGATCAAGCTATTGCACTATAGACTGAGTGACAAGGCGAGACTCCATCTCAAAAAAAAAAAAAAATCAGCAGAAATTTCCCAGTAAATAGAATTTTCATCTTTTTGTTTAAAAACAAATAAATAAATGTCTCCTCTTTTTTATGTTTTGAAAAAATTTACATAAAATTGCATTTATCTGTTTCTTGAAAGTTTGGCAGAACTTGCCTGGAAAATCATCTGAAACTAGTGTGAAAATCATCTGAAACAGAGAAGATTAAACCATTGACTCAGTTTCTTTAATTGTTGTAAAACTCTTGGGCTTTCCATTTCTTCCTAAGTTTTGGTAAGTTATATATTCCTAGATATGTGTCCTTAAATGTACTGACATAAATTATTCATAATATCCTCTTATTATATCTTTAATTTTGCTATGTCTATACTTATATTTTTTTCATTTCTAACATTAGTTACTTGTACCTTCTCTCATTTTTTTTTATTCAGTTTTGGCAGACAGAATAATGGCTCCCAAAGATGTCCCTATCTTAATTCCTGGAAACTGTAAATATGTTCCAGAACATGGCAAAGGGGAATTAAGGTGGAAAATGGAATTAAGGTTGTTAATCAGCTGATCTTAAAATAAGGTAATTATCCCGGATTACCTGGGTGGGCCCAATGTAATCATGAATGTGGAACTGAGTAGTAGAAGACTCAATGTCAGAGTGATACAATATGAGAAAGACTCAACAGGCCACTGCTGGCTTTGAAGATGGAAGGCCACCACAAGCCAAGGAATTCAGACAGCTTCCAGAAGCTAGAAACAGCCAGAAAATGGATTCTCTTCTAGAGCCTCCAAAAGGAACGGGAGACTTCTGCTCAACTTCTAACCTACACTGTGAGACAATAAATTTGTGTTGTTTTAAGCCACTAAGTTTATGATCATTTGTTACAGCAGCCCTAACTGATATGGTTTGACTGTGCCCTACTCAAATCTCATCCTGAATTGTACCTCCCATAATTCCCTCATGTTGTGGGAGGGACCCAGATAATTGAATCATGGGGGCAGTTTCTCCCATGCTATTCTCATGGTAGTGAATAAGTCTCAGGCAATGTGATGGTTTTATAAGTGGAAAGCCCTTTCACTTGGCACTCGTTCTCTCTTTGCCTGCCACCATGTAGGATATCCTTTTGCCTTCCACCATGATTGTGAGGTCTCCCCAGCCACATGAAACTGAATCCATTAAACCTCTTTTTCTTTATAAATTACCCAGTCTCGGCTATGTCTTCATCAGCGCTGGAAGTGGACTAATACATTAACAGATCCATTTTTCCAGTGGTTTGTCCATACAATTAGACCTTTAAAAGAACCAACTTGCCCAGGCGCGGTTGCTTATGCCTGTAATCTCGGCACTTTGGGAGGCAGAAGTGGGTGGATTGCCCGAGCTCAGGAGTTCGCAACCAGCCTGGGCAACATGGTGAAAGTCCATCTCTGCTAAAATACAAAAAATTAGCCGGGCATGGCGGCATGTGCCTGTAGTCCCCAGCTACTTGGGAGGCTGAGGCAGGAGAATTGCTTGAACCCGGGAGGCAGAGGTTGCAGTGAGTCGCCGAGATCCTGCCACTGCACTCCAGCCTGGGCGACAGAGCGAGACTCTGTCTAAAAAAAAAGAAAAAAAAAAAGAACCAACTTGTGATTTTATTAATCCTTTCTGTATCTACCCTTTTAAGTTCACTGACTTTTGCTCCTGTGTTTATTATTTCCTGCCTTTACTTTCTGGGTTTATTTTACTGTTCATTTTCTGATGTATAAGCATTTAAAGTTATATATTTTGGTAATATTGCATAAGTTTAAAGATAGTATTTTTTGTCATTCAATTATTAGTATTTTCTAATTTCCATTATAATTTCTTCTCAACCATAGGTTATTTAGAAGTGAATTTTTTAAATATCCAAATATATTACCTATTTTTAGCTTTCTTTTTGTTACTAGAATCTAATTTCGTTTAGTCAGAGATGTATATTAAAGATTGTCTGAAATGTATTGATGCTTGTTTTTATAGTCTAGTATTGTATTAGTCTGTTCTCATACTGCTAATAAGACACCGAGACTGGGTAAATTATAAAGGAAAAAGGTTTAACAGACTTACAGCTCCCCATGGCTGGGAAAGCCTCACAATCATGGCAGAAGATGAAGGAAGAGCAAAGAGATGTCTTACATGGTGGCAGGCAAGAGAGCTCGTGCAGGGGAACTCCCATTTATAAAACCGACAGATCTCATAAGACTTATTCACTACCACGAGACACAGTATGGGGGAACCCAGCCCTATGATTCAATTACCTCCACCTGGTCCCACCCTTGACGAGTGGGGATTATTGCAATTCAAGATGAGATTTGGGTGGGGACACAGCCAAACCACCTCAAGTATGTATTTTTATTCTCTGAAAAGAATATATGTTCTAGATGTTGAGTTCAATATTCTAAATATATCCATCAGATAAAATTAGCTATTTGAATTGTCTGAATCGTCTATATTCCTATTCTTCACCTTGTTGTATTTTACAGCTTAGAAGTTATGTTTAAAATCTCCCACTAAATAATGGATTTATAATTGTCTTTTTAAAGCTATCTTGTTTGGGGCATACGAATTTAGAATTGATGCATATTCTTGTGACTTGAAACTTTTATCCATATATCCTAACCTTCTTTATTGCTAGTAATGATGTTAATTTTAAAATCTCATATTAACACAATGGCATGTGCTTTCTTCAGTTACTCTTTGTTCTATATATTTTTCTCATCTTTTCACTTTTATCTTAATGCTTTAGATAGGTCTCTTTTAAATGGCATATTTCTGGAAATTGCTTTTTTAATCTAGTCTGATAATTTTTTGTCTTTTTACTTCAATAGATTTGCCCAGTTACATTACTGGGATCAAATTATACCATATTATTAATGTTTTCTATTTGTACCACACTTCCTACTGTTTCTTGCCTTTCCAGCTATTAAATTGATTTAGTGAATTTTTTTCTCATTCCCTTGTTTTTCCTTTAGTTATCTGAGGTTAGATACTATATTTCTATTATTTTTGTATTTACCATAGTAATCTTTAACATGCATCCTTAAAGCCAAAGTCAATCAACAGTTACCCTCCCTGAAACAATACAAGGATCTTAGAATACTTTAACTTGGATCATCTCCTTCCTGACTTTCGTTCTATTTTGTTTTTTCATTGACATGCAAATTAGTTGAGTTTTTAAATTTTATGCAACTAATATTTTCAGGATTTGTTTATATTTACTCACACATTTATAATTGTTGTTGAGGGTTTTTTCCCCTGCCGTTTCTTCTTGTATCTCTGCCCTTCCTTCTGCGATTGCATTCCTTCTCCTAAAGCTAATTCTTAAGAAGTTCTTTCACTGAGGGTCCAATGATTGTAAACTCTCTGCGTTGTTTATCTGAAAATATACATCCCACCAGTTCTAGGTCAACAACAATTTTGCCTGAGCACTTTGCAGGCATTTTTCATTGCCTTCTGATTTTCACGGTTGTTTTCAAGAGAAAACTGAGCTGTCACACTAGTCCTTTAAACTTTTTAAAGACAATCTGCATTTATCCCTGGTTATTTTAAGATCTGTTGGCCAGGCACGGTGGCTCACCCTGTAATCCTAGCACTTTGGGAGGCTGAGGCGGGAGGATCACCTGATGTCAATAGTTCAAGATCAGACTGGCCAACGTGGTGAAAGCCTGACTCTATTAAAAATACAAAAATACAAAACTTAGCCAGTGTGGTGGCAGGTGCCTGTAATCCCAGCTACTTGGGAGGCTGAGGCACGAGAATCGCTTGAATCCAGGAAGCAAAGTTTGCAGTGAGCCGAGATGGTGCCACTGCACTCCAGCCTGAGTGACAGAGTGAGACTCCATCTCGAAAATATATATATATCTTTAGATTTCATGTTTTGCAGAATTTCTCATCATTTATTTTGCTTGGGATTTATTAGGTTTCCTGAATTTGAGGTTTTATGTCTTTCAATAATTCTGTAAAGTTCTTAGCCATTGTCTCTTCAAATATTGCCTTTACCCTATTCTATCTCTTCTCTTCTTTGCAGTTTTGATTAGAAATAGCTCCATTTGCTTTCCATGTCTCTTAACCTCTGTGCTGTGTTCTAGGTAATTTCTTCAGATCTCTACTCCAGTTCACTAATTCATTATTTAGTTGCATCTAATCTGTTCATTTCATTCCTTGCATTTCTAATTTATTGTACATTCACAATTATAACTACTAGTTAGTTCTTTTTCAAATTTGACCGGTAATTTTAAATAGTCTTTGTTTCTTGCTCATACTGTTTTTTAGAATTAAAAAATGTGGCAGAGTATTAGACCTCCCCACAAATTTGCTTCATATTATTTTTAGGCTGGGAGAATAAATAACTCTGTTTGTTCTATTAACTTTGTGTGTAAAAATTGTTGCTATTTTCCCAATCATAGTACCTTACATTTTATTTTAAACTTTATACATTTTCAGATACTTTTCTCCAAGTTTTATTAAGGTATAATTAACTAATAAAAATTATACATATACTTATGGTATATAATGTGATGTTTTGGTGTGTGTGTGTGCATATATATATATATACACGTGCGTATATATATACATGCACACACACACACCAAAACATCACATTATATATATATACACACACACATATATATACGCGTGCACGCACACACACACACATTGTTAAGTGATTAAATCAAACCTAAGAACATATCCATCACTCACATACCATTTGTGTGTGTGTGTGGTGAGAACATTTACTCTCTTAGCAATTTTCAAGTATATTATCCATTATTATTGGCTATAGTCAGTATGCCATACAATAGATCTTCAGAACTTATTCATCTGTCTAAATGAAATTTTGTACCCTTTGACCAACATCTCTCCATTCCCCTCACCCTACTCTGTCATCCATGGTAACCATCATTCTACTCTATTCTCTGCCACTATGAGTTCAACTTTTTGCAATTCCGTATATAAGTGAGACAATGTGGCATTTTTCTTTCTGTGCCTGGTTTATTTCACTTAGCATAGTATCTCCCAGATTCATTCATACTGTTGCAAATGACAGAATTTTCTCCTTTTTTAAGGTGGAATAGTATTACCTTGTGTATATGTACCACATTTTCTTTATCCATTGATGGACACTTAGGTTGATTCCATATCTAGACTATTGTGAATAATGCTGCAATGGATATGGGAGTTCAGAGATCTCTTTGACACACTGATTTCATTTCCTTCAAATATATATATACCCAGAAGTGGGATTGCTGGGTCATATGGTAGTTCTACTTTTTTTTTAAACATACAGGGTCTTACTAAGTTGCCCAGGCTGCTCTCAAACTCCTGACTTCCAGCGATCCTCCCATCTCAGCCTCCCAAGTAGCTGGGACTACAGGTGCATGTCAGTGCACCTGGTTAGTAGTTCTAATTTTGAATTTTTTGAGAAACCTTTATGCTGTCTGTCATAATGGCTGTAGTAATTTACATTCCCACAACAGTGTACAAGGGTTCCCTTTTCTCCACATTCTCACCACTTGTTATCTTTTGTCTTTTTGATAATAGCCATCTTAGGTGTGAGATAATATTTCACTGTGATTTCAATTTGTATTCTCTGATGATTAGTAATGTTGAGAATTTTTTCATATACCTATTAGCCATTTGTATGTCTTCTTTCAAGAAATGTCAGCCTGATGCAGTGGTTGACGCCTATAATGCCAGCACTTTGAGAAGCCAAGACAGGAGGATCACTTGAGCCCTGGAGTTCGGGACAAGCCTGGGCAACATAGTGAGACCCCATCTCTATGAAAAAATTTAAAAATTAGCCAGTGTGGTGACCCACACTTGTAGTCTTAGCTACTCAGGGGGCTGAGGTGGGAGGATCACTTGAGCTCTGAAGGTCAATTATTCAGTGAGCCATACTGCACTCCAGCCTGGGCAACATAGTGAGATCATGTCACAAAAAAAAAAAGGAAGAAGAAGAAGAAGGAGGAGGAGGAGGAGGAGGAGAAGAAGAGGAGGAAGAAGAGGAAGAAGAAGAAAAAGGAGAAAGAAAAAAGAAAACAAAAGAAAAAAAGAGGAAATATCTCTTCAGTGTCCTTCGCCCATTTTTTAATCAGGTTATTTTCTTGCTGTTGAGTTGTCTGAGTTTCTTATATATTTTGGCTATTAAACCTTTATCATATATATGGTTTGCAAATATTTTCTCTCATTCCATAAGCTTCTTTTCACTCAGTTGTTTCCTTTGCTATGCAGAAGATTTTTAGTTTGATACAATCTTATTTGTATATTTCTGTTTTTGTTGCCTGTTTTATGGGTCACAACCAAAAAAAAATTGCCCAGACCAATGTCATAGATATTTTTTCCTTATATTTCCTTCTAGTAGTTTTACAGTTTAGATCTTCAAGTCTTTAATCCATTTTGAGTTGGTTTTTGTATATGGTGTGAAATGAGTCTGATTACATTCTTCTGTACGCACTCATATTTTTTGATGCAATATTTTATGTATTGAAACAAACTATTTATTTTCTATTTCATATCTCATAATTTCAATATCTGAATTCTTTGAAAATCTGATTCTACTGTTCGTTGTTTCTGTTGATTTTTGTCCATTGAGTCTTCATGTGTTTTATGATTTTTGTAATAGCTATTGTTCCTTGGAATTTTACTTTGGGAAATTATTTGAAGAACGGTGTAAAGATATTTTCCTCCAGAGAGGATTGCTGTTTTCCTCTGATGGGTGTCTAATGGCACCACTAACCCAAAGTGACTTTAACTACAGTCCTGGATTGGACTTTTCACACCTCACAGGTAATGATCCTCAACATCTAAGTAATGGCCAGCTGTGTTTACAAACTCTCAAAGGACTCTTTTTCCTTTCTCCACCCATAGCCAAAGTGAAGACAGACAAATTTCCTCACACCCAGACAGAATTTGTCCTAGATTGCTGTTTTATGGAGCATACCACTTTTTAGTATCTCAGTAATGTCTCAGTCTTAGACTTTGCCTTCTGTCTCCTGAAATATGACCCAGTGAAACTGAATTTCAGGCCACCAGAGATTTGTAGATGCTCCTGAGGCACTAATTTGTTCACTCTTATTTGTATTTGTAATTCCTACTCATTTTCTGCCTCCAAGGAGGAGTCTTATTATCTTTTTTCTTTTTTTTTTTGAGACAGAGTTTTGCTGCCCAGGTTGGAGTGCAGTGGCATGATGTCAGCTCACTGCAACCTCCGCCTCCCAGGTTCAAGCGATTCTCCTGCCTCAGCCTCCTGAGTAGCTGGGATTACAGGCATGCACCACCACACCCAGCTAATTTTGTATTTTTAGTAGAGATGGGATTTCTCCATATTGGTCAGACTGGTCTTGGACTCCCGACCTCTGGTGATCCGCCGGCCTTGGCCTCCCAAAGTGCTGAGATTACAGGTAGGAGCCACTGCACCTGGTCAGGAGTCTTATTTTCTTATCAGTTCAACTGTACATTTCTAAAGTTTTAAATACATTTTATTTCACATTTCTAGATATTTTGTGCCAGGAGTATTTTTCAGGGTATGACTACAAGAAAAGAAATCTCAATTATCTGTTGACCTCTACAAATAAGTGAAAACTTATAATAGAGTCTTCATTAGTTGACAGATAATAGGCATACCAGGGGCTGCTCTAGTTCAACTCACATTTTCCCAAGACCTCATTAAGTAGTTGTCAGGGAACTTTGGGAGAAATGTAGATTATTTCTTTGACTATACATATTCTAAGTGTTATTGCTTCAGCACATTAAATATAAACTAGAGAAAATGAGAATTTTCTGCTACTAGAAATATTGCTAGTAAGACAACTTTCGAGAAACATTTGGCAGCTTCTTGTAAAATTAAATATACCCAGTGAAATGGACTGAACGTTTGCTTCCCCCTAAAATCCCAATATGATGGTATTTGAAGGTGGAGTCTGTGGGAAATAATTAGGTCATGAGAGTGAGGAGCTAATGGATGGGACTAGTGCCCTTGCAAGAAGAGGCCAGAGAGGTAACTAGTTCTATTTCCATCCCGTAAGAATACAAGGAAAAGTCAGCATTCTGCAACCTAGAAGAGGACCCTCATCAGAATCAACAACACTGGCACACCGATCTTGAACTTCCAACCTCCAGAACTGTGAAGGCTCTTGTTTACGAGCCACTCAGTCTACAGCACTTTGTTATAGCAGCCCAAACTGAGTAAGACACCCAGGTATTCCACGACTAGAGTGTTACTGGATAGAAACGAAAACATGCTGACACAAACATTTGTACAATTATGGCAGCATATTTATAATAGCCCTAACTGGAAATAATCCAATGGATAAAGGGACAAATACTGTGTATTGATATAATGGAGTACTTTGCACCCAAAAGATAGGAACTACTGAATCACTCAATAGCATAAATGAATCTCGAAAACATGCTAAGTAAAGAAGCCAGACCAGTGCGGGCATAGTGGCTCACGCCTGTAATCCCACACTGTGGGAGGCCAAGTCCGGCGAATCTCTTGAGGTCAGGAGTTCAAGGCTAGCCTGGCCAACTTGGTGAAACCCCATCTCTACTAAAAATACAAAAAAAAAAAAGAAAAAGAAAATCCAAGCATGGTGGCAGGCACCTGTAGTCCCAGCTACTCTAGAGGCTGAGGCAGAAGAATCACTTGAACTCGGGAGGAAGAGGTTTCAGTGTGCTGTGATCGCCCCATTGCACTCCAGCCTGGGTGACAGAGCAAGACTCCATCTCAAACAAAAAAAAGCCAGACCAAAAATATTTACTGTATGATGAGTCCATTTACATGAAATAGAAGAGACAAAACTAATTTATGGTGACACAGTTCAGATGTTGCCTTGGGGATGTGGCAGGAGATTTGAAAGGAAAGAGTCAGAGGAATATTTTTGTTGTTTTTTGTTTGTTTGTTTGTTTTTGAGATGGAGTCTCACTCTTTCACCCAGGCTGGAGTGAAGTGGCACCATCTCAGCTCACTGCAACCTCTGTCCCCCGGGTTAAAGTGATTCTCCTGCCTAAGCCTCCGGAGTAGCTGGGATTACAGGTGCACGCCACCATGCTCAACTAATTTATTTTACTTTATTTTATTTTATTTTTTTTGAGATGGAGTCTCACTCTGTCACCAGGCTGGAGTGCAGTGGTGCAATGTCCACTCACTGCATGCAACCTCGGCCTCCCGGATTCCAGTGATTCTCCTTCCTCAGCCTCCTGAGTAGCTGGGATTACAGGCATGCACCACCACGTCTGGCTAATTTTTGTATTTTCAGTAGAGACAGGGTTTCACCATGTTAGCCAGGCTGGTCTCCATCTCCTGACCTCGTGATCCATCTACCTCAGTCTCCCAAAGCTCTGGGATTACAGGTATGAGCCACCATGACCGGCCTAATTTTTGTATTTTTAGTAGAGATGGGGTTTCACCATGTTGCCAGGCTGGTTTCTAACTCCTGACCACAGGTGATTTGCTCACCTCAGCCTCCCAAAGTGCTAGTATTTACAGGTGTGAGCCACCACCCCTGCCCGAGCCAGAGGCATCTTTACTGGGGTGATGTAAATCTTTATCTGGTATGTGATAGTAGTTACACAGGTGCACATGAATGTCAAAATTCATGAAACTGTCAAAATTCATGAAACTGAACACTTAAGATCTTTCCATAAAGAAGATGTGGTATATATGTACCATGGAATACTATGCAGCCATAAAAAAGAAAAATCATGTCCTTTGCAGAAACATGGATGGAGCTGGAGGCCATTATCCTTAGCAAACTAACACTGGAACAGAATACCAAGTATCACATATTCTCACTTATCAGTGGGAGCTAAATGATGAGAACACATGGATACATAGAGGGGAACAACAGACACTGGGGCCTACTGGAAGGTGGAGGGTGGGAGGAGAGGGAAGATCAGGAAAAATAATGAATGGGTACTAGGCTCAATACCTAGATGATGAAATAATCTTTATAGCCCCTGTGGCATGCATTTACCTGTATAATAAACCTTCACATGTAGCCCTGAGCTTAAAAGTTTTTTAAAAAGATCTTTCCATTTTATTGTATGTAAATTATGCCTGTTAAAAACATAGTAGATTGTTTCAAAAAGTCTTTCACATTATTGGTTATTCTATAGCATAATTCAGCAATTTAAAAATTTTAGCTGCCAGGATAGGAGAGACTTTATGGTTTAGCTGCCTAATTTACAAAGACATTCATTGACATATGATGTTTTTCTTTGGTCACAGGTCTGCCTCTTTAACAATCAGAATAAACTCTAAAAGAGTATCCACTTCAATAGCAAAATCTCTATTATTTTTCAATTTTGGGGCCAATCGTTGAAGCCTGTCTGGTAATACTAAGCAGGAAAGGGGCAAAAAAAAAAAAAATCACATTGTGTATGGGTGATATATCTGTAGTGTTAACCAGATCAGGAGCAAAGGACTATGAATTTATTCATCGTGTTTGGGAAAGACCACTGAAAATGTTTGCTGGAGGCAGGGGGCAAAGTTTGGGATGACTTTTAACATACCATAGCAAGATTTGAAAGGCAGGTTTGAGACATAAGAGACTGCTCACTTATTTTACTTGTCAAAATAAGAGAAGTAAATGAATATTATGAAATTCCCTGTAGATAGAGAAAACGGCAGGAAAATGACTCAGGGTAATAAGACACATCTCTCAAGTAAAATATTCTGCAAAATAAATTTCACAGGCTGCACAACCTAAAATTTCTAGGTTTGTGATGAAATTTAATATTTTAAAAATATGAAGATAGCACCTGGCCTGCCTAAAACACAAGATGTTTATGAACATCAGATCAGAAATGCTTCCTTCAAGATTTTCTTTTTATTTCCTTAACAGTATGATTCAGCAAGTTTGCTCCCTCAACAGATACTCACTGAGTGCCCCTAATATGATGGACACTATCTTAACTGCTTGAAACACATCAGTGAACAAAGCAGACAAAAACCTCAGTTTCTGGCCGGGCGCGGTGGCTCAAGCCTGTAATCCCAGCACTTTGGGAGGCTGAGGCGGGTGGATCACGAGGTCGAGATCAAGACCATCATGGTCAACATGGTGAAACCCCATCTCTACTAAAAATACAAAAACTTAGCTAAGCATAGTGGCGGGTGCCTGTAATCCCAGCTACTCAGGAGGCTGAGGCAGGAGAATTACCTGAACCCAGGAGGCGGAGGTTGCGGTGAGCCAAGATCACTCCATTGCACTCCAGCCTGGGTAACAAGAGCAAAACTCCATCTCAAAAAAAAAACAAAAAACCCTCAGTTTCATGGAGCTTACATTCTATTTGGAGAAATCAGATGATTTTTTAAAATGCATAATAAATAGGCAAATTAGATAGGTGATAAAATATACATGATAAGAGAAAAGAAACAGAACAGTGTAAGGGAAAGATATATCACCCTATGAATGTCTTAGGGAAAGTTATTTTTTAAAAATTAAAGCAAAAAGATATGCTACTCAAGAGGCTGAGTTGGGAGGATCGCTCGAACCCAGGAATCAGAGTCCAGCCTGGGCCATAAAGCAAGATTCTCTCTGTCTTAAAAAATTTTTTAAAAACCAAAAATCAAAAGAGATATATTAAGAGAATATTTTTAAAAATTTATTTATTGTACTTTAAGTTCTAGGGTACATGTGCAGAACGTGCAGGCTTATTACATAGGTATACACGTGCCATGGTGGTTTGCTGCATCCATCACCCCGTCATCTACATTAGATACTTCTCCTAATGCTATCCCTCCCCAATTCCCCCATCCCCTGCTATACCTCCCCTAGCCCCGCAACCCTGACAGGTCCCGGTGTGTGATGTTCCCTTCCCTGTGTCCATGTATTTAAGAGAACATTTATCCACCAAAACAATGAGACAAGCAGTTAGAAAGCACCCTAAGCAAAGGTTGTTGGTATTGCAACTTAACAGATTAGAGAAGAAAGCCAGTTCTGTCAAAGTGATGAAAAGCGTGATATTCAACACATTTTTTTGTCAACACATAGTGTCTAAAATGTATATATAAAAATATCGTGTCCATTAGTGGCCATTTTAAAACTGTAATGATTCAGAAAATTCAATAAGAAATAAAATCTGGCTGGGCGCAGTGGCTCACACATGGAATCCCAACACTCTGGGAGGCTGAGGCGGGCGGATCACTTGAGGTCAGGAGTTCAAGACCAGCCTGGCCAACATGGCGAAGTACCATCTCTACTAAAAATACAAAAATTAGCTGGGCATGGTGCGTGCCTGTAGTCCTAGCTGCTCGGGAGGCTGAGGCAGGAAAATGGCTTGAACTCAGGGGCTGGCGGTTGCAGTGAGCCAAGATCATGCCACTGCACTCCAGCCTGGGTGACAAAGTGAGATGTCTCAAAAATAAACAAATAAATACATGTTTTAAAAAAGAAGCAAAATCTTACCACAAAGTAAATTTATCCATCTAGTTTTATTACTTCTTCCTGAAGATTTTCAGAACATTCTCTCTTGAGAATGACGCTGCACCATGAGTAGAGAGATTTAATACGTTATAATGAGTTATTGTGTAAAATATTATTTTGTAAAATATATGTGAAAGTACTTGGCATAGTACTGGCACATGTAAATGTATTTGTTAAAATGTTTTAAAAATTGTTTAAATAGTCTTAAGGCTATATTTTAAAACTTATTGGAGATTACTGATTAAATACTTATGAATAAGGAAAAAAGCATTCATTTTTGAGAACTAGATTAGCACTTTCAGGAAATTAATTGCAATTACCCTTGGTGTACTGGTCTTTATAATATAGATTTAAATCTGTGAACATATGCTCATATTATATCAGTTTATCCTATAATTCTTTATCCTTTGCTTTCTTCAATTTCACTCTTCATTACACCATCATTTCCATCACAAAGTGTGAAATCGAAGGGGAAATGAAAGCTGATAAACAGAGTTTATGTCAGCTTGGCTCTTAAAAGAAAGTGAGGAAGTCAAAACAGCTAGATAAAATTAGGTTTGAGGTGTTTTCATCTGTGGTTTTCCTTTTTTTTTTTTTTTTTGAGACGGAGTTTTGCTCTGTTGCCCAGGCTGGAATGCAGTGGGGCAATCTCAGCTCACTGCAACTTCCATCTCCTGGGCTCAAGCAATTCTCCAGAGTAGCTGGGATTACAGGCACATGCCACCACCATGCCTGGCTAATTTCTTTTTTCTTTCTTTTGTGAAGGAGTCTCCCTCTGTCCCCCAGGCTGGAGTGCAGTGGCATAACCTCGGCTCACTGCAACCTCCACCTCCAGGGTTCAAGCGATTCTCCTGTCTCAGCCTCCAGAGTAGCTGGGATGATAGGTGAGTGCTGCCATGCCTGGCTAATTTTTGCTAATTTTTGTTTTTTTAGTAGAGACAGGGTTTCAAAATTTTGACTAGGCTGGTCTTGAACTCTTTACCTCAAGCGATCCACCCACCTCTACCTCCCAAAGTACTGGGATTACACCATGCCCAGCCCCAGCTAATTTTTTTGTATTTTTAGTAGAGACGGGGTTTCACCATGTTGGCCAGGATGGTCTTGAACTTCTGGCCTCAAATGATCCACCTGTCTCAGCCTCCCAAAGTGTTGGAATTATAGGCGTGAGCCATTGCGCCCAGGCTCATCTGTGCTATTTCTATCCTGTATAGCCACAAATCATTGGGAGTACACTTGTGTGACTCACTGCAATTTCTAGTTTCAGGAACTATTGATATACTGATATGAGAATATTTTGTTTAAAAATCAATAATTATCATCACCATTTCTTCTCTTGAAGAGTGCTTTTGCAAGCAGATAAGCAGGAATACTAGGTGATCATTCAAACTCTGACAATTATTTCTCTTTGCAAATGGAAATATAAGGAATGTTCTCCCAAAGATAGACTTGGAAGCAATGTTTATGTTCCCATTGCATCTTGTTTACCTCCCTATTTTAGTTAATTCCTGTATTTTATTTAGTTGTTCGCTGGTCAGTCATCCCCACAACTGAAAACTCCTTGAAGAAAGAGTTGTCTTTCATCTTTGTAGCCCCAGTTTCATAGCACAGGTGAAATAATAAATAAAGAAATAAAAGATCACTGGGATTTACATGAAGGTTAGCCAAGTCTCTCTCTTAAACACTTTAAGTTCAACAAAAGCAGGTTCGAAAGTCTCTTATTTGGGAGTGAGCCAGCTCCTTTAATTGCAAGAAGCTCTGAATCAAAATATATCCACCACTCCCTTTTGTATCTCCATCATCTACATGTAATATAAATGCATCAAACCATTATATTAACTACTATATCCTAGCTGCCTTTCAAATAAATGGAAAAGTTAAAAAACACTGCTATAAAATAGGTTATCTTGTTAGTAGTACATACCCAATGCAAACTCATTAAAAGTCTCAAACAGTGTAAAGTAGCTCCCCTGTTTTGGTAAAGTTAGATTAAATAGCTTGCACTGTGTAATCGTGATCATTGAATATTCCTACTAGTGATTATTCAGAGACTCAGATACATTCTAGATGAAAAATGATCAAACAAGGTGCTTTATTTTCAATAGGGCTTCAGAGGGTTTATTATTTTGAAATCAAATCTATTAAACCTCATGAGTATATTATTCCTCATTAAGAGTCCTTTTGAATTCATTTGACATGTTAAAGATAGGGTATCTGTGAATAATTTATAAGTAAAAATTATTTTATAATATTTATCTTAGAAATTAAAGGGAATAGAATATAAGAAAAAATGAAAAAAAAAAAAAGACAAGTAACTAATGGGGTAAGACCAGACAGGGAATTTCACAAGGTTAATTGTAGTACTTCTAGAACATTCTTAGCTTATCATAAATAATTTTACTAGCTATTTTATTGAGTATTAGTTGTCAATTTAACTCACTTCATAGGCCAACTAGTATTGTGATTAAGAACTAATTTTTAAAAAGCAAGACAATTATGTTCAAGTTTCCTTCATTTAATCAATATGGGACTATAGTAAATGAGGCTATAAAAAGATGTTCCTGGTGATCCATAAACCATTATAAAAATATAAAGCATTATTATTACACAATTGTATGTGTATAATTTTGCCTAGTAATCAGCTTTTTGTTTATGGCAGCTCTGTGCAAAATTCCTTCTACTGCTAAATAATGTAAAAGAAGACAGTGGTTCTTGAACATTTTTGTTTGTTGGCCCCAAGTAGGGTTCCTTTGAAACAAAATCCCCCAATAAATCCATCTGAGTGTGGTGGTATATGCCTGTAGTCCCAGCTACTTGGGGACTGAAGCAGGAGGGTTACTCGAGCCCAGGAGTTTGAGGTCAGCCTGGGCAACACAGTGACACCCTGTCTCTTAAAAAAAAAAAAAAAAAATCCAGCAACCCAGAAAGAGTTTGGAGTAATATCTATGCTGTTCTTGGACCAGGAGAACAGAAACAGCTATTTTAAGTTTAGCAAGGCAGTAAAGGTAGTATTGGGAGCTGAGGTAACCAGTTTTGAAAGCAAGAGAACAAACATCATTATAAATGATGATTGATTATTGACAAGATGAAGAACTGACACATTACTATTAGGCCAAGGAAGTTTGGCTAAGATGGATTTTATAAGAGCTCTTTCTTCTACCCACCAATAGAAGAGGCTCCCATCTGTCCTCTGCTAAGAATTTATCTGTGCTTTAGCTGGGCGTGGTGGCTCACACTTGTAATCCCAGCACTTTCAGAGGCTGAGGTGGGCAGATAACAAGGTCAGGAGTTTGAGACCAGCCTCGCCAACATGGTGAAACCCCATCTCTACTAAAAAAATACGAAAAAAGGGCGGCTGGGCAGGATGGTATGCGTCTGCAATCCCAGCTACTTGGGAGAATTGCTTGAGCCAGGGAGGCAGAGGTTGCAGTGAGCCAGAATCATGCTACTTCACTCCTCCCTGGGCGACAGAGCAAGACTCTGTGTCAGAAAAAAGAATTTCTCTGTACTTCATCTATCTTCTTTCTGCTCACAACTGCCCCAGAAGGCCATGCTTCTCACTTTGAGAAACAAAACCTAAAAGAACTGTGTGTCTGCCCCAAAATAAAAACCTTTAACATGTTCCTGTAGTCGCCAGTTCTCATAAAGTACTAACCAATAGTTAATTAAGTCATTTTTGGGATGATTACCTGGTTTTCATGAGATCCAATCTTATTGTTTAGAGGTACTATGTGTAGATAGAGAGAGAGAGAGACAGACAGACAGACAGACAGATAGAACCTACCCTGGATAACTATTGCATGAGCTTACTCTCAGCTCACAATATCTTAAAAATAGGCTATCTTTTTTCTAACTATTATCTTTATAACACGTTTTTCACCCAGTGAAATCAGCATTAAAAGTATGTGCTATGATTGCTTCATCTAAGTAACATAAGGCCAGAAAGCCAACTTGTAGTCATAGTGTTTATTTAGCAAAAATATTTTTAACTGGCTACTTGGCATCATGTATATGCAACATCAAATAATCACTGAAATATCATCAAATACAATTAGCAAAAATATTTTTATCTGGCTATTTAGCATTACATATATACAACAATAAATATTCATTGCAGCAAGTCATCAAATATGAGTTTTTATGTTATTTTAATCGAATTCATATAAAGACTAGTTATTGATAGAATACAGCCTTTTCACCTTTTCTTCTTATTAAATGTTAGAGAGCACAATTACCATCCAAACAATCATATTAATAAATTTTCAAATATCTTGCTAGCATGTAAAAATAGTTTAAATTTATACCTATTTATTTTCCTAATCTAAGTTTTAGCAGTTATTCACAAAGTTAATTTTTTTCCATTTTTCTCCAGTCTCAAATACATACACACAAATCTGTTTAAATTTTCACTTACCTTATTTTAATTGCATATTCAAAATGTATAAATGCTTTTACTTGTCAAAAGATGACAGTAAGTTATTTGCGTGAAATAGTTGTAGTAGAGGGAATTCTAGCATTTTAAACACAATAAATATCACTTTCTTTATTAAATAATTCCAGAATGTAAAAGCATACTTAAAGCTGCTTTGAAGAAACTATTTCAAAGAGCAGTCATGTGATGAGATTATTGTAATCTCAATGTCTGAAATCTAGACTACAGATTTTAAATATTTTCATTTTTAGGTATGCTACTATAATTATGTACTATGAATTAGGTTACTGTCCTATATAACAGCCAACTAAAATTGCAATCTTGTTTTATTTTATTAGTTTTTCAGATCTAGAACTTCAGCCAATGCAGCATGTATCCAAAAAGAGGATCATTTCTGTATCCACTAGCTGACACTAACTTTTTTAAATTAAGAAAGGAAAGCTAGATTACAATTACATACTCACCTTTCAGTGTCTTGAAATATTCCGGCAAAATTAAAATGAATGTGATCACTACTGCCACAAATAATTTAAGGAGGGCTGTTTTTGTCATGTTTCTTCACATGACACAAATGTATTCCCTTCCAGTACCTTCATGGTATGTTGCTTCCTGCTTTAAGTTTCATCTCGACAGTACTTTAGGTTAATGCAATTCACCTCATACTCACTTCCTTTTGAGTAAGACTTAAAAAAAAAAAAAGAAGTCTTAAACTGAGAGACTTCACTTTTGAGTCACTTTACATTTAAAAAAAAAAACCCTCCAATAAATACTTAGAAACCATTTACTTACCTTTCTAAGCAAGAAAGGTAAATAAATGAACTCAAGAAGCAAGGGGATCTTCTCCCCAGAGAAACCGAAGCTATTTTCCCTTGTTTACCAATGTATGAATATAAACCCACAATATACTCACAAAAATAAAATGGTGGGCTGAGCGAAGTGGCACACACCTATAATCCCAGCACTTTCGGAGGCCAAGGCAGAAGGATCATTTGAGGCCAGAGTTTGAGTCCAGACTGGTCAACAGAGCAAGATCTCCTCTCTATTATAATTTAAATATAGCTAGGTGTGGTGGTGCACTTCTGTAGTCCCAACTACACAGGAAGCTGAGGATCACTTGAACCCCGGAATTTGAGACTGCAATGAGCCATGACAGGCCACTGCACTCTAGCCTGGGTGACAGAGTAAGACCCCTTCTCAAGAAAGAAAGAAATAAAAGGGCGAATGTCAGTGATGTCTAGGTTGTATGGACATCACTCATTCATTTACTTTTTTTTTTTTTTTTTTGAGATAGAGTCTGGCTCTGTTGTCCAGGCTGGAGTGCAGTGGCACAATCTCGGCTCACTGCAACCTCTACCTCTCGGGTTCAAGCAATTCTCCAGCCTCAGCCTCCTGAGTAGCTGGGATTAAAGGCATCTGCCACCATACCCAGCTAATTTTTGTATTTTTAGTAGAGACAGGTTTTCACCATGTTGGCCAGGCTAGTCATTTACTAAATAAATGACTATCGATCCCTATTTAGTGCCAGATGCTGTGCTGAAATCTGGTGTTCAGAAAATAGTATATCTAGAAGATAATACAGTACAAAAAGGATAAACTGAGGACACATGTAAAATTTTGGTTCTACTTTACTGTATTCTAGTAGTCTGATGGAACTCATTAACATTATGACTATAAATACAGTAATTATTGTTACAGAATCCACATTCCCAGTTCCCATGTCAAAAAAAAGTTACTTTCATTATAATAATCCCAGTGAAATAAAATACTTTGTCTTAGAATATAAACGAAGGGTAAGGAGAATTTATGGTGTATAAAGCATACATGCAAACAAATATTATTGTTTAGAAAATCCAGATATCCGCTGCTTCCATTGTTGTTGTTTTCTGATTTAAAAAAAAATCAAAACTACATTGTGATACCATCTCATGCCAGTTAGAATGGCGATCATTAAAAAATCTGGAGACAACAGATGCTGGAGAGGATGTGGAGAAATAGGAACACTTTTACACTGTCGGTAGGAGTGTAAATTAGTTCAACCATTGTGGAAGATAGTGTGATGATTCCTCAAGGACCTAGAAATAGAAATTCCATTTGACTTAGCAATCCCATTACTGGGTATATATCCAAAGGATTATAAATCGTTCTACTATAAGGACACATGCACACGTATGTTCATTGTGGCACTGTTTACAATAGCAAAGACCTGGAACCAACCCAAATGCCCATCGATGATAGACTGGACAGGGAAAATGTGGCACATATACACCATGGAATACTATGCAGCCATCAAAAACAATGAGTTCACGTCCTTTGTAGGGACATGGATGAACCTGGAAACCATCATTCTCAGCAAACTGACACAAGAACACAAAATCAAACACTCATAGGCGGGTGTTGAACAATGAGAACACATGGACACAAGGAGGGGAGCACTACACACTGGGGTCTGTTGGGGGGAAATAGGGGAGGGATAGCGGGGGGTGGGGAGTTGGGGAGAGATATCATGGGGAAAAATGCCAGATATAGGTGAAGGGGAGGAAGGCAGCAAATCACACTGCCACATATGCACCTATGCAACAATCTTGCATGTTCTTCACATGTACCCCAAAACCTAAAATGCCATAAAAAATAAAAAATAAATAAATAAAAAATAAAAAATAAAAATAAAAAATTATAAATAGCAGCCTTAAAAAGGATAGTTTAAATTTAACTTCTACAAAGTTACTTATTAATATATGAAATATACACTTGTATATACTTTATATGAGTAATTTTTTTTCTAGTTGAAACTGTCCTCTATATCTTCACTATATTCTTTATAGAATGGAAAGGTCTTTATTGGATCAAGAACAGCAGCAACAATCAATGGCATTTATTGAACATTTACTATGTGCTACTGCACGGTGTTGAACGTTTTGTATGAATTATTTTGTCCAGTTCCCCAGCAACTCTCTGAGGGAGTTGCTGTTATTATTCCAATTGTACAGGCAAAGAATATGGAGTATAGGGAAGTCAAGTAAGGGCTCAAAAATCACAGTTAATAAAGGGTAAAGCTAGGTGTCAAACCCAGAGGGTCTGACTGCAGACATAATACTCTCAACCCAACGTTGTATTATACATCCACTATCAGGCTGTGTGAGAACATCTGTCAAGAAGGGTCACTTATAAAATAATAATTATAGCAAACACCAATATAGGTTTTACTATGTGTCTGATGCTGCACTAACCCAGGGTTTCTCACTGGTGGCACTATTGATATTTTGAGACAGGCCATTCTGTATTGTGGGGACTATACTGTACATTGTAAGATGTTCAACAGCAGGTACCAATAGCAGCTGTCTCCACCCTAGTTTTTTTAATTAAAAAAATTTAAGAGACAGGGTCTCTATCACTCATGCTGGAGTGCACTGGCATGATCATGGCTCACTGCAGCCTCGAATTTCCAGGCCCAAGCAATCCTCCCACCTCAGCCTCCTGAGTAGCTGGGACTACAAGCATGTGCCACCAGGCTCAGCTAATTTTAAATATTTTTGTAGGGATGAGGCCTCACTATGTTACTTAAGCTGGTCTCAAACTCCTGGCCTCAAAGAATCATCCCACCTCAGCCTCCCAAAGCACTGGGATTATAGGCATGACCACCACACCTGGCCTCCCTACCCCAGTTTTGAAAACCAAATAGAGAAAAAAATGTTTCTAGATATTGCCATATGTCCCTGGGGGAATGAAATAGCTCCCAGCTGAGAACCATAGCATGAAACACTTCACTTATATATGGGTCATTTTAAAAAATGTTTTTATTTCTATAGATTTTTGGGGAACAGGTTATATGAGTAAGTTCTTTAGTGGTGATTTGTGAAATTTTGGTGCGCCCATCACCTGAGCAGTATACACCGAACCCAATTTGTAGCATTAAATTTTTTGTAACTACCTTATAAAATAGTTACTATCCTTTCCATTTTAGTCACTTCAGGCCCGTTCTATTCTAGGTAATCTAATCAGCCCCAAAGTAAATTTAAAAGATTATAATTTGGATTAGCCTAATTACTTCTTTTTCTTTTCTTTTCCTTTCTTTTCTTTCCTTTCTTTTCTTTTTTTCTTTTCTTTTCTTTTCTCTTTTCTTTGCTTTTTGAGACAGGGTCTTGCTCTTTTGCCCAGGCTGGAGTGCAGGGGCACAATCAAGGCTCACTGCAGCCTCAACCTCCTGGGCTCAAGCAATCCTCCCAACTCAGCTTCCTGAGCAGCTGAGACTACAGGCACACACCACCAGGCCCAGCTAATTTCTGTATTTTTTGTAGAGATGGGGTTTTGCTGTGTTGGCCAGGCTGGTCTCAAACTCCTAGGCTCCAGCAATCTACTCGCCTCAGCCTCCCAAAGTGCTGGGATTACAAGCATGAGCCACCGCACCAGGCCCCTAATTACTCTTAATTGTGTTACTAGCAGATAATCATCTACTTTGGCAACACAGCAATTCTTAGATCAACACATTTTTGTGGGGAAAAATAATCTCTTTTTAACAAGGTCTGCCTGAGTATGGAGAGGGTCCCCGGAAGTTCCAGTCTCCTCATTCATTTTATGGTTCATTCAACAAATATTTACCATACACTTAACATCAGGCAGCGTCCTGAACCCTGAAGATGTAGCAGCAAGCAGGCAAGGTTCTCACGCTCACAGTCTACTGAGAGTGTACATTCCAATGAGAGAGAATAATTAAGTAAATAATAATTTATTTTCAGTTAATGTGAGTGTTTTGGAAAAAAAAATCAGGCAAAGTATGAGGGTGAGATGTGCCAGCAGAAAGTTGGGTAGGGCACATGTTGGTTTAAATAAGGATGTTAATGAAGGCCTTGTCATTAATACAACACTTGGGAAAAGGCAAAACCACAGAGACAAAAAGTAGATCAGTGGTTGCCAGAGGCTGAGACAGAGGGAGGGGTTAATGACAAAGGGACACAAGGAAATTTTTAGGATGATGGAAATGTTCTACATCTTGATTATGGTGGTGATTATACAACTGTGTGTTAGTCAAAATTCTAGAACTGTACTCTAAGAAAGGGTGTATATCATTTACTGTATACAAATTATAACTTAATAAACATAATTCTGTGTCTCTCCACTCACACGGCCTCTTTGCTATTTTAGAAACAGATGATTAAGAAAGGGGCTGTGGTGTCTCTGAGGCTGGAAGCTATCCCCTGGGCTGGAGCTTGAACTTAATAGAGCAGAAATCAAGAGAGAACCTCTGAACAGACCAACAGGAGACAGCAGTGGTAACTTTAGTGGCTGTAATGAGGTTGCTGCAAAGAACTCCACGACATGAATGCACACAGAAAGTCACAGCCAGGTTGAGTCAGCCAGGCCAACACGGAAGTACAGTCAGCCCCTTCGAGAACCAGAAAGGGTGCTGAGCTGCCTTCTCTTTGTTCACTCAGTGCATTTCTTTTTCGTTTTCTTTTCTTTTTTTTTTTTTTGAGACAGAATTTTGCTCTTATTGCCCAGACTGAAGTGCAATGGCGTGATCTCAGCTCACTGTAACCCCCGCCTCCTGCAACCCCTGCCTCAGCCTCCGAAGTAGGTGGGATTACAGGCATGTGCCACCACCTGGCTAATTTTTGCATTTTTAGTAGAGAAAGCGTTTCACCATGTTGGCTAGGCTGGTCTCGAACTCCTGACCTTGTGAGCTTCCCGCCTTGGCCTCCCAAAGTGCTGGGATTACAGGCATGAGCCACTGTGCCTGGCCCACTCAGTGAATTTCTTCTCTAGGTGGGAAAGTCTGGTTTGACCAGCCACCACTGGGTTTAGAATCCTCAATTATAAACAGAGTTTGCCCCAGGCCCTCACACTCAGGATGTAGCTGGCCTTCTCATGCCCAGTCCACACAGGACTGCTTGGCCTATAGTGTCCTGACCCCAGTCACCTGTAGCTGGAAAGGCAGTTTGTTTTCACTAACAAAACCCCCTGCACTGAGATTGCAGCCTAGACAGGAAAAAACCTGTTGGAGCCTCTTTCCTCAAAAGGACTATGAGTCAGGCTTGTCTGCTCAGCTATACTCACAGAGGTGGAGGAAAGGAGGGAAAACCACCCTGAAATGGATTCTGGGACCACTGTGGTATATTTCAGCCTCTGGGAACAAAGTTTCTGGCAATCGAACAACAGAATTCATTATCTTGTTAATTACATGCATAAAGAGACAGAAAAGCATAACCAAAACATTCTTCATGATGGTAAATATAACAACCATTGAATATTTAGGAGATAAAGTAAAATAAATTGCTCAGAGTCTGAAAGTTTCAGACATAATAGATCCAGTCTCAGATAAAAATAACTGACTCTTTCCATCCCCGGTGCGTGGAACTACTAACCAGGACTGTGCTCTCCGACTACCTCAGGGAGGATTCTCTTTAAGGAAAAGTGCTGCTCCATTTCTAACTGATCTTTGTTTCTTCATAATGGAGTGCTGTGCCAGTCACATATTTGTAAAGATACATTTGAGATGACTTTTCACCACTGTTGTGCCATAATTGTTTTAAGACTTTTTTGTTAAAAACTAAAACACGAGGGGACAGACCCAAGATGGCCAAATAGGAATGGCTCTGGAGTGCAGTTCCCAGCGAGAACAATGCAGAGGGTGGGTGATCACTGCATTTCCAAACCAATTATTAGTGCCCATAGACCAGGAGATTCCCAGATTGACAAGCGCCAGGACTGTCCAGCATGACTGTTTTAGCCAGCACAGTGGGTCTGTGCACAAAAACTCACAAAAATCTGGGCAGCCACATCAACTGGCACCTGGAACGCCTGGGAGACAGAGCCACCCATTCAACTGAAAAAAAGGGGGATGAAACAGGGAGCGAGGTGATCTGGCTCAGCAGGTCCCAACGCTACAAAGACCAGCAATCTGAAACACTCTGGACTGAGAGTTTCACAGCAAGCGCAGGTGGACCTGGGATGGTCCAGCTCTGGGGGGGAAGGGCGTCCACCATTACCAAAGCAGTCTGCCATTACTGAGGCAGTCTGCCATTACAGAGGCAGCCGCCATTACTGAGGCAGACCGCCACTACCAAGGAAGTTCTAACTATACCTCTATAAACAAAACTGCAAAGAAGTCCACACAGCAACTGGGCAGAGCCTATGGCAGCTCAGCAACACCTCTGCTGGCAGACTGTGACTAGGCTACCTCCTTGCTGAGCAGGGTATCTCTGAAAAAAGGCAGCAGCACATCAGGAACTTATAAATAAAGCCCCACCTTCCCAGGACAGAGCACCTGGGAAAAAAGGCAGTTGTAAGTTCCGCTGCAGCAGACATAAATGTACCTGCCCAGCAGCTCTGAACGGAACAACAGAGCTCACAGCTCAGCACTTAAGCTCCTATAAGAGACACCTCATAAAGGAGAGCTGAGGCTCATATCTGGCAGGTATCCTTCTGGGACAAAGATAACAGAAGAAGAAACTGGCAGCAACCCTTACTATTCTGCAGCAGCCGTAGGTGATCCCCAGGCAAGCAGGGTCTGGAGTGGACCTCTAGCAGTCCTACAGCAGAGGGGCCTGATGGTTAGAAGGAAAACTAAAAAACAGAAATAAATAACTTCATCATCAACAAAAGGACGTGCACTCAGAGACCCCATCAGAAAGTCACCAAATACAAGGACCACAGGTAGATAAATCCACAAAGACAGGAAGAAACCAGAGCCAAAAGGATGAAAACACCAAAAACCAGAGCACCTCTCCTCCTCCAAGGGATCACAACTCCTCACCAGCAAGGGAACAAAGCTGGATGGAGAATGAGTCTGATGAATTGACAGAAGCAGGTTTCAGAAAGTGGGTAATAACAAACTTCTCTGAGCTAAAAGAACATGTTCTAACCCAATGCAAAGAAACTAAGAACCTTGAAAAAACTTTTGACAAAATGCTAACAAGAATAAACAGCTTAGAGAAGAATATAAATGACTTGATGGAACTGAAGAATACAAGAACTTCGTGAAGCATACACAAGTTTCAATAACAAATCAACCAAGCAGAAGAAAGGACATCAGAGATTGAAGATCAACTCAATGAAATAAAATGAGAAGGCAAGATTAGAGAGAAAAAGAGTGAAAAGAAATGAACAAAGCCTCCAAGAAATATGGGATTATGTGAAAAGACCTAATCTACGTTTGATAGGTTTACCTTAATGTGACAGAGAGAATGAATCCAAGCTGGAAAACACTCTTCAGGATATCATCAGGGAGAACTTCCCCAACCTAGCAAGGCAGGCCAATATTCAAGTCCAGGAAATACAGAGAACACCACAAAGATATTCCTCAAGAAGAGCAACCCCAAGGCACATAATCATCAGATTCACCAGGGCTGAAATGAAGGAAAAAATGCTAAGGGCAGCCAGAGAGAAAGGTTGTGTTACCCACAAAGGGAAGCCCATCAGACTCCCAGCAGATCTCTCGGCAGAAATCCTACAAGCCAGAAGAGAGTGGGGGCCAATATTCAACATTCTTAAAGAAAAGAACTTTCAATAGAAAGTTCTAGAATTTCATATTCGGCCAAACTAAGCTTCATAAACAAAGGAGAAATAAAATCCTTTACAAACAAGCAATTGCTAAGAGATTTCGTCACCACCAGGTCTGCCTTACAAGAACTCCTGAAAGAAGCACTAAACAAGGAAGAAACGACCAGTACCAGATACTCCAAAAATGTACCAAATGGTAAAGAGCATTGACACAATGAAGAAACTGCGTCAACTAATGTGCAAAACAACCAGCTAGCATCAAAATGGCAGGATCAAATTCACACATAACCATATTAACCTTAAATCTAAATGGGCTAAATACCCCAATCAAAAAACAGACTGGCACATTGGATAGAAAGTCAAAACCTATCGGTGTGCTGTATCCAGGAAACCCATCTCACAGGCAAGGATACACATAGGCTCAAAATAAAAAGATTGAGGAAGATTTACCAAGCAAATGGAGAGCAAAAAAAAGCAAGAGTTGCAATCCTAGTCTCTGATAAAATAGACTTAAAACCAACAAAGATCAAAAGAGACAAAGAAGGGCATTACATAATGGTAAAAGGATCAATGCAACAAGAAGAGCTAATGATCCTAAATATATACACATACAATACAGGAGCACCCAGATACATAAAGCAAGTTCTTAATGACCTACAAAGAGACTTAGACTCCCACACAATAATAGTGGGAGACTTTAACACTCCACTGTCAATATTAGACAGATCAACAAGACAGAAAATTAACAAGGATATCCAGGACTTGAACTCAGATCTGGACCAAGCAAACCTAATAGACATTTACAGAACCCTCCACCCCAAATCCACAGAATATACGTTCTTCTCAGTACCACATCACACCTACTCTAATATTGACCAATAACAGAAAACCAGAGAGCCAAATCATGAGCCAACTCCCATTTACAATTGCTACAAAGAGAATAAAATACCTAGGAATAAAACTAACAGAGGATGTAAAAGATCTCTTCGAGGAGAACTACAAACCACTCATCAAGGAAATAAGAGAGATCGCAAACAGATGGAAAAACATTCCATGCTCATGCTTAGGAAGAATCAATATTGTGAAAATGGCCATACAGCCCAAAGTAATTTATAGATTCAATGCTATCCCTATCAAGCTACCAATGACTCTCTTCACAGAACTGGAAAAACCCACCTTAAACTTCATATGGAACCAAAAGGGAGCCCACATAGCCAAGACAATCCTAAGCAAAAAGAACAAAGCTGGAGGCATCACACTACCTGACTTCAAACTATGCTACAAGGCTACGGTAATCAAAACAGCATGGTAGTGGTACCAAAACAGAGATATAGACCAATGGAACAGAACGGAGGCCTCAGAGGCAATGCCACACATCTACAACCATCTGATCTTTGACAAACATGACAAAAACAAGCAATGGGGAAAGGATTCCCTGTTTAATCAATGGTGTTGGGAAAACTGGCTAGTCATGTGCAGAAAGCAGAAACTGGACACTTTCCTGACACTTTACACTAAAATTAACTCCAGATGGATTAAAGACTTAAACATAAGACCTAACATCATAAAAACCCTAGAAGAAAACCTAGGCAAAACCATTCAGGACATAGGCATAGGCAAGGACTTCATGACTGAAACACCAAAAGCATTGGCAACAAAAGCCAAAATAGACAAATAAGATCTAATCAAACTCCAGAGCTTCTATACAGCAAAAGAAACAATCATTAGAGTGAATTGGCAACCAACAGAATGGGAAAAATTTTTGCAATCTACCCATCTGACAAAGGGCTAATATCCAGAATCTGCAAAGAACTAAAACAGATTTACAAGAAAAAAACAAACCCATTCAAAAGTGGGCAAAGCAGCAATCCCATTACTGGGTATATATCCAAAGGATTATAAATCATTCTATTATAAGGACACATGCATACGAATGTTCATTGCAGCACAGTTTACAATAGCAAAGACCTGGAACCAACCCAAATGCCCACCAATGATAGACTGGACAGGGAAAATGTGGCACATATACACCATGGAATACTATGCAGCCATAAAAAACGATGAGTTCGTGTCCTTTGTAGGGACATGGATGAACCTGGAAACCATCATTCTCAGCAAACTGACACAAGAACAGAAAATCAAACACCGCATGTTCTCACTCATAGGCGGGTGTTGAACAATGAGAACACATGGACATGGAGAGGAGCACTACAAACTGGGGTCTGTTGGGGGGAAATAGGGGAGGGGACAGTGGGGGGTGGGGAGTGGGGGAGAGATATCATGGGGAAAAAATGCCAGATATAGGTGAAGGGGAGGAAGGCAGCAAATCACACTGCCATGTGTGTACCTATGCAACAATCTTGCATGTTCTTCACGTGTACCCCAAAACCTAAAATACAATAAAAAAAAAAGTGGGCAAAGGACATGACCAGAGACTTTTCAAAAGAAGACATATATGAGGTCAAGAAACATATGAAAAACTGCTCATCATCACTGGTCATTAGAGAAATGCAAATCAAAACCACATTGAGCTACCATCTCACGCCAGTTAGAATGGCAATCATTAAAAAAATCTGGAGACAACAGATGCCGGAGAGGATGTGGAGACACAGGAACACTTTTACACTGTTGGTGGGAGTGTAAATTAGTTCAACCATTGTGGAAGACAGCGTGGCGATTCCTCAAGGACCTAGAAATAGAAATTCCATTTGACTCAGCAATCCCATTACTGGGTATACATATCCAAAGGATTATAAATCGTTCTATTATAAAGACACATGCACACATATGTTCATTGTGGCACTGTTTACAATAGCAAAGACCTGGAACCAACCCAAATGCCCATCGATGATAGACTGGACAGGGAAAATGTGGCACATATACACCATGGAATACTATGCAGCCATAAAAAACAATGAGTTCGTGTCCTTTGTAGGGACATGGATGGAAACCATCATTCTCAGCAAACTGACACAAGAACAGAAAATCAAACACCATATGTTCTTACTCATAGGCGGGTGTTGAGCAATAAGAACACATGGACACAGGGAGGGGAGCACTACACACTGGGGTCTGTTGTCGGGGACTAGGGGAGGGATAGCAGTGGGTAGGGAGGTTGGGGAGGGATAAGATGGGAAGAAATGCCAGATATAGGTGACAGGGGAATGGAGGCAGCAAACCACATTGCCACGTACGTACCTATGCAACAATCCTGCATGATCTGCACATGTACCCCAGAACCTAAAGTACAATAGAACTGGCTGCAACAAGAGAGCCCATCTGATTCAAAGTAGTACCATTTCTTGATATTCTTGGGTATAGAGCAGAGGAGAATGAAATGCTTGGTTTTATTTTGTTTTTTTCCTTCTTTTTATTCCTTAGCCCACTGACTCTGAATGTCTTCTGTGTACAGAGCGTGCCACCTTCTATTCACTCACTGTTTTTGTATTTCAGGTCAGCTGCTTGTTACTTAGTCAGAATCTTTCCCCAAGAATTCTGTGCTAAGTATAGTCACTGAATATAGAATGCAAGTGTGAATACAGAGGATATGTGCTTTTACAAAGATGAACAAAATGGAGGTAGAAGCAGCAGCTTAATAATAATTGATAAGAACTTTTCAGTTTCTATATCTGTCTGATTCGTCTTTATTCATTCTCTCATTACAAGTAGCAGTGTTTTCTATGCTATAGCCTTCTTCATAATATTTTATGCATTCCATACACAAACTGTCAGCACAGTAACAAACCTAAATGCTTAAACTTGTATAGTGGTTATGAACTTGTTCTCTCAGAACATGAAAATAGAAGTCAGATTGAGTAGTTCCGGTCTGTTAGGGAATCAGGAAGTAATACATCAAATACGAAGATACATCCTGGAACATTTTTAATTCATGAGACATCAACATCAATTACTAGTCTTGCAACTGTTATTTTCAAAATATAAAAACAAAATACAGACATGCTGAAATAATTTTTTTAATACATGGAAGTATGGTATAATTTTTTTAATGCAAAGAAATAACTACAAGTACTTTGTGTTCATATCTTGTCCTTGTGAGTTTCTGAAATCCTAAGTTAATGACCTTCTAAAGTTTCATGAAACTTGTAGTAAAACACTATAAATTAGAGGAAAGTTCCATCCTGTCTGTATATGTTATAACACTCAGGGGGAAAATGTTCATACTCAAATAAGTTGTTGTTTGTAAAGGCTCCATAGGCAGCAGGGAGGGTGGATCTCATTCATTCATTTAGAAAATATTTCTGAGTGCCTGCCCTCAAAGACCTCTCAGCTAATCAAGGAGACAGATAAGTAAGCCAATGTTCACAGCCCATTGAGTAAATGCTACAATCGAAGGGGCATCCAGGGTACTGTGGGGGCACAAAGAAGGAACTCGCTCAGCTTGGAAACTTCAGGATAAAGATCGCCAGAGGAGGTAACCCTGGATCTGAGTCTTGAGGGCTAGCAGATATTGGAAAGAAAGGTATTTCGGATGGAGGAAACTTATTTAAAAGCACAGGTGTGAGAGAAATGATACATTCTGGATGCTGAATAGGCACAGGGCTGCAGAGGAAAACAGGGGTTAGATTACAAAGGACTTTACAACAATGCTAAGGTTTTTGAACTTTACACCTTGAAAGCAACAGAATCACTAAAGCATATTAAGCACGGTCCTGGGGGAGGAACAGAATTAAGTTTGTATTTTAGAAAGATTAAGGAGACTGGCAGGAAGTATGGAAAGTCCTTTTGCAAAGACCTTTTTGTTCAGTCAGTAACTGTGGCCTGGTTATAGGAGACCTACTTATGAATGGGTGAATGGAAATACATGCATGAGAGAATGCACATTCCTTCCCCACGTCCCCTGTGTCATGTGGGGCAGTTCTTTCAGGAATGCTGCGGGGACTACCAGGAGTGGCCTGACAGTGGGTTGGTAATGACCTTCCCAACAGGTGTAAAGAGTGAGTCTCACCCAAAGAAGTAGCTTATATATTAGGACAGTCACCATAGTCCCGCAGTTTGACTCGGACTATGCCACATCCCTCTAATCAAAAGAGTGGTGAGGGAGAACAAGTGGGGCTTTTAGCCTTGGCTGTGATTGGGCCAGGCTTGCGGTGCCCATGTGAAAGACAGAAAAGGGGGCCAGGTGTGATGGCCCACGCCTGTAATCGCAACACTTTGGGAGGCAGAGGAGGAGGATCACTTGAGCCTGGGAGTTTGCAACCAGCCTAGGCAACATAGTAAGACTGTGTCTCAACAAAGTAAAGTTAGCTGGCATGGTGGCTTGTAGTCCCAGCTACTCGGGAGGCTGAGGTGGGAGGATCATGCCGCCGCACTCCAGCCTAGGCGACACAGCAAGACCCTAAAAAGAAAAAAAATAAGAGAGGAAAATGACCTTACTGTGCAGAGAAAGAGAGCCTAGAGAGAAGGAAACCAGGCAGGTTGCCTGCAAATTTATATCTCCCCTTGGGGATGGAAATTTGTTCCTAAAAGAATGGAAACTGTAGAAGAGAAGCTGAACAAATGAATAAAGTTACTGATGTTGCTTACATTTTCCATAATAGTAATAATTTCCATTTTTATTCTCCTTTAGATTTCAGCAAAGTTCACTTAGAAAATTCTAGATTGGTTTAGCTGTGGTTAAGAGAGCTAAGGAGATTCTCTTTCTTGTCTTTTCTTTTTTCCTTTTTTTGTATTTGGGCCAAATTTCCAGGTGAACCAAGAGAAACCGGAGGGAGAATATGAGGTAAACTTCAAGGGGACACACTTTCAGTTGGGTTTACTTGGCAACCTGTCTGTCCTGATTTGGAGATTCGCCTTCCAGGGGTATGACCTGGTCATTTTTATATAGCTCTCTATTTTAATGAGACTGTTTCCACAGGAGGCTGTTCATGTCGAAATCTGGAGAGCAGAAATACTGCTAAAAGAAATCCTAAGTCCTCCAAAAGAGATCGAATCTCTGGGATCCAGATTTTGAACATATATAATGTATATAATCATAGTTTAATCTTTTAATCTGCCCCACCCACACACCCAGGAGGCAGAGCAGAAAATGAAAAACCAGACCATTTCTTTATTAAGGGTATTTACATACTAGGGTTACATTCTCTTTACTATCTATTGGTAATACACTTTAACCAGACTAAAACTTTGTTAACCTCATCATTATAATTATCAATTAAAATAATTTAAGCATTCACAAAAGACATCCTACTGACATCATGTATCAAATTGTCAGTAGAGTTGTCAAATTTTCTGATCATGGCTGTGTTTCCTCTCATGGAAAATATTAAGACTTTCACAGCATGTATTGATCCATCATTCCCTCTGATTCTGTGGATCCATTTATGGGCGAAGTTGTAAGATCTCAGCATAAATTCTTATCTGTGAATTCTTCTTCAAATCCTGTTTCTTAGTATTGCCAGAATGAGAGATAAAAAGCCTTTTCAAATTCGACTTTTTTTTTCTTTTGAGATGGAGTCTTGCTCTGTGGCCCAGGCTGGAGTGCAGTGGCTCGATCTCAGTTCACTGCAACCTCCACCTCCCGGGTTCAAGCAATCCTCCTGCCTCAGTTTTCCGAGTAGCTGAGAATACGGTGCCCATCACCACGCCCAGCTAATTTTTGTATTTTTAGTAGAGGTGGGGTTTCACCCTGTTACCTAGGCTGGTCTCAAGCTCCTGACCTCAAGTGATCCGCCTGCCTCATCCTCCCAAAGTGTTGGAATTACAGGCGTGAGCCACCGTGCTCAGCCAAATTATACTTTTAAATAAGGTAAATGTGGGCTGTGTTTTAGACCTTATTAATATATATGAGTCACATGACTCAGTTATAAGATAAACTGCATGAAAACCATTTGGCCATTACAAAAGGAATATAAGCTATTTCTCCTATTTGGATTAATTCATTCATTCAAAAATATTTGTTAAGTATCTACTATGTGACAGACACGGTAAACAATAGGCACTGGAGTTTTAAAAGTGAAGAAAACAAAGTTCTGCTCTCATGATGCTTACATTCCAGTGGGAGTAGAGAGACAAACAGACGTATATGTCAGGTAGTGCTCAGTGCTGAAGTGGGGAGTTTGGGGCTGGGTTACAGGTTTACATGGATAGTCAGGAAAAAGGACATGATGGAGGAGGGAGTTAGTTGTGAGAACAGCTAAGAGCGTGACAGAGGAACATGTGAAGGCTGCATGGGCAAGCACTTGGCCTGCTAGCAGAAGAGGAAGGAGTCCAGTGTTCACCAGCGTGAGAGCTGGTGGAGGGAGCCAGATCACAAGGGATGTTCTATTTAATCCTTTTGACTGGGCTGATGGAGCACATGAGCTGAAAATACAGATCAGTAAACAAAATAGGTTTCAGGATAGAACAAACAATATATTTCACCTGGAAAAAAAATCATGTATGGGAATGACTATTTCATTTTCTTTTTCTCTTTTTAAGATGGAATCTTGCTCTGTCGCCAGGCTGGAGTGCAGTGGTGCGATCTCAGCTCACTGCAATCTCTACCTCCCGGATTCAAATGATTCTCCTTCCTCAGCCTCCCTAGTAGCTGAGACTACAGGCGCGCGCTACCACACTCGACTAATTTTTGCATTTTTAGTAAAGACAGGGTTTCACCGTGTTGGCCAGGATGATCTTGATCTCCTGACCTCTTGATCTGCCTGTCTCGGCCTCCCAAAGTGCTGGAATTACAGGCGTGAGCCACTGCCCCCTGCCGGGAATGCCTATTACTTAAAGATTTTTCTTTTTTTTTTGAGACGGAGTGTTGCCCTGTGGCCCAGGCTGGAGTGCAATCTCAGCTCAGTGCAACCTCCGCCTCCCAGGTTCAAGCAATTCTCCCACCTCAGCCTCCTTAGTAGCTGGGATTACAGGTGCGCGCCACCAAACCCAGGTAATTTTTGTATTTGTAGTAGAGACGGGGTTTCACCACGTTAGTCAGGCTGATCTCGAACTCCTGACCTCGTGATCCGTCTGCCTCAGCCTCCCAAAATGCTGAGATTACAGGCATGAGCCACCAGACAAATAAGGAATTACCGCAATCATAATCTGATCGGATTACAATGCTTTTCTAGTCTTTCTCATTATAAACCTGAAAGAAAAATGCTGAACTAAAAATCCAAAACTGAACAAGTAACTATGAGCAGGAGGGGGAAAAAAACTATGAGAAGAACGTCATTTGCTGTTAATGTACACAAAGGTTAACACTGAAAAATCCAATGAGAGCTGAAACATAGTACCAAATTCCAAAAATTCAAGCAGTGGGTTTGTTTACATAACTGTCTTTTATACTTAAAGTTACTGAGGTAATTTTTATCTACGGGTGTAGGTGTCCATTGCATCGGAGGTGGAGGGTGTCTCCTCCACATAGCTCGGATAAAAAAATGCATCCTGTACTTTGCGGTTGGAGTCCTCCTTGGGAGAGTTTGTGATGTATCTTCTTCCTGACTGTACCAATCTTAAATCGTCCCATCCGCTTCCCTTTGAACTAGCAGTCCACGTCAAAGCTTCATTCTTTTACATTGTTGTTTTTTTCCTAACCACTTCCCCAAGTGGAAGTGCACAAAACATCCCTAAATAGATTTCCCAGCCACCTCAGGCTGCTACCACAGTTTGGTTATGTTATTTGATTATCAGTCTTCTGGACCACTTGCTTTGCTTGCATTGAGTTTTTATTATGGAGACATACTGAAGATATCCTGAACAAATGTTTTTTGGGGGAAAATGACCATATTCAACCATCACGGACGGACGGACACCATACAGCTGGCTCAGAGTAGCAAACACTCAATCTACGAATAATTAACATATGCATTACTTTAAGAACCAAAAGCTGATGGGCATTTGGTTTACACATCACTCTGAGACAAAGTACGGAAATCCCTCCCTTCCTAATGAATGCATCTTGAGCTACTGGGGGCAGGGACCATAGCAGTTTTGCTCAAACCTGATGGTGAATTAACATGTAAAGTACTTTAGTGTTTTCGTAAGGCGCCAAATAAATTAGTTGTTATTCTCACAACCTAGCATATAGGAAGAGTTCAATGTTGGGTAGAGGAATGAATAAAGAACCTACTTTTTCAGATTCTTATTATCCCAACACTGGAAAACAATGATTATGGTCACAGTGCTGAGGATCATAATTGCGATGGCACATACCCACCACCCAAAGCACAATAATTATCAGATTATTGCAAGGGGAAAGGTTACTTAGGCTGGAGAAGAGAGGAGAGTCTGGGTGAGTTCCCTCTAAGCTCTGAGACAACAGATGCCGCCTCTCACGGCGTCTCTCAAGAGGTCCTGCAGAGGGACCTCTTCCTAACTTCCACCCCCAGGAATTCCCCTAACCCCAGTTTCAAGGGGCGGGGAACAACCAGAATCTTTGTCAGGTCCGCTACGCCACGCCCCCTCCTCTCCAGAGCCCCGCCCAGGTTGACGTCCCCTTCCCCCACGATCTCCCCTCGCCACAGCCGCTCCCTTTCCCCTATTCCGTCGCCCCGCGGCTCGGCCGTCCCCACGCCGCGCAGGGGAGCAAAGAAATCGCCAGCGGAGCAGTGGCGGCCGCGGTCTTCCGGGGAGCGCGGCCCCCTTAGGGGGCGGGGCCTGGCGGGAGGGGGCGGGGCGGGGCCTGACGGGAGGGGGCGGGGCGGGCAGCCTCTCGCGCCGCGTCGGGACTTACTGACGAGCTGGTCCCCGACCCCCACATACTCGCCCGCCCCCTCCGGGGCCGTCCGGGGACTGTGACCCTCACAGCCTAGCGCCGCCTGACGGAGCGGGAGTGTCTCGCTCCGGGCCGGCCGGCGCCGGGGGTGAGGCTGCCGGGACGGGGCTGGGGGCGCGCGAGGGGCCGAGCATCCTCCTCAGCTCGCCGGCCCCGGCCCCCGCCTCCCCCGCTTCTCCCACCTGGCCGCCCCGGCCCGCCTTGACCCCCGGGCGCCTCCAGAGCGCGACGCGGTAAGTGCGACTTCCTCCTCGGTGTTGGGGAGGGGGTCGCCTCGGGCCGGCCCACGCGACAGGGCCCGCTCCCCGCCCCCACGCGACTCTCGCGCCCCGCCGCGGCCGCCCCTAACGCGCCTGATGGGAAGACGCGGCCCCTCATGGAGGCGACTGCGAGGCCCCCTACTCCGAGGGGGCTGGGTCGAGCGAGCGCCTCCCCATACCGCGCCCGGGGCTCGAACGCTGGCTCTGCCTCCCTGCTGCGCACCCCCGAGCGCTGGAGCCGCGGCCCGGGGCGCTCTCGAGTTGTGGAAAGTTGTGGACGCGGCGCTGGTGGCCGGCGGTGAGGAGCGGACTGCAGTGCACAAGTTGCTGCTTTCATGGACTGTCCCTGCCAATAAAACAAACGGGAAACCATTTGAGAGGTTTTTTTTTTCCCTCTCCTTATTATTTGCAGGCAATTCTGACCTAAGTTTTTAAGTTTTTCTTTTAAGTAATAGCCTCGCCCCCGGGATAGTGGAGAATAAGACCGGGACTTCATTTTCCCGAGACCCGGCGTGCCTGGTGAAACTTTTGCGTTTAGGCATTTATTTCAGTGCATGCTCTGGGATCAGAAGCTGGCGGAAAAAGTTTTCTGGGTCAAAGAGTAAAGCGTTACTGTCGTTTTTTGTCGCTTCATTTCATTTTTTAAAATATTCTTTAATAGTCGACAAGTTCATAGAATTCAAAAGGTACAAAAGGGACAGACAGGCTCTCCCCACTCACCCCTGCACCCTCCCAATATTGTTTCTGGTGCCTTCTTCCAGAGGTTAGATGTGCAAATGCCCCTTCTGCTTGCTTTGAAAAATGGAGCTGCTGTTAAGTGCCTAGCTGCTGGTTCTAAATAAATTTTGATTCTCCTTCCGGTTAGGAAACAGTTTGATAACTCTTTTTGGTTATTAGACCTATGGCGGCAAAAATAACCATTCATGACCCACCCCCCGCCCTCGTTTTCAGCATTTACAGATTTGACTGCATTGTGAATGTGTGTGTCCTATTGGCTTGTTATGACTTAAGGGAATACTTTTACACAAAGATGAATACACTGACATTGTTGGGTCATGGGGCAGGAAGGGCGGAATCAACATGAAATTGTAAGAAGATGCAATATATACAATATATAGTTCCAGAAACGATATATTTGAAGCAAATTAGTGACCATGTAGTACCATAGGATAAAACAAACTCGGAAAATTGAAGTAGAGCAGAAAGAGAATACTATGTCAAGAAAAAAGATAATACCAAGTTCCTTTTTATAAGATCCTGTACTGGAGATGAGTCACAGTTTGGGCTTTGGGCTTCCTGGGAACTAGGAAAAAAAGAGAAAAAGGAACAACATAAGTTACAGCCTGTTTTGGCCAGGCGTGGTGACTCACGCCTGTAATCCCAGCAGTTTAGGAGGCCATGGTGAGTGGATCACTGAGCTCGGGAGTTCAAGACCAGCCTGGTGAACATAGTGAGACCCCTGTTTCCAAAAAATCAATAAAAATAAAGTTTCATTGTGTTTCTAATTCCAAGATTTAAAAAAAAGCAGTTCTGCCCTAAGCAAGGTGTTTTCCAGTAATGAGTCCTGAGAGGCAGATTTCCTCATGGGCCCTAATAAAAAGGAGATATGGGATGCAGTAGACAATATCTTTAAAACACCCCTACCAAAAATAGTGAATTTTGCACAACAGTGTTTTTCAATACAGGAGAGTAATAAAACTGTAACAGTAAGTTCTCTAAAGGAGTCACTTGTTTAGAATGATCTAGAACAGTATTTCCCAAACTGTGTTGTAAGGAATGAGAAAATATTTCCTTGCTTGCAATAAGATTCTGAGCTCAAGTAAGTTTGAGATAACCAGATTAGAAAATTTAACTAGTTTTACTACAGAGTATCTTGAAGATTTACTATGCTAATGTTCAAGTTGCTGTTTTAAAGAGGGATATAGTTTGTGATTTTTTCCAAATTTATTTGACTATGTAACACAAATTGAGGACCACAGAACCTATAAAAATGTATGAATTAGCTGGGTGTGGTGGCTCACACCTGTAATCCCAGCACTTTGGGAGGCCAAGGCGGGTGGATCACTTGAGGTCAGGAGTTAAAGACCAGCCTGGCCAACACAATTAAACCCTGTCTCTACTAAAAATACCAATAGTAGCCAGAGGTGGTGGCACATACCTGTAGTCCCAGCTTGGGAGGCTGAAGGAGGAGAATCCCTTGAACCTGAGAGATGGAGGTTGCAGTGATCCGAGATGGTACCACTGCACTCCAGCCTGGGTGACAGAGTGAGACTCCATCTCGAAAAATAAAAATAGATGAATTGTCTATTCTTCGGGCAGTTCTTCATTAGTATTTCTTACAACTGAGATTTGATGAGAATTGGGAAGTTAGCCAATTTGGTAAGGACCAAAGTGAAGATAATCTAAAAGTCAGGATTTTAACATACTGTGTAGCAAAGGAGAACACTACTTTCCCCCTGATTCTTTCACGTTTCTTCATTGTTCTGCAAGTTGCCTGTTGAAGGACCTCTAGGGCACCTCCTTGTTCTGTGCTTCAGGGTACTTAGTGTCTATGCAGTAGACTAGGTGTAGCCAATTAGAAGTTTTTGAGATATGACTTTAATTATTCTTGGATGTAAATATGTGATTGACATTTTTTATCACAAATACTATTTCTACTGTTAATTTACTATCATAAGCATTCCGTAACTATAAGAGACCTAAGAAAGCACAGTACAGAGTGGAAAGAGTGAAGATTTGAAGCCAGAAAATCTGGGATTGTGCCACTAGTGTGTGTGCAGGGTTGTTTCCAGCAAGTTGATGAACCTCTCTATTTCCTTATTTGTAAAATTAGAATGATGACAACACATGAATTCATTTATGGAATAAATGTTGAGAATCTACTGGGTACTGGGTAGTAGAAAAACAACTTTAAGGGTGCAAATGAAATAATATATCAAGAATCTTCAATGTCTAAATTTATTCCATTCCTGAGTACAGATGGCAAGAGTTTGGAAGGCAAGGAATTGCACCTATCCAAATGTATTTGGTTCCAGAATTCAAGATGGCAAGTATGGAGAGTTGAGAGAATGAGGTATTGATCTAAAAATTTATCAGAATCCATTCAGTTCCTGTGTTTGGATGATGAGAGTTTGGATAATGAGGGACACTTCCATTTAAAAGTATTCTCTAAATGATAGTGCTGTACAAAATGATACCATTCTGAAAATAGAGGGCCAGAGCTATTCATTGTTTCACTCCATTTATGAGAAAGGGGTTTACTCAGTATACCAGGCAGGATAGATTATGCTGGGGTAACAAAAGAACTCTCACATCCTATTGATTTTAAACAGCAAAGAATTTTTTTCTGTCATACTACATGCCCAAGCAGATCAGCAAGAGAACTCCATTACAAATGATCAATCTCAGTCTGTCGGAGGCTGTATCTCAACATGTGCTTCCACAGTTGTTAGGACAGGGAAAAGGGTGTGGTGATTGTACCTTGGCTTTTTTTTTTTTTTTTTTGAGATTGAGTTTTGCTCTTGCTGCCCAGGCTGGAGTGTAATGGTGTGATCTCGGCTTACTGCAACCTCCACCTTCCAGTTTCAAGCGATTCTCCTGCCTCAACCTCCCAAGTAGATGGGATTACAGGTGCCCACCACCACACCCAGCTAATTTTTGGTAGGGACAGGGTTTCACCATGTTGGCCGGGCTGGTCTCGAATTCCTGACCTTGTGATCCACCTGCCTCAGCTTCCCAAAGTGCTGGGATTACAGGCATGAGCCATTGTACCTGGCATGCATTGGCTTTTAAGGGCCTCTGTCTGGAAGTGACACATGTAACTTCCACTGCTATTTCAATGGCCAAAAGTCACTTGACTACAACCATATTCAAGGAGATGGGGAAATGCATTTCTACCATGTGCCCAGAAAGAGGAGAACTGGAATAGTCTGTGAACAGTCTGAATGACTACTAAAGAGGCTTCATAGTCCCATGAGGTAACACAAAATCTTAATAAATCAAAACCCAAATTATGTCAGTACAGTATTCTATTTAGAAAATAGAAAACAGCATTTCTTTGTGTATGTGACTGTGTTTAAACAGAATTATGCTAATGAGAAATATAAAGAACAGCTTTTATTAGTTTGAAATGAAATGCTTTTGAAAACTCCATAATGAGGTTTGTTATTTTGACCAAATGAATTTCATTCTTCTTAAATTGCATGTCCATTCAATAAACATTTGTAAAATGTGTATGAGGGGCCAGGCGTAGTGGCTCAAGACCATGCAATCCCAGTACTTTGGGAGGCCAAGACGAAAGGATTTTTCAGACCAGGGGTTTTGAGACCAGTCTGGACAACATGGTGAGACCCTGTGTCTACAAAAAAATAAATAAAATTATCTGGGCGTAGTGGCATGTGCCTCCAGTCCCAGCTTCCATGGGGGCGGGAGTAGGAAGGTAGGCTGAGGTGGGATGATTGATCGTTTGAGCCTGGGAGGTCGAGGCTGCAGTGAGCAATGGTCAGGCCACTGCACTCCAGCCTATAAGAGAGCAAGACCTTGTCTCAGATAAATAATAACGTGTATAAGGCACTGTGTTAGGGCTGTGAAGATAAAAAGATAAATGAGGATCGGATGTGGTAACTCACGCTTGTAATCCCAGCACTTTGATAGGCTGAGGTGAGTGGATCACCTAAGGTCAGGAGTTCCAAGACCAGCCTGGCCAACATGGCGAAACCGAAACCATGTCTCTAATGAAAATACAAAAAAAAAAATTAACTAGGTGTGATGCACGCCTATAATCCCAGCTACTCGGAAGCTGAGGCAGGAAAATTGCGTGAATCTGGGAGGCGGAGGTTTTGGTACGCTATCACGCCACTGCACTCCAGCCTGGGTGGCAGAGTGAGACTCTATCTCAAAAAAAAAAAAGATAAATGGGGAGTTTACAAGTTTACAATCACAATGGAAGATAGTTATACTTGAGTTCTCTCTCCCTTTCTCTTTAAGGCATCATTTACAGCATGTAAATGATTTGTATACACACATATATAATAGTGAAAAATACTAAATGTATATAAATTGTTACACTTTTTGGACTTGAGGAGTATTTTATAACAAATTAAACGATATGGCTGGGTGCTGTGGCTCATGCCTGTAATCCCAACACTTTGGGAGGCCGAGGTGGGCAGATCACCAGGTCAAGAGATCGAGACCATCCTGACCAACATGGTGAAACCTTGTCTCTACTAAAAATACAAAAATTAGCCGGGCATGGTACAGGTCCCTGTAGTCCCAGCTACTTGGGAGGCTGAGGCAAGAGAATCACTTGTACCTGGGAGGCAGAGGTTGCAGTGAGCCAAGATCGGGCCATTGCACTCCAGCCTGGCGACAGAGTGAGTCTGTCTCAAAAATAAAAATTCAAAAAATCAAATTAAACAATATTACTTTAATTAGCATAAGCAAAAGGAATGTTATATTAGAAAAGGAATATAGTTTATATCAGAGTCCAAGGGCAAGAAGTACAGCTGGGTCTCAAAAGCAACTGGCACCAATAAAGAAAGCTGGGAGCTAGGGTTACTTTCTCTGTATCCAGGTCTATATGATTTCTTACTAGTGTCTCTCTCTGCACATGTATTTCTTTCTTCTTTTTCTCTGTTGACTAATTTTTCTCTGTTTTGCTGTTACATGGGTGTTTTAATCTAAGAGTTTACAATCTTGAAACTAACTGGAGGATTTAGCAATTTCAGAAGATCTAAAAATTTTTAAGTGCATTGTATTTGTAAGCTCTTAACCACCAGACTTAGGAAATAATGCAGTTGACGCTAACAAATTAGCATAATTGACAACTTTATAGTAGAGAAAGAGGCAGTTATAATAGCTTTCAATCAAAGAAACCTGAGAGTAAAGAAACTGAGATTCTACACAATTAACATCAGCTTGAAAATTCTAGTGAGACAGGCTGATTACGATAATCAGGATAAGAAGGTACAACTGGATCTGACTTAAGTAACTACATATTCCCTTCCTGAACACTGGCAGACGCTATCTCCATTGTAATCCCTTCATCCATCCCTTCTTCCTCTTCCACGGTAAGGACTGACTAAATTGTCTAACTCTTACAAATCATCTTTGATCCTGATACAGGGCTCCCTGGCTTCTCTTCATGGGTAATAATGCAGGAAGAAGGGCACATGTAATATACTACCTAGCTCTGCTCTTTTCTCCATCCAAACTGGTCTGCTAGACTCTCTTAATTTGGACGTTTTACATTTTAATATGCTATTACCATATCTCTTCACCAACTTAATATAATTTTATTCTCAATAAATTTCCATCCTTTTTCTGTTAGACTTGTGTACTTAGCTTTGCTAGCAGCATTCCCATGTATTTTCAAACTTTGCAATAATCCCTTCATGGTTGAAAAATATCCATAGCTTCTCCTCAGCAGTGGCTGAAGAGATAAACTATGGGGAGGTGGTATATGTTACCTGGAAGTGGATTCTCCAGAAAAAAAAAAAAAAAAAAAACAAGAACATGAGTAAAAGCTGTGCATTAGATTAGGTTCAGATTGTAGAATATCTGGAATGTCATATTAAGATGCTTGTACTCTTGTTGCTGTGCAAATGAAGGGGTTTTCTTGGGTTAACTAAACTTCAAATTCAGAAAGCTTGTTTACTCAGAAAGCTGTCAGACAGGAATCATAGCTTGCCAGCAGGGCAGCATCAAATGTTCCTCGGCAGTGGGAGTAATTTTCATAGCAGTCAATGCAGGCAACTCATAGCTATCTGGGTAGGACCTCGGAGGAAGCTCACATTAGGTGGTGCAGGAGCTACCACCTTGGCTTAAAAAAAAAAAAAATCCATGTCCCACAGGAGCCAATGTCTCTTACACAACTCCATAGGCTTGGTTTTCAGGGTTTCTGTAAAAGCTATGCTAATTAAGAGCCATCACAGGGAAGTCAAAGCTATAGCTCTTTTATGAGGTTATGGTTCATTTACAGTTCCTGAGTCTTGATGCAAATTTACTAATCATGTGGATTATTTTTATTATAAGTAGTGATACCTAGTAACATAGTTGAGGTACCAAGTTTTAGAGGTGGCCAGGGAACAGAGCCAAAAGGGTTATTAACTGAAGCTTTACTCATACTTGTATTATCTGCAATGCCTTTCGTTTAAGAAGTATTCCATAATATTTCTTTTGCTTATTTTAATGTAGTGTGTTTTTACTCTTTTTTTATGTATTTTTTTTTTTTGAGACAGAGTCTTGCTTTGTTGCCAGGGCTGAAGCGCAGTGGTGCCATCTTGGCTCACTGCAACCTCCGCTTCCCAGGTTCAAGCAATTCTCCTGCCTCAGCCTCCCAAGTAACTGGGATTACAGGCACCCACCACCACACCTGGCTAATTTTTTGTATTTTTAATAGAGACGGGGTTTCACTGTGTTAGCCAGGCTGGTCTCGAACTCCTGACCTCATGATATGCCTGCCTTGGCCTCCCAAAGTGCTGGGATTACAGGCGTCAGCCATTGCGCCCACCCCATTTACTCTTTTTTTATAATGGATAAAGCGAAGTAAGTTGAGCGGAAGGTGAGTCTGGAAAGGCAGGCAAAGACTATTAGATCATTAAAATTCCTGAATTCCATGCTGAAGATCTTAGCTTTTATTTATCTTGTAGCTGATGGAAAACAAACATAAATGTTTTAAGTAGAATGATGTAGTCAAGAATTGCACTTTAGAAGGCTACTTTGGCGATAGTGTGGAGAATGAATAAGAGAGGATTTAGACTTGAGGCTGGTTGGTTCATTTCTACTTAATATTTGCCTTTCTTTGGGGAGCTATTTCTCTGATAAGCAGAAAAGGAATACTCAAGTTTGTGCTCCACAGGAGTTTAGAATTGCTAGCCTGGTTTCTGCATGGTTCTTTGTAGAGGCCTGAACTAGTTTGTCCTAAATGTATTTGTCATCTCCTTCCCCCCATTGGAGTTTGGGAGGACTACTCTGAAGTACCTCCTAAGAACACTGTATTTAATCTACTACATAATTAACGCTAAGAAATTCTAGCCTTCATTGATCTCTACTAATCCCCATTTGACCACTAGCATCCTCATTTTGCTATTTGCTGGAGTTAAATTATTGAACAGTTTATTGGTGGCTTTTCTTCAGGCCTAGTTTTAGGGCAAGCTAGGCAGTTTCTTTAATGGTTAACTGGTTTGATCAACATTTGTAGTGGTTAACCATTTCTAATTATGAGCAGTTGAGAAACAGTGCTTCACATTTTTTCCTCTTTATTACTTACATTGCCCATTACTACCTTTTCCCTACCCAACTTAGGCTGTTCTAACAAAAATATATAATTTATAAAATCTGGATTGGTCCTACAGCAGAATCCATTGATCTGTGATTGGCTTATCTGTTCAGAGAGCCCAGGCAACTTTAATTGATCATACTTGTGTCTGGAGAGTACAGATTGATTACTTTTTTTAAACCTCCATCACCATAAAGGTATGTGGAGACAGAAACACTTCTGGATTTGGTTCAGGTCAGTAGAAGACAAATTTGTGGTTATCCAGATTGTTATTTTTTATGGCACATAAGATAATTGGGTGTCTCAGCACATGCCAACCATCATGGATCAGGCAAGAATTTAGCAGTGGTTTTCCATCATTTTTTAATGATACTACAGTTTTCATTCTTGTGCACAGCAAATGTATACTTACATTGACAAAATCTAAGGAGTGGATAGCGAGGGAACCTTGTTTTTTTTTACCAGTCATCAAGCCAAAGGTCTATTTTCAGAAGTAACAATTTTGTTATACCATAGTAGTATCAACTGTAATAACTTTTACAGGTGAGCTTAAAATAAATGCTATATAATATTAATTGAGCTGATTTTTTTAAATGTCCCTTGCTTTACTACCAGGTATCGGTACTGATGGGTAGTTGTGGGATAAACAATTCTTTTGATGTTACTGTGGGTCAGTACTTTGTAAGAAACAGCAGCAGAAATTGCGAGGGAGTTAAGTAGGGAGAAATCTATGAGGCATTTGTACTTGGTGAATAAAGGTTATTTTGGCATTTAACTGCAGTCACGAACTTAATATTTTGTTAAGGGAGAAATCGTGTTCCTTAAATACTCTGGTTTTTTGTTTTTTCCCTTTTTGGTGCCTTACTTGCTTTTATTTTGGTCAGATGTCGGTAAAGAATTTGTCTGCTTTTGCTACTCTCTATTCACATCTAACCTTGTCCAAGTCAACTGTACTCTCAGTCTACTTCCTTATTCGTACAATGGGGGTAATAACTACTCTACCTGCCTTACAAGGTATTTTGTGAGTAGCAAATGAGAATACTTCTTGCTTTGAAAGCAAGAAGCGGTGTGATGTATTCAAAAGTACATGGTTTTTAGATTCTATCCCGGACCCTGCCACTCCCCAGATATGGGTGTTAAGGCAAGTTAATTAATCTCTCTCCAATATCTTCGTCTATAAGGAGTGGGGAACAGGGGGCAGGAATGACTCCTGTTTGACAGAGTTTTTCTGAAAATAAAATGCCCCAGTCAATGTAAAGTATTTTATATATTATTGTGCTCACGTGGGCACTTAAGAAATAGTAGCTGCTGCTACAAATCCTGGCCATTACTCAATACTTACATGTGTCACTTAATCCTATTAATGAAGAGAAAAAAGACAAGGGAGGTGAAGTGATTTGCCCAAATTATACAGCTAGCTGGTGAGTGGCTTAGCTATTGACTCAGGCTCTTTCTGCTGTGTCACTTAGGCTACCATTAATAAGTGATAATGTGGGAAAATAACAGCAGGAGCACTCTCCACCAGCTCCTTCTGAACTGATTTATAGCTCTAACCTGATGCACACTCTTCTAACGTAAAATGTACTTACCAATACCAAGGGCAAACTCAACACTCATCGCTAAGTAGGCAGCTCCATTGCTGACCTGTACATCTCTGCGTACCCATTGAATTGAGTACTTACCAGAAGTTGGTTCTGTTTATTCACAAACCTGTTTTTAACAGTTATACTTGTTACAGTAATTAGAAAATAGTAGTTAACATATAAATTGGTAAAAGTGTAAATAAAAGAGAATTCTTCCTATGAAAATTAAGTTGAGGCCGGGCACAGTGGCTCACGCCTGTAATCCCAGCACTTTGGGAGGCTGAGGCAGGCAGATCAGAAGGTCAAGAGAGCGAGACCATCCTGGCCAACATGGTGAAACCCCATCTCTACTAAAAATACAAAAAAATTAGCTGGGCATGGGGGCACACACTTGTAGTCTAAGATACTCAGGCGGCTGAGGCAGGAGAATTGCTTGAACCCGGGAGGCGGAGGTTGCAGTGAGCCAAGATTGTGCCACTGCATTCCAGCCTGATGACAGAGCGAGACTCCATCTCAAAAAAAAAAAAAAAAAAAAAATTAAGTTGAATACTTTGGGATGCCTCTATATAAATGAGTTATTAAAAAATCTTCTATCAAGTTAGACAAAGGCTGGATAATTGTAAGAGACTAGGGAAAAAGTCATCAAAGTCTAAAGCAGTGCCTGTCAAAGGCCATCAACCAGCTACCTTGTCTTCAGACTATTAGGGGTCCTCAAGGATATAAGGAGCTCACATTAGAATACTAATTAACTGCATTAGGCAAACTAATGCACACTGTTTGGTTCAGCAGATGTTTTGTTTTCATGGTGAGACTTTCTCGTTGAAGAAAGCAACACATTAATTTACAATCTGGCACAAATTTTTCCTATGGTGGACAGACCACTGGTCTAATTGATTCTGTATTCATATTCTTTCAAAAGTGCTTTCAAGTTCTCTTTCCGTTTATAGAAACCATAAATGGAAATTGTAGATGATGGATCATTATGGGTATGGCTTATGCAAGAAAAAGGACCCAAACTCAGTAGGAGACCCCTATCAAATATATGGCATTAACCCTATATGAACAGCTTTACAACATCTTTAAGGGAATGTATATATTATTTTTATGATTATTGACTTTTTTCTTTAGTGGACAACTATAGGTTTTATCTGATAAGGGGGCTTTCACTGTACTCAGAGTTCCAGGTTGACTGGAAATAAATCTTTGACCTCTGCAGCTGTCTAAGCTTGCTTTGCCATCTTAGCTTACCCTGTGCATTCTGTATGTATCTTTATCATGCTGTATTATAATTTTTAAATTTAATGTCAGTTCCTGCATTTTTTTTTTTTTTTGAAAAGGAGGAAGAAAAGAGAAAGAGAGAAAATGGGGAGGTGGAAAAAGGAAGAGAAAGAGAGAGAGAGAATGGGGAGGAGGAAAAAGGAAAAGAAAGAGGGAGAGAGAATGGGAGTATTGCTTTCTTGCCCAGGCTAGAACGCAATTTAGTAATGGTTATTAAAAACCTCTTTTATAATGATAATTATACTCAATGATGTAATCAGGAAGGAATAAGGGAAGAAGATAACAAACAAACAGCCAACCAATATTTCATTTAAACCTATGAAATGCTATGCGATTACTGAGGAGTGATTTACTTCCAATTATATAGTCACTTTTCTAATAGGTGTGAGGTGGTAATGTATGTTTTGTGTATTTGAAGTGGAGAGTTCTATAAATGTTTATTAAGTTTACTTGTTCCGGGTCTGAGTTCAAGTCCTGGATGTCCTTGTTAAGTTTCTATCTCGTTGATCTATAGAATCGTTAGCTCTTCTTGTTACATTGATCCTTTTACCATTATGTAATATCCTTCTTTGCCTCTTGATCTTTGTTGCTTTAAAGTCTACTTTATCAGAGGCGAGAATTGCATCTCCTGCTTTTTGTTTATTAGTTTATTTTTACTCTCTGTTTGGTTGGTAAATCTTCCTCCTTCTCTCTGAGTCTTTGTGTATTGTTGCATGTAAGATGGGTCTGGATGCAGCATACCGATGGGTTTTGGCTTTTTATCCAATTAAAATATATATAAGTTTAATACTGGCGTTTGATGCTAGCTGGCTGTTTTGCCCATTAGTTGATGTAAATTTTTCATTATGTTAATGTTGTTTGCTTTTTGATAAAGTTTTGGAAAGGCTGATATTGGTTGTTCCTTTATATGTATAGTGCTTCTTTCAGAAGCTCTTGTAAAGCAGGCCTGGTGGTGGTGAACTCTCTAAGTACTTGTTTGTTCGCAAAAGATTTAATTTTTCCTTCGCTCATAAAGCTTAGTTTGGCTGGATAGGAAATTCTGGGTTGAAAGTTCTTTTCTTTAAGGATGTTAAATATTGGTCCCCACTCTTTTCTGGCTTGTAGGGTTTCTGCTGAGAGATCTGCTGTAAGTCTGATAGGTTTCCCTTTATGGGTAACCTGACCTTTCTCTCTGGCTGCCCTTAGTATTTTCTCCTTCATTTCAACCCTAATAAATCTGGCGATTATGTGCCTTGGGGTTGGTCTTCTTGAAGAATATCTTTGTGGTGTTCTCTGTATTACCTGGAGTTGAATATTACCCTTCCTTGCCAGGTTGGGAAAGTTTTCCTGAATGATATCCTGAAGAGTATTTTCCAACTTGGATTCATTCTCTTCATCACATTCAGGTACACCTATCAAACGTAAATTAGGTCTTTTCACATAGTCCCATATTTCCTGGAGACTTTGCTCGTTCCTTTTCATCCTTTTTTCTCCATTCTTGTCTTCTCGTTTCATTTCACTGAGCTGGTCCTCGACTTCTGATATCCTTTCTTCTGCTTGATCAATTCGACTCTTTAAACTTGTGCATGCTTCGCGAAGTTCTCGTGTTGTGTTTTTCAGCTCCATCAATTCACTTATATTCTTCTCTATCTTGTCCATTCTCGTTAACATTTCGTCAAACCTTTTTTCAAGGTTCTTAGTTTCTTTGCATTGGGTTAGAACAAGTTCTTTTAATTCACAGAAGTTTCTTATCACCCACGTTTTGAAGCCTGCTTCTGTTATTGGAACACACGTGTAATCTATTAAGCCTTGTTCCGTTCCTGATGGGGAATTGCAATCCCCTGTAGAGGGAGAGGCATTCTGATTTTGAGTGTTCTCTACCTTTTTACGCTGATTTCTTCCCTTCATTATATATTTATCCATCTGTCGTCTTTGTAATTGCCGACTTTCTAACTAGGTCTCTGACGTCCAACTTGTTGATTCCCAGCGCCGAAATCTGAGCAGTCCACTGTGCCGGCCAAAACAGCGGTGTTAAGATTGATGGTGCTTTTCTGCCCGGGAATCTCCGGACTCTGCACCTAGAATTGGCGCGCTGAAGCACCAGCAAAACTGCCGCGCCGGCCACAAGAGTCGCCCTGGCGACCCGTGGGGCTCCTCCACTGGGAATCTCCTGGTCCGTGAGCAACAAATATTCGTCTGAAAGTGTGACGTCCTCTTGTTCTTTGCGCTTTCACTGGGAGGTACGTGCCCGAGCTGCTAGTCATCGGCCATCTTGGAGCTCTCTAGTTCCTGCATTGTAAGTGATATGGCAAAGGAACACAGTTTAGTTTAAAGGTTAAAGCTTACTCCACTTACTTTTTTTGCCTTGATCTTTTTCATCTTGATCTTCTGTCATAAATATATACTTATAGGCATATTGTTACAGTGCTTTTATTTAGGATACACTAATCAAATCCCTATATTATATGACTTTTACCATGAAATCATCTTCAGTTTTTCAGTATAAAGTTCTTGACTGCTGAGTTTTCATGGTTTATTGCAACTGAATTTAAATTTGTCTCTGTGTGTGTGTGTGTGTGTGTGTGTGTGTGTGTGTATGTGTGTGAGAGAGAGAGAGAGAGAGAGAGACAGAGAGACAGTGAGACAGTGAGACAGTCTCACCCTGTTGCCCAGGCTGGAGTGTAATGGCACGGTCTCGGTTCACTGCAACCTCTACCTCCCAGGTTCAAGCAATCCTCCTGCCCCAGGCTCCTGAGTAGCTGGAATTACAGGCGTGTGCCACTCTACCCGGCTAATTTTTGTAGAGTCGGAGTTTCACCATCTTGGCCAGTCTGTTCTCGAACTCCTGACCTCAAGTGATTCACCTGCCTCAGCCTCCCAAAGTGCTGGGATTACAGGCATGAGCCACTGCACCTGGCCAGAATTTAAATTTGACATTAAAAATTTTTCATTTACTGATTAAATTAGAGCTATTTCCCAGTTGTTTTTAACAAAGTGAAAGATTTAACATTGTGCTAGAAATCTTAATTTTGGATTTCAAACTGTAAGTTTTTTTTTTTATTACAAAAGAAATTTTGGTGCCATGTGTTTGTGGTATTGAGTGAATAGAATCCAAAGATAACCAGTGTTATCCCAGGGCTCATCTTTTCACAGTTTAAATTTCCTGTTTCTTAAATAGATTAATTTTTGGCTCTAGACTCTTATCCTAGCTGTTTGGTTACTAGATACATAATTAAAACCAAACATGTCTAAATCCTCACTCAATCCTCCTGAAACAATATCCTTACTTCCTTACTTATGTTAATATTAGTATTCTTCTTCCAATCACCCAAATTTGAAAATGCTGTCATCTTTGACTTTTTCCTCTCCATTTGCCACAGACATCCTGGAAGGTCTCTGTAATATCTTAAATTTCCACCGTCCTTTCAGATCTTGTTGCCTCCAGTCAAGTTTGAACTGTGCCTCTTACATTGCAGAATTTTCTAACTGGTTTCCTTACGAGGTATCCTCCCTTGTAAAATCCATTTTTCACCATTGCCAAATTAATCTTGAGGTATATCTCTATATTCTTACCTCAAAAACCTCAACTTCACCGAAATAAAGGAAACACTTACCTCTTCATAATTCAGTAAGAGTTCCATTCAAGACCCTCTGTTGCTGGATTTTAAGATCTTTCATCAAGATCCGTGCCGTGAATTTATTCATTTTTTAAAAATTTATATTCAGAAAGTATTTAAATGCCATGCACCATACAGGTTGTTAGGGATATAGTGGTCCCTGTCCTGATTGATTTTTGTAGTCTATTTCCTCATCTTTGTGTTCTGTTCTGCTTAACAGAACAAAACATTTGTTGAATTTACAGAAATACAGGATTTTTTTACATTTATAATGTTTGCTTTTTATGAGAATGGAGAAGAGGTACAGAATATCTGGTATATTTCTAGAATTAAAGTCAAGTTAATAAAAGTAAATATCAAATCTTTCAGGGTAAATAACTGAAATTTTCCACCATCATACATTTTTAAGTGTTATGGAATTTACATGTTGGTAGAATTATACTAGTATTCAAATATTTTAAATAAACCAAATTCTGATAGACCTAATTTGACAAAGTTTAAAAAGTATCCCAGAATTATTAAACTTTGGAGAGCTCTTCAAAATCATTCAGTGCAACTTACTCTTTTTATAACTGAGGAAAAGCAGAGATGAGAGCTGCTGGGTTAGTATTATAAAATTCTTGATGTTTTTTAATGCAGTGTATATCACACACTTAAAACTTTACAAATAGATTTATTAAAATTGATGAGTCATAAATACTGTTATCTAAAAAACCATGCGAAGAGAGGTTAACGTGGTGATGATTATTAATATAAAGTAGTTACCAAATAGCCATGATTTAAATTGAGTGAAGCCATAGCTTTAAAAACCACACTGTTGAAGTGAGCTCACCTTCATTCTATCTTAATGATATTTCAGTGTTTCTTTTGTAACACCGAATAGTGTCATCTTTTAAATTCACAGACTAAGATTTGAGCAGATTTGAAACAGAAATTGCACATAGGTCCTTTAATTACATTTTGAAAAATGTGTTCATAATGGACACATACTGTCTATTTTAAATAATACAGGAGTGATTTTGTATTTCAGGTTTAACCTAAAGTAAAGCAAGGTTATTAAAATGAGAGGTACAGAATATAATTTTGTAATGAGTTTGAATAAAGTGTGTTCATTTGAAAAGACATCTGCTGTTTAGACATTGGATTTCAAGTGATAGAATTTTATGTCATAAGAATGAATAGAAAAAAGAAATTCTTAGAATCACATTGTGATTTTTCTCATAAGTTGCAGAAATACTGGTAAGATTTTGTCAGCCAGGCACCGTGGCTCACGCCCATAATCCTGGACCTTGGGGGACCATGGCCGGCAGATTACTTGAGCCCAGGAATTCAAGACCAGTCTGGGCAACATGGCAAAACTCTGACTGTATAAAAATTAGTCAGGTTTGGTGGCACATGCCTATAGTCCCAGGTTATGACTGCAGTGAGCTGAGGTTGCACCACTGCACTGCAACCTGTGTGACAGTGAGACCCTGTCTCAAAAAAAAAAAATTTGTTACCAAAGATAAAATGTGTCTATAATTTAAAAATTGGATTCTTAATTTATTTTATAATTTAAAAAATAGACAGTATAAGTATATACTTTTATTATTGCTCTTATATATTATTGCTCTTATAATTGTTGAATAATTTATGTTTTCATTAGAGAAATATTTATTGAGCACCTACTGTCTCCTAGGTACTATTCTATTATAAATGCTGAGATTGATGACCAAAACAAAGCCCCACTTAAGCTTACTTTGTAGTGAGGGTGAAGACAGTAAGCAAGTAAACATCTAATATGCCAGGTGGTAATAAGTGCTATGAAAAAAATGAGGAGGATCAGTGGGCTTGTGAATGATGAGGGATCTAATTTACAGAGCATAGTCAGTGAAGACCATCTTGATAATTTAACAATGTAATGATTTTTAATAAGTACTGATCTTTTATAAATAATTTTCCTGGGAAATACTTGTCGTCAGAGCTGGATAAATTTTGGAGCAAAACAATTTTATATTGGTGAAAGTTGTTGGAACACAGGAAAAAGTGTTAAGTAAATGCTGAATTTCATGCCATACAGGCATTAATGTTTAAGCTTACTTCATACTTTTCATAAAGAAAATATCAGAAATGTAAGAACTACCAATCAAGAAGATAAAGATTAAATAGAGAAAAAGAGCAAGAGGCCTAAATAGCCATTTCATGGAGGATATCCAAATGACCAGTAAACATGAAGAGTTACTTAGCCACGTTAGTAATGAAGAAAATGTAAAGGAAACCAAATGGGATACCATTACACACCTGTCAGAATGACTAAAATTAAAAAGACAATATGGGCCAGGCACAGTGGCTCATGCTTGTAATCCTAGCACTTTGGGAGGCTGAGGTAGGTGGATCACTTGAGTTCAGGAGTTTGAGACTGGTGTGGCCAACATGGTGAAACTCCATCTCTACTAAAAATACAAAAGTTAGCCAGACAATGGTGGTGCACACCTGTAATCCAAGCTACTGGGGAGGCTGAGGCAGAAGAATTGCTTGAATCTGGGAGACGGAGGTTGCTGTGAACAGAGATCATACCATTGCACTCCAGCCGGGGCGACAGAGCAGGACTCCATCTCAATCAATCAATCAATCAATCAATTAAAGACAATATGAGTGTTAGCTAGATGTGGAGTAACTGGGATTCTCTTGTGCTGCTTATAGGAGTGTAAACTGGTAACAATCATAGATGAACACATATATACCTTATAACCTAGCAGTTTTATTTCTGGATATATAGTGTGCATGTGTTGGTATTGTGTGTGTGTGTTTATATGATATATAAAAGCATTAATACTTATATATAAACACACATACAGTACACATATGTGTGCACCAGACATTATGTACAAATACATTTATAGCAGCACTATTTGCAAAAGTTGAAAACTAGAAACAACTCGAATGTCTGTCACTAATAGAATGGATTTTGATGGTTATATATTATATAATGGCGTGTTATAACACATAATAACATATGTATAATGTAATGTAACCATTAAAACCAACCATCAGCTGCTACAGACAATAACATTAATTTCAAAACAATGCTGAACAAAAGAAAATATTTCTATGAAGTTGAAAAGCAGAGAATACTAGTTTATGCTAAGGATGGTGGTTACCTTTGGGAAGAAGCCATGGTAATCTTTATGTTTTTGAACCTGGGTGGTGATAACATGTTTGGGTTCATAGTGTGATAATTTATTGAGCTGTACTTGTGATTTGGACACTTCTCTGTTCTATGTGAAACTTTATTAACTTTTTTTTTTTTTTTTGAGACAGAGTCTTGCTCTGTTGCCCAGGCTGGAGGGCAGTGGGCAACCTCAGCTCACTGCAACCTCTGCCTCCCGGGTTCAAGTGATTCTCCTGCCTCAGCCTCCCGAGTACTTGGGATTAAAGGCACAGGCCACCACGCCCAGCTAATTTTTTATATTTTAGTAGAGACGCCGTTTCGCTGTGTTGCCCAGGCTGGTTTGGAACTCCTGAGCTCGGGCAGTCCTCCCATCTCGGCCTCCCAATGTACAGGCGTGAGCCACCGTACCTAGCCTAGTTTTTTGAGATGGAGTTTCGCTCTTGTTGCCCGGGCTGGAATGCAATGGTCCAATCTTGGCTCACTGCAACCTCCGCCTCCCGGGTTCAAGCGATTCTACCTCAGCCTTCTGAGTAGCTGGGATTACAGGCATGTGCCACCATGCCCGGCTAATTTTTTGTATTTTTGGTAGAGACGGGTTTCTCCATGTTGGCCAATCTGATCTCTAACTCCTGACCTCAGGTAATCTTCCCGCCTTGGCCTCCCAAAGTGCTGGAATTACAGGCATGAGTCACCACGCCCAGCTAGCGCCTGACCTATTTTTAAAATTTTCTTAAAGGTACAGGCTTTAGTTGCAATTCATCTGGAAAACAGAAAAAATATTTCTAAAAAAAGACAAATAACGATTTAATATCTGTAGAAAACAAAGAGTTTCCACTTGAGGAGGAGGAAAAGACAAATAGCCCAAGAGAAAAATAGGCAAAGGATATAAGTAGATAGTTCAGAAAACGAGATGTCAAAATGGCCTGTAAACCTATGAGATACACTCAGTAGTTCTCTGGAGTTAAAAGAATTATAATACTCATCACTAACTGTTGGGCCTATGAAAATAGATGAGAAGGGTACACTTTACTTTTCAAAATTTGAATTTTAGGAAAATAAACTATTCAAATTTAAAATACACATATCTTAGATTAGGCCAGGCATGGTGGCTCATGCCTGTAATCCCAGCACTTTGGCTGAGGCAGGCGGATCACCTGAGTTCCAGAGTTCAAGACCAGCTTGGCCAACACGGTGAAACCTCATCTGCACTAAAAACTCAAAGTAGCTGGGCATGGTGGTACGTGCCTGTAGTCCCAGCTACTCAGGAGGCTGAGGCATAAGAATCACTTGAACCTGGGAGATAGAGCCTGTAGTGAGCCCAGATCGCACCACTGTACTCCCCACCTGGGTGGCACAGTTAGGTTCTGTCTCAAAAAAAGAAATAAAATACATATATCTTCAACCCAGCAAGTCCACTCCTGGGAATAAACTCTGTAGATATAAAAGCCTCACAAGGATGTTTACTTCAACATTATTTCAATGGCAAAAACTTGAAATCAACCTAATGGCCATTAGCAAGAAAATAGTTTAATAAATTGTGTTTTACAGTAATGAAATATCGTGTAACTCAAAGAGATTATTAATTTATATTTTCATGTGTATGTAAAATTAGGTGAGAAGAGCAAAATGCCAAAAGATGAATAATGCCAAAAGAGAACAGTATGATCTCTCTTACAGCAATAGTAAAAACTCCTATGTGTTTGTGTATGTAAATTTGTACATGATTTATAAACATGGAGAGAGGTGTGAAAGGCTACATACACCAAGCTCGATGTCAACAATGATTACCAGGGGAATGAGTGGAAGAGGATTGACAAAATAAAGGTATCATCTTGCATTGCAAGATGTTTGCTATCTCTGGCCCCTGCCCACTCAAATGCCTGTAGCACTCTCCTGTCATTCCAACAACTAAAAATCTACCACCACCACCACTCATTTTCCAGAAGCCTTGAGGAGCAAGTTGGTGCTTCTCTTGTTGAGAATCACCTAGTAAGAGTAACTGAAGTGTTTACAAAGATGATAGTGACTGAGCTAAATCTTGAAGCGTGAGTGGGATTTTTAAACTAGAGTTTCTCTGGGAGGCAAAGAGTGTTATAAGAGAGGGAACAACATAATGTAGACTGCCTTGACTAATGAAGTGGTGTGTCTATGTTGGAAAATAGAAATAAAGTTGGCTAGGTAGGGTGAAGTTAGAAGGGTGTTGATCAGAAGGAGTCAGGTAAAGGTGAGAGGAGAGGGGAAAGTGTCATTTCTCTCACTAATGTGTCCCACATAGTACCGCCAAGTTAATTTTCTAAAACATTGTCCTGTTCAACAGTCCACTCAATAATGCCTTTGCTGCATGCTCAAGGCATTTTACCTCATCGTATTCATCTAACTTTATCTCTTACTATACCTTAAAATTAATTAGGTAAGGCTGGCTAGCTGATCAAACTGATTATTTCCTACTTCTTCCTTGTCAATATGCTTACTTCATGCTTTTATTAATGTCTTTTTCTATAGAAATCTATCATTCTGCCTAAACAAAATTTTGATATTCTTAGCAGCCTTCTTCCTAATGAAACTGGCCCATACCACTCCATACCATCCTGATATCACCTTCTTTCTTACAGTTTTTATGTTTTTTCCCATAATATTTAGCATGAAACTATACTTGGCTTTTTATACTTCTCATTTGTGTTTCGCTGAACAATTTGTATTCTCCCAAAGAGTTGTGTGAGGTTAAGATACATGCCTCACAATATTTTTGTAAGCCTCCAAAGTAGTTTTTGTTTTTTGATCAGCCTAGATAGGCATTGCGTTTTCTATGAAATTAGTTGATAAAGCAGTAAATACTGAACACCCTGAAAACTCAAATTGCGCATTGATAGATCACACTTTAATATTGCAGTATTTTAATGTTTCTTATTTTAACTTACCAAATATTTTGTATTTGGTTCAATAGCTAGATTTAATTATTTTGGGGCTTAGGAACCAAGATGGATATATCTCTGTATCCCTGGCAGTGCCTAGTAGATTGCATTGTTGACAATAACTACTCAGTATTTTTGAATTTGATTTATTTTTATTTGCTTTATCAATTTGCCTTCACTGTAACCTTCACTGTAACCACGTTCAAACCATTGTTTTGTTTTGCTAACAACAGAGGGCACCATTAGGGCACTTGTACACCCAGTAGTCCTATCCCAGTCCTTGGTAGCTTTTTGAGCCACACTTTCCTTTTCCTAAGTAATGTCATAGAAATTTGAATATTATACTAACTGGCAGTAGCCCATTTCTGCTTATAGAGAAATCCTGGCTTCAGTTTATTTGAAAAAGAGTATTTGTCACATTTTGATCCTTTGTAGTTTTCAAACTTTTTATTCTCCTCATTATTCTTTGTCTGAGTGAAATCTTACCCACAATCTTACTATATTGATTAGATCAATTTGTTTTCTGAAGGGAGAAGATGGGGTGAAGGCAACAATCTGGAGCCATACCTTTGTACTCCCTTTTACTTCTCATTGCTCATCCAAAGAGCACAGCTTGAAAATCACTATAACTCATCTCATTTTACAAATGCTTCTTAAAATACTTGTTTTGTGGTATTTCACTTAAGGACTTAGTTGAGAAATAGAAACATTTTAGTTTTAAAGTGATTTGTTTTAAGTACAAAGGGGAATGCTATGGAATACATTTATTGTTTCAGCAATAAAAGAGTTAATATACTAAGCAGCAGAGACTGAGATACTGCAACGGGATAGTGTTTTCTGTCTCTGTCATTTGTGGTTTAAGAAAAAGGGGGTGGTGTTCTGCATTTGAAAGGACTTTAATGAATGCTGTCAGTGTTTGTGAGACCTAATGGTCAGTATGGGAAAGGAGAGCCTGGAAAGTGGTTTAGCTGCTTCAGGATAGGTGGATGAGAGTTTGCTCTGATTGAACGGAATGTTCCACTGTGTTTCATCTTTATTCATTATCCTTTGTTCTTTAAAATCTGATATATTGACATAAAAGTAATTGTAGATATATATATGAATGTGATTTATTTTCCTTTACATCTTTTTGTTGTGTACAGCAGGGCATATACTTCTCTTGTCTTGGTTGGATGCACAAATCTGTGTGCAGTGCTTTTTGCCCGTTGCCTAGACGATCACTTGGTTTCTCTGAGGATGTCTGGTTCTCGTAAAGAGTTTGATGTGAAACAGATTTTGAAAATCAGATGGAGGTGGTTTGGCCATCAAGCATCATCTAATTCTACAGTTGACAGCCAGCAGGGAGAATTTTGGAACCGAGGACAGACTGGAGCAAACGGTGGGAGAAAGTTTTTAGATCCATGTAGCCTACAATTGCCTTTGGCTTCAATTGGTTACCGAAGGTCCAGCCAACTGGATTTTCAGAATTCACCTTCTTGGCCAATGGCATCCACCTCTGAAGTCCCTGCATTTGAGTTTACAGCTGAAGATTGTGGCGGTGCACATTGGCTGGATAGACCAGAAGTGGATGATGGCACTAGTGAAGAAGAAAATGAATCTGATTCCAGTTCATGCAGGTTGATTATTTTCTTACTGTTAGAAAAGGGGTGTGGGGGTATATCTCTATAATGTTTTAAAATAATTTAGTGTTTATTATTTAAAATCTGATTATATGTATATATCTGCATACACATGTATAATATCTTGGTATGAACATGTGTTACTTCTGCTAGGATTTTTTTTAATGTTCTAATATTCTGTAAAATTACAGACAACAAATAGCATTCATTTTGAAATATCTTGAATTCTATATATAGATCTGCTTCAGCTTTGAAAAAATATATAGTAGTAATTTTATGTATCATTGCCTGTGGTTTGCTTCATTCATTAACGTTCTGTATTCATATCAAAACCATAGATGACATTTCTATAGTATGAAATTTTATGTGACATTTTAGTTTATAACAGATTATAGTCATTTTTTAATTAAATGACATGGAAAGGTTTTACAAAGAGATGCACATTGTAGTTACCAATTTTTGGGCACAATTGTAGTTGTCAATAATATTTTTCTTACGGTTATTCTCTTTGTCCTGTCTGTGTTACAGCTCTCCAGACTAATATAGAGAATACTAAGTAACATGTCTCTAAAATGACAGTTACTAATTCCTGTTACCTTCACTTTCACTGAAATGTGTGCTGTTTGGGGAAATGAAGGACATTTCCTTCAGGAGAGTTTAAGGGAATGTAGAGGGGCTAGATGTGATTATCTGGTGAAAAGGGGACAGGAAGAAGGGGAAATCAGAAGAAAGAAAATAAAGAAAAAGATGGTAATTTTATAATGATTTAATCCACCTTGATCTTGGAATGTGGCTCTATCTTTGAAATGCCTTTTCTTATTAATCAGTTTAAACTACAATAAGATATTATGTAACAAGTTAGAGCATGAAAGTCATCTTTCTAAATCATCTTCATTCAAAAATGGTTTTAAGTATTTAAAGGCATAAATAGCTTATCATTTGTCTAATTTGATTACTATATTTTTCTTTTAAAATTTCTGTCCAGCTTTTGATAACACTTCTGATTTGTAAGTTGGATTGAGACAAAATGAATTTATCTATTTAAGTATCTCTTACTTGAGGATATTTGCCACCTTTTTCTCTTCTAACCTTAAGAACTTGGAATTGGAATGATAAAAAATATATAGTCTGGTTGTCTGCCATCATTTGCTTAATGGAGAGAGGGGAATATCTGTATGTAGATAAATAGTGTATTCAATTTAAATTTTTTAAAATTAGTTCACGACTTTGCATTATCTTAAGGAAATAGAAGCCACTAATAATTTAATTTGGAGATCAGTTGAGCTAATATGGTTTCATTGTTTTATATTTTCTTTGAAGACTTGTTGCCATAAAGAGAACAACTTATATAGTAAAAGATTCATTATTTTTGTGGAGAACCAAAGGGTAAATGTTTCATTTGATAGTAAATATAACAATAATATTTTAACAAAATTAGAAAAAATAAAACATTAATTTACCGACGTAAGTAAATTCACATATAGAACTCTTAACATGTATCTACTACAGGAGAAATTATAATGTGAATATAAAATTTTTATATGTGTATAATCTTGGAAAAATTACACATACATTGGTTACTATAATTCCTTACAACAAAGGTAGTTTGCATGGCTAATGATTATTTAAATAAAATTAAGCTATTCTTGAGTATGCATATAGAAATATTTTGGTAGGATATTCATTATGAAAAAAAATTGTCCTTTTTTGACTGAGAGATTGCTGTGTGCATTCTTCAAGAATTTTAAATTGACATTTTTAATTTATAGGAGATGTAAACATAAAATGACACTTTAAAAATCTAAAATAAATGAAGTTGTTTAAAAAAATGCTACTCAAGAAGACTCATCAAAGTAAGATGGATGTAGACAGTTTACACCTTCAGTAACCAAACTATTCCAAAAATAAAATTTCAAAAATAAAAAGAAAATGTTTTTGATTTTTAGATATGAGGGGAAATATGTCAAAGCAATTTAATATTTCAGATGGTTTGAAATTTCAATCTTAAATAAGGAAAAAAAATTCAAGATTTTAGAAATGTCCTTTGTGTGTATATTCTTTTTCTCCATTTTTTTTTCCTAGATTAAATAGATTTAATTCTTACATCTTCCTTCAGCCCCCTGGCTCTGAGTCTTTGACCTTTATCATAAAGATACATTTATTTTCCCTCAGCTTTTTGATTAAGTGAGCAGTCAGACTTCTCTAAGTAGTTGTCCATCTACTATAAACAAATCAAAGCCTATCACTGTTAATGTCACACTGACATTCATCAACTTTTTTTTTTTTTTTTTTGGAGATGGCGTCTCATTCTGTTGCCCAGGCTGGAGTGCAGTGGCACAATCTCGGCTCACTGCAACCTCTGCCTCACAGGTTCAAGCCATTCTCCTGCCTTAGCCTCCCAAGTAGCTGGGACTACAGGTATACACCACCACGCCCAGCTAATTTTTGTATTTTTAGTAGAGAAGGGGTTTTACCATGTTGGGCAGGCTGCTCTTGAACTCCTGACCTCATTCTGGCCACCTCAGCCTCCCAAAGTGCTGGGATTACAGGCGTGAGCCACCATGCCCAGCCTCATCAATTTTTTTAATGTAACTTTAGAATAATTCTTTTTCTTATATAATATTTGCAAATAATGAAATACATAGTAAACATTTTGAGCATACTACAGATTGATATCTTAAAATATTAAAGACTTAATTAGGAAATACATATGATATACTAATTATTTGTTTTAACCATCATAATAGTTACATAGATTTCAGAACTTAAACTGAAATTTTGAGTTATTAGAAAAAGGGGAAGACAGCTAAGTGATTTTACATACTCAGAATCTCATTAGCCACGGTGGATCTGGACAGTTTAAAGCTGGAATTAAGAGGCAGCATATGCTGATCATGTTTTATCAATTGTATTCTAACAAGGAAAAATGTCTGCCTGAGTCTTAGACTTCTGGTAATTTCTATTACCATTCACCTAAGTGATTTAAAAGTTTCTTGCCTTTTGACTTTGATCTTGCCTCTGTAGCCTAGCTACCTTTTCTCTATGAGAGTCATCCAAGTCATTATTTTTGGTATTAAAATACAAACTTAGTCTTCTTATAATATGAGGAATTTTAGATCTTAAGTAACAGAGTTGTCACCTTTTATGTGAACAATAGGATCCTAAGTCCTTAATTGAGGATGAATTCATACCAGAGCTAGCAAAATCTATATGGTGGCCCACTGTGTAACCATAGTGTAAACGTGATTTATACTTCCCTTGATTTATTGACCTTGACATTATGTAATTGTTGACATATTTTCAACTGGAGGAATTTTATTTCAAATTTCATTTATAAAGTTAGAGCTTAATATCATCAGGCTATTTTTTACTCCTTTTGCATACAATTTTACTGCACTTTACAAGTACAGACGCTTCCTGACTTAAAATTTTTCAACTTTATGATTATGATAAAGCAACATGTATTTAGTACATTCTGTGACTTGCAGTGAGGTACATCCCAATAAATCCACAATATGTTGAAAAAATATCGTAAGTTGAAAGCATATTTTCAATTTTTGATGAGTTTATCCAGATATAACCCCATCATAAGTTGAAGAGCATCTGTGTTAAAAAATAATCATTGCTGATAGTAAACTGGTGCTTCCTAACTGTGAAGCACTGTTTTAAGCACTTTACTATATTAACTCATTTAGTCTTCACAACAAATTCTTGAGATAGGTTGCTACTATTATCAACCTAACCTAATTCTAATTTTATAGGTGAGTCAAGTGAGGCACAGAAAGGCTAAATAACTTGCTCAAGGTTAGGAAGTAAAATAGCTGCATTTTTAAAAAAGAAACTTTTTTTTTAAGAACCATTTTACATTTACAGGAAAATTAGAAAAATGGTACAGTAAGTTTCTATATACCCCATACCCAGGTTCCTCTGTTATTTGTATCTTACGGTAATATGGTGCATGGGTTACTAGTAATGAACAAGTGGTGTTACATTATTGTTAACAAAACTCCGTATTTTATTCACATTTCTTTAGTTTCTTACCTAATGCCCTTTTTCTGTTCCAGGATCCTATCTAAGATATCACATTACATTAAATCATTATGTCTCCTTAACCTCCTCTTGGCTATGACAGTTTCTTAGATTTTACTTGCTTCTGATGACCTTGGCAGTTTTGGGAGTACTAATCAGGTTTTTGTAGAATGCCTTACTCAATTGAGATTTGTTTCCCCATAATTAGACAGAGGTTATGGGCTTTGGGGAGGAATACCACAGAGATAAAGTGCCATTTTTATCACATTATATCAAAGATACACACCATTAATCTGACTCATCACTGTTGCTATTGACCTTGTTCACTTGGAAATAGTTGCATTTTTGAACTCAAACAATGTTGTAGATTTCATGCTCTTAAAGAACACTGTACTATTAATGTATTGCCTACATACCTCTATGACATTCATTTAATCACAGTTCAACTGTAGCACAGAGCTAATTATTCATTATAACCAGTTTCACCTTCTTTCTTCAGTTAATTCTCTTCTCTTAGTTCTCGAGAATGCCAGACTTTGCTAGGTTACAGGAATAATCTCTTGACTCACCCAGAACTCTTTTTTTTTTACTTTAAAATTTTTTTTTATTTTTATTTTTTTGGTGTGATGGAGTCTCATCCAGGCTAGACTGGAATGCAGTGGTGAGGTCTCAGCTCACTGCAATCTGCCTCCTGGTTTCAATCGATTCTCCTGCCTCAGCCTCCTGAGTAGCTGGGATTACAGGTGCATATTACCATGCCCAGCTAATTTTTTTGTATTTTTAGAAGAGATGGGGTTTCACTGTGTTGGCCAGGCTGGTCTCGAACTCCTGAGCTCAAATGATCTGCCCACCTCGGCTTTTCAAAGTGCTGGGATTATAAGTGTCAGCCACCACACCCAGCCCCATAACTTTATCCACAGTCTTCTCACCCATCTTACTGGCTGCTTGCCTCTCTGTCTTTCCACTGCAAATATCGCAAACTCTTCTATTCCTTGGTCCGTTGATTTGCTACTCTTCAACTCATCCTGAAGGCATAGGTCCTCCTCTCCCAACAAGAGGTTATCTGCATAATATCATCATTCCTCTTGGGCATTCTCCTGTTTCTTGATCTTTATGTTGTCTCTGCATCTATTGTTTGATCTGGGCTACTAATTCTGGTTCACTTTTAAATTAAAATCCTCTAATATGTTTCCAAAGGTGGCAAAAAAGTTTATGTAATGATCTTGTATCTAGAAAGGATAATATTGCATTGTCTCCCCTCTCACATATATGCCCACATCTTACGGACTCCATTGAGAATGTGACATAAGCTATGTAACCTCTCCCCAGAAAACTCTGTGTGTGTGTGTGTGTGTGTGTGTGTGTGTGTGTGTGTGTGTGTAATACATAGGGTTCAGGGAGTTCATGAACCCTCTGAAGGCTATCTGTATGCTGTATCCGTCAAAATTCTTAGTTTTAAGCAACTGAAGTTGACTGGATGATTTAAACAGAAATAGGAAATTATTGAATCATTATAGTTACCCGAACTGCTGGGAAAGCTGAAGAATTGGCATATGAAAAGGATAGGTCCTACAGTTATACAACTGACCTTTTAAACTCCAAATTGTTTAAGCAGAAAACCTGTTTTTATGCCATTTATTGTTCACATTTTATTTTACCTGTGTTTCACTTGGAACATAAGAGTGAGGTCTTAAGTGTTTAAAATCAGATATATTAGGCATGAAAATGTCATGTGCACACACACACCCCACACAGATAACTATGTAACTACATAATTTGCTCATTTAACTTTAGGAAGTATATTAGTAAGGCATAGGCTAAAATGATATAACAAAGAGATTCAGAAACACAGTGACTTAAATTAGATTGAAGTTTATTTCTCTATTACCTCACAGGTGGGCAAGTGGCCCAGGGAAGATAGATAGCTCTGCTTCATGATTCAGAGACCCAGATTCCTGTCATATTGTTTCTCCATTCTGTACGATGTTATCCTTTCTGCATGATTGAAGCTTACTCAGCTGTCCCTCAGCATTCCAACCTGTAGGAAGGACTGAAGAGAGGAAAGGGAAGACATTAAGCAAGTAACACAAGTTGCATGTATCAGTTTTGCATATATTCATTGGTCACGTAGCCACAATTAGTTACAAAGGAGGCTCAGAGATAGAGTCTCACCCTGGGTAGCAATGTCTCCAGCTAAAAGTCATTTATTGTGGTAGATATAAGAATAGATTTGGGGTTATAATCAACAGAGTGCAGGAAGTGAATTCAGCTGAATAGAACCCTTCAGAGTTCTTTGGATCTCATTTTTAAGTGAAATTTTCCCTATTACATTATATATATATATATATAATATATATATATATTTTTTTCTTGCCATAGAGCCATCAGAAAATAGAGATAAGAAAAAATGGAAAAAGTAAAAATCACCAAAAAACCCAGCCACCTCAAAATACTAACTGTTAATTTGGGGAAATGCCCTTCTGGTATGTTTTCTATACATGTATAATACGTTTTTAAAATAAAAATCTCAGTCTTATTGGTCATACTGTTTTGTAGCCTGTTTTTTTTTTTTTTTTTTTTTTTTTTTTGCTCTAATATAATTTTTTAAGTTAGGACTCTTGGTTACAAATGACAGAAGCCCAGATCAAACTGACTTAAGCAAAAACTAGAGATTTTTGGTTCACATAAATAAAAAGTCCAAAAATACAGTCTAGTTTTAGACATGGCTGGACCCAAATGATCAAATAACACCAATAATCTATTTTTCTCCATTTCTAAATTCTGTTTTCCTTTTTGATGGCATTATCTCAGGTAGTCTTTCAGTGTGGTAGTGAAAAGGCCATTAACTGCTCCAAGTTTACTTTTTGTCAGCTTAGCAAGCTCAATGGAAAGAAAGTGACATTTTTCCAAGAGTGTGATCAAACATCATGAAATTGACTCTGATTGGTCTTGTTTGGGTCATGTGCCCACCTGAACCAATTGTTATTGCCAGGAGATATGATACTCTTATTGGCCAAGCCTTATTGGCTTCTGCACCTCTGACCATTTAGACTGAGGCAGGGGAATATGTGGTTTCTCAAAAAGTAGAGATGGGTTTTATTACTGTAAGAAGGAGTTCTGGATAGGCAAAAATAATGTCCACTAAACAACTCTCCAGGCCATTAAATATTCTATATCTTTTCAAATGGCTCCATCATTCTTCCATGTATGGATTGTCCTTTTGTTTTTTTAACTAGTATTCTGTTTTTTTTTTAATGTATTGTTTCCAATATTTTTCTATTAGAAACAACCTGTGATAAATCCTCTCTGTAGCTAGATCTCTGTACATATTGTTGATTCTTTCCTTTGGACAAAAATCCCAAGGATGTTTTCATTTGAGGGTTTTGATTTGTATTCTCAAAGTCATTTCAGGAAGATTTCTATTTTAATTCTCACCAGCATTGTATTAAAAATGTCCATTTGCTCTTCCATTTCATACTGGTTATTATTTAAGGAAATTGGATTATTATAAACAGCATTTAACTCTCTTCACCACAGATACTCTGGCACTATCCTAGAGGAAAAACACCCTATAAATTTCCAAATCAAAATACGTTTCTCTTGAGGAGGGAAAGGATGAAGACATCCATTTTCCTTAGCTCTTACTATTTCTCTTTATACAGTTGCCGTGTCGCCTCCTTAGAGTCGGGACATTTCCAACTCCTCTTCTTCCTCACCCATCTAAATGTCAAGACATAGTTCAGCGCTCGCCTACTATTTGTTGACTTTCTAAACACTAGCCCATACTGATCTTCCCCTTTTCTGTATTCCAAGAGCAATTACATTCCAATTAAAGATGCACGGTAATGGTTAAAAATATGTATTAAAACTTCTATTTACATTTTATCTTTTAAATTTCTGTTTTCATCTGTATATAATATAAAAATTATACAATATTATCTATATCTTTTATAAATTAGTAAATACATATTTGGGCATGTTCTTAAAAGTATGCTGACAAAGGATATGTATCAAATTTAGAGACTGCTAGCCTATACTTAGCAACTTGTAGTCTTGAATATTTGTAAAACATGCCGAAAGAGTCATAATACGTAAGCACACTTTTGCAAAAACATGAGTTCTGAATGCCACAAACTAGGAGTAAATCACTTACCTAGAGAGTGAGCCAAATATTTAGTTTCCAAACAGTTTTTTTCCCTACTTAAAATCATAGACAGTATAACTTTTATAAATTAATTTTTAAAACTTCTTTTGAAAAAATTACTCCATTAAGAAATTCTAGGGTAAATTCTGGCGATAAAAGTAGAGATCTAAATAGTTTATAATAAAAAGGTGTATTGGTCATGGTGTATATTGTGTGAGCACATGTACATGTAAGCACATGTAAAATCTGGGGAATTACAAGAGTTAGAGTTGCTATTTCACTTTTCCCAGTTTATGAAGCTTGACTCTTCAAATTCCAAGTCCTTTCACTAGGGAATAATATCTTTCTTAGCATCCCTGCAGTTTCTAACTGGTGCAATGCTGCACATTAGTAGTTGCTCTGTGAATATTTGGTGACTTGTTTCTATTTGATACTTGCCTCTTTTCTATGTTTAGGCATTTTTCTGACTTTAAAATTTATTGCCTACTGCAGAGAGAGACATAAGCTACAAATTAAATGTTTCCATGTAGACTAGAAATATTCAACAATGTATTCATTACAGTGAAAGTCTAATATAAAAGATTTGAATGATCTTATGTAATTTTTTGAAATATGGTTTATTATCTTAGTGTTATATAAATAAAACTAAGCAGAGATGTTAGATATATTTCCTCTGTTGTTATGTAAAAGATCAAATGGAAATCAGAGAGAAATATATTTTAAATGCTTCAGGAATGGCCTATACCCAGATGTTTGTGTGGTGGGTTAGGATGTCTACTGGGTTTGCTAAAAGCCATTTTAAATAAGAAGTATGAAATTTAGTTATAAAAATTGATAATGTAAGGGATCATTTTTTAAAAAAGATAACCATCCAAACAACATTATATAAAGACAAAAGACTGTAATTACAGGCCTTCCCATTGGCCACTGAAAAGCAGGATTCTACTAACAGTAGCTTACCTCGAGTGTGTGCTTACTCAGTGCTAGGGTTGTGCATGCATTATATCATTTAATAATCTTCTCTTGAGAAATCCCCTAAAAGACAGTACTATGTATTACTTATTTCTTTTTTACTGTTGAAGAAAGCCTTAGAGAAGTTAAATAACTTGTCCAGAATAATGCATAGTGAGTGACAGAGTGAGAGTTGAACCCAGGTCTCTAGGACTCTAGACCAGAACTGCACAATAGAACTTTCAGCATTGATGGAAATGTTCCATTCCGTATCTGTACTGTCCAGTTTGGTAGCCACTAGCCCCAAGAGTCTATTAAACACTTGAAATATGACTAGTCCAACTAAATAACTGAATTTAAAATTTTTATTTAAATTAAAATAGCCTCATAGGGCTAGTGGCTAATGTATTGGACAGCACAGCTCTAGAAACTTCCTAAATGTGCTTAATCGCTCACCAATACCTCCTTAATTTTCTTTGCCTATTACATGCTAAACAAAATATGTAATAGGAAAAAGAAAGTAAGGAAGTGTTACCAGAGGTGCTTACCTGAGGGTGGAGAGTGGCAAAGAGAGACTTGTGTCAGCATGCAGCACAGAGTTACAATTAGGAGGAACAAGTTCTGGTTGGTACAGGAAGGTGACTATGGTTAATAATGTATATCCCTCACCACAAAGAAATGATAAATATTAGAGGTGATTAATCTGCTAATTAGCCTGATTTGAGCAGGTCACAACATATACATGTATTAAAACATCACATTATACCCTATAAATACATATAATTGTTATTTGTCAATAATATTAAAAATAAAATTATTTTTAAACTTGATGTTCAAATCTTGCTTCAGACCTAGTGAATCAGTCTCAGGGAATGAGGCCTTGAACACTGAAACTGAATGTTCCCTGGGTTATTGTGACTTGTTTCAGCATCTGAACCAAAATACCCTGAAAGTTCTTGACAAGAAAATTATTAACCGGGCATATGCCAACATCAGAAGTAGCCTATAATAACAGTGATGATGGTATTACAAAGTTCTTTTATTCTTTCAAAACTTAACGTTGATTAGCACCTGTGTTAGATGATGGCAATTTGTTTAATCATTATTTATAATTTGATATGAAGCACAAGAAATGTGATACAAAGAAAGAAGTACTTGATTTATTTACTTGTTCTTGAATTTGTGGCTTATAAAAATTAGATATTATAATTTTCTCCCCTCCTTAGGTCACTAATGCTCTTATAATCATTTGTCAATATTTTAACAGTATAAAACTTTATTAAAAAATATTTTAAATCTTCAAATTATTCATCAAAACCACCGTTATTTTTTTTTGCTTATGTTATACTGTCTCCTAAATTTTAAAATGATTTATAATTTATTATTCTCATTTATTTGTATAAACAATATATTATTACATACTATTCAACCTATTTTTATAATAATGATCTTAAATGTGAGTATTACTTGACTTGGATTTTCCAAGTCATTTCATCAGTAATAATCATAGTGTACAACACATCCTTTCTAGATAATGTACATTTGACTTCTGTTGTCATTAATGACAATTATCCTCCAAGAGCATTTTTCTGGTGCCCTTGTTTGTATGGTACTGAAAATAAATGGGATTGGGAGGATTTAGGAAGGAATATTTATCAGTTAAGGCATTGTTAACTTCTAAAACAGATAAATCTTGGTTCAATGTGAGTGTTCTTGCTTGAATGATCTTTTATGTATTTTACTTCTTTGTCTAAGTCTTCAGTCCTCTCCATGCAACCTGTGGATAGAGAAAGAAAATATGGAAAAGCCATACCTCTTCTTAGCCACTTTAAGGTGAACTGTGTGCTCTAACAGTTCATTTCCATAAGACCACACCTATTTACTAGAGAGGCTGAGAAATGCAGTCTAACTATATTCTCAGGGGGAAAAAAAAGGATATTTTGGTGAACACATAACAGTCTGTCATAGCCCTGTCTCTGCTATGAATGAAATCTGAACTCTTGGCAAGGAACTTAATCTTCTTGGCTTCAGTTCCCTTTACTTTAAAAGTAAGAGATCTGATGACTTTTTCTTTTTTGCTAAGGTTATTAGGTATAAGAACAAGATTCTTTTAAGATATAGTGGGGCTTGATTCAACATAACATTTGTCACAACCAAAATATCCTTAAAAGAAGATCTGATGAGAAATGAGAACTAAGTTATGGCACAGTCAGTGGTTTTATAGTTAATTGCCTAACCAGCCAACTTTGATTACTTAAGTGATCCTGGAGAGGAGAACTGGGGGTGAGGGTGGGGAGGAAAGTATACTCAGGATTTCATTCTTAGTCCTCATCTTTTCACTTTTTCACAATTTTTATCAGTAAATCATATGAAAACAAACATAGAATTCATACTCTTCAAATTATAATTTAGAAATTTCAAATAATTTTTTTAGACAGCTGTATTAGACTATCAAATTGCTTTAGCCTGTAATACAAGTTATAGATTACCTGGGCATTTGAAGACTGGACAGAGAACCAAAAGAATTATTTATAACACTTTTTATGACAGTATATTTTTTAATGAACTGTGGAACATAACCCATTTTTAAGTAAAGGATGACTTGAATTTGTATCTCCAAAATAATTTAATTGCCTTTCTGCCTTCAAAGATGAGAATGATCTCTTACATCCTTAAATATAATGTTAGGAGATGTGGTTATCAATATGAATATAGCTTAGCTCTTTTTCGGTAGAGACATTGGCTTTAACAGAGAAAAGACCTCACAAAAAGACACTACAAAGTAGTGTATAGCAATTAATTAACAGTTTACATTCACTCACAACGTTTATAAGAAACATATGACTTGAGGCATCATAGATTTTAAGAGACAAAAATGATGAATGATTATACATTAACATTGATAGGTACCATTGATTTCTTCTATTACATTTAAAGGCTTTCAAAGGACTTAATAGGAAAGATATTTTTAATGTGACAGTGGTATTTCAAAATTTTTTTTCTTTTTCTTTTCAGGACTTCTAATAGTAGTCAGACATTATCATCCTGTCATACTATGGAGCCATGTTCATCAGATGAATTTTTCCAAGCCCTTAATCATGCTGAGCAAACATTTAAAAAAATGGAAAACTATTTGAGACATAAACAGCTGTGCGATGTAATTTTAGTTGCTGGTGATCGCAGAATTCCAGCTCACAGGTAAATTGTTTTCTCTATTTCTGTATGTGTGAAATATTTCCTCTATAATTTGGTTACGTATATTGAGGTAACCTATTTCAATTGACTATTATGTTTTTGGGAAGGGGTGTAGTTCATGGAATTTCCACCAGGAAAATAGTTCAAATGAAATTATTACACATTTGGTGATCCTCAAAGGGTCATTTTCCTGCTATAAAAGCACAATAACAAAACATACTGGCCTCAGATAGGTTGGTATTGTTTTGTATAGACTTCAACTGCCAGAAGAAGCTTTTATGCCATATTCTACCTATTAAATACCTACGGTAAACTCAATGGAAATTAAAGCTTGTGGATATTTAGAAGAAGAAAAGCTGGTGAATTGGAGTAGCACAAAGTCTTAAGAGTTTTTAAAATAGCCACATCTATCCCAACTTCTGTTTGCTGATTTCTAAAGAAATATGAAAAAGCAGTGCTAGGGGAAAAAAAAGCCTTTACTACAAATTACATATTATTTCTTGAAGTAAGAAAATAAAAGAGCTGTTTAATAAAGAATAATTCATTTTCATATAATTCTGTATTCATTTGTTCATTGTTAATCACCACTATGATTCTCAAAGGTTTTGTTTTTCTTTTTTTTTTTGATGCTCTTCAAAACTAATTAACACTCTGTCCCAGAGATTTTTTTTTTAAACCTTCTAAAGTGAGATAACATCGGAAAAAGCCTTCTAGATATTGGCTTGGGCAAAGACTTCATGACCAAAAACCCAAAAGCAAATGTAATAAAAACAAAGATAAATAGATGGGACTTAATTAAACTAAAAAGTTTCTGCACAGCAAAAGAAAGAATATGAGTTAACAGACAACCCATAGAGTGAGAGAAAATCTTCACAATCTATACATCTGAGAAAGAACTAATAATCCAGAATCTACAAAAAAAAACTCCCATCAAAAAGTGGGTTACGGACATGAATAGACAGTTCATGAAAGAAGATATACAAATAGTCAACAAGCATTTGAAAAAGTGTTTAACATGACTAATTATCAGGGAGATGCAAATCAGAACCACAATGCGATACCACCTTACTCTTGCAAGAATGGCCACAATCATAAAATCAAAAAATAATCAATGTTGGCATAGATATTGGTGAAAAGGGAACACTTTTACACTGTTGGCAGGAATGTAAACTAGTACAAACACTATGGAAGAGTGTGGAGATTCCTTAAGGAACTAAATGTGAAAAAAAAAAAAAGTTTAAAGTAGATCTACCATTTGATCCAGTAATCCCACACTACTAGCTATCTACTCAGAGGAAAAGAAGTCATTATATGAAAAAGATACTTGCACACACATGTTTATAGCAGCACAATTCGAAATTGCAGCCCAAATGCCCATCAATCAAGTGGATAAAGAATATGTAGTGTGTATATATATATGGTAGAATACCACTCAGCCATAAAAAGGAACAAAATAACGGGATTCTCAGCAACCTGGATGGAACTGGAGACTTGTTTTAAGTGAAGTGACTCAATAATAGAAAACCAAACATCACATGTTCTCACTCATAAGTGGGAGCTAAGGTATGAGGATGCAAAGGCATAAGAATGATACAATGGGCTGGACGTGGTAGCTCAGGACCTGTAATCCCAGCACTTTGGAAGGCCGAGGTGGGTGGATCACTTGAGGCCAGGAATTTGAGACCAGCCTGGCCAACATGGCAAAAGTCTGTCTCTTCTAAAAATAAAAAAACTAGCCTGGCGTGGTGGCGTGAACCTGTAATCCCAGCCACTAGGAGGCTGAGTCTCGAGTATTGCTTGATCTTGGGAGGCAGAGGTTGCAGTGAGCTAAGATCATGCCACTGCACTCCAGCCTGGGTAATAGAGTGAGACTCTGTCTCCCAAAACAAACAAGCAAAAAGAATGATACAGTGGACGTTGGGGACTTGGGGTAAGGGATGGGAGGGGAGTAAGGGATAAAAGACTACACATAGGGTACAGTGTACACTGCTTGGAGGATGGGTGCACCAAAATCTCAGAAATTATCACTAAAGAACTTATTCATGTAACAAAACACCACCCATTCCCCAAAAACCTATTAAAAATTTTTTTTAAAAAAATTTAACTTCCAAAGTGGAAATAAAATCATTAGGAAGAATTGGCTTGGTCTTACAGTTTTCAGTGACTCAATTAGCATACATTTATTGAGATATTACTGTATACTATGACAGAAAGTCCAACTTACGAACGTGGGTTTGTTAGAAAAGCTATTTCAACCTGAATTTCATAGAGACACCTCAACTTCTATATTTCCAAAACTGAACTGATTACCTTACTTGCCATGCTTGTGTGAGCCATGAACATCTCACTTAGATGACTGTTGCAAAAGCCTCCTAACTGATCCTCCCTTCCTCCACTCTTTGCCCCTACATTCTGTTTTAACGTAGCTACCTGAGTGATCCTTTAAAGTGGAACTCAGATTCAGTCATTTCTTTGATCAAATCATTCATTGACTCTTCATGTCACTGAGTGTGAAAGACAAGTACATAGAATGGCATACATGATCCAGCCTCCTGTTACCTCTCTAGTATTCTGTCCTATTGGTCTCTTTTCTTGCTTAGTCAGCATCAGCCACACAGAACCTCTTGTAGTTCCTTGTGTGTGCGAGGCATGCTGCTCCTGCCTTTGGACTTTTGCACTATTTCTTCTGCCTGAAGGCTGTTCCCAGATACCTGCATAACCAAATCCTAAACCACCTTCAAATCTTTGCCCATGTCATCTTCCAGTGAGATGACCTATTTAAACTCACCACACTTTTCCCATTTGCCTTTACCCTACTTTTTCCCCCTTAGCACTTATCACCTTTTAATATACTATAGAATTTACTTCTACTGATCATTGTCTCCCTACCCTCTAAATGTAAGACTTCATAAGAGAAGGGATCTTTTGTCTTATTTTATACCCTGATGTATCATCTCAGGTATCTAGAGCAGTACCCATTGGACACACAGTAGTTACTGGACACATCTAAGTGTTTGCTCATTAAATGAATGAATAAATAAATAGGCAATTTTGGGAAGGAGCAACCTGAATGGCCAATAAACATTTGAAAAACCTCACTAGCAATCAGATAAATGAAAATTGAAACAACAAGATACCATTTAACACTTCATAGATGGCCCAAAATTTTAACATCTGACAATATTATGGGGAAAATGTTAGTCTTATGCAATGCTGGTGGGGTCTAAATTGGTATCTTACTCTGGCAATCTTATGATTCAGCAGTGCCACTCATGGGGAGGGAAGAAAATGGAATTAGAAGGGACCCAATGATTATCTGTATCATAATTTTTATTTTAAAAATGAAAATATTTAAAATCAAATCAAGTGTACTGACATGGAAATATCTTCAAGACATTATCCAGTGAAAAAATGCCTGTTTCAGAAATAAATCCGGGTTCTATGACTCACACCTGTAATCCCAGCACTCTAGGAGGTCCAGGTGGGCTGATCACTTAAGGCCAGGAGTTTGAGATCAACCTGGCCATCATGGCAAAACCCCATCTCTACTAAAAACAAAAAAATTAGCTGGATGTGGTGGACACATCTGTAATTTCAGCTACTCTTGGAGGCTGAGGCAAGAGAATTGCTTGAACCCGGGAAGCAGAGGTTGCAGTGAGCTGAGATCACAGCATGGTACTCCAGCCTGGGAGACAGAGTGAGACTCTGTATAAGTTAAAAAAAAAAAAAAGGGTATGTATCATTTGAAATTTATTATATATGACTATCAAAAACTTAAGAGATATAGCTAATATATTTTATAATTATATTATTAAAATATAGTTTTATCAATACAGACTAAGATAATAGAATATTGGCTGGGCACAGTGGCTCATGCCTATAATCCCAGCACTTTGGGAGGCAGAGGTGGGCAGATCACCTGAGGTCAGGAGTTTGAGACCAGCCTGGCCCACATGGTGAAACCCCATCTCTACTAATCATATAAAAATTAGCCAGGTGTGGTGGTGCATACCTGTAAATCCCAGCTACTCTGGAGGCTATGCCAGGAGAATTACTTGAACTCAGGAGGCAGAGGTTGTAGTGAGCCGAGATTGCACCACTGCACTCCAGCCTGGGCAACAGTGTGAGACTCGGTCTCCAAAAAATAAATAAGTAAATAAAAATAATAATATAAAAATTTAAAACTTGCTAGCAAAAATCATTTTCAAATGTCTACCATATATTCACTACTTCTATAATTAATTTTTTTAAAGGCTTAGATTATTTTTAAAATGATAATAACTTTTAAAAATCTATATATATTTTTATTGCATTTTAAGTGCTGGGGTACATGTAAAGAACATGCAGGACGGTTGCATAGGTACATACATGGCAATGTGGTTTTCTGCCTCCATCCTCATCCCCTATATCTGGCATTTCTCCCCGTGTCATCCCTCCCCAACTCCCTACCCCCCACTGTCCCTCCCCACTGTCCCTCCCCAAACTGTTCTGGTGTCAGTTTGCTGAGAATGATGGTTTCCAGGTTCATCCATGTCCCTACAAAGGACACGAACTCATTGTTTTTTATGGCTGCATAGTATTCCATGGTGTATATGTGCTACATTTTCCCTGTCCAGTCTATCATCGATGGGCATTTGGGTTGGTTCCAAGTCTTTGCTATTGTAAACAGTGCTGCAGTGAACATACATGTGCATGTGTCCTTATAATAGAACGATTTATAATCCTTTGGATATATACCCAGTAATGGGATTGCTGGGTCAAATGAAATTTCTATTTCTAGGTCCTTGAGGAAGCACCACACTGTCTTCCACAATGGTTGAACTAATTTACATTCCCACCAACAGTGTAAAAGTGTTCCTACTTCTCCACATCCTCTCCTGCATCTGTTGTCTCCAGATTTTTTAATGATCGCCATTCTAACTGTCGTGAGATGGTATCTCAGTGTAGTTTTGATTTGCATTTCTCTAATGACCAGTGATGATGAGCATTTTTTCATGTTTGTTGGCCTCATATATGTCTCCTTTTGAAAAGTGTCTGTTCTTATCCTTTGCCCACCTTTGGATGGCTTTGTTTGTTTTTTTTCTTGTAAATCTGTTTTAGTTCTTTGTAGATTTTGGATATAAGTCCTTTGTCAGATGCGTAGATTGCAAAAATTTTTTCCCATTCTGTTGGTTGCTGGTTCACTCTAATGATTATTTCTTTTGCTGTGCAGAAGGTCTGGAGTTTAACTAGATCCCATTTGTCTATTTTGGCTTTTGTTGCCAATGCTTTTGATGTTTTAGTCATGAAGTTCTTGCCTATGCCTATGTCCTGAATGGTTTTGCCTAGGTGTTCTTCTAAGGTTTTTATGGTATTAGGTCTTATGTTTAAGTCTTTAATCCATCTGGAGTTAATTTTAGTGTAGGGTGTCAGGAAGGGGTCCAGTTTCTGCTTTCTGCACATGGCTAGCCAGTTTTCCCAACACCATTGATTAAACAGGGAATCCTTTCCCCATTGCTTGTTTTTGTCAGGTTTGTCAAAGATCAGATGGTTGTAGATGTGTGGCATTGCCTCTGAGGCCTCCGTTCTGCTCCATTGGTCTATATCTCTGTTTTGGTACCAGTACCATGCTGTTTTGATTACTGCAGCCTTGTAGTATAGTTTGAAGTCAGGTAGCGTGATGCCTCCAGCTTTGTTCTTTTTGCTTAGAATTGACTCGGCTATGCAGGCTCTCTTTTGGTTCCATATGAAGTTTAAGGTGTTTTTTTCCAGTTCTGTGAAGAAGGTCATTGGTAGCTTGATGGGGATAGCGTTGAATCTATAAATTACTTTGGGCAGTATGGCCATTTTCAGGATATTGATTCTTCCCAACCATGAGCATGGAGTGTTTCTCCATCTGTTTGTGTCCTCTCTTATTTCGTTTAGCAGTGGTTTGTAGTTCTCCTTGAAGAGGTCCTTTATATCCTTTGTTAGTTGTATTCATAGGTATTTTATTCTGTTTGTAGCAATTGTGAATGGCAGTTCGTTCTTGATTTGGCTCTCTTTAAGTCTGTTGTTGGTGTATAGGAATGCTTGTGATTTTTACACATTGATTTTGTATCCTGAGACTTTGCTGAAGTATCAGTTTCAGGAGATTTTGGGCTGAGACAATAGGGTCTTCTAAATATACAATCATGTTGTCTGCAAATAAAGACAATTTGACTTCCTCCTTTCCTAATTGAATACCCTTTATTTCTTTTTCTTGCCTGATTGCTCTGGCCAGAACTTCCAATACTATATTGAATAGGAGTGGTGAGAGAGGGCATGCTTGTCTAGTGCCAGATTTCAAAGGGAATGCTTCCAGTTTTTGCCCATTCAGTATGATATTGGCTGTTGGTTTGTCATAAATAGCTTTTATTATTTTGAGATATATTCCATTGATACCTAGTTTATTGAGAGTTTTTAGCATAAAGGGCTGTTGAATTTTGTTGAAGGCTTTCTCTGCATCTATTGAGATAATCATGTGGTTTTTGTCTTTGGTTCTGTTTATGTGGTGAATTATGTTTATAGACTTGTGTATGTTGAACCAGCCTTGCATCCCCGGGATGAGGCCTACTTGATCGTGATGGATAAGCTTTTTGATGTGCCGTTGCAGTCGGTTTGCCAGTATTTTATTGAAGATTTTTGCATCTGTGTTCATCATGGATATTGGCCTGAAGTTTTCTTTTCTTGTTGCATCTCTGCTGGGTTTTGGTATCAGGATGATGTTGGTCTCATAAAATGATTTGGGGAGGATTCCCTCTTTTTGTATTGTTTGGAATAGTTTCAGAAGGAGAAGTACCAGCTTCTCTTTGTATGTCTGGTAGAATTTAGCTGTGAACCCATCTAGACCTGGGCTTTTTTTGGTTGGTAAGCTATTAATTGCTGCCTCAACTTCAGCCGTTGTTATTTGCCTATTCAGGGTTTTGACTTCTTCCTGGTTTAGGCTGGGAGGGTGTAAGTGTCCAGGAATTTATCCATTTCTTCCAGGTTTACTGGTTTATGTGCATATAGTTGTTTGTAGTAATCTTTGATGGGGGTTTGCGTTTCTGTGGAATCTGTGGTGATATCCCCTCTATCGTTTTTTATTGCATCTATTTGATTATTCTCTCTTTTCTTTTTTAATAATCTGGCTAGCAGTCTATTTTGTTGATCTTTTCAAAAAACCAGCTCCTGGATTTATTGATTTTTTGAAGGTTTGTGTCTCTGTCTCCTTCAGTTCTGCTCTGATCTTAGTTATTTCTTGTCTTTTGCTAGCTTTTGAGTTTTTTTGATCTTGCTCCTCTAGCTCTTTCAATTTTGATGATAGGGTGTTGAAGTTATATCTTTACTTGCTTCTCATTTGGGCATTTATTGCTATAAATTTTCCTCTAGACACTGCTTTAAATGTGTCCCAGAGATTCTGGTACATTGTGTCTTTGTTCTCATTGGTTTCAAAGAACATCTTTATGTCTGCCTTCATTTCATTGTTTATCCAGTCAACATTCAAGAGCCAGTTGTTCAATTTCCATGAAGCTGTGCGGTTCTGAGTGAGTTTCTGAATTCTGAGTTCTAATTTGATTGCACTGTGGTCTGAGAGACTGTTTGATATGATTTCCGTTCTTTTGCATTTGCTGAAGAGTGATTTACTTCCAATTATGTGGTCAATTTTAGAGTAGGTGTGATGTGATGCTGAGAAGTGTGTATATTCTGTGGATTTGGGGTGGAGAGTTCTGTAAATGTCTATTAGGTTTGCTTGGTCCAGGTCTGAGTTCAGGTCCCGGATATCCTTATTAATTTTCTGTCTTGTTGATCTGTCTAATATTGACAGTGGAGTGTTAAAGTCTCCCACTATTACTATGTGGGAATCTAAGTTTCTTTGTAGGTTATTAAGAACTTGCTGTATGTATCTGGGTGCTCCTGTATTGGGTGTGTATATATTTAGGATCATTAGCTCTTCTTGTTGCATTGATCCTTTTACCATTATGTAATGCCCTTCTTTGTCTCTTTTGATCTTTGTTGGTTTTAAGTCTATTTTATCAGAGACTAGGATTGCAACTCTTGCTTTTTTTTGCTCTCCATTTGCTTGGTAGATCTTCCTCCATCCCTTTATTTTGAGCCTATGTGTATCCTTGCATGTGAGATGGGTTTCCGGGATACAACACACCAATGGGTTTTGACTTTTTATCCAAAATGCCAGTCTGTGTCTTTTGATTGGGGCATTTAGTCCATTGACATTTAAGGTTAATGTTGTTATGTGTGAATTTGCTCCTGCCATTTTGAAGCTAGCTGGTTGTTTCGTTCATTAGTTGACGTAGTTTTTTCATTGTGTCAATGCTCTTTACCATTTGGTACGTTTTTGGAGTGGCTGGTACTGGTTGTTCCTTTCTACGTTTAGTGCTTCTTTCAGGAGATCTTGTAAGACAAGCCTGGTGGTGATGAAATCTCTGAGCAATTGCTTGTTCATAAGGGATTTTATTTCTCCTTCGTTTATGAAGCTTAGTTTGACTGTATATGAAATTCTAGATTGAAAGTTCTTTTCTTAAGGATGTTGAATATTGGCCCCCACTCTTTTCTGGCTTGTAGGGTTTCTGCGGAGTCATCCACTGTGAGTCTGATGGGCTTCCCTTTGTGGGTAACACAACCTTTCTCTCTGGCTGCCCTTAGCATTTTTTCCTTCATTTCAACTCTGGTGAATCTGATGATTATGTGCCTTGGGGTTGCTCTTCTTGAGGAATATCTTTGTGGTGTTCTCTGTATTTCCTGGACTTGAATGTTGGCCTGCCTTGCTAGGTTGGGGAAGTTCTCCTGGATAATATCCTGAAGAGTGTTTTCCAGCTTGGATTCATTCTCTCTTTCACATCAGTTACACCTATCAAATGTAGATTAGGTCTTTTCACATAATCCCATATTTCTTGGAGGCTTTGTTCATTTCTTTTTATTCTTTTTTCTGTAATCTTGCCTTCTCGTTTTATTTCATTGAGTTGATCTTCAATTTCTGATATCCTTTCTTCTGCTTGGTCAATTTGACTTGTGTATGCTTCGCAAGGTTCTCATGTTGTGTTTTTCAGCTCCATTGATTCATTTATATTCCTCTCTAAGCTGTTTATTCTCGTTAGCATTTCGTCAAACCTTTTTTCAAGGTTCTTGGTTTCTTTGCATTGGGTTAGAACATGATCTGTTAGCTCAGAGAAGTTTGTTATTACCCACCTTCTGAAGCCTGTTTCTGTCCATTCATCAGACTCATTCTCCATCCAGCTTTGTTCCCTTGCTGGTGAGGAGTTGTGATCCCTTTGAGGAGGAGAGGTGTTCTGGTTTTGAGTATTTTCATCCTTTTTGCACTGGTTTCTTCCCATCTTTTTGGATTTATCTATGTGTGGTCTTTGTGGTTGATGACTTTCAGATGGGGTCTCTGAGTGGACATCCTTTTTATTCCTTATGAAGTTATTTCTTTCTGTTTCTTAGTCTTCCTTCTAACAGTCAGGCCCCTCTGCTGTAGGACTGCTGGAGATCCACTCCAGACCCTGCTTGCCTGGGGATCACCTGCAGCGGCTGCAGAACAGTAAGGGTTGCTGCCAGTTTCTTCTTCTGTTATCTTTGTCCCAGAAGGATACCTGCCAGATGTCAGCCTGAGCTCTCCTTTATAAGATGTCTCTTTGGATATACAGGGATCAGGGAGCTGCTTGAAGAGACAGTCTGTCCCTTATAGAGGCTCAAGTGCTGAACTGTGAGCTCCATTGTTCTGTTCAGAGATGCTGGGCAGGTAGGTTTAAGTCTGCTGTAGTGGAACTCATAACTTCCTTTTTTTCCCAGTTGCTCTGTCCCAGGTAGGTGGGGCTTTATACGTTCCTGTCATTCTGCTGCCTTTTTTCAGAGATGCCCTGCCCAGCGAGGAGGTAGCCTAGTCACTGTCTGCCAGCAGAGGCGTTGCTGAGCTGCCGTGGGCTCTGCCCAGCTGTTGTGTGAACTTCCTTGTAGTTTTGTTTATAGGGGTGTAGTTAGAACTGCCTCGGTAATGGCGGTCTGCCTCAGTAATGGCGGACTTCCTCGGTAATGGCAGACTGCCTTAGTAATGGTGGACTGCCTCAGTAGTGGCAGACTGCCTCAGTAGTGGTAGACTGCCTGGGTAATGGCAGATGCCCTTCCCCGCACAGAGCTGGACTGTCCTGGGTCCAGCTGTGCTTGCTGAAACTGTCAATCCAGAGCATTTCAGATTGCTGGTCTGTCTTTGTGTGGGTAGGACCAGCCAAGCCAGATTACCTGGCTCTCTGTTTCAGCCCCCTTTTCTTCAGTTGAACAGGTGACTGTCTCCCAGGTGTTCCAGTCGCCAGTTGAAATGGTGCCTGGATTTGTGTGAGTTTTTGTGCAGAGACCCGCTGCACTGGCTGAAACAGCCATGCTGGAGACTTGTGGCGCTTTTTCACCTGGGAATCTCCTGGTCTGTGGGCAGTAAAAATTCGTTTGGAAATGCGGCGATCACTCACCCTCTGTGTTTTTGCTGGGAACTGCAATCCAGAGCTGTTCCTATTCAGCCATCTTGGATCCTCCCCCTGCCCCCCGACAAACAATAACTTTTACATTTTTTCCTTTATATAGTTGATTTGACGCTATGGGCTTGTAGCTTATTTCCTGGATGTTATAAAGCATTATTTGAATAGTAAGCTGGTATAGCATTCACCTCAGCAGAAAGTTTGGTAATGGTAATTTATTATTCAAAGGAAGGAAGTAGAGCATAAAGCAATTTGTCAAGCTTAAAATGCATTTCCTAGTACCATGCACTCTGAGTAACAAAAAAGAAGCAGCAGCAGCATTTATTAATGAACATCAACTTGAATGTGGTCATTGATTTTTTTTTTCCTAATGTGTTCTCAGATTGGTGCTCTCCTCTGTCTCAGACTATTTTGCTGCCATGTTTACTAATGATGTCAGAGAAGCGAGACAAGAAGAAATAAAAATGGAAGGTGTAGAACCGAATTCATTGTGGTCCTTGATCCAGTATGCTTATACAGGTAACAAGTTTGAAAATGTAAATTAAAACTTCTTAGATTGATGTTGTATTATTAGATTTTGGATTTCTGTCTTTAGAAAGCATGCCATCGCTAACAGTTAATTCTTCTATTGTCATCAACCTTTTGTATTTAACCTGGTGATAAATTAATATCTCCATATTACAACCTTTAAAATGGTTCTCATAATTAAACTTTTGAATGTCCCTTTAAAATGCTAACATAAAAATTAATGAATTATGTAGTGTCAAATTTTTGCATTTAAAATTTGAGAGTTGGCTAGGTATAGTGTCTTACCCTTGTAAATCGCAGCCGAGGTGGGATGGATGATCGCTTGAGTTCAGATCGCTTGAGCCGAGGTGGGATGGATGATGCTGCAGTGAGCCATTGTTACACCACAGCACTCCGGCCTGGGCAATAGAACCAGACCCTGTCTCAAAAAAAAAAAAAATTGAGAGTTATACAGGTATATTGTAGATCTAAGTTACTAACTAATGCATAATTTAAAAATTTTGAAAATAGGCCAGGTGTGGTGGCTCACGCCTGTAATCCCAACACTTTGGGAAGCTGAGGTGGATGGATCATGAGGTCAGGAGTTCAAGACCAGCCTAGCCAATATGGTGAAACCCCAGCTCAACTGAAAATATAAAAATTAGCTGGGCATGGTAGTGCATACCTGTAATCCCAGCTACTCGGGAGGCTGAGGCAGGAGAATCACTTGAACCCAGGAAGTGGAAATTACAGTGAGCTGAGACTGTGCCACTGCACTCTAGCCTGGGCAACAGAGCAAGACTCCATCTCAAAAAAAAAAAAAGTTTCTGAAAATAAGCCATTAGTTTTTATTTTAGTAGATGTCTCAAACAGCTAATAATTTTTTCCACAGTTAGGCCTTTTCTTTTTGAAATGTCTTAAATCATGTAGGTCTGTAATATATGTAATGAGTTCTTATATGAAACCACTACTGTTAACATCAGTTATTTTATAAAAGAAGGTTAATGTAGTTCCATAGCTAATGGGATTTCTTTTTATCATTAAGGCCGCCTTGAATTAAAAGAAGATAATATTGAGTCCCTGTTATCTACAGCTTGCCTTCTTCAGCTTTCGCAGGTTGTAGAAGCATGCTGTAAGTTTTTAATGAAACAACTTCATCCATCCAACTGTCTTGGAATTCGTTCTTTTGCTGATGCTCAAGGTTGTACAGATTTGCATAAAGTGGCTCACAATTATACTATGGTATGTATTTTTTGAAAGTGAGAAAGCCTGTCCTGCATATGCATATTTCTTATTGTTGCAGGCTTATCTACATGTTGCTGTTTTCCCATGGCTCTGCCATGTGTCTTGAGACTGAGCTTCATTGCCTAGTGTGTCATATTTTCATTGAGTTATAATGGGAAAGCACCAAGTAATACTTCTCCTGGGCATATGAATCAAGCCCTAAGTTATTACAGTCACTGGGAAGCAGAACAGTGGCCTAGGACTGTTTCATTAAGATTTTCAGATTTGCTGCTTTTTAAAACAGGACTCTCCCCAAACATTTTACTTTGCTACACATAGATGAAATTCTTTAGGATTGTTCACATATTCATTGATAGAAATTGGTGACAGAACTTGCAACATATTGGTAGAGGACAAATGAGAGGCTTTTTATTAAGGATAAATCTGACTATGTAGAAACTGTTTACAGCCATGTAGAATGATGTTTTTATTCATTATAGCAAATTATATGCTCAATATATAATAGAGGAGGTTCTGATTTAGTAGGCTGAAGGGTAATAAAATGAAATAATCTGTACCACCAACCCCCATGACACAAGTGTATCTGTATAACAAACCTTCACATGTACCCCTGAATAAAAGTTAAAAAATGGATGGACCTAGGATAGTAAGAAAATAAGGGCATGTTGAGCACATAGGGTTAGAACCAGCCTTTGTGGTCTTAGCAGTAGAGGGGTACAGGCAAGGGAGGGTGTGTGGATTTTTAAGGAATGATCATGTTGCCACACTGTAGCAGTTAGTTCTTCACACCTGGACAATGACTGAAGACTGTTGCTTTGAATGCTTTAGTTTAGGGCAATACAGTTTCTAAGAGAAGGAAAAATGTAAACATTCACATACATGTACATAGTTATGGATATCACTAGTTTTGTCAACATTTGGAAAATGTATTTTGCCTACCCTCTCCTCCATCATTCCATTGAGAGATTGAGAATGCTTTAGGAATCTTTCATTAGAGAAATAGATATTTGGAAAAATTCTAAGAATAGGTATTTACAAACTATTGGGAAGATCAATTCTGTCTACTTCATGAGCTTGGTGTGAGGATTAGATGTTCTGATTAACACTCAGAACATTGATTGGCATGTCATATATCCAGTCAATGAGTCTCATTCCATTGTTGTCATCATCATTATATAGATTTCCTCTATCCAACACAGTAAGAATTTATGGGAGGGAACAAAAGCACTCACAAAACCACAGCCTTTATGACTGGTTTTCTTCCCTATGGTGTAATCATTTCTCAGGAATGTTTCTTGTTTATGATAGTCACAGAGCCTCAACTGGTAAAATAAGAGATTGTACAACAGGACAATAATATATAGCCCTAGCATGCTATTAGGTTGACATTTAAAAAATTAAGTCCATTGAAATGTTTTTCTTCCCTTAGTCTTTATCATTCTTTGTAGATTCTCATTTTAACCATACACCTGCAATTTCAACTACTTTTTTGAATGAGATGAATATATATAAAGTTAGATTTTTTTCTTTATAATCAGTTTATAATTTGAATAATTATCTTTTTTCTGGGAAGGAGTTTTATTCAGGTGAAACCATTTGTATGCATTTAGGTCACTCCTGTTGTTTACAGTAGAGGCATGATTGCTGCTTTAACGCTTACACAGAAATTAAATTTAAATTAGCTGGATGTTTTTAAAGCTATTTTCATAGTCAATTAGTTGTGGTAGATTTTTTTTCTCAAGGCCATTATTTAACATTATTCAGTTTCAACAGAGACATGAAATTGAATTCTAATAACAATAAGTAATTTAGAGGCAGATTGCCTGATTTGAATTGTTGCTATGGGAACCAAATGAAAATGTATAGCAGAATTCAATCTTCAGTTTAAATAAATCTCTCCATAATTTCATTTGCTTAAAAACTATTCTAAAAGGGGAAAGGGCACAATGCTAGCAAGTATTTGGTAGCATGACAGTTGTATGTATTACAATATGGATTTAAAATATAAAGCATAATACCATGCCAGTGAGTTTAATCAGTGAATGGTGTGTGGACTGGGGATGTTCACTGATCCTGTGCGAATACAAGTCGTAAAGGATGAGGAGTCCTCCCCAGGATCCATGAATCTAGAAACCTGTTTTCTCATTCTGCCTGCCACTGAACATGACTTGGAGCAAGTCATTTAGCCTCTAAAAGAGTCTTAAGACTGCTTGTATCATTACAACTATTTAATGTCATTTTGAATTTATGACACAAGTATAAACATTTAATTTTAAAACTTAAAATTGTCTTTCTCAATCTAAAAGACATAAAAAACATTGAAATCTGCGAAAGTACCTGCTTCAAAACCAAATTAATACTTTTGAAAAGTACTTTGTGTTTAACCTTGAGTTCAGTAGTATTTCATAAGTTGTTAAAAAACTCAATTTTCACTCAATATAAATTATACTAGAATGGAATGGACATTATTCTGAAATAGATATATCAACAATTTATTAAGTGAATATTTACGTGATAGTCCTTCTGTTACTGATGAAATGCAATTGATGGCATTTGAAAGTACAGCAGAGTTATACCAATGTATAAATCTGTCAATTATACTATATATGTTTAAGGCATTGGAAATATATATTATTATTTCAATTTCTTCAGAAACTCACTTAACATTTTATCCTAAGTATCTTTCCATGTATGTAGCTACATGAACTTTGCCTTTGAAATTTTTAATGCCTGTTTAATATACAGCTCCCTATACTGAACATTTGTCTATTTCCCATTTTTTTCCATTATAAATAATAATACAGAGAATCACTGTTAGGTATTTAGCTTTTTTGCTTATGAATTATTTATTAAGGTTTAAACTACAAGTGGGATAACTGGGTTGAGAATTTCAGCATTTTTGTAGCTCTTGCTATGTGTTACCAAAATAATGTCAGTATGCAATTCAGTAGGACCTTTTGCTTCAAGCCATTCTAGTATGCAAGTTTTATTAAAATGTGTTTTTGAAAATGATAATCTATCATTTAAAATAGACTCATTTGGACATCCTTGAACAAATCATGATAAATTGAAGCAATTGAACTTCATTAATTATTCACGAATGGTTTTCCCCTTTAGAACTTCTACTGATAGGAATGTCAAGCTAACATATATTTTAGATCAGTACCTCACTCAGGTTACCACAGGCTATATGGAAAATATAATTTTCATTTTAATATAGAAGATAGTTATTGATAGTCCTTATCTCTAGCTCTGATTTAAACAGCCTTAGCTTCCTTCTTTAGTAAACCTCTGCATGCTGAGATAGCAATAATACATCAGAAGTATGAAAAAAACATTAAGGGACAATATGTGTCTAGCATTTGTACTTATATTATAACTATGTAAACTATCCATTCATTAAGACTTATAACCTTTCAAATCAGATGGTTTTCCTTCTCTCCAGATTAGTTAGCATAATAGCCTATCAGGGTCATCTCACACCTAACGGCATTTTTATTTCCCATTTCAAATTATGGAGGATTTGATTCTAATGTGAGGCCAGGACTGAGTCATCTTCAGTCTAAAGTCCTGATCCCAGGGCATTATAGGTCACTATTTTTATTTTCCCTTTGGTCCTTTTTCCTATGAGATCAAAAGAACTTTGTAAATAAATTATATTAGAAGAGATTAAACATTTAAAAACAGACCCTTAGAAGAGATTAAAAATTTGAAAACAGACCAAAAATCCTAGATGGTCTTATAAATAACATTAAAATGACCTTAAAGACCAATTTGGTTGTAGTATAGCCCTAAGGACAGATACTCATTCCAGGGAGGATCTGAGAAGACTTCTGTGGTCTAGAATGGTTCTGGGAAATCTAGCCATCCTGGAGGCCATTTCTGAGTAAGAGAAGTAACCAAGCTCTCTATGTATTTGGCTCCACTACTGGCCAAATTCTTCAGCACCCACAAATCCAACCACGTCTGGTGTCAGAGTATCATACCTCCCAGTGTCTAATTCATTTTTTCTCTCTTCCTTCAAAAGAATTGCCAGTAGTATTTCCTAACTTGCGTGAAGCAATACTTTAATATCCCAGGTCCATTTTTTAAATGTAATAAATGATACTTTATTACATTTAATTTTTTAAGCACTTTAATTCTTATATATGTTTAACAACATAATTGCAGTTTAATTTTTTTTCTCTGCTGTGTTTGTTTCCTAACAAATAGTAATACATTGTAACGTCTAAAATATAAATTGTGTTTTGGTATCTAACACAAAAAACTTTTAGTTTATTCTAAGTAAATTGTGATGGTCAGAAGGAACAATATTTTTTATTTGCTATTTCTTCCCTCTAGGAGCATTTCATGGAAGTAATTAGAAACCAGGAATTTGTATTATTGCCAGCCAGTGAAATTGCAAAGCTCTTGGCTAGTGATGACATGAACATTCCTAATGAGGAGACAATATTGAATGCACTTCTTACTTGGGTCCGTCATGATTTGGAACAGAGACGGAAAGATCTAAGTAAACTTCTGGCTTATATTAGGCTACCTCTTCTTGCACCACAGGTAATTAATAGGTACTTGTTTATAGGAATTTTTCTTGGCCTATTCTATCAAAGAAAGTAATTTTACATGTATTCCTATGAAATATGTAGGTGAAAAGATAGTAAACTTATGTTTTCAATCAAGAAGGTCTGGTTACCTAAATTACATCAATTAAGTAACAATTCTTTTTTTTTTTTTTTTTTTTTTTTTGAGATGGAGTCTCATTCTGTCACCCAAGCTACAGTGCAGTTGCACGATTTCAGCTCACGGCAACCTCCACCTCCCAGGTTCAGGTGATTCTCCTGCCTCAGCCTGCGAAGTAGCTGGGACTACAGGCGTGAGCCATCATGCCCTGCTAATTTTTGTATTTTTAGTAGAGATGGGGTTTCATCACATTGGTCAGGCTGGTCTCAAACTCCTGACCTCAGGTGATTTGCCTGCCTTGGCCTCCCAAAATGCTGGGATTACAGGCATGAGCCGCTGCGCTGGGCCTCAATTAAGTAACATTCCTGATTTTGGGTTAGTAATTTAGTTGACTCAGATACAAACCTATCATACCAGTTGGAGGAGAATTACTAAACTGTTAATAAAAGGAATACTGGACTCTAGGAACCAGAAAATTTAGATTAATTCCTTTGCCACATGTTTATTAAGTATCCACTAAATATTGAATTCTGGTGATATATGAGAATAATAAGGTATATTAATAGTCGAAGCTCTGACATTTTAAAACTTTGTGACTTGTCATATTCACACCACTCAGTTTCTTCATCTGTCAAGTAGAGATAACGTCTTCCCTGACTATCTCACAGGATTATTACAATGATCAGAAACGTGCTCTATGACATAAAATGTGCTATGAATAAAAATGTTATTATTTCAGAATTGAGAGATTAGAGATTAGTTGATGCATTCCAGACAACCAGTCATAACATTTACATGCATAGTTTTCCCTTTTTTACAATTTTCACTGGACTATATAAAAATGTTCTCTGCATACTTTGCTGCCTATCTCAAGGCCTTGAATGGTAAGAGGCCTTGAAAGCAGAAAAAGAATGAGTTGTTTCTGTTCAAGGTCAGACTTTCTTTTTCTTTTTTTAATTTAAAGTGCCATAAGTGTTCTCTTATTTGCAGTTATCTTGAGCATAATGTATTATTTCCTGCTGCTCTGAGCAAAAGTTACTGTTTGTTCTTTATGTAACAAAGACAGTAATCATTGTGGATGCTTTGTAAGACCTTTCTCCTCAGATATAGAATATTGTATGAATACATATGACTGAAACTCTGTAAGTTGATGATAATTCAGGAAAAGTAACATAATAAAATGTTTCTCTTTAAATCAGATTTTTTAAAGGGAGTTACATTTTTACTGCTACTTAGCAGATTTTTTCAATTTTTTTTTTTTCTGTCACCAGGCTGGAGTGCAGTCACGTGATCCGGCTCACTGCAACCTCCACCTGCCGGGTTCAAGCAATTCTCCTACCTCAGCCTCCTGAGTAGCTGGGACTACAGGTGCGTGCCACCACGCCCAGCTATTTTTTTTTTCTTTTTGTATTTTTAGTAGAGACAGGGTTTCACCATGTTGGCCAGGATGGTCTTGATTACCTGACCTCATGATCTGCCCGCCTCAGCCTCCCAAAGGGCTGGGATTATAGGCGTGAGCTGCCGCGCCTGGCCTAAAAATTCTTTCTAGTTGAAATCAAATCAAATCTGAAAAATCCTATTAGACTTTGAAAAGAAGCTGTACAATTAAGTAACCTGAAAATTGACTTTACTTCTGCAGTTTCGAATATTTATGATACTATAGTTGCACAACTCTCATAGACCTTTAAAATGTCTTTTATCCAGGATAGTCCTGCTAATCCTAGCCATAAGTTCTTAGGGTTGAAAGGCATTTTGGAGATCATTTGTTCCAACACTCATTGTACAAATGAAGTGACAGACCAAAAAAGTAAATCCGTATGTTCAAAATCCCAGTGTGATTGCATAAATTCCTCTCCTTCTGTATTGTAGTTTTATTTGGCTGACATCATAGGGCTAATGAGAGGCCGAGGTGGGACTTGAACCCACGTACAGTTCTGTACCTTGCCCATTAAACCATTCTGCCTCTTGAGTGTACTGTGTGTAAAATTGCTGGGGGTAGCAAGGAGATGGTATCAGATGGAGGAAGAAATAGATTAAAAAATAAATCAGTGATTATAATGAGATGAAGACTATGATAGACACATAAATGTGGCATTCTGAAAATAACGGAAGTAGCCCACCCAAAAGAGGGGGGCTGACGAGAAAGCAGGGAGAACTTCTTACAGTGTTATTTGATCCACATTATGAATTAGTTACCCAAAAGAGAGGGGCATGATACCCGGGAGAAGTAGGAGCTTGTACTTCATTATAAAGTCATGAGCAAACATAATGTGTTTGGGAATTTGAAGGTAGTTTGCACGGCTAGAGTGCAGAAATAAAAGGGGGTAAAGTCAAGAGATGGGGCTGAAGAGGGGAATGGACCAGAACGTGGAGAACCTCTAGTCATGCCAAGGAGTTTGAATTTTATCCTGAAAGCAACGAGGAAGCACTAAAGGATTTTTTAATAGGAATGGCATAATTATAATTTTATTTCAGAAAGATTACTATAACTGCATTGTGGAGAATGAATCTGAGGGGTAAAAGCCAAAAACCCATTAGGAAGGCTTTTGGAATTCAGACAAGTGAATTGGGCATACTCTGGCAGTGGATGTAGAGAGAAATTACCAGGCTCAAGAGCTATTTATGAGGTCAAACTGACAAAACTTAATGACTGAATGGTGAGGGTGAACAAAAAGAGGAATCAAGAATTTGTGCAATTAGGTTAACTAAAAGGTGCCATCAGTTGAAACGGAATATAGAATGAAGAGCTAATTCAGGGGATGGGGAAGAAGTTGAAGAATCATGTTCCCAAAGCTTCTTGGCACCTTTAATCCTTTTAGAGTCTAAGGACTTAGACTTTTTTGAAAACTATTTCTTTAGATTGCAAAAGGAAAGAGAATGACACTGGCCAAGGAGTACATAAGAGTGCTTGGGATGGAACCCTAGGAAACAAAATATTTAGTGGTTATTCCCAAACCTGGCTAAATAATTGGATTGTTATTAAAAATTGATTTCACACTTCAAAAAGGTGAAAGTTTTATCATCATCAGATGCTACAGAGAAGACAAGGAGGGAAAATCCAGTGGGTTAGCCCAGTGGTTCTCAAAGTGTGATCCCCAACAGGAAGGTCAGTGCCTTTTGGGAACTTCTTGGAAATATAGATTACTAGGCTTCACCCCACACCTACTGAATATGAAACTCTGGGGCTGGGGCCTAGCAAATGGTGTTTTAATAAGTCTTCCAGTGGCTTTGATGCACCCTAAGTTTGAGAACCATTTTCTACCATAAGTAGTGGTAATGGGAGCTACATTGCCCTATATAATTTAAACGAAGTTACTTTACCTCTCAGTGATAATACTGTGCTGCACTATTGTGACATTTAGAGATATTGACAGTGTTGATTTTTTTTCATTGCCAAAAGTGAATGGCAAGATTGTAGAATTAGAGTTATCAAGTAATAAAGTTGTGAAGTAGATACTAAAATAATGAAGAAAATGTTGAATTATATTCTGTATGTTTTACTTTAAAAGGTTGGAAAACATAGCAATTATTAAATTGCCACATGCCAATCAAATAATAAATTACTAATATTTTTAAAATTGAGATTAAGTCTAGTTACCAAGAGAGTTTATTTTTGTGAAATAGTTTCTTTTCCAATGATACCAACTAAATGAGATTTTATCCTACTCTGTTAATATAAGACATTCTATTTAGTCCAGCTAGAAGGGATTCAACTTACATATAGTAATTTTATCATAGTGTCTCCAACAGTAGATTCTTAAAATAATGTAGGAAATAATGCATGTGATTGTAATCCTCTACCGAATGATCATTTTTGTATGGATTTTCTTTTCTTTCTTTCTTTTCTTTTTTCTTTTTTCTCTTCTTTTCTTTCTTTCTTTTTCTCTTTCTTTTCTTTTCTTTTTTTTTTGACAAGTTTTGCTCCTTTTGCCCATGCTGGAGTGCAGTGGTGCAATCTCAGCTCACTGCAATCTCTGCCTCCTGGGTTCAAGTGATTCTCTTGCCTCAGCCTCCCAAGTAGCTGGGATTACAGGCGTGTGCCACCACAACCAGCTAATTTTGTATTTTCAGTACAGATGGAGTTTCACCATGTTTGCCAGGCTGGTCTCGGAACTCCTGACCTGTCTTGGCCTCCCAAAGTGCTGAGATTACAGATGTGAGCCACCAGGCCCAATCTTTGTATGGCTTTTTAAAAAAACTGAATAATCTAGGAGACAAGTATTTATGGTCATTTTATTTTTATTTTGAGGCAGGGTCTCACTCTTATTATCCAGACAGGAGTGCTGTGGTTTGATCATGGCTCACTGCAGCTTCAACTTCCTGGGCCCAAGAGATCCTCCCACCTCAGCCTCCTGAGTAGCTGGGACTACAGACACACACCACCACGCCCAGCCACTTTTTAAAAATTTTTATTTATTTATTTATTCTTTGAGATGGAGTCCTTGTCGCTCAGGCTGGAGTACAGTGGCACAGTCTCTGCTCACTGCAACCTTTGTCTCTTGGGTTCAAGCGATTCTCGTACCTCAGCCTTCCGAGTAGCTGGGATTACAGATGCATGCCATCATGCCTGGCTAATTTGTGTATTTTTAGTAAAGACAGGGTTTCACCATGTTGGCTAGGCTAGTCTCGAACTCCTGACCTCAAGAGATCCACTCCCTCGGTCTCCCAAAGTGCTAGGATTAACAGGCATGAGCCACCAGGCCCAGCCAGTTTTTTTTTTTTTTTTTTTTTTTTTTTTTTTTTTTTTTGAGACGGAGTTTCGCTCTTGTTACCCAGGCTGGAGTGCAATGGCGCGATCTCGGCTCACCGCAACCTCCGCCTCCTGGGTTCAGGCAATTCTCCTGCCTCAGCCTCCTGAGTAGCTGGGATTACAGGCACACGCCACCATGCCGAGCTAATTTTTTGTATTAGTAGAGACGGGGTTTCACCATGTTGACCAGGATGGTCTCGATCTCTTGACCTCGTGATCCACCCGCCTGCCCAGCCAGTTTTGAAATTTTTTTGTGGAGATAGGGTCTCACTATGTTGCCCTGGCTGGTCTTGAACTCCTGGATTCAAGTGATCCTCCCACCTTGGCTTCTCAAAGTACTGAGATTGATTTTATTTTACTTTTGAAAGCATTCCAGACATTTTAACTTGATAAAATTTTAAACCATGTGAATAGAAATACTAGGGCATATATACATTATCTAAAAGATTTTGACATCAAAATTGTTTTTTGTTTTTTGAGACAGAGTCTTGCTCTTGTTGCCCAGGCTGGAGTGCAGTGGCATGATCCCAGCTCACCACAACCTCCACCTCCTGGGTTCAAGTGATTCTCTTGCCTCAGCCTCCTGAGTAGGTGGGATTACAAGCGCCCACCACCACACCCAGCTAATTTTTTGTATTTTTAGTAGAGACAGGGTTTCACTATGTTGTTCAGGCTAGTCTCACTCCTGACCTCAGGCGATCTACCCACCTCGGCTTCCCAAAGTGCTGGGATTACAGGTGTGAGCCACTGCGCCTGGCCCACACCTAACTTATTAACATTTTCAATGTTCAACCTGAATTTACAAGTATCTGAGTCTTCACTATTCTGCTCTCAGTTTAGTATTGTTTTCTACAGAAAGTCAGAAATATAAAATGAGTCAGTATTTACTTTAGCATTCTTTTAGTTTACAAGGTCTTGATACTAAAACAACAACTTTTTTTTTGAGACAGGGTCTCAGTCTGCCACCCAAGGTTGAGTGTAGTGGCACAATCATAGCTCACTGCAGCCTCAAACTCCTGGTCTCAAGTAATTCTCCCACCTTAGCCTCTCGAGTAGCTGAGACTACCGTTACTGTGCCCCACCACACATCTGACTAGTTTTTTAAAATTTTTTATAGAGACAGGGTCACACTTTGTTGCCCAAGCTGCTCTCAAACTCCTGGCTTTACGTGATGCTCCTGCCAAAGCCTCCCAATATGCTGGGATTATAGGCATCAGCCACCTTGCCCAGCCTCCAAAACATTTTTTGAACATCTGTACAGTTCATAAATTATTCACATTCTATTTGTGTTTGAGGGGACAGTTTTAGAGCAATAGTCATAAAGTGAGCAAATATGAGTGAGGATAAAAATTTACAAAATGAAAATTGATTCCTGTATTCTGAATGCTTTCATTTTAATAATTTGCTCTTCTTGTACAGCAGATAAGGCATTTAGCATTCACCAAAAATGCAGAGTACATGAAAGTATTTTGTAGTTTTCTCTCAGTGTCTTCTGAATAGTTTTCTAAATGATATTTGGTTCCTCCCATTTGATTAATCTGATACTTGGATTAATGACTTTTTAACTTAAATATAATTAATCCTACTTATTTATAATTTATAGATACTATCAGTATTATTAGGAAATATACATTGCTTCAAATTGCAGTGACTATTACGTCTCCTGAGTTTACTTTCTACATTTTTTTCACATTTATTTTTATTTAGAGATGACTAAAATAATAGTATATAATACTATTATTTTAAGTAATTATTTAAGTATATTAAGTAACATGAACATTAAAATTAACCTTAATGAGCCAACTTTATGCATATTTACTAACAGTTTCTGTGACAAGTGTAACTATGTTTTGTGTGCATAGAAACAATGTGGAGTAATTAATACCAGAATATATATTCTGGTGTAGGTCATGGGACTTAGGTCTTAATTTGGCTTTTTTGCCTTTGGTACGCAGTGCTGGTTTCCAAATACCACCAACTGTTTTTACAGTGACTCTTTTTAGAGACTGTTTCTCTCTTCCTCTATAAAAACATGAATATATCATCAGCATCATTAGTCACAAGGCAAATGCAAAATAAAACCACATTTCGCACCTTCCTGAATGGCTAAAATAGAGACAAATAAACAATTTGTGAGGATGTGCAAAAACAGGAACCTTCATACAGTGCTGGTGGAAATGTAAGATGGTGCAACCACTTTAGAAAACAGTTTGGTTGTTTCTTAAAAAGTTAAACATAAATTTTCCATATGCCTCAGCAATTCTACTCCTAGGTTATAATTACCCAAGAGAAAGAAATATGTCCACACAAAGACTTGAACACAAGTGTTCTTGGCAGCTTTATTCATAATAGCCTGAAACTGGAAGCAACCTAAGAAGCATCCATCAACTGGTGAATAGATAGATAAAATGAAGTATAGCCTGACAGTGGAATATTACTCAACAATAAAATGAAATGAAGCACTGATACCAGTAGCCACAGCAGGGACAATTCTCAAAAGTATGCTAAAGGGAAAGAAGCAAGACACCAGAGTCTACATATTATATGATTCTCTGTATATAAAATGTCCAGAAAAGACTATAGAGATAGATTAGTGCTTGGGACAAAAGACGGGAATGACAATGACAATGAACAGTAAATGGGCATGTGGGATCTAATTGAGACGATGAAAATGTTTCAAAATTGTTTTATGGTAATGGTTCCACAACTTGGTAATTTACTAAAAATCACTGAATTGTGTACCTGGAATGGATAAATTAGGATATGTAAAATATGCCCCAATAAATTATAAAGAAATATATGGTCAAATACAACCCACAGTGTATCAAAAGGATACACTATGACCAGAAAGGTCTTTTTCCAGGAATACCAGAATGATTATTAAGAAATCTATGAAGGGGCTGGGCCTGTAATCCCAGCACTGTGGGAGGCCATGGTGGGAGGATCCCTTGAGATCAGGAGCTCAAGACCATCCTGGCCAACATGGTGAAACCCCATCTCTACTAAAATACAAAAATTAGCTGGGTGAGGTGGTGTACGCCTGTAATCCCAGCTACTCAGGAAGCTGAGGCAGGAGAATTGCTTGAACATGGGAGGCAGAGGTTGCAGTGAGCTGAGATCGTGACACTACCCTCCAGCCTGGGCAAGAGTGAGACCCCTGTCTCAAAAAAACAAAATCTATGAAAATCTGTATTATCTTTATTGAATATAATAAAGATAGATTACTAAATGTTACAGCAACTATTATCCTAAATAATGAAACACTAAAACCAGATCAATTCAAACAAGAAACAAAATACTCTATATCAGCCTAATTATTTAACATTCTTTAGAAGGCTTTGCTTCTTTAGAAGCAATTACAATAATGAAATAGTTGGCACATGCCTGTAATCCCAGCACTCAAGGTCAGGAGATCAAGACTATCCTGGCCAACATGGTGAAACTCCATATCATCAACATCATTAGTCAATGATACAAAAAAATTAGCCAGAGGTGGTGGCGCACGCTTGTAGTCCCAGCTACTCGGGAGGCTGAGGCTGGAGAATTGCTTGAACCTGGGAGTCAGAGGTTGCAGTGATCTGAGATTGTGTCACTGCACTCCAGCCTGGTGACGGACCAAGACTCCATCTCAAAAATAAATAAATAAAATAGTTGGCATACACATTAGAAAAAGATACACAGCTATCCCTATTTGTTGACAGTTATGATTATTTGCATAACATGTAGAGCTTAATAAGGGAATTTGTTAAGTAATAGGTTAATACAAGTGTAATCAGTAGATTTTCTCTCCTTCAAAACATATATGACATAAACTTTTAAAATCCATTACCAATAGCAGTGAAGATAATAAAATACGTAGAAATATATTTAATAAAGAAAGGTATAATATATAGAAAGCTATACAACAAATGGAAAGGCTTCTTGAACAGAAAGGCTTAATATCATTAAAATATCAGTTCTTCAAAAATTAATTAATAAATTTAATGTTGTTCTTATTAGAATTCCAAGAGAATCTGGATAAATTTGTCATAAGTTAATGTGAAAAATAAAGGCACAAAAATAGCCAAGAAAACTGAAAGTTAACAGTGAGGGAAAACTTAACAATATCGAGTATCAGAATATATTATAAAAACACTGTAATAAAATATGCTATTTAGAAATAGGAATAGACAAATAGATTGATAGAACAGAATAAAGAATCAAAAAACAAATCTCACATAGCTTGAGATCAATTTGTGAGAATGTAATGTATGACCAAGATTCTGTTCAGTTAAAAATGGGAGAGGGATATTTAATAAGTAGTACAGAACTAGCTATTGATCTTAAAGAAAATAAAAATGCTCCTCCACTCATACTCTATTTAAAAATTAATTTCAAAAAAATGAAATGGATTTTCATTTCACATGGATCAATGGCCTAAATGAGAGAAAGCAATAAAATCTTGCTAGATGATCCAGGAGACTTCATCCACAAACTGAAACAAAAAGACTTTCTAACCAGGACAATGAAAAGAAAGACACGTATTTGATGACCTAGAAATGAAAATTATTTGCATAGCAAAAGTATTATGAAACAACCTTAATAGACAAATGATTAAAAATCTAGAAAAATACAGTTGAAAAATAAAAGATTAGTGCGTGTCATATAAGGAACTCTTGCAAATTTTTAATCAAAAGATAGTAGAAAAAAGGAGGCAGATGAAGGAAAAAAGTGCAAATACCCAAATTATTTTATAATGCTTATATTCACTTAGGAAAATTCAAATTAAAGGAAAAATGTGATATCATTGACAAAAAGAGCTAAAACACTTATTCCTGGCAGGAATGTCATGCTCTTGTGCTCTTACACATGGCTGATGAAGTGTGAGCCACTTTGGAAAATAATCTGACAACATTTATCATACAGACACACACAAATACACATATATGCGCACACACACACATACATACATATACACTTTGACCCACCTGGAGTCAATTCAGTTCTTAGAAATCTGTCCTGTAAAGGTAAAAATTAATACATAAGGACATCCGTACTGGACTTGTTTTTAGTAGCAGAAAAGAGTATATTTACATATTCATGTGTGTGTATGTGTGTGTGTGTGTGTGTGTGTATGTATACACATATATACATATATATACACACACACACATGAATATGTGTCTGTACATACTGAAACAAAATTAATGTCCATGATAAGAAAATGGCTTAAAATTAGCATATCTATATAGTATGGAGTATTATTCAGTTATTAAAAAGAATAAATCAGAACTGTACCTTCCTGGAGAAATTTTCATGAGCTAATGTTGAACAAAGATGGTAAGATGCAGCAAAGCATATAATAAGACAATTAGTAAAAGAGAAAACTAAAAATTATTACATATATTTATGTTATACATATAAATGTATGAGAATTATGTCAGCAGAGGATTGCATGAATATGAAGAAAATATGAAAGGCTGCACACCAGGTTGTTTATAAGGCAGGGAAGAATTACAGGATGGGGAGGGGCTATGGAGAACCAAGCATAAAAGGAAAAGACTTTTATTTTTAAGTCTTTTTTTTTTTTATTTAATTGCCAATGTGATCATATTTTCATTTTATTTTTAAAAAGAATTTCATATTTTAGAAGACAAGTTGTAATCATTTTTGTGCATTTACATAAAATTGGATTCAGTGACACACAAGGGATTTTAATGTTTTGAGAACAGTCACTGTTAGTTCTTTGCTCCTTGAGAAATTTGTAACTTTTGTTTTTGCAGTTGTTAGTGGAATTGTTTAGAAAAGTCAAGTGAACACAGTATAATTAGTCAACTCCCACTTATAATTATTCTTCAATTAGAATTATTTCTGATTTTAAAAGTAAAATTATTTATTTTGGAAAATCTGGAAATTATAGAAAAGTAGTAAAAAAAAATTTTATTTAAGAAGCACCAGTATTTCTACTACCCAGAGATAAGCACTACAGTACTAAGATTTTAGAGTATACCATTTATGCTACTCGTGTTTTGTTTTTCAATGAAATTTAAAATGTAAATCCTGTAAATGTTGCATATTTTAGTTAAAAATATGTGCCTATACTTGAATTTTAAAAAAATACATAAAATCCATTTGAGAATGATGTCATTTTTTTTCTGTAAACCCTACCGATTTCTTAGTCATTCAGTATGCATACCCACTCTTTCCTAGTTCCTGGCAGACATGGAAAATAATGCACTTTTCCGGGATGATATAGAATGTCAGAAACTCATTATGGAAGCAATGAAGTACCATTTATTACCAGAGAGAAGACCCATGTTACAAAGTCCTCGGACAAAACCTAGGAAGTCAACTGTTGGTACATTATTTGCAGTTGGGGGAATGGATTCAACAAAAGGTATCAAACAATCTTTTATTTGGGGGAGGGAGGAACAGAGAAAAAGATATTTTAATAAGTATATATATGGCCAAAGAACTCATTGGGAGAAATGGCTGGTTGCAGGACAGGGGCAGGAAAAGGTACCAGATAATTCTGTAACATCCTCTAGACCAGAAAGTAAGGAAATGCTCAAAGAATGATGGAGACAGGTCAAAAGACACAGGAAAAAGCTTGTAGGGGCTACTACTGTCCAACTCTGGGATAATTTGAGCATCAAAATAAATGATAGTAAAAGATTATATCCTATGAAGTCAGTAAGTATCCATGGTTCCACATCGATACAAATAAACAAGGGAAAAAGGAAAGCTCTTCCTTACAGTAGAGTGCCAAGGAATGAATATAGAAGGAAAGATGAGATTACAAAAGTTACCATTTAGTAACCACCAATAACCAATTCAGCCAAGAATTATCAGTGGATGCTGAGACTAGTGGGAAAAGTTTGAGAACAGGATACTTAGTCTAAAAGTGTCTCTCAGCCACATGTTTACTAGTTACAAAGAGTAAAATAGTATATTTACAGTAGAAAAACCTGGTGCACAGCACTTAACCAAATAATCAAAGATAATGTTGACAGAAATCAGACTAAGCAGCAGCATTGTGCAGGAGAGGATGCATGGAAAACTCAGCCACCCATCTATGCTGTTCAAGAGTGTGTAACCTGAATCTAATCTTGAGGAAACAAATCTAAGTTGACAGTCAGTCTACAAAATAACTTATCTGTCTATAGTATTCAAAAATGTCAATGTCATGAAGTACAAAAAAGAGTCAGAAACTGTTCCAGATTATAAGAGACTAAAGAGACATGACAGCTATTATAATGCATCCTCTTGGATTTTCTTTTGCTGTAAAGTACATTACTGAGACAAATGACAAAATCCAAGTAAGGTCTATAGATTAGATAATAGTGTTGTATAAATGTTAATTTCAGGCTGGGTACGGTAGGTCACACCTGTAATCCCAGTATGTTGGGAGGCCGGGGCGGGCAGATCACTTAAGGTCAGGAGTTTGATAGAACCTGGGCAATACGGTGAAACCCCATCTCTACCAAAAATGCAAAAAAATTAGCCTGGCATGGTGGCAGATGCCTGCAGTCCTGGCTACACTCAGGAGGCTGAGGTGGGAGGATAACTTGAGCCCAGAAAACAGAGGTTGCAGTGAGCCGAGATTGCACCACTGCACTCCAGCCTGGGTGACATAGCAAGACTTCGTCTCAAAAAAAATAAAAAGTTAATTTCCAGATTTTGATTATTATATTTTGGTCTTATAAGAAGATAATTTGTCATTTTGAGGAAGACACACTGAGTATTAGGGGTATAATGGCATCATTTCTGCAACTTACTGTTTTTTTGTTTGTTTTTTTTTTCGAGTTGGAGTCTTGTTCTGTCACCCATGCTGGACTGCAGTGATGCGATCTCAGCTCACTGCAACCTCTGCCTCCTGTGTTCAAACAATTCTCCTGCCTCAGCCTCCCAAGTAGCTGGGACTACAGGCACATGCCACCACACATGCCTAATTTTTGTATTTTTAGTAGAGATAGGATTTCACCATGTTGGCCAGGCTGGTCTCGAACTCCTGACCTCAAGTGATCTGTCTGCCTCTACCTCCCAAAATGCTGGGATCACAGCTATGAGCCAGCACACCAGGCCACAACTTACTCTTAAAACAGTTCAGGGGGAAAAAAAAAAAAACCTACATAGTAAATACAGTAAAAAGTAAACATTTGGGAAATCTGGGTCAAAGGTATCTAAGAATTCTTTGTACCGCACTAACAACAGTTATTAGTAATATTAAAAATAGGCCGTAATTACGCCTGTAATCCCAGCACTTTGGGAGGCCAAGGCGGGCTGATCACTTGAGGTTGGGAGGTCAAGACCAGCCTGGCTAACATGGTGAAACCCTGTCTTTACTAAAAAATACAAAAAAAAAAAAAAAAAAAAAAAAAAAACTAGCCAGGCATGGTGGCAAGTGCCTGTAATGCCAGCTACTCAGGAGGCTAAGTCAGGAGAATCGCTTGAACCCAGGAGGCAGAGGTTGCAGTGAACTGAAATCGTACGTACCACTGCACTCCAGCCTGGGCAACAAAGCCAGGCTCTGTCTCAAAAAAATAATAATAGTTAAAAATAATAGCAACAAACACTGCACAGTGTCTGCTGGGTGCCAGTATTATGCAGAAGCTTTCTGTGTATTAACCCTTAATATGCATTGATCTCCCCTTTCTTTGAATTCCTAGTACTTGCAGTCTGCAGTCTCCTACAATCTCTCTCTGACTTCTGGCTACCTCTCTGATGTCAGCTCATTCTATTAAAACTTCTTCCCTTACTGATGCTTTTTTTCCAACCCCATCAGCCTTTTCATTAATCTAACAGGCCATTTTATCCATATCAAGGATATTGATTTAGTGATCCTCTCACTGGCACACTCTGGCCCTGGATATTGAAGTGCCTAGGAGAAATTTTTCACTCAAATCTCTCAAGTGTCAACTTACCAAGGAGGACTTCTGTGACCATTAAATAGCAGCCTCCTGCCTACCAGTTTCTAACCCAAATAACATATAACATAATGCTATTTATTTGTAGATGCTTAAGTTTTAGACATAGGCCTGATGACTGCATGGTACAGAAATAAATAAGATAACTTATTAGGGATATTTCAACATTCTGTTGTTCAGATAATCTGCAAATTCTTATTAAGTATCATCTATGTACCTGGAACTGGTGCTAGCTTTTATAGTTATTACTAGCACTCTTCTTCCCCCTCTATCTTTTTCTGTCCTTTTTAAGGCTTTAACTGTTAACTCTGTATTTATCTATAATACTTTCACTTTGATTTTATTCTCATTTTTCCAACTTGTATAAAATATCTATTTGATGCTCAGCTTTTAACTCAAATTTGGTACATGGAAAGGCAATCTTTTCAGCTTTCTGGGAGATGGGTTCCTGCTTCCCATCAAGGCTCATACAGACAATGGAAAATTCCCCAAGCATGGGAAGGGGACTAGATAACTAGGCACCAAAAGTAAGCAAGTCTTATTCTCTCTCTCAAACCTTAAATTCTGACAGCTGTCAGGTCTTTTTTCAAATGGGTCTTATGTCTAATTCTTATAAATTTCTGCTGCCATCCTTCTAATTCCAGTTAGCCTTCTGTCAGCCTACATATTTTGGTCATGTTAAGTTAGAGGGAATGGCATTCATTATGTTGTTAATATGTGGCAGGCATTACGCTAAGCCCTTAGACTATATTATTTCATTTCATCTTCATAACAGTTCTCTGTTATAGATAGGGAAACTAGGACTTGGAGAACTGAAGTAACTTTCCAAAGATCACACAATTGATGAGTGATAGGATCAAGATTCAAACAGGCATTTTGGCTTTGGAGATGATACTCTACTCCATTAACTCTTCAGTGAACATGCGATTATTCTGCTCAAAAACTCCAGCAGTCTTTATTTCTTATCATATAAGATGCAAATGCCTCATTCTGGCTTTTAAGACTTTCTCTAATCTGGCCCTTCTGTTTGACCAACTTTATTTTCTGACCTATCCTGTTCAAGCTATCTGGCTGGTCCTAATTTATCTTATTTCCAATATCTTTATAAGGAAGAGCAGTTTGTCTTAGTCAGATGGTAGTCTGACCATTGGGCTTCTGTCCCTTCATATATCTGTTTAGTATAGGGCCGAACAAATAAGCTAGTAATGGCTCCAAATAGCCATTAAGAAAATGTTAGAATATATTTGTGCTTGCTTGTATAAAAGATTAATTCTTTGGTATAAATTAGGGACGTCCCAAGCATTTACATAGAATTTTACAATTATTAGGATTTTTTAAATTTTGGATATTCAGATTTAAATATATACCTGAGACTATGTTTTAATATTTTTATGTTTGAAATTAGCAAAATAACTTTTAGTTACCAATTCAAAATAACTTTTAGTTACCAGTATCATACAACTATGATACTGCTTAGTAAACTAGATCCAAAAGAAATAACTTAAAATTCAAAAGAAAAGTATTTCCTAAATGTGTTCTTGAGAGAGACGATTAGCTTTTTATTTGTTGGAGGGAATTTTCTAATTTCATTTTATTTATTTGATGGAAGGAAGAATATTTTAAGATCAAATTTAGAATAATCAATCAAATATACTATTACATCAAATAATCTAAGTATATAAGTAAAAAACCTCACTATAGCTAAAACTATGAAGAAAAATTATTCAAACATATTTTTGAACAGCTATAGTATGTATAAGGGACCCTGTGTGGTGCTGTGAAAAATACATAGGTGAAGGCCAGGCAAAGTGGCTCATGCCTATAATCCCAGCACTTTGGGAGGCCAAGGCAGGAGGATCACTTGGGGCTAGGAGTTCAAGACCAGCCTAGGCAATATAGCAAAACCCTGTCTCTACTAAAAATGCAAATTATTAGTTGTGATTGGTGGTGCATACCTGTAATCCCAGCTACTTGGGAGGCTGAGAAACAAGAATTGCTTGAACTTGGAAGGTGGAGGTTGTGGTAAGCCAAGATCATACCACTGCACTCCATCCTAGGTGAAAGAGCAACACTCTGTCTCAAAAAAATATATATATATATATAATAAATATATATTATATAACTATATATTTATATATAATTTATAAATATATTAAATATATAAACACAAATATAAAATATTTACATTTATATTTATATATGTATATTTATAGCTATATAAACATACTTAGATATATAAATATACATACACACACACACACACACACACACATATATGTGTATATCCCAAATAATTTAGCATTCTGTAGGGTAAATAAAAAATGATAAAAACTGTAACATGAGAAACTCTATATGTATAACAAAAGTATTTCTAAATTTTAGGAAATGATCAATAATACTAGTGCTCTGATGACCAAATTATAACAAATACTTTAGAATAAGTGTTAGTCATGATTATAATTCTGTAAAGCTGGCACTGCTTACATGTTATATTAGAAACTTAGAAGAGAGAAATGGGTTGTAGTTGAACTCTTCACAATTGGAGGTTGGGTTTTTTTAGAGGGCCTTTTTAAAAAAAAAAAAAAAATCCACTCATCTTACTCATAAGAGAACAAAGGAGCCCTAGAATCTTCCAATTCTTTAAAAAAAAAAAAGAAAAAGAAAAACATAGATGCCTTCAGGCAGCAACTTCCTGAACTCCCTACCCTTATAGTTCCCAAAGTACCTCATCTGTACTTACCCCTGTCCTTGCTTATTGCAATAGAGTATGTTCCCCTCCTCCTATGAAAGCTAACCCCTCTGCCTATGCCCCAGGTACTGTGCTTTCCTACCTCCCCAGGAACCTCATTGTTCATTATGTTCATTGTGATCCCTTTCATCTCCTGTATTTTCACCTGCTTTCCTCTCAACTAGGTCCTTTTCATTCACATTTAATCAAACTATGAGTTTTCCAATTTTAAAAACAAAACAAAACCTTCTTCAACTCTTCTAGGAATTTCTCTCTCTCTCCCTTGATAGCCAGACTTCTCAGAATAATCTTCTACACTCACGGTCTGTGTTTCCTTACCTCCCAGTCATATCTCAGCCACTGAATAAGGAACCTCCCCCTGAAGTCGTCAATGACCTCCATGTAGCTAAATCCAATAATACTTCTTAGTCTTCATCTTATTGGATCCTCTCAGTAGGATACCGTTAGCAGACCTACTGCTATGAACTTTTTTCCTTTGGCTTCCATGACACTTAACTCCGCTGCTTTTTTTCCCACATGTGGTGGGTGTTGGTTCTCACCCTCCTTTGACGGGTAATCCTTGTCTATTTGACCTTTTCTTACTGGGGCCTGGTGCATGCCCTGGAGAATAGTAGGAGATGAGGTCATAGATTTAGGCAGAGACTAGATCATGCAGGACCTTCATGAAATATAATCAAATTATTTTCAATGGTAATAAAATTTTTATATATGTAATTTCATAAAATTATAAATCATAGTATAATTTTTATTTACATAACTTCTATATATTACTATGAAGGAGCAACAAGCATTGAAAAGTATGATCTCCGTACAAATATGTGGACTCCAGTAGCAAATATGAATGGGAGGAGGCTGCAGTTCGGTGTTGCGGTGCTAGATGACAAACTGTATGTGGTTGGAGGAAGAGACGGGCTGAAGACTTTGAATACTGTAGAGTGCTACAACCCCAAAACAAAAACTTGGAGTGTGATGCCACCGATGTCCACACATAGACATGGCCTTGGTAAGTATAACTATGCAGGTTCACTCAAAATATCACATAGCGGACTCCCATAGCACGTTTACATTCTGTACCAGGCAAAAGACCAGTGTGGCAGCCGCTGAGTCGGCAGCAGGCTCCAAGCATGCCTCACATACTCCATTATCTTCAAAGCACAAGCAGTTATATACATGTGGCAGCAGCTAGTGCAGGTGAAAACATAGATCTCTAAGGATTTTAACATAGCATAATGGTCTGAAAGGCCACCTTTTTACATATGTGGTCTGTGTTCACAATTAGTGTTATCTAACCTAATCGAAATTCTTATTTAAAAATCTTTAGCATTATTGTTTTTCATATGTATCCCCTAGTTTTTAAGCAGAAATGAGTTTAAAAACCCAGAAAAATTTTTAGGTGGTACAGAGAGTGTAATGATAGAGACTTTTTATTCTTGTATTCAATAATTCACTGGGAAGACAATTGATTAGCACGTGCATGTGCCATGCTCTTTGTTCTGGGGTATACAAAGATGAAGAAGATGCTATCTTTAACGAACTGACAGCTCATTCTATGATGCATAAAAGAGAATTTAGGGATGTCTCTCTTCTCAGTGAAATAGTTTGATGACAGTGAAGGAAGTAGGAATAAAGTTAGGGCTTCAAATGTGTATGTATCACCCAGCTTTTGCTGCATAACAAACCATTTTTAAACTTTGAGGCTTAAAATTACAATTTTTTTTTAGCTCATGGATCTGTGGGTTAGCTGGGAGGTTCTTCTGGTCTGAGCTGCTGCCTTAAATGATCTCTGCTGAGTTTTCATGAATCTCTGCTGGACTGGCAAGCTTGCTGGATGATCTAGGATGTCTAGTAGTAGGCAGGTTGTCAGCATGGATAACAGAGGCAACCAGGCCACATGCCCTAATCATTCAGCAGGCTGGCCCAGGCTTCTTTCACATGGTGGTAGTCAAAGGATTTCAAAGCAGCAAGAGAAGGCAGCCCTAATGCCCAAATGCTTTTCAAGCTTTTGCTTGCATTATGTTTGCTAATGTCCCATCGCCCAAACAAGTCACATGGGCAAGCATCAATTCAAAGAATGGAGAAATAGACTTCTCCACATGATGGGCAAAACAACAGAGTCACATTGCAAAAAGGCATGAACTCAGGGAAGGAAGAATTTTTGGCCATGTTGTCAACATATTACAGTTTGGAAAAGGTTTCAGATGGTTTCAATAAAGAATTTGATAGGTTGTCATAAAAGATGAGGCCGGATGCAGTGGCTTACGCCTATAATCCCAGCAATTTGGGAGGCCAGTGCAGGAGGATTGCTTGAGCCTAGGAGTTGAGGATCATCCTGGGCACCATAGAAAGAAACAGGCTTTACAAAAAACTTAAAAATTGACTGGGAATTTTTATTTTTTTAATTAAAAAGTTAGGTGGCTTGGGCCTGTAGTCCCAGATATTCAGAAGGCTGAGGAGGGAGAATCATTTGAACCTGGAAGGTCAAGGCTGCAATGAGCTGTGATTGTGCCATTGCACTCCAGCCTGGGCAATAGATCTATCTCTCTCTCTCTCTCTCTCTCTCTCACACACACACACACACAAAATATGGATCAATAGCAGTGAAGGTATAGTTGAATATAGATAGTATAGTTTGTACAATACTCAATTTATAAATACTGATCACCAGAGTAGAAGCTTCCCCCAAATAACAATAGACAGTAATGAAAACTCCCTAGGGATGAAGATTGAAATGTGGTGGGTACAGTAAAAGATCAAAGAGGCATGGGTTTCCACTAGTTGTAATTAGTTCTCAATGAAAGATCATCTTAAGTTTGAAGTTTGATAAGGAAATAAAACCAGAAGGTTAAGGCAAAGACACTGAGAGAAAGAGCTTAAAAGTAACTATATGAAATTTAACAAAGTAAAGTGTAAAACATTACTCGAGTCCATAAAATCAACTATTATATAGGCACAGACTGGGAAAATATAAGTTAAGCATGAATGAGACTTAGAAATTTGGGTTGACCATAAAATCCAGGGTAGAGTAATTCAACTTCATGCTTCCCCCTCCCCTACCATGGGGAAGAAAATGTAATTCTAACACAGGGTAAATTCTTATGAATATAGTGCATAGAATGCGGTTGCTCATGGTCCAGCTATTTTGTGCAAGTGACATTGTGCATGGAATACTGTCATTAGTTCCAGGTGCCATACAAAAGACTTTATTGAACTGTAGCAAGTTGAAAGGAAAATGATCACATAGCTCAAAACTGTCTTCTTTAAGCCCTAATTTAAAATTTTTGTGTCATTCAAAACAGCAATGTTTTTATTAAAATACTTTACAATTAAATAACTTATAAATTTGAGCTTATAAAATAAACCTTTTTTTTTTTTTTTTTTTTGAGACAGAGTCTTGTTCTGTCACCAGGCTGGAGTGCAGTGGCACAATCTCAGCTTACTGCAACCTCTGCCTTCCAAGTAGCTGGCACTACAGGCACATGCCATCATGCCCAGCTAATTTTTATATTTTTAGTAGAGATGGGGTTTCACCATGTTGGCCAGGATGGTCTCACTCTCTTGACCTCGTGATCCACCCACCTCGGCCTCCCAAAGTGCTGGGATTATAGATGTGAGCTACTGTGCCCAGTCTAAAACAAACTTTTATTTAAGAAACATTCCTTTTATCGCTTTTTATGTGGTAATTATATGAAAATATCATTCAGAAAAGGATTTCTGCTAAATTTTTTTTTGTTGGCGGGGACAGGTTCTTGCTTTGTCACCTAGGCTGGAGTGCAGTAGCACGTTCTTGGTTCACTGCAACCTCTACCTACTGGGCTTAAGCAATCTTCCCACCTCAGCCTCTCTAGTAGTTGGGACTACAGGCATGGGCCATCACAGCTAGCTAATTTTTGTATTTTTAGTGGAGACAGGATTTCACCATGCTGCCCAGGCTGGTCTCAAACTCCTGGGCTCAAGCAATCTGCCTGCCTCAGCCTCTCAAAGTGCTAAAATTACAGTTGTGAGCCACCACACCCAGCTTAAAATTTCTTTTCAAAGCCATTTTTTAATGTGTTGAATTAGGTAAACCCCTTAAGTTTTCTGCCAGCTCTTTGATGTATTACATATTACATATATATGTATACATGTAAAGTTAGAGATACATATATATCATAAACATGTATGCAGTATGTGTATATATTATGTATGTATATTTTAATATGTGTATTTTGGTTTATAGATACATATATACACATATAGAATGTATATATGCACATATATACATATAAATAACATGTATACATATATACACATATATGTGTGTTTATATGTGTATACACACATACACATAAATCTCCAAAAGCTAGTACTGGTAGGGCACAATATGTAACAAATGAGTGAAATAATATGTTGATTTGGGTCATGCATGAATGATGAGCATTTTTCTTATCTGGCTGTGATTTCACAAATTAAAATATATCTGTAATACACGGGTTCTTTTGGCCCCCAAGTGACACATATTTTATCTCACCTGGCCATGATCATGTCGCACCTCTCCTTAAATCCCTCTACCTCAAAGCCATCATGGAGACCATTCTCCATCTCAATCAGAATGAGATCCAAAGTCCTTGTAAGAGGTAAGATCAGAATCCTTTTCTGCAGTCTCTGACTGCCCTTCATGATCTGGCTCCACACTCTCCCTTACCTCTTACATTTTCCCCCTTACTCACCCTGCCTGGCCAGACTGGCCACCTTGCTGTCCCTCAGACACAGTGAGCATACCTCAGAACCTTTGCACATGCCGTGCCATTTCCTCTACCTCATCTTCTCTTCCCCTAGTTATCTCCAAGTCTGGTTTCCCAACTTCATTCACATTCCTGCTTAAATGTTACCTGATAGGCCTGGCATGGTGGCTCACGCCTGTAATCCCAGCACTTTGGGAGACCAAGGCAGGCGGCTCACAAGCTCAGGAGATTGAGACCATCCAGGCCAACATGGTGAAACCCCATCTCTACTAAAAATACAAAAATTAGCTGGGCGTGGTGGCGCGCACCTGTATTCCCAGCTACTCGGGAGGCTGAGGCAGGAGAATCACTTGAACCCGGGAGGCAGAGGTTGCAGTGAGCCAACGTTGTGCCACTGCACTCCAGCCTGGGTGACAGAGTGAGACTCCATCTCAAAAGAAAAAAAAAAGTTACCTTATCAGAAAGGTCTTCCCTGACTCTCTCTATCCTTTTACTCTGCACCACTTTTTAAATTAGCACTTATTACCTGAAATATATTTTATGTCTGTTTCCTGACTATAAGATTTATGAGGGCACAGCCCTTATCTCTTATATTCTATTGAGTGTCTAGTACTTTATTTGTTGAATAAATTGACAAATGAATCTAGCTCAGCTCCCTGCTGATGAGTTATATCAATAGATTATGCTATCAAATCTAACTACAGTAAAATCTCATGAATTTGAATTAATGGGGGGAAGGTATAAAAATACTTTTCCAAATATATCTTAAATCCAAATTATTGAAAAATGGCTTAATTAGTAGGAATGTATGCATCTGGTACAGTTTTAAAATAATTTTTCACTGTTGTACTTAAAAATATTGCCTCTAAAACTTAATTTTTTTAAGAGACAGGGTCTTACTCTGTCATCCAGGCTGGAGGAATGATTATAGCTCAGTGCAACCTGAAACTCTTGAGTTCAGGGGATCCTCTCACCTTAGCTAGGACTACAGTTGATGCCACCATGCCTGGTTAATTTTTTTTAAAAAAATTTTGTAGAGATGCCAATCTTGCTGTGTTGCCCAGCTGATCTCACAAGAGATCCTTCCACCATGCCCAGCCTCTAGAACTTTTTTTTTTTTTTGAGACAGTGTCTCACTCTGTTGCCCAGTTTGGAGTGCAGTGGCACGATCTTGGCTCACTGCAACCTCCACTTCCAGGGCTCAAGCAGTCCTCCTGCTTCAGCCTCCCAAGTAGCTGGGATTACAGGCACCTGCCACCATGCCTGACTAGTTTTTATATTTTTAGTAGAGACAGGGTTTCACCATGTTGGCCAGGCTGGTCTCTAACTCCTGACCTCAAATGATCCTTGCTCCTCAGACTCCAAAAGCACTGAGATTACAGATGTGAACCACTGCACCCGGCTAGTCTCTAGAACTTTTTAATACCAGAACTACAGTGCTATTTCAACCCCATCCACCTACTAAGAACAATGAGGAGGACATATGTCTACATCGTACATGTTTACTCAGTTCAATTTGTATGTTTAAGGCTTATTGTACTTATACTTCAATTAAAATATGATTTTTAAGACAGCAGCCAATATGAAGTCGTTGTGTCTCCTTATAGGTGTGGCTGTACTGGAAGGTCCCATGTATGCCGTAGGAGGACATGATGGCTGGAGCTATCTGAACACAGTGGAAAGATGGGACCCTCAGGCTCGCCAGTGGAATTTTGTTGCCACCATGTCTACCCCTAGGAGTACAGTAGGTGTGGCAGTACTAAGTGGAAAGTAAGGAAGTATTTAAAGTTCCATTTAAAATGCAATGCATTACATTTATTAAGCTATATCATTTCTAATTTAAAGATATACATGAATACTTTGTGATTTGAAGAAACTTTTAAGACAATGAATGCCTCTTTCTATAATAATTGTAAATATAAATAGTTCAGTGTTAAGTTAGGCTTTCAGTTTAATGTGTAGATACTATATATTTCTAGTTAAGTGAATACATTTTACATTGTATATTAATGTTCAATATTAATAAGTTGTACAGTAAAAATCTGGTATAGCTTTAAAATATTTTATTTAATATACTTTAAAAGTATATTATATATTATGTTTAAAAGTATATATGGTATTTTAAAAGTAGTATAGTCTGTTTCTATAAAAATTCATTCCATCTTTTCTACTGATTTATCTTTACTTTTACCTCTTTTCTTTCTTACCTTGGAAAACTGGTGAAAACTAGAATGGATTTATAAAGAGGTGCTCCCTTGCCTCTTGTCTGCTCTGAATAAACATACATAGGTAGAGATGTCACTAATAGCTCTCAGTTATTCAGAGAGTAAATAGATACCTTTTTTCAGTCCTTTCTTCTTCCTTAAAATAAAGCCGTCTGTGGTTGTTAAAGAAAAGTTATTTGTTGGGTACCTTTTCCACATTTAGAATGCTTTATCATTGTTTCCAGAAAAAGAAATGAATCAAGATTAAAATAGAATTAAAATTATTTATAGAATTGTGTTATTGATTACAAGAAAAATTTTTAAAAAGTGAAATTTTTTTCTATTTTAGGACCTAAGATCACGTTTCTTCAGGACCTATCAGTTGTGTTCTACTTTTTGATAGTTTTTTTTAGCACTATTACATATGATAAGATAGATGGAAATCACCTCCCCTCGTTTATTTTAGCTAAAGAAATCACTTCAAAATTCATCATTACGTATCTTTCTAAACTCTTTGATAAGAGTCAGCCCCATTAAAGAAAAAAAGAAAACGAAACAGTATCTTCTCGGTTTTGACCCTTTGGCTTAAACCTTTGGGATTGATTCATTGTGTTAATTTTTGTTCAGTAGCATATTTCTTAGCTCTTATTTCTAATAGAAGATTAAAAAAAAAAAAAAAACTGCCTTCTCTAAACCTGTTTTCCAGACTACAGTAGCTTAGACTTCTAAGCATAGAAATATCTTACTTTCTTACCTTTTCTTACCCTGTAATGAAAAATATTTCAGTCCTTAACCCACCTGAAGTATAACTGAATATAATTCAGAGACAACCTAATTAATCATATCAGAAGCTAAGGATCTCTAATCTACTATTAAGAAATTTGATTTTGAAGCAGGGTGCGGTGGCTCACACCTGTAATCCCAACACTTTGGGAGGCCTAGGTGGGTGGATCACCTAAGGTCGGGAGTTCAAGACCAGCCCAACCAACATAGAGAAACCCCGTAATACAAAATTAACTGGGCATGGTGGTGCATGCCTGTAATCCCAGCTACTCAGGAGGCTGAGGCAAGAGAATCGCTTGAACCCAGGAGGCAGAGGTTGCAGTAAGCTAAGATAGCGCCATTGCACTCCAGCCTGGGCAACAAGAGCCCAGGCTGGAGCCCAGGCTCCATCTCAAAAAAAAAAAAGTATTTGATTTTGAAAGTATAGTACATCTAAAGAATCTGGAATAAGTAGAAAGTATGCAGTTGAATGAAAGAAAACCAATGATATATCTTCTCTTATCATTGCTTTGTGATTTAGAACAAATCATTTCTCTTAGCCTCAATTTTTTTATTCTGTAAAATGAAGAGCCTTGATCTTTGTGGGTTTTGTTATTTTAATTTATTAATTTATTTATTCATTTATTTATTTTGAGACAGAGTCTGGCTCTGTCACCCAGGCTAGAGTGCAGTGGCACAATCTTGGCTCACTGCAGCCTCCTCCGCCTCCTGGGTTCAAGCAACTCTCCTGCTTCAGCCTTTCAAGTAGCTGAGACTACAGGTATGCGCCACCATGCTGAACTAATTTCTGGAAGAGATGGGGTTTCACGACATTGGCCAGGCCGGTGTCGAACTCCTGACTTCAGGTTATCTGCCCACCTCAGATCTCCCAAAGTGCTGGGATTACAGGCGTGAGCCACTATGCCCGGCCTATTTTAACTTATTTAAAATTTCTTTTTTTCTTTTTTAAGATGGAGTCTCACTCTATCTCTGAGGCTAGAGGGCAGTGGGCAATCTCAGCTCACTGCAGCCTCCACCTCCTGGGTTCAAGCAGTTCTCCTGTGTCAGCCTCCCAAGTAGCTGGGATTATAGGCACCCACCATTACTCCCAGCTGATTTTTGTATTTTTAGTAGAGATGGAGTTTCGCCATGTCAGCCAGGCTGGTCTCGAACTCTTGACCTCAAGTGATCAGTCTACCTTGGCCTCCCAAATCTTAAAATTTTTAAAGTGTTAAAACTTTTCTTCCTACCATTTTTGACAGAAAGAAGCCTTATTTAGATTTCCAATTGCTCAGGCTACCTTTAAGCCACTGGCTGGCAAATATTTTTAGCAGTTGAATCTCTCAAATGAAATCTTAAAAATACCGCAATATTTAAAAGGCAAATGGAAGTTCAAGTTTATTTTAAACTTATTTAAAATGTATTACAAATTCAAGATTATCATATTTACTTATTATAAAAATCTGTGAAGAAGAGTAAGTGCTGAAGAACAGAATACATTTTAAAGAACACTCAGCTTATTTCTGTGTGTTGTCTTGATTGTCCAATATGAAGAAAATCTTGATTCACAAAGAAGAGGCTGAAATGGTAACAATTATTTTAACTGCTGGAGCAATTTAATTGGAATTTCAGGAAATTCTTCAGTTAAATTGCCCAAATAGTTTGAAAGTAGTAGTAATTTTTTTTTCTAAGTTGAATCTCAAGCAATATCTGCCAACTACTTGGATTCCTTTTACTTTGGAGACAAGGTCTAGCTCTGTTGCCTAGGCTTGAGTACAGTGACACAATCACAGCTCACTGCAGCCTCAACCTCCCTCCCAGGCTCAAGCTATCCTCACAACTCAGCCACCAGAGTAGCTAGGACTACAGGCATGCACCACCATGCCTGGCTAATTAAAAAAAAATTTCTTTTTTAGAGATAGGATCTCACTATGCTGCCCAGGTTGGTCTCGAACACCTGATCCCAAGTAATTCTCTCATCTTGGCCTCCCCATGTGCTGGGATTACAGGTGCGAACAACCGTGCCCAGCCTACTTGCATTTTTTATCATAATTTTAAAAGTCAGGCAAGACCTAAATCTTATTACTAAATATATATAGGTAGTACAATACTTTCACAGATTGACATAATATTTCTCTTTTTATTGTAATAGACTCTATCGTGGGGAAGAGACATGAGTTCTGAGTCTCACATGGCATTTAATTGAGCCAGGTGATATTTGAATATTAAAAATAATTTTTAAAATTTGAAATTCAAATGAGCCATTTTTTACACTCCCTCAATTTCTTCACAGAATCCTATTCTTAGAACAAAACTTAAAAATCCTTGCTTGAGATAATGATTCTTTAGGAAGTGTTACCAATTGATTTTAACCCTTAATATTAGCTGAATATAAACATTGTACACTTACAATCTCCTGTAAGTGCTATTTTCTAGAAGAACACAGAGACAGAATTAATTTTTCTCTGTAAATGTTTATACCATGATTATCATGTACTAGGCAGTGTTCAAAGTACTTTAAATTTAATTATCAATAATCCTATGAAGTAGGGTTTATAGATGATTAAATTCAGATGGAGGTTAAATAACTTGTCCATAGTCACAACTAGTAAGTGGTAGAACCAGAATTCAAACCCAGAGAGTCTGGTTCCAGACTTCATGCTCTTAATCATTGTATTATACCATTCTTCACAGTAAAGACCAAAGAATCTACTGTTCAAGAGGGTAAGATGCTTTAAAGCCTGTTGTGTGTGCGTGTCTATGGATGTGCACACATGCGCACACACATATGCATGTGCAAATTATTTTAAATTATTGATATTCCCTAATTGTTGAAGCCTTCTCATCTTTTGTGATCCATATTTAGATAACTCTTCTACCAAGTATTAGCTGAAGATAAGAATAATACTAAGAACTAGAACATAAATAAGTTACTAATAGATAAAAGTTTTTAACAGATAAGTCTTAAGATAAATTTTAATAGATAAGTTTCAAATAAATTTCCATTCTCATACTATTAATACAGTTTAAGTTTAGAACGAGATATTGCTACAACCATAAGTTACTGTTTAAGATATGGTCATCTATTATTTAAGAAACAGTTTGAGTAACATAGTGGCATACCTTAATTATGAAATCTGTGTTTAAGTATGTAGATTTACCCAAATATAAATACCTGGAGTTTTAATGGGCAGAAATTTGGGATAGTTAAAATATTGTTTCTTGGGAAATGATCAAAATAGTTAAATATTAACTAAAGCATCTGTAAATTCAAAGTGTATGATCTTTTCGATGAGTAACAAAGTAAATTTACTTTTAAAAAACTAGTAGAAAAATATTTATAGAGAGCTTCCCAAATAAATAGCAAATACAAAAGGATTTTTGCTTAACAAGGAATACTGTGTTCAAATATTTAAAATATTTTACAAATGTTTTAGGTTCAGAATAATAGACTATTTCAAATTAGTGCAGTATATTGATTGATAATAAATTTAAATTGATCTACTAGGTAACATTTAGGTCATTCACATGATCCTTTTCTGCAGTAATTTAAATTAATGAAGGGTCATTATTCACATGTAACAAATGTTACTTTTTATGCCATTGTGTCAAGCTATACTTTTATTCTCCTATTTCAATATTACAAGAATATTCTACCTGACTGTGTTGACTGTCCAACTGTTCATTACTAAAACTCTGTGTCCTGATTCTGCTTCTTACTGGGTGACTCTGTGCAAGTCTCTTACTCTCCATGAACCCTTGTTTCTTTACTATGAAACAGGGATTCAAACAGTTTCTCATAATATCACTGTGATGATTAAATTAGTACATGTAAAGTCTCTAGCCTATTGTAGGTGCTCAGAGAAGATTCGTTTCTTTCGTTGATAATAAAGTCTTAACTATTTAAGAAAAGCGGGCTGGGCACAGTGGCTCATGCCTATAATCCCAGCACTTTGGGAGGCCAAGGCAGGTGGATCACGAGGTCAGGAGATCAAGACCCTCCTGGCCAACATGGTGAAACCCCATCTCTACAAAAATGAAAAAAAAAATTAGCTGGGCGTGGTGGTGCATACCTGTAGAGAGGCAGGAGAATTGCTTAAACCTAGGAGGCAGAGACTGCAGTGAGCCGAGATCGCGCCACTACGCTACAGCCTGGGTGACAGTGCAAGACTCCATCTCAAAAAAAAAAAAAGTAAACTATGGTTTATTTATACACCATATTTTGTCTATTCTAAGACACACATTTTAACGTCCCTAGAATTTCAGTGCATATTACAATCAATGGTGACTTGTCAAAGAGATGGCGGTGGTGAAATAGTTGTCATTGCCTTCACGTGCAGTTTGTTTTCCTTTTCATATATATACAGTGATATATGATACATACATATGTGAGTAAACACATAGCATATCTTCTTTAATAGCACACATATTAACAGTGTGTTTTATAACTGATGGCACCTTAAATTCAATGAAATAACGTAAGAATAGCCTCTTTGTTCTAAGCATAATAGCACAATCTTATTTATCATTTCATTTATTCTTTTTACAGACTTTATGCAGTTGGTGGTCGTGATGGAAGTTCTTGTCTGAAATCAGTAGAATGTTTTGATCCTCATACTAATAAGTGGACACTGTGTGCACAGATGTCAAAAAGGAGAGGTGGCGTAGGAGTGACGACCTGGAACGGACTGCTGTATGCTATAGGGGGGCATGACGCTCCGGCATCCAACTTGACTTCCAGACTCTCAGACTGTGTGGAGAGGTAATTTCCTGTGAAGGAAAACTAGGAACAAAAAATACATATATAAGTCTCCGGTACTTATGTATATTTGGAGAACATGCTGGAGAACTGGAAGGGAAAGTCAGCATTCACAAATGCAAAGCAACTTCACTTTATAACAGCCTGCTCTCACAAGAACTAATACTTTCAGAAAAATAAGTTTTTATTGAGCATGCACTACAGGCAAGGCAGTTTTATTTTATACGGGATACTGGATCTAATAAGAGGAGGAGCTTGATGAATTTTAGGCAGAATGACTTAAGGGCTGTAGGCTAAGTAAAAAGAGAAAAGGATAGAGACATTTCTTAGGCTGTAGGCTAAGTAAAAAGAGAAAAGGATAGTGCCTTTTGATATAATAAAATAAAAAGCTAGTAATAAGGCCTACAAACTTAAGTCCTCCAAACTAGCCTCACAAAACTCAAGTATGGCACCAAGTAGAGAGCCAAATAGCAGTGGAAGATTGGATGTTAGGTCAGGTTCCCATTTATTATGTTTTGTCTAGTGCAAGGAATAGAGAGAATTGAATGGATTTAGGAGGTACAATCAATAGGAGTTTGTCGGAACACTTAAAAGCAGAAAGAAATATTGTTCATACAAGAAACTGAAAGACAGCCATTGTGGCTGGAGAGCAAAGAGTGATGGGGAGAGAGTGGCAGGAAAGGAGGTGGAATGGGTGGGGGGGGTGTGCAGACTATGTAGACCCCTTAAAGCATTGTTAAGGGCTTCGGATCATAAAGAAAAATAGGAAGTTAATGAGTGCCCATGTGTGATAGAGTGAGAGAGAGAGAAAGAGAGAGAGAGTGTGTGTGTGAGTGTGTGTGTGTATTGGATGTGATCAAGTGACCATAAGAAGATAAAAAGGAAATCAAAGTTTGGTGATGATAATGAGCACCATCTTAGTCTGTTTCCCATTGCTATAACAGAATACCCAGGACTAAGTAATTTATAAAGAAAAGATGTTTCTTTAGCCCACAGTTTTCCAAGCTGGGAAATTCAAGATTGGGTGGCTGCATCTGGCTGCTTCTAGTGGGGGCCCTGTGCTGTGTGATAACATGTTGGAGAACTGGAAGGGAAAGTTAGGATTCAAACATGCAAAGCAACTTCACTTACACATCCTGCTATCACAGGAACTAATCCATTCACACAAGAAGTAACCAAGGAGAAAAACATTAATCCATCTTATCAACCTAATCACCTCTTAAAGGCCCCACCTCCCAACACTATTACATTGGCAATTAAATTTCAGCATGAGTTTTGGTGGGATGAACCACATCCAAACCATAAAAAGTGCTTTCTGTATAATAATAAGCAGACTTGGTTAGTGTTGTTTAAGAAAGCAGGAAAGTTACAACTGCATTTCACTTATATTGAGGGGAAAACAGTTCAGACCTATGCTCGTTTCCTCTTGCCCAGGAAAGGAATGTGGAACTGTTTATATACTTTGCCCCATTAATTATGGACTGGCTGTCTTACTACACTCAGTGGAAAGCTGTTCATTGATAGAACAGATATTGGGAGCAGTATCAGTCATCTTAGCATGATGTATCTGCTCTTAGCTATACAACTTTGGGCAATTCTAGTTAAGACATCTCATGAAAGGAAAAGAAAGCCCAAAAATGGACAGCTACAATGATTGAGGCTGTAAGTCATCTTACAGAGAGCTTAATGCATTGATTTCCCCACATTTTCAGTCGGTAATCAAAGGTCTGAAAGCAGCTTTCAGTATTGATACTAGCTCCTTTTAAGTGTTCTACATCTGTTAAGTGGATCTATTAATATAATACTGTAAGTTAAAGTTTTCAGAAGAGTTGATATTCTTCTCTAAAATATGTTCAAATGTATTTGATTTACATAGTAGATAATACGTCAGAAGATAGACCTGAAGAACAAAACATTTTACATAAAATATTTTAAGAATAATGTCAGCTCCGGTTCTAAAATTTTCTTTCAGATATGATCCCAAAACAGACATGTGGACTGCAGTAGCATCAATGAGCATCAGCAGAGATGCAGTGGGGGTCTGTTTACTTGGCGATAAGTTATATGCTGTGGGGGGATATGATGGACAGGCATACCTTAATACCGTGGAGGCTTATGATCCCCAGACAAATGAGTGGACCCAGGTATGCCATTTCATGGTTCTTTATCACGCTGACTCTCTTTTTATTGAAACATTTTTTTTTTGGTAAAACAGATCCCCTCAATCTTGTCCAATTCTAAAATATATGGCATAAATAGGACAATCACTTCTTGATTAAAGATGAGAAAAAGAGGCAATGTTTAATTTTATAACATAATTAAAATCCACAATTACCTTTGAGAGGTAAGTTAATACTCAGAGAAATTATTAACGATCTGCTACCCACTTGCATGATGAAGTATTCTAGCCTGATTAAAGCTGATAGGACTACAGGAGGGTTGTAACAATGGGAGGGGAGACTGGAAAATAAAAACAGGGATAGTAGTCAGAAAACTCTGAACAACTTGTCCATGCATGAGCAGTGATTTTTAAATACTTAAGCCATTGATATTTGGGAGCAGATTAAAGTCCTGATAACCTAATAAAGATGGCAACCCTAAATTATACTAAGTAAGAAACCTGATCTGACAACCTTGATCTGACAGAAGGAATTTTACCCTTGTGTATTTCTGGGAGGGTCTAGCACATCTAAGAATGATCTTTTGATATCTTTGCTTTTATCATCACCAAGAACAGAATCAGGAATTTGTGCTTGTAACACCCAATTCAGTCCTTGATACATAAAAGACAATAAATGTTTAACTAAGGCAAGGTTTTCTTGTATACAAGGACCAATGGTAAGTATTGTCAAGAAAACAGAACTTCTGAGAAGCCCCACTGTCATGTAACCTAAGGTCTTGGGTATGTAAGCTCTACATGTGCAAGGGGAGAACCCACCACACAAGGCAGTGGGTATTTAGTGTCCCATGGTACAGGCAGTAAGTGACATAGGAAATAAGAGAGAGAAAGTGGTTATGGGGAAAGCTTTAGTGAGAAAGAAGTGGGATTTAAACTAAGCCTTAGTGAACTGATCCAATTCAAAAAGATTGGAAAGAAGAAATTGTGAGAAAACGTGAAAGAAATGTCACCAAAGCAGCCAAAGCAGAATTCTGTAAGACGTACTGAAGATGGCTGGTTTTAAGGATCTACGCTTGAGAGGAGAAAGAGTGCTTATTGGAGGGGAAGATTGGGGTCAGAATGACCCCAATCTGTGAGGCTAAGGTAGGAGGACACTTGAGGCCAGGAATCCAGACCAGCATGGGTGACAAAGTGAGATGCTGTCTCTGCAAAAAAATTTGAAAAATTAGCAAGGTATAGTGGCATGCACCTGTAGTCCCATCTACTCAGGAGGCTGAGGCGGGAAGATAGCTTGAGCCCAGGAGTTGAGGCTGAAGTAAGCCATGGTCATAACACTGCACTCCAGCCTGGACGACAGAGAAAGACCCTGTCTCCAATTATATAATAATAATTTTTTAAAAGAATGAGGATGTGTGAAGGCCAAGCTAAAGAGTTTGGTAACAAGAAACCAGCAGAAACTTTCAACCAAGAGAATGACGCAGTTGGGGTCGTGTAGGTTGGGATGGGGCAGGGGAAGTGAGAGATGGATAAATAAAAATATTTAGAGGATTGCTTCAGTTGCAAGGCTTGAAGCATTCAATGTAGGTGGATTCAAGAGTTTGCCAAGTCCTGTTGATCTTTCTTTATATACACACTCATTGGGTTGAATTGGGAGGTGTGGTCCCTGAAGAACACAGGAAAGGAATGATAAGAGAAGTTCTCAGAAGACAATGGAGTAGAGCATCTAAAGGGAGGAGTAGGAGTTCCAACAGTGTAACAAAGAATGAAGATTTATCATTTGTAAAGTTGTGGGGCCCTCAGAGAATCTTATAGAAGCAGAAGCTAGCACACAGTTTAAAAAGTAAACAGAAGAGGCCATGCACAGTGGCTCATGCCTGTAATCCCAGCAGTTTGGAAGGCCGAGGTGGGAGGATCTCCTGAGGCCAGAAGTTAGGAGACCAGCTTGACCGACATGGTAAAACCCTGTCTCTACTAAAAATACAAAAAGTAGTGCTCCTGTAGTCCCAGCTACTTGGAGGCTGAGGCACGAGAATCGCTCGAACCCGGGAGGCAGAGGTTACAGTGAGCCAAGATCACACCACTGCACTCCAGCCTGGGTGACACAGTGAGACTCCATCTCCAAAAAATAAAAAAATAAAAAAGTAGAAGAACAGAGTGTAGGAGCTAGAGAGTCATGCAGTGTTTTTAAATGATGATGATAGAAAGTATTTATTGAGCTCATCTTACAGACCAGGCTCTGTTGTAAGCACTTTACGTTACAGAATTTAAACTTCAATAACCATATAAAGTTGAGTTCTGGTATTTTCCCACTGTACAGGATAAGGAATCTGTCACAGAGGTTAAACAGCTGACCCAAGGCCACATAGCAAATAAATGGTGGAATTAGAATTGAAGCCAAGTATTTTTTTTCCCACAATAGAGATGACAAGAGGATAGAGAGAGATTTCAGATACAAGAAAGAAAGTGAAACTGAAGAGCATCTTTCTTAGAAAAGGGCAGGAAACAGAATTAAGAGCAAAGACCAGGGGCCAGGCACAGTGGCTCATGCCTGTAATCCCAGCACTTTGGGAGGCTAAGGCGGGCAGATCACCCTCAGGTCAGGAGTTCGAGATAAGTTTGGCTAACATGGTGAAACCCCATCTCTACTAAAAATACAAAAATTAGCTGGGTGTTGTGGTGTGCATCTGTAATCCCAGCTACTCGGGAGCCTGAAGCAAGAGAATTGCTTGAACCTGGGAGGCGGAGATCGCAGTAAGCCAAGATCATGCCATTGCACTCCAGCCTGGGCAACAGGAGCAAAACTCCGTCTCAAAAAAAAAAAAAAAAAAGACCACTCATCAGACTAAAAGGAAGATCTTACCCTCCAAGGCTTGGGAAAAGATGAGAATTTCAGTGCAGAAAGGTACAGGAGATTTTTAAGTGAAGAGGATAGAGAAAAAGGACTCAGATTGTGTGGGCTTGATCTTATTTCTTAAGTGAGATCACTTGGTGGAGGGGAGGAAGGGATAAGATTGAGAGCTAGAGTGAGAGCTATAAGATTTCATTAGAAATTCAATGATTACCTAGTATCAGCTTCCCACTGTGGCAAAAATAATTGTGAATGACATCCAAGGAGCCCAAAAAGAGAAGAATCTCTTTTCCTTACATGTATTTAAGTCCAGTTATATATATGATTTAAGCCCTATCAGCCAGTTATCTGAGACTTGTTATCATTTATAATTAATACTTTATGCTAAATCACCCTGTATCAAAATTGATAATCTCTGTCCACATAGCTATTTTGCTTGCAAGCCAGCTGTATTACTATGTTAAAGCACCTAAAAAATGTGAACTCATTATCATAGTATCTGAACAATAAGTTTTCCTGAGCCAGGCATAGTGGCTCATGCCTATAATCCCAGCACTTTGGGAGGCCAAAGCAGGTGAATTGCCCAGGCTCAGGAGTTTGAGACCAGCCTGAGCAGTATGGTGAAACCCTGTATCTACTAAAATACAAAAATTAGCCAGGTATGGTGGCGTGGGCCAGTAGTCCCAGCTACTCAGGAGGCTGAGGCAAGAGAATTGCTTGAACCCAGGAGGCGAAGGTTGCAGTGAGCTGAGATGGGGCCACTGCACTCCAGCCTGGGTGACAGAGGAAGACTGTCTCAAAAAAAAAAAAAAAAAAAGCCAAACAAAAAAATTTTGAAGTTTTCCTTTCAGTGTTCTGACAGATGGACATTTGTATAGGCACTAAAACGAGATGACAAAGTTCTAAACTACCACCCACCTCATTACCAGCCTTACCTCAAAGCAAGAGGTGATTGCACTGTATTTAAAAAATTCTCTAAGCTACACTTTCCAGCTGGTTGTCATGACAGTGTCAACTATTCACAATGTAGACACTAAATGTCTTGGGTGATTTGAGAAAAGCTACTAATTACAAACTGACATTTTGATTTGAATGATTTTTGAGGTCAGTTCTATAATGCTATAAATAGATATGGTTTTAAAATAGGTTATTTGATTGTTCCAAGAGACTTACAGTGATCAAAACAACTGATTCAGATGGACAACTACTGGGAATTCTCTTACAACTGAAGTCTCACCTGTTTTTAAAATTTACTCATTGGTCTAGGGGGTCAAACTGATTAGGAAGTCATTTTGGCATTTAACAAAAATATTTTAGTACATACCTTAACATTTATAAGTACAAAGCAAACTTTCTTAGTACTTTGCATTATTCACCCCCAATCCATGGTAACATTTTAACTCTCTTGGGTCAAATGAATAGAATTACTGTGCTCAGAGTAATTCTTCAAAAACTATTTTTGTCCACACTCTTATTTCCACTGTGAATTACCCAGTGTCTAGAGTTCCTGTTGTTTAAAAAAGAGATGATTTAAGAATTGTTCTTTATCCATAAATTAAGATTATATCCCTTCCCCTAGCAACCCTCCCCCTACCTGTATCTCACTGTAGCAGAGCTCATTCACTGAGTTTGTTTCCACTCCTCAGGGAGTTAGATGGGTAGCATTTATTATTTATTTAGTCTGCTAAAAAGTAGTAGAATGGGTTTAGACTTTTTAGCCATGCACATAAAAGGTAGTCAAAAAATGTGAGGTTACTAGTTCTTCTAGAATAAGCAGATCCCCAGGCAGTCAGAGTATTTGTGTACTATCTGAGATAGCATGACTGTTAGAGGACCTCTCTAGATAACACTTCATCTTTTCTCCATATTAGTCACAGAGTTACTGTTAAGTGTTCAGCATTCTTTATATCCATACTGTGCATCATTTTGGCTAAAATAGAGTGTTTCATGTAGATTAATTCTTGAGCTGTTTTTAAAAATCACCCTTAAAGAAGAGTGAATGCTACACAATCATGATATACCAAGAACAACTTAGTCTATGCAGCTTTGCCATGGAGAGTGGTTCTTGGGAAGGGGACCAGGCCAAAAACAGCTCTGATACAGCAGGGGCCAGAGCAGCAAGCCTTTGCCAACAAGTACAGACCGTTTCAGTATTTCACAACTGGCTTAGTAGTGCTGACATTTTAACTTACAAACCCAATAAATATCTCTGTTTCTTTTTTAGGTTGCTCCACTGTGCCTAGGAAGAGCTGGAGCTTGTGTTGTGACTGTAAAATTATAATTCAGTGCTGTGTTTTCTACATGAAGACACCGTCTTCCTTTATTCATTTAGTACAATTATTATATTAATGGATGCATTTTTAGTAAATGTGCATTGTCACAATCCTGGGCACAAAGTGCCTGATCTCAAAGTGAAGATAGTAAAACGAGAGAGGAAGGAGTGGATGGACCAGGATTAATTCCTTTCATTTCTTAGTAAATTAAAACCTGCAGCTGGTGGATTGTGAACACACATTCCTGATGTAATATGTGAGGACAAATGCACTGCTCTGGAACATAACCCAGTACTAACTGGGGATTTCATTTATTCAGTCAAGCACATCTTACTCACATCCAGATTTATTTTCTTACAGTGAACACACACCAGATGAAACTACTACAATGTTACTTTTTGTAAGTTTATCATACATGAGTTACAGTAGTTTGCTTGTTTGTTTAACCACAACCACTATTTTAATGATATACTAAAGATAACACTATTTAGTTTTTTCAGAAAAATCTGCATTATATGCATGTTGGTTGTGGATTTTGTTTCTAAAATTGGCTTAGTCCAGTAAATAAATGCATTAAAGACTTAAAGCAACAATAACCAAATAAAAACTTGATAGGATCTTTGAAGTCTATTTAACTATTCATTCCATTACATCTAGACTCACCACTACATGTTACGATATTAAGTTGAAGTTGAAACATGTTTTGCATTAAATTTAAGATATGCAAACTTACGTAGAGAAAATGTTATATACCCTATAATATTCTTTCACCTAATTAGCATTTAATTATATGAATTTGTTTTATATTATAAAAGATCTCTTGATTTTGTCTTTTGATATTGACAAAATTATTGGGATATTCTTATGTTTTCAAGTCTGTATCTGCCTCCGCTGCCTTATTTCTAATGTTTTGCCACAGTTAACCCATTGTGCTTCTTTGTAATCAAACAGTTTGGGGGGAGAATGGGCTTACTGAATGTCTAAAAAATAAGTTTAAAGTGTTTGTTACCCCAAGTTTTGTACATTTGTAAACTCTAATTACATATGTGAATGTTATTACTCTCAGTGAATTGTTATTGTTTGCAAAAATGCACTGGGCAGTAACATTTTGTGATAAATCCTGTGAGATATAAGTCATTGAGATGTCCAAGATGCTTTTTATTTTAACCCCAATTAATGACCTTATGGAAAATAATACTTGCTTATAATTATTCATTGTTCATTGTGAACTAGGAATCAAGGTTTTTGTATGCATCAATGCATTTAATCCTCACAACAACCTTATGAGGTAGTTCTATTATTCCCTTTTTATAGCTAAGGAAATTGGGATACAGAGAAGTTAGCCCCAAGGTTATATATTGCAAGTAAGTGGCAGAGCACGGATTTATACACAGCAGTCTCACTCAGCAGTTTTCACTCTTACTATTCCTGCCACTTGGTAGAAAAAGAAAGATTTCATTTTATGTGAAGAATTATTTATTTTAATTTTAAAAAAGAGGGCTTATGCTCTTTAGTAATAAAATTTACCAGTAACAATCAATCAGAACATTTTGGTTCCTTAGTATTTAGGGAAAATTTCTGTTTAAATCTCTTATAGAATTTTAGATATTTTGCTTTAGAAAAGTAGGTGCGATATAATACATTTCAAGTTTTATACATATTAGATGAATTGCATGGTATTTTAGGCAACTTAACTATAAACAAATTCATAAAAACAAGCATTATTGCCAACAAATTAGATGACCTAGATGAAATGGACAAGTTCCTAGAAACATACCAATTGCCAAAACTGGCTCAAAAGGAAATAAAAAATCCAAACAGACCTATAACAGGTAAAAAGATTGAACCAGTAATATCAAAAATCTCCCAGCAAGAAAAGTCTGGCACTAAACGGGTTTACTGGCAAACTATACCAAACATATAGAGAAGAATTAACACTAATCCTTCTCGAACTCTCCCAAAAAATGGAACAGAAAGGAGCACTTTGTAACCCATTCTATAAGGCCAGCATTACCTTAACACCAAAGCCAGACAAAGAGCTCACAAGGAAACTATAGACCAATATCCCTTATGAATATAGATGCAAAAAACTTCAAAATACTAGCAAGCCAAATCCAACAGCTTATTAAAATGATCATACACCATGACCAAGTGAGATATATCGAAGAAATACAGGGATGGTTCTACATACAAACATCAATCGATGTAATAGAGTGTATTAGTAGAATGCTGGGGAAAAAACAGAATCATCTCAATTGATAAGAAAAAGCATTTGACAAAATCCAACACCCTTTCATGGTGAAAACACTCCACAAACTAGGAAGAAAAGGAAACTTTCTTAACCTGATAAAGGCATTCATAAAAACCCACAGCTAACAACATAATAGCAAAACATTGAAAGCTTTTCCCCTAATATCATGAAAATGCCTGTTTTCCCCACTGCTATTCAACATTGTACTATTAAGTCCTAGCCACAGCAATTATGCAAGAAAAAGAAATAAAATGAATCACAAACAGGAAGAAGTGAAACTACATTTGCAGAAAATGTGGTCCTATATATTAAAAATCCTAAAGAATCCACGGAATGACTACAGCTGATTTTAAAAATTTGGCAATGTTGCAGGATGCAAGATCAACACAAAAGTCTAAGAAAAATCTGAGAGGAAATTAAAACAATTGCATTTATAATAACATGAAAAAGAATAAAATACTTAGGAATAAATTTGACCATGAAAGTATAAGACTTGGGCACTGAAAAGTATAAAACGTTGCTGAAAAAAATTAAGATATAAATAAATGGAAGACTCAACATTATTAAGATGGCATTACTCCCAAGTTAGTCTATAGATTCAATACAATTCCCATTCAAATTCCAGTGACCCTTTTATAGAAACCGAAAAGCTGACCCTAAAATTTATATGAGATTGCAAGTTACTGAAGGTACTCGAGCCTATTCAAAACAATCTTGAACAAGAATAAAGGTGAAGGAGTCACATTTTGCAATTTCAAAATTTACTGCAAAGCTACTTCAATCAAAACATTGTGCTGGTATGAAATTCATAAACCAAGAGAGTAAAATGGAAAGTTCAGAAATAAATTATGTCAATACACTACTGATTTTTGGCAAGGGTTCCAAGACCACTCAGTGAAGAAAGAATAGTGTCTTCAACTAATAGTGCTAAAATAAGTGAATATTCATATGCAAAAGAATGAGGTTGGACCCTTCACACCATGTATAAAAATTAGTTCAAAACACATCAAAGACCTAAATGTAAGAGCTAAAACCGTAAAACTGAGAAGAAAATATAGGCATAAATCTTTAAGACCTTGGATTTGGCAATGGTTTCTCAGATACTAAAAGCACAAGCAACACCAGCCAAAAAAAAAAAAAGACATATTGGACTTCATAAAAATTAAAAGCTTCTACATATCAAGGGATACTATAAAGAAAGTGAAAAGACAACCCACAGAATGGGAGAAAATATCTGTAAATCTTATATATCTGGTAAGGAACTAATATCTAGAATATATAAGGAACTCCTATGCTCAACAACAAAAACACAACCCAATTTTAAAATGGGCAAAGAACTTAAATAACTAGTTCTCTAATGAAGATAGACAAATGGCCAACAAGCACATGGAAAGATGCTCAATGCCATTAGTCATTATGCAAATCAATACCACAAGAAGATACCACTTCACACCCATTAGAATGATTATAATTTTAAAGAAAGAAAATAGACCTAGGATCTAAACCTGTAGAAAAAAAAAATAGTGAAAAGAAAATAATGTTAGAGAGGATGTGGAGAAATTGAAAATCTTCATTCATTGTTGATGGGAATGTTAAATGGTGTAGCCACTGTGGAAAACAGTTTTGGCAGTTCCTCAATAAGTTAAACACAGAATTACCATATGATCCAGCAAGTCCACTCCTGGGCATATACTGAAAAGATCTGAAAACAGGTGTTCAAGCAAAAACTTTCACACAAATGTTCATCACAGCTCTAGACACAACACCCAAAAAAGTGGAAACAACCCAAATGGCCCTCAGCTGATGAATGAACAAACAAACTGTGGTATCCATACACTGTACAATAGAATATTCAGCCATAAAGAGAAATGAGGTACTGATACATGCTAAAACATGGATGGCCTTGAGCACATTTTGCCAAGTGAAAGAAGGCAGATACAAAAGGCAATGTATTGCATGAGTGCATTTATATGAAATAGCCAAAATAGGCAAATCCATGGAGACAGAAAGCAGATAAATAGTTGTAAGAGGCTGAGAGAAAGGAGGAGTAGGGTGTGACTGCTAATGAGTAAGGAGTTTCCTTTTAGGGTGATGGAAATGTTCTGGAACTACTTACTGGGGATAATTGCACAATATGGTGAAGGTACTCAATGTCACTAATGGTAAATTTTACATACACTTTGCTGTAATTTTTTTTTGCCATAATTTTTTTAAAAGCTTTATTAGTTACATTATGTTATGATACTTAAATGTCCTAACAATAGCATTCTGTACACATCACTAGGATCAAAACTCTGGATTTATATGCATTCGGAAGAGAATTTTTTTAGTATAATTTGGAAATACATGAATTTCTAAAAATCTGACAGAAAGGCTCTTAAATCTCCATTTTAACCTAAGAAGGGAGTGAGAAACAATGACAGCCATGGGGAAAGTTAACGGGGAACTTCCCCAACGCCTGGTACATGACAGGCATTCCATAAATGTTTTCTAAAAGTTGAAGTAGGTATCTTTTGATAAACTCTGTGATATTTGGAATTGTTGATAACTCTTACTGAAAAGCAAATATTCAATAAAATGATATTTAATTTTACTGTGACGAGATAATAAATTCTCATGTAATAATTTTATTTTTTAACTGGAGTAAAAATCAAATGCCATAAAAAATTATAGGCCTCTTTTGGCATTTTCATCTTTCTGACTCTTAAAGAACTTACAAGAATGCACCAACTCTTCCATCAAAGCCTCTGTCCTCATTCCTAAGGCACAGGAGAGTATTGTATCTTCTCTTGGGGCTGAACATCTTCCAAGCCTCTTGAAGAAATGCTGTATTGACTGATGTGGGTTTTGGCATCATCACTAGACTTCACTGCCACCCTCATTTTCCCCTAGCCCTGGGTAATTATTTGGGCTAATGAGGTACCAATCTAGAGAGCAAAACCAGGGAAGTTTGGGAAGCAAATATAGTGCCCTGGATCTTTGCCCAGGCTCAAGCTGGTTCCATTTGACCATATTTCTTTGTGAACAGTAAACAACTATATTTAATTGAGATATTTTCACATAGGTTTGAGGACAGCAAAGATTGCCTGGTGGCCATCAAGAGGACCATCCGGAGCCAAAACTCTTTATCTGTGGAATTCAGAAGTCATTAGATGGCCCTATTATCTAAAGCTGGCATATGGTACCAGCCTTCTTTACCAAGAATGTATTTAATATAAGTAACTAGAATTTCTATACATCACCGGAATGAATATGTGTCAAAAGTTACTGAGTTACTATGCAACCCTTGCTGACATCAAGGCACCAAAATGTTGAAAATGTAATCATTTACCATGACCTATGTATTTAATGTGATCAAAATTACCCTTAAGCTCCTGCTTTAAGGTCCATAAATACCCTGTTATTAGTCCATTTTCACACTGCTATAAAGAACTCACACCTACAATCCCAGCACTTTGGAAGGCTGAGGCAGGGGATCACTTGAGCTCAGGAGTTCAAGATCAGCCTGGGCAACATCTTGAGACCCCTGTCTCTACTAAAAGTACAAAACTTAGCCCGGAATAATCCCAGCTACTTGGGAGGCTGAAGTGGGAGCATCACTTCAGCCCAGGAGACAGAGGTTGCAGTGAGCTGACATTCCATCACTGCACTCCAGCCTCAGTGCCAGAGACCTTGTGTCAAAAAAAAAAAAACAATAGTTCAACTTAAATGAGTAATGATTTTCAGGGAAAAGTTCGCCTTTGGGGAAAAAGGACAAAAAAATTTCTTTTTGTTTTGTTTTTAAAATGTAGAGTAAATTTTGGGGTTTGTTTTGTTGGTTGGTTGATTTTGTTTTGAGACAGGGTCTTGCTCTGTCGCCCAAGCTAGAGTGTAATGGTCTGATCATAGCTCACTGCATCCTCAACTATCTGGGCTTAAGCAGTCACCTCAGCCTGTCAGTAGCTGGCACTAGAGGCATGCACCACCATGTTTGGCTAATTATTTTTTCTATTTTTATTTTTTGTAGAGACAGGATCTGTCACTGCTGCCCAGGCTGGTTTTGGACTCCTGGTCTCAAGCGATCCTCCTGCCTCCTCTTTTCAAAGTGATGGGATTATAGGCCTGAGTTAGCACATTGGCCTGGAGCAAATTTTGTGGAAGGAGAGAGGTCCCTGCTTAGTGGTAGCTGGAGTGATGAAGTTAGGGAGAAGCTGTCATTCAAAGAGCCATCTCTGTGCAGTGACAAGAATAGCTGCGGTGTGAGAGAACTTCAGAGAAGAAAAATGTTGGGTAATAAGTTTGGCAAAAGCTGACCTACTTATTTCTGATTCTGTATCAGAAACTCAGCAGAGAAGGACTGGGAGAGTGAGTTAATCCAATAGAGAATCCCTTTATCTCAGAAACTTTGTGATCAATAAGGCATTGAGCAAAACAGTAGGGATACTGAGATCCTATACAATAACAGATGATAAAACAAATGAGGGGAGAGAATGGTAGTTCCTTAAGGCCACGTACAGGGGTATAGTTTTGTATTCCCTGCAGCACTTAGCATTTTATCTATTGTTATCCACATAATTAGCTTTCACTAATTATTCACCGAATATAAATATGAAATAGACTTGGTCTTTGAGGTAAACCATCTCCGAGGTATTGGAGTGTGAGTTTATAGTATCACAGATTCTGAAACAGAACAGAAAGAATCCTTGCAGTTTCCTTGTTCACACGTTGGTGGGGGTGGACTAGGAAAGGGGTGGACAGCCGGGGCAAGGAAGTGGGAAAGCCAGGATACCTTCAGAAAGTAGTGAGGGGCCCAGGCTGACTGCAGCGTGGAACATGTGCAGAGGGATGGAGGGAACTGTCCGCTAATTTATTGTTTTTAAAATTAATTTTATTGTTAAATAAAGTTTGCAATTCATTGTTTTAAATTAAAAATGCCAACCATTCAGTTCTGAGATAAAGACTGCTAGCAGAATAAATAAAACTATTTTTTAAATGCTCATCATGCCTTCTGTCATACATGACTAATACATATGGATGTGAGATGCCACACCTGTAATCCCAGCACTTTAGGAGGCCAAGGCGAGAGGATTACTTGAGGCCAGGAAATGGTAGGGAGTACTAGCAAAGAAAATGGTAAGCCAAGGTAAACTTCCAATGATAAGAACGTAATGGAAAGGAGAGCACAGGGTGAAAGACTAAGGAATGGGGGCTTGAACTCCACATGTCAGGCCACCCTGAGAAAGTCTCTAAGAGCCTCTGAGAAAGTCTTCTCTGGATCTGAAAACAGTTAGGGACTGTCTTAGCTGTGGAGGCACCTCAGTGAAATTGAGTTAAAAGTCCATGTTTTATTAAATGCTTCAGACTTGTTCATTTGATTATTTTAATATAGGGAGGTTAAGTCAACTTGATTATGTGACAAACACTGTGCTAAGCATTTCATATGTATGTTAACTTACTTAGTTTTTACAACAGCTGTATGAAGTAGATATGACTATTCCCAGTTAATGATATGGAAACTAGCTAGTGAATGTCAGAGCCAAATTTCAAAACCAACCACATCTGTATGACCTGAGAGCTGCTTTACAAATCTTTGCATGATTGCTACATGGAGGTGAGTTTAAGTTGTCTACAATACACAGGATGATACATACTTGATGCCAAGATATGTCCTCACCACATCTTCGGTACATTTTAAGTTTTTACTTTAAATGAGTAGAAACAGGCTAAATAATTCTGTCTATTGTGTGCATTAATGGATACATAGAGAGCTTTCATAAGTGCCTTTCTATTTTCTTTTTAAATATGTTCTGTGAAAGGACAAAAGAAGGGCATTTTAGAAAGGATGACATAGTTAATGACTTGGGCGCAGAGGACTGTTGCTGTCAATAGAGCAGAGGGCAGGGATGCTGAGTCCAGCAGTCATGAATGGAAATGAGATGATGAGCCATTAGCAGGAAGTCATAAACCCATTATTAGAAGTTTAATGTAATTGAATGGAACCAAATGTTTCACAATTCTAAGGACTATGAATAGCCACCTAGGGAGGATGCTTCTGCTGCTGTGATTTATCAGACAGGGTCCAATTGGGAGACAGAAACTACATGGTAATCTGAACAGGGAAGATTTTAAATAAATAATCATGTCCCATAACAGAGGATTGGACTCAGAAATGATAGGCTGGTTATCAGGATCTGAGATTTGCTTTTGCCCTACTGGAGCTAATAAGCTGACCTGTTATGGTTCCATGGATGCTGGCAAAAGACATCCATGGGTTGAAGAAAAAGGATTTTATTATTGAAGGCACAGAAAGCAGTAGGAATATCATATTGGGGTCACTTCCCTATGCCCCTCAATTCCCACAGGAACAAGACAGAGGATCCCAGGTGGGAATCCACGGAGCTTGGGAAACCCACTGCTTTTATAGTAAGTGGTAGGCTATCCTGCTGTTTGTCCTCAAGGTTTCTCACTGCAAACACAACCCTGATAAATGACCCAGGTAAACAGTATTGGGCGGAACGCTCCCAGAACCCACGGCAGATTGCCTCTCCCCTTCCTTCCGAAATGTCTCCAGCACCCTCTACTGACAAAACATAGCACTGTGCCAGCTGGCGAAGGAGAAAAGGGCTCATATCCACATTCACTGGGCAGGTAGTGAAGACTGGGTCTGTAGATGAGAAGCGCTAATTAAAAAACTGGCATACAAGTTTATCGGCAGTACCAGACACAGTTGAACTATGATATGGTCCGAAAACAGGGAAAAGGGAGAGTGATTCAATTCATTCTAGTGTGTGTGTGTGTGTGTGTGTGTGTGTGTGTGTGTGTGTGCGTGTGTGTGATCGCTGCTATGTTCTCAGAGCTAAGGTGGCTAAAAGACAGGAAAAAAATCTATTCAAAACATAGATAGTATTTAAATAATTTGTAATCCCAGCACTCTGGGAGGCCAAGGCAGGAGGATCACGAGGTCAAGAGATCGAGGCCATTCTGTCCAACATGGTGAAACCCCGTCTCTACTAAAAAATGCAAAAATTAGCCAGGTGTAGTGGCGCACAACCTGTAGTCCCAGCAACCCAGGAGGCAGAAGTTGCAGTGAGCTGAGACTGCACCACTGCACTCCAGCCTGGTGACAGAGCGAGACTTTGTCTCATGAAAAAAAAAAATCATTTCCCTTCCTTCATAATTCTTTTTTTTAAAACTGAGTCTCTCTCTGTCACACAGGCTGGAGGGCAGTGACATGATCTCTGCTCACTGTAACCTCCGCCTATCAGGTTCAAGCGACTCTCCTGCCTCAGCCTCCCAAGTAGCTGGAAATACAGGCGCCTGCCACCACATCCGGCTACTTTTTGTATTTTGAGTAAAGAAGGGGTTTCATCATGTTGGCCAGGCTGATCATGAACTCTCAACCTCAGGTGATCAGCCTGACTCGGCCTCCCAAAGTGCTGGGATTACAAGTGTGAGCCACCCTGCCCGGCCCCTTCCTTAATAATTCAATTGTAAAGCTATAAGGTAGAGTATAGGAAGGATGGCATCGACAGTGGTGTCGGGAGGACTCATGGTGACCCAATATGGGGTACTGGAGTCCAAGTGGGGTGAGGAGGGTGTCTTAAAGTGGGGTGGCCTGGCACAGGGTCTCAGACCCCCATCACAGTAAGGACAGTGTCCACACAGCAAGGCAGCCTGGCCCAGACTGTCAGAGCCTGAGTAGGATGAGGAAGATATCTATACCTGAGAACAGCCCAGCACCGGGGGTTAGAGCCTGAGCACAATGGGAAAGGTATCTGTGCAGGGGACAGCCTGCAGTGGCGAGCGAGCCAGGCCCAGGGAGAGAGAGGACAGCACCCTGCACGGTGTAGGCTTTCAGACCCCAAGCGGTGCAAGGAGGTCATCCATGAGGGAGAACAGCCCGGAAAGGGGAGTGGGAGCCCCAGGAAAACATGGGCATCTGGGCAGGGATGGGTGTGGTTACAGAAACTGGAGATTATTTCCATAGAAGGAGATTAATCAAACTAGTAATTCTATCAAGGATAATGAAAGACAAGGTTTTCACTGTTGGAAGTTACAAATACAGAAGAGGAAAAAACTTCGATGATCCCTGTGGCATTGAATTGGAATTGAGCATATTGGTGTAAATTCATGGTTTTCAAGACAGAGAGAGATAAGAGATAAATAAATACATATGTAAGTGTGTGTGTGTGTGTGTGTGTGTGTGTGTAGATAGGTAAACAGAAATAGACCAACAGATATTCCCTAACTCTGAACTGAGCCACCTTGGGAATAGTAATAAACACACTTTATGTGTAGGTCTTGGCTTCTAAATACCACTTTCCCCCCACCCAAAATAAAAGAGTGATCTTCACTTTGGGAGGCCAAAGTGGGGAGGATCACTTGAGCCCAGGAGTTTTATGCCAGCCTGGGCAACACAGTGAGAACTTGTCTCTAGAAAAGAAAAAAAATTAAAAAATTAGCTGGGCATGGTGGTGCATACCTGTAGTCCCAGCTACTTAGGAAGTTGAGGTGAGAGGATTGTTTGAGCCCAGGAGGTCGAGGCCGCAATGAGCCATGATCATGTTGCTGCACTCCAGCCTGGGTGATGGAATGATACCCTGTCTCAAGCAAACAAACAAAGAACGAAAAATCTTGGAGAAATGGCTGATTCCAGAGCTGGGGCATGGAAAATACAAGATGAACCGGGAACATCTTATCATCTAACCAAAAAACGAGGCTGTGCTCAAAGACTGATGGAGAGATGTCAGAAAGACATGGTGACCAGGTTGCATGGGCTTCCGCTGGCCAAACAGGAGACAATTTAAGCATAAAAATAAATAAGATCTAATATCCAGCATCTATATGGAACTTAATCAAATTTACAAGAAAAAAACAATTCCATTAAAAAGTGGGAAAAGGACGTGAAAGACACTTTTCAAAAGAAGACATATGCAGCCAAGAACCACATGAGAAAAGGTTCAACATCACTGATCATTACCGAAAAGCAAATCAAAACCACAATGAGATACTATCTCACACCAGTCAGACTATTATTAAAAAGTCAAAAAATAACGGATGCTGGCAAGGTTGTGGAGAAAAAGGAACACTTATACACTGTTCGTGGGAGTGCAAATTATTTCAACAATTGTGAAAGACAATATGGCAATTCCTCAAAGACCTAAAGACAGAAATACAATTCAACCCAGCAATCCCATTACTGGGTATATACTCAAAGGAATATAAATCATCCTATTATAAAGACACATGCATGTGTATGTTCATTGCAGCACTATTCACAATAGCAAAGACATGGAGTCAACCTAAATGCCCATCGATGATAGACTGAATAAAGAAAATGTACATGCACGCCATGGAATACTATACAGTTTTTAAAAAGAATGAGACCATGTCCTTTGTAGGGACATGGAGCTGGAGGCCATTACTCTTAGCAAACTAACACAGGAACAGAAAGCCAGATACTGCATGTTCTCACTTATCAGTGGGAGCTAAATGATGAGAACACATGGACACATAGAGGGGAACAACAGACACTGGGACCTACTGGAGGATGGAGGGTGGGAGGAGGGAGAGGATCAGGAAAAATAACTAATGGGTACTAGGCTTAGTACCCACCCCAGGTGGGTGATGAAATAATCTGTACAAGAAACCTCCAGGACCAAGTTTAACTATGTCACAAACGGCACATGTATCCCTGAACTTAAAATAAGTTAAAAAAATTAAATTAAAAAATGAAAGCCATGGACTGTAACCATTTGAATAACACAGGAACACGTATAAATAAACAAATAAATTGAAAGTTTGATGACGAACAAGATGTTTACATAGTTTTAAAGTAGCTCCTCCCAAATATTTACTTTCTTCAAAGATCAGAGAGTAACTTCCCATTGAGAAGCCTAGCAGACATCACCTTAATTAAGTTATCAAACTGCACACCATCAGCTGGGTGGGGTGGCTCATGCCTGTAGTCCCAGCATTTTGGGAGGCTGAGGTGGGCAGATCACCTGAGGTCAGGAGTTTGAGACCAGCCTGGCCCACATGGTAAAACCTTGTCTCTATTAAAAATAAAAAATTAGCAGGGCGTGGTGGCAGGCACCTGTATTCTCAGCTACTCAGGAGGCTGAGGCAGAAGAATCACTTGAATCCAGTAGGCAGAGACTGCAGTGAGCCAAGATCTCACCACTGCACTCCAGCCTGGGCAACAAGAGTGAAAATCCGTCTCAAAAAAATAAAAAATGCACATCAATAATGGGACAAATGAAAATCTTGCCTAAACTATGGAGACAGTAAAAAGATCGGTGGGTGCTAGGGGTTAGGGGAGGCAGGATGAGCAGGCAGAGCACAGGGTTTTTTCAGGGAAGTGAAACTGTTCTGTATGACACTAAAACGATGAGTGTATATCCTTATGCATTTGTCTAAACTCACAGAATGTACCACACCAAGACTGGACCCTAATGTAAACTGTGGACTTTAGGTGTTGATGTGTCAATGTGGGCCTCAGTTGTAAGAAATGTAGCACTCTGGTGGGGGATGTTGATAATGGGGAAGGCTGTGCATGTGTAAGGCAGGGGACATATGTGAACTCTGTGCCTTCTGCTCAGTTTTGCTGTGAACCTAGAAAACAAAATCTATTTCTTTTTTTTTTCTTTTTGAAACGGAGTTTCATTCTTATTGCCCAGGCTGGAGTGCAATAGCGCAATCTCAGCTCACCACAACCTCCACCTCCCGGGTTCAAGCGATTCTCCTGCCTCAGCCTCCCAAGTAGCTGGGATTACAGGCATGCACCACCACGGCTGGCTAATTTTGTACTTTTAGTAGAGACGAGGTTTCTCCATGTTGGTCAGGCTGGTCTTGAACTCCCAACCTCAGGTGATCCGCCGGCTGTGGCCTCCCAAAGTGCTAGGATTACATGTGTGAGCTACCACACCCAGCCCAAAATCTATTTCTTTAAAAAATCTTACCCTATATGATAGGATGCAATGAGAACACAGTATCACTCCTGTGATGCTCCTGCCAGAGATGCATAATCTGGATCTAATCATGAGAAAACACCAGACAAACTAAAATGGAGGGTCATCCTACAGAATAACTAGCTTGGAACTTTCAAATGTGCTAAGGGAGGAGACCTGAGGAAAGACTGAGTAACTGTATTAGATCAAAGACAAAAGAGCCAGGAGGCCAGGCGCGGTTGCTCACGCCTGTAATCCCAGCATTCTGGGAGGCAGAGGCGTGTGGATCACTTGAACTCAGGAGTTCAAGACCAGCCTGGGCAACATGGCAAAACCCTGTCTCTAAAAAATATACAAAAATCTGCAGGGTGTGGTGGTGCACGCCTGTATTCCCAGATACTTGGGGGCTGAGGCAGGAGGACTGCTTGAACCCAGGAGGTCAAGGCTGCAGTGAGACATGATCGCCCAACTGCACTCCAGCTTCAGTGACAAAGTGAGACCCTGTCTCAAACAAAACAAAATAGAAACATGACAGCTAAAAGCAGTGCAAATCCCGGACTGAATCCTTTTGCTATAAAGGACATTATTGAGACAAGTGTCAACTTGAATGGCTCTGTGAATTAGATGATAGTAATGTATCAGTGTTTACTGCCTAACTTTATTTTTTATGGTTGTATTATGGTTTTATAGATAAGAGTTTCTTTGTAGGAAATACAAACAATTCCAGGGTGATGGACCATCATGCTGGCAACTTATTCTCAAACAGTTCAGGGGAAAAGCTTTATTTAAACTATACTCTCAATTTTTCTGTAACCTTCTGATTGTTTCAAATTTTGGTTAAATGGTAAAAAAACAAAAATAGGCCCATTTTCAGGCTTGATACATGTCCTAGACTTCCGCCTTCTGGCTTCCACACAGCAAATATTTTGCCTTCCTCAGATGCATAAGAAACATTAGTAGAGTTGAAAATCATCTACAAATAATTGGTTATTGAAAACTGCACATCTGATCTCAGGATTGGCAATGAAGGTTCTCCACACATTACATCATCAACTCTTTCATCCCAGGGGTATGAGATGAATTTTATGAAAATGATCCATACTTGTGACATTGCAAATGAAGCACATAAAGTTCTATTTGATCCTTTTGGGGAATTCTTAGAAGTAAATTGATACCCTTCCCTGTGGAAGAGATAAGAGAAAGTAAATGAAGTTTTGAAAAGAAGCAGAGACCTTCAAAATTATCATTTTTATGAGTTTAAGGTGATATTTACATTAAAATAGCTTGCCAGTGATGAGCCAATGAAGGGAAAAGCTTACTTTTCAGTTAGTTTTGATTTCCAGGGTAGAGGAAAACTAATAAGGAGACAAGGTCAAAGGAAGTGAGAAGATGAACAGAACTTTTAAAGTTTAAACTTAAAGAAGAAAAAACCAAGAGAACCAGAAACAGGTTCATTTATGCTGAATACTCTATTTCCCAAACCTATCTTCCTCCTGTTTCATTAATGTCTATATTTCTGAATTATATTAAACATTCCACCTCCTTCATTCCTGCCTTCATTATTTCTTAATCTTAAGAGGGGATTGAAGGTGGCTCACACTTATAATCCCAGCAGTTTGAGAGGCTGAGGCAGGAGGAACACTTGAGCCCAGGAGTTCAAGGCCAGCCTGGGCAATATAGCAAGACACCATACATATTTTTTTTTTTTTTTTTTTTTTTTTTTTTAAAGAAGGCAGCAGCTGGGCTCACACCTGTAATCCCAGCACTTTGGGAGGCCGAGATGGGCAGATCGCGAGGTCAGGAGTTTAAGACCAGCCTGGCCAACATGGTAAAACCCCATCTCTACTAAAAATACAAAAATTAGTTGGGCATGGGGGTGCACGACTGTAATCCCAGCTACTCAGGAGGCTGAGGCAGGAGAATCACTTGAACCCAGGAGGCAAAGGTTGTAGTGAGCCAAAATTGCACCATTGCACTCCAGCCTGGGCAACAAGAGCGAAACTCCATCTCAAAAAAAAGAAAGGAAAGAAAAAGAGGGTGTCGAGGCTAGCAGCAGCCACAATTCGACTATATGAAGACGCTGTGCTACTGAATCATGAGAGAACACGAGCACCTCATTTAGAATTCAGTGGGCAAAAAGAAACAATTATATTCTTCTAAGTCTTTCTTTGAAAATATTGTTTTCATGATTCTTTTAACTAAAGTACCCTATAAACAATTATTTTTATCTCTGAGCCATTATCACTCACAGCCACCTCCACCATTGTTATGCTTAGCATGCCAGGAAATCACAAACTACACAGGATCGATCAACTGCTTTTTGACAACGTCTGAATCACGACAGAGAAACTAGAAAAATAAAATGTCAGCATTCCAAATAAAATTTAAAATACAGTATATTCAAACTCAACATTTTAAGAAAATAATTGTATTTCCCTTTTCTTTTAAAAATTGATTTATACAAAAATTAGCCAGGCATGGTGGCAGGTGCCTGTAATCCCAGCTACTTGGGAGGCTGAGGGAGGAGAATCACTTGAACCTAGGAGGCAGAGGTTGCAGTGAGCTGAGATCGCACCATTGCACTCCAGCTGGGCAACAAGAGCGAAACTCCATCTCAAAAAAAAAAAAAAGGATTTATTTAGAGAAATGTGGGAGGCTTCTTTGGTAAGGTCAGTATTTCTGAAAGAGAGTATTTTCTCCCTTAAAAGACTGCAACCACTCCAGAGAAGCACCCGGCTGTTCCTTTTGAAACTAAGCATGGACTCATCCTATGATCCAGGGCAAGGGCACTCTTGGTGTCACTCATGGTATACCAGAGAAATGAAGACTGACTCACCATAGCTTCATTCATAACAGCTCAACACTGGGAACTACCCGAATGTCCTGCAACTGGTGAATGGTTAAAGAACCTGTGGGACATCCATAGCATGGAATATGATCCGGCCGTAACATGGAACAAACCCTTGACATAGGCAACAACTTGGAGGAACCTCAAGGAAATTATGCTGAGTTAAAAAAAAAAAAAAAGCCAGTCCCAAAAGGGTACATATGACATGGTTCTATTTATGTAACATCCAAAAAATGACATAATTATAGAGATGAAGAACAGATTAGGAATTGTCAGAGGTTAGAGGTATGGGGAGAGGATGAATGTGGCTGTAAAGGGTTATCACTAGACAGTCTTGTGGTGATGGTAGTATAGTATCTTGATTGGGGTGGTGGTTATACAAGGCTATAGATGTGATAAAACTGTATAAAGTTACACACACACACACAAGGGCATATGTAACTGCTGAAATCTGATTCAACTGTATGGATTGGACCAGTGTCGATTTCTTGGTTTTGATATTATATTATAGTTGCGTAAGATGGTAATATTTAGGAGGCTGAGAAAAAGGTACATGAGAATTTCCTGCATATCTCTTTGCAACCTCCCATAAATCTATCCTTATTTCAAAAAGAAAAAAGCCCACATACATGCATTAAATCTTTGTATTTAAGGTGACTTTTTTGAAGATACAAAGACGAGCAGGGGAGCACAGGACGGAACTGCTAGCTGTTTGGTATGCATGGCAACCACTCTCTATGTATTGCCACAGCAATATGGCAGCATTTTCTATGAGCAGTATATTTTTAATATATTAAGCAGGAAGATAAAAATGTGTTCTGTATTCAGGGATAGCCACAGGGTTTCAAAGACCTGTTGCAACCAGAGTGTGTTAAGGCCTCAGCTCTGTGTTATACCTACCATCCTTCTAAGGGTATGGGTATCACATAGAAGCAATCGAAGGTCAGGTTTCAGGGCCTTTCATCATTCCTCCCCATAAGTCTGATCCTGAGTGTTCATCACAGAATGTTCCAGCCTACCAGTTACATTACTTGCCCACCATTTTCACTCCTCCAGATTATTTCTTAAAAAATAACTTTTTTCTAGGTTCCAAATATCTCCCATTGTTTGGCAATTTTTTTTAACACTGCCAGAATATCCTTATTTATTTTATTTAAGAAAAATTCAGATTTCTGGTATGTTTTCAACACCTGAAGTCTCTAGCTACTTGTGACATTTTCACATCTCTTATGATGATTTTTCCTATTCTCTTATTTCCCTAATTTTTAAAAAAACTTTTTTTATTTCGCTAGCTTTAGGGGGTACAAATGGTCATTGGCTCCATGGATGAAGAGTGGTGAAGTCTGGGCTGTCAGGGCACCAGTCACTCAAATAGTGTGCATTGTACTCAATAGGCAGTTTTTACCCCTCATCTCCCCCTTCCACTTTCCCCCTTTCTTTTTAATTAATTAATATATTCATTTACTTGTTTATTTTTGAGACAGTCTTGCTCTGTTGCTAGGCTGGAATGCCCTGGTGTGATCATGGCTCACTGTAACATCCACCTCCCGTGTTCAAGCGGTTCTCCTGACTCAGCCTCCCCAGTAGCTGAGATTACAGGTGCACGCCACCACGCCCAGCTCATTTTTTTGTATTTTTAGTAGAGATAGGGTTTCACCATGTTGGCCAGGCTGGTTTTGAACTCCTGATCTCAAGTGATCTTCCTGTCTTAGCCTCCCAAAGTGTTAGGATTACAGGCATGAGCCATCGTGCCTGGCCCATCCTCCCTGCTTCTGAGTCTCCAATGTCCATTATACCACTCTGTATACCTTTGCATACCATAGCTCAGTTCCCACTTGTGAAAACATGCGGTGTTTGGTTTTTTGTCCCTGTGTTACTTCACTTAGGATAATGGCCTCCAGTTCCATCCAAATTGCTGAAAAGACATTATTTGGCTCTTTTTTATGGCTGAGTAGTAGTTCATGGTATATATACACCACTTAAAAAAAATAGAGACAGGGTCTCACTTTGTTGCCCAGGCTGGTCTCAAATTCCTGGCTTCAAGGAGTTTCTGCCTCAGTCTCCCAAAGTGCTGGATTATAGGCACAAGCCACTATGCTTGGCCTATGTATACCACACTTTCCTTTATCCACAGGCTGTTGGGCACCTAGTTGACTCCATATCTGCAATTGTGAATTGTGCTGCAATTCACATACATGTGCAGGTGTCTTTTTGATATAATAATTTCCTCCTTTTGGCATGCTTTTCCTCTGTCCTTTTGGGGAAGGCAGTATTTTCAGTTTTTTAGCCTGAGAAGACATGGCCAGAAGTTTTAAAATCACCAGCATGAATGATTGAGACAAGGGATGCCCTTTGGTCCCCGAGTGCTCCCCAGTGAAGACTCAACACGGAACTTTAAAGAAATTCAAATTTTCAGACACAGTATCTTCTTAGATATATTCAGAATACAGACAAGTCACAGCTTCTACCTAAGGCTATTTATGAGACAAACAAAAAGCCTGGATCATAGAATTAAGTCGATTCAACAGGTATTTTATGACAAGCTTTAATCTGATTTCCAGAAAAGCTAGTTTTCTTTAATAAAGAAAATCACATTTAAAGATTCAACGTTTGTAGGTAGGTTTTTTTTTTAATTGAGGCAAAATTCACATCACATAAAATTAACCATTTTAAAGTGAACAATTCAGTAGCATCTAGTACATTTATGTTGTTGTGCAACCACGACATCTAGTTCCAAACTATTTTCATCATCCCAAAAGAAATACCCATACCTGGCCGGGCACCATGGCTCACGCTTGTAATCCCAGCACTTTGGGAGGCCGAGGCAGGCAGATCACGAGGTCAGGAGATTGAGACCATCCTGGCCAACATAGTGAAACCCTGTCTCTACTAAAATACAAAAAATTAGCCAGGCATGGTGGTGCGCCTCTGTAATCCCAGCTACTTGGGAGGCTGACGCAGGGGAATTGCTTGAACCCGGGACGCAGAAGTTTCAGTGAGCTGAGATCGCGCCACTGCACTCCAGCGTGGAGACAGACCGAGACTCTGTCTCAAAAAAAAAAATATCCAAACCTATTTAGTGGTTACTCCCCATTCTTCCCTCCTGTCCTCCCCAGTAACCACCTATATGGTTTCTATTTCTAGAAATCTACCTATTCTGAATATTTCATATAAATGGAATCATACGGCATGACCCTTTGTGTCAGGCTTTTTCATTTAGCATGTTTTCAAGACTCATCTATGATGAAGCATGAATCATTCCTTCATTTCTTCTTGTGGCTGAACAATATTTCCATTGTATGTATATACCACAATTTGTTACTCAAGAACATTTGGATGAGTCCCTCCTTTTAGCTATTGTGAATCGTGCTGCCATGAACATACATGTACAATTATTTGTTTAAGCATCTGTTTTCAGTTCTTTGAAGGTCTATCACCTGTGAATTGAACTGGCAGGTTATATGGTAATTTTATGATGCCTAATTTTTTGAGAAACTGCCAAACCGGTTTCCAAGCAACTGAGCCATTTTACATTCCTGTGCATCGATCTTTAAAAGAAGAAGCTATGAATCTTCAGAAATGAAGTAGGCTTTCCATCTGCTTCCTTGGATTTGGCATACTCTAGAATAAATCACTAGTTCTCAACTCTGGCTCTACAACATAGAGAGCTCAAAAAAGAAGGTGGTAACCAGGCTCCATCTCTAGAAATTCTATTTATTTCTAATAAATCTGAGTTGAGCCCAGGCCACTGTAAGTGACCCTCAAGTAATTCTAATGGCTGCCAGGATTAAGAACTACTATTGTCTATGAACTCAGGGGTGGTGCAAGAATTTTTTCCCTACAGAATAGGAATCATTAAAATTGTCATGGAAACAGAACTCATTTTAATTTCTTAATTCCCTTGGCTGTTTGATTCATAGCTGTGTATCTGTACCTAGAATCATTCTTGGCACTAATCTGAACAAAAATATTGGCTTAATGATGAATATCCAGTTTTATTTTAAGCTTAAATGGATCATATAAAGCAGCAATTAATAATTTTAAATGACATCAATATTTTTAGCTACCAATAGCTAGAAAACCAGAAGGAAATCTGACATTCTCTGGTTAAATATTATTTTTGAATACACTTGATTTTCTATGTAATATTGGTAGAAAATAATTTATTTCCTCAAATAACCTTTATTTTATTTATTTATTTTTGAGATGGGGTCTCACTCTGTTGCCCAGGCTGGAGTGCAGTGGCGCAACCTCGGCTCACTGCAGCTTCCACCTCCCAGGTTCAAGTGAATCTCCTGCCTCAGCCTCCTGAGTAGCTGGGATTACAGGTTGCACACCACCATGCCTGGCTAATTTTGTATTTTCGTAGAGATGGGGGTTTCACCATGTTGGCCAGGCTGGTCTCAAATTCCTGACCTCAAGTGATCTGCCCACCTTGGGCTCCCAAGGTGCTGGGATTACAGCATGAGCCACCATGCCCAGCCTCAAATAGCCTTTATTTTAAAGTCTGCAAGGCTAAATGATAAATTGGAAGCAAAAATATAAGATGATCAAACAATCCTGACATTTTCTCAAATTGTAGTATGCAATAAAAAATTCCCTATATTTATTATTTTTATGGGAATTCTATCTAAATTTCCCAGTTCTGTACTTGGTATTAAATGCTATTATTCTCTATCCCCAATCTCACAGCTATCCCCCTTTCCCTTAACCTTGGAAACTCTTCCTCCTCCACTCCAATCTCTGTGAATAAATTTTTCTGATTTGCAGCAAACTATGCTATTAATTTTTTCAGTATCTTTCTGTTGAACTTCACATACCCTTTACCAGTTTTTATAGCAGATTCTGACAAATATTACTTTCTTATAATGCCATCCTTTTCCAAATAAACTAGAGGTTTCTGAAAATTACTATAACAAGTATTTACTTATACTTAAATAATCAATTTTAAATTGCATAGCTATTAAAAAGCTCTGTGGGCTGGGAGCAGTGGCTCATGTCTATAATCCCACCACTTTGGGAAGCCGAGGCAGATAGATCATGAGATCAGAAGTTTGAGACCAGCCTGGGCAAGGTGGTGAAACCCTGTCTCCACTAAAAATACAAAAATTAGCTGGGCCCGGCGGCAGGTGCCTGTAATCCCAGCTACTCGGGAGGCTGAGGCAGTAAAATTGCTTGAATTAGAAGGCAGAGGTTGCAGTGAGCAGAGATCGTGCTACTGCACTCTAGCCTTAGTGACAGAGCGAGACGCCATCTCAAAAAAAAAAAAAAAAGTTCTGTGCTCTATAGAATTACCCTCCCTGCCCCAGCCCCCATCCACACACACACAGGTTGTATAATGGCTTCACTAACTCCTCAATGAATATCTCCCAAACAAGTGGATGCCATCATGTTCCTGGTTCTTACATTTTAGAATAGGAAGCTGAATTTCCCTTTTTTTCCAGAAATTATATTTACAAAAGATTATTCAGATAAGGATACACCATTTGCAGGCAACACAAGTATTTTCAAAAGAATAGCACAAATAAAAAATCTTTACTAATTAAGTTTCAAATAAATTATATGTCAAAAGATTAAAAAATAAGTGTTCTGTAACTTGGCTAAATCTGAAGATATTTTCTGCAATTAAAAACAGAAACTAGGCCCGGCTTGGTGGCTCACACCTATAATCCCAGCACTTTGGGAAGCCAAGGTGGGAGAATCACTTGAGCCCAAGAGTTCGAGATCAGCCTGGGCAATATGGCAAAACCCTGTCTGGTGCATGCCTGTGGTCTGAGCTACTTGGGAGGCTGAGGTGGGAGGATCACCTGAGCCTGTGAGGGCAAGGCTGCAATGAGCTATGATCACACCACTGCACCCTAGCCTGGGTGACAGAGTGATGATCCTCAAGTGGATCATCATCACCTGGAAGATACTGACTTTGAGTATCTTACTACAGGGAGAATGTGAGAGAGAAATGGGAAGAGATAATGCTAGACCCAGAAAAATACAATCTTTAGCAAATCTGGACACATTTGCTGAAATATGGATTCTGTCTGTTGAACTTCAATGGACTTCTCCCATTTTCTTCCTCCTGATAAAAAGTTGACGTATCTAAAGCATTCTAGCAAATAGATCTTGATGACCTCATCAAGGGTAACTGTATCTTGATGCCTTGGCTATATTAAATACGAGGTACTAACTGCAGAAGGAATGAGAAAATGAATGAATGAACGAATGGACCTAATTGTTTCATCCTAGGACTGCCCAGAGAAGGTGAAGCAAGTAGAATCCCAGGTGATGTGTAAGGGTAAGTAGTAGGTGACAGGTTTTTCAAACTAAGCCTTGGCGATCAGATGGACGACCCCAAGGGAGGGGAGTGACAATGACAAATACAGGGAACCCCAGACCAGGGGTTGGGGTACAAGTGAGGGTTACAAGTGGGCTGACCTTGACAGTGTGGTCACAGGCTGCAGAGGCATCAGGTGTGGGGCTCTGGGGTAACATGGATGAAGCTGAAAACCATCATTCTCAGCAAACTAACACAGGAACAGAAAACCAAACACTGCATGTTCTCACCCATAAGTGGGAGTTGAACAATTAGAGCATATGGACACAGGGGGAAGAACATCACATACCGAGGCCTGTCAGGGGTTGGGGGGCAAGGGGAGGGAGAGCATTAGGACGAATACCTAATGCATGTAGGGCTTAAAACCTAGATGGCAGGTTGACAGGTGCAGCAAACCACCATGGCACCTGTATACCTATGTAACAGACCTGCACGTTCTGCACCTGTATCCTAGAACTTAAAAGTAAAATTTAAAAAATTATTTTTAAAGAAGAAGTACAGCCTATCTGAATGTCAGGCTGGACTTCAGAATTAGGATACTGAGGTTAGAAACTAAGCTATTTTATGCTCTTAACAAAAATGGGCAGGACCGAGATACTGATCATCAGAACCCACTGACTGTCAGAAGGTAGGGAGAAAATTCTAAAGCTGCATCGCTCAGTCTCTGAATGCCAGCCAACTCAGGCTTCAAGCATGTAGTTCAAAGACACTTACGTCCTCATCTTGGATGAGGATAGGAAGGAAATGTGGACAGTTAACACAGCACCAGGCATAGAACTGGCCCTCAAAAAATATTTAAGCTCATGTTTCAGAACTAGAAAGGAACCAAAAGTCATTTAATCCATCAGTGTCAGTTAGAATTTGTATAGGCTGCCTGTAATTGAAAGTAACATAGCTTAAACAAGACAATGGTTAATTTTATCTGTGTAAAATAAGCCCATATAAGTGGCTTTTGAATACTGATGTAACAACAATGAATTTATATAATTACAAAAAGATAGGTGCAGCACCAGCCAGAGTCGAATTCTTAGCACTGAAACCACCAAAGGAAACACTCTACCTAGTCAGTGACGAGCCCGTTCGAACTTCTGAGATCTGAATTTTTCTTTTATCCTAATCCTGAGTCTTGCTCTGAAGATTAGGGTTCAGTCCAAGAAGGGTGAGGGATGGGGAGGGAAGAAGGGAACAATAGCCCCATTCTCCAATCCCTCCTATTCAGTTACTGTATCAGATCTGCCCAGAGGAACTCTATGGTCAATCTTCAAGTACAGCTATCTTGGACAGAAATCAACTTTCAAAAATTTTCACTTTAGATACAAGAACCATAGGTAAGGGCCAGGCGTGATGACTCACTCCTGTAATCCCAGCACTTTGGGAGGCTGAGGAGGGTGGATCACTTGAGGTCAGGAGTTTGAACCAGCCTGGCCAACATGGTGAAACCCTTTCTCTACTAAAATACAAAAATTAGCCTGGTGTGGTGGTGCTCGCCTATAATCCCAGCTACTCAGGAAGCTGAGGCAGAACTGCTTGAACACAGGAGGCCGAGGTTGCAGTGAGCTGCGATCGTGCCTCTGCGCTCCAGCCAGGGTGAAAAAGCAAGACTCTGTCTCATTAAAAAAAAAAAAAAAAAAAATTGAAAAGCTCTTTCTAATAAGAGACAACTTTGGCCACTGGAAAATGTAAAGGAAGGTTTACCAAATTATGCTTTAAAGTTACAAATTAAACATCAAAGAAGTTTCCAATGATGGTTGTTCCTCTTCTCAAATGTACTACTGGAATTGATTTTTTTTGCTAAACTAGGGCAAAGAAGAGCCCTGCTTAAGTGGGCCAAGCACATACAAACATGCCAAATGGGCACTCTACCCCATCAAACTGTGAATTTAAAACAGCACTAGGTCCCAGGGACAGTAAACAAAATCATAATTATATACACCTATTAACTTCTCCCTTTTCATACATTAGATAGGCTGCTTAAAAAGATAGATGAAGCCAGGCGCAGTGGCTCATGCCTGTAATCCCAGCACTTTGGGAGGCTGAGGCGGGTGGATCATGAGGTCAGGAGTTCAAGACCAGCCTGGCCAACACAGTGAAACCCCGTCTCTACTAAAAATACAAAAATTAGCTGGGCATGGTGGCAGGCGCCTGTAATCCCAGCTACTTGGGAGGCTGAGGCAGGAGAATCACCTGAACCCGGGAGGTGGAGGTTGCAGTGAGCCGAGATCGCACCATTGCACTCTAGCCTGGGCAACAGAGCCAGACTCCATCTCAAAAGAAGGAAAAAAAAAGATAGGTGAATCCAGGAACATTTAATATAAATTATGGAAAATAAAATGGGGATCCGGCAACTATGATTAGTGTTGTATTAGACATGGTTTCTGTATTAGATCTTTGTAAAATGCTCCTTGAATAGTATGCCATGATTGGTCTTACTTAGTAAGTTACTTACTGACTTAAATTTATTGGTATTAAATACCAATAAATTTCAGCTTCAAACAATATTCAGAACAGAGCCTGCACTTTACTTTCATTGTCCTGTCATAAAGATATTTAAATTCTCTAATGTGTGTTATAATCCGATAAATAGTGTTTAAATAGGTTGCAGTTTCTCATTTCATTGATGACAGGCTCATTAAGGATGATTCAGAAACCATAATGTTAGAAGTTCTGTCTTCCTTCATTGCTTTCATGACTGAAAGGGAACAGGGCTCTAAAGAGACATACAGAGAAGTAATTTGCTCATAGAGACACAGCTCGAATCCAGATAATGTGGCTCTAGCACCCTGGCTGCTAACCACTCCTCTATGCTGCATTAGAAATAAGAATGTTCAGCTGCGCGAGGTGGCTCACGCCTGTAATCCTAGCACTTTGGGAGGCCGAGGTAGGTGGACTGCCTGAGCTCAGGAATTCGAAACCAACCTGGGCAACATGGTGAAACCCTGTCTCTAGTAAAATACAAAAAAATTAGCTGGGCATGGCAGCATACACCTGTAATCCCAGCTATTTGGGAGGCTGAGGCAGGGGAATCACTTGAACCCGAGAGGCGGAGGTTACAGTGAGCTAAGGTCACACCATTGCACTCCAGCCTGGGCAACAGAGCAAGGCTCTGTCTCAAAAAGAAAAAAGAAAAGAAAAGAATGTTCATGATTAACGTCTTCTAATTTTAAAAAACTTCGTAGGAACTAAATGTCCATCAAAAAAAGAATGTATAAGTTTATTGTGATGCAGCCATACAATGGAATACTTACGATTTAGCAGTTACAAAGGTATGTGTCAACCTGAGTCCCAGAAACATAATGTTGCATTTTTTAAAGGCATGTGGTCAGGCACAGTGTCTCACGCCTATAATCCCAGGACTTTGGGAGGCTCAGGCAGGAAGATCACTTGAGCCCAGGAGTTCCAGGCTGCAGTGAGCTATGATCATGCCACTGCACTCCAGTTGGGCAATAGAGTGAGACTCTGTGTCTAAAAAATTAATTAATTAACTAAAAGTAAAACATGATTCAGTATAAAACCGTGTATATATAATAATCTGTTAAACATTCTATATAGTCTATATATTCTTTCCACATATTCTGTATAGTGTTTCCAGATATATACATACACAGCAAAAGTATGAAAATATTCATAGCAATAATAAATACCAAATTTGGGATAGTGGCTACCTTTGAGAAAAGAATCAGGAAAAATAGGCATGAGCCTTAAACTTATCTATAAGGTTTTATTTTTTTAAATGTATTAAAGTCCTCAAATGAGGCACAGTGCCGACTACTCCGAATCTGGGTGATGGGCATAAGAGTATTTATGATATCTATTTTCTTTATTGTTTTGTATCCTTGAAATTTTACATGCAAAAAAGCCCAGCATTTGTTCACACTAAAATGGTTAATTTAATGTTATGTGAATTTTACTTCAAAAAAAAAAAAAATATATATATATATATATATATATATTTTTTTTTTTTTTTTTTTTTTTTTGAGATGGAGTATCACTCTGTTGCTCAGGCTGGAGTGCAGTGGCGCAACCTCAGATCACGGCAGCCTCTCCCTCCCAGGTTCAGCTGATTCTCTGCCTCAGGCTCCCAAGTAGCTGGGAATACAGGCCAGCTAATTTTTGTATTTTTAGTAGAGATAAGGTTTCACCATGTTGGCCAGGCTGGTCTTGAACTCCTGGCCTCAAGTGATCTGCCCACCTCAGCCTCCCAAAGTGTTGGGATTACAGGCGTGAGCCACTGCATCTGGCCTCAATAAGTATTTTCTTAATTTTTTAAAAAATGAGTTCAGGTAGAACTTAATAGCTCTTACAAACATTAATGACATGTTCTTTGACCATATCTACATAATGCAAAAAAAAAACTTGATAAAAAGATGTAAGTTTTATGTTGTATTAATTATACCAGTGTAGGCCAGACAGGGTGGCTCACAGCTGTTGATACAATTTGGATTTGTGTCCCCAGCCAAATGTCATGTGGAATTATAGGAGGGACCTGATTGGAAGTGATTGGATCATGGGGTTGATTTCTCTCTTGCTCTTCTCATGATAGTGAGTTCTCAAGAGATGTGATGGTTTAAAAGTGTGTGGCACTTCTGCTTCACTCTCTCTCCCTCTTCTGCCAACATGTGAAGAAGGTGCTTGCTTCCCCTTTGCCTTTCATCATCATTGTAAGTTTCCTGAGGCCTCCCACTCTTGCATCCTGTTAAACCTGCAGTACTGTGAGTCAGTTAAACCTCTTCTTCATAAATTACCCAGTCTCAGATAGTTCTTTATAGCAGTGTGAAAACTGACTAATACACCTGTAATCCCAATACTTTGGGAGGCCAAGGCAGGAGGATCTCTTAAGCTCAGGAGTTCAAGACTAGCCTGGGCAACGTAGCGAGACCTCATCTCCACAAAAAATTTAAATATTAGTCAGTCTTGGTGGTGCATCCTGTAGTCCCACCTACTTGGTGGCTGAGATGGGAGGATCACTTGAGCCCAGGATTGCACCACCACACTCCAGCCTGGGCAACAAAGTGAGACCCTGTCTCAAAAACAAATAAAATATTATAGCAGTGTGTTCTTCATAAGTGTGATTTTTAATAGGTGTATGGTTCCATATTCAAATCATTCTGGAAAACAAATGATTAGTACCCTTTAAATAAAATATTCTTCATTCAGTGTACTACAAATAATAATTTGTCATTATCTACCTTCCTTACTCACTGGGTGACTTCATGTCATCTCAACCCTGGCTGAGACAATTAACTAGATGTAAGGGATTAACACAAATTGTTCACAGTTTTTCTAAGCAGTAAAATATCATCTAACTAAAAAAATGTTCCTAATAAGAATGTTTTTAATTTAGCTATTGACTAATTTTCCCACCAATGTAGTATCACATTTATAATTTAGATTTTATTATTCTAAATAACTATTTGAGGGCATATTAAGAAAGAAGCTACAATATAGAGAACAAGTATTAGAGTTAAAACAAAACTAATGATTACATAGCCTCTTTGAACCTTTAAGGCCCTCATTTACAAAATATACAACAATGCTTAGCGAAAAGGATAACTGAGATAATTATTCAAGAAGCATAAATAAAAGCTTTTTATGAATTCCAAATCACCACATAAAAGTGGGTAAATTAATTTAAATTTAAAAACCAAACTACTGAATCAAAATATCAGTCGGCTTCGTTGTGGAAATTGACAAGCTCAATCCAAAAATTAGTATGAAAATTTAAGGAACCCAGAATAGCCAAAACAATGTTGAAGAAAAAGAAAAAAGTTGGAGGACTCTCACTTCAAAACTTATCAGAAAGCTATAGATATTGAGACAGAGCTGTACTGTTATGAGGATAGACATGTTGATCAACGGAATGGAATTGACAGTCCAGAAATAATCCTTAACATTCATGATCATTTTTGACAAGAGTGCTGAGATAATCTGATGGGGAAGAATAGTCTTCGCAACAAGTGGTGCTATACACATGCAAAAGAATGAACTTGGACCCTACTAAACACCATATATGAAAATTAACTCCAGCTGGGCACGGTGGCTCACGCCTGTAATCCCAGCACTTTGGGAGGCCAAGGGGGATACGGATCACGAGGTCCAGAGATCGAGACCATCCTGGCCAACATGGTGAAACCCCATCTCTACTAAAAATACAAAAACTAGCTGGGTGTGGTGGCACGTGCCTGTAGTCCCAGCTACTTGGGAGGCTGAGGCAGAAGAATGGCTTGAACCCAGGAGACAGAGGTTGCAGTGAGCCAAAATCGCACCACTGCACTCCAGCCTGGCAACAGAGCAAGACTGTCTTAAAGAAAAAAAAATTAACTCCAAATGGATCAAAGATCTAAATGTAAGAACAAAAACTATAAAACTCTTAGGAAAAAACACAGGTGTAAGTCTGAATGAACTTGGATCAGGCAACCGTTTCTTTTTTTTTCTTTTTTTCTTTTTTTTGGGACGGACTTTCATACTTGTTGCCCAGGCTGGAGTGCAAGGCAAGATCTTGGCTCACTGCAATCTTTGCCTCCTGGGTCCAAGCAATTCTCCTGCCTCAGCCTCCAGAGTAGCTGGGACTACAGGCACGCACCACCACAATCAGCTAATTTTTTCGTATTTTTAGTAGAAATGGGATTTACCGAGAGATCCAAGATGGCTGATCACTAGCAGCTCGGGCTCATAGTTCCCAGTGAAAGCGCAGAGAACGAGAGGACGCCACACTTTCAGACGAATATTTGTTGCTCACGGACCAGGAGATTCCCAGCAGAGGAGCCCCACGTGTCGCCAGGGCAACTCTTGTGGCTGGCGCGGCGGTTTTGCTGGTGCCTTAGCACGCCAGTTTTTGGTGCAGAGTCCGGAGATTCCCGGGCAGAAAAGCACCATCCATCTTAACACCGCTATTTTGGCTGGTGCAGTGGATTGCTCAGATTTCAGTGCTGGGAATCAACAAGTTGGACATCTGCTCAGAGACCTAGTTAGAAAGTCGGTAACTACAAAGACAACAGACGGATAAATATATAATGAAGGGAAGAAATCAGCGTAAAAAGGCAGAGAATACTCAAAATCAGAATGCCTCTCCCTCTACAGGGGATCGCAATTCCTCATCAGTAACGGAACAAGGCTTAATAGATTACGAGTGTGTTCCAATAACAGAAGCAGGTTTCAAAACGTGGGTGATAAGAAACTTCTGTGAATTAAAAGAACTCGTTCTAACCCAATGCAAAGAAACTAAGAACCTTGAAAAAAGGTTTGACGAAATGTTAATGAGAATGGACAATTTAGAGAGGAATATAAGTGAATTGATGGAGCTGAAAAACACAACACGAGAACTTCGCGAAGCATGCACAAGTTTAAACAGTCGAATTGGTCAAGTAGAAGAAAGGATATCAGAAGTCGAGAACCAGCTCAGTGAAATGAAACGAGAAGACAAGATTGGAGAAAAAAGGATGAGGAGGAATGAGCAAAGTCTCCAGGAAATATGGGACTATGTGAAAAGACCTAATTTACATTTGATAGGTGTACCTGAATGTGATGAAGAGAATGAATCCAAGTTGGAAAATACTCTTCAGGATATCATTCAGGAAAACTTTCCCAATCTGGCAAGGCAGGGTAATAGTCAACTCCAGGTAATACAGAGAACACCACAAAGATATTCTTCAAGAAGACCAACCCCAAGGCACATAATTGCCAGATTTATTAGGGTTGAAATGAAGGAGAAAATACTAAGGGCAGCCAGAGAGAAAGGTCAGGTTACCCATAAGGGGAAACCTATCAGATTTACAGCAGATCTCTCAGCAGAAACCCTACAAGCTAGAAAAGAGTGGGGACCAATATTTAACATCCTTAAAGAAAAGAACTTTCAACCCAGAATTTCCTATCCAGCCAAACTAAGCTTTATAATCGAAGGAAAAATTAAATCTTTTGTGAACAAACAAGTACTTAGAGAGTTCACCACTGCCAGGCCTGCTTTACAAGAGTTTCTGAAAGAAGCACTATACATATAAAGGAACAACGAATATCAGCCTTTCCAAAAATATATCAAAGAGAAAAGAACATTAACACAACGAAAAATTTACACTAACTAATGGGCAAAACAGCCAGCCAGCATCAAATGCCAGTATTAAAGTTATATATATTCTAATCAGATAAAAAGCCAAAACCCATTGGTATGCTGCATCCAGACCCATCTCACATGCAACGATACACAAAGACTCAAAACAAAGAGAAGGAGGAAGATGTATCAACCAATCAGAGAGTAAAAATAAACAAATAACTAAAAAGCAGGAGATGCAATTCTCGCCTCTGATAAAGTAGACTTTAAAGCAACAAAGAGCAAAAGAGGCAAAGAAGGACATTACACAATGGCAAAAGGATCAATGTAACAAGAAGAGCTAACAATTTTATAGATCAACGAGACAGAAAATTAACAAGGACATCCAGGACTTGAACTCAGACCCAGAACAAGTAAACTTAATAAACATTTATAGAACTCTCCACTTCAAATACACAAAACATACATTACCACCTCACACCTATTCCATAAGTGACTACATAATTGGAAGTAAATCACTCCTCAGTAATCGCATAGCATTTCATAGGTTTAAATGAAATATTGGTTGGCTGCTCGTTTGTTATTTTCTTCCCTTATTTCTTCCTGTTTACATCAAGTATAATTATTGGTATAAAAGAGGTTTTCAATACCCATTACCAAACTGCATTCTAGCCTGGGTAAGAAAGCAATACACCCATTCTCTCTCCCTCTTTCTCTTCCTTTTTCTTCCTCTTCTTTATTCTTTTTCTTCCTTTCTTTCTTTCTTTTAAAAAAAAAAAAAAAAAGAAAAAGAAATGGGATTTACCATGTTGGCCTGGCTGGTCTCGAACTCCTAACCTCAGGTGATCTGCCCACCTCAGCCTCCTAAAGTGCTGGGATTACAGGCATGAGCCACCATACCCAGCCAAAAATGTAAAAACTTCTGTGCTGCAAAACACATCAAAAAGTTAAAAAGATAACTCACAGAATGGAATAAAATGTTTGCAAATCATCTATTTGATAAAGGAAGAATTTGTATCCAGAATATATAAAGAACACAACTCAACAATACAAAGTTAAATAACCCAGTTTTGAAAATGGACAAAGAATCTGAATAGTCAATTCTCCAGAGAATATATACAAATGGTCAATAAGCACATGAAAAGATGCTCAACATCATTAGTCATAAGAAAATGCAAGTCAAAGCCACAACAAAAAATCACTTCACACTCACTAAGACAGCTATAATAAAAGGAACAGATAAATGTTAGCAAAGATGTGGAGAACTGGACCCCTCATACACTGCTGATATGATTGTAAAACGGTGCAGCTGCTATGGAAAACAGTACGGCAATTCCTTAAAAGATTAAATATAGTTAACACATGACCCAGCAATTTCACTCCCAGGTATCTACCCAAGACAAATAAAAACATACGTCCACACAAAAAAATGTGTACACCAATGTTAACTGCAGTAATATTCATAGTAGCCCCAAAATGGAAACAAACCAAATAGCCATCAACTGATAAATGGAAAAAGAAAATATGGTGTATCAATTCAATGAGATATCATTTGGCAATTAAAAGGACTGCAGTACTGATACATGCTATGACATGGATGAGCCGAGAAGACATTACGCTAAGGGAAAGGGGCCAGGCGTGGTGGTGCACACCTGTAGTCCCAGCTACTTGGGAGGCTGGGGTGAAAGCCTGGGAGCTAGAGGCTGCAATGAGCCCAGATCATGCTACTGCACTCCAGCCTGGGAAACAGAGAAAGACTGTCTCAAAAAGAAAGATATGCAATCTGAATATTAAATCATCTCCAAGAACCAAGTGCTTTTCCAGGGAAACATGGAGCATCTTTCTTTCGTTTGGTTGCCAACAACTGTGTGCCATTTGCCATCCACACATAAAATATTAATGTTTACAAAAGAAAATCCATAGTTTTATTGTACCATAGAACTTGATTTTTAAAATACAGGCCATAAATTCCTTACCACAAAATGATCTTACTAAAAATTAGCCATGTAGTTATAAACCTTCTATTTTTAAGCCAAAAATATCAAAAGCCACTTACATATTGGTAGAAATATACGTCTGTGAGTGACCTATTCCATACTGATTTGTATTATACATCATATTAGACATTGTCAATGTCTTATAGTCAGGAACACACCTGTAGTTGGACAATTTGCATTTATTATTCATGGCAGTGACTAAGAACGCACACCATGAGTCTTGGGGCACCTCAGTAAGAAGGGTGTTAGAATCTGTCACGGATTTAGACTGTGGTTGTGATTTGGGGGAGAGTTTAAGGAAGCAGGGGTTCACTGTGTACTGACTGTTGGCAGAATGTGAGGACAATTCTGTGACTAGCTACCTCAATAAATCTTATCTATAGGGAGGGCACTTGAGCAAAGCTCAAGCTATAATTGGTAAAGAAGCAACTGTCACTCATATTAGCTGGGAGGGGGATGTTTGGCATTTCGTGGGTGACACAGTGCTTATTTCTGTGTGCGTTTAGGAAAAAATGTGTGTTTGTCTTGTATCACATCACTTTAGCATGGGTCAGACTGGCCTTGTCTAACACTGATGTTTTGTGAAACTGTTTATGTTCAACAGGAGAGCACCAAGGCCTACCAGTAAGTGCCAGGCTGGCCCTGCAGGTCAAGGGCTGCCCTGCTCTTTCTCAATATCCCTAATAGGTTACATATGATTTTAATTGCCAGCACTTAGAACGAACTTGTGATAAAATAGCTGTTTGGAAAGTAATTGTAAATAATTGTCCCAAGAAAATGTTTAATAATAAAATGTTTACACAAGTTTTTATTAAGAAATTTATGCAATTCAACATAGCAATTTGAAATAAAAACTTAGGACAATAATAAAATATTCTCAAAAATGATGATTTTTTTTTCTAAGGCATTTTTGTAGAGGTTGCTATCTGATAAAATGTCAAGAATAGTACAAAAAATTCACATCTACCTTATACTTGGATTTACCAACTGTTTACACAAAGTATCTCTTTAGCCCTAAATAATTCAATATGGATTTTCTTAAGAACTAGGACATTTTATTATATAACCACAGCACAGCCACTGAAATAAAGAAATCTAATGCTGATACAAAACAATTTTGAGACAGTCTCCCTCTGTCACACAGGCTGGAGTACAGTGGTGCCATCTCAGCTCACTGCAACCTCCGACTCTCAGGTTCAAGTGATTCTCATGCCTCAGCTTCCCACATAGCTGGGATCACAAGCATGTGCCACCATGCCCAGCTAATTTTTGTATTTTTACTAGAGACGGGGTTTCGCCATGTTGGCCACGCTGATCTTGAACTCCTGGTCTCAAGTGATCCGCCCGACTGGGCCTCCCAAAGTGCTAGGACTACAGGTGTGAGGCACCATGCCAGGCCCTATTTTCTAATCTATGGTCCGTATCCAGATTTCATCACTTGTCCCAATAATGTTTTTTAGTTGTTTTTCTTCTGAGACAGCGTCTCACTCTTGTTGCCCAGGCTGGAATGCGATCACGTGCTCTCGGCTCACTGCAACCTCTGCCTCTTGGGTTCAAGCGATTCTCCTGCCTCAGCCTCCCGAGTAGCTGGGAATCAATCTCTCTCTCTCTTTCCCCTTCCTTCTTTCCTCCTTCCTTCCCTCCCTTCCTTCCCTCCTTCCCTCCCTCCCTCCCTAGAGGAATGAGCCACCACATCCAGTTTTCCCTTCTCTCCCCTCTCCTCCCCTCCCCTTCCCTTCCCTCCCTCCCTATGGGAATGAGCCACCATGTCCAGTTGTTTTTCACCCACCCTTGTATCCAGCATATTCCTTACTTCCCTTCCTTCCTCCCTCCCTGTTTTTTGTTTGTTTGTTTGTTTGTTTGTTTTTGGTATTTTTTGTAGAAACGGGGTTTTGCCATGTTGCCCAGGCTGGTCTTGAACTCGTGAGCTCAAGGGATCCGCAAGCCTTGGCCTTCCAATGTGCTGAGACTACAGGCATGAGCCACCACACCCAGCCCACCCAGCTAATTTTTAAATTTGTTTTGTAGAGGCAAGGTCTCACTATGCTGCCCAGGCTAGTTTTAAATTCCTGGGCTCAAGCAATCCTCTTGCCTTGTACTCTCAAAGTGTTGGAATTACAGGCGTGATTCACTGCGCCCAGCCTAAAACTTTTTATTATGAAAACTTTCAAGTATCCATAAGAATAGAAGAGTATAATAAATTCCCATGTGATGATCCCCCAGCTTTAACAATTATGAACATTGTACTCCAATCTTGCGTGATCTCCCTTGTTTCCTGTCATCTCTGTCTGAATATTCTCCTCCATATATTTTCTTTTTTGAACAAATTGCATCTGTCATTTTTCAACCTAGAAAATGTTTTTTATTAGTTTGATGGATATTTTTTCTTTTTTTTATTGTCGCTTTCATATTTTTGGGTATCTTTTCAAGTTTAATGGATATTATACCTTTACTTTTATCAAGCTTTATTGCGATATACATGAATTACAATGTTGAAATAAAAAACAATTTCAAACCTGAACTTCTCACCACTTAATAGCAGTAACAACATTACCTCACCTATTGCTTACTGAGTGCCTACTACAGACCAGACATGGCTAGCAACCATAATATATGTTATCTCATCTTTTTAGCAACCCTCTAAAATAGATATTATTAGCTGTATTATAGATAAGAAAAGTGAAGCTGAGAAAGTATATTATCCAAGTTATTAAAGGATTATTACTGAGTTCAAATCAGCTTGTGTTTTTCACTCTACCTCATTACCTCTAAATATCCTTTCCCTCTTGTCTACCTACTGAAATCTTACCTATTCTGTCAGCTTAATGGGAAAACCAGAATACATAATAAAAATCAGAAAGAGGCATTAATCAGGGTCCCTAATTTGTATAAAATATCAAATGCATCTTGGGGCTTAAAAATAATAAACAGAAAAGTGACTTTCAGAAGGCATATAGTAGGAAAGGATTTGTTGCTTTGTAAACAATCGGTATAAAAAAATACATGCGTTTTTCATGTAACCTCGTATAACAAAAAGTGAACAGGATTTGGGAAACAATTATCTAGAGATCAGTGACCTTGAAGTGTGCTCTGTGGACTAGCAAAATCAGCATCAGCCAGGAATGTGTCTGAAACGCAAATAAGTTGCCTTATTTGTTATGAAAAAACTAAAAGTCTATTTTATTAAGATTATATATGCTTTTGTATTGCCATTCTATACTGAACAGCCTAATAAATGTGTTAAATTTTTTTAATTGACCTAAATAAATGTGTTAAATACACACATATGCCATACTCATAAATACATAGTAAAATAGATATACATGGGGCAAAAACCACAAAGAAATATGCAAAAAAAATACATATATTGATAGTGGGATTTTGTTTTCTTTCTCTTTAATTAAATTCTCCCTAAAACCAATTTCTGTAAATATTTTTATTCCTATTTTATACATTGGAGCACAGATTCAGAGGAGATAACTTTCCGAAGGTCAAAGAATTAGTAAGTGCCATGAACTGGGTTTACAGTAGGAGTTCATGACCAAGTTCAATTCACTATTACACCATGTGGTCCTTAAGCAAGTCGTATCACTTTACAACAGAAACACTTATAAATATATATTTGACAGGCGTGGTGGCTCACGCCTGTAATCCCAGCATTTTGGGAGGCCAAGGCAGGTGAATCATGAGGTCAGGTGTTCAAGACCAGCCTGGCCAACATAGTGAAACTCCGTCTCTACTAAAGGAAAAAAAAAAAAAAATAGCTGGGCATGGTGGCAGGCACCTTTAATCCCAGCTACTCAGGAGGCTGAGGCAGGAGAATTGCTTGAACCTGGGAGGTGGAAGTTGCAGTGAGCCAAGATCATGCCACTGCACTCCAGCCCGGTGACAGTGTGAAACCCCATCTAAAAATAAATAAATAAATAAAATTTATATATATATATGTGTGTGTGTGTATATATATAGAGAGAGAGAGGCAACGTACAAAAATAATTTTTTTAAACCCAAATGTGATGGTTACTATCATGTTTAGAGATTAAATATGCAATGGTCATTATTTACCAGCTTCATTTAGTTACTAGGTTTTTGCAATGTTGAAAAATTATGTTCACAAGCTTGAAAAATTTCTCAGCTAATTTCTTGAAATTATGTTAAACTGACCATATTACTATATAGTTTTTATTAAACTTGAAGTAAAAGTGAATATTAAAAATGAAAAGCTAAGATAGTAGAATTTTTTAATATAATAAAAAAGATGGCCGGGCGCAGTGGCTCACTCCTGTAATCTTAGCACTTTGAGAGGCCAAGGCGGCTGGACTGCCTGAGCTCAGGAGTTTGAGACCCGCCTGGGAAACACAGTGAAACCCCATCTCTACTAAAAATACAAAAGAAATTAGCCAGGTGTGGTGGCATGTGCCTGTAGTCCCAGCTACTCGGGAGGCTGAGGCAGGAGAATCACTTGAACCAGAGAGGCAGAAGTTGCAGTAAGCCAAGATGGTGCCACTGCACTCCAGCCTGGGCAACAGAGCATGACTCCATCTCTTAAAAAAAAAAAAAAAAAAAAGTTTATAATACATTAGTAAGTTCTAGCCTTCCTAAAAGACTTCCAAAAAAAGTCCTTTGGTAGGACTAAGGATTGTTGAGTGGGCAATATTAATCCTAAGAAAAATGACTTAGAAGAGGGAAAGATGTAAGGCTAGTTAATAAAAATAGAATAAAGTCAGTGAAAGTAGGGGAATTATGTAAGTTACTACCTTACAGAAAACAAAAAACAAAATCCAAAAAAAAGAAAAAAAAAGACAAAGAGGAAACTACTATGGAATGTTTATATTATTGCCTTTACCAGAATTCTGGGCCAAAAGTAGAACATCAGTTTAACTTTCTGCAAAGATTTCTTCTGAGACTGAACTAAGTGTTATGGTTTGGCTGTGTCCCCACCCAAATCTCATATTGAATTGTTACTCCCCCAGTTCCCACCAGTCATGGGAGGGACCCAGTGGAAGGTAATTGAATCATGGGGGCGGGTCTTTCTGATGCTGTTCTCATGATAGTGAATAAGTCTCACCAGATCTGATGGTTTTATAAAGGGGAGTTCCCCTGAAAAAGCTCTCTCTTTGCCTGCCACTTGCTCCTCCTTGCCTTCTGCCATGATTGTGAGGCCTCCCGTAAGTCCATTAAACCTCTTCTTCCCAGTCTCAGGTATGTCTGTATCAGCAGCATGAAAATGGACTAATACACTAAGTAAATATAAGGCGTCCTGGCTATAGGACCCCCTCCTGAGTATAATAAAAATATATGTGGTATTTTAGTACAGTTAGGAGTTGGCAAGTTCTACCCTGGGTGAAGGTCTGGAGAGAAGTTTGGGCTGACTTTAGCATAAAAGAAGATCGGCATTTTATACTATATGTAAAAACTAATTCTCTCTATGTTAAAGACTTAAGCGCAAAAAAAATATTCAAATCACTCAATAAAGTCTTCTATAAGCAGACAAAAACTTCAAAACCAAGACTAGAAACCAAGTAGCTATTTTTAAAATAAACATATTTAACTATACAAGAATATGAAAAAGAGCTCTTACAAATTCACAATAAAAAAAAGAAAAACAACTGCATAAAGTTAGATAGCAGAAGAACAAATCTGAATAGCCAACAAACATATGAAAAGTGCTCAAATTCATTAGCATTCAGGGAAATGCAAGTTAAAGTAAGAATGAAACCTTATTCCTATCAGACTAGCAAAAATTCAGAGAACCTATGAAAACTGTTGCTTGATTCTGGTGAGAAAGTGAGGGAAAAGTACTTTCAGAAGTTGCTAGTGGGAACATTAAGCATTATAATCTTTTTGAAAATCACTCTGATAAATCTATTAAAATTAAAAATACATATACTCCTCATCCCAACAGTTCTACTCCTGGGAATTTATTCCAAAGAAATAAAAGTATGACTATGTTAAAAATATGTACAAGGACCTCAGTGTTCCAGTAGCAAAATCCTGAGCATAAAATGAGTGCTCCCAGGAGAAAGATGAAATTGGATTTGGAGGAATATCCAGAAGATATCATTGAATGAGAAAGGTAAGATACAGAAAAAAAAAATGTGTACACATTGCCATTTGTTCAACAGTGGCAGAAAAAACCATTACATATATGGATACATACACACAAACACATACACACGTGTGTTCCACATTTATGATTTATGACCATAGAGGAAAAACGTGGCAGAATTCATATTAAGTTGCTAAAGTGTATTGCCTTCTTGTGGGGAGGGGTAAAGGGTTCATGAGGAGGAAGAAGGGAGGGGAAGAATTGGTGAAAAAAAAGGAAGGAAAAAAGCGACACTAAAATCATTACACTCTTTCTAGTAAATCTTACTGCTACCCCTATTTTCCCTCCTGTCGACCAAGGTGCCCCACCACACTTCTAAAAAACACGAAACACATTACACGCAAAGTAAGTGCTGCTAAAGCACTAAGCAACCGAAAAAAAATTATACAGGTTAAAGAATAGGTCACTTTTACATGAAAAGAGCAAAACTATATTCATTCTTTCATTTTTTAGCTAGCTAATATAGGAACTTTCTTATATCAATAAATATCTTATTGATGGAAAATTCCCAGGTAATAAATACCATCAATTCACATTAAAACATAAACTGAGTGTGTATTCTGTGCAAGGCACTGCTTACTCAAGGCACTGTAGAAAACACCAAACAATCCAGGTCCCCACTTTCCTTTCTGTTTTAACATATGGAAGACTGGGAGATTTCCATCCTCACATCTTCCAGCCTGCTCAAAGCACTGTAGAAAATTCTAAATGCAAAAAGTAGCATCCTCTTTTTCACAAGATGGGAAATACTCACTGTAGAGCTGCCATGAGTTACAACAAGTTCTAAAGGTATTCAGCATCCTTCATATTACAGCACTGCCTATATTCTTCCAGTCAAGCTAAATTGTCCTTAGCTCCCTTGGTGTCTCTCCTTGAAAGCATTTTTCCTGTGTGCTCCTTGAAGCTACCTTATGAAACTTAACCACCCAACCTCTGCTGGCTAAGGCTCTTTTCTCATTCAAAGATCTCCCATACCCTATCCGAGCTTCAGTGAATTCAGTCTCACTTCCTCATGCTATTTATATTTAGTTCTACTACATGCCTTCCATCAAACATTTAAGAAGAGGAGAAAAAAAAAACAAAAACAAATACCAACCCCCCAACCCCCAAATCAAACCAAGTGAAACACACTTTTCTTCTTTTTATTGCCCTCTGGGGAAAAATGTTATTCACCCTCATGGCTTTAACTGCCAATGACTATACACTAATGACAACATTCCTAGCTGTGACCCCTCGTAAGGCCTACTTCCAAGTTAGACATCTCCAACTTGATATCCCATGAGTCCCCCATGATTTAATATACTCCAAACCAAACTGATACTCCCCAAATCTCACCTATCTGTACATGTGATTTACTAACTCAGCTGCAGAAGCCAGAACCCTGAGTCCTGCTTGATTTCTAATTTTGTTTTGTTTGTTTCTTGCTTCTTTTCTGCATAACTATAAAGCTTCTTGAAGACTGACTGAGTCTTTGATCTCTGTAACTGGCATGAGGCAGTATCTAGCACATACGAGTTGAACAGGTGGTCAGTCATGGTGGCTCACATCTGCAATCTCAGCACAAGGGCAACAAACACCACCACCTCTTTAATTAAATAAATAAGTCAGCCAGATGTAGTGGCATGTGCCTACAGTCCTAGTTACTCAGGAGGCTGAAGCAGGAGGACTGCTTGAGCCTAGGAGTTTGAGACCAGCCTGGGCAACATAGCAAGGCCTTGTCTCTGCTAAAAATCACAGAAATTAGCCAGGCATGGTGGTACATACCTGTTGTTCCAGCTACTCAGGAGGCTGAAGCTGGAGGATTGCTCGAGCCCAGGAGATCAGGGTGGCAGGGAGCTATGATTGTACCAGTGCGCTCCAGCCTGGGCAACAGAGCAGAGGCCCTGTCTCAAAAAAAAAAAAAAAGTGCATTATGAAAAATGTTTACATGGATTTCAATATTATTTTGCACCAAAATAAGGTTGTACTAGGTTGTTACAACATGTCTGAACAAGATCTAGTTTGAGGAAGTAAAAAGAGTAAGACATCAGTTTTAAAAAGATCCCAATCTGAGAAACATGCTACTGAAATTGAAGCAAAAACAAATATCAACTTTATGGTAAGGCATGGGTGGGAGAATGGTGAAATCACTGATCCTGATGCTTTATGGGAAGTTTATGGGAACAATGCCCCAAGGAAATCAGCAGTTTACAAATGGATCAATCATTTTAGGAAGAGAGAACTTGAAGGTGAAACCCATAGCAGCAGACCTCTCACATCAACTTTTTAGAAAATAATTAATCTTGGCCGGGTGCAGTGGCTCACGCCTATAATCCCAGCACTTTGGGAGGCCAACGTGGGTGGATCATGAGGTCAGGAGATGGAGACCATCCTGGCCAGCATGGTGAAACCCTGTCTCTACTATATAAAAATTAGCCAGGTGTGGTGGTAGCGTACCAGGTGTGGTACTTAGGAGGTTGAGGCAGAAAAATCGCTTGAACCCAGGAGGTGGAGGTTGCAGTGAGCCGAGATCATGCCACTGAACTCCAGTTTGTGTGACAGAGTGAGACTCTGTCTCAAAAAAAAAAAAAAAAATACTTTTCTGTGCCCTAATTGAAGAGGTCAACAATTTACAGAAGAAATAATAGCCAATACCATGGACATCTCAACTACTTCAATTTACACTCTGAAAGAAATTTAAGTTGAGCAAACTTTCCACTTGATGGGTGCCAAACCATTGTGTCCAGATCAGCTACAAACCAGAATAGAGCTTTCAATTGGGAATTTTAACTATGTGGATCAATTTGGGAGGCTGAGGTGGGCAGATCACTTGAGGCCAGGAGTTTGAGACCAGTCTGGACAACATGGTGAAACCCTGTCTCTACTAAAAATGCAAAAATTAGCCAGGTGTGGTAGCATATGACTATAGTTCCAGCTACTCAGGAGGCTGAGGCACAAGAATTGCTTGAACCCGGGAAGCAGAGGTTGCAGTGAGCCAAGATTGTGCTGTTGCACTTCAGCCTGGGCAACAGTGAGACTCTGTCTTTTAAAAAAAAAAAAAAAAAAAGTATGTGGATCAAGATCCTAAAGTGTTGCTTTAAAGAACTGTAATGAGAAATGAAATATGGCTTTACCAGTACAATCCAAAAGGCAAAGCACAATCAAAGCAATGGCTGCTAAGAGGTGGAAGTGGTCCAGTCAAGAGCAAAGGGCATGCCAAAAATTTTCAGGGATTCTCAAGGCATTTTGCTTGCTGACTGAAGGGCCAAAGAACAATTAGATCTGCTTATTATGAGTGTTTTAAGAAACTTAGCCAAAGTTTTAGTAAAGAAAGAAAAAAAATGCCTGGAAAAGCTTCACCAGAGTCCTTCTCTACAATGACAATGTTCATACTTATTCCTCTCATCAAACAAGGGCAATTTTGCAAAAGTTTCAATGAGAAATCACTAGGTTTTCACTTTACAGTCCTGATTTTTCCCCGTCTGACTTCCTTTTGTTTTCTAATCCTGAAAAATCTTGAAAAGGCACCTATTTTTCCTTCAGGTTATTATGTAAAAAAGGCTGCACTGACTTGGTTAAATTTCCAGGATTCTCAATTCTTTAGGGGTGGACTAAGTGGCTATCATCGCTTACAAAACCGTCTTGAACTTGATAGAGTTATTTTGAGAAATATGTTTACATTTTTAATTTTTATCTTTTAATTTCATTTTTCAAAAAAATCTTGAAGTCCCCTTGTACAGTACACTGGATTCTTGACATTATTGACCTCAGAGACTTTTTGAATTTTTTTTGAGACAGAGTCTTTGCTCTGTTGCCCAGGCTGGAGCGCAGTGCTACGATCTTGGCTCACTGCATCCTCTGCCTCCCAGGTTCAAGCGATCCTCCTGCCTCAGTCTCCCAAGTAGCTGAGATTACAGGCACGTGCCACGATGCCTGGCTAATTTTTATATTTTTAGTAGAGACAGGGGTTCACCATGTTGAACACCTCATATTCATGGGTATGTCAACATTTGTACAGGCTTCTGGCTTTCTTCTGAGTCACAGTTTGGCTCTGTATTTTTTTTTTCCTCTTGAGACTTATTTACCACAAAGAAACAAATTTAATCACTTATTGATACAAATAACATGTAGAATAAAATGAATTCCAAAAAGTTGCAAATGCCAGATAGAAAACTAAACTCACTCACTAGATAAGTGATCTGATGCCATTACATATCAGCCTCAAAGCTTATGAAGTCAAATACATCATAACTTTCAGAGCCATTTGCAAGCAACTGAAACTGCAAATGTTAGATCTGTAATTGTTAGTCTGTTTTTACATGTTAAAAGAAAACAAATGTACTATGCACAATAATGTCATTGATTTTTAAAAATTCTTTTTTGAAAGAAAACCAGTATTTTATACTATTTATGTTTTTGTTTTGTTTTGTTTTTATAAAGATGGGGTTTCACCATGTTGGTCAGGCTGGTCTTGAACTCCCGACCTCAGGTGATCCACCCGCCTTGGCCTCCAAAGTGCTTGGATTACAGGTGTGAGCCACCACGCCCGGCCTACTATTTATGTTTAAATCTAATTATTCCCGGGTCTTTCTATGTAGTAATTTTATGATTTGTTTTTAATGAAGCTTTTAAAGAAAAACTTAGGTCTCAAACTTTAAAATGAGGGAATTGCATAGTTTTGAATCTTTGCAGTTTGAGAAAAATTACCAGTCATTATCTGTTTAAAATTAGAACTGGTTGCATTGTGATTTGCTACTGATTTCTGTTGGCACTTGTGATAGTTTTTAAATGACCATACATTCTTGGTGATTCTTTGCATTGAGAGGTGGAGTAGTTTTCCCTTCATCTTATTTCTGGGCTGAATATGTGAATTGGTTAACTAAAAGAATGTGGCAGAAGTGGCATCATGCCAATTGATAGCTTCCAATATGACCTCTTGGAGCTCACTCTTGGGATGTTCTCTCTCAGAATCCAGCCACCATGTTCTGAGGAGCCCAAGCCACATGGAGAGGCCACATATTAAGCAGCCGCATGTAAGTAAGCTTTGGTTAATAGCTCCATGTGGGCTCTTAGCCAATAGCCAGCAGCCAGTAGCAAACATCAAATGTCAGCCATCTGAGTGAGCCATCTTGGACATTCCAAACTAATCAAGCCCATAAATGACAGGAGCCTATGCCAACATCACATAGAGGAGAAAATCCATTGTGAAGAGCCCAGTCAAAAACAGAATTGTGAAATAATAAGTGGTTATTACTTTAGACCATTAAATTTTGCTGTTGTACAACAACAGGTTTTTTTTCTTTGGGTTTTTTTTTGAGACAGAGTCTCGCACTGTTGCCCGGGCTGGAGTGCAGTGATCTTGACTCACTGCAATCTCTGCCTCCCAGGTTCAAGTTATTCCTCTGCCTCAGTCTCCCAAGTAGCTGGGATTGCAGGCGTCCATCACCATGTCCAGCTAACTTACTGTATTTTTAGTTGAGATGGGGTTTCATTATGTTGGCCAAGCTGGTCTCAAACTCCTGACTCGTGATGTGCCCGCCTCAGGCTCCCAAAGTGCTGGGATTACAGGTGTGAGTCACCGCGGCCCGGCCACATTTTTTTTTAAATGCTACTACATGCTTTCGTATCAGTTGGCCCTATTGAACACTACAATTGGCGGATGTTTGTTGTTCTTATGGTCCACAAATACAGCCTTAAAACTTGCTTCTTAAATGTGCTATTTTAATTCTTCTGATAGTACACACTCCATCTCAGGTTGTACTGCCACAGGCTTCATAACAACTGATGTGGATATGATATCTGCATGAACTTGAGAAACAAAACCACATTCTTTCATACTTAAAAAAAACTTGTTATATAAGCACTAAGTTTCTCCACTCTAGAACCTCTCTGATCATACACATTTCTAATACCCTCTCTCATCACAGGTGCCTCTCATACCCTCTCTCATCACAGGCACCTCTCATACCCTCTCTCATCACAGGTGCCTCTCATACCCTCTCTTATCACAGGCGCTTCTCACACCCTCTCTCATCACAGGCGCTTCCCATACCCTCTCTGATGATACACACTTCTCATACCCTCTCTCATCACAGGTGCCTCTCACACCCTCTCTCATCACACGCGCTCGTCATACCCTCTCTCATCACAGGCGCTCCTCAAACCCTTTCTCATCACAGGCGCTTCTCATACCCTCTCTCATCACAGGCGCTTCTCAAACCCTCTCTCATCACAGGCGCTTCTCAAACCCTCTCCCATCACAGGTCCTTCTCATACCCTCTCTCATCACAGGCGCTCCTCAAACCCTTTCTCATCACAGGCGCTTCTCATACCCTCTCTCATCACAGGCGATTCTCACACCCTCTCTCATCACAGGCGCTTCTCACACCCTCTCTCATCACAGGCGCTTCCCATACCCTCTCTGATGATACACACTTCTCATACCCTCTCTCATCACAGGTGCCTCTCACACCCTCTCTCATCACACGCGCTCGTCATACCCTCTCTCATCACAGGCGCTCCTCAAACCCTTTCTCATCACAGGCGCTTCTCATACCCTCTCTCATCACAGGCGCTTCTCAAACCCTCTCCCATCACAGGTCCTTCTCATACCCTCTCTCATCACAGGCGCTCCTCATACCCTCTCTCATCTCATCACAGGCGCTCCTCATACCCTCTCTCATCTCATCACAGGCGCTCCTCATACCCTCTCTCATCACAGGCGCTCCTCATACCCTCTCTCATCACAGGCGCTTCTCATACCCTCTCTCATCACAGGTCCTTCTCATACTCTCTCTCATCACAGGTGCTTCTCAAACCCTCTCTCATCACAGGCGCTTCTCAAACCCTCTCTCATCACAGGTCCTTCTCATACCCTCTCTCATCAAAGGCCCTTCTCATACCCTCTCTCATCAAAGGCGCTCCTCATACCCTCTCTCATCACAGGCGCTTCTCATACCCTCTCTCATCACAGGCGCTTCTCAAAGCCTCTCTCATCACAGGCCCTTCTCAAACCCTCTCTCATCACACGTCCTTCTCATACCCTGTCTCAACACAGGCGCTTCTCAAAGCCTCTCTCATCACAGGCGCTCCTCATACCCTCTCTCATCACGGGCGGTCCTCATACCCTCTCTCATCATGGGTGCTCCTCATACCCTCTCTCATCACGGGTCCTTCTCATACCCTCTCTCATCACAGGTGCTCCTCATACCCTCTCTCATCACGGGTGCTCCTCATACCCTCTCTCATCACGGGTCCTTCTCATACCCTCTCTCATCACAGGTGCTCCTCATACCCTCTCTCATCACAGGTCCTTCTCATACCCTCTCTCATCACAGGCGCTCCTCATACCCTCTCTCATCACAGGCGCTCCTCATACCCTCTCTCATCACAGGCGCTCCTCATACCCTCTCTCATCACAGGCGCTCCTCATACCCTCTCTCATCACAGGCGCTCCTCATACCCTCTCTCATCACAGGCGCTCCTCATACCCTCTCTCATCACGGGTCCTTCTCATACCCTCTCTCATCACAGGTGCTCCTCATACCCTCTCTCATCACGGGTGCTCCTCATACCCTCTCTCATCACGGGTCCTTCTCATACCCTCTCTCATCACAGGTGCTCCTCATACCCTCTCTCATCACAGGTCCTTCTCATACCCTCTCTCATCACAGGCGCTCCTCATACCCTCTCTCATCACAGGCGCTCCTCATACCCTCTCTCATCACAGGCGCTCCTCATACCCTCTCTCATCACAGGCGCTCCTCATACCCTCTCTCATCACAGGCGCTCCTCATACCCTCTCTCATCACAGGCGCTCCTCATACCCTCTCTCATCACAGGCGCTCCTCATACCCTCTCTCATCACAGGCGCTCCTCATACCCTCTCTCATCACAGGCTCTTCTCATACCCTCTCTCATCACAGGTCCTTCTCATACCCTCTCTCATCACAGGCGCTCCTCATACCCTCTCTCATCACAGGCTCTCCTCATACCCTCTCTCATCACAGGTCCTTCTCATACCCTCTCTCATCACAGGTGCTTCTCATGCCCTCTCTCTGCATACGTGGTTTTCATACCCCCTGATCACATGCACCTTCTCGTGCCGCATTGCTGGCATACTATTAGCAAATTAATAACATTTGACACATGGTAGGGATAAATTTGTCAAAAAAAGTTTTGACATTTTGAAACTACTTGTCATTAGTATTTTTTAAAGTCACATGAGTCACAATATCTACAATAATGATTTTGCTATACAAAAGTGCTATAAAATTTAACCAGTTTACTTTTGTATATAAAAACCAAAGTTTGCTTCTCAGAGTTTAAAAAATACCATCTCCCTTATCAATCATAATACCTATGTTTTATGAAGTGTACCTGCCAGTTTTTTACAGCTTGATATGTAATTTATAAGCCACAAAATCCACCATTTAAAAGTGTGAAATTCAGTGACTTCAGTATATTCACAGAATTGTGCAATTATCACCACCATGTAATTTTAGAAACATTTTCATCACTCCCCAGAATAAAAACATCCACACACCACTAAACTACTTTGCCTCTACAAATTTATCTGTTTGGGATGCACAGTATAAATGGAATTCTACAGTATGTGGCCTCTTGTGCCTGGCTTCTTTCACTTAGCATAATCTTTTCAAAGCTCATCTCATAGTACATGTTATAGCATGTACTTCAGTCCTTTTTATTGATGAATAATACTTTGTTATATGGATTTGCCACATTTTGTTTATCTTTTCATCAGTTGATACACATTTGTGTTGTTCTCACTTTGGGGCTATTATGAATAATGCTGTTATGAATGTTAGCATATCATTCATTTTTGGACATATGCTTTCATTTCTCTTGGGGAGATACTTAGAAGTGAAACTGCTAAGTTCATTTTATGTTTAATATTTTGAGGAACTGCCAGACTGTTTCCCAAAATGGTCACACCATTTCCAGTTCCTGCCAGCAATGTATGAAGGTTTCAATATCTCAACATACCAACAATTGTCACTGTCTTTTTTATTTTAACCATCAGAAGGTATGAAGTGGTATCTTATGGTTTTGATTTGCATTTCCCTAATGACTAATAATGTCGAAAAACTTTCCATAAGTTTATGAGCCATTTATATCCTCGTTGGAGAAATGTCTATTCAAATCATCTTCCCATTTTCAATGAGTTGTCTTTTAGGGTTGTAAAATTTCTTTATTTTGGATATAAATATTCTATCAGATATATGATTTGCAATTATTTCTTTCAAATTATGGGTTGTCTTTTCACTTTCATGATGTTGGCCTTTGAAGCATAAAACTTTTTAATTCTGATGAAGTACAGGTTGTCTATTTTTTTCTTTTGTCACCATTAAGTATGATGTTAGCTGTAGGTTTTTTTGTAGACATTCTTTATCAAGTTGAGAAGTTTTCCTCTATTCCTAGTTTGTTGAGAGTTTTTATCATGAATCAGTGTTAGATTTTGTCAAATGATTTTTCTGCATCTATTGGTATACAAACATAGCTTTTCTTCTTTAGCCTGTTGATGTGATTGATTATATTCATTGTTTTTCCAATGTGGAATCAGCCTCATATGCCTAGAATAAATCTCACTTGGTTATGGTATATAATTCTTTCTATATGTTGCTAGATTTGATTTGCCAATATTTTGTTGAAAATCTTTGTATCTATGGCCATGAGAGATACTGATCTGTAGTCTTCTTTTCTTGTAATTTCTTTGTCTTGCTTTGGTGTTAGTGTAATGCTGACCTTATAGAATGAGTGATGAAGTATTCCCTCAGGTTCTATTTTCTGAAAGAGACTACAGAGAATTGGTATAATTTTTTCCTTAAATGTTTGGTAGAATTCACCAGTGAACCCCTCAGAATCTGGTGTTTTCTCTTTCAGAAAATTATCATTATTTTTTTTTTTGAGACGGAGTCTCACTCTTCTCACCCAGGCTGGAATGCAGTGGCACAATCTTGGCTCACTGCAACCTCCACCTCCCAGGTTCAAGCAATTCTTCTGCCTCAGCCTCCTGAGTAGGTGGGATTACAGGCACCCACCAACACACCTGGCTAATTTTTGTATTTTCAGTAGAGACAGGGTTTCACTATATTGGTCAGGCTGGTCTCTAACTCCTGACCTCAGGTGATCTGCCCTCCTCAGCCTCCCAAAGTGCTGGAATTACAGGCATAAGCCACTGTGCCCAGCCTAGAAAATTATTAATTATTGATTTTTTTAATAGATACAAGCTATTCATTAGTAATGAATATAATAATACAGCTGACATTAGGAATTTTTAAGTGTTCTCTCTTTTCTTCTTAGCCTAGCTAGAGGCTAGTCAATTTTATTGCTCTTTTCAAATAACCAACTTTTGGTGTTCTTTATTTTCTCTATTGATTTGCTATTTTCAATTTTATTGATTTCTGCTCTAATTATTATTATATCTTTTATTCTTCTTACTTTGAATTTAAATTTTCTTTTTCTAGTTTCCTAGAGTGGAAGGTAAGATTATTGATTTTTAGAGCTTTCTTCTTTTCTAAAATATGCATTTGATGCTATAAGTTTCTATCTTGGCCAGGCATGGTGGCTCTTTGTAACCCAGCATGTTGGGAGGCCAAGGTGGGAGTATAGCACAAAGCCAGCAGTTCTGAGGCTGCAGTGAGCTATAATTATGCCACCACTGCACTTCAGCCTGGGCTTCAGAGCAAGAGCACAACTCAAAAAAAAAAAAAAGAAAAGAAAAGAAAAGAAAAACTAAACAAAAACAAACAAAAAAATCCCCTCTAAGCACTGCTTTCACTACATCCCACAAATTTTAATAGGTGTATTTTAACTTTCATTTAGTTCAAAATATTTTAAATTTCTCTTGAGATTTCTTCTTTGATCCACGTTTTATCTAGAAGTGTGTTGTTTAATCTCCAAGTATTTTGGGATTTTCCAGCAATTTTGCTGCTATTGATTTCTAGTTTAAGTGCATGTGGCTTCAGATCAGACAATGTATGGTTTCTTTTCTATTTGTTCTTCGTTCTTATTTTTGTCTTCTACATTTTTTTCCTGCCTTTTGTGGTTTTAATTGAGCATCTTATGTGACTCCATTTTCTCTCCTTTCTTAGCATATCAATTATACTTTTCAAAAAACTTTTTTTAGTAGTTGCCCTATATTTAGCAATATACATTTACCAAGTCCACTGTCAAATAACACTTTACCACTTCACCAGTAATGTAAGTAACCTATAATAAAATATTTTTATTTCTTCCCTCCCATTCCTTAAATCATTATTTTCACTGATTTCCCTTATATATAAGCATATATTTATATATAAGCATGTCATTGAATACATTGTTGCTATTATTATTCAGAACAAACTGCTACCTGTTAAATAAATTAAATATTTTAAAAAAATTAATTATACCTTCATTTATTCTTTTCCCAATGCTTTCTTTCTTTCTTTCTTTATGGAGATATGAGTTTCTGACATATATCATTTTCTTTCTCTGTAAAAAAAAAAACAACAAAAAAAACTTCTTTTACCATTTCCTTCAAGGCAGGTCTACTGACAACAAATTCTCTCAACTTTGTGTGTGTGTGTGTCTAAGAAAGTCTTTACTTCTTCACTTTTTAAAATCTTTGATTTTAATTTAAAAATTAGCTTAATGACAAATATAATTTAATGTCTATATGTAATACCATGTGTGCATCTGCATGTTTTACCTTAGTTTTGTATCAAAGTTTTTACTTTTTTCCCAAGAGAAGAATTACCATCTGTTAGTGACATATTGCAATTAGACTATGAAATGATTCTAATTTTTTTTTCTATTTTGAAGATACTTTTATTTTTAAGGAGGAATTGCTTTCTCTTCAGATGTTCATTTTTGACTCTGAAAATTTTAATTTTTTTTTTGTCTAGACTGATTTGAAACAGTGACATTATTCTGTATACTAGGATGTTTCTTCTTTAGACAGATTTATAGTACTAATTAGAAAGCTGCAAACACTCTTATATCAACTCACTGAGATAGTTTAGATTCTTAAAACATAAGGAGAGATAACTTGTTGGAAACATTTTTATAACTTTAGTTAAAAACAGTATAAAAGGCATAAAACACTTTTTTTTTGTTTGTTTTGGAGACAGAGTTTCACTTTGTCACCCAGGCTGGAGTGCAGTGGCATGATCATAGCTCACTGCAGCCTTGAAGTCAGGCTCAAGGGATTCGCCTGCCTTAGCCTCCCATGTAGCTGGCACTGTAGGTGCATGCCACCATGCCTCGCTACTTTTTATTTTTTATTTTTTTGTAGCAAAGGCATCTTGCTTTGTTGCCCAGGCCAGTCTCAAACTCCTGGGCTCAAGCAGACCTCCCACCTTTGGCCTCCCAAAGTGCTGGGATTATGGGATTGAGCTGCTACTCCTGGCCATGAAACACACTAAAACATTTTTAAGTCTACATGAAACAATTGTACTTTCTTCATAGTACAGGACCAACTTCCTCATCATTCTTGCACAAAAATATTTCTCAATTCAATTTACTGATATTCAGGGATTTGACTCCTTATACAGTGTTTCTGCAAAAATGTATCTGTTTATTTATTTATTTATTTTGAGACAGAGTCTTACTCCAGCCCAGGCTGGAGTGCAATGGCGTGATCTTGGCTCACCGCAACTTCCACCTCCCAGGTTCAAGTGATTCTCCTGCCTCTGCCTCCCAAGTAGCTGGGATTATAAATGTCTGCCCCTACACCTGGCTAATTTTGTATTTTTAGTCGAGATAGGGTTTCTCCATGTTGGTCAGGCTGGTCTTGAACTCCTGACCTCAGGTAATTCGCCTGCCTCAGCCTCCCAAAGTTCTGGGATTACAGGCGTGAGTCCCTGCGCTCAGCCATGTGTTTTAAATTAAAGCATAAATCAGCAGTATTGTTGGAATAACCCCCAAATAATGTTTACATGAAATACTTTTTTTCAAGTCTTGATCTGATAACTGACCACTACATCCTTGTAGTATCAAAACACTTAGAACTAAAGTAGCTTTACTGTTGAGTCAGAAGGAAAGTGCATGGCAAGAAGTAGTTCCAGTCTGAAAAAAGCAGGTCAAGATCCGTTCATCAAAGTTAGCCACTTTGTGTTTAGCAACTAATCAATGAGGTGTGCACATCCACTTGGTGTCTGGCATCTAATGAGCGAGGGGTGGACTCCTTCACTTGTGAAGGATAATTTTACAGGATACAGAATTCTAGGTTTGTGGGCTTAAAAAAATTATCAACACTTTAAATACTTTATTCTGCTCTCTTCTTCCTTTCATGGTTTCTGAGGAGAATTCAATGTAATTTGTATTTTTTTTTTTTTTTTTGAGACAGAGTCTCACTCTGCTGCCCAGGCTGGAGTGCAGTGGTGTGATCTCGGCTCACTGCAACCTCAGCCTCCAGGGTTCAAGTGATTCCCTTGCCTCGTAATTTTTATCTTAGCTCCTCTATACGTAATGTCCCCCCTCCCCTCAGCTTCTTTCATGATTTTTAAAAAATGTTTTCTTTTCCAAAGTTTAAATACGATATGCCTAGGTGTGGTTTCTTGAGCATTTATCCTGTTTGGAGTTCTCTGAGCTTCCAGGATGTTGATTTGTTGTCAGATATGAACTTGGAGGAAATTAATCATGAGCACTCTTCATTTCTGTTAGTGTTTTTTATCTCTAGCATTTCTTTTTGAGTTTTTCTTAGAATTTCTATCTCGGCTTGTATTTTCCATCTGCTCTTGCATATTGTCTACTTTTTCCATTACCTCCAATAGCACATTCAACTTAGTTTTTTTCCTTTTTTTTTTTTTTTTTTTTTTGAGATGGAGTTGCGCTCGTTACCCAGGCTGGAGTGCAATGGTGCAATCTCGGCTCACCGCAACCTCCGCCTCCTGGGTTCAGGCAATATTCTCCTGCCTCAGCCTCCTGAGTAGCTGGGATTACAGGCACGCACCACCGTGCCCAGTTAATTTTTTGTATTTTTAGTAGAGACAGGGTTTCACCATGTTGACCAGGATGGTCTCGATCTCTTGACCTCGTGATCCACCCGCCTAGGCCTCCCAAAGTGCTGGGATTACAGGCGTGAGCCACTGCGCCCGGCCCTCAACTTAGTTTTTTTTAAAGTCCTTGTCTGATAATTCCAACATTCCTGCTATAGATGACTAGTTCTCCTGCTTGTTCAGTCTCTTCTGTTTTCTGCCTTTTAGTACACCTTATAACTTTTTGTTGAAATCTGGATGCTATGGTTTGAATGTCCCCTCCCAAGCTCATGTTGAAACTTAATTACCAATGTGGCAATACTGAAATGTGGGGCCTTTAAGAGGCAAATGGATCCTGCATGCCCGGTTTCATGAATGGATTAATTCATTCATGGATTCACGGATTAATGGGTTAATGAATTATTTAGGGATTATTCAAACAATACTGCTAATTTATGCTTTAATTTAAAACACACAGCTGGGCATGGTGGCTCACGCATGCCTGTAATCCCAGCACTTTCAGAGACCAAGGCGGGCGAAGGTCAGGAGTTCAAGACCAGCCTGACCAACATGGAGAAACCTCATCTCTACTAAAAATACAAAATATCATGGGACTGAAATTGGTGGCTTTATAAGGAGACCTTAGCTAGAACATTAGGACACTCAGCCTCCTTAACGTGATATCTTGGGGACTCTTCAGAGAAGAGTCCCCACCAGCAAGAAGGATCTCACTAGATGCACTCCCTTGACCTTGGACTTCTCAGCCACCATAACTATAAGAAATGAGTTCCTTTTCTTGATAAATTACCCAGTTTTATGTATTCTGTCATAAGCAATAGAGTACAACTAAGACACCAGACAGGATGTACTGGATAAAAGGAATACTGGTAAGTAGGCTTTTAGTGGTGTGTGGTAAGGTTGCAGGATAGGGCAAGTGTTCTATAGTTCTATGATTAGGCCTCAGCCTTTAGTAAGCCTGTGTTCTTGGATGGTGAACACCACCAGTACTTCCTTTTTATTTCTTTGAGATGGAGTCCAGCTGTCACCCAAACTGAAGTGCAGTGGCACAATCTTGGCTCACTGCAACCTCTGCCTTCCAGGTTCAAGCGAGTCTATGCCTCAGCCACCAGAGTAGCTGGGATTACAGGCATGTGCCACCACACCAGGCTAATTTTTGTATTTTTAGTAGAGATGGGGGTTTCACCATGTTGGCCAGGCTGGTCTCAAACTCCTGTCTTCAAGTGATCCGTTCACCTCGACTTCCCAAAGTGCTGGGATTACAGGTGTGAGCCACTGAGCCTGGCCACCATTTCTTAATCTTCCACACTTAAGTGGAACAGGATAGTTTATAGAGGCTGGAGTTGGGTATTTCCCTTTTCCCAGGTAGTTTAGGCTCTGATAAAACCCCCGCAGACTAGGCTTTGGTAAAATACTTTCTCCTGAGGGCAGGTCTTGTTAAGAACTGATTGCTCTGGTATATTTTTAAATGGTTACCTTTTCAGCAGAGGAATCTCTCAGTAAACATTTAAGGAATTAACCTAACTGTCACAGGCATTCGAACCAGAGCAACTCCATTATGAGTGAGGGCTAGGAAAATGAGGCTGAGACTTTCTGGGCTGCATTCTCAGAAAGGCAGGCATTCCTAGCCTCTAGATGTTTACGGTAAAGGGAACAAATTAATAATGTTTACTAAAACAGACCCAGACCTGGGGGGGCCGAATATCCCGATATCTGGAGAACAAAGGCATTCATAACTTTGCTTTAAAGATATTGATTCTTGCAAAATAATTAATAAAATTAATCCTTTATCACAAACCCTTGTAGCAGAGCACATCTCCCCATACACACAACCACCGTACCTAGGGCGGATGCATTCCTCCTCTTACTTTCAGTAATGTCCTACTCTGTCTATGGAGTAGATTTCCTTTCACCACCACTTTACTTTCTTAATAAACTTGGTTTTACTCTGCACTGAAAACTTGCACTGAATTCTTTGTTGTGCGCGACCCAAGAACCCTCTCTTCTGTCCTGTAACATAACTGAAAACCCCAGTGCAAACGCACAGCACCCTACTTAAGATTGCAAATATTCATCATTAGTTATTTCAAATCATTAACTTTCTCTAAGCCAATCAGATTCCTACCTGATGTCGAAAAGAAAGGCAAAAGATAGTTTCAACACTTTCAGACGCTTGGGCAAAAGAAAGCACTTTCATGCTATAAATAAAGCAGCACAAATACCATACGACAGGGCATTCATTATACTTGGGGAGAAGCTGCCACGTCCAAACTCTAAATGAAAACTTTTGGAGCTCATTTTTCCTGCCCACATTAGCTAGCACATGTTGTTGAAATTGAAGGAAAAAAAAAAAGATTTTGGTGAAATTGAACTCTACCTTGAAATAAACTACTGTACCTCTTATGCCTCATTCCTTCTATCCCAGAAACCTGGAAGAAAAAAGATACACCTGAGCTCGTCAAAGCCCTCTTCGCGTAGACTGTGTAGGAGTATTTGGCCCATAAGTCAATTTCAGCCCGTCTCCTTTAATCCAACATTCTGCATCTTTTCTCCCTTCTGCTTCTCCGGGCACACTTTTACCACCACTGACATGTTGGTTATTGCGGTCCAAAACACGCACGCGCCTTTGAGGGCTCACAAAGTCCGCCTCCCCCGGAAGAATCTCAGGGTCTCATCCAATCAGAGCCAGTCAAGAAGCCGAGGCTCAGCCAGGCCTCGCGACGCCCAATTTCCCGGGGCTTAGCGTCTCTGGTGTCACGTGATTCCACATTCTGCCTCGCGACCACCTCTCAGAGGGCGGTGCTCTTGGCCCGGCCCCGCGAGGCACTGCCTTTCAGTTGGCGCTCGCTGATTGGTCGTTGCTCGCGCGGTCTCCTGGGTGACGGGAACGCGGTAGCCAACTTGAAGAAAACCCGGTGCGCCTGCGTACTTCATAGTTCGCGTAGCGGCTCGAGCCTGGAGATGAAGGTAAATAACGCAAATCCCCGGGGTGCGGGGGGGCGGGAGAACACGACCACTGTCCCTTGGTCGCTTTTAAAAGAGGATCTCTGTCCTTCTCCCTCTTCCCGAGTTTGTTGGAAACGGGGAAGAGAGCGAAGCGACCAGAGAGGGCGGGGGCGAAGTTGAAGGGACGAGGGAAAGGGAAGAAAATAGGAGGAAAGGAGAGGGCGGAAAGAGAGGCCTCGCATTTTTGGGACTGCGGACGCCGTAGAAGCGGTGCCCGGACGCCGTAGAAGCGGTGCGGAAAGTGGAAACCCCTCCCTGGCCGAAATGAGCAGACTGGATCTAAAGATACCCCAGCTTCGCACGCGAAAAGAACGGGTCGAGTGAACGCGTTTGGAGGGTCGCGGCGAAGTTGGCTGGATCCGGTGTCACGAGCTACCTCATTTCTTGGGGTTAAACACACTGGCAAACCGCGCAGCTGCCCAGCGCCCTAAAAAGAATGAAAAGCCTTCCAAAGACTAATCTCAAATTGCATTGCCTGTGACCAGTCCAATCACCTGCTAGCGAGTGTACATTATTGACGAGAAATCTGCACCCGCACACGGAGGTCTCACTCTCATGTGCCTCATCCTCTGCACGCACGGTTTCTAGGCTTGGGCTTCTTGTTCACCCCACTTTGTGATTCGTCACAGCAGTCCTCCCTTGCTCTGCTCTGGCAAAGAAATGGAAGTCTCAATTTTAAAATTATTTTGGACGTCCTCAGGCCGGGCGCTGTGGCTCACGCCTGTAATCCCAGCACTTTGGGAGGCTGAGGTGGGCGGATCACGAGGATCACGGATCACAAGATCGAGACCATCCTGACCAACATGGTGAAACCCGGTCTCTGTTAAAAATACAAAAAATAGCTGGGCGTGGTGGCGCGTGTCTGTAGTCCCAGCTAGTCGGGAGGCTGAGGCAGGAGAATCACTTGAACCTGGGAGCCAGAGGTTGCAGTGAGCGGAGATCACTGCACTCCAGGTTGGGCGACAGAGCGATGCTCCATCTTAAAAATAAAAATAAAAATAAAAAAATAAAATTATTTAAGACGTCCTCGTGCTTCTTCGTGACTATTAGTGTGGAAATTGGAATTGATGGACCAGTAATCATAACTCCCATTTCTATTTCTAAAGCTCTTTACAATTTATGAAATACTAGAAGTGAAGAGATATTATTTGTGATTTACAGTTGAAAATTTTTTGCTGGAGGCAATTTAAGCAACTGACTTAAAGCCCTACAGCTAATAAGCGACAAACAAAATTTAAATCTTTTTTTGGTTATGAAACTAGCCTTATTTTCTCTGCACAGTATGTGGAGCATTTGTAGAACTCCACTGAAGAAAAATAATATGAGATCACAGCTAGAGGCAAGTCTGCCATTGAAGGTAATGAAATTCAAGTTTAAGGACTTCTCACTTGTATGAAGAAGGGGTTCCAGGGTGAAGTGGTCACAAAATTGTAAAAGTAAGATGCTTTTTTAGTAGAGACCAGCTTTCACCATGTTGATTAGGCTGGTCTCGAACTCCTGACCTCATGATCCACCCGCCTCAGCCTCCCAAAGTGCTGGTACAGGCCTGAGCCACCATACCCGGCCAAGTATTCTTTCTTCATGAGTTTCTTCATGCTCTACAAAACTTGAATATCCCGTGATCACAGTCCACCTCTACTTTCAATAGAGGTGAATTTATTCTTTAACGTGTAAAATGCTCATTGGGAGAGGGCGCAGTGGCTCACGCCTGTAATCCCAGCACTTTGGGATGCCAAGGCGGGTAGATCACTTGAGGTCAGGAGTTCGAGACCAGCCTGGGCAACATGGTGAAAACCCTTCTCTACTAAAAATATTTAAAAATTAGCCGGGCGTGGTGGCACACGCCTGTAATCCCAGCTACTCAGAGGCTGAGGAAGGAGACTCGCTTAAACCGGGGAGGTAGAGGTTTAAGTTGCACTCCAGAGCCTGGGCAACAGACAAGACTGTGTCAAAAAACAAAACAAACAAACAAACCCCACAAAACACTGATCTGTATTTGTTTTAAGACGGAGTCTCACTTTTATTTAGTTAGTTAGTTAGTTAGTTAGTTAGTTAGTTAGTTAGAGAGGGAGTCTCACTGTGTCGCCAAGTCTGGAGTGCAGTGGCTCGGTTCATTGCAACCTCCGCCTCCTGGGTTCAAGGAATGCTTATGCCTCAGCCTCCCGAGTAGCTGGTATTACAGGCATGCCCCACCATGCCCAGCCAATTTTTTTGCACTTTTGGTCGAGACGAGGTTTCGCCATGTTGGCCAGGCTGTATTTTAATTCTGAGCATTAGAAGAGTTTTGTGTTGCCGCACAGACTAAGTTTCATGTAATAGTATCTCAACTTACATGCCTAGATATGCACATTGTTGCTTAATCTATAATTTAATACTAAAATCTAAATTTTTTCACCCAAACTCATATTCCTAAATGTTCTAGATCAACACTGTATACTATAAATGTTGTGAGCCAATGTCATTTCATATTTTTAGTGGCCATTAAATTTTTTTTAAGAAAACAGGTAAAATTCATTTTAATAATATATTTTATCTTACCCAGTATATAAAAAATGTTGTTTTAACATGTAATCAATATAAAAATTATCAATGAGATGGTTTACATTCTCTTTTTGGTCTTGAAATCTGATACATGTTTTTGATTTATAGCATAGCTAAATTTGGATTACTTATGAGTAAAGTTTGGATTACTTATATTTATAGCCTCCATATTGGAGATCACGTTTCTAGATTGTTTCAATGAACAGAAAGAGTTTGATTTGATAACACTGTTCACCCAGTAGCCAGGTTAAACACTTAATGATGATGTAAATATAACTAATGAAACTAATGGAAGAAAATAATGTTGAAAGGAGTAAGACATTTTGTATTTTTATCATGTTTAAGATAGGAATTTTTGTCTAGTTTAATCACCAGGAATCCATGCCACAGATAATTAACTAAATTCAGGCTTCAATTATTGTAATCTTTAACATCTACAAAACCCTAAAATTGCACATTTTTATAAAATTAACATTCAGAAACATTATAAAGCCAAAAAATTTTATAATAAAGGCTCTCCTATATCTTGAGGTCTATAATTTACCTAGTAGTTGTGTATGTTTGGCTGCTTGGTTGGTTGATTTTGTTTCGTTTGTTTCATTGTTAACTTCTGGTTAAGTTCTAACATAATCCTCACCATCCTGAATCCTATTGTTTTTATGACCATATTTTGATATCTTTTCTGATCAACACTTGATTGTGTGTTTTGAAAATACTAAAAATTGTGTTTATTTTTCAGCGTGTTTTCTCACTGCTAGAAAAGACTTGGCTTGGTGCACCAATACAGTTTGCCTGGCAAAAAACATCAGGAAACTACCTTGCAGTGACAGGGTAAGAAACCAATAAATGTTTTAAACAATGGTTGTATGCCCATGTAACAACACCATCTACTCAGTAAAAGTTACTTTTTTTTTAAGACTGAGTCTAGCTTTGTTGCCCAATCTCAGCTTACTGCAACTTCCGCCTCCCAGGTTCAAGTGAACCTGGCCTCAGTAAAAGTTTTTGTGTAACAGTTGTATGGTAGGAAGAGGAATATATTCATCTCCATTAACATCAAAGTTCATAGAACCTTTTCTCTGGTAGTAACTTTTTAGATACAAATTATGAAACTATCAGGAGAAAACACTGAATACCTGGATGGCACCTTTATATCCAGAGATAAATGAAAGAAACATTTAGGCTCACTCCTGTAATTCCAGCACTTTGGGAGGCCAAGGCAGGCGGATCACTTGAGGCCAGGAGTTTGAGACCAGCCTGGCCAACATGGTGAAACCCTATCTCTGCAAAGATACAAAAATTAGCCAGGTGTGGTAGCAGGTGCCTGTAATCCCAGCTACTTGGGAGGCTGTTGCAGGATAATTGCTTGAACCTGGGATGCAGAAGTTGATGTGAGCCGAGATGGCACCACTGCAGCCTGAGTGACAGAGAGAGACTCCATTCCCCAAAATAAAAAAATTTTAAATCATATCTTTATGTTCCAATTGCTTTCAGAGCTGATCATATTGTGAAAATCTTTGATCGCCATGGTCAAAAAAGAAGTGAAATTAACTTACCTGGGTGAGTACAGAAGTAGATTAAAAAACCTGTCAAGCTTTGTTGCCTAAAAGATTAAAAAAATACTGCCTTAAATTATAATCAAAAAGAATCTTTTGCTTTTTCCATTTGCAAAGGGATTTTTTTAGCCATAAGTAGTTGTGAAATATATAGCGATATAGTTTATGAATTAAAGTTTCTATCTATAAACACCCATTTATTTATTCTATCTATAAATACTCACAGAGAAGCCTTAGGGCAAGATTTTAAGTCAGACCATGTGAAAGCATTGAGTCCACACAAAGGAATTCTTTTAAATTATAAGCAAATCTTAGTGTATGTATAGGCAGATAAGATAAACATATCTACTTTAGTTTTTCATCTCTAATAAATTGTTGGAAAACCCTTACTTTTTGCGTAACTTTGTAAAGGGTAAAGATTTTATCCATTTTCAGGAAATCATTCTAGATTATACTAAGCATAATTGAAACATTTTTAATGTTTCAGTGTAATCACTACCTATATTAGTTATTCTACTGCTTGTCTCAGTGGTTATTAAGATAGATAGAGTTCCTCACCTAAACTGACTTATGCTGCTGTACTTTTAAAATTCATGTATGCTTTTTGTAGTTTATTGACCATTTTTGAAAATCAGGTTTTACTTCTCTCAGTCTCTAACAGCCTTTCCTACCTCCTGCCCTGCCCCACCCACCTAATGCCATCATTTTGGCATTTTCCATTAACTCTCTTAATTATGGCTTCTGATTTCTATGTTCCTGGAAACAGAGGTCAAAGAAGCTATAATTATATGTGAAATAAAAAGAAGGCACTCAGTAAAAAATGTCTTTGAGTAAATTGTGTGAGCTTTATTGCATGATCTCTGTGACATCTATTTGTTACATAATGGCCTCATTTCATCTGGATCATTTTGCTGTACTCATAATAGTGAAATTTGACTGACAGAGGATCCCCAGATAACAACAATGCTGTTAAATACATAATCTTTAATTAGCAGATCATTTTATCAATAATTTGAAAGCTTCCCTCTTCCATACTCCCTAAATCTCTGAATATATTTTAGAAAATGAAGATCCTAAAACATATTTCAACATTTTGAATAATAAAATAATTAAAGTAATTCCTAACTGTCCTCAATATAAATCAAAGTAGGGGTTAGCTAATACCCAAGAAGCAAGTGTCTCTAAATGAAAAATAGCATCAGAGAAGAAAAGATAAATATTCTTATTAAGGATTTAAGAATTTGTAAAGTTTTTATAATACACATTTTGGAATAATAGCAAGAATCATGTTAAATACACCATTTCCTATTTATAACTATGTTTTTAACTTAATCAAATTACGCTCCTTATTTTCTGCCAAGATATAAATGAAAATAATGGCGGGGGCCAGGCACGGTGGTTCACACCTGTAATCCCAGCACTTTGGGAGGCTGAGGCCTGGGTGGATCACCTGAGGTCAGGAGTTCAAGACCAGACTGACCAACATGGTGAAACCCCATCTCTACTAAAAATACAAAATTAGCCGGGTATGGTGGCGCATGCCTGTAATCCCACTACTTGAGAGGCCAAGGCAGGAGATTTGCTTGAACCCAGGAGGCGGAGGTTGCAGTGAGCCAAGATTGTGCCATTGTACTCCAGCCTGGGCAACAAGTACAAAACTCCATCAATTAAAAAAAAAAAAGAAAATAATGGCCAGGCACAGGGGCTCACACCTGTAATCCCAGTGCTTTGGGAGGCTGAGGCAGAAGGCTCACTGAAGCCCAGGAATTTGAGGTTATAGTGAACTGTAATCACTTGAGCCCAGGAGTCTGAGGATATAGCAAACTGTAATCGTACCATGGCACTCTAGCCAGGAAGGAAGGAAGGGAGAGAGGGAGGGAGGGAGGAAGAAAGGAAGGAAGGAAGGATTCTTATTTACCACTTTAGAATTCAGTCTTTCCCTTTTTTACAATCTACCCAACAACTCAATTTATCTAGCTATAACTTTGCTTCTTTTATTTTTTTTGAAACAGGTTCTCACTCTCTCTCTCAAGCTGGAGTGCAGTGGCACAAATATGGCTCACTGCAGCCTTGCCCAGGCTCCAGTTATCCTCCCCCTTTAGCCTCCTGAGTAGCTTAGTAGCATGTGCATGCCACCACACCCAGCTCATTTTTTTCTTTTTTTTTTTTTAATAGAGATTCCCATCTTGCCATGTTGGCCAGGCTTCTCTTAAACTCCTGGGTTCAAGCAGTCCTCCTGCCTTGACCTCCCTAAGTGCTGGGATCACAAGCTTGAGCCACTATGCCTGGGGCGTAACTTTGTTTCTTATTAATACCTTCTTTTCCTCTCTGTCAATCTAAAATAATCTTTCAAAACTTGAGGGAAAGAAGGTGGGAAAGAGGGAAAGGTGCTTGATGAGTTTGTTTTATCAAAAGGCAGTTTCTTTATAAAAGTTAAGAAAACTAACTTAAACATAGTTAAATTTAATGTAACATATGAAAATGGTATTAAAAGTAAATTTTTACATTTTTCCATCCCCTCAACAACTGCAAAAAATTGAAGTTAGTATTACCCATGCAGTGAATAGTAAGTTGTAGTTCTCATTTTACAGAGTTTATCTGTTCAAAATAGATTGAATAGTCTTGTTATAGACAAAAGTCACAAATAGTGATTGTACTTTTAAAAAATGTTTAGTGATATTTTGGTCTCTTTTTAAAAAGCATCTGTGTTGCCATGGATTGGGATAAAGATGGAGACGTCCTAGCAGTGATTGCTGAGAAATCTAGCTGCATTTATCTTTGGGATGCCAACACAAATAAGACTAGCCAGTTAGACAATGGCATGAGGTAAGATAACTTTTTTATTTTTTAAAGCTTCACTTAGAGACATGAATATTTGTAGGTTTGATGCTAACAATTCTTTACTACTTTCATTTTAAAGATACCTCACTGAGTTATTTTCTTATAAAAGAAAAATATTATTTTATTATTGTATATATAATCCTTCTATTAATTTTACCCAATTAGAATGAAATTGTTTTAATTGTGAAATATAAATAGCTTCTTAAACAATTGCTTTCAGTGGAACAGACTAAGAAATGCAGAGATGAGACAAAATATATACGGGAAAATCCAGAGATGGGCTTGACTGTAGGCATGGCTGGATCTAGGAATTATAAAAATGGTGCAACGAAGACGTTTTCTGGATCGCTCAGCTCTTTTTTTCTCTATGTTGACTCCATTCTAAATCAGATTCTCACCCACAACTACTGGTAGCTACCAGTGTATATCATTCTTCACAGCAAGTCATGCCAGAGAAAAGAACATGTGCCTTTACATCACCAGAGCCCATTCAGATCCTCAAAAGGCCTCTGAGTGCAGTAGGCAGGGCCATGGATTGGTACTCCCACCAAGTAAAAGGAAAGGTGAAGGGCAGGGGCATTCCCAAATGGAAAAAAATCTTGGGCAGACAGAATAAATGACAGATACCTGCTCAAATAGAAATCAGTTTCCAATATGGAAAAGAAAAACTTATCAGTATTTCCAACTAAAACTTTGCCGTTTTGACCTTGGACAAGTTGCTTAACCCCTCTCCAAACTTCAGTTTCTTCATCTATATGACATGGGTATAACGTCTGCTTCATGGCTTCATGTACCCCTCAGGTGGGGAGGAAGAGATCATATACATGCTGTGAGACTAGACTGTAAGTTTTCGGTTTATTTACTAAAAAATAACTGAACCCAGAGAAAGCAAGGTGGTCATGTAGAACAGGACCAAATAGAACCAAGTGAGTGCAGTGCCTTTGACCCTCCAGAGTGGCTGTTGAGGCAAGTAGCTGCAGAAGATACTGTCTACCAATGTAAAGTCTTCCTAAATCTAAGAACCTTCATTTCTTGCTCTGTCCTCTTACACTTTGGGTTTACATCACTTTTCAGAAAGATTTTATACACTCTGTGCTTCCGTTCAAGGGAATGTTTAATAAACTTCAAGTACTGGTTCTTGAGCCAAATTCAGCAACAGTAAGGCCATGTTCTCACTCAGAGAAAAGTGCATAATTAATCCCTGGGTGTTTCTGACTGGCATATCTCTGTCTCCAGCTCTCTATCTCCCCACAGTGTCTGTTTTTCCACATCATCTCAGGATTGTAGTGATGTTTAAATGTATGTCATGGCCAGGCATAAAATTAAGACCAAGTAAATGGTAGATATTATTGTAATTGTCATTAAAATAAAATTAAGGTTGCTTTACTATTGATGTTTATATTTAATGTCTAAAGGACTTTTGTATATATAAAACTGTACCCACTCTTATTCATTCTTTATTCAAAGCCCAATCTGTTTACACTAGCTAGTTAACACACGAAATTTTGAATATCAATTTTTCTTAAGTACTTTTATTTAAGAAGGTTCTGTTGTACCCACTTTGCTTCCTCTAGGTTCAGTTATTCCTTAACAAATAAATGCGTTTAAGCAATTTAGGTTCCATTTATAGAATTTATCTGAAGTTAGTCTTTTGAGTACTTCAGATACCTTAAATAGTACACAAAACTTATCCAAATATAATTATCACAAAACTTACTGTGGTGGCGCTTAACTAAAACTATTACATTTAATTCAATGAGTTGAATTCATTTATTTTTCCTATATATGCTTTTATACTCTTTTAGGATTATAGCAGTATTTACTCTACTCCTGGCTAGACTTAACAGAAGTAGTCATTTAATTATGTAACTGGGATATAGTCATTTCTTTCCAAACATACATATAGGGAACTTGTGAGAAATGCCAGTTTTCAGATCCAGCCTAGACGTGCTGACTGAGAACCTTGAAAGTGGCCCTCAGCTACCTGTGTTTTAATAAGCCCTCCAGGTGATTCAAACACCTTAAATAGTACAACACCTTATTTATTTGTTTGGTTTACTAACTAGTGTAACAGATTGGCCTTTGAATAAAGAACAAACAATAGTGGGTATGGTTTTATATATACGAAAGTCCTTTAGACATTAAATATAAACCTCAACAGTAAAGCAACCTTAATTTTATTTTAATGACAATTGCAATAACATCTACCATTTACTTGGGTCCCTATATGTAACATCTGCTTCACCAACCAATTCATTCTTGGATGGATCACAGAACGTGGTTGCTTTTCCCAAGGCAATTTGGACCTGAGTACTAGGCATCCTTCTCAATGTCTTTTTAAATTGACCTTCAGTTGTCATATTAATAAAATTCTTTTAAGCCCATGTGTTATACATAGGTTATGATTTTTTGTAACCTGTATATTTCCCTAGGAGAATATATTCTTTAAATTTTGCTGGGCCAGAGATACATGTGATTGTTATACGTTGTCTTGATCCAGTAGCATTACTGGAAATTTACATATGCTTTAGTATCATATTGGAATTTGCAGGGCTTTCTGCAGGCCCTGTCTCCTAAGAGAAGAGGGATGGAGTTTGTTCAGTTAGCTCTTCTTTTGAGGACATTTGATTACTTGATCTTCTTAGAACACAATATTTACCACTTTCTTTCTAGTTGGTTGTTGTGTGACTGTCAATGCTGATAAACTATTGAACGGACTAATGTTTATCCTATATATGATCACTGTTGCTGATCAGATCTTGTTCTTGTTATACAGTTCTTTTCTTTGATACTGTTTTTAGCTCATGCAAAATTACTTTTATTCATATTTTCTTTGAAGGAGTCTCCAAGACAGGATTAAATGTGTAAGAGATTTGTTACAGGAAATACCTGTGAGGGAACAGAGAGAGGTTAGAAGAGATTGGAAGAGCTGTCAGACCGCAGTGCATGTCTGACCCTTATAAATCAGAGAGGGAAAGAAGTAAGTTTGTGTAGAAGCATCTTGAATTGTAGCACAGGTTTTGTTTTTTGTTTTTGTTTTGTTTTGTTTTGTTTGTGATGGAGTCTCCCTCTGTTGCCCAGGCTGGAGTGCAGTGGCACGATCTCAGCTCACTGCAACCTCTGCCTCCCAGGTCAAAGCAATTCTCCTGCCTCAGCTTCCTAAGTAGCTGGGACTACAGGTGTCCACCACCACGCCCAGCTAATTTTTCTATTTTTAGTAGAGATGGGTTTTCACCATGTTGGCCAGGCTGGTTTCCAACTCCTGACCTCAGATCAGATCCTCCCACCTCAACCTCCCAAAGTGCTAGGATTACATGCGTGAGCCACTATGCCCAGCCCATTAAATTGTAGCACAGTTCTAATTAAGAAAGTTCAGCTAAGCCTGTTGGGAGTCTTTGGGCAAAAGTTACCTGTCAAAGGAGTCCTGCCCAGGAATGGGCCTCAGCAGTTATCTCTCCCTCACTCAGTCATTTTCTGGGAGCAGCGCATGAGAAAGCACAGCCTGGCTCGTTGAGGTGATGGATTCCAAAGCTAGCAGTTAGGGCTCTTGGTCAGTTACACTTTCTGCAGACAGAGGGAAATCTGAGAGGCACATTATTGCAGCTATGTACCTACTTAAAACAAGGAAAAAAAAGATTAAAATGCATACTTATCTTTTGTAAAATAGAAACTTAATAGAAGAACCTAGCAGCCTGATGTTACTACTCCCTTATTAAAATTAATTTTTTAACTACACATTATATGCTTCTATTATACAACTAATTTTTCCACATACTTTATTTTTTTCTCTTCCAAGTAACATCATGATTTTACAGCCTTTCACAAACTCAACTTGTATCAATTAAGTACGTAAATTTTAATTCTCAAATTCTCCTAATTTAGCCAAAGGAAACCTCTTTAAACTTACTCTTTTGTCCTTTTATCACTGTCCTCAACATTATTGGAAGCAGTATTGCTATCTGAAAACCATACCATGGTCTGTCCGTGGTGCTCAAAGTTTAGGTGCGTCAGAATCTCCTGGAGGGCTTATTAAAACCCAGGTAGCTGGGAGCCACTTTCAGCGTTCCTCAGTCAGTATGTCTGGGCTGGGATCTGAGAACTGGCATGTCTCACAAGTTCCCAGATAATGCTGCTGGTTCTGATTTCAAATTTTGAGAACCACTGTTCTTGACTCATTGTGATTTCTTTTCTCAATATATGGAAAGAGGTACTCTCCAAGAGGTTCTGCTTCCCCTTGGTAGGGAATTATATAACACTTCAACCTTTTGAATCCTAGAATGCATAGAAGAACTGTAAGAACCAGTGGTGGGCAAAAGTGGGTTTTTTTTCTCTTTTTTTTTTGAGCTGGAGTTTCGCTCTTGTTGCCCAGGCTGGAGTGCAATGGCAAGATCTCTGCTCACCACAACCTCTGCCTCCCAGGTTCAAGCGATTCTCCCACCTCAGCCTCCTGAGTACCTGGGATTACAGGCATGCACCAACACGCCTGGATAATTTGTATTTTTAGTAGAGACAGGGTTTCTCCATGTTGTTCAGGCTGGTCTTGAACGCCCTACCTCAGGTGATCCGCCCACCTCGGCCTCCCAAAGTGCTGGGATTACAGGTGTGAACCACTGCACACAGCTGGCAAAAAAAGTGTTTTCTACCTGCTTTTGAGCTACTCTTAATAGTGACAGAGCTAGAAAAATTATATCCTTTTTAAGATCATGAATTCCCAATGATTTTTCCCATTTAATGTATTATGTTATTGGATGCCACTTTTTTAAAGCATGAGGTTTCACCATCCATTAATATTTTTAATCACATTTAGAGCTAAAACTATCACTAATAAACAAATTCATAAATATCTCATAGGTGATCTCATGAATTTTGAGGTTCTATCATAACTGAATTGAAGTCTACATTCATTATACATTTGTATTTTGAGTCTAACTGACCCTCAGATCATCCTATAGCATCTCCAGAATGTCTGTAGCATTTAGTTTTTATCCTAAAGCATTAAGTTGTATTTTGTACTTTGGCTTCTAAGTAGACATTAAAATTATCCATGGAATACTTTTTTAAAGGACTGTTTAGAGGTTATGATCATGAATTGTTTAGTAATTTATATCTTAATGTTACAGGGATCAAATGTCTTTCCTTCTTTGGTCAAAAGTTGGAAGTTTCCTGGCTGTTGGAACTGTTAAAGGAAATTTGCTTATTTATAATCGTCAGACATCTCGAAAGATTCCTGTCCTTGGTAGGTGATAGCTGGAAACACTGCTAAATATTTGAGATGCTTTACCTAAATGTAAATTCTGCTGCCTCGGATTTCCCTGATCTTGCAAGGGAAATTTTGTAGTATGAACCACCTCCCCATGTTCCCCCGAAGTCTTAAATTTAGCTAAACATGAAGATCCCTCTTCACTGCTTACTAAGAACTTCCCTGGGTACATAGAATAGAGTTAAAGCCAGCCTGTGCCTTTGACATCAGGACATTAATAGCATGGCTTCCATTTGTCCTTTCTCACCCAGATTGTACCTCTGGACAGTGAATAGCTCATATGCATATGAACACATATTGATAATATGTGCTACTTTTGTTATTAATTTTAGTTAATTTAGTTACATTACAATATGTGGTAATTTTAGTCTAAATAGTAGACATATTAAAGCATTTACTGCTTAGATAGACTATATCAAGATTCCTAATTCTGACCCCTCACCCTCTCCAAATCATAGTTAATCTAGATATAGACTATGAGTTCCGTTTGCCTCAGAGTATGCAGCCAGAAGATGTTTTTATGGGTTCCTTGTGTGACCTTGTTTCAGCTCTTTCATTCCCCCAACTTCTGGTCACTTGGCATCTGCCCTCTGAATACCCAAGAAGAAACATCTATTCTTGTCAATTATTGTGACATCACGATGATGAGTGGTAGAACCTAGTGGGCTTAATTGCATCCAGGTGGCCAGGAAACGTATCACTTAATTGCTAATAAAGGAATTACGCTCTGGAGATAGTGGTACCCACAGATACTTGAGAAAGTGCCCTTCCATTGAAGACAATCATTTCAAATTATTTTTACATATATGTATCTCTTTAATGTTTAGCATTAATTTTTGGTGCTATCACTAAACATTAAATGTCATTGAACTATTTGAAAAGTTAAACTAAAATTTTTTAAGTTATAAAAATCAACCTTAAATTAATTTGTTTATTAACTGTTATTATTGATGTTAAGACTAACTTGATTTCTGAGCACTGGAAGCAAAAGGGCCTTGAGGTATATGAAGAGGAGGAGGAGGAAGAGATTTTCTTCTCCCTTTCTTGGGTATAGAAAGAAGTTTGTCTTTGGCATTTTCCCACTTGTCTTTGTATAGTCTTTTCCCCTTTCTAATGCCTATTTCTTTAGACACCCAGTTCCAGTATAACACCCAAGTCCTTTAATCTATGATCAGCAAAATCTCTTCCATAGCCCCAGTATCTTCTCTGAATATTTCCTTCACTTTTGTGTTCTGGTCTCCCTATTTGAAATACTGTCTGTATCCTGAAAACTCCCAAATTTATATCTCTTCCACAGTGTAGACTCCTACATCCAACTGCTTACTCAACATCTTTAATGAGGTATCTAGTAAACACTCCAAATTTAGTATCTCCAAAACCCTCTTGAGCTTTTCTTTTCACTGTTGCTGACATTTTATTCTTCCAAATCTTTGGACCAAGGTTTAGGGCCATCCTTGACTCTTTTCTTTCTCATACTCTCCATATCTCATTTATCAGAAAATCTTATAGACTCAACCTTAAAATATCTCCAGAATCCAGCCAGTCTTACCACCTCTACTGCTACTACCATGGTGTGGTCTCAAACATTTTCTACCTTAATTTCTGCAGTCTCCTCTTTACTGGCCTCTCCACTTCAACTCTTGCCCCACTATAGAATCTTTTCAACCCAGAGGCCAGAATGAGCCCTGTGCTCAGAACTCTTCAGTGGTTTCCATCTCACCCAGAATCAAAGCCACAGGCCTTAAAATGGCCAGAACAAATCTATAATCTGGCCTTTGCAACCTCTCTGACTTCACCTCATATTCTTCCCTCTTCATTTGTCTGCTGCAACCATACTCCTTTCTGAGCCTCTAACACACCAGGTAAACTCTGACTCAGTGTCTACTCACTTAACCATTTTATTTAATACCTGCTTTCTGCATAAGTACTGTATTAGATTCTATGAAGAATAAAATGAATGTGGTCTCTGCTTTCAGTAACAGCTAAAATAGCTGACAGATAGCATTTCATATGTGCCTAGCACTTTGGTCAGTGCTTTAATTCAGTTGAACCTCAACCCTACAAGAAGTCCTACTATTTTTCCCAATTTATGGATGAGGTAAGAAATAGAAAGCTTGGCTGGGCATGGTGGCTCATGCCAATAATTCCAGCATTTTGGAAGGCCAAGGCAGGTGGATCACTTGAGGTCAGGAGTTTGAGACCAGCCTGGCCAACATGGTGAAACCCCATCTCTACAAAAAATACAAAAAAATTAACCAGGTGTGATATCAGGCTCCTATAATCCCAGCTACTTGGGGGCTGAGGCAGGAGAATTGCTTGAACCCAGGAGGCAGAAGCTGCAGTGAGCCGAGATTACACCAGTGCACACCAGCCTGGGCAACAGAGTGAGACTCCATCTCAAAAAAAAAAAAAAGAAGGTTAAGTAACTTGCCTAAGGTTTTTTCAGTAGGTAGTGGAGCTAAGATTCAAAGCTAGGTAGTCTGGCTCCAGAATCTATACACTTAACTATTCTTATTAGTAGAATTACCCTTGGAACTCGAGGATTTATCTATCTCAAGACCTTCAAAAATGCTCATAGTGTTAAGCATGTGATTTCCCCCAAAAAATACTGTTTTTTTTTTGTTGTTGTTGTTTGTTTGGCTTTTGTTTTTGAGACAGCGTTTCATTCTTGTTGCCTAGGCTGGAGTGCAGTGGCATGATCTCAGCTCACCGCAACTTCCGCCTCCCAGGTTCAAGCGATTCTCCTACCTCAGCTTCCCAAGTAGCTGGAATTATAGGCGCACGCCACCATGTCCGGCTAACTTTTTGTGTTTTTAGTAGAGATGGAGTTTCTCCATGTTGGTCAGGCTGGTCTTGAACTCCCGACCTAAGGTGATCCGCCCGCCTTGGCCTCCCAAAGTGTTGGGATTACAGGCGTGAGCCACTGCGCCCAGCCAAAAATGTAGTTTTTGCACTGGCTAGAAGGCCTAATGAAAAAGCTTCCCAATAGTTAATGGTTATCTGGCATTACTCATTAGCTTAGTTACACAGTTCTTAACACAAGTCTTGCTGGGGTGCATTCATACAGGTACATCAGTATTATCATAAATTATTTTATATCTTTTAGTTGTTACTGTTTTTGTTTTTCTGAGAGATAAGGTCTTGCTCTGTTACCCAGGTTAGAGTGCAGTGGTGTGATTACGGCTCACTGCAGCCTCAATCTCCTAGGCTCAAGCAATCCTCCCACCTCAGCTTCCTGAGTAGCTGGGACTACAGGCGTGCGCCACCAGACCTGGCTAATTTATTTATTTATTTATTTTTAATTTTTGTAGAGAGGAAGTCTCACTATGTTGCCTAGGCTGATCTTGAACTCCTGGGCTCATGCAGTCCTCCCACCTCAGCCTTCCAAAGTGCTGGGATTATAGGCATGAGCCACTGTACCCCCCTGCCTCTTTTAGTTATATATGAACAGTTAAACTGTGAATGTTAAATCTGCTTAGGTCAAAGATCTATCACACCATCAAGCTGAATATAAGTAAAATTAACTTCACTTACTTCTTTTAAGACATTATCTTTGGAGCCAGGCATGGTGGCTCACACCCGTAATCCCAGCACCCTGGGAGGCCAAGGTGGGCAGATTGCTTGATCTCAGGAGTTGGAGACCAACTTGGGCAACAAAGTGAAACCACGTCTCTACAAAAAATACAAAAACACCAGGCGTGATGGCTCACACCTGTAATCCTAGCACTTTGGGAGGCCAGGGGGCAGCAGATCACCTGAGGTCAGGAGTTCAAGACTAGCCTGACCAACATAGTGAAACCCTGTCTTTACTAAAAATACAAAAATTAGCTAGGTGTGGTGGTGTGCCCCTGTAATCCCAGCTACTTGGGAGGCTGAGGCAGGAGTATCGCTTGAACCTGGGAGGTAAAAGTTGCAATGAGCCAAGATCACACCACTGCACTCCAGCCTGGGCAACAGAGTGAGATTCCGTCTCAAAAAAAAAAACAAAAAAATTAGCCAGGTGTGGTGGCATGTGCCTGTAGTCCCAGCTACTTGGGAGGCTGAGTTGGGAGTATGACTTGAGCTTGGGAAGCAGAGGTTGCAATGAGCTGAGATCACACCACTGCACTCCAGCCTGGGTGACAGAGCCAGATCCTGTCTCAAAAAAAAAGACATTATCTTTGCAGGTTTGGTTATATGGTAAATAAACAAAACTTGTCAAGGAGCAGAATATCTTTTTACATTAGGGCCTGTGCTTATATCCAGATAAACATTTAGGAAACAGTATTGCCTTTATATGCCATTATTTTGATTGACACCTTGGTAATAAACTGTTTTAAATAAGGTTACTCAGACATTAACTGCTTTGATAAGATTCTAAATTCTTGTCTTTTTAATCTCTTGGTATATTCAGATTGGCATCACAGATTTTTTTCTTTGAGAAATCCATGTCTGTACAAAAATCATCTCTTTTTCAGGAAAACATACTAAGAGAATCACTTGTGGATGTTGGAATGCAGAAAATCTGCTTGCTTTAGGTGGTGAAGATAAAATGATTACAGTTAGTAATCAGGAAGGTGACACGATAAGACAGGTAATATAGTAACATCTCTTTGGTCTGATATAGTCAAGCTTTCCCTCCAAATAGTTTGCCTATCAAACTAATCTATACAATTTTTTAAAATTTCTATGTGAGGTATATGTGTGTGTATGTAGATATATATATACATATATGTGTGTGTGTATATATATATATAACTTCAAAAATCTTTCTATGTATATATATATATGTAACTTCAAAAACCTTTCCATTTATGTGTTAAAACATTTTTCTTTGATATGAATATGTTATCCAAATATCCTCCTTTGTATATTTCCCTTTGGTAGTAACATGGATTATTAGCTCTGTGGTTCTGGTCAGACAGTGTATTTGTGAAATAACTGTTATTTTATGTGTATATTTATAATGCAAATGTTAATAACCGGTAGATCTCGAATTCAGAGTCAAGTGTGCCTGATTCTAAAGCCCATACCTTTAACTGATAAATTCCTTCTAAACTAATCCTAATTAAATTTAATCTTAAGATTAAATTTTTCTATTCACATTTCTCAAGATTGATTAGATCTTTCAGAGGCTCCCTCCTTACAGGAATTTGTATCACCAGTAGTTACATAATGTGACCAATGGGAAATTTTCACTTTCAAGTACTGTTTATGATTTAGTATTGCTAGAGCAATATTGACTAACACATTGTTTGAATACCTGCTAGGCACATGGCACTGTGCTATATACTATAGAAAGAACATGAAATGTGGTTCCATATAAGCCAATCTGTTGCTGCATAACAAATTAACCTCAAAATGTAGAAGCTTAAAACAATGCTTATTATTTCATGGTTTTACGGATGAGGAATTTAGATGCAGCTTATCTGGGTGCCTCTGTCTCAAAGTATCTACAAGGCTGCAATCATGTTGTTAGACAGGGCTGCAGTTTCATGTGAAGGCTCGAATGTGGGGGAAATTGCCTCCAGGCTTACTCACATGGGTGTTGACAGGGTTCAGTTCCTTATGGTTTGTTAGACTCAGGGCTTCAGTTTCTCCCTAGCTATTCACTGGAAGCCTTAACTTCCTTGGCACGTGGATCTCTCCGTAGAGTGTCTCACAACACAGCAGCTGGTGAGAGTGAGAGCAGCCATTCAAGACTGAAGCCCAATCTCTTTATAACCTAATCACAGGATCACTTTGCCCATATTTTGTTCTTTAGAAGTGAATTACAAGGGATAGCCCACACTCAGCGGGGCAGGGATAGGGATCACACAGGCATAAAACCAGAAAGTAGAGATCACTGTGGGCCATCTTAGAGGCTGCTGATCATAGGGCCCCACTCTTAAGAAGACATTACTAATCATTATAAAATACACATGGTCTTATTGATTAATTGTCACATTTTGTGGTACAGCTTACCTGTCCTTCAACATTGGGGAGACAGAGGAGATGAATGAAAGTTTGATTGTGAGTCTCTAAGAGATAGAAGGCAATCCGAATCAGTCAGGGTATAGACTAAACTGTTGGGACAGAGAGACCTAAAATTTCAGGGGTTGTAAGAATATGATAGTATGGGTCGGGTGTCCTGTCTTTCTTTCTCATGTAACAGAGAGACAAGTCACCTACGTACCTCTGCTTCACTAAATTGTACAGAGTCTCCAGTTCCTTCCATCTTATTGCTCTGCCATTTTCTAGAGTATTGTACCCTCATCTGCATGATTGAAGCTAGTATACCAGGATCACATCTGCATTTCAGCTCTAGGGAAAGGACAAAGAGAAGAAATAGAATGTAAGAAGTTTGTAAAGGACTTGATCTGGAAGATGCATTTATTATTTCCTTCATATCATATGTCCAAATCTACCTGCTGCCAGGAAAGCGGCAATTTTAGTCTACCTGGATGACTGTGTACCTTGCCAAAACTTATTTTACTAGATAGTGCAAAACATGTACTCATTCAGTCCAAGCAGAACAACAAGGAAAAACAATACAGCTTGTTCGTGGGTTATTCAAGCTTGGACTAACTGAAGATACAGGTTTTGATTGGGAATTTATAGAAAATAGGGCTGAAGAAGAAAGCTGATTCCTGTATCTGTTTTAATAATTCTATTTTCAATACCCTTTAGAAACAGAATGGTAGATACAGTATAAATGCTACAACTCACCTCTCTCGTGTTCATATCACACATCACCAATAGATAGTGGATTTTTTTCTCTTCACTGAATCAAATGTGGTCTTAGAATATTTTACCACATAGCATTCCAGGAAGTCACTACAATTCAACCATTACGTACAAGATAACTGTTTTTCATTTCTAATCCTTAAGAAGTCTGCTTCCAAAATTAGACATACTACTTAAACTGTCATGTAGTAAGCAAAATATACATCATAAGCATTGCTTTGTTTGGTGTTTTTTCTTAATTGCTTTAACTTTGGTGTTCTGCAGATCACTGTGTTGTTATTTGTCTGGATTTATTTTTATTTATCCTGCTCAGGATTTGTCTTGCTTCCTGAATCTGAAGATTGCTGTCCCTTGTCAATTCAGGAAAATTCATAGTCATTATCTCTTTAAATATTACTTCTTGCCCTTTCCATTCTGTTTTTTGGGAGCATCTGTTAGATATCTTTTTGACCCTCTCATGTCTCTTAATCTCTCCTTTTCATAGTTTCTATCTTTTATCCCTCTGCAACCTTTTAGGTAATTTCCTCATATTAGTTCACATATTCTTTCTTCAAATTTGTCTAATCATCTGTCTATACCATTGATTTTTTTGTTTAAATGACTCTCCTGGTTTAGAGAAAGCACTTTTTAGTTCTTTTAAAAATCTGCTTGAAATACATGAATAGACAGTTTACACAAAAATATTTTTTAAATGGCTCTTGGTTGGGTGCAGTGGCCCATGCCTGTAATCCCAGCACTTTGGGAGGCCAACACAGGCAGATTACAAGGTCAGGAGATCGAGACCATCCTGGCTAACATGGTGAAACACCATCTCTACTAAAATACAAAAACTAGATGGGTGTGGTAGTGCGTGCCTGTAATCCCAGCTACTCAGGAGGCTGAGGCAGGAGAATCGCTTGAACCAGGGAGTCAGAGGTTGCAGTGAGCCAAGATCCGGCCACTGCACTCCAGCCTGGCAACAGAGCAAGACTCTGTCTCAAAAAAAAAAAAAAAAAGCTCTCATACATATGAAAAAAATATCAAACTCACTTATAATTAAATAACTACAAAGTAAAGCCACACTGAAATACCATTTTTCACCTATCAGGGTAGCAAAATTATATAAAATGTGACAACATACTCTATTGGTGAAACTATAGATAAAATTAGTATGTCCCTTCTGCAGGAAAATTTGAAAATATCTAATAAAACTACATCTGTACTTACCTTTTGACTTAACAATACCATTTCTAGGACTCTACCCTTCATATACATCTCCTATAATACAAAAGTATATATGCACTTAAAAAAACTGCCTGAACTTAAAAAAACTCTTTTCTCATATTTGTGAATCCTTTTACAGCTTTAGTCATTTAAAAAATATTTATTTTATAATTTATCTCTCTCTCATAATTTTATTTATTTTTAGATCTGCTAACTCCTTTTCTTGATGTATTGTTTCTTTTTGAGTTTTGTAATTTTGAAGTATGAGCTCATCTTTAGCAGGGTTTATGTGTGGAAATTTTTTAAAACTCCTGGTAGAGGTTCTGGGTTAGTTTTTTCCAAAACTGCAGAGATAATATGAGCCTGGATCCTTCCATATTTTATGTTAATTTGTCATCTTGGGAGCTCCCAAACCACCCAACATATACATTTGAACCTTAGACTATAATGCAGATGGGAGGAGAGGTCTTTAGTTAAATCCTTTTTTCTTTCTTTTTTTTTTTTTTTTTTGTTTGTGAGACAGGGTCTCACTCTGGAGTGCAGTGGCATGATCATAGCTCACTGCAGCCTCAAACTCCTGGGCTCAAGCAATCCTCCCACCTCAGCCTTCCAAAGCACTGGGATTACAGATATGAGCCACCGTGCCCGTTCTTTAATTAAATTATTGACATGAACTTTTTTTGTCTGACTCAACACTCAGGCCAACCAAATGGGTTTCCTTACTGTCTCCCATTACTAGCTGCTCTGGGTAGCTGCAGCATCAGTTTCTGCACAGACTCTGGTTTTAGTTTGATCTTTGCTGATGGTACCTGTAAATTTCCCTTTTCTTCTTTCAAGCTTATTTGTTTATTTAATAAGATATATTTTCTGTTTCATCGAGAATTTCTAGATATTTGTGGCAGTAGGATTTTCAGGTTCTTAGTCCAACATTAGTCAGGAATGAAAACCAGTTACCTGTTCTATTAATATTCAGAATGAATTTAAATTTTGGGTTCATTCATAGTGGTGATATTTTTACTCCTGTAGACACAAGTAAGATCAGAGCCTAGCAACATGGAGTTTTCCTTGAAGACAGATGACCAAACCTCTGCTGCTGAAAGCATGGTAAGAATTCTAATCAAATCAATGCCCAAATCATTTGGGTAATTTTGTGGAATATATAATTTCCTTTTCTTGGATGAATCAAATAGTGATGAATAAATTATGTCCATTGACTGTATTTTAAACCATGATAGAGCTACGTCTTTTAGTCCTAAAAGTTGTTATTGCTATTGACTACCTGGTATTACAGCAAATGAGGACAGCTTTCTGTTACAGTTGGTATTGCTCTTTTCATTCTTGCGGTAGCAAAAACAGTAGGGTTACTTTGCAGAACAGAAGTACTGATTTGTATATTATTTTTTTATATTTTTACTTTATGAGATTTGGTTAGCAGAGCTCTTGAAGTTGTAGCTTTTGGTTAATACTTAGATGAATTTTTCCTGCCACATCTTAACATTCTGAAATCCAGGTGATTTTCACAATCAATATGAATATATTTAATGAAGTAGTAGCTGTTTATTTCCTAAAAACTGATTATTAAATTGATAGTGACTTACAATTGAGAGCATCTTATAATAAAGGAGTTATATCACTAATGAGCCCAAATAAGTAATATACTCTTTTTTCTCCCCAACATAATTACATCCTCCACTGGGAATTATATTTAAGAATTTACTTACATGAGTAGCAGAGAGACACTAGTTTAACTAACACTAACCTGCAGGTGATGGAACCAGTGATGATATAAAAAGCCAAGCTGGGGGCTGGGCGCGGTGGCTCACGCCTTTAATGCCTGCACTTTGGGAAGCCAAGGCAGGTGGACCACAAGGTCAGGAGTTCAAGACCAGTCTGGCCAGCATGGTGAAACCCTGTCTGTACTAAAAATAGAAAAAATTAGCTGGGCATGGTGACGCATGCCTGTAATCCCAGCTACTCAGGAGACTGAGGCAGGAGAATCGCTTCAACCCAGGAGGCAGAGGTTGCAGTGAGCCGAGATTGCACCACTGCACTCTAGCCTGGGCAACAGAGCAAGACTCCATCTCAAAAAAAAAAAAAAAAGCCGAGCTGAATTATCCACAGGAGTGTGTACCTGTAATCCCAGATGGCTGCAAAGCAGAACAGAATGAAGAGTCTTTATAATCTAAATATGAATTTATTTGTAGTGGAACTGTCAGACTTACAATCCTGTATTGTGCAGTACTCTAGTGAAAGGTATAGAAAGTTTAAAAGGTCACTCCACAAAGGAATTTTAGTATATTTGAAAGGGTATGTTGAAGATGTGTAAAACCAAGGATGCTTACCAGCTTATGTATTAGTAAGTACATTGTTTTAGTCAGTCATATTATCGTACTAGTTATAGCATTTAGCACATCTAAGTTGGGCTTATTATTGTTTCACAAATTGGGTTCAGCTGTTGGATTTGATTATTGGTCTTTTCATGAAAAAGTAACTCATTTCACTATCTCCTAATCTTTTTGGCAGATAAGTGTGGTGCTTGGCAAGAAAGCTTTGTTTCTTTTTAATCTGAATGAACCAGATAATCCAGTTGATCTTGAATTTCAGCAGCATTTTGGCAACATTGTCTGCTATAATTGGTATGTCTGCTCTAACTGGTATGTACAAGAAGCTCATTACAGAAGGACATCTATAGGTTTTTCCTTACTGATTGTATTCAGTTTTTGTCTGTAACACTCAATTATGTACATAACATTTTCTGAATCATGGTCTGTGATTTAGTATGCAGAACTACCTAGCATACTATCTGACACGTAGTAGGCCCTTGTTAAATTATATTCTATAATTCCTTAATTTTAAGGTACTTGCTAATTTACCATGTTGCACTGATAGTCAGTCTCCTCGTTTACAATGTTGTTGCCTTTGTTCCTGTAGGTATGGTGATGGCCGCATCATGATTGGTTTTTCACGTGGACATTTTGTGGTTATTTCTACTCATACTGGAGAGATTGGTCAAGAGTTATTTCAGGCTCATAACCATAAAGATAATCTAACCAGCATTGCAGTATCACAGACTCTTAACAAAGTTGCTACGTGTGGAGATAACTGGTAAGTTATTTTCACATATTTCTAGGAAAGTTTATATAGTGAATACTCAAGTGAATCAGCCAAACTTTGGTAGCTAATATGAATCTGCCAATCATGTTTACAATTTAAAACGTCTAAGACTACTTTACTCCTGCTTTTAATATTCAGAGCAAAAATATAAAACAAAGTATAGTTGAAAACCAATCTTTAAAATAAGCAGTTCTGGATAAATGGAGGAAGCATACTCCACTCCATGTCTCACACTGAATACAGCTATAAAACCTGGACAGAATGTATGGAGCAGCTATTTAAGGACCCTGAAAAGTAAATAGTAGCAGGCAGATTGGAAAAGAAGACAGCATTTGAAGTGCCAGCTAACCAGCAGTGAGTCTCCCATTTGTCCTCTGCACTCTTACAGCCAGGACTCAAGGAAGTCAGAAACCTAGAAGTAGGCACCAGAGCACAGAGAGAGCTTTAAGGAAGCTCTCTAATTCTGGCTTAAGTTCCAGGAAAGAGAACTTACAATGCTCAAAGGCAGTTGGGGAAATCTCCTGGTTTCCTTTTTCTTTTTTTGTTATTTGTTATCTAATGCTCCAGCCACCAAGCGGTCTCCCCATGGCAGTGACAGCAAGAACAGTGGCACCAAGGACCCACAGGCACCTAAAACTCTGATGGAGGATAACCTCTCCAGTTAGAGGCTGTGGTTTCAAGAAGATAGGGCAAACCCCTATTGCCTGTTTTTCTCTCTGTCCTCCCTTGGTCACAAATACTCGTACAGTTGTGGGAATTACGTGGTAGAATAGAGTAACTAGAGATCAAGCATTAATAGAGGACGAAAATGAGGAGCCCTAGGGAACTAGAAAGTACCAGGTTGATCACAGAGAGGAAGGAACTCAGGAAAACAACCCTATAAAGATATTTATGAACTCCTGGGTTCACCCTTAAGCTCGTATGTATAGATTTATCCTAAACAGATAACGAAGACCCTGTGAACCGAACTAAGACATAGATCATAGCCAAGATCTTGTACTAGCCACTGAGTGGACCATAGAGGGACATATCTGAGTGCCACTGGCAAAGGCATTGCAAATGGTACTGACATTGAAACCATAAACCAGAGAAGCCTCCTTGAAATTTGTGGCCTGAACCCAGCCAGGTTGATAGCTTGCTGAAACAAAAATATTAACCTTCTCCATGGGATTTAGATTAGATACAGTTTTATAATTTCACAGTGTCCAGAATATAAGCCCAAATTACTTGACATATAAGAATTAGGAAAATTTTAACCCACTTCGGAAATAACAGTAAAAACACCAGTGCCAAGATAATGCAGATAGCAGATACAGAAAAGCTCCAAGAAGTAAGGACTAATACTCTTGAAACAAATGGAAAGCTAGAAAGTCTCAGAAAAGAAATAGAACCAATAAAGAAGAGCCCAATGGAAATTTTAGAACTATAAAATGCAATAAATAAATGGACTTAATAGCAAATGGAGATAATAAAGAGTCAGTGAACTTGAAGAGAGATCATTAGAAAATATCCAATCTGAACATGGAAGGAAAAAATTTAAAAAAATTATTTGTCCCAGAAACCTGTTAGACAATAACAAAAGGTCTAGTATTTGTGTCTTCAGAAACCCAAAAATAATGGCTGGAAACTTTATGGCAAAAGACATAAACCTGCACATTGTAGAAGCTCAGCAAGTTTATCAAAAGGATAAACCAGAAGAAATGTGGGGCTATTTACATCATAATCAAACTGTTGAAAAATAAAGCCAAAGAAAAAATCTTGAAAGCAACCAGAAAGCAACATTTTGAATGACAGTGGATTTTCTCACCATGAAGCATTGAGGCTAGAAGGAGAAATAAAAGCATTGTCAACTGAAATTCTTTATCCAGTTAAAATGTATGTCAGTAATGAAAGTGAAATAAAAGCATTCTTAGATGAAGGAAAATGAAGACTGTCTTGCTCTCTAAAAGAATTGCTGAAGGAAGTTCTTCAGATAGAAGAGATCTGAGAACAGAAGGAAATTTGGGACACTAAGAATGAAGGAAGAGCAACAGAAATGGTAAATATCTGGGTAAATATAATAGACTTTTTTTCTTTTGATATCTTTAATGTATATGTGATGTTTAAAAGAAAAATTATGTTGTTCAGTAGGGTGTTTAATGCATGAAAATGCAATATGTTAGACAACCATACTATAAAGGGGAGAGAGGGTGAAAGGTTTTATATGCAGTAAGACTTCTACATTCCACTTGAAATGGTAAAATACTGATTCTAAATAGACTATGAAAAATTAATTATGTATATTATAATCTAGAGCAACCTCTAAGAAAACTATTTAAAGATATATACAAAAGCACAATAAATAAATTAAAATGGAATACTAAAAAATGTTCAGATCTAAACAAAGTAAAGAAAGAAACACAGGAATAAAAGAGGGAACAGATAGAAAGCAAATAATAAAGCAGTAGACTTCAATTCAAACATGTCAATACATTAAATGTAAGTAACAAACCTATTAGACATAGATTATTAGAGTGTTTGTTTGTTCGTTTGTTTTTGAGATGAAGTCTCATTCTGTTGCTCAGGCTGGAGTGCAGTGGCATGATCTCAGCTCACTGCAACCTCCACCTCCCAAGTTCAAGTGATTCTCCTACCTCAGCCTCCCAAGTACTGGAATTACAGGTGTGCACCACCATGCCTGGCTAATTTTTGTATTTTTAGTAGAGATGGGGTTTTACCATGCTGGCCAGGCTGGTTTCAAACTTCTGACCTCAAGTGATCCATCTGCCTTGGCCTCCCAAAGTGCTGGGATTACAGGCTTGAGCCACCGCACCCAACCTAGAATTGATTTTTATTGACCCTATAATATACTGTTTGTAAGAAATTCACTTCAGGCCAGGTACGGTGGCTCACACCTGTAATAATCCCAGCACTTTGGGAGGTCAAGGCAGGTGGATCACAAGGTCAGGAGTTCAAGACCAGACTGGCCAACATGGTGAAACCCCATCTCGACTAAAAATACAAAATTAGCTGGGCATGGTGGCAGGCATCTATAATCCCAGCTACTCAGGAGGCTGAGGCAGGAGAATTGCTTGAACCCGGGAGGCAGAGATTGCAGTGAGCCGAGACCAGGACATTGCACTCCAGCCTGGGCAACAGTGTGAGAACTCCAACTCAAAAAAAAAAAAGAAAGAAAAGAAATTCACTTCAAATATAATGATATAACTACTTAAAAGGAAGGGAAAAGACCATATAAATGCTATTCAGAAGATAGCTACTGTAGCTATCATTTACATTGATATGTTTGAACTTGCGTAGTATTTACCTTGTATTAGGTATTGTAAGTAATCTAAAGATTGCTTAAAGTATATGGGAGGATGTGCATAGCTTATATGCAGATACAATCTCATTTATATAATGGACTTGAGCACCTGTTGATTTTTGGTATCCACAGAGGGATCCTGGAACCCAATGTTCTTGGGATACTGAGGGATATCTGTAATGTATGGAACCAACTAGGCAGAAGATCAACAAGGATATAAAAGACTTGGTCAACACTATAAACCAACTAAACCTAATAGAACACTGCACCCAGCAGCAACAAAATGCACATTTTTTTCAAGTGCCTATGGAGCATTCACCACAATAGACTACCCTGACTTATAAAACAAACCTCAACAAATTTAAGTTAAATCATATAAAATATGTTCTCTGACCATAATTGAATCAAACTAGAAATGCGTAACAGCAGGAAAACCTCCAAACGCTTGGAAATTAAACAACATATTTTTAAGTAATTCATGGGTACTGGAGCCTCAAAGCAATTAAAAAATACATAGAATTGAATGCAAATGAAAATATAACATATCAAAATATGTGGGAAGCAGCTAAAGCAGCACTAGAGAAAACTTACAGCACTAAATGTTTACATTAGGAGAAAAAAGGGCCTCAAATCAATCCAATAAGTTTCTACCTCAAGAAACTGAAAAAAGGAGCAAAATAAACATAAAGCAAAAGGAAGAAAATAATAAAAAGAAAATTGTGAAATGAAAAATAAGAAAATAAAATCAATTAAACTAGAAGCTGGTTCTTTGAAGAAAATAAAATTGATAAGCCTCTAACAAGCCTGACAACAATAAAAAGAGAATAGACACAAATCACCAAGAGTGAAACAGGAGTATCTCTACAGATCTGAAAGCCATTATGAGAATAATAAAGGAATACTATGAACAATTTTACACTCAAAATTGGACAACCTAGAAGAAATTGGACAATTCTTTGAAAACCGCAAACTACTAAAACTCAACCCAAGTGAAACAGATCATCTGGAATAGCCCTATAACTACAATGAAATGGAATTAGTTATTTAAATACTCCCAAAAAATAAATCTCCAGGCCTGTATGGTTTCATTGAAGAATTTTACCAAACACTTGAGAAAGGATTAATACCAATTTTTTAAAAAATCTCTTTCAGAGAAGAGAACACTTCAACTTATTTTATAAGGCTAGTATTACCTTTATACCAAGACCAAACAAAGACAGTATATTAAAAAAGAAAAATATAGGTCTATATCTCTCATAAACTTGAGCACAAAAATTCTCATCAAAATTTAGCAAAAATTATACTTCATAACCAAGTGTGATTTATTTCAGATACTGAGCATTTCAAATGGCTCAATATTTAAAAATCAGTGTAATCCAGGTCAGATACACTGGCACATGCCTGTAATCCCAACACTTTCGGAGGCTGAGCCAGGAGGATCACCTGAGTTTAGGAGTTTGAGACCAGCCTGGGCAATATAGCGAGCCCCCATCTCTAAAACAAAAGAGCCAGGCATGGTGGCATGTGCCTGTATTCCTTGCTACTCAGGAAGCTGAGGTGGGAGGATTGCTCAGCCCAGGAGTTTGAGGTTGCAGTGAGCTGCAGTTGCACCACTGCATCCTAGTCTGAGTAATAGAGAAAGACCCTGTCTCAGAAAGAAAACAAAAAAAGATGTAATCACTATATCAGAAGCTAAAAAAGACAAACCATATAATCACATCAATTGACAGAGAAAAAGCATTGCACAAAGTCCAGCACACCTTCATGATAAAAACTCGAGGAGAGAGATCCAAGATGGCTGATCACTAGCAGCTCGGGCTTGTAGTTCCCAGTGAAAGCGCAGAGAACGAGAGGACGCCACACTTTCAGACGAATATTTGTTGCTCACAGACCAGGAGATTCCCAGCAGAGGAGCCCCACATGTCGCCAGGGCGACTCTTGTGCCCGGCGCGGCAGTTTTGCTGGTGCCTTAGGGCGCCAGTTTTTGGTGCAGAGTCCGGAGATTCCCAGGCAGAAAAGCACCATCCATCTTAACACCGCTGTTTTGGCCGGCGCAGTGGATTGCTCAGATTTCGGTGCTGGGAATCAACAAGTTGGACGTCTGCTCAGAGAACTAGTTAGAAAGTTGGTAATTACAAAGACAACAGACGGATAAATATATAATGAAGGGAAGAAATCAGCGTAAAAAGGCAGAGAATACTCAAAATCAGAATGCCTCTCCCTCTACAGGGGATCGCAATTCCTCATCAGTAACGGAACAAGGCTTAATAGATGATGAGTGTGTTCCAATAACAGAAGCAGGTTTCAAAACGTGGGTGATAAGAAACTTCTGTGAATTAAAAGAGCTTGTTCTAACCCAATGCAAAGAAACTAAGAACCTTGAAAAAAGGTTTGACGAAATGTTAACGAGAATGGACAATTTAGAGAGGAATATAAGTGAATTGATGGAGCTGAAAAACACAATACGAGAACTTCGCGAAGCATGCACAAGTTTAAACAGTCGAATTGATCAAGCAGAAGAAAGGATATCAGAAGTCGAGAACCAGCTCAGTGAAATGAACCGAGAAGACAAGATTGGAGAAAAAAGGATGAGGAGGAATGAGCAAAGTCTCCAGGAAATATGGGGCTATGTGAAAAGACCTAATTTACGTTTGATAGGTGTACCTGAATGTGATGAAGAGAATGAATCCAAGTTGGAAAATACTCTTCAGGATATCATTCAGGAAAACTTTCCCAACCTAGCAAGGCAAGGTAATATTCAACTCCAGGTAATACAGAGAACACCACAAAGATATTCTTCAAGAAGACCAACCCCAAGGCACATAATTGCCAGTTTTATTAGGGTTGAAATGAAGGAGAAAATACTAAGGGCAGCCAGAGAGAAAGGTCAGGTTACCCATAAAGGGAAACCTATCAGACTTACAGCAGATCTCTCAGCAGAAACCCTACAAGCCAGAAAAGAGTGGGGACCAATATTTAACATCCTTAAAGAAAAGAACTTTCAACCCAGAATTTCCTATCCAGCCAAACTAAGCTTTATAATCGAAGGAAAAATTAAATCCTTTGTGAACAAACAAGTACTTAGAGAGTTCACCACCACCAGGCCTGCTTTACAAGAGCTTCTGAAAGAAGCACTATACATATAAATGAACAACCAATATCAGCCTTTCCAAAAATATATCAAAAAGAAAAGAACATTAACACAACGAAAATTTACACTAACTAATGGGCAAAACAGCCAGCTAGCATCAAATGCCAGTATTAAAGTTATATATATTCTAATCAGATAAAAAGCCAAAACCCATTGGTATGCTGCATCCAGACCCATCTCACATGCAACGATACACAAAGACTCAAAACAAAGAGAAGGAGGAAGATTTATCAACCAGAGAGTAAAAATAAACAAATAAATAAAAAGCAGCAGATGCAATTCTCGCCTCTGATAAAGTAGACTTTAAAGCAACAAAGAGCAAAAGAGGCAAAGAAGGACATTACATAATGGCAAAAGGATCAATGTAACAAGAAGAGCTAACGATTTTATAGATCAATGAGACGGAAAATTAACAAGGACATCCAGGACTTGAACTCAGACCTGGAACGGGTGGACTTGGTGAACATTTGTGGAACTCTCCACTTCAAATACATAAAACATATATTACCACCTCACACCTATTCCATGGGTGACTACATAATTGGAAGTAAATCACTCCTCAGTAATCGCATGGCATTTTATAGGTTTGGGTGAAATATTGGTTGGCTGCTCGTTTGTTATTTTCTTCCCTTATTCCTTCCTGTTTACATCAAGTATAATTATTGGTATAAAAAAGAGGTTTTCAATACCCATTACTAAACTGCATTCTAGCCTGGGCAAGAAAGCAATACTTCATTCTCTCTCTCTCTTTCTCTTCCTTTTTCCTCCTCTTCTTTATGCTTTTTCTTTCTTTCTTTCTTTCTTTCAAAAAAAAAAAAAACTCTCGGCAAGTTAGAAATAGCAGGTAATTACTACAGTTTGATAAAGAACAAATATAGACCAGGCACAGTGGCTCACACCTGTAATACCAGCATTTTGGGAGGCCAAGGCAGGAGAATCATTGAGCCCAAGAGTTCAAGACCAGCCTGGGCAACATGGCGAGACCCCATCTCTACAAGTTGCCTGTAGTCCCAGCAACTTGGGAGGCTGAGGTCAGGGGAATCGTTTGAGCTTGGGAGGTTGAGGCTGCAGTGAGCTGTGATCATGCCACTCACTCCAGCCTGGGCAATAGAGTGATATCCTGTCTCAAAAAAAAAAAAAAACAACTACAAAAACAGCTAACATTGTGCTTAATGGTGACAGACGGAATGCTTGTCCCTTAAGATTAGGAACGAGACAAGGATATCTGCTCTCATTACTCTTATTCAACCTAGCATTAGAAGTTCTAGCCACTGCAATAGGCAAGAAAAAGAAATACACAGCACTCAGAAAGGAGAAGGAAAACTATCTCTATTTGCAGATGTCATGATCATTTATGTAGAAAATCCCAAGATTTTCTATGTAAGATTCCTTGGGATTTTCTCCATAATTTTCTATAAGATTCCTTGGGATCTCAACAAAGTAAAGATGTCAGTTCCTCCAAGTTGATCTGTTGTTTAATGAAATTTATATCAAAATCCCAGCATGATTTTCTGTAGGCATAGACATGCTTTATTCTAAGATAGATAGATAGATAGTCAGCACGATCCTAAAATAGCCAACAGCAATCTTAAAAAGGAACAATAAAATGGGAGAAATCATTTTTCCCGATATAAAAACATATAGCTACAGTCATCAAGACTGTGTATCATTGGCAAAGGAAAAGACATATCAATCAACGGAACAGAATAGAGAAGACAGAAATAAACCCACACAAATATGCACAATTGGTTTTTGACAAAGGTGAAAAATAATTCAATAAAAGCAAGATACCCTTTTCAACAAATGGTACTAGAGCAATTAAGAAAAAAAAAAAGCTTCACACCTTAATAAAAAATTAAGCGGGAAAAAAAATAGAACAATTAAGCAAACACACACACACACACACACACACACACACACACACACCCCTTAATAAAACATTCACTCACGAACTTAAATATAAAATTTAAAACATAGGAGGATATCTTTTGGATCTAGGGTTAGGCAAAGAGTACTTAGATTTGAAATCAAAAGTACAATCTATAGAAGGAAAAATTGATACAGTAGATTTCATCAAAATTTAAAACTTTTGCTTTGTGAAATACTCTGTTAAAGAAGACGAAAAGATGGCCAGACACAGTGTCCCACATCTGTAATCCCAGCACTTTGGGAGGCCAAGGCAGGCACATCACCTGAGGTCAGGAGTTCGAGGCCAGCCTGGCCAACGTGGTGAAACCCTGTCTCTGAAAATAAATAAGCAAATAAATAAGATCAGAAGATAAGGTACAAAATGAGAAAATATTTGTAAAACACAAATCCAACAAAGGACTAGTATCTAGAATGTAAAGGACTCTCAAGACCCAACAGTATGTCATATGCTTAACATCTGTATATGTTATCAACCCAACCTGATACTATTGTTGTTTAAATGTCAGTTATCTATTTACATATCAATTTATCTATTTATTCAACACAAAAATAATAAATTTATCCATTAGTTACCATTAAACAAAAACCCGAAAGTAAAAAAAGCAAACAACCCTATTAGAAAATAGGCAAAAGACATGTATTTCACCAAATAATAACAAATACATGAAAAGATGTTCAACATGGTAAGCCATTAGAGAAATGCAAATTAAAACCACAATTACCTGTTACTACCCATCTGTTAGAATGGCTAAAATGAAAAATAGTGATAACACCAAATGTGGGTAAGGATGAGGAGAAACTGGATTACTCATACATTGCTGGTGAGAATGCATCATGGTACAGCTACTCTCGAAAACAGTTTGGCAGTTTCTTACAAAACTAAAAATGCAGTTACCATATGATCCAGCAGTTACACTTCTGGCCATTTATTCCAGAGAAATGAGCACCCACATTCAGATAAAATCCTGTATGTGAATGTTTATAGCAACTTTTATTTGTAATAGCCAAAAACTGGAAACAATCCAGATGTCCTTCAGTGGGTGAATGGTTCATCCATGCCATAGAACGCTACTCAGCAATAAAAAGGAACAACCTGTTGATATACCCAGCAACTTGAATTTCCAAAGGATTGCACTGAATGGAAAAAAAAAAAAAAATCTCAACAGGTTGCATACTATATGATTTCATTTATATAATGTTCTTGAAATGATAGAATTATAGAAACAGAGAACAGATTAGTGATTGCCAGAGGTTAGAGATGGAGCTGGAGTCAGAAGGAAGGAGGTGAGTGTTTATTAAAAAGCAACATAAGAGATCTTTGTGGTCATGGAACTATCTGTATCCTGGTTGTGGTTGTGAATCTCATGAATCTCATGTGAGAGAGTTACTAAACACACACACTGAGTACAAGTAAAACCAGGGACATCGGAATAAGATTTGTGGTTTGTATCAATGTCAGCATCCTAATTGTGATATTATACTATGGTTTTTCAAGATGTTACTATTGGGAGAAAGGGGGACATGGAATCTCTATATTGCCTCTTACAACCACGTGTGAATCTAAAATTATCTTAAAATTGAAAGTTCAATTCAATGAAAATAATGAGGGGAAAAAATGTAAGAGGAAAACACTAGAAGGGAAGAGAAGGGAGAAAAGGAGATTAGAAGGAAAGAAATGTTACAACTATTAGGTTCCAGCATTGTGCTACACAACTTTCATTTGCATTGACTTATTCTTATTAGGCCCACATTTTTCAGAGCTTTCAACTTGATCCTTCTGATCCAAATGTAATGCTCTTTCTATACTATAATTCACTTCCTTTTCTATGAAAACTCTGGTAAGGGGAGAAGGGGAACACATTGTAAACAGAAGCCTGTATCATCTTACAATAATTAATACTACTCAGGAGAATATTTTTATACTCAGATTTCTTCAGGACAATTTTAACCTCCTTAATTCTGAAGCTATAGATCAGAGATGAAGCCAGGTACAACCCTACCCCCACATCTCTTCACACAGCAAACAACAACAACAACAACAAAACCCAGACAAATTTAAAGATAAAATATAATGAAGTACAGAAATTCTAATATTTTCTTACCTTAAACCAGTAGATCATTCTGTACATCACATTTTGGAGACCAGTGACCTATTCCATGGTTTATAATTTTTTGTGGGCTAAAACAGTTTTATATAAAGATCATATATATTTTTTAAAAATACATTTTTGTTTTTCAGCATTAAAATCCAAGACTTGGTTGACTTAAAAGACATGTATGCTATACTCAGCCTGGATGAGGAAAATAAAGGTATTGCTTTTTCTGAAGTAGATTGACATTTTATTCCAGTTACAGAGAGTAAGGCTGTGTTTGTTATTGTGTGATTTGCATTCCTTATAGGAGGAATAAATTTTAACACTCTTCACTAGAGTTTCCTAAAATAGTCTCCTTATTTTAGTAATTATGTTGTCATTCTGCTTGACTAGAAAGATATGTCTTCTTTGATCCAGAGATTTATAGTGAATTTTATCCTAATTCTAATGTAAAGTATAAATTCTTATATACAGTCATGCCCCACATAATGATGTTTCAGTCAACAGTGGTCCACATACGTGTTCCATATTTACCTCCCTTTCTCCCTTCCTTCCTTCCTTTCTTTCTTTTGATAGAGTCTTGTTTTGTTGCTTAGGCTTACGGTATTATATCCAAACATTGTCTATGTTTAGATATATTTCATTGTGCAAATACTTACCACTGTGTTACAATTGCCTACAGTATTCAGTACAGTACATGCCATACAAGCTTATAGCCTAGGAGCAATAAGCTATACCATACAGCCTAGGTATGTAGTACTCTATTTTGTCTAGGTTTGTGTAACTACACTCTGTGATGTTCACACAACAACAGAGTCACCTAATGACAGATTTCTTAGAATATATCCCTGTTGTTAAGTGACATGTAACTGTACTTTCCCTTTGAGCCACAGTGAATGAGCTATTGCTCATATTCTTATGCCAATCCATGGCAAATTTCCTAGTCTAAATAAAAATGCTTAAACTAGTAAGGAAAATATTTGAAAATTTTTATGCCTCTGGTAGTTTAAATGAAAATATTTGTTTGCTGCCTACAACTGTATATTGTTTTTGAATAATCATTTATGTTGTCGATTATTTCAGGATTGGGTACCTTGTCCTGGACAGATGATGGCCAGTTGCTAGCACTTTCTACCCAAAGGGGGTCACTTCATGTTTTCCTGACCAAGCTTCCTATACTAGGGGATGCCTGCAGCACAAGGATTGCATATCTCACCTCCCTTCTTGAAGTCACCGTAGCCAACCCTGTTGAAGGAGTATGAAAATGGTGTTATTTTTCTTTTATTAATAAAATTAAAATAAGTTTAGCAGTTGATTTACTACGATTTTCTATATTTTAGGAGCTACCAATCACAGTTTCTGTTGATGTGGAACCCAACTTTGTAGCAGTAGGTCTTTATCATCTGGCTGTAGGCATGAATAATCGAGCTTGGTTTTATGTCCTTGGAGAGAACGGCAAGTCTAAATCTACTTGTTTATTCTTATCTAGCATATAATTTCTGTTCTTATTTGGGAAGTACTAGAAGTTTCTTTTAAGACCAAGTCTTTCACTCTTTTTTATTCACATATCTCATTCTTAGCTTAAATGGTTTTGTGAGTCTTCTAAAAATTTGCATTATTTTTAGAAAGTTTTTATTCTAAAATCCACTTTTGCAGTGAAGGCAGCATAGCATAGTGGGTAGAGTATGAGTTTCAGAGTTAGAGAGGCCCTGGATTTAATTTCCCCTTCCACCTCTGTTAGCTAAATGACTATAGACACATCCTTTACACTTGTGAGCCTTACTCATCTGGAAAATGAGGATACTTCTACTTTTAATGGATCATGAGGAAGATTAAATGAAATAAAATGTGTGATCTCACTTGGCACAGTGACATTTTTAAGCACTCCTAAACCTAGTGGGTATTTAATAAATGTTCTGTCTCCCCTTTTATTCTTTGAATGATAGCTATTAGCATGTGAGGGAAACCTTGTTTTATTTTTTCTTCCCCTGCCTCCTCCCCATCACCTTTCCCCAATTCTAGATCAGATAACCCTCAAGAATAGAACAAACCTGAAAATTAACCTGTTGTAAACAGGAAACACTATTAAGTTTCTTGCCACTTAAGGTTTAATTGTTTTGCATGTGATTTTATTTTCTATTACTTTGTTTCGTGTAAACCATATGGAATGTCTGAAGGCAAATTTCTATGACAACTAACATTAAAATGAAATTTAATCTTTAATATTCAATTTAATTGTTTAATCATTTAAGATTAAAATGAAATTTTAAGTTCAGAATATTTTTGCAAAAACACACATTTGCAAGTGTGTATGAGATAGTTTTACCAATATTTTAATGTGTTGTTTTTAAAAAAATTGCCACAGCTGTGAAAAAATTGAAAGATATGGAGTATTTGGGAACAGTAGCCAGTATTTGCCTTCATTCTGACTACGCTGCTGCACTTTCTGAAGGCAAAGTCCAATTACATTTGGTAAGTATAATTTTGACATCCTGGACACCTGCTAAGTGTAGTTATGATGAACAGCCTAATGTCTGATTATCATGAATATTGATCAGGAAGCAAGGATATACAGACTAACTAGAAAGCCAGGTATGAGTAAGGAATTAACAAAACCCTTCCCCTTCTATATGAGAAGTTCAGTTGACTTTGTAACCCTGTTCCCCAAAAACCTGATAAATATCACAATGCTACTCACAACATCATAGGTTTAGTAAATAATAATAATAATAATTACCCTGTTGGTAAATTGCAGCTAGAAGGAACTATAAGTGAACTGTAAGAACATGATGGGTTCTGCAGTGTAAAAAAAAAAAAAGAAAAAAAATGGGAATGCCATACCTTTGGGCTTCCTGGAAGATGTTGACTCATATTTGAGCATTTTGCATGTAGGGATCTTTGAAATCATGCCTGCTGAGTTGTTCAAAAGATGTTGGCACCTGTGAAGAGGGGGCTTCTAAATCAGGGCATCTCTCACATCTGTTTCATGGCTCTTTACATCTGGGAAGACAAAGAGATTAGCAGTTAGATAGCTGCAGAGCCTGCAGTCAAGACCATTCACACTGAGAGGGACATCTGTGCTACCTTGCTGGCAAGCCATGGTTCCTGTCTGATAGCTCTCTGGCGAAACTGACCTCTGGTAGTCTTGGGAGTCTGAATGTTCAGTTGAACTTGAGAAAATGACACCCCTAAATGTTGTATAACAGGTTTACTCAAATAAATCTGTGAGCCATTATTATTCTTTACGTTTTAGATAGAAAGTGAAATCTTGGATGCTCAAGAAGAACGTGAGACTCGGCTTTTCCCAGCGGTGGATGATAAGTGCCGTATCTTATGCCATGCTTTAACTAGTGATTTCCTCATCTATGGTACAGATGTATGTATTGCCTTCTTTATTAGAGAACATTGGGAATTTCTAATTTTTACTTTGCGATCTCAGTCATTTCCTTTTCCTACCAGTGTTTTTTCTATATTGAATCCAATATAGTTAATGAAGTTATCTGTGATTAATGATATACATTCATGTGTCTCTTAGCGATGGGGATACATTCTGAGAAATGTGTCGTTGGGCAATTTCGTCATTGTGTGGATGTCATAGAGTGTGCTTACAGGAACCTAGATGGTGCAGCCTACTATACACCTAGCCTGTGTGGTAGAGCCTATTGCCCCTAGGCTACAAACCGGTACAGCAGCATGTGACTATACCGAATACTATAGGCAACTTTATCACAATGGTATCTAAACACAAAAAAGGTGCAGTAAACATATGGTGTAAAAACCTTCAAAATGGCATGCCTGGGCTGGGTGCGGTGGCTCATGCCTGTAATCCTAGCACTTTGGGAGGCCAAGGTGGGTAAACCACCTGAGGTCAGGAGTTCAATACCAGCCTGACCAACATGGTGAAACGCTGTCTCTACTAAAAATACAAAAATTAGCTGGGCATGGTGGTGCGCACCTGTAATCTCAGCTACTCAGGAGCCTGAGGCAGGAGAATCAATTGAACCCGGGTGGTGGAGGCTGCAGTGAACCAAGATTGAGCCATTAAACTCCAGCGTGGGTGACAGAGTGACACTCCGTCTCAAAAAAATAAAAAATGGCATGCCTATAGGGCACTTACATGACAGGAGCTTCCAGAACTGGAAATGGCTCTGGGTGAGTGAGTGAGTGAGTGGTGAGTGAATGTGAAGGGCTATGGCATTACTGTAACTGCTATAGATTTTATCAACACTGTGCACTTAGGGGCACTAAATTTATGTAAAAATTTTTTCTTCAACAATAAATTAACCTTAGCTCACTATAACTTTTTTACTTTATAAGCTTTTGAATTTTTAAAAACTTTTTGACTCTTTTGTAGTAACACTTACCTTATAACACAAATACATGGTACAGTTACTTAAAATACTTTCTTAAATATTTTGTTATATCCTAGTTGTAAGTTTTTCTCTCTGTTTTTCACTTTTTTTTTAACTTTTAAACTTTTTATAAAAACTAAGACACAAACACACACATTAGCACAGTCCTACATAGGATCGAGATCATCAGTTTCACTGTCTCCCACCTCCGCCTCTTGTCCCACTGGAAGGTCTTCATCGGGAATAACATACATGGAGTTGTCATCTCCTATGATAACAATGCCTTCTTCTGGATACCTCCTGAAGGACCTGGCTGAAGCTGTTTTACAGTTAACCTTTTTTAATAAATAGATGTGCACTCCAAATAATAATAAAAAGTATAGTATAATAAATACATAAACAAGCCGGGTGTGGTGGCTGACTCCTGTAATACCAGCGCTTTGAGAGGCCGAGGCAGGTGGATCACCTGGGGTCTGGAGTTCGAGACCAGCCTGGCCAACATGGTGAAACCCCATCTCTATTTAAAATACAAAAAATTAGCTAGGCGTGATGGCAGGTGCCTGTAATCCCAGCTACTAGGGTGTCTGAGGCAGGAGAATCGCTTGAACCCAGGGGGCAGAGGTTGCAGTGAGCTGAGATCATGCCATTGCACGTCAGCCTGGGCAACAAGAGTGAAACTCCATCTCAAAAAATAAACGTACATACATGCATACATACATACATGCATACCTACATGCACACACCAGTAACAGTCATTTATTATCATTATCAAGTATTATGTACTATACATAATTATATGCACTATACTTTTATATAACTGGCAGCATACAAGGTTTGTTTACATCAGCATCACTCAGACTTGTGAGTAATGCCTTATGCTTTGACATTATGACATCCACGATGTCACTAGGCAATAGGAATTTTTCAGCTCCATACTAATCTTATGGGGCCACCATCACATACACAGTCCATTGCCGACCGAAACATTATGTGGTGAATGACTGTACGTATGTATATAGAACACGTAGATGGCATGATTTGTTAATATCAGTGCTTTTGTGATTTTAAGCAATTCTGTTGGCCTAGTAAAAAGCTCAGCCTTTGGAGCCTGGCAAATCCAGCCTCAAACACCAGTTCTATTACTTGCTAGCTGGTGCTTAACCCCTCCAAGCCTCATTTTCCTTATCTGGGTGCTTTAAGGATTTAATTTGGTGATGAACATAGACAATGCAGCTTCAGATCTCTAATGCCTGCATTTAGTATGCATTCAGCAAATATTAAAATTAATTGAATATTGAGAATCGGACTTCAATTTCTTGGTCCTTTGAACCATAGGTACCCTATATCTCCAAATATTACATTAGCCACATGCACATAAAACAGTTATAGCATCTTATATTTGTAAACAGTTTTCATAGATTTTTCGAAGCATATCATACATGTTACCTTGTTCAGCCTGTAAAATAATTAAGTAAAGTTGGTAGAAAAGGCATTATTTTCTACTTTAACAAAATAGTGGCTGGGCACAGTGGCTCAAACCTATAATCCCAGCATTTTGGGAACCCGGGGTAGGTGGATCGCTTGAGCTCAGGAGTTTGAGACCAGCCTGGGCAACATGACGAGACCCCATCTCTAATAAAAATACCAAAAAAAACTGGGTGTGGTGGTGCGTGCCTGTGGTCCCAGCTACACAGGAGGCTGAAGTAGGAAGATCACTTGAGCCCCAAGAGTGGAGGTTGCCAGTGAGCTGAGATCGAGCCACTGCCCTCTGCCTAAGTGACAGAGCAAGACCCCATCTAAAAACAACAAAGGAAAAGTTATTTACTATTTTAAAAGTTTCCACTTTCTCACATAAAATTATCATTATTATTTTTTAGAGACCGGGTCTCATTCTGTTGCCCAGGCTGGAGTGCAGTGGCGCGATCATAGCTCACTATAATCTCAACCTCCTGGGCTCAAGCAGTCCTCCTTACTCATCCTTCTGAGTCTCTAGGACTACAGTTGCATGCCACCTCGCCCTGCTAATTTTTAGTTTTTAAATTTATTTTTCTTTTTTCTTTTCTTTGTTTTTAGAAACAGACCCTCTTGAAACATTTTTTATATTTTCTTTTTATTTATTTTAGAAACCTGCTATTTATTTATTTATTTATTTATTTATTTATTTATTTATTTATTTATTTATTTTGGGTAAAGACTTGGTCTCTCTCTGTTGCTCAGGCTGACCTTGAACTCCTAGCCCCAAATGATTCTCCTACCTTGGCCTCCTTTTTAAAGCATGCTAGTTGCCATATGAGAGCCTTTTAAAATTTAAGTTTCACCTAAACTAGTAAGTCTTTGAGATAATATACATCAGTAGGGTAGATCTCATATATCAGGTAATTTGGTGATATGGAAAAATATGGAACAGGAAATTTGTATGACACTAACAGTTTATAGAGCCCTGATCTCACTTATTTTATTTCATTATCTATAAAATATGCAGGGAAATTTTCCGGAGGAAGATACTGAAGATGGAGAGGTTAGCATGTCTGTACCAAAGATGGAACTTAAACTAAGATTTCCTAATGAAAAATCTACTCTTTCCGCTATGCCACAGTGCTGTTGAAATAAGTGTTGTAGTCTGCCCATAAAGCAGCAACTATTCCAATTTCATTCTTAAGTGATTCGAAAAATATCATGTGTTTTGGTAGCTTTATTGAAGTATAATTGATATGCAAAAAATGCACTATTGAAGTTTACAATTTGGACAGGCGCAGTGGCTCATGCCTGTAACCCCAGCACTTTTGGAGGCCGAGGCAGACTGCTTGAGCTCAGGAGTTTGAGGCCAGCCTAGGCAACATGGTAAAATCCTGTCTGTACTAAAAATACAAAAATTAGCTGAGCATGGTGACACATGCCTGTAGTTCCAGCTACTCGGGAGGCTGAGGCAGGAGAATCGCTTGAGCCCAGGAGGCAGAGGTTGCAGTGAGCCAAGATCATGCCACTACATACAGCCTGGGTGACAGAGCAAGACTCTGTCTCCAAAAAAAACAAATAAATTAAAATTTAAAAGTGTACAATTTGATAGGTTTTGACATATGTATACACCCATGAAGCACCATCACTTCAGTTAAAATAGTGAACATGGTCGAGCGCAGTGGCTCAAGCCTGTAATCCCAGCACTTTGGGAAGCCGAGGTGGGTGGATCACTTGAGGTTAGGAGTTCAAGACCAGCCTGACCAACATGGTAAAACCCTGTCTCTGTTAAAAATACAAAAATTAGCTGGGCATGGTGGCATGTGTCTGTAATCTCAGCTACTCAGGAGGCTGAGGCAGGAGAATCACTTGAACCCAGGAGGTGGAGTTTGCAGTGAGCTGAGATCACACCATTGCACTACAGTCTGGGTGACAAGAGCAAAACTCCTTCTCAAAAAAGAAATAGTGAACATACCCCTCACCCCCAAAAGTTTTCTCATGCTCCTTTATGATTCCTTCCTCTCATCTCTCCCCACCTCATGCTTTTTCTTTCACTATAAATGTAATAAATGTTTGTATATTCTAGAGTTTTATATAAATGGAAACAAAGTATGTACTCCTTTTTGTCTTTTATTCAACATTTTTTGAGATGCATTATGCTGTTGTGTGTGTCAGTAATTCATTTCTTTTTATTGCTGAGTAGTAGTAGTCTATAGTATGCATATGTCACAATTTGCTTGTCCAAGAACTTACAGGTGAACATTTGAGTTATGTCCAGTTTGTGGTATTTACAAATAAAGCCCTTAACATTCATGTTTAAGTCTTTGTATGGACCTGTGTTTTGTTTCCTTCTGGATAAATGCCTAGAAGTGGAATGGCTGCACATATGGCATTTATATCTTTAACTTTTTGAGAAACTGGCAAACTGTTCTCTAAACTGATTGTTCCATTTTACATTCCCATCAACAGTGTATGAGTGTTCCAGTTCCTCCATATCCTCACCAAGACATGTCATGATCAGTCTTTTTCATTTTAGCCACTCTAATAGATATGTAGTGGTATCATTGTTATTTTAATTTGCATTCCTAATGAACTAACGATGTGGCATTTAACATAGGTTTATTTGCTTTCTTTGGTGAAGTGTTATCTTTGATGAAGTGTCTGTTCAAATTTTTTGACCAATTTTTGATTGAGTTGTTTTATTATTGATTTATGAGAGTTCTTTATATATATTTGGATTCAACTCCTTTATCAGATGTATGCTTTGCAAATATTTTCTTCCAGTGTAGTTTGTATTTTTATTCTTTTATCAGTGTCTTTCAAAGAGAAGATGTTCTTTAAATGTTTACAAAGTCCAGTTTATCAATTTATGTTTTCATGGATCATGCATTTGGTGTCATATTTAAGAAATCTTTGTCTAACCCAAGGTCACAAAATTTTTTTCTATGTTTTCTTCTAGAAATTTTATAGTTTTATGTTTTACATTTAGGTCCATGATACTTTGAGTTAAATTTTATTTATGCCATGAGGTATAGATCAGTTTTTGTAAATGATATCCAGTTGTTGCAGCACCATTTGTTGAAAAGATTATCCTTCTCTATCTTGGCCTGAGTAGAAGTCCAGAATGTCGTCTTTTTTAAAATTTTAATTAAACTTTCTATTTTGAGATCCTTGTAAAATTCACATCCAGTTGTAAGAAACAGTGCAGAGAGAAGTCCTAGGTACCCCTTTACCTAGTTTCCTGCAATGGTAACATTATCAAAACCAGGATATTGACATTAGTACAGTCAACATACAGAACAACTCTATTACCACAAGGATCCCTCATGTTGCTGGTTTATATTCACTTCCCTCTTTCCCTCATCCCATTCTTAACACCTGGTAACTAATAACTTGTTCTCCATTTCCATAATGTTGCCATTTCAGTAATGTTGTATAAATGGAATCGTTCAGTATGAAATGTTTTGAGATTGGCTTTTTTTCACTCACCATACTTCTCTGGAGATTCATCTAAGTTGTGTGTATCCATAGTTTGTTCCTTTTTGTTGTTGACTCATATTCCATGGTATGGATGTACCAGCTTAACATTCACCCATTGAAGGGCATATGGATTAACTGCTAAGTGGAGTTTCTTTTTGAGGTGATGAAAGGTTTTAATATTGATTGTGATGAAGTATGGCACAACTTGGTGAATACAAAAAACCATGGAGTTGTACACTTTAGAGGGTGAATTGTATGAGATATAATAAAAGATATAATAGCTTTATAAATAAAGCTATTTTAAAAATAAGAATAAAAGTACAGGCATCTTTAAAATAGGAAAAAGAATCAGTTGGACATATCTATGCCTATTTTAGGCTTCTGTTCCATTGATCTGTGTGTCTATTCTTCTAGCAGTACTACACAGTCTTGATTACTATAGCTATAAAAAGAAAGCCTTAAAATTGGGTAGACTGATTTCCCACTTTATTTTCAAAATTGTTTTAGCTCTTCTAGTTTATCAATCTGTGTAAATTTTAGAATAATTTTGTGTATATCTACAAAAAATATCTTGTTGAGATTTCTTTTATTAGAATGATATTAAATCTTTATATCAGATGGGAATAATTAACATGTTAACTTCCCATCCATGAACACAGTATACTTCTCCATTTAGTTAAATCTTTTATGCCTTTCATTAGTGTTTTGTAATTTTCAGCATACAAGTCCTGGGCATGTTTTTTTAAAATTTATACCCAAGTATCTCATATTTTGAGTAATTGTAAATGTTATTGCATTTTTAATCTTGGTATCTACATGTTCATTGCTAATATATATTCAGTTGATTCTATCAGGTGGGTTTGTTGTCTTAAAATTAATTTTCTAATTTATCTGTTGATTAATAGCAAAAAAATTGAAATAATGTATTTGAAAGTTACTCCTATAAAATAGGGGTATTTCTAGCAAGTAGGAAATTTAAAAATCAATTATGGTTTAATATCACTAAGAATGTTAGAATTAATAGGCTGTTCAATCACAGGTACATTCCCATTTAATTTAATTAATTTATTTATTTATTTTGAATCGGAGTCTCACTCTGTCGCCCAGGCTGGAGTATGATGGCGTCATCTCCACTCACTGCAACCCCTGCTACCTGGGTTCAAGCAATTCTGCCTTAGCCTCCCGAGTAGCTGGGATTACAGGCACCTGCCACCGTGCCTGGATTAATTTTTGTATTTTTAGTAGAGACTGGGTTTCACCATATTGGTCAGGCTGGTCTCTTGGCCAGGTTGGTCTCCAACTCCTGACCTCATGATCCACCTGCTTCAGTCTCCCAAAATGCTGGGATTACAGGCATGAGCCACCATGCCTGGCTTTTCCCCATTTTATTTATTTTTTTCAGTCTGTACCTTTCACATATGCTAAATATTATTCATAGATGCTTCATCAAAAACATGACATTTTTCTCTTAAAATTGGGAAGTACATTTAATTTAAATGTTGAAAGTTAGTATTTCCTTGACTAACTTTTATATTTTCATGACTGGATTTTTTTTTTTTTTAAGACTGGTGTCATTCAATATTTCTACATTGAAGACTGGCAATTTGTTAATGATTATCGACATCCTGTTAGTGTGAAAAAGATTTTTCCTGACCCTAATGGGACCGGATTAGTTTTCATTGATGAAAAAAGTGATGGATTTGTCTACTGTCCAGTAAGTCTAGAACATTTTTAAATGTTTATTTTTTGAAATGCAATATAGGAAAAAAATGTGTATTTAAAGTCTATCTCATGTAAAGTTTTCCATTAATTAGTGCCAAGGATTGTAGTTCCTTGCTGTCATCTTCATGATACCATGTTTATGATAGATTTTTCATGACTATATGGAGAGAACTTTTTCCATTATTCTGTAATTTTTCATAGTGGCCATCCCAGAAAGATTTTTAATGGGAAAAAATAGTTATTATATTTATACCACTTTCAACCTGATCATGTACTTACAGCACAATACGATGATTATCTTCCTGTACATGACTTTTCTCTCTCGATAGGCAGTAAGTTATCTGTCCTTCCTGCCCACCTCAGTTGATTTTCCTCTTTCCTTAAAGATCCTGAGCACAAAGAAAAAGTATTTCTGTATTAGATAATTAAAAATGGATGAACCCATTTTAAAAATCCATCACTCATATTTTTAAACATCCTTAATTTTTTTGAAAATAGATTTCGAAAAAAGGAGATGTGCCTTTACATTAGTTACTATAATTGGATTTTTCATTTACTTTTTATATCCAGTTAATGGTTTACTATATTCTTGGTCAAATTCACATAAACTACAGCTGCTCATGGACCCATCCTTAACACTATTTCCAGGTGCCTAGATGTCACTGTGATGTCCCCTCAATGTAAACAGCCTGCTCCTCACTGCTACACTTCCCTTGATACAAAGACTTAACTTCCTCCTCATGCCTGCCCTGTCTTCCTTTCCTTCTCTTTCTTTTCCTTTCCTTTCCTTTCCTTTCCCTTCCCCTTCCCTTCCTTTCCTTTTCTTCTCTTCTTTTTTTTTTTTTTTTTTTTTGACAGAATCTTGCTCTGTTGCCAGGCTGGAGTACAATGGCGCTATCTCAGCTCACTGCAGCCTCTGCCTCCTGGGTTCAAGCGATTTTCCTGCCTCAGTCTCCTGAGTATTGGGGACTACAGGTGCACGCCATCATGCCCAGCTAATTTTTGTATTTTTAGTAGAGACAGAGTTTCACCATTTTGGCCAGAATGGTCTTGATGTCTTGACCTCATGATCCGCCTGCCTTGGCCTCCTAAAGTGCTGGGATTACAGGCGTGAGCCACTGCACCTGGCCTCCTTCTCTTCTTTTCTTTCTTTATTTGACAAATATAACAAATTTCCACAGATGTACCTGGATTATATGTGCCAGATTCCTAATTTGCTAGTTCTTACTCAGCGCATTCCTCTCCTAATCGCAAAGCAAATGAGGAAGGATGCCATAAATGAAGATAAACCTTGAATTCCCTCTACTTAATACGGAAATTCCACCTTGTAGGTTTCCTTTCTGTAACAAGGAACTAATTAGAGCTGCCTTGAATTTCCCCCGTGTGGGTTTTCCACAGTTAGAAACTGTGGCTTAGACAGGATATACAAGAAAGTAGGAGGGTAAATCAGGTGTCTGTCAGGAGATAAAGTCAGAAATAGGGTGTGGCTGCTAGGAAAAGGGTAAGGAGTAAAATCAGCCTTAAACAAGGTGATTTCATTCATTTTTACTTTCTCCATTTACAATTCTTTTTCTCTTGATAATTTCTGTTAAAGAGCTCTCACTTTGATCGGATTTCCAGTTTTCCTGTCTATCTAAGAGGGAGACAGTTCTAATACCTACTTTGTAGGATTGTTAAATGAAAAGTAAATGGGATGATGCATGTTAGCTTTTAGTACAGTGTTAGCCGTGTAATAAGCACTCAACAAAAAGTTACCCTTTTTAAAAAAAGTTTGTTCACTAGTCCAGTGGCACTGGTGTGCTCATCTATATGAAGTGAGAATCAGTATAATATAGTGGTTAGAAGCAGAGACTCAGGAGCCAGACTGCCTGGGTTCATATTCTGGCTCGTCAGCTTACTAGCTGTGTAACTTTGGGCAGATTTCTCTGTACTTAAGTTTCTTCATCTGTAAAATGGGAATAATAATAGTACCTGTCTTTTAGAGTAGAGGGTTAGAATTAAATGAGGTAATTAATACAATATCTTGTAAGCAGCACTGTCCAATGGAAATATAATGTGAACCACATATATAATTTAAAATTTTCTATTAGCAACATTTTTAAAATGATAAACAGGCAAAATTAATTTTAATATATTTAATTTAATCCTTGAGGAATCGCCACACTGTCTTCCACAATGGTTGAACTAATTTACATTCCCACAAGCAGTGTAAAAGCATTCCTGTTTCTCCATGGCCTTTCCAGCATCTGTTGTTTCTTGACTTTTAATAATCGCCATTCTGACTGGTGTGAGATAGTATCTCAATATCATCATTTCAATGGGTAACTGAGTATAAAAAATATTAATGAGATATTTTACAGTCTTTTTCTCATGTGAACTCTCTGAGATCCAGTGTGTAGTTTACACTTAAATATATCTCAATTTGGACTTGGGACATTTCAATGCTTAATAGGTACATCTGGCTACAAGTAGATATTATAATAGCAACTACTGTATTAAATAACACAGCTTTGTAGTATTAATTATGATTTGCAGGAATTTTATATTTCATTCTTATTTTTATAGGAAGATAGAGTAGGAGGAGGCAGATATTTTTCAGTTCCCCATTCAGGATATGTATCAGCCTATCTGCCTGAGTTCACAGGAATTATATGGACTGATTTTTATAAATAGCTTATTTAGTATAATATTACAGTCAGCCCTCCCTATCTGTGGGTTCCTCATTTATGGATTCAACCAACTGTGAATCAAAAATATTCAGGGAAAAAATTGATGAATTTGTCTATGCTAAACCTGTGCAGAAAATTTTTCTTGTCTATATTCCCAATACAGTATGACAATTATTTACATAGCATTTACATTATATTAGGTATTAGAAGTAATCTAGAGATGATTTAAAGTATAAGAGAGGGTATACATAGGTTATACACAAATATTATACCATTTTATGTCAGGGATTTGGGCAGCTATGGGTTTTGTTATCTGCAGGAGATCCTGGAACCAATCTCATGGATGTTGAGGGGTGATTATATATTTATGTTTGTTGACATGCATTTTAGAGAAGTCTTTTGAAATAAAGCATCCCTAGTGTAATTTACTTTAATCATGTGAATTAATGTTTCTTAATACCCAGTATTATCGAATACTCACTGTTATTGAAAAACGTCTAAACACAAGTGACAAGTGTGTTCATAGTTTAAATTTCTGTCATCTTGAGCATCTTTAATTTTTTTTCCTTAACCTGAATCTTTGTGTCTAGACTGGTGGGTTCTCCTACAAATTTGCCAGATTTTGGATCAAACCTTGTATTTGCCAAATAACTATCATTTTTTTCAAGCCAGATCTAGGATAGGAATGGAAAAAGAAACTTTCCTTCCAGTTGTTGTTAGAGTGATGTTAGGTTGAATATGACTTGCTAGGTTAAGCCAGCTAAGGCTACAAACAGGCTTCTACCATGGCAAATGATAATCATTTAAGCACAGACTTGGGGCAAATCTGTAAATCTTATTTTGTAGGTTAATGATGCTACCTATGAGATTCCAGATTTTTCACCAACCATTAAAAGTGTTCTTTGGGAAAACTGGTCAATGGATAAAGGTGTATTTATTGCTTATGATGATGATAAGGTGTACACGTATGTCTTTCACAAGGACACTATACAAGGTACTAAATCCCTTTTTTGTATATTCACTGATAAATGAATTTCCCCATTGCAGTAAAATTAAAACATTCCTTTCTGATATTTGTGCTGAGTATTAGTTTTCAGCATTAAGATGTCTGTTTTATAATGTAGGAGCCAAGGTTATTTTGGCTGGTAGCACCAAAGTTCCTTTTGCTCATAAACCTTTGCTGCTATATAATGGAGAGTTGACTTGCCAAACACAGAGTGGAAAAGTAAACAGCATCTACCTTAGCACCCATGGCTTTCTCAACAACTTAAAAGATATGGGGCCAAACGAACTGAGACCAATGCTGGCACAGACTTTAACGCTAAAAAGGTAGGCTTTCAAACACTTCTCTTGGAACTTCTCATTTGCTTTTGTGATTTTAAAGGTCAAATCCTATAATTATTGTATTGCTTTATTCTTTCTCCTTGCAAGAATTTTTTTTTATTTTTTGTAAATGTAGAGATGCAAGTGCAGTTGTACTGCATGGATATAGTGCATATTTTGAAGTCTGGGCTTTTAATGTACCCATCCACAGAATAATGAACATTGTACCCAATAGGTATTATCCCTCAACCCTGTCTCACCATCCCATCTTTTGGAGTTTCCAGTGTCTATTACTCCACCTGTATGTCCATGTGTACCCATCGTTTACCTCCCACTTATCAGTGAGAATATGCAGTTTTTTACTTTGGGGCATTTCACTTAGGATAATGACCTCGAATTCCATCTATATTGCTTCAAAAGACATGATTTCATTCTTTTTTATGGCTGAGTAGTATTCCATGATGTGTATATCTATATATACACACCACTTTTTAAAATTTAGTCATATGTTGATGGCTACTTAGGTTGATTCCATGACTTTGCTATTGTGAATAATGCTTCAGTAAACGTATGAGTGTAGGTGTCTTTTTGATAAAATGTCAAATCCTATTAAATAGATGGAGATAACAGTACTTCCCTTGTTCATTTCACAAGGATATTGTGAGACTCAGATAAGATAGTGAACTGTTTTTATTATGAGTACTTTATTACAAGAAAAGCCCTTAAGAACAAAACAGTTTCTAAGCTTCCAAAGAGCCCAGTTATTGTCAAATCCTAATAAACCTAATTATTTCAACAATATCTTGATTTTATCATAATGAAGTTTGATTTTGCTTTGCTTATAATTTCCTTTTCCTGTTTTTTTTTCTCTTATCTCCTAGAGCCACTGAGAGAATTCCTTTGACGTTCTAATTCCTCCAAGCCTTTCTTAAATGTTGCTGTTTATTGGGGTCTCATGAGTTTCCTTCTCTTCTTATTCTAATTATTCTTCCTAAGTGAATCTCCTCTACTTAACATGGCTTCACATACCACCCATATGAAGCTGACTCTAAAATCTGTGTCTTTACCTTAAACCTGTACTTACACTGCCTACCAGTCATATGTACTTGCAAGTCTATGAGCTCTTCAAACTTGCCCTTTCTAACACTGAACACATCAGTTTCCACAGTCCCCTATTTTCCCTCACTCTAATCACGTATACACATGCCATAACACACACAAACACCAGCTCCTTTTCTCCTCCTGTGTTCCCTTGTCTTTACCCAGGCCATCACTGGAATAATGTGTAATGTAACTAACCACTTCCCAACTGCTCTGTCTGCCAATAGCCTAGTAACAATCTAATCTGTTCCCCACATACTTTTGAAAATATGATTTGACCCTTTCATTTCCCTGCTCAAGATCCTTCAGTGACATCCTATTGCCTTTACAAACAAATCCAAATTCCTAGAGGACCTCACATGACATACTAGGTACTTAATGATTTAAGACCTGCTCAACTGCCTTCACTCAACTCCCTCTCTGTTCCACCAGCTGCTGAAACTGCATATATTTCATGATTCTTCCTGAAATGCCCTTTCTTTCTCTATCTCTGAATGTAGTAACCCCTTGTTCTTCACCCATCACCCATTAGTGGAGCCATCTCCTGCTCCAGGAAGCCTTCCCCGACTTCCCCACTGCCACAGGTAGTCAGTCCTGCTTGGGGTCTTCCTGATGTGTTGCCTCAGAGTCAGGATGCCATATACACGGTGGTTTAGAGCACGTCACCACTTACCTCTGTGTGACTTGGGCTAGTCTTTGAAGCCTCCCTTTCCTAATCTATAAAGAAGAAATAATACTTAGTGGGTCAGGTTATTAGGGTAAGAGAATTTATGCAAAAGACTTAGCACAAAGATTGACCTATTGTACGTACTCAGTGACCTCTGTCATAGTATGTTATAGTCATTTGTTTCCTTGTCTGTCTCTTCCACCTTCCCCAATTGTGATTGCCTTAAGGACAGCAACTGTGGTTGATTTTTGTATCATGTTTCCAAGCATATATCAGAAGCTCGGTAAATGTGTATTGGATGAAAAAAATGGATGGGTGAATAGATAAATGGATGGATAAACAGATAGATGGATGTAACATATTCACTCGTGTAGAGGTTCCACACAAAGTTTAATTGGCATTTATGTTCGTGTGTTAAACCAGAGGTCAGAAAACCTTTTCTGTCATGGGCCAAATAGTAAATATTTCAGGCTTTAAGGGCCATGGGGTCTCTGTTGCAGCTACTCAAGGCGGCTGTTGGAGCATGAAAGCGGCCACAGACAATCCATTGAAGAGTGGGCTGGTGACTGGCTGTGTTCCTCTCAAGCTGTATTTTCAAAACAGCAGCTGACTAGATTTGGCCCATAGTTTGCTGACCCCTGTTTTAAACTTCTAAATTTATAGGAATAGATTACTAATTTTATTAGACTTATGTGAGAACAAAAATAATTTTTATCTATATGTGAAATAAAAAAATAAATGAATAGAATTAATTTAGTTGTTAATTGAACAGGCTGGTTACGGAGAGTAGATTTAGATTAATAAAAATTCAGGGAAAACCACTTATCGGTATAAAAAAGGAAGGAAGCTTAAGTGTTTTTTCATTACTTGCAAATGACAATTACAGGTTAAGAAAGGTTTTAGACAGTTTATCTGGGGTACACTGTTAGATGACATGTAGTCTGAAAATTGCCTAATATGTAGCAAGTGGAGCATTCTGATTAAGCTTATGTACTTACATCCCAGGTTTTCTGATGCTTGGGAATTGTGCAGGATTCTGAATGATGAGGCTGCCTGGAATGAGTTGGCCCAAGCTTGTTTACATCACATGGAAGTGGAGTTTGCAATCCGTGTTTATCGGAGAATTGGAAATGTTGGCATAGTGATGTCCTTGGAACAAATAAAGGTAAACAGCATGTTACAGTCTTATCAAGTTAAGTTTTAAATGCTATTTTAAGTTAAATGCAGTGTAAATTTCTATATTTAATCTTACCTAATTCTTAAACAAGTGAGTTGATAGAACATCACCAGTTCCTACTGATCAAAGTCCTTAAAAAAAAAAAGTTAAACCCTTGTATTTCTTCTCATCAGAATTGCTTTTATTTGTAGGGAATAGAGGACCGAAATCTTTTGGCAGGACATCTTGCCATGTTTACCAATGATTTTAACCTGGCTCAGGACCTGTACCTTGCATCTAGCTGTCCTATTGCTGCCCTGGAGGTATGGCAGCAAATAAGAGTGAAAATGGTGTAAGAGGTATCCAGTGGGAAAAAGGGGAGGGGAAATGGGTGCCAGGTGCAGTGGCTCATGCCTGTAATCCTAGCATTTTGTGAGGCTGAGGTGGGTGGATCGCCTGAGGTCAGGAGTTCAAGACCAGCCTGAACAACATGATGAAACTTCATCTCAACCAAAAATACAGAAATTAGCTGGATGTGGTAACACACGCTTGTAATCCTAGCTCCTCAAGAGGCTGAGACCGGAAAATTGCTTGAACCTGGGAGGCAGAGGTTGCAGCAAACCTGTAATCCCAGCTACTTGGAGGCTGAGGCAGGAGAACCCCTTGAACCTGGGAGGCTGAGGTTACAGTGAGCCAAGATTACACCACTGCACTCCAGCCTAGGTGACAGAGACTCCGTCTCAAAAAAAGGAAAGAACATAAGAAAATGCAAAGGAGGATCACCTCTTCTGTATAATTAAAATTTCTCAGCATAGACACCACAAGCCTTCCCCTTCCTAAAATTCAAACATATCTGTTTAATAACCCCTGAGTACTCACTAATGATAATATGAATCATTATAATCATTAAAATCATAATTCAAAAAAATGTTTATTCTGCATTTTGTGGAGGTATAAACTGCATGGTATTATAACATTACCAAGTGAAATCTAAATGTGTCCAACAAAAACAGATTGCATAAATTACAAAAGCATATAAAGAAAAAATATTACTATTTATTGAGTGCTCACATGGGCCAGGTGCTTTTTCTTTTTTTTTTTTTAAAGGAAGAAAGAAAAAAAAAAAAAGAATGAAGAAGAGGAAGAAAAAGGAAGAGAAAGAGGGAGAGAGAACGGGAGTATTGCTTTATTGCCCAGACTAGAATGCAATCTAGAAATGGGTATTGAAAACCTCTTTTATACCAATAATTGTGCTTAACAATGGAGACAGGAAGGAATAAGGGAAGAAAATAACAAACAAGCAGGCAACCAATATTTCATTTAAACCTATGAAATGCTATGCAATTACTGAGCAGTGATTTACATCCAATTATGTAGTCACTTTTGGAATAGGTGTGATGTGATACTGATAAGAATGTGTGTTTTATGTATTTGAAGTGGAGAGTTCTATAAATGTTTATTAAGTTTACTTGTTCCGGGTCTGAGTTCAAGTCCTGGATGTCCTTGTTAATTTTCTGTCTCGTTAATCTGTCTAATATTGACAAGGTGATGTTACAGTCTCACACTATTATTGTGTGGGAGTCTAAATCTCTTTATAAGTCATTAAGAACTTGTCTAATGTATCTGGGTGCTCCTGTATTGGGTGCGCATATATTTAGGATCGTTAGCTCTTCTTGTTGCATTGATCCTTTTACCATTATGTAATGTCCTACTTTGCCTCTTTTGATCTTTGTTGCTTTAAAGTCTATTTTATCAGAGGCGAGAATTGCAACTCCTACTTTTTATTTATTTATTTATTTTTGCTCTTCGTTTGGTTAGTAAATCTTCCTCCATCCCTTTGTTTTGAGTCTTTGTGTGTCGTTGCATGTGAGATGGGTCTGGATGCAGCATACCGATGGGTTTTGGCTTTTTATCCAATTTGAATAATAATATTTATGAGTTTAATACTGCCATTTGATGCTAGCTGGCTGTTTTGCCCATTAGTTGATGTAAATTCTTCATTATGTTGATGTTCTTTACTTTTTGATGTATTTTTGAAAAGGCTGATACTGGTTGTTCCTATATGTGTAGTGCTTCTTTCAGAAGCTCTTGTAAAGCAGGCCTGGTGGTGGTGAAATCTCTAAGTACTTGCTTGTTCGCAAAAGATTTTATTTTTCCTTCACTTGTAAAGCTTAGTTTGGCTGGATATGAAATTCTGGGTTGAAAATTCTTTTCTTTAAGGATGTTGAATATTAGTCCCCACTCTTTTCTGGCTTGTAGGGTTTCTGCTGAGAGATCTGCTGTAAGTCTGATATGCTTCCCTTTGTGGGTAACCTGACCTTTCTCTCTGGCTGCCCTTAGTATTTTCTCCTTCATTTCAATCCTAATGAATCTGGCGATTATGTGCCTTGGGGTTGGTCTTCTTGAGGAATATCTTTGTGGTGTTCTCTGTATTACCTGGAGTTGAATATTGTCCTGCCTTACTATGTTGGGAAAATTTTCCTGAATAATATCCTGAAGAGTATTTTCCAACTTGGATTCATTCTCTTCGTCACATTCAGGTACACCTATCAAACGTAGATTAGGTCTTTTCACATAGTCCCATATTTCTTGGAAACTTTGCTCGTTCCTTTTTATCCTTTTTTCTCTAATCTTGTCTTCTCATTTTATTTCATTAAGTTGGTCTTCGACCTCTGATATCCTTTCTTCTACTTGATCAATTGGACTGTTAAAACTTGTGCATACTTTGCGAAGTTCTCGTATTGTTTTTCAGCTCCATTAATTCACTTATATTCCTCTCTAAATTGTCTATTCTCGTTACCATTTTGTCAAACCTTTTTTCAAAGTTCCTAGTTTCTTTGTATTGGGTTAGAACAAGTTCTTTTAATTCACAGAAGTGTCTTATCATCCACCTTTTGAAGCCTACTTCTGTTAATGGAACGCACTCATTCTCCATCAGGACTTGTTCCATTGCTGATGAGGAACTCTGATCCCCTGTAGAGGGAGAGGCGTTCTGATTTTGAGTATTCTCTGCCTTTTTAGGCTGGTTTCTTCCCTTCATTATAAATTTATCCCTCTGTCGTCTTTGTAATTACCGACTTTCTAATTAGGTCTCTGAGTGGACGTCCAACTTGTTGATTCCCAGTGCCGAAATCTGAGCAATTCACTGCGCCAGCCAAAACAGTGGTGTTAAGATTGATGGTGCTTTTCTGCCTGGGAATCTCCGGTCTGGCTCCCTTCTTGAGTCCATCCTTCAATCAGCTGAATAGGCAACTCTACCTTCCCGGAGCTCCAAACATCGGCCAAAAGGAGACCCAGTCCCGCTTACTCTGCACCAAGAACCGCCACGCCGAGGCGCCAGCAAAACCGCCACACTGGCCACAAGAGTTGTGCTGGCGACCCGCAGGGCTCCTCCACTGGGAATCTCCTGGTCTGTGAGCAACAAAAATTCATCTGAAAGTGTGGCATCCTCTCGTTCTCTGCGCTTTCACTGGGAGCTACAATCCCGAGCTGCTAGTGATCAGCCATCTTGGATCTCTCTCTCGGGCCAAGTGCTTTTCTAAGCACTTAACTTATATTAACTCATTTAACCCTCACAACAGTCCTATGAGATAGGATTGTTTTTTCTGTTTTCCAGATGGGAAAACTGAAGCACATTTATCCTTATTGTATGAAATTCTGTTGTGTATTAAGAGATGAGCTAAGGACTAGTGTACCATCACTGGTTTCCCAGAGGTGAGCATTGCAGGAGAGGGCCTAGAGCAGGATGAAGGACCTAGTTAGTTCAAGGGCAGAGAAGGAGGGAAGTGTGGCAATATAGACTAGCAGTGAGGAGCATGGACTTCACAATCAGACGTGTCTGGGTTCAAATTCTAGCTCTGTGCAACCTTTGACAAGTTATTTAACCTTTCTGAGCCCTAGGTCCTATTTCTTTAAAGTAGGAATAATACCTAGCCCATGGGATAGTTGTAAAGATTTAAAAGTGAGAGTGAGATCTTTTAGCTCAATGCCTGATCAATAGTAAAGACACATTATTAGCTATTATAATTATTAATATTATTTCACCTGAAACTGGCATTTCTTTTTTTTTTTTTTTTTTTGAGACAGTTTCGCTCTTGTCGCCAGGCTGGAGTGCTATGGTGCGATCTCGGCTCACTGCAACCTCCACCTCCTGGGTTCAAGTGATTCTCCTGTCTCAGCTTCCCAGGTAGCTGGGATTACAGGTGCCTGCCACAATGCCCAGCTAATTTTTATATTTTTGGTAGAGACAGGGTTTCATCATGTTGGCCAGTTGGTCTCAAACTCCTGACCTCAGGCGATCCACCTGCCTCAGCCTCCCAAAGTGCTGGGATTACAGGTGTGAGCCACCATGCCAACCTGAAACTGGCATTTCTACAACTATGTAAAAGAGGTTGTTTTGAAAGCATTTGTTATTAATTTTACAACTTTCCTTTTACAAATCATTTTATAGCAATTTTTCGTTTTTAAATTTGAAGTGAACTAAAATTAATTTTGTTTTAAGAAAAATTTAGGTAATTTTACAGTATTATTTAAGATAATTGGGACACCCTGAGAAGTTTTCAAAACTTGGATTAGTACTCACTGAAATAGGAATATGGCTGCAATGACCGTAGGGAAAATGTCATCTCAAGTCCTCTGCATTTAGCTGTGGGCACTTGTCATGTGCGGCTAGACTTGGAAAGGATTTGAGGTAATGGATTGGTAATAGAGAGGGGTGACAACTCTTTAACCTCACTTTGAAAGCTGATGAGTTAACCAGTTAAAGAGTTCAGAGACAGAGCCCTACTGCCCAGCTCTGTCATGTACTAATTATGCAACCTAATGTACAGACAAGCCTCTCTCTGCCTCAGTTTCTGGATCTCTAAAATGGATACAAGAAAGTGTTAATACATTGCAAAAGGGTAGTCATGAAAGATGAATAAACTAATCCCCTAGAACAGTATCTGACTGATAATAACACTTGAAAAATGTTAGCTATTACTGTTTATGAAGTGTGAATAAAGTGAGGAATGAACTTTAAAAAAAATTCTTTAATGATTAGTTTATACTTGGAATTATGTACAAGGCATAGATAAAACACAGGAACTAGGAAGAAAGACATTTACATTTTAGTTATGTTTGCTATTACTCATGTTGTGATATAGCTTCAGATTTTCTAATAAAAACACACCAATTCCTATAGCAAAGTGTTCTCAACTTTTTAAAATCACCACCTTCTAAAGATAAAAATTGACTTTAATTTAATTGATTAAGTTAATTTGGTTACTCCCTGCTGAGAAAAATTAAATACTAAGGACTAAGATTTTGTTAGGTAAGATTGAGTTTTGGAGGGCCACAAACCATTGTAATAGCTAAGATTTTTTGGCCCCTCCAAGAATCAGTTTTTGCCTCCCTCACAACTCTATCAACCTTATTGAGAATGCATGATATAGTAATATATTCTCATTGTGAAGTTCAAGCTTTGTTATTTAAACAAAAAGCTTTTATAATTAGTTTTATTAAAACTGGCTCTTTGTGGTAACTTTGCAAAATAATTTTGCTCATTTGAAATTAAGGCCTTTCTCTTCTTAACAGATGAGAAGGGATTTACAGCATTGGGACAGTGCTCTACAACTGGCAAAGCGTTTGGCCCCAGACCAGATACCTTTTATATCAAAAGAATATGCTATTCAGCTTGAATTCGCGTAAGTCTTTGTTTTTATACATTTCAGTCAGTAGCTAATAACTGCAAATATCTTCAGTTTGAAACTTCAATTAATGATAAGCTTTTCCATTTTTAATAATTTCTTTTTAGGGAAAAAACTATATTAATTGTATATCTGAAAAATGTTTTTTCTAACTAATGACGTCTTATCCATGCATTATCCACTTGAAGTTTTCAGCATCAAAATCTAAGTCTAGATCTAAGCTGTTTCTGCATTTAGAATCTAAATATTATTATTATTATTATTATTAATAGAGACAGGATCTCTCTCTGTTACCAAGGCCAGAGTGCTGTGGAGTGATCATAGCTAACTGCAGCCTCACACTCTTGTGCTCAAGTGATCCTCCCATCTCAACCTCCCGAGTAGCTGGGCACCACAATGCCTGGCTAATTTTTAAATTTTTTTTTTTTAAATTTTTAGAGAGCTAGGGTCTCACCATCTTGATCAGGCCAGTCTCCTGGGCTCAAGTGATCCTCCCAACTCAGCCTCCCAAAGTGCTAGGATTATAAGCATGAGCCACTACATATTATTTTTAATCACATGTGGCCATCAGCAACTATGCATAGCATCACACTGCTTTTCCTAACTTATGTTCATGGTCCTGACCTCCTTTAATACTTTGAAGATTTGCTCTGTAATTTCAAACCATAGTGAAAAACTCCAGTGTTTGGTCTACATTTTCTATTTGCTTAGAATTATAGTTTTTTCTAACAAAAGTAGACAAATGGGACTTAATTAAACTAAAAAGCTTCAACACAGCAAAAGAAACAATCAACAGAGCAAACAGACAACCTACAGAATGGGAAAAAATATTACCAAACTGTGCATCCAACAAAGAGCAAATATCCAGAATCTGCAGGGAACTCAAACAACTCAACAAGAAAAAAGCAAACAACCCCATTAAAAAGTGGGCAAAGGACATAAACAGACATTTTTCAAAAGAAAACATATAAGCAGCCAACAAACATATGAAAAAATGCTCAATATCATTAATCATCAGAGAAATGCAAATTAAAACCACAATGAAATACCGTCTTATGCCAGTCAGAATAGCTATTATTAAAAAGTCTAAAAATAAATGTTGGTAAGGATGTGGAGAAAAGGGAATGCTTATATACTGTTAATAGGAATGTAAATTAGTAGTACCTTTATGGAAAACAGTATGGAGATTTCTCAAAGAACTAAAACTAGAACTACCATTCGATCCAGCAATCCCACTGATGAGTGTATATCCAAAGGGAAAGAAATCATTATATCAAAAAGATACCTGTACTCATATGTTTATTGCAACCCTATTCATAATAGTGAAGGTAAGGAATCAACCTAAGTGTCCATCAGTGGAGCATTAAAGAAAAAATGTGGTATACAGACACACACACATATATACACACACACAGGCACACACGCACACACCATAGAATACTACTCAGCCATTAAAAAAAAGTATGAATTGTGTCTTTTGTGGCAACATGGGTGGAACTGGAGGCCAAAGGTAATTAACTCAGAAAGTCAAATACTGCATGTTCTCACTCATAAGTGGGAGCTCAACCATGGGTACACAAGGACATAGAGAGAGGAATAATAGACAGCAGAGACTCCAAAAAGTGGGAGGGTGGATGAGGGTTGAAAAATTACCCACTGGGTACAGTGTTCACTATTCAGGTATGGCTACACTAAAAGCCCAGACTTTACCACTACCCAATATATGCATGCAAAGACCTGCACTTGTACCTCACACATGCATAATTTTTTTAACTAAATGATGTTTTTAATTATACTTTTTTCTCTTTTGAGTTGCATGTGTATGAAAATTAGACAGTTGATGTTGCAATTCAAGCCAAAAACTCTTCCCAGGAGGATATTGAGTGCTTGAGTAATAGTCCTTTATGATGCATGACTAGGAGTCACAAATCTCTCTTACCTTTGGAAATTCCATAATCTATTCTGAGAACTTTAGAATTTTCTAGTGTTCTTAATTGCTAGACCCTCTTCATTGTCAATAGTCTTAATTGACAGACTATATCTTTGTATTGCAGTGTTGCATCAAAGTGTAATTTTAGAGGCATTTAGGATCCAGTTTTAAGTTAACATTCAGCCATGGTTGGTGCTACCAATGCAAATATCTGCAGAGAAAATAAATGAATAATTTATTTGCAAATATAAGTTCATAAATGTATGTGTAATGACAACTGGACAATTTCTTTTGACATTTATTATGATATATTCCAACATTCAAAAATACTAAAATATGGAAAAAGATTAGTCTTTAAACAAAGAAAATATAGCTGTAACACTTGATTTTTTTTCTAAAAACATTTTTACCTAGTTCTACCTTACTGTCATACAGACTTTGGAGTCATTGAGAATACTGACACACAAATTCATGTTGCAGGAGTTATTCTATCAAAAAGTACTCTTTGGACCAGCCATGGTGGCTCATGCCTGTAATCCTAGCACTTTGAGAGGCCAAGGCAGGAAGACTGCTTGAGCTCAGGAGTTTGAGACCAGCCTAGACAACATGAGAACTTGTCTCTACCAAAAAGAAAAAAAGTTACCAGGCCTCGGGGTCACTGTGACTGCAGTCCCAGCTATTAGAGAGGCTGAGGTGGGAGGATCACTTGAGCCCAGAAGGTTGAGGCTGCTGTGAGCTGTGATCACACCATTACATACCAGCCTAGGCAATGGAGCAAGACCCTGTCTCAAAAAAAGAAGTACCGTTTTATTTCTAACCATGAGATCTTATTTCAGATTTTCTATTATACAGATTAAAAACGTTTTAGAGATTTTATTTCTTCTTTTTTTTTCTTTTAAGACAGAGTCTCTGTCACCCAGGCTGGAGTGCAATGATGTGATCTGGGCTGACTGCAACCTCCGCCCCGCCCCTAGGTTCAAGTGATTCTCCTGCTTCAGCCTCTTGAGTAGCTGGAATTATAGGTGCCTGCCACCACACCTGGCTAATTTTTGTATTTTTAGTAGAGACAGGGTTTCACCATCTTGGCCAGGCTGGTCTTGAACTCCTGTGATACACCACCCTCGGCCTCCCAAAGTGCTGGAATTACAGGTGTGAGCCACTGCGCCTGGCCGAGATTTTATTTCTTCTTAATTAATCTTGATTTCAGTTTGCCACATTTCTGTTTCTTAGAAATGCATATACCAAAAAATGCATGTTAGACTCTTAGTACACGAGACAAGAGACACGGCCCCAGTGCCCTGGCCTTGTGTCTGCATCCTAAGGATAACTGAGTCTTAGAATATAAAACTTCTGTGCTAAGAAGAAAAGATGATCCACCATGTCCTGTCAGAGTACAGACACCCCAGTGAGCCCTGGGACCATCCAGAACACTCCGATTTTCACTTCCTTCAGGAAAACTGAAGTTTTACAATGAATTCTCAAACTTGTCTCATTGTGGTCAGATGAACTGAGGTCAGTTGAAAGCCTGTGTGTTGTTGTTTCTAACCCTTTCTGCTCACCACTTGACCATGAAGCCACTGATTCTCAAAGTTTTCACTGATACTCGTATGCAGATCTTTGGACCCTAACTTACACACACCCCAGCCCCAACAGTCTGAAGGAATTTCCTTGTGATAATAGGAAGTAACCTACATATGGTGAATTGTCATCAATACCTGAGTAGCCACCAGCTACTGACTTTGACACTTAAGACCCTAGGCCTGTGTTCAGTTTCAACAGTCTGTTTCATTATGCATCCAAGACCATCATTAGGTCAAAGCAGGGCCCGTCTATCAAGTCTGAGTGGGATTTAAGTCTGGGATTAAACTAATGAGCTAGTTCCATATGAGAGCTTCAAAATAAAATAATAAATAATCCAGTGAGCTAAAATAACGTAAAAATAAAATGAGAGTTCAAAAGAATTCATTTAGCTTGCCCAAGGAAAACCTCAGGCTCCTGTAGGAGGAACTGTCAACTCAGTTGATTCCTATTCTCAGGAGACATCCAGCTCAGTTATGTAATCAGGTCCATATTAGAAATTTCCACTTAGGATCATTGCTGACTGTGAAGTCCTAGGCTGTCCAAAAGAAAGTTCTCAATTGCAGAACAACTTCTTTTCCAAAAATGTCCCTGTACATTTAATAGATGAGGAAAGTGAATGAGGCTTAGAGAGGTTTAATAATTTGCCTAAGCCGATAAAGTAATGATAACACAGATCTTAAATCATGCCATTTCAGAGCTGATTCATTTATTCTGGAGGTGATAGTTTCTTGGAGGAAGATGGATCCCAAAAAGTATCTTAGGCAAATCACTGACTCATTTGTCCCAAACATAAAAATAAATTGAGCTGGGTGCAGTGGCTCACGCCTGTAATCCCAGCACTTTGGGAGGCTGAGGCAGGCTAATCACTAGGTCAGGAGATCGAGACCATCCTGGCTAACATGGTGAAACCCCATCTCTACTAAAAATACAAAAACTTAGCTGGGCATGGTGGCACACGCCTGTAGTCCCAGCTACTTGGGAGTCTGAGGCAGGACAATTGCTTGAACCCAGGAAGCAGAGGTTGCAGTGAGCTGAGATCGCACCACTGCACTCCAGCCTGGGTGACAAAGTGAGACTCTGTCTCAAAAATATATGTATATATATATAAATTAAAATTTTAAAAGTCTTCTATATATGCAGATCCATGTTAGCATCAGTCACGGGAAGGGAATATTATTTATGTCATGTATATTAATACTTTTTCTCAGTGTAAGAACAAGGGCCCTCAGTACTGTAATCCCCAATGTATTCCTCCACTTCTACCCTTAACAAATTGACAGCCCTCCAGATTGTCTCAATATATATTCTTGTAAATATTGGGCCTTTGGGAAAAAAATGTGTTTTATGGTCACATGATTGTCATTTAGTGCCCCAAATGAAATAACCAACAGTATCCAGTAAAATTAATGTAGCTCCTTATCAGGAAAAATAGCTAACACATGCTAGGCTTAATACTTAGGTGATGGGTTGATAGGTGCAGCAAACCACCATGGGACACGTTTACCTATGTAACAAACCTGCATATCCTGCACATGTACCCTGGAATTTAAAAAGAAAATTAACGTAGCTCCTCAAAATGCCTAGCATACCACACAGTTATGCTATACAGTAAGTACCTTACAATATAGCATAACCCAGCTTAATAATTACTTTTAAAATAGCAAGATAATGAAGGACCGCACTTTGAAAGAATGCATCTGTTGTGTTCCACATCTTTTGTGAGCTTAAGCAACTTAGTAACAAAGATTATCTTGTACATCTTGTATTTGTAAATCGGTCTACTACTCCCTAGTGGGTTAAGCCTCTAATCCCAGCACTTTGGGAGGCCGAGGTGGTAGATCATTTGAGCCCAGGAGTTCAAGACCAGCCTTGGCAACATAGTCAGACCTTGCCTCTGCAAAAAATTTTTTAAAAATTTGGCAGGCATGGTGGCGCATGCCTGTAGTCTCAACTACTCAGGAGGCGCTGGAGGATCACTTGAGCCAGTGAGGTCGTGTCTACAGTGAGCTGTGATTGCGCCACTGCACTCCAGGCTGGGCAACAGAGTGAGACCCTGTCTCACTTAAAAAAAAAAAAAAAAGGAAAAAATCTGGTATATGTAAATAAAATTCTAAAATATGTATTAAAATTTACTCATTTTTCTTTCAGGGGTGATTATGTAAATGCTTTGGCTCATTATGAGAAAGGAATAACAGGTGATAATAAGGTAACCTTGGATAAAGATAAGATATGCCTAATTATCTCTGGGTTCATTTTCAGTTTCATTTTTAAAAATCATGGTCTTGCCGGGCGCGGTGGCTCACGCCTGTAATCCCAGCACTTTGGGAGGCTGAGGCGGGTGGATCACGAGGTCAAGAGATCGAGACCATCCAGGTCAACAAGGTGAAACCCCGTCTCTACTAAAAAAATACAAAAATTAGCTGGGCATGGTGGCACGTGCCTGTAATCCCAGCTACTCAGGAGGCTGAGGCAGGAGAATTGCCTGAACCCAGGAGGCGGAGGTTGCGGTGAGCCGAGATCGCGCCATTGCACTCCAGCCTGGGTAACAAGAGCGAAACTCCGTCTCAAAAAAAAAGAAAAAAAAAAAAAAATCATCGTCTTATTTGTATTGTATTTAGTATCTAGCAGGTGAGCCTTTTTTTTCAGTTTACTAACAACCTTCCAAGGAAAGGCTAAAACACTTTGGCTTTTAAAAACTGATAGTGACAATATTTTTATCAGTCTGATAAGTTTTACATTCTTAATATAAATCTAATTAAAGTTGGGAATAAGATTTTTATCCTTTGTTACTTACGAGCTATGATTTTCGTAAAGTTTTTCCTTTTGCTGTTTTTAAAAGTTTCAGTAATCATTTTGAAAGTGAATTCCCAATCAATAAAAGTTTGTACTTTCATTTCTTTCTCATGCTATATCTTTTAAGATGACCCTGGAAAGCATGACCCACTGTACTACTTCATTTTCCCATCCCAGAATTCTAGCTAAGATTTAGGCTAAGAGCAGTAGCTCACGCCTGTACTCCCAGCAGTTTGGGAGGCCGAGGAGGGTGGATCATGAGGTCAGGAGTTCGAGACCAGCCTGACCAACATGGTGAAACCCTGTCTCTACTAAAAATACAAAAATTAGCTGGGCATGGTGGCACAGGAGGCTGAGGCAGGAGAATCACTTGAACCCAGGAGGCAGAGGTTGCAGTGAGCTGAGCTCAAGCTATTGCACTCCATCCTGGGCAACAGAGTGAGATGCCATCTCAAAAAAAAAAAAAGCTACGATTCATAATAATAATTGCTGTTTTGAAGTTAGGTGATGTCTTGCAAAGGTTGAAAATCTTTTTACTTTCTGTTTTATATGTATCATTTTTATTACAAAAGTAATACAACCTCATGATCGCTAATTTGAAAAAATCACCAAAATATGTTAACATGAAAAGCGAGTCCAGGCCAGCCTGGCTAACATGGTGAAACCCCATCTCTACTGAAAATACAAAAATTAGCCAGCTGTGTTGGTGGACACCTATAATCCCAGCTACTCAGGAGGCTGAGGCAGGGAGAATCACTTGAACCCAGGAGGCGAAGGTTGCAGTGAGTCGAGATTGAGCCATTGCACTCCAGCCTGGGCGACAGAGTGAGACTCTGTTTCAAAAAAAAAAGGAAAAAAAAGTGAGTCCAGGGCCAGGCGCCGTGGCTCACGCTGGTAATCCCAGCACTTTGGGAGGCTGAGGCCAGCAGATCATCTTAGACCAGGAGTCAGAGACCAGCCTGGCCAACCTGGTTAACCCCATCTCTACTAAAAATACAAAATTAGCCAGGTGTGGTGGCACACGCCTATAATCCTAGCTACTCAGGAAGCTGAGGCAGGAGAATCACTTGAACCTGGGAGGCAGAGATTGAAGTGAGCTAAGACTGCACCATTGCATTCCAGCCTGGGTGACAAGAGGGAGACTCCATCTCAAAAAAAAAAAAAAAAAAAAGGTCCAATATTCTCTCCTCCATCCACATCCATTAACTACTGTTAATGATTTTACATATTTCCATCCAGAAGCTCTTCTAAGCATACATGTAACATGATTTTTTTTCTTTTTACCAAAAATGAAATCATTCATTTCCATTCACTCAGCAAAGATCATTGAGAATTCACTCTGTGCAATGCAGCATTTTGCTTTCTTCATGACCTTTCCAAATCAATACCTATGAATCTGTCTCAATCTTTTTTTTGAGACGGGGTCTTATTCTATTGCACATGCTGAATGCAGTGGTAGGATCATAGCTCACTGCAGCCTCAAATTCCTGGCTTAAGTGATCCTCCTGCCCCAGCCTCCATATTAGCTGGACTACTGGTACATGCCACCATGCCCATATAATTTTTTTATTTTTATTTTTGTAGAGACAGGGTCTCAGTCTGTCTCCCAGGCTGGCGTGTAGTGGCATAATCATAGTTTACTGAAGCTTCAAACTCCTGACCTAAAGCCATCCTTTCTCCTTAGCTTCCCTAAGCACTGGGATTACAGGTGTGAGCCACCATACCCAGCCTGTCTTAATCTTTTAAGAGATTCTAATATTCCATTGTTTGGGTATACTGTAATTTTTTTTTATCCACTACCCTATTGAAATATAGTTGTGGGATTTTTTCTATAATCAGAAATACTACAAGCCAGACACAATGGCTCATGCTAGTAATACCAACACTTTGGGAGGCCAAGGTAGGAAGAATGCTTGACACCAGAAGTTCAAGACCAGCCTGGACAACAAACCAACACCCCCATCTCTACAAATTTATTTGTTTATTTTTCTTTTGGAAACAGTCTCTCACTGTGTCGCCCAGGCTGGAATGCAGTGGTGCAATCCTGGCTAACTGCAACCTTTACCTCCCGGGTTCAAGTGATTCTCGTACCTCAGCCTCCCAAGTAGCTGAGATTACAGGCATGTACTACCATATTTTGGCTAATTTTTGCATTTTTAGTAGAGATGTGGTTTCGCCATGTTAGCCAGGCTGGTCTTGAACTCCTGGCCTCAAGTGATCCACCCACCTCTGCCTCCCAAAGTGCTTCAATGATAGACTTGAGCCACCGCACCTGGCTCATCTCTACAAATTCCTAAATAAAAAATTCGCTGGGTGTGGTAGCATCGCATCACTGCACTCCAGCCTAGGCAAGAGAACAAGACCCAGTCTCTTTAAAAAAAAAAAAACAACTTTTTAAAATTAAAAATAAAAAGTAAAAATTTAAATTAATTTTTTAAATCACTGAAGTGAATATTCTACCTAGTACATGTATCTTTAACTACCTATGATAGTATTTCTTATAAGTGGGATATCTAGGTCATAAAGTGTACTTTTCATTTTTGACATTGCTCAATTGCTGTTCAAAAGAAATTGTAATAATTCACACACACTCTCCATGTATGATAGTGTCCACTTCCCCCACATTCTCAGCAAAACTAAATGTTATGACTTATTTTATCTCTACCAATTTTATAAGCAAAAAAAGATATTTTATGTATATTTGATTATTGGTGAAGTAGAGCTTGTTTTTATTTATTTATTGGTCAATTGTATTTTGTTTCCACTTGTGTTTTTTTTTTTTTTTGAGACAGAGTGTCACTCTGTTGCCACGCTGGAGTGCAGTGGCGAGATCTCAGCTCACTGCAACCTCCACCTCCCAAGTTCAAGTGATTCTCCTGCCTCAGCCTCCTGAGTAGCTGGGATTATAGGCATGCATGCACCACCACGCCCGACTAATTTTTGTATTTTTAGTAGAGACAGGTTTCACCATCTTGGCCATGCTGGTCTTGAACTCCTGACCTCATGATCCACCTGCCTCGGCCTCCCAAAGTGCTGGGATTACAGGCGTGAGCCACTGTGCCCTGCCTCCACTTGTATTTTTTTAATGAATTGTCTGATCAAATCCTTTGCTCATTTATCTCTTGGGTTTTTGACATTTTCTTTGTCTGGCTATATTAATTTTAGTTCATTCTTTATCTGTACTGTGAAATACAGTAACTTCTAGCCACCTGTGTCTATGTAATTTATTTAAAATTAAATAAAATTTAAAATTCAATTCCTCTGTTGCACTAGCCCTATTTCAAATGCCCAGTAGCTACCATATTGGACAGGGTAGATATAGAACCTTTCTGTCATCACAGAAAGTTTTACTAGACATGCTGCTTTAGATAAAATACAATCTGACATTACATTTTACTAGTAGAGATTAGTTATTCGACAAGTTTTTTAGCTGTCTTTGGTATATCTTTAATGAATTTAGCAATTACTAAAGAAAGTTTTTATGTTTAATCATGCCTCATAGAGAAATCTTCCATTTGATAAATGGTTTTCTTCTTAGTTTTATTGATGGCATTCATGCTATACAGCAGTATTTACTTCTTACATAAAATTTTATACCAAAAAGACAAGGGATAGTAAAAATTTGGTCTTAAGCATAAAGTTGATATAGACTTTCACAGAACAAAATATAATTTTGTAATAGGTGGTTTAAAAAAGACCCAAGTGTTATTTTTAAATCATGAGACTTCTCTGAAAAGATAAAAGTAAACCCCATAACCTTTGGACTCATTTTAGAGTTAAGTTCATTGTTCTTTATTAAACGTATCATGTTAAGTTAGAATCTGATTTGTTATTTTTTGCTTTGTGATTGCAGGAGCATGATGAAGCTTGTCTGGCTGGAGTGGCCCAGATGTCCATAAGAATGGGGGACATACGTCGAGGGGTTAACCAAGCCCTCAAGCATCCCAGCAGGGTCCTAAAAAGAGACTGTGCAGCCATATTGGAGAATATGAAGGTCTTCTTTTCTCTGCATCAATATTCATGTGTTCTTTTATACATAATAACTTAGTATTTTAACAATCCTTTATTATTTTAGCAATTTTCAGAAGCAGCCCAACTATATGAAAAAGGTTTTTACTATGACAAAGCAGCATCTGTTTACATCCGCTCTAAGAATTGGTAAGAGTTGCCTGCAGTTTGTTTCTGAACGGGATCGGAAATGAATGTGTCCCTGGGTCTCCCCACTTGCCTCCTTGCCATGTGTTCTCCCTGTCCATTCTGTTCCCCTGTCTAGATCTGCCCTTCGTCTCTTTTGCTCTCCTTAGATAAGTACATGTTAATAATTCTTTTTCCAAAGAATAGCACATTCTCCTGGTTTGGTGTGGAGAAATCCCTAATCAGATATGTTAGGAAAAAACAAAAACCCTGTTGTCCTAAAAGAGTTAAGGGACTAATCATTTTCCTACCCTTGAGGGTGGGAGTGGAGTGGATGTTAGGAGAAAAAGTAGTTAAATATGCTTTTACCTATAGGAGCCAATTTTTTTTTTTTTTTTTTTTTTTTGAGACAGAGTCTTGCTCTGTTGCCCAGGCTGGAGTGCAGTGGCACAATCTCAGCTCACTGCAACCTCCACCTCCTGGGTTGAGCGATTCTCTTGCCTCAGCCTCCTGAGTAGCTGGGATTATGGGCGTGTCACCATTGTGCCTGGCTAATTTTGTATTTTTTTTTTTTAAATAGAGACAGGGTTTTACCATGTTGGCCAGGCTGATCTTGAACCACTGACCTCAGGTGATCTGCCCACCTCAGCCTCCCAAAGTGCCAGGATTACAGGCGTTAGTCAAGTCACTGCACCCCACCAGGAGCCAAGATTTTTGAAAGATAGTAATAACTGTTTTTGAATCCTAACCTAACATTTGGTTATAGCAAGCTACTTTTGGAGGGAATATAGTGCTCATATTGTTCTCCTGGACCTACCTCTCCAGGGCAAAAGTTGGTGATCTTCTGCCTCACGTTTCTTCTCCTAAGATCCACTTGCAGTATGCCAAAGCTAAGGAAGCAGATGGAAGGTTTGTACACTTTTTCAGATTTATACCAACTCGAAGTAATATAAGCTTTACAAATTAACCATTGATACTTGCAACCCTGTAAGAAAAGCAAAGCAGAGAAAGGCAGAAAACATCTTTATTTACCCTTTGTTGGCCTGAAGTGCCAGACTATTAAAATCTTCCTATACTTCATCTACCTCAGTGTTTCCTTTATATACTCAAATATAGACTATTATCTCTTTTTATTTGAGGGTTTTACAGTGGAAATTTTGATGTAATATGGCATCAAAATAAAGTGATTGTTATTTTATTAAGGGGGATTATTATTTTAGAAATCATGGACGCAGAGGGAAAAAAAAGTGAAGAAACATCAATTCCACACATACAGCTGCTTGCTTAAGCCACATATGGCTGCTTGTTTAACTATCCATTGCTATATTTAACCGTATTTAAAAATTTATAACTCTGTTTTAATACAGCTAAAATATAGCAATGGATAGTTAATATCCTAAACATGCAAAGATCTCTCATAACTTACTACAAAAAACTCAAAGACACTAATAGGAAAATGGGCTAAAGACAAGCACACAAGTGCCAGAGGAGAAATACAATTATAAAATTATATTTGATGTAAACATAAAAAGGTTCTACCTCACTAACAGTAATTATAAAGCAACCTGTCATATTTGGAAATATGTATTTTAAACTAATAACCATGTCATCAAAATGTGCTTATATGTACACAACTGATAGAAATGTAACTTTTGGGCTGGGCATGGTGTCTTAAACCTGGAATCCCTGCGCTTTGGGAGGCCAAGGCAGGAGGATCACTTGAGGCCAGGAGTTTGAGGACAGGCTGGGCAACATAGAGGGAACCTATCTTTATGAAAAGTTTAAACACAAAAAATTCTTTTAAAGAAGTATAACTTTCTATAGCCTCTGGAAAGTAACTTGGAAATATCTACTTACCCTCCACTTTGAGAAGAGTAACCTTGGGGAACAGAGATATACACTGAATGTTGAAATGGAGGGAGCCTAGAGCTGGTCGGGAACTGAAGAGGGATCCTGAGCTCCATCTAGTGGTCAACACAAAGGTTTGACTTTTGTGACTGAGGATATATAAAGGTTTAAATATCACCATTAAGCTGTATCTATAATTTATGAAAAAAAAAATCTACATTTTCTATATTACTATTATAATCTTCCCTCTTAAAAGAAAAAAAAGTTAAATGTAAAAAAAACCATATAGCCTTGATTCAGATGGGAAAATACAATTTAATATTGGTATTTTACTTTTCATTTATCAAATTCCTAAAAAGAACAGTTTAGTGGGATGGTTCCTGGTATTTTTTCTGATGAAGGAGAAAGAAGTTCAAGAAAAATAAGCAGCCACCATCAAGAAAATAGAAAAGCATCATAAACATTTACTGACGTTTTCTCCCCAGATTGATAGTGTTAAAAAAATTTTATCTGATCTATTTTTTACAGATACAAAGAAGCTGTTGTGGCTTATGAAAATGCAAAACAATGGCAAAGTGTAATCCGCATCTATCTGGATCACCTCAATAATCCTGAAAAAGCTGTCAGTATTGTCAGAGAGACCCAGTCTCCAGATGGAGCCAAAATGGTAGCCAGGTAACATATACATTCATATTTTTGGACTTTCAAAAACTAACCATAAAAGTAAGCCCCTGCCTTCCATCTCAAATACATCAATTCAAAGGGAATATTTAGTCTTCTTTTTTTATTAGGTCTAGGTGTTTAAATTCAAAGGCTGTTGTGGTCAGCAGACGAGAGTATGTCTTTCAAGTATAAGCATTTAATACAGAACTGCATGCCAGGTGCGGTGGCTCATGCCTGTAATCCCAGCACTTTGGGAGGCCGAGGCGGATGGATTGCCCAAGGCGAGGAGTTCGAGACCAGCCTGGCCAACATGATAAAACCCCGTCTCTACTGAAAATACAAAAAATTAGCTGGGCGTGGTGGCGCATGACTGTAGCTCCAGCTGCTCGGGAGGCTGAGGCAGGAAAATCACTTGAACCCTGGAGGCGGAGGGTGCAGTGAGCCGAGTTTGCACCACTGCACTCCGAGTGACAAAGCAAGCCTCCATCTCAAAAAAAAAAAAAAAAAAGAACTGCAGTTTATCTAATACATTTTTATTTTTAAATGGTTTCTCCTGGTTGAAAAATTTTGTTTTGTAAACCATAAACTTATTTTATCTAAGAGTCTAGCTAATTAAAGTACTTTGCTTTAGGTTTTTTCTACAGCTTGGTGACTATGGGTCTGCCATCCAGTTTCTAGTCATGTCCAAATGTAACAATGAAGCTTTCACACTGGCTCAGCAACACAACAAAATGGAAATCTATGCAGATATTATTGGTAAATATCATTTTTTCTCTGATTCTCTTCAAAAAAAATATTTATCATGAAAACACTTTGTCTCTTATGATCTAATTATCAGATTGGCATACACACAACAATGCACTTGGTGTAAATGTTTACCATTTATACATAGACACACATGTATCTATGTTAATGTGTTGGATTTCAAGATCCCTGCTACTTCAAGGTGAGATGGTATTATTAAGAAGGACTATTTTCAAAAATTAAGAGTTTTTTTGTGAATTCCAAGAGAAGCTAGATTTCCCAAATCCTGCTATTTATCAGCCAGTGGTAAATCAAAGATTTCAAAATGAAGGTGATAGGAAATGCAGGATGATTTTTGAAAATGTAAATATTTTCATTTAAAAATTGAGTTACAAATTAAGAAAAGTGATTACTTTGATGAAGAGTGATATACACAAGATGTGTTTTTCAAAGACTTGGATAGTCCAAAGGAGAATTTTATATTTTGAGAATGCCTGCTTAGAGGTTTTCTTCCCATGTTTGCAATTATTTTTAGAAACTACTGAAATAATTTCCAGATTTTCATTTCATGGACCATAATGTTATTTGCGTTTAGTTTTTTTTATTGTGCTAAAATATATATATAAAACGTAAAATTTCCATTTAAAAGTGTACAATTTGGTACATTCATTCACGTTGTTATGTGGCCATCACCACCGTTCATCTCTAGAACTTTTACATCATCCCAGACTGTCTCTGTACCCATTAAATAATAATTCCCCATTGCCCTCTTTCCCCTAGACCCTGGTAACCACTATTTTACTTTCTGTATCTATGAATTTGACTATTCATGGTACCTCATATAAGTGGAATCATAAAATATTTTTTCTTTTGTGTTATTTTGTTTTTTAAAATTCACAAAATGATTAAGAATTGATGATAGGAGGCCGGGCGCGGTGGCTCAAGCCTGTAATCCCAGCACTTTGGGAGGCCAAGGCGGGTGGATCACGAGGTCAAGAGATCGAGACCATCCTGGTAAATATGGTGAAACCCCTTCTCTACTAATACAAAAAATTAGCTGGGCATGGTGGCACATGCCTGTAATCGCAGCTACTCAGGAGGCTGAGGCAGGAGAATTGCCTGAACCCAGGAGGTGGAGGTTGCGGTGAGCCGAGATCGCGCCATTGCAGTCCAGCCTGGGTAACAAGAGCGAAACTCAGTCTCAAAAAAAAAAAAAAAAAGAATTGATGATAGGATTCATGAGAAAATTTTTTTTCAGGCTTCCAGGAAACAAATTAGGTAAAAGCATCCTGGGATGCTTTGACTTCCCAAATGACTTCTTGGGATGCCATTAAGATAATTAGAGAAAATAGAGTTTTTTTTTTTTTTTTTTTTTTTAAAGGAAAGTACAGATAAGCAACTTTAGAATTGCCAATGTTTAACCTGAGAGATGACATTTCTGTCCTAATATTACCACCACTATTTCGAAAACTAAAGCAGTTTTTCTAAGTTCATAAGAATATGGTTTGTCTTATATAAGGTGTATATGTTAGGGTTGTGTGTGTGTGTGTGTTGTATGTGTGTGTATGCCTCCTTCCACCTCTAAAACACACACATACTTTCTTCACTTTGTTTTATGCCTTTCTCTTATAACCCCCCTCTTCCTCTGGCTGGCTGGAGGTGCAGGGCGGTTTTTATACTTTAGTACTCTATTGGGCCTCGGCTACCATGAGTAAATATAAACAGTGAATTGGAATTCCAGCAGCTTTTGGGGCCCTTTTTCCTCTGTGCTTAATATATTTAAGCCCCAAAGCAAAGGAAAAACAGTCATATCTTTAACTAGCATCTATTGGCTACTTGAATGTCATCTTTCCTACTTATCTGACAAATATACAGACTATTGTTTAAACCAGGCATTGCTGAGAGGGATGGATTCCATTTGTATTACTAACAAACACCTTTTAATTTCCTCTCCTTATTTAGAGTTAAAAGAATATGGAACAGAGTTAATATTTGGAGTAATTATGATAAGTATGTTTTGTGATGAAAATAGACAATAATCACATTGATGTTTGCTGTTAAGAGTTTTTAATCACCTATTTTTAGATTACTTATTTTTAGATTTTATTTTCAGGTTAGCAATAAAAGGTAAATTTTGCTCAGATATTTTACTCAGTAAACTTCTGTTGTAGGTTCTGAAGACACTACTAATGAAGACTATCAAAGCATTGCCTTATACTTTGAAGGAGAAAAAAAATATTTTCAGGCTGGAAAATTCTTCTTGCTGTGTGGCCAATATTCACGAGTTAGTATTTGCCAAGAAAATATACACTGACTCTGCAGGAATAATTGTAGGAAATACATGTAAATGCCAGTAACTCTCAGACACTCCAGTTTGAAATCTCAGAGCTAACTTTAAAATGCTCTCTCCCTCCCGCACCCAGTCACAGCCTTCCTTCGTAATACCTGTCACATCTGTCACTTTCATTCTAACTACCATCAGCTCAGTCCAGGCCCAGATGACCTTGCTTCTGATTATTGCAGCAGTTTCTTATTTTTCCTGTTATTAGTTTGTCCGCCTTTATAGTTTGTCATCCTTCACTTTATTCCCCAAATACGAGTTGCTTTCATTGTTACAGAGCCCGTTGGCCTAAGGCAGGGGTTACGGTGTCCAAGAAGGGACATCATAAGTGAAGCTATGGGGTAAAGCTGCGCATTGTTCCTGTGACAGGGTGGGGACTACTGAATGGCACATGTCTTGTCTGAAGAAGCCAGTTGTTGCTCACCTCCATAAAATTGTTTTCATTTAGGAATCCAGGCCCTGTAGTGCCAGATCATATGATTTTTCAAGAGAAACGGAAGGTTGGGGCTGCCAGTTTTGAAATATGTGCCCAGACATTTATATAATACCTCACTGGCCAAAAAAAAGACATGTCTGTGTGTGAATTCAGCCTACAGACCACCACCAATTTGTTGTTGCTGGCCTCTTTGGTAAAGTCCAAACTCCTTAGCTGGCACTCAAGAGAATTATAGTTTGACCAACCAGCCAGAACTCCCTAATTGGGCATCCAGCTGTTTCCATGGAAGAGTCGCACGCTCCTCTAAGGGCCAGGCCTTCATCCATCTTGTTCTCCATCTGGATTCCTCTCTGCTCTCTACATCACCTACCACAAACCTATTCGTCTTTCAAGTGACACCTTCAGGATCATCTCCATGCAAAGCCGTCTTTTCTTCCTCAGAGAACCTATTAAAAAACCACTGACAATCCAGTCCATTTGTCTTTTTATAGTCTTAAATTTCTTCCTAAGTGTGGTATTATGGTGTTCAGGAATTAAACAATTATGACTTAAAATAATTGGTCCCTTATATTATCACTACACCACACAGAGCGTCCCAGAAAGATTGTATGTAACACAGAAAAGAGGGGCTGTGCCATACCTTTCCTGGTATTCTCCACGGGATCTAGCGAAGTCCCACATACATAATAGCAGGTTGTCAGTAAATATTTGTTGAAAGAATAAATGAATGAAAATAATTAAATCTTCCTGCTGAAAAGGGCACATTTTGCATTTTCATTTCATCAGGACTAGATTCTTTAGAGGGTTAACTGGGTCCTTCCATGTTTTAAACTATACCCAGCTTTTAAGTATATATTAAGATCCAACACTACCCAAGCCCCTGATTGAGATGAAGATAGTAATTACTTTGTGTAAAAGCTGTGTGAAAGCTTTGTTTTTCCTAATGTGAAAACATTCTGAAAATTTTTAATTGCTATGATTCTCTTTTCAGGCACTTAAACACTTCCTAAAATGCCCGAGCTCAGAAGATAATATGGCAATAGAAATGGCAATTGAAACTGTAAGTACACCTTGAGTGAAACTTTCAAGAATTCCAATTAAAAAAAAAAAACTTTTTGGAGAAAATTTCAAATATATGCAGAAGAGACCAAACAGTATAGCAAACTCCTCCATACCCATCGTGTAACTTCAACAGCTGTTGATACATAGACACTCTCATTTTATTAATACCTTGACCCTCTTTCCTGAGGTTACTTTAAAGCAAATTGCAATCATCATATCATTTTACTTGTGGATACAATATCAGTGTCTAAAAGATAAGAACCTTTGGATTTTCTCTTAGGTATAACTTGCATACAGTAAACTTCACAAATCCTAAGTGTACAACTCGATTAGTTTTTTCATCTGTGCATACCTGTGTAACCCCCACCCAGATCAAGATACAGAACATTTTTAGCTCCTGAGAAGTCTCCCTCATGTCAACCCCTAGTCAATACACCCCATCAGAGGTAACCACAATTCTGACTTACGTTCGTTTTTTTTTTTTTTTGAGATGGAGTCTCACTCTGTTTCCTAGGCTGGAGTCTGGAGTGCGGTGATGCGATCTCTGCTCACTGCAACCTTCGCCTCCCAGGTTCAAGTGACAGCCTCCTGAGTAGCTGGGATTACAGGCACTTGCCACCACACCTGGCTAATTTTTGTATTTTTAGTAGAGACAGGGTTTCACCATGTTGGTTAGGCTGGTCTCAAACTCCTGATCTCGTGATCCACATTCCTCAGCCTCCCAAAATGCTGGGATTACAGATGTGAGCCACTGTTCCCGGCCTGGAGATGACTTTTAAATAAAGATTTGTAAGCCAGCCTTCTCTCCAGAACACCACCCACGTTTCATCTGCCTGCCCTCTTCCGGGGTCCTCTGGCTATGACCCTCATTTCTTTACAGTTTCGAGGACATGTAGTCATTCACAGGTGCATTTCCTCAGGGAGCCGCTGCAGAGGAAGGCACCTGGAATGATATCGTTGTGTGAGCGCTTGTGCTTAAGATGCTGTCCTCAAGGTGTCATAGTCATTTATCTTAAAGTTTTTATTAAAACATCCAAGGGCCGGGCACGGTGACTCACACCTGTAATCCCAGCACTTTTGTAAGCTGAGGCAGGCAGATCACGAGGTCAAGAGATCAAGACCATCCTAGCCAACATGGTGAAACCCATCTCTACTAAAAATACAAAAATTAGCCGGGTGTGGTGGCACGCACCTGTGTTCCCAGCTACTTGGGAGGCTGAGGCAGGAGAATTGGTTGAACCTGGGAGGTGGAAGTTGTAGTTAGCCGAGATTGCACCACTGCACTCCAGCCTGACAACAGAGCAAGACTCTCTATCAAAAAAAAAAAAAAAAATTCCAAGAAGTACATTCTCTGTACGTGTGAAAGAAAATATGGTATTTTGGCCAGATTCGGTGGTGCACGCCTATAATCCCAGCACTTTGGGAGGCCGAGGTGGGCAGATCACAAGGTCAAGAGGTCAAGACCATCCTGGCCAACATGGTGAAACCCCATCACTACTTAAAAAAAAAAAAAAAAATACAAAAATTAGCTGGGCATAGTGGTGCACACCTGTAGTCCCAGCTACTCGGGAGGCTGAGGCATCACTTGAATCCAGGAGGCAGAGGTTGCAGTGAGCGGAGATTGTGCCACTGTACTCCAGCCTGGTGACAGAGCAAGATTCCATCTCAACAAATAAAAAAAAGAAAAGAAAATACAGTATTTTGATACAGCAGTTAAGAAAAGCTATAGCTTCTAAGGATGGATTTTTATTAATGGAGACTGTAGCAATGAATGAAGAAAGGCTTTATTCTATGTCATATTTCAAGCACTTTACTATAGATACTATTAATGTTTTTTATTCCGTCTCCCTAAGCAGAAGATTGTCTTTGTTTCCACTCTTGCTTGGGTTAAGATGCTGAATTTGCTGGGTCTTTCTCTCTTATTAAACAGGTTGGTCAGGCCAAAGATGAACTGCTGACCAATCAGCTGATAGACCACCTCATGGGGGAGAATGATGGCGTGCCTAAGGTACTGAGCACATGGGCTTCGTGTGCATCTTCAGATCTCGGTTACAGTTTTATTCTGCCTGTTTTACCCATCATGCTTTTACAATATAGACTTAAAAAATTTTCTCTCTGCCAGTAGCGTAGATCATCTAGACCAGGAGCGTCCAATCTTTTGGCTTCCTTGAGCCACACTGGAAAAAGAAGAATTGTCTTGGGCCACACATAAAATACACTAACACTAACAATCGCTGATGAACTTAAAAAAAAAAAATCGCAAAAAAGACCTCATAATGTTTTAAGAAAGTTTACAAATTGGTGTTGGACTGCATTCAAAGCTGTCCTGGGCCATATGTGGCCCACGGGCCATGGGTTGGACAAGTTTGATCTAGACAGACCCCACGTTTTAGAGGATAATGTATATTCATTCTTTAAAATTTGTATTGCCCCCTGCAAGATAGCCATGCCCCTCTAGATACCGATCCTCACCACCAACGATTTTTCTCAAATGTTATAATTTTGTTTATTCTAGAAACTATGACAAAAAGATCACTGACATTGAAACTATAACTTAGCACTAATCTTTAAAACTCAGAGTGTGCTTTGTTTACATTTCAAAAATTACAGAAATTAACAAAAATTACATTAAGCATAAAAGTAATTCTCTGTAACATAAAATAGAAATAAATTGGCCAGGCACGGTAGCTCACACCTGTGATCCCATCACTTTGGGAGGCCAAGGTGGGCAGATCACTTGAGGTCAGGTGTTGGAGACCAACCTGGCCCACATGGCGAGACCCTGTCTCTACGGAAAATACAAAAATTAGCCTGGCATGGTGGTGCCTGCCTGTAGTCCCAGCTACTCAGGAGGCTGAAGCAGGAGAATTGCTTGAACCCAGGAGGCAGAGGTTGCAGTGAACCGAGATTGTACCACTGCACTCCAGCTTGGGCAACAAAGTGAGACTCCATCTCCAAAAAAAAAAAAAAGAAATCATTACAAGCATATTTTCAAAGTATGTGACTCACGTGGCTTCCTACGAAACATCCATCTTCTCCCATCCCTGGTGAGGAGAGACGTATACACCTTTGAGAATGCCTCCAGACTTTCTTCTTCCCTTTTGCTTTATGTTCAAGGAAATTTGCTGGCAAGAAACTCAAGTCACTGATTTGAAGCGAGGGCAACAGAATGTCACAGCTGGAGAGGACTGTAGTGGTCCCTGAGTCCATTTTCTGCATCTTACAGATAAAGCCACAGAGACCCAGAGCAGCTCAGTTAACTCACCAAAGACCCTTCATACAGTCCCTTCAGCTGTTCCAGCCACCTACCATCCTGTCTGCTTACCCTAATAATCTGGAAACCAGCATCCAATGCTTGCAGCTGTCTAGAGTTAGAATAGAAATGGAAAATAGCCAGTGGCCAGAGAAAATTGATATGCATATAAAAATTCTTGAAAGTTTGCAAAGTTCATATATCATGTAAGAAGATATTTTGTTTCCAAGCACATGAGAAATACTCTGTGGAGTAGGGTCAGAAATACACACTCAGATCCTGTGGTTCAAATCCTGACCGGGCCCCCCGTGTTGTTTCAGCTTCTCATCTGTGAAATTGGGATAGCAACAGTTATCCCTTCTTCCTAGGGTTGGTATGAGGATTTAAATGCATTAGTTTTTCTCAAGTACTTAGAATACCACCTGGCCATATTGAGTTCTGAATAAATGCTTAATAAGTAAACTAATTATTTATTCATTTAGTTTTTTAAAGCAATATCAATACTCAGTTACTGGCAGATGAATGTGATTCTAACTGAAATACAAAATTCTAATCTCCCCTTAGCTAATGAAGAAAGTAATGTTTCTATAATGGTTTATATGTCAGGATGCCAAGTACCTGTTCCGCTTGTACATGGCTCTGAAACAATACCGAGAAGCTGCCCAGACTGCCATCATCATTGCCAGAGAAGAACAGTCTGCAGGTAGGTCCATGATATGTAAGTGTTCCTCCCCAAACAGGCAACAGAATCAAGCCCCAGCCCCTGCCCCTTTTCTGTGTAGGAAAAAGTAGCCCCTATGTTTCTAACATAGGCTTGCTTTGAACCCAAAAGATTAACGAGATGACCATTTCTAGGTTTCAGAGGAGTAAAACAATGTACTGTCCCAGGGGACTGTATAAATGTAAGAGGCTAAGGCCGTCTGTTGTCAAGTGCTATTTCCTCTCCTCCTCCATAGCCTGAGTTTCTGTCTCATGACTGATGTCTCCTCTCCCCTCTCCAGCCCACAACCCCCTTCCTACAAACTCACAGCATTTTCTTTCCATTCCCTGCATTTGGCATTAATATGAGACACTAGGCTATGGAGGATACTGATGTGATACTGTTAGGGATGTGGTACTGTTAGGGACCTAGTTCTTTGTAATATGCAGAGACTATCGACAGACTCTTCAGGATTGTTCTGCTCATATGTGCTCTATCAAATACTTACTGAATGAGTGAGAGAATTAGTCCGCTGTCTTCATTAATTTTTATGAGCTGATCTTAAATCTTTACAAATGTGGACACAGTTTTAGAAAATATGCAGTCCAGTAAGTCATTACTTTATTCAACTTACATTGATTTAACAACACCTTCTTCCTGTCAGATGCGTGCTAGGAGCTCAGGATAAGAGAGAACTGAGCCATAGTTCAGTCCTTAAGGTCCTGATTTGATGGGAGAGACAGAAAGTAAATTCAGAGTTGTCGAACAGGGTGACAAATGCCAGACTAGAAAGAGAAATAGGCTGAAAAGGCACAATGAAAATAAGAGCTACTGCTGGGTTACCCACAGCATCCTGAAGGTTGGGGTAGGGAGAGTTGGAGGATGGAGACGAGAGAAGACAACGAAAGCTTTGGCTGAGTTGAAAGGATAGGGGTGCAGGAGATGAGGGGGAGTGGGGGATGCTCAGAGCTAAAGTGCTGGGATGTGGGGAAAGGGAATGTGGGGAAGTGCGGGGATGAGGAAAAGTGCTGGCAAGGCTGCAGCATTTACATGCCTGGAGAAGGAAGGGAGGGAAAATCGAGCCAGCAAGGAGTGCAGAAGCCGATCCTGAAGGGCACAAGTGCTCTGCACTTCCAGGTGTGAGTGGCGCCACTGGAGGGTGTTATGCAGGGTGTGACCTTGAGGTGTTTGGGTGTGGATTGAGGCTTGAGGGTTTTCAAAGCATACTCTGACATCAGATGTGGGCTCAGGGAATCCTGATGAGCACTACTGCAGAAGGAAATGGTGAGAAGCATTCACAATGGGCATGAGGAAGGGAGGCTGGAATTGGGAGACTGAGAGTTAGACTCAGAACTCCATGACCTGGTGGACGTCAGGGCCAGGTGGGTGCCCTGAGGAAGAGTAAGACATCAAGGAGGACACCACTGTTTTTCACCAGAGGGACTGGCTAGATGTTTATAACATCAATTAAAATAGAAAACCTGGCTGGGCGTTGTGGCTCACGCCTGTAATCCCAACATTTTGGGAGGCCTAGGAGGGTGGATTTCTTGAGCCTAGGAGTTTGAGACCAGCCTGGGCAACATGGTGAAAACCTCGTCTCTACAAAAAATACAAAATTAACCAGGCATGGGAGAATCGCTTGAGCTCGGGAGGCAGAGGTTGCAGTGAACAGAGATTGTGCCCCTGCATTCCAGCCTGGGTAACAGAGGAAGACCCTGTCTCTGATAGATAGACAGATGGACAGACAGATAGATAAATGGATAGATAGGAAATCTGCTGAGTTGCTTTGAATAAGAAATTATTAAGAGATTGCTAATAACAAGATTAGCAGAATCCACTTGTAAGATAGGGGTCCATAGAATGTCCTCAGATTTCACCCTTTGTAGTAATGTCGTTTTACCTTTTTTCAAGGAAACTACCGGAATGCACACGATGTTCTCTTCAGTATGTACGCAGAACTTAAATCCCAAAAGATCAAAATTCCCTCCGAGATGGCCACCAACCTCATGATTCTGCACAGCTATATACTAGTGAAGGTGAGGCCCACGGAGTGACTTGGGACACAACCTGCCAGATGTTTGTCCCCCGTTGAGATTTTCTCCAGGCACTTCTCCAGTGGATTAGAGTAATTGCCTAGATGTCTGTATTGTTAAGCGGCAAAACAAGATACAGAACTCTTCCGCAATACGCTGCCTTATGTGGAATGAGGCACAAGGCAGGCGGCACTGCACCAAACTACAGTGCGGGGACAGGGAGACCAGGGGGACCAGGCTTCACCATATGCATCTTCTTATATGTGATGTGTTGTTTTGTTTTGTTTTTGAGATGGAGTCTTGCTCTGTCACCCAGGCTGGAGTGCAGTGGCGCAATCTCACTGCAACCTCCGCCTCCCAGGTTCAAGCAATTCTCCTGCCTCAGCCTCCCTAGTAGCTGGGATTACAGGCACCTGCCACCACACTTGGCTAATTTTTTTTGTATTTTTAGTAGAGATGCGGTTTCACCATGTTGGCCAAGCAGGTCTTGAACTGCTGACCTCAAGTTATCCACCCACCTTGGCCTCCCAAAGCACTGGGATTACTGGTGGGAGCCACCATGCTCAGCCTTCTTATATTGTTTTGATTTTGAAACATAGAAATGTATTACCTATCCCAGAAAAATAGATTTCTTAAGATATTTTTGTTTATCAAAGGCTTTAGTTTATTTATTCTGTTAGTGGGTTTCATAAAATTCCACTGTTTTAAAATATTGTTTAGTTTTCATCCAAATTTAAAAATAATACATATTTACTAAGAAAGTTTAAAGAATTTAGAAAATAATTTTTTAAAAATTCGTCCTTTAAGTCCATCACCCAGATTATTAACACTGTGTTGTGTATGTTCTTTGTACTTCTATAAATGCATGCTTTTTACCAAATTGGGATTATGTTTAGTTGTTTATATTCTGTCTTTTAAATCAGTAATTATAAATACAAACAAAATTGGTCCTGCAAACATCAAGTATTTGTATGTATAATTTTTACATAAATGAGGCTGGACTGTGGCTGACACGTGTAATCCCAGTACATTGGAAGGACCGGCAAGAGGATCACTTAAGCCCAAGAGTTTGAGGCTGCAGTGAGCTATAATCACACCACTGCACTCCAGCCTGGTCAATAGAGCGAGACTGCAACTCTAAAAAAAGACACAAGCTACATAACTGTCATATATATTCATGTGTACATTTATATATATACATGTCTCTGTAAAGATACAGGCAGACTCCAACTTATATATTTTTTCAAATGTTCATTTATGTCACAGTACATCTTTCCATATTAATGCTAAATTGGTTCTCTAGCCTGTCCACAAAAGTAGTCATGTTATCAATGATTTATATCCTAATTATTGTCCATATCAGAGCTGTCCAGTAGAACTTTCTACAGTGATAGAGGTATTCTGTATCTGTACTGCCCAATATGGTAGCCACTAACCTGGCTGTGGAGCACTTGAAATGCAGCTAGTATAGCTGCTAAACTATATTTTTAATTGTATATTATTTTAATTTTTAAATTTAAGTAGCCACACATGACTAATGACTACCACCTGAGACTGCACAGGTCTGTAGTGCTGATTCTAAGGGAAATGCATCTGGAGTTAAAACTTGCAACTCCCAGGAGTACACTTCCCTTCAGAGAAGCAGGAGGATCCTTCTTCCATAAAGAAGGGGGTTGGAAGGAGGAGAGAAGTCTGTCTCAGCTGCAGACATAAGTGGTGATATCAATGTCCCAGAAACACAAATCTAGCAAAATGGAGCTTTAGGAGTGCAGTGGGGACAAGCACATTGGTGGAAGATGTGGAGCAAAAATAGGAATTCCTGCAAGAGGCCCTCCTGCAACAGAGCTTTCTAGCACCATAAGCCACAGGGGTGCTTCTTGAGTTCTTTTCTTTTTCTCTGGCCCCAAGGGTTGGCATCATTCCACACTCACCCTGCACATTCTTACCAAGTATCATCAGCCCTGACCCCTCATCTGTCTGCTTTTCTCCATCCCCACTGCCCCAACTTTTTGGCCTCCTCGTCTCACCCCTGGATGACTGCAGTGGCTTCATGGCCTGGCCCCTGCCAACTCTCCAGGCTCACCCCATCCTAAATGCACCGCTCAACGTGTCTGTCACTGACCCTGCTGGTCCTTGCCTAGTCTCAGGCCTTCCATCCGTCATTGCCCTCTTAGCACAGACAGGGGCCCATTCCTTTAGCAGATCATTCTCTTTCAACCTGATTCCTGACTCACTCAGCTTTTAAGTCTTAGCACAACTCAGTGAAGTTGGTCCCCCAAGAATGGCCAGTAAGAGATAGACCGGGGATTTTAACCCATGCCAAGTGGTCGAGGGCAAAGTGAAAAGCAGAGCATAGAGTAGGTGAGGCGGGTGAGTCCATGGGGCCAGGCAGCAGCTGTTGAAGAGAAAAAGGGAGAAATCTCCAGTAGCATCGACCAGGAAAGTCTAAAAGAATCTCACGATGACCCTGGCCCGTAATCAATGAGTTGTTTATTTGGGGGAACAAAGCATGAATTGGGGTTAATGACCATCTATGAGAAGAGTAAAATACGTCATTTGTTTCAGATTCATGTTAAAAATGGAGATCACATGAAAGGGGCTCGCATGCTGATTCGGGTGGCCAACAACATCAGCAAATTTCCATCACGTAAGTACCATCTGACCAGCACTCTCACACACGCCCCATGCCGCACGCTAGCACAGCGCCCCTTGAGCAGACTCCTCTTGTACACTAACTCATTTAATTCTCACAGCAGCTCCATGAAGTGGTATGTCAGGGCCCCAAGACCACTCCCACGTTTGATGACTCTTCCCTGGGAGGATTTACAAGACTCAACACACAAAGTAGTACCAAAGCTGAGACTTATCACAGCAAAAGGATCCAAGGCAAAGATCAGCAGAAGGATTCGCCCAAAGGCAAGCAGGTGCAGGCACAGAACTCCGAGAGTCCCTTCCCATTGGAGTACATAGGACACAAGTTCAGTAACTCCTCTAAGACTAACCTGTACACACAAGTGAAATGTAGAGTACCAGGAAACTCATTAGAGATTCAGCACCCAAGAGTTTTACTGGGGTCTGGTCACAAAGGCACTCCCTGCCTGGCACGTACCCAGTTTTCCAGGCTCCCAGAGAGCAGGTGTTAGCCTAAGTTGTTTGTACAAAAATTTTAGGCACAGTAAGCCATTCATCAGTTCTGGAAACGGTGGGAACCGTCTCCAAATCTATGTTCCAGATGTGAACCAAGGGCTAGCTGTTCAAGCAGACCTTTCCAAGGCCTGCACACACGACTACTTTTCTGCACAAACTGGGACACAAAAGATAAAACATTTACCCAAGATCACATTGTTAGCTAATAATAGTCTGACTCCATGTTCACAAGCACAGTAGGACGTAGCCTCTGAAAAGGCCCCACTGTTCTAAAAGACATGTCATGATGACATTCTTAAATGATAAAATACTATCATATTATACGACAGGGAACAACAAAACTTTTTCTGTAAAGGACCAGATGTTAAATGTTTGAGGCTTCGTGAGACATATGGTCTCTGTCACAGCTGCTCAACTCTGCCATTGTGTCATGAATAATACATAAACAAATAGGCATGACTGTATTTCAGTAGAACTTTATTTTTGGATGCAAATGTTAACCACATACACTTTTAACATGTCACAAAAATATTATTTTTCTTTTGATATTTTTTCAACTGTTTAAAAATGTAAAAATCTGGCCAGGCGTGGTGGCTCACGCCCGTAATCCCAACACTTTGGGAAGCCAACGTGGGCAGATCAGCTGAGGTCAGGAGTTCGAGATCAGCCTGGCCAACATGGAGAAACCCATTTCTACTAAGAATACAAAAATTAGCCGGACATGGGGGCCTGTAATCCCAGCTACTTGGGAGGCTGAGGCAGGAGAATCACTTGAACCCAGGAGGTGGAGGTTGCAGTGAGCCGAGATCATGCCATTGCACTCCAGCCTGGGCAGGAAGAGTGAAACTCCATCTCAAAAAAAAAAAGTAAAAATCATTCTTAGCTCATGGGCTGTACAAAAAGTCAGAGGGCTAGATTTGGTCCACGGGTCATAATTGGCCAACCCACATTCTCTAAATGTATTTCTGTCGTTGTTGTTACATGAAAGTCTACCATGCGGGCAAAGTGTGGGAAAGGACAGGCACTCTCATGATTTCTGGTGGGAATGGAAATTGGTATGGCCTTTCCAGAAAGCAGTTTGGCAATTTGTGGTAAGAGTATTTTTTAAAAGGTCCTGTTTTTGAGCCAGTAATTCTGGGTATCTGTCCTGAAGAAAGAATTTGATGCCTGCAGAGAGATGAGTACATAAAGTAGTTAATCCCCCTAATGCTTTTATCAGCAGTCCTGTCAGATGCAAAAACTGTATCTAAGAGGTATGAAAGGAAACTTAGGGAAGTGTTGCCTCAAGGGATGCAGGTCCCAGTGTTACAAGGCAGAACAAGGTGTAATCAAAGGAAAAGCATTTGATGAGCAGTTAGCCTGACCCCACGGCTGCGGACTTTCCTCATTAAACAGATCATATCTGGTTCATTGCAGAAAAAGCAAAGTTCAGAGCCTACGATCCTGCTTGGTGGAGTCACACCTGTATCACTGAGGACAGGAATCACCATGTTCTTACTGCTCCCATTTTGTCTTGCAGACATTGTACCAATCCTGACGTCGACTGTGATTGAGTGTCACAGGGCAGGCCTGAAGAACTCTGCTTTCAGCTTCGCAGCTATGTTGATGAGGCCTGAATACCGCGGCAAAATAGATGCCAAATACAAAAAGAAGATCGAGGGAATGGTCAGGTAGGCAGAGACAGCTATTTCTGCTATCTAATCACATTTCTCAAAGGTATTTCCCAAAATGTAGCTGCCAGTGTGCAGGGATAAGAAAATGGCAAGGGAGGCCGAGTGCAGTGCTTCACACCTGTAATCCTAGCACTTTGGGAGGCCAAGGCAGGCAGATTGCCTGAGCTCAAGAGTTCACGACCAGCCTGGGCAACACAGTGAAACCCCATCTCTACTAAAATATAAAAAATTAGTCAGGCATGGTGGCGGGTGCCTGTATCCCAGTTACTCAGGAGGCTAAGGCAGGAGAATTGCTTGAACCTGGGAGATAGAAGTTGCAGTGAGCTGAGATTGTGCCACTGCACTCCAGCCTGGGCAACAGAGTAAGACTCCATCTCAAAAAAAAAAAAGTGAATGGCAGGGGGCCTAGTACAGTGACTCATGCCTATAATCCCAGCACTTTGGGAGGCCGAGGCAGGCAAATCACTTGAGGTCAGGAGTTCACAACCAGCCTGGGCAACATGGTGAAACCCCATCTCTACTAAAAATGTAAAAAAATTAGCCAAGCATGGTGGCATGTGCCTGTATCCCAGCTACTTGGGAGGCTGAGGCAGAAGAATTGCTTGAACCAGGAGGCAGAGGCTGTAGTGAGCTGAGATCATGCCACTGCCCTCCAGCCTAGGCGACAGAATGAAACTCTGTCTCAAAAAAAGAAAATGGCAGGGCATAGCAATTAGGATTGTGTTCAGCTCCAGGCAGCAGAAAACCTAACAGTAGCTTGACCAAGTCAGTATTTATTTGACTCATATGCAAAGCATCACAGTCCAGGGCTGGTGTCACCGTGCCTTGATGCCACCAGACCCAGATCCCCGTCTTCCAGCTTTGCCATCCATAGCATAGAGGTTTCCTCTCATGTTTGCGAGACATCTGCCACACCCCCAGACATGTCCTCATTCCAGGCAGGGAGAAGTAGGGAAATGAGAGGTTAGAGGGGTCTTCTTTTTGCTCAGGAAGGTCCGTCCTCAGGACCTTCACCTCCATGCCCAGTAGTCTGCCTCACAGGACCTCAGGCTGCTAAGGGGAAGCAAAATTCTGTTGGCAAGGAAGATGGAGAGAATAGCAAACTATGTCTGCCAAAGAGGGATGAAGGAAATAGTAGACGTTCTCAGCATGATGAACTTCATATTCACAGGGCCCATTGCCAGCAGAGAGCTCATTTCCAAATCCCATGCAACTCCAAAAGCCCATAGGCACGTCCTCACTTCAGAAAGCAGTCAGTAGCCCAGTTTTTATAAAGGAAAACTAGGAAAAAGTAGCCCTTGCATTTAGAAAAGAAAAAAGTCATTGCAGTCATGTAGTAATTCCAAACAAACACTTATTCAGAGTAGTGATGACATTTGGGGTTCCTGTTAATTACATTATGACCAGGAGACCCAGATACCTGAATCTTGACCCAGACCTTAGCCCAGGGAGATGACTAGATTGGTAATGACAAATGGAAGCAAATGACACTTCACTGGTAGCAGGGCTTGGGAGCCACCCTCATGGCAGAGAACTCCAAGCTGGATAGGAGTACATGGAACACTCTTTTTTTTTTTTTTTTTGAGACAGAGTTTCACTCTTGTTGCCCAGGCTGGAGTGCAATGGCACGATCTTGGCTCACCGCAACCTCCACCTCCTGGGTTCAAACAATTCTCCTGCCTCAGCCTCCCAAGTTAGCTAGGATTACAGGCATGCACCACCATGCCCGGCTAATTATGTATTTTTAATAGAGATGGGGTTTCTCCATGTTGGTCAGGCTGGTCTCAAACTCCCAACCTCAGGTTTTCTGCCGCCTTGGCCTCCCAAAGTGCTGGGATTACAGGCGTAAGCCATTGCACCCAGCCAGGAACACTCCTTTTTTTAAGCCCAAGTAGCTTTAGATCAAATCAGTCTGACCTAAAATTCCTGCTAGCATGGAGAGCGAGGTGGGGAGAACGTAACTAGAAAATGCAAGATCATGTTGACCCCGAAAGCATAGAACCACGCTAGCCAAGGCTCTGGCTTAGAGGAGATGCTAGTCATTCTCTCCCCATGCACAAATGGTTTATAGCTATATGCTCCAATATGGTACCTGCTAGTCACATGTGGCTATTTAATTAAAATGGAATAAAAATTTCAACTTAGTTCTTCACACTACCCGTATTTCAAGTGTTCAGATGTGGCTCATGGCTGCCATATTGGACAGCACAGAATCAGAACATTTCCATTATCACAGACAGTTCTGTTGGACAGTGCTGGTGTAGCCTTTACCACTTCTGTTACACAACAGGGAGAGACAAAGGAAAAAATACCAACCTCACCATTCCAGTAACACAGGAAGAGAGAAAACCACAAGACCTACCCATGCTTTCTGCCACTGAATGTGCGATGAACTCCAGTTCCCAAAGGTGGCCCATGTAACCCCCTAGAACCTAAGCAATCCTAAGTACTCTTCCTCCTCCCTGGAGTGGATCAAGGGCTGGTATGAGCTTGTAAGTATCACTCTAAGCCCAGAGTCTTTGGAGAAGTAGGTGTGTCACATGTCCCTGGTTTTCCAAATATGCTTTCTCTTTGCCATCCATGGTACATGAAATAAAGTGGTATTTTTAAACGACATGATTCTTCCTCACAGGAGACCCAATACATCTGAAATAGAAGAGGCCACGACTCCATGTCCATTCTGCAAATTTCTTCTCCCAGAGTGTGAACTCCTCTGTCCTGGATGTAAAAACAGTATCCCATATTGCATTGCAACAGTGAGTTTCTTTATAGTAATTTCCCTTTCTTTGCATATGTATTTGTAACCCATTTGAATACTTGATGTCAATATTTTCTTCACTTTTAAAATAATCTTATCCCTCAAATTTCCTGCAACATCTAGCATTTTATTTTATGGTCAATACAGTTAAAAGTGATATTCAAAGCATATAATAATAGTAGAGGCACTATGAAAAGGCACACAGGGCTGAATAGCACAGACTCAGGGATCAGACTGTCCCAGGCTCAGTCCTCTGTAGCAACACCTGCCTACTGAGATCAACCACAGATTGACAAGCTAACGTGTGAAGCCTTAGTACCAACCTGGCAGGCTGCAGCACTTAATAAATGGTAGTTTTTATTATTATGATATTAAGACCTATTATCAGAGAACTTTAATGTATCAGGTTATTTGTAATTCACTGGACTGATTTAAGCTTTATTTTAAAGAAAACTGAATTCAGGTAATGATATCACAAAATTGAAGATTATTCTTCTTTTAAACATGAATGTAATAAAACCTAGCTTTACTCCTTTTAATGCCATCTCTCTGTTACTCACCTGTGTGAAATAACAATGATTTTATAATTTAGAGGTCTGACTTATAACTGGAATTCAATTACTATAATTGAATAATGGACAGGGCACGGTGGCTCACACCTGTAATCTTAGCACTTTGGGAGGCCAAGGCCAGCAGATCACTTGAGGTCAGGAGTTCGAGACCATCCTGGCCACCATGGTGAAACCCCATCTCTACTAAAAACACAAAAATTAGCTGGGCATGGTGGCACACTGCTTGGGAGTCTGAGGGAGAAGAATCGCTTGAACCCAGGAGGCACCTTGCAGAGAGCCAGGATTGTACCACTGTACTCCACCCTGGGCAACAGAGCAAGATTCTGTCTCAAAAAAAAAATTGAGTAACAGTGAGACTTTTTTAAGATAAAGATGAATTTAACTCTTAAACATGCCATTTCCAGGGTCGACACATGTTGAAAGATGACTGGACGGTGTGTCCACATTGCGACTTTCCTGCTCTCTACTCAGAATTGAAGATGTGAGTGTGCCTCATTTCCCTCAGTCTCACAGATTTGTCCAAACACAGGCCTATGTCTTTTTATTTTTTTTCTTCTTAGGCCTACGTCTTTTATTCTTAAGCATCCTTCTGTTTACTCGTGTTCCCAAGAATCTCTAAAGACTCAAATTGCCTTCTTGGAAGAACCTCTTATGACTTTTGAGAATATTATCCTTAAAGAGGATCTTGCATGAGACTGAGTAGTTCTAATTCTCAAATTGCAATGTGTTAGGTAGGAGGTGTAGAAAAAGTAGCTGTCCTTCTCGTTAGAATAACCCAAAGCTAAAGGAATGTTACGTATTTCATTTACTCTGCCTTTCCCTCCCCTAAACAGCATGCTAAACACTGAAAGCACATGTCCTATGTGTTCAGAAAGATTAAACGCTGCTCAACTGAAAAAGATTTTGGACTGTACCCAGTACCTGCGAACAGAGGAGGAGCTGTGAGTGGCATGTGCAGGTGAGTGGCAGATCGCCCACACACCTTCACCATCTGGGTGCGAGGTCCACAGTGGGCACACAGCTTTTGACTGTGTATCACTATCAGTTCCTTTTAGAGCATCGTGGAACTTGCCAGATTTGAACAATCTGACAACCACCTTTTGATGTATTGTTTTAATGCTAAAATGCAGGTATTATCATCTCCTTAGTGACAAAGGTTATTTAGCCAAGCAGCATCATTCCAGCTAGACCAGATTTTGTCAGATCTCATAGGGGTCTTTTCAATCACTCCATTAAAACTAGAGCCAGCTAATGAAGTATTTTTTTTTTAGGTTCTGTGATATAATTCAGGAGACTATATTGTAAAAATGTTGGCTTCCAGAGATTTGGAAACAATCTCCATTTCTTTTTCTTTCCAAGTCCCATTTTTGTCACAGGGAACCTCACACATCCCTTCTATTTCATTCCATTGGCAAGCACTTACGCATGGCCACACATACTGCAGAGGAAGGCAGGGAAATGTAATCTTTAATTGAGAAGCCAAATGCCCTGACAAAACTCTTTTACCAAAGGGAAAAGTGAGAAGAATTCATCTCTGGTACAGCGTCTTACACTTAGCCTGGTTAAATAGACGTCTAGACTCCCCCCTACCAATCTCGCTCTCTGAGTTTTCTCTTCCTCAGGAAACGGCAGCTCCTCCCAACCAGCTGGACAGGACAGAAACCCTACGTATTACCTACCTAGATGCATCTCACCCTTAGCCCCTATGAGGAAGGGCTCTCAGGCTATCTAGTTCTCTTCATGGTTCTCTTGGCTTTTTATTGCGCCTGCAAAAACAAAGAGCCTACAAGGCTGTCCATGAACAGGCCCCAGCCGCCTCCTCCCGCCTCGGGTGTGATTACTTGCCATGTTGCAGCCCCATTGGCCTTCTTGCCTTTCTCTGACCATTCCAACATGTTTTCCAAAGCAGTTGCACCATCTTACATTCCCACCAGCAGTACACAAGCATTCCGGTCTCTCCACTCCACATCCCTGCCAACAGCTGTTGTCTTTGGTTTGTTTTTTTTTTCCTTTGAGACAGTCTTGCTCTGTCGCCCAGGCTAGAGTACAGTGGCCTGATCTTGGCTCACTGGAACCTCTGCCTCCCAGATTCAAGTGACTCTATGCCTCAGCCCCACTGAGTAGCTAAGGCTACAGGCGTGTGCCACCACGCTCGGCTAACTTTTGTATTTTTAGTAGAGATGGGGTTTCACCGTGTTGGCCAGGCTAATCTTGAACTCCTGACCTCTAGTGATTCAGCCGCCTTGACCTCCCAAAGTGCTGGGATTACCAGTGTGAGCCTCTGCCCTCGGCCTGTGTTTGTTTTTTTATTGTTCAGTTGTTAAGAGTTCTTTGTGTTTTAGATACTAGTTCTGTATCATATATATGATTTGCAAATATTTTCTTGTGGGTTTTTTTCCCCCTTTCTTGATAGTTTTTTTTTTTTAAAAAATAGAGGCAGTGTCTTGCTACATTGCCTGGGTTGGTCTCAAACTCCTGGGCTCAAACAATCCTCCTTTCTCGGCTTCCCAGTGTGCTGGGACTATAGGTGTGAGCCACCATGCTCATCCTTGATAGCCTCTTTTGATGCACAAGTATTTTATTGTGATGAAGTCCAATTTATCTGGTTTTTTTTTCCTTTGGTTGCTTATGCTTTTGGTATTATATCAAGGAAAACCATTGCCAGGCTGGGCACAGTGGCTCATGCTTATAATCCCAGTGTTTTGGGAGGCTGAAGTGGTAGGATCACTTGACCTCAGAAGTTCAAGACCAGCCAGGGCAACATAGTGAGACCCTGTCCCTACAAAAAAATAATTAGCCAGATATGGTGGCATGCACCTGTAGTCCCAGCTGCTTGGGAGGCTGAGGCAGGAGGATCACTTGAGCCCAGGAGGCTGAGGCTGAAGTGAGCTATGATCAAGACACCGTACTCTAGCCTGGGCAGCAGACTGAGCCCCTTTGTCTCAAAAAACCAACCAACTGGCTGGGCACTATGGCTTATGCCTGTAATCCCAGCACTTTGGGAGGCCCAAATGGGCAGATCAGAGGTCAGGAGTTCAAGACCAGCCTGGCCATGATGGTGAAACCCCACCTCTACTAAAACTACAAAAATTAGCCAGTGTGGTGGCAGGTGCCTATAATCCCAGCTACTTGGGAGGCTGAGGCAGGAGAATTGCTTGAACCCAGGTGGCAGAGGTTGTAGTGAGCCAAGATTGCGCCACTGCACTCCAGCCTGGGTGACAGAGTGAGACTCCATCTCAAAAAAAAAAAAACAAAAAACCTAACAGCCAACCATTGTGTAAGCTGGGCACAACAGCATGCACCTGTTATCCCAGCTACTCAGGAGGCTGAGGCAGGAGGATTGCTTGAGTCTAGGAGTTCAAGACCAGCTTGGGCAACATAGCGAGACGACATCTCTAAATAAAAAGTGCCTACTCCAAGGTCATGAAGATTTACACCTGTTTCCTTCTAGGAGTTTTATAGTTATTACTCTTATGTTTAGGTCTTCGATACACTTAGTTTTTGTGTCTGGCGTAGATAGGGATCCAGCTGACCCAGCAGAATTTGCTGAAAAGACAAATTTTCCTCATTGACATTGGATTGTTGTCTATTTGAGTTGTAAGATTTTATGCATGTATTCTAGATACAAGTTTTTTGTCAGATATATTTTGCAAGTATTTATCACACTCTGACTTCCCATTTCTTTTTCTGAATGGTGTCTTTTGATGAGCAGGTTTTGATTTTGATAAATTAGAATTTATTTTTAAATTTTATGGTTATTGCCTTCTTTGTCCTAGATAAATATATATATATATATATATATATGTATGTGTAGGAGATATATATATACACACACACATATATTTTATATATTTATATAAAATATATATATACATATGTGTACATATACATATATATACACATAGATATTTTATATCTATTATATATGTGTATATATATGGCATACTAACAAGTCAGGAACTTTTTTTTTGTTGTTTGAGACAGAGTCTCACTCTGTTGCTGAGGCTGGAGTACAATGGTGCTATCTCAGCTCACTGCAACCTCCACCTCCCAGGTTCAAGCAATTCTCCTGCCTCAGCCTCCCGAGGAGCTGGGACTACAGGCACCTGACACCACACCTGGGTAATTTTTGTATTTTTAGTAGAGACAGGGTTTCACCATGTTAGCCAGACTGGTCTCAATCTCTTGACCTTGTGATCTGCCCACCTTGACCTCCCAAAGTGCTGGGATTACAGGCGTGAGCCACTGCACCCGGCCAGGAACATCTTTGTTTTCTTCTAGAAGCTCTAGATCTGCAATTTACCTTGAAATAATTTTTATTTCCAGTGTGAGGAAAGGTTGGGTTTTCTTCCCCTCAAATGGATATAAAATGTGGGCCTATTTCTGAACCCTCTCTTCTTTGCCATTGATGTGTTTTTCCGTGTTTTGTTTTTTTTTTTTTTCTATAAGACAGAGTCTCTCTTTGTCGCCAGGCCGGGCTGGAGTGCACTGGCACGATCTCGGCTCACTGCAACCTCCGCCTCCCAGGTTCAAGCAATTCTCCTGCCTCAGTTTCCCAAGTAGCTGGGACTACAGGCGCATGTGACCACGCCCAGCTAATTTTTGTTTTTTTTTAGTAGAGACAGGGTTTCACCATGTTGGCAGGACGGTCTTAATCTCTTGACTTCATCACCTGCCTCAGCCTCCCAAAGTGCTGGGATTACAGACGTGAGCCACTGTGACCAGTCTTCCTTTTTTTTTTTTTTTTTTTTAAATACTATACTATCTTGATTACTGTGGCTTTATAGAATCTCTTAAAGTCAGGTATTATGGATCCTGCAATTTGTCATTTTTTTCCAAGACTGTTTTAGCTACTGTTATTCTTCTTATCTTTGTAGACAATTTTAGAATCAGCTTCTCAAATTCTACTTTAGAAGCCTGCTCAAATTATGATTGGGATGTGTATTAATTTTGTTGCTATATAACAAATTATCACAAATTTAGCATCTTAAAACAGCACACATTTATTATCTCACAGTTTCTATGGGTATGGGTCAGTAGTCTAGGTATGGCTGAGCTGGGTCTTCTCCTCAGGGTCTCACAAGGCTATAATCATAGTGTTGGGTGGAGCTGCAATCTTATCTGAAGTCTTTTTCCAGTCTATTTGTTGAGTTTGTGTGTGTGTGTGTGTGTGTGGCAGGGGGCAGATTCTGATCTTTATGGTCAGAGGACTGAGGCAGTTTCCTAACACATGACCCTCCCCACAACATGAAACTGCCTCAAGTCCGGCATAAGAGCATCCTTCATATTTACAGTCTCTCTCCAGGGAAAGTCTGGACCCTATTACAAAGGGCTCACTTGGTTAGGTGAAGCCCGAAACAAACTCTCTTTTGATTAATTCGGAGTCAGTTGATTGGGACCTTACCTACATCTGCAAAATTCCTTCATCTTTGTCATATAATTAAACCTAATATGGTTATTATCACATCATAACACAAGGCCTGCCTACACTCAAGAGGAAAATATTACACAGGATAAGTATCACTGGGTATGGGAAATTTAGGGACCATCCTAGAATTCTTTCACAACAGTTGATTCTGTAGATCATTTTGGGAATTGACATCTTTAATAACAGTCTGCCAATCTATGAATATAGTATATCTCTACATTTATTTAGATCTTTTTCAATTCCTCATCACTATTTTGCAGTGGTTTTTTTGTTTGTTTGTTGTTTTTTATGTTTTTTTTTTTTTTTTGAGATGGGAGTTTTACTGGTTGCCCAGGCTAGAGTGCAATGGTTCCATCTCTGCTCACTGCAACTCCCACCTCCTGGGTTCAAGAGATTCTCCTGCCTCAGCCTCCTGAGTAACAAGGATAAAAGGCGCCCACTACCACGTCCAGCTAGTTTTTGTGTTTTTAGTAGAGATGGGGTTTCACCATGTTGGTCAGGCTGGTCTTGAATTCCTGATCTCAGGTGGTCCACCCCCCCTCAGCCTTCCAGAGTGCTGGGATTACAGGCATGAGCCACTGCACCTGGCCTATTTTGCAGTTTTGAATAAAAAAGTCTTTCATGTCTTTTGTTAAATTTATTTCTAAATAATTTGGGGAGATTTTAATACTAAATGAAATTTAATTTTTTTTCATTTTTTAATTGTTTACATAGGAAAGTACAATTAATTTTTATATATTGACCTTACATCCTGTAACCTTTCTCAATTCACTTATGTCTAGTAGTGGTACTGTAGAATCCTTCATATTTTCTGTGTAAACAAACAGTCATCTACAAATAGTCAAAATCTTCTTCCTTTCCAATAAAACTTTTATTTTTCTTCTCATATGCACTGGCTAGGACCACCTCTACAATGTTGTATAAAAGTAGTAGAATCAACATCCTTGTCTTGTTCTCAGTGTTGGGGGAAGGCATTTAGTATTTCACTATTGTGATGTAAGGTTTTTCAGAGAGGTCTTCTAACAAATTGGAGAAGTTTCCTTCTAGTTTACTAGGTGTCAGATTTTATCAAATGCTTTTACTGTATCAACTGAGATTATATGGCTTTTCCCCTTTACTCCATTTATATGGTAAGTTATATTGATTTTCAAGTGTTAAAAGCCAACTTTTATTCTGGAGATAAACTCACTTGATCATGATGTATTATCCTATTGCTAGATTATGTTGCTAATATTGAGAATATTGTGTCTATGTTTATGAAGGATACTGGTCTGCAATTTTCCTCTGTTGTGATTTTTTTTCAAGTGTTATCAGGTTGAATTTAGGTCTACAATTTTGTTACTTTTTATTTGTCCTATCTGCTTTTTGTTCAGTACCTCTTGTCTTGCTTTCTATTTGACTAATCAGATATTTTTATGTATTTCATTTGATTCTTCAATTGACATTTTACCTATGCCTTTGCAAAATTTTGTACTTAATATCCTATTTATATATATATACACACACACATACATATATACAAATATACATATGTATACATTATAAATCCTGTAATACAATGATGTAATTTTTAGTTGCATCTTTTTAAAAGAATACATATGCCAGGCACGGTGGCTTACGCCTGTAATCCCAGCACTTTGGGAGGCCGAGGTGGGTGGATCACGAGGTCAGGAGATCGAGACCATCCTGGTCAACATGGTGAAACCCCGTCTAACAAAAAATTAGCTGGGCATGGTGGTGTGTGCGTGTAATCCCAGCTACTCAGGAGGCTGAGGCAGGAGAATTGCCTGAACCCAGGAGGCGGAGGTTGCGGTGAGCCGAGATCGTGCCATTGCACTCCAGCCTGGGTAACGAGCGAAACTCCGTCTCAAAAAATAAATAAATAAAATAAAATAAAATAAAATAATACATATGTATACATTATGAATCCTGTAATACAATGATATAATTCTTTAGTTGTGTCTTTTTCAAAGAAATTATAAGGAAAAAAGATACAATGTAGCTTTATATTTACCCACATTTGTAATTTCCATATTATTCTTGCCTGAATCCAAGTTTCCATGTGGTATTATTTCCTTACAGTCTGAAGTACTTCCTTTTCATTTCTTTTTTTGCTTTTGTATTTTGAGACAGAGCATCACTCTTGTTGCCCAGGCTGGAGTGCAGTGGCGTAATCTCGGCTCACCACAATCTCTGCCTCCCATCCTAGGTTCAAGCGATTCTCCTGCCTCAGCCTCTTGAGTAACTGGGATTACAGGTGCACGCCACCACACCCAGCTAACTTTTGTATTTTTAGTAGAGACAGGATTTCTCCATGTTTGTCAGGCTGGACTCAAACTCCCAACCCCAGGTGATCTGCCTGCCTCAGCCTCTCAAAGTGCTGGGATTACAAGCATGAGCTATCGTGCCTGGCCTCCTTTGACATTTCTTGCAAGTCCAGGTTTGCTGGAAACTTCTTCTCTGTCTCTGTTTTCCTTCATTTTTTTAAATTTTAATTGTATTTGGGCTCTGGGTTACATGTGCACATCCTGTATCCTGCAGGATTGTTACATAGGTACATACATGCCATGGTTTGCTGTCTCCATCCTCCCCCACCCCCCTACCATTGCTTACATCAGGCATGTCTCCTGGTGTTACCCTCCCCATCCTCCCCGCTCCCCCTCCACCTAGCCCTATGAGTGTTGTTCCCTTCCCTTTGCCCAAGTGTTCTCATTGTTCATCACCCACCTAAGTGAAAACATTCAGTGTTTGGTTTTCTGTTCTTGTGTCAGTTTGCTGAGAATGATGGTTTCCAGATTCATCCATGGCTCTACAAAGGACATGAACTTGTCATTTTTTATGGCTGCATAGTATTCCATGGTGTATATGTGCCACATTTTCTCTGTCCAGTCTATCATCGATGGGCATTTGGGTGGGTTCCAGGTCTTTGCTATTGTAAACAGCACCACAATGAACATATGTGTGCATATGTCTTTATAAAAAAAAGATTTATAATCTTTTGGATATGTACTCAGTAATGGGATTACTGGGTCAAATGGAATTTCTATTTCTAGATCCTTGAGAAATTGCCACACTGTCTTCCGTAATGGTTGAACTAATTTACACTCCCACCAACAGTGTAAAAGTGTTTCTATTTCTCCACATCCTCTCCAGCATCTGTTGTCTCCAGATTTTTTAATGATCACCATTCTAACTGGCATGAGATGGTATCTCAATGTAGTTTTGATTTGCATTTCTCTAATAACCAATAATGATGAACATTTTTTCATATGTTTGTTGGCTGCATATTTGTCTTCTTTTGAAAAGTGTCTGTTCATATTCTTTGCCCACTTTTGAATGGGTTTGTTTTTTTCTTGTAAATGTTTTAGTTCTTTGTAGATTCTGGATATTAGCCCTTTGTCTGATGGGTAGATTACAAAAAATTTTTCCCATTCTGTTGGTTGCCAGCTCACTCTAATGATTGTTTCTTTTGCTGTGCAGAAGCTCTTAAGTTTAATTAGATCCCATTTGTCTATTTTGGCTTTTGTTGCCATTGCTTTTGGTGTTTTAGTCATGAAGTCTTTGCCTATGCCTATGTCCTGAATGGTGTTGCCTAGGTTTTCTTCTAGGGTTTTTATGGTGTTAGTGCTTATGTTTAAATCTTAAATCCATCTGGAGTTAATTTTTGTATAAGGTGTAAGGAAGGCGTCCAGTTTCAGCTTCCTGCATATGGCTAGCCAGTTTTCCCAACACCATTTATTAAACAGGGAATCCTTTCCCCATTGCTTGTTTTTGTCAGGTTTGTCAAAGATCAGATGGTTATAGATGTGTGGCATTGCTTCCAATGCCTCTGTTCTGTTCCATTGGTCTATATCTCTATTTTGGTACCAGCACCATGCTGTTTTGATTATTGTAGCCTTATAGTATAGTTTGAGGTCAGGTAGCATGATGCCTCCATCTTTGTTCTTTTTGCTTAGAATTGTCTTGGCTATGTGGACTCTCTTTTGGTTCCATATGAAGTTTAAAGTGGTTTTTTCCAGTTCTATGAAGAAGATCAATGGTAGCTTGATGGGGATAGCACTGAATCTATACATTAATTTGGGCAGTATGGCCATTTTCACAATATTGATTCTTCCTAACCATGAGCATGGAATGTTTTTCCATCTGTTTGTGTCCTCTCTTATTTCCTTGATCAGTGGTTTGTAGTTATCCTTGAAGAGGTCCTTTACATCCTTTGTTAGTGTATTCCTAGGTATTTTATTCTCTTTGTAGCAATTGTGAATGGGAGTTGGCTCATGATTTTTTTTTTCCTCTTTTTTTTTTTTTATTGCATTTTAGGTTTTGGGGTACATGTGAAAAACATGCAAGGTTGTTGCATAGGTGCATACGTGGCAGTGTGATTTGCTGCTCTCTGTTTTTCTGTTATTGGTGTATAGGAATGCTTGTGATTTCTGCTCATTGATTTTGAATCCTCAGACTTTGCCAAAGTTGCTTATCAGCTTACAGACGTTTTGGGCTGAGCCGATGGGGTCTTCTAAATATATGATTATGTTGTCTGCAAATAGGGACAATTTGACTTCGTCCTTTCCTAATTGAATGGACTTTATTTATTTTTCTTGCCTAATTGCTCCAGCTATATTTAATACTATATTGAATAGTATTCAATACTATATTCAATACTATATTGAATAGTATTCAATACTATATTCAATACTATATTGAATAGGAGTGGTGAGAGAGGGCATCCTTGTCTAGTGCCAGTTTTTAAAGGGAATGCTTCTAGTTTTTGCCCATTGAGTATAGATGTTGGCTGTGAGTTTCTCATAAATAGCTTTTATTGTTTTGAAATACATTCCATCAATACCTAGTTTATTGAGAGTTTTTAGCATAAAGGTTGTTGAATTTTGTTGAAGGCCTTCTCTGCATCTATTGAGATAATCATGTAGTTTTTGTCTTTAGTTCTGTTTATGTGGTGAATTACATTTATAGATTTGCGTATGTTGAACCAGCCTTGCATCCCCAGGATGAAGCCTACTTATTTGTGATGGACAAGCTTTTTGATGTGCTGTTGGATTCAGTTTGCCAGTATTTTATTGAAGATTTTTGCATCAATGTTCATCATGGATATTGACCTGTAGTTTCCTTTTTTAGTTGTGTCTCTGCTAGATTTTTGGTATCAGGATGATGTTGGTCTCATAGAGTTATTTTTTGTATTGTTTGGAATAGTTTCAACAGGAATGGTACCAGCTTCTCTTTGTATGTCTGGTAGAATTCGACTGTGAACCTGTCTGGACCTGGACTTTTTTTGGTTGGTAGACTATTAATTGCTGCCTCGACTTCAGGCCTTGTTATTGGTCTATTTAGGTTTCAACTTCTTCTTGGCTTAGTCTTGGGAGTGTGCAAGTGTCCAGGAATTTATCCATTTCTTCCAGATTTATTGGTTTATGTGCATTGAGTTGTTTGTAGTAATCTCTGATGGTAGTTTGTATTTCCGAGGAATTAGTTGTGATCTCCTCTTTATCGTTTTTTATTGCTTCTATTCAATCCTTCTCTTTTCTTTTTTATTCATCTAGCTAGCAGTCTGTCTGTTTTGTTGATCTTTTCAAAAAACCAGCTCCTGGATTTATTAATTTTTTGAAGGGTTTTTTTGTATCTCTATCTCCTTCTGTTCTGCTCTGATCTTAATTATTTCTTGTCTTGTGCTTGCTTTTGAGTTTTTTTTTTATCTTGCTCCTCTAGCTCTTTCAATTTTGACAAGAGGGTGTCAATTTTAGATCTTTCCTTGTTTATCATGTGGGCATTTATTGCTATAAATTTCCCTCTAGACACTGCTTTAACTGTGTCCCATAGGATCTGGTACGTTGTGTCTTCATTCTCATTGGTTTCGAAGAACATTTTTATTTCTGCCTTCATTTCATTGTTTATCTATTCGTCATTCAGGAGCAAGTTGTTCAGTTTCCATGTGATTGCGCAGTTTTGAGTGTTTTTCTTAATCCTGAGTTCTAATTTGATTGCGCTGTGGTCTGAGAGACTGTTTGTTATGATTTCCGTTCTTTTGCATTTGCTGAGGGGTGATTTACATCCAATTATGTGGTCAATTTTGGAGTAAGTGCAATGTGGTGCTAAGAAGAATGTGTATTCTATGAATTTGGGGTGGAGTGTTCTGTAAATGTCTATTAGGTCCGCTTGGTCCAAATCTGTGTACAAGTCCTGGATATCCTTGTTGACTTTCTGTCTCATTGATCTGTCCAGTATTGTCAGTGGAGTGTTAAAGTCTCCCACTATTACTGTGCAGGAGTCTACGTCTCTTTGTAGGTCGTTAAGAACTTGCTTTATGTATCTGGGTACTCCTGCATTGGGTGCATGTATGTTTAGGATAGTTAGCTCTTCTTGTTGCATTGATACTTTTGCCATTATGTAATGTCCTTCTTTGTCTCTTTTGATCTTTGTTGGTTTAAAGTCCATTTTATCAGAGACTAGGATTTCTACCCCTGCTTTTTTTTGCTCTCCATTTGCTTGGTAAATCTTGTTCCATCCCTTTATTTTGAGTCTATGTGAGTCTTTGGATGTGAGACGGGTCTCCTGAATACAGCACACTGATGGGTCTTAACTTTTTAACCAGTTTGCCAGTCTGTGTCTTTTGATTGGAGCATTTAGGCCATTTACATTCAATGTTAATATTGTTATGTTTGAATTTGATCCTGCCATTTTGTTACTGGCTGGTTGTTTTGCCCATTAGTTGATGTGGTTTCTTCATTGCATCGTTATTCTTTACCACTTGGTACGTTTTTGCAGTGGCTGGTACTGGTTGCTCCATTCCGTTTAGTACTTCCTTCAGAAGCTCTTGTAAGGCAGGTCTTGTAGCGATGAAATCTCTCAGCAATTGCTTGTCCATAAAGGATTTTATTTCTCCTTCATTTATGAAGCTTAGTTTGGCTGGATATGAAATTCTGGGTTGTAAGTTCTTTTCTTTAAGGATGTTGACTATTGGCCTCCACTCCCTTCTAGCTATTGTAGGGTTTCTGCCGAGACATCCACTGTGAGTCTGATGATCTTCCTTTGTGGGTGACTCGACCTTTCTCTCTTGCTGCCCTTAGGATTTTTTCCTTCATTTCAGCCCTTGTGAATCTGACAATTATGTGCTTTGGGGTTGATCTTCTTTAGGAATATTTTTGTGGTATTTCCTGGATTTGAATGTTGGCCCGCATTGTTAGGTTGGGAAAGTTCTCTTGGATAATATCTTGAAGAGTGTTTTCCAACTTGGGTTGATCCTCCCCGTCACATTCAGGTATGCTGGTCAAGCATAGATTAGGTCTTTTCACATAATCCCATAGTTCTTGAAGGCTTTGTTCATTTTTTTTTTTCACTTTTTTCTCTAATCTTGCCTTCTCATTTTGTTTCATTGATTTCATCTTCTATCTCTGATATCTTCTGCTTGATCAATACAGCTGTTGAAACTTGTATATGCTTCGCGAAGTTCTCGTGCTATATTTTTCAGCTCCATCAAGTCATTTATGTTCTTGTCTAAGCTGTTTATTCTCATTAGCATTTCATCAAACCTTTTTTCAAGGTTCTTAGTTTCTTTGCATTGAGTTTGAACGTGGTCTTTTAATTCAGAGAATTTTGTTATTACCCACCTTCTGAAGCCTACTTCTGTCAATTCGTCAAATTCATTCTCCTTTTTTCTTCCCTTGCTGGTGAGGAGTTGTGATCCCTGGGAAAGAGGTGTTCTAGTCTTTGATGGTTTCATCCTTTTTGTGCTGGTTTTTTCCCCATCTTCATGGATTTATCTCCGTTTGATCTTTGAACTTGGTGATTTCAGGAGTCGTCTCTGAGTGGACTTTTTTTCTGTTGAGTTTGGAGGTGTATCTTTTTTGGCCTGTAGAGGGCGACACTGGGCTCTCTCCGGTTCAGTCGCGTTGTTGGGTGGGTGGTTCTTCCCTGGAGTTTGTTTGCAAGTGAGTTTGGCCCCACCTTCCCAATGGCGTCTCTCCCAGACCTTGATCTTCCTGGTTGGGGTCAAACTGGTGTATTTGCTGCCAAGCTCTCTAGCGAAGGCTTCAGTTTCAGTTCTGTGGAGGTAGGGCCTGCCAGGCCTTATGGTCTGTTTCCTGGCTTTCAACTCTGCCTCCCTCTATGGGATGGTCTGTCCCACTAGCGTTAGTCCAAACTTCCGCCCTGGTCCATGTGACAACTTGCTGCGCTGGGTGGGAGCCGCTGGTCAGATTTGCATTGACAACCCACGGTGCCCCACAGTCTGCCAGGGCTCTTGTGGACCGTGGGTTGTAGGAGGGATGAGGTAAGCATAGGATCCAAATCGGAGCACCAAGGGGGTGAAGTCTCCCCACCGACCTACAAGTTGGCTGCACATTTCAGGTGGGGACACCCCCCCACCTCTTGATTCGCCCCTGTGGCTTCTTCCCTGGGCTATCAGTCTACTTTTTCTTCAGTGCTCTATCAATCCCACTGAAACGAACCTAGCACCTCATTTTGAATCATAAAGTCCTCTAGCCCTCTGTGTCTCATTCCCTGGGAGCTGCATTCCAGTGTTGTCTTCTCACGGCCATCTTGGCGCCCTCCAATCTATTTTCCTTCATTTTTTGTTGAGGATATTTTCGCTTGATATGGAAGTCTGAGGTTTTTTTCGTGAAGCACTTTGATGATTATCTCCAATATCAAACTTTATTGTTCCCTTGTATTTACTTGTTTCTTTCTGGTTACATTCAAGGCATTCTGCATATTTGCTTTCCAGAATTTTGACTATACTTGCCTGGGTGTGTTTTTTTTTTTTTTTTTTTAATTTTGAATGACAGTTTTTATTTTTTGCTATCCAATTCTTCTGTTTGTTTAGAATTTTTTTAAAATTTATTTATTTAACTTTAGGTGCATACTATATCTGGCATTTCTCCCCATACCCCCGCTGTCTCTCCCCTACTCCCCCAACTACCCTCAGTGTGTGATGCTCCTCTCCCTGAGTCCATGTGTTCTCATTGTTCAACACCCACCTATGAGTGAGAACATGCAGTGTTTGCCTTTCTGTTCTTGTGTCAGTTTGCTGAGAATGATGGTTTCCCGATTCAAACAAGTCCCTACAAAGGACACAAACTCATCATTTTTTATGGCTGCATAGCATTCCATAGTGTATATGTGCCACATTTTCCCTGTCCAGTCTATTCATTGATGGGCATTTGGGTGGGTTCCAGGTCTTTGCTATTGTACACAGGGCTGCAATGAACATACGTGTGCATGTGTCTTTATAGTAGAATGATTTATAGTTCTTTGGGTATATGCCTAGTAATGGGATTGCTGGGTCAAATGGAATTTCTATTTCTAGATCCTTGAGAAATCGCCACACTCTTCCACAATGGTTGAACTAATTTACACTCCCACCAACTGTGTAAGTGTTCCTGTTTCTCCACATCCTCTCCAGCATCTGTTGTCCCCAGATTTTTTAATGATCGCCATTCTAACTGGTATGAGATGATATCTCAATGTGGTTTTGATTTGCATTTCTCTAATGACCAGTGATGATGAGCATTTTTTCATATGTTTGTTGGCCTCATATATGTCTTCTTTTGAAAAGTGTTCATATCCTTTGCCCACTTTTGAATGAGGTTGTTTGTTTCTTTCTTGTATATCTGTTTTAGTTCTTTGTAGATTCTGGTTATTAGCCCTTAGATGGGTAGATTGCAAAAATTTTTTCCCATTCTGTAGGTTGCTGATTCACTCTAATGATGGTTCCTTTTGCTGTACAGAAGCTTTGAATTTTAATTAGATCTCATTTGTCTATCTTGGCTTTTGGTGTTTTAGTCATGAAGTCCTTGCCTATGCCTATGTCCTGGATGGTTTTACCTACGTTTTCTTCTAGGATTTTTATGGTGTTAGGTTTTATGTTTAAATCTTTAATCCATCTGGAGTTAATTTTAGTGTAAGGTGACAGGTAGGGGTTCAGTTTCTGCTTTCTGCACATTGCTAGCCAGTTTTCCCAACACCATTTATTAAACATGGAGTCCTTTCCCCATTGCTTGTTTTTGCCAGGTTTGTCAAAGATCAGATGGTTGTAGATGTATGGTGTGTCTTCTGGAGCCTCTGTTCTGTTCCATTGGTCTATGTCTGTTTTGGTACCAGCACCATGTCACTTTGATTACTGTAGCCTTGTAGTTTGAAGTCCAGCAGTGTGATGCCTCCAGCTTTGTTCTTTTCCTTAGGATTGTCTTCGATATGTGGGCTCTCTTGTGATTCCATATGAAGTTTAAAGTGGTTTTTTCCAGTTCTGTGAAGAAAGTAATTGGTAACTTGATGGGGATAGCATTGAATCTATAGATTACTTTGGGCAGCATGGCCATTTTCACAATATTAATTCTTCCTAATCATGAGCATGGAATGTTCTTCCATCTGTTTGTGTCCTCTCTTATTTCCTTGAGCAGTGGTTTGTAGTTCTCCTTGACGAGGTCCTTTACATCCTTTAGTTGTATTCCTAGGTATTTTATTCTTTTTGTAGCAATTGTGAATGGCTGTTCGTTCTTGATTTGGCTCTCTTTAAGTCTGTTATTGGTGTATAGGAATGCTTGTGATTTCTACACATTGATTTTGTATCCTGAGACTTTGCTGAAGTTGCTTATCAGTTTGAGAAGATTTTGGGCTGAGACAATAGGGTCTTCTACATATACAATCATGTCATCTGCAAATAAAGACAGTTTGACTTCCTCCTTTCCTAATTGAATACGCTTTATTATTATTTTTTTCTTGCCTGATTGCTCTGGCTATAACTTCAAATACTATATTGAATAGGAGTGGTGAGAGAGGGGAGTTGTCTAGTGCCTGATTTCAAAGGGAATTCTTCCAGCTTTTGCCCGTTCAGTATGATATTGACTGTAGGTCTGTCATATATAGCTTTTATCATTTTATGATACATTCTGTCAATAACTAGTTTATTGAGAGTTTTTAGCATGAAGGGTTGTTGAATTTTGTTGAAGGCCTTCCTGCATGTATTGAGATAATCATGTGGTTTTTGTCTTTGGTTCCATTTATGTGATGGATTACATTTATAAATTTGCATATGTTGAACCAGCCTTGCATCCTCAGGATGAAGCCTACTTGATCGTGATGGATAAGCTTCTTGATGTGCTGTTGCAATCTGTTTGCCAATATTTTACTGAAGATTTTTGCATCAATGTTCATCATGGATATTGGCCTTAGGTTTTCTTTTTTAGTTGAGTCTCTGCCTGGTTTTGGTATCAGGATGATATTGGTCTCATAAAATGAGTTCGGGAGGATTCCCTCCTTTTGTATTGTTTGATACAGTTTCAGAAGGAATGGAACCAGCTCCTCTTTGTATGTCTGGTAGAATTCGGCTGTGAACCTGTCTGGACCTCGACTTTTTTTGGTTGGTAGGCTATTGATTGCTGCCTGTACTTCAGCCCTTGCTATTGGTCTATTCAGGGTTTCAACTTCCTCCTGGTTTAGTCTTTGGAAAGTACAAGTGTTTAGGAATTTATCCATTTCTTCCTGGTTTATGTGCGTAGAGCTGATTGTAGTAATCTGATGGTAGTTTGTATTTCTGTGGGATCAGTGGTGATATCCCCTTTATCGTTTTTTATTGCATCTATTTGATTCTTCTCCCTTTTCTTTTTTATTAATCTGGCTAGCGGTCTATTTTGTTGATCTTTTAAAAAACCAGCTCCTGAATTTATTGATTTTTTGAAGGGTTTTTTTATGTCTCTATCTCCTTCAGTTTGGCTCTGATCTTAGTTATTTCTTGTCTTCTGCTAGCTTTTGAGTTTTTTTAATCTTCCTCCTCTAGCTCTTTCAATTTTGACGATAGAGTGTCAATTTTAGATCTTTCCTTGTTTCTCATGTGGGCACTTATTGCTATAAATTTCCCTCTCGACACTGCTTTACAGGTGTCCCAGAGATTCTGGTAAACTGTGTCTTCATTCTGATTGGTTTCAAAGAACATCTTTATTTCTGTCTTCGTTTCATTGTTTATCCAGTCGACACTCAGAAGCAAGTTGTTCAGTTTCCAAGTGGTTGTGCGGGTTTGAGTGTGTTTCTTAATCCTGAGTTCTAGTCTGATTGCGCTGTGGTCTGATAGACTGTTTGTTGTGATTTCTGTTTTTTTGTATTTGCTGAGGAGTGATTGCTTCCAAGGATGTGGTCAATTTTAGAGTAAGTGCAATGTGATGCTAGAAAAATGTATATTCTGCAGATTTGGGGTGGAGCATTCTGTATATGTCTATTAGATCCACTTGGTCCAGCTCTGCATTCAAGTCCTGGATATCTTTGTTAATTTTCTGTCTCATTGATGTAATATTGACAGTGGAGTGTTGAAGTCTCCCACTATTATTGTGTGAGAGTCTAAGTCTCGTTTTAGGTCGTTAAGAACTTGCTTTATGTATCTGGTGCTCCTGTGTTGGGTGCGTATATATTTAGGATAGTTGGCTCTTCTTGTTGGATTGATCCTTTTACCATTATGTAGTGTCCTTCTTTGTCTCTTTTGATCTTTGTTGGTTTGAAGTCCATTTTATCAGAGACTAGGATTGCAACCCCTGCTTTTTTTTTTTGTTCTCCATTTGTTTGGTAAATCTTCTTCCACCCCTTTAAGTCCATGTGTGTCTTTGTATGTGAGATGGGTTTCCTGAATACAGCACACTGATGGGTTCTGACTTTTTATCCAGTTTGCCAGTCTGTGTCTTTTGATTGGGGCGTTTAGGTTGTTTACATTCAATGTTACTATTGTTACATTTGAATTTGATCCTGCCATTTTGTTACTGGCTGGTTTTCCTTCCCATTAGCTGACTCATTTTCTTCATTGCATTTTTGGTCTTTGCCCACTGGTTTGCTTTTGCAGTGACTGGTACTTGTTCCTTTCCGTGCTTAGTATTTCTTTCAGGAGCTCTTGTAGGGCAGGTCTGGTGATGACAAAATCTCTCAGCAATTGCTTGTCCATAAAGGATTTTATTTCTCCTTCACTTATGAAGCTTAGTTTGGCTGGGTATGAGATTCTGGGTTGAAAGTTCTTTTCTTTAAGGATGTTGAATATTGGCCCCCACTCTCTTCTGGCTTGTAGGGTTTCTGCCGAGAGATCTGCTGTGAGTCTGACTGGCTTCCCTCTGTGGATGACCTGACCTTTCTCTCTGGCTGCCCTTAGCATTTTTTTCTTCATTTTGACCCTGGTGAATCTGACAATTATGTGCCTTGGGGTTTCTCTTCTTGAGAAATATCTTTGTGGAGTTCTCTGTATTTCTTGAATTTGAATTTGGACTGCCTTGCTAGGCTTGGGACATTCTCCTGAATAATATCCTGGAGCATGTTTTCCAGCTTGGATTCATTCTCCCCATCAGATTCAGGTACACCAATCAAGCGTAGGTTAGGTCTTTTCACATAATCCCATATTTCTTGGAGACTTTGTTCATTTCTTTTCACTCTTTTTTCTCTTGTCTTGCCTTCTTTTTATTCTGCTTGATTGATTCGGTTATTAAAACTTGTGTTTGCTTCACATAGTTCTCATGCTGTTTTTCAACTCCAAGTCGTTTATATTCTTCTCTAAGCTGGTTATTCTTGTTAGCATTTCGTCTTTTCTCAAGGGTTTTGTTTTCTTTGCATTGAGTTAGAATGTGTTCCTTTAGCTCAGAAAACTTTGTTACTACCCACCTTCTGAAGCCTGTTTCTGTCAATTCATCGCACTCCTTCTCAGTCATGATGTGATCCTGTGTTGTTGAGGAGTTGTGATCCCTTGAAGAAGAGGTGTTCTGGTCTTTAATGGTTTCATCTTTTTTGCGCTGGTTTTTTCCCATCTTTGTGGGTTTACCTGGCTGTGTTGTCAGGGAGCTGCTTGATGAGGTCCCTTGTCTGCCTGTGGCGGCGCTACTGGGTTTCTAGGGACTCCTTCAGGTTACTAGGAAAGCTTCCTGTGTCTTTTTTGTTTATACTGGGAGATAAGGCCCGCCTCTTCCACTGACCTGTAGGCACTACCGGGTTGTCAAGAACGCCGTCCCGTTGCTACGTAGGCTTCCTGTGTTTTTTGTTAAAACATGTAGTCTAGTCCCACCCCTCTAATGGTGGGTGTGCCCTTCCTCCACTGGGCTGGATCATTCAGGGTTCAGCTCAGACTGTGGCACTGGCTGCGCAACCCGCTAGAGTCAGAGCTTCAGCCCTCTGGGGTTTGTAGGGGAGAGTAGGGACCCGCCCAGCAGCACCTGGCCGTCTCCCACTTTCAGCTTCCTCTCTATCCAGTCATGGGGTAGGGGCCCGCCCAGCTGCTACCACTTACAGCTCCTTCTCTCTCCGGGGGGAGGGGGCAATAGCTGAGTCTGCAGGTTCTCCCGGCTGCCTTTTGGGCTTATGCGTCTGTTTAGATCTGTGTGCCAATCCGGAACACCGTCCTGGATTATTCTTCAACCCCGAGCTTGTAATTCCTGGCGCTTGACTGTCAAAGATCCCCTGTTCTGTGTATTGCTGAAGCTTTGGGGGAAGTGCTGTATCTGGACTGGAGTGCCAGAGGGGGAGCCTCCAACTCGCCGGTCAGATGCACTTTCTGGGTGACGCAGCACCCCTCCCCGCCTCAGTCTGCCCTGAGTGGGCTTTGCTCACCGTCTGACTAGACCTGTTGAAATGCACCTGGTACATTGGTTTTGTTTTTTTTTTTTTTTGAGACAGAGTTTCGCTCTTGTTACCCAGGCTGGAGTGCGATGGCGCGATCTCGGCTCACTGCAACCTCCGCCTCCTGGGTTCAGGCAATTCTCCTGCCTCAGCCTCCTGAGTAGCTGGGATTACAGGCACGCGCCACCATGCCCAGCTAATTTTTTGTATTTTTAGTAGAGACGGGGTTTCACCATGTTGACCAGGATGGTCTTGATCTCTTGACCTCGTGATCCACCCGCCTCGGCCTCCCAAAGTGCTGGGATTATAGGCGTGAGCCACCGCGCCCGGCTTTTAATTTTTTTTAGCTTGGGATTTTCTAGAGGAGTTCTTGAATCTGTATGTTTATATTTTTCTCTCAATTGGGACATTTTGAGCCATTATTTATCTTCTCATTCTGGAACTCCAGTTATATCTGTGTTTGAGTACTTGATTTCCTTAGGTCACTAAGTTCTTTCCTCTTTTTTCTCTGTTCATATTGGATAATTAGTTTTGATCTATATTCTAGTTCATTGACCTTTCTTCTATTTTTTTTTTTTTTTTTTTGAGATGGGGTCTCAGTCTCTTGCCAGAGCTAGGGTGCAGTACCACGATCATCATTCACTGCAGCCTCAAACTCATGGGCTCAAATGCCTCAACCTTCCAAGAAGCTAGGAGTACAGGAATGTGCCACCATGCCCAACTTTTTTTTTTTTTTTTTGTAGAGATGATGATGGGGGGGTCTCGCTATTTTTTTGCCCAGGCTGGTCTTTAACTCCTGGACTCAAGCGATCCTCCTACCTCAGCCCTCGCCCAGTGTTGGGATTACAGGTATGAGCCACCATTCCTAGCCTTCTAAAAAATATTATTTCAGATTTTGTCCCAAGTTTATAACTATTATCTATGGGAAGATTAAATTACAATTGAAATCTTGTATTTTTAAAAAACACCCACAGAATCTCTCCAAACACTATCATGGCATTAAATAATGCTTTGTAGTAACCAGGCCATGGTTACTTGGAGCTACATCATAGCTCCTTGCAGATACGTCTTCCTGAGTTGTGATTATGCACTATACTTCGAAAACGTCACTATAGCCTGGTGCAGAGCCTGTGCCTATAGTCCCAGCTACTCAGGAGGCTGAGGCATGAAGGTCACTTTAGCCCAGGAGTTCAGGGCTCTCGGACACCATGATCATGCCTATGAATAGCCACGTGGTGCTCCAGCCTGAGCAATGTAACAAGACCCTAGCTCCAAAAAAAAAAAAAAAGTCACAATAAGAATCCTAATGCAGTGAATTACTGGTTGAAGCTGTTGTTCACTGGCTTTTAGACAAACATAACTGTTCAATTTAAGGAAAATTTTTTTCTCTACAAATTGCTGATCACTTTGCATTCATTCTTCCCAGTGAAGTGGCTGTTATCAGCATCCTTTCCTCATACGTAACAAAGGCTCAAGAGCTTGCCCACACAATTTTAGTCAGCTGGCAAGGCTAGTACTGAAACTTGATGCTGATTAGACTGGAGATTTCTAACCTGAATGTAATGTTTCCTGTTCCGCATTCCAGAAACAGGCAAAAAAAAAAAAAATCCTTTCTAGTATGTTTGGCTTTATTACTAAATGCCAGGCATTACTTGAAACCCTCTGGAGGCATGTGTTTTGTTTGCCCTTTCTAGATACAATGGTCCTGAGAAGACAGCATTTTTCAGAGAAGGCTGTTTCCTCCCCTGGTGGATTTAAGAGATGGTCCTTTCTGGATACAAAGAAATGAAACAATGGTGACCTCTCCAGGTTGGAACTTTCCTCTTCTGTACAGTGGCAAAATGATGATGTGTAACCTTGCTGTTTATTGTACTTTGTATATTTCCTCTTCAAAGTCTTGCATACTCTATGCTCTGCACTGTTAATAGTAACCTATGACATAATTGTATATATTCAGCTTTTTGATAACTTTTGTATTTTGAAATACCTCCTTTAAAATAAAATTGTTGACTAGATATTCGTGATGTTTTCCTGTATCTGGAGACATAAAAAGAGATAAAGGAAGGTAGTTCTGAAGGACATTGTCAAGTTTGGGCAACACGGATGTGAACGGTGTAAAAAACTTGAAACGAGAAGTTTATACAAATCATGGCTATTAAGCAGAATCAGAGAAGCAAAACATCAAAAATTAGGAAAACCAATCAAGTAAAGAATGAATGAAACTATAAGCTTTTATCTGCCAGGTCATTCTACTGCATACAACAGAATTCCCTTCCCAAAATTAAGTCATTTGATTTCCCCTGAAAACATGCATTATTCGGAATCTTCTTTGAGGCTGTGCAAAGGTTTCTTCCCCATATCACACATACATATAACACACACCATTCAAACACACACTCTCTCTCCAAGGGAGTCCGTACTACTTTTCCCACATCAGTATATGATTGATTCCTTGCCATCCATGGCCAGACACCAAAGTCTGAGCAGCTAACAGAAATGAGTCAGGGAGTCAACTGTGAATGAATCTGATGATAAAGGATTTTACAGTTGTTATGATGTCCCCGGCAACCTGAACATTACAGTGCTACCCAGAAGCCTAAGCTAGGGTCCAAGGTGCCAGTAACATATAGCATCCAAGTATCTCACCTGCATGATGCCTCCAACTTTATGACCTGTCGTGGCCAGCTGGAGAACAGGCCGGAGGCCTTGGCCTTACTAAGTGGTACAAAGTTATTATCTTAAAACCTACCCACAGTCCTCTGCTTCCTCTAATATGCCTACAGGCATATGGTAAGGTTGTAGGAATAAGAACCACAGCACCTGGCATTGTGAGAGTGGGCGCATTCTATTCTGGGAGTTACAGGCCTTAGACGTCTACCCATAAGCATACTCATACTGGACCTTGTTTCGGAAGCTACTCATCCTAGTACAAATAATAATCTACCCTGTCAATACATTTAAGAGATTAAATCATGGTGTTAAGGAACTACCAACATTTAACCAGATGAAGGATAAAACTGACTGGTTTGTAAGTAACAAAATGGCCAAGACTCAACGGATCTCAAGAAGAGCAAGTATACAGTTTTATGCTGCAGAGATGGCGTGTGGCATCAAGTGGCTCCAAAAGGCCACATCCTTGGTGGCTCCAATGAAGACTCAACCCCAATAAAGACCAGTCAGATTCACATCCAAACTGCTGCAGAACCACCAACTCCCTCCTACCATGAGTCTCAGTCATTCACCTCATGGTCACGAGGGCTTCAAAGAGGAATCAAACAGACCTATGTTGCCATCCTCATATAATAAAGGGCATATTTACAATTTTTAATTCTAAAAGAAATGCTATCTATTTTACACACATATCATCCCAATCTTCTGCTTAAAACATTTAAAATTAAAAACAAAATCACAATGACCAAGTGAAGGACACTATGCAGCATTCTGCTGCATGGGGATTCAAGTCCCTTTCCTGGGGCTACAGAAGAACTAGGGAGAAGTGACCTGCATATCCAAAAGGAACAAAAATGGAACATGAATAGGAAAGCCAGCCTCACCCTAGTGGTGAGAAAACCTTTCCTGAAGCAGAAAAGTTTCAAGACAGACTTTAACAAAGACAGGGTCATGACTCAGCAGGCAAGGGCTTAAGGCAATGTTTTATTTCCATAACGAGTTAATCTCCTTAAAGGACATTTTTTCACACTGGTAAATACAGTTTACATGTCTCAAGAGCTTTGTCTCATCACCCAAACAAGACTACCAGTTCCTTAAAAGCAGGGAATACGATCCTTATTTTACATTCATTTTAGTATATACCTCACAGAGGTAGCACAGACCTCTGAGCAATTACTGACAAGATTAAAAAATAGCTAGACATCTAAATTCCAGGGCAGGTCCACAGCCTCAGGGCCACTTAACACATACAGTTATAGGAATAACCTCAACTTCCAACAGGGTTCGTGGAAGCCATCGCAGGACAGGACCAGATTTCCTACTGGCAAAGTGAACAAAAACCAGTGTTCATTTTGTCCCCCACTGTAGTGAACTTAAGAGCCTGACCCAACCTGGTTCCTACTGGTTTGGACCTGATGGGTTGAGACTCCAGCAGGATAAGAATGTCTGAGAATCTTCTGCAGCCTCCCACACTGCAAAGCCCCATAACAGACCTCTCCGTGAAATCCTATTCACAGCAGAGACGTCGTCAGCATACACAGAGGGAGTGAGCTGGGGAATCTAAGTTCTGACTCCTCAACTGCCAATGTTATGTTTCACACAACAGGTTAGTAAGGAATACAGTGAGCTTTTTAATCCAATAATTTGCAAATTAATAAGTAATATACCAACATAATATTTTGCTATACAAGATGGCAATCTTAAAAAGAATTTATACATGTATGATGTGGAACATTTTTATTCCTAATTTATACTTTGAAAAATATCTGATAATGCACAAAGAATACCCAGTTGTAGGTGGTGACTGTTTTGTATAATCATTTATTTACAAAATTTCACCACATAATAGGAACTACCTTTTAAAAAAAAACAATCAGCATTGGTCCTATAAAGGCCATTAGGATAAATTCTTAAGCCTAAAAAAGATGCCTTAGTATTACTGTTCCCAGGCTCATTAACTAAAATCTGACTCCAAAGTCCAGGTGTAGTTTCTAGTTCCAATTCTACAGTCATTCAGAAGCATGTCTAACTAGACTGACAGGGGACAGTGGAGGACCCAGGCAGTCCTATCAACCTCTATAAGAGGTGTACATGAGCCTACTGCTCATACCCTTCTAGCTGTACCACCCTTCATTGACAATGGGACACCAGATCATCCCATTATGCTAAAACATGGTTGCTCTGGGAAAAAACAAGGCTTTCTCTAGCTCAGCTGGACTGGTCAGGAGGGAGAGTAAAAAGTGGCTGTTGTAAGTGAAAAATGATTTCATTTCTTCGAACTTTTTCCTTTTCCTTTTCTGGACTCCTTATCTTTTTCTGGTTTTGAAGGCTTTGAAGATTTTGTCTTTTTCTGTTAGGAGAAGGGAGAAGATAACAAAATAGTTAATAGCTGGGTTTATGAGTAAACGAAATAAGTTCATCTCTACAACAAATCTAATCTTTACCTGCAACTTAATTAAAAAAGAAGAGAGGCTGCAAACATCAAGATCTTGAACGACTGCTACCGTGATGCGCTTACTTTCAAGCAACAACTGCACTACTTATAGCCTTTAAAAGCTGGCAGTAAAAACTGAGAGGGCATTTAGAATTTAGAACTAAGATCTGTTCCCCATGTAAGGCAGCTTCTTGATTTAAAACAGATGTATACTTAAGACAAAATAAGCAAGAGAAAATTTACAAATAGGGTAATGTTTGCATGAAGAATTTCCTCTTCTTTCGGTTTCAGATTAGAGGTGTAAACACAGTCATTTTGTGAAAGGGGAAGAGAGACAGAGAGACAGACAGACCAGAGGGTCTAAATGAGAGCCATGGTGGAGAAGCCCACTATTCCTTTTCCTGCATATAGAAAACAGAAATGAAGGGCAAGAAGCACCCACACTCAGCAAAGGACAGAGGAGGATCGGAAGAGATTCCTTGGCTCAGCCAGCTGTAAACAGGAGGCTGACACTACAATTGATTTGCATCTTTCCCAGCAAAAGACAAGAATGTTTTGCTCTGAGAAACTTCTACAAAGCAGTTTAGTGGCTATAGCAAAACATAAACAGCAGAAGAAACTTTTGTTAAAAACGTTTTTCTTGAAACCATACAACAATGGCCAGATCAATAAAAATGGTACTTTTTCTAACAGAACATATGGCCATCAGTATCATGGCCTGTTTTGTTGTTTGGCTCTTCGACTACTCTAAGAAACTGTTTATAAAAATGAAATCTATACCATCTCCACCTTCAACCATGGTGAACAAAAAAAAAACTTACTATTTTCAATTTACTCTATGTGCTGAAAAGCCCCTATTATTCACCAGGCAAGGAAAGACCATCTACTTTGAGGTCCTCCTGTCTGTGGCTTAAAATACTACCTTGATCATGGCATCAGTCTCTATAGCATCTTGGTCTTTCTCATCAGATTGAGAGTCATCTTCATTTAACTCTTCATTGTATTCCGAATCCAGGGATGGGCTTGTGCTATGTCTAGATGCCTTTATAGCTTGAAGTGAATATGGAGTAAGGTGGGCTTCCTTATTGTAAGCTCTTGTGAAGGCTGCTTTCACCTATATGAAAGGAGTAGAGGGAGTTTTTAAAAATCTAAGTGCCAAACAATTCTTTTAAACTCTGAAAGTCTAAAGAGACCCTGGGAGCCCCTTGCAACTGTTTGCAAAACATTTATGCATATACATGTAAATCTAAGCATGTGTATGGATAAGTTCCATATTTTTCATAACATTCTTAATAGAGCCCATGACAAAAAAGAGTGAAGGCCGGGTGCGGTGGCTCACGCCTCTCCATGAGAATCTTGAACCTGGGAGGCGGAAGTTGCAACGAGCTGAGATCATGCCACTGCATTCCAGCCTGGGTGACAGAGTGAGATTCTGTCTTAAAGAAAAAAAAAAAAAGTTATTTGGGAACTCCAGACAGACAAACAAAAGGTCACTTCAAGTCATCACGTTTACCTATTCAGCATTCTCCACATTTCTACAAAGTAGTAAGCAAAGCTAATCAGTGAATCAGTAAATCAAAAAGGGGCTCGGCTGGGCACAGTGGCTCACGCCTGTAATCCCAGCACTTTGGGAGGCCAAGGCAGATCACATGAGGCCAGGAGTTCAAGACCAACCTGGTCAACATGGTGAAACCCCAACTCTACTAAAACTAAAAAAATTAGCTGAGCATGGTGACATGCAACTGTAATCCCAGCTACTTGGGAGGCTGAGGCATGAGAATCACTTGAACCCCAGAGGTGGAGGTTACAGTAAGCCGAGATTGCACCACTGAACTTCAGCCTGGGCGACAGAGTGAGGCTGTCTCAAAAAAAAAAAAAAGTGTGTGTTGGGGGTGCTCATGATAAGGTACAGGTTGGCCTTTAATTTCCACAAAATACATGAGTTACCTTTTCCATAATAATAGTAGTAGTTACTTCAAAATACTCAGTAACTTGGAAGCCTTAATTTCAAGCTTCTAAACATAGTTCCTGAATTAGTCCATGAATTCTAACAACAGACGTCTGCTGCGAGAATTTGCTGATAAAGTCGGGTAAAAATTCTGGAGAGGGAAAACTAGACATAGAGAAGACGCAGAGAATATGTCTTCTAAAACACATTTGTTACACAGGTATAAGAGTAGGGTATTGGATGTTACATATTCCTAATGTATCACTTTAGTTTTTTGTGCTCATTATAAGAAAAGTAGGGATATATTATTACAGAGATTATCCAACTGGAATAAATACTGAATCCACAGATTAGGTAGACTAAAAAAGAAAATGTATAAAAATCCTCAGCCAGTAAACACATTTTATTTTTACAATTAATTACCACCAGAGCTCATAGCTCACTTAATTCCCTAGGCTCATCCTCCCACCCTTTATAAAGAATATGTTTATATTTGCTCACATGAGGCCTTCAAATTTCACTTCCTGCTTTTTCACTGAGCATAAAGCAATGATAGAAATACAAATTGTAAAATACAGAAGTCTACTCTTAATACTGCATTCAAATAGTATTTTTGGAAAATACAGGCCAAAAGAAGCAACAAGCATTTAAGGGGAAATAGTAAATCTTTTTTTAAAGCATCTAAAACACCTCTAAAGTATTGTTAGTACAAACCTGGTAATTACAAAATGATGGAGAACCAGTAAGTGACACTATTTACCTTGGGATCCAGCTTTGAAAAGGGACTAGGTTTGCCACCCCAGCTGCTAATTTCCATGATACTCTCAAAGTCTTCTTTCATCAAATAATATGTGTCCATAAGTGCAACAACATCCTGTACTCCATCTACTCCTTGTGAGGTCAAAGGCTGTACAAGTGCATCCCTTAGATGTGACAGATAATCCATGTTTACCGTCCTTTTGCTGGAGTAAGTTCTGAAACCACAACAAAAGAGATATAGTCAACGGCAAACTATCAAGTCAAGTCATACTGTGCATATCAGCACTGAGTTAATTCAGGCAGAGTCCAATCCAATTTCAATATTGATGAATGGAACGTCTACTATTTGACAGCCAGCTGGTGTAGGGAAAGCCCAGCACCACAGCATGAGAGTAATGGATACACATCAATGTGCCCAATGGAAGTTTCCTATTTACCTATATCAGTGACTAAAAAAACAAATGTGGGTTCTACTTCTACCCTACCCTTAAGGCCCAGGCAACAGAGTGTTTGTGTTCATAAATGTTACTCATTCTAAGTTCTAAAATATTAAAAACACCAATATAAGGCAATGAAATAAATTCCCTATCTCAAGTGTGTGAATGTAACACCTTTTGGTCTCTGATTATAACATACAAAATTATATATGAATGCGTCCCTCACATTTCCTAATACTGTTACTCTGAAATCTTCAGTTCTAGAGCTGGCTTCTCCCCAGTTCCAAGAAAACTGCAGAGTGTGTGCCCACAAAATCAAAAAGTGATCCACACTGGCCAGAGGAAGGTTTAGGGAAATAGTCTCATCTGAGAACTAAAATGTTATCATAAAATGACTCTTTCTCTCTTAAATGTTATCACTTCTTAAAAACAGAAAACAACTGAAGAAAACAATATTTGAAATGCCACCATCCTAAATCTTTCCAACCTAGCTGCCTCTATCTTCAAACCAGGCAATTACATGTATACATATTTTATGTATTTTTTTTTTTTTTTTGAGACAAAGTCTCACTCTGGTTGCCCAGGCTGGAGTGCAGTGGTACAATCTCAGTTCACTTCAACCTCCGCCTCCTGGGTTCAGGCAATTCTCCTGGGAATCAGCCTTCCGAGTAGCTGGCATTACAGTCACACACCACCACGCCCGACTAATTTTTTTTGTGTATTTTTAGTAGAAACAGGGTTTCACCATGTTGGCCAGGCTGGTCTCGAACTCCTCACATCAGGTGATCCACCCATCTTGGCCTCCCAAAGTGCTGGGATTACAGGCATAAGCCATCATGCCCAGCCTGTATACATATTTTAAACAAGCAACCTCAAAAGCTGTTGTTATCAGAACCAACATCAGAATCAGAAAGAAATGCTTCTTTACAAACTATGGGTTCTGCTCCTGCCTTCAAGGAACTGAGTATGTGAACCACAAGAAGCCACAGCTTTTCTCCTGATCAGAAATCTAGACTCTTGCCCTTGCAACTATTTTATTACCTAGACAAAGAGGTTTTAAAACTCTATTTTAATTTCATCGAATTCCTCTAGATTTAGTCTTCCATAATTAAGCACATTAGTACTTAAAGAGAGGTAGTGTGAGTTCCTAAGCCACAGTACCCCAAAAAATCATGAAACCATTTCCAAAATTGTTCTCCTACAATTTTTTTAAATATCATCATCTTCTAGTAGACTCACAGAGTATTAAATCTAGAAAAGTCAAAGATGCCATCTAGTGTACCTAAACCAAGGGCTCTTAACCTCAGGAATCTGTAATTCCCCTAAAAGGGGATATTTTCTTTGTGGATCTGTGATTGTCAGGGGAATAAAAATCAAAGCATTCATATTCTCAAAGGCATCTATGACTCCAGAAAACATTACAAACCAATAATTAAATCACACCTCCATTTTTTTAAAGAAGAAAAATTGAGGACTACAAAAGTTCAATGACTTGATCAGGGCTAAAAAGTTAAGTAGGAAGGTCTTAATTTACTTTAAAAATTGTGAATTCACTATAAATGTCCTTGCTGATAATAATGGTCTATACTGCTGGCTGACAAAGCCTCGGTTCCTACCCCCAAAAATGTTCGGTCTAATGAGGGAAGGGGACAGACATACAGAAGAATAGCCATAAAACAACCCAAAGTCCAGGGCTCAAAATCTACATGGAGTCTAGTGGGAGCATCCGAGAGGGCTGCCCCAGGGCAGAGTGACCCTTGACCTTTAAAATCGGTGGCAGGCAGGGAGCTGGAAAACAGTGAGAGGCAGCCACAGCCTGACCAATGAGAAGAGCCATGGGGAAAGCAGCCTTTTCAGCTTCCAGAGGCCACCTATACATCTTGGCTGATGGTCCCTGTCTCCATTCTCGAGGCCAGGCGTAGCACCCTCAGATCTTTCTAACTGACACTGCTGACTCCCTTTACAAAGACCCTTGTGATGACTAATCCAGGAAAATCTTCCCAGCTCAAGATGGGGACTGAGGGTCGATGCCTTCTAAGATCTTGATAAACTTGTGTTGTTTTAAGCCATTATGTGTGTGGTAATTTGTTACAACAGCAACAGAAAACTAATACATGGGTAGCAAAAAAAGACTCATGCTATAGGTTAAAAGAGAATAAGAGAACGCAGTAGAATTTTACAGGAACAGAAAACAGGAACTAGCTCAGTTCAGCTCCAACCAAAACTTAAAATTGGAATGAAGGATTAAATATTAATATTCCCTCCAGGGAGCAGATGGCAAATCAAGATCACTTAAGTAGTTCATGGCTAAAAATGAATCCACAGGCCGGGTGCGGTGGCTCACACCTGTAATCCCAGCACTTTGGGAGGCTGAGGCAGGGAGATCACTTGGGGTCAGGAGTTCGAGACAAGCCTGGGCAACATGATGAAACCCCATATCTACCAAAAAATACAAAAACTAGCTGGGCGTGGTGGCGGGCACCTATAATCCCAGCTACTTGGGAGGTTAAGGTGGGTGAATCACTTGAACCCGGAGGCAGAGACTGCAGTGAGCAGAGATCGCAACACTTCATTCCAGCCTGGGTGACAGAGTGAGACACTGCCTTTTAAAAAAAAAAAAAGAAGAAGAATCCACGAAATGTACTTAATATTTATGTGTATATGTGTATGCACATTTTCCAAATTTCCAAACTTAAACAAAATTGTACCAAATGCAAGTATTTCTGAACTTCGTTAAACTTTTCCAGGCACATTTGTTTTCAATGATCTGAGCAGCCTCCTCCTGTTACATGCTAACCTGTATTTCCTATCCCAAATGACTAAGTCAGTTTATTACTAGAACAATCGGTAAAAAATAGTTCATTTCAGCCAGGTGCAGTGGCTCATGCCTGTAATTCCAGCACTCTGGTAGGCCGAGGTGGGAGGATCATGAGGTCATAAGATCAAGACCATCCTGGCCAACATGGTAGAACCTCATCTCTACTAAAAATACAAAAATTAGCTGGGCGTGGTGGCATGTGCCTGTAATCCCAGTTACTCGAGAGGCTGAGGCAGGAGAATCACTTGAACCAGGAAGTCAGAGATTGCAGTGAGCGGAGATTGCGCGACTGCACTACAGTCTGGCGACAGAGCAAGACTCCATCTCAAAAAAAAAAAGTTCATTTCTTTAAACAGTTCATTTTTTTTCCTATTAATTATTCAGAAGCTGTTCCCACTAGTAATAGGCATAATCACAGTAACAATAAATAACAGTGCTACCTAAGACTTACACAGTATTTAAAATTTTAAATTATGGCATCTACTATTTTATTCTCCAAAGTATCCTTTTAAGTGGTAAAACAAGTGTTACACTGATTACAAATGATAAAACTCAGGCCCATAAAATATAAGGAACTTATCCAAGATCATTCATCTAGTTCACAATAAAATAAAAACTAAAACACAAATCTTTTGACTCATATGATCGTTATTAGATAAAGACCAAATATACCAAATCAATAAAGTACCAGAAACAGAGTTATCCCACCTACCTGAGACTCATATGCAAGGCCAGGTCCTGAACAATGCGATCATGTTTGCCTGTAGATGAGTGCTTCCCCAGCCAGCCTGGGAAGGTGGGAAACTGGGTCATGTACCCCCTCATCAACTCTCCAGGAAGAACACTGGCATAAATGGCCTGAAAAAAATCAACTGCAATCCAGAATTTATGTTCGGTACAAAGTTACTTCCTTACCAGTCATTGGCTTCTAAACGGTCTATGGAAAATAAAGCAACACTGTCCCGAATACCTACTGACAGGGCAGTCAGATGTTTTCTCTCACTCTGATCCGCTGGTACAGGAAACTCCTCCCAGAGAAAACAACAGATTGTGGTACACACCTTGATCCAACATGTTACGGCCCCCAGGGAGATCATCTTCCCAACTCAGCCTCCTCAAGCAACTAACTTCAACATACCAGTTACCTCACCGATGCCAACATCACAGCAAAGAATTAGCTTAAGAGGGATATAATGGTCTTTAACATAAATGATTGGCAGCATAGGTAGATTAAAGCATGGAAAGACTAATGATTACAGTCGAGTAAACTGGCACTTGAGAAAAGTTTTTTAAAAATGTATCTTTAGATGTCTATGTCCAGGGTCTTCACTTTCTTAAAGGCTGGAATTATAGTCTACATAAATTTTGTATACTACTGTATTCTAGTAATTCCCTCACAAGCACTTTTTCATATTCGATAATCTTTACAAATAGTTTTAAAGGCTATAAATACTACTTCAAGAGAATTCATAATCATTCTCTTATTACTAGACATGGAGATTTTCTCTAATTTTTTGGTATCAGAACCAACACTTAGGAAGCATTTTTGTACATTAAGCTTTTCCTGTGTTAAAACATTATGCCTTTAAGGTACAATTATTAAGGAAACAGAACTAAACACATAAAATGTAAAAGAAAAGATTCTGGGCCAGGCGCAGTGTGGCTCATGCCAGTAACCCCAGTACTTTGGGAGATGGGCAGATAGCTTGCACCCAGGAGTTCAAGACCAGCCTGGCCAACACGGTGAAACCCCGTGTCTATAAAAAATACAAAAATTAGCTGGCATGGTGGCACACACCTATAGTCCCAGCTACTTGTGGGGCTGAAGCAGGAGGATCACTTGAGCCCAGGAGATCAAGGCTGCAGTGAGCCACGATCACATCATTGCACTCTAGCCTGGGTAACAGAGTGAGACCTTGTCTTTAAAAAAAAAAAAATTGTATCTCCAGAATGAAACTTTGTTCCTTATTTTCAAGCAATGTGTAGGTAGAATTAAGAGAAGCATTAGGCCTTCTGGAAGTGTCTTATTTTATTACTCAGGGCAGTAATTCTGTATAACTATATAAAAAAAAAAATAATGCTCTTAATTACAAATGTCTACCAAATTCTATTTTGAGTTAAAGAGCTCAACCTAAATACAGTACCCAATATAAAACTGCCTTTTTAGCAAGGAAGAAGAAAATCCTAATTAATGCATCAGAGACATGACTGCTGGCCTGCCCTAGCTGCACTGCTTCTAGGAGCCGCTACTAAGCGACCATCTAGGACAGCCAAAAATATCCAAAAAGAAAAAAACAAGGATTCTTAAAACACAGCAAATGAAACTTTTGATTCAAATCTTACAAGCAAAATCTAACATTCCTATTTCTATGTGTCCATTTACATTAAAAAAGTTTTGAAATACAGAAAAATAAGCCCAGATTAAGAAACAGACAATAGTTACCACAGAGTATTGTAATCTGTAACAGATTGTATTTTTGCCACAAGAGCCATACCATTTATCTGGTATTTAAAATAACTACAGGATTAGTCAGCATGGTGGCAGGCACCTGTAATCCCAGCTACTCTAGAGGCTGAGGCAGGAGAATCTCTTGAACCCAGGAGGCAGAGGCTGCAGTGAGCCGAGATCACGCCACTGCACTCCAGCCTGGGCGACAGAGAGAGACTCGATCTCAAAAATAAAATAAGTACAGGAGCTAAAAGCTACTGAGTTCTCTTTTCAGGAAAGCAGAGCCTGCACTTCAGGGAGAACCCTCCGCTCACCTGTGTAGGCAGAAGACTCCAGTTTTGCTTACTCCGAATCTGGCTGTCCACTAAGTCACCGTCGCATATGCTGTCTGCTGCTCGGCTTAAAAGCATCAAGTGCTTTTTCATGTCACCCCTGCAGGAAAGAACCTGTCTGGATTATCCCACTCTTCACACCCCAAGTCCCTCCTTCGCAAGTAGTTAGCCTTCACAGTGCTGGAAGGATACTAAGCATGTCTCTCACCAGCTCTGGACACTCACCCTGCAGCTACAGGCTTCACATGTATATAGTTTTCCTGGACAAAGAGGGGTGCTATTGAATAATCATGAAAAAAGAGATCTGATTTGTCCACAAGTGACATGTGAGCAGTCTCCTCTCCAGCTGCAAACACTTTCCGGGCAACATCAAATGGGCCCTGAAAAAAGAGAGGGACACATCTAATAAAATGGCCAAAATTCAAAACACTAACATCACCAAATGGAACGAGGGTATGGAACAAGAAGAACTCCATTCATTGCTGGTAGGAATGCAAAACTGTACCATTTGGTAGTTTCTTACAACGTTAAACATATTCTTAACATATGATCCAGCAACCACGTTTCTTGGTATTCTCCCAAATGAATTAAGAACTATGTTCACACAAAAACCTGCACACGGATGTTTATAAGCAGCTTTATTTATAATTACCAAAAGTTGGGAGCAACCAAGATGTCTTTTCAGTAGGTAAATGAACAATTAAACTGTGGTACATTCAGACAATGTAATATTATTCAACAATAAAAAGAAGTGAGCTATGAAGTCATGAAAAGACATGGGAAGTGGGGTGGGCACAGTAGGTCACCCGGTAATCCCAGCACTCTGGGAGGCCAAAGTGGGCGGATCACTTGAGGTCAAGCGTTCCAGACCAGCCTGCTCAACATAGTAAAACCCCATCTGTACTAAAAATAAAAAATTGGCCAGGTGTGGTGGCTGGTGTCTGTAATCCCAGCTACTCGGGAGGCTGAGGTAAGAGAATCACATGAACCCGGGAGGCGGAGGCTACAGTGAGCCAAGATCACACCACTGTACTGCAGCCTGGGTGACAGAGACTCGGACTCAAAAAAAAAATAAAGACATGGAAGAACCTTATATGCTATTACTAAGTGAAAGAAGCCAATTGAAAAAGTCCACATGCTACATGATTCCAACTATACCACATTCTGGAAAAGGCAAAATTATGGACACAGTAGAAGGATCAGTGGTTGCCAGGGGTTGTAGAGAGGAAGGGAGGAAAGGAAGAATGAATAGGTAGAGCACAGAGGATTTTCAGGACAGTGAAACATGTATACAGTGGTGAATACATGTCATTATATTTGTCAAAACCATACAATGTACAACACCAAGAGGGAATGCTAATGTATACGATTAACTCTGGGTGATAATAAGGTATCAATGTAAATTCATCGATTATAACAGATATACCACTCTGGTAGGGGATGTTGGTGGTGGGAGAGGCTGTGCGTGTGAGGGGGACAGGAAGTATGTGAGAACTCTCTGTACCTTCCACTCAATTTTGTGTGAGCCTAAACTGCTCTAAAAAAATAAAGCGTAGGCCGGGCACGATGTCTTACGCCTGTAATCCCAGAACTTTGGGAAACCTAGGCAGGTGGATCACGAGGTCAGGAGTTTAAGACCATCCTGGCCAATATGGTGAAACCCCGTCTGTATTAAAAATACAAAAATTAGCTGGGTAAGGTGGTGCGTTCCTACAATCCCAGCTACTCGGGAGGCCGAAGCAGGAGAACTGCTTGCGGAGGTTGCAGTGAGCTGAAATTGCGCCACTGCACTCCAACCTGGGCTACAGAAGAAGACTCTGTTAGAAGGGAGGGTAGGGTAGAGAGGAAGGGTGGGTGGGGGAGGGAGGGGATGGGGGGAAGGAAGGAAAGAAGGAGGGAGGGAGGGAGGGTATAGGCCAGAGGTGGTGGTTCACACCTGTAATCCAGCACTTTGGGGGCCACAGCAGGAGAATTGTTTGAGGCCAGGAATTCAAGACCAGTCAGGAAAACATAGCGAGACCTTGTCTCTACCAAAAATTTTAAAAATTTAAATAAATAAGAAAGTGTATTAACTTTTTTAGAATTTGCTTAATCATTGCTCTAATGATAAATTCTGATTAGCAACTAGGTAAAATACAACACAGAAGTAACTGATACAGACTTCTAGTTTCAGAGAGGCTATTAAACTAAACCATTTGACATGGATTATTCTGAACAGTGCAAAACCATTCCGAGCATTTGAAAGCCAAAGATAAGGAACTCTGGAAAAGCCCATTTTATAACTGTTGAAGCATGAGTATAATTTAAAATGTATCCCTTTCTCAAAATTTATAATAGACATTGACAATCTTTGAGAAAAAATTCATTTGAATTAGAAACACTTTTAGCAACTGTCTGTACTTTTTTTTTTTTTTTGAGGCGGAGTTTTGCTGTTGTTACCCAGGCTGGAGTGCAATGGCGCGATCTTGGCTCACCGCAACCTCCGCCTCCTGGGTTCAAGCAATTCTCCTGCCTCAGCCTCCCGAGTAGCTGGGATTACAGGCGCGCACCACCGTGCCCAGCTAATTTTTGTATTTTTAGTAGAGATGGGGTTTCACCTTGTTGACCAGGATGGTCTCCATCTCTTTACCTCGTGATCCACCCGCCTCGGCCTCCCAAAGTGCTGGGATTATAGGTGTGAGCCACCACGCCCAGCCCTGTCTGTACTTCTTACTATAAATATCCCTGGATTCCATAGGCATATCAAGAAACTATATTAACTATTTCTATCCAGCTACCTAGAGAACAACAAGTGTTTTGGCTTGGGAAAGTAACTAAGACATGGAAATTTATTTACCATTTTGATATCCTTTTTGGCCCTGTGAGAATCAGCCTTGGCCTGGTCATAGGTTAATGCTTTACTTCGTGCACACCACATACTCAGATTATGTAAAACCTAGAAGAATCACAAGTAAGACAATGTCAAGATAGGAAAATCCCATTGTTCCCCATCCCTACAAGTTTGAAAGAATTAATTAAAAATAATCAGCAACTGTTACATAATATGTATTTAATTTACCTGTCTGATATCTTGATTGGCTCCCAAAATTATTTCATTCATAGCTGGAGGGGGAATCTTTAAACCTTCTTTAAATGCAATAGACATCATAGCACCCTGAGATCGACAAGGGAGGAATCTTCAGTGATTTTTTTAAACTCATATAATCAGATATTTTTAAAATATTTATCAGGTACTTTTAAAAACTGACCCTTAAATAAATAGACTAATGTGATGGAAAAAAATTTCAGTCATCATACCTTAATCTGTTCAACCCGAGGTCTTTGAAAACGAAGATCAAAACAATAATGAACCAGAGAACGAATCTTGGGATGATTTCTATCATTGCACATACAAATAATGGGAATTTTAGTATGTTTTATCAGGCCAATTAATTCCTGAAAGGCAAGTTTGCAACACAAAAATAATTATTTAAAAAATGACAAATACCACACAAGGTAGTTTAGGTTCTAAATATCTCCTCAGCAACATGCCTTAACTGCTATAAATAGGAGAATGACGATGTTTTAAGAATCTAAATATCAGTAATGAAACTGCAAAAATACACCACTTGGATTACCTGAATTCCTCCCCTATCCTCATTGCCTGCCATGCCATCTACTTCGTCCATGATGAGAGCATGTTTCGTGCTTACCGAAGAGGCTGCTCCATCTGACCCAGGTTGAGGAGCAACGAGATGAGACAAAAACAAAATAACAATTGTTCAAAAACTGCTTCTCTGTAGAAAGTTAGATAAAACATATTAAACTTCAAACACTATAAGAATATGCAGCGTTGGACTAGAGTGTTGTTAAAGAAAAAGAATATGCAGTGAAGAGAAACTCTCCCTGCCACCCCTTCCACTGCAGACCCCAATTCCCTTCCCAGAGGCAAACAATAGTCTCTTATATGTCCCTAAAGAGATATTCTACACATAAATGCATAAAAATATACAACTGAGTTTTGTCATTTTTTTTTTTGGAGACAGAGTTTTGCTCTTGTTGCCCAAGCTGGAGTGCAATGGCACGATCTCAGCCCATTGCAACCTCTGCCTCCCGGGTTCAAGTGATTCTCTTGCCTCAGCCTCCAGAGTAGCTGAGATTACAGGCGCGCACCACCACACCCAGCTAATTTTTGTATTTTTAGTGGAGACGGGTTTTCACCATGCTGGCCAGGCTAGTCTTGAACTCCTGACCTCAGGTAATCCACCTGCCTCGGCCTCCCAAAGTGCTGGGATTACAGGTATGAGCCACCATGCCCGGCCAGTTTTGTCATTTTTATGTATTTTGGTAATTCATACTTTATCTGTAGTTATAGGACACATCATTTTTTAAGGCAATTTAATATTCCATTCTACACTTGTATCACACTTTACTTAATCACTATCTATTAATGAAATATATAGGATGCTTCCAGGCTTTTTTCTATTATATCATACTAAATAGCTATCCTTATCTATATGGCATATATATGCCACTTTGCACATATGAAAGTATAATAAATGCTAAATTCCAGCAATTAGAATTTCTGGGCTAGAGGGTATATGTAATTTGAGAAATATTGCCGGACTACTCTCCAGAGTTGTACCAATTTACCCTCCCACTCGCCATGTCTAAGAGTGATATTTCCTGAGCAAATTATTTTGAACAATGTGAAGGCACCAAGAATTCAGGTGACAAAACGACACAGTATCGGCTCTAAATAGGCCCTGTGTGGTCCTTCATTTGAATATCTTATTTTCCATGAACTCAGCTACAACCTGAAACACAGTGGGCACTTGCACACCATCTTCTCTTCTACTACTTTTGCCTGCAATAACCTCTTCCACCTCCAAATGGTTTTCTTTCTCATTCTTCAAGGTCTTTCCAAACAATTACCACCCCTTTTACTCAATGCCCCAAACATAATTACTACTTCATCTGCTGGTCTTAATACCTTACTCATCACACTGTATTACATACAGTTTAATTTTCTTTCTCTCTTTACAGGATTCACCTGTGAATCCTCTAAAATCATATAAACAACACATAAATATGTGCATGTACACATTTTTATCATATTCTCGAAAACCTCTAAGACCTATGAAAGGGTAAGATACTACCCCATAAGAGTGACATCTGAGGACTTTATTATTCTCTTGTTAGCCCCAGAATTTAATAGGGTGCTTGGCACACAACCTGTGTTCAATACTGGTTACTGAACATTGAAATGAACATATTTTTCTTACATAACAACAACAGCAGTTCAAAAAGCCACATACTTGAATAAAAGCCTTTGATGCTGGTATTGTTCAGTGACTCAGCAACAATCGCCTTCAAACTGTTCTTACTTCGGGTGTCACTTGCATTCAGTTCCACGTAGCTGTATCCCAACTCCTAATCAAAATATTGGAAACCACTGATGGCACAATACGAATTAACTACACCAACCCCACTAAGAAAGGCCAGTTAAGAAAGAAACGGGGTATAAAAATCACAAAAACTATAGGTAAAAATATAAAGTATGATATTAACAGACAATGAGATTAACTACAGTATGCCTTACAATATTAGAAATTTTTAGAATATCATATACATACATAAAACAGACACATATAAACACAAATAAGTTTGGTCTTTAAACTTCAGCTGAAATTGCTAATCTGGAAGAATATATTTGAACAAACAATTTTACCAAATTTACTACTTAAAGTCCTCAAAAAAGAATTAAATATAATCATCCCAAGAATTCAATATCAGACACAAAGTTAATCTATTATAAGATATGGGCCAGGTGCAGTGGCTCACACCAGTAATCCCAGCACTTTTGGGAAGCTGAAGTGGGTAGATCACTTGAGGTCAGGAGTTCGAGACCAGCCTGGCCAACATGATGAAACCTCAACTCGACTAAAAATACAAAAACTTAGCTGGACATGGTGGCACATGCCTGTAGTCTCAGCTACTCAGGAGGTTGAGGCACAAGAATCACTTGAACCCAGGAGGCAGAGGTTGCAGTGAACCAAGATCATGCCAGTGCACTCCAGCCTGGGTGGCAGAGTGAAACTATATCTCAAAACAAAACAAAAGTTAAAAATGAAGATACTAAAAACTAATCCTCTCTAAGATAATTTATAAAGTTAAATCATTCTTTGTCAAGCTATCCCAATAAACAATTTTTCTTTGAAATCAGGAAAATTTAAATTATTCTGATTCATTTCCCAAAACTGATCAGCTTATGTCTTAACTCAATTCCTAAAAAACATGATGATAATAATAAAGGGAGAAAAAAAAGTTGTGTTCACAACTGTAGAGGCTAGGAAAAAAATATAGTTTTGCTTTTTTGTTGTTTATAAATACAGTGAAAACAGATGAAATCTGTATTTAAATTTTATGCACAGACGCATACAACAAAGACCAAAAGAAACCACAAGCTTATGCAGCAGAGGATTGAGAAATCCAACAAGAAATTTCTAATCTCTTATTTCATCATTCTGATACCAACACATGAAATCTGATCTGCTCTAGTGCCTACATAAGTCAAGTTGTCCCACTGTCTACAGGGAGTCAGCCACAATAGAGACAACAGGAATGAAGGCAGGATCACACAGTGCTGAAAAGCAGAACCCTGAGTCGGGCTACCTGGGTACAAACTGGGCCTCCACCCTCCTCCCTAAGCCTATTTCATGTGACATGTGTGGATGATGACAGGACAGATCATTATTGAATACATCGAATTATTACAAGGGCATTAAGATATTTCCATCTTTCAGAGTCTAGAATACATGTTTTTGTTATCCATAATACACCCGTGTGCTTAGCACATTGCCTCGTTCATAGGTACTATTATAATTACCAATATTTTAAAAGGATAAAAATGACAAAGATCACCAGAACCAACATAGTTTATATATAGACACCACACACACGCACACACGTGGGCACACACTTTTATCCGCTAGCCATGACCACTTAAGGTTATCGGTCCAACCACACTGCAACAAAGCACCCACCTGACACACCAGGGAAGCTGTGGTGGTTTTGCCAACACCTGGAGGGCCTGACAGCAACACTGCTTTAAAACTAGAGCCATCATCTTTGCCGGCAAATTTACCAAACTTTGGTGCTAGGAAAAAAGAAGTTCCAGAGTGTTAACCTGTATTGCCTAACAGAAATTCAGGCATGGCAGGAATAGCTGTGCCTAAACTTCGCATAGAGAGCAGTCCTCCAGTTTAGTTTTACATTTCCAGAATATTTTCTACAAAGCATAAACAAGTTTCCAGAGCCTTCAGTGACATTCTAATTCCTACCTCACCCCCACCCAAAATAAAAAACTAAAACTAACTGGTTTTAAAGCTCTTGATTTGAAATAATAATTGTATGAGTTTCCTTTCCTATGAATGCACAGGCCAAGGATTAGGCTGCCTGGGCTCGATCCAGACTCCATCCATCCTCATGCCACCTCTTGCCAGCCGTGGGTACTTTAGAAGTGACTTAGCCCGTCTCTGCCTGCCTCCTTCCTTGTGAGACGAGTAGAACAACAGTAAAGTTGCTGGTAAGGATACTGTGAGGACGGAATGGCTGAGCACAGAGCCAGGTATGCTTCACTAAATGTACGCATAGCAGCTACATGGTCACAAGAAGAAGAAAATGACTTGAAGATGCTGTGTCTGCAACTATCTTGTGACAATCAACACTAGAGCCCTCTCCCTCCCCTCACCACAAGAGTGCCTGGCACATATGTCACACTCAATTCATACTCAATAACTGACCGAGACAATAGTTAAAGCATGGAGACAGGGACTAGAGTTTACCTGAAGCTTTAAAAAAGTCTTCTCGACCAGGTGCAGTGGCTCACATCTGTAATCTCAGCACTCTGGGAGGCTGAGGTGGGCAGATCACAAGGTCAGGAGTTCAAGACCAGCCTGGCCAGCATGGTGAAACCCCCGTCTCTACTAAAAATATAAAAAATTAGCCAGGCGTGGTGGTGGACACCTGTAATCCCAGCTACTCAGGAGGCTGAGGCAGGAAAATCACTTGAACGCAGGAGGTGGAGGTTTCAGTGAGCCGAGATCGTGCCACTGCCTCCAGCCTGGGTGATAAGAGTGAGATTCTGTCTCAAAAAAAAAAAAAAAAATGTATTATCCAGGCACATGAAATGCCTGTCCCCTCTTTTAAGGCAGATTTTATGAGGTTTCAGAATGAAAAAAAAAAAGTGATTTAACTTTAGTCCTGTATCATTACAATATATTATCTGTTATAAATAAACAGGCCTCATCGGCAATGATGATCGGCACTCTAGTCATCACTGGTCTATGTTGAAAACACTACTAAAACATTTGTGATCTGAAACCACAGTTCTGAAAGTACTTTGGACATCAAATATATATTGTGGCTTTTCACTCTCCACGACAAATACATCATAAACAAGGAGAGAAACTACAGAAGCAAAGGACTCTCAGGCCTTCCAGAGCAAATCGTGCTTGCCACTGGGAGTTTAGGCTGACTTCCCTGCATACAAGCCTCGGTTATGTATTCACGCCTTTCCTCTTAGTGCCCTTGCCACTCAGAGTCTTGCTCTCATATGGCTTCAGACCTGGGGATACATACTCTTTCCCAACCAACACCCACCCCTCCCTTTGCCTAGCTACCTCCTACTTGGGTTCCAAGTCTGAGCTTAGCCATCCCTTCCTCCAGGATGCGAGCACACACACCCTGGCCCTGACCACACATCCTCATCCTCGCAGCACCCTGGACTTACCCCTATAGCAGTACTTGGCACAATATATTTTAATGGCTGGTTCAGATATGCCTCCCCAACTGCCTGTGAGCTCCTGAGAGGGGCTGTTTTGTTCACAACACCACCAGCAGGGTCTAGTACTGCACCTGGGTTCAGATCAAGCTCTTAATAAATGCTTGCTGACAGATGAATGAACCATTAGATTTTCTCATATATGTGCCACTGAGCAATCACATGTTGATATACATATATACAAATATGAATGAGGTTGTAAAATCACCGTGTTTTTTATCTTTGGAAGAACTCTTGTGCCAGTTTCGGAGCCAGCGTAGGAGTTTATTGGCACAGCTCTGGTCACCTTGCTGTCCAATTATGGTCTTGAGCGAGGTTGGCTTATATTTATCCACCCAGAGCAAATTTTCCATTTTGTTTTCACTGCTGTCATCAGCCAAATTCCTAGCCTTGCTGTCACCACTTGTCTCCTCGGCCACCTGCTCCTTGAAATCCAGGCCTCTCCAAAACACATCTGTTTCCTTTTTTATTGTCTTTGCCAAACTGTCCCTTTTGGAAGTCAGCTTGCTCTTTTTAGATTCTGATTCCTTTTTAGATGGACTAATTTTCCTTTTTCCTTGTGCATTTTTTTGCGGTGTTCTCTCCAGTTTGGACTCTTTCTTCATCTTAAAAAGTAGAAAGGTGAGAAAAAAAGAAATCTGATGAAGCATACAGATTTCTATCCTGCTAAATGTACTACAGACAGCAATCAGAGATATCCAAGTGGGCTACTCAGCGTGGGCTACTCAGCTTGGGCTGAAGTTCTTTTCACAGTAGACTTTCCTGTTTGTGGAAATCACCACCTTCTAAACTACAAAAATTAACAAACACACCAGAAAGCACCCAAATGCAATTTCTAAAAGTGAGAACATGTTGGCTTTTTAAAAGCAGTAAGTACTCCAATTTCAGTTTGAAAAAAACAAGGCACAGTGTTAAGAGACTTAAGTTTTCTAATTAAAAGTTAATGCCTCTACAAAAACTTGTAGACAAATGTTCATAACCATATTACAGCTGAAAGATGGAACCAATCCAAATGTCCATCAACTAAAAAAGATAAACAAAATAGGGTGTATCTACACAATGAAACATTATTTACCCATAACAAGGAGTGAAGTACTGACACATGCCACAACCCAAGTCAACCTTGAAACCACTATACTAAGTGGAAGAAGCCAGACACAAGGGGCCACATATTCAAATGTCTCTATTTACACATGAAATGTCCAGAATAAAAATAAATAAATAAGAAATGTCCAGAATAGAAAAATCCATAGAGACAAAGCAGAGCAGTATTGCCAGGGGGTGGATATAATGAGTGAATGCTGATGGGTACAGGGTTTCTTTTGGGGGTAATGAAAATGTTCTGGAATTACATAGTGCTGATGGTTGCATACTCTTGTTAGTATACTAAAAAGCACTGATTTATATGCTTTATAAGGGTGGATTTTACAGTGTGTAATATCTCAATGTTAAAAAAAAGTGCCTCTTTAGCAGTGGATGCTAAAATTAGTGTATGAATGTTTAAGGACAAACAAGATATTAACATAGTCTTAAAGTATCTCCCTCTCCTGCAAAGATAGTTATCAATTACAAAGGAAAAAATAGTCACTTTACTAGTGGAGAAATCCAGCATTAGTTTCAGTAGGATGCTGAATCATCCTAACCAAACGATCAAGGTTATCCTCACTAATAAGAAGACATATTGACATCTGGTACCTATGATAGGATGCACTGAGAAGGACACAATATCACATCTATGGTGTTCTTAGAAAAAAATGTGTAACCTCAATGTGATCATGAGGAAACATCATAGATCCAAAATGAGACACTCTACAAAACTGTCCACTACTCATTAAAGTGTCAAGATTGTAGGAAGAAAAGGAAAGGCTAAAGAAATGTCATCAACTGGAGAAGACTAAGAAGACACAACTAAATGCAGTGTGGGACCCTGGAAGAGAAGAAGGACCAGGAAAATGTAAGGTCCAAATAACGTGTAGAGCTTAGTTAACAATATGGCATCGATGTTAATTTCCTGATTTTTATAACTATGCTATGGTTATGTAATTGAAAACCTAGGAGGACCATCTTGTCATTTGGGTGACAGAACTGGGAACATTAAAATCTTGAGATGCTGGCAATCCTGTGTCCTGTGTGTAAAAAAGGCTGGTATACAGTGGGAATGAATAAGGCTAACTAGGAGAAACAGAGAGACAGAAACTGAAGAGGTTCTCAAAGCCTTGTAGTCTGTGGATCCAGTAGTTCAAAGACTAGACCCTCCCTGCCAGTAGTTTAGTTATGTGAGCCAACATTTTTCCCATATAGGCTAGGTGTCTGTACAACTTAAAAAGTCCTAATATAGTTCTAATTGAAAACAAATCTATCATGCTGATACCTATTAGCATATCCTTTAAGGAATTCTTTTTTTTTTTTTTTAAGACGAGGTTTCACCATGTTGGTCAGGCTGGTCTTGAACTCCTGACCTCAGGTGATCTGCCCGCCTTGGCCTCCAAAGTGCTTGGATTACGTAAGCCACCACGCCTGGCCTTTTGTTTTATTCATTTTTTTAAGGAACTCTTAAACAATAACCTTTGCATAAAGTCAACATGAGAATATGGCTGGGCACCGTGGCTCATGCCTATAATCCCAGCACTTTGGGAGGCCGGGGCAGGTGGATCATTTGAGATCAGGAGTTCAAGACCAGCCTGGCCAACATGGTGAAACTCCATCTCTACTAAAAATATAAAAATTAGCCGGGCATGGTGGAAGGTGTCTGTAGTCCCAGTTACTCAGGAGGCTGAGGCAGAAGAATCACTTGAACCCAGGACACAGAGGCTACAGCAAGCAGAGATCGCACCATCGTGCTCCAGCCTGGGTAACATAACATAACTAGACTCTATCTCAAAAAATTAAATAATAATAATATGGAAAATAAGGAAAGTTTAATAAGTAAATACATTATATGCAATATACTGTCCTCTCTTTCTCTACTCATATTCCCTGACAAAGATAAGGAAAGACAACAAAGTAGACACGTTGAAGCAGAGATGCTCAAAAGGAACTAAGGTGGTTCATTTGTGGTAGACAGGGAAGTCAATCTTTCGGCCAACAAGCCTGTATCCACCCACAACATATGTCTATGAAATTAAAAAGTTACTATACACCAACTTAAATAAATCACGTTCATTTTATACGAACCTCAGCTTCAACTGCTATTTCGTACTTGGATTTCTTGCCTGGCATAGTTCGAATCAGATTCAACAGGCCATCTTCATCAATAATTTTTGTCCCCAAGGCTGCGGCCTGTTAATTAAAAATGCAAATCATCAAAACTGCATCCTACCATTCCTTTCTGTAAAAACAAAACAAAACAAAAAATTCTAGGGCCTATCAGTAGGTGAAAAACCACAGGTAAATTAGATAACACTGGAATTAAAAAAGAAAAACAAAAAATAGCACATTTATTGAAAAAATAACATTGAAAAGAAAAAGTAACAGGCACAATCCCTCAGAGTAGCAGGTTGGCACAGGAATTACTACTTTCATAGACTGCTTTACCTTTCCTTCCCTAGGAAGGGGCAATGCCACTAGGGCCTAAGACCAGCTCTTCATACCTTCTCCCATATGTAATACATATGGCAGACATTTCCCCCACCTTCTTCCCTGCTGATGGGACTCCAATGTGTCCTCCAAGTGATGAATTATGACTGGTCTAAGGCAACCAGAAACGTCTTGGTTCTTCCCAACCTCCCATATAGCTCTGAGCGGCCAGGTGACAGCTCTGGCCAATGAGACGTGAAATTCTGTAAGAGGTGTTTCTGGGAAAACTCTTGTCAGGCCAGTCACAGCATCTTATGACAGCTTGCCACTGTTCCCTTTTTCCTGCCTTGAATAAGAACTTAAATGGCTAGAGCTGCAGCTACCTTGCAACCACAAGGCAATGTTCATGAGGACAAAAGCTAACACAATAAAGAAGACAGAGACAGAGGAACCACATCATTGAGCTGCTGAACTATCCCAGCAATACCTCCAGAATTCTTGTGAGGAAAGTAAGCAGCTGTTTGCTTAAGCCACAGTTAATCAGGTATTCTGTTACTTAGAGCTTAAACAGAATCCTACCTGATAGGTGGCTGATTCTTTCCCTAAGAGCACTAATTTAAAAAAAACCTAAGATGGTGTATACAGTGGCATATATAGGAATACTTCAGATTGGAAGAAAAAGAAAACTGCATTTGTTTCTATCTTCAAAAATAAAAAAAGATTTAAACTAAATACACTAAGAAAAAGTCAAGTAAACAAGAACTATGCCTTCCAATGGAAAACCAAAATCCTAGCATCGAAGTCAGTAACACTTCCGTGGAGAAGAAATAATGTGGGCAAGAAATTACTTTTCTATTTCTTTCCTTCATTTAACTCTGAGTAAAGGGCAAATCACATCAAGAGCATGCCAAGGCAAGCAGGAGGTGTCATGGTGTTGAGAACACAGCAGTACCCACCTTATCACTCTTGGACTGTCCACTATCACGACCCATGACAAGGTAGTTTGTTTTCTTGCTGACATTTCCTGTTACTTTCCCCCCATAACGTTCAATTAGAGACTTGGCCTCATCTCGTTCAATAGACTCCAGCACGCCTGTGATTACAAACGTAAGGCCTTCCAAGCAATTTTCAGCTCCCTAAAAACCAAAATGTTCAAGCAGAGAGGAAATTACACGGTAGCTTTCCAAAGAAACATTTGGCATCGAAACTGCAGGAAGTTGATTTTTTTCATTTGACATCATAAATAACCTTGGCATGGGAAGTTTGCTGGAAATTTACAGCAAATAAGTACCAACTGAAATCTGATCCTAAGAAATTTTGATATGGCTAACATTTAATAAACTTACAAAACAAGTAGTGAAAAACATGCATCCAATACTGTTAGCAAAGCTATTAAAATTACCCATTCATACTATTTCCCATTATGCCCTCTTCATATCTAAACTACTAGTTAACTTGCATAACTGTAAATAAACAACGAAATGCAATCCATCTGCAGAAACTCTTGCTATTCAGGAAACTGCTTATTCTTGAGAACTTTCCCAACAAGAATTTAATGGAAGCAAGTAAACTTCTATCATTTTGATGTTTCTGGTAGTGTTTCCAAACAATGTAAAGTCACAATCACTTCTTATCATTTTCATATATTTCTGATGCTTTTCATTACATTAGTGATCAGAAATGAGGTATAATTCCCCAATCCCTGCCCACAAGAGCTACATGAGATCTTAACTGTAAGTTGAAGGGAGTTTTCCCCGAACTCATGGATTGTACAAGAATGAACCACTGTTGGGTTAGATGGTCTGCCGACGGACTGTGGTGTGGCATATCTGAAGGCTATCGAATGCAACTTGTAATGCTTAATAAAAATCTGTACTGTTTTAGGGGAAAAACAGAAGAAAAAAAGGCAACTATTGCTATTTTTTAAAAGGGAAAGTTTTGATTCTAAAAAGCTAAGCAAGTGTGAGCTCCTGCCCTCCTCTTTGCTCATGACTCTGTGGTAGTAAATCTAACAACTGGCTAGTAACTTAAAGGCAAGATCATATTATCTCTGGATTGGAACGATAACTCTCATAATATATAATATAATATAAGAGATACTTGCCAAAGACAGCTGGATGGAAAAAGACATTAAATCTTAATTGGAACTGTGTATAGTTACAGATTTTTACAATGGTTCAATAAAATTATACCACCAAACAAAATAAATAAAAATTATACATGACATTCCAAGTTACTTATTACTCTTTTAATAGAGAATTGAGATTAACAAACTTAAATCAGGCTTGAAAAGAAGCAGCCAACCAAAATTCAAAGAATGCCCCCATGTAAATTCAATCCTGCACCATTCAGGTGAAGACTCTTTCTCAGACAAAAAGAAATAGCTATGAATGTGCTTGGAAAGAAAAGGTCTGACTAACAACATCTCAGGTCCTTTGAAGTCCTTATGGTTCGTGGATGGAAATGATCTACTGTAACACTACAGGAACTAAACTACTTCTGAACAAACTCAAAACGACCCTGGAAAAATTGCACATGCAAGCAAGCCCCTTATCCCATATCCCAAATAGCTATTATCTCCCAAATTATCACCCACGATGGCTCTAATTATCTTTTTACTTATCTTAGCACTTCTAGCCTCCCTTCCAAACTCTTCTATTCTAGAACTCGTCTAAGCTCTTACTCCAGGAGCAGCCAACTACCCAATATCCTCAACCTCTTCTCCAACATTCCCTCCATAGCCTTGCCTCCAGTGAAACCTGGCTGTCCCCTCAGGGCACCACTTTGCCTGAAGTCCTCTCAGGCAGAACTTGTTTGGTCTCTCATACCCATGTACAGGAGGCAGGACTGGCATCTTCCTGCAGCCTCCCATAAAACCCATTAGCCAGTTAAGGCTGACTGTCCCGCTCCCTACCCCAGTCCCAACTATACCATCCTCTCCCTCTCTTTATTAGGGGAACTATTAATCTCCATATGTAGTTATGTATACCAAGCAAACTGAAAATTAAATTTATACATACATTGTATATATATCCCCTCCCCTCCTGCCTTCTCAGAAATCTCATACTACAATTGATTCTCCTTCTTTTGTAAGTAAACTTCAATCTCTCCCTTTCTGGTAGGACCTATCCCATTAGCAAAAAGCATGCTTCAAATATCTCCTACCATAAACAAAACATCTCCCCCTAAATTCCACTTTCCATTCTAGCTAGAAGTCATTTCCCCTCGGTCACCATGCTCCAACTACATCATTTTTCTTTCAATTCCTCAAACATACCACGCAAGAACCTTCCCCCTTCAGGAACATCACACATTCTGGTCCCTCTGCCCAGACCACCATGCCATCACAACCCCTTCATACCTGCTGAATCCCTTCAAGTCTCCATGTAAATGTCACATTCCACATGCCCCACCCAGGACCAGGTTCCTCTGTTATACTCTCTAAGGGCATCTTAGACTTTTCCCTCAAAGCACATATCCCAATTATAATTAAATTATTTCTTTACTATCTCTTTCTTTAGCCTGTAAGTGTCATGCAAGCAAAATGCATTGGTCTTGTCACTGGTATATTCTCAAAGCCCAGCCTTTCTAGGGCTGTTATTTAAAGGGAAACTTTTCTAAGAATCAAGCAGTGATTCATAAAGTGAATAAACATCCCTAATTCATGAAGATGGTAACTGAAGCTTTTCTGTTGCTAATTTTTAATTATTAATCTGCTGCTGCTATAAGCATAGTGAATACGTACATGGACCCACAAGGCAGAGGACCCACAATGCTCTCTCAGTATTCTTACCTTTGGTATTTCTTTGGAGCCCAGAGCTTTGGGACCTTCTCGATTTAAGTAGCTTCGATAAGCTTGGTAATTCGTGCGTTTCTTTTCAGAATCTTCAGGACTTACAGACTTTGCGAAGAGGGAAAGGAAAATGAACAAAGCCATACAAAATTCATGCAAAATTAAAAATACATATCTAGAAATAAACATTATTTTTGTTATGTCACTTGTATGTCTGGTCATGAAATTAACAGTTTTAGCTATATAAGTACTTCCTAACTTAAAGAGAACTGACTTATGAACATCTCTGCAACAGCCCTTCTCAAAACTTTCCACTCTCTAAAGCCACACACCTCAGGGCAGATTAGGGGAATAAGCCAAGTTGCCAGCTCCAAGTAAAGAAATGGAAAGTATTTTTGAAAATCATCTGAATTTTAAATTTTATTCCATGATATATCCATATATCCATGTTTAACAGAAAAATACATTTTTCCCCAAGTAAACCTGATCGCCTGAGAAGATATCCTGTGTTAATCCTATGACTTGCATGCCCCTAAACCACCAGCCTGCATCCCTAGGGATATAAGCATTCCAGTCAGAGAAACTACGGCTTCATATAAACATCAGCTCAAAGAAGGGATAAGCTTTACTCCAAAGAGAAGACATGTTCTCTATGCTGTTTAATCTCTCCCATTCTATTTCTCTCAGGGGATTTACCATGAGTATATCTCAGAAAATCCTGGGGAAATTTTTCAAACTACGCATCCCGAGATCCACCTCCAAATTTCTCTTTCAGAGATATGGGTATGGCTAGAATGTTTTTATGTGGGGGAAAAAATATCCTAGATAGTTCTCATTTAAGAACCACTACAAGATGTTTGTTAACTTTCCACTTCCTATTTTACATTATTTTTAACTTGTAAGCAATCCCAAATCCTTTCGAGAGTAGACAAAATAATACTTCTATATAAAGAAATGGCTTAACCAATAAAATAGTTAGGCTGGTTTGGCTAAGAGGTGGATAAGCCATAAATCTAACCCTACTTTCCAACAATGGTTCTCAAATGTTGGTGTGCATTCATATCATATGAGGAGCTTATTAAAATGAGCTACCCATACCACATGCCCTAGGAAACTCCATATTTTTAACACATTTCACAAGAGAGTCCAGTGCATACCAACATGGGAAAATGATTAATTTATGACACTAATTCTATGAAAAGAATTCCAAATGATAAACAGCTTATAACTTTGAAGGACACCCAATTTATGAAGTCAGAATTATTTGACCAACACCAACTAAATTTATTAAATAGACTTTATTTGCTGTTTCCAACCAAAACTGCTTAAATTCTGAGTTATTTCTATTCTAACTTCAAAAACTACAGTGAAGAGTATCATTTAAAGACTTCCTCTTTCTTCGTAAAAATAGACTGCCTCTGTAAATGGAACATGTTTTAGTGTGCCTGAAGAAAATCATTCATCTACCAGATAAGCATTTAGTGAAGAAAAATATGAGACCAAAAAGTTAATTGTTCCTTTAAGCGTATTTATAAGCACTGGCCACAAGAGCAGCATTCTGAAATCATCACCATTTTACTGTTCTGCACTAAAAAATAACGGTGATGCCCAGTTAAAATAGACAATATTCTACTTTTAATCCTAAGTGCCTAAGAGGCATGAATGAATAGTGGTTTCTCCTCATGAATCTAAAGTAGTTGCAAATTGGAGATTCAGAGACCATTCATTTCTCAAATATATTTCATAGCAAAACTTTTCAAAGATATTCATTATCTCATTATTTTTTCCTTTAAAAATAATTTCAGTAACTCAACACTATATACAAGAATAAAAAAGAATAAATTCAGGACTAATTGAAATAACAATCATTTTAATAATAATATCTAAGATGGCACTTATTAGGTCCCAGGCACTGCTCTAAGTGTTTTTACATATGAAGTCATTAGGTACTATTATTATTATTCCTATTTTACAAACAGCACCGAAACACAAACAGGGGAGGTGACCAAACCTGCTCAGGGGCCCAGCTGTAATTTGAAACTGGCTCCAGAGCCTGTGTGGAGCCACTATGTTATATTGCTTCAGAGGACGACTTCAAGGCTGGCCCTGCCACTTACCAGGTGGGTGATCTTGGAATAGTTAAACTCTTCCAGCCTATTTCCTCATCTTTAAAAGTTGAATAATAAAAATAAATACCTCACAGGGTTGTTGTAAAAATTATATGAGCTACCATATGTAAAGTATTAGCACAGTATCTGACACACAATAACAATAAATATTGGCTTACTTAGCTATATTAATACTCTATATCCTACAACAGCTTCTAAATAAGATGTCTTAAAAATACTATAATGATTTATGGTCATTAGAAATAAAACTTGAAAACAAATCCAGACTAACACACAGCCCCAAAATATATACAGCAGTGCCCCTTTATCCAAGGAGGGTATGTTCCAAGATCCTCTCCTCCCCCAGTGCCTGAAACCACAGACAGTACCAAACTCTATATATATTTACATGTACTGTTTTTTCTATCTAATAACCAAGCCAGCTACCAAGTGACTAACGGGGGCAGGGGCAGGGTGGTATATCCAGCATGGATATGCTGGACAAAAAGAAGATTCACGTCCTGGGTGAGATGAATCTGGCTGGCCAGAGATTTCATCACGTTACTCAGAAGAGTGCACAATTTAAACCTTATTAATTGTTTATTCTTGGAATTTTCCATTTAATCTTTTCAGACCATGATTAACCACAGGTAACTGAAACTTCAGAAGCCAAAACCATGGATAAGAGGGACTACTATACTTCCTAGAAAGTTCCTACCTCTTTCTTAGCTGGAGAACTTTTGGTTTTCTTAGGAGTTTTTGTTTCTCCTTTCAATTCAATGGCATTTTCTTTTCTTTTTGAGGCAACAGGTTCTATTTCTGTGTAAGAGCTCTCTTCTTTTTTTTTCATAATTGCCAGCTTAGAACTGGCCTTGGGAGAAGAAACTTCTCTTATTTTGTCAGCTGATGACTTGGAATGTTGCTGAGATTCTTTTGAACTTTCATATTTAGTTTGCTTCTTAGGACTGTAGCTCTTTCTTTCATCTGAAAATTGTTCTGTTTTTACTAGGAAGAAAGAAAAGATCATGATTATTGTTTTTGGAAAATGATAACCAATATCAACTTTTCTTTCATTTTTCAACTGAGTAATCTTGGCACAGAATATAGCCTGAAGGCCCAAAGTCCTAAAGTGTCAAAAACATTGTTTATAGTAAATCTATAAATAATTTACTTATAGGACTAAGATCATCTATACTAGCAGATGATTTGCTTTCAGGACCACCAAAGTATAAGACCTACAGGCAATATGCAAGAGAGCTGAAGATAACCTGGCCATCTATGAGCCAACTCTGAGACTACCTCTGACATGCAAAGCTCAAAACATCTAGTTCTTCATCTTTATATATTGAAGTCCACATATTGCACTATTCTTGGAAATTAACAAGAAGCCAGGAGCTATAATACATTTCTCACAATAATCATAGAGCAGATGAGCATTCTGTACCAGCTAGCATCCAAAGAGCTTTCAAAGTATCTAAGTTGAATGTGTTCTAATAGTCCTATGAAATAATATCTACCTAACAATATGCAATTACTGAATAAAATATTTAAACAAGATTATCATGAATTTAATCCTATAAAGACAATGCTCCATCTTACTTTTTTCCGCTAGTATTACCTTTATGAGGATATTTATGTTTTTCTGCTTTACTTAAACTGGCTTGGACAGATGAAAACGTTTCTCCCTCTTCTGTGTTCTTTCGAGCCTAAACAAATTTTAAAAGTGTCAAATGTGACAAATAATAGAAAAACTATTACCATAAGATCTGTTGTTAAAATCCATTAAAAGTTTAAGGGTCACCTTCCAAACTAGCAGAACACTATAATAAACTGTCATTCATTCATCCACAAAACTTCCAAGGCAAATGAGGTACGTTTTATTACTTCATGTTACAAATGAGTAAACAGATGAAAAGGTATAAAAATATATCTATAAAAATTATCTCTCTTCATCCAAACCTGTAAATCTGGAAGTAGAAGCCTTATTTCTGCTTCCTTTATCTCAACTCTCAAATTTTGTTAGTATTAAGCAGTTAAAAACTAAAATCCAAATTTAAAAGACTAAAATAAAAATAAAGCTCGAAAGGAAAATGAGAGCACTTTCTCAAAAGAGAAAAAAACTATCCATTCTCTTTAATGCTCCTTCAAAACTCCATTTTATTAAAAGGTCACAAATTAAGGTGCGTGATACAGTATTCTTTAAAGTAATTATAATTTGAGTGTCTTTAGCTGAAGTAAGACTTTTCAAATGACAAAGTCTCTACCACTCCCTACTACCTTAATATCTGCCTGCTTAGTCTTAGCTCCTGATGTATCTAGGTTTACAACTCCCTGCTTTAAAGAAAAGTAAAATCTTTTAAGGTAGTCACATATTGATACTGAAAATTATATTAACAGAATGTGATTCATCAGAAATAAAGCTAATCTACTAGAGATCAACTGTTAATAATAATAAAAAAAAAAAAACAATGTTTTAAAAATTTCCCAAAATAAGGCTGGTGGCATACGCCTGTAATTCAAGCTACTTGGGGGGCTGTGGTGAGGGGATCGCTTGAGCCAAGGAAGTCAAGGATGCAGTGAGTTGAGATAACACCACTGCATTCCAGCCTGGGTGATAAAGTGAGACCTCTCAAAAAAAAAAAAAAAAAATTCCCCAAAATACACTCATTGTTATATGAAATTGTCATAACATAGATCTTAGAGTTAACTAATTAGAAATGACAAAACTGTACTTCCTGAACAGACAGTGATTAATATTTTAGTTATTAAACTTGTGTACCAAAGGAATTTTTAGGAGCATTATTTTCTGAACAAGTACTTAAGAACTCCTGTGATAAAGAGAAAGGAAAATATAAACTGGGCGAGGCCTGTAATCCCAACACTTTGGGAGGCCGAGGTGGGAGGATCACTTGAGCCCATGAGTTCGAGGATTCAGTGTGCTATGAACATGCCAGTGTAATCCAGCCTGGGCAACAGAGTGAGACCCTGTCTCTCAAAAAAAAAAAAAAGAACCTAAAAGACCAGGCATGATAGCTCACACCTATAATCCTAGCAGTTTGGGAGGCTGAGACAGGCAGATCGCTTGAGCTCCAGAGTTCAAGACCAGACTGGCCAACAAGACAAAACCTATCTCTACAAAAGTATACAAAGGTAGCTGGGTGTGGTAATACACGCCTGTAGTCTCAGCTACTCAGGAGGCTGAGGCAGGAGGATCACTTCAGTTCAGGAGGCAGAGGTTGCACTGAGCCCAGATCACACCACTGCACTCCAGCCTGGGTGACAGAGCGAGACTCTGTCTCAATTAATTAATTAATTTAATATTTAAAAAATAAGGAAGGGATATAATTCTTTGTTTTGTGATAAAGGTTCTGGTTTGCTTTGACTGTATCACTCTTCTTTTAGGAAGAATAAGTTTCTCAATGAGCTTCCCCAAAAACATTTTTATGAATCAAAATAATCTGGCTTCTTTCTGGAAAAGTTATTCATGTTTTGGCTAGAGCCTAGAACACACAAGTATGAACACTGATCTGTACTGTACGTTCAGAATGCAAACAGCCCAATATTATGCCACCTTTTTGGTCTTGGGTTCTTCATCCAACATGGCTAATGTTCTGGCAAACTCTTCATCTTCATGCAACTGCCTCTCCAGCTGTAAAATGTGTCAGCAAATTGAGTTGAGTTGCTTTTTTACTTTTTGTAAATAAAAGTTTTTAATGTCTGATTCATATATTTAGAAGAAACTAGAAAAACATTTTCCAGAAAATAACTATGACATTTTCCCACTGAACATTAACAGTCAAATAGCACGGGTTTGTTTCACTAAGCTGATCAGATTTTGGAGCATACAGTTCTGGTTTCGCAGGGATAACAGATAAAGTGAGCATATTTTTAAAATCACATTTCTTACTTATAAAACATGAGGTCTGTACTTTTTTCTTAATGGTCCTTATGCAATACAGCTCTCTTATTTCTATTTATCTTAAACTCTAGGAAGACCTCTGAAAGGAATTTCAACTTAAGAAGAGAGATAAAAAAACACAATCATCTCGGAAGCACAAAAATAGTGAATCTAAGAATTTAAGAAAATTATACAGTATTTTTTTTTTGCACACAATAGTAAGCTATATACAAATGTAAAATCACTTTTACTATCAAACTCCTATTTTCAATTACTAATTCAAATGCATCTGTTCTTACTTTTGAAAATTTAAGTCATCATGTCAGGAGTACTACTAACATGCTAATGTAACACAGAGACATTCTAGTTATCTCAGTTATTTCAAAATACTTTCATTCTCAGCAAAATAGAGCTCTTCCGAAAGAGAATATCTTTTGGAATATTCTTTCTTGCAGTAGAATATCTTTCTTGCTTACGTGATAGTCAATAAAAACCACCGAACATTATTCAAACAAAGAAAAGGACTTCAAAAATCCATTCAACCTTTTAAAAGTGAAGAGAAAAAAGAAGGGAGGAAAAACTCTTAAAGGGATAATTAGGAAAGACATCTTCATCATTAACACCTAGAAGTCCTTAATCAGATTAATTACCCAAACAAAATTCTGAAACAATGTGATAAAAATGCAAAAATAGGGGATTGTGATACAAAGTACCACACCTGGTTTGGAAAGGATTAGGTAACCCTCTGGTATTTGGGTCAGATAAGGAGAAATCATGTTCCTAAAAATTACTTCCTCATTTGACCTAGGCTATCTGCGCTACCTCGAGTCATGTGGATACTTGTTTGTAGTTTATGTAATTCAGTATGATCAAATAAGATAGAAAAAGATTTTGAAAACACAAACTATAAACTGCCAAAGTAATAAAATGTGAACAATCACAATATTGTTCTCTCACAATAATATTTATCAAGAGCCCATTGTATGCCAGACACTAAGATAAGCACTGATGTAACAATGGTTGAGTGAGACATAAATAGTCCTGGTAAGGAGACCTTACAGCCTAGACTTGCTATTATAATTAAATAGCAAGTATAATAAATGATAATAGTAGCTATGACAGAGTATGGCAGAGTATATCAGAGGGGTTTCTAATATTGTTGAGGTAGGCCTGGGAAAGTGACACTTAAGCTAAGCAAGAGGAAGGGAGTTCAAACAGCAGGTACCTAAGCCTGGATCCTCTGACACATCAACGCTCCTCCTTGAAATACTTTATTTGGCTTCTGTAAGATATCAACCTCTCCTGATGTTCCTACTTCACTAGCCACTCTCTCCTCTCCTTAGCTGGATCATCCTCCTTTTCCTAAGCTCTAAATGTTAACAGTGGCCCAGGGCTCAATCTTGAGACCCTTTTTCTTTTCTATTTGCATTCTCTCCCCATGATCTCACCCAGTTACACAGGTTTAAATATTACTCAAGTGCTAATTATTTCCAAAAGTCTATCTTCAGTTTAGGGTTCTCCCCTGAGCTCCAGACCTTCTACCCAACCACCTACTCTGCATTTCCATTTGGAAGTCTATTAGATATCTCAAACTTAACCTGTCCAAAAAGATTTCTCTATACCAAACCTGTTCTGCTTCCTGACATCTCACCCAGTTGTTAAGGTCATAATTGATTTTTTTTTTTTTTTTTTCAGAGACAAGGTATTGTTCTGTCACCCAGACTGGCATATAATGGCATAATCACAGCTCACTGCAGCCTGAACCTCCCAGGCTCAAACAATCCTCCCACCTCTACCTCCCAAGTAGCTGAAACCACAAGCGTGCACCACCATGCCTAGCTAATTTTTGTATTTTTTGTAGAGATGGGATTTCCCTATGCTACCCAGTCTGGTCTCAAACTCCCAGCCTCAAGTGACCCTCCCACCTCATTCTCCCAAAGTGTTGGGATTACAGGTATGAGTCACGGCACCCAGCCTCATCTGTGAATCTTCTTCCCTCACACCTTATATCCAGTCTATCAAAAACACCTTGTACCTTCAAGGCACATTCAGATTATGATCACTTCTGACTGCCTCTTCCTATTACCAGCTGACATCTCTCACCTACCATCACAGTCTGCAAACTGATCTGCTGCTGATCTTGCCCCCACCATGGACTATTAACATCATCGAAGCCAAACTAATTTTCTTTTAAGAGCCATCAAGTCACGTCACTTCTCTATTCAAAACTCCAATGGGGCTGGGTGTGGTGGCTCACACCTGTAATCCTAATACCTTGGGAGGCCGAGGAGGGCAGATCACTTGAGGTTAGGAGTTTGAGACCAGCCTGGCGAACATGGTGAAACCCCATCTCTATTAAAAATATAAAAATTAGCCAGGCATAGTGGTGGGTGCCTGTAGTCCCAGTTACTGGGGCAGGTGAGTAAGGAGATTCCCTTGAACCCAGGAGGTGGAGGTTGCAGTTACCCAGATAGTGCCACTGCACTCCTGCCTGGGTAACAAAGTGAGACTCCATCTCAAACAAAACAAAATAAAAAAACACTCCAATGGGTTCCAATTTGGAAGAAACTAAATTCCAAAGTCCTTATTGTTAATATCCTTTTTGTAGGTATCAAAGACCTATCATGACCTACAGGACTTGCTGCTAGCCATTTCTCCAAAATCATCTCACAGCACTCAATCAATCTTCTCTAAAAATAAATCTTTAAGTAATTCTCCCCTGGTCTCATCATTTATCTTGTCTAGAAATTTAGATTTTCATATATTAGATTTTAACTTATTTTACATGTAACTTCCAATGAAGTTCAATTCAAAACCTGGTTGGACTAAATAGCTAGTCACAATATCAAGTTACTAATGATTCTAAGTGAAATGCAAATACCTCTGCATCTTCATCAAGCTGTAATTGCTTGGCGATGGCTTCATCATTTAATCCAGAATCACCTGTATTTTGTGAAGGCTATATTTCAAAGAAAATCAAGTAAAATCAGCATAAACCTTAGTTAAAAATAAGGCCCTTTTTCTTGATCATCGCTGATTAAATATACCAATGAGAGATAAGTATATCAGTATTAGCTGCAATGTTCACCAGCCAGAAAGTCAAATTTATGGCTACTCCCTGACCATATCCAATTCCCTAATAAATAAATAACCTAGAGACAGACAAGTCTCACTTAGTTCTATTGATATGTTCAAGAGAAGTACCAAAAATAAAAATAAAAAAACTCAACCCTGTAGATTAATGTCTTGGCTTGACAGGTAGTCCAGAACATGGGCAAACCAATATGTGAGAATGATCACATTGTTCTATGGAGGAAGTGATAAAATCAACAAACACACAATATGTGGCAGGCTTTAACTCAGGGGACTACTTTCACCATAATTCATCTGGTATGTCTGTTTCCTAAATGGTTAGAAACAGATGAATCCAATATCTCTCAAAGTAAAGAATGTCAAAAGTACAGCATACGTATGCTCTATTTATAAGGAATATATTTATTATCTCATTTGGAAACAATTTCTATCTAAATATTGACTGGCTGAGGTCAATCAATAGTAAAATGAGATTGCATTCTGAGAACCCAATTTAAATTCTAATAATTACAATTTTTTCTTATGGCTTAAATAATCTTTTCCCACTTTCAAGAATTAAAACATTAAATATGTAATAGTCTAATTTCCTCATCCTTTAAAATGAGGGCAATACATTTTATCCATAATCATAGGAAAATTATTTTAATTATTAAAACATATTGACCCATTTACTATTTCTCCTGTTATTAATATTAGTGAATGGGTATAAGTCCTGAGCATACTTGCTTATATGTAGAATACTTACCTCTTTTCTTTTGCTTGACACCATCTTCTTATTAGATCTTTGGACACTTCCAGTTCCAAAATAATCAAGCACTGATGTGGGTGTAAGTTTTATTGGTGATAAAGGCTTATTCTTGGTCTTAGTGTTTTCTTCATTCTTTTTCACATCTGATGTTCCAAGGTGACTATTTGTAGATCTTCCATTCTCTTTTGATTTAGAGGCTGCCTTCTTACAAGTAAAGTCATCTTCTTCATCTTAAATATAATGTAATATTATATTTATTATAGAATAATATAATATAATATTATTTGGTTATATATATATATATATAATATTATATAACCAAATATTTTTTATAAAACATCAATTCAGTTATACAAAGCAAACACTTCTACCAACTTTATAAAAAGTATACAAGAGGTTAGACATGGTGGCTCACGCTTGTAATCCAGCCATTTTGGGAGGCCAAGATGGGAGGATCATTTGTTCTCAGGAGTTCAAGACCAGTCTGTGCAACATTACGAAACTCCATCTCTACAAAAAATTTAACAAAACATTAGCGAGGCATGGTGGTGCACACCTGTAGTCCCAGTTACTAGGGAGGCTGAGTGAGAGGATATGAGCCCAGGAGGTTGAGGCTACAGTTAGCTGTGATTGCACCACTGCACTCCAGCCTGAACAATAAAGACCCTGTCTCAGGCCGGGCGCAGTGGCTCACGCCTGTAATCCTAGCACTTTGGGAGGCCAAGGCGGGTGGATCACCTGAGGTCAGGAGTTCAGGACCAGCCTGGCCATCAAGGTGAAACTCCATCTTTAAAAAAAAAAAAAAAAGACCCTGTCTCAAAAACAAAATAAGCATACAAGAAGTTTGAGATGCTAATAACTTTTTTCCTTTTATCTCCTAAATTCGACCATCATCCCCACATTTACCAGTGCCAGGCCTGTCTCCCCCAATTACTACCCAGAGTACACAAATATTTACGGAGCACCCATTATGTACCAAGCACTTAAGATACAGCAGTGAATAAAAAAGACAAAATCCCTGCCCTCAAGGAACTTGGACTCTAGAAGAGGAAACAGATACACAGATAAACAAATATACACTGTCAAGTTAAATGTTCTATGAGTAACAAATAAAACAGGGTGAAAGAATTAAAGAATGATGAAGGGTACTCTTTGAGATAGGTAGTCAGGGAATGCCTCTTTTGATAAGCAACATTTTAACAGAGGCCTGAAATGAAGATACCTCAGGCAAGAATATACAGGTAATTAAAACTACAAATACAAAAGCCATGACGGGAGTGTGCTTGGAGATCAATGTGACTGCAGCACAATGTGGAGAGGTATTCCAGAAGAGTTTGGGTGAAAGAGGTAGGGGCCAAATCCTGGAGGACTTTCTAGGTGATAGAAATAATGTTAGGCTTTATTATAGAATGGGAATCCACTGGAGAATTCTGAGCATAGTTTGTGACCCAACTTAAGGCCTGTCCTTTGGAGAACACACTGCAGAGGGAAGAAAGTGAATGCAGGGAGTCCACTTAGAAAGCTACCACAGTTCTAGATGAGATGCAGAAGGCTCGGACTGTGGTGATATTTGCAGAGGTGTTAAGTTGTCAGGTTCTAGCTATATATTGCAAGTGAACTGTCTACTGATATCTAACCATTCATTTAAGACCATAAACTCTTTGCATTTTATTTTTCTAAAAAGTCTCCATAAAACATCTGGGTTTAAAAGTCTTTTTAAGCAGTCATGACAATGTTTTGATGATTAGAAGCCCCAAAAATGTACCTCAAAAGAGCCTCAATAATTTGTTTGCTTCAGTGATTCACAAGAAAAAAGGCTTTTCAATTTGGCCTACAAACAAAAGAAATCCAATAAAAATTAAAACCTGAGAGATAAACATGAGTCCGGGCATGGAAGCAAATATCTGTAATCCTAGTACTTTGGGAGGCCAAGGCAGAAGATTACTTGAGCCCAGGAACTCAAGATCAGCCTGGGCAACATAGCGAGACTCCATCTCTACCAAAAAACAATTTAAAAATTAGCTGGGGAGATGGGCAGATCACTTGAGATCAGGAGTTCAAGACCAGCCTGGCCAACATGGTGAAACCCCATCGCTACTAAAATTTCAAAACTTAGCTGGGCATGGTGGTACGCGCCTGTAGTCCCAGATACTCCGGAGGCTGAGGCAGAAGAATGGCTTGAATCCGGGAGGCAGAGGGTGTAGTGAGCTGAGATCATACCTCTGCACATCAGCCTCGGTGACAGAGCAAGACTCCGTCTTAAAAAAAAAAAAATTGGCTGGGCATGGTGGTGCAGGCCTGTATTCCCAGCTACTCAGAAGGCTAAGGTAGTAGGAGGATCACTTGAGACCAAGAGATGGAGGCTGCAGTGAGCCTCGATCATACCACTGCACTCCAAGTTGTCTCTAAAAACATTTTTTTAAATAAAATTAAAAATAGGTGGCTGAACGCAGTAGCTCACACCTGTAATCCCAGCCCTTTGGGAGGCCAAGATGGGCAGATCATTTGAGGTCAAGAGTTCAAGACCAGCTTGGCCAACATGGTAAGACCCTGTCTCTACTAAAAACATAAAAACTAGCCGGGCATGGTGGCATGCATCTTTAATCCCAGCTACTTGGGAGGCTGAGGCAGGAGAATCACTTGAACCCGGGAGGCAGAGGTTGCAGTGAGCTGAGATCGCACCATTGTGCTCCAACCTGGGCAACAGTGAGACTCTATCTCAAAAAATAATAATTTAAAATAAAAGACAACCATGAAGACTAGATTATGGGGGGGATGGGGGGTTCACTTTATAAACTTGGCATGCAAAGTCACATATGAGTGGCCCTTATGTCCTCTCAACTGCTCCCTCATTCAACTGCCAACATTTGCTAAAGGCCTTACGTCCCAGGCACTGTGTTATCCTTAGGTGGCAGCCATTTCAAACATGAAAGTATCTAATAATATGTGAAAATCAAAAGGATTTAGGCACACTTTCTAATTATTATATTTATATTAAAATGAAGCTGTAAATTTTGCAACCCATGACTTTTCCAGGTTTCCGATTACTAAATGCAAAAAATAACCCACTGCTTAAAGCAAGCATGTAGTAGACATCTCTGAGGATGCCAGTGCCCTTCACTACAAGCACATTTTCTCTAATAATTTACAGCTCACCCCACCTTCCAAGGGCCTCCAAAAACCACAGATATATACATTAGATGGATCCACACTCTTGGCCACAATGGACTAGACCAGGAGTGAGTACTTGAGCAAGGTGGGACCAACTTTATCCTTGATTTGCTGAACCACTGTGTACAAACCAAGATGCTAAAGGTTTATTTCTACATTCAGTGAGATAGGTTAGCAGACTCCTAATAAATTCCCCCAGTTTGCTTACACTAAAGTGTTTGTTTTTTTAAACCTGAAACCGAAAGATTTAAATTAAAACATACTTGTTTCACTTCTCTTCAACTATAATCAAAGGTCAAGCTTTAATAAAAATTTATCCATAACTCTTTCTAAAGCACATCCAAGGCCTAATACAATTAACAGATTTCAGTTCAACCGTATATTACATATATTACATATGTCACAAAGAGTCAACAAATGAGGTTCAGTCACTCATATATCTGTTCTCCTTACCTAACTACCTGTTCTTCTCTGCCTCTTTGCCAGAAAGGAAAAAGGTGTCTGATTCACAAGCCTATTTTAAGTGGAAAAGGTAACATCACCATTCCACTTAAAATAGCCACATGGATCACTCATAATCGTCCCAGTAACTAACCATTGAGAATATAATCTCAAGTCCTTTCCTTTTCTCTAAAACAGTAACACAATGATTATGATATTACAGAAAGTCAAATTTTTTTATACTTGGCAGCTGACCAATTATACCCACTATATGTAAAATTTCTTATCTTATTAAATTTTATAATATTTATTTGCTTTAAGTTCAACAATTGTACTTCTGGGCAAGAGGAAGTCCCTTAATGGAGAAAGAAAAACTTAAATTATCTCTGTGAAATTATGGTGCTCTACTAGTTTCCCTCCACCTTATAAATGCCAAAAATACTAACATTCCATTTCCACTACACCTAGCCGTGCTTATAAGCAATATGACAGAAACCCCAGAGCTGAGTGGGTAAGATCAACTACTGTGGAAAACAGATTGCAATAAAAGGGGAAGACAAAAATTAAATGACCATGTAGGCAAGATGGCTTCAACTATAATAATGGCAATACAAATAGAGAGATGTATTGTTTATAATGTGGGAAAACAAATAACCTAAGTATCTATTAATATATATATTCAACCATGTAACAAAATCTCTGCAACAATAAAAATTATAATGAATATTCATATTTACTGTTAGAAATATATTCATATGTGTATTAGGTGACAAAAGCAGATGACATAACAGTATGTTTAATGACAGTCTATATATATCTTTTAAATTTACATTCTAAAATCTGAAAATAATCAATAAAACATTAACAATTTTTATCTCTAATTAGAGAAATATGGGTAATTTTCATGTTTTCTTTTTTTGTCTTTTTTTGAGACAGAGTCTTGTTCCGTTGTCAGGCTGGAGTGCAGTGGCGCAATCTTGGCTCACTGCAACCTCCACCTCCTGGGTTCAAGTGATTCTTCTGCCTCGGCGCCTCCCAAGTAAATGTAATTACAGGCATGTGCCACCATGCCCAGCTAATTTTTGCATTTTTAGTAGAGACAGGGTTTCACCATGTTGACCAAGATGGTCTCGAACTCCTGACCTTGCAATCCGCCCACCTCAGCCTCCCAAAGTGCTGGGACTACAGGCATGAGCCACCGCACCTGGCCAATTTTCATGTTTTCTTCATACCTTTTGGCACAGTTTGGCTGTGTCCCTAACCCAAATCTCATCTTCAATTCCCACGTGTTGTGGGAGGGACCCAGAGGGAGGTTTTTAAATCATGGGGCAGATCTTTCACGTGCTGTTCTCATGATAGTGAATAAGTCTCACGAGATCTGATGGTTTTATAAAGGGGAGTTACCCTGCACAAGTTCTCTTCTCTGGTCTGCCACCACTTGAGACGTGCCTTTTACCTTCCACCATGATTGTGAGGTCCCTAGCCACGTAGAACTGTAAATCCAATAAACCTCTTTCTCTTATAAATTGCCCAGTCTCAAGTATGTCTTTATCAGCAGCATGAAAACAGACTAACACCCTTTTCTCCATCTAATGTTTTACAACAAATTAACTACGTCCTAGAACTCTCTGACCACTTAGCTTTCAGAATCAATCTTTTAGTTTTTCCCTCCTCTCCACTCTTCTTTGCTCACTTCTGCTCATTATCAGCATCTCTGCTATTCTGTTGCTGGCTTCAAAGACTTCATGGTATCTTTTTATTTACTATTAATAAGTTATTATTATTGAACATTAAACTTCACGCCAAGAACTTTATAATAAATTATCTTTAGTCAACTAGTCTTACCTCCTTATTCAATACATAGACCCCATTTTCCACATTCCTAACAAAAAAATTAGACTAGACTTAAATACTTTCAAAATCGAGCAATGTTAATTCACCCTCTTCCTTTAGTGAATAGCAAAATATTGTACTTCTTAAGAAAGTTTTTCCTTATATTAAGTCAAAATACTTCCTGTGAACTCCATCTACTTTCCTTAATCTATCCTCTGAACAGGGAGAAAAAGTGTATCTACTTTTTCCACATTCAGCATCTGAAGACTTCCCTTATTTCTTCCTTACGTCCCCTTCTCTATAAATAGTAAAACAGTTTCAAGCCATTCAACATTTAGGTTACTGGAAAGATTCAATTTTTCTTAAAGGGCTGGACATGGTGGCCTATGCCTATAATCCCAGCACTGTGGGAGGCCAAGACAGGAGGATCACTTGAGCCCAAGAGTTCAAAAGAGTGAGACCCCCATCTCTACAAATAAAATAAACTAAGACAAAATTTTAAAGGCTAAGTGCCCAGTGTCACACCTCACCATGTTAACAGCCATTCAATAAATAAAAGTAGTATTCTCTGGTAAAAACAACACTGAACCAGAAGTCTAGAAAACTAAAATTCTAACCTAAGTTTGACTTACTATTTTTATTTTAATTAATCATCTGGGTTTCACTGTGGTCTTCTGTAAAATGTTGGACCAGGCAAGCCGATTGCAACAGCACATCAAAAAGCTTATCCACCATGATCAAGTAGGATTCAACCCGGGGATGCAAGGCTGGTTCAACATACACAAGTCTATAAATGTAATTCACCACATAAACAGAACCAAAGACAAAAACCACATGATTATCTCAATTGATGCAGAGAAGGCCTTCGACAAAATTCAACAGCCCTTTATGCTAAAAACCCTCAATAAACTAGGTATTGACAGAACGTATCTCAAAATAATAAAAGCTATTTACGACAAACCAACAGCCAATACCATTCTGAATGGGCAAAAACTGGAAGCATTCCCTTTGAAATCTGGCACTAGACAAGGATGCCCTCTCTCACCACTCCTATTCAATATAGTACTGGAAGTTCTAGCCAGAGCAATCAGGCAAGAAAAAGAAATAAAGGATATTCAAATAGGAAAGGAGGAACTCAAACTGTCTCTATTTGCAGACATGATTGTATATCTAGAAGACCCCATCGTCTCAGCCCAAAATCTCCTGAAACTGATAAGCAACTTCAGCAAAGTCTCAGGAAACAAAATCAATGTGCAAAAATCACAAGCATTCCTATACACCAATAACAGACTTAAAGAGAGCCAAATCAAGAATGAACTGCCATTCACAATTGCTACAAAGAGAATAAAATACCGAGGAATACAATTAATAAGGAACATAAAGGATCTCTTCAAGGAGAACTACAAATCACCGCTCAACAAAATAAGAGAGGATACAAACAGATGGAGAAATATTCCATGTTCATGGTTAGGAATAATCAATATTGTGAAAACGGCCATACTGCCCAAAGTAATTTACAGATTGAACGCTAACCCCATCAAGCTACCAAAGACCTTCTTCACAGAACTGGAAAAAAACACCTTAAACTTCATATGGAACCAAAAGATAGCCTGCATAGCCAAGTCAATTCTAAGCAAAAAGAACAAAGCGGGAGGCATCACACTACCGGACATCAAACTCTACTACAAGGCTACAGTAATCAAAATAGCATGGTACTGGTACCAAAACAGAGATATAGACCAATGGAACAGAACAGAAGCCTCGAAGGCAACACAACATATCTACAACCATCTGATCTTTGACAAACCTGACAAAAACAAGCAATGGGGAAAGGATTCCCTGTTTAATAAATGGTGTTGGGAAAACTGGCTAGCCATGTGCAGAAAGCAGAAACTGGACCCCTTCCTGACACCTTACACTAAAATTAACTCCAGATGGATTAAAGACTTAAACATAAGACCTAACGCCATAAAAACCCTAGAAGAAAATCTAGGCAAAACCATTCAGGACATAGGCGTAGGCAAGGACTTCATGACCAAAACACCAAAAGCATTGGCAACAAAAGCCAAAATAGACAAATGGGACCTAATCAAACTCCACAGCTTCTGCACGGCAAAAGAAACAGTCATTAGAGTGAATCGGCAACCAACAGAATGGGAAAAAATTTTTGCAGTCTACTCATCTGACAAAGGGCTGATACCTAGAATTTACAAAGAACTAAAACAGATTTACAAGAAAAAAACAAACAAGCCCATTCAAAAGTGGGCGAAGGATATGAACAGATACTTTACAAATGAAGACATACATGAGGCCAACAAACATATGAAAAAATACTTATCATCACTGGTCATTAGAGAAATGCAAATCAAAACTACATTGAGATACCATCTCACGACAGTTAGAATGGCGATCATTAAAAAATCTGGAGACAACAGATGCTGGAGAGGATGTGGAGAAATAGAAACACTTTTACACTGTTGGTGGGAGTGTAAATTAGTTCAACTATTGACCCAGGAATCCCATTACTGGGTATATACCCAAAGGATTATAAATCGTTCTACTATAAGGACACATGCACACGAATGTTCATTGCAGCACAGTTTACAATAGCAAAGATCTGAAACCAACCCAAATGCCCATCGATGATAGACTGGACAGGGAAAATGTGGCACATATACACCATGGAATATTATGCAGCCATCAAAAACGATGAGTTCGCGTCCTTTTAGGGACATGGATGAAACTGGAAACCATCATTCTCAGCAAACTAACACAAGAACACAAAACCAAACACCGCATGTTCTCACTCATAGGCGGGTGTTGAACAATGAGAACACATGGACACAGGGAGGGGAGCACTATACACTGGGGTCTGTTGGGGGAAATACGGGATGGACAGTGGAGGGAGGGGAGTTGGGGAGAGATAGCATGGAGAGAAACGCCACATATAGGTCAAGGGGAGGAAGGCAGCAAATCACACTGCCACGTATGCATCTATGCAACAATCCTGCATGTTCTTCACATGTACCCCAAAACCTAAAATGCAATAAAAAAAAAAAAATGTCGGACCAAACAAACTCAAGATTTTTCCCCTCCACAATTTTATGACTCTATGGAGAGCCATATAGATTTTTTTTAACATTATATACAATGTTGGTGAAAATGTAATGAGTTTGTACTAATAAAAACACTAATTATAAAAGTGTAAATTAGTGTAACTTTTCTAGAAAGCAATTTGTTAGAACATACCCAGAACCTTAAAGAAGTTAATATCCTTTAGCATAGTAACTCTTGGAGATAATCAGAGGTGATGGCAAATATTTACATATAAATATAGTCTAGTCATCACACTACTAGGAACATGGAAAGTGTAAGCAACTGAAATGCTTGAAATCAAGAAAAGATTCACGTAAATTATGGTCTAACTATACAATGGACTCATGCAACCATGAAAAAATTAAGCCCACATTTCAAGGCTCAAAAAAAAAAAAACCTCATGAAAACAGCAAAATTAAGCTGTCAAAAAAACAAAATGCATCACTCTGTTCCTTTATGTGTGCCCTAATTTATAGGTATAAATATCACCTCTATAAGGAGAGGTTCTTGTCATAAGTCTCCTCTATCAGAGATCTCTTTACAATAGTGGAGGGTAACAGAGCCCTTCTCTGACTGAATACATGAATTTAAATTAAGCAATGTCTTCAAGCTATAGGTCAAAAAAGTGTACTATACCTAAACAAAGGCATAATTTTATAAACATTTTTATAATTTGAGAAAAAATGCAATTAAACATGGATCTCCAAAGAAAAAATATCAGAGTGTTCTACAAGATACTTCAAGTATGTTTTCATTGTGTTAAACAGAAACTGCAAATAAGGCTCCTTTTTCTCTGTTTACTACAAAATTAATAGCTCTCTAGGTCCCTTTGAAGGTACAAGTAACTCTAGTAAAACACAGTTATGAAAAGAAAAAAGGAGGATAATTCCCAAGTACTGGCTCCCTCGCTTTAATACTTAGTGCCCCCTGATTTGTCAATGTCCCCCTACTTCTTACAGTTATGAGAATAACTAACATGAAAAAAAGTAAATTCATGATCCTAAGCATTGAGATATTTCTCACAAATAGAAAGGATTTCATATTTATTCTATAATATGGTATCCGATAAACCACAGGCATATCTGAAAACACTGTCATCGTGCCTTGATGAAACCAGAAAACTTGAAGAACAAGTAGTCCTACTGTTTTTCTACTATGTCTTCTGAACTAGTTGTCTTAAAGTTCTTTTGCCCTTAACATTTTAAAGGCTATACCAATATATTATGGAAAGAAGACAAAACAGGCCAAGAATGTAACTAGCTACTTGCAACAGTGACTTAACAGGTGTTGCTGTGAGGATCCTCATATAAAATAAATATTTTACAACCCTACACAATGTATAGAGATGAAACATTCCAAATAAAGTTGTAGTTTTTCTTCTTTTTTAACATTTGTTCTTGTTTTCTAATAAGCTTAAATTGGATTTCGCCTCATAGGAAGCCAAAGGCAAACTATGTTCTCTTCTCCCCGGAAACTTACAATAAAATAATGATAAACAGATCTAAGTCAAATTGAGGAGAAGTGGTTGAACATCATGGACAATTGAACACTTAGAATTTCCCTCTAGGATATCTGTCTTCTTGTTAAAAACACCGTTTATTTTTATTTATAGACAACATAACCTAAAATGCGGTACCAACAACCACACAAACTAGCATTATCACATTATCCTACACACAGCAGAGGAATTGCCTGGGAGAGAAGATTGTTTTGACATTCTAAGTTAGATACATTCATTTATCTAGAAGAATCATAAAAATAAATAAAAAATGTGAGGGGTCCATGTAAAAATCTATTTATAAGAAGGAAAAAAAATCTAATTCTGGAATTCATACTGCTAAGAATCTAGTCTTTCCAAACAGATCTCTGAATTCTAATTTTGTGATTTTCTTTTCTTTGGTCTAGAATATACAAAAAGTAAATTAATGAAGAGATTCAGTTACAGAAATTAAAAATAATTTATTTAGCAACAACTCAAAAACTAAAATAAGAATCAAGGTGTTTAAAGCCTTTTTCTATAAAGCTTCTTTTCAATATTTCCTTGAGTCAAAAATCTAAACTGTCATTTTGGTTTTAGAGGCAGAAAAAGGTTCATCTATGTGCCAAGCCTTCAATAAATACTGGTTTAATTAAGTGGATGGAAGAGAAACTAAACATATCACTTTTACCCATTTATGTGGTAAATCAGACATTGTATACTTATTGGCATAATAAAATAAAACTTCTAACACTGCTCATCTTCAATCAAGAAACCAGAGATCTCGGGCCCAGCGCAGTGGCTCACATCTGTAATCCCAGCATTTTGGGAGGCCAAGGCGGGCAGATCACGAGCTGAGGAGATGGCTAACACAGCGAAACCTCATCTCTACTAAAAATACAAAAAACTAGCCAGGTGTGGTGGCGGGGCCTGTTGTTCCAGCTACATGGGAGGCTGAGGCAGGAGAATCGCTTGAACCCAGAAGGCAGAGGTTGCAATGAGCCAAGATTGTGCCATTGCACTCCAGCCTGGGCGACAAAGCCAGACTCCATCTCAAAAAAAAAAAGAAAGAAAAAAAGAAACCAGAGATCTCATGATTCACTACAAATGAATCCTCTTAGAATCAAATAGTCAATTATATTTTTTCTCTTTTTTTTTTTGAGACGGAGTTTCGCTCTTGTTACCCAGGCTGGAGTGCAATGGTGCGATCTCGGCTCACCGCAACCTCCGCCTCCTGGGTTCAGGCAATTCTCCTGCCTCAGGCTCCCGAGTAGCTGAGATTACAGGCATGCGCCACCATGCCCAGCTAATTTTTTATATTTTTAGTAGAGACGGGGTTTCACCATGTTGACCAGGATGGTCTCAATCTCTTGACCTCGTGATCTACCCGCCTCAGCCTCCCAAAGTGCTGGGATCACAGGCGTGAGCCACCGCGCCTGGCCATATTTTTAAAATAAACCTTATTTTATAATTTGTGGGTCTAGTGAGGTAGCTGAGTAATGATAAATAAGAAAAAAAAAGTATTGGCTTAAAATGTGATGTTATCCACCACACAGGTAACAAGTCTACTGGAATGCCTAAATAAGAAAAAGTAGGGGAAAGGCCTGGACAGTTGGCCAAAAGTACATTACCCAGAGCTTCTTAAAATTCTAAGGCATAAAACAGGCAACAGAAGGAAACCTGCCTGGCCAGAGAGTTAAGGGAGTGATTCTGCATGCAATTTCCCCACTGCCGTTGACATATATCTTCCCCACAAAAGAGGAGAGAACGGTGCTGGTCTGAGTATGAAAGCCAAGTATAAATCATTTGTATATTGTTTTATTATTATATATTGTATTGTACATTATTAGTACTTAATGCTATTTTCATAACACAATCCTACTTCCTTGGCATTATGGAATACAGTCCTATGTCTCTCAGTTTCACAAGTGCCTGACAGCAAAGTACATGTCTCCAGAACAGTCTCTTAATTTCCAAAGATGCTTCGGAACCTCAAAAATCTTAGTGTCTCATTATTTACTGTGCCCTTATCAAATCTCCTTCCTCTCCATACGCCACTTAATTTTTTTCAGGTCTCATAATATACACTAATAAAAGAGAACTGAAGAACAAATTAGCAGAAAAGATTACAAGAAAGCATCTAGCTGTCATAAATACATGCATTTGCAGATAAAATTGCTAAAGCACTATCAGTGACCTTTGAATCATCATATAAAATAGAAATACCTGAAGATTAAAGAGAAGAAATGAAGTCCTAATTGTCAAAAAAAAAGAGAAAGGGCCAGTCGTGGTGGCTCACACCTGTAATCCCAGCACTCTGGGAGGCCAAGGTGAGCGCATCAACTGAGATCAGTAGTTTAAGACCAGCCTGACCAACCTGGTGAAACCCTGTCTCTACTAAAAATACAAAATTAGCCAGGGATGATGGCACACGCCTGTAATCCCAGCTATTCAGGAGGCTGAGACAGGAGAATTGCTTGAACCCAGGAGGTGGAGCTTGCAATGAGCCGAGATCTCGCCACTACACTCCAGCCTGGGTAACTGAGCAAGACTCCATCTCAAAAAAAAAAAAGAGAAAGGAAAATCTGCAACCACAGAACTACAGAAGATGACAGGTTTAGTGACAATGCTATGCAGTAACATCATGAACCGGTCAAGAGCAGCATATGGCACTCAACTGAAGTGGACAAGAGCTCACTGAGAATAACTCAAGGCCTAAGCCTTCATTTACTCCGTGAGTTATCAGACTAAATGAATACTAAAAACAAGAGACGTCTGTACTTAAAATTTTTTATCTACCAAATTCTCTTCTGATAAGAGTATGGCAGGGTTTCTAACCTTCGCGTTACTGACATTTTAAGCCGAGTAACTCTCCGTCCTATAGGTTGCAGGATGCTTAGCGGCATACCTGGCCTCTACCAATCACATGCCATAGCATCCCCCAGTTGTGACAACCAAAAATGTCTGCAGATATTGCCAAAGGTCCCCCAGAAGGCAGTATCACCCTTGGTTGAGAAACACTGATTTATGTCAAGATAGAGAAATACAAAATAATAGTCATTACTAAGATTCATAAGTAATTAGACAGCTATTCGTAAGAAACTAAACAGCTATATCCAGGGTACTGATGATTCAAAGCAAATTTTGAAACACCTTTATTTATCCCTTAATGCTAAAAAATTTTAATAATGATTCAGGAAGAAACACAAAGATAAATCTATCAAATTTGTAGAAGATATAAAACTAAATGACATGAAAAAATAAGTGTATGAAAGACATCTAAAGATCTACTGGATTCTTCTAATGGGAAGGAAGGAAGAAGAGAGAGGTAAGGCATTAAGTTATGAAAAGGCAAGCTCTAGAAATTTTACTTAAGATGCTACTCAAGTGTGTGTGAGTGTGTGTGTGTGTAAAGCTGGATGAGGGAATGAAACATTTACTTAGGTAATTTAAAATAATATTAATTTAAATACTTCATCTTCAAAATTCTAAATTTATTTTCTTTTATGCAGAATTTCAGTGCACAAATTAATATTAATTTTTGAACAAGTATAATCAAAGAAATACAACGCTCACTTGAAGGAAATTTTCTGCCTTAATCATTCTAGGTTTCCCTGAAAACATTTAAGAGAAGCTTTCTATCATATACAGAATCTATACCTATTTGTCTGAAATACAAAACTATATGTCTCTAAAAGTTAGCAAAGAGAATTACACACATCCCCAGGAATATTTTCTGCTGCTTTTTCCAAAGTCACAAGTCACTGTTATTACATGGTAACCTGTAACCTAGAGAACACAACATGGCCAATTTTTTTCCCATTTAATACTCTTCAAATAATTATAACTTCAGGAGCACTAACTGCCTCAGGAATTATGTGCACAATTAAAATTACCAGTCAAACAATTCAAGACAGGAAAAACCCCCACCATTTTGAATTAAACAGCAGGCCATGATGAAACCATAACAAAAGGTCAATCTTTGCCAAACAAGACTCAAGGTCTCTCACTTCATTAAACAGATAAAAGTAAATATATTTACCCAGTACAACAAGTATTTGGGTTTTTACCAACCTTGAAGAACATTTTACAAGAGTCAATAGTTGGCTATAAAGATATTTATAAGCAATTCTTTCCTTTTCCTGTAACTTGGGAAATTAATGTGGCTAAATTAGTTTTTGAAAATCAATAAATCCTAGAAGACAGATTTAATCAAGGTGATGATGAAAAATATTTCTCCTGGAGTGAAATGGAAAGTCTAAAAATCTGTCTAACAATAGTCTAAAAAGGTAGCTATATAACAATATAAGCAAAAATACTTGAAACCTACATTTTTCCTAAATCTGTTTTTCATTGTTTATAAAGCACTATGCAATAGAAATAAAATGCAAGCCACATATAAAATTTCAAATTTTCTCATAGCCACATTTTTAAAAGTAGAAAGAAAGTGAAATTAATTTTAACTTCGTATTTTATCTAACCCAATAGATGCAAATTATTAGCATTTTAAAATGGGATCAGTAACAAAAAATTAACAAGGTAGTTCGTCTTTTTTCTGTAGGAAGTCTTAGAAATCTGTGTTTTTACAAATACATTTTTTTTTTTTTAAGCATGAGTCTCACTCTATCACCCATGCTGGAGTGCAATGGCACCATCTCGGCTCACTGCACCTCCGCCTCCCGGGTTCAAGCAATTCTCCTGCCTTAGCCTCCCGAGTAGTTGGGATTACAGGCACCTGCCATCATGCCCAGCTAATTTTTGTATTTGTTTCACCATGTTGGCTAGGCTGGTCTTGAACTCCTGACCTCAAGTGATCCGCCTGCCTTGGCCTCCCAAAGTGCTAGGATTACAGGTTTGAGCCACCACACCCAGCCTTTAAAATAAATTTTATTGTATATATCTAAAGTATACAACATGATGTTAGGGGATATATAGATAGTAAAATAATTACTATAGTGGAGCAAATTAACATATCCATCATCTCACATAGTTACTCTTTTTTATTTTTGTGGCAAGAGCAACTAAAATGTACTCATTTAGCAGGAATCTCAACTACAGTAAACTTTATTCACTATAGTCCTCATGTTATACACTAGATCTCTGGACTCGTTCATCCCATATATCTGCTGTAATATTCCATTATTATGTATACCACAATTCCTTCATCCACCGTCAGACACTTAGGCTGTCTCTGTATCTTGGCTATTGTACATAATGCTGCAATGAATATGGAGTGCAGATAACTTTCTGAGGTGGTGATTTCACTTCCTTTAGGTATATGCTCAGAAGAGAGATCACGGGTCATATGGTGGCTTTATTTTAATTTCATTGGGCTTCTCCATACTGTTTTCCATAATAGCTATACCAATCTACATTCCCACCAACGGTGTACCAGGTTCCCTTTTCTGCACACCCTGAATAACATTTGTCATCTCTTTACTCTTTGATAATAACCATCCCAAAGAGTGTGAGGTATTATCTCACACTGGTTTTGGTTTGCATTTCCCTAAGGATTAATGATATTAAGCACATTTTCATATACATGTTGGCCACTTTTATGTATTCTTTGGAGAAGTGTCTATTCAGGTTCTTTGCCCATTTTTTAATTTGTTTGTTTTTCTACTGTTGAGCTGTATGAATTCTTTATATATTTTAGGTATCAACCCCTTATCAGATATATGATTTGCAAATATTTTTTCCCAAACTGTAGGTTGTAATTTCATTTTGTTGATTGTTTCCTCTGCTGTGTGAAATCTGTATTTTACATTTACAGCATTCTCAATTCAGGCTAAGCACATTTCAAGTGCTCCGTGGCCACAAATAACTAGTAGTTCCCATACTGGACCACACAAATCCATAATGGGCCAAATATCATTTCCAAATTTCTAAAGCTCAGTTACAAAATAAACAGAAAGCCCTAAATATCTAAACAAATACTAAATGTCTTTAAAGGCAGATGTAGGCTTATAATAGAGTCAAAAGATAAGAGTAACAGTTAATACTTATTGAGCATTTACTATTTTAGACCCTAAGTCAGACCCTACTTTAAATGCTTTTCAAGGATTATCTCATTTGATTATTACAAAGGCAGCTGATGTAGGTACTAGTAATGTCTCCATTTTACATATAAGTACACTAAAACACAAGGAAAGTTAAGTAAAGATTAACCCGGGCCATGCTTTTAAACAGTATACATGCTATGCTGCAAGAAAAATGCCAATAGAACGAAAGGTTGTTTTTGAAATCAGAGTACAGAAGATAAGTAAGAAATGAAGAAAAAATTATATCTTTTGGAATTAACAGGTTTTTTAAAACTGAATCATGTCATATGATACTTTTCCACAAGAAGCTCCAGTCTCCAGATACACAATACAGTTTTTGATTAGAATTTTTATTGTTAAACTATTGGACAAATATTGAGAACATTCATTCCATTTTATGCAATGAGGTATTGCCCAATTCTATTACACACACACACACACACACACACACACACACACACACACACACACACATTTATTTAACCTTATACTGGCAATATAAAACAAAAATATTTATGACCCAATATTGAAAAGTATGGTTTTAGTTTAAAGAGTAATGAAAGTATTATTTTAAGGTCACGGATTTTCCAGTGCTTGAAAAGCTGTACTTTTCTTTTTTGAAACTCTTATATTTGTGATTTTATTATGCCAATCTTATTGTGGACATTTTTTTAATAGTCTCATTCTCTTATATGGAGGAAAAGGCTATCTTCCTCCCATTCACCTATCATTTCAAACAATAAAGTATGAAAAGATAAAACAGGCAATAATAAAGATAGCTTCTTCCCAACATCTCAATTCTAAGAAAACAATAGAATAATGCATAATACTGAACACCATCTTAGATAGGTACATCACACCCCAAGTTTTTTAGCTAAAACAAGAGGACAATATTTACTTTCACATGTACAACAGCTACCAGCAAAATGACACAGATACTGCCTAATGTTCATAAAAAGTTCAGATAAAAAGCTGGATATCTCTTCAGAAAATAATATTCAAAAATTGCTCATCTTAATGAATGATTTGATACAGAAAGAAAAAAAAATTCCTTCTCTAAAATAAACAGTTCCATGTGAAAGAAAATCTGTGATCACAGCTTAAATTGTCTGACCTTTTTGTTTACTTAAAATCGCAAGATAACAACAGCCTTGATCCACAGTTGAAGGCCATGGCTGGCTGCACACTAACTTTGTCGTTTTTCAGGGTGTCACTGGCTGATCACACCACCTTCAGTTACATAACAAACCTATCACCATACTGTTCTTACTCTCCCCTCCCACATATTCAAAACTTCACAAAGGTAGCCAGAGGTAAAGGGAAGCCTCTTAAGAGTTTGCTCAATGTGCCTGAGCAGATATTTAGCAACAGCACAAAAAGGTTAAGAGTCAATCAGCCACCTGCCCGTAACAAAGAAACATCTCAGTTTACTAAAACTTTTCCAAAAAATATGTTCATATCACTTATATTTTGTCTTTGATATTCTGAAACAATTTCATCAACAAATGTTTCATATAACTTACAAAGTTCACCTATGGATTTTGTTTTTCTTTTTATTTTTTCATTTTGCCTGCAAACTATATGCGTCAGGCACTGGGTTTGGCCCTTCATGTACATCTTCCTATATTATTCTGGTATGGTCTCCTCTAAGGGTTAACAACATTACAATAAAAATGATTTCACCACTAAATCTGAGTTTTTCTTCTAGGATGACAATATAACTCTGGAATCCTTACATAAAAGGACAGTATCCGGCCAGGAGCAGTGGCTCATGCCTGTAATCCCAGTACTTTGAGAGGCCAAGGCAGGCAGATCACGAGGTCAGGAGTTCGAGACCAGCCTGACCAACATGGTGAAACCCCTTCTCTACTAGAAATGCAAAAATTAACCGGGCGTGATGGCACGTGCCTGTCATCCCAGCTACTAAGGAGGCTGAAGCAGGAGAACCGCTTGAACCTGGGAAGCAAAGGCTGAAATGAGCTGAGATAGCGCCACGCACTCCAGCCTGGATGACAGAGTGAGACTGTCTCAAAAAGAATAGTATCCCTATAATAGTTATTTAGATGACAAAATTTTTAAGATTAGCACACAATTATTTATAAATGTCCTTTGCACTTTGATTACTCTTAAAACAGATCTAGCAGAAATAAATTTAAGTACAAAACAATCTTTTTTAAAAAACCAATACTTAATTTTTTAGTGTCACCAGAGAATACAAGGAATTCAACTCACATCCGTGCTAAATAAATCATAATGTGAGTAATCACCATACACTCAGATTATGACTTTAGCATGCCAGATAAAAAACTTACATTAAAAAAGTAGTTCCAAAGCAACCCAATACTATTTTAATATGTGATTCAAGATTAAGCTTTAACTTATATGATTCAATATAGAGCACTTAAAAAAAATTCCAAGAGCCAATTTCCCTGTAATTGGTCCTTAATCCACAGGAAATACCAAAGATGATCACAGCCTTCTCTGATAAATGTAACTCAACAAAGCAAAAAGGCAGTAGAAATTCCATTCACGGTGAAGGAAGTACATTTATACACCAACAAAAAAACTCAAGAACATTAACACACACTGCATCTCACATACCACAATGTAACCTTACCTGTTTCTGAAATGTATGTAACAGGATCCTGCCGTGAAATGTTACCGGGTTTAGAAGATACTGGCGTTTTTTCTGGTTGCTTTTTGGCGTTTTTTACCTGCAACGTCTCCTCTGGCTCTGAGTCTGTATGTGAGAGAAAAATAAAACAAAACTTTAAAAAGAACTATTATAGTGCATTTTTAAAGTAGTCATGGTGAACTGATGCCTCAAGGTCTTTTTCAAGGCACATGTCTTTTGTGAATTCTCACAGATTACTTTTACTCAGTGTTAAGCCTACGTATTAGTTTTCTATTGGAGCTGTAATACATGACCACAGACTTAGTGGTTTAAAACAACTAAGCCACTAAATTTATTATCTTTCAGTTCTGGAGGTTAGATGGCCAATATGGGTCTCACTGGGCCAGTCAAGGTACCAGCAGGGGTATGTTCCTTTCTGGATACTCTAAGAAAGAATTTTCTGTGCCTTTTCTAGTCTCTAGTGGCTACCAGCATTTCTTGGCTCAAGGACCCTTCCATCTTCAATGCCAGCAACATCAAGTGAGAGACCTCATGTTGCCATCTCCCAGATCCTCTAACCGTCTTCACAGTTAATCTCGCTCTCTAAACCCTTCTTCTGCCTCCCTATTCCTTGTGACTACTGAGTCCACCCAAATAATCCAAGATAATCTCCCTATTTTTTTTTCTCCTTTTTGAGATGGAGCCTCACTCTGCTGCCCGAGCTGGAGTGCAGGGGCATTCCCTCAGCTCACTGCAAACTCTACCATCCGGTTCAAGCAATTCTCCTGCCTCAGCCTCCCGAGTAGCTGGGGCTATAGGCGCATGCCACCACGCCCAGTTAATTTTTGTATTTTTAGTAGAGACAAGGTTTTACTATGTTGGCCCGGCTAGTCTGGAATTCCTGACCTCAAGTGATCCACCCACCTCGGCCTCAGAAAGTGCTGGGATTACAGGCATGAGCCACTGAGCCTGGCCTAATCTCCCTATTTTTAAGGTCATCTGATTAGCGATCTTAACACCATCTATAACTTTTATTTCCCTTTGCCATATAACCTAATATAGTCACAGGTTCTAGGAATTAGGCTGTGTATATCTTTTGGGGCCACTATACTGTCTATCACAGCCTAATCTCCCAGGACACTTAAATATAAATCAGGAACAAAGTGTGAGTACCTGGCATAGTACCTGGTATAAAACACATGTTTCATGAACTTTAGTGTCCCTCCTCTTCCCCTTGACCATGCATTTATAAATCCCGCCACACTGTAGTAAACTGTATCAAACAAATTTCCAGTTTCCCAACAAACAAAATTCCTGGGGAAGAGAGACACTTTTTCTTTCAAATTCTTTACAATATAGAGCAGTAAAAAGCACAAAGTGAACACTTGAGTACTTTTGGAATTCAGAACCTTTGATAACACTGTGAAAATCTTGACAATCCACGAATGCTTCTTTAGGTACATTTTTTGCTTTAAGAATTCACACCAGAAGGCTGGGCACGGTGGCTCATGCCTGTAATCCCAGCACTTCAGGAGGCTGAGGCGGGAAGATCACCTGAGGTCAGGAGTTCGAGACCAGCCTGGCCAACATGGTGAAACCTCATTTCTACTAAAAACTACAAAAATTAGCCAGGCATGGTGGCAGGCACCTGTAATCCCAGCTACTTGGGAGGCTGAGGCAGAACAGCATGAACCTGGGAGGCAGAGGTTGCAGTGAGCCAAGATAGTGCCATTGCACTCCAGCCTGGGTGACAGAGCGAAACTCTGTCTCAAAAAAAAAATTCACACCAGATAAAAATAAAACAGACAGAGAGAATTAATTCACACCAGATCTCCATAAAAGCAAAACCTGAAACTTTCTGAATTCTATCATCATTTTGTGTATCATAAAAGGCATGCAAAAAAATTCATGTTGCCTATTTTAAAATTACATTCAAAGAAAAGCCTTTAAACTGTGTTTACTCCTTCTTAAAATGCAACCCAAAAAATGCCAAATCTTTCAATAAAGCACAAAAATTAAATTTTAGATCTTTGCTTTAAAAACAGTATTCTAAGGCACTATTTTTCAAATTTAACTTTCAACAACCTCAACTAGAAAAGAAATACAAGTATTTTTTAAAATAATAGGGCCAGGTGCAGAGGCCCATGCCTGTAATCCCAATACTTTGAGAGGCCAAGAAAGGTGAATTGCTTGAGGCCAGGAGTTTGAGATCGGCCTGGGCTACATGGTAAAACTCCATCTCTACTAAAAATGCAAAAATTAGCTGGATGTGGTGGTACATACCTGTAGTTCCAGCTACTGGGGTGGCTGAGGCACAAGAATAGCTGGAACCCAGGAAGCAGAGGTTACAGTGAGCCGAAATCATACCACTGCACTCCAACCTGGGCAACAGGCCAAGACTATCTCTAAATAAATTAACTAAATTAAATTAAAACACATATATCACATTCAAAATAAATTTGACAAATGCTGCATACTCTAATGCTTTCTGAAGGAATCTTTAATACAAACATATTTTGGTTCTGATAAGTTCTATAGTAAAATAAAATTGTTTGAAATTTTACTTGAGCATACAGCCCTCTTCTCACAACACTTATTAACATCACAGAGAGCTACATGTCTCAGAACATAGCTTATGTATTTTTAATTTTTTTTTTTTGAGACAAAGTCTCACTCTGTCACCCAGATTGGAGTGCAGTGGTGATCTCGGCTCACTGCAACCTCTGCCTCCGAGGTTCAAGCAATTCTCATGCCTCAGCCTCCCGAGTAGCTGGGATAGCAGAGGTGTGCCACCATACCCAGCTAATTTTTGTAATTTTAGTAGAAACAGGGTCTTACCATGTTGGCCAGGCTGGTCTCGAACTCTTGACCTTCAAGTGATCTGCCCATCTTGGCTTCCCAAAGTGCTGGGATTACAGGCGTGAGCCACCACACCCAGCCTCAAAACATAGTTTAGAAAGCCCTACTCTGAGGGATATATGATAACTTTAAAACTTTAAAGCTCCTCAGAAGAAATATTACCTGAATCATAGATGATCCTCTTTTTCTTGTTTGGTTGCTTTTGTTTGAGGTCATCCTCTTTACGGGAGCTATTTACCTAAAAACATCACAGCATAATTAGAACTTAAAGAAGCCTATATAATTATCCTTTTTTTCTTGGGCTCAGTCTTTTTAACCAGGGGCAATTTTGCACCCCTGCCCCCAGGAGACATTTGTCAATGTCTAGAAACATTTTTACTTGTCACGAATTCGGTTAGGGAGGTTCACTGTCATCTAACAGGTAGATCAGGAATGCTACTAAACATCTTACAATGCACAACAAAGAATTATCCAACCCTAACTGTAAATAATACCCTTATTGGGCTAAAAATAGGCCACGCAACAACTGTACCACAATGGGAAAAAAAGAAATTATAGAAAAAGCTGTATTATTATTCAGCTCTACTTTCAACACTAACCTATATATATAGCAAAGAATAAAAGGGTATCAGATAATACAAGGCAAGTGCTTCCTGAAAATGAAAAGACAGTAACAGGAATAAATGCTAAGCTAGTGGCCCACCACTAACCAATGACTGTTAAAAAACTAAATAAAACCAATGCAAAAGGTATTATTTATATTTTGTAGTTAAACATCACATTTCTAACATACTCAAATTTTCTCAGAAAGCAGACAGTGAAAAAACTGATTATAATCAATTACAAGGTAGAAATAGTAACTATTTCTATCCATTGTAATAAAACCCCAAAAGGCCAGGCACAGTGGCTCACCCCTGTAATCCCAGCACTTTGGGAGGCCAAGGTGGGCAGATCACTTGAAGTCAGGAGTTTGAGATCAGCCTGGCCAACATGATGAAATCCCATCTCTACTAAAAATACAAAAATTAGCCAGGCATGGTGGCAGGCACCTGTAATCCCAGCTACTCCAGAGGCTGAGGCAGGAGAATTGCATGACCCTAGGAGGCAGAGGTTGCAGTGAGCCAAGATCATTCCACTGCATTCCAGCCTGGGCGACAGAGCGAGATTCTGTTTAAAAAAAAAAAAAAACTTCAAAAACATAAGAACAATCAACCAGGTTGCAAGAAAATGGAAGAAGTAAGGAATTATAAATGACATATACCACTGGATCAAGGACAGAGTCAGAATCAACTACAACAACTCAAAAGTAAGAGAAGAAGGTATCAAAGAAAGGAGAAAGCCACAGAAAGGAATCCCAAATTCTGCCTGTAAACCTTACCCAAATCTCTGGCTATCTCCTAAACTATACATGTGTGGAACAACTCTTAGAGTGCTTTAGCTAAGGTTAAAAAAATTGAATAAAGATTTCAGCTGCTGCCCATTACAAGGGAGACAAGAGTTTAGAGCATGAGTACAGCCAAGTTCAATGCCTGATAAACCAAAAGAATTAACACTCTTTGAAGGAATATAACAGGATCCAAAGTTCCTATACTGCATCATTCACAATGTCCAAGATAAATCCAAAATAACTAGAACATACAAAGAAAGAGGAACTGTGACCTGTGGAGGTTAATGTTATGTGTAAACCTGACTAAACCACAAAATGTCCAAATATTTCATCAAACACGATACTGAGGGTTTCAGCATAAGATGTTTTTGGATGAGCTTAATATTTAAATCAATAGATTAAGTGAAGCAGATTGCCCTTCCTGATGGCATTAAGCCTCATTTAATCAGCTGAAGGCCTGAAAAGAACAAAGGCTAACCCTCTCCGGAATGAGAGAGAATTCCTCCTGCCTGACTGCCTTAGAGCTAGGACATCTCTGGGACACTTTCTTCCTGCCTTTGGATTCCAACTAAAACATCAGCCCTTTTTTTTTTTTGAGACGGAGTTTCACTCTTGTTGCCCGGGCTGGAGTGCAATGGCATGATCTCAGCTCATCACAACCTCCACCTCCCAGGTTCAAGCAATTCTCCTGACTCAGCCTCCCGAGTAGCTGGGATTACAGGCATGCACCACCACACCCGGCTAATTTTTTGTATTTTTAGTAGAGATGAGGTTTCTCTATGTTGGTCAGACTGGTCTTGAACTCCCAAACTCAGGTGATCCACTTGCCTCGGCCTCCCAAAGCGCTGAGATTACAGGTGTGAGCCACCACGCCCAGCTAACATCAGCTCTTTCTACTAATTCTTTGTAATAAATCTCTCTATGTATACATACACATACATCCTATTGGTTCTGTTTCTCTACAGAACCCTGACTGTATAATACAGCTTTTGGTACCAAGAAATGGGGTACTACTGTTAAAAAAAAAAAAACTAAAATACAAAAGTGATTTTGGAATTGAGTAGAGGCTAGAGACGTTTTAAGGTACATGCTAGAAAAAGCCTAGACTGCAATAAAGGAACTGCTGGTAGAAATACGAATGTTAAATGTAATACCAATGAGAGCTGATGAAGAAATGAGAAGAGCAATAGAAGAAGCCTCTTTCCTCTCAGAGAATACATACATCATCATGAACAGAATGTTAGTATAAATAAATAAGAATGTTAAAGGCCAAGCTGTAAGGTTTTAGATGGAAATGAGAAAGAGATTATTGGAAATTGGAAGAAAGGCAATTCTTATTATAAAGTGGCACAGAACTTGGTCAAGTTGTGTTCTAGTGCTTTTTGAAAGAGGAAACTTGTGAACGATGAAATCAGATATTTAGCTGAGGAGATTTCAAAGCAAAATGTTGAAGATGAGGCCTGAGTCCTCTGACTGTTTATAGTCAAATGCAAAAGGGAAGAGATGAACTAAAGAAAAAACTGTTCAGCAAAAAGGAACCATAACTTGAAGATTTGTAGAATTCTCAACCTGTCCATATTTCAAAAAAGCATGTTCTGGGCTGGGCGTGGTGGCTGACGCCTATAATCCCAGCTCTTTGGGAGGCCAAGGCGAGCGAATTACTTGAGGTCAGGAGTTTGAGACCAGCCTGGACACTATGGTGAAACCCCCATCTCTAGCAAAAATACAAACAATTAGTCGGACATGGTGGCATTCGACTATAGTCCCAGCTACTCTGGGGGCTGAGGCAGGAGAATCACTTGAACCTGGAAGACGGAGGTTGAGACGGAGGTTGCAGTGAGTTGAGATCGCACCACTGCACTCCAGTCTGGGCAACAGAGAGTCTGTTTCAAAAAAAAAAAGAAAAGACAAAGCCTGTTCTAAAGAGAATAGCAAGGGTGTAGCTGGAGTATCTCTTGATGAAGAGATTACGGGATTATATAAGTAAAAACATTGTCAGTTTGAACTGAAGAGGATGGAGAAAGGACAAAATGAAGGAAGGCTGTAAGATTTCTCAGATTCCAGTGACAGGACAACAGGGCTATTCTTCAAGAAAAGGGAAGAATGGCCCCAAAGGCAATTCAGAGATCAACCATCAGAACTGCCTCTTGAAAAGATGGAGCTTGGTTTCAACAGATCAGACAGCCAACGCCCAAAGCCTTGTGGGCAGGATGGCCCAGCAGAGCTGCAGCAGCAGGACAGCCGCCTATGGTTGTGAGGGCAGAGCATCAAGCCAAAGAGGATCATTTTCAAGGCTTAAGTTCTTTTTTTTTTTTTTTGAGACGGAGTTTTGCTCTTGTTACCCAGGCTGGAGTGCAATGGCGCGATCTCGGCTCACCGCAACCTCCGCCTCCTGGGTTCAGGCGATTCTCCTGCCTCAGCCTCCTGAGTAGCTGGGATTACAGGCACGCCACTGTGCCCAGCTAATTTTTTGTATTTTTAGTAGAGACGGGGTTTCACCATGTTGACCAGGGTGGTCTTGATCTCTTGACCTCATGATCCGTCCGCCTTGGCCTCCCAAAGTGCTAGGGTTACAGGCGTGAGCCATTGTGCCCGGCGCAAGGCTTAAGTTCTAATGGAATTTGCCTTGCTAGGTTTTGGACTTGTTTGGGATTCATCACCCCTCCCTTCCTTCTGATTTCTCCTCTTTAGAATGGTAATGTCTATCCTATATGCCTGTTCTACTATCATATTTTAGAAGCACATTCCTTATCTGGTTTCACAGGTTCACAACTAGAGAGAAATTTTGCCTCAGGATGATTCATACCTCAAGTCTCACCCATATCTGATTTGGAGGATATTTACATGAGACTGTGGACTTCAGACTTGATACTGAAAAAGAATTTGGGGGCTGTTACATTGGAATGAATGTATTTTGCATGCAAGAAGGACATACATTTTGGGTGGCCATGGATGGAATGTTATGTCCTGAATGTCTGTGTCCCCAAAATTGACATGTTGAAGCCCTAACCCTCAGGGTGGCCTCACCACCCTGGAGGTGGAACCCCAAACAAGTAATTATGGATAAATAAGGTCATAAGGGTGGGGCTCTGATCTGACAGGATTCGCATTCTTATAAGAACAGAAACCAGACTGCTCATTCAATCTCTCTCTCTCTTTTTCTTTTTCCACCAGAGTACTCAATCTCTCTCTCCACTCATACACACTGAGAAGTTATGTGAGGACATAGTAAGAAGGCGGCCATGTACAAACCAGGAAAAAAGACCTCACCAGACACCTAATCAGCCAGCACCATCAATTCTATAGTATTTTGTTATGATGGCCTGAACTGACTAACACATGATCCAAAGAATCAAGACAAAAGGCACTTAATAAAGACCAATCTTGATATAACCCAGATGTCAGAATTAGCAGACAAGAATTTTAAAGCAGCTACTATAACTACACTCAAGGACATAAAAGAGAAACTAAAGCTATGAAAAAGAAAATGAAAATTCTAGAACTGAAAAACACAATATTTAAAATAACAATTCACTAGAGGCCGGGCGCGGTGGCTCAAGCCTGTAATCCCAGCACTTTGGGAGGCCGAGGCGGGTGGATCACGAGGTCAAGAGATCGAGACCATCCTGGTCAACATAGTGAAACCCCGTCTCTACTAATACAAAAAATTAGCTGGGCACGGTGGCGCGTGCCTGTAATCCCAGCTACTCAGGAGGCTGAGGCAGGAGAATTGCCTGAACCCAGGAGGCGGAGGTTGCGGTGAGCCGAGATCGCGCCATTGCACTCCAGCCTGGGTATCAAGAGCGAAACTCCGTCTCAAAAAAAAAAAAAAAAAAAAAAAAACAATTCACTAGATAGCCTTAACAGCAAGTTGGCGATAAAGAATCAAGGGCCGGGGCAGTGGCTCAGGCCTGTAATCCCAGCACTTTGGGAGGCCAAGGCGGGTGGATCACGAGGTCAAGAGATCGAGACCATCCTGGTCAACATGGTGAAACCCCGTCTCTACTAAAAATACAAAAAATTAGCTGGGCACGGTGGCGCGTGCCTGTAATCCCAGCTACTCAGGAGGCTGAGGCAGGAGAATCGCCTGAACCCAGGAGGTGGAGGTTGCGGTGAGCCAAGATCGCACCATTGCACTCCAGCCTGGGTAACAAGAGTGAAACTCGGTCTCCAAAAAAAAAAAAAAAAAATCAATGAATTTAAAGACAGAAAAAGAGAAAGCACTCAATCTGAAAAAAAGACTGATAATATCAAAACTCTAACGTTTATGTAACTGTACTTCAAGAAAGAGAAAAATGAGGCAGAAAAAATATTTGAAGAAATTATAGCAAAAAGTTCCCAATTTTGATAAAAGATATAAATTTACAGATTAAAGAAGCTCAGAAACCCAAAACACGATGAACACAAGAAAAATCACACTCAGGTACACCACAGTCAAACTACTGAAAACCAAAAATTAAAAAAAAAAGAGAGAGAGAGAAGGGAGGGAAGAAGGGACAGATGGAGAGAGAGAGGGAGGGAGAGAGAGAAAGAAAGAACAGCCTCATTACTCCTCCTCTTCCTCTGCTAAATGAGTTGAAAGCTTCATTTATTCAAGCTTCCCAAGACATAAAGTATTAAGAACTGAGCTTATTTTACATTTCATACAATGCAAAATTGCACCCAGAAAACGAACCTTGATTTCCTTTATTCCTTTCTTTGCTTTTAAAGTTTCTTCATCAGACTTTGTTTTCTCACTCTTCTTTACTGTTTCACTTACAAGTTTCTTTCCACTTGGTATTACTCCAAAGAATTTCCGAATGTCCTAAAAGCAAAAACAGGAGATTCGTGAATAAACATTAACTGCATAAAATTATAATTTCAATTGTAATTTTTACACACACACTGGCTTACCCTGAGTAATTTCTCCCATATCATCATAGTTCCATGAATACAGCAGCTTTCTTTTCATGTGCAAAAGTTAACTGATAACTTTACCTGAGTTAAGAATACTTTGTTGGCCAGGCACTGTGTCTCATGCCTATAATCCCTGCACTCTGGGAGGCCGAGGTAGGTAGATCACTTGAGGTCAGGAGTTTAAGACCAGCCTGGCCAACATAGTGAAACCCCGTCTCTACTAAAAATACAAAAAATTAGCCAGACATGGTGGCAGGTGCCTGTAATCCCAGCTACTCCAGAGCTGAGGCAGGATAATCACTTGAACCCAGGAGGCAGAGGTTGCAGTGAGCCAAGGTCACACCACTGCACTCCAGCCTGGGTGACGGAGCAAGACTTCTTCTCAAAAAAAAAAAAAAGAAGAATTTGTCTAATGAAAAGTAATATAAATTCTCAGAATCAGGCCAGAAACAGGCCAAAATAAGCAAGTGATATTTTTTGCTAATGACAGCACAGTTATTAGAGAGGCAAGTAGCAGTTACTTATTATTGATCACTTATGCACATCCACATTCATATCCCATCATCCCAGGCACAGCCGGAGAGAAGACAAAGCTGGATAATACGATCCTTGTCTGTGGGACATATACTCCAGTCTGAGAGAAGAATAACTCTCACAACCCTAATCATACCTGGCAACTAAAAATCTTCAAATTGTTTTCCTTTAAATGATTTTTCTACATTCCGAAGGAAAAAACCTTTGATACTTATTACAAAATGCTCTTTAATTACTCTATCTCATGTTAAACCACAGAATTCAAATTAATCATACTGAAACATTTACAATGTAATTTACAATTAAAATCACTCACTTTTCCTAACCTTTGCATACATATTCTTCCCTACCTCTCTAAAATTTAGTTTAAGAAACTGTGGTATCGAACAGACCTTAGAATCAGAAGCCTTAATTCAAATCTGTGCTCTAGTGCTTTTTACCTGTGTGATCTTGGGCAAGCTACTTTATCTATTTTCTCCTCAGTAAAGTGGGACTAATACTGATCCTTTATGTGGATTAATTATGCATCTATCACAATTCTGGTTCAGTAAAAAGCTTCCCCTCACCTCATTTCTGAACTATCGTCCCTTCATATTACTGAAACACTCTGTTTATCAATATCTCTGCTCATAGAGAAGGGTATAAGGAAGAAAAAATAATGAGAAGTAGGAGCTGAATTCCAAAGAACTGGGTTTAAGAACCAGCTGTATCATTTTCCCTCTTCCTATCCTTGATGGTTGTAATCACCAGTTTTTATTTATTTTTATCCCTACAACCTCCCTCTCTTTACTGCATGAGAGAAATACCTACAAAAGTACTTTGTAAAGTATAAGAAAAGTTAGCAATTATTTCCTAGATCCTGACAATAATTGTCAGACTCTTACAATGTCAAAAATCCCAAATAAGTGTTGCGCGCGCGCACACGCACGCACACACACAACTTTGTGGCTAAGCCAATAAACAAAGCAGATAATTGAGGTACATGGCATGTTAAATAAATCTTTTAAAAAGGCCAGGCAAGGTGGCTCATGCCTGTAAACCCAGCACTTTGGGAGGCCAATGCGAGAGGATCACTTGAGGCTAGAAGTTCAAGACCAGCCTGGTCAACATGGTGAAACCCCATTTCTACTAAAAATATAAAAATTAGCCATGCATGATGGCACGTGCCTATAATCCAGCTACTCAGAAGACTGAGGCATGAGAACCACTTGAACCCAGGAGGCAGAAGTTGCCGTGCACCGAGATTGCACCACTGCACTCCAGCCTGAGCAACAGAACAAGCACTCTGTCACTAAATAAATAAACAAATAAGACAAAAAGACTTCTCTGACTTTGTATCCTCTTCTGTAAATCTAGTTGCAAATCCATCCTAATGAAGTCTAAGTTTAAAAGATACTGCTTACAGAATGGATATCTCAGCTATGAAACTGAGACATCTGTGTCAGATGCTAAAGAGGAGAAGAACAATAAAGAAAACCACAGTCTTTCCTCTATAGACTACAGAGAAGCAAGTCTGAGGCTGACAACTACTTTATTGCTTCTAGAGCAAATGAGTTCCACATCAGAGTTTCACTTTTGAAATTACACAGTGATTCTTCATTCAAACGACAGTGACTGTTCTAAGAGAGCTCATAGTTGAAAATGTTTAAAAATAAAAAATTTTAAAGTATTGATTGCTTAAACACACACAGAGAGAAAGACAGAGTGATAGTGCACGTGTGCCATGGAAATAACCAAGCTGTAAATTAATAATCTGGTTAAAGCAAGTGGTGGTTTTCAATCTGCTTAGGACCAAAAATGCTTAAGACTGAAAAGAGAAAGAAAAAATGTAATTCAGGGAACAGAGCTACTGGTAACATTGAGCTGTGTGGTTTCTGTCTGCATAAAAATCTGCACTGCCACTCCTTAGCACTGTTACACCATTTCCTCCCTAAGTAATTATTTCCACTCACATCCTCCTTTCTTTCCTTTCACATTATTTTACCCTTCTCCCCTAAACTCACCCATACTCTGATGGCAACACAAGAGTTAAAGAAATTACAGCATCCTAATCTAACTCAGTATACACTAAAATTCAAAGCTTTTAGGATATAATTTTCCTTAGAATGGAAGCCATTCTACTCATACTTTATTACAACTATCTCCAGTGCAAAAGTCAGCAATTTATCCTTAATTTATAGTGCGTGACTTCCCCTGACTCTCCAATTAACATTCTCTGTCCAGTGCTCCAAGCCTTCAAAGATTTCATGAAATGCAGAAAAACAAGTCTAACTCCCAAAAAATAGATCTAAATACTTCCCTTGCCGGCACAGAATAATTCTTGTTGAGCATATGAGTGGAAAAAGGAACAAATATTTTTACTGATTTTTCAATCTTGGCAAGTAGAAGGCCCTCAAAGCAGAACATCAAGGCCAGAAACCATCCCTAAAGAAAGGTAGATTTTACTACAAAAAACTATAAGTGCCAGAAACAAAGTTAAAATACAAGCAAAAGAGCTGGGCACTGTGTGGTGCTCACCTATAGTCCCAGCTGCTAGAGAGGCTAAGACAAGAGCCCAGAAGTTCAAGTTCAGCCTGGACAACATAGTGAGACCATCTCAAAAAAAAAAAACCTTAAAAATATTTAAAACAGGGGGCCGCGGGTGATGGCTCACGCCTGTAATCCCCAACACTTTGGGAGGCCCAGGCAGGTAGATCACGAGGTCAGGAGACCCAGATCATCCTGGCCAACATAGTGAAACCCCATCTCTACTAAAAATACAAAAATTAGCTGGGCATGGTGGCGCAAGCCTGTAATCCCAGCTACTTGGGAGGCTGAGGCAGGAGAATCACTTGAACCCAGGAGGTGGAGGTTACAGTGAGTCAATTGCACCACTGCACTCCAGCCTCATCGACAGAGCGAGACTGTCTAAAAGGAAAAAAAAGATATTTGGGAGGAGGCAGAATCAAAAGAGTAAAAGAGTAGTAATTAACTCTTCTTATTTCTTTTAGTGATTATTAATTGAACAAACAGGTTGGTCCAAACAAAGCAAAATATTTAGGCAAAGATCACATAAAAGTTAAAAGAAGTTTTAGTAGAGGCAACTAATATGTTTTCCATGCTTTACTTACAGCCCGTGGACATAGACTTATGTCTTTTGTTGATCCTATGAGGTAAAGAGGTAAATAGGGCAAATGAAATTAGAATAATACACCCTGTTTTATAGATGAGTAAGTAGAATGGTTGAGTATGACAAACACGGGCTTTTTGTCAGTTTGCCACTTATTAAGGGACACTAGAAATGAGTTACTTCATTTCTCTGTCCCTTAGTTTACTCACAAGACCACTTGCCTCACATGACCCCTGTGAGGATTAGAAGTGGCACACCAGCTCAGGCACAGTGGTTCACACCTATAATGCCAACACTTAGGAGGCTGAGGTGGGCAGATCACCTGAGGGCTGGTGTTTAGAACCAACCTGACAAACATGGTGAAACCCCATCTCTACTTAAAATACAAAAAAATTAGCCGAATGTGGTGATGTACACCCGTAGTCCCAGTTACTTGGTAGGCTTAGACAGAAGAATCACTTGAACCCAAAGGGTGGAGGTTGTAGTGAGCCAAGATCACGCCACTGTACTCCATCCTGGGTGAGAGACTGTCTCAAAAGAAAAAAATAATAATAAAATAAAAAATAAATAAAGAAAAAAAATGAAGTGGCACATCAAAAGCCTCCACAACAGAACCTACTCCTTCAACTCCAAATCTCTATCATACTTTTCCACTTAACCATGCCTGTTGCAAAGCAGCCATTCCCCACAAATTCCCTACAACTAGCAAAGTGGCCTTTCCCTTGTCATTATTCCTGATATATTTCATTCTTGTATGCTCACAGGCAGGCACTGTGCCAGGGACTTGGGACACAAGTGAGCATTCCTTTATCAGGATAAATGTCCTTATGAAGCTACCTGGGAGACAAACTAGTATACAGAATTAAATATTAGGCTATGAGAGTATAGGAAGCACCTATTATAGAGGACCTTGGGGACCACATCTCAAAAGAAGCAACACCTGAACTGAGTCTTAAAATGACTGGGAGATCCAGCAATCCCGCTAAAACGTATTTATCCAAAGGAAATGAAGTCAGCATGCCAAAGATATATCTGTACTTTAATGTAATTTTATTACAGCACTATTCACAATAGCAAAGATTTGGAATCAACTTAAGTGTCCACCAACAACAAATAAATGGATAAAGAAAATGTAATATATGTACCCAATGGAATATACTCAGCCAAAAAAATAATAAAATCCTGTCATTTGGGGAAACATGAATAAACCTGGAGGACATTATTTTAAGTGAAATAAGTTAGGCACAGAAAGACAAATAATACTGCATCATCTCACTTGTGGAATAGAAAATAGTTGATCTTAGAGGTAGAGAGTACAATATTCGTCACCAAAGGCTAGCAGGGGAAGGTAAAGAAGAAAGAAGGAAGAGGAGGGAGAGAGGTTGGTCAACAGGTACCAAGTTATAGTTAGATAAGAGGAATAAGTTCTAGTGTTCTGTTATATAGTAGAGTGACTACAGTTAACAATAATGTATTGTACACTTCAAAATTGCTAGAAGAGGCCAGGTTTGGTGGCTCATGCCTGTGATTCCAGCAGACTGTTTGAGGTCAGGAGTTCGAGATCAGCCTGGCCAACATGGTAAAACCCTGTATCTACTAAAAATAAAAAAAATTAGCCGGGCATGGTGGTGCTCCTCTGTAATCCCAGCTACTCGGGAGGCTGAGGCAGGAGAAGTGCCTGAACCTGGAAGGCAGAGGTTGCAGTGAGCCAACATCATGCCACTGCACTCCTACTTACCCACCACTGTATCTCACGTACCGGGCCAGCACCCCAGATAAGCAGATGCTTAATGAATATTCATTGAATGGTAAGGCACAGTGCCTCACACCTGTAATCTCAGCACTTTGAGAGGCTGAAGTGGGTGGATCACCTGAGGTCAGGAGTTCGAGACCAGCCTGGCCAAAATGGTGAAACCCTGTCTCTACTAAAAATACAAAATTAGCCGGGTGTGGTGGCACATGTCTGTAATCCTAGCTACTAGGGAGGCTGAGGCAGGAGAATTGCTTGAACCTTGAACTCAGGAGGCAGAGGTTGCAGTGAGCCAAGATCACACCACTGCACTCCAGCCTGGGGAAAAAGGGCAAAACTCCATCTCAAAAAATAATAATAATTAATTGAACACATGAATGGTTATTCCTCAGGCCACTGTCCTTCACAACTGCACTCAAAAAGAAAGTTTCTTGATTATGGAAAATAAAATTAATGGTAGATTTGTTTTTAAAGATTATGTATTATTTAGAAAAATAATTAAAAAATAAAGATTATGTATTAAAAGAATCTTTTAGATTAACTTTGTGCTATGACTTTACCTAAGACATTTTTTAAAGTCTTAAATTAACGCTGATTATATATTATTTCTGAGCTAAGTTATATTTGATTTTCTATAATTGATCTTTCTGTTACTCTCATATCATATTACAATATTGTGGCTACAAAAAACAAAAATATATTTTCACTTTTAGTAGTGAGGGAATGTGTTCTCTTTCCGGGTCCATGAGGGGGCGTAGCTTTAAGGGCAAGAATTTCCCAGAGCCATGCCCCCCTCCCATCTCTCTCCATCCAGGACATCCAACGGTTTATGTTTGAATTTCGCGGGCATGGGAAGAAACTAAAAGTCAATCACTCCAGCCCAAGTTCTAAGGAACTCCTTTCATTAGCCCAGGGTCTTGGAGAAGGTGGGGGTTCCTCCCAGGATAAAACTCAGTGCTCCCTCACCTGTGCGGGATTTCCAACTTTCTGGAATCCCCTCCCACACGGTGGGAGCTCCCTCCGGATTTCCCCTTTGGAATCCCCTTCCACATTCTCCGTGGAAGCCTTTCTCTTCTTCTCCTTTCCTTCTCTTTTCTCTACCTAAATAAAACCACCTTTCAGGAGGAAGTCAAATTGTCTCTATTTGCAGACAACATGATTGTATATCTAGAAGACCCCATCGTCTCAGCCCAAAATCTCCTGAAACTGATAAGCAACTTCAGCAAAGTCTCGGCATACAAAATCAATGTGCAAAAATCACAAGCATTCCTATACACCAATAACAGACTTAAAGAGAGCCAAATCAAGAATGAACTGCCACTCACAATTGCTACAAAGAGAATAAAATACCTAGGAATACAATTAACAAGGAACGTAAAGGACCTATTCAAGGAGAACTACAAACCACTGCTCAACGAAATAAGAAAGGACACAAACAGATGGAAAAACATTCCATGTTCATGGTTACGAAGAATCAATATTGTGAAAATGGCCATAGTGCCCAAAGTAATTTACAGATTCAATGCTATCCCCATCAAGCTACCAATGACCTTCTTCACAGAACTGGAAAAAAACACCTTAAACTTCATATGGAACCAAAAGAGAGCCCGCATAGCCAAGTCAATTCTAAGCAAAAAGAACAAAGCGAGAGGCATCACACTACCAGACTTCAAACTATACTACAAGGCTACAGTAATCAAAACAGCATGGTACTGGTACCAAAACAGAGATATAGACCAATGGAACAGAACAGAAGCCTCGAAGGCAACACAACATATCTACAACCATCCGATCTTTGACAAACCTGACAAAAACAAGCAATGGGGAAAGGATTCCCTGTTTAATAAATGGTGTTGGGAAAACTGGCTAGCCATGTGCAGAAAGCAGAAACTGGACCCCTTCCTGATACCTTACACTAAAATTAACTCCAGATGGATTAAAGACTTAAACATAAGACCTAACGCCATAAAAACCCTAGAAGAAAATCTAGGCAAAACCATTCAGGACATAGGCGTAGGCAAGGACTTCATGACCAAAACACCAAAAGCATTGGCAACAAAAGCCAAAATAGACAAACGGGACCTAATCCAACTCCACAGCTTCTGCACGGCAAAAGAAACAGTTATTAGAGTGAATCGGCAACCAACAGAATGGGACAAAATTTTTGCAGTCTACCCATCTGACAAAGGACTTATATCTAGAATTTACAAAGAACTAAAACAGATTTACAAGAAAAAAACAAGCCTATTCAAAAGTGGGCAAAGGATATGAACAGACACTTTACAAAAGAAGACATACGTGAGGCCAACAAACATATGAAAAAATGCTCATCATCACTGGTCATTAGAGAAATGCAAATCAAAACTACACTGAGATACCATCTCACGCCAGTTAGAATGGCGATCATTAAAAAATCTGGAGACAACAGATGCTGGAGAGGATGTGGAGAAATAGAAACACTTTTACACTGTTGGTGGGAGTGTAAATTAGTTCAACTATTGTGGAAGACAGTGTGGCAATTCCTGAAGGACCTAGAAATAGAAATTCCATTTGACCCAGCAATCCCATTACTGGGTATATATCCAAAGGATTATAAATCATTCTACTATAAGGACACATGCACACAAATGTTCATTGCAGCACAGTTTACAATAGCAAAGACCTGGAACCAACCCAAATGCCCATCGATGATAGACTGGACAGGGAAAATGTAGCACATATACACCATGGAATATTATGCAGCCATCAAAAACGATGAGTTCATGTCCTTTGTAGGGACATGGATGAAACTGGAAACCATCATTCTCAGCAAACTGACACAAGAACAGAAAATCAAACACCGCATGTTCTCACTCACAGGCAGGTATTGAACAATGAGAACACATGGACACAGGAAGGGGAGTATCACACACTGGGGTCTGTTGGGGGGGAAATAGAGGAGGGACAGCGGGGGGTGGGGAGTCGAGGAGAGATAGCATGGGGAGAAATGCCACATATAGGTGAAGGGGAGGAAGGCAGCAAATCACACTGCCACGTATGCACCTATGCAACAATCCTGCATGTTCTTCACATGTACCCCAAAACCTAAAATGCAATAGAAAAATAAATAAATAAAATTTAAAAAAGATAAAATCACCTTTCTTCCACACTGTCTTGGGTCCGAAATTTTACTTTGCGAGCATACGGTGCAGCTGAAGCGGCCCCACTGCTTATTCTTTAAGAAGTTGGAGCGCAAGAACCCACAACATCCAAGAAGTAACCAGGATACAGTAGGACATTTGCTCTTCTTAAAAATTTAAGCCAAACAAAACAAATAAAATTTAAAAATTTAAAAAAATTAAGCCAAACAAATAACTTTTTTTAAAAAATCAGAAATTCTCCAGATTTATAACTGATGTTACTAATATAACAGTCTAGCATGGGCCTCAAAAACTTAACTGAGGAAAACACTGGTGAGTGAAATATAAGTGTAGTCTGAAAAACCTCTGAACAGTAACAAATTCTAGCTAGGAAGAATTTTAAGAGTCTACATCAACTTTTTTCATTCAATCATTCATTTATCCATTCAAGAAATGTGAGAGCCTTTTATGGGCCAAGAACTGTTCTTGATTCTTGGGATAAACAAAACAGGCTAGGTTTCTATTCTCGTGAAGCTTTCCTTCTACTTTCTGTTCCTAATCTTTCTTTAATCGGTCTTTAGAAAACAAAGCACAGCATAGAAAAGAAAGAACAGATGAAATAAAACACACTGAGGGAACAGAAATAGAGAATACAAACAATTCCTCTACTCACCCAGGATCTGTTAAGTCTACCTGAGAAGTCACTTCCATGACAGCCAAAAGACCCATTTGTACGGCTGTTGTGCCAAGGAGGACATATAAGATTCTGAAGTCATAATATTTACTATCATTGCACTTTATGCACTCAATAAAATACTCTATCACAGAAGTTTCCAGGTACCTGATCCAAAAATACAAACCAACACTGGCAAGTTAAATAGCAAATGGAAATGATTATCTCCTTTAGGTTTTAAAAAATAAGTTCTCCTTTCATACCTGCGTAACTGGGATAACTAAAGCATTTGAGACTGTTTATGCCTGATCTTTTTTTTTTTTTTTAGAAGCCATTTCAGTAAAGCAGCACAGCAAGAGGCTTGATGCATTTGTTCAGCAAGTATTCTTTGAGTACCTAAAGTGTGGTGCTGATCTAGATAATGGGGACCTGCTAGTGAATGACCAACGGTAAGAGGTAAGGAGTTAGCAGACTGTAAGAAGGTTTGCTGGTAAAGCTGGAGGAAAATTTGGAGATGGAAGGATAAACAGGGTGAATTAAGAAGTTTTATTTTAGGTACCAGGAGAACTGAACACATTCACAGCCAGCAGAGGAGACACTGAAGATTCAAGAATAGAGACATGAAGGAGACATGAGGCAACAGACTTGAAATCTTTGAAAAACAAGAAACTCATTTTTTTTTCTTAAGGAAAAGCCAAGGGCTGAGTGCGGTGGTTCATGTCTGTAATCCCAGCACTTTCGGAGGCTGAGGTGGGCGGATTATGAGGTCAGGAGTTTGAGACCAGCCTCACCAACATGGTGAAACCCCATTTCTTTTTTTTTTTATAATGGAAAATGTAATGAAGTGAGGATTATATGCAGAATTTTTGTGTGTGCACTTACATACACATTGTTACGTTAAAGGGAACAGTTAGATTGAATTAAACATAGACTTATCTTTTTTTTTTTTTAAGGAAGAAAGAAAGAAAAAAAGAAAAGAATGAAAGAGAGGAAGAAAAAGGAAGAGAAAGAGGGAGAGAGAACGAGAGTATTGCTTTATTGCCCAGGCTAGAATGCAGTCTAGAAATGGATATTGAAAACCTCTTTTATGCCAATAATTATGCTTAACAATGGAGATAGGAAGGAATAAGGGAAGAAAATAACAAACAAGCAGCCAACCAATATTTCATTTAAACCTATGAAATGCTATGCAATTACTGAGGAGTGATTTACTTCCAATTATATAGTCACTTTTGGAATAGGTATGATGTGGTACTGATAAGAATGCATGTTTTGTGTATTTGAAGTGGAAAGTTCTATAAATGTTTATTAAATTTACTTGTTCCGGGTCTGAGTTCAAGTCCTGGATATCCTTGTTTTCTGTCTCGTTGATCTGTCTAATATTGACAATGTGATGTTACAGTCTCCCACTATTATTGTGTGGGAGTCTAAGTCTCTTTATAAGTAACTTGTCTTATGTATCTGGGTGCTCCTGTATTGGGTGCGTATATATTTAGGATCGTTAGCTCTTCTTGTTGCATTGATCCTTTTACCATTATGTAATGTCCTTCTTTGCCTCTTTTGATCTTTGTTGCTTTAAAGTCTATTTTATCAGAGGCGAGAATTGCAACTCCTGATCTAATGGTTTATTTCAGAATGTTGACATTTTCACCAGGGCTAAGGTACTCTGATTATGGTTTTTATTGATCCAGAAGCTAACTTTTTACAACTGATTTCTGGGCCAAAAAATCAAATTTAAACTACTTAAATGAACACAGAAATCAAGTTCAAACTGGGCCAGGCATGGTGGCTCACTCCTGTAATCCCAGCATTTTGGAAGGCCAAGGTGGGCAGATCAGCTGAGGTCAGGAGTTCGAGACCAGCCTGACCAACATAGAGAAACCCTGTCTCTACTAAAAATACAAAATTAGCCAGGCATGGTGGTACATGCCTGTAATTCCAGCTACTCTGGAGGCTGACAGGAGAATCGCTTGAACCTGGGAAGTGGAGGATGCAGTGAGCCGAGATCGCACCACTGCACTCCAGACTGAGCAAGAAGAACGAAACTGCATCTCAAAAAAAAAAAAAAATTAAGTCCGAACTGAAAATAGACCTACAACATAATAAATACTGTATTTCTCTAGGCTATGCTATTCACTGTTGCTAAGTGTTTCAATAGCTTAAAGTCATGCAACAGTGCTAGAGACATTTTTGTACCAGGAAGTTTTACACCTTCTAGTTTATAGTTTTAGGGGAAATACAAAGTTTACTTGTAATTTTTCATTCCTCTAATATTTATGGAAAATGTACCATGTGCCACACGCTATACAGCAGTTCCCTATCGTTGTGACCCCCACTCTTTTTTTTTAATTGCATTTTAGGTTTTGGGGTACATGTGAAGAACATGCAAGATTGTTGCATAGGTAGATACGTGGCAGTGTGATTTGCTGCCTTCCTCCCCTTCACCTATATGTGGCATTTCTCCCCATGCTATCTCTCCCCAACTCCCCACCCCCCACTGTCCCTCCCCTATATCCCCCTAACAGACCCCAGTGTATAGTGCTCCCCTCCCTGTGTCCATGTGTTCTCATTGTTCAACACCCGCCTGTGAGTGAGAACATGCGGTGTTTGATTTTGTGTTCTTGTGTCAGTTTCCTGAGAATGATGGTTTCCAGGTTCATCCATGTCCCTACAAAGGAAGCAAACTCATCGTTTTTGATGGCTGCATAATATTCCATGGTGTATATGTGCCACATTTTCCCTGTCCAGTCTATCATCGATGGGCATTTGGGTTGGTTCCAGGTCTTTGCCATTGTAAACTGTGCTGCAATGAACATTCGTGTGCATGTGTCCTTATAGTAGAATGATTTATAATCCTTTGGATATATACCCAGTAATGGGATTGCTGTGTGACCCCCACTCTTACAGAGCTTATATGCTAGTGAAGGAAGTTGTCAATACCTGCAACAAAGTGTTCATTTATTCATATAAGCCAAAATGGGTGCCAAGGAAACAAAGCAAGTGCTCTCCCACTAATCATGCCAATCGTTTTTATGCTTTTGTGGATGAAAGCTATGTACATTTTCCACAGAAATGTAAAAAAACAAACATATGCACAAAACTTTGTATTCAATTTTAGGGGTTTTCCCCTAAAGCCTATCAGGAACTCCAAGTCAAAACTCTGGAAACACACACTCACACTGTGCAAACTCACACCTACTTAACACCAGTACCACTTATGTACATACTGGTATCTCCTAAATCTTGTGTCTCTTTCTCCAGACCAGCTCTGAGCTCGATAGCCATGCAGCCAAAATGCAGCCAGATCCACCTCTGTGCAAATGCCCCAAAGGTGCCTCCAACTAATAATGTCCTCAACTAAATTTATCTTCAGCTGGGACTTGCTTCTCTCCCTTTATTCCCCATCTCCATGCATAGCACCACCATTCACCCAAAACAGAAACATGGCCACTGCTTTTTCTCCTCACTCTGACCCTCCACCTAATCATCCAACCTAAACTATTTCCCATATACTGCTGTCTTTTCCCCTCTATTCCCACTGCCTCTGCCCTGATTCAGGATTTCTTTTGTTTACTTAACACACCTTTCTATAACCCTCACTCTGTGCCATGCAATGATTTGAACACTTTTAAAATATTAACTCATTTAGCCCATCAATCAATGAGTAGATAAAGAAACTAACGGATAAAAGAGTACAAACTAGATTCAGCGTATACTGCTCGGGTGATGGGTGTACCAAAATCTCACAAATCATCACTAACCAACTTACTTACTCATGTACCCAAATACCACCTGTTCCCCAAAAACCCATGGAAATAAAAAATGCTTTTTAAAATAATAAATAAATAAATAAAAATGAAGGCAACACAAAGATAATCTCTCTTTTTTTGGCTGGATGCAGTGGCTCACACCTGTAATCCCAGCACTTTGGGAGGCCAAGGTGGGTGGATCACTTGAGGTCAGGAGTTCGAGACTAGCCTAGCCAACATGGTGAAACCCCATCACTACCAAAAATACAAAATTCAGCCAGGTCAATGGCTCACGCCTATAATACCAGCACTTTGGGAGGCCAAGGCAGGCGGATCACCTGAGGTCAGAAGTTCCACAACAGCCTGGCCGACAGGTCAAAAATCCCGTCTCTACTAAAAACACAAAAAAATTAGCCAGACATGGTGGCACGCACCTGTAGTCCCAGCTATTCGGGAGGCTGAGGCAAGAGAATAGCTGAATCGCTTGAACCATGCACCAGAGGTTGGCAGTGAGCTGAGATCGCACCACTCCACTCCAGCCTGGGCGACAGAGCGAGACTCCATCTCTATTAAAAAAAAATAAGCCAGGAACGGTGGTGGGTACTTGTAGTCCCAGCTACTTGGGAGGCTGAGGCAGGAGAATTGCTTGAACCTGTGAGGCGGAGGTTGCAGCGAGCTGAGATTGTATCTCAAAAAACAGAGGAGAGAAAGCAAATTATGTCACTATGTTCATTTATCTTTGAAGAGTACATGGCTTTATGCAAAATAAGTAGAGCAGTATGCCGCAGAGCGGTTGCCAAAATACTGTATTTTGGTTTTACTTCTCTATTTTGAAGGTAACAAAGAAATACAAGTATTTCTGGTAAATATTTTTAAACAGTCCATCAAATCCATGAGTAGAAATTGATTATCATCAACATACTTCACAAAAATCTATCCAAGTATAAAAATCTTTTATCCTGAAAATCATTAAAATGCAAAATCATATATGTGAATAAAATATACAATGGTTTAACTGGTGGCCACACAGAAAAAAAAAATCATGAAATAATTTTAAAGTACTTAAGTCAGGCGCAGTGGCTCACGCCTGTAATCCCAGCACTTTAGGAGACTGAGGCAGGCATATCACCTGGAGCCAGGAGCGCGAGACCAGCCTGGCTGACAGAATGAAACTCCATCTCTACTAAAAACAGAAAAATTAGTCAGGGGTGGTGGCACATGCCTGTAATCGCAGCTACTTGGGAGGCTGAGGCACAAGAATTGCTTGAACCTGGGAGGTAGAGGTTGCAGTGAGCTGAGTTTGTGCCACTGCACTCCAGCCTAGGCTACAGCAGGACTCTGTTTCAATAAATAAATAAAGTATTTAAAATTATATTTAAGACCTTATACTTTGGAAGCAAAAAGTGGTTGGAGGGCTTTCCCCCTAAAATCAGGAAAAATATAGTATGTCTGCTCTTGTGACTTGTACTCAAATGTTGTAGAGTTTCTAGCAAAGGAATTAGGCAATAAAATGAAACAAAAGACACCTACATTGAACAAGAAGTAAATGCATCTGTTTACAGATGAAACAATCTTACAGAAAAATGTACGAAATCCACTAAATGACTCAGTATTAATAATGATCAACGGATTGGCTCCACAGCTCAAACCTGTTAATCCCAGCACTTTGGGAGGCCAAGGCAGGCAGATCATGAGGTCAGGAGCTCGAGACCAGCCTGACCAACATGGGGAAACCCTGTCTCTACTAAAAGTACAAAAAATTAGCCGGGCGTGGTGGAAAGCACCTGTAATCTCAGCTACTCAGGAAGCTCAGGCAGCAGAATCACTTGAATGTGGGAGGTGGAGGTTGCAGTGAGCCAATATCATACCACTGCACTCCAGCCTGGGCAAAAGTGCAAGACTCTGTCTCAAAAATAAAAATAAAAATAAAAATAAAAAATAATGAGTTCAGCAAGGATACAAGATCAATATACAAAAATGAACTGTATTTCTGACTGGGCACGGTGGCTCACGCCTGTAATCCCAACACTTTGGGAGGCCGAGGCAGGTGATCACGAGGTCCTGAGTTCAAGACCAGCCTGGCCAAGATAGTGAAACCCCATCTCTATCAAAAAAAAAAAAAAAAAAAATTAGCCAGGGGTGGTGGTGGGCACCTGTAAACCCAGCTACTTGGGAGGCTGAGGCAGAGAACTGCTTGAACCCAGGAGGCAGAGATTGCAGTGAGCCACGGTCACACCAATGCACTCCAACCTGGGGGACCGAGCGAGATTCCATCTCAAAAAATATATACATTACAAAGCCACAGTACCACAGTGTGTTGCTGGCATTAAGATAGATACATAGATCAATGGAATAGAACTAGGAGTTTAGAAAACCATTCTCACATCTACAGTCAACTGATTTTTGACAAAGGTGTCAAGATAATTCAATGAGAAAAGAAGAATCTTTTCAAAAAATGGTGCTGGAACAACTAGATGTCCACATATGAAAGAAAATTGGACCTTTATACTTCACACCATATATAAAAACTCAAAAATGGATAAAAGTCCTAAATGAAGTATAAAACCCATACTGTGAAAAACTACAAAATACTGTTTAAGCAAACTGAAGACCTAAACAAATGAAGGCATCCCACATTCATGGATCGAAAGAGTTAATATTGTTAAGATGGCAATAATACAAAAACTACAAACTACTACTAAAACTATTTTAGTTTTAAGAGCTAAAACTACAAAACTCAAGCATAAATCTTCATGACCTTGGATTAGGCAAGAGAAACTTAAATGAAAAAATAAAGGAGACATGCAAGGACGTGGAGGAAGAATATTTCAAAGAGAAAATAGAACAAGAAAAGAGAAACAGAGCCAACCTAACAAACTCCAAAGACAGAGAAAGAAAATCAGAGAGGGAGGCAGGGGGCCTTATAGGCCAAGTTCAGGTGCATATGCATGGCAAAAGCCAGTCAAGCACTGCTCCAGGGAAACCACTCCACATAGAAAACCAGGATGTGAAAGGTGCCTTGAAGAGAGGAGCAATGACAGTTCAGACCACAATTTATTTCAACTGACCTCACTGCTCTTCAAAAGGCTGTTCCTTAAGTCTCATATGTGTTTAATTCAACCCTATGCATATTTTCAATAATTAAACCAACCAATTAATTATATATGCTGACTTCTTAAAAATGGCATCTCTCAGGTTTTATTCACATTTTGTACAATTAAATCTCAGTGCAATTCAAATTGTCTTTATGGCTTCTTTATTTTATTTTTAATTTTCTTTCTATTCCTTTAGTAGATAATATATTCACATGGTTCAAATTTCAAAAGGGTAAAAAGTCTCCCTCTTAACCTGCCTCTCAGACACATACTTTCCATCTCTAGAGACAAAAAATGTTATCAGTTGGTTCCTTATCTTTCCAGAGAGATTTTATATTTTGACAATCGCTTTATATCAGAGTATAAAGTTTTCTCATTTTTCTAAATGTTGCATAGTATTCCATTGTGTGGATACACATACTTTATTTCTTTACTGATAACTTTTCATTGCAATTTTTTTTTTAATGCAGCTCCCAGGGCAAGAGCCATCTATGGATGCGCTTCAGAAGATAAGTGAATAGGCCAGGCACAGTGGCTCACGCCTGTAAGCCCAGTACTTTAGGAAGCCAAGGCAGGTGGATCAGCTTGAGGTCAGGAGTTCGAGACCAGCCTGGTCAACATGGTGAAACTTCATCTCTACTTAAAAAAAAAAAAAAAAAGGCTGGGCATGGTGGTGTATACCTGTAATCCCAGCTACTGGGGAGGCTGAGGCATGAAAATTGCTTGAACCTGGGAGACGAAGGTTGCAGTGAGCCAAAACTGCACCACTGTCACCACTGTACTCCAGCCTCGGCTACCCAGCAAGACTCTATCTCAAAAAAAAAAAAAAAAAAACCTTTGGGAGGCCGAGGCAGGCGGATCACAAGGTCAGGAGATCAAGACCATCCTGGCCAACATGGTGAAACCCCGTCTCTACTAAAAATAAAAGTATTAGCCAGGTGTGGCGGCAGATGCCTGTAGTCCCAGCTACTGGAGAGGCTGAGGCAGGAGAATCGCTTGAACCCCGGAGGTGGAGGTTGCAGTGAGTCGAGATCGTGCCACTGCACTACAGCCTGGCGACAGAATGAGACTCCATCTCAAAAAAAAAAAAAAAAAGAAGAATTAGAAAGTGAATAGGCCAGGCACAGCAGCTCACGCCTGTAATCCCAATGCTTTGGGAGGCCAGGGTAGAAAGATCGCTGTACCCAGGAATTAGAGGCGCCAGTGAGCTATCATCACACCACTGTGCTCCAGCCTGGGCAACAGAGCAAGACCTTGTCTTTAAAAAAAAGACATAAAAAAAAAAAAGACAGGTCAATCCCTTAATATGGTGTATATGTGCCCATACACATTTCTCTGGGCAGAAATTTGCATACCATTCACTATATTTATCAAAGGGAACTGTGACTGAAACAAAGATTGAGAACTACTCTCCTTCATACCCAATGACACAGTTTAAGGGGAAGAAAAAAAAACAACTTTGCACAGGTGTTCAATAAACATTTGTTGAATCAATTTTAGTCCCCGGGCGCAGTGACTCACGCCTGTAATCCCAGCACTTTGGGAGGCTGAGGAGGGTGGATCATGAGGCCAGGATATCGAGACCATCTTGGCCAACATGGTGAAACCCTGTCTCTACTAAAAATGCAAAAAAATTAGCCGAATGTGGTGGCGTGCGCCTGTAGTCCCAGCTACTCGGGAGGCTGAGGCAGGAGAATCACTTGAATCCAGGAAACGGAAGTTGCAGTAAGCTGAGATCGTGCCACTGCACTCCAGCCTGGCGACAGAGCAAGTTGCCATCTCAAAAAAATAAAAAATGGAAAAAAAAGAATCAATTTTAGTCTAGAGTTTTGCTAATTGTTGTACTAGAGACTAGAGGGTTAAATATCAATGTAATACAAAATTCTTATCTAGCTCATAGAACCTTTTCCCATTAACATCAAAACTGACCAATTTGACCTATTTCTTTTCTGAGGTCTATTTTTTTGTCTGCACCATGAACAGGGGTACTAAAGAAAGAAAAGAACCAAAGTAAAAGCACCTGAATGGTCAAAAGTTGACCACAAAAGCTGTGTTCACCATAAATGACATCAGAGGACTCTACCATGCCTCTTAAAATCTATGTAACTTTCTTTCCATAGAGCCCGTTCGGAGAAAATCGATCATCGGTAGCTGCGTAGTTGCCTAACATGCCATGCACCAGAACGGAAGCTTTACATATACATCTTGCTTAATCCCAAAACAATCACTATGGCAGCTATTATTTTCCTCTCTTTTATAGATAAGGAAATAGAAGCTTAAAGAGATTGAACTTAAGCTATTTACTTGCCCAAGAACACATAACTATTAAACTAGACTATACTAATAGAGTAATACAACTATAATCTATAAACCATTAAATTAAAACATCACCACGTTCATCTTCAAGACTCCAAATCTCATCAAGCTTCCAAAATACAATGGTGCCTTGACCTCCAAAATGTATCATTATGGGGAGGTGGTATAACATGGTGGTCAGAAACACCAAGATTCTAATTCTAGTTCAACCACCTATTTGTTGTATGACACATTATTTAAATTCCAAAAGGTGCTTTCACCATCTGTAAAGCTGCATCCATGTGGGTGCATGAAAAACCAACAAGCATGAAAAACCAACAGTTCACATACTGACCTGAAGAAGATGCTTGGTACAAAGTAGCTACTATCATTATTGTTGCCCTTTTTTGAGAAAAAACACAAAGGACTGCAAGGTTCCCCAATGTGGCATAAAATTTTCACCCCCTAGAATGCGGTCACTGTGACAAGTTGACCAATGATTGAAAAAAATTATATCGGATTATCTTCGAGCTTAATGGAACATTTTATATTGTTCTTTAAATTAAAAATACTTCAAACGTGTAGCCATATCCATTGCCATACCATCATGAATGTCTGCTCTGCTCGCTGCATAATTATTTCACTTTCAATTTGTTTGAATGTTTTATCCAGAATTATGCAGTGAGGTTTGGGTGTTTTTTTTTAAGATTATTTTTAACATTAGGTGATAAGAGGTTGACAGCTGTCAAATGTCTTGCATCTTTATCTGTTCTCTGTATTTCTTTTTCCTAGTAAACCGTGTTATCCCTTTGACTCCTATGAACTCATCTAAACAAAATAAAATATTCTCTCCATGCCCTCGGTCTCAGCACCGCTCAGGTGATCGTTAATGAAGAGCGGAGATGAGACGAGCTGAGTTGTTAATGAGAAAAGTTTAAGGCCCTACACAACACATTCCTAAGAAAGAAAAGTTTGTTACATTCTTCTCCCTCATAACCCAAAGCTTGAAATCCACGCCTTAGGCAGTACTCAAACTGAGGTTCGGGGCAACGCCGAACAAGAAAATAACTTTACCAATGCGTTCCAAAACCACCATCCTTACTCCCTTCCCCCAAGAGTGAAGGGGAAAAGTGCAAGTACACGTAGCAACAAAATCCCTGCGCGCTGGCTACCGCCCAGAGCCGTAGCCCGCGGTGCTAGGAAAGTTGTGCGTCCAGTGCCTAGTGTGCGGCCCCTTCTCTGCCTTCGCTCGCCTCCGAAGCCACCCACCGCCATCCTCCCCCACCCTGCATACCAGGAGTGCCCCGTCCACACGAGGCCTGCAAAGCCTCCCCAGACACCGAGCCCCACGGCCTCCCCCAGCGGCTCACCATCGCAGACCCAGAATAAAGACGCTGGCTGGCGGGTCGGCCGGTTGAGGAATCCGTTATCGGGGCTCGGGATCCATTCGCGCCAACAACTTCTCCCGCGAAGTGGAAGAAGGCGAAGGCAGCGGCGCGCGGCGATGACGTAGGACCCGCGCGCTTTCCTTCAGTCCCGCCCAGAGGCGGGAGGTGTGACGCCTGCCCAGGTGCCGCAGGGAGGGCAGGCGAGCCGCTGCCACCGCCAGGAGCCACGATGTGAGCTCAGTTTTTGGCGGTGGCGCTAAAGTAGGGGGATCCGACATTGGTTTCCTTGGAAGATGGGGTATTCAAGTACCTCCCGGTTACATATCTGGACAGTGCACTTCCCTACAGTAACTTTCAAAAGTGGCACATATACACCATGGAATATTATGCAGCCATCAAAAACGATGAGTTCGCGTCCTTTGTAGGGACATGGATGAACCTGGAAACCATCATTCTCAGCAAACTGACACAAGAACACAAAATCGAACACTGCATGTTCTCACTCATAGGCCGGTGTTGAACAATGAGAACACATGGACACAGGAAGGGGAGCATCACACACTAGGGTCTGTCGGGGGGCAATAGGGGAGGGACAGCGGGGGGTTGGGAGTTGGAGAGAGAGAGCACGGGAAGGGGAGGAAGGCAGAAAAGAACACTGCCATGTGTGTACCTATGCAACAATCTTGCATGTTCTTCACATGTACCCCAAAAGCTAAAATGCAATAAAAAAAAGTTTTTACTACCAACTGCAATAAGATAAACATTTTAGCTGTGCATTTTACATATTACATATAAATATCTATTCTGTAATAAGTTTTCATCAAGCGGCCGGGCCCGGTGGCTCACACCTGTAATCCCAGCACTTTGGGAGGCCAAGGTGGGTGGATCATCTGAGGTCAGGAGTTCAAGACCAGCCTGACCGATATGGTGAAACCCCGTCTCTACTAAAAATTCAAAAATTAGCCTGGCATGCTGACGTGTGCCTGTAGTCCCAGCTACTCGGGAGGCTGAGACAGGAGAATTGCTTGAACCCGGGAGGGGAAGGTTGTAGTGAGCCGAGATGGTGCTGCTACTGCACTCCAGCCTGGGCGACAGAGAAAGACTCCATCTCAAAAAAAAAAAAAAAAAAAAAAGATACCAAAAGCTTTGAAGTAAGCCAGTTTTATATGAATAGATAAGCAATTGAATCGTGAAATAGAATGGAACATTTGCATACGATTTTGAGAGACAAATGACACCATAAAGGGTTCAATGGAGAAAGCAGTATCTCCAGCTTTGGCTCTATATACACTTTTGAAATTCTCACCCATCCACCCACTGTTGGGTCTTGCACTTTATGCCACCAACATCTCTAGGACAAAAGATAGCAAAGCCTGGAATACGACAGAGGCTGAGCATGGACAGCTTGTATTTATTAAACGCCTATGGTTGGCCAGGCACAGTGGCTCACGCCTGTAATCCGAGCACTTTGGGAGGCCAAGGTGGGCAGATGACTAGGTCGAGAAATCAAGACAATCCTGGCCAACATGGTGAAACCCCGTTTCTACTAAAAATACAAAAATTAGCTGGGCTTGGTGGCACGTGCCTGTAGTCCCAGCTACTCGGGAGGCTGAGGCAGGAAAATCGCTTGAACCCGGGAGGTGGAGGTTGCAGTGAGCCAAAATCGCGCCACTGTATTCTTGCCTGGCAACACAGTGAGACTCCATTTCAAAAAAGAAAAAAAAAAGGCCAGGCGCAGTAACTCACACCTGTAATCCCAGTACTTTGGGAGGTCGAGGCGGGTGGATCACAATCCAGGAGATCAAGACCATCCTGGCCAACATGGTGAAAACCCTTCTCTGCTAAAGCACAAAAAACTAGCCCGGGTGTGGTGGCGTGTGCCTGTAGTCCCAGCTACCCGGAAGGCTGAGGCAGGGGAATTGCTTGGACCCCGGAGGTGGCAGTTGCAGTGAGCCAGGATCAGGCCACTGCACTCCAGCCTTGTGACTGAGCAAGACTCCGTCTCAAAAAAAGAAAGAAGACTGGCCGGGCACGGTGGCTCACGCCTGTAATCCCAGCACTTTGGGAGGCTGAGGCGGGTGGATCACGAGGTCAAGAGATCAAGACCATCCTGGTCAACAAGGTGAAACCCCGTCTCTACTAAAAATACAAAAAATTAGCTGGGCATGGTAGTGTGTGCCTGTAATCCCAGCTACTCAGGAGGCTGAGGCAGGAGAATTGCCTGAACCCAGGAGGCGGAGGTTGTGGTGAGCCGAGATTGTGCCATTGCACTCCAGCCTGGGTAACAAGAGCGAAACTCCGTCTCCAAAAAAAAAAAAAAAAAAAAAAAAAAGACGACTGTCGTTATATGTACAGCTCAGGACTAGCCTAGTTTAGCTCATTTTATCCCCACGATGACACTGACTCTTTACAAACAGACTGTTACTCATGAACAGGGCCTCACTGCACTGGTCCCTCTGAAGCCAGTATGCTAGGTCTCCAGCCCCACCACATGCTATTTATCTGACCAAGGTCAAGTTACTGTGCCTCAGTTTTCTCTTAGGAGACACATCACACAAATTTTTGCCCATAATTTTAGAGGACCTACACCAGTTTATAATGTTCATTGTGTTATAAATCAATAAACGAGTAAATAAGGCACATAAAAAGTACAAATCTTTTATATTACATTACTCTTTTGCATTCCTTTTTTTTTTTTTTTTTTGCATTTGAAGCCTTCCTTGAGCTTAAGTGAGACTTAAGTCAGGAGCCTGTAACTTCTTTGTGAGATTGTTTTCTTTAGGAATATTTATTTACTTGAAAATACTCTATCTCAGAAATACACCAGATTTAAAATGACTGCATATGCTTTTAAACTCCTCCCTTGAACCTGGACTGGCCTGTGACTGATCTGGCCAAAGAATACAGTGGAAGTGATACCATGCCAATTGCAGACCTAAGCTCTAAGAAGACCGGCAGCTCCTGTCTTGCTCTCTTGGAGCACCACCTAAAGCTAGAGAGAGGTCATCTGAGACCAGCCTTATAGCCATCTACACCAGGTACCATGTATGTAAATAAAGCCATCTGGGACCCACCATCCCAGCAACTCATGGAATTCCACTAGCTTTGTTGACCCCAGTCAACACCTGGGAGAGCACAAAAATCACCTAGTCAAGGCCTGTCCAAATTTGCTGACCCACAGTAGCATGAACATATTTAAATGATTGCTCTATTAAGGTAATAGGTATTGGAATGGTTTCTTGTAAAGCAATAGATAATAGATATCCAGAATGGAAATATTTTTGAAGACCCAAAATAGGGCTGAGCACGGTGGCACGTGCCTATAATCCCAGCACTTTGAAAGGCCCTGTCTCAAAAAAAAAAAAAAAAGGGAAACCAATCAGAAAAGATGTCCCTGCTAATCCATGCCTTTTTGTTAGCAGAATAATGGAATGGAAAGAAATTCACTCCTTGAAAACAGTACGGATGTAAGCTTTTGCCTGTCACAGCAAATTTACATTTATGGATGCCTGCTGCATTAGTACACGTCAGCACTGTTATTCCCACTTTCACATCCTTAATTTCTTTATGGGCTAGCTTATCAGCCATAGTTAGTATCTATCTGGGGCAATAACACCAACACAGTGATGTTTCAGCCATATTATAGACTTGGTCGTGTGTTCAGATTTTCATCAGTGATAATATTGGCAAATTCATCAACAAATTTCTCCATTGCTTTGTGATCAGCAGATGCTTTATCGCCACAGACTTTTTAAAAATTTAACATCCTGTCGTTTCTTAAATTTCTGCAACCAGCCTGTTGAATATTCCCAATTCCCTTCAATTTTTAGTTCATTGTAATAGAGCTTTGTTTGCTTCATGATCAGCATACCATTACATGGTATGTGTTCACTATGATGCTTATGAATTTACTCTTTCAATACATGATTGAGATTTTCTTTTTTAGCTTTATGTAGTTTGGGGGGGTTGTTTTTGTTTTTGTTTTGTTTTGTTTACTTTTCATTAACTTCTGTTCATCACTTTCAGCATAAACCTTCAACAGTTTTTCCTTCTGATTCTTCAAGTCATACATGGTAGTGATTCCAATTCCATACTCTTTTGTAAGATTTTCACACTTATACTGCTGTCCACCTTCTCCAACAGTTCGACTTTCTGTGCTACAGATAAACATAAATGCTTCCTCGTTTTCTCATCACTCTTACCCAAAGGGGTATCTACAGGCCTTTTTGACATTTTTAGCAATATCTTTATACCACAAAGCGAGAATAATCAAAAAGCCACAGAAGGCCAGGCACAGTGGCTCACGCCTGTAATCCCAACACTCTGGGATGCCAAGGAAGAAGTATTGCTTGAGGCCAGGAGTTTGAGGCCAGGAGTTCAAGACCAGCCTGGGAAACAGAACGAGACCCTGTCTCAAAAACAAAACAAAACAAAAACCACTGTAAACAATCTGAATGTTAACTATAAAGAAAATGGATAAATTGAAATATATTCATACAACAATAAAAATCAATTAAATACAGATCATACATCATACAACACTACAGATCAGTCTTATATATCTTTTCTTTTTGAGATGGAGTCTTGCTCTGTCACCCAGTCTGTAGTGCAGTGACACAATCTCGGCTCTCTGCAGCCTCTGCCTCCCAGGTTCAAGTAATTCTCCTGCTTCAGCCTCCCAAGTAGCTGGGATCACAGGTGTCTGCCACCACACTCAGCTAAGTTTTGTATTTTTAGTAAAGACGAGGTTTCATCATGTTGGTCAAGCTGGTCTCAGACTCCCGACCTCAGGTGATCCGCCCACCTCAGCCTCCCGAAGTGCTGGGATAACAGGCGTGCACCACCGCACCAGGCTCCGTCTCATACACTGATATGGCTTGGCTCTATGTCCCCACCCAAAACTCATCTTTTTATTTTTATTTTTTTTTAAAGATGGGGTTTCATCATGTTGGTCAGCCTGGTCTTGAACTCCCAACCTCAGGTGATCCACCTGCCTTGGCCTCCAAAGTGCTTGGATTACAGGTGTGAGCCACCACACCCGGCCCAAAACTCATCTTCTAACTCCTGTAATTCCCATGTGTTGTGGGAGGGACCCAGTAAGGAGATGATTGAATCATGAGGGCAGGTCTTTCCTGTGCTGTTCTCCTGATAGTGAATGGATCTCATGAGATCTGATGGTTTTAAAAACAGAAGTTTTTCTGCACAAGCTCTCTCTTTGCCTGCTGCCATCCATGTAAGATGTGACTTGCTCCTCCTTGCCTTCTGACATGATTGTGAGGCCTACTCAGCCCTGTGGAACTGTAAGTCCAATAAATTTCTTTCTTTTGTAAATTGCTCAGTCTCGGGTATGTCTTTATCAGCAGCATGAAAACGGACTAATACAGTAAATTGGTATCAGTAGAGTGGGGCCTTGTTAAAAAGATACCCAAAAATATGAAAGCAACTTTGGAACTGGGTAACAGACAGAGGTTGGAACAATTTGGAGGGCTCAAAGAAGACAGAAAAATGTAGGAAAGTTTGGAACTTCCTAGGGACTAGCTGAATGACTTTGACAAAAATGCTGATAGTGATATGAACAATAAGGTCCAGGCTGAGGTGGTCTCAGATGGAGATGAGGAACTTGCTGGGGACTGGAGCAAAGATGACTTTTGTTATGTTTTAGCAAAGAGACTGGCAGCACTTTGCTAAAGAGCCTGGCAGCACTGCCCTAGAGATTTTTGGAACTTTGAACTTGAGAGAGATGATTAGGGTATATGGTAAAAGAAATTTCTAAGCAGCAAAGCATTCAAGAGGTGACTTGGGTGCTGTTAAAGCCATTCAGTTTTAAAAGGGAAACAGTATAAAAGTTTAGGAAAATTGCAGCCTGACAACACAATAGAAAACAAAATCCCATTTTTTGAGGAGAAATTGAAGCCAGCTACAGAAATTTGCATAAGTAACCAGGTGTCTAATATTAATCACTGAGACAATGGGGGAAAATGTCTCCAGGGCATGTCAGAGACCTTTGCAGCAGCCCCTCCCATCACAGGCCCAGAGGCCTCAGAAGAAAAAGTGGTTTCATGAGCCAGGCCCAGGGTCCCCGTGCTGTGTGCAGCCTAGGGACTTGGTGCCCTGTGTCCCAGTCACTTCAGCCGTGGCTGAAAGGAGCCAACATAGAGCTCGGGCTGTGGCTTCAGAGGCTTCAAGCCTCAAGCCTTGGCAGCTTTCATGTGATGTTGAGCCTGCAAGTGTACAGAAGTCAAGAACTGAGGTTTGGGAGCCTCCACCTGGATATCTTAAGATGTATGGAAATGCCTGGATGCCCAGAGAGAAGTTTGCTGTAGGGGCGGGGACCTCATGGAGAACATGTGCTAGAGCAGTGCAGAAGGGAAATGTGAGGTCAGAGCCCCGACACAGAGTTCCCACTGGGGCACCACCTAGTGGAGCTGTGAGAAGAGGGCCACCAACATCCAGATGCCAGAATGGTATCCACTGACAGCTTCCACCATGCACCTGGAAAAGCCACAAATACTCAATGCCAGCCTATGAAAGCAGCTGGGAGGGAGGCTGGGCCCTGCAAAACCACAGAAGTGGAGCTGCCCAAGACCATGGAAACCCACCTCTTGCATCAACATGACCTGGATGTGAGACATGGAGTCAAAGGAGATCATTTTGGAGCTTTAAGATTTGACTGCCCTTCTGGATTTCAGACTTGCATTGGGCCTGTAGCACCTTTGTTTTGGCCAATTTCTCCCATTTGGAATGGCTGTATTTACCCAATGTTTGCACCCCCATTGCATCTAGGAAGTAACTAACTTGCTTTTGATTTTACGGGCTCATAGGCAGAAGGGACTTGCCTTGTCTTGGATGAAACTGTGGACTGTGGACTTTTGAGTTAATGCTGAAATGAGTTAAGACTTTGAGGGACTGTTGGAAAGGCATGATTAGTTTTGAAATGTGAAGACATGAGATTTGGGAGGGGCCAGGGGTGAGATGATATGGTTTGGCTCTGTGTCCCCACCCAAATCTCGTCTTGTAGCTCCCATAACTCCCACATGTTGTGGGAGGGACCCAGTGGGAGATGACTGAATCATGAGGGCAGGGCTTTCCTGTGCTGTTCTCGTGATAGTGAGTGGGTCTCATGAGATCTGATGGCTTTAAAAATGGGAGTTTCTCTGCACATAATCTCTGTCTTTGCCTGCTGCCATCCATGTAAGTTGTGACTTACTCCTCCTTGCCTACTGCCATGATTGTGAGGCCTCCCTAGCCATGTGGAACTTTAAGTCCAATAAATTTCTTTCTTTTGTAAATTACCAAGACTTGGGTATATCTTTATCAGCAGCATGAAAAGGGACTAATATATATACCATTGAGCAAAAAAAGCATCTATTCCACATAGAGTATATTTTGCTGACTGTTCAGGCTGAATGGAACGATCAGTAAAAACTTTCCCTACCTCAGTGAACTTTATGAATGAAATGAGGAAAAATATTTACACAGCACATTAAAACAATAACATCTGTATCTCTGTGAAGTAGGTAACAATGGCATAGGTTGCATTTAGCAAATAGAGAAATAATTTTAGTATGTCATAAAGTTGTCAGTAATTACCAATAATACAAAATTTCTTTTCGTTTAAGTCTATTACTTATTCAATCATTTCTAATTACATATTCATCTATACTTTTATTTTCAGAACATTTGACACCAGTGGAATTTTATTTTATTTTATTTTATTTTATTTATTTTATTTTTGTAGAGATAGGCTCTCACTTTGATGCCCAGGCCAGGCTCAAACTCCTGGCCTCAAGTGATCCTTCCACCTTGGCCTCGCAAAGTGCTGGGATTACAGGCAGGAGCCACTGTGCCCGGCCTCCAGTGGAAATATTAATAGCAGTATTTAAATGCTGCACAAACCTATAATGCAGGGTGTGTGAATAGGAAACTATAACAACTTCTAAACAGAAGATATCCTATTATATACATATTAATATATATATATTTCTTAGAGACATCTCTAAGAAAAATATTTCTTTAACTCCGATTTGCTGAAAATTGTGAACTACTCTTTGTCTTCATTTTATGCAATTTTAATAATCATTCTTGGTACTTAAAGTCAATCAGTGGGAGAAGGGAAAAGAGGTGAAATTCAACTATAGTAGTGAGTTTCAAGTTATAGTTTTGCAAATCACGCTTTTTTTTTTTTTTTTTTTTTTTTTGAGACAGAGCCTTGCTCTGTTGCCCAGGCTGGAGTGCAGTGGTGAGATCTAAGCTCACTGCAACCTCTACCTCCCAGGTTCAGGCAGTTCTCCTGCCTCAGCCTCCAGAGTAACTGGGATTACAGGCATGCACCACCATCCCCAGGTAATTTTTGCATTTTTAGTAGAGACAGGGTTTCCCCTTGTTGTCCAGGCTGGTCTCAAATTCCTGACCTCAATTGATCTGCCCACCTCGGCCTCCCAAACTGTTGGGATTACAGGCATGAGCTACCACACCCAGCCCATACTCTTAAACTAAAACATTTTCTTAAAAATGTCTAGAGAATTGGTCAGGTGCAATGGCTCACATCTGTAATCCCAGCACTTTGCGAGGCCGAGGTGGGCAGACCACCTGAGGTTGGGAATTCAAGACCAGCCTGACCAACATGGAGAAACTCCATCTTTACTAAAAATACAAAATTAGCCCAATGTGGTAGCTCATGCCTATAATCCCAGCTACTCAGGAGGCTGAGGCAGGAGAATCCCTCGAACCCGGGAGGCGGAGGTTGCAGTGAGCCCAGATCGTGCCACTGCACTCAGCCTGGGCAACAAAAGCAAAACTCTGTCTCAAAAAAAAAAAAAAGTCTAGAGAATCTCAGATATTAGTGATAAACTTTATTTACTTCATCAAGTGCTTACCACCATCCAGAGCTAATGATAATATTTATAGGAAGCCGTCAAGCCAGGTGTAATATTTTAAAATGTAGAGTCCAAAGCACTTACCTTATTTGTGCTGAAACAAAGTTAGCTCTCTTCATAGCAACTAGCAATTTAAATGGATATGTTAAAAGTATTGTTTATATCCTCTTGTGGTCATGGACCAGACTTTATCTGAGTAAGATTTTTGCTGTATATTTTATAGAAGATGTGAATGTATTGAGATTCCTTTTTCATGTCTTTCCTACTTTAATCTGTGTTTATTTGCAAAATTTTATTTATTTATTTATTTATTTGCGACAGACTCTCACTGTGTTGCCCAGGCTGGAGTACAGTAGCGCAGTCTCAGCTCACTGCATCCTCCACCTCCTAGGTTCAAGTGATTCAAGCGATTCTAATGCCTCAGCCTCCCAAATAGCTGGGACTACAGGTGCACGCCACCACGCCTGGTTAATTTTTGCATGTTGTGAAGAGACGGAGTTGCGCCCTGTTGGCCAAGCTAGTCTGGAACTCCTGACCTCAAACAATCCACCCACCTCGGCCTTCCAGAATGCTGGGATTACAGGCGTGAGGTCACGCCGGACCTATTTGTAAAATGTTAAAATGTTATACACTACACTGTATAAACTGATGATCATATTTAATTCTATTTAAACTTTATGTCAAGAAAGACAACATGTGAGATTTCCATGAAAGTTCGATATGTATTTTTATCACAAACATTGCTGAAATATGAATGAGAATTCTGGGCATATCTTATCATAGCATTTCAGATTTTCAAAGGTCCTAAGGGTCTGGAATATCCAGGTATGTGATCATCCCTAACATAGCAGCAGTTCTCAAGTAACTGAAGGTAGTTTTTTTTAATTTGCTATGCTTCACATTATTTCTTTAAAAAGAACAACAAAAATCCTGGAATTACTTTGACCTATGAGACTAAAAAAAGATTAATCATAAAATCTACTATCACTACAAATTGCTGATGGAATTCCTGTCACTCTATTCATACATAACTGTAAAACTGCCAATGAATATTTTAGGAATTAATCTGTGACTTGAGACACATTATATATGTAATCAAATGTATATCTCAACAATAAAGTTATATGGTTTTGTTAAATTTACAATTTTAAATATAAATGTTTCTTCTCACCTAAGTGATGATACTGATTTACTTGGAAAAAACTTTCTGTTATTTCAGGCTATAAAAATGATCAGGCAAGTTTATATAAACTTAGCTTAGTCAGGCATAATCATATTAAGAAGGTTAAATGGATATCACCCAAGAATTAAGATAAATGACATACTTAGTGCCCAATTTCCTAAATTAGAATATGTGCACTTTAATGGTGACAAATTACGATTTAATGATGATGTTCATAAATGGATTATAAGGTCAACATTACCGGTCAAGACCTGCAGTCATCACGAACACAGAAAAGAGTAAGCTGCTTAACAGACTGTTGTCTATAAGAAAAACGTTCCAGTAAACTCTGACAAAGCAGGACATGCTAATATTTATCCAGAGGGCAGAAAGTCACATTTGTTGTTGCACAGTGAAAATTCTATTGATTTCTGTTGACTTTATAAAGTCTAGTGAAAGACAATGTGATTATCGTGCTTCTGAAAAAGATTTCAAAAGTGACTTTAAGAGTTAGGTCTATCACATAGATAAGTGATAGATGTATTAACACTAAGCATTTACTTTGACCATTTCAGTTGTTTTTCACTTACACACAGTAGGAGTTAGACTGTGAGGAAGGATCAAAATGCAGATCATGCACTTTCTGACACAACTTTCAGTCGTTTCAGGAGGGCTATGATTTATCTCTCTGTATATGCTGTGGAAAGAACCAATTACTATAAGCATAATCCAATTATTCTTGTGTTTAGAAGCATTCAGATAAAGATGTGAATGTAAATACTCTAAATTTGGGGGTAGAGTTTTTCATGGAATGTAAACTCTTCTTCCACCGGTGGTATATTTTTAAGGGCGGAGGGGCATGAAATAGATCCCACTTTGACAAAATCGGCTTCGTTGATAAAGTTTTCTCTAACAAACTCTCTCTCTTTTTTTTTGCCCATTTTTTGCATCTCCTCAAGCATTTGTCCTTTGTATTACAAACAATACAATTATACTATTTTATTTATTTTTAAATGTACAATTAAGTTATTATTGCCAGGCACGGTGGCACATGCCTGTAGTCCCAGCTACTCGGAAGGCTGAGATGGGAGGATCGCTTGAGCCCAGGAGTTCTGGGCTCTAGTGCACTATGCTGATCAGGTGTTCGCACTAAGTTCATCATCAATGTGGTGACCTCCCAGGAGCGGCGGGGAGGGGGGACCACCAGTTTGCCTAAGGAGGGGTGAACCGGTCCAGGTGGGAAACAAAGCAGGTCAAAACTCCCGTGCTGATCAGTATGAGATCATGCCTGTGAATAGCCACTATACTCCAGCCCAGGCAACACAGCGAGACCCCATCTCTAAAAAAATTAAAAAAAAAAAAAGTTATTATTGACTCTAGTCACCCTGTTGTGCTATCAAGTACTAGATCTTATTCATTCTATTTTTTTGTATCGATTAACCATCGTCACCTCCCCACCACCACCCACTACTCTTCCCAGCCTCTGCTAACCAGTTTTCTACTCTCTATGTTCATGAGTTCAATCATTTTGATTTTTAGATCCCACAAATAAGTGAGAACATGTGATGTTTGTATTTCTGCACCTGGCTTATTTCACTTAACATAATGACTTCCAGTTCCAACCATATTGTTGCAAATAACAGAGTCTCAATTTTTATTGTGGCTAAATAGTACTCCATTGTGTATGAGTACCACTTTTTTTTTTTTTTTTTTTTGAGATGGAGTTTCGCTCTTGTTACCCAGGCTGGAGTGCAATGGCAATGTCAGCTCACCGCAACCTCCATCTCCCAGGTTCAAGCAATTCTCCTGCCTCAGCCTCCCGAGTAGCTGGGACTACAGGCGTGCGCCATGATGCCCAGCTAATTTTTGTATTTTTAGTAGAGATGGGGTTTCACCATGTTGACCAGGATGGTCTCGATCTCTTGACCTCGTGATCCACCCATCTTGGCCTCCCAAAGTGCTGGGATTATAGGCGTGAGCCACCGCACCCGGCCGAGTACCACTTTTTTAATCCATTCATCTGTTCATGGATACTTAGGTTGTTTCCAAATCTTAGGTGTTGTGAACAGTGCTGCAACAAACATGGGAGTGTGGATATCTCTTCAATTTACTGATTTCCTTTCTTTTGGGTATATACTCAGCAGTGGGATTGCTGGATCATACAGTTGTCCTATTTTTACTTTTTTGAGGAACCTCCAAATTGTTCTCTATGGTGGCTATATTAATTTCCCACCAACGGTGTTTCAGGATTCCCTTTTCTCCACATCCTTACCAGCAACGGTTATTATCTCTTTTGGATATAAGCCATTTTAATTGGGGTGAGATAATATCTCACTGTAGTTTTGATTTGCATTTCTCTGATGATCTGTGATGTCAAGCACATTTTCATTTGCCTGTTTGCCATTTGTATGTCTTCTTTTGAAAAATGTCTATTCAAATCTTTGGCCCATTTTTTAAATCAGATTATTAGATTATTTTCCTATAGAATTGTTTGCACTCCTTATATATTATGGTTATTAATCCCTTGTCAGATGGATAGTTTGCAAATATTTTCTCCCATTCTGTGGGTTTTCGCTTCACTTTGTTGTTTCCCTTTCTATGCAGAAGCTTTTTAACTTGATGTGATCCCGTTTGTCCATTTTGACTTTGGTTGCCTGTGCTAGTAGGGTATTACTCAAGAAATGTTGGCTAATGTCTTGGAAAGTACCCCCGATGTTTTCTTGCAGCAGGTCCATATTATGAGGTCTTAGATTTAAGTCCTTAATCCATTTTGTTTTGATTTTTGTGTATGGCGAGGGATAGGAGTCTAATATCATTCTTCTGTGTATGAATATCCAATTTTCGCAGCACCATTAATTGAAGAGACAGTCTTTTCCCCAGTGTATGTTCTTGGCACCTTTGTCAAAAATGAGTTCATTATAGATGTGTGGATTTGTTTCTGGGTTCTCTATTTTGTTGCATTGGTCTATGTGTTGGTTTTTATGCCAGTACCATGATGTTTTGGTTACTATAGCTCTGTAGTATAATTTTAAGTCAGGTCACGTGATTACTCCAGGTTTTATCTTTTTGCTTAGGATAGCTTTGGCTATTCTGGGTCTTTGTGGCTCCATATAAATTTTAGGATTGTGTTTATTTCTGTTAAGAATGCCGTTGGTATTTTGATAGGGATTAAATTGAATCTGTAGATTGCACTTTAACAATATTAATTATTCCAATCCATGGCCGGGCGTGGTGGCTCACACCTGTAATCCCAGCACTTTGAGATGCCGAGGCGGGCAGATCACGAGGTCAAGAGCTGGAGACCATCCTGGCCAACATGGTGAAACCCTGTCTCTACTAAAAAAATACAAAAATTAGCTGGGCATGGTGGCATGCGCCTGCAGTCCCAGCTACTAAGGAGGCTGAGGCAGGAGAATTGCTTGAACCTGGGAGGCGGAGGTTGCAGTGAGCCAAGATTGCACCACTGCACTCCAGCCTGGTGCCTGGTGACAGAGCGAGACTCTGTCTCAAAAACAAAAACAAAAACAAATTATTCCAATTCATGAACACGGAATATCTTTCCATTTTTTTGGTGTCCTCTTCAATTTCTTTCATCAGTGTTTTATGATTTTCATTATGGATGTCTTTTACTTCTTAGGTTAAGTTAATTCCTAGGTACTTAATTTTATTTGTGGCTATTGTAAATAGGATTACTTTTTTGTTTGTTTTTTGCTTGTTGGTTGGTTGGTTTTTAAGACAGAGTCTCACTCTGTTGCCCAGGCTGGAGTGCAGTGGTATGATCTTGGCTCACTGCAACCTCTGCCAGCCAGGTTCAAACAATTCTCCTGCCTCAGCCTCCCGACTAGCTGGGATTACAGGTGCCTGCCACCATGCCCAGCTAATTTTTTTATTTTTAGCAGAGACGGGGTTTCACCATGTTGGCCAGGCTGCTCAAACTCTTGACCTCAGATGATCTGCCCGCCTCAACCTCCCAAAGTGCCCAGTGAGCCACGATGCTTGGCCTGTAAATAGGATTACTTTTTTATTTTTCAGATTGTTCACTGTTGGCATATAGAAATGCTACTGATTTTTGAGAATAGGCTGGGTGCGGTGGCTCACGCCTGTAATCCCAGCACTTTGGGAGGCCGAGGTGGGTGGGTCACCTGAGGTCAGGAGTTCGAGACCAGCCTGGCCAACATAGAGAAACCCCATCTCTAAAAAATAAAAAGAAAACAAGAAATGCTACTGATTTTTGTATGTTGAATCTTTATTCTGTAACTTTACTGAATTTGTTTTATCAGTTCTAACAGTTTTTTGGTAGAGTCTTTAGGTTTTTCTGAATAGAAGGTTATATTGCTTCAAACAAAGATAATTTGACTTATCCTTTTCAATTTGTATGCCCTTTATTTGTTTCCCTTATCTGATTCCTCTAGCTAGGACTTCCAGTATTATGTTGAATAACAATGGTGAAAGTGGGTATCCTTGTTGTGGTCCAGAACTTAGAGGAAAGGCTTTCAGGTTTTCCCCATTTGATATAATATTAGTTGTGGGTCTGTCATACATGGCTTTTATTATGTTGAAGTGTACTCCTTATATACTGAGGTTTTTTTAGGGTTTTTAACATGAAGGAATGTTGAGTTTTATCAAATGCTTTTTCAGGATTAATTGAGATGATCAAATAGTTTTTATCCTTCATTCTGTTGATATGATGTATCACACTGATTGATTTGCATATATTGAACCATCCTTGCATCCCAGTGATTAGATTCAACATGGTCCTGATGAATGATCTTTTCGATGTATTGTTAAATTTCACTTACTGGTATTTTGCTGAGGATTTTTGTGTCAATATTCATCAGAGATATTGGCCTGTAGTTTTTTTTTTTTTAATGTGTCTTTGTCTGGCTTTGGTATCAGGGTAATACTAGCCTCATAGAGTGGAGTTTGGAAGTGTTCCCTCCTCCTCTATTTTTTGGAATACTTTGAGTAGGATTAGTAATACTTCTTTAAATTTTTGGTAGAATTCAGCAGTGAAGCCATTAGGTCTCAGGTTTTTCTTTACTGAGAGACTTTTTATTATGGCTTCCATTTAGTTTTGTTGTTGTTGTTGCTGCTGTTGTTTTATGTTATTTATTTGTTTATTTATTTTTAGAGATGAGGTTTCACCATGTTGGCCAGGCTGGTCTTGAACTCCTGACCTCAGGTGATCCGCCCATCTCAGCCTCCCAAAGTGCTGGGATTACAGGCATGAGCCATCATGCCCAGCCTACGGCTTCCATTTTGTTACTTGTTATTGGCTTGTTCAGGATTTGGATTTCTTCCTGGTTCAGTCTTGGTTGGTTGTGTGTGTCTAGGCATTTGTCCATTTCTCCTAGTTTCCAATTTATTGGCATAGTTGCTCATAATAGCCACTAATCCTTTGAGTTTCCATGGTATCAGTTACAATGTCTCCTTTTTCATCTCTGATTTTATTTATCTGAATCTTTCCTTTTTTCTTCTTCACTAGTCTGGCTAAGGTTTGTCAATTTTGTTTAACTTTTCGAAAAAACATTTTTGTTTCATTGATCTTTTGTATTGTTTTCTTCATTTCAATTTCATTTATTTCTGCTCTAACCTTTATTATTTCTTGTCTTCCACTAATGGGTTTGGTTTGCTCTTGTTTTTCTAGGTCTTTAAGATGCATCACTACCTTGTTTATTCAAAATTTTTCTTCCTTTTTGATATAGACACTTACAACTATCATCTTTTCTGTTAGTACTGCTTTTGCTGTATCCCATATATTTTGGTATGTTAGGTTTTCATTATCATTTGTTCCAAGAATTTTTGTTTTGTTTTGTTTTGTTTGTTTGTTTGTTTTTGAGACGGATTTTTGCTCTTGTTACCCAGACTGGAGTGCAGTGGCACAGTCTCGGCTTACCACAACCTCCGCCTCCTGGGTTCAAGCAATTCTCCTGCCTCAGCCTCCCAGGTAGCTGGGACTACAGGCAAGTGCCACCATGCCCAGCTATTTTTTTTTTTTTTTTTTTTTTAGTAGAGACAGGGTTTCACCATGTTGACCAGGATGGTCTCGATCTCTTGACCTTGTGATCCACCCACCTCGGCCTCCCAAAGTGCTGGGATTACAGGCATGAGCCACCATGCCTGGCAAGAATTTTTTTTTTTTAATTTCTTCATTTACTTATTCAGGAACATATTGTTTAATTTCCATGTATTTGTATAGTTTCCAAAATTCCTTGTCATTGATTTCTATTTTTATTTCATTGGGGTCAGAGAAGATGTTTGGTATTATTTCCATTTTTTGAATGTTTTTGGTATTATTTCCATTTTTTGAATGTTTTTGAATGTTTTGACTTGTTTTGTGACCTAATATATGGTCGGTCCTTGAGAATGATCCATGTGCTGAGGAAAAGAATGTGTATTCTGTAGCCATTAGATGAAATATTCTGCAAATATCTATTAGGTCCATTTGGTCTACAGTGCACATAAGTGTAATTTTTTGTTGTTGATTTTCTATCTGGAAGATCTGTCCATTGCTGAAAGTGGGGTGTTGAAATCTCCAGCCGTTATTGCATTGGGGCCTATCTTTCTCTTTAGCTCTAATAATATTTGTTTTATATATCTGGGTGTTCTCGTGGTGGGTGCATATATATTTTAAATTGTTATAGCCTCTTGCTGAATTGACCCTTTGTCATTATATAATGACCTTCTCTGTCTCTTCTTATAGTTTTTGTCTTGAAATCTATTTTGTCTAAGTATAGCTACTCCTGCTCTTTTTTGTTTTCTATTGGAATGGAATATCTTTTTCCATCTATTTTGTTTTTGTGTATGTGTGTCTTTTATAAGTGAAGTGCATTTCTTGCAGAGAACAAATCATTGGGTCTTATTTTTTTAATCCATTCAGCCACTCTCTGTCTTTTGATTGGCGAGTTAATCCATTTACATTCAATGTTGTTATTGATAAGAAAGGACTTACTCCTGCCATTTTGTTGTTTTGTTTTGGTTTTTGAAATGGAATCTCACTCTGTCGCCCAGGCTGGAGTACAGTGGCATGATCTCAGCTCACTGCAACCTCCACCTCCTGGGCTCAAGCAATTCTCCTGCCTCGGCCTCCCGAGTAGCTGGCATTACAGGAGCGCGCCACCATGCCCTGCTAATTTTTGTATTTTTAGTAGAGACGGGGTTTCACCATGTTGACCAGGAGGGTCTCGATCTCTTGACCTCGTGATCCACCCGCCTCGGCCTCCCACAGTGTTGGGATTATAGGCGTGAACTACCGCAGCTGCCCTTGTTATTTGTTTTATGGTCTTCTCTTCCTTCTTTCTTTCCTTCCCGTCTTCCTTTTAGTGAAAGTGACTTCCTCTGCTGATATGATTTAGTTTTTTGGCTTTTTATTTTTTTTGTAGCAGTTGTATGTTTTTTGGTTTAAGGTTACTATGAGGGTTGCAAATACTATCTTATAATCCATTATTTTAAGCTGATAACAAGTTAACACTATTTGCATAGAAAACAGGCAAAATGAAAACTAACAAAGACTCTACACCTTAACTTCATTCCCCTTGTTTTTAACTTTTTGTTGTTTCTCTTTAATCTTTTTTTTTCCACTTTAAGTTCTGGGATACATGTGCAGAACAAGCAGGTCTGTTACATAAGTATGCATGTGCAATGGTGGTTTGCTACACCTATCAACCTGTCATCTAGGTTTTAAGGCCTGCTTGCATTAAGTATTTCTCCTAATGCTCTCCCTCCCCTTGCTCCCCACCCCCCGACAAGCCCCCGTGTGTGATGTTTTCCTCCTGTGTCCATGTGTTCTCATTGTTCAACTCCTGCTTGTCTGTTTCTCTTTAATCTTATTGTATTGTCGATGTCTTGAAAAGTTGTTACAGTTATTTTTGATTGGTTCATAATTAAGTGTATTTACTTAAGAGTAGTTTACACACCACAGTTACAGTGTTCCAGTATTCTGTTTTTCTGTGTACTTACTATTACTAATGAGTTTTGTACCTTCAGATTATTTCTTATTGCTCATTAATATCCTTATCTTTCTAATTGAAATATTCCCTTTAGTATTTCTTTTTTTTTTTTTTTTAAATAGTTCACTCTGTCACCTAGGCTGGAGTGCAATCAATGGCATGATCTCAGCTCACTACAACTTCTGGCACCCAAGTTCAAGCAATTCTCCTGACTCAGCCTCTTAAGTAACTGGAATAACAGGCATGCATCACCATGCCCAGCTTTTTTTTTTTTTTTTTTTTTTTTTGAGACAGTCTCTGCTGCCCAGGCTAGAGTGCAAAGGCACAAAATCGGCTCACTGCAACCTCCACTTCCCAGGTTCAAGCGATTCTCCTGCCTCAGCCGCCTGAGTAGCTGGGATTACAGGCACGTGACACCATGCCCGGCTAATTCTTGTATTTTTAGTAGCAAAGGGGTTTCACCATGTTGGTCAGGCTGGTCTGGAACTCCTGACCTCGTGATCTGCCCGCCTCGCCTCCCAAAGTACTGGGATTACAGGCGTGAGCCACTGTGCTCGGCCCTCTCTATCTCTGTCTCTATCTCTCTCTATCATTTCTATCTCTATCTCTATTGCTTTAGCATTGCTTATAGGACAGGTCTGATGAAAGCTGAGGGTGAAATCCTTCAGTTTTTGTTTGTCTGGGAAAGTCTTTATTTCTCCTTCATGTTTGAAGACTATTTTCACTGTACATACTATTCTGGGGTAAAAGTTTTTTCCTTTAGCACTTTAAATGTGTCATGAAACTCTCTCCTGGCCTGTAAGTTTTCCACTGCAAAGTCTGCCGCTGGACGTACTGGAGCTCCATTGTGTGTTAATTGTTTCTTTTCCCTTGCTGCTTTTAGGATCCCTTCTCTATCCTCGACCTTTGGGAGTTTGAGTATTAATTGCCTTGAGATAGTCTTCTTTTTTTTTTTTTAAGGCCAATTTTGAGATTAAAATTAGTTCAGTTTCTCTGTAAATTAAACATAAATATTGAAGGCACACTGATTGAAGACTAGCATTTGGGCCCCTGTGTCAAATTAGCAAGATTTTTTTTTTTTTTTTTTTTTTTTTTTGAGAAAGAGAGAGAGAGAATAGGAAGGAGAAAAAAGGAAGAGAAAGAGAGAGAGAGAATGGGGAGGAGGGAGAAGGAAAAGAAAGAGGGAGAGAGAATGGGAATATTGCTTTCTTGCCCAGGCTAGAATGCAATTTAGTAATGGGTATTGAAAACCTCTTTTATACTGATAATTATACTTAATGATGTAATCAGGAAGGAGTAAGGGAAGAAGATAACAAACAAACAGCCAACCAATATTTAATTTAAACCTATGAAATGCTATGCGATTACTGAGGAGTGATTTACTTCCAATTATATAGTCACCTTTGGAATAGGTGTGAGGTGGTAATGTATGTTTTGTGTATTTGAAGTGGAGAGTACTATAAATATTTATTAAGTTTACTTGTTCCGGGTCTGAGTTCAAGTTCTGAATATCCTTGTTAATTTTCTATCTCGTTGATCTATAGAATCGTTAGCTCTTCTTGTTGCATTGATCCTTTTGCCATTATGTAATGTCATTCCTCGCCTCTTTTGATCTTTGTTGCTTTAAAGTCTACTTTATCAGAGGTGAGAATTGCATCTGCTGCTTTTTGTTTATTAGTTTATTTTTACTCTCTGTTCAATTGGTAAATCTTCCTCCTTCTCTCTGAGTCTTTGTGTATTGTTTCATGTAAGATGGGCCCGGATGCAGCATACCGATGGGTTTTGGCTTTTTATCCAATTAAAATATATGTAAGTTTAATACCAGCATTTGATGCTAGCTGGCTGTTTTGCCCATTAGTTGATGTGAATTTTTTATTGTGTTAAAGTTCTTTGCTTTTTGATATATTTTTGGAAAGGCTGATATTGGTTGTTCCTTTATATGTATAGTGCTTCTTTCAGAAGCTCTTGTAAAGCAGGCCTGGTGGTGGTGAACTCTCTAAGTACTTGTTTGTTCGCAAAAGATTTAATTTTTCCTTCGCACATAAAGCTTAGTTTGGCTGGATAGGAAATTCTGGGTTGAAAGTTCTTTTCTTTAAGGATGTTAAATATTGGTCCCCACTCTTTTCTGGCTTGTAGGGTTTCTGCTGAGAGATCTGCTGTAAGTCTGATAGGTTTCCCTTTATGGGTAACCTGAACTTTCTCTCTAGCTGCCCTTAGTATTTTCTCCTTCATTTCAACCCTAATAAATCTGGCAATTATGTGCCTTGGGGTTGGTCTTCTTGAAGAATATCTTTGTGGTGTTCTCTGTATTACCTGGAGTTGAATATTACCCTGCCTTGCCAGGTTGGGAAAATTTTCCTGAATGATATCCTGAAGAGTATTTTCCAACTTGGATTCATTCTCTTCATCACATTCAGGTACACCTATCAAACGTAAATTAGGTCTTTTCACATAGTCCCATATTTCCTGGAGACTTTGCTCATTCCTTTTCATCCTTTTTTCTGCATTTTTGTCTTCTCGTTTCATTTCACTGAGCTGGTCCTCAACTTCTGATATCCTTCCTTCCGCTTGATCAATTCGACTGTTTAAACTTGTGCATGCTTCACGAAGTTCTCGTGTTGTGTTTTTCAGCTCCATCAATTCACTTATATTCTTCTCTAAATTGTCCATTCTCATTAACATTTCGTTAAACCTTTTTTCAAGGTTCTTAGTTTCTTTGCATTGGGTTAGAATAAGTTCTTTTAATTCACAGAAGTTTCTTATCACCCACGTTTTGAAACCTGCTTCTGTTATTGGAATACCGGTGTAATCTACTAAGCCTTGTTCCGTTACTGATGAGGAATTGCAATCCTCTGTAGAGGGAGAGGCATTCTGATTTTGAGTATTCTCTACCTTTTTACGCTGGTTTCTTCCCTTCATTATATATTTGTCCGTCTGTCGTCTTTATAATTACCGACTTTCTAACTGGGTCTCTGACGTCCAACTTGTTGATTCCCTGCGCCGAAATCTGAGCAATCCACTGAGCCGGCCAAAAGAGCGGTGTTAAGATTGATGGTGCTTTTCTGCCCGGGAATATCCGGACTCTGCACCAAGAACTGGCGTGCTAAGGCACCAGCAAAACCGCCACGCCGGCCACAAGAGTCGCCCTGGCGACCGGTGGAGCTCCTCCACTGGGAATCTCGTGGTCCGTGAGCAACTAATATTCGTCTGAAACTGTGGCGTCCTCTCGTTCTTTGCGCTTTCACTGGGAGGTACGTGCCCGAGCTGCTAATCATCAGCCATCTTGGATCTCTCTCCGAGATAGTCTTCTTTGAGTTAAATCTGCTTGGTGTTATAGCACCTTCATGTACTTGGGTATTGATATCTTTCTCCAGGTTTGGGAAGTTCTCTGTTATTGTCCCTTTGAATAAACTTAGTACCCCTATCTCTTTCTCTACCTCCTCTTTAAAGCCAATAACTCTTAGATTTGCCACTTTGAGGCTATCTTCTAGATCCTGTAGACATGATTCATTGTTTTATATTCATTTTTTCTTTTGTCTCCTCTAACTGTGTATTTTCAAATAGCCTGCTGCTGGGGGATGGGGAAGGGGTGATGTTGGTGATTCAAGACTGTTTTTCCTACCTCTTACCTGTTTAGTGCCTCTTTCAGCAATATGAAGTTAAAACCTGGTACTGTTAATGCTACTGATTTTTCATTCTTAAAAAGGTGCTTTTTGGTGTGTAGATAGTTGTTAAATTGGTGTCCCTGCTGGGAAAATGGTTGGTAGAGCATTCTATTCTGCCATCTTGCTTTGTCCCCTCTTACCCGCCACCCCCCAGTAAGAGACAGGGTCTTGCTCAGCTCTGTCACCCAGAGTGAAGTGCAGTGGCATGATTATAGCTCACTGTGACCTCAAGCACCTAGGCTGAAGTGATCCTCCCATCTCAACCCAAGTAGCTGGGACTGCAGGCATGTGCCACAATGCCAGCCAATTTTTATTTATTTATTTATTTATTTTGAGACGGAGTCTTGCTCTGCCGCCCAGGCTGGAATGCAGTGCACTCTGCTCACTGCAACCTCAAACCATAAAATATTGTAGCTCACTGCAGCCTCAAACTCCTGGCCTCAAGCGATTCTTTCATCTCAGCCTCCCAAAGTGCAAGGATTACAGGCATGGGCCACCACACCAGGGCTGAGAAGTATCTCTTGATGAAATACTTTTTTACTAAGTTTTGAGGACGTTGGTGGTCTTCTAGTTTTCTTCTTTGATAACCACTCCTTCTCAGATGGTCATGTTCATTGTTACTGATTTTCTTGTCCTCTTAATATTTAATTGCCCTAGGACTCGTTGGTATACTTGCTACCTAGTGATCTCATCCAATCTCACAGCATTATATACCATCTGAACATTCATATTTCCAAATTCCTATCAACTGCTGATTTTTTCCATGAACTTTAGACTTACGCATTCATTTTCCAACTTTACATTTCCATCTGGCTGCCTAATAGTGAAATCAAAGTTATATGTGCAAAACTAAACTCCTGATCTTCCTTCAAAGCCTGCATCTCAATGCAACTGATAACACCTCCATCCTTCCATTTTCTCAGGCTGAAAACTTTGAAGTAATCTTTGACTCCTTTCCTCCTCTGCTCTCCTCTCCTCTCCTTTCTCTCTAACACACACACATAAATATATACACACATTCATATCCAAACCATCAGCAAATTCTATTGGCTCAATCTCCAAGACACAGCCAGAATCCAGCAATGTTCACTGCCTCCAATACTACCTACAGGTCCAAGCTATCATCGTTTGCATCTTGTTATTATCTCTTTACTGATCTCCCTGATTCTGCTTTTGATCCCCTTAGACTATACTCTGAACACAGCATCCAGAGTGATTCTTACAAAATGTAAGTTAGATCATTCACTCTTTGTGCTGAAAACTCTCCAGTGCTCTTCTTCTCACTAAAGAGTCTAAGATAATTACCTTCCCATATCCCTGGACCATCCAGCCCATTACCTCTCCATACTTACTTCCTGCCATTCGCTCATTCTACTGCAGTCACACTGACCCCTTATTTCCTGAAGGTGCTGGACATGCTTCTACTTTGAGGGCTTTTCATGTACTCCTCATTATTTCTCTACTGTAATCTGTACATATCACCACCACCCCTACCACTGCAAAATCTACTCACAATAAACATGACTAAGCACAGCACCAGGAGACTCAGCAGAAACAAACAGATGAAACAGATTTAGAGTCCAAATGATTAGCAATTCAGAATATGGAATAGTCATGTGTGACATATTTATGGATGTCATCACAAAGAGAAATATTATCTGTTGACCTTCAGTACAGGAAACAGAAATTACTCCAGGTTTTTCATTCAAAAAAGTGTTTTGTTTTTCTTTGGTTTTCAGAAAATTTGGCACTTAATATGGTGGAGAGGCAGGAACAGAAGGAACAATGCTAGACCCCATCACTAGACTTTTGGCTTTAAGGTCACACTTAGAAGGTACAACTGCTGTTGCTACTGTCACTGCCACTGCCACAGTCTCTGCATGCTCATGAATCTGGAGACATTCCACAGGATGTGGAACTGGCTCCTGAAAACTCTCATGCATACCAGAGAGGACCCCTCAGCCTCCACCACCACGGGAAGCATCACCTCTGTTTCCCTCAAAAGTTTATATGAAAATGATTCCCAACCTAGAACCCTAAACCTAGCCAAACAAACTCATGTATGGGAAGAAAAATACTTTATTTTTTTTTAACGTGTCTCCTCTGTAATTTTTCTCAGGAAGCTACTGGAAAATATGCTTTACCAAAATGTAGGGTAAACAAAGAGGCTGATGTGGAAGACAGAAAACAAGCAATGCAGCATAGGAGAAAAGGGAAGGGAATCCTCAAATGACAGCTGTGCACCAGGGTGAAAGGGCAAGCTGTCTGCACAACAGCAGTGTCACTCAAGAGACAGGCACAGTAAGAGCTGTCACCACTGTACCCTCTGGACAAAGCTACTGGGACATATGCTCCATGAAAATGACACAGTAAAGCAAGAAAAAATGAAAACACTCAAAAACAGAATGCAGATTAGGAGGATGGCAAAGGAAATTCCTAAGATGCCAACAAAGGGAAGTCCCAAGAGGACAAATAGGCAACTGAGAGCAGGCATAGGGCATCACTAGATAGAAGGGAACAAAGATCTCCAGGAGAGAATTGAAACAAATGTATGTATAGAGGAGATGGACCTTGTGGGACATTGTACCAAGAGCTATTAGCAGGTATGGGAATATTTAGCAATAGATGCAAATATGACTAAGCAAATCAAAAAACAAGGCAATTGGCCAGGCATAGTAGCTCACGCCTGTAATCCCAGCACTTTGGGAGGCTTGAGGTCAGGAATTCGAGATCAGCCTGGCCAACATGGTGAAACCCTGTCTCTACTAAAAATACAAAAATAAGTCAGACATGGTGGTGCACACCTGTAATCTCTGCTACTTGGGAAATTGAGGCAGGAGAATCACTTGAACCTTGGAGGCAGAGGTTACAGTGAGCCAAGATCTCACCACTGCACTCCAGCCTAGGAGATAGAGTAAGACTCTGTCTCATTAAAAAAAAAAAAAAAAAAAAAAAAAAGCAATTATTAAACTATGTATAGGAAAAACAAAAAGTAAAAAAGAAAACATCAAGTACATTATAATACTTAGCATTGAATAATGTCTATATAAACATAATTTAGAGTCTAAATATTGATTTAACTACAAAGGTAGATTTTTTTTTTTACCAATATGAAATGCTTGTATAAGAATGCCAGATCTTTATCTACAATAATAGGAAATCAACTGACAAAATCTAAAATTGATGAATTGAGGCTGAGCATAGTGGGTCACATCTAATATCCCAGCATTCTGGAAGGCCGAGGCAAGTGGATCACTTAAGGTCAAGAATTCGAGACTAGCCTGGGCAACATGGTGAAACCCCGTCTCTACTAAAAATACAAAAACTAGGATTTCAATATATGAGTTTGCTGGGGACACAATGACTCAGTCCATTGTAGGCTTTAATATAGTAAAATATTCAATGAATAATAATCGTTTGGAAAAGATGAAGCCCCTATCCTGATTCACTAAATTGTAATAAATATTTCACAAATTTAGCATCTGTTTTCATAAATATTTGAGAATTCTAAGCCAGAGTACTTTTTTCTTTCTTTATTCCTTTTTTTTTTTTTTTTTTTTTGAGACCCAGTCTCAGAAACAGCCACTCTGTCACCCAGGCTGGAGTTCAATGGTGTGATCATGGCTCACAGTAGCCTCCACCTCTGGGGCTCAAGCAGTCCTCCCACCTCAGCCTCCCAAATAGCTGGGATTACAGGCATGTGCCATCACACCCAACGATTTTTGTATTTTCTCTAGAAACAGGGTTTTACCATGTTGGCCAGGCTGGTCTCAAACTCCTGGCCTCAAGTGATCTACCGCCTTGGCTCCCAAAGTGCTGCGTTACAGGCATGAGCCAACATAGCCAGCCTCCAGGTAATTTTTGTATTTTTTGTAGATGGGATTGCAGCATGTTGCCCAGGATGGTCTCCAACTCCTGAGCTCAAGTGATTCACCGACATGGCCTCCCAAAGTACTCACTCCAACCTGGGTGACAGGGAGATTACGTCTCTAAAAAAACTAAAAAATAAACAAAATTTTAAAAATATTTAAGTCCGGCCGGGCGCGGTGGCTCAAGCCTGTAATCCCAGCACTTTGGGAGGCCGAGGCGGGTGGATCACAAGGTCAAGAGATCGAGACCATCCTGGTCAACATGGTGAAAACCCATCTCTACTAATACAAAAAATTAACTGGGCATGGTGGCGCGTGCCTGTAATCCCAGCTACTCAGGAGGCTGAGGCAGGAGAATTGCCTGAACCCAGGAGGCGGAGGTTGCACTGAGCCAAGATCGCGCCATTGCACTCCAGCCTGGGTAACAAGAGCGAAACTCCGTCTCAAAAAAAAAAAAAAAATTTAAGTCTGCCAGATGCAGTGGCACACGCCGGTAATCCTAGCACTTTGGGAGGCCATGGCGGGAAGATTACGAGGTCAGGAGATCGAGACCATCCTGGCCAACATGGTGAAATCCCATCTCCACTAAAAAACAAAAAATTGGCCAAGCATGGTGGCGCACACCTGTACTCCCAGGTACTCGGGAGGCTGAGGCAGGAAAATTGCTTGAACCCAGGAGGCGGAGGTTGCAGTGAGCCGAGATCATGCCACTGCACTCCAGCCTAGCAACAGAATGATACTCCATCTCAAAAAAAAAAAAAAAAAAAAAAAAATTAAGTACAGCCAGGCATGGTGGCTTACACCTATAACTCCAGCTGTTTGGGAGACCAAGAGGGGCAGATCACGAGGTCAGGAGTTTGAGACCAACTTGGCCAACATGGTGAAACCTCATCTCTACTAAAAATATGAAAAATTAGCCGGGCATGGTGGCAGGTGCCTGTAATCCCAGCTACTCAGGAGGCTGAGACAGGAGAATTGCTTGAACCTGGGAGGTAGAGGTTGTAGTAAGCCGAGATTATACCACTGCACTTCAGCCTGAGCAACAGAGAGAGACTCCATCTCAAAAAAAAAAATCTATATATATGTAAATATATATATACACACACTTTATATATACATATAAATCCTTTTTATATATTTATATATATACTTTTATATATATAAACATATATATGCTCTATATATATACTCTCTATATATACTTTATGTATATATACATATATACATATACTTCCCATGAATATTGTACAAACTTACATTGCAATCAGCAATCTAATCAACACTGGTTTTCATCACTTACATTTTTACTTTTGCTGATTTTATAAGATAAAATATTGGCCAGCAGTGGCTCATGGCTGAATCCCAGCACTTTGGGAGGTCAAGGCATACGAATCACCTAAGGTCAAAAGTTTGAGATCAGCCTGGCCAACATGGTGAAATCCTGTCTCTACTGAAAATACAAAAATTAGCCAGGCGTGATGGTGCACACCTATAATCCCAGCTACTCCAGAGGCTGAGGCAGGAGAATCGCTTTAACCCAGGAGGTGGAAGTTGTAGCGAGTCGAGATTGCACCACTACACTCCAGCCTGGGCAGCAGAGGGAGACTCCCTCTCACCTCAGAAAAAAAAAAAAAAAAAAACGATAAAATATTATATACCTCTTTTTTATGTACATTTCAATTACTGTTGTTTTAATTTTTTTATTAGCCACATTTTTCATTAGTTGCATTTCCTCTTTTGTGTATTTTTTATTCATGTTGTTTGGCCACTTATTGTTAGAAATTCAGTGGCTTTCTTGTTGATTTGCATGAGTTACTTACGGCCATTTGCCTTACTTTAGCCATTTGCCTTCTAGAGTTGCTCTGACATTTTCCAAGTTTGTAATTTGCCTTTCAATTTTAATTTTTTTATATTTTAATTATAAACTATTTACATATTATTATATGTAAATATAATATATATAATCTATGCATTTATATAATTTAATACTTTTTATTTTCTTTTAGTTTTCTCTGGCTATATTTTTTAAATTGTGGTAAAATACAAGTAATATGAAATTTACCATCTTAACCATTTCTGTGACTATACATTTTTGAATTAAATATATTTGTGAGGGTCTAAATTATTACATTTAAAATTTTATTTTCATAAATAGTAAATAATTGTACCAACTCCATTAATTCAATAGATTATTATTAAGCATTTACTCCAATAAGGAATGATAAAAATTTAGATAGGAGATATTCTTTTTTTTTTTTTGAGACAGAGTCTTGCTCTGTTGCTAGTCTGGAGTTCAGTGGCATGATCTCAGCTCAATGCAACCTCCACCTCCCGGGTTCAAGCAATTCTCCTGCCTCAGCCTCCCAAGTAGCTGGGACTACAGGTGTGCACCACCACACCCAGCTAATTTTTGTATTTTTAGTAGAGACGACATTTCACTATGTTGGCCAGGATGATCTTGATCTCTTGACCTTGCAATCCACCCACCTTAGCCTCCCAAAATGCTGGGATTACAGACGTGAGCTACCACATTCAGCTAGATAGGAGATATTCTTATAGTCTGGTGGAGGAGACAAACAACTCGAGATTGTGATAAATGCAGTGATAGAGGTATGCGTAGTCTACTATAGGTACTTTTTTTTTCTTAGTAGAGATGAATTCTCACTATGTTGCCCAGGCTAGTCTTGAACTCCTGAGCTTAAGTGATCCTCCTGCCTCAGACTTCCAAAGGGCTGGGATTATAGGTGTGGGCATGGGCCTACTATAGATACTTTCATTCATTCAATATATACTTTAGTGACTACTGTAGTCAAGTACTGTGCTGGGTCCCAGATAATCAACAGGAAACCAGTCATGGTCCCTGCTTTATTTTATTTTATTTTATTTATTTTTTTTTTTTACTCACCAGCTGCTCAAGTATTTCTACCTACTTTACTTTTTTATGGAGAATCACTTGAACCTGGGAGGTGGAGGTTGCAATGAGCTGAGATCACCCCACTGCACTCCAGCCTGGTGACAGAGCGAGACTTCATCTCAAAATAAATAAATAAAAATAAAAGTTAAAAAAAGATAGACATGAGCTAGACGAAGGGAGAAACATATTCTGTGCAGAGAGCACACATACCAAAGTACAGGGGTACAAGTGAGCAGGCTATGTACCACTTAGTCAACTGAGAGAAGCGAAGCTAAAAATGTGGGGAGCAGCCAAAACAAATTGTCTTTTATGCCGAATCCTAACATCACTTCGTGAATAATCTTTCCCTTTCACAGAAAAATATGTTTATTGAGCACTTACTATGTGTCAGTCTCTGTTCCAAGTGCCTTACATGTATTAACTCGTTGTTTCTTCATTCCAGAGAAGACCATTGGCTCAGTGTATTAAGTCATTTAACCTTTACAGTAATCCATGAAGTGCATATTATTATTATGCTTTTTCTTAGTTAAGAAAAGGCATTCTTATTATCTTTATTCTTAGTTAAGAGGAAACTGAGGGAAAGTTACACAGCTATATTTAAACTAAGACAGTCTGCCTCTAGAGGTCCAATCATTTTTTTTTTAGAGATGGGGGTGGTCTCACTATATTGCCCAGGCTGGTCTCAAACTCCTGGCCTCAAGCAGTCCTCCCCACTTAGCCTCCAGAGTAGCTGGGATTAAAGGTATGAGCCACCTCATCTGGCACAGAGGCCAAACTATTAGCCACTCTACCTCTCATTCATATGTGATACTTCAAATATTTAAAACATTAATTTTTTTTTTTTGAGACAGAGTCTTATTCTGTCACCCAGGCTGGAGTGCAGTGGTGCAATCCTGGCTCACTGCAGCCTCGACCTCCTGGGCTCAAAGCAATCCTCCTACCTTGGCCTTCTAAAGTGCTGGCACTACAGGCATGCATAACCACACCTGGTTAGTTTTTAATTTTTTGTGTGTGTGGATATGGGACTTCGCTATGTTCTCCAGGCTGTAAAATATTAATTTTTTTACAGTTTATTTGGAGGCTATCAATTAGGTACAGTATTTCTTTCTGTATGTTTATCTTTATTCCAGAATCATGCTAAAAGTAATCTATGCCTTTGCTATTTTCTTTTTTAGGTTTTTCTTTCTTTCTTTTTTTTTTTGTTTTTGAGACAGAGTCTCACTGTGTTGCCCAGGCTGGAGTGCTGTGGCACGATCTCAGCTCACTGCAACTTCAGCCTCCCGATTCTCCTGCCTTAGCCTCCCAAGTAGCTGGGACTACGGGAGCGCACCACACACCTGGCTAATTTTTGTATTTTTAGTAGAGAGCAGGTTTTGCCATGTTGGCCAGGATAGTCTTGATCTCTTGACCTCGTGATCCGCCCACCTTGGCCTCCCAAAGTGCTGGAATTATAGGCGTGAGCTACCATGCCCAGCCAAGGTTTTTCTTTCCTTTTTAAAAATAAGCATTACCTATTCCTCAAGTGAACTTTCAGAATAATTTTCTTTTTTTTTTTTTTTTTTTAAATTTTGAGATGGAGTCTTGCTCTGTCACCCAGGCTAGAGTGCAGTGGCTCAATCTCAGCTCACTGCAAGCTCCACCTCCCAGGTTCAAGAGATTCTCCTGCCTCAGCCTTCTGAGTAGCTGGGATTACAGGCACTCACCACCAAGCCCAGTTAATCGTATTTTTAGTAGAGACAGGGTTTCAACATGTTGGTCAGGCTGGTCTAGAACTCCTAACCTCAAGTGATCTGCCTGCCTTAGCCTCCCAAAGTGGTGGGATTACAGGCATCAATCACTGTGCCAGCCTTGCATAATAATTTTCTTGAACTAAAATTTGGGATTAGGCCAAACATGGTGGCTCACACCTATACTCCCAATCACTTTTAGGAGTCAGAGGCAGAAGGACTGTTTGAGCCCAGGAGTTCAAGACAGCCTGGGGGACATAGCTAGACCCCACCTCTACCAAAAAATCAAATATCAGCTGGGCGTGGTAGCATGTGCCTGTTGTCCCAGCTACTCAGGAGGCTGAGGTGGGAGGACTGCTTAAGCCTGGATAGTCGAGGCCGCAGTCAGCTGTGATCACACCACTGCACTCCAGCCTGGGCTACAAAGCAAGACTCTTATTAAAAACTAATTAATTAATTAAAAATTAGAGATTAGAGAATTTTAGTTAAGTTAAATAAATAAAATAAAAAATAAGATTACAGATTAAAGGATTTTAGTTAAGTTAAATGTATTAAATCAAAAAGTATTCCATTTTTCCATTCACAAAGTGCTGTGTTTTTTCATTCAAGTCTTCTTTCAAGCCTACCAATACATTTTTACAATTTTCTTAAAATAGGTAACATATATTAAGATTGTTCTTAGATGTGTTATAATTTTGTGGAGAAGTTAATTTCTTATTGTTTTTCTAATTCTTTACTATTAGTATGTAGGAATGCTATTTACGTGGTAATTTTATAATCTCACATATCAAGAAAATTTTTTATTATAATATTTTTAATTTTAAAATTTTTAATTATAAAATTACCACACAAAAACTCTAAAAATAGAAAAGGTATATACCTTATTCAATAATGTTCAAAACATTCAGAGAAGATTTGGGTCATTATGAAAGGCTACACAGAAAATCATGTGATTTTAATTCAGTGTTTACATATGAGTTAGTTACACACTCAAACTCTTGTCACTGATGCATTTTCATCTAATTTTTCCCATAATGAGAGAGAAGGAGACGCATTGGTGACTGCAATAGGGCCACCTCCCTCAAATTACGTTGCTCTCTATGACCCACCCTAAATCTCCCAGTTCAAGCTAATCATTGACAGAGCTTTACAATCACAAGCTTTTACTGAAGCTTTGATAAGACAGTCCAGCAGTTGGTGGCAAATGAAGCCAGGCTGTGCGGCAGGATCTCCAGGGAATGAATGGATTTTCCTCAGCACCGATGAAATGACCATACGCTATAGGAATACAATGTCCAACGGGGGACTGCAAAGATCTGTCATCCTGTCAGCACTTATTCTGCTACAAGCTGTGACTGGATTCTCTGGAGATGGAAGAGCTATATGGTCTAAAAATCCTAATTTTACTCCGGTAAATGAAAGTCAGCTGTTTCTCTATGACACTTTCCCTAAAAACTTTTTCTGGGGTGTTGGCACTGGAGCATTCCAAGTGGAAGGGAGTTGGAAGAAGGATGGAAAAGGACCTTCTATATGGGATCATTTCGTCCACACACACGTTAAAAATGTCAACAGCACGAATGATTCCAGTGACAGTTACATTTTTCTGGAAAAAGACTTATCAGCCCTGGATTTTATAGGAGTTTCTTTTTATCAATTTTCAATTTCCTGGCCAAGGCTTTTCCCCGATGGGATAGTAACAGTTGCCAACACAAAAGGTCTCCAGTACTACAATACTCTTCTGGACGCTCTAGTGCTTAGAAACATCGAACCTATAGTTACTTTATACCACTGGGATTTGCCTTTGGCGCTACAAGAAGAATATGGAGGGTGGAAAAATGATACCATAATAGACATCTTTAATGACTATGCCACATACTGTTTCCAGACGTTTGGGGACCGTGTCAAATATTGGATTACAATTCACAACCCATATCTAGTGGCTTGGCATGGGTATAGGACAGGTATCCATGCCCCTGGAGAGAAAGGAAATTTAGCAGCTGTCTACACTGTGGGACACAACTTGATCAAGGTACTGTACAGCTAGCTTCTTATTATAGCTTCAGAAAACACTAAGATATGTACCTTCTGCTTCAGCAGTTCTCTTCATTGAAATCCAGGCAACTGATTTTAGGCTAATTCACAAGATCTATCCTCAAATTTCGTATTTCGATTAGTGTATGTTTTATTTATCTAAGCTATTTTTAATGTATTAATCCAAATAGTTTCTTCAAAAATTGCACTTTGAGGCTATTTTTAGGTCTATAATTACACACTACAGTGTGAAAATATAAGCTTACCTTCATTCTGTGGGAAAACAGTGCTTTATAAATTTGATTGTTGGAATCCTTTTCTGACAACATGCAATCATTTCAGAATTATCTTAAGGCACAACCATTTAAAGTATGTATTTGTTGTTAAGCACAGCTAACTTAGCTAATAAGTAAATAAAGTAAGTAAATAAGCAAGCTAAATAAATGTTAACTAACTTATGCATATCAAATACAGAAATTTAAATATGCTTCACATTTGATTTTATTTGTGTTACACAGCGAAAAAGAGAAGATTAATTGTTCTGGGAGTTAAACACATTTTTCCCATAAAAACTGGGAAGAATGTGCTCTACTAAAGCAATTTCCAAGCAGTATATTTCAAAAGCTAGAGATTATGTTGAGAAATGTTAAAATTAGTAAAATGATAGTGAAAATGCAAGCAAAATAATAGGTGATACTTACTGAGTACTTATTACGTACCGCAGACTACATTAAGTATTTTACAGGCATCGTCAGAGTTGATCCTCTTAACAGCTTTATGAACTAGTCTTATTATTATTCTCATTTTAAATATGAGAAAACCGAAGCTTAATGAGGTTAAATAATTTTCCCAAGGTTAAGCAGTAAAATACAGCTGTTGTGGACACGAAATTTTTTAAATGACAACATAAGTAACACTAACTGTCTTCATTAAGAATGTTTTGAAAAGAAGACTCTTTCAGGAATTTTCCAGAGATTTAGCCTCACATTGAGGCTAATATCTAGAATTGGATTTAACTTTTTGAGTCAAATAGTTTACTTAGGAAAAATACATTATTCTAAACACGTCATATTTTAAAAATGAAAAAACTTTATCAATACAATTTTATAATGTGCTACAAAAAGTAATTGAATTATTAATAATCAAAAGCTAAATATACAGAAATAAAAAAACATAAAGCAACATAAAATAATTCCATGTCTAAATTTGTACATACAAAAATATCTGCTACCACTTCGTTTCTTTTTGAAATTCCTGGATTATTACACATGTGTATTATACTATGGTTTCAGACACATCTGCGCTTGCAGTAAACAGACTGCATTATGATTTCAAGGTCATTTTCACATCTTTGAATAGAGTTGTATATAGAACATATTAATGGGTGGGTACACTGTGATTTGACAAAATAAGACCTTGAAGGGTAGAAATTGTATAGGTATTTAATAGTTATCAAGATAATGCATACAAAAATTAGAAAAATATTCCTTTCATTTAGTCCTTTTAATTATTATTATTATTATTATTATTATTATTATTTTAGATAGAGTCTCACTCTGTCACCCAAGCTGGAGTGCAGTGGTGTGATCTTGGCTCACTGCAACCTCTGCCTCCTGGGTTCAAGTGATTCTTCAGCCTCAGCCTCCTGAGTAACTGGGACTACAGGCATGTGCCACCATGCCTGGTTAATTTTTGTATTTTTAGTAGAGACGGAATTTCACTATGTTGGCCAGGCTGGTCTTGAACTCCTAACCCCATGATCTGCCCACCTCAGCCTCCCAAAGTGCTGAGATTACAGGTGTGAGCCACTGCGCCCGGTCAGTCCTTTTAACTATTAAAACAATCCATGCTTATGCACATTTAAAAATATCAGATTGTACCAATGGATCTAAAGTGGAAAAGTTAAATCCCTCTCCCTCTCTCCACCTGATAATCCCAGGCCAAGGACAGTACTGTTAATAGTTTCTTATACATTCTTTTTAAAGTTTTCTATGCAAATACATGCATGAATATGTTTATTTAATCTTTGTATGAAGAAAAATATTCTAAATTGTTGAAAAGTCATTACCTGGAAAAATGTCAGCAATTAGAGTTTTCATGAAAAACGTATTTTAAGGATCAATTTAAAGCCTTAAAATTGGCTGATAAGAATAAACAGGCAAAAAGCTTTAACTAACAGATACTGCTTCCAAACTCAGCTGATAAACTGACATATTTTCAGATGTTTTTCATTTTCCTCTAATTTAAGAGAATCTCTGCCTTTAACACAAATTACCACTTTCTGATAGTGAGATAAATTTTATTCTTTAAATGGAGGGATATGTTTTTCAACTATTGTGTTTTCCAAATAATGTTTTTATTGCCTTAATATTTCTAAATCACTAGACTAAATAAATGGTGTGAGGGGTCCTTGAAATCACTCAGAAAGTGAAATACAAGGCATGACCCAGTGACTTATAGCACTAAAGAAATCTTGCAATGATTTGGTAGCCTGAGGTGAACTTGTTTTTCCCACTTGTCCCCTTGCTATCTTGACTTTCATGTAGAAAACATAAATCTGATATTTTATGTTGCAATGAAGTCTTTCTTCCTTATCCTGCCCCCTTGTGACCCAGAAGAAGCATTCTTTAGGAATAGTTTTTAGACTGAAAACATTTATTGAGCTACACAAGCCTAATATAAAACTGAATTCCGTGGGGGGTGGGGGGTTATGGACCCCTTCATTCCCCTCTTCTCAGATAGAGAAAATATTTCATAGTGGCTATTGGGGCCTTTTTGTTCCAGAATGATCTGGAAAACTCCATCTCGGTTTGAAATGTCCCTGTTTGGAGGAAACCTGAATGGTCCAGAGGGTCCCAAGACTGACTTGCAATTTAGATTTCACTTTAGTGCAGATCTAGGGAGTACCTTAATGCAAGTCTAAGACTCGGGCCAAAAATTTCCATAATCACACCTACTAATGGGTGCTTCAACTCTAAGTTTTTAACAGTATTTGAAATAGAATGAGGATGGATTTTTTTGGCTTGGCCATTTTTAAGCAAGGTAATCATCACTTTAAATATCATCTATAGGCCGGGCACAGTTGCTCATTTCTGTAATCCCAGCACCTTGGAAGGCCAAGACTGGAGGATCGCTTGAGCCTGAGTCAAGACCAACCTAGGCAACATAGCAAGACCTCAATCTCTATTTAAAAAAAAAGAAAAAATAAATAATATCTATATATTCTAAGTGAACTAATTCAAGAATGGAAAACCAAATACCATATGTTCTCTCATATAGTGGGAGCTAAGCTATGGGTATACCAAGCTTATGTATGTACAGAAGGATATAATGAACTTTGGAGACTCAGAAGTCTCCAAACCTTGCCAGGTAACTATTATGCTCATCTTACAGTGCGATCTTTTGAACATGCATCATATTGCTCCCCTATGTAAAATCCATTACTGGCTCCCCCAAGTTTTGGGGATAAAGTCTCAATTTTTCACCAGGACCTTTGAGACACAGTTCCCAGCCTCCTTCCTGGCTACTCTCCCATCCTCTTGTACTTTATGTTCTATCATAACACACTACTGCCAGTGTCTCAATCTCTCCTTACTATTCCTCTCCACCCAGCCTCAACGATCCCGCTCTGTCTAGCTAAACTGTCGTCTTTACTTCATGATGGTCACCACCTCCAAGTTGTTCTTGCCCACTTAGGGTTTAAGTGCCCCTACTGTGGGCTCCCGTAAGATAAGCTTGTTTCTAGCATAGCACTCACACGATATGATACTTTTCCATCTCCCCAACTAGACTGAGAGTTCTTTCAAAGGAGAAACAATTTTATTTATTTATTTATTTAGACAGAGTCTCTCTGTTGCCAGGCTGGAGTGCAGTGGTGCAATCTCAGCTCACTGCAACCTCCACTTTGCAGGTTCAAGCAATTCTCCAGCTTCAGCCTCCCAAATAGCTGGGATTATAGGCATTCACCACCACGCCCAGCTAATTTTTGCATTTTTAGTAGAGACAGGGTTTCACCATGTTAGCCAGGATGGTCTCGATGTCCTGACCTCATGATCTGCTCACCTCAGCCTCCCAAAGTGCTGGGATTACAGGTGTGAACCACTGTGCTTGGCCAGGAGAGGCAATTTTTAAATTTGCCTTTATGTTCTCAGCACGTAGCACAGAATATTTGTACGTTAGGTTTAAATGTTGGTTAAATGAGTGGTTTAGGACTTTTTTTTTTTTTGAGACGATATTTCGCTCTCGTTACCCAGGCTGGAGTGCAATGGCGCGATCTCGGCTCACTGCAACCTCCGCCTCCTGGGTTCAAGCAATTCTCCTGCCTCGGCCTCCCGAGTAGCTGCGACTACAGGCGTGCGCCACCATGCCCGGCCAATTTTTGTATTTTTTAGTAGAGATGGGGTTTCACCATGTTGGCCAGGATGGTCTAGATCTCTTGACCTCGTGATCCGCCCACCTCAGCCTCCCAAAGTGCTGGGATTACAGGTGCGAGCCACCACGCCTGGAGAATGGTTTAGGATTTCTATCTTAAATCCTGTAATCAAAAACCAATCTCAAGTTCAGTCTTCATATTTCATTGCATCATTGCAAACTGTTGAAATATTACTTATATTAATTGAATAGTATATTAGAACGTTTTTGGTGGCAAGTGACAGAAATCTAATTTAAATTGGCTTAAGCAAAAAGGGGCAATTTCCTGGCTCAGTAACGAGACCACAGGGAGGACTGGGCTCAGTAACCAGGAAGGCCCTTTATGTCCGTCTCTCACGTCCATTTCTTCTTTGGGTTATGTCATTTTTTCCTTTATAGAGGAAAGATTTTTCTCTCCCAAGTTTAGTTTTTCAAATCCCAGAAATATATTTGGCTTATTCAGCAAAACCGCAAGGGTTCACATTAGTAAAGGCAGTAATGTCTGTTTTCATTTTATTTTTTAATCAATAAATACCTATAATAATTTAAATTTGTACATTTCCCTTTTAGAATGGAACATTTGAGAGTCTCTGAGTAAACATGCACAGAGGTTTGGGAAGGTGAGTTTGCTCATGAGATGATAACTCATTCTGTTTATTACTCCACTAAATATTGCCAAAGCTGGGCACAGTTGCTCATGTCTGCTGTAATCCCAGCACTTTGGGAAACTGAGGCAAACAGATAGCTTGAGCCCAGGAGTTTGAGAACAACCTGGGCAACATAGTGAAACCTTGTCTCTACAAAAAATAAAAAATCAGCTAAGAGTGGTGGCACATGCCTATAGTCCCAGCTACTTGGGAGGATGAGGTGGGAAGATCACTTCAGCCCAGGAGGTCGAGGCTGCAACGAGCTGTGATTGTGCCACTGCACTCCAACCTGGGTGACACAGCAAAACGCTGTCACAGGAAAAAAGACCAAAACCAAAAATAAAACCAAACAAAAAGTACTGCCAGCTTCCATGACAGTTTTGACTATTTCATGATTTTAAAACCTTTATCTTTTACTAGTCATATTGGATTGAGGGAAAAATGTTATCTTTCATAGATAAATACTGTTTACATAGTACAAAGATCTCTCAAACCTGGTCACTATTGACATTTGGGGTCAGATAATTCTTTGCTCTGGTGGGCTGTCCTGTGCAATGCAGGAGTTTAGCAGCATCTAAACTCTACTCACTAGGCAGTAGCTCCCCCATTTTCAGTGTTGTGACAACCAAAAATGTCTCCAGACCTTCCCAAGTGTCCCCAGGCAGTCATAATTCCTCCCCCTCGCTCCACTCTTGAAAACCACTGACTTATTCTATGGTAGACAACTGGTTAAAGACATGAAACACCGGGCTGGGCCCCGGGGCTCACGCCTGTAATCCCCACACTTTAGGAGGCCAAGGTGGATGGATCATGCGGTCAGGAGTTTGAGACCAGCCTGGCCAACATAGTGAAACCCTGTCTCTACCAAAAATAGCTGGGCATGGTGGAGCACACCTGTAGTCCCAGCTACTCAGGAGGCTGAGGCAGGAGAATTGCTTGAACCCAGAAGGCGGAGGTTGCAGTGAGCCAAGTTCTCGCCATTGCACTCCAGAGTGGGCAACAGAGCGAGACTCCGTCTCAAAAGACATGAAGCACAAAGAACAAGGACACTGACATATAACCACTATGAGGTGCATAAAAATGATTATTTTACACAATTGCCTCAAGCAGATCTTCACCAGATCTATAAGCTGCATACAGAAATTCAAAATTAATGTACAGCCTATTCTGTTTTTTAGAAAAGAAACAGTGCTTTTAAAATGTTAAAAGAGGGCCGGGCACAGTGGCTCACGCCTGTAATCCTAGCACTTTGGGAGGCCAAGGTGGGCAGATCACTTGAGGTCAGGAGTTCAAGACCAGCCTGGCCATCATGGAGAAACCTCATCTTTAAAATAAATTTTTAAAAAAATGTTAAAAGAGGAAATATATTTAATCATCAACATGATTATATCTAGTTTGGCTTTTCACATATCAAAAATAAAGACTGTCCCTCCTGCCTTTGCCTTATTTGTGAAATACTTGAAAGAGCTGCCCCCAAACCATTTTTCTTATATTAACTATTAGTTATTCATAAAGAAAACATTAAACTTACTTTTTAAAAAAATTTGTTCTTGGGCCGGGCACAGTGGCTCATGCCTGTAATCCCAGCACTTTGGGAGGCCGAGGCATGTGGATCACGAGGTAAAGAGATCGAGACCATCCTGGTCAACATGGTGAAACCCCATCTCTACTAAAAATACAAAAATTAGCTGGGCATGGTGGTGCGTGCCTGTAATCCCAGTTACTCAGGAGGCTGAGGCAGGAGAATTGATTGAACCCAGGAGGCGGAGTGTGCGGTAAGCCGAGATCGCGCCATTGCACTCCAGTCTGGGTAACAACAGCGAAACTCCGCCTCAAAAAAAAAAAAAAAAAAAAAAAAAAAAAAAAAAAATTTGTTCTTTTTTAAAAAGCGAAATTTGGCTCACACCTATAATCTCAGCACTTTGGAAGGCCGGGGTGGGTGGATCATGAGGTGAGGAGTTTCAGACCAGCCTAGCCAAGATGATGAAACCCCGTTTCTACTAAAAAAAAAAATTAGCCGGCATAGTGGTAGGCACCTGTAATCCCAGCTACTCGGGAGGCTGTGGCAGGAGAATCACTTGAACCCTGGAGGTGGAGGTTGCAGTGAGCTGATATTGAGCCACTGCACTCTAGTCTGGGTGACAGAGTAAGACTCCATCTCAAGCTGGGTGCAGTGGCTCACGCCTGTAATCCCAGCACTTTGGGAGGCCGAGGCAGGTGGATCACAAGGTCAGGAGTTCGAAGACCAGCCTGGCCAAGATGGTGAAACGCCGTCTCTACTAATAATACAAAAATTAGCTGGGCGTAGAGACGGGTGCCTATAATCTCAGCTACTCAGGAGGCTGAGGCAGGAGAATCGCTTGAACCCAGGAGACAGAGGTTGCAGTGAGCTGAGATCGTGCCACTGCACTCAAGCCTGAGCGACAGAGCAATACTTTGTCTCAAAAAACAATAATAAAATAAAAATACAAAAATTAGCCAGCCACAGTGGCAGGCACCTGTAATCTCAGCTATTTGGGAGGCTTGAACCTGGGAAATGGAGCTTGCAGTGAGCCGAGATTTTGCCACTGCACTCCAGCCTGGGTGACAGAGCAAGACTCTGTCTCCGGGGAGGAAAAAAAAAAGCAAAATTTAAGAATTCAATCAAAATGTTACATAAGCAATTTTTATCCATTTTTGATGCTATAACATTGTGTTCCACAAAGTTTGTTGTGAAACCAGGGCAGTGGTTTGTTTGTTTTCTTTTTTGAGAAGGAGTGATTCTCATGCCTCAGCCTCCCAAGAAGCTGGGATTATAGGCATGGGTCACCACTCACAGATAATTTTTGCATTTTCAGTAGAGATGGGGTTTCATCATGTTGGCCAGGCTGGTTTGGAACTCCGGGCCTCAGGTGATAGACCCGCCTCAGCCTCTCAAAGTGCTGGGATTACAGGCGTGAGCCATTGCACCTGGCCAGAGTTTGGTTTTTTATGTATCACTTTGTGTTCTATTTCTCTGATTTTTTTGTTTGTATACATATCTATGTATCTCTAAGTATCATTATGTACTATTATTTACTAAAATATTTTTCTTTTAGAAATATATTTTGAGGCCAGGTGCAGTGGCTCATGCCTATATTCTCAACACTTTGGGAGGTCGAGGCAGGAGGGTTGCTTGAGCTCGGGAGTTCAAGGCTGCAGTGAGCTGTGATCCTGCCTCTGCACTCCAGCCTGGGTGACAGAGGGAGACTGCAGCTCTAAAAAAATAAAAAATAAATAACTTCTTAAAAATATTTAACTCATAGAATGCTTTTCCTTATTACATAATGAAAATAATTTAAATGATGTACATTATTTATTAGATGATAAAATGCCCAAATTTATGGTATGTATTATTAGCATTTTAAATATTTATTTATTCTATGAATATTCTAAATTTATTTTAAAAAGGCTTAAAATATAACATTCAGTAAAATATATTTATATAAAATAAAATACATGTCAACACTTTTTACATTTTTTTATTACCACACACAAATGATGAAATGACATTTTAAATTCCTCATGGATTTAAGAGATTGCCTAATACTGTGAAAGAGGCTTTCAGGATAAGATATGTTAGGAAACCCTACTCTAGGTCAAGGCCTCGCCAACTTTTTTCTGAGCCTGGGATAAAACTGGATTTCTTCCCCATTTTTCCACTTATTTGAGTAACTTTGTCCTAACATTTCTTGGCGTAATTCCTTCACAGAAGCTCACACAATGCTGGACACGTGTTAGGCATTCAATGCATAATGAAATTGATTACTTTCAATTTAAGGAAGATCTACTTTGTTCCAGAACGGATTTAAACTGGTAACAACAACAAAAAAATGGATTGCACGCACGCACACACACACACACACACACACACACACACGCATAAACATTAGTCTTTTCATAACATGCAAATCAATTAGATATATCTGTTTCTTTAAAATATTGGACATTAAAAACCCATCTTGAACCAAGCTGCAGAATTTTGATGACTATTAAAACTCAGTGATGTGTTATTTATGAGGGTTTATTATATTATTGTTTCTATTTTTGCGTATCATGACAATTTTCATAATTAAAGTAAAAAATAAGTAACATAAGAAGGTAAAGAGAATATTTCACATTTAAAAATAAAAGACGTTTTTCAACAAGAAACTAAAAAAAAAATTATAAAAGAAAACAAAACAACCATCTTCATACAGTTATCTTCTTAAAGGCTCTGTTGAAATTCTTGAACAAAATTTAGTATTTAAACTGCAAAACGAAGGGTCAGCCAAAATGACTCATTCCTGTAATCCCAACACTTTGAGAGGCTGAGGCAGGAGAATCACTTGAGTCCAGGAGTTCAAGATCAGCTTAGGTAACATAGCAAGATCTCAGTCTCTACAGAAAATAAAAATAAAAATCAGCCAGGCATGGTGGCATGAGCCTGTAGTTTCAGCTAGCGGGGAGGCTGAGGGAATCAAGCCCAAGAATTCAAGGTTAAAGCTATGATGGCACCACCGGACTCCAGCCTGGGTGACAGAGTGAGACTCTGTCTCAAAAAGTAAATAATAAAACTGCAAAAACAGCCATGAAAATGCCACCGTTCGCATGATTAATAGCTAAGCCTTCTTTGCCAACAGACTGATGTAACTGCTTTCTTGAACACGAAGAAGGCTGCAGTGTTTCTTAGGCATATTTAAATAAACAAAATGTCTTTTTTTTTTCTTTTTTCTTTTTACCAGGGCCTCAGACGTAGATGGTTGTTTGAACAAAATGTCATTTTTAAGACTCTTCTGCCCAATCCCCCACCAATGTCTTGAAGATGAAGTGTAATATTTTGAAAAGGAAATACTAGTAGACTTTTTAGCTTGTCTTGGTTATATAGAAGCAAAATCTTCAAGGATTATCTGAAATTATTTTCTTTCATTGAAAAAAATGAATTTTTTAAAACTCCCTTGGTAAAGTAGGGTTTCAAAATAATAATATATCATAATTAATTTGTGCTAAGTCTTATAGCTAAAAAATTAGCCAAGCTTTTTTTTTTAACAAAGGATGGAAGAAAGAAGGTTAAAACAAACAACAAAACCTGTTACTTTCTGCCTTCCATGATTTTCCCCTCCCACATTAAAAAAAAAAAAAAAAGTGTGTTTTTTAAGAACAGAGAATGGTCTGAATTCTTAAAGTGAAGGACTGAGACAATTATTACAGGTAACATTTTGACATTCTATCACATTCTTTTAAATTATTATTATAAGAATTTTTAGGCTCGGTATGGTGGCTTATGCCTGTAATCCCAGCACTTTGGGAGGCCGAGGTGGGTGGGTCACAAGGTCAGGAGTTCGAGACCAGCCTGACCAACATGGTGAAACCGCATCTCTACTAAAACATAAAAAAATTAGCCAGGCCTGGTGGCATGCACCTATAATCCCAGCTACTCAGGAGGCCAAGGCAGGAGAATCACTTGAACCCAGGAGATGGAGGTTTGCAGTGACCCTAGATCGTGTCACTGCACTCCAGCCTGGGCAACAGAGCAAGACTTTGTCTCAAAAAAAATAATAATAATTTTTATTGCATACGTACTGTAATGTCAGAAACATACTAGCTACCTGTAATATATTATCTCATTTAATTCCCACATCAGCTCTGCCAGGTAGATGTTCTGAAACTCAACTTATAATTGATGAAACTGAAGCCCAGAGAAATTTGCCCAAGGTTACATAGCAGATAAGTATCAAAGCCAAAATTAAAGTCTAGTCTGTGTGATTCCAAGCTAGCAAGATCTAATGACATAAATCAGCTGCCCTGCTTCAATGAAAAAAACAATTTACAGCTTCAAATCCCATGTTTGTCACTTGTTTTGATACTGTCTCAACAGATATTTTACTTCTCTTTGCTTATTAAAAGACCAAAACAATCTATCTGGGTGTTTAATTTGTCCATGAAATCTATGAACCATTTATCCCCAACTCATATATTAAAAAACTGGGTTTTTCATTTGTTCCCATGATTTTAATTATTTGCTCAAAATTTAGCGTCCTATCACTTATGTATGCCTTTGGCAATATCTTTTTTTTTTTTAGGGGTCTCGCTCGGTCGCCCTATGCTGGAATGGTGCAGTGGTGCAATATCAGCTCACTGCAACCTCCACCTCATGGGTTCAAGCAATTCTCCTGCCTCAGCCTCCCAAGTAGCTATGACTACAGGTGTGAGCCACCATGCCAACTAATTTTTGTGCTTTTAGTAGAGATGGAGTTTCGCCATGTTGCCCAGGCTGGTCTTGAACTCCTAACCGCAAGCAATCTGTCCACCTTGGCCTCCCAAAGTGCTAGTATTACAAGTGTGAGCAACTGTGCCCAGCCATATTATTTAGAGTTAGCACAGTTCTTCATATGATTAGCTAATGCATGGTACCAGCATATAAAGCCAACCCATCTCCATCAGAATCTAAGACACCTCTAACAAAATAGAGTATAAGAAATACTGATCTTCATCTGTCAACTTGATTTAAAAAAAAAAAAAGAAAGAAATACTGATCAGGCCGGGCATGGTGGCTCATGCCTGTAATCTCAGCACTTTGGGAGGCTGAGGCAGGCAGATTACTTGAGGTCAGGAGTTCAAGATTAGCTTGGCCAACATGCTGAAACACTGTCTCTACTAAAAATACAAGTTAGCTGGGTGTAGCGGTGCAAGCTTGAAATCTCAGCTACATGGGAGGCTGAGGCAGGAGAATTGCTTCAACCTGGGAGGCAGAAGTTGCAGTGAACCAGGATCACCCCACTGCACTCCAGCCTGGGTGACCGAGACTCTGTTTCTTTTTCTTTCTTTTTTTTTTTTTTTTAATAATGTCATCTCATCTTTTTAGATACTCTGTTTCTAAAAAAAAAAAAAAAGAAAGAAAGAAAAAGGAAATAACAAACACGTTAAAACTATTATTATTATAGATGTTTTTAACTAAGTTTGATAAATTAAGAAAACTGCTTGTGGCGATTGCCAAAGAGAGTTTCCATAACCAGAATACCATTGTTAGTTATAAGAGTCCTGTAAAAAAAAATATTTTTAGACTACAACTGGTATTCTAGAGAGCAATATTTACTTTTTCTAACCATTAAGCAGAAAAAGTTATACTTCAGTAAATGATTAACAAGAGTTTAAATAAATGTAATTATAAATGCTCAGAGAATAATATTGTGATCCTATTTAAACAGCTTGATTTGATACGAGTACTCTCACAACATGGAAAATTAGACCCAAATGGAGATCATAAAATATTTTAAATAATGGAAACAGAGCTGGACATTATGAAACTATGAACTGGGGAAAACTTTACACGACTTTATAAGTCATTTAATAACAGAAAAAGTTTTGCTGAGAAAACTCAGCATTAGAAAATAGCCTATTGTAGGCTGGGTGCGGTGGCTCACACCTGTAATCCCGGCACTTTGGGAGGCCCAAATGGGTGGATCATTTGATATCAGGAGTTCAAGATCAGCCTGGCCAACATAGTGGAACCCTGTCTCAAAAATACAAGAAAAATAAGCTGGGCATGGTGGCGCGTGCCTGTAATCCCAGCTACTTGGGAGGCTGAGGCAGGAGAATCATCTGAGCCCGAGAGGTAGAAGTTGCAGTGAGCCAAGATCTCACCACTACACTCCAGCCTGGGCGACAGAGTGACTCCATCTCAAAAAAAAAAAAAATTAGCTGGGCATAGTGGCGGGTGCCTGTAGTCCCAGCCACTCAGGAGGCTGAAGCAGGAACCCGGGAGATGGAGGTTGCAGTGAGCCAAGATGGTGCCACTGCACTCCAGCCTGGGCGACAAAGCAAGACTCCATCTAAGGAAGAACAAAATCTATTTTAAAACAAAAATGTGTGATTAAAACTACTGAACATTAACAATTCTGTTGCTGAAAAGTAGTAGGGAAGCTGAGAATAGACCAGAACCTTCTAATTTACTGGTCAGTGAAGAGTGAATCACAGAAGTAATTAAAGCAATCCTTGGTTGATCTAGTAGTGTTACTTGAAAATGTTTTTTGATAAACTTGAGGTTGGTGAAAGCCAGGATCTTTTAGTATTTGGGGGAGTTCATTGCTTGGGTCATATCTTGACCAGAGATTACATGACCAAAGTCTTAAGTAAAGGGCCAGGGTCTACTGTTACGGGTTTTTCTTTCATGTTAATAATTATAATCCATTACTCCTCCTTACATTGTTTTGAACATCGATGTATTTTTTTTTCTGCCGCCGCCGCCTCCTCCCATCAACGTATTATTATAGACAACAAAATATTCCTTAATATAGAATGAAATTCAGAGTAGCTGAACTTTATATTTAAGTCTGTTTTTTCCTTTGAGAATTTTGGAAGTGGGAGAAGATGAAGAGTGATAGCCTAGAACAATTCAAGTCACTGACAGGAACTGTTTCAACCAACACCCTTGACTTTTTTTTTTTTCCAAGATAGGGTCTTATTCTGTTGCCCAGGCTGGAGTGCAGTGGCACGATCATGGCTCACTGCAGCCTCAACTTCCTGGATTCAAGCGATCCTCCTGCCTCCGCCTCCCGAGTAGCTGGGACTACAGGCACCCCCAGCTAACATTTTTAGTTTTTGTAGAGACGAGGTCTGGCTCTTGTTACTCAGACTGATCTTTAACTCCTGGGTTCAAATGATCCTCCCACTTCAGCCTTCCAAAGTGCTGGGATTACAGGTATGAATGACCATGCCCAACCTAACTTTTTTAAATTATAAAAATAATGCATTTGTATTGCAAAACATTCAAACAATATAGAAAGACATTGTTAAAAATAAAGGTTCTATTTTTCCTTACTCCCTAACCCCACACCACGGAAGTAACCACTGCTAGCAATTTGTTCAATGTCCAATTTTTTTCTATGTATATGTATACATAAACATATACATATATTGTGATTTTTGAATCATATTATTACATTTAGTTTCAGTTATTTCTGAATAATCAAAATGTAGAAGCATACTATTTTTATATCACTCATTTCTGTATTTTCTCCTGTTAGACATCACAGGTCACCCGAAGGCAGGGTCTACCTTGTTTTCCTAAATGTCTATTACAGTGCCTTGTATTTGTTAAATAAATGTTTGTAGATGTGAATAATCAAAGTAAATGGATGAAGAGTGTCAAAAGGGATAAAATAATAGCCAGAGGTTGAAGGAAACTTAGACAAATAAAAATGACTTATCTAAACATGTTTTTGCTAATGTATATAACTTTGTGTAATGAACAGAATGAAACATAAGGTAATGCTGATGAGTTCTCCATTTGAGTTCTCCATTTTGAGTTCCGAGGGGCGCCCCAGTCAAAACCATGACTCCGGCCGAGCACGGTGGCTCATACCTGTAGTCCCAGCAGTTTAGGAGGCCGAGGTGGGCAGATCACTCAAGGTCAGGAGTTCAAGACCAGCCTGGCCAACATGGCAAAACCCCATCTCTACTAAAAATACAAAAAAAAAAATTAGCTGGGCTTGGTGGCCCGTGCTTATAATCCCAGCTACTCCGGAGGTTGAGGCAGGAGAATTGCTTGAACCTGGGAGGTGGAGGTTGCTGTGAGCTGAGATCCCAGGCTGGGCAACAGAACGAGACTCCATCAAAAAAAAAGGGTCTCACTGAGTCAACCAGACTGGAGCTCAGTGTCGATCAGCTCACCGCAACCTCTGCCTTCCAGGCTCAAGCAATTCTCCTGCCTTAGCCTAAGTAGCTGGGATTACAGACATGTGCCACTACCACCTGGCTAATTTTTGCATTTTTAGTAGAGACAGGGTTTCACCATGTTGGCCAGGATGGTCTGGAACTCCTGACCTCAAATGATCTACCCACCTTGGCCTCCCAAAATGTTGGAATCACGTGCCTGGCTGCCTCTGTTTCTTAGAGGCTTTCTCAGCCTACTGTCCCTTGGTTTTATGACATGTCTCTTACATACCCCTTGGATTTTCACAGACTGTTCAATCACCTTTGGATCTATGGTGTAAAAGTGTGTTTTAAAGGCACATAATTTAATTTGCATGATATCCTGGAATGACAGTGAACTAGAAAGCTGAAGGACTTAGTTCTACTTCTAGCTTTGCCACTAACTGACAACTTGGGCAGATCATTTATTTGGGGGAGAGAGAGGTTCAGCTTCTTCATCTATAATAGAAAAAACTTAAAAATTGAACAAAATGATCTCTGAAGTCCATACTCTACCTCTAATTGGCAGGCAAGAGCACATGGAGTGATACAGCCTGGGCCTGATTCACCTTGCACAAGTTACCTAACCTCTCCACCTTCTGGTTTCCTCTCCTCTAAGTGGGAATGTTCACAGTACACACATAGCACCTGGAACAGTGCCCAGCACATTTGGTACTAGATATGTGTTAGCTCTTATTACTACTTATATTATTCAATTTCTTTCTTTTTTTCTTTTTTTAAGGACAGAGTTTCACCATGTTGGCCAGGCTGGTGTTGAACTCCTAACCTCAAGTGATCCACCCGGCTTGGTCTCCCAAAGTGCTGAGATTACAGGCGTGAGCCACCATGCCCGGCCTATGTTATTCAATTTCTATGGCTCTTATTTCCATCACTCTTCTGTTATATTGAGTTATGAAAATCACTCATCTCGGCTGGGCGTGGTGGCTCACGCCTGTAATCCCAGCACTTTGAGAGCTGAGGTGGGTGGATCACCAGGTCAGGAGTTCTAGACCAGCCTGGTCAACATGGTGAAACCCCATCTTTACAATAAAAAATAAAAAAATACAAATTTTTAAATTTTAAAATTAAAAAAAAAAAAGAAAATCACTCATCTCTAAGGACCATTTAATTATTGCTGGGTTGAATGCCGTGCTGTTATAAATGCTATTTAAACAAGCATCTCTGCCCTTTCAGTCTAATTTTTTTTTTTTTTTTTTTTTGAGACAGAGTCTTGCTCTCTCACCCAGGCTGGAGTGCAGTGGTGTGATCTTGGCTCACTGCAACCTCCACCTCCCAGGTTCAAGCGATTCTCCTGCCTCAGCCTCCCGAGTAGAGTAGCTGGGACTACAGGCATGTCCCACCATGCCTGGCTGATTTTTGTTTTTTTGTTGTTGTTTTTTAAGAGATGGGGTTTCACTGTATTAGCCATAATGGTCTCGATCTCCTTACCTTGTGATCCACCCACCTTGGCCCCCCAGAGTGCTGAGATTACAGGCATTAGCCACCACACCCAGCTGATTTTTGTATTTTTAGTAGAGACGGGGTTTCACCATGTTGGCCAGGCAGGTCTCGAACTCCTTACCTCAAGTGATCCGCCCATCTCAGCCTCCCAAAGTGCTGGGATTACAGGCGTGAGCCACTGCACCTGACTTCAGTCTAACATTGACAATGGTGTAAAGATCACCATTCACAGGGAAGACAGTCCAGCACAGTGGGTGGTCTCTGAGGGATTCATTTAGCCTCTGACATCAGTGAGGAAAACAATCCAATGCCAACATTACTGGTTTTAGGAGAGAGGTGCATAGAGAAGTACACAAAAATGTTACACATAGAAGTGCTGTGCTAGGCACTTAGACAACTAACGGTTTTCTGAACACCCCACATTTGCTGACAAGTTCTCCATGACCTCTCTAGATGATACTGAATTCCAAAGGTATATAGGTATTTTTCTCTCATTATACAATTGTGGAATGTGGTACCCTCATTCTAGGACTATTTAGCTCTTTTAATAACCAAGTACAGGGCTGGGCGCGGTGGCTCATGCCTGTAATCCTAGCACTTTGGGAGGCCAAGGTGGGTGGATCACCTGAGGTCAGGAGTTCAAGACCAGTCTGGCCATCATGGTAAAACCCCATCTTTAAAAAAAAGAGAAAAAAAAAAAAAAAAACAAGTACAGCAGAGAGAAAATAGAATTTTAAAATAATATGTCAAATGGTCTTTCCCCAACAGCTTCAAAATTTAGAACTGGCAGGACACACAGAAAGCAGGCTAGTGTAGTAAAGTGGGTTCAAAGCCCAGCTTTGCAACTGTAAACTTCAATTTCTTTCCTTTTTTTTTTATCCTACTAGCTGTCATGCAGATGGATTTTTTTTTCAATTTCTTTTCTAAAATGAGAAAAATAAGACTTGTCTTGCAGAAGCTGTATTATCAACAGTGTACACCAAGTAACCAACAAACTAGCTGATCCATAGTGGGCATTCATTCAACAAATCTTCTAGGCCAGGCCCTCCCCTGGACATCTGTGTGGACAACTGTGAACACAGTAGATACAGTCAGTCTCTGCCCTCAAGAAGCTAATAGGCCTGGTGTGGAGCCATAATGCATGAGCCTGAGACTTTTACAATAGGGGGAGGGATCCTTTTTTAAACATAAAAAAAAAAAAATTGGCTGAGCGAGGTGGCTCACACCTGTGATCCCAGCACTTTGGGAGGCTGAGGCAGGTGGATCACAAGGTCAAGAGATAAAGACCATCCTGGCCAACATGGTGAAACCCCATCTCTACTAAAATACAAAAAAATTAGCCAGGCTTGGTGGTGCGTGCTTGTCCCAGCTACTCCAGAGGCTGAGGCAGAAGAATCACTTGAATCAGGAGGCGGAGGTTGCAGTGAGTCGAGATGGCGTCACTGCACTCCAGTCTGGTGACAGAGCGGGACTCCGTCTCAAAAAAATAAATTTTAATGTAGACAAAAATCAGTACAAAAGTAAATATTTGGCCAGGTACAGTAGCTCAGGTACTTTGGGAGGCCAAGACAGGAGAATTGCTTGAGTTTGAGACCAGCCTGGGCGACATAGCGAGACCCTGTTTATACAAAAATATATTAAATAAATAAATGAATATTTATTTAGAATGAGAAAAACATCATAATAAATTACTATAGACATTTTTTTTTTGAGACAGGTCTCATTCTGTCACCCAAGCTGGAAATGCAGTGGCACAATCAAGGCTCATGGCAGCTTCGACCTCCCTGGGCTCAGGTGATCCTCCCACCTCAGCCTCCTGAGTAGCTGGGAATACAGATGCACACCACCATGCTTAGCTAATTTTTGTATTTTTTGTAGAGACAAGGTTTTGCCATGTTGGCCAGGCTGGTCTTGAACTCCTAGACTCAAGTGATCCACCAGCCTCGGCTTCCCAAAGCACTGGGATTACAGACATTAGCTACCACACCCAGCACAATAAATTACTATAGTCTTGGAGTCCTTTTTTTCTAAAATCTCTTTAGAGAATTTGCCAGAACTGCTCACCTAGAAATGCTTCCGATTGCAACTAGCCTCCCCAACCACCCAGGGCATTTCTAGGGACCTAGGCAAGAAAGGAGTCCTGAGGCTAACACTCCATTAGGCTCACAGTAAATCTGACTTTGCTGCAGCCCCTTCACATGATGGCTCTTGTTTTTATTATTATAATAATTCGTAATCTCCTTGGTGGGTGTGTTTTTTTTGAGACAGAGTTTCACTCTGTCACCCAGGCTGGAGTGGAGTGCAGTGGTGCAATCTTGGCTCACTGCTCCTGAGTTCAAGAGATTCTCCTGCCTTAGCCTCCCAAGTAGAGTAGCTGGGACTACAGGTGCATGTCACCACACCCGGCTAATTTTTGTATTTTTAGTAGAGACGGGGTTTCACCATGTTGGCCAGGCTGTTCTCGAACTCCTGACCTCAGGTGATTCACTCGAATCAGCCCCACGAAGTGCCAGGATTACAGGTGAGAGCCACCATGCCTGGCCTCCATGGTGGTTTTTATACTGACTATCTGTATTCCTAAATCCTGAGGAAAGGCTTCAAGTCACTGACCCAGGCCATTTTAGCTTCAGTTATATATACAATGAGATATGGTCCTTTTGCATGAAAAAATTACTATCAGGATCACTAACAGAAAGTCTTATATATCATTACACCCTCTACAAAGATGGCATGCAAATGCTCTCCTCTAGCAAAAAGAACTTCACTATGCACTAATTTACCAATATTGATTGCTTTGAATTTGTAATAGAGGGAAATCAGATGCCTCATTTAATCAAATTATGAATTTTATTCTATACTTTTTTCCTTTCGTGTTTCCAGGTATATATTCTGGCTCAGCCACTAGTTTAATTTAGTAATATTGTCAGAATTCTATAACAGGACACTTGTTTTAAAGGAAGAAATCCAGCAGTTTGGGAGGCCGAGGCAGGCAGATCACAAGGCCAGGAGTTCAAGACCAGCCTGACCAACATAATGAAATCCTGTCTCTACTAAAAATACAAAAATTAGCTGGGCGTGGTGGCAGGCATCTATAATCCCAGCTCCTCGGGAGGCTGAGGCAGGAGAATTGCTTGAACCTGGGAGGTGGAAGTTTCAGTGAGCCCAGATCACGCCACTGCACTCCAGCCTGGGCAACAAGAGTGAAATTCTGTCTCAAAAAATAAAAAGTATAAATAAATAATTTTTTTAAAAAAGGAACAAATATGTTAGAGTTTAGTTTTTACATTCCTTCAGGAAAATTCTGAAACAATACAAACTGAGAACAATCAATAATTTGTTAGGATAATTTTTTTTTTTAAAAGACAAGGCCTTGCTCTGCCACCCAGACTGGAGTGCAGTGGTGTGAACACGGCTCAAACACAGTTCACTGCAGCCTTGACCTGCTGGACTCAAGTGATCCTCCCACTTCAGCCTCTCGAGTAGCTGGGGCTACAGGTACACGCCACTATGCCCAGCTAATTTTTGTATTTTTTGTAGAGATGAGTCTGCCATGTTGTCCAGGCTGGTCTCAAACTCCTGGGTTCAAGCAATTCTTCCTCCTTGGACTCCCAAAGTGCTAGGATTATAGACATGAGCCACCACACCTGGCCAGAATAATTTGAAAATATAATGATTTAAAAAAATAGGGAAAAATTCATTAAAGTATAATACTGAGTTATTTCAACTATAGAAAACATGAATTTGGGCTGGGCACAGTGGCTTATGCCTGTAATGTCAGCACTTTTAGAGGCCGAGGTGGGTGGATCACTTGAGGTCAGGAGTTTGAGACCCGCCTGGCCAACATGGCAAAACCCCATCTCTACTGAAAATACAAAAATTAGCCAGGTGTGGTGGTGCACACCTGTAGTCCCAGCTGCTCGGGAGGCTGAGGAAGGAGAATGGCTTGAACCAGGGAGGCCAAGGTTGCAATGAGCCGAGATTGTGCCATTGCACTCCAGCTGGGTGACAGAGCAAGACTCCTGTCTTAAAAAATATATATACCATGAATTTGGACCATTAAAAATAGGATGGTAAATATTTTCTTTATGAAAGGGGGTAACTTTTGTTAATATTTAAATTATTTCCTAAGAATAGCAAAGGTAAAATATTGTTTCCAAGAGAGTTTCAAGATTGCCAAAAACTTTTTAAAAAATAGTCACATAATATAATTAAAGAAATAATTGTCACATGCATTTTTAGCAATAAACAGTAAAGTCACATACCTTATCAAGCATCCAATAATTTTTTTTTTTTTTTTTTTTTTTTTAAGAGACAGGGTCTTGCTCTGTTGCCTGGGCTGGCGTGCAGTGGCATGATCATAGCTCACTGCAGCCTCGACTTCCTGTGCTCAATGAATCCTTCCTCCTCAGCCTCCTGAGTAGCTGGGACTCTACAGGCATGCCACCGTGCCTGGCGAATTTTCTTTTTTTTTTGCGGGGGGGTGGGCCTGCAAGCTGGGCCTCCTCCGGGAGCCAGGTGTGGTGTCAGGGGCAGGTCCCCGGGCGGCCCTAATTTTCTTAATTTTTAATAGAGAAAGAGAGTCTCACTATATTGCCCAGATTAGTCTTAAACTCCTGACCTCAAATGATCCTCCCACCTTGGCCTCCCAAAGTGCTGGAGTACAGATGTGAGCCACCACATCCAATAAATATTTATAAACTGCAGCATAGATGAATAAATGAATGTTAAACAATCTGAAAGAGAAGCATTTATAATTAACATAAAACTTGATAGTAGGCTGGGCACAGAGACAGAGGCTGAGGCTGAAGGATTGCTTGAGGCCAGGAGTCCGATACCAGCCTAGGCAACATAGTGAGAAGTTGTCTTTACAAAACAAAAAATAAACAAAAAATCAACTTGAGGCTGGGCACGGTGGCTCATGCCTGTAATCCCAGCACTTTTGGAGGCTGAGGTGGGTGGATCACTTGAGCTCAGGAGTTCAAGATCAGCCTGGCAAACATGGCAAAACCCCGTCTCTACTAAAAATACAAAAATTAGCAGGGCATGGTAACAGGCACCTGTAGTCCCAGCTACTCAGGAGGCTGAGGCAGGAGAATCGCTTGAACCCAGGAGGCAGAGGCTGCAGTGAGCCAAGATCATGCCACTGCACTCCAGCCTGGGTGACAGAGGGAGACTTTGCCCCCTAAAAAAAAAAAAAAAACTTGATACCAATATAAAGAAGAGCTGAGTAGATGAAAATGAATCAAATTGAAATTAACCCCAAAAGGACAATGAGTAAAACTCGATAAGCTGCAAACAATAAATGAAGGCAAACACATTCAGCCATAAGCCTTGAGAGGTGAGAGCTTAGGAGCTATTTGCAGAACGCTCTTCACGTTCAGTTTCCATCATGATTTTCTACAGCAAGTTAAATTATTTTCAGTTTGCTCTTTCAAAGTACTTCAGATTTACATTTGTGTCATTTTCACAGGGTCTTCACAGATATTATTACCTTATTTGATCTTCACAACAATTCTCTAGGGTATTTATTTTTAGCTCAGTAGAATGAAGGGAAAAACAGGTCTCTGACGGTGAAATGATTTGTCCAAGATCATAAAGCTAATGAGTCAGCAGAGCTAATACAAGAGCCCAGGTCTCTTGCTTTCAAGACCAATGTTATTTCCCCTATAGTGCCAGGTAGATGAGTAGCACCTTTTTTTTTTTTTTTTTTTTTTTGAGACAGAGGCTTGCTCTGTCACCAGGCTAGAATGCAGTGGTTCAATCTCCACTCACAGCAACCTTCGCCTCCTGGGTTCAAGCCCTTCTTCTGCCTCAGCCTCCTGAGTAGCTGGGATTACAGGTGTGCACCACCACACCCAGCTAACTTTTGTATTTTTAATAGAGACAGGGTTTCACCATGTTGACCAGAATGGTCTCGATCTCTTGACCTCGTGATCCACCCGCCTCAGCCTCCCAAAGTGCTGGGATTACAGGTGTGAGCCACCTCGCCCGGTTAAGTAGCACCTTCATATCATTCTCAAACACCATTTATCCCCCAACAGAGCCATTAGTGTTTTGTATTAGATGGCCAGAGAACACACACCAATGGACAAAATGTATGGAAAGGGATTTGGGAATATTTAGAACAATTTTAGAGATAGGTAGTCCATTCCTGGGATTAATGAAAGGAAATGATTCAAATAAATTACAAGATATACGTCCAAAGTTAGTTATTGAAACATTTATGACAGAAAAAGAGAAATAACAAAGGAATGAAGAAAAATAAATTTTTGCCAGGCATGGTGGCTCACGCCTGTAATCCCAGCACTTTGGGAGGCTGAGGTGGGCTGATCAACTGAGGACAGGAGTTCGAGACCAGCACCAACATGATGAAACCTCGTCTCTACTAAAAATACAAAGTTAGCCAGGCATGGTGGTGCATGCCTGTAATCCCAGCTACTCCAGAGGCTGAGGCAGGAGAATCACTTGAACCCAGGAGGTGGAGGTTCTAGTGAGCCGAAATCACACCATTGCACTCCAGCCTGGGCAACTAGAGTGAAACTCCGTCTCAAAAAAAAAAAAAAAAAGATAAAAGAAAAATAAATTTTTACCGAAAGAGATGACTAAGTAAATCATATTTCATCAAATCAGTGAATTGTTATACTAAGGTATTCTGAAATCCAAAAACAACATGGAAAATGTTTAAAGTGATTTTTTTTTTAATTTTTATTTATTTATTTGTTTGTTTGTTTAATTATTTCAATATGGAGTTTTGCTCTTGTCTCCCAGGCTGGAGTGCAGTGGCGTGATCTCAGCTCACTGCAGCCCCTGACTTCCAGGGTTCAAGCAATTCTCCTTCCTCAGCCTCCTGAGTAGCTGTGATTACAGGTGTCTGCCACCATGCCCAGCTAATTTTTGTATTTTTTAGTAGAAACGGGGTTTCACCATGTTGGCCAGGCTGGTCTCAAACTCCTGACTTCAGGTGATCCCGCCCTCCTCTGCCTCCCAATGTGCTGGAATTACAGGTGTGAACCACCGCACTCAGCCTTAAAGTGATTTTAGCTGGGAAATATATTTGGAAGGCCTGGGTGGGAACACAGAAATATAAACATATTTTGTTATGCTTGCGGAGTTTTTAAATAAACTTTCTTGAACTGTTGTTACTTAATAGTCTATTAAATAGCTTTAACAACAGGCACTTTTACAGTACACATGAAGATACTTCAGCCAAAATGTGACTAAAATAATGCACAGATTTGGAAATGGAACTTTCTGACTGAGGGTTCCTTGAATACACCGGTGTGATGCGTTAGCGTTGCTTATCTGTCTTCATCCCATCTTTCCAACAGTGTCCCATCATGTCTTCCTCTGCCTCCTAATCCCCTCTTCATCTATGAAAGTTGTGCCTGCTATCTTATTTGTTTCCTATCATCCACAGAATTTATCTGAGTCTGGACTTTCAGGGGCATCAAAAAAATGCTGCCACATTAGATTGGAGGAGGAAACTGTCTCTCAATGACATTAGGCCCTGATAGCTGGCTCCAAAAAAAAAGAAGCTGACTTTCCCTTTAAGCTACTGAATCTAAAGAACAAAGGTTGAAGCTCTCTTAAATCAATCATTACAAAGGTAGCTGGCCTTGTACAAGTTAGAGGGTGACCTTGGAAAATTGTAGAATGGCTGTTGTGCAAGGTTGCAGAGCCCAGGTTGCACTCCCCTACTAACCCCATTTTAATTTTCCCAACAGATCTCTTTTATGAGTGTCCGACCAAAGAACACACATAGATGGATATGGCAAACTCACGATCTCGAGGCAAAACTTTTTACCTTGTTACTTGGCAAATAGGATCAAGTTATAACCAAAAGTGCCACACAGAGGACCTCCCCCACATTCTCTACATGAGAATGAAGAGGCTGTCTTCAGCCCAGAGCAAAGATAACCCTAGATACCTTGATAACCTATGCAAATAGCAGCAAAGGTGAAAGAGACACTGTGGACCGTGAAGGTCACCTTGAAAACACATGCATATGCATATCCAGAAAACGTGCATGGAAAGCTATTGCAAAGACATGTCTTCTGAGCTCTACTGTCTTTCATTCAAAGGCTGATGTATACAAGATTTTTACCACAACTTAGGTCATCTTTCATATAATCACTGAAATTTAGTGTCTGCAAAGGCAAGTCACTAAATTTGCAAAGCAACTAGATTATAGCTCAGAATCCTACATGTGCTCAGTGCTTTCCAGCTTGCATAGAGAGGTGTACAACAACCCTGAAGGGAGGTGCTGGTCACTGGGTCTTCTATGGATGATAGCTCTAAGGCTACCAAGGGATTAAGTGACTGGTTAGAAAAAAGCGAAGAATGCCTTTCTTTGAATCCTAGTAATGTATGACTGCTTTTGTTTCTAATCAGGAAAAAAAAAAAGTGGTTCTCAAGACTTTCTACTGTGATTCTAGCCCCAGAAAAACCCAGAAAGACTAGCTGAAACCATTTAAGTTAGCGTCTGTCCCAAGCTCTGCTGTGATTTCCTCCAGAAGTTGCAATCTCAGGTTGGAGACAGGGAAGGAGGCTACATTCTGAACACCTCTCTGAAAGGAAAGTTTTTCTTTTTTGTTGTTGTTGCTTTTTTTTTTTTTTTTGAGACAAAGTCTTGTTCTGTCACCCAGGCAGGAGTTCAGTGGCTTAATCTCGGCTCACTGCAACCTCCGCCTCCCGGGTTCAAGCTTTTCTCCTGCCTCAGCCTCCTGAGTAGCTGGGATTACAGACGAGCACCATGCCACTACGCCCAGCTAATTTTTGTATTTTTTTAGTAGAGACAGGGTTTCGCCATGTTGGCCAGGCTGGTCTCGAACTCCTGACCTCAAGAGATCCACCCAACTTGACCTCCCAGTGTTAGGATTACAAGTGTGAGCCACTGCACCCAGCAGAAAAGTTGTTTGTTTGTTTTTTTCTTGAGTCAGGGTGTCACTCTGTTGCCCAGGCTGGAGTGCAGTGGTGCGATCTCACTGCAACCTCCACCTCCCTCGTTCAAATGATTCTCCCACCCCAGCCTCCTGAGTAACTGGACTACAGGCATGCACCACCATGCCCAGTTAATTTTTGTATTTTTTGTAGAGGTGGGGTTTTGCCAGGTTGCCCAAGCTGATCTCGAGTTCCTGAGCTCAAGCGATCCTCCCACCTTGGCCTCCCAAAGTGTTGGGATTACAGGTGTGAGCCACCCAACAGACCAAGAGGAAAGCATTCTTAAGGATCCTTGGGAACACCTGGGTGCTAAATGGTACCAGAATCTTCCAATGAAAATTGAGTAAGGACAGGTGGACAGAGGTATACCTCAAAGCATCCATTCCTCCAGAAAATCTTTCAGGAAATTATTTAAATTAGTTTTTCTTGCATAAAGCAGGATGGCACATTTCAGAATCCTCACCCCTTACCTCAATGCCTATTTTCCCCAACTAACAGGGTTTATGGAACATTTTCAGAGTCCACAGGATCTATCTGGTTTGAATTCATTGTTCACATTTGATTGTCTTTGACCTACAAAAAAGGCAGTTTCAGTTAGTTTATCCTGATATAAAACATCTCCAGTGAGCAAAGGAAAAGCTACAGAACAAAACTGAAAGCTGGCTCTGTGTGTTAAAAATAACGGGTTTGTGCATTTGTTTTAGAAGCACGCCAGTAGTGGAGGCCAGGCCTGGTGGCTCATGCCTGTAACCCCAGCACTTTGGGAAGCCAAGGCGGGTGGATCACCTGAGGTCAGGAGTTTGAGACCAGCCTGGTCAACATGGTGGATCCCCATCTCTGCTAATAATATGAAAATTAGCCCAGCGTGGTGGCATTTGCTTGTAGTCCCAGCTACTAGGGAGGCTGAGGTAGGAGGTTCACTTGAACCCAAGAGGTGGAGGTTGAGTGAGCTGAGATGGTGCCACTGCACTCCAGCCTGGGTGACAGAGCAAGACTCTGTCTCAAAGGAAAAAAAAGAAACACTCAAACAGTGGAGAAATTGAGAGACCAGGGGAAAGGTGTCAAGAGACAAGCAAGTGAAATGCTGAGGGGAAGAGAGTGGCTCCGACACAAATGAAGGACAATTCCACAGCTAGCTGGGACACAGAAGTGGCCTTGGCATTTAACTGGCATGGAGTCCTTAACTGGGGTCCTTAATGTTTGTGCTTTCAGCTATGGCTGTGACTGTTAGCTGAGCCATGGCTTCTGGCTTTTAATTTTTTTTTTAATTTAATGCCATATTTTATGCTGTTTATGTTTCTCTTTCACATGCTGCATCCTTATTTTCCCACTACAACACTTTCTGAGGCTAAGTTCCTGTGCCATCTGTCTCACCCTCTCAGGGCAGGGCAAGCCAGGCACTGAAGTAAGTGCTCAGGAAGTATCTGTAATATGAAATGGACCAGAAACCCATCACGAGGCTGTGTTATAAGAGAGCACAACTGGAAATGCAAACTCCAGGTGGACCAATAATAATGTCCACCTTTTGGCAATACTCCTATGTGGTCTATTCTATGCTATTTACTTCATGTATACAAATCTGACATCAACCTTCCAGAATATTTTTTTTTTTTTGAAACAGAGTTTTGCCCTTGTCACTCAGGCTGGAGAGCAACGGCAAGATCTCTGCTCATTGCAACCTCCAGCAGTTCTCCTGCCTCAGCCTCCCAAGTAGCTGGGATTACAGGTGCCTGCCACCATGCCCAGCTAATTTTTGTATTTTTAGTAGAGACAGGGTTTCACCATGTTGGCCAGACTAGTCAAACTCCCGACCTCAGGTGATCCACCAGCCTCGGCCTCCCAAAGTGCTAGGATTACAAGTGTGAGTCACCATGCCTGGTGGATATTGTTGTTACTAACCTCATTCTACAACTGAGAATACTAAGAGGTTTCAGAAAGGTTAAGTGACTTTCCTAAGGTTACACAGTAAGTACATAAATTTCAAGCCTAGGTGTGCTGACCCCAAAGCTCACACTCTTTCCATTGGTCTTCTGCTGTGGGTGGTGCCGACCACCCTTTAATAATCATAGCAATAATAGCTAAGGCTTATATAGAGCTTACTCTGTGCCAGGCATGATTCTAAAGCTGTTTACATATGTTAATTCACTCAATCCTCACAACATCCCTAGGAGGTGGGCTCTATTATTACTCATTTATAGGATTCAGAGCCTGTGCTGTCCTGGACTTCTAAATTAGGACCAAAGGGAGATTCCGCAAAATGGTGAAAGATCACTGCTCTGGGCCAGGCATGGTGGCCCATGCCTATAATCCCAACACTCTGGGAGGCCGAGGAGGGTGGATCACCTGAGGTTAGGAGTTCGAGACCAGCCTGACCAATACGGTGAAACCCCATCTCTACTAAAAATACAAAAATTAGGCCAGTCTCAGTGCCTCACGCCTGTAATCCCAGCACTCTGGGAGACTGAGACGGCTGAATCACTGAGGTCAGGAGTTCAAGACCAGCCTGGCAACATGGCGAAACCCTGTCTCTATTAAAAATACAAAAATTGGCTGGGCGTGGTGGTGGGCTCCTGTAATCCTACCTATTTGGGAGGCTAAGGCAGGAGAATCCCTTGGATCCGGGAAGCAGAGGTTGCAGTGAGCCGAGATTGCACCACTGCACTACAGCCTGGACAACAAGAGCAAAACTCCATCTCAAAAAAATAAAAAATCACTGCTCTGTGTCTTCTTATGTAGAGGAGGAAACCCTACATCCTACCCCAAGAGGGCCCGGGAAGGGAGCGAGGCAGAGGAGAAGTAAGACCCAGACTAGGCTTCCTGCCAGCCTTCAGCTCTCCTATAGCAGAAATTTTAGGTTGGAAGCACTAGGGGCATAGAGAACAGACTTTGAGGTCATCAGGGCCTCCCTGGCAGCTTTCCTCCGAATCACTCTGTGCTGCATTAATTTTATTCATGAAAAGACCATTTACCAGCCATGTTACAGCCCTTGTAAGTGAGGACAATAAAGATCAATATTATTTTCTTCATTTAGGCTCATTCAAAAGTTTGGCATAACTACAACACACATTTCCGCCCATATCAGAACGGTTGGTTATCCATCACATTGGGATCTCACTGGATCGAGCCACACCGGCCGGAAAACGTGACAGATATATCCAAATGTCAACAATCCATGGTTTCTGTGCTTGGATGGTTTGCCAACCCTATCCATGGGGACGGTGACTATCCGGAGGGGATGAAAAAGCGGTTGCTCTCCGTTCTACCCCTTTTCTCTGAAGCAGAGAAGAATGAGGTGAGAGGCACAGCTGATTTCTTTGCCTTTTCTTTTGGACCCAACAACTTCAAGCCCCTAAACACCATGGATAAAATGGGGCAAAATATTTCACTCAATTTAAGAGAAGCACTGAACTGGATTAAACTGGAATACGACAACCCTCGAATCTTGATTGCTGAGAATGGCTGGTTCACGGACAGTCATGTGAAAACAGAAGACACCACGGCCATCTACATGATGAAGAATTTCCTCAGCCAGGTGCTTCAAGGTTGGTTGTAGACTTGCTTAATTTTTTAAAAATTCTGAAAACTTACAGGATATTTAAAGTCACCTTTGAATATATAACTATTATTGTTGGGCTTTTTTTTTTTTTTAATGGAATCTGACTTTGTTGCCCAGGCTGGAGTGCAGTGGCACCATCTCGGCTCACTGCAACCTCTGTCTCCTGAGTTCAAGTGATTCTCCTGCCTCAGCCTCTCGAGTGGTTAGGATTACAGGCGTCTGCCATCATGCCCAGCTAATTTTTGTATTTTTAGTATAGATGGGGGTTTCACTATGTTGGCCAGGCTGGTCTCGAACTCCAGACCTCAAGTGATCTGCCCACCTCGGCCTACCAAAGACTTGGTATTGTAGGCATGAGCCACCATGTCCAGCCTGGGCTTTTGTATTGTCCTTTTTTTCTCTCTCTCTCGAGACAAAGCCTCACTCTATGGCCCAGGCTGGAGCACAACAGCACGATCTTGGCTCACTGCAACCCCTGCCTCCCAGGTTTAAGTGATTCTCCTGCCTCAGCCTACCAAGTAGTTGGGATTATAGGTGACTGCCACCACGCCCAAGTAAGTTTTGTATTTTCAGTAGAGATGGGGTTTCACCATGTTGGCCAGGCTGGCCTCGAACTCCTGACCTCAGGTGATCCACCCGCCTCGGCCTCCCAAAGTTCTGGGATTACAGGCATGAGCCACCATGCCCAGCCATTGTATTGTTCAATGTTGAAAGCACTTTTTAATGTTATTCCCATGTCCTTTTTTAAATAAAAGCTTAAGAACAGAATCCTTTCAGACTAGAGCTACATCCTTAATTGGGAAGAAGATGCTATTTCATTATTTACAAAGGACACCATACTAAAAGATATTTGCTTAAAGTTTCCTAACAGTAGTACTTTATTCTAAGATGTTGAAAGTTTTTCTTGAAATGGTGATCTTTATACTGTATTACATGACTGTATAATGAAAACGTCTGAAGACAAAATGAGTTGTTTCTACTGCTCCCTGAGACTTCTGGCCCCCACCTAGCCTCTCTCTCCTTTTCTTTTACTCAAGTAGTGACATCTACAGGTGGCTGATAGAAGCAACGGAGCAGAAGACAAGCTCAGGTTACGATGGTTCTGTTCCCTGGAGTTGGGCTCTATTTCACTCTCATATAAAGGAATTCTCTGTGGATCTTTCTAAAATTCTGTTGCTCTCTTTAGAAGTCACAAAACAAGCCGGGCGCTGTGGCTCAAGCCTGTAATCCCAGCACTTTGGGAGGCCGAGGCCAGTGGATCACGAGGTCAAGAGATCGAGACCATCCTGGTCAACATGGTGAAACCCCGTCTCTACTAAAAACACAAAAAGTTAGCTGGGCATGGTGGCGCGTGCCTGTAATCCCAGCTACTTAGGAGGCTGAAGCAGGAGAATTGCCTGAACCCAGGAGGTGGATGTTGCGGTGAGCCGAGATCGCACTATTGCACTCCAGCCTGGGTAACAAGAGCAAAACTCCATCTGAAAAAAAAAAAAAAGGCACAAAACAGGAGGAAAATTCCAGATGCTGCTGGAGACAGCCTTCAGGGAGGGTCCTGAGGGAAAGCAAGCCCCTGCTGCCCTAAGTTGTAGGAAGGAGCAGCATCGAACCAAGCCATGTCCAGCTATGGGCCATGCACATGGGGTCCAAGGCCGAGGGCTCTGCCTACGGGGTCTGGGTTCAATGCCATGCATGTGGGCAGGAGGGGTGTCCATTTCCCAGGTGTTACCATTCCACCTCTCCTGAGGACCCTACAACAGCTATGGACAAGAACCAGGGCCTGTTGAACATATTTATCTTCTTGGAAACTCTTGGCCTGCAATTTCCTCATTTTAGGAAAAAAATGTCAGTGATGAAATCTCAAAAATGTGGAGATGAGGAGGCACTTCTATGAGAGGAGTGAAATCTTTTAAGAAAGAAAAAAGGATTCATGGTTAATTTGGGTAGTTGTTGTTTGAACTGCTGCTGTTGATTTTCTTTTCTTTTTTCCTTTTTTTTTTTTTTTTTTTTTGAGATGGAGTTTTGCTGTTGTTACCCAGGCTGGAGTGCAATGGTGCGATCTCGGCTCACTGCAACCTCCACCTCCTGGGTTCAAGCAATTCTCCTGCCTCAGCCTCCCGAGTAGCTGGGACTACAGGCGCGCACCACCATGCCCAGCTAATTTTTGTATTTTTAGTAGAGACAGGGTTTCGCCATGTTGACCAGGATGGTCTCGATCTCTTGACCTTGTGATCCACCCGCCTCGGCCTCCCAAAGTGCTGGGATTATAGGCGTGAGCCACCGCGCCCGGCCTCCTTTTTTTTGAGATAGAGTTTTATTCTTGTTGCCCAGGCTAGAGTGCAATGGTGTAATCTCAGCTCACTCCAAACTCTGCCTCCTGGGTTCAAGCGATTCTCCTGCCTCAGTCTCCCAAAGTAGCTGGGATTACAGATGCCCGCCACCATCACCAGCTAATTTTTGTATTTTTAGTAGAGACAGCGTTTCACTATGTTGGCCAGGCTGGTCTCAAACTCCTGACCTCAGGTGATCCACCCGCCTCAGCCTTCCAAAGTGCTGGGATTACAGGCAAGTAAGCCACTGTGCCCAGCCTGTTGATTTTCGTATTTCATTTTTACACAATTCTTACAAGTTATTGAATCAGAGTTTTAAACCTAGAAAAGTCCTTAGAGATTCTATTTTCCAATCTTTTCTGTTTACAAATGAGGAAACTGAGGCCAAGAAACTTGCCCAATAGCATGCTCCCTGGAGCACAATAGGGTAAGCTCCTCAGTCCAGCCAGTTCCCATTCTCTTACATCACTTTTCTTCTTTTACCTCCTTATGTCTACATTCACTTATGTTCATTCTAAAAGCAGATTTTTTTTAACTCCTTCAAGGATAGTTTCCTAGAATGGGTAGCTTATCCACAAACAAGAACCAACTCAAACTTGAAATAAGAAACTCTTGGTTACGGGCAGACATCTGCATTGGTCCCAAAGAGCTCTGGAAATTACCATGCCCTCTGACATGGATTTGCACACCAAGTTTCAGGAATTTTTTTTTGTTTTTTTGAGACAGAGTCTCGCTCTGTAGCCCAGGCTGGAGTGCAGTGCCATGGCCTCAGCTCACTGCAACCTCCGCCTCTCGGGTTCAAGCGATTCTCCTGCCTCGGCCTCCCAACTAGCTGGGAGTACAGGCACCCACCACCACGCTGGGCTAATTTTTGTATTTTTTTTTTTTTGAGACGGAGTTTCGCTCTTGTTACCCAGGCTGGAGTGCAATGGCGCGATCTTGGCTCACCGCAACCTCCGCCTCCTGGGTTCAGGCAATTCTCCTGCCTCAGCCTCCCGAGTAGCTGGGATTACAGGCACGCGCCACCATGCCCAGCCAATTTTTTGTATTTTTAGTAGAGACGGGGTTTCACCATGTTGACCAGGATGGTCTCGATCTCTTGACCTCATGATCCACCCACCTCGGCCTCCCAAAGTGCTGGGATTACAGGCGTGAGCCACCGCACCCGGCCTAATTTTTGTATTTTTAGTAGAGACAGGGTTTCACTATGTTGGCCAGGCTGGTCTCGAACTCCTGACCTTGTGATCCTCCCACCTCAGTCTCCCAAAGTACTGGATTACAGGCATGAACCACAATACCCAGCCAGGAATATTTAAAATGTGATCCTTTAACTGTGACATTCACTGGTTCCAAGTGGGAGTGGGGGGAATCGGGATATCAGTCTGGATGAAAATAATTGCCATCTTTGAAGTATAAACATGAATTTTCTATTTAATACAGCAGACCGCTGTCCTCTGGCACATTAGTGAAATTGTAAACACGAACTAGAATGTTTAGGCCTCTGAACATCTCTCCTTTCTTTTTTCTGTGCAGCAATAAGGTTAGACAAAATACAAGTGTTTGGTTATACTGCCTGGTCTCTCCTGGATGGCTTTGAATGGCAGGATACTTACAACACCCGCCGAGGATTATTTTATGTGGATTTTAATAGTAAACAGAAAGAGCGGAAACCTAAGTCTTCAGCACATTACTACAAACAGATCATACGAGAAAATGGTTTTTCTTTAAAAGAATCCACGCCAGATGTGCAGGGTCAGTTTCCCTGTGACTTCTCCTGGGGTGTCACTGAATCTGTTCTTAAGGTAGGTGGTTACTTCCAAATTAACCGTAAACTGGGGCAAACAGCACACACTATTTCATTTACTCAATGATAGCTAAGAGATAGCTGTGACAATATCAAACACCACAATTGTTTGGAGGTTATGAAGGAGAGCTGGGAAAAGAGAAGCGAGAGAAAGAAGGAAACAAATGCTGAGAGCCTTTCGTGGGCCAGAGCTCATAGTTGATGATGGAGATGGACAGGTCAAGAGGCTGCCCTCAAGAAGCATACAGTCTAGCAGGAACTTACTGTCATTTCTGTGTGAGGTTTTTGTTATAATAGTAATGTCAAAATGATAGGAAATTTATTTTTAGATTTTTGTTTTGCCAAAAGCCTTGTTTAATTGATTCTTGCTGTTTCAGAGAGTTGGGTGATTTGCCTTATGAGGTCCCCATATCCCAATGGAGCCTCCCTACGTCTCATTCCGCACCGCCTTCAGTTTCCTCAAATGTCACCTTCTCCATAAGGCTTCCCTCCACTCCAGAAATCACCCTCCTATCACTTCTCATCCTCCTTTCCTGCTTTTCTACAGTGCACTCACCACCACCTAACATAATATGTGCTTTCCATATTTTTCATATTTAACACCTGTCTTCCTCAACTAGAATGCGAGCCTCATGAGAGCAGAGATGTCTGGGGCTTTGATGTCTGCTATATGCCTCACTAGAGAAGTGCTGGGCACATGCCAGGTGCTCATCTTTTAGAACCAGGTGAATAAATGAGACTACCTTTTGGTTAATCCTTCCTTTTTTTTTTTTTTTTTTGAGATGGAGAGTTTTACTGTCACCAGGCTGGAATGCAGTGACACAATCTTGGCTCACTACAATCTCTGCCTCCCGGGTTCAAGCCATTCCCCTGCCTCAGCCTCCTGAGTAGCTGGGATTACAGGAGCCTTCCACCATGCCTGGCTAATTTTTTGTGTTTTAGTAGAGACGGGGTTTCACCATGTTAGCCAGGATGGACTCGATCTCCTGACCTCATGATCCATCCTCCTCGGCCTCCCAAAGTACTGGGATTACAGGCGTTTGAGCCACTGCACCTGGCCATTATTATTATCTACACTACCTGGAAATCAAGAAATCACCTTTTAGAGCCAGGTGAGACCTCAGAGACCTCCCATTCCAAATTCTTCATTTTATAGGGCAGGAAAGTAAAACCTATCAACTTGCTCAGATAACAAGTGCTGGTGAACTGTTAACATACTGTCTTTAAGCTTCCAGATGCACAGTGATTTAACTGCTCTATGTATGCACCTTCTCTATACGTCATCTTTTTTTTTTTTTTTTTTTTTTTTTTTTTGAGATGGGATCTTGCTCTGTCACCCAGGCTGGAGTGCTGTGGCACAATCACAGTTCACTGCAGCCTCAACCTTCTGGCCTCAGGTGATCCTCCCACCTCAGCTTTCACCTGGGACTACAGGTTCACCCCACCATGCACAGCTAATTTTTTGATTTTTTGTACAGAGTCTCACTACATTGCCCAGACTGGTCTGGAACTCCTGGGCTCAAACAAACATCCTGCCTCAGCCTCCCAAAGTACTGGGATTACAGGTGCAAGCCACTGCATCCAACCTACTTAATCTTAAAACCCCCATCTTACAGGCAAGGAAACTGAAGTTTAGGGAGGTTACATAACTTGCCCAGGTCACCTAGGTCTGTCTTCCAACTACAATGTTTTAGAACTTTATAATACCATACTATTGATTGTATTTTTTTTTTTTTTTGAGACAGAGTCTCATTCCATTGCCCAGGCTGGAGTGCAATGGTGCGATCTCAGTTCACTGCAACCTCTGCCTCCTGGGTTCAAGTGATTGTCCTGCCTCAGCCTCTCAAGTAGCTGGGATTATAGCCATGTGCCACCACACCGGCTAATTTTAAATTTTTTTTTTTTTGAGATGGAGTTTTGCTGTTGTTCCACAGACAGAACCTCAGAAGTGAAGGTTGAAGTTAGAGCCAAGATCGCACGATTGCCCTCCAGCCTGGGCAACAGAGCAAGACTTCACCTCAAAAAAAAAAAAAAAAAAAAAAAGTAATCTGATGTTGATAGTTGGGACTCTGTGAATATCCTATTCCTCAACATTTCACTTCATGGTTTAAACATTCATTCATGAACCTTGCCTTAAGTATTACTTTGTAGTAATCAGATTATTCCCTCTACATTTATTAGCTGGATTCTTTTAAGTTTGATGTTTTATAATTCATAATTGTCATGATGATATTGTTCCTTTTGATGCTCAAATTGTCTCAAATTTAGTCAATGGGACCCCCTAAAGCTGTTCCTGTCTTTTCTACGTTTTCCTTTCAGTTTTTAAGCACTTCCTTATTTTCTGGCAAAAGATGCCCCAGCTTCATCTTTCTTCTCTTGGAAAAAGCCATTTCTCCAAGTAGTACAGGGTCCTTTTGGTGGGGAATAGGATTTTAGAAACAAGCTCTGGGAGCTGGGGTTGGGATTGGGACGTATCGTCTTTAACTAGAAAATTAATCTCTTAGCAGATTAATCATACACACTTGCTAAGACCAATGTTTTCTAAAGGTTTTTAACTTAAGACATATTTTTATTTGATTTTGCCTTGCCCCATAGCAAGACTGTCTTTTATAAACATCCTTCACTACCATGATGTTCTGAGTTTTCAAAACACTGAAACTGGCCATCTAGGCTAGGAAGATTTTACTCAAATAAATTATATACAGATTTAACTTCATGCTCACATGATCAATGTTCTCTTAGTTTAATGTTCTAGATAACTGGTTGGCAGATGGCAAATGGGCAATGATATGGTTTTGTAATTAAACTATGAAAGATGACACACGAAAAAACAATTAGAGGGAAAATATTTACCAAAGGTTAATTATCGTTTTTTTCCTGGTGTGTTTAAATTCAGTCATGAGGGGAAAAAATGAACTTTAAAACAAGTACAGAACTTTTATTTTCCCTTATTAATCCTGAATTTGGAAATGTTTTTAAGTCAAGGGCTTTAATTTAGACTCAAGGGCCTAGTAGGCAATTTTTGCCACTAGGGAAAATGAAACGCAAGTCATGACTACATTGTGTTTGTATAGTGCATTAGAGTTGCCAGAGCACCTTCCCAGAGTCACTGAGTCCTCACAGCACACCTGTGAGGTAGGTGAGATTACTCCATCACTATATAGTTGCCAAGCCTGAGTTTCAAAAGGGCAGAACTAGAACCGGCATCCAGGGCTCTCTCCTTCGTGGAGAGACAGGGAATGAGACACTATCAGATCCAAGTGTCAACCTTCGGGATTTCTGGGGGTATTCTACTGTCCTTTCCACCCATAACCCAAACACCTTGCATAGAAAATGTGTCAGCATTCTGTTGGATGAATCAATGATGTTCTCACAGGCACATGGGTCGGGAAGACATGATGGATGCGAGTATGATATCACTTGGGCTTTTCAAATGGAAATTAGAGAGTTGCATTCAGCAAATGCAAGGAGTCACTGCTTACCCTATCTCACCAGCCTCTTTCAGGAATTGTGCCTGGGGTCAACTAGCCTTGTCTTCTCAGTGAAATCTCTACAACGGGAATTTCAACTTTGTCTTCTATTTATGGCAGGGTTTAGAATCTATATTTTGTAATTGCTTTTAACTGAGGGATACTAAGCCAATTTCCTGAGGCATTTGAACAGACTCACATCAAACCCCACCATATAACCTGGGGTTTAAAGTCAAATGAACTGGAAAATGGCTTCCCAATGTTTTCTCAAACAACTTGTTTTCCAAGCCAGGGCCTGGGTGTGGCTCCTCCTGCTTTCTGATCTCCCTGGGAGATTTCAAGGGCTGGAAGAGGCCTGGCAAGGTGGCTCATGCCTGTTATGCCAGCACTTTGGGAGGCTGAGGTGGGAAGATCACTTGATGTCAGGAGTTCCCGACCAGCCTGGCCAACATGGTGAAATGCCATCTCTACTAAAAACACAAAAATAATAGCAGGGCATGGTGGCACATGCCTGTGATTTCAGCTACTTGGAAGGCTGAAGCAGGAGAATCACTTGAACCCGGGAGGCAGAGGTTGCAGTGAGCAGAGATGGCACCACTGCACTCCAGCATGGGTGACAGAAAAAGACTCTGTCTCAAAAACAAAACAATACAATCCAAAACAGGGTGGGGAAGCTGGAAGAGAGGCTGTTTCATCAGGCCTTTGCTCTGACATCACCAGAACAGCCAGAGCAGCCAGGTCCATATGAAGGGCACATACCTCGTTTATCTCTTCTTTGGTCAGTGAGAAGCAGAAAAAGATCAGGCCTCGCAAACCCCATATGCTAGGAGCCTCTGTCTGCCAGCGCATGCCTGACCTGAATGAGCTTGTTTTTCACAGCCGGAGTCTGTGGCTTCGTCCCCACAGTTCAGCGATCCTCACCTGTACGTGTGGAACGCCACCGGCAACAGAATGCTGCACCGAGTGGAAGGGGTGAGGCTGAAAACACGACCCGCTCAATGCACAGATTTTGTGAACATTAAAAAACAACTTAAGATGTTGACAATGATGAAAGTCACCCACTACCGGTTTGCTCTGGATTGGGCCTCAGTCCTTCCCACCGGCAACCTGTCAGTGGTGAACCGACAGGCCCTGCGGTACTACAGGTGCCTGGTCACTGAGGGGCTGAAGCTCGGCATCTCCGCGATGGTCACTCTGTACTATCCGACCCACGCCCATCTAGGCCTCCCTGCCCCTCTGCTGCACGGTGGGGGGTGGCTGAACCCATGGACGGCCGAGGCCTTCCAGGCCTACGCGGGGCTGTGTTTCCAGGAGCTGGGGGACCTGGTGAAGCTCTGGATCACCATCAACGAGCCCAACCGGCTGAGTGACATCTACAATCGCTCTGGCAACGACACCTACGGGGCGGCGCACAACCTGCTGGTGGCCCACGCCCTGGCCTGGCACCTCTATGACCGGGAGTTCAGGCCGTCCCAGCGCGGGGCCGTGTCGCTGTCGCTGCACGCGGACTGGGCGGAACCCGCCAACCCCTACGCCGACTCGCACTGGACAGCGGCCGAGCGCTTCCTGCAGTTCGAGATCGCCTGGTTCGCCGAACCGCTCTTCAAGACCGGGGACTATCCCGCGGCCATGAGGGAGTACATCGCCTCCAAGCACCGGAGGGGGCTCTCCAGCTCCGCGCTGCCGCGCCTCACAGAGGCCAAGAGAAGGCTGCTCAAGGGCGCGGTCGACTTCTGCGCGCTCAACCACTTCACCACCAGGTTCGTGATGCACCAGCAGCTGGCCGGCAGCCGCTACGACTCAGACAGGGATATCCAGTTTCTGCAAGACATCACCCGACTGAGCTCCCCCACGCGCCTGGCTGTGATTCCCTGGGGGGCGCGCAAGCTACTGCGGTGGGTCCAGAGGAACTACGGCAATATGGATATTTACATCACGGCCAGCGGCATCGACGACCAGGCTCTGGAGGATGACCGGCTCCGGAAGTACTACCTGGAGAAGTACCTCCAGGAGGTGCTCAAAGGTAAGGGCGGGGCCCCTTTAGACCCTGGGCACAGCAAGATTCCTGTTACCTGACATGAACAAAGAATGAGCGGAGCAGGCTGGTGCCTGACAACATCGGATTTGTGGCACTCAAGTCCAGTCAATTGAATTTTGTTCTGAAAACTGGACTATGGGATTTTTGAAAAATGTTTTTTAAGCCATAAAAGTAATATACACCCACTAGAGAAAACTGGGCACGTGGAGAAAAGTTTTTTAAAAATCACCTGAAATCTCACTCCCCAAGATAAACACTGTCATCTATTTTGGATTATTTTCAGCATGCTTGCTAGGCTTTTTAAAAAAAAATTGTGGGTACACAGTAGGTGTATATATTTATGGGGTACATGAAACGTTTAGATACAGGCATGCAATGTGAAATAATCACATCATGGTAGCCTAAGCAAGCGAAAGTGAGCGGGAGAAACCAACTGTGTGATTCCTGGGCTGCACCACGAGCACATCTGAATCAGGCCAAATAAGTGACAATTTTCTGCTTGTGACCCCTTAAAGTTTCAACCCTCATGGCTCTGCTTAAATTTGCTTTTATCCTCCAAGAGTTTTTGGATTATTTATGGATCAAAGTTTTACTACAAATTCCTTTTAGACTTAAATTATCACTATATAATTTTCACCTTTTCCTTTACATAGATCATAAAAGAATAAATATCAAAAAAAAAAAAAACCCACCTCTAATAAAAATCACTACTTTTCTGGGCATAATTTTAACTTGTTTCAATGAAAACGAAATTCTTATTCAAAGCTATTTCATAGTCCATTTGTGATTAATGTTAATTTGATATTTTTCAGCATACCTGATTGATAAAGTCAGAATCAAAGGCTATTACGCATTCAAACTGACTGAAGAGAAATCTAAACCCAGATTTGGATTCTTCACATCTGATTTTAAAGCTAAATCCTCAATACAGTTTTACAACAAAGTGATCAGCAGCAGTGGCTTTCCTTCTGAGAACAGCACTTCTAGATGCAATCAGATGCAAAGAAACACAGAGTGCACTGTCTGCTTATTCCTTGTGCAGAAGAAACCACTGATATTCTTAGGTTGTTGCTTCTTCTCCACCCTGGTTCTACTCTTATTAATTACCATTTTTCATAGGCAAAAGAGAAGAAAACTTTGGAAAGCAAAGAACTTACAACACATACCATTAAAGAAAGAGCACAAGAGAGTTCTTAGCTAAACTGACCTTGTCTGCATGATAGAGTTTAAAAATTCATTCCAGTTCCATATGCTGGTAACTTACAGGAGATACACCTGTATTATAGAGACAGTATAAGGTACAGCTGTAACCAAGGTGATGACAATCAATGTCTCTACTGCATGGTTCAAACTTTCTCTTAGGTGTTGACATGGGTGAATTCAGTTCTTGGATGTAAAGATAAAGGCTTCATCCTGACAGTAAGCTATGAAGATTACATGATACATTGCTTCTTGAAGTTTCATGAACTGTATTCCGTCATTCTGCTCTAGCTTTCATCTCTACCAATACCTATTTGTAGTACAATAAATTATTTTTTAAACGTGAAACTTCGGGTTGGGCGTGGCAGCTCACACCTGTAATCCCAGCACTTTGGAAGGCCAAGGTGAGCAGATCACCTGTGGTGAGGAGTTTGAGACAACTTGGCCAACATGGTGAAACCCTGTCTCTACTAAAAATACAAGAATTAGCCAGGCGTGGTGGCAGGTGCCTGTAATCCAAGCTATCTGGGGGGCTGAGGCAGGATAATTGCTTGAACCCAGGAGGCAGAGGTTACAGTGAGCTGAAATCGGGCCATTCCACTTGCCTGGGCAACATTGAGACTGTCTCAAAAAAAAAAAAAAAGCAAAACTTTGTTTTGTTAGATACTTTAGCAGAGATTTAACACTTCCTTAAGCTGGATAGTCAGTGATAGATAATATATAGTCTGTCACTTCTAACAAGGTACTTTCCCCTTTAGGTCAGGGTGGTTCTAAAATGTAAAAAAACATACAATAGGGTAAGTAGTGCTTGTCTAAGCCAGTTACAACAGACTCGTAAAAGCATCAAGCCCTTCATTTTTCTTTTTTACTGTGAATGTATTTTTTATTTAGTCATTCTGTTTACAATTGAAACTCTGGGAATTCAAAATTAACATCCTGGCCCGTGAGCTTCTTACAGACACCAGAAAAAGTTTCAACCTTGTGTTCCACATTGTTCTGCTGTGCTTTGTCCAAATGAACCTTTATGAGCCGACTGCCATCCAGTTTCATGCGGATTCTCTTGCCCACAATTTCACTTGGGAAGACCAGGTCCTCAAGGATTGCATCATGCACAGCTGTCAGTATACGGCTCCTGGGACGCTTTTGTTTATTTTTGTACGGCTTTTTCAAGTTGGCTTAGGCAGAATTCTCCTCTGAGCGATAAAGACAATATGCTTCCCACTGAACTTTTTCTCCAATTCGTGTACTAGCCGGACTTGGATTTTCTGGAAAGATTTTAGTTGAGGAACGGAAACAAAGATCATCATAGCTTTCTGGCCACCACCAACTTCAATTTCCTTGGCTGCCGTAATATTCAGCTCCCTGAGCTGAGCCTTGAGGTCCGAGTTCATCTCCAGCTCCAGAAGACCCTGGGAGATGCCGGACTCGAACTCGTCTGGCTTCTCGCCATTGGGCTTCACGATCTTGGCGCTCGAACTGAACATGGCTTTCTCCTTGGTGAGCGCCGACTTAGGAAAAGCAAGCCCTTCATTTTTGTAAAGAAAAGGAAATCATCTACAGAACATCTAATTTGTGATCTTTTACTAGAAGATTTGATTCTTAAAAATAACAATTTACGGCCAGGCGCGGTGGCTCATGCCTGTAATTCCAGCACTTTGGGAGGCCAAGGTGGGCGGATCATGAGGTCAAGAGACCGAGACCATCCTGGCCAATATGGTGAAACCCTGTCTCTACTAAAAATAAAATTAGCTGGGCGTGGTTGTGTGTGCCTGTAGTCCCAGCTACTGGGGAGGCTGAGGCAGGAGAATTGCTTGAACCTGGGAGGCAGAGGTTGCAGTGAACCAAGATTGCGCCACTGCACTCCAGTCTGGCACCTGGCAACAGAGTGAGACTGTCTCAAAAAAATTAAATTAATTAAAGAAAATAACAATTTCCAGCTGGGCGTGATGGTGGCTCACACCTGTAATCCCAGCACTCTGGGAGGCCAAGGTGGGCATGTCACCCGGGGTCAGGAGTTCAAAACCAGCCTGGCCAACATGGCAAAACCCCATCTCTACTAAAAATACAAAAATTAGCCAGGCGTGGTGGCGGGCACTTCCTGTAATCCCAGCTACTAGGAAGTCAGGAGGCGTAAGTTGCAGTGAGCTGAGATCACACCATTGCACTCCAGCCTGGATGACAGAGCAAGACTCTGTCCCTCAAAAAAAAAAAAAAAAAAAAAACATAATTTCAAAAAGTCATCTCATGGAAAGATCACAGGATGAAGGAAAGCTAGACTCAACTCTGTGAATATAAGGAAGTTGCTATACTGCAAGTATAGCAACAATTCAGAATGCTGATGATCTGAATTAGTTTTATGTAGCATCCTTTTGGGCTACGGTTAAGTAAATTACTAGAACTGAACTTGGATAATTTGACATTTTGGGAAATGAAATCTGTCCTTGAGACTTGTTCAGTGTACTTTAAACAACTAAGGAAGAAAACTTAAATATTCACCTATTTATACCTATTCTGTTAGTCAATATTTAACATCCATTGCACACAGTAACTAGTCCGTCTGCTCACTCCAGCAACTTAGACCTTAACAGTCACAGGAAATGTTGTTATAAAGCCTGATTAAATTAAGGCAGTTTTGATTATAGCCCACCTATGTCTGAGGCTAAATTCAGTACCCAATTGAAATTCTAATTGCTCAAGTTTCCAGGATACTATAAAGAGAAAATACAATTAGTCAATTCAAGTAAATGCAAACCTGAGGAGAAATCAGTTTGCTATTTGACCTGCCAAACAGAAACAGTAAAATTCGGCTTTACTCTTCTCTAGTCTCCTTGCCCCCAGCTGCACCCACTACCCCAAACTTGGCAGTTTTTAGGTATCATTTACAATAAATTTTTAAATATTAGTATTTCCCTCTGAGAACTATGTGCCTAAGGTTATGCATACAACTAGTCAATTCTGTTTTATTACACTAACTATATACAAACACCAAGTCATTTAAAAGAATCCCTTGGCTGGGTTTTTTCCCCTTTGTACTACATTGATTCACCCTGACCTAAGAACTCCAGTGAAAATTCTTAGTGTCAGCTGAGCAACTCATTAACCTCTCTTTAACATTAATGTCTTGAAAAAAAATGCAGTCAGCCACAGAAATAACAAAAACTTGGAATTTATCTTTGAGGTTTTGCTTTCTATCTTCCTGGCCTTTGATTAAAGTATCTCGTATTCACAGTTCACAAATTCATTAACCTTCACTGTCTTTTTCACATTAAGAGCTTATGCTGGCCGGTCGCGGTGGCTCACGCCTGTAATCCCAGCACTTTGGGAGCCCGAGGCAGGTGGATCACCAGGTCAAGAGATTGAGACCATCCTGGTCAACATGGTGAAACCCCGTCTCTACTAAAAATACAAAAAATTAGCCGGGCATGGTGGCGCGTGCCTGTAATCCCAGCTACTCAGGAGGCTGACGTAGGAGAATTGCCTGAACCCAGGAGGCGGAGGTTGCGGTTAGCCCAGATCGCACCATTGCACTCCAGCCTGGGTAACAAGAGTGAAACTCCGTCTCAAAAAAAAAAAAAGAGCTTATGCTTAGGTGGGGTGCGGTGGCTCACACCTATAATCCCAGCACTTTGGGAGGTCAAGGCGGGTGGATCACAAGGTCAAGAGATCGAGACCATCCTGGTCAACATAGTGAAACCCTGGCTCTACTAAAAATACAAAAATTAGCTGGGCATGGTGGAGCGTACCTGTAGTCCCAGCTACTTGGGAGGCTGAGGCAGAACTGCTTGAACCCAGGAGGCGGAGGTTGCAGTGAGCCGAGATCGAGCCATTGCATGCCAGCCTGGGTAACGAGCGAAACTCCGTCTCAAAAAAAAAAAAACAAACATGCTTAAAGCATGTCTCCCTTTTCTAACTTGCTGGTTTACTATAAACTCCCCCAAATAATAAAGTTCCTCACCCAGTACTCAGAGTCCTCCTTCTCTGCCACTTGGGAATTACCAGTTTTTAAGCTGTCATTACACAAGAATCCAAAAATTCTTAAATTTTTTTTAACCACTAACAAATTAGGTGAACCATTTAATGTGGTTCATGCTTTCATACTAAATGTTCAGGTTTATCATAAACTCATCTAAAAACCATCAAAGGCCGAAGAGAAACTGCTGATCGCTCTTGAAAGGAGCAAATATATAAGATCTTCGGAGTTTAAGCTTTTCTGAGCTGTGTTGTGAAAAAACTTGTTTCTATGGTATATTCAGTATAACCTGGAAATGGCACAACTATAGTATTTAAAGAGCCTCTGGAAAATGAGGCCAGTACATTGTGACATGTTTAATTTTCAATGTAATTTATTCCAAATAAACTGGTTCATGCTGACTACTTGTATTCAACTAACAATCTAGTCAATTTTAAGAACTGTCAAACGTGAATGCATTTGGCATTGTAAATGGGCTCTGCCCCAAGACTGCCTCCCCTGAACCCCTTTCTGCCTAGTTGTGTACCAACCTGGTATGTTACTTCTGGGTATGTTTTTTTAAAAACGGTGGCCCGGGCGTGATGGCTCACACCTGTAACCCCAGCACTTTGGGAGGCCAAGGCTGGGAGCGTGGATCGCTTGACTCCAGGAGATTGAGACCAGCTAGGGCAACATGGCAAAACCCTGTCTCTACAAAAAACTAGCCAGGCATGGTGGCATATACTTGTGGTCCTGGCTACAAAGAGGGCTGAGGTAGGAGGACAGCTTAAGCCTGGGAGGCAGAGGTTGCAGTGAGCCAAGATCTAGCCACTGTACTCCAACCTGGGTGACAAAGATCCCATCTCAAAAATATGCAGACACTCACATCTAAAAATTGCAAAAACTGCAGAAGTGCTTATCCATAGTAGAAACAGAAGACAAGGAAGAAATACTCCCAGGAGGACAACTATGCTCATTTATTATACCCAAGTTATTTAATTAAAAAAAAAAAATCAGGCCAGGTGTAGTGGCTCACACCTGTAATCCTAGCACTCTGGGAGGTCAAGGCAGGCGGATCACGAGTTCAGGAGTTCAAGACCAGCCTGGTTAACATGGTGAAATCCCATCTTTACTAAAAATACAAACATTAGCTGGATATGGCGGCGTGTTCCTGTAATCCCAGCTCCTTGGGAGCCTGAGGCAGGAGAAGTGCTTGAACAGAGACCTGAGAGGTGAAGGTTGCAGTGAGCCAAAATTGCATGACTGCACTCCAGCTTGGGCTATGGAGCGAGACTCCACCTCAAAAAAAAAAAAAAAAAAAAGAAAAGAAAAAAAAATCAGTTTACCTACAACCAGCCTCTAAGTTATCCTATGAAGGTCATACCCAGCATACCAATCCATTTCATGCAGAGAAACCTCATTTACTCCCACAGCAGCTACTACCCATAAGCTGATCCGCATTAACACCTCCACCCCACTATAATATTGCCACTTGGAAATTTCTCCCACAAGCCTCATATTGTTTTGAAATCTTGTCAATACCTTCCAAAACATCTCCCTTCCAATCCCACTGCTGTAAATGAGTCCCTGGCAATCCAGGAACCATTCATTCAGTAAACAGCTACATGCCATTGTTCTAGATACTTGGAATACACCAGAGTACAAAATTACATCCTTCTGAAGGTTACATTCTAGCAGGAAAAAGCAAATAATCAATACACAACAAGGCAAACTGTAAATATTAAATTTACAAATGCTATAAACAAAAACAAGTGGAGAAGGGTAAGGAGACAGTAGGACAAGCTAACGGAGGAGGTGACACTATTTTTAATAGCGTGGTCAAGGCAGGATTCACTGAATAGACCTGAAGGTAAGCAAGTTAGCCACACAGCTCAGCTGAGAGCATTCCAAAGGGAAAAAACAACTTAAAGGCTTAATGGCAGTGTTTGGTATTGAGGAATAGCCAGGTCAATTCAGCTATAGTGCAGAAGTTAGAAAAATTGGGTTATAAACAGCTGCAGGTGCAATGGGGAAGCTATTTTAAAAAGAAATAAGGGAAAAAAAACCCATTGCAGGATTTGAAACGTGCCATTATCCATTTCAAACTCAGTACCCTGGTTGATGCTAAAAATAATGGAAGACAACCAGTTAAGACTGCCACAGCAATCCAGGTGAAATACAGGTTGTTTCATTTTCTACATTATAAGAAATTTGTATTTCCCAACCTTTCAGGGGATGTGACCTTATTTCATGTTGATCCCATTCATTGCCTACAACTCCATCCCAGATTATTTCTAGATTCATCATTTCCTCCAATTTCTTAAAAACCTAAAAACATAGTCATCAGATTCCTGAATATCATATATTCAATTGGTGCACTTGAATCAAGATCTAAGATTTATAGGGCATGGTGGCCCACACCTGTAGTCCCAGCCCTTTGGGAGGCAAAGTGGGAGGAACACCTAAAGCCAGGAGTTCAAGACCGGCCTGGGCAATATAAGACCCCATCTATACTAAAAACAAAAAAACAAAACAGAGTAGCTCTACCTACTAAGGAGGCTGAGGCAGGCAGGAGCATCACTTGAGTCCAGGAGTCTGAAGTTACAGAGCTACGACTATGGCACTGTACTCCAGCCTGGGCAACTGAGCAAGACATTATAAGATCTTAGATACACATATTCCAACTGGTTGCTACGGCTCTCCTTTTAGTTAATTTTTTTGATAAAGTATCTGAACGTGCCTTACAATGAAGATACTGATGTTTTCCTGATGCATTTGATCAACAATGAATGTTAAATTTTGCCTGAGAAATTAGCTTCCATCAAATGAGATGTAGAATTCAGGAAGGGTTGGGGGTGGGGAGGGCAGTCACCATGTTGACTAAGTCTAGTTATGGTGGTCTCATACCATATTTAAAGTGTGACACATGGAATTAAGAGATTATGGAAGGGTTATCAATTTTTAAAAACAAGTTCTAGGGTATGGAAGTAAATGGCAGAGGTAGGGTAAAGGACAAGATTATTGAGACCACGAACCAAACCAAATGCACCTTCTAATTCTTACTGATGCTGTATCACTTTGTTCCACTCCTCAGCTGTTTTTTCAAAAGTGACTAAAACAACCTGCCTTACCAAATATTCAAATTCATGCCTCAGCAAATTTAGATACCTTCAGGGTATTCTCAAAGTTCTATATGCAATGATGAACGGCCTCATGTTTGCCTGTCACTGAAACAATATTCCTCTTGCCTAAAATATATCCTTGCTATTCCTTCAAGAACCAGATTCTCCTTGTTCCATGAGGGAGAAAAACTAGCTAAAAAAAGGATAAATGGTTTAAGAAAAAGTTCCAAATTAATAGGTCTTTTATTGCATCATTTAAGTATCACAAGTAGGTCTTAGCTATGATAGGCATCTTGTTTCTGTAGCTGGACAACTGTAAAAAGAAACAAAAATATCTGTTAATTCCTATCAATGCCTCTGCCCAGAAAAGTACTAATCTTTTTTTTGTACTATTCTAAATAATCTAAAACATACCTCAAGACTATTACTTATTCATAGTAAACTATACACATAGTAAAAAATGCATGCCAATTCCATCTCTTATTCTGTCAAATTTACTGTGTTCCAGAATCCTTAACTCTCCATTTTCCATTATAATAACTCTGGTTTAAGTCTTTTAGTAAATTAAGACATTCATTCAATTAAAGCAGTAATAAAACTATAAGAACCTACCTCTAAGGTCTTACTCATCAGCCTGCTGAACAGTTCCTTTTTCAGAGACATAGATACCATCCAAAAATTTCCGGATATCCTTGTTTTTAACTGTTGTAGCTTGCTGAATCAAAGCCGCTACAGCAATGAAGATAAAAGCAATTAAAACATCAGCCTAACCAATCTTAAAAAGAAAGAATTTCAGGGATGCCTATAATCCCAGCACTTTGGGAGGCCAAGGCGGGTGGATCACCAGGTCAAGAGATCGAGACCATCCTGGTCAACATGGTGAAACCCCGTCTCTACTAAAAATACAAAAATTAGCTGGGCACGGTGGCGCAGGCTGTAGTCCCAGCTACTCGGGAGGCTGAGGTAGGAGAATTGCTTGAACCCAGGAGGCAGAGGTTGCGGTGCGCCAAGATCGCACCATTGCACTCCAGCCTGGGCAACGAGAGAAACTGTCTCAAAAAAAAAAAAGTATTTCATTATATGCTCTACTTACAATTTCAGAATGTTACCTCTGTATTTTCATACTTTAAAAAGCTAATCAAATGAAAACTTGCAGGCATAATTAGACATAATAAACATACAAACCTGAATTTGAAACAAGTTCAATGTCATTTCCTTCAAGGATTAATTCATCTTTCTGGGCTTGAGATACTGAACAAGCAACACCTAAAAGCAGAGGGTATTTGCATAGCATCAATACAAAACCAGATCTGTGTAAAAAATACTTAAATTGCAGAGGCATTAATTGATTCCATGTAAAACTCCATGCACCAAATGAACTTTTGATTACAGACGTGAGCCACTGCACCCACCATGAACCTTTCTTTAATATTTTGGTTTTACAGCACCTGCCTTAGCTGTACCATAATTTTATTTGTGTTCCTACTTGAATAAATCACAGTCCCATGGTGGTTACTCCTTCGGTGATTCAACTGATATTCAAATAGCAGGATTTAGTTGCACAAAGCTTTGTACCAAGTCTTAGTTTATTTTTACATATGGGATCTCATTAAATGTTGCTGAGCATAGCTAGTTATCATAGCATTATTTTTGGAGTGCCATTAATTTGATACTAATAATCTCCCTTATTCCCACCCCTCCCCACCCCAATGGAACAAAAATGCATCAAGAGGCTGAACCAGGTGCACCTTAAAAGGCCAAGGTAAAGAACTGCTTGAGCCTACAAGTACCAGACCAGCCTGGACAACATAGCAAGACCCTGCCTCTACAAAAAACTTGCACCTATAGTCCCAGCTAGTGGGGAGGCTGAGGTAGGAGAAGCACCTGCATACAGGAGGTGGAGGCTGCAGTGAGCTGAGATCAAGCCATTGCACTCCAGCCTGAGCAACAGAGCAAGACCATGCCTCAAATAAAAAAGCACTAAACTAGCCGGGCACGGTGGCTCACCCCTGTAATCCCAGCACTTTGGGAGGCCGAGGCGGGTGGATCACGAGGTCAAGAGATTGAGACCATCCTGGTCAACATGGTGAAACCCCGTCTCTACTAAAAATACAAAAAAGTAGCTCGGCATGGTGGTGCATGCCTGTAACCCCAGCTACTTAGGAGGCTGAGGCAGGAGAATTGCCTGAACCCAGGAAGCGGAGGTTGCGGTGAGCCAAGATCGCACCATTGCACTCCAGCCTGGGTAACGAGCGAAACTCCGTCTCAAAAAAAAAAAACACTAAACTGTAAAAATTTTTAAGTCTACAGTGTTTACTATGTACTACGTGTGTAGTTATGTTTTTTAACTCATTTAATCAAAGATGTTTACAATTTTAAGCTACAAAGATATGATCTGCCCATTGTGGATAGTGAGAGCTAAAACCATTATTCATGTGGTTTTCTTTAGATTTTAAAGGTTCTTACCATGAAATGGAGTTATGGATATGTTAATTAGCCTAATTTGGTCATTCCACAGAATATACATATATTGAAACATCACATTGCGCTCCATAAATACACACCATTATATACACCTTTTGTAAATTAAGTCTTTAAGATCTCATTTGCCAATTAAATACAACCACCACTGCAAACTACTCCAGTGTATCAACTTTCTCCAATTGGAATCAATATAATTATAAACCCCCAAGTAGCACCAACAGCTGTAAGCAAAATCAAGAGACAATTCTAAAATATGGTTTTACTCAGCGCAAACACAGAACACCAGCCAATGGAAGTATGAAGGAGGCTGGAAATGAAGGAGGAGGAAAAAAAAATGAAGGAAAATGTCTCAATTCTATCTGAGGGTATGCACATACCTGGTCTCATTCGAACCCTGCGGATGTATTTTTCACCCAAGAAATTTCGGATTTCAACAAGAGACCCATTCTCCTGGATAACGACGTTGATGGGGAAGTGAGCATACACAGACCTCATCTTGTAACGGAAGCCCTATGTTAAATAAATAAGCTATTAGCAATGCTGAGGAATATTTTTTAATAGTTTTTAAATTTTCTATGATTATACTTATTTTAAAATGTAACACTCACTGTCAAGATTTTCTAACAACTGTCACCTGAACCAAGCCTTACAAACATTGTTCTATTCAGTGGACTGTAAAGTTCCTTACGGAGGCATTTATTTCACTATCCCGTATGCCCCCAGTAAACAATGCTAACTTCTTTTAATGAGAACCCCAAAGCAACATTAGACTAACATTTACTGAGTTACTAAGGTACACTACACGGCAAGAATTGAGGCTAAAGCCAAAGACAGCCCCTCTGCCTTCAAGGAACTTAGTCTGGGAGCAAGGGTAGATGGGGGAATCTTAACAGATTTATAACAGATGTACAGGTTGCCATTATCAGGTGCATTCTAGAAGGCATAATGCAAAGAAAACCATTTCAGCATGAACTTTTTATCTTGAGGGGAGAAACAGTGGGCTGGAAAGAAGAGTGACATACATTTACAGCAACAGAGAGAAAACTCAGAAACTACATCTTTTTCTATCCCAACAAGGGGTCCTGATGGTGAGATCTGATTGTCGACTAGCAATCAAAGCCTATCCTAGATTTCCTGTTTAAAAAAAGACAATTTGAAGGTGTGAAAATAAGCCTACTTTTTAAAAGTTGCACCCATCTAGCCATGCGTGGTAGCTCACGCCTGCAATCCCAGTATTATGGGAGGCCAAGATGGGAGGATCACTTGAGCTCAGGAGTTCAGCCTAGGCAAAATAGCGAGACCACAGTCTTGATTTCAAAAAACAGAACAAAAAGCCAAACATGTTGTACCCATCTGGTCTTTACTCTCAGCTGTATCACTTGATCTTAAAGACCCAGAGATGCCTATTTTTGCTAAGTTCTAGAGGTCGTGCATTACACCAAACAAAATGCATAACCCATTCTCTGAAATAAACACTTATGCTATATAAATAAGACACAGGTGAGAAACCTCCCTTTCCAAAACAAGTCAGTCTGATCCATCTGCTTACCAGCGTAACACCCTTGATCATGTTCTGTACATGACTACAAATAGTCCGAACGGTAGCCAGTTCCTTTCGGTTACCCCACCATTTATCAACCCGGAGCTGTAATAAAACAAAAAATTATTCTTTCCAGAAATATGTAGGCTTAAAAGAGAGCAGACCACTTACCGAATTACTTTAAGATTCTAGAATTAATCCTAACCAAAGCACATAGTTTTCAACTGGAAAAATCCGACCACCTATAAATCCTCCCAACAGTTAAACTTTGTACAAGTTGCGACAAACTTCCCTTCTGGAAAATTAAATCATCAGGTTTAAAAGACCTACTGCCAGTTCCTAAGATTCTGACAAAGCAATCACGAGGAAAACAAGCCAAGTTTCTAACACCATTAAGACGTGCCACTGATGACCGCTACTACATTTGAGCTTCATATAATCCGCTGTTCAGAATCTGGTTTTTCAGTTTCACTAACACAAAACTGGCTGCTATTCTGGACAACGTTTAAAACTAAATAAAGCACTGAACCTCAATTCGAAAATTGTTAAAGCAACCAAATGTGATACTGTTATAAACTACCTTCCAAACAAGCAACTGAATTATCAGAAGAAAGAAAAAAAACCTCACCCTCTTTTTTTTCTTTCCAAGAAGACTGAGTTCTACATTGATGTGATTGAAGTCCCTCCGCAGGGTTCCTCTGGGGCCCTTCACGATAACTGTGCGTCCCTTCAGAGTAATGTCGACTAGAAGAGAACACACTAGTTAGATCACACAATGCTTGAAACGTCCAGTAAAGATGTAAGAAAAAGACATCAAGTCTCATACCATTTTCTGGAATGTCGACAGTCTGATTGCTGAGAATGGTCTTCATTCTGAAACACAAACACTGGGGGTGAGGCCGACCTAAGGCCTGTTTTCCACCAAACTACACAGCACAGAGATCCACTCCTACTGGAGACTGCCGGACGTAAGTGCCGGAGAGGATATAGGACAGGAGACCGAGAGCGGGCCCCAGTGCGTCCCGGGCTGTAAGGAGCAGTCCCAAAGCGAGCGTTACGAGAACGAGCGGGGTAAGTGCCGCTCAGCCCAACCCTGTAAGTCCTATTTGGGCGGCTCCATCCCGACAAAGCTGAGGGGCAGGAATAGGCCAAAAAGCCCAGAATAGGACTCGCATCCGGCGCCGCCACGCTCATATGGCGCTTGCCGAACTGGGGGACAAACAGGATAAGGGGGCCGAGAATGGGAGCCGCGCCGCAGCCTTTCCCAGAGCAGATGGGTTCAGATTCCCAATGCCCCCAGAGCAAAGAAACATCCTCACCTCGCAGTAAACGCGGAAAAGAAGGAACGTCTTTCCTCATCACGTACTTGTATTCCGTAAGGGGAGGGGCCTGCGTAAGCGTCATGAGTACGCGACGTCACGTAAGGCTAAAGCAGCCAATCGTGGAGCAGCTTGACTGTTTGTCATAAACGGAGCGACGTATTTTCGACCTGTCCTTTCCCTGCAGTTAGCTATCCCTCAACCCTTCCCCTGCGCTAGTCCTGTAAAGGAAATGTCTCTACGCTGCAGGGATGCTACCCGCACCCTGGGGCCCCGGGTGAGCGGCGGGGCAAGCGGGTTTGGGCGTGGGGTGGGGGATCCTATTCCTTCAGAGCGCCTACGCCCAGTAATAAAGGCCAGTGCTTTTACTGAGCATTTACTTTTAGCCAACGGCAGTTTTAAACGTTTTTCGTGTAATCTCATTTAATTCTCCCGCCAGCCCCATGATACAGAGTCTCTGGCATCAATTTGTTTGAAAGCCTTTCTGGGCCTGCACTGAGTATTTATTTTCTGCTTAGAGTGATTTGTAACTAATATTTATGGAGCACTGCAGTGAGCATCCCACATAGCTATTCTGTATTGGACTCTTAATGTATATAAGACACTCTATCCGCAGAGAACACAAACTTGTCCTCTAGGCTTTAGCTGTAGTAGACATGGAGAAGTGCAGTAGCAATCGTGCAACACCCTAACAGGCACTCTGAATTGTTGAAGGTTCTTTTGCGTTGCATGTGCAGACTCGTGGATTTTGTAGTGTTTTGGCTGTCTCATGCACTTTTGTGTTCTGATGTAAAAGCCGAATACTATGATTTCTTATGCTTATGACTGCCATGTTCAAACACAGAAATAATGTAACCTAGAAAGTAAAAAACGTTAGGCTTTGTTTTCCCCCTTCCAGTTGTCTGAAACCAACTGGGCATTATTAACCTCCACGTTTCAATACTTAACGCTTATTCTCAAAGCTATAGAGACTTATGGCACACGTCACTTTAAACGTCCCTGATTCAAGTCAGGACTAGAAAAATTTTACACTATGGCACCTTCTTCAGTGATTGTAGTTCAATCTTGTTGAAGGACAAACATCTAGTTCCGGGTAGGTGGAGTACATGAAAGTGTGATATATGGTTAGATATATTAGTGTGATATATTAGTTAGATAGTTCCAAAGATTTCCAAATCTATTCTAAACTCAGTAGTAAACACTCAACTCCTGTTTTAGGTTTGGTTCCTTCAGTTATCTTATATTATATTCTAATCCCCTAGGCTACTAGAGCTCCTAGTTTGACATAATTTCTGAATGACTTTTTTGGCTTTACCCTTCCTTTTAGGTGTCATGATGGGTTAAAATGAAATTATTCTGGACTCCGCTAAATGAATGGCATAATGACTCTTTCTTTAGGTATTTGGGAGATATTTATGCGGCCCAGTCAGACTGTTAAGTTCCTTGCCAGATGAAAAAAAGGAACTTTTACAAAATGGACCAGACCTTCAAGATTTTGTATCTGGTGATCTTGCAGACAAGAGCACCTGGGATGAATATAAAGGAAACCTAAAACGCCATAAAGGAGAAAGGTAATTGAAAATTTGAGATAATTCTAATGTCTCATTCCTTTATTGTGCATTATTTTCAGATATAACCCAGCCCTAGAATCTAATTTTTAATATCAGACGTGTTAAATTTAGCTAAAAGTCATTAGAAAGATGTGATAACAGAACTAGATAAAACAGGTAAGTAGATGAAATTGTTAGAATCTTTCTCTTTTCTCTGCACCTTTGCCATCTTACACTGTCATTTCCTCATTTTCTACCCAGCATCTAACTTCTTTAAAGATTATTGCCTTGCTACTAGTCTGTTGGATCTGGATTACTAGGTGTTGATGTTCTAACTTGTGCTTCTCCTAGTCACTTTACATATCACCTGTGGATACCTTGCCTTAATTTAAAAGAATGATGGAATTTTATGTAGAGGGTAGCTTGTGTTGAGAGATAACTTAATCCAGCTACTTCTATATCACATGTAGATGGAAGTCATGGAGGAGCAAGGATATACAGTCTCCACTCCAAATTTTAGGTCTTTTTTCCATTGAGTAACCACTGTAAAATCTAGAATGTAGAGCAGACAGTGCATAGTTGTGATCGTTCCTTACTCTAAGCAAATACAGTGCTTTTTGGCAGTATCATTCATGAAGGATGAGATATTTTAAAACTTACTCATTCTTTTATTAGAATAGTGTAACTCTGCCTTTGCAAAAAAGGTAGACATGAGCCTGGTGCCTTGTTACACTCCATTATTGATGTTTTCTAGAGTAGTTAGAGCAAGGCTAAATTTGAGTCTGTGTTCTTACTCCTATGACAGAAATTGTAAGAGTTATTCTAAGATTATGGAAAAAATTATTAACTAGGAATAGTAATAGAGAAAATTAACTTCTAAGGTGTGTAATTGTTTGGCAGCATATTTGTTAATAGATAGTTATGTTTGGCTTTCCTTAGGTTAAGACTACCTCCATGGCTAAAGACAGAGATTCCCATGGGGAAAAATTACAATAAACTGAAAAATACTTTGCGGAATTTAAATCTCCATACAGTAAGTTGTCGAAGTGTAAACTATCCCTCTTAACCGAAAGCCATGTTTCTACATTTATATAACTTAAAAATTATTAATAAATATATAAATAATAGCAAAGAAAGTAAATATGTTCAGTGATACATTACTACCAGGAATGGAAATATATTTAAAATCATTTTTCCTGCAAACAAAAGATTTTTTGCCCTACAAGTTTGGAAACAAGGCTTTGTTTGTTTGTTTTATATTGCAAATTAGATACATGTTTCATTGGAAAGAATATAAAATTAAATGTGAAGTATGTCTTATATACAATGCCATATATAAAGCAATCTCCTTAACTGTTCAGTATATATTCTTTCAGATTTTTTTATTTGCACATATGAAGTATATACATTCATAAAGTTTTTAATTTAAAAATTGGATTTTGGCCGGGTGTGGTGGCTTACACCTGTAATCCCAACACTTCAGGAGGCCGAGGCAAGTGGATCTCCTGAGGTTAGGAGTTCAAGACCAGCCTGGCCAACATGGCAAAATCGAGTCTCTACTAAAAATACAGAAAAATTAGCTGGACCTGGTGGCACGAGCCTGTAGTCCCAGCTACTCAAAAAAGAGAAAGGTAATTGAAAATTTTTGCACCTGTACTCCCAGCTACTCAGAAGGCTGAGGCAAGAGAATCACTTGAGCCAGGGAGGCAGAGGTTGCAGTGAGCTGAGATCACACCACTGCACTCCAGCCTGGACAACAGAGCAAGACTCCATCTTAAAAAAAAATAAAAATTCAAGTCTCTCCATTCTTATGTAACTAATGGTATAAGGGAGTATACCTTTATAGGACATGTTCACCATGCTCTAATCTTAATATAGAGTTTGGCAGTTTAACAACCTTTTTTTTCAACAACCTCCCAGGCTCAAGTGATCCTCCCACCTTAGCCTTCTGAATAGCTGGGAGTATAGGGGCACACCGCCACTCCTGGCTTTTTGTTTTTTTTGTAGAGACGGGATTTGACTATGTTGCTAAAACTGGTTCCAGACTCCTGGGCTCAAGCAGTCCTCCCGCCTCAGCCTCCCAAAGTGCTGGAATTACAGGCATGAGCCAGCACACTTGTTCATAACAGGATTTTTGAATAGCGGATGTCTTCAAAAATATGTTGTAAACTATAAGCAGTTTAAAATATCTAATCACAGTCACCAATTGTTCAGTGGGTGGATTTTGTCAACCTAATGGTGTTCCATTTCCTTTTGCACACAGGTATGTGAGGAAGCTCGATGTCCCAATATTGGAGAGTGTTGGGGAGGTGGAAAATATGCTACCGCCACAGCCACAATCATGGTAAGGCCAGCCTCAGCCTCTACAGCTTCAGTCTAGAAACTGAAAGGGAATATTTTGTGTCTTCTTCCTAGAAATGTGCATTATGAATCTCTGGTCAGCTTTTTTATTATGTTTGCATTTGTGAAAAATATGAAGAAAAAAACCTGATAGAATAATTCAACCTATTGTGATCTCACTCTTCTCTGAATAAATCTATTACTGGTTCTTTCATCTATCTGAGTTAATCATGTGCTGCCTTGAGATATCTCTCCTATCAATTTTTGGAAACATTATTCATGATTGCTTAGCTTTTTATGTTTTTTCCGTTTCATCTATTCAACAAGAAAGGGCTGTGCTTTCTGTTTTCACTTCCATAGAGACCTGCACATTGATCTGTTGGTTAAATATTAAAATCATCTTTTTTGATTACTGAGTAGATACAAAAGTATCTTTATAGACCAGGTACAATGGCTCACGTCTGTAATCCCAGCATTTTAGGAGGTCAAGGCAGGCAGTGTAGGGTCCAGCCCTGCAGGGTTCTGTGAGCTGCTCCCAGCTGGTGCAGAGACAAGAAATTGTAGAAATAAAAGACACAAGACAGAGATAGAGCAAAAAGAATTTGGGCCCAGGGGTCCACTGCTACCCAAATCGTGGAGACGAGCAGTGGCCCCAAAAGCCGGGACGCTCTCACTTTTATTGAGTTGCAAATCTGGGGGCAGGATAGGTGGGGCGTGGTCTTGGTGGTCGGAGACTGGGGGCAGGGTAGATAGGGCATGGCAATGATAGGGTCAAGTACATCACGTGTCATTCAGGTAGGGGCTCAGGAATTTCTGGCACCCGAAGTGAGGTAAGGAGCATAATGCATCAGCAATGTTTCCATATTTATCAAGAAAGAACTAAAACACTAAGATTTATACTACTATTACTGATAATCTTTTCTAAGACAAAAGGAACCAGGTGCAGAAGCAGAACATAAGAGTAGATATGGAACATGACCACTGAAGCACAGCACCACACAGAGAGAGAGACAGTTAAGCCCCCAGATGTCTGCGGGTCTCCCTAACAGCTGTCAGGCCTTACCACAAGAGCTTGGAGAAGCAGAGTTTTCTCCAAACTTCACCAGGAAGGAGATGTCTCGGCCATTTTGGACATCTCCTTCCCTAGCTGGCTAAACAGCGGGCGCTTTCACAGCGCTGGTGCTGCCGCACAGCCAAGGCACCCTCCAGCAGCCCTTACGCGGGCGTGACAGGGCTTACAGTATCTTGCCTTAGTGTGATTTATTTCACAATGTTAACCCAGGTTCACACTTCTGACCTGAGAGGCATTAGTAAAAGAATTAAGATCACCTATGAATAACTAAGATCCCATATGAATAACTAATAACTACTACAGTTATATTTCTAGTTACTTTCTTTCTCATTACTTATATGGAAATAGGCTGAGGCCTTTTGTTCCTGTCTCGGTGTTTATGGGATCTCCCCACCACAAAGCAGACCATTTGAACCCACAAGTTTGAGACCAGCTGGGCAACATGGTGAAAGTCTGTCCATATTAAAAAAATGTGTTTTGTTTTGTTTTGTTTTTTTCTTGAGACGGAGTTTGGCTGTTGTTACCCAGACTAGAGTGCAATGGCGCGATCTCGGCTCACCGCAACCTCCGCCTCCCAGGTTCAAGCAATTCTCCTGCCTCAGCCTCCCGAGTAGCTGGGACTACAGGCATGTGCCACCATGCCCAGCTAATTTTTGTATTTTTAGTAGAGACAGGGTTTCACCATGTTGACCAGGATGGTCTCGATCTCTTGACCTCATGATCCACTCATCTCGGCCTCCCAAAGTGCTGGGATTATAGGTGTGAGCCACAGCGCCCGGCCAAAAAAAATGTTTTTAAAAATTAGCTGGGCATGGTAGCACTTGCCTGTATACCCAACTACTGGGGAGACGGAGGTGGGAGGATCACTTGAGCCCAGGAAGTTGAGGCTGTAGTAAGCCATGATCATGCCACGGCATCCCAGCCTAGACTACAAAGCAAGACCCTATTTCCCAAAAAAAAAAAAAAAAAGTATCTTATAAACTGTGTAAGCTATAAAGAATAACACAACAGACATCCTCATACCTCTAGTGTGAGATTAAAACATTAGCATTATCTTTGAATCCCCCTCTGTACCCCCTAAACTGTATATTAAAATTCCATTTTTCATTGTGTTTCCATTTTGATGTAATCATAGCTCACTGTAGCCTTGAACTCTAGGCTCAAGTAATTCCCCCATCTTAGCCTCCCTGAGTAGCTGAGGCCACAGGTACATGCCACTACACCCAGCTAATTTTTAAAAATATTTTTAGAGACAGGGTCTCACCGTGTTGCCCATGCGAGTCTCAAACTCTAACAATCCTCCCACCTCAGCCCCCAGAGTAGCTGGGATTATAGGAGCAAGCCACTGCACTCAGCTTTGTTTTTAAATTTAAATTTTGTGTCCTTTCTTGATCTCATCCCCTTTTTTCTTCGCTGAACACTATTCTTATTGATGAGTTTATTTCCCTTTCTTTTTAGTTTTATCACATATATTTGTGTTCCTTGACTATTAATTTAGTTTTGAATGTTTCAGATTTCTTATAACAGAACCAAACTGTATGCATCCCTTGCAACTTGCTTTATTCTCTCAATATTATGTCCTTGAGGGTCATCTGATTTAAACTGTAACATTTCTATTCTAGTTGATGGGTGACACATGTACAAGAGGTTGCAGATTTTGTTCTGTTAAGACTGCAAGAAATCCTCCTCCACTGGATGCCAGTGAGCCCTACAATACTGCAAAGGCAATTGCAGAGTGGGGTCTGGATTATGTTGTCCTGACATCTGTGGATCGAGATGGTTAGTGTGTCATCATGGCCTCTACCAGAAATTGGCTCTAAATGGTAACATCATCTTGAGCAGTGGATTCTTTTCTTTCTAGATATGCCCGATGGGGGAGCTGAACACATTGCAAAGACTGTATCATATTTAAAGGAAAGGTACTTATTTTTGCATTTGTTTATGTAATTTAAGGACCTTTTTGGACCCATATGAGTTCAGTTTATCTAAGTTCTTTACCTTGAAGCAGGGATTATTCACTTTTTGAGGAGTTTCATACTTTCCTGATAATCCACTGGAAATTATGTACACATTTCTTTGGAAAAAGCATATTTGTATGTACAGATACATATTTGCAGAGAATTTTAGGGACTCATGAACTTATCCATAGACCTTTAGCCCATAGGATCCCTCCCTCATATTAGAGCATTAGTCTAAACTTTGAATAATTTTCTGTAAAAAGTATAAACCTGGTCTTGGTACTGACTTTTTTTTTTTTTTAAGACAGAGTCTTCCTCTTTTGCCCAGGCTGGAGTGCAATGGTACCATCTCACTGCAACCTTTTCCTTCTAGGTTCAAGCCTCCCGAGTAGCTGGGATTACAGGCGAGCACCATCCTGCTCGGCTAATTTTTGTACTTTTAGTAGAAACAGGGTTTCACCATATTGGACAGGCTGGTCTCCAACTCCTGACCTCAAGTGATCCAACTGCCTCAGCCTCACAAGCTCAGCTAATTTTTGTACTTTTAGTAGAAACAGGGTTTCACCATATTGGACAGGCTGGTCTCCAACTCCTGACCTCAAGTGATCCAACTGCCTCAGCCTCCCAAGTAGCTGGGACTACAGGTACATACTACCACGCTTGGCTAATTTTTTAAAGTGTTTTTTAGAGACAGAATCCTGCTATGTTGCCCAGGCTGGTCTCAAACTCCTAGCCTCAAGCAATACTTCTGCCTCGCCCTCCCAAAGTGTTGGGATTATTCTAATTTTCTACAGCTCAGTACTAGTTTGGCGCCTAAGCATGCTTAGTAAATTTTTTCAATGATTCCCCAGTATTTTCTTTTTTTCTTATTTTTATTTATTTTATTTTTTTGAGACTGAGTCTCGCTCTATTGCCCAGACTGGAGTGCAATAGCGTGATCTCAGCTCACTGCAACCTCCACCTCCTGGATTCAAGTGATTTTCTTGCCTCAGCCTCCCCTGTAGCTGGGATTACAGGCGCTTGCCACCATGCCCAACTAAGTTTTGTATTTTTAGTAGAGACAGTGTTTCGGTGTGTTGGTCAGGCTGGTCTCGAACTCTTGACCTTGTGATCTGCCCACCTCGACCTCCCAAAGTGCTGGGATTACAGGCATGAGCCACCACATCTGGCCTGATTCCCCAGTGTTTTCTATTTCCTCTTTACTATAGTTAATTTTTTAAAAATCTGTTTGCAGCCCACTAAGTTTATTTTACATGCTTCAGTGGGTCTCAGCTTGCAGTTTAAAAAAGCAGTAGAACCAAGCACAGTAGTTCACTCCTGTAGTCCCAGCACTTTGGGAGGCCAAAACAGGAAGATTGCTTTAGGCCAGGTGATGAAGACCAGCCTGGGCAATACAGGGAGACACTGTCTCTACAAAAAAAAAATAGCTGCTTGAGAGGCTGAGGCAGAAGGATTGCTTGAGCCCAAGAGTTGAAAGTTACAGTGAGCTATGATGCACTGGGCCACAGAGCAAGACCCTGTTTTTATAAAAAACAATAACAAGACAGAGTTATAGGATATGTTCTTTGAACATCTCTTATATTCATGATAAGGGTATACATGTGGTTACATGTGGTCTTTTCCACATCTTTCCTTTCAGGGAACAACTCAAATTTTGCGATTGGGTTTGTGAAAAAATTTGTCAGCTGTTTCAGTCATTTTTGCTGGTGTCAAAGGAAACAGCTCTGTGACCCAGTTCACATTATAATGCTTGGATGAATAGATATAGCCACAATATGAATAGGAAGATTAATATTTAGCTCATACTTCGTTTAACAAAGCTCATGACTCAGCAACCCAGAAAATAGTTTTTAAAACCCACAGCACTTTTGAAATATTTGCCTAGCAGAAGGGAGGAGAGCATGATTTGATGAATTTAAGAAATATCTCAGCCGAGTACTGTGGCTCACGCCTGTAATCCCAGCACTTTGGGAGGCCGAGGCAGGTGGATCACGAGGTCAAGATATTGAGACCGTCGTGGCTAACATGGTAAAACCCCGTCTCTACTAAAAATACAAACATTAGCTGGGTGTGGTGGCGCACACCTGTAGTCCCAGCTACTCAGGAGGCTGAGGCAGGAGAATTGCTTGAACCCAGGAGGCGGAGGTTGCAGTGAGCCAAGATCATGCCACAGCCTGGTGCCTGGCAACAGAGCAAGGCTCTGTCTCAAAAAAAAAAAGAAATATCTTAATTTACTTCTAAAGAGTAAAGTTTTATATTTCATGTTTTAATATTTCATGTTTTAATTTCTTACAATTATTTAATTTTTCTAAAACCTCAAATTAGGTTTAAAAGTCTACTTACATAATTTCAGATTTTATTCTATTTGCCTAAAGGTGTGTTTTAACCACTGTGTACATAGTATTTAATGTTTTGCTTGTGTTTTTGTTTTTTCATATAATGGTCCATATGAACATCTGTATGTTCATACTTTTCTTGGCAAAGTTCTAAAGGTTACTGTGTTAAAACATACTGAATGAGTACTGATAATTTCTATTTTGAGCAACAAGTATGTCAGTTCTTTCTGTTTGATACTTCTCTTTTTTCCCCCTAGGAATCCAGAAATCCTTGTGGAATGCCTTACCCCTGATTTTCGAGGCAATCTCAAAGCAATAGAAAAAGTTGCTCTGTCAGGATTAGATGTATATGCACATAATGTAGAAACAGTCCCGGAATTACAGAGGTGAATACCTGTACAGAGTAATGTTGGGAAGTTAGGAAGGTCAAAATATGCTATGTATTATCATCTTTTCCAGGGGTGAACTTTGTCATTGACTTTTACAGAGTAAACTCTATTCTTTTTTGTTTTTTAGGCAAACTCAATCTATATCTATTACATAAAAATCAGACAATGTCACCAGCAGAAACAGCATAAGCATCACCCGTAGTATTTCCATGCAGCAATATCAGTTTCTAACACCTTAGTATTTATATTATAAATACTATATTTATACTACATATTTGTACTTTTATATTTATAATATACTTAACTTTTATAAACATTAAAATGTTAATAACTCATATTACTAACAGTTATGGTGTGTGTTTTAATACACACAAATAATGAACTTTTTTTTCTTTTGCTTTAAAATAATATCATACTGCAAATTTCAATGAGTTGTTTGTTCCCCCTCCCCGTAAAAAACAGTTTTCAAAGCGGAGGAGTATTACACTAGACCAATTGCTTTGGTTTTAATTCTAAAGAAAAGACTTTAAAAATATATTTGGCACTAATATATGCAATAAATGATGCAGAAGAAAAACTCGTATCATTGAGATGTAGTTTAAATCTTTTTTAAAAAGTAGACACTAGGCCAGCGCGATGGCTCAAGCCTGTAATCTCAGCACTTTGGGAGGCTGAGGTGGGTGGATCATGAGGTCAAGAGATCGAGACCGTCCTGGCCAACATGGTGAAACCCTGTCTCTACTAAAAATACAAAAATTAGCCAGGTGTTTGGCGCGCGTCTGTAGGCCCAGCTACTTGGGAGGCTGAGGCGGAAGAATCGCTTGAACCCAGGAGGCGGAGGTTGCAGTGAGCTGAGACTGCGCCACTGCGCTCCAGCCTGGCGACAGAGCAAGACTCCATCTCAAAAAAAAAAAAAAAAGTAGACACTATACTTTCTTACTCCTAACAATTTCATTAATTAAGAATAATTATTGGCAAGTAACACTGATGTAAGAAAAAAAGTAATTAAGGATTGTTATCAGGCCGGGCAAGGTGGCTCACGCCTATAATCCTAGCACTTTGGGAGGCTGAGGCGGGTGGATCACGAGGTCAAGAGATGGAGACCATCCTGATCAACAAGGTGAAACCCTGTCTCTACTAAAAATACAAAAAAATTAGCTGGGCATGGTGGCGCGTGCCTGTAATCCCAGCTACTCAGGAGGCTGAGGCAGGAGAATTGCCTGAACCCAGGAGGCGGAGGTTGCGGTGAGCCGAGATTGTGCCATTGCACTCCAGCCTGGGTAACAAGAGTGAAACAACGTCTCAAAAAAAAAAAAAAAAGGATCGTTATCCACATCCGTGTAATAACTATATTCAAATTTTAGAAAAATCGACATTTTAAGCTTCAGGCAAGATTAATATTTTTTTCTTTAATTGTAGCTTTTAGCAGTGATTTTATTAGCTTCTACATATTATCTGTGTCATAGAGTCTGAAAGAAGTTACAGTAAACAATAACCAGCATTTTCTCTAAATCATAAAAAGAGACCATAATTTAATTTCAGTGGAGAAATTCTGTTAAAAAGTAATTTCTGTATTGTCAGTTTCCCGGTTATTTTTAATTCATAAATTTGTTTCCTCTCTTTCTTTTAGCTAGTCTCTGATGAAAAACAATTACAGCAAATACAACTGTGTTAGAATTCAAATGAAATCCAGTTTAACATCAGAAGTTTTCTGGCCTTTTGGCTTAAATGATAAGTCATTTAAGCCATGGTGGTTTGGCCATTGTTGAAGTCTAAGACACAGCCTGTTCCGACCTTGTCATAATACCACCACCAGTGGGTGCCAATTTCCCTGGTTTCGATTAAGAAACATTATCCTTTCCAGTGAAAATTCCAGAATCATGCATTTCTTTACCTGAGAGATGGCAGTGTTGTGTACTCACCAGCAGAGGGCGGCTTAGTCTTCAGAAAAGAAATGAACATGAAAGTTTCAACCCTCTGACGTGGGTTCAGCTTATTTTTTTTTCTTTGTTCAGTATACTCTCTTACTTCTGCTTTTTTCCTTTTCTCTTCTACTTTTTCACTTCAGAATTCTGGTTTCTCAGTACATAAACTGAAGTAATTTCTTCTATTCTACTTTTCTCTGTCCCAGGCTTAAGACAGAGCTAGGGAGCCCAGTGAGGCCTTTTCTTTCCTAAATTAACAGTTAGGCATTTGTGCATAAATGCTACCTGTGAACTAGGTGATTTAAGATAGTTTGCAGAATGTACTTCTCTGGGCTTTCAGGTTACTTGCATAACTATGTACTTGGTTGAACTTGTAATTCTTACTGACAGCAGTCCTGCTGTTTTCCAGTAAAGTTCGTGATCCTCGGGCCAATTTTGATCAGTCCCTACGTGTACTGAAACATGCCAAGAAGGTTCAGCCTGATGTTATTTCTAAAACATCTATAATGTTGGGTTTAGGCGAGAATGATGAGCAAGTATATGCAACAATGAAAGGTAAAGAAATTGAAAAATGAAAAAAATCTTTCCCATGTAATTTGAGTAATAGCAGGAACCCACTCACTTCCAAGGCCCTTCTAAGAACAAAAAGTATATGGTTATAAACGGCAGTATAAAAAGGAAACAAACTTGTACATTACCCCCAAATCTAGAAAACAAAAGAACAGGAAATAGATTTTCTTAGAATTTCATGGAGTGATACGCATGAAGCTCAGGATACAAAATTTGTATCCCATTTTATTCCCCATCCTTGCAGCCACTGAAAGCATGATTTCATTCACTTTTCTCATTCTATCAGTGGACACTTTTGGAGAGCCAGCCAGGTACCAGGAACTGCCAATTCATAGAAGAATGAGACCAATCCAGGCCTCTGAGAAACAGCTTACTTGTAGTGTTGTCACATAACATGCCGTGCTTTGGACTTTGCTGAACCTTAGTCCCATAAGTCCATTTGCTTTGTGATTCTTGGGCTTCTTAAACTTTGAAATTTAAAAGTTTTAATTTTAGCTGAGGATCCTTGGACTACTTGTAATTATTTAGGGATTCAAAGAGTAGTAAATACATATAGTAATTAAGAGCTGCTGTTTACCACATTGCATAGTTTGTTATTAGAAAGACTCTGATGTCACAGTTTAAGTCACAGCCCCCATGGCATATCTTGTGCATTGAGTAAAAAGCCTAATGCAACATATTTGGTCTATAATATAGGTGTATTTGGGTTTTTGCATATACCAGTTCCCTTACGTTTTCTGCCTAACAGACTCCTACTCTAAAACACCCTCCACTGCTATTTTAGCATTTATTCCGTAGTATTAGAGATATTTATCCTTGTATCTATCAGCCCCACATGACTGTCATAATTATTATTTTTTTCAGTCCTTACCCCATTCCCTGGCACATAATACTTTTGAATGAATACATGTTGTCTTATTCCCCAACATGTGGATTATGGACTGGCATAAAGTTCACACAGTTTTTAAATATTCCTCAGGAAATTTATGCTTAGATCTGCAAGTATTTGCTACTATAATTTGTGCTTTTCTTCCTACAGCACTTCGTGAGGCAGATGTAGACTGCTTGACTTTAGGACAATATATGCAGCCAACAAGGCGTCACCTTAAGGTACACGTATCTTAATTTGCCGAATGTTTCTTGGTAATCTGAATTAAATCTTCTCTGTCCACAAGTAAAATTAAGAAAATGCTGGATTTTCGGTATAATACTCCATGTATAATTGTCCCTTGAACAATGCAGGGGTTAGGGATGCCAAACCCCTGCACAATCAAAAATCCAAAATTTTTTTTTTTTTTTTGAGACGGAGTTTCGCTCTTGTTACCCAGGCTGGAGTGCAATGGCACGATCTCAGCTCACCGCAACCTCCGCCTCCTGGGTTCAGGCAATTCTCCTGCCTCAGCCTCTCGAGTAGCTGGGATTACAGGCACGCGCCACCATGCCCAGCTAATTTTTTGTATTTTTAGTAGAGACGGGGTTTCACCATGTTGACCAGGATGGTCTCGACCTCTTGACCTCATGATCCACCCGCCTCGGCCTCCCAAAGTGCTGGGATTACAGGCGTGAGCCACTGCGCCCGGCCCAAATCTTTTTTTTTTTTTAGACACGGAGTCTCGCTCTGTTGCCTAGGCTGGAGTGCGGTGGTGCAATCTTAGCTCACTGCAACCTCCACCTCCCGGGTTCAAGTGATTCTCATGCCTCAGCCTCTAAGTAGCTGGGATTACAGGTGCCTACCACCATGCCTGGCTAATTTTTTGTATTTTTAGTAGAGACAGGATTTCGCCATGTTGCCTAGGCTGGTCTCGAACTCCTGAGCTCAGGCAGTCTGCCCACCTCAGTCTCCCAAAGTGCTAGGATTACAGGCATGAGCCACTGTACAGCCCATTGTATAGCTTTTGACTCCCCAAAAAACATAACTAGTAATAGCCTCCTGTTGATCAGAATATTACATGTATTTTATATATATGTGTACATATATATGCATATACACACTTATTCTTAAAGTGAGCTAGAGAAAATTAAATGTTTTTTTAAGAAAATCATAAGAGAAAATATATTTACTAGTCATTAAGTGGAAGTGGACCATCATAAAGGTCTTCATCCTCATCATCTTCATATAGATAAGATGGATGGAGGCTGAGGAAGAGGGGGAAGAGGAATAGTTGGTCTTGCTGTCTCAGCAGTGGCAGAAATGGAAGAAAATCCTTGTAAAAGTGGGCCCATGCAGTTTAAACCCATGTTGTTCAAGGGTTAACTGAAGGCTTACAAGTGCCAATTTCCATTTTATTATCTACGTAAATCAGCTACACTGGCACATATTTGCTGCCTCCTCTGTTCTCCCCACAAATTTTACAACTCGAGTAAACTTAGAATTTAAAAGTTGGGAAATTGCCCTCATTTACACTTGATTATTGTGTAACTTGCTTTAGTTACGTTAGAGCCAGAGGTGAAGTAAGAATGAGAAACCATTCTTTCTATCATGGACATTTATCCATTCACTCAAGAAACTTGGATTGAGCGGTGACCATGTGCCAGTCACAGTGCTAAGCAGAAGATACAAATTGAGTAAGACAGTCTTGTCCTCAAGAATCGGATAGGCATGAGTAATTCTTGAATTTACCTGTTAATCAATGAAGGAAAAATGTAGATAAATAATCTCTATAGATAATCTCTTCTTTCTCTGTTCTTTGGAATAGCCAGTGTAGCACAAAATTGATGTTTCCCTGCCTCTGTAATTCCCTGTATTTACATTCCGATAGAGTGGCCAGTAAGTAACCAATAAACACATAGTCAGGGAGGAGGGAGAGGATGAAAACTTGGGGATGGGGGCAAAATAAATTATGCAGTGAAAAGCATTCTGCATACATGGGTATAGACTTCCTGCAGAATCAAAGAGGAATTCTAAAATCTGATCTAAGTAATTATTTAAATCGAGGTTGAAGAATATGTTACTCCTGAAAAATTCAAATACTGGGAAAAAGTAGGAAATGAACTTGGATTTCATTATACTGCAAGTGGCCCTTTGGTGCGTTCCTCATATAAAGCAGGTAAGTTAGATTGCGGGGTGTTGTTTTATTTAGGCCGTTAACTTTCTACAAGGAGTGCTACCACAAATCACCAAAACTCTTGACAAATTCTAATAGCTTTGGTGGTCTTGGTAGGGGCTAGGGTTTTTTCTGGAACAACCTTAGGAGCTTTGTTGCATGGGGATCATATTTAGGAAAGGTTTTGCTTAATCCTTTGTTTCTTAAACAAATTCAGCTCCCTGCTTTATAACTCAGCTACTATAGTAAATGCAGAAACAATTAGTTCATTAATTTATTCTATGTGTGGATTTCTTTAGTAGATTATTCAGAAATGACAGAGCATGTCAAGCTTCTAATAGGATTTTCTGAGAAATACATACTCATTTGAAAATGATGCCAGCTGCATCTCTAGACTCCCAAATTCAATCAGTTTAAGCACTGAAAAGTATCTATTTGATGGCATTGCTTGCATCATTAAATTTCTTTGTATTATTCCCCCAGAGGCAACTGAAAAATACCCATCAGATTATTTTTCTCCATAGAAATGTTTAGTGGTTTTACTAGCTACAGTGCAATTTTTTTTTTTTGCCTTTGGAATTTCAGCTCCTTTTTTTTTTTTTTTTTAAGACGGAGTTTTGTTCTTGTCACCCAGGCTGAGTGCAAGGGCGTGATCTCGGCTTACTGCAACCTCCGCCTCCTGGGTTCAAGCAATCTTCCTGCCTCAGCCTCCTGAGTAGCTAGGATTATAGGTGCCTGCCACCACGCCTGGCTAATTTTTGTGTTTTTAATAGAGACTGGGTTTCACCATGTTGGCCTGGCTGGTCTTGAACTCCTGACCTCATGATACGCCTACTTCGGCCTCCCAAAGTTCTGGGATTACAGGTGTGGCCTTCAGCTCTTATTTTAATCAATAGTTCGAATTGATTTATGAAAATAAAATCATTTTCCAAGGGATAAAAAGTCATGTGATAATGATTGTCAGAGGATCCATAAGAACATATCTGAAGACTGAATTTAATCTGGAAAGTGTTCATGATGTCTCCGTCAGTTGGACTTAACAATTATAATTATTAAGAATAAATAGGCCAGGCAAGGTGGCTCATGCCTATAATCCCAGCACTTTGGAAGGCCACGGCCAGAGGATTACTTGAGCCTAGGAGTTGAAGGCTGCAGTGAGCTATGATTGTGTCACTACAACTCCAGCCTGGGTGACAGAGCAAGACACTGTCTCAAGGGCCAGGTGCGGCGGCTCACGCCTATAATCCCAGCACTTTGGGAGGCCGAAGCGGGTGGATCACTAGGTCAAGAGATGGAGACCATCCTGGTCAACATGGTGAAACCCCGTCTCTACTAAAAATACAAAAAATTAGCTGGGCATGGTGGCGCGTGCCTGTAATCCCAGCTACTCAGGAGGCTGAGGCAGGAGAATTGCCTGAACTCAGGAGGCGGAGGTTGTGGTGAGCCGAGATCACGCCATTGCACTCCAGCCTGGGTAACAAGAGCGAAACTCCGTCTCAAAAAAAAAAAAAAAAAGACACTGTCTCAAAATAAAAATCAAATGGGCTGGGCACGGTGACTCACGCCTGTAATCCCAGCACTTTAGGAGGCCAAGGCAGGTGGATCACGAGGTCAGGAATTCAAGATTAGCCTGACCAACATGGTGAAACCCTGTCTTTACTAAAAATACAAAAATTAGCCAGGCATGGTGGCGTGCACCTGTAATCCCAGCTACGAAGGTGGCTGAGGCAGGAGAATTGCTTGAATGCAGGAGGCAGAGGTTGCAGTGAGCCAAGATCTCTCCATTGCATTCCAGCCTGGCAACAAGAGCAAAACTCCGTCTCAAAAAAAATAAAATGAAAAAAAGAAACAGCTAGGCCAGCTGAGGTAGTGTGTGCCTATAGTCCCACCTTCTTGGGAGACTGAGGCAGAAGGATCGCCTGGACCCAGGAGTTCAAATCTGGCCTGAGCAACATAGTGAGAACTCATCTCTAAAAGTAAAATAGGTATTTTTAAAATATATATCTAAAGTGATGATGTTTTAAATGATTGCTTCATATGTTGGGGTCTGAATCTTAAATATGTTTAAATTAGACAAATTCTATTTGAAAAAATTAATGCTCCAGTATTAGTAATATTCAGTATGTTCTTATAAATTATGACACTTAAGGCTTGGTGCAGTGGCTCATGCTTGTAATCTTAGCACTTTGGGAGGCCAAGGCAGGTGGATCACTTAAGCCCAGGAGTTCAAGACCAGCCTGGGCAACATGGCAAAACCCTTTCTTTACAAAAATACAAAAATTAGCCAGGTGGCTGCTTTGCTGAGTGGTGGTGGGCGCCTTTTGTCCTAGCTACTCAGGAGGCTGAGGTGGGAGGATCACCTGATCCAAGGAGGCTGAGGCTGCAGTGAGCTGTGATCATGCCACTGCACTTCAGCCTGGGTGAGGTGAGACCCTGTCTCAAAAATAAATAAAGTAAAAACAGTAATTTAAAACATTTTAATGAATTAATAGCTTATTGTAGTTTGAAACCCAAGAATTTGATTCAGCACTGACTAGACAGGATGTGGGGACTTCGAAAACTAATAATTGTAAGTGATTTAGTCTTCAGGCAGCACTGCTGGCAAGCTAAATACATATGAAGGATAGAACCACTATCAGCTTCTAGAATGGTTAGAGTAATATCCTTTGAAAGGAGTTTTTATATTCTTTTTTAAAGAAAAAATTCTAACATATAAAAGGAAGTAAATTATGAACTTTTCGATGCTTTCTAAATTACCAGGAAAAGATCAAATTCTGGTACATGATGAGCATTAGACTCAAATCATGGATTAGGGTCTGGTAAAGTTGGTGCTACTCCTACGACATTTGGAGGAGGTATGGAGCAGCATGATTACTTGGCTGGGTTATGAGCCTTGAGATTTGCGGAGATTATGTGTAGATATGCTCATCACAGTTCTCCTCATATCTCGTATGTAAGATGGCAAAGAGAAGTTAATCAGACTCCTCATAAAATCAGGCCTCTAGTGCTGTGCTCTACCAATAAGCATTGAGCCATGCTGTAAGAGTGATAGACTAAATGGAACACTAATGGCCTAAAAAGAGAATGTGCCCTCTAAGCTGCTAACTTATCGCGTAGGCACAATTCAGGCGGTGGGGAGAAAGCCCATTACAGATGAAGAGCTCTTGCCTCCCTCAAGGGGAATAAGCTAAAGAGATTCCATCAGATGAGTGTGCTCAACTGCGACGAGGTCTGTTTTATAAACATCAGATCCAGCCTAATAATGTAGCAAAACTGCTCTTGGAAATGAATTTTGCCAACAGCAATATTTTGACAGTGATGAGGAATAGATAGTGCACATAAAATGGAATAAATGTGCAGACCCATAGATACAGTAGGGTCACCGTTTGTAATATTGGGTTACTAGAAAGAATAATAGAAGAGACTGTAGTCATTATTACTGGGGAGAAGGACCAAGGATATTTAGGTTAGAAAAATATTGCCATTGAGGTTTAAGAAGAGAGAAGTGCCAATAAATACAAAAGTCTTAAAGGGAAACACCAAAAATAGAATTCTGAAATACTTGTCTCACTATTATTTACTTTACATTGATATTAATGTGTTTTCCTTTTTCCTAACAGGTGAATTTTTCCTGAAAAATCTAGTGACTAAAAGAAAAACAAAAGCTCCCTAAAACTTCAACAAGACCTTCAAGATCACAGAAATTTTTAAAATTTGATTCCAGTTAATAACAGAGGTGGTATCAGAATGCCTGGACTGTGGTAGATGTACCCCACCTCTTTGCTTTAAAAAAAAAAGTCAATAGCCAAGCATGGTGGCTCAAGCCAGCCTGTAATCTCAGCACTTCAGGAGGCCGAGGCGGTTTACCTGTGGTCAGGAGACCAGCCTGGCCAGCATGGTGAAACCCCATCTTCAACTTAGCTGGGCATGGTAGTGGGTGCCTGTAATCCCAGCTACTTGGGAGGCTGAGGCAGGAGAATCGCTTGAACCTGGGAGATGGATGTTGCAGTGAGCCAATATTGCTCCATTGCCCTCCAACCTGGGTGACAAGAACAAGACTCAAAAAAATAATAGGAAGTCTCAGAAAGTCTCAAAAAAATAATAGGAAAAAAAAGTCAATAAACTGTACAGATGATTTAATTATAGTAATTCACTTGGCTTTTAGTATATCTTCTTTGTCCCAATAGAGTTGCTTGCTGTGATGTAATCTTAAAATATCTTTGTAAGAATTTTCTGTTAACCTACTTTTAAAATGCATTAAAAACTTTCAGAGACAGGGCGTGGTAGCTCAAACCTATAATCCCAACACTTTGGGAGGCCAAGGCAGGTGGATCACTTGAACCCAGGAGTTTGAGACCAGCCTGGTCAATGTGATGAGACCCCATCTCTACAAAAAAAATGTTTTAATTGGCCAGATGTGGTGGCACGTACCTGTAGTCCCAGCTACTCAGGCTGAGGTGAGAGGATCACTTGAACCTGGGAAGTGGAGGTTGCAATGAGCCGAGATGGTGGCACTTCAACTGCTCTCCAGACTCTGTCTCAGAAAAACCACAAAAACTTCCAGAAGATTTTCCAATCCACTGTTAACATCATCATCACATTTCATTTATGAAAAATAAAAACTTCATTTATGTTACTGTGATGAAACAGTCAACATAGATTGAAACTATGATCCATTTACTTATGATGAGCATTTGTTATAATGGAATAATTTAGAAAGGCTTAACTGAATGTTGGCCAGACATGGTGGCTCACACCTGTAATTCCAGTATTCTGAGAGGCCAAAGTAGGCGGATCCCCTGAGGTCAGGAGTTTGAGACCGGCTTGGCCAACCTGGTGAAACTCTGTTGCTACTAAAAGTACAAAAATTAGCCAGGCATGTTGGCTGGTACCTGTAATCTCAGCTACTCCGGAGGCTGAGGCATAAGAATCGCTTGAGCCTATGGAATGGAGATTGCAGTAAGCTGAGATCACGCCACTGCACTCCAGCCTGGGTGACAGAGTGAGACTCTCTCAAAAAAAAAGAGTAAACGGGCCCTCCGCATCCCTGGGCAGGCGGAGATAGTCCGGGCCGCCGCCAGGGTCTCGAGTCCCAGGCCGGGCAGACGTGGATGGCGTGGCAACAGCGCACTGGCCGGGTGGGCGTTGTTTTAAGGCAGCGGGGCTTGCGGGGGCTCGTGTTGAGTTAAAGGTCGGGTCCTGCGGCCCCGCGAGCGCCTTTGGTGGCACAGCCGAACGGTGTGGGCGGCCGTCTTCAGTGGCCACCCTCCTGGCGGTGAAGTTTCCATTTCTTTCCAACAGGAGTGTGACAACTTTTCATCTTGGGTGTACAAGATGAAACGCGGAATCCCGCGTTCCAGGGAGGAAGCGCCTTTGACAGAAGCGCCTTTGGCAGCGCGCGCCGGTGCGTGGGCCCCGGGACGCTGGGTCTGGTGGAGATGCCCGTCCGCTTCGACTGTAGGCCGCTCCTCTTAGGAGCTGAGCAAGGATCCGTCTTTATGGCATTCTCGACCTGTGATTCTTGGGGCGGGAGCGGGGGGGGCGGATATTGTAGTTATGTGGATAAAAATACAGTTAGCAAAATAAAAATGCCAATTAAAAAAAAAAGACTAAACGTTAATTTTTTTACGTTGGTGTGACTATTCAGAACCTGCAAAATAGTTTTATACTGATTACCTTTAGTCCCTCTGAAAAACTCAAGGCCATAATGCTGCCTAAGACATGGAAATATAACCTAAAAATCTTAACCCTAATTTTACGGTAGCTTGCTAAATCCACATGCACTATTCCTTTCATTTCTCACGTTGATTGTATTATATGATGATAAAGTCCTGAGAAAGGAATTTCTTTCCAAAATACTAATAACTCAGATTAATCTTTTGACTGAATCCTGACTTTCTCTTTCTCTGCATCTCACAAAGGACACTTTTAGGTGGCCATGTTGTAAAATAAAGTGGATAGCCAGTTCCGTTTTGAATTCTTATAATAACAGTAATACATGTCCTGGCCACGTGTGGTGGCTCATGCCTGTAATCCCAGCACTTGGGGAGCCTGAGACAGGCGAATCAGTTGAGCTCAGGAGTTTGAGACTAGCTTGGGCAACACAGTGAGACCCCCATCTCTACCAAAAATAAAATTAGCCAGGTATGGTGCCACACACCTGTAATCCCAGCTACTTGGGAGGCTGAGGCAGGAGAATCACTTAAACCTGACAAGCAGAGATTGCAGTAAGCCCAGATCGTACCACTGCACTCCAACCTGGGCGACGGAGTGGGACTGTGTCAAAAAAATTTTTTTAGAGTAATGTATATCTTTATAGATCCTAGTAAATTTTGAGATGTAGATTTAACCCTACCAACAGTTTTTTCTTTTCTTTTGAGATAAGAGTCTCACTGTCAGGCTAGAGTGCAGTGGTGCCATCTCAGCTCACTGCAACCTTCACCTCCTGGGTTCAAGTGATCCTCTTGTGTCAGCCTGCCAAGTACCTGGGATTACAGGCTCACGCCACCACGCCCTGCTAGTTTTTTGTATTTTTAATAGAGATGGGGTTTCACCGTGTTGGCCAGGCTTGTCTCTAACTCTAGGTCTCAAATGACCTGCCTGCCTTGGCCTCCCAAAGTGCTAGGATTACAGGCATGAGCCACCACAGGGCCTAGCCCTACCAACTTAAAATAGAAACATCTAAGCTACCTTATTTTATAGGAAAAAAACTGATTACTTTTCAGCCTAATTTTGTGACATACTAGATATTACCTAATACTTGGGCCTTTTGCACAGTGTAGGCCAATGATAATGAAACACTTATTAGCAGGAGAATCATTTGGTCAAATAAAATCCTCAGCCAGGCACGGTGGCCACGCCTGTAATTTCAACACTTTTGGAGGCAGTTGCGGGCAGATCACCTGACGTCAGGAGTTTGAGATTAGCCTAGCCAACATGGCCAATCCAGTCTCTACTAAAAATATGCAAAATTAGCCTAGTGTGGTGGCACGTGCCTGTAGTCCCAGCTACTCGGGAGGCTGAGGCATGAGAATCGCTTGAACCCAGGAGGCAGAGGTTGCAGTGAGCCGAAATTGTGCCACTGCACTCCAACCTAAGCAACACAGTGAGACTGTCTCAAAAAACAATTAAATGGGCCGGCGCAATGGCTCACGCCTGTTATCCCAACACTTTGGGAGGCCGAGGCAGGTGGATCACGAGATCAGGAGTTCAAGACCAGACTTGCCAACATGGTGAAACCCGTCTCTACTAAAAAATACAAAAATTACCTGGGCATGGTGGCTCGTGCCTGTAATCCCAGCTGCTTGGGAGGCTGAGGTAGGAGAATTGCTTGAACCTGGACCCAGGAGGCAGAGGTTGCAGTGAGCTGAGATTGTGCCACTGCACTCCAGCCTGGGATACAGAGTGAGACTCCATCTCAAAATAAATAAATAAATAAATAAATAAAATAATAAATGAATTTCTCATGGAACGAACTTCAATGTAAAATAATTAAAATGACATTTTATTAGCACAGTGCATGTTAAAGTTTCAGATTTATAACATTTACTCTGTAAATAAAAACAGGGAATAAGTAAAATGAAGCTATTTTGATACACATGCAAAATTGGGATTTATGGATAACAGTTGCAGTCTTCAGCCTGGAGAGTCTATTTATTTGTTTTGGTTACAGAGTATTAAGAACAATTCTAACATAGCTAAATAATAGTAAATTTCAATTAATAGGGTAGCTTAAAAAGAAAAATAATAATAGTAAATAATTTCTTTTAAATGTCAAGACACCTCATCTTGGAATCTCCGGATACTTTCCAGTTAAATTTAATACAGAAACTTGAAAGAAGAAAGAGGAGTAGCAGGAGATTTTTTTTTTTTTGAGACATAGTCTCCCTCTGCCACCCAGGCTGTATTGCAGTGACACGATGTCGGCTCACTGCAACCTCCACCTCAAGCGATTCTCATGCTTCAGCTTCCTCAGTAGCTGGGATTACAAGCATGTGCCACCATGCCTGGCTAATTTTTGTGTTTTTAGTAGATACAGGGTTTTGACATGTTGCCCAGGCTGGTCTTGAACTCCAAGGCTCAAGCGATTCACCTGTCTCAGCCACCCAAAGTGCTGGGATTACAGGCATGAGCACTGCACCTGGCCATGAGATGTTTGTTTCAAAGTTGAATCACAGATGCCTTCATTTGCGATTTATTCACTTGTTATAGCATACCTGACCATCATATCATGATTAAGATGTGTGTAACCAAATGCTTCTAATGTTCTTGCTGGACATTAGAGTGTGGTGAACATGTCCTATAGAATTGTGTACTCCCTTACACAATTATGTAAGAATGGGGTCAGGCATGGTGGCTCATGCCTGTAATCCCAGCACTTTGGGAAGCCAAGGTGGGAAGATCACCCGAGGTCAGGAGTTCAAGACCAGCCTGGCCAATGTGGTGAAACCCTGTCTCTACTAAAAATACAAACAGCCTAGCATGGTGGCACATGCCTGTAATCCCAAATACTCAGGAGGCTGAGGCAGGAGAATCACTTAAACCCAGGAGGCAGAGGTTGCAATGAGCTGAAATTGTGCCACTGCACTCCAGCCTGGGCAAGAGAATGACACTCCATCTCCAAAAAAGAAAAAAAAAAAAAGAATGGCAGACTTGAATTTTTAATTTATTTTATTTTATTTTATTTTTTTTTGAGACAGAGTCTCGCTCTGTCACCAGGTGCCAGGCTGGAGTGCAGTGGCTCGATCTCGGCTCACTGCCACCTCCGCCTCCCAGGTTCAAGCAATTCTCCTGCCTCAGCCTCCCGAGTAGCTGGGACTACAGGCACGCACCACCATGCCCAGCTAATTTTTGTATTTTTTTAGTAGAGACAGGATTTCACCATGTTGGCCAGGATAGTCTCAATCTCTTGACCTCGGGATCCGCCCACCTCGGCCTCCCAAAGTGCTGGGATTACAGTCGTGAGCCACTGTGCCCAGTCTTTAATTTAATATTTTTATTATTTTGTTTTAGACCGAGTTTCGCTCTTGTTGCCCAGGCCAGGTTCAAGCAATTCTCCTGCCTCAGCCTCCCGAGTAGCTGGGATTACAGGCATGCACCACCATGCCCAGCTAATTTTGTATTTTTAGTAGAGATGGGGTTTCTCCATGTTGGCCAGGCTGGTCTCAAACTCCAGACCTCAGGTGATCCACCCGCCTAGGCCTCCCAAAGTGTTGGGATTACAGGCATAAACCACTGCACCTGGCCTAATTTTATTTTTTATTAAGATGGAGTCTCACTCTATCGCCTAGGCTAGAGTGCAGTGGTGTGATGTTGGCTCGCTGCAACCTCCGCCTCCCAGGTTCAAGCGATTCTCATGCCTCAGCCTACCGAGTAGCTGGGATTACAGGCACCCACCACCACACCAGGCACAGCTAGTTTTTGTATTTTTAGCATAGACGGGGTTTTGCCATGTTGGCCAGGCTGGTCTCAAACTCCTGATCTCAGGTGATCCACCTGCCTCAGCCTCCTAGAGTGCTGGGATTATAGGCATGAGCCACAGTGCCTGGCCCAGACTTGAATTTTTAAAGCAGTAAGCTATGATCAAACCACTGCACTCAAGCCTGGGCTACAAAGCAAGACTCTGTCTCTAAAAAAATAAAAAATGAAAATGTAAAAACAATGATGCATTCATAAGAAGTGCATTTATTCAGCTAGGCACAGTGGCTTATGCTTGTAATCCCAACACTTTGGGAGGCAGAGGCAGGTGAATCACCTGAGGTCAGGAGTTGGAGACCAGCCTGGCCAACATGGCAAAACCCTGTCTCTACTAAAATACAAAAATTAGCTGGACATGGTGGCATGTGCCTGTAATCTCAGCTACTCAGGAGGCTGAAGTAGGAGAATCGCTTGTACCTGGGAGGCAGAGGTTGCAGTAAGCCAAGATTGTACCACTGTACTCCAGCCTGGGCAACAAAGCAAGACTCCATCTCAAAAAACAAACAAAAAAGAAGTGAATTTAATCTAGACACAGTGGCTTACGCCTGTAATCCCAGCACTTTGGGAGGCCAAGGCAGGCAGATCACCTGAGGTCAGGAGTTCAAGACCAGCCTGGCCAACAGGTGAAACCCGTCTCTAATAAAAATACAAAAATTAGCCAGGTGTCGTGGCACATGCCTATAATCCCAGCTACTCAGAGGCTGGGGCAGGAGAATTGCTTGAACCCAGGAAGCAGAGGCTGCAGTAAGCCAAGATCACACCACTGCACTCTAGCCTGGGCAACAGAGCAAGATCTTGTCTCAAAATAACAACAACAACAACAACAAAACCAAAACAGTGCACAGACATAGCAGAAAGTCTACAAAAATCTGAAGCACAAATTAATGTATCAGTGGTTTCCAATATATGAAAACTTGGTATATGTCATTTCAGTGTGTGTGATCTTTTATTTTTTTAACCGTGGCAACAATACATCCCAAAGCTCTTTTTCTTTCTGTAGCACAAATGGCATTTTTAAAAAAAATTAGCTGGGCATGGTGGCTCACGTCTGTTATCCCAGCACTTTGGGAGGCCAAGGTGGGCGGATCACTTGAGGTCAGGAGTTTGAGACCAGCCTGACCAACATGGAGAACCCGTCTCTATTAAAAATACAAAAAAATTAACCAGGTGTGGTGGTGCATGCCTGTAATCCCAGCTATTAAGGGAGGCTGAGGCAGGAGAATCACTTGAATCCAGGAGGTGGAAGTTGCGGTGAGCCTTGATCGCACCACTGCACTCCAGCATGGGCAACAAGAGCAAAACTCCATCTCAAAAAAAAATGAAAGTGATAAATGCACATGGTTTTTAAAAAATCTCATGCAGAACAATCTTATTCTAATTCTCTCAAAACAGTACCTGATTTCTTTTGTCTTTTTGTTTTTCTTTTTTTGGAGACAGAGCCTTACTCTGTTGCCCAGGCTGGAGTACAGTGGTGTGATCTCAGCTCACTGCAACCTCTGCCTCCTGGGTTCAAGCAATTCTCCTGCCTCAGCCTCTCAAGTAGCTGTGACTACAGATGCATGCCACCATACCTGGCTAATTTTTATATTTTCAGTAGAGATCGGTTTTCACTATGTTGGTCAGGCTGGTCTCAAACTCCTGACCTCAAGTGATCTGCCCACCTCAGCTTCTCAAAGTGCTGGGATTATAGGCGTGAGTTACCATGCCCAGCCTACCCAATTTATTTAGAGAAGCATCCCCCTGCACTGCCTTTGTTGTTTAATCCTTGGGCTCGCTCATTCTGCTCTAAGGGTGAATGAGATGAGAAGGTTGACTGTTCCAAGTTAAAGACCTACAGTTAAGTCCCAGTGTATGGCCCTTTCTCTCCCACCTCCTTGGTGGTAAAGCCTCTGACATTGCTAAACTCCTCTATCATTCCAGTATTCCATGAAGCAGCTTCCTCCACCCACATGATGCTTTCCAGAAATTTCTTGAAATCCCTTGAGCAGATGGTCTCCTCCTACTTTGTTTTATTGGGCTATGCCCCGCAACCTGCTATCTGTAAATTTAACAGGGTCCTCAGAAGGGAGAGGATATAAATGTGTGCTCCATATGCCATATAGACCAGGGACTCTGCTTGTTGTCTTTTTAATAGTAGCTTTGCAGATAATTCTACATATATGTTATAATGATCTGAGAATATATGTGTATACACACACACACACACACACACACACACTTTTTTTTGAGACAAGAATCTCTCTTTGTCGCCCAGGCTGGAGTGCAGTGGTGCAATCTTGGCTCACTGCAACCTCCACCTCCCAGGTTCAAGCAATTCTCCTGTCTCAGCCTCCTAAGTAGCTGAGACTACAGGTGCACACCACCAAGCCTGGTTAATTTTTGTATTTTCAGCAGGCACGGAGTTTCACCATGTTGGCCAGGCTGGTCTTGAACTCCTGACCACAGGTGATCCACCTGCCTTGGCCTCCCAAAGTGCTGGGATTACAGGTGTGAGCCACCACGCCCGGCCGTAACAACCATTTTTAGCTCACTCGTGGCTGGCCAGATTTGACCCATGGGCTACAGTATGCCAATGTTTATTTGCTAGATTCCCTTTGTTTCATCATTTGAGAGAATGATGTAATACCCTCGTCTCTCAAAAGTGAGGAGTCATTTTTTTCCCATCTAATGTCAGGCTGTCATGACTCAGTTACTTGTGCATTGACAAAAATTACACCCATTTAGTTGTTGATGGAGAATGTTTTATTTATATAATTTTTTTCTGTACAGATGCTTCTGTCCTCATCTTTATATTTGTCTTCCTCTTTTCACTGAACTGTAAAATTCCTGAAGGATGAGACCTGGGCTGTTTAATGCAATCTGTACAATCTCAGCAGAGCACAAGCATCAAGTGGACATCTGATAAACTTTAATAATGATCAAACACAAGTAAAAATAACCACTGAAAATATAAAACTCAACAAGAGACATAAGAAAAAAACAGATGGAAAACAAGAAAAATTCTTAGTTTAGAATGATGCTATACGTAACTTGTAAAATATTTAAGTTTATTCATGAGATTATATTGGTTTCCTTATTTAAAGAAAAAAGGAAAAATACAATTAAAAATAGAAATTAAAATGCAGAACCAAGATAAATATTTTTGGCTCGGCCCAGTGCGGTGGTTCATGCCTGTAAACCCAGCACTTTGTGGAGGCTGAGGCGGGCGGATCATGAGGTCAGGAGTTTGAGACCAGCCTGACCAACATAGTGAAACCCTGTCTCTACTAAAAATACAAAAATTAGCTGGGCATGGTGGTGGGAGCCTGTAATCCCAGCTGGTCAGAAGGTAGAGGCAGGATAATTGCTTGAACCAGGGAGGTGGATGTTGCAATGAGCTGAGATCGTGCCGCTGCACTCCAGCCTGGGCGACAAAGCGAGAGGACATCTAAAAAATATTTATCTTTTTGGCTCTTGGACTAAAAAAAAGATTAGTGAGGAAAACCAAGAAATAATGGGGAGAGAAGAAAACAATACTACTAATTTTCTCTTTATGATTTAAAAAAAAACACTGCTAAATTTGACTGGCTTAAAAAAAAAAAACCTTTTGGCCAGGTGTAGTGGCTCACATCTGCAATCCCAGCACTTTGGGAGGCTGAGGCAGGTGGATCACAAGGTCAGGAGTTTGAGATCAGCCTGGCCAATATGAAACCCTGTCTCTACTAAAAATACAAAAATTAGCAGGGCATGGTGGCGGATGCCTGCACTCCCAGTCACTCAGGAGACTGAGGCAGGAGAATTCCTTGAACCCAGGAGGTAGAGGGTGTATTGAGCTGAGATCACGCCATTGTACTGCAGCCTGGGTGACAGAGCGAGACTCCACCTCAAAGAAAACAAAACAGAAATCCCACCTTTTAACCATATGTGGGGTGATTGTAAATTAACGGTGATGATCTTTTCGAGCTAAAAAATCAGTGACACATTTCATTAAAACAAAAGGATCAAAGGAACTTTAACCAGACCATACATGTAAAGGCTATTTAGCATAGCATTTTCATGGATTCAAAGTACATATTTAATGACAAGCAAACCAATAACCAGAAAAAATGAAGACTGTCCTTCCCTTTATAATATGATATTAAAGTACTGCCTATGGACAATTTATAAAGTGTTTGAAGTTTAATTTTTATTTTACAAAAATTGACACTATTAAAACCAACATGATTATCTTTCACTCATCCAATAACTGAGCTAACAGTATTATAAAAATAAGTAAAAAAATTCTAGATTCAATTACCAGATATGCGAATACCCATATAGCTAGTATAAATCTGATGATTAAAAAAATAATTTTGTTTCCTTAAAAACACTTGGTTCATTTACCATTTAATATCAGATAGATATTTGCTATCCTGAAGTACCAAAAAAATCACAAATAAAAATGGTAATGTCTACACTTTAGGTTTCTTGTTAGGTGGATCCTGAAGACTAAACTTCGGAATTTCACCAGAAGGAGCATATGGAATTCTCTTGGAAGACACCTTTTTGCCAATTGTTTCAATCTGAAAAAAAGAATTTTTTTAAGAGAACTATTAATAATTACATAAGTATAAGAATTTATAATGTACTGAAATGGGGGCAGGGGGAATCTAGAATTTTTTTTTTTTATCAGAAAAGGATTCTCAAGTTGTCTGGGTTGCTATGAGAGATCTTAGGTTTTTTCCCTATTTTTTCTTTCTAGAGTTAATCTACACTTCATTTTAATATTCATAACTAGATTTTCTCATTCCTGCCACTCCCCACATCTGACTCCCTCAAAGTAGTAAATCATGTGCTACCAGTCTTTAGAAACGTATGAAAATAATTAACAGACCAGATTCCAGTGAGTTCATATTTTATCTCAAACCTTATTCTCACTTCAATTTCCCTTATACTAAAAAGCCTTCAAAAGCTAACAGCATAATTCTTTTTTTTTTTTTTTTTTGAGATGGAATTTTGCCCTATTGCCCAGGCTGGAGTGCAGTGGGATGATCTTGGCTCACTGCAACCTCCTCCTCCCAGGTTCAAGCAATTCTTCTGTTTCTGCCTCTTGAGTAGCTGGGATTACAGATGTGCACCACCATGCCTGGCTAATTTTTGTATTTTTAGTAGAGATGGGGTTTTACCATGTTGACCAGGCTTGTTCGTCTTGAACTCCTGGCCTCATGTGATCCACCCACCTTGGCCTCCCAAAGTGTTGAGTCACTGTGCCCAGTTTGTAACAGCATAATTCTTTCTTGCTCTGTCTCCCAGGCTGGAGTGCAATGGCACAATCACGGCTCACTGCAACCTCCGCCTCTTGGTTCAAGCGATGCTCCTACCTCAATTTCCCAAGTAGCTGGGATTACAGGCGCCTGCCACTGCGCCCAGCTAATTTTTGTATTTTTTCATAAGGACAAGGTTTTGCCATGTTGGCCAAGCTGGTCTCGAACTCCTGACTTCAGGTTATCCACTCACCTCGGCCTCCCAAAGTGCAGGGATTACAGGTGAGTCACAATGCCCGGTATATAACAGCATAATTATTACGAGTTCAGGCTTCAGAGTCTGAAAGGCCCCAGCTGGAATCTCGACTGGCACTTGCTGTGTTACCTAAACTCTCCAAGTCTTTCTTCCTCACTTGGTAAATTGTGTTACCACCACTTACCTCAAAGGGTTGTGGTAAGTACTAAATTAGGTAAAGTGCTCAGCACACAACAAGCCAGCCTTCGTTAAATGATAATTTTGTTTTGGCTATTACATTTTTCATTTATTCTAAATATTCAAAATCATCATCTTACCATTAAAAATACTACTACTTCAATAGTCATGAATTTATCTCCCCTCCCTGGCAGAGATAAATATACTACTTAATTTTCATAAGTTTTTTGAATTAAAAAGTAATATTTAATTCTGGCTCATGCCACAAAGGGCTTCCGCTTTATATTAACCAGTTGTCTTAGTGACTTACAAATTCTCCTTATTTAGTGATTCCATTCCTAATTGTTTTCTTAATCCTCACTAGGAAAGTTAACTTTTATAATAACTCAAAATCATTTAAAATATGTATTTCTCTACATATCTTTTCCCTTAGATGAGTAAAACAGGAATGAGAGAAAATGTGTCTATGCCTTGCAAATAACCTTTTAAAAATAACATTCCTGGCCAGGCGCGGTGGCTCATGCCTATAATCCCAGCACTTTGGGAGGCCGAGGCAGGAGGATCATGAGGTCAGGAGTTCAAAACCAGACTGGCCAACATGGTGAAACCCCATCTCTATTAAAAAATACAAAAATTAGCTAGGCATGGTGGCTCGTGCCTGTAATCTCGCTACTTGGGAGGCTGAGGTAGGAGAATTGCGTGAATCAGGACCCGGGAGGCAGACGTTGCAGTGAGTTGAGATTGCGCCACTGCACTCCCACATGGGCTACGGAGCTAGACTCCGTCTCAAAAAAAATAAATAAATAAATGAAAAAAATAACATTCCTGAGTTTAGTCATGACTGGGAAAAACAGTCATGTTGTTACTCACTAAGGAGGGGTGAAAATAGAAGAGTCCCCAAGGTCTATGATGGAAGAGTTCACAGACAAGGATACCATTTCTTTCCACAAGCAAATCTCTCATGAATGAGAAATAGGCACTGAGTTCTAAGTAAGAAGAACCTTCAACAAGTTGGTGAGAGGTTAAGAGAACCAGATCAGATATTTTTGAATAGCAGATCAGGCCTTACTGGTACCTCTCCAAGATAGCTGGTGCTGAGAGGTACATAGCAAGCTATCAAATACTCCTGTTTTTCTGCTCTGCTTGGGCACTATATTGACAGCAATCCCAGGGCATATTTTTTTATTCTTCCTAACTTACTCTACCTCCCCATCCTCCCATCCACATACACACACTGCTCTGAGGAAATGGAAAGTAGCTCCTTTTTAATACTTTTGGGACTCCTTGGAGAACTGAAATAGATGTTAACATACAAATACACTGTTCTGGGTGGAGGCTTCTGTCAGCTTTCCAAATGTTCCATAATTGACAAACTGTTTTTTGTTTTTTGAGACAGGGTCACCCAGGCTGGCATGCAGTGGCATGATCTCACCTTACTACAACCTCTGCCTGCCAGGCTCAAGCAGTTCTTCCACGTCAGCCTCCTGAGTGGCTGATATTACAGGCGCAGACCACCACGCCTAGCAAATTTTTGTATTTTTTTGGAGATGGGGTTTTGCCACGTAGGCTAGGCTGGTCTTGAACTCCTGGCCTAAAGCAATCCATCTCCACAGTCTCCCAAAGTGCTAGGATTATAGGTGTGAACCAAGACATCTGGCCAGTTGACAAACTTTGAATCAGAAGAGGGCCAGCACCATTGAAACTCCCATGTGTTCCATTCAGACCCCTCACAGCACTGGGACAGAATGAGTACCGTTCAGAGTACTCAGAAGATATAGGATGAACACATGCTGATTGACCAGTACCTCTTTCTTCCTGTATCTTTAGATCACAAATTTAGGGAGGAAACAGAGTAGTCAGAAAAATCCCACAGAGACTTCCTAGAGAACTGACATGTTGCCCCAGAGTTACGTTACTGCTAAAGAAAATATGAAAATTCTAGGCTGGGCGCAGTGGCTCATGCCTGTAATCCTAGCACTTTGGGAGGCCAAAGTGGGTGGATCACGAGCTCAGGTGTTCGAGACCAGCCTAACCAATACAGTAAAACCCCATCTCTACTAAAAATACAAAAATTAGCTGGGCGTGGTGACATGTGCCTGTAATCCCACCTACTTAGGCATCTGAGGCAGGAGAATCGCTTGAAACTGGGAGATGGAGGTTGCAGTGAACCAAGACTATGCCACTGTACTCCAGCCTGGGCGACAGAGCGAGACTCCATCTCAAAAAAAAAAAAAAAAGAAAAAGAAAATTCTAAAATCCACGCAATGGATTTAAAAAGCAAATGAGCCCTTGTCCCAATTGTTGAAATAAACTTCTGATATTGATTTTGTTTTCCAAAAGAATTTCCCTAGAAAGAAGGTATCATCTTTTTTTTTTTTTTAAGACGGGGTTTCACCATGTTAGTCAGGCTTGTCTTGAACTCCCGACCTCAGGTGATCCGCCCGCCTTGGCCTCCAAAGTGCTTGGATTACAGGCGTGAGCCACCGCACCTGGCCAGAAGGTATCATCTTAATCAGCTACACATATTCTGACCTGCTATGGTGGTCTTTTGATATGTCACTTGACTAGATTATAGTCTCCAGTTGCTGAATCAAACACTAAAGACCAAACCAAAAAAAATTAAAAACCAGTCCAGGATCATGATTACCTGGAAGCCAATGGTCTGTAGTTCATTGTGGAGCCCATCCAGGACACGCCGTCCATCAAAGATAAAGGCTGGCTTCAGCATTTTTTTATGAATACGTTCATAATCCAGTTCCTGTAAAGACATACCACAGGAACAATTAAAACACATACATGAACACATATACTCAACCCCAGCTGATAGTGGAGCACCTCTAGAATTTTCCTTAGTATCATTTCTGTTACCTTACCTTAAACATGTCCCACTCAGTGCAAATAACAACAGCATGGGCACCATCACATGCTTCATATGGATCCTTGGAAATGGTCACAAGCCGGGACACTGTAACAACAGCAACAACAACAACAAAGAAAACAGAAATAAGAAAGGAGTTATTTTACATTACAGTAGTTTCCCCCTTATCTGAAGGGATACATTCTAAGATCCCCAACTGTGGAGAGTACTGAACACTATATATACTTATACACATACTTGTTTTTTTTTTAATCTGACAGCCAAAAGTCACTAAGAGACTAATGGGCGAGTAGCACATAAAGTGTGGATATGCTGGACAAAGTCATGATAAATGTCTTAGGCAAGATGAAGCAGCATACAATTTAAAACTTATGAATTATTTCTGAATTTTCCATTTAGTACTTTCACACTGCAATTGACCACAGATAACTGAACCCGTGGAAAGCAAAACCACACATGGGGGATAGTACTATAGATATTCTAACATTAGGACTGCAGGAGGAGTTGGGGATCATCTGATTGTAGAATCAATGCGAATGACGGAGAGAGGCCCCAAACCCTGCTCTGAAAGCATCTCCTTGGAACTCTGGGACTTTGTGGAATATGCTGGAAAAATACTGGCCCAATCAATCCAAAGCCGACCACTTCAAATCAATGTTGATGACATTATGCCTAAGACTTTCATTTCAGAGAAATGAGGTTTAAAAGAGGGCATACCAATGATATAAATGATAAAACTGAACAACCTAAAGTTCCCAGATGATAACAAAGTATTCATCTGTACTCAAAATGATTTATGAGACTCAAAGGCATACCTTGGTCATCCTCTGAAACACCTGGATGAGAAAGATCCACAACTATTTGTTCCCTAGGTACTTTTGGATCATATATATGGAGGTGTGCGCCTTCATCCATCAAATATTTGCTAATATATATACTTGAAGATTCTCTAAAGGAAAAAAAAATCAGTATTGCTAAGCTTTACATGGCATTATATTCTAATACAAGGGAGTTTAAGATACAGGTAAGATTCTATTTCTTAGGCTGGTTAAGTGGTGAAGATATGGATGTTTATTTTTATTCTTTATATATATACATGTATTTTATGTACACATCCACCAATCAAAAAATTAAGATGAGTTAACGCACTCTCAAAGGGGTTGAAATATTTAAAAAAACTGTTACCTCGTATCACCAGTGTCCTTTTTGAATGCAAACCCCAAAATAGCTATCTTCTTATCAGTTACTGTATTAAACAGACTATCTATGATCCGGGAAGCAAACCTCCTCCTCTGGTAGTCATTCATGTCTATGACCTGAAATTACATGTACAATTGTGCAATGATTAGTTGAAAGAGGCACAGCCTGTGACACACATTACTCAGAGTTTTATGGTGAGTGCTACTGTACAAATATAGTGCTTACATTTTAACAGGAGGCAAAAATTAACCAAACTTTAGTGCCTATGCATTTAAAAATAATAAAAAAAGAACCACTCATCCCTTTCCTTAAAGCCATCCAAGGCCAGCTGTGGTAGCTCACACCTGTAATCCCAGCACTTTGGGAGGCCGAGGTAGGCGGATTGCTTGAGCTCAGGAGTTCAAGACCAGCCTGGGCACCATGGGAAGACCCTATCTCTACAAAAAATACAAAAATTAGCCAGGCATGGTGGCATGTGCCTGTAGTCCCAGCTACTTGGGAAGCTGAGGTGAGATGGCTTGAGCACAGGAGGCAGAGGTGGCAGTGAGCCGAGATCGTGCCACTGCACTCCAGTCTGGGCAACAGAGCCAGACTCTGTCTTAACAAAAAAGAAAAAAAAAAGCCATCCGAAAAATTTTTAATTTCATTTGGCTTGATTTTCCATGCATAAGGCTGAGACGGATGCAAAAAATGGAGAACACAACCAAGTTTTTTTTTGTTGTTTTTTTTTTAAGACGGAGTCTCACTGTATCACCAGGCTAGAGTGCAGTGGCATGATCTCGGCTCACTGCAACCTCTCCCTCCCGGGTTCAAGTGATTCTCCTGCCTCAGCCTCCCGAGTATCTGGGACTATAGGCATGCGCCACCACGCCCAGCTAATTTTTTATATTTTTAGTACAGACAGGGTTTCACCATATTGGCCAGGATGGTCTCAATCTCTTGACTTCGTGATCTGCGCGCCTCAGCCTCCCAAAGTGCTGGGATTACAGGCATGAGCCACTGCGCCTGGCCCCCAAGTTTCTGAGGTTCAGCTACTAGACCAGCCTAAATAAGGCACATAGGAAACCATATTCTCCTTAGCCCATGTCTCTAAACTCTGTGGAAAAAAGCTATAAGCAATCAAACACCTTCATTTGCTTGTGCCTACTATTCACCAAAGTTCCAGTGGAAAGTGGACAGGGAACAAACAACATGCAGAGTTCTAGCTGCCTCTGGATGAAGCATAACACCACAAACATTTGACAAGGTTTTTCACTAACTAAATGTTATAAGAGTTTCTGATCACTTAATCTGTTAAATTTAGGTTGGTGACCAGGTGGGCATAGCAAAAGAAACTTTTTTTAAGGCTTTAAGCTTCCAGGACCATCTCAATCAAACCTTGAGAGCTTAAGCAATTAGCCCAAAGTGTTGGAAAATCAAGGGTTTATCTGCATTTTTCACACAATGAACAGTGAGATAAAGCCATCATGATGGATTGGGTGGAATGACACTAACTGTATCTATTTTCCCTTAAAAATGTGCATTTCTGGCCGGGCATGGTGGCTCACGCCTATAATTCCAGCACTTTGGGAGGCCAAGGTGGGCAGATCACGAGGTCAAGAGATCGAGACCATCCTAGCCAACATGGTGAAACCCTGTCTCTACTAAAAATACAAAAATTAGCTGGGTGTGGTGGCACGTACCTGTAGTCCCAGCTACTTGGGAGGCTGAGGCAGGAGAATCACTTGAACTTGGGAGGCGGAGGTTGCAGTGAGCCGAGATCAAGCCACTGCACTCTAGCCTGGGTGACAGAGCGAGACTCCATCTCAAAAAAAAAAAAATGTGCATTTCTGATTAGGCAGGGTGGTATGCCTGTAGTCCCAGCTACTCAGGAGGCTAAGGTGGAAGGATCACTTAAGCCCAGGAGTTGGAAACTAGCCTGGGCAACACAGTGAGACCCTGTCACTAAAAAGTTAAAAATTTTAAAAAAAGAAACGTGCATTTTTTTAGATTCCCTCCCATATCCACTGCTGAAACCTGAAAAATTATAAACTCAGGGGGAAAATATTTGGGAAAGGCACATATACTGACTAGTAATTTGGGCAAATTACTTAATATCTCTGTGTCAGTTCCCTCATATAATAAAGGGGATACTTTAGTGACAAGGTTTAAATGAGATACTGTATACCAAGTACCCAAAAGAGTACCCAGTACAGGGTAAGCATTCAATAAACATCAACTCTACTTCCAGAGCTCACAAGGCTTCCAATTTGGGAAGGGTTTCTAATTTTGGCTCTTTGAGTCTGAAAGGTCCAAAACAAATATCAACAGATACAAAACCACTTAAAAGCATTAAAATATAGGTTCTTTTTTTTTTTGAGACAAAGTCTCACTCTGTCATCCAGGCTGGAGTGCAGTGGCAGGATCCTGGCTCACTACAATCTTCACCTCCTGGGTTCAAGCAATTTTCATGCCTCAGCCTTGCTAGGCCAGTCTCGGACTCCTGATCTCAAGTGATCTGCCTGCCTCAGCCTCCCAAAGTGCAGGGATTACAGGTGTGAGCCACCACACCTAACCAGCATTACAATATAGGTTCTTACTTTATTTTGATTTTATGCCTTTCAAGGTAGAGAAGAATTAGGCTAGGTTCAGTGGCTAATGATTATATTCCCAACACTTTGGGAGGCAGAGGTGGGAGGACTGCTGAGCCCAGGAATTCGAGACCAGCCTGGGCAATTTAGTGATACCTTGTCTCTACAAAAAAAATTTTTTTAAAAATTAGCTGACATGGTGGTGCGTTCCTGAAGTCCCAGCTGTTTGGGAGCTTGAAGTGGGAGGACTGCTTGAGCAAGGACATCAGTGATGTGAACAGCGACGGCACCACTGCACTCTACCCTGGGTGACAGAGTGAGACCTTGTCTCAAACAAACAAAAACAAAAAAGACAGAGAATTATAATTAAGGATAATTGTTCTTATTTTACTCTGGGAGCAAATTTAGTTATAAAATTAGAATACTGGTTTCTCAAAAATTTCCATTACCATTGATTAGCAGGAAAGATAAATAAAAATGCAGATATCCAATAAATAAACATAAAATAAGCAAATTGAATATACTAATTGTTGAGTTCCTGGAATAAATAAATTCAGTCAAAAAAATTTCATGGACAAAAAGTGACATGCTTAATGAGAAGCTAAACAGAGATTACTATTATTATTATGTTAGAGACAGGGTCTCACTCTGTTGTCCAGGCTACTGTGCAGTGGAGAGATCATAAGTCATTGGAGTCTCCAACTCTTAGGCTTAAGTGATCCTTCCACCTCAGCTTCTCGAGTAGCTAAGACAGCAGGTGTGCAACACCACGCCTAGCTAATTTTTAAATTTTTTGAAGAGATGGGGTCTCACTATGCTGCCCAGGCCAGTCCTGAATTCCTGGCCTCAAGTGATGCTCCTGCCTTGGCTTCCTAAAGTGCTGTGATTACAGGTGTGAACCACCATGCTTGGCTAAACAGAAATCAACTATAAAGATGAACACCTGCTGCCAATAACGAGCGACTTCTGGCAAATTCAGAGCCTCACAGAGATAAACCAAATTCAGAACATCCTTTTGGAAGCAGCTCCCACCAAACCCTGCAGAAAGAAAAAAATGAACAATATTTTAATGTAAGAACAAGACAACTTGATCATGTGACAAATTTCTTTATACTAAATCAGAAAGCTTATATTAAGATTTTTAAGTAATAAAATTCAGATGGATAATTAATGGGCTTATAAATTGCATAAAATTTGCAGGCAACTTAACAACTCCACAAGTAACTTCCAAATAATTTTCTAACTAAAGTTTCATAATGACTACCTTTAACATTTTGTTTCCTTTTATCCCCTATTTTTTTCTCATTCATCTAGTATGACTGCCTCACATCCTTTACTTTAGCACAAGGTCAGCAAACTTTTTGTTTTTTTGAGACAGGGCCTCACTCTATCACCCAGGCTGAAGTGTAGTGGTGCAAACATGGCTCACTGCAGCCTTGACCTCCCGGGCTCAGGAGATCCTCCTACCTTAGCCTCCCAGGTAGCTGGGGCTACAGGTGTGCAACACCATGTCTGACTAATTTTTTGTAATTTTTTTGTAGAGGTGAGGCTTCACCATGTTGCCCAGGCTGGTCTCAAACTCCTGGGCTCAAGCAATTCGCCTGCCTTGGCCTCGGCCTCCCAAAGTGCTGGGATTATAGGCATGAACTTCTGTGCTTGGCCTGGGTCAGCAAACTTTCATGGTAAAGGGCCAGACAGTAAATATTTCAGCCTTTGTGGGCCATTCAGTTTCTGTTGAGACTATTAAACTCTGCCATTGTAGCTCAAAAGCAGCCATAGACAATATGTAATCTAATGGTCATGGCTACATTCCAATAAAATTTATATACAAAAACAAGCTGTGGGCTGGATTTGACCCACAGGCCATAGTTTTTCCACCCTTGCTCTAGTGCAATCCAATATGCTATAAGGAATAATAGGCTTTGGCATCAGAAACATCTGGTTATTCATTAGTTGCATGACTTGAGCAAGTTGCACAAATTTCCCTGAGTGTGAATCATCTCTAAAAAGAAAATAACAGCACCTTCCTAACAGGTTAAAAGGAATAAATGAGATATATAAAGTGCTGGTACTGAACCTGGCAAATAATATGCTTTCAGTAAATAGTAGCTCTTTTTATTAGAGAAAATTTTTAATTTACCAACACTGGCTTTTAGAAACTTGTTTCCAATTCTCTGGTCCATTCCAATGGCTGTTGCTACCTCTTCTACATCAGCTCCTGTGGCTTCACACAGAGCACTTATGGAGTTAATGCTGCTTATTCTCTGGGCAAGAAAAGCATTTGCCGCCTTAAAAAAAAAAATAGAGAAGAGTAAGATAAACCAAAAGAGCAATTTTATACATCTAGTTTATATTTCATTGAGTTGATGCAGATTACTGAGGGAGATACATAAGATACTCATGGGCTCAATTTGAGAAGACAATGGATGTAAGGGAAAATGTTTTAAATTAGAGAGGACAGATGATTAAGAAAAAGGGTAAAGGGAGGGAAACAGTGATAAAAACCAAATTACTATTTTAAGATTGCAGAATTTTTCAGACTATTTTATACCCTGATATTTGATCCCTCTTGTGAAAATTATTTCATAATTTGAATGTGCCAGCATAACCTCTTACTACTATTAAAAAAGTATCTGTGTAGCTTATCAGGCTTAAAATAAATAAATGCTTGGCTTTAATTTAATGGAGAGTTGAATGCTATATACTAACCAGTTTGGAAAGCTCTGAAGACCAAGTATTAGTGGTGAGGATCTTTTCTCTGGGAACCCAGTGCTCATATACAGCACAAAGGGCCTGCACAGCTCTCTGGCCCTCTGGAGTTTCATCCCCTCCAATCAGTACTCTGTCTGGGTTCTTTAGGTCCTTGATGGCCGTTCCCTCTGCCAGAAACTCAGGGTTGGACAGCACCTAGAATCCCAATACAAAGGAAAGGGTTTTTTTTTGTTTTATTTTGTTTTTTTGAGATGAAGTCTCGCTTTTGTCGCCCAGGCTGGAGTGCAATGGTGCAATCTCGGCTCACTGCAACCTCCGCTTCCCAGGTTCAAGTGATTCTCCTGCCTCAGCCTCCCGAGTAGTTGGGACCATAGGCACGTGCCACCCCGCCCAGCTAATTTTTGTATTTTTTGTAGAGATGGGGTTTCACCATATTGGTCAGTCTGGTCTCAAACTCCTGACCTCAGGTGCCTGGAAAGTTTTAAGCTAGAATTAATTATGAGCAACTTTAACATATCAGGATTTACATAAGAATAACCAGTATCTAATGCTTCATTTTTCATACCTGTAAATTCAAGTTGGGTTTTGTGTTTGCATCAAATATGCGACGAATACTTTCTGCTGCCCGCACTGGAACCGTGCTTTTCTCAGTCACAATTTTGTACCCATTTGAGTTTTGCACAATGCGTCTAGCACAAGCTTCAATATACTTCAGATCTGCTGCCCGGCCTTTCCCCATTCCATAGGTTTTTGTTGGAGTATTCACCTGATGAAAGTATATGGGATAAATAACAGAGTACCTATGAGATAGTGATTTTGAGATATACCCTGAACTATTGATTCAAGTGCAGAGGTAAAAATCATCAGTAGCCTTGATTTAATCCTCCATTAGATTCACAGAAATAATACATTTTATAAATATAATCATCAGAAGAAACAGCTTGAGGCATCTAGAGAATTCATTCAATAAATTTTTGTTGGGAAGCTACTATCTGTGTGCCAGATAACCAGGGCAGGCAGATTCCAGTTAAGCCCCAAAAATATACAAATGAATGAGTCAGTTATCCTAAAGGATTTCACAATCTGAAATGAAACAGAAGCCTTCTCTTATTCCTTTATTGTATATATTACAATAGTCCTTAAAAATGAGCTTTAAAACGCCTTTTTTTGTTTGTTTGTTTGTTTTTTTGAGATGGAGTCTTGCTCTGTTGCCCAGGCTAGAGTGCACTGGCACAATCTCAGGTCACTGCAACCTCCACCTCCCAGGTTTAAGCGATTCTCCTGCCCCAGCCTCCCAAGTAGCTGGGACTATAGACACGCGCCACCATGCCCCACTGATTTTTTTGTATTTTTGGTAGAGACGGGGTTTCATAAGTCATGCAGGCTGGTCTCGAACTCCTGACCTCGAGACATCCATCCATCTTGGCCTCCCAAAGTGCTGGGATTATAGAGGTGAGCTACCGCACCTGGCCTTCTTTTCTTTCTTTTTTTTTTTTTCTTTTGAGATGGAGTCTTACTTTGTTACCCAGGCTGGAATGATCTTGGCTCACTGCAAACTCTGCTTCCCAGGTTCAAGCAATTCTCCTGCCTCAGCCTCCCGAGTAGCTAGGGCTACAGGCGCATGCCACAATGCCAGCTAATTTTTATATTTTTAGTAGAGATGGAGTTTAGCCATGCTGGACCTGGCCTCCTTTTTTATTCCTCTATTTTTACAGTCCTATATTAACAGTCTTTTAAAATATCTACAGTATCATTCACAAATGCTTTCTGAGCTCATTAAAGCTAAACATTATCTATCATCTTCAGGATATAGAATACTATGTGGACAAAGACTTTTTTTTTTTTTTTGAGACAGGGTCTTGCTCTGTTACCCAGGCTGGAATGCAGTGGCGAAATCTTGGCTCAGTGCAAACTCTGCTTCCCAGGTTCAAGCGAATCTCCTGACTCAGCCTCCTGAGTAGCTGGGATTATAGGTGTGCCACAACACCCAGCTAATTTTTGTATTTTTAGACTGGGTTTCACCATGTTGGCCAGGGCGGTCTCAATCTCTTGAACTCCAGTGATCTGCCCGCCTCAGCCTCCCAAAGTATTGGGATTACAGGCATGAGCCACCACACCTGGCCAATGGACAAAGACTTTCCTATAGGGTAAAAAAAAAATTCATAAGCCCAGAGCCTAGGCATTTAGTTTTGGATTACAGTAACCTTGGAGAAGTGTGGCAGCCTCTGCCTCAATGATCTCATTGGAAAATGAGGATAGCGGGCTCTCTAAAAACTAACACATGAGTGTGCTCTGACAAAATGAAAGTGCTCTGAAAAGTCTAAAACTTAAAGGGAATAGGAATTATTTTTGAAATAATAGAAAGGAGTAATCACTCTCTTCTCTTGATAAGATTATAACCTAATGGGAGACTAAATAAAGGAAACAAGTGAAAATAAATCAAAACTTGAAGATTGAGTTGAGGTATGAAAAGCAGAAGGAAAAAGTTGTTTATATGCATGGAACAACTTAGGGCAAGAGTTAGATGTAATGGAGTACAGAAAGGCAAAGGCAGCTCATGATGTAGGGTGAAACTGGCTGGAGATGGAAGCTGTCTGATCAAACAGTTGAAAACTGATTGCTACAAAATGATTCCTGTCTGGCATTCAAAAACATATTATTTTTAGATGTCCTTTCTGCAAAAAATTCTCCTATTACCATTCCAGGCTCTGGTCACCTAAAAATTAGACTAAGTAACTCATTTTTTCCAGGTACCTACTCGAAAATATTCTCTTATTTTTTTATGCCTCTACTCTAACTTTCTGCAAGTTTAAATAGGAGATGGGTAGGTAAGTCATAGAAGCTGCATCAGTTTCTCTGAAGTGATTAAGGAGGTCAAAAAGAAGAGGCTGAATTCTTTCTCTTTTTTTTTTTTTTTTTTTGAGACAGGGTCTCCTTCTGTAACCTAGGCTAGAGTGCAAGGTGCAATGATGGTTTACTGCAGCCTCAACCTCCAGGGTTCAATCAATCCTCCCACCTCAGACTCCCAAGTAGTCAGGATCACAGACGCACAGCACCATGCCCAGCTAATTAGAGACAGTATTTGACCACGTTGTCCTTGCTGGTCTCAAACTCCTAGGCTCAAGCAATCTGCCTGCCTTGGCCTCCCAAACTGCTGGGATTACAAGCATGAGCCATCATGCCCAGTTTGTAAAGATCTTAAGTCATATAACACCCTCCTCAGCTTCCAGTTGGTGATAGTTATATCATTACATACAGAATATTTGAGTAGATGGTTACTAGGACAGCAAGATATAAGTTGCTTTGGTTCAAATATTGAATTACTACAGTTTAATCTCAAGTGTTGGTTCTGTTTTTTTCATTATAAAGGTAGGACAGTTCAGCTACATTATGAGGCAAAGGTGTCTATTGGTTAACTGATAATCTAACCAACATATGCCAAGTTATAAACAATTAATGTAAAATTCATTTAGATAGGAGATGCCTCTAAGTTTGCAAACTGATTTTCTTCATCTCACCTCTGCCAACCACTGGAAACAAGAAATGATGAAATAAATATGAAATATACTATTATCACATGTGCTCTCAATGTTACCAGCATTTCCTAGTTCTGTATCTCAGATTAGAACTTTCTTTGAGTTTATTTGTTCAATGACTTGAAATGACATATTTGACCATATGATTACGGGGTTTTGTGAACTGTTAGACAAAGTGACAACCAAAATGCAACTGGACAACTCTATACTAAGCAATGTTGAGGCTTAATACGAATGGATTTACCATTAAAATATGATAAAACTTTTATATAGACATTATATAAAATTCACACAGCAAAGGAAAATACTTACAGAAATAAATACAAGATCAGCTTCTTTGATGGCATCATCAATATTGGTAGAAAAAAATAGATTTTTTCCTCGACAGGATTCTACCACTTCTTTTAGTCCTGGCTAGAAAGAAAAAAGAAAAGGAATTGTACATATAACTTGCCAGTTATGTGAGATAACCTAATCATATAGAATTACTTTTGTTAAAGGGGACAGTAATATGGTAATTTAAATGTGTAGGTTGCTCTCAAATTATCTTTGTAGAAAAGTTAAGGATCATATACCAAAGGCCACAAGTGCACATCCTATTTTTTTAATAGAGACAGAGTCTCTGTCACTCAGGCTGGAGTGCAGTGGTGCAATCTCAGTTCACTGCAGCCTCTGCCTCCTAGGCTCAAACAATCCTCCCATCTCAGCCTCCCAAGTAGCTGGGACCACAGGTGCCACCACACCTGGCTAATTTTTGTATCTTTTTTTGGTAGTGATGGGGTTTCAAAATTTCACTGTGTTGCCCAAGCTGATATCAAATTCCTGAGCTCAAACAATCCTCCTGCCTCAGCTTCCCAAAATGCTGGGATTATAGGAGTGAGCCACCATGCCCAGCCCATTTATTTTACTTACTTATTTTTCAGACAGAGTCTCTCTGTCACCCAGGCTGGAGTGCAGTGGCATGATCTCGGCTCACTGCAACTTCCATCTCCCTGGTTCAAGCAATTCTCCTGCCTCAGCCTCCCAAGTAGCTGGGATTACAGGCATGAGCCACCACACCTGGTCTATGTTATTTTATTTTTTGATACAGGGTTTTGCTCTGTCCCCCAGGCTGGAATGCAGTTGCATGACAACAGCTCACTGCAGCCTTGACCTCCCAGGCTCAGGCAATCCTCCCACCTCCTCCTCCCAAAGTGCTAGAATTGTAGGAGTAGGCTACCACGCCCTGCTTCATAAGTATACTAAATAAAGCAAAATGGAAATTGCTATTGAACTTGTTACAGTCAGAAGAGCAGCTCATTTAATGCTTTGTCATTGTTTACCATGTGCCTCACTCATAAGAGTTAACTATTAACTCTGAGTATCAACACGATTTTCAGGAAATTCAAGGTCCTCTGTGATTTCAAGCAAATGTACTTTGCATTGTCATTATGATTGCACATATTTTACTCCCAATAATTCAGGCCATACAACTGGCTGTGAAAGTCAATTTATTCTTTATACTTAAATAAATGTATATTTTCTAAATCCTATTACAAGAAACCCTTTTATTTTAAAAAAATTCCTAGTTTAACAAGAGATATATTTATGTTAAAAATATTGAGGAGTATAAAACCACTTAACAAATATCCTTACAAAAAGAAAATCAAGCCTAAATCTGATTGGACCTGTCCCTGTAGATCTAACTACCAATTTACATAAAATAAAGAATAAGTTGAAAAACTCCAAGGGAACTCAACCAGCAAAACCCAGACTGAAAAATTTCTTTTTTTTTTTTTTTTTTGAGACAGAGTCTTACTCTGTCACCCTGGCTGGAGTGCAGTGGCGACATCTCGTCTTACTGCAACATCCACCTTCCAGGTTCAAGCAATTCTTGTGCTTCTACTCCCAGGCAGCTGGGATTACAGGCGCACAGCACCATACCTGGCTAATTTTTGTATTTTTAGTAGAGATGGGGTTTCTCCATGTCGGCCAGGCTGCTCTCAAACTCCTGGCCTTAAGCAATCCACCCGCCTCAGCATCCGAAATTGCTCGTATTATAGGCATAAGCCACTGTGCCCGGTCTAGACTGTGAAAATTTCTAGGCAATAAACAAACTAGTTTCTTCAACCAATAGAAGAGAAAAAAGGGAGAGGAAACTGTGAGGATTAAACTATTATGGGCTACCAGACTCGGCAACATGGTGAAACCCTATTTCTACTAAAAAAATTTCTTTAAATAGCTGGGCATGGTGGTGTGTGCCTGTAGTCCCAACTATTCAGGAGGCTGAGGTGGGAGGATCACTTGAGCACCCCCAGGAGGCGGAGGTTGCAGTGAGCCAAGATCAGGCCACTGCACTCCAGCCTGGGCAACAGAGCAAGGCCCTCTCTCAAAGAAAAACAAAATTATCTTTTAGAGATACATGATAAAGTATTTATGGATGAAATTATAAATAACCAGCATGGTCGTAGTTGAGAAGGGGGACTGGCCATGTAGATAACAGTTGAAACGAGGTGATAGGCACATGGAAATTCATTGTACTATTATCTTTAATTACATGCTTGAAATTATCCATAATAAAAAGAAAACAGGGGCCGGGCGCGGTGGCTCACACCTGTAATCCCAGCACTTTGGGAGGCCGAGGCGGGTGGATCACGAGGTCAAGAGATCAAGACCATCCTGGTCAACATGGTGAAACCCCGTCTCTACTAAAAATACAAAAAATTAGCTGGGCGTGGTGGCACACGCCTGTAATCCCAGCTACTCAGGAGGCTGAGGTAGGAGAATTGCCTGAACCCAGGAGGCGGAGGTTGCGGTGAGCTGAGATTGCGCCATTGCACTCCAGCCTGGGTAACAAGAACGAAACTCCATCTCAAAAAACAAAAAAAAGAAAGAAAACAGACCTAAAGCACTGAAGCTCACTCTTAGGGGAGAAGCTTCAAACAATATCTATGTTGTTGAGTGCCTTCTACTCTATGGGTGCTTTTTCATAGATTCCCATATCTTATATTCCTATAGATAGCAGGCAGACCTAACTTAAGAGATAAAACTGGATTGAGACTTTCCTTCTAAAGGCCTAACGCAATTACAGTCTATGTTTGATAACAGTCATAAATAAACAAGCTTTGGTGGGGCGCAATGGCTCACACCTATAATCCCAGCACTTTGGGAGGCCAAGGAGCGGGGGATCACCTGAGGTCAGCAGTTTGATACCACCCTGGCCAACATGGCAAAACCCTGTCTCTACTAAAAATACAAAAATTAGCCAGGAGTAGTGGTGGGCACCTGTAATTCCAGCTTCTCAGGAGGCTGAGGTAGGAGAATCATTTGAACTTGGAAGGCAGGTGTGGCAGTGAGCCAAGATCGTGCCATTGCACTCTAGCCCAAGTGACAATAGTGAAACTCTGTCTGAAAAAATAAACAAAAAATAACCAAGCTCTTCTGGGGAAAAAAAATAAACATATTAATGTTAGCTAGCAAATGCTATCATCAAATTTGCAAATGCTTTCCTGTTGAGTTTCAAAAGCATAATATGAACTCATTTTTCGGTGAAATAGCAACAACAAAAAAGGCAACTGAGATAGCTCAGTAAAATAGTTAAAAGCATATTTTTCTAAATTCTCTAAATTCACAAAATTTTGAAATTTCAGTTAAAAATATTTGTGGCACCAAACTCTAAATATGAAAGATGCCATTTATCCGTCTAAGGTTTGCCTGATGTTAGTACAATAATCCAAAAATATATTAAACTTATATTCATATTATAAAAACAGTTTATTTTTACAGTATACCACTTTTTAACTTTATTATAATATGGCAATGATACTAACAGACAAAATTAGAAAAAAGGGAAAAAGGCTGGGCATGGTGGCTCATGCCTGTAATCTCAACACTTTGGGAGGCTGAGACAGGTGGATCACTGAGTTCAGGAGTTCAAGACCAGCCTGGCCAACATGGTAAAACCCTGTCTCTACTAAAAATACAAAAATTAGCTAGGTGTGTTGGTGGGTGCCTCTAATCCCAGCTACTTGGGAGGCTGAGGCAGGACAATCGCTTGATCCCGGGAGGTGGGTGTTGCTGTGAGCTAAGATCGTGCCATAGCACTCCAGCCTGGGCGACAGAGCAAGACTCCACCTCAAAAGAAAAAAAGAAAGAAAGAAAAAGAAAACAGGGAAGAGAAAAAATTACCCATAATCTCACTGCACTAACACAACCATTCTGATAGACTTCTTTCTGGTCATTTTTCCCACCCACATTACCCAAAGTAATGTGTTTTAATGTCCATAATGTTTTTTGTTGTTTTTTGTTTTGTTTTCTTTTCTTTTGTTTTGTTTTGTTTTTGAGATAGAGTCTTGCTTTGTTGCCCAGGCTGGAGTGCAGTGGTGCAATCTTGGCTCACTGCAACCTCCACCTCCCAAGTTCAAGTGATTCTCCTGCTTCAGCCTCTCAAGTAACTGGGACTACAGGCATGTGCCACCACGCCTGGCTAATTTTTTCTATTTTTAGTAGGGATGGGTTTTCACTGTGTTAGCCAGGATGGTCTCCATCTCCTGACTTCGTGATCCGCCTGCCTTGGCCTCCCAAAGTGTTGGGATTACAGGTGTGAGCCACTGCGCCCGGCCAATGTCCATAATGTTTTATATCCAGATTTTTAAAATTTAATTTCTTATCAGTTGCACTTATAGATTTTTACATTGATAGTGTAAATAAATTATTTAATAAAACAGAAAACAAAGAGCATAAAAACAGAGTTGTTTAATATGTTTACCTCATAAATAGGAAGTGTAGGAGAATTCCACGCATTGATTCTTGATTCATTGACATCAACAACCGTTACCCTGATTTCGGGACACATATGAGCAATTACACTACATGTGGGTCCTCCAACATAGCCTGCACCGATGCAACAGATCTTCTTAATTTCAAACATGATTGTACTAGAAGGAAAACAGTAAGATTGTTCTAATATTGAAAACAGAAAATTCGAAGAGATCATATTGTACATTCATTACACTTTATAAAAATTGTCAAGATGACAGATATCTGGAAAGATTTCCTACATTCACTCTGAGGAAATATGAAAATAGAGATTTAAAATATAACATTCCAATTGGATGACCTATCCTGTTCTCAGCTGCACTAGCATAAAACATATGGAAAAAAACTACAGTAACTGATATTACTGAAGGGGAGCCACAAAGATTATAATGACCTAATATTTAGAAAGTAAAATCTTTCTTAGGCCTATAATACACTAGGACAATTTTGATTGCTGAAAGTTCCAGGATGAACATACTTGTACAATTCTTGCTTAAATAAATGCTAGTGTACAAAGATGAAGGTTTTTTGTTTTGTTTTGTTTTGAGACAAAGTCTTGCTCTGTCGCCCAGGCTGGAGTGCAATGGTGTGATCTTGGCTCACTGCAACCTCCGCCTCCCAGGTTCAAGCCATTCTCCTGCCTTAGCCTTCCAGGTAGCTGGGACTACAGGCATGAGCCACCACACCTGGCTAATTTTTTTTTTTTTTTTGTATTTTTAGTAGAGATGTGGTTTCACCATGCTGGCCAGGCTGGTCTCAAACTCTTGACCTCAAGTGATCTACCCATCTCAGCCTCCCAAAGTGCTGGGATTACAAACATGAGCCACTGTACCCGGCCAAAGATGAGTTTATAACAGGTTTAGATTATGATGAGATAGAATAAGATTAGTTCCACAGTCCAGAATTGGCCTCTGAGATTATATGCCCTACACACAAATTTGGCTTTCGAAGTTTATTTTTAGGTACTAGGCAATGATCTTAAACTCCATTTCAACTTTAATCAGAAACCATAAGATGGTTAAAGAAAATGTAATTTCTGTAATTACCAAAGCTGTTACACAGATTTTTTTCTTCCCAATGCCAGCAGAAAAGTGGGTTACACAGATTTTGATAGGTTTCAAAAGCATTAGGTAAATTGATTCACACTAATCAAAATTACAAGGAACTGATTTATAAACATAAGTATGCCCATTTATCTGTTATAATGAGAAATATCAAACTGATCATATTCTTAGAAGCAAAGAAATGATTTTGCCTTGCCAAGACCTCAGATATCATCTAATCTAACCCATTCACAGATTGCAAAGAGAAGGAAAATGGTAATCAGAGAGTTTAAGAATTTGTTAGTATACTCCTGTATGAATCAGAGAACACATTCTGGAAGGCTGGCCTAATTTGGATGCCTGGCAAGAAGAATATCCCTATTATGAAAAAAGACAAAGCATATAATTAAGATTTTCCAATTTTGGCTTGAGTCTGTTTTAAACAATGTTATAACTTTTCATTTGGTTCTCTGGATAGATTTTCCTACTATAAGAAAATGAGCTGACTCATCCATGTAAGTACTCTGGACTGTTTGTAGCCTGTGTTAATAAACTACTAATCTGGCTTCTAAATTGATCTTTTAGTGCTGCAGATATCAACTCATGGAGTCTGATCCATCATGACTTTTTTTTTTTATTATTTATTCTTTTTGAGACAGGATCTCACTTTGTCACCCAAGCTGGAGTGCAGTGGCACCATCTCAGCTTACTGCAGCCTCTGCCTCCTGGGTTCAAGTGATTCTCGTGCTTCAGCCAGCCAAGTAGCTGTGATAACAGGTGCTGCACACCACCACACCAGGCTAATTTTTGTATTTTTAGTAGAGACAGGGCTTTGCCATGTTGCCCAGGCTGGTCTCAAACTCCTGAACTCAAGCAATCTACCCGCTTCAGCCTCCCAAAGTGCTAGGATTACAGGCATGAGCCACCGTGCCAGGCCCCTCATGACTTTTAAAAAACTATTAAAAGAAATAGAATTTTGGCCAGGCGAGGTGGCTCATGCCTGTAATCCCAGCACTCTGGGAGGCCAAGGTGGGCGGATCATGAGGTCCAGAGATTGAGACCATCCTGGCCAACATGGTAAAACCCCATCTCTACTAAAAATACAAAAATTAGCTGAGCGTGGTGGCACGCGCCTGTAGTCCCAGCTACTTGGGAGGCTGAGGCAGGAGAACTGCTTGAACCCAGGAGGCAGAGTTTGCAGTGAGCTGAGATCACACCACTGGACTCCAGCCTGGTGACAGAGCAAGACTGTCTCTCAAAAAAAAAAAAAAAAAAAAAAAAAAAAAAAAAAAAAAAAAAAAAAAAAAAGAAAGAAAAGAAATATAATTTTGGGGCCGGGCGCGGTGGCTCAAGCCTGTAATCCCAGCACTTTGGGAGGCCGAGGCGGGTGGATCATGAGGTCAAGAGATCGAGACCATCCTGGTCAACATTGTGAAACCCCGTCTCTACTAATACAAAAAATTAGCTGGGCATGGTGGCGCGTGCCTGTAATCCCAGCTACTCAGGAGGCTGAGGCAGGAGAATTGCCTGAACCCAGGAGGCGGAGGTTGCGGTGAGCCGAGATCGCGCCATTGCACTCCAGTCTGGGTAACAAGAGCGAAACTCCGTCTCAAAAAAAAAAAAAAAAAAAAAAAGAAATATAATTTTGGTAAAATAGTAAAAATGGACAGAATTTTGAATCATATGATTCAATTAAATAAAGCAGTATTCTTAACCATATGAAATAAATTTTTAAAAATTATTTATTCTGGCCAGGCATGGTGGCTCATGCCTGTAATCCCAGCACTTCGTGAGGCTGAGGCAGGTAGATCACCTGAGGTCAGGAGTTTGAGACCAGCCTGACCAACATGGCAAAACCTCATCTCTACTAAAAATACAAAATTAACCAGGCGTAGTGGTGCATGCCTGTAATCCCAGCTACTCAGGAGGCTAAGTCAGGAGAATCGCTTGAACCTAGGAGGCAGAGGTTGCAGTGAGCCAAGATCACACCATTGCACTCCAGCCTGGGCAACAAGAGCAAAACTCCATCTAAAAAAAAAAAATTTATTCTGAGTTGATATTAAAAGTAAATTAAGATATTAAAAAAATTAAGATTCAGGCCGGGCGCGGTGGCTCAAGCCTGTAATCCCAGCACTTTGGGAGGCTGAGGCGGGTGGATCACGAGGTCAAAAGATCGAGACCATCCTGGTCAAAATGGTGAAACCCCGTCTCTACTAAAAATACAAAAAATTAGCTGGGCACGGTGGCGCGTGCCTGTAATCCCAGCTACTCAGGAGGCTGAGGCAGGAGAATTGCCTGAACCCAGGAGGCGGAGGTTGCGGTGAGCCGAGATCGCGCCATTGCACTCCAGCCTGGGTAACAAGAGTGAAACTCCGTCTCAAAAAAAAAAAAGAAAAAAATTAAGATTCAAAAATTAAATCTGTTGTAACAAGATATACATGAGAAGTCTCACTCCAGCCCCTTCTGTATCTACTTTGCTATCCCCTACTTTGCTTCCACACAAGCAACCCTTGTTTCTTGTATATCTCCCCAGCTACAAGTAATATATATTCTAATAATCTTGTCTTTCTAAATTCCATAGAATACCATATATACTATTAACACCTGGCTTTTTTCACTTAATTAAACCCAGTATATTTAGAATACCTAAAAAGTAGAATCTCAAAGTAATGTTGGACCAAAGGATCTTTTAGAGTTACCACTTAAAATAGCCAAAATGTTATTAGTTCATAGCCAAAATGATACTAGGGCAGCCTTTACCTTCAATCTCAACCAGGACAGATTCTGCTAACACATATATTAAAAGTAGAATCAATGTCTACTTGTTGCAGCTCCTGGGCTTAAGGAGTTCATAGTTTAATAAGGCACAGCCAGGCTAACAGTTCTTATTTGCTGCTGCTCCCTGATGTATCCTTGACTCCTAGAACAGCAGCCTCTCAATGATTATTAATTGAATGAATAACTCTCCACAAGGGTCTCTCTTTTTCAGATGAAGACTTCTATGTAAATAGCTTTAGTTCAGATTGCTGATCATAGTATTTTTGCAGTAATTGACCAGAATACTATCAAGTTCTTTTTTTTTTTTTGACACAAGGTCTCACTCTGTTGCCCAAGTTTAAGTGTAGTGGCACAATGTGGGCTCATTGCAGCCTCCACCTCCCAGGTTCAAGCGATTCTTCCACCTCAGCCTCCCAAGTAGCTAGGACTACAGGCACCCGCCACCATTCCCAGCTAATTTTTGTATTTTTTGGTAGAGACAGGGTTTCACCATGTTGGCCAGGCTGGTCTCAAACTCCTGACCTCAAGTGATCCACCTGCCTCAGCCTCTCAAAGTGCTGGGATTACAGACATGAGTCATCGTACCTGGCCAAGTTATTTTCTTGAGTTAGCGTGTTTCCCCAGAGTTACTACCTTTTTTTTTTTTAGATGGAGTTTTGGTTCTTGCACTCCCAGGCTGGAGTGCAATGGCTTGATCTTGGTTCACCGCAACCTCCGTCTCCTGGGTTCAAGCAACTCTCCGGCCTCAGCCTCCCGAGTAGCTGGGATTACAGGCATGTGCCATCACATTTGGCTAATTTTGTATTTTTAGTAGAGACCAGGTTTCTCCATGTTGTTCAGGCTAGTCTCAAACTCCCGACCTCAGGTGATCTGCCTGCTTCGGCCTCCCAAAGTGCTGGGATTACAAGTGTGAGCCACTGCACCTTGCCCCCCAGAGTTACTTCTTATCTGCCTTGATTGTAAGACCACATTTCAACTTGCTTTACATACATCAGCTAGGGTAGACTACTGATGGCAGGTGGACCTGCATTATAGAACTGGATGTGTTTTACACAAGCTTTATTTTGGGTATTCTTGCCTTGCTATTTCCCATGAAATACGGCTTATAGATGACAATGGGAAAATTACTGAAGAAGCTGATGTACAATCTGTGCAAGTCCAGTTAAATGGTCACTTGGAAGTTTCAATAAAATCTTCAATAAACTTTAACATGGAGTTTGACATAGTGCTAGTGATACACTTTGCATGACACAGATGTCTTCCAACTCTATTTTCTATTTCTACTTTCATGTACCCTCTGGTCCTCTATTGTTCTGTCAGAGACATGGGAGTGTTTCCTTGTTAAATGGGTTATTTTGAAATGAATTTTTACCTCTGTATGTTGGGAAAGTCACAACAAACCAAACCATTCTGAAACTACTCTTCATGTAAAATGTCATAAATTCAAATAAACATTCCAACCCAGAAGGGGTCACTAACAAATAATATATGCCCTACTACAGCCTAAACAGAATACAATTCTTCTAGCCCCAGCTCTCTACAGCATACTTTGCATAGGTACCCAGGAGCTAACAATGGGCATTATAGTTGGATACATCAGTTTCACACATCATTTTAATCATTTCCAGAAATTAAACAGTAAAAGATGCCTGACCAGAGAAAAATATTTAATCAGTAAGAAAGCCGGTATAAACTTTGTATCTAAGGGTTATCATGTAAAGCTGTGGAAGTAAACAGGAAGGAAGATGGATTATGCTTATTCAGTTACAGATTTTGTTAAAAAAAAAAAAAAGGAGTACAGCAACGGGAGAAGAAATGAAATCCTTTCAATCAGGGTTGTCTATCCCTTACCTTAAACTGGATCCTGGCCACTAACAAGCACATCTCAGAGCAGACAGTCAGCTCTTTCATTTCCAGAACTCCCCTGAAGAAAGACTACTGTTCTCCATTTCTTAGGGGATTTGAAGAAACTCAAAGGCTCACTGTGTCTTTGAGGTCTGCGGATAAACAGCTACTGCTCTGTATGCCCATGAATAGATTCCTACCAGCAAACCCCTCTTTTCTCTATACTAGTATTCCCAACCCTACTAAGTTATCTTCCCAAATATTTATAGGACTTATAATTTTTTTCAAGATCTCACAAAAACATGGTCTCCCGAGGCACCCAAGAAAGGCCTTCCCCGACATCAAACAGAGCAATTCTAGGGTGTGGGGGCCAAGAATGGATTCTAGCACATCCCAGACAGATATCACGATAGTCTTAGGATTTTGCTCTCAAAAGGGCTTTCTGGCTTCGTTTCTATTTGGTTTCTTAAGAGAGGCAGCCTGAGAAAAGCAGCAGCCCCTCAGGTGAGCATACGCTTAAACACAAACAAAAGACTACGACTCTGCAGCCAAAATGAGGTCCCCAACGAGAGAACCGCTTCCTGTGGTGGGCGTTCGGCTTTGGAGGCAGCAGGGAAATCTCATCCAAGTCAGAAAGTGGGTAGAAGCAGAAAGAGAAGGAGCTGGAAGACTCAGCGAGTCTTGAATAAGAAGCCCAGGCTACCCCGTCCCAAGGACAGCAGTTCCAAAATGCGGTTCCCGCCCAGAGCCTCAAAAAGACGCAGGTCGTGAGACTGGAAGCCCGGGACCGAGCGCAGCGAGCGACTGGGAGCAGTGCGCACACCCGGGAGCATCCCGCCCCGGCGGCGGGGCCAGCCCAGCAGCGGCGCTCACCCACTTACCAGCAGCAAGCGCGGGGACCGTTCCTATCCCGATCGTTCGGACAGCACCTTCTTACACGCCGCGCTGCCGCAGCTTCTCCACCCGCGCCCCGCTCTGCCTGTGCTCCCTCTCGGCGCACGCCTCTCCCTCAGGCTGCCACGCGCTGCAACCTCAGTCCAGGGCCTGAGCCCGTATTTAAAGGCTTCGGCCGGAGAAGGCGGAGGCTTCATTCCCCCGCAGCCAGGCCCTCCTGGATTCTGCCCTCAGACTCTTCCTAGCTCCCCCTTCCGCTACACAAGACTCTAGGCCGGGTCCCTATTTCCTTCAGGGCCTGGGGCGGGGTGACGGGTGTGGGGCTGGTCCTGGAGGGGCGGATCTGCCCCGCCCCTGGCCAAGCTGAGCGAATCCGCTCGGGCCAGCTCAGCGGTTCCGCCCCTACCGCGAGCGGCGCTGGGCGGGGCTGCGTGCGTGGCGTATCCGCTGGACCCGGAGATTGGGGCGCGCAGCGGGTGCAGGCCGTTTGCTCGCCTACTCTGCGGTCGTGGGTCGCGGAGTGGTCAAGCCTTGTAGTCCAGCAGCTGTCTTCTCGCCGCCCTGTCCTGGCCGAGGCGAAGTCCGCGTGCGCTCCATGTCCGTCAGGCTTTAGGGCTGCGGGGGTACTGGGCAGGTGGCGGGCCGAGGGGACCGGAAGGTCCTGGCCACCTTTCCGGTCTCCTCAGCACCCTGGAGCGTCGCCCCCGGGTTTCGGCCCCCTAGACTCTGCGGGTCGGTCCCGGCGGGCGGATTACTCCTCTCCCACAACCTCAGGATCCCAGGATCAACCGCGCCCTCCGGGCCGGCCACCCAAGGTTTAGTCAGATCCCTCCCGAGCCGCCGCTTCTGGGAAAGAGGCGCCTCCTGTCTGGAGGATGCTGAGTTTCTCATGACTGGATGAGCGGGTGTCCACGCCCTGGTCCCTGGCGGAGAGGCAGGACCCCCACGCCCTCCGGGCGCGCTTTCCAGAGACGTTCCTCAGGCCCATTCAGGGATTTGGGATGTCTGTGCATGCCGTGGAGCAGAGAGTATGCAACATGTAAGTGCCGTGTGTGAGGAAGAGTAAAATGAACCTATGGAACCTGCTCATTTTTAATGTGGAGTGCAGTTCTGCTCATTTCTTTTGCCGCTTCGAGGTCATTTTAAGCCTCTAATATAGAAAAAAAGCCAGGCACAGTCATGGCTTTTTATTTTTCTCATTAAGGATTACATCAGGTGACATAAGCCATTTTAACATACGTCATGAAGAAAGTGATTAGTAATTTGTAAAGGCACATTAATGATGTGAGCCTTACAGACTCCACAGATGTGAGGCTGACAAACCCCATCTTAGCCTCTCCCTCCCCACCATTTCTCCTTCAGGAGACTCATCCCTCCACTCCTCTTCAATGTATGTTTAAAAATTTCTCCTCAGGTTTTTCGGATGACTACGGAGTTTGCCTTACAAAAGGTAGACTCCGGACTCTCTGTGAAGTGAAATGGCCAAATTTTGGAACCGGATGGCCACCGTCGGGGTCCTTAGATCCCCTGAAGGTCCGAGCTGTTTGGCTGGTCGTTACCGGATCGCCCGGACACCCTGATCAATTTCCCTATGTTGACCAAATGTTGGTGGCTGGACTTAGTCCAGAACCCTCCCCCTTGGCTCCCATCTTGCGGCGTTCACAGCCCTTCATCCAAGGTCCTTCTGAGCTGGACCTCTCCTTTGCCCTTACCCCCTGCTCCCTCTGTTCCCCTGTTCTGCCCCCTTCTGAGGAGGAGGAGAACTCTCTTCACCCCTTACCCCCACCCTATGATCCTTCTGATTCCCCTAGAGTCCCCCTCTGTCTCCTCGTGCTCGTCTCCTGTTGCCTCCCCACCTGTCGCCTCCCAACTACGGCCTCAGCCGGAGGCCGCTGCCCCACTTCTCCCCTTAAGGGAGGCATCATCGCCGTCAGGTAGTGAACGCTCAGCCCATTTCTAGTCTGTGTTCCCTTTTCTACTTCTGACCTGTATAACTGGAAGGCTCAGAACCCACCCTTTTCTGAGAAACCTCAGGTTTTAACCTCACTGGTTGAGTCCATACTCTGGACTCACCGGCCCACCTGGTATAACTGTCAGCAGCTTCTCCTGACCCTTTTTCTTTTTTTTTTTTTTTTGAAGTTCATCATCTTTAGACTTAGGAATTAACAAGGGTCAGGGAGACTACGCCAGGCTGAGGGTTTTTTGGCTTCTGGAGACAGACCCAGCTACAGCAAACAAAGGGAAACACGAAGGCGGCAGCTGGAAGATTTGGTCTTGAACTTGGGGGGTGGGAAAGTGATGATCCCCACGACCAGAACAGCAGGAAGAAGCTGCATCCGAGGAAGGCCAGGGCCATCCAGAGGGGCAGCCCTGCCCTTGGGCTTGTCGCCAGGAGGGAAGGGAAACAAGCCCCCTCCCTCAGTGCTGAGGAAAAGGCATTTGGCTGGGTCTCCTCCTGCCCTCTCCCCATCCGTGGAGAGCCGGGGTCCTTGCTTCCCTGCCCCTTTCAGCCACCCAGAAGCCGGTCCTGGTTGAGCCTCTGGAAGAAGTTTTTGCTGAACTCATAGGTGCTGATCATGATGGCACAGGAGGGGGCAGCCTTGATGATCTGAGGAAGGAAGCCTGCAAAGAGTCCCCTGGTGCCCAACTCGGCTGGGATCCTCTGCAGCAGCAGCCAGGTGGAGTCCATGTGCAGGGGTGTCAGTCTCACAGCCTCCATCGCTCCCAGTGCAACCTGGCATTGGATCTTCACCACGTCAAAGGGTAGAGTCAGCACGGCAGCCACCGTCCCTGAGATGCCACCAGCCACAAAGCTCATGCCCACAGAAGTCTGGTCCTTTGGCCTGAGCCCATTCAGCCATCTCTTCACCAGCTCATAGTTGAACCAGTACAGGACTGAGAAGGGCACATCTCGAAGGGCAGTGGGGCCCCAGTCCAGCCACAGTGAGCGCCAGCCACCCTGAGCCACTAACACAGGCACCCAGCTCCCGGTATGACACGTGCTGAGCCTGCAGCTTTGTCCGCATGAGCTCCAGGGGCCTGATCACAGTCACGGTGCCCAAGCGGGCCAGCATGCCAGCCACCATGAGTACGTAGAGGTCAGAGGTCAGGGCTCGACCACACAGGAAGGCCTTGAGTTGGTCATAAGCTGTGAAGTAGATGGCAGTAGCTGGCACAGTCATCACCAGGGTGGTGGGGAGGCCACTCCAGAGGGTCCGGGTGCCCTCGTGCCTCACGATCTTCACGAAGGCATCCATGGTGCCAGTGAAGCGGGTAGGGTCTTGAAACCAGGTGGCACAGTGGGCACCATTTGGGCACAGGTACAGGGGCTCCAGGACACCATTGCAGTACAGGAGGCACTTCCCTGTGGATTGGAGAGAGGAGGGCAATTTGGTATAGGAGAGGCTCCACAGTCTGGAGGAAGGCATCAGCTCGCTGGCCACGGAAGGCCGTTGAGACTGCAGGCAAACCTTCACCACGTCCATGGGTGTCATGAAGAGGGAGGGTGACCACCGCCCCAGTGCCTGAGGCCACCATTTGCTGGAGGGGGCTGATGCCCCCAGGGTCCTGGTCAGTCATTTTGAAGCTTCAATCCTGGCTCTAGGCTGGTGCTCTAGGCTGGTACGCCCAAGGCTGGGTGGGTCCATACCGGCTCCGCCGCCTGCGCGGGGTCTGCGCACGCTAGCCCTCACCGAGGCCGACCTCTCCTGACCCTTTTTACGGCTGAAGAAAGGGACCAAATTAGAAGGGAGGCCAAAAAGTCCTTGTTGGCTTCATTAAACAGGCCGGAAGACAAGGCCCAAGACCTCTTAGAGGAAATCTTTCCTTCCACCTGGCCTGACTGGGACCCCAATACCTCAGCTGGGAGGGGGGCTCTGAACAACTTCCACCAGTATCTTCTCACAGGTATTAAAGGGGCCCCACAGAAGCCCATGAATTTGTCTAAAACTACCAAGGTCGTCCAGGGGACTGATAAATCTCCTGGAGCATTCTTGGAATGCCTCCGGGAAGCATTCCGAGTTTACACCCCATTTGACCTGGCGGCCCCCGAAAACAGCCATGCTGTTAATTTGGCATTTGTGGCCCAGACAGCTCCGGACATTGCAAAAAAGTTACAAAAACATAAAGGATTTACTGGAATAAATATTACTCAGCTTTTAGAAATAGCCCTCACCCAAGCCCTCAGATGGGGAAAGAACAAGCATATCAACATCTACACTGACAGCCGATACACCTTTGCTACCATACATGTCCATGGTGCCATCTACCGAGAGAGAGGGCTACTCATGTTGGCTGGAAAAACTATCAAAAACAAGGAAGAAATCCTGGCTCTACTAGATGCTGTATGGCTTCCATGCCAGGTGGCTGTAATCCATTGCAAGGGACACCAGAAAGAAAACACAGCTGTTGCCTGGGGAAAACAAAAGGCAGATTCTACAGCCCACGAAGCTGCTAGGTCCCGGTTACCCCATTAACTCTATTGCCAGCCATCTCCTTCCCACCTCCCAGCCTGCCAGCCTGCCCTGTCTACTCCCCAGAGAAAGAAGAGCAAACAACAAACCTCCAGGCCAACAAAGATAAGAATAGATGGTGGATCCTCCCAGACCCAAGAATCTTCCTTCCTGGTTCTCTCAGATCAGCCTTAGTCAGCCGACTCCATTCCATTACCCAACTGGGAGGGACCAAATTGACTCAACTCTTAAACAGGGCCATTTCAAAATTCCTCACCTCCAGGACTTACCTACCCAGGCGGCCAGCAGCTGTACAGCCTGTGCACAGGTAAATGCCAAGCAAGATCCCAAGCCTGAACTAGGCTGCCGTCTCCGAGGATGTAGCCTGGGAGAGAGGTAGGAAATAGAATTCACTGAAATAAAACCTCCCCGAGCCGACTACAGATATCTCCTGGTATTAATTGACACTTTCTCAGGATGGACTGAAGCCTTTGCCACCAAAAGAGAAACCGCTTCTACCGTGGTAAAATTCCTAGTCAACGAAATCGTTCCTCGACACGGACTCCCTTTTGCCATAGGATCAGATAATGGGCTAGCCTTCACTCATCCATAGTTCAGTCCATTAGCAAAGCCCTAAACATTGAATGAAAACTCCGCTGTGCATACCGACCTCAGAGCTTAGGACAGGTTGAACGCATGAACCGAACCTTAAAAAACGCTCTTAGAAAGTTAATTCTAGAAACCAGTGAAAGTTGGATGGCCCTCCTTCCTTTAGCCCTCCTGAGTGTTAGGTGCACCCCTTACCGGGCTGGTTTTTCTCCTTTCGAAATTATGTATGAAAGGGCACCCCCTATACTACCCAGGTTAAAGAATCCCTAATAGCAGAAATAGCCCACACTAATTTGTTACAGTACCTACAGTCTCTCCAACAAGTTCAAGACATCATCCAGCCACTCGTCTAGGAAGCACACTCTAATCCAGTTCCTGACCAGACTGGGCCCTGCCACTCTTTCTGTCCTGGTGACCTGGTGTATGTCAAAAAGTTTCAAAAAAAGGACTCACTCCTGCCTGGAAAGGACCTGTCCTGTCAAGCCTCTCCCTCTGCACCAAACCTTCTCATTCCTTCACCTTGGGAGATAATCTCAGGAAATGCCTCTTGCTTAATTAGTCCTGCTAATAACATGTCCATTTCTCCCTTTCAGACTACCTACAACCAGTCTTTACTCACTGTTATAAACTCCTCAGTTTCCTACTAGGCACCCAACAGCACCTGGCTGGCATGCACCTCAGGCTTAACTCATTGCCTCAATGGCTCAACCCCTGGCCCTAGCCTGTGTGTCACCATCCATGTGCTTCCCCAAGTATATGTGTACAGTGGACCAGAAGGACAACATCTCGTCACACCACCCAGACCGAGCAGCTCCACTTCTAGTGCCTCTCCTAGTGGGACTAATTGTGGCTGAGTCAGCAGCCATTGGTACTGCTGCCTTAGTTCAAGGAGGAACTGAGTTAGCCACCATCCCAACAAATAGATGCCAACCTAGGAAGGCTCCAGGTGGCTATTGATTTGTTACATAGCCAGGTAGAGTCTTTGGCTGAGGTAGCCCTTCAAAATCACCAAGGACTAGATCTTTTATTTTTCTCCCAAGGTGGGTTATGCGCTGCTTTGGGAGAAAGTTGCTGTTTCTATGCCAATAAAACAGGTGTCATTAAAGACACTCTCCAGAAAGTCAGAGAAAACCTAGATAAACACCAGCAGGATCAAGAAAATAATACTCCCTGGTACCAAACTATGGTTAACCATCGTAATAACTGGATTAGGAGGTCCCCTTTTTCTCCTCTTAGTAGGCTTAATCTTTGAGCCATGCGTACTGAACTGGCTCCTTAATTTCATAAGACAGCACATAACTTCTGTCAAACTTATGTATCTCAGAACTCAGTATAATCCTCTTTCACTATGGAGTCAATGATTTGACTCCCCAAAAACACAAGTGGGAATGATGTGAGCCTAACAGATTCCATCTTAGATGTGAGTCTGACAAACCCCATCTTAGCCTCTCCCTCCCCGCCATTTCTCCTTCGGATGCACACTGGGTCACACTGTACCCAGCACCTTGTAACCATTGTAACCACATCCTGCTTGGCAAGTCCGCCAGCTATTGTGAATACCCCCACTTGGTAACCAACAATTATGGGAACGCTCCTGCCTCCTGGTTACCAGCTTTCCTCTTCTAACCTGCTTGTTCTGCTTCTGTAAAATTCCACTTCAGCTAGACTCCCCCTCTCTTTTCCCCTAGAATGGGTATAAAAAGAAATTACATCCCCCTAGTCAGGGCCAAGAGATTTTTGAGCATGAGATCCCTCTCGGTTGCCAGCAATAAAGGCCTCTCAATTGAAACTCAAGAGTGTGGAGCTTTCCTTCTAACTCTCGAGGGTATAACATTAAAATACCATATAAATCACAGTTTTCTGGATACGATCATGATGGCAACTTTAAGAAAGTCGTTGAATGTGGATGAAACATAGTTTGCTATGGATTGTAGCACACGCGGCAGGATATGTAGGCTTTTTGTTTTTGTTTCGTTTTGTTTTGAGACAGAGTCTCTCTCTTGTCCCCCAAGCTGGAGTGCAGTGATATGGTCTTGGCTCACCGCAACCTCCTCCTCCCAGGTTCAAGCAATTCTCCTGTCTCAGCCTCCCAAGTAGCTGGAATTATAGGCTACCACAAACAAGTCTGGCTAATTTTTTTTTTTTTTTTGAGATGGAGTCTTGTTCTATCGCCCAGGCTGGAGTGCAGTGGCGAGATATTGGCTCACTGCAACCTTCGCCTCTCAGGTTCAAGCAATTCTTCTGCCTCAGCCTCCCGAGTAGTTGGGACTACAGTTGCACGCTGCTACGCCTTGCTAATTTTTTGTATTTTTTTTTTTTAGTAGAGATGGGGTTTCACTGTGTTGCTCAGGCTGGTCTCGAACTCCCGAGCTCAGGCAATCTGCCTGCCTCGGCCTCCCAAAGTGTCGGGATTATAGGTGTGAGTCACCGCACCCGGCCAGTATATGTAGTTCCTGCATTCTGTGAAGTTCAGTTCATTCAGACAACAAGTTTTAATGCCTGTTGTGTGTCAGACATTATCCTAAAGGCTGAAGATGCAAAAGGGGTCAAAACTCAATTCCTTTGGCTGGGCACAATGGCTTACACTTGTAATCCCAACACTTTGGGAGTCCAGAGCAGGTGGATCACCCGAGGTCAGGAGTTCCAGACCAGCCTGGCCAACATGGTGAAACCCCTTCTCTACCAAATACAAAAGTTAGCTGGGCGAGGTGGTGGGCACCTGTAATCCCAGCTACTCAGGAGGCTAAGGCTTTAGAATTGCTTGAACCCGGGGGCCAGAGTTTGCAGTGAGCCGAGATCACGCCACTGCCCTCCAGCCTGAGTGACAACACGCCTTCAGCCTGGGTGACAGAGCGAGACTTCATCTCAAACAAACAAATAAACAAGACTCAATTCCTTCTTGGAAAGCTCACAGGTTAGGTAGAAGAGATATATAAACAAGTAATTGCAGTACATTTGACAAGTACTATAGTAGGGCATCTTTTTGAACTTGGCACATACATAGATTTAAGTTACCTAATACAATTTGCTTTGCAATAAAAACCACTTATATATGATTAGTCCCTTCATTTTGAATTCAACACTTTTCTATTTAGTATTCCCCTCACATTCTTTTTCAGTACTTTGGTAGAATCAGAATCTTCAACACGGTTAATAGGCTCTCAGAAATTAAGTCAATTATCAGTGCCAGCTAGAAGGGACCTTTGGATTTATGACAGCAGTTCTCCAAATGGGAGCTGGGAGCTGGGAGCTGTCAACAATCTCCGAGGTTCTTTCTGGGATCCATGGTTTTCATGTGTTACTTGTTTTTTCACTCTTGTTCTCTCACAAGTGTACAGTGAAGTTTTGTGGAAACTATAATGTGAATATCAAAGCAGATAGAATTAAGCTGTCTTTTAAATCAGATATTAGAGATTTACAAAATGTAAAACAGTGTCAATCTTTGTTTTAAAAGGTAATTTTTCATTAAAATACGCTATTTATGTTAGCATCTAATGGGCTTATTGTCAATTTTAAGGAATTAATCTTTTATATATAATTTGTCAGTTTTCATTTCTAATATGGTAAATACCAATGATTATAATCCACATGAAAAAACTTACTTGACTCTTCCATTTTTTTTTTTTTTTTTTTTTTTTTGAGATGGAGTTTCGCTTTTGTTGCCCAGTCTGGAGTACAGTGGTACAATCTCAGTTCACCATAACCTCCACCTCCTGGGTTCAAACGATTCTTCTGCCTCAGCCTCCCAAGTAGTTGGGATTACAGCCATGTGCCACCACGCCCAGCTAATTTTGTATTTTTAGTGGAGACATGTTTTCTCCATGTTGGTCAGGATGGTCTCAAACTCCCAACCTCAGGTGATTTGCCTGCCTTGGCCTGCCTCCCAAAGTGCTGGGATTATAGGCATGAGCCACCGTGCCTGGCCTTTATCTGCTTTTTATATCAATTGGGTGGAGACTCTCAAACTTCAGTTCTTGACTTCTGTGCACCCACAGGCTCAACGCTATGTGGAAGCTGCCAAGGTTTGGGACTTTCACCCTCTGAAGCAATAACCCAAGCTATACCTAAGCCCCTTTTAGTTATGTCTGGAGCACCTGGGACACAGGGCACCAAGTCCCTAGACTGCACACAGCAGAGGGATCCTGGGCCTAGCCCATGAACCCATTTTTTCTTCCTAAACCTCCAGGCCTGTGATGGGAAGGGCTGCCACGAAGATCTCTAACATGCCTTTAAGATCTCTGATATGCCCATTTTCCCCATTGTCTTGCTGATTATCATTTGGGTCCTCATCACTTATGCAAATTTCTACAGCCAGCTTGAATTTCTCCTCAGAAAATGGGATTTTCTTTTCTGTCATGTTGTCAGGCTGAAAATTTTCCAAACTTTTATGCTTTATTTCCCTTATAAAACTGAATGTCTTTAAGAGCACCCAAGTCACCTCTTGAATGCTTTGCTGCTTAGACATTTATTTTGCCAGATACCCTAAATCATCTCTCTCAAGTTCAAAGTTTCACAAACCTCTAGGGCAGGGGCAAAGTGCTGCCAGTCTCTTTGCTAAAACATAACAAGAATCACCTTTGCTTCAGTTCCCAACAAGTTCCTCATCTCCGTCTGAGACCACCTTATCCTGGATTTCATTGTCCATAGCATTATCAGCATTTTTGTCAAAGCCATTCAACAAGTCTCTAGGGAGTTCCAAACTTTCGCAGATTTTCCTGTCTTCTTCTGAGCCCTCCAAACTGTTCCAACGTCTGCCTGTTACCCAGTTCTAAAATTGCTTCCACATTTTTGGGTATCTTTTTAGCAGTGCCCCACTCTACTGGTACCAATTTACTGTATTAGTTGTTTTTCATGCTGCTGATAAAGACATACCCAAGACTAGGAAATTTATAAAATAAAGAGATTTATTGGACTTACAGTTCTACATGGCTGCGGAGGCCTCAAAATCATGGCAGAAGGTGAAAGGCACATCTCACACTTCGGCAGACAAGAGAAGAGAAAACTTGTGCAGGGAAACTCCAGTTTTTAAAACCATCAGATCTCATGAGACTTATTCACTATCACAAGAACAGCATGGGTAAACCTGCCCCCATGATTCAATTATCACCCACCAGGTCCCTCCCTCAACATGTGGGAATTATGGGACATACAAGATGAGATTTGGGTGGGGACACAGGGCCAAACCAGATCAGTCATAGTGAGGTTTTGTTTGGGTAAAACATAACCTTTCGTTTCTTTTCTTTTCTTTTTTTTTTTTTTGAGACAGGGTCTCACTTTGTCACCCATGCTGGAGTGCACTGGCATGAACACAGCTCACTGCAGCCTTGACCTCCCAGGCTGAAGTGATCCACCTCAGCTTTCAGAGTAGCTGTGATATGGTTTGGCTGTGTCCCCACCCACATCTCATCTTGAAACCCAGTGGGAGATAATTGAATCATGGGGCAAGTCTTGTACTGGTGATAGTGAATAAGTCTCACGAGATCTGATGGTTTTAAAAGAAGAGTTCTGGCTGGGCATGGTGGTGGGTACTTGTAATCAGAACTACTAAGGAGGCTGAGGTAGGGAGAATTACCTGAACATGCATGGGAGGCAGAGGTTGCAGTGAGCCAAGATTGCATCACTGAACTCTGGCCTGGGCAACAGAGCAAGACTCCGTCTCAAAAAAAAAAAAAAGGAGTTACTCTGCACAAGCTCTCTCTCTCTGCCTGCTGGCATCCATGTAAGACATGACTTGCTCTTCCTTGCCTTCAATATGAATGTGAGTCTTCCCTAGCCATGTGGAACTGTGAATCCAAATAAACCTCTTTCTTTTGTAAATTGCCCAGTCTTGGGTATATCTTTATCAACAGCATGGAAATGGACCAATTCAGTAAATTGGTACCAGTAGAGTGGGGTGTTGCGGAAAAGATACCTGAAAATGTGGAAGTAACTTTGTAACTGGGTAACAGTCAGACACTGGAACAGTTTGGAGGGCTCAGAAGAAGACATGAAAATGTGGGAAAGTTTGAAACTTTCTAGAGACTTGTTGAATGACTTTGAGAAAAATGCTGATAGTGATATGAATAATAAGGTCCAGGCTGAGGTGGTCTCAGATGGAGATCAGGAACTTTTGAGAACTGGAGCAAAGGTGACTCTTGCTATGTTTTAGCAAAGAAATGTCACGAATATGAATAACTTCCATGACAAACATATAATGAAGCAGACCCTCCATATCTCCTTCCTCTCCTCACACCCCTCTAGCTGGAACACTGACCCAATGGATGTTGTGATGAACTATCTTTGACCATGCAGAGAAGTGCAGACATGCACAAGCAATTTGAGAAGCACTGCCCTAGGAGTTGGGGGAGCAACAATAGAAAGTGTAGGTTCTGAATACCTGATGCATGCATTTTAGCTCTAGACTGCTTATATTGTACTGTTACATGAAAGAGAACTTTAATCTGGTTTAAACCACTGGATCTCTTTATTCCAGCAAGTGAATCTACATGCAACAAATATTTACTCTCAATCTGCTCTTTCTCACCCCTCATTCCCTTACTATAAACCTTTCTATCTCAATTCGTATCATTAGTTGGTCAGCCCCCAAACCAGATGTCACTTGCTTTCTCTTCTTCCCTTTCATAGCCAGGCCTTGATTGTAATGTACTGGCTGTACCTCCAAAATATATTCCAGATCTAATCTCTTACACTTTGTACTGCCACAACCTTAGTCAAAGCCACTAACATCTCTGAACTCCAGTGGTTTACTAGTTTTCTGCCTCTCTTCTTGATATAATTCATCTTTCTATATAGCAGCTAGAGCGAGATAAAATCATAAATCAGGTCATATAACCTCTACCCCTTGTACCAATGGCTATCTTTTATACTCAGAATAAAATCCACAATCTTTATTTGGCTTCCAAGATCCTACAAGATATAGACCTTACTTCTGATCTCATCTTGTACCCATCATTTGATCTTCAGTCCCTTGAAAATGCCAAGCCTGTTTCCATTTCAGGGCCTTTGTGCTTGTCACTATTGTTTTTTCTTAGAAAACTGCCCAGATCTTTGTTTAGCTGCATTATTCAGATCTCAACTCAAATATAATCTTTCAGAGCCGGGTGTGGTGGTGTATGCCTGTAATCTCAGCTACTCAGGTGGGTGAGGCTGATGGATCTCTTGAGCCCGGAAGTCTGAGGCTAGCCTGGGCAACATAGCGAGATCCTGTCAAAAAGAAAAAGTTATTTCACCATGATTATATTTTAATTTTATTTTAGCAATTAGAAGTCCCTGAAATTAATTTACCTTATTTGTTTGTTGCTATTTATGTTTATTGTCTTTCCCCCATTACTAGAATATAAACTTCTTGAGGACCGGGACTAAAAAGAAATGACCTTGCCACTACAAGAATTCTTTTTTTTTTTTGAGACAGAGTTACCCAGTCTGAAGTGCAGTGGCGCAGTCAGCTCACTGTAATTATCTGCCTCCTGGGTCCAAGCAACTCTCATGCCTAGCTGGGATTATAGGCATGCGCCACCACTCAAGGCTAATTTTGGTAGTTTGAGTAGTGATGGGTTTTCACCATGCTGGCCAGTCTGGTTTCGAACTCCTGGCCTTAAGTGATCTGCCCTCCTCGGCCTCCCAAAATGCTGGGATTACAGGAGTGAGCCACCACAGCCAGCCCATTCCTTTTTGAAGACTACAAAATCTAGTTATGTGAAGAATGAATATTCACCCTATTAACATAATTTTGATCTAATCCATTACAAAATAATCACCATCCTTTTTTCTTATGACAGTGGCGTGTTTCATTTGTTTAAGACGGAGTCTCACTCTGTAGCCTAGGCTGGAGTGCAGTGGTGCAATCTTGGCTCACTGCAAGCTCTCCTACCTCAGTGTGATGGTTATTATTGAATGTCAACTTGATTGGATTGAAGGACGCAAAGTATTGTTCCTGGGTGTGTCTGTGAGGGTGTTGCCAAAGGGGATTAACAGTTGAGTCAGTGGGCTGGGAAAGGCAGATCCACTCTCAATCTGGGTGGGCTCTAGCTAATCAGCTGCCAGCCACGGTAGAATAAAATCAGGCAGAAGAATATGGAAAGACTAGACTAGCTCTGCTGGATGCTTCCTGCCCTTGAACTTTAGACTCCAAGTTCTTCAGCTTTTGGACTCTTGGGCCTTTGACCACAGACTGAAGTCTGCACTGTCGGCCTCCCTACCCTTGAGGTTTGGGACTCAGACTGGCTCCCTTGCTCCTCAGCTTGCAGACAGCCTATTGTGGGACTTTACCTTGTGATTGTTTGAGTCAATACTCTTTAATAAACTCCTCTTTATATATAAATCTATGCTATTAGTTCTGTCCCTTTAGAGAACCCTGACTAATATACTCAGCCTCCTGAGTAACTGGGATTACAAGTGCCCACCACCATGCCTGGCTAAGTTTTGTATTTTTAGTAGAGACGGGGTTTTCACTATGTTGGCCAGGCTGGTCTCAAACTGCTGACCTCAAGTGATCTACCCGTCTCAGCCTCCCAAAGTGTTGGGATTACACGTATGAGCCACCGTGCCTGGCCATATTTTGTTTTTCATCACTAGAACTAAATGCAGGGTTCAGGTTGTTTTTTTTGTTTTGTTTTGTTTTTGTTTTTTTTTATGAGACAGGGTCTTACTCTATTGCCCAGAGCTGGAGTACGGTGGCAGGATTATACCTCACTGCCCCAGCTCAAGAAGTCCTCCCACCTTAGCCTCCCAAGTAGCTGGGACTACAAGCACATACCACCACACCTGGCTTTTTTTTTTTTTTTCAGTAGAGACAGGGTCTCACTATGTTGCTCAGGCTGGTCTCAAACTCCTAAGCTCAAACAATCCTCCCACCTCTACCTCCAAAGTGCTGGGATTATAGGCTTGGGCCACCGTGCCCGACCAGTTTAGTAGTCATTATTGTTAGTGGTTCTCACTCTCAGCTACTATTAAATCACCTGTAGACACTTAGGCCAAATCCCAAGCCAATTAAATCAGAATCTCTCAGGTGTGGGGCCAATGCATAAGTAGTTTTTAAAGCTCTCCTGGTGAGTACAATGTGCAACCAGAGTTGAGAATTGCTGATCTGATAGTTTGTTGTTCATCTTCTCTTGCAATGGATTTATTCACCTATTAATCGAAATGTATTTGCTGCTATGGATTGAATATGTCCCCCAAAGTTCATGTGTTAAAAACTGGATCTCCAGTGTAGCAATGTTGGGAGGTGGAGACTAATGGAGGTGTTGGGGTCATGGAGGCACTGCCTTCATGAATGGATTAATGCACTCTAGCCTGGACAACAGAATGAGACCGTATCTCAAAAAAAAAAAAAGAAAAAGAAAAAGAAAAAAAGGATTGAGAGTTGGTACCATATGTTATGTAATTTTTGTATCTCTAATTTTCAGCACAGTGAACAAATGAGTGAGGGAACCAGTAATTGACCAAATTGACTCCTGATCTAAGACTCAGCAGTTAAGTATCTTTTCCAAGGTCACCTAATAAGGGTCAAACTTATGACTTGACTGTAGGACAGTTCTCTACACCACATTGTTTGAGAGCCAAAGAAAATCAGCAGCTCTCCTATCAAGGGGAAGAGGTTACAGAAGTCAGAATTGGAGTCTCATGCTGGTGGGAAGACCCATGAGAACTTTCACCACCACTGAAAACAGTGTTGTCTGCAATCTGGGGAGAAAGGAAAAAATATGAACTCTGAAAGTTTATGGATGATGGCTACCAGTACATTTCTCTGAAATACAGGGTGCTTTGTATGAAAAAAAGACACTTCTGCCTTTGCCTCCATTTACTACTCTGTTTATTGTTACTGTTATTATTTTAGTGACCTGTTGGTCTAAACACCAAAGCCCAATATCACTTATTTAGGTGTGAAATATAATTTTGTGTTTAAATACATGGAATAACATTTGAAAGATGGAAGTTTTTTTATACCCACAAGACACTCTCTGAATCTTGTTTTTTTTTAAAAAAAAAAAAATTGGCCAGGCGTGGTGGCTCATTCCTGTAACCCCAGCACTTTGAGAGGCCGAGGTGGGTGAATCACTTGAGGTCAGGAATTTGAGACCAGCCTGGCCAACATGGTGAAATCCCATCTCTACTGAAAATACAAAAATTAGCCGGGCATTGTGGCAGTTGTACGCCTGTAACCCCAGCTACTTGGGAGGCTGAGGCAGGAGAATTGCTTGAACCCGGGCGGCGGAGGTTGCAGTGAGCCGAGATCATGTCACTACACTCCAGACTGGGCAACAGAGCAAGACTCCAAAAAATTTTTGAGACTGAGTGCAGTGGCATGATCTCAGCTTACTGCAACCTCCACCTCCCGGGTTCAAGCGATTCTCCTGCCTCAGCCTCCCGAGTACTGGGATTACAGGCGCCCACCACCACACTGGGCTAATTTTTGTATTTGTAGTAGAGGTGGGGTTTTGCCATGTTGGCCAGGCTGGTCTCAAATTCCTGACCTCAAGTGATTCACCCACCTTGGCCTCCCAAAGTGCTGGGATTACAGGCCTGAGCCATTACAGGCCCACAAAGCTATTTTACTTAGCATTTTTTTCCCAAGGATAAATTGGGAACTACTGACAATACTACTGACGATACCTATTTTTAAATTATTTTACTTATTTTTGAGACAAGGTCTCACTGTGTCACACATGCTGTAGTGCAGTGAACCATCACTGTTCACTGCAGCCTTAATAACCTCCCGGACTCGTGATCCTCCCACCTCAGCCTTCTGAGTAGCTGAGACTACAGGCATGCTCCACCATGCCTGGATAATTTTTAAAATATTTTTGTAGAGACGGAGTTTTGCCACGTTGTCCAGATTGGTCTCAAACTTCTGGGTTCAAGAGATACAATTGCCTCAGCTTCCTAAAGTGCTAGGATTACAGGCATGAGCTACTGTGCCCAGCCTTTTTTTTTTTTCTTTTTTTTTTGAGACAGAGTCTTGCTCTGTTGCCCAGGCTAGAGTGCAGTGGCATAATCTCAGCTTGCTGCAACCCCTGCCTCCTGGATTCAAGCGATTATCGTGCCTCAGCCTCCCTAGTAGCTGGGATTACAAGCATGCACCACATCCAGCTAATTTTTGTATTTTTTGTAGAGACAGGGTTTTATCATGTCTCTTTGGCTAGGCTGGTCTCAAACTCCTAGTCTTAAGTGATCTGTTCACCCTCCCAAAGTGCTAGGATTACTGGCGTGAGTCACCATGCCCAACCAAATTTTTTAAAATAAAAAATAGGTTGGTGGGCATGGTGGCTCATGCCTGTGATTCCAGCACTTTGGGAGGCGGAGACGGGCAGATCACGAGGTCAAGAGATAGGGACCATCCTGGCTAACACAATGAAACCCCATCTCTACTAAAACTAAAAAAAAATTAGCCGGGTGTGGTGGCAGGTGCTTGTAGTCCCAGCTACTCAGGGGGCTGAGGCAGGAAAAGTGCTTGAACCCGGGGTGGGGGGGGCCGAAGGTGCAGTGAGCTGAGATCGTGTCACTGAACTCTAGCCTGGGCGACAGATAGAGACTCCATCTCAAAAAAAAAAAAAAAAAAAAAAAAAAGACAGCATACTAAATGTTTGTAATGCAAATGATAAAACTGCTACAATGAAAACAAGTTGAGAATTAGATGAAGAGTTGATTAAGGGAACTATAAGTCACTGTGTTAGGGCATTTATGTAATGAAAATTATAGCAGAAGTGATAAAGGGTTACAACTGTTAGCTATCTTTCTTCACTCAAAAGCTCTTTGAATATCTTTTTTAAAATTTTACAAATTTCTTTTTACAAATAGAGACAGGGTCTCACTATGTTGCCCAGGTTGGTCTCCTAATTCCTGGGCTCAAGGGACCTCTTGCCTCAGCCTCACAAATGCTTGGATTACAGGCGGAAGTCACAGTGCCTGGCCCTCTTTGAATATCTTTAATGCTACTAGAGATTAGCATCAGGGCATTATTAATACAAGAGGGCACAAGGAATTAGCCACTGCCAGTGGACACTTAGATAGGTGTGACTGTGATTCAGTTTTTAAAATATTGTGACACAATGAAAAAATTCCTTCGATGTTATGAAGGAAGAAAATGGCAAGTCCTATCCATTCTTTAATGGAGAAACTAAAATTTACAGTATTATCTTATTTAGCCCAAGATTTTCTTAAGCTTTGTATTTTCTAATTTAGCTTTGGCTTGCAGAATCATGCTTGAAGTTTGAGACTGAGCTTTCAACAAGCAGTTACTAGTGAAACTCTTCGGAAAGATGAGAAGATGTGGACGTAAGTGTAATGTGAAACAAAGCAAAGTAAAATGTAATTTCTAAGAAAATGTTGCCGGGTTGCTTACACCCTGTAATGTCAGCACTTTGGGAGGCTGAGGCAAGAGGATCGCTTGAACGCAGGAGTTGGAGACCAGCCTGGGCAGCATGATGAAACCCCATCTCTGCAAAAATTAGCCTGGTGTGGTGGGGTGCACCACCATGTACAGTGACATGTCTAGCTCCTTTTGAGGAAGGTATGTCTGCTCAAATAATTAACAGTATTGGATATTAGTCCCTCAAAGCAAATGTCTTTTACCTGGTATTCTAGGAAGAGAGAGAGAAAGAAAATAACCAAAGAAATGTGACTGCAATCCAATTTCCAAGAGAGAAGCTCTACTTCTGAATACTGGCCCCATACTGCATATTTTATAAGTATTTTTCTCACAACTTTTCTTAAAACTTAAGTTCTGTCTTATGAATGTCTTTAGTTAGGTCTTACAAAGACATTGTTTAATACAGGATGTTAACATCTACTAAGCAAAAGATGCTTGCTTCTCTTCCCACAAAAGCCAAACAGAAAACAAAAAGTGTTACTAACGTTTTCTATTTATTCATTAATTAAAAAGTGCATAGTACAAGCCCTTTATCCCAATCCAAGTACTCAGAAAAAGACTAACAATAGACCCTGGATGGCACAGACATGATTTGTTTGGCATGATTTAAACATATAAAAACAGTAATTAACATTTAGCACATCACACTTTGCTTTTAACAAAGTAATCTTCACACATGGTAACAAATACCTATCATTTTTCATTTAGAAATATTGTAAGAAGACTAAACTTACTATTGCAACAACAAAAATTTAACCCATTAATTGTAAACTCTTCATTTTTTGTTCTTCAAATTACTGTTTTGTGTCTTAAACTGAGTTGGTCAAATTTGAGCACATATTTATGTAGGGTGACAGACTTTCATTTAGAGTGATAGACTTCCAAGGTTCCTTTGAAAATTTAAGATACTGGTAATTCCATAAACACTACCACATAACAGAAGGACACTAAAAGAAGCCATACAATAGCTGTACTCAATAATTATTTTGGAAACATTGTAAAATATGACTGGCTGACCATGGGACAGTGCTTGGATAGGTAACATGAAGAAAATTCTTTTTTTTCTTCTTTGAGACAGAGTTTCACTCTTGTTGCCCAGAATGGAATGCAATGGTATGATCTTGGCTCACTGCAACCTCCCGGCCTCCCAGGTTCAAGCAATTCTCCTGCCTCAGCCTCCCAAGTAGCTGGGATTACAGGCATGCACCATCACAGCTGGATACTTTTGTATTTTTAGTAGAGACGGGGTTTCTCCATGTTGGCCAGGCTGGTCTTGAATTCCTGACCTCAGGTAATCCACCTGCCTTGGCTTCCCAAAGTGCTGGGATTACAGGCATGAGCCACCACACCCAACCTGAAAAAAATCTTTTACTAGAAACAGTTCCAATGTTAACCTTTCCCACATGGAAAGCAAAAAACAAAAACAAAACCTCCCACCATTTTTGTGCATAAAAATACATTAAATGACTCTAAAACAAAATAAACTTTTTTTTTTTTTGGTAGAGACAGGGTCTTGCTATATTGCCCAGGCTAGTCTCAAACTCCTGGGCTCAAGCAATTCTCCTGCCTCGGCCTCCCAAACTGCTGGGATTATAGGCATAAGCCACCATGACTGACCCTAAACAAATTTTTAATGACATTTGTGCAATGTGTTTAAGAGCCAAAACTGTGGCCGGGCGCGGTGGCTCAAGCCTGTAATCCCAGCACTTTGGGAGGCCGAGGCGGGTGGATCACGAGGTCGAGAGATCGAGACCATCCTGGTCAACATTGTGAAACCCCGTCTCTACTAATACAAAAAAATTAGCTGGGCACGGTGGCGTGTGCCTGTAATCCCAGCTACTCAGGAGGCTGAGGCAGGAGAATTGCCTGAACCCAGGAGGCGGAGGTTGCGGTGAGCCGAGATCGCGCCATTGCACTCCAGCCTGGGTAACAAGAGCGAGACTCCGTCTCAAAAAAAAAAAAAAAAAAAAAAAAAAGAGCCAAAACTGTGAAAATGTAAGCTTTATCTTTCCTTTTTCCCGGATTATTTAAAAAGGATTGTAGCCACAGTTCAGGTGAATGTTTACAAGCCAAATGATGATTAAGAGTGTGCTCAATAAAAAGGCCACAGGTAGAAGCTTGAACAATATAAATTACTAGGTCAACAAGAATATTTTATGTATAGTACACTGTCTCAGGAATGCAGAGAAATTTTACAAGAAATCCAAGACTAAATACTTCATTAAGAACACTGGTTACTAAGTAAATACATGGTTCATGTAGGAAAAGGCTAATACATGTAGATGTAATGTCAATTAAGTGCATGTGACAGAAATGAAGAACTAGGAATAAGAATCCACATTTTCCAGCTGGGCACAGTGGCTCATGTCTGTAATCCTAGCACTTTGGGAGGTCAAGGCGAGTGGATCACCTGAGGTCAGGAGTTCCAAGACCAGGCTGGCCTACATGGCAAAACCCCATCTCTACTAAAAATACAAAAATTAGCCAGGCGTGGTGGTGGGCACCTATAATCCCAGCTACTCAGGAGGCTGAGGAAGGAAAATCACTTGAACCAGGAGGTGGAGATTGCAGTGAGCCAATATTGTGCCACTTCACTCCAGCCTGGGTGAAAGAGCAAAACTCCATCTCAAAACAACAACAACAAAGAGTTCAGATTTTCAAGTGTCTAATACGAGACATTCTGTATCCAAGTTTCAGCCACTTCTTCCACTAAAGCCAATTCTTTTTCTTTAAGACAGGGTCTCATTCTGTTACTCAGGCTGGAGTGCAGTGGTGTGATCTTGGCTCACTGCAACCTCTGCCTCCCGGGCTTAAGCGATTGTACTGCTTCGGCCTCCTGAGTAGCAGAGACTACAGGCAGATGCCACCAAACCCCGCTAATTTTTGTATTTTTTGTAGAGATAAGTTTTCACCATGTTGGCCAGGCTGGTCTCAAACTCCTGACCTCAAGTGATCCACTCGCCTCAGCCTTCCAAAAGTGTTGGGATTACAGGCATGAGTCACTGCGCCCAGCCCCCAAAGCCAATTTTCAATGATTTGTGAGCCACAGATTCAGTGACTACATCAGCATCTCTTATAAGGGATTGGCCTTCTAAGCAGCTCAGAGAACAGATTGTTATACATGGGCAAGCCTTCAAAGTTCAAGAGGCAAAGGCAGAAAATGGAATCCTATAGGGATTTAGCTCTATCTTAAGCCATTCTGGCTCTTTCTGCTCTACTTTACCAGCTATAGAGTTAGGAAGGCTTCCAGTAGGCCCCAGCAAGAGGAAAAACCTTTATTCTGTGGGGTTCATTTATCCAGGATTTAACTTACCCATCTATTAACACAAGTAATTCAGAGTTGGTTATATTATTTCAAGAAATTGAGCACAAAGCCAAGATGTATAAGGAGGAATTCAAGCAATCAATATTAGATTCTATAATGAAAAAATGCCCTTACAATGTTTATGGTCTAGAATGTAATCATAATAAAGGAGGAAAATACCTTATGAGTATCACAATTGTACGAGAGACTATTAAACAGTACAATGATACAGAGAATTTATTCAATTCATACAAGTAATTTACCAGATCTATTCAGTGAATAGACTGACCTAAGGAAAAAAAAATCTTTACATTGATAGCAAAATATCTTCTAGCCCCCATAAATCATCTGCAATCATTTGCTAGGAAAAAATTTCATAACCACATGGGTCATACAGACATTTTTATTTTTATTTATTTTATTGAGATGGAGTCTCATTCTGTCACCCAGGCTGGAGTGCAGTGGCACAATTTCAGCTCACTGCAACCACCTCCTGGGTTCAAGTGATTTCCTGCCTTAGCCTCCCTAGTAGCTGGGATTACAGGCACACACCAGCACACCTGGCTAATTCTTGTATTTTTAGTAGAGACGGGGTTTCACCATGTTGGCCAGGCTGGTCTCAAACTCCTGACCTCAGGTGGCTCACCTGCCTTAGCCTCTGAAAGTGCTGGGATTACAGGTGTGAGCCACCATGCCAGGCCCATGCAGACATTTTTAAGCGCTTTTGGTATTCACTTTATTTCAAACTGAACAAAACAATACGACCTTATACTTTTTCATATATTTCAAAATTTCTCTCATATCAATATTCATTCCCACCCAATCCATCCTATTACCAAACAGGAATGAGATAAGGGATGAAGAAAAGATGCTTGTTTCTCATTTTCCTCCTTTTCCCTTGCAGTGAACCAGTAATTTATTAAATTTTTTTATAGGTCAGAGGGTAACAAAAGACTCAATGGAGTAAATAAGCAAATAGGCATTCAAATGTCAGTAACCTAACAGGCCCTAATATAGCTTTAAGATTTTTAAATTTTTTTTTTGAGAGGGAGTCTCGATCTGTCACCCAGGCTGGAGCAGTGGCGTTATCTCGGCTCACTGCAACCTCTGCCTCCTGGGTTCGAGTGATTCTCCTGCCTCGGCCTCCCAAGTAGCTGGGTTACAGGCACACACACCACCCCTGGCTAATTTTTGTATTTTTAGTAGAGACAGGATTTCACCATGTTGGCCACACTGGTCTCGAACTCCTGACCTCAAGTGATCTGCCTGCCAAAGTGCTGGGATTACAGGCATGAATCACCACATCCGGCCTAAGATTTTGATTTTAACAGGGAAGTGTTACAACAGAAAAGAAGCTTCCCAAGAGACACTCATTTAAAAAATAAATTACAGCTTCAATTATTACTGTATAGATTATATCAGCAAAGGCAGAAAGAATTAATGTTTTCCCCCTTTCATGAACCTTGTAAGGCTAGTGTTGAGTGGTTTACAAATGTTATATAATGGACTGTACATCATATGCCATATTGATCAATCATGTTTATTTAAAGTTTTCTTAACATTAGAGATTTTTAATGGGAGTATAAAATTAGTAAACAACAATTTTATAAATTTTTTCTCTTTTCCTATTCTAGCCACATAAGCCAGTTTAATGGATGATACAGATTTCAGCTGTAATTTGCAAAACAATCCAAGAGCTACCACGGTCCCAAAAATTAGAGAAAACTGCCATCCACAAATAAACTACCAAGGTAAATGTAAATACAGTGTGGTCCTAATTTGCTTTCATACAATCCCAGACAACCCCAAATAACTTTATAAATACCTTATGAAAAAACGCAATTTAAAAACCTATCAAAACTATTTAAAATATATAAATGCAGAGCTCTCAAATTTCCTTCAATCAGGCCAGAAATTACCACAAAAATTATAATCACAGTTACAAACAGAATGAGAGGAATGTTTAAGTTTAGGACAACCAAAAAAGCCATAAATTTTTAAAAATATAATCATTCACTCAAATATACTGTAAATAGGAATGGTGATAACACAGGAAGCAAAAATAAGCTTGCAAGTGAAATTTCTAGAAGCTCATGAAAACAAACCATCCCATATTGCAGATGCAAAAGGAAAAACAGTTCTAATGGGGTTAAGAGTACTCTGGTCATCTTCATTCGTTTGGTCGTGCAAGGTGTTAACCATTTTCACTTCCCATATCACAAAGTTAGTCCACAGGAGGAGCTGGTGGATCTTGTCCCTGGCATGAGAAAGAAATAAATTATGTAATTGACTTTTAAAAAATTTTTAAATTTTTATTACTTTTTAAAAACTTGACTTATTAATTCCCAGTGCAACCAACCTAACATGTAAGAAAGAACTAAGCAGCAATGCCCCCTGATCTTCCCATCCCAATTATATGCTTATTTGGATTTTTCATATGTTTTTACATGAGGGAACACTACATTAAATAACACTGTGATTCTCCAACATTTGTCTCATTTTTCCCTGTACTATGGAAGAGAGAAAGAATTTGTGTAACAGTGACGTGATCACTCCTGCTAGCCCCAGGAGTGGTCTTCAAACCAACAAAAGTATCTTCATCCCTCTTGCTAAAGTGATTGGCTAAGCAAAGTACTGTATATTTAAAATGAAGCTAGGAACTTTTGTTTCTCAATACTGAATATCCACAAGAAAGCATGTGGCTGCAGTTGCTTCTGGCAGTCATCCTACGACCCTAAGAAGAGCCCATCTTGGAATGAAGTGGATGGTATGAAGAAAGAAACTAGGTCTTTGATACACTGTTAAACTTTCTTAACACTGACCCTATCTCTGAATTTTTTTGATGTGTAAACAAATGAAGCCACTTGTTTTAAGCAACTTCGAATTGACTTTTGTTAACCTGCAATAGACAGCAAGTGAACTGTAAAGGAAATATCAGTTTTTAAGATTCTTCAAGATTTTATTTATTTACCCTGACTGACATATGAGGTCCAAGTTGGGGGTGATCAATATTTCTACTTGGAATTAGTCTCAATACATTTTCTCACTTATTCCTAAGATGTTGGAACTACTATTTCTAGAAACACGGGCCTATAATGAAATAAGGTCCAGGAGAGTGTAATCTTGCATTTGTCATTTTAATGGCTTTTTTTTTTTTTTTGAGATGGAGTCTCACTCTGTCATCCAGGCTGGAGTGCAGTGGTGCAACCTTGGCTCACTGCAACCTCTGCCTCCTGGGTTAAAGCAATTCTCCTGCCTCAGCTTTCCGAGTAGCTGGGACTTACAGGCACGTGCCACCACACCTGGCTAATTTTTTGCATTTTTAGTAGAGACGAGGCTTCGCCATGTTAGCCAGGATGGTCTCGATCTCCGGGCATGATCTGCCTGCCTTGGCATCCCAAAGTGCTGGGATTACAGGCGTGAGCCACTGCGCCTAGCCAAGAGTTCTGTTTCCTTAGCTCCAAACATTGAGGAAGTTACTCTTTGATATGAAAGTAACAAAGCTATGCTCTAAGATGTACCCAAACAACTCCGGGCGGGGGAGCAGGGGGAGTAACAAAGCTATACAAAGAAAGTAAGAAAAACGGGTAAGGAATAAACACTTTATCAAGACAATATGCAAGCTGTTTTGTAAATACTCTCTTCTCCAAGAAAAAACAAAAATAAATGTAAGGCTTTTTATATAGTGCTAATAATGCCTTCTTTAAGTCAGCATGCTACATATCTTGTGTGTGTATGTGTTTTTCTTTTTGATATTTTTTCTTTCTGTGCTACATTTCTAAATGTTGTACTCAAAAAAAACAAAACATTGACCAATTAACACTGCACATTTGCTTTCTCTTATATAAAAAAATGAGTCTAACTGAACTTCTAATATCAACACCACAACACTGGAGAAAAGAAACAATTATTTTAGGAATTCTACATGGTAAAGGTTGGAGAAGATAATTAGTGGCATAATCTGGTATTCAACAAGTGAATCTGGCCAGGTGCTGTGGCTCACGCCTGAGGTCAGGAGTTCGAGACCAGCCAGGCCAACATGGTGAAATACCACCTCTATTAAAAATACAAACATTAGCCAGCCATGGTGGTGTGTACCTGTAATCCTGGCTACTCGGGAGGCTGAGGCAAGAGAATTGCTTGAAACTGGGAGGCAGAGGCTGCAGTGAGCCGAGATTGTACCACTACACTCTACCTGGGCAACAGAATGAGACTCCCAAAAAAAAAAAAAGCAAGCAAATCTATCAAAAATTTCCTTTATTTTTTGATGCTGTCATCTTATAGTTTTTTATTATAAATTTTAACATTTTATTTATATTGACAAAAATTGTATATATTTGTCAAATACAACAGGTTTTGAAATATGTATACATTTGTAGAATGGCTAAATTGAGGTAATTTGCATATGTATGGAAATATTTTTAAAGAGATAATATTCAAATCCAGTGTTAAAAAAAACACATAAATACTGGTTCTGAAAAGGACTAAAAGGAATCCTTTATCAGAGGTTCTTTTTTTTTTTTTGGCTCACTGCAACCTCTGCCTCCCAAACTCAAGCAATTCTCATGCCTCAGCCTCCCGAGTAGCTGGGACTACAGGTGCATGCCACCACATCCAGCTAATTTTTTTATATTTTAGTAGACACAGGGTTTCTGTCTCTACTAAAATCTTGTTGCCCAGGGTGGTCTTGAACTCCTGAGCTCAGGTGATCCTTCTGCCTCAGCCTCCCAAAGTGCTGGGATTATAGGCGTGAGCCACCACACCTGGCCAACAGAGGTTCTATTAAAGATAGTACTGAAAACTCCCTGTTGGGTCACTTTATCATAGTTTTAACTTAGAAGGTTCTAAAAATGGTTGTAATCGTGACTATTAAGATTTATCAAAATGAATGATTTTGAACTCTCCTTTTCCCAGTCAGCTGATTGTGGATGCAGAAATGGGAAACAGGTTTGAGAGAAATAGGATGGGAAAATGAGGAAAATAAAATAAAATAGGCTCAGTGTCTCTACTGAATAGGTAGGACAGAAGGGGGTCAAACATTTGAACTGAAGCTACTAAAAGTTTAGGGGCTGAAAGCATGAGAGGCAAGGGATCAACTGTGAGGCAGAACTGGGCAGTGGAGAAATTGAAATTGAAGCAACATTGCTGTGGGTTATGAAATGGATTATTTTTGAGGCTTCTCATGTGAGTAAAGATCGGAATTCAAGCCTGGGCAACCTGGCAAAACCCCATCTCTACAAAAAAAAACACAAAAAACTAGCCAGGCGTGCTACTGCATGTCTGTGGTCCCAGCTACTTGGGAGGCTGAAGTGGGAGGATGACTTGAGCCTGGGAGCAAAACAAGACCCTGTCTCAAAATAAATAAATAAATAAATAAAATTTGGAATTCATTTAAAAATTATTTTTGGGCTTCTAGTCTCTGCTTCTTTCTATATTTAACTCCACAAAGATTAAGCCATGAATTAAATCTTGGAATCACAAATTTTTTTTTTTTTTTGTGATGGAGTTTTGCTCTGTCACCCAGGCTGGGGTGTAGTGTGCAGTGGCGTGTTCTTAGCTCACTGCAATCTCCACCTCCTGGGTTCAAGCGATTCTCCCGTCTCGGCCTCCTGAGTAGCTGGGATTACAGGGACGCACCACCACACCCAGCTGATTTTTGTATTTTTAATAGAGATGAGGTTTCACCACGTTGGCCAGGCTGGTCTCAAACTCCTGACCTCAGGTGATCCACCTGCCTTGGCCTCCCAAAGTGCTGGGACTGCAGGCATGAGCTACTGTGCCCAGCTCTAAACTGCAAGATTTAATAGAACTACACAGGTAGAATACTCTATGAGTTAAATGTTCCTTTTGCCAATTTAGATATTTTAGTCAAAACAAAGTCCTTCCCTGCCTTAGGCCACATACATTCTCTTACCCAAAAACCATTTAAAATCTGCAACACTTACATTATGAGGACTGGTTGGCTTTCCAGGTAGGTTTGATCCTCTTAGATTAGGAGGTCTCAGTAAGAACAAGATCAATGCAATAACCATCCAGGCCACTAAGATCATAGTAACACTGATGCCATTATCACCAGAGGGTCCTGGTACTAAAGACAAACAAGAAACACAGCATGATCACAATACTGTTAAAAGTAAAAAAAAATTTTAATGTTTAAGTGGCAGCTTCAAATATTGTATTCATATAAAAATTGTATTGATATTGATTTGCAGGTCTCTTAAAAAAAACTGTATTGATAAATTAGAGAAGTACATATTGTATCTTTAATTTCCCTTTCCTTTAGTGAAAACATCTAAAAAGTAAATGATGTTAAATAGTCATAAACCAAAACCTAATCAGTTTGTGTTGTTTTTGTTTTTTGAGACAGGGTCTTATCTATCACCCAGGCCGGAGTGTGGTGGCAAAATCATAGTTCACTGCAGCCTCAACCTTCCAGGCTCAAGGGATCCTCTAACCTCAGCCTCCTGAGTAGCTAGCTGCAACTACAGGTGTGTGCCACCACACCCCTACTTTTTAATACTTATTTTTAGTAGAGGCACTATGTTGCCTGGGCTGGTCTCTAACATTTTTTTTTTTTTTGAGAAGGAGTCTCGCTCTGTCGCCAAGGCTGGAGTGCAGTGGCACAATGTTGGCTCACTGCAACCTCTGACTCCCAGGTTCAACCAATTCTCCTGCCTCAGCCTCCCTAGTAGCTGGGATTACAGGCATGTGCCACCATGCCCAGCTAATTTTTGCATTTTTAGTAGAGGTAGGGTTTCACCATGTTGACCAGGTTGGTCTCAAACTCCCAACCTCAGGTGATCCACCCACCTTGGCCTCCCAAAGTGCTGCGATTTCAGGTGTGAGCCACTGTGCCCGGCCCCACACCCCTATTTTTTTTTTAATTGTTAGTAGCGACAATGTCTCACTATGTTGCCTATGCTTGTCTCTAACAAATTTTTTAATAGTACAATAATTCTTAATATTTTGGGGTAACAGAATCCTTTGAGAATTCGTTAAAAATTAAGAATCTTCTGACACAAGAACACAAAAACACCGCATGTTCTCACTCATAGGAGGGTGTTGAACAATGAGAACACATGGACACAGGGAGGGGAACACTACACACTAGGGTCTGTTGTGGGGAAATAGGGGAGGGACAGTGGGGGGTGGGGAGTTGGGGAGAGATAGCATGGGGAGAAATGCCACATATAGGTGAAGGGGAGGAAGGCAGCAAATCACACTGCCACATATGCACCTATGCAACAATCTTGCATGTTCTTCACATGTACCCCAAAACCTAAAATGCAATAAAATAAATAAATAAATAAATAAAAATTAAAAAATTAAGAATCTTTCTATTTTAAGAATTGACGGGGTCCTTCAACTGAGGCCTTGCAAGGTAAGCCGCCTGTGCCAAGTTTGTCGATTAATGAGGCTAGGGGCCCTAAATTCCCTAAGATCGACTTTTCTGCTACCTTCTACCCTGTGTCTGGCACCTACATCCTTCATGACTGTTCTTTTTGATCCATTCTGGATTAAAAATAAATATGAAAAGCACTCATGTATACCAAATTCCACAATTTTGCATATAATTATAGAATGTTTAAGGACACACAAAGACATGAATCCATAGATTTGCTGAGATCTATGAATCCAGATTAAGATCACAGAAAAACACACTCTCCTTTGGGGGGAAAATCTGCATCTTAATTATAGAGGCATTGTGAAAAAGAAGGGGAACATGCATAAAGTATACATTAAAAGACCTCGTTAATTATAGTCTCAACCAGAGAGATTGATTTGGCCTTCTTTTTCACACAAAGAAGTTGGATTCAGATTTAGATATTTTAGAAGTCTATGCATTTATCAAGAGAAAAAAGCTAGACAGGGATGTGTGTGCATATACAGGTATCAGTTTTTTCCCAGCTCCTTGACATAGCCATGTCTTATTTAATTTGAAATAACAAGTGCCTAGCACAGTGCCTGACCCATGATATGAGGTTAACAAATTTCTAACAAATGAAACATAGATTTTTTTATTGAAGTATATTAGAGAATTCTATTTTCAGAAATAAAAATGGCTGGGTGCGGTGGCTTATTCCTGTAATCCCAGCACTTTGGGAGGCCAAGATGAACGACTGCCTGAGCTCAGGGGTTCAAGATCAGCCTGTGCAACATGGTGAAACTCCATCTCTGAGGGAGAAGAAAAGGAAAAAATCCATTAGGTAAACAGTTAAGGCCAGGCCTCTAGAACTGCTTGCCTAAAAAATCACAGCAGCTGCTGCTGCCGCACAGGTAAACCTGAACAGATAGGGAGCCAGTAAAGCAAAGAAGCCTTTTTCTGATTGGTCGGGTGGCTCATGCCTGTAATCCCAGCACTTTGGGAGGCTGAGGCAGGCGAATCACGAGGTCAGGAGATTGAGACTATCCTGGCTAACATATTCCATCTCTACTAAAAATACAAAAATTAGCTGGGCATGGTGGCATGGGTCTGTAGTCCCAGCTACTCTGGAGGATGAGGCAGGAGAATTGCTTGAACCTGAGAGGTGGAGGTTGCAGTGAACCGAGATCGCACCACTGAACCGAGATCGCACCACTGCACTCCCCCTGGACAACAGAGCGAGACTCTGTCTCAAAAAACAAACAAACAAAAAAAGAAGCCTTTTTGATCTTCGTATAATTAGTGAGCTCCCGGGAGCTCACTAACCTGTGTATAGTTTCCTCCCCTTTTCAGGCATATACACAGTGGGCTCCGTGGGAAATTGCACAGGGAGAAGGGGGACTTACCTAAAACAAACACACAGTTATACAAACAGGAGAAGCTGCACTTTGCTCAGAAACAATCCCACAGCTGGAAGAAGGGAGTTTTAAAGACAGCTTTATACTGGTAAGAAAAGTTACTCAAACAGTTAGTTACAAGGAGGAGAGCAGTTTCTTATAAAAGTATTTTGCATTCAGCTGTAACCAAGCAATCCACTTGGACTCCCCTCTCTGTGGAGAGCTTTCTCCTTTTGCTTATTAAACTTTCGCTCCAACTTCATCCTTGTGACCACGCTCCTTTATCATGTTGGAGGTGAGACAAAGAACTCAGGGTGATACCTCACAAGTTAAGCTGTTAATATTAAGGTGCATTGGTGAGACTGCAACATTTCTACTAAAATTAGCTGGGTGTGGTAGCATGTGCCTGTAGTCCCAGCTACTGGGACGCTAAGGTTGCAGTGGGCCTGGGTGACAGACCAAGATCCTGTCTCAAAAAAATAAAATAAATGAAAAATATATATAGGCCGGGCTTGGTGGCTCACGCCTGTAATCCCAGCACTTTGGGAGGCCGAGGCGGGTGGATCACGAGGTCAAGAGATAGAGACCATCCTGGCCAACATGGTGAAACCCCCGTCTCTACGAAAAATACAAAAATTAGCTGGGCGTGGTGGTGTACGCCTGTAGTCCCGGCTACTCGGGAGGTTGAGGCAGGAGAATTGCTTGAATTCGGGAGGTAGAAGTTGCAGTGAGCCGAGATCATGCCACTGCACTCCAGCCTGGTGCCTGGCAACGGAGTGAGACTCTGTCTCAAAAAAATATATAAATACCTACATTTTCCTCTAGAAATCTCTCTCTCTGTCTCTCTCTCTATATATATCTACATATATATAAATATATGTATATATTATTTATCTACATATATATAAATATGTGTATATATTTATATATACATATATAAATATATATCTACATATATAATATATATATCTACATATATATAAATATATGTGTATATATATGTATATGTAGATATATATAGATATGTATATGTACATATATATATGTAGATATATATAGAGAGAGACAGAGAGAGAGATTTCTAGAGGAAAATATAGTATACCTAGGTGATTACTAGGTGATTACTTAAGTAGCTTGTCAAGACTACAGCTGTTTGCTTTTGATCTCACTGCCTCAGGAAAAAGTAAAAGAAATCCAGATAAGATGTTGAAACTAATCTGATACACTGCATTGGGGTCAGTGGGTCCAGGGCTCAATTCCACAAAAGGGAAGGAATTGGGGGCAGTGCTGAGGCCAAAGTGCTAGTGATAAAAGTGGACAAAGTCAAGAGTTGTGCTAGCCCTGCTGCAAAGAAGTCTTATGGCAAACAAATTAGTACAAAATATATATAAAAAAGAGTTGAGCTGGCCCAAGAGCAGGATGGATAGGAATATAGCCTCTGTTCCAACCCGTCACTTCCCTAGAAACAGCTAATGCAGGTGGGGTGTGGCAGCTCATGTCTGTAATCCCAGCACTTTGAGAGGCCAAGGCGGGCACATCCCTTTAATTCAGGAGTTCAAGACCAACCTGGGCAACATGGCAAAATCCCATCTCTAAAAAAAAATTAAAAAAAAGAAATTAACCGCGTGTGGTGGTGTGTGCCTGAGGTCCCAGCTACTCAGGAGGCTGAGGTGGGAGGACGGCTTGAGCCCAGGAGGCAGAGGTTGCAGTGAGCTGTAATTGCAACACTGTGCTCCAGCCTGGGCAACAGAGCCAGACCCTGTCTCAAAACTAAAACAAAAATAAACCACTTTCTTCCTTTGTCTTCTGGGTCATTAACATTGTCTGATCTAACACTTGGACACTCCTTCATCAATAATTCTCTATTTCTTTTTCTTTATATCAACAGTTCTTTTCTCTCTCTCTCTTTTTTTTTGAGACGGAGTCTCGCTCTGTTGCCCAGGCTGGAGTGGCTCAATGCAACTTCCGACTCCCAGGTTCAGGTGCTTCTCCTGCCTCAGCCTCTCGAGTAGCTGAGATTACAGGCATGCACCACCACATCCGACTAATTTTTGTATTTTTATTAGAGTTGGGCTTTCACCATGTTGGCCAGGCTGGTCTTGAACTCCTGATCTCGGGTGGTCCACCTGCTTCAGCCTCCAAAAGTGCTGGAATTACAGACGTGAGTTCAAAGTGCTTGGCCAATGTTAATAGTTCTTAAACTATAGTATACATCAGACTCACTGGAAGACTTCTTAAAAATGCAGAAATTCCACATTCCACTTGATGTACTCAATACTTTGGTATTCCATACAAAAATCATGAGCATCTCCCCCTGCCCTACCCCTTTCCACTCCTCCAAACTGGATCTCCATTCATCCAGTTGCCCAGGGCAGAAACCTAAGAAGACACCTTTTATTCTCTCTCAACGACCCTGTATTTAATCCATTATGAAGTTTCTGGCAATTTTTCCACCTAAATATCACTTGTATCTGTCCACTTTTAGCTCCATGTCCCTACCTACTCAAGCTACCAACACCTCTTAGCTAGTCTATTGCAGTGGCCTCCTAAGGGATCTCCCCATATCTGCTACTGCCTCCTATGTCCTCTTTCCAGAGTGATTTTTTTTTCTTTTTTTAAAAGCAAACACATGTTGAGTATCCCTATGTGAAATGCTTAAGAACACGAGTGTTTCAGATTTCAGATTTTTCTTTCAGATTTAGGGATATATGGAATATACTTATTGGTTTAGCACACTTAATCCTAACTTCCAAAATCTGAAATGCTCCCATGAGCATTTCCTTTGAGCATCATGTAGGCACTGAATAAGTTGCATATTTTACAGCATTTCAGATTTTCAGGTGAGGGATATTCAACCTGTACTATTATTTTTACTTTTTTTTTTGAGACAGAGTTTCGCTGTTGTTACCCAGGCTGGAGTGCAATGGCGTGATCTCGGCTCACCGCAACCTCTGCCTCCTGGGTTCAGGCAATTCTCCTGCCTCAGCCTCCTGAGTAGCTGGGACTACAGGCACGCACCACCGTGCCCAGGTAATTTTTTGTATTTTTAGTAGAGATGGGGTTTCACCATGTTGACCAGGATGGTCTCGATCTCTTGACCTCGTGATCCACCCGCCTCGGCCTCCCAAAGTGCTGGGATTACAGGCGTGAGCCACCGCGCCCGGCCCTATTATTTTTACTTTAAATAATAGTTAAGACCAGGCCTGACGGGGCTTATGCCTGTAAACCCAACACTTTGGGAGGTCAAGGCAGGAGGGTCCCTTGAGCTCAGGAGCTAGAGACCAGCCTGGGCAAAATGGCTGGTGTTGAACTTCTGGCCTCATGCAATCCTCCTGCCTTGGTCTCCCAAAGAGCTGAGATTACAGGCGTGAATCAGTAATCATACCCAGACATGACTTTTTAATATTCTTTCCAAGTAAAAAATTTTCAAGCTTCAGAGTTAAACCTCAGATTCCAAGTTTACTAATTCATATTTCTAGACAAAGGATTCCTGATCCTTTTTTAGAATCACAATAGTAATGACCCCGCTGAGTGTGGTGGCTCACCTGAGGTCAGGAGTTCGAGACCAGTCTGGCAAACATGGTAAAATCCAGTCTCTACTAAAAATACAAAAATAAGCCGGGTGTGATGGCGCATGCCTGTAATCTCAGCTACTTGGGGGGCTGAGGCAGAAGAATCACTTGAACCCAGGAGACAGAGGTTGCAGTGAGCCAAGATTATGCCACTGCACTCTAGCCTGGGCAACATAGTGACACTCTGTCTCAAAAAAAAAAGTAATGCCCACTTCTTTTTTAGAATATCACAATAGTAATATGACTCTTAGTTCCCTTAACTATCTCCTAGCTTGGTTCCTGTTGCAACCTTTCCTACCTGCATATTGCTGCCAGAAAAGTCTGCATAAGACTGTTCTTGGCTGGGTACAGTGGCTCATGCCAGTGATTTCAGCACTCTGGGAGGCTGAGGGAGGAGGATTGCTGGAGCCCAGGCATTTGAGACCAGCCTGAGTAACACAGTGAGACCCCTGTCTCTATAAAAAAATTTTAAAAATTAGCTGAGTGTGGTGATGTAGGCCTGTAATCCCAGCTACTTGGGAGGCTGAGGTGGGAGGATCACTTAATCTCAGGTGGTCAAGGCTGCAGTGAATTGTAATCACACAATTGGACTCCAGCCTGGGTGGCAGAGGTAGACCCTGTCTCAAATAATCCTAAAACAATCAAACAAAAAATCCCCTCTGTTCTTAACACATCTCTGCTGATGAACCTGGTAACTCAGTTTCCACTGCCTACTGCTTCAACTCTGGCTTTTTTTTGAGTGTCTCACTCTGTCTCTCAGGCTGGAGTGCACTGGCACAATCATAGCTTACTACAAACTCTTCCTCCCAGGCTCAAGCGATCCTCTCACTTCAGCCTCCTGAGTAGTTGGGACCACAGGTGCATACTGCTATGCCCGACTAATTTTTGCATATTTAAAAAAATTTTTTATTTTTTAGAGACAGGGTCTCACTATGTTCCCCAGGCTGGTCTCAAATTCCTGAGCTCAAGTGATCTGCCCAACTTGGCCTCCCAAAGTTCTGGGATTACAGGCTTGAGCCACCCCGCCTGGCCCTTATTCTTAGCAGAGATGAGGTTTTGCCATGTTGCCAAGGCTTGTCTCAAATTCCTGAGCTTAAGCAATCCACCCACCTCAGTCTCCCAAAGTGCTAGGATTATAGGCATGAGCCACTGTGCCCAGCAACTCTGAGGTCTTTATCTAATCTTATCTCTTGTCACTTGTCAGAAAATGCATCCTCTGCTGTGGTCACCCCAATACCTCTTCCTTCTTTTTATTCTTTTTATTTTTTTATAAGACCGAGTTTTACTCTTGCTGCCCAGTCTGGAGTGCAACAGCATGACCTCTGCTCACTGCAACCTCTGCCTCCCTGGTTCAAGTGATTTTCGTGCCTCAGCCTTCTGGGTAGCTGGGATTACAGGTGCCCACCACCATGCCCAGCTTAATTTTTTGTATTTTTAGTAGAGATGGGGTTTTACCATGTTGATCAGGCTGGTCTTGAACTCCTGACCTCACGTGATCCACCCACCTCGGCCTCCCAAAGTGATGGGATTACAGGTGTGAGCCACCACTCCCAGCCCCTCCACTTTCTTCAGTCAATGATTCCCTGGTCTGGCTATGCATCAGAATAGCCTGTGATAATATCAACACCACAGATTCTAAGGCCCTGCCTAATACCACCTGATCAGAAGCAGCTTTGGGGTGGGATTAGGAACCAACAATATTTTTTAAAAGCTTTCCAAAAAAAAAAAAAAAAGCTTTCCAAATGAATCTGATGCAACATTTCAATGTGAACTTGTCTGGTAGCATTTGCCAACTATGCAAAATTCAGTCTTCTTGGGTTACTCATTATTTTTTTATTTTTATCTTTTTTTCCTTTTATATATATATATTTTAAATATGGAACGCTTCACGAATTTGCATGTCATCCCTGTGCAGGGGCCATGCTAATCTTCTCTGTATCGTTCCAATTTTAGTATATGTGCTGCCAAAGCGAGCACGGGTTACTCATTATTTCCCTGTCTGGCATGTTCTCACAATTAACTTCATTTATTCACCTATATCCTACATCCCTCTTCCATAAAAATCTCCATTTCCTCCACCCACTTTTTCCTCTGCCTTCTCTGGACCAGTGTGGCATTTCTAGTTTGAAGGAATGCATTCCCATCTCTCTTAATTAACTTTTTGAGAACTGAGACCATCTCATAGCTGTTTGACTGTACCACCTCTTAGATATAAAATCTCTGAGCCTCTGTTTCTTTACCAGTGAAGTGGAAATAGTTCCATCATCTCAGAGCAGTTATGAGGACTGAAATGGTCAATACATGACAAGCAGTTAGCAAAGTGCCTAGAATACAGCAGGCAGTCAATAAACATTATCCATTAACTTTGGGAGGCTGAGGTAGGTGGATCACCTGAGGTCAGGAGTTCAAGACCAGCCTGGCCAACATAATGAAACCCCACCTCTACTAAAAATACAAAAATCAGCCGAGTGTGGTGGCACAGACCTGTAATCCCAGCTACTCAGGAGGTGGAGGCAGGAGAATCACTTGAATCTGGGAGGTGGAGGTTGCAGTAAGCCGAGATTACACCACTGAACTTTAGCCTGGGTGACAAAGCAAGACTCTACCTCAAAAAACAAAACAAAACAAAACAAAAACCCATTACCATTATCCATTACCAGTGTTAGGATCAATTAGAGCACAGAAAAGATGGAGTGCAGACAGATCCTGGTGTGAATAACTAGGCTGAACAAGATACTGAAGTGGGAACAGAAAACAGACAAATACAACTGGTAACAGCACGGAAGGAACACAACACGTGGTGACTAACTGGACTGGTAGGGGAGGAGGAGGAAAAAAAATTAGTGAAGGATGCCTCTAAAATTTCTGAAGGGTAGCAGTATGTGGTAGAATTTCTCTACTTAAAAAGCTAAATGGAAACAGTTTTCCTGACCTTCAAGGTTTGATAACATCATTTTCTCTTATTCTCCAATAACTCAGGGCCCATCTCAGAATAGGATACTAGATGAACCAATTCAAGTAGAACCTCTTGGTCACAGCCAGTCGTTTTGTGTTTACAGTAGTCCCATGGAATTAAGATCGGTTTTGGAATGTACTATCACATGGGCATAGCATGCAAGATTATTAACAAAAAATTAGAAACAAACCTAAATGTCTGCCAAGAGTGCCTGATTAATATGTAAATTATAACATTCCATTCTATACAATGGAATAATAAAAAGCTATTAAAAATGTGTGAGAGAAGTGTCTATGAGGTATGCTTTTTTTGACAGAAAAAAAAAAAGCAGGTGAAGAATGGTGTCTAAAAAAGGCGAGACAAGGAGGCCCGGCACAGTGGCTCACACCTGTTATCCCAGCACTTTGGGAGGCCGAGGCGGGCAGATAACTTGAGGTCAGGAGTTCGAGACCAGCTTGGTCAACAAGGTGAAATCCCACCTCTACTAAAAATACAAAAATTAGCCAGGAATTTGCCAGGTGTCATGGATCGTGCATGTAAGCCCAGCTACTTAGGAGGCTGAGACAGGAGAATCCCTTGAATCTGGGAGGCGGAGGTTGCAGTGAGCCAAGATGGCACCACTGCATTCCAGCCTGGGTGACACAGCAAGACACCAGCTCAAAAAAAGAAAAGAAAAGAAAAGAAAAAACAGGAAGACAAATAATTGATATTTATATTTGCTTGTACATGTAAAAAGAAACTCTGGAAAGATACAGAGAAGGCCAAGGATCTGGGTAGTTGGGAGAATATGAGGCAAGACAACTCTTCACTGTACGCTAATTAACTTCTTGATTTTTGAACCATATGTAAAAAGTTAAGTAAATAGAATTAAACAAAAAAGTTAGCGTAAAATATCTTGGGTTTGAAAACACTAGGTATCTGAACTTAGACTCCTTGAAATATTTAGGGACAGAGAATGAAGGGGGTCACTACAGGCTTTCTGTGATTATTCACATACCTTATGACAAGACTCACTCTTTAGAAAGTCTCAGAGCACAGGAAAACCAGAGTTAGACAGGCCTACTCACATTCCCTGACACTGCATGCAGTTGGTAAATATAAACATCAGGAGCAGGTTTTTTTCTTCTAAGACGGGGTCTCACTCTGTCACCCAGGCTAGAGTGCAGTGGTGTGATCGCAGCTCACTGCAACCTTGAACTCCTGGGCTCAAGGGATTCTCTTGCCTCAGCCTCCTGAGTAGCTGGAACCACAGGTATGCACCCACTATGTCTAGCTAGTTTTTTTTTTTTTTTTTTGAGACGGAGTTTCCCTCTTGTTACCCAGGCTGGAGTGCAATGGCGCGATCTCGGCTCACCGCAACCTCCGCCTCCTGGGTTCAGGCAATTCTCCTGCCTCAGCCTCCTGAGTAGCTGGGATTACAGGCATGTGCCACCGTGCCCAGCTAATATTTTTTTTGGATTTTTAGTAGAGACGGGGTTTCACCATGTTGACCAGGATGGTCTCGATCTCATGACCTCGTGATCCACCCACCTCGGCCTCCCAAAGTGCTGGGATTACAGGCGTGAGCCACCGCGCCCGGCCATGTCTAGCTAGTTTTATAATTTTTTGTAGAGATGGGATCTCAGATGTTCCCCAGGTGGTCTCAACTGGCCTCAAGTGATCTTTTCATTTCAGCCTCCCAAAGCACTTGGGATTACAGGTGTGAGCCACCGTGCCTGGCATAGGAGCAGCTATTTTAAAGTTAGTATAAGGAGGTGAATGGGCCTTTAAATGGACTGGCTACCATGGTTTTTAATGTGATAATGTTTAAGGAGCACAATCACCCGGGGAATATAAAATCTGTTCCCTCTCTAGGAACTCCCTGTATATTATTTACCTTAAGAAGTTAAGTATTTTCTACTTTATGGCCTGGAAAGATATCAAAGCATAACAATGTAGAGGGACTTTGTACACCAAAATATAGCATTTCCTATTTTGCTTATGCATTAAGTTTTTGGTTACAAGCAAATATGTGTAGAGTTGATAGTAAGGGATATCACAAATAAAATGCCAAATGGAATATTCACAATGAAGCCATTAACTTAGCTGGACACCAAGAAGACAAAAAGGTAGAGACAGATGCTCGAAGAGCTGGCAGATCCTGAGAGATTATTTGTATAAACTTGTATAGGTTTCCACTGGGGAAAGCAAAAGTAGAACAGCAGTGAAAGTGCACAATACACCAGTACGCTCTGACCCTGTAATTTTTGGTCCTATTCAGTAATTACATTATCCTAAGCAGAGCTACCAGTTTTCAAGCTGAGTCAAGGGTGATCTCTATCATTCCCTAATGTAGATCTGTTATTCTACTACAGGCTAAGTATTCCTAATCTAAAAACTCGGAATGCTCCAAAATCCAAAACTCTTTGAGAGCTGACATCATGCTCAAAAGAAATGCTTATTGCTCCTGCTGAGAAGTGGTGTTTGAAAAATAATAAGAAGGCCGGGCGCGGTGGCTCACGCCTGTAATCCCAGCACTTTGGGAGGCCAAGGTGGGTGGATCACGAGGTCAAGAGATAGAGACCATCCTGGTCAACATGGTGAAACCCCGTCAATACAAAAAATTAGCTGGGCATGGTGGTGCATGCCTGTAATCCCAGCTACTCAGGAGGCTGAGGCAGGAGAATTGCCTGAACCCAGGAGCCGGAGGTTGCGGTGAGCCGAGATCGCGCCGTTGCACTCCAGCCTGGGTAACAAGAGCGAAACTCCGTCTCAAAAAAAAATAAATAAATAAGAAGAAGAAGAAGGAAAAAAAAAGAAATGCTTATTGGAACATTTCACATTTTCAGGTTAGGGAAGTCAACTGGTAAATGAATCTCAAAAAGTCTGAAACTGAATACACTTCTGACTCCAAGCATTTCAAATAAGGGATATTCAACCTATACTTACTTTTAAGATGGAATCTTGTTCTGTCGCCAGGCTGGAGTGCAGTGGCGTGATCTTGACTCACTGCAACCTCTGCCTCCGAGGTTCAAGCGATTTGCCTGCCTCAGCCTCCCCAATAGCTGGGACTATAGGTGCACGCCACCACGCCTGGCTAATTTTTTGTATTTTAGTAGAGACAGGGTTTCACCTTGTTGGCCAGTATGGTCTCGATCTCCTGACCTCGTGATCCACCCACCTCAGCCTCTCCAAGTGCTGGGATTACAGGCCTGAGATACTGTTCCCGGCCCAACCTATACTTTCTTATTGTGTTCTGCGAGGGTGCACCATGGTGTAATTTCAGATTAGTGTTTTCTAGAGAAAGATAACCTGAATGGAAAGCATCCTCTCTTTTGTTTAAAGGATTCTATTTAAAAAAAGGAATAAATTACATTTTAATCAGGGGGCTAAGGGAGGCCTCACTAAGAAGGCACTCTGGAGTAAAGATGTAAAGAAAGTGAGGGTGTGAGTTGTGAGGTTGTCTGGCACATTTCAGGCAGAAGGAACAGTGAGTATTCCTGATTCAGGAGCCTGTGGGATGTTCACGGAGGCCAATGTGGCCGAAGTGGAGTGACCTGGGATTGGTGGTATAGTGACGTCAGATGCAAGAAAAAGATTAGGTTGGGTGTGGTGGCTCACACCTATAATCTCAGCATTTTGGGAAGCTGAGGTGGGAGAATCATTTGAGGCCAGGAGTTCAAGACCAGCCTGGGCAACATAGTGAGATCCTATTTCTACAAAAAAAAAAAAAAAAATCAGCCAGGTGTGGCGGCACACACCTGTGGTCCCAGCAACTCAGGAGGCTGAGGTGGGAGGATCACTTGAGCCCTAGGGATTGAGGCTGCAGTGAATCATGACTGCACCACTTCACTCCAGCCTGGGCAACATAGCAAGATTTTGTCTCTGAAAAAAAAAAAAAAAAAAGAAAAGAAAAATATTAAATCAGAAGAGTAATAGGATTCAGATCATGTTGGCTTTATAGGCCATAATAAAGACCTTGGCTTCCATTACATATTAAATTAAAAAGCCACTGAGGAGGGCTTTTTTTTTTTTTTTGAGACAGGATCTTACTCTGTCACCCCGGTTGGTGTGCAGTGGCTCGATTACAGCTCATTGCAGCCTCAACCTCCTAGTCTCAAGTGATCCTCACAACTCAGCATCCAGAGTAGCTGGGGCATGGGGCAGAGGCCACCACACCTACCTAAGTTTTGTATTTTTTGTAAAGACAGGATTTCAACATGTTGCCCCAGGCTGGTCTTAAATTCCTGAGCCCAAATGATCTGCCTGCTTTGGCTTCTAAAATGGGATTACAAGCGTTAGCCACTGCGCCCAGCCACCAGTGAAGAGTTTTGAGCAAAATGGAGATAATATTTAACTCTCATTTTGACAGAACCACTCTAGCTATTGTTTTGAAAAAGTAGAAACAGAAAGACAGTGATATGGTTTGGCTGTGTCCCACCCAAATTTCATCTTGAATTGTAACTCCCACAATTCCCATGTGTTGTGGAAGGAACCTGGTGGGAGGAACCTGGTGGGAAGTGATTGAATTATGGGGGTGGATCTTTCCTGCACTGTTCTCATGATAGTGAACAAGTCTCATGAGATCTGATGGTTTTTAAAAGGGGAGTTTCCCTGTACAAGCTCTCTTGTCTGCCACCACGTGAGATGTGCCTTTCACCTGCCGATTGTGAGGCCTCCCCAGACATGTGGAACTGTAAGTCCAATAAACCCTTTTCTTTTGTAAATTGCCCTGTCTTAGGTATGTCTTTATCAGCAGCATGAAAACCAACTAATACTGACAGCTAAGAATCTATTGCATGGTTGGGTGCAGTGACCCACACCTGTAATCCCAGCACTTTGAGAGGCTGAGGGTGGGCAGATCAAGAGGTCAAGAGATAGAGACCATCCTAGCCAACATGGTGAAACCCCATCTCTACTAAAAATACAAAAAATTAGCTGGGCGTGGCGGCGTGCACCTGTAGTCCCAGCTACTCAGGAGGCTGAGGCAGGAGGATCACTTGAACCCAGAAGGCAGAGGTTGCAGTGAGCCAAGATAGCGCCACTGCACTCCAGCCTGGCAACAGAGTGAGACTCTATCTCAAAAAAAAACAGAAACAAAAACAAAGAACCTATTACAATAATCTATTAACATACAAGACAATGGTGGCCTAGAACAGGAGGAGGCAGTGGGATTGTGAGAAGGGTAGAATAGATGACAGTGTAAGAAAAAGAGAAGCCAAGGATGAATCTCAGAAGGACAGAACTGCCATGAACTGTTACAGGAAGGATCTTGAGGGGAGCAGGAATTCTGAAGATGTTGAGTTTGAGGCACCTTATGAGACACCCTAGTGGAAATGCCCAAAAAACAGTCATCAGCATACACATAATGAGCCATGAGACCAGATGAGATCACCAAGTGAGTGAGTGTGTAGAAAGGGAAATGATCCAGGGGCTGAGTCCTGGAGCAGTCCAAGGTTAAAAAGTAAGAGGTCAGGGTACAGAGGCACTGAGAAAGAAGACAGCAGTTAGAAAGCTGCAATGCAACATGAGGAAAAATAATAAAGATGGTAAATATGGAAAAGATTGAATTATTAAAGGTTGAAACTAGCTAATTTCTCAGATTATAACTTTATCAGGAACGAGCAAAAGGCTAAGAATTGTATCCTAAGTACTAAAAATATGCCAGGTGTGGCAGCTCGTGCCTGTAATGCCAGCACTTTGGGAGGCCAAGGTCAGTGGACTACTTGAGCTCAGGAGTTTGAGACTAGCCTGGGCAACATGTGAAACCCCCATCTCTATAAAAAAACACAAAAATTAGCCAGGCATGGTGGCGCACTCCTGTAGTCCCAGCTACTCAGGAGGCTGAGGTGGGAGGATTGCTTGAGCCTGGAAGGTCAAGGCTTCAGTGAGCAGTGTTTGTTCCACTGCACTCAAGCCTGGGTGACAAAGTGAGACTGTGTCTGAAAACAAAACAAAAACAAACAAAAACACCCCAAACCATATTCAGTGCCAAATGCCAAAGCCCAGATAGATTCTATAAATAAGAACATACAGGCTGGACGCGGTAGCTCATGCCTGTAATCCCAGTACTTTGGGAGGCGGAGGTGTGTGGATCACTTGAGATCAGGAATTCAAGACCAGCCTGGGCAACGTGGTGAAACCCCATCTCTACTAAAAATACAAAAAATTTGCCAGGTGTGGTAATGCAGTCTGGTTACTTGGGAGGCTGGGGCAGAAGAATTGCTTGAGCCCGGGAGACGGAAGTTGCAGTGGGCTGAGATTGAGCCACTACTTTCCACCCTCGGTGACAGAGCAACACTCCATCTCAAAAAAAAAAAAAAAAAAGAACACATATATATTTCTCCATCATTTACTCTTTAGTCTGTGGTTTAACAATGTTGAATCTGCCGGGTGCGGTGGCTCACGCCTGTAATCCTAGTACTTTGGGAGGCCGAGGCGGATGGATCACGAGGTCAAGAGATCGAGACCATCCTGGTCAACATGGTGAAACCCCGTCTCTACTAAAAAAAATACAAAAAATTAGCTGGGCATGGTGGCACGTGCCTGTAATCCCAGCTACTCAGGAGGCTGAGGCAGGAGAATTGCCTGAACCCAGGAGGTGGAGGTTGCGGTGAGCCGAGATCGTGCCATTGCGCTCCAGCCTGGGTAACAAGAGCGAAACTCCGTCTCAAAAAAAAAAAAAAAAAAAAATGTTGAATCTACCTAGCAGCTGCTTCTATGACTAAATGAATAAATGATATTTCTGATATCACAATGATTACACATTGTTCTAAAATAATGGGGTAACAACTGTTAAAAGGGGAAGAGTAAAACAATAAAACAATGGAATATACACAAAATAGAACTACAGAAATAAAAGGCAGAAATGAACGAAAGCAACCAGTTTAAAAATCAAGTCAGGACAGGAGAATAAAACATATTATTTCTTCAAGGCTATTTATTTATTTATTGAGACAGAGTCTTGCTCTGCTGCCCAGCGATCTCAGTTCACTGCAACCTCCACCTCGGAGGTTAAAGCAATTCTCCTGCCTCAGCCTCCCGAATAACTGGGACTATAGGCTCGTGACACCACACCTGGCTAATGTTTTGTATTTTTAGTAGAGATAGGGTTTCACTATGTTAGCCAGGCTGGTCTCCATCTCCTGACCTTGTGATCCACCTGCCTTGGCCTCCCAAAGTGCTGGGATTACAGGCATGAGCCACCGCACCCAGCCTCAAGGCTTATGTCGATTCTTGTGAAACTTCAAATTCCCACAATCCTAAAACACATATTTAAATAAAAAAACGATTTTTAAAAATGACACATTTGTTTCAGTGGGAAAAAAAAAAGTTTTTCCAACTGAACAGTAACACGTATCTAAATATAAAGACAGCTACAAAATATATGTTTTATTGTTATTTTTTTTGAGACGGAGTCTCTGTCTCCAGGCTGGAGGGCAATGGCACGATCTCAGCTCACTGCAAACTCTGCGTCACAGGTTCAAGCGATTCTCCTGCCTCAGCCTCCCGAATAGCTGGGATTACAGGCGTGCACCACCACACTCAGCTAATTTTTGTGTTTTTTTAATATAGATGGGGTTTCACCATGTTGGCCAGGATATTCTCCATCTCTTGACCTCATGATCCACCCACCTTGGCCTCCCAAAGTGCTGGAATTATAGGCGTGAGTCACTGTGCCCCACCTGTTTTATTATTTTAAGAGAAAAGTATAAACTCACTAGAGAAAATGTAGAATATAAGAAAAATAATTCTATCCCCCATTGGAAACTATTGTTCAACCATTTAAAAGCCTAGCTCTCAGAAAGGATTTTTTCCAACTTCTAAAAGAACTGAGAGCAAAGAAAAACTTGGCAATATTCCTAAATAAATGTTCAAACTCTTTCACCTTTCTTTTTAGAGTTAGAAAGTGACATTTTACCCACAGGAATAAGAGTATATCTGGTTATACTCTTATAACCAGGTGGGGCTGGTTCAAGAGTCACAAATGCCACACATGTAATAAACACTTGTTTTCCCATGGGGAGGTGCAATAGGAAAACAGGTTTTAGCTTTACCTGTTGAAGCAAATATTTGAACTGTACACTGTAGATTGATGAATGCTGCTGGAGAAGTAACATAAGGAAGTCTGGAGTGACCCACTGAACCACCACCCATTGTCCTAACACACGCACATTTCTATTCCTTTCTTGTCTTGAAGGCATATATATTGCCTAAATAGACTAGATTCCAACAAAATTTCCACTTTAGCCTAGACACTGTACTAGCTCCTACTTCTCTAAGTTGTTACATCTAGAGAATTTGATGGGACACCCAGTTCACAAAGTAATAAAAATCATAATGTATAATAAGTCTCTTTACAATTACCTTACTGTGTATTGTTTTAATTTCATATACATAATAAACAGGCCGTTCTGCTTCAGAGATGTTACATATGAGCAACTATCCTACTAATAAATTTGGCAATATGTAAATAGCCTTAATATGTGTGAAGAAAACCAGAACATATCACTCCACAATATGCCTCTTTGACATAGAAATTATTTTTGAGAGGCCAGACATGGTGGCTCATGCCTGTAATCCCAGCTACTTGGGAGGCTGAGGCATTAGAATCACTTGAACCCGGGCGGCAGAGGTTGCAGTGAGCTGAGATTGCGCCACTGCACTCCAGCCTGGGAGACAGAGCAAGAATCTGTCTCAAAAAAAAAAAGAAAAAAGAAATTATTTTTGAGCTGTAGACAATTAGGAAGTAACAAACAGAAGAAAAGCTCTCTCTATTCCCCACTCTTTTCTGCCTAAAGGTAAAATGTAACTTCTCCTTTACACACAACTCTATAGACTTAATGGCCCAGAGACAGCACCAGAGGAGTCTGCAAACAAACCTTACTCCATTAGTTTCCGCCCAAATATTTACCTTCCCAGTTTCCTGTCCTTGGAAGCCTAAAATCTCTTTTCTGTGTTCTGCCCTTTTTCCATAAATGTATTGTTCCTTGTCGAAGATGCTACATAAGCCATATGTGTGGTATCTGAGCCATTGCTTTGAGTTACTTTGCATTGAGGTTTCTCCCATGTGATGTATGCCATACACATTAATAAACTTGCTTTTCCCTTGTTAATCTGTCTTTTGTTTGTTTGTTTTGGTTTTTTTTTGAGATGGAGTTTTGCTCTTGTTGCCCAGGCTGGAGTGCAATGGCGTGATCTTGGCTCACCACAACCTCGCCTCCCGGGTTCAAGCGATTCTCCTGCCTCAGCCTCCCACATAGCTGGGATTATAGGCATGAACCAGCACACCCAGCTAATTTTGTATTTTTAGTAGAGATGGGGTTTCTCCATGTTGGTCAGGCTGGTCTGGAACTCCCTAACTCAGGTGACTGCCTGCCTTGGCCTCCCAAAGTTCTGGGATTACAGACATGAGCCACCACGCCCCGCAATCTATCCTTGGTTATAGTGGGTCTCAGCAAAGAGCTCTGAGGTTAAAGAAAAAATTATTTGTCCTCCCCAACACATGCACACAAAGAATGTTTAAGTGCTGTTTATAATAGCAAAAAATATATCAGCAACCTGATTCCAGTAAAAGGAAACAATGTACACACTGGTGCTTCCCTACAATGAATTATTTAATCAATAATTATTTTTTTTTGAGACCACATCTCACTTTGTCATCCAGGCTGGAGTGCAGTGGCATCATCACAGCTCACTGCAGCCTCAAACTTCTGGGCTCAAGTGATCCTTCTGCTTCAGTCTCCCGAGTAGCTGGGACTATAGGAGCAAGCCACCATGCTTGGCTCAATAAATAGTAAGATAAATACATGTTGATATTTGATAAGTAGTGAAAAGTAACACATGCAATGTGATCCCATTTCTGTAAGTTTATATGACATCTAATTATGCCAAGCCTCACCATCCTGTGAATGTCATACTTTCCTTCTTCTTCTGGTACAAGACAGGAATGGTTTAAATACTATTTTACTAGTTCCCCTTAAAGCATCTCTCAAAATATATGAGTATCCTGAAAAAGGATGTGTCACATAATGGCCACCAAGTCTGTCACCTACATACACCATGCAGGACCCATCTTCCTCTGCTTCTCACTTTACCATCACTACTGCCCACAAAGCCATGTGGAGAAGCTTCTCTACTGCCAGATTCCCTGATGGGCATGTGAATGTCAGAGCCAAAGGAATGAACTTCACAGGCACCCAAAGTTTCGACACATGGGAAATAATGGCCTCCTCCCCTAAGAAGTTCTCAAGTGGCTGGGCATGGTGGCTCACGCCTGTAATTCCAGCACTTTGGGAGGCCATGGCAGGAGGATCACTTGATCCCAGGAGTTTGACACCCGGGTAAGTAACATGGGAAGACCTTGAGTCTACAAAAAATTCTAAAAAAATTAGCCGTGCATGGTGGTGCATCCCTGTAGTACTGGATCATTTGAGCCTGGGAGGTTGAGGCTGCAGTGAGCCATGATTGCACCACTGCACTGAGCGTGGGGGACAAAGCAAGATACTGTCTCTTAAAAAAAAAAAAAGAATTTTCAAGCTTTCTACCAGATGCAAATAGATGCTAGGAAGAGGGTGAATGGTTTGTGCAAGCAGCTTTGATGTTCCAGTTACACCTGCCCAAAGTACCCTATTATAGACATATTTGCCAAGAAAAAAGACTAGGATATACTCGAATTTGTCAACAGTGGTTATCTTTAAGTATTCTGGAAGTTTTTCTTTTTCCTTTTTTCCTTTTTTTTGAGACAGGGTCTTACTCTGAGTGCAATGGTGTGATCACAGTTCAATGCAGCCTCAACCTCCCCCAACTCAGGTGATTCTCCCACCTCAGCCTCTAGAATAGCTGGGGCTGCAGGCATGCACCGCCACAGCGCCCTAATTTTTGTATTTTTTGTAGAGACAGGGTTTCCCCATATTGCCCAAGGTGATCTCGAACTCCTGGACTCAAGCAATCTGCCGACCTCAGCTTCCCAAAGTGCTGGAATTATAGGTGTGAGCCACCACACTCAGCCTTCTTTTTTTTTTTTTTTTTCTAATTTTATAATATTTATTTATTTATTTTTTGAGTCGGAGTTTCGCTTCTGTTACCCAGGCTGGAGTGCAATGGCGTGATCTTGGCTCACCGCAACCTCCGCCTCCTGGGTTCAAGCAATTCTCCTGCCTCAGCCTCCCGAGTAGCTGGGACTACAGGCGCATGCCACCATGCCCAGCTAATTTTTTTTTTTTTTGTATTTTTAGTAGAGACGGTGTTTCACCATGTTGACCAGGATGATCTCGATCTCTTGACCTCGTGATCCACCCACCTCAGCCTCCCAAAGTGCTGGGATTATAGGCGTGAGCCACCGCACCTGGCTTTTTTTTCTTATTTTATAATTTTCTGCAATAAACAGGGTTTTTGAGGCATGAAAAAAATTTTTTTTTTTTTTTTTTTTTTTTTTTTTTTTTTTTTTTTTTGAGACGGAGTCTCGCTCTTGTTACCCAGGCTGGAGTGCAATGGCGCGATCTCGGCTCACCGCAACCTCCGCCTCCTGGGTTCAGGCAATTCTCCTGCCTCAGCCTCCTGAGTAGCTGGGATTACAGGCACGCGCCACCGTGCCCAGCTAATTTTTTTGTATTAATAGAGACGGGGTTTCACAATGTTGACCAGGATGGTCTCGATCTCTCGACCTCGTGATCCACCCGCCTCGGCCTCCCAAAGTGCTGGGATTACAGGCTTGAGCCACCGCGCCCGGCCTGAAAAAAATTTTTAACTTAAAAAATAAAATAGTCAAGTAGCAAATACATACTGAGAACCATTTCCTTATTAAAGAGCAAACTATGAGAATAATTTCTTTCTTTTGTGTGTATTTGTTATTCTTTTTTGTTGTTGTAACCACCAGAAGAGGCAATGTTAAAAATAATTTCTGACAAATATTCACAGGCATCTGGCCTCTAATTCCACCCCCAAAGTCATCCCTCTTCCTGTCCCAGTGGTACTTACATTCCTGAAGACATTCTGTGTCTGTGCAGTAGGATTGGGACTGCCGTAACTACAATGAATAAGAAAGGAAAGTTAGCTATTAGACTTAAACAGAAGTGGACAACAATTACTAGAAAGATCATGTTTTGGCCAGGTGCGGTGGCTTACACCTGTGATCCAGCACTTTTGGAAACTGAGGCAGGTAGATTGCTTGAGCTCAGGCATTCGAGACCAGCCTGGGCAACATAGCAAGACCCTGTGTCTATAAAAAGTGCAAAAATTAGCCAGGTGTGGTGGTGTGTGTCTGCAGTCCCAGCTATTAGAGAGGCTGAGGCAAGAGGATCACTTGAGTCTGGGAGGCGGAGGTTGCAGTAAGCCAAGATAGCACCACTGGACTCCAGCTTGGATGACACAGTAATACCTTGTCTTAAAAAAAAAAAGTTTTGTTTTGTTTTCTGAGACAGGGTCTCACTCTGTTGCCTAGGCTGGAGTGCAGTGGTGCAATCCTAGCTCACTGCAGCTTCAAATTCCTGTGCTTAAGCAATCCTCCTGCCTAAGCCTCCTGAGTAGCTGGTACTACAGGTGTGTGCCACCATGCCTGGGTAATTTTTTAAAGATTATTTTGTAGAGATGGGATCCTACTATGTTGACCAGTCTAGTCATGAACCATGTTTTGGTTGCTATTTTTATTGTAGTAGTATTATTATTATTGAGTTTCACTCTTGTTGCCCAGGCTGGAGTGCAATGGCACAATCTCAGCTCACTGCAACCTCTGCCTCCCGAGTTCAAGTGATTTTCCTGCCTCAGCCTCCCAAGTAGCTGGGATTACAGGCACCCACCACCACACCCAGCTAATTTTGTGCATTTTTAGTAGAGACGGGGTTTCACCATGTTGGCCAGGCTGGTCTTGAATCCCTGACCTCAGGTGATCTACTTGCTTCGGCCTCCCAAAGTGCTGAGATTACAGGCATGAGCCACTGCGCCCGGCCCCATGTTTTGGTTTTTAATGAATGCTGTCACAGAATGTATCTTCAAAATCATACACAAACACAGAATACGCTGAGAGGTTGTCTACTTTTTTTTCTACCCCAAATAATTTTCAAATATATTGTGATCTGTTGCAATTCACTCATTTCTTTTTTTCTTTTTTTTGAGATGGAGTCTCGCACTGTCGCCCAGGCTATAGTGTTGTGGCACAACCTCGGCTCACTGCAATCTCCGCCTCCTGGGTTCAAGCAATTCTCCTGCCTCAGCCTCCCGAGTAGCTGGGACTACAGGTGTGGCCTACCATGGCCAGTTAATTTTTTTGTATTCTTAGTAGAGACAGGGTTTCACCCTGTTAGCCAAGATGGTCTCGATCTCCTGACCTCATGATCTGCCCGCCTCGGCCTCCCAAAGTACTAGGATTACAGGCATGAGCCACGGCACCTGGCCCACCCATTTCAATAATTAAAAAAAGTCACCTGTGACACAAATTCTTGCTGCCAGTATATAATTAGGCATCCCAAAGGAAAAGTGCTAAATTGTAGAGAACTAAGAGTAAACCTTTGTTAAAGAGATTTTTCTTCTCATTGAAAATCAGAAGCAGATAAAAAAAAGATTCTATTTGTAGAAAATGCATCTCTGAAAGGGAGCAGAAAGAATCAGTGGTTGGCTAGATAAGAAACTAATGGCCGGGTGCAGTGGCTCACACCTGTAATCCCAGCACTTTGAGAGGCCAAGGCGGGAGGATCACCTGAGGTCAGGAGTTCAAGACCATCCTGACCAACATGGAGAAACTCCGTCTCTATTTAAAAAAAAAAAAAAAGAAACTAATAAAAGGAGTTACCACAAGGAGCGAAGTTATGATGGGGGAGTAGAGAAGAATGACACAAATAGGAGCTAAATTTTTCAGTGTTTTTCTATATAATTTTAGAATCATGATTATCAATTTTAAAGAGAAAATTAAAAAAGAAAAGGCCCATCTATCTATATTATAAGCCATCCTTTTATGAGCATATAGCCTATCCTGAAGCCTTTTAGGATGTTTAAAAATGAAAATCTCATAAACCTTAAAATAGAGATGAATAAATAGTAAAGAGAATGCAGGGTATATAACTTTCCAGTTTAGTCTCATTATTAACCACACCCTGTCCATTAAAGTAGTAACACAAACTTGCAATTGTTTGGGATGGCAACTATTGTGCAGTAGTCTTTAGCTGGATCAGCATGGCTCTGCAGAGTGACAGGCCTAGATTTAAAGTCTGGTTCTGCAACTTTCCGAGTTTCAAGACCTTGGGCAAGTAATTGAACACCTCTAAGCTTCAGCTTCCTCCTCTAGTAAAAGGAGATATAATATTACCTATATTTAAGAGTACTAGTGAGAATTAACATGGGTAACAGATGGGAAATGCAGTAACCACTTAAGAAATGTTAGCTTTTATTACTGTGCCATACAAATTATGACCTCAACTAAACAATTATTGGAAGTAACAACTAAATGAATCGTTTTGTAAATTATTCTCCAAGATGATCAGGCTTGCTTTGGTGTATACTACTAATAGTAGTCCTGTCTGGAGCCCGGCACAGTGGCTCATGGCTGTAATCCCAGCACTTTGGGAAGCCGAGGTAGGAGGATTGCTTGAGCCTAGGAGTTTGAGACCAGCCTGAGCAACATGGTGAAACTCTCATCACTACAAAAAAATAGAAAATTAGCTAGGCCTGGTGGGGCTAGACCTTGTCTCAAAACAAAAACACAACAAAAAAATCTTGTTTGAATTAGAATGAGAAAACAGATTTTGTTTTTGTTTTTGTGAGACAGAGTCTCACTTTGTTACTCAGGCTGGAGATGAGTGGCACAATCACAGCTCAAAGCAGTGCTCCCGCCTCAGCCTCCCAAGTAGCTGGGACAAAAGGTGCCTGCCAATTTTTTTATTTTTTGTAGAAATGGGATTTTATCATATTGCCTAGGCTGGTATTGAACTCCTGCACTCAAACGATTTGCTGGCCTCTGCCTCCCAAAGTGCTGAGATTACAGGCATGTGCCACTAAGCCCAGTGAAGAAAACAGATATTTTTTAAAATTAATTTTAATGAAATAGAGATTGGGTCTCTCTGTGTTCCCCAGGCTGGTCCTGAACTCCTGAGCTCTAGCAATCTGCCCACCTCAGCCTCCCACAATGCTGGAATTACATACAGGCATGAGCCACTGTGCCCAGCCAGATCTTAATTTACAAATATGGGGTATATCTTAACCCCTTCTAAGGAGTCAAGCCAAAAACTCTTACTAAAATTACACATTATTATTATTTATTTAAGATAGGGTCTTGCTCTGTTGCCCAGGGTAGAATGCACTAGCACGATCTTGGCTCACTGCAATCTATGCCTCCTTGACTCAAGCGATCCTCTTACCTCAGCTTCTTGAGTAGCTGGACTACAGGTGCACATCACCAGACTGGCAATTTTTTTTGTGTGTGTGTTTTTGTAAAGACAGGGTTTTTGCTATGTTACCCAGGCTGGTCTTGAACTCCTGGGCTCAAGGGATCTACCAGCCTCAGCCGCCCAAAATGCTGGGATTATAGGCGTGAGCCACCATACCTGGCCTACTTTTTTTTTTTTTTGAGATGGAGTCTTATTCTGTCACCCAGGCTGGAGTGCAGTGGCACAATGTCAGCTCACTGCAACCTCCAGCTCCTGGGTTTAAGTGATTCTCCTGCCTCAGCCTCCCAAAGAGTAGTTGGGATTATAGGCATGCCCCACCATGCCCGGCTAATTTTTGTATTTTCAAAAGAGATGGGGTTTTACCACGTTGAGCAGGCTGGTCGCGAACACTTTCTACGAAGCTTCTGGAATGAACACATATACGTTTTAAATGTCAGAGACCCGTGCAGAGAATGAAAATAGCTTGGTATGACAGAAGGGCAGTTGAGTATCCACTTTAAATTAGGTAGACAGAGGCAGTGACACTTAAGGGCTATTTACAAGATAGTAAAGATCAAGGGTAGGCACATCTCAGGCAAAGTACATGACTAAGAGGGCCCTAGGTGACAAGGTGCCCTGCCTGTGAGTCAGTATTGAGGAACCAAAAAACCACTGTGGTTGAGGTGTCTGAGACATGTTACTTAGCTGCTGCATTTAGTTAACCTCAGAACTAAATGCTCTCTATAAATGCTCAAATTGTCACAATCTGATGTTGTAATTTCTCTGACTGCCTCTAACTCTAAGATACACTAATGGAATAGGAATTTTTTTATTGTATAATATTTGAGCTATTTGAATACAAACATATTTTAACAAAAATGTTAAAACATATATTTTTAAAAGCACTTATAATTATATTTATTATATAAATATAAATTTATCATTTATATAATATCATTTATATTTATATTTATATTTTACATTTATATTATATATTATATATATTTATATTATACAGTATATTACATTTATCATTTATATTATACAATATATTACAGAATACTTAGAAATTAATGTGGATGGCTGAGCACGGTGGCTCATGCCTGTAATCCCAGCACTTTGTGAGGCCATGGCAGGCAGATAATGAGGTCAAGAGATTGAGACTATCCTGGCCAACATGGTAAAACCCTGTCTTTACTAAAAATACAAAAATTAGCTGGGCATGGTGGCAGGCACCTGTAGTCCCCGCTACTTGGCAGCCTGAGGCAGGAGAATTGCTTGAACCCGAGAGGTGGAGGTTGCAATAAGCCGAGATTGCACCACTGCACTCCAGCCTGGGCAAAAGAGTGAGACTCTGTCTCAAAAACAAAACAAAATAAAAAAAGAAATTAATGTGGATTTACTCACAGCCTTATTAATACAATTGTCATTACTATGTATTCTTTTCTATTCTTAAAATAGGCAGACTTCTACATAATTGCAATTGTTGTAACAATTTTAAAATTTTTTTATTTTTTTATTTTTTAGATACAGGGTCTCACTATGTTGCCCCAGCTGGTCTCAAATTCCTGGACTCAAATGATCCTACTGCCTCAGCCTCATGAGTAACAGAACACAGGGTGTGTGTGTCATGCAATTGTAACAAATATTTAGGGAACTTGCTATATGCTAAATATTATACTGAAAACTTTAATTTATTATCTTATTTGGTCTTCACAACCACTTCAGGAGGGTATTTTTCATACTCTACCAATCTAGAAACTGTATTTGGGGGAGGTTAAATAACTTAAATCCAGTACTACCTCCAAATTCTAAGCTCTTAACCACAACCCCCTCCTACTTTACAATGTACAAAATTTTATATCAGCTGAGCACGGTGGCGCTCAGGTAGCCATAGTCCCAGCTGCTCGGGAGGCTGAGGCAGGAGAATCACTTGAACCCAGGAGATGGAGGTTGCAGTAAGCCAAGATTGTGTCACTGTACTCCAGCCTGGGCAACAGAGCAAAACTCCATCTCAAAAAAAAAAAAAAAAAAAAAAGCCTTGGCAGTCATGGACTTAGGGAGAAATGTAGATCAAAGAAGATTCTAATGACAAGTGGACAGATGCAGCTTCCATAAGGAAACTTACACCGGGGAAATTAGTTGAAAAAAAAATTACAAGGAACAAAAAAGTCCTTTTGAGATGTCCTTTTTTCTCATTCACCAGAGCTGCCAGTGAACTGGCAAACAGTGAGGTACATAAACGTGGTTAAAAAAATATTTTGTATGTGGCTTTATTATTATTATTTGAGACAGGGTTTCACTCTGTCACCTAGGCTAGAGTGCAGTGGCTTGATTACAACTCACCTCAGCCTTGACTTTGACTTCCCAGGCTGACATGATCCTCCCGTCTCAAGCCTCCTGAGTAACTGGGACTACAGATGTGTGCCACCACACCCAGTTTTTAAATTTTTATTTTTATAGAGAAAGTCTCCCTATGTTGTCCAGGCTGTTCTCAAACTTCTAGGCTCAAGGGATACTCTCACCTTGGCCTCCCAAAGTTTATACAGGTATAAACCACCACACCCAGCCAAAAAGAACATTTAAAGTCAGAGGTTGACCAGAACAAAAAAGAAAAAAAAAGAAAAAAGAAAGTCAGAGGTATCTGGGTTCAAATCCTGTCTGTTTCTAAGGCAAGGTTTCAAACTATGAAAAAGATAAATACAACCTACAAGCCTTAAATTCACTGTGAGGATTAAGTGATATAAATATATAAATAAAATATTAATGTACATAAAGAACTCAGTTCATGGTCCATTGGATGTTTTCACTTCATTGCAGTATTATAGCTAACATCATGTGCTTAATTAAGAAAGCATCTTAACAGAACTCTAGTGCTTCCTAATGAGCATAACTTATTGCACATCATCCTAGAACTTATCTTTAATCTTCAATTTGGACTTTCTGCTTAAGAAGAAAAAAACCTTAAAAAGACCTTAGTCTTTGATATTTTGGATTTTAATATTGTTTATATTGTACATTTTTCTCTACACTGACAAAATGTTTTTTAAATATTTTATGCCTAAAAATTTTATATTCTGCCTCTAAAATTCAAATGTTTAAGTTCCTCCTCTATTAATGAGCAGAATTGCCCATTTAACAATGGAGTTTTATAAAATTTGTCTCTTCACTTTAACCAGAACCTGAATTAGCATTTTTGTTTTTGCAGGCTACTTCATTATCATAACTTCTTATTATCATCAGAAATTAAAAGACACACACACACACACACACACACACACACACACACACACAGAGAGAGAGAGAGAGAGAGGAGAGAGAGAGAGAGAGAGAGAGAGAGAGAGAGAGAGAGAGAGAGAGAGAGAGAGAGAGAGAGAGAGATTTCCACTGGTTAACTTTAACTCAGTAGGTGTCTTCTTTTTTTCATTTCTTTTTCTTTCTTTTTTTTTTTTTTGAGACAGGGCCTTGCTCTTATCACCCAGGCTGGAGTGCAGTGGTGCAATCTGGGCTCACTGCAACCTCTGCACCTCCGCCCACCCCGACACCCGCTCCAAGCTCAAGTGACGATCCTCAGACTCCCAAGCAGCTGGGACCACAGGCGTGCACCATCACACCTGGCTGTTTTTGTATTTTTAGTAGAGACGGGGTTTCACCATTTGGTCCTTGCTGGTCTCAAGCCATCTACCTGCCTGGGCCTCCCAAAGTGTTAAGATTACAGGCATGAGCCACTACGCCAGCAAGTGTCTTTTCTTAGATAAACTATATAACCAACATACTGGAAGAACAGTACCCTCTGAGACCTAAAGTTCATTATCACTTTGCCTACAGCGTCTGCATTGCTCTTGCTTCGCCTGTAACTTGTATTTAACTGGCTCTTTACTTTGCAGCAAATAGTTCATAAGAGAAAAAAGAGGAGGAAGTGGATTCTTTTTTAATATGAAAAGGTCTTGGCTGGGCGCAGTAGCTTACACTGTAATCCCAGCACTTTGGGAGACCAAGGCAGGTGGATCACTTGAGATCAGGAGTTCCAGACCAGCCTGGCAACATGGTGAAACCCCGTCTCGACTAAAAATATAAAAATTAGCCGTAATCCCTGCTACTCAGGAAGCTGAGGCAGGAGAATTGCTTGATCCCAGGAGGCAGAGTTTGCAGTGAGCCAAGATCTCGCCACTGCATTCCAGCCTGAGCAACAGAGTAAGACACTGTCTCAAAAAAAAAGAAAGACAATAAATAGGCTAGGAGCAGTGGCTCACACCAGTAATCCCCAACACTTTGGGAGGCCTAGGTGGGCAAACTGCTTGAGTTCACGAGTTCAAGACCAGCCTGGGCAACACAGGGAGACTCTGTCTCTACAAAAAATACAAAAATTAGCTGGGTGTGGTGGCACATGTCTATAGTCACAGATACTTGGGAGGCTGAGGTAGGAGAATGCCTTGAACCCAGGAGGCAGAGGTTGCAGTAAACCAAGATCACGCAACTGCACTCCAGCCAGGGCAACCGAGCAAGGGCTTGTCTTGGAAAAAAAAAAAAAGAAAAGAAAAAAATTTTAAGACTACAACTAAGCAGGTTAAAGGCAAATCTAAATATTGTTTGAATGTCTAACACTAATAGGTTGGGCTACTTTGCCTAAATGATATGCAAGTTGAGCAACCACTCCTGATTTTCTCATTCTGAATTTGAGTTTACTTTATTGAACCACAAATGATGCAAATTCAGTGTCATTAAAGAGGTAACAGAGATTATGCTGGGCCCGATGGCTCATGCCTGTAATCCCAGCACTTCGGGAGGCCAAGGTAGGCAGATCATCTGAAGTTGGGAGTTCAAGACTAGCCTGACCAACATGGAGAAACCTCGACTTTATTAAAAATACAAAAAATTAGCCGCATGTGGTGGCACATGCCTGTAATCTCAACTACTCAGGAGACTGAGGCAGGAGCATCACTTGAACCCAGGAGGCAGAGGTTGTGGTGAACCGAGATTGCACCACTGCACTTCAGCCTGGGCAACAAGAGTTAAACTCCATCTCAAAAAAAAAAAAGGGGATAACAGAGATTATGGGCAATGTATAGCCATACTCTTATGAAAGTTTATTTCAATTATATATAAAAGTATTTAAGTGCCTAGAAATGTGACTGCAAAATTGAGAAATTTCATGTGACCTCTGGCAAAACAAGTAATAGTGGCCATGACATGGGACGGATGAGTGGGGGACAACAGAAAGGGAAATGTTTACATTTTGCTCCATATTTCTACATTATTTCAAGCTTTCATGGTCTAGCTATTCACATATTACTTCTATTATTAAAAGAAAAGACAGAATTCTGATACTATGACACTGCTAAAAAGAAGCCTGACTTTGATTTGCTAATATCAAAAGACTGAAGTGAAGATGTATGAAGTGGGAAAAAAAAGTTGCAGAAATGTATTGTCCTGCAAGGCTCCAGGTGGCACCAACCCCAAGGCTTTCATGACCAGAAAGCTTTGGGCAGAGGCCAACTGGCATGCTGATACAGAAGGGACGCTCTGCCTCTTTTGAAACCAAAGAGGCAGCCCTGATGATCTCTCAATCACTGTAAAGGTCACTCTTCCCTTGTCATGAAGAATAATGTCCAGATCATTCTTCCCTTGTCTTGAAGAATAATGTACACTTGCAGCCTTGAAGAATAATATACACAAAGCTCTATGGTCTTGTCCTGTAAAATAAAAGAACTCCAACATCTATTCTCCTTCATTCTATCCAGGCCCCTTTCCTTTTAGTTCAAACTGGCAGTTTCCTGTTGGGGGTTGGTGATTGATTCTGCAGTTCACACCCATACAAATCTAATCAAGCGGTTAGTCTACCATACCTTTAGTGTTCTCTTGTGAACTTCTTATTTTTTGTGATGTGAACAGGAAAATTGTGAACGATTTTCCAAATCTTTAAGTTGTGGTTCCTTTTTGCTTAATAATTCCATCTTCAGTTGGATTCTCTCTTTTCAATTTTTACTATAAACAGTCAGGAGGAACCAAGCCACTCCTTCGACATTTTGCTTAGAAATCTCCTCAACTAAATATCCAATTTCATCACTCACAAATTCTACCTCTCATCTAGAAAACACTAGAACACAAACATAATTCAGCTGAGTTCTTTGCTACTTTGTAACAAAGATTGCCTTTCTCCACTGTCCAGTGATGTTCTTCATTTATCAGAATGGCCTTTATTTTCTATTAAAATTCTGTACATGATTATTTATGTATTCTAAAAGACGGAAGCTTGCTCCACCATTCTCCTCTCTTCTTGCTGAGACCTCTCCAAAATCATCTTTAATGCCCTTATTTCTACCAACAGTCCCTCACAGCAACTATTAGCTTGTTCCAGCATGCACTTAAAAACTCTTCCAGCCTATATCCACTACACAGTTGCAAAGTCACGTCTCCATTTTTAGGTATTTGTTCTAGTAGCATCCCACTTCTTAGTAACACTTTTTTGTCTTAGCTCGGGCTGTAATAACAAATACTATGTGACAGGTACCTTACGCAACAATTTATTTCTGACAATTATGAGGGCTAGGAAATCCAAGATCAAAGTTCTAACTGATTTGGTTCCTGGTACGGGTGCTCTACCTGGGTTGCAGATAGAGGTCTTCTTGCTACATCCTCACATGGTACAGAAGAGGATCATCTCTTTTACGTCTCTTCTAACATGGGCACTAATCCTATCACAAGGGCTCTACCCTCATGAACTCATTACCTTCCAAAGGTCCCACCTCCAAATACGAGCACATTGGGGATTAGGGATTCAACATATGAATTTTGAGAAGTACATAAACATTTAGTCCATGGCATACTATGATCTCTTCTATGTAAAACAAAAATATAAACTATATACATATGTGCATATTAAATTTCCAGAAAGATATATATGTCTATCTCTATTTTCCAAAAACAGCCACAGCATTATTTCAAAGTCAAACATGCTCTTCTAGAATTTTGCCAGTCCCCATTGAGAAGTGAAATCTGGTCAGACTCTGTGGCTCACGCCTGTAATCCCAACACTTTGGGAGGTCAAGGCAGGAGGATCGCTTGAGCCCATGCTATGGTCAAGCCACTGTACTCTATCCTGGGTGACAGAGCAAAACCCTGTCAAAAAAGAAAGAAGGAGGAAGAAGAAAGAAGGAAGGAGGGAGAGGGAAATCTATCTGCCCTCCTTGAACCTGGACAGGCTTGTGACTGCTACACTCAAGAATACAAGAAACATGTGACTTCTTAGACTAAGTTCTCTCCCTCCCCCATCTTCTCTTTGGAGAAATGCTCTCCCTTGGAACCGAGCCACCATGCTTTGAGGAAGCCAACCACATGTAGGCATTCTAACTCACAATACTGGCTAAGGTTCTAGCCACTCACCAGTATCAACTATCAGACAGTGAATAACCAAGCTTCCAGATACTTCCTGCCCTCAGCTTCTATGTCTTCCAGCTAAGAACGAAAATAATGATCAGCAGACAAGCCGTGTGAATTCCAGACACTGTCAGCTTAATCAATGGTTGTTCTATGCCACTAAGTTTTGGGGCAGTTTGTTATACAATAATAATAATGTGAACAATATACAAGAAACTGTCGGCTGGGGGTAGTGACTCATGTCTGTAATCTCAGCACTTTGGGAGGTCAAGAAGGGAAGACAGCTTGAGGCCACGAGTTTGAGACCAGGCTGAGCGACACAGAGAGACCCCATCCCTATTCTAAATAAATAAATAAAACATAAACTTTACATCCTAAATACACAATTCAAAATTGGTAAGACCAATTGTATCGCTAACCATAGAAGGACTATCCAGTGCCTGGATATTGATTTAAAAAAAGGATTAAGGTTTGAAACAAAGTAGTCCACTGAAATTTCCTTACTGACTAAAATAAAACTCAAAAGTTAATCACGTGATTAAAAAGGCTTTCATAGCAACATGAAAAATGCAAACTATTATTAAATTAAGGCCGGACAAGGTGGCTCATTCCTGTAATCCCAGCACTTTAGGAAGCCGAGATGGGTGGATCACCTGCCGTCAGGAGTTTGAGACCAGCCTGGCCAACATGGTGAAACCCTATCCCTACTAAAAATACAAAAATTAGCCGGGCGTGGTGGCAGGCGCCTATAATCCCAGCTACTTGGGAGGCTGAGGCAGGAGAATCGCTTGAACCCAAGAGGTGGAGGTTGCAGTGAGCCTAGATCATGCTACTGCACTCCAGCCTGTTATAGAGTGAGACTTTGTCTCAAAAAAAAATTAAATTGAGGAAAATATATATATTCCACAGCATCTAAAAACATATTTCTTAAAAAGATCTGGGAAGACACAAACCAAATTCATCTGGGAAAGTAGGAAATAAAAACTAAGTATGGAGAAGAAGGGAGTTCAGCCTTAGCTTTAATGTATTAATATTTTTTGAAAGCACATATCCATATATTACTTATATAAATATTTTTAAAATAAAAAAATAACATTAATATTTTACAAAAGTTTTAACATACCTAGCAAAAATACATTTGCTGCACAGATAAGTATCTCAAAAAAAAAAAATTTCCAGACACAGACATTTTTCTTCTAGGAAACATCCAATGGGCCTTGAAGTGATTTATCTAAGTACAGTAGACATCACAATTTACACGGCATTCAGGCCTATAAAAAGAAATCCAACCAAGAGTCTCCCAAATCACATGCTTTTACAGTACTTTCATATAAAAACAAATTTATTATTTATTTATTATTTTTTTTTGAGATGTAGTCTCACTATGTCACCCAGGCTGGAGTGCAATGGCGTGATCTCTGCTCACTGTAACCTCTGCCTCCCAGGCTCAAGCAATTCTCCTGCCTCAGCTTCCTAAGTAGCTGGAATTACAGGTGCCCACCACCACATCTGGCTAATTTTTGTATTTTTTGTAGAGATGGGTTTTCACCACGTTGACGAGGCTGGTTTCAAACTCCTGATCTCAAATGATTCACCTGCCTCAGCCTCCCAAAGTGCTAGGATTACAGGTGCCTGGTCCAGCAACAAATTTCGATAAAGATGTAGAAGTTTTAGTTATGCTGTTTAGATTAAGAGCTGAAATACAAAGCTCAACAATTAAAACATAAAAATAAAGAGGATTACCTGCATTCCAAAATCTTAGGTTCCAACAGAACAGAAAAAACACATGAGCATAATCCAAGTTCACATTTCTAAATCCATCTGCTCTCTCTTTCTAGAATTCCCATCATTAATAGAAGAAACTATATGCCAAGTGACAGCCAGTGAAGAACAACAACAGGAGAGGGTAAAGCCAGAAGCAAATTATTTCAATGGAAGAAAAATCCCCTCTCCAGGTTGTTTTCATGGGTATAAGGAAATGAGTTGCTTTATATATATAAATAAAATTTAAATACAAATGAGTTACTTTTTAAAAAAGAATACTAGGTGGCCAGGTGCGGTGGCTCATGCCTGTAATCCCAGCACTTTGGGAGGCTGAGGCAGGTGGATCACTAGATGAGGAGTTCGAGACCAGTCTGGCCAACATACCGAAACCCCATCTCTACTAAAAATATATAAAAAATAGCCAGGTGTGGTGGTGTGTGCCTGTTATTCCAGCTACTTGAGAGGCTGAGGCAAGAGAATTGCGTCAACCCTGGAGGTTGAGGTTGCAGTGAGCTGAGATTGTGCCAAGGCACTTCAGTTTGGGTGACAGTATGATACTCCATCTCAAAATAAAAAGAATACTAAAGTAGTTACAAGGAAATACCAAATTTTTCTTTTTCTTGTTTTATAAAGAATACTAGACAACTTGAATGATTTATTATTAGGCAAGGGTTTTGTGTAGGCAACTTTCTATAAATATACTGTATGGAATATATTCTACTACTACATCACTAAAAATCCATAGTTATCAGCTGGGCATGGTGGCTTGCACCTGTAATCCCAGCACTTTGGGAGGCTGAGGCAGGCAGATCACCTGAGGTCAGGAGTTTGAAACCAGCATGGCCAACATGGCGAAACCCTGTCTCTACTAAAAACACAAAAATTAGCCAGGCATGGTAGTGGGCACATGTAATCCCAGCTACTTGGAAGGCTGAGGCAGGAGAATTGCTTGACCCAGGAGGCGGAGGTTGCAGTGAGCCCAGATCATGCCCTTGCACTCCAGCCTGGGTGACAGAGTGAGACTGTCTCAAAAAGAAAAAGAAAACCCATTAGTTATCACCCATAGTTATCAAGGGGCATATTCCCATATTAAATAACACAGAATTTTATGTAACACGATGAAGATACCTGGACTGTAACTGAAAGAGACTCACCGTCTATTCTTATCTACTTTTTTGAGTCCTTTTAGCCAGTATTATAAAGCACTAAAACTCAAAGTAGAGCTGTCCTTCAATATCTGCAGGGGCTTGGTTCCAGGAACACCCCTCAGATTCCAAATCCAGACACTCGAATCCCTCATATAAAATGATATAGTATTTATATACAATCTACGAACATCCTCCCATAGACAAATTGTCTCTAGGTTACTTATAATACTTTAGACAACGTACAGGCTATATAAACAGCAGTTATACTATTGTTTTATTATTTGTATTATTATTTTTAAAATATTTTTTATTTACAGTTGGCTAAATCCACAAATGCAAAGAGCACAGGTACAAAGGGCCAACTGTTATTAGATTAGGAAAGAAAAATGTCCGTGATACGAGATAATACCTCAATTTTTTAAATGTTTCTGAACATTCCTGAGGCAAACAGAAGCATACACACACCTGGCAAAATACAACTGCATTAAGAATAGTCTAACACTCATTGTAATGCAACAATGTAAATAAATCATAGGAAGGACACATGCCAAGAGAGAGTAAAACTTTGTCACCAGCACCCCAAAACGGGCATTCTTTGTACTGCAGTCCCATTAGCCTTGAACTTAAAACACTGTTAGTTTATAATATGTACTTTTTTTTTTGACAGTCTCCCTCTGTCACCCAGACTGGAATGCAGTGGCACGATATCAGATCACTGCAATTTCCACATCCCAGACTCAAGCGATTCTCATGTCCAGTCTCTCAAGTAGCTGGGATTGCAGGCACTCACCACCGTGCCCAGCAATTTTTGTATTTTTAGTAGAGACTACTAACAACAGGATTTCACCATGTTAGCCAGGCTGGCCTCAAACTCCTGGTCTCAGGTGATCTGCCTGCCTTAGCCTCCCAAAGTGCTGGGATTACAGGCATGAGCCACCTTGCTCGGCCCTATAATGTGTACATTAAAATACCCCTATAATAACATAATCAGAGAAGCTTAATGAGGTGGCTCAGGACTGTAATCTTAGCACTTAAGGAGGGTGGGACAGGAGAATGGCTTGAGGCTAGGGGTGTGAGACCAGCCTAGGCTACACAGTGAGACCCCATCTCTATAAAAAAATACAAAAATTAGCCATCCACAATGGTGTGTACCTGTAGAACCAGCTACTCTGGAGGCTGAGGTGGGAGGATCACTTGAGCCCAGGAGTTCAAGGCTGTAGCAATCTATTATCACACCACTCCACTCCAGCCTGGGTGACACAATGAGACCCTGTCTCTTAAAATAAAGGAAAAATATATAGAGAGAGTCATTTTTGCCTCTCTCTTTTTTTTCCCCCCTGAGACAGGGACTCACTTTGTTGCCCAGGCTGGTTTCTAAATCCTGCCTTCAGATGATCCTCCCGCCTCTGCCTCCCAAAGTGCTGAGATTATGAGCGTAAGCCCAGCCAGATTTATATTCTTTGTACTAAAAATTATATATAAGCAGTGATGAGGTAGTAGTAAGAGGGGTTTGAACTGCTGTTACTGCCCATAAAGCTTTATGAGAGGATACTTTTTTCTATTTTTATAGATTTTTTTTAAACACTCTGATGAGCACAAATCCTACTGATTTACAAATCAAGGTAATGAGAAGTCTTATAAGAATTTTTGAACACCTACATCACAGTGTACATTTTCTTTTCAAATCATATAACTATGGTGCATTTAAAGATTTTCTTTTCCAGTGAAAGTTTTCTGTAATTATGATTTTTTTTTTCTTTTAGACAGAGTCTCACTTTGTTCCCTAGGCTAGAGTGCAATGGCACAATCTTGGCTCTGCCTCTTGGGCTCAAGCGATTCACTCACCTCAGCCTCCTGCGTAGCTGGGACTACAGGCACACGCCATCACACCTGGTTAATTTTTGTATTTTCTGTAGAGAATGGGTTTTGCCATGTTGCCCAGGCTGGTTTCAAACTCCTAGACTCAAGTGATCTGCCCACCTCTGCCTCCTTTAGGAAGAGTGCTGAGTTTACAGGCATGAGCCTGTAATTACTGTGCCAGGCCTGTAATTACTAATTTTTGTATACAGTTGTATGAGATGATTAGGAAATTTTATTTTTAGGTTATTTGAGTGAGTAATACATTCATATGGTTTTAAAATGTAAAAGTACAGTGAAGAGTATGCCTCCTGTTCCTTCCTCCTACTCCTCTACCCTACCCTTGATTACACAGATAGTGCTCTGTTTTTTTTTTTTTTTTTTTGAGATGGAGTTTTGCTCTTGTTGCCCAGGCACAATCTCAGCTCACCGCAACCTCTGCATCCTGGGTTCATGTGATTCTCCTGCCTCAGCCTCCCCAGGAGCTGGGATTACAGGCATGCACCATCAAGTCCGTCTAATTTTGTATTTTTAGCAGAGACAGGGTTTCTCCATGTTGGTCAGGCTGGTCTCAAACTCCCAACCTCAGGTGATTCCTACATGGCTTAAAAATGTGAACGTCCTACTAGACATACACAAAAATGAAAATCATAAGCCTATAATCTAACTTCATCTGACAGAAAAATATAAAGTAATTTTTAGATGGTATTGACTTTTTAAGGAATTTAACTGGATCTTAACATTTAAATCAGGGAAGATTGTACTTAGTTTTATTTAAAGTTACACCAATGTAAGGCCGGTTGCCTTGCTGGTAGCCAAATGGACACGCCCTTCTCTCTCCGTGCCTGAAAACTACGTCACCATTCTAAGCACATTACTCAGCATTTGCCCTCTCCACGCGGGCTCCCCGTACCCGTTTCAGCATTCCAATCTCAGCCCTGCACCTGCCAAAATTTTTAAAAAGCCCACCAAAAACCTGCCCTATGGCAAGCTTGCCCCGTACGTCCTCGATCAGCCCCTCATCCGTGCCCGGTTCCTTCATAACCAATAGAAATCCCTCCGCTTTGTTCACCTCGTCCATGCCCAGTTCCCTTCATATCCAATAAAATTACCTCCTCTTTTTCTCCCCGCAGTCAATCAACTACCTCCACTCCCTATAAAACCCCACGTCCCAAGAAGAAAAGCGCAACTTCTCCGGCCCCTCCTGTCGGACCATAAAACCTCGCCCAGGAGCTGATTAAATTTCTTTATTTCAATAACTGGCCTCAGTTGCCTCATTTAAACCTCAGTTGCTTCATTCAAACCTTACAACCAAGAACTGTCCTCCATTTCAGAAAGTCATTGTCACTGGTGGTTTTTTGAGACAGAGTCGTGCTCTGTTGCTCAGGCTTGAGTGCAGTGGCATGATCTCGACTCACTGCAACCTCCACCTCCAGGGTTCAAGCGATTCTCCTGCCTCAGCCTTCCGAGTAGCTGGGATTATAGGCACCCGCCACCATGCCCAGCTAATTTTTGTATTTTTAGTAGAGGTGGGGTTTTGCCATGTTGGCCAGGCTGTCACTGGTGGTATTTAAGCCCAACAAAACAAACATGTATGAGTCTGCATTTAACTATAATGTTCATGATTTTTCCTATTAGAAGTATTTACTTCATCTTGCCTTCTAATGTAGCTGTACCTGACCACATCATGGTCCTTTTTATTTTCTTCAACTGCTTTGCCTGTTTTTCTGCTCATGTTAATGAAGGACTAGGTCAATGAACAGTCAGGGTACACAAACAGCTTCCCTAATCATGGAAGTATGCAGGCAGGCTAAAGAGCCTCTTAACTCTCAAAGTAGGGAAGACTTCATTACGAAACTTTGTAGTACATTTCATTCCAAAACCAAGCATTTTTTCTCTTCCTTCCTACTTTATTTACAACCACTATAGAAGAGTTCAGGGTTTTTTTCTGAGACGGAGTCTTGCTCTGTCGCCAGGCTGGAGTGCAGGGGCATGATCTCAGCTCACTGAAACCTCTGCCTCCTGGTTCAAGCAATTCCCCTGCCTCAGCCTCTCGAGTAGCTGGGATACAGACACGCACCACTACGCCCAGCTAATTTTTTGTATTTTAGTAGAGATGGGATTTCACTATGTTGGCCAGGATGGTCTTGACCTCCAGACCTCTGATCCGCCTGCCTCAGCCTCCCAAAGTGCTGGGATTACAGGTGTGAGCCACCACGCCCAGCAGAGTTGAGGGTTTTCTTGGTTTCTCTCTTGGTCTGTAACATAGAATTAGGAGTCCTCCCCCAGAAAAGTTTCCTACTTTTCTTTGACAGTAACTCTTGTGGTTTTAGCCTGGTAGCAAAGGCCTAAGCCAGTTACTTTATATTGCATAGAAGGGAAAAGATGCACAACAACAGATCCAGCTACTCAATAGACCTATTCCTCCCTTTTGCACTCACTGAAAGGTTCGGCTTTCTGTTTCGTTTGGTAGTTTTATTTATTCATGTAAACAATTTAGAGTCAAACAGTTCTATAAGGTTTGTTTTGAAAAATAGTAACTTTTCATCCTCCTACCCATTTCTCCCTCCAGAGACAACCATTTTGAACTTTTAGCTGATTGTTTTACTGCTTACCTCCATGTCTTTTATATCTAAATAGGCATGATTGCTACTTGATTTTTCCATTTTAAACACTATCCATAGATGTACGAGTATAGAATATGAAGAGCTACCTCTCCTCCTGATCTCGTGTATACTCTTTCCATCCCCTAGTAATAGCTGAATCATAAAGTTGTTCAGTTGAGTACTCAATTTTCACATTATTCTGACTATATAAATGCTCTTCACAGTTGAGCCACATAGAAAACCATGTAAACTATACTGTAATTACTTTTTCTTTTCTGTACTACTTAATATGTTTCTTTAAAGTTAATTTTTTTTTCCATTTTTCTATGACTTTTCAAAACTTGTTTGCAGTTATCTAGATCACAAGATGTTTAGACTGACCAGGTATTCTACCAATTCATCTTTCTAAAAGAGTCTCTCGGAGAGAGATCCAAGATGGCTGATCACTAGCAGCTCAGGCTCGTAGCTCCCAGTGAAAGCGCAGAGAACGAGAGGACGCCACAGTTTCAGACGAATTTTTGTTGCTCATGGACCAAGAGATTCCCAGGAGAGGAGCCCCACGGGTCGCCAGGGCGACTCTTGTGGCCGGCGCGGCGGTTTTGCTGGCGCCTCAGCGTGGCAGTTCTTGGTGCAGGGTCCGGAGATTCCCAGGCAGAAAAGCACCATCAATCTTAACACCACTGTTTTGGCCGGCGCAGTGGATTGCTCAGATTTCGGCGCTGGGAATCAACAAGTTGGACGTCCGCTCAGAGACCTAGTTAGAAAGTCGGTAATTACAAAGATGACAGAGGGATAAATATATAATGAAGGGAAGAAACCAGCCTAAAAAGGCAGAGAATACTCAAAATCAGAATGCCTCTCCCTCTACAGGGGATTGCAATTCCTCATCAGCAACGGAACAAGGCTTAATGGAGAATGAGTGTGTTCCATTATCAGAAGCAGGTTTCAAAAGGTGAGTGATAAGAAATTTCTGTGAATTAAAAGAACTTGTTCTAACCCAATGCAAAGAAACTAAGAACCTTGAAAAAAGGTATGACAAAATGCTAATGAGAATGGACAATTTAGAGAGGAATATAAGTGAATTGATGGAGCTGAAAAACACAACACGAGAACTTTGCGAAGTATGCACAAGTTTAAACAGTCGAATTGATCAAGCAGAAGAAAGGATATCAGATGTCACCGACCAGCTTAGTGAAATGAAACGAGAAGACAAGATTGGAGAAAAAAGGATAAAAAGGAATGAGCAAAGTCTCCAGGAAATATGGGACTATGTGAAAAGACCTAATTTACGTTTGATAGGTGTACCTGAATGTGACGAAGAGAATGAATCCAAGTTGGAAAATACTTGGGACTATGTGGATATCATTCAGGAAAACTTTCCCAACCTAGCAAAGCAGGGTAATATTCAATTCCAGGTAATACAGAGAACACCACAAAGATATTCTTCAAGAAGACCAACCCCAAGGCACATAATCGCCAGATTTATTAGGGTTGAAATGAAGGAGAAAATAGTAAGGGCAGCCAGAGAGAAAGGTCAGGTTACCCACAAAGAGAAACCTATCAGACTTACAGCAGATCTCTCAGCAGAAACCCTACAAGCCAGAAAAGAGTGGGGACCAATATTTAACATCCTTAAAGAAAAGAACTTTCAACCCAGAATTTCCTATCCAGCCAAACTAAGCTTTACAAGCAAAGGAAAAATTAAATCTTTTGCGAACAAGCAAGTACTTAGAGATTTCACCATCACCGGGCCTGCTTTACAAGAGCTTCTGAAAGAAGCACTATACATATAAAGGAACAACCAATATCAGCCTTTCCAAAAATATATCAAAAAGCAAAGAGCATCAACACAATGAAAAATTTACACCAACTAATGGACAAAACAGCCAGCTAGCATCAAATGGCAATATTAAACTCATATATATTCAAATTAGATAAAAAGCCAAAACCCATCAGTAAGCTGCATCCAGACCCATCTTACATGCAACGATACACAAAGACTCAAAACAAAGAGAAGGAGGAAGATTTACCAACCAAACAGAGAGTAAAAATAAACAAATAAATAAAAAGCAGGAGATGCAATTCTCGCCTCTGATAAAATAGACTTTAAAGCAACAAAGATCAAAAGAGGCAAAGAAGGACATTACATAATGGCAAAAGGATCAATGTAACAAGAAGAGCTAACGATTCTATAGATCAACGAGACAGAAGATTAACAAGGACATCCAGGACTTGAACTTAGACCCGGAACAAGTAAACTTAATAAACATTTAATAGAACTCTCCACTTCAAACACACAAAACATACATTACAACCTCACACCTGTTCCAAAAGTGACCACATAATTGGAAGTAAATCACTCCTCAGTAACTGCATAGCATTTCATAGGTTTAAATGAAATATTGGTTGGCTGCTTGTTTGTTATTTTCTTCCCTTATTCCTTCCTGTCTACATCATTAAGTATAATTATTGGTAAAAAAGAGGTTTTCAATACCCATTACTAAACTGCATTCTAGCCTGGGCAAGAAAGCAATACTCCCATTCTCTCTCTCTCTTTCTCTTCCTCTTCTTCATTCTTTTTTTTCTTTCTTTCTTCCTTTAAAAAAAAAAAAAAAAAGAGTCTCTCCCAGAGCCATGTGACCTAAGCCAGCTCCCTGTAGTCCTGATACACAGCTGCCACCCTGGAATGTTCCTTCACCACTATCCTGGAAGGTACTTTGTTTCTCTTATGTGCTAGATCTGTTTTCTACACTCTAAATCCTGGTCTTCTTTCTTGGCTTACGCCTTCATTTGGGTGAAAAACAGTTCATCCTCTAGGAACTTCCTACAAAAGCATACTCCCCCGATTTGATTGAGAGATTGGCTGGATACAGAATGCTGAATTGGTAATGATTTCCCTTTGGAATTTTGAAGCCACTGTGCCAATGCCTTCTAGTTTCTAGTTTTGCTGTTGAGAAGTCTAAAATCATTTAGATTCTTGATCCTTAGTATGTGACCTGTTTTCCAGGAAAAGCAAGGGGGCCAGAATTGTTAGAACAAAGTGGGCAAAGGAGAAGAGCAGAGTGTAAGGGGACAGATCACACAGGGCCATGTAAATTTCTTTTTTTTTTTTTACTCTGAGTCTCATGGAAGCTAGGGGAGGATTCTGAGCAAAGGAGAAACATGACTGACTTAACTAAAATGGATCACTTCAACTGCTGTAATGAGATTAAACTTGAAGGAGACTGGGGGTGGCAAGAGGGCAGAAACAAGGTGATCCATAAAGAGGCTAAATACAGTAATCCAGGCAAGAGATGATGGTAGACTAGACCAAGGTGTTGTACTGGAGGTGTGAAAAATGGCTGGATTCTGGATGCATTTTTAAGGTTGACCCAAAAGGATGTTTCTGCATCAGATGTGGGTTGAAAGAACAGGGTAAAAGACAATTGATCTGAAATTGTTACCTGAACATTCAGAATAATGAAATAAATAAGAAAGACAGAAATGTAAGCTTAGGGGCAAGATAAGTTTGGTTACACACATGTCAAATTTAAAACGCCTATTAGTTTCTAAATGGAAAAGATGTGTCAACATTTGGATACACAAAAATCTGGAATCCAGAAGCAGAAGCATCTTAGCCCAACTGGCACTGGGGCATGATTTTGGCTCTTGTTTTGACCACTTACCCTCCCTTTGATCCTATTTCCCTTGCCAGGCTCGCCAATGTGAGCTACAAAATATCCTTTTTTTTTTTTCTTTTTGAGACGGAGTTTCGCTCTTGTTACCCAGGCTGGAGTGCGATGGAGCGATCTCGACTCACTGCAACCTCCGCCTTCTGGATTCAGGCAATTCTCCTGCCTCAGCCTCCTGAGTAGCTGGGACTACAGGCACGCGCCACCATGCCCAGCTAATTTTTTGTATTTTTCAGTAGAGACGGGGTTTCACCATGTTGACCAGGATGGTGTCGATCTCTTGACCTCATGATCCACCCGCCTCGGCCTCCCAAAGTGCTAGGATTACAGGCATGAGCCACTGCGCCCGGCCGCAAAATATCCTTTTAATAACTCCTTTTCTTGGCCAGGTGCAGTGGCTCACACCAGTAATCCCAGCCTTTGGGAGGCTGAGGCAGGTGAATCACCTGAGGTCAGGAGTTCAAGACCAGCCTAGCCAACATGGCAAAAACCCATCTCTACAAAAAATATAAAAATTAGCTGGGTGTGGTTGTGGGCACCTGTATTCCCACCTACTCGGGAGGCTGAGATAGAACTGCTTGAACCTGGAAAGTGGCGATTACAGTGAGCCAAGATGGTGCCACTGCACTCCAGCGAGGGCAACAAGAGCAAAACTCCATCTCAAAAAAAAAGAGTCATTTTCTCTTTAATCAATAAGACTTTTTTTTTTTTTAAGGCAGAGTCTTGCTCTGTCACCCAGGCTGGAGGGCAGTGGTGTGACCTCAGCTCACTGTAATCTCTGCCTCCTGGGTTCAAGTGATTCTCATGCCTCAGCCTCCTGAGTAGCTGGGACTATAGATGTGCCCCACCACAACTGGCTGAGTTTTATATTTTAGTAAAGACAGGGTTTTACCATGTTGGCCAGGATGGTCTCAAGCTCTTGGCCTCAAGTGATCTACTGTGCCCAGCCTACTCATCCAGAACTTCTGTTATTCATAATGAAGAACCTTAACTGATATCACTATAAAATCAGGGAAAGAGCCAGGCACAGTGGCTCACACCTGTAATCCCAGCACTTTGGGAAGACAAGGCGGGTGGATTGCCTGAGGTCAGGAGTTCTAGACCAGCCTGTCTAACATGGTGAAACCCCATCTCTACTAAAAATACAAAAACTAGCCGGGTGTAGTGGCGTGTGCCTCTAATCTACTCAGGAGGCTGAGGTAGGAGAATCACTTGAACTGGTGAGGCAGAGGTTGCAGTGAACCAAGATTGCACCATTACACTCCAGCCTGGGAAATAGAGCAAGACTCTGTCTCAAATAAATAAATTAGAAAAAGAAGTTTTAAATTGTGAATAAATACAATTTTATTTTAAAAATTAAAAATAGGGAGTTACATTCAGGGCAACTTGAATGTATGCTCCCAGAAAATAAAAAAAATTTATTTTAAAAAATTTAACATAAGAGATTTATGTATCATGCAATTTACTTTAGCTTTTTTTTTTTGAGACGGAGTTTCGCTCGTTACCCAGGCTGGAGTGCAATGGCGCGATCTTGGCTCACCGCAACTTCCACTTCCTGGGTTCAAGCAATTCTCCTGCTTTAGCCTCCTGAGTAGCTGGGATTACAGGCACGCGCCACCATGCCCAGCTAATTTTTGTATTTTTAGTAGAGACGGGGTTTCACCATGTTGACCAGGATGGTCTCGATCTCTTGACCTCGTGATCCACCCACCTCGGCCTCCCAAAGTGCTGGGATTACAGGCATGAGCCACCGCGCCCAGCCTAGCATTTTTTTTTAAATGTTTTTATACATTTTTTGAGACAGAGTCTTGCTGTGTCGCCAGGCGGAGTGCAGTGGTGTGATCTCAGCTCACTGCAACCTCCATGTCCCAGGTTTAAACAATTCTCCTGCCTCAGCCTCTTGAGTAGCTGGGACTACAGGCGTGTGCCACTATGCCCGGCTAATTTTTACATTTTTAGTAGAGACAGAGTTTCAGCATGCTGGCCAGGATGGTCTCAATCTCTTGACCTTGTGATCCACCCGCCTCAGCTTCCCAAAGTGCTGGGATTACAGGCGTGAGCCACCACACCCGGCCAAGCATTATTTATGAAGTATATACTGTACTTTTTTATGAAAATAAAGTAATAATAAAATCCTAACTGCTCCTAAATTGTATATATTCCTTGGCAAAGCCCATCTATTTCCACGGAATAGGCAAAACTAAACCACGCCCAGCATATAATTAATGAGCTACCCTGTAAATTAAATCTTCAAGTTTCTCCAGGTTTCTACTTGCTATAAGAACTTTAAATTCTTAAAAATTGATGATACTCTGGCCTTCAAGAAAACCCAATTACATTACATAAGATCAAAAAACCCCAAAATTCCAAATTGGTACTTAAAATAAGATGTTACTCTATTGCAAAGATGAATTAAATGCTCATTTTTAGAAAATGAGAATAAATCTGTTCTGCCATCATACTGTATCACTAAGTACATCTGTGAGTTTCCTAAGCACATAGAGATTTAAATTCTGGTAGTTATAACTAACGGCAAAAAATTATACCCTCAGATTTTCTGCTTTTAAAATACAGGCTGGGAGTTAGCTTAGAGTTCTATAAAGGTGTCAGATAACAGGTACTAAGAGAAAAGGTCCTCTGAAGTATAAAAATAGAAGATGATGGATGCAGGTGGGGTGCAGTGATTCATGCCTGTAATCCTAGCACTTTGGGAGGCTAAGGTGGAGGATCGTTTGAGGCCAGGAGTTCGAGACCAGCCTGGGCAACCTGGTGAGATCCCATCTCTACCAAAATGTAAAAAATTAGTCGGGCATATTGGTGCACACCTGTAATCCTAGCTACCTGGGAGGCTAAAGTGGGAGGATTGCTTGAACCCAGGAGTTCAAGGTTGCAGTGAACTATGACCATGCCACTGCACTCCAGCCTGGGGGAAAAAATAAGACCCTGTCTCAGAAAAACCAGAGCTAGTGTGGTTGACTCATGCCTGCAATCCCAGCACTTTGGAAAGGGGAGACAGGTAGATCACTTGAGCTCAGGGGTTCAAGACAGCCTGGGCAACATGGTGGAACCCCACCTCTACAAAACAACAAAAATTAGCCAGGCGTGGTGGCTGGTGCCTGTAGTCCCAGCTACTAAGGAGGCTGAGGCAGGAAGACCGCTTGAGACTCGGAGATGGAGGTTGCAGTGAGCAGATATCCTGCCACTGCCCTCCAGCCTGGGTGACAGCAAGATCACGTCTTTAAAAAAAAACATGATGATAATGGATGCGTATGAGGTAGAAAAGCCTATTGGAAAATAATATTGGCCAGGCGCAGTGGCTCACACCTGTAATCCCAGCACTTTGGGAGGACAAGGCAGGCAGATCATCTGAGGTGAGGAGTTCGAGACCAGCCTGTCCAACATGGTGAAACCCCATCTCTACTAAAAATACAAAAATTAGCTTGGCATGGTGGCAGGCACCTATAATCCCAGCTGCTCTGGAGGCTGAGGCACAAGAATCGTTTGAACCCGGGAGGTGGAGGTTGCAGTGAGCCCAGATTGTCCCATTTCGCTCCAGCCTGGGCAATAGAGCGAGACTCAATCTCAAAAAACAAACAAACAAAAACTATTGGCTCTTTGCTTCATAAAAAAATATTCTCTCCTTAGACTCACCTACTTTTACATCAAGTTATCAGAGACATCACATTACCATTATATTTCTATACCCTCAAGAGTCTGATTTAATGTATAAGTTCTTATTTTATTCATTTCCTTCTGAGGCATTCTTAAGGATCAAAGTCCTAGTGCATGCTGATTCTAAAAAAGTACATCATTGAAAAGAAACACATTTCTGATCACTACATGTAGCAACACTGAGTCAGCAGAAAACCTGCTTGTTATTGACAACTCAAACATTTGAGCAATTGTTTGTACCTACATTTATTAACTGACATACAAGAGTATTTTTAAACAGTTAAAATGTTGTTACAGGTTGAGTATCCCTAATCTAAAACCCAAAATGCTTCCAAATCTGAAATTTTTGAGCATCAACATGAGGCTAAAGGAAATGCTCTTTGGAGCATTTTGGATTTTCCGATTACGGATGTTGAACCAGTAAGTATAATGCAAATACTCCAAAATGCAAAAAAATCCAAAATACTTCTGGTCCCAAAGACTTCAGATAAGGGATACTCAACCAGTATAATGTATAATATAAGAATATACTTCATTGAGGCAGCAAACCACATTACCATGTGTGTACCTATGCAACAATCTTGAATGTTCTTCACATGTACCCCAAAACCTAAAACGCAATAAAATATTTAAAAAAATGAACAAAAAGAATATACTTCACTGTTAATAATGGTCAAATTTTTCCTTTTGCACATAAAAAGTATAATATAAATAGCCCTGTATTTAAGCTTATAGACTCAGTACAATCGACTCAAAGAGACTATTCAGATCCTGTTGTTCAGAAATCTACCTCTGTCAAATAATTGATTTGTTTTCAGAAATGCTTTACATAGGCTGGGCACAGTGTCTCACACCTGTAATCCCAGCATTTTGGGAGGCTGAGATGGGTGGATCAGGATCACCTGAAGTCAGGAGTTTGAGACCAGCCTGACCAACAAGGCAAAACCCTGTCTCTACTAAAAATACAAAAATAACGCTGGGCGCGGTGGTGCATGCCTATAATCTCAGCTACTCGGGAGGCTGAGGCAGGAGAATCGCTTGAACCCAGGAGGCAGAGGTTGCAGTGAGCCAAGATCACGCTACTGCACTCCAGCCTGGGAGACAGAATAAGACTCTGTCTCAAAAAAAAAAGAACCTTTACATAGAGATTTGTATTGTCATGCCATATGTTGGTGTAGGATTTGAACTGTATCATAATAGGAACTGTCAATAGCAGCTTAGCAGGCAAACAAGCTCCATACAGCTAAAAACAATTTTATTTGTATTGCTATAAAGTAGAAAAGGCAGAGAGAGAATTACTCTTTGGGGTGCCAAGGCAGACAGAACACTTGAGGTCAGGAGTTTGAGACCAGTCTGGGCAACACAGTGAAACCCAGTCTCTACTAAAAATGCAAAAATTAGCCAGGTGTGGTGGCAGGCGCCTGTAGTCCCAGCTACTTGGGAGGCTGAGGCAGAGGAATCGCTTGAACTCAGGAGGTAGAGGCTATGGTGAACTGAGATGGCACCACTACACTCCATCCTGAGCAACAGAGCGAGACTCCATCTCAAATAATAATAATAATAATAAAGACAGTAGTCTGTTTTCATCTCTAATGAAGTAACTGCTAGCAAACTTTTTTTTTTTTTTAGATGGAGTCTTGTTCTGTCCCTTAGGTTGGAGTGCAGTGACATGATCTCGGCTCACTGCAACCTCCACCTCCCAGGTTCAAGCACTTCTCGCGCCTCAGCCTCCTGAGTAACTGGGACTACAAGCGTGTGCCACCATGCCTGGCTAATTTTTATATTCTTAGTTTTTATAATCTTAGAGATAGGGTTTTGCTATGTTGGCCAAACTGGTCTCAAACTCCTGAGCTCAAGTGATCTGCCAACCTTGGCCTCCCAAAATGCTGGGATTATAGGTGTGAGCCACTGTACCCGGCCACATTTTAATCATTACAACTTAAACAAATGTGGAATTTCAATTTCAATTATGAAATACTTTTTAGTGACCATCAGATGAAAACCCTCCAATAACTAGTATTTTCAAGAAAACAGGCTACAAGGGATAGAGATCAATTCAGAAAAGGATTATCCTGTTCATCTCACCAGATTGATCAGTCTTCTCATCGCATGTTCATGAGAGCAAACACATTCACAGGGATCGAATCCACCTTCTGCCATGATTGCCCAGCTTGATTTTACTTGACTGTTAAATCTATGAGGAAGGAAACAATACTATAAGTCTACTATTCAGAATTACTCTTTCTCTTGAGCTATGAAAAATTCAGATATTGTATACACATTCACAACAGTTTTATTAAACTAAGTATAGTTCATATTTATTGCCTGTATCTATGAATTTATTATTAATCCTACATGAATTATGAATCTATACAGGTGAATTGGCTACCCCTTCTGCCATCAGCCCCATCTCCTAAAAATATGAATGTCTTCAGATGCTCTAAACTGGCCCCACCTGTGATGCTGATGATGCTAGAACCTACTCTGCTTAATTACTTATTTAACTTGATTAGTTCCAGTATGCAAACAATTTAAATCAGACATCTGAAAAGGTATCTAAAATGATACCAAGGTTTATGGGGGGAAATTAATGACATAGCTAAGAAATAGCTAGTTAGATTTTGAAAAATAAAGAGAAACAAATGAGAGGTCAAGATAGAGTATTGGCAACCGTATTTCCTGTTCTGCCTAAAACAATCTTTTAAAAACTAGACAAAATACATGAAACAACTGTATTATTATTATTTTTTAGATGGAGTCTCACTTTGTCGCCCAGGCTGGAGTGCAGTGGTGCAATCTCGGCTCACTGCAACCTCCGCCTCCTGGGTTCAAGTGATTCTCCTGTCTCAGCCTCCCAAGTAGCCTGGATTATAGGCGTGCACCACGCCTGGCTAATTTTTGTATTTTTAGTAGAGATGAGGTTTTGCCGCGTTGGCTAGGCTGGTCTCAAACTCCTGACCTTGGGTGATCTGACTGCCTCAGCCTCCCAAAGTGCTAGGATTATAGGTGTGAGCTGACATGCCTGACCAGAAACAATTGTTTTTTTGTTTGTTTGTTTGTTTGTTTTTTTGAGACGGAGTTTCACTCTTTTTACCCAGGCTGAAGTGCAATGGCGTGATCTCGGCTCATCGCAACCTCCACCTCCTGGGTTCAAGCAATACTCCTGCCTCAGCCTCCCGAGTAGCTGGGACTACAAGCGTGCGCCACCATGCCCAGCTAATTTTTGTATTTTTTAGTAGAGATGGGGTTTCACCATGTTGACCAGGATGGTCTCAATCTCTTGACCTCGTGATCCACCTGCCTCAGCCTCCCAAAGTGCTGGGATTATAGGCGTGAGCCACCGCGCCTGGCCACAATTGTTTTTAAGACAACAATGCCAGCCATAGTGGATCACGCCTGCAGTCACAGCACTTTGGGAGGTCGAGGCAGGAGAATCGCTTGAACCCAGGAGGCAGAGGTTCCAGTGATCCAAGATCGCACCATTGCACTATAGCCTGGGTCAAAGAGTAAGACTCCATCTCAAAAAAAAAAAAAAAGAAAAAACAATAGCCAGGCATGGTGGCATTAAGCCTATGGTCCCAGCTACTCAGAAGGCTGAGGTGGGAGGATTGCTTAAGCCCAGGCAGTCAAGGCTGCAATAAGCCGTGATCACACCACTGTATTCCAGCCTGGGCAACACAGTGAGTTCACATTAAAAAACAAAACAAAACAAAAAACAAACAAAACACTGGGTGCGGTGGCTCACGCCTGTAATCTCAGCACTTTGGGAGGCTAAGGTGGGTGGATCACAAGGTCAGGGGATAGAGACCATCCTTGAAAACATGGTGAAACCCTGTCTCTACTAAAAATGCAAAAATTAGCTGGGCATGGTGGTAGGCACCTGTAGTCCCAGTTACTCAGGAGGCTGAGGCAGGAGAATCACTTGAACCTGGGAGGCAGAGGCTGCAGTGAGCTGAGATCATCCCACCACACTCCAGTCTGGGCGACAGAGGGAGACTCTGTCTCAAAAAAAAAAAAAAAAAAAGACATTGAACATGAGGTTACAAAGAACAGTGATACCAGAGATACCAGAAAGATGGAAAAACAAATGAGGTGAGTCCTGAGTCCTATCACTGGCTCAGTTTACTGCCTCAAGATTCTAAGCCCAAGTGTGGGGTGAGAAAACCCAGACCAGCACAAGACAAAGATGCCCTCTCTCACCACTCCTATTCAATATAGTATTGGAAGTTCTAGCCAGAGCAATCAGGCAAGAAAAAGAAATAAAGGGTATTCAATTAGGAAAAGAGGAAGCCAAACTGTCTCTATTTGCAGATGACATGATTGTATATTTAGAAGACCCCATTGTATCAGCCCAAAATCTCCTGAAACTGATAAGCAAATTCAGCAGTCTCAGGCTACAAAATTAATGTGCAGAAATCACAAGGATTTCTATACGCCAATAACTGAGAGCCAAATCAAAAGTGAACTCTCATTCACAATTGCTACAAAGAGAATAAAATACCTAGGAATACAACTAACAAAGGATGTAAAGGACCTCTTCAAGAAGAACTCAATGAAGAGAGGACACAGACAGACAGAAAAACATTCCATGCTCATGGTTGGGAAGAATCAACATCATGAAAAAGGCCATATTGCCCAAAGTAATTTATAGATTCAACACTATCCCCATCAAGCTTCCAACGACCTTCTTCACAGAACTGGAAAAAAACCACTTCAAACTTCATATGGAACCAAACGAGAGCCTGCATAGCCAAAACAATCCTAAGCAAAAAGAACAAAGCTGAAGGCATCATGCTGCCTGACTTCAAACTATATTACAAGGCCACAGTAATCAAAACAGCATGGTACTGGTACCAAAACAGAGACACAGACCAATGGAACAGAACAGAGGCCTCAGAAACTACACCCACATCTACAATCATCTGATCTTTGACAAACCTGAGAAAAACAAGCAATGGGGAAAGGATTCCCTGTTTAATAAATGGTGTTGGAAAAACTGACTAGCAATGTGCAGAAAGCAGAAACTGGACCCCTTCCTGATACCTTACACTAAAATTAACTCCAGATGGATTAAAGATCTAAACATAAGACCTAACAGCATAAAAACCCTACAAGAAAACCTAGGCAAAAGCATTCAGGACATAAGCATAGGCAAGGACTTCAGGACTAAAACACCAAAAGCAATGGCAACAAAAGCCAAAATAGACAAATGGGATCTAATTAAACTCCAGAGCTTCTGTACAGCAAAGGAAAGAATCATTAGAGAGAACCAGCAACCAACAGAATGGGAAAAATTTTTTGCAATCTACCCATCTGACAAAGGGCTAATATCCAGAATCTACAAAGAACTAAAACAGATTTACAAGAAAAAAACAAACAAACCTATTCAAAAGTGGGCAAAGGATATGAACAGACACTTTACAAAAGAAGACATCTATGAGGCCAACAAACATATGAAAAAATGCTCATCATCACTGGTCACTAGAGAAATGCAAATCAAAACCACATTGAGATACCATCTCACACCTGTTAGAATGGCAATCATTAAAAAATCTGGAGACAACAGATGGAGGAGAGGATGTGGAGAAATAGGAACACTTTTACACTGCTGGTGAGAGTGAAAATTAGTGCAACCATTGTGGAAGACAGTGTGGCGATTCCTCAAGGACGTAGAAACAAAAATACCATTTGACCCAGCAATCCCACTACTGGGTACATACCCAAAGAATTATAAATTGTTCTATTATAAAGACACATGCACATGTATGTTCATTGCAGCACTGTTTACAATAGCAAAGACCTGGAACCAACCCAAATGTCCATCAACGACAGACTGGATAAAGAAGATGTGGCATATATACACCATGGAATACTACACAGCCATAAAAAAAAGATGAGTTCGTGTCCTTCATAGGGACATGGATGAATATGGAAACCATCATTCTCAGCAAACTGACACAAGAACAGAAAATCAAACACAGCATGGTATCACTCATAGGCGGGTGTTGAACAATTAGAACACGTGGACACAGGAAGGGGAGCATTGCACACTGCGGTCAGTTGGGGGGCACTAGGGGAGGGACAGAGGGGGTGGGGAGGGATAATGTGGGGAGAAGTACCAGATATAGGTGATGGGGGGAGGAAGGCAGCAAACCACCTTGCCATGTATGTACCTATGCAACAATCCTGCATGATCTGCACATGTACCCCAGAACCTAAAGTACAATAAAAAAGAAAAAGGAAAAAGAAAACCCAGACAAGAGCCTAGTGGTATCCCTAAGTTGGGAAGAAGAAGCTAGAAGAATGACTATATTAAGGAGAAACATTAAAGAGAGTAAAATCATGCAAATGGACTTGTAGAGATAAAAACAACAGTGTCTGAGATGAAACATACACCAGATGAGTTTAACAGCACATTAGACATTACAGAAGAAAAGATTACCGAACTTGAAGACATAGTAACAGTAGCTATCAAAAATGAAATCACAGAAAAAAGGGTGGATCAGTAGTCGCAGCTACTTGGGTGGGTGGGGCAGGAGGACCATGTGAGCCCAGTTATATGAAATATCTAGTTAGAATAGGCAAATTCATGGAGAAAGGAAGTAGAATGGTGATTTCCATTCTTAGGGAAAGAAGGGAATTAGGGAAGAAGGGAATGCGGAGTTACTGCTTAACCAGTAGTTTGTATCTGTGGTACTAAGAAGTTTTGAAAATGATGGTGATGGCCAGGCTTGGTGGCTCATGCCTGTAATCCCAATATTTTGGGAGGCTGAGGCGGGCAGAACACCTGAGGTGAGGAGTTCAAGACCAGCCTGAACAACAGGGAAAAACCCCCTCTCTACTAAAAATATATATAAAAAAAAAAAATAGCTGGGCATGATGGCATATGCCTGTAATCCCAGCTACTTGGCAGGCTGAGGCAAGAGAATCCCTTGAACCCAGGAGGTGGAGGTTGCAGTGAGCTGGGATCACACCACTGCAATCCAGCCTGGGCGACAGAGTGAGACTCGGTCTCAAAAAATTAAAAAAAAAAAAAAAAAATCCACCACTCTGGTTGCCCAGAGCTGGGAAGTTTGCAGGGAAAATAGGGAGTGACTGCTAATGTGTAAAGGCTTTTAGCGGGGGCTGAAAAAAATGTTCTATGGTGATGCTCACACAACTCCGTGAATATACTAAAAGCTACTGTACTGAACATTTTAAATAGGTGCATTGTATGGTATGTGAATCATAACTCAAAGCTGTTATATAAATAAATGGTGCCTGGAGAGCACATACATGTTCTAAACTCATCTGGAGAGTCAGGGAAGATTTTACTGAAGAACTTAACTAAAAGTTCAGAATGGATGAATGACTTAAATACATTAGGGCAAGGTGGAAGTAGAAGGTATGAGGCTTGGTGGGGCATTCCAGACACAAAGAGAAAAGCAGTACAAAGGTCCTTAGTAAGAGTATGACATGTTGGAGGAACTGAAAGAAAGTCACACTGTGCTAGAATTGAGATAGCAGAGTGGTTTAAAATGAGACAGGAGAGGGAGTCAGGCCACATAGGGTCTTTAAGGCCATGTTCAGGATTAGGTCATTACCCAAAGAGCAGTGTGAAGCCATGTGATTTCACCCTGGGGTGTTCTAAAAAGACTACCTTGGCAGGACGATGGAAAACTGAGAAGAGGGAAGCCACGGCAGGTAGAGAGAACCTAGTTAAAATTCTCCTTCAACAGATCAGTGACAATGGTGGGGCTCCTTGGAGAACTATATAGGTTTTAATGACAGCATATTGAATCACTGGAAGGAAGACAAATTATTTCATAAATGGTATTAGCTCCCTCCCTTTCCTCATTCCTTATGCCAAAATAAATTCTAGACACAAGTAATTTAACTTTTTATTTTGAGACAGGGTCTGGCTCTGTCACCCAGGCTGAAGTACAATGGCACAAACACACCTCACCACAGCCTCAACCTCCGAGGCTCAAGCAATCCTTCCCCCTCAGTCTCCCAAGTAGCTAGGACCACAGGTACACACCATGCCTTGCTAATTTTTAATTTTCTGTAAAGACGGGGTCTCCCTATGTTGCCCATGCTGGTCTTGAACTCTTGAGCTCAAGTGATCCTCCCGCCTCAGCCTCCCAAAGTGCTGAAATTATAGGTGTAAGCCACCGTAACTGGCCCAGTTTAACTTTTAAAAATGAAGTCACACATAAAATTAGTCAACTACAGCAACAGATTATAGTATCCACAAATTGTCCCATGATTTTACTGAAATTTAGAATATGCAAAAGGTGCCATTTCAAAACATAGATTATTTAATAAAATGGCAGGGTAACTGTCTATTTGTTTTAATTAAACTGTGACACATACATAAAGCCCTGGAAGACTGACCGATACAGGGAGACCCCACCTCCACAAAAAAAAATGTTTTTTAATTGGCTGGGTGTGGTGGTGTATACCTGTAGGTCTAGCTACTCTGGAGGCTGAAGTGGGAGGATCGGTTGAGCCCAAGAGTTTGAGACCACAGTAAGCTATGATCACACCACTGCACTACAGCCTGAATAATAGAACTAGATCTGGTTCTGTTAAAAAAAAAAATGCTGGGCTCGGTGGCTCACGCCTGTAATCTCAACACTTTGGGAGGACAAGGCAGGCAGATCACAAGGTTAAGAGATTGAGACCATCCTGGCAAACAAGGTGAAACCCTGTCTCTACTAAAAATACAAAAAAACTGGGCATGGTGGCGTGCACCTGTAGTCCCAGCTACTCGGGAGGCTGAGGCAGAACCATTTGAACCTGGGAGGAGGAGGTTGCAGTGAGCCGAGATAGTGCCACTGCACTCCAACCTGGCAAGACAGCGAGACTATCTTAAAAAAAAAAAAAAAAAAACCAACTGGAAGAACATACATCAGATTCAATATGTGAATAGCTCTGGGGAACAGAATATAACTTGGGGAAATAGAGTTTCATTGTCAATTTTTACATTTCTTTTTTTGTTGCGGTTCCCTCCCACCATTTTTACATTTCTTATATGTATTTATGTATTAAGACTTCTAAAATATAAATTTTAATTTTAAAAAGCCACACATATATAACTATGAGAAGATGACAAGAATACATGTAGAATAGAAGTCCAAGAAACCATAAAGGAAAGGACCAATAATTTTAACAACCAAAACCAATAAAAGTTTCTATAAAACAAAAAATACACCATAAAATGAAAAGACAACAAACTTGAAAAACCACGTGTGGGCTGGGCGCGGTGGCTCACGCCTGTAATCCCAGCACTTTGGGAGGCCGAGGCGGTTGGATCACGAGGTCAAGAGATAGAGACCATCTGGTCAACATGGTGAAACCTCGTCTCTACTAAAAATACAAAAAATTAGCTGGGCATGGTGGCGCGTGCCTGTAATCCCAGCTACTCAGGAGGCTGAGGCAAGAGAATTGCTTGAACCCAGGAGGCAGAGGTTGCGGTGAGCCGAGATTGCACCATTGCACTCCAGCCTGTGTAACAAGAGTGAAACTCCATCTCCAAAAAAAAAAAAAAAAAAGAACAACCATGTGCAATATCAGGGCTAGTTTCCTTAATTTACAGAGAACTCTGAAAAAAATCAGTATGAAAATGACAACCTAGTAGAAAAGTGGGCAAAGATTACATTCAAAGGAAAATACAGAGCCAATAAGCAAATACAAAATGGAAGTGTAAATCAAAACCATCTTACTTACACCTATCAGAAGGTTGGTAAAATTAATTCATCCGGCCGGGTGCGATAGTTCAAGCCTGTAACCCCAAGACTGTGGGAGGCCAAGGCAGGCAGATCACCTGAGCAGGAGTTCGAGACCAGCCTGGTCAACATGGCCAAATCCTGTCTCTACTAAAAACACAAAAATCAGCTGGGCAAGGTGGTGGGTGCATGCTAGTAATTCCAGCTACTCAGGAGGCTAAGGCAGGACAATTGCTCGAACCCGGGTAGTAGAGGTTGCAGTAAGCTGAGATCATGCCAATTGCCAATTCACTCCAGCCTGAGCAACACAGCAAGACTCCATCTCAAAAAAAAGAACAAAAATTAGCTGGGCATGGTGGTATGCACCTGTAATATCAGCTACTTAGGAGGTTGAGACAGAAGAATTGCTCGAACCCAGGAGGCGGAGGTTGCAGTGAGCTGAAATTGCACCACTGCACTCCAGCCTGGGCAACAGAGCAAGACTCCATCTCAAAAAATAACAATAATAATAATACATCCTAGTTAATTTGAATGTCCAAATTCAAACAAGTATGCAAAATTTTTGTACAGCATGTTTACTGGAATGCCATAACAGCAAAAATAAAAGTAATGCAAAGTACATTTCAGTGTTCCTATTAAATGATGCAATGAGTACATGAGATCCCATACAGCTATTAGAATAAGGTAGATTTCTACGTGGAAATTTGTTGAAACCACCAACACATATTGAGATGAAATCAAGCCGCAAACAGGGCAAACCTTTCCATCTAATATCCTTCTAGATCTGCTTGCCTGAGTTAAGGGGAGAAGGGGAGGTGAGAATTGGAAGGGGAGATGGAGATGCAGCCTAAGCTGGAGAGCCCCACTTTCCAGAAGGTAAGCAACACCATATGCAAACTCTACTTCGCATTTTTGTCTGAGGCCACCCTGTCCACACCTTTTAAAAAAAGGTGATTAGCTTTCATGTTAGAGAACTGATCGTACATACCCAACACAGAAAACTCTGAAAGTAAATATAACCTATGCTTATATGTAGATAAAGTCCACTGGTGAATTTCTGTTTCTCAACTGTTTTTTTCTTTTTGAGAGTGCAATGGTGATCTCGGCTCACCACAACCTCCATCTCCTGGGTTCAAGCGATTCTCCTGCCTCAGCCTCCCAAGTAGTTGGGATTACAGACGTGTACTACCATACCTGGCTAATTTTTTATTTTTAGTAGAGACAGGGTTTCACCATGTTGGTCAGGTTGGTCTTGAACTCCTGACCTCAGGTGATCCGCCTGCCTCGGCCTCCCAAAGTGCTAGGATTACAGGTGTGAGCCACTGCGCCCAGCCTCAACTGTCTTTTCAAACTGTGCGAAAAGGCTCAGATTATGCTGGCCTGGATATAAGCAAGTGTCAACCACAAATACTGGCCCATCCTTCCTTATTCCCAATGTGTACCCCCCCAGGCCAATACTGTGTTGGTTAAAATGAAAATATATTTTACTAAGTTTTTTTTATTAAAAAAAAATTTGAGACAAGGTCTCACTGTGTAACCAAGGCTGGAGTGCAGTGGCGCAATCACCACTCACTGCAGCCTCGACTTGCCAGGCTCCAGCAATCCTTCCACTTCAGCCTCCCTAATAGCTGAGACTGCAGGCACCTGCCACCATGCCTGGTTAATTTTTGTATTTTTGGTAGAGATGGGGTTTTGCCATGTTGCCAGGTTGGTCCTCAACTCCCGAGCTCAAGCAATCCACTTGCCTTGGCCTCCCAAAGTGCTGGAATTATTGGCATGAGCCAACAAGCATGGCCTTTTACTAAGTTTTTTTTTTTTTTTTTTTTTTTGACAGTTTTGCTCTTGTTGCCCAGGCTGGAGCGCAATGGTGCGATCTCAGCTCACCGCAACCTCCACCTCCCAGGTTCAAGTAATTCTGCTGCTGCTTCAGCCTCCAGAGTAGCTGGGATTAAGAGGCATGCGCCACTACGCCCAGCTAATTTTGTATTTTTAGTAGAGACAGGGTTTCTCCACGTTGGTCAGACTGGTCAGGAACTCCTGACCTCAGGTGATCTGCCCACCTCGGCTTCCCAAAGTGCTGGGATTACAGGCGTGAGCCACAGTGCCCGGCCTTACTAAGATTTTTATAAAACAAATTCAGGGCCGGGCGCGGTGGCTCACGCCTGTAATCCCAGCACTTTGGGAGGCCGAGGCGGGCGGATCACGAGGTACATGGTGAAACCCCGTCTCTACTAAAAATACAAAAAATTAGCTGGGCATGGTGGCGCGTGCCTGTAATCCCAGCTACTCAGGAGGCTGAGGCAGGAGAATTGCCTCAACCCAGGAGGCAGAGGTTGCGGTGAGCGGAGATCGCGCCATCGCACAACAGCCTGGGTAACAAGAGCGAAACCCCGTCTCAAAAAAAAAAAAAGAAATTCAAATACAGAAATTACCACCACTGTAGCCTCTGAACACAAAGAAAACACTAGCACACTGGCTTTTCTAAAGAAAGGGAGACTTGTTTTTATCACTGTATTATCTATCAAAATTGTAAAACATGGCTATTTTAAAGTCTCTTTTTAATTCATTAAATTAACAAAATCAGATGCCACCATCACCCGTTAAAAAACAGTCCTTCTGGAGGACAGAAATCTTAGTCATCATCATCTCTGAACACCGCCTATGCTGCTTAGCCACAGCACTCACAGAATAAATATTTACTGAAGTCTTGACAATGTTTATTTTCTCTATATCTATATGTGCCAGGAACAAGTAAATCAACTAGAATTTTAAATTCTACTTCAGTCTTAGTTAGCCTCCATGTAAAATGAGAAAGTATATTTATAAATAGGACGTTATCCCTCAATAGTGCTACACTGCTGTGGAACCTTCTTCCTACAAACTTGAGCTGTTTTAAGTACTACTCAGTTTTCAGTTAACAGTTTCCATTTTTAAATCTCTAAGGTTTTCTTGAAAATAGAATGAACAGAGTTCTCTTTTGGTGAGGACCCAAGAACAAGTGTCAACACAAACCAGCAGCTAGACACTAGAAGAAAAAAACTTAACCAGTCCCACTGCACATTTAAATCCCTCGGTCTCCAGAGACATTAAGAAGCTGCTCTATCCTAGGCAAGACAGAAAGGGATTACTGAATCAGAATTTTAGTAAATCTGCCTCAATGAGGTTTTTGATAGAAAGCAATTTAAAACAATGCTTCCGCCTTTCATGTTTCATAGACTTGTTCATCTCCCCAATACATATCGCTAATGTTAGAGAACAATGCTAATACCAAAGTCACGGGCTTGATCCTTCACAAGCAGCTTCAAGACTTGTTTCTCAAAAATGTGCAACAAGTCACAAAGGTCTAAGTCACGAAAACATGAATAGTTTACTAAGAGAATTCAAAATAGCCGGGCACAGTGGCTCACATTTATAATCCTAGCACTTTGGGAGGCCAAGGTGGGAGGATTACCTGAGGTCAGGAGTTTGAGAACTGCATGGCCAACATGGTAAAACCTGGTCTCTACTAAAAATATAAAAATGTGCTGGGCGTGGTGGTACATGCCTGTAATTCCAGCTGCTTGGGAGGCTGAAGCAGAACTGCTTGAACCTGGGAGGGTTGCAGTGAGCCGAGATGGTGCCATTGCACTCCAGCCTGGGCAACAAGAGCGAAAGAAACTCTACCTCCTAGGTTCAAGCGATTCTCCTGTCTCAGCCTCTCAAGCAGCTAGGATTATATAGGATTACAGGCACGCATCACCACGCCAAGCTAATTTTTTGTATTTTTAGTAGAAACAGGATTTCACCATGTTAGCCAGGCTGGTCTCAAACTCCTGACCTCAGGTGATCTGCCTGCCTTGGCCTCCCAAAGTGCTGGGATTATAGATGTGAGCCACCACACCCAGCTTCTATGCTACTTTTAAAAAATATTTTTATATTTTCATAATAGACATTTAATTTATATGTCACTATTTTCCCATTTTTGTGATAGCAATCTAACTCCACATATACATTAAGCAACATGGTTTATAAGTGACTTTTTATGTAGCATTAAGGGCAAAATAAACACATCTGAAGCTCTCAAACAATTCTTGGCACAGAAAAGCAGTGAAATAATATGAATGTTGAGGAGGCAAAAAGCAATTCCCCTTATTCTGCAGGTCCAGGTCATTTTCTCTCCTCTACAACTAACGCAACCTTTCCTGGTAGAGTTTGGCAGTAATAACTCAGTTGAGTCATACTGTTGCTATATGTGGTAAGGAAATTTTCCAGTGCTGTTAACCAATTTATCATTGCTATTAGAACCTTAAACAATCCAGCTCATGCAAATCTCTAAGAGACAGAGGAGTTAAAATGGCCAACAGAAAAAAAAAAAATAGCTCATAGTCTCTAAAATTTTTTTTTTAATTTATTTTTAGAGACAGGGTCTCACTATCTTGCCCAGGCTGATCTTGAACTCCTGGGCTCAAGTGATCCTCCACCTTGGCCTCCCAAAATGTTGGATTTACAGGCATGAGCCACGACCTCCAGCCTGAATGTAAGACATTAATATTAGGGGAAGCTGGGTGAGGAGTATACAGTAATTTTGTATTATCTTTGCAACTTTTCTGTAAGTCTAAATGTAACCCAAAATAAATATATTTACTTAAAAATTAAAAATGTCAAGTCCAACAGACCTTTAAAAAATAAATAAATGAGGCTGGGCACGGTGGCTCACCCCTGTAATCCCAGCACTTTGGGAGGCGGGTGGATTACAAGGTCAAGAGATCGAGACCATCCTGGTCAACATGGTGAAACCCCGTCTCTACTAAAAATACAAAAAATTAGCTGGGCATGATGGCGCATGCCTGTAATCCCAGCTACTCAGGAGGCTGAGGCAGGAGAATTGCCTGAACCCAGGAGGCGGAGGTTGCGGTGAGCCGAGATCGCACCATTGCAGTCCAGCCTGGGTAACAAGAGCGAAACTCCGTCTCAAAAAATAAATTAAATAAATAAATAAATAAATAAATAAATGGTCTGGGCGCGGTGGCTCACGCCTGTAATCCCAGCACTTTGGGAGGTGGAGGTGAGCGGATCATGAGGTCAAGAGATCAAGACCATCCTGGCCATGATAGTAAAACCCCGTCTCTACTAAAATACAAAAATTAGCTGGGTGTGGTGGTGTATGCCTGTAGTCCCAGATACTCGAGAGGCTGAGGCAGGAGAATTGCTTGAATCTGGGAGGCGGAGGTTGCAGTGAGCCAAGATCGTGCCACTGAACTCCAGCCTGGCGCCTGATGAAAGAGTGAGACTCTGTCTCAAAATAAATAAATAAATAAAAATAAATGGATGGGGGAATTTTTAGGGCAGTGAAACAATTCTGTATAATACTGTAGTGGTAGATATATGTCATTATACATTTGTCAAAACCCACAGGATGTACAATACCAAGAGTAAACTCTAATGTAAACTATGGACTTTAGGTAACAATGACTTTTCAATGTTAGGTCCGTTGTCTGTAACGAAGGTTAACACTCTGGTGTCTGGTAGTAGGGAAGCTATGTATATGTGGGGCAGGGGATATATGAGAACTCTATACTTTCAGCTCGGTTTTCCTGTGAACCTAAAACTGCTCTTAAAAAATGATATTTAGGGCCGGGCGCGTTGGCTCACGCCTGTAATCCCAGCACTTTGGGAGGCCGAGGCGGGTGGATCACGAGGTCAAGAGATCGAGACCATCCTGGTCAACGTGGTGAAACCCCGTCTCTACTAAAAATACAAAAAAAATTAGCCGGGCATGGTGGCGCGTGCCTGTAATCCCAGCTACTCAGGAGGCTGAGGCAGGAGAATTGCCTGAACCCAGGAGGCGGAGGTTGTGGTGAGCCCAGATGGCACCATTGCACTCCAGCCTGGGTAACAAGAGCGAAACTCCGGCTCAAAAAAAAAAAAGAAAAAAAGAATTACATTTCTATCAATCTGTCCTAAGGGACTGTCTGAATTGTAGATTACTGAAAATTCAAAAAATTATGAAGAACCCAAATATTAGTAATTAAAGCTATGGTACATTTGACCAATGAAGCATACTATGCAGTAACATGGTATAGCTAGCAAAACTGGTCTCTTGCTAACTATCTCTATAATAGATTTGGTGTATGCTGCTAGGCTATTCCACTGAAAACAAGGAAGGGACATCCCTGAAAAGGGTTAAATAGTCCCAGGTCTTTTTTTTTTTTTTTTTTTTTTTTTGAGATGTCGCCCAGGCTGGAGTGCAGTGGCACCATCTTGGCTAACTGCAACCTCTGCCTCCCGGGTTCAGGCGATTCTTCTGCCTCAGCCTCCCAAGTAGCTGGGAACACAGGTGGCCACCAGACCTGGCTAATTTTTGTATTTTCAGTAGAGACAGGGTTTCACCATGTTGGCCAGACTGGTCTCATGGTCTCAAACTCTTGACCTCAGATGATCTGCCTGCCTCAGTCTCCCAAAGTGCTGAGATTACAGGCGTGAGCCACCATGCCTGGCCAGAGATTCCCAGTTCTAATCCCCAGAAAACTGGACTTGGAAGGTTCCATAAGGGACCTTGAAAGACAAGACTCTGGGTTGAGTCTAGGTGTGGCAATGAAACAGGAAGGGTCTCTGCATACCTCTACCTGTCTCCCATCACACATTTTCAATCAGTCATTTATGAGAACCAAACAACTAGGCAAAGAAGAGGAACAGATGACAATGAAGCTGAATGCAGCACAGAAGACAAAACATGTTCTGCTCCTGTCAGATCTCTGAATGAAAAGCTGAAGTATATGACACTAATTCTCACAAAATATGTCTGCCCTAAGCTATAAACTATTGTTTTTGTGATCATAAAATGAAACCATTTGCTTTGTAATTACTGTCTTCAATTTTCTTTTGTGAATGATATGTATTGCTTTTAGAATGAAAAGATAAACTTTGCAGTAAGAAAAAAAGGTTTATGTATTAAGTGAAAAAAAGCCTATTAAGGTTGGGCGCAGTGGCTCACGCCTGTAATCCCAGCACTTTAGGAGGCCGAGGTGGGCAGATCACGAGGTCAAGAGATCAAGATCATCTTGGCCAACATGGTGAAACCCCGTCTCTGCTAAAAATACAAAAAAATTAGCCAGGCATGGTGGCACGCGCCTGTGGTCCCAGCTACTCGGGAGGCTGAGGCGGAAGAATTGCCTGAACCCAGGAGGCTGAGGTTGCAGTGAGCCAAGATTGTGCCACTGCACTCCAGCCTGGTGACAAGAGCAAGACTCTGTTTTTAAAAAAAAAAAAAAAAAGCCTATTAAAACAGACTACAAAATGGCATATATATAAATAAATTTGAAAACACAGCATTAAAAAAAGCTGGAAAGAAAATGAAAAATTGCATGTATGAAACTCTGGTGGACGAAGAACTCAAAAATTTATGGGGAAGTAGGGTTAGAACACTAGCTCTAGGTGATCCTAGGGAAGTCCTTATGAGTGACAAAAAGAAATAATTACTGACATTCTGCTTATCTTAAATTAGTAATAATGGTTAATGTAATACCACCATTATCTATTGTTCTCCAGAAACTTTTTGGAATCACCCTTCCTATAATTCTACCAAGAGGCTTAAATATTTTTTTTTTCCTGAGGACATACCAAGTAAAATAATTTTTATTTGAGACAGAAGACTGTATATTAGGCATTTTAGTTCTTCCATCCAAGCATTTAATTCCTTTACTTTTTTTTTTGAAACGGAGTCTCCTGTTGCCCAGGCTGGAGTGCAGTGGCACGATCTCTGCTCACTGCAACCTCACTCCACCTCCCAGGTTCAAGTGATTGTCCTGCCTCAGCCTCCCAAGTAGCTGGGAACACAGGCATGTGCCACCCATGCGTGGCAAATTTTTGTATTTTTAGTAGAGACAGGGCTTCACCATGTTGGCCAGGCTGGTCTCAAACTCCTGGCCTCAAGTGATCTGCCTGACTGAGCCTCCCAAAGTACTGGGGTTACAGGAGTGAACCACTGCACCCAGTCACATTTTATAACTTGGGAATTTCTGACTCTTGCTGCTCTGACTCCATTGTGCTAACAGACAAACTAAATGCGTGACTTGGAAAATTCTTTTTCTTTCCAAGTTAATCCTCCCTGGTACCCACATCAAAACATAACAGAATAGTGTAACCTGACTGTGAGCTTATCTTCTCTATACATCTTCTGATCCATTCCTTACATTGAAAAAAAAAAAGAAGAAGAAAAGCAGTATTCTAAGGACCCAAAATTACTGCAACTGGATTTTTTCTTTATTTTTCTCAAAGCTGTAGCATAAAAATATGTATCCTTATTAAACCTCTCTACTCTTTTGCCAATCTCTGGTTTCCTCTCTCCTTCAACAGAGGTTAGTTCTCCACTCCTTCTTCCAAGAGCAACAATATTAAGAGATTTATTTGCCTCCTAAGAAATGAGTCAGAATTCCAATATGCTCAGTGTGATATTCCTGTGATTAAGGTTTTTAAGTATGTAGAATTACTACCTACCTAGAATTTAAACTTGGGGAGGAATTATTGTATATTAACTCATTATGCTGGTTATTAAGATGATTAGATATTGATTTTTCATTTTCCTATGTTTCTATGTATACTTTTTGAACCAAATTATATATTTACATACGTATATTTATATATATGTACAAATTTACATACATGTGCAAACAAGAGATGCTACCCAGAATAAAAATAAAAATGTTGATGTCAAAACATGAGTAACATTAGTAACTTAAGGCTAAGTTTTCATCTATGGAGAGATGTTTGCAAACAGTCCCAAACCTTCAGATTTAGTACTGAGAGAGGACCTAAGTGGCCTGGGGACAGAAGTAGTAAGGAGACTTTTCACTGTATATAAGTATGTGTTTTCTGAAATTATACCATTTGAATATTTTAACTATTTGAAGAGTATTAACTCTGTAAAAGAATACTCTTACAGTAAGTTTCTTGTTCTTCTGACTATAACCATTAGTTCTAGAGACAAATAATTATACCTCAATTGACTCGAATTGAATATGCTAAATTGTTTCAACCCTGTCTATCATCACTGAATTTGTTGGTTAGAGATAATATATCATAAAAAGGATAACTCTGCAGGTAAATGTTACCAAATGAGGCACAGCGCGGTGGCTCACACCTATAATCCCAGCACTTTGGGAGGCCGAGGCGGGTGGATCATGAGGTCAAGAGATCGAGACCATCTGGTCAACATGGTGAAACCCCGTCTCTACTAAAAATACAAAAAAAATTAGCTGGGCATGGTGGTGCATACCTGTAATCCCAGCTACTCAGGAGGCTGAGGCAGGAGAATTGCTTGAACCCAGGAGGCGGAGGTTGCAGTGAGCCAAGATCACGCCATTGCACTCCAGGCTGGGCAACAAGAGCGAAACTCCGTCTCAAAAAAAAAAAAAAAAAAGGTCACAAAATGAACCAAATCCCATCATCAGTGAAGATATCAAAAAGCATATAAACAGGCCCTACCATGGATACTTCTAAAGTCATCCTTTGACCTAAATCTGAGGCAATCATTGTTTGCAAAATTAGTTTTCCAAGTTTACTTTTCCCTTCCCTACTCACTCTCTGGTGGAAGCTTTAACTGCAGAAGAGAATCTAAACACTGAAACAGTGTATCTACCATAAACTATTAATGCTGGTATAGTATTTTTGTTAAATTAAGTTTAAAATAAAAGCAAATGGAAATTCATTTAATTTTAAAAACACATGTAGAAAAAAATCAGGAAAATGACATTGCCTCAACTAGTTTTGTTTTTTTATCTTTTCTCAACATACATCTGCAATCAAAGACATCTGTATGCTTACCATAGTTGAGATGACAAACAGAAAAAACGGTAGAGATTACTCCTGCCAAAGCAAGCCCACTTCAGAAATAACAAGTGGAGCCAGCATAGAAACTTAAAAATATCAGTGACATCAAATCCATGACTACTCAAGTCTTGGGAAATACAGAAAAGGCCCCCAAAACATCAAGGGAGGAATTGTCAGCTCCGCTGCTGGGGAGAACTGACACCATCAAGAAAAAGGAAAATTAGCCAGGCACGGTGGCTCACGCCTGTAATCCCAGCACTTTGGGAGACCAAGGCGGGTGGATCACAAGGTCAGGAGTTCCAGACCAGCCTGGCCAAGATGGTGAAACCCCGTCTCTATTAAAAAAAAAAAAAAAAATCACACCTTCACAAGTGGCACTTTTACAACTTTGGAGATATAGCAGTTTTTACCCACTCAATTAAAGAGGAAAGAACTGAGGCTCTGAAAGCTTCAGTAATTTGCCCAAAGTCACATGGCTCAGGAGGTGGGATTCAAACTGCATGTCTTCTCTCAACTCTCCTTTCTTGAAAAGGATGTATCTAACAAGTTCTCAGGGGACTAAGTAACCAGCAAAAAAGTTCAGAGGAGGATACAGAAGAAACAAAGGTAGCTTTAACCATCAAGGGCTTGCGATCAAGTTAACTGTGAATTTAATTTAAATAATATCTGCATACCAATATATAATTAACAACTAAATAAATGTTACAAATTACCTTTGTGATCACTACTCTGGAGAAAGCTCAAAACTCAAGGAAAGGATAATACTTTTCTCCTTAACCTTTCTCTGCAACAGATGATTCTGTTAAAGATTCACCCTCCACCCCAAGTCTGCCACCACTTTTTTAGAAATTCTCATTAATGTGACCCTATTTTCTCAGGTACCTTAGTCTATTGGGTTGCTTAAACAAAATAACACAGACAGAGTAGCTTGCAAACAACAGAAATTTACTTCTCATGCTTCTGGAGGGTAGGAAGTCCAAGATCAAGGCACTGGTAGATTCAGTGTCTGCTGAGGACCCACTCTCTGGTTGGTAGGTGGTGCCTTCTCACTGTGTCCTACTATGGTGGAAGAGGGCAAGCAGTTCTCTGAGCCCTCTTTTATAAAGGCACTACTCCTCATCATGAGGGCTCCACCCTCATGACTTAATTACTACCCAAAGGCCCACTTCCTCCTAAAACGATCACACTAGGGGTTAGGATTTCAAATATGAACTGTGGGGAACACAAGCATTCAGACCATAGCACTATGTCTTAAACAGTACCTTCTCTTTCCTTGATGACCCTTTTTTCTTTACCTGTATCTGACTCCTATTCTAGAATCACTTTAGACAACACTTGCCAAAACATCATGGGATAGCAGTAAGAATGTCCTTAGACAAAAAAACTTAAGGCAGTACTGAGAAATATTAATAAATCACTTAGCCTCGTTGTGACTTCAGCTTATGTATAAAACAGGAGTGATAATTGAAACTACGCATTTTAAACAGTTGTGCAAAGATCAAGTGAGAATTTGTAAGCGTACTTAATAAACTGAAAAAGTTTTAAAACTTAGGGTCCATTGAAGACCAAAATATCTTTAACTCTTAGCCCAAGTTCTCTGTAGAGTGCTCTGGAGTGTGTGTTCCGCTGGGGCCACAGCTATCACTCATCTGCATAAAAGGGAAACAGAAGAAAGACTTGGTCCCTCACCTACTAATTTCCTGTCCTTTCCAGGCTGCAGTTAACTCTTGTACAATCCTAAGAATTCTCTCTGTGCCTGGTCAAAGTCCAGGGGTAACACTGATCATAAACAGTCAAACAAAGGAAAGCTTTTCAATTAAATCATCTTTGTTTATATTCAATATCATAACCCTAAGTTTCATAATTTGAAAATGTTTTCTAAAATTTTTACCCAAGAGAGCACATGTCATCAGAACCTCCTGAGACTGTTATCATGGAGAGAAAAATTTTAAATCCTAAAAAAAAAAAAAATCTACCCAAAAGTATTTACTAGTCATATCCTACATTTTAACATTTTAAACTCAGGAAAATATAGCCATCTATGGTGGCTTACGCCTGTAATCCCAGCACTTTGGGAGCCCAAGGCAGGTGGATCACAAGGTCAGGAGATCAAGACCAGCCTGGCCAACATGGTGAAACCCTGTGTCTATTAAAAATACAAAAAAAAGGCCGGGCATGGTGGCTCACGCCTGTAATCCCAGCACTTTGGGAGGCCGAGGTGGGTGGATCACCTGAGGTCAGGAGTTCAAGACCAGCCTGGCCGTCATGGTGAAACCCCATCTTAAAAAAAAAAGAAAAAATATATATATATAAAAAGAATAAAAAAAATACAAAAAAAATTAGCTGGGCATAGTGGCACATGCCTGTAATCCCAGCTACTCGGGAGGCTGAGGCAGTAGAATCGCTTGAACCCGGGAGGCGGAGGTTGCAGTGAGATGAGATTGCACTATTACACTCCAGCCTGGGTGGGTGACAGAGTAAGACTCTGTTCAAAAAAAAAAAAAAAAACCACCACTCAGAAAACATTTCTCTTTTTTTTTTTTTTTGAGACAATCTTGCCCTGTCACCCAGGCTGGAGTGCAGTGGCACGTTCTCGGCTCAATGCAACCTCCGCCTCCTGGGTCCAAGCGAGTCTCCTGCCTCAGTCTCCTGAGTATCTGGGATTACAGGCACAAACCATCACGTCCGGCTAGTTTTTGTATTTTTAGTACAGACAGGGTTTCACTATGTTAGGCAGGCTGGTCTTGAACTCCTGACCTCAGGTGATTGGCCTGCCTCAGCCTCCCAAAGTGCTGGGATTACAGGCATGAGCTACTGTTCTGGCCAGAAAAGTCTTTTTCATAAATGAGAAACAAAAAACTTCAACAGAAAATATAAAAATTCCAAACCAGGGCTGGAAATGCAGGCTGGAGTGCAGTGGGGCGATCTCGGCTGACTGCAACCTCTGCTTCCTGGGGATGGAGTCTCTGTCACACAGGCTAGAGTGCAGTGGTGTGATCATAGCTCACAGTAGCCTTGAACTCCTGGGTTCAAGTGATCGATCCTCCCTTCTCAGCCTCCCGAGTAAACTCTTCTTTAAGAGACAGCGCAAGACAGGGCAATCGTAGCACTTTGGGAGGCAGAAGTGGGTAATCACGTGAGGTCGGGAGCAAGACTGTCTCTTAAAAAAAAAAAAAACCATACTATGTTGATCCTACATCATAGTGGATACAAGTTACTTATAAATGATTTTTTTTTTTTAAACAGGGTCTCTATTGCCCAGGCTGGAGTGCAGTGGGATAATCACGGCTCACTGCATCCTTGACCTTCTGAGTTCAAGCCATCTTCCCACCTCAGCCCCCCAAGGAGCTGGGACTACAGGCATGAGGCACAACAGCCCCACTTATAAATGTTAAGAAAGCAGTATGTTTTGTTGTTTTGAGACAGGGTCTCTATCACCCAGGCTGGAGTGCAGTGGCATGATCACAGCTCCCTGCAGCTTCAACTTTCCCAGCCCAAGCGATCCTCCTACCTCAGCCTCCGGAGGAGCTGAGACTACAGGTGTGTGCCATCACGCTCAGCCAATTTTTTTATTTTTATTTTTTGTAGAGACAGGGTCTCAATGTGTTGCCCAGGTGGGTCTCGAACTCCTGGGCTCAAGTGATCTCCCCACCTTGGCCTCCCAAAGTGCTGGGATTACGGGCATGAGACACTATGCCTGGCCAGAAAGCAGTTTTTAACAGCTATATTACAAAATACTGGTGTGTTCTAAACTTGTGAGGTATATTACAAGCAATGGTACTAGTTTGTTCATGATGCATATGTTATCTAAATAGATTACAACAGAATCAAGACTTTTCCTTAGTATTTCATTCACATGCTTGTCTACATGATTTTTTGAGCAGAAAGCAGTAGAGTGCTGGTCGCAGTGGCTCACAACTATAAAACCAACACTCTGGGAGGCTGAGGCAGGAGAACTGCTTAAGCCTAGGAGTTTGAGACCAGCCTGCCAAGTTTTTTGTGAGACCATCTCTACAAAAAACTTTAAAAATTAGCCAGGCATGCTGGCATGTGCCTGCAGTCCCAGCTACTTGGGAGGCTGAGAAGGAGAATCATTTGAGCCCAGGAGTTCAAGGCTACCGTGAGCTATGATCACACCACTGCACTCCAGCTGATGTGACAGAGACCCCATCTCTAATTAAAATAAAAAAGCAAGAAGCAGAGTACGGCTACTGCTCTCCAAACTATGTAACTCACAGCCTCTTTCTTCCATATTACAGCTGAGATTATATGTGCACAAAAATGCATATAATCATCATTAGTCATATTAGGAAAAATGCTTAGAACTACTGTGATAAAGAAAGCAATTATTGGGCCAGGTACAGTGGCTTACACCTGTAATCCCAGCACTTTGGGAAGCAGAGGCATGCAGATCACCTGAGGCCAGGAGTTTGAGACCAGCCTGGCCAACATGGTGAAACCCAATCTCTACTAAAAAAAACAAAGATTAGCCGGGCATGGTGGTGGGTACCTGTAGTCCCAGCTCCTTGGGAAGCAGAGGCAGGAGAATCATTTGAATCCGGGAGATGGAGGTTGCAGTGAGCCGAGACTGTACTCTGTGCCACTGCACTCCAGCCTGGGCAACAAGAGCAAAACCCTGTCTCAAAAAAAAAAAAGAAAAGGAAAAAGGAAAGGGAAAAGGAAAAGGAAAGGAAAGGAAGCAATTATTAACTATTAAAAGAATAAAATTTTTTAGTCTGTTCAAAATTTCAAGCAAGTCAGTTTCTTCTACATTACTTTTCCTAAGAGTAAAAAAGCAGTAAACTATATATTGTATAAAAAGCAAACTTGTGGCCAGGCGCAGTGGCTCACGCCTATAATCCCAGCACTTTGGGAGGCCGAGGCAGGAATATCACCTGAGGTCGGGAGTTCGAGACCAACATGGAGAAACACTGTCTCTACTAAAAATACAAAATTAGCCGGGCATGGTAGCACATGCCTGTAATACTAGCTACTCAGGAGGTTGAGGCAGAAGAATCGAATGAACTCAAGAGGTGGAGGCTGCAGTGAGCCAAGATTGCATCATTGCACTCCAGCCTGGGCAACAAAAGCGAGACTCTGACTCAAAAAAAAAAAAAAAGCAAACTTGTTTTTGCCAGGGCATGGTGGTGGCCAGGCAGATCACTTAAGGCCAGGAGTTTGACACCAGCCTGGCTAACACAGTGAAACCTCGTCTCTATTAACAAAAAAAAATTAGCTGGGCATGGTGGCAAGTGCCTGGTGCCTGTAATCCCAACTACTCGGGAGGCTGAGGCACAAGAATCGCTTGAACCCAGGAGGTAGAGGTTGCAGTGAGCTGAGATCGTGCCACTGCACTCCAGCCTGGGTGACAGAGCAAGACTCTGTCACACACACACACAAAAAAAGTAAACTTGTTTTTAAAACTATGTTGTAAGATAAAACGTGATAGCAGCCACAACACTGACCTCTAAGTCTGGTGCATACACCAGAAAGATGTTTACTGCATCCCTGTAATTCAATTTGAAACACTTTTATTAGCTGTTAAATTTTGAGAGCTCTGCATTTGTAATACTTGTCAATGAGTGCGGTCAACCATAAATTGGCTTCATTCTGTCATTCTGTATTTTTACAAAGCTGAGACACATCTGTGCTTTGGCCTAAATTTAAAAAAAAAAAAAGGAAATGAAAATAAGCAATGAGAAGGTAACTTTCTCCAAAACAAAAGCACAGAAGTCTTAACTTATAAAATACATGTACAAGCCCTACTATACACATAAAAATTGGTTTAGAAAAATATACCTTTCCAGAGTTAATTTTTAAAAGATAAAATATACATTTATAATTTAAAACGTCAAATGCCAAGTTAAAAAAAAAAAGAAGAAGACAGACAGACACAGGTACTCTCCTCTCCTCAGAGACAGCTTCTTTTTTGTCTTTTATTTATTTATTTATTTATTTATTTTTAATTATAGAGATGGGGGGTCACCATGTTGGTCAGGCTGGTCTCAAACTCCTGACCTCAGGTGATCCACCCATCTCAGCCTCCCAAAGTGTTGGGATTACAGGCGTGAGCCACCGTGCCCAGCCAGAGACAGCTTCTTATTAAAAAAACCTTCATGTGGGCCGGACGCGGTGGCTCAAGCCTGTAATCCCAGCACTTTGGGAGGCCGAGGCGGGTGGATCACGAGGTCAAGAGATCGAGACCATCCTGGTCAACATGGTGAAACTCCGTCTCTACTAATACAAAAAATTAGCTGGGCATGGTGGCGCGTGCCTGTAATCCCAGCTACTCAGGAGGCTGAGGCAGGAGAATTGCCTGAACCCAGGAGGCGGAGGTTGCAGTGAGCCGAGATCGCGCCATTGCACTCCAGCCTGGGTAACAAGAGCAAAACTCCGTCTCAAAAAAAAAAAAAAAAAAAAAAAAAAAAAAAAACCTTCATGTTGGCCAGGCGCAATGGTTCACACCTGTAATCCCAGCACTTTGGGAGGCTGAGCCAGTGGATTGCATGAGCTCAGGAGTTCAAGACTAGCCTGGGCAACATGGCAAAACCTCATCTCTACAAAAAATACAAAAATTAGCCAGGCATGGTTCCCAGCTAGTAGGGAGGCTGAGATATGAGGGTGGCTTGAGTTTGGGAGGTGGAGGAAGCAATGAGCTGAGATGGCCCCAGTGCACTCCAACCTGGGTGGTAAGAGTGAGACCCTCCGTCTCACCAATAAAAAGAAAAGAAAAACTTTCATGTCTCAGAAAGATTTTAGAATTCAAAAAAGACCAAAAAATATATATATATTTTAAAACTTCACATAACATTTTCTAAGCATATACAAGTATATATATATACTTCTGTATATACTTGTTGAATTATGATTAAAATCATTTAAGATGTCTCAGCTGCGTACAGTGGCTCACACCTGCAATCGCAGCACTTTGGGAGGCCAAGGTTTGCAGATCACCTAAGGTCAGGAGTTCGAGACCAGCCTGGCCAACATGGCAAAACCTCATCTCTACTAAATACACAAAAAATTAGCCAGGCGTGGTAGTGCACGGCTGTAATCCCAGTTACTCAGGAGGCTGCGGCAGAATTGCTTGAACCCAGGAGGCAGAGGTTACAGTGAGCTGAGATCACCCCACTGCACTCCAGCCTTAGCAACAAAGTGAGACTGTCTCGAAAAAAAAAATTAGTAAGTATTTAATATAGCTTCTATTTATAATTAGACTGGCTACTGTAATTATTCAGTTCTTAGGTTATTTAAAGCCATGGTTCACTATATTATAATTGTGAAAAAGTGGAAACTACATTCATTTTCAATATTAAAGAAAAACTTCAAGTAAACTTGTTTATTCAAAATATCTTTGGATGCAGTGGTTCACACCTTTAATTCCCAGCACTTTCAGAGGTCAAGGCAGAAGGATTATTTGAACCCAGGAGTTCCAGATAAACCTGAGCAACAGAGTGAGACCCTGTCTCTACAAAAACTTAAAAAAAAAAAATTAGCTGAGGTGTGGTAGCATGGGCCAAAAGAGCTTGAGCCAGAAGACTGAGGCTGCATTGAGCCATGACTGCACCACTGCAATTCAAACAGTAAAACACAAATCAATGGAGAAAATGTAGGAAGAACTCAGATGACTATATCAACAGATACAAAGTAATAGGTTTTGGGTGTGGGGAATGAGCGGGTTATATAATACACAAGGAAGAAGAAAATGCTCTAAATTTACTTGAAGCCTGGTAGGCTCTCAGCACTCAATACAACAATGCAAGACCTAGGAGTCTTTGCAGATTTTTTTTTTTATTTTTTTTGAGACAGAATCTCACTCTGTCGCCAGGCTGGAGTGCAGTGGTGCAATCTTGGCTCACTGCAACCTTCACCTCCCGGTTTCAAACGTTCCTCCTGCCTCAGCCTCCCAAGTAGCTGGGACTACAGGTATGCGCCACCACGCCCAGCTAATTTTTATATTTTTTAGTAGAGACAGGGTTTCACCATGTTGGCTAAGATGGTCTCCATTTCCTGACCTTGTGATCCACCCGCTTCGGCCTCCCAGAATGCTGGGATTACAAGCGTGAGCCACTGCGCCCAGTTGCAGAATGTTTTTTAAGGTCATCTCCTGTCTGTGCAACTTCAGGCAAAAAGACCAACAAAACAATGGACTTCATTAAGGACAGGACTGCAAAAGGGACAGAAAAGACTATCCTTTCCTGAACAAAAGCATGGCCTATATTAAAGTACTAAACACAATTCTGAACGCCATAGTTCATAAGCAGTAGGGTACAGTGATAAAAAAGACTTGGGTTCAAATTCAAGTTTCTGCCACTTACTGTGTCTCGTTGCCTCCATTTGTAGGATACCTACACATCCGAGTAGCTTTGAGTTAAATGAAAACATGTAATAATAATTTTTAGCATAATACTTGACACGTAAAGTAGTGTTCCAAAAAAATGGTAGCTATCATTACTACTATCAAGGAAGAAGCAATCTTCTAAGGAAAAGCCATTAAAACATTGAGAGATTCTCAAAGTTTGATATGCATTAAAATCACCTGATAGATTTATTAAAAATACAGATTCTAAGAACCCATTTCTTCCAGAAATTAATTCCACAGGTCTGAAGTAGAGTTTAAGTGTACTCTGGCCCAAACATCAAAGAGAAAAAAGGCGCTGCCCTATAAAAAGAGGCTGAAAATTAGAGTTTTTCTATGGGGGAAAAAAAACAGCCTACTATAGGTAGTATGTTCAAGAGGAATACAGACATGTTTACTAAGTTCATTTATTTTAATCAACATTCACTAAGTACCTAATATGCAGTGAAAAAGACAGAAAGGTCCCGTATTCACAGAGTTTAATTTCTAGTGTAGGAGACAGAACATTTTTTTAAAAGTTATTCCATATATTGATAAATGCTGTGAAGAAAATAAAATACAATGGAGAGATTGGTCAGCCTCCTTGAAGAGGCAACGTCTGAACTAACACCCGAATAACACAATGGAATCAACCACAGCAAGATCTCGGAGAAGAGTACTGAAGCCCCAGGGTAAAGCAAGTGCAAAGGCCCCACAGCAAGAACCAGCTTGGCAAGTTCCAGAGACAACAACGTAAGTGGGGTTGGAATACAGAAAGAAACTCATGTGGCCAGGCTCCAGGGTACTGAACTAAGTAGAAGGATACAAGGTAAGATAAGAGAGGAAGGCAGTGGTAAACATGTAGTGCCTGGCAAGCTTTGGCAGAGTTTGGATTTTATTCTGAATATGGATGGGAGACTTTCAATAAGGCAGTGTCAAGGTAATTTACATTTTAAAGGTTCCTTAAGCTGGTAAGGGAAATGCACAATAAAAGTTAAGAGACCAGGAGTTGCTGCAATAGATTAGAGATGAAGATAGCCTGGCAAAGGTGACGGCAGTACGGATGTGAAGAAGTGGACAAATCTAGAACACATACTGAACACTATAATTTAAGCCAAATTGAAGAAAAAGAAACTAAGTTGTATAATGAGTAGTAAACATCTAGGACTAATCATATAAGAGACGCAAAATGAAAACAGAGATTTAAAGGTTTTAGGTAAGTTTATGAGACTCAAACTCAAAACAGGTTATCAGCAGATTTAAGATAGTTCATGGCATGTACTTATCCTTTGAAGTCGAGATGAAGCAGACATTTCCTTCCATAGCAGGCTCTTTTGGTGCCAACTGGTAAAGCACTGGACCAAATGGGCACACACCAAGACTCAATGCATATTAAGTGTGATGTGGGCCGGGCAAAGTGGCTCACGCCGGTAATCCCAGCACTGTGGGAGGCCAAGGTGGGCAGACCACTTGAGGTCAGGCGTTTGACATCAGCCTGGCCAACATGGTGAAACCCCATCTCTACTAAAAATACAAAAATTAATTGGGCGTGATGGTGTGTGCCTGTTATCCCAGCTACTCAGGAGGCTGAGGGTGGAGAATCGTTTGAACCTGGGAGGTGGAGGCTGCAGTGAGCTGAGATCCACCACTGCACTCCAGCCTACACTATAGAGCAAGACGCCCATCTCCCAAAAAAAAAAAAAGGCGTGATATGTACAGTTAAAATCTTCTAGGACCTTACTGCCTGGCGCCTGAACAGCAGATCAGCATTTGGAACAGAGTATAACTATGGCATAGAACTAAATCTTACCCGAATCAAACCCCTGAGTTAGCAAAAACGACTTAAAGTTTGATATCATCAATTCCGGCTGTGCTTTCTTTCCCAAGAGCCAAACAAGTGAGGCCTTACTTTGCCATGCAATGCATATTAATTTCTTTTTTCTTTTTTTGAGACAGAGTTTTACTCTTGTTGCCCACGCTGGAGTGCAATGGCATGATCTCGGCTCACTGCAATCTCTGCCTCCCAGGTTCAAATGATTCTCCTGCCTCAGTCTCCCAAGTAGCTGGGATTACAGATATATACCAGCATGCCCAGCTAATTTTGTATTTTTAGTAGAGACAGGGTTTCTCCATGTTGGTCAGGCTGGTCTCAAAAACTCCCAACCTCAGGTGATCCACCGCCTTGGCCTCCCAAAGTGCTGGGATTACAGGCTTGAGCCACCATGAAAGGCCTAATTTCTTAAAGTTTACATTACCATAGAGATTTGTGAGGAAACCTTTTAAAACCATGCTTTTAATGATTATGGTTTGGGAAACATAGAGTGGTCCCCTATTATCCACAAGGGATACATTTAAAGAAACCCCAGTGGGCTGCTGGCTCGTCATGCCTGTAATCCTAGCATTTTGGGAGGCCAAGGCCAGAAGATCATTTGAGCTCAAAGTCTGAGACCAGCCTGGGCAACAAAGTGAGATCTCATCTCTGTTAAATTTCGAATTAAAAAATAATAAAACAAGGCCGGGAGCGGTGGCTCACGCCTATAATCCCAGCACCTTGGGAGGCCGAGGCGGGTGGATCACGAGGTCAAGAGACCGAGACCATCCTGGTCAATAAGGTGAAACCCCAGTCTCTACTAAAAAATACAAAAATTAGCTGGGCATGGTGGCATAGGCCTGTAGTCCCAGCTACTCGGGAGGCTGAGCCAGGAGAATTGCTTGAACCCAGGAGGCAGAGGTTGCGGTGAGCCGAGATTGCGCCATTGCACTCCAGCCTGGGTAACAAGAGCGAAACTCCGTCTCAAAAAAAAAAAAAATAATAATAATAATAATAAAACAAAGACCTCTCCAGTGGATGCCTGAAGCCTGTATAGTACAGAGCCCTATACATAGAGACTATGTTTTTTTCCTATACATACCTATGATAAAATTTATAAATTAGGCACAGTAAGAGATTGACAGTAGTTAACAATACAACAGTTATAACAATATACTATCATAAAATTTATGTAAATGTGGTCTCTCAATATATGATTCTATTTTCGAACTGCGGTTGACCACAGAAACGGAAACCCCTGAAAGTGAAACCACGGATAAGGGGACACTACTGTAAAGTGAATACTCCCTAAAATTTAAGGTCTGAAGTCCGTATCTGCAAAACTTCAAATTATTACTCAAAAAATAGAATGTGAAAAAAGCAAGTTACGTACTGAAAAGCATATGTGGTATGATACCATATTTGTATAAAATATACAAATTCAAAAAAGTAGTTTAGAAGGGTATAAACTAACATTTTGGTGATCTTTGGGTGGCAGGATTATTGATTTTTCTTTTAATCCTATCTGCTTTCATCAACATTTTCTCTATTACAAAGTATTTCGTATAGTCAAAAATATTAGTTATAGGCTAGCATAAAAAGTAAAAACCTGAAAAAAGAGAACTTCAAGAAATTCTTCCTTCTAAATCAGGATTCCAACTGCGATCCTAAGAAAAAGGATCTCACTGGCAAACACTGGAGAAAAGATTCATTAAGAGGTCCATGCTATGCCACAAGGACATATCCTTCAAGGAAATAATCTAAATTCCTAACTCTTCCTGGCTTTGATAAGGAGCAATTAACCATCACGTACCGTTATTGTTCTTTCTTGCTGCTGACCACAGAAACATCTCAATTAATGAGTTCTGGGGGCGGGGGTGATCTTTTTAAAAACCATTTTAGAAAGAAAAAAAGGACAAAAGGGTTTAGTTTTCTAGTTGGTCGCAGTGCTGTTGAGGGCCGCGGAGGGCGGCAAGTTCGGAGCAGGCTACACTACAGGAATCCGCGCGGCCGGCCACCCTAAGTGGAAGGGAATGCAAGCTTCCTGCAACCTCCACAGCGCTAGGCAGCGAGGATGCCTCCTAAGAGCCACAAGACTCCAACACCTGGACGGTCTTACGCTTTCCAAGTTATAGTATGTACAGTTGCCAACTGTTTCTGACAATAACATATAAAAACTGGAAGATCTCTTCTGCAACTGTAGCTATTACTTGCGTAGAGCTCATCCGACTCTCTCGATGCAAAACTGAGACATTCTATTAAGGCCACAGCCTCGGTTTTGCCAACTGGGGCAACTGAAAACATCCTACTGACTCTCTACAGCCAACAAACCATCTCGGCTAAAATCCCAGCACATATAAACAGCCACTTTGGGGAAGTCTGCCTTTAAACAGCAACACGGGACTTCGGATACAGCCGGTAACCAGTTTATCACACGCTATTAGTTCCAATAAAGGGTGCTGCTACCTCTGTACTGTCAGCCTTGGTTCCACTTACTGAACAAACAGAAAAAGGGGATCCTTTAAATTCCCGACACAATAGGGACTTAAAAGCTCTCGCTTTCCGGGTGGCAGCGTTTTCGTCTCATTTATCACAACAAAGGACGCATCCCAGTGACTTCACCGTACCCAGAAAGGGCTAGGAAGCCGGGAAAACAAGATAGTGTAGATTTCGGGATTTGTGAGTTTTTCCTTCCAGCTCCGACTCTTTTACTCCATGATACGCCTCCACCCGTGTCGACTATCCGATCCTAAAAATAAAACCACCCGTGGCTACCGTGCCCTTTCCTGCCAAGCCCCGACTCAGACTTCCTCCAGAGAAAGCTCAATTGCAAGCTTTCCGCGGGGAGGCAGGGGGTGGCGCGGGCTCGGCAGCAGCGGAGCTTCTCCCGGTGCAGAATCGCCAGCCCGGCCCAGGAATCGCCGAGCCGGAGAGACAGCCCGGTTCCGCCACAGCCGCCGCAGTCCCCGAGACCCTGAGAAGCCTCTAGTTAAAACTGGGGCGAGGGGAGGATGGGCCAGCAAACGCTGGTGGGAGATGGGGAGACACTCACCCGCCCAGACAACAACCGATGGGGCGGGGAGGATGGGGGCCGGGACCGAGTCTCGGCAGAAAGATCGCCTGGAGCTTCCGGAAGGCTGCGGCTGCTCCGGACGTCGCTGCCGCTGCCGCTACCGCTCCTGGCCGCCAGCTTCCTCCCCCTCCTCTGTTTTGATTCGAGTGACCACGTCACTCTTAGCCACGAGACCCGGATCTGCCGGCTCCCGAGGGCGGCAGCGCAACAGATTGCCACGCCTGGAGACTCCAGCGGCCCCGCCTGCCGAGCATGCGCACGACCAGCACCTGCCCTGTGCGTCCCGGGAAACCTGGCAGGCGCCAGCGGCTTAGGGCGCCTACGCCACGCTGTGCGTGGGGGCGCGGAGCGCGGGGGATGTAGTTCCGGTTGGGAGGGGCGTGGCTGAGAACTGTGAAGGAAACGGGGCGAGTCCGGGTGTCTGTGGAAATCTTCCGTAGCCTCTGTTTCGTCGGCGGCGAAGAGTGTTCTCTAATGTGCCTCCCTTTGCCTGAGCTAAAGGTTTAACTCGACAGAATCTTTAGAATACCTTGGTAGAGGTAGACGTGGTTACAAATTGATGTCTGTTGAGACGGGATACCCCTGTAGAGTGTTTTTGGTCACTCAGGCCCGGATGGAAATTGGAGATGAGGATTACAAAAATTTGTCAAATGTGGCAGTTATTGATCCCCTTTACCCTAACATTTTTGCACCGGAAAGTTGACCAAAATTAAGTTCAACAGGAACTTTAAAGTGATTATGTGGCCAGGCTTGGTGGCTCACGCCTGTAATCCCACCACATTGGGAGGCCGAGATGGGCGGATCACTTGAGGTCAGGAGACCAGCCTGGCCAACATGGTGAAACCTCGTCTCTACTTAAAACACAAAAATTAGCTGGGCGTAGTGGTTCCTGCCTGTAGTCCAAGCTGCTCTGCAGGCTGAGGCGGAGATTGCAGCGAGCTGAGATCGTGCCACTGCGCTCCAGCCTAGGTGATAGTGAGACCCTGCCTCAAATAAAGTGAATATGTGACCAAAGATGACTTGTTGATTAGGAGATAGTGGGGAAGTAGGAGGGAATGCTGTGGCTAGGCACCCAGCCGGCCCAAGTCTTCGTTGCTTTGGCTGTAGAGCTGGAATAAGGGTGCTGTGTGTGCCCGAACAATCTTTTTAGACCAAATTGGTGCTGCGTACTCTCCTATTCTAGCCTCTCAGTCTCCCTGCTAAACTTTTGGGGCCCCGGAAATTTCCCAATTTGGCAAAATGTAAAACTGTATTGTTTTCTTAGAGCCTTAAATTGGCAAGCTTTAATTAAAATAGGACAAGTGGCGAAGTAAAAGGGAGTCCCAACGATTTCACAAAAGTGCCTCTTCACCAGTCTTGACGGAGAGGTGAAAGCTGCAAGCTTTCTTATTCTAATTTGATGACCTTATCACCTACGCAGACTTCCACCTCAGCTATTTGGTTAATTACCCCTCAACAAGCTGAATCCACTTTCCCCAAATTAGTATAATTTACAAGAGCTTTTTAATTAAAGTGGATATTGAACACAGGTAAAGGTTTCTACAAAATTAAAGGTTTCTGGTAAAACTTGAAGTGTTTCCCAGTTAACTAATTACAAGTAGGTACAAAGAAGTAAAGATTTTGGCCCTTAATCTGCAATCTTGAACTCTGCTTACTCGGATTCAGAGTTTGAGATGGATTCTGGTGACCTAATGAGCTGACACTGTACCAGAGGGTCTTTAATTTGTGGAACTCTAAACATTAAATTTTTTTATGCTTGAGTGCACCCATGTGCACATATGTGTTTGAGGACACAGCTGTTTTTAAGAGAACAGTGTGGTACAAAACTAGAATTGTACTGGGTGTTGCAAAATTCTCAGTACTTTTTTTTTGAGATAGGGTCTTGCTCTGTTGCCCAGGCTGGAATGTAGGAATCTACATTCCATCATAGCTTACTACAGCTTTGAACTCCTGGGTTGAAATGATCCTCCCGTCTCAGGCTCCCGAGTAGCTAGGACTACAGACTCATGCCACCACACTGAGCTAATTTTTTTTTTATTTGTTATACAGATGGGGGTCTTGCTATATTGTTAAGGCTGGTCTTGAACTCCTGGTCTCAAGTGATTCTCCTGTTTCAGCCTCCCAAAGTGTTGGGATTACAGGCATGGGTCACTGTGCCCATCCAGTACTTGCTTTATAAAGTAAATTACAGGAAAACCAAGATGTTAAGATTAGCCTGGCAAGGTGGCGTATGCCTGTAGTCCCAGCTGCTCAGGAGGCAGAGGCAGGAGAATTGCTTGAACCCAAGAGTTGGAGGCTTTGAATAGCCACTGCACTCCAGCCTGGGCAACATAGCAAGACCTTGTCTCAGAGAAAAAAAAAAAAGATGTTGGGATCCTTGGTAGCCAGGCTCTAAGATGACCCCCAAAGATTCTCACCTCTGGTGGCCTGCACGAGCCCTTTGAATCAGGGGTACTGTGTTTTACCGAAAGAATGCAGCCAAATGTGTGTGACTTCTGAGGCTAGGTCACAAAGGCACTGATTGCAGCTTTCCTTCTGATTCTCTTTGATTGCTTGCTCTGGGGGAAACCAGTCTCCACACTACTCCATTTTAACAGCCCTATGAAGAGGCCTACATGGAGAAGAGAAAAAGCCTCCACCAACTTGCCAGCCATGTGAGTGAACTAACTTGATTGATCCTGCAACCCTAATCAAGCATTCAGATGACTGTATTCCTGCCCAGTGTCTGATTGCAAGTTCATAAGAGCTAGAAGAGGCTAGCTCTTAGCCACAGACACTGATATGGGGTATTATTATATCCTTTTTTGTCCTGATCTTTTTTTTTTAATTGTACTTCAGTTCTGGGGTACATGTGCAGAACATGCAGATTTGTTCTATGTATAGATATACATATGCCATGGTGGTTGGCTGCATCCATCACCCTGTCGTCTACATTAGGTATTTCTCCTAATGCTATCCCTCCTCTATCCCTCCACCCCCCAACAGTCCCCGGTGTGTGACGTTCCCCTCCCTGTGTCCATGTGTTCTCATTGTTCAACTCCCACTTATGAGTGAGAACATGCGGTGTTTGGTTTTCTGTTCCTGTGTTAGTTTGCTGAGAATGATGGTTTCCAGCTTCACCCATAAAAAAGGGTGACATGAACTCACCCTTTTTTATGGGTGCATAGTATTCCATGGTGTATATATACATTTTCATTATCCAGTCTATCATTGATGGGCATTTGGGTTGGTTCCAAGTCTTTGCTATTGTGAACAGTGCTGTAATAAACATACGTGTGCATGTGTCTTTATAACAGAATGATTTATAATTCTTTGGGTGTATACCCAGTAATGGGATTGCTGGGTCAAATGGCATTTCTAGTTCTAGATCCTAGAGGAATCATCACACTGTCTTCCACAATGGTTGAACTAATGTACACTCCCACCAACAGTGTAAAGCATTCCTATTTCTCCACATCCTCTCCAGCATCTGTTGTCTCCTGACTTTTTAATGATTGCCATTCTGACTGGCATGATATGGTATGTCAATGTGGTTTTAATTTGCATTTCTCTAATGACCAGTGATGATGAGCTTTTTTTCATGTTTGTTGGCTGCATAAATGTCTCCTTTTGAGAAGTGCCTGTGTGACATGGTAATTGCCCCATAAACTGCATACCTTGACCATACCTCAGCTTTCCGTTGAAACTGCTCTCTGTAACCCTAACGTGACAGGCAAGCAGTCCAAACTAACACCATTTTGGCCCCTGTGCCATTTTAAGAAAAACTAAGACTTGTAATAAGTAACTAAGGTCTGTAATTTTCCACCCTACCCAATGTGTAAACTAACGCTTATCTTGACTTCTGTGAACCACTTAAGTAACAATCGGAATGTCCAAAGCCCCTCGCCCTCCCCTCCACCGAAGAGGTGGTTTACGGGCATAAATGGTCTTGACACCTTCCTTTCGGGGCCACAGTTAGAGAGACTCGAGTCCTCCGTGGCCACCAGCAATAAAGACCCTGTAACGTGGCCTCGTCTTTGTCTCAGTGGTGATTTCGCGCTCGCTCAGTTACAACACCTGTTCATATCCTTCGCCCACTTTTTGATGGGGTTGTTTTTTTTTCTGTAAATTTGTTTAAGTTCATTGTAGGTTCTGGATACTAGCCCTTTGTCAGATGGGCAGACTGCAAAAATTTTCTCCCATTCTGTAGGTTGCCTGTTCACTCTGATGATAGTTTCTTTTGCTGTGCAGAAGTTCTTTAGTTTAATTAGATCCCATTTATCTATTTTGGCTTTTGTTGCCATTGCTTTAGGTGTTTTAGTCATGAATTCTCTGCCCATGCCTATGTCTTGAATGGTATTGCCTAGGTTTTCTTCTAGGGTTTTTATGGTTTTAGGTCTTATGTTTAAATCTTTAAAAAAATATGTAACGCTTCATGAATTTGCGTGTCATCCTTGTGCAGGGGCCATGCTAATCTTCTCTGTATCTTTCCAATTTTAGTATATGTGCTGCCAAAGCAAGCACTTGTCCTGATCTTTAAGTGCAGTTTTTCTTTCTTTATTCTTTCTTTTTTTTTTGAGACTGAGTCTTGCTCTGTTGCCCAGGCTGGGAGTACAGTAGTGCAATCTCCACTCACTGCAACCTCTGCCTCCCAGGTTCAAGTGATTTCCTACTTCAGCCTCCCTAGTAGCTGGGATATTACAGGCACACACCACCACACCTGGCTAATTTTTGTGTTTTTAGTAGACACAGGGTTTCACATGTTGGCCAGGCTGGTCTCGAACTCTTGACTTCAGGTGATCCACCTGCCTCAGCCTCCCTAAGTGCTGGGATTACAGGCGTAAACCACTGCGCCCCGCCCCTAAGTGTACTTTTTCTAAACTTTAAACAATGGAAGAACTAAAAATTGTGTAATTCTATATGTAAAGAACAACAGAATTCCTACCATAGAACTGAGAACATAGTAAACATTGAATAAAGATTTGTTGAATGGACACAGAATTAAAAGAGAAACACCAATTGGAAAATTTGGAACAAATACTGATAGATAAAGGAGAAATACCCTAATATATGAAGGGCTTATATAAATTGATAGGAAAGATTAACGCCTGCCATACACGCATAGGTATAAAGTATGAACTGATGGTTCATGTCAGGTCTCATGTGCAAGCCTGGAGCCCGAAAGTCTGAAGTCCTGCCTGCTCCGGCTGATGTCTCCCACCCGCTACCTGCATTCGCCATTGTCCCTGATCACCCAGCAGAGCTTCCTCAGATGAGCCCCTCACCCAACCCTGCCATCTTAACTGTTCTTATGATAATGTAAATACCTCTCACCCAACCCTGCCATCTTAACTGTTCTTATGATAATGTAAATACCTCTCACCCAACCCTGCCATTGTAACTGAACTTGTGATCTTACTTCGTAGCACCCCCGCCCCCCAAAAAACTACCCAAACCTATAAAACCAACTCCTATCCCACTGCCCTTTGCTAATGCCCTTTTAGGCTTTAGCCTACCTGTACCCAGGTGAATAGACAACCATGTTGCTCACACAAAGCTTGTCTGGAAGGTCTCTTCATTCAAAGCGCACATTTTTCAACAGTTCACACACACAAAGGAAATACAAATGTTTGATATTTGAAAATCTTCAGTCTCACTGGTAATCAAAAACACAAATTAAAATGATTTTCTGCCAGGCGCGGTGGCTCACGCCTGTAATCCCAGCACTTTGGGAGGCTGAAGCGGGTGGATCATGAGGTCAAGAGATCGAGACCATCCTGGTCAACATGGTGAAACCCTGTCTCTACTAAAAATACAAAAAATTAGCTGGGCATGGTGGTGCGTGCCTGTAATCCCAGCTACTCAGGAGGCTGAGGCAGGAGAATTGCCTGAACCCAGGAGGTGGAGGTTGTGGTGAGCCAAGATCGCGCCATTGCACTCCAGCCTGGGTAACAAGAGCGAAACTCTGACTCAAAAAATAATAATAATAATAAAATAAAATAAAATTATTTTCTTTTTTGGCTACTTAAGGAAATTATTTATTTATTTTAGAGATGGAGTCTTGCTCTGTCACCCAGGCTGGAGTGCAGTGGCTATTCACAGATGTGACCATAACGCATTGCAGCCTTGAACTCCTGGGCTTAAGCAATCCTCCTACCTCAGCCTCCTGAGTAGCTGGGACTACTAGCATGCGCCAGCTTTTTTTTCTTTTAAGAGACAGAAGTCTCACTATGTTGGCCAAGCTGGTCTCCAACAACTGGCCTCAAGTGGAGTGCAAACTACTGCACCCGGTCTGGGCAACATGGCAAAACTCTGTCTCTACAAAAAAAAATAAAAATAAAAATTAGTCAGACATGATGGTGGTGCCAGTAGTCCCAGCTACTCAGGAGACTGAGGTGGGAGGGGATGGCTTGAGCCCAGGAAATAGAGGTTGCAGTGAGTCAAGATTGTGCCACTGTATTCCAGCCTGGGCAATAGAGCCAGACCTTTTCTCAAAATAAAAATTTATTTTTTTCATATTTGAAAATAGAGATAGGGTCTCACTATATTGCCTAGGCTGGTCTCAAACTCCTGGGGTCAAGTGACCTTCCACCTTGGCCTCTCAAAGTGCTGGGATTATAGGCATGAGCCACCACACCCAGCCTATTTTATTCTTTTTGATATTATAAATGGAATTGCTTTTTTTTTTTTTGAGACAGAATCTCACTGTGTCACCCAGGCTGGAGTGCTGTGGCACAATCTCAGCTCACTGCAACCTCTACCTCCCAGGTTCAGTCAATTCCCATGCCTCAGCGTCCCGAGTACCTGGGGCTACAAGTGCACGCCACCACCCCAGCTAATTTTTGTATTTTTAGTGGAGACAGGGTTTCACTATAGGCTTGAACTCCTGGGTCTTGAATACCAGGGTCTTAAACTCCTGGCCTCAAGTGATCTGCCCACCTTGACCTCCCAAAGTGCTGGGATTACAGGCATTGAGCCACAATGCCTGGTCACTTTCTTAATTTCCTTTTCAGATTGTTCATTGTTGGTATGTAGAAATGCAGGTGATTTTTGAGTGTTGCTTTTGTAGCCTGCAACTTTGCTGAATTTATTAGTTCTAAATTTTTTTTGGTGGATCTTTAGAGTTTTCTACATATAAGATCATGTAGTCGGGCACAGTGGCTCACACCTGTAATCCCAGCACTTTGGGAAGCCGAGGCGGGGGGGTGGATCATGAGGTAAGGAGTTCGAGACCAGCCTGGCCAAGATGGTAAAACCCCGTCTCTACTAAAAAAATACAAAAATTAGCCAGGCACGATGGTGAGTGCCTGTAATCCCAGCTACACGGAAGGCTGATGCAAGAGAATCATTTGAATCTGGAGGGTGGAGGTTGCAGTGAGCTGAGATGGCGCCACTGCATTCTAGCCTGGACTACAGAGCAAAAAAAAAAAAATCATGTGATCTGAAGAGAAAGCTTTAGTTCTTCCCTTCCAATTTGAATGCTTTTTTCTTCTTTTTTATTTTTTTCTCTTTCTTTCCTTCTCTATCTCCCTCCCTTCCTCCCTCTCCCTCCCTTCCTGCCTCCCTTCATCCCTCCCTGCCTCCCTTCCTCTCTCCCCGACTCCCTTTTTTACTTTTCTTTCCTTTTCTTTTCTTTCCTTCTTTTTTTTTTTTTTGAGACGGAGTTTCGCTCTTGATACCCAGGCTGGAGTGCAATGGCGCGATCTCGGCTCACCGCAACCTCCGCCTCCTGGGTTCAGGCAATTCTCCTGCCTCAGCCTCCTGAGTAGCTGGGATTACAGGCACGCGCCACCGTGCCCAGCTAATTTTTTTGTATTAGTAGAGACGGGGTTTCACCATGTTGACCAGGATGGTCTCGATCTCTTGACCTCGTGATCCACCCGCTTCGGCCTCCCAAAGTGCTGGGATTACAGGCTTGAGCCACCGCGCCTGGCCTTTTCTTTCCTTCTTTCCTGCCTAATTTCTCTGGCTAGGAATTCCATCAATATGTTGAATAGAAATAATAATTAACTATTCCTGTGTTGATTAGTAGTAGGATCACACCAGTGAATAGCCACTGCACTCCAGCCTAGGCAGCATAGCAATACCTTGCGGTGGCTCACACCTGTAATCCCAATACTTTGAGAGGCCGAGGCAGGCAGATCACGAGATCAAGAGATCGAGACCATGGTGAAACCCCGGCTTTACTAAAAAATACAAAAATTAGCTGTGCATGGTGGCACGTGCCTGTAGTCCCAGCTACTCGGGAGGCTGAGGCAGGAGAATTGCTTGAACCTGGGAGGCGGAGGTTGCAGTGAGCCAAGATTGCCCCACTGCACTCCAGCCTGGCACCTGGCAACACAATGAGACTCTGTCTCAAAAAAAAAAAAATTATTGGCTAGGCACGGTGGCTCACGCCTGTAATCCCAGCACTTTGGGAGGCCGAGGCAGTCGGATGACCTGAGGTTGGGAGTTTGAGACCAGCCTGACTAACATGGAGAAGCCCCATCTCTACGAAAAATAAAAAATTAGCCGGACGTGGTGGCACATGCCTGTAATCCCAGCTACTTGGGAGGCTGAAGCAGGAGAATCACTTGAACCAGGAGGTGGAAGTTGCAGTGAGCCAAAATCGCACCATTGTACTCCAGCCTGGGCATGGGCAACAAGAGTGAAACTTCATCTCAAAAAAAAAATCATTTATTAATTTGAAATTACAAATACCCTACAGCATATGAAGAAATGTTATGGGCATATTGTTAAAGGGAAAAATGATACAACTTGTACACTATGATTATATCTGGGTAAAAAATATTTTGCAGATGGATAAATGCTAAAGAAGGTAAGTGAAAATAGGCAATGAGATAAATCTTCATTTTACCATGTTTTGGAATTTTTTTTTAACTTTTAGGTTTGGGAGTACATGTGAAGGATTTTTACATAGGTAAACACCTGTTACAGGGGTTTGTTGTACATATTGTTTCAGAACCCAGATGTTTTTTTGTTTTTCTTTTTTGAGATGGAGTCTCACTCTGTCACCCAGGCTGGAGTGTGGTGACACAATCTTGGCCTGTTGCAACCTCCACCTCCTGGGTTCAATGATTCTCCTGCCTCAACCTCCTTAGCAGCTGGGATTACAAGCACATGCCACCACGCCCGGCCAATTTTTGTATTTTTTGTAGAGATAAGGTTTTGCCAGGCTGGTCTCAATCTCCTGACCTCAGGTGATCCACCCGCCTCAGCCTCCCAAAGTACTGGATTACAGGTGTGAGCCACCGCACCCGACCCATCACCAGGGTATTAAGTCCAGTACCCAATAGTTATCTTTTCTGCTCCTCTTCCTCCTCCCACCCTCCCCTTGGAATTTTAAAAGTATTTCAGCTTCAGAACTATAGTTGGAACTTAATATATCAAGAATTATTGTTTTTTTGGTTTTTTTTTGAGATGGAGTCTCACTCTGTCACAGGCTGGAATACAGTGGCACAATCTCAGCTCACTGCAACCTCCGCCTCCCGGGTTCAAGCGATTCTCCTGTCTCAGCCTCCTGAGTAGCTGGGATTACAGGCACGCACCACCACGCCCAGCTAATTTTTGTATTTGTAGTAGAGACAGGGTTTCACCATGTTGGTCAGGCTGGTCTCGAACTCCTGAGCTCGTGATCTGCCCACCTTGGCCTCTCGAAGTGCTGTGATTACAGACGTGATCCACTGCACCCGGCCACAAGATTTTATATATTCATTTTTTGCTGTATAATAATAGACAATATTATTTACCAACTTTTTAGAAAGTAATAAAATTAAGCTAAACCGGGAATAGAATGATTTTTCAAGCTTTTGTATAATAAAAATTGAAGGGCCTGGTGCGGTGGTTCCCGCCTATAATCCCTGTACTTTGTGGGACCGAGGTGGGTGGATCACTTGAGATCAGGAATTCAAGACCAGCCTGGCCTCTGGTGAAGCCTCCTCTTTTTTTTTTTTTTGAGACGGAGTTTTGCTCTTGTTACCCAGGCTGGAGTGCAATGGCGTGATCTCGGCTCACCGCAACCTCCGCCTCCTGGGTTCAAGCAATTCTCCTGGCTCAGCCTCTCAAGTAACTGGGACTACAGGCGCGTGCCACCATGCCCAGCTAATTTTTGTATTTTTAGTAGAGACGGGGTTTCACCTTGTTGACCAGGATGGTCTCGATCTCTTGACCTCGTTATCCACCCTCCTCGGCCTCTCAAAGTGCTGGGATTATAGGCGTGAGCCACCGTGCCTGGCCTAAATTTTATATTTTTAGTAGAGACAGGGTCTCACCATGTCGGCCAGGCTGGTCTCGAACTCCTGATCTCAGGTAATCTGCCCACCTCAACCTTCCAAAATGCTGAGATTACAGGCATGAGCCACCATGCTGGGCTTCACTTTAAATAGGATTCTGAGCCAGGTGCAGTGGCTCACACCTGTAACTGCAGCACAAGGCAGAAGGATCATTTGAGGATCATTTGACTCCATCTCAAAAAAAGAAAAAAAGATATCTTACACCAGGCATGGTAGCATGAGCCCAGGAGTTTGAGACCAACCTGGGCAACATAGCAAGACCCCCATCTCTAAAAATAAAAATAAAAATTTAAAACAACATCTTACTTTTCTTGTACACTTTATGTACACTATTGTTTTCCTCATTTTTAGTTTGTTTTATTGGGACAGTCTTGCTCTGTCACCCGGGCTGGAGTGCAGTGGTGCAATCATACCTCACTGTAACCTTGAACTCCTGGGCTCAAATGATCCTCCCACCTCAGCTTTCCAAGTAGCTAGAACTACAGGCATGTGCCACTATGCCCAGCTGACTAAGGAGGTCTTACTGTGTCGCTCAGACTGGTCTTGAACTCCTAGTCTCAAGTGATCCTCCTACCTTGGGTTCCCAAAGTGCTGGGATTACTAGCATGAGCCGCTACATCCAGCCCTATTTATAGTAGTTTTAATTACGTATATTTTTTTCTTTTTTCTTTTCATATATTATATATTTTTTTTTGAGATGGGAGTTTCGCTCTTCTTGCCCAGGCTGGAGTGCAATGGCGCAATCTCAGCTCACCGCAACCTCCACCTCCTGGGTTCAGGCAATTCTCCTGCCTCAGCCTCCTGAGTGGCTGGGATTACAGGCACATGCCACCATGCCCAGCTAATTTTTTTGTATTTTTAGTAGCGATGGAGTTTCACCATGTTGACCAAGATGGTCTCGATCTCTTGACCTCGTGATCCACCCGCCTCAGCCTCCCAAAGTGCTGGGATTACAGGCGTGAGCCACTGCGCCTGGCCCCATATATTATAATTTTTAAACACTCAGTAACCTTAGTGAAACTGCCTTTGCAAATATTATGACAGAGAAATCTAACATGGTTGACTCCATCTTGCTGCTACCCTTGTTGGCTATCTTTGCTCATTCCTGGGCATAGACCAAGCTAACCCTGGGAGGAATTTATTTATAGTTTAAAATGGATGTCCAGATCTCTATCACTCAGGATTACATGAAGCTGTACCCTCGGGCAGCATGGCCCCAACTGGGCCACAGGAACCCCTTGTCAGGTTGCTGGTTTGGCTGGCTACGTGGCAGAAACCATGGAGTGGGAGCACCAGGAGTGCAGAGCCCACCTGTGGCACTACTGTTGCAGCAGTTTCAGTGGGCCTCCAGGCTCCTCAGATGCCAACTGGTTCTTTGGCTCTGGGTGAAGAGTGTGTCTGCTTCTTTTTTGGGCACCCTGGGCAAATCAAGAAGGACTGCTATGGATGTCAGCGATGGCTGTGATTGAATCCTGACAAGGCTTGTCCACCTGGACCTTTAGAGTGGCTGTGGAGCTGCTCTGGGGAAATTCTGTGGACATTTCTTGTACTTGGTGCTAGTTCATGGGGAGAGCTGGAGGTTACTGTTGCTGATGAAACTGCAGTTTTAGAGATGGCTGACAACCACTGTTTATGGCAGATGGATACTGCCACAGGGGGCTGCTCCTTTCTTTGTGCATTTGTTTAAGAAGAGCACAATCTGAACACTTAGATGTCTTTATGGCAGGTATGCTGTGGAGGCACTGCGCAGCCCAGTGTCATGGTGTTTCTCTCTTTTGGAGGACTTGGGATTCAGTATAGGGATAAAGTCCTTGCTTTTTAAAGGCCTGGATGTTCCGCCTTTTACCTGTGACTGTTTTTTCACATACTTGGATTGTTGGGCCCTAAAAACTGCAAGTACTTTGTTGGCCCCGTTCCTTAATGGGCTCTGTCTGGAGCTCAGTGGTCCAGTTGGAGAAACAGGCTAAATTAAAAGCTATATAGCTAAATGAAGTTGGTCTCCTTATAGAATCCTATGATGAATTTCTGTGATTTGTGTTGCATTGGCGTCTTTTCTTAGTCTTCCACTAGCACACCCAGACTCCTTCTTCAAGACACTCGGATTCTCTCTCTCTCTCTCTGTGCTTTTTGAAATGTGGATTGTGGCTGGGCATGATGGCTCATGTCTGTAAATCCAGCACTCTGGGAGTAAATCCAGACTGGGCAACAGAGTGGGAACTTGTCGCTACAAAATAATAATAATAATAAAAAGAAGAGATGTGGATTGCTAGTCTGATTTCTCTGGGTCTCAGTGAGGACTTGGGCTGTGTAGGACAAGTGAACTTTGACTTGTTCTATTTGTAGGGGCATAATTTGAATCCAACTGTCCTTTTGGACTGGTGAGTTTTGCCAGTCTCATGGCTAGAGTTTTGAAATCAAGGCTGTAGAGTCTTTGTTTGTCTTGATCTGTATCCTTTTTTTCCCCCTCATGCAGGACACACTGTCTATATCTTTATGTGTACATTTGTATATGCCTGTTTGTATATTGTCTATGGTACCAAATGGGCTCATAAATAAAGAAGTGCTCATAAAATAAGCAAATAAGCCAAAATGCTTTTCAAGTGTGATTTTAGCAATCTTTGGTAAATAAACATAGTTTTTTTTTTTTTTTTTTTTTGACACGGAGTTTCGCTCTTGATACCCAGGCTGGAGTGCAATGGCGCGATCTCAGCTCACCGCAACCTCCGCCTCCTGGGTTCAGGCAATTCTCCTGCCTCAGCCTCCTGAGTAGCTGGGATTACAGGCACGCGCCACCGTGCCCAGCTAATTTTTTGTATTAGTAGAGACGGGGTTTCACCATGTCGACCAGGATGGTCTCGATCTCTTGACCTCGTGATCCACCCGCCTCGGCCTCCCAAAGTGCTGGGATTACAGGCTTGAGCCACCGTGCCCGGCCTAAACATAGTTTTATTTTCTTTTCATGTTTAAAACATTTTTATTTATTTGCTTTTTTTTTTTTTTTTTTTTTTTAAACGGAGTCTCGCTCTGTCACCAGGCTGGAGTGCAGTGGTGCAATCTCAGCTCACTGCAACCTCCACCTCCTGAGTTCAAGTGATTCTCCTGCCTCAGCCTCCCAAGTAGCTAGGACTACAGGCACGTGCCACCACACCTGGCTAATTTTTGTATTTTTTAGTAGAGACAGGGTTTCACCACATTGGCCAGGATGGTCTCAATCTCTTGACCTTGTGATCCGCCTGCCTCTACAGGCATGAGCCGTTGCGCCCAGCCACTGCTAGATGTTTTAATGTCATTAAACTGTTGTTTATCTTATATTTTTGATACTTGCTTATGTAGACATGAAAATGTGGTTTTTGTTAAAGGGAAAGTAATTTTGTATGGTTGAGAGGTTTCTTTTTTTTTAATGGAGTCTCACTCTGTCACCCAGGCTGGAGTGCAGTGGTGTGATCTCAGCTCACTACAACCCCACCTCCCAAGTTCAAGTGATTCTCCTGTCTCAGCCTCCCAAGTAACTGGGGTTATAGGCACATGCCACCACAGCCAGTTTAGTAGAGACAGGCTTTTACCGTGTTGGCCAGGCTGGTCTCTAACTTCTGACCTCAAGTGATCCGCCCACCTCAGCCTCCCAAAGAGCTGGGATTACATGTGCAAGCCACTGTGCCCAACCAGTTTAGAGGTTTTTAAAAGTTGTTTTAAAATTAAAAGAAAATACGATAAAGCTAAGTAGATTTAAAAGTTGGGGAAAGATGAAAATAGTCAAAAATTTGTAAGCGAGTATAAATGAACTAACTGCTAAAAATTTTTTGAGAAAGTTGGGGAAATATAAACACTGACCAAATATTTACTGATAATAAAGAAATAAGAAATATTCGGGTTTTTTTAAAGATAAGATAATAGCTTTGTGATTTTATAAACTTTTCTTTTTTACTTTTTTTTTTTTTAAAGACCATGTCTTGCTCTGTTGCCCAGGCTGGAGTGCAGTGGCATGCATGATCTCAGCTCACTGTAACCTCTGACTGCCAGGTTCAAGCAATTCTCCTGCCTCAGCCTCCCAAATAGCTGTGATTACAGGTGTGTGCCAAGATGCCTGGCTAATTTTTGTATTATTATTATTATTTTGAGATGGAGTCTCGCACTGTCATCCAGGCTGGAGTGCAGTGGCGCAATCTTGGCACACTGCAATCTCTGCCTCATGGGTTCAAGCAATTCCCCTGCCTCAGCTTCTCGAGTAGCTGGGACTACAGGTGTGCGCCACCATGCCCAGTTAATTTTTAAAAACATTTTTAGTAGAGACAGGGTTTCACTGTTTTGGCCAGAATGGTCTCGATTTCCTGACCTCGTGATCCGCCTGCCTCGGCCTCCCAAAGTGCTGGGATTACAGGCGTAAGCCACTATGCCTGCCCTAATTTTTGTGTTATTATTTTATTTATTTGTTTGTTTATTTTTGAGATGGAGACTTGCTCTGTCACCTAGGCTGGAGTGCAGTGATGTGCTCTCTACTCACTGCAGCCTCCAACTCCCAGGTTCAAGTGATTCTCCTGCCTCTGCCTTCCAAGTAGCTGGGATTACAGGTGCCCATTACCCACCATACCGAGCTAATTTTTTGTATTTTTAGTAGAGATGGGGTTTTGCCATGTTGGCCAGGCTGATCTTGAACTCCTGACTTCAAGTGATCCGCCTGCCTTGGCCTCCCAAAGTGCTGGGATTACAGGTGTGAGCCACGATGCCCAGCCAAAAAATTTTACATTTTTCTATACTGCCATCTATGCCAAAGATCAAATGGTCTCTCTGCAGCTAGAAAAACAAAAACTCAAATGGATCCACACAGTGGTTCATACCTTTAAGTAACCAAACCTAAAATACGTTGCTATTTGTCCTTCTGGAAATGAGGAGAGATAGACAACTGCTAGTTTCCCAAACAGGACAGTTAACCTTCATGGAAGCATGATAATGAAGTTCCCTCTGATTTAATCCTTACACATGAAAAAGTAGTCTTAAATAACCTGATATTAACTCATCAGTTATTTTTCTATCGTTTTGTCTTCCTGTCCCCACTTTACAAGAAAAATAACTTTGAAAGGACTAATACTGTCTTTGTGTTTTGCTTCTGCTTTCTTCAGCCCTTCTCTGTCTGTAAAGCCAATTTCTTTTGCACAGCTCACTGGAACACTTATTTTTATTTATTTATTTATTTTTGAAACAGTGTCTCACTCTGTCACCCAAGCTGGAGAGTGGAGAGTAATGATGCAATCATGGCCCACTGCAGCTTCAACCTCCTCAGCTCAAGCAATCTTCCTGCCTCAGCTTCCCCAGCAGCTAGGACTACAGGCATGCACCACAACACCTAGCTTATTTTTAAATTATTTTTTGTAGAGACAGGTTCTTGCTATATTGCCCAGGCTGGTCTCAAACTCCTGGCCTCAAGGGATCCTTCTGCCTTGGCCTGCCAAAGTGCTGGGATAGAATAAGTGTGCCCATGCCATCATGCCCAGGCCACCGCACCTGGCCCACTTATTCTGTTTTGTGGAATGAAGTGTTGCCCAATTCTGTTTTTTTTTTTTTTTTTTTTTTTTGAGACAGGGTCTTGCACTGTTGCTTAGGCTGGAGTGATGTGGCACGATCTTGGGTCACTGCAACCTCCACCTCCCAGGCTGAAGCGATCTTCCCACCTCAGCCTCCCAAGTAGCTGGGGCCACAGGCGTGTGCCACCACATCCAGCTAATTTTTGTATTTTTTTTGTAGAGATGGGGTTTTGCCATGTTGCCTAGGCTGGTTTTGTTGGGATTCAGGAGAGCCCTTAGCTCCCCTAGGAGGATGTTTCTTCAAGGTTCTTGGTCTCCTGCTCTCTCAAGAATGAGAGAGGGGAACAGGTGTGCTCACAGAGTAAATACCGGACCCCAAACAGAGTTTTTGCAAAAAGTGAATTAATTTAGGTAGAGAAAGAAAAAAAAATGGAGAAGGGAGAAAACTTCCGCGAAGAGTGTGGAAGGGGACTCCAGAGGGGAAATCCAGGAGAGAGAAAGGTGGCTTCCACGAGTGTTCCTGGAAGGGGATCCAAACACGGAGTCCAAAAGGGTGTGGGAGAAGGGGACTTTTAACCTGGGAGGAACCCCCACCTTCTCCAATACCCCTGGCCAATGAAAGGAGTTCCTTAGAATTTCTGCTGGAGTGATTGACTGTTGACCCTTTTCCGCGCCCGCAAAAATTAAAACAGAATCCATTAAATCTCCCAGATGGAGATAGATGGGAGCAGGTCATGGCGCTGGGAAGTTCTTGCCCTTAAAACTATGCCCCCTTGTGGACCCAGAAAGAGTACAGATTCCCTCAGTTTGGTCTCAAATTCCTCCTGGTCTCAAGTGCTGGGATTACAGATGTGAACCAACGTGCCCAGACGTTTTTTTTTTTTTCTGTTTTTTTTTTTTTTTGAGACAAATTCTGGCTTTATCACCCAGACTGGAGTTCAGTGGCACCATCTTGGCTCACTGCAACCTCCACCTCCCAGGCCCAAGCAATTCTCTCACCTCAGCCTCCTGAGTAGCTAGGACCACAGGTACTCACCAACACACCCGGTTAATTTCTGTTTTTTTTTTTGTAGAGACGGGGTTTACCATGTTGCCCATGCTGGTCTGGAACTCATGAGCTCAAGAGAGCTTCCTGGGTCAGTCTCTCAAACTGTTGGGATTACAGGTATGAGCCACACTCGGCCTGACCAATTCTAGAACCACGATAAAGTCAGTTGAGATCTTTGCATTTCTTGTAATTTGTCCTTTAACTAGGATGATACAGGAACTTGGATACAAGTCTTTCCTAGTTTACTACAAGTTTATTTTTCAATGCCAATTCAGCAGTCTCTGGACTGGGTCAATAATTAAGGGTCCTAGAGGTTTGATAGTATTCTAAGACAATGTACCATGTCTATTCATTTGAACCTAACTGCAAAAATCCTAAAGGGATTGGTGAGACAGATTATTCCTTCTCCAGTCTTGCACAGTTGGAGCTAACTGTGCAAATGTTTTGTTGCCTAGTGGAGAGGATAGCTGCATTTTCTCTACTTACCCAATTTGCCCTCTATGATTGAGAATGGACTGGCAGGCAAGTCAGTGTATGTCTCATCTTACTACCATACATATGGACTAGTCCACTGGCTGAACCAGAGGGACCTACTTAGGGGAAAATGTTCAGATTAAAATTAATGATTAAGGAAAGAAAGGTGAAATTACTGCTGAAGGGAAAGTCAATAAATGAGTTGTATAAAAGGGAAAACCTAACAGTTTTGCTGAGGCATAAAGAGAGGCTTAGAACAGAGAGTAGTCTTAACTTGGACTCGGATGTTTGTTGGGGAGAACTCTAGCAAAACAACTTTTTTGGAAGAGCCAAGAAGTAAGCTGAATGAAAACAACAACAGCAAAACTTACCAGAAGTGGTCTTTATTTTCAAGATGAATGAAAAAAGGGGAGCTCCAATTATGACTATAGAAAATCCTAATGTGGGTTATGTCTTTTGGTTTTTGTTTCACAGGACGTTATCGCTGTGGAGGAGAATTTGCCTAAGAAATATATAGACTTGGTTAATAGTAGGTTGATTATTATTCGTTTTTTTTTTTGAGACAGAGTCTCGCTCTGTTGCCAGGCTATAGTGCAGTGGTGGGATCTCGGCTCACTGCAACCTACACCTCCCAGGTTCAAGCGATTCTTCTGCCTCAGCCTCCCCAGTAGCTGGGATTACAGGCATATACCAAGCACACCCAGCTAATTTCTGTATTTTTAGTAGAGAGTGGGTTTTACCATGTTGGCCACGATGGTCTCAATCTCCTGACCTCATGATCTGCCCACCTTAGCCTCCCAAAGTGTTGGGATTAAAGGCATGAACCACCGCACCTGCCCCCTTCTTTTTTGAGGGGGCAGGGGGATGGAGTCTCGCTGTTGCCACCCAGTCTGCTGGAGTGCAGTGTCGCAGTCTGGGCTCACTGCAACCTCCCCCTCCCGGGTTCAAGCGATTCTCCTGCCTCAGCCTCCCGAGTAGCTGGAATTACAGGTACCTGCCACCACATCCAGATAATTTTTGTATTTTTAGTAGAGACGGGGTTTTGCGATGTTGGCCATGCTGATCTTGAACTTCTGACCTCAGGTGATCCGCATGCCTCGGCCTCTCAAAGTGCTGGGATTACAGGTGTGAGCCATTATGCCCAACCAGATATTAATATTAACTAAAAATATTCTAAGACAGGGCCGGGCGCGGTGGCTCAAGCCTGTAATCCCAGCACTTTGGGAGGCCGAGGTGGGTGGATCACAAGGTCAAGAGATCGAGACCATCCTGGTCAACATGGTGAAACCCCGTCTCTACTAATACAAAAAATTAGCTGGGCATGGTGGCGCGTGCCTGTAATCCCAGCTACTCAGGAGGCTGAGGCAGGAGAATTGCCTGAACCCAGGAGGCGGAGGTTGCGGTGAGCCGAGATCGCGCCATTGCACTCCAGCCTGGGTAACGAGCGAAACTCAGCCTCAAAAAAAAAAAAAAAAAAAATTCTAAGACAATAAGGGCATTCAGTTAGATTATCATCAGTGCCCTGTTTAAAAGATTAAAAATAGGCCAGGCTCATGCCTATAATCCCAGCGCTTTGGGAGGCATACACGGGAGGATCACTTGAGCCCAGGAGTCTGAGATCAGCCTGGGCAACATTGTCTCTATTATTATTATTATTTTAAAAAAAGATAAATAAAATATATTAAGGATATAATATTACCTAATTTAGGGGAAAATTGGAGAAAAACTAATAAGCAGAATATTTTGACTTCAGAACTTTACTACTTAAGAGGGAAGTCAAAACTGGTTGCTCCAATTCCAATTCCAACCATCCTCAACACATAACAGTTTATTTGACATTAAAATACTTGGCTACACTTTCAGTTGCTATGATATCAGGGTGTGGTTGGCCAAGAGTATGCTCAGGTTCCAAAAAATGATGTTATGAAAGTCAAACATATGATCTAGTTTAAACATAATCTAGAGTCTTCTCTAACTCCAAGCTAAGGGCATCATGGTTCATATCTAAACTGAGAGTATGAGAAAGTGTAAGGAAAGGTGTTCACAGATAAATTGGTATATTTTGTGAAAAAAAAAGGGGATTTTTTTTGAGACAGAGTCTTACTCTGTCTCCAGGCTGGAGTGCAGCAGTGTGATCTTGGGTCACTGCAAATTCTGCCTCCCAGGTTCAAGCAATTCTCCTGCTTCAGCCTCCTGAATAGCTTGGACTACAGGCACACGCCACTACGCCCAGCTAATTTTTGTATTTTTTTTTTTTTTTTTTTGAGATGGAGTTTCGCTCTTGTTACCCAGGCTGATGGCGCGATCTCGGCTCACCACAACCTCCGCCTCCTGGGTTCAGGCAATTCTCCTGCCTCAGCCTCCTGAGTAGCTGGGATTACAGGCACGCACCACCATGCCCAGCTAATTTTTTGTATTTTTAGTAGAGACGGGTTTCACCATGTTGGCCAGGATGGTCTCGATCTCTTGACCTCATGACCCACCCACCTTGGCCTCCCAAAGTGCTGGGATTGCAGGCATGAGCCACCACGCCCAGCTGTTTTGTGAAATATTTTGTAGCATCCAACATGAAAATTCAAATGGGAAGAATTTAGAAACAGAAACCTCCCAAGAAATAATCTTTATTTCTTGAATTATAAATTAACTAGGGCCAGGGCAAAAGTTTTGAGAGAGCATAAGATCAGTTGAATCCAGCAGAAAATGAAAAAGATGATATTTGGCAATATTTTGAAAACATATACGCAGTCTTTCAAATTATAGAAAATGATATTAATATTTGTATTTTGACTAGGGACAAAATCTATGACAAATATTTCTAGGCAAATGATCTATAATGGGTGGGGAGGCCTGCTTGCCTATTGGAAGACTGACTTTACTTACAAACATAATTTAAGATTAGATACCATTTCGATGATTAAATCATAGAACTACTGAGTAATAGAAGGCCAAGGACAGACACTGTGATTATTTAGTGATTGAATAAACATGACATAGAAACAGAACACGCAGTACTTGGCTTTGATAGTTTTCCACCCAAATGCTGGAAATCATACACAATGACTGTCATTAAATTATGGATAACCATGCCTGCCAATTATTTGCAAGCAGAGTAGATAGGTCATCAGGGACAGGGTAAAGTGAAACTTAACAGTCATTCGGCAGCAATAGTTGAGCAATTTTTTTTTTTTGAGTCTCATCCTGTTGTCCAGAATGGAGTGCAGTAGTGTGGTCTTGGCTCACTGCAACCTCCACCTCCCGGGTTCAAGCGGTACTCCTGCCTTAGCCTCTCAAGTAGCTAGAATTACAGGCGTCTGCCACCACACCCAGCTAATTTTTTTTTGTATTTTTAGTAGAGATGGGGTTTCACCATGTTGTCCAGGCTGGTCTCGATCTCCTGACCTCAAGTGATCCACCTGCCTTGGCCTTCCAAAGTGCTGGGATTACGGGCGTGAGCCACCATGCCTGGTCTTTTTTTTTTTTTTGAGGCAATCTCACTCTGTCACCTAGACTGGAGTGCAGTGGCATGATCTCAGCTCACTCTAACCTCTGCCTCCTGAGTTCAAGTGATTCTCGAGCCTCAGCCTCTTAAGTAGCTGGGATTACAGGCATGCACCACCATACCTGGCTAATTTTTTGTAATTTTAGTAGAGATGGGGTTTCACCATGTTGCCCATCTGCCCACTTCGGCCTCCCAAAGTGCTAGGATGTGAGCCACTGCGCCCAGCCATGTTGAGCAATTTTGATGTGCCAGGTCTTGTGCTATGTGTTGGGCATAGTATATAATTCTCCCAATAATGCTATAGATCAGCAGTCTCCAACCTTTTTGGCACCAGGAACTGGTTTCATGTGAGACAGTTTTTCCACTGACTGGGGGTAAGGGATGTGGGGTGGGGATGGTTTCAGGATGAAACTATTCGACCTTAGATCATCAGGCATTAGATTCTCATAAGGAGCACGAAACCTAGATCCCTCACATGCACAGTTCACAAAAGGGTTGGTGTTCCTGTGAGAATCTAATGCTGCCACTGATCTGACGGGAGGTGAAACTCAGACAGTAATGCTCGCTGGAGATGGGGTTTCACCACGTTGGCCAGGCTGGTCTCGAATTCCTGACCTCAAGGGATCTGCCTGTCTTGGCCTCCCAAAGTGCTGGGATTATAAGTGTGAGCCACCGCACTCAACTAGCAAAATTTTATTGGACTCTGAAACCATGATGCCTGGGCTCTTGGAATTCTCACTATTCTGAGGTAAAGCTACAAGCCAAATATTCGATTTGGATATATCTGTGATTTTCAAGTTCTGTTTTTGTTTTTGTTTTTCCTAAATTGATTAACAAAGATAGAGTAATAGAGGTCAATCTCAGGATTCCTCTTTAAACCCGGATCAAATCCTAAACAGCCAGTTCTTTGCTGCCTCCTCCTGGTTTTCTTTAATTGTCAAGAATTAAAAGGTGCCGGGCGCGGTGGCTCACGCCTGTAATCCCAGCACTTTGGGAGGTTGAGGCGGGTGGATCACGAGGTCAAGAGATCGAGACCATCCTGGTCAACATGGTGAAACCCCGTCTCTACTAAAAATACAAAAAATTAGCTGGGTATGGTGGCGCGTGCCTGTAACACCAGCTACTCAGGAGGCTGAGGCAGGAGAATTGCCTGAACCCAGGAGACGGAGGTTGCGGTGAGCCGAGATCAAGCCATTGCACTCCAGCCTGGGTAACAAGAGCGAAACTCCGTCTCAAAAAAAAAAAAAGAATTAAAAGGTATAGAAGGCATTTCTTCAGTGAGAGAAGGGGAGAGGGAGAGAGGGAGAAAGGAAACGAATGTCAAGCTACTGTGAAACCTAAAGTTCCATAAATTAAAAAAAAAAAGTCTCTAACCAAATAGTCTAGTTTTTCATCACTCAGAATCTCTTTAATTGCTTTGTAAGTCTCACCCAAGTAAGTCTCCAGACATGACCATGTAGGGAAGAATAAGCAGGACATTTTTCTGCTTTCTGCTAGACAGTACTTTCAAAACAACTTTTGCATTTCCGTGGTAACACCAAATCCCTCATCCTTGTCTTACTTCATTATGGGTCCTGATGTACTTCCAGTAACCTTCCTGAAAGGTATGATTGAGAGAAATAGGTTGGGTGAGAAGATTGGAAAGGGGAGGCAATGCAGACCTAGAAAACCACTGATTAATCATAAATTAACATTTTCAATATATGACATAGTGCTATGACTTGGAAAACAGTTTCCACAGATTATATTGTATAGAAGAAATTTGCTTCTATTTCGAGTTCTTCTCATTATCCCTTTTTTCCTTTATCGCCTTTTGCAACTTTTTTTTTTTAGAAACAAAAAAAAAAGTTACAAAAGTCTTTTTATTGGATTTACATTTTTCAATATGTCCTTTATCTCACTGGTCCTCCTTTTCATTTTTCTTTCCACTGCTTATTACATTGTAGAAATTTATATATATATATATATATATATATATATATATATATTTTTTTTTTTTTTGAGACGGAGTTTCACTGTTGTTACCCAGGCTGGAGTGCAATGGCGCGATCTCGGCTCACCGCAACCTCCACCTCCTGGGTTCAGGCAGTTCTCCTGCCTCAGCCTCCTGAGTAGCTGGGATTACAGGCACACGCCACCATGCCCAGCTAATTTTTTGTATTAGTAGAGATGGGGTTTCACCATGTTGACCAGGATGGTCTCGATCTCTTGACCTCATGATCCACCCGCCTCGGCCTCCCAAAGTGCTGGGATTACAGGCTTGAGCCACCACGCCCGGCCCAGAAATTTATATTTTAAAATTTGCCACACTGCACTTTTTGTTCTGTGTCTTGAATAGAAATTGGGCAAGAGGAGAAGTTTAAGATATAAGAAATGTGTGTTAGATTCATTTTCTGCCTCTGTAGAGAAATAGTGCCTTCTAGTGTTTGCAATAACATTTAGGGATTTTTTTGTTTTTTTTGAGACAGAGTTTTGCTCTTGTCGCCAAGGCTGGAGTGCAATGGCATGATCTCAGCTCACCACAACCCTCAACTCCTGGGTTCAAGCGATTCTTCTGCCTCAGCCTCTCTAGAAGCTGGGATTACAGGTGCCTGCCACCACACCTGGGTAATTTTTGTATTTTTAGTAGTAGAGACAGGGCTAAACTATGTTGGCCAGGCTGGTCTTGAACTCCTGACCTTATATGATCCGCCCTCCTCAGCCTCCCAAAGTGCTGGGATTACAGGTGTGAGCCACTGCGCCCAGCTATTGCAATAACATTTGTATTTGCACCATTTCAATTTATCTGAAAAGCAAAATAATATTTTTTAGAAAAAAAATTTATACTTTTTGAAGTTCTCTTGCCATATTTATTAAATATATGCATACCATTATTATCTCCACTTGGAGATAAAAATCTAGAATCATAAAACATTTATTTAGTGGCTGGGCACAATGGCTTACTCCTGTAATCCCAGCATTTTGGAAGGCCAAGGCAGGAGGATCGCTTGAGCTCAGAATTTCGACACCAGCCTCAGCAACATAGGGAGATACTGTCTCTACAAAAACATTAAAACATCAGCTTAGTGTGGTGGCACACACCTGTAGTTTCAGCTACTCAGGAGGCTGAGGTGGGAAGATTGCTTGAACCCAGGAGTTCAAGGTTGAAATGAGCCATGATTGTGCACTACACTCCAGCCTGGGCAACAGAGAGAGACCCGGTTTCAATCAAAAAACAAATTTACTTAATAGTGAGTTGATGATAGCACTTACACCAAACATATGAAAAGGTTAAAAAAAATGTGGCCGGGTACAGTGGCTCACACCTGTAATCCTAGCACTTTGGGAGGCCGACATTGGTGAATCATGAGGTCAAGAGATCGAGACCATTCTGGCCAACATAGTGAAACCCCATCTCTACTAAAAGATATAAAAATTAGCTGGGCATGGTGGCACATGCCTGTAGTCCCAGCTACTTGGGAGGCTGAGGCTACAGAATCACTTGAACCCTGGAGGCGGAGGTTGTAGTGAGCCGAGATCACACCACTGCACTCCAGCCTGGTGACAGAGCAAGACTCCATCTCAAAAAAAAAAAAAAATTAGCCAGGCATGGTAATGTGTGCCTGTAATCCCAGCTGCTCAGGAGGCTGAGGCAGGAGAATTGCTTGAACCCAGGAGGTGGAGATTGCAATGAGCCAAGATCACACGACTGCATGTTAGCCTGGCCAACAGGGTGGGACTCTGTCTCAAAAAAAAAAAAAAAAAAAGAAAGAAAATAAAAAAAAGAAGTTGTCATTCCATAATTGAAGAAGGAGAAAACCATATATTTGAAATTTTTGCTGTGTTTGGGGTGGGCATGGTGGTTCATGCCTGTTATCTCTGCATTTTGGGAGACCAACCTGGAAGGATTGCTTGAGCCCAAGAGTTTGAGACCAACCTGGGCATTGTAGCAAGACCTCATCTCTACAATTTTTTTTTTTTTGAGATGGAGTCTTGCTCAGCCACCCAGGCTGGAGTGCAGTGGTGTGATCTTGGCTCACTGCAATGACCGTCTCCCAGTTTCAAGCGATTCTCCCATCTAGCTTCCCGAGTAGCTGGGATTATAGGTACCCTCCATCATGACCAGCTAATTTTTTTTTGTATTTTAGTAGAAACAGGGTTTCATCATGTTGGCCAGGCTGGTCTTGAACTCCTGATCTCAGGTGATCTGCCTGCTTCGGCCTCCCAAAGTGCTAGGATTACAGGCATGAGCCACTGTGCCCAACCATTTTTTTTTTTTTTAATTAGCCGGGCCTGGTGCCCAGAAGGTCAAGGCTGCAGTGAGTTATGATCATGCCATTGCACTCCAGCCTAGGTGAAAGAGTGAGACCCTGTCAGAAAAAGAAATTTTGCTGTGTTTGCCTTATACTTCTGGCCATGGTGGAACTATTGATATTGGATTAGCTCTCCCACTGGAATTGACTGTAAAACTGGACAAAACATATGCAGCAACTATATTCAGGCAGTATAAAGTGAACAGCAGAAGACTGCGATTTCTGAGAGAAGGAAAACTCATGAGGTGAGCCCCATGACTGATCAGCTGTTTGCCTGGGGACAACTCCCTAACTATAGTGCAGAGGGCTTGATTTTGAGCAGAACATAGCGGTCCTGCTGACTGAGGTGGCAGATATGAGAGTCTGGGACCTCTGAGCTAACTAAAATCTCTGGGGCAAAGCATTAGAGAGCAACCAAGCTATGCAGGAAGGTCCTTATCTATCAACACAGAAAAAGCATTTGAAAAAATTTCTTTTTTTCATTTTTTTCCCCACACTACACAGAGGCTTTTTTTTTTTTTTCCTGAGAGTCTCTCACTGTGTTGCACAGGCTAGAGTGTAGTGGCATAATCTTGGCTCACTGCAACGTCCACCTCCCAGGTTCAAGCAATTCTCCTGCCTAAGCCTCCTGAGTAGCTGGGATTACAGCCGCCCATCACCATGCCTGGCTAATTTTTTGTACTTTTAGTAGAGCCGAGTTTCACCATGTTGGTCAGTCTGGTCTCAAACTCCTGACTTCAAGTGATCCACCTGCCTCAGCTTTCCAAAGTGCTGGGATTACAGGGGTGAGCCACTGTACCTGGCTTTCTTTTTTGTTTTTTGAGAGAGAGAGAGGTGGGGTCTCTCTAATTACTCCAGGTTGGTCTGGAACTCCTGGGCTCAAGCAATCCTCCCACCTCAGCCTCCCAAAGTGTTGGGACTACAGGTGTGAGCCACCATACCCAGCCCAACATTTGACAAATTTTTTTTTTTTTTTTTTTTTTTTTAGATAGAGTCTTGCTCTGTCACCAGGCTGGAGTACAGTAGGGTGTAACTTCTAACTTCTTTTTTTTTTTTTTTTTGAGATGGAGTTTCACTCTTGTTGCTAGGCTAGAGTGCAATGGTGCAATCTTGGCTCACCAAAACCTCCGCCTCCCAGGTTCAAGTGATTCTCCTGCCTCAGCCTCCCAAGTAGCTGGGATTACAGGCATGCACCACCAGGACCGGTTAATTTTGTATTTGTTTTATTTATTTATTTATTTATTTGAGACAGAGTTTCACTCTTGTTACCCAGGCTGGAGTGCAATGGCTTGATCTCGGCTCACTGCAACCTCCGCCTCCTGGGTTCAAGCAATTCTCCTGCCTCAGCTCCTGAGTAGCTGGGACTACAGGCGTGCGCCACCACGCCCAGCTAATTTTTGTACTTTTAGTAGAGACGGGGTTTCACCATGTTGACCAGGATGGTCTTGATCTCTTGACTTTGTGATCCACCCGCCTTGGCCTCCCAAAGTGCTAGGATTATAGGCATGAGCCACTGCGCCCGACCAATTTTGTATTTTTAGTACAGACGAGGTTTCTCCATGTTAGTCAGACTGGTCTTGAACTCCTGACCTCAAGTGATCTGCTCGCCTTAGCCTTCCAAAGTCCTGGGATTACAGGCATGAGCCACTGCTCCCAGCCAATTAATGTAACTTCTAAGTCAGCTTAAGTTTTGGCATTCTCTCGTTTTCAGTACCAATTGTTAGATCAGTTTCTAGACTGAAAAAATTAGTATCTTAATTGGTCATTCCTTCTAGAGGCAACTCTTCACAAATCCATCCTCTGTGTTGTTGCCAGAGTGTTCTTTTTAAGATCTTTCTGTAACTATGTCATTTCCCCATTTAAAACCCTCTGCAGTACAGGGCAAAGTTCAAATTCCTTTGCATCTGAATCCCATTTTCCACTTTATGCATTGTACTAGAACACTGTGTATCTCTTTGTTTCCTGCACACATCATGCTCTTGTACATGGTGTTTCTGCTGCCTAGAATGTCCTTTCCACCTTGACTTATTGCTGCATACCTGTTCATCCTTTCAAATCTGGTGCCTGCAGCACTTGCTGGTGTTCTGTGACACTTTCCTGAACCTCACAGTGAGACTATCCTCCTCTGCGCTGTTTCACAACCTTGCACATAGTTCAGTTGTTTCATGCATCACACACTGTTATTTTATGTATTGACATGGCTGTCTGCACAACCAAGGTCTGAGCACCTTAAAGGCAGGGACTGACTCACAGTCACAATCTAATGCAAAGGACAGTGCTGTTCTGGAAATGTTTATTGAACTGAACTGAAAATGCTGCCACATAAAGAGAGCTTACGGAGAGCAGAGAGGAGATAGCATGCTGAAAATGCCAAGCATAAACTTTGCAGTAGCTGAATTATAAGAAGTTCACCCAAAGAGTCAGCTCTGAGTTACCTCTATTGAGGTTCAAAATCACATAAATGAAGCAACTGAACATCAAATTTAACAACTTACTTTGAAGATGGTTTCTTGCTAGCCATTCAGGAAAATATGAAATGATGCAATTATATTTTTTAAATAAAAAATATATAGAAATTCAAATCACGTATTAAAATGTAAGGCAAGTTTACCTCTTCAGAGAGAATGAATAACTTTGAAGAGGAAAAAATGTTCTAAAAATTTCTATTAGTGTAGTATCTCTAGTATCTCTTCTTTTTCCTGCATTATCATTTTGTATTTTCTAAGAGATGGAACTCACTTTCTGTTCCTATGATTTTAAAAGGCCTTTTAAAATCAAAACTCTACGTTTTAGATGAAATATTATAAATAGGATATTGTGAATTGTAGTTATTTGTTACACAAAAGAATAGATATAAAACACATTGAAATAGGTAAGACATTTTGAAAAGCAAGATTTTGTATTAAACTGTCTGTGATGCATCGTAATAGGTTAGTCCAAAAATATTAACTTGGTTTTCTTTTTCTTTTTCTTTCTTTCTTTTTTTTTTTTTTAGCTCAAAGGACCTGACATAAAAATATTAACTTGTAATAAAAATGTTCAGTAGCACTAATATGTGATGGCAATTTCAGGAAAGTCAATGTTCTGAGCAAGAAGAACAAGGAACAGAAGGTATAATGATAACAGATGACAGAGGAAAAAGCAGACTCAATCAACTCCTACTTTGCCATCATTTTTCCATTACAGAGAATTATCCTCAAATTAGAAGGAGTAGGACCTACCTGGTAAAGAAGAAATTTATGTGCAAGGCAGATGAGGAAATAAGAGAGCATCCAGCCCCTTCACACAACTTCATTCTCTGTTTTACTGAAAGAACTTGAAATGTGGTGGTTACTTTACTGGGGACAGGGGAGGTGCTGGAAGTTTGAAAATGGGCTAATGTCTTCATTTTCTAAAAGAAGAACCTATAAGTCTCTGAGCACATTTTTCCTTGGCAAAATTCTGGAATGTATAATTAGATGAATGGTTTGTGAATCTTTAGAAAAGTGGCAAAAACAAGGCACAGCATAAATTCGCTAAAAAATAAGTGGACTTAAACTAAGCATTCTTTCTTCCTGATAGGAATCCTACTTTCCTTGATCTGACACCTGCAGGGTGAAGTATGGGCCTTGGAGTCAGCTAAGGCTGAATTCCAATTCCAGTTCCACCACTCCAAAAGTGTCACTTGGACACCAAATTCTCTGATCCCCCGCTGTAATGCAAATGTAGTGGAGCTACTTTGGGTTAGCTTGCCCTCCCCCAGGGCCTTCATTGAGACCAATTTCACACATGGTATTATAACAAAAATCCCAACTTTGAAGGCATTGATAAATAATGGGGATTATATTACACATAACAAAGCAAAATCTTCATAAAAATCACCTTCTATAACCTGAGTCTGGCCGGGTGCAGTGGCTCACACCTGTAATCCCAGCACTTTGGGAGACCAAGGTGGACAGATCTCGAGCCCAGAAGTTCGAGACCAGCCTGGGTAACATAGGAAAACCCCGTCTACAAAAAATACAAAAATTAGCCGGCATGGTGGTGGGCGCTTGTTCCCACACTAGGGAGGCTGAGGCAGGAGGATCACTTGAGCCCAGGAGTTTAAGACCAGCATGGTAACATAGGGAGGCCCCGTCTCTACAAAAAAAAAAAACAAAAATTAAGCCGGGCACAGTAGCTCATGCCTATAATCCCAGCACTTTGGGAGGCCGAGCTGGGTGGATCACCTGAGGTCAGGAGTTGAAGGCTGCAACCTGGCCAACATGGTGAAACCCCATCTCTACTAAAAATACAAAATTAGTTGGGCATGGTGGCGGGCGCCTGTAATCCCAGCTACTCAGGAGGTTGAGGCAGGAGAATCTCTTGAACCCGGGAGGGAGAGATTGCAGTAAGCAAGATGGTGCCACTGCACTCCAGCCTGGGTGACAGAGCGAGACTTTGTCTCAAAAAAATAAAGGATAAGAAAAGGCAGCCAACAATATTTGGGAAAATGAACATGTGGTTAGCTAAAACCAGAAACCAGACCATGCTCATGTATGCATTACAAGGCCTTAATTATACTCCCATAATAAAAATTAAAACAATAGGCCAGGCACGGTGGCTCACACCTGTAATCCCAGCAGTTTGAGAGGCCGAGGTGGGAAAATCATGAGGTCAGGAGATTGAGACCATCCTGGCTCACACATATCTACTAAAAATACAAAAAATTAGCCGGGCATGGTGGCACACACCTGTAGTCCCAGCTACTCGGGAGGCTGAGGCAGGAGAATTGCTTGAACCCGGGAGGCAGAGGTTGCAGTGAGCCAAGATTGCGCCACTGCACTCCAGCCTGGGTGACAGAGCGAGACTCCAACACACACACATGCGCGCGCACGCCCCCCCCAACACACACACACACACACAATTCTACCTCAGAAAGTTTTTGAGAGGACTAAGTTAAAAATAATCTATCCGGCTGGGCGCGGTGGCTCATGCCTGTAATCCCAGCATTTTGGGAGGCCGAGGCAGGTGGATCACGAGGTCAAGAGATTGAGACCAGGCCGGGCGCGGTGGCTCACGCCTGTAATCCCAGCACTTTGGGAGGCCAAGGCTATAGAATGGATTGAGGCCAGGTGTTCAAGAGCAGCCTGAACAACATATCAACACCCTGTCTCTACAAAAAAAAAAGAATTTTTTGTGACACAGGGTCTTGCTTTGTCAGCCAGGCTGGAGTCCAGTGGCATGATCTCAGATCACTGCAACCTCTGCCTCCCAGGTTCAAGCAATCTCCTGCCTTAGCCTCCCGAGTAGCTGGTATTACAGGCATGCACCACCATGCCTGGCTAATTTTGTATCTTTAGTAGAGAAGGGGTTTCTCCATGTTGGTCAGGCTGGTCTCAAATTCCCAACTTCAGGTGATTCGCCTGCCTCGGCCTCCTGAAGTGCTGGGATTACAGGCGTGAACCACTGTAATCAGCGTAGTTCAACCTTTTTATGAATGACTTGGCATGAACAAGCATGGAGGAAGCATGCTTGTCAAATCTGTAGATAATACAAAACAGAGAATGATCGATGGGTGAAAGGCTGAATGACAGAATGCATATTTCAGGAGATCCAAAAAGGCTGAGCCAGGAAATAATATAATGTAAAGCTGACTTGAAAAACATAACTGCTGTGTAAAAACAGAATGATGAGACTTGAATTTACTAGTATTTCAAGTGAAAAAATACTGGAACATCTTGTTGACTACAAGCTCAGAAATGAACCATCAGTCATTGTTGTATAAAAGCTGAATAGCAATTGCAACAATGATGGCCCTACACACAGAATATTTCCTTTCTTTTCTAAAATAATTTTTAATAAAAATACAGATGGGGTGTCCTTATGTTGCCCAGGCTGGTCTTGAACTCCTGTGCTTAAGCAATCCTTCTGCCTCGGCCTCCCCAAAGTGCTAGAATTACACATGTGAGCCACCACACCCAGCCTATGTCCTATGTTCTTATTTCCCTACAGGATCAAGTAGTGGTGTCATAGCCTGAATATCCCAGGTTCTTGGCTCCATCATTTAGTAGCTGCATAACTTTGGGCATGTTGGTGAATCTTTCTGGGTCCTAACCTTGGACTAATTTATTACTCTGTGTGTGTGTGTGTGTGTGTGTGTGAGAGAGAGAGAGAGAGAGAGAGAAAGAGAGAAAGAGATAATGAGACAGGGTCTCACTTTGTCATCCACACTGGAATGCAGTGGTGCAATCGTAACTCACTGCACTGCAGCCTTTAACTCCTGGGCTTAAGTAATCCTCCCACCTCAGCCTTCTGAGTAGCTTGGACTATAAGCATGCACCACCACACCTGGCTATTTTTTTTTTAAATATATATATACAGAGTCTTACTCTGTTGCCTAGGCTGGAGAGCAATGGCATGATCTTGGCTCACTGCAACCTCTGCCTTCCAGGTTCAGCGATTCTCCTGCCTCAGCATCCCAAGTAGCTGGGATTACAGGTGCCCACCACCATGCCCAGCTAATTTTTGTATTTTTAGTAGAGACAGGGTTTTGCCATGTTGGCCAGACTGGTCTCAAACTCCTGGCCTCAGGTGATCTGCTTGCCTTGGCCTCCCAAAGTGCTGGGATTACAGGCATGAGCCACCAGGCCCAGCTGCAAACATATCTTAATAGTGGTAGCTAACACATTTATAGTGCTTACTGTATGACAGGAGCATATATAAGGTTAACTTTTTAATAGTTTTTAATTTAACTTTTTTTGAGACAGTACCACTCTGTCACCCAGGCTGGAGTGCAGTGGTGCAATCTCAGCTCACTGCCACCTCCGCTCCCTGGGTTCAAGCGATCCTCCCTCCTCAGCCTCCTGAGTAGCTGGAATTACAGGCACAAACCGCCATGCCTAGCTAATTTTTTTGTATTTTTAATAGATACAGGATTTCACCATGTTGCTCAGGCTAGTGTTGAACTCCTGAGCTCAATGATCTGCCCACATTGGCCTCCCAAAGTGCTGGGATTACAATTTTTGATTTTATAATTATAGGTTCACAGGAAGTTTTGAGGTTCCATGTGCCCTTCACCCAGTTTCCCCCAGTGGTTACCTCTTACATAAATACAGTACAATATCAAAACCAGGAATTTGACATTGTTGCAATGTGTGTGCATAGTTCTATGTCATTTTATCACATGTAGATTTGTGTAACCACCACTACAATCAAGTCACTGGTTTTGAAATTTTACCTTACCTTCCTTTACATCCCTTTATCCTCCCTCATTTATCATTTAATTGTCTTAAGTATTTCCTTTATGTACATTGAGAACCACATTAGACAGGGTTATCATTTTTGCTTTAACTGCCAAACATAACTTAGAAAATGCAAGAGAAAGAAAGAATATTGTATTTATCTACAGTTTTCCTCTTTCCTATTTTTTTTTCTTTTTTTTTTTTTTGAGACGGAGTTTTGCTCTTGTTACCCAGGCTGGAGTGCAATGGCGCGATCTCGGCTCACCGCAACCTCCGCCTCCTGGGTTCAAGCAATTCTCCTGGCTCAGCCTCTCGAGTAACTGGGACTACAGGCGCTTGCCACCATGCCCAGCTAATTTTTGTATTTTTAGTAGAGACGGGGTTTCACCTTGTTGACCAGGATGGTCTTGATCTCTTGACCTCGTTATCCACCCGCCTCGGCCTCCCAAAGTGCTGGGATTATAGGCGTGAGCCACCGCGCCCGGCCCAGTTTTCCTCTTTCCATGTTTTATCCTCCTTCCTGATGTTCCAAAATTTTTTCTTTTATTATTTCCTTTTTGTTTAGAGAGAACTTCCTTTTTTTTTTTTTTTTTTTTTTGAGATAGAGTCTCGCTCTTTCGCCCAGGCTGGAGTGCAGTGGCACGATCTGGGCTCACTGCTACCTCCCACTCCCAGGTTCTCCTCCCTCAGCCTCCTGAGTAGCTGGGATTACAGGCGCACACCACCACACCCGGCTAATTTTTTGTATTTTTAGTAGAGATAGGGTTTCACCATGTGGTCAGGCTGGTCTCGAACTCCTGACCTTGTGATCCACCCACCTCGGCATCCCAGAGTGCTGGGATTACAGTGCAGTGACACGATCTTGGCTGGCTGCAACCTCTGCCTCCCAGGTTCAAGCCATTCTCCTGCCTCAGCCTCCCGAGTAGCTGGGATTACAGGCACCTGCCACCACACCTGGTTAATTTTCTGTATGTTTGATAGAGATGGGGTTTCACCATGTTGGCCAGGTTGGTCTTGAACTCCTGGCCTCAAGTGATCCACCCACCTCAGCCTCCCAAAGTGCTGGGATTACAGGCACGAGCCACTGCATCTGGCCTCATATTTTTAGTGCTAAATTCCAATTTGGTTTTCTTTTATATACTCTGTTTCTTTTCTACCATTTCCTATTTCTTTGCTAAGACTTTCCATTTTTTTCATTTGCTTTACGCATGCTCGTAATTGCTTGTTGGAGTATTTTTATGATGTCTACTTTAAAATTCTTGTCAAATAATTCAACATCGGCTGGGCACGGTGGCTCATGCCTATAATACCAGCACTTTGGGAGGCCAAGGCAGGTGGATCACGAGGTCAAGAGATCGAGACCACCCTGGTCAACAAGGTGAAACCCTGTCTACTAAAAATACAAAAATTAGCTGGGCATGATGGTGCGTGCCTGTAATCCCAGCTACTCGGGAGGCTGAGGCAGGAGAATTGCTTGAACTCAGGAGGCAGAGGTTGCGGTGAGCCGAGATCGCGCCATTGCACTCCAGTCTGGGTAACAACAGTGAAACTCCGCCTCAAAATAATAATAATAATAATAATAATTCAACATCTATGACATGTTGGTGTTGGCATCTATTAATTGTCTTTTTCTCATTCAGTCTGAAATCTTCTTGGGTTTTGGTATGTTGAGTGACTTTTTAATTGAGACCTGGACATTTGGGGTAGATCTTATTTATTTAATTATTTAAATCTTGTGTTTTGTCAGCCCTACCTCTGACACTGTTCTGGTGGGTAAAGGTGGGTGGAAGAATTTCCCTTCTTCCATCCATAGTATCAACAGAGGAGAACCAGGTAAAGTCTAGATTCTCCTCTGTTGATACTGTGGGTGAAAGGGACATTTCATTACTACTGAGTGGGGGTGGGAGTGCTGGCTCTCTACATGGTCTCCACTGAGAGAGGAGGATATGTGTAGACTTGTTACCACTGAGAGGTTCAGAAAAGACCTAGTGGTCCTGACTTTCCACTAGGCTTCCTCTGATATCACTTACAAGGAAGAAGGGTGCCTAGGGAGTGGGGAAGTCCAGGCTCCCCATGTGGTCTCCATTGACACCATGGGGCATTCAATATTCTTTACCACCAGGCAGAGATGAAAGTCTAGGCTTTCCATTTGGCTAACACTACCCTACAGGAGAGTTGGGCTGACACGCCACAGCTTGCAAAGAATGGAAGTCTAGGCTTTCCAGTGGGCGTTTCCTGCTAATCATGTAGGTGGCCACAGTTTGGGTTTTTTTGTTTTGTTTTGTTTTGTTTCTTTCTGTTATGCTTGACTAGAGTAGAACAATTATTATCTAAGGCACTAGTATCCAACCTTTTGGCTTTCCTGGGCCATATTGAAAGAATAATAATTGTGTTGGGCCACACATAAAATACAATAGTACTAATGATAGCTGATGAGCTTAAAAAAAAGAATTGCACAAAAATATAATTTTTTTTTTTGAGATGGAGTTTCGCTTTTGTTGCCCAGGCTGGAGTGCAATGGCGGCATGATTTCGGCTTACTGCAGCCTCAGCCTCCCAAGTTCAAGTGATTCTCTTGCCTCAGCCTCCCAAGTAGCTGGATTATAGGTGGCCACCACCATGCCCAGCTATTTTTGTATTTTTAGTAGAGACAGGATTTTGCCATGTTGGCCAAGCTGGTCTCAAACTGCTAACCTCAGGTGATCTACCCACCTTGGCCACCCAAAGTGCTGGGATTACAGGCGTGAGCCACCATGCCCAGCCAAAAATATAATATTTTAAGAAAGTTTGCAAATTTGTGTTGAGCTGCACTCAAAGCCGTCCTGGCCTGCATGTGGCCTGTGGGCTGTGGGTTGGACAAACTTGATCTGAAGGTTTTCTCTTGCTAGGCTACTCCTTTCCTGATCATTTGGCCCTTGGTTAGAGAGAGCAGACTTAGCCAGACACGGTGGCTCACCCCTGTAATCCTAGTACTTTGGGAGGCTGAGGTGGGTGGATCCCTCGAGCCCAGGAGTTCAAGACTAGCCATGAACAACTCATCTCTACAAAAAATACAAAAATTAGCTAGGCCTGGTAGTGTGCACCTGTGGTCCCAGCTACTTGGAGGCTGAGATAGGGAAGAGGAGTTCATGGCTGCAGTGAGGTATGATTATGCCACTGCACTCCAGCCTGGGGGACAGTGAGACCTGTCTCAAAAGGAAAAAGAAAGACGGGAGGGAGAGAGAGAGAGAGACGGAAAGTTGAGGGGAGAGAGAGACAGAGAGAGAAAGGTAGAGGGAGAGGGGGGAAAGAGAGAGATGGGGGAGAGAGAAGGAGAGAGGGGGGAGAGAGGGAAAGAGAGGGGGAAAGAGAGAGAGAGTGAGAGGTTGGGGGAGAGGGCTTGTGCAGGCTTTTCTTTTTTTGAGACAGAATTTTACTCTGTCACCCAGGCTAGAGTGCAGTAGTGCGATCTCAGTTCACTGCAACCTCTGCCTCCTGGGTTCAAGCAATTCTCCTGCCTCAGCCTCCCTAGGAGCTGGGATTACAGGTGCCTGCCACCATGCCCTGCTAATTTTTGTATTTTTAATCGAGATAGGGTTTCTTCATGTTGGCCAGGCTGGTCTTGAACTCCTGACCTCAGGAGATCCCCCTACTTTGGCCTCCCAAAGTGCTGGGATTACAGGTGTGAGCCACCACGCCCAGCCGCACAGGCTTTTCTTATGGTTTCTTTTCTTTTTTCTGTGGCCATTGGTGTTTCTAGGTTGCTTGCTTTTTCAGTGTCCAATCTGGAATATATGCAGTAAAAGAAAACCCAGGAAACTCAGTATCATGTTGTTCTTTGGGTCTCAAGGTCTCTAGCTGGTCTACTTTCTCTGTTAGACTTTTAAGTGTCTTTTTCTATTCTGTTTTATATTCAATGTCCAAGGGTTTTAGTTACAATTAATAGAATAGGGAAAAGTGCATCTGTTCAATTTCTTCCTAGAAGCAGAAGTCTATGTCAACTTTTATTTTTTTATTTTTATTTTTATTTTATTTTTTTTAGATGGAATTTTGCTCTTGTCACCCAAGCAGCGGTGGCATGATCTTGGCTCACTGCAACCTCCGCTTTCTGGGTTCAAGCGATTCTCGTGCCTCAACCTCCCAAGGAGCTGGGATTACAGGCACCCACCACCACGCCCCGCTAATTTGTCTATTTTTAGTAGAGATAGGGTTTCACCATGTTGGCCAGGCTGGTCTCAAACTCCTGACCTCAGGTGATCCACCTGCCTCGGCCTCCCAAAGTGTGTGAGCCACTGCACCTGGCCTATGTTAACTTTTAAAATCCTCTGTGGTAATCAGTATATTAGACCCATTTCAGATGGGAAAACTCAAGTATAGAGAGGTTAACTCATTTGCCCAAGATCACACAGCTAGTTAGTAGGGAGATAAGATTCAAACTGAGGCAATCTGGTGTCAGAGCCCATGGTCATGACTACCACATGGGCTTATGATAGCCTTTCATTTATTTATCACTTTGTACTCTCAAAATACCATCACATTTACTTTCATTCATTATTAACATTATCATATTAAATACTTATTGAGCACTGATTATGAAGCACTTTGTACTAGGTGACAGGATACAACAATGAAAAGACTAGGTCCCTGATTATAAAATGCTTATAGCCTAGTAAAGGGTACAGACATATAAATAAATAACTGCAGCAGAACATGATGAGTACTATAGTAGAGATATATGGCAGATATTGTGGCTGCATGAAAGAGGATGTAACTTTGTTTGGTGAAGTCAGGCAAGTTTCACAGATTAATTTTATTTATTTATTTAGAGACAGGGTCTCGCTCTGTTGCACTGCCTGGAGTGCAGTGGCAAGATCACAGCTCTCTGCAGCCTTGAATTCCAGGGTTCAAGCTATCCTCCCACCTCAACCTTCTGAGAGGCTAGGACTACAACTGTGTACCCCCATACCCAGCTAATTTTCCTAAAAAAATTTTGTAGAGACAGGATCTCACGATGCTGCCTAGGCTACAGATGACTAATTTGGGTCTTGAAGGAAGGATAGGCTTTCAGCAAGAGCATGAAAGGGAGAAAGAATTCCAGGCAGAGAAAACAGCATATACAATGGCATGAAAGCATGAAATAGCATCTCTGGTAAGCAGTAAATACAATGACATAGCCATTGTGCAAGGTGCATGTTGTAGGGTGGAAGATATGGTTGGCTTGCCCAAATTATCCTAACACCGCTTATTAAACAATTCATTATTTCCCTACCAAATTGAAATTCCATATTTATCACATATTAAAACTTTATTAATGGTGACTCTCTGTTCTGGCTATATTCTTCTTCTTTTTTTTTTTTTTTTTGGAGACAGGGTCTTGCTCTGTTGCCCAGGCTGGAGTGCAGTGTGGTGTTATCTTGGCCCACTGCAACTTCTGCCTCCTGAGTTTAAGGGATTCTCCTGCCTCAGCCTCCTGAATAGCTGGGACTACAGGCCCATGCCACCATGCCTGGCTAATTTTTTTGTATTTTATTAGAAACGGAGTTTCACCATGTTGGCCAGGCTGGTCTCGAACCCCTGACTTCAGGTGATCTCCCGGCCTCGGCCTCCCAAAGTGCTGGGATTACAGGTGTGAGCCACCATGCCTGGCCCTGGTTTGATTCTTAACAGCTTTAAAGTGTACTTGGTATCTAATAGTATGTTTCTTTTTTCTTTCTTTCTTTTTTTTTTTTTGAGATGGATTCTTGCTCTGTTGCCCAGGCTGGAGTGTAATCGTGCAATTTCAACTGACGGCAACCTCCCTCTTTGGAGTTCAAGAGATTCTCCCACCTCAGCCTCCCAAGTAGCTGAGAATACAGGGGCCCACAACCACGCCCAGCTAATTTTTGTATTTTAGTAGAAATAGGGTTTCACTATGTTGGCCAGGCTGGTCTTGAACTCCTGACTTCATGATCCGCCTACCTTGGCCTCCCAATGTGCTGGGATTACAGGTGTAAGCCACCACACCCAGCTTTTTCTTCTTTTTTTTAGAGATAGGGTCTCACTTTGTTGACCAGGTTGATCTTCCTGGCCCCAAGCAGTCCTCCTGCCTTGGCCTCCCAAAGTGCTGGGAGTGAGCCACTGTGCCCAGCCTTTTTTTCTTTTTTAAAGACAGGATCTCACTCTGTCGCACAGGCTGGAGTGCAGTGGCATAATCACACTCACTGCAGTCTCAACCTCCTGGGCTCAAGCAATCCTCCCACCTCATCTTCCTGAGTGGCTGGGGCTACAGGAGCATGTCACCATGCCTGGCTAATTTTTTGTAGAGGCAGGATTTTGTTATATTGCCTGGACTGGTCTCAAACTCCTAGTCTCAAGTCATCCATGCACCTTAGCTTTTCAAAATGCTGGGATTACAGGCTTGAGCCACTGGGTATGAAATTGGTACATTATTTGGGGAAGATGTGAAAATCTTTAAAAATTTTGGTCTTCCAATAGGGAAATGTGCCTTTTTATTTATTCAAGTTTTCTCAGTTAAGTTTCATGTTTTTTTAAATGTACGTACTGCATAGTTACAATGTTTATTGGGAGATAATTATTTAAGTTTTAATTATGCATTATTTTTTTGGAGACAAAGTATTGCTCTGTTGCCCAGGCTGGAGTGCAGTGCTGCTATCATAGCTTATTGCAGCCTTGAACTCCTAGGCTGAAAACGTCCTTCTGCTTCAGCCTCCCCAGTAGCTAGGTATCCAAGTGCATGCCACCACACCTGGATAATTTTTTAATTTTTTAATTTTTTTTTTTGTAAGAATGAGGTTTTGCTATGTTGCCCAGGCTGGTCTTGAACTCCTGGGGTCAAGCAATCCTCCTGCCTTGGCCTCCCATAGAATTGGAATTACAGGTGTGAGCCACTGCACCCAGCTTTTAGTTTTATTTTGTGAAGATATAATTCGTTTTTTGTTTTTTTTGAGACAGTCTTGCTCTGTCGCCCAGGCTGGAGTGCAGTGGCGAAATCTCAGCTCACTGCAACCTCTTGCCTCCCAGGCTCAAGCGATTCTCCTGTCTCAGCCTCCCGAGTAGCTGGGATTACAGGCGTGCACCAACACACCTGGATAATTTTTGTATTTTTAGTAGAGACAGGGTTTCACCATGTTGGCCAGGCTGTTCTGGAACTACTGACCTCAGGTGATCCACCCGCCTCAGCCTCCCAAAGTGCTGGGATTACAGGCGTGAGCCACTGTGCCTGGCCCCATAATTCTTAAATTGATTTTTAATATTATCATACAGTTACATAGTGGATTCATATCAAAAGTTTAACTCATTAATCAGAAAAATCAGTAATGTTTGCACTCCTTCAGAAAAAGGGAACTAAAAATATATAGTGGGGAAAGGAATGCTGAAATAGGATTGCTACATTAGATACAAAACTGGTCAGTGTTCTAAGGGACAATAAAACATAACCTTTGTAAATGGTCATCCTTGCTACCAACAGAAAGAAAAAAAAATTATTGCATCCCTGTTAATTTCTAGAAATTAAGCTCTACTGTCAGAGGATTAGAAGGCATCTGGTCCCTAATCAATTATTAGTCAGAGTTACATTTTCTGAGTCTGATGATCCTTGGGCAGGCTTATTTTAAAATGCTTTAAAAATGCTCTAGCACAGAATAGCCAGTACAATACTCAAGAAGAACAAAGTTGGAGAACATAGTTGGAGAGTCACTAGACAACTTAAAAACTTAGAATAAATCTACAAAGATCGACAGTGTGGTTTGGAGAAAGAAAAGACAAATACATAGATCAATGGAATGAAGAGAGTCCAGAAATAGACCCATACAAATATAGTAAACTGATCTTTTAAGGAGCAAAGGACACTCAATGGAGAAAAGATAGTCTTTTCACAAATAATGCTGGAACAACTGGACATCTAGTTGCAAAAAAATGCCTTAGACAGTAACCTTACATCTTTCAGTACTATAAAAGTTCTAGAAGATAACACAGGAGAAAATCTAGGTGACCTTGGGTTGGCATTAAATTTTTTTTTTAACTTTTTTTTTTTTCCCTACTGTTCCAGCATTTTTTTTTAACTTTTAAGTTCAGGGCTACACATACAGTTTTGTTATATAGGTAAACTTACGGCATGGGGCTTTGTTGTACAGATTACTTCATCACCCTAGGTATTAAGCCTAGTACTCATTAGTTATTTTTCCTGATCCTCTCCCTCCTCCCATCCTCCACCCTCTGATAGGCCCAAGTGTGTGTTTTTCCCGTCTATGTGTCCATATGTTCTCATCATTTAGCTCCCACTTATAAGTGAGAACATATGGTATTTGGTTTTCTGTTCCTGCCTTACTTTGCTACAGATAATCGCCTCTAGCTCCATCCATGTCCTTGCAAACGACATGATCTCACTCTTTTTTATGGCTGCATAGTATTCCGTGGTATATTATGTACCATGTTTTCTTTATCTGGCATTGAATTTTCATTTTTATTTTTTATTTTTAGAGACAGGATCTTGCTTTGTGGCCCAGGCTGCAGTGCAGTGTCAGGATCATAGCTGCTGTCTCCACCACATCTGGCTAATTTTAAAATTTTTTGCAGAGACCGGGTGCAGTGGCTCAAGCCTGTAATCCCAGCACTCTGGGAGGCCGAGGCGGGCAGATCATGAGGTCAAGAGATCGAGACCATACTAGCCAACATGGTGAAACCCTGTCTCTACTAAAAATACAAAAAAATTAGCTGGGTGTGGTGGTGTGCGCCTGTAGTCCCAGCTACCCAGGAGGCTGAGGCAGGAGAATTGCTTGAATCCGGGAGATGGAGGTTGCAGTGAGCCGAGATCACCCCACTGCACTGCAGCCTGGTGCCTGGCAACAAAGCAAGACTCTGTCTCAAAAAAAAAACATTACAGGCATGAGGCACTGCACTTGGCATTTATTTATGTATATATGTATTTATTTTGGGGACAGGGTCTTGCTCTGTCACCTAGACAGGAGTGCAGTGATGCAATCATGGCTAACTATAGCTTCGACCTCCCAAGCTCAAGTGATCCTCCCTCCTTGGCCTCCTAAATTGCTAGGATTACAGGTTTGAGCCACCATGTCTGGCAAAATTTTAGATACAACATAAAAAGCACAATCTATTAAAGAAACAATACATAAATTATACTTCATTAAAATTAAAATATTGGCTGGCACGGTGGCTCACGCCTGTAATCCCAACACTTTGGGAGGCCAAGGCAGGTGGATCACAAGGTCAGGAGACCAAGACCATCCTGAGTAACACAGTAAAACCCCTGCCTCTACTAAAAATACAAAACAATTAGTCAGGCATGGTGGCACGAGTCTGTAGTCCCATCCACTACTTGGGAGGCTGAGGTAGGAGAATTACTTGAACCTGGCAGGTAGAGGTTGCAGTGAGCTGAGATCCCACCACTGCACTCTAGCCTGGGTGATAGAGCAAGATTCCGTCTCGAAAAAAAAAATTAAAATGTTTTGCCCTGTACAAGACACTATGAAGGGAATGAAAAGTCATAAACTGGAAGAAAAATTCGCAAAACATATATCTGATATAATAGATATATTGATATATTGTATATATCTGGTATCTTGTATCCAAAATACACAAACAACTTTTAGAACTGAGCAATAAGAAAACAACCCCAAATTAGCCAGGTGTGGTGGCTCACACCTGTAGTCACAGGTACTTAGGAGGCTGAGGCAGGAGGATAATTTGAGCCTGGGAGGTCGAGGCTGGAGTGAGCTGTGATTGCACCCTGCACTCCAGCCTGGATAAAAGAACAAGACCCTGTCCACAAAAGAAAAAGAGAGAGAAAAGAAAAACAAGGTAATTTTGTCCCCTGTTTCCTGATCGTTGTAATTTGGAGCACTGCAGTTAGGGGTGTCGGCTCTGTAGTCAAAAGATCTGTGATGGCCGGGCGCAGTGGCTCACGCCTATAATCCCAGCACTTTGGGAGGCCGAGGTGGGTGGATCATGAGGTCAAGAGATTGAGACCATCCTGGTCAACATGGTGAAACCCCGTCTCTACTAAAAATACAAAAAAAAAAAAAAATTAGCTGGGCACGGTGGCACATGCCTGTAGTCCCAGCTACTCGGGAGGCTGAGGCAGGAGAATTGCTTGAACCCAGGAGGCGGAGGTTGCAGTGAGCCGAGATCGCGCCACTGCACTCCAACCTGGGCAACAGGAGCAAAACTCCGTCTCAAAAATAAAAAAATAAAAAGATCTGTGAGAATTCTTTCAGTCCCTAGTGTTTAACTTGGGGTTGGATAAGTTATTTAACTTGCCTTGTTTCAGTTTCCTCATGGCAAAATGAGGTTATTGTGAGATTAAATGAGTTAATTTACATTTTGTAACTTAATTACATATGCACAGCACTTGGAAGCATATTTGACATCAAGTGAACACTCAACAAATGTAACTTTTTTTCTTGGGATTTTGAACTGTCTAGAACTTCAACATTGTTAAATAGTATTCTCATGGTCATGAGATGGCCTTGCTGTTTCAACTTGATATCCAGAGGCAGGGAAAAGGGAATGACTGTTTTGTGTCCTGGAAGCCTTCTTCTCTTATTTGGGTCCCCCATCAGATTTCTTTTCATGGCTCCCTGGCCAGAATTATGGCATATGCTCATGCCTAATTTAATTACCCACAAAAATACTTAAGAAACCCATGATTCTTTGGTCAATCAACATTCACCTTCGGATCTTGGGAGGGGGGTCACATGGAGAATGAACACCTGAACAAACTGGGACGCTGCAGAGGAGGAGGATGGGCACGTGGTGGAAGTGGATTTGGGTAGGCAATTATCAAGACCTGCTTCGTGTATCAATTCCGAATGTATACAAATTTGAATTCTTTGTCATTCCTCTTACACCTGCACCTCTTATCTTTCCTGTTTCTGTTAATGATACCAAAGGAAACCTGTGCATTTTCTTTGCTTCCTTCCTTACCCTTGCCCTTTAAATCCAAATAGTTGACAAGACGTACTGGAAATAATCTGCCTACACATCATAAGCTTTCCTCTATTCACTTTATTACCACCCTCTTTCAGGTACTCATAACTTGTCTCCTAGAGCAGTCCTTTCTAAATGTTTCTTTGCATCAGAATCACCTGGAGAATAAAAATGCAGATTGCTGGATCCAGAAATTACTGGAGTGAGAACCAATAATTTGCATTTCTAACAATTTCCTAGTTGACGCTGGCACTGTTCTAGAATGTTTTAACAGATACCTAGGCAGGCTTTCTTCCTCTAGTTCTTCTCCATTTCAGTCTAGCCTACTGAGAGCTGTCAGTATTAATCTTCCTAAAGCAGAGTTTCAATACATAATTACATTAATCAAAAACTTGGGGATTCTGTAAAGCTAAGGGAAATAGCTCATTTGGCCCAGACAATAGTTGTTTATGGATTACTGGTTGGTGTTATATTTTCTTTTCTCTCTCTCTCTCTCAACTACTTTATTGACATGTAGTTCACATGCAGTAAAATTCACATTTTTTTAAAGGAGTGATGAGGCTGGGTGAAACTTTATTTTTATTTTTAATAACACCTTCATTGAGATACAATTTACATTTTATACAGCCACCTATTTAAAGTGTTCAATTTCTGCCAGGGGTGGTGGCTCACGCCTGTAATCCCAGCACTTTGGGAGGCCGAGGTGGGCAGATCACCTGAGGACTAGGGTTCGAGATCAGCCTGGCCAAAGCAGCAAAACCCCATCTCTACTAAAAATACAAAAATTAGCTGGCGCATGCCTGTAATCCAGCCTACTTCGGTGGCTGAGGCAGGAGAATCACTTGAACCTGAGAGGCAGAGGTTGCAGTCAGCCAAAATTGTGCTACTACACTCCAGCCTGGGCGATAGAGCAAGACTCCATATCAAAAAAAAAAAAAAAAAAGTGAGACTTTCTTCGCTGAGAGTCGCCGCGGTTTCCTGCTTCAACAGTGCTTGGACGGAAACGGCACTCGTCCCCCACCCCGGCCGGCCCCCCACAGCTAGCCCTCCGTCACCTCTACACCGCGCCCTTGCACTACTCCAAGGCCCCCGCCGCCTCTCCAGCGCCGCGCGGTCACCGCCGCCGTCGCCTCTCCTTAGCAGCCGCCATGACGACCGCATCACCTTTGCAGGTGCGCCAGAACTACCACCAGGATTCAGAGGCTGCCATCAACCGCCAGATCAACCTGGAGCTCTACTCCTCCTATGTTTACCTGTCCATGTCTTACTACTTTGACCGCGATGATGTGGCTTTGAAGAACTTTGCCAAGTACTTTCTTCACAAATCTCATGAGGAGAGGGAACGTGCCGAGAAACTGATGAAGCTGCAGAACCAACGAGGTGGCCGCGTCTTCCTTCAGGATATCAAGAAACCAGACCATGATGACTGGGAGAGCGGGTTGAATGCGATGGAGTGTGCATTACATTTGGAAAAAAATGTGAATCAGTCACTACTGGAACTGCACAAACTGGCCACTGACAAAAACGACCCCCATTTGTGTGATTTCATTGAGACGCATTACCTGAATGAGCAGGTGAAATCCATCAAAGAATTGGGTGACCACATGACCAACTTGCGCAAGATGGGAGCACCCCAATCTGACTTGGCAGAATATCTCTTTGACAAGCACACCCTGGGAGACAGTGATAATGAAAGCTAAGCCTTAGGCTAATTTCCCCATAGCCATGGGGTGACTTCCCTGGTCACCAAGGCAGTGCGTGCATATTGGGGTTTCCTTTACCTTTTCTATAAGTTGTACCAAAACATCCACTTAAGTTCTTTGTACCATTCCTTCAAATAAAGAAATTTGGTACCCAGGAAAAAAAAAAGTGTACAGTTTTATGGTTTGTAGTATATTTGCAGAGTTGTGCAACCATCCCCAAAATCAATTTCAAAACATTTTTAATACTCCAAAAAGAAACCCTGTACTCATTGGCAGTCATATCTTTTTTCATTCCTACCCATAGCCTACGCAACCAGTAACCTGTGTTCTGTTTGTATGGATTTTCCTATTCTGGATATTTAATATAAATGGAATAATATAATATGTGGCCCTTTGTGATGGCTTCTTTCACTTAAGATAATGTTTTCAAGGTTCATTCGTGTTATAGAAAGTATTTCATTTCTTCTAATTGCTGAATAATGTTCCATCATATGGGTAGTGTTGCTATGAACATTTATGTGCATACTGATTTTTTTTTTTTTTTTTTTTTTTTTTGAGATAGGCACTATCTTGGCTCACTGTGGCCTTGACCTCCTGGGCTCAAGCGATCCTCCCACCTCAGCTCCCAAGTAACTGAGACTACAGGTGCACACCACCACGCCTGGCTAACTCTCTCTCTCTCTCTCTCTCTCTCTCTTTTTTTTTTTTTTTTGGTAGAGACAGGGTCTTGCTATATTGCCCAGCCTGGTCTTCAACTCCTGGCCTCAAGTGATCCTCCTGCTTAGCCTCCCAAACTGCTGGGATTACAGGCATGAGCAACTGTGCTCAGCTGATTGGTATCTTAATACACAAAATCAGCTGGGCACGGTGACTCATGCCTGTAATCCCAGCACTTTGGGAGGCCAAGGTGGGTGGATCATTTGAGGTCAGGAGTTCGAGACCAGCCTGACCAACGTGGTGAAACCCCGTCTCTACTAAAAATTCAAATATTAGCCAGATGTGGTGGTGTGAGCCTGTAATCCCAGCTACCCAGGAGACTGAGCCAGGAGAATCGCTGGAACCCAGGAGGCAAAAGCTGCAGTGAGTCAAGATTGTGCCACTGCACTCCAGCCTGGGAGACAGAGCAAGAGTCTGTCTCAAAACAAAACAAAACAAAACAAAACAAAAACCAAAAAAAAACGATATATATATACACAAAATCCATTATTAAAATCACAACCTCTGAACTCCCAAGACACACAATTTCTCTGCCACTTATTTAAAAATTGTCATATGCTCTCCTGTATTTGTCTTACAATGAAATTTTCTATCTCCTCCAATAAACTAGGTGTTTTACTTTTTTACTTTTTTTTAGGGGGTGGGGGACAAGATCTCACTCTGTTGCTCAGGCTGGAGTGCAGTGGTATGATCATAGCTCACTGCAGCTTCAAACTCCTTGGGCTCAAGTTATTCTCTTGCCTCAGACTCCCCAGTAGCAGAGACTACAGGCACACACCATCATGCCTGGCATGAGGGCTTGCTTATGTTGCCCAGGCTGCTCTTGAGCTCTTGGGTTCAAGCAATCCTCCTGCTTTGGCCTCCCAAACTGCTAGGATTACAGGTGTGAGCCACTGTGCCTGGCCAATGAATTCATTTTTGTTGCTTTTTTTTTTTTTTTTTTTCAGACAGAGTCTTGCTCTATTGCCCAGGCGGAGTGCAGTAATGTAATCATGGCTTACTGCAGCTTTAAACTTCTGGGCTCAAGTGATTCTCCTACTTTAGCCTCCAGAGTAGCTAGGACTACATGTGTACACCACCACACCTGGCTAATTTTTAAATTTTCTGTAGAGATAAGATTCAGTGTATTGCCCTGGCTGGTCTCAAATTCCTAGCCTCAAAATGCTGGGATTACAGGGTTGAGCCACTGTGCCCGGCCCCTAATAAATTCTTAATTTCATGAGCAGAGTATGTATCTTATTTCTCTGTGCATTCCTGGCATTTAACAAAGTGACTTAAACTTCCATAAACGTTGATAATTACAGCTGCTTTTCTTCAATATAAAGCTTTGGGAAGAAAAGATTACAATAACTTTCTGTGTTAAAAACTTGGGATGGGGCTGGGCAAGGTGGTTCACACCTGTAATCCCAGCACTTTGGGAGGCTGAGGCATGTCGATCACGAGGTAAGGAGATCGAGACCATGCTGGCTAACACGGTGAAACCCCATCTCTACCAAAAATACAAAAGATTAGCCGGGTGTGGTGGCACGAGCCTGTAATCCCAGCTACTTCGGAGGCTGAGGCAGGAGAATTGCTTGAACCCAGGAGGCAGAGGTTGCAGTGAGCCAAGGTCACGCCACTGCACTCCAACCTGAGTGACAGATTGAGACTCTGTTTCAAAAAATAAAATAAATTAAAAAACCAACCAACCAACCACAGTTTAAGCACGGTAGATTGAATGCCTGTAACCGTCTCAGTGATTCCTCGGGTGTCTGTATACTATAGTTTGAGGTTAATTCTCTCCATCCCTGCTAAAATGTAAATTCCACAATTGCAGGTATTTTAATCTCTTGTTCACTGATATGCCTCCAGGGCCTAGCACATAGTAGGCATTCAATAAATATTTATTTAATTATTTAGTTAATGAAGTTAATCAGAATTAGATCATAATACTGAAGAGCTTATGTTCTGCATTATTAGAAACACATTTTTTTAAATTTATTTTTAGATGGGTAAAATTCACAACAGGAGACATGATGAAAATTCTCCCACTTTGCTTCCCCCAAATTACTTAAGTTTCTTTCTTTCTTTTTTTTTTTTTTTTTTTTGAGATGAAGCTTTGCTCCTGTTGCCCAGGCTGGAGTGCAATGGCATGATCTCAGCTCACCGCAACCTCTGCTTCCCGGGTCCAAGTGATTCTCCTGCCTCAGACTCCTGAGGAGCTAGGATTACAGGCATGCACCACCACTCCTGGCTAATTTTTTTGTTTTTTTGAGACGAAGTCTGGCTCTTGTCACCTAGGCTGGAGTGCAATGGCATGATCTTGGCTCACTGCAACCTCCGCCTCCCAGGTTCAAGCGATTCTCTTGCCTCAGCCTCTTGAGTAGCTGGGATTACAGGTGCCTGCCACGACGACTGGCTACTTTTTGTATTTTTAATAGAGACAGGGTTTCACCATGTTGGCCAGGTTGGTCTTGAACTCCTGATTTCAGACGCTCTGCCTGCTTTGGCCTCCCTAAGTACTGGGATTACAGGTGTGAGCCACCACGCCTGGCCCTGATTTTGTATTTTTAGTAGAGACATGGTTTCTCCATATTGGTCAGGCTGGTCTTGAACTCCTGACTTCAGGTGATCCGCTCCGCCTTGACCTCTCAAAGTGTTGGGATTACAGGCATGAACCACCGTACCTGGCTGTTAAATTCCTTACTGAGAGGTAACTGCTGTTATCAGTTTCTTCTACATTTTTCCAGTGATATTTTATGGTTCACAAGCATCAAATATACAAGCATATTCCTTTCTCTCCTCACAAATATGGTGGCATACTATACACAATATATGCTGTGTCATACCCTTTAATAAATAAACTTTTTCTTTTGGAAATATTTTATTTTATTTTATTTTATTTTATTTATCATTTTAGAGGCAGGGTCTCACTCCGACACCAGGTTAGAATGCAGTGGTGCAAATCATAGCTCATACAGCCTGAAACTCCTGGGCTCAAGCCAGCCTCCCACTTCAGCCTGCCAAGCAGCTAGGACTACAGGCATGTGCCACCAACCCTGGCTAGTTTTTTTATATTTTTTGTAGAGATGTTTGTTTTTCTTTCTTTTTCTTTTTCTTTTCTTTCTTCCTTTTTTTTTTTTTGAGACAGAGTCTCACTCTATCACCCAGGCTGGAGTGCAATGGCGTGATCTCAGCTCATTGCAACCTCTGCCTCCTGGGTTCAAATGATTCTCCTGCCTCAGCCTCCCCAGTAGCTGGGATTACAGGCGTGGACCACCATGTCCAGTTAATTATTTGGATTTTTAGTAGACACGGGGTTTCACCATGCTGGCTAGGCTGGTCTCAAACTCCTGACCTCAAATGATCCACCCACCTTGGCCTCCCAAAGTGCTGGGATTACAGGCGTGAGCCACCATGCCCAGCCAGAGATGGGGTCTTTCTATGATGCCCAGGCTGGTCTAGAATTCCTGGCCTCAGGTGATCTTCCCACCTCCCCCTCCCAAATTGCTGAGATCATAGGTATGAGCCATCACAATTGGCCTTGGAATAGTTTTAGATTACAAGAAAGTTACAAAGATAGTACAAAGATTCTTGTATACTCTTTACTCAACTTCGACTAATGTTAACATCATTCATAACCATATGGCTATGTCCAAATTGAGAAATTAGCATTGCTACAATACCATCAACTAAATTACAGCATTTATTTATTTATTTATTTATTTATTTATTTATTTATTTATTTATTTATTTTTGAGACAGAGTCTCGCTCTATCGCCAGGCTGGAGTGCAGTGGCGCGATCCCCGCTCACGGCAACTTCCATTTTCCAGTTTCAAGCAATTCTCCTGCCTCAGCCTCCCGAGTAGCTGGGACTACAGGCAGGCACCACCACGCCCGGCTAATTTTTTATACTTTTAGTAGAGATGAGGTTTTACCATGTTGGCCAGGATGGTGTCGATCTCTTGACCTCGTGATCTACCCGCCTCGGCCTCCCAAAGTGCTGGGATTACAGGCGTGAGCCACCGCGCCTGGCCCAGAATTTATTTATATTTCACTAGGTATATCCTTTGGTTCTAGGATCCAATTCAGGATACCACGTTGCATTTAGCATGGTGCTTTTTTTTTTTGAATGGTCTGGTTCTGTTGCCCAGGCTGGAGTGCAGCAGCGGATCTCGGGTCACTGCAACCTCTGCCTCCTGGATTCAAGCAATTCTCCTGCCTCAGCCTCCTGAGTAGCTGGGATTACAGGTGCATGCCACCATGCCCGGCTGATTTTTTTGTATTTTTAGTAGAGAAAGGCTTTCACCGTGTTGCCCAGGCTGGTCTCAAACTCTTGAGCTCAAGCGATCCGCCTGCCTGGGCCTCCCAAAGTGCTGGGATTACAGGCATAAGCCACGGCTCTGGCCTGGGCCCTTCTACCTGGTCCCCCTTTGAGTATTCCAAGTTTCTTTACATGCCAAGATTAGAATTGAATAGTGATAATGTAAAGTGCTCAAAAAGTTTGCACTCTTCAAAATAGTTTTTTTTTTAAAGTCTACTGGCACAAATACATATAGCATTGGGTGATTTACATTAAGCCAATAATTACTTGTACTATGTATGACCTATGTATATGGTTGAGTCCTCTTAGGACCACTAGGGGGCTCTGTTAGAAGGGTTTATATAATTTATGTCAGTCCACTTAGGGGAAATGTTTTGAGATGACGTTTTAGAATTCTGAACTCTTAAAACTTGGAAGAGATAATCCAATCCAGTTTTCTCATTTCGCAGACGAGGAAATCAAAGATGGCAAGAGAGCTGGCATGGGAGTAAACTGGAATTTAAAATTCTCCTCTTGGTACCTGGGACAGGAGTTTAAGAAATTCTCTTTTGCCTTATGCCTCCACTGATTCACCTCCATTGGCTATTTCCGTGTTTGGTGTCACAATTATAATTACTTTTGCTAAGATCATGTGTTTGTGATATTTTTATAATAAGATATTTTATTGGTTGGCTAGGTGAAGGAAGTACATGAAGTATAAACTTCTAAAATAACATCTTTATTACTTATTCTAAAATGTTCTATTCAAAGTGTTTCTCAGTACCATATCATTATTACTATGCACCTTAGAAACCACTTTATTTTTTAAAAAATTATTATCTTTAGAGATGGAATTTCACCATGGGGCTGCCCATGTGCTGGGATTACATGCATGAGCCACCGTGCCCGATCAGAAACCACTTTCAAACTGACTTTCCACTTAAAATATTTTACACTTTTTGTTTTGTTTTGTTTGAGACAGATCTGTCGCGCAGGCTGGAGTGCAGTGGCCCGATATCACTCACTGCAACCTCCGCCCCCGGGGTTCAAGCGATTCTCCTGCCTCAGCCTCCAGAGTAGCTGAGATTGCAGGCGCCCGCCACCATGCCTGGCTGATTTTTGTATTTTTAGTAGAGACAGGGTTTTACCATGTTGACCAGGCTTGGTCTCGAACTCCTGACCTCAAGCGATCCGCCGTGTCAGCCAAAACATTTACTCTTACGTGTACTCATTTAATCATTCAATATTTATTGAGTGCCTACTAGCACCAGGCACCTTTGCAGGCCTAGGTTTACAGAAGTAAAGCTCCCCTCCCCCACCCCCAGTGCCCTGAAGGGCACTATAATTGTTTCTATTTCTCCAATTTTCACTTTAATATATACGAATTTTCACATTCTTTAGTTCAGAGATGGGCACAAGAATGAGTGAAAGAGATAGAGTGTCTTGGGGCCATCCTACACTCTAGGGATGGGCACAGGAGTGTGTGTGTGTGTGTATAGGAGTGGGAGTGAGAGTGTGTGTGTGTCTTGGGCCTAACCCACATTCTAGGGATGGGCACAGGAGTGTGTATGTGTGTGTGTGTGTGTGTGTGCGTATCAAGCTCTGTATTATCTAAACAGGTCAAAGATCAACATCTAGCTTCTAGATCCATCCTCAGGCCTCTTCACGGAAGACCTGTCTCAAATAAACCGGATCTGATTCAACAATAACCAGCCTTAATTCAGTAATCTGTGCTACCTGAGACGGTGGGAATAATCTTGGTACTATAAATGTTGCAGAACAAAAACGACTGCAGCGGAATTTCTGGGGCTACACCAACTGAAAATGGGCCGGATCGAGTTCCGGGAGAGCGTTTTCCTGCACTAGACAGGGAGTTCAGCCATCGGGTTCCGGGTCTAGCTGAGTCAGGAAGGCGCTCCAGCTGATTGCGGCCTCGGGAACCCGTTCGGTTGCGCCTGAACCTTCGGTCAGAGGCCAGCGGCTGGCAGCCTGGACCACAGCACCCGGGTTTAAACAGAAGCGGAGGCGCCGGGGAGGACCGGAGGGCCCGGCCAGCTTGGAAGGCGCACCCTCCCGGCTCCAGACGCCGGCAGGGCGGAGCCAAGCGGCCGCAGCCCCAGTCGAGACGCGCGCTCGTGGCTCGGGCGAATGGGGGCTACAACGGGAGCGGCTGCGCCGCCCGGCCGGGTCAGCGTCATGCGCGTGCGCGGACCCAGCGCCATTTTGGTGGCCGGGCGCGGAGGTGATTCCACACTGAGGAGAGCGCGGCGGCCAGGGTGGTAGTGGCAGTGTTCGTGTGCTCGGGTCTGAATCGCTGAGGGAGGAGGCGGTGGAGGAAGAGGTGGCGGCGGTGGCGGTGGTCGTAGCGGTGGCGGAGGAGGCGGGTACGAATCAGCTGCGGGCGGAGACATGGCCAACATCGCGGTGCAGCGAATCAAGCGGGAGTTCAAGGAGGTGCTGAAGAGCGAGGAGGTCAGAAATGAACTCCCGGACATCCCCTACCTCTACCCAGGGTGGGAGGGTCCTCCCAGCTGTGACCCCGATATCCCCGGTAGTCCCTGGGTGGCCCTCCTTGCGGCCGCCCTTCTGCCTGTGGGGAAGCAGTAGCGCTCCCCTCCTCCTTCCGCCGCCTTCCCCTCCCCTCCCATAGCGCTAGGATGGACGGTCTCACGGGCGGGGGTTCTGGGGTGGAACACAGTTTGGGGAACTGATGGACAGGGGGGAACTCCTCGGCGGGATGGAAGCTCACGAGAGATCCCGAGGCGGTGGCCACAGCTGGAAGTGTGGCTCTGGGGTGGGGAGGGAGCAGGCCGAGCCCGAGAAAACCCGGGAAGTGGGTTGGGGGAAGGGGAAAGGTGGTAACTGGATCCGAGGAGCCGGTGCTTCTCTAAGGCCCACACTTTTGAGGATATTCTGGGTTATTGCCTGTCAGGCCTTCACCGTCCTTTTCTTAGGGAAGGAGCGGTGAATACTTAGGTATCGATTAAAAAGGAAGGACATTCAGAGTTAGTCCTTCTTAGTTGGGTGTTAGGAGTCAAGGGGAGAATAATAGAATACTGTCTTATTTGGTGGCAGGGATAAGGGAATTTTCACCTGAGTTAGCAAGTTAATTCCAAATGAGATCGTTATCTCTTTTCCACTTAACCCCCAAATTCCTAGGCCTTGTCTTTATCGACATCTCAATCTTTGAGTGGGCAAAGGCAAGGTGTTTGGTGTATTAAAGACATTTAAATATTTTTAGTTAGAAAAAAAATAATGGAATGTAAGAGTAGCCTATTTCAAAATATTGTTTACAAGTTACAAATCAGAGAGACTGTCCTAAGACAGTACCTCTGTGACTCCTGTTGTGCCACGAAACTTCATTATGATGTCCCTCATAGTTAACTTGATTCTTACTTTTGAAAAGTAGACCTATTAAAAACGTGGGATTTCACCAGATTAATACATTGTTTTATCTCTTTATTGAGTAGATTTGTCACGATGTAGCAGATTTTCAAAAAAATTGTCTCCCGTTGCTCTTAAATCCTGCAGAATTTAGATACATTAGTACGTTTAAGATATTCACAATGCTCTAGTAATTTGACTCAGAATTACATAAGTATTAGTACAGTTTTTCATATCAAAAATCACCAAGAATACCAGATTGTCTTCCCCACATGGATTAAGCAAAAAATAATAACAGAAAATGGTTATTTTCAAGATTCACGTACCATTATTGAATATATCATTGCTTTTGTGTTTTTCTTTTACGGTTAGTACTTCGATAATGTCAATAATGATTTGTGAAATTCAGCATTATAAGTATGTGATGAGTAGACATGGAGAAAAAATTGTTGAAAATTCAAAAATGACAAATAGACTTCTTGAAAGTAGTAGTATGTAAGTCATGATCGGTTTTACAGAGCATGTGTATGAACTCTGACCTCTATGTTTGTTCATATGCCAAAACTCTGAATGGAAGGATGACTTTGTATTTTGTGGTACAGTGCAGAAATAGAGTCATAAGTGTCTGTACTGATACAGTGAAACAGCAATTTTAACTTATTTAATATGAAAATGTATTCCAGGATATTTGACATATATACTTCTAATGGAAGATAGCAGCTAATATTGTTGCCAACAACCTAAAACATTTCTTGTTTAATAAGGTTGTACAAGCTTGAAACTTAATAGACTTTTAATGCTTTATTTTCTGTTACTTAAAAGTGGTAAGTTACTGCTCTAGTAATTAATATGCTCTCTTTGCTTTTTATAAGCTGACTTTTCACCGTGGTATTCTTAGTACTTAACTTGAAGATTACCAGAAATACTTGTATTGCTGTCTAGTAATACATATTGTTAAAATAACACTGCTCTTTATACATAAGGGATGATGAAGCCTTACTTCAATTAAGTGTCATAAGCGTTTCAGAAGAAGAAAACAGGAAAGGCAAACAGTTTTTTTGTTTTGTTTTGTTTTTGAGAACAGTACCTATATAAATATGGAAAGAAACTTCTTCCAGGAAAGTAAGTTGCAAAGAACATTTAGGAAAAGGTTACATCATTTAATCTTGGAATAAATATAACCAATAAATAGCTTATTTTCACCATTATTTTTTGATATTTTAGTGTCCCAGATCTGTAAGTTAGATTGTTATTTTCAACTCATTGAAGGACTTGTAGTATAGTCCATGTGTTTCCTTTTTAAGGGTGTAAATCCAGTCTTTTGAATGGCTGATCAAATAACTATTTTATCATGTCACTTTTTTGGTACATCTGCACTTTACCAAAGTTTATTTCATATGCTGTGTGCTTGTGTTTACTAAGAACACTGGTTGATTTAAGGACTTTTTGGGGTGGCCTTTTAAGTGCCTTTGTAAATATAGCTGATGCTTGTTGGATTCTGGTGGCCGTTCTTAGAGTGTGTTAATTAAAATACAGCCAACAAGATAAATGTGAAAAGCAAAGCGCAGAATAGTGTGGAAGAGGCCACCATTTGTTTCAAATGGAGGGGAATATGTGTATTTGCCTGTGTAGGTAAAAGGTTTCATGAGAAACTGGTAAAATTGATTGCTTTCTGTGTAGGGGAATTGGGTCTCTGGGGCATGGGGTATAGATATTTTTTGAATTTTGTGTGATACGAATGTAATTTACTCAAATAAAGGCACCATTTGGCCTCTTTCCCTTAAGACAGTGTTTGGAAATTTGTCAGATGTTTCTTTTTAATTTATTAATATTTATTTTCTTTGTTTTAGATGTTTATTTTTAAATATGAGTATGAATTTTAACTAGTTTTAAATATTCCAAAGTTGTTAGGCATGGAATATTGATATAAAGTACATTTCATAATAATTTTATGAGTTGGATTACATAAGTAAATTGTTGATTATGAGGATATAAACCCTCTGAAGAGGCACATCTAAAAAAAAAGGATAATTATTCATAGGTTGTATTATTTACTATTAGTTAATGCTGCTGTTAGTAACTAGCTGCCATTTGTAGAATGGCTAGTTGTTCTTAGTATCGTTTGTTTATGCATTATTGCTAATTCTCAAGAATAGTTCTTTAGATTTCCTATTTCCTAGATGAGAAAATAGAGATTCAGGCAAGTTAAATTATTTGTGTGCAAACATGGAACTTGGGATTTGGATCTAGGTCTGCTTGTGTTCATATTATACCATGCTGTCATGACTCTCCAACGATAGGCATGCTTTTATTTATTTAAAAAAATCGAGCCTGGTTTGTATTACTGGTTAAAGGATTTAAACACAGTTTAATCTCATTGAAATAGTGTTCCCTATAATTAACTTTAAGATTTAGTTGAATTTCTTTCTCTCTTTTTTTTTTTTTTTTTGAGACGGAATCTCACTCTCTCTCTCAGGCTGGAGTGCAATGGCGGGATCTCAGCTGACTACAACCTCCGCCTCTCAGGTTCCAGTGGTTTTTCTGCCTCAGCCTACCCAGGAGCTAGGATTACAGGTGTCCGCCACCATGCCTGGCTAATTTTTGCATTTTTGGTAGAGACAGGGTTTCACCATGTTGGGCAGGCTGGTCTCAAATTCTAACCTTAAGCGATCTGCCCGCCTCAGCCTCCCAAAGTGCTAGGATTATAGGCATGAGCTACCACATCCAGCCAGATTTACTTGAATTTCAACATGTAAAATATTTTAAAATTTGAAACTAATGAAATAAAACACCCTTAAATCAGTGCATTAACTCTTGCTTGGTCTTATGCTGTATGGCACTTGGTTTTTCATGTTGTAATTACACTTTGGTATTATTTTCTAGTATTCTCATAGAGCATGTCTAAATCTGTTGCATAAACAAATTGGTTTCATGAAAATTACTATAGTGCATTAAGTTTTCTGTCATCATTTAAATAGATTTTTATATCTATTTTCCTTAAAAAAAATTTTTTTTTGAAACAGTCTTGCTCTGTCACCAGGCGCCAGGCTGGAGTGCAGTGGCACAATCTTGGCTCACTGCAATCTCCGCCTCCCGGGTTAAGCAGTTCTCCTGCTTCAGCCTCCTGAGTAGCTGGGACTACAGGCACACGCCACCATGCCCAGCTAATTTTTGTATTTTTAGTAGAGACAAGGTTTCACCATGTTGGCCAGGATGGTCTCGATCTCTTGACCTCGTGATCCGCTCACCTTGGCATCCCAAAGTGCTGGGATTGCAGGTGTGAGCCACCACGCCTGGCCTTCCTTTAAAATTTTAATATATTTGATGTAGCTTGATCTAGATTATTCTATACCAGAAGTAGTTGCAAATCTCTAAAAGTAAGCCTTTTGATTTCTGTAGACCATGGGTTTCTTAACCTTGGCAGTATCGACATTTTGGGCAGGTAGTTCTTTATTAAGTGGCTCTCCTGTGCATTGTGGATGTTTAACAACATCCCTGACCTCTACCAGTATATGCTGTTAGCACCGCATATCCCCATCCCACCTCCCCAGTATCTCTTCTTACTGGATGCATCAACTAAAAATGTCTTCAGACTGCTATGTGCTGAGAACCATGTAGACAAAACTTTTTTTTTGAGATAGTGTCTCGCTCAGTCACCCAGGCTGGAGCGCAGTGGCATGATCTCAGCTCACTGCATCCTCCACCTCCTGAGCTCAAGCCATTCTCCTGCCTCAGCCTCTCAGTAGCTGGGATTACAGGCACCCACCACCATTCCCGGGTAATTTTAGTATCTTTAGTAGAGATGGGGTTTCATCATATTGGCCGGGCTGGTCTGACAAAACTCTTTAAAAAGAGTATTTATGGGCCAGGTGTGGTGGCTTATGCCTGTATTACAGCATTTTAGGAGGCTGAGCTCGACTGAGGCCAGGAGTTCAAGACCAGCCTGGGCAACATAGGGAGACTTTGTTACTATTAAAATTTTTAAAAAATCAGCCAGGCATGGTAGTGTGTGCCTTTAGTTCCAGCTACTTGGGAGGTCAAGGCTGCAGTGAATTGTGATCATGTGACCGCACTCCAGCCTGGGCGACAGCAAGACCCTGTCTCAAAAATGAAAAAAGAAGATGATTCCTGGCAGAGGTTGCAGTGAGCTGACATTGTGCCACTGCACTCCAGCCTGGTGACAGAGAGAAACTTCATCTAAAAAGAAAAAAAAGAGAACACTTTGAGACTTAACTGTATCAGATGTGTAAGATAATTTAAAGAATAAATGGACATGAACAGTAAAGGCACAAAAAATACATACTGGCTTTGAATGTTTTAAGACTTGGTTTCCCCTTTTTAATGTTTTTCTTTTAAAAATTCTCCCTTTTGATTTAAATAAAAAGGTAAAATTATCTACCAAAAATGAATGTAACCAGAATTTGAACAGTTGTTTAAGACTAGAGGCAGGTATGGTGGCTCACATCTGTAATCCCAGCACTTTGGGAGGCTGAGGAGAGAATCATTTGAGTCTGGGAGGTTGAGGCTGCAGTGAGCAGTGACTGTGCCACTGCACTCCAACCTGGGTGACAGAGCAACACACTATCTCCAAGTAAACAGTAAAAAAATGGCTTTTAAAGTTTTTATTTATTTTTATTTTATTTTTTTCAAAAGTGTTTTTAAAAGTTATGTAAGTTACAGTTTTATGTAATGTTCAGTGTTTCTTATGGGTTCTGGAATAGGTTGAGCAAGGAAAACCTATAGATTGGGTTAAAAAAAATCAAAGTCTGTGCAGGTAATACTCTTTGGGGTGAATTCCTTGTATATACGGTTACAAAGACTTTGAGCCCTGTCCATTGGGCATAGGTTTAGACACATCTGGGCTCCCCATCTTCTTTCCTTTTTACTTATTTTTGAGACAGAGTCTCACTGTTACCAAAGCTAGAATGCTGTGGCATGATCACAGCTCACTGCAGCCTCGAATTCCCCAGGCTTAGGTGTTCCTCCCAAGTAGCAGTGACTAAAGGCGTCTGCCATCATGCCCAACTAATTTTTGTATTTTTTGTACAAATGGGGTTTCACCATGTTGCCCAATCTGGTCTGAACTCCTGGGTGCAAGTGATTCTTCCACCTTGGCCTCCTAAAGTGCGGGGATTACAGATGTGTGAGCCACCATGCTTGGTCTGTCACCACTTCACTTTTTTTTTTTTTTTTTTTTTAAGACGGAGTATTGTTCTTGCCGCCCAGGCTGAAGTGCAATGGTGCGGTCTCGGCTCACTGCAGCCTCCGCCTCCTGGGTTCAGGCGATTCTCTTGCCTCAGCCTCCCGAGTAGCTGGGATTACAGGCACCCGGCACCACGCCTGGCTAATTTTTTTTTTTTTTTTTTAAGTAGAGAAAGGGTTTCACCATGTTGGTCAGGCTGGTCTTGAACTCCTAACCTCAGGTAATCCACCTCCTTTGGCCTCCCAAAGTGCTGGGATTACAGGAGTGAGCCACTGCACCTGGCCTTCTATCACCGCTTCTTAAAGACTATACACTCTTTTTTTTTTTTTTTTTTTTTGAGACAGAGTGTTACTCTGTCACCCAGGCTGGAGTGCAGTGACATGATCTCAGCTCACCCCAGCCTCTGCCTCTCAGGTTCAAGCAACTCTCATGCTTCAACCTCCTGAGTAGCTGGGATTACAGGCTACCCCACCATGCCCAGCTAATTTTTTGTATCGTTAGTAGAGACAGGATTTTACCATGTTGGCCAGGCTAGTCTCAAACTCCTGACCTCAAGTGATTCGCCCACCTCGGCCTCCCAAAGTGCTGGGATTACAAGTGTGAGCCACCATGCCCAGCTAAGACTGTATATTCTTATTTTATTTTTTCCCAGTGGATACATTATTGACAGTTATTGAAAATATTGACTACAGCCCCAAAAAGGCTTAACTGGTTGGAAAGATAGGGCAGACAAAGGATAGATAAAAATAGTAGGTGCAAAGAGTAAATGCTGTGGGATTCTGAGGGTATTTGTATGAGGGAGATTCTTTTTTGTTGTTGTTTTGTTTTGTTTTTGAAACGGAGTCTCTGCTCTGTCGCCCAGCCTGGAGGGCAGTGACTTGATCTTGGCTCACTGCAACCTCTGCCTCCCAGGTTCAAGTAATTCTCCTGGCTCAGCCTCTAAAAGGGCTTGGATGCTGAGATGACAGGCATGTGCCACCATGCCTGGCTAATTTTTGTTATTTTTGTAGAGACAGGGTTTCACCATGTTGGCCAGGCTGGTCTCAAACTCCTGACCTCAGATAATCTGCCTACTTGGGCTTCCCAAAGTGCTGGGCTTACAGGCATGAGCCACCATGCCTGGACTTTTTTATTTTTTTGAGATGGAATCTTGCTCTATTGACCAGGCTGGAGTGCAGTGGTGTGATCTCAGCTCACTGTAGCCTCCGCCTCCCAGGTCAGGTGGTTCTCCTGTCTCAGCCTCCCTAGTAGCTGGGATTACAGGTACACCCCACCATACCTAGCTAATTTTTTGTATTGTTAGTAGAGACAGGATTTTACCATGTTGACCAGGCTGATCTTGAACTCCTGACCTCAAGTAATCCGCCCACCTTGGCCTCCTGATGTGCTGGGATTACAACTGTAAACCACTGTGCCCGGCCAAGACTATATATACTCTTATTTCCCAGTGAATATATTAGTGACAGTTATTGAACATGCTGACTACAGCCCCAAAAGGCTTAATTGGTTGGAGAGATAGGGCAGGCAAAGGATGGATAAAAATGGTAGAGGCAAAGAGTAAATGCCATGGGATTCTGAGGGTATTTGTATGAGGGAGGTTCTTTTTTGTTTTTGTTATGTTTTGTTTTTTTTGAGATGGAGTCTTGCTCTGTCGCCCAGGCTGGAGTGCAGTGGGACGATCTCGGCTCACTGCAACCTCCACCTCCTGGGTTCAAGTGATTCTCCTGCCTCAGCCTCCTCTAAGTAGCTGGGATTGCAGGTGTGCACCACCACGCCCAGCTAATTTTTGTATTTTTAGTAGAAACAGGGTTTCACCATGTTGGTCAGGTTGGTCTCGAACTCCTGACCTTGTAATCCACCCGCCTCAACCTCCCAAAGTGCTGGGATTACAGGCGTGAGCCACGGACCTGGCTGTTTTGTTTTGTTTTTAGTCAGAGTCTCTGTCGCCCAACCTGGAGTGCAGTGGCTCACTCTTGGCTCACTACAACCTCTGCCTCCCAGGTTCAAGCAATTCTCATGCCTTAGGCTCCTGAATGGCTGGAATTACAGGCATGTGCCACCACGCCTGGCTAATTTTTGTATTTTTAGTAGAGACAGGATTTCAGCATGTTGGCTAGCTGGTCTCAAACTCCTGACCTCAGGTGATCTGCCTGTCTTGGCCTCTCAAAGTGCTGGGCTTACAGGTGTGAGCCACCCGCCTGAACTTTACTTACTTATTTATTTATTTTGAGATGAAATCTTGCTCTCTCACCCAGGCTGGAATGCAGTGGCGTGATCTCGGCTCACTGCATTCTCCTTCTCCCAGGTCAAGCAGTTCTCCTGCCTCAGCCTCCCAAGTAGCTGGGATTATAGGCATGTGCCACCACACCCAGTTAATTTTCCTATTTTTGGTAGAGATGGGGCTTCTAGCCAGGCTGGTCTCGAACTCCTGACCTCAGGTGATCTGCCCACCTTGGCCTCCCAAAGTGCTGGGATTACAGGCGTGAGCCGTTGTGACTGGCCTGTGTGACTGTATGAGTTAGGTTCTTGAGCTGGGTAGTTTTTTTGTGGTTTTTGTTTTTTGTTTTTGAGACGGGGTCTTACTTTGCCGCCCAGGGACACAATCATAGCTCACTGCAGCCTTGAACTCCTGGGATCTAGCAAGCCTTCCACCTCAGCCTCTGGAGCAGCTAGGACTACAGGTGTATTCCACCACACCCAGCTAACTTTTATTTTTTGTAGAGATGGGGGTCTCACTATGTTGCCCAGGCTAGTCTTGAACTCCTGGCCTCATGCAGTCCTCCTGCCTCAGCCTCCTAAAGTGCTAGGATTACAGGCATTAGCCACCTCACCCAGCCTTCTTGAGCTGGAAAAGATGAAAGTTAAGACACTTCAAATTTCAGGAGATAGTTCCAAAGGAATTTGGTAATATTGCGAATTCTTTTTTTTTTTTTTTTGAGACAGAGTCTCACTCTGATGCCCAAGCTCCCAAGCTGGAGGGCAGTGGCGCAGTCTTGGTTCACTGCAGCCTCTGCCTCCTGGGTTGAAACGATTCTTCTGCCTCACCCTCCTGAGTAGCTGGGATTACAGGCACGTGCCACCATGCCTGTATTTTTGTATTTTTAGTAGAGATGGGCTTTCACAATGTTGGGCTGATCTGGAATTCCTGACCTCGTGAGATGCATTCCTCGGCCTCCCAAAGTGCTGGGATTGCACGCATGAGCCACCGTGCCCGGCCTATAGAGTTTTTTTTTTTTTTTTTTTTTTTTTTTTTTTTTTTTGAGATGGGGTTTTGCTCTTGTTGCCCAGGCTGGAGTGCAATGGTGAGATCTTGGCTCACTGCAACCTCTACTTCCAATTCTCCTGCCTCAGCCTCCTGAGTAGCTGGGATTACAGGCACAGGTCACCACGCCCACTGCCTAATTTTGTATTTTTAGTAGAGATGGAGTTTCTCCATGTTGGTCAGGCTGGTCTTGAACTCCTGGACCTCAGGTGATTCGCCCACCTCAGCCTCCCAAAGTGCTGAGATTACAGGTGTGGGCCACCGTGGCTGGCCGAGATTCTTAATTAAGTAAATGAACTTTTCTGTAGGCACATGAATTGGAACTATGGAACAAAGAGATTATTGATAAAATTATTCAAGAAACACATTTACATATTTAGAACAGAAAGGTTGCACAGCTCTTATATACTCAAACATAGTTGTAGAGTTCGATCATGTTTTTAACTTTCTTCATGGTTACATTTTTTGGGGAGAATACCCTTTTTCATATTAAAGTAAAACGTGTACATAATAAAGTGTGACTGGCACCCAAATCAAGAAACAGACCCTTCCCAGCACCATAGGAATCCCCCTTCCTTTCTAGTTACTTTCCTGACTTCTAATAACACAGATTAGTTTTGAGTATGTTTGAGTGAAAGAATAGATGTAAGAGTATATATTATGTGGGTATTTTAAGTTTGAAGGTTTTTCAAAAGGTAATTTTCTAAACCTTTGTTAAGAAAAGTATAACATCTGCTGGGTGCGGTGTCGCGTGCCTGTAGTCCCAGCTATTTGGGAGGCTGAGGCTGGAGGATCTCTTGAATCCAGGAGTTCTGGGCTGTAGTGTGCTATGCTGATCGGTTGACTGCACTAAGTTCGGCGTCAATATGGTGACCTCCCGGGAGCGGGGGACCACCAGGTTGCCTAAGGAGGGGTGAACCGGCCCAGGTCGGAAACGGAGCAGGTCAAAACTCCCATGCTGATCAGTAGTGGGATCGCGCCTGTGAATAGCCACTGCACTGCAGCCTGGGCAATATAGCGAGACCCCGTCTCTTAAAAAAAAAAAAAATATATATATATATATATATATATATAAATAAAACATCTTAGAAAAAGTACTAAAACATACTGAATTTCAGAACTGAAAGAGACCTAGGCCAAACTCCTCATCTATAAAACCAAGAAACTGAGGCCCAAAGAGGTTGATTGTTGCTCAGAGAAACAGAGCTGGTTAATGGTGAACCAGGGTTTTTGCATACCAGTTTAGCCATAATAAGTAGTTGGTTTGTGGGAATATCCATTTCATAAATGATAGTATAAAAGCTGACTATTAATACAGCTTTGCAGAAGGGGTAACAATGCAATATTATTTCAGTGTATCTTTTTTTTCCTGTTAGTATGAGAACTTAAACTTGCCAGGAGGTAGAGAGATTTAACTCCTGAAGCATAATTTAGTGAAGTTAGCTTAGTAATTAAGAGCGTGGGCTTTAGAATTAGCTTTGCTTTGAGTCCTGGCTTTTCTTCTTAAAACCTGAAGTACTAGCTCTGTATCTCGATTTTTTTTAATCTGTAAAAATGTGGGAAGATTAGGAGAGTCTTTACAGTGCTTAGAACAATGCTTGGGACATAATTAAACATTCAGTAACCCGATAGCTGTTAGATGTCAGAATTAGCTATGTTTTCTTATTCTGTTCTGCTTATTGTTCTTGGGTTATAAAGGTATTGTTCAGTGGTTTAGTGATTGCTGGATGTAAATATGCCTCAAGAAAAGCTCAAGATGAGGGCTATGGATCTTCTGATAGTGTTTCTTTGTCATCTGTGTGCCAGTTATCCATGGGGCCAAGTAGTCCACCCTTATCTGTAGTTTCATTTTCTGCAGTTTCAGTTACTGTCTGTCAACCATCATCCAAAAATAAGTGAGTATAGTACAATAAGGTATTTTTAGAGATCACATTCACATAACTTTAATTATACTGTATTGTTACAATTATTGTTAATCTCTTACTGTGTTTAATTTATAAATTAAACTTTAACATAGGTATGTACATATGGGAAAAAACATAGGGTTTGGTACTATCTGTGGTTTCAAGCATCCTCTAGGGATCTTGGAATGTATCCTCTTTGGATAAGAGGGGATATATTAATACAGAGGAATATATGTGGGCTCTGTTTTCCAGATGTTATTTAATCTTTCTTTAGGAGACAGTTATAAATTGGAGAAAAGTTTCTGTTAAAATGTTACCTTCCTGAATGAAAAAGTTCATTTGGGAAACTCTCAAATAATATAGAGATAATGGGATTATTTTGGATTTCTTGACATGGCTCTGGTTTGCTGAAACTAGACCAAATAATCCAGATTCTAGTCCTATGGTATGTAATCTTGGATCCCTTTGCAAATCCCTTCTTCAGTGGGCTTTGGAAGCCATAAAATAGCTAGTCTCATTCATCTGCCATCCATGTTATTCTCTTATGTAAATCTGAAAGGGTGGGAGAGCTGTATTTCATTGAAAGTGCTTTTTAAATTTTTTTTTTATTTTTTTAAGGCTGGTCAAGTGAAGCAGTGGAAATGGAGAGGGAAAAAATCTGTAATTGGTTATAATCAATTAATTGTAAACACCACTACAAAACCCATTTTTCCTTTCTTCTCCCTTTAGTTATTTGCTTTTACTGCAAATTTAGAGTAACTGTTGAATGTCTGACATTTTATTTATTTATTTATTTATTTATTTATTTATTTATTTATTGACAGACAGACAGACACAAGGTCTTGCTCTGTTGCCCAGGCTGGAGTGCAGTGGCAACAAAACAAGACCTTACAGCTCACTGTAACCTTGAACTCCTGGGCTCAAGTGATCCTCCTGCCGTAGCCTTCCTGGTGGCCACCACACCTGGCTAAATTTTCTTTTTTAAATTTTGTGTGGAGTTGGAGGTTTCACTGTGTTGCCCAAGCTGGTGTCAGACTCGTAGACTCAAGCAGTCCTCCTGCCTAAGCCTCCCAAAGTCCTGGGATTACAGGCATGAGCTGCTTCACCCTTCCTATCTGATATTTTTTTGTATGTGGCAGCTTTGAGATTGATATTATTCTTGTTTCACAGATCCAAAAGTTGCAGCTGTGAAAAATTAAGTAACTTTATCAGTATCAATAAATTTGTGGTGGAACAGAGGTTTGAAATCAGGTCTCTGCATCTAAAATATTGGTGGTTGTGGTGGAAAGAGTTACACTCATATCTGCTGCTTGCTCCCTACATTTTTGAAGATTTTTTTAAAACTATGAAATACTTTATACTTAGAAGTTTTGAAAGTAATACATGAACATCTTTATATCTGTGGTCCATATTTAACAAATTATAATCTTCTCATACTGTATTTGGGCTAAACTGCCTCTACCCAAATAAAGTAAAACATGGAGGTAAAGCTCACTGGATAACTTTTTTCTCATTCCATTTTATTTTTCTTTCTTTCTAGGAGTATCTGCTATATGAAGTTAGTGTATATCTTTCCCCTTCATATTTTGTTTTTACTGTTAAACATAGTATCTCTTGAATTTAAAAATAAAATACTTTTTGCTTTTTTTAAAGTTTTTTTAAAAACAGTTTTCATAAGCGATTGTAATGTACATCTCTTTTGGAATCTTTTTCTCTTAGCATTTTTTAAAGATGTATCTGTGATACTGTATTTTATGCTAGTTCTCTAATATAAACTATATTGTATTCCTTGTCAGTTTTTAAAGTTTATTTTCCTATTGATGGCATTTAATTCCAACTTTTAGATAAAAGGATGTACTGAACATTTTTGTAATGTTGGGGGGACATGTAAGAGTTTTTCTAGAAAGTAGAATTGGAAGATCTGAGCATATTTTCAGCTTCTGCCTGACTGGATATTGCTTCATTGTTCTCCAGATGATTGTATCAATTTACATTCCCACTATCAGTTTATAAGAGTTCTAGGCTGGGCATGGTGGCTCATGCCTGTAGTCCCAACCAGGCATGAGCCACCCCAAAACCTTCCAAAACCTACTTGTCCTAAAATACCACTCCAATAAGCCTTTCTTAAAGCCAAAGTTTCCTTCTGTTTTTCATTGTCAGTCAGACTTCATGAGAGCAGTTATCTTATTATTGATAATTGTACATATGTCCTTCTACTCCTGATTAACCTCCTTGAGGATTCATATTCATTGTTTTCTCTTTAGCATTTTGTAGGGTGCCTAGAATGTAGAAGGCTTAGTAATTTAAGTACATCAAAAAAGTCTTTGATAGGTATCTAATTTTGAGGAGCTGCTGCTGAAAGTGCTCTTAGCATAGGTTTAGGGCAGGCCTCTGTTACTTTTACCAAATGTGTGATTATGGATTTTTCTAGTGATTAGAAATGTAGGCCTATGTACTGTTTTCTCTCAATTAACTATGGGTGCTTTTCTTTTAGCCTTCTTTGTTTCAAATGAACCATCTTGTTTGGTCTTGTCATACCCAATTATGGGTTGACTGATGCTATTGCTTTTCAGTGAGGTGATAATAAAACATTTTCTGCTTTTTCTTATTTTTTTTGAGACAGAATTTTACTCTGTCACCCAGACTGGAGTGCTGTGGTACGATCTTGGCTCCCTGTAACCTCTGCCTCGTGGGTTCAAACAGTTCTCCTCCCTCAGCCTCCCAAGTAGCTGGGACTACAAGGCATGTGCCACCACATGCAGCTAATTTTTTGTATTTTCAGTAGAGACATGTTGGCCAGGCTGGTCTGAAACTCCTGACCTCAGATGATCCTGAGCCTGGACTTCCTGCTTTTTCTTAAATCACTGTAGTGACTTAGATTTTATAGACTATAGCACAGTTTTTGCGTCTTGTCTATTAGACATTTAGTTATTTCCAATTTTTTGATGTTATACATGTGCAAGAATTTTGGGTGTGTATATCTGAAAGTGATACATACTGAGTGGTCATTGAGTGTTGGATGAAATTTTAGGTGTCTCTTTTGTTAGGTGCTTTCTTTCCATCTGCCCATAGGAACTGTGAATGTGAGTCATTGAGAGCAGAGTACTTTCTTGTTTTTTGTTTTGTTTGTTTTTGTTTTTGAGATAGAATCTCGCTTTGTCACCCTGGCTGGAGTGCAGTGGCACGATCTCAGCTCACTGCAACCTCTGCCTCCCAGATTCAAACAATTCTCCTGCCTCAACCTCCCAAGTAGCTGGGATTATAGGCATGTGCCACCACACCTGGCTAAGTTTTTGTGTTTTTAGTAGAGATGGTGTGTCACCATGTTGGTCAGGCTGGTCTCGAACTCCTGACCTCATGATCGACCCACCTTGGCCTCCCAGAATGTCTGGGATTACAGGTGTGAGCCACCACGCCTGGCCACAGAGTTCTTTCTTACTGATTTTCTATTCCCCATTGCTTAGCACATTGCCTGTTAAGCAGGAGGCACTTGTTTTCCTGAATGAGTTTAAGGATATTCCTAAGCTCTGTGGAGCTCATCCCCAACCACTGTGAAAGTTTCATCCTGCTTCTGGCACTAAAAAGAGTTAAATATGTTGATAACGGTAGCCTCCAGGTAAAGATGGATTTCAGTTCCATCTAAGTGTTGATAATGTAGTCAGGTCTTGAATTAGGATGATGGAATGTCCAAGCCCAAAACTGGGAAACAACATGGTGGGAAGGGAATGTTTTTTCCTTTATTTTGTAGTTTTCCCCTTTGAAGATATCATGGGTTATCTATTTAGTATATATGATATCATCTGTTCTTCAGTTCTTTAGTGTAACTATATATTTTTTTCATTTATTCAGAACATATTTACTGAATGCCATCTATGTTAATAAAATGGACGTGATCCTTGCTGTTACAGAGTAAATTATGGCTCAGTAAGGCAGTGAGAAATTGAATAGCTAATAAGTATGTTTGTTGACTTTAAGTGAGGGGACCTATGGAAATTGGGTGTTCTAGCCTCAGGGAAAGAGTGCCTTGGGAATAACGGTTAACTGACTGATACGTAGAGGATAAATTAGAGTTAAATTAGTCATACGTTAGGATGATCAACTCTATATACGTATAGGTAGCTGATAATCATTGTACAATGAATAATGGGAGACCATTTTATTGTTTTTTCCTATGTATGTATTGTTTGTATTTATCAGAGACTAGGTCTCACTTTGTTGCCCAGTCTGGAGTGCAGTGATATGATCATAGTTCACTGTAACCCTGAACTCCAGGGCTCAAGTGATTCTCCTGCCTCAGACTTCCAAGTAGCTAGTATTACAGGTAAACACCACTGTGCCCAGTTATTTATTTATTTTGGAGATAGAGTTTTGCTCTTGTTGCCCAGGCTGCAGTGCAATGGCATGATCTTGGCTCACCACAACCTCTGCCTCCCGACTTTAAGTGATTCCCTGCCTCAGCCTCTGGGTAGCTGGGATTACAGGTGCCCGCCGCACCACCATGCCCAGCTAATTTTGTATTTTTAGTAGAGGTGGGGTTTCTCCATGTTGGTCAGTTTGGTCTCGAACTCCCAACCTCAGGTGATCTGCCCACCTCCACCTCTCAAAGTGCTGGGTTTACAGGTGTGAGCCACCACACCCGGCCAATTATTTTTAAATTATTTGTAGAGACTGGATTTTGCCATGTAGCTCAGGCTGGTCTTGAACTCCTGGTCTCAAATGATTCTCCTGCCTTGGCTTCCCAAAGTGCTGAGATTATAGGCATGAGCCTCTGCCTGGCCAGCTTCTGTTTTTGTTTTTGTTTTCCTGACGGATTGTCTTACGACTCTTTTTATTTATTATTATACATATATTTTTGAGATGGAGTTTTGCTCTCGTCACCCAGGCCAGAGTGCAGTGGTGCGATCTCAGCTCACTGCAACCTCTGCCTCCTGGGTTCAAGCAATTCTCCTGCCTCAGCCTCCCAATTAGCTTGGATTACAGGTGCCTGCCACCACACTCAGCTGATTTTTGTATTTTTGGTAGAGACAGGGTTTCACCATGTTGGCCAAGCTAGTCTTGAACTCCTTACCTCAGGTGATCCGCTCACCTTGGCTTCCCAAAGTGCTGGGATTACAGGCGTGAGCCACCACGCCCAGCCCTGTTTTTATTTTTTTTAACCAAACTACATCATAACCTCTTCTTGGTTTAAGGGAAGCTAGGAAATCTTTAGATAAGTACAGTGCTCCTCAATTAAAATGAGAGTTTCTCTTTTTTTGGTTGTTTTTGTTTTGTTTGAGACAGAGTCTCATTCTGTTGCCAGACTGGAGTGTAGTGGCGGGATCTTGGCTCACTGCAACCTCCAACTCTCTGGTTCAAGCAATTCTCCTGCCTCAGTCTCCCAAGTAGCTGATATTACAGGCACGTGCCACCACACCCAGCTAAGTTGTGTATTTTTAGTAGAGATGAGATTTCACCATGTTGGCCAGGCTGGTCTCGAACTCCTGACCTCAGGTGATCCACCCACCTCGGCCTCCCAAATTGCTGGGATTACAAGAGTGAGCCACCGTGCCCGGCCAAGAGTTTCTTTTGTAGGGAAGAAGGAAAAAAGAAAATTGATTACACAATAGCCGTGTAGAGGGTAAAGGGACAAGAATCAACTCAAGATCATTTAGGAAACCCTTTTAGGTACCTTAGGCAAGAGATTATTGTAGTGTGGGACTAGAGTTAAATAGGGAGCCGAAGAGAAGTTAGAAGTATTTGGAAGACCTTCTGTCACCCAGGCAGCCTCAAACTCTTGGTCTTAAGTGATCTTCCTGCCTCAGCCTCCTGAGTAGCTGGGATGGGACTCCAGGTACGTGCTACCACACCCAGCTACCACTTTTTATTAAGAAAATTTTCAAGTGGAAAAGTCGAAAGAACAGTATACTTTGTATCCTCACTAGCTAAGATCATGTTGCTCTCATGAATATAATTTACTACCAAAATCTTGAGCATGCATTTCTTAAAAATAGAGGGTCTTTTGGTTGGGCATGGTGGCTTACTCCTGCAATCCTAGGTCTTTAGGAGGCTGAGGCAGGAGGATAAGTTGAGCCCAGGAGTTTGAGACCAGTTTGGACAACATGATGAAAGCCCATCTCTACAAAAAATGGAAAAAAATTAGTCGGTGTGATGGCATGTGCCTGTGGTCCCAGCTACTTGGGCAGCCTAGGTGGGAGGATTGCTTGAGCCCGTAGGTACAGTGGCGTGATCATGGCTCACCACGTTCGCTGCACTCCAGCCTGGGTCGCAGGATAAGACCTTGTCTCAAAAAAAAAAAAAAAAAGCTTCCAGTTAACTTAAAAGTCTTATCTATGTAAAGTACACAGATTGTATATGATTGTATTCTTGGGTCTTTTAAAATTTATGATTGTTCACTCCCGTACATACCTTTCTTTTTTTTCCTCATCTCATTAACACTGAAAATCCTGATGTCAGCCAGGTGAGGTGGCTCACGCCTGTAATCCCAGCACTTTGGGAGGCTGAGGCAGGTGGATCACCAGATCAGGAGATTGAGACCATCCTGGCTAACACGGTGAAACCCTGTCTCTACTAAAAATATGAAAAATTAGCTAGGTGTGGTGGCACGTGCCTGGAGTCCCAGCTATTTGGGAGACTGAGGCAGGAGAATCGCTTGGACCTGGGAAGGGGAGGTTACAGTGAGCCAAGATCATGCCACAGACTCTATCTCAAAAAATTAAAAAAATTCTGATGTCTATGATTCTGAGTTTAGGTGTAAAGGTTTGATTAGCTTCAGATTAAACATTTTGGTAAGAAGACCCCAAGTTGGGCCGGGCGCGGTGGCTGACGCCTGTAATCCCAGCACTTTGGGAGGCTGAGGCGGGTGGATCACGAGGTCAAGAGATCGAGACCATCCTGGTCAACATGGTGAAACCCCGTCTCTACTAAAAATACAAAAAAATTAGCTGGGCATGGTGGCATGTGCCTGTAGTCCCAGCTACTCAGGAGGCTGAGGCAGGAGAATTGCCTGAACCCAGGAGGCAGAGGTAGCGGTGAGCCGAGATCGTGCCATTGCACTCCAGCCTGGGTAACAAGAGCGAAACTCCGTCTCAAAAAAAAAAAAAAAAAAAAAAAAAAGAAGACCCCAGGTGATGTTGTGTACTTCATATTGAATCATATTAGTACATGTGTAATTTCAGATTGTCTCACTGTTAGTGATGCTTAGTTACTTGTTTAATCATTTGATTAAGGTAGGAACCACAGGATTTCTTTGTAAAGGTACATTTTATTCTCTTTGCAATTAGCAAGTAAATGATGGATTAATTCTTTGGCATCCTGGAAATAATTTTATTCCCAACACCCTTTTACCAGGCGCACTCTCACACACACCCACGGTCACTCATTCTGGGACAGTTTAGCCATGCCAGTTAATCTGACATGTTTATCTTTGGGATTTGGGAGGAAACTCAGAAAGATGGAGAGAACATGCAAGTTCCACATAAGACAGCTGGCCCTGTGAAAAATCGTTTTTTTTTTCTTACAAACATTATAAGGAAATGATGTTATCCAAGGAGACCTGCTGTATTTTCTCTCTAGGCTTTTTTTTTTTTTTTGAGATGGAGTCTTAAGCTCTGTTGCCCAGGCTGGAGTGCAGTGGCACAATCTCAGCTCACTGCAACCTCTGCCTCCTGGGTTCAAGTGATTCCGTTGCCTCAGCCTCCCAAGTAACTGGGATTACAGGCATGTGTCATCACACCCGGATAATTTAGTAGAGACAGGGTTTCACCATGTTGACCAGGCTGGTCTCGAAATCCTAACCTCAGGTGATAGGCCCACCTTGCCTTTTTTTTTTTTTTTTTTCCCCTTGAGACAGGGTCTTACTCTGTCACCCAGACTGGAGTGCAGTGGTGCAACTTTGATTCACTGCAATCTCTGCCTCCCAGCCTCTAAGAATCCTCCCATCTCAGCCTCCTGAGTAGCTGGGATTAAGGTATGTACAACCATGTCTAGATAACTTTTTTTTTTTTTTTTTTTCTGTACAGATAGGATTTCGCCTTGTTGCTCAGGCTGGTTTTGAACTAAATTCAAGCAATCCACCTGCCTCGACCTTCCAAAGTGTTAGGATTACAGGTGTGAGCCATCACACATAGCCTTGTTGTCTTCTCTTAAAAGAGATTAATAAATTTGAGGGAAAACTCAGGTTGTCCTTGTAATTTAAATTTTGTTAAGGGAAAATAATAACATTTAAAATCATTGTTTCTCTGTGTTAATGATGAGTACTGTACAATTAATTTCCTTTTTAAAAAAATTTTTCTTTCTTTTTTTTTGAGATGGAGTTTCGCTCTTGTTACCCAGGCTGGAGTGCAATGGCGAGATCTCGACTCACCACAACCTCTGCCTGCTGGGTTCAAGCAGTTCTCCTGCTTCAGCCTCCCGAGTAGCTGGGACTACAGGCGCGCGTCACCATGCCCAGCTAATTTTTGTATTTTTAGTAGAGACAGGGTTTCACCATGTTGACCAGGATGGTCTCGATCTTGACCTCGTGATCCACCCACCTCGGCCTCCCAAAGTGCTGGGATTAGAGGCATGAGCCACCGCGCCCAGCCTAAAATTTTTTTTCTTTTTGAGAGAGAGTTTCGCTCTTATTGCCCAGCCTGGAGTGCAATGGCGCCATCTTGGCTCACTACAACCTTTGCGTCCTGGGTTCAAGTGGTTCTCCTGCCTCAGCCTCCCAAGTAGCTGGGACTACAGACATGTACCACCACACCTGGCAATTGTTTCGTATTTAGTAGAGATAGGGTTTCACCACATTGGTCAGGCTGGTCTCAAACTCCTGACCTCAGGTGATCCACCTGCCTCAGCCTTCCAAAGTGCTGGGATTACAGATAGGAGCCACCACACCTGGCCCCTTTTTAAAAATTAAAAAAAAAAATTCTTCTCACCCAGGCTGGAGTGTGGTGGCACAGTCATGGCTTACTACAACCTCAAATTCCTGGGCTCAAGTGATCCTCCACCCTCAGCCTCCCAAGTAGCTGAGACTACAGGAATGCACCACCACACCTAATTTTTGTGTTTTTTGTAGAGGTGGAGTTTTGCCATGTTGACTAGGCTGGTCTTGAATTCCTAGGCTGAATCCTCTTGCCTCAGCCTCCCAAAGTGCTGGAATTACAGCCTTGTAATTTTTTGTTGAGAGCTGGGCATAGGCAGGGCATGGTGGCTCAAGTCTATAATGCTAGCACTTTGGGAGGCTGAGGCAGGTGGATTGCTTGAGTTCAGGCGTTCAAGACCAGCCTGGGCAACATGGTGAAACCCCATCTCTAGAAAAAAAAAAACCACACAGAACAGCTAGGCATGGTGGTACATGCCTGTAGGCCCAGCTACTTGGGGGGCTGAGGCAGGAGGATCACTTGAGCTCTGGAGGCAAAAGTTGCAGTGAGTTGAGATGGCGCAAGTGCCCTTCAGCCTGGGGAAAGAGTGAGACTCTGAAAAAAAAAAACAACTGAACATGTTTTACTAGGTAAAAGTAACTGAGTTGTTTTACTAGGTAAAATTAACTAAGTTATTTTACTAGGTAAAAATAAGCCTTAAAAAAAATAATAAGCCTTTAGTGTAGGGCATTATGTTTATCTGACTAAGGATTGGGCTATATTGGATAATATTTGTTGTAGCTGTAGGTGTGAGAACTAGCATTTCCTCCAGTGTTCTTGTTTTTGTTTCCTTTGTTGTCTTGGGGTTCCTTAGAGACTTTTTAAATAAGGCCTGAGACATGCAGTTATATTTTTTCTTTTTTACTTTTTAAATTCCTTGCAAGTATTGCACAAATGCAATTGTTTGAGTAATGTCCTGTTATACAAAAGCCCTCTAGGCCAGGCATGGTGGCTGACAACTGTAATCCCAGCACCTTGGGAGGCCGAGGTAGGCAGATTGCTTTAGCCCAAGAGTTCGAGATTTGTAGACATACAGAGACATGGCGAAACCATCTCTACAGAAAATGCAAACATTAACCAGGCATGGTGTCCTGGTTACTCACAACTACTCAAGAGGCTGAGGTAGAAGGATTACTTGAACCCAGGAGGCAGTTTGCGTTGAGCCGTGATCATGCCACTGCACTCCATTCTGGGTGACAGAGCAAGACGCTGTCTCAAAAAAAAAGCCCCTCTTGATGGTAAGGTTTCAGCATTCTATTTTCCTATAATTGGATTTTAGTCTTTTAGTGAATCAGTGTACCTAGGCTATAATATTCACAGTTGCTTCTCAGTTCACTTCCTCCTTAGATGAGATTGGATGGCCAGATGGGGGTGGGGTTGGGTTTTTCACTTTCCTCAGGTCAGTTAGCTCTGATAAAACTTCAGTTGATTAACCTCTGGTGAAATATTTTCTCTTGAAGGCAGGCCTTTTTAAGAAGAACAGAATACTTTTGACTAATGTCAGAATGGCTAGTTTTCCCCTTCTCCCTGCCAGAAGCATGCAGGGAATTTTCCATACTCACTGTGAGAACATCCTGCATTCAGGTGATCCTCCTGCTTCAGCCTTCTGAGTATTTGGGACTACAGGCGCGCACCACCACACTTGGCTAATTTTTGTATTTTTAGTAGAGACCAGGTTTTTCCATGTTGCTCAGGCTGATCTTGAACTCCTGGGCTGAAGCAGTCTGTCCACCTGGCCTCCCAAAGTGTTGGGATTATAGGTGTGTACCACTGCACCTGGCCTTTTTTTTTTTTTTAGTACTATTGCAAATATTTGGGTTTTTTCAACCAAACAAATTTATTCTCAGGGTTCTGGAGGCTAGAAATTGGAAATCAAGCTGTCAGCAGGGTCAGATTCCCTCTGAAACCTCTGGAGAATCCTTCCCTGCCTCTTCCTAGTTTCACTTGGTTTGCAAGTGTTTTTGGTGTTCCTTCGCTTGTAGATGCATCACCCCAATAATCTGTCTTCATGTGGCATCCTCCCTGTGTGTCTGTCTTTTTTTTTTTTTTTTGAGACTGAGTTTCGCTCTTGTTACCCAGGCTGGAGTGCAGTGGCACGATCTCGGCTCACTGCAACCTCCGCCTCCTGGGTTCAGGCAATTCTCCTGCCTCAGCCTCCTGAGTAGCTGGGATTACAGGCACGCGCCACCATGCCCAGCTAATTTTTTGTATTTTTAGTAGAGACGGGGTTTCACCATGTTGACCAGCATGGTCTCGATCTCTTGACCTCGTGATCCACCCACTTCAGCCTCCCAAAGTGCTGGGATTACAGGCTTGAGCCACCGCGCCCGGCCCTTTCTGTGTGTCTGTCTTAACATGTTGACCAAACTGGTCTTGAACTCCTGACCTCAAGTGATCCACCTACCTCAGCCTCCAAAAGTGCTGGGATTATAGGCATGAGCCACCACTCCTGGCCTGTTTTTATTTTTTAACTTTCTGTTAAAATTTTTGAACTTGCACTGAAGTTGAGAAAATAGAACAATAGATGTCATCACCCAGTTTCTTTCTTTTTTTTTTTTTTTTTCTTTTTTGTAGAGACAGAGATCTCACTTTGCTGCCCAGGCTGGTCTTTAACTCCAGGGCTCAAACAGTCCTTTTGCCTCAGTCTCTCAAAGTGCTGGGATACAGGCATGAGCCACCACTCCTGTCCTCCGCTTTCTGTAGTTGTCAACATGTGGCCAGTTTTGTCTGTCAGATTCCCACTACCTTCTAGATTGTTTGTTTGTTTGCTTGTTGAGATGGAGTCTCATTCTGTCTCCCAGGCTGGAGTGCAGTGGCATGATCTCGGCTTCTGCAACCTCTGCCTCCTGGGCTTAGAGCCTCCTGGGTAGCTGGGACTACAGGTGTGCGCCACCACACTTGGCTAATTTTTTGTTTTTAATGGAGATGGGGTTTCACCATGTTGGTTAGACTGGTCTCAAGCTCCTGGCATCAGATGATCCGTCTGCCTCGACCTCCCAAAGTGCTAGGATTACCAGCATAAGCCATTGTGCCTGTCTTCTAGATTATTTTGAAACAAATCTGAGATATTTTACAGTAATCCCCAGAATTCTGTCATTGTACAGTGAATAGTTCATTGTGGATCTTTAACATACAAGGACATTTTTATGAAACCCAATCAAGTGTCTTATTACATTCAACAAAAGAAACACTAATTTTTTAATATCATGTAACAACACAGTACACTACATGCAGGTTTCCTTGACCTCTGATATATCTTTTTACAGTTACCTTATTATTCTTAATGGTTGTAATCATTTTTTTTTTTTTTTTTTGAGACAGAGTTTCGCTCTTGTTACCCAGGCTGGAGTGCAATGGCGCGATCTCGGCTCACCGCAACCTCCGCCTCCTGCGTTCAAGCAATTCTCCTGCCTCAGCCTCCTGAGTAGCTGGGATTACAGGCACGTGCCACCACGCCCAGCTAATTTTTTGTATTTTTAGTAGAGACGGGTTTTCACCATGTTGACCAGGATAGTCTCGATCTCTTGACCTCGTGATCCACCCACCTCGGCCTCCCAAAGTGCTGGGATTACAGGCGTGAGCCACCACCTCTGGCGGTTGTAATTGTTTAGTTTACTCTCTAGTCCTTTTATGTCGCAAGCAGTCTTAGAGTACAAATGTTGTATCACATACAGAGGATTGTATTGTGTAGGAAAAACGGACAACAAAGACTGAATTGAAAAGGTGTTGCTGGAGAGTAGGACTTGATGTGAAGAAGTTTGAGGAGTAGCTTTGACTATTTTTCTTTTCTCTTTATGTAATAATCTTAAGGGTTTTGGCCAGGCGCAGTGGCTCATGCCTGTAATCTCAGCACTTTGGGATACCAAGGTGGGTGGATCGCCTAAGGTCAGGAGTTGGGGACCAGCCTGCCCAACACATGGTGAAACCCTGTCTACTAAAAAATACAAAAATTGGCGGAGTGTGGTGGCACATGTAATCCCAGCTGCTCAAGAGGCTGAGGCAGGAAAATTGATTGAATCCGGGAGGCGGAAGTTGCAGTAACCCAAGATCGTGCCATTGCACTCCAGCCTAGGCGACAGAGCAAAACTCCATCTCAGAAAAAAAAATCATCATCATGATCTTAAGGGTTTTTTCTTAATCTTAAGGTTTCTTATGTGGGGGTGCTGAGACAGGGTACATACTAGTCACCTAGGAAGGAGTTCAGTGGCAAGATCACAGCTCACTGCAGCTTTGACTTCCTGGGCTCAGGTGATTCTCCCATCTCAGCCTCCTGTGTTGCTGGGACTGTAGCCATGCACACCATACCCAGTTAATTTTTTTGTCACCATGTTGCCTGGACTGATCTTTTTTTTTTTTTCTTTTCCATAAGGATAGAGATGGGGTGGTCTTGAATCCTGGTTTCAAATAATCAGCCCACCTCAACCACCCAAAGAGCTGGGTAGGATTACAGGTGTGAGCCACTGTGCCTGGCCTAATCTTAAGATTGAAATATGTAAATTCTAAAAGTTGAGTAAGTGTCAAATAAAAACTCTAAATGATAAAGTATTGTGTCACAGTGTAAATGGCAGTGTTGTTTTTTTTTTACTGGCATACATTGAGGTGTCCTCTAATTTAAATCTTAGAAGTAGGCTGGGTGCAGTGGCTCACACCTGTAATCCCAGCACTTTGGGAGGCCAAGGTGGGCAGATCATGGAGTTCGAGACCAGCCTGGCCAATATGGTGAAACCTTGTCTCTACTAAAAAATATATAACAAATTAGCCAGGAGTGGTGGTACATTATATAGTCCTATCTACTAGGGAGAGTGAGGCAGGAGAATCGCTTGAACCTGGGTGGTGGAGGCTGCAGTAAGCTGAGATTGTGCCATTGCACTCCAGCATGGGCGACAGAGCAAGACTGCATCTCAAAAAATAAAAATTAAAAAAAAATCTTAGAAGTGAAAGAAAAGCTCTGTCTTGACTGAATGAGTTTTAAAACCTAGCTCCACTGATTATTAGCTTTGTGACTTTGTTGCCTCAGCTTCCTTATTGGTAAGCACATAAGTTTGTTATAAGATTGAGTTATTATATACACATCAGTTAATATATTGCCTGTAAATTATATATAAATATGAGCTGGGAGTGGTGGTTTACACTTCTAATCCCAACAATTTGGGAGGCTGACTGAGGCGGGAGAATTGCTTGAGCCCAGGAGTTTGAGGCTGCAGTGAGCTATAATGCACCATTGTACCTCCTGCCTGGATGATAGAGCAAGGTGCTATTTCTGTTTTTTAAAATTTTATATGTATTAGCTATTATTGATCATTCAGCAACATTAGCAACTATTTCCTTGAAATATTCTTCCTGCAGTGTTAGTGATATCAGACTATCCAAATATCTCCCTCCTTTCCTCCCTTTCCCCTTTCCTTTGCCTTTCCCCTTCCTTTCTTTCCCTTTTTTTTTTTTTTTTCCTTTTGAAGGAGTCTTACTCTGTCACCCAAGCTGGAGTGCCATGCTTCCATCTCAGCTCACTGCTACCTCTGTTTCCTGGGTTCAAGTGATTCTCCTGCCTCAGCCTCCAGAGTAGCTGGGATTACAGGCAGGCACCACCATGCCCCCAGCTAATTTTTGTATTTGTAGTAGAGACGGGGTTTCACCATGTTGGCCAGGCTGATCTTGAACTCCTGACCTTATGTGATTTGCCCACCTTGGCCTCCCAAAGTGCTGGGATTGCAGGCATGAGCCACAGTGCCTGGCCTTTCCTATCTTCCTAAAATATCTTCAGACCAGATCACTCCTGAACCAGAGACCTGAATTTTCATTTGTCTACTTGGTTCTTTGGATTTTCACAGATACCTTGTATCCAGCATGTCTCAAACGGATTTTTCTCCTCCTCCTCAAATCCTGACTCTTCAGTTCTTTGTTTCCTTATCTTTGTTTTGCTGTCATCTAGCCAGCAAAAAATCCCCTCCTCTAAGATCATACACTTTTAGTTAGCAGTAACTAAGTCCTTTAGGTTTTACTTCTTGTCTGTCTTAATTCATCTACTTCTTTTCATTGCACTGGACCTTATTTTCTCTAATCCTCCTCCAGGCATTTCCCCGTAATCCAGCTAGGTGATCTCTAAAAAACCCGATTCTGATTGTTATAACACTTCAAATTTTTATTATTCTTCATGACTCTGAATAATCTGGCTCTTGACTACTTCTACTGCCTCATTTCTACTTTTTAAATCTTTGTATTGTAGTCACATTGGTGGCTTTTCAATTCCTAAACTTACCGAGTTCTTTTTGGCCTCTATTTTGCACAGTATGTACTCTCTGCCTTAAGTGTTGGCTTTACCTAACATTAAGTCTTTTAAAAGTAGTTTCTTCGGCCGGGCGCGGTGGCTCAAGCCTGTAATCCCAGCACTTTGGGAGGCCGAGGCGGGTGGATCACGAGGTCAAGAGATCGAGACCATCTTGGTCAACATGGTGAAACCCCGTCTCTACTAATACAAAAAATTAGCTGGGCACGGTGGCGCGTGCCTGTAATCCCAGCTACTCAGGAGGCTGAGGCAGGAGAATTGCCTGAACCCAGGAGGCGGAGATTGCGGTGAGCCGAGATCGCGCCATTGCGCTCCAGCCTGAGTATCAAGAGCGAAACTCCGTCTCAAAAAAAAAAAAAAAAAGTAGTTTCTTCAAGGAAGCTTCCTCTTTCTAGAGTTTCTGTTTGCTAAATGTTCTTCATAGTATCCTGTACTTCATTTAAAAATTATATAATTAGTTGTTCAGTACCTTAGAATGAAAAAACTATCGATTTAGGGTAGAAAAAATTTCTAGTTGATCATTATACCACAAGGATCTGTTAAATGCCTTGCAAATAGCAAGTATTCAGTAAATATTCATGGATTGATAAATCCGGAGCTTGAATTACTCTTCATTGTAGATTGTGTGAAGTTTGACAGAAGTCCAGAACTTAACTTTTTTTTTTTTTTTTTTAAGAGATGGGGGCTCATTGTCACACAGGCTGGTGTGCAATGGCACAATCAGAGCTCACTGAACCCTTGACCTCTTGGGCTCAAGTGATTCTCCCACCACAGCCTCCTGAGTAGCTGGGATTACAGGCACATGCGTTGTGTTTTTTTTTTTCCCCTTATACAGATGGGAGTTTCACTGTGTGGTCCAGGCTGATTTCAAACTCCTGGGCTCAGGTGATCCTCCTTCCTTGGCCTCCTAAAGTGTTGGGATTACAGGTGGGATTTAAAAATTGCTTGCTGTGGCTGAGCGTGGTGTCTCACGCCTGTAATCCCAGCACTTTGGAAGGTCGAGGTGGGTGGATCACTTGAGGTCAGGAGTTCAAGACCAGCCTGGCCAACGTGGCAAAACTCCCATTTCTACTAAAAATACAAAAATTAGCCGGGCATGGTGGCGGGTGGCTGTAATCGCAGCTGCTTTGGAGGCTGAGGCACAAGAATCACTTGAACCCCTGAAGGGGAGGTTCCAGTTGCACCACTGCACTCCAGCCTCTGTGACAGAGCCAGACTCCATCTTAAAAAAAAAAATGCTAGTTGCTATAGCTTCTTTATTATTTTTTGTTTCTTCTAATTTTTTTTTTTTTTTTTTTTTTGAGACGGAGTTTTGCTCTTGTTACCCAGGCTGGAGTGCAATGGCACGATCTCGGCTCACCGAAACCTCCGCCTCCTGGGTTCAGGCAATTCTCCTGCCTCAGCCTCCCGAGTAGCTGGGACTACATGCCACTGTGCCCAGCTAATTTTTTGTATTTTTAGTAGAGACGGGGTTTAACTATGTTGACCAGGATGGTCTCGATCTCTTGACCTCGTGATCCACCCGCCTTGGCCTCCCAAAGTGCTGGGATTATAGGCATGAGCCACCGTGCCCGGCCTAATTTTTTTTTTTTTTTTTGAGATGGAGTCTTACTTTGTTGCCCAGGCTGGAGTGCAGTGGTGCAGTCTCCACTCACTGCAACCTCTGCCTCGTGGGTTAAAGTGATTCTCCTGCCTAAGCTGGTCTCGAACTCCTGACCTCAGGTGATCTGCCCACCTCGGCCTCCCAAAGTGCTGGGATTACAGGCATGAGCCACTGTGCCTGGCCATCTTGTACTCTTTTTAACGTGGATACCAGAAAATTTTACATTACATATGTGGCTTATGTTATATTGTATTTAATACTGCTGGTCTAGAAGTTTTTAGTAAGGATCATACGTGTGTCTCCATGGCCTCAGCTTTTCATTCTCCTAATCCCTTTGTTTTCATATCACTTCTGCTTTGGGAATGTTATGTGCCATAAGCTTCAGGATTTTTTAAAATTTAACTGCTTTGCCAGGTACGGTTGCTCGTGTGTGTAATCCCAGCATTTTGGGAGGCCAAAGTAGGCAGATCACTGGAGGTCAGGAGTTCAAGACCATCTTGGTCAACATAGCAAAACCATGTCTCTACTACAAAAAAATTAGCCAGGTGTGGTGGTGGGTGCCTGTAATCCCAGTTACTCCGGAGGCTGAGGCAGGAGAATTGTTTGAACTCAAGAGGCAGAGTTTGCAGTGAGCTGAGATCGTGCCACTGTGCTCTAGCCTGGGTGACACAGCAAGACTCCATCTCAAAAAAATAAAAAATAATATAAAATAAATTTAACTGCCTAGAAGGTAGAAATTGTGTTTATTTCTTAGGCCTTTGAATAATAGGGGATATTAAATTATGAAAAAATAATTAAATTATGAAAAAATACTTAAAAGTTAAGCTTTTAAAGTATCATTTCCAACAACTTAGGAAGAACTGAATTTCAGATGGAGTCTTGCTCTGTCCCCAGGCTGGAGTACAATGATGCTATGTGGGTTCACTGCAACCTCCACCTCTCAGGTTCAAGTGGTTCTCCTGCCTCAGCCTCCTGAGTAGCTGGGATTACAGGCACTTGCCACCATGCCTGGCTAATTTTTGTATTTTTTAGTAGAGACGGAGTTTTGCCCAATACAAGGTGGAGGAACTTCTGACCTCAGGTGATCCACCTGCCTTGGCCTCCCAAAGTGTTGAGATTACAGGTGTGAACCACTGTGCCCTGCCTAAATTTCACTTCTATATGCATGATAATGATGAGCAGGGCTTCTTAAATAGTTGTGACTTGACTAGGAAACAAATTAATATTTTTTTTTATATTAATGAGAATTACTTATAACTTTAGGGGGCATTTAGAATTTGTCTTATTTGAAATTCGGATTTAAATTTTATTTTAGAGCACATTTTTTATAATAAATAGAAGTGAGGCTAAGATGGTTAGTTATTCTTTTAAAAAAATGCAGTATTTGCTTTGGGTTAAAATTTTCTGCTCCAACATCATTATCAAGAGTCAGCGTGTTAAATTCAGCATTTATATTCAGTCAGTGATAAATTCAGCATTTACTATGTGGCAGGCATTGTTCCGTATACTGTATTTGTTAAATTCACCAGTGTAGATCACAGAGGATGAAACTGGAGTACAAAGTGGTTAATTAACTTGTTCATAGCTAGTAAGTTTTAAACAGGTTAAACAACAATATACTTTGTATTTAGTCCTTATATGATAAAATCTTCCAGTGTTTAGTTTTTCCCACTAGAATGTCAGCTCCAAGTGGGACTTAGGTTTTGTTCACTAACATTTGAGATAGCATATAAAGACCTTAGTCATTATTTGAAAGAATTTTTATAGTGATGATGGTAACAATGACAATATCATTTTACTGAGAGATGTGGCCTTGGAAATATATTAGAACTGCTTTGAGTTCTTTGCTATTGGTTGTTGACAGTAATGTTCTCTTTTTTAACCTCATTCAGATTAGCTTCAACATTATGTGCTATTATGCATGCTTTATGTGTATCTTAAAATTGCTAACTTCTATAGCTTCTTTCTTTTTTATTTTTTTTAAATTTTTGTGACAGAGTCTTGCTTTGTAGCATAGGCTGAAATGCAGCAGCCTCTGCCTCCTGGGTTCAAGCAATTCTTATGCCTCAGCCTCCTGAGTAGCTGGGATTACAGACGTGTGCTACCATGCCCAGATAATTTTTGTGTTTTTAGTAGAGATAGGGTTTCACCATCTTGGCCACGCTGGTCTCAAATTTCTTGCCTCAAATGATTCACCTGCCTTGGCCTCCCAAGCACTGGAATTACAGGGGTGAGACATAGCTTCTATGTATCTCTATTCCTTTCATGCATTAGGATTACCTTGAAGCCCCAAGGGAACGTCAGAAAAAAACAAGGCTACCAGAGGTCCCACTGTGTGTTTAGCTGAGTTGGGAGAAGAAAGTTTATAAAAGCAATCTTTCGGCTATCCTCTTGAAAGATTTACAGTGATAACAACACAGTTCTTCAGAATTTCACCCAAAAGCTTCAGCTGTCTTGGTTGTTGTAGTCATTAAAGTGAATAACACATTATTTTGTTATTTATTTTTAGATACTACATTTTATTCTTAGACTATAGAAACACAATTGTGAATTAATTTTATAAAATAGAGCTTTAAAATTAAAGTTTTTTTTTTTTTTTTCCGCAACCAGAATCTCACTCTATTACCAAGGCTGGAGTGTGGTGATGCAATCTCAGCTCACTGCAACTTCTGTCTCCCAAGTTCAAGCGATTCTCCTGCCTCAGCCTTCTGAGTAGCTGGAACTACAGGTGCCTATCACCACACCCAGCTAATTTTTGTATTTTTCATAGAGATGGTGTTTCATCATGTTGGTCGGGCTTGTCTCGAACTCCTGACCTCAAGTGATTGGCCAGCCTCGGCTTCCCAAAGTGCTGGGATTGCTGTCGTTAGCCACTGCACCCAGCCAAATTAAAGGTTTTATAGTTAATGTTGTTTGGGAAAGGGGAACTATGCTGCATACTTCTACCCAAGAAACTTAATTCTGAAAGTATTCTCATTTTACGGGAATAAAATTGAGAATTAGGTGTTAAGTGATATACCTGAATGAATACCACAAGTAAGTGACAGAACTAGGATTCAGCACATGTATGTCTTACTCCAAAGGGCATACCTTTTGTAATACTGTCATCTTTCATCATTCTCCATGTCTTGCTTACAGTTCCTGACTCTTAAAGTGAGACTTTAAGTTCGTTTGTGGGAGCAGTGGGATTGGAGTTTTAGAATATGAAATAACTGGATGTTTGAATTAAACTGTGGTGGTATAAAGAATAGTAGTTGCTTGATGGAAAATTGAGCTGGGAAAAATTTTTGGCTTAACTTTCCGTTTCCTACTCTAAACCCTGTAAAATGTTTTTTTTTTTTTTTTTTTTGTCTTTTTGAAACAATCTTGCTTTGTTGCCCAGGCTGAAGAGCAGTGGCAAAATCTTGGCTCACTCCAACCTCCACTCCCTGGGTTCAAACGATTTTTGTGCCTCAACCTCCCAAGGAGCTGGGACTACAGGCACACACCATGATGCCTGGCTAATTTTTTGTATTTTTAGTAAAGATGAGGTTTCACCATGTTGGTCTTGAAATCCTGACTCAGTGATCTGCCTCAGCCTCCCAAAGTGTTGGGATTTAAGCCACTGCACCTGACCGGAATGCTTTTTGTAATGGATTTCATCATGGTAATGGTATTTTCTTGAGCTGATATAGTACATTTTTTATAAAGTAATAGTGTTCTTTCTCTAAAGCGAAAAAAAAAAAAGCAGTTTTTCTCTGATTTATAATTTGGGGGCTGGATACCATGGCTCTTTTTGAGGCCGAGGCAGGGGACCGAAACTGGTGGATCAATTGGGCCCAGGAGTTTAAGACCAGCCTGAGCAACATGCCAAAACCCCATCTCTACTAAAAATAAAAAAAATTTAGCCAGGCATGGTGGTGCGCACCTGTAGTCCCAGCGACTGGGAAGGCTGAGGAGGAGAATCACCTGAGCCTGGTAAGTTGAGGTACAGTGAGCTGTGATTGCGCCACTGTATTCCAGCCTGGCTGATGGGAGTGAGACCCTGTCTTAATAATTTGGGGACGATGTAGACAGAAATAAGGACAGAGGTATGAAAATGAATAATTATTTAGCATTTTATTAACCAGAGATTTGGGTAGTTTCAAAAAGCAGCTTTGCTAATCTCTCTCTCCTCCTCTCCCAAAAACTTTAATCAGGTCCTTTAGTATCCTGACATCTTAGGGTTATTTGCATACTACTTTTTGGAAGTGGGATTGTGGAAAGCTGTCGAGGTCTTTGAAAGCATGATTAGCTAGGTTATTATTTTTGTTTGTGTTTTCAGTAGACATTAATCCCAGCACTTCGGGAGGCCAAGGCAGGCAACTGCACTCCAGCCTGGGAGACAGAGCGAGACTCCAGCTCAAAAAATATATATATTTTTTTCTGTTGCTAAAATGTACATTTTCACTTCTACCACAAATACTAAGATTGTTCATAATTTTTTAGGGCGTAAGTGGTAGTTTCTTATTGTACATATTTATAGTTAAATTTAGTTTTTGGATAAACAGTATTTTCAGAAAAATATAAAAAAACAGTACTAATTAGTAAGTTTTTAAATCCTGTGTTTTTATTAAAAGGATTAATTAGGAGTGGTGCGAACTTTTAAAAATTTAGGTTTTAAGTTATATATTTTTTCTGAACTAAACGTTCTGTACAAAAAAATTTAATATAGACAAGAAAGTAAAAATTGTGTCTCTTTTTGGGTTGTAGGGGGAAGCCAAAGACCTTTAAAACAGTAATTCTTACACTGTTTTATCTAATAAGTTTAAGAAAGTGTGTCTAAAAGCAAAAAACTTCACTTTTGAAATCTTGAGTGAGGCTTTCTTTCATAAGAGTATATATGTTGTGTCAACTAGGTAACAATATGGAATCCTAACCAAAAAAATAAGGATACAGGCTGAGCGCGGTAGCTTGTGCCTATAATTCCAGCACTTTGGGAGGGTGAGGTGGGCGGATCTTGAGGTCAGGAGTTCCAAACCAGCCTGGCCAACATGGTGAAACCCTGCCTCTATTAAAAATACAAAAATTGGCCGGGCGCAGTGACTCACGCCTATAATCCCAGCACTTTGGGAGGCCGAGGTGGGTGGATCATGAGGTCAAGAGATCGAGACCATCCTGGTCAACAAGGTGAAACCCTGTCTCTACTAAAAATACAAAAATTAGCTGGGCACGGTGGCGCGCACCTGTAGTCCCAGCTACTCGGGAGGCTGAGGCGGGAGAATTGCTTGAACCCAAGAGGCGGAGGTTGCGGAGAGCCGAGATCGCGCCATTGCACTTCAGCCTGGGTAACGAGCGAAACTCCGCCTCAAAAAAAAAAAAAAAATACAAAAATTAGCTGGGCATGGTGGCACGGTCCTGTAATCCCAGCTACTTGGGAGGCTGAGGCAGGAGAATCGCTTGAACCTGGGAGGCAGAGGTTGTAGTGAGCCAAGACAGCACCATTGCACTCCAGCCTGGACGACAAAAGCAAGACTCCATCTCAAAAAAAAAAAAAAGAAGATAGAACTTGTACTTAAGGGATTTTGGTTTAAAAAATTAAGAGGAGAGGATTTACTGAATTTTTTTAACGTAGGTTTGAGAACATAAGTGCAGAGCTCATTTGCAGGCAGGTACTTATGAATGTTAATGTGAATCCCACTGGATGGTTTTCTCAATCATTTAAGGTTATTGTGGCTCTGAGAATGGACTGTCCATAAGATTAAGAGACTCAGTAATGCTATATAGATAGGAAAGTACTTGGAGTAGTATAAAGTGCAAAATAAGTCAGTGTAAATAAATTTAAAGTAGGAGTCTGGTTTTGGAAGTAGGTAGTTGCCATTTTAGTAAACTAAGCAGAAAAACAAGAAGGCCTTAGATTCTTTTGAGGCATTTAGGCCTCTGGAATTTTCATGGAAAGGAAAATCAATTAGATGACTAGAGCTTTCACCATTCTGGTGGATGGTATACTATTTCAGTCAGTTAAACTAAACATCTAGAGTTGTTATTATTGTTAGTTCAAGTGAGAGTTTATGGCCTAAATGGCTTTTAATGACCCTGAATTTTCTTGTTTATATGAGCAGAACCCATGTATCCTGGGGGAGATATTGCAGAATATAGTATCTTAGCATTCATCTATGGATGATTAGATTTGTCACTTTGGACCTAACATACATGGAATTGGCAAACATAAAATAGGTTTTATACTATTTTTCTCTAATAATATTCCTAGAAAGTCAAGAAGCCATTGTATTGTTGTTCAAAGTGGTGTTACTTCATTTAGAGCATTGAAGTTAAAATTTCTTAGTTTGTTTTAAATATTCTTAAAACTGGCTAATTAAGTCCTAGAAAAACCCAGACTTATTTTACTAGAGCAAAAAATCAAGCTGATGAAAGAGGGGGTGAAATTTTTTATAGGTAATATATTAGGCGTTTTTCTTGCTGACATAACTAACATTTATTTTCTGTTTATTTTTAAGACGAGCAAAAATCAAATTAAAGTAGATCTTGTAGATGAGAATTTTACAGAATTAAGAGGAGAAATAGCAGGACCTCCAGACACACCATATGAAGGCAAGTACTTTTTTCTGTATCAAAATATTGTGCATATTAGAACTTGTCTGAAACATTAAATCAAAATAATCTTAAACACCTATAAATTATATGGAGGGTAACTTCATTTGGCTTAGATATATAACAATTTTAAAAATATTAAATTTAGATACTTAATATAAACTGGTGTTTCTTACTGAATTTTAGCTAATTTTTTTCTTCCCACAAAACAGTTTTAGCAGAGCTTTGTTACAGGTATTATAGGTTAGAATTTAATAGAATAAAACATCTGGCGTGTTAAACCTCTAAATTATATGGACTATAGACCCTCAGTTACCCTTAATATGGTAACTAAAACAGACCTTGCCTTAAATATCTCACTGGTAAATGTTGCTTTTGTTTTTAAAGTTCTTCTTTTTGTCATTTAGCATTTCATTCACTCATATGTCTTCATACAGGCTGTAGTCCAAATGTTTATTTTCTTTATTCAGGAAAGCTTTTAGTGATCATTGCAAGACATATAGAAAGGAGATGGCTTTGCTGAACTTGGTGTTCACAAATTAAGTCTGTAGCTACTTTAGATCATTGGGTGGTAAGATACAGAAATAAGCCTTATAGCATTTTACTTTCTCATGAGATGAATCCTCATTAATTAATATTGTAAATTTAAGATAACCAAGGCTCTTGCATTAATAGGTATTCAAATGTTTGTTTACTAGAAAACATATAACAGTATGGTAATTCCTAATTGTATAATCTTTACATGTATTTTCTCATTTAATCCTTTCAGCAAATCTTATGAGGTAGATACAGAGATTGCTGTTTCATAGATGAAGAAACAAGCTCAACAAAGTAACTCATCTAAGGTCAAACATCTAAGTAGCACGGCTGATAGCCTTTGCCTTCAGAGCCTGTGCTTGTTTTTTTGAGTTGTAGTTTTGCCCTTGTTGCCCACGCTGGAGCGCAGTGGTGAGATCTCAGCTCACCGCAACCTCCTCCTCCTGGGTTCGAGTGATTCTCCTACCTCAGCCTTCCAAGTAGCTGAAATTACAGGCATGCGCCACCATGCCTGGCTAATTTTGTATTTTTAATAGAAACAGGGTTTCTCCATGTTAGTCAGGCCATTCTGGACTCCTGACCTCAGGTTATCCACCTGCCTCAGCCTCCTAAAGTGCTGGGAATACAGGTGTGAGCCACTGTGACCGGCCAAAGCCTGTGCTTTTAATCACTTAATGTAAATCAGAATTGACTTAATATTGGAAGTGGTGGCGATGTCTATTTTGTTTTCTTTTGTTATCTCTTTTTTTAGATGCAAAGTTTTACTGTTACCCAGGCTGCAGAGCAGTGGCATGGTCATAGCGCATTATAAATTTGAATTCCTGGGCTCAAGTAATCCTCCACCTTCCTCAGTAGCTAGTGCTACAGGTGCATGCCACCACATCCAGTTAAATACTTTGTGTGTGTTTTTTTGTTGTTCATTTTTTGTTTTTTTGAAACAGAGTCTCTCTCTTGCCCAGGCTGGAGTACAGTGCACAGTCTTGGCTCACTGCAACCTCTGCCTTCTAGGATCAAGTGATTCTACCGCTTCAGCCTCCCGAGTAGCTAGGATTACATGCGCATATCACCACGCCGGCTAATTTTTGTATATTTAGTAGAGATGGGGTTTAACCATGTTGGCCAGGCTAGTCTTGAACTCCTGACCTCAGGTGATCCCCCTGCATTAGCCTCCCAAAGTGCCAAAAATCTAATATTCTTGAATATTTTTCTGTTTTTAATCCAGATTTTTAAAGACCCTAGAATGTCTTTAGCATATTACACCAATTTTATTTGTTCCTTTTTTTCTTTCGAGACGAAGTCTGTCTTGTTCTGTTGCCCAGGCTTGAGTGCAATGGCACTATCTCAGCTCACTGCAACCTTCGCCTCCCGTTCAAGCGATTCCCCTGCCTCAGCCTCCTGAGTAGCTGAGATTACAGGCACCTAACACCACGATCAGCTAATTTTTGTATTTTAGTAGAGACAGGGCTTTACCATATTGGCCAGTCTGGTCTGGAACTCCTGACCTTGTGATCTGCCCACCTTGGCTTCCCAAAATGTTGGGATTACAGGTGTGAGCCACCACTCCTGGCCCATTTTTTCTTTTCTTATTGGCGAGATGGCATCTTGCTATTTTATCCAGGCTGGTCTCAAACTCCTGGACTCAAGCAGTCCTCTTGACTTGGTGTCCCAAAGTGTTGGGATTCTAGGCATGAGCCACTGGGCCCAACCTTGTACCAATTCTTAAGTTATAAAATTTTATTTTTTGTTTTATAGTTTATATGAACCATTTCTAGATATCATTTAATTTTTTATACTGTTTATTGAGTGCTTCCTATCTGCCTAGCGTGGTCTGGCCGTTTTCATGGATGCTATTTCATTTAGTCCTTTTCACAGTCATTACATGTAGAGGAGACCTTTACTTAAACTTAGAAAAACCAGGTGCTTGTCTTAATAGCAGATTTTTTTTTTTTTTTTTTTTTCCTGAGGTGGTGTCTCGCTCTTTTCACCCAAGCTGGAGTGCAGTGGCGCGATCTTGGCTCACTGCAACCTCCACATCCTGGGTTCAGGCAGTTCTGCCTCAGCCTCCTGAGTAGTTGGAATTACAGGCGCCTGCAACCACGCCTGGCTAAATTTTGTATTTTTAGTAGAGACGGCATCTGACCGTGTTGGCCAGGCTGGTGACAAACTCCTGACATCAAGTGATCCGCCCTTGTAGGCCTCCCAAAGTGCTGGGATTACAGGCGTGAGCCACCGAGCCCAGCCGCAGATTTTTTTTTTTTTTTTTGTTTAGACGGGGTTTCACCAAGTTGGCGGTGGTCTTGAACTCCTGACCTTAGGCAATCCGCCCACCTTGGCCTCCCGAAGTACTGGGACTACAGGCGTGAGCCACCGTGCCCAGCCTTTTATTTATTTATTTATTTATTGCAGATGTTTTTATATAATAATATACTGGCTTCTTTTTGCAGTCAGGCCTTATAGTTATTCTTGAAATTTTTTTTTAGGTTGTTTTGAAGTATTTTTGGAAGATAGTAGGACAATGACATTACTCTAGAGGTCAGCCAGCAAAGTTTTAAATTTTTAAATTGATTTTTATAAACAGGGCACTTTCTGAGCTAAATTAGGTAGGTAGAAGCAATATTTAATACATAATTTTTAAAAAATTGCATAATGTATACTTACAGAGCAATTAAGATATATTCTTTATTGGTTTGAAACAAGTTTGGTCATTTTTTTTTTTTCTTTTTCCTCGATACTGAGAATCAGGCCAAAAGTTTGGTCATTGAAAAGTGCTTATTTCTTGCTGGGTGTGGTGGCTTATGCCTGTAATCCCAGCATTTTGGGAGCCCAAGGCAGGTGGTTCACAAGGTCAGGAGTTCAAGAACAGCCTGACCAAGATGGTGAAACCCTGTCTCTACTAAAAATACAAAAATAAGTTGGGTGTAGTGGCATATGCCTGTAATCCCAGCTACTCAGGAGGCTGAGGCAGGAGAATCACTTGAACCCTGGAGGTGGAAGTTGCAGTGAGCCAAGATCGCTCCACTGTACTCCAACCTGGGCAACAGAGGGAGACTCCCTCTCAAAAAAAAAAAAAAAAGTGCTTATTTCAGCTGCTGCTGCTAAATGAAACAATATTTTGATAAGATTAGATTTAATATACTTTTTGGCATATATTTGAGATAGAATGACTTGAATTCTATTATTTTTTGTAAAACTGTTAAGAGAAGTTATTCATTTTATTAAGGAAAAGCACTAAGGGCATAAACTTTAATGCTTTTTCTTTGAAATATAATGATAGGTAAAATATTTAAATATTTATTGCAAGGATGTTGCAATATTTTGAGTTTTTAGAAATCTAAAATGCTAAGTCAAAAGTTTACATGTGGAATGTTAAGCTTTTTATAACCATTATTAAGTAATGAGGCAGCTGTTTTTTTTAGTATTAAAAGAATCAGATTGTGAAATAGAATACTTATAGGAAAATGCCATGTTACTTAACTCAGTTTTCTTAACTTCTTTTACCTTAATAATTCAATGACAAAGGGACAGTTTAGTTCTTGAGCTTTTCTTCCTAAAAGTTCTTCTAGTCATTGTTGACAGTTTAAAAATTCTCATTTCTTTCCCATCTCATCCTCTTTGGGTTAAGTTAAAGATCATTAATTTTTTTTTTTCTTTTTGAGACAGTCTCACTCCGTCACCAGATGCCAAGCTGGAGTGCAGTGGCGCCATCTCAGCTCACTGCAGCTTCCGCCTCCTGGGTTCAAGCAATTCTCCTGCCTCAGCCTCCCAAGTAGCTGGGACTACAGGCATGCGCCACCACACCCAGCTAATTTTTGTATTTTTAATAGAGATGGGGTTTCATCATGTTGGCCAGGATGGTCTTGATCTCTTGACCTCATGATCCGCCCTCCCCGGCATCCCAAAGTGCTGGGATTATAGACGTGAGCCACCACGCCAGGCCAAGATCATTAATTTTTAATATTAAAAGCTATTCTTCAAAAGTTAATGTTTTATAGTAAAAGCAATTATAATATGAATAATGTAGTTATCATAAATTAGTATTAGTATTATTAGTTGTATCACCCTGATCAAATAACACTGTGATTAATGTTAAGTGGTTATATATTGAAAGTTGTCAGAGCATGTAACATATGGGATAGTTATAAGATTTTGGAGACTCTGGAGTCCAGCATTATTTATATAATATCTCTCAGCTCTCACATTGCTCCTAAGGGATTATTATGGCCATTCAAGAAGAACTTTGTATAATGGGTTATAGAGATGGTAATCTGGAGTTTAACCAGAAAAAAAAAAATTATTCTTAGGAAGGAAAAAGAAAAGCCTATGTAGTGCTGAAGCCAAATTTATTATGACTATATTTGAAGCTAGCATTTATAATTCTGGGTATAGACAGCTTCTTCAGATACCTTTCTCTTACCCGTCCTTTTTTTCTTCCCGCTACTTTTCTTTAAATTTCATTATTATTATATGTTCTGTGATTGAGGCATTTAGTTCAACTCGTGCATTAGTCACTATGGGATTCTATTAAAAAGAACTAGTGGCCAAGCGAGGTGGCTCACGCCTGTAATCCCAGCACTTAGGGAGGCCAAGCCAGGTGGATCATTTGAGGTCAGGAGTTCAAGAACAGCTTAGCCAAAATGGTGAAACCCCATCTCTACTTAAAAAATACAAAAATTAGCCGGGCTGGTAGTGTGTGCCTTTAGTCCCAGCTACTCAGGAGGCTGAGGTAGGAGAATCACTTGAACCAGGAGGTGGAGGTTGCAGTGAGCCAAGATTGCCCCACTGCACTCTAGCCTGGGCAAGTGGAAAAAAAAAAATAGCAGGAAGAGAAGAGATCAAGCGTGATGGCTCAAGCCTATCATCTCAGCACTTTGGGAGCCTGAGGCAGGTGCATCACCTGAGGCAGGAGTTCAAGACCAGCCTGACCAGCATGGTAAACCCCATCTCTACTAAAAATACAAAAATTGGCTGGGCTCAGTGGCTCATGCCTGTAATCCTAGCACTTTGGGAGGCCAAGGCGAGGGAATCACCTGAGGTCAGGAGTTTGAGACCAGTCTGGCCAACAGGGTGAAACCTTGTCTCTACTAAAAATACAAAAATTAGCTGGGGATGGTGGCAGGCGCCTATAATCCCAGCTACTTGGGAGGCTGGGGCAGGAGAACTGCTTGAACCCAGGAGGTAGAGGTTGCAGTGAGCCAAGATAGTGCCATTGCATTCCAGCATGGGTAACAAGAAAGATTCAGTCTCAAAAAACAAAAGCTAGACGTGGTAGTGGCAGGCACCTATAATCTTAGTTACTCAGGAGACTGAGGCACAAAAATCGCTGGAACCAAACCAGAATCTCGCCACTGCACTCCATCCTGGGCAACAGAGCGAGACCCTGTCTCAAAAAAAAAAAAAAAAAAAAAGTATTAGAACCAAAAAGGGCTTGAAGAAAATAGTACCACTTTTTTTCCCCCTCAAATTCAGTTATCCATCCATTCATAACAGTGGAGGAGTGAGGAGGTGTATTTGACAGTCTAGAATATACTGAAGAAAGTCTCCTGTTTGACTTTTTAGAGAGCTGAGTGTATAGAATTTTAAAGATAATAATGCTCCTAACACACAATTTTTTTTTTCCAATTTTTTTTTTATTGCATTTTAGGTTTTGGGGTACATGTGAAGAACATGCAAGATTGTTGCATAGGTACACACATGGCAGTGTGATGTGCTGCCTTCCTCCCCATCACCTATATCTGGCATTTCTCTCCATGAACACACAATTTTTTATTTTACTTTTTATTACCAGAAGTTTCAGGTACATAAAAAAGAAGAAGAATGTAATGAAACCTGTCCAGCCAGCTTTAATAACTTATCAGTTCATGGCCATCTTTGATCTAATCTATTCTTTGATTATCTTGAAACAAAATCTCATAGTCTTATATATATATATATAAATATTTCAATAGCACAGTTTTATTGACTATATTTTATAATATTCCATGTTATTAATAATTTGTCATAAAATCTTAGAAGGTGCATTAGAGTTAAAAGTTGAATCCAGCCTCTTATCCAGTGCAAGACTTCTCCCTTCAGAGTTTCTTTTCTTTCTTCCTTTTTTTTTTTTTTTTGTGTTGAGACAGATTCTTGCTCTGTCACCCAGGCTGGAGTGCAGTGGTGCAGTCTTGGCTCAGTGTATAATCTGCCTACTGGGTTCAAGTGATTCTTGTGCCTCAGCCTCCCAAGTAGCTGGGATTACAGCCACATGCCACAACACCTGGCTAATTTTTGTATTTTTAGTAATGATGGGTTTTGCCATGTTTGCCAGGCTGGTCTTGAACTCCTGGCCTCATGAGATGGGCCCACCTCAGCCTCCCAAAGTGCTGGGATTACAGGCGTGAGCCATTGTGCCCTGCCTAGAGTTTCTTAAGAGGCAGTTATCTTCTCCTTGAGCACCCCAACTGTGAGAAGCTAGATGAACTTTTAAAAAATGCTTGTTTAGCTGCTAGTTGCTCAAGATAACGTCAAAACAAAACAAAAAGATGCCTTCTATTTGTATATTACTCATTAGAAAAGCTCCTTGGTAAAATTTTACATTTTATATACCCATTTAAAGAGATAGCTTTTTGTCTTTTTGTCTCTCTCTCTTGTTAAATTTTGTTTAAAAATTTAAGGATATAAAGTTTTTTATATTAAAATAGAGACAAGGTCTTGCTATATTGACCAGGCTGTACTCAAACTCCTGGTCTAACTTTAAGCAGACCTCCCACCTTGGCCTCCCAAAGTGTTGAGATTACAGGCATTAGCCATGGAACCAGCTTGTTTTTATTACGTTGGTGCAAAAGTAATTGCAGTTTAATTGCACCAATAAAATGGTGCAATTAAAATTAACAAGTATGAACATTTAATTTAGGGCACAAATTAAAAGATTGGGACCTTATTTCATTTTCGAGAACCAGTTAAAAGTAGAATTTTGTTTATGGCATAATCTGTATCCTTTGTATCATCTATACTTTTATACCTCCTTGCCTTCTTTCTTCTTTTCGGTTTTTTTTTGTTTGCTATTTAGCAATTCTTAACAAGGTGGATTATAGAAAACAGTAGGCAATTAAAACTATAATAGTTAGGCCAGGTGTGGTGGCTCATGCCTGTAATCCAAGCACTTTGGAGGCCAAGGCGGGCAGATCACCTGAGGTCAGGAGTTCAAGACCAGCCTGACCAACATGGTGAAACCCCGTCTTAAAAAAAAAAACAAAAAAAACTATAGTCGTTAATTGCCCTGATGAAATGTTGGTGTTGGATTGTTTGGATTTGATATATTAATCTCTAGCTCTGTTACTCACTGATAAACAAATACAGTTGTATGAAATGGATATTCTGTATGCTTTATTTTTTTTTCTCTCTCTCTCTTTTTTTTTATTGTCCCTAGATAGCTTCAGGATCTGTATGCTTTAAACAGCCTTTAAATTTAAAACTAGTGCTTTTGATTACTTTCTGGGTTTCAACTTTAAAATGAATGTTTATAATTGAATATAAAATAATAGCTGCTTTGAAAAGTTCATCAATATAAATATATTTATAAATATATTTATATAAATAAATTATAAATATAAATAAATTAATATAAATAAATATAAATATCTTTACATGTTTGAAGTGAGCAGCATTCTTAACTTTGTTTTCCCCATTTTTTTAGGAGGAAGATATCAACTAGAGATAAAAATACCAGAAACATACCCATTTAATCCCCCTAAGGTATTGTAAGCCTATTTTTGTGCATGAACTTATAAAATATTTTATATTTCTGACCTCATTTTATTAATATATATTTTAGGGTCTATTAAAAGTCACAGCTTTTTGAGTTGTTTACTGTGTAAACTTGATGTGGGCAGGATTTTAGGTAATGGCAGATGACTTGCCTCTGAAATTAGATTGAAAAGCAAACTTACCCAAAGGCAGCCAGTAATGGCTCAAAACTGAATAGGATGTACATCTGACAATGGCTTATATACTAGATCTAGAAATACTTGCAGTGTTCCCAAATTTAGAGAACCCTTTTACATATAAACAGAGGTTCTTACTTGACTCAAAGAAGTATGTGTTTTAGGAGAGTACATTCTACCTTCATTCAGCCATTATTTGAGTACTGTGTGCCAAGGAATATAGCAGTAACTAAGACACTGTTACTACTCTCATAGAGCTCAGAAATGGAGATTGCAACTGTGAGCAATACTGAAATTGAATTGCAACTGTGATAAATGTTGAAAGGGGGAATGCAATACTCTATGATCATGTATAACAGGGGGACCCAATCTAAACTTATTTTTTGATTGAACCACTTCCTTTATGTCTCTGCTTTTACTGTCATCAGCACTTTAATTTAGGCATTCAACTTTATTCTCTGTTTTGTCTATTATTTAATCATCCTTTCATCTTTGCCATTTCTACTCATTCTCTGCACTGTTGGTCTAGAAATCTTCCTAGAGTGCAGTTTCGATCATGCTTCTTTTCTTTCCCTGAATACAGTCTAAACTTCATAGATTAGCACTTAAAACCTCCTAGAACCTGACCCCAATCTTCTTTTTTCTCTAATCTTTTACCACTTCCACCCGCAATGTGGGTCTCATTTTCTATCTTAGATTGTTTATTTGTAGATGATGCTTATTCTTCCACAGCTTTCTATCATTTTCACTTAAATCTTTTCCCTATTATTTAAAATTCTAGTTTTCTCTGAGGCCCAAGTATCACTTTCTCCATTAAGCTGACTTAATCAAATGTTTCTCCCTCTACTCTCTCAGTAGTGTTTTATACAATTTATATAGTGGCAACACAAATACAGCTCCAACTCATGTATTATTTTTGGTATTTATCTTTTACTAGCTTTTATGCTCCTGAGTCAAGGACCATTTCTTATATACCTATATATTATCAGTAGTTCCCAATAGTATAGTATCCCTTGAGCAAATAATAGCAGTTACTCAGAATGTTCTAGAATTTGTTCATTCAACCTATTGGTTGTTTCCATTTAAGAATAGATAAGATAATGGAAGTTCCATGGTAATTTTGGCTCACCTAGCAGTATGGGCTGCCTATTAGTCTGTTGTTTTATGTACATCTATTTTCTGCTAAGCCTGGTGGATTTTTTTTTATTATGATAAAATATACATAACATAAAATTTACCATTGTAATCATTTTCTTTTTTTTTTTTTTTTTTTTTTGAGGCAGAGTCTCACTCTGTCGCCTAGGCTAGAGTGTAGGAATCTTGGCTCACTGCAAACCTCTGCCTCTCGAGTTCAAGCAGTTTTCTGCCTCAGCCTCCTAAGTAGCTGGGATTGCAGACTTCTGCCACCATGCTTGGCTAATTTTTGTATTTTTAGTACAGATGGGGTTTCACCATCTTGGCCAGGTTTGTCTTTAACTCCTGACCTTGTGTTCTACCCGCCTCGGCCTCCCAAAGTGCTGGGATTACAGGCGTGAGCCACCGCGCCCGGCCCATTGTAATCATTTTTATGTGAACAGTTCAGTGGCAGTATATTTACCTTGTTGTTTAACCTTTACCATCATCTGTCTGTAGAACTTTCTCACCTTCCCAAACTGAAACTTTGTACCCATTAAGCAATAACTCCCTATTATTCCCTGCTCCCAGCTTCTGGTAACCACTGTTTCTGTTTCTCTGAATTTGACTACTTCAGGAACCTCATGTAAGTGGAATTCTATAATGCTATTTTGTGTCTGGCTTATGTAATAATGTAATCAAGGTTCATTCATATTATAGCATGTTTCAGAATTTCTTTGTTTTTAAGACTGAATAATATTCCATTATAAGTGTAGATCAAATTTTGTTTTTTCATTCTGCTGTAGATGGACATTTGGGTTTTGTTTTTTCATGGAAATGAGAAAGGAAGAAAGAAAAGAGCTCTTAGAAGGACTGTTCTCAGCCACTGTATTTTTACTATTTAATAATGAGGGTAGCAGCTGTCACTTGTTTTGTGCTAGGATTTTTTTTTTTTTTTTTTTTTTTTTTTTGAGACGGAGTCCTACTCTTGTTGCCCAGGCTGGAGTGCGATGGCGCAATCTCGGTTCACCACAGCCTCCTCCTTCTGGGTGCAACCGATTCTCCTGCCCTAGCCTCCCGAGTAGCTGGGATTACAGGCACCCACCACCACTCCTGGCTAATTTTTTGTATTTTTAGTAGAGACGGGGTTTTACCATGTTAGCCAGGCTGCTCTTGAACTCCTGACCTCAGGTGATCCACCTGCCTCGGCCTCCCAAAGTGCTGGGATTACAGGCGTGAGCCACAGCACCTAGCCTGTGCTAGGAATTTTATATACCTTTCCCAAAAGTTTTTATAACTGCCCTAATAAATGAGTGAGCTGAGGCTTAGAAGTTAAATGGAACCCAGATTACATATGGCTCTGATAAACCGAGACTCCATCTCAAAAAAAAAAAGAGGTTTAATTGGCTCATGGTTATGTAGACTGTGCAGGAAGCACAGTGGCTTCTGCTTCTGAGGAGGCCTCAGGAAACTTACAATCACGGCAGAAGACCAAGGGTAAGCAGACACATCTTACATGGCAGGAACAGGAGCAAGAGAGAGTTGGGGGAAATACCACATACTTGAAGACAAGTAGTTCTCATGAGAGCTCACACCACCATAGCACCAAGGGGGATGGTGTCAAACCATGAGAAACCAGTCCCATAATCCAGTCACCTCCCACCAGGCCCCACCTCCAACATTGGGGATTATCATTTGACATGAGATTTGAGCGGGGACACAAATCCAAACCATATCACATAAGGGTACATAAAACAGTGGTGTCTTAAATAGTTGATGGTGCCTGAGATTTGATGAAATGTGATAGTTACAAGTGCCTGGAATAGTAGTAAGCACTTGGTAAATGTTATATGGCATTAACCAGTGACTACCACCCCAAGAGAGGGAGTCCCTTTCCAAAATAGCTTGTTGACTTTCCTCTATAACAACATTTTAATATACAGTAGCATTGACACTTAAATTTTCTCTATAAATTGAAATTCTCATACATTGCTTGAGGAAATTTAAGATGTTATCGCAGCCTCATTGGGAAACAGTTTGATCAAAATGGCAAACTTAGAGTTCTCTTGTGACTCAGCATTTCTACTTCTAGGTATAACATTTATTCACACAGTAACTTGTACACAGATGTTTATACCAGCACTGTTCATTATAGCCAAAAAATGGAAGCAACCAAAAATGCCCATCGACTGGTGAATGGATAAATAAAACGTCGTATATCCATATTGTGGAATACTATTTGGTTATAAAGAAGAATGAAGTACTGATAAATGCTACAACGTACATGAACCTTGAAAACAGTATGCTAAATGAAAGAAACCAGACACAAAAGCTTTACATTGTATTGTTTTATTTATATGAAACATTGGAAAAGGCAAATCCTAGAGACAGAAAGGAGATTGGTGGTGGTTTAGAGATAGAAGAATGGGAAAGTAACTGCTGATGGTTACAGGGTTTCTTTTTAAGGTGATAAAATAGTACAAAATTAGATTGTGATGATAATTGCACAAGTCTGTGAATATACTAAAAGTTAGAAAGTTGTACACTTGCCAGGTGAGGTGGCTCACACCCGTAACCCAGCACTTCTGAAAGCTGAGGTGGGTGGATCACCTGAGGTCAGGAGTTCAAGACCAGCCTGGCCAACATGGTGAAACCTCGTCTCTGCTAAAAATAAAAAAATTAGCTGGGTGAGGTGGCAAGCGCCTGTAATTCCAGTTACTTGGGAGGCTGAGGCAGGAGAATTGCTTGAACCTGGGAGGTGGAGGTTGCAGTAAGTTGAGACCCCGTGCCATTGCACTCTAGCCTGGGCGGCAGAGCGAGACTCCATCTCAAAAAAAAAGAAAAGAACGTTGTACACTGTAAGTGGGTGAATTATGTCTCAGTAAAGGTGTAGCCTTTATAGTGTATAATAGCTTCAAAGTAATTGCATAGTTATGGCTCTATTTTAGGCACTTTGACCTGTTACTTTAATTCTTGAAATAAATAATAACTGTTTTATTAAATCTCTTCCACCTCACTCCCAATTTTTTTTAGAGACGGTGTCTTGCTCTGTTGCTCAGTCTGGAGTGTAGTGCCATGCACAATCATAACTTAATGCAGCTTTTAACTCCTGGGCTCAAGTGATCCCTCCACCTTGGCCTCCCAAAGTGCTGGGATTACAGGTATGAGCCGCCACACCCACCCCCCTGTTTCATTGAAATGAGAAAAATAGACTCAAAACATAAGAACTGAAGTATATCTGATGTTTTTGCTACTACCTCATATTGCTGTTTAGCCACTATTATCTGACCAGGCATGGTGGCTCACACCTATATAATCCGAGCACTTTGGGAAGTCAAGGCAGGAGAAGCATTGGAGCTCAGGAGTTTGAGTTCAGCCTGGACATCATAGCAAGGCCCTGTCTCTAGTCACAATAAAAAAGAAAAAAATACAAACCACAGTGCTTCCATTATTCATATTAAATAAAAAAAAGAGAGAGAAAAAGGCCTCTACATCTCTAATTCCACTGTCCTTTTGAAGGTAGCTTTGACATTTAGAAACATCTTCTTCGGTTCAACCCCAATTTGTCTTACTGTGGCTTCAACCAATTAGTCATAGTTGCAGTTTAGTGTTCTTTAAATATGGTATATATGTAATAAAAATTTTAAAAAATAACAAAAAAGAACAAACAAGAAAATAAATATGGTATATACCTCACTTATGGCATTATGCTCTTACAGTAAATGTTAATAAACATGATAAATATGTTCTAGATGTATACTACATTGATTTGAATTTTTACTGGTTGGTAAATAAATGGGAAGAATGGGAATTATTTATGTAAATTTCTTGCTGAATTATATGTTCACATGTGTAGGGACTCAGGCTTAATTTTAAGTCTTAATGATTGGTAAAAGTATCAAAGTAGCCGGTTATATTCTTGTTACTACTATGCAGCTAGTAACAAATTTTTCAAATTTCAGAATTTGAAAAAAGATTAAAAATGCACATTTGTCTTACCATGGTCACAGAATATTTTCTGTTTATTATTATGGAATAAATTATTGACCAGAGGCATAGGTTTACTTCTAAACAGAGAAAAAATATCTTTGAATCAGGTGAAAAATAGTGTAGAATGAATTTGATTAAATGCATATAACCAATATGATTTCTAGCATTAAATTGCAGTGTATATTGTGTTAGTGAAAAAAATCATTAGTAAAATTCTAGCCCAATGGTTTGTCCTGCTCTAATAGAGATTAAGTTGTAGGCTGGGTGTGGTGGTTTGCACGCTTGTAATCCCAGCACTTAGGGAGGCAGGGGCGGGTGAATGGCTTGAGCTCAGGAATTCAAGACCAGCTTGGCCAAAATGGCTAAAACCTGTCTCTACTAAAAATGCCAAAAAAAAAAAAAAAAAAAAAAATTAGTTGGGTGTGGTAGCATGGGCCTGTAGTCCCAGCTACTCGGGAGGCTAAGGCAGAATTGCGTGAACCTGCGAGGCGGTGAGCTGAGATCGTGCCACTGCACTGCAGCCTGGCACAACAGAGCAAGACTCTCTCAAAAAAAAGAGTTTAAGTTGTGAATTTTGCTCTTTTTCCTTGGTGTTATCAACATACTTTTTACATGTTAATGTATTGCATATACATACCAATGCTAATAATCTTTAATGAGCATATGCTCATCTGTACATGCATATTCAAAGTAAAATAGTATTTATTTGGTATGATAAGAGTTAAAGCTGGTTTAATAATGCAATATGCTTTGAGACCCTGTCTCAAAAATAAATTAATTAAATAAAAAGCAAGATATGGCCAGGCGCGATGGCTCGCATCTGTAATCCCAGCACTTTGGGAGGCCGAGGTCGGTGGATCACCTGAGATCAGGAGTTCAAGACTAGCCTGGCCAACATGGCAAAACCCCATCTCTACTAAAAATATAAAAAGTAGCTGGGTGTGGTGGCATACGCCTATAATCCCAGCTACTCAGGAGGCTGAGGCAGGAGAATTGCTTGAACCCTGGAGGCGAAGGTTGCAGTGAGCCAAGATCATGCTACTGCACTCTAGCCTGGGCAATAGAGTGAGACTCCATCTCAAAAAAAAAAAAAAAAAAAAAAAAAAAGATACACTTCACATATTTTCAGATCTTAAAACTGGAAGTTACAGATGGAAATAGGAACTCAGATCTACCATGAAGTAGGAGCTGAAGTGTTTGTTAAACTAAAAAGTGAATCAAATGTACAGTGCATCTTGTAGGAGGAGATAAGAACCATTGATGCTATGCCAATATTGACAATTAAGAATAGTTTCCTTCGTTTCTATCTGGGAACATTTAGTATCCACTGTTACAGTGTTCAGATTTCTGTTTTTATTCATTGAGTGCTTCCCAAAGCTAATGAGTGTTCTGAAGTTCCCAGACAATGCCAGTATTAGTTTCGTATGTGAAAATAAAAAGACTTTATTATTATTGTTGTTGTTGTTACTATTATTATTATTATTTAGACGGAGTTTCCCTCTTGTTGCCCAGCCTGGAGTGCAATGGTACAATCTCGGCTTACCACAATCTCTGCCTTCTGGGTTCAAGTGATTCTCCTGCCTCAGCCTCCCAAATAGCTGGGATTACAGGCACATGCCACCACACCCGGCTAATTTTGTATTTTTTGTAGAGACAGGGTTTCTCCATGTTGGTCAGGCTGGTCTTGAACTCCCAACCTCAGGTGATCCGCCCACCTTGGCCTTCCAAAGTGCTGGGATTACAGGCTATGATTATTATTTTTTAATAGAGACAGGGTCTTATTACGTTGCCCAGGCTGGTCTCAAACTCATAGCCTCAAACAGTCTTCCCACCTTGGCATCCCAAATTGTTGGGATTACAGACTTTATTCACTGTGCTCGGCCACGGAGATAATCTTGAAGATTAAATTCTTTTTTTTTATTTTTTATTTTATTTTATTTTTTTACATAGAGACGGGGTTTCACCATGTTGGCCAGGATGGTCTTGATCTCTTGACCTGGTGATCACCCACCTTGGCCTCCCAAAGTGCTGGGATTACAGGCATGAGCCACCAAGCCCGGCCGAAGATTAAATTCTTTTTTACAAAATTTGTATTTCAGTTTAGTTTTTGAGACAAGGTCTTGCTCTGTTGCCCAGGCTGGAGTGCAGTGGCACGATCATAGCTCACTGCAGCCTCTGCCCTCCGGGCTCAAGTGATCCTCTCACCTCAGCCTTCAAGTAGCTGTGACTACAGGCATACACTACCATGCCTGGCTTAATTTTTTGTATTTTGTAGAGATGGGGGTTGCCCAGGATTCTCTTGAACTCCTGGGCCTAAGTGATTTCACCCACCTCAACCTCTGAAGTGCTGAGATTGCAGGTGTGAGCCACCACATCCAGCCCTTGAAGATTAAATTCTCATCTGCAAATTCAGAATTATTCTTTTTCTTTTCCTCCTCCTCCCTCCCCCCTCCTCCTCCCCTCCCCTCCCCTCTCCTCCCCCTCCTCCTCCCCTCCCCTCCCCCCACCCCCTCCCCTCTCCCTCCTCCCTCCTCCTCCTCCCCCTCCTCCCCCCTCTTCCCCCCTCCCCTCTCCTCCCCCCTCCCCCCTCCCCCCTCTTCCCCCCTCCCCCCTTCCCCCCTCCTCCCTCCTCCCCCCTCCCCCCTCCTTCCCCCTCCCTCCTCCTCCCATTTGTGGTTATACCTCCTCCATTTGTGGTTATACCTGTTATAAAACAATGTTTGATTCAGGCTCAGTGGCTCACGCCTGTAATCCTAGTAGTTTGGGAGCCTAAGACAGGCAGATCTTGTGATCCCAGGAGTTCAAGACCAGCCTGGGTAATATGGTGAAACCCCATCAGTGCTGGAAATTTAAAAATTAGCTGGATGTGATGGTGTGTGCCTGTAGTCACAGCTACTTGGAAGGCTGAGGTTGCAGTGAGCCAAGATTGTACCATTGCACTCAAGCTTGGGATACAGGACTGAGATACTGTCTTAGAGAGAGAGAGAGAGAGAGAGAGAAATGTGTTCATAAGCCCTACATTACTGTCTTACTTAACTTGCATTGTATTTGATATTATTTAAGCCTATAATAACATGTTTGCCATAATGTTAAGTGCACATTCCTTCAGTGTGAGTCACTTAAATACTAGGAATACTTTATTAAGTAGGATGGATACAGTGTCTTTTAGGGAAGACCAGACAAATAAGGCAGAAATCATAGAAGTGTAATTAATACTATAGCAAAGGAAACTACAGCTGTGTGGAACAGATCAGGAAGGAGTGATATAGAAACAAACTTGAAGAATAACTAGGAATTCATTGAGAGAAGAGGGTATAGAGGCGTGTTACTGAGAAAACAAATATGTATGAAGGCCCAGAGCAGGGGAAAAGTTGAATATGACTTTTTGAGCAGGAGAGTGGAGTATGGGATAGAGGTAAAACTTGAGATTTCAGGGGTAGTCTAGGGCCAGGTTAAAGAGTGTGGGCTTGGCCTACCGCGGTGGCTCCTGCTTGTAATCCCAGCACTTTGGGAGGCTGAGGTGGGAGGATCACCTGAGGTCAGGAGTTTGAGACCAGCCTGGCCAACATGGCAAAACCCCATCTCTACTAAAAATACAAAGATTAGCCAGGTGTGGTGGTGGGCTCCTAAAATCTAAACTACTTGGGAGGCTGAGTCAGGGAGAATTGCTTGAACCTGGGAGGCGGATATTGCAGTGAGCCAAGATTGCGCCATTGCACTCTAGACTCTAGCCTGGGTGACAGAGCAAGACTCCTTCTCAAAAAAAAAAAAAAAAGAGAGAGTGGGCTTACCTGAAGGGAATGAGAGGTCACTAATGGTCCTTAAGCAGCACAGTGATGCAAATCAGATTTGTTTTAAAGGGCTCTCTTTAATTTTGGTGTGGAAAATAATTGGAGGGAACAGGCAGGTATGCAATAAAGTCAGGAGACTGTAGTAACCTAGGTGACGAATAATTGTCTCCTTTAATGGGAAGGTGGTTGGAGAGAATTAGGTATCATTGAAAGTAGTAAAATTATTAAGACTAAAAGGAATCAAGCATAGCAAGAATGAAGGAATGGAAAGTATCTGTTGGTTTTCTTATTTTAAAGTCGTTGGCGAGTTAAAGTGCTTTTTTAGATTGAATATGAGTTAGTGAGCGAGCAGGATATAAGGAAGAAACAGGTAGTGTAGAAAAATCAAGAAGTGACAAAGAGATAAGAGAAGTGGAAACTCTTAGCTTCTTTCCATAAATAGCTTAGGAGCATATATTAAAGAGTTAATTTTTTTTCATTTGGTCAAGCTCTCTTGCTCAGGCTGTAGTACCATGGTACAATCACAGCTTGCTGCAGCCTCAACCTTTCAGATTCAAGCGATCCTCATGTTTTAGCATTTTCACTTGTTGGTTTATTATTATTATTATTACATACTGAGGACAAATAATGAGATGATTAGACTCAGAATCTGGAAACAGATTGTGAGAGTTTACATTAGTCTCTGTTTAACTACCTCTTTGATTTTGGGTAGATTTCTTAAACTCTAAGCCTTAGAGTCTTCTCAGTACCTGCTACATCATAATGGGCCCTCCAATGAAAATAATTTGAGAAAAAATTCTACAGAAAGATTAAGAGAAGCACAGTCACTTACTATTTGTGCTTCCATTCACTGATTTTACTTGCTTTTTTCCTCAAACCTATTCTGCACCTTGCCTCACATGAAGAAAAGTTCCATTTACTATTTATGTTTTTATTTTGTGTACTACTTTGTTTACCAAAATGGATTTTAGTCTCTGTTGTATTCTTGTGTCATCTACCATTATGCTAGGTAAAATGTAAGCTCCTAGTAATTGTTGAGTTTGTTTAAAGGTGGAACATTTATTAAAGAGTTTAGAAACAATATATGTTAGTGACAACATTCAGCTTACTGAATCCTTTGTCTTCTATACCCCTTCTTACACCTAGGCAAAATGACTTAATAGATATAGGGAACTTTCTTTTTTTAGATTGAAGATTTCATTTTCTTGTAGTTCTACTTAAACTGTTTTATTTCTGTTACTTAAAAACTCAAGTGTGCTTTATATTCTAGGTCCGGTTTATCACTAAAATATGGCATCCTAATATTAGTTCCGTCACAGGGGCTATTTGTTTGGATATCCTGAAAGATCAATGGTAAGAGATTTTGAATTCACCTTCTCTCCTTCTCATATGAATACCAAGGCTATAAGAGTGTTAAATGTGTAATTGCCTCAAAACATATATTATACTTTATCTTGTTTGGGCAGTAACTTTATGAAGTCTCTTAAGTATGTAATTGTAAATGCAGTATAATTGAGATCACAATCCATATTTAAATAGAGACTTGATAGATAATGTTAGATGCTAGCTTTACATTTTGAAAAGTCTTGGATTTCATTTGTTATTTTGGTAAATTTGATTCTTTGCTATCTTAAGAAGATATTTGTGAAAGACTAAAAAAGTAAAAAGTAAGTATTGAAGTAGCCGTCTCCCCCTCAGATGGAATGTAAGCTACAGAATTGCTGCAAGTTGTGTTAATTGAGCACAGTTAAGGTTTTTGGTTCATGTATTCCAACAAGGACCACCTTTGTAGGTGATGTCTTCATTTGGATAGCAGTATTGTGCTTTCACTTGGTTTGTCTCATTTGCTCTGCGCAGCATTTAAGCGTTTTAAGAGTTCCTGCTCTGGAGCCATCAGGTTCACATCTTTGCTCTCCAATTTACCAAGCTGCATGGTCATGCGCAAATTGCCTAAAGTCTGTGTGGCTTAGTGTCCTCATCTGCAAAATGGGTTGACACCCACTTCATAGAGCTGAGAGGATTTAATAAGTTGTTTTATATAATTCTCTTAGAATAGAGCTTTGCTTTTTGTTGTTTTTGTTGAGACAGGGTCTTGCCCTGTTGCCCAGGCTGGAGTGCAGTGGTACAGTCATAGCTCACTGCAGCCTTGTCTTAAGCCCAAGCAGTCCTACCACCTCAGCTTCCCAAGTAGCTGGGAATACAGGTGCAAACCACCATGCCTGGCTAATTTCTGTATTTTTTGTAGAGACAGGGTTCTAGTTGCCCAGGCTGGAAACTTGCATAATCTAACGATGATAAAGATGATAATTAATTATTTAGCATATGATTTTATAGATGGGAAAACTAAGACCAAAGGTATAAAAAGTAATTGGAGTGGGAGAAAACCATAAAATTAGAAAAAATCAATTGAGTGTGTTATTATGACCTTTTCTTCTGATTTTACTCTTTTACAAGAGAAAGTATAACAACAAAATAAACAGCAATTGGTAGGAAGACTTGGAGCCGAAACTGTGTTTAATGGGCCCAGCCTGGCTACCTAATCTTCTAAAGATTATATATTATTGTTGGTACGAGAATTTTTAAGCTATGTTTTTTTTTGTTTTGTTTTGTTTTGTTTTGTTTTTGAGACAGAGTTTCACTCTTGTTGCCTAGGCTGGAGTGCAGTGGCACAATCTTAGCTCACTGCAACCTCTGCCGCTCGGGTTCAAGTGATTCTCCTGCCTTAGCCTCCTGAGTAGCTAGGATTACAAGCACGTGCCACCGTGCCCAGCTACTTTTGTACTTTTAGTAGAGATGGGATTTCATCATGTTGTCCAGGCTGGCCTCAAACTCCTGACCTCAGGTGATCCTCCTGCCTCGGCCTCCCAAAGTGCTAGAATTATAAGAGTGAGCCACCACACCCAGCCTAATCTATGTGTTTGATTTGTTAAGAAAGGGGGAAAAAATGGTACCTGAAAGAAAATGAAATAGGAATGACAGCATTTAGCGTATGGCCAATTTGGTTTACTTAGTAACTGGATGAACAGACTAGAGTTGCAGGTTTTGTTTTCTTTTTCTATTCCAGTAGCACATCAGAGTAAATCCTGTCCCTCAGTAGATCATCTCTTGGGATCTAGTTTCTTGATCTATATTACCATATATTCTATATTCCACATCAATCAAGACTTTCAAACATAAAACAATGTGAAATAGGCAGGGCGCGGTGGATCACAAGGTCAGGAGATCTTGATCTTCCTGGCTAACACAGTGAAACCCTGTCTCTACTAAAAATACAAAAAATTAGCCAGACATGGTATCATGCGCCTGTAGTCCCAGCTACTCTGGAGGCTGAGGCAGGAGAATTGCTTGGACCCAGGAGGTGGAGGTTGCAGTGAGCTGAGATTGCACCACTGCACTCCAGCCTGGGCGACAGAGTGAGATTCTTGCCTTTAAAAAAAAAAAAAAGAAAAAAAAAACAGTGTAGAATAGACTTACTTTTTATCTTCTGTTACTCTTTTTTGATTTGTGACTTTTGCCAGTTTATTGAACTTAAGTGTCAGTGTTTTTAATCCATTAGGTTCCTGTAAGTAGAGGCTCTCGAGAAGTATCAAAAAAAAAAAAGAGAGAAAGAGAAATAGAAAATAAAATAATCCATTACTTTATCCCCACAGCTCCTGAAAGCTCTAAGATTCAGTGATAGGAGTATATATTTGCAGTATTAGAGACACTGTACTTTTTTCATTTGGCTTCCAGGACATTAGTTTTCCTATTCTCCCTTTCCTGTGCTCACTCCCAGACTCCTTAACCAGTTCCTCTCACATCTCCTGGATCTTTGTGTATTAGAATGCCTCAGGGATAAGTCTTGGATTTCTGCTCCTTTCTAGCTGCACTCACTTTCTTGGTAAGCTCACCTGATTTCATAACTTCACCTTTACATACTGCAAACTTGCAAATTATCTTCCCTGAACTTGAGACTACTATCCTGCTGCCTGCTTATCATCTTTACTTGAATATATAATGAACATATCGAACATTTGAAAAACTGAACATATAGTCTCCTAACCTGAAACCTGTTTCTGTAGTCTTCCCCAACTAAGTTATTGGCAGATACATCCTTGCATTTGCTCAGGCCAAAATCACATCATGATCCTTGGTGTTTCTTTCTCTAATACCCCATGCCCTGCCTGTGGATCTATTGGCAAAACTTCCAAAATTTTAACTGGAGCTTTACTAGTTGGCTTTTTCAAACACATTACCTCTAGCCTGGATAATTGCATTAGTCTGCCTCCCTGCTTCTGGCTTTTCCCTACTCAGGCTATTCTCAGCACCCAGAATGACAACCTTAAAAACAAAGCTTGCAGTTGAAAACTTCCCACTGACTTCTCTTTTTGCCCAAAGTTAAGCCAACAGTACTGTTACTTGCAATTATCTCCCTGTATAGCTAGTTGAAAGATTATGTTGTGTGTATATAGGGAAAGAAGTTGAATTTTTATACCAAAACATTTTCTCCTAATGTGCTGCACAGGAACAAAACATTTTTTACATCAACTATTCCCTTTTCCTAAGGCAGGTGAATAATTAAGTTTTGTATCTGTACAATTGAAATATTAAAAGATACCAAAGACACGGTAGGTAAAATAGGTGAGACTAGATATTCATGAAGTCATTACTCTCTTCTCTGAGCTTTACTGAGGTATAATTGACATTTAGTGCATATCCATATTTAAATGTGAATGTTTAGGTTTCAGAACTGGAATCTGATAGAGAAAAATAAAGGATCTTAATCATAGGAAAAATTAATTACATAAACGTTAAATAATTTTTGGCAGGCATACTAGAAAGTAATTGGTTAATCTTGGTCTTTTATTAATGCATGTAGGGGTGGTGATTTACTTTCATTAATATTTAACAACTTATTTTAGTATGATTTATTTCTTAATTCCACACCTTATGCTATGTGGAAACTATTTTCTAATGTTTTTTCACTAACTAAGGGTATCTACTTACCTGGGGAAGAAAATGACAACACATAAAAATTTTACTCAGTGATGCTGCCCTTCTAAAAGACACAAACAGGCACAGAATATCTACTTGATCAATAAGGTATGCTCAGCATCATTATTTATCAGGGAAATGCAAATTAAAATCACAATTAGATACCACTACATGCCTGTAAATATAAATACCTCATGCATTGCTGATAAGAATGTGGTTTAACCACTTAAAGCCAGTAATATCTACCAAAGCTAAACATACACCTTCATTGTGGCCTATCAGCTTCATTCCTAGGTATTAATTTCTAAAATTTCTCAAAGAAATTAGTACCTATGCCCACTTTTTTTTTTTCTTTTTTTTTTTTTTGAGGCAGATTCTTGCTTTGTTGCCAGGCTGGAGAGCAGTGGTGCAATCTTGGCTCACTGCAGCCTCTGTCTCCTAGGTTCAAGTGATTCTCTTGCCTTAGCCTCCTGCATAGCTGGGACTACAGGCACGTGCCTCTATGCCCAGCTAATCTTTATATTTTTAGTAGAGACGGAGTTTCACCATGTTGTCCAGAATGGTCTCGATCTCTTGACCTTGTGATCCACCGGTCTTGGCCTCCCAAAGTTCTGGGATTACAGGCATGAGCCACCGCTCCTGGCCCTATGCCCACTTTTTAAAAGACATTATAAAAGAATATTTATGGCAGATTTATTAATAGCTCAAAATGGGAAATAATTTAGACGTCTTATCAACAAGAGAATTGATATATTGTAATCACACATTGGAGCACTACATAACAGTAAAAAAGAGCATATCATTGGTATGCTCAGTGTCAGTGACATGTTCAGCATGGATGAGACTCAGACATGTTGAGTGACAAAAGCCAGACACAAAAGAATACATACTGTGTGATTCAATTTTTGTGAAATTGAAGATGAACTAGAATTTATGGTGATAAAAAAATATGATAGTGGTGAGGGTGGGCAGAAGTTGTGAGTGGGAGGAACAAAAGTGAGGCATTATAGTGCTAAAAAATACTATATTTTGATCCAGTTGGTGGTTACATGGTTATATACATATATAAAAATTTATCCAGCTGCACAGTATCTTATCTTTGCTTATACTTTAACAAAAAAATTATAGCAGCTGGCTGCAGTGGTATGCACCTGGAGTCTCAGCTACTTAGGAAGCTGAGGCAAGAGGAGTGCTTAAGCCCAGCAAGTTTGGGCTCTAGTGTGCTTTGCCAGTCAGGTGTCCACACTAAGTTGGGCATGAGTATGGTGGCCTCTTAAGAACAGAGGACCACCAGATCGCCTAAGAAGAGTTGAACCAGAAAAGGTTGGAAACAGAGCAAGTCAAAACTCCTTTGCTCGGCCAGGCGCAGTGGCTCACGCCTGTAATCCCAGCACTTTGGGAGGCCGAGGCGGGCGGATCACAAGGTCAAGAGATCGAGACCATCCTGACCAACATGGTAAAACCCCGTCTCTACTAAAAATTACAAAAATTATCTGGGCCTGGTGGTGCGTGCCTGTAGTCCTAGCTACTAGGGAGGCTGAGGCAGGAGAATTGCTTGAACCCAGGAGGTGGAGATTGCAGTGAGCCGAGATTGTGCCACTGCACTCCAGCCTGGTGCCTGTCGACAGAGCAAGACTCTATCTCAAAAAAACAAAAACAAAAACAAAACAAAGAAAAAAACTCTTTTGCTCATTAATAGTGAGACAACACCTGTGAATAGCCACTGCACTCCAGCCTGGACAACATAGTGAAACCTAATCTCTTTAAAAAATAAAATCTATAGTAAAAATACTGCCATTCTCTTTAAGTAGCATTTAGTGTTTTGAATGATCGTGGTTTAATTATTGATGATCTGTTGGAAGATCCACAGCAGAAAAGTCAGTTAACAGTATGAACAATTCATGTGATTATTCTACATAGTAAAGCCCTTACTGAGTCCTTACGAATGAATATATGAATATATGAAAAGTTACATAGCCATATTAACTATGTCTTACTGATTTGAAACTTGAGCAAAATTAATTTAGTGGAGATAAATTTATAAGGTGCTAATTTATTCACATCATCTACTGAATTATAAAGATGAACACATTTTGAAATTTCATAATCCTGCTTGCCTGTTAGGATTTGTTATAATAAATTTAAGCTCTTGTGTATACTGATCCTGAAGATCTTAATACAATATGGATTTGATTACTACTTTGTAAATAGAAGAAGAAATGGAATAAAAGAATGTCGTCAATTGTATACTTCTTCATATTACTAAATTTAGATGTTAAAATTAATGTAGAGCAGTCCAAAATTGTACACATTTCTTTATATCATTGAAGATACAGTTTCTTTGTTTTTCTTTTGAGATCTCACTCTTGCCAGGCTGGAGTGTGGTGGCGCGATCTCAGCTCACTGCAACCTCCACCTCCTGGATTCAAGCAATTCTGCATCAGCCTCCCAAGTAGCTGGGGTAACAGGCACGTGCCACCAAGCCCAGCTGATTTTTGTATTTTTAGTAGAGACAGCATTTCATTATGTTGACCAGAATGGTCTCGATCCCTTGACCTTGTGATCCACCCACGTCGGCCTCCCAAAGTGCTGGGATTATAGTCATGAGTACCCAGCCAAAGATACAGTTTATGTAATATTCATTTATTTTTTTAAAGTTTTAGGCTGGGCGCAATGGCTCACGCCTGTAATCCCAGCACTTTGGGAGGCTGAGGCGGGTGGATCACCTGAGGTCAGGAGTTCGAGAACAGCCTGGCCAACATGGTGAAACCCTCAATCTACTAAAAATATGAAAGAATTAGCTGGGTGTGGTGGTGCGCACCTGTAGTCCCAGCTACTTGGGAAGTTGAGGCATGAAAATCACTTGAACCTGCGTGGCAGAGGTTGCAGTGAGCTGAGATTGCGCCACTGCACTCCAGCATGGGTGACAGAGCGAGACTCCATCTCAGTAAAAAATGAATATTTATTTATTCATTTATTTTGTAGAGATAGGATCTTGCTATGTTGCCCAAGCTGGTCTCAAACGCCTGGCCTGAAGTGATCCTTCCACCTCGGCCTCCTGAAGTGCTAAGATTACAGGCATGAGCCCCCACGCCTGGCCTATAGTATTCAGGGTTAGAAAAATAAGTATAGTGGGCTGTTTTTGCATTACCATAAAGGAATACCTGAAACAGAATAGTTTATAAAGATAAGAGGTTCATTTGGCTTATGGTTCTGCTGCCTGTATGGGAAGCATGGTGCCAACATTTGCTCAATTTCAGGTGAGACCTCAGGGAGCTTATGATCACAGTGGAAGGTGAAAGGGGAGCCTGTTTCACATGGTGAGAGCAAGGAAGTTGCCACACACTTTGGAAACACTTTTTTTTTTTCCCTTTTTTTTTTTGAGACGGAGTTTCGCTCTTGTTGCCCAGGCTGGAGTGCAATGGCGCGATCTCGGCTCACCGCAACCTCTGCCTCCTGGGTTCAGGCAATTCTCCTGCCTCAGCCTCCTGAGTAGCTGGGATTACAGGCACGCGCCACCATGCCCAGCTAATTTTTTGTATTTTTAGTAGAGACGGGGTTTCACCATGTTGACCAGGATGGTCTCGATCTCTTGACCTCATGATCCACCCACCTCAGCCTCCCAAAGTGCTGGGATTACAGGCGTGAGCCACCGCGCCCGGCTAACACTTTTTTTTTTTTCAACTGAGTCCTCCTCTGTCACCCAAGCTGAAGTGTGATAACGCAATCTCAGCTTACTGTAACCTCCACCTTCCGACTATACACATTTCTTGTGTCCCTATGCCTCAGCCTCCTGAGTAGCTGGAATTATAGGCGTATGCCACCACGCCCAACTGATAATTGTATTTTTAGTAGAGATGGGCTTTTGCCATGTTGGCCAGGCTGGTCTGGAATTCCTGAGCTCAAGTGATCCACCTGCCTTGGCCTCTCAAGAGTACTGGGGTTACAGGAGTGAGCCATCACACCCAGCCTTAAAACACTTTTAAACAATTAGCTCTCACAGAAACTCATTCATCACCAATGAGATGGCACTAAGCCATTCATGAGGGATCTGTAACGGTGATCCAAACACCTCTCCCCAGGCCATACCTCTAGTACTGAGGATTACATTTCAGCATGAGATTTGGAGTGAACAATGTATCAATAGGTTTTGTTTTGATATTAATTTTCTTTTGTGTGTGTGTGTAAGCTTATTATTTATTTATTTATTTTTGAGACAGAATCTCACTCTGCCGCCCAACTAGAGTGCTGTGGCTCACCACAGCTTCAACCTTCTAGGCTCAAGTGATTTCCCACCTCAGCCTCCCAAGTAGCTGTAGCTACAGGCATGTGCCACCACACCTGGCTAATTTTTTGTAGAGACAGTTTCACCTCATTGCCTGGCTGGTCTTGAACTCCTGGACTCAAGCAGTCCACCCACTTCGGCCTCCCAAAGTGCATGAGCCATCATGCCTGACCTGTTGAACTAATTTTCTTGCAATTAATTATTAAAACTAGCTGTGCACAATGACTCAAATCTGTAATCCTAGCATTTTTTGGGAGGCCAAGGTGGGAGGATTGCTTGAGCCCAAGTGTTTGAGACAAACACTGGCAACATGACAAGACCCTGTCTTTACAAAAAATTTTTTAATTAGCTGGGTGTGGTGGTGCGTGCCCGTAGTCTAACATGAGAAAATCACTTGAGCTTTGAAAGTCAGGGCTGCAGTGAGCCTTGTTCACACATTCTGTGAAAATTTCAATCATGCAGAAAAATGACAACTTTTTCTCTTTTACATTGTTTAGAATTGAATCTAAATTTATAGCTCTAGATTTTTTTTTTCAATTTTAAGGGCAAACTGCCACCCCCACCCCCCCCACCCCTTTTTTTTTTTGCCCCTGCCAGACACAGTTTTACTCTGTCGCCCAGGCTGGAGTGCAGTGACACGATCATGACTCACTGCAGCCTTGACCTTCCAGGGCCAAGCATTCTTCCCACCTTAGCCTGTCACAGGTGCACACCACCATGCCTGGCTAATTTTTTAAAATTATTTTTATACACATGGATATCGCCATGTTGCCCATGCTGGTGTTGAGCTCCTGTGCTCAAGCAGTTCTCCTGTGTTGGTTTCCCAAAGTGTTAGGATTACAGGCATGAGCCACTGCACTCAGCTTTTACGTTTTTGTTGTTGTTGTTGAGAGTCTTGCTCTGTCACCCAGGCTAGAATGCAGTGGCGTGATCTCAGCTCACTGCAACCTCTGCCTATCAGGTTCAAGTGATTCTCCTGCCTCAGCCTCCTTAGTAGCTGTGATTACAGGTGCCAACCACTATGCCTGGCTAATTTTTGTATTTTTTTTTTTTTGAGGCAGAGTCTTGCTCTGTCACCAGGTGCCAGGCTGGAGTGCAGTGGCGAGATCTCAGTTCACTGCAACCTCTGCCTCCTGGGTTCAAGCAATTCTCCTGCCTCAGCCTCCTGAATAGCTGGGACTACAGGTGCACGCCACCACACCCAGCTAATTTTTGTATTTTTAGTAGAGACGGGGTTTCACCATGTTGGCCAGGATGGTCTTGATCTCTTGACCTCATGATCCACCTGCCTTGGCCTCCCAAAATGCTGGGATTACAGGCGTGAGCCACTGTACCTGGCCCAGTTTTTGTATTTTTGGTAGAGACAAGATTTCACCATGTTGGCCAGGCTGGTCTCAAACTCCTGACCTCAGGTAATCTACTTGCCTTGGCCTCCCAAAGTGCTGGGATTACAGGCGTGAGCCACCGCGCCGGTCTGATTCTTTTTCTTTAATGTCCCCTTCATTCAGGTTTCTGATTCTTGAAATGGTAATCTTTAGGTCTATAGTAAATTGTGTCTTCACAATAGGAAGACGTGCAAATAGAGGAAATAGAATTTATAATAAGGATTTTTTGAATCTTTAAGATAAGAGCTTACTACTTAAATTTTTAAAAATTTGGACGAGATGCCATGGCTCATGCCTGTAATCCCAGCACTTTGGGAGGCCAGGGCAGGTGGATCACCAGGTCAGGAGTTCGAGACCACCCTGGGCAACATGGTGAAAGCCCATCTCTACTAAAACTACAAAAATTAGCCAGGCATGGTGGCAGACGCCTGTAATCCCACATACTTTGGAGGCTGAGTCAGGAGAATCGCTTGAACCCAGGAGGCAGGCAGAGGTTGCAGTGAGCCGAGATTGTGCCATTGCACTCTGGCCTGGGCGACAAGAGCATAAAAGTTACTGGCCAGGCATAATGGCTCACACCTATAATCCCAACACTTTGGGAGGTCAAGACAGGTGGATCGTTTGAGCCCAGAAGTTCAAGACCAACCTGGGCAACATGGTGAAACTCTGTCTCTACAAAAAAATATAAAAATTAGCCAAGTATGGTGGCATGAGTCTGTAGTCTCAGCTACTTGGGAGGCTGAGGTTGGAGGATTACTTCAGCTCAGGAGGTTGAGGGCGAGGCTGCAGTGACCTGTGATCACACCACTGTAACTCCAGTCTAAGTGACAGTGAGACGCTGTCTCAAAAATAAATAAGCAGAGCCAGGCACGGTGGCTCACACCTGTAATCCCAGCACTTTGGGAGTCGGAGGCAGGTGGATCACCTGAAGTCAGGAGTTCCAGACCAACCTGACCAACATGGTGAAATCCCATCTCTACTAAAAATACAAAAAAAAATTAACCAGGCATAGTAGCATGCAACTGTAGTCCCAGCTACTGAGGAAGCTGAGACAGGAGAATTGCTTGAACCGGGGAGGCAGACGTTGCAATGAGCTTGGATTTTGACATGCCACTGCACTCCAGCCTGGGCGACAGAGGGAGACTCTGTCTCAAATAAGTAAGTAAGTACACTGGATGTGGTGGCTCACTCCAGTAATCTCAGCACTTTGGGAGGCAAGGGGTGCAGACCACCTGAGGTCAGGAGTTCAAGACCAGCCTATCTAACATGGTGAAACCCTGTCTCTACTAAAAATACAAAAATTTGCGGGCTAGGTGGCTCATACCTGTAATCCTAGCTACTTGGGAGGCTGAGGCAGGAGAATCCCTTGAACCTAGGAGGAGTAGGCTCTAGGAGCCGAGATCACACCACTGCATTCCACCCTGGGTGACAGAGGGAGACTTTCTCTAAAAAATAAATAAGTAAATACATTAATGAATTGGTGCTCCTGCTTAGGATCAGGAGTTGAGGCTGCAGTGAACCCTGATTACACCAGTGCACTCTGGCCTGGGCAACAGGGTGAGACTCTGTGTTTAAAAAAAAAAAAACATTGGCCGGGCACGGTGGCTCACGCCTGTAATCCCAGCACTTTGGGAGGCTGAGTCGGGTGGATCACGAAGTCAAGAGATTGAGACCATCCTGGTCAACATGGTGAAACCCCATCTCTACTAAAACATATAAAAAATTAGATGGTTTCACAGCTGAATTCTACCAGACATACAAAGAGGAACTGGTACCATTCCTACTGAAACTATTCCAAATAATCCAAAAAGAGGGAATTCTTCCCAAATCATTTTATGAGACTAACATCATCCTAATACCAAAACCCGGCAGAGACTCAACAAGAAAAGAAAACTACAGGCCAATATCCATGATGAACATAGATGCAAAAATCTTCAATAAAATACTGGCAAGCCGATTACAACAACACATCAAAAAGCTTATCCACCATGATCAAGTAGGATTCATCCCGGGGATGCAAGGCTGGTTCAATATACGCAAGTCTATAAATATAATTCACCACATAAACAGAACCAAAAACAAAAACCACATGATTATCTCAATTGATGCAGAGAAGGCCTTCGACAAAATTCAACAGCCCTTTATGCTAAAAACTCTCAATAAACTAGGTATCGACGGAACGTATCTCAAAATAATAAAAGCTATTTATGACAAACCGACAGCCCATATCATACTGAATGGGCAAAAACTGGAAGCATTCCCTTTGAAATCTGGCACTAGACAAGGATGCCCTCTCTCACCACTCCTATTCAATATAGTACTGGAAGTTCTAGCCAGAGCAATCAGGCAAGAAAAAGAAATAAAGGGTATTCGATTAGGAAAGGAGGAAGTCAAATTGTCTCTATTTGCAGACGACATGATTGTATATCTAGAAGACCCTATCACCTCAGCCCAAAATCTCCTGAAACTGATAAGCAACTTCAGCAAAGTCTCAGGATACAAAATCAATGTGCAAAAATCACAAGCATTCCTATACACCAATAACAGACTTAAAGAGAGCCAAATCAAGAACGAACTGCCATTCACAATTGCTACAAAGAGAATAAAATACCTAGGAATACAACTAACAAGGAACGTAAAGGACCTCTTCAAGGAGAACTACAAATCACTGCTCAACGAAATAAGAGAGGATACAAACAGATGGAGAAACATTCTATGTTCATGGTTAGGAAGAATTAATATCGTGAAAATGGCCATACTGCCCAAAGTAATTTACAGATTCAACGCTATCCCCATCAAGCTACCAATGACCTTCCTCACAGAACTGGAAAAAACCACCTTAAACTTCATATGGAACCAGAAGAGAGCCCGCATAGCCAAGTCAGTTCTAAGCAAAAAGAACAAAGCAGGAGACATCACACTACCGGACATCAAACTCTACTACAAGGCTACAGTAATCAAAACAGCATGGTACTGGTACCAAAACAGAGATATAGACCAATGGAACAGAACAGAGGCATCGGAGGCGACACAACATATCTACAACCACCTGATCTTTGACAAACCTGAAAAAAACAAGCAATGGGGAAAGGATTCCCTGTTCAATAAGTGGTGTTGGGAAAACTGGCTAGCCATATGCAGAAAGCAGAAACTGGACCCCTTCCTGACACCTTACACTAAAATTGACTCCAGATGGATTAAAGACTTAAACATAAGACGTAACACCATAAAAACACTAGAAGGAAACCTAGGCAAAACCATTCAGGACATAGGCGTAGGCAAGGACTTTATGACCAAAACACCAAAAGCATTGGCAACAAAAGCCAAAATAGACAAATGGGACCTAATCAAACTCCACAGCTTTTGCACGGCAAAAGAAACAGTCAATGGAGTGAATCGGCAACCAACACAATGGGAAAAAGTCTTTGCAGCCTACCCGTCTGACAAAGGGCTGATATCCAGAATTTACAATGAACTAAAAAAGATTTACAAGAAAAAAACAAACAAGCCCATTCAAAAATGGGCGAGGGATATGAACAGATACTTTACAAAAGAAGACATACATGAGGCCAACAAACATATGAAAAAATGCTCATCATCACTGGTCATTAGAGAAATGCAAATCAAAACTACATTGAGATACCATCTCACGCCAGTTAGAATGGCGATCATTAAAAAATCTGGAGAAAACAGATGCTGGAGAGGATGTGGAGAAATAGGAACACTTTTACACTGTTGGTGGGAGTGTAAATTAGTTCAACCACTGTGGAAAACAGTGTGGCGATTCCTCAAGGACCTAGAAATAGAAATTCCATTTGACCCAGCAATCCCATTACTGGGCATATATCCAAAGGATTATAAATCGTTCTACTATAAGGACACATGCACACGAATGTTCATTGCAGCACAGTTTACAATAGCAAAGACCTGGAACCAGCCCAAATGGCCATCGATGATAGACTGGACAGGAAAAATGTGGCACATATACACCATGGAATATTATGCAGCCATTAAAAACGAGGAGTTCACATCCTTCGTAGGGACATGGATGAACCTGGAAAACATCATTCTCAGCAAACTGACACAAGAACACAAAATCAAACACCACATGTTCTCACTCATAGGCGGGTGTTGAACAAGGAGAACACATGGACACAGGGAGGGGAGCACTATACACGGGGGTCTGTTGGGGGGAGGGGGGATAGCGGGGGGGTGGGGAGTTGGGGAGGGATAGCATGGGGAGAAATGCCAGATATAGGTGAAGGGGAGGGAGGCAGCAAATCACACTGCCACGTATGCACCTATGCAACAACCTTGCATGTTTTTCACATGTACCTCAAAACCTAAAATGCAATAAAAAAAAAAAAAAAATTAGCCGAGCATGGTGGTGCATGCCTGTAGTCGCAGCTACTTGGGAGGCTGAGGCAGGAGAATTGCTTGAACCCAGGAGGCAGAAGTTGCGGTGAGCCGAGATCGCGCCATTGCACTCCAGCGTGTGTAACAAGAGCAAAACTCTGTCCCAAAAAAAAAAAAAGAAAACAACTGCCATGTTAATTGTTTTTAAGTACACAGTTGAGTAGTGTTAACAATGGTTAAATTTAAGCAAACAGAGCAACAAAAGAAAATTTAAAAAAAAACACAAAAAAACGAATGGTTAAATTATTGTGCGTCCTCTCTCCAGAAGTCTTTTTCTCTGGCAGAACTGAAACTATACAGATTAAACAACTTCACAATCCCATCCCCCACCTTTAGCCTCCCCCTGCCCCAGCCCTTAGCAGTCACCATTCTACTTTCTTGGAATTTGACTACTCTAGGTACATTAATGGCAGCATACAATATTTGTCCTTTTGTTTCTGGCTTATTTCACTTAGAATAATGTCTCTATTATTCTGAAACATGTCTGGCATGGGGTAGCATGTGTCAAAATTTCCTTCCTTTTTAAGGCAAAAGTAATAATTCACTGTATATATGTACACACACACACACACGCCAAGCATTTTGTTGATCTGTTCATCCATCCATGGAAACTGAAGTTGCTTCTACCTTTTGGCTATTGTGAATAATACTGTTATAAACATGCATATATGAATACCTACTCCAATTCCTACTTTCAGTTCTTTTGGGTATATACCCATAAGTGGAATCACTGGATTATATAGTAACTGTGTTGGTTTTTTTTTTTTTGGAGGGACTGCCATACTGTTTTCGATAAGAGTTTTCACCATTTTACATTCCCACAAACAGTGCACAAGAGTTCCATTTCTCCACAACCTAGTTAACAATTACTATTTTTTTTATAGTAGCCATCCTAATGGATGTGAAGTGATAGCTCATTGTATTTTCGATTTGCATTTTCCTAATGATTAGTGGTGCTGAGCATCTTTTCATGTGTTTATTGACACTTTATATATAATCTTCTTTTTTTTTTTTTTTTTTTTTTGAGACGGAGTTTCGCTCTTGTTATCCAGGCTGGAGTGCAATGGCGCGATCTCGGCTCACCGCAACCTCCGCCTTCTGGATTCAGGCAATTCTCCTGCCTCAGCCTCCTGAGTAGCTGGGATTACAGGCACGCGCCACCATGCCCAGCTAATTTTTTTTGTATTTTTAGTAGAGACGGGGTTTCACCATGTTGACCAGGATGGTCTCGATCTCTTGACCTCGTGATCCACCCGCCTCAGCCTGTGCTGGGATTACAGGCGTGAGCCACCACGCCCGGCTTATATATCTTCTTTGGAGAAATGTCTGTTCATGTCCCTTGTCAATTTTTTAGCCAGGTTTTTTGTTGTTGTTATTGAGTTGTAGGAGTTCTTTATATTCTATGAATATTAAGCCCTCACCAGATAAATGATTTGCAAATATTTTCTCCTGTTCTGTGAGTTGCATTTTCACTGTATTGATTGTGTCCTTTGCAACACAGAAGGTTTTTTGTTTCAAGTAGTGAGGTCTTGCTATGTTGCCCAAGCTATCCTCTAACTCTTGGGCTCAAATGATCTTCCCACCTCAGCCTCCCAAGTAGCTGGGATTACAGGTGTGTGCCACCACACCAGCTTCACAAGAGTATTGATTGATTGATTGATTGTGTCTCGCTCTCTTGCCCAGGCTGGATAGTGCAGTGGCGTGATCTTGGCTTACTGCAGCCTCTGCCTCCTGGGTTCAAGCAATTCTTCTGCCTCAGCCTCCCAAGTAGCTGGGATTACAAACATGCACCAACACACCTGGCTAATTTTGTGTTTTTAGAAGAGGTTGTGTTTCACCATGTTGGCCAGGCTGGTCTTGAACTCCTGACCTCAGGTGATCCACTTCAGCCTCCCAAAGTGCAGGGATTACAGGCGTGAGCCCCACCGCACCTGGCTAGGAGTTTTTAACTTTGATAAAGTTGTCATACATTTTCCCTTATTTTTTATTTGGTTTCCTGTGCCCTCAATGGTATATCCAAGGAATAATTGCCAAATTCAGTGACCTCAAGTTTTCCACCCTGTGTTTTTGCTTTCTGGCTCATAACGTTTAGATCTTTGATCCATTTTGAGGTTTTGTTTTTTTGAGACGGAGTTTTGCTCTTATTGCCTAGGCTGGAGTACAATGGTGCAATCTCAGCTCACCACAACCTCCACTTCCCAGGTTCAAGTGATTCTCCTGTCTCAGCCTCCCCAGTAGCTGGGATTACAGGCAAGCACCACCATGCCCAGCTAATTTTTTGTATTTTTAGTAGAGATTGGGTTCTCCATGTTGGTCAGGCTAGTCTCAAACTCCTGACCTGAGATGATCCACCCGCCTCAGCCTCCCAAAGTGCTGGGATTCCAGGCATAAACCACCAAGCCCAGCCTTGAGTTAACTGTTATATAGGATATAATAAGGTAAGGGTCCAACTTAATTAATTTGAGAGATTATACTTCCATACTCGAGGAAAAAGAAAAAAACGAGATTATCAGTTTTTAAGAAAAGTGTTTATTGCCTTGTTGAGATATATGTAAAACTACCTATGGGATAGGCATGTAATGCTATGTGATAGTATGAGGGACTTGCAAGATTCGTAAGATTAAGATGCTTTTATTTTTCATACCTTTATGTTTTTATTTCAAATTAAAATAAGTATTATGAGTTTAATAATTGCCTTAGTATTAAATACTTTCTTTGAGTGGCAACTTTTCTTTGCTATTCAGGTAAATTTCCTTTAAAATTAATAATTTTATTACAAATTATATAAGATCTTGTTTCAAGTGGCACCATGGATTTTAAAATTAGGTTGTTTAGAAAGTCCATTGGAAAAGTAAGTAGCACACTTAAGTGTTGTATATTTCATTGTTTATATGTTGCCTTTTTGATCTTTATGTTATTTTTGGTGGTTTAGGTCAGCTTTATGCTGAGAACATCTAGGTAGCTTTTGATGTGTATGTGCCTTTAAACATTCTCTTTGAAATTACCCAAATTATCAAATGAAATTAGAGAAAGCATTTTCCTTTGTTATTGTGAGAATAGTAAGACAGGCCAGCAGGGTGACTCACACCTGTAATCCCAGCATTTTGGGAGGTGGAGGCGGGAGGATCACCTGAGGTCAGGAGTTCAAGACCAGCCTGACCAACATGGTGAAACCCTGTCTCTACTAAAAAAATACAAAAATCAGCTGGGCCTGGTGGTGTGCATCTGTAATCCCAGTCATCTGGGAGGCTGAGGCAGGAGAATTGCTTGAACTTGGGAGGGAGAGGTTGCAGTGAGCCGAGATTGCACCCCTGCACTCCAGCCTGGGGGACAGAGCACAACTCTTATCTCAAAAAAAAAAAAAAAAAGAAGTTCCCAAGGGATGCTGCTGCTGCTGGTTCCATGAACACTGTGAGCTCATTGCCTTAAGACGTCCATTGTTGTTGGTTGTTAATAACTTTTTGGCTAGGGGGGGAGGTGTGGAAGACAATGTCTCCGTCCCCCAGGTAGAGTGCAGTGGCGCCATCTGGTGTTCACCTCCCAGGTTCAAGCGATTCCTGCCTCAGGCCCCTCAAGTAACTGGGATTACAGCCATGTGCTACCACATCTGGCTAATTTTTATATTTTTAGCAGAGACAGGGTTTCACCATGTTGCCCAGGCTGGTCTCAAACTGCTGACGTCAAGTGATCTGGCCTCCTCGACCTTCCAAAGTGCTGGGATTTCAGGCATGAGCCACTGCACCCAGTCTAAATTAACTTTTATTATAGGCATCTAGGAAAGTGCTATTTATGCACCAAACTTGGGAAAAGTGAGAAAACAATCACTAATTTTCTCTATTCTGTGGTTCAAATCAGGAACCAAGTTGAAAAAGGATGATTTAGAGTAATCGACCAGTTGTGGTGGCTCACAGCTATTATCCCAGCACTTTCAGGGGCTGAAGTGGGATTATTGATTGAGCTCAGGAGTTGGAGACCAGCCTGGGCAACATGGTGAAACCCTGTCTCTACAAAAAAAAAAAAAAAAAATTGTTTTTAATTAGCTGGGTGTGGTGGCATGCACCTGTAGTTCCAGCTACTCAGAAGGCTGAGGTATAACAGTCACCTGAGCCAAAGAGGTCAAGGCTGCAGTGAGCCGTGATTGTGCCACTGCACTTTAGCCTAGGCAGTGTGAGACCCTGTGTCAAAAAAAAAAAAAGAATGATCTAATTTGCATGGTAAAAATGGGCATTCTCTTCACGTTCTGCAATATTTTTAATATGTCCACATGATATTTATACATATCTCTATTAACTAGTGAAACTTTTTTTTTTTTTGAGATGGAGTCTCGCTCTTGTAACCTAGGCTAGAGTGCAGTGGTGCAGTATCAGCTCACTGCAACCTCTTCCTCCTGGGGTCAAGCGATTCTCCTGCCTCAACCTCCCAAGTAGCTGGGATTACAGGCGCACGCCACCATAGCCAGCTAATTTTTGTATTTTTAGTAGAGATGGGGTTTCACCATATTGGCCAGACTGGTCTTGAACTCCTGACCTCAGATGATGTGCTCGCCACTGCGCCCAGCCAGTGAAACAACTTTTTAACAGAAATGCCAAGAATTCTTGCTAGATAGGTATATAATATTTTTTAGATAAATATTAGCTTCATAAAGATATTTTCTTTATAAATACATTTAGAAGCATAAATTAAGTGATGTAGTTTAAGCAGAAAAACCTGCCCTATTTCAGAATGTTGTGGAATAATTTCTTGTTTTCTTGAAAACATATTTGCTTCATAGTATTTGTTTTTAGAGTGCCATTGAAAGAAAGTCTCACAGGCTATTAGCACTAATTTTTTATCACTTTAACTTTATGTTTAGAGAAATGGATAGAAAATTAGTGGATAAAATTAGCAAGAAGGATCTTGGCAACAATAAGAAAAAACAAAAATAAGACAGTTCAGGTTGAGATTATTTGAGTTGTCTTAAGAAATAGAAAAGCCGGCCGAGTATAGTGGCTCACACCTGTAATCCCTGAACTTTGGGAGGCCAAGGTGGGCGGATCACCTGAGAAGTTTGACACCAGCCTAGGCAACATAGCAAAACCCTGTCTTTACAGAAAAAAAAAAAAAATTAGCTGGGTGTGGCAGTGTGTGCCTCCAGGCCCAGCTACTCAGGAGGCTAAGGCAGGAGAATTGCATGAGCCCTGGAGGTGGAGTTTGCAATGAGATAAGATGGTGTCACTACACTCCAGCCTGAGCGACAAAGCGATACCCTGTCTTTAAAAAAAAGGAAATAGCAAATTGTTAAGGAAGAAAATATCTGATTGGCAGATACATAATTATAAATTTCTATGATTTGACTATATAATTAAGATAAAGATCTAAGTAACTTTTAGCTCTACTAGTTTTTTATTAAGAAAATGCTTTTGCCTGCAGAACTTTATTAATTGGGATATTTTTATATTTTGGATTTTAGGGCAGCTGCAATGACTCTCCGCACGGTACTATTGTCATTGCAAGCACTATTGGCAGCTGCAGAACCAGATGATCCACAGGATGCTGTAGTAGCAAATCAGGTAAGATGGCTGCTTTTGAAAGAGTTTGTTACATATGAGTCTCTAACCATTTTAGTGGTTTTGCAACGTTAACACATGAGCATACTCTCTTGAAACTAAATATTGAAATGGTTTTCTTCCTTGTGGTAGGATTATTTTGTCAGATGTAATAGTGAAAACTTAAGTAATAGAATGTTAATATCCTAGTTTAATTGAATATATAGATGCTATTTTCCTGACATGAATATTTTTAAACACATAAAGTCAAAAGAATTACACAGTGAGCACTCATATTCCTACCATCTAGATTCTATGATTAATGCTCATGTATGTATCCTTCTATTTATCCTTCCATTCATTGATGATCCCTCACTGGTAATAATTTTAATCACCTCCTATCATGGCACTGATGTGGCATGGCAGAGTTGCCGATGACCTTGTAATTGTTGAATGGAATAAATATTTTTCATTTCGCTTTCCAGCTACAGTGGCTGAGTTTAATAGTTACAACAGAGACTGGACTGAAGTTATTAGTATCTGACCCTTTAAGAAACAGTTTGCCAGCCAGGTGCGGTGGCTCATACCTGTAATCCCAGCAACTCTGGGAAGCTGAGGTAGGCAGATCACTTGAGGTCAGGAGTTGCAGACCAGCCTGGCCAATGTGGTGAAACCCTGTCTCTACTAAAAACACAAAAATTAGCCCAGTGTGGTGGCACACACCTGTAGTTCCAGCTACCTGGGAGGCTGAGGTGGGAGAATCGCTTGAACCTGGGAGGCAGAGGTTGCAGCAAGCCGAGATCGTGCACTCCAGTCAGAGTGACAAAATGAAACCCTGTCTCAAAAAAAAAAAAAAAGTTTGTCGATACCTATTCTAAGCCATTGGAATATAACGAACATTCTTTTTTTTTTTAAATTTATTTAATTTAGAAAGTTTTTCTTCTCTTCTAAGATATTACCTTCTTTTCTTCCTAACTTTATAGCTGTTCTTTGTTCGTTCCCACAATTATTTTTCTTCTTCTTCTTTTTTAAATGTAGTTCCTCAGCTCTGACCTTGTTACCTTTAATCCAAGGAACATTCATACTTAACCACCAAGTCACAGCCTTTGGAGTTTTTCTCTGTGTCTCCTTTTCTCCTGATAACCATTCCCTGTATCGCTCTATTACTATATTTACAAAATTACTCTGATTGCTATAGGTCACTTTTAAAAAATTGTTTCATTTCGACTGCTCTGATCTCCCTTTCTCAACCTCTTTCTTCCTTTCTCTGTCTTGTACATTGCTATCAGGTAGCTTTATAAAGTGCAAATCTTACTTACTTCATTAACAAAAACTTGTTTGTAGCTCTACTATCACCTACTCGAGTCCAAATTCTTTAGCTTGCAGATCTGAACTCTCTGCAGACCTAGCTTTATTTCCTGAATTGTTTTCTTCAAACTCCGGCTTTTTCAAGCATTGCATTTATTTTTACATATTGTATCCAATCTCTGCCATATTTCCTCTGCCTGAGGAAACTTCCTCTTGGCAAACTTCTTTAACCTGTAAGATTTTAATTTATATATTACCTTTCTTCTTTTCCCTTCAAGATCTGTTTACTCCTTGCTTTATGTATATATCCTTGTAAATATGTTCTGTTATTTGCCTCAGAGTGCTTCCACTTAGGGTTTTCCATGTTTTATATATGTGCTATTTATTCATATTTGGTTGTTAAAATCATGGCTTGAGTTCCAGCTTTGCTTTCCTGTTGTGCTCTAAGCCTTAGAGGTTGAGGTTGGACTGAGGGTATCTTAGCTCCTAAAGTAGTTCAGTAATTTAACTTATTTCCTTGTTATGAAGCAGTGGTATAAACAAGATTTATCATTTTAATATATAATATATTTAAATATATAAAGTGCTTTTAAAAGAAATAGTAAAGTGAATTGAATAGTAATTTATACTTTGCTTTACTAAGTAACAGTGTTTCCAAAGTATTTGATAAATTTACCTCTTCCAATGCCTATGGGAAGTCTTTTAATAAAAGTACTCTATTGTGAGTTTATAATCATCTCAAGATACTTAATACGTTAGGACTTTCCATGTGGGGTTTCTGTAAATCTCTGTACGTTAATGCAACTGTAAGAAAGCAAGAGAATCTAGTTATATTCTAGCCTGAGCTGTTTTTAACACAAAAGCTAGTCACATTGTAAAAAATTATTCTAATGTCCCCATATTTACATATTTTTATAAGTTAGTAATTCTAGGTTTAGTTGTATAAGATTTGCTGCTGTACAGAACATCTCTAATACCTCACTTCACCTAATATTAGTTTTTTGCTAGTTATATTTGTTGAATTTGGAGATCAAAGTAGATTAATTTTATTTGTCTTTATTATTGTCAACACAAATTGTGAGTCAAAGCTTCAGGTTAAGTGGTCTTTTCTCAAGTGACATAGCTTGTCTATAATGCAGAGTGAATCACATTTTAAATGTAGATCTGTTTTATTTGCAAAAGTAGGGTTGTAGGTAATTAAGAGCTGAAATACCATATTAAATATTATAACTGTAATGCCATCTCAATCAATTTTTTCCCCCCATATAGTACAAACAAAATCCTGAAATGTTCAAACAGACAGCTCGACTTTGGGCACATGTGTATGCTGGAGCACCAGTTTCTAGTCCAGAATACACCAAAAAAATAGAAAACCTATGTGCTATGGGCTTTGATAGGGTAAGTACATAAGGGCATGTTGACTTTGATCTATTGATTGATTTTAAATTATTGCAAATTCTTGGCTGACAAAAGTGGTTTAGAAAGTAAGAGACATTACTAGCCTGGGCAACATGGTGAAACCCATCTCTACAAAAATCAGCTGGACGTGGTAGTGAGCGCCTGCAATCCCAGCTACTCTGAAGGCTGAGGTGAGAGAATCCCTTGGGCCCAGGAGGTCGAGGCTGCAGTAAGCAATGATCATGCCACTGCACTCTAGCCTGGGTGATAGAGCAAGACCCTGTCTCAAAAAAAAAAGGAAAATAAGAGAAAATCTAGTTTTAGTAAACAAATTTTCTGTTTTCGAAATCAGTGATTTTTTTTTCTTTTTACTGATTACAGTCATTGATTTTAGAAGCTTTTCATGCACTGCAAATGTAAAGCAACTTACAGAAAAGAAACAAGGTGTTAATTCTCAATATAAAGAGAGTGAGTGATTCAGTACTGTTTAAATGTTTCCTTGAGATTTAATTTCTTGTCCCCTTTTCTTCTCTACAGAATGCAGTAATAGTGGCCTTGTCTTCAAAATCATGGGATGTAGAGACTGCAACAGAATTGCTTCTGAGTAACTGAGGCATAAAGAGCTGCTGATATAGTCAAGCTTGCCTCTCCTTGAGGAGCACCAACATCTGTTATTTTTAGGATTCTGCATAGATTTCTTTTAAACTGGCATTCTTGCCTAATGATGTTATCTGGGCACCATTGGAGACTGAAAAAAAAATCCCTGCTCTGTAAATAAAGCTAATTAAACGTCTGTGTAAATTTAAAAAGGGGAAATACTTTAATTTTTTTTCTTAATAGTGTAAAAATTCCTTGAGCTAAGCTAAAACCATGGAAGAAACATGCTACTTTAGTATTTAGCAGTGTACCAAGACTAGCAAGAGTTTGCTTCAGGATTTTGTTGAATAATTAAGGTAATATTTTGAGTGTGTCAGGGCCATTCAAATTGTTGGTGTTGCATCACAGCTACCTTAACTGTTTTAACATGGATCCTCTGTGCCTGTGAATTTACTTGCATGCTTGTACTTGACTTCTTAGGATGGGTAGCTGAAAAGACCACCATTTTAAGCATTTGAGAATTCTTAAATAGGAGATTTACTCAGAATTGAAGATGGTGACCTATTCAGAGCCTTTTTGTCCTTGTCGACAGACTGGGACCTAATGTCTTTCCCCTCCCCCCTTAACACACACAGCTAATATTCTAAGGTAAATTTCTCTGTATTTGGTGAGGAAATGTGCTGAGGGACAGTGTGTATCCCTTGCTTCATTTTTAGGTCATAGGTTTGGAATGTTTTGTCCCAGTTCCTCAAACACTCTTAAATTTTTCCCAAGTAATATAAAAATAGAACTGCCAATTTTATTTCTCTTGTAAAAATAGTAAATACTTGATGTTACATTATTCCCAGGTTTACTGAAAGAACCCAACTTAGTTTTTCAGTGAATTTGACACTTATTTTTAAAATGATGACATTTTTCTTTGAGAACTGGCAAGGATGCAGTCAACTGTTTCCAATAGTTTTTAGTCTCATTTTGGGGTCTATAGAGATTGCTTTATTGGATAACTTCAAGTCATTCTTGCTTGCACTTCCCGTATTGACACATGAAAGCTGTGTTGGTGTTTTATTGTACATACTTCACATGCACATAGGAATAGAAGTGTGTTATAAATCTAGCTTTCTTTATGATGTTTCTGATAATATGAGAATTTAAAACTTTCTCTTGTACATAGTCAGACTATTTGTATTAAATTTACATTTCATTCTAAGTTCAAAAGTTTGAAAATTATTAGTTTTGCAAGATCAGACACTAATGTGACCATTTTATGAAGGTTGAAGTAGATTTATGCAGGCAGTTCTATGTATAGAAATACAATTCTTTCTAAATTTTTAGGACCAATACAAAATAACAAAAATGTAATGGAATCAGACTGAATTATAAAGTAAGGCTGTATATTGAAAGTCATATTATAAAAAGTTTGCTTTCTTTAAGTGTTATTTATCTTAAATTATAATCAAGTATTTGGAAGATAATTTTTGAATCATAAAGTCAGCATAACTTCATTTGACTTCTCAATAATCTTGATACTAGAAGCAATAAAAGAACCATTATTAAATATATTGTAATGTTAAAGATGTCAAGGTTCTTCCAAAAATTTGTAAGGCTTTCCTAATTAACAGTAAACTCTTGTAGTTGATATTATTGTATTCTAAACACAAGTTGCTGTTTTTCCCCATATGTTTGCTTAAGCATGTCTTTATACAATCACCTCCTTTTATTGCTGTAGTTTATTTTCTAAAGATGCCAAAGGAAACAGGATTTTTCTTTATTTATTTTAAATATCTGAAACCTTGTACTTTATATTTTGAAGTAAGGTGGGATTGTGTGAAAATGTGGATGGTTTTTCTTCATTATTGGTTAGAATTACCTTTTTTAAGTGGAGGGCAACTTGGTAGTATTAATAGAATTTGGGTTTAAAAATATCAGACACATCTACCCGGTTTATTTTTTTGCCTGTATTATCAGGGTATATTTAATTGTCCTGTGGTTAGACAAAGGTGAGAGAGCTCAGAGGTTACTAAAGGTCAAGCATTACGTACGTACATACATACATACATGCATACATACTCTTGGAGGCAGCTATATCCTGCTTTGATTTTTATGCACATGAGCCCTATAGGGTATATACTTATCTAACTACACTTCAGTATCCCCAGCGCCCACGAAATTGGAAAGTACAATATTTGGTTTGAGACGTTCTTCATAATAGATTCTTTATTATAAAAATTTACCTCATTTACATTTAATGTGATGATCTTTTTTTTGTCCTTTCTGTTATATTTCCCACTGTACTATTTGGTTTTTGTCTTTCTCTTGTCTGCAGGTAGATTTAGTTACCCAAACATAGAAACTAAAGCAATTGCTTTTTTCCTCTGGTCTTAAATATGTGTGGAAAAAAAGACACTAAAAGATCAGGCCTAAGGGAAAAGTACCCTGGTGGAAATTATTTTTGTAATTCTTAATGTTTTTGAGTTGGCTCCGTTTGTCAGTTTTAAAAGCCTCAAAAATCATATTAAAACAAAAATCCAGTGAAATCCCATTTAGGGCAGGCAGATTTGCTAGAAGTCACTGATACTCCAGTAGGCTTTTGTTATAATCAGGCCTGTTCCTGAGTATGTGCCTCTTTTAAAGGAAGAAATAATTAGCTGTATAGTATTTCAGTACTGATTACTGAATGGATGAATGAATGAATGAATGAATGAATGAGTGGCATTTAGTGGACCCAAATAAGTATTCAGTGGTATATAAATATTTGAGGAACTAGGTACTGAATTAGATGCTCTGAATTGGCACCCCGAAATGTTTGGAATTAAAACCGTGGTTTACTTAAACACATAACACGTTCAAGGATATATGAATGTTTGGAGTCTAAGTATTTTGCTTTTGAAGAGAGTAATCTATAAAATGAAAGACTGATTTTTTTTTAGAAGTAATACACATTTATGATTGTTGGTGGCACATAAAACTATGCAAAATAATTCTTTTTAAGTATCTGTAGGAAAGAATTGGCAGTTTAAATGGATTTTGCTTATTTATGCACTACAGAATGCAGCATACTGTATCACTGTTGAGGCTGCTTAATAAGTTTACCAATGTGAAAAGCAGATCTTGGGTGTAAGTGTATGCCTGTTTTGAGCTTTTAAAACTCTGCAGTAGGTGTATGATAATGTTTTACAATCCTATGTAGGAAATTATGAATTTTTGTTGCATTTGTTTTAAAGATTTAAGATGGATTGGGGTAGGGAACAGCTGGAGCCAGCTATACACCTTCTAGTATGTAGAGGGAAACAATGTTTAGATATGAAAAAGGAAGCTGTCTGTTTACAGTTAACTTTATTTCATGGACTTCTACAAAATGATGTTGTATTAATCACTTTTTCTAGTTCGAGGAATTTCAATTCCAGGGTACAAACCATTGATTTTAAAAATTGCATTTCCATTGTTTTAGTACCATTTTAAAATAAATGCTTACCATCAGCCAGTTGCTGTCGCTGGGAAGAAGGTAACTTGAAGTATTTGCTGATAAATAGCCTTTATTCCCAAGTGTGACTTTTCTTCGGTGTCTACATATTATGTCACACATTCTATTTGCACTGCTGCAATATAGATCAAAAATCTTGTGGCATGGGGGTAGGGGAGTGTTAGTATCTCCCTTGTCTCATTTGTTATGTTACTGCTTTATTGGACTGATCTACCCTCATGAACTTGCAATTACCTAAATGGAAGGTTTGAATGTGTCACCTTTTGCTTGGTTATTTCAACCATGCTGCTATATATAATCAGGTGTGGCACAGTTTGTCAGTTTGATTCTAGGTGTGAGTGGATAGAAATCATTACACTGTGCTGTTAACGATCCTTGTCTGCTTGCTGTTACCTACTTTTTACAGGCATCATAATAAAAGCTAGACTATTTCTTTGGGGGGAAAGAGACTTATTTAATGTAATTTAAAAACTTTTCCAATAGAAAATGAAATATTATTGAAAATAATATCTATTTTTTAGCTTTCAGCAATTGATGGTGCTTTGTTGTGGTGTCTGCTGGAAGTCTACTGCCATTATAGGGAACCTTGCTTGTTAGCTTCTCTAGATCTCTATTCTAAACAATCTGTTAGTGATGATAAATTCTGTAGGAGGGTCTATTCTGAGCCGTTAACTTCCTGTAAGGGGAAAATGGGTGGGTTACCAGAAATACCATTGAAATAGGGTGGGCTGTGGGTGGAGGGTTGGGTATTTGTCTTGAGAATTAAAAACTACGAAACACTTTTGTACACAACTGATTTTTTAAAAAATAAACACATTTTTAAAGATGTTGAATTTTTCCCCCCTTATTGGGAATTCTTAAAAATAAATGCATGCATGTTTTCCCCTGAAAATGGTTTATATCTTATTTCTGGGTACTCATCTGTGGATAAGCAATTAAGTCTTAATCTAAATAGTAAGAACTAGGCAGGTATTTCTCCTTGACAAATTTCATAGTGATTGACATATGATGAATGCAGTAAATTGTATCAGATTATTGAATTTAAAAACATTGAAATTTAGTTCTAATTGAACTTATTAAAACTAGAACACAATTTGCTTAGGTTCTAATGCAAAATTTAGAGTAATTAAGAGTTAGTTGACCAGGCGCGGTGGCTCACCCCTGTAATCTCAGCACTTTTGGAAGCCAAGGCAGGCGGATCATGAGGTCAGGAGTTCAAGACCAACCTGACCAACATGGTCGCGGTGGCTTGCCCCTGTAATCTCAGCACTTCTGGAAGCCAAGGCAGGCGGATCATGAGGTCAGGAGTTCAAGACTAACCTGACCAACATGGTGAAACCCCATCTCTATTAAAAATACAAAAAATTAGCTGGATATGGTGGTGCATTCCTGTAATCCCAGCTACTCGGGAGGCAGAGGCAGGAGAGTTTCTTGAACCGGGGATGGAGGTTGCAGTGAGCCGAGATTGCCCCACTGCACCCCGCCCCAGCCTGGGCTACAAAGCAAGACTCCATCTCAAAGAAAGTTAAGTAATACTTTGTATTCTATTTCCATATATGCTTTCTGGAAATGTTGCATGGTACTGTCAAAAAGACTGAATTGTTTCAGAAAGTCCAGGGTTTAATCCCGGCTTTTTACTCAAGAGGAGAGAGCTGGACTTTTCTGAGTTTCAGTTTCTTCATCTAGGTAAGATACTTGCCCAGTACTTTGTAGCATGTTTGTGGGTAAGTAATTGATGTAGCTGTAAAAGTACTTAATATATTTGTATAGACGTTACTATAATTCTAACACTAAATTTTGGCTGAACTATGAAAGGATTGCTCTGTTCCCAGTCTGAAACCACCAACAAAATACCTTGTTTGAAAATTGTTCAGGCTGGCCGGGCACGGTGGCTCACACCTGTAATCCCAACATTTTGGGAGGCCAAGATGGGCAGATCAGGAGATGGAGACCATCCTGGCTAACGTGGTGAAACCCTGTGTATTAAAAATACAAAAATTAGCTGGGCATGGTGGCATGCACCTGTAATCTCAGCTACTCGGGAGGCTGAGGCTGGAGAATCACTTGAATCTGGAAGTTGAAGGTTGCAGTAAGCCAAGGTCATGCCACTGCACTCCAGCCTGGCGACAGAGTAAATTTCTGTCAATAAATAAATAAAAAGGCTGGGAACAGTGGCTCACACCTATAATCCCAGCACTTTGGGAGGCTAAAGCGGGTGGATCACAAGGTCAAGAGATCGAGACCATCCTGGCCAACATGGTGAAACCCCGTATCTACTTAAAATGTAGAAATTAGCTGGGCTACTCGGGAGGCTGAGACACAAGAATCACTTGAACTCGGGAGTCAGAGGTTGCAGTGAGCCAAGATCATGCCACTGCACTCTAGCCTAGCAACAGAGTGACATTCTGTCTCAAAAAAAAAAAAAAAAAAAAAAGTTCTGGTTTGGCAAAGTATCTGTTTTTTGTTAGGTCTATTTCAGAGGTCCATTCATTGTCTGTAGATTGCCTCTTCCTCCATAAATGCTGATAATTGGAAGAGACTTTGTCAAGGTTTGTACAAGTTATTTTACATGGCAAAACTGATTGTGTCTTTATGGTATTTGTAAGCAACTCACGGCAGGCCTGTAAGTTTCTTTGCCAAGAAATGGAATTCCCCTTAACCTGGAATAGCAACACGAAGTGTTCTTTTTGTGAAGCAAGACTGAGTCTTTAGGTACTAAAAATCTAGGATGATAGAATTCAAGGCCAGGTGTGGTGGCTCACGCCTGTAATCCGAGCACTTTGGGAGGCAGAGTCCTGTGGGTCATCTTAGGTCGGGAGTTGGAGACCAGCCTGGCCAACATGTTTAAACCTTGTCTACTAAATGCATAAAAATAGCTGGACGTGGTGGCGCATGATTGTAATCCCAACTACTCTGGAAGCTGAAGCAGGAGAATTGCTTAAACCTGGGAAGCAGAAGTTGCAGTGAACTGAAATTGCACCACTGCACTCCAGCCTGGGCGACAGATTGAGACTACGTATTTTTTTTTAAAAGCCAGGCACGGTGGCTCATGCCTGTAATCTAGCACTTTGGGAGGCCAAGGCAGGTGGATTACAAGGTCAGGAGTTCGAATTCGAGACCAGCCTGACCAATATAGTGAAACCCCATCTCTACTAAAAATACAAAAATTAGCAGGCCATGGTGGTGATGCCTGTAGTCCCAGCTACTCAGGAGGCTGAGGCAAGAGAATTGCTTAAACCCAGGAGGCAGAGGTTGCAGTGAGCCCAGATTGTGCCACTGCGCTCCAACCTGGGTGACAAAGCAAGACTCTGTCTTAAAAAAAAAAAAGTCTGGGTGAGGTGGCTCGCACCTGTAAGCTCAGCACTTTGGGAGGCCGAGGCAGGCAGATCGTGAGGTCAGGAGTTCAAGACCAGCCTAGCCAACATGGTGAAATCTCGTTTCTACTAAATATACAAGATTTAGCCAGGCATAGTGGCCCATGCCTATAATCCTAGCTACTCGGGAGGCTGACGCAGGAGAATCACGTGAACCCGGGAGGCAGAGTTTGCAGTGAGGCAAGATCAAGCCACTGCGCTCCAGCCTGGGCGACAGAGTGAGTTTCTGTCTCAAAAAAAAGGAATTTAAGGAGCTTTCATGCCCTGGCAATGGATAGTCAAAATTAAAGAGCATCCAAGGCCGGGCGTGGTGGCTCACGCCTGTAATCCCAGCACTTTGGGAGGCCGAAGAAGGTGGACCATCTGAGATTGGGAGTTTGAGACCAGCCTGACCAACATGGAGAAACTCCCATCTCTAAAAATACAAAATTAGGAGGCTGAGGCAGAAGAATCGCTTAAACCCAGGAGGCAGAGGTTGTGGCGAGCTAAGATCACACCATTGCACTCCAACCTGGGCAACAAGAGTGAAACTCCATCTCAGAAAACAAAAAAAAATTTTTAAATAATTATTTCAGGCCGAGTTTGGTGCCCACACCTGTAATTCCAGCACTTTGGGAGGCCAAGGCAGGCAGATCACCTGAGATGGGGAGTTCATGACCGGCCTGACCAACATGGTGAAACTCCATCTCTACTAAAAGTACAAAATTAGCTGGGTGTGGTGGTGCATGCGTGTAATCCCAGTTACTCGGGAGGCTGAGCAGGAGAATCACTTGAACCTGGGAGACGGAGGTTGCGGTGAGCAGAGATCACACCATTGCACTCCAGCCTGGGCAACAAGAGCAAAACTCTGTCTCAAAATAAATTATTATTAATCCAAATAAACTAATTACTTTTTAAAAAAAGTCAGTAGTAAGAGTTCATAGCGAAAAAACTATAATTCTCTTCCAAACTCTAGTACTGGTCCACAGAGAGAACAGTTTTTAAATAACGGACATACCTCCAGGTCACTAAATAATATACTTATTCCTGTTTAAATAACTCATTTCTGTTCTGTTAATACCTAGTTATCTCTTGACTCCATGTTTTTATCCCCAACGTTATCTTCACTCAACAATGGAGTTTGGGTTAAAGGAGGGCTGTCATATACAGAAAAACCTTGAGGGCTTTGGGGGCAAGTATGTATAGGTAAGGGGCACCTACTCACTGAAGTAAAATTGCTTTGGGAAAGAAAGATTGATCTGCAACAAGGGCACTGTGGCCCCTGGATAAAGGTAGTAATTAGAAGATTAAGAGATGGACCGGGTGCCGTGCCTCACTCCTGTAATGCCCACATTTTGGCAGACCAAAGCATGTAGATCACTTAAGGTCAGAATTCGAGACCAAGGCCAGGCGTGGAGGCTTACGCCTGTAATCCAAGCACTTTGGAGGCCAAGGCGAGCGGATCACCTGAGGTCGGGAGTTCAAGACCAGCCTGACGAATATGGTGAAACCCCATCTTTTTTTTTTTTTTTTTTTTTTTGAGACGGAGTTTCGCTCTTGTTACCCAGGCTGGAGTGCAATGGCGCGATCTCGGCTCACCGCAGCCTCTGCCTCCTGGGTTCAGGCAATTCTCCTGCCTCAGCCTCCGGAGTAGCTGGGATTATAGGCACGCACCACCATGCCCATCTAATTTTTTGTATTTTTAGTAGAGACGAGGTTTCACCTTGTTGACCAGGATGGTCTCCATCTCTTGACCTCGTGATCCACCCGCCTCAGCCTCCCAAAGTGCTGGGATTATAGGCGTGAGCCACCACGCCCGGCCCCTAAAACCCCGTCTTTTAAAAAAATAATTAAATTAAAATTAAAAAAAATAAAGAATTCGAGACCAGCCTGGCCAACATGGTGAAACCCTGTCTCTACTAAAAATACAAAATTAGCTAGGCATGGTGGTGCGCATCTGTAGTTCCAGCTACTCGGGAAGCTGAGGCAGGAGAATCGAACCCAGGAAGTGGAGGTTGCAGTGCACTGAGTTCGTGCCACTGCACTCCAGCCGGGGCAACAGAGCGAGACTCTGTCTCAAAAAAAAAAAAAAAGAAAAAGAAAAAGATTAAGAGATAGGTGAGAAATTATAAAAGGAACAAAAAGGCAAGGTGTGGTAAAAGAAAATCAAGGTTGGCCGGGCACGGTGGCTCACACCTGTAATCCGAGCTCTTTGGGAGGCCGAGGCAGGCGGATCACGAGGTCAAGAGATCGAGACCATCCTGGCCAACATGGTCTCTACTAAAACATACAAAAATTAGCTGGGCGTGATGGCGTGCGCATGTAGTCCCAGCTACTTGGGAGGCTGAGGCAGGAGAATGTCTTGAACCCGGGAGGTGGAGATTGCAGTGAGCGGAGATTGCGCCACTGCACTCCAGCCTGGCACCTGGTGACAGAGCAGACGCTGTCTCAAAAAAAAAAAAAAGAAAAAGAAAAAGAAAAAGAAAATCAAGGTTATGAACCTATTGAAGGGCAGAGTAGGAAGGATAAAAGTGCCTATATGGGAAGATTCTGTGTAGGGAGTATAACTAAAAACTTGACCCCAAATGCTTTGTTAATCCTTTTGTTAAAAATTGTTCAAGTCCAGTTGGTTAAAATGTTGCCAGTCCTGCTTTCTATCCCCAATTTATCTTTATTCAATGAAGTAAAATTCTCTTCGGACTCATACCTGTAATCCTAGCACTTTGGGAGGCTGAGGCAGGTGGATTGCTTGAGCCTAGGAGTTAAGACCAGCCTGGGTAATATGGTGAGATTCTGTCTCTACAAAAAATTAGCCAGAAATTAACTGGGCAGGATGATGGGCGACTGTAGTCCCAGGTACTCAGGAGACTGAGATGGGAGGATCACCTGAGCCCAGGAGGTCGTGGCTGCAATGAGCAGTGATTACATCACTCACTCCAGCCTGGACGAAGTACAAAGTAAGATTGGGCCTTTTCTCTTTGGGAAGCTTCCTCTTTTCCCAAGGTTAACTTACTGTACTCTTTACTATTTTCCATTGTCTTACTTTGTTTTTTTTTTTTTTTCTTTTCTTCATCTAGATGTTCCCTCCAGTACCTCATCCCCTAAACTGTTTAAATATCTTTGTGTATTTCCTCTTTTTTTCCCTACTCTGTTTCCCATTACATTTGAAAAATACTGCATCCTGAATAGATTGCTTCCTTACCCTTTTCTTCTTCTTCTTTTTTTGTTTGTTTTGTTTTGTTTTTGAGACGGAGTTTTTCTCTTGTTGCCCAGACTGGAGTGCAATGGCACAATCTTCACTCACCACAACCAATCCTCCTGCCTCAGCCTCCTGAGGCATGTGCCATCACACCCAGCTAATTTTGTATTTTTATTAGAGATGGGGTTTCTCTATGTTGGTCAGACTGGTCTTGAACTCCCGACCTCAGGTGATCCGCCCACCTCGGCCTCCCAAAGTACCGGGATTACAGGCATGATTGGCTCCCTTTTCTTATTCTTTATGTCTTACAATTTGGGCCTGGCCTGCGCATGATACTAAAATTGTTCTGAAAATCCTGCTGCCCTTCCAGATTATGATGACTGGCGTTATCAAACTAGTAACTCAGGTTTTCTATTATACTGTTTCCTTTGCTTTTATTTTTCTTTTTTCTTTCTTTATTTTTTTTTTTGAGACGGAGTTTCGCTCTTGTTACCCAGGCTGGAGTGCAATAGCGTGATCTCGGCTCACCGCAACCTCTGCCTCCTGGGTTCAGGCAATTCTCCTGCCTCAGCCTCCTGAGTAGCTGGGATTACAGGCACGCACCACTGTGCCCAGCTAATTTTTTTGTATTTTTAGTAGAGACGGGGTTTCACCATGTTGACCAGGATGGTCTCGATCTCTTGACCTCGTGATCCACCCACCTCGGCCTCCCAAAGTGCTGGGATTACAGGCACGAGCCACCGCGCCCGGCCCTGCTTTTATTTTTCAAAGCAATTTTAGTAATAAAAATGTACTCATTTCAGAAATCATAAGCTTTATCCATACCTCCTTGAATTTACTTAGTATTTTAAAGTATTCTTTCAGTGTATTATTTTTAGCTCAGTACAAGTGAGCTAATACTGTATAATTGCTAATATTCATCTTTTAAATACATGGAAATTATAGTTCTTTAAAGTTTCTTTACGTACACATTTGAATGGCTATAAGGAGACCATTGAGTAGGGCTGCCATATTTTATGGCAGTTAACCTATTGGATATCTAGATTATTTTTGATTTTTCTGTATTACAGTTTTGGTGCATGGACTTCTAATTGGATATCTAGATTATTTCTGATTTTTCTGTATTACAATTTTGGTGCATGGACTTCTAATTAAACATGGTGGATAGCACAAATGTTTTAATACTATAGCTGTGTCTTGAGACTTTACCAAAACGACGTTTAGAGGTACAAAGCTCTAGGGACAAAGAATGGTAGATAAAAGGTGAAAATACTTTTGGAAGATGGAAATAAATAGAAAATAGTTACTGACATAGTATAGTAGAGGAAGTTCAAACCTAATCGTCTGTAGGAGTACTGATTAGAAGCAAGTCAATTTACCCCTTACAGCTCAGAACTACACACTGGAGAAAACAGCCCCTACGTCATGACTGGGAATGGAGACGGGTTAAAAGCTTGTCTTCTTTCTACCCAGTGAGGTAGGTAATTAGGTTACTACTGTGCTCTTAACATGGAAGGAAATTTGCCCTTTTGGGAATTTGAAACAGAAATCTTCAGACAGAAATGCCAGGCATAAACTGAAAATGAAGATTAACAAATTATACAGGATGGTAGATTCTTAGTTTCTACAATGCTTGCAGTTAAGTCTCAGGGAGGAGGAGGAAAGATCCTTTTCTGTAGAAATTCGATGTTCCCAGAGAAAGTAAGTTCAAAGGGATTCAGACTTTAGACGTGAAGCTTTTCCAATGAGAAAGCTGAGTTTTCACCCAGTGAATTCCAAAACATGAGCAAGTTTAAGTGTCACTAGATTTTTAAAGCTTGTTCCCCAACACTAATGACCAAGATCAAAATAGTATCAACTACAGGAAGAAGAAAACCTGAATATACAACCATCTTCAAAGGTAAAATACTACGTCTATGAAAAAATACAGAATCCTTTAGAAAGTAGTTTGTATACTGAATACTATAGCTCATATTAAAGATTAAAGGTTTGAATTTTAAAGACTATGAGATTTTTTTAAGTGTAAAAAGGTGGAAAATTTAATAAAGGAAATTAGAGTACTATTCCAGAAGCTCCAACATTTGCCTAATAGAAATTTCTTAAAGGAAATGGAATGAAGGAAAGTATCAAAGAAATAATAGAAAAAACAAAAAACAAACACGAGAACTGAAGGGCACGCCACTTATCAAGAGCACATCAAGCAGCCAACACAATGAATACAGGAAGTTTCATAGTAAGACATTTTTGCTTCACAACATTAGAAAAAATGAGAAGAACCCAAGAACTTTTGGGAGTTGAGAGTATAAAGAGCTAAAATGGGCCAGGTGCAATGGCTCATACCTGTAATGCCAACATTTTAGGATGCTGAGGTGGGTGGATCACTTGAGGTCAGGAGTTCAAGACCAGCCTGGCCAACATGGTGAAAATACAAAAATACTAAATACTACTAAAAATATAAAAAAATTAGCTGGGCATAGTGGCACATACCTGTAATCTCAGCTACTCGGGAGCCTGAGGCAGGAGAATTGCTTGAACCCAGGAGGCGGATTGCACCACTGCACTCCAGCCTGGGTGACTGAGCGAGACTCCATCTCAAAAAAAAAAAAAAAAAGATAAAAGATAAATTGGGAATAAGAACAGCATCAACGTTCTCAACAACATGGGAAGCTACAAGACAAGGAAGCAATGACCTTTAAGCTCTGCTGAGTGACGCCAAGCTCGTGGCTCATGCCTGTAATCCCAGCACTTTATGAGGCTGAGGCAGGAGGAGTGTTAGAGGCCAGGAGTTCAAGACCAGCTTGGGCAACATAGTGAGACCCCATCCCTGCCAAAAACAAACAAACAAAAAAAACACTTCTGTTGCTCAGGCAAGAGGATCTCTTGAGACCAGGAGGTCAAGGCTGCAGTGAGCCATGATCACACTACTGCACCCCAGCCTGGATAACAGAGTGAGGCACTCTCTTAAAAAATATATATATATATATATATAATTTATATATTTTGTGTGTGTGTATATATATATATATATATACAAATTTTAAGTTCTGACTGAAAAGTTAGGTGTTGTCAGATACTCAAGATCTCAAATTTTGCCTTCCATTTGCATTTTCCCAGCAAGCACCTGAATGCTATACTCCACCAAAATGGCGAAGAGTAAACCATGCAAATGAAGCGAGATATAACACAAGAGCTGGATATTTCTGGGATGAGTGAAGTCCGGAATGCCAGCTGTGCAGCAGCCTTACATGCAGCCATTCCCATCCATAGGGCCAGAAGTGTGAGATATTTCAGAATGGAGATCAACAAAAGAAAGTAAGGTTATTACATACATCTAATGTGTGTAATTACATTGTGATGAATTGAAGTGCAAAGGAATTAGCAAAAATAGGAAGACTTAGTAGAAACAGAAAACTAGTCAAATAGAAAAAGATGTAGAAAACCATTTTTAGTATGCTCATTAAGCAACCAACAATTAGTCATAATGTAAGATGAATGGAAGTAGGGGTGGTAGTTGAGTAAGTACTCAACTTCCTTCAAAAAGTATGTTTCAAATCCAGTGAATAAAAGTAGGGCACAGTGCAGTGGCTTATGCCTGTAATCCCAGCACTTATGCCTGTAATCCCACCTGCTGAGGCAGGTGGATCGCTTGAGCCCAGGAGTTCAAGGCCAGCCTGGGCACATGGCGAAACCCAATCTCTACAAAAAGTACAAAAATTAGCTGGGTGTGGTGGTGCGCACCTGTAATCCCTGCTACTCAGGAGGCTGATGTGGAAGGACCACCTTAGCCTGAGAGGGCCAGGCTGCAATAAGCTGTGATCACACCACTGCACTTCAGCCTGGGAGAGCCAGTCTCAAAATATAAAGTACAATATAGGCCAGGCATGGTGGCTCATGCCTGTAATCTCAGCACTATGGGAGGCCAAAGCATAAGGATCTCTTGAGGCCAGGAGTCCGAGACCAGACTGGGCAACAAAGTGAGACTCTACAAAATTAAAATTTTTACAATACAGTGTACAATACATCGGGACATATTATACACTGTATACATAATTTTTGCCAATTATATACTTCAATGAAGGTGGAGAAAAAAGTGTTTAATTCAATGACTTTTAGTATATTCACAAAGTTGTGTGTCTATCACCATCAACTTCAGAAATTTTCATTGCTGGAGAAAGAAACCCAATATCCCTTAGCAGTCATGTTTTTGGTTTTTAAAATAATCTTTTAACAATATTTGACTTTTAAAATCTACATATTTCTTTGATAAAACAAAAAATAATGCCATCTTGAACCACTGTATGCATTTCAGATGATTTCCTTACAGACACTTTTCAGAAGCTTCCTTTATTGACGGTACTTCCCCATCATGTACTAGTAAATATTATCACTCATGTATATGAAAGGTTCACCCCACTCTTGGAAAATTAAGTATTCTCTTCAAAAATACTCATATGGCTGGGCGCAGTGGATTCATGCCTATAATCCCAGCACTTCGGGAGACTGAGGTGGGAGGATTGCTTGAGCCCAAGAGTTTGAGACCAGCCTGGGCAACATAATGAGACCTCATCTCTAAAAATATTTTAGAAATTAGCCTGACATGCCTATAGTGAGCCCATGCCTGTAGTGAGCTACTGTGGAGACTGGGGTGGGAGGATTGCTTGAACCTGAGAGGTTGAAGTTACAGTGAGCTGTGAGGGCACCATGGCACTCCTGCCGGGGTGACAGAACAAGACCCTGTCTAAAAAAAAAGCCAAAACACTAAGTTCATATAAAGGTAAAAGTAATGGGGATTTGTGTTTAAGTGAAGATTTGGTGTGGTTGAATGTATCAGATGGCATTTTCAGCATGGCATATTATTTCATTTAATCCTTCAAACAAATAATTGAGTACTTTTTTTTATTACAGTCTTTTTACAATTGAAGAAATGGTATATACAACAGGTTACTCAACGAAGAGTAACCTGACCAAACCAGCTTTCAAACTTCCTGAAACCATAACTCTTGCTACCGGGCTGGGCGAAGTGGCTCATGCCTGTAATCCCAACACTTTGGAAGCCGAGGGGGCAGATCACTTGAGCTAAGGAGTTCAAGACCAGCGTGGGCAAAATAGTGAGACATTTTCTTCACAAAAATAATTTATGTGATGGCATGCACCTGTAGTCCTGGCTACTTGGAAAGCTGTGGTGGTAGTGTTGCTTGGGCATGGGAGGTCAAGGCTGCACCCATGTGGGTGGAGGATCACGCCCTCTGCACTCCAGCCTGGATGACAGAGTGAGAGCCTGTCTCAAAAAAAGGAGGGGGGGATTAACTGAAAATTGGAATTATTCCCCACCCTACATGATTATCTTATAGTCACACTGCTCTTAATCAGCCTTTTAGTGCCTCACTCTTAACCATAAGGGGAACTAAGATTACAGTTTTGAAAAGACCAGCTGGGAGAACATGGCAAAAACCCGTCTCTACCAAAAAAATACAAGAAATTAGCCAGGTGTGGTGTGGCGCACGCCTGTAGTCCCAGCTACTCGGGAGGCTGAGGCAGGAGACTTGCTTGAACCCAGGAGGCGGAGGTTGCGGTGAGCCGAGATCGCGCCACTGCACTGCAGCCTGGGTAACAAGAGCGAAACTCCGTCTCAAAAAAAAAAAAAAAAAAATCTAGTTATTGACATCAAAGAAGTTATTGCACCCATGCAAAAACAGAATGCTATAAAAAGGAAATTTAAGAAAATAAGAGCTGTTAGAAATTTTTTAAATAATCACTGAAGTAAAAAAAAAAAAAAAAACTCTGTAAATTTCTTTTCCAACTTTATTTCTGTCCTGACAGGATTTAAGAGAGACGCACAGCATTCCATGTAGGGAATAGTGGGTGTAGTCTTATCCATATGGATAAGACCTTATGAAAATGTTACCAGTTTACCAATACCTAGGGGACTAATTATGCTTTTCTTTTCTTTCCTTTTTTTTTTTTTTTTTTGAGATGGAGTCTTGCTACAGTCTGGAGTGCAGTGGCGTGATTTTGGCTCACTGAAACCTCCGCCTCCCAGGTTCAAATGATTCTCCTGCCTCAGCCTCCTAAGTAGCTGGGACTACAGGCATGTGCCACCACACCCAGCTAATTTTTGTATTATTAGTAGAGACGGGGTTTCACCATTTTGGCCAGAATGATTTCGATCTCTGGATCTCGTGATCTGCCTGCCTCAGCCTCTCAAAGTGCTGGGATTATAGGTATGAGCCAAGATCACCTCACTGCACTCCAGACAGAGCGAAACTCTGTCTCAAAAATATTTTTAAAAAGGCCTGGCATGGTGGCTCACTGCAGCCTCTGCCTCCAGGGTTCCAGTGATTTCTCGGGCCTCAGCCTCCCAAGTAGCTGGGACTACTTGGTGTAAGCCCAGTCGCCTCGCCGGGAGCTCTGACACACCCTACCTCCCTCACTGGGAGCTCAGGTACACCTCCCCGCCTTGCCAGGAGCTCGGACACACCCCCCCCGGGAGCTCGGACACACTCACCCCCCTCTGGGAGCTTGGACACGCCCACCCCCCTCTGCCCCTAGAAACTACGTCACCACTCCACGCCCAGCACCAAGCTCTGCACTCGGCACCTAGCTCGCCATTAAAGAACCCTTCCAAAATTTAAAAGAAGCCCTGCCAGGACCTGCCCAATAGCATTTTGTCCCATCCAGGTCCCACTTCCCCTGGGCAGCCCGCTCACCGGAAATCCCACTTACCTGCCAACGGCAGCTTGCCCACATCCACATCCTGCTTCCCCACAACCAATCAGAACACCTCCACTCCCTATAAAAACCCACGTCTGAGAGAAGCCTAGAGTGACTTCTCCGGCCCCTCCTGTTGGACCGCAGAACCTCGCCCGGGAGCCGATTAAATTTCTTTATTTCAATAATTGGCCTCCGTTGCCTCTCATTTAAACCTTACAAGTGGTGCCGAAACCCGGGAGGAGTTGTAAGACCCCTCCTTGGGGAAACTGACTCCTCCATCCAAAACCGGACCAGGAAGCTGCTCCGCTGCAAGGTAAGACTTCTGTTGCACATAACGTCTCCCGCTGCTTGCCTTGTGGACTCTCTGCTCTCAATCACGGCCACATCAGGGACCCCTTCTCGTTTCTCACCGTGGGTTCAGGACCCCGGCCTCGTCTCGAGGACCTGAGTGTAGAGGAGACATCCGTACACTCTTGTCTTCTCCCCGTGAGGGGTTTCTCAGGGTCAGGATTTTGAGGGAGATGTCCCCACCTTCCTGAACCCTCTCATATCCTCCGGTGTTCGGTAACGGTGGTCCAGGACACTGAGCCACACTTCTGACCATCTCCACAGCAGTGGCCGAGGTGTGGGTAATTAGAAGCCCCATTTGTAAATCTGGGCCCTACCCCACAGTGGAACCAAACCCCCGACTTACACCACCAAAACATCTATCTCAAACTCACCCTTTGGCATATAAACTCCCGTTAATTGAGGAACTGCACTTTCAGTTTCTCTTCCTAACCTCAGCACAAGTAAACGGATAAGTAAGCAGTAAATTCAGATTCGGCTGTATTCTCAGCTCCCGTTTCTGCTCCTATGTCTTAACTCTCTCTCTCTCTCTCAAGATGGCAGCCATTTCCCACTCTTAACTCTCTCTCTTTCTCTCAAGATGGTGGCCGCTTCCCGCTCTTATCTCTCTCTCTCTCTCTCTCAAGATGGTGGCCGTTTCCCACTTCTGACTCTCTATCTCCCTCTCTCTCTCTCTCTCTCTCTCTCTCTCTCTCTCTCTCTCAGATAACGGCCGTTTCCTGCTTAATGGAGTAACTGTACTTTCAGTTTCTCTTCCTAACCCCGATGTGAGTGAGTGAGTAAGTGAGTTTATGTGTAGTCCCACAGCCTAACAGCTACAGGGCTTGTGTGGGCCTCAACCCACAGTTCCATGGGGACATCATAAGGCATAACGGTGATTCACCTCTGGACTGAAAGTTCTGAGGTGACCAGGCCTGGGGGTTATACGGGTACACCTTAACCAAGACACCCTGAAACATCCCTTTGGGAATGTGGTAGGGAAGGCATCAGACTGGTATCCCATCTGGGGGGACCCCATCCCTCATCTGTCAATCCTATATGTGGTTCTGTCTTTATTGTAGATTCCCCAGTTTTGTTAAATTCCTGTTAGCCAAAACCCCACCTTTGCCCTCAGCCCCACCCAACTCTGCACTCTCCGAAAACCCAGAGGACCTGTCCTGCCCTGCCTGCTTTACCAACCCTCCTTATGTGGGGTCTCAACTCCCTCTTCCCTCTTCTCCTTCTTCTCCCCAAAGCCCTAATATGACTTCCCCCGTCAGTGCTTGTACCCACTCTCACGACCCCCCACTCCTCTGCCCTTTGCATGAGGTAGCCAGGGCCGAGGGATTTGTAGGAGTGCACATTCCGTTTTCTCTCTCTGACCTATCGGCTATCGAAAAGCACCTAGGGTCTTTCTCCACTAACCCGACTGCCTACACCAAAGAATTCCACTATCTTACCCAGGCATATGACCTAACCTGACATGACACGTATGTAATCCTGTCCTCCACCCTTACTCCAGATGACCGTGACCGCATTCTTACAGTGGCCAGAACACACGCTGATCAGGTACATCTCACAATCAAATGCCAGTAGGCGTGGCGGCGGTCCCCAAGGCCGACCCTAATTGGGACTATCAGGCTGGTCAAGATGGCCACCGCTGCTGAGACCAAATGCTACAGTGCCTCCTAGCAGGCATGCAAAGCACAGCCCAAAAGGTAGTTAATTATGACAAGTTGAGGGAAATAACTCAGGGACCTGATGAAAACCCAGCCACCTTCCTTGGCCGTTTAACTAATGCTATGATCCTCCATACCCAGCTGGATACAGCCTCCTTAGCAGGGGCTACAGTCCTAGCCACCCACTTCATCTCCCAATTGGTGGCTGATATAAGGAGGAAACTTAAAAAAGCTGAGGAGGGCCCCCAAACTCCCATACGGGACCTAGTAAACATGGCATTTAAAGTTTTTAATGGCTGAGAGGACAAGGCTGAGGCCACCCGACAGGCCCACCTGCAGCAGAAGGTAGGCCTCCAAACCCAAGCTCTTGTAGCAGCCCTGAGGCCGGCAGCTCACCAAACATCCGGTGGAGGGGGTCCATCGAAACCCTTCCGAAATGCTTCAAGGGCCCCACTCAGACTCTGTTTCAAATGTGGTCAAGAGGGACATTGGGCATGGCAGTGCTCCTGTCCTCGTCTACCTCCCAGAGCCTGCCCAAGTGCAAACAGGCTGGACACTGGAAGGTTGAGTGCCCATCCCAGACTACAGGCTCACCCCTCACATCTCTATGTGAAGGGCACGCTGGTCCGCAGGAAGTGCTTGAACTCCTCGGCCTTCTGGATGACTGACACAGCCCAGACTCGAGGACCCCCATCACCCTTGCCAAGCCCAGGGTAACACTGCAGGTAGCAGGTAAGTCCACTTCCTTCTTAGTGGATATGGGAGTTACCTATTCTGTATTGCCTTCCTACTCAGGGCTAGCATACCTTCCCAGGTTTCAGTTATGGGAATTGATGGAAAGCCTTCCTGCCCAATCAAACTCATCCTTTAGCCTGTGTCCTCGAAGGACACCCCTTTTCTCATTCTTTTCTAATCATACCCTCATGCCCAGCTCCCCTCTTAGGATGAGATATTCTCCAGACTGTGGGGGCCACTCTCCAATTCACTGACCCCCCATACTCAAACCCATCACCCACTCACCTTCTACTGCCCCTCCTAACCAACCCGACTCCTGGTCTCAACCCCTCGCCTCAACCCCCTATCCCTCGAGATGAAGGTGACTGTTGATAATGTTGGTGGTAATGAAAGTAATTAAGATGATGCTGATGGTGATGATGATGAACGTAATGATGAAGGTGATGAGGGTGATGATGAAGTTGATAATGAAGGTGATGGTAGTGATGATTATGTTGTAGGTGATGATGGAGGTGATGGGGATGATGGTGAAAGTGGTGATGAGCATAATGAAGGTTATGGTGATGGTGATGATGGTGAAGGTGATAATGCTGAAGGTGGTGATGATAAAGGTTGTGGTGATGACAGTGATAATAAGGGTGATAATGAAGGTGCAACAACCCCCAACCTTTCTCTTGGTTAATGCTAGTCGAAGCCATAAACTTCACTAATTGCTTTTTATGTGCCTCCCTTAACAAACCCCCCTTAGCTGCAGTTCCCCTCTGGACCGGGTTCAACCTGTCATGATCATCTACGGGGCCTGACACCGCCCTAACGGGGATCCCACTGTTCAAGATGCACTCCCAAGAGCTCTTTCTCTGCTACGGAATGGCCAGCAGCTCCAGCTGCAATACAACTGCAAAAGTAAGATCCACCATTTATGTGCCTCCAGGAGGATACTTTTGGTGTAATGGGACCCTAACCAAAGTTATAAATGCCTCCCTCCCCTCCCCCTTTGTACCCGTTACTCTAGCCCCGCAGTTAGAGGCATACGGGCAAGCTGAGCTCCTATCTCTCCTTACGTCTCCCTCTGCTCACCGAAACAAATGAGCAGTCTTCCTCCCAATGGTCGTTGGTCTCTCTCTAGCATCCTCTCTAGCAGCAGCCGGGCTCAGGAGTGGTGCCCTAGGGTACAGTGTCACTTCAGTCGCTTAACTGAAAGACAGGCTCCGTGTGGCCATTGAAGCATCAGCCGCCTCCCTGGCCTCCCTCCAGTGACAAATCACATCAGTGGCCCAGGTAACTCTCCAAAACCGAGGGGCCCTTGACCTACTAATGGCAGAAAAAAGAGGTACCTGTCTTTTTCTTTAGGAACAGTGCTGCTACTATATCAATGAATCAGGCCTGGTAGAAGAGAACATCAACACTCTCCACCACCTCCAAGAAGACCTCTGTAAAAAGCAGAATACATCAGTCTCGCCTCTCAGCTGGTGGCAATCTCCCATGCTTACCTGGCTGACCCCTATCATCACGCCCATCATCATAATCTGCTTACTACTACTAATAGCCCCTTTTCTACTCAGGTTCCTGCAAGCTCATATGCAAGAAATTGGACGAGTGGCTGTTAACCAAATGCTGCTTTGCCCCATGTCCAGCTCCCAACCGAGGCACCACCCAACTGACCCATCCCCCTCACTCCACCCCTACTCATCAGGAAGTAGCCAGAAAGAGTGGTGTCCTATATCATCAAAAAGGTTGGAATGTAAGGCCGGTCGCCTGGCCGGGAGCTTGGGCACACCCCCCTCTCCCTCACCTGGAGCTCGGACACACCCCCCGCCTCTCCAGGAGCTCAGACACGCCCACCCCCCCCTCCGCGCCTAGAAACTACGTCACCACTCCATGCCCGGCACCAAGCTCTGCACTCAGCAACTAGCTCGCCATTAAAGAACCCCACCAAAATTTAAAAGAAGCCCCACCGGGACCTGCCCAGTAGCATTTTTGTCCCGTCCAGGCCCCACTCCCTCTGGGCAGCCCGCTCACTGCCTACCTGCCAATGGCAGCTTGCCCCCGTCCACGTCCTGCTTCCCCACAGCCAATCAGAACGCCTCCACTCCCTATAAAACCCCACGTCTGCGAGGAGTCGAGCGCAACTTCTCCAGCCCCTCCTGTCAGACCGCAGAACCTCGCCTGGGAGCTGATTAAATTTCTTTATTTCAATAACTGGCCTCCTTTGCCTCTCATTTAAACCTTACACTTGGGACATGACACCACATCCAGCTAATTTTTTTTTTTTTTTTTTTTTTTTTGTATTTTTTGGTAGAGACAGTTCTTCACTATGTTGACTGGCTCTGTTTGTTTTTTTATTATTATTTTTTTGGAGATGGAGTCTCGTTCTGTCGCCCAGGCTGGAGTGCAGTGGCGTGATCTTGGTTCACTGCAACCTCTGCCTCCCAGGTTCAAGTAATTCTCCTGCTTCAGCCTCCAAATAGCTAAGATTACAGATGCATGCTGCTAATTTTTTGTATTTTAGTAGAGACAGGGTTTCACCGTGTTGCCCAGGCTGGGCTCAAACTCTTGAGCTCAGGCAATCTGCCTGCCTTGGGCTCTCAAGGAGTTAGGATTACAGGTGTGAGTCACTGTGCCCAGCCCTGTGTTTGGGTTTTTTTTGAGACAGGGTCTTGCTCTGTCACCTAGGCAGGAGTGCAGTGGTGCCGTCATTGGTTCATTACAGCCTCAAACTCCTGGTCTCAAGCAATCCTCTTGCCTCAGCTTCCTGAGTAGCTAGGACTACAGGTACATGCCACCACACCTCGCTAATTAAAAAAAAAATTTTGTAGGGGGCTGGGCGCAGTGGCTCACGTCTATAATCCCAGCGCTTTGGGAGGCCAAGGCGGGTGGATCACGAGGTCAAGAGATCAAGACCATCCTGGTCAACAAGGTGAAACCCTGTCTCTACTAAAAAATACAAAAATTAGCTGGGCATGGTGGCGCACGCCTATAGTCCCAACTACTCAGGAGGCTGAGGCAGGAGAATTGCTTGAACCCAGGAGGCGGAGGTTGTGGTGAGCCGAGATCGCGCCATTGCACTCCAGCCTGGGTAACAAGAGTGAAATTCCGTCACAAAAAAAAGAAAAAAAATTTTTTGTAGAAGCCGGGCATGGTGGCTCACGCCTGTAATCTCAGCACTTTGGGAGGCTGAGGCAGGTGGATTACTTGAGACCAGCCTGGCCAACATGGTGAAACCCAGTCTCTACAAAAAATAAAATAAAATAAAAAAACAAAGGCTAGGTGTGGTGGCTCACATCTATAATCCTGGACCTTTGAGAGGCCAAGGCTGGTGGATCACCTGAGGTCAGGAGTTCAAGACCAGCCTGGCCAACATGGTGAAACCCCATCTCTACTAAAAATACAAAAATTAGCCAGGGATGGTGGTATGTGCCTGTAGTCCAGCTACTTGGGAGGCTGAGGCAGGAGAATGACTTGAACCTAGTAGGTGGAGGCTGCAGTGAGCCGAGATCACACCACTGCACTTGCACTCCAGCCTGAGTGACAGAGCAAGACTCTGTCTCAAAAAAGGAAAAAAAATAGTACAATCTGCCATTATTGGGTGGAGTATTCTGAATGTCAGTTAGGTCACTTTATTTGATAGTGATGTTGCTCAAGCCATCTATGGCCTTACTAATTTTCTGCCTGCTTGCTTTATTAATTACTGACAGAGGAATGTTGACATCCTCAAATATAATTGCAGACTAATGTATTTTCTTTTCTTTTCCGATATATTATCTTTGCCTTAGTTGTTTGAGGTGCATATACATTTAGAATTGCTCTGTCTTCTTAGAGAACTGACCTCTATTTTTTTTTTTTTTTTTTGAGACAGTATCTCACTCTGTTGCCCAGGCTGGAGTGCAGTGAGGCGATCTCACCTCAGTAACAGCCTCGACTCCTAGGCTCAGGTGATCCTCCCACTTCAGCCTCCCAAGTAGTTGGGACTATAGGTGCACGCCACCTCGCCTGGCTAATTTTTTTTTTTTTGAGATGGAGTTTCACTCTGTCACCCAGGCTGAAGTGCAGTGGTACGATCTTGGCTCACTGCAACCTCCACCTCCTGGGTTCAAGCGATTCTCCTGCCTCAGTGTCCCAAGTAGCTGGGACTACAGGCATTCACCACCATGCCAGGCTAATTTTTGTGTTTTTAGTAGAGAAGGGGTTTTACCATGTTGGTCAGGCTGGTTTCAAACTCCCAACCTCAGGTGATCTGCCTGCCTTGGCCTCCCAAAGTGCTGGGATTACAGGCATGAGACACCGTGCCCAACCCTCTGTCACTTCCTAATCCCTCTTTATCTCTGATAGTATTCCTACTTCTGAAGTCTACTTTATCTGAAGTTAGTATAAATACTCTAGCTTTCTTTTGGCTACTGTTTGCATAGTATATCTTTCTCCATCCTTTTGACACACCTACATGTCTTTACACTTAAAGAGGGTTTCTTGTAATTAGCATGCAGTGAGTCTTGCTTTTTAATCCAGTCTGACAAGCTCTCTTTTAACTGATGTGTTTGGACCATTTCCATGTAATGTGTTTTATCATATGGTTGATTGATTTAAAATCTTTAGTAGCCAGCCTGGGCAACATGGTGAAACCCTTTCTCTACAAAAAAAAAAAAACAACAAAAATTAGCTGGACATGGTGGCATGTGCCTGAAGTTTCAGCTACTTGGGGGCTGAGGCAGGAGGACTGCTTGAGACCAAGAGTTTGAGGCTGCAGTGAACTGTGATGGCACCACCGCACTCCAACCTGGGCGACAGAGCAAGACCTTATCTCCAAAAACAGCAACAACAACCAAAAAAAAAGTTGGTAGCTTTTTTTTTTTCCCCAGAGTCTTACCCTGTGTGTGGTCCAGGCTGCAGTGCAGTGACGTAATCTTGGCTTACTGCAACCTCTGCCTCCCGGAGTCAAGTGATTCTCCAGCCTGAGCCTCCTAAGTAACAGGCACGTGCCACCATGGCTGGCTAATTTTTTCTGTAATTTTAGTAGACACAGCGTTTCACCATATTGGCCAGGCTGTTCTTGAACTCCTGACCTTGTCAAGTGATCTGCCTGCATCCACCTTCCAAAGTGCCGAGATTACAGGCATGAGTCACTGTGCCCAGTCCCTAGTAACTGTTTTTGATTGCATGCCCCACATTCTTGAAGGTGAGATGGATATAGTCCTTGTCATTTACCTTTTCTGCCCAGCTTAGATTCCATAGGCCATCACTGTAATAATTTTATTTTCCCTTGCTTCCTGACAGACCTTGCAAAATCTCAGTTCTCTGCCTAGTCAACTCCTATGCCTAAGTAGCAGAATTGTATGTCTCCCTGATCATTTAATTCCTCCACTCTCCGAGGTGACTATTTCACAATTTCTTTTGCTTGAATCTCCAACAGCTTCTTTGAATCCCTTCCAGCGCATAAACCAATTTCTTATATTGCTAATAAATTGAAGCAAAAAGTGATGCATCTCATCATCAAATGTATCCTATCTGCACCAGTGGTCATATACTCTGTCTTCACTCTCATCACGTCAAGGGCTTCACTCCTATAATTAATCCTTCTTCTTCTTCTTTTTTTTTTTTTTTGAGACAGAGTCTCACTCTGTTGCCCAGGTTGGCGTGCCGTGGCGTGATCTCAGCTCACTGCAATCTGCCTCCCAGGTTCAAATGATTCTCCTGCCTCAACCTCCTGAGTAGCTGGGACTACAGGAGTGTGCCACCATGCCCAGCTAATTTTTGTATTTTTAGTAGAGACAGTGTTTTACCATATTAGCCAGGCTGGTCTTGAACTCCTGACCTCATAATTCGCCTGCCTCGGCCTCCCAAAGTGCTGGGATTACAGGCATGAGCCACTGCTCCTGGCCAATCCTTCTTTTTCTCCAGTATTCATTTCTCTCTTTTTGCTTTAGCATACAAACATGCTATAATATCTCCACTTTAAAGAGAGAAAAGAAATTTTTGTACACTCCATGTCCTATCCAGTCTAGAATTTAATCTAACGTTGTCTTCCTCCAGGATCCATGCTTTTTTTTTTTTTTTTTTTTTTTTTTTTAAAAAGACAGGGTTTCACCATGTTGGTCAGGCTGGTCTTGAACTCCTGACCTTAGGTGATCCGCCCGCCTTGGCCTCCAAAGTGCTTGGATTACAGGCATGAGCCACCACGCCTGGCCCAGAATCCATGCTTTTAACAACTCTGGTGGGGCATTTCAAACTTATGTCTTAGAAACAAATTCCAGGCCGGGTGCAGTGGCTGATGCCTGTAATCCTAGCACTTTGGGAGACTGAGGCAGGTGGATCGCTTGAGCCCAAGAGTTTGAGACCAGCCTGGGCAATATGGTGAAACTCGGTCTCTACAAAAAATACAAAAATTGGCCGGGAGTGGTGGCAGGCACCTGTAGTCCCAGCTACTCAAGAGGCTGAAGTGGGAGGATCACCTGAGCCTGGGAGGTTGAGGCTGTGGTGAGCCAGAATTACGCCACTGCACTCTAGTCTGAGTGACAGAGTGAGACCCTGTCTAAAAAAAGGAAAAAGGGCACGGTGGCTCATGCCTGTAATCCCAACACTTTGGGAGGCTGAGGTGGGTGGATCACCTGAGGTCAGGAGTTCCAGACCAGCCTGATCAACATAGTGAAACCCTCATCTCTACTAAAAACACAAAAAATTAGCCAGGTGTGGTGGTGGATACCTGCAATCCCAGCTACTCAGGAGGCTGAGGCAGGAGAATCGCTTGAACCCAGGAGTCAGAGGTTGCAGTGAGCCAAGATCACCTCACTGCACTCCAGCCTGGACCATAGAGCAAAACTCTGTCTCAAAAAATTTTAAAAAGGCCAGGTGTGGTGGCTTGTGCCTGTAATCCCAGCACTTTGGGTGGCTGAGGTGGGTGGATCTCCTGAGGTCAGGAGTTTGAGACCAGCCTAGTCAACATGGTGAAACTCAGTCTCTACTAAAAATAAAAAATTAGCTGTGTGTGGTAGCACGAGCCTATAATCCCAGCTACTCGGGAGGCTGAGGCAAGAGAATTGCTTGCACCTGGGAGGCGGAGGTTGCAGTGAGCTGAGATCACGCCACTGCACTCCAGCCTGGGCAACAGAGTGAGACTCCATCTCAAAATAATAATGATAATAATAATAATTAAGGATCCTTATATACCACTCACGCCTGCTGGGATAATAGGCATGAGCCACAACCCCCAGTCTCTTTCATTCTCACCTTGCTCACTCTGCACTAGACACACTAGCCTCTTGCTGTTTATCAAACACAGTAAGCTTGTTGCAAACTCAGGCCTTCTGCCTGGAACGATCTTCCTGGAGGCCTTCACATGACTTGCTCTGTCATCTCATTCATGTTGTTGTTCAAATGTCAGGCCTTCCTTCTCTGACCATCCTAGCTAAAACAGCTTCTAGCCCCTTTCACCTTCTGTTCTCCTGGCTTAATTTTGCTTTATGGTACATTATGGCACTTACTATTAACCCACTTTTAAATTTTGTTCAAAATGAGGATGAGGATTTGTCTTATTCATTGCTGCATCTACAATGCCCAGAACATTGCCTGAACACAGAAGAATATTGTAGGTCAGTCATCAGTAAATACTTGTTTCAGTTAATGAGTGAATGACTGAACTAAAGGATTAATGAATAGAGGAGGTCTCAATGGAAAAAATGAAAATAAAAAAAAGGCTGATTAAAAAATAGGAGCAAGAAGGCTGGGCAAGGTGGCTCATACCTGTAATCTCGGCACTTTCGGAGGCCAAGGTGGCAGGATCACTTGAGGTCAAGAGTTCGAGACAAGCCTGACCAACATGGAGAAATCCCATCTCTACGAAAAATACAAAATTAGCCTGGCATGGTGGTATGTGCATGTAATCCCAGATACTTGGGAGGCTGAGGCAGGAGAATCGCTTGAACCCGGGAGGTGGAGGTTGTGTTGAGCCCAGATTGTGCCATTGCACTCCAGCCTGGGCAACAAGAGCGAAACTCCGTCTCAAAAAAAAAAAATAGGAGCAAGAATGTGAGAAGCATATCAACCCAGAAGTTTGATAACTGATCATACCAGAGAGTGAAGAGAGAACAATTGAGCTCCACCAAGAAAGAGGAGAGAAAATGAGGCTTACATTACCAAAAAAAGAGGACAAAAATGTTTAGAGCTAAAGGACACGAATTTGCAGATAAACTTACTAGCTCAGTTCCATTAAAGAAGAAAAAAAGGTCAGGGGCGGTGGCTCACGCCTGTAATCCCAGCACTTTGGAAGGCTGAGGTGGGTGGATCACAAGGTCAGGAGATTGAGACCATCCTGTCCAACATGGTGAAACCCTGTCTCTACTAAAAATGCAAAAATTAGCTGGGCGTGATGGTGCGTGCCTGTAATCCCAGCTACTCGGGAGGCTGAGGCAAGAGAATCACTTGCAATCGGAAGGTGGAGGTTGCAGTGAGCCTAGATTGCGTCACTGCATTCCAGCCTGGAGACAGAGCCAGACTCCCTCTCAAAAAAAAAAAAAAAAAAAAAGCATGAATCAATCCGGTTTTGTTTTGTTCTTTTTTTTTTTTTGAGACAGTCTTGCCCAGGCTGCAGTGCAGTGGCTTCACCTAGGCTCACTGAAATCTCTGCCTCCTAGGTTCAAGTGATCTCATTCCTCAGCCTCCCAAGTAGCTGGGATTACAGGCAGCCACCACCATGCCTGGCTGACTTGTATTTTTAGTAGAGATGGAGATGCACCATGTTTGCCAGGCTGGTCTCAAACTTGTGACCTCAAATGATCTGCCCTCCTCAGCCTCCCAAAGTGCTGGGATGACAGGTTTAAGCCACTGCACCCTGCCAATCAGATTTCTTATAAACCAGCAATACACTATATTCTTGAAGACAGTGAAATGGTTTTATTTTATTTTTTGTTTAATTTTTTTTTTGAGATGGAGTTTCGCTGTTGTTGCCCAGGCTGGAGTGCAGTGGTGCAATCTCGGCTCACTGCAACCTCTATCTCCCAGGTTCAAGCAATTCTCATGCCTTCTCTCCTGAGTAGCTGGGATTATAGGCATATGCCACCGTGCACAACTAATTTTGCATTTTTTTTAAATTTTTTATTTTTATTTTTTATTTTTTTTGGAGACAGAGTTTCGCCTTCATTACCCAGGCTGGAGTGCAATGACACGATCTCGGCTCACTGCAACCTCCGCCTCCTGGGTTCAGGCAATTCTCCTGCCTCAGTCTCCTGAGTAGCTGGGATTACAGGCACGCGCCACCATGCCCAGCTAATTTTTTTGTATTTTTAGTAGAGACGGGGTTTCACCATGTTGACCAGGATGGTCTCGATCTCTTGACCTCGTGATCCACCCACCTCAGCCTCCCAAAGTGCTGGGATTACAGGCATGAGCCACTGCGCCCGGCAATTTTGCATTTTTAATAGAGATGGGGTTTTGCCACGTTGGTCAGGCTGGTCTTGAACTCCTGACCTCAAGTGATCCATCCCCCTTGGCCTCCCAAAGTACTGGGATTACAGGCATAAGTCACTGCACCCACTCAATGGTTTTCTTTTCTTTACTTTCTTTTTTTTTTTTTAGTACAGACGGGGTTTCACCAGGTTGGCCAGGATGGTCTCGATCTCTTGATCTTGTGATCCACCTGCCTCAGCCTCCCAAAGTGCTGGGATTACAGGAGTGAGGCACTGCGCACGGCCAAATGGTTTTATTTTCAATCTAAATTTTCATCCAAACTGTAAGTCATTTATTAGGATACAGTCTTTTGTTTTGAGACAGAGTCTCACTCTGTTCCCCAGGCTAGAGTGCAGTGGCACGATCTCAGCTCACTGCAACCTCTGCCTCCTGGGTTCAAGCGATTTTCCTGTCTCAGCCTCCCAAGTAGCTGAGATTACAGGCATGTGCCACTAGGTCTGGCTGATTTTTGTATTTTTAGTAGAGACACAGTTTCACCATTTTGGCCAGGCTAGTCTGGAACTCCTGACTTCAAGTGATCCACCCGCCCCTTCCTCTTTCTGGGATTATAGGCGTGAGCCACCATGCCACCGGATGCAATCTTTTTTTACATTCTAAGATTCAGGACTAGGCATGGTGGCTCACACCTGTAATTCCAGAACTTTAGGAGGCTGAGGTAGAAGGATCACTTGAGGCCAGGAGTTAGAGATCAGCCTGGGCACCACAATAAGACCCTGTTGCTACAAAAAATTTTTAAAATTAGCTAGGTGCAATGATGCATACCTGTAGTCCCAGCTACTCTGAGGCTGAAGCAGAAGGATCACTTGAGACCAGTAAGGCTGCAGTGAGCTATGATCATGCCACTGCACTCCAGCCTGGGCAGTAGAGTGAGACACTCTCTAAAAAAATAATAAATAAATAAAATAAAATTCAGAAATTCAACTTAGGCACATTATCTTAAATTGCTTGTAGATATTCTGTGGCAAAATGGAGCAAGAAATAAACCTAGGGGACTGTAGACAGAGACTGCAGTGAGCTAGTATCGTGACACTGTATTCCCAGGCCTCCTTGCTGGGGTGACAGAGCAAGACTGTCTCTTAAAAAAAGAAGGGTTGGTGGCTGGGCGTGGTGGCTCACACCTGTAATTCCAACACTTTGGGAGGGCGAGGCAGGTGGATCATGAGGTCAGGAGATTGAGACCAACCTGACCAATATGGTGGAACCCCGTCTCTATTAAAAATACAAAAATTACGGTGGCTCAAGCCTGTAATCCCAGCACTTTGGGAGGCCGACGCGGGTGGATCACGAGGTCAAGAGATCGAGACCATCCTGGTCAACACGGTGAAACCCCGTCTCTACTAATACAAAAAAAAAAAAAATTAGCTGGACATGGTGGCGCATGCCTGTAATCCCAGCTACTCAGGAGGCTGAGGCAGGAGAATTGCCTGAACCCAGGAGGCGGAGGTTGCAGTGAGCCGAGATCGCGCCATTGCACTCCAGCCTGGGTAATAAGAGTGAAACTCTGTCTCAAAAAAAAAAACAAAAAACAAAAATTAGCTGGGCATGGTGGTACATGTCTGTAATCCCAGCTACTCAGGAGGCTGAGGCAGGAGGATTGCCTGAAACTGGGAGGCAGAGGTTGCAGTGAGCTGAGGTTATGGTGAGCCGAGATCACACCACTGCACTCCAGCCTGGGCAATAAGAGTGAAACTCTGTCTCAAAAAAATAAAATCAAATCAGGGACTTGAGTAACTGTAGGTCTTAGTAATCAGATTCAAGGTCTCTGAAAGGGAAGAGTTGGGAAAAAGGAGAGTGAATTGAGTGTAAAATGGCTCTGTTTGGAATGGCCCTGTATTTTATTTTGAATGGAAACTGTTTCTACTCCACTGCCTTCCCACGATTCTTTTTAGTTATACCTTTATGTATTGGTCTGTTTTCACACTGTTATAATGAACTACCAGAGACCGAGTAATTTATAAAGAAAAGAGGTTGAATTGACTCACAGTGCTGCATGGTTAGTGAGCCCTCAGGAAACTTACAATCATGGCAGAAGGCCAAGGGGAAGCAAGGAATTTCTTCAAAGGCAGCAGGAGAGAGCGAGGGAGGCAGTGCCAGGCGTTTAAACCCTCAGATCTCGTGAGAACTCATTATCAGAACAGCATGGTGGAAACCACCCCATGATCCAATCCCCTCCCACCATCCCTCCCTGACACATGGGGATTACAATTCGAGATGAGATTTGGGTGGGGACAAGCCATATCATTTGACAACTACCACATTTTTTTTTTTTTGAGACGGAATTTCACTCTTGTCCAGGCTGGTGTGCAATGGTGTGATCTCGGCTCACTGCAATCTCTGCCTCCCGGGTTCAAGCAATTCTCCTGCCTCAGCCTCCGGAGTAGCTGGGATTACAGGCGTGAGCCATAGTGCCTGGCCCCCTCTGTATTTTCATACTAATCTACGGCAGTGGTCACTTAGTCCCCAAAGCCTTGGTTTCCAGAGGCCCTCAGGTAGTGTCTTAGCTCTGGCTGCTGAAACAGAATAGGACTGGGTGGCTTCAGAATTTTATTTTTTGAGACAGGGTTTCACTCTGTTGCCCAGGCTGGAGTGAGTGGTGCAATCATGGCTACTACAGCCTCAACCTCCTAGGGTCAAGCGATCCTCCTGCCTCAGCCTCCTGAGTAGCTGGGACCACAGGTGCGCACCATCACACTATGCTCATTTAATTTATTTTTAAACTTTATTTTATTTTTTTCAAAATGGCTGCTCCATAGACAGAGCACGGCTATCCCATAGGCAGAATGGCCCAGAGTAGCCTTTTCTTTTAAAATTTTTATTACAGATGAGGTTTCCCTGTGTTGTCCAGGCCAGTCTCGAACTTCTGGACTCAAGCAATCCTCTGGCTTCAGATTCCCAAAGTGCTGGGATTACAGGTGTGAACCACTGCTTCCAGTCCAATAAGCTTATTTTCTCACAGTTCTGAAGGCCTGAAGTTGCATGTGAGAGATTGAGAGGAGAGGAGACAGATGGATATAAGGATGCTAAGCCTATTGGGAGGCCAAGGTGGGTGGGTTACCTGAGGTCAGGAGTTCAAGACTAGTTCCAGACCAAGCCGGGCAACATGGTGAAAGCCTGTCTCTACTACTAAAAAACAAAACAAAACAAAACCCAAAACAAAACCAAAACAAAAAATATATACTCACATTGAGACTTAGGGCTTCAACCTATAAAATGTGCAGAGGGACAATTCAGTTGGTAGCAGATAATAATCTGATGAACTGTTTCACCAGTATGTTTCCTGAACGGCTGGCGTCTGGGCCCTCAGCACTTGCTGGATTTCCCCTGCCTTCTGCCCTAACCAAAGGAGTGAATCCACGTTCTCTCTTTCCCCTGAGGTTTGCTGCCTGCCACTAATTCTGGAACCAATTAGCCAGTCAGAAGGCAACTCTGGGTAATTCGGGAAGAAAAGCCTATTGATGGATGTTGAGTAGTTCAGACTCTCTGGGAGGACCAGAAAACTAGGCTTAGAGGTTTTAGACCAGGAGCAATGCCAAAAATACTATCATGGAGCTGTGAAGATGCAGCCTCTCCTGCCAACTCCTGGGGTACCCCAGCTGCCTGCAGCACCACCAGGACCATACTTAACACTGGTGCCCACCACCTCCAAGATGGAGTGGCTGCTGATCGTGGTGTCAGTCTGCTTCTCCAGCTAGGTGTAGGTGTGGGTGTGAGTGTGGGTGTGGGTGTGATTGTGGGTGTTGTGTAGGTGTGTGGGTGTGGGTGTAGTGTGGGTGTGTTTGTACGGGTGTGGGTTTAGGTGTGGGTGTGCATGGAGGTGTGAGTGTGGGTGTGAGTGGGTGTGGTGTGAGGGTAGATGTGTGTGGGTGTGGATGTATGGGTGTGTGTGTATGCATGGGGGTGTGGGTGTATGGGTGTGTGGGTGTGGTGATTGTGTTGTGTGGGTGTAGGTGTGATTTGCAGGTGTGGGTGAGTGGCAAGTGTAGGTGTGTGGGTGTGTGTATGGCTGTGTGGGGGTGTGGGTGTATGTGTGTGTGTGGTGTGTGTGTGGGTTTTGGTGTAGGTGTCAGTGTGGGTGGAAGTGTGATTGTGTGTGGTGTGTGTGGGTGGTTGTAGGTATGAGTGTAGGTGTGATTGTGGGTGTGGGTGTGTAGTGATTGTTGAGGTGGTTGTGGGTGTGAGTGTAGGTGTGATTGTGATTGTATGGTATATGGGTGGTTGTGGGTGTCAGTGTAGGTGTAATTGTGGGTGTGGTTGTGATTGTGTGGGTTGGGTGGGTGTGGGTGTGATAGGGTGTAGGTGTGGATGAGTGGGTGTGGCGTGTTAGGTGTGTGTGGGTGTATGTGGGTGTGATTTGTGAATGTGTGAGTGGGTGTGGGTGTGGTGAGTGTAGGTTTATGTGTAGTCAGGTGTGTGGGTGTGTGGGGGTAATTGTGGGTGTGGGTGGGTGTGGGTGTGAGTACGGTGATTGTGGGTGTGGTGATTGTGTGTGTGTGGGTGTATGTGGATGTGAATGTAGGTGTGATTTGCGAATGTGGGTGTGAGTGGGTGTGGGTGGTGAGTGTAGGTTTATGTGTAGTCATAGGTGTGTGGGTAATTGGTGTGGGTGTATGCTGATTGTGGGTGTGGTTGTGATTGTGTGTGGGTGTGTGTGGGTGTGGGTGTGTAGGTGTGATTGTGGGTGTGGGTGTCTGGGAGTTGAGTGTGGTTGTGTGAGTGTAGGTGTGATTGTGGGTGTGGGTGTGTGGTTTTGTGTGCATGGTGTGTGGGTATAGGTGGTTGTGTGAGTGTAGGTGTGATTGTGGGTGTGTCTGGGTGTTGGTAAGTGGTTGTGATTGTGTGTGGGTGTGGTGTGTATGGGTGTGGGTGGTTGTGGGTGTGAATGTAGGTATGATTGTGGATGTGGGTGTGTGGTGATTGTGTATGTGTGTGGGTGTGAGTGGTGTGATTGTGGATATGGTTGTGTGTGATTGTGGGTGTGGGTGGTTGTGGCTGTAAGTGTAGGTGTGATTGCGGGTGTGGGTGTTGGTGTGGGCGGTTGTGATTGTGTGTGGGGGTGATTGTGGGTGTGTGTAGGTGTGATTGTGGGTGTGGGTATGTGGTGATTGTGGGTGTGGGCAGTTGTGGGTGAGTGTAGGTGTGATTGTGGGTATGGGTGTATGTGGGTGTGAATGGTGATTGTGTGTGGTGTGGTATGGGTGATTCTGGGTGTGAGTGTAGGTGTGATTGTGGGTGTGGGTGTGATTGGGTGTGAGTGGTTGTGAGTGTGGGTGTGATTGTGGGTGGTTGTGGGTGGGAGTGTAGGTGTGATTGTGTGTGGTGTCTGTGGGTGTGGTTATGATTGTGTGGAGGGGGTGGGTGTGGGTGTGGGTGTGATTGGGTGTGAGTGGGTGCGATTGTGGGTGGTTGTGGGTGTGTGCAGGGGTGACTGGTGACTGTGTGGGTGTGGGTGGTTGTGGGTGTGTGTGATTCTCTGTAGGGGTCTGTGGGTGTGGTTGTGATTGTGTGTGGAGGGGATGGGTGTGGGTGGTTGTGGGTGTGGGTGTCTGGTTGGTGGAGCCCAGGTTGTGTCTGAGCCCTACTGCAAGCGAGGCTGGAAAGTGAGTGTGTTGCATTTTGTTTCCACAGAGAAAAACAGACGCTGCCTCATGAGATGTTGTGGGGAGGGTTCCCCAAATACAAAACAGGGGTTCAGGTATTGGCTGGGCAAGGAAAGATGAGAAAGTTTTCTGTCGATGTGGCCTCTTGGAGCCTGAGCTCTGTGGGAATGTAACTAGAAACTGGAAACTACACCCTGGCTCAAGAAAGCCTGATGCACAGGCCCAGAGCCTGGAGCGCAGATGCTGCACCGACCAGGAACAGTGGCATCTGCTGCCTGAGGCTGTCCCTGCTGGGGACACCCCTTCTGCTTGAGCAGTTGTGGAGGCGGACCATGAGGAAGCCCTGGCCGGCAGTCCTGCGCTTCCCAGAGCTCACTTGAACTCAGCTGCCCACAGAGACTTCCCAAACAGAGAGCAAGAAGTGGACTGGTCGTCATGAACACGTGGGCCTCTGGTTACATAGTTTTTTGTGCCTTTGCCTTATTTTAAGGGCAGTCCTGTGACCATGAGTGTGTGGAGGAAACTATTTCAAGATCTTTATAGCCAGGCGGACCCGGTGGCTCACGCCTGTAATCCCATCACTTTGGGGTGTTGAGGTGGGTTATCACTTGAGGTCAGGAGTTCGAGACGAGCCTGGTCAACACGGTGAAACTCAGTCTCTACTAAAAATACAAAAATTAGCCAGACATGGTGGCAGGCGCCTGTAATACCAGCTACTTGGAAGGTGGAGGCAGGAGATTCACTTGAATCCAGGAGACAGAGGTTCAGTGAGCCGAGATTGAGCCATTGCACTCCAGCCTGAGTGACAGAGTGAGACTCCATCTCAAAAAAAAAAAAAAAAAAAAGGAAAGAAGCCGGGCGTGGTGGCTCATGCCTGTAATCCTAGCACTTTGGGAGGCTGAGGCGGGTGGATCACAAGGTCAAGAGATCGAGACCATCCTGGTCAACATGGAGAAACCCCCTACTAAAATACAAGAACTGTAAAAATACAAGAACTTAGTTGGGCATGGTGGCACTCGCCTGTAATCCCAGCTACTCAGGAGGCTGAGGCAGGAGAATTGCTTGAACCCAGGAGGCGGAGGTTGCAATGAGCCGAGATCGCGCCATTGCACTCCAGCCTGGGCAATGAGCGAAACTCCGTCTCAAAAAAAAAAAAAGATCGGTCCATTTTATTTTCTTGATTTCCTTAGGACTTTGTTTGCGGAATGCATACATGCAGGGAGCAGTAACCAACAGGTGGCATCATCACAACTTCCTCCTGCTATCTTATTATTATCCATTTCTTCTCCCACAGTCCGTTAACCATCAAGGTTCAGAGAGACTCCTGCTGTAGGCCTTTTAGTTAAAAAAAAAAAAGACAAAAAAATAAAAAATGTTCAGAGAGACTGTGAGCCTCTCCATAACCTCTAAAGCAGGAAGCGCTTCACACTGCCTGGGTTTCAAGCCTATTCTGCCTCATTCTTGCTGGGTCGCTTTAGGCTTAATATTTAACTTCTGTGAGCCTCAGTGATGTGTGAAATGGGCCAGGCGTGGTGGCTCACGCCTATAATCCTAGCACTTTCAGAGGCTGAGGCGGGTGGATCACCTGAAGTCAGGAGTTCAAGACCAGCCTAGCCAACGTGGCAAAATCTTGTCTCTACTAAAAATACAAAAATTAGCTGGGTGTGGTGGTGGACACCAGAAATCTCAGCTACTTGGGAGACTGAGACACTAGACTCACTTGAACCTGGGAGGCGGAGGTTGCAGTGAGCCAAGATAGCACCACTGCCCTCCAGCCTGGGCAACAAGAGCAAAACTCCATCTTAAAAAAAAAAAAGTAGGCCGGGCGCGGTGGCTCAAGCCTGTAATCCCAGCACTTTGGGAGGCCGAGGCGGGTGGATCACGAGGTCAAGAGATCGAGACCATCCTGGTCAACATGGTGAAACCCCGTCTCTACTAATACAAAAAATTAGCTGGGCACAGTGGCGCGTGCCTGTAATCCCAGCTACTCAGGAGGCTGAGGCAGGAGAATTGCCTGAACCCAGGAAGCGGAGATTGCGGTGAGCCGAGATCGCGCCATTGCGCTCCAGCCTGGGTATCAAGAGCGAAACTCCGTCTCAAAAAAAAAAAAAAAAAAAAAAAAAAGTAATGGACATGAAAGCCGGACATGTTGGCTCACGCCTGTAATCCCAGCACTTTGGGAGGCTGAAGCGAGTGGATCACCTAAGGTCTGGAGTTCAAGACCAGCCTGACCAACATGGAGAAACCCGGTCTCTACTGAAAATACAAAACTAGCCAGGCATGGTCTCACATGCCTGTAATTCATGAGACTGTCTCATAAATAAATAAATAAATAAAAGGAGGCCCTCCCACCTACCCTAGTAATCAGGAAGGGACGTGCCCTGAGCCAAGCCCAGTTAGGAGCTCCAGAGCTGTGAAGAGGACCCACACTGGAGGGAGAGGCTGTGTCCACCCTGGACCAGCCTTCATTGTGTAGAACCGGTTGACTGTGGAGGAGGCCAAAATATTTTCCTGCTTAGGAATTTAATCCCAGTTACTGGGGAGGCTGAGGCAGGAGAATTGCTTGAACTTGGGAGACAGAGGGTACAGTGAGCTGAGATGATGGTGCCACTGCACTCTAGCCTGGGCAACAGAGCAAGATTCCATCTGGAAAAAAAAGTTCTTCAGACAACAAACACGTCCCTGCCATTTCCATGAAAAGGTAGCATTACCATGAGATTTGAGTTTACAAAATTTTTTTCAGACAGTCTCCCTCTGTCAGCCAGTGGTATGATCATGGCTCACTCTAGCCTCTCACTCCTGGACTCAGGTGATCCTCCCACCTCAGCCTCCCAAAAAACTGGCACTACAGGTGCACTCCTGCCACCATGCCCATGTGCTTTTTTTTTTTTTTTTAAGAGATGGAGTCTCACCATGTTGCCCAGGCTGGTCTCGAACTCCTGGACTCAAGCAGTTCTCCTGCCTTGGACTACCAGAGTGCTGGAATTACATGCATGAGTCACTGTGACCAGCATACTTAATCTGACAGTCCCCATTTTACAGACAAGGAAACTAGGGAAAATTTAGTTAGCACCTCACTGGCTTTTACACAGTCTTTGTGAATGTTTTCCTCTGAATCAGCTGTGGGGATTGAGAAACATTTGACTGCTATGTTGTGTGGATGCCTTGTCATTAAGAGAACCTCCGAGTTGTGTATGTGTGGAGAGAAGAAAATGAGGACCTGTCTACTTTTAATATCCCCAATGAGTCATGGCTTCTAAAAAGACACACCCTGCTGCTCATAATTACAAGTTCTCATGGGCAGGCTAAGCTGCCAAATGGGCAAAAAATGCAGAGACCATAGCCACTGGGTCTGGTCTACATCTGAAAGTAAGGTAAAGTTTTGGGGTAACCAGGTATTTTGCTTTTCAGCTTTTAGCCTGAGGCGGGTTGCAAAAGGACAGACAGCTTCTCTTTCAGTCCCTGCAGTTGACTTTCCTCTTGGAGGAGACTTTCCTCCAGATACATCCACAAGGCAAAACTGTCTGTGTTTTCTTGGGTTAGGGGTCGGGGGCCACCAGGGTGGCTCTCTTCAAAAGGCTCTGAAAGTCCAGGTGCGGTGACTCACGCCTGTAATCCCAGCACTTTGGGAGGCCAAGGCGGGTGGATCACAAGGTCAGGAGTTCAAGACCAGCCTGGCCAACATGGTGAAACCCTGTCTCTACTAAAAATACAAAAATCAGCTGTGCATGGTGGCATGTGCCTATAATCCCAGCTACTCAGGAGGCTGAGACAGGAGAATTGCTTGAACCAGGACCCAGGAGGCAGAGGTTGCAGTGAGCCAAGATCGTGCCACTGCACTCCAGCCTGGGCTACAGAGGAAGACTTTGTCTCAAAACAAAACAAAACAAAAAAATGGCTCCGAGAAATGGGCGCTTCCTGGGGATGCTGCTTTGCTTTGGAGAAGTTCACTAAGTTCATAAGGTTGCACAGTTTGTCCAAAGAAGCCACGGGAATTACTGACACACCAGAATTTGTGCTTTGAGTGGGTCGTGACCCTCTGGACTACTGTGGACAGAAAGGTACGAGGGCTGGGGCCGGCTCTTCTGCAGAGCAACAGGGCGCAGGGAAGGTTAAGGAGTGTTGGTCGTCACTGAAACGGTGACCTTTCCCCAGCCCTCAGCCTGGAGAGCCGCCTCCAGCTTTAGGCCTAGCTCCTCATCCCCTGAGGCAGGGCGGTGTGCTCAGGCCAGTCTCTTCTTTTTTTGAGTGAGTTTCCAGCTCCTGTTGCCCAGGCTAGAGTGCAATGGCACTATCTCAGCTCACTGCAACCTTTACTTCCTGGGTTCAAGCTATTCTCTTGCCTCAGCCTCCTGAGTAGCTGGGATTACAGGCATGCACCACCACACCCAGCTAATTTTGTATTTTTAGTAGAGACAGGGTTTCTCCATGTTGGTCAGGATGGTCTTGAACTCCTGACCTCAGGTGATCCGCCCACCTTTACAGGCGTGAACCACTGCACCTGGCCCAGTCACTTCTTTAGGCACCTACATGCTCATTACAGTTCTCAGAACTGCCCTTTACTGTGTAGAAAAGGTGGGGATTTCCTGCTTCTACGGCATCCATCAGGACTCTGAAGTCCACACAAAATGTGTCAGCTGGACAGTTGCAGCTGCCTGTGTTACCTGCTGCTAGTCCTTGTAAGGCACCCCATCTTGGTGTTTTTAATGTCTGCCCCGGCATCGTGCCTAGTCTCTACGGATTACATAAATGCCTGCAATGATGAAAAATGGCGACTCCCCATTTTCTAGTTGGCTTTTGCAGATCGGACTCAGCACTATGGTGCTCCTTATATGTCTTACTGACTTCTAGTTTTTTTTTTGTATTAGTCCATTCTCAAGCTGCTGCAAAGAACTGCCTGCACCTGGGCGCAGTGGCTTACGCCTGTAATCCCAGCACTTTGGGAGGTTGAGACGGGTGAATCACCTGAGGTCAGGAGTTCAAGATCAGCATGACCAATATGGTGAAACCCTGTCTCTATTAAAAATACTACTACTCAGGAGACTGAAGCAGGAGAATCACTTGAATCCAGCAGGCTGAGGTTGCAGTGAGCCGAGGTTGCACTACTGCACCCCAGCCTGGGCAACAAGAGTGAAATTCAGTCTAAACAAAACAAAAACCCAAAAAACCAAAAAAACCTGCCTGAGACTGGAAAGGGGTTTAACGGACTCGCATTTCCGCATGGCTGGGGAGGCCTCAGGAAAGTTAATCATGGTGGAAGGGGAAAGGGAAGCAAGGCACATCTTACATGGCGGCAGCAGAGAGCAAGAGCCAGGAGGGGCCACACTTTTAAACCATCAGATCTCGTGAGAACTCCACTATCTAGAGAATAGCATGGGGGAAACTGCCCCCATGCCATCACCTCACATTAGGCCCCTCCCTCAACATGTGGGGATTACAATTTGAGATTTTTTTTTATTTTTAATGATTTGGTTCCAATGCAAGAGATGAGATTTGAGTGAGGACAAAGAGCCAAACCATGTCACCATTCAAGCTTCTTCCGGAAGAATGTAGGGCCGTTTACTAAAAATAACAGGATTTATTCTGAATGACATGGTCCTTGCTCAAGAACAGGAGTAACCTGAGAACGAGGGGAGAAAGGTGCTTTAAGTTAGCAATCAGTATTGATGAAGAATACTGATCAGCAGCCTGGCCCAGGCTCCTTAGAAATGAGACCTTTTACGTGTTCCTGTTAGACTTTTTTCTTTGAGACAAGGTCTCTTGTCACCCAGGGTGGAGTGGAGTGGTGCGATCTCAGCTCACTGCAGCCTCTGCCTCCTGGGCTTAAGCAATTGTCCCACCTCAGCCTCCTAAAAAGCTGGGAAAACAGGCATGCACCACCACGTCTGGCTTATTTTTAAAAATTTCTGGTAGAGATGGGTTCTATGTTGCCTTGCTAAGACTTTGAAATAAGATACAATAGTGAAATAAGTGAAGGTTATTACTCTCATGGGAGTGAAAAGTTGAAGGTGTGGTTTCTTTCAGTAGAAAAGTGCTTGATTCTGTACTCTCATTTCCATCTTCCCTACCTTGCTGGCTTATAGCCAACTCCTTGTAGGAAATGCTGTCACCATTACCTAAGCAGGCTACAGAGCTGCTCGTCAGAGCACGACAGTTTATGTGAGTAGCAAAGACAAAAAAAGTCTTGTCAATACAAGTATTGGGGGTGGAAAGACAACCCCTTATTGGTAAAATACAAAACTAGTCATGATAGCTTTTCCTTTGAGGCTCAGGCTGGAGTGCAGTGTACAAATGGACACGTTTCAGGCCTTTATGAGATGGGAGTCTGGCTTTGTTGCCCAGGCTGGAATGTAGTGGCACAATTTCAGCTCACGGCAATCTCTGCCTCCCTGGTTCAAGTGATTCTCCTACCTTAGTGTCCCGAGTAACTGGGACTGCAAGCGTGCAACACCACAGCCAGCTGACTTTTGTATTTTTGATAGGGATGGGGTTCACCATGTTGCCCAAGCCGGTCTTGAACTTGAGCTCAAGTGACCTACCTGCCTCGGCTGCCCTCCCAAAGTGCTGGGATTACAGGTGTGAGTCACCATGCCTGGGCATGATAGCTTTTCTTACCTCTCATTCTGGTCACCTTATTCCAGATACATTTATGTAATCTGCTTGCTCTCTTGAATTTGTTATAACATTTTAGACATATATATATATATATATATATATATATATATATATATATATTTTTTTTTTAAAGACGGGGTTTCACCATGTAGGTCAGGCTGGTCTTGAACTCCTGACCTCAGGTGATCTGCCCACCTTGGCCTCCAAAGTGCTTGGATTACAAGCGTGTGCCACCACGCCCGGCCTATATATGAGTTTCATAACAAAATGTGTAAGTTTCAAAACTTGCAATGAATAGATGAACCGTAGACCAATATGAATAAAAGGCTGCTTTTAAGTTCTTAGGTTAAAAAAGTAACCTCTTGGCCAGGCCTGGTGGCTCACGCCTGTAATCCCAGCACTTTTTTAGGAGCCTGGGGCAGGACTGCTACAGTGAGCCATGATCATGCCACTGCACTCCATCCTGGGCAACAGAGTAAGATTTCATTAAAAAAAAAAAAAAAGCCACCCCCCAAAACCAACATCTTGTTTGGAAATTCCGAATGTCCCTCAAAATTTATTACACTATGTTCTTCCTTAGTCTCTGTAAGCTGCATCAGAGTACACAGCCAGGAAGTTTAAAGGTGGCTTTTGATTTCTAATTAGGATATTCAGACTCCAGCATCTCAACAGAAAATATGCAAAGACATTTTATGAACTTGTGACATACCAGGGATACATGAATACTCAGGGCTCCACACTACTATATAATGCTGCATTTCTTGGTTTTATTTGAAACAGTGCATATCTTTAGCATTTTATGGTAGGATTTTACACTTGTCATTTACACAAATTACAAGGTTCTGCTTCAAGTTTTTAAAAAAAATTTAAAAATTCAGCCCATATGCAGCACAAGAATATGCAAAACTACTTTACATTATACACACTTTTTATCAAAGGAGATACAAAATTCTGGCTTGTAGTTTTAGACAAATACAAGAAGCTTCAAACTAGACACAAAGGGTTAATATTAATTCTCAAATATAAGTCTGCACTTTTGTGTTGTAGTTCTCTGAGATGTGAATACCAAATTCCTAAGGGATTTTTATGTTTTCCTTCAAAAAGGAAAACTAAAAAATTTCCCGTAAACAAGTCCCTCCCCATCAGCTTGATCTCTCTACAATCCTACTCTTGCTTCCCTTAGTGCCAGACACTTGCATCATGTTACAAAATTGGGGTGGGCCATTTACATCACACAAGGACCAGATCCTTTCAAGGAACTCATCTCCTGCAAAAACCTAAACAGAAATATATTGATGCAGATAGTTCTGCTACGTTTTAATATGATGTCACACTTGGTAATTAAACTGTGATGTCGGGCAATTAATCAAAGGGAGGAAGAGCCAAAGGCCCCTATCAATGCACTTTTTGTTGGTGGCACAATGGAAACCTTAGGAATCAAGTTGTCTGATGCTAAGAGAACTTTAAACTCTTTCTAAATGTAACACACCTACTGCTTGCTTGAGGGACTTCTCTGATACTTATGCATAGATACTCTTTTTTCAGCATGTTGGAGGCAATATTTTATACTTTCTAAAGGGTTCTGAAGAGGCAATAAGGAAGAGTAGGGCTATTTCTGCCCCTGCAAAGGTATCGTTTTCTATCATTGGTATCCCATTGTTCCCTAAACATCTTCTGAATACCTGAATGTGTGTATATGCATATTTAAAATAACTACCCATCTTTCAATCAGTACACAGCCAACTCTTGATTATCTATGAGAACGTAAGTGACATTTACTCTCAAACTTCACTCTACAGAATCATCCACCTTTGATGCGCTTCATTGTTTCTTTAATATCCCATGTATACTAACTACAGCCTATCAAGACCAAGTTATAACACAAATGTTGTTTGTTTCCTTTAACCCATGGTAAGAATGAGTAAGAAAATGAAGTCAGCACATTCTGCCAGGGCTTTGGGGATGACCCTATAGTGGACAATGGGGGAGGACCGAACTCTTGGTCATGAGAAAAGACAAATTTCAAGTTCCTCCGGAATCAGGTCTTATATGCCTTCTTTATTTTGTAAGTTTATGATTACCAAAAAATTAAAAACCTGAGGCGTAGTCACTATTTTATATAGATAATGGAGAGTTGACTGTAATCATGTTATGACTTTAGCTCTTTAACATGACAAAATTCACAAGCATATGATAAAAAGATTAAAAAGACTGCCATATGACATCTAGAAGCATTTATTTTATGCAAAAAACTTAAATATGATTATGTGTACCCAAAAAGTGCACACATTACCTATGCTGAACAACACCAAGGAACATAACATGTTGATGCAACAGTCTTCTAAAATAAACATAAAAATGAGCCCAGACCATCAGACCAAAGCAAAACACTTATTTCCCAATAGCACAATGCTGAAAATTGACAGCAATCCTAAAACACCTCCAACTTTCCTTACAAAGCTGCCAAAGTCCAACTATTTTTTAAAAATTGACTTTTTTTTTTACATTATTAATAAAAATCTGGTGACAAACATTATAAAACCAAATGCTGGACAGTCTTTACTCCTTTAAAATTCCAAATATTCCAACATAATCAGAGGAGTAAAAACCATTTTAAAGTGATATGCTTTATGAAACAAACAACAATATGTACATTTATTGCAAATTATATTAAACTAAAACGAGGGGAAATCAAAATATGAACTGTTTACTACTTGCAAATCAATATAATTTTAATTATTTTCTCACTCTGATAAAAATCAGAAAGCAACATTTATAAAATTGCCACCACATCACTTTTCATAGCAGGGAACCGAAATCTGTACATCTAATTTTTGCAGAAAAGGAGGCAGGCAGAAAGAATTATACATAAAAGTTTCCAAAAGGAAAAACAAAGAAATATTTGATCTCTTTTCTTTTAAAAAATTAATTCAGTAGACTTCTATTTCTTCCTGTGTAACATGGGAATTCCTGGCTCTAAAATCGATGAATTTTCAGTGTCAGTGTAAAGACATCTTGTTACTTTCTTTAAAATAAAAACTGCAGCGTGGAAATTAATGGTGTATTATGCATTTAAACTCCAGATAGGCAGGAACTGGAACCAAGTGTTAAGCAATTTGCTTAATTATTGACTTTTCGTAAGAAAAGTCTAGGGGAAGGGGGAGAACAGAGTTGCTTTTAGCCTCTCTCTCAAGAGTTTCTGCTGTACATTTCCATCAGAGGACTTGTGGTCACGTGAAAAGGAAGTAATAGTTTCTTTAGTTTTCAAGGCAGAGAGTGTGTGTTCTGAAATGAGCTTCATTTTCTGTTCGGGGACATTTGTGAATCCAAGTTTTTGCAGAAGCTGGAAACTGCTTCTGTTTGGCCTTCATTTTCTCCCTTTGCAAATGCCTTTTTACCTTAGGAATAAGAATAGAAAGCAGTTAGAAAAGATGTGGAGAAGACACAAACCAAACTAAAATGATTTCATTTCTGTAGCTGTCATCTAAAATCTTTATTTAAAAAAAAACTTAAGCATCAGTGTCTCACTCTGTCACTCAGGCTGAAGTTCAGTGGCATGATCATGGCTCACTGCAGCCCCAACTCCTGGGTTCAAGTGGTCCTCCAGCCTCAGCCTCCCAAACAGCCAGGACTGTAGGCACATACCACCATGCTTGGCTAATTTTTAAATTCTTTGTACTGACAGGGTCTCATTATGTTGCCCAGGTTGATCTTGAACTCCTGAGCTCAAGTGATTCTCCCACCTTTGCTTCCCAGAGTCACTGGGATTATAGGTGTGAGTCACTGTGCCTGGCATGTTATCTAAAATCTTAAAAAAAGATTTTACATTTTTTTCTCCTGAAACTTGGTTTAAAAAGCCTTTCCCTAAACTATGTAAAAACAAAACACCAATAAAGAAGTTTGTGTTTTCAATGATTTAGTACTGTTCTCCAATGCCCTATTTGCTATTTACTTGAAATAACTATAACTTTTAATATTTAAAAAAAGTTATTATGGAAGAAAAACTACAGGACACTATGGCAAAATGAATTTGTAAGCAGGAAAACAACTTCCAACTCCTGAGCTGGATAAACATATACATTTTAGCATATTAAATAAGCCCCAACAAAACCAGGAGGAAGAATTAGCTTTATTGTTTTTTTTGAGATAAGGAGGAATCCTCCATTCATCCCATTTCCCTAAAAGGAAGGAAAATTCTGATCCCTGGGAGCATGGGACATGACCTCTTTCTCACCTCCTCTCACCTACTCCTCTTTGGGAGGAGGAGGAACTCATCTCACAGATGAGATGGGGAAAATAAAGGAGCATGTTGGGTTTGGCTTCATCTAGATTTGTTCCTTTACCCTGAGAGGGGCATTCTGGTTTGTCTGTGGCTGTTCAATTCAGAGGCAAGGTTGCATTAGCAGCCCAACTTGCCTAATTCATTCTACATTTTAATCAGCCTGATTAGTAGTAAGACTGTCTCCTTTTCAACAATTTTACATCTGGAAGAGAAAGAAAGATATATTTCCAAACTCCCCTACTACATACACATTCTATGAAGGTAACAATGTCAAAAAAGCTAAGTGATTATTACAATTCTTACAGGGACTATTAATTGGTTATACTATTTGAAGCAATTTTAACAATATGCTATTGAAGAATTCTTTACAAGCTGGCTGCTACACCTTCAGGAAGCTTCCCTTTCCCAGCCCTGAGTCCTCGGTATCTCCTGGGCTGCTCTCTCAGACTTTTGAAAGACCCAGGTCACTGGAAGAATCTCCTGGACTTGATTCTATGTACCAAGATGAACTGCCATCACTGCAAGCACTTGGATTCTGAAAAATTTCATGTTATTTTGAGAAAAATTCACTTGTTACTGAAAAAACATTCATATTAAACTAATATGTAGCTGTTTAACACATGAAGATACACACTTGAGGATATATGCTTAAGGGTTACTTTAATTTTAAGATATGAACCCACACGATGGGAGGAAACCTCAATATACAAATGAGACAAAAACTCCGTAACTTCTTTGCTTAAGAAAAACAAATTCTAAGATCCTTGAACACTCCCACACTAAGCATGCTAAACAAACCATGTTAATCCAAAAACTAGAAACTCATAGTCTGCTATCCTATAGATATTCTCTTTAAATTCAGATTCTTCAGAAGTCTCAAATTTGAGGCTGTTTTTCCATTGATGATTATTAACAAACTCATCTTCAAGGAAAAATTTGGCCTTAAGTGTAAGCAAAACATACTCACGAATCAGTAAATCTACTAAGAACATATTTTCAATTCAAAACATTGGGAACTGTTTGCCCTCTGAATGACAGCCTTAACACAAAGAGGCAAAACAAGTGAACTGAACTACTGAAATGATGATCATTCCTTCATCCCAAACTCAGAGAGCCAACACTAATGTCCAACTAATACTACTGACTGCTTCCTGACCACAGTGCACATGGCTGATTTTTTTTTTATTTTATTGGGTGAACTGAAGGAATTTTCTCAAAAGGAGTAAGTCCAAATGCAGCCCAAAACATAAACAGGAATACTTACTGAAACCAACATAAATGCAAATAGCTGAGGGAATGTATTTACCACAAAAATCCAAAGGGATCTAAAAATTCTAACGTTAACTTTACAAGTTAAAATCCCCAGCATCAACTCCCAGATAAAACTGAGGCCAGTAACTTTTTGCATATCCTCTCTCTGTTTTGGTGGAAGAAAGTATTCCTGAACCAGTAAATAAACCATTTGGGTAGAAATCAAGGTAAAACTAATAATTATTGACCTAATCTTATGAGTAAAAACCTAGTAAAAGGAATTCTGCAAGGGTTATCACTTGCCCCATGTTAGAAGTTATGGCTGTGGCATTTAAATGGCTCTAGAGGTCAGGTGTGGTGACTCATGCCTGTAATCCCAGCACTTTGGGAGGCCAAGGCAGGCGGATCACCTGAGGTCAGGAGTTCGAGACCAACCTGACCAACATGGAGAAACCCAATCTCTACTAAAAATACAAAATTAGCTGGGTATGGTGGTGTATGCCTGTAATCCCAGCTACTCGGGAGGCTGAGGCAGGAGAACTGCTTGAACCCAGAAGATGGAGGTTGCAGTGAGCCAAGATTGCACCATTACACACCAACCTGGGCATAACAGTGAAACTCCGTCTCAAAAAAAAAAAAAGGCTGGGCGTGGTGGCTCACGCCTGTAATCTCAGCACTTTGGGAGGCCAAGGTGGGCAGATCACGAAGTCAGGAGTTAAGAGACCAGCCGGGCCAACATAGTGAAACCTTGTCTCTATAAAAAACACAAAAATTAGCCAAGTGTGGTGGTACATTACTGTAATCCCAGCTATTTGGGAGGCTGAGGGAGGATAATTGCTTGAATCCAGGAGGCAGAGGTTGCAGTGAGCCGAGATTGCGCCACGGCACTCCAGCCTAGGTAACAGAGTAAGATTGTCTCCAAAAAAAAAAAAAAAAAAAAAAAAACCTTCAGAAATCTACCTAAAAGAGCTGAAGATGAAATTAAGTAATGAACCCAAAGCATAAACTGTACTTGGCATATACTAGGGCCTCAAGCAAGTGAAAGGTGTGGAGAATCATGCAAGGTAACAGAAAAGACTGATAAATTGGGCATCTGAAGTTAGAATGTAGGGCCACAGAGAAGCACAAGGGTGTCAGGCCTTATTTATTAAATAAAACCCAGGTCTGTGTCTTCTCTTACCAGTTAGTTGGCTGAAACTGTAATGATAGAACCTTAACAGGATGATCCTCAACCAGGTCTCTGGAAAATGCAGGTGGAATGTCAAATCACTCATAGGGAATACTTGCAGTTAATGAGAGCTATGTTTAGAATCTTACAGCAAGGTGGAAGCTACAGTTCCACATGAAATACAAATAGTACTTTCAGGATTCTGACCATTCAACTGAAGGACAGTCAAAACATCAGCTGAATCACTATCAATAAACTTCTGTTTTAATGTGTTTATTTTATATTTTAGCAGTAAATACATACTAACACATCTCCTCTTACATATTAAGAAAAAAAGAGTTTGAAATGTTCACAGTTTAAAAGTGTTTCAGGCTGGGCGTGGTGGGGTTCATGCCTGTAATCTCAGCACTTTGGGAGGCCCAGATGGGTGGATTGCCTGAGCTCAGGAGTTCGAGACCAGCCTAGACAACATGGTGAAACCCCATCTCTACTAAAAATACAATTGGCTGGGTGTAGTGGCACACACCTGTAGTTCCAGCTACTCTGGAGTCTGAGGCAGAAAAATCACTTGAATCTGCAGGAGGAGGAGGAGGATGCAGTGAGCCAAGATCACGCCACTGCACTCCAGCCTGGGTGACAGAATGAGACTCTGTCTCAAAAAGAAAAAAAAAAAAAATTCGAAATACTACATAAATTAATAAATTAGAGGAGAAACATAGCTGCAACTGCCACTGTGAGCACTATCATGAGGCAGATAATAAGTGACAGGCTGGGATCTTAAGCCATGCCCTGCATAGCACTAGCCAAGTGATCTGAGAAAGGTCCTTCCAGGTCTTCATTTCCTTACTGTCAATACAGTGTGGTACTTGCTTCATAATGGATGTTGGCAGGTCAGATATCTGCTAATAAAACATTTCCTACTATCACTACTAATACAGATGCCAGACACCCATCACTCAGGCTGGAGTACAGTGGCACTATCATAGCCCACTGGAACTATGAACCCTGAGGCTCAAACAATCCTCCCTCATTCTCCCAAGTAGCTGAGACTACAGATGAATACACCATGCTTGGCTAATTTCTTTTTAAAATTTTGGGTAGAGACAGGGTCTTGCTGTGGTACCAAATATTTGAACTAATATTTGTTATTTTTATTTTTTTGAGACATAGTCTCACTCTGTTGTCCAGGCTGGAGTGCACTGGCATGATCTTGGCTCACTGCAACCTCTGCCTCCCAGGTTTAAGTGATTCTCCTGCCTCAGCCTCCTAAGTAGCTGAAATTACAGGTGTGTCACCATGCCCAGCTGATTTTTGTATTTTTAGTAGAAACAGGGTTTCACCACGTTGGCCAGGCTGGCCTCAAACTCCTGACCTCAAGTGATCTGCTCACCAAGGCCTCCCAAAGTGGTGGGATTACAGGCATGAGCCACAGTGGCAGCCCATGTGAACTAATTTTCACCCCAGTCTTGTTCTTGGCATTGGGTGTTACATTCACTTAAAGTATGCCACTTTCAAAAACATCTGATCCGTCTCGGTTTTCCTCTCTATCCCTAAAATGCAAGGATTTTGTTTGCATGTACTACCAAAAGAGGTGAAAAAGATGATCTGGTCTCGTTTAACCTGCGATTATTTCAAATAAACTAGTGTTTTTACCTAATAGTTACTAAAACTGTTCGGCAGGGCGTGATGGCTCATGCCTATAATCTCAGCACTTCGGGAGGCCAAGGTGGGTGGATCTCCTGAGGTCAGGATTTCGAGATGAGCCTGACCAACAAGATGAAACCCAGGCTCTATTAAAAATATAAAATTAGGCTGGGCGTGGTGGCTCATGCCTGTAATCCAAACACTTTGGAGGCCAAGGCGGGCGGATCACCTGAGGTCAGGAGTTCAAGACCAGCCTGACCAACATGGTGAAACCTCGTATTTGGAAAAAAAAAAAAAATATATATATATATATATATATAATTACGCGGGTGTGGTAGCACATGCCTGTAATGCCAGCTACTTGGGGGGCTGAGGCAGGAGAATCATTTGAACCTAGGAGGCAGAGGTTGCAAGTGAGCTGAGATTGTGTCATTGCACTCTAGTCTGGGTGACAGGGTAGAGAAAGAAAAAAAAAAAAAAAAAAAAAAAAGGCCAGGTGTGGTGGCTCACACCTGTAATCCCAGCACTTTGGGAGGCCCAGGCAGGTGGATCACTTGAGGTCAGGAGAATCGCTTGAACCCAGGAGGTGGAGGTTGCAGTGAGCTGAAACTGCGCCACTGCACTCTAGCCTAGGCAACAGAATGAGACTCTGTCTCGGGGGAAAAAAAAAAAAAGGCCAAGCTTGGTGGCTCACGTCTGTAATCCCAGCACTGTGGGAGGCCAAGGTGGGCAGATCACCTGAGGTCAGGAGTTTGAGACCAGCTTGGCCAACATGGTGAAACCCATCTCCACTGGAAATATAAAAATTAGCTGGGAGTGGTGGTGGGCACCTGTATTCCCAACTACTAGGGAGGCTGAGACAGGAGAATCGCTTGAACCCGGGAGGCAGAGGCTGCAATGAGTCAAGATCTCACCACTGCACTACAGCATGAGTGACAGTGAGACTCCATCTTCAAACAAAACAAAACACAACACCCAAAAACAAGAATATAAGGGGTCTTCAAAAAGTTCATGGAAAATTAATATTATGAAATAATTATGCATGGATTTCAGAACTTTTTTTGTACCAAAATAAACTCATACTAACTTGTTATGTCTGAACAGGATCTAGTTTGAGGCACTGATAATGATTGAAAAGTTTGAGGGCTAGGGCAGAAAGACTGCTTGAGTCCAGGAGTTTGAGACTAGCCTGAGCAACAGAGCAAGACTCTGTTTCTATAAAAAAGTTTAAAAGAGATTAGCTAGCTATGGTGATGCACACCTGTGGTCCCAGCTATTTTGGGGCTGAGGCAAGAGGACTGCTTGAGCCTCAGTGCTCTCATAGCTCCAGTGAGCCATGATGGTACCATTGCACTCTAGCCTGAGTGACAGAGTGAGACCTGGTCTCTCAAAAAAGTCTGAAGAGAGTCTCTATCAGAGAAATAGGAATTCTGCTAAAATTGAAGCAAAGAAAAGCATCAAATGCCTGGTGAAGCTTGGGTGGAGGAATGGTGAAATCACTGATGCTTTAGGAAAAGTTTATGGGACAATGCCTCAAAGAAATCGGCAGCTTAAACTTAGGTTTTTGTTGCAGTTGTGATGGGGTCTCACTCTGTCACCCAGGCTGGCATGCAGTGACATGATCATGGCTCACGGCTCACTGTAGCCTCGACCTCCCAGGCTCAGCTGATCCTATCACCTCAGCCTCTGAAGTAGCCAGGACTGCACACACCAGACACCTGGCTAATTTTTCAATTTTTTGTAGATACGGGGTTTTGCTATATTGCTTAGGTTGGTCTCAAACTCCTAGGTTCCAGTGATCTGCCAGCCTTGGCCTCCCAAAGTGGTAGGATTATAGGTGTGAGCCATGGTGCCCAGCTGGATAAACTGTTTCAGGAAGAGTTGAGATGATGCTGAACAGCATGCCCTCCACATCAATTTACGAGGAAAAAAAAAAATCTTGTTTTTGCTGATTTAAGAGGACTGACCAGCAGAAACAATAGCCAACACTGTGGTCATTTCAATTGGTTGAGCTTACAAAATTGTGACTGAAAAATTCAAGTTGAGCAAACTCCACTCAATGGGTATCAAAACTTTTGCACCCAGATCAGCTGCAGACAAGAGCAGAGCCTTTTTTTTTAAATTAATTAATTAATTTGAAACAGAGTTTCGCTCTTGTTACCCAGGCTGGAGCGCAATGGCACGATCTCGGCTCACCGCAACCTCCGCCTCCTGGGTTCAGGCAATTCTCCTGCCTCAGCCTCCTGAGTAGCTGGGATTACAGGCAAGCGCCACCATGCCCAGCTAATTTTTGTATTTTTAGTGGAGACGGGGTTTCTCCATGTTGAACAGGATGGTCTCGATCTCTTGACCTCGTGATCCACCTGCCTTGGCCTCCCAAAGTGCTGGGATTACAGGCGTGAGCCACCGCACCCGGCCGAGAGCAGAGCTTTTGATGGCAAGTCTAAACAAGTGGGATCAAGGTCCTGAAGCACTTCTTCAAAGAACTGTAATTGGAACTGAAACACAGCTTTACCAGTCCAATCCTGAAGACAAAGTACAATCCAAGTAATGAATTTAGCTGGGCATGGTGATCCATGCCTGTAGTCCCAGCTTCTATCACAGCCAAGACTGTGCTGATGCACTCTAGCCTGGGTGACAGAGCAGATATTGTCTCCCCACACCCCTGAAAATAGGGTACTAAGAGGTGAAAGTGGTCAAGTGGTCCAGTTAAAGGAAAAGCAGACTGGTCAAGGGTAAAGATCATGGCAACAGCTTTTTGGGATGCTCAAGGCATTTTTGCTTGTTGAGTTTCTGGAAAGTCAACAAATGATAATTTCTGCTTATTATGAGTGTTCTCACAAAGCCAGAGCTTTAGAAGAAAAATGCCTGGGAAAGCTTCACCAGAGAGTCCTCCTCCACCATGACAATGCTCTTGCTCATTCCTCTCATCAGACAATGGTAATTCTGCAAGAGTTCCCATGGGAAATCATTAGGCATCCACCTTATAGTACTGATTCGGCTCCTAACTTCTTTTTGTTTTTTTGTTTTTTTCTTTTTTTTTTTAAATAAAGATGGGGTTTCACCATGTTGGTCAGGCTGGTCTTGAACACCTGACCTCAGGTGATCTACCCGCCTTGGCATCCCAAAGTGCTGAAATTACAGGCGTGAGCCACCGTGCCCAGGCTCTTTTTGTTTCTTAATCCTAAAAATCTTTAAAGAGTGCCAGTTTTTCTTCGGTCAATAATGTAATAAATTCCCAGGACCCTGTTGTTTAGGGATGGACTAAATGGCTTCTATCCTTGTTTACAAAAGTGTCTTGAGGTTGATGGACTTTATGTTGAGAGATAAAGTTTATATCTCCCCCCCAAGACAGAGTCTTGCTCTTATTGCCCAGGCTGGAGTGCAATGGTGCGATCTTGGCTCACTGCAACCTTTGCCTCCCAGGTTCAAGCGATTCGCCTGCCTCAGCCTCCCAAGTAGCTGAGATTACATGTGCCACCATACCCGGCCAATTTTTGTATTTTTAGTAGAGACAGGGTTTCTTCATGTTGGTCAGGTTGGTCTTGAACTCTCGACCTCAAGTGATCCGCTCGCCTTGGCCTCCCAAAGTGCTGGGATTACAGGTGTGAGCCACCACGCCTGGCCTATATTTTTATCTTTTAACTCCAGTTTTCCATGACCTTTTTGAAGTGCCCAATTATTTGTATTGTGTACAATGATTACCACCATCCATCTCTAGAACTTTTTCACATTCCCAAACTGAAACTCCATAGTCATTAATTAAACACTAAAGTCTATTCCCACTACCCTCAGCCCCAGGCTCAAGCAATCCTCCCACCTCAGCACCCTGAGTACAGGCACACAACATTATGCCTGGCTAATTTTGTATTTCACTTATTTTTATTTTTGGGAAGGAGTCTCACTCTGTCATCCAGACTGGAGTGCAGTGGCACAATCTCTGTTCACTGCAACCTCCACCTCCTGGGTAGCTGAGATTAAAGGTGTGCGCCACCAAACGCGGCTAATTTTTTGTATTTTTAGTAGAGACAGGATTTCACCATGTTGGTCAGGCTGATCTCCTGACCTTAAATGATCCATCCACCCACCGTGGCCTCCCAAAATGCTGAGATTATAGGTGTAAGCCACCACATCCAGCCATAATTTAATGTAACCATCTATTGTCACTGAGACTAGAAAATCATCACAGAATTCTGTATTCTGAATAACATACTGCCCATTGATCTCAAAATTAGCATATGGATGACCTGCAATGTGCCTTTTCACTCTGGAAAGAGAAGGCCAAATCCATTTTTACTCTGGCATATGTCTGTTTGTTGTTTGTACTGTGTGATGATACTGGGGCACATAGTGTAGCTAAAAGCAAAGCAATGAATTTTATAACGCTGTAAATGAGAGAAGGTCCAACTGCTACTGAAAAAGTTTTCAGGGTTCAAGTATGTATCTGTATATTTTTTTGTTTTTATTTATTTTTATTTTTTTAAGACTAGTCAAGTGCAGTAGTGAAAAGGGGGAAAGAGTAGAACAAGGAGTTCAATCTGTAACTGACTGTGAACAATCAATTGAGATAACTCATTACCTTTGGACCAGCTGTATCTGTATATTTTAGTTAGATGGTAAAGGGACAGCTGATGGGACGCAGGATCAGGTGGCTTAGGTAGCCTGTGTGTGATGATTAGTACTTTTTTTGTGTAGGTGAAGACAACAATAGATCTCTTAAAACCGTTTAGAGAATTTTGGCAATCTCCAGGGAAACATTCAACTTTTGTGTAACTGAAAATGTATGTAAAGGGGTAAGAAAACTATAATTCAAAACAATACTAACAATTAACAGTTGGGCATTTATTTGTACTAGGCACTTGGCTAGGTGCTTTCTTTATATTTACTGATCCATTTAATTCTTAGACTAACCTTTAAGGTACATACTGTCATACTAATGAAAAAAGGAGGCAGAGGCTCAATAAAGGTCCAGGTTTGAGAACAAAGTCATGTAAAATTTGCCCCTAATACTAGCTTTCATTACTACACTTATTAGTTAATAAAAATAGAAGTGAGTAGGAGAAACATGCTAGTACTCAGATCAGGTTTGAGCCTTCTGGATCAGATGCTATGAGAGGTTATGAAAGGTATCCAGAGGGCCCTTAGAATATGTGGAAATTTAATACTCCCAAATTTCAGAATATCATAAATAATGTTAATTTTTTGGTGGTTTTTTTTTTTTTTTGAAGAGGTGGAGTCTCTGTTGCCAAGGCTGGAGTGTAATGGTGCAGTCTCTGCTCACTGCAACCTCTGCCTCCTGGGCTCAAGTGATTCTCCTGTCTCAGTCTCCTGAGTAGCTGTGATTACAAGTGCCCACCCCACAACTGGCTAATTTTTGTATTTTAAGTAGAGATGGGGTGTCACCCACCATGTTGGCCAGGCTGGTCTCAAACTCAGGACCTTAGATGATCCACCTATCTCGGCCTCCCAAAGTGCTGGGATTACAGGCATGAGCCACTGTGCCTGGCTGGACATTGCATTTTATAAAAATACTGAAGCAGGATAGTGGGGGCATCCTGAGCTGATCAAAGCTGGGACTCTTTCCTAGAAGGAACTCAAATGCCTACAGTCTAATTGAGGGGTAAATTAGTTAGCTATGTAAGGAAAAAGGAGAATGAGTTAAGTTCTAAGGCCAAGGTGAAAACAGCCACCTTCTAGATTTCCAACAGGAAAAGTCTGAAATCTCAGCCCAAGAATGATCAAAGATAAACAGCTAGCTGGTAAGCTGTTTCTCTGGGCAGGGTGGGGAAGATGTAAGTTGTTGACTTGTGTTAGAATTAACTATAACACGAAGAATTAAAGAGTGGGACTTATTAGTGATTCACATTTTGTGACTGTTTTCACCATTATGAGACCCTGTATCCAAAAGGTAGCCCTTATTTTATGTAAAATTCTGCAACCACTTGAAAGGCACTAAGCAAAAGATAGTATCTGTCTTGTTAATAAAAGCATCAAAATACCATATCCTAAATAAAAATTACACAAAGAAAAAAAGATCTTTCTTCAAATTCCTGCCTTAAAAGTGGAGGTTATGAGATAATAACAGATACTATCATAAACTTACCAGGAAAAAGCAAATGCAGGTTTCACTCTGAAATGCTTAGGTGTTGGGGTGACTGGCACTAAGAATATACTAAGAATAAAACACAATGTCTAAATTCACACTTCAGGAAGAATGGCATACATTACCTTTGTAAGTCAATCTGTCTTTCTGCTGGTGCTGCCTTTTTGGCTACATCTTGCAGTTTGGGTGCTTTGGCATTACCTGCTTCCAAACCCCCAGGGCTCTCCTGACCCACTGCAGCTCTCTTCCTTCCCTTGTTAATAGGTTTATTTAAATCATCATTTTTGGTTGCATTGCCCTGAGATTCAGACTTGGGTCGACGTCCTCTCCTGGGTTTGGAAGAGGCAGGCGGTCCTGATTCATCTACTTTCTCATCTGTTGTTTGTTGGATATTTTCTGTACCAGCTGCTGTTACTGTTCTTTTCTTGCCTCGGTCACTGCTGATGTTGCCCTGGGTAGCCTGATCAGAATTAATTTCCTAAAAATGCACAAAACAATTCTATAAACACAAATTCCTTAAATATTAATGATCTCTATTAGAGAAGAGTGTTTTTAAAGTATTTTAAGGGAGTTTGGATTCGAGGACTTCTAGTTAACTGCTTACATCACATTAGGAAAGTAAGCTCCTTGAGGAGAGTGACTGCGTATGGTACCTACCATGGAGTACAGCACATATAATGTGCTCAATAAATACTCATTAAAAAGCACAGGTTGGGCACAGTGGCTCACGCCTGTAATCACAACACTCAGGAGGCAAAAGTGGGAGGCCTGCTTGAGCCCAGGAGTTCCACACCATCCCTGTCAACATAGTGAGACCCCATCTCTACAAATAATTTAAAAAATTAGCCGAGCATGGTGGCTTATGCCTGTATTCCCAGCTACTTGGGAGGCTGAGGTGGGAGGATTGCTCAACCCTCGGAGGTTGAGGCTGCAATGAGCAGAGATGATGCCACTGCACTTCAGCCTGGGTGACAGAGGGAGATCTTATCTCAAAATAATAATTGCAGGCTGGGTGCAGTGGCTCACGCCTGTAATCCTAACACTTTGGGAGGCCAAGGAGAGGTGGGGGATCACCTGAGGTCGGGAGTTCAAGACCAGCCTGACCAACATGGAGAAACCCCATCTCTACTAAAAATATAAAATTAGTTGGGCGTGGTGGCGCATGCTATAATCCCAGCTGCTTGGGATTCTGAGGCAGGAGAATCACTTGAACCTGGTAGGTGGAGGTTACAGTGAGCTGATACCACGCCATTATACTCTAGCACAGGCCACAAGAGTGAAATTCCATCTCAAAAAAAAAATTGCAATAATAAAAACAGAAAGCACAAGTAGTACTTGTAAAACAAAGAAAATCTACTTGGTTTTGCTGTTACACTCCACCAAATGAAAGGTTCGTTTTATTGATGGTATGCTCTAAAGAGTATTTTCAGAATTCTATACGCTATTAATGAGTACATCTAAGTATAATAATCTTTGTAGTTCTGTAACATGAAGTTCTTTAACTTGTCATCCCATTCTTAGTTGCAGTGAGCTGAGAACGCGCTACTGTACCCCAGCCTGGGTGACGGAGCAAGACTGTCTCAAAACAACAATAACAAAAAATCCTACAGAAATTACATCTTTTATTGTCTTTCCGCTGGTGCTTTTACTGACATAATTCTAACTGATTAAAGAGAAATACAATCATCAAAAAAATTAGACTTGGCCAGGCGCGGTGGCTCACGCCTGTAATCCCAGCATTTTGGGAAGCTGAGGCGGGCAGATTACAATGTCAAGAGATCGAGACCATCCTGGCCAACATGGTGAAACCCTGTCTCTATTAAAAATACACAAAATTAGCCGGGCGTTTGTCCCTAGTCCCAGCTACTTGGGAGGCTGAGGCGGAAGAATAGCTTGAATCCGGGAGGCAGAGGTTGCAGTGAGCCGAGATTGTGCCACTGTGCTCCAGCCTGGCAACAGAACAAGACTCCGTCTCAAAAAACAAACAAACAAAAAAATTAGACTAAATCTTTTTAATTAATTTTCATTTTCCCCAGAAAATATTCCCAGAAAGACCAGGGAAAATAAATTACAAATTTTCATGTCTCAAGAAAATTTAGTTCAAGTTTCCAGGAGTAACAATTTAAGTGAAAAAACCCATACGTCAGTGTTCTACTTTAAATTTTTTTTTTTTTTTTTGAGACAGGACCTCACTCTGGTGTCCAGAGTGCATGGCACTATCTCAGCTCACTGCAGCTAAGGTCATTTTCCCACCTTGGCCTCTCGAGCAGCTGTGACTACAGGCATACACCACCATGCTCTCAGCAAAGTTTTGTATTTTAGTAGAGTCAGGCTTTCACCATGTTGCCCGGGCTGTTCTGAAACACCTAGACTCAAGCAATCCACCTGCCTCAGCCTTTGCAGTGTGTTAGGATTAAAGGCACAGGCTACCATGCCCATTGTAGAGTCTACTTTTTTTTTTTTTTTTTTTTTTTTGAGACAGAGTCTTGCTCTGTTGCCCAGGCTAGAGTGTAGTGGCACAATCTCAGCTCACTGCAACTTCCGCCTCCCGGGTTCAAGCAATTCTCCAGCCTCAGCCTCCTGAGTAGCTGGCATTATAGGCATGAGCCACACACCTGGCTAATTTTGTATTTTTAGTTAGAGAGGGGTTTCACCATGTTGGTCAGGATGATCTCGAACTCCTGACCTCAGATGATCTGCCCACCTTGGCCTCCTAAAGTGCTGGGATTACAGGTGTGAGTCACCATGCCCGGCTGTGGAGTCTACTTTAATGTTAAGCCTCACTTTAGAGAACAGATAATCCATGATAGAATAGAGCAAGTGTAAGATGGCCTGCAGGAACTGAATGGTGAAAACAACACACAAGGAATCAGAGAAGAAATATGCAAAGTCATTTTGGGGAATGATGGCGACTACTGGACATATCAGGATGGATCAACAATATGACCAAGTATTAAAACCTGGAGTAGGAACCACTTGTTCAACTGAATGTTTAATAGGTGTGGTGGTTCTTGGGCATAGATTGAGGAACAAAACTAATCTACATGAGGTTCCTCACATAGGTTAGCATGTAGGTAACTGATCTTTATTATTTTATTTTTTGAGATGGAATCTCGCTATGTTGCTCAGTCTGGAGTGCAGTGGCACAATCTCGACTCACTGCAACCTCTGCCTCCCAGGTTCAAGTAACCCTCCTGCCTCAGCCCCACTAGGAGCTAGGATTACAGGCACATGCCACCCCATGCCCAGCTAATTTTTGTATTTTTAGTAGGCACAGGGTTTTGCCATGTTGGCCAGGCTGGTCTTGAACTTCTGACCTCAGGTGATGCATCCACCTTGGCCTCCCAAAGTGCCGAGACTACAGGTGTGAGCCACCGTGCCTGGCTGGTAACTGATTTTTTAAAAAGTAAACACTAGTTTGGCATGGTGGCTAATGCCTGTAATCCCAGCACTTTGGGAAGCTGAGGTGGGCAGATCACCTGAGGTGAGGCGTTCAAGATCAGCCTGGCTAACATGGTGAAACCCCGTCTCTACTAAAAACACACACACACACACAAAATGAGCCAGGCATGGTGGCAGGCACCTATAATCCCAGCTATTTGGGAGGCTGAGGCAGGAGAATCACTTGAACCTGGGAGACGGAGGTTGCAGTGAGTCAAGATTGTACCACTGCACTCCTGCCTAGGTGACAGATCGAGAATTTATCTCAAAAGAAAAAAAAAGTAAATACTTAAGCAAAAATTAACCTGTGTGCTAACAGGTTAAAGAAGCTGAGTTAGATGTGACAAAGATAACAAGTTTGAAGTGGGCAAAATATGAATAGGAAATTTACAGAAGAACACATCCAAACGGTCAACAAATGTACTGGCAGTCACAGAAATGCAAATTAAAATAGTTAGGCATTAGATTTGGTAAGTGGAGACAGAAAAAAATTCAAATCAACTGTAAAACATGCTGTTGTTGGTATGTAGAGAAGAAAGTACTCTCATACCCAGCTATTAGAAATGTCAGGTATTCCACTCTCTCACGAAACCAATATGGAAATATCTAAAAGCTCTAATGCATGTATCCTTTGACCTATTAATCCTATTCTGAGAAACTCAGCCCACAGAAAGAAAAGCACTAGTAAGTGTGCTTGTATATATATTATTTTACACACAATAAATTTATAAATAGTAGTTACTGCGACACCATAGTAGCAGAAAAGGGGAAAATATAGATGTATACAAATGTGAAAATAAAATTAAACTGTTTAAAAAGAAAAAAAGAGGGCTGGGTGCAGTGACTCATGCCTGTAATCCCAGCACTTTAGGAGACCGAGGCAGGCAGATCACCTGAGGTTAAGAGAGTTTGAGACTAGCCTGGCCAACGTGGTGAAACCTTGTCTCTACTAAAAATACAAAAATTAGTGTGGTGGTGGGTGCCTGTAATCCCAGCTACTCAGAAGGCTGAGGCAGGAGAATTGCTTGAATCTGGGAGGTGGAGGCTGCAGTGAGCTCAGATCACGCCACGGCACTCCAGCCTGGGACACAGAGTGAGACTCTGTCTCAAAAAAAAAAAAAAGAACTTGAAATAAGGGTCTGGAGCAATATAATATTACAGATCAAGCTGAAAGTAAGGTCTGGATATTACAGAAATTAGAATTTAAATTTCCAATTTCAAAATTATATACACTTTTAGGAAAAGGCCGTAACAGTAACAGATGTTGGTTATACTAAATAAACACTTAGGCCTTTGCAAATGTACCACCCTTTAGTAAGCATTGTTAAGTATATAATGTAACTGAATGTCTATGGCAATATGCATTTTTGTACCTAAGTTTGTTTAAGTCAAGACTGCTGAATTCTATACAAGGATCCCACAACATTCTAATCTATTGGTTCCTGGATTCCAAGAGTTTTGATAACAAGCGGTAATGTGTAACCTGAATCCACTGACATGATGTGTTTCAAACACCAAGCAGAAAGAGTTTAGATAGCAAGAGACTGATCTTAAAAAAACCCTCATTCAGCTGAGTTCAGAAAATGAGAGTTTGGATAGGAAAAGTTAGGCTACTGTGGTGTAACTGCACAATCCTAGTATATTTCATGTACCCGAGGGTAATATCTAAATCTATTTGATGACCACCATAAATAAAAAGATAAGCATTTCAAGAATATGATTATGTGGGGGAAAAAAATAATAGTATCTTCAAGCCATTCCTACTGAGATAAATTATCAATTTAATTTACCAGTTGAACAGAAGACCAGAAAAGTCAAACAACCTGCTCAAGTCAACACATAGCCAGTGTGTGGTAGAGCCAAGTGGCAAAAGTCAGGTCTGTGTCATGCTCCTATTAGTTATGCAACATTCATTTTTCTCCTGCTAAAAATTGTTAAGAAAATTGGATTGGGCATGGTGAGATCCTGTTTGAAAACAAAACAAAATTGGGTAGTTTAAAGATCAACCATCAAGACAGGCAAGGTGGCTCATGCCTGTAATCCCAGCACTTTGGGAGGCTGAGATGGGTAGATGATCTGAGGTCAGGCATGCAAGACCAGCCTGGCCAATGTGGGGAAATCCCATCTCTACTAAAAATAGAAAAATTAGCTTATTGTGGTCGCACATGCCTATAATCTCAGCTACTCGGGAGGCTGAGGCAGGAGAATCACTTAAACAACCTGGGAGGTGGAAGGTGCAGTAAACCAAGATTGCGTCAGTGCACTCCAGCCTGGGTGACAAGGTGAAACTTCATCTCAAAAAAAAAAAAAAAAAAAAAAAAAAATCAACAATGAAGAATACAGCTGTTAAATAAAAACTCACACACATATCAAAAAGCTAAATCATAAAATATTAACTTTTTTTGAGACAGAGTCTCACTCTATCACCCAGGCTGGAGTGCAATGGCACAATCTTGGCTCACTGCAACCTCTGTCTCCTGTGTTCAGGTGATTCTCCTGTCTCATCCTCCCGAGTAGCTGGGATTACAGGCACATATCATGTCTGGCTAATTTTTCTATTTTTAGTAGAGACAGGGTTTCACAATATTGGTCAGGTTGGTCTTAAACTGATGACCTCAGATGATCCACCCGCCTTGGCCTCCCAAAGTGCTAGGATCACAAGCATGAACCACCATGCCCATCCTTTTTTTTTTTTTTTTTTGGGACAGAGTGTCACTCTGTTGCCCAGGTTGGAGAGCAGTGGTGCGACCTTGGTTCACTGTAAACCTCTGCCTTCCGGGTTCAAAGGATTCTGGTGCCTTAGCCTTCCGAGTAGCTGGGACTGCATGCATCTGCCACAACCTTCAGTTAATTTTTTGTATTTTTAGTAGAGACAGGGTTTCACCATGTTGGTCAGGCTGGTCTAAACTTCTGACCTCAGCTGATCCAAGTCTCGCTCTGTTGTCCGGGCTGGAGTGCAATGGTATGAGTTGGCTCACTACAATCTTCTTCACCTGGAAGCTTTAAGCAATTCTCCTGTCTCGGCCTCCTGAGTAGCTGGGATTACTGGTGTGTGCTACCATGCCTGGCTAATTTTTTGTATTTATTTTATTTTTTTCTTGAGACGGAGTCTCGAACTGTCACCCAGGCTGTAATGCAGTGGAGCGATCTCAGCCCACTGCAATCTCTGCCTCCTGGGTTCAAGCAATTCTCCTGCCTCAGCCTCCTGAGTAGCTGGAACTACAGGCATGCGCCACCACACCCAGCTAATTTTTTTTCTGTATTTTTAGTAGAAGGGGGTCTCTACTAAAACTAGAAAAAAATTAGCAGGGTTTCCCCATATTGGCCAGGCTGGTCTTGAACTCCTGACCTCAAGTGATCCACCCGCCTTGGCCTCCCAAAGTGCTGATTACAGGCATGAGCTACTGTGCCCAGTCAAGATGAACTTTTAAAAATGCAGCAGAAACAAAGCAAAGTGCTGACCTCTGGTAGGAATCAACAAACTTTTGAAAGCTTTCAAAAACTCTCAATTCCTATTCTTTAAAGAGTTGAAACAGGTAGTATAGGAAAAGGATACCATTATGGGTGACCACATACATTTTTTTTTTTGAGACAGATTCTCACTCTGTCATCCAGGCTGGAGTGCAATGGTGCAATGTCGGCTCACTGCCAGGCTCAAGCAATTCTCCTGCCTCAGCCTCCAGAGTAGCTGAGATTATAGGCGCTAATCACCATGACCGGCTAATTTTTTTTTATTTTTAGTAGAGATGGAGTTTCACCATGTTGGCCTGGCTGGTGTTGAATTCCTGACCTCAGATGACTTGCCTGCCTTGGTCTCACAAAGTGCTGGGATTGTAGGTGTGAGCCACTGTGCCCAGCCAGACCACATAAATTCTTATAAAACAAAGTAGGTGGAGGCAGGCAGAATGATTTATGGAAAGTGAAACAAAGTATTGCAGGGGATGGTAATACACACAAGTTTAAAATGTAGCATATCTGTTAACGTGTTGGCTGTAGATTTCTTACCCTTACCAAAAAACTAATAATCTCCATGGAAAAAATCCACTTGTTAAATTTTAAAATTTACCTTATTTTTTACTTGGTCAATATTCTTTACAGGTGTGACTGAAATAATCCTCACAGGGTTCTCTTCATTTTCACTAACTCCAGTTTCTGTTGCCTCTGAACTCTGTTCCCTGTTTAAGACAAGTAAACCAAGACTTCATTATTTCCATGAAGAAAAAGTTCACTATCTCACAGTACCAATAAAAACAGGCTGAGGCTGGTTTTGAAACCTTGCCAAATGAAGCAATGATAGCAAGATTCAGACACTCTGAAGTTATACACTACTGCTTTAAAAATACCATTTTCCATTTAGCTTTGATCAAGTGGTATCAATTTCTATTTTGCCTTAATAACAGTAAGACAGAAATGACTGCCTAACACCACTCTACAAAAGGATTGTCAAGAAACAAAATGCCACAACTACTGTAAGCTTTATCTTTTGGAAACAGAAAATCCTAAAACAAAAATAAAACTACAGACCATAGTATAGTACAGTTATTTCTATGGTGTTCTACAAAAAAGGGGGCTGTCAAAAGAGGCTATTCGGTAGGTATTTGAAGCCACTAGTCTTTTTTTTTGTTTGTTTGTTTTTTTGTTTAATTTGAGACGGAGGCAGGAGGATCTTGTTACCCAGGCTGGAGTGCAATGGCGTGATCTCGGCTCACCGCAACCTCCGCCTCCTGGGTTCAGGCAATTCTCCTGCCTCAGCCTCCTGAGTGGCTGGGATTACAGGCACGCGCCACTATGCCCAGCTAATTTTTTGTATTTTTAGTAGAGACGGGGTTTCACCATGTTGACCAGGATGGTCTCGATCTCTTGACCTCGTGATCCACCCGCCCTGGCCTCCCAAAGTGCTGGGATTACAGGCTTGAGCCACCGCACCCGGCCGCCACTAGTCTTTAAAACACATATTAAAACTCACAAGAGGCTGCTGGAAAAAAAAAGAAAAAAATAAATAAAACCATTAACTGAATTTATATCTTGGGCTTCATTTTTGCTAAAAATGGTTTAAAACATCACTGGGTTGAATTTATTCTTAAGATATCATGTGTAAGAATAGTATCTTTAAAAACCACAATATTTAGTATTCTTAAGAGTAGGGTCAGAAATGATGAAAGTTTGATGTGATGGATATCTTAATTACCTTGATTTGATCACTATACATGGTATGCATGTACCACAATATCACATGTACACCATAAATATGTATAATTATTATGTATCACAATAATTATTTTTATAAAAAAAATTGCAGGTGGAAATATTTGTGCAGTAGTTAATGTACCGAATACTTAGTATGTTAAAATAAACATGAAATTTTTCTTTGAGACACAGTTTCACTCTTGTTGCCTAAACTGGAGTGCAATAGCGCAATCTTGGCTCACTGCAACCTCTATCTCCCAGGGTCAAGCAATTCTCCTGCCTCAGTCTCCAGAGTAGCTGGGATTACAGGTGTGCGTGTCACCATGCCTGGCTAATTTTTTTGTATTTTTAGTAGAAACAAGGTTTCACCATGTTAGCCAGGCTGATCTCGAACTCCTGATCTCAGGTGATCTGCTCACCCTGGCCTCCCAAAGTGATGCAATTGCAGGCATGAGCCACCAAGTGCCTGGCCCTAAACATGAAGTATTTTTATAAATGGACAATGTTAGAACAATAGAACAATGTTAACTTATCCCATACTTTTTTTTTCCCCTTATTTTCACAGGGCATAGAGCAGGAGAATGTCTTCAAACATACATATACATATACATATACATATACATATACATATACATATACATATACATATACATATATATGTGTGTGTGTGTGTGTGTGTATATATATATATATATATATATATATAAAAACAGGGTCTCACTCTGTCACTCAGGCTGGAGTGAAATTATGTAATCATAGCTGATATAGCCTAGAACTCCTGCACTCATGTGATCCTCCTGCCTCTGCCTTCTGAGCTCCCAAGGAGCTGGGACTACAGGTGGGTGTGCCACCATGTTGCCCAGGCTGGTCTAGAACTCCTGGGCTCCAGTGATTGTCCTGCCTTGGCCTCTCAAAATGCTGAGATTACAGGTATTAGCCATCATACTTGGCCTTTTCTTTCTTTTTTTTTTTTTTTAAGAGACAGGATCTTGCTTTGTCACCCAGGCTGGAGTGTAGCGGGGCCATCATAGCTCACTTTAGCCTTGAAGTTCTGGCCTCAAGCGATAATCCTGCCTTGGCCTTCTAAAGCGCTGGGATCACAGCTGTAAGGCACTGCACCCAGCCCTCCTATACTAATTTGAGTTAAAAATTAAAAACTGTCTGGGTGCGGTGGCTCATGCCTGTAATCCCAGCACTTTGGGAGGCTGACGTGGGTGGATAACAAGCCCAGGAGTTCGAGACCAGCCTGGCCAACATGGTGAAACACCATCTCTACCAAAACTACAAAAAAATTAGCTGGACATAGTAGCGCGCACCTGTAATACCAGCTACTCAGAAGGCTGAGGCAGGAGAATCCCTGAACCCTGAAGGCAAAGGTTGTAGAAGCTGAGATCAGGCCACTGCACTCTAGCCTGGGCAACAGAGCAAGCAAGACTCCGTCTCAGAAAAAAAAAAATTAAAAAGTGTTTCAATTTATTTAAAAGTAATGCTTTCATACTTTTCCTAAGGGTTGAATTTTCTTATGTATAAAAAATAAACATTTTGGGCCAGGTGTGACAGTTCATGACTGTAATCTTAGCACTTTGGGAATACAAGATGGGTGGAGACCAGCCTGGCAAACATGGTGACACCCCAACTCTACTAAAAATACAGAAATTAGCTGGGTGTGGTGGTGTCTGCCTGTAAACCCAGCTACTGAGGAAGCTGAGGTGTGAGAATCGAATGAAACCAGGAGGTGGAGGTTGCTATGGGCTGACATCGCGTCACTGCACTCCAGCCTGAGAGACAGAGTGAGACTGTCTCAAAAAAATTTAAAATAAGCATTTTGATGTAAATTATATTACTAATTTTTATATTTTTTTGTTAACTTTTCTACACACTTACAATGCTATATATTAATAGTTTCAAAGTGTGCAGTACACTCTTGATTGCATCACTGAAAATACTAAAATGTGCCTAGGTGCAGTGGTTTGTGCCTATAATCCCAGCACTTTGGGAGGCTGAAGTGGGTGGATCACTTGAGCCCAGGAGATGGAGCCTGACCTGGGGAAGATGGCAAAACCCCATCTTTACAAAAAAAAAAAATCGACTAGGGATTGGTGGCACAAGTCTGTAGTCCCAGCTACTCGGGAAGCTGAAGTGAGAAGATCCTTAGTGCCCAGGAGTCTGAGGCTGCAGTGAGCTATGATCCTGCCACTGCCCTCCAACCTAAGCGACAAAGTGAGACCCTGTCTCTTAAAAAATAATAATTACATAAAATTTAAAAAAAAAAGCACTAAAAATTCATCAGTATTATTTTGTACAAAAACATCTCTAACAACAGAAGACTGTTTTATGAGACAGTGCTTTAGGAATAAAAGATAAACCAAGCAGTGAGTGCTAGTAACAAAATAATTGGAGAGGAAAGTTGCCTTGATCGATTTCCGGTTGAAGGGTTCAGCTCTGAATTTACATTAATATTGCTTCCAGTCTCAGTGCCAGCGCTTCTAACATAGGGTTTCCTTCCCGTTGCTGATAAAGGCTTGTTTACTGTACCTAGTACACCAGCAGGCTTTGGCTAAAGAAAAAAAAAAACACACACACACATGTTCATACCTTACCATGTATACATGTAAATTTAGACACAAGTAAGAGATATTGTTAAGTGCTAATTAGTTAAATTTATTACAAATGTTCATTGTGGCCCAGGAACAGTGGCTCCTGCCTATAAATCCCAGCACTCTGGGAGGTGGATCACTTGAAGCCAGAGGTTCGAGACCACGCTGGCCAACACAGTGAATCCCAACTTCTACCAAAAATACAAAAATTAGCCAGGTATGGTGGTATAAGCCTGTAGTCCCAGCTACGTGGCAGGCTGAGGCATGAGAATTGCTTGAATCCAGGAGGCAGAGGTTGTAGTGAGCTGAGATTGCACCACTGTACTCCAGGCTGGGCAACAGAATGAGATTGTCTCAAAAAAAAAAAAAAAAAGTTCATTCTGTAAAATTGTGTTTGACTGCCTTAATACAATTGAAAGCCATAAACATATCTCTACTTAATAACTAGGTAATATTAATTTATCCTTTATTATTCAATCAAAATAAAAAGTTCCCCTAAAACACAGCAAAATATATAATAAATGCTCTATAAACTATTGGATATATACATAGTAATAATTTAGGAACTATTTACAAAAAACTAAATTTACTTTTGCTGTTTTAGGTGTCACCAAAAGAAAATAAATTGCCTAATTCATTAGTAGTATAAAATTACTTCTTTCATCTTATATACCTAACTTGATTATAGCATTTCCCAGGAAAATCTGCTTTGTGAATTGTAAATAAACTGTGCTTAACATTACTGATGAGAACGCACAGTGACAATTCAGAAAAGTGGTTCCTGGCAGAAAAAGTCTAAAAGCACAGCTGCTTTAGATGTTATAAATCCACAATGTGATCCCTAAGAATCAGGAACTATACAATCTAGTGGTCATTTAGAGGTATTTCTAGGAATAGTAGAAGCAATATACACATGAAACAAAGATCTCAAAATTATTAAAGTATATAATACCTTTCCTGTTAACAGAAGTACTCTTGTCTCTTCTGAAATATAACTCTTATCATTACAGAAGTCCTATTAAAAAAAAAAGAAAAAAGAAACATCAATTAAAGGGAACATGCATATTTTAATTGTTCCAATAGTCTTTTTAGGTATTGTGCCTTGCAATAATAAATAGACTTGTGCTAATACATGTATCAATTCATCAAACAATCAAAACTTTTTTTTGTTTTGAGATGAAGTCTCGCTCTTGTTGCCAGGCTGGAGTACAGTGGCATGATCTCGACTCACTGCAACCTCCACCTCCCAGGTTCAAGTGATTCTCCTACTTCAGCCTCCGAAGTAGCAGGACTACAGGCGCGTGCCACCACGCCTGGCTAATGTTTTGCATTTTTAGTAGAGACTGGGTTTCACCACATTGGCCAGGACGGCTTCAACTCCTGACCTTGTGATCCGGCGACCTTGGCCTCCCAAAGTGCTAGGATTACAGGCATGAGCCACCACACCTGGTTTACAACCAAAACATTTAATGAGCCATACTGTAAGTCTAGCTTCAAATTAAAGTAATGGCACATAGACTTAGGCAAATGTCAAAGGTAAATTTCTTAAATCACACCATAAATAAAGCACACCTATGTTTTCATATGGTTCAATGCAGTTAATTCATTAAATTTATTCACTGGATTATCTTTTCTTCCACCACTACATCATAAACTTGGGCCAGGCATGGTGGCTCACGCCTGTAACCCCAGCACTTTGGGAGGCTGAGGTGGGCAAATCACTAGGTCAGGTGTTCAAGACTTGCCTGGCCAACATGGTGAAACTCAGTTTCTACTAAAAATACAAAATTAGCTGGGCCAGGTGGCACACGTCTGTAATCCCAGCTACTCAGGAGGCTGAGGCAGAAGAATCGCTTGGACTCAGGAGGCAGAGGTTGCAACAAGCCTAGACTGTGCTACTGCACTCTAGCCTTGGCGATAAGAGCGAAACTCCATCTCAAAAAAAAGGCTGTTTCTGGGCCAGGTGTGGTGGCTCACCCCTGTAATCCCAGCACTTTGGGGGGCTCAGGTAGGAGGATCACGAGGTCAGTTCAAGACCAGCCTGACCAACACAGTGAAACCCCGTCTCTACTAAAAATACAAAAATTAGCCAGGTGTGGTGGTGCAAGCCTGTAATCTCAGCTACTCAGGAGGCTGAGGCAGGAGAATCGTTTGAACCCGAAAGGCGGAGGTTGCAGTGAGCCGAGATTGTGCCACTGCATTCCAGCCTGGGTGACAGAGTGAGACTCTGTCTCAAACAAACAAACAAAAATCTTAAGTGAATTATGTTCTTTGATAGCTGTGATATTAAAAAGTAAATACATGATTTAAACCAAATGTGGACAATGATAGCACTTTCTTGAGAGTTTTATCTATATATAACTTAGGAGTTCAAACTTGATCTCTCGATGCCTCTTCCTACTTAATACCTGAAAATGGCAAACAAACCACAATAATGTGTCAGTGAAGTAAAACTAGCTACTAAACTCAGGAAATTCATTAAGTTTTAAGTAATCCCATTAAAAAATGTATTTTTTATTTTATTAAATTTACCTTCACACAAGTAGGAAAGAATAAAGTGTGCCTGTGAGGAAATCACAGTTTTGTCATGTGTGCTAAGCAAAACTGTATCATTTCTTTTGAACAAAGTCTTCTATGCAGCTAAAATAAGAAACCTGTACACCAAAGCTCATTCACTTCATTCACAAAGATATAGTATAGCTTCGCTAGATTCACTAACTTCATAAACCTAGTATTCTAGTGTTTATGAATTACTAACATATTAAAAGCATATTAAAGTTAGATAAATGAGGAATGTTCCATACTGTTAACAGAAAAACCTAAGTTACTATTAAGAAGACTAAAATACTATAAACACTGTAGATATTAAAAGAAAAAAAAATTGGTATCTATGAGGCCAGATAGGTGTAGTAACAAGTAGCAATTTAATTCTTGATTGTGGTATCACCACTGTTATGAAGATTCTATTCTGGTAGTATTCTATTCACGATGGTCCTGGGTCAACAACAGGATAAATTTAAATTCAACAGCTCACTTAAGAATATTTTACAGGCTGAGCATGGTGGCTCATGCCTGTAATTCTAGCACTTTGAGATGCCAGAGGTAGGTGGATCGCTTGAGCCAAGGAGTTTGAGGCCTGGCCAACATGACAAAGCCATGTCTCTACAAAAAATTAAAAAATTAGCCAGGTGTGGTAGCATATGTCTGTGGTCACAGTTACTTGAGAGGCTGAGGTAGGAGGACTGCCTGAGCCAGGGAGGTGGAGGCTGATCAAGCCATTGCACTCCAGCCTGGGTGATGAAGTGAGACTCAAAAAATTTAGAGAGGACATACTTTTGTAATTCTCATTATTTCTATCATAAACAAGGCAGAGTTAAGTGTTCAATACTAAATCAATAATAAAAATCAGACTATATTTTAGCAAACTTTTATTAAAGAATGGCATTCAAAGTAGGAAGCTTTGTTTATGTCTTGGAATGTGCATTTGGAGAATCCTCTAAGCCAGGGCGGGGTCTCCAATCCACAAGCCACAGACCGGTATGGGTCTGTGGCCTGTTAGGAACTGGGATGCATAGCAGGCAGTGAGTGGCTGGTGAGCAAGCATCACCACCTGAGCTCTGCCACATGTCGGATCAGCGGCAGCATTAGATTCTCATAGAAGCACAAACCCTACTGTGAACTATGCATGCGAGGGATCTAGGTTGCGTGTTCCTTATGAGAATCTAACTAATGCCTGATGATCTGAGGTAACAGTTTAATCCTGAAACCCTCTCCCCACCTCAATTTTTCTGTGGAAAAATTGTCTTCCACGAAACTGGTCCTATGTGTCAAAAAGGTGGGGAACCACTTGCTCTAAGGGGGTCATTACTCAGGCATATGTATACGTTTACAGGAGAAAGTTAAGCAAGTTTAAAATACCACATAAAGCAGAAAATAAAAGCTTTTAAAAATCCAAATTAGCTGGAAAAACTTACAGAACCTGGGTTACCTGGAAAATTTACCTACACGGGAAACAATTTGCTGAAAGCACAATAGATGCACTGTATATTAATAATACCATTTATTGAATGCTTTTATGTGATAAATTCTGCATATAAACCTAGATATTAGTAATTGTCCATGTGTGTTATTAACATCTGCATCATAAAGATGAAGAAATTGAGGCTTAGAGGGAAAGTGTCTCTCCTTATACTGTGCCAAATTTAAAACTTTTCTTGTTTGCAAAAGTACTAATCATGTTTCAATAAAATGAGATTAAAATAATTTAAAAAGGGCCGGGTGCGGTGGCTCACACCTGTAATCCCAGCACTTTGGGAGGCCGAGGCGGGTGGATCACGAGGTCAAGAGATCGAGACCATCCTGGTAAACACGGTGAAACCCCGTCTCTACTAAAAATACAAAAAATTAGCTGGGCATGGTGGCATGTGCCTGTAATCCCAGCTACTCGGGAGGCTGAGGCAGGAGAATTGCCTGAACCCAGGAGGCGGAGGTTGCGGTGAGCTGAGATCACGCCATTGCACTCCAGCCTGGGTAACAAGAGCGAAACTCCGTCTCAAAAAAAAAATAAATAAATAAATAAAATAAAATAATTTAAAAAATCTGAAAACTACTTGTAACACTAGAAATTCCTAGAACAAACATAAGAACAACAACATTTGTAGTCATCTATTCAAGTCAGAATAATGTTCAGGGCTATGTAAGATAACCTCCCATTCTTTGATAAACTCAGAGGTATTTTTTTACTATGTGGTCAAGACAGTTCACTCTTTGCCACAATGGCTGATGATAACTGAAATTTAAATCAGTTTAGTGTGGTAGGAAAAACGAGAGGAAGAAAATTACCTTTTCAGGTTGTGTAAAAAATTTCATTGGGAGGACTGGGTCCTTTGGTGAATCTGCATTGCACAAAGCACTTTTACTATTGATAACACAGAGAGCCACATCACATACTGTATACAGTTTCTAGGGAGAAAAAGGAATCATATATAACTTTTAGTATTGCAAAATAATCACCATTACCAATTCCATCAAATGTGTAAATTATTCCTTGAACATTCTATATTTCTGTTCAGCACTGTTTATGTATCTTCCTGGAAAATAAAAATCCCTTTATCTGAATTTAACACGAATGCCAATATGCACAGAAAATAACAAACAAATGAACCAACCCAGAGAAATCACACAAGAACAATAAGCATTTGTCTGTAACTCTTTCTGTAAGTTTGTAAGATAGCATAGTTGTACATTTTATTCTTATCCTCCTGTTCTCTGAGGTTATAAAGTCTTTTCAGAGTACTAAAGATTCCTGAAATAACAAAATTCGCTTGTAATGAAGTGCAATAAAAACTGACTACAAATTTATAAACACTGTAAAATTTAAATTCTTATGTATGGCCAAAAAAAACCCCAAGAGGGACAATATATTTTTCTTTTTTTTTTTTTAGTTCATGTCGTTTATTAACTCAGTAGGACAATATATTTTTCTATTACATCTTAACACCCACTGGCCCAACACTCATCTTACTTCATTTGTCTTGGATTCATCTGGAGACTGGGCATCTCTGGTTAACTTGATGTTCTCTGCCATCTTCTTCATAAAGGCATGGCTATTGTTTTCATTCTTTGTCATTAAAACTTCAAGCATGAACCATAGGCACCTAAATGTAAACATATTAAAGAGACTAGATGTAGACAGATGCTTTAGCTTAAAGCAATAAATATGTTACTAGGAATTTCTGTTGTCTGAATAAAATAAAATGACCAACCTTAATTACTAATATATGTATTATGATATTAATCATATTCTATTCAAATTTAAAGCATAAAATAATATATTAAAAAATGAAAACACAGCTTAATGAGAAATTCTGACAGTTTCATGAAGCATATAATGATTCACCCTGGCTGGAGGCAGAGGACACCTACAATCTCAGCACTTTGGGAGGCTAAGGTGGGTGGATTATTGCCTGAACCCAGAAATTCGAGACCAGCCTGGGCAACATAGTGATACGCCATCTCATACAAAAATAAAAAAAAATAAAAATAAATAAAAATTAGCTGGGCATGGTAGTGGGTGCCTGTATTCCCAGCTACTTGTGGGGCTGAGGTTGGAGGGTCGCTTGTCCCAGGGTGGCAGAGGTTGCAGTGAGCCATGATCACGCCACTGCATTCCAGCCTGGGCAAAAAAGTGACACCCTCTCAAAAGAAAACACAGATTCACCCTAGGTTAGTTTAGAAAATTTGACGTATCTTAACACCCAGCAATGATGAGCAAATCAACACACAGCCGTCTTGGCATTTTGATTATTTGTAAGCTACCCAGAAGTTCTACAACTGGCATGCAGTTCTGCTGAGAAATAAGTCTAAACTGTATTTACTATAAGGCTGATGTGTGTGGTACCCAGCCGCTCAGTTAAGGAGTCACAATCTCAAACCATTTTTGCTGTTCTACACTTGTCACTGTATACTAATTTAATACATTGTGTCTGAAGGGAACATCTCAATTTCAAGTAAAAGTGAACCCCAAATCAGGCTGTACATTAGAATTGCTTGGAGAACTCAGACAAATCTGAGAATGGGACCTGTTTTTACAAAGATACTAGGATTTTCAGGTGGTGACAGGACTACAGTATTACTGCATCAACAGGGGAGAAATTATTTGATGATACTCTGTAAAAGCTTCTTTGCCTATATTCTATGTAAATGTTTTAAGAGACTATTGTAGCATGCATTCGTTTTTTAGCTTAATGGCTTAAATGATAGTTGGTAGTTTCAATAATATTTATTAACTTTGGCAAAGAGTTATCAATTCTAGTTAGATACTAGGTAACTGCTAGAATCCTGATCAAAGAATGGAGCAGAATAAAGAATAACAAACATAATAAAAACTAGCAAATACTTAATGAGTGCTATCTGCTAGGCATTAGGCTAAGTACCTTCATATAATCCTCATAACTCTATAAAGAATATGAAAAATCATCACCATTATACAGATATAGAACGTTATCTTTTTTTTTTTTTTGTCTTTTGAGAAAGGGCTTTGCTTGTCACTCAGGCTGGAGTGCAGTGGCATAATCACAATGGCAGTCATGGTGTCCTGGGCTCATGCTACCTTCCTACCTCAGCTTCCTTAGTAGCTGGGACTACAGGCGTGTGCCACCACATTTGGCTAATTTTTGTAGAGGTGGGGTTTCGCCATGTTGCCCAGGCTGGTCTTGAATTCCTAGGCTCAAGAGATCGACCTGCCTTGGCCTTCCAAGGTGCTGGGATTGCAGGCATAAGCTACCACACCTGGCTACCTAATTTTTTTTTTTAAAGACGTTAAATAACCTGTTTAAGGTCACAGAGATAAGAAGATGGAGCTAGGATAGAACCAGGTCTGATTTTATACTTTTAACAAAACTATACAAAATAAATATAAAAAAAAATAAACAATAATAAACATTATCTGAGCAAGTACATACTAGACAAAGGTTACAACACTGAACACATCGGTTCTACAGGTTTCAGGATTCTATTTGTTTATATAAACACTGAAATCATTTCATTAATTCCCTGGGTTCAGAATTCTGTTGAGTTTCTATTAACTTGAAGATTTGTTTGATCTCTTTCCACAGAAGTATAGGGTCAAGATTACTCTCAGTTTTAGGGGATAAGGTGAGGAAGCATTCTTATGCAGGGTTTCCTTAAAAAGTTATAATAAAAATATCTTGCGGTAAAGTTTTAAACATTAGCATATATATAAAATACTTAAATGTGCATCAACATAGGAGACTTTATTCCTTGAAGTAACTGAAAAAAAGTATGATTGTCCTGTGATAAGAATGTCAATTCCATCTTAATTTTATGCAAATATGTTAAGACTAATGTGCTAACATGAACCAATTGACTCAATAAATTTTGGTACTTGGAAATTGTTCAATATAATGTGATACTTAAAATAACAGGATACAAAACAATACATATGTGTATTACAAAACAATATATAATAAACGTTAAGATGGCATTTTGAGAAATTAGAATATGTTGAAAACCCTGGGGCTGTGTCTCACTTCTGCATCCTCAATACTGCCCAAGAAATGTAATCACTAATGTTTACTCATCCTATAAAGTACACAGATTCCCATAATCCTCTGCTTCTTCTTGCCTTATCCAAGGGAGCTAATTCCTCTCCATCTCACGTCTTTTCACTGAGCTCTTTCGAATATACTCCCCCTTGCCCTCCGCAAAAGAAACTTCAATGAATGCTCACTTTACCTTTTTGCCATAACTGAAACCATACTGCCACCCCAAGAATGCTTGCCTTGCATTCCCCCAAAGTTATAGTCTCTCATTCTATTAGATGTTGCATACTTTGGGACAGAGTGGGTTTAGCTTCTATCATCCTCAGTGCTGATTCCAGCTATTCTTCCATGTTTATATAAAATTATTCCTAGGAAGCTTATGACATTTGGCTGCTTCTACCATCCTCTCCTTGTCAATGGTATCTATCAACTGCCCTATGTTCCTTGCATTCATTTAGTTTCTGGATAACAATTTTCCTCAACTCCATCTTTAAGTCCTGCCAATTTTCTGAGCTACCTATTTAACATGATTTCCTAATTCCTGGCTGCTCCAATCCTGGTAAATTTTATCTTTGCTTAAGACATTTCACTCCCTCAGACATTCCTAGGCTTTGTTAATCTTTAGAACTTGTTCACCTGTGAAATTACAAATTTACTTCAGCCTACCTCCCAGGCTCAAGTGACTCTCCTGCCTTAGCTTCCTGAGTAGCTGGGACTACAGGTACATGCTATAACACCAAGCCAATTAAAAAAATTATTTGTAGAGCTAGGGTCCTGCTATGTTGCTCAGGCTGGTCCTGAAATCCTGGACTCAAATAATCCTCTTGTCTTGGCCTCTCAATATTTTAATCACTTATTTTTGAAAATAGTCTCTAAGTCTCAGAACATGAGACTTATGCTTCAAAACAGGAAAAAAAAAAAAGAAAAAAGAAAAGTCTCAACTTTCTTACCCATTTTCCTTCTGGTAGACTTACTTTTAAAAACTCAAGAACAATCCAAGTCTTTGGCTTCTTGACAGCTATATTTAGAATTGTTTAATGCTAGAAAAAAGTCATGTAGCTGAGAAGCTTGACATAATTATAAATTTAAGATTTTCAACTTAGTACTCAATGCTAGCCAGCTATCCTATGTGTTAGCAGGGTTTTTTGCTACTTCTTTACAGCAGCTGTTACCATTCTTTACTCATATCTAATTCTACCACTCTCACCTACCAGCAAATTTTGCTCCTGTATCATTTAGAAACCTAAGTCATCAGATGAGACTTCCTCAACTACTTAACGGCAGTCCTGGAAAATTACTTTTATTCCCTGGATGTCCCTTTATCTATCCTTAAGATTACACCTCCTCACCAATTCTTCTTTTTGAAGACCTCACCTCTCAATTTACTACCATAATTGCTTTTTTACCTACAATCACACTTTATCCCCTGGCTCCTTAAATACTTCCTATTGCCTTCTTTCTACTCAATTTATAGTCAATTTTTAAAAAAGATTTGTCTAAATGATATGTATTCCTTATCTTTCGGCCACTTGGCTTTCACCTGCATTGCTTTACTGCAGCTGACCCTGCCAAGGTTATCAGTGAGTGTTTTGTTGCTAAACAGATTTAAAAAATTATTTATTTTCCAATAAGCAAATAAATACAGTTTGTTGTTAAATTCAAAGGACACTTATTAGCTGTGTGACTTTACCCTTGCTGGGATCTTCATTTGTAAAATGGGAACAACAAGTCGGGCATGGTGGCTCATACCTGTAATCCCAGCACTTTGGGAGGTCGAAGAGGGTGGATCACCTGAGGCCAGGAGTTTGAGACCAGCCTGGCCAAAATGGCGAAACCCCATCTGATAAAAAATATAAAACCTAGCCAGGTGTGGTGGTGCATGTCTGTAAGCCCAGCTACTCTGAAGGCTGCGGCAGAATAATTGCTTGAACCTGGGAGACAGAGGTTGCAGTGAGCCAAGATGGCGCCACTGTACTCCAGCCTGGGCAACAGAGCAAGACTCCATCCCCCTGCCCAAAAAACAAATTAGCCGGGAAGGCCACTCGGGAGGCTGAGGCAGGAGAATCGCTTGAACCTGGGAGGTGAAGGCTGCAATCAGCTGAGATCACACCACTGCACACCAAACTGGGTGACAGAGCAAGACCCCATCTCAAAACAAAAACAAAAACAAAATGGGAACAACAGTAATTATCCCAAGAATTGTTTTGAGGAATAAATGAGGTAATACTTCCAGTACACTTAACATATAAAAAGCCAATGAATGTTAGCTGGGTCCTGACCATTCCTCTGTCCTTCATGCATTCTCCAAACTGCTATTCCGTTGACCTCCCATTTTCTTCCTCTAGGTTGTTTTTTGATTCTCTGATCTTTCCAGTAGTGATATGTCTGAAGTCTACACTATTAGAAATTCTGCTCTACAGGTTATTTTTTTCTTCCTCCTCTTTTTAACTTCTGACTCTATCCAAGTGTGAGTTATGTGCCTATTCTAGGTACTTCCACAATAGCAGAGCACATATCACATACGATATTGTAACCACCTCTTTATCTTTCTTCATCTTCCATTATATTGTGAACCTTAAGGGAATATATATGATATTCATATTATGTCACCTCACAGCCCAAGAACCTAGCACACCTGGCACATTGAAAATATTCATAAGTATTTGTTAAGGAGGTATGAACATATGAAGAATAAAAAGTGTTGAAAGATACAGACCAAACTGTTAATAACAATGAAGGGCTTTTAGGGGGTATAATTATGAATAATTATTTTCTTCTTAATGAATTCATTTTCAATTTTTTCTTACTGAATATCAAAGGAGAAAGGTAATTATTAAACATTAAAGTATTAATCGTACTTATATTTAAATAAAATTTTTCAAATTCAAATAAATTATTACTGTCAGAAAAATGGCAGAGTAAGAAATTTCAGAGATCAACTGCAACAATAAACAACTGTTAAGCTGGAAAAAACCAATCATAATCACCTGTGCAGAACTCTGGAACCTCATGAGACCCAGCAACCAGGGGGTAAACACCTGATTTGATGAGGGAGAGGAAATGAATCTCAACAGTGGAGGGAATCTATGTTAGGTCACAGGCTGACCACAAAGATAACAGAACCATAACTTCAAGGCCTACACAAAACAAGGAATATAGACTTTGTGAAAGTAGTTTGGAAATGTCAGAATGGCGGACTGCGTCCTACAAGAATTTAGAAAGAGAGGAAAAATCAGATTTTTAGTTATCACATTAGAGTACTTAAAATGTCCAGTTCCTAACAAAAAACTACAAATCACATAAAGAATCAGAAAAATATGACTAATTCACAGGGGAGAAGAAAGAATCAGAAATCAACCCTGAGGAGGACCAGATTTTTAGACTTACTTGTCAAAGACATTAAATCAACTGTCTTAAATATGCTCTATGAGATAAAAGAAATAAAGATAATTATATGTATGAACAAGTACAGAATACTGATAAAGAGATAGAAATAATTAAAAGGAACCAAGCAGGAATTCCAGGACAGAAAAGTGTTAACAGCTGAAATTTAACATTCACTCTAGGGGTATTCAATGGCAGATTACAGGAGGCAGAAAAAAGATTCAGCAAACCTATAGATAAGGCAATTGGAAACATTCAGTCTGAACAGAAAGAAAAGAGAATGAAGAAAAACTGAATCTAATGAACCTGCAAGACACAATCAGAAATACTAACATATACATCCTGGAATTCCCAAATGGAAAGACAGAAAGTGACAGAAAAAATATTTGAAGAAATAATGGTCAAAAACTTGCAAATTTTATAAAAGATGTGAATTTATACATCCAAGAAAATCAATGATCTCCAAGCATGATGAAATCTGAGACCCACACTGGGACACATTAGAGTCAAATGGTTGAACATCTGATAAGGAGATAAAGGTCTCCTGAAAGCAGCCAAGGAAATGACTCATGTAAAAGGATCCTTAAGAAGAATAACAGCTGATTTCTCATCAGAAACCATTATGGCCAAGAGGCAGTGGATGACATCTTCAAGTTCTAAAAACACAAGCAAACAAAAAAACAAAAACCCCAACAACTGGTCAACCAAGAATCTTATATCCTATATAAGATTTGCCTTTGTCCAAGGATAAAGACAAAATTAAAACATTTCCAAATAAACAAGAGCAAAGGGAGTTTGTCATTAGTAGACCTGTCTTACGAGAAATGCTAAAGTGAGTCCATCAGGCTAAAATGAAAGGACACTAGATAGTAATTTAAAGCCATAAGAAGAAATAAATAAATCTGGTAAATGTGGTAAAAGTAACCATATAGGTACATTTAAAAGCCAGTATTACTGTACTTTGGCTCATAACTCATTTTTTTATACATGATTTAAAAGGAAAATGCATAAAACAGTAACTGTAAATCTAAGTAAATGGGAAAATAGTCTATAAAGATGTGATTTGTGAAAATAAAAAATAAAGGGAGAGAAAATACAGATACAGAAGAGCAATACGTCCGTATGCTATTGAAACAAATTCGGTATTATTTAAACTGGGTTGTTATAAGTGTGAGATGTCAGCTGTGATCTAAAACTTAATGAAAGATCTAAAAATTTTACAAAAAAGAAGAAATCAAAAGGTCTGCCACAAAAAAAAACAACCAAATACAAAAGAAAGAGAAAAAATGGGAAGAATTCCACAAAAAACAAGTAAGACATGCAGAAAATATACAGCTATTTACCAAACCAAACTCCTTATCAGTAACTACTTTTAATGTAAAAGGATGTAAGATAGTTCATGTAACAGTAACCATAAGAGAGATGAATGGCTATCTGTTAGATAAATAGATTTAAAGTCAAAAAGGTTACAAGAGACCCCAAGGACTATACTGATAAAAGGTCAATCCAGCAAGAAAATATGACTATAATAAATATATACAAAACAAACAAAATCCCCAAATCTATGAAGCAAAAATGGACAGAACTGAAGGGAGAAATAGAGAGTGCCTTAATAATACTTGGAGGCAACAATAACCCATTTTCTTTTTAATTTTAAAAAACAGAGACAGAGTCTCACTATGCTCCAAGGCTGGTCTAGCTCCTAAGCCAAAGTGATCCTCCTGCCCTGGCCTCCCAAAGTTGCTGGGATTACAGGTGTAAGCCACCATGCCTGGCCAAGAATAAAATGTTTAGAAATAAATTTAACCAAGGAAGACAAAGACCTGTACCCAGAAAACTAGTGAACAGTGTGGAAAAAAAAATTAAAGGCCTAAATAAATGCAAAGACATCCTGTGCTAATGGAGTAGAAGACTTAATACTGGTAAGATAACAATACCACCCAAGGCAATAAAAAGATTTAATGCCATCCCTATCAAAAGTATAATGGAATTTTTTAGAAATATAGATAAATGTGGCTGGGCACAGTGGCTCACATCTGTAATCCCAGCACTTTGGAAAGCCAAGGCAGGTGGATCATGAGGTCAGGAGATCGAGACCATCCTGGCCAACATGGTGAAACCTCGTCTCTATTAAAAATACAAAAAAAGTAGCCGGGCATGGTGGTGCACATCTGTAGTCCGAGCTACATGAGAGGCGGAGGCAGGAGAATTGTTTGAACCCAGGAGGCAGAGATTGTGTCACTGCACTACAGCCTGGGCAACAGTGTGAGACTCTGTCTCAAAATAAAAAAAATAAAAAAAAAAAGAAATAAAGATAAATGCAACCTAAAATTCATAGGAAATATCAAAAGCCAAAATCTTGAAAAAGAACAGGAATCAGACTCCCCAATTCTGAAACTTATTATAAAGTTATCATAATGAAAGTTACATGGTATAAGGTCAGACATATAGAAAAATTAAATAAGATTGAGTCCAGAAGTAAGCCCTTGCATATATAGTCAGTTGATATCAGACAAGGGTGCCAAAACTAATCTTTGGGGAAAGAACAGTCTCTTTAACAAATGGTACTGGAAAAATTGGATATTCACAAGCAAAATAATAAATCTGCATGTTTACCTTATGCAACAATTAATTTACAATGGATCAAAGATCTTAAATATAGAGCTAAAACTATAATTATGTCTTGGAAGAAAATGCAGTAAAATTTTCTTTTTCAAAGACAGAGTTTTTCTCTTATTTCCCAGGCTAAAGTGCAATGGAGCAACCTTGGCCTTCCAGGTTCAAGCTATTCTCCTGACTCAGCCTCCCAAGTAGCTGGGACTATAGGTGCCTGTCACCATGCCAGGCTAATTTTTTGTATTTTTAGTAAGAGATGGGATTTCGCCATGTTGGGCACGCTGGTCTCGAACTCCTGACCTCAGCTGATCCACCTACCTCAGCCTCCCAAAGTGATGGGATTACATGCATGAGCCACTGTGCCTGGCCAAAAATACAGTAAAAAAATTTTATGAACTTGGATTTGGTTCCTTAATTATGACAACAAAAGTCCTGTATAGGCAACAAAAGAAAAAATACACTGGGCTTCATTAAAGTAAAATCTTTCTTGTACCTGAATTGAACCTCAGACTGGAGAAAAACAAAAACAAAACTTTCATGCATCAAAGGATACTATCAAGAATTTAAATTATACACCTGATAAGAGACAAGCACCCAAATATATAAAGAACTCTTACAACTCAATAACAAAAAGACAATCCAATTAATAAAAGGGCAAAGTCACTAGACATTTCTCCACTTAACTGTATGATTAAAAGTGGTTAAAAAAAAAAACTACAAATTTTGCTATATATATTTACCACAATTAACAAAAAAACTGTTTCTGCCACAGTAACTTCCTAATTTCCATAAAGTCATGTAACTACATTTTGAAAAACTTAAACAAACAAACAAAAAAACAGACTGGGTTTCCTCTGTCACCAAGGCTGGAATGCAGTAGCCAAATCACAGCTCACCGCAGCCTTCGACTCCTGGGCTCCAGCAATCCTTCCATCTCAGCCTTCCAAGTAGTTGGGATTACAAGGTGAGAGCCACCATATGCACCGTGAAAAACATTATTTGGAACTTCAATTTACATGGTAATTTAAAAATGATGTTTAAAGATATATAAAAGTGGAAATGATTTCAGCAAGATGAGAGAACATCTAGAAAATATTTAAGACAAGAATACCATCTTTAATGCACCAGAAATAGGGGGAGAAGAACTGAGCAAAGCCACCAATGGTAAGAGAAACAGTTCAATTTCAGGCTGTACCACCCTGGTCTCCTAAACTGTCAGAACACCACTTGCACACAATTTCCCTAGACTGGTGGTTTCTGAGATGAGAGGAGGGAACTGGAGGTGGAACTCTGAGCTCTCCGCAGGTCTGGGAAGGACACTCCAGTCCTGTCCCATGAGAACCACTGGGAGTACTAGATGGGCTGAACTACCTGGGATGAAAAGAGCAGGACACTGATTGTGGTTGGATTTTGGTGATTATTCAGTGCTCCAGTTAGTGGGGACGCCCTGCTGAAGCTACTACGGAAAACAGTATGATGGTTCCTCAGGCTGGGTGTAGTGGCTCATGGCTGTGATCCTAGCAGTTTGGGAGACCGAGGTCAGAGGACAGCTTAAGCTCAGGAGTTCAAGACCAGCTTGGGCAACACAACAAGACTCTATCTCTATATTCAAAAAAAAAAAAAAGAAAGGAAGTTCCTCAAAAAAAATAAAAAACAACAAAACCATAAAACAAAACCAAAAACAGATCTACCATATATTCCAGCAATCCCACTGCTGGATACATATCCAAAATAAAGGAATTCAGTACATCTTGCCAGTACGGTGGCTCAGGCCTGTAATCCCAGCACTTTGGGAGGCCCAGGCAGGTAGATCACTAGAGGCCAGGAGCTGGAGGCCAGCTTGGCTAACATGGCAAAAACCAGTCTCTACTAAAAATACAAAAATTAGCTGGACGTGGTGGTACACGCCTGTAGCCTCAACTACTTGGGAGGCTGAGGCATGAGAATTGCTTGAAGTGGGGAGGCAGAGGTTACAGTGAGCTGAGATAACGCCACTGCATTCCAGTCTGGTGACAGGGTAAAACTCTGTCTCAAAAACGTAAAAAAAAGAAAGGAAATTAGTACATCTAAGAGACAGATGCATTTCCATGTTTACTGTAGCACTATTCACAAGAACCAAGATACTGGAATCAACCTAAGTGTCCCTCAACAGATAAATTAATTAGGAAACTTGAATACATACACACAATGAAAAATTATTCATCCATAAAAAAGAATGAAATTTGGCAGGGAATGGTGGCTCACACCCGTAATCCCACCATTTTGGGAGGCCGAGATGGGCGGGTCACGAGGTCAGGAGTTTGAGACCAATCTGGACAACACAGTGAAACCTTGTCTCTACTAAAAATACAAATAATTAGTTGGGTGTGCTGGTGTGCGCTTTGCGCCTGTAATCTCAGCTACTCGGGAGACTGAGGCAGGAGAATCGTGTGAACCCAGGAGGCGGAGGTTGCAGTGAGCCAAGATTGCGCCATTGCACTCCAGCCTGGGTGACAGGGGAGACTCCATCCCCACACTCCCCCCTCCAAAAGAATGAAATTCTGTCATTTTCAGCAACGAACAGAACTTGAAGTCATCTCAGGTTCAGTGAAATAAGTCAAGCACAGAGACAAATATCACATGACCTCACTCGTGGGCACTATAAGAGTGAAGGCCAGGCACAGTGGCTCACACCTATAATCATAGCACTTTAGGAGGCTGAGGCAGGAGGGTCGCTTGAGTCCAGGAGTTTGAGACCAGCCTGGGCAACACAGTGAGACACCAGCTCTACAAAAAATATTAAAATTAGCTGGGCATGGTGGCACATGCCTGTAGTCCCTTCTACTCAGGAAGCTAAGGTGGGAGATTGCTTTATCCCAAGAGGTTGAGGTACAATAAGCCCTGATCACACCACTGCAATCCAGCCTGAGTGATAGAGGAAGACCTTGTCTCATTTAAAAAAATTAAAATGCAGATCTTATACAGGCAGAGAGTAGATGGGTGGCTACCAGAGACTGTCAAGCATAGAAGGGAAGAGAGGATAAACAGAGACTGGTTGGTCGGGTGCAGTGGTTCATTTCTGTAATCTCAGGAGTCTGGGAGGCCAAGGCAGGTGAATCACGAGGTCGGGAGACCAGCCTGGTCAACATGGTGGAACCCCATCTCTATCAAAAATACAAAAGAAAAAAAAAAAAATTAGCCGGACATGGTGGCAGGCACCTGTTGTCCCAGCTACTTGGAAGGCTGAGGTAGGAGATCACTTGAACCCAGAAGGCAGAGGATGCAGTGAGACAAGCAACCTCTGAGCTTGGGCGACAGAGCAAGATTCCATCTCAAAAAAAAAAAAAACAAAAAAAACAAAAAAAACCCAAAAAATAAAAAAAAAACCCAGACTGGTTAATAAGTACAAAAATAGAAGGAATAAATTCTGACATTTGATAGTACAGTAGTGCTAAAATAAGGACAAAAATTGATAGAAGGAATCAATTCTGACATGATAGCACTATAGTTAACAATAACTTATGTGTATTTTAAAAATTTTATTGTAATAATTTTTTAGTGATAGGGTCTTGCTCTGTCACCCAGGCTGAAGTACACTGCCTTGATCATAGGCCACTGCAGCTCCGATGCCTGGGCTCAGGAGGGGATGGTTATTTTAATTACTCTGATTTTCTCATTACACATTGTATGTATGTACCAAAATATTATGTGTACCTCACAAATATGTACAGTTATGTATCAGTAAACTTTTTAAAGATGCTCAAATGTATTGCATGCTAGACAGAATGAAGAATGAAAAATGTTCCACTGTTTTCAGTTCCAACTCCAATCATTTCACATTTCAGTGCTCTTCCCTTATTATAATTCATCTCAATATAAACAGTAAAAATCAAATATAATAACTAAGATAACCAAACTAACCTATTTCAAAGACTTAGATAGCTTAACTAGCTGCAAACAAACAGAAAATGAACCAAAACCTCGTAGATGGAAAAATTTTTGAAAGATAAAACTGGCAATTTATAATAAATGAATAAAACCATAAGGAGATTCTAATTCCAATGGAAATAACAGTAAAAAAATTTACCATTTTTTGAAAACTAAACGTAATTTTTAGAATTCTTGAAAAACAAGACTTACTCTTTGATATCACGAAGCTGATCAACATCTTGTGATCTTGTAAAATCTGGATCATGGGCTAGCAGGTGAATCATGTATGGAACTACATATTCAGGCAACAGTGATAATAATTTCTCTGAAGTGAAAACATGATTTAATATTAAAAACAATCTTTATGAAATGCCTTAGTGGATTGAGTTTAACTACTTAAGTTTCCATTTTGTCCCTCAGTTATTTCTAAATTAGGCACAACATGATACCTGGATACTAAAATACTTTACACTTTACTTTTCTTTTTAATTTCTTTCTCTGGTACCTGGTATGCAGTTATATTTCACTTTTGAAAGATATTAAAGTCAAAGGTATCAGATATTAAACCTACTGAACAATAGGTCCTGGCCAGGTGTGGTGATTCATGCCTGTAATCCCAGCACTTTGGGAGGCTGAGGAGGACAGATCACAAGGTCAGGAGTTCGAGGCCAGCCTGGCCAACATGTTGAAACCCAGTCTCTACTGAAAATACAAAAATTTAGGCAGGCGTGGTGGCAGGTGCCTGTAATCCCAGCTATTCAGGAGGCTGAGGCAGGAGAATCACTTGAACCCGGGAGGCAGAGGTTGCAGTGAGTCAAGACTGCACCACGGCACTGCAGCCTAGGCAACAAATAAACAAACAAAACCCAAAAACCAACAAACCAATAGGTACCTGAGAAAGCTAGGAAAAAATTATTTAGTCTGACTGCTGAGCAATATGTTCAAATCAAACCACACTGCTGATCCCAGAGAAAAAAAATGCAGTTAACCAGGAGTTAATGCAGTATATAAACAGGACTCATGAGGAGTTCACTTTTTAAGTACATCATAACTATAATGACAGCATTCTATAAAACTCCCAGTTGTATTATAAACTATAATAGAAACACATGACAGAAAAAAAAAACCCGAAAAACTGATACATTGACAAAATATATTTGCACACAGAGAACTTTCAGTTGCTTACCAGTAGCCATAGGGTTCTGTTTAATGTACTCCCTGCGTATACTGATATTTTTTAGCAAACACTGTCGTGCATGTGCTCTTCTCTCCTTCACAGGATCTTTGGCACACAAGGCAAAGATTGCCATATACTCCAATGGGAGCAGTAACTTCACAAGTGCCTTATGCAGCTTCTGAGCAAATATCTGCCTTACTTGGTAACACTCATCCTACAGCAGCACAAAAATACTTAAATTGGTAAACATTTATTAAAAAAAAAAAAACCCCAGCAGTTTAACTATTTTTAATGTCTTCTCCAATTAAAAAAAATAATTACATGAGGGGAATAAATAATGTAATAATTGTAATGATTTAAAGACAGTTTAACAGGTAATAATAATAGTTCCTTTTGTACATATATTCACATAATAAATGAATTTGTATCCAGAAAGTAAATGTATTCAACTTTGAAGACAAGTAATTGACAAAAATAAGATGGTTACTTACATTAATAACAAGTGCACAGAGCTGAAACTGTTCTGGGGTAATAATTTCATGGTAACAAGGTTCCTGAGCAAGCTTCATTATGGCACTACCAGCAGCTAATCGCAAGCGAGACATATCAGATTTACTATAAACAAACAAAAAAGAAATAAACATTTTCTATAACCATTATCATTCATAAAGATGCTTTTGTCCCTTTTTGAATGTAAGGTCCTTAGAGGATAATTTATGCTTAAAATGACATAATGTACACCTATGGGAAAGCTATTTTGAGTCCACTAACCATGAACACAGGGGATTGTGACTTCCACAATCAAACCAAATCATTGTGACTTTTTGATTACAAATTTACCTACTTTCATTTCTAACAAGCTCAAGCTTAGATACTTCACCACAACCAAACAACTCTGCTTATTCATGCAACCATAGTAATTGAAAGGACAGGAAGAACTCTTTACATCAGGAGCTCTATCCCTCATTTTAAGAGGAATACATACATATTGATTGTAGAAAACTTGATTTAAAAAAATAAAAAAAATCACCTACAACTATTTAAAATCTATGTCCTGAATATACACACATAACAGGAATCTAGCTTAATGTCTGCTGAAATGGCAGGGCTGCAGTTAAGAGGGAAGTATCAGACAAATACCTGAAGCAAAGGATATGAAATATAAGAGCCAGTGTCTGTCTTAGGTACTAGTTCCTGGTGCTGACCTCCTTTTGCAGAATCAAGTTTTCAAAATGGAACCTCTGAGGCCTTGGCATTCCCACCCCCACACTGTGTATTCTTATTATTTATGTGGTAAAATGTGGTAATAAATGGGGTGGCAGGGGAGTCTTTCTACTTTGACTTCTATGTGGAACATAGCATGGCTTTCATATTTATTGTGACGGTTTTATGAAATGCAGAAAGCTAGTCTGAACCCACTGGGATTACTGCTAAGCATAGAGAGGAGAAAATCTGGTACTCTTGGACAACAGGATTGTTAAAATGAGTACTGGTAACAAGGAGGGAGCCTCAGATAGCTTCTATGACATTCATTCAGGAATGAAAGTAACAGCTATTATTTGAGTGCTTACTCTGTGCCAGGTAAAAGTTTACAGGCTTTATCTCAATTAATTTTCACTCCGGAAGAAATTGAGGCTTAGAAAAGGTAATATTATATGATATCCAATTAGGATCTAATGGGTGTTCATTCCATGGTTAACCATTCCCCTATTTTTTTGTGATGGAAAATAATGCTGGAGGAACATGCTTGTATATATGCTTTCATATGGTTCTTTTCCACACATGAATTACGAGTGTAAAAATAAAGAGTCAAGGATAACATTTTTGAGGATCTAGACGGAAAATGCCAGAGGCAAGCCAATTTATACTCACAGGGATAATGAAGAAACCCATTTCCCTGATCATACTGAGGAATGACTGCTTAAAAAAATTTTTTTTTTCTGATTTGTAAGGCAAAAGAGGCATTGCTTAAGTTTAAATTGTATTGACTGCATTTAGTGATGTTAAACTTTTAAAAGTAAACTGATAATAGCTAGTCTTCATCTCTACTGGGGGTCCTGCCTAGGTATCATTGAGTTTTAAGAGCTCATTATTATGCCTCATTATTATACCTATCTTCTGCCTAGGTATCACTGACTTGTAAGAGCTCATTGTTTGCCATATATAGTACATAATTACCCCAATTTAAAGCTTTCATTATCCCTAACTCAGCTGTAATCAGTGTATTATAAAAGGCTGCCCTTCACTTATTCGAGGATAAAAATAGGGCATGGTGGTGCACACCTATAGTCCTACTATTCAGGAGGCTGAGGCAGAAGGATTGCTTGAGCCCAGCTAGCCTGAGCTACACAGTGAGATCTCATTTCTAATTATAATCATTTTTTAAAAAATTAATTGCATAGCAGTACTACATATCTAGCCCAGATTGGAGTGCAGTGGCATGATCTTGGTGCACTGCAACCTCGACCTCTGGGTTCAAGCTATTTTCATGCCTCAGCCTCACCAGTAGCTGGGATTATAGGCATGTGCTACCACACCTAGCTAATTTTTTTATCTTTAGTAGAGACAGGGTTTCAACACGACTTCAATTGATCCACCTGCCTTGGCCAACCAAAGGGCTAGGATTACAGGCGTGAGCCACTGTGCTCAGCCTCATAAAGGAATGATTAAACCTCTGTCCTCTACCACAAATTTTAAAAAAGGAATGCATCATATGTAGAATTCTTTAGTTATCTATGCTGGTACTCTTGGCCCCTACTAATCAAGAATTTGAAAGAAACCAGGATCACGAAAAATTGAGCTTTCATTTTCATCTTAAAAATGAGATGGTAATTTTACAGATTAAAAGTGAACATGTGTAACAATGTAAACCATCTGTGCGTGTGCATATACATGTGTACACACCTGAATTTGTAGAACGACAAGAAGACTTCAACTCTCCTTTCTTTGAATTGCCGCTGAAATTTTTATTACTTTCATGGCACTCAAGTCACTCCACTTATTTATAATCACTTTAATACAGAGAAGCTCTTTGAAGGCAGGGACTTTTCCTATTTTTGCCGCAATGCTTTTCAGTGTTTTATGCAGTAAAAATTTAACAAATACTTGCTTAATTGAACCAAATGTTGATGCTAACTGTAATATTACAATAATGATTATGATTACATATTTGTAATCATATGAAGAAAATCATACTGGCACTATTAAAATAACAATACTATCAGACAGAAAAACCCTAAATGTGTACAGAAGATTTGATCCAGAAGAACAAGGTGTAATTATACCATTTGGTATTCATTAGGTAAATAATTCTTATATAATTTATATCAAAATTTCAGCACTAAGAAAACTGGAAAAAAAGAAAAATCTCACCTGATCCTCTTTTGCTCTGTCAGGTCACCCTCACTAACCAACATCGCTGATAATAATCGAAGAGTTGAATTGGCAGATTTAGACTGGTTGTTTTTCATACCCAACAGCCACCTTACCAGAAGTTTAATTGCCTGTACCTATAAAATATTAATATGCTAAAAAAAGAAAGCAACTTAAAATTCCAATTAAAGGGAAAATTACTTTACACTAGATTAATGAGATTACTTATCTCCATCAGCAGATATTTTATTAAATAAGGGGATAATAACAGTAAGAATAAGAACTAATATTGCCGAGCGTGGTGGCTCATGCCTGTAATCCAAGCACTTTGGGAGGCTGAGGCAGGCGGATCACGAGGTCAAGAGATCTAGACCATCCTGGCCAACATGGTGAAACCCCGTCTCTACTAAAAATACAAAACATAGCCGGGCATGGTGGCATGTACCTGTGGTTCCAGCTACTCAGGAGGCTGAGGCGGAAGAATCGCTTTAACCCAGGAGGCAGAGGTTGCAGTGAGCCGAGATTGCGCCACTGCACTCCAGCCTGGTGACAGAGCAAGACTCTGTCTCAAAAAAAAAAAAAAAAAAAGAACTAATATTTACTCTGTGCTTAACCAGTGCCAGGCACTTTTCTTAGAGCTGTACATGTATTAACTTATTTAATCTCCCAAAAAACTCTTATGAGGAAAAAATTTTTTTTCCCTAACCGATAAGGCAATTGAGATACATTGCTATGACATATAACTTGCTAAAAAGTCTGGCTCCAGAATTTAGCTTTTCTTTATTTTTTAAATTATTTTTAACTTTTTTCTTTTTTTTTTTTTTTTAAGATGGGGATTCACCATGATGGCCAGGCTGGTCTTGAACTCCTGACCTCAGGTGATTTACCCACCTCGGCCTCCCAAAGTGCTGGGATTACAGGCGTGAGCCACCACGCCCGGCCTAGGTTTTCATACTTAGATGCTTGTCCAAGATTTTGAAACTATTTGAAAATACTTACTGAGAAAACAACAATTTAAAGTATATAAGCCAGGCATGGTGACTCATGCCTGTAATCCCAGCACTTTGGAAGGCCAAGGCAGGTGGATCACCGGAGGTCAGGCATTAGAGACCAGCCTAGTCAACATCGTAAAACACTGTCTAGAATAAAAAAACCCCGTCTCTACTAAAAAAAAAAAAAAAAAAAAAAAAAAAAAACCTAGCCGGGCATGGGGGCACATACCAGTAGTCCCAGCTACTCAGGAGGCTGAGGCATGAGAATTGCCTGAGCCCAGGAGGCAGAGGTTGCAGTGAGTTGAGACTGTGTATCACTGCATTCCAGCCCGGGTGACAGAGCAAAACTCCATCTCAAAACAAACAAACAAAAAACAATAACATTGTACTGATTGCAGTAACTGAAAATAACTTCAGAGTTTTAAAGTTTTGTAGTACTGAAAAACTACTTTAAAGAAACCATCAAGTCTGATTCAGTCTCATTTAACATTCTGACCAAAAAAATGGGAGTTTCTATAATCATTGGTAGTCATAACTAGTTGGAGATGTCTAGTCAAAAGATTGTTAGCAATATACGTGAAAGAGCTAGCCAAAGGCTGGGTGTGGTGGCTCACGCCTGTAATCCCAGCTCTTTGGGAGGCCGAGGTGGGTGAATCACCTGAGGTCAGGAGTTGGAGATTAGCCTGGCCAACATGGTGAACCCCCTTTTATACTAAAAATACAAAAATTAGCCGGGCACAGTGGCACATGCCTGTAGTCCCAGCTACTTGGGAGGCTGAGGCAGGAGAACTGCTTGAACACAGGAGGTGGAGGTTGCAATGAGCCGAGATTGTGCCACTGCACTCCAGAGCCTGGGTGACAGAATAAGACTCCATCCAAAAAAAAAAAAAAAAAAAAAGGGCTAACCAAAAAATCAAAGTATTATTCATTAAATTTATTGACAACCTGGAAAAATGAATTGATAGAATATACGATGACTACGAAGCAACACAAAGTAAAACAGATTATCAAAGAAGATGACACAATCTTATTTTAAATCCCAAATCTGCCACTGTTAAACTGAGCTTTACTTTATATCTATTAAATGTCACAAATTTAGTAACAATCATCTACGTTATTTTGATTTCGTTTTGTTTAGACAGTCTTGTTCCGTCACCCGGGCTGGAGTATGCTGGCACAATCACAACTCACTGTAGCCTTGACCTCCTGGGCTCAAGCAATCTTCCTGCCTCAGTTTCCTGAGTACGTGAACTACAGGCGTGCACCAACACACCTGGCAAAATTATCATTATTTTTATTATTTTAGATGAAGTTTCACTGTTGCCCAGACTAGAGGGCAGTGGTGCAATGTTGGCTCACTGCAACCTCTACCTCCCAGGTTCAAGCGACTGTCCTGCCTCAGCCTCCAAAGTAGCTGGGATTACAGACATGCACTAACATGTCTGGCTAATTTTTGTATTTTTAGCAGAGAAGGAGTTTCACCATGTTGGCCAGGCTGGTCTCAAACTCCTGACCTTAAGTGATCTGCCCGCCTTGGCCTCCCAAAGAGCTGGGATTACAAACGTGAGCCACCGTGCCCAGTCCAACTAAATTATTTTTATTTTTCTTGTAGAGACACTGCCCAGGTTTGTCTCCAACTCCTAGGATCAAGTGATCCTCCTGTCTCTGCCTCCCAAAGTGGGGGGATTATAGGTGTGAGTCACAGTGCACAGCTTGACAAATATCTATCTTTGTCAAGTTAATATTCATATGCTTATAGATAGTGGTGGTGGTGCTGGGTTTAAGATGCTTCTGAGCACCGTCATTCTATAAACAATCTCTCTATAAAACAGCCTCATTCAGATTGTTTTAGCAGGCAGAAGACAATGACATATAATAAACAATGAAAACAATAATGTCTTCAAGAAACAACTTTTACAATGGATTTTAAAATAAAGCACCTTCTTAACAAATGCTTATTAACCATTACATTTAATAATAATAAAAAAAAAGGCTACTGGTTAGGTACAATGGCTCAAGCCCATAATCCCAGCACTTTGGGAGGCAGAAGTACTAGGATCAGCTGAGCCGGGGAGTTCAAGACTGAACTGAGCAGCACAGCAAGATACCACCTCTATTTATTAAATTTTAAAAAGGTGAGGAGGATACCTACAAATATGTCTTTTTAAAATACGAAGATTACCAAGACCTACACAAATTTACCTTTGCTAGTACTTCAGGGGAAACCTCTTCATCTGGAGACCACAGTTTTCCATTCTTTTCACCTGTTGACTATAGACAATTGAATAAATTTAGCTTCTAGCATGAAACAAAAATTAAAGCTTTTGCTGATTCAGTTTTTCATGTTGATCAACACAGTCTCTGTGTTGTTTTTCATGTTGATCACCAACCAGAGCTTGGAAAAGAACAAAGTTAGATGCCTCATACTTCTCAATTTTGAAATTTACTATAAAACCTACAGTAATCAAGAGTGTGGGCTGGTACTGGCAAAGATAGACATATAGATCAATGGGATAGAGAACCCAGAAAACCCTTGCATATATGGTAATTCATTTTTGACATGGGTGCCAAGACCAATCTTTAGGAAAAGAAAAGTCTTTTCAAAAAATGGTGCTAGAAAACCTGGATATCTGGCCAGGGACAGAGGCTCACACCTGTAATCCCAGCACTATGGGGGGCTGAGGCAGGTCGATCACTTGAGGTCAGGAGTTTGAGACCAGCCTGGCCAACATGGGGAAATCCGTCTCTACTAAAAATACAAAAAAAATTAGCTGGGCATGGAGGAGTATGGCTCTAGTTTTAGGTACTCGGAAGGCTGAGGCTGAATTGCTTGAACCTGGGAGGCAGAGATTGCAGTGAGCCGAGATTGTGTCACTGCACTCCAAGCTGGGCTACAGAGTGAGACTCTGTCTCAAAACACCACCACCACCACCACCGCCACCACCCTGGATATCCGTAAGAAAAAAACCACCACCACCACCACCCTGGATAGCTGTAAGAAAAAAACCAAACAAACAAAAAAATAGATGTTAATATATATAAAAATTAACTCAGAATGAATCAAAGATCTCAATTCAAGACGTAAAAACAGCCAGGCATGGTGGCTCACACCTGTAATCCCAGCACTTTGGGAGGCCAAGGTGGGAGGATCACAAGGTCAGGAGATCGAGACCATCCTGGCCAACATGGTGAAACCCCATCTCTACTGAAAATACAAAACATTAGCCAGGCATGTTGGCATGCACCTGTATCCCAGCTACATAGGAGGCTGAGGCAGGAGAATCGCTTGAACCCAGATGGCAGAGGTTGCAGTGAGCCAAGATCAAGCCACTGAACTCCAGCCTGGGCCACAAAGGTAGACTCTGTCTTAAAAAAAAAAACAAAAAAACAAAACAAAACAAAACAAGAACAAGAGCTAAAACTGTAACTCTGAAAAGATGACACATGGGGAAATCTTCATGATCTGGGATCTGGTAAATATTTGACAAAGGTTTTAATATACAGAAAATGTAAATAACTCTTAAAACTCAACATGAAGCAACGTAACTAAAAGCAGATGAAGGCAGCCTGGGCAATATGCCGAAACTCTGTCTTTAAAAAAATACAAAAATTAGCTGGGCGCAGGTGACTCACACCTGTAATCCCAGCATTTTGGGAGGCCGAGGAGGGTGGATCACAAGGTCAAGAAATCAAGACCATCCTGGACGACATGGTGAAACCCTGTCTCTACTAAAAATACAAAAATTAGCCAGGCATGGTGGCATGTGCCTATAGTCCCAGCTACTAGGGAGGCTGAGGCAGGAGGTATCACTTGAGCCTGGGAGGCAGAGGTTGCAGTAAGCCAAGATTGTGCTACTCCACCCCAGCCTAGGTGACAGAATGAGACCATGTCTTTTTTTTAAAAAAAGAAGTGGGTGAAAGAATTTAATAGACACCTCTCCAAAGGAGATATTACAGATAGTAATAAGCACACAAAAAATATCCTCGATGTTATTATTCATTAGGAAAATGCGAATCAAAACCACAATGAGATACCACTTCATATCCACTAGTATGGCTATTTTTTTTTAAAGGAAACTGTAACCCAATAATGTTATTCCTACATATATACCCAAGAGATAAGAGAACAGTAACATAAATGTTCCTATCAGCATTATTCACAATAGCCAACAGCTACCTATTGGCAACCCAAGTGTCCATCAACAGACAAAGAAACTATCGGATATATACACACAATAGAACACTATTTAGCCACAAAAGGAACAACATTCTGATACATACTACAACATGGATAAGAGATATGTAGAATAGGTAGTCATCGAGTCAGAAAGTAGAATAGAGAGTTGTTGCTTAATGGGTACAGAGGTTTTGTTTGGGATGATGAAAAAGTTCTGGAGATGGATGGGGTGGTGGTGATTAGATGACAATGTGGCTGTTTATAATGTTAGTGAATTTTACATTTAAAAATGGCATATTTGATATTATGTATATTTTATCACAATAAAAAAAGACCATCTGAAAACACAATCTATCAACAATTATCATTTAAGATGTATGTTAAATTTCACATTTGTTGACAACCACATCTATCAAGAGTAAAAACTGCAAGGATATTTGGGGTGGGAAATGAGACTTAGGCCACGTTCCTCTCCTCTTGTCTGCTGCATTCAAAAGTGGGAGGTGGTACAAATACGAAAGGTGTATGAGCAGGTATCTTTAAGTTCCTGATATTGAGGCCTCAAGCCTACCAAACCATGAGAGAAAGTTATAAACTTTGGATAAACTGGCTTTGTGGCTAATTAGTACTTAATTGTAAGTCCTCCACAATGATCCAGCATGTAAAGAATGGTTTGTCTTCATAGAATAACAATTGATTTAATTTAGATCCATTTGTTAAGACAGTGATTCTTTTTTTTTTTTTTTTTTTTTTTGAGATGAGAGTCTTGCTCTTGTCGCCCAGGCTGGAGTGCAATGGTGCCATCTTGGATCACTGCAACCTCCGCCTCCTAGATTTAAGCGATTCTCCTGCCTCGGCCTCTCGAGTAGTTGGGATTACTGGCACCTGCCACCACTCCTGGATAATTTTTTGTATTTTTAGTGGGGATGGGGTTTCACCATGTTGGCCAGGCTGGTCTCGAGCTCCTGATCTCAGGTGATCCACCCGCTTCGGCCTCCCAAAGTGATGGCATTACAGGCGTGAGCCACCATGCCGGGCCAGCAGTGCTTCTTAATCAAGATGTGTTTCCAAAATCATTTGGGAAGTCTTTTCAATCAATACGTTCCAACCCAGAGGTAATAAATCAGAGCACACAGACATCAATAAATCTCGTACCAAAAGTACAGTGTAATGTCTTAAAAATTAGTCAAATTCAAGTCTACTTACTTTTTTTTTTTTTTTTTGAGACAGAGTTTCCCTCTTGTTGTCCAGGCTGGAGTGCAATGGTGTGATCTTGGCTCAATGCGACCTCTGCTTCCTGGGTTCAAGTGATTCTCTTGCCTCAGCCTCCCAAGTAGTTAGGATTATAGGTGACTGCCACCACACCTGGCTAATCCACTTACATTTACATTTCTAACAATGTTTGATAAAACAAATTCTAGCCAGGCATGGTATGGTGGCTCAGGACTGTAATCCCAGCACTTTGAGAGGCCAAGGTAGGGGGGTCACCTGAGGTCAGAAGTTCAATACCAGCCTGGCCAACATGTCAAAACTCCATCTCTACTAAAAAATACAAAAATTAGCCAGGCGTGGTGGCAAGTGCCTGTAATAGCAGCTACTCAGGAGGCTGAGGCAGGAGAATCGCTTGAACCCAGGAAGCAGAGGTTGCAGTACGCCGAGATCATGCCACTGCACTCCAGCCTGGGGCACAGAGTGAGAATGTCTCTAAAGCAAATAAACAAAACAAAACAAAAAAACCAACTCTAGCATCCCAGAAAATTATAAGCTGTCTTTTGAAGGTTAGGACAATAGATTTTAGTTATATTTAACTTTCATGATTCCCAAATCCCATGTTCTGATTTTTATTTGTTAAGTGTGAAATTCTAGTAGTAATAGCTACCATGAAATCAGGAAGTAGTTTGGAATTTAAATAAGTAAGCAATAAATAAATAGAACCAATATAGAATAATTTAAAAGAAAAAGAAAAGTACATAGAAACAGAAGTATTTCTGTGACAAAGATATAAATAGTCTTAATCTCATGATTCTCAATTTAATTAAATGAGAAACTTACCCTGTCATTCATTAGCAGATCTTTCACAATAAAATTTGCCACTACAGATTTCATTGGGGAAGCAAACTGATCTGGAGCTAACATAGAAATGTGGCCCAATGAAACTAATGGAGTTATAAGTTGTTCTGGCACATCAGCATTCAGACTCCTACTGAGTGGCTATAAAAATAAAAGAGACAAAATTACCAATTTGTTTTATAAATATCTAGACATTCTACTGAATTTATCATGCCCAAACCAACCTGCTCTAATATGATCATAACTAACTTCAACCACGTTAGACACTTGGTTCTTAATTCACCTACTAAATTTTAGCAAGATTTAAAGAATGTAGAAAAAGATAAAAGAAAAAAATAAAACCCAAGTAAAAGAAAAAAAAAAGAACATTTTTTGCTTCACCAAATCAGCATTATTTTTGATTAATCTACAACAACAGATTTGCTATATTGGTGGATTTCTCACCCTGTGGGAACATTTTAAATCATCTTAAATCACATAAAGTAAGAGTTCACTGGGTTTTGGTCACACTATCTCCAACTTATAATAGGAATACATTTCTATTTTTTGCTTTATTTTTGTTTTATTTTTAGGAATACATTTCTAATAGTAAAATGAGGCCAATCATCATATGTAAAGAAAGGGAAACAGGATTAATTTTCAGGTAGGGTTCTTAGGTACTTCAAACTGGATTGTTCAAAATTATCTACTAATACTTTCTGAGAATAAATGCACCACTGAGCCAATAAGGCTAAAATTAAGTAAAATGTTCTAATATAAACACATAAAGCCAGGTGCAGTGGCTCACGTACGTAATCCTAGTACTCTGGAAGGCTAAGGCTTTGGGTGAATCACTTCAGTCTAGGAGTTTGAGAACAGCCTGGGCAACATGGCAAAACCTCATCTCTATAAAAAATACAAAAATTAGTTGGGCATGATGGCATGTGCCTGTACTCTCAGCTACTTGGGAGGCTGAAGCAGGAGGACTGCTTGAACCTAGGAGTTCAAGGCTGCAGTGAGCAGAGTGCACCACTGTACTCCAGCACTGGTGACAAAGTCAGACCTTGTCTCAAAAACAAACTAAATAACAAAAACCAGAAAACATCCTTCAATATGAAGTACATGAACATATAATCTAATCTAAAGGCTGGGAATGCAGTACCATATAAAATAGAAAGAATCCTTGCTCCCAAGGAATTTATATTCTAGGGGACTACATATAAACAGCTTAAAAAAATCTAGCTTCCATCTTCATCAAACTACAGAGCTTAAAAAATAAAAGACCAATATAAACACAACCTATGTATTAGATATACCTCAAAAATCTGTGCAAGCTGGACTTCTTTATTTGTGAATATGGCGTGTATACAGTGCACAGCCTGTTTTGCTTGGTGTGGAGTACCCCTCTTTGCTTTTTGATGTAAAATGGGAATTAAGGTCCTGCAAAAAATAATATAGTTTTTTTTTTTCTTAAAGCCATAAAACAACAAGTATTCCTTTGGTTGACTTCCACTTCCCCTATATAGATGGATGCTGGCAGAGAAGCCTCTCTTAAAAATTATCTGAACTAAAGAAAGACTTAAAAAAGCTCTCTCTCTATCCCCAAGTACAACCAAGAAATACAATGCCTCAAGAAAAAGCCTACTTCAGGAGACAATTTTTATTTTAAAGCTATTTCACAAATATTCAAAATAACAAGCAACCCTGAATTCATCATCTAAAGCTTACCCCATGACATGTTTTTACATTTACCTTCTAAGTAAGATATTGCTAATTTTTTAAATTCCCTTTTATAATCCCCTTCAGTTATTTCAAAGTAGCTATGGAAAGAGAGTAGCAACAGGCCAAGAGGTATTAAACAGCTGAAATGATACTAGTGAAATAAAGTATGCAAAGATACAGATACATATATATCAGCAGAATGGCAATAAAAATATCTAACCATTATGTGCCAGACATCATTCTAGGTATTTACATATGGATTAATTCAACTAATGTTCACACCCACCTATAGAAGACTATTACAGTCGTTACACAGATGAGAAAAACTAAAGTACAAAGATGTTATTTAAGCCTCCTGAGATGAAGCTAGGAAACTGAGAGTTGGGATTTGAAAATTAGCATTTCTTTCCAAATCCATACACTTAACTTCTACACTGACAATGAAGAGTAAACTAAAACAGTCTTCTGTTAGGATGAGATGAAAAAACATGTAACAGTCTTCAAAAATTAAATGCTGATGACAGAAAAAATTCATTAGGTAGAATGAAGAAAACAGCGTGCTTATATGAACCTACAAAAAATAGACAAACATCTAGTAGATGAACATTCATAAAAAATATACATAGAAAATATTACTGGTGACTATTTCATTATATTTTTTCTAGTTTCAGTTTGCTACAATGAATACAAGTATTTTTATAATCAGGAAAATTGATAAAGTGAAATAAACATTTAAAGAAAGATATTTAACGTTTTATATATATATATGTGTCATATATTTAATGTTACAAGAGCCTATTTTATAAATTATAAAGGTAGTGGTATCAAATGCAAGGGTGACAATGCCGTCTTATGATAATGAAAGGCTAGACATGAAAAGCTATACTGCAGGCTCCAAGCCATTAACCTTAACCAAAAATGGAAACATATGCTAGTTGGTATAAGTCTAATTTGATGTTTATAAATATGCTTGAAGCTTCCCTCTATGGACTTTGGAATTATGAGATAGGAATGTCCATGCCCAAATAGACTTCCTTGACTGAGTCGTGACTATGCTTCTAAATAGAAGACGTCTTTCCTCTCTCCTATCTGTTTAGTCTTTCACCACACCGTTTACCAAAGTAACACCTCTTATAAAATAACACTAGTGAATGATGAAGACAGTTTCGATCAAACTGTTGTTAAATGTATTACTAATTATTCTTAGCTAAATAAAATAATACAGAAGTCAACTTTAACCTTTCTTCTTGTTTTTTCTAGAGCGCTATAGTCCAGTGATGACATCAGGGTTGTTATTGAGGTCTTTAGAGTTGTGCTTTTCTGCTTTCCAGTGATTACTTCCTTTTTTCTCCATTAGTCTTATGAATAAGGCGTTTTATTCCTCATGTCCAAAGTTAACTCTTCCATCTATACTCATTTTCAATTGCTTCCTTTGAGGTAGAATTCCTCTAAGAATAGATTCTTTGCCTTTAAGAAATGTATAGGTTTTCCTCTCTTGAAAAACTCATCAAAAACTTTATCCTATTGTGTCAATGATTTTTTTTTTATGCTGTACACATATAGAATTTATTATCTCTAGTCTATAAACTCCTTGAGGGCAGGGACTGATTGTGGTAACTTTTTTTCATCAGCCAGAATAATGGTGAGAATGAAGAGAACGTACAATGAACACTGAATTATTTCACAAGTTAAACTATTAGCTCACAAATTTAATAAAAACTTCAGGAGATTGCTTGCCCTATGATTACCATGTGAGGAAAATGGTATGTAGTTGAATATACCTTGAACTACTTGCATATACCCTGAACATACGGTTCAACAGTTATTTGCAATGTGTTTTTCCCTCTAAGATGTCTTCTGCAATTTTTTTTAAGTCTAAATATAACATCTCAGCAGAAGTTTCACCTTAACCTTTTAAGATGCCAAAGTGAACTATCTGCCTCATTTTTTGGTGGGACAGTAAAGTGACAGTTATTGAATTTATAACCCATTTACAGAAAAAAGATGAATACACATGGATGAGAAAGACATTCATCATAAATATAATAAAACAGTAAATTCTGTGATAACTTTTGATTCTTAATATCTTAAAATAATTTTGTTCTAATGATGGGAGAGGCGTGTAAGGCAAGGGAAAGACAAAATAGAGGAGGACACAGAAAAATAGCTTCTAAATCAAAATTGTCTTTCCTCTCTCCTATCTTCCTACACAGAAGGAAAACAATTATTCTATGGTTCCCACACTTAGAAACTTTTGTATTTCCCATGGGAGAAAAAGTGTACTCACGATCGTATTTGTGGAAGATCTGTTTCTATTTTGTGACCTGTATTTCTAAAAATTTGTATAGCAGCTTCTGCTACCTTGTCATCTTCCATTCTTAGGCACTGTAACAAGGACTCATATGTCTCTGCAGAGTGGAACGAGGTAGGATGTGTGAAAGACAGAACCTGAAAAAACAGATATAGCTTTAGAAGTACACAATTGACATACAGCCCTTGTCCTATTTTCTTCTTTACCTCTTAGTCTATTCTGCTACTTGGAACACAAAACACATGGCTCTGTTTTTACTGAATGTGATTTACAGTATTAATAACTCTTACCAGTTTATAAATATATTGTATTTAGGTGAAGGAATGCTTACTTGAAATAAAACCTCCATCCGTAATGACTCAATCTTTGTGTAATGTAAACAAAATGCTAACTCAGAGCTTTCTTTGACTGGCAAAAAGATAATCTATGAGAAATTTTTTCTTTTCTTTTCTTTTTTTTTGGGGGGACAGGATCTCACTCTGTTACCTAGGCTGGAATGTAGTGGAACATCACAGCTCACTGTGGTCTCAACCTCCCACCTCAGCCCCCTGACCTGAGACTACAGGTGCACCATATGTCTGGCTAAATTCTTTTGTTATTTTTGTAGACATGAGGTCTAGCTACGTTACCCAGGCTGGTCTCCAATTCCTGTGCTCAAGATTTCCTCCTGCCTTGGCTGGGATTACAGGTGAAAACCATTGTACCCAGCCAAGGAAATATTTCAAGTGAAATCTATCACTCATCATAACTATCAACAAAGAAACCACTATTGTGAACTTTTAATTATGATTACAATATATAATTATTCCCTTATGACACGAGCACAAACGTGCTCTTAAGTAATTTTTAACAAGTTAGATACATGTCTAAAGAGTTAACCTTCCATAAAGTAGAAGCAATTCAGTTAATGTAGTATCAAGATTAGGGCTGAAAATAGAAGAAAGGAGAAAGGGAAATCAAGCAGGTGGTCTCCATTAATTAATTCAATAAGCACTTATTTAATGGTAAGTGCAGATATTGTCTCATTTGGCAAGATTTGGAGGGATAATATCTAGTTATGTGGTTTTATTTACAAAAAATTGGAGAATTAGAAAAATGTAATAAAAAGCAATCTATTAAAATATATTGCCTTAAAGGCGGCTTCACTTTTAAAACGAATTGAAAATACAACTCAATTATTAAAAATGTAATTAAAATCTTATTAATGAGGCATCACATCAATTCTTTCAATGCAATGTTATTTAAGACTCTCAGAATATGATCCCATCATTCTTTTTCTATCTAACATTGTTGTACTTGGTTGTCTCTTCTCCCTTATGTCGCAGTGGTATCAATGTCTCTTTGCCTTTAATTTCTACTCTTCTTTTATTTAATCTGATGAAAGCTCTATCAAGGGCTGCAGCTGGTTGAAAGCCAGGTTAAAAGTTGGTGACAGTACCTTGCTTACCCAGTGGCACTCAACAGTCTGGAACCTTGTCTCCCATTATTCCCCAAAGCACTGCTTTTATCTAGTCATGCCAGTCTCCCAAGAATCCCACAAATATGCCAAAAACTACTCACTTTGATGATGATATTCCGTCCCCCCTAGATTTAGTTATGTATCCTGTCCACAAAGTTTTAAGCCACATCTTGCTATTACTTAGTTAAGACTGGATTGTACAGCAATCACTAACAAGCATAGCAGGCATGGAAATGATAAACAGTGAAACAAACAATTTATGATCTAAAATAATTACATTATGTTATGATGTAAAAACATTACTTTTACATAATCTGACTTCCAACACAAGTTTTAACCTTTCAAACAGCTTCCTATGAACTAAGTCTGACAATTGTAAAGCCTGAAAAGAAGGCAAATTATGACCCTACGGAAATACATGGCAAGAAAACTGTTTCAAAAATACCTTAAGAAGTTCAAGTCCTGAACGAATAGCTGTATCTGGACTTACACCCTCCTCTTCATCATCTGCGGTCCCCTCTATTGACTTATTCATCAATTTCACTAGTGCACTATTAAAAGAAGAAAATATAAATCAGTTAACACTAGAGTAGTAACTATATCCTCATCACACTGTGACAGAACATATACAGAGCCTTAAAAGATCAAATTCAAAGGAATTTCTGTGTGTGTGTGTGTGTGTGTGTGTGTGTGGCCGGGGGGGAAGTTCAACTTTATCCTTTACTTGATAACTAACCTTCTACATAGTATATCCCCCTAAGAAACTTAATGTGTAAGAATAACTCTTCTTGGTTGGGCGAGGTGGCTCATGCCTGTAATCCCAGCACTTTGGGAGGCCAAGGCAGGTAGATCACAAGGTCAGGATTTCAAGATAGCCTGGCCATAAAGGTTAAACTCCATCTCTATTAAAAACTACAAAAATTAGCTAGGCACTATGGCAGGTGCCTGTAATCCCAGCTACTTGAGATGCTGAGGCAGGAAAATCGCTTGAACCTGGGTGGTTGCAGTGAGCCGAGACTGTACCACTGTACTGTACTCCAGCCTGGGTGACAGAGTGAGACTCCATCTCAAAAACAACAACAACAACAAAAAAAAACCAACCAAAAAAAACCAAAAAACTTCTAAAAAATAACAAAACAAAAATTAAATGACACAATACATACTGGTAATATATTTACATAATTTAATATTCATTTCCATATATACTGAGATCATTTTCAGTTTTAAGAACAACAATAATATAGTAGTTGCTAAATAGGCAATGACAACTGACTCAAAAAATACAAATAAGAAACATATATATGGACAAATGAATTAATCACTAGTAATTAATATACTGAATCAGTAATTTTATTTCTATAAATTTATAGCAAAGAAGCAAGTCATTGGAAGCATCATGCTATATTTATAAAGATTCATTAATTAGAAACAATGTAATTGTCAAAAATCAAGGAATTAGTTTTTCAAAATGCCCACCTCCAAGAAATAGAATATTATCTGGTCAATAAAAAATCAGACTATGTAGCAACATGGTACTATTTTAAGTAAAAACAAATGTGATTTCTGGTTTTGAAATTCTTTACTCATCAGTAAATTGAAGAAGGTATTACCCTATTATGAGAACATTCAATTATTATTGCAAATGTTCAAAATAATAGTTTGGTTAAATTTTTTTCCTTTGGTGTTACGTATATGTCAAATTGTTCATTTAAAAAAATTTAGGCCAGGCGTGGTGGCTCACGCCTATAATCCCAGCACTTTGGGAGGCCGAGGCAGGTGGATCACGAGGTCAAGAGATCGAGACCATCCTGGTCAACATGGTGAAACCCCGTCTCTAGTAAAAATACAAAAAAAATTAGCTGGGCATGGTGGCGTGTGCCTGTAGTCCCAGCTACTTGGGAGGCTGAGGCAGGAGAATTGCTTGAACCCAGGAGGCAGAGGTTGCGGTGAGTCGAGATTGCGCCATTGCACTCCAGCCTGGGTAACAAGAGTGAAACTCTGACTCAAAAAAAAAAAAAAAAAAAAAAATTAATTACCAAATATATATAGAATGCAAATGCTGAAATTCTTTTCACTTACAAAAAATTAACAAATAAAAATTATAAATATTCATGGGGTACACAGTGATGTGTCCAGACATATAATGCATAGTGATCAGATCTGGAAAATCAGCATATCCGTCATCTTAAACACTTATAATTTCTTTGTGTTGGGAACATTCCAAATTAAGCATTTTATTAAGAAATCCCAGTAAACATCGGATGAATTTAACACAATTACAAGTGTGTTTCAAAAAATTTATAAATGTATGTAAATACTTGTGATAGGTTCCATGCATATAATTAATGAGTATTAACTACCTGCCATGTGCCAAGTCTTACAGTTTACCTGAGAAATACACTGTGAAATGAGACATAATCTCTGCTATAATTGTAATGTCAGTAATCACCAGTATGCATCAAGGAGCTATAAGCAAAAGACCAAAGTCTTGAAACCAGGATCATAATCCTTCCTCTTATAAAGTATTTTTCCACTTTTATAAATTAGATAAATAATACATACTTCACAGGGCTATCATGATACAAAAGATGATCACCAATCCAATTGTCTCTTCAAAACCGGTTATGAAGTCTACGCTATACAACCAATGTTACAAATCTTCACCATCTATCTGAAGTCTAAATCTTCCCACTGAGCAACTTCATCTTTAACAGAAGACAGAGTAGTAATGGAAGCCTTGAGTGAAAACTCTTCTAATTTTCCATACCTAATCTTCGAATGTCCTCTAATTTGTGTCTATTATTTTGTCATGTCGTAGGCTAAGATGTACTTCTTACTGCTCTGCTTCCTTAGGAATGTTGCTCATCTATATTCCCCTTCCCTTATCTGCAATCTGTCTTCTTTTCACCTAGCACCTTTTCAAGGTATTTAAATATTCAAAATAATTTAGTCAAAAACTATAGCAGAAGATTCTTCTTCAAGCTTATTCCCTTTCCATCATCTCATTTATCTCTGTTACTTTTTTTTTTGAGGCTCAAACTCTGATTTTAGTCCTTTTTTTTCTTGGTCTTTTTTTGAGACAGTCTCATTCTGTTGCCAAGGATAGAGTGAAGTGCCATGATCTCAGCTCACTGCAACCTCCACTTCTTGGGCTCATTGTTCCACCTCAGCCTCCCACATTCCTGGGACTGCAGACCCATGTTATGGTGTCCAGCTAATTTTTGTATAGATGGGGTTTTGCCATATTGCCTAGGCTAGTTTTGAACTCCTGGACTCAAGTGATTTACCCACCTCTGCCTCCCAAACTGCTGGGACTACAGGTGTGAGTCACCACACCCAGCCTTGTCCTTTGCTTTTTATGTAAAGTTGGTGCTGTCTACACTGACTGTCTCCACTGGTGCTTTCAATTTATCTCCTAAGCAGGGTTTTAGAAGGGTGATAAGGTTACGTATCCCTTTAATATGCTTAAGCCTCAGGATAGCCAAGTGGTACCTACTGGCTTTCTGCTGAGCTGGGCCAGTAAACAGACTTCAGCAGTCTTCTCTGCATAAGTATCACTGATCATTTTCTCTGTGTACCACAATGTAGATATTGGAAAGGACTGTCGTATGCCTTTCTGAATCCATGACATTCTGGCTTTGTCCTTTGTACTCCACAGAAATGACTCTGGCCATTGTCATTTCTTCCCATTTCCTAATCTAGTCGATGATTCTTAGTATTTAATTGATTTCTGGATAGCATCTGACCTCCAGATTTTAAATCCTCTTTGGTTTTTTTCTGCTTTTGACTATACCTGCTCAAAACGTTTCTTTTTTTAGGCTGGAGTCACTCTGTCACCCAGGCTGGAGTGCAGTGGTACCATCTTGGCTCACCACAAACTCCAACTCCCGAGTTCAAGCGATTCTCCTGCCTCAGCCTCCCAAGTAGCTGGGACTACATATGTGCACCACCATGCCCAGCCAATTTTTGTATTTTTTAGTAGAAACAGGGTTTCACCATATTGGACAGGCTGGTCTTGAACTCCTGACATCGTGAACCATCTGCCTCGGCCTCCCAAAGTGCTGGGATTACAAGCGTGAGCCATCGTGCCCCGCTTGCTCAAAACTTAAAAAAAAATTTAACCAAGTCCATTATCTTCTGCCAGCCTCTTAATTGCTAAGTTTCTCTCAGGATTCAGTCCTCAATCCTTTTTCTTTTTAAAATTTTACTCTTTCTCCTGGGTTTCAGCCATCATTACAATGACTACTTCATTTTCATCTACTACCTATAGACCATTAACAAACTGTAGCATGCATATGTCAAGCTGTATGAACATATGCATGGGGGGAAAATGGATTATATTTAGAATGATTTTCTATTAACTCCAATCTTTTCTTTCAAAATTCTAGACTGGGGGCAGTGGTTCACGCCTGTAATCCCAGCACTTTTGGAGGCCAAGGCAGGTGGATGATTTGAGGTCAGGAGTTTGAGACCAGCCTGACCAATATGGTGAAACCCCATCTATACTAAAAATACAAAAATCAGTCTGGCATGGCGACATGTGCCTGTAATCCCAGCTACTCAGGAGGCTGAGGCAGGAGAATCACTGGAACCCAGAGGCAGAGGCTGCAGTGAGCCGAGATAGCACAGAATGAGACTCCATCTCAAAAAAGAAAAAAAAAATTCTAGATTATCACTGAAGTGCATGCCAAGAAATATTTTATAAATATTTCTTGATTCCTTTTGCCTTTGCTATCTGCTATTTTTTCTTTCTAGAATAGGTACTAAAATATTCATTCAGCACTTAATATGTATGAGGTATTATGCTAAATATTTTACGTATTCATATATTATTTAATTATCTTAAAAATTATAGTGAGTAGTGATTATCATTGTCGTTATTTTCGTATTTTTAGTAGAGATGGGGTTTGGTCATGTTGGCCAGGCTGGTCTGAATTCTTGACCTTAGGTGATTTGCCTGCCTCAGCCTGCCAAAGTGCTAGGATTACAGGTGTGAGCCACCACATCCAGCCTATTGTCCTTATTTTCAAAGATGAGTAAACTGAAGCTCAGAGCAGTTTAAGTAATCTACTCAAGGGCACTGGCTGGTCACCTGGACTGTACTTCCCCTGCAGTCTTCACCTGGCTCATCCCTATAAGTCTTATCTTTCACTATCCATCATATGTGCCACCTATTTCAGGAGGTTCCTTTACAACAAACCCATCTCACACAATTTGGATTACATAACTATCTCCCCCCAGTTATGGAATGTACTTTACAAATCACTCTTTTAAGTATATGTTAAATGAATAAATAAGCCCTCTATTTGTCATTTAATATTTAAGATTTGGTTATATGGAAGGACTGTAAGACATGTTTATCACTAAAATTAAAAAATTACATAAAATTAATCCATTAGAAATTCTAACTATTAATTTACTTCTCTGAGCCCAAATAACTAATGATGATACTGAAAAACTTCAGTTTTTGGTCTTTTAACACTAGAGATCAAATATTATGCTATAATTTGCTGAAGTAACAAAACCCTTGTAAGGCTTCATGGAGGCTCTGATTTTCTGATAGGATTACATGTCTCTTTCAAAGTTAATAAGCTTAAGCAAGAGTGCCCATTTCTACTATGTTATATACATGATCTATCCCAATAAAGTCAAATGGTACACAGCAAAGGACATTAACATGCAAAATAACACAGGCAGATTTAACTTACTGTTTTTGAACTACTACAATGTGGACAAAACAATTAGTCCCTCAAAGCCTTAGTAGTTCCTTACTTATTTGCAAATGAGAAAATTAGAGGATAGGAAAATCAGGCCAGGTATGGTGGCTCACGCCTGTAATCCCAGCGCTTTGGGAGGCCAAGGTGGGCAGAATGCTTGTGCCCAGGAGCTCAAGACCAGCCTGGTCAACATGGCAAAACTGCTTCTCTACAAAAGAACTTCAAAAAAATTAGCTAAGTATGGTGACGTGCCTATAGTTCCACCTACTCAAGAGGCTGAGGTCTGAGACTGTTTGAGCCTACTACAGTGAGCCAGGATCATGCCACTGCACTTCAGCCTGGGCAACAGAGTAAGATCCTGTATCCAAAAAAGAAAAGAGAAAAAGAAAAGAAAATCTTTTCTTGCAGTGGTGTGATCTCAGCTCACTGCAAACTCCGCCTCCCAGGCTGGGATTACAGGCATGCACCACCATGCCTGGCTAATTTTTTCTAGTAGAGATGGGGTTTCACCATATTGGCCAGGCTGGTCTCCAACTCCTGACCTTGTGATCTGCCTGCCTTGACCTCCCAAAGTGCTGGGATTAAAGGGATGAGCCACCACGCCCGGTCAGAAAAGAAAATCTTAATAAAAAAGGGCTGGGTGTGGTGGCTCACGCCTGTAATCCCAGCACTTTTGGAGGCCGAAGTGGGAGGATTGCTTGGGTCCAGGAGTTTGAGACCAGCCCAGAGAACATGGCAAAACCCTGTCTCTACCAAAACAAACAAAAAAACACCCCCACAAAATTAGCCAGGTGTGGTAGCATGTGCCTGTGGTCCCAGCTACTTAGGACGCTGAGGGAGGAGGATCACCTGAACCCAGGAAGTTGAGGCTACAGTGACTTATGATCATGCCACTGTACTCAAGCCTGGGAGACACAGCAAGACCTTTTCTTAAAAAAAAAAAAAAAAAAAGAAGAAGAAGATAAACAAAAGTAAATTTTGTTGATTTTATTTTATATGGTGAGAGATGAGAGATAGGGGTCTAGTTTTATTCTTCTGCTAGTCAGTTTTCCCAGCACAATTTACTGTAGAGACTATGTTCTTGACACTTCTATTGGAAATGAGCTGGCTAAAAAAGCACAAATTGTAGCTGGGTTCTCAATTGAGATCCTTTGGATTATGTAACTAGTTTTTATGCCATCATGTTCATTTGGTTACTATAGTTTTGTAGGGTATTTGAAAGTCAGGTAGTGTGATGCCTCCAGCCTTTGTTCTTTTTCCAGATAATGCTTTGGCTATTTGAGTCTTTTCAGGTTCCACATATATGTTAGGATTGTTTTTTCTATTTCTGTGAAGAATGTCATTTGCATTTTGATAGAAATTGCATTTAATCTGTAAATTACTTTGAGTTGTATCATCATTTTAACAATATTAATTTTTCCATTTCATGAGCATGGAATATTTTTCCATTTTTTGTGTGTCATCTTTAATTTCTTCCATCAGTGTTTTAAAGTATTCCTCATAAAAGATCTTTCACTTCTTTGGTTAAGTTGATTCTTAGGTATTTGATATTCTTTGTAGCTGCTATAAATAAGATTGCTTTCTTGATTTTGTTTGCTGTTGGCATATATAAATACTACTGAATTTTGTATGTTGATTTTGAATCCTGCAACTATAATGAATTCATTTACCTATTCTAACAGTTTTTTGGTGGAGTCTTTAGTTTTTCTGTGATGATGTCATCTGTAAACAAGGCTAATTTGACTTCTTTCTTTCCAAATTTGGATGGCCCTTCTTTCTCTTGCCTAATTGCTCTGGCCAGGACTTCCAGTATTTTGTTGAATAAAAGTGGTAAAAGTGGCTTCTGTATCTTATTCCAGTTCTTAGAGAAAAGCCTTTCAATTTCCCCCATTCAACACCATGTTTGGTGTGGGTTTGTCACCTATGGCCTTTATTACTGAGGTATGTTCCTCCTATACCTATTTTTTTGAGGGTATTTTCAGCATCTATTAAAATGACCATACAGTTTTCATTCTCGGTTCAATTAATATGAATCACGTTCACTGATTGACATATGTGAACTATCCTTGCATCCCTGGGATGAATCCCACTTTATTATGATGAACGGTATTTTTAATGTGTTATTGAAACAGGTTGCTAGTGTTTTTGAGGATTTTTGCATCTATGTTCATCAGTGATAGGTCCCTATCCCTCACTCTCTAAAAAACTCAAATCAAAATGGATTAAGACCTAGTGGATAAAACTACTGGCAGAAAATGCTGGGATAATGCTTCAAGACATTGGTCTGAGCCAAATTTATTTGTGTTAAGATCCCAAAAGTACAGGCAACCAAAGTAGAAGTAGAAAAATAGGACTACATCAAGCTAAAATGGTTCTGCACAGCTATGGGAACAATAAAAAAAGTGAAGAGACAACCCACAAAATGAGAAAATATTTGCAAATTATCCATCTGTCAAGGGATTAATAACCAGAATATATAAGGAGTTCAAATAACTCAACAGCAAAATAACAAAATAAAAAACACCAAACAAAAAATCAAAACCATACACACACACACACAAATGCAATTTAAAAATGGGAAAATATCTGAACAGACATTTCTCAAAAGAAGACATAAAAGTAGCCAATGGGTATATCAAGAAATGTTTAACATCATTAATCATTAGAGAAATGCAAATGAAAACCAAAAGGAGAAACATTACCTCAGTTAAAATGGCTTTTTATCAACAAGACAGGGAATAATGGATGCCACCAAAGATATGGAGAAAAGTGAACCCTCGTACACTGTTGGTGGGAATGTAAATTAGCATAGCTACTGTGGAAAACTGTATGGAGGTTCCTCAAAAAACTAAAAACAGATCTGCCATATGATCTAGCAATTCCACTATTGGGTACATATTTTTTATAAAGGAAATTAATATATGGAAGAGATATCTGCACTCCTATGTTTACTGTCTCGCTATTCACAACAGCCAAATATGGAATCAACCTAAGTGCCCATCAATAAATGAAGAAAGAAAATGAGGTATATATATATACAATGAAGAATCATTCAGCCATAAAAAAGAACGAAATCCTGCCATTTGCAGCAACACATATGGAAATGGAGCTTATTATGTTAAATGAAATAAGCCAAGAACAAAAAAACAAATAATTGTATATTCTCAGTCATAGGTAGGAGCTAAAAATGTGGGCCTCATGATGACAGAGTAGACTGGTGGTTACAAGAAGCTGGGAAAGGGGGAACGAAGAGAGGTTAATTAATAGATACAATAGTGTTTTAGAGAATGGTAGAGTGACTATAGTTTACTAGCTAGAAGAGAATTTCAATGTTTCTAGCATAAAGATGAATATTTAAGGTGATGTGTATCCCCATTACACTGATCTGATCTTCACAAATTGTATGAATGTATTAAATTATTAGATATAGCCTGAATATATGTACATTTATTATGTTATGGGCTGACATGTGTTTCTCCCAAATTAATATGAATTCTAATCCCCAGTATCTCAGAATGTGACTGCATTTAGAGATAGCCTTTAAAGAGACAAGGTAAAATAAGATTGAATGGGTGGGGCCTAATCCAATGTGACTATTGTTCTTATAATAGATTAGGACATAAATATGCTGGGTGCACAAGACCACAAGAGGACACGGTGAGAAGGAAGCCATCTGCAGACGAAGGTGAGAGGCTTCAGGAAAAAAAATTAAAAATTGCTGATACCTTGAATCTCAGGCTTACACCTCCAGAACTGTGAGAAAATAAATTTCTTTTGTTCAGGCCAGCCACTTTGGGATATTTTATTATGAAAGGCCTAGCAAATGAATACAATCAGCATTTTAATACAGCCACATCAGTGATTCACTTAAGGTGAAATAAATAGTAAAGCTTGGGCACTGGAACTGATCTCTGAATTCTAGGCTGTTTGGAAAAAGAACCAACAAGTGCTGCACAGTAACCCAATGTGGAAAGATATATAACTTACCTACTGGAAAAATGATTAATGCAAGATAAAAGCATTACCAGAAGTTTGCAGTAGGAAATCATTGAAAACAACAGAAAAGTCTGAAATCATGAGAATATGTAATAAAAAATCAATAGCTAACGTCTATGATGCCAGGCTGTTTACCTTTTATATATTATCTTGAATTAACACAATTATCCAACAAGAAGATTTTACGCCCATATTAAAGTTGAAAATAAATGAAAATTCGAAGACTTTTTCCAAAGCCACAAAGTAGACTTATGTTTTGAAACCAAATTTGTCTCAAGACAATCCTGTCCTCTTTCCAATAAACCATTCTGTTCTCACACATCAAATGAACAGTTACCACTATACTACACTATTCTGTAATAATATATACTACAGAATATTACGGGGCCATTAAAATGCTTAAGAAAACTCAGAGGTTGGTCAACAGCCACACAGATCTAAAACATTCCTTTCTCTATCTTTCCCTTTTTTCTAAGTTTTCTTTAATGAGAATATGTAAGCTAAAAATAAACATAAAAACCCTTTAAAAACAAAAAGCATTAAATAAAGCCAAAGATCATAAAATAAGCAGGCTTTTCCTTCAACTTGAATGATGTAACACCCCCGTGATTAGAAAGAGACATACAGAGGTTTTTAGGTATCTTTAGAGGCCCAGAATTTAAATGAACAACAATGAAGTTTCAGATTATCTATTTTTGAGTGAATATTCTTCCTAGCTTACCTTATGGCTTCTGAATCAATGTGCACAGGTGCGATTCTTTCCAACAGAAATTTGACCATCTCTAGAAAAGGATTTGTTGGTTGCTTAGGATTTGCAAGTTTCCGGGCTATTTCTCTCTATAGAAAGAAAAGAGTTTTACCAAGTGTGATTTGCTTTCACATTTTTCAAAAGCAAAATAACTGTAGGCCAAGAAAAGGAACTGAAATATTCAAAATCAACATAACTGGGAATTTTCTGCTCTAAACCCTAGCTTAAATTTTTACACCCACTGAGCAATCACTGCAAAATCTGGACAGCGGAGAAAAAAAGTGGATGATGTCGTTTCTGAGTGAATGCAGTCTTGCCTCACAGTTCTTCAATGAAATTATTGTTTAATATAGCAACCTTTTTTTTTTGTTTTGGAGACAGAGTTTCACTCTGTCACCAGGCTAGAGTGCAGTGGTGTAATCTCGGCTCACTGCAGCCCCCACCTCCTGGGTTCAAGTGATTCTCCTGCCTCAGTCTCCCGAGTAGCTGGGATTACAGGTAGGTGCCACCATGCCCAACTAATTTTTGTAGACAGGGTTTCACCACGTTGGCCAAGCTGATCTTGAACTCCTAATCTCAAGTGATCCCCCTGCCTCGGCCTCCCAAACTGTTGGGATTACAGGTGTAAGCCACCGTGCCCGGCCTATCGCAACCTTTTTAATGCTCTAATTTAGAATATAAATGATTTGTACTTTTATGGGTATGCTTTTTTGGTTTTGTTTCATAATTTGACAGAATATTATGTTTTGTTTCAGTTAACTTTTTTTTTTTTTTTTGAGATGGAGTCTTGCTGTCACCCAGGCTGGAGTGCAATGGCACAATCTTGGCTCACTGCAACTTTTGCCTCTTGTGTTCAAGCAACTCTCCTGCCTCAGTCTCCATAGTAGCTGGGATTACAGTTATGTGCCACCACACCTGGCTATTTTTTGTACTGTTAGTAGACATGGAGTTTCGCCATGTTGGCCAGGCTGGTCTTGAACTCCTGGACCTCAGATGATCTACCAGCCAGCCTTGGCCTCCCAAAGTGCTGGGATTACAGGCATAAAGCCACCACACCTGGCCAGTTAATTTGTTTTTAAAAAATAGATATTCATACATATATAAATACTTGCAAAAGTTTTCAGTTCTGAAAGAAGGATAAATGAGAACCATGTACACCCCTAGTATTTATAATTTAGACATATAATTATGAAAGGCTGATAGATGACCCCAATAATAAAAGTAACTCTCAGCCAGGCACGGTAGCTCACACCTGTAATCAATGCACTTTGGGAGGCTAAGGCAAGTGGATTGCCTGAGCTCAAGAGTTTAAGACCAGTCTGAGAAACATGGCAAAACTCTGTTCCTACCAAAGAATACAAAAAATTAGCCAGGCATGATGGCACTTGCCTGTGGTCCCAGCCACTCAGGAGGCTAAGGTGGGGGGATCACTTGAGCCTGCTAGGTGGAGGTTGCAGTGACCACCTAAGATTGCACGGCTGCATAGACTCTGTCTCAAAAAACAACAAAAAAGTAACTATCCATTTAAACTCAAAGACTATGGTATTAGGCCCGGTGCAGTGGCTCATGCCTGTAATCCCAGCATTTTGGGAGGCCAAGGGGGATAGGCGGATCATTTGAAGTCAGGAGTTTGAGACCAGTCTGACCAACACGGTGAAACCCCATCTCTACTAAAAATACAAAAATTAGCAGAGCATGGTGATGCATACTTATAATCCCAGCTACTCAGGAGGCTGAGGCATAAGAATCACTTGAACCTGGGAGGCAGAGGTTGCAGTGAAACAAGATCGCACGACTGCACTCCAGCCTAGGTGACAGAGCAAGACTCCATCTTGAAAAAAAGAAAAAGAAAAAAATCTTCTTTTAAAAAGGTATTCTTTCATGTGCACACTTATCCTTGTTGCACAATTACTGTTATGGCTACTAAAAATAAATTAGAAGGGAATTTAATATTATCAATATTCGTTGCGGCTGGAATCAGTAATCTAGAAAAGGATAAAGCAGTTTCTTACAAGAAGGAACTTCCAAAGTTTTAACTTTCATATTCAAGTGAGATGTGCATTAAACTCATTGAATTATAAAAAGATATAACTAAACAAAAACGGGGCTGAGGCAGGAGGATCACTTGAGCTCAGGAGTTTGAGACCAGCCTGGGTAACATAGTGAGATCTTATCTCTACGAAAAATCAAAAAAATTAGCTGGGCATGGTGGCACACACCTGTAGCCCCAGCTACTTGAGAGGTTAAGGTAGGAGGATCACTTGAGCCCAGGCGGTTGAAGATGTAATGAGCTATCATCACATCACTGCACTTCACAGACTGGGCAACACAGTGAGACACTGTCTCAAAAAACACAAACACACGTACACACACACACACACACACACACACACGTGGCAGGGGGGGGCGGTTCTCAGATTTGTCTCCGATTTCTTCTGTACTTCCTCCAAGCGATATAACTGTACTAATATACAGAACCAGGCCTAAATCTCAACACTTCTGAACACAACTGCTAAGACGCTGTCTTCTTCCCTAAATCATCTCCCCTGATATCCAGTCAGCCAATCTAGAAATAAAGCAGTCATTCTTTGCACAATGGTCTAATTCCTATTCATCCTTTAAGATTCAACTTAGGAGTCACTTATTCTAGAAGAAGTGATTCCTGGACCTATTTCCCTCCCTGCTTGGGATGAGTAATGCTCCTTTATTTTACCAAAGCACACAATTCCATAAAAATATTTGTTGGCCTCTGTCACTTATTCTGCAAGCTCCATGAGAATCCGTGTATTATAAAATGTATTAAATAATGCAGTGAATTATAACAGTGTGTGCTTGATCAAAAAAGAAAATAATATTTGGACTTCTGAAGATACAACGAATATCCAGGTAATTACGTAGAGGAGGGTTTTTATAAGTGTAGTTCACAAATTACTCATGTAGAGACTTGGTTAAAAGATGGATTCACGATCCTACATCACACCTGTTTTAAAGATCCTTACTCTTTGCATTGTAAGACCTAAAAGAATGACCATTTATTGAAACCCTGCAGGCAGTGCAGGAAGGCCCTGTATTAAGCCATATATAAAATTTCATTTTACTTTATTCTTTTAAAAATCCTATGAGGGTGATAATATTTATAGGTGAAGAAAATAAATAAGGAGGCTAGAAAATAGTGAGTAACTAAAGGTCACATCAGTATAGCTGATATTCAAACTGAGGACTGTTTCACTAAATGCTGAATAAGCAAGCTTCCTGGAAAATATTAAAATTGGGGGACCACTGTCATAGGCAGGCAATGAAGCATAAACTAGGAGGCACAGCTGAAGCTATGGCAAATATGTGGTCCCTCTCTAGCGTCAAGGTGTAGAAACCTAAAACTTGAATTCTAAAAGGAAAATATATCCATATATCATATTTCAATTCCACTGCTCTCTTTCATTACATCTCCACCCCACATACAAATACACGTCTCTGTTGATAATCTTTGCTCAAAGTACTTTTGCTAAGATTTTTCAGAAATGGAACCTGGACAAAGAGAAATGAAAATATTAGATTTATATGCCTACTAAATCTCTTACCAAGTAATATCTACCTCTTGAGAAGTGAGATATGATTGTAATTTACGAAAATAAAGAGGTAGTGATAAATACACATTAGGGTACAGAGAAGGAACTCTCAAGGATGGGGTGAAAACTACACAGAATGAGAGAAACTAAATTTTATGGTTGCATATTTTTCTTTATTCTTTTATATCAGAACAGGAATGGGGTATCATCGAAAATATGTAAATAATATTCAGTAGCCCGAGGGGAAAGGACAAACTCATAGAGGTACTCTAACAGAGGTCGTTTCATGTATCTAAAGAGTATTCTAAGTCTCACTTTACATATGAGAACATATAGTTAAATAACATGCACAATCACACATGCTAATATAAGAGTTAGGAAAGAAGGTATCATGAACCCATGCTCTTAACACTGTATGGTCTTCATTTCTACCGTGCTGGTTCCTGACCTCAAGTGATCTGCCCACCTCAGCTTCCCAAAGTACTGGGACTACAGGAGTGAGCCACTGTGCTTGGCCTTTTCAAGCTATTTCATTGCATGATCTAATTATAATATTAGATTCTCTGCAGGACACAGGACTCTGGAACTAGCTAAATGCCAAAGAAGTCAATGAAACTTTTAAGCGTTTTCAACAAATTACTCAGCTCAGAAGTGCAAAGGTTTTTGGGCATGGTGGCTGGGATCACTTGAGTCCAGGAGTTTGAGACCAGTCTGGGCAACATGTGAAACCCTGTTTCTACTAAAAATACAAAAATTACTCAGGCATGATGGTGCATGCCTGTAGTCCCAGCTACCTGGGAGGCTGAGGCAGGATGATCGTTTGAGCCTGAGATGCAGAGGTTACAGAGAGCTGAGATTGTGTCATTGCACTCTAGCCTGAGTGACAGAGAAATACCCTGTCTCAAAACAAGAAAAATATAACCTAGTAAATAAAATTTTAAAAAGAAATACAAAGGTTGAGGTAGTCTGGGCATTTGGCATGTCCACATTCCAAACCCTGAGAGACGAGCCCACTCTTCTCTAACCTAAATTGGTTTCCCCTCCATGTCCTCCTAATTATTGGTATTTGCAGATCTCTATGCTGAATAAATGATACTTGTTCCACTGAGCTAGATCTCTTTGTATATACATCTACTATAGTCTTTATCCTTTATAAGTTATTTTAAAACTAATCAACTCTAATCCTTTCTAGAACAAAGTTAGACATATATAAATTGAAATTAGATTTCTTTTATTTGTCTCCATAAGTCTGGTCCCAAGCATAGTATTTGACGTTTATGTGTAATATTGTAAGAAGGATTATTTATTTAAATCCAATAGGGCAGTGCAGAGCCCTATATATGGAGAAATACATACCCCTACCCCCACACACAAAGAATTATGCATCACTCAATGGTAGAGACAGATTTTGAGAAATGTGCTGTTAAGGCAATTTCATCATGTGAACATCACAGAATGGATGCACACAAACTTAAATGGTATAGCTTACTACTTCTGTGCTACAAAACTGTACAGTATGTTACTATGCTGAATACTGCAGGGAGCTGTAACACAATATTTGTATATTTAAACATTATCTAAACATAGAAAGGATAAAAACATAAAAAGATGAAAACACAATATAAACCATATAATAAAAATGCTATATAAAAGATAAAAAACAGTACACCTACATATAGAGCACTTAACATAAACAAAGCTTACAAGACTAGAAGTTGATCTGGGTAAGCCACTGAATAAGTGGTGAGTGAATGTGAAGGAATAGGACATTACTGTACACTTTAGAAATTACTGTAGACTTTATAAACACTGTACACTTAGGCAGCACTAAACTTACTTAAACATTTTTTCTTCAAAGATAAATTAGCCTCAGCTTTTTGTAATATTTTTACTTAATAAAAATTCAAGGTTTTTTTAGCTTTTTAAAAATTTTTTGGGACTTCTCTTCCCGGTTCTTCCTGGAATTGGGAAAAGCTGGGTTGAGAGGGCGAAAAAAATAAATTTCTTTTGCAGGCAGGATCTTGCTCTGTCACCCAGGCTGAAATGCAGTAGTGTGACCTTGGTCACTGTAGGCTTAAACTCCTAGGCTCAAGTGATACAGTGATACTCCCATCTCAGCCTCTGGAGGAGGCAGGACTATAGGCGTGCACCACCACGTGCAGCTAGTTTTTTTAGTGTTCTGCAGAGGCAGGGTCTCGATATATTGCCCAGGTTGGTCTCAAACTCCTGGCTTCAAGTGATCCTCCTGCCTAGGCGTCCCAAAGTGCTGGGATTACAGATGTAAGCCAATGTACCGGTGTTATTTTTTTATTTTTTATTTTTTTAGCTTTTTGACTCTTTTGTAATAAAACTTAGCTTAAAACACACATTTTACAGGTGTACACAAAATATTTTCTTTCCTTATATCCTTATTCTATTAGCTTATTATTATTAACTTCTTCCTATTAAACATTTTTATTCTATTAGCTTATTCCTATTAAAAATTTTCTTGGCTGGGAGTGGTGGCTCACACCTATAATCCCAACAGTTTGCAGGGCCAAGGAGGGCAGATAGCTCAGGAGTTCCCTGTCTCTACGAAAAGTACAAAAATTAGCTGGGCATGGTGGCATGTGCCTGTAGTCCCAGCTACTAAGGAGACTGAAGTGGAAGGATCACTTGAATGCAGGAGGTTGTGTGGCTCACACCTGTAATCCCATCACTTTGGGAGGCCAAGGTGGGTGGATCACCTGAGGTCGGGAGTTCAAGACCAGCCTGGCTAACACGGTGAAACCCTGTCTCTACTAAAAACACAAAAAAATTAGCCATGTGGGGTGGTGCATGCCTATAATCTCAGCTACTTGGGAGGCTGAGGGATGAGAATCACTTGAACCAGGGAGGTGGAGGTTGCAGTGAGTTGAGATCACATCACTGCATTCTGGCCTCAGCGATAGTCTCTATTCCAAAAAAAAAGAGAAGAAAAAAAAAAGAATCTTATAGCAACCCTATGAGGTTGATTAAAGTCTACAGATGAGCAAAACAGGGCTCAAATAAATATATTGAATTACTTACTAAAGATCACATTGGTAATAAATGGTATGGTGGAAACCTATGACTCTCTCATAATATGCTGAATAAATGAGGCTGGGTACAGTGGCTCATAACTGTAATCCCACTGTTTCAGGAGGCTGAGGTGAGATCACTTAAAGCCGAGAGTTTGAGACCACCCTGGGAAACACAGAGACCCCCGTCTCCACAAAAGAAAAAAAGTATTTTTTTAAGACAGTTTCACTCTGTCACCAGGCTGGTGTGCAGTGGCACGATTTCAGCTCACTGCAACCTCTGCCTCCTGAGTTCAAGGGATTATCCTGCCTCAGCCTCCAGAGTAGCTGGCATGTACCACCACACCCGGTAAATTTTTATATTTTTAGTAGAGACAGGGTTTCACCATGTTGGCTAGGCTGGTCTCGAACTCCCAACCTCAGGTAATCCACTCACCTCAGCCTCCCAAAGTGCTGGGATTACAGGTGCAAGCCACCATGCCAGGCCTATAAAAAATTTAAAAACTTAGTCGGATGTGGATGCATGTGCCAGTATCTAGCTATGTGGAAGGCTGAGGTACAGGAACACTTGAGCACAGGAGTTTAACGCTACAGTGAACTATGACTGTGACACTGCACTCTAGCCTGGATGACAAAGCAAGACTTTATCAGGAAACAAACAAAAAAAAAGCTGAATAAATGAAGATTTCCCTCCTGATAGCTTCAAGAATACTGTTTTATATGAAATGAGTTCAAGAGTAGAATGAAGGCAAAAGTCTAGATAGGAATTTACTTGATCTGTAAATGAAAACAGATATATGGCAATGTTACTGCTGCTAATTTATTGACAAGGATTGTTTCCATTCTAATACATGAAAGAAGGAAATGCATGTGCACGCAAGCATTCAGAAAATACTTAACAGTTACTCAATGAATGTCTACTAAGTACAAATTACTTTATCTTGTAAAATTCCTAAGACCAATCTCCCTGGCTTAGTTCTCTAGCATTTTCCTGGAATGTGGCTGGAGAGTAAATGGCAGATAGAGAATTAACTTGACAACAGAGTAACTCAGAGTAATTATTCTCAATTAAATTTGTGTAAATTTAACAATAATCACTCTCAGTTAAATTTACACAAATCACCCTGTGTACAACAGGCTTTAATGAAATATGTATTTCTGTAAGTAAAGCTAGAGGAAAAGTGTAAAGTATGATTTACTAACCACACAAACATCTGCCTGTTTGCAAGAGCAGGTTGGGCTGATTAATAACTCCAATTGAGACCGAAGTTTCTCATCATCGCCGAGAACCTGGTTAAATTTCTTCACAAAATCTTGTGCTTTGCCAGGGTCAGGCAAATTCTCTATAAAATTAAAAGAGAAATCAGTATTAGAGAAGAAGAAGAAAAAAAACTATTCTACTAAGTGAAAAACAGGTGTCATAAAAATATTGTGGAGCCATTAAAAGAAAATCAACCTGATTCTTAGAAATAAAATTAAGATGAAGACTCTTTTATTTTACTTAGCATTAAATCAGTAGTCCCACTGGGTAAATAATTTGTCTGTAATGACGTTTATTACATGTTTAGTGAGTAAATAAACATACTCACTTGCTATGGTCATCAGTTTTCCAAACATGGCAGAACAGTTAGCCTCTGACTGAAATTTAAAACAGAAACAAAAGAAAAACTAGTTATATATGTTAACAAATTTCTGTAACAAAAATCAATACTCATTACTGTACATTTTTCATGAAGTTAAAAAAAGTTCATCACAATCTGCTCAATGGAAAATGGTTTTACCACATGTATACACTAAATTAACAACAAGGAATTATAAAGTAGCAACTATTAAGACAAATAGAAGGAAAAAAGATGTTAGGAGGAAGGTATTTTAAGAATCACAAGTATACAACTTTCATGTGAAAGTTAAATTGCCAGAAGACTGAAAAAAGGTCAATGAGGCAATTAACATATAAAATTATCATATCAGAATTACTGTGAAACTACATGCCACAAAAAAGTAAAAATAGAAAGAGTAGAAATTTTGTCTTCTGGAATAGAGTTCTGTTAGCTATTTTGTGGCCCATTACTTAAATACCTTCAAGAAAACTTTCTTTCTAAAATTACTCCCCTTTCCTCTATCCCATATAGCATTACTTTATTATTAGTTTTAATTTATATTAAATTTGAATAATTTAGTTTAAAAGTTAGAAGACCATGCCTGCATGGGCTATCTGTTTTTGTTAATAGTTTTGATGGAATACAGTCATGTCCATTCCTTTATGTATCATCTATGACTAATTTTGCAAAGGCAAGATTGAATATCTGACCAGAGACTCTATGCCTCGCAAAATATGTTTTTGTTATCTATTAATTAATTTTTTCTTAAGGCAGAGTTTCGCTCTTGTTGTCCAGGCTGGATTGCAATGGCGTGATCCAGCTCACTGCAACCTCCGCCTCCTGGGTTCAAGTGATTCTCCTGCCTCAACCTCCTGAGTAGCTGGCACTACAGGCATGTGCCACTAGGCTTGGCTAATTTTGTATTTTTAGTAGAGACGGGGTTTCTCCATGTTGGGTCAGGCTGGTCTCCAACTCCTGACCTCAGGTGATCCGCCTGCGTCGGCCTCCCAAATTGCTGGGATTATAGGTGTGAGCCACCATGCCCGGCCTCTGTTGATTTATTTTAAAAGTTTGCCAGGCTGGGTGCAGTGTCTCACACCAATAATCCTAGCACTTTGAGAGGCCTAGGCAGGCAGACTTGTGTGAGCACAACATTTTGAGACCAGCCTGGACAACATGGTGAAAACACACCTCTACAAAAAAATACAAAACCTAGCTGGGTATGGTGGAGTACACCTGTAGTCCCAGCTACTCAGAAGGCTAAGGTGGGAGGATCACTCAGCCCAGTGACATCGAGGCTGCAGTGAGCTGTGATCATGCCACTGTGTGACAGCCTGGGCAGCAGAGTAAGATCTTGTGTAAAAAAAAAAAAAAAGTATACCAGCTCCTCTTCCATTATCCATGTGTCCCTGAGAGGTCTGTATATATGATCCCCTGGTTAAGAACACCTATTCTAGTGAATACACTTAAAAATGTAAAGTTTTCTTCTCCCACTTTGCAAAACCTTGGGGGCATTATTTCTTTTTTAGTTGGCCATTGGCATATTTATAGGATTGATATCTGATATTCACTCTATACTGAGAGACCATGATTCATGCAGTGAAAAAGAAATATGACATCTAATATAATTTCATCTTGAAATTTAATTCTAATTATTTGAAAATTGATTAACTATATATAAACTCTCAGTGTCTGAAAACTTTAAAACACTATTTCTTTGCTCAAACTGAAAAATAAGAGTTTGTTACATTCATTTTAAATGGAAATTTAGCTTAGACAACTATAGAAATTATGTTTAACTGACATTTGGAAAATAAAACAACTGAGATACATTTCTTTGCTTCGCTATATAGAACTACAGAAAATCTGAACAATGACTGTAATAAAATATGAATTTAAACAAATAGTGAACCTACTGTAGGCTGCTTGTGCAAGTCCAATAGTTCGCGTACATGACTCCGAAGCATGTTCTGACACTTCCACATTTCATTGAGAGCTCTGTCAAGTCAGGAATATGAAAAAATACATTATATAACAATACTGGAAATTATTCATATTTGGTTTTACTACTTTTTTTTTGGCATGGTATATACACACCATTCTTCTACATCTACTTAAAAGTTTAAGCACCACAAAATATATCTATTACGATTTAAGACAATTTAGTACAAATGGTAAATATAAGCCTTCTTATGAGAGAAAATATTTGAGAGGTTTAGAAAGATCAATAGGCAATAAAGAGATTGAAAGATGTTTTAAATACAGGTAGCCAGAAAGTTCTGGTACAAGGAAAGATAAAATGTCAAAGTGCAAGGGACATATAGCAAAGTCAAAAAAAATATATATATATATATATATACATACATACATATATATATATACACATATGCTTGAAGCACAGGGCATATGTGTGGAGCACAAGGAACCTGGAGCATTCCACAGACACAGATCAAATCATGAAGGCCTATTATACAGGCTAAGGAGTGTACATGAAGCACTACAGACTATTTTGAGAAATGTAGTATCTTAGGAATGACGCAGATTCAAGATGCCAAGTTTACATTATTGTGCTTATTCTAGACTTTTCTCTCTCCAGGAACACAGGGAATCACAAATCCCTCCATATTTCCAGGTGCCCAAATGACCTCTGAGAAATCACTAATCTCCAAGTACTCTGTTAGTTATTTTGAAATATAAACAAACATCAAAACCTTAAGCCAGGAAAGGCATTAGTAATGGTATAACACTATCTTATAGAACTTCTGCAAAATTGGCAGCATATATATATATATATATATATATATTTTTTTTTTTTTTTTTTTTTTTTTTTTGAAACAGAGTCTTACTCTGTTGCCCAGGCTGGAGTGCAATGGCATGATCTCAGCTCACTGTAATGTCTGTTTCTTGGATTCAAGCAATTATCCTGCCTCAGCCTCCCTAACAGCTGGGATTACAGGCGTGTCCCACCACGCCCAGCCAATTTTTTTTTGTATTTTTAGTAGAGATGGGGTTTTACCATGCTGGGCAGGCTGGTCTGGAACTGCTGACCTCAAATGATCTGCCCGCCTCAGCCTCCCAAAGTGCTAGGATTACAGGGGTGAGCCACTGTGTCCAGCCTAAAAATGCAGTCTTAATCTACCAAGCAGGAACACGTAAGAAGCCGCAATGGCAAACAATCAAAATCCTAACTCAGACTTTTCTCTCTTTTTTAAGACAGAGTCTCACTATGTTGCCTAGGCTGGTTGAGCATCTAGGCTCAAGTGATCCTTCCATCTTGAGATCAGAATTCTTAATGACATGACTCATTTACATTGTGTATTTTTGAGAAAAATTACATATACTATGATGTACAACATGATATGTGTGTATATATATATAAATATATACTGTAACATTTACTTTAAAAAAATCTATTAAAGTGAAATGCCCACACATCCTGGTTGGCCTGGGACAGTTTGATTATGCTGGTTATCTGGGCAAAAATATCAACAGTGATCCCTTGTAGTCTGAAAATAATCTAGTTGGATAATCAATCACATGGCCATCCTACATAGAGAAGATCTGAATATATTCACCCAACAAAGAACCAGTATTCAGTTATTAAGCTTCATATTTAGTTTGGAAGGATAGGATAAAGCACCAGTAGTTTTAGACACTAGTCACAGGTATTCTGACATGTTCATTTATTTGAATACCTGAAACCATCCTACTATTGATCCAGCTGCCAAATATGCCTATACATATAAGAGTAAGAATAGTTTTGGTGTTAACTGACCTGAACATAAATCATAATATTTTGTCTATAAATATTTACCTGAGGTTCTTGATTCAAATATAGAAGCAGCAACAATTCAACCAATAACAATTAATTAGATAAGATAAAGTTATTTTATGAAATCTTTTGGAAATACAGCAGTTATTTGAAAAGTAACTTACTTTACAGCATTTGGATCCAAACTAGCATATAAGTAATACAAGCATTTCATTCTCTCTTCTGTTTCCAGGTTGTGGGGGACAAGATACTGAGCAAAGATTTTCTCTACCAACAGTCTATGAAACAACAACAACAACAACAACAAAAAACTAAGTAACACAATCATTCTATTTTTAAAAAGCAATAGCTTTTTTTTTCTTTTTTAAAATAGGGTCTTGCTCTGTTGCCCAGGCTAGAGTACACGGGTGTCATCTCGGCTCACTGCAACCTCTGCCTCGCATGTTCAAATGATTCTCCCACCTCAGACTTTCCAGTAGCTAGGACTACAGGTGGGTATGATCATGCCTGGCTAATTTTTATAATTTTTGTAGAGACAAAGCGTACCTATGTAGCCAAGGCTGATCTGGAACTTCTGAGCTCAGGCAATCCACCCGCCTTAGCATCCCAAAGTGCTAAGATTATGGGCATAAGGCACCTCGCCCAGTCAATATTTAAAGTTTTAACCATCTTGTGCCAAGATATCATATCAAGATCGTAGCTATGTGTGTACATACAATGGAAGATATCAGTTTATAATGAGTTCCTTCCTTGGAAAACTTTCAGTACAATTTAACTTTAGAGACACGGTTACTATATGTGGCTTTATAATTTGTCAGTATAAAACATTTGTTCCAGAAGAGTTAAATGCTATTCCTAAACACATGGTGATAGGCTGTTCCGCCTATTCTTCAGCAGTCTAGAGCAATAGCAAACTCATTAATGCAACATATAAAGCTATAATCTGCAGTACAGCTAATTAGTAAGAAACTCATTAATTTCCTCTGATTACCATTTGGTCCATTTCCCATGTTGTCACATAGTTAAAAACGGGGAATCTTCCTTTATATCACTTCCTGAAAATACAGATTTTCCTGTGTACATTTCATCTTTCTTGTCTCCACAATCTAAATTCCTTACCAATATTGGGATATCCTTCTTGCTAGTATCTATTGCTTGTATTCAATATTACTGGATTAAGAATATATAAGGTCTCTTCACTAACAAATACATATCCAGTGATGCTAAAGAAGTCAGTCTAATTAAACAAAACATTGGAAACTATTTTGCACAAACCAAGTATCATTAGTATGATCCAATATAGAATTATTATTATTATTTTTTGAGATTGGGTCTCGCTCTGTCACCCAGGCTGGAGTGCAATGGCAAGATCTCAACTCACTGCAACCTCTGCCTCCTGGGTTCAAGCGATTCTCTTACCTCAGCCTCCCACGTAGCTGGGATTATAGGCAGGCACCACCATACCTGGCTAATTTTTTTGTATTTTTAGTAGAGACTGGGTTCATCACATTGGTCAGGCTGGTCTCGAACTCCTGACCTTGTGATCCGCCTGCCTCAGCCTCCCAAAGTGCTGGGATTACAGACGTGAGCCACCACGCCTGGCCTCCAATAAAAAATTGTAAGTAATATTCAGAAAATGAAAACAACTTAGTAATTCCTCTACTGGTGGTGGTATAAAAAGGAAAGTAACTAGCAGTTAATTGAATAGTGCTCTATTGCCACACATTGGGCTAGGATGCTTTACGTTCATTATTTAATTTAATCTATATGACAATCCTGTAGGAAAGGCATTATTTTTGCTTTTTATATAAAACTGAAGTGCACAAGAAGTTAATGAACTTGTGTAAGAGTACACATCTAATAAAGGGCAGAGTGAACACTTGGTCTCAGTTCTGACTTCAAAGACCATGCCTATTTCACTATTATAAGGCTACCTTATAATCGTGGAGAGTCTTGTTTAAACACAGGATAAAAAAAAATGTAAAAAGTTATCTCTAAACTTGTGAATTATTAATCAAGTTGAATTAAGTTTATTTTGTGAAAAACATAAAAATAAGTTATTAAAATATTAAAGACATTTTTAAAAGTAGTTTTATACTCAACCATTCTATCAACATATTAAACTCACTTGTCGTCAATGCTGTTCTGATAATAAATATGCAAAAGTTTGTCCTTTATCCAGCTGACTTTCTCTGCAGCTTCCTTTCCTGCTTCACCATGAAGACAGTATTTCTTATAAAGCTGAGCCAGACCCATCATAGCTTCTTTTCTTACTCGCCACTAAAAAGCATAAAATTAATTAGATGAGCAAGATACCAAAACTTGTACTAATCTCTAAAGATTGCCTTGGCTTCATTAGGTTTTACAGTCTTATGTGTATCTTTATAGACAGGCAAACTATTTCTTCTCACAAGAGGCTTTAAAAACAATTTTGAATCTGTTCCTATTTAGAAATTTTCCAATGCAAATATTGCTAAATGATCTACCTTTTTCTTTTTAAATAAATGGGGTTTCGTTATGTTGCCTAGGCTGGTCTCAAATTTCTGGGCTAAAGCAATCCTCCTGCCTTAGCATCCTGAGTAGCTAGAGTGACAGGTTACTGATTTTTTATTTCCCTTGAAACTCAGTAATAATCTTAAGGGAGATTTCATTTGATACTGAAAGAAAATTCACCAAGTTTTAGAAGTGATTATAATTCCCCTCTCAAACAAAAGCCCTATTATCTGGAATGTTTTAATTGCCAGTTACATCCCTTTAGATGTTAACTTAGGATAAGAACAAAGTTGACTATCAAGAATTCTGGGCCGGGCACAGTGGCTCACACCTGTAATCCCAGCACTGTGGGAGGCTAAGGCAGGTGGATCGCTTGAGCTCAGGAGTTGGGGAACTGACTACCCAGTGAATCTAAAATTGTAGTGAATCTAACAGTTGAGCTGGCTGACTACCCAGTGAATCTAAAAATAAGCTCACCAAGCTGACAAGACCTGCCACTCACACAGAGCTTCCAATCAGCTGTGCCATGATTCAGTTAAAAAATCTGACCAAGGGCAGGGGCAGTGGCTCACACATGTAATCCTAGTACCTTGGGAGGCCAAGGCAGGTGGATCACCTGAGGTCATGAGTTCAAGACCAGCCTGGTCAACACGCTGAAACCCCATCTCTACTATAAATACAAAAATTAGCTGAGCATGGTGGCATGAGTCTGTAATTCCAGCTACTCAGGAGGCTGAGGCAGGAGAATCGCTTGAACCCAGGAGGTGGAGGTTGCAGTCAGCCGAGATCGCACCATTGCACTCCAGCCTGGGCCACAGAGTGACACTCTATCTCAAAAAAAAAAAAAAATTCAAGCATCATCAGACCTTTGAGAAAAGGTTTCAACAGTAAAGAAAGGGACCAAAACAAACAGGCCAGAGGAGGAAAACAGGACTCAGTGCCAACATAGATAATACAGGCAACAGAAGAAACTTTCAAATATTCTCAGGGAGATAAGATTTTACACCATAAAATAAGACTCATTTCCTCTGAGGAAGAAAGGAAGGAAGGTAGGGAGAGAGGCAGGGAGGACAGGAGGGAAGAAAGAAGCAAGGAAGAAGAAAAGGAAGTAAAGCAGGGAAGAAAAAAGGGAAAGGAGGCAGAAAAGAAAGTAATATAGAAAAATTAATGATTCAACCTGAGGAAACTGATTTAAAAAGAAAAAAATGAAGAAAAATTAGATAATGAGAGGTGCTTCTGGAAATTAAAAAAGATTAAAAAATTAAACTATCAGTCCAAGAACTTCAACATCAAATTAAAGAGCTCCCAAAAGACAGAACAGGCTCAAGCCTGTAATCCCAGTACTCTGGGAGGCAGAGGTGGAGGCAGGCAGATTCCTTGAGCCCAGGAGTTCAAGACCAGCTTGGGCAACATGGTGAAACCCCGTCTCTACATAAAATACAAAAATTAGTCAAGTGTAATGGCACACACCTGTAGTCCCAGCTACCTGGGAGACTGAGGTGGGATGATCACTTGAGCCTGGGAAGAGGAGGTTGCAGTCAGCTGAGATTACACCACTGCACTCCAGCCTAGGCAACAAAGAAATGAGACCCTGTCTCAAAAAAAAGGACCTTAGTGATCACCGTAAATGAATTTCCTTACATTGCAAACCTAAAAGGCAAATGATTTATCTAGTTAGCAGAAGAGTCTGTGAGACTTTTAGAGGTTGGGAAGGTTTAATAGGGTAGGAAAGAAAGGTTGAGAGAGAAGAGAAAAGAGACCATGAAAACTTAGAATGAGGACCATCAGAAGATGTAAGAAAAATAATAGTGAAGAAAGATATCTGTGTTAAAAAAAAAAAGAAAAAAGAAGCTGAGTGTGGTGGTGGGTGCCTGTAGTACCAGCTATTCAGGAGAATGAAGCAAGAAGAGCACTCAAATCCAAGAGTTCAAGTTCAGCCTGGGTAACATAGTAACATGCCACCTCTAAAAAAGAGGGGTGGGTAGGAGTATATTTAGGAGTATATTATCTTTAGTACATTTAAGTCAACAGTTCTTTATAATTTTTTTGTAACATTTTCTCATTTTTAGGCCACTTATTAGATGGAATAAAACTTTGTTCCTATGTAACAGGTTAGCAAAAGTCTTTTGACGTTTCTTACATGAAATTAAAAAAAAAAAAAAGAACAATAAAATCTTAAGATTAAATCCTGTTCCCAAATTTCTAGAGAAAAAATAATTTTTTTCCCAGAAAGGCTATAAACAAGGTCATCTAACTTATTAAACTAAAATCCAGGTCAGAAAATATCGTACAGTTTCAGTTAGGTAGATTCATTTATTCAACTTTCTGAAACTATGAAAAAACTTTAATAGTAGTGAAATTTTTTTTAAGGGGGAAAGGAAGAATGCCAAATAACCACTAGGGGGAGAGTCATTTCATTTAAACTAAAGCCAAGGGAAAAAAAAATCTTCAAAGTTAGAATTACTAACACTGTTGAAGAAGTTAAAAAGGTATCCATCTTTTTTTAAACATTTACATCCTATAACAATTTTAAAAGTTAAAAATTAAAGAATGCCTCTTGCTATATTGTAAAACCACAACCAATTACTTTTCTACCCTGAAATTATAATACTCAGTTGCAGAGAAAATTAATTTTCAACAACTCTAATAAAATAATAGCATGTTACAAGGCAATCATGAAACATGTTAGAAAGATACCTAATCAGCCTGCCTTACACTTCTTTCTCTTGTTTATAGCTGACCCTATTCCTTAGTAGTGTTCTTAGCACTATTTTTCCTTATCAATCTATGTTTTTAACTGCCTCAAATGGAGAAAATCACAGGAAAAATAACTAAACACATAACCATCACTATTGTCCTTAGCTTGGGTTATTAATATGTAAACATCACTTTCTAAGGAAGTGACATTCTTTAGTTCAATGAATGACAAACCTAACTAAGTTAAAAAAGAAAATCATATTTGAAAATGTTAACTATAAGAGTAGACATTCAACTGCTATTCTTTTGAAACTCATCATGTAAGTAAAAAGGTAAAATTTTGATTAACTTGTGGTTCTCTTATAAAGGTATGCCAGAAAAAAACTCCACACTTAAGATCTCAAAAGCTATAGAATCCAATGTATCTATTCATAAGGATAATTAAAAGATATACAGGAGACATACAAATTAGGATTTGTATGTCTTTATCATTGTTAATTTAATTTTCACACAGAAAGACATTAAATTTAACAGAAAATGACACCAATTGTATTTAGCAATTTAAACACAGTAAATTACATAAGAATAAAATGCCTCAGATTTTACCCGTTTATCCAGTGTTCTTTCCCTTACAAAGCCAAGCAGCTGATCATTTACTAAGGCCAGGTCTCTCTTGGCCGCTGTTATAATAGTAACAATGACATCATGACGAATAGCTTCTTCTGGATCATGTGATCTAACCTTTAAATATTCTGTAATAACAGAAAAAAACTTAGGCCAGATGTTAGCTATGTAATTTATGTAATTTGTCATGATTCAGAACAGCAGAATAGAACAGAAATACATGAAGTTTTTGTCCATACTAAAGCAATGTTGGTAAAATATGGCATGAAATTAAATTACGTTATTTTTACAGCAACAGTACTCTACTGTAATCACAAAACTGCACTTAAAACTCTAAAGCTGGCCAGGTATGGTGGCTCACAACTGTAACACCAGCACTTTGGGAGGCTGAGGCAGGCAGATCACACAAGCTCAAGAGTTCAGACCAGCTTATTCAACATGGCGAAATCCCATCTCTATCAAAATTAAGAAACAAAACTCATTAGCCAGAGGTGTGGTGGCCCGCCCCTGCCGTGCCAGCTACTTGGGGTGCTAAGGAGGATCACTTGAGCCCAGAAGTCAAGGCTGCAGTAAGCCGATTATCACACCACTACACTCTAGTCTCGGTAACAGAGTGAGACCCTGTATCAAAAAACAAATAAAATAAAATAAAAATTTCTCCGCACTTTCTCACTAAAAAAGAAATAATAAAATAAAAACTTCATAGTTACATCTTTTTTCTTTTTTGAAACAGAGTTTCACTCCGTCACCCAGGCTGGAGTGCATCAGAGTGACCTCGGTGCACTACAACCTCCGCCACCCAGGGTTTCAAGTAATTCTCATGCCTCAGCCTCCAGAGTAGTCGAGATTACAGGCATCTGCCACCATGCCTGGTTAATTTTTATATTTTTAGTGGAGACGGGGTTTCACCATGTTGGCCAGGCTGGTCTTGAATTCCTGGCCTCAAGTGATCCACCCCACTTTGGCTTCCCAATGTTCAGGGATTACTGTCGTGAGCCACCATGCCCATAGTTACATTTAATAATGTATTTTCATCAGTTATCCTAGAAAAGTCAACTGACAATGCAGTATCTATGTCAGTTTGAATTTCAGTTACAAATTAAAAGGCTTAAAAGAAAAACAGTGAAAATGTTTACGGCAATTTAGGTGATAGGCATATACCTGCAAATTATACAATATAAAATCTGGAATATTTTAGGGGCTCTTTAAAAATTCTTAAGTAATTTATAATACAAAGTAAATCTAAACAAAGACAATGTTATTTCCCCTGTTCTTTCTGGTAAATAACAGCCAATTGATAGAAATCACTTATGTGCGGCTACCAAATAGGTAGATTTAAATGCTCTAGGTTCGAAACAACGAAAAATTCTAGTCTAGTGCAGAAGATAATCACATTCTCACTTATTATTAAATGCTACTGTATTTAATTATATAGACATAATGATTTCTACCCAAATCCAATGTCTTGGGAAATACGTTACTTCCTTAAATTATGTTTCTCAAAAAATTACAAGGATTAAAATATGAAGATTTTAAGCTAGGCATTCATTGTGGCACCTGCCTGTAATACTCAGGAGGCCAAAGTGAGAGATCACTTGAGCCCAAGAATGAGAGCCTGTCTCTTAAAATAAATAAATACAAAGATTTTAAATGTAATTTTATTACATGAACATGAAATCATTTCTTAGTGCACAACAAATGAAAACCTGAGACCATACCAGAGTAAAAACCTATTTGGAAAGTGAAGTTAGGTCACAAGCAACATCTACAATACAGTTGTGTGATTATACTAATATTTGTAATAAACCAGCTAGCTTACCTGTAAGATCCTTTGCTAAATCTGGGTGATTCATTAAACAATGACTGGCAAATTTCACACTTTCTAATCTCACAGGAACATGAATGTCATTAAATCTACATAGAAAAAGATTGCTAAATATTAATTGTAAGGCAAAATAATTCTCAAAGGAGGTATATCTAACATGAAAATGCTTACAAACAGCAAGTTACTGATTAGAAATTTGTTGAGTCAAGGTATTCTGAAGAAAGAATGTAAAGTACACTATAAGGTGAAAAGACAATTTCATTAATATATTTTAACAAACAGAGTTTCTTTACTATGCTAAAATAAACAAACAGTATAAACAAACACATACCTCAACCCAAACTACATGCTTTATGGAGTTAAAATCTGAGAGCTTAATATTATGCTACAAAATAAAAAATACTCAAAACACACAAAATCTGCTTGAAGAATAAGTTTATAGGAGATTCCAGGCCTGGTGGCTGACACCTGTAATCACAGCACTTTGGGAGGCGGAGACAGGTGGACTGCTTGCACCCAGGAGTTCAAGACCAGTCTTGGAAACATGGTAAAACCTTGCCTCTACAAAAAATACAAAAATTAGGCAGCATGGTGGCATGCCCCTGTAGTCCCAGCTACTACTCAAGAAGCAGAGATGAGTGGATTGCTTGTGCTCAGGAGTTCAAGATCAGTCTTGAAAATATAGCAAAGCCCTGTCTCTACAAAAAACACAAAAATTAGCTGGGTGTGGAGGCATTCCCCTAAAGTCTCAGCTACTCAGGAGGTTGAGGTGGAACGACTGCATGAGCCCAGGAGGTCAAGGCTGCAATGAGCCATAATTGTGCCACTGCACTCCAACCTGGGTAACAGACCCTATCTCAAAACAAAACAAGACAAAAGATTTACATGAGACAAACACTGGGGAACTTGAGGTAAAAAGCAAACCATATATAAAAAGCAGATCCAGAAGTTCAAAGATGAGTGCAGAAAATGTGTGTTACTAGCTGGGCATGGTGGCAGGTACCTGTAATCCCAAATACTTGGGAGCCTGAGGCAGGAGAATTACTTGAACCCAGGAGGCAGAGGTTACAATGAGGAGAGAGAACGCCACTGCACTCCAGCCTGGGCGACAGAGCGAGACTTCATCTCAAAAAAACCCAAAAAACAAAAAATGTGTTACACTGCCTTACCACATAAGTTTCTTTTGGCCAGCACCAACTAGTATTATAATGCTTGCTTTTTTTTTTGTTTTTTTGAGGCAGAGCCTTGCTCTGTCACCCAGGCTGGAGTGTAATGATGTGATCTCTGCTCACTGCAACCTCCGTCTCCCAGGTTCAAGCTCAAGCCTCAGCCTCCCATGAAGCTGGGATTATAGGTACACACCAACATGCCCTGCTAATTTTTGTATTTTTAGTAGAGATAGGGTTTCACCACGTTGGTCAGGCGAGTCTCGAACTCCTGGCCTCAAGCAATCTGCCCACCTCGGCATCCCAAAGTGCTAAGACTATAGACGTGAGCCACTGCACCCAGCTTACAATGCTCTTTAAAGGTCTAGTATACTATAAGAATTCAATTAACATGAAACACAATACATAAACTCAAAGCTGCACATGTTAAGGATAAGGTAAGGAACTCTCAAATTTAAAATAGACTGACGAATAATGTGATCTGAAATAGCTGGAAATATTTTTATTTTTGAAATAATCTCATAAAGTAACCAAGTAAACAAAAGTTTTTAAATAAATGTCTTAATATCTATGAGCTCCTACTTTATTACCCAGATATAATTTTCATGCATTAATAAAATCTTGAATTTAGGATTTATAATTCTCTAGCTGGTAGAGAAAAATTATACATTATCAATGATCAAGTAATTACAAAATATCAAAACAAAGCTATAATTACAGAAAATAATGCTGCAGAATCAGAGACATTACTACAAGTTAGCGGTGAATGTAAAATAACAACTATCAGAAACCTCTTATGGGTGATTTCATTTTTATAAGCAATATTTGATGTCCATCCTGGGAACTCCCTATCCCACGATGAATATCAAATATTTATTGTAAATCATTTAAGCAAAATGATTCCCACCATTCAAAATTCTCACCATTCCCACCATTCAAAATTCTCATGGAGTCACATTTAGTTATTCAAATATTCAGCATTTATTCTACTAAGACTTTCAAAATGGCGTGTTCTGGGCAAGTAACTGCTAAGATAGCATTATAACATTGTCAGAGATTTCTCAGAACCTAGGATTAGTAAGAGAACTATTATGGTGAATTTACGTCAAGAAAAATTCTGGCACCAACTTCTAAATCAGTTGAACTAAACAATGGGGAATCTGAAATATCTCCAGAATATTAATAGTAAATATCTACCTTACAATCAGCTTTTGAAGCAAAACAGGTAAATGGAATGCAAGGAGGAATTTAATACATTTCATAAATTTGTCAACACTACTATCAAGCCAAATAGAATTCAGTTACTCTAAGCTCTTGAGAAGAAACATTAAAAACTACCTGAGTTGGCCAGGCATGGTGGCTCACACTTGTTATCCCAGCACTTTGGGAGGCCAAGGTGGGTGGATCACCTGAGGTCAGGAGTTGGAGATCAGCCTGGCCAACATGGCGAAACCCCATCTCTACTAAAAATACAAAAATTAGTCCAGCGGTGGTGGTAGGTGCCTGCAGTCCCAGCTACTTGGGAGGCTGAGGCAGGAGAATTGCTTGAACCCAGGAGGCAGAGGTTGCAGTGAGCTGAGATTGAGCCACTGCACTATAGCCTGGGTTACAGAGCGATACTCTGGCTCAACAACAACAACAACAACAAAAAACACAACAAAAAAACTATCTAAGGGCAACATTTTCCATTTAAAAACATAAAATTATACCAAACTAGTTAAAATACATCATACAATGTGTGCAGGTAAGTTACAGACCCAAAAGACAAGCAGGAGTAAATGGAAAAGTTGGTAAGCTGACAAATGGCACAGGTTCTTAAAATTCGATCAGTATGTATTCAGTTTCATGATTTAAAAATCTTAAGACTTAGAATATCGGCTGGGCCTGGTGGCTCACGCCTGTAATCCCAGCACTTTGGGAGGCCAAGGCGGGCGGATCATGAGGTCAAGAGATTCGAGACCATCCTGGCCAACATGGTGAAACCTCGTCTCTATTAAAAAATATAAAAATTAGCTGGGCGTGGTGGCACGCGCCTGTGGTCCCAGCTACTCGGGAGGCTGAGGCAGGAGAATTGCTTGCACCCAGGAAGCAGAGATTGCAGTGAGCCGAGATTGTGCCACTGCACTCCAGCCTGGCGCCTGGAGACAGAGCAAGACTCTGTAAAAAAAAAAGAAAGACTTAGAACATCCAGCAATGCTATTTATTCTAATCATTTTCTTTTTTTTGAGACAGAGTCTCACTCTGTCACATAGGCTGGAGTGCAGTGGCTTGATCTCGACTCACTGCAACCTCTGCCTCTAGGGCTCAAGGATTCTCCTGCCTCAGCCTCCGGAGTAGCTGCAGTTATAGGCGCTCGTCACCACACCTGGTTAATTTTTGTATTTTTAGTAGAGACACCATGATGGCCAGGCTGGTTTCCTGAACTCCCGACCTCAAGTGATCCGCCTGCTTCAGCCTCCCAAAGGGCTGGGATTATAGGCGTGAGCCACTGCGCCTGGCCATGACATTATTTTAACACGAAGTGTTATGCAGATAAAATATTAAGCTGTCTTCATACAAAATTTTTCCTAAAATTTATTCCATAAGGATGGCAACAATAAAACCAAAAATATATCAATGAAAGTTTTGATATGTATAGTTTTAATCAAGTGGACTGCACCCTACTGACGAAATATAAACTTCAGAAATCCATGTTCTCTTACCGTCCAAGAAAACATTGCCAAAGAGGACGATTCTGTGTCGCCAAATCAGAATCTTTGGAACCAAACAATTTAGCTAGAAGTCGAACAACAGCTAATCGCTCTTCCCCATCATTGCTCTAAGAAGAGAAAACAGAAAGTGAAGCCTGAGCTTTAGTCATCAGATTACAGAAAGTATCTTGAAACATTCTTAAGAAGATACAGTTTCATATTTCTGCTTATAACTGTGAAAAGTTTAAAATATTATGTGTTCTCATTTACTATGCAGAAATTGATTTGATTTCATGTTAGATCATCTGGGTTTTTGCTCTTGTTTCACACCCTGCCAACTGCTAATTTATGCCTACTTCACTGATTAATTGCATTCTACACATTGGTTATAGACATTGTACAAATATATCATTGGATATAGACACTGTACAAATATATCATTCACTTCTAACATTAAGAACCCTATAAAAACTTCTATGAAGGACAAAGCTACAATTACCACCCTAATAAGCTTACTTTATAGGAAATCTGCAATTTAAGTTTCAACGTAAGGTTTTGATACACAACATTTTAATGAAGGATCCCCTACTGACTGGAGAACACTACAGAATTTCATGATTCATAAAAATTCATTTTAAGAGCAGCGCAAGAATTATAATACAATCTGAAGGTCAGCTGAATTAAACACTACAAAAGAGTAAAACTTCATTGTTTTCTAGTAAGATTCTCTTATTTTCTTATCCTGAAATAGTATATGCGATAAAAATTCTGTTCCAGTTTCAGTAGTGATGCTATGTTTTATATAAAATAAGTTATTCTGAAACCATATGGTATGAAAAACTTCTTTTCAAAAATTATATTCACTAGGAAAATAAACACAGAATCTAAAAGCAACTGCTAATTTCTTTTAGGTGTTCAAATACAATGTGTGGCAAAAGCAATACCAGATATCCAATAAACAAATCCTTTTGGGAAAGAGAAGTAAAAATAGACAAATAAAGGCCATGGGATAAAATATTTTCTTTATGAATGTTTTAACTATCAACATCAGGGGTTTTGTGGGGAAAACAGGTACACTTAACTAATATAAAAATGAAAATTACATCAAGTATTAACTATTTTAATTATAAATGACAAAAATGATTGTCTTTGTTAAAGAGGCAGAGTCTTGCTCTGTTCCCCAGGCTGGAGTGCAGTGGCATGATCATGGCTCACTGCAACCTTGAACTCCTGGGCTCAAGTGATCCTCCCACCATAGCCTCCTGAGTAACTGGGCACACAGGTGTGCATTACCACACCTGGCTAATTTTTAATTTTTCTGTAGAAATAGATTCTCACCAGGTTGGTCTTGAACTCCTGGCCTCAAGCAAGTCTTTCACGTCAGCCTCCCAAAATGCTGGGGTTATATGGACATGAGGTATCACATCTGGCCTGATTTTCTCTCCTTTTTTGTGTGTGTGAGACAAGGTCTGGCTCGATCACCCAGGTTAGAGTACAGTGGTGCAATCTTGGTTCACTATAACCTCCAACTTCCAGGCTCAAGCCATCCTCCCACCTCAGCCTCCCCAGTAGCTGGGACTACAGGCGTGTGCCACTATACTCAGCTAATTTCTGCGATTTTTGTACTGAACGGATGTCATCATATTGCCCAAGCTGGTCTCAAACTACTGGGCTCAAGAGATCTGCTTATCTATGCCTCCCAAAATGCTGCAATTACTGGTATGAGCCACTGCACTTGGCCCAGCCTGATTTTCTTTGACAAAATTTTTCTCAAGCAAAGTGACAATAATGCAGAGTAGCACAATCTTCTAATAAGTTCAATTTGTTAGCCAACATGACTTATTTCTTAAAGAAAAAGTAATCTATCCCCTAAATATGAAACAACAGAATACACGGAAATTTTATTCTAATTCCAAGTAACTATTTTACTAGATCAGTGATTACATCAAATGAGGTGATATTTCACATCTATAAACTACAGAAATAAAACTAACTGAAAACTCTCCTTTCTGCTATTTATGAAAGTCAAAATATATTCCTTGACTAGGCTCAGTGGCTCATGCCTATAATCCCAGTAATTTGTGAGGCCAAGGCAAGAGAATTGCATGAGGCCAGGAATTTGAGATCAGCCTGGGCAACATAGTGAGAATCCCTCTCAACCCAAAAAAAAGAGAGAGAGAGAGAGAGAGAGAGAGAGAGAGAGAGAGAGAGAGAGAGAGAGAGAGAGACACAGATGGCAGGATCATTTGAGCCCAAGAGTTCAAGGCAGTAGTAAACTTTTACAAATAGCAGAGGGGTGAGAATTATGAATTCCTTGCTCAGTTGTCTATGAAAAATAGATACACTATTTTTAGGACAGTAAAATTTCTGTTGTTAATCTGTATCAGGAAAAGGTCCTAAAGTTATAATCAATACCATATGAGGATTCCATTTAAAATCTTTTGATGTTCTAAAACATATCTAACTAATAATGAATACCATTCAATACCAATGTGTAGGCCAGGTGCGGTGGCTCACGCCTGTAATCTCAGCACTTTGGGAGGTGGAGGTGGGCGGATCACCAGGTCAAGAGATCGAGACCATCCCAGCCAACATGGTGAACCCAGACTCTATTAAAAATACAAAAATTAGCTGGGAGTGGTGGCATGCGCCTGTAGTCCCAGCTACTGAGGAGGTTGAGGAAGGAGAATTCCTTGAACCCATGAGGCGGAGGTTGCAGTGAGCCAAGATTGTGCCACTGCATTCCAGCCTGGCAACAGAGCGAGATCCCATCTTAAAAAAAAAAAAAAAATGAAACAAGAAAACCAATGTGTACTATAAATTTCGAAGACAATGCCATTTTTCCTATCAATTGCTTGTGCCACTGTGATTACCAGGAGATATTTAACAATTAGATTATAATTTTGCAATTAAATTCTATCACCCAGGTAAAAGATACTGTTTTATTCAAGTGATTCAAAATACAAACCTTAACTAAATATAGAAAGATAAACTCAAGTCACACTTCTTTCTTCTACAGTTAAAAATTACACAATATATTTTTTTCTGGAAAGTTTAAAGGGCTTGAAAATTGGTCAATTTTACATTGTACCTGCTCTAGAAATAAAGAAAATTAAAAAAAAAAAAATTGGTCAATCTTACCTTTAGTTTGAATTCAAGCTGTGGCATGACAGATAATAATAAATGAGGATCTATAGCAAAAAGTTCCTGAATCAGATCAAATACATGTTCTGATAAATCACTTACTGATGATCTTCCCAGCACCAGGACTTGATTGAAAAACTATAGGAGATATTAAAAACAAAAATAAAGTATCCAGTTCATTTTAAAACATGGATATATAAATGTGCAGTTTTCAAACACGGATATATTTTTTATAAACGTGAATTTTAGTAATTCACACAGGCACAGTGGCATATGCCCGTTTTTTTTAAAAAAAAAATTGAAGGTCATACAAATAGGTGTGTAAATTACTAATATATAATAGGATAGTCATCTGAACAGCAGAAGAAATAATTTCCTAATAATATCAAATCATAAATGTTACAAGGAGAAAAGCAAAAAAAAAAAAAAAAAAAAGAATGGTTTGTTGGCTATATTTCAAATTCGGACATTTCCAGGAATCTTTGTTTTCATTAAAACAATTAGTTTGTGTAGTTCATTACAAAGGATTTCATAGAGAAATTTCCATGTAGCAGAGAAAAATTACAAAGTCTAAATCTTTTATTTATTTTTCTTTTTTTGAAATAGAGTCTGACTCATTGACCAGGCCGCAGTGCAGTGTGGCACAGTCTTGGCTCACTGCAACCTCCTCTGCCTCCCGGGTTCAAGCTATTCTCTTGCCTCAGCCTCTCTAGCAGCTGAGATTACAGAAACCTGCCACCACACCCAGCTAATTTTTGTATTTTTAGTAGAGACAAGGTTTTACTATGTTGGCTAGGCTGGTCTCGAACTCCTGACATCAGGTGATTGGCCAACCTCAGCATCTGAGCCACTGTGCCCAGCCTCAATCTATTTTTTTTTTTTTTTGAGACGGAGTTTTGCTCTTGTCGCCCAGGCTAGAGTGCAATGGCACTATCTCAGCTCACTGCAACCTCCGCCTCCCGGTTTCAAGTGATCCTCCTGCCTCAGCCTCCCGAGTAGCTGGGATTACAGGCATGTGCTACCACACCCAGCTAATTGTGTATTTTTAGCAGAGACAGGTTTCTCCATGTTGGTCAGGCTGGTATTGAGCTCCCAACCTCAGGTGATGCTCCCACCTCAGCCTCCCAAATTGCTGAGATTACAGGCAAAGTGGCTGGGTGAGCCACTATACCCAGCCAATCTTTGATTTTTAAAAAATCAAAGGCACAGTGGCATATGCCTGTAATCCCAACACTTTGGGAGGCTGAGGCATGACGATCTTGAGTCCAGGAATTGGACCCTCGTCTCTATAAAAAAAAAAAAATTAAAAAAAATCATCTGGGCGTGGTAGTACATGCCTGCAGCCCCAGCTACTCAGGAGGCCACAGCAGGAAGATCATTCAACCCCAGGAAGTCGAGGTTGCAGTGAGTTATGATCATGCCACTGCACTCCTCCAGCCAGGGTGACAGAACAAGACCCTGTCTCAAAAAAACAAAAATCAGTATAATTTTCCTATGAGTTTAGTAATAAAAAGTATTTAAAGGTGAAGAAGGTTTTTGTTGTTGTTGGGTTGGTTCTTTTAATACTCAGAGAAAGTCAAATATGTTTAAGAAGAAAAAGGTGGTGACACAACGGCTGATTTTTTTTTTAAATGCTAGAGAAATAAAGAGTACACAAGGCGAAGAGCACAAATTAAAAGATACCAGCACTACACACCAATACCCCCATACATGCAGAAGAATTAAATTTCAAATATGTTAAAGGGGCTAGGGATGGTGGCTCATGTCTATAATCCCAGCACTTTGGGAGGCTTAGGAGAGTGGGAGATCCAGGTTCAAGACCAGGCTGGCCAAGATAGTGAAACCCCATCTCTACTAAAAACACAAAAATTGGGGCCGGGCGCGGTGGCTCACGCCTGTAATCCCAGCACTTTGGGAGGCCAAGGCGGGTGGATCACGAGGTCAAGAGATCGAGACCATCCTGGTCAATGTGGTGAAACCCCGTCTCTACTAAAAATACAAAAAATTATCTGGGCATGGTGGCGCGTGCCTGTAATCCCAGCTACTCAGGAGGCTGAGGCAGGAGAATTGCCTGAACCCAGGAGGTGGAGGTTGCGGTGAGCCGAGATTGTGCCATTGCACTCCAGCCTGGATAACAACAGCAAAACTCCGTCTCCAAAAATAATGCAAAAATTAGCCAGGCGTGGTGGTGGGTGCCTATAATCCCAGCTACTCGGGAGGCTGAGGCAGAGAATTTCTTGAACCCGGGAGGCTAAGGTCACAGTGAGTGGAGGTTGAGATCATGCCACCGTACTCCCACCTGGGTGACAGAGTGAGACTTTGTCTCAAAAAAAAAAAAAGCTAAAGGGTAATTGTATGCAACTGATACAAGCATGTATTTCTGCTAGTATCATAATCTGAAAAGCAGCATATATTAAGAGTTAGAAAATATTCATTCTTGGCCAGGTGTGATGGCTCACGCCTGTAATCCCAGCACTTTGGGAGGCCAAGGCAGGCGGATCACCTAAGGTCAGGAGTTTGAGACCAGCCTAGCCAACATGGTGAAACTCCGTCTCTACTAAAAATGCAAAAATTAGCAGGGCGTGGTGGCACACAACTGTAGTCCAGCCACTCAGGAGGCTGAGGCAGGAGAACTGCTTGAGCCTAAGAGGCAGGGGCTGCAGTGAGCTAAAATTGCACCACTGTACTTCAGCCTGGGCATAAGGTCAAGACTCCGTCTCAGAAAAAACAAAACATAACAAAACAAAACAAAACCTTATTTGGATTTTTATCCACGGAAAATAATTCAACAATACATAAATGTTAGATTCACAAAGATGATTAGGAAAGAAAAAAAACATTGAAAAGACCTAAATGCATGACAATAAGAAAATATATATCAAGAAACATTTACAGTCATTCTTATATATTTAAAAAGAATGTCAAAATATGTAAATACAAATAAGACAAAAATTTTACATAAAGTATGTGTAAAAATAGGTATAAATATGAGCAAATGTACAATGGAATTAACTGCTATAAGGCAGTCAAATTACAAATATTTTATTCCAAATCACTGATTTTTTTTTTAGTAAAGACAACAAAAATACCCCGAACAAATTCCTCAATAAAGCTTTTTTAAAACTATTACTATATAGCAACTATTAAAGAGGAATAAACAGTAAGACTTTAGAAGAATGACCCAGAAAAGACAAAGAGGAAAATATATAAAAGAGACACAGAGACCCAAAGATAGAGATGTAGAGAGGCCAGGTGTTCAAGATCAGCCTGACCAACACAGTGAAAGCCTGTCTCTAAATACAAAATTAGCCAGGCATGGTGGTCCATGCCTATAATCCCAGTAACTCAGGAGGCTGACGTAGGAGAAACACTTGAACCCAGGAGGCAGAGGTTGCGGTGGGCTGAGATAGTGCCATTGCAATCCAGCCTGGGCAACAAGAGCGAAACTTCACCTCAAAAAACAAAAATAAAGAGATCAGCATATTGGGGAGACAATGAAATAAACATAAATACAAACGCAGATCAGGGGATGGGAGTTGTAGACAAGTATTCTTAAAATAACATCCACCATCTTGTGCCCTTTAAAAACAACATCATGAAGCTTATGCTGCATTTCTCTAACCTCGGTCACATTTGGACAAAAAGTCTTTAAGCTAAATAAACTTGTAAGTAAGAGGTTCTAATAAATTAGTACAATGGATTAAGAATTAAAAAATACACAGAAATACATACATTGGCAATGCATGCCTCAATAGTCTGGACTGTTCTTTTCAACAGCACTTTTGCAAGGTCAAAGGACTGTTTATTTAAGTTCTGAAAAATAATAAAAACATGAAAAGTTACAAATGAATTTGTTAATTTATGAGATAGTAACATTAGAACACTGTAGTCTTCAAATCTATAATAAAAAAAGAATTTTCCTTCACTAAAATATGAAACGAAAATAAAAACTGAATTCTCTTCAAGGTTTTGCCAAATATCCTCTAGTCAAGTGGTCTTAATTGCAGAAGTTGCAAACTGAATTCATTTATTAATCAAAAACTAAAAGGGATTAGTTAGCAAAAGCACAACCCCATATTAAGTTTTAGTAAACTCAAAACAGACCTAATGCTTTTTGGTTTTGTCTGTTAACCAATGTAAACCAACAACTACACCACGTATCTTAAACACATACACTCCCCAATCTAACACAACATGCTCAATTATTTCATTGTTTAATCAATGCGTGCTCTGAAGAAGAGTAGACCTGGTAAGTGTTCCAAAAAAGGGGGGTCTTGGTCAATTATATTTTTGGAATGCTGAATACTATGCTCCCTCTTAAAGAGCCCCAACGTACTCAAAAAAAGGATCTGAGAAAAACTGTAGAAAATATATATTTAATTTTTAAAAAATGCCTGAAAAGGGAATTCTTGTTTTGAATAATGCCTATTAACATCGCTATATATCTTGAAGTTTTAGATAAAACAGATTAATTTACCATCATCTCACACCTCTTCCAGAAAGGGGCTAGGAAACCCTAAACTCTAGGCAAGGGTTCAGCAAACTTTTTCTATGAAGGGTAACATCGTAAATATTTTAGGTTTTATGGGTCATACAAATCACTGCTACGCTACACAACACTGCTGTTGTAGCATGAAAGCAGATATAAACAAAATGAAAACGAATGAACATGGCTGTGTTCCAATAAAATCTTACTTACATAAATAAGCAATGGTCCAAATTTGATCAACAAGCGACAGCTTCTTGACCCCTGCTCTATACTTTTATTTCATTGGCAAAGGATAAGATTTGCTTAAAATTAAGTTAACATTTCTATTTCTTAAAAGAAGTCATTTCCTACCACCAATAAAAATGCTCTCAAGTCAGCTGTGGTCACTCATTCCTGTAACCTCAGCACTCTAGGAGGCTGAGGCAGGCAGATCACTTGAGCCCAGGAGTTTGAAAACAGCCCAGGCAACATAGCAAAACCCTGTTTCTAAAAATAACTTAAAAAAAAAAATTAGCCAGGTATGGTGGCACATACCTGTATTGCTAGGTACTTGGAAGGCTGGGGTGGGAGGATCGTTTCAGCCCAGGAACAAAGGTTGCAATGAACCAAGATTGTGCCACTGCACTCTAGCCTAGGTGACAGAGCAAGACCCTGTCTCAAAAAAAAAAAATACCATGGACCTACTTGCCTAGTATATAAAAACCAAATATGCTGTATGCTCTCCTTTGCCATAGACTCAGAATTTTTATAAACTACAAATTCATTTGCATAAAATGCAAATAATACTTAGAGTCAAGAGAAGAATTTCAAATTAATTATATCTTTCTGTGAATGAGTATAATTAGATGGATTTTTCCTCTAATGTCTGATAACAGGTTACTGAATCATTAGAGAAAAAGAACAGAAGGGCAAATATCAACACTGGGGTAGGCTTGAGTAGAGCCCAGTGGTAGAGCTTAAGGGCAGCCAAGTCCTTCAGTTTCTTAGGAGGACCTGGCGGAGAGAAATAGATAAAGGAAATGGAGAGGAATGATACACCTCTGAATCATCCCATCCTTTCCTTCTTAACATTAATTATATAGCTTCTGCTTCTGCCCAAATCTTTTTCTGAGACTACCTAAGAAAAAGGCACGATACAGATTCTGAAAAGAAATCCAAATTCCTACGTTTCACATTTATGTTAAAAAGGAGGAAATACATTTCTTTTCCAAACAAAATTAACCAAAAAGACAACATCCCTAACCCCTTATAATTCTCAGACCATGTGTTGTGAATACAAAATATTTTCAGTTTCCAGAAAACAACACCTAAATGAATAAAAATCTTACATATGTTAATCAATATGTTTTGTAAAAAATAATAGCCACAAGACTAATGTATGTTAATCTATTTTATTTGAGGTGGAGGATGATCATGAGAACATTTACATGGGATAGCAAATGGCCATAAAACAATTGTTCATTCTTATGTGTAGCATGAGTGTTAAATATTAACCTTTAATATATTCATACTTTACAGACCTTATGTGCAGGAATGAGGTTAATAAGAATGGAGTCCAATAATTCTTGAGTAACTCCATCACCTTCCATGATGATAGAACTCATCAAATCTAGCATGTGCATTTGTACCTTCTTATTGTGGCTATTGCTATAAAAAAAAAAAAAAAGAAAGAAAGAAGTAGTAGGAGGAAGAGGAAAAGAAGAAGAGAATTCAAGCTTCCAAACAGAAAATTAAACTTCCTAGTTTAAAACAACAACTTCATATTTAAAGGGTTTTCACTTGAGGGACAGTACCAATAACGGCAGAGGAATTTTGGCTGCTCTATTTACTTTCTCCTTTTGTTGACTATTAATTACAACAGTTGTAAGGTATGGTTGTATTTTATATAAACATAACCAACCTAACTTCTAATAAACTACATTTTCTTCAATTCACGTTTTTTTAAAACAGCAAAAAAAAAAAAAAAAAGGCCAGGCACAGTGGCTAATGCCTGTAATCCCAGCACTTTGGGAGGCTGAGGTGGGTGGATCACCTGTGGTCAGGAGTTCGAGACCAGCCTGGCCAACCAACATGGTCAAACTCCATCTCTACAAAAATACAAAAATTAGTGGGGTGTGGTGGCAGGTGCCTGTAATCCCAGCGGCAGAGGAGGCTGTGGAAGAACTGTTTGAACCCAGGAGGCAGAGGTTGTAGTGAGTGGAGTTTGTGCCACTACATTCCAGCCTGGGAGACAGAGCAAGACTCCACCTCAAAAAAATAAATAAATAAAAAATTTAAAAAGACCTTTAAAATAAATTAAGTCTCTATACAACTAGGATTCCAAGAGTAAATTAAATTCTACCTAATAAAAATGTCAAGTTTGGCCTGGGCAACATGGCACAACCCTGTCCCTAAAAAAAAATTAAAAATAGCCAGATGTGGTGGTGTGTCCCTATAGCCCCAGCTCCTCAGAAGGCTGATATGGGAGGATCACTTGAGCCCAGGAGGTCAAGACATCAGTGAGCCATGATCGTGCCACTGTACTTCAGCCTGAGTGACAGACCAAGACCCTGTCTCAAAAAACACACAAACAAAAAAGTCCACTTTAAAGAAAGGACACTTCTGCTTACATGCCCCAGATTTTTAAAGGTGATAAAATTTTAAGGAAACAACAAAAAAAGTATATGATAATAAAAGAAGACATTTTTTTCAGCTCCCACACCTTAGGTCTTAATAAATTCCTCAGACTAAGATAGAAACCTGTTTAAACACCACCAAATGTATAAGCCAACATAACCAATTCTTGCTTTATCCTTGCCACTAGAAGGTTGAATTCACCAAAACTGAAAATCAAAAGTTTCATCTAAAATGCTTTCCAGAACTAGAAGGTTTTTCTGAAAACGTCATCCTACTACCTCAAAGAATTTCAAATGGACAAATGAAAAATCAATGAAGTATAAAATGTAAGGCCAAAAATCAGTTTCAAGTGCTTCCAGTGAGGCCTGCCTTTTCTTGCTACTTTTGAACCTAGTCAGCATATGAAGGGGCCTGGGCTGGCCTCTGAATGGATAAGACATGCGACTCAGTTCTATCACTTCAGTCCACCTCAGCCAAAAGCCAGGTATCCTGCCAACTGACTACAAACACAGGTGCAAATCTGCTCCAAATAAAATCAACTGCCAAGCAGAATCACCAGCTAAATAAAATGGTGGCTGTCTTAAACTATCAAGTTTCAGGTTATTTTGTTATGCAGCAAAAGCTAACAAACACAAAGGTAAGGTTTATATGTTCTATCATTTACTTAATGGCTTACTGCTAGTCAAATGCCTCTGGAAGCTTTTTCTCATGCAGTCTTTCTACAAGCTTCTATCCTTATGCCAAGCTGGAGTGATCCTTTCCTGTTTGTTTCAGGTTAATGTCTAATCCTACCAATTCATCTAAGGAAAAGGAAAATATGATATAGCATTCATAAAAATCTGCAGAAAGCTCTGGAAATGTGCTGTTCAATATGCATGCCATTAGCCACATGTGGCTGGTAAATACGTGAAGTATGAAGAGTGTTACATGTTAAAATGAAAATACTTTTTGATACGGTGGAATAAATAAAATATATTATCAAAATGAATTTCACTTGTTTGTTTTTACTTTTCTATTAATGTGGCTACTAGAAAATTTTTGTGAGATATGTTTATATATAATGTAATTCTCTAGAACACATCTCATAGCAGTGCTTGATTTACTACACAAAAAAAAAACAAACCAGGCTGGGCATGGTAGCTCACACCTGTAATCCCAGCATTTTGGGAGGCTGAGGCAGGTGGATCATTTGAGGTCATAAGTCTGAGACCAGTCTGGTCAACATGGCAAAACGCCATCTCTACTGAAAATACAAAATTTAGCCAGGCATGGTGGCACACACCTGTAGTTCCAGCTATTTAGGAGGGTAAGGCAGGACAATCGCTTGAACCTGGGAGGCAGAAGCTGCCGTGAACCAAGATGGCACCACTGCACTCCAGCATGGGTGACAGAGCAAGATGCTGTCTCAAAAACAAAACAAAACCAAAAATCCCACACACCAAAACAATAACAACAACAACAACAACAACAAAACAACAAAACAAAAAACTTGGGCTAAAATCAGAGTTTGATCCTCCTGCCCAGCAACTGGTCCTTGGGCAAGCCACTATACTTCCTGGCTCTGGACTAGTCTCCTTATTTCTATAAAGAGAAGGCCGACTTAGGGAATGCTTAAGGTTTTTTTCCTAAGTCTAGAATAAGAAGTAGTCAAAGTTACTGAGCTTAAAAACTGAGCTATTATGTCTCCCAGCACTAATGGTACATACAATATGCATAATCTCTACCTCATAATTTAATGTTTCATTATATTAATAAAAGGTTTCAGATGATTTGCTTTACAAACATATGTGGCTGCCTCTATTAGATAGTAAGTTTCTTCAAAACAAGAGCACCACTTTATACTTCTCTACTACTGTTCATGGCCTCCAGGACAGACTGGGGCACTGAAGAATCAACCAATAAATTGATGCCATAATTTAAAAATGGTAGTATAAGGACAAAGGCAGCATTCGGAAAACAGGATTTTTACTTTTCCCTTCATGTTAAGTCTTCTAACGAAAACGATTCCTTGTAACTCTGAAGTATCTTAGTGTACATACAGTATACAACATCTGAATATATAAATAAAAAAAAGAAACAGAAATGCTTAAAAAAAAACTTACTTGATCACTGAGAAGAGAGTTCTAAAAAGCTGAATAAAAATTTCATTGCAATCTTCCAATTCAAAGCAGATGTTATATGATTTAACCCAAGCTAAATTCTTAAATAAACAAAAATAATTATTGAAGTATATATAGATAGATAGATAGATACAGAATAGTTACATAATAAAAAGTTCAGTATAAATTAATTTTTAGAATTAGAAACATATTATAAAGTCTATAAAGACTCAACATATCAAATTTTAAGTGTTAAATTAATCACATACTCTGACCTTGAAAAAGATATATACCGGATGGCATCAATTTTCTCAAACTGAAAATACTCAATATTTTTGGGTTGGTAGATATATTTACATGCAAAATTTAAAGAACAGTGAAAATCTGTTTTTAGATTAGAAAATAGGAAAAACAAAGAGATACAAACAAAAGGTATAGTTTCAAATAATCTAGTTTTTCCATGAGAATATACTTTATCTCTTCAGAATAGGAATAAAAATGATATTTTCCTTATGAAATGTAAAAGACATTTTATTATAGGCTTTGAATAAAACACAAAGACTCATTTTACATTACAAAGTTAACATGAAGAATTTGCTATCATGTGAAATAATGTAATAGTTATTAAATAAATTATTAAATAAGTTATTTTACCTCTAATAAATAAAAGTATCTGTTAAACTGTGGACTCTTTGTATCCTCCAAACCTTTTAATTGTCTGGTAATAAACAAAAATATGTCCTGTTAAAAAAATAAAATATATTAATTTAGACACAAATACTTTTCTTTCAAAACACACTAACAGTATGTAAATATATTATCTGTGTACAAACTACAATAAAGAAAATTCTCCTTTGATGAGTGTCTTGGGACTGGCCTAGTCCATTATTCAAAATGATTCAAAAGATCCAATCAAATAAAATTATACTCTCTAGAAGCAAAAATAAAGACAGTTACTTCTACAAATCTTTAGACTTTTGTATTCAGGAGGACCACATGCTCTATATCTCATTATCTTTTCTTCTACTATTGAGCTTTCACTTTACTATCTCTACTTTACATTGTGGCAAAAACTATCTTCATGTTAAGAAGTTGGATATGAGTCTTTCCATTACTATTTCCTACACGTAAGTAGTAATTTTTAGCTAATACTTCTGATGTTGATGTATGACTATGAAGTTGTGTGTGAAAAAAGGCAACAGACTAGTCCAATGGTTCTATGTTTCATGATAATAGTCTTTCATTTCTTAATAAGTTTTCTTTAGAAGTTTCAACTCACAGTAGTATCAATATGATACAAAATGATTTGGGGGACTATTTTTAAAGAAAGCAGTCTAAAGGATTAAAATTTGCCAAGAATAAAATTATTCAAAATACAAAATCTGCTCAACTGATCAATGTAAGAGTTCCACAAACATTTGAACAAAGGCAGAATGACCAAGATGAGCATATAGTTTTGCATGCCGAATAACGTATAGGAGAAAATAGTCAGATGACTATGTAGTATGCTATTGTTTTAAGAAGCATCATTAATCTGCTATTTGTCCCTGGAACATAGCCATCTGGGCTTTTGTGATGAATTAGCCAGAAAATTGGATTTGAGCATATAGGAACCAGTTTTGAACTACACCTTTCCATGCCTCAAAACAAACAAACAACTCAGTCATATGTGAAAATATTGACTGAATGAATAATTTTGCAACTTATACTCTTAAGATGAAGAGACTAATATGAAACTTATGTTCATAAAGGTAAAGTATAAAAATAAAAGTATACCTTCTGATCAGTTGTGAATGAAAAAGACAATAAAATGATTTTGTAAAGACTATATTTACCTTAAGTTTATCATGGGAAGTATATGGAGCTTCTGGGGCATAGATACGAAAGATATCAGCCAAACAACATGCTACAAGGAGACGCACATCTTTATTGGGGTTCCTGAGGAAGAATTCAGATGCAAGATGCAAGGCTAGTGGGAGATACTGCTGTTTTTCGTCTTCTGAGTCCTGATCCATATCCATAAAGGTTTTCACTACCATCTGTAAAAATGTTCAAAAACACAAAATAATCAACTCTTGGTATTTAGAAATCAGTGGAGGATGTAATTAAAAAAAAAAAAAAGAAAAGAAAACCGTCTCCATTAGCAACCGGTGGCCACCAGACAGTTCACAGTTAACTTTTCATAAATCTTCATTTAAGAATTTCAGAAAAGATCACAAGCATGAAATGGCTAGTCTAAAAAAAGTATCACTTTCTCAATTACTTGTATACACATTATCTGAACTAGCACCTCATTTATGAAGAACTTAAGACTCTTATTACTCATTTTATGTATATCTAGCCCAGGTACTTCCTGGCCCCATATGGACAATAAAATTCATTTGATATTTGGCAACATCACTGATTATGTTTCTTTTATATTTTATTATATTAAGAGTGCCTTGTTTAGGCTCCTTAAAATTGCTATTTCATGCTTTAATGAATTTTACACTTCGCAATAAAAAGTCATTTTCCAGGCTGGACAACATGGCAAGACCCTGTCTCTACAAAAAATACAAAAAATTAGCTGGGTATGGTGGCATGTAGTCCCAGCTGCCTGGGAGGCCAAGATTGGGGGATCCCTTGAGCCCAGGAGGTAGAGGTTGCAATGCGCCAAGATCACACCACTGCACTTCAGACTAGGCAACAGAGTGAGGCACTGTCTTTAAAAAAGAAAAAAAGGCATTTTAAAATTATTTTAATGCAGTTGTATTTCTGATTAAAAGATTTAATTATAATTAACCTGTTGTTATTTATGGTTATAAAATTAACCAATGCACACTTTAGAATCATTATAAAATGCAAAGAAGAGGAATGAAAAAAATAAATAAAAGAAAAATCCATTAATTTCTCAACTCCAGAAACTACTATTCACATTTATGTGTACTTCATGCTAGTCTGTTTCTCTGTAATTATGCAAATAACTGTAATTCTTTATTTATGTATCACATCACAATAATTTCCTCAGACCTTAAAAATTATTCTTTAATTATAAATCATAGTTTACTTAATCTGTGTGATGGTTAATACTGAGTGTCAACTTGATTGGATTGAAGGATGAAAAGTATTAATCCCGGGTGTGTCTGTGTCCATGCTGCCAAGAGATTAACATTTGACTCAGTGGACTGGGGAAGGCAGATCCACCCTTAATCTGGTGGGCACAATCTAATCAGCTTCCAGCGAATATGAAGTAGGTGGAAAAACGTGAAAAGTGCAGACGTTTAGCCTCACAGCTTGCATCTTTCTCCCATGCTGGATGGATGCTTCCTGCCCTCAAACATCTGATTCCAAGTTCTGGCTCTCCTTGCTCCTTAGCTTACAGACAGCCTATTGTGGAATCTTGTGATCATGTAAGTTAATATTTAATAAACTTCCCTTTAGAGTGAGAGTGTGTGTGTGTGTGTGTGTGTGTGTGTGTGAACATGGTAAGACCCTGTCTCTACAAAAATATTAGCTGGGCATGGTAGCATGTGCCCCATATATATACCCTATTAGTATCCTATATATATCCTATTAGGGGAGGAAGAGGGTATGTGTGTGCGTATTCCTATTAGCTCTGTGTGTGTGCATATATTCCTATTAGTTCCGTCCCTCTAAGAGAACCAGGACTAATACAATCTGTTGCCGTTGTCAAATATTGAAGCTATACTTTTATTTTGCCAAGTTTTTTTTTTATCATAAGTGTTACATTTATTATTATTTTGAGACCAAGTCTTGCTTTGTTGCCTAGGCTGGAGTGCAGTGGAGCGATCTCAGCCCAATGCAACCTCTGCCTCCCAGACTCAAGTGGTCCTCCAACCTCAGTCTCTCAAGTAGCTGGGACTACAAGCATGTGCCACTATAGCTGGCTAAAATTTTTTAAAATATTGTTTGAAGCAACAGAGTTCTGCCACGCTGCCCAGTCTGGTCTTGAATTCCTCGGCTCAATCGATCTGTCTGCCTCAGCCTCCCAAAGTGTTGGGATTACAGGCATGAGCCACCATGCCCGAGCCTATTGTGTATTTTTTGACACCTAATGAAATAATCACATTTTCTCCCTAATTCTGTTAATACGGTGAATTCCAATAGCTGATTTTCTAATTTTAATCCAAGTCTGCATTCACAAAGTCTAATTCAATCCGTTTGCATTGCTAAAATAAAGACAACTTGGTTATAATACTTTAATGTATATTTTATTTGCTATTATATTTTTTCCTTTATTTCTGTAATCATATTTTTAAAATCTGGCTTATAATTTCTTAAGACAACCATATCATGTTTTAGTACCAAATTATACTGGCTTGAAACAAAATAAGCAGTGATCCTTCTTATTTCTATCAGAGTATTCTGAAAATTTGATAGTAAGATTGGTTTTATTTCTTCCTTAAATATTTAGGAAAGTATAACTGATAAAAGAAGGAAACATAATGAAAATGAGAAAATATTTTGAACTGAATTATGATGAAAATATGAACTACCAAAACTTGTGGGATGCATTTACAGCTGTACTTAAAGGAAATTTATAATCTTTCTTTTTTTTTTTTTTTTTTTGAGACAGAGACTCGCCCTGTCACCCAGGCTGGAGAGCAATAGCGCGATCTTGGCTCGTTGCAATCTCTGCCTTCTGGGTTCAAACAATTCTCCTGCCTCAGCCTCCTGATTAGCTGGGATTACAGGCACCCGCCACTACATCCAGCTAATTTTTGTATTTTTAGTAGAGGTGGGGTTTCACCAGATTGGTCAGGCTGGTCTCAATCTCCTGGCCTCATGATCCACCCACTTTGGCTTCCCAAAGTGATGGGATTACAGGTGTGAGCACCTGTAGAAATTTATAATCTTAAATGTGTATCTTAAAACTGCACCTGGCAGAAATTTATAATCTTAAATGTGTATTTTACAAAAGAAAGAATGATCTATATTTCCATCTCGAGAAATTAGATAAATCAAAAGAAGCTAGAATCGGGGTTTGTGAAGCAAAAGATAGAGAAGGACTGGGCATGGTGGATCACACCTGTAATCCCAGCACTTTGGGAGGCCAGGTCAGGAGGATCGCTTGAGCCCAGGAGTTCAAGACCAGGGTCTGGCTCTGTTACCTGGGCTGAAGTGCAGGGGCGCAATCTCAGCTCACTGCAACCTCTACTTCCCAGGCTCAAGCAATCCTTCCACCTCAGCCTCCTGAGCACCTGGTACTACAGACACACATCACACCTGGCTAATTTTTGTACTTTTTTTTGTAGAGATGACATTTTGCCATATGTTGCCTAGGCTAGAATGTATTTTTAAACTACTGCTATGTAACAAAATACCCCAAAACTCAGTGCCTTAAAACAGTAACATGTATTTATCGTATGTGGTTCAAGAACTTAGCTAAGTCATGTGGGCCTGGAATTTCTCGAGACTGTACTTGGTCAAAGCTGCAGTCATCTGAAGGCTTGACTGGGTGTGCAGGATGTGCTTTGAAGGCAACTCATTCTTATGGTTCTAAGTTGACACTGGCTGTTGTTTATTAAAGTCCTCAGTTCCTCACTACATGGGCCTTTCCGGATGTCTCCAGTGAAAAGGCAGTTAGTTTCCCCCAGTGTGAGATCCAAGAGAGCAAGTCTGAAGTGACAGTCTTGTATGACCTAACCTTGAAAAGAATACACTGTCACTTCTACCACAGCCTATTCATTACTCAGGTCAGCCTGGTTCAGTGTTGTAGGGGACTGTACAAGGGAGTAAATACTATACAAGGAAATAAGGCTCATTCAGGGCTATCTTGGAGGCCTACGATACAATGCCTTCTCATATGTATACTTTGTATAGTCTTCTCCCACGATGACTCTGGATTTGGCCATGGGGCTTTTTTTTTTTTTTTTTTTTTTTGAGACGGAATCTTACTCTGTTGTCCAGTCTGAAGTGCAGTGGCACAATCTTGGCTCACTGGATTCTCTGCCTCCCAGATTCAAGCAATTCTCCTGCCTCAGCGTCCCGAGTAGCTGGGACTACAGGCGCCTGCCATCATGTCTGGCTAATTTTTGTATTTTTAGTAGAGATGGGGTTTCACCATGTTGGTCAGGCTGGTCTTGAACTCCCAACCTCAGGTGATCCACCTGCATCAGCCTCCCAGAATGCTGGGATTATAGGTGTGAGCCTCTATGCCATGTGACTTATTGTGACCAAAGAGACATCAAGACACAAGAGCAGGCCTGATAAACATTTGCCCATTGAGACTGCAATGCTCCCTACGGGAATGTAGCCACCATGCTGTTAGGAATCCCAGACAATTCAAAAGAGAGGCCGTGTATATCACACAGACCACATGGAAGAGAACTAAGGTGGCTTAATTGAGCTGCCATTTAAATTTAGCCACAAGAGTGACCCAGTAGAAGCAAAGTAGAACTTCATAAATACACATAATGAAGGGGAGAAAACCTGTGGTGGCTGTGAAGGTCCTGATGCCATGTATGTCAAACTGATTATCTTCCGATGGTCATGGATTTATTGTAAAAAGAGAACATGCACTAACATGAGGAACAATCAAAAGCCATGTTGAAGTCAGGCGCAGTGGCTCATGCCTGTAATCCTAGCACTTTGGGAGCTGAAGTAGGTGGATCACCTGAGGTCAGGAGTTTGAGACCAGCCTGGCCAATCTGGTGAAACCCTGTCTCTACCAAAAATACAAAAATTAGCTGGGTATGGTGGCAGGTGCCTGTAGTCCCAGCTACTTGGGAAGCTGAGGCAGGAGAATCACTTGAATCCAGGAGGCAGAGGTTGCGGTGAGCCAAGATAGGGTCATTGCACTCCAGCCTGGGTGACAAGAGCAAAACTCAGTCTCAAAAAAAAACAAACAATGTATGTATGTATCATCAAGAACGGTAGCTTGCACTTATAATCTCAGCTACTTGGAAGGCTGAGACAGGATGACTGCTTGAGCCCAGAAGTTCTAGGCTGCAGTGAGCTATGATCATGACAATGCACTTCAGCCTGGTGACAGAACAAAATGCTGTCTCTAGAAAAATAAATAAAATAAATGTTAAAGCATAGGTATATTTTACCTACAAGGTTCACTACACTAACAGTTCCACCGAGATTTCTGAATTCCCAATTGCACTTGATATTGCACTGGAACGGCTGATTGATGCAGACTTACCAGACTGTAAATTATAATGAACTGTTGTTGTTTTTTTTAAGTGACCCCAAAAGGCACCACATGGAAAAGAAGGATTACAAAGTCTTCACAGAATTGTAAGAAATAACTATTCATTTTAAGCCACTAGATTTTGCTTCACCACAAAGGAACGCAAATGAAACTGCATTCATTCTTCCCTTTTTTTGAAACGGAGTCTTGCTCTGTCGCGAGGCTGGAGTGCAGTGGCGTGATCTAGGCTCACTGCAACCTCGGCCTCCTGGGTTCAAGTGATTCTCCTGCCTCAGCAACCTGAATAGCTGAGGCTACTGGCGCGTGCCACCACGCCCAGCTAATTTTTGTACTTTTAGTAGACAGGGTTTCACCATGTTGGCCAGGATGGTCTCAATCTCTTGACCTTGTGATCTGCCTGCCTCAGCCTCAGAAAGTGCTGGGATTACAGGTGTCAGCCACCGCACCCAGCCCATTCTTCCCTTTTTAAAATATGTCGCTCTGTGCACATTTTTAATGTGCTGTACTGAGGCAGGAAAGCTAAAAACTACATTTCCTGGATTCCCTTGCAATGGAGTTGATGTCATAATTCTGGAATAACCAGTCAGAGGCATTTATTCAAGATTTGAAAGGTGAAAGGTCAGAAGAGGTGGTACTGCAGTTTCTGCTGTTAGCTGGCAAGTATGGAGTGAGGTGTTGTGTGTACGTGTGTGGGCATGCACATACACAGTAGCTTTCTACTGACTGGCTGCTAGTATTGTGAAGATAGAGGGAAGAACCATCCATTTTGTGCTGGTACTAATCTATTAAACCGTGTGAGGCTCCGTAGCAAATTATACCAATGGTGATTTCTTAATCACTGGATCACGGCTAAAAGTGTGTCCCTACTGAAGAGCTACAGTGTGGCTTCCTGATTTCCCCACCTTTCTGATTAGAGCACAGGATGCAGCTCTCCTTGTAGGCCAGCTATACGAAGTGTTCTGGGAGTCCAGTCTTCTAAGCCTGAACTGAGGGTGCTCTTCCAGCAATTCCAAATCACTTTTTAAATATCAAGTTCCCTGTCTGCTTAAAGGAACATAACTAAAGCTGGACTGGTGTTTGAAACATGACTCTGATTTTCTCTCAGATCCTTAAACATGTCAGAATCTCCCGTGCCATTTGGGCCTTTTTAAATGCTACTGCTTCTTTGCAGACCAATCTCTTCTTACCTCATCTAACTTATACACTTATGAGAATTAAACAATTTCTTGGTATGTCTGAGGTTTTTTCCCCTGTAAATTATGTTTTAATACCCTCTGGCTATTTATCTATTGGAGTCTAGGGGTTTTTTTGTTTTAAGAAATGAGTAGGAAAAAAAATCAAAATAAGTATTTTGCCCACAGCTAGGTTTTTATAATATTGATAAAAAAGAAACCAAAATAAATAAAATAAAAAAGAAACCAATACCAACAGTGTTAATAATGATTAACATTTCCTGAATACTTACCATATTCCAGCATTCTACAAATATTATTTCATTTATTTTTTGAGATAAATTAACTTAAAATTAAGCATATTTTCATGTATTTGCCATTTATTCTACATTTTCTTGGTGATGTGCCTTTTCAAATCTCTTGCCTTTTCTTTTTTCCTTATAAGTTTTCAGCTTTCATATATTCTGGGTACCAATCCTTCATCAGATACATATTTTGCAAATATTTCCTCCCAGTCTAAGGCTTGTCTTTAACAGCATAAAAAAATTTAATTGGAGTGAATCACCTGAGGTAGGGAGTTAGAGAGCAGCCTAACATGTTGAAACCCCATCTTTAAAAAAAAATTTTTTAAAAATAAAAATAAAAATAATTTAATTGATGTTTGTGACAACCCAAGGTGGGAAAAACAAAAAAATTTAACTCATGAAGGATTTAATTAATGTAATCTAACATCAATTATTTTCTTTTATGCTTTGTGTTTTGTATGTCCTAAGAAATCTTTACCTAACCAAAAGTTGCAAAGATTTTCTCCCATGTGTGTTTTCTTTTTTTTTTTGAGATAGAGTCTCACTCTGTTGCCCAGGCTGAAGTGTAATGGCACAATCTTGGCTCACTGCAACCTCCGCCTCCCAGGTTCAAGTGATTCTTTCTCCTGCCTCAGCCTACTGAGTAGCTGGGATTACAAGCATGCACCACCACACCCAGCTAATTTTTGTATTTCTAGTAGAGATGGGGTTTTGTCATGTTGGCCGGGCTGGTCTCAAACTCCTGATCTCAAGTGATCCACCTGCCTTGGCCTCCCAAAGTGCTGGGATTACAGGTGTGAGCCACCACGCCTGGCCTTCCAATGTGTTCTTGTAAAAGTTTTATAGTTTTTGGTTTTTACCCAAACTATATTCATGTCTATATTCATTCTGAGTTAATTTCTGTGTGTACTGAAAGCTTCTGGGTAAAGGTGTTCAAGCCCCATTTCTAGAAAAAGACTATTCTTTCTCTTTTTCTATAGAATTGGTTTGGCGTGTTTGTTGAAAAAAACTGGCTATAACATGTAGGCTTATTTCTGGACTCTGTTGTGTTCCTATTATCCATTTCCTTTTACTAATACCACATAGCTTTAATTATTATAGCTTTATAAAAAGTTTTGAAATCAGGTAGTATGTGAGTCATCCAACTCAATATAAAAATATATAAAAATGAAGATCCAAACAGACTTAAGAGAAACATACACTGGTGGTAGGTATATAAAATAGTACAACCACTTCAGATAACTGTATGGCAGTTCTTCATAAAATCAAAGAGGCATTTAACATTTAAGTCAAAACTTCCACTCTTAAGAATTTACTGAAAACATTTCACACAAATACAAATAACTGTTCTTAACAGCTTAATTCAGAATATCACAAAACTGGAAATAACCAACTGTCCTTCAAAAGGTAAATGGATAATCTATTGTGGTATAACCGTACAAAAGAATTCTAATTAGCAATAAAAGGAACCTGACAGAAGCAAGACACAAATGGGAAGCAGAGAGGACTAAAAAGCAAAAGGAGGAAACTTATGAAGTGCAAAGTTCTTTCAACTAACTGCACCATGGACTACACCATAGTCAAGCCATGGTGACCCCTCTGACCCACACGTACACCTCGAGATGGCCTCCCAGAGTCAGAAAGTCTGAGGTAACAAGAAAACCGCAAAAGGAGAATAGTTAGCTACTGTAGTGCCTGATTAACCAACCTCGTGACATTCCGCCATTGTGCCTGCCTCAGCTGATGAGTCAACCTTATGACACTGGACCCTGTGGCCTGATTAACAACTGTGCAACATTCTACCCTTGTTCCTGCCTCAACTGATAGGTCAACCATGTGGCACTGGACCATCTGACACCCCCCACCACTTGTCAAAAAAAAAAACATGCCAGTTGGGCGCAGTGGCTCATGGCTGTAATTCCAGCACTTTGGGAGACTGAGGTGGGCAGATCATGAGGTCAGGAGATTGAGACCATCCTGGCCATGGCGAAACCCTGTCTCTACTAAAAATACAAAAAATAGGTCGGGCATGTTAGCCCATGCCTATAGTCCCAGCTACTCAGGAGGCTGAGGCAGGGGAATTGCTTCAATCTGAGAGAGGTTGCAGTAAGCCGAGAATGCGCCACTGCACTCCAGCCTGGCAAAAAGAGCAAGACTCTGTCTCAAAAAAAACAAAACAAAAAAAGTCCTAAAATGTAAATTTCAATTGCCTACCCCCAACCTATAAAACCAGCTCCTATCCCACCACCCTCTGCTGACTCTTTTCAGACTCAGCCCACTCACACCCAAGTGAATAAACAGCCTTGTTGCTCACACAAAGCCTGTTTAGGTAGTCTCTTCATTCAGATCGTGCTTATCATGAGAGTGATAGATATGTTCACTATCTTAATTGAGGATGGTTTCAATGTTGTGTATGTATGTCCCAACTTGTCAGGCTGTTATTTCCTGACAGCAATTATCTGGCACTAAATAGGTGTACTACATTTCAATTCAGTTCTGACACTAACCACCTTAGCGCAGAACTCCACAAGTTAAAAGGCAAAGTTCTTCGCACAAGACTGCTTCCAATTCAGATGCCAGCCCCAAGTGTCAGGGATCACTTACATTTCTAACAGACCAGCAATAAATCTCGGGTTTCCTCTAGCCCCCTTAGGTTTAAACATTTGCTAAAATAACTTGTAGAACTCAATAAAAGCACTGTATTTTTATTTACTTATCTGAAACATAGTTTCACTCTGTCACCCAAGCTAGAGTGCAGTGGCGCCATCTTAGCTCACTTCAACCTCCACCTCTCGGGTTCAAGTGATTCTCATGCCTCAGCCTACCCTAGTAGCTGGATTACAGATGCATACCACCACAACCAGCTAATTTTTTTTTTTTTTTTGAGACGGAGTTTCGCTTGTTACCCAGGCTGGAGTGCAATGGCGCGATCTCGGCTCACCGCAACCTCCGCCTCCTGGGTTCAGGCAATTCTCCTGCCTCAGCCTCCTGAGTAGCTGGGATTACAGGCACGCGCCACTATGCCCAGCTAATTTTTTGTATTTTTAGTAGAGACGGGGTTTCACCATGTTGACCAGGATGGTCTCGATCTCTTGACCTCGTGATCCGCCCACCTCGGCCTCCCAAAGTGCTGGGATTACAGGCTTGAGCCACCGCGCCCGGCAATTTTTTGTATTTTTAGTAGAGACGAGGTTACGTCATGTTGGCCAGGCTGGTCTCAAACTCCTGACGTCAATGATCCACCTGCCTTGGCCTCCCAAAGTGCTAGGATTACAGGTGTGAGCCACTGCACCCAACCTGAAAGCCCTATATTTGTTGTTACAGTTTTATTATAAAGGAAATACTTAAGCCTAAACAGGATTATATTATAAAAGAAATTCTCAAGCCTAAACAGGATTGAGCCTGCTTTTTCATACTTGGATGGTAGACCACTGGTGAATAGCAGGTGCTGTGAGCTAGAAGGAAAAAGAAAAAATAAACAGAAAATAGCAAGGTGGAAGAGAAGTATATAACTCAAAAACAGTGAAATTGAAGAGACACATAAGTCAAAGACTCGGGGGAAAAAGGGGGTATGTGGACGGGATGGGGACAGAGAGCTTCATGCTCTCTTCTTATGAAATCTGGACATGTCATCCTCCCGGAATATCACTGTGTTCAGTAACCAGTAACCTCCCCTGAGCTTTAGTGTTCACAGGTTTCGCTGGGCTTTATTACACAGGCATGACTGATAAAATCAAGACTGAACTCAATCTCTAGCCTCCCTCTCCTCCTGGGAGAAAGTTCCAATCCTCTAATTTAAGCGCTTGGCCTTTCTGGTGACCAGTACTATCCTGAAGCTATTTAGCACCAATGCTGGGAACTACCTCGTAAGCATAACAAAGAAACTCTCAACTGGGAAATTCCAAGGGTTTTTGAAGCTCTGTGCCAGGAATCAAAGCAAAGACCAGATGGATTATTATATCATGTCATATAAATATGCCCAAATTATTGCACAGTATTTCAATTACTCCTCAATGTAACTATTAAAAAAATTTTTTTTTTCAATTTTATTTTTTGAGACAGGGTCTCACTCTGTCACCCAGGTTGGACTTACAGTGGTGTCATCAAGACTTACAATAGCCTCAACCTCCCAGGCTCAAGTGATTCTCCCACCTCAGTCTCCCAAGTAGCTGGGACTACAGGCATATGCCATCACGCACAGCTAATTTTTATTTAATATTATTGGTAGAGATGGGGTCTTGTTATGTTGCCCAGGCTGGTCTCCAACTCTTGGCCTCAGATGACTTTCCTACCTCAACTTCCCAAAGTGGTGTGATTACAGGCGTGAGCCACTGCATCCAGCCAAATGAACTTTTTATAAGCCCAACATAGCAAATAAGAACTCTATTTTTTTTTTTTGCATTCTTTTAAAATTTTATATGCATATATCTTAGGGCTGTAGACTTAACTTTCCTAATTTTGTTTTCCATGGCTTATTCTTGAGCACACAATGATAATCAATTATTATATTTATACATCACCTTTTTTTACTTTTCCAAGCTCTTTTACAGCTCTTGGCATTACCCTTTCCCAGGCCTGTGAGGTAACTGAGATACGCAACATGTATCTTTTATACCAGAGACCTGAGGCAGATGTTTGCCGGAACGCCTGTCAGTTTCACGGAGGAGAAACTCAAAACTGGCAGTTCCCGAGTACCTCCTACAGGCCCGGCCCAGCCTAGGCCCTGGGTGACCACACCACAGCAAGCCGGCCCCCTTCCTTCAGCCTTGTGGATAAGGGAGAGTTGGCCGTTTTCATCCTGGCCTCCTTTTGTTGTTTGGATGTTTCGGCGGGTTCCACCTCGGCCTTTTAACACTTCTGGGAAGCCTACTGTGTTCGCTGCGGACCCTCAGCGGCAGAAGAGCAGGCAAGAAGTCGCAGCCGCCAAGGGAAGTTGGGGATCTACCAAGTTTGGGTGCGGCAGAGTGGGGCATGCCGCGCCCCACAGGGATGTGACCTCGGAGGGGGCTTCGGGTAGGTCTTCGGGTAGGTCGGGTTGAGGCGGGAACTGGGCGTCCCCAGTGCCCCAACGCTGGCCCCTCACTTTTTAATTGAAATGTAAATTGGTACAATCACTTTGGTGCTTTCAGTTAAGCAGAAGGTATGCATGTCCAATGATTCAACAATTTCACCTATGTTGATGGCCTAAAGCAACTAGAGTATGTATACACAGTGTTAAGCGTTGCCTAAAGCTACCTCCTTGCATAAATTCAGCCTAAAGGATTCTTCATACATGTGAGCAGTACCTAACCAGATTGTAAAAAGACTAACCTACTCTCCTACCAATCACACAGAATTGTGGCCAGTTGTTCACACTGTGATCAAATAAGGTAAACACTGAGCTGTAACCAATTCTGCTATTTTTGTACCTCATTTTCGTTTTCTGCATATCACTTTCCTTTTCCTGTCCATAAATGTTATCCGATCACTTGGCAGCTCTGAAATTGTTCTGAACCACTTGAGTTTGGAGGGGGCTGCCCAATTTGTGAATCATTCTTTGCTCGATTAAATTATGTTAAATTTAATGTGTCTGGTTCTTCTGTTAACAATAGCACTGTTGTTTGTAAAAGCCAAAAAACTACAAGTGAAAAATGTCAACAGAAGACTGAATAAACTGTATAATAAGATACTATATAGCAATAAAGATAAGCAATAACATAGATGTGAAGCTCAAAATAACACTGAAGACACAGTAACACAAGGAACCATATAGTGTGAGTCTAGCCATATAAAATTGAAAAAGTAAAACTAGAAAAAAGCCAGTCATGTTTGCCAATGCTTGTAGTCCCAGCTACATAGGAGGCTGAGGCAGCAAGAGGATGGCTTGAGCCCAGGAGATCAAGGCTATGGTTGAGCTATTTGTACATTGTACAGTGGCTTATGCCTGTAATCACAACACTTTGGGAGGTCAAGATGGGAAAATCGTTTGAGTCCAAGTGTTGGAGACAAATCTGGGCAACATAACAAGACCCCACCTCTACCAATAATAATAAAATAAAAATTAGCTGAGCATGGTGACACATGCTTGTAGTCCCAGCTACTCAGGAGAATGAGGTGGGAGAATCACTTGAACCTGGGAAGTCGAGGCTGTAATGAGCTCTGTATATGGTTCCTTGTGTTACTGTGTCTTCAGCGTTATTTTGAGCTCACACCACTGCAGTCCAGCCTGGGCAATAGAGTGAGATCCTTTCTCAAAAAAAAAAAAATTTTTTTTAATATTTTTTAATAGCTTCAGTGGGGCCGGTCACAGTGGCTCACGCCTATAATCCCAGCACTATGGGAGGCCAAGGCAGGCGAATGACTTGAGCTCAGGAGTTTGAGATTAGCCTGGCCAACATGCTGAAACCTCTTTTCTACTAAAAATACAAAAATTAGTCGGATGTGGTGGCACATGCCTGTAAAAATCCCAGCTACTTGGGAGGCTGAAGCAGGAGAATTGCTTGAACCCAGAGCGGGGCAGAGGTTACAATGAGCTGAGATTGCACCACTGCACTCCAGCCTGGACAACAGGGTAAGACTCCATCTCAAAAAAAAAAAGCTTTATTTAAGGTATAATTGAACTACTGTACAGTAAGTTGGATATATTTAAATTGAGATGTGGTTATGGTTATACCAGTACACTCTGGCCTAGGCAACAGAGACTCCATCTAAATGAAGTAAAAAATAAATAAAACTAGAAATAATGAAACTGGCTGGGAATGGTGTCTCGTGCCTGTAATCCCAGCACTTTGGGAGGCTGAGGGAGGAGGATCACTTGAAGTCAGGAGTTTGAGATGAGCCTGGCTGACATGGCAAAATCCCGTCTCTACTAAAAATACAAAATTAGCCAGGCATGGTGGTGGGTGCCTACAATCTCAGCTACTTGGGAGGCTGAAGTGGAAGAATCTTTTGAACCTGGGAGGTGGAGGCTGCAGTGAGTCAAGATTGCACCATTGTACTCCAGCCTGGGCGACAGAGCAGGACTCTGTCTGGAAAAAAAAAAAAAGAAAAGAAAAAATGAACCTATTATTTTTAGAGATATGTAGTAAAAATATAAGAAAATCAAGGAGACTGCATTAACATAGTAAGGGAGGAATTATGTATGATGGAAGAAGCTTATGATTGAGGGCAACATACAACTTCTGGGGGTGCTGATGATATTCTATTTTTTTTTTTTTTTTTTTTTTTGAGATGGAGTTTCGCTCTTGTTACCCAGGCTGGAGTGCGATGGCACGATCTCGGCTCACCGCAACCTCCGCCTCCTGGGTTCAGGCAATTCTCCTGCCTCAGCCTCCTGAGTAGCTGGGATTACAGGCACGCGCCACCATGCCCAGCTAATTTTTTGTATTTTTTAGTAGAGACGGGGTTTCACCATGTTGACCAGGATGGTCTCGATCTCTTGACCTCGTGATCCACCCGCCTCGGCCTCCCAAAGTGCTGAGATTACAGGCTTGAGCCACCGCACCCGGCCTATTCTATTTCTTTATTCATATATTCACTTTGTGGTTACTTATTAAACTGCATTTGTTTTATGCACCTTTTATGTTACATTTTAGATAAATATGTATATGTATTTAGTAAAATAGTTAATGATTATTAATATAATAATAGTTAATGATAGTTTCTTTTGGTGTGATACTCATGATGTAATCTTTTTAATCCTAACTTTTAGAAATAATCTGAAATAATAAGGAAATCTAAGATTCACACCATTGCACTCCAGCCTGGTAACAATAGCAAAACTCCGTCTCAAAAAAAAAAAAAAAAAAGAGTTCACTATTCTATTTCCTTCACTTTTCAAGTAAATTGTTTCATGATTAAAAAAAGTAGAAAAGTTTAAGAAATAAAATATTATATATAAGAATCTCAGGTTCTCTTTAAAGCAGTTAATCTAATCACCTTTCAGATAATGTAGGGACTTCAGAAATGTGAATTCCTTCACATAAAAATAAAGAAGGGAAAGAGGAGGAAGAGGAGAGAGAGGGATGAAGAAACAGACCTACAGATTTTTATTTTTTTTTAGACAGTGTCTTCCTTTGTCACCCAGGCTGCATTGTGGAGGTGCGAAGAGGGCTCACTGTAGTCTCCACCTTCAGGGCTCAAGTGATCTTCCACCTCAGCCTCCCGAGTAGCTGAGGCTACAGGCATGTGCCACTATGGCTGGCTAATTTATTTTTTTTTTTGTTTGTGTTTCTGTAGAGAGGGTTTCATCATGTTGCCCAGGCTGTCTCAAACTCCTGGGCTCAAGCAATCTGTCTGTCTTGGCCTTCCAAAGTTCTGGAATTACAAGTGTGAGCCACTATGCTCAGCCTAGAGATTAACTGAAGAAACATAATGAGTTAATGGTAGGTCTGGAACTGAAACAAAAACCCAAATCTTAGGATTGCCAATCTAATACTTGCAAGGACACCATTTTAACTCATATGTTGTAAAAGCACTCTATTTCTCTTCTTAGTTTTACTTTTCTCCATTTTTCTTATATTTTACTTCCTTATTCTGTCTTTCCTGCACTAGACTTTTAAGTTCTATGAAGGCAACAGATTTAAAATATATTTATTTGTGTAGTCCTAGAATCCACAAAAAACATGTCTCATATAAAGTACTCAGTATTTCTTGAATTATTAACTAAATTATTGTCCCAGAAAATTTGACATGTATATCAATCTTTCAACAACAACAAAAATCCACCTGTCAGGTGTGAAGACAATGTGAGTTCTGAATTAAGCAATCTAATTTTTGTATTAAAATGGCAGTTTACTCATTCAGCATATACATTGAGAATGAACTAAGACTGAGAATAAACAACGTATTTGCCAATATGTGCTTCTTTGCAGCTTCCTTTCCTATTTTGTACCATTATTTGTAACACAATCCTTTTATTGATTGAATACACATTTAAGGTGAAAACTAAGCCAGGTGGTGCAGGAGCACAGTTAATGCATAAAGTCACTAGAATTAAAAGTCTATCTAAAACACATAAACTAATTTTGGAGTTTATCACATTAGAGCAACTTTGGGCCTAAAGCTCAAAATTCAAGTGGCTTACTGACCAAGTTTATCACATCATTATTACGCCTTTTCATTGCACCTAGTTGTAAATTCCTTTTAGGAAAATCTCAGGGGCAGGAGCTCTGGCTCATGCCTGTAATTCCAGCACTTTGGGAGGCTGAGGAGGGAGGAGCTCTTGAGGCCAAGAGTTCAAGTTCAAGGCTGCAGTGAACTATGATCGCACCACTGTTGCTCCAGCCTGAGCCACAGAGCAAGACCCCAGCTCAGCAACAACAAAAGTGAGTTAGTTTCATACTGAATAAAGTTGGTAACATCTAGATTCCATTACCAAAATGCCTAGTTTAGGCCCTTATTGCATCATACCCAACTTGAGTCTCTTTAGATTTTAAAACCAACAGTGCTCCTAAATTAATCTATTTTAATGTTATCCCAACTCAGTGATTTCCTATTGCCTAATTCCTTATGACATTTTAAACATCATAATCAATTTTATAATTGTTTTCCTTTTCCACATGTATACTTATACATATGTATATGTTTATATATAATTATAAAACATTATGTAATCTCAACTCTCCACACTAGTCAAACTGGGTTAATTCATTATCTTCCAAAAATATCTTGAGCCCCTTTACATCTTTGCACAGAAAAAAGAAAGCTCATAGAATTTGACACTTTTTAAAATGAATATGTGAGTATGTCCTAGAATTGCTTCTGCTCCTCATTACATGCCCACCCCACCCAAACATACGCTCTTACTAAATTCTTACCCACCCTTAATGTTTTTGCCCAAATTCCATTTTTTTCATGAGATAGGGTCTCACTCAGTCATGTAGACTAGAGTGCAGTGACATTAATCGAAGGTCACCCACAGCTTTAAGCTCCTAGGTTCAGGTGATCCTCCTACCTCAGCCTCCCAAGTAGCTGGGACTAAAGTCGTGTACCACCACACTCAGTTAATTTTTGTATTTTTTGTAGAGACGGGTTTTGCCATGTTGCCCAGACTAGTCTTGGACTCCTGGGCTCAAGAGATCTGCCTGCCAAGGCCTCCCAATGTGCTAGGACTACAGGTGTGAGTCACTATGCCCAGCCAACTTCCTCTTCTGAAGGGATCATTGACTCCTTTGCACTGGAAACACTGTACCAATTATGAAGCAATTATTTTACAGCATCTAATGTTATGATCATTAGTATAAAAATCATGTCTTCTCGGCCGGGTGCTGTGGCTCACGCTTGTAATCCCAGCACTTTGGGAGGCCGACGCGGGTGGATCACGAGGTCAAGAGATCAAGACCATCCTGGTCAACATGGTGAAACCCCGTCTCTACTAAAAAATACAAAAAATTAGCTGGGCATGGTGGCACGTGCCTGTAATCCCAGCTACTCAGGAGGCTGGGGCAGGAGAACTGCCTGAACCCAGGAGGCGGAGGTTGTGGTGAGCCGAGATCGTGCCATTGCACTCCAGCCTGGGTAACAAGAGCGAAACTCCGTCTCAAAAAAAAAAAAATCATGTCTTCTCAAGAAGATACTAATCCCAGCACTTTGGGAGGCTTAAGTGGGAGCATCTTTTGAGGCCGGGAGTTCAAGGCTGCAGTGAACTCCAAAAGGATCCCCTAAAGGATGGGGCTGTTTTACATATTCCATATCTGCCTTATATACTAAGATATATGTACATGATATTTTCTGAAGGAATAAAATGTATTAGTATATTTTTTATATGTTCTAGATTTCAGTAATTGACCAAGTCTGAAAACAGAAATGCCTCCAAAATTTGCATTTGGCAAAAGTTATGCAACCTCATACACACACACACATAAATATATATATATGCACTCCAGCCTTGGGGACAGAGTGAGACTCCATCTCAAAAAAAAAAAAAAAGAGATTCATCCTATCAGACCTAAACCATTTAAGAAGCACATACTACAAAATACACTGTTAATCATTATGGAAGGTTTTTTCTTTCTTTCTTTTTATGGAAGGTTGTTGTTTTTTTTTTAGACAGAGTTTCGCTCTTATTACCCAGGCTGGAGTGCAATGGTGTGATCTCAGCTCACCGCAACCTCTGCCTCCTGGGTTCAAGCAATTCTCCTGCCTCAGCCTCCCGAGTAGCTGGGACTACAGGCGTGCACCACCATTCCCAGCTATTGTATTTTTAGTAGAGACAGGGTTTCACCATGTTGACCAGGATGGTCTCGATCTCCTGACCTCGTGATCCACCCACCTTGGTCTCCCAAAGTGCTGGGATTATAGGCATGAGCCACTGCGCCAGGCCAGAAGGCTAATTTAGGTAAAAATGCTTTACTCCATTTAGTTCCACCTTCAAGACAGACAGATACATATAAAGTACAGATATATATAGATATAGATATATAGATATCACAAGACTAAGTACTATTACTAAAGCAACAAAAACAGAGCATCAAAATAGTTACTTCTTTCAATTTCACCAAATTAAATTATTCACTGGGAAAAATTTAATGACCAGTTTTTCTAATAAACCAGCGCACAGACTATATGAACATATAATTTACTACTAACAATATATTTAGTCAAGGTTAGCATTACTTAATGAGACAAGGTTAGTGGCCGGGCATGGTGGCTCAAGCCTGTAATCCCAGCACTTTGGGAGGCCGAGGCGGGTGGATCACGAGGTCAAGAGATCGAGACCATCCTGGTCAACATGGTGAAACCCCGTCTCTACTAATACAAAAAAAAAAAATTAGCTGGGCATGGTGGCGCGTGCTTGTAATCCCAGCCACTCAGGAGGCTGAGGCAGAAGAATTGCCTGAACCCAGTAGGCGGAGGTTGCGGTGAGCCGAGATCGCGCCATTGCACTCCAGCCTGGGTAACAAGAGCGAAACTCCGTCTCAAAAAAAAAAAAAAAAAGAGACAAGGTTGTTATTTCAGACCTAAATAGTGGTGGTGCAGAAAAGTTAGATGCCACACACTTTACTATCTTCTTCCTGAACTCCAAATCTAATTCTATTTTAAAGATGCATTCTGTCCAAGAGCAGTGGCTCACACCTGTAATCGCAGCACTTTGGGAGGCTGAGGCAGGCAGATCACTTGAGGTCAGGAGTTTGAGACTAGCCTGGCCAACATGGTAAAACCGCTTCTCTATTAAAAAAAAAAAAAAAATTAGCCAGGTGTGGTGGCACTCACCTGTAATCCCAGCAACTCAGGAGGCTGAGGCACGAGAATCACTTGAACCTGAGAGGCAGAAATTGCAGTGAGCCAAGATTGCACCACTGCACTCTAGCCTGAGCGACAAGAGTGAGACTCCTTCTCAAAGAAAAAAAGAAAAAAAAAAAAAGAGAAATCCATTCTATCAGACCTAAGCCATTTAACAAGCGCATACTACAAAATATACTATTAATCATTATGGAAGGTAATTTAGGTAAAAATGCTTTATTTCTACTTTCAAGATAACCCACAAATAGGATTCTAAAAATTACCTGGATATTGACTGTAATAAAACAGTCATCACAGAAGTTATCTTTAGCCTCAAGGGGAATTCATAAGGTCCTAAAACATTATGAGTAGCCTTGCAGGCTGAGAGTCTGATACTTGCATGACGGGTTCAAAGGCTTTGAGACTTCAGCTTTAACATAATCTCAGATGCTCTCTAATCTTCAGGTATTTGTGAGGTGGAAGAACAAAATAAGTGAAGACAATACGACATAAGCCAATCATTCTACAGTTTGACCCTCATATAATAAATTCTCAATTCTTTTTTATTTTTAAAATTTTCTTTACAACACAAACTGTTTCCATGTATTATTTTATTTTCTTTACAAATTCTCAATTCTTACTGGGCACGTTGGCTCACACCTGTAATCCCAGCACTTTGGGAGGCCAAGGTGGGCAGGTAATGAGGTGAGGAAATCGAGACCATCCTGGCTAACACTGTGAAACCCCATTTCTACTAAAAATAGAAAAAGTTAGCCAGGAACAGTGGCATGCACCTGTAGTTCCAGCTACTTGGGAGGCTGAGGCAGGAGAATCACTTGAACCCAGGAGACAGAGGTTGCAGTGAACTGAGATCGAGCCACTGTACTCCAGCCTGAGCAACAGAGCAAGACTCTGTCTCAAAACAAACACACACACACTCAATTCTTAAAGCCTATTTTTTTATAGGAACTACCTGTTCCTAGTAAATGTACTGAGTTCCTGCTATGTGTCAGGCACATTTCAAATAATTTAAATATACCATTAACATATGTGATACAATGATACCTGTGGGAAGCACTATTATTAATACCCCCGTTTAACAGATGGGGAAACAGAGGCTAAGTAAGTTGTCCAAGGGCATAAAAATTTAAATGTTGGCGGGGGGGGCGGCGACAGAGCACGCTGGGAGCGAAGAGGGCACACGGGCCTGGCCCTCCCACGCGCCCTCCAGGGACCCGGCAGCCAGACGGAGGGACAGACGGACTGCTAGGGAGCTCACGTACCCAGACACACACATGAGCACAGAACAAAGGGCCGGACATGCTCCAGCGGGCTCCGCCTGCTCCTGGGCCTCGCGCGCCGGTGCCCTGGTTGCCTGCGCAGAGCTAGCTGTGATGCAAACAATTTGTCTATGCTGCATGAGAGATTCCACCTGAAGAGAGCAAGGCCCTGGAGGATGAGAGACTCTAAAGGAAAAGAGAAGAGCCCGCTGTCTCCCAGCCACTCCAGGCCCCAACCAAGGAGCTGGGTGAGGCCATCTTGCATCTTTAGCCCCAGTCAGGTTGCCTCAGCAGAGACTAACTAGCTGACCCTGCCAAGCCCTGCCCAAATTACAGAATCATTAGCAAATAAATGGCTGTTTCTGTTTTAAGCTTTAAAAATTAATAATAATTTAAATGTTATATGTAGTATAGTAAGAGGAATGCTTACCCAAATGACTACTGAAATACATGCATTATACTATAAAAACTGTACTGTATTAGTTATAACTACTGATTATGTTCCCAGGCAAATTCAAAAAGCCTACTTTCTCACAATTTAGTTAGATGAAGACTACAGTAGAAAATTTAGGGCCGGGCGCGGTGGCTCACGCCTGTAATCCCAGCACTTTGGGAGGCCGAGGTGGGTGGATCACGAGGTCAAGAGATCGAGACCATCCTGGTCAACAAGGTGAAACCCCGTCTCTACTAAAAAAATACAAAAATTAGCTGCGCATGGTGGCACGTGCCTGTAATCCCAGCTACTCAGGAGGCTGAGGCAGGAGAATTGCCTGAACCCAGGAGGCGGAGGTTGCGGTGAGCCGAGATCGTGCCATTGCACTCCAGCCTGGGTAACAAGAGCGAAACTCCGTCTCAAAAAAGAAAAAAAAAAAAAAAAGAAAATTTAGATGGGAGCATCTAGCAACTTAATAGATCTCTTAATCCATTAAACTTCAAGTACTCTAGCTTTCCTTTTCCTTAATAAAGATAAATCATTTGCCTTAAGCTTAAAATGATCAAACTTTATTTAAGGTCTTTTTGCTCAAAAATGAAATAAAACACAGTTTTTCTAAGGTTAAATGAATTAAGAGTTGAAAGAAAAATAGGAGGCCAGGCGCAGTGGATCACGCCTGTAATCCTAGCACTTCCAGAGGCCGTGGAGAGTGGTTTACCTGAGGTCAGAAGTTTGAGACAAGCCTGGCTAACAAGGCAAAACATCATCTCTACTAAAAATACAAAAATTAGCCAGGTGTGGTGGCAGGCGCCTATAATCCCATATATTCAGGAGGTTGAGGCAGGAGAATTGCTTGAACCCTGGAGGCAGAGGTTACAGTGAGCTGAGATCGCATCGCTGCACTGCAGCCTGGGGGACAGAGCGAGACTCCGTCACAAAAGAAAGAAAAAAAATAAAAGGAAAAGTGAGATTCAAGCAGACAAGTGTACATATGTGGGAAAAAGACAGATGGAATTAATTATGGCAGGAGCTGTGAGAGTTAGAAGAAAATCAACAGTAAGTATAGGAAAATTCCCCTAAAGGCACGATGAAAAGGGGGTGGTGGGAAAAAGTAGACAGTGGCAGAGAAGCAGAAGTGCGCAGCGTCTTCCTATATCAGTTGCTAAAAATACTATCACCCAGAAAAACTTGATGGCAGCTAGAGAAAGGGAAACAAAAAGCTGGTTCTTTGAAAACATCAACAAAACTGACCAAGAAAAAAAAGACTAAATTACTAGATTCAGAATGAAAATAGACATGTTACTAATTACCTTACAGAAATAAAACCGATTAGCTGGGCACAGTGGCTCATGCCTGTAATCCCAGCACTTTGGGAGGCCAAGACAAGCAGATTACTTGAAGGCAGGAGTTCGAGACCAGCCTGGCCAATATGGTGAAAACCCATCTCTACAAAAAACACAAAAATTAGCCAGGTGTGGCAGCAGGCACCTGTAATCCCAGCTACTTGGGAAGCTGAGGCAGGAAAATCACTTCAACCCAGGAGGTGGAGGTTGTCATGTGCTAAGATCGTGCCATTGCACTCCAGCCTGGACATTGTAGCAAGACTGTGTCTTGAAAAAAATAAAAAGAAAGAAAGAAAGAAAACCAATCATAAAGGACTACTATAGGCTGGATATGGTGGCTCACATCTGTAATGCCAACACTGTGAGGGGATGAGGCGAGGGAAATTAGTTCAAGCCCAGGAGTTTGAGACCATCCTGAGCAACGTAGGAAAACCCTGTATCTATTGTTTTTTTTTTTTTTAAAAAGGCCAGGCATGGTAGCTCATGCCTGTAATCTCACTACTTTCGGAGGCCGAGGCAGGTGGATCACAAAGTTCAAGATCAGCCTGGCCAAGGTGGTGAAACCCCATCTCTACTAAAAATACAAAAAATTAGCCGGGCACGGTGGCAAGTGCCTGTAATCCCAGCTACTCGGGAAGCTGAGGCAGAAGAATTGCTTGAACCTGGGCGGCAGAGGTTGCAAGTGAGCTGAGATCGCGCCAATGCACTCCAGCCTGGGCGATAGAGTGAGACTACATCTAAAAAAAAAAAAATTAATTAAAATATATTTTAAAAAATAAATCATATTTCTATATACTTGGAATGAATAATCTGACACAGAAATTAAGAACACATGGCCAGGCATGGTGGTTCACGCCTGTAATCCCAGCACTTTGGGAGGCTGATGCTGGCAGATCACTTGAGGTCAAGAGCTTGCTTGAGACCAGCCTGGCCAACATTGTGAAACCAAGCCCCTACTAAAAATACAAAAAATTAGCCAGGCATGGTAGTGCATGCCTGTACTCCCAGGTACTAGGGAGGTTGAGGCAGGAGATCACTTGAACCTGGGTGGAGGGTGCAATGAGCTGAGATCATGTCACTCCACTCCAGTCTGGGTGATTCAGAGAGACTATCTGAATGGAAAGAGCGAGAGAGGAAACATGAATGAGGTGGGAAAAAAGAGGGGGTGGGGGAAACATGAATGAGGAGTAAACTTGCTTCATAACAGGAGTGTCCAATCCTTTGGCTTCCCTGGGCAACAATGGAAGAAGAACTGTCTTGGGCCACACATAAAATACACTAACACTGATAGCTGATAAGCTTAAAAAAAAAATCATAAAATAGTCTCATAACGTTTTAAGAAAGTTTATGAATGTGTGTTGGACTGCATTTAAAACTGTCCTGGGCCACATGCGGCCCATGGGCTGTGAGATGGACAAGACTGCTTTATAAGAACTCACTTTTTGGGTAACTAATCCAGTCCCAGAAGAGTAAGAACTCACTCTCACAAGATAGCATTATCTATTCATGAGGGACTGGCCCCATGATAGAACATCTCCCAGTAGGCCCCAATTCCCAACACTGCTGCAATGAGAACCAAACTTTAGCATGAGTTTTGGTGAGCAAACCATATCCAAAATTGTGACAACATCTGCACAAAAATTTGCATGTAAGCCGGGAATGGTGGCTCATTCCTATGATCCTAGCACTCTGGAAAGACAAGAAGGGAGGATACCTTGAGGCCAGGAACGCAAGACTAGCCTGGGCAACGTTTCGAGATTTTCATCTCTACTAAAGATTAAAAAATTAGCTGGTTATGGTGGCATGTACCAGTAGTCTCAGCTACTTGGAAGACTGAGGCAGGAGAATTCCCTAAGCCCAGGTGGTGGACGCTGCACTGAGCTGATAGTACCACTGTACTCCAGCCTGGGCAACAGAGCAAGACACCCTATCTTAAAAAAAAGAAAGAAAAAAGAAACTTGCAAAGGAATGTTTATAGTAGCATTATTCACAATAGCCAAAAGGTAAATCAGCCCAATTTTTTTTTTTTTTTAAGATGGAGTCTCACTCCACTGCCCAGGCTGGAGTGCAGTGGTGCCATCTCAGCTCACTGCAACCTCCGCCTCCCAGCTTCCAGCGATTCTCCTGCCTCAGTCTCCTGAGTAGCTGGGATTACAGGCACATGCCACCATGACCAGCTAATTTTTGTAGTTAGTGGAGATGGGGTTTTACCATGTTGGCCAGGCTGGTCTCAAATTCTTGACCTCAGGTAATCTGGCTACCTCAGCCTTCTGCTGGAATTAAGAGGCGTGACCCACTGTGCCTGGACAAACCCCAATTTTTATCAACTAACAAGTGGATAAACAAAATTTGGTACACCTATACACTAGAGTATTATCTGGCTATAAAAAGTAATGAAGGCCAGGCGTGGTGGCTCACACCTATAATCACAGTACTTTGGGAGGCCAAGGCCAAAGGATCACTTGAGCCTAGGATTTTGAGACCAGCCTGGGCAACATGGTGAAACCCTGTCTCTACAAAAAAAACAGAAAATAGCCAGGCATGATGGCACATGTCTGTAGTCCCAGCTACTCAGGAAGCTGAGATGGGAGGATTGCTTGAACCTGGGAGGTCAAGGTTTCAGTGAACCCAGAACAGGCCACTACACTTTAGTGTAGGTGAAACAGTAAGAATCTATCTCAAAAAAAAAAAAAAAAAAAATACTGATAGTTTAAACGGGCGAAATGTTCTGCTAAGTGAAATAAGCCAGCCACAAGAGACCACTTGCTTATGATTCCATTTATATGAAATGTCCAGATTGGGGAAATGTACATAGACAAAAAGTATTAGTGATTTCTTAGAACTGTGAGGAGGAATATGAGGGTAATAGCTAATGGACACAGGGATTTCATTTTGAGATGGTAACTGTTCTAAAACTATGAGCTGGTCACAGTGGCTCACACCTATAATTCCAGCCCTTTGGGGTTCTGGGGCAGGTGGATGGATCATTTGAGCCCAGGAGTTCAAAACTGGCCTGGGCAACATGGTGACCCCATGTCTACAAAAAATACAATTTAACGATTAGCTGAGCATGGTGGTGCACAACTGTAGTCCCAGCTACTCGGGAGGCTGAGGTGGGAGGGTCACTTGAACTTGCGGGGGTTGAGGATGCAGTGCATTGCACCACTGCACTCCAGCCTGGGCAACAGAACAAGACCCTGCCTCAAAACAAAACAAAACAAAACAAAATCGCATCATTGCATTCCAGCCTGGGTGACAGAGCAATATTCCCTCTCAAAAAAAGGGCTCAGGGAATTATTAAACAGTATTATAAAGACCACAAAATTAATGCCTATGGAAAAAATAATAAACATTATCTTGTAGTATACGCAGAATATAACCCTTAACTGTGAATGAGGGAAGAAGGCGAGACAAAATACAAGCACACCTCGTTTTACTGCAATTCAGTTTTTTGTTTTTTGCTTTTTTTTTTTTTTTTCACAAACTGAAGGTTTGTGGCAACCCTGCATTGAACAAGTAAGTCTATTGGTGTCATTTTTCCAACACTGCCATCTTCACTTCATGTCTGTGTGTCACATTTTGTGATTTTCAGAAAATTTCAAACTTTTGCATTATTCTTCTATCTGCTATGGTGATCTGTCATTAGTGATATTTGATAAGACTATTTTAATTGTCTGGAGGCATCACAAACTATACCCACATAAAACAGTAAATTTAATCAATAAATGTTGTGTGTGTTCTGACTGTTCAACCAACTGGCTATTCCTCAACCCTCTTATTGGGCCTCCAAATTCCCTAAGCTATAACAATATTGAAAATTGGCCAATTAATAAGTCTACAATGTCCTCTAAATGTTCAAGTAAAAGAAAGAGTCACACGTCTCTCACTTTAAATCAAAAATTAGAAATGGCCGAGTGTGGTGGCTCATGCCTGTAATAGAAGCATTTTGGGAGGCAAAGGCGTGTAGATCCCTTGAGGTCAGGAGGACCAGCCTGGCCAACAAAGCAAAACCCCATCTCTACTAAAAACACACAGAATTAGCCAGGCACTGCAGCATACACCTGTAATCCCACCTACTCATGAGGCTGAGGTAGGAAAATCACTTGAACCCAGGAGGCGGAGGTTGCAGTAAGCCAACATCGTGCCACTGCACTCTAGCCTGGGTGACAGAGCAAGACTCTGTCTCAAAAAAACAAGTCAGAAATTATTATTAAAGTGGCCAGGCACAGAGGCTCTACCTGTAATTCCAACATTTTGGGAGGCCAAGGCAGGTGGATCACCTGAGGTCAGGAAATCGAGACCAGCCTGGGCAACATGGTGAAACCCCATCTCTACTAAAAATACAAAAATTTGCTGGGCATGGTGGCATGTGCCTGCAATCCCAGCTACTTGGAGGCTGAGACAGGAGAATGCTTGAACCTGGTAGGCTGCAGTGAGCTGAGATCATGCCACTGGACTTCCAGCCTGGGCGACAGAGCAAGACTCTCTTTAAAAAAAAAAAAAAAAAAAAAAGGCCGAGCGCAGTGGCTCGCGCCTGTAATCCCAGTATTTTGGGAGGCCGAGGCGGGCAGATCACAAGGTCAAGAGATCGAGACCATCCTGGCCAACATGGTGAAATCCTATCTCTACTAAAAATACAAAAAAATTAGCTGGGCATGGTGGCGCACGCCTGTAGTCCCAGCTACTCGGGAGGCTAAGGCAGGAGAATTGCTTGAATCTGGGAGGTGGAGGTTGCAGTGATCCAAGGTCGCACCACTGCACTCCAGCCTGGCGCCTGGTGATGGAGTGAGACTCCGTCTCAAAAAAAAAAAAAAAAAAAGTGCTACTCCAGAAACACACAACTGGTAACAAAGAAACAGCCTGATTGCTGATATGGAGGAGGTTTTAGTGGTCTGCACACAAGATCAAACCAGCTACCACATTACCTAAAAACAAAGCCTACCAGAGCAAAGCCTTAACTCTCTTCACCTCTATAAAGGCTGAGAGAGGTAAGGAAGCTGCAAAAGAAAAGTTGGAAGGTCAGCCTGGGCAACATAGAGAAACCTCATCTCTATAAAAAAATACAAAAATTAACCAGGTGTGGTGGCACATACCTGTAGTTCCGGCTACTTGGGACGCTGAGGTGGGATAATCACCCGAGCCTGGGAGGTCAGGGCTGGCTATAGTGAGCTGTGATTACATCACTACACTCCGGCCTGAGCGACAAAATGAGATCCCGTCTCCAAAAAAAAAAGGAAAAAAGAAAAGCTGGAAGCTAGCAGACTGGTTATGAGGTTGGTTGGCTGGTTTTTTGTTTTTTTTTTTTTTTCAGACAGAGTTTCACTCTTGGTGCCCAGGCTGGAGTGCAATGGCACGATCTTGGCTCACCGCAACCTCCGCCTCCCAGGTTCAATCAGTTCTCCTGCCTCAGCCTCCCGAGTAGCTGGAAGGAGGCATGTGCCACTACGCCTGGCTAATTTTGTATTTTTAGTAGAAACACGGTTTCTCCATTTTGATCAGGCTGGTCTCGAACTCCTGATTTCAGGTGATCCACCCACCTCAGCCTCCCAAAGTGCTGGGATTACAGGCATGAGCCACTGTGCCCGGCTGGGTTATGAGGTTTAAGGACAGAAGCTCTCTCCATAACTTAACAGTGCAAGGTGAACCAGCAACAAGTGCTGACATAGAAGTTTCAGTAAGTTATCCAAAGATTTAGCTGATGAAGGTGGCTAAAATGAACAGTAATTTTTAATGTAAATGAAGTAGCCTTCTACTGGAAGATGCCATCTAGGACTTTCATAGCTAGAGAGAAGTCAAGAAGTCAATATCTGGCTTCAAAGCTTCAAAGGACAAGCTAGCCTGGCATAGTGATGTGTGCCTCTAATTCCAGCTACTCACAAGACTGAAGCAAGGGGATTGATTGTTTAAACCCAAGAGTTTAGCCTGGGTAACAAACTGAGATCCTGTCTGGAAAAAAGACAAGAAAAAAGAACAGGCTGATCTGTTAAGGCCCAATGCAGCTGGTGATTTTAAGTCCAAGCCAATGTTCATTTGCCATTCTGAAAAATCCTAGTGCAATTAAGAATTACGCTAAATCTACTCTGCCTCTGTTCCATCAATGGAAGAACAAAGCCTGGATGACAACACACCTGTTTACAGCATGGTTTACTGAACTTCATTTTGTTTTCTGAGTCATTCTCTGTTGCCCAGGCTGGAGTGCAGTGGCACGATCTTCGCTCAATGCAACATCTGCCAAGTCCTGGGTTCAAGCAATTCTCCTGCCTCAGCCTTCTGAGTAGCTGGAACTACAGGACTGTGCCACCACACCAGACTAACCTCTGTATTTTTAGCAGAGACAAGGTTTCACAATGTTGGCCAGGCTGCTCTCAATCCCCTGATCTCAGGTAATCCACCAGCCTCGGCCTCTCAAGGTGCTGGGATTACAGGCCTGAGCCACTACGTCCAGCCTGAATTTTTTTTTTTAATTTTTTTTTTTTTTTTTTTTGAGATGGAGTTTTGCTCGTTACCCAGGCTGGAGTGCAATGGCGCGATCTCGGCTCACCGCAACCTCCGCCTCCTAGGTTCAGGCAATTCTCCTGCCTCGGCCTCCTGAGTAGCTAGGATTACAGGCACGCGCCACCATGCCCAGTTAATTTTTTGTATTTTTAGTAGAGACGGGGTTTCACCATGTTGACCAGGATGGTCTCGATCTCCTGACCTCATGATCCACCCGCCTCGGCCTCCCAAAGTGCTGGGATTACAGGCGTGAGCCACCGCACCCGGCTCTTTTTTTTTTTAATTTTTAAAATACACAGGGTCTCCCTTCTGTGGACCAGACTCAAGAACAGTGGCACAATCATAGCTCACTCAGCCTCCTGGGCTCAAGCAATCCTCACATCAGCCTTCCAAGTAGCTGGGACTACAGGCATGCATCACCATACTCAGCTTTTTTTTTTGTACAGCCGGGCCTTCACAATGTTGCCCAGGCTGATCTCAAATTCCTGGCTTCAAACAATCATCCTGCCTCAGTCTCCCAAACTGCTGGAATTACAGGCATGAGCCACAGTGCCCAGCCAGTTTACTGAATATTTTAAATTCACTGTTGAGACCTACTACTCAGAAAAAATAATTCCTTTCAAAATTTTACTGCTCACTGGCAATGCACCTGGTCACCCAAGACTGCTGACAGAGATGTACAAGGGAAATGGTTTCAACCTGCTGACACAACATCTTTTTGGCAACCCATGAATCAAAGAATAATTCTCACTTTCAAGTCCTATTATTTAAGAGACAATTTGTAAGGCTATAACTGCTATAGGTTGTGATTCCTCGGATGCATCTGGACAAAGCTTATTAAAAATTTTCTAGAAATAATTCACCATTCTAGATGCTGTTCAGAACATTCACGATTCATGGGAGGAGGTCAAAATAACAACATTAACTGGAGTTTGGAAGAAGTCAAGCTGTGGAAACAGGAAAAAAAAAGTCGATTCCAAGTCTCACGGATGACTTTGAGGGACTTAAGATGTCAATAAAGGAAGTAACTGCAGATGTGGTAGAAAGAACAAGAGAGCTAGAATTAGAAGTGGAGCCTGGGTCAGGTGCAGTGGCTCACACCTGTAATCCCAGCACTTTGGGAGGCCAAGGTGGGCTGATCATGAGGTCAGGAGTTTGAAACCAGCCTGGCCAACATGGCAAAACCCCATCTCTACTAAAAATACAAAAATTAGCCAGGCATGGTGGTACATGCCTGTTAATCCCAGCTACTCAGGAGGCTGAGGCAGGACAATCACCTGAACCCGGGAGGCAAAGGTTGCAGTCAGCCAAGGTCGCACCACTGCACTACAGCCTGGACGACAGAGCGAGACTCCATCTCAAAAAAAAAAAAAGAAAAAGAAAAAGTTAATATATATAGCTATTGCACATTTAACAGACTATGGAAGAGTGTAAACATAACTTTTATATGCAATAGGAAACCAAAAAATTAATGTGACTTGCTTTATTGCAATGTTTGCTTTATTTCCACATTTGCTTCATTGTGGTGTTCTGGTACCAAATCTGCACCATCCCCAACAAATGTCTATATACTTTTCTACAGCTCCTACTACTTAAGGCCAGGAGCAGTGGCTCACGCCTGTAATCCCAGCCCTTTGGGAGGCCAAGGCAGGTGGATCACAAGGTCAGGAGTTCAACATCAGCCTGGCTAATATGGTGAAACCCCATCTCTACTAAAACTACAAAAATTAGCCAGGTGTGGTGGCACGCACCTGTGGTCCCAGCTACTTGGGAGGCTAAAGCATGAGAACTGCTTGAACCCAGGAGGCGGAGGTTGCAGTGAAACGAGATCATACCACTGCACTCCAGCCTGGGCCATGGATCTCTCAAAACCAAACAAACAAACAAATACTCTTCTACAAAAGAGATGGGCATGGTGGTTCAGGCCTGTAATCTCAGCACTTTGGGAGGCTGAGGCGAGTGGATCACGAGGTCAGGAGTTTGAGACCAACCTGACCAACAGGGTGAAATCCTGTCTCTACTAAAAATACAAAAATTTGCTGGGCGAAGTGGCAGGCACCTGTAGTCCCAGCTACTCAGGAGGCTGAAGCAGGAGAATTGCTTGAACCTAGGAGGCGGAGGTTGCAATGAGCTGAGACCGTGCCACTGCACTCCAGCCTGGGCAACAGACCTAGACTCCCTCTCAAAAAAAAAAAAAAAGAAAAGAAAAAAGAAAAAGAATACACTGAGTAACTGATTTTTTAAAAATTCCTAATTAAGTAATCTAAGTACATAAAATGTTGCCGGCCACTCTTTAAATTTTACTCTTCCATGGCTTTCACACTTATTGTCAGATGACTATAATCTCAGCAACTAACAGATTTACTCAGACAGCATCAATTAGAAATGGACTCCTGGGAGAGAGATCCAAGATGGCTGATTAGCAGCAGCTCAGGACTGCAGCTCCGAGTGAAAGCACAGAGAGTGAGTGGACGCCACACTCCCAGACGAATTTTTGTTGCCCACGGACCAAGAGATTCCCATCGGAGGAGCCCCATGGGTCGCCAGCACGACTCTTTTGGCCAGCACGGCTGTTCGCAGTGGTTCTCAGTGCAGAGTATACGGGACTGGGTGCCCTTTTAGTTGGTGTTTCGAGCTCTGGGAAGGCAGAGTCGCCCATCAGAGTTGCCCATTCAGCTGATTGAAAACGAGACTGAAACAGGAAGCCAGACCGGGAGATTCCCGGGCAAAAAAGTGCCACGAATCTCAGCACCGCTGTTTCAGCTGATGCAGTGGGTCACCGCAAGGGAAATTACACAGATTCCGGCACCCTTTCAACAGGTGACTGGAACAACTGGGAGAGAATCGACCATTCAACAACAACAACAAAAAAAGGCTCTGAGACAGGGAGCCAGGTGATCAGGTTCAGCTGGTCCCACCCCCACAAAAAAACAGCAATTGGAAACGCTGAGGATTGAGAGTTTCACAGCAAGCACAGCTGAACCCGGGAAGGTCCAGCTCTATGGGGGAGGGGCATCCACCGAAGGAAAACTAAGAAACAGAAAAAACTTCATCACCAACAAGCTGGACGTCCACTCAGAGACCCAATCTGAAAGTCAGCAATTACAAAGATGACAGGTGGATAAATCCACAAAGATGAGAAGAAACCAGCGCAAAAAGACTGAAAACACCCAAAATCAGAACGCCTCTCCTCCTACAGGGGATCGCAGCTCCTCATCAGCAAGGGAACAAGCCCAGATGGAGAATGAGTGTGATGAATTGACAGAATCAGGCTTCAGAAGGTGGATAATAAGAAACTTCTGTGAGCTAAAAGAACATGTTCTAACCCAATGCAAAGAAACTAAGAACGTTGAAAAAAGGTTTGACGAAATGCTAATGAGAATACACAATTTAGAGAGGAATATAAGTGAATTAATAGAGCTGAAAAACACAATATGAGAACTTCACGAAGTATGCACAAGTTTTTAACAGTCGAATTGATCAAGCAGAAGAAAGGATATCAGAGGTCAAAGACCAACTCAATGAAATAAAATGAGAAGACAAGATTAGAGAAAAAAGGATAAAAAGGAATGAGCAAAGTCTCCAAGAAATATGGGACGATGTGAAAACACCTAATTTACATTTGATAGGTATACCTGACTGTGACGAAGAGAATTAATCCAAGCTGGAAAATATTCTTCAGGATATTATCCAGGAAAACTTTCCCAACCTAGCAAGACAGGACAACACTCAACTCCAGGTAATACAGAGAACACCACAAAGATATTCCTCAAGGAGAGAAACCTCAGGCACATAATCGTTAGATTCACCAGGGTTGAAATGAAGGAGAAAATACTAAGGGCAGCCAGAGAGAAAGGTCAGGTTACCCACAAAGGGAAGCCTATCAGACTCACAGCAGATCTCTCAGCAGAAACCCTACAAGCCAGAAGACGGTGGGGGCCAATATTCAACATCCTTAAAGAAAAGAATTTTCAACCCAGAATTTCATATCCAGCCAAACTAAGCTTCATAAGTGAAGAAAAAATAAAATTTTTTGTGAACAAGCAAGTACTCAGAGATTTCATCACCATCAAGCCTGCTTTACAAGAGCTTCTGAAAGAAGCACTACACATAGAAAGGAACAACCAGTATCAGCCATTCCAAAAACATACCAAAAAGAGTATCACCATAATGAAGAATCTACATCAATTAATGGGCAAAACAGTCAGCTAGCATTAAATGGCAGTATTAAACTCACATATATCAATATTAATCCTAAATTTAAATGGGCTAAGTGCCCCAATTAAAAGACACAGCCAGGCAACTTGGATAAAAAGCAAAAACCCAACGGTATGCTGCATCCAGACCCATCTCACATACAAGGATACACAAAGACTCAAAACAAAGGGATGGAGGATTTACCAACCAAATGGAGAGGAAAAAAAAAAAAGTAGGAGTTGCAATTCTCGTCTCCGATAAAATAGACTTTAAAGCAACAAAGACCAAAAGAGACAAAGAAGGACATTACATAATGGTAAAAGGATCAATGCAACAAGAAGAGCTAACAATCCTAAATATATATGCACCCAATACAGGAGCACCCAGATACATAAAGCAAGTTCTTAATGACTTACAAAGAGACTTAGACTCCCACACAATAATAATGGGAGACTTTAACACCATATTTTCAGTATTAGACAGATCAACGAGATAGAAAATTAACAAGGATATCCAGGACTTGAACTCAGACCTGGAACAAGTAAACTTAATAAACATTTACAGAACTCTCCACCCCAAATCCACAAAACATACATTCTTCTCAGTATCACATCACACCTATTCTAAAAGTGACCACATAATTGGAAGTAAATCACTCCTCAGCAATTGCACAGCATTTCACGGCTTTAAATGAAATTTTGGTTGGCTATTTGTTATATTCCACCCTTATTCCTTCCTGTCTCCATTGTTAAGCACAATTATTGGCATAAAAGAGGTTTTTAATACCCATTTTTAGACTGCATTCTAGCCTGGGCAATAAAGCAAGATTCCCGTTCTCTCTCCCTCTTTCTCTTCCTCTTTCTTTCAATTCTTTTTTCTTTCTCTCCTTTCTTTCTTTTCAAAAAAAAAAAAAAAAAAAAAGAAATGGACTCCTATTCAAACAAAGATACTATTTGCTGGCCTGATTGAGTGGCACTAAAAAAGAAAAAAAAAAAGATGCTATCTGATCTGGACATGAGGATAAAAAATGACTGGCCACAAAGCAAGGGTGCTATTCATGTGCTTAAGAAACTGTTTGGGGCCGGGCTTAGTGGCTCACGCCTGTAATCCAAGCACTTTGGAGGCCAAGGCAGGCGGATCACCTGAAGTCGGGAGTTCAAGACCAGCCTGACCAACATGGTGAAACCCCATCTTTATTAGAAAAAAAAAAAAAAAGAAAGAAACTGTTTGGTCACTTAGCTTTGTTAATCATGCAAAACCATGACCTAAAATATACCATTTTTCAGCTCAAATGCCTAAGATTTTTTTTTAATTCAAATTCCTTTCTTTGTCATTCAACGACTTCAACAATTTCATAGGTACCTTCCTTTTTTTTTTCTTCCAACTGTTGTTTAAGTAGAGTTTGGCTGGGCGCGGTGGCTCACGCCTGTAATCCCAGCACTTTGGGAGGCCAAGGCGGGTGGATCACGAGGTCAAGAGATCGAGACCATCCTGGTCAACATGGTGAAACCCCGTCTCTACTAAAAATACAAAAAATTAGCTGGGCATGGTGGCGTGTGCCTGTAATCCCAGCTGCTCAGGAGGCCGAGGCAGGAGAATTGCCTGAACCCAGGAGGCGGAGGTTGCGGTGAGCCGAGATCGCGCCATTGCACTCCAGCCTGGGTAACAAGAGTGAAACTCCGTCTCAAAAAAAAAAAAGAAGTAGAGTTTGAGGCCGGGCGCGGTGGCTCAAACCTGTAATCCCAGCACTTTGGGAGGCCGAGGCAGGTGGATCACGAGGTCACGAGATCGAGACCATCCTGGTCAACATGGTGAAACCCCGTCCTACTAAAAATACAAAAAATTATCTGGGCATGATGGCACATGCCTGTAATCACAGCTACTCAGGAGGCTGAGGCAGGAGAATTGCCTGAACCCAGGAGGCGGAGGTTGCGGTGAGCCGAGATTGCGCCATTGCACTCTAGCCTGGGTAACAAGAGCGAAACTCCGTCTCAAAAAAATAAAAATAAATAAAAATAATAAAAGGAAACATGGCTAGGCACAGTGGCTTACACCTGTAATCCTAGCACCTTGGGAGGCTGACATGGGCAGATCATCTGAGGTCAGATGTTTGAGACTAGCCTGGCCAACATGGTGAAACCCCATTATCTACTAAAAATACAAAAATTATGCCTGTAATTCCAGCTCTTTGGGAGGCCACGATCACAAAGTCAGGAGATCGAGACCATCCAGGCCAACATCGTGAAAACCAGTCTCTACTAAAAATACAAAAATTAGCTAGGTGTGGTGGTGCATGCCTGTAATCCCAACTACACAGGAGGTTGAGGCATGAGAATCGCTTGAACCCAGGAGATGGAGGTTGCAGTGACCTGAGATCGCACCACTGCACTGCAGCCTGGCGACAGATCAAGATTCTGTCTCAGGGAAAAAAAAAAAAAAAAAAAGTAACTGGGCTTGGTGGGGTGCATGCTTGTAGTCCCAGCTACTCGGGAGGCTGAGGCAGAAGAATCGCTTGAACCTGGGAAGTGGAGGTTGCAGTGAGCCCAGATTGCACCACTGCACTGCAGCCTGGAGGATAGAGAGAAACCCCATCTCAAAAAACCAAAAAATAATTTAAAAAATGGTTAAGAGAGTAAATTTTGGCAGGGCGCGGTGGCTCATGCCTGTAATCCCAGCACTTTGGGAGGCCGAGCCAGGCAGATCACAAGGTCAGGAGTTCAAGAGCAGCCTGGCCAACATGGTGAAACCCCGTCTCTACTGAAAAATACAAAAATTAGCTGGGCGTGGTGGCGCATGCCTATAGCCCCAGCTACTTGGGAGGCTGAGGCAGGAGAAGTGGTTGAACCCGGGAGGCGGAGGTTGCAGTGAGCTAAGATCACGCCACTGCACTCCAGCCTGGCGCCGGGCAACAGAGCAAGATTCTGTCTGGAAAAAAAAAAAAGAAAAGAAAAGAAAAGAAATGAGAGTAAATTTTATGCTATGTTTTTACCACAATTGAAAAAAAAAAAAATCAGGCCAGAGTGGTGGCTCACCCCTGTAATCCCAGCACTTTAGTAGTCCGAGGCAGATAGATCACTAGAAGTCAAGAGTTCAAAACCAGCCTGGACAAACATGGTGAAACCCCGTCTCTACTAAAAATACAAAATTTAGGCCAGGCACAGTGGCTTATACCTGTAATCCCAACACTTTGGGAGGCCAAGGAGGGAGGATCACCTGAGGTCAGGAGTTCGAGACCAGCCTGGCTAACATGGTAAAACTCCATCTGTATTAAACTTACAAAATTATTAGCCGGGCATGGTGGTGGGCACCTGTAATCCCAGCTACTTGGGAGGATGAAGCAGGAAAATTACTTGAACCCAGGAGGCGGAGGTTGCAGTGAGCCAAGATCGCACTACTTCACTTTACCTGGGTGACAAGAGTGAGACTCAATCTCAAAAAATAAATAAATAAATAATAAGCTGTGCATGGGCATGGTGTCAGGTCCTGTAATCCCAACCACTCAGGAGGCTGAGACAAGAATCGCCTGAGCCTGGGAGACAGAGGTTGTAGTGAACCAATATCATGCCTCTGCACTCCAGTCTGGGCAACAAAATATATTATTAAAATAATAATATGCCGGGCGCGGTGGCTCACGCCTGTAATCCCAGCACTTTGGGAGGCTGAGGTGGGTGGATCACGAGGTCAAGAGATCGAGACCATCCTGGTCAACATGGTGACACCCCGTCTCTACTAAAAATACAAAAAATTAGCTGGGCATGGTGGCGCGTGCCTGTAATTCCAGCTACTCAGGAGGCTGAGGCAGGAGAATTGCCTGAACCCAGGAGGCAGAGGTTGCGGTGAACCGAGATCGCGGCATTGCACTCCAGCCTGGGTAACAAGAGCGAAACTCTGTCTCAAAAAATAAAATAAAATAAAATAATAATAAAGCAAAGATTACATTTGTCAGTGGAAATCAAAGATTGGCTGGGCACAGTGGCTCATGTCTGTAATCCCAACACTTTGGGAGGCTGAGGTAGGTAGAATGCTTGAGCCCAGGAGTTCAAGACCAGACTGGGCAACGTGGCAAAATCCTGTCTCTACAAAAAATACAAAAATTAGCCCAGCATGGTAGTGTGTACTTGTAGTCCCAGCTACTGGGGAGGCTGAGGTAGGAGGAACACCTGAGCACACTGAGATCGAGGCTGCAGTGAGCTATCACCACACCATTGCACTAGGCACCAGAGTGGGACTGTCTCAAAAACTGATAAATTGAACACAAATTAGCTGTTTATAAAAACTGATTAACAAAGAATTCAAATTTAAGTAACTAACAAACACAGTACTTCATATACTTTTCATGGGACAAAAAGAACTGCAAAGAAATCCTGTAAAGGATACTGGTAAAGTAGATCACAATTTAGTTTGTACTTACAGTAGAGTAGTACAAATAATCTTATAGAAGAAGACAGAAATATGGAATGGAGGAAGCTTAGAAAGTACTCTGTGCTGGAGTTCAACTGGAGGTTACAGAATGAACTCATGATTGACTGACTGATTAAATTAAGTTATATGAATAAAGGGGCCCTATATACTGAAAGGGCCTGAAGAAATTGTATCCTAATAGCAATGCAAGCCAGAACCAGTGGCTCATGCCTGTAATCCTAGCACTTTCGGAGGGTGAGGTGAGAGGATCGCTTGAGGCCAGGAGTTCCAGACCAGCCTTATCAACTTAGAGAGGCCCCCCCGAAACTACAAAAAAATTAAAAATTACACGGAGGGGGTTTACACCTGTAGCCCCATCTACTCCAGAGGCTGAGACAGGAGGATCACTTTAACCCCAGAGGTGGAGGTTGCAGTGAGCCGAGATTGAGCCACTGCACTCCAGCCTGGGTGACAAAGCAAGACTATATCTCAAAAAATAATAATAAAATATGGCCCACCACAGTGGTTCATGCCTGTAATCCCAGCACTTTGGGAGGCTGAGGAGGGCAGATGACCTGAGGTCAGGAGTTCGAGACCAGCCTGACCAACATGGTGAAACATACAAAAATTAGCTGGGCATGGTGGTACACACCTGTAATCCCAGCTACTCTCAAGACTAAGGCAGGAGAATCGCTTGAACCTGGGAGGCGGAGGTTACAGTGAGCAGAGACAGCACCACTGCACTCCAGACTGAGCAAGACTCTGTCTTTAAAAAAAAAAAAACTAATGATAAAATAAAAATAACATAAAAATTTAAAAGTGTACACATGGTTAGTATACTCTGACTTGTCACAAGAGCTCCTGTGGCAGACTAATGATGGCTACAAATTCTTTCCTACTTCCATTGAGAGGTAAGGCCCATCTTTTTTCTCCCCTTGAATGTGGGCTGGGCTATGACAACGGTACTTTCTTTTAACCAACAGAGTAAGGTAGAGGTGATAATGCTGTTTCTGGACCAAGTACTGGCAACCTCCTCCATGGTGTCTTGGAACCCAGAGCCCAACTAGTCTGCTAGAAAGACTAGGTGGAAAACCCTAAAACTATATCCTAGAGAAAAGAGCCCAGCTGAGTCCAGCCTTTCAGCGGTTCCCACTAAGGTATCAAGTGTTTAAGTAAAGCCACTGTGGATCCTCTAGACCAATCCAGTCACTAGCTGAATACCAATGAGTAAACCAAACCCTGCCTGAATTCCTGATCCACAAAACTGAGATAATAAGAAAAGTTGCTCGCAATAGCTAAAAGGTGGAAATAATTCAAGGGTTCGCTAACAGAGAAACAAAATGTGGTACATACATACAATGGAATATTATTCAGCTTTAAAAGGGAAAGAAATTCTAACACATGCTATAATACAGATGAACCTTAAAGGTATATGTTAACTAAAATAAGCCAATCACAAAAGGACAAATATTGTATGATTTCACTTATTTGAGAGTAAGGCAATCGCTTCTGAGCCTTCTGGCTAAGATAAAGTGGAAAGTAAGTCAAATTCATCTAGACAAAAAACAGAATGGCAGTTGCCAGGAGCTGGGGGAAGGGAAAAATGAGGAGTTAGTGTTTAATGGGTAGAATTTCAGTTGGGGAAGATGAAAAATTCTGGAGATGAATGGTGGTGATGGTTGTACAATAATGTGAATGTACCTAATGCCAAAGAACTGTACACTTAAAAATGATTAAAATCATAAATTTTATGTTATATATATTTTACCATAATAAAAATTTTTAGGCGGGGCGTAGTAGCTCACGCCTGTAATCCAAGCACTTTGGAGGCAAAGGCAGGCGGATCACCTGAAGTCGGGAGTTCAAGACAAGCCTGACCAACATGGTGAAACCCCGTCTTTAAAAAATAAATAAATAAATAAAAAAGAAAAAAAAATTTTTTAATATCTTTTAAAAAGTTTGTTACACTAATTTTTTTTTTTTGGCTTTTTTTCCTTTTTGTGGAGAACGGGGTCTTGCTATATTGCCCAAGCAGGTCTCGACCTCCTGGGCTCAAGCTATTCTCCTGCCTCTGTCTCTTTAAGAGCTGGAATTACAGGCGTGAGCCACTGCGCATGGCCAAAAAGTTTGTTACAGAGCAAGAGACAACCACAACAGTTCCTCTAACAAACAGAAGTCTGAAATAAGAACTATACTGCACTAAGCCTCCTTTCACAAATGTATATTGGCTATCATTTTAGGACTTGATTTTAAGAGATCTTGTTTCTCCATTTAATTTTTAATGTTCTGAGCAGAATCTTCTACATTAATACAAATATTAAAATAAAATATATAAACAGATTTAGGGTTGAAATTATATAATTAATTACATGCAAAATTATCAGACTGTATGGCAATAAGGGGTAAATAAAAATCATTCACGGAAGTAAAAATAATTAGAACTAGGCCGGGCGTGGTGGCTCAGGCCTGTAATCCAAGCACTTTGGAGGCCAAGGCGGGAGGATCACCTGAGGTCGGGAGTTCAAGACCAGCCTGACCAACATGGTGAAACCCGTCTTTAAAAAAAAAAAAAATTAGAACCAAACCAAGTATTTCGGGGGTCCCCCTGGAGGAAAGGAAAGGAAAAGAATTATGGCCTTCCTGCCCTTAATCTATTCACCACTTCTAACAAGCCAGGTTTGTGAGGAAAAGAGGATCCCCTACCTTAAATCAAGCCCACTATATCCTAATTCCTACTAAATCATCAAATAGGCCAGATGAGAATGGTTGATACAGGAAAGATTACAGAAAATATAAGGAAAATATGCCTGGTGGGAGCCAGGCGTGGTGACTCACACCTGTAACCCCAGCACTTTGGGAGGCAGAGGTGGGTGGATCAAGAGGTAAAGAGATAAAGACCGTCCTGGCCAACACGGTGAAACCCCATCTCTACTAAAAATGCAAAAATTAGCTAGGCATGGTGAAGCACACTTGCTGTCCCAGCTATTCAGGAGGCTGAGGCAGAAGAATCACTCAAACCCGGGAGGCAGAGGCTGTAGTGAGCCAAGATCGCACCACTGCACTCCAGCCTGGTGACAGTAAGACTCCGTCCCCTCAAAAAAAAGGTTAGCCGGGTGCAGTGGCACACATCTGTAATCCCAGCACTTTGGGAGGCCAAGGCTAGCAGATCACGAGGTCAAAAGATAAAGACCATCCTGGCCAACATGGAGAAACCCCATCTCTACTAAAAATACAAAAATTAGATGAGTGTGGTGGCATGCACCTGTAGTCCCAGCTGCTTGGGAGGTGGAGGTTGCAGTGAGCCAAGATCGTGCCACTGCACTCCAGCCTGGGCGACAGAGCGAGACTCCTCAAAAAAAAAAAAAAAAAAAAAGTTTTACAGAGAAGCTGGAGAGACAAACCAGTATGGATAAATGTAATATTGCAACTGTAATAGTGATATGAAGGACTTAAAGACTATATAATGTAGACTCTTAAAGACTTCACTTAAGAAGTAATGAATGAGTGACAAATGAGCATATGGGCTATGTAATGTGAGGAATCTGTCTAGTCCAAAATAAACATAGCATATTCAGGGAACCGACAGAAGACCAGTGTGGTGTCTGACATAACAAAAATAGGTAAAGTAGTGCCCTGGAAACAGGAATTAAAAGTTCTAGTATGCAAAAGCATATCTTAGCTCTTTCAAAGACATACTCTAAGAATTATTTTCAATGAAGCTTCAAAGTTTCACAATAGTTTCTCTCAAATGTTTTTTTTAAAAAAAAAAAAGGCTGGGCACGGTGGCTCATGCCTGTAATCTCAGCACTTTGGGAGGCTGAGGCAGGCAGATCACAAGGTCAGGAGTTCAAGACCAGCCTGGCCAACATGGTGAAACCCCGTCTCTACTAAAAATACAAAAATTAGCTGGGTAGGGTGGCATGTTCCTGTAATCGCAGCTACTAGAGAGGCTGAGGCAGGAGAAGTGCTTGAACCAGGATCCAGAGGTTGAAGTGAGCCAAAATCACACCGCTGTACTTCAGCCTGGGCTACAGAGCAATATTCCATCTCAAAAAAACAACAATAACAACAACAACAACAAAAAAAACGCTGTTATTTTCCTCCCTACAAAAGACCAAACTATCTCTCATTGATTCTCTTCACAGTTCACTTTACTGTCTTCAACTACATGATAAAAATCATTAACTTTTTAGTTCTACTTAGTTTAGATTCCTTAGAAGAAAGCAGCTATGGCCGGGCGCAGTGGCTAACGCCTATAATCCCAGCACTTTGGGAGGCCGAGGCCGGCGGATCATGAGGTCAAGAGATCAAGACCATCCTGACCAACATGGTGAGACCCCATCTCTATTAAAAAAAAATACAAAAATTAGCTGGGCATGGTGGTGCGCACCTGTAGTCCCAGCTACTCGGGACGCTGAGGCAGAATTGCTTGAACCCAGGAAGCGGAGGTTGCAGTGAGCCGAGATTGCGCCATTGCACTCCAGCCTGGCGCCTGGCGACAGAGTAAGACTCTGTCTCAAAAAAACAAAAAAACAAACAAACAAACAAAAAGGAAGCAGCTATATAAAAACCAAAGTAAATATGGTATTATTGCCCCATCTCTCCCACTAACCTGCTCTGCGACTGATTTTGGTAAAGGTTATTTGGACACTTTGGCCTAACTTTTTATTATCTGTGAAGTAAGAGTGAGAAGACAGAGTGAGACCCTGTCTCAAAAAAAAAAGTTTGTTCTTTTATTTTTTTGAGACAGGGTCTCACTCTGTCATCCAGGCTAGAACACAGTGGTACAATCACAGCTCACTGCAGCCCCAACCTTCCTGGGCTCAAGTGATCCTCCCACCTCAGCCTCCTGAGTAGCAAAGACTACATTTGCATGCCACTACACCCAGCTAATTTTTGTATTTTTGTAGAGGCAAGGTTTTGCCATGTTGCCAGGCCACTCTCAAATTCCTGGGCTCAAGCGATCCTCCTGCCTTAACCTCCCAAAGTTCTAAGATTGAGATTACAGGCACGAGCCACCACACCTAGTCTTGTTTCATTCTTAAAAACTGATGAGAAGAGACCTACACACCTCTGAATTCCTTTGACTGAGATTGTACTTGCCTTTAAGTTCTTTTTTTTTTTTTTTTGAGACAGAGTTTTGCTCTTGTTACCCAGGCTGGAGTGCAATGGCACGATCTCGGCTCACCACAACCTCCGCCTCCTGGGTTCAAGCAATTCTCCTGCCTCAGCCTCCCGAGTAGCTGGGACTACAGGCACGCACCACCATGCCCCGCTAATTTTTGTATTTTTAGTAGACATGGGGTTTCACCTTGTTGACCAGGATGGACTCGATCTCTTGACCTCGTGATCCACCACCTCGGCCTCCCAAAGTGCTGGGATTATAGGCGTGAGACACCAGGCCTGGACTAAATTCTTTTTTTTAATGAGACAAGAGTCTCACTCTGTCACCCAGGGTAAAGCGCAGTGACACAATTACGGTTCACTGCAACCTCTGCCTCCTGAAGTTCAAGTGATTCTCATGCCTCAGGCACAGGAGTAGCTGGGATTACAGATATGTGCCACCACGCCTGGCTAATTTTTGTATTTTTAGTAAAGACAAGGTTTCACCATGTTGGCCAGGCTGGTCTCAAACTCCTGAGCTCAAGTGATCGATCCTCGGCCTCCCAAAGTGCTAGGATTACAAGCGTGAGCCACTGTATCTGGGTTTAAGGTCTCTTTATATTTGTATGGCATTTGAACATTGTTGCTATGTTATAATAATAAACTCCTGAATTTATAAAATTACCAATAACTAAGGTTCTAATAAAAAATCAACTACATTTCAAAAATACTTAAGTATTGTTAAAAATCTACATTTCCAATAAGATGCAGTACGTTAAACAGGGATCCCCTGTCAATGCATTTGTAAGCCAGGGAGGGGGGTTCCCTAGGAACCCCCCCAAAAAAAAAACATTTAAAAAAAATTAAAAAAAACAGCAACAGGGATTGCTAGTAAGTAGAAAGTCAAAATAGAAAGGAAGGCAGAAGGAATACAAAATCAAAAGAATTTTTCAGAAAAAATTTTGGCAGTAGGACATTAAAGTTGGTTGATATGAATGTTAATTTTAACTTCCAAAAGAACTCCTAACAAATGGATAATCCAACTCAATGCTCATTCTCGATTGGATTGTATGTCCATTTATAGTTAACAGTACTTCTGATAATGTTTTCAAACAGAAAATGTATGTAAGTAGTCATAACTTCCCCACCACACCTTAAAAAAATAAAATTGACACAGGGTCTCACTATGTTGCCCAGGTCTGAACCTCCTGGGCTCAAACGATCCTCCTACCCCGGCCCTCAAAGTGCTGAAATTACAGATGTGAGCCACTGCACCCAGCCACAACTTTCCACTTTTTAACCAAATTATCCACCACTAGAATTCAAGTTTTCAATATTCCTAATTTGAAAACTTGACAAAAAGTAAAGATCCACAAATTGTTTAAGTTTTATATTTCATAACTTCTCACTCTCAAAACAGTGTAACTTCTACAACAATCCATCAAGCACCCCAATTTATGTATAATCTTTAGTATTAAGATTTGTTTTGTGGTTTTTTTCCTTTTTTGAGACAGAGGTTTGCTCTTGTTGCCCAGGCTGGAGTGTAATGGTGCAATCTCAGCTGACCACAACCTCCACCTCCCAGGTTCAAGCGATTCTCCTGTCTCAGCCTCCCGAGTAGCTGGGATTCATGTGCCACTATGCCCACCTAATTCTGTATTTTTAGTAGAGATGAGGTTTCTCCACGTTAGTCAGACTGGTCTCAAACTCCCAACCTCAGGTGATCTGCCCACCTCAGCCTCCCAAAGTGCTGGGATTACATGCATGAGCCAATGCACCCGGCACAGGACTTTTTTTTTTTTTTGAGACGGAGTCGCCAGGCTGGAGTGCAGTGGCGTGATCTCGGCTCACCGCAACCTCCGCCTCGTGGCTTCAAGTGATTCTCCTGTCTCAGCCTCCAGAGTAGCTGGGATTACAGGCATGCGCCACCACGCCTGGCTAATTTTGCATTTTCAGTAGAGACGGGGTTTCTCCATGTTGGTCAGGCTGGTCTCGATCTCCTGACCTGGTGATCCACCCAACTTAGCTTCCCAAAGTGCTGGGATTATAGGCATGAGCCACCACACCAGGCCAAGACTTATTTTAATGAAAGCGGCCAGGCGCGGTGGCTCACACCTTTAATCCCAGCACTTTGGAAGGTGAGGTAGGTGGATCATTTGAGGTCAGGAGTTAGAAACGAAACTGACAGACATAGTGAAATTCCACCTTATTAAAAAGAAAAAAATACATGGCCGGGCACGATGGCTCACACCAGTAATCCCAGCACTTTGAGAGGCTGAGGCAGGCAGATCACCTGAGGTTAGGAGTTCAAGACCAAACTGGTTAAACATGGAGAAATCAGCTGGGTGTGGTGGCACATGCCTGTAATCCCAGCTACTCAGGAGGCTGACGCAGGAGAATCGCTCAAACCTGGGAGGCAGAGGTTGCAGTGAGCGGAGATTCCGCCATTGCACTCCAGCCTGGGCAACAAGAGCAAAAACTCCATCTCAAAAAAAGAAAAAGAAAAAATTAGCCAGGCATAGTGGCACACACCTGTAGTCCCAGTTACTTGGGAGGCTGAGGCAGGAGAATCGCTTGAATCCCGAGGCTGAGGTTGCAGTGAGCTGAAATCACACCATTGCACTCCAGCCTGAGCGACAGATACCCATCCCAAAAAAAAAATTGGGCTGGGTGTGGTGGCTCACACCTATAATCCCAGCATTTTGGGAGGCCAATGTGGGCGGATCACCTGAGGTCAGGAGTTTGAAACCAGCCTGACCAACATGGTGAAACCCCATCTCAATTAAAAAATAAAAATAAAAAAGATTTGTTTTAATGAAAGGAACTGTTGTCTTATTCCTTCCAAAAGGCAACAAATTGTAGAAGCAACTTAGTTTTGAAAGCTAAACCATAGGAATATTTTAAATACTGTACTCATTAAAATGCAACATTAGATATATTTACTGTGCTCCAAGAGAAAGAGGGCAAAATCATTCCCTAAAATACATTTTGCCAAGTTGCCCAAGGTGGAAACATTGACAACAATATTGTTTCCCTTACCTCCCACCAATTCTGATTGATTCTAACTCTGAAAAGTCTGTTAAATCATTTCCTAGTCACTATTACCAAAGCCAAAGCCCTGCCTAAAGATTTCAATGTCTTTCACCCAGACTACTGTTTACAGTTTCCTAGCTGGACTCACTGCCTCTGGTCTATTCTTACTCAAATCATTCCCTACTCCAATCTAGCACCAATTATGACAACCAAAATGTCTCCACCATTGCCAAACATCTCCTGGAGGTCAAAGTTGCCCTGACTGAGAAGCACTGCTTCAAGTTGATCCTACAAGAAGATCACTTAGCCGGGCGCGGTGGCTCAAGCCTGTAATCCCAGCACTTTGGGAGGCCGAGGCGGGTGGATCACGAGGTCAAGAGATCGAGACCATCCTGGTCAACATGGTGAAACCCCGTCTCTACTAATACAAAAAATTAGCTGGGCACGGTGGCGCGTGCCTGTAATCCCAGCTACTCAGGAAGCTGAGGCAGGAGAATTGCCTGAACCCAGGAGGCGGAGGTTGCGGTGAGCCGAGATCGCGCCATTGCACTCCAGCCTGGGTAACAAGAGCGAAACTCCGTCTCAAAAAAAAAAAAAAAAAAAAAAAAAAAAAAAAAAAAAAGAAGATCACTTATTTGGTAAGATTCTGGCCACAATCTATGTCAGTGACACAGAAACCAAAAAAAACTAACCAACATAAGGTTGAAATTTAAAACCTTAACCTTCGGGCTGCCATGCTTAAACGAAATTAGCTGACACCTCATAAAAAGAGCCGTAATACTCTTAAACTCCTTTGAACGTATAGATTTAAAACATCTTACTTTAAGCCTCAATTTTGAAAAGTCAGTACCTTCTGTCAAAGTTTAACCACACTATATACATATTTAAGCTTCTGGATACTAGAAAATTGTGCCAATTTTTAAAAAGGACTTTGCGCTTTAATCAATCCCCCTCACAGGCTGAAACTAGGAAACTTCTAAGGCAAATTCCTGCCTACATTTAGGTTTGCAAGCCACTTTGAACAGTATTCTCATTAAATATCTCCAGAAAAAAGCTAAAAACACAAATTCTTATGCTTGAAAACCAGTATTTTTTTTCTTTTAAATCCCACTCTTTTAAAATTTCTCACAATGGTTATGTCCCTAGAAAACTTACTCAAAGATGTAACAGAGATACAACAATACCTTTCAGAGGGGGTAAGATATCTGAAAAACTTGGAACTCTAAAAGCCAGACCGAGCAGAGTAGCAATATCACAGGACAAAGCACCTCCTACCAAGACATCCAAAGAGCGAACAATCCGTCCAGACGCTTACCTTCAGGCGTTTGATCATCTCGTCGGTGGTGATCTTGTCTGTAATCTCTTTTACACCCGGAGGGTAAGCGATCTTCCCGTCGGCACTCACGACGCCACAGAGGGCAGTGGCAGGCTTGGGCTGCGCGGTGAAGTCCATCCTGGGGGACAACTTTTCGTTCACAGTCCTCTACCGGCCTCTATCGGTCAGAAAACCAAAGTTCAGCGGGAAAGCGGCGACTTTGTAACCTCTTTTTTCATTTCAAATCTCTCTAATCTGGAAAAGGCCCTTTATCCCCGGAGGCCGGGGACCCGGCAGCGGCCCCACCACCCGCTCTTTCCCGGGGCTCGGACCCAGCCAGCCCGGGGCTCACGGGGCTTCCCGGTACCAGTCACCGCGGCCGCGGGAGGCAGCGAACAGCTCCAGGAGTTTACCATTCCCCCTTTCACAATGAAATCCACCCCCGAACACCAAGGTCCGAAGTTTGGCGGCCCCGGGAGGCTGGTAAGGACCCTAAGGCCCACACTCGGCCGGAGGGAAGCGCCGAGTCCCGCCCGGCTAGTCCTCTCCAGGAAAGCAGACGCGAGGCCTATAGGGCTCGGCTTAGGCCGCAAAACTACGGAGCGAGCGGACCCACGCGCAGTGGCAGCTCCCGGGAACAAAACGCCCTTGCCCGGCCGAGCCTCGGACCCGGGGCAGTCCCCGCCGCGCTGCTGCCCCTCCCCGGTTCCGCTCCCTCACCCCCGAGGGAGGGGAAAACAAACCGCCCTCCACCCCCAGCCCCACGCCAGGAAGCGGCTGACGCGGCTCCGCACTTCACATTTTGTTCCTTCAACTTCGGCTGAGGGACCCCAACGGTTTCTCTGGCTCCCTGCCGCTTGGCGCCGCCGGCACCGCCGAGGCCTTCCCGGCACCCCCGGGCGGCCCCACCGGGCCTCGGACCAGCGGCCCCCCCTCTGTCTCTCCTTCCGTCCCCTCCCTCCAGCAGCCGAGGGCGGGAGCCGAGCCGCCGCCGCCTTTACCTCCTCCTCATGCGGGCGGAAGGTGCATCGAGCGCCCGGGCCTCTGTCAGGTGGTTGCGCCGCCGCCCCTCGTCGGGCTGCACACAAAGCGGCTCCGCGGGTCCCGCCGCCGCCGCCCGCCCGCCCGGGAGCGGCGCTGGGGCTGGCGGTGCCGAGGAGCAGCCGCCGCGGGGGGAGACGCGGGGCGAGTAAGCGCTGGGCGGGGAGACAGTGCCGCTCTCCGTCTGGCCGAGGAAGAGCAGCCTCCGAGAAGGCTCCTCCGGGAGCGTGTGTGCGTGTGTCCGCCCGGGACCCCCGCGGCCTGCCCGCCCGCACCTCGCGCCAGCCCGGGCAACCGACTCGGACTCGGACGCCCCTCGCAGTGGCGCGCGCCCTGCCGTCCGTGCCCCGGGAGCCGGCGCCTCGCGCACACACCAGCCGGTCACGCGAGCGGCGCGAGAGCACGCGAGAGCAGCGCGCGCTCCTCGCTCCCTCCCCTTCCTCCGCCGGCCGTGCATCCGCCTCCCTCGGGCCCGAAGCGGCCGCGCGCAGGGCGGACAGCGCCGCCACCCGGTTGGCGCCAAGTCCTGCCGCGCTGGACGCCTCGGGGAGGACCCGACCCGACAGGGCTTGGAGAGGAGGAGCCCGGGTGGCGGGAAGCGAGCCCAGGTTCCCGCGGCCCTGCAAGGGCACGCAAGGCAAACAGCGCTTTATCTTCCGCCGCGGGGATGAGCTGGTGACTTTTGGGGGTCTTCATGAGGGACGTAGACGGAACTGGTTGGCAGGTGATTAATTGCTTGGTGAAAATGAAATGATTTCCGCCCCAGGGAGAGATTTGCAAAGTAAAGGAAAGTTGTGCAACCCGGCACTGCGTGAGCAGCTCACTCTCGGGTCTTCTGACAGCCTTTCGAGTTGCCCACCTTCCTTAGATTTCTGAAGTTAGTATTTTGAAAGCTACAAAACATGAAAATAGCATTGGGTCGAGTCGTTCTCAAGGTATGGTCTTTGGGCCACCAGGCCTCACAATCACTTTGGGTACTGGCTGAAAACGTACGTCTCCAACTTCAAACATTAAAAAAAAAAAAAAAAGGCCGGGCGGTGGCTCACGCCTGTAATCCCAGCACTTTGGGAGGCCGAGGCGAGTGGATCACGAGGTTAAGAGATCAAGACCATCCTGGTCAACAGGGTGAAACCCCGTCTCTACTAAAAATACAAAAAATTAGCTGGGCATGGTGGTGCGTGCCTGTAATCCCAGCTACTCAGGAGGCTGAGGCAGGAGAATTGCCTGAACCCAGGAGGCAGAGGTTGCGGTGAGCCGAGATCACGCCATTGCACTCCAGCCTGGGTAACAAGAGTGAAACTACGCCTCAAAAAAAAAAAAAAAAAAAAACCAGGATCTCTGAGAGTGGAACGCAGAAATAAGCATTTGCTAATTAGTTGGGTGCATCTTGTCAATAAGGAAGAACTCATTTTCTTTTTTTTTTTTTAGTGTTTTAAACTTACCAAGCATTAACGTTTTCTGCCATCCAAAGGAAAACAACTATCAGGTAAAAACAGTGCACACAGGAGTGTTTGAGCAATTTAATGTATATAATTGAAACAAACGCAAGAACATACACTCAACTATTTAAAAAAAATTAAAAAGATACACAAAATTTCCAAAAAGGAAGTTGAAAAAAGGATACAATAATATGAAACTGACCACTACCGTAGTTTAAAATGATATTTGACTGTTTATTCAAATTATTCTTGATGGATACCCATTGGTCTATTTTTTCCCCACATCTTTTAAGTCAGCTTAAAAATAGTAAAGATACTTCAACTCACTGACTTGTTTTTGAGGTATTACACGAAGGAGCGGTCATTGAGAATCTGACACTCCACGGTTGCTTTTTTTTGCTAGAACTCTGCCAAAAAGTCAGTGCTTTGTTCTTGGGCATTTACAGTACCAGGCAGAATCCATTTTAAATTGTCCTCATCCAAACTGTTAAGTGGACCAAAAGTAGCTCTCTTTTTAGCCTCTCCCTATCAATTTTGATATTTCTTATGCTTAAATAACTAAAAAGCAATGATTTTATTTTTCATTCTCTGCAGTAGCTTGCTTATTATTAAATGGAGTTTCATATATGTACATAGGTTTTATTATTTATTTTTTACATTTTTTTTTATTTATTGAGACGAAGCCTCACTCACCAAGGCTGGAGTGCGGTGCTGTGAGCTCGGTTTACTACACCATCAGTATCGCAGGCTCAAGCAATTCTTGTGCCTCGGCCTCCCAAGTAGCTGGGATTACAGGTGTGCCACCATACCCAGCTTTTTTTTTTTTTTTTTTTTTGAGACAGAGTCTCCCTCTGTTGTCCAGGCTGGAGTGTGGTGGCATGATCTTGGCTCACTACAACCTCTGCCTTCCAGGTTCAAGCAATTCTGCCTCAGCCTCCCAAGTAGCTGGGATTATAGGCACCCGCGACTATGTCTGGCTTATTTATTTATTTATTTATTTATTTATTTTTGAGACGGAGTTTCGCTCTTGTTACCCAGGCTGGAGTGCAATGGCGTGATCTCGGCTCACCGCAACCTCCGCCTCCTGGGTTCAAGCAATTCTCCTGCCTCAGCCTCCCGAGTAGCTGGGACTACAGGCGTGCGCCACCATGCCCAGCTAATTTTTGTATTTTTAGTAGAGACGGGGTTTCACCTTGTTGACCAGGATGGTCTCGATCTCTTGACCTCGTGGTCCACCCACCTCGGCCTCCCAGAGTGCTGGGATTATAGGCATGAGCCACTGCGCCAGGCCTAATTTTTTTTTTTTTTTATAGAGACAGGGTTTCACCATTTTGGTCAGGCTGGTCTTGAACTCCCGGACCTCAGGTGATCCTCCCGCCTTGGCCTACAAAGTGCTTGGATTACAGGCGTGAGCCACCACACCCGGCCACCACCTAGCTTTCTTCCCCTCTCAGTGCCCAAAACAATGCCTTATATTGTAGGCCTCTTTAAATAATTGTTTCACAAATGAAGGCCTGCCCTTCTGGTGGACCTTAATTTGTTTGAGGAGAGATAGATCAGAATAACAATAATAGATGTATATGAAAATAAAGTAGGGAAGAGAGGCCTCACATCTGTAATCCCAGCACTTTGGGAGGGGGAGGTGAACAGATCATTTGAGGTCAGGAGTTCCAAAACAGCCTGGCTAACATGGTGAAACCCCATCTCTACTAAAAGTACAAAAAATTAGACCAGGCACGGAGGCTCGCTCCTGTAATCCCAGCACTTTGGGAGGCCGAGGCAGGTAGATCACCTGAGGTCAGGAGTTTGAGACCAGCCTGACAAACATGGTGAAAACCTGTCTCTACCAAAAATACAAAAATTAGCTGGGCGCACTGGTGCACGCCTGTAATCCCAGCTACTCGGGAGGCTAAGTCAGGAGAATTGCTTGAACCAGGGAGACGGAGATTGCAGTGAACTACTGCACTCAGCCTGGGCGACAGAGTGAGACTTCATCCAAAAAAAACAAAAAAAAAAAGAAAAGAAAGTAGGGAAGAGAGAGAACAGATCACATATAGCGTTTTAGACCTCTGGGAGAAGTGTGGCTATCCTCTGATTGAGATGGGGAACCGGACTGTTTTAAGCAAAGAGGTGATTGATATATGTCCTGAGTTAGGCAACCTTGGTCAAATTGATTAATCCTTCTGTCCCTCATTTTCTTCATCTGTAAAACAAGGATAATAATAGTATCTACTGTAGATGATTATTATGAGAAATAAGGCCGGGCGTGGTGGCTCACGCCTGTAATCCAGGCACTTTGGAGGCCAAGACAGGTGGATCACCTGAGGTCGGGAGTTCAAGACCAGCCTGACCAACATGGTGAAACCCTGTCTTTAAAAAAATAATAATAAATAAGAAAAAATTTTAAAAAAAGAGAGAGAAATAAATCATTTAAATTTTTTTTTCTTTGAGACGAAATCTCACTCTGTTGCCGAGGCTGGAGTGCAGTGCTGCAATCTCGGCTCACTGCAACCTCTGCCTCCCAGGTTCAAGCGATTCTCCTGCCTCAGCTTCCTGAGTAGCTGGGATTACAGGTATGCGCCACCATGCCCAGCTATTTTTTGTATTTTTATTTCTTTTTTCTTTCTTTTTTTTTTTTGAGGCAGAGTCTTGCTCTGTTGCCCAGGCTGAAGTTCAGGGGCACAATCTTGGCTCACTGCAACCTCGGCCTCCTGGGTTCAAGCAATTCTCCTGCCTCAGTTTCCTGAATAGCTGGGATTACAGGCGCCCACCACCACACCCTGCTAATTTTTGTATTTTTAGTAGAGATGGGGTTTCACCATGTTGGTCAGGCTGTTCTCAAACTCCTGACCTTGTGATCCACCCCCACCCCTTGGCCTCCCAGAGTGCTGGGATTACAGTGTGAGCCACCGTGCCTGGCAGATATTTTTGTATTTTTAGTAGATACTTCTTTCACCATGTTGGCCAAGCTGGTCTTGAACTCTCGACCTCAGGTGATCTGCCCACCTTGGTGTCCCAAAGTGCTGGGATTACAGGTGTGAGCCACCGTGCCCAGCCATAAGTTAATATTTGTAAAGTGCCTAGAATAGTAACTGGCATATACTAAGCTCTACATAAATTTTTTTTCATGAACTAAAAGAATATTCTAGCTGCTAGGTTGAAAATAGCAGTCGATATGCAAATGTGGAAAGGCCAGGCGCCGTGGCTCACGCCTGTAATCCCAGCACTTTGGGAGGCCGAGGCGGGTGGATCACGAGGTCAAGAGATCGAGACCATCCTGGTCAACATGGTGAAACCCCGTCTCTACTAAAAATACAAAAAATTAGCTGGGCATGGTGGCACGTGCCTGTAATCCCAGCTACTCAGGAGGCTGAGGCAGGAAGAATTGCCTGAACCCAGGAGGCGGAGGTTGCAGTGAGCCGAGATCGTGCCATTGCACTCCAGCCTGAGTAACAAGAGGGAAACTCCGTCTCAAAAAAAAAGATAAGCTAATGTGGAAGAAAGGTAGCCAGGTATAAGACAACTATGAAAATCCCAAGGAGAAATGGTAACAAGAACCATTTCTTAGGATAATAGCTAATAGAGGTCATGGCAGTAGAGGTGGTGAAAAGTAACAGAAGAAAAAAAGAAGAGACAAGAAATCAGGGATGACTCTGAAAGTTTTGGGCCTGAGTAACTAGAACCACTATCCAAGATAGTGAGGACTGTATGTGGATCAGATTTAGGGGCTAAAAGAAAGACATCTATGCTATCATACAAGTTAATTAAACAGTCACTGAGCTCCTATACTGAGTAAGACATTCAACTAGGGAATGAGAGAATATGTAAATAGGCCAGGCATAGTGGCTCACACCTGTGATCCCAGCACTTAGGGAGGCCGAGGCAGGCAGATCACGAGGTCAGGAGTTCGAGATCAGCCTGATCAACATGATGAAACCCCGGATCTACTGAAAATACAAAAATTAGCCAGGTGTGGTGGCACACACCTGTAATCCCAGCTACTCAGGAGACTGAGGAAAGAGAATCGCTTGAACCCAGTAGGTAGAGGTTGCAGGAGCCAAGATCGCACCATCCTGCAGCCTGGGCGACAGAGACTCCATGTCAAAAAAAAAAAAGAGAGAGAAAAAACAATGGAAGTAAATAATGAATAACAGGTTGTGCAAAATTTAAAGGACTAAAGTCAAGGAAGTTATTTCATTTTGTTTTATATTGTTTTTTTGAGACAGTATTTCCCTCTCACCCAGGCCGGAGTACAGTGGCATGATCTGGGCTCACCACAGCTTGGACCTCCAGGACTCAAGCAATCCTCCCACATCAGCCTTTGGAGTAGCTGGCACTACGGGCACTCACCAGGATACCTGGTTTATTTTTGTATTTTTTGTAGAGGCAGGGTCTCACTACGTAGCCCAGGCTAGTCTCAAACTACTGAGCTCAGGTGATCTGCCTGCCTAGCCTCCCAAGGTGCTGGAATTACAGTCGTGAGCCACTGCTCCCTCCTGGCTCCTGTTTTTGCTCTATTTGAGGAAGGGTCTCACTCTGCCCAGGCTGGAGTGCAGTGGCACAATCAGGGCTCACTGCAGCCTTGATCTCCTTCCTGGGCTCAAGTGACCCTCCTGTCTCAGCTTCCCAAAGTGCTGGCATTACAGGTGTGAGCCACCGAGCCCATCCAAGAGAAACATTTTCTATTATTTATAGCCAGTCAAATGTCATTATGGCATGGTGGCTCATGCCTATAATCCCAGAACTTTGGGAAGCCGAGGCAGGCAGATCATGAGGTCAGGAGTTTGACACCAACCTGGCCAATATGGTGAAGCCCTGTCTCTACTAAAATACAAAAATTAGCCAGGCATGGTGGTGGGTTCATGTAGTCCCAGCTACTCGGGAGGCTGAGGCAGAAGAATCACCTGAACCTGGAAGGCGGAAGTTGCAGTGAGCTGAGATCGTGCCACTGCACTCCAGCCTGGGAGACAGAGTGAGACTGTCTCAAAAAAAAAAAAAGCCATTATATAATACTAGCAGATTGTTAAGTACTTGAACTTAACAAGTTTAACTGGAAATGTAACCAAATTAGAACTGGTAGCCAACAGTATTTGACTTTTCTGAGAGATGTGCCAAGGATTTGCGCAACTTTTGCCTTATAAAGTTTTCCAAGTCGGGGTTAGGGATTAAAAAAAAAAAAAGTTTTCTGGCCGGGCACAGTGGCTCATGCCTATAATCCCAGCACTTTGGGAGGCCGAGGCGGGTAGATCACGAAGTCAAGAGATCGAGACCATCCTGATCAACATGGTGAAACCCCGTCTCTACTAAAAATACAAAAATTAGCTGGGCGTGGTGGCGCATGCCTGTAGTCCCAGCTACTCGGGAGGCTGAGGCAGGAGAATTGCTTAAACCCAGGAGGTGGAGATTGTGGTGAGCCGAGATCGCGCCATTGCACTCCAGCCTGGTTAACAAGAGCGAAACTCCGTATCAAAAAAAAAAGAGTTTTCCAAGTAATTCCAGAAACTGAACAGTTCTTGGAATGTGGGCTACCTAGATAAATACAGTTTTGGAAAAACTCTACCTAGAGTTCAGTTATGCAGAGACTTGTCTAGAGACTAAAGAAAATTAAGCCAAGTCTGCAGGAAATTTAAGGACTAACTTCACCTTCTAATCATAACTGAGATTTCTCAAAATTTTCAGGATATAGGAAGTTTCTTGTTAATTTAATTCTTTGATAAATTGAATTTAACCAGAAAACTCCTTTTCTTTCCACTCTTTTGGAAGTATTTCTAGAATACATCAGTTCTTTTTTCAGTCTTTAGAAAGCATAGGATAGGCTGGGCACAGTGACTCACATCTGTAATGTCAGTGAGATAAAGTACCTAAAACTGCTTAGCACGGTGCCTGGCACATAATATGTGCTTAATAACTGTTATCTACTATTGTTAGCATTACTCATATTATTGCCATTATTGCTGTTAGTTCTTTTTGGTTTCAAGGAGCAAAGGAAATGAACTCAAGCTAGCTTAAGTATGGAAAAAAAAATGTGTGTGTGTGTATATACATATATATATATATATATATATATATATATATATATATATAAAATCATCATCATATGTATGATAATGATATCAGGGGTGCCTCATTGAACCCAAGTAAAATTACAGCTAAACTTCAAGAAAGGAGTCAAGTAAGAACTGAAAGATGATATCAGGAATACATTCTACTCCTAATTTCCCTCTGAACATCTCCTTCATTCTTTTTTTTTTTTTAGAGATAGAGTTTCTCTCTTGTTGCCCAGGCTGGAGTGCAATGGCATGATCTCGGCTCACTGCAACCTCTGCCTACCGGGTTCAAGTGATTCTCCTGCCTCAGCCTCCCAAGTAGCTGAGATTACAAGCATGTGCCACCATGCCCAGCTAATTTTTGTATTTTTAGTAGAGACGGGGTTTCACCATGTTAGTCAGGCTGGTCTTGAACTCCTGAACTCAGGTGATCCACCCACCTTGGCCTTCCAAAATGTTGGGATTATAAGTGTGAGCCACCACGCCCAGCCCTTCATACTTCGCTGTTTAAAAAGAGCCCCTTCAGGCCAGGCGTGGTGGCTCACACCTGTAATCCTAGCCCTTTGGGAAGCCGAGGTGGGTGTATCACCTGAGGTCAGGAGTTCAAGACCAGCCTGGCTATCATGGTGAAACTCCATCTTTATCTATATATATATATAGATAGATAGATAAAAGCCCCTTCTAGCTGGGTGCAGTGGCTCACTCCTGTAATCCCAACACTTTGAGAGGCCAAGGTGGGCAGATCACAAGGTCGGAAGTTCGAGACCAGTTTGGCCAACATAGTGAAACACCATCTCTACTAAACATACAAAAAATTAGCCAGGTGTGGTGGTCTGTGCCTATAATCCCAGCTACTTGGGAGGCTGAGGCAGGAGAATCGAGTGAACCTTGGAGGCAGAGATTGCAGTGAGCCGAGATAGCGCCATTGCACTCCAGCCTGGGCAACAGTGCAAGACTCCGTCTCAAGAAAAAAAATAAAAAAGAGCCACTTCTTTGCTTTTCAGTCCACATGACACACAGTACAGGATCACCTCTCATTCTTTGTTTGTTCGTTTGTTTGTTTTTGGACAGAGTCTTGGTCCGTCATCCAGGCTGGAGTGCAGTGGCACAATCTCGGCTCCCTTCAACCTCCACCTCTCAATTTCAAGTGATTCTCTTACCTCAGCCTCCAGAGTAGGAACTACGGCTCCCACTATCATGCCTGGCTAGTTTGTTTGTATTTTTAGTAGAGAAGGGGTTTCACCATGTTGGCCAGGCCAACTCCTGGCCTCAAATTGATCCACTGGCCTTATCCTCCTAAAGTGCTGGGATTACAGGTGTGAGCCACCATACCCAGCTACCTCTCATCTTCTGAGTTTACATCTACATCTTAGATAGCCCAGACTAAACTAGAATCTCTTAGTCCAAATATGAAATGCCAAAGACAATAAATGGAATTCTTCTTTCTTTTTCTCATAGAACTTACCATCTAGAATACAAAATAATTTACCCATTTATATTGCTGATTATTTATGGTTTGCCTCTCCAGATGTGCATGCCTGGTTAATCAACTGGGACCAGGTGTGCAGGGTCATGTCTAAAACATGAGGCAAATCTCCATTAATGAAATGGGGAACCAATAGCAATTTCCAGAGAAAGGAAGAATCACTGGGTTATGCACCAGATATATCCTCCAAAAGATCTCTACCAAAGTTTTTATCTCTGTTAAAGTAGCACCAACTTGTTGTCCTTTATATTACACACACCCAGCATTCACAGTGTACCCACCAACCTGTTAAAAAAAATCTCTCTGAGCATCACATTTAATTATTTAAGTAACATTTTCAGAGTTTGACTTTTTTAATCTTTTTGTTTTTGAGACAAAGTTTTGCTCTTGTTGCCCAAGCTGGAGTGCAATGGCGCGATCTTGGCTCACTATAACCTCTGCCTCCCAGATTCAAGAGATTCTCCTGCCTCAGCCTCCAGAGTAGCTGGGATTACAGTCATGTGCCACCATGCCCAGCTAATTGTGTATTTTTAGTAGAGAAGGAATTTCACCGTGTTGGTCAGGCTAGTCTCAAACTCCCGACCTCTGGTGATCTGCCCACCTCGGCCTCCCAAAGTGCTGGGATTACAGCTATGAGCCACCACACCTGACCACCCAGCTAATTTTTTGTATTTTTAGTAGAAACAGGGTTTAACCATGCTAGCCAGACTGGTCTGGAACTCCTGACCTCAGATGATCCACCCGCCTCAGCCTCCCAAAGTGTTGGGATTACAGGCGTGAGCCATTGTACCTGGCCCTTTTTTAATCTTAAAAACCTGACTGGATTTTTTAATCTTAAACACCCTGCACTTTGGGAGGCCAAGGCAGGCAGATCACTTGAGGTCAGGAGTTCCAGACCAGCCTGGCCAACATAGTGAAACCCCATCTACCAAAAATACAAAAATTAGCCAGACATGGGGGCAAGCACCTGTAATCCTAGCTGTTCACTACTCAGGAGGCTGAGGTGGGAGGATTGCTTGAGCTTGGGAGGCGGAGGTCCTAGTGAGCCGAGATCATGCCACTGCACTCCAGCCTGTGAAAAGAGTGAGACTCCACCTCAAAAAAAAAAAAAAAATCAACCAGTAGATTGAGTGCAGTTGATCACACCTATAATCCCAGCACTGTGAGATGCTAAATCAGGCAGATCACTTGAGCTCAAGAGTCTGTATATATATGATAATCATAACAATGATGGCCGGGCGTGGTGGCTCACGCCTGTAATCTAAGCACTTTGGAGGCCAAGGCAGGTGGATCACCTGAGGTCGGGAGTTCAAGACCAGCCTGACCAACATGGTGAAACTCCGTCTTTAAAATAAATAAATAAATAAATAAATAAAATAAATTTTTTTTTTTTTTTTTTTGAGACGGAGTTTCGCTCTTGTTACCCAGGCTGGAGTGCAATGGCACGATCTCAGCTCACCGCAACCTCTGCCTCCTGGGTTCAGGCAATTCTCCTGCCTCAGCCTCCTGAGTAGCTGGGATTACAGGCACGCGCCACCATGCCCAGCTAATTTTTTGTATTTTTAGTGAGACGGGGTTTCACCATGTTGACCAGGATGGTCTCGATCTCTTAACCTCGTGATCCACCCGCCTCGGCCTCCCGAAGTGCTGGGATTACAGGCTTGAGCCACCGCGCCCGGCCAAATAAAATTTTTAAAAAAGAAACAATGATAATGATGCAGCCTAGGGAACATGGCAAAATGCCATCTCTACAAAAAATACAAAAAATCAGCTCGGCTTGGTGGCACAAGACTGTGGTTCTGGCTACTCTGGAGGCTGAGGTGGGAGGATCATTTGAGCCCAGGAAGGTGAGGCTGCAGTGAGCTGACATCATGCCACTGCACTCCAGCCTGAGCAGCAGAGCAAGACTCTATCAAAAAAAATAATAAAATAAAATTTAAATGTAGACTCTGCTTGTGATGATTAATTTTATGTGTCAACTTGACCAGACTAAGGGGTACTCAGATAGCTGGTAAAACATTATTTCTGGGTATCTCTGTGAGGATATTTCTAGAAGAGATGAGCATTTGATTGGGTAGATTGAGTAAAGAAAATCTACTCTAACCAATGTAGGTAGGCATGATCAATTCCTTGAGGGCCCTGATAGAACAAAAGGTAGAGGAGAAGCGAATTATCCTTCCCTCTTTTGTTTATTTATTTATTTTTTTGAGATGGAATCTTGCTCTGTCACTCAGTCTGGAGTACAGTGGTGTGATCTTGGCTTACTGTAGCTTCTGCCTCCCAGGCTCAAGCAATTGTTGTGCCTCAGCCTCCCCAGTAGCTGGGATTACAGGGGTGTGCCACCATGCCTGGCTAATTTTTGTATTTTTAGTAGAGACAAGGTTTCATGATGTTGGCCAGGCTGGTCTCAAACTCCTGACCTCAAGTGATCCACCCTCCTCGACCACCCAAAGTGTTGGGATTACAGGAGTAAGCCATAGCATTGGCCCCTCTCTGTCTTTTTTTTTTTTTTAATCTCTCTGTCTTTTGGACTCAGACATTCATTTTCTCTTGCCGTCAGAGCTCCTGGTTCTCAGGCCTTCAGACTCTGGGACTTAAGCCAGTAGTTCCTACGGTTCTTAGGCTTTTGGTCTTGGAGTGAGAGTTCACCACTGGCTCCTCTTCTCAGGCTTTCAGACTCAAACCTAATGACCACTGGCTATCCTTGGTTCTCTAGCTAGCAGAAGGCAGATCATGAGATTTCTAAGTCTCCATAAGTGTGTAAGCTAATTCCCATAATAAATATTCTCTTTTTTGGGCCGGGCGCCGTGGCTCACGCCTGTAATCCCAGCACTTTGGGAGACCGAGGCGGGTGGATCATGAGGTCAAGAGATCGAGACCATCCTGGTCCACATGGTGAAACCCTGTCTCTACTAAAAATACCAATAAATTAGCTGGGCATGGTGACGCGTTCTGGTCTGTAATCCCAGCTACTCAGGAGGCTGAGGCAGGAAGAATTGCCTGAACCCAGGAGGCGGAGGTTGCGGTGAGCCGAGATCGCGCCATTGCACTCCAGCCTGGGTAACAAGAGCGAAACTCCGTCTCAATAAATAAATAAATAAATAAATAAATATTCTCTCTTTTTTTTTTATTTTGAGACAGAGTTTTATTCTTATCACCAGGCTGGAGTGCAGTGGCTCCATCTCAGCTCCCGGGGACCTCCCCCTCCCGGTTTCAAGTGATTCTCCAGTCTCAGCCTCCAGAGTAGCTGGGATTACAGACCACGCCCAGGTAAATTTTATTTTTTTAGTAGAGACAGGGTTTCACTATGTTGGCCAGGTTGGTCTCGAATTCCTGACCTCAGGTGATTTGTCAGCCTCAGCCTCCCAAAGTGCTGCAATTAAGGTGTGAGCCACCGTGTCCGGCCTAAATATTCTCTTATACATACATCTACATGTATCCTATTTGTTCTGTTTCTCTGGAGAATTCTGCTAATATATATTTTGTTACCAAGAATGGTTCTAGAGAAGCAGAATTTTGTTTGTTTGTTTTTGTGAGACAAGATCTTACTCTGTCACTCAGGCACCATCACAGCTCACTACAGCCATGACCTTCCGGGCTCAAGTGATCCTCCCACTTCAGCTTCCAGAGTAGCTTGGGACCACAGGTGACCACCATCATGCCCAGCTAACTGTTTTTCTTTTTTGGTAGAGACAAAGTCTTACTATGTTGCCTAGGCTGTTCTAGAAGCCCTGGGGTCAAGCAATCCACCCATCTCGGCCTCCCAAAGTGCTGGGATTACAGGTGTCAGCCACCGTGCCAGGCCAGATGGGTTTTATTTAACCCTATATATCTTGACTTACTTTCCAGCCTGACTCTAGCATCACATTAGGAGATAAGGAATCAACGTATTTTACCCCAAAACATGTTTCTTTGCCATACTTTGAAATGGTCCTGCAAAGCTGTTCATTGTTGAGGAAATTTGCATCTGTAAAGAATCTCCGCCAGGTAAGCTGGGAGTGGTGGCTTACGCCTGGAATCTCAACACTTTGGGAGGCCGAGGCAGGTGGATCACCTGAGGTCAGGAGTTCAAGACCAGCCTGGCCAACATGGTGAAACCTTGTCTTTTTAAAAAAAAAAAAAAAAAAAAAGAATCTCCGCCAGGCACTGTGGCTCACGCCTATAATCTCAGCACTTTGGGAGGTCTAGGTGGGTGGATCATGAGGTCAGGAACTCTAGACCAGCCTGGCCAACATAGTGAAACCCATCTCTACTAAAAATATAAAATTAGCCAGGCATAGTGGTTCACACCTGCAGTCCCAGCTACTTGGGAAGCTGAGGCAGGAGAATCGCTTGAACCTGAGAGGTGGAGGTTGTGGTAAGCCAATATCACTCCACAGCACTCCAGCCTGGGCAGCAGAGTGAGATTCCGTCTCAAAAAAAAAAAAAAAAAAAAAAACTCTATTAACATAGCTATATGTTTTTCCTCCAGACCCTCCCAATGCCCAATGCCAAAGAGATTAACTAAGATCTGAATAGAAAATATTTGTCATCTATTCTGTTGTCTCTAAGAGCAGCCACTATAAGAATTCCGAAGAACTCTGGTCTCCGAAATCTTTATCTTTACCTGAACATTCCCTTTCTATCAATCTCAGGTCTTTAATCAAACTCAATCATCTTTTTTTTCTTTTTTCTGAGATAGAGTTTCACTCTTGTTGCCTGTGTTGGAGTGCAATGGCTCGATCTCGGCTCACCACAACCTCTGCCTCCCAGGTTCAAGCGATTCTCTTGCCTCAGCCTCCCAAGTAGCTTGGATTACAGGCTCCCACTAGCATGCCTGGCTAATTTTTGTATTTTTAGTAGCGATGAGGTTTCACCATGTTGACCAGACTGGTCTCAAACTCCTGACCTCAGGTGATCCACCCACCTCAGCCTCCCAAAGTGCTGGGATTACAGGTGTGAGCCACTGCACCAGACTCAACCAATTGTCAACTAGAAAATGTTCAAATTTACCTGTAACCTGGAAGCCGCCCACCCACTCCTTTGAGTTGTTCCCCCTTTCTTTTTTTTTTTTGAGACGGAGTTTCGCTCTTGTTACCCAGGCTGGAGTGCAATGGCGCGATCTCGGCTCACCGCAGCCTCCGCCTCCTGGGTTCAAGCAATTTTCCTGCCTCAGCCTCCTGAGTAGCTGGGATTACAGGCACGCACCACCATGTCCAGCTAATTCTTTGTATTTTTAGTAGAGACGAGGTTTCACCACGTGGACCAGGATGGTCTCGATCTCTTGACCTCGTGATCCACCCGCCTCGGCCTCCCAAAGTGCTGGGATTACAGGTGTGAGCCACCGCGCCCGGCCCCCCCTTTCAAAAAAAAAAAAATGTCTTTTTTTGTTTTATTCTGTTTTGTTTGAGATGGAGTCTCGCTCTGTTGCCCAGGCTGGAGTGCAGTGGTGCGATCTTGGCTCACTGCAACCTCCACCTCCTGGGTTCAAGTGATTCCCCTGCCTCAGCCTCCCAAGTAGCTGGAACTACAAGTATGTGCCACCATGCCTGGCTAATTGAGACTATCCTTTCATTCTCTATATGGAAAATAATACTGCAAAATTGTTGCCCGATGAAAAGGTGACCAAAGATCACCAAATTTTGGGGAAATGAGAAGATGGAAACATGGAGAGATTCATTCATTTGAATGTTTGCTTAATCTGTAAATATTTATTAGTTGCCCACTATATTTTCTTTTAATTTTTTTTCTTTTTTTTTTTTTATTAAAATTGTTTTTTTTAAGGGCCGTGCTGGTGCTCAGGGGTTGCGGCTGTGCGCTTGTGCTCAAACTTCTCCCTGCCCTGCGCCGCTGTAGGGCCTATATTTTCTTTTCTTTTTTTTTTTTTATATGGAGTCTTGCTCTGTTGCCCAGGCTGGAGTGCCCTGGCATGGTCTCAGCTCACTGCAACCTCTGCCTCCCAGGCTCAAGTGATTCTCCTGCCACAGTCTCCCGAATAGCTGGGATTACAGGCGCCAGGCTAATTTTTGTTTTTCGTTTTTCTTGAGACAGAGTTTCACTCTTGTTGCCCATGCTGGAGCGCAGTGGCACAACCTTGGCTCACTGCAACCTCCGCCTCCCAGGTTCAAGCAATTCTGCCTAAGCCTCCCGAATAGCTGGGATTACAGGCATGCACCACCATGCCTGGCTAATTTTGTATTTTTTTTTTTTAAGATGGAGTTTCACCATGTTGGTCAGGTTGGTCTTGAACTCCCGACCTCAGGTGATCCACCCGCTTGGCTTCCAAAGTGCTTGGATTACAGGCGTAAGCCACCGTGCCCAGCCTAATTTTGTATTTTTAGTAGAGATGGGGTTTCTCCATCTTGGTCAGGCTGGTCTTGAACTCCCGACCTCAGGTGATCCACCCACCTTGGCCTCCCAAAGTGCTAGGATTACAGGCATGAGCCACCACGCCCAGCTAATTTTTGTGTTCTTTCTAGAGACAGGGTTTCAGTATGTTGGCCAGGCTAGTCTTGAACTCCTGACCTCAGGTGATCCGCCCACCTCAGCCTCCCAGAGTGTTGGGATTCCAGGCGTGAGCCACTGCACCTGCTGCCCACTATATTTTCAAAAATGTGGCTAGAGGTTGCCAGTAGAGCACTAGACATAGAGTCCTGCACATCAAGGATTTCACCATCTAAGGTGGAATAGGCCCCTAACAAGTAAACATCAATGATTACTTATTTATAATTAGTATAATTGTGACAAAAAAGAATGCAAGATGCTGGAGAGCTAACTAGAAAGATTCCTTGAAAAACAGGATGTCTAAATTGGGGTAGTAATCCAGATTAACAGGGGAAGAAAGAATAACCTATTCTGGGGGAATAGCAGAGCAAAAGGCTCTGAGGTAGGAAAGTACTTGTTGACTTCAAAGAATCAGAAAAAAAAAAAAAAGCTAGCATAGCTACTGTAAAAATAAATGTAAAATCTAGCATGTTGGAACTGTAAATTATTTTCAGTCTTAAAGGAGTGAGATTATAGGGCCTCAATCATGTGACAGGCAGCTGTTACCTAGGCAACTAGAGACTCTGTTTCTCTGATTATAGATTATTCTTATTTCTTATCTACATTGTTTTTAAAATATTGCAAATGACTAAAGGGCCACAGCAGACCTCTTCTCCTTTCGCAGTAGATCTTCATTATAGATTAACTTCCCTCTTACTTTTCTCACACAAAGACTTCATGGCTATCACATCATCTTATTTTTTTTATTTTTATTTTATTTTATTTTTTATTTTTTATTTTTTTGAGACGGAGTTTCGCTCTTATTACCCAGGCTGGAGTGCAATGGCGCGATCTCGGCTCACTGCAGCCTCCGTCTCCTGGGTTCAAGCAATTCCCCTGCCTCAGCCTCCCGAGAAGCTGGGACTACAGGCGTGCGCCACCATGCCCAGCTGATTTTTGTATTTTTAGTAGAGACGAGGTTTCACCATGTTGACCAGGATGGTCTCGATCTCTTGACCTCGTGATCCACCCATCTCAGCTTCCCAAAGTGCTGGGATTACAGGTGTAAGCCACCGCACCTGGCCTCACATCCTCTTAAAATGGAATGTTGGGCTGGGCTCACGCCTGTAATCCCAGCACTTTGGGAGGCTGAGGCGGGCGGATCACCTGAGGTTTGGAGTTCGAGATCAGCCTGACTAATATGGTGAAATCCTGAAAGATGGAATGTTAAATACATTATTTTACATTGGAAAGGTAATGAAAACTAGCACAAAGAAAAACAGCCTGGGAGTGGTGGCTCATGCCTGTAATCCCAACACTTTGGGAGTCCAAGGTGGGCAGATCACTTGAGGCCAAGAGGTCCAGACCAGCCTGGCCCACGTGGTGAAACCTGGTCGCTACTGAAAATACGAAAATTAGCTGTGTGTGGTGGCAGGCACCTGTGGTCCCAGCTACTTGGGAGGCTAAGGCAGGAGAATTGCTTGAGCCTGGGAAACAGAAGTTGCAGTAAGCCAAAAGTTGCAGTGAGCCAAGATTGCACCATTGCGTTCCAGCCTGGGCAACAGAGTGAGATTTTATCTAAAAAAAAAAGAAAAGAAAAAAAAGAAGAAAGAAAACAAAAACTAGAACTAATTAAATAGCTGTAATTCAGATGCCAGGCTAGTATAGAAAATGTTATAATCCTACTAAACTTGTTTTCTGTCTTTGTAAGAAAGAATTCAAGGGCAGGATGCAGTGGTTCATGCTTGTAATCTCAGCACTTTGGGAGGCAAAGGCAGCACGATCTTGTGAGCCTGGGAATTTGACATCAACCTGGGCAATATAGTAAGATATCATCACTTATTTATTTATTTATTTATTCTTTAGAGACTGGGTATTGCTATGTTGCCCAGGCTGGAGTGCGGTGGCTATTCACAGGTGCGATCCCACTACTGATCAGCACGAGAGTTTTGACCTGCTCCGTTTCCGACCTGGGCCGGTTCACCCCTCCTTAGGCAACCTGGTGGTCCCCCGCCCCTGGGAGGTCACCATATTGATGCCAAACTTAGTGCGGACACCCGATTGGCATAGTGCACTACAGCCCAAAACTCCTGGTCTCAAGCGATCCTCCAGCCTCAGGCTAGTAGCTGGGACTACAGGCACGTGCCACCGTGCCCAGCAAGATCTCATCTGTTAAAAAAAATTAAAAATTGGCTGGATGTGTTGGCTCAGGCCTGTAATCCCAGTGCTTTGGGAGGCCAAGGTGGTATGATCATGTGAGATGAGGAGTTTGAGGCCAGCCTGGCCAACATGGGGAAATCCAATTCTACTAAAAATACAAAGGCCGGGCGCGGTGGCTGATGCCTGTAATCCCAGCACTTTGGGAGTCCGAGGCAGGCAGATCATGAGGTCAAGAGATAGAGACCATCCTGGTCAACATGGTGAAATCCCGTCTCTACTAAAAATACAAAAAATTAGCCGGGCGTGGTGATTCACGCCTGTGGTCCCAGCTACTCGGGAGGCTGAGGCAGAAGAATCGCTTGAACCCAGGAGACGGAGGTTGCAGTGAGCCGAGATTGCGCCACTGCACTCCAGCCTGGCAACAGAGCAAGACTCCATCTCAAAAAAACAAAAATAAAAAATTAGTTGGGCATGGCAGCAGCCACATGTAATCCCAGCTACTTGGGAGGCTGAGGCAAGAGAATTGCTTGAACCTGGGGGTAGAGGTTGCAGTGAGGTGAGATCGCACCATTGCACTCCAGCCTGGGCGACACAGCAAGACTCTATCTTTTTAAAAAAAAAAAAAGGCCAGGCGTGGTGGCTCAGGTCTGTAATACCAGCACTTTGGGAGGACAAGTCAGGTGGATCATGAGGTCAGGAGTTTGAGACCAGCCTGGCCAAGATAGTGAAGCCCTGTCTCTAGTAAAAGTACAAAAATTAGCTGGACACGGTGGCTCATGCCTGTAATCCCAGCACTTTGGGAGGCCAAGGTGGGTGGATCACGAGATCAAAAGATCAAGACCATCATGGCCAACTTGCTGAAACCCCATCTCTACTAAAAATACATAAATTAGCAGGGCATGGTGGCGCACACCTGTATTCCAAGCTACTCAGGAGGCTGAGGCAGGAGCACTTGAATCTGGGGGGTGGAGGTTGCAGTGAGCTGAGCACTCCAGCCTGTGTGAGAGGCGAGACTCTGTCTCAAAAAATGGTAATAAATAAATATAAATTAAAATTAAAAATAAAGAAAAGGCCGGGCGCTGTGGCTCAAGCCTGTAATCCCAGCACTTTGGGAGGCCGAGGCGGGTGGATCACGAGGTCAAGAGATCGAGACCATCCTGGTCAACATGGTGAAACCCCGTCTCTACTAATACAAAAAATTAGCTGGGCATGGTGGCGCGTGCCTGTAATCCCAGCTACTCAGGAGGCTGAGGCAGGAGAATTGCCTGAACCCAGGAGGCGGAGGTTGCGGTGAGCCGAGATCACGCCATTGCACTCCAGCCTGGGTAACGAGCGAAACTCCGTCTCAAAAAAAAAAAGAAAGAAAGAAAGAAAGAAAGAAAAATAGGCCGGACGTAGTGGCTCGCACCTGTAATCCAAGCACTTTGGAGGCCAAGGCGGGCAGATCACCTGAGGTCAGGAGTTCAAGACCAGCCTGACCAACATGGTGAAACCCCGTCTTTATAAAATATATAAATAAATAAATAAAATAAAGAAAAATAGAAACTTAGAGCGAGACTCCATTAAAAAAAAAAGTTTTGCTCAAAGCAATAGGAAAAAAAGGAAAAAACAAAAACAAAACAAAACAAAAAGCCGGGTGCGCAGATGCCTGTAATTCCAGCTACTCTGGAGGCTGAGGCAGGAGGAATACGAGGATCACTTGAACCTGGGAAGCAAAGGTTTCAGTGAGCAGAGATCATGCCATTGCACTCCAGCCTGGGTGAGAGGGCAAGACTGTCTCAAATAAATAAATAAATTAATTAATTAAAATTAAAATTAAAAATAAAGAAAAGGAAAGAAACTTAACTTTTATTTCGAGACGGAGTTGCCTTCTTGTTGCGTGTTCCTCCTGACCTCGTGATCCACCTGCCTTGGCCTCCCAAGGTGCTGGGATTACAGATGTGAGCCACCACACCCGACCAACTTTAATTTTTTGAGACAGGGTTTTGCTCGACTTCCCAGGCTCCAGTGATCTTACCACCTCAGCCTCCCCAGTAGCTGGGACCACAGGCTCGGGCCACCATGTCCAGCTACTCTTTTTTTTTTTTTTTGTAGAGATGGGTTTTTGCCATGTTGCCCAGGCTGGTCTGAAACTCCTGGGCTCAAGTAATCCACATGCCTCAGCCTCCCAAAATGCTGGGATTACAGGCCTGAACCACCATTCCCAGCTGCTTTATTTATTATTATTATTATTTTAATAAAGACGGGGTTTCACCATGTTGTTCAGGCTGGTCTTGAACTCCCGACCTCAGGTGATCCGCCCACCTTGGCCTCCAGAGTGCTTGGATTACAGGGCGTGAGCCACCATGCCCGGCTGCTTTATTGTTTTTTTTCCTGAATGTTTTTTGTGTTTTTTTTTGAGATGGAATTTCGCTCTTGTTGCCCAGGCTGGAGTGCAATGGTGGGATCTCGACTCACTGCAACCTCCACCTCCTGGGTCCAAGAGATTCTCCTGCCTCAGCCTCCTGAGTAGCTGGGATTACAAGCATGCGCCACCAAGCCCGGCTAATTTTGTATTTTTAGTAGAGATGGGGTTCCTCCATGTTGGTCAGGCTGGTCTCCAACACCTGACCTCAGGCCATCCACCCACCTCAGCCTCCCAAAGTGCTGGGATTACCGGCGTGAGCCACCATGGTCAGTTTGAATATTTTTTATATGTGGTTGGTTGAGTCTATGGGTGAGGAACCTATGGATAAGGAGAGCCGACTGGTTAAGTGAAATTTGAAGAGTATACAACATATATGCTTTTGTGTAAGGCTTTTATTTTTTTTTTCCACTGTGCAACCCACTTCAGTGCTAGCAGCCTACGGGCATAGAGGCCAGGCAATGGTTTGGGGACACAGTTTGCTCTGGCATGGGTTACTATGACAGGCCTAGGGGGACAGGCCTGTCATAAATCCAAACCCATGCATAAGGCTTTTAAAACTTAGCATAATGTGGGCAGGGTACGGTGGCTCACACCTGTAATCCCAGTGCTTTGGGAGGCTGACGTGTGGGGATCACCTAAGGTCAAGAGTTCCAGACCAGCCTGGCCAACGTGGTGAAACCCGGTCTCTAATAAAAATAAAAAACAATTAGCTGGGCATGGTGATTCCTGCCTATAATCCCAGCTACTCAGGAGGCTGAGACAGAAGAATTGCTCGAACCTGGGAGATGGAGGTTGCAGTGAGCTGAGATCACACCATTGCACTCCAACCTGGGTGACAGAGCAAGACTCCCATCAAAAAAAAAAAAAAAACTTATGTTTTCAGATTTCATCTATGCTGTTGTATCTGTAGGCATTTATTCCTGAACATTATTTAATTATTTATTTTTTTTAAGATAGAGTTTCGCTCTTGTTGCCCAGGCTGGAGTGCAATGGCCCGATCTTGGCTCACCGTAACCTCTGCCCCCCCCACCAGGTTCAAGTGATTCTCCTGCCTCAGCCTCTCGAGTAGCTGGGATTACAGGTGCCCGTCACCATGCCTGGCTAATTTTTTGTATTTTTAATAGAGATGGTGTTTTACCATGTCGGCCAGGCTGGTCTCAAACACCAGACCTCAGGTGATCCACCCACCTCAACTTCCAAAGTGCTGGATTACAGATGTGAACCACCATGCCCGGCCCTATTTTATTTTATTTTTGAAAGTTTCAGTCTTGTCGCCCAGGCTAGAGGGCAGTGTTGCAATCTCTGCTCACTGCAACCTCTACCTTCTGGGTTCAAATGATTCTTTTGCCTCAGCCTCCCAAGTAACTGGAATTAAAGGCATGTGCCACCACGCCTGGCTAATTTTTGTATTTTTGGTAGAGATGAAGTTTCACCATGTTGGCCAGGCTGGTCTGGAACTCCTGACCTCAGGTGATCCACCTGCCTTGGCCTCTCAAAGTGCCGAGGGATTAACAGGCGTCAGCCACCGTGCCCAGCCCTGAACATTATTTTATTGTAAGGCTATACCACGATCCATTTATCTATTCACCTGTTGATGGACATTGGGGTTATTTCCAGATGTTGGCCATTGTGAATAGAGCTGCTATGAACATTTTTTTAATTAATTAATTAATTAAAAAAATTTTTTTTTTGTGAACATTCTTTTTTATTGTTTTGAGATGGAGTCTCGCACTGTTGCCAGGGCTGGAGTGCAATGGCGCAATCTCGGCTCACTGCAACCTCCGCCTCCCAGGTTCAAGCAATTCTCCTTGCTTCAGCCTCCCAAGTAGCTGGGATTAGAGGCACCCGCCACCACACCTGGCTAATTGTTTTACTCCTCACCTCGCTAATTGTTTTACTCCTGACCCCGTTATCAGCCCACGTTGGCCTCCCAAAGTGCTGGGATTACATGAACATTCTTGTATAAGAGATGTGAGATTTTTAGTCCACTGTTTTTCCCACCTCTTTGTAGTGTAAAAGCAAGAATATGCTCTTTGTTGTACAGTAGTTTTAATAAAATCACTAGGAACAGTTTAATACCTATATGATCCTTTCACTGACCTCATGAAAGCATTTGGGTTCTAACAACTGCAGGTAAGAGGAGCTGGGTCAAGTAATTCAATACGGCCATAGCATCAGCCTGGCCTGAGTCCATATCACAATATTTGATATGTTAGCCATACTTTGAGATGGAAGGTGTCCAGATACAAAAGGGTCCTTGCTGATGCTTGGAGGTGGAGAACCGATCTTGTCTATACCCTCAAGTTTAATAAGGAATTCCTAACTACTGAAGAGACTCTTTATCTGCTGCCAAATGGTCTTAATCCTACTTCCTCTTTCCTACTTCCCCCATTGGACTGACATGAAAGCAAAGATCTGTAACTCTAGCCTTACTGTACAAGCCCATGGCCCTTTCAGTATATCTGCATGTTCAGCAGAAGCTAGATATGTCCTTGCATTGCAACAACTAATGGTGAGTCAGCTGTGTAAGGTCAAGTGCTACTCCCATATGCATGCAACACTTTCTTTTCTTTTTTTTTTTTTTTTTGAGACGGAGTTTTGCTCGTTACCCAGGCTGGAGTGCAATGGCGCGATCTCGGCTCACCACAACCTCCGCCTCCTGGGTTCAGGCAATTCTTCCTGCCTCAGCCTCCTGAGTAGCTGGGATTACAGGCACGCGCCACCATGCCCAGCTAATTTTTTTGTATTTTTAGTAGAGACGGGTTTTCACCATGTTGACCAGGATGGTCTCGATCTCTTGACCTCGTGATCACCCGCCTCGGTCTCCCAAAGTGCTGGGATTACAGGCATGAGCCACCGGCATGCAACACTTTCTGATGACCTCAACTGTAGTCACTTTAAATTGAAGTACAACACTGTACAAATATGATAGTATTAAGAGTGTCAGCCTTTGCCAAGCGCGGTGGCTCACGCCTGTAATCCCAGAACTTTGGGAGACCCAGACGGGCGAATGGCCTGAGGTCGGGAGATCAAGACCATCCTGGCTAACACGATTAAACCCCATCCCTACTAAAAATACAAAAAATTAGCTGGTTGGAGTGGCATGTGCCTTTAGTCCCAACTACTTGGGAGGCTAAGGCAAGAGAATTGCTTGAACCCAGGAGGTGGAGGTTGCAGTGAGCTGAGATTGGGCCATTGCACTCCAGCCTGGGTGACAGAGCAAGACTCCGTATCAAAAAAAAAGTATCAGTTTTCAGTGAATTTTTCATATTTCTCTCTATATGTAAACCAAGACAGTATTTTTAAACTTTTTCTTTTAGACAAGGTCTTATTCTGTTGCATAGGCTGGAGTGCAGTGGCATAATCACAGCTCACTACAGCCACCAGCTCCCCCTAAGCGATCCTCACACCTCAGCTTCCCACGTAGTTGGGACCGCAGGTGTGCACCACCATGTCCATCGACCTCAGGTGATCTGCCTGCCTCGGCCTCCCAACGTGCTGGGATTATAGGTGTGAGCCACTGCACCCAGTCAATTTTTTTTTTTTCAGGAGTTTTGCTCTTGTCACCCAGGCTAGAGTACAGTGTGTAATCTTGTCTCATTGCAACCTCTGCTTCCCAGGTTCCAGTGATTCTGCTGTCTCAGCCTCCTGATGGGACGCCCGCCACCACACCCAGCTAATTTTTGTATTTTTATTACAGACAGGGTTTCGCCATATTGGGCAGACTGGTCTCGAACCCCTGAGCTCAGGTGATCTGCCTGCATTGACCTCTCAAAGTGCAGAGATTACAGGTGTGAGCCACCGTCCAGACCAAATCCAGCAGGCAGATCACTTGAGGTTGGGAGTTGGAGACCAGCCTGACCAACATGAAGAAACCTACTCTCCACTAAAAATACAAAAAATGAGCTGAGTGTGGTGGCACATGCCTGTAATCCCAGCTACTCGGGAGGCTGAGGCAGGAGAATCGCTTGAACTCGGGAGGCAGCGGTTGCAGTGAGCCGAGATCATGCCATTGCACTTCAGCCTGGGTGACAAGAATGAAATTCCATCTCAAAATAAATAAATAAATTAATTAATTAAATTAAAAATAAATAAGAAATGCGGACTGGATGCGGTGGCTCATGCCTGTAATCCCAGCAGTTTGGGAGGCTGAGGTAGGCGGAACACTTGAGGCCAGGAGTTCGAGACCCAGTTAGTCAACATGGCGAAACCTCATCTCTACAAAAAATACAAAAAAAAAAAAAAAAATTACCTGGGTATGGTGGTGGGCACCTGTAATACTAGCTACTTGGGAGGCTGAGACACAAGAATTGCTTGAACCTGGAAGGTGGAGGTTGCAGTAAGCCAAGGTTGAGCCACTGCACTCCAGCCTGGGTGACAGAGCAAGAAAATGTCTCAAAAAAAAAAAAAAAGCCAACTTTATCTTCGCAATAAGCTTAGGGAGTACATAGAATAACATGAGTAGTTTTCTAAGCCTTTGAGATGACTCTTCCTTGCAAAAGTAATCGCGGGTACAAAAAAAAAAAATGACTCTTCCTGACTCCCTCTCCAAATTGGTGCCATTCTGGGACAGTTGCCCTCAACTGGAGGTGACCTTCAGAATTACATCTGAAAGTTTATTTTAATAATATGTTTGGGCCGGGCGCGGTGGCTCACGCCTATAATCCCAGCACTTTGGGAGGCCGAGGTGGGTGGATCACAAGGTCAAGAGATCGAGACCGTCTCTACTAAAAAATACAAAAATTAACTGGGCATGGTGGCGCATGCCTGTAGTCCCAGCTACTCAGGAGGCTGAGTCAGGAGAATTGCTTGAACCTAGGAGGCGGAGGTTGCGGTGAGCCGAGATCGCGCCATGGCACTCCAGCCTGGGTAACAAGAGCGAAACTCCGTCTCAAAAAAAAAAAAAAAATACATTTGTAGGTTTTCATTTCAGAGCTACTGAATCAGAATTCCTGAGATTAGAGGGTTTTTTGCTTGTTTGTTTATTGTTTATTATTTGCTCTTTCATTCTTCTGTTGAATGCAGTGGCTCAATCTTGGCTGACTGCAACCTCCACCTCTGGGTTCAAGTGATTCTCTTGCCTCAGCCTTCCATGTAGCTGGGACTACAGGCCTGCACACTATGCCCGGCTGATTTTTTTTTGGTTTTTTGAGATGGATTCTTGCTTTGTTGCCAGGCTGGAGCACAGTGGCGCAATCTCGGCTCATTGCAACCTCCGCCTCTCAGGTTCAAGAGATTCTTCTGCCTCAGCCTCCCGAGTAGCTGGGACTATAGGTGTGTGCCACCATGCCCAACTAATTTTTGTATTTTTAGTAGAGACCATGTTGGCCAGGATGGTCTCTATCTTTTGAACTTGTGATCCTCCAGCCTCGGCCTCCTAAAGTTCTGGGATTACAGGCATGAGCCACCGTGCCCAGCCTGATTCCAGTGGCGTGATAGCTCACTGCAACCTCCGCCTCCCAGGTCAGGTGATTCTCCTCCCTCAGCCTCCTGAGCAGCTGGGACTACAGGCAAACGCCATCACGCCCAGCTAATTTTTGTATTTTTATCTCTTTTTGCAACTCTTTTAATTTGATATTGAAACTCTTGGACTGATCCTTTAATTTTCTCACCCTTTTATTACTTCATCCCCATTTTTAATTTCCAAAAGCACCTCTCATTATCTAATTTTTCTTTTTCCTTTCATCAGCTTCCTCAGGTTGAATCATTATCTAATTTTTCTTATTCCTCCTTTCTTCCTGCCTCCCTTCCTTCCTTTCTTCCCTCCTTTCCTGTCTCCCTACCTCCCTTCCTTTCTTCCTCAAAGGAATTGAGTCTTATTTTATAGTATAAAGTCTTATCTGCCTGAGAATATTAATTTACCTTTTGAAAGTTTTTTCTACTCTCTGTATTATCTCTGTTTCCACTGAGTCCTTTTTTCCTCCTGTGGCCTTTTTTTTTTCTTTTTTTTTTGAGATGAGGGGTCTCTCCATGTTGGCCAGACTGGTCTTGAACTCCTGACTTCAGGAGATCCGCCCACCTCGGCCTCCCAAAGTGCTGGGATTACAGGCGTGAGCCACCGTGCCCGCCCTGTTTTTTTTTTTTTGAGATGAAGTCTTGGTCTGTCACCGGGCTGGAGCGCAGTGGTGTGATCTTGGCTTACTGCAACCTCTGCCTCCTAGGTTCAAACGATTATCCTGCCTCAGCCTCCCAAGTAGCTGGGACTACTGATGCGCACCACTACGCCCAGCTAATTTTTTGTCTTTTTACTAGAGATGGGGTTTTACCATGTTGGCCAGGATGGTCTCAATCTCCTGACCTCGTGATCTGCCCACCTTGGCCTCCCAAAGTGCTGAGATTAGAGGCATGAGCCACCTCGCCCAGCCTGTTTTTTTTTTTTTTTAAACAGAGTCTTGCTCTGTTGCCCAGGCTGAAGTGCACTGGCATGATCTCCACTGACTACAACCTCCGTCTCCCAGGTTCAAGCAATTCTCCTGGCTCAGCCTCCCAAGTAGCTGGGATTACAGGCTCCTGCCACCACACCCAGCTACTTTTTGTATTTTTAGTAGAGTTGGGGGTTTCACCATGTTGGCCAGGCTGGTCTTGAACACCTGACCTCAGGTGATCCACCCACCTCGTTCTCCCAAAGTGCTGGGGTTATAGGCGTAAGCTACCGCGCCCGGCCTTGATCTCTGTCTTTACTGTTGAAAGTTTTCCTCAAAGATCTGATGATCCTTGAATATTTGGTCAGATTTTTAACTGAACCACTGCACAGCTGACTGGAAGCTCTGTGTGAGTGGGCAGGTCTTGTCAACTTGTGGGCTTATTTTTAGATTCCCTAGGTAGTCAGCCATCTTTTTTGTGGAGGTGTATGTGTGATACTCCAAATGACAGTACATGTAGGTATTTTCTCTGTAGCAATTTATCTGGAGAAAAACTAATCTTCTGCCTGGCTCTTGGCTCTGTAGCACTGGACTGAGGAATCTCACAGTTCAATATGTAGACCTTTATTTATTTATTTTTTTTCAGATGGAGTTTCGCTATTGTTACCCAGGCTGGAGTGCAATGGTGCGATCTCGGCTCACCGCAACCTCTGCCTCCTGGGTTCAGGCGATTCTCCTGCCTCAGCCTCCCGAGTAGCTGGGATTACAGGCGCGCGCCACCATGCCCAGCTAATTTTTTGTGTTTTTAGTAGAGACAGGGTTTCACCATGTTGACCAGGATGGTCTCGATCTGTTGACCTTGTGATCCACCCGCCTCGGTCTCCCAAAGTGCTGGGATTACAGGCGTAAGCCACCGCGCCCGGCCGACCTTTTTTTTTTGAACAGTCTTGTTCTGTTGCTCAGGCTGGAGCAAAGTAGCGTGATCTTGGTTCACTGCAACCTCCACCTCCTAGGTTCAAGTGATTCTTCTGCCTCAGCCTCTTGAGTAGCTGGGATTACAGGTGTGTGCCACCATGCCTGGCTATTTTTATTTTTATTTTTTGTATTTTTAGTAGAGATGGGTTTCACCATGTGGTCAAGGCTGGCCTCGAACTCCTGACCTCGCGATCTGCCCACAGCCTCCTAAAGTGCTGAGATTACAGGAGTGAGCTACTGAGTCCAGCCAACCTTTTTTTTTTTTTTTTTTTTAAACAAAACAAACAAAAAAGCAAGTACTCTAGGAACGTTGTAGATTTTTTTTTTCTTTGAGTTGGAGTTTCACTCTTTTGCCCAGGCTGCAGAGCAGTGGGGTGATTTCAGCTCATTGCAACCTCCGCCTCTTGGGTTCAAGCAATTCTCCTGCCTTAACCTCCCGAGTAGCTGGGATTACAGGCACCCACCACCATGCCCAGCTAAACTTTTTGTACTTTTACTAGAGACACAGTTTCGCTATGTTGGCCTGGCTGGTCTCAAACTCCTGATGTCAAGTGATCTGCCCTCCTCGGCCTCCCAAAGTGCTGGGATTACAGTCGAGAGCCACCACACTCGGCCTGTAGACTTTCACCAAATCCTTGCCCAATCTCTCTTTCTTCCTGCTGCTCCCCAACCTTCTCAGATTGCTTTTCCCCAGAAAAGGTACCTGTGAGAGTGCAGAAGGGGTGGCTACCTGACTGATGGGAATTAGGGAGGGTTTGCAGAGCTGCTTTTCAGTCTTCAGACACCCCTCACTGTCTTCAGTGTCCTGTTACTATCACTGCCTTCCAAAGTACCAGGCTTTAGTCATTGAGTTTTCATGCTTTTTGTGGGTCTTCTCCAACAAAGCTTGGCCTTCCCTTGCTCTGCTAATTTAGTCACCATTCCTCCATCTGCTTTTTGTCTTCATGTGCTGTGGGTTTGGGGTGATAAATGTTTCCTAGTTTTATTGAAGATAGCATTTGTGTTTCTGTTTCTTGTTCTGATTGTGCTTTGGGGAGATTAAAAAAGGCTGGAAAGGTCAGTGCTCAGCCGTCTAAATCCTGGAAGCTGTGGAGGTGACTTCTAGCAATTGCCTCCATCATTCTGTCCAAACATATTTTTAAAAAAAATACAAAGAGTGTTCTGAAAGCAGTTCTGTCTGCCCATACTCTTTGCTCAGTGGCAGTGCCAAGTAGTGCTGTGCCTAACCATATTGGAGCCTGAGGCAAAAGAAAAAATTAGTAACACTGATCTGATCTTTATCTAACATTTTAATATTTTGTTCATTATGGGATTTTGCTGCACCTGTTTTGACTTTTAAAAATATTGCACTGGGGCCGGGCGTGGTGGCTCACGCCTGTAATCCCAGCACTTTGGGAGGCCGAGGCAGGTGGATCACGAAGTCAAGAGATCGAGACCATCCTGGTCAACATGGTGAAATCCCGTCTCTACTAAAAATACAAAAAATTAGCTGGGCATGGTGGCGTGTGCCTGTAATCCCAGCTACTCAGGAGGCTGAGGCAGGAGAATTGCCTGAACCCAGGAGGCGGAGGTTGCAGTGAGCTGAGATCGCGCCATTGCACTCCAGCCTGGGTAACAAGAGCGAAACTCCGTCTCAAAAAAAAAAAAAAAAAAAAAAAATATTGCATTGGATGGCCGCAGTGGCTCACACCTGTAATCCCAGCACTTTGGGATGCCAAAGCACGCGGATCACAAGGTCAGCAGTTCAAGACCAGCCTAACCAACATGGTGAAACCCCATCTCTACCAAAAAGTGGAGTGGCCGAGATCCGAGATCACGCCACTGCACTCCAGCCTGGGTGACACAGCGAGACTCTGTCTCAAAAAAAAAAAAAATGTTATTGGCCCGGTGTGGTGGCTCACGCCTGTAATCCCAGCACTTTAAGAGGCTGAGGCAGGTGGATCACCTGAGGTTGGGAGTTTGAGACCAGCCTGACCAACATGGAGAAACCCGGCCTCTACTAAAAATACAAAAAATTAGCCGGGTGTGATGACACATGCTTGTAATCCCAGCTACTTGGGAGGCTGACACAGGAGAATTGCTTCAACCTAGGAGGTGGAGGTTGTGGTGAACTGAGATCACGCCATTGCACTCCAGCCTGGGAAACAAGAGCAAAACTTCTCAAAAAAAAAAAAAAAAAAGGTTGGGCAAGGTGGCTCATGCCTTTAATCTCAGCACTTTGGGAGGCCGAGGCAGGCAGATCACAAGGTCAGGAGACCAGCCTGGCTAACATAGTGAAACCTCGTCTCTACCAAAAATACAAAAATTATTGTGGCTGCAGCAACCTTGGTTTGTATCCGAGTCACGGCACCAAAATAAATAAATAAATAAATAAAAATTTTAAAAAAAATACAAAAATTAGCTGGGTGTGGTGGCAGGCACCTGTAGTCCCAGCTACTTGGGAGGCTGAGGCAGGAGAATTGCTTGAACCCGCGAGGCGGAGGTTGCAGTGAGCTGAGATTGTACCATTGCACTCCAGCCTGGACAACAAGAAAAAAACTGTCTCAAAAAAAAAATTGTATTCAAATATTATTTTAAGGCCGGGCGTGATGGCAAATGCGTGTAATCCCAGCATTTTGGGAGTCCTAGGTGGGTGGATCACCTGAGGTCAGGAGTTGAAGACCAGCGTGGCCAACATGGTGAAACCTTGCCTCTAGTAAACGTGCAAAAATTAGCTGCGCATGGTGGCACCCACCTGTAATCCCAGATGCTTGTGAGGCTGAGACAGGAGAATAGCTTGAACCCAGGAGGTGGAGGTTGCAGTGAGCCGAGATCACGCCATTGCACTCCAGCCTGGATGCCAAGAGCAAAACTCCGTCCCCCTCAAAAAAATTGTATTACTTATATTACTTACTATTTATCACTTACTTAGTGCTTTGGCACCTTTTACATTTTACATCCCAGTTAAGTGACTTATTTCCTTCATCCTAATCCCGGTCCTGGGATGTATCACTTTCTTCAGCTAATCATGCTCCACCCTTCAAGCCACTACAAATAAATATTTCATCTTCTTTCTTTCTTTCTTTCTTTCTTTTTTACAGACCCTTTACATCTGAAACAAAGTTTAGGGTGAAATATATCATCTAAGTAAAAACAACCTGCTTGCCATGCAAACTTTCACCCTCAAGACAAATCTCACAGTCACCCTTCCAATCAATTTACCTTCCTGGCTGGGCGCGGTGGCTTATGGGCTGTATTCTTAGCATTTTGGGAGGCTGAGGTGGGAGGATCACTTGTGGCCAGGAACTGGAGACCAGCCTAGCCAACATGATGAATCCCTGTATTTCAAAACTACAAAAAAATGGCCGGGCGCTGTGGCTCACATCTGTATTCCCAGCACTTTGGGAGGCTGAGGCAGATGAATCACCTGAGGTCAGGAGTTTGAGACCATCCTGTCCAACATGGTGAAACCCCATCTCTACTAAAATTACAAAAATGAGCCAGGCCTGGTGGCACGCACCTATAATCCCAGCTACTTGGGAGGCTGATACAGGAGAATCACTTGAACCCTGGAGGCAGAGGTTGCAGTGAGCCGAGATCGTGCCACCACACTCCAGCCTGGGCAACAGAGCAATACTCTGTCTCAAAATAAAATAAAATAAAATAAGATAAAATAAAACAAAACAGGCCCAGGCACAGTGGTTCGCACCTGTAATCCTAAAGCGGTTGGATTACGAGGTCAAGAGATAGAGACCATCTTGTCCAACATGGAGAAAGCCTGTCTCTACTAAAAATACAAAATTAGCCAGGTATGGTGGAGCATGCCTGTAATCACAGCTACTTGAGAGGCTGAGGCAGGAGAATCACTCTGAACCTGGGAGGTGGAGGTTGCAGTGAGCTGAGATCACATCACTGTACTCCAGCCTGGCAACAGGGCAACAGAGTGAGGCTCCATCTCAATAAATAAAATAAAATAAAATAAAATAAAATAAAATAATAAAGTAAAAAAGATGCATTAAGATAGTCATGGTGGCTCATTCCTGTAATCCCAGCACTTTGGGAGGCCAAGGCAGGTGGATCGCTTGAGGTCAGGAGTTTGAGACCAGCATCTGCAACATGGTGAAACCCAATCTCTACTAAAATACAAAAAAATTAGCTGGCATGGTGGTGGACACCTGTAATCCTTGCTACTTGAGAGGCCGAGGCAGGAGAATTACTTGAACCCAGGAGGCAGAGGTTGCAGTGAGCTGAGATCATGCCATTCTACTCAAACCTGGGTACAGTGAGACTCCGTCTTAAAAGAAATAAAATAAAGTAAATCAAATAAAATAGAAATTTAAAGACACATATTAAGACTGTCGGCCGGGCACAGTGGCTCATGCCTGTAATCCCAGCACTTTGGGAGGCCGAGGTGGGTGGATCATGAGGTCAAGAGATCGAGACCATCCTGGTCAACATGGTGAAACCCCGTCTCTACTAAAAATACAAAAAATTAGCTGGGCATGGTGGCGCGTGCCTGTAATCCCAGCTACTCAGGAGGCTGAGGCAGGAGGATTGCCTGAACCGAGGAGGCGGAGGTTGTGGTGAGCCAAGATCGCACCATTGCACTCCAGCCTGGGTAACAAGAGCGAAACTCCGTCTCAAAAAAAAAAAAAAAAAAAAAAAGACTGTCAAGCAAAAAACAAGAAGAAACAAACAAAAAATCAAAAGACAAAACCAAAAACTCAAAACTACACATTTATTATGTCCCAGTTCTGGTAGGTCAGGAGTCTGGCCTGGGCTGGCCAGGTCTTCTGCGTAGGGTCTCTGTAGGCCAAAAGCAAAGTCTTGGCCATAGATCTTATCTGAGGTTTGAGGGCCTCTTTCAAAGCTCACTGTGGTTCTTGGTAAAATTCACCTCCTGGTAGTTGTATTATGACGTTCCCATTTTCTTTCTTTTTTTTTTTTTTAATAAAGACGGGGGAAAAAATAAATAAATAAATAAATAAAAATAAAGGCTGGGCGCCGTAGCTCACACCTGTGATCCAAGCACTTTGGAGGCCAAGGCGGGTGGATCACCTGAGGTCGGGAGTTCAAGACCAGCCTGACCAACATGGTGAAATCCTGTCTTTAAAAATAATAATAATAATAATAATTAATTTAAAAAAAGATGGGGTTTTACCATGTTGGTCAGGCTGGTCTTCAACGCCCGACCTCAGGTGATCCACCCGCCTCGGCCTCCCAGAATGCTGGGATTACAGGCGTGAGCCACCACGCCCAGCGACGTTCCCATTTTCTTGCTAGCTGTTGGCTGAGGACTGTTCTCAGCTCCTCCAGTTGCCTCAGGTTCTTGCACACAGCATCTCCACAAGCCTATTCGTAACTTGGCAGTTCACTTCATCTTCAAGGCCAGTAGGAAAATGTCTCTCTGTTGCTTTGCATTCTTTTGAAGGGCTTACAGGGCCAGGCATGGTGGCTCATACCTATAATCCTAGCACTTCAGGAGGCCAAGATGGGCAGATCACTTGAGGCCAGGAGTTCAAGACCAGTCTGGGCAACATGGCAAAAACCCATCTCTACAAAAAAATACAAAAATTAGCTGGGCATGGTGGCGCCTGCCTATGGTCCCAGCTCTTCAGGAGGCTGAGGTGGGAAGATGGCTTGAGCCCCGGAGGTAGAGGTGTAGTGAGCGGAGGTTGCACCACTCCACTGCAGCCTGGGTGACAGAGCCAGACCTTGTCTCAAACAAACAAACAAATAGGGCTTACTGGATTAGGGTAGGCCAATCAAGATAATCTACTCTTTGATTGGCTCAAAGTCAACTACTGATCAGTGAGCTATCTAATTAAGGGAATGATACAGAGAACAGGAATCTTTGGACCATCTTAGAATTCTGCTTACCAAACCTTTTCTCTCTCCTTTGTTGAAAGTCCATTAGATACCCTTCAGGACTTGTGGCATGAGATGGCATTGGGGCACAGGGGAAAAAAATCATGTGTTTATCTTAAGAAAATTATTTTTTGGCCGGGCTCGGTGGCTGACACCTGTAATCCCAGCACTTTGGGAGGCCGAGGCGGGTGGATCACAAAGTCAAGCGATCGAGACCATCCTGGTCAACATGGTGAAACCCCGTCTCTATTAAAAACACAAAAAATTAGCTGGGCGTGGTGGCGTGTGCCTGTAGTCCCAGCTTCTCGGGAGGCTGAGGCAGGAGAATTGCCTGAACCCAGGAGGCGGAGGTTGCGGTGAGCCGAGATCGCGCCATTGCACTCCAGCCTGGGTAACAAGAGCGAAACTCCGTCTAAAAAAAAAAAAAAAAAAAAAAAAAAATTATTTTTTGGAGACAGGGTTTCACTGTGTTGCTCAGGCTGCAGTGCAGTGGCACGATCATGGCTCAGTGCAGCCTAGACCTCCCAGGTTCAGGTGATCCTCCCACCTAAGCCTGCAGAGTAGCAGAGACCAGGCACATACCACCACTCCCAGGTAAATATTGCATATTTTGTAGAGAAGGAGCTTGGAAAAAAAAGATTTTGAAACTGATGAGGATAATTTTTTTTTTTTTTTTTTGAGACGGAGTTTTGCTCTTGTTACCCAGGCTGGAATACAATGGAGCGATCTCGGCTCACCGCAACCTCCGCCTCCTGGGTTCAAGCAATTCTCCTGCCTCAGCCCCCGAGTAGCTGGGACTACAGGCGTGCGCCACCATGCCCAGCTAATTTTTGTATTTTCAGTAGAGACGGGGTTTCACCTTGTTGACCAGGATGGTTTCGATCTCTTGACCTCGTGATCCACCCGCCTCGGCCTCCCAAAGTGCTAGAATTATAAGCGTGAGCCACTGCGCCCGGCCTTGATGAGAATAATTGAGGGTTAATTAGGTAAATATCTTGCAATGTTGGGCTGAGAGATGAATGGCATATTGTATTAGTTACCTTTTTAAAAAAAAAAAAAAAAAAGATGAAGTTTCACCATGATGGCCAGGCTGGTTTTGAACTCCTGACCTCAGGTGATCCACCCACCTCGGCCTCCCAAAGTGCTAGGATTACAGGCGTGAGCCACCACACCCGGCTCTTTTTTTTTTTTTTTAAGACAGAGTCTCACTCTGTCACCCAGGCTGGACTGCAGTGGCATGATCTTGGCTCACTGCAACCTCCCCCTCCTGAGTTCAAGCAATTTTCCTGCCTCAGCCTCTGGAGTAGCTGGGATTATAGGCATGGGCTACCATGACCCACTAATTTCTGTACTTTTAGTAGAGACAAGGTTTGACCATGTTGGCCAGGCTGGTCTTGAACTACTGACCTCAAGTGATCTGCCCACCTCGGCCTATAAAAATATTTTAAAATCGTAGGGCATGGTGGCATAGGTCTGTAATCCCAGCACTTTAGGAGGCTGAGGTGAGTGAATCAGTTGAGCTTAGGAGTTGGAGACCAGCCCGGGCAACATGGCAAAACCCCATCTCTACTAAAAATACAAAAAATTAGCCGGGCACAGTGGCGCCTATCTGTGATTTTAGCTACTTGGGGTGCTGAGGCAAGAGAATCGCTTGATCCTCGGAGGGTTCTATATATTTATATACATATTTATATATATTTTAAAATCCTCGCACACATACAGGGTAATGATTCAGCATGGCTAGAATTAGAATGGAAGGAAAAGACTGATGACTGATGAAGAGAAACCTGGTGAGTGATGACACTGGGAAAATTAGTGGGAGTCAGATTATGTATTCCTTTTAGCGATTTTGGTGCTTTTTTATTTTAAGATGCAGTCTTGCTCCGTCGCCCAGGTTGGAGTGCAGTGGCATGATTTCGGCTCACTGCAATTTCTGCCATTCTGGTTCAAGCAATTCTCCTGCCTCAGCCTCCTGAGTAGCTGGGATTACAGGCACGAATCACCATGCCTGGCTAATTTTTCTATTTTTAGTACAGTTAATTTTAAAATTTCACCATGTTGGTCAGGCTGGTCTTGAACTCCCGACCTTGTGATCTGCCCCAACCTTGGCCTCCCAAAGTGCTGGGATTACAGATGTGAGCCACTGTGCCTGGCCTTTGTTTTGTTTTGTTTTAAAACAGAGTCTCGCCGGGCACGGTGGCTCACGCCTGTAATCCCAGCACTTTGGGAGGCCGAGGCGGGTGGATCATGAGGTCAAGAGATTGAGACCATCCTGGTCAACATGGTGAAACCCTGTCTCTACTAAAAATACAAAAAATTAGCTGGGCATGGTGGCGCGTGCCTGTAATCCCAGCTACTCAGGAGGCTGAGGCAGGAGAATTGCCTGAACCCAGGAGGCGGAGGTTGCGGTGAGCCAAGATCACGCCATTGCACTCCAGCCTGGATAACAAGAGCGAAACTCCGTCTCAAAAAAAAAAAACAAAAAAAAAAACCAACAGAGTCTCATTCTGTTGTCCAGGCTGCAGTATAATGGCACAATCTCGGCTTACTGCAACCTCCATCTTCTAGGTTCAAGCGATTCTCCTGCCTCAGCCTCCTGAGTAGCTGGGATTACAGGCACCCACCACCACCACCACGTTCAGTTAATTTTTGTACCTTTAGTAGAGATGGGGTTTCACCAGCTGGGTGCTGTGGCTCATGCCTGTAATCCCAGCACTTTGGGAGGCCGAGGTGGGTGGATCACCTGAAGTCAGTAGTTTGAGGCCAGCCTGACCAATGTGAAGAAACCCCATCTCTACTAAAAAAAACAAAATTAGCTGGGCATAGTGGTGCATGACTGTAATCCCAGCTACTTCGGAGGCTGAGGCAGAAGAATCACTTAAACCTGGGAATCGGAGGTTGTGGTGAGCCGAGATTGTGCCATTGCACTCCAGCCTGGGCAACAAGAGTGAAACCTATTTCACAAAGAAAAATAAAAAGAGAGAGAGATGGGGTTTCATCATGTTGGCCAGGCTGGTCTTGAACTCCTGACCTCAGGTCATCCACCTGCCTCAATCTCCAAAAGTCCTGTGATTATAGGTGTAAGCCACCGTGCTCGGCTTCCCATTTTTTAAATTTAATCTTTTTTAAAAAAAAATTTTAACAGATGGGATCTTGCTATGTTGCTCAGGCAACTCTTAGGCTCAAATGATCCTCCCACCTCAGCCTCCCAAAATGCTAGGATTACAGGCGTGAGCCACCTCATCTGTCTGGCTGCTTTCACTTAGCATAATATTTTCAAGGTTAATCCAAGTTGTGGCATGTTTCTTTTTCTTTTTTTTTTTTTGAGATGGAGTTTAGCTCTTGTTGCCCAGGCTGGAGTGCAATGGTGTGATCCCAGCTCACAGCAACCTCTGCCTCCAGGATTCAAGCAATTTTCCTGCCTCAGCCTCCGGAGTAGCTTAGATTACAGGCATGCATCACCACGCCCGGCTAAGTTTTGTATTTTTGGTAGAGACGGGGTTTCTCCATATTGGTCAGGCTGGTCTTGAACTCCTGACCTCAGGTTATCTGAGTTGTGGCATGTTTCAATGCCTCATTCCTTTTTTATGGATGAATCATATTCCATTGCATAGATATACCACATTTCATCTATCAATAGGGGAGGAAAACTTTCTCTGCTGTCTGTTTCAGTGGCTGGGGAGAGGCTGTGAATTTATTTATATTTATTTTTTTGAGAGGGTCTTGGTCTTTTGCCCAGGCTGGAGTACAATGGCATGATCTCGCCTAACTGCAGCCTCAGCCTCCCAGGTTCAATCGATCCTCCCATGTCAGCCTCCCATACAGATGGGACTACAGGCATGCATCACCATGCTCAGCTAATTTTGTTTATTTTTTGTAGAGACAAGGTAATATGTTGCTCAGACTAGTCATGAGCTCCCGAACTTAAGCGATTCTTCTGCCCTAGCCTCCCAAAGTTCTGGGATTATAGTCATGAGCCACTGAACCGGCCTGGTCTGTGAATTAAACTAACAAAAAATAGACTAACAGGAGAAAGACCATGCGTATTAATTTTTTTTTAATAAAAAAATGTATTTTTTTGGGGCCGGGTGCGGTGGCTCACGTCTGTAATCCCAGCACTTTGGGAGGCCAAGGCGGGTGGATCACGAGGTCAAGAGATTGAGACCATCCTGGTCAACATGGTGAAACCCCATCTCTACTAAAAATACAAAAAAATTAGCTGGGCATGGTGGCACGTGTCTGTAATCCCAGCTACTTAGGAGGCTGAGGCAGGAGAATTGCCTGAACCCAGGAGGCGGAGGTTGCGGTGAGCCGAGATCGCGCCATTGCACTCCAGCCTGGGTAACAAGAGCGAAACTCCGTCTCAAAAAAAAAAATGAATTTTTTTTTTATAGAGATGGGGGTGTCACCACGTTGGCCAGGCTGGTCTCGAACTCCTGACCTCAGGTGATCCACCCATCTTGGCCTTCCGAAGTTCTGGGATTACAGGCATGAGCCACTGCGCCCGGCCTAATTTTAAATATTTATTATTTATTATTTTTATTTTGGATCTTGCTTCATCATCCAGGCTGAAGTACAGTGGTACAATCACAGCTCACTGTAACCATGAACTGCTGGGCAAAAGTGATCCTCCTGCCTCAGCTTCCCAAGTAGCTAGGATACAGGTGTGTTCCACCGTGCTCTGCTATTTAAATTTTTTTTTTTTTTTTTTTTTTTTTTTTTTGTAGATACAGGGTCTCCATACATTGCCCAGGCTGGTTTTGAACTCCTTAGCTCAAGTGATCTTCCCACCTCAGCCTTCTGAGTAGCTGGGATTACAGGTGTGTGTCACGGCACTTGTATATATTCCATTGCACTTTTTTGTATTTCAGATCGGGCAAGGCAAACACATCAGAAGATGATTGGCATGGAAAAGAAAGCTGTTAAAACTCATAGATCTCAGCCAGGTGCAGTAGCTCACGCCTGTAATCCCAGCAATTTGGGAGGCTGAGGCAGGATTGCTTAGGAGGATTACTATAGGAATTTGAGACTAGCCTGGGCAACATAAGGAGACCCTGTCTCACAAAAAAAATAAAAAAACTAGGCCGGGCATGGTGGCTCATGCCTGTAACCCAAGCACTTTGGAGGCCAAGGTGGGCAGATCGCCTGAGGTCGGGAGTTCAAGACCAGCCTGACCAACATGGTGAAACTCCGTCTTAAAAAATAAAAAAATAAAAATAAAAAAACTAGCTGGGCAAGGTGGCAGGCACTTGTAGGTCCAACTACTTGGGAGGGAAGTGGGAGGATTGCTTGAGTCTGGGAGGTCAAGGATGCAGTGAGCTATGACTGCACCACTGCACTCCAGCCTGGGCAACAGAACCAGAACTTGTCTCAAAATTAAAAACAAAACAAAACACAAAACCAAAAAACTCATAGATCTCAAGAGGAATAGGTGCACCATATCGTGGGGGGCCACATGGGGAACAATCAGGTTCAGTCAAGAGGCAAAGGAAAAATATAGGCAAGAGTCTCTATTGTGTTTTCTGTGGGGAGGAACAGGTGAGGCAGGGTAAGCAGGTTTAGGATTGGCTGATGGGCTCTGGGGCCTAGGGGCTGTCCTTGGCCTTGGCATGATTAAGGCAGGGGAATAGTGGCCTGGAGTGTGAGAGCCCCATGAAGCAGGTAATTGGGGATACGATCTCAGGATTGGTTGGTTTGCATATGAAAGGTATGCTCACAAGCAAGTCCTTTACTATCTCTGGGAACTGGCTAATCCTAGGAGGCACAGTCACTCCAAAGTCAGCAAGGCCCTCAAATGTCAAAGCATTGGAAACACAGAGTGAATACAATTTACTTGATGATTAATGACGTGAGCATCTTTTCATGTGTTTATTCGCTATTTGTATATCTTTTTGTTTTTGTGGTGGGGGGATAGAGTTTTGCATTTTTTGCCCAGGCTGGAGTGCAATGGTGCGATCTTGGCTCACAGCAACCTCTGCCTCCTGGATTCAGGCAATTCTCCTGCCTCAGCCTCCTGAGTAGCTGGGATTACAGGCATACTCCACCATGCCCAGCTAAATTTTTTGTATTTTTAGTAGAGACGGGTTTTCACCATGTTGACCAGGATGGTCTCGATCTCTTGACCTTGTGATCCACCCGCCTCGGCCTCCCAAAGTGCTGGGATTACAGGTGTGAGCCACCGCGCTCGGCCCTACTTTTTTTTTCTTTGATACGGAGTATTGCTGTGTCACGAGGCTGGAGTGCAGTGATGTGATCTCGGCTCACTACAACCTCTGCCTCCTGGGTTCAAGCAATTCCCCTGCTTCAGCCTTCTGAGTAGCTGGGATTACAGGTGTGCGCCACCACACCCGGCTAATTTTTGTATTTTTAGTAGAGACGGGATTTCACTGTATTGGTGAGACTGGTCTTGAACTCCTGAACTCAGGTGATCTGCCTGCCTCAGCTTCCCAAAATGCTGGCATTACAGGCGTGAGCCACCTCACCTGGCCTGAATCGTTATTTTCTTTTGGATATATACCCTGCAGTGGGATCCTTTGCTCATTTCAATATTAGGTTATTTGTGTCTTTGTTACTGAATTGCAATAGTTCTTTATACAGCGTAGATACATGAAGTCCTTACTAGATACATGACTTGTAAAACGTTTCTCCTCTGGATTTTTTTTTTTTACCTTCTTGATGGGGTCCTTTGAAGCATGAAAAGCAAAGTGATTTAACCACATTTACATTTTAGAAAGAATTGCGTGGGAGTGAGAAAGACTGAAGTGAAACCAGTGAGTAGACAGTTGCAGTGACCCAAAGAGGCGATTAATGGTGGCCCAGAGTAGACAGTAACACAACAACAGACAAATGGGTTTAGTAGGAGCTAGAATTTCTGGAACTTGCAAATGTATCGCCTATTGGTAAGGAGTACAAGGATTGTAATAAAGATAGAGGAACCGGCTGGGCGCGGTGGCTCACGCCTGTAATCCAGCACTTTGGGAGGCCGAGGCGGGCAGATCACGAGGTCAAGAGATCGAGACCATCCTGGCCAACAGGGTGAAACCCCGTCTCTATTAAAATACAAAAATCAGCTGGGCGTGGTGGCACACGCCTGTAGTCCCAGCTACTCAGAAGGCTAAGGAAGGAGAATTGCTTGAACCCAGGAAGCAGAGGTTGCAGTGAGCCGAGATTGCGCCACTGTACTCCAGCCTGGTGCCTGGCAACAAAGCAAGACTCTGTCTCAAAAAAAAAGATAGAGGAATCATGAATGAAGGCCAGGTATTTTTGATTTGGACAACTTCAGGACACATTGCAACTGTAATTAAAGGAACATGGGAGTTTGGTTTTTCTCATACAATTTGTTCTTTCTTTTGTGCAGTGGTTTGATCTCAGATCACAGCAACCTCCACCTCCCAACCTCCCAGGTTCAAACAATTCTCCTACGTCAGCCTCTCAAGTAGCTGGGATTACAGGTGCCTGCCACCACACCCGGCTAATTTTTTTGTCTTCTTAGTAGTGACAGAGTTTCACCATGTTGGCCAGGCTGGTTTTGAACTTCTGACCTCAAGTGATCAGCCTACCTTGGCCTCCCAAAGTGCTATTTCTTTTTTCTTCTTCTTTTTTTTTTTTTGAGACGGAGTCTCACTCTGTCACCCAGGCAGGAGTGCAGTGGTGTGATCTCCGCTCACTGCAACCTCCACCTTCCAGGTTCAAGTGATTCTCCTGTCTCAGCCCCCTGACCAGGTGAGTCTACAGGTGTGTGCCACCATGCCTGGCTAATTTTTTCTTTTTTAGATGGGGTTTCAGTCCAGGCACAGTGGCTCATGCTTATAATCCCAGCACTTTGGGAGGCAGAGGTGGGTGGATTGCCTAAGGTCAAGAGTTCGAGACCAGCCTCGCCAACATAGTGAAACTCATCTCTACTAAAAATACAAAAAATCAGCTGGGCATAGTGGCACATGCCTGTAATCCCAGCTACTTGGGAGGCTGAGGCAGGAGAATCACCTGAACCCAGGAAGCAGAGGTTGCAGTGAGCCAAGACTGAACCATTGCACTCCAGCCTGGGCAACAAGAGGGAAACTCCATCTCAAAAAAGAAAAAAGAAAAAAACAAAACCCACCAAACTAGGCCATGTGCAGTGGCTCATGCCTGTAATCACGCCATTTTGGGAGGTCAAGGCAAGAGGACTACATGAGGCCAATAGTTCAATAACACCCTGGGCAACATAGTGAGACGTCTCCCAATCTCAATAAAACATTAAAAATGTAGCTGGGTATGGTGGTGCACCCCTGTAGTCTTAGCTACTTGGAGGTCTCAGGTGGGAAAATCACTTGAGCCCAGGAGATCAAGGCTGTGGTGAGCTATGATCACGCCACTGCATTCCAACCTGGGCAACAGAGTGAAACCTTGTCTCTGAAAAAAAAAACAAAGTGTATATTAAAATATTTTAAAAGCATTCATACTAATTTAAAAAGTATTATTTTGGCCAGGCGAGGTGGCTCATGCCTGTAATCCCAGCACTTTGGGAGGTCGAAGTGGGCTGATCGCGAGGTCAGGAGTTCAAGACCAGCATGGCCAAGATGGTGAACCCCATCTCTACCAAAAATACAAAAATTAGCCGGATGTGGTGATGGGCACCTGTAATCCCAGCTACTTGGGAGGCTGAGGCAGAGAATTGCTTGAACCGAGATCTCGCCACTGCACTCCAGCCTGGCGACAGAGCAAGACTCTGTCTCAAAAAAAAAAAAAAAAAGGACACAAGCATTAAAAAGCAAAAATAGACAAATGGGATGACATCAAACTAAAAAACTTCTGCACAGCAAAGGAAAAAATCAACAGAATGAAGAGACAAGAAACAGAATGGGAGAAAGTATTTACAAGCCATATATCTGATAAGAGGTTACTATCCCTTATCACATAATATATAAAGAACTCAAACAACTCAATACTAAGAAACAAATAACCTGATTAAACAAACTAGGCAATGCCTAGGGTGGTGGCTCATGTCTGTAATCTCAGCACTTTGGGAGGCTGAGGCCAGTGGATCACTTGACCCCAGGAGTTCAAGACCAGCCTGGGCAACGTGGTGAAACTCCATCTGTACAAAAAATACAAAAATTAGCCTGGTGTGGTGGCGTGTGCCTGTAGTCCAGGCTATTCAGTTGGCTAAGGTAGGAGGAAGCCTTGAGCCCAGGAAATGGAGGCTGCAGTATTGCACGACTGCACCCCATCCTGGGCGACAGAGCAAGACCCTGTCTCAAAACACAAAACAAAACAACAAAAATCAGGCAAAGGATCAGAACAGACATTTCTCAAAAGAAAATACTCAAATGGCTAGGAGGTATATGAAAAAATCCTCAACATCACTAATCATCAGAGAATGCAAATTAATCTGCATGTAGGCAAGCATGAAAAAAAAAAAAAGATCTTGGTGCTGTCTGCCAAAAAAAAAAGAAAGAAAGAAAAAAAAAGGGAATGCAAATTAAAATTACAATGAGAAATCATCTCGCACTTGTTAGAATGGCTACTGTAAAAATGATGAACAATAACATGTGTTGGCAATGAGGTGAAGAAAGGAAACCCTTGCACACCACTGGTGGGACTGCGAGTTAGTACAAACCTTATGAAAATCAGTATGGAGCTTCCTAGAAAAATTCTAAATAGGGCTGGATGCAGTGTCTCACTCCTGTAATCCCAGCACTTTGGGAGGCTGAGGCAGGCAGATTGCTTGAGCCCAGGAGTTGGAGACCAGCCTGGGCAACATGGTAAAACCTGTCTCTACTAAATATACAGAAATTATCTGGGTATGGTGGTGCCTGTAGTCCCAGCTGCTTGAGACGCTGAGGTGGGAGGATCACCTGGGAGGCAGAAGTTACAGTGAGCTGAGATCATGCCACTGCACTCCAGCCTGGGCAACAGAGTAAGACCCTGTCTCAAAATAAACAAACAAACAAACCCTACCATAATTGAACTTATTAAGTTGAATTTCCTACAATATTCCCATTGAATATATATATTTTTGAGACGGAGTTTCGCTCTCGTTGCCCTGGCTGGAGTGCAGTGGCTTGATCTTGGCTCACCACAACCTCCACCTCTTGGGTTCAAGCGATTCTCCTGCCTTAGCCTCTGGAGTAGCTGGGATTACAGGTGCCTGCCACAATGTTCGGCTGATTTGTGTGTGTGTGTGTGTGTTTTTAGTAGAGACGGGGTTTCACTATGTTGGCCAGGCTGGTCTCAAACTCCTGATCTTGTGATCCACCCACTCTGCCTCCCAAAGTGCTGGGATTACAGGCGTGAACCACTGTGCCCCGCCTAATTTTGTATTTTAGTAGAGATGGGGTTTCTCCACGTTGGTTAGGCTGGTCTTGAACTCTTAACTTCAGGTGATCCACCTGCCTTGGCCTCCCAAAGTGCTAGAATTAAAGGCATGAGCCACCACAACAGGCTGAAGATGTGTTAAAAGGTGTTTGGCTTTGGGAGGCTGAGGCGGGTGGATCACGAGGTCAAGAGATCGAGACCATCCTGGTCAACATGGTGAAACCCCGTCTCTAGTAAAAATACAAAAAATTAGCTGGGCATGGTGGCGCGTGCCTGTAATCCCAGCTACTCAGGAGGTTGAGGCAGGAGAATTGCCTGAACCCAGGAGGCAGAGGTTGCGGTGAGCCGAGATCGCGCCATTGCACTCCAGCCTGGGTAACAAGAGTGAAACTCCGTCTCAAAAAAAAAAAAAAAAAAAAAGGTGTTTGGACATATGATTCTGGTGCTGCTGGAAAGATCTAAATTGTAGTTTTAGATTTTGGAGTCATTTTCATATAGATGGTAATTAAAAGTCATTTGATTTTTCAGGGAGCTGGGAGAATGAAATAAGGTGATGAAAGAATCTGGGAAGTGTCAACATTCACAAAATAAGAGAAACTTACACATAAGACTGTAAAGGATTGGCCAAAGAAGTAGCAGAAAACCATACCATAAATGTCAAGGTAAGAGTGTGTGGGAAGTAAAAAATTTCCTCTTTAAAGTTTCCTTTCTTGTTAAATAATAAATAATAAATTTACTAATAACTCTTTGTTAAGCCCTATCCTATGTAGTTGTTACACATGCCATGCTTACAGGCATGTAGTATATTCTATGTCCTTGTACTTTAAACAAGGTATCTGTGCTGGACGTGCTCACAGGCATGTCCCAGCTCTGCATTGCTTTTACCTGTTTAGAAAAGTTTTATTTTTTAATTTGTTTTGAGATGGAGTTTCACTCTTGTTGTCTAGGCTGGAGTGCAATTGTGCGATCTCAGCTCACTGCAACGTCTGCCTCCCAGGTTTAAGCAATTCTCTTACCTCAGCCTCCCCAGTAGCTGGAATTACAGGCATGCACCACTATGCCCTGCTAATTTTTTGTATTTTTAGTAGACATGGGGTTTCACCATGTTGGCCAGGTTGGTCTCGAACGCCTGAACTCAGGTGATCCACCCGTCTTGGCCTCCCAAAGTGCTGGGATTACAAGTGTGAGCCACCACACCCGGCCTAAAAAAGTTTTGTTAGCCAATCGGGTTTCAGTTTGGATTGTGAGGTCTGGCTCCAGCCAATGGTGATCAGACACAGCAGTAAGGACAACTCCAAATGCATAAGGAATAAATATGTCTGCTTCCCTTTGTTCATTGTACTCTCATGGCAAGATGACTAATGAAGGTACCCTTCCTGCAGTCGAGGAAGTAAAAACTGCATTGCTGAAAAATCCTTTGTTTGAGTGCTGATTTTTCTTTGTGGCACCAAGCATCTGTTTTCAAGTGTGATGACTAATTTTCAGTGTTAACTTGACTGGATTAAGGGTACCTAGATAACCGGGAAAGCATTATTTCTGGGTATGTCTGAGTGTATTTCTGGAAGAGATTGGCATTTGTTGTTGTTATTTTTTTCTTCCCAAGCTCAGGTGATCCTCCCACCTTAGCCTCCCAAATAACTGGGACTACAGGCACATACAACCACGCTGGGCTAATTTTTGTATTTTTTTGTAGAGATGGGGTTTTGCCATGTTACACAGGCTGGTCTCTAACTCCTGGGCTCAAGCTATCCTCCCACCTTGGCTTCCTAAAGGGTTGAGACTACAGGCCTCAGTCACTGTGCCTAGCAAGATTGGGATTTGAACTGGCAAGAGTGGCATTTCTTTAAATTAAAAAAGAGTAAATTTAATTTAATTTTTTCTTTTCTTGAGATGGAGTCTAGCTCTGTTGCCCAGGCTGGAGTGCATTGGCGTGATCTCGGCTGCAACCTCTGCCTCCTTGGTTCAAGCAATTCTCCCACCTCAGCCTCCTGAGTAGCTGAGATTACAGGCGTGTGCCACCATGCCCTGCTAATTTTTGTATTTTTAGTAGAGACGGGGTTTCATCATCTTGGCCAGGCTGGTCTCAAACTGCTGACCTTGTGAACTGCCCACTTCGGCCTCCCAAAGTGCTGGGATTACAGGCGTGAGCCACTGTGCCTGGCCAAAAAGAGTAAATGTTGATACAAAATAGAGATGGGGGTCTCACTATGTTGTCCAGGCTGGTCTCAAACTCCTGGCCCCAAGTGATCCTCCCACCTCAGCCTCCCAAAGTGCTGGGATTACAGGTGTGAGCCACCAAGGCCTGCCAAGATTGGCATTTGAATCAGCAGACTGAGTAAGGAAGATCCACCTTCATCTGATGTGGGTGGGCACCATCCAATCAGCTGAGGGCCTGGATGTAACCAAAAGAAAAGGCAAACCGCTGCACTCTCTCTTTTTGCTGGAGCTAGAATACCCATCTCATCCTGCCCTTGGACATCACAACTGCAGGTTCTCTGGTCTTTGGACTCTTACAAGAGGCCTCCTAGGTTCTCAGGCCTTTGGCCTTGGTCTAAGAGCTAAATGATTGGTTTAACTCCCCTGGTTATAAGACCTTTGAACTTGGACTGAGTCACGCTGCCAGCTTCCTTGGTTCTCTGGCATGCAGACGGCCTAATGTGGGACTTCTCAGCCTCCATAACTGCTAATAAATGCCCTCTCATCTCTCTCTCTATATATACACATCCTATTGGTTCCATTTCTCTGGAAAACACTAATACAAAGACTGAACTCAAGAGTGTGAAGTATTTTTTTGAGAGGTAAAGCAAAAAATTGCTGATTATAGTGACATAGAGATTAGTAGTGATCTTAGTAAGGAATTTCAGGGGAGTAGTAAAGATGAAAGTCAGGGTGCAATGAGTTCAAGAGTGAATATTAGAAAAGGATGCACTATGTTGGACTGAAATAAATGGTGACAGGATGAACTTGTGGTTTCAGATTTTTTTTTATATATGTATAAATACACACATACACACACATACATACACACATAGAAACAATTATCAATATGTGTGTATTTGTGTATTAACATACATACAATTTCTGGCCAGGAGTGGTGGCTCATGCCTGTAATCCCAGCACTTTAGGAGGCCAAGGGGGGTGGATCACCTGAGACTGGGAATTGGAGACCAGCTTGATCAACATGGTGAAATCCTGTATCTACTAAAAGTACAAAAATTAACCAGGCATGGTGGTGCATGCTTGTAGTCCCAGCTACTTGGGAGGCTGAGGCAGGAGATTTGTTTGAACCCAGGAGGTGGATGCTGCAGTGAGCTGAGATGGCACCACTGTACTCCAACCCGGGTGACAGAATGAGACTCTGTTGCAATAAAAAAAAAATAAATAAATAAAAAGCCAGGCTCGGTGGCTTATACCTGTAATCCCAGTACTTTGGGAGGCCAAGGTGGGTGGATCATCTGAGGTCAGGAGTTTAAGACCAGCCTGGCCAACATGGTAAAACCCCATCTCTACTAAAAATACAACAAATTAGCTAGGCGTGTTGGTGGGTGCCTGTAATTCTGGCTACTCAGGAGGCTGAGGCAGGAGAATTGCTTGAACCTAGGAGGCAGAGGTTGCAGTGAGCCAAGATCGCGCCATTGTACTCCAGCCTGGGCAACAAGAGTGAAACTCTGTCTCAAAACAAAACAAAACAAAATAAAACAAAACCAAACCTGAAAACATTGAGACCAGCCTGGCCAACATGGTGAAACCCTGTCTCTACAACATACAAAAAATTAGCTTGGTGTGGTGTCAGGCGCCTGTAATCCCAGTTATTTGAAAGGCTGAGGCAGAAGAATTGCTTGAACCTGGGAGGTGGAGGTTGCAGTAAGCTGAGATCACGCCATTGCACTCCAGCCTGGGCAACAAGAGTAAAACTCCATCTCAAAACAAACAAACAAACATACATACAATTTCTTAGCTTTATTCACGAAGAGGGTCTGAGGGCTGGGCTCAGTGGCTCATATCTGTAATCCCAGCACTTTGGTAGGCCCAAGTGGGAGGATTGCTTAAGCCCAGGAGTTCAAGACCAGCACTGTGGTGGTCAACATGGTGAAACCACTGTGTGGTCAACATGGTGAAACCCTGTCTCTATCCAAAAAAAAAAAAAAAAAAATTAGCCAGGCTGAGTTCATGCCATTGCACTCAGCCTGGGCGACAAGAGTGAAACTCCATCTCAAAAAAAAAAAAAAAAATTGTTCAAAGAACTGAAAAATAGTCCAGGTGTGTGGCTCACTTCTGTAATCCCAGCACTTTGGGAGATCAAGGCAGGAGGATTGGTTGAGCCCAGGTATTTGAGACCAGTCTGGCTAACATAGTGAGACCCTGTCTCTACAAAAAAAAAAAAAAAAAAAAAAATTAGCTGGGCATGGTGGCATTCACTACTCTGGAGGCTGAGGTGGGAGAATCCTGGAGGCAGTGGGAGCCCTGGAGCTCTAAGCTTCAGTGACCCTGTCCCAAAAAAAAGAAAGAAAATAAAAAAAAAATAGGAAAAGTTAGAGGGCCGGCACGGTGGCTCAGGCCTGTAATGCCAACACTTTGGGCAGCTGAGGTGGGCAGATCACAAGGTCAGGAGTTTGAGACCAGTCTGGCCAATATGGTGAAACCTCATCTGTACTAAAAATACAAAAATTTGCTGGGCATTGTGGTGGGCATCTGCAGTCCAGCTACTCGAGAGGCTGAGGCAGAAGAATCGCTTGAACCTGGTAGGCGGAGGTTGAAATGAGCTGAGATCACGCCACTGTACTCCAATGTTGGTGACAGAGTGAGAGTCTGTCTCAAAAAAAAAAAAATTAGAAACATTTTGCTGGAGTGTTTCCTCCTTTTTTTCACCCTCTTACCCCTTCATTCAGCTAATTTGAGGACATAGGATTATAAAAGTGTGTGAGGACTGAGGGGTATGTTGTGGTTAGAAAATGGAGAAATTGAATTGCAGCTAATACAAACGTGCTGGCCACTTAGAGGCTTCTAGTGTTGTAGTACCTTGGATTAAGCCATTATGGCTGAGATTTTGAACTTCATCTTTTCCAGTTTAATAACATGGTCAAGTCAGTTATATGAACGAGTTAAATGCATCCATGGATTCTCATGCCAACCAGTCTAGTGAGAATATATGAACCAGAATGTCAATTTACTACCTTACAATGACAAATGTAACCAGACAGCAGATTGTATATTCAGATTGTATACTTTATCAGCTGCTTGAGATTTTTTTTTTTTTTTTTGAGATGGAGTCTTGCTCTGTTGCCTAGGCTGGAGTGCAGTGGTGTGATCTTGGCTCCCCACAACCTCCGCCTCCTGGGTTCAAGCAATTTTCCGGCCTCAGCCTCCCAAGTAACTGGGACTACAGGCGTATGCCACCACGCCTATTTAATTTTTTTGGTATTTTTAGTAGAGACAGGGTTTCACCGTGTTAGCCAGGATGGTCTCGATCTCCTGACCTCCCGATCCGCCCGCCTTGGCTTCCCAAAGTGCTGGGATTATAGGCATGAGCCACTGCGCCCAGACGTTTTGTTTTTGAGACAGGGTCTCACTCTGTCACCCAGGCTGGAGTACAGTGGTATGATCTCAGCTTACTGCAACCTCCACCTCCTGGGCTCAAGCCATCCTCCCACCTTGGCCTCCTGAGTAGCTGGGTCTACAGGTGGAAGCCACCATACCCAGCTAATGTTTTGTATTTTTGATAAAGATAGGGTTTTGCCATGTTGCCCAGTCTGGTCTTGAACTCCTGGTCTCAAGTGAACTGCCCCGCCTGGACCTCCCAAAGTGCTAGGATTAAAGGCATGAGACACCACGCCTGGCCTGCTTGAGGTATTCTTTCCTTGTAGGATAATCTACATGGAAGCCTACTTATCATCAGATTTTCTGGTAAACAGGAATCTAGAGCAAGAAGAATTAGATTGGTAATCGTAAAAGACCAGCGTTATCTAATTATGATAACAACGCAATGATTTCAGCCTTAAGAATAGAATTGCTGGCCGGGCACGGTGGCTCACGCCTGTAATCCCAGCACTTTGGGAGGCCGAGGCAGATGGATTGCAAAGTCAAGAGATCAAGACCATCCTGGCCAACATGGTGAAACCCCGTCTCTACTAAAAATACAAAAATTAGCTTGGTGTTTGGCATGCGCCTGTAGTCCCAGCTACTTGGGAGGTTGAGGCGGAAGAATCACCTGAACCCAGGAGGTGGAGGTTGCAGTTAGCGGAGACTGTGCCACTGGGCTCCAGCCTGGTAAGACTGTCTTGAAAAAAAAAAAAAGAATAGAATTGCTAAGAGAGGGTTGCTTTTTCTCTACCACTATTTTCTTTCATGTGAGTTGAGCTGGAATGGTGTGCTCCTTGCTTTCCCTTTATCCACTGTAATTCAAGGCAGAGAGTAACTCATCTGATTGGTAAATCAGAAAAAACAACCTAGGCATGCTTGCCTCATTTCCTCTCATTTCTCTCAAGACTACACACTTCCTCCAGGATTTAAGCCTTACTTGGTCCAGTGTGTTCAGTGTTGCCCAGGGCCAACTTCTTCATTAGGCACACCAGGTAGTGCCTAGGGTCCAAGAAAATGTTTTAATTTCCTTTAAAATCAGAAGAAAACAAATGAGACTGGGTGCGATGGCTGAGGCCTGTAGTCCCAGCACTTTGGGAGGCCATTGCTGTAGGATTCCTTGAGCTCAGGAGTTGGAGACTAGCCTAGGCAATATAGTGAGACCCTATATCCCAATGTACAAAAAATTTAAAAATTGGTTAGGCGTGGTGCCATGTGCCTTTGGTCCTAGCTACTTGGGAGGCTGAGGTGGGATGATCCTTGAGCCCCGGAGGTTTAGACTGCAGTGAGCCGAGATTTTGGCACTGCACTCCTGCCTTGGCAACAGAGTGAGACCCTATATGGAAAAAAAAGAAAAAGAAAAAAACAGAAGAAATAAATGAATCTGTAGGTCAAACAAAAATGTTTTAATATATGTATATCACTATAGTCATAATGTATAATTTTTAGTATCTTTTTTTTTTTTTGAGATGGAGTTTCACTCTTATTGCCCAGGCTGCAGTGCAATGACGCGATCTTGGCTCACCTCAACTTCTGCCTCCCAGGTTCAAGCGATTCTCCTGCCTTATCCTCCCGAGTAGCTGGGATTATAGGCATGAACCCCCACCCTTGGTTAATTTTTCTATTTTTAGTAGAAATGGAGTTCCCCATGTTGGTCAGGCTCGTCTCAAACTCCCAACCTCAGGTGATCTGCCTGCCTTGGCCTCCCAAAGTGCTGCGATTACAGGCATGAGCCACTGTGCTGGGCTTCCTTCTTCTCTTTTTTTTTTTTTGTATGAAGAGGAAAAAAAGAGAAGCCCAGGAAAAAGGCAGAAGTGCCTATGGCCCCATGAAAGCCATAATGTGTGCCTGTGCTGCCTGTGGAACAGGGTAGGTAAGTGTATCTCATTCTGGGGTTCAGGTGACAGGTCAGGTTGGTTCTCATGAGCTGCATTCTCCAGTTAGTCCTTATCAGTTCAAGGTGATATTTGATCTGATATTTACCTTATGCTTGCCCTTCATTCTCAATTTGGGCAGAGAAGAGCCATGTCATTTATTGGATGCCCTCAAGACCTCAACATAAACTATAGGAATATATATTTACTGAATCAAACTGAAGGAGACTGGAGAATCTGTGTAGTGAGCAAGGCTACACTGATCAATGCTGGCTAACGTATACAGAAATACCATTATTTAACTTCCCTTTTCTATGCTCTATACAGATAAAATTCTTCTTTCTCTCTTTCTGTGTGTGCGTGTATACACACACACACACACACATACATACACACACATATATATACATATATATATATGTTTAGACAGAATCTCGCTGTGTCACTCAGGTTGGAGTGCAATGGTGCCATCTCGGCCATTCTTCGACCTCAGCCTCCTGAGTAGCTGGGACCACAGGCACGTGCCACCATGCCCGGCTATTTTTTGTATTTTTAGTAGAGACAGGGTTTCACCGAGTTGACCAGGTTGGTCTCGATCTCTCGACCTCATGATCTGCCTGCCTCGGCCTCCCAAAGTGCTGGGAGTACAGGCGTGAGCCACCGAATTTTTGTATTTTTAGTAGAGATGAGATTTCACCATGTTGGCCAGGCTGGTCTCGAACTCCTGACCTCCAGTGATCCTCCTGCCTCAGTCTCCCAAAGTGCTGGGATTACAGGCGTGAGCCATCACACTCAGTCGAGTTTTTTGTTTTTCCAGCCAAGCAGCAGCTTTATTAGTGGTGCTGGGTTCTTCCCATACCTTGCAATGTGCTCAGAAGCATTCCCAAGGGTTTCCATGGAATGCCTCCTAGAGCCCGGGACAGCACTGTGTAGCACTGACGCTGGAATCATATAAATAAAGCTTTGATGTGTAGGTTTGTAGGGGAGAGTACAGGTTAACACTGATAGAAAACTTCAGACAACACCAGCTCTCAATGTGAATTGGGTTTTTGGCCAAGGAGGTAACTTCTAAGTGACTGGACACTGGCCCGTTGCCATGGCTTCTCAAGGCCCCAGCAGCAGGAGGAGGGCGTCTAGGGCTGAGGCTCCACGTGGCCCTGTCCCTTCACCTGCATCTGCAGATACCGCCCTTTGCCTTCCTCCAAGCCCTTCTCGTCCTCGGTCTTGGGCATGAGCTGGGGCACAGCAGCGACCTGCCCTCCTGGCTCAGCAACACATAGGTGAAGGCACTGGCGGCCTGGTAGGGCTTCTGAGAGCTGTCCACACCAGCGTCAGCGTCCACCGAGACCTTGATCTCCATGGACTTATTGCTTGTGAAGGTCATGCATCCTGAGATAGTGATGACGCAGCCTTTTCTGATCTTGTGAAAATTAATGGTGTTCACAGAAGCTGTGACGATGTTGGTCTTGCAGTGGCGTGCAGCCACAATCCTGGTGAGCTGGTCAATGAGCTTCATGGTCATGCCTCCATGCATGAAGCTGTACAGGGTACAGTCTGAAGGCTCCACCAGGTGGATCAAGCCGTAGCTGACAGCTCTGGGTTGAGGACTGGCTGATGTCCTCATTCTTCCACTTGGCCTCCATGCACTCCAGCTGCTGGGCTTCCTACTGCTTCCAGCCCTCCTCCTCCTGCTGCTGCTGGGAATACTCAACAGGAGGCACCTCGGGGACCTTGTCCGAGTTCTTCAGCGACAGGGGCAAATACCAGAGGGTGGCCTTATTGGCCAGTTTTTTTGCACCTGTGAGGATGTTTTCGGATATCATGTTGACCTGCAACTCCACAGAGTGCTTGGAGGTGTATGTAGGTGATCTCCAAGCTGACATGGGCCACCTCACTGATGTACTTGGGCGACAGGAAGTCGGTGTGCCCAACCCGAGCCAGCATGGCCACACAGCTGGGTGCTGATGATGGCACCCGCCTCCTTAATCAACTTCAGGACGGTCCCCCCGTGGACATTGCCGGCCACGTTGGCATCATTTGGCTGCATGATCCGGAAGATCTGGATGGCGGATGGTGTCTTGAAGTCTGGGCCCGACCATGCTGGCAGCTGGAGAGGGGGGTGGCGGTGGTGGCAGGTGACTGGCTGCAGGAGGGTGCAGGTGTCTGGCCGGCCCGGTGCAGAATTGAGTTTTAGTTTCGAGAAAATTAAAGTTTTGGTTGTTAAAATGATTGAAGTTTTGGCTAACTTCAATTTTAAAATTCACCAATAATAAAACTATTATTTATCAATAAGAAGAAATGAGTTAGAAAATATTCAATCCCTTCAATTCAGCTGGGGAATAAACTATGTTTTTTTTTTGAGATGGAGTCTCGCTTTGTCGCTCAGGCTGGAGTGCATTGAGTGGCGTGATCTCGGCTCACTGCAATCTCCGCCTCCCAGGTTCATGCGATTCTCCGGCCTAAGCCTCCCGAGTAGCTAGGACTACATGTGCATGCCACCATGCCTGGCTAATTTTTTGTATTTTTAGTAGAGATGAAGTTTCACCGTGTTAGCCAGGATGGTCTCCATGTCCTGACCTTGTGATCTGCCCACCTCGGCTTCCCAACGTGCTGGGATTATAGGCATGAGCCACCACGCCCAGCCCTAAACTATTATTTTTTGAACATCTGACACATATCAAGCATTTACTTAGGTATCTGGATCCATATTGCAATTTAATTCTTTCAACTGTCCTGTCTGGGCATAGTGTCTCAGGCCTGTAATCCCAGCATTTTGGGAGGCTGATGGGGGAGGATCGCTTGAGCCCAGGAGTTCATAGACCAGCCTGGGCAACACAGTGAGACTGCCATCTCTAAAGAAAATGAAACAAAACCAAACCAGTCCTTTTTTTTCTTTTTTCTTTTTTTGAGACAGGCTCTCACTCTGTCACCCAGGCTGGAGTAGAGTGGAGCCATCTCGGCTCACAGCAACCTCTGCCTCCCTGGTTAAAGCAATTCTCCTGCCTCAGTCTCCCGAGCAGCTGGGATTACAGGCCCATGCCACCACACTGGCTGAAAACTAGTCCTTTAAATTTAGCGTCCTGGCTGGGCACGATGGCTCATGCCTGCAATCCCAGCATTTTGGGAGGCTGAGGCAGGTGGATCACTTGAACTCAGGAGTTTGATACAGGCGTGAGCAACATGCCAAACCCCATCTCTACCAAAACTACAAAAATTAGCCGGGGATGGTGGCATGTGTCTGTAGTCAACAGCTACCTGGGAGGCTGAGGTGGGATGATCACTTGACTTTGAGAGGCAGAAGTTTAGTGAGCTGAGATAATGTCACTGCACTCCAGCCTGGGCAAAACAGTGAGATCCTTTCTACAAAAAAAAAAAGAGAGAGAAAAAAATTAGTATCCTTATCCTCACTTTAGAATTAAAGAAACTGAGGCTGGGAGCAGTTAAGTAACTTTGCAGAGATCATACATTAATGGGATGGCAGCACTAAAAATACGAACCTTCCAATTCACCATACTGCTTCTCTTAGTAAAAGTAAGTGATGATACTTTGTATCTGTCTTGTTTCACATAAATTATAATAAAGCTCCTTAAGGACGGGGCCATGTCTTAAATTTTTACAATATCCCTAATGAATTTTCAAGAAATACTGCTTGAATGGTATGGTTGGTCCCTGGTATTTAAATAATGTTATTTAATTTTTTTTTTTTTTTTTTTTTTTGAGACGGAGTCTCGCTCTTGTTACCCAGGCTGGAGTGCAATGGCGCGATCTCGGCTCACCGCAACCTCCGCCTCCTGGGTTCAGGCAATTCTCCTGCCTCAGCCTCCTGAGTAGCTGGGATTACAGGCACGCGCCACCGTGCCCAGCTAATTTTTTTGTATTAGTAGAGACGGGGTTTCACAATGTTGACCAGGATGGTCTCGATCTCTTGACCTCGTGATCCACCCGCCTCGGCCTCCCAAAGTGTTATTTAATTTTTAAATGGTACTTCAATGATAGAAATAAATTACACTTTTCTAACCTTAGTATTTATAATGCAATTACTCTGACTTATATCGGAGACCATTTTGTCATTCATCTTACATAAAAAATTATGTAAACAGGCCGGATGCAGTGGCTCACGTCTGTAATCCCAACACTTTGGGAAGCTGCAGCAGGCGGACTGATTGAGCTCAGGAGTTTGAGACCAGCCTAGGCAGCATGGCAAAACCCTGTTTCTACAAAAAATATAATTATTAGCCGAACACAGTGGCACATACCTGTGATCCCACCTACTGGGAGGCTGAGGTAGGAGGATCACCTGAGCCCAGGGAGTTCGAGGCTGCAGTTAGCTATTATCATGCCACTGCACTCCAGCCTGGGTGACAGAGTGAGACCCTGTCTCAAAAAAAACAAAACAAAACAAAAAATAAAGCATAAAATATATGTAGCTTTTTTTTTTTTTTTGCTGTCATTCTGCCATATTTGGAATGTACATTATGATACCATGCTCATATACAACATATTAAATGTATTTAACTTCATTTGCAGGCTATTTAACTCTAGGAGTTGCTTTATGAATACCATTCTGGGACTTTGAGGATTTTCCTAAGTACTTTCTGTCTGTTCAGTACTGGGAATACTAATAATAAATAAATAGTAAAAGGATAGTACTATCTATAGTGTTGAAAACACTGACAGAGAAATGGACTTTGTCTTTGGAAAGGTATTAGCCTCAAAGGGTTAAGTAGTCCTAGAACCTGAAAACATATTTTTTTCTTTTTTCTTTTTTCTTTTTTGAGTCTTGCAGAATTAGGCAGAATGGAAACCCATATTTGAATGTACCAAAATAGTTATCAGCCAAGGACTCTTCACCCTGGGACTGGTACTCTTGCCCTGGCCCTAGTGCCTTTCCTTTCATAATACAAACCAGACCAAACCAAACAAAAGTGTCTCACACTCCTCAAACTCCATCCTAATTAGCAACATTCAGAATTTATGTTTCAGGCAGGCCATCACCAAACACTGAAAAGTCTAAGTTCTTAGGCAGGGACTGAGAGGAAAGTCTAGTGGGTGGAATGTGTTACTTGGCCCCAGACCCAGCTCATATTTTCCATAAGCAAACACCACCTTAGCTTAAGGTGAATGTCTTTAAGAACACCTCTGGAGCTGCCCTCCCTCAGCTAAGGAAAGTTTTTTTGAAAAGTATAATCCAGTTTTGAGAACCTAAATAATTGCATTACGAAGAACTTTACATTTCCTTTTAACAAGCATTTACAGAAAACCTTTTATGAGGTTGGGCGCAGTGGCTCACACCTGTGATCATACCACTTTGGGAGGCCAAGGCATGGGGATCAGTTGGGGCCAGGAGTTCAAGACCAGTCTAGCCAACATGGTGAAACCCCATCTTAGGAGGCTGAGGCAGGAGAATCGCTTGACCCAGGAAGGGGAGGTTGCAATGAGCCGAGATCACACCACTGCACTGTTTGCAACATAGCGAGACTCTGTCACAAACAAACAAAAACAAGACAGAAAACCTGCTATGATAGATTTCTTTGAATGTAACTATCAAGGAACAACTCAAGTTAGCTTAGGCCAAGAAAGGAGAGATTTATTGTAAGAATATAGGGATGTTTCGAAGAAACCAAGGAGAGAGATGTAGCTGGTCCCAGGAAAGAACAGAAACAAGTTGTTGAGAGCACAGACATTATTTTCTCTCCACCTCTCCAATATCTCTTCTCTGCTTATTTCTTCTCGCTAGAGTAGCTAGCTTCCTCTGCTACCCTGGCCCAACGTAGAATATAGCTGCCTCCAACTCCTGAGTTAATCTCATACACACTCAGCAGCACAAAGAAACTGAGAAAGCCTAGGTGACAAAGAAACTGAGAATCCCAAATCTTTTATATTTTTACTTAAATGCTATTTATTTTTACACAGCAAATAGATTTTTTTTTTAAGAGACAGGGTCTTGCCCTGTTGCCCAGGCTGGAGTGCAGTGAAGCAATGATAGCTCAAGCCATCCTCTCACCTCAGCCTCCTAAGTAGCTGGGACTATAGGCACCCACCACCATGCCCAGCTAATTAAATTTTTTTTGAGGCGGGGCACGGTGGCTTATGCTTGTAATCCCAGCACTTTGGGAGGCCGAGGCAGGCAGACCACTTGTGGTCAGGAGTTCAAGACCACTGGTAGGTATGGTGAAACCCTATCTTTACTAAAAATACCCAAATTAGCTGGGCGTGGTGGTGCATGCTTGTAATTCCAGCTGCTCGGAAGGCTGAGGCAGAAGAATCACTTGAACACAGGAGGCAAATGTTGCAGTGAGCCAAGATTGCGCCACTGCACTCCAGCCTGGGAGACAGACCAAGATTCTGTCTCCAAAAAAAAAAGAAAAAATTATTGTTATTTATTTATTTTTTTTAGAGGTAAGAGCTTGCTATGTTGACCAGGCTGGTCTTGAACTCCTGGCCTAAATTGATCCTCCTGCTTCTGCCTTTCAAAGCACTGGGATTTTAGGCATGAACCATGTGCCCAGTACAAAGAGATCTTTTTGATTTAAAATTGGTACATTAGGCTGGGCATAGTGGCTCACACCTGTTAATCCCAGCACTTTGGGAGTCTGAGGCTGGCAGATCACCTAGGGTCAGGAGTTCAAGACCAGCCTGGCCAACATGGTGAAACTCTGTCTCTACTAAAAATACCAAAATTAGACAGGCATGGTGGTGCGCACCTGTAAACTCAGCTACTCAGGAGACTGAGGCAGGAGAATCACTTGAACCTGGGAGGTGGAGGCTGCAGTGAGACGAGACTGCACTAATGCACTCTAGCCTAGGTGACAAAGTAAGACTCTGTCTCAAATTTTAAAAAAGTTAAAAAAAAATTGGGGCCTGGTGCCATGGCTCATGCCTGTAATTCCAGCACTTTGGGAGGCTGAGGCAGGCAGATCACCTTAGGTCAGGAGTTCAAGACCAGCCTGGCCAACACAGCTTAATCCCAGCTACTTGGGAGGCTGAGGCAGGAGAATCTCTTGAACTGGGAGGTGGAGGTTGCAGTGAGTGGAGATCTGTCATTGCACTCCAGCCTGGGCGACAAAGCGAGACTCTGTCTCAAAAAAAAAAAAAAAAAATTGGTACATTAGCCTGGCATGGTGGTGTGCGTTTGCAGTCCCAGCTACTTGGGAGGCCGAGGCCAGAGGATTGCTTGGGAGTCAGGCTGCAGTGAGCTGTTGTTGTCCCACTGCATTCCAGTCTGGGCAATAGAGCAAAATCCTGTCTAGAAAAATAAATAAATAAATAAAATTGGTACAGTGAAAAGTCTTTTCATCCTCTATCCTCTAGCCACTGTTTGCTTTCTCAAAAGCAATTAATGAAGCAGTTTGTTCTATCTTCTTCCAGAGATATTCTATGTATATGTGAGGAAATCCATCCATCCAACAAAAAACAAAAAAAAGGAAAAAAAATCCATCCATCATCATATCTATCTATCTATCTGTCTATCTATCTATCTATCTATCTATCATCTATCTATCTATATCTATCTTTTTCTCCTCCCTCCATTTTTTTTACACTAATGGCAGCATACCATACACACATTTTTCACTGAGCACTATATCCCGGAGATGGTGCAGTATGAACATTTAGAGAGTGCCATCATTCTTTTCTGTTGCGGCATTCTGCTGTTTTTGTGTAACATACTGCTTTTAACCAGTTCCCTGTTGGTGGGCATTTAGGTTTTCCCCCATCTTTTGCTATGTTACAAACAATGCTGCATATATGTAATTTAAAACCATGCTTAAGAGTAATTCGTATTTCTTTTTCTGTGAATTTTTTAAATAATGTGTCCATTTTTAAAATAGTGGGTTGTGTCTTTTCCTTATTGATTTCTACATGTTTGTATATGAGAGAAATCAGCCCTTTGTCTCTGATGTGAATTGCATTTTCTTGTTATTTGTATTTTGGTTTTACTAATGGTCTTTGTCCCAATTCAAAAATTTCCCAGGAAGAGACTAATTGGATTAAAACACCCACTCTTGGTTAATTAACTGTGGTCAAGGGAGTAGAGTGATCTTTCAAAACCCTGGAGTCTCGTCCTGTAGAATTGGGGAGAGGGGTACAACTGACAGGGAAATTGTAAGCTAGGAAGTTACCCTAAAAGAAGTTTCGTACATTTCTTTCTTTCTTTCTTTTTTTTTTTTTTTTGAGATGGAGTCTTGCTCTGTCGCTAGGCTGGAGTGCAGTGACGCCATCTCAGCTCACTGCAACCTCTACATCCTGGGTTCGAGCGATTCTTCCGCCTCAGCCTCCTGAGTAGCTGGGACCATAGGTCTGTGCCCCCATGCCTGGCTAATTTTTTGTATTTTAAGTAGAGACAGGGTTTCATCATGTTGGCCGGGATGGTCTCGATCTCTTGACCTCGTGATCTGCCCGCCTCAGCCTCTGAAAGTGCTGGGATTATAGGAGTGAGCCACTGCACCTGGCCAGTTTAGTACATTTCAATGTGTACAGGAATGTTTTCTTTTCTTTTTTTCTTTTTTTTCTTTTTTTAACAAGAGTTTCGCTCTTGTTACCCAGGCTGGAGTGCAATGGCACGATCTCGGCTCACCGCAACCTCCGCCTCCTGGGTTCAAGCAATTCTCCTGCCTCAGCCTCCTGAGTAGCTGAGACTACAGGCGTGCGCCACCATGCCCAGCTAATTTAGTATTTTTTAGTAAAGACGGGGTTTCACCTTGTTGACCAGGATGGTCTCGATCTCTTGACCTCGTGATCCACCTGCCTTGGCCTCCCAAAGTGCTGGGATTATAGGCGTGAACCACGATGCCCGGCCCCAGGAATGTTTTCTAGTTACTGTGGATACATAGTTTGTCTAGGGGAAGAGAGTTCACAGTTTTAGCATAGAGACCAACAAATAATCACCACTGCAGTTAAGAAAGGTATATATACATTTCTGTGGGCGTATAAGAAATCGTTCTACGGCCAATGTGGGAGGATTATTTGAGCCCAGGAGTTCGAGACCAGCTTGGCTAAGATGGTGAAACCCTGTCTCCATGAAAATACAAAAAAATTAGCCAGGTATGGTGGCACATACCTGTAATGCCAGCTACTTAGGAGGTTGAGGCAGAATTGCTTGAACCTGGGAGGCAGAAGTTGCAGTGAGCTGAGATCATGCCACTGCCCTCAAGCCTGGGTGAGTCTCAAAAAAAGAAACTGTTCTATTTGGGGCATCTGGGAAAACTTTACAGGATAAGAAGGCATTTGGGTTGGGTTGTAAAACACAAATGAAAGTGAATGACTAGGTTAGCCAATGGTTCAACATCACTGGAAAGGATGTACTGTGAGGTGTATGATTGTCTCAAATAGAGGAGTAATATAACTGACAGAAAGACGTTAGCAGGGATGGTTACAGGATCTAGTTTCCTTATTGGCAAGTGATATGAAAACTTGGCTGGGAGTGGTGGCTCAAGCCTATAATCCCAGCACTTTGGGAGGCTGAGGTGGATCACCTGTGGTAAGGAGTTCGAGACCAGCTTGACTAACACGGTGAAACCCCTTCTTTACTAAAAATACAAAAATTAGCCAGGCTTAGTGGCAGGTGCCTGTAATCCAGCTACTGAGGAGGCTGAGGCAGGAGAATCGCTTGAACCTGGAAGGTGGAGGTTCCAGTGGGCCGAGATCTTGCCATTGCACTCCAGCCTGGGCTACAGAGCAAGACTATGTCTCAAAAAAAAAAAAAAAAAAAAAAGTATAGTTACATGAAGCTGGAGCTCCCACAACATGCTTACAGACAGAGGTATGGCTTCCTGTAAAGTTTCTCACAAAGACACAGAATTGTTGCTATCATACTCAAAGAAGGAGGATTATCCCGGGAGTGAGGAAGCTAACCTTGGCATTATCTAGATTTTTTTCTTTTTTTAATACTGTCTTTGCCAATCCCACCTCCACCCTTTCTTGTTGAGTTTGGAGATTCTGCCTCATGCCTGCCCATTCACTTACAGAGAAATTGGGTAAAACAAAGGTCTATTTCTCAAGCACATTTCTCAGGAGACCTACATTTCAGGGTTATTTGAGGTCATTTCTGCAGGAGTGGCAGCATTTGGAAGCAGAAGGTGAGGGGGATTTTGATTTTATCTTCAAACATGTAGACAAGTATTTCCTCCACAATGTGATATAAAATCATATGTCATGGGATACTCTCTATAAATAGAGGATTTGTGGTCAAGTAAGTTTGGAAATATTTACTACTATATCCTTTTCTTAGAGTTCATAGGCACAATGGCATATTAATAAATTCTCTGAGAATTTATTCAAAGAAAAAGCACAGAGTGCAATGAGAAGCCCTCCGGTTTCAAAGCAATACGAACTATTTATCCCTATTGAGAAAAGCTAGTAGAAATTAGAGGAGCTGTGAAATTTGTGAGAGGAGAGAGACACAATAAAATTTGATTTTTCTTTTCCTTTTTTTCTTTTTTTTAAAAAGACTGGGTTTCGGGGCCGGGCGTAGTGGCTCACACCTGTAATTCCAGCACTTTGGGAGGCGGAGTCGGGTGGATCACGAGGTCAAGAGATTGAGACCATCCTGGTCAACATGGTGAAACCCCGTCTCTACTAAAAATACAAAAATTAGCTGGGCATGGTGGCGCATGCCTGTAGTCCCAGCTACTCAGGAGGCTAAGGCAGGAGAATTGCTTGAACCCAGGAGGCAGAGGTTGCAGTGAGCCAAGATTGCGCCACTGCACTCCAGCCTGGGTAACAAGAGCGAAACTCCGCCTCATAAAAAAAAAAAGATAGGGTTTCATCATGTTGGCCAGGCTGGTCTTGAACTCCTGACCTCAGGTGATCCTCCTGCCTCAGCCTCCCAAAGTGCTGAGATTACAGGTGTGAACCATCACACCCGGACCCAGATATGATTTTTCATAAAGTTTTCACTCAGACTGGAATGCCACTGTCTTTTATTCTTAGAAGTTATATATATATTTTTTCTTTTCCTTCTTCTTGGAGACAGTGTCTCATTCTGTTGCCCAGGCTGGAGTGCAGTGGTGCAATCTAGGCTCATTGCAGCCTCCACCTCCCAGACCCAGGTGATCCTCCCACCTCAGCCTCCCACCTCAGTCTCCCAAGGAGCAGGGACTACAGGATGTGCCACCATGCCCAGCTAATTTTTGCATCTGTTGTAGAGATAGAGTTTCACCACGTTGTCCAGGTTGCAAAAATTATCTTCTTTTGGTTGGTTTTCTTAGTACCCTATTCCTTCCTTTAGGATATTTGTTTCCATATTTTAACAGTCTATGCTTGCCTTTTTTTTTTCTTCTTTTTTTTTTTTTGAGATAGGGTCTCACTCTGTTGTCTAGGCTGGAGTGCAGTGGCATGATCTCAGCTCATTGCAACCTCTGCCTCCTGGGCTCAAGTGATCCTCCCACCTGAGCCTCCCAAGTAGCTGGGACTGTAGGTCCATACCACCACACCTGGCTAAATTTTTTTATTTTAAAATTTTATTTATTTGTTTTTTACTTTGGTTAAATTTTTTATTTGTTGTAGAGATAGAGTTTCCCCATGTTGTCCAGGATGGTGCCTTTTATAGATAAATAACTGCACCAAGAAAATTACATTTTCAGCTGAGTGTGGTGGCCGAAATCCACTCACGCCTGTAATCCCAGCACTTTGGGAGGCTGAGGTGGGCAAATCACCTGGAGGTCTGGAGTTTGAGACCAGCCTGACCAACATGGAGAAACCTCATCTCTACTAAAAATACAAAATTAGCCAGGCAAACGTGGTGCATGCTTGTAATCTCAGCTGCTCGGGAGGCTCAGGCAGGAGAATCACTTGAACCCAGGAGGTGGAGGCTGTGGGCTGTGGGCTGTGGTGAGCCAAGATCACAGCATTGAAGTCTTGTTGCCCAGGCAACAAGTGAAACTTCATCTAAAAAAAAAAAAAAAGAAAATTACATTTTCTCCATGATTGAGTCCACTAATATCTGTAAGTAATAACTACTGTTTATTAAGCCTCTACTTTTATGTATATTCATTATTTTAATTAATCAGAAAGTAGTTTTTATAAATGCCATGAGAGATGAGAAAACTGAGTATTTGAGAGTTTAAGTAGTTTTCTCAGGGACAGAGCTTGAAGCGCCTTAGGTTGAGTGTGGTAAAGAAATCTTACATAAAGATGTTGATATTTATTTACTTATTTACTTTAGATAATGGCAATATTATCTACTATTTTGTTTCCACCAAATTTAAAATTGAAAAACACAAGAGTTCCAGCATACGTTGGTCCTACTTTCTTTTAGTAAAGTTCTTGCAACAATACTATTTTTTTTTTTTTGAGATGGAGTCTTGCTTTGTCACCTAGGCTGGAGTGTAATGGCAGATCTTGGCTCACAGCAACCTCCGCCTGCCGGGTTCAAGCCATTCTCCTGTCTCAGGCTTGTGAGAAGAAGCTGGGACTACAGGCACACGTCACCATACCTAGCTAATTTTTTTATTTTTAGTAGAGACAGAGTTTCACCATGTTGGCGGGGCTGGTCTGGACCTCCTGACCTCATGATCTGCCTGCCTCGGCCTCCCAAAGTGTTGGGATTACAGGTGTGAGTCACTGCACCCGCACAACAATACCATTCTTTTTTTTTTTTTTTTTGATACGGAGTTTCACTCTTTGCCCAAGCTGGAGTGCAATGGCGCAATCTCAGCTCACTGCAACTTCCACCTCCCAGGTTCAAGCGATTCTCCTGCCTCAGCTTCCGGAGTAGCTGGGATTACAGGCATGCATCACCATGCCCTCCCAAAGTGCTGGGATTACAGGTGTGAGCCACCAGGCTGGGCCTAACAAGACTATTCTTAGTTGGGAATGAAAACAATATATCAGTTATTGTGTACAAGAGGAAAAAATCGTGACACAGATTTTCTTGATTTGACATATATTTTGTCATAGAGTGATGCTCACTTATTCTTTCACTCAGTAAACATCCATGGAATGTTTATATTGTAAAAGGCTGGGAGTTTGGCAATGAGGAATACAAGGCTGAATGGGAAACTTCAAGGAATTGATGATCTAGTAAGGGAGATTATAAACATGTGAATAATTAAGCAGAATGCTTTAAGTCATAATCAAAGTATATGAATACAAAGGTGGCATAGATTATTAGTATTTTTGGTTGGAAGGAAATCATACTTATGTTCTAAACATAAACATAGACAATCATGTTTAGAATTTAGCTGTTAAATAGACCAAAGGTGGCCTTAGGTAAACCTAAAAGGTTTACTTTTGACAACTTGGCAATTTTCTTTTTTACAAAAATACAAGACATTTTCCAAAATATAAACTTTAGTCTTTCCTTAAAGGTCAGTTTTTAATCTAAAATGCCAGGATTCACTTTAAAGTATTAAGTAGTAGGCATTTTACCATTCCTCAGATTTGTCTGGCACTTTAGAGAATTCAATATTGTCACATAATTCTAACATGACCAATTGTAATAAAACCAATTGGAAAATTGAAGAGAGGAGAGTGTGAGCAGGAGTGGCACCCACAAGAGAGTTAATAATTCTTTTTTTTTTTTTTTGAGATGGAGTTTCACTCTTGTAGCCCAGGCTGGAGTGCAATGGCACAATCTCCGCTCACTGCAACCTCCGCCTCCTGGGGTTCAAGGAATTCTCTTTTGCCTCAGCCTCCCAAGTAGGTGAGATTACAGGGGTGCCCCACCACACCCAGGTAAATTATGTATTTTTAGTAGAGATGAGGTGTCTCCATGTTGGTCAGTCTGGTCTTGAACTCCTGACCTGAGGCGATCCGCCAGCCTCTGCCTTCCAAAGTGCTGGGATTACAGGCATGAACCATGGAGCCCAGCCCTAATTCTTAAATGTCTCCTTTTAAGTTTAAAGAGACTCAGCTGGGCGGGGTGGATCACACCTGTAATCCCAGCACTTTGGGAGGCCGAGGCAGGAGTATCACCTGAGGTCAGGAGTTCGACACTAGCCAGGACAACAAGAAGAAACCCTGCTTCTACTAAGAATACAAAAATTAGCCGGGTGTGGTGGCAGGAGCCTGCAATCCGAGCTATCTGGGAAGCTGAGGCACGAGAATTGCCTGAATCTGGGAGGCGTAGGTTGAAGTGAGCTGAGTCGTGCCACTGCATGCCAGTCTGGGCAACAGAGAGACTCTGTAACTGGGGGAAAAAAAAAAAATTTTAAAGAGGCATGATCTCCAATGAGAATGAGAATGATAAACAATACCTTTATCTCAGGTACTGATCTAATGCTGATTGATGCTTCACTCTTTAAAAGATGTGTTGTACTTTTCCCATTGGCTTAGAATTTGAACCAATAAGAAAGGAGGAAATCTTTATAAATATTCATAACCAAAGGCTGGCACTGTGAATGTTGAGTGAAGATTGCTTTGTTCTTCATTTGAGTCTCACTTTCAGAACTTTATGGTATTGATGTTCTTATTGCCATAGTAAGCAAACTTTAAAAACATTCAGCTCGGGTGTTGTCTTTGTGGCTTAAAATATATATTTTCCAACGTTAAGAAGACTTTATTTCTTATTGTTCTGACTTAAGATATGATGAATCCTTAACAGATGTTCAAAGGAAAATAATTTAAATGCCAGTTTTTATCATGATGAACATATTTCAAAAACAAGATATTAATTTCCTAGACTTCTTTGAAGTTGATAATTACCAGGGTTCTTTCATTTCTACAATGGCATATATTACAGTTTTTAGTCTCTTATAATGGCTGTTTAGAGGCAGAGTTAACGTTAGGTTCTCAGCAACAACTATTTATCTCTTGAGATTCTGGGTTATTACAATTTTTTTTGTTTTTGAAAATTTTAAAAGCATTAACGGTTTTTTGTATAGCGATTTTTTTTAAAAAAAATCAAGATGAAGTCAGTGATTTCTTAACATTGGGACTCAAGACCTCTATAAATACAAAATTCATAGAAAAGGAAAAAATTCCCTTATGTATTTTTCTATGTGGATGGTTTCATCAGAAAATGTACCATCTTGAGGTCTCTCCTTACATATTACTAGTTTCTTGAAAAACCACTAGAATGTTCTTATTGTGAGTAAGTGTTCCAATTAGATCTAAACGACAAAAACTATTTGCACTTGCCCCAAATTTACACTCTGTTTAAAGCAACTGCGTAACCACCATCAACGTCTCTTCGATGCAAAGGGACACTTTGTCATGAGGTTATTTCCTTTCTCAATTCTGGAAAAAAAACCCACTGAAAGTGGAATGAAAAGTAATTGCAAAGGGAAGGGGACAGAGGAAAGGAAAAAAACAGGCACCACCACCACCCAGCAAGCACAGGTGAAAAATTTACGTATCCCACTAGCAAGCACAGGTGAAAAATTTGCGTATCCTGAAAACACTGAACATTTCACATCAGAATCCAGAACAAATAAACCAGGGAAAGCAGAGTTCAGAGAAAAAAAAAAAATGGTGCAGGGTTGGGGGACGGACTCATACTAAGCGGTCGCAAGAGGGAAGAGTACGTCTTTGCTTTTTCTTGGCACCCGAAAACTCAAGCTTGATCTGGGGGCGAAGACCAGCGGCTCCGGTTCCACCGGCAAAGGCATACACATTTTTGAGCTTCCGCCTCCGAGCTCAGACCGCACGCTGGCAGTGCCAAGGAAAGTGGGCACCACGGCCGGCTCTCGGCTGGGGTTGGGCGGCCTCCCTCCGCCCTGTGGCCGCCGCCAGCCCCTTTGTCTCCCCGTGGGGTTCCAAGGCGGCCGCGCAGAGGCCGCCGCGCTCCCGGAAGACCCCCGCGGGAGGGCCGCGCACGAGTAGGCGAGTTCCCGTGCCCGCCGCAGCCCGGCCCTGCCCCAGGCGTCCACAGCCTGTCAGGCAATGCTGAGGCCGCTCGCTCGTCGCGCCGTCCCTCCCAACTTGCAGCCCGGACCCCGGGCGCAGCAGGGCCCGCCTCAGCTCTGCTTTCCTCCCTCCCCTCGCCCCAAGAGGCCCACCTTGTGTTTGTTTTATTTTGGGGGGCTCGGGAGAGTGCCGAGAGCTAGAAACAGCTGTGGTTTACCGCTTATTTTGGCAAAAATTCCGGGCCTCTTGTTGCAATGTTTCCCAGCGCGAAACAGCTCCCGCCTTCCCTCCCCGCAGAACCCGACACACGAAGAGGGGCTTGCTCCTCCAGGGACCCCCTGACAGGAGAAGTGGGACCCACAGTCAGCTCTCGCGCGAGCCCTGGGGGTGGGCGGCCGGAAGCCACCGAACCGGCGGGGCAGGACTTGCTCTCCTGAAGGAGCGGGAGAGGTGAGAGCGCCCGCGGGCTCAGGTCCCCCGGGCCGCCGCCCCGAGGCGGGGCTCGGGGACGAAGCAGAGGTCGTGGCGAACAGCCGGCGGGCTCGGGAGGGAGGGGCAGCGGTCCACCTGGGAGACGTGGCAGCCATTGCCGGCGCCTCGAGACCCCTCCCCACCCGGCCGCCCACCCGCCCTCTCGCGGCGGGCTCCTGCGCGGCTGCTCTTCCCTGGCCGGACGGAGAGCGGCAGTGTCTCCCCGCCGGGCGCGCTCGCCGCGTCTCCCCCCGCGGCCGCAGCTGCTCGCTAGCCCTGCGCGGCGCCGGAGAGCACAGTGGCGCCGGCGGGAAAGGGTTGCGGACCCGCGGCGCCGCGTTGTGCTCTCGACGACGCGGCCCCGGCTTCGACGCCCTCGGCCCGCTGCAGGAGCAGGTAAAGGCGGCGGGTGGGAGGCAGGGCAGCGGGTCAGAGGTGAGGGCCTTGGAGGGAAGGGGCCCCGGGGCGCCGAGCCGAAGCAGAGGGCCTGAGGCAGCGGCGGGCGGCGCGGCGAGCGAATCCCCAAGCCCTGAACGTGGGGCCCGGTGCGGGTCGCCTCCGGTCCGACTCGCGGGCCCGGCCGCCCGGACGGAAGGGAAGTGAGGCGTCGGCGAGAGGCGGGCCCTGGCGCGCAGCCCGAGGCCGGGCGAAGGCGGGGGCCGCGGTCGCTTCCTCGGCCTCCGAGTGCCTGGCGGGCCTCCAGGCCCCAGACACACCCCTCTTGCCCCCCGAGGTTCCTTTCGGATCTGTTCCCGCCGGGACCTGACCTTGCGCGCCTCTAGTAGCCTTCGGTGTTTCCCAGGCAGAGCCTTCTGGGAACTTCGGGCCACCTTCCTGAGTACACAGTCCTAGCAGAGCCGTTTATTTACTCCCTTCAAGTCCAGACACACCGCCACTCACAGGTTCGGATTTTGGAGACTGCGAGGAGACCTTCCCCTCCCGGGATTTGTGCGTCTTTGACCCTCGTCCCGCCTCCCCTGTCCCCATCCGCAACTTTGACCCTCACTGGGACCCTTCTAGAGCCCCGCTCTCATCGGGACCCTCTCCGAGCCGTCCCGTTGGAAATTCATCATCAATAGAGTGAGTCATTTTAGCGGGGGCACAGTTTATCCCTCATGCACTTTTGGTTAAAATACTTTTTTCCCCTCAGAAAGAGATCTAGAGTAATGGAATGTAGATGACAGGTCAGTGTCAGTGTTGGCTTCAAAGGCTCTTACTTTCGGCGGCAGTCTTTGGAACTAGGATCTGATATTAGTGGCACGGACAGGTTTGTACACATTCTCGCCATGCAGTGGTTGTAATGTCTCCATAGCACAGTTCTGGCTTGAAGGCAGGATTGGCTGCTTTTTCTACTCGACATCTTTGAGCCAATCAGCAAGGGCTGCTTGCCTGGAGACTGGTTAACTCAATAAAGGTGGCGATTGGTTGAGCTCCTGGAAGAAAATCCTGGAGATGAACCTAGCCTCTCAGAAAACAATGACTGATTTGCAGCTGTATTAAAAAAATGTTTTCTTTTAATCCCAACATCAGCCTTTCCACTCCATTTTTATTCCAGTGTTTTTCTTTCAAACACTAGCTGTCATTTGTAACTCGTTTTAACTCTCATCCTTTAATTTTAACTGTAAGACTTCTTACTCGCTTTAGGAAACGTAAACATCGTGCGTTCTGTGTTTTGATAAACGTGGTTCGATCTGCCTTTCTAACATTGTTTATTGCTAAAGGTCAGAAATTAAATCAACAGTTCTGAGTTTCGCTGCCAGGGGACCTTTATTATTTAAGTGCCGTGCTGGAGGGGGAGGGGCGGTTGGAGTGAGTGGCTGGAGGGGTGGACATAGCGGGAAGAGGAGGAAATAAATGGCTGCTCTTTTGTAAGGAGGCCACAATTTAGTTAATGAAAAAAGACTAACCTGTAAAACAATAAAGAATAAAGCAGTACAAATCAGCACGCAGTACGTACGAATGCCAGTTTGTGTACCTGTTGACTTTAGTTGATTTGAAGGGGAGATGGAAGTACTGTACTTCATAGGAAAAATGGGCTTAAGTTATGGTGGAGACATTTTTTTTCCTTCATTAAAGTATATTAAAGTAGGCATAGTATCTTGTACATGGTAGAGGCTAGATATTCACTGTAGTTGCACGTTTTACAATATTTATATTAAATCTAAATACTGTTACATAGTTGCATTTATTATTACTATTTTTTGACGTCTGGCCATATCACCAAAGCTGGAGTGCAGTGGCACTATCTAAGCTCACTGCCACGTCTGCCTCCTAGGCTCAAGCCATTCTCCTACCTCATTCCCTAGAGTAGCTGGGACACCCGGCTAATTTTTGTATTTTTTGTAGAGACGGGGTTTCGCCATGTTGCCCAGGCTGGTCTCAAACTCCTGAGCTCAAGCGATTTGCCTGCCTTGGCCTCCCAAAGTTCTGGGATTATAGTAGTGGCCAACGCGTCAGCCAGGTCATTCCATGTTTTAGAAAGCCGATTATTTTCCTTTTAATACCTCCCTTTTCTTCATGATTAGCCATGATTATGCATGTCTTTTGATATGCAAAGCAGCAACCATTTATTAGTCAATGAATTTCAGAAAATAGCTACTTACCTTCTTTGCTTTCCTTCCAGCTTTTTTTTTGGAGACAGAGTTTTTCTCTTGTTGCCCAGGCTGGAATGCAATGGTGCGATCTCGGCTCACTGCAACCTCCGCCTTCTGGGTTCAAGCAGTTCTCCTGTCTCAGCCTCCCAAGTAGCTGGGATTACAGGTGCCCACCAGCACGCTCAGCTAATTTTTGTATTGTTAGTAGAGACGGGGTTTTGTCCTGTTGGCCAGGCTGGTCTCAAACTCCTGATCTCAGGTGATTCACCCGCCTCGGCCTTCCAAAGTGCTGGGATTACAGGTGTGAGCCACTGAGGGCCCGGCTTCCTTTCAGCTTTTTATATGCAAGATCATATTGTAAATCTTGGGAAGAATCAATTGTCTATTAAATGCCTTTAGAAGTAGTTAATATTAGGAATTTAAGAAGAGATCGAGCATTTTTATTTTATTTATTTATTTATTTTGAGACTGAGCTTTACTCTGTTGCCCAGGCTGGAGTGCAGCGGCGCTATCTTGTTTCACTACAGCGTCTGCCTCCTGGGTTCAGGTGGTTCTCAGCCTCTGTTGTAGATGGGATTACAGATGCTCAGCACCACACCCAGCTAACTTTTGTATTTTTAGTAGGTATGGGTTTTCGCCATGTTGGTGAGGTGGGTCTATAACTCCTGGTCTCAAGTGATCTGCCTGCCTTGGCCTCCGAAAATGCTGGGGTTACAGGCGTGAGCCACCCTGCCTGGCCCAAGATTGAACACTTTTTTGATACCTACCTTGCCTGTTAACGAGTAAGCATACATCAAGCCCTATATCATTATCAACCTTATTACCCTCATCCTCATAGTAATGAGGTGGTGTACATGTATATTTACACACATACACACCACGCACTGTTTTAAGCACTTTGCGTATACAATTGTATTTAATTCTTACAACTCTGAGATTTGCACTGTTCTTACAGAGGAGGAGACAGACTGAGAAATATTAAGAAACTTGATGAAAGTTATCCAACTAGTGTGTGGGTGTGGAAGTGTATGAATGTATCAGGTAGGTTTCAGTCAAACCTAGATCTTTGTGACCCAAAACCTTCTTCTTCTTCTTCTTCTTTTTTTTTTTTTTTTTAAAGAGATGGAGTCTCACTATGTTGCTCAGGCTGCTCTTGAACTCCTGGGCTCAAGCAATCCTCCTGCCTCGGCCTCCCAAGGTGCTGAGATCACAGGTGTGAGCCACTGTGCCCATGCCTTGGGAAGAATATTTTACATTCTTAGCTGAGAGCTTGAATCTCAGCATTGCCCTCCAGCATTTTTTTTTTTTTGAGACGGAGTCTCGCTCTTGTTACCCAGGCTGGAGTGCAATGGCGCGATCTCGGCTCACCGCAACCTCCGCCTCCTGGGTTCAGGCAATTCTCCTGCCTCAGCCTCCTGAGTAGCTGGGATTACAGGCACGCGCCACCATGCCCAGCTAATTTTTTTGTATTAATAGAGACGGGGTTTCACAATGTTGACCAGGATGGTCTCGATCTCTCGACCTCGTGATCCACCCGCCTCGGCCTCCCAAAGTGCTGGGATTACAGGCTTGAGCCACCGCGCCCGGCCGAGACGGAGTCTTGAATAGTTGCCTGGGCTGGAGTGCAATGGTGCAATCTCGGCTCACTGCAACCTCCGCCTCCCAAGTAGCTGGGATTACAGGCACACACCACCACACCCGGCTAATGTTTTTTTATTTTTAGTAGAGACAGAGTTTCGCTATGTTGGCCAGACTGGTCTTGAACTTCTGACCTTGTGATCTGCTTGCCTTGGCCTCCCAAAGTGGTGGGATTATAGGTGTAAGCCACTGTGCCTGGCCCAGAAATTATTTTATTAGAACTATACATCTAGATTGTGGTTAATTCTTTTTTTTTTTTTTTTTTTGAGATAGAGTCTTGCTCTGTTGCCCAGGCTGAAGTGCAATGGTGCGATCTGTTTACTGCAACCTCTGCTTTCCAGTTTCAAGTGATTCTTCCACCTTACCCTCCCAAGTAGCTGGGATTACAGGCACATACCATCATGCCCGGCTAATTTTTGTATTTTTGTAGAGACGTGGTTTTGCCATGTTGGCCAGGCTGGTCATGAACTTCTGAACTCAGGTGATCCACCTTGGCCTACCAAGATGCTGAGATTATAGGCGTGAGCCACCGTTCTCGGCCTCGTTAATCAATTCTATCTGAGCTCACATACTTTAAAAATTCAGAGATTCAGAGAGCCTTTAATATATTTATGTGGCTAAGTAGCTAGATTTAAAAAAATTTTTTTTGGAGACAGTGTCTCCCTCTGTCACACAGGCTGGAGTGCATTGGCACAATTATAGCTCACTGTAGCCTTGAATTCCTGGGCTCAAGGGATCCTCCTGCAACAGCCTCTTGAGTAGCTGGGAGTATAAGCATATAACACCATGCCTGGCTCATTTAAAATTATTTTTCTGTGGAGTCAGGGTCTTGCTGTGTTGCCTAGGCTAGTCTTAAACTTGTGGGCTCAAGCAGTCCTCTCAGCTCAGCCTCCCAAGTTGCTGGGAATACGGGCCTGAGCCACCATGCCTGGCCTTTTTCTCTAAATGTAGATTGTGTGACCATATCCTTTGATCATCTATTGGCTGTTTTTCTTTTCATCTTTTTTTTTTTTTAATTTAAATTGAGACAGGGTGTTGTTGCCATGTCGCCCAGGCTGGTCTGAGACTTCTGGGCTCAAGTGATCCTCCCATCTCAGCCTCCTAAAGCGCTAGAATTACAGGTGTGAGCCACTGTGCTCAGCTGACTGTTTTTCTTAAAACTTTATGCAAGCCCCAGATATATGGTTATTAGTGTCTTTATTATTATTATTATTATTATTTTTTTTTTTTTTGAGACGGAGTTTCGCTCGTTACCCAGGCTGGAGTGCAATGGCGCTATCTCGGCTCACCGCAACCTCCGCCTCCTGGGTCCAGGCAATTCTCCTGCCTCAGCCTCCTGAGTAGCTGGGATTACAGGCACGCGCCACCATGCCCAGCTACTTTTTTGTATTTTTAGTAGAGACGGGGTTTCACCATGTTGACCGGGATGGTCTCGATCTCTTGACCTCGTGATCCACCCGCCTCGGCCTCCCAAAGTGCTAGGATTACAGGCTTGAGCCACCGCGCCCGGCCTATTATTTTTTTTTTGAGCTGGAGTATCACTCCATCACCAAGGCTGGAGTGTGGTGCTGTCATCTCAGCTCACTGCAGCCTTTGTCTGTTGGGTTCAAGTGATTCTCCTGCTTCAGCCTCTGACTAGCTGGGATTACAGGTGCCTACCACCATGCTTGGCTAATGTTTGTATTTTTATTTTTAATTTTATTTATTTATTTAGAGATGGAGTCTTGCTCTTGTTGCCCAGTCTGGAGTGCAATGGCACGATCCTGGCTCACTGCAGCCTCTACCTCCTGGGTTCAAGTGATTCTCCTGCCTCAGCCTCCTGTTGGGCTTACAGATGTATGCCACTGTGTCTGGCTAATTGTTCTATTTTTAGTAGAGACGGGGTTTTGCCATGTTGGCCAGGCTAGTCTTGAACTCCTAACCTCAGGTGATCTGCCTGCTTCAGCCTCCTAAAGTGCTGGGATTATAGGCTTGAGCCACTGCACCCAGCCTGTTTATTTGTTTTTTGAGGTGGAATTTCGCTCTTGTTGCCCAGGCTGGAGTGCAATGGCGAGATCTCTGCTCACGGCAACTTCTGCCTCGTGGGTTCAAGGGTTCAAGTGATTCTCCTGTCTTGGCCTCCTGAGTAGCTAGGATTACAGGCATAGGCGCCAGCCACCATGCTCAGCTAATTTTCTTTTTCTTTTTCTTTTTTTTTTTTGAGATGGTGTGTCGCTCTTGTTCCCCAGGCTGGAGTGCAATGGCACGATCTGGGCTCACTGCAACCTCTGTCTCCCGGGTTCAAGCAATTCTTCTGCCTCAGCCTCCCAAGTAGCTGGGATTACAGGCATGCACCATCATGCCCTGCTAATGTTATATTTTTAGTAAAGACGAGGTTTCTTTATGTTCGTTAGGCTGGTCTCGAATTCCCAACCTTAGGTGATCTCCCCGCCTTGGCCTCCCAAAGTGCTAGAATTATAGGCGTGAGCCACTGCGGCTGTCTCTAAAATATTTTAAAAAAAATAAAATGATCAAATAAAACAAAAAGTTAAAAAGGCGAGTGTAGTGGGATGATCATAGCTCACTACAGCCTTAAAAAAAAAAAAAAGTCATAGGTGAATTTATCATCCTGTCATTGCTTCATACTTCCACACTGAGAAATTGCCTTCTTCTACAGATGTGATAATTTTTCCCCAATATTTCTAAAATTAGCTCTTTATTAGAATTTAGTATAAAGTGTGATAGGCTGGGCGCTGTGGCTGACGACTGTAATCCCAGCACTTTGGGAGATTGAGGTGGGAAGATCACTTGAGGTCAGGAGTTTGAGACCAGCCTGGCCAACATGGCGAAACCCCGTCTCTACTAAAAATACAAAAATTAGCTGGGCATGGCGGTGGGTTCCTGTAGTCCCAGCTACTCTGGAGATTGAGGCAGAAGAATTACTTGACTCTGGGAGGCGGAGGTTGCAGTGAGCCGAGATCATGCCACTGCACTCCAGCCTGGGCTACAGAGCGAGACTCCATCTCAAAAAAAAAAAAAAAAGGAATTTCCCTAGTTACCATCTGCATGCTGATAATTCTCTAGTCTGCAACTGAAAGCTATTTTCTGGTAACTGGACTCATATATCATCTATCTTCATGACATGTCCATTTGGATGTTCCTATAGGTACCTCAAACTCCGCATATCCAAAACTATAGTTGCTAATAACCTTACCATCCCCAAACCAAAAACTAGAACAAAAAACTGCGTGTTTTCTGTCTTATCTGTAGGGGAAGATTAAATGAGATAGTGCATGTGTGTGGTAAGAAATCAGTATATAGTATATACTGCTAATAATAACTTGGTAGAAACCTGGCCTATTCCTTTTACTCTTTTTTCTTTCATATTCGGAATCATTACTCAGCCCCATTGGATTTTTTCTCTTTAATATCTCATGAATCTGTTCCTTTTCCCTATCCTCACTGCTGCCATCCTATTCCATGTGTTAGTTTCCTCTCCCACCTGGGTTGTTGCATGAGCCTCCTAACAGGTCATCCCTGCTTTCAGTCTTCCAGTCATTTTTTTTCCACTGTAGCTACAGTAATCTAACACATTTGAGCTTTGTTTTTGACTTTTCATGGCCTTATGAACTTCCTTTTTTTTTTTTTTTTTTTGTGAAACTTTTGAACTTCTTCACTTGGCTTTCAGGATTCTCATGATTTGGATCCCTATTGACACTTGGCTGTCAGTGCGCTACTTCCATTAAGTTCCTTGTATTTCCCCCTGAAGTGGTCAGAGTTCTTTAAATCTATGCCTGAGTACAGAAGCTTGTATCTGTCTGGAATACCTTTCCTAGTTTACTCCTTACCCTCACTTTTGTTTTTTTAACGCAGGCTTGTCTTTCAGGTCTCAGCTTAGGTGATAGCTCTAGGAGAAAGCCCTCTGATACTTCAAGTCTGGGTTACATGGGCCTCCTTTTTGTGTCCTTAGCACTCCATGTTCTTTTGTTACCTTGTAATTGCTTGGTTATTTGTCATCTCACTACATAGTGGTAAATGGACTGTCTTAAAAAATGTAATTTGCGTGGAGTGTATTGAAAAGAGAATGAGATAGTAATTTTGGGGTTTATCTGATAGGAAGAGGAAAGGGACATTATATATTTTAGATGAAAGTTTTCTAAGCTAGAGAAGGCATATCAGGCCCTTTTATAGCCTGAATGAAAAATATCCTTTGGTGTCTAAATTTTATCAATTCATTTCTCTATTAGTTAGGACTTTTTGGAGTTCAAGTAAAAGAAATACAGCTTGAAGTAGTCTGTAGGGGAAAAAGTTATTGGTTCATATAACCATATAATAGTCGTTGTATGGATAGAGATGACCATGAAGAGCTAGGGTGGGAACTTGCCCATAGTTGGGACCTTTTCATACTTACACTCTGTGCATACTGGCTTCATTCCTTTCTTTCTTTTTTTTTTTTTTCTTTTTTATCAATTATCAGTTTCTTCCACAGGAGGCTTCATTCCTGTTATTGCAAATATGTTTCTTCACATGGTGACACCTGGTTCCTAGCAGCACAGGGGTATCAGCTAGAACCTTGACCCAATCTAGCATTTGAGAGGCTGAGGTACCATGCCTAGTTCATTCTAGGTTGTGTGATATGCTCACTTACATGGCCAGGGATCTGTTAGCAAAAAGCAGACCAGACCTCAAGTAGCCGAGGGGAAGCAGTTCTGGGCAGACATAAAGAATATCTACTTTAATTCTTTTTAATTTTATGTCTATGTATCTATTTTTGAGACAAAGTTTCTCTCTTGTTGCCCAGGTTAGAGTGCAGTGTTGCGAGATCGGCTCACCTCTGCCTGCCAGGTTCAAGTGATTCTCCTGTCTCAGCCTCCCAAGTAGCTGGGATTACAGGCATGCGCCACCACACCCGGCTAATTTTTAGTCTTTTTAGTAGAGATGAGGTTTCACCATGTTGGTAGGGCTGGTCTTGAACTCCTGGCCTCAGATGATTCTCCCGCCTTGGCCTCCCAAAGTGCTGGGATTACAGGCGTGAGCCACTGTGCCTGGCCAATTTTATTTATTTATTTAGAGATGTGGGATCTCACTATGTTGCCTAGGCTGGCCTTGAACTTTTGAGCTCAAGTGATCCTCCTGCTGCAGCCTCCCAAGGTACTGGGACCACATGTGAGCCACTGTGCCTGGTCTCATCCACTGTAATTCTTAACCACCTTTCTGATTATTAATTTATTTTCATAAGTACTTTATTTGTGGTAAAGAGAGGCCCTGTATTATGGACCTGTGTATTCCAGGTACTAAAATAGTAAGTCTAGTATTTTAAAGAAGTTGGCCTTTTGGCTTGTGCTAGCTTATAAACAAGTATTATTGAGCTCTTGTTTGCTAAATAAAATACATATCTGCGAGAAGCTTACAGACTAGTAGTCTCAACAAGTAAATACAGAGATGCTAAGATAGATGCCTAGGGTGCGTTGGGAGCTGTGGCTAAATCAGGCTTTGAGATAGTGGGAAACTTTCCTGAAGGAAAGTAAATTGAACCAAGAAATATGGGTTTGGTGTGATGGGGTAGAGGCACTTCTTTGTTTGTTTTGAGATGGATTCTTGGTCTGTCGCCCAGGCTGGAGTGCAGTGGTGGAATCTCAGCTCACTGCAACCTCCGCTTCCCGGGTTCAGGCAATTCTCCTGCCTCAGCCTCCCAGGTAGCTGGGATTACAGGTGTGCGCCACCATGCCTGGCTAATTTTTGTATCTTTAATAGAGACGGGGTATCACTATGTTGGTCAGGCTGGTCTTGAACTCCTTACCTTGTCATCTGCCCACCTCGGCCTCCCGAAGTGCTGGGATTACAGGTGTGAGCTACCACACCCAGCTGGGGTAGAGGGACTTTAAGGCAGAGCATGTATAAGGCACAGAGCTAGCTGTGAAATGGCCTTCCTTGTGTGGGAAACAAATAACTAGATGCAGGTGGAGTAGAGAGTACCTGATGGGAAGGAAGTAGAAGAGGAGGCCAAAGGTAGTTAAGGGACCATGTCATAGAATTCCTTGAATGCTTTACCACAGAGTTGGAACTTGATCTTAAAAACTATAGAGAGTCATTGAAGGAAATTTAAGCTGGATCTCTCAGGTTTGAAGTGCCCATGGAATATTCAAGTGGATATATCTGTCAAGCAGTTAACTATATTGGGGTTTGGGAGAAGATTATTGAGTAGAGTCACACTTATAGGCATTGAAGCCATGGGTTTGGATGGACCTAGAAGAGGTGACTTGAACCAAAGATTAGAAACAGAACCTTAGCGAGCAATGACACTGAAAAAGTGAGCAGAAGACAGGAAATCCATGACAGAGACCAAGAAGGGCCAGCCAGAGAAACATCAGTAAATGCTGCTTGGAGTGGGAGGGTGGATTGTACTGAGTCAAGGAGTCAACAGAAAGAAGTTGAAACAACAAATATAAACTACTTTCATTTTATTTTATTTTTTAAAATTATTTCATAAAGATGGGGTTTTTCACCATGTTGGTTAGGCTGGTCTTGAACTCCCGACCTCAGGTGATCCACCCACCTTGGCCTCCAAAGTGCTTGGATTACAGGCGTGAGCCACCATGCCCGGCCTACTTTCATTTTAAGAAACTGAAACTGTATAGGAAATAATAGGAGTTTGGTTAGTCTGATCATTATCAGTTCTGTGTGCACAGAGAACATAAAATTTCTAGACAGTTTTTCCAATGCAGGAATTTCAATTTTGTAGCATTTTTAAGGACAAGTAGGAGAGGATGGAGGCTTTTTTGGTGGTGGTTGGGAAGAAAGAAGTGATTGACTAGGGGAAATGGATATCATACATGCAGTCCCTGGGGAGTACAAGTACCTAGTAGAGTATTTTGCACATAGTTTCTGGACCTATAAAGATCCAGTAAAGCGTTTTTTTTCAGGGGACCCAGAGTTAATAATTGATTATGTACTTGAAATTAAATTTAGTTCATTTCTCAGGATTTCTGTTGCCCAGGCTGGAGTGCATGGCACGGTCTTGGTTCACTGCAGCCTCTACCTTCCCGGTTTCCTGATTCAAGCGATTCTCTTGCCTCAGATACCCAAGTACCTGGGACTACAGGCATGTGCCACCACATCTAGCTAATTTTTATGTTTTTTTTGTAGAGATGAGGTTTCACCATGTTGGCCAAGGCTGGTCTCGAACTTCTGACCTCAAGTGACCCACCTGCCTTGGCCTCCCAAAGTGTTGGGATTATAGGTGTGAGCCACCATGCCTGGCTCTGTTCTCTTATTGATTCTATCTCTCTTGAGTGAACATTCTCTTTCTCTGCTAAATTACCTTCTCTCAATTTTTTTCTTTGTAGTTAAGCTCCTCATAGTTTTTTTAATTGTGGAAAAAAGTACAATGTATTTACTATCTTGATCACTTTTTTTTTTTAAGATGGGGTTTCACCATGATGGCCAGGCTGGTCTTGAACTCCTGACCTCAGGTGGTCCACCCACCTCGGCCTCCCAAAGTGCTAGGATTATAGGTGTGAGTCACCGAGCCCGGCTATCTTAACCACTTTTAAGAGTACAGAACAGTAGTGTTAACTACGCTCATTGTTGTGCAGTTTTTTTCATCTTGCCAAACTGAAACTCTGTACTCAGTGAACGCCTTTTGTCCCTCTTCCTAGCCCTTGACAACCATGATTCTACTTTCTGTGTCTAGAGTTTGACTACTGTAGATACCCCATTTAAGTAGAAACATGCAGCTTTTTGTCATTGTTATTGCTGTTTTTTTGGGTGACTGGCTTATACCACTTAGCATAATGTCCTTAAGGTTCATCCATGTTGCAGCATATGACTTGATTTCCTTTTTTTTTTAGACAGGGTCTTGCTCTGTCACCCAGGCTGGAGTGCAGTGGTGTAATCATGACTCACTGCAGCCTTGACCTCCCTGGGCTCAAGCCATCCTCCCACTTCAGCCTTCTGAGTAGCTGGAACCACAGATGTGTACCACCACACCTGGATAATTTTTGTATTTTTTGTAGAAATGAGGTTTTGCCATGTTGCCCAGGCTTGTCTTGAACTCCTGGGCTCAAGTGATCAGCCAGCCTTGGCCTTCCAAATGCTGGGATTATAGGCATGAGCCACTGTGCACTTTTTTAAGGTTGAATAATATTCCGTTATATGTATGTACCACATTTTTTTTTATCCATTTACCTGTTGATGGGCATTTAAGTTGCTTCCATCTCTTGAACTATTGTGAATAATGCTGTAATGAACATGCATGTGCAAATATCTATTTGAGATCCTGTTTTTAATTATTTTGGATATGTACCCTGAGGTGGAATTGCTGGATCATATGATAATTATATTTTTAATTTTTTGAGGAAGTGCCATACCCTTTGCATAGTGGCTGTGCCATTTTGTCTTCCTACCAGTAGTACACAAGAGTTCCAGTTTCTCTACATCTTTGCTAACACTTTTTTAAAAAAATTTTTAAATTATTTATTTATTTTTTGAGATGGAGTTTTGCTCTTGATGCCCAGTCTGGAGTGCAGTGGCACGATCTCGGCTCACCGCAGTCTCTGCCTCCTGGGTTCCGGCAGTTCCCCTGCCTCAGCCTCCTGAGTAGCTGTCATTACAGGCATGTGCTACCACACCTGGCTAATTTTTTGTATTTTTAGTAGAGATGGGGTTTCTTTATGTTGGTCAGGCTGATCTGAATTCCTGAACTCAGGTGATCTGCCTGCCTTGGCCTCTCAAAGTGCTGGGCGTGAGCCACTGCGCCTGGCTGGTGTTTTTTTTTTTTTAAATGCCAGATTTCAGTCAAGAGCTACCCATTGCATTTGGTTGTAATCTCTTGAGTCTTTTTTAATATATAGGTAGAACTGTTATCTCTTGAGTGTTTTTTAATATATAGGTAGAACTGTCTCTTCTACCCATACACCTCCTTCTCTACTCTGCTTCTCCGTCCCTGTGGTATTGACCCATTAGGTCTGTTGAGATGATTACATTTTATATTGCTGCTTGTTTCCTCATGGCAGAGTATGACTTTCTTTCTCTATCCCCTGTATTTATTTCCTTTAAATTGGGAGTTAGATCTAAAGGTGTGAGTAGACAGGTTAAACAGTTTTGGAAGAGTACTTCGTTTAGTAATTCTGTGTACTTCCTTCTGTTTCTAGTTAAGAGGCATATAATGTCTAGTCCCACTATTTTGTTGCTGTATTTGATCACCAAGTTAATGTAGTGAGAACCTTATCATTTCATTATAAAGTTATGATTTCCTTTTTGCTTCCAGCAAGTAGTAATCTGTAGGGTGGTACTTTGACATCAGGTAAATTTTTTTTTTTTGAGATGGAGTTTCGCTTTTGTCACCCAGGCTGGAGTGAAATGGTGCCTTCGCCTCCTGGGTTCAGGCAATTCTCCTGCCTCAGCCTCTTGAGTAGATGGGACTGCAGGCACACCCCACAATACCCAGGTAATTTTTGTAGTTTTAGTAGAGACGGGGTTTTACCATGTTGGGCAGGATGGTTGTGATCTTCCTGATCCTCCTGCTTTGGCCTCCCAAAGTGCTAGGATTACAGGCATCAGCCACTGCACCCGGCTCGCCTGGCTAATTTTTGTAATTTTAGTAGAGATGGAGTTTCACCATGTTGCCCCGGCTGGTCTCCAACTCCTGAGCTTAGACAATCTTTCCCCGCCCCTTCAGGCCTCTCAAAGTAATAGGACTACACTTGTGAGGCACCTCGCCCAGCCCCAAATACATTTCTTTCTTTTTTTTTGTGGGACTTTTTTTGAAATGGAGTCTCACTCCGTCACCCAGGCTAGAGTGCAGTGGAGCCATCTTGGCTCACTGCAACCTCCACCTCCCGAGTTCAAGTGATTCTCCTGCCTCAGGCTCCCTCCCAAGTAGCTGGGATTACAGGTGTGTACTGCCATGCCCAGCTAATTTTTATTTTTAGTAGAGATGGGAGTCTTACCATGTTGGCCAGGCTGGTCTCGAACTCTTGACTTTAAGTGATCCACTCACCTCGACCTCCAAAGCGCTGGGGTTACAGATGTGAGCCACCACCTTGGCCAGGTCAATTTGTTTATCAACTTTTCACCTAATGATTTTAGCATTAATTGATGATTCTTGATTAGCTATTTAATTACAGGTGAAAAAATGGTTTTGGGTTCTGTTGTTCCTTTTACGTTTAGTAGCTAGCCACCGTCTATAAAGATAAGATTTCTTTCATCAACTAAGGCTATTTTGTTACCTAGAATTAGTGTTCTACTTAAAGGCGGAAGAAATGCTTAGTTATTTTCTTTTATATAGACATTTTCAGAGTGCAGTAGTCACCTCCAATGGCAGTAAGTACAGTCTTTCTTGTCTTCTCTATTTGGAATATCATATATATTATAAATATTATATACATTTTTGACTTTGATTTCTTGGGTGATTATAGTTTGATGTGAATTTGACTTTAATATATAACTTTTCTTTTACAGTAAGAAGACATGTTGGATATCAAGAAGAGCTGTAGACTTTGCGCATATCAACCGTGGCCTTAATGAGCATGTTGCCAGCATCGATGCTGGACAAACAGTAAGTGTTACTAAAGTTGTAGAGTATGAATATTTTACACATAGTTTTTTGTTTGTTTTGAAATTGAGTCTCACTCTATCATCTAGGCTAGAGTGCAGTGGTTCAATGTTGGCTCACTCTAGCCTCAAACTCCTGGGTTCAAGTGATTTTCTCACCTCAGCCTCCTGAGTAGCTGGGACTAAGGTGCATGCCACCACATCTGACTAATTTTTGTATTTTTTGGTAGTTTTTTTTTTTTTTTTTGTGACAGTCTTGCTCTGTTGCCCAGGCTGGAGTGCAGTGGCACAATGTTGGCTCACTGCAACCTCCATCTCCTGGGTTCATAGAATTCTTCTGCCTCAGCCTCCCAAGTAGCTGGAATTACAGATGTGTGCCACCATGCCAGCTAATTTTTGTATTTTTAGTAGAGATGGGGGTCTCACCATGTTGGCCAGGCTGGTCTCAAACTCGTGACCTCAAGTGATCTACCCACCTTGGCCTCCCAAAGGGTTGGAATTACAGGCGTGAGCCACTGCACCCAGCCCAGAGATGGTGTTTCGTCATGTTGCCCAAGCTGGTCTTGAACTCCTTGGCTCAAGTGATCCACCTGCCTCAGCCTCCCAAAGTTCTGGGACAATAGGTGTGAACTACTACACCTGGTCTACATGTAGGTTTCTAAGCTTTTACTTATATATTTGAGTGACTTAAAAAAAAGCATTTCAGCCGGGCATGGTGGCTCACGCCTGTAATCCCAGCACTTTGGGAGGCCAAGGCGGGTGGATCACGAGGTCAAGAGATCAAGACCATCCTGGTCAACATGGTGAAACCCCGTCTCTACTAAAAATACAAAAAAATTAGCTGGGCATGGTGACGAGTTCCTGTAATCACAACTACTCAGGAGGCTGAGGCAGGAGAATTGCCTGAACCCAGGAGGCGGAGGTTGTAGTGAGCCGAGATCGCGCCATTGCACTCCAGCCTGGGTAACAAGAGCGAAACTCAGTCTCAAAAAAAAAAAAAAAAGGAAATTAAAAAAATAGACCACTCTTGCTTCTTCATATTTTACATATTTGTTAGCTATCCATAAATATCTGTGCACCTGTTTTATGTGTGGTACAATGCTTAGTACCATTTTGGAGTATATGTCATGATCCATGTTGTCAAGGAACATGGTTAGTTGTAGATACAAACACATACAGATGGAAATATAATAAGTCAGTAACACCAACTGACTCTAAATTAAGCAAGACTAGTACTGCAATAAATAGTTAAGGATTATAGAAAGTGTTGATGGAATATACAGAAATACACTTGGGACTAAAGCTATATAGTGTTCAGCAACAGGCTTTAACCTTTACAAAATATTTCAGAGGTCTATCTAGTTTTTACATCTTGGTTTTTTTTTTTTTTTTTTTTTTTTTTTGCATGGAGTCTCCCTCTGTTACCCAGGCCGGAGTGCAGTGGCGCGATCTTGGCCTCCCAAAGTGCTGGGATTACAGACATGAGCCACTGCGCCTGGCCAGAATATCTTTTTTTTTTTTTTTTGAGACAGTGTCTTGCTCTTTCACCAGGCTGGAGTGCAGTAGCGCAATGTCAGCTCACTGCAACCTCCGTCTCCCAGGTTCAAGCGACTCTCCTGCCTCAGCCATCTGAGTAGCTGGAACTACAGGCACTGGCCACCATGCCTGGCTAATTTTTGTATTTTTAGTAGAGATGGAGTTTCACTATGTTGACCAGGCTGGTCTCGAACTTCTGACCTGAAATGATCCTTCCACCTCAGCCTCCCAAAGTGCTAGAATTACAGGCGTGAGCCACCATGTTTGGCCAGAATACCTTTTTTGATTGTTACAGAGATCTGTTATTTTCTGGATATTGTTCCACCGAGGTAAGTTATTCAAACTTACTTGTCATGTATTACATATAGCAGATTTATTTATAAAATGATATGGAGTATAGCACATTTCCTAAAATTGGAATAATACAGAGAAGATGAACATGGCCCCTGTGCAAGGATGACACGCAAATTTGTGAAGTGTTCCATATTTTTAGCTTCAGTATAAAAACTGTACAGATATTTGTATAGCTAATAAGGTTTTTTTTAGAGAAAATGCTTTAAAAAATGCAGGTTGTACCTTTTTGAATTAGATTTTAAAGCTTCTGATGTTGAAAATTTAAATAAATAAATTTTTTTTTTTTTTTGGAGACAGTCTTGTGTTGCCCAGGCTGCAATGCAGTGGCAGGATTTCAGCCTCGTGGGTTCAAGAGATTCTCATGCCTCAGCCTCCCGAGTAGCTGGGACTACAGTCATGTGCCACCGTGTCCAGCTATTTTTTGTATCTTTAGTAGAGATGGGGTTTCACCATTTTGGCCAGGCAGGTCTTGAACTCCTGTCCTCAGGTGATGCCCCTACCATGGCCTCCCAAAGTGCTGGGATTATAGGCATGAGCCACCATGTCCAGTGCAATATTTCTAAATATTTAATGTTTTTATTTTTTTAAGTTTCTTGATTTGTGTATGGTAGCATAGCAAACTTGGAATTAATTATCTTTTTTTTTTTTTTTTTAACTTTTTGCTTTGAGTCAGGGTCTTGCTCTATTGCCCAGGTTGGAATACAGTGGCATGCTCATGGCTCACTGAGGCCTCGACTTCTTGGCTTAAGTGATCCTCTCACCTTATCCTCCTAAGTAGCTAGGACTACAGGTGTACACCATTACGCTCAGCTAATTGTTTTGTATTTTTTTTTTTTTTTTTTGTAGAGACGGGTTTTATCATGTTGTTCTGGCTGGTCTTGGACTTCTGGGCTCAAGTAATTCGCCCACCTTGACCTCCCAAAGTGCTGGGATTACAGGGATAAGCCACCTGTGCTTGGCCTCAGGCTTAGTATCAATAGTAAAGTTTGGGATTTTTAGTATATTGCATTTTGTTTTTTTAAAAAAATCTGTAATAAAATTGTGTATCTTGAAAAATGATGTTGCTTTTATTTTATTATTGTTATTTTTTATTTGTTTGAGACGCAGTCTCATTCTGTCACACAGGCTGGAGTGCAGTAGTGCGATCTCTGCTCACTCCAACCTCTGTGTCCCATATTCAAGTGATTCTCCAACCTCAGCCTCCTGAGTAGTTGGGATTACAAGTGTGTGCCACCATACTTGGCTAATTGTTTTTAGTAGAGATGGAGTTTTACCATGTTGGCCAGGCTGGTCTTTTTTTTTTTTTTTTTTTTTTATGAGATGGAGTCTCGCTCCAGGCTGGAGTGCAGTGGCACGATCTTGGCTCACTGCAACCTCCACCTCCTGGGTCCTGGTTCAAGCAATTGTCCTACCTCAGCCTCCCACGTAGCTGGGATTACATGCATGAGCCACCATGCCCAGCTAATTTTTGTATTTTTTAGTAGAGACGGGGTTTCACCATGTTGGCCAGTCTGGTCTTGAACTCCTGACCTTGTGATCTGTCCGCCTTGGCCTCCCAAACTGCTGGTATTACAGGCATGAGCCACTGTGCCCGGCCTCAGCTGGTCTTGAACTCCTAACCTCAAGTGATCCTCCTGCCTCAGCCTCCCAAAGTGCTGAGATTTTAGGTATAAGCCACTGCGCTTGGCCTGATATGGTGTTTTTTTTTCCTTCTTTTTTATTTTTATTTTTGTCCTGCAATTCACATTAATGTTTTTTTTAGTATCGATGATGTGGTTTTCAGTGGGAAGATTTTTTACTTTTTGTTTACTTATTTATTAGACATAGGCTCTTGCTGTGTTGCCCAGGATGGTCTTGAATTCTGAGCTCAAATGATCCTCCCGCCTCGGCCTCCCAAAATCGTGGGATTAGAGGTCAAGGAACATGTCCTCTAAACTTCCGTGTCCGCCCTGGAAGGTTTTTTTTTCTGAAGTGTTTATTTGTATATCTACTTTAATGGCAGTATTTATTTATTTTTATTTAGGGAAACCACAGGCAAATAATGGCAGTATTGACCGTTGTCGTAACACTATTAGAGATTGTTTGTTTATTCTGTTGCTATTTGTAGATTTCATGTTCACCCTGAATTTTAAAAAACTGCTTGAAAAGAACATATGTCCTTATTAAAAGGAAAACAAAAAACTTCACAGCAAGGTTGTAGTTATATAAAATTTATAAAACAAAAAAACTAAAATTAGCTGGGTGACACTAAAAAATTAAAACATGCTGGGATTACAGGTGTGAGCCACTGTGCCCAGCCTATATATCTTTTTATACATCAGAATTTTCTTTAATACACTAAACATTGTTTGGACACTAAAACTGCCTATATGTTTAGATCTCTTTACATACAAATAGACTATACAAATAGTGAAAAAAAGGGAATGAAAGGGATATATAGCTTGCAAGTTGGAGGAAGTATAGAGCGAAGTCCATGGTGATTCACCTTTAATTTTTTTTTTTTTTTTTTTGAGACAGTCTCTCTCTGTTGCCCAGGCTGGAGTGCAGTGGTGTAATCTTGATTTTCATTTCTCAGCCTCTGGAGTAGCTGAGATTACAGGTGTGCTACCATGCCCAGCTGATTGTTTTGTATTTTAAGTAGAGACTGGGTTTTGCCATGTTGCCCAGGCTGGTCTTGAACTCTGGCCTCAAATGATCTGCCCAACTTGGCCTCCCAAAGTGTTGGGATTACAGGTGTGAGCCACCCTGCCTGCATCCTCCAGGGTAGATCTAGCTACTCTGGAGGCTGAGGCAGGAGAATCGCTTGAACTTCAGAGGTGGAGGTTGCAGTGAGACTCTGTCTCTCTTTAAAAAAAAAACAAAACCCAAAATAATACAAGTTAGATGTTTACTTAGAGAAGGGATAAAAACAATACAACATGGCAAACAGGGTATCGTTGTTAATATAGTCAAGATAGAGAACATTCTATTATCCCAAGGATCTGTGAAATTGCCCTTATGTAGCCATACCCCTTCTCCCTCCCTCTCCCATTCCCTATTTTTAGGCTTGGTGCCACCAATCTGTTCTGCATTTCTATAATTTAGTCACTTAAAGAATGTTGTGGACGGGTGCCATGGCTCATGCCTGTAATCCCAGCACTTTGGGGGGCCGATGTGGGTGGATCACTTGAGGTCAGTAGTTTGAGACCAGCTTGGCTAACCTGGTGAAACCATATCTCTACTAAAAATACAAAAATTAGCCAGGCGTGATGGCAGTGCCTGTAATCCCAGCTATTCTAGAGGCTGAGGCGGGAGAATGGCTTGAACCCAGGAAGCGGAGGTGGCAATGAGCCGAGATTGTGCCTCTGCACTCCAGCCTGGGTGACAAGAGCGAGACTCCATCGCAAAAAAAAATATATAACCTTTTAGGACTGGCTTTTTTTTTTTTTTTTTGAGACAGAGTCTCACTCTGTCGCCCCAGGCTGGAGTGCAATGACATGATCACAGCTCATTGCAACCTCTGCCTTCCGAATTCTAACTGATTCTCCTGCCTCAGCCTCCAAAGTAATTGGGATTACAGGTGCGTACCACCATGCCATGCCCGGCTAATTTTTGTATTTTTAGTAGAGATGAGGTTTCACCATGTTGGTCAGGCTGGGCTCGAACTCCTGACCTCAAGTGATCCACCCACTCCGGCCTTCCAAAGTGCTGATATTACAGGCATGAGCCACTGCTCCTGGCTAGGACTGGCTTTTTTTTTCATTTTCTGTTTTTTTTTTTTTTGAGACAGAGTATTGCTCTTTCGCCCAGGCTTGAGTGCAATGGTGTGATCTAGGCTCACTGCAGCTTCCACCTCCTGGGTTCAAGTGATTCTCCTGCCTCAGACTCCTGAGTAGCTGGGACTATAGGCACACGCCACCACACCCAGCTAATTTTTATATTTTTAGCAGAGACAGGGTTTCACCATGTTGGCCAGGATAATCTTGATCTCTTGATCTCGTGATCTGCCTTCCTTGGCCTCCCAAAGTGCTAGGATTATAGGTGTGCCCACTGTGCCTGGCCAGGACTGGCTTTTTTTTTTTTTTTTTCTTGCCAGACGGAGTCTCACTCTGTCGCCCAGGCTGGAGTGCAGTGGCATGATCTCGGCTCACTGCAACTTCCACCTCCTGGGTTCAAGCAATTCTCCTGCCTCAGCCTCCTGAGTAGCTGGGAGTAAAGGCGCATATCGCTATGCCCGGCTAATTTTTTTTTTCCCTGTGGTATTTAAGGATTTTTTTTTTGTATTTTTGGTAGAGACAGGGTTTCACTGTGTTGCCCAGGCTGGTCGTGAACTCCTCAGGTGATCCACCCACCTCGGCTCCCAAAGTGGTGGAATTACAGGCGTGAGCCACCATGCCTGGCCAGGACTGGTTTTTTGTACTCAGCATAATACTCTGAAATTTCACCCAGGTTGTTGTATGCATCAATAGTATGTTTTTATTGCTGAGTAGTATTTCATGGAATGGATGTACTATAGTTTGTTTAACCCTTTATCTATTGGAGGTCATGAGTTGTTTCCAGTTTTTGGTTATTATGAGTAAAGCTGCTATAAACATTTGTGTACAGGTTTTTAGATGAATATATTTTTTCAGTCCTCAGGGATAAATGCCCAAAAGTGCAATTGCTGAGTTATATGGTAGTTGCATATTTAGTTTTTTAAGAAACTGCAAAATATTTTTCAGAGTGACTATCATTTTACATTCCCATCAGCAACTATAAGTGATATAGTTTCTTAAGTCTTGCCATCATTTGGTGTACCTGAGTAGCTATAATCCCAACTACTCAGGAGGGTTGAGGCAGGAGAATCACTTGAACCCAGGAGGTGGAGGTTGTAGTGGGCCGAGATCACACTATTGGACTCCAGCCTGGGCAACAGAGCGAGACTTGGTCTCAAAAAAAAAAAAAAAAAAAAAAAAAAAGGTTGTCGTTTACAAGATCCTATTGATGACATTAAGTGAGGACTTAGTGTATTTCTCTTTTTTTTTTTGAGCAATTGTGAAGGGTATTGTTTCTTTAATTTCAGTGTCTATGTGCTTTTTTGCTAGTATGTATAAATACAGTTGCTTTTATAAGTTTATCTTGTATCTTGCACCCTTGTTAAACTCACTTGTTGGAGATTTTGTAGATTCCTTGGTATTTTCTATTAATACACAGATAACCATGTTATCTCCAAATGGAGACACTTTTATTTCTTCTTCCCTAGTCTGTATGCATTTTATTTTCTTTTTTCTCTTATTTTATGGGCTAGAACTTCCAGCATTATTTTGAATGAAATTGGTGAGAGTAGACATCTTGCTTTTTTCCTAGTGTTAGGAGGAAAGCATTTAGTATTTCACTACTAAATATAATGTTAGCTGTAGGTTTTTGTAGGTGCTCTTATCATGTTGAGGATATTTTTGTTCTCTGTTCCTATTTTTCTGGTAGTTACCATAAATGGTGTTGAATTTTGTCATATTCTGCATTGATTGATATGGTTCTTTTACCCATTAAGATGGTAGATTATACTAATTTTTGAATATGGAACTAGCGCTGCCTTCCTGGAGTAAACCCCATTTCATTATGGTATATAATCTTTTTTTTTTTTTTTGAGATAGGGCCTCACTGTTGCTCAGACTGGAGTGTAGTGGTGTGATCATAGCTCACTGCAGCCTTGACCACTTGGGCCTAAGTGATCCTTTCACCTCACCCTGCCCCCCAGTACCTGGGACCACAGACATGGACCACCATTCTTGGCTAATTTTTTTTGTAGAGATGGGGTCTCACTGTGTTGCCCATGCTGGTCCTGAACTCCTGGGCTCAAGTGATCCTCCCAATTCAGTCTCCCAAAATTCTGGGATTGTAGGTGTGAACTACTATGCCCTGCCAAAATTCAGCAATATATAAAAATAATTATATCTGCTGCATTCCAGCCTGGGTGATAGAGCAAGACCCTGCGTCAAAAATCAAAAGAACAAAAGAAATATATATTGCTGAATTTTATTTGCTGGTATTTTATTAAGGATTTTTGTGTCTATAGTCATGAGGAGTATTGCTCTGTAGTTTTTTTGTACTGGCTTTGTCTGCTTTTAGTATCAGGATAATACTACCATCATAAAATGGATTGGAAGGGGTTTTCTTGTTTTCTGGAAAAGATTATGTAGGATTACTGTTAATTTTTCCTAAAAAATGTTAGAATTTTCCATTCAAGCTATTTGGCCCTGGAAATTTTTTTTTTGGGGAGTCTTAAAATTATGAATTAAATTTCCTTACAAATTGTAGTGATTTTATCTATGTCTTAGTGGATGAGTTGTGATAGTTTGTGGTTTTTGAGACAATGGTCCATTTCATGTAAATTGTCAAACTTTTATGTGTTCATAGTTTATTAGCCTTTTGATCTCTGCAAGGTCTGTAGTAATATTCCTTTTTCATTCCTGATACTGATAATTTGTGTCTTCCTTTTTCTTTGTCAGTCTTGCTAGAGGTCTTTCAATTTTATTGGTCATTTCCAGCAATTTATTTCATTGAATTTTCTCTTTGTTTCTCTGTTTCTAATTTAATTGTTATCTACTATTTATTATTTCCTGTTTCTCTTTTTGTTTTTTTCAGACAGAGTCTCACTCTGTTGCCCAGGCTGAATTCCAGTGACATGATGTTGGTTCACTGCAACCTGTGCCTCCTGGGTTCAAATGATTCTCTTGCCTCAGCCTCCCAAGTAGCTGGTACTATTGACGTGTACCACCATGCCCGGCTCATTTTTGTATTTTCAGCCGAGACGGGATTTCACCATGTTGGTCAGGGTAGTCTCAAACTCCTGACCTCAGGTGATCCGGCCACCTCAGCCAGAGTGATGGGATTACAGGTGTGAGCCACTATGCTCAGCCTGCTCTTTTTTTTAATGACAGAGTCTTGCTCTGGTCGCCTAGACTGGAGTGCAATGGCTTGATTTTGGCTCATTGCAACCTCTGCCTCCTGGGTTCAAGCGATTCTCCTGCGTCAGTCTCCTGAATAGCTGGGATTATAGACATGCACCACCACGCCTGGCTAATTTTCATATTATTAGTAGAGACAGGGTTTCACCATGTTGGCCAGGCTGGTCTCGAACTCCTGACCTCAGGTGATCTACCTGCCTCAACCTCCCAAAGTGCTGAGATTACAGGCGTGAGCTACCGCACCCAGCTAATTTTTGTATTTACTGAGACAGGGTTTGGCCATGTTGCCCAGGCCGGTCTTGAACTCCTGAGCTCAGAGTGGTCTGCTCACTGCAACCTCCCAGGGTGCTGGGATTACAGGTGCCTGCTACCACACCCAGCTAATTTTTGTACTTTTAGTAGAGACAGAGTTTCGCCATGTTGGCCAGCCTGGTCTCAAACTCCAGACCTCAGGTGATCCACCTTCCTTGGCCTCCCAAAGTGCTGGGATTACAGGTGTGAGCCACTGCTCCTGGACTGTAATGGCCTAGTTTGATTCCATTGTGGTTGGAGAACATACCTGTGTGATTTCATTTCTTTTAAATTTGTTGTGGTTTGTTTTTAGCCTAGATTTATCTTGGTATGTGTTCTGTTAATAACTTGAAAAGAATACATATTCTGCTGTTGTTGGGTGGACTGTTCTGTTAAGTTAATTAGATCCTTAATTATTGCTGTTATTGAGTTGTATATCTTTGCTGATTTTCTGTCTAGTTATTCTGTTCATTGTTGATAGAGTGGTGTTGAAGTCTTCAACTATAATTGTGAATTTTTCTATTTCCCCTTTCAGTTTTAGCTTCACTTATTTTGTAGCGCTGTTTAGTGCATATACATTTAGAGTTGCTGTATCTTTTTAATTTTTATTTATTTATTTGCGACAGAGTTTTGTTCTTGTCGCCCAGGCTGGAGTGCAATGGTGCAATCTCGGCTCACCTCAATTTCCACCTTCCAGGTTCAAGCGATTCTCCTGTGTCAGCCTTCCCAATAGCTGGGATTACAGGCATGCACCACCATGCCTGGCTCATTTTGTATTTTTAGTAGAGTTGGGATTTCTCCATGTTGGTCACACTGGTTTTGAACTCCCGACCTCAGGTGATCTGTCCCCCCACCGAACCTCCCAAAGTGCTGGTATTACAGGTGTGAGCCACTGTGCCTGGCTTTTTTTTTTTTTTTTTGTGACAGTGTCTCACTCTGTTGCCCAGGCTGCAGTGCAGTGGCATGATCTCAGCTCACTGCATCCTCTGCTTCCTGGGTTCAAGCAATTTTCTTGCCTCAGCCTCTCAAGTAGCTAGGACTACAGGTGTGCATCACCATGCCCTGCTACTTTTTTTTTTTTTTTTTTTGAGATGGAGCCTTGCTCTGGTTGCCCAGGTTGGAGTGCAGTGGCCCAATCTCAGCTCACTGCAACCTCCACCTCCTGGGTTGCAGTCTCCTGCCTCAGTCTCCCAAGTAGTTGATATTACAGGCACTCACCACCATGCCTGGCTAATTTTTGTATATTTAGTAGAGATGGGGTTTCACCATGTTGACCAGGCTGGTCTCAAATGCCTGACTTCAGGAGATGCACCTGCCTTGGCCTCCCAAAGTCCTGGGATTGCAGGCGTGAGCCACTACACCTGGCCAATTCTTAGTAGAGACAGAGTTTTGCCATTTTGACCAGTTTGGTTTTAGACTTCTGGACTCAAGTGATCCTCCTGCCCAACGTGCAACTTGCTGGGATTATGGGCACAAGCCACTGAACCTGACCAAGGTTGCTATATCTTTTTTGTTTTTTTGTTTTTTTTTGAGACGGAATTTTGCTCTTGTTGCCAAGGCTGGAGTGTAGTGTTGCGATCTCAGCTTACTGCAACCTCTGCCTCCCAGGTTCAAGTGATTCTCCTGTCTCAGCCTCCTGAATAGCTGGGATTACAGGCACATGTCACCACGCCTGGCTAATTTTTTGTATTATTAGCAGAGACTGGGTTTCACCATGTTGGCTGGGCTGGTCTCCAACTCCTGACTTCAGGTGATCTACCCAACTCAAACTCCCAAAATGCTGGGATTACAGGCGTGAGCCACTGCACCCAGCCTGGTGTATCTTTTTGATGGCTTGATCTTTTATTATTACATAGTGCCCTTCTTTGTCTCTGAAAATTTTCTTTGCTCTGAATTCTACTCATGTCTGATATTAATATATAAATGTACGTTTATTTAATTGTAATTAATTTAAATTTAAATAGGAACATGTTGCTGGTGGCTGCCATATTGACAGTGCAGTTCTGGAAGGTGGAGAGAGCTATGATACAAATTTAATTAAAAGGTAAATTTTATAATATAATAGAAGATGACAAGGGCAATGGTTAGCAGCAAAGGGGAGATTGGGGCAGAGGGAGCAGGGTATATGACTTTCAGTTGGATAATCAAGAGAGAAACCGTTGAACATGACACTTGCACAAAAATTTGAAGGAGTATAGGAGTTAGCTGTTCAGATATCTTGAGGAAGAGTATATCAAGGGCTAGCAGGGAGATAGGCCATTGTAAGAACTTTAGCTTTTTCTCTTGAGTGATGTTGAGAACTTATAGGAGTTTAGAGCAGAACCTTTTTACATTGTATAAAGCTCAGTCAGGCTGGTATATTGAAAATAGACAATATGAGGATAAGGTGCAAGCAGGGAGAACAGGTAGGAGGTTGGAATATGAGTGAAAGATGACAGTTGTCAGACTCAATGATTAGAGCAGATTTTGGGAAAAATGTTAGACATTTAGTTTTGGATATGTTAAGTTTGAAATGTTTATTAGATATATTCAAGCAGAGAAAACAAGTAGACTGTCTGTAGTTCTATTCCAGATATGATTCCTTCTCTTGTGGAGCTTACACTTTATTGGAATATGGGTGGTAAATACAATACATATATAAAAGTCCTATGGAGAAAATTCAAGTAGAAAAGTGGGATAAATGTTGTTGGGACACTGAGGTCCTGAGAAGGTAACATTTGAATAATGGTAAGAAGGTGATACGGAGATACTTGGAGAAAAGTGGCTCAGTAGAGGGAACCAAAGTATAAAGGTTCCTAGGGGAGAGCATTGCTGGTGTGTTTGAAGAAGAGTGAGGAGGCTTAGTGTGGCTAAGGGAAAGAGGATGGTACAGAGGTAACAAGTGTTCAGGTTATAGGCCATTTTAAGGACTCTGGCTTTTATCCTGAATTAGGGAGCTAGCAGATAGTTTAGTGGAAGAGAGGCATGATTCAACCTATGGTTTAATTGAGTCACTGTGGCTTTGGTGCTAGACTGAAGGGGCAAGGGTGGAAGCTGAGAGAGAGGAGACTTACAGTAATTCAGGCAGGAGGCTGTAGTAGCTAAGTCTAGGGTAGTAGCAATGGAGGCAGTGAGGAATGATAGTATTCTGGATATGTTTTGGGAGTCACACTGACAAAATTGGCTCACCAGTTGGATGTGGGATGAGAGGAGTCAAGGATTATTCCAAGATTTTGGCCTGAGTCATTGGTAGGATACAGTTGCACTGAGTTGGGAAAGACTGGGAAAAGCAGGTTTAAAGGGGGTGATGAGGAGCTGTTTTGGACATGTTAAATTTATGATGCCTGTTGGACATCTCTGAGTATAGGTGTTCAGTATGAATTCTAGTTTTATTTATGAAGACTGTTTCATGTTTTTAAAAATGAAGTAATGGTATTGAAACAGTGTATTCACTTCTGAAATATATATTGTTAACATCTTCATTTTTAACATGTTCAATCCTGGCAAAACCTGAATATTTTGGAGAGAGAGAAATTGACTACTTTTTAGCTCTGCTGTTAGAGTTGGTGGTACTTTCTTAGAGTTAAATAAAGATGTCATTCCGATTTTAGAAATGGAATATATATAGTCTGAGTGTTTTTAATTGCTTTCTATTTTAGGTCTTTTTACTGCTGGATTGTGCAAGATATTTAACCCTGTTTTGTTTGAATTATGACTTAACTATCAAACATCTTAACTAAGAAAAGGGAAACATTTTAGTTTTGGAAGTCAGAATGCCAAGGAGAAGGAAAAATCTTGGGGGAAATCCTTTTCGGAAGACTGCAAACCCTAAGGAAGTTGTCGTATCCAGTGTTGCTAGTCGTGAGGAGCCAACCACTACTCTTCCTTCCATGGGTGAGACAAAAGTTGATCAGGAAGAACTCTTCACCAGTATCTCAGAGATATTTTCTGATCTGGATCCTGATGTAGTGTATTTGATGCTTTCTGAATGTGATTTCAAAGGTGAGAAAAAGTTTAGTTTGAACCCTTTCCATCTTATAAGAAGACTTTGTGTACTATGCCATGATTAATAGTAATACAGAAAAATGTCTTACTTCTATTTTGTTCATCATCCGCTGTTGGCAAGTTACTAAGGTTGGTATTTGAGTTTGTTTTTTGGGATATGAAGAATAAAACATAGTTTCTGCTCTTAAGAAATGTCCAATTCTAGATGTAAGGTATTTGTATAGATATCATATACTATGTCTTTTGTCTTTACTCTGGAAAAGACTGGTACTACTGACACTTTAGGTTGCATAATCCTTTGTTTTCAGTGGCTCTCCTGTGCATTGTAAGGTGTTTAACAGCATCCCTGGCCTGTACCCACTAGATGCCAATAGCTTCTTACCACCCAGTTGTGACAATAAAAAATGTCTCCATATATTGTCATTTGTTACCTGGGAGGGAAAATTGTACCTGGTTGAGAACCACTGTCCTAGAATGTAAGCTCCATAAAGACAGTTTTTAAAAACTTTGTTTTAGTCCTGTATCCTCAGCCCATAAAATAGCAACTGACCTATAATAGGAGCTGAGTAAATATTTATTAAGCGATTAGGTAATTGTAATTATGGAAATAAGAGCTGATTTAAGAGTTGAGGCTAGCAGAGTAGTATAATTTCAAAATATCGGCTTTGGAGTCAAGAAACGTGGGTTGGATTTCCAGCTCTGCCACTTAACCTCTCTGAGTCTCAGTTTTCCTCTGTTAGTGAGAAAAATAACAGTATGCACCTCATATGACTTTTTTTTGGTGAGAATTGAGTTTTGTTTTATTTTTTTGTTCTCGGTAAAGTCTTCAGTATGGTAGGCTATTAATAACTTGTCATACATTGTTTAGAAGTATGTTTAGAGACAGAATGGAATTTATATAAGTTGACTAGATGAGTAAATTAAATGTTGATACCTAGTATTGTTACTGGCCATGATTAGTATAAGATAAAATTATTCTGGATTTGGGAAGTTTTGTTAATGTGTTATAAATGTCCAGTTTCAGTCATCGTGTGGTTTGTGATGTGAGCATATCTTATCCAGTTATGTATGCAGAAAACCGGTTTTCAGCTGTGCATGATGCTCAGAAATGATAGTTTATAGAGTTTTGTAAGTTACTTCAACATTTCCTAATTTTGATTTGTTTAAAATTTAATTGTTGCATATAAACTAATACAGCAATGAGGAATTACAAGAAATTCACATCACCCTATACCATAGCAAAAAAACTTATTTCTGTTTTCCAGAATCTTCTATATACCTTGTTCATAAGCATTTGAAATTTGAGTAGAGGAATTTTGTATTATGTGTTTTTAACTTAACATAAGCATTTTTTCTGTGTTGCTGCAATTATTTTTAATGGGTTTCTAATATTCTACTGAGTTGTGCTGTAGCTTAATTATATTTATGTTTTTTGTGAATAATTAATATTGCAGAGAACATCTTGGTAAAAATATATTTTTCTTTCTTTTGACTTTTCTTCTTTGTTCCAAAGTTTTATTTTCTTGCGTCACAGGGTAAGAACTGCTTTAGCTCTTGGAAGCATACTGCTGAATTGTCTACCAATGAGGTGTGCCTATTTGTAATTCCACCAGCATTGCATAAGTGTAGTGGTTTCACCTCAGCCTTTTCAACATTGTGTAGTAGTGTTTTAAGACTTTTTTTTTTTTTTTGAGACGGAGTTTCGCTTTTGTTGCCCAGGCTGGAGTGCAGTGGTGTGATCTTGGCTCACTGTAACCTCCCCATCCTGGGTTCAAGTGATTCTCCTGCCTAAGGCTCCCGAGTAGCTGGGATTACAGGCATCTGCCACCATGCCTGGCTAATTTGTTTTTTGTATTTTTAGTAGAGATGGGGTTTCACCGTGTTGGCCAGGCTGGTCTCGAACTCCTGACCTCAGGTGAGCCACCTGCCTCAGCCTCCCAAAGTGTTAGGATTACAGGCGTGAGCCACTGCACACGGCTCATGTTTTAAGATTTTAATAGGAATAAAATTGCATCTTTTCTTAATTTGTGTTTTTTTACTAAAGAGGAATGTTGAACATTTTTATACATGATTGTTTATTCTTGTATTCTTGTGTAAATTGTTCATTTGTTGAAAAAAATTTTTTATACCATGATTTTAATTTTTTTCAATAATCTGTATAAGGACTTTTTTTTTTTATGCGATAAGTATCTATCCATCTTGATCTTTAATTTACTTTTACTTAGTGTAATTTTTCATTACATACACATCAAATTTTTAGTTGATCTTTTCTGGTTTTACTGTCATGTAGATTTTATTCATAGAAATACTCCTTATGTTTGCTCTCTTTTTTTTCCCCTCCCCGCCCCTCCTTCCCCTCCTTTTGTTTTTTTCCATTTTTGGGGTTTCTGTCCTTTGTAGTATTGCTATGATCTCCTAATTGGTCTCTGCCAGGCTTGCCCCCTCCAATCCCTCTTTGTTTTTCTTCTTAAGGGAACATTAATTGGGTGCTTACTAGGTGCCAGTTCTTGTACACAGCACTTTTTCATGGATTATCTCATTTAATCCCCACAACAACCTATGAGGTAGGTGCTTTTATTATCCCCATATTACAAATGAGAAAATTGAGGTTTAGGGAAGTTAACTTGTTGAAAGTGTCATAGCCAGCAGTAGAGATTTAAATGTTGGTGTTCTGACTCCAGACTAGAGCTGTTACCCACTCTGCTGTGCTGTTTCTAGACTCATCTTTCTTAAAACAGCAAGACAAAATACAAACTACACAACCCCTCCCTCCAAACTTCAAATGCTTAAAATTCTTTTTTTGTTTGTTTGTTTTCTTTTTTTTTTTTGGGACAGGGCCTCACTCAGCTGCCCAGGATGGAGTGCAGTAATCATTTCACTCAAGTAGCCTTGACCTCCTGGGATGAAGCCATCCTCCTACCTTAGCTTCCCTTTTGGCTGGGACTCTACACACATACTACCACACTGGCTAATTTTTGTAGAGACAGGGTTTTTCCATGTTGCACAGGCTGGTCTTGAAGTCTTGGGGTCAAGTGATCTACCCACCTCAACCTCCCAAAATGTTAGGATTATAGGCGTGAGCTACCATACCTGGCCTTAAAATTTGTAATGGCTCCCTATTTGTGTTATAACAGAAAGAGCTCAGCATCGGAGTCAGACACACCAGTACTGGCTCTGTCACTTAACTATGTGACTTGGGCCAAGTTAATGTACTTTTTAACTTCATTTCTTCATCTATTAGGAATAATATACCGCGCAGTAGTATTTGAGGAGTCAGTGAGGTGATGTGTATAAAACTTCTAGCTCAAATGCTATGACTAGTAGTTTCCTTCAAATTCCTTAGAAAATAAAATTAATATTTCTTAGCATGACATACAGGACTCTTCCCAATTTCACCCAATCAACCTCCTTCTAGGGAGAGCCAAGCCTGGGTTTACCCTTTTTTCTCTGGCAAGTTACTTTTTAATCTTCAAGTTCCAGTTCATATATCACCTTATGTGAAATATTTCTCCTTTATGCTTCTATGGCATTTGTTCATTATCAGAAGTGTGCATTATTTATTTATTTTTTTTTTTAATTTTTTTTTTTTGAGAGGGAGTCTCACTCTGTCGCTCAGGCTGGAGTGCAGTGGCACGTTGTCTGCTCAGTACAACCTCTGCCTTCCAGGTTCAAGAGATTCTCCCACCTCAGCCTCCCAAGTAGCTGGGATTACAAGCATGCACTGCCATTATACTCAGCTAATTTTTGTATTTTTAGTAGAGACAGGGTTTCACCATGTTGGCTAGGCTGGTCTCTAACTCCTGATCTCAGGTGATCCACCTGCCTTGGCCTCCCAAAGTGCTGAGATTACAGGCATGAGTCACTATGCCTGGCCAAAAGCGTGCATTATTTAATCTGTATTATATTACAATGTAATTGTTTGTAATATAATTGTTTTTAATCTCTATTAGACTGCAAAATTCTTTGAGTATATTAAAGATTTTTTTTTTTTTACAAAATATTTCTGATATGCATTACATGCTCATAAATATTCTTTGTATTAAGTGAAATTCATAGTGTGGATAATGTAAATAAATTAGATTTACTAAGAGAATACATAAAACACTTAATATTTAAAAGTACATGCAATAGGTAAGTATTTGTTAAACTAGTCAACAGGCTTTAGGACTTTTATAAATAAGCCTGATACAGCTAATTACAGATACTTATATTTATATACGTATTCAATAAATTCAGCAAATAATATTTATTTGATGATACTTTATTAGCTTGGTTTATTACTATTTTCCTGAAAGAACAGGATTGCATGTCTCCATCATTCAGGCTTTTTGCTGCTACAGACTTTGGTATGTTAGTAAAATATTAATTTTTAAAAAATAACTTGAGTATTATACATTTATATTCTGTTCAATGCAAAGTCCAGTGTAATTTTAGTTGGATTTTTATAAAATTATTAAATCTGTTTTCTCTGTCTATATTTTTGTTGTTGTTATTGTTCTTGTTGTTGTACAGTTGAAAATGCTATGGATTGTCTATTAGAATTATCTGCCACTGATACCAAGACAGAAGAATCATCTTTACAAAGTTTGCTTGCTTCTGAGAACCAAGTAGGTGCAGCAGAAAGTGAAATAATGGAAAAACGTCCTGAAGAAGAGAGTGAAGATTCAAAAATGGATTCATTTTTGGACATGCGGCTAACTGAAGACCTGGATTCCTTAATACAGAATGCTTTTGAGAAATTGAACTCTTCTCCTGATGACCAAGTATACTCACTTTTGCCTTCGCAAAATGTTAATAGTTTTAATGACCCGAGTGAGTTTGTAAATTCTGATTCCAGTGATATGACTCCTATTTTTTCTACACAAAATATGAATTTAAACAGTGAAAATTTAGAGAATTCTGCTTCTACGTTAAGTTTAAACCCATTACCTTCACATTCAGTTTTGAATGAGTCCATATGTTTTATAAAGGATAACACATTGGCTTTGGAAGGTAACTACCCAGAAGATTCTCTTCTTAGTAGTTCTTTAAATGTAACAAGTGACTCCATCATGGGTGGTAGCAGTCTCAATCAAAAACAGAAAGAACGTTTAGAATCTGAGTGTGTTGAGGCTCAGTTCTCTCAAGCCCCTGTAGATTTGGATGCCAGTGAACCTCAGGCTTCTCTAAACCCTCCAGGGCTTGATTTACCAGGTACGGGTGGGGATCAGAAATCTACTCCAGTCTCTGGTATGTTTCTACCTTCCGAAGTGTTCAACTTCAAGCCACACAAACATCCTGAACTGCCACCTAAGGGGAAAGATGTAAGTTACTGTCCAGTACTCGCTCCTCTCCCCTTACTGTTGCCTCCTCCTCCACCTCCACCAATGTGGAATCCAATGATTCCTGCATTTGACCTCTTCCAAGGAAACCATGGCTTTGTAGCTCCTGTTGTAACCACAGCTGCACACTGGAGATCTGTCAACTATACATTTCCACCCTCAGTTATTTCTCACACTTCCCCATCGAAAGTATGGAGAAATAAAGATGGAACAAGCCCTTATCAAGTACAAGAAACCCCAGTTTCTCAGGTTGTAAGGAAGAAGACATCTTACGTTGGACTAGTTCTTGTTCTTCTCAGAGGGCTTCCGGGATCTGGAAAATCTTTTTTGGCAAGGTATGAGGTTTAATTGGGTTTTTAAAAAATAATATAATGTCTGAATTGGAACACAAGTGTAACTAAATATGCAAAATGCTTTCTTAGTATAAGAGATCTTTAGTAACCCCTAAAATGTTTTCCTTTTACTCAATTTTTCTAACTCTGTGTAGCTAATAACACTATTTTCTCTGGAAGTTTTTTTTTTTAAATTGAATTCCTTCATCTTGAAATATCTCTTTGAAAGACAGAAGAAAAAATTAAAGATGATTCCAAGATTGTGAGCTATTGAAGCAGTGGAAGAGATCTAATTTGAGTGGGAGAAAGATGAGTTCAGCTTTAATCATAGAGTAAAAGAGATATAATTGATCTTGATTTCATGGAATGGAAGTCTTAAATACATGAATTCTACTGGTAGTTGGAAATTCAAGATTATAGAATGTTGTTAAATAATGCTTTTAGAAATATGTGATTTGAAGGAAGAGAGTATAGGATGACGACTGGTAGTCAGAGAACTTCAAGTTTTCAGGGACTTTTCTGTTCCAAAATAAAGTACCATCAGTTATTTTATCTCATATATATACCTTTATTCCTTCTGTAGTTAAGGTAGGCTGTGAGTGCCTTGATCTGGGAGAGAGGAGTCAGTGTTAGAGGCAGTTTTTTTATGGTTTCAGTGGCATTCCTTAAAGAGTATTATTTTCATAGTCCCTCTCCATCCCTGCTTAACCTTTGAAGTCCAGAAGATTTACACCTAATCTGTTTTATTTGCTATTCTTTTTTCTTCTTCTTCTTCCAAATTTTAACTGTTTGCCTTATAATGTTCTTAGTTGGATCTCCTATTTGATCCTGGATATATCTATTCTAGTCTTATTGAATATGCATAGATAACTGGAGAATGTCCTTTATTGACTTATTTTTAGTTTTTTTTGCATATCTTTTCTGTGTCTGGGTTTATCTACCAGTAAATTCCCAGATATTCTGATAACACTTATAGGCATATTTTTCAATAGACATGTAGGCTTTTCTAACTGACTTAATAACAACAATAATAAAACAATTTAATATTATAAATGTTACAGTCAGTCATGGCAGTATGTTTCATGAAAGAGATTGGACTGAAAGGTGGAACCTTAGAAGGCAGCTAAGCTGTGAGACAAATTTGAAGAACTAGGTTTCAGGGTTTTTTAGAATCAGAGGCAGCTACAGTTAGAATGTGGGTAGAGAAAAATGTGCTTGTCACAAGGTAGAAACTTAATATTTTTTGAATGAAGAGAGAGAAATAACTAGGATAGTGTTCAGACATAGAACTTGAGTTGTCTTGGAGAGAATGGTTCAGTATTCAAACCCAAGGAAAACGATGGATACAAAAAGGCTTTTGAATTTATTGGAAATAAGGTCATGAATGGGTATCTGAGAACCAATTTTGTTGTCCTGTGAGGGTAGAAGACAAGGGTTTAGCAAGCTGTGATGAAGGAGTTAAGGGAAGGAGAGAAGTTGGGTAGTAGTTGAAAAGGGTCCCAAAGTGTAGTTACAATTTTTTTTTTTTTTTTAAATTTTGAGAGAGTCTCACTCTGTTGCCCAGGCTGTTGTGCAACTGTGCGATCTTGGCTCATTGCAACCTCCCCTCCCCAGATTCATGAGATTCTCTAGTCTCAGTCTCCTGAGTAGTTTGGATTATAGGTGCCTGCTGCCATGCCCAGCTAATTTTTATATTTTTAGTAAACATGGGGTTTCACCGTGTTTGCCAGGCTGGGCTCAAACTTTTTTTCTTCTTTTTTAAGAGACAGGATCTTGCTTTGTTACCCAGGCTGGAGTGCAGTGGCATGATCATAGTTCATTGTTACCTTGAATTCCTAGGCTCAAGCAATCCTCCTCTTTGGCCTCCCGAGTAGCTGGGACTACAGGTATGGGCCACCACACCTAGCTCATTTTAAAATTTTTTATAGAGACAGAGTCTTGCCATCCTTTCCCAGGCTGGTCTCAAAATCTTGGGCTTAAGTGGTCCTCCCACCTTGGCCTTCCAAAGTGCTGGGATTACAGGCATGAGCTACTATACCTAGCCTAGTTAGAATTTTTAAAGAAAACTGAGATATATACGTGTTTAATGGTAAAAAAAGAAGTGTCAGAGAAGGGAAAGCTAAAAAAAGAAGAGAATAAACATAGGAATTCTGATCAAATGAGCATTCACTAGCATGTAAGCTCCGTGAGTGTAAGCATTTTTGTCTTTTTTTGTTCATTAATGCATGCTCAGTGCTTAAAACAGTGTCTGGCACTTAATAGATGCTACAGAAATGGACATACATTTTCAGAAAAGGGTAATTAAAAATTTGTTAATCTTCAGACCTTTATAGTTAAAGATTTTATAGTTAAGGATAAAATGTCTTCATAACATTAAAAACAAGTTTCTGAATAATAATTTATTTATTTATTTTTATTTTTATTTTTTTTTGAGACGGAGTTTCGCTTTTGTTACCCAGGCTGGAGTGCAATGGCGTGATCTCAGCTCACCACAACCTCCGCCTCCTGGGTTCAGGCAATTCTCCTGCCTCAGCCTCCTGAGTAGCTGGGATTACAGGCACGCACCACCATGCCCTGCTAATTTTTTGTATTTTTAGTAGAGACAGGGTTTCACCATGTTGCCCAGGATGGTCTTGATCTCTTGACCTTGTGATCCACCTACCTTGGCCTCCCAAAGTGCTGGGATTACAGGCGTGAGCCACCGCTCCCGGCCCTGAATAATAATTTATATAAAGCAAAATAGACCTGGCTTAGATCAGATTTTTGGGGAATTAAACTTCTGCTTAGAGTATTTTCATTGTGACTTGTTTGAATACTATAATATGTTTACTCTTTTATTTATCTATTTGTATTTAATTTTTTTTTTCTTTTTGAGAGAAGGTCTCACTCTGTCACCCAGACTAGAGTGCAGTGGTGCAATCTTGGCTCACCGTAACCTAAACCTCCTGGACACAAGTGATCCTCCCACCTTAGCTTCCCAAGTAGCTGACCTGTAGGCACACACTACCACACTTGGCTAATTTTTGTGTTTTTTGTGTAGATGGGTTCTCGATATGTTGCCCAGACTGATTTTTACTGTTTTATTTATTTTTTTTGAGACAGAGTCTCACTCTGTCGCCCAGACTGGAGTACAGTGGCACAATCTCAGCTCACTGCAACCTCTGCCTCCCAGGTTCTAGCAATTCTCATGTCTCAGCCTCCCTAGTAGCTGGGACTATAGGTGCATGCCACCACAACTGGCTAATTTTTGTGTTTTTAGGAGAGATGGGGTTTCACCAGGTTGGCCAGGCTGGTCTTGAACTCCTGGCCTTAGGTGATCTGCAAAATGATAGTACTTGAATAATTTATTTGGTTTATGACTTTGGAAAACAGGAGAGAAAATTTAGAAGAAAAGGTAATGAAAATTATTTCATTTATCTTTCACAGGACTTTGCAAGAGGATAATCCAAGTGGAGTCATTCTTAGTACTGATGATTATTTTTATATAAATGGACAGTACCAGTTTGATGTAAAGTACTTAGGAGAAGCACATGAATGGAACCAGAATCGTGGTAAGAACAGATAATCAGATTCTGAGTAATGTTATGCATGATATAAAGAAACAATTCACTTAGTGTTTGTTTGTATGTTTGTTTTTGTTTTTTGAGACAAGGTCTCACCCTGTTGCATAGGCTAGAGTACAATGGAGTGATCTTGGCTCACTGCAGGCTCGACTTCTGGGTCCAGGTAATCCTTCCACCTTAGCCTCCTGAGTAGCTGGGACCACAGATGTGTGCCACTATGCCTGGCTAATTTTTGTATTTTTTGTAGAGACGGGATCTCACTTTGTTGTCCAGGCTGGTCTTGAACTCCTGGGCTCAAGTAATCTGTCTATCTCGGCCTCACAAAGTTCTGAGTTCACAAAAGTGATCTATTGTGCCCAGCTAAATTCGCTTAGTATTTTTTTTTTTTCTGAGAGGGAGTCTCGCTCTGTGCCCAGGCTGTTGTGCAGTTATGTAATCTTGATGGTCAGGCTGGTCTTGAACTCCTGACCTCAGGTTATCTACCTGCCTCGGCCTCCCACAGTGCTGGGATTATAGGTGCGAGCGGCTGCACCCAGCCCTATGGAGAATCTTACCAAGATATAGGAACTATATTTTCCTCAGTTTTTTTTTTCTTTTTTTAAATTTTTCAGATGGAGTCTTGCTCCGTTGCCAGGCTGGAGTACAGGGACATGATCTCGGCTTATTGCAACCTCTGCCTCCCGGGTTCAAGCGATTCTCCTGCCTCAGCCTCTCTAGTTAGTAGCTGGGACTACAGGCACATGCCACCATGTCTAGCTAATTTTTTTTTTTTTTTTTTTTTGAGACGGAGTTTTGCTCTTGTTACCCAGGCTGGAGTGCAATGGCGCGATCTCGGCTCACCACAACCTCTGCCTCCTAGGTTCAGGCAATTCTCCTGCCTCAGCCTCCTGAGTAGCTGGGATTACAGGCACGCACCACCGTGCCCAGCTTATTTTTTTGTATGTTTAGTAGAGATGGGGTTTCACCATGTTGACCAGGATGGTCTCCATCTCTTGACCTCGTGATCCACCTGCCTTGGCCTCCCAAAGTGCTGGGATTACAGGCATGAGCCACCGCCCCTGGCCCGTCTAGCTAATTTTTGTATTTTTAGTAGAGACGGGGTTTCACTGTGTTAGCCAGGATGGTCTCAATCTCTTGACTTCTTGATCCACCCACCTCAGCCTCCCAAAGTGCCTGGATTACAGGCATGAGCCACTGCGCCCAGTGCTCAGTCTTTTATGATAAGTGTACTGTAAAAGTGCTTCTTGGGTTTGCCATCTTCAGACATTGTTAAATTTTTTATATTCTTTCTTGAACTAAAGATTAAAGTAAGAATTAAAGAATAAGAAAATACCAACAGACCTAAAACCAAAGGAGGCAGTATGATTTGGTCATGAAGCTCACCCTTAAATTCACCCATTACTAGCTATACAATCTTGTGCAAGCTGGGCCTTTCCAAGGCCCAGTACCTCCTTTGTAAAAGGGAATAATAATACTTAACTCCCAGAATTGTTGTGAAAGTTAAATGAAGATAAAAAGTGTTAGCATTGGCCAGGAGTGGTGGCTCATGCCTGTAGTCCCAGCACTTTGGGAGGCCGAGGCAGGTGGATCACCTGAGGTCAAGAGTTCAAGACCAGCCTGGCCAACGTGGCGTACCCCATCTGTACTAAAAATGAAAGAAATAACTGGGCATGGTAGTACACTTCTGTAATCCCAGCTACTTGGGAGGCTGAGGCAGGAGAATCGCTTGAACCTGGGAGGTGGAGGTTGCAGTGAGCCAAGATCCTATCACTGCACTCCAATCTTGAGTGACAGAGCGAGACTGTCTCAAAAACAAAAACAAAAACAAAAAGAAAAACAAAAAAAACCAATGTTAGCATGGTTCAGCATGCCCTTATAACAGCAACAGTAATATATGTTAATAGACAGAATTCATTTTAAAACTGTTAAGACAAAACTCATGTGCCATGCAAATCACCCATTTAAATAGTACAATTCAGTGGTTTTTAGAACTTAATATTAAGGGTGTGCATTTGTCAACACACTCAATTTAACTTGGCTTTGCTGCAACTTTTAGAACATACTAAATTTTAAAAACATTTTTATCATCTCAGAAAGATTCTGTACCTATTAACTGTCACTCTTCATTTCTCCCCAGTCTGTTTTGTCCCTATAGATAATTTGCCTATTCTGGACATTTCCTACAACATGTGGACTTTTGTGATTGGCTTCTTTGAATTAGCATAATGTTTTCTTTTTTTTTTTTTTTTTTTTGAGACGGAGTTTCGCTCTTGATACCCAGGCTGGAGCGCAATGGCGCGATCTCGGCTCACCGCAATCTCCGCCTCCTGGGTTCAGGCAATTCTCCTGCCTCAGCCTCCTGAGTAGCTGGGATTACAGGCACACGCCACCGTGCCCAGCTAATTTTTTGTATTAGTAGAGACGGGGTTTCACCATGTTGACCAGGATGGTCTCGATCTCTTGACCTCGTGATCCACCCGCCTCGGCCTCCCAAAGTGCTGGGATTACAGGCTTGAGCCACCGCGCCCGGCCAGCATAATGTTTTCAAACTTCATCCATGTTGTAGCATGTATTTCATTCATTTTTATGGATGAATAATATTCCATTTTCTGGATATTTCGCATTTTATTAATCTATTCATCAGTTAATAGACATTTGAGCTGTTTTCACTTTTTGGCTATTATGAACAATGCTTCTGTAAACATAAATGTCTATGTACAACCTTTTTAGGAACTGCCATACTGTTTTCCAAAGCAATCACACCTTTTTATGTTTCCTCTAGTAATTTATGAGGGTTTCAACTTTTCCACTTCCTCACCAACACTTGTTATTGTCTGTTTCTTTGATTATTGCTATTCTGGTAGATGTGAAGTGGTATCTCATTGTGGCTTCAATTTGCCTTTCTCTGATGTTTAATGATGTGGAACATCTTTTTGTGTTCATTGTCCATTTGTATATCTTCTCTGGAGAAACATCTATTCATACTTGTTCTGTCACTCAGACTGGAGTGCAGTGGCACAATCTTGGCTAATTGCAACCTCTGCCTCCTGGGTTCAAGTGATTCTTGTGCCTCAGCCGCCCGAATAGTTGGGATTACAGGTGTGCGATACCACGCCTGGCTAATTTTTTATTTTTGGTAGAGATGGGGTTTCACTATGTTGGCCAGGTTGGTCTCAAACTCCTGACGTCAAATGTTCTACCTGTCTCAGCCTCCCAAAGTGCTGGGATCATAGGTATTAACTACCGTGACCAGCCTCCTTTGCCCATTTTTAAATTGGTTCTTTGTTTCTTCATGGTGAGTTGTTAGAGACTGGGCAGAACTTTGAAAACTTCCAAATAAATTACTTATAAGACTTACTTGTTGTGCTATGTCATTAATTTCCTGTATGGTCTAATTCCTTTGGAAAAAAGGTAATTTTATAAGAAAATCTCTTGTGCAACAGTGTATTAAAATGTTTTCTTTATTTTAGATTATTATATCTTGTGTGTATATATATTTGTCCATTTGTGTTTGTTTTTAAACTTTATTTTTGAATAATTTTAGATTTATGGAAAAGTTGCAGAGATACTATGGAGAGCCTCTGTATACCCTTCAATCATTTATCCTTCATGTTAACATCTTATATAACTAGGATATATTTGCCAAAACTAAGAAATCGGTTTATTATTATTAACTAAACTCCAGACTATAGTTTGATTTTAATTTTTCTACTCAAGTTCTTTCTCTGTTGCTTGACAGTCTTAATGTGTGGGTTTTTTTTTTTTTTTGGAGAGAGTCTCACTCTGTCACCCAGGCTGGAGTGCAGTGATGTGGTCTTGGGTCACTGTGACCTCTACCTCCTGGGTTCAAGTGATTCTCCTGCCTCAGCCTCCTGAGTAGCTGGGACTACAGGCATGTGCCTGCCACCACATCCAGCTAATTTTTCTATTTTTAGTAGAGATGGGGTTTCACTGTGTTGGCCAGGCTGGTCTTGAACTCCTGACCTTGTGATCCATCTGTCTCAGCCTCCAAAAGTGCTGGGATTACAGGTGTGAGCCACCGTGCCTGGCCTTGTTTTTTTTTTTTTTTTTTTTTTGTCAGAGTCTCACTCTGTCGCCAGGCTGGAGTGCAGTGGTGTGATCTCGGCTCACTACAACCTCTGCCTCCCTAGTTCAAGCGATTCTCCTGACTCAGCCTCCTGAGTAGCTGAGACTACAGGTGTGCACCACCACGCCCAGTTAATTTTGGTATTTTTAGTAGAGATGGGGTTTCACCATGTTGACCAAGATGGTCTCGATCTCTTGATCTCGTGATCCACCTGCCTCGGTCTCCTAAAGTGCTGGGATTACAGGTGTGAGCCACTATGCGAGGCCCATACTTAATTTTTTTGTCCTCAAAGCAATATTTAGAAGTTGAACAGTGAGTAAAATGAGCACATCTGTATTTTTCAAATTATAAAAAGATTAGATTTTTTGAAAATCATAATGCTTAATATTATTTAAAAAATGATTTTTAATTTTTTGTTGTGTTTTTCAGCAAAAGAAGCATTTGAGAAGAAGATATCTCCTATAATTATAGATAATACAAACCTACAGGCTTGGGAAATGAAACCATATGTTGCTTTGGTTAGTACCATAAGTTATCATAAGTTTATAAGTTTGTATGAAATAATTGGGGATCATTAGTTATAAAAATGAATCTCAAACGCTGAAGAATCTCAGAATCTTAGATAATCTGTACCTCAGCTTTCTTTGGTCTTCAGCAAGATGAGGAAAACAGGACATTTAGATGAGTTTTTCTATAAAGGTAAATATATTTAATTTTTAAATTCTGAAGTTCAATTTTTGAACTCTAAGGTTGTTTTCCTTTTTGGGGTCTTTTATGAAAAGGTAGTGGTACTAAATTATAATTTTCTTTTTTTATTTGTACATGTGTTATATATATTTATTTCTTTTCCTCATACTTGGCAGAATCAAAATTTGTTGGTCCTTTGCTTTTCCCAAATTTCTTTTGAAATTTTGCTATTCTGCAAAATTCAGCATTCTGTAAACTCAGCTATTTTCTCTGAATTTGCCAGATTTCTTTTAATATCTAAACCCTTTCACTTTACCTGACCTATACCTAATCCTCTTTCCTTGCTCGTTCTTTTTTGCCCAGCTTTGATGTCACCTCTTTCAGAAAGTTAACCATCTGTAATTTATTAGAAAGCTGAGTTAGGTACTCACTTATTCTGGAGTAGAAGAGAGGGTATGGCTTTATTGCCCAAGCATAGGGTTTGCCTGTTATATTATAGCCAAAATAGAATTTTGAAAAATATAATGAGCTGTTATTGGCTGGGCCTGGTGGCTCATGCCTGTAATCCCAGCACTTGGAGAGGCGAAGGTTGGCGGATCGCCTGAGGTCAGGAGTTGGAAACCAGCCTGGCTAACATGGCGAAATGTCATCTCTACTAAAAGTACAAAAGTAGCTGGGCATGCTGGTGGGTTCCTGTAATCCTTGCTACTCGGGATGCTGAGGTTGTCGTCTTTGGAACGCAGGAGGCAGTGGTTGCAGTGAGCTGAGATCGCGCCATCGCACTCCAGCCTGGGCGACAAGAGCAAAACTCTGTGTCCAAAAAAAAAAAAAAAAATTATTAAAGTTATACATGAGTTTGATAAATATTCAAAGTATAAAAAAGAATGCCAGAAGTTCTTTTCCCTAGAGGAAAATGCTTTTAGTGGTATTTTTGAGGATCTTTTCAGAAGCCTACTATGTATGTACCAATGTGTAAATAATTTTTTAAGAGAAAATTCTTTTTTTTTTTTTTGAGACAGAGTCTTACTTTGTTGCCCAGGCTGGAGTGCAGTGGTGCAATCTCAGCTCACTGCAACCTCGACCTCTTGGGTTCAAGCAATTCTCCTGCCTCAGCCTCCTGAGTAGCTGGAACTATAGGCATGTGCCACCATGTTTGGCTAATTTTTGTATTTTTAGTAGAGACAGGGTTTCGCTATGTTGGCCTTGCTGGTCTCGATCTCCTGACCTTCAGTGATCCACCCACCTCAGCCTCCCAAACTGTTGGGATTACAGGCGTGAGCCACCATGCCCAGCCAAAAATTCCTTATCTTCCTTTCTTAACATTTTTTAAGAACATTCTGTCATTAACACATGTAGAATTTAAAAAATTACTATGTAGTATTTTCATCTTGTGGTTATACCTTCACTTATTTTGTCAGTTTTATATTAATAGCCACATAGTTATTTGTATTCTTTTGCTGTTACAAATAGCTTGGCTATCCTGGCATATATCTAATATATGTATTATATAAATAAATGCTCTTATATAAGTATTTATCAGTAGCATAAATTTCTAGAATTTAATTGCTGAGTTAAAGAGATTGTATATTTTGCCAATTTAACACACTCATCAAGATTAATCTTTTACGTTTAACATAAGTTTGGAAACAATAATTTTAATTTCTTGGAAATAACTATTTTAAATTGTTTTTGTCTTTTTTTTATGTAGTCTCAGAAATATAAATATAAAGTCCTTTTTCGGGAACCAGACACATGGTGGAAGTTTAAACCAAAGGAACTTGCAAGGTAAAACTTTGAGGCTATCTAACATGCTTTTCTTATAATGGCAGACAGAGAAGGTCCATCTAGATTTTTCCCCTTGTAAATGGTGAATGAATTGATTAGATTGTAACTTAAAAATTGAGAATAGATTTTATATTGCTTACTGCTTTTTGTCCAGTTTTATGAAGCATTTCTTTGTGTTTCTAAAATTGAGTTAATTAAAAGTAAAAATTTCACTTGTCTTATATATTCTGTACCTTATTACCTTTTTTTGAGTTTTTATTTATTTATTCATTTTTAAATATAGAGACAGGGTTTCTCCATGTTACCCAGGATGGTCTTAAACTCCTGGCCTCAAGTGATCCTCCTGCCTCTGCCTCTGCCCCCAAAGTGCTGGGACCACAGGTGTCAGCCACCATGCCCAGCCCATACTTTATTACTTTGAATCATATGTTAATATCTGGAACTAGGACAGACCCTAGGATTTGGCACACCTGAACCATGTGCTACTGGGAGGGGCAGATTGTTGTAGCTGCTTAGTGACTTAGAGCACTGGAAGGCAGTACGAAAGTAGAGATGGAAAAGGTAGCAAATATCCAGCTGTACAGACACTTCACTCCCTGCCTGCCTTCCCTTAAAGCTATACTTTTTTCTTTATTTAGTTGCTTGACTTGAATAAAAATGTTACTCAAGGCATAGCCACGCAGCATGTTTTGCTTTGTGTCCTGTATTCCCAAAGAAATAGCCCTAACTTCATTTTGGTTAGCCTTTTTTTTTTTTCTTGGCAACTTAAACTAATTTTAATACTAACTAAAGGACAACCTAATTTTACTATATTCACAGTGTTATGTGATCATCAATGTTTCCATTTCCTCCAAAGAAACCCTATACCTACAAGCAGTTACTCCAGTTCCCCCCTCCTCTTGGCAACCACTATTGTGTGTTCTGTATTTATGGGTTTTCCTCTTTCGTATATTGTGTATAAATGGAACATATAATATGTGGCTGTTTGTGTCTGGCATCCTTTCACTTAGCATAATGTTTTTGAGGTTCATCCATGTTGTAATGTTTCACTACTTATTTCCTTTTCATTTCCTTTTGATAGATTACTGAGTTTGGTTTTCTCATATTTCATTTAGGATTTTTGCATCTTTTTATAAATAAATGAGATTGACCTCTACAGTGTTTTATTCCTTGATTTCTCTTGCCTGACTTTGATATCAGTTTTAAGATCATAAAATTAATTGAGAAGTGTCTCTTCTTTTCCTCTTTTCTAGGTTTATCTAAGTTTGAATGTAAGAATTTGCTTACAAAATTCTTTGGATCTGATGTTTTCTTCATGAGAATGTTTAGTTGGAATTTTTCCATTACAGCAATGTTTTCAAATTTGTTAAGACTTTATTAAAGCAATTATAGTAGTCTCTTACTGTTTACATATCTACTGTTAGCAGTTGAGTTCCTTCCTGCAATCTTAGTATATTTATATTACCTTCTTTCTTTTTTCTTTATTATTTTCATCAGAGATCAGATTTTTAAATTAGCTTTTTCAGATAAACAAGTCTCAGTTTTATTTGAACTCCATTGTAAATTTTTTAATGTTTAATTAATTTCTGCTTCTCATTCTACCTTTATTGCTTTAAAAAATGAATTTTGCTTTTTTTATTCTCTTGTTTTTTAAACTTCTTGAATTTGTTTAGGTCATTTTCTAATATGAGCATTTGATGTTAAAATTTCCCTATGTATGCCAGGTGTAGTGGCTCTTGCCTGTGATCCCAGTACTTTGGGAGGCTAAGGCAGGAAGATTTCTTGAGCCTGGGCAACAGAGCGGGACCCTGACTCTACAAAAAATAAAAAAATTAGCTGGGTGTGGTGGTGTATGCCTCTGGTCCCAGGTACTCAGATGCTGAGACGGCAGGATCACTGTAGCCCAGGAGGTGAAGGCTGTGGTGAGCTCTGATTGTACTATTGTACTCTAGCCTGGGCAACAGAGTGAGACTCTGTCTCCCAATAAAATAAAATTTCCCTGTGTATTATTTTAGCTGCTCCAAGAATTTTAATATGTAATACTTTATTTTTGTTATTATTTAGTTATTTTTTAGTTTGCATTATCATTAGTTTCATTCTTTAACTCTTGGGATATTTAGTACAGTGTTTTAACATTTCTGAACTGATGGGTGTTTTATCTTTTATAAAAATTGGTTTTCACCTTAACTGCAGTAGGTCAGGTTGTGTAGTTTGTGTGATACTAATTCACTCATATTTTATTTAAAATTTTTTTTGGTCTAGTTAAGTATTAATTTTTTATACATTTCGTATTTGTTTGATAAGAATTATATGATTGCAGTGTGTTAATATATCCATTAAATCGTGCTTATTAATTGTTAATCCTGTCTCCTGTATTTGAGAGATGAATGCTGAAATCTCCCATTATTATGTAGAACATGTGGTTTCTCTTTAGAATTCTGTCTGTTTGCTTTATATATTTGGAGGGTATTTTTTGAAATGTATACAAGCTTAAGATTTTTATAATACCCTAATTAATTGAACCTTTATCCTTTTCTAGTAATTTTATTTTGTCTTTAGTAGTGATTTTTGTTGTAAAGTGTAATTTGTCTAACATTGATAGACCTATACCAGCTTCCTTTTAGTTAATATTTATTGTTTCTTTTTTCATACTTATACTTTGAATGTTTTTATGTTAGAGGTATCTCTTGTAAGCACAATGGCTGAATTTTTCAAAATCCACTCTGTCTACCTTGGATTTTAACTGATAAACTTAGTTCTTTTATGGTTATTTTGATTATTCATATAATTGACCTTGTTTCTTACTGTCTCATTCTGTGCTTTCTGTTTATCTCACCTTTTCTGTGATTGATCTTCTATTATAGAACATTATGTAGTTAAATTTCCTATTATGCCTTATTTTAGATTTTTAAAATTGATTCCAATTTTTAAAAAATTTTATTCTTCTCTACTAATTTGGAAGTCATATATAGTATTTTTGTTCTTTTAGTGGTTACCTTATGTTTTACCATGTAGACTTTAAATCCAAAGTCAAACCATTTTCTTGGCTTTCCTCCTCACACACAGGAGGACTTTAAAACATTTTAACTCTGATACTTGCCTTCCTCTCAATTTACATGCTGTCATTGTCCAGAATATACAGGTAGTGTTTGTTTTCACTTTCTCATCTAGTTACTGCTTTCTGCTTCATTTTTTTCTTGCATCATATACCTTTCATCTGGGAATTTTCTTCTGCCTGATGTTCATCTTTGAGAATTTTCTTTACAGTAAGGGTCTGCTTGGTGTCAAATTCTTTTTTTTAAATCTGCAGATCTTTTTATTGCCCTCCTTCTTGTAAGATACTTTTGCTGGATATATATATATTCTACACTGACGTTATTTTCTATTGTTGAAGATAACACTTAGCTCCCTTCTGACTTACGTTATTATTGTTGTTAAGTCAGCTGTTATTCTAATTGTTTCTTTGTAGATAACTAGTTTTAAAATGATTTAAGAAAATTTCTGGTTGCTTTTAATATCATCTCTTTGTCTTCGGTGAATGACAACTTCAGTACTATGTTTCTGGTTAGGATTTCTTATTTTTTTTATCTTGTTTGGCATTTGTTGGCTTCTGAAATTAAGGGATTGGTGTTTTTCATCAGTTCTGGAAAATTCTCGGCATTTTTCTTTGCGTTGCTTCCGTCCCATGCATTCTCTTCTCTTTTCGGGACTTAGATTAGATGTATACTGGACCTTTTGGCTCTGGCTCCTATGACTCTTAACCTCTCATGTTTTCTATCTCTTTGCTTCTCTGTGATCTGAAACCAGACAAGATCGAGGTAGGTAAATATGAAAGCCAGATTTGCCCAAGTGGCAAATGCAAATGCCCAAGTGTCTGGATTCCTGGGATCCAGACACAAAGCCTTGAATTCAGCCCAAGACAGGAGAGTTGCAATTGAGATGTTTTCTTTAAGACAAAACCTTTGAGGGGCTAGAGCATAACATCTGGCTTCCTGGGAGATACAAACCTAGATGCTGTGTGAAAGTACCCCCAGGTGAAGGCCTCAGAATTCTCATATGTTAAGTTCAACCAAATGTGAGCTTATAACCAACACTTTTAAAAAAGCCACCATGAGTGAAAACACAAACAACAAACTTCATATTTGAACATACTAGGAATTTTTTTTCTTTGTTTGAACTTAAAGTATATAATTTAAGAAATCCTTAATAAAATGAAAATTAGAATCAAATCATGTATATTGTGTCACAATAAAGCAGCTTTGATATTCTTATCTATTAGAAATATATTACTGTTTTTCTAGACATATGTTCTGATTTTTTTTCTTTTTTGTCTTATGTTTTGATTTTTAAAACTTAATTATCAATATTCCTTCAACCCTTTTCTCCTGAAATTTTTCAGGCGTAACATTCATGGGGTAAGCAAAGAAAAAATATCAAGAATGTTGGAACATTATCAACGTTTTGTTTCAGTGCCAATAATTATGAGTTCTTCAGTTCCAGAGAAAATTGAATGTATTGAGTTGTGTGCATATTCTTGTGACGACAGAAGTACTAGGTAGGTTACATTGCCTTATGTACAAAATTCAATTTTAAACATAATTTTTTAAAAGTATAATTTTGGAGCTCATGGAATCATTGCTGATTAACTTTAAAAATAAAGTGTACTTGGCTGGGTGCTGTGGCTCACTCCTATAATCTCAGCACTTTGGGAGGCTGAGGTGGGTGGATCACCTGAGGTCGGGAGTTTGAGACCAGCCTGACCAACATGGAGAAACCCCGTCTCTGTGAAAACTAAAAAATTAGCTGGGTGTGGTGGTGCACACCTGTAATCCCAGCTATTCAGGAGGCTGAGGCAGGAGAATCTCTTGAACCTGGGAGACCGGAGGTTGCCGTGAGCCAAGATCACACCATTACACTCCAGCCTGGGCAACAAGAGTGAAACTCCAACTCAAAAAAAAAAAAAAAAAAAAAAGTGCCCTTTTGTTATTTATAAGAGTCTAGCTATAGTCTTACCTTGGGTGGGATGTATATAGTTAGCAAGAGAAGTACAAGTCCATATGAGAGATGACATGACAGTTCTTTTATTGTCCTCAGAGTTTTGTGAGTCCATGATTATGCTATGAATTCTCCTGCCAGCTTTGTGTAATCCTTGCTGCTAATCCAGTATTTCCCTTATCCTCTTGCTGTTATTATTTTGTATCCACTCAAATCACTTCTTAATTTCCTTAAGTTTTAAAAAATGAAAATAAAATACTTTTCCAAACTAGCGTTATAAAAATTATTAACGATACACTTTTATTAAATAATACAAGTCATGGCCTTCTGACAATTTGCAATCCTAGGTAGCACTGATTCTGTTTAGCATTTAAGACACATAAACAATTGAATAAATAAAGACAGCATTAATTGACAAAGTAAAGAAGAAACCAGATAATATGTAAAGGTCTGAATTACCCATGTATTATGATGGTAAGGGATACAGAGGCTCTGTTAAAAAAGAGTTGGGAATGGGGAAGAGAAAATTTATAAATGCTTTTTAAATTGAGAGACAGTATTGCAAAGTGGTTAAGAGCATGGACTCTTGAGCTGTATTTCCTGAGTTCAAAAATCCCAAAGCTTTGTAATCTTTGACAAGTTAGAAAATCTTTCTGTAGTTCAGCTCTTCATTTCTAAAATGCCAGTAATAACACTCTACTCACAAAAATCTTACAAGGATTATGAATTAGTACATGCAAGGGACTTAGAATGGCATCATCCAACACATAGAAAACTTGGTGTTAGGTATGATTTCACTTAGGAAGGTGTCTTGCTAGAGTTGGGACTCTGAGCACTCTTGAAGTTTAAAAAAAAAAAAAAGAAAAGAAAATGCATTGACAAATTGAATTGGGAAAAATTAACTGAAGTTGAGAATATAAAGATTTGCACAAGTGCTCTGCATCTGAAATTAACATTAAGTATGGCTTTAAAAAATCTTAACAAATGACATTTCAAATGAAAGCTCTTCCCTTTTTCTCTAATTTCTCTTAATTGGGCAAATAGCGTTGGTTGGCTCTTTGTGACTTTGTAAATGAAGCTTCCTCTGTATCAAATGACAGGTACATAGTATAGAGGCAGACCTATTTTACATATACTTAGCTATGTAAAACTAAGTCAGAAAGAAGCCAGGGAAGTGGTATCCTCTTCTGGGAACAAATTCAGAGCTTTAACTTTAATACATAATTAACACCTAAACTGAAAATCTCATATATACCATTCAATTCAAAAAATCGTTTGAGTGCTTCATATATGCCAAGCATTGTGCTAGGTAATGGGGTTACAACAAAGTAATGTGTTCATAGTATATTAGAGAAAGATAAAAATTAGCTTTCATAATTTTTTTTTGAGACGGAGTTTTGCTCTTGTTACCCAGGCTGGAGTGCAATGGCGTGATCTCGGCTCACCGCAACCTCCGCCTCCTGAGTTCAGGCAATTCTCCTGCCTCAGCCTCCTGAGTAGCTGGGATTACAGGCACGTGCCACCATACCCAGCTAATTTTTGTATTTTTAGTAGAGACGGGGTTTCACCATGTTGACCAGGATGGTCTCGATCTCTTGACTTCGTGATCCACCCGCCTCAGCCTCCCAAAGTGCTGGGATTACAGGCTTGAGCCACCACCGCGCCCGGCCTAGCTTTCATAATTTTAATGTACTTTATTTCTAAAATTTTCAGAGTAACTGTTAAGTGCCCTGTCAATTAATGCTTCTTTAATTTAAATCGTAGTATTGATGACAGCATTAAGAGACTTTCTCATGATACTCTTTAAAATAATCTTACAGCCCAAGAGACAAAGAAGATACTATCTCTGACAAAGAAGAAAATGTTTTATCTTCATCTTCGAAGCACCTAGAATTAATTGAAGAGAAGAATCTTGATGTAACCAAAGAAACAATGTTACCTGAGAATGTTACATATCTCTCTAATGAAGATTTAAACAAAAGAAGAAAAGAAATAAGTGATATGAATCCTAGCATTCAAAGTGCTTTAATTCTGGAAACTCCACACATGTATTTTTCTGACTCTGAAAGCAAACTACAAGCAACAGACAAAAGTGAAGAAGACCAAATAGAAATGATGGCTGTAAAACAGTATGGTAAAACTATCTCAGATAGTTCTGTAGAGAGAGTATCACCTAGTATTTGCTGTGGTGAAAATAATCAAGAAGACTGTGATTTTGCAAATACTGGACCTCTTCAGAATGAAAAATCCTCACCCTGCGAAATAGTGGAAGAAAGAGCAACAGTAAAGAAAAAAGCCTGTGGGAAACAAAAAAACAAATCAACTTTGGAAAAGTTCCCAAGACATGAGCTATCAAGTTTTGTTGGTGACTGGCCGGTTGATAAGACTATTGGTCAGAGGACAAAAAGGAACAGAAAAATGGAAAAAACTTCATCTGTACAAAGTGACAAAAAGTATAATTACCTTCAGTCACGTAAAGTATTAGATAATAGTGTATCTGTGAATATAGATGGTGTTCAGCAACGAGGATCTCCGCATGAAAGTGTAGAGGATGGCAGAAAGTCACAGTGTGATGATGCTTCAGAGCCACCCAATAGCTATAAATATGATGCTTATAAAAGTAATGAAAAAAACTCATTCAGCGTGGGTGACTGGCCTTCATCTGATTCTTTAGCTCAGAGGGAACACAGATCAAGAATGCCAAAGACTGGTTTAAGTGAGCCCAACCTAGAAACTGAAACAAATAACAAAATGAACGAAATATCCTTATATACAACACATGAGGCCTGTTGGGGCATGAGCCCTCTAAAACTAAAGACATTGGGTAGCTCCAATCTAGGAAGTTTTGAAATGCTACCCAGTGAAATGACCTGTGAGAGTCAGACTTGTGTAAGTAAAATGAGTCATGGGGAACACACATCATTGCCTCTCACTTTTACCGATAGTGCACCAACTATTTCTGGAGTAGTAGAACCACAAATGTTAGCTGAATTTCAAGAGGGAATGCCTAAGAGAGACGCTGGAAAAGAAGTAGGCATGTGTACCCAGACTGAACCACAGGATTTTGCTCTTTTATGGAAAATAGAAAAGAATAAAATCAGCATTTCAGATTCTATTAAAGTATTAACAGGAAGATTAGATGGATTTAAGCCAAAAGCTTTCAATATTAACACAAAATCAGACGTTCAAGAAGCAATTCCATATAGAGTAATGTATGATAAAAGCACATTTGTTGAAGAAAGTGAGCTTACCAGTGCAGATGAATCTGAAAATCTTAACATTCTTTGTAAACTATTTGGATCCTTTTCATTAGAAGCCCTGAAAGACTTATATGAGAGGTGTAATAAAGATATTATTTGGGCCACAAGCCTTTTGTTGGATTCTGAAACTAAATTATGTGAGGATACAGAATTTGAGAATTTCCAAAAATCGTTCGATGGATCACAAATTGGGCCTTTTTCTCTGGGGTTGAATTTGAAAGAAGTTATTAGCCAAAGAGGAACTTTAGAGAATTTTAATTCTCCTATGCCAGAGTTTTGCCATGGGACTGGTATTAGTAATGCTAACTCACAGTCTACTTGTGATGCGGAAAGAAGAAACTCAGAGCAGGCAGAAATGAGAGCTGTTACTCCTGAAAACCCTGAATCAATGAAAAGTATTTTTCCCCGTGCTGCTGTGGGTCTAAAGAATAATAATGACATACTTCCTAACAGCCAGGCAGAACTTTTATATAGCAGTAAGCAATCCTTTCCAGGTATTCTAAAAGCTGCTACCCCTAGAGATATGAGTGAAGCAGAGAAAAACCTAGTAGTCACAGAGATTGGAGACAACAAACATTCTCCTTCAGATTTCTCTGATATTTTTAACTTTGCATCTAGTACTTCAAATCTTGAATTAAATGAAGAAATTTATTTTACTGACTCTCTTGAAATAAAGAGAAATGAAAATCTTCTAAAGGATTATGTGAAATTTTTAGACACAGACTTTATGAATGAAGATGAGCAGGAAATGGAGGAAATTCTAATGGCAGCAACTGGAGTTAGTGAGGAAGATAAAACAGAGATATTGAATCCCACTGCAGTGATGGCCAGATCTCTGACCATAGACTGTCTGGAATTGGCATTACCCCCTGAACTGGCTTTTCAACTTAATGAATTATTTGGTCCTGTTGGTATTGATTCAGGTAAGGAAAAAGTAAATGACCATGTGTGTGTCTTTGTGTGACTAGACTATAGAGGGTTCTATTTTTTTTTGAGATGGAGTTTCACTCTGTTGCCCAGGCTGAAGTATAGTGCTGCAATCTCAGCTTACTGCAACCTTCACGTCCCCGGTTCAAGTGATTCTCCTGCCTCAGCTTCCAGAGTAGCTGGGATTATAGGCACATGTCACCATACCTGGCTAGAGGGTTCTATTTTGGTTGTAAAATTATTTTCTACGTTAACTGAAAAGCAAAAGTAATTTTATGTTGCTTAACTTCACATAGTGCCTTATTTTTGACACGTTTCTGGAGGACTTAAAGAAACATAATTGGGGCTGGGTGGGTTGGCTCACGCCTGTAATTTCAACAGTTTTGGAGGCTGAGGCAGGCGGATTACTTGAGGTGAGGAGTTCGAGACCAGCCTGGCCAACATAGTGAAACCCCGTCTCTACTGAAAATACAAAAATTAGCCAGGGATGGTGTCACATGCCTGTAATCCCAGCTACTGGGGAGGCTGAGGCAGGAGAATTGCTTGAACCTGGGAGGCAGAGGTTGCAGTGAGCCAAGATTGTGCTGTTGCACTCCAGCCTGGGGGAGGCAGTGAGATTCCATCTAAAAAAAATGTATATATATATATATGTATAATTATGTGTGTGTATATATATATGTATATGTATATATTTGGAAGACATAGAGAATGTTTATATGGAGTTTGTATTTATTCCATGCATAGTTTGAACATTTTCTCTGGTATTATTTACTTCACACTTAATTGTAGGGATGAACCTTTTAAAATCCTTTGATGCTACTCCAGATACCTTTAAGACAAGATTAATTTTTTAGAACACACTTACTGAAGAGTCTTGGCTAATAGAAATGAATAAAATAAACATATTTAGACTAATGGAAAGGGGTAACTTAAATAGATTTACTATAAAGCTTTGTATAACTGCACTAGTCAAGAAGCGTGAAGACAATAACATGGCATATAACAAATAATACTCAGAGATTTAGTAAATAGAAACATAAGTTAGGAATTAATAATACAAGTTAGTTTTACTCTGCATGAGGTGGTTGAGTATGTTTTCTGCAAATACATAATGAGTAATGATTACCTTTTCTTCCCCTTCCCCACAGGATCTCTAACAGTTGAAGATTGTGTGGTTCATATAGATCTGAACCTGGCCAAAGTGATTCATGAGAAATGGAAAGAATCTGTAATGGTTGGTAGGCTTCTTTTTATAAAGATCTCCTTTTTTGTCCATTTTGTAACCTTTGAATTTCAGTAAAATATATCATGTAATATGAAGGAGTTCTATTGAATTTTGACTTCGACATGGAAGAGTTCTGTTGAATTTTGACTTTGAAAGAGAATGAACTTTTACCACTTAATAGATTACTGTTTTTTTTTCTCTTTTCAATAGTTTAGATATTTCCAGACAGCCAAATTATATAATTAGTGGTGGCGCTCAATGTGATTGTTGATTTTTTTTTTTTTCTGAGACAGTCTTGGTCTGTTGCCAGGTGCCAGGCTGGAGTGCAGTGGCACAATCTCAGCTCACTGCAATCTCCACCTCCTGGGTTCAAGAAATTCTCCTGCCTCAGCCTTCCGAATAGCTGGGACTACAGGTGCGCACCACCATACCCAGCTAATTTTTGTATAGTAGAAACGGGGTTTCATCATGTTGGCCAGGATGGTCTTGATCTCTTGACCTCATGATCCGCCCACCTTGGCCTCCCAAAGTGCTGGGATTACAGGTGTGAGCCAACCTCGCCTGGCGGATTTTTTTTTTTTTTCTATTTTAGAGACAGTGTCTCACTCCCTGGTTGAGTGCAGTGGCACCATCCTAGCTCACTGCAGTCTTAAACTACTGGCACACAATCCCCCCACCTCAGATTCCAGAGGAGGTGGGACTATACAGGTGCCTGCCACCACACCTAGTTAATTTTTTTTTTTTTTAATAGAGGTGAGGTGTCACTATGTTGCCCAGGTTGGTTTCAAATTCCTGGCTTAAAGTGATCCTCCTGCCTTGGCCTCCCAAAATGTTGGGATTATAGGCATGAGACATATGCCTGGTGTGTTTTTTTTTTTTTTTTTTTTGATAAAAAACTATGAACAGCGAGTTTTTCATTCCTGGAATTAAAGACTTCAATGCTGATTGGTTAAATTTCAAAGACATTTTAAAATTTATTTTCAGACCATTCTCCATAACAAGAAAGTTTTTTTTTTTTAAATGCAGCATTTTTACCATTCTATAAGTGGAAAAAATAGGTAGCTGTATTCATATTTCATAATTTTTATTATCTAACTTTATTGTTTTACTTAGATTTAGTAAGAATGGTTTATAATTATACAAGGAGAAATGATTTCTAGAGAAAAATAATATAACCTTGTGTTGTTTACTAACTCATTCCTTGTTTGCCAATCTCTTGCCTGGCTTTTGTGTTTAGGAACGACAAAGACAAGAAGAGGTGTCTTGTGGCAAGCTTATGCAAGGTAAAGCACATATTTTTATTTCTAATGTTTTTGTTTTTATGTTGAAACTTGGTGTGTGTGTTTGAATTTTAATTCCTTCTAAATTACTTCCACAAAATACAGTACCCACAAATTTTGATTGTCAAATAAAAGTTCTATTTATTTATTTATTTATTTATTTAGAGACAGAGTCTTGTTCTGTCACCCAGGCTAGAGTGCAGTGATGCCATCTCAGCTTGCTGCAACCTCTGCCTCCCGGGTTCACGCAATTCTGCTGTCTCAGCCTCCTGAGTAGCTGGGACTACAGGCGTATGCCACCACCCCTGGCTAATTTTTGTATTTTTAGTAGAGACGAGGTTTCACCATATAGGTCAGGCTGGTCTTGAACTCCTGACCTCAGATGATCCACCCACCTTGGCCTCCCAAAGTGCTGGGATTACAGGCATGAGCCACCGCGCCCAGCCAGTTCTTTAAATATATTTAATATTTAATATTGATATAAAATAAAACTTAAAGGGGAAAAAAGCCCCTATAATATGTATTTAACTTTCATGAGTGCTGTGGAACATCTAGGGTACGCTTTCAAAGTATTTCCTTTTGAGGTTTTGCCCTGCATGAAAGAAAACTTTTGGTTTGAGAGCAATAAAGTGTTTATGTGTTTGATCAAGACCATCATTGAACTATTACTTGGCTATTCAAAGTTTTTATTGATGTCAGTATTGTTAGATCACAAAACCCAGCCTGCTTTTTGGTACATCCTGCCAACTTGAAAATATTTGATTCCAGATACTTCTCTTAGATAGTGTTGTCTTTAGTGGCTGTTGCAGGGTGGCAAACCTGTTAGTAAGCATCCTCCTTTTGTGCATGAGTTCCTATGCCTCTGCTGTCCATTCCACCCTGGGACCAAGGCAAGGAGTTCCACCTTGAATTCAGGATCCACTTTGGTCCAGACCTGTGTTCGTGTCATAGTTTCAAGAGCTGCAGCTGATGTAGGGAGAGAGATGCCCAAAGGATGGTGTGCAAATGCCAGTGTCTATTGTTTCTTCACTCTCCAGGACAGCAGAGGAATATATCAGAATGTGTTGATATCCCTCTGAGAAGTTGAAAGGTTACACATTAAAGTCTGTTACTGTGAACCTCTTAGAATTTTCAATTCCTTATTTTGAATATCATTTGCCCAGTCTTTATTGTGCGCCTTCACTGAGTTGCAGGTTTGCTAAAATAATCCATCTTCTTGGTCCTTAGAATGGGTGGGCAAAGCTGACTATAGCTGTTCTAGTTGCTAACTTCCAGCTGGCTATAGCTTCCTCTATTTACCAGTGTCCTATATGCATGTCACCATTTTTGGGGTTGATGTGATATGAAAAAGAGTGGGAAGCATTGAGTCAGTTTAAAATTATACACAGATTATTGCTCTTTTAAAATATTGCTACATTAACACATACCATTTCTTACTTGCAATTATGTGAAGATGTATTTTACAATTTCAGAGTTATGTTATATTTACAAACTGAAAATTGAAATATTGTTCATTAGTCTCTGAGGTAAATGTAACAGAGTGAATAATGTTTAATTTGTACATTTATTGTTGAGAGTATGACAGTATTTATTCTACTTTGTAGATCCTTCCTTGGTTGGACATACTGGTCTTGATAATCTTGAACAAAAATCATCTCAGAGAACAGGCAAAAAATTACTGAAGACTTTAGCAGCACCTGAAATGCTATCTTTATTGGATCATTGGAATATTCAAACTAAAAAAGTATCACTCAGAGAAATAATGTCAGAAGAAATTGCCTTACAGGAAAAACATAATTTGGTATGAATTAATATAAATATTAAGCTACTGTCTCTGATTCTGGGTTATTGTGTGTTTACTTTGTGATTTTCAAAGTATTTTCTAGTCTAGAATCCATTTTAACCTGATTGAAGTTAATGTATAATTTGAAGCTGGAGGTTTTTGCTTCAGGGAAATTAGTTGATACTCAACTATAAGCCATCCATGTTAAGTTTGTGTTGTTTTAGGTTTAATTTTATAGGTGATTGAGCTGCATCTTTCTTTTTCTTTCTTTCTTTTTTTTTTTTTTTTTGGAGACAGGATCTTGGCTCTGTCACCCAGACTAGAGTGCAGTGGTGTGATCACAGTTATGGAAAGCTTGACCTCCAGGGCTTAAACAATCCTCCCACCTCAGCCTCCTGAGTAACAGGGACTACCATGCCTGGCTATTTTTTTTTTTTGAGATGGAGTCTCGCTCTGTTGCCCATGCTGGAGCACAGTGGTGCAGTCTTGGCTCATTGCAACCTCCACCTCTCAGGTTCAAGCGATTCTCCTGCCTCAGCCTCCCAAGTGTGTGCCACTATGCCTGGCTAATTTTTTGTAATTTTAGTAGAGACGGGGTTTCATCATGTTGACCAGGCTGGTCTCGAACTCCTGACCTCAAATGATCCACCTGCCTCAGCCTCCCAAAGTGCTGGGATTACATGCATAAGCCACTGTGCCCGCCAATTTTTGAATTTATTATAGAGACAGATGTTCGCTGTGTTGTCCAGGCTGGCCTCGAATGGACTCAGTGATTCACCTCCCTTGCCCTTTCAAAATGCTGCAGGCATGAGCCACTATGCCTGACAGACTGGATCTTCTTCTACTTTTTTATTATTATTATTTGTTTGAAACAGGGTCTTGCTCTATTGCCCAGGCTGGAGTGCAGTGGTACAGTAAGGCTCATTGCAGCCTCAACTACCTGGGTTCACCTTAGCCTCTCAAGTAGGTGGGACCAAGGTGTGTGCCACCATGTCTGGCTAATTTTATTTTTTTGTAGAGAGGAGGGTCTTGCCATGTTGCCCAGGCTGGTCTTGCATTTCTGGGCTCAAGTGACCCTCCTGCTTCAGCTTTCCAAAGTGCTGGGATTACAGACATGAGGCACCATGCCCAACCAGCTGCATCTGTTTCAACTTTTAATATTTACTTGTATTTTTTATATTTCTAGAAAAACATGAATGAAATCTTATTTAAAGATAATTATATATATTAGTAATAAGAAATGTCTGTCTTACTATTAAAGATGCCTATTTTTGAAACAAAATTTTTTAGAGAAAAATTTTAGAAACTTATGAGTTTGAATTTAAAAAATTACTCTTCCTTTTCAAACAGAACCTTCACTTTACTTTGAATTTATTTTTGGTCTTTATTTTAAAATATCTAAATCTATGAAGCCATACATGCAGTTGATTTCTTTTGCATTTTTTCTTAATCTTTCTAGAATTCTGAAAATTAATATTAAATAATTCCAGACTCAAAAGGGAAAACATCTTAGAGGTTATTCAGTCTAATTCTCAAGGGAAAAAAATAATTCTTAGATGGTGTTCTTAAAACATTTTAACACTTTCTTATTCATTTGACTGCACAAAGGAGTACCTTTGTATTTGGCTGTAATACATCCAGTTAAGGCGTAGGGATTCCTCTACCTTCATATTTGTTTTTTAAGTTTATCTTGTTTAACTAAATTAGAAATATACTGCCATTCCCATCTTTGCATCCTAATACAATCCAAGAAATAACCTCTTCAGTAGATCTTAAAATTTTAGTGTCCTGTCAAATAGCTTCTTCAGTTAACATATGTATTAATTTGAGCAATGAATTTTTTTTTTCTTTTTGAGTCTCGATTTGTCACCCAGGCTGGAGTGCAGTGGCACAATCTCGGCTCACTGCAGCCTCCACCTCCGGGGTTCAAGTGATTCTCCTGCCTCTGCCTCCCAAGTGGCAGGGATTACAGGTGCCCGCCTCCACACCCAGCTAATGTTTGTATTTTAGAAGAGATGAGGTTTTACCATGTTGGCCAGGCTGATCTCAAACTCCTGATCTCAGGTGATCTGCCCAACTTAGCCTCCCAAAGTGCTGGGATTACAGGCATGAGTCACCGCGCCCAGCTAGCCCTGCTAATTTTTGTATTTTTTTCTAGAGACAGAGTTTTGCCATGTTTCCCAGGCTGGTGTCAAGCTCCTGAGCTCAAGCAGTTCACCTGCCTCAGCCTCCCAAAGTGCTGGGATTACAGGCGTGAGCTACCACACTTGACCTTTGCTTGTTTTCCTATAGATTGGGTAATACAATAGAAGCTGGGTGGCTGTGTCCCAAGGATACCCACTTTTAGATAGTGCCTCAGAAAGATCATTTTTTTTTCTTTTTTTCTTGCATAGAGATGAGGTCTTGCAATGTTGTCCTGGTCTTGAACTCCTGGCTTCAAGCAGTCCTTCTACCTTGGCCTCCCAAAGTGCTGGGATTATAAGTGTAAATGACACTGCACTCGGCCAGATAATTTCCTGATGCTCTCCTCATTCTTTGTCCCCAAAGGAGAAATACACTTTGTGTATATTTTTTAAAGCAAAAAATATAAAAATAAACTTTACACATAATATATGAATAAAATAATTAATTGTAAGATGATTAAGATTACAAGATTTTAGTTCATTGATGAAACCTCAGAATTTATAGTGTAGAAACTACGACCTGATAGATTGCTGGAAAATCTGATTATTGAATTTTTTAGTAAGTTTAGACTATATGCATAGCTTAAGTAAAATGTGAAATATTTTCATTTCTTTTTTTTTTGAGACCGGGTCTCACTCTGTTGCCCATGGTAGAGTGTGCAGTGCTGGGCTCAAGCAGTCTCTCACCTCAGCCCTTCAAGTAGCTGGGACCAGAAGCACATGTCACCATGCCTGGCTTATTTGTGTATTTTTAGTATAGATGGGGTTTCTCCATGTTGCCCAGGCTGGTCTCGAACTCCTGGGCTCAAGCAATCTGCCTACCTTGGCTTTCCAAAGTGCTAGGATTACAGGTGTGAGCCACTGCACCTAGCCAGAAAAAATTTAAATTCTCAGGTAGGTTGTTTCCATCACTCTTGTTACGTGTTTAGCTTTATCAGATCAGTCCTTTTTGCTTGTCATATTGTCACCTCTTGTGGTTCCTCTTTTATTGCTGTTTGGTGTTATAAATGGCCTAAGTATGATTAAGCTTTAAAACAAATAACAATTCTAGCATTTTCTCAGATTATTTTAATTTTGTTTATTTGTTTAATTTGTTTATTTGTTTATGATACAGGGTGTCACTCTGTTGTCCAGCCTGGAGTGCAGTGACTTGGTCTGAGCTCACTGTAGCCTTGACCACCTGGGCTCAAGCAGTCCTCCCACCTCAGCTGGGACTATAGGCGCTTGCCATCACACCTGGCCAGTTTAAAAAAAAAAGTTTTATGTAGAGATAGGGTCTTGCTATGTTGCCAGGTTGGTCTTGAACTCATGGGTTCAAGCAATCCTCCTACCACAGCTATTGTAATTTTTAGGTTTAGGAATTTTCAGTCATTTTATTGCCTCTGAAATTGTATATGAAGTTATTTTTCAGACAGCAGCATCTTTGTAGCAAACAAAATTATTTTGTTACGTTAAAATGTTGACAAATTATCACTTTAAGAATATTTACTATCATCTTAGGTTGGAATTAAAATAACATATTTTTAGGAAAGTTCTTTTGGTCTGACAGTTTAAATAGAGCAAATCTGAATATGAATTGTGAGTAATAATGTAACAATTCTTATGCAGTTATTTTGCAGTAAATATATTTGTGAAAAACTTAAAAAATAATTGTGAATTCTGAGATTTTCTGTCAATCTGAGTTTGCAACTTATTTGTACATTGTAGTTTCTACCCATTGAGGAGAATATGTTTTTGAGGACGATGTTCACAGCATCATCCAGTGTCCCTTTTGTGAGGACCCATGGGAGAAATTTCTCTCAGGTCTCAATACCAGAAAAAGCTGTACTTCTTCTGAGAAACTGGTTTGTTTTTATTTTATGGACAGTGAGAATCTTTATTTCCCCCTTTGCTTTGGCCACTAAGAATCTCAGAACTAAATTTGTGGCCTACCTGTAGCAATTGTACAAGATTTTGTGGCATGCATTTATTATATACTAACACTGCTAGCTTTATCTTATATATTTTTATCTTTATTTTCTCCATTCTGACTTCGTTTATTTATATCCTGTGGATGTGTGTTTATGTATATATATGTCTCTTCATCATTTTAATATAATGATTCAATGTGTTAGATATGCATGACTAACAGTATGTATATATATATTTACATACCCATGCACACACATACATGTATATGTGTGATTGTGTGTGTATATGTTTATGAGCAGCTTCAAATACTTTGCAAAAAATGGGATACAAATAAATAGTGCAAAAGTACTCATATTACTAATTTCAGCCTTTAATCAGTGAAGAAGTCTGTGATTGCTTTTAAATCATCAGTAATTTTGCAACAAAATAACCACACTTTTGGTCAGCGTTTCTAGTATTAAACATTTTATCTTGAAGATGATTTCTGTTTTTGTTTTAGAAAAGAGAGAGACTTATGTTTGAAAAAGATTGTGCCACTAAACTAAAGGAGAAGCAGCTCTTTGAGATATTTCCAGGCATTAACCAAAATTTTCTGGTGGACATTTTCAAGGACCACAAGTGAGTGCTAGAAAGATTGTCTGTGGTTTCTACTCTGATGTCACTGAAAGCATATGTCATATTTATTTTTCTGATAACAAAAATAATATAGGTCTATAGTAGTCCCTCCTACTCTGTGGTTATATATTCCAAAACCCACAGTGGATGCATGAAACTATGAATATAACTGAACCCTATATATACCCTATATATACTATGTTTTTTTCCTTGTAAATAAAATTTAATTTATAAATTAGCCACAGTAAAAGATTAACAACAACTAATGATAAAATAGAGCAATAATAACAGTATACTGTAATATAAATTATGTAAACGTGGTCTCTCTCTGTCTCAAAATACAGTTGTCCTTCAGTATCTGGGAGATTGGCTGCAGGACAGAAAATCTTTGACTTTATTGTTTCTGAGTGTTATGTTTTATTTAGGGAGTCTGTTATGTCCCAATATTATAAAAATATTTTCTTTATGCCGGGCGCGGTGGCTCAAGCCTGTAATCCCAGCACTTTGGGAGGCCGAGGCGGGTGGATCACGAGGTCAAGAGATCGAGACCATCCTGGTCAACATGGTGAAACCCCGTCTCTACTAAAAAAAATACAAAAAAATTAGCTGGGCATGGTGGCGCGTGCCTGTAATCCCAGCTACTCAGGAGGCTGAGGCAGGAGAATTGCCTGAACCCAGGAGGCGGAGGTTGCGGTGAGCCGAGATCGCGCCATTGCACTCCAGCCTGGGTAACGAGCGAAACTCCGTCTCAACAAAAAAAAAAAAAAAAAAAAAAAAAATTTTCTTTATTATTTAAATATCTAACTTCTTATGTGTGTGGTATATTATGAGGTAGAGATTTATAAATGAGCTAGAGATTTAACTTGTTTTTCCAAATGCCTGACCAAATGAATGGATTGTCTTTGCCCACTGGTATAAAACATAACCAGTAATGCTTACTGCATTCCCAAATACATATTTTCTTTTAAGGACTTCGATTCCATTGAGCTATTTGTTAGGTCCTGAGTTGCCACCATATTGTTTTAATTATTGTAGTTATGTTAGGTATATGAGGAATGCTCTGCTTTGAAAAATATATACTTTTCATCATGTATTTTTAAATTCCTCACGAGTTTGTTTTAAATAGATACTTTTTGAGACTCTTTTGAGAATCTAATATAGATTTTGATCTTTAGTTTATTAATATATTTCATATCAATGACAATAATGGATTTCTGGAATAAAACCTACTTTACCTTCAGATTTTTGTTTTTTTTCCTTTAATGCAGGGAGGAATTGATTTACTAGTTCATTGAAATTTTTGCAATAGTAATGAAATGGTGTTGATCTGTGATTTTTTTTTTTCTGTTCCTGGGCTGTTTGTGTCAGATTTTGGTTTCATTGTTTTATTTGGTATTAGGCTTAATAAAATAAACTGGCAGACCGCCGTTGTTCTCTCCGCTATGGAAAGTTGAAAGAACTTCATACCTTGATGGTTCTGGGCCTGTGCTTTCTCAGGGAGAGGATCTTGGGTTTATTGGGCAAAGTTTATTTTATGCTCTCTAATCATTTATTTTTACTGGTATCTTTCTCTTAGAATTTGTTAGTATATTTTCAACTCTGGTTAGTTAATTTCCTTTCAGTCTTTAATAACATACATTTAAGGTATGAATTTTTCTCTATAAGTTTTGATTTTGATATATGATATTTTAATTTTCATTATTTTCTAAATCTCAAATTTTAGTTTGATTTTCTATTTACCCTAGAATTTCTTTCATTTTTTTTTTTTTGAGATAGAGTCTCACTCTGTTGTCCAGATTGGAGTGCAGTGGCACTTTTGTGGCTCACTGCAACCTCTGCCTTCCAGGTTCAAGCACTTCTCCTGTCTCAGCCTCCTGAGTAGCAGAGATTACAGGCATGCACCACCACACCCAGATAGTTTTTGTATTTTTAGTAGAGAAAGGGTTTCACCATGTTGGCCAGGCTGATCTCGAACTCCTGACCTCAGGTGATCCACCTACCTCGGCCTCCCAAAATGCTGGGATTACAGGTGTGAGCCACCTTGCCTGGCCAATTTTTAAGACATATAAAAACATAAGTGAATTTTATGTTTAGACTTGGATCCCATTCCCAAGGTATCTCTTTATGTATATGCAGATATTCCAAAATTTAGAAAAATCTGAAATCTCAACCACTTCGGATCCCAAGTATTTCGGATGAGGAGTAGTCAACATATACTTCTTTTGGTGTGTTTTTCGGATGAGGAGTAGTCAACATATACTTCTTTTATGTGTTTGTGTGAGATAGGGTCTTGCTGTTACCCAGATTGGAGTGCAGTGGCACGATCTTGGCTCATTGCAGCCTTGACTTCCCAAGCTCAAGTGATCTTCCCACCTCAGCCTCCCAAGTAGCTAGGACTACAGGCACGTGCCACCATGCCTGGCTAGTTTTTTGTATTTGTTTTGTAGAGCCGGGGTTTCACCATGTTGCCCAGGCTGGTCTTGAACTCCTGAGCTCAAGGGATTTTCCCGTCTTGGCCTCTAAAGTGCTGGGATTACAGGTGTGAACCACCGTTCCCAGCCCAGCCTGAACTTAATATTTATTCTCTGTTGAGTGTGCAGAGTTCTAAATATGTCACCTAAATCAAATCTTTAATGGTAGTATTCCAATCTTTAATTTTCTTATTTATTTTTGCTACCTAACTTGCTATTTGCTGAGGGTTTTGTGTTAAAATCTCCCAGATGCCAGAGGGTGATGCTAGCATATGGCCACTCCTGTTTTATGAGTACTTAGGGCAAGAGCCTGAGATGAAATAGCCCAGAGTTGTGCTTCCCCAGGGAAAGGAGGGGGCTTGGTGTGTCCTTTCTGGGGATGGCCAGTGATGGGTTAGCCAGGCCCCTCATGTTAGGTGGCTGATTGCCTCCATTTGTCTGCTGATACCTTCTCAGCTAGCAGTAGGTTCAGCTTCATCCTGGTAAGACGGGTAGGTGGGCTCAGTTACTACAGTATGTGCTTGAGGTATAATCTTTTAGGGCTGTGACCCTCAAACAGTATCAGAGTTAGAGACTGACTTCCAGCCTTTTGAGCAGGTGGGTGATTTTAAGGCCTGGAAAGATACGGTTTATTGTTGGTAACATCCAGCCCCTGGATACTGATATCCTTTGTGTTGAGCATATCTGACGCAGCAAGATGAGAGGGCTGAAGTGGAACTGGTAGTTGCACATGGCTTGCCTTCAGAGGTGGTCTTTAATAAACTGAAGAATAGCAAAATGCCACACTATTTTGGATAATTAGTTAACCACATTTCTTTCTTCCTTGCTTTCTTGCTTTCTTTTTTTTTTTTGAGACAGAGTTTTGCTCTTGTTGCTTAGGCTGGAGTGTAGTGGCACTATCTCGGCTCACTGCAACCTCTGCCTCCCAGGTTCAGGCGATTCTCCTGCGTCAGCCTCCTGAATAGCTGGGATTACAGGCGCATGCCACCATGCCTGGCTAATTTTTCTCATATTTTTAGTAGAGACAGTTTCTCCGCATCCTCATTGACACATGTTACTATTTAATACCTGTCTTTTTTTATTATAACTATTGTAGTGAGTGGGAAGTTGTTTTAAGAATGTCCAAGGAAACCAAGTGTGAATCCAACAAAGGATTTAAGAAGAATAGGTGCTAAAATGAAAGAAAGATTTGTTGTGAATAATCTGCACAACAAAGAATTAGCAATTGAATTATCAATGTATTACCTTTTGGTATTCATTTAGTAGCTGGGATTACAGGCACATGCCACTATGCCTGGCTAATTTTTTTCATATTTTTAGTAGAGATGGGGTTTCACCGTGTTGGCCGGGCTGATCTTGAACTCCTGACCTCAGTTGATCCACCTGCCTCAGCCTCCTAAAGTGCTGGGATTACATGCATGAGCCACCACGCCCTGCCTAATTAACCAAATTTCAAAAAAAATTCGTATGTGCTCAGTTCCTCAGTATCTGGCCAATGGAAGAGGTGAGAGACATAAATAGTGTGAAATACTGAGCAGCATAAAAGCATATGTAATTTTTTTGAATGATTTTCTTTAGATATTGGAACATGAGTGTATCAGACATTTGTCAATTTGTAGAATTTCATTCTACAGATACTATAGTATCACCCTCAAGATATGACTGTATAATGCGGGCATGAGAGATAGGGTAGTGCTTTACTTTTTATTTTCTGTATCCTTACTTAGAGTTTGACTAGAATCCCATGGTAAAAGTAAACGGGATTTTACACAATAAAAATGTCAGCTTAAAGGTCTATTGTCTGTGTTTGTTGTTTGAGGGAAACCAAGTGTGAATCCATCAAAGGATTTAAGAAGAGTAGGTGATAAAATGAAAGATTTGTTGTGGATAATCTGCACAAGAAGATGAGCAATTGAATTATCAATATATTACCTTTTGGTATTCATTTTTTGAAAATTAGTTTTTGAGAACCTATTACTTGATGGTTTCCTTCTGATCATTCTTGATTATTTTTTTGAGATACACCATGAGCATTTAACTTAAGCCAGTTTTTCATATTCTTGTAAGATGTTTGAAGATTCTTGTGTTAATGTCTCCACATAACTTATTTTCATTTACTGATATTATGTTTGTTCTTAAATTTTCTACAGCTATTCATTAGAACACACAGTGCAATTTCTAAACTGTGTTTTTGAAGGGGACCCTGTAAAAACAGTTGTAGCTCAAGAGTTTGTTCACCAAAATGAGAATGTCACATCTCATACTGGCCAGAAGTCTAAAGAGAAAAAGGTATGGAGTTACTAAGTTTTTTCTACAAGGGTAGATAACTGTATATAAAAATATAATTGGTTTATTGAGTATAATAATTTAATGATTATTTCTCACCATTTTGTCTAGACTGGAAATTTAATCACCAATGGCATATTTGGCTTAGAATATCTGTGCACTCTAAATGATGAATTTATAGTTAATTTTTTTTCTTTGTGTGTATGATAAACAGGCACTTGAATATCTGCAACTTGTGTATACTTGGACACAGTAGAGTATATGGTTTAATTGAATAGCTATAAGTTTGTAAATATGATGGGTCTTGAATATAAACATGTGGGCAGAAATACTTAGCCTTTTGGGAAAGTGCCAAATTTTTTCTCAAAGAAAATGGCTCCACCATTTTATATTTCCACTAGAACTGTATGGGGGTTACAATTTCTCTACATCTTCACTGACGTGTTATTATTGAATACCTGTCTTTTTTATTATAACCATTGTAGTGAGTGGGAAGTTGTTTTAAGAATGTCCAGGATTTGTTTTAATCAGGTATAGTAAGACATGCAGAGATGGAAATGTTGTGAAGGAAGTTTATTATACTCATAGAGCTCTTGAAACAGGAGGTATGGCTTGCTACCCAGGGCCACATGGGGAGCCAGCAGGATTGGTCAGGAAGCAGGAGTAGGGGGGAAATGTGGAGAAAAGCCTGTATTTTGGATTCTATGAGAAGGAATGTGCAAGGCGGAGTAAGCAGGTTTAGGATTGGCTAGTTTAAATAATTTCAGCAGGCTCTGGAGCATAGGGACTTTCTCTGTTTGTCTGATAATTGGCCCTAGGGTGATTAGGGCAGGTGGATAGTGCCCTGGAGTGGGAGAACCCCATTCAAGGAGGAGGTTGGAGGCCTAGATTCTGGATTGGTTGGTTTGCAAATGAAAGGCGTGCTCCCAGACACGTGTTTGTTATCTCTAGGAATTAGCTAAACCTGAGGGGGTTGTGAGAGTGGATGGAAATGAGGGGACAGAGGGAGCAGCCTCTCTAGCATCATGAAGGCTGCAAAAATGCCAGCACCAGAATACAGAAAATAAAAGCCATGGTTAATACAGAAGTGGTGTCTTTTGGTTTTGATTTGCATTTCCTTGATAACTATTGATGTTGGGCATCTTTTTATGTGCTATTGGTCATTTGTACATCTTTGGAGGAATGTCTGTGCATATCCTTTGCCTATTTTTTTGAGACAGAGTTTTGCCCTTGTTATCCAGGCTGGAGTGCAATGGCGCGATCTTGGCTCACCGCAACCTCCGCCTCCTGGGTTCAGGCAATTCTCCTGCCTCAGCCTCCTGAGTAGCTGGGACTGCAGGCACGCGCCACCATGCCCAACTTTTTTGTATTTTTAGTAGAGACGGGGTTTCACCACGTTGACCAGGATGATCTCGATCTCTTGACCTCATGATCCACCCGCCTCGGCCTCCCAAAGTGCTGGGATTACAGGCATGGGCCACCGCGCCCGGCCCTTCCTTTGCCTATTTTTAAATTGGGTTATTTGTCTTTATTATTGAGTTGTAAGTGTTCTTTATATACTCTAGATACAAGTCCCCAATCAGACCTGTGATTTGCAGATATTCTGTCCTTTCCATAAGTTGCCTTTTCACTCTGTTGTTTCTGTTGCAACACTGAAGTCTTTTAAATTTGATGCAGTCTAGTTTGTCTACTTTTCCTATTGTTGCCTGTGCTTCATTGCCAAATCCAATGTCATGAACTTTCCTCCTGTATTTTCTCTAGGAGTTTTATAGTTTCAGGCCTTTCATTTAGGTCTTTAATCCATTTTGATTTAATTTTTGTATATGTTGTGAGATAGAAGTCCGAGTTGATTCTTTCACATGTGGATATCCAGTTGTCTCTTGGCCATTTGTTGCAAAGACTATTCTTTCCCCATTAAATTTTCTTGGCACTCTTGTTGAAAATGAATTGACCCTGGCTAGCCATGTGCAGAAAGCAGAAACTGGACCCCTCCCTGACACCTTACACTAAAATTAACTCCAGATGGATTAAAGACTTAAACATAAGACCTAACACCATAAAAACCGTAGAAGAAAATCTAGGCAAAACCATTCAGGACATAGGCATAGGCAAGGACTTCATGACCAAAACACCAAAAGCATTGGCAACAAAAGCCAAAATAGACAAATGGGACCTAATCAAACTCCACAGCTTCTGCACGGCAAAAGAAACAGTCATTAGAGTGAATTGGCAACCAACAGAAGGGGAAAAAAATTTTTGCAATCTATCCATCTGACAAAGGGCTGATATCCAGAATCTACAAAGAACTAAAACATATTTACAAGAAAAAAACAAGCCCATTCAAAAGTGGGCGAAGGATATGAACAGACAGTTTACAAAAGAAGACATACGTGAGGCCAACAAACATATGAAAAAATGCTCATTATCACTGGTCATTAGAGAAACGCAAATCAAAACTACACTGAGATACCGTCTCACACCAGTTGGAATGGCGATCATTAAAAAATCTGGAGACAACAGATGCTGGAGAGGATGTGGAGAAATAGGAACACTTTTACACTGTTGGTGGGAGTGTAAATTAGTTCAACCATTGTGGAAGACAGTGTGGCGATTCCTCAAGGACCTAGAAATAGAAGTTCCATTTGACCTAGCAATCCCATTACTGGGTATATATCCAAAGGATTATAAATCGTTCTACTATAAGGGCACATGCACACAAATGTTCATTGCAGCACAGTTTACAATAGCAAAGACCTGGAACCAACCCAAATGCCCATCGATGATAGACTGGACAGGGAAAATGTGGCACATATACACCATGGAATATTATGCAGCCATCAAAAATGATGAGTTCGTGTCCTTTGTAGGGACATGGATGAACCTGGAAACCATCATTCTCAGCAAACTGACACAAGAACAGAAAATCAAATACCGTATGTTCTCACTCATAGGTGGGTGTTGAACAATGAGAACATGTGGACACAGAGAGGGGAGCATCACACACTGGGGTCTTTCGGGGGGAAATAGGGGGACAGCAGGGGATGGGGAGTTGGGGAGAGATAGCATGGGGAGAAATGCCAGATATAGGTGATGGGGAGGAAGGCAGCAAATCACACTGCCATGTGTGTACGTATGCAACAATCTTGCATGTTCTTCACATGTACCCCAAAACCTAAAATGCAATTAAAAAAAATGAATTGACCATAATCGTAAAGATTTATTGCTGGACTCCTAATTGTATTCCATTGATCTGTATGTCTTTCCTAATGTCAGTACCACTTGTCTTGATTACTGTAGCTTTGTGGTAAGTTTTAAAATTGGGAAATGTGAATCTTCCAACTATGCTCTTTTTTTTTTTTTTTTTTTTTTAAGATTTTGGCTATTCTGGTGCCCTTGGATTTCCATGTGAATTGTAGAATTAGTTTGTGAATTTCTGTACAGAAGCCAACTAGAATTTTGATGGTGTTTGTGTTGAATATGTAGAGCAATCTGAGGCGTATTGCCAATTAACAATATTAAGTCTTTCAATTCATGAAATGGAATATCTTTCGGTTTATTTAGGTCTTCTTTAATTTCCTTCAACAATGTGTTGTAGTTTTCAGAGTATAAATTTTGCACATCTTTTGTTAAGTTTATTTTTTTATTTTTATTTTTAAGAGACAGGGTTTCACCATGTTGGTCAGGCTGCTCTTGAACTCCCTACCTCAGGTGATCTGCCTGCCTCAGCCTCCCAAAGTGCTGGGATTACAGGCATGAGCCACTAGAGTATTTTATTCTTTTTCATGCTGTTGTAAATGGAATTATTTCTTTTGTTTGTTTTGTTTCTTTCTGGTCTGGAATTATATTGTCTTTTTTAAAAATTTACTTTTTTTTCTGAGATGGAGTTTCGCTCTTGTTGCCCATACTGGAGTGCAGTGGCATGATCTTGCTCGCTGCAACCTCTGCTTCCCAGGTTCAAGCAATATACCTGTCTCAGCCTCCTGAGTAGGTGGGATTACAGGCATGCGCCACCACACTTGGGTAATTTTTAAATTTATTATTATTATTATTTTTTGAACTTATTCCACTTGGCAGGCTCAACACCTGGGTAATTTTTTTTGTATTTGTAGTAGAGACAGGGTTTCTCCATATTGGTCAGTCTGGTCTCAAACTCCCGACTGCAGATGATCCACCCGCCTCGGCCTCCCAAAGTTCTGGGATTACAGGCGTGAGCCACTGCACTGGGTCTACTTTATTTTTTGATATTAATTTTAAATTAAAAAGAGACAAGGGTCTTGCTGTATTGCCCAGACTGGTTTCATCTCCTGGGCTCAAGCAATACAGGCTTGAGTCACCGTGCCTGGCCTGGAATTATGCATCAATTTTATTTTTGGATTGTTTATTACAAGTACATTCTCTCTCCTGATAACATGCAAGGCACTGCGAGTCATTATGCTAATAGGGGGTGATAAGAGGGTATGATTGCTCAAAGTGGGAGATGATTAGAAATGTAATCAAAGGGCAGGTGCGGCCAAGGTGGGTGGATCACCTGAGGTTGGGAGTTCGAGACCAGCCTCACCAACATGGAGAAACTGCTGTCTTTACTAAAAATACAAAATTAGCCGGGCGTGGTGGTGGCGCATTCCTGTAATCCCAGCTACTGGGGAGGCTGAGGCAGAAGAATTGCTTGAACCCAGGAGACGGAGGTTGCAGTGAGCCAAGATCATGCCATTGCACTCCAGCCTGGGTAACAAGAGCGAAACACTGTCTCAAAAAAAAAAAGAAAGAAAGAAATGTAACCAGAAAGTTTTTGTGAGTTATGCCTTAGCCTTGTCCACAAAATGTAGGCAGGTATCTCAAAACTGATTAAGATCTTTTAAGATTTTTGAACAGAATAATCTGTCTCTTTGTTCTCCCAGGATGCTCAGGGACCACATTGCTATAGGGGATATCCTGGTGCCAGTAACATTTTGGTTCTTCTCTTTTCAAGAAACTAACATTTAAAATTCCGTTGTATTAATGCTACTATTTTTTTTTTTTTAGTCTTTACATTTTATAGGTTTGTTACCACAGGAAATTTTAGTGTTGTAATGCATCATGCTTTCAAGAGAATATTAAGTAAATTCCTAGGAAGCAAATATTTCTTTTTGGAGACAGGGTCTTGCTCTGTTGCCCAGGCTGGAATTCAGTGGCACCAGCATGGCTCATTGAAGCTTCAGCTTCCTGGGCTTAACTGATCTTGCCTCAGCTTCCCGAATAACTGGGACCAGGCATACACCATCATGTCTGACTAATTTTTAAAGATTTTGTAGAGTTGGGTCTCACTCTGTTGCCCAGGCTGGTTAAATTGTTAGGCTCAGGTGACCTCCTGCTCCAGCCTCCCAAAGTGCTGAGATTACAGGTATAAGGCACCTCACCTGGCCACAGGAAGCAAATATTTCACTTGGCCCTTGTTAATGAAGTAATAGTAAACCATGTCACTATGAAATAAATATAAAAATAAATTTCAGTTGTATTTTAAAAGAGAGTAACTATTTGAGAACATGTCTTTCATTATATATATATATATATATATATATATATATATATATATTTATTATTATTTTTTTTAATTTTTATTTTTGAGACGGAGTTTCGCTCTTGTTACCCAGGCTGGAGTGCAATGGCGCGATCTCGGCTCACCACAACCTCCGCCTCCTGGGTTCAGGCAATTCTCCTGCCTCAACCTCCTGAGTAGCTGGGATTACAGGCACGCGCCACCATGCCAGCTAATTTTTTGTATTTTTAGTAGAGACGGGGTTTCACCATGTTGACCAGGATGGTCTCGATCTCTTGACCTCGTGATCCACCCGCCTCGGCCTCCCTATATATATATTTTTAAGAAAATGAAAAATAAAGGGTCTCTTGCCAGAGAATCAAATATGATTGTATTTTTTTAGTATAAATAACTACAGAGACCCTAATGCTATGAAGTATTTATTAAGTTCATAATGTGAGGCACTATTAAGTTTTCAAAAGTCATAGAAAGTAGTTTTATTATCCTCCCCAAAGTCTTTGATTTTATCAGCGAATCAAGCAATGCATTCATAGAATATTTAAATGTTAATATAAAGAAGCTTGTGGATTAAGCAATGATAAGAGTGACATCAGGAGGTAGGTTCTATGAATATTCTTATATCAGAGACATCCTTGTGTTCTTTCATAAAATAATTTGGGTATCTGTTACAAAAATATATCAACTGATTTGCTCTGGTATTGAGTTAGGAGTATGGTGATGTCTACTCTTTTTTTTTCTCCTTTCTTTTCTTTAACTCTTTAAAGCCTATGGAGTTCTGGGGCTAAATGAGCAAAATATAATGAATGAAGAAATTGTATAACCACCTACTATTATATATGAGGCCAGTTTTTCCCAATCTTTCTTGACTTCTGAACTCTTTACAGACAGGAAATGAGAAAAAATCATACTTGCCAGTTAATAATTATGGCCAAGTGCCGTGCACAACATATATATATGTGTGTGTGTGTGTATATATATATATATATATATATATCTGTAGAGACAGGGTCTTGCTTTGTTGTCCAGGCTGGTCTTGAACTTCTGGTTTCAACTGATCCTCCTGCCTCAGCCTCCTCTTGCCTCAGCCTCCTCTTGCCTCAGCCTTCCAAAGTGCAAGATTATAGGCATGAGCCACCATGCTGAATATCTTTTATTCTTTTGACTTGATTTAGTGACCTAATTTTTTTTAAGAAATTTTGAGATTTTTTTTTAATTTGAAGGCAATCTTAATGCTATTAAATTCACGAATGCTAATTTAAATACCCAATCCTATTTATCTAAAACACACAGTGCAAATGCAAATATCTTTTCTCTCCACTTGTCAGCACCTGCTAATATCATGAATTGGAAATGAGGAGAATAGATTCCCCTTAAACTGCAAGTCAGCAGGTGTTTCTTTACAGTTAACTTTAGCAAAATTCATACAAAATAGTAATTAACAGTGATCTTATTAACTCACAAGTAAACACCTTTAAAACTGCATTTTGTTAAAGTTTCTGTACTAAAATATAGAAAAACTAAACTACACAAATATTGAAAAATTAAAAATTTCTTAATTTTTTATTCCTGGTAGCACTACCATAATTTACAGGGCAATATACCTGACAAAAGTATAAAAAAGACAAAGCTACAACAGATAAAAGATCTCAAAAATGTACATCTAATTGATACTATATCGCAGTAATCAGTAGCTGCAATTTTGCAAACTATGGCTATGACAGTCCTGAACAAGAAGGGTTTTCTGTTTAAGCTGCAGTGACTTTTCTGACTGTAAATCATCGTTTCTTCTGTGGCACATTTTTACAGTTCCTCTAATGCTTTTGAGCTATTGTCTCAAAGTAACCTGCAGCTTTCCTGCCAACTCCTCGCTCTCACTCCTGCTAAGAACTGTAGCCCTTTTCTGCTGTTTTTAGAACCTTCTGCTGCTATATCTCCCACTTCCACCACCAGATCCATAACGACCACCATGGGGACTGCCCGAGCTTCTTCCACTGAAACTGTCCCCTTTCATGAGTTCATAATTTGATTGCTGTTGTCCACTATAATTCCCAAAATCATTATAGTTTCCACCACCGCCATAGTTACCACTGCCAAAATTTCCTCCTTCATCGTAACCATCATATCCTCTACTGCCACTATATCTACCACCTTGGTTTCCATATCCTGGTCCACCACCACCACCATAGCCCCCTCTACTACTATAACCAGGACCACCACCATAGTTGCCACAATCACCTCCAAATCCATTATATCCACCATCACCTCCTCCATAACCACCTTTGCTGCCACCACCTCCACCAGCATAGCCTCCTCTTCCACCAAGGCTTCTACCACGGCCAAAATTATCTCTATCATCTCTGAAGCTTCCTCCTCTACAACCCATAAAATTGCCAGGTCCACCTCCACGACCTCTCTGTGATCCAGCAGACTGCATCTCTTGTTTAGAAAGGGCCTTTTTCACTTCACAGTTATGCCCTTTAATAATGTGGTATTTCTGAACAACAGTTTTATCAACTGTATCACCATCATCAAAAGTTACAAAAGCAAATTAATTCTCTTTTTCCCCACTCTGCCTGTCTTCCATAACTTCTGTGGTTTCAATCTTGCCATACTTTTCAAAGTAGTCTCTCAAATTATATTCTTCTGTATCTTCTTTAATGTCGCCAACATTTTTTTCTTCACTGTTAGATGGGCACCAGGCTTTATAGAATCCTCTCTAGAAATAGCTTTCTTTGGTTCCACTACACACCAGTCAACCTTGTGTGGTTGAGCACACATTGCATTCACCTCTTCAACACAAGAATAAATCACAAAACCAAAGCCTCTGGAACATTTTGTTTGGGGTGGGTCTCTCATCACACAATCTGTGAGTGTGCCCCATTTCTCATAATGTTCTCTTAAACTATCATCTGTAGTTTTAAAGCTCAGACCACCAGTGAACGGTTTTTTCAGCTGCTCTGATTCCTTGTGATCATGGCTCTCCTCCCTCTGGCAGTGGTGCAGCGATGGCTGGAGTTGGGCTGGGGACCACCAGATAGTGGTTTTACCTCCATTTTGAGACCAGACTCACCTCTTCCAACTCGAGTTCAATAGCCCTAATTATATTTTGATAATTTTAGAGAACTCTTCAACATCTCCAGAGATAAGAGTGGTTAAAGAAAGGGTAACCTTAATGGCATAAAAAAGTTAATGATAGTTGATACATGGCTGACTTAACTTACAAGGTAGACACTGGAGAGAATCTGTTTCCTGAGCAGAGAGATGAAAATATATGAGAGCCCAGTTTTCATGTGCGTTGAGTGAAGGTATAAGGCATTAGTTTTTTAAACTGTGTGTGTATTACTTATTGTTTAAAATCTTATAGCCAAATAAATTGAAAGAGAATGAAGAAACACCAAGTGAACTGTCTTTCCAAGACTTTGAGTACCCAGACTATGATGACTACAGGGCAGAGGCTTTCCTTCACCAACAGAAGAGGATGGAGTGTTACAGCAAGGCCAAAGAAGCTTATCGGATAGGGAAAAAACATGTTGCCACCTTTTATGCCCAGCAGGTAAAGTGGAAAACTGATTATATATTTTTTTCTTTGTCAGTTATAATAACTAAATAATCTTGAAGCAGATAACACCCATATTGTTAATAGATTAAGTTACTCTGGGGAATGTAGTGGTTATATAAGTGACATAAATGAGGTATCCTAAGAAATGTATGGTCCTGGGAATTTAATCTCCTGCTGTTTTGAACATTTGAAATGTTCAGCTTCTGTGGTTGCTTTTGCATTTACTGCTTAAGTGGAATTACAGTTTATTCTGACAGTCCATATTTCTGGCAGCAGAATATTAATACTGACCATCTCAGAGTGGGATTAAAGGGGTTTTGTGCCTTCTATCATGTTGAAATTTTTAGTAATATATCACTTTCATAGTAGAAAAATGACATTAATATTTTTTAGGGAAGTAAAATTTCTACCTGGGGTCATTTGACATGGTTTTATAAGGAAGCTGCTTTTTTTTTCTTTTCTTTTTTTTTAAAGATAAGGTCTTGCTCTGTTGCGCAGGCTGGAGTGTAGTGGTGCAGTCTCAGCTCACTGCAGCCTTCACCTCCCGGGCTCAGGTGATCCTCCTGTGTCAGCCTCCCAAATAGCTGGAACTACAGGCACGCACCACCAGGACAAGCTAATTTTTGTATTTTTTGGAGAGATGGGGTCTTACTTATTATGTTGTCCAGGCTGGTCATGAACTCCTGTGCTCAAGCAATCCTCCCATCTCAGCCTCCCAAAGTACTGGGATTATAGGCGTGAGGTACCATGGCCAGCAAGGAGTCTGCTTAAATTTTTATGTTTGTGTTTCCATATGGGTTACTTCTTTGTGTTTGAGCAGAGAAGAGTATCAAACTGCTGTAGCCCTGTGACCTCTCACTGTAGTCCTTGGGGGATAGCTTCTAGGGTAAGTAACTATAAGATGTTGAAGGTGACCAAGATGAGACCCAGCATTATCGAAGCATACACAAATAATAAACCAGTGGTTTTAAAAGCAAAAACAAAAAAAAAGTAAATAAACCAATGGTTCCTTCTTGAAATAGTGTATTAGAGTTCTCTAGAGAGACAGACCAGTAGGATATATGAAAAAGAATTTATTAGGGGGAATTGGCTCTCACAATCACAGAGGTGGAGAAGTCCCATAATAGACCAGCTGTAAGCCAGAGAACCAAAGAATTCAGTAGCATGGCTTAAAGCCAGGAGTGTAATGCAGTCAAAGCTCAAAGCCTCAGAACCAAGGATACTGACAGTGCAGTCCCCAGTCCAGGACCAAACACTCAAGACCCACCGAGAGGCAGTTGGTGTGGGTCCCACAGTCTAAAAGCTGAAGAACGTGGAGTCTGAATTCCAAAGGCAAGAAGAGAACATCTGCCTGTTTGTCCTAGCCAGCCCCCAGCTGCCCACATGGTTGGTATCCTAGCCAGCCCCTAGTTGCCCACATGGAGGGCAGATCTTCTTTCTGTCCACTGACACACACGTCAGTCTTCTCTGGAAACACACTCAGACACACCCAGAAACGATGCTTCACCAGCCATCTAGGTATTCCTCAGTCCAGTCAAATTGATACCTAAAATTAACTGTCACAGATGGGGATTGTGTTTAGTTAAGTTTCCCACTTTTACGACTTTTGGTTCAGAAAATATGTTAGAAAGAATGACTCAGTAGTTTAAGTACTGCATTATTATTATTATTTATTTAGAGATATTCTTGCATTGTCACCTGGGCTGGAGTGCAGTGGTATGATCTTGGCTCACTGCAACCTCTGCCTCCTGGGTTCAAGTGATTCTCCTGCCTCAGCCTCCCAAGTAGCTGGATTACAGGTGCCTGCCACCACGCCAAGCTAATTTTTTGTAATTTTAGTAGAGATGGAGTTTCATTATGTTGGCCAGGCTGGTCTCAAGCTCCTGACCTTGTGATCCGCCTGCTTTGGCCTCCCAAAGTGCTGAGATTACAGGCATGAGCCACTGCACCCAGCCAGGACTACATTATTAATACATTGAAATTTACCTAAATTTTGGTGCATTATTGTATATTAAACTCAATGCATTAAGATTTTAGATTTATTTTTCCCTTTTTTCTCCTGGCCTTTTTATTTGGGGCACTATTAATTTTCTCATCACCCAAGTAGCAAATATCAAAAGTGTCCCTTGGTGATATGTTTATGATTTTAGGGTACTCTTCATGAACTGAAGATGAAAGAAGCCAATCACCTTGCTGCTGTGGAGATCTTTGAGAAAGTCAATGCCTCACTGCTGCCACAGAATGTTTTAGACCTCCATGGGCTGCATGTGGAGGAAGCTCTAGATCATTTGATGAAAGTTTTAGAGAAGAAGACTGAAGGTAGGACTGTGGTAATCACAAGTTTTCAATAGAATATATGTCTTTGCTTATATTGGTATAACTGGCAAATTCAGGAGAGTCTGAATATGTAGGCTGAGGATATCTGTGCAACATTGTAAACATTTGTGTTAGTCATTCTTCAAGAGGACCTTCTTGGAAAAGGATCCTCATTGGTATGACGATTAACATTTTCTTCATTTGTATTCCTGTGTTGTATTTATTAGAGGGAGGGCATGGTGTAATCTGCGAATCCTCTCTGACTTATAAATGAGACCTTTCAGGAATATTACATATCTTTGTACAATAGACGTTTATTAAACTTAATAGATATTTCTTGGATTTTAATTTTTCAGTAGATGTTTGATAAAATACAGAAGTAAATAAGGTGATAGGATTTTTACAGTGATCACAAAAGGCAGAATTTCTAAGTATTTGCCGTGTGGCCGTGCCCCCTTCTTTTCTGCTTGTGTCTTGCCTTTGCAGGTTAATAGGAAAGACCACTGCCAGCTTGTCATCTAAGTTCAAACTTTTCCCAGGACTTTGGATGAGCCTCAATTCAATGTTACGTACTTCACATACATTAAAGTATTTTGTTGGTTTAGCATCTTGTTTACTTTTCATCATCATAGGGTAAATTGTCCTACTGTCACTTGTCTGATTGTTTCCTTGTGATTAGATTCAGTTTAAAATATTTTTGGGTAAAAACACTGTTAGGTGATATTAAGTTAGCCTTGGTGAACACATCAAGGGATAGAAGTGGTCAGTTTGTCCCATCATTGATCATATTGTTTGATTTCTTAGCTACGATCGGACTCTGAAAAAGCATTAGGATAAATTCTAAAATCCCTTGTCTCTTGCCCACCTCTCCAGTCTCATCCCGTGCTTTTCCTCCTTTTCTGTATGTTTAACTACACTATCAGTCTTGACCCCCATCCTAGTTAGGCTCCCTGTTAATAGCTTCTCATAGTACTCCTACTTCTCACGGTGTTTATAAAAGCTTATTGTATAATTGGTTATTAAAGGTCTGTCTTTTTGGCCAAGAAATGAGCCAGTATTGATTATTGAATTATTGTATATAGTGCTTTTCCTTCAACACTCAAAAAGTTTTTGAATGAATGACTAACAATAGGTATTCCTCTCATTTTTTTTGACAAATAAGATTGTTTATATTTAAAGTATGCAATGTGATGATTTGATAAATGTATACATTGTGAAGTGATTACCACAGTGAAGTAATTTAGCACATACATCACCTATTATTGTTACCATTTTGTGTGTGTGGAATGAGAACATTTAGGACTTACTCTGGTAGCAAATTTCAAGTATATGATAATAGTGCTATTAAATATAATTAACCATGCTACACATTAGCTCACCAGAATGTATTTTTTTTAGAACTGAAAGCTTGTACCCTTTGACCAGCCTTTCATTTCCTCCACTCCCTGGCCCCTGGCAACTACCATTCTATTTTGTTTCTATATGTTTGGCCTTTTTAGGTTCCACAAATACGTGAGATCATACAGGATTTATCTTTCAGTGTCTGGCTTGTTTCATTTAGTATAATGCCCTCCAGCTGTATCTGTATTGTTGCAAATGGCAGGATTTTTCCCTTTTTAAAAGTTTTTAATTTTTTATTTTTGTTTAAAAGAAATAGGACATCTCAATGTATTGCCTAGGCTGGTCTTGAACTCTTGGGCTCAAGTGATCCTCCCACCTTAGCCTTCCAAAGTGCTGGGATTACAGATGTGAGCTACCACACCTGGCCTGAGCCACCATGCCTGGTCCCTTTTTTATTGTTGAATAATATTCCATTGTGTCTATATCATTTTTTTTTCCTTACCCATTTATTTGTTGATTTACATTAGGTTGTTTTCACCTCTTGGCTGTTGTGAATAATGCTTCAGTGAACATGGAAGTGTAGCTATCTCTTAAGATACTGATTTTGTTTTCTTTGGATGTATGCTCAGAAGTGGGATTGCTGGGTCATACACAGTAGGTTTATTTTAAATTTTTTGAGGAACCTCTATACTGTTTCATCTCATTTTGTAGCAGAGGAAACTGATTACTTAAAAAATTTATTGAAATGGAAAATAGGCTGGGTGTGATGACTCACGCTTGTAATCCCAGCACTTTTGGAGCCTGAGGCGGGTGGATCACCTAGGTCAGGAGTTCGAGACCAGCCTGACCAACATGGAGAAACCCTGTCTTTACTAAAAATACAAAATTAGCTGAGTATGGTGGTGAGCGCCTGTAATCCCAGCTACTTGGGAGGCCGAGGCAGGAGAATCTCTTGAACCTGGGAGGCAGAGGTTGCAGTCAGCCAAGATCACACCATTGCACTCCAACCTGGGCAGCGAGAGTGAAGCTGTCTCAAAAAAACACAAACAAAAACAAACAACAAAAAAAACAGAAACAAAAATACAATATGTCTTTACAGAAGCTTGAATATGAATTTCTGCAACAGCCAAAAAGTGGGAATAACCTATATGTTCATTAACTGATGAACACAGAAACAAAATGTGGTAAATCTATACAATGAAATTTAATTTAGCCATGTAGAGAAATGAAGTACTGATACATGCTCCAGCACAGATGGACCTTGTAAACATTATGCTTTGTGAAAGATGAAGACAGATAAAAAGCCATATGTTGTATGATTTCATTTTTACCAATTGTTCGGAGTATGTAAATCTAGAGAGACAAAAAGTAGATTAGTGGTTGCTGGGACCGGAATGGGGAGAATATGGGCAGTGACTGCTAAGAGGCACAGAATTTCTTTGTGAAATGATGGAATGTTCTGGAATTGTGTTGGTTGCACAACAAACATGGTGAATATGCTAAAATCCTTAATTGCATATTTCAAAATGGTTAGTTTTATGTTATGTGAATTTATCTCAATTAAAAAAACTGTTTGAAGAAAAAAGAGTTAAATAATTTGCCCAAGGTGACACTTGGTCAGACCCAAGATGCAGATCCTTTCTGGAAGCCAAGGCCCATCTCCTAGCACGTGTTGCCACCTGTAGTAGCCTGTAGTTACCGTCAGTCAACACTAGATGGCAGTATTGTTGAATAGAAATGTGTCCAATGGAAGATTGTGGCTCTGACCTGCATTGCTTTTTGTCCTGATGAAGGACTGTTAAAATTGGAAATGAATTTTTTAAAAAAGAGAGACATCTTGACCTTATGTCCCTTCTGATTGAAATATATAATGCTACCTATGAAGTATTTTTGCCCCAAAATCAAACTAGGAGCAGATCAAACCTTTAGAACTGACTACTATTTTATAGGGATTTACAGGAGACAGAGGAACGTGTTAAACAACACCATAGGAGTACAGTCAGCGAAGTCCAGACTGTGAAAATCTAGGATAGGCTGGGTGCGGTGGCTCATGCCTGTAATCCCAGCACTTTGGAAGCCTGAGGCAGGCAGAGCACTTGAGGTCAGGAGTTGGAGACCAGCCTGGACTACATGGTGAAATCCCATCTCCACTAAAAATAAAAAATATTAGCTGGGCATGGTATCTCACACCTGTAATCCCAGCCACTTGGGAAACAGAGGCAGGAGAATCACTTGAATCCAGGAGTTGGAGGCTGCAGTAAACTGAGATTGTGCTGCTGCACTCCAGCCTGGGCAACAGAGTGAGACTCCACCTCGGCGGGGCGGGGGGTGGGTGTTGGGGTGGAGGGAGAAAGTCTAGGATAAATGATCCAGTTTTTTTTCAATAAATTGTGAAGAAAAACACCAGGGGAGGGGAAACTTTGTTACTTAAGAAATTTATCAATCAAATACAATGTATAGACTTATTTCAGTCTTGATTCCAACAAATCACTGTTAATACATAGTTTTGAGATAATTGGGGGAAATTTTTGGAAACTAATGATATTAAGGGACTTTTATTTTTTAAGATATGATGGTGCCATTATAGTTATGCTTTTTAAAAGGAGTCCTTATCTTTTATGAGATATGTACTGAAATATTTGCAGTTGAAATAAAAAATCTGGAGTGTGCTTAAAAATGAGTTAAACAGTTCTTTCAACGGTGTTAAACAACAAGAATAGCCTGTATTTGGGAAACTAAACATATACATTAATTCATGCAACAAACATCCTTTAAACTCTTACTTGAGGAACTAGAAAATATTTTCAGAGCAATAAGTGAACTATTAACAGGTGATATGGTATAAATGACTGACCTAAGTGATAAAGGGAACCATAGTGAAGAGAATGAATTATGGTTAGAGATTTAGTTGTTATTATTATTATTTTTTGATAAGTAAACTTTTCCTTTTTGAGACAGAGTCTGGCTCTGTTGCCCGGGCTGGAGTGCAGTTGGTGTGACCTCGGCTCACTCCTCCCAGGTACAAGCCATCTCCTACCTCAGCCTCCCAAGTAGCTGGGACTATAGGCACGCCCCACATAATTTTTGTATTTTTAGTCAAGTTGAGGTTTCGCCATGTTGCCCAGGCTGGTCTTGAACTCCTGAGCTCAAGTGGTCCACCTGCCTTAGTCTCCCAAATTGCTGGGATTACAGGTGTGAGCCACTGTACCTGGCCAAAGCAAACTTTTATATGTAATATAACATATGTAAAGAATAGTGCACAAAGTTACAGTGCAAAAAACATTGTAAAAAGTCTGTAAAAAGGTTTTGCACTATATACCTAGAATTTTGTGCACTGTGAATACCCTTGTGAAGCTAGCACTCAGTTGAATTTTGAACAACATATTGCTTGAAGTAATGGATGGGGAAAAGAGAAGAAGATCATAAACAGACAAGTAATTAGAAATGCAAGAGCAACATATTCTTTTAAAATTCTAGGCTGAATATCATCTTGGGGATGTGATACTTGAAAAAGCATTTGTTTGTATTCTTTTGAAATATTAACACAATTTAATAAGCAGACCTTGAAATGTTTATATTGTGTATGTTTGTATTTTAAATTTAATAATTCAACTCATTAATAGTTTTTTTGTTGTTGTTATTCTGTTCCAGCTTTTATTAGTTTTCAGGATGTATATCCTTGATTTTCACAAGATCATTTTCAAAATGGAACTTCAGTCTTTTAGGAGGCTCAGAGTCCTTTGATGTTTTAAGAACTATCAGGAAAAGTTTGTTAACAATTGATTATCTTTAATAGAAGGACTGCAATCCATGCTGTGATTAGTGGATTTGCTAATAGCTATTACTGGAAGATAATCTATAAAGTAGTTGTGTTATCCCATTTTCCTGATGAGAACATAGGCATAAGAGAAACTAAGTAACTTGTCCATGGTCACACAGTTGTTTAGTGTCGGAACTATGATTCAGAACAAAGCTTGATAGCTTTAGAATATTTAATTAACAGGGTTGTGAAGATTCTTAGTTAATATATATAAGCCATTTAAAGCAGTACTTGACTCCTTGTGTATAATAGTTGTTAAGTATTGTTAATGTTATTATTGCCATTATTATTTCAGGGAGAACTTCTGGTAGTGCACAGAAATCTCTTTCCCTCTAAAGGAAAAAGTCCCACTTAAGTCTTTTGATGGATAGATTACAATGAGGCTATGTATTTTAAAACATTATTTTGGGGGCTTTTTGAGATAGCAATTCTATCTCACTATTACTGTTTTGAGATAGCAAACCCCAAAATCCTCATGAAAATAATTTCGTGTGTGTTTGAATAGCTAAGGTTTGTTTTCTATTGACAATGTAAGATAAATGAATTTTAACTCCCCCAATTTCTATTGTAACAGAATTTAAACAGAATGGTGGGAAGCCCTATTTGTCTGTGATTACGGGGAGAGGAAACCACAGCCAGGGAGGAGTTGCTCGCATCAAACCAGCTGTCATTAAACACCTCATAAGCCATAGCTTCAGGTGAGTGTAGATTTCTGTTATTGATAATGACAACTGCCCATATAGATCTGTATCAGAGATTTCTGTGAGTATAGATTTCTGTTATTGATAATGGCAATGGTCCTAATATAGCTAGGTAAATAAACACTAAAAGCGTGCTCAGAACGATCTGTTAAAAGAGTTAACTAGATTTAATCATCTGATTTTAGCCACAGGTTGATAAATTATGATATAATTTTCTCTGCTGGATTTATGTTGTCTGGTAAACCAGAAATAAGGAAAAATGTGTTTGTTGCCAATAATCATCTGATAAAATTTCTATCATAAATTTAAATTTTTAAAAGAAAGTAAATATATGTGTTTTTTTGATAATGTATTATGCAAAATAGATTACATATATCATATTTTAAGATTTGCTCTTATTCTTTTGAAAGAAAATAAATATTTGTGGATTTTGGATGGAATTGGGGGCTTCTATTGAAATGTAGTTATAATATGGTTATGTTTAAACTTTAGCAAAAATGTTCCAGTTAATATGAATTTGTGTTTTCGTAAGTTAAATGCCATAATGACCTGTGTTGACAAATATGAAATGTTCTTTTTCATTAAGTGATAATTATTTAGTAACAGAAAATGACAAAAAAAGTCAAACATGGAAAATCTGTTGATGGATAGATTTCCCGCAAATGTGTATCATTAGCTCCTACCTACCAATTTCAGTGTAGCATATTTATTTTATGCCACATAATAAGTTATTATTTGGCTACATTATCAAAAATGGTAGCATAATTATGAGCATAAAACAGGTGACATATCAAAATTATTTTTGACATGTCAAGATTATTTTTATAAAAGAAGTAGTTAGACCGGAACATTGTCATGCTGAGATTAATTATTTTAGAGACTAGTCTTTCTTTAAATTCTCTACAGATGAAAGCATCACATGGCCAGATTAGTCAGACTTACCTGATTAATACTGCATTTATACTTTCTATCAGAGATTTCTTCTTGGTGGTTTCATGATGCATCAAGGACTTTATTCTTCCTACAGCATACTCTTTTTCATGAAAATAAAGTTCAGGCTTCACAGGTTTTGACAAATCTTAAGTTATACTAACTGCTAAGTCAGGATCAACCCCCAGTTTTAAATTATTTGTTTTGACTGTAGATAAAATGAACATAAACGTAGATGTTAGTCTTGGATATTGTCTTAATAAGGGTTAATACTTTCGTAGTAAATATTATGTTAAGCATAGGTACTTGGAATTGATTACAAGGTATATTCCCTAGCTAATTTGAAATTTTTATCTTTAAAATAACTCTTTTCTCATTTCTGCAGGTTCTCTGAAATTAAACCAGGGTGCTTGAAAGTCATGCTAAAGTAAAATAAACGTCCTTGAATTAGAAGTATGAAGGTTTGTAGGTTAAAATTACTTTTATTTGAAGTAATTCTACCCTAAACATGTGTTTTATTATAAATAATATTCAGGTATGAAACAAAAAAATTACGATGTTTTTCAAAATCCAAGAGAGGTTTTTTTTTTATTAAATGAATCAAATGCAAATGTATTTCCTGTTAAAACTATTACAGAGAAATTTTATTGATTACAAAATGTCTAAGAAAATTATCAGCTACAGTTTTAAAGTTTAAAGTGCTCTGATTGTTTCTCAGAAAAGGTTATCTTTGTATTAATTGTTGTGGGACATTTAGTAATGTCCTAAAAGTCTTTTGTGAGACGTATTTAAAGTGCTTTGAGACCTGATTCATGCCCTCAAAGACTGGTATTAAAAGAAGAAAAAGGACATAGTAGTGGTCAGTAAAGGAAAAAAGGAGATCTAACAAAAACACTTGAATATTTTTTATTTTCAAAACTAAACACATAAAATGCTTTTATTTTGCCGTATCGTACAGGAAGGAAGACATGTTATTGCACTTTCTTCTGCTTTGTATGTGATCTTGATCTTTTACCTTTTGTTCTGTTCTTCTGTGTGCATTTTATGGGAAGAAAGTTGGGTCTGAGATTATATTGCAATTTTATACTTTATATAGACAGAAAAGTTTTCAGAGAAAAAGAAATGGTTAAATATCTTCCAGATGTTGCTGCCTTATCAAAATGCTTCTAGAACTGTCTATATAAGTGGTATTTCAGACAGTACTAAATACTTATACTTTGTTTTTGAGGCATGTAATTTTTAAACTGCAGTAGGTTAAAATTATATTGACTTAAAAAAATGTAGAAAATATTTTGGTTATAATTGTCCAGGTGCAGTGGCCCATGCCTGTAATCCCATCACCTTTGGAGGCCAGGTTGGGTGGATCACCTGAGGTCAGAAGTTCGAGACCAGCCTGGCCAATGTGGTGAAACCCCATCTCTACTAAAAATACAAAAATTAGCAGGGCATGGTGGTGTGCACATGTAATCCCAGCTATTTGGGAGGCTGAGTCAGGAGAATTGCTTGAACCTGGGAGGCGGAGGTTGCAGTGCACCAAGATTGAGAATGCACCATTGCACTCCAGCCTGGGTGACAGAGCAAGACTCGGTGTCCAAAAAAAAAAAAAGAAAAGAAAAAATCATAAAAGGAATCCTTACAAATTTTCACTTTTATTTCAAAAAAGAACCAACTTTCTCAAAGGAAGTTTTCATTAACTTGTGTTGTTTGGTTAGCTTATAATTTGTTAGTATGCAAGTTAAACCTGTGTAAAGGAGGTTATAATGTGGTTAAGTATAATTTTCCAATATGAGACAATGGCTTAAATTTGTCTTTGGAAATGGAGAAAATTTTCACCATAATTTAATTTTAACAAACAGTTGTGTTGCTTTTTGTTAAGCTTAAACATTTTGGATCAGGAATTATAGGATTGAGTTTGTACCAAAAGAATCATGAAGTACCAGAATGGTTTTCCAAAAGAGCAAACATTTCAATGAAAATAAAACCCCAAAACATTTTTTTATATATCATGATTGCATGCTTTTAAAATAAGGAGCCTTATCATTGAATTTTAGTTCCATAAAAATAAAAATACATGTTTATTATTTAGAAATGATCACTGACTGGTATTTGAAGTATTATTCACACTTATGTTTATAATAATTTGTTTAATACCAACAGTTTAGCACACTTTTTTATAATATCTAGAACAGTTCTATACATTAAAAATAAAGCAATTCCTTTTGACAGCTTACTATAAACTATAATTGTTAATGAAATGAGATATTTCTATGTATAAATTAATGTAAGAGTATGAAAAACAATGCTAAAATGTGGAGTTATTGGAATGTGTGCAACTGCATACTCACTTTCTGTGTTTTTATATTTCCTTACCTGGTTTTTAAAAACCTAACTTTTGGGCACTTCAGCTAGACTTATTTCAATGTTATAATTATGAGTAATGAAGGAGCAGTCAGAAGTTGAGGTGTGGTATTCTGTGGGCAAAAACCAAATGAAAAAAGCTATGTTGTTTATTATATCAGTGTTAATATTATGCCTTATTTTGGTAAATCTTATAGTATATCTTAAGCATTGTTGATAAATATACAGGCAAAGTTTGAGCATCATATGTATTTTTATGAAGTTGCTTAATTGTAACTTGCCTTCCACCCCACTATCTAGCATAGTTTAAGCAACACATAATTATGAAATAAAAGTTTATAATCCCTCCTTTCTTTTTTTTTTGGCAGTTTCTAAATCCTGTATGCTCAAGGTAAAGATAGTTTGGAGATTATAAAAGTTTTCTCTAGTACCCATTTCTAAATCCTGTATGTCAAAGATAGTTTGGAGATTATAAAAATTTTCATGTGTTGGTGTAGGTTGAGTATCCCTAATGAGAAAATTCAAAATCTGAAATGCTTCAAAATCTGAAACTTTTGAGCACAGACATAATGCTCAAGGGAAATACTCATGGAGCATTTTGGATTTTACATTTGTAGGTTAGCGATGCTAAATAAGTAAATATGATGCACATATTCTGAAATCTCCCCACAAACCCCAGCAATCCAAACACTTCTGCTCCTAAACATTTTAAGTAGGAGATACTCACTCAGCCTGTATATTTGTGCCAATACATGACTCATTAGAATGGTTCTTTGTAAACTTAGTATTTTAAAAGTACAGCACTTCTGTAGTTTGGAAGATTTCAGTAATAATTATATTCATTCAGTAGTCTCTTACCGTTATCTGCCAGATGGAAAAGGAGAACTAATGTGGAAACCCCAGAGGGTGTCCAGTTGGACAAGGGAGACACTTGACGCTTAACAGTGTTTTCAGTCTGTCCATCTCTTATTCCAATGTCAGAAATAGAAGTCTTTTTTTTTTTTTTTTTCATATTTTGGCTCTTCATATTTCTCTACATTATTTTAAAGTTACAGTTTCTTCAGTTTGTTAGTATTTCCATACTATTTGCAAGTCTATGGTTTTTAAATACAGGATATATTATATGGTAGAAAATTTGACTTTAAAGCATCTTGAGTATTATATTTTGAAAAGAAAAGCTATACTGCTCTTCTGGATGGTTTCCATCCTTTATTTTGGTCTTTTTCTTTTTGAATTCAAGGGTTTTGTATGCTTAGAAAGTGGACATGTATAATAGTGAGATTGATTATTTCTGAGCTGGAAATTGGAAACTTTTGAAACTCAGGAAATTGCTCTGACAATATTTTAACTGCTCTCAATTTAAGAAAATGACTATGTGTATAAAAAAGACAAAAATAAGGTGTGCTGTGTTTTCCAAGTGCTTTTCCATTGTGCAATGAGGTGAAGTTTGGTAATTTTTCGGTGTAGTAGTTAAATATTGCTTATTTTTATTTACATGTAAAGAAAACATTTAAATGTTTATGTGGCCAAAAAAGTGTCATTTAAAAGGTAAAGTAAGTTTATGTAGAATGTATGTTAACGGTGCTTATTTTTAAAATGTAATTCAAGTTTACAGTATTACTTAATGCTTCTTTACAGAATTTAAAAGAGAAACAAGGCTAGAACACATCTATACCCTGAAGAGCCTTTTATAACTTCCTATTATATGATGACAAAGTTCATTATTTTCCTTAAAGTTGAGCAGTTGACTTTTATGGTCCAATGATGAACTTATACTTAATAAATGAATTAACTGTGAGACTTCTCATTAAAATACAATATTGTAGCTATCAGTTAGAGAATATATTATAAAATTTTCAGGCAGTATATCAGAAAAAAATGTTTTATTTGTACTGTAAAGAAAATGTGATTTTGCTGTTAACTCTGTACTTTTTAAATTGAAAATGTTTTATAACTTTGCTTTTAAAATTTCTTATGAAGCCATTTGCAAATTACATGCTTAATTTAATAAAGTACTTTAGCCACAGTCCAGTGTGAGGAAATCTTTCATTTGATGTATTAAGGTTAGTGGTTTAAATATTTTTAAATATTTATGTGTAACTTTGTAATTTCAGGGTAAAGTGCCATAAAAATTTTATTTCTGTGCCACAACTTTTCTTCTAGTTTATTTTCTGTAGCAAATTAGAGTCCACTTTTGAACCTGATAAATGGATTAGCTATGGTTTGTCTCTTCACACCCTGTATCTTTTGACTGACATCAGAATTAAGAATTATATCTCTTAGAGGCCAGGCATGGTAGCTCATGCTTGTAATCCCAGCACTTTGGGAGGCTGAGACAGGCAGGTTGCTTGAGGTCAGGAGTTTACGACCAGCCTGGCCAACATGGTGAAATTCTGTCTCTACAAAAAATACAAAAAATTAGCTAGGCATGGTGGCTTGCACCTGTTATCCCAGTTTTTTGGGAGGCTGAGGCACAAGAATTGCTTGAGCCTGGGAGGTGGAGGTTACAATGAGCCGAGACTGTGCCACTGAACTCCAGCCTGGGCAACAGAGCAAAATTCCTTCTCAAGAAGAAAGAAAAAAAAAAGGCTGGGGGCAGTAGTTCACGCCTGTAATCCCAGCACTTTGGGAGGCTGAGGTGGGTGGATCACCTGAGGGTAGGAGTTTAAGACCAGCCTGACTAACATGGAGAAACCCCATCTCTAATGAAAATACAGAATTAGCTGGATGTGGTGGTGCATGCTGTAATCCGAGCTACTCAGGAGGTGGAGGTTGCAGTGAGCCGAGATTGCGCCATTGCACTCCAGCCTGAGCAACAAGAGCAAAACTCCACCTCATAAAAATAATCTCTTAGAGACTCAAGTAATACTTTAAATAATATTAATGACCTTTGGACTTTGTATTTGAGTCCAAAGCAGAGTTATTCACTCATTTTGCAAGGACTTAAACATATTTATCCAACAAACATTTAGAGCACTTGTTATTGGGGTTACAGTGTAAATGTGATAGAACTTTTATCCGGGGTTATAATTATTCTTATCAACTACTATGTGTATAGTGACTTATACTATGATACTTTTGTATATGTTATATTTTAAATCTCAAGAGAATTTTATTACATAGGTAGTGTTATCCCAATTTAATGAATAAAGCCACATAGAGAAGTTAACTGGTTTGCTGTTTAATGTCAAAGGTATAACTTGAACCTAGGTTCTCTGACTCCCAATGTAGAGCAGCTGCATTTGTGCTAAGAAAGAATAGTTACTTATAAAGAGATAATATTCTACTGTCCTCTCCAGAGAATTGTGGCTCAACAGTATATTTTTTTGAAACCTGACATCTATGAATCTGCTTTCTTCCTTTATATGAAAGCTGGTACTTTGGAAAACTCCAAATTACTAGTAGCTAAAGGTAAAAGGTTAATTTTTTTCTTCCTATAAAATTCCAGAGATAAAAATTCCAGGACTGTTGGGAATCTTCTTTTTTTTTTGGGATTCTAGGAAAGTTCACCATTCTGCCATACCCAAGATAATGGCCTTCATTTTCCTAGGCCAGGGTGGGTGGCTACATCTCTGACTCTCAAATCTATATTCTACTGGAGGAAAGACAAAGAAAAAGGGAGCAAAAGGCAAATGCCAGTGGTCTTAAAGATGATATTTGGAGGCTGCCGTAGGATACTTCTACTTACATCCTATTGGCCAGAAGCTAGTCATGTCATGTCTAGCTGCAGGGGAAGCTGGGAAATTGTCTTTTTCAGACTGCCATGTTCTGCTGAAATTTGATATTCTTTTGGAGGAAAGAGAATGGATATTAGAAGAATGAATAGCTGTGTCTGCCATATCATTTTTTATCATTATATGCAAATGATGTGAAAATCAGTTCTCGATACATTCCTTCAACAATCTTTGTTGATGACTTCTGAGTGTTAGGAATCAAAGAAAGAAAATCACAGTTTTGTTTTTTTTTTGAGATGGATTCTCACTCTGTCACCCAGGCTGGAGTACAGTGGCACAGTCTCTTGTGTACCTGTGATTACAGGCACCCACTACCATGCCCAGCTCATTTTTGTAGTTTTAGTAGAGACGGGGTTTCACCATGTTTTGGCCAGGCTGGTCTTAAACTTCTGACCTTAGGTGATCCACCCGCCTTGGCCTCCCAAAGTGCTGTGATTACAGGTGTGAACAACTGTGCCCGGCTTGGGAATTTTATTCAGGGAGGATTGCTCTATATGATCCTGTTCTAGCCTCAAATAGGAAAGAACTAAATGACATGGACTAGCTTAATAAGTGCTAATGGCAGGAATTACTTTAGTCAAAGCATGTTCTTGGCATTGCTGCATCAGCCTGCCCTATTTAATGTAGGATATATTTACAGATGTCTCCCACTTAGGATGGTTTGACTTACTATTTACAGATGTCTCCCACTTAGGATGGTTTGACTTACTTTTCAATTTTATGATGGTGTGAATGCCATATGCATTTAGTAGAAACCATCCTTCAAAGTTTCAATGTTGATTTTTTTTGTGTGTGCTAGTGATGGGTTAGGGATATGCAGTGTGATACTCTCCTGTGATGGGTAGCGGAGTCAGCCACGCTAACATTAACTTTTCTAAGCACATTTAATGTAGGCTAGGCTAAACTATGATGTTCCGTATCTTAGGGGTATTGGATGCATTTTCCACTTACAATATTTTCAACTTATAGTGAGTTTATTACATAAGTGACCCCATTGTAAGTTGAGGAACATCTTTATTTCACACACGTTTCTTATTTAGAAAATTCAGACTGGGAGAGTTGGGGAAACAAAATAATTCTGAATGAAATTATTAAACACACACTAAAAACTGCATAGTTGATAAGATAAAAGGGGCTTAGGTCAGAAATCTAAGTGAAAATATTAGAGGCAGTTTTGCAAAAGGTGCCTCTGCTCCTGACTCATGTTGAGTTTCAGTTTTCAGTTTTGGGGTGGAGAGACAGATGACAAAGGGCAGCAGACTTTAAGACACTCCATAAAGCTAACACCCCACAGAGCTTTGTCCTCAGTGGGGATGGGGATGAATAAAATAATTTCGCCCTCCTTCCCACCCCCAGAAGGGCTGCAAGGAATATCGTCTTGGCATGAGCGGAAGAGGTCAAATAATCAGTCAATCCTGACAAGTTAAAATCACTACTGGCCCTCGCAGAATAACAGCCCGAAGTCATAACACCTAGAGTAGTTAAAAAAAAAAAAAAAAAGCGGAGAATTGAATTGGTAGAGGTCCTGGCCATTAGCTACCTGGCAAATGCAAACACAAATTTTCTCAGGGAGAATCCACCCTCATCTTGGAGAATTAGGTCTGATCAAGGCTGCGGATCCAACAACCCATTTATTGGGATTACAGAGGACAGAGGAATATGTCAGACATCACCATCGGGATGCAGTTACCAGGATAGACTGGGAAACTGACAACACAGTTTCTTTAAGTTTCAGATAAAATAAAACCACACAGGTGGAGGGAGAACTTACACATTGAGGCATAAGCATATACCAGTTGCAATTTGTGGACCTTTTTTAGGTACTAGTTGACAGTCACACGACAGTTGGCAATGTGAACATTGACTTGATAATTAAAGAACGATTGTTTTTTAGGGATGATGTGGCTGTATTTTTAAAAGGATCTCCATTTTTAAAAAAGAGATATGTGCTGAAATATGTATGTAAAATGATACAATGTCAGCGATTTAGTTCAAAATAAGATGGAGGAAATGGGCGTGGGTACTTAGGAAACAAGATTGCCCATAAGTTTGTAAATAGGAAAGATGGGTGTTATACGAGAATGTCTACTTTTGAATATATGAAAAGCTCTATAAAAAAGCATTTTTAGGCCGGATGCGGTGGGTCATGCCTGTAATCCCAGCACTTTGGGAGGCCAAGGCAGGTGGATCACAGGGTCAGGAGTTCGAGGCCAGCCTGGCCAAGATGGTGGAACACTGTCTCTACTAAAAAAACAAAAATTAGCCAGGCATGGTGGCGAGTGCCTGTAATCCCAGCTACTCAGGAGGCTGTGGCAGGAGAATCGTTTGAACCTAGGAGGCAGAGGTTGCCATGAGCCGAGATTGTGCCACTGCATTCTAGCCTGGGCGACAGAGCAAGACTCCATCTCAAAAAGAAAAAATCATTTTTAAAAATTTGGTGGAAGAGCTGGAGAAGTGGATTCTAGATCTGGCTTTGGGGATGAATTCCAGAATGCTGCAGAATTAACCTGCATAGTAGCTGCTACCTCTGCTGTAATTTAAAGGTGAGGAATCAGGAGGCCACCATGGCACTATTGCCACAACTATCTCTTACCATTTTCAGAGCTGGTGACTAGGCACCAGAAAAGTGTTGTAGAAAACCTGACATCTCCACCATTTGCCTTTTGAGCAGAATGAGCCATACCAGTGAGTAGATGGTCTCCACCTTACTTTTGCCTTCCAAATCTCATTGGACTGTATCTAGTTGGTAGAAACTAATGTATTCTAACGTATATAGAATTTTACTTTCAAGAAAGATCTGGGAAATGTTTTAAATTTTACAGAAAGACTTATTAGAAGTAGAGCTGGGGCCAGGTGTGGTGGCTCACACCTGTAATTCCAACACTTTGGGAGGCCAAGGCAGCCAGATCACTTGAGGTCAGGAGTTTGAGACCATCCTGGCCAAGATGGTGAAACCCTGTCTCTACTAAAAATATAAAAATTAGCAGGTGTGGTGGCACGTGCCTATAATCCTAGCTACTCAGGAGGCTGAGGCAGGAGAATTGCTTGAACCTGGGAGTCAGAGGTTGTGGTTAGCCGAGATTGCACCATTGCACTCCAGCCTGGGTGACAGAGCGAGAATCCGTCTCAAAGGAGGAGAAGAAGAAATAGAGCTGGAGGATTAATATCAAATGTTCATATTTGCTACACTGATGGTACTTGTCAAACCAGGTATAGAAATAAAATGGCTTGACATATTAGTCACAAAAGCATTGCATGTCAACTGAGGTAATTAGAGATGTGGCAGGGAGTACCCCAAGTCCAAGTCCAAGATAAACAGGGTATATTTCAGGAGCATTGGTTTTACTCAATGGCAAATAATATACATTATTATTTAATGTAGCTTATTGGTGTATGTATTAGGGTTCTCCAGAATAAATAGGAGATAGGGGATTTATTAGGAGAATTGGTTCCTGCAATTACGGAGGCTGAGAAGTTCCACTCCAGGCCACCTGCAAACTGGAGAACCAGGGAAGCCAGTAACATGGCCCAGTACAAGTCCGAAGGCCTCAGAGCCAGGGAAGCTGATGGTATATCTCAGTCCAAGTCTAAAGTTCTCAGAATCCAGGGGAGAGGACCCCATGTGGGCCTCTCCAAAGGCTGCTTGAGTGTCCTTAAAAGAAGGTGGCTGATTTCCCCAGAATAGGTAATCCATGTGAGCAAAACAGAAACAACAATACCTTTTATGACTTATTATTGGAAGTTTTTTGCAGTTATCTGCCAGATTCTATTTGTTAGAACCAAGCCACTGAATTCAGCTAACTTTGAAGCATAGTAGGATTAGCTCTACCTTTTGAAGGATACAATGTCAAAGAATTTGTGTATGCATTTGGAAGCTGTTATGTCTACTATGTTCTAGGCACCACTAGATACTTTGCAGATGTACCCAGTATAGTCATAACCACCCAGTGGGGTAGGTATTACTGTCCGCATGGCAGACATTGGTGTCCTACCCAACAGGTATTCTTTCTATCACAGCTCTTTTTGTTCAGTTATCTGGTGGCAGTGTGCTCAGAGAAGATCAACCCCTCTGTAGCTCCTGCAGGTGAATTTTGATTGGTGGAAAAGCCCATCATGGCAGTGTCATTTCCCCTTGCCAGTGACTAAAGGATGGATATATGATCATGCCAATGAGAATTCTGTTAGAATGGTTCCAGGAAAGGTTTTCCTCACGAATACAGAGAAACACATAGGGAGAAACACACTCTTGTTCAGTGAGACTCTGTTTCTGTATGTGATGTCTGGGATTGCAGTTGCCTTGTTGAAACCATGAAGAGACAAACCTAAGGCCCAAGCCAAAGTGCTAAGGATGGTGAGTGTATGTGTAGAGAAGAAAAATCCTCTGTTTTTGATGATCTCATTGAGCCCCTGAATTAACCCTGGAACTGACTTTTAGTGAGCTACCTTTGTTTGGGTTTTGTGTTGCAGCTGAAAGCATCCTAATGACTTGATGTACCCCATTTTACAGACTGGGAGACATGTTCAGAGAGATTATAGAATTTGCCAAAACTTTCTCAGCTAATAATAGCAGAGCCAGGTTTCAGACTGAGATGTCTATGTTCTTAGCACCTAGTACTTTCTTTATCACTTAAGTGACTTCTCAAGCAATTCTCAGGAATCAGAGAGGAGAAACAGAGATATCAGTTGGTTTCAGCAGAGGTAGTGATTGGCAGACAGGTATGAGAAGGAGTCAGTGTGGGAAGGAAAGAAGACAAAATTCAGGATGCTGTGTGTGTAAGGTTGAAAAACTCGACAGTTAGATACAGGCTGGTAAGGAGTCAAGTGGAATCCAGAGGGGGCCAACAGACTGGAATAGTGGAGGTGAGTAGTGAAGGTATAGTTGAGGTAAGAACAGATTCAGAAAGTTTGAGTGGGGAGGGAAAGTGGAAGGAGGTTGTAGGAAGGCAGAGAACTTTAGAGTTCAGGATATTCGGATGTGGGTGTTTGTTCTAAGGGAGTTTGATTTGTGGCTGAGCATGGAGATGATGGTATACAGAGTGGAGAAGGTCACAGAATTGATAGCAAATTTCTGGATCATCCACTTTGTGTACATATTAACTATGAAAGGGATAGGTAGTGCAGTGGAGAGAAGATTGAAAGTCAGTCTGCTGTAAGTCTGGGTGAATTAAAAATGTTTTCTTTATTTGCGTGGTCCCCATTCTTCACACTGATAGGATCTGACTCAATACAGCCCCACGTTGAAGAAAGATTTATAGATTATTCTGTTTTAATCTGCTGCTTTGGCCAGACTGGAGAGACGAGATGGATAGGGTCACTGGGAGGGGCCGAAAGGAGATGATTGTGAGAAATGGAGTTTCCTAGGTCTTTCTGAAACAGTTTTCTGCAGCGGGATCTCACTGTTTTGTTTGAAGTTGCTTGTTGCCTGTTTATTTAATCCACCTGAATTTATGAAAACCAACAAAATAGGCTTACAAATTACCCTTTATTTCAGATTATTGCAGTTTCCCTATTTTTAGAAACAAAGGAAACTCTGCTGATCCCTTTGCTGATACTCTGAAGACTGCTGATCTCTCTGCTAGTTGTAGAATAAGAAGAGCTTACTGTCTTAAGCTCTGGGCTATGATTTTCTTTTCATTGTTCTGTCCTTTCTTAAGTAAAATTAATTTTTTCTTTCAAAAATAATTTTTGGCAGTGGGTTACATAGGAATCTATTTTTAAAGTACCTTATGAATTTTATATTACCTTCATGGAATCATTAGTTAGAATATCTGAATATAGTTTCTCCTTTGTCCCTTATATTTCTTGGTTCCTGTCCTTAGAGTCTTGTTAATAGTTTTAGGTCATATTTCTGTGATTTTGTTGTAAGCTAACTCAAATCTTTTTTTGGAAATAGGATAAAAATCAATCTGTACTTTTTTTTTTTTGACTTACTCTGTTACCCAGGCTGGAGTGCAGTGGCGCGATCACAGCCCACTGCAACTTTTGCTCCTGGGCTCAAGCGATCTTTGTGCCTCAGCCTCCCGAGTAGCTGGAACCACACGTGCGCGCCACCACTTCTGGCTAATTTGTGTATTTATAGTAGAGATGGGGTTTTGCCATGTTGGCCAGGCTGGTCTTGAACACCTGGTCTTAAGTGCTCCATCTGCCTTGGTCTCCCAAAGTGCTGGGATTACAGATGTGAGCCACCACCTGTAGTTTAAGGGATAAAGAAGCAAGGAAAAGAGTACTCACAGTGTGATCCATTAGTGTGTTTTTTGAAAGGATATGTGTAGATAGATCCACTGATATACTACTATACATCTCTCTCTATGTACATATATGTGTGTGTATATGTATATATAAATGCAAACCCACACATAGAGTGAACAGAATAGATTCTAGGCCCCTTATGATTCAGCTTCAGAGGATTTCATGTTCAGAAGTCAGTATTCCTCAAAGAACTTATAGGAAACATTTGTGTTTTATGTAGCACAAGCTGAAGTTGGTTTTCCCTACATATTCTGTCTCCCACTCTCACATCCCATATATACCCCAAAGCCTCTGTCTCTGTATTTCTTCCTCTCCTCCTTTTCACCAGAACCCTCCCTGACATCTCTACCACTGCTAGGCCTTACCTATATCCCTTCCCATTTTCTTTCTGTTTTCTTCTGCCTGTAGTGAATAGTTCTATGCCTTTTGGATATAAATCTCTCATCTCAGCTTCCTTGGTTCTTCTCATAGAACACACCTCCCTCCCATTTATTTTATCTACACACTAAGACAATGGAAGGAGGGAGTATAGCCAGTGGGAAGCAGTCAGGGTGCAAATACTGGCATTTTTTTTTTTTTTTAGTAGGCAGGAGGAAGAAAGTTATGAATACTCCCATAGTAGTAAGTTTTCCCCTTTTTCACACAAAGAATTTCTGAAGGATTCTGTAAGTAACTGTGAACAGCAGGTTATCTTGTGGGATAGGCCTGTGGGGTCAGAGGTAGGAGAGTGAGATTTTGCCTTCATTGTCTGAACAGTTTTTGTTTTAAAACTACATATATTGCTATTAGAAAGCCATTAAGAAATAGAGATAATTGGCTGGGTATGGTGGCTCACACCTGTAATCCCAACACTTTGGGAGGCCAAGGCAGGCGGATCACCTGAGGTTGGGAGTTTGACACCAGCCTGACCAACATGGAAAAACCCTGCCTCTACTAAATATACAAAATTAGCTGATATGGTGGTGCATGCCTGTAATCCCAGCTACTCGGGAGGCTGAGGCAGGAGAATTGCTTGAACCCGGGAGGCGGAGGTTGTGGTGAGCCGAGATCGCGCCACTACACTCCAGCCTGGGCAACAAGAGCGAAACTTCTTCTCAAAAAAAAAAAAAAAAATGTGTGTATGTGTGTGTGTATATATATTTAATAGATGTACTTTTTATTTTAAAATTTTGTGGATACATAGTAGGTGTATACATTTATGGAGTACATGAGTTATTTTTGATACAGGCATGCAGTGCATATAATCACATCAGGGTAAATGGGATATCCATCCCCTCAAGCATTTATCCTTTCTTTGTGTTACAAACAATTCACTTATTTAGTTGTTTAAAAATGTACACTAAATTATTGTTGACTGTAATCACTCTTTTGTGCTATTAAATACTTGATCTTATTCAAACTATACTTTTACAGTTTAAAACATAGTGAAAATGTTATACTTGATATTAGAGTGAATTATCCAGTGTACAAATTATATGTATTTTATTATGTTTCTCTTTAGGCTGCCTTCTAGTACCAAATGTGATAGTCAGATAATTGAGCTGATATTTGTGATGATCTGATAGTATCAGGAAAAGCACTAATCTGCCCTTTTAACTCATAAATGGATACAACTGCTGGAAGAAGGGAGGACAGATCCAAGAGATCTAATTGGAGTTCCAGAGTGAATACAAGAGAAAAGCCAGATTTAATAGAAGTATATTTCCTGAGCTGAATAAAGCCTTATATTTGCAGGTTGAAAGTGTTCTTTAAATTCCAGGCAGGATTGATAAGAAAAGGCATATAGCTAAACATACTCTGACAGAATTCCTGAATCTCAAAGTTAAGGAGAAAAATATATAAGATTCCAGACAGAAAGAAGCTATTTACAATGGGAAAAGAATTGGACTGGCATCAGACAGTGGAATCATATCTATACCTGTTAAGAGAAAAGGAAAGTAACCGAAGAAGTCTCTTTCTAGCCAAGCATCGTTCACCTGCCGGAGTGAAAGAGATGCAGAAAGGATTCCAAGACTCTATCATCTGCATATCCCCATATGAAGAAAATGAAAAGAGGACTAACTAAATAACAAATTAATGAGAATAGAGACTTCAAGAAATGAGAAGGTAAAGTAGAAAGGGAAAATGATGAGTGAACCACAAGCTTTGTAATATACATTGGCATGTATATTAATATACTTGGATGATGATGAAATCACTGGAAATGTGTACTGTATGTGTTAAATAAATACTCTTAAGATAAATGAGACTCACTTAACTAGAGCCTGGGAGTAAAAGTTGCAGTTTTTCTCAGCAAAACCTAAGAGGTGGTATTGGAGGAAAGGGAGGAAGAAGTAAAAACATTCTAAAAGTATTACCTTATTGGGTGGAGGGAAAGTATCAAGGAATAGAGTAACTTGGTGGGGAAATAGTATATTCTTACTATTAATAAGAACAAAGTAATAAAATATGTGTTTAATGATGTGTGTTAAAAAAGAACATAACCACTAATGGAGTGGGAAAGCATATCGTTTTGAAATTATAAGAGGAAACAAGGGAACAAACTGTAACTTGATCTTACCAGTATATACAAAGAAAAAAGAAAATGAAGTAAGTTTAATAGTAAATATAAGCAAGAGAGAAGGAATAAAATGAAGAATATTAGTGATTATATTAAGTGTAAATGAGCCCAATTCTCCTATCGAAAGACAGAGACTATCAGAATGGATTAAAAAGGAACCCAGTGAATATGTTGTTTACAAGAAACACACTTAGATTGATAAAGAAATATTTAAAGCAATTGGAAAAGTGATACTACAGATATATAAAGAAATTAAAAATTAGGAGAGGCAGTATTAATATCAGAAAAGGTGAGACAAGCCGAACTAAAAAGGGAGAACAGTACCTACAAAATCATAATATATGCAGCCGGGTGTGGTGGTTCACGCCTGTAATCCCAGCACTTTGGGAGGCCGAGGTGGGCAGATCATGAGGTCAAGAGATGGAGACCATCCTGGCCAACATGATGAAACCACGTCTCTACTAAAAATAAAAAAATTAGCCAGGTGTGGTGGCAAGTGCCTGTGGTCCCAGCTACTCAGGAGGCTGAAGCAGAAGAATCACTTGAACCCAGGAGGTGGAGGTTACAGTGAGCTGAGATTGCACCACTGCACTCCAGCCTGGTAACAGAGCAAGACTCCATCTCAAAAAAAATAATATGAAGATTAGCATCGAATAATATAATAGATATATACATAAATCAGAAGATTGTTATAAATGTAAGGATAACCTCATAAAAATGAAATTTGTGGATTTCACTACACCTGTTTCAGAACTAGACAGAGCTAGTGGACAAAAAATAAGAGACCATAGAGAAACCAACTGACCCATTGGCTTTAATAAATGTATACAGAATTATACATTCTTCAGAGAATAAATATATATTTTCTAAATGGTCATTAACAAGTTACAAAAATGTATCATAAACTTGGCCACAAAAAATAAAAAATAAGGGCTGGGTGCAGTGGCTCTCTTCTGTAATCCCAGCATTTTGGGAGGCCGAGGTGGGCGGATCACCTGAAGTCAAGACCAGCCTGGCCAACATGATGAAACCCCTTCTCTACTAAAAATACCAAAAAAAGCCTGGTGTGGTGGCACATGCCTATAATCCCAACTACTCAGGAGGCTGAGGCAGGAGAATTGCTTGAATCTGGGAGGCAGGGGTTGTGGCGAGCCAAGATCATGCCATTGCATTCCAGCCTGGGCAACAAGCGTGAAACTGCATCTCAAAAAAATAATAATTTAATTATTTGAAATTTGAGATCACCCTCCTACTTAATCATTGGATCAAATTAGAAACTAAATTGAAATTATAAACTTTTTAAAGGAAAAAAGGGAAACTTGGCATAACCAAACCTACAAGACCCAGCAAGGGCTGTACATAAAATACATAAAGGTTGGAAATTCAGTGCTCATTTTTTTAAAAAAAAGTAGGCTGGGTACGGTGGCTCATGCCTGTAATCCCGACACTTTGGGAGGCCAAGGCCAGTGGATCACCTGAGCTCAGGAGTTTGCACCAACATGGTGCAACCCCGTCTCTACCAAAAATACAAAAATTCGCTGAGCATGGTGGCAGGTGCCTGTAATCTGAGCTACTCGGGAGGATGAGGCAGGAGAATTGCTTGGACTCAGGAGGTGGAGGTTGCAGTGTTGCACTCCAGTCTGGGTGACAGAGCAAGACTCTATCTCAAAAAAAAAAAATAAAATAAAATAAACCATAAAAGAAAATAGAGGAGGAAATTAATAAAAGACTCATTAAAGAAATTTAGAAAAGATGAAAATCTCTGAAAAAAGGTGAAAATCAAATTCACCTTATGAACTTGAGGGTAAAAAAAACTTTTAAAAATTAAAATACACATTTAACCCAGCAATTCTGTCTATAATTCTCATGGAAATAAAAACACAAATTCTAAGATACATACCCTCAATCATTAACTTCAGTTTTATTAGGGGGCCTACTTACTATGTACACTGGTCATCCCAATTTAAGAGTTCATTGTAGCCGGGCGCAGTGGCTCACGCCTGTAATCCCAGCACTTTGGGAGGCCGAGGCGGGTGGATCACAAAGTCAAGAGATCGAGACCATCCTGGTCAACATGGTGAAAACCCATCTCTACTAAAAATACAAAAAATTAGCTGGGCATGGTGGCGTGTGCCTGTAATCCCAGCTACTCAGGAGGCTAAGGCAGAATTGCCTGAACCCAGGAGGCGGAGGTTGCGGTGAGCCGAGATCGCGCTATTGCACTCCAGCCTGGGTAACGAGCAAAACTCCGTCTCAAAAAAAAAAAAAAAGTTCATTGTACTAATATATTTAAAGATTACAAATAAAAAAGAAAATGAACTAGGTAGTTGTCTAGTAAGAGCACATGCAGGAAGGCCGGTTGCGGTGGCTTATGCCTGTAATCCCAGTGCTTTGGGAGACCGAGGCAGGCAGATCACTTGAGGTTAGGCATTGAAGACCAGCCTTGGCAACATGACAAAACCCCTGTCTCTACAAAAAATACAAAAATTAGCCGGGTGTGGTGGCACATGCCTGTAGTCCCATGTGCCACCACAATCCCATGCTACCTGGGGTGGGCTGAGGCAGGACAATCACTGGAATCTGGGAGGTTGAGGCTGCAGTGAGCTGAGATCATTCCACTACACTCCATCCTGGGTGACAAAGTGAGACCCTGTCTCCAAAAAAAAATGCAAAAAAAAAAAAAGCACATTCAGGAACTCAGCAGACCTCATCCAGGTCTAATTGGAAAATTGTTTCTAACTGGGAAATTGTTGACTACACCTTTTTTCAGCTGTGTCTTTTTGGCCAGATGTTACCAGATGAGATCATTTCCTGTTCAATAGCTATATCAGGTCATGCATTAACTTAAATGATTGGGTTAATATGTCATGGGCCATTTAAGACAGTGCAATTGCATTTCACGTATCATCATTTTGCTCAATAATGTCTTTTCTATTTTGGTTCCTCTTTGATATGTTGGAAAGGGATTGAAACTAGGAGATAAGTGATATGAAAAAGGCTTTTACACGTTTATGATTGAGAGGTTTATTTACTTTCTTGGGAACTTGAGAATACAGTTTTAACATTTCAGCAAAAGTAGATTGGTGTATATTTTATTTAGGGATGCCCAATTTAATGACTTTATCAGTTATATTGGAGTTTGGTCAAGGCATTTAGGTATATTTAACCTATCTTGCTGGGTTGCACATTTAAAGGACTGGGCTTCCACTTTTCTCAGGCTATCTTCTGCCCTTGGCAAGTTCCTCCAACGTGAAGTGCCAGGGCATGATGTCACCTTCATTGTTTGTCCATGCCTTATGCCAGAAACTAGCCAGGAAACCAGGATCCGAGCTCCAGGAGAAGGCTGCCAATGCCATTGGCAGAAGGAGAGTGCCATCTTGTTTTTTACTTATTGCTGTTGAGCCTGGTATCGGTGCTACATTTGCTTCCCAGGATAATGGTGTGTGGTGATTCCCATGCGACATGGCCAGAGAAGCATTTCAGTGTTATCTGATGCCACTTAGGTTCAGCTTTGGATCATCCTCTATGATGTGGACTGGGTGTTATGGCTTGAATTGTGCTCCCCTAAAATTCATATGTTGAAGTCCTAACCCCCAGTACTCCTGAATGTGACCTTAATTGGAGGAAAGGTCTTTACAGAAGTAATCAAATTGCATTAGTCAGGGTTCTCTAGAGGGACAGAATGAATAGGATGGATATACACATGAAGGGGAGTTTATAAGTAGTATTGACCCATATGATCACAAGGTGAGGTCCTACAATAGACCATCTGCAAGCTGAGGAGCAAGGAAGTCAGTCTGAGCTCTAAAACCTCAAAAGTAGGGAAGCTGGCAGTGCAACCTTCGGTCTGTGGTCGAAGGTCCAAGAGTCCCAAAGCTGATGAACTTGGAGTCTAATGTTCAAGGGCAGGAAGCATCTAGCACGGGAGAAAGATGGAGGCTGGGAGACTAAGCCAGTCTAGTCATTTTTTTTTGAAATGGCGTCAGGCTGGAGTGCAGTGGTACTATCTCAGCTCATTGCAACCTCCACCTTCCGGGTTCAAATGATGTTGGCCAACATGGTGAAACCCCATCTCTATTTTTTAAAAAAAGTCAAAAGCTGGGCGTGGTGGCTCACGCCTGTAATCCTAGCACTTTGGGAGGCCGAGGTGGGTGGATCACCTGAGGTCAGGAGTTCAAGATCAATGAACTTTTATATTGAATCTATGAACTTATAGATTATATTGAATCTATGAACTTTTTTGCTTTTTTTGCAAAAAGCACCACCCAGTATGTCCAGTTGATGCCTCCTTGCTGTTAGTTTGCTCCCCCAACTTCCCCTCCCATTGTCCCCATCCCTCGACCCCCAGCCCAGAACAAAAGAGGATCTTCGTGTATGTCTAACTCTACTATTACCATCAGTAGAGGCCCTCTCTTGCACATCAGGCCAACTTCCCCTTGAACCTCTTGTCCCCTTAGAGGAACTAGTTTAGGAAACCTCTGTTCTCCCACCAATAAATTGCTCAGATCCTGGGTATGGACAAATTGGCAACCCAAAATTGCAAAAGGTAGCTGATTACCCTAAATGCAGGAACTCTCTGGAAAGCACCCTATGATGACAAATAGTTTTTGCTTGAATATAGCTGGATGAAGATGAGAATGTGATCCCTGACAGGTTAGATGCTGTGGGACTAAAACCTCTGTCCTCAAGGATATGTAATAGCAGGTAAGAAAATAGGACACTCATTGCTATACTAGGAGGCAGCATTTGTAGTAAACACTACGTGAGAGGTATGAGGGAACAGAGGAGGAAGTTCGTTTTGACTGGGGCAGCCAAATAAGACTCATGGTGGTGGCAGGGCGCGGTGGCTCATGCTTGTAATCCCAGCACTTTGGGAGGCTGAGGCAGGTGGATCATGAGGTCAAGAGATCAAGACCATCCTGGCCAACATGGTGAAACCCCGTCTCTACTAAAAATACAAAAATTAGCTGGGCGTGGTGGCACGTGCCTCTAGTCCCAGCTACTCAGGAGGCTGAGGCAGGAGAATCGCTTCAGCCTCTCCTGAAGGAGCAGAGGTTGCAGTGAGCCAAGATGGCACCACTGCACTCCAGCCTGACAACAGAGACTCCATCTCAAAACAAAACAAAATAAAAACACCAAAAAGACTCATGGTGATGAGCATCAGATGGAGATTAAGGGAACTATGCTTTGTGCAAGGTAACAATGTATTCCCAACGACACCCTTCCTTGTAAAGTGAGTAGGAAAACCGGCTGACAGTCAGTGGGTATACACCAGTGCAAGTGGACCAGTTAGTCACAGTCAGAGTCAAACTGTATTCTCACTGCATAGAGCCTGGGCCAAACTCTTGTTGAATATTTTGCATATCAGTGCTACTGGCAAACCAATATTTCCTTTTCTCTGTGTTATCACTTTCTCTTTCCTCTCTCCCTCCCCTGTCTTCTCCCCTTATCTCCCTTTTCTCATCTTTTATTTCTTTCTAATTAACTGATGACAAGAAATAGATGGTCCGGATTTGAAGTTGTGCTCATAAACATTTCTTGGCTTATTTCTGATAATAAAGGCAATAATGCTTGCGAGGAAAAACACTAAAACTACAAAGATGATATAAAGCAGAAGAAATTTGAAGTCTTTATTAATCTCATTTAAAACAAACAACTGGATAACTATTATCGAAAAGACAGGAGAGGCCGAGCACAGTGGCTCACACCAAATTCTAGCACTTTGGGAGGCTGAGGCGGAAGGACTGCTTGAGTCCAGGAGTTTGAGACCAGCCTGGGCAACATAACAAGACACTGTATCTACAAAAAAATAAAATATCAACCTGGTGTGATACTGCGCGCCTGTAGTCCAAGCTACTTGGGAAGCTGAGTCAGGAGAATCACTTGAGCCTGGGAGATGGAGGCTGCAGTGGGCCGTGATCATCTAAAGAAACTAAAAATAAAATTAGTAGATGACCCAGCACTATTTTAACGTCTCTGTATGTTTGGCTTTTTATTTTCTATATTTCGCATATATATATACCAGGCTTGGTGTCTCATGCCTATAATCCTAGCACTTTGGGAAGCTGACGTGCATGAGGCCAGGAGTTTGAAACCAGCCTGGGTAAGATGGGTAATATACCAAGACCCTGTCTTTACTGAGAAAAAAAAAATCAGCCAGGCACAGTGGCATGCACTAGTAATTCTCCTACCTCAGCCTTCCGAGTAGCTGGGACTACAGGTGCATGCCACCACGCCCAGCTAATTTTTGTATTTTTAGTGGAGACTGGGTTTCACCATGTTGGCCAGGATGGTCTCAATCTCTTGACCTTGTGATCCACCCACCTCAGCCTTCCAAAGTGCTGGGATTACAGGTGTGAGCCACCACAGCCGACCAAGTTTATATCTTAAGCAGAGTGATCCAGGGACCAAAAGCATCACCCTAGTGAGCGAGACTCTGTCTCAAAAAAAAAAAATATATATATGTAAATTTTTTATATTTTTAAATATATAAAATAAAATTTTTAATTTTTAATATTTATATAAAAATTATATAATTTAAAAAATTAATTTATATATATAAATTTTATATAAATATTAAAGTATTATATATATTCTATACTACAGAATATAATATAAATTTTAAAATTATATATATATAATTTTTTTCACACACACACACACACACACACACACACACATATATATATGCCAAATCTTTGCCCTCAATCCCTCCCCTAAAATAGTCATTGGTGGCTCTAGCTTCTCACTATATTGCTAACCCACTGTCTCTTCTTGTCTTTCTTTTCTTTTTCAAGCAAGCTTGAAACTTCCCCAACTTTCTGTTCGTTTCTTCTGGATAGCAATTCAGGGCTATTGTTCTCATCCCTTATTCTCAAAACATTTTTGCTACTAGCTCATCTTGCAGATTAATATATCAATTAGGATTAGGTTAAATTGTGTGTGACAGCAAACCCCCAAACAATGGTGGGCTGTGCAAGATAGAAGATGATTTTTCCTCACTGTGCAAATGAAATCGAGAAGTCGGCGTTCCAAGGCTGGTCCGGCAGCACTGCCATCTTCAAGGACTCAGCTTTCTTCTCTCTTGTTTTTCTGAGCTCAACTCATGGCTTTCATTTCATGGTTCAAGTTGGCTGCTCAAACTTAAGCACCCAAGAAGGAAGGGACAAAGAAGAAGACCAGGCGCAGTGGCTCACCTGTAATCCCAGCACTTTGGGAGGCTGAGGCAGGCGGATCACCTGAGGTCAGGGGTTCAAGACCAGCCTGGCCAACATGGTGAAACCATCTCTACTAAAAAATACAAAAATTAGCTGGGCATGGTGGTATACACCTGTAGTCCCAACTATTCGGGAGGCTGAGGCAGGAGAGTTGCTTGAATCCAGGTGGCGGAGGTTGTAGTGTGCTGAGATCTTGCGATCTTGCTATTGTACTTCAGCCTGGGCAAGAGAGCAAGACTCAGTCTCCAAAAAAAAAAAAAAAACGAAAAGGAAGGACAAAGAAGAGACGACTTCCTCTTTTCATTAAAGATATTCCTGGGGTTTCTTGGAGGTTGCTTACATCCCATTAGCCAGGACTTAGCCACGTGACTACATTCAGCTGAAAAGAAGACTGGGAAAAATAACCTTAATGGCTACAGCGCTCAGTTGAAAATTATGTTCTATTGCTAAGGAAAGGGATTTTGGGGGATAGTCACCAGTCTCAAACACAACTAACAGTGTCTTACCTTGAACACAAGGAAAGGCTTTTCAGGCTGATACAGGAAGGCGGATACACAGAGGCTCACAGTTTGAGCCTGTGTTTGCTGTGGCTCAAACAGGACATGGGTGGGAGATCAGGCCAGAAAGAGAGGCAGATGCCACGTTAGGAAAGGCTTTGAGGGTCAGGCTGAGAAGTTTGCTTTCATCCGGTAGGCAGTAGGGAGCCAAACAGATCCTTATATTTGATATAAATGCTTCCAGGGATTTAAGCTAATTGCTTGACTGAGTTCATTTTTATTTATTTATTTTGAGATAGGGTCTCACTTTGTCACCCAGGCTGGAGTGCAGTGGCAAGAACACAGCTCACTGCAGCCTCCACCCCCCCAGGCTCAAGCCGTCCTACCACCTCAGTACCCCAGGTAGCTGGGACTACAGGTGTATGCATGCTGGGCTAAATTTTGCATATATATATATATATTTGCCATGTTGCCTAGACGGGTCCATTTTTTATATATATGTATATATAGAGAGACGGAGTCTTGCTCTGTTGCCCAGGCTGGAGTGCCGTGGCCAGATCTCAGCTCACTGCAACCTCTTCCTCCCAGGTTCAAGTGATTCTCCTGTCTCATCCTCCCAAGCAGCTGAGATTATAGGCACCTATCACCATGCCCAGCTAATTTTTGCATTTTTAGTAGAGATGGGGTTTCACCACCTTGGCCAGGCTGATCTTGAACTCCTGACCTCAGGTGATCAACCCTCTTTGACCTCCCAAAGTGCTGGGATTATAGGCGTGAGCCACCACACCTGGCCCCATTTTATATTTTTTAATGTAAAAATTGTGGCGTATAAGTCCCAACATTTAGAAAACAGAGGAATGAATAAAACCAACCATTGGAAATCATGTTACACCAAGACAATTCCTGTTAGTGGTTTGGCTTTGTTTCTGCCTGGTCTTTGGAAACACTGTTGTAGTCATAATGTGTGTGTACAATCCCAAGTCCTGTTTCTCTTTCTTCTTTTTCTTCTCTTTCTTTCTTTTCTTTTCCTTTCTTCCTTCCTTCCTTCCTTTCTTCCTCTTTCTTTCTTTCTCTTTCTCTCTCTTTCTCTCTTTCTCTTTCTTTCCTTCTCTTTCTTTCCTTCCCTTCCTTCCTTCCTTCCTTCCTTCCTTCCTTCCTTCCTTCCTTCCTTCCTTCCTTTCTTTCTTTCTTGATGAAGTCTTGCTCTATTGCCCAGGCTGGAGTGCAATGGTGTGATCTCTGCTCACTACAACCCCTGCCTCCTGGGTTCAAGTGATTCTCCTGTCTCATCTTCCCTACAGGTGTGCGCCACCATGCCTGGCTGATTTTTTGTATTTTTAATAGAAATAGAGTTTCACCATGTTGGCCAGGCTGGTCTCAAACTCCTGACCTGGTGATCCACCCTCCTTGGCCTCCCAAAGTGCTGGGATTACAGGTGTGAACCCCTGTGCCTGGCCCTGTTTCTCTTTTTTACTTTACTTTGTATCATAAGCATCTCCTGATGTGGTCACATGATCTTCTTAAATACGATTTTCAAATAACTGTGTAACATCCCAGTAAAATAATCTACCAACCATTTCTGTACAGTGTTCCACATTTTGGCCATTTTGGTTGGGTATTGACTAAATTATTTTTTACATTTTGTAAGAGGTTGATTGCTTCAACTTCATAAGATTTTTGTTATTTGTGACTATATCATTAGAAGACATTCAATTTCAAGCATTAGAGTAATGAACTGTGGCTTAGGTAAGACATTTTTCTCATATAATAAAAAGTAAGAGGTGGTAAGTGGGTCAACAATGTCAGACTTCTGCTGTGTCTCTCTGCAGTTTTATGGATTTCTTTGCTTGTCCTCAGGGCTTCTGCAGCCCTCAAGACATCTGATTCTGACACAACTACCCCCAAAGCACACAAGGAAGATGGGTGCTCCTTGCTATGTCTACTTAATCTAACTGATGAGGAGCACCTCTTCCAGGAGCAAGCAAGACTTTCCTGAACATTTCATTGGTGAGGACTGGGTCACATAGCCACTCATAGCTGCAAGGGAAGCTGAGAAGCAGGAATCTGAAGATTCTTTTTCTGTTTTAGACATCATGATTCATCACCTGGAACAGAACATTTTGTCCATCCCAAAATAGAGGTTCTTTTAGCAAGGAGGAAGACATGACTATCGGGCATCTACGTTAAACATGGGACTTATTGTGGAGACATAGTCATCTATGTTAAACGTGGGACTTATTGTGGAGACAAAGAAAACCACGAAAATAATTTTTCAGATAAAGTTCTCAGAATCTGCCCTGTATTGCTGCAGGGGCTAAAATGGAGAAACAGGCCCTCCAGATGCAGCACTGGACTTTGTATTATTATTATTATTATTATTTTAAGCAAATGATGAATGGTTTTGCTGTATATATATTTTTTCTTTACAATGAAACTTCATCTGCCTTTTTTTAAAATAAAAAATTCCCAGCCAAGCAAAAAACTGAAGTGAAACCAAATACATTAGAGAATCACTGAAGAGAATAAACTATATGAGTATAGCTCTTTATTAAAAATAGATTGTAGTTATTTTTCTGATTATAGAGTTAATCCTTATTGATCATTAAAAATATGCAGAGTAGAAAAAAATTAAAGAAAAAAGTGAAAAAATTATCTCCAATTTTACTATTCAGAAGCAGTCACTATGACTATTGGGTCTAATTATTTGTAGCCTTTTGAACATATGAATAAATTTTTTTCTTATCTAATTGGGATTTTGGCTGGGTGTGATGGCTTATGCCTGTAATCCCAGCACTTTGGGAGGCTGAGGCGGGTGGATAACCTGAGGTCAGGAGTTTGAGACCAGCCTGGTCAACATTGCAAAACCCTATCTCTACTAAAAATACAAAATTTATCTGGGTTCAAGATGAAATTCGGGTAATAAGAAAAAAAAATTTATCTGGGCGTGGTGGTGCACACCTGTAATCCCAGCTACTTGGGAGGCTGAATCACTTGAACCCGGGAGGTGGAGGTTGCAGTGAGCCGAGATCATGTCATTGCACTTCAGCCTGGACAGCAGAGCGAAACTGTCTCAAAAAAAAAAAAAATTAAAAATTTAAAAAATAAATAGAGATTTTTACTGTACAGATAGTTTAATTTTGTAGCTTACTCTTTATAATAATAAATCTATGTTCCTTTAAAAATAAAGGTTTTCACTTTTTCTTTTGCTTGTCTCTCTTTCATTTGATGTGTACCTGTTGTTGTATTATGAGTTAACTTAAACAGTAATTTGTCTTCTGGAAGGGGAAATGCTGTAGATGTACATTGATCAGGGAGTCCCCTTACTCATTGGCTGTGTGGCCTTATGTAAGTTGCTTCACCTTTCTGAGCTTCAGTTTTCTCATTTATAATATGAAGATGTTGATAATATTAGTAATAGTGGTTTTTGCTGTTTTATGGTTTTCTTGTGCTAAATAAATGATAATATAAAAGGACATTGTAAATTGCATCTGAAAGACAAAAATTTAAAGTTAAAAGAAAACTTAGTAAAGCTAATATCCTTTCAAAGTATTTTTAGAAATCTCATTATATTTAGAAGATTAATTTAAAAGACAGAAATTAGAGAGTAATTTTATTTTCTATTTTGAATAATAAATACCATAGACATAAGTTCATTCAAAATTGTAAAACTTGTTTTGTTTTTGGTAAACATTTGAAAACTTAAATTTATTATCTGGAAAAAAGTTTAATAGAAATTTTGCTTTTTAAAAGGTTTATGTGGTTTAAAAAAAGCAAAAACATTTGTTTATGACTAATCTTGAAATTTTATGTGTAATTTAAAATGTCATTTAAGCAGGAAGGTACTCATTTAGGAGAAATTACAAAAATATTCCTTTTTCTTTTAAATGATTAAAAAATGCACAGCTACAATAATTTAGGTAATAATAATAATAAGGAGAAAGCAGCAGGGTGAGTTTGAAACCATGTCGTGCAATCGTTGACTGCACTCGTCACAAACATGTTTTCCTCTAATGAGCATCAAGCGTTTCCCACTACCTCTTTCTTTCTGAGCACAGACACTGAATTAATTTCCCCGAAACCTCACTTTTTTATTTCTGAGTACTCCTTTATCTTCCCATGAGAAGATAAAGTCACTAAGATAGCCCAGGATGTGTATCCTAGGTATCATTTCCATTATAAGGGAAAGTTAAGACAGGGCTTCTAAGAGGTTTAATGCAAAACCCTCTGGAATCCCTTGTTTTTGGAGACTATCTGGAAGTTTGAATTGGCATTGGGTTGGAATCCTCTAAATATGACCCTGTGTAAGCTGAGTAATGAGGAAGATGACTTTGCTATGCTCAGCTGTGGATCAGTGATTCTCCTCTGAGAATCAATTGCTATAAAAATCACTGGTTATTATGTAAAACATATTGTCACTGAAGCAATGACAGGGGTTTATAGAGAAAATTTAGGTAGACTTGTTCAACGAAGTTAAGAAAAAAAAGAACAACAACTTTTCATGTGGTTCATATAAATGGTAGATGCTCATTATAGAAAATTTGGGAAATACGTGGCTGGGAGGCATGGCTCATGCCTGGAATCTTTGCTTACCTCCTGCTGTGTGGCCCAGTTCCTAACAGGCCACAGATGGTCTTCGGCCCCAGGATTAGGGACCCCTGACCTAGAGGTTGCTTCTATAAACATCTACATGTGTGCATATAACAAGTTGAATCCAAATTCATTTTGTAACCTGCTTTTTTCACCTAATAGTATATTGTGAGCATGTTCCCATGTCATTAAAGATCCTTTGATTTGCAGTGAGCTGATATTGCCTGCTTCCTAGGACTGAGCCACCAGGAGCAAAGAAAGCAAATTAATGCTTTCCAGAAGGACATGGTTGACTCTGGTGCTCGTACTTGTTTCTCTTTCATTGAGCCCATGACTCTTTTTCCTGACGAGCAATGCCAACTGGTGTCAAGTCTCAGCTGACGACATCTTTTGTTGTTGTCGTTGTTGTGGTTTTATCTGTGGGCCTAATTGCAATTTATAAATAAGTACATATTTTCACACAGATGTTTTAAGCCGGCTTGCATCAGTAGTAAAGTGAATGAAATTCAGAATTTTACTTAACTGGCTCAATATTTATCATTTGTCTTGAGCAGGGGATTCTTCCAAGACAAGAAATTCATTGGTGAGGAAGAAGGGATATGCTAATCTGAGTCTGGCTTACCAAAGCCCTGGCCAAATTATTCCTGATTTGCCAACAGGTCAAATATAAAATTTATCTTGAAGTAAGGAAAACTTAAAGCGTGTGCTATGTGCTGGCGAGTTGTTTTTCTCAACCATTTTTAATACTATAAATGGAATCTTTAAAAACAAATAAACAAAATCTACATCCAAAGCCAAAAATCTGTACACATTCTGAACATCTGTGCAAAAAAATTTTAAATGGCTACGTGTAATTAAAACTGGTAATTTACTTTCCAACTCAGGACATACCCTGACTTCCTTATTTTGGTTATATGTTCCTATAAAATTCATTTATTTTTTAAATTTTTCTATTTTTTGTAGAGATGAGGTCTTGCTGTGTTGCCCAGGCTGGTCTCAAACTCCTGGGCTCAAGTGATCCTCCCACCTTGGCCTCCCAAAGCACTAGGATTACAAGTGTGAGCATCTGTGCCCAGCCTAAGATGTATTTTATTCACTTAAGAGAACTACCTGTTCAGATTATGAATTGACAAGTCATATCAATTCTAGTTTTGTGTGACTTTCAGAAGACAATCACACACCTCATCTATAAATCAGCATATGTCTGTAACATCTTCCAAAACTCAGGAGGGCGGGTGAAAGCCATTTTCACACATGTTGTTCACATTGTCAGCAGAAACTGTGTGGTAGTGGGTGAAATTCCTTTTGCTTAGTTGTACAATGGCGGTAGCTAATAAAAACGGCATTTAAAAATGAATGTCTAAAACTTGTGCTAACACAGGAAATTACAGGCATTTGGGAATAAAAAGACAAAAAGAGGCAAAGAACTATTCTTTAAAAGTGCAAGGAACAGAGAGAGGGGAAAAGAAGAGGTTTCTTCTGGAGGGGGGAAGAAGAAACAACCATAAAATGTTTCTTCTTTTTTGGATGAGAATAGTTGTAGCCTTTGAAGTTTAAAATCGATCTTAGTCAAGGAGCCATTTGGAATTCAGGATCAGGCAAACTAGCTTGAGAGGTTGGGGTATTCACCTGGTGGAGAGACCTAACAAGTAATATTTAAATGATGCAGCTGTAGCCTGAAGTTAACGATACCAAGGATATTGGCAAAATTCATGTGGCCCTGAGCAAGATACTTAAGCTGTCTGTGCCTCAGATCCCTCCTTAGCAAATGGAGATAACAATGGTACGTACCTCATAATTATTGGGATGATGAAGTGGGAAAATGCATATAAAGTGCTTGACTGGGCCCGGGCGTGGCTTACACCTGCAATCCCGGCACTTTGGGAGGCTGAGGCAGGCGGATCTCTCGAGTCCAGGAGTTCCCGACCAGCCTGGGCAACATAGTGAAACTCCAACTCTACAAAAAATACAAAAATTAGCTGGATGGAGTGGTGTGTGCCTGTGGTCCCGGCTACTCAGGAGGCTGAGGTTGGGAGGATCACCTGAGCCCGGGAGGTGGAGGTTTCAGTGAGCCAAGATTGTGCCAGTACACTCGAGTCTGGGTGACAGAGTGAGACCCTGTCTCAAAAAAAAAAAAAAAAAGTGCTTAACTGACAGATGTAGTGCCTAATAAATGGTAAGTCAGTGTGACTTTTGTTATGAAGTTATCAGTATGCTCTGATTAAAAAGATCAAGGGAGGCCAGGCGCGGTGGCTCACTCCTGTAATCCTAGCACTTTGGGAGGCCAAGGCGGGTGGATCACCTTAGGTCAGGAGTTTGAGACTAGGTGACCAACATAGTGAAACCCCTTTCTCTACTAAAAATACAAAAAAATTAGCTGGGCATGGTGGTGTGTGCCTGTAATCCCAGCTACTCGGGAGGCTGAGGCAAGAGAATTGCTTGAACCCGGTAGGTGCAGGTTGCAGTGCACCGAGGTCGTGCCACAGAACTCCAGCGGGACTCTGTCTCAACAACAACAATGACAACAACAAAAACCAAAAAAAAAAACCAAAAAAAAAACAAAAACAAAAAACAAGGGAGCAGAGAATAAATAACAAGCTGACGAAGAAAGCAGCATGATGGTGCTGTGTCTTGAAAAAGCTCCTACAACCCTACAACCCTGGAATTTTCCACTAGCTGCTTAGCTCTGGTTACAGTTCTCTCTCGATGGCAGTCTGTGATGAAAACAACTTTCAAAGATTCAGCGAAGAGACTCAGAAAGGACTCAGAAAGGTGGAGGACTGAGCAGTTAAGTGGATGAATGAGGCTGAGAGGTGAACACCAACTTGCCCCTGGGTAGAGCTGCATGGTATGGGCAGAAGAGGAAGCAGACTGTGCATCAGCAAGGAGGAGCCAGGACTTGGTGACACCTACCAATGATCATTAAACCTATGGGTTTAGGCGGATGTTAAAGACCATTGAACATCATGGTGGGGTGCAGTGGCTCACACCTGTAATCCTAGCACTTTGGGAGGCTGAGGCAGGCAGATCACCTAAGGTCAGGAGTTGGAGACCAGTTTGGCCAACATGGTGAAACCCTGTCTCTACTGAAAAATACAAAAATTAGCTGGGCATGGTGGTGGGCCCTGTAATCCCAGTTACTCGGGAGGCTGAGGCAGGAGAATCGCTTGAACCTGGGAAGTGGAGGTTGCAGTGAGCGGAGATCGTGCCACTGCATTCCAGCCTGGTGACAGAGGGAGACACACACACACATGCACACACACACAAATAATAATATCATTGAACATTAAAATGGCTTTTGGATATTTTTATTAAAACCTTACCTCCTCCATCTTTCTGTCAAGGACTTTCCTGACCATCCTTTTTACATATGCACTCTCCAAGTTTTCTATCCCCCTTCCTTACTGTGTTTTTCTTCTTAGTAATTAGCTCATGGTAACATATTCTACTACTAGAGTTTCATGTTCATTGCTTTTCTTCCTAATATGTAGATATAAAGTCAGGCAAGCAGGCTGTTTTTGTTCTTGTTCACTGCTGTCTCCCCAGCACCTAACCCCGTGCTCAGTAAGTATTATGGCAAGTGTTCAATACATATTCGTTGAATGAAAGGAAAGGATAAATTCTCATTTATCTTAGGGCATTTGTAGTGGGGCGACCAAGTGGCTTCAGGAGGCACCTCTGAAGATTCCGTGTTGCTCAGATTATGCATAAGAAATAAAATATCATTAACAGTTCAGTTTTAAAATTTCTGGATCCTTTTAAAACATCATTGCAACGAGAAACACATGACATTAGAATCCTCTGAGTGATGTGTGAGCTTCTGTGACTTAATTCCACCTGAATTTGGGCCCTGCCAAAGCTTCTGAAATTTTGCTATTCGACAGTTGTTATTTAAAGAGGGGGTAGGGATGGAAAGGGCAAAAAAACTCCAGAAAGCAAAAATCCAAAACAGGAGTGGCTAATAACAGCCACTATGTATTGAGTATTTACTGTATTCCAAGCACTAGTCAGCTTTTAAAAAAATTTTAAATAAAACTCTTCTAAGTTAGATATTATACCTGTTTTGCAGACGGGCAGATCAGGGCCTCGTTCTTAGTAATAAGTGGAGCTGGGATTCTAATCTTGCTTTGTCTGAATCCAGATTTATACTTTCTCCAAAACATCAGATTGCCTTTCAGAGTAAGCTTCAACCTGTTCCCTACAGAACAGTGAGGGGATCTGTTATTTTAGAAAAGATGGCAAGTTAACACTTGGTCTGCCCTGCCTTACAACTGAAATCTTTGCAACGCCTGCTGTGAGCAGATGTGCTTGGTTGCAGTTAGTTACCCTGTGATGTTTGTGCTCAAACTGAAGATCCCTATCAATGCAATGGGTAAGACATGAGTTTGAGAAGAAGCAGTGATGACCTTCTTCCTCACCCTTTACGCTGATGAATTTCGACATCACTGTGCATGTCCTGTACTTTCCAGTCACTCCCTAGGAGCTCGGGCGCTTGACCCAAAAACACTGCTCTTAGTAACACTGCATTTAAACTTCTCCACTGGACTTACTTTCAGAGCCTGCGGCACAATCTTTAAAAACTTTGTCAATGATGGCAAAATGTTTTTCCTTTTAGAGTGGATTCAATTTTAGGAGACGGCCATTCAGAGCTACAGTCAGTGAATAAGGTGGGTTAAAAAGCCAGGTACGATTTTGAGTCAAAAGCAAGTTGTGAACAGAATGCAGAGATGCTGGTTTTATTTTGTAGTTGATGAAGCTGTCTCTGAAGGATGTAGTAAAAAGGGTCTAAATGCACTTAAACTAATATCTGCAATATTGCAAAAGTGCATCCACTATCAAGCGACTGCTTTGAAGGGAAACAATCATTTGACTACATTTGCTCTGCTCTGACAGATTTTAAAAAAAAGGTATCACAACTTCAGAGCCACACTTGAATCATTACTTCGGGTGCTATCATCTTCTACAACAAGACCTTGTGTTGTTATGAATTATGGCTCTACAATAAAAAGAACCAGGATGTGAATGTTTGCTAGATCAACCCAGTTATGCAGAGCAAACAAACCAGGATAAACACGGCGGCTGAGAATCCTGAGAACCGAATATTCACTGAAACCAAGAAGCAATATGTTATGTTACATTAACATATTTAAAAAGAAAATAAATGATGAGAATAACAGCAGGGGAAATGTATTTTTATGGTTATGGCAATAAAAGAGAAGCTAGAAAATGTTTCAGATACTATTAACTGGTTAAGGAGGCTGTTTTTTTTTTTAATGAATTAAAATGCATAAAGAAATCACCCATGAGATTTCTAGCTGGTGGCATTTTGAAGCGATTTCAGTATTCAGAATTTAAGAGGGTATTTTATATGAATGTATTTTTACACTAAAAGCTACATCAGAATTAAGATCCTTCTCAACATTTTACAGTCCCCATCATGAAATCTCTTAATCAGGAAGAACGGATATTTTGTTTTAATACAGTTGTTCATTGTCCAGAGGGGAGCTGGGTGAGAATAATTGCAATATGACTACTGCCCTGGGTTTGAAATTCAAAGCATTCAGGCAAGGTTTTAGTACATATTACCTATCTTCACAACTCACTTAAATATTTTATTAGGTGGCATAAATGAGGGTCTGTGTAAACATTAAAAGCTACCCACTGAATCTAAATCATTTCTGTTAACATGCTAATGGCAAGGGGGAGGGAAAGGCCTGTTACTAACCCACCGTTGAAATAATTTAGTAGATGATTCATGTCTCAAGGTTTCCAAGATTTACTATTCATCCAATTACAATCGTCGTTAAGAATTTTCGCTGCTGTAAGTGGCGTAACACCTTCTCAATGAGCAAACATAGGACTTATGCATGAGTTCAGGGTACACAGGTAGTTGTCAGATTATTTTAAAAACCTCAATAAAAGAGGTCTTTGTTCATAAGGGACTATTAAAGAAAAAGTAAGCTGTTCTTCTGCCATATCAGAGAACACTTCAGATGATGGTGGTTTTGAGAAAGTAAGTCTGCTTTTTTACCTTGACCTGAAGGGGACGATTTGTGCAGGGAATCCTGGAAGGGGAGTGTTTAGGACCAAGAACACGGGCCTTGGGGCTCTGGCTGCCCCTCCCTGTGGTTGAGGTCTCTGTGGGGAGGCAGTGGGACAGCCAGGACAGATGAATGGGGTGAATCTTGGTTCTGGTTTTCTCAGGCTGTAGGGTCTCATGCAAATCATTTAACCAGTTAAGGTCTCTGTTTCCTTGGCTGTTAAATTAGGGTTTAAAGTGGTTCCCGTAAAGGCCAGCTGTCGGCTGTGAGATGGGAGAATCAACCTATTGGTCAGAAAGTGGTTGTTGAATGACTATTCGGTGCCTGGGATTTCTGAGTGAGCGAGGCTGGACCCGGAGCCCCGGGACCTCTGGAGTCAACGCTGTAGGGCCGTTCGGTGAGTGCTCGGCCGGCTGTGCTAGCACCTTGTGCTATGGAGCCCTTGGGAGGGGCCCTCACTGGGCTTGCAGTGGAGGTGGGTTGTGGCCACAGACGGCTTGGCTTCCCGGAAGAGGGCTCAGAGGGGGCTCTGATTCCCAGTTAGGAACTGCAGACTGGTTTCCTTCCTCCTGCCACTCTGAAGTCCCCAGGATTGCCCCCCACCCCATCCCAAGGACGGACTACACAGCGTCAGAAGGGGCGCACTGAGAGGTTCGGGTGCGTGTGTGTCTGTGAATGTGTGCATGTATTTTTAGCCATTTGCTTCCTCCCCTCACCACTACCCCTGTTGGTTAAAAGTCTGTTAAAAGAACAAGAGCAAGAGAGAGAGAGGAGAGGAGGGAAGGGGCGGGGGGACATAGAGAAACACCAAAAAGAGACATTTTCAAGAAAGGAAGAAAATTAAAGGCAACCCCCTGTCTCCTCCCCATAAGAAAATCCCCTCTGAGATTAAATTGTGTGAAATTAGAGGCGTGTAAGTCAGGAGCAGGAGGACACCCAACGCTGGACTATACCAGACCATCTAAAATGGGTAATTCCAGGCACAGAAAGCCAGTTCCTCAGAAGCAGAAGGGTGGCCAGCCAGGGGGTGAAAGGGACAGGAGTCTCACACCCAGGCATGACAATGCCCTTCCCAGCCTCTTCCAGGATGGGGTGGGATTGCTTGTGCCTGAGGACGCACCCAGTCCATCCTGGCCCTGGAGTACATCTCCACGTTGGTGCAGAAAACGGTACAAGGCCTGCGGCCTGGAGCTAGTTATAAATCCTGCTGGTGGCATTTCTTGCTTTGTTTCCCAAAGGGCAGAGCCTCATCTCCACTTCTACTGAGGAGGTGGAGGGGGTCTGTCCACGCAGGCAGCTGTCCTTGTCTGACTCCTCTGCTTTCTGAAGGGGAGAAAGTGTCCCCTTAAAAGACACTGAAAAAAAAAACCCACTTGATCTCTTGTGAGATGTGAGATGGGAGAATCAACTATTGGTCAGAAAGTGGTTGCTGAATGACTTCAGAGAGGCAACCAATTTTGAACTCTTTGCTTCCTTAAATCTTTTAGAAACTTGGATGAGACAAATTTTTTATCCTGAATTTTCTGAAACATAGCTGAAGTCATTTTTCCTTATTAATAATAATAATATTATTATTTAGGCGGGAGTCTCATTCTGTTGCCCAGGCTGGAGTGCAGTGGTGTGATCTCAGTTCACTGCAACCGCTGTCTTCCAGGTTCAAGCGATTCTCCTGCCTCAGTCTCTCTAGTAGCTGGGATTATAGGCATGTGCCACCACACCCAGCTAATTTTTGTATTTTTAGTAGAGATGGAGTTTCACCATGTTGGTGAGGCTGGTCTCGAACTCCTGACCTCAAGTGATCCACCCTCCTCGGCCTCCCAAAGTTTTGGGATTACAGGCGTGAGCCACGGCACTCGGCCTATTATTATTATTTTAGAGACTGGGTCTCGCTATGTTGCTCAGGCTGGTCTTGGACTCCTGGGCTCAAGCAATCCGCCCGCCTTGGCCTCCCAAAGTATGGGGATTACAGGCATGAGCCGCTGCGTCTGTCCCATGAAGTCATTTTTCATCTCTGGATAAAATTGGAACGTCAAAGCGGTGTTGTGGGGTAGCACACTCTGTTAATCTCCTGCTGCACGCTCCCTGCCGCACGCCCTAGAGTTAATTTTAGTAAACTCTTTGGTGAGATGCAGTCAGTATACATGGAGGAAAAATGTAAGGAACCACCTCACCCACTTGTGGCTGGCTGCATTTAGTCTAAATGTGCTGTTTCACTTCGGTGGTGTTGTCTTCTCTATGGGAATCCAGGGGCAAAGTTTCTCTTTAATCTCAGCACTGGGAGCCAGGAAGATCGCACGATTCTTAGCTGTGTGTTCGTGTTTCTCCCGCAAGCAATGGGTTTTTTATGTGGTGGTATTTCCTGCCTCATGCCAGTGTCCGAAGAGCGTAGAACCACATGGCATGCATTCTCTGTGTTAACCTCACCCCTGGTTTTAGTGTAATTTTTGTCTTCCCTTCTCTTGGCCTCATTTTCAGATTTCTTGTTTTTAATTGTTTCATTTTGCTAAGGTGTAAGTAGTTTTACAAGATGCTCTAAATCATTTGATGAACAAAACCAGAAGTAAATAAAGTATCCACAGCTTATGTTCTGCTCAGCTGATGACATCATGATGGGGATCTGGCTTTCCACAGAGGATTTTCTCTCTTCTTTCTCTCTTCTCTCCCTCCCTCCCTCCCTCTCTCTTTCTCTGTCTCCCCTCCCCTCCCCATCCCTCCCCTTCTCCCTCCCTCCCTCTCTCCCTTTCTTTCTTTCTCTCTTTCTCTACTTTCTTTCCTTCTTTTTTTGAGACAGGGCCTTGCTGTGTCCCCAGGCTGGAGTGTGCTGGTGGATCGCAGCTCACTGCGGCCTCAATCTCATGGGTTGAAGCAATCCTCCTGCCTCAGACTCCTGAGTGGCTGGGACTACATGGTCGCTTAGTTAATTTTTGTATTTTTGTAGAGATGGGATCTCACTATGTTGCCCAGGCTAGTCTCGAACTCCTAGGTTCAAGCAATGCTACCTCCTCGGCATTACAGGTGTGAGCAACCACCACTGCACCTGGCCTCCCACAGAGGATCTTCTGGAAGATAATGTGCTCTTCAGAAGGCTCAAGGATCTCAGCTGGCAGATTGAGTTCTTACTGTGAATTAACAAAGTGACACTTGGGTTCATGTGAAAATCTTATGAACTTGGTAATTGTGTGTCTATTGATAAGAATGCTCACCTTGGCTGGGTGAGGTGGCTCACACCTATAATCCCAGCACTTTGGGAGGCTGAGATGGGCAGATCATCTGAGGTCGGGAGTTCGAGAACAGCCTGGCCAACATGGAGAAACCCCATCTCTACTAAAAGTACAAAATTAGCCAGGCGTGGTGGCGCATGCCTGTAATCCCAGCTACTTGGGAGGCTGAGGCAGGAGAACTGCATGAACCCGGGAGGTGGAGGTTTCAGTGAGCCGAGATGGTGCCATTGCACTCCAGCCTGGGGGACAGAGTGAAACTCCATCTAAAAAAACAAAAAAATTGCTCATCTTATACCATTGATTCCCTCTACAACTATGCTGCAGACACAGTCATCTGCTTTCACTTCTTTGAACATGCCAAGCTCTTTCCCACCTCAGGGCCTTTGCATGTACCATTTGCCTCTGCTTGGAATGTTCTTACCTCCTCATCCATTAAAGTGGCAGCGGCACTTTAGAATAATCCGAGGAGTTTAAAATAATATCGATGTCCAGTCCGAATGCAGCCCAATTAAACTTGAATCTTTGAGTGTGGGGCTGATGCACTGATAAAATAAAATAAAAGACAAATCTAAGCCTAGGGATCAAGTCAGGGTATTTAAGGTGCTTGTCACCATAGTATAGTACTTTTTTTTTTTTTTGGTTAATTTTATGTGACAATAAATACAGCACTTTTTTTTTTAAGTGACAGGGTATTGCTCTGTCACCCAGGCTGGAGTGCAGTGATGCCATCATAACTCACTGTTCATTTGTAAACTTGAACTCCTGGGCTCAAGTGTGATCCTCCCACCTCAGCCTCCTGAGTAGCTGGGACCACAGGTATGTGCCAGCATGTCCAGCTAATACTTTTCATTTTTAGTAGAGACAGGGTTTTGCTATGTTGCCCAGGCTGGTGATACATTTTTAAAAGTATAGTTATCCTCCTCCGCTATCGAAGATTGAATTTATTGCTGCTATCTTACTGCGTGTTTTTACCCTTTAACCCACTTCTTCATCCTCCTTCCTACCCGCCACTCACCCTTCCCAGTCTCTTACCTATTCTCCACTCTATCTCCACGAGTTCAAATGTTTTAGCTCACACATGTAAGTGATAACATGCGCTATTTGTCTTTTCTGTAGGGCACTGATTTTTTTTAAAGTTTCTCAGATGATTCTAATTTCCAGCCAGGGCTGAGAGACAAGGCTTTAAGTGTCAGCTTAAATGTCAGCTTCTTAAAGAGGCCCTCCCTGACCACTTCTCGGATGAAGTTATCATCCTGCCGTCTCGCTCCGCTTCTTCTCTGGTTTGTTTGTAATATTCCCAGCATTTAGAATGATTGCATTTTTTTTTGAGACGGAGTTTTGCTCTTGTTGCCCAGGCTGAAGTGCAATGGCTCGATCTCGGCTCACTAAAACCTCGCAACCTCCACCTCCCAGGTTCAAGTGATTCTCCTGCCTCAGCCTCTTGTAGCTGGCACCCCGCGCCACCATGCCCAGCTAATTTGTATTTTTAGTAGAGACTGGGTTTCTCCATGTTGGTCAGGTTGGTCTCAAACTCCCAACCTCAGGTGATCTACCCGCCTCGGCCTCCCAAAGTGCTGGGATTACAGGCGTGAGCTAGCGCGCCCAGCCTGATTGCATTTATTTGAATGTTTTCTGTGCATTTCCCCCTAACTTCCCTGGGATTTGGGTGCTGTCAGGACAGGGAATATGTCTCCCTTCGTCTTTGTGCTTTTCTTCCCTGCATAGCGTCAGGCACATGGCAGGACCCTGAGTCTGTGTGTGTCCCCACCTCAACCCCAGCACTGAGCACCGTATCTTGCACGTAGCAGGATCTCTGTAAATGTGCCTTGACTTGTATAGAGTTGACTTTATCCTTACGGCTGGCAGACATTTTGGCCAAGCTATCATCGTGAGCAGTAGCATCTACAATTATTCAGGGATTTGGGGCACAAGGGGTGGTGACCACGTGATGAAAGTTCAGTTTGTTGGGTCAGGCATTTAGCCGTAACCTAAGTAGTTGCAGATGGTCTCTACACCTGGATTGCCCAGAAGGACAAAGCAAGTAAACTTGTGTTTTTAGGCAAATAATGAAACTCTGAGGAGTCTGAAAAAACAACTCATCAGGTATTTCCCAAGCCCAGGTGCCAGTCCATACAGGGGTGAACACATGGTGGGGGCCGCTTGAACTCTCACTAAGGCGGCATCTGTTCTTTGCAGGTTATTATTTGATAGTCTTTAATGAAGTAAAGGAAAGCAGACAACCCACCTGTTTTCCCCAAGCTGATGTGGGGAAAGGTCTAAGGTGCTGTTTCCTAAGCTCAAATGAACCAAGACTGGTCAGTGGCACGGCCTTTTTTTTTTTTTTTTTGGTAATTTTACTTCCATGAGGAATCATTTGGACTTTTCAGTCTTTCTTCAGTTTTATGCGGGGATTTGCTGGAGGAAAATGGGGCTAAGGGGGAGAGAAATACGGTCTCGGGGTGGGGTGGGGTGGGGGATAAATTAAACTCGCAGCAAAGGCCTTATTCTGCCTCTGATCTGGGGAAGTTTCATATTCTCATGGAGAGAAATGCACGTGCACACACACCCCCCTAAACCCACACAAATGAAACCCTCTCTGCGGAAAAGCCGGCTACAGGAAATTGACTTATGCACAGGAACTTGCTAATCTCTTGTCACATTCTGATTGCTCCTGCTGCCTCATGCACATTAAACCCAACCATCTTGGGGTGGACTCCCTGCCAGCCCAGCTCTTACATTTTCGGTTCTTCTAGTGTGAATCAGTTAATATTCTTGGGAACGAGGGAAGGGTTGATCCTGGGAGGAAATCAGCCACGGTGAAAAGGCTTGCTCTTGTTTTTGTTATCACCTCCTTTTGCTGAACAAATTTGATTTCCGGAGTCAGTCATTTTACTGTCAAGAAATTTCTTCGGCATTCTGCAGCAGGTAAGGGTGTTGCTTCTTTAAAAGTATTTCTTTGGTATCAAAAGGAATTCTTCCAAGTTTATTTAGCTTTTACTCTAGGTTAAACATTGTAATGACTCTGTTCCACCTGGCGTAAGGTGTAGAACCAATTTATAGGGGGATGGGGTAGAGGTTGCTTTGATATTCACCACCCCTAACTAGCATCTTAACAAGATGCGTACAGTTTTTGAAACATTAAAAGTTACAATAGTTGGCTTTTTGATTTTCCAGATATTCTCCTAGAGAATAAATATGCCTGTGACTGTAACTGAGCTCAACTGTATGGGTAGTTTAAATATTACCCAAGGTTTGATGAAGTAAATCTAGAGTCTCTAAGTAGTGCAAATATGAATATTAAAGTTATCTAGTTCAGAAAAGAAACAGAACCTAAATCTAAGTGATGTAGATTTCAATCTGGAATTTGTAGCCTGTGTTTTTCACCTATTGCCGACGCTCATGTCCATTTCCCGAAAATGCTATATGATGTATAACATGTATTTTTAAATTAATTTTTTTTCCAAGGTGATTTGATTTGGAGATGTGCTATGAGATACCAGTCAGTAGCCTGAGTTGTAACTAAACAAAGATTGGGAAGTCACCGGTTTTAGGGGCTTTACTAAACGAAAGTTGCTGCCAACGTATTCAAGCAGGCAACGAGTAGTTGGTGATCCCTTATTGGTTCTTAGCTGGTGCTGTGGAGGATATAAGAGAACTATCTTAAAAATCTCTACTTCGAAGGACCTTATAAGCCAGTAGTTGGGATAAGAAGTAACATTTAGGAAGCAAGGCAACATGAGAATTCAGTGATGAGCAGGGCAGCACAGGCTTGAAGAGCTATGTAAACGTCAGGGAGGGGGTCTGGGGGCAAACTGGAGTTGTGGGGAAGATCTGGGCATTGGAAGGATGCGAAGTGTTGGTAGACGGAGAAGGGGAAGGTGATTTCAGACTGGGAGGACTTTGTGGGTAAAGGCACAAAGGTGACACTGATGTGGAGATGACTAGGCCAGTTGAAGAGACGCTGGAGAGAAGACAGTTTGTTTTACACATTGCAGGAAATCAGACTAGACAGTTAGGGTGTGGACACAAAAGGGAGGACCTTGCAGGCACTGGGGAAAGGTGACCCGTTCATTAGTCACTGGTCTCCTTCTGCCTTTTGGCTGCGTCTCCTTGGCTCACCGCACTAGCAGAATTCCACGTGAGAGGGAGCTTGGCCTCTTCCCACTTGGGGCTGCTTTCTGCATCCATACGCCTGTCTATGGGCCTCCACTCACCCTCTACCATCTTCCCTTAGGACATCGTTTATGCAGAGAAAGGTTCGTGAGGCTCCGAGTACTGGTAAGGCCTCCAACTCTGCTTTCTACATTTTAAGGAGGCCCTTCGATCATCCGGGAATTAAAGTGGCCTTCCTCTTGGGAGGATGAGTTGGTTGATGAATGATAAGCAAGTCTCTATTCCTCAAAAGCCAGTCCCCAAATTCCATGAAATATGTGGTACTTTCTTCACATTTCTAAATGTGATGGCGTGGGTATGCTTCTGTTCTTTTTCTGGACGTTTCCTTAGAGAGTCAGTAGATCATAATGATTCAAACACTTTTTTTTTCTGGACCATAAAATATCTGAACTCATAGAATAACAAACATACAGCATGGTGGGTGAATGAGAACCCAACTTTGGAGCCAGATCGTTTTGCGTTGAATCCCCATTCTATCATTTTATCGTTCCTGGGCTGTGGGAAACTCAGACAAGTTACTTCTTCAGTGTTCAGATGTTTTTTTAAAAATTCACAAAATAGCTCTAATTACAGTAATAATAACTGAAAATACCTACCTCAGAGGATTGTTGTAGAGATCAAATGAGATAAAAATATATAAAGGATGTAGCCTAGTGCCTGCTTAAAAAAAAAAATCTCTCAATAGATGCAACTCTTACGATTCTTAGTAAGGACTTGGCTATTAACACAAATGAAGGTGTTATGATCCCTGGCTTGGGAGCAAGAAAGCTGCAAGCTGACTGTCCTAATCCCAACATTCCTCTCCAGGAAAAGTAGGGGTGACAGGCGGAGGCTGGGAATTCACGTTTTTTGCGCACCAAATGTGGACAAGACACAGGAGGTGGGTGTTTTTCTAGTGATAATTCATATGAGAAAAGGAAAACAAGCTTGGAAACTGCTATTTCAAACCTTTCTGTAACAGTTTCTCTAGCTTTTAAGAGAGTTCCTGAGTATCCGCCGCATTACTTGTGGGCCTCTTTGGCTGATGTTACTCTCTGAATGCTTGGGGTGGAATTCTAGAGGTGCTGCTTTTCATTAGACGCAGAGAGCATGACCTTTCTTCTTTGCCAAGTTTAAATTAATTTTACCTTACAATGTGTTAATTTTAGTGCTAGCAAAGCACAGCTAAAAATCCATTTCTGCATAGGAGTGGGGATCATTGTGGCAATGAGTGCTTACTTGGGTTTCGGATGCTTGGATCTGGGTGAAAGCCAAGATTAAAAAGCATCCTGCTTCCCCATTCCACTCTCTAGGTTAGAAATATTTTTTGGATTAAAAGCCTCCTTTAAAAAAATGCAAATCCACCTGGCGTGTTAATTGCGCAGGGCATTCTCAATTATGCATGCAGATGACTTGAGTCAGACGGTGAGAGTTTTCCTCTAGAGTCTCACTAGTGTCCTAAGGGAGGAGACTCTGGAGCTTCGTGTATGTAAAGAGATGGGCACAAGTCAGGGCTGGGTGTGCAGGTGGAGGCTGGGAGGCGGCATGACAGTGCGTGGGGCTGGGGCGGGCAGTGAGAGCAAGGAGGGTGTCAGAGATGGAGAGGATGACCCGGGGGGTTGAAGGACACCAGAAACCTTCTGTGGCTCTTTAGCCATTTGACTGTAGCAACTGCTTGAAGGCCCTGAACAACCTTTTGACGACTTGCACAAGAAGTTGTCATACTGTTCCCCGGATGTGGACAGTTGTTCAGAGACGGTAGTCATGTGTCTGGTGTTTCAGTGTTGAATAGTGTTTCCTAAAGCTGGCTGGACATCAACACCACTTGGGGAGCTTTTAAGAAATTGAAATTCCATGTCTCATACCCCAGCCCCGGCATGAGGTCCAGGAATCTGTGTGATTGAAAAATACAAGCCTTAAGACAACTTGGAAAGTGGTTGTTTTACAGGTGGAGAATTAGGAACCAAGAATCCAGAGCTTGCCTACCAGGGCCCCTAAAACCATAAGTTGAATAAGTGCTGAAATGAGGCAAGTTGATCTACTCTCTGTTGTGATTAACATCTTCACACAGAAAGTGTGTTTTCCTTTGTTTGGAATGTATTCCTTGGGATGAGTTCTTGGGAGTGGTGTGACTGGGTCAAGGGTGTGAGGCTGTTTAGCTCAGTCATGCCTACATTTTAACATGCAAAAATAGGGTGCCACTAATTTAAAAACTTAAGTGTTGGCCGGGCGCGGTGGCTCAGGCCTGTAATCCCAGCACTTTGGGAGACCGAGGAGGACAGATTACAAGGTCAGGAGTTCAAGACCAGCCTGGCCAACATGGTGAAACCCCCTCTCTACTAAAATTACAAAAATTAGCTGAATGTGGTGGCCCATGCCTGTAATCCCAGCTACTCAGGAGACTGAGGCAGGAGAATTGCTTGAAGCCGGGAGGCGGAGGTTGCATTGAGCCAAGATCGTGCCACTGTACTCCAGGCTGGGCAACAAGAGCGAAACTCCATCTCAAAAACAAAAACTGAAGTGTTGTATACTCCGGGGGAGCCCAAAGAAGGGAAGTTCCTTTCAAGGGAGAAAGGACCACATCACATTCTTTCCTGGCAAAACAGAATACTAATGAATTGCTTTTGGAAGAAATTTCCAGAGCATTACGGAATGTTCAAGTGCTTCTTAGAGCCTAAGTTGAACCTTTCTTATCTCTGCACTCAGTTTCTGGTAAAACTGAAGTCAGCAGTGACCTCTTCCCCATTTCGTAGAAAAGAAAACCAAGGAAGAGAGTGGTTAAGAAATAGAGGATACGGTTCTCATCACATTTGCCGTGACAACTACACACAGTCATCCATTCAGTGCCTTGTTGAGTAAATAAATGATGGAATAGTCTGTATACATGATCTCATGGAAAAAAGCACCGTAAAATGAATGCTTGAGGGTGGTAGACAGAATTATTCAACACAGACAGGAGTTAGATGTCCCACTCTGTCCCTTTTTTTTGCATTAGGTTTTATCCATTACTTGCGTCATCTGCTGACCTAAAAGCATGCTCATTGTTTGTCACACAGATGGGCACAGGGTGAATTTTCAATGATTCCAATGAAAAAAAAAGATATACTCTTGGGAAATATCAAGGGAGATATATTCACAGTGGTGTTCTAGAACGGGCTTGCTGGCACGTACTGATTGTAATATTTTCGGAAATTTTCCAAGCCAGTAAAGCTATTGACTTCTCTTTATCTGTATGATGGAAATGCTATATAAAAATGTGCTATTTGAGCATCTCTTTTCAATTTTGCATTCAGCAATGCCATGTTGGTAGCTTGAAAGCGGCTATGGTAGAAGTATTTACACTGTGAAAATCAGTGAACACAATCAATCAGGCTCCCCACCTTTTTTTGCGGGGGCTGGGCAAGCCTGTTGTTAAACATTTACTAGAATGCTACTGAGGAACTGTGTAAAATACAAATATGGCAATTTGACAATATGTACCAAGAGCCATTGAAGTGTTCATACACTTTGATCCATTCATTACACTCCTGGAAATTTATTCTGAATAAATAATTCAAAGAAGGAAGAAATAACATGCATGAACATATTCACTGTATTATAATTTATAGCAGCAAAATCTGAAAATAACCTAAACACTAAGCATTATGGGTTCTGGCAACATTAACTGCATAAGATTTTTTTTTTTTTTAAGACAGGGTCTTGTTTTGTCACCCAGGCTGGAGTGTAGTGGTGTCATCACAGCTCACTGCAGCTCTGACCTCCTGCGCTCATTTGAGCCTCCTGCCTTAGCCTCTCAAGTAGCTGGGACCATAGGTGTGTGCCATCACACTTGGCTAACTTTTAAAATTTTTTGTAGAGAGGGGGTCTCACTTTGTTGTCTGGCTGGTCTCCATCTCCTGGGCTCAAGTGATCCTCCTGCCTTGGCCTCCCAAAGTGCTGGGATTAGAGGCATGTCACTGCGTGCAGCCCATTGGGTGTTTTAAAATCATTAAAAATCATAGTTACAATGGTTATGAAAATATATTTGATATGATATTAGCTTAGAAAAGCAGGATTAAAAATTTTAATTACATTCTGACTTCGTTATGAATAACAATTAAATGTAAGCCATAAAAAAAGACAGCATTTGGTATGTTCAAATGGCGAAATAATAGAATTTGTTTTTATTTCATTTATTGTACTAGTGGTGTATGTGCATTTAAGAAATTCGGAGAACACCTGTTAGTAAGTGACCTTGAGCAGTTTTAATATGTAAGAGGGAGGCTATAAGTTTTGTGAACGACATGGGGCTTACCTTTAACCTATAGATATTACTGTGAATCCCTGGGCAGGGCTTTGTAAAGGGAGCTTGGAGCTAGGCAGTGTGGGCTGTGGGTGTTAAGGGGGTTTCTTTAGAGCAGCTTAAGGAGGAGGAAGAAGTAAGTAGCTGTGTCTGAGGACTTGCTAAAGTAGACTGCAAGGACTGAGAAATAGTCCAGAGAAAAGCTGCCATCAAAGGCCAGAGAGAGAGGAGAGAAGGTTTCTTAGGAAGAGACAAGGAGACGCTGATGTCAGAGATGAACAAGATGGATAAGAAAATTGCTCCATTTTGACCCGAAAAATATAGGGGCTGAAACCAGAGAGGAAATGATGTTTCTAAAGCTACGATTCTCAAGTTTTAGTGTGCTTAAGAATCACCTGGATGAGTGGGGGATGAGTTCACCAATTTAGCATCCATGATCCATCTCCATGCATTTGGATGCGGTTGGTCCTCGAGGTTGGCAGGAATATGCACTTTTAACAAATCCTCCCACCCTAGGAAGACTCCGGTGTGAGTGGTCTGCAGATTACACTTTGAGAAACACTAGTGGAATAAAGGCAACAGTTTGGTTTTGTCCAGGGAAGGTATATCTGTGAGTGTGTGTGTGTATTTGTGTGTGTGAGTGTGTTTGTGTGTGTGTGTTGTGGGTGAAGCTGTTACCTGAAGCCTCAGAATTGAAGGACTTACAATGTAAAAGAGGAGTGAAAACAAAGAAAGCCGAGAGGGACAAGGTATTTATTTGTTATAGAAACAAACAGGAAAAACCAGGAAGCTGTACTTGTGGTATTCCTTAAAGGAATATAGTTTGTGGCACAAAATTCTCTTCTACAGTTAAACAGTTTTGTCCAGCATTTGAGCCAATTGAAAGTAGCCGTGACTAGGGGAACTATGAGCACAGAGAAAAATGGTCATGGGGAGAGTCTGGGACCCATAAACATTTCATTTCAGACATTGGGAGGTGTTTATTAAACTCGTAGTAGACTACGGGAGTGCTATGTACAGAAAACACTCTGGACCTTACTGTATGATAACATTATGTTAAAGAAGAAAAGAAAGTATGTTTTTTGGTGAAATGTATTTTACATTTAGAACTCAGCACTCAAAATAGTAATAACAATTAGACTTATGTCTTAACAACATTGTATCACAAAATTGAACACATTAAAAGTGAATGACATCGCAGTAGCAGAAGCCAAGTTTGAGATTATCGGCTTCACCTGGCTTTGGAATTTTAGTGATTGTAATAGCTTTCAAATAGCCTTCAATGGCTTGTGCTCTTCTCACAGTGGGGAGGATTCTTCTTTTTTTTTTTTTTTGAAATGGAGTTTCGCTCTTGTTACCCAGGCTGGAGTGCAATGGCGCGATCTCGGCTCACCACAACTTCCGTCTCCTGGATTCAGGCAATTCTCCTGCTTCAGCCTTCTGAGTAGCTGGGATTACAGGCATGCACCACAGTGCCCAGCTAATTTTTTGTACTTTTAGTAGAGATGGGGTTTCACCATGTTGACCAGGTTGGTCTCGATCTCTTGACCTCATGATCCACCTGCCTCGGCCTCCCAAAGTGCTGGGATTACAGGTGTGAGCCACCCCAGCGATTCTTTTACTTTAATCACATTCTCCATCATCAGGGCCTCTAATCTCTTGAGACACGACATGGTGAATCAAGGATAAGTTAACAACCCATCCTAACATTGGAGGAGCAACTCACAGGGTCTGTTGGATGTGCAAGGGTCTAATGCCTGAAGTCAGGCCTTCTTCTACAAGCACTCGCTGACTGTTCTATTCCCCACAAAACAGGGTTTTTCATGGACTGATTGGCTTATGCTTTGGAGCAATGTTTTCTAATCACAATTTTTGGTCATAGATTAGTTTGACAATCTAATGAGAACCAAAGACTTTCTCATACAGGGATGTGAACATTTGCCGCACTGTCTTAGGGGATATAAGGACTCTCTAAAACCCATTCATGGACTCTCAGGGATCCAGAGGCCTCATGTGAGGAGCTCCGGCCTTAGCCGAGGGAGCGTTGCAGAGGAAGTTCTGGTTATTACTGACATCAGATTAAGCCCCTAAAGACAAAAATGCTGATTCTCTGGTTGATGGCTGAAACGAGGATAAGATAGCAGATACATGTGTAGCTTTACAGCATCAGATCCTTAAAATGAGGAGCATGTGGGTCTAGAGATGGTTTCCTTCAGATAATATGTGATTAATGCTCTAAATCCTTAGTTCTGAATTCTCGCGCCTGAAGCCGGGGTTGGTTCCCATTTGGGAAAGCAGTCTCTCAAGATGCCACTTTAATGTGTTACTTATCAGCTTGTGATGCCTTGGGTGGCACAAGAAATGCAGGCAGGGCTGGGCACGGTGGCTCACGCCTGTAATCCCAGCACTTTGGGAGGCTGAGGTGGGCAGATCACCTGAGTTCAAGATTAGCCTGGCCAATATGCCGAAACCCTGTCTCTACTAAAAATACAAAAATTAGCCGGGCATGGTGGCACATATGCCTGTAATCCCAGCTACTCCGGAGGCTGAGGCAGGAGAATCGCTTGAATCCAAGAGACGGAGGTTGCAGTGAGCCGGGATGGCGTCACTGCACTCGTCTGGGCAACAGAGTGAGACTCAGTTTCAAAGAAAAAGAAAAAGAAAAAGAAATGTAAGCAGGTTGTAGATCGTGATCTGGTCAACTCTAGAGCATAGTGAGTGGTGTGGGGTCAGCTGATGCCCCTAAGCAAAGTACTGGCTACCCAGCCCAGCTACTTTTAGGGGCGAAAGGCATTAGCATTAGCTGGTGGGTAACGTGCTCACTTCTGAGTGTGAGATGTAGTTTTCCTATCTGAAGCTGAACATCTGATTGGGCTTTGATGACTCTGAAGATAGTTCTTTTCCTGTGTAGCCTTTTGATCACTGAAGCCCAGTCGGTCATCTTCTATTAGTGGGTATCTGACCTGCAACTGGGGGAACTGGATGTTTTCAGCTGAAAGCTCGTGCCTTTGTTAATTTCCTATCTTGCCAGACTGTGGTGTCAGGCAGGGTATGGAGACTTACCCCAAACCCATCTGTTTAAATTACTAACCCTGCAGAAAGTGGTAAGATGAGCCCACATTCTCATGTCATAGTCATACAGCGGATTGACACAGGACGAGAAAGAGAAACATACTCCACCTTCATCCCTCCAGATTAAAAGGATGTGAAATTGACTAAACACATTGTGAGTCAAGGTTCTCTTGGTACGGGATAGCATAAAATTGGAAATCTGTCTTTGAAGTAGAAAGGGAAAACCTATAACAAATACATTCCTGTAATCAGTGTGTCTTAACTTGTATAACCTTTTAATTGTTGCACATTCGTGACTAGGTTTCCTGCAAGTTTCAATATCTATTTTAATGTATCATACAACCCGAGTCACAGCCCTCAAAACACAAATATTCCAGGTACGTCGAAGGCTGGTAGCAAAATCCCTACTCCTCTCACCTCCTGGAGATGTTTTTCCCCTGCCAGGTCATTATGTCTAGCAGCCTGGTTGCCCATGCAGAGAACGGGCTGGCACATATCTCTTCCTCGACGCTTTTCCTTTGTTTCAGGCAGGACCACTACTTTTCATTTGTCTTCCCTCCAGGTCCAGCTGTCGCCTTCTTGAGAACCTGTAATATACAACCCTTACTATCAACCTTTTTCTCCCTTTCTTGCATTTTTTTTTCTCAGTTGCCACAAAAAAAATTCTACCGGTCTTTGTTCAGTTGGGAGCTGAAAATGATCTCAACTGGGATTGAGAAGCGTAAGAATGCCCGTGATGATTCTTTCTAACAAGGAAAAGGAAACTCAGTATATGTAGAGTCAAATTTAAATGATGTAAGATCAACTACAAAAACCTTTAAGGGATCTAAAAGTCCCCTTTGGTATACTTTTTCTTGATAAAACGTGATTTTACTCAAGCTTCACTCTTTGGGCAGTAACTTGCTGAAATTTATATCAATAATAGTCTTTCTCTGTCTTCTTCATGTGATAAGGAAGTAGGAGAGGGTTGGAGGCACATACAGGAAATAGGAGGGGAACAGCCAGAAAACCCTTACATATTGACAATACCACAATTTCCTATATGTGCCAAAACAATATTGTCACTATATTCCTATACACAGAACATCTGGCAATATCAGAGAAATAGCTGTAATACTGTTGACTTTAAAAATATAATAGTAATGGATATTGATTGTAGTAAATATGGCATATGCCTTTTAAGTTAAATATACTTGTATAGATCTTATTTGTAAGTCTTTAAGTTTTTATGTATTAAAATTGCCATCATCCCAGTGTTTTCCCTCCAAGATATGTGAAATCTATAGAAAGAAGCTTAAACATTGCTTTTTAATAGAATAGAAATACAGCTAATAACTTAAAGGATCATTTGAATTAACGAAAGGCAACTATGGGTATTTTTTCTGAGTCCTATAGCTATCTTTTTTTTCATCTTCTACATTTCAGGAAAAGCAATTGAAATGTAGATTGTGGCAGTGTTTCTATTACATTCTAGAGCTATGAAAACACATGAATAGTTTTCAGGATGCAGCAGGAGGGTTCTATGTATAAAACTTGGATCAAAAGTTCAAACCCCAAACTAACAGTTTTGGATTTCCCCAAGTGCTACCCACTTAATATGCCACCCAGTAAAGACCCATCGCACACATATATGGAAGAAAAAATTAAAGTTTCTCTTCCAGCACGGGCTAGGTGCTTGTGCTTTCTGTTTAAAAACTAGATGGTAGATGGGCACGGTGGCTCAAGCCTCTAATACCAGCAGTTTGGGAGGCTCAGGCGGGTGGATCACCTGAGGTCAGGAGTTCGGGACCAGCCTGGCCAACATGGTGAAACCCAGTCTCTACTGAAAATACAAAAATTAGCCGGGTGTGGTTGCTCTTGCCTGTAGTCCCAGCTACTTGGGAGGTTGAGGCACGAGAATGGCTTGAACCCGGGAGGCGGAGGTTGAAGTGAGCTGAGATCACGCCACTGCACTCCAGCCTGGGCAACAGAGTGAGACTTGGTCTCAATAAAAAATAAAATAAAAATAAAAATAAAAATAAAAACTATATGGTACAATCGTGTTCAAGAAAAAAAAAAAAAACACCAGTGTTTTCAGCCTAAGTTTGTATCTACTTTCTTTTGGAGCTATGACCAACCAACCTTGTGAAGTTATATTATCCTCAAGCTTCCTCTGAGTTACCTGTCCTTTCTTTGGAGGACTGAAATGGTCATACTCTTTTTATTCCCCTACATTCACTCGAGCTATTTGGAATTTAAGCGTTAGTGCTCCTTCCTTTATAAATTTGGTTGTGATTGGTTTTATGTCTCAACAGGCATGTAGCTCATTATTTTATCTACTAATTATAACTACATTTCGTTTCCCTTGACAATTTTGGGAGTGCTTAACAACTCTTAAGAACTGTTTCATTAACAAACTAGTAACCGAGGTGAAATGCAGAATAAATAACAAGTTCAGTTGCTTTTATAGTCTTTAAGGTTTGCTTAGAAAGTTTAAAATTATAATCAAGCTTTTTCTTCTCCTACAAAATATTGGCCAAAGTACAATTTATAAACAATATCGTCAGCCAGTCAGGGAAACGAGGCAAATAATCCCTTCTGCTCTCCATTTAATATGTTCTGTTCTAAAGTATTATTTTGAATTGTTTTAGGAGATGTTAGAAAGACCTCTTTTCAGAAAAATTGTGAGTTATTGGGCAGCAAAATGAACGATCAGTTTTAAGTTGTTCATAGTCTTCAACCACTTTTAAGAAATATTCCTCAGAAAACAATGCAAGGTGTTTTATTATAAAAGCAAGGCTTCTCAACACGATGGTGTCTACTAGAAATAGAGAAACCGAGAAATAACCTAAAATGCTCAACAAAAATGTATGAGGTGACAAAGGTGAAAAAATGAGACCCTGTCTCAAAAATACATATATATTTGTATTTATAAAATAAAAAGGCCTATATATGTATTCTTATATCTGAATTCAGAATATGAAGGTGAATAAATATGTTAGAAATTGTCCAGTGTGTAATAAGATTACATGATTTAAAAATGTTTTTCATTTTTTCCTGTCTTTTCTATAACTAGCATATATTGTTTTTATATTAAAAAGAACAACAATCTTTATTAAAAGAATGTCAGTTTTTGTTGTGAGGTTAATAATGAAATTAGTTAAAATGATTTGGACATGAGACTTTTTTTTGGACACTTTAAAAGAAACCTAATGCTTTGAAAGCCCTAAGTCTATAATTAAATTCTATCTAATAAACTTTAGAGGCTCTTTAGATTTAGAGGGATTTTGAGTTTCTTGGGTCTTGAACCTTGATAAGCATAGAAAATCACTTTTAATGAGTGATGTTGGATTTATCAAATAAGTTTGTGAGTGGTTTCTGTTTTTAAAATATGAAATAATTAGCATTAGCTAGTATCAGAATTTAAGCAAAATATAAAATATTCAAGTGATGAATACAGATGATTATCTCTACATTTTAACCTATAAAAAGGTTCCCAAAGGGATTCTTTTTTTCTTTTCTCTTTTAGTGAGACAGGATCTCACTCTGTTGCCCAGGCTAGAGAGCAAGTGGCGTGATCATGGCTCACTGCAACCTCCATCTCCTGGGCTCTGGTGATTCTCCTACCTCAGCCTCCTGAATAGCTGGGACTACAAACACACATCACCATGCCCAGTTACGTCTTGTATTTTTTTGTAGAGATGGAGTTTCACCATGTTGCCTAGACTGGTCTTGAACTCCTCAAGCAAATTCACCTACCTCAGCCTCCCAAAGTGCTGGGATTATAGGCCTGAGCCATGGTGATCTGTCAAGAGGTCCTTAAGAAACACATTTTTCTTATGCATATTAAAGATTCAATTAGAAAAGAATTGACTTTCAAGTATTTTGAAAAACATATCTCCTAGGTAAATCATAAATATGTTAATTTTGTATAAAGTAGGAAAATAAAGGAAAATTACCTGTATCCTTTCATGGCCATTTTTCTACACAGTAATACCAAATAGCTAAAAGTTTGTTCATTCCAAATGCCAAACATTAGTTGGAATATCATACAACTCTTTGAAAAGTTGATTTGTTTAGTGAGAAATACTTTAATTCTTTTTTTTTTTATAAAGGAGGTAAGATAGAAAAAAGACTTTAACTCTTAAACGTGAGTGAAATCTCGTGTCTGATTTGTGTAATATTCCTGATTGCATTTGTTTTTTTGTGTGTACTTCTTTCTGGCTTGGTTTAGCAATAACTAATGATCATAAGAGGGCAGCTATTGCTTGTGAGGCACACAGCTGATCAATTAACAATGCTTTGTATAACAACTGTGTAATTGCAAGTTATACAATACCTACCAACAGGGCTTAAAGCGACCAGGATTCGTTTCTCCACACAACAGGAAGTTCAGAGGTCTTTGTTTCTGGCCCTTGGTCAATGGCTCAATGAGACTGGCTGCCATTCTGTTGTCTTTTGTCATGGCTGCAAGATGACTGCTACCGCTTCTAGCCACGTACTCCATTCAAGACGCATGGGAAGTTTGGGGTGGAAAGGAGGCTGACTTGGCAGTGGCTGTCTCATTTTCCAGGAAAACAAGAATTTTCCCAGAGACCTCCCAAATGGATGTCAGCTTCCATGTCATTGGTAGAACTGGGTTACACGGCCACCCCAGCTGCCATTATGGTGGGAAGCAGGAAATAGACTGTTATTAACAATTCCCTTAGACCGTGCATTCCTAACAGGCAGGGTGGGTGGGTGTGGGGAACATGGTGGAGAATGGAGTGAGGGTTAGGGTGGCACGTGGATGGGGGGGTGCTGTTGATATCATCCCTTAAAGGAAGGATATTGTTTTTGTGGGAGGGAAAAGGCACAAAAAGTATCTTATTCTTTATATGTATAAAGCACAGTTAAACATACAGCATATATGCAGACATAAAATTTATCTATGGTATTAAAATTTCATGGATGGGGCAATTAAGAAAAAAGCGTCTAAAAATGCTCTTCGGGATATGATGTTGGAAAAAAAAGTTGAGAAATACTGGGCGAGGGCAGACATGATCCATTGCCCGAAGCTGCGTATTATCTATTACTGATGACAAGGAGAGGCACAGGTATGGAGTTAAACACTAACAATGCCTGCCATGGAGAATGTCAGACATTAAATTAATGAACAGCTTACTTTAGGTTGTAATTGTTGGTCATCTCTCATTGTACTGTAAACATCTTAAAAGTAGGAACTGTGTCTTATTTCGGATGTATATCTTTGTATATTAGCACACTAGTCCCTCAAGAGATATGTTTTCTAGGTTGAACGGGACAAACAACATTTTATTTAACATGTATTTTATTTCCATTTTTTAAAACTTTATTTATTTATTTATTTATTTTTGAGATAGCCTCTCGCTTTGTCGCCCAGACCAGAGTGCATTGGTGCAATCTCAGCTCACTGCAACCTCCGCCTCCCAGGCTCAAGCCATTCTCCTGCCTCAGTCATACAAGTAGCTGGGATTACAGATATGCACCACTACACCTGGCTAATTTTTTGTAATTTTAGTAGAGGCAGGCTTTCGCTATGTTGGCCGGGCTGGTCTTGAACTCCTGGCCTAAAGTGATCCACCTGCCTTGGCCTCCCAAAGTGTAATGTTGATTATTTTTAATGGCAAAAATAAAGTGATGCAGGAAGACATTTAAGCGTCATAGTTGATGTCTTGGGAGTAGTTTCATTGGGTTCATAGCTAGCTGTTTGATTGCTCTTATGTGGATGGTACAAAGACCAAAAGAGGTTTTGCAAACAGTGGAGTCATAAATGATTGCTCATGAGATAATTTGTTCTGACAGTTCCGTTAGTTTGTTCGTAAGAGATGAAAAGGAAATAAAATGGAAAGAGAGGAGATTTGTTTTGTTTTGTTTTACTTTTTGACTAGATAGTTTTTTTCTGTGCTTAAGCTGCCTCAGTTGTAAAATGGGAATTATAATGTAATAATCCTTCCTTCCTGAATTATGGTGGTCAAATGAAAAGCTGTCTGAGAAGGCTGCCCTGAGCTGTCTAGCAGTATTCCTCCAGCTGGACTGTGCTTCTGATTCATCCGATGCTTTAAAAATACAGCTTCCCAGGAAAACATTGTAAACAACTCCCAGTTTTATGGGAGTAATGATTTAGATGATTAAATCTGGAGACTGCCCTAACTTCACTACCCTGGGCCTCAATTGCTTTGTAAATTATGCCTAGTGATACTTCCCAGGACTGTAGGGTAGATAGCAAAAGAAGCGAATTAACTGCCAAATGCTTCCCTAACATCTTCATTATGGTCAATATTACAAGCCCAGGCAATCTTCATCCATACATTGGACACTTGACCTTGGGATGGATTAGAGTTCCTCAGTTTACTTCGTCCTCTATGCAAAATCTAGAATATTCCCCAGCCTGTCGTTAGAGTGCAACATATATGTGAGGAATGATTACATGATTGATAGTGTTGAGAGTTCAGATTAATGTCACTTCAGATAATCCACAGATGACATGGGAAACTGGTGGGCTACCAGTGCTATGTGAAGTTAATGCGGGCTTGCACTTAGCTGGGAATGGGCCAGAGAATAGGATTAATGCCCAGTAAGACATATCTTCCTATCCTTAACTCTCTTTTGTATGTAGGTGATATTTATTTATTTAATTATTTAATTAATTATTTATTTATTTAGAGATGGAATCTCGCTCTATTGCCCAGGCTGGAGTGCAGTGGCACGGTCTTGGCTCACTGCAACCTCCACCTCCCAGGTTCAAGCAATTCCCTGCCTCAGCCTCCTGAGTAGCTGGGATTACAGGTGCCTGCCACCATGCCTGGCTAATTTTTGTATTTTTAGTGGAGATGGGGTTTCAGCATCTTGGCCAGGCTGGTCTTGCACTCCTGACCTTGTGATTCACCCGCCTCGTCCTCCCAAAGTGCTGGGATTACAGATGTGAGCCACCGTGCCTGATCATGGTGATTTTTTTAAACTTCCTTCTCTTCCAATCAAAACTGGTTTTGAGGAAAGAATGGGACTGGATGCACATTTGTGTGAATGTGCTAATGGTTTAAAAAAAAAAAAAGTCTTTACCTTCCAAGAATATTTGCATTTCAACAAAGTAACAAACCTCAAGAGAAAGGGCTGCTCCAAGGGTGGAAGATACATTTGGTAGGGAGAGGATTTTTTATCATCCTTCATTCACTCCATGTAGGCAGGGACCTTCTGGTAGGATGCTCCTGACGGGGCTTGTTGGATGCTGGCCATGCCAACTGGCTGAAACCCCGAGGGTCAGGCTTCCTTGCAGGGGATCCTTATCAGTGGGAATGGCAGCCACTGCTGATAGACTGGGGAACTGCTTCCTTTGCTGTCTCCCTACAGGGAGAGTTCCCCTAAACTGGGTATCTAATAATCTCAGACCAAGACGTGTGCTGTGGGGATCTTACCATCTTATCAGACTTTTCTGAACTATGGTCCTTCTTAGAAGTGAGAAGCTGAGAACACCCTATTTTATGCAGAAATAGCAGTGATGACTCATGGTTGGGAAGACACTGGAGCTCAGCCAGGAGAATATCATTAAAGGAGGGAGAAGGGAAAACAGACTTCTTGTGTGATAGAGAAACAAACCCCTCTGTATCATTATGTGAACAATGGTGCAAAAAAGAGGGACATAGTTTACCCAAGGGTAGTTAACTATGATAGTGAAAGTTGCCTTGAACCTTGTTTTAGAAAAGTGGCAGGTGTGGGTCTCACTCTTCTAGTTCCTGATTTTTCTCTCTCTCTCCCAAACATGCACGTGCAAACACACACACACACACACACACACACACGCACACATGCCTTGGGCTAGGTTCGTAAAGCCTCATAGGAAATGGAACACAGAAGAGTTCACTGGCAGGGTTTCAAATTTAACTTTAGTTAAGATTTAGTAAGATTTCTTAATACGAAACAAAACAAAAATTCTCTAAGAAAATCCTTGTTAGGGTCTGGTTAAGACAACTAACAACAACAGATGTATAGTTACCTAGTTACCAAAGAGTCGCTCTGGTGAGAGAGGTGGTGGGGGGAAAAATTCCAGAAGGTACCCAGGATAGCGATTGCACTCAGCTCTGTCATCCAAGGACAGCTGCCCTAGACCGCTGCTCCTGAGCCTCTCCATGGTAATGTTCCTTCTTCTAGTTCCTTTTTTTTTGTTGTTGTTGTTGAGATGGAGTCTTGCTCTATGGCCCAGGCTGGAGTGCAGTGGCGTGATCCCCACTCACTGCAACCTCCGCCTCCCGGGTTCAAATGATTCTCCTGCCTCAGCCTCCCGAGTAGCTGGGACTACAGGTACGCACCACCATACCCAGCTAATTTTTGTATATTTAGTGGAGATGAGGGTTTCACCCTGTTGGCCAGGCTGCTCTCAAACTCCTGGGCTCAAGTGATCTGCCTGCCTCAGCCTCCCAAAGTGCTGGAATTACAAGTGTGAGCCACTGCGCCTGGCCTGGTTCCTTTGTTTTAAAAGCTTACAGTACTGTGAAGACTTGCTTGATGTAATAATGCAGGTTTCTTAATCTCTTCCTTGGCTATTTGGTCGGTGGGTGGTGGTATGGGTGGCGCTTTGGGGTTGGCAGGGCAGAAGGAAGCTTTCTGATGAATGCACGGTACATGACACTGTTACAAAATATGGGCATCATGCACAGGTGGCAAGGGGGTTAGAGAAGGTGGATGGCGTTTGGGGATTATCCTCTGGTACATTTCAGTTCACTTTGAGATTTCAGAAGGTTAACTAATGCTCTGTCCCGGAGTGGGTTTTTTTTTTTTTTTGTATTTCTATGTTGTTTCTTTTTTCTTTTTGTTTTTTAGAGACAGAGTTTCACTATATTGCCCAGGCTGGTTTTGAACACCTGGCCTCAAGCGATCCTCCCATCTCAGCCTCTGTTACAATTGTCTCTTGAAAGTAATTTCAGATAGGCTTGGTGCTACCAAGGCAAGCCTAGGAAAGCCTAGCACATGAAGAGGACTAGAGCCCTCCGGAGAAGTTGGATTTTATGAAGAGGTACTAATCAGAAAGTTGGGAGTTAGTTAACCATGGAAAACAGGCAGGTTTGAGAATCATATTCTGGCAGTGCCGATCCATGCATTGTCAGTGGAGAGAGAATCTTGGCTAATGGACTTCCCCAGTTTTGATCCCATGATAAGACCATGGGGGAGAAGGTAAGGCTTAGTCAAAGCCTGTTCTTGGGTCATTCAGCCACCTCCTTTCACTCTGAGTCCCTGTTGATCAGGGAATGCCTTGGTATTGTCTTGGTATCATAGTTTGTCTTTCCAATAGCTCTCCCCATGGGGAAAGAGTACACAGACTGTGTTGATGGTATTCTAGTCCTCATGAGAGCAGCATTTCTTATGGTCAGCAAATGAATCGGCATCCTGGTATATAACTAAATCTTGTGAGCTTGGTTAAAGTGCGTTTCACTCTGGAACGTCAGATACTTTCTTGTTAGTCGAGGGAATCAGATTTCTGAGGGTGTGAGGTGAGGCCAAGAACCATGGCAAAGTCATTATCTTGGTAAAAACTACCTGGTAAGGCTGCCCATTTTCTTTCAAACTGCAACACCGTGTGTCCACTGAGGTTCCTCTGATGAGACATCAGGAGTATCAGGAGTGGGTGCCTCGCAGAAGTCCTGAGAATGAGGGAAATAGGAGACCATGAATTTTGAACACTGCAGCAATTTCTCTTCTCTGTTTGTCCCTCTTGCTTTAGGTAGTAATGCACGCCTTCAGAGAACAAAAGGACTGTCTTTGCAGGCTCTTCACAGCCCTAGAAAAATGATTGGTATGAGTTTCCTAAGGCCTAAGATAAAAATGTTCTTCAGAGAGGATTTTGAAAACTTATGCCAGTTACCTGGGTGGACTCCAATCTTTCAAGCACTGTATGTCTATTCCTGCCCCTCTCTCCCCTCCTCCTTTCCTTCCTTCTCTAAACAGAGCCTAAGGTAATGCCCCTCTCCAGTTTCTTGGGATAGGGAAGGGGGTGGAATTACTTCTGACTCACTCTTACCCTGACGGTGTACCCTTTGGGGTTCTGGCTAAAATGTATGTATTGGGAGGCTGGATGTTGTGGTTCATGCCTGTAATCCCAGCACTTTGGGAGTCCAGGCGGGCAGATCACTCGGTGTCAAGAGTTCAGGACCAGCCTGGCCAACATGGTGAAACCTTATCTCTACTAAAAATGCAAAAATTAGCCCAGTATGGTGGTGCATGCCTGTAATCCCAGCTACTTGGAAGGTTGAGGTACCAGAATCATTTGCACCTGGGAGGCAGATGTTGCAGTAAGCCAAAATCATGCCACCGCACTCCAGCCTGGGTGACAGAGCAAGACTCTGTATCAAAAAACAAACAAATAGAATATATGTGGGGGTCGACTATTTTTCCACCCTGGGTGGACTCTGACCTTTGACTTCTGTCATCCTTGCCCCATGAGGCCATCGGAACGGCAGCTCGTTTTCTGCTTGTTCATCTCCATTTCTTTTAGCTGACAAATGCTGTTTACCTCACTGGCTTCTCTTTCATTCTTAGGTTTTGGCCTGACAGTTCTTGTTTTTTTTTTTAGCTCTTTGATACTTTTAAGAAAATAGTTTTTAGGCTGTGCACAGTGGCTCACGCCTGTAATCCCAGCACTTTGGGAGGCTGAGGCGGGTGAATTGCTTGAGCCCAGGAGTTTGAGACCAGCCTGGCCAAAAAAGTGAAACCCCGCCTCTACTAAAAATACAAAAACATTAGCGCATGCCTGTAGTCCCAGCTACTCTGGAGGCTGAGGCAGGAGAATTGATTGAACCCAGGAGGCGAAAGTTGCAATGAGCAGAGATTGCACCACTGCACTCCAACCTGGCGACAGAGCAAGACTCTATCTCAAAAAAAAAAAAAAAAAAAAAAAAAAGGAAACAAAAAATAAAAGCATAAGGACTTTTCACAAAAATATGTCTTTAGGCAAGAGGTTTATTTCTCTAAGTGTCAGTTTCTCTGAAAACTTTGAAGGTTGAATTGTTGGATTGGATATATATTACCCCAAGTACAGTGTGTGTACTGATGGTGGGAAACAAGATGTTTTTAGGGCAAGCATTTAAAAAATGTTTTTAATAGGTATATATTTATTTGAATGTTTTCAGAAAAAAACTTATAAGTGACAAATCTATGATTTCATCTATTTAATTAGGAAAAGGCCAAGTGAGTTTACTTAGAGTTGATTTTTAAAACATATCAAGTAAATAATAGTTTAAATATGGTTATGAGATGACTGAAATTCGGGGGCAGGATTAGAAGATGATCTTCCAGATTTCAACCAACTTGACTATTCTGGTCTCAGTGACAACTTGAAAGAAGTTCCCATAAATCATTATAGTGAGACCCTAGAAACCAATATTCCTAGGATCTTAGTTCTCCTAGAAATCTTTCTAGCATGCTGAGCAGGATGGGTTGGATACAATCCAAATCACTGGAATATTCCAAATTAAAAAAAAAATTGTGTGGTGTCTGAAAGATCCCTGCCCTGTGGAGTTCAAGAATGAGTGAGAAGGCAACTTACAGGCCTACTGAGACTTGCTCTTCTGTCAGATGTGGCAGAAGGGTCGGGGTCTTGGACTTGTGCAAGTAATTTCATCAGTTGGGGTCAATCCTGACCCAGGATCCAGTACTGCTGGGCCATACTTTCTTGAAAGTGACTATCCAAGTGATACTAGCAAATGTCACCTCTTCCCAGGAAGAAATAACAGGATGTGTTTATGTTTTCTTTCTTTCTTTTTTTTTTTGAGATGGAGTCTCACTCTGTCACCCAGGCTGGAGTGCAGTGGTGCAATCTCAGCTCACTGCAACCTTTGCCTCCCAGGTTCAAGCAATTCTCCTGCCTCAGACTCCTGAGTAGCTGGGACTATAGGTGTATGCCACCACGCCCGGCTAATTTTTTGTATTTTTAGTAGAGACAGGGTTTCACCTTGTTAGCCAGGATGGTCTCGATCTCCTGACCTCATGCCTCCTGCTTTGGCCTTCCAAAGTGCTGGGATAACAGGCATGAGCCAACTCACCCGACCCTATATTTTCTTTTACAAAAGATCAAGAGATTTTATTTTTACTTTTTTTGTTGTTGTTGTTACAGAAGTGGTATATGTCTGTGAAGGAAACTCAGAAGACATAGATAAGCACACAAAAATTTGTAATTGCACCAGTATGAGCATTGTTAAAATCTTGGCATAGGTCCTTGCTTTTTTCTTCTATTTTTACTAAAAAATCAGGATCATGTTGCACATACCAATTTGAACTTGCATTTCTTTTATCCATATAACAATGTTGTCACATACTTTTCCCCATATTATTAAATATTTGTCTACAATAGTAAGGAATTCAATGATAACAGAGGTGTATTGTCTTCCCCTCACCTTATAAAAGTAATTTTTTGTGGCAGCTTGACTTGTATTTTAGAAGTAGAGACAAATTAAGGCAAAAATGAATAGAAGGGGAAAATTAATTCCACAAGGAGTGTGTTTTCTGAAAGTCCCTGCTGCTAGAAACGGAGTTGGGATTCTGCCTCCTGGTGTCAAATGTGTCAATAATGGCTGTTTGTGCTACTTGAGTTGGCATCAAAGATGGATGTCCAACTCCATGTTGGAGCTGCAGATAATCTGGCAAGAGTCACAAATCACCCTTCTGAGAGCAGGCGATCAGTGAGCACCTTTCCAGTTTAGGGCGTATACCAGTAGCTCTCTTGATGGACATCTGGTACTTGATATTTGACTGTTTTAAGGTTGTGGAGGCTGGGCGCGGTGACTCACGCCTGCAGTCCCAGAACTTTGGGAGGCTGAGGTGGGCAGATCACCTGAGGTTGGGAGTTTGAGACCAGCCTGACCAACATGGAGAAACCTGTCTCTACTAAAAAAATACAAAATTTAGCTGGGCATGGTGGCACATGCCTATAATCCCAGCTACTCGAGGGGCTGAGGCAGGAGAATTGCTTGAACCTGGGACATGGAGGTTGCAGTGAGCCGAGATCATGCCATTGCACTCCAGCCTGGGCAACAAGAGAGAAACTCTGTCTCAAAAATAGTAAAATAAAATAAGGTTGTGGAATACTTTGTACAAGGTCCATACCTTCTGTCCTTGGTGTGGACATTTGGGAGGCAAATGAGTGATGTGTCCCATGGCTGCCTTTTTGTCTGGCAAAGTATGGGGATGCCTTGGAGAATGGAAGGATTTCATTGAGCTCAAACGACACTCACTCTGGGTCTCAGCCTCCTTAGCCACACGGTTGTTCTGCTACTGAGAGTCTGCAGATGAGCTGGTGGTTTCTCCAAGCTTCTGAGGGCTTTCTAAGGCATTCATTATATGCACATTCTCTCTACAATGAGGGCAGTGGACTCTCAACTGGGATGGAACATGTTCCCAGGAAAACGTATCCAAATTCTGTTCTTCCTCGTGTAACAATAAGACGGGCTACTGACCAGTCTTGGAAATCAGACACCTGCTGGGGCCCCTTGTGCTTAGCTTGGCTGATAAGCCCAGGCTCAGTGGGCCAAGGCTAGGGGTGGAGAGGGAAGGTTATGGAAGGCAAGGAAGGCGTGAGCAACAGCCTGGGAGCAGGGAAAAGTCATCTGGTGGCAGGAGCTTTAGTCTCTCTGCTCCTTCATCCTTTTCTCTTTTCAAATCTGCTCTCAAGGCAGCATGTGATATCGATGGTTCACAGAAACATGAACTACCAGCCTCGGAGGGGCCCTGAGAACCCATCTAGTTCAATGCCTAATTTTGCAGATAAGAAAACAGGTTTGGAGAGGCTAAATGGCATGAGCAAGGTCACATAACTAGTGGCAGAGCTGGGATTCAAGCCTGACCATCAGTCCAGGGCTCTGATCACCACAAGCTGCCTCTATATACAGTATAGTGAGAAAAAGTCTCAACCACCACATGGACTCTTAAAATCATTATATTTTCAGACAAGGAATTTAGAAAGAGTTAGGTGACTCAATCTACTGATAAGGAAAAAGATTTATAATCTATTATTAAGTGAGAAAGGCATCACAGAGTAAAGTATGCTGTAGTTTGTATATAAAAATGTATGTATGAGGCTGGGTGTGGTAGTTCACGCCTGTAATCCCAGCACTTTGGGAGGCCAAGGCCAGTGGATCACCTGAAGTCAGGAGTTTGAGACCAGCCTGGCCAACATGGTGAAACCCCGTCTCTACTAAAAATCCAAAAATTAGCTGGGCACGGTGGTGCGTGCCTATAATCCCAGCTACTGGGGGGCTGAGGCAGGAAGATCGCTTGAATCTGGGAGGCTGAGGTTGCAGGGCTGAGGAGAAAAGTAAGGAGAGAGAAGGTTGGATGGAGGTTATTTCCTACTTACTATGGCATAAAGGGCTCTTGACAAATTGTCCCCATCGTCCCTTTCCAACATCATCTCCCATCTTGCTTCAGCCGCTGTAGCCAGGTCTCTATTGTCCAAATACCCACGTGTACACCCACGTGGCTGCCAGCCGCTTCCGCTGCCTGCATGCGGTCCATCAGTCCTATTTTCTTTCTCTCCTCCAAGACCAGGTTCAAATGTTCTTCCTCTCCCCGCTCCGCACCCCACCACCCTGGAAGATTTTAACACTCTGTCCTCAGGGTTCTTTTGGCATTTTGCATTTACCTTTATTATAGAACTTGGCTGTTTAAATTTTAATGTTTTGTGGGATGAAGCAGAGAGTGAAGTCATTTATATGCAGAACATTGCGTCTCCTCTCTCTAAGTTAGCATTTTATTCTCTGAGGTCCTAGCTAGATGGGACTTTATGGTGATAAAGTACAGCCACACCATTCTGCCTGTGCCAATGCATGACCTCTCCAAATGAAATAATTTCTTCTATAGAGAAAAAAATGTGAGGGTCAGAGACATTATTAACTAAGTAAAAAAAAATTTTTTTAAACCTCTGGGCCTAGTCTAAATGGTATTAACAGTTTCTTTTTTATCTTCTGCCACATTAGGGTCCTTAAAAGTAGGCCTAGTTTAAAGACAATTAAAGGCAGATATTCTGTCACTGTTTTTAGACTTCTATGGATTTGAAATATGTTAATTGAACAGTGTATACGCATAGGCAATGAACTGAAACATTAAAAAAGAATTTTGCTCTGGAATATCCTGGCAGTTTCAGGGTCATTATGTATTTGTTTTGCTGTTTCTTGATCTTTCTGATCCTTAATCAGAAGCTGAGCATCTAAGAAATATTTTATTCTATTGCTGTGTATCTACAATATCATCTATGTAAAAAGTACATATGTCTGTATTTCTTTCTTTTTCTTTTTTTGAGACAGTCTTGCTCTGTTGCCCAGGCTGGAGTGCAATGGCACGATCTCAGCTCACTGCAACTTCCACCTTTTGGGTTCAAGTGATTCTCCTGCCTCAGCCTCCTGAGTAGCTGAGGCTACAGGCCTATGCCACGACACTGGCTAATTTTTGTATTTTTAGTAGAGACGGGGTTTCACCATGTTGGCCATGCTGGTCTCGAACTCCTGACCTCAAGTGATCCACCCACCTCAGCCTCCCAAAGTGCTGGGATTACAAGCATGAGCCACTGCGCCTGGCCCATATGTCTATATTTCAAAAGAAGATTGAAGAAGTCTAAGAAAATCTGAATAAACTTAGGTTCTTAGATTATTTCTCTTTGTTCCTCTTCTCCCTTAGGCAATTTAGGGAGTAACTGATATGTTCCTAGTATAATTTAATCTATAGCGGGACATGTGAAAGGTGAGCTGAGAATTCCCAGTAAACCTTGATTTGTCCATCATTGCAGAGACCTTCTGGCCAGACCAATACCCTTAGAGGCAAGGGAAGATAGATTGTACCAGACTAAGTTTGCACATTTATCTTTCTACATAAATGGGAAACCCTTCCCAGTTTGTTCTACTGCTTGTTTTTTTTCAGTTACTGATACAGGCATACCTCATTTGATTGCACTCCACAGATGTTGCATTTTTTACAAACTCAAGGTTTGTGGCAACTCTGTGTTGAGCAAGTCTATCAGCACCATTTTCCCCATAGCATATGTTCATTTCATGTCTCTGTCATATTTTGGTAATTCTCAAAACAATTCAAACGTTTTCATTATTATTGTATCTGTTATGGTGATCTGTGATCAGTGACCTTTGATGCTACCATTGCAATTGTTTTGGGGCACGATGAATCATGCCCATGTAAGACAGCAAACTTAGTGGATAAATATTGTACGTATTCTAATTGTTCCCCCTACTCTCTTTCTCTCTTTGGGCCTTCCTATTTCCTGAGACACAATGATACTGAAATTAGGCCAGTTAATAAACCTGTAATGGGTTCTCAGTGTTTAAGCGAAAAACAGAGTCATGTGTCTTTCACTTTAAATCAAAAGCTAGAAATGTTTAAGTTTAATGCGGAAGGCGTGTTGAAAGCTGAGACAGGCCAAAAACTAAGCCTCTCATGCCAGCTGGCCAGGTTGTCAATGCAAAGGAAAATAGATATTGAAGGAAATGAAAAGTTCAACTCCTGGGAACACATGAAGGATAAGGAAGTGAAACAGCCTTATTGCTTGGACAAAGCTTTAGTGGTCTGGATAGAATATCAAACCAGCTATACAATTTCTTTAAGCCAAAGACTAATCCAGAACAAGGCCCTAAATTGCTTCAATTCTATGAAGGTTGAGAGAGATGAGGAAGCTGCAGAAGAAAAGTATGAAGATAGCAGAGGTTGATTCACTAGGTTTGAGGAAAGAAGCCATCTCCATAACACCAAAATCTAAAGAGAAGCAGCAGGTTCTGATGAATAAATACAGCAAGTTATCCAGAAGATCTAGCTAAGGTCATTGATGAAGGTGGCTACAGTATACAATAGAATTTTCAATGGAGACAAAACAGCCTTCTATTGGAAGAATATCCATCTAGGACCTTCACAGCTAGCGAGAGGTCAATACCCGGCTTCAAAGCTTCAAAGAGCAGGCAGACTCTCTTGTTAGGGGCTAATGCAGCTGGCGCCTTTAAAATGAAGCCAATGCTCATTTACTATCCCAAAAGATCCTAAGGCCTTAAGAATTATGCTAAATCTACTCTGCCTGTGCTCTATAAATGGAACAACTAAAGGCTTGATGACTATACATCTATTTGCAGCATGGTCTACTGAATAATTTAAGCCCACTGTTGAGACCTACTACTCAGAAAAAAAGATTCCTTAGAAAATATTACAGCTCATAGACAATGCACCTAGTCACTCAAGAGCTCTGATGGAGATGTACAAGGAGATTAATGCTGTTTTCATGCCTGTTAACACAATATCTATTCTGCAACCCATGGATCAAGGAGTACTTTCAACTTTCACATCTTATTATTTAAAAATACATTTTGTAAGGCTGTAGCTGCCATAGATAGTGATTCCTTTGATGGATCTGGGCAAAGTAAATTTAAAATCTTCTGAATTTTAGATGCCACTCAGAACATTTGTCATTCATGAAGGAAGTCAAAATATCAACAATAACTGGAGTTCAGAAGAAGTTGATTCCAAGCCTCATGAATGACTTGAGGATTTAACATGTTAGAGGAGGAAGTAACTGCCGATGTGGTAGAAAGAGCAAGAGAGCTTGAGTTAGAAGTGGAGCCTGAAGGTAGCACAGAATGCCTGCAATCTCATGTTAAAATTTAATGCATGAGGAGTTACTTCTTATGGATGAGCCAAGAAAGTTGTTTCTTGAGATGGAATCTACTTGTGAATATACTGTGAAAACTGTTGAAATGACAACAAAAGATTTAGAATATTCCATAAACTTAGTAGATAAAGCAGTGCAGGATTTGAGAGGATTAGCTCCAATTTGAAAGAAGTTCTGCTGTGGATAAAATGCATTTCATGCTATAGAGAAAAATCTTTCATGAAAGGAAGAATCTATCAATGTGACAAATTTCATTGTTATTTTATTTTAAGAAATAGCCAAAGCCACTCCAACCTGCAGCAACTACCACCCTGATCAATTGGCAGCCATCAACACTGAGGCAAAGAGATTAGGACTTGCTGAAGGCTCAAATGATTGTTACCTTTTTTTTCTTTTTAATTGAGAGAGGGTCTTTCTCTGTTGCCCAGGCGGGACTGCAGTGGGGCAATCATAGCTCACTGTAGCCTCCTGTACTCAAGCAATCCTCCTACCTCAGCCTCCTGAGTGGCTGGGATTACAAGTGTGCTCTACCACACCTCGGTAGTTTTTAAAAGCTTTTTATAGAGATGGAGTCCCACTGTGTTGTCCAGCCTGTATTGTTAGCATTTTTAAGCAATGAAGTATTTTTAAATTAAGCTATGTACACTTTTAGACATAATGTATAGTGTAAACATAACTTTTTTTTTTTTGAGACAGAGTTTCAATCTTGCTGCCCAGGCTGGAGTGCAATGATGCGATCTTGGCTCACTGTAACTTCCACTTCCCAGGTTCAAGTGATTCTCCTGCCTCAGCTTCCCAAGTAGCTGGGATTACAGGCATGCGCCACCACGCCCTGCTAATTTTGTATTTTTAGTAGAGACGAGGTTTCTCCATGTTGGTCAGGCTGTTCTCAAACTCCTGACCTCAGATGATCCACTGGCCTCAGCCTCCCAAAGTGCTGGGATTATAGGTGTGAGTCACTGCTACTGGTCAACATAACTTTTATGTGCACTAGGAAATAAAAAAACTGTGTGACTCATTTTATTGCAAGATTCGCTTTATTGCAGTGGTCTGGAACTGAACCTGCAATACCTCTGAAGTAGGTCTGTATATCATACCCTTCCTGGGCAATACAAACAGGCTGACCTAACTCTTTCTAATGCTGAGTGGATTCTATGGAATGGATATGGCATAATTAATTTAACCCCTGCTCCTTACTGGACCTTTCAGTTCTTTCCAGTTCTTTTTTTTTGCTGTTATGAATAATGTAACAATGGAAATTCTTGCATATTTTGACTACTTGTGTAGATACATCAGGACATTGTGTTCAAAGAATTGCAATTGCTGGATTAGAAGGTCCATGCATTTAGAAGTTTAATAGATACTGGCAAGGACTTAAAGAATGGGATGGTGCAAGGGGTTTCCCCCTATGTACAGGGAGTGAGGGATTGTGTGGTTTGTAGAATTTTGAAACAGTACTAAAACCAGTGTGGGTGTTTTTTTTATTATCACCATGCGCTGGCAGTGATAAAGTTGGAGTAAGTTCTTAATGGTGTGTACAGCTTTTGCTAGAGCTTTGGGGCCAAGTTGCATTTTAGCGCCTATGGCGCTGCATAGTCCGGAGTTTAAACAGTAGATTAGACATAAACAATGATAGCACAATGATTGTAGAAACCCCAGAACAGAACTCGAGTTACTTCAATTCCGTTATTCTCTCAGAGTTACTTCAATTCCATTATTCTCTCAGAGTTCAGTATTTAAATGTGAAAAAACAGAGCAGAATGCAAACTACAAAGTATAATTAATTTTGATTGGTAAGTGGAAATTTTAATTCATACATGAAATATTTTACTGAATTATTATTATTAATTTTTAGAGACAGGGTCTCACTCTATCACACAGGCTGGAGTGCAGTGTTGTGATCCATGGCTCACTGCAGCCTTGATCACCTGGGCTCAAGTCATCCCCTCTAAGCCTCCTTAGGAGCTAAGGCTACAGGTACATGCCACCATGGCCAACTAATTAAAAAAACTTTTTGGTAGAGATGAAGTCTTGCTATGTTTCTCAGGCTTGTCTCAAACTCGTGACCTCAAACAATCCTCCTGCTGTGGCCTCCCAAAATTCTGGGATTATAGGTGTCAGCCACCACACCTGACCTGAATAATTTTTTAAAAGTTCATTTAAAAAAAAAAGTAGGCTGGGCATGGTGGCTCATGCCTGTAATCCCAGCACTTTGGGAGGCTGAGGTGGGCAGATCACAAGGTCAAGAGATGGAGACCATCCTGGCCAACATGGTGAAACCCTATCTCTACTAAAAGATACAAAAATTAGCTGGGCATGGTGGTATGTGCCTGTAGTCCCAGCTACTTGGGAGGCTGAGGCAGGAGAATTGCTTGAACCCAGGAGGCGGAGATTGCAGTGAGCTGAGATTGCGCCACTGCACTCCAGCCTGGCGCCTGGCGACAGAGCAAGACTCTGTCTCAAAAAAAAAAAAAAAAAATCAACTTGTTGTTTTAAACCTAAAGAATGAATGAAAAAAAAAAAATCCAGACTATTCTTGATTCTACACATTACTAGGAAAATAAGTTTGTCACCTAGAGGAGAGAGGTTGGTAAATGATTAGTCCTGGGTGTCAAATACACTAAGGACACTGCTGGCTTCTGTTGAATTGCCCTCTACAAAGATGGCGGTCTTGTGCTCATCGAGTGGTGTGTGAGAGTGTCTGATTAAGGAAGAATCTTTAAAATGCTGTAAGAAATCAGGCTTGTAGGAAGAAGGAAATCACCCACTGGCAGAAAAATGTATTTCCAGCTCTCTTCCTCACCCTCGGCCATTGTTTTAGGATTGCTTAGTTCTATCAAGGTTTCAGGGGTAGGCAGTCTCCCCCCGAGAGAGGTAGGGAGAGGGGAGGTAGAGACCTAGGAATGGGGTCTGAGGCTGGACTGCCAGAGTCTGAACGCCAGCGTCTCTTCTCATTACCTTGTCATCTTGGGCAAGGTACTTTAATTCTCTGTGCCCTAGTTCCCCCAGCTGTAAAATGAGACAAAAATGGTATTGACCACACGACGTCTTGTAATGATCAAGTGAGGTAATTTTTATAAAGCACTTAAAACAGCACCTGGCAAATGTGTTTGTTGTTATCCTTCTCTGCTGAGGGTCAGGCATTCAGCTAGGCATGGGAGATAGATTCTTTTCAGTTGCCTTAAAAAAAAATCCTACAAGGCCAGGCATGGTGGCTCATGCCTGTAATCCTAGCACTTTGGAAGGCCTAGGTGGGTGGATCACCTGAGGTCAGGAGTTTGAGGCCAGCCTGACCAACATGGTGAAACCCCGTCTCTACTAAAAATACAAAATTAGCTGGGCCTGATGGTGGGTGCCTGTAATCCCAGCTACTTGGGAGGCTGAGACAGGAGAATCACTTGAACCTAGAAGGCGGAGGTTACAGTGAACCAAGATTACCCCATTGCACTCCAGCCTGAGCAATAATAGTGAAACTCTGTCTCAAAAAAAAAAAAAAAAGTCCTACAAATGATGCATGATTATTCATATTTTGCAGTTGTAGTTCTGTGACTTGTCCAAGGTTATACTGCTGCTCAACAAGGGAGATAAAAATCTATCCATGACTGTCAACTCCACAACGTGGGCTCTTTGCAAACAGTTGCATATCGCCAGTCTTACACATTGAAGTTAAAACTAAGTCACCTCACTCCTTCCAGTGCTCTGGGCTGCATATCCAGAAGAAAATATTAAATGCCTTGACGTCTTTTATAGCTTAGGCAGTCTGCAAGTTAAGGGTTTATCCTACTTCTAGAGAGTGCCGGAAAGCTTAATGATTTCTCCTCAAGAGAGATGATCCATCTCAAAGGAAGTGGATGAGAAAGGGAGCAGCTGTTTGAAAAGATTGTTTTTTATATTAAAACTGGGAGCTAAAAACAAAAACCAAAATCAAAACAAAAAACAAAAAACCGGGAGCTATGGCTGGGTGCGGTCGCTCACACCTGTAATCTTAGCACTTTGGGAGGCCAAGGTGGGTGGATCACTTGAGGTCAGGAGTTTGAGACCAGCCTGGCCAACATGGTGAAATCCCGCCTCTACTAAAAATACAACACTTAGCCGGGCGTGGTGGTGCATGCCTGTAACTCCAGCTACTTGGGAGGCTGAGACATGAGAATCACTTGAACCAGGGAGGTGGAGGTTGCGGTGAGCTGATCTCACCACTGCACTCCAGCCTGGGTGACAAGGTGAGACTGTCTGAAAACAAAAAACAAAAACAAAAACAAACAAAAAACACTGGAAGCTACCTTTTGAGTAAAAACCCATCAGTAACACAATAAAATCCTTCTCTGGGAAAAAGCCAAAAAAAAAAAAAAAGTTACTACTGTATGAATAATTTGGCATATCTCCCCAGCTGTATGAGCATTGTGCTTAAAATCTTAAGGAAATTAAGTATGGGCTATACAATGTAGACATAGTGTGTATCTGAAAAAATCCTGTGTAGATGGAAAGTGTGCTGACTCAGCTGCTTCAGTTTCTGGGCCTCCAGTGGGCCCCAGCAGCTTAACCACTTCTCTCAAGTCCCTGGTTTCCTCATGGGGGAAATGAGTGTGTTGAATTAGATGACCTTTCAGGCATCTCATCATGCTGAGTTTTTTTTTCCGCAGCAGAGAACATGCTACTTTACATTCTGTTTAGGGCTTGCTCAGTGACGGGGGAGTACCAGGAATTTGGGGAATTCCCAGAACACATGTGCACACACAAAATATAAATATATATAGATATAATATTTGCAACACATTTAATCAGAAAGGATTAATATCCTTAATCTTGAAAAGGATTTCAAAAGTCATTAAGAAACAATGACCATCTTGCTGGAAAAGTAAAACCGATGACTTACAAAAGAAAAAAACATATGTTGGCAAAATACAGATGAGCAAATTTTAATCTTCACCAGTTGTAAATGAAATGCAAATGAAAACAAATCAAACCTGCAAATATTATACCCAGTGAGAGTAGATAGAGTGATGAAATGATAGGCTCATATGTGGAATATAAATTGGTTCCATTTTTTATCTCTTCTGTTCCAGAAGTTTCTCTCATATCTATTTATCCTAAAGAAATAATCATATATTTATATAAATTTATATTAAAAATATTCACTCAATGATTCACTTTCATTTATAGTGAAAATGAGGAATTATTAAAATAGCCAACAGTAGGCAGTTGGTTAAATAAATGATGCTGTGTTCATATAATGACATTTTATGCAGCCATTAGAATTATGTTTTCTATGTCAAGAATCTTGACATAGAAAATATTTATGACCGAAAGGTTAAATTAAGAAAAACAAGATGGCAAGCTTCATATAAAGTATGGTATTCTTAGTTTTGGAAAAAAAATGATGCACTGAAAAAAAACCCCAGAAAAATATAAAATGCTAATATTTTACAGCTTTTGGTTCTAGGTGGTAATTGATTTTTGTCTTCTTTGGATCTGTGTTTTCGAAATGTTCTAAAATGTTGTATGTACTACTTTTATAATAAAAAAATGAGGATATATAGAAATGGTCTGGAAAAAATGAGGAGAGAAGTTAGCCTGAATAGGGAGGTCATCTTCAGTCTGTTTGGACCAGCAAATAAAAGTGGGAAATGCGGTCCACCACCAATGGCTTGAATGGTGTTTCTGGGTTGGGGATGGGGGGAAGCCGTGAGATGTGATGGCGTTCTTAGTATAGATGGTGCTTTACAGATGGGAGGTATCTTGGACTTGGTGGAGGTCTATCCAGACATCAGGCAGATTTCATATTTTCACAAAGGCTACGTTTGAGTCTAAGGGGAAAACACAAAATACCAAGACAGAAACTCCCAAAGCCCACTCACCTTTTCAGACAACAAGAACCCCCAGGGCAGAGGGTCTGCCTCACTCTCAGTTACTTTAATTTCTCATCTGGTTTCGTGTGGATAATGCATTTTCATTCTTGAGTTTCTTTTCTTTTCTGTTTTAGGTATTTTCATTATGATTTTCGTTTTTTGCAAAGAGCTAATTCTGCAGAATTCTATCCAGGGAGAGCCAAGGGAAGTTAGAGAAGGTAATGATACCAGTTAGACAGTTGAGTTTGGGTAATCGCAGGGGCCTCCTTTGTTTGGGGTATGTTCTGGAGATGGCCCTTACTTCCCAGGAATAGATAGTGATGTCTTACTGAGTTGCAGGTAGAGTCTGTACTGAAGTGCGAGGTTTTCTTTCCTGGCATGTCTGGGAATCCTTTCCCAGGACTGTGGTTTTCCTCTTCCATCTCCCTCCACCAGGAGGCAGGTTCCAGGCCTCTGGGCTGTCATCTTTTCACTGCTCATGATTCTATGCACATGCCTTCAAATACTTGAAAAAGTTGCTATGGCATAAAGTATGCTTTGTTTTTTGGTGATACTTTTCTGCATTTTCTCTATAACTAGAGAGTAAGATTAAAACTACAGCTTGAGGCTGGGCGTGGTGGCTTACGCCTGTAATCCCAGCATTTTGGAAGGCTGAGGCGGGTGGATCACCTGAGGCCAGGAGTTTGAGACCAGCCTGGCCAACGTGGTGAAACCCCGTCTCTATGAAAAATACAAAAAATTAGCTGGGCATTGTGGTGGGCGCCTGTAATCCCAGCTACTTGGGAGGCTGAGGCAGGAGAATTGCTTGAACTCGAGAGGCGGAGGTTGCAGTGAGCAGAGATCTCACCACTGCACTCTAGCCTGGGCAACAAGAGTGAAACTTTGTCTCAAAAAAAAAAAAAAGATGTTAAAACTAAAACTACAGCTTGGACAAATACTATAGAAACAAAAGCCCCACCCTTTAAAGCTTTTAACAAGAAAAGTTTTGAAGCTACACCAAAGAAGAGAGATTAGTAATCTATCCCTGTGTACCTACCACTCAACCTTAAAAGTTCTTAACACTTTTCCAATCTTATTTTATCCAGCACTTTTACTTGTTTTCTGGAATAATATAAAATAAATCCCTGACATCTTATTTATTTTCCCTATTAATATATCAACATCTCTATCAGATAAAGGCCTTAAAATATAATTGACAAATTGATTGATAAATAAGGGCCTGACAATATAATTGTCACCTAACAAAATTAGCAGTAACTTTTTAATGTTATCTAATACCTAGGCCATATTCAAATTTATTTGAATATCTAAAAGAATATAAAAAGGACTTCTTTTTTTTTTGAGATGGAGTCTCACTGTGTCACTAGGCTGGAGGGTAGTGGCACGATCTTGGCTCTCTGCAACCTCTTCCTCCCGGGTTCAAGCGATTCTCCTGCCTCAGCCTCCCAAGTGGCTGGGATTATAGGTGCACAGCACCACAACAGGCTAATTTTTGTATTTTTAGTAGGGGCAGAATTTTGCTATGTTGGCCAGGCTGGTCTAGAATTCCTGTCCTCAAGTGATCCGCCCGCCTCGGCCTCCCAGAGTGCTGGATTACAGATGTTGAGCCACCGTGCCTGGCTGTCGGCCTGGCCTTTTAAAATCCTTATGAGTAAGAAGAAAAAAGAGATGGCTTGGGGCTGAGGGTAGCTCTGAACAGCTGTGATACAGGAGGCAGGATCACTCAGCTTTGCTTGTTTTCTTTGCAAGGAGGAGAGGATAAACATCTTTAAAAGGGAATCAGAAGTTGGGGTTAGTGCTTGTAGGAATTGTAAAGGAATTCAGCAGTCTAGACCTAGAAAATTTTTCAGTCACTGATAGGGATTCACAGAAATTTTCTTTAGCTTCAAGGGACCAGCCCAGCCTTTTTGTTCCTTTCTAAGCCAACATTAAAAAGACAAAATGGCCGGGTGCGCCTGTAATCCCAGCACTTTGGGAGGTCGAGGCAGGCGGATCACAAGGTCAAGAGATTGAGACCATCCTGGCCAACATGGTGAAACCCTGTCTCTATTAAAAATTCGAAAATTAGCTGGGCTTAGTGGCGCGCACCTGTAATCCCAGCTACTCAGGAGGCTGAGGCAGGAGAATCACTTGAACCAGGGAGGCAGAGGTTGCAGTGAGCCAAGATGGTACCACTGCACTCCAGGCTGGCGACAGAGTGAGACTTCGTCTCAAAAAAAAAAAAAAAGACAAAACAACATACACAAAGCACTTCTTCAAAACTGCACGAGAAGCACATGCGTATTGTGGACACATTTTTAAATGCGTGTAAGCAAGGGGAAGAAAATGGGAATCATATACAACCCCAGGACCCAGAGACAAGCCAGCTTCACATGGAGGTGGGCACCACTCTAGCCGATTTCACAGCCCTGGAATCATCCTGTGCAGACCATTTGGAAGCCTGCTTTCCATCCATTTAGCATAGGAAGCCTTTTCCTGTGTCCGTGAATAGACGGTTTTTAATACAGGAACAAACTGGTTTGTGTGAGACCCACCTATTCTTAAATGATGTTTTTTTTTTTTTTTTTTTTTTGCGGGGGCTGTACATAACATAGAACAGAACATGTTTCTAGCTAAAGATTTCACGTCTGGCCGGGTGCAGTGGCTCACGCCTGTAATCCCAGCACTTTGGGAGGCTGAGGCGGGTGGATCACCTGAGGTCAGTAGATCGAGACCACCCTGGCCAACATGGTGAAACCCCATCTCTACTAAAATATGAAAAATTAGCCTGGCATGGTAGGACGCACCTGTAGACCCAGCTACTCGGGAGGCTGAGGCAGGGGAATCGCTTGAACCTGGGAGGTGGAGGTTGCAGTGAGCCAAGATTGCACCATTGCACTCCAGCCTTGGTGACAGAGCAAGAATCCATCTTAAAAAAAAAAAAAAAGATTTCGTGTCAAAGTTCATCTTTGACAGGAGAGGAAGACGACCCTGGCTGCCCCACTTCTCTTCCCCTTCATTCAGTAAACAATGGCCTTGTCACACGGCTGCAGTGCCCTGGCTCTCCTGAAAGTGCCCTGTCTCTTCAGCAGGCCCCGGGTGGGAAACACCCGCCTCTTTATAGATCTCACACATCTGTCTCTCCCCTCTAGTGCTGCCTGTGTTTGCCAGCAGCATCCCCCAGGCCCCCAGGCCTGCAGCCTCAGAATCGCCTTGTTTCAGGCCTGCGTGCCCACCTCGTGGATGTTGCTGGGGCCCCTCTCCCCTTTTCTAGTCTCACAGCATCTGCTCTGGGTAAAGCCATTCTCGATCCCCAACTCTTGTGTTATGGCAGGAGCCTCCCACTTGCCTCTTTGGTCTTTCTTGCCTGCAATCCTGCCTCACCTGCCGCAAGAACGAGCTTCCTACAGACCAGCTTGAGCTCCCATTCTGGGCTCTACCTTTCAGCCCAACTGAGCTGCTTCTCACCCTTCCAGATGCCCCAGGTTTTTCCTGCATTGGTCATGCTTCTCTTTCATCTCTGCGCATCTCAAGCTCAGTGGTTTCAAGGGTCATGTTCTCATATCATGGCCTCCACAAAGCCTTCCTTGATTCCTGCTAGTTGCAAGTTGCACGTTTCCCGTCTGCTGGCACTTTATTTGTTCCTCCCTTAGATACCTGCTGAAGTTTATGTCTGTGTTACAATTAGACTATAAGCCTCTTGAAGGCCGAAACTGTGTCTTCTTTAACTTGGCTTCAATGCCTGACATGGAGTAGGTGCTCAAAGAGGCTGGTAACATTTAAGTTAAAAGAGAATGGATTGATAACAGTCTTTTACTTTATTTTTTGAGACAGGATCTCGCTTTGTCACCCAGGCTGGAGGGCAGCAGCATGATAATTGCTCACTGCAGCTTCAGCTTCCTGGGCTCAAGTAATCCTCCTGCCTCAGCCTCCCAGGTAGCTGTGACTACAGGCAGGCTCCACCATGCCTTGCTAATTTTTTTTTTGTGTGTGTAATGGCATCTCACTCTGTCGCCCAGGCTGGAGTGCAATGGTGTGGTCTCAGCTCACTGCAACCTTTGCCTCCTGGGTTCAAGCAATTGTTCTGCCTCAGCCTCTGGAGTAGCTGGGATTACAGGCACCTGCTACTATGCCCGGGGCTTCACCATGTTGCTCAGGCTTGTCTTGAACTCCTGAACTCGTGATCCACCTGCCTCAGCCTCCCAAAGTGCTGGGATTATAAGCAGAAGCCACTGTGCCTGGCTGGTAACTGTTTTTATGCCAAAGACCCAGGGATTTTAATTGGCTGTTAACTGATTTGAATTGGAGTCATCTGGAGCTAAGAGTGTGCCGTGACTGCTGATGAGCAGGAGGCAACTTTGGATTGTATTAAATCACAGGCTCATCTCCCACAATCCCTCCACTAGCCGCTTCCTACTCCCCACCAAGCGTCCCACAGTGCAGCCTCCCTGACCTTCTTCTACTTCCCTAAATCATGGGGCATGTATTTTCATGCCCCAAAGCCTTTCTTCTCTTTTGTTTATCAAAATCTTACTCATCCTAAAGGTCAGATGTTACCTTTTAAATGCAGGGCTCCCAAATCACCACTCCTTTTTCCCATTTCGAGAATTGATGCTCCCTCTCCTGCGTGTCTATAGTCCTGGTTCATATCAGCATCATCATAGCAGCTGCTATTTGCTAGTTCCTGTTTTGTTCCAGGCACTGTTTTAGGCTCATGACATAAACTAGCTCAGAGCCATCTTCAACACCCACTGAAGGCAAATGATAATAATGGTAAATACTTCTATAGTACTGTCTGTTCCAGGCACTATTCAGTGTGCTTTACATGCACTACCCATTAATTCTGCACAGTCACCTTGTAAGGTAGGTACCATTATTTTTTATTTATTTTTATTATTAAAAATAATACCATCAACCAACTCACACCAGATAGGTACCATTATTATTGCCTATTTACAATTATGGAAGAGGGGCTTAGAGAAGTTAAGTGATCTTCATGAGATCACATAGCCAGTGGGGCAGAAAGGCAGTATGGTTCCAGAGTCCACGCTGTAGGCGCTATGCATAGTTGACTTTGTCGTCAAAGGAGCCGAAGCTCAGAAAGGTTAAGTAATTGCCCAAGGTCATGCATTCAAGTGGCAGATATTGGAGCCAAACCCAAGCCTGCCTGACTCCAGGTCTATGAGCTCCTTACTCTGACCTACCTTTCTTTTTTTTTTTAAAAGGAAGAAAGAAAGAAAGAAAAAAAAGAATGAAGAAGAGGAAGAAAAAGGAAGAGAAAGAGAGAGAGAGAATGGGAGTATTGCTTTCTTGCCCAGGCTAGAATGCAGTTTAGAAATGGGTATTGAAAACCTCTTTTGGCCGGACGCGGTGGCTCACGCCTGTAATCCCAGCACTTTGGGAGGCCGAGGTGGGCGGATCACGAGGTCAAGAGATCGAGACCATCCTGGTCAACATGGTGAAACCTCGTCTCTACTAAAAATACAAAAAATTAGCTGGGCATGGTGGTGCGTGCCTGTAATCCCAGCTACTCAGGAGGCTGAGGCAGGAGAATTGCCTGAACCCAGGAGGCGGAGGTTGTGGTGAGCCGAGATCGCGCCATTGCACTCCAGCCTGGGTAACAAGAGCGAAACTCTGTCTCAAAAAAAAAAAAAGAAAAAAAAAAAAGAAAACCTCTCTTATACCAATAATTATACTTAATGATGTAGACAGGAAGGAATAAGGGAAGAAAATAACAAACAAGCAGCCAACCAATATTTCATTTAAACCTATGAAATGCTATGCGATTACTGAGGAGTGATTTACTTCCAATTATGTAGTCACTTTTGGAATAGGTGTGAGGTGATAATGTGTGTTTTGTGTATTTAAAGTGGAGAGTTCTATAAATGTTTATTAAGTTTACTTGTTCCGGGTCTGAGTTCAAGTCCTGGATGTCCTTGTTAATTTTCTATCTCGTTGATCTATAGAATCGTTAGCTCTTCTTGTTACTTTGATTCTTTTGCCATTATGTAATGTCCTTCTTTGCCTCTTTTGATCTTTGTTGCTTTAAAGTCTATTTTATCAGAGGCGAGAATTGCATCTCCTGCTTTTTATTTCTTTGTTTATTTTTACTCTCTGTTTGGTTAGTAAATCTTCCTCCATCCCTTTGTTTTGAGTCTTTGGGTATCGTTGCATGTGAGATGGGTCTGGATGCAGCATACCGATGGGTTTTGGCTTTTTATCCAATTTGAATATATATGAGTTTAATACTGCCATTTGATGCTAGCTGACTGTTTTGCCCATTAGTTGGTGAAAATTTTTCATTGTGTTGATGCTCTTTGCTTTTTTTTTTTTGAGACGGAGTTTCGCTCTCGTTATCCAGGCTGGAGTGCAATGGCGCGATCTCGGCTCACCGCACCTCCGCCTCCTGGGTTCAGGCAATTCTCCTGCCTCAGCCTCCTGAGTAGCTGGGATTACAGGCACACACCACCATGCCCAGCTAATTTTTTGTATTTTTAGTAGAGACAGGGTTTCACCGTGTTGACCAGGATGGTCTCGATCTCTTGACCTTGTGATCCACCTCCCTCGGCCTCCCAAAGTGCTGGGATTACAGGCTTGAGCCACCACACCCAGCCTTGCTCTTTGCTTTTTGATATATTTTTGGAAAGGCTGATATTGGTTGTTCCTTTATATGTATAGTGCTTCTTTCAGAAGCTCTTGTAAAGCAGGCCCGGTGATGGTGAAATCTCTAAGTACTTGCTTGTTCGCAAAAGATTTAATTTTTCCTTCGCTTGTAAAGCTTAGTTTGGCTGGATAGGAAATTCTGGGTTGAAAGTTCTTTTCTTTAAGGATGTTAAATATTGGTCCCCACTCTTTTCTGGCTTGTAGGGTTTCTGCTGAGAGATCTGCTGTAAGTCTGATAGGTTTCCCTTTGTGGGTAACCTGACCTTTCTCTCTGGCTGCCCTTAGTATTTTCTCCTTCATTTCAACCCTAATAAATCTGGCGATTATGTGCCTTGGGGTTGGTCTTCTTGAGGAATATCTTTGTGGTGTTCTCTGTATTACCTGGAGTTGAATATTACCCTGCCTTGCTAGGTTGGGAAAGTTTTCCTGAATGATATCCTGAAGAATATTTTCCAACCTGGATTCATTCTCTTCATCACATTCAGGTACACCTATCAAACGTAAATTAGGTCTTTTCACATAGTCCCATATTTCCTGGAGACTTTGCTCATTCCTTTTTATCCTTTTTTCTCCAATCTTGTCTTCTCGTTTCATTTCACTAAGCTGGTCGTCGACATCTGATATCCTTTCTTCTGCTTGATCAATTTGACTGTTTAAACTTGTGTATACTTCGCGAAGTTCTCGTGTTGTGTTTTTCAGCTCCATCAATTCACTTATATTCCTCTCTAAATTGTCCATTCTCGTTAGCATTTCGTCAAACCTTTTTTCAAGGTTCTTAGTTTCTTTGCATTGGGTTAGAACAAGTTCTTTTAATTCACAGAAGTTTCTTATCACCCACCTTCTGAAACTTGCTTCTGATAATGGAACACACTCGTTCTCCATTAAGCCTCGTTCCATTGCTGATGAGGAACTGCGATCCCCTGTAGAGGGAGAGGCATTCTGATTTTGAGTATTCTCTGCCTTTTTAGGCTGGTTTCTTCTCTTCATTATATATTTATCCCTCTGTCGTCTTTGTAATTACCGACTTTCTAACTAGGTCTCTGAGCGGACGTCCAACTTGTTGATTCCCAGCGCTGAAATCTGAGCAATCCACTGCGCTGGCCAAAACAGCGGTGTTAAGATTGATGGTGCTTTTCTGCCCGGGAATCTCTGGACTCTGCACCAAGAACTGCCGCGCTGAGGTGCCAGCAAAACCGTCGCGCCAGCCACAAGAGTCGCCCTGGTGACCCGTGGGGCTCCTCTGCTGGGAATCTCTTGGTCCGTGAGCAACAAATATTCGTCTGAAAGTGTGGCGTCCTCTCGTTCTCTGCGCTTTCACTGGGAGCTATGATCCCGAGCTGCTAGTGATCAGCCATCTTGGATCTCTCTCCCCTGACCTACCTTTCTGTCTAGGAGGAGCTGGCAAATTTTTTTGTGTAAAGACCAGATTGAAATATTTTAGGTGGCCGGGTGCGGTGGCTCACGCCTATAATCCCAGCACTTTGGGAGGCTGAGGCAGGCAGATCGCAAGGTCAAGAGATGGAGACCATCCTGGCCAACATGGTGAAACCCCGTCTCTACTAAAAATACAAAAATTAGCTGGGCGTGGTGGTGCACACCTGTAGTCCCAGCTATTCAGGAGGCTGAGGCAGGAGAATAGCTTGAACCTGGGAGGCAGAGGTTGCAGTGAGCCGAGATTGCACCACTGCACTCCTGCCTGGCGACAGAGTGAGACTCCGTAAAAAAAAAAAGAAAAGAAAAGGTTTTGGGCTTGGTGGGTCATAAAGTCTCTGTTGCAACTTTGTGTTGCAGCAAGAAAGCAGTTATAGACAACATGCCAGTGAATGAGCATGACTGTGTTTCAACAAAATGCTGCTTATGGACCCTGAAACTTGAATTTCATATAGTTTTCACAGGTCATAAAATGTTTTTCTCCTTTGGATTTTTTTCAACCCTTAAAAAAATGTAAAAATCGTTCTAAATTTCTCGCCCATACAAAAACACGTGGCAGGCTGGATTCAGCCATGGGCGGGCCATAGCCTTACTTTATAGCATTGTGACATTATAGAATGATTAGACAGGCATGATTTGCCTTTTTGCTCTCTTTTTCCTAGAATAGTTCAGCTCAGGCCCCAAACATGGATACTCAATTGAGAAAAACATGAGACCTTTGGTAAACAAGATGCACATTCCCTAGAAAGAAGTTCAGAGACCACGCATCCTGCCCTGAGTGTACCTCTTGGAGTACATCTAGTTTTGAGATGAGGTTCTAAGGGTGCTCTGGGCTGTTGCCTCGCTGGCTAGTCTTGTATTTGGCTGTTGAACCTGGCTAAGAACTCTAGACCTCAGGCGACAGTTCCTTGATTGTGCTCCTGGGAGTGGAAGAGACCAGTCAAGGCAGAATTCCTGGGCCAGAGGAGGGGAAGAGACCACAGTCCCTGCTTGGTTGGCAGTCAGAGGGCAGGACTCACGGCTCAGAGAGGCTTCAGAGCTTAATATATTGAAATAATAAAAGGCCTCAGGACTTGGCAATGTTTTGTTTTAATTCAACTATAAAGAGGTTTAATATGCATCAAGCTTAGGAATATAAATACTGCTTAACATTTTCTATTCAAGTGAACTTATGTTTAAAGTTGCAAACCAGCATTTTTGTTTTGGTATAAAGAGGGTCTTGCTATGTTGCCCAGGCTGGTATTAAACTTCTGGCCTCAAGCGATCCTCCCACATCAGCCTCCCAAAGCACTGGGATTACAAGCGTGAGCCATTGTGCCTGGCCAAAAAACCCAGCATCTTGCAACAAACTTTCAGAACAAAATCTGTTTCAAACAGAAGATGATCTATGTACAAAAATTCACTGACTTGGCTGGGTGCGGTGACTCATATCTGTAATCCCAGCACTTTGGGAGGCTGAGGCTGGCGGATCTCGAGGTTAGATTGAGACCATCCTGGCCTACATGGTGAAAGCCTGTTTCTACTAAACTTTTAGAGATTATCATGTCACAACTTCTACAAAAAAGTAGCCAGGTGTGGTAGCACATGCCTGTAGTCTCAGCTACTTGGGAGGCTGAGGCAGGAGAACTGCTTGAATCTGGGAGGCGGAGGTTGCAGTGAGCCAAGATCTCACCACTGCACTCCAGCCTGGGCAACAGAGTGAAACTCTGTCTCAAAAAAAAAAAAAAAAAAAAAAAAAATCACTGATTTAAAAATGATTTCTTTTTGTGATTTTGAGAGAAAAATTTAGTGATTATTTGTAGCAATTAGCAACACTGTAGGGGGAATTATTAAGATAGGATTCAGAATAGTGAAATAAACTCTTGCAAGTAAAACTTAAAATACTACTTGAGAAGACGTTCACTGCAAAGGTGGTAACCTTATTTTTTAAAATGCTTTTTGTTGAAAGTTTAATCTACATACAGAAAAGTGAACATATCGTGGGTATATAGCTTGGTGGATTTTCACAAAGTGCACACACTTGTGGAATCATTATCCAGATCTGGAAGCAACAGATATCCTTTAAAACATCATGAACCGGGCCAGACATGGTGGCTCATGCCTGTAATTCCAGCACTTTTTGAGGCCGAGGCGGGTGGATCACCTGAGATCGGGAGTTCAAGACCAACCTGACCAACATGGAGAAACCCTGTCTCTATGAAAAATACAAAATTAGCCAGGCGTGGTGGTGTATGCCTGTAATACCAGCTATTTGGGAGGCTGAGGCAGGAGAATCGCTTGAACCTAGGAGGCGGAGGTTGTGGTGAGCCAAGATCATGCCATTGCATTCCAGCCTGGGCAACAAGAGCAAAAATGCATCTCAAAAAAAAAAAAAAGGAACTTACCTATACCTTATATACATAAAGTTATGTCTCTGCATATACACATATGTACATATATATTGCTAATTACGGTGAAATATGGAACTAATCCAAAGACAATGAGGAACAGCTGTGCAGTTAGGAATTGTTGAAACAGTGGAAATCTGTTTAGCTAAAATCCAGCAAGTGTGTAGACAATGTTGAAATTTTGAAAAGTTTAAATCTGAAAAATATTGGCCGGGCGTGGTGGCTCACACCTGTAATCCCAGCACTTTGGGACCAAGGTGGGTGGATCATGAGGTCAAGAGATCGAAATCTGAAAAATATTCGGAAGATATATACAAGTGTCTATTTGTTAGATAGTGAAAACTGGTAATAATTTGGAGTGATAAAGTTTAGAGATGGTTACACTTTTTTTCCAAAGTTGCTTAAGATTTTTTGAATTGCTTTGCTTTCTCCACAAGAACAAAGCACTCAGCCCCACTTTCCAGTTGGGGAGCTCCCCCATGGGTTCACCCATCCTGAGCAGGGCCGGCTTTTGCTGGGATGTCCCTGCTAGGCTGTGAAAGGGCCATTGAAGGTGCTGGCTAGAGATGGGTTGCTGAGGAGCGTGGTGACTTCCTGGCCATCTAATTGTGTTAGATTCATGGTGGAATCAATTTCCTTAACGAATGCATTGGCTGCTACCAGCACAGGTCCTTTGTGCAAAGCTCCTTGAGGAGGATGACATTTAGATGTATTCTCTGTAACTGATAGACCATCCCCAACCGGTGATGGACTCATATTTTTTTAAAAAGACAGCTGAGGATTCCACCAGCATTTTGAAGTAAGCTACCTCCATCAAAACCCAGCTAATTCCAAACCTGCAATAATAGTAGTTAATAATAGTCATGATTTCACTCAAGCTTTATATTATGCTGTATTGTTCCAAAAAGACTTTCTTGCGAAACCAATAAGAGAGCATTTCCAAATGTACAAAGTATTGTAAAAGTACAAGCAGAAATGATTTCTGTGTTGTTATCATTTCCATCTGACCCTTATAAGCTCCCAGTGAAGAAGTCAGGGCAGATCTGATTCCATTTTACAATTGAGAAGACCAACCATTTCAGCAGAGTGGTGGTATCTATGTCAAATGTACATAGAGGTGTTTGGGGAACACAGCAGGGATCATCTGATCTGGCAGGGGCAGGGGAGTGCTGGGGGTCAAGGAAGGCTTTCCAGAAGGGGTGGGAGTTGGGGCGTGAAGGAAGAGCAGACCTTTCCGGCAAATAGGGTGGCACGGTGCAAGCCAGCGAAGGGTGTTATGGTGGAGAATGGGCGTCTGTTAGCACGGCCATTATTGAGGCCAAAAGGAAACCAGAATTTCCTACTGGACAGCCCTCAGTTTTCCGGAGAAGGAAACGGGTTAGGATGTGTCTCTCTTTGTCTCTTTGCCAGAGTGGGCAGGAGGGCTGAACCCTGTTGCTTATGCGACGTGAAGCCTCCCTTCCCTCCTCTGTCTCTGTGCATGTGAACCATGGAGGCCTGTTGAGGGACCTTTTTCTGTGAAAATGGTAGAAAGAGGAAAAAGGGCAAGAACATCAAGTTATGGAGACCCCGGAGGCTCTGGAAGTGAAGGCTCATTAAGTCCATCTGATTCAAGCCCTGAGAAGAACGGCCTAGAGGGCCACTCAGTGTCACCACCCACGACGCTGTATGAAGATGCTCTCGTAACTCTTCCGTATGAAGAGACGTACTTGGGCCACTCTTGCGAGTCAGCCACTTGGGAAATACCACAGAAGACTCACTTTTTTCACTCAGAAGCCCTTTTAGAGAAAATTTCTTTCGGAGAAATTCCACTGAAATCAAGCCCATCAGGCTCACATGCTGATGGTGTAACCTGTGGCGGCTCGCTTCTGGACACATGTGACCCACTCTGAAGATATCTGTCATGTCCATATAGGGTATCGCTCTGCCTCAGAACGCAGCTCCTCCCCTACCCCCCTCCTCCCCCAGCTCCATATTTAGGCATCTGCCAAGGTTCCTCCTGTCCTCAAGGCTTATCATCCATCTTTACTGCCGCACCATAATGCAGTGTGTTTTTGTATTCACTGTGGCAGATAATAAAGGTTCCTCTTTTGGCTTCAGTTTTAATAAGACTATCAAGAACTACTTTACAGTTTGGGAAACTGAGGCCCTGAGAGCTGACTTGATGGACCACTTGGGGTCAGAACTGGTTGGCACAGGAGACTCACTTGATTGAATAGAGACTTTTTCTCCTTACCGACTCTCTAGGTAGCAAAGCTCAGACGGGAGTCCCTCCCTTTCTCTCTTTTTGTAGCCATGTCTGGGTGTGAAACACACAGAACACCCTTTGCTGGAGAAACCTCTTTGTGCTACTTTAAATTCCCCACTTAGAGTTAATAACTGTTTATCATTATATTTAGTAATTGTTATTTGATGATGCTATTAATAGGGATGACTTACTGCATGTTTACTATGTACATATAGTATGTTTATATTATGAACTTGCTAAGAATTTTGCACTCTAGGCACACATAATACTCTCAACAACCTGTGATCCTGTGATGCAGATATCATATTATTACATTGACTTTGCAGAGAAAGAAACTGAGGCTTAGGAAGGTTACGAAAATCTTCCAAGTTTGTCACATAGGTAGTCAATTGAGTAGCTTGGATTCAATGCCAGGTTTACCTGACTTTAAAGCCCATGACCTTAACAATTATGCCTTATTCATTTCCTTTTGCAGATATTTGCTCAGGAAATTTGGCTTTCACTCAGTCAGTTTATTAGAAAGTTTATTTAAATAATCGAACGGGCTGGTGTGGTGACTCATGCCTGTAATTCCAACACTTTGGGAGGCTGAGGCGAGAGGATCACTTGGGCCCAGGAGTTCGATACCAGCCTCAGCAACATAGTGAGACCTTGTCACTACACAAACTAAACAAACTTAGCTGATCATGGTGGTGAGTGCTCGTAATCCTAGCTACTTGGGAGGCTGAGGGGGGACGATCGGTCACTTGAGCCTGGGAGGTGGAGGCTGCAGTGAGTATGGGAGACAGAGCAAGACTGTCTCAAAAAATAAAGGTGGCCAGTGGCAGGGTGCAGTGGCTCACACCTATAATCCCAGCACTTTGGGAGGCCAAGGCAGGTGGATCACTTGAGGTCAGGAGTTCAAGACCAGTGTGGGCAACATGGTGAAACCCCGTTTCTATCAAAAATACAAAAATTAGCTGGTGTAATGGTGCATGCCTGTAGTCCCAGCTACTCAGGAGGCTGAGGCATGAGAATTGCTTGAACCCAGGAGGTGGAGGTTGCAGTGAGCCGAGATCATGCCACTGCACTCCAGCCTGAGCAACAGAGCGAAACTCCATTTCAAAAGAGTAAAGTAAAATAAAATAAAATTAATAAATAATAAATAAATAAAGGACTGGTGCATGTACATTTTTCCTAATTCTGGCCCTGCTACATTGGGGTCATGCCTATAATCCCAGCACTTTGGGAAACTGAAGTGGGAGAATCGCCTGAGCTCAGGAGTTCAAGACCAGCCTGAGCAATAGAGTGAGACCCCCTCCATCTCTATTTATAAAAAATAAAATAATTAAATTTAATAAAAAAAAAACTTAAAAATGTCTTAAGAGGTCTTGGCTCTGGACTAAGTCACACATGCATATATTTGAGTTGCCTCGTGGTCTAAGGATCTAAAGTCTAACCAAAGCCTATGGAGCCCTCAAGGAGTCTTCCTCAAAGGTCTGGTATCAGATGGGGCCCAGGACCATCGTGCATGAGAATGACCTGGTGTGAGTGTGCAGAAAGAGTCCAGGTGAACATTTGGCAAAGCAGTCCCTCCGCTATGGATGTTCAGTATTTGGTATTTCAGATAGTAGTGAAATAGATGACTTGATGGCTCCCTATAATTCCCAGATGCCAGGTTTTGTGCTAAGTCAGACTCTTCACATTCTGAATCCTTACGATGATCACATGAGAAAGTCCTTTTATTATTTTCATTTTTATGAGAAAACCAAGGTTCAAAGAGGTTAAGTAATTTGGCCAAGGTCACCTGACTTACATGTGTTTAAAAACATGTATATGTGAACATCATGTGAATTATTTATTTGGCTAACTCATTTGCAAAGCCTATTAGGTATAACTAAACAACAGAGATGGTGGGTTGACAAGGATAAAAATGTCTTGGAGGCTGGGCGCAGTGGCTCACGCCTGTAATTCCAACAGTTTGGGAGGCTGAGGCAGGAGGATCCCCGAGGCCAGGAGTTCATGACCAGCTGTGGCATACACATGCAGTCCAGCTACTCAGGAGGCTGAGGTGGGAGGATCACTTGAGCCCAGAAGGTCCAGCCTCAGTGAGCTGTGATGACACCTCTGCACTCTGGCCTGGACGACAGAGTGAGATCCTGTCTCAGAAGAAAAAAAGAGAGAGAGAGAGAAAGAAAAACAATGTTTTGGAAAGGAATGCCAGGGTTTAGAGAAGTGACTTAAAAATCATGTCTTAGACCAGACTTGTAGGTTTGCTTTGTATTGCCTTGCGTGGCACATGTCAGGAGGATCGCCAAGGGGAGAGGTTATAAGCCCAGATTGCAGCAGTAACTTCTACTCTGAATTTTGGTCTGAAAGACTTTTCTTTGTCTGGAGTTGGGCTGGCCTTGTGACATCGTGCTGCAGCAGACACGACACTGCCTCCAAGGTGGAGCTCATTGCCTGGAGCTTTCCCTCCGCACTGAAAGAGAATTTATTTGGCTTTTTCATGAAATTCAGATTCTGTCCCATTTATGCAGTCCTGTTTAAGTGGCAGGCACTGAATATGGTTGCTTTCAAGCAAGATATTTTGTTTAACCAGGGGCCTAGCGGAGTTCTGGATACACAGATGGCCATCCAAAAATGTTAAAAGAAAGAAATAATGTAATCCTCGCAGCATCTCTGAGAAGTGGTGCCTAAATTTATCACAATCTTGCAGATGTGTAAGCTGAGGCGTAGAGTTCAAGCAATGCACTCAAAGCCATGTGTAAGTGATAGTGCCTGATTCCAGATGCAGATAACTCCAAGGCCAGTCTGCTGCATCTCTTTCCAGTTTTTGGAAAAACCACAGCAAATTTTTAGAGTTCTAGTAATTTCTCTTCCCCTCCCACAACACGTATTCCCATAAACCAAGGACCATGTGACTAGTCAGTAAACAAAAGGAAATGCATATAGCAACTGTCGCTCCTAACATTCTTGTTTCTTGCAGTTTCCAAGGGGGCTAGATCCATCAGAAGCTGAAGCAGCAGAGAACGCTCTCAGGACCCTTTGCCACTTCTTGAAGCAGAAGCCGAGAGACAGCTGTTTGGAAACATTTCCTTCACACACCAGGTTGCTACTGAGGTCTTTTTCATGTTGCAATCAGAGCAGTTGCTTGTTTTTGTTTTTTTTTTTAATCACTTGAGTGCTTTTAGAGATAAAGTCAGCTTCTGCTTCTTGACCGGGAGGCATTGCGGGTGTGTATGCTGGGGAAAGACAGATCTAAGCTCTCCCCATCGAGGGGAAGAGTGGATTGCACAAGTGGGGTTGGATGGCTACACTGAGATTGCCCCACCTTTAATCAGTTTGCCAGTGAGGAAGCCCCCTGTCTACAAAAAAGGCAAGAAAGAAAGACTTCATTCCCCCACCCACCTTCTCTTTCTTTTCCAGTTGAAGACTCGGCTTTGGAGGTTTTCAAAGCAGACGGCGAGTCTCCCTTGGACGGGCAGGGAGAAGTAACATTCTGCAGATCACCGTCAGAGGTCCTGAGGACGCAGACCTACCTGGCTCGCATTCCCCTTGCTGAATGGCGTGTGCTGCTGCCGCCCACTGAGAGTTCCTTTGGGATTCTGACTTGTGAGTAGGACACGAGGCTGGGAAGATGCTGAGTTCCATCAAGTGCGTGTTGGTGGGCGACTCTGCTGTGGGGAAAACCTCTCTGTTGGTGCGCTTCACCTCCGAGACCTTCCCAGAGGCCTACAAACCCACAGTGTACGAGAACACGGGGGTGGACGTCTTCATGGATGGCATCCAGATCAGCCTGGGCCTCTGGGACACAGCGGGCAATGACGCCTTCAGAAGCATCCGGCCCCTGTCCTACCAGCAGGCGGACGTGGTGCTGATGTGCTACTCTGTGGCCAACCATAACTCGTTCCTGAACTTGAAGAACAAGTGGATTGGTGAAATCAGGAGCAACTTGCCCTGTACCCCTGTACTGGTGGTGGCCACCCAGACTGACCAGCGGGAGATGGGGCCCCACAGGGCCTCCTGCATCAATGCCATAGACGGGAAGAGACTGGCCCAGGACGTCAGAGCCAAGGGCTACCTGGAGTGCTCAGCCCTTAGCAACCGGGGGGTACAGCAGGTGTTTGAGTGTGCCGTCCGAACTGCCGTCAACCAGGCCAGAAGGCGAAACAGAAGGAGACTCTTCTCCATCAATGAGTGCAAGATCTTCTAAAAGCCAAGAGACTTCACACAACACTTACGTATGCGCCCCAGAGATTAATGGGGAGCGGGGGGAAGCCAGGAAAGCTTGATGTTTTCTCTGGGTACACCCCAAGCAGCGTCTCCTTTTGGATACAGTTATTGACAAGGCTTGGCCACTGGATGTTTTCACTAACTACACTCTACAAGTGAACTCCTTGCCTGGGCCAGTTTGAAAATCCCTTGGGAAGCTGCAATGAATATTCCATCTTTGATTAAAAAAGTGACACAGTCTCCACAATTTTGGACAACGAAGTGAGTTTTTCAAAGAATTCCATATTTAAAGACACATTTTATTTAACTAATAACACAATGTATTGCTTTTGTATATAATTAGTTTTCACACTTGGAAAATCTTTTCCTACATCCTCGAAAACATAAACTGCTCTGTGAGTGAAATAACCATACGAAGCTCTTCATATGTTTGTAGTGTTATTATTTTCACCTCAAGTAGAAAGTCTGTTGAAACCACTTGGCTGCTGGATTTAAATGGGTAATCAAATTTAAAAACGACCATAAATGAATCTTTGCAATTTATCTTCTACCTACCTGTTATTCAGAGTTGGATATAAAATACAGTTCCATGAAATATCCTAATACTGCCTAATCATTTTAAAGTTATTACTATATTTTTCTGAAATGATAAAACATCACTTATTTATGATAGTGTCTTTCACTCAATTCCAATTAAACATTCCCCTCTCATTCACAAGACTGACTGGAACTCCATCTTTCAGTAGAGAATCAGACTGCTCCAAGAAACAGCAACAGAACTTGAAACAGAACAAGCGGGAGAATCTCACTTTCACTTCTGATAGGGTGGCTCCCAGGCGATTGCAGTCTTCTGAAAGGCACTGGGGTCAAAGTTCCATTAATTTGACAAATTTGTTATATTTAAGCTCTAAACTAAGCTGTTGTGGCAACATAATTTATGAATTACAAGATCTAATTAGGATTATCGGGAAGGTGTCTACATATATATGTGTATGTAAGGGGAAAAAGGTAGAATTTGCAGTCTTTAAAAGAGAAAAATCAAATGCCAAGCACGGGAAGAGGAAAGCACTATGGCAGCTGCCCAGATAACAGAAAATTATCAGGGGAAATACTGAGTAAATAGACACACACAGACTCTCACACAACCTGCTCTCACACACAACCTCAAACCCCATTCTCTCTAATAGTTTAAAAGCAATGGTGTTGCTCATCTGTTAAAGTTGAGAATACAAGACCACCTAACTTAAGGTAGAAGTTGCAAAGGCTGGGCCAGGCACAGTGGCTCACGCCTGTAGTCCCAGCACGTTTGTGGTGAAACCACGTCTCTACTAAAAATACAAAAATTAGCTGTAGTTCCAGCTACTCAGGAGGCCAAGGCAGAAGAATTGCTTGAACCCAAGAGGCGGAGGTTGCGTTGAGCCAGGATTGTGCCATTGCACTTCAGCCTGGGTGAAAGAGCAAGACTCCGTCTCAAAAAGAAATTGTAAAGGCTGGCACCTAGATAGATCAATTAGTGCCCCAATCAAAACTTAGAAACACTCTGAACAACCTTTAGGAAGGTACATCATTGTTTTGGGGTAACAATGGCTATTACACACAAAAGGTAAGGCGGCTGGCATCAATGACTTTGATTAGAACGATATTGACATAGCCAAACTACTTTTTCTGTTTCCTCGTGTGGTCAATTCCTTATGTCTATAATCAATATCAAAAACCGAATTTGTGCTCATTCACATATTGCCTTCTCCTTCTCTCTCTCCAGTAAAAGGCCTGGGACTGGGGTCTTGATCTCTGGTGGGAGGGTTGCCTTGGTTCCCTGGGGCTGACACAGCTGCCTTGACCCAGTCATCTCAGCTCCCCAGGCTGGGGCTTGTCCTCACCTCTGAGTCACCCGCCTCCCTTGACCCGAGAGCCCCTGTCTCTAGTTCTCAGCAAGGGTGGGGGGCTTGAAAGATGACTGGGCAGGGGAGGGGAAGGGATCTCATATCCTCTGATATCCCTGGGATCCTCTTCTTCTCCCTCAACACACAGATTAAATCACAAATGCAGATGTTCAGGGCCAGCCTTTGCGTGAGAGGTATTTAACATGTCAGTGGGAATGAATTTCCATTCACTGCAGTGGGCTGTCCCCCAGGCTTTTTTCTCTCTTGTTGAAGAGAGATGGGGGTGGGTATCTGAAAGTGGGAAGGACTCTGGTACATGATCCTAAGTGAGAGAAGAGGAGGTGGTTCCACCGTGGCAGCAGAGCAGGAAGGGAAGGCCAGAGAGGGCACGGTCAAATGGCTTTTCTGTCACCTGGGCAAGGACACGCAGGTGAGACCTACACCAGTTGGCGGGAGCCAAGCTTAGCAGCTCCCTCTGGCAACCCTCACACCTGAGACCAGGAATCTATGTGTAAACCCTTTCCAGTGATGGAACATGGCAGAAATGGAGTCAGTAAGTGTCTGTCTTCCTGCTAGACTGCTGTTCTGGAAGGTAGCACTGCCTCCTGGTCTCCTCACTGTCCCCAGGACTCAGCACAGGGAAGGCAATGGAACTAAAGTTGTGTTGAACTGAATTAAAGGAAAGGCATTGGGCTTCTGTGCTGCTCAGTGGTTATAAAAGGAAGCAGACCCTCACCCGCCTTGCAAGGGTAAGAAGAAAAATAGGCCATCTTGGTAGAATCCATGTGATGTGTGTTCCACATGGGCACATTCTTTTGCCTGCCTAGATGCACATATGGGTTTTTTTGTTTTTTGTTTTTTTTTTGTTTTTTTTTTAGACAGAGTCTTACTCTGTTGCCAGGTGCCAGGCTGGAGTGCAATGGCGCAATCTTGGCTCACTGCAATCTCCGCCTCCCAGGTTCAAGCAATTCTCCTGCCTCAGCCTCCCAAGTAGCTGGGACTACAGGCACACGCCACCATGCACAGCTAATTTTTTTGTATTTTTTTTTTTTTTAGTAGAGACAGGGTTTCACCATGTTGGCCAGGATGGTCTCCATCTCTTGACCTCGTGATCTGCCCGCCTTGGCCTCCCAAAGTTCTGGGATTACAGGTGTGAGCCACCACGCCCCGCCTGCAGATATGGGTTTCTTTTACCTCAAGAGTTGTGGTACCTTTTAGTAGACTGTCGCTTATCGATTCTTCACTATTCCAAGTTAATAGTTAATAGTTAGCTATCAAGCAACATTAAGTATGTTCTTGATGACATTAAAGAGTTAATTTGCATGGAGGGGTAATCCATCCTTGTCTCCATCAGACTGGGCTGCTACAGTGGAAAACCATAGACCAGGGGGCCTTCAACAACAGAAATATATTTCTCACAGTTCCGGGGGCTGGGAAGTCCAAGACCAGGCACAGCATGGTTGGGTTCTGAGGAGACCCCTCTGCCTGGTTTGCAATGGCCACCTTCTTGCTGTGTTCTCACATGGTAGAGCAAGAGATCATCTTTCTGGGGTTTCTTCTTCTAAGGACACTAATCCCATTCAACCCTCATGACCTAATACCTCCCAAAGTCCTCACCTTCTACTATCACACTGGGGATTAGGCCTCAACATTTTGAGATTTGTGGGGACACAAACATTCCATCCACAGCGATTCTATTCTGTCTTACTTTACACCCACTAGTTAACTGGGCAGCAGAATCCGGGGCGGTGAGTGACAAGAAAGCTGGAAGCGTCTTGATAGCTAAAGTTCGTTCGGTGCTTCAGATGTGCTGTGCTGGCCACCTTGTTAAGCATTCTTTCGCCACGTGTGTGTAGGCCCGCATTACACTGAGTCCCATCTTACAAGAGGAAACTGAGGCTCACCATGTTGATGTGACAAGGCCAAGCCCATGCAGCTGGTGAGTGGCTGCCCCGGGAGTCTCAAGCGGGTCTGTGTGACTCCAAAGCTCTGCTCAGAACCACCCTGCCCCACTTCCTCCCAGAGCAGCTTGACTGAATGGCCTTGCCACATCCGACCTCATGTAGCTTGCAGCCCCACCCTCATCAGTCAAGTAGGCTGTATTTTAAAAAATACATGTTTAAATAAAATATTCCAAGTCTGATCTTTGTCCTCCCCTTTTCTTTCTGGTAATGAGAATGGGACCCATCTATGTCACACAGCACCATCATTTGCAAAGGTCTTTATTCCAACCCTTGGTATTTAAAGCATAATTCCAAAGGCTGATTGCATGTAAATTGGCAGAGATGAAATTTAATGTTATAAAAAGCTTGAGAAATGTTCCCTTTTACTTTTTTTAATTAATTTTTTTTTTATTGAGATAGGGTTTTGCTCCGTCACCCACAATGGAGTGTAGTGGTGTGATCATGGCTCACTGCAGCCTCCACTTGCAGAGCTCCAGCGATCCTCCCACCTCAACCTCCCAAGTAGCTGGGACTACAGATGCATGCCACCACTCTTGGCTAATTTTGAAATGTGTTGTAGAGATGGAGTCTTGCTATGTTGTCCAGGCTGGTTTTGAACTCCTGGGCTCAAGGGATCCTCCTATCTTGGCCTCCTGGAGTGCTGAGATTTTAGATGTGAGCCACTGTGCCCAGCCAATATTCTCTTTCTCTTCGTTTTTTTCCATTTTTTTTTTTCGAGGTGGAATTTTGCTTTTGTTGCCCAGGCTGGAGTGCGATGGTGCAATCTCAGCTCACTGCAACCTCCGTCTCCTGGGTTCAAGTGATTCTCCCGCCTAAGCATCCCAAGTAGCTGAGATTACAGGCATGTTCCACCATGCCTGGCTAATTTTGTATTTTTAGTAGAAATGGAGTTTCACCATGTTGGTCAGGCTGGTCTCGAACTCCTGACTGCAGGTGATCCACCTGCCTCGGCCTTCCAAAGTGTTGAGATTACAGGCGTGAGCCACAGTACCTGGCCAATATTCTCCTTTTCTTGTCTCACTTTTCCACCCCTGAGGTTTCAGGTATTTCCTTTGAATAAGGGAGTGATGGGGAAAAGGAAAGTCTAGTTCTTTTCTTTCAAGGATTTGGTACTTGGGGGGGCCCTTTACCCAGAATGAGATGTGATGGAAGGACTTGAGTTGGTGCCTCTGTAGAGTTATGATATGACAGAGGGGACCGGGCATCTGTGAATGTTCGGCCCCAGTGCTGAGAAAGCAATGCTTACAAGTTGAGTGAGATCAGTACAATTCAATAGTAGGGACCTACTCTTCCTGAGACTGTATCTGCCCAGATAAAGGAAAGAAACATAATCAATGGCTAAGATCTCAAGCAGGTTTTCACAAGAAAAGATGAACTCTGAAAATTATGTGTGCTATAAGTTCATAAAGAGTTCTTGATTAAACCTAAAGTCTACATTAATTTTTTGGTAGATTCTAAAATGTATCCTAATCTGGAACTCAATACTAATGGTAGGTAGAAAGCCATAATGAGGGAGTGGAGAGACCAGACACTGGTCATGTATTTTGGGATCAGAAAATGTGGGTTGTGATCCCACATTTGGCTTTAGTTCCCCTTTCTTAAAACAGAAATACTAATTCCTAGGATACTCTATAAATATTGGTATAATAATGATTGTGGGCTGGGCGTGGTGGCTCACTTTGGGAGGCTGAGGCGAGCGGGTCACTTGAGATCAGGAGTTCAAGACCGGCTTGACCAACATGGTGAGACCCCGTCTTTACTAAAAATACAAAAATTAGGCAGGCATGGTGGCATGCGCCTGTAGTCCCAGCTACTTTGGAAGCCAAGGCAGGAGAATTGCTTGAACCCGTGTGGCAGAGGTTGCAGTGAGCCGAGATTGCACCACTGCACCCCAGCCTGGGGGATTCAGCAAGACTATTATGTCCCCCGCAACAAAAACCAAACCAAAACCAAAACACACAAAAACGCACAAAATGTGTCTGTTTTACCACGTAATTTTGGTATAATTAAACTTGACTAGCTAAAAATTATATTTTCATTACACTTGCTAATTTAAGATGGTGACAACGATCCTCGTTACACACTGCAGGGAAGTGGTGATGATGAGAGCTTGGCAGTCTTCCTATGTAAGTTTCCTTTTATCATTCTTCCCATAATAAAGTCTCAGGTAATTCACATCCCACCCTCCTGACTGCTCTCTGCTTGTTGTCCCCACTCCCCATTTCCATTTTCCACCTTTCCCTGCCCTCCTCTGGGCCTGGGAGGCTAACCCTGTGGACTGAATCACCCAATCTCTTCCTGCCTGGCTTCCACTTGAGTTCAGCCAATGGGACACTGGCAGGAAATCAGAGCGTAGTGACAGCGAACAGTTGGGCGTTTTTTCCCCATGCCTTTCCGGCTTTGGTGCTACTTATTTGGCAATAGCCATGAGTCCCTCCATGGTTCTAGCTCCTACTGGGAGTGTCTTTTCCATGGATCCAGCTTCTACTGGGCCCTAGGATGGTGTTTCCCTACCTCACCCTCAGCCCTATGGGGGGTAGTGGCTTCCTGCTGGTCCTCGTCTTTGGATGTAGCAGCATCCCCGATGTGGTCCCTTGACCCCGACCTCCATAAGCAGTGCTTTCATTCAAGTCTCTTCATTTGCACCACCTGGAATAATAAATTTCATTTCCTGTAGGACTCTGAGTGATAGACTCATTAGTCATCTATATAGTCTGTCATTAAATGATTGCTCAAACCCCTACTGAAGGATATGGGTTGGCAGTCTAGGCAATTGCCTTTTCCTGAGCCTCAAAACCTAAGAAATACCACTCTTAACATCTGTTTGCTTGGAAGAGAAAGGAAGAGGTTAGTTAATTCTAATCTGAATGAACAAAAGAATAGCTCTGGGATAGCAACATTCAAAAATTGTGGGTCTCCTAACAATATATTTACATTCAAGAAGCTCTGCTAGTATCCATAATACATAAAGAACAACTATAAATCAATAAGAAAACAGCCCAGTTTTAAACAGATATTTCCCAGAAGAGAAAATATATGTGACCAATAAACACTAGAAAAGGTGCTTCATTTCAGCTGGGCGCGGTGGCTCATGCCTGTAATCCTAGCACTTTGGGAAGCTGAGGCAGGTGGATCACCTGAGATTGGGAGTTCAAGACCAGCCTGACCAACATGGTGAAACCCCGTCTTAAAAAAAAAGAAAGAAAGAAAAGAAAAGAAAAGAAAAAGTGCTTCATCTCACATGTACTCAGGGGAATGAAAACAAAATCCACCCTTAAAATATTATTTCCAAACCACCATATTCTCAAGAGAATTAAAAAATATGACATTGGCTGGGCGTGGTGACTCATGCCTGTAATCCCAGCACTTTGGGAGGCTGAGGCAAGCAGATCATGAGATCAGAGACTGACAGCATTCTGGCCAACATGGTGAAACCCTGTCTCTACTAAAAATACAAAAATTAGCTGGGCGTGGTGGCGGGTGCTTGTAGTCCCTGCTACTCAGGAGGCTGAGACAGGAGAATCGCTTGAACCCGGGAAGTGGAGGTTGCAGTGAGCCAAGATTGCACCACTGCACTCCAGCTAGGGTGACAGAGAGACTCCGTCTCAAAACAAAGAATAAAAAATTTTTTAAGCACAGCAATCATTAACACATCATTCAAGTAAGCGCTTCCCTCTTCTGGGGAGAAAGGCGATGAGGGTTTTGACGGGGTGTCACAGGTAGTGGTAATGTTCTATTTTTAAGTTTGGGACATGGGTACTTGAGTGTTCATTAATTTTTTCTATTATTTTTTCTTCAAAAATATCCAGATATATGTTATGCATTCTTTTGTGTGTGTATGATATAATTAATTTAAAAAATTTAGGCCGGGCATGGTGGCTCACGCCTGTAATCCAAGCACTTTGGAGGCCAAGGTGGGCGGATCACCTGAGGTCGGGAGTTCAAGACCAGCCCGAGCAACATGGTGAAACCCCGTCTTTTTTTTAAAAAAATAAAAAATTTAAAGTTCAGGTTCTAAAGCCAAATTGTCTGAACTTGAGTCTCAGCCCCACCACTCACTAGGCTCTGCAGGCTTGTGTAAGTTAACTAAACTCTCTGTAAAATGGAGAAAATAATATAATGAGCATTAAAGGAGCTAATGTGGGTAGAGGCTACACTATGTCTACTACAATAAATGGCAGCTATGTCATTCCCTTGTCCTTCACCTCAGAGCTGGCAGGATTCTGCTGTTAAGGATGAAGACCCTGAGGTACTGAGAACATCGCCTGACCTGCCTAAGCCCGCAAGCTGGTGGCAGATCCGGGCCACCTCACTCTTCCTACTCTTTGTTGCACTTTTCTGTAAATTCCTAAGAATTTACAGAATTTTTACTTGTTCACTTTTCATACATTTGCTTTTCAATCCATGTTTGCTGTACTTTAATTATTTCTAATATTGTTTGCTTGTTTGTTTCTTTTTTTTTTGAGGCAGAATCTCCCTCTGTTGCTCAGGCTGATGTGCAATGGCGAGATTTCGGCTCACTGCAGCCTCCACCTCCCAGGTTCAAGCGATTCTCCTGCCTCAGCCTCCTGAGTAGCTGGGATTACAGGCACCTGCCACCATGCCTGGCTAATTTTTTTGTATTTTTTTAGTAGAGATGGGGTTTCACCAGGTTGGCCAGGCAGGTCTCAAACTCCTGATTTGGTGATCAGCCTGTCTTGGCCTCCCAAAGTGCTGGGATTACAGGCGTGAGCCACTGTGCCTGGCCCCTAGTACTGTTTCTCAGCACAAATAGGTTACTTTTAGTATCTTACAGAAGGGATCAACAGAGGGTCAGTCTCTTGGTGTATGTGAAGACAACTCCGTTCACCTGTTTTTCATTCAGAATGTACTGAGTTCTTTAGGTTCTTTACGGGGTTGATTCAGAGAAAGCGGAGGACTTGATGACTAACAGAGCATCTCTCCATAGCTGGACTTGTCGTGTTGTTTCCTAATTATTCACTTGTATTTCTGTCTCTCCTGTTGCACCTTGGCCTTAGTGTCAAGCTGTGCAATAGCCAATGTTCCCACTTTCATGGAGTTTAAGGATTTAATTAGGGATAAGGATGTGAACTGGAGTTATAAAAGAAACAGATAAGATCAATGTAGATGGGTGATCAGTGCTATGAAGAAAATAAATCAGGAAAAGGGAGAGAGAATATTTAGTAGTTTGGTAGGAGAGGGAGGCCTGATTGAGGAGAGGCCTGAAAGATGTTGACAGACCACATTTAGTGATCTGGTTTTTACACAAACCATCTCGTTGAAAAAGAAAGCAGGCCTAGGTTTCTCCCTGTTGCCCTGAGAGGGACACACGTGCTTTTTGCCATGATCAGTGTTCGATATGGCCCAGCACCCTCCAGCAGTGACTGCCTTCATTGGGGATGCTAACCCATCTGTCTGCCTGCTGGGAACAAACGAATTAGGTGGTTTCAGGGAATGGATTAGCAAATAGACCAGAACAGAAAATTGGCATGATTCATAGCAGCAGGGTGGTGCCGGAGGTTTACACAGGCAAGTGGTTTCTAACGGATTCTGGACAAAAGGAAGGAAATGACTAGAACTCAGGGCCTAGACAGGACTCAAAGTAGAGTGAAGAGCTGGCCTGCAGGGTCCTGCCGAGCAATTCCAAGAATCTGCAGGCTGAGCATGTATGTTTGCGGCAGCACAAGCTTGAGAAGCAGCGAGGTTGCAGCTCGCTGGAGCCCAACTGTTGATGCAGCTGGACGTCCTCTGTAGCCATGTTTAAATAAGAACATAGTGAGGCGGCACAATCTGTCTGTAGAACTTTTACACTAATTGAAACAGATAGGGGTGCAATTCACAAGTGAGTCACCAGAGTTAGCCTAAGGGCAGTTGTTGCATCGTAGGTCTGTTGTCTCAGGGAATTGACTTACTGAGGTGTTGGACTGAAGTTATTTTTTAAAAAAGTCTTCAGACAGCCCCAGATAAGTCACTGCACATGTGTACTTCTTAAATACATCTCCTCTTTCTCCTCTATCTCTTCCTCCTCTTCATCGCTTCTCTCTGCAGCCCGGCACCTGGTACCTCTCTCACCCAACTTTGATTGCTCTAGCATCTAACAGTGCTGTGCCCATAGTAATGCTGAACCATGTTTCATAAGTGAATCAGTCATCACAGTCATCATCTCCCCACATTAGTTCACTTAGTACTTTAAGATTTTCCAAAGTGCTTTTCCTTGTCTTGTTTTAATGATTGCCAGCATTCGGTCAGCACTCTAGAGGTTATAAAGTACTTTGTGTACGCTGTGTCCAATGACGTCACAGCAATGCTGTGGGTTGTAATTATTCGACTCATTTTGCAGGCAAGGAAGCTAAGGTTCAGGAATGCTAAATGACTCATCTGTGCCCACGTAACTAATTCTTGGCAGAATCAGGATTTGTAATCAGATCTCTCGCTCCAAGCTCCCTTTTTTCCATTCCATGATGCTTTCATCTGAGGCTCAGGATGACCCTGTGAGGTGTTAGTGTGAGAGGTGAGGACCAGGAGGATAACATGGCTCATGCAGGCCACGCACGTGCAGTCACTGACCAGAAGTGAGGTCTTCCATCCAAGCCTTGGCTGTCACTGTTTTCATCCTTGCTATCAGAGCATTTTTTAAAAAATTGAACCCACTTACTATGTGGTTGTCTGCTAGGCATTCATTGAGTAAACAGATATCGCTGGTATCTCTGTTAACAAATGGAAAAGTCAGAAAGAAGGAAATAATCCATAAATCCAGGCCTCAAACTGTATTTGTCTTGCTTCTCTGGGTACTGCATGCAAACCCATATAATTTTTATTTTTTCTCTTGTTAGTGTAGACCCTTTTATTGGGCTCATACCTAAATCAACATGGCAGAACATTTTCCCCTGCTTCTCTGTTATTTACTGGACTCCCATTTTTTGGAGTTGAAAAGGACCTCAGGGAGGATTTAGCCCAATCTATCATCTTACAGGTGAAGAATCTGATTTTCCTCATTGCCCAAGACACACAGATGGCTTTGGGGAAGCTGGGACTTGAGGGCCGAGCTTTGGCTCCCAAGGGCTCTCACCTCTTCCTACAGGCCTCAGAACTTCCAACCTCTAACCTGGAGCTTTGGACTCTGTGATTCATTTCAGGTTTCTATGATGGAAGTTTAAGGGCTGGCTGGGCACAGTGGCTCATGCCTGTAATCCCAGCATTTTGGGAGGCCGAGGCGGGCAGATCACCTGAGGTCGGGAGTTTGAGACCAGCCTGGCCAACATGATGAAACCCCTGTCTCTACTAAAAATACAAAAGTCAGCTGGATGTGGTGGTGGGTGTCTGTAGTCCCACCTACTTGGGAGGCTGAGGCAGGAGAATTGCTTGAACCTGGGAGGTAGAGGTTGCAGCAGTGAGCCAAGATCACACGACAACGCTTCAGCCTGGGTGACAGAGAAAGACTCCATCTTAAAAAAAAAATGAAAAAGTCATAGACAAAGGCCATCACATGAAACCAGTAAGAGTAGAGAACAGGAAGACACAGGACACGCCAGCCAGCCAGCAGCACCCCCTGGCTTATTAGCAATAAGCTCAACCGCTAGAGCTGTGAGTCCTGAACAACTCAGGCTGGGGTTTTGTGTGTTCAGGGGCACCCCAGGGAAACTCTCCCACCCTTCTCCCCAAATGCTCCTCAGGAAAATCTGCAATCTAGCCTGGCTGGCACAAGTGAAAGAAATCATAAAAGAAAGAGATTCTATCAATGTTCTTCTGTCTCTCCTAAGAAAATCCATAAATATTGCACATTAATGGTTGAAAAGATTAGAAGAAACAATGAAATAAAAAGATGATAATAAAAATCACTTCAATAACCACTGCTACATTTTTTCATCTCTACCCTTCCAGACTTTTTCTTATCCACATATGTGTGTATTTTTACAAAACTGGGATTGTATGGTGCAATCTGATTTGCAATCTGGTTTTTTCATTTATTATATTGTGAACAGCTTTCAATATCAGCATGTTAACGAATATACATACTCCTACACTATGTAATGGCAGCATGATAGCCTAGATTTTTCGAAGGAATCTGTAACCATGTTTGTTCATTGCATCCATGGACTTCTAAGGTGTGTGTGTGTATGTGTGTGCACACACACATGTATATATATATACAGACACACATATATGTAGATACATATATACATATGTATAAATAGCCTTGCTCAGATTTGTAGTAATAACCTCAGATATATCCAGCACTATGTACTTTGCATATGTTAATTTTTTTTTTTTTTTTTGAGATGGAGTCTAGCTCTGTCACCCAGGCTGGAGTGTAGTGGCACTATCTCAGCTCACTACAACCTCTGCCTCCCGGGTTCAAGCAATTCTCCTGCCTCAGCCTCCTTAGTAGGTGGGACTACAGGCTGCGCCACCATGCCTGGCTAATTTTTTTTGTATTTTTAGGAGAGACAGGGTTTCACCACATTAGCCAGGATGGTCTCAATCTCCTGACCTCGTGATCCACCCGCCTTGGCCTCCCAAAGTGCTGAGATTACAGGCATGAGCCACCGTGCCCGGCAACATATGTTAATTTATTTACATCTTGTAAGCACCCAGGATAAAAGTAAAGTTTTCATACCTACTTTACAGATTGGGAAACTTACTCAAGGTCAGTCACTGGCATATGTGGCAGAGACAAGATTCAGTCCAGGCAACCTGCTCCCCAGCCTGGCCTCCTGACTGCCACCCTTCCAATAACGGGCCACCCACTTGGTTGCACACTCTAACTCCTTGGTTACATAAACTGGGAGGGCCTATAGGGAACATACAAAGAAAAATCTTAGTATGACGGATGTGAAGTCCAGAGGTTTCTTTTCTTCTTCTTCTGTTTTTTGGTTTTGTTTTTTTGAGACAGAGTCTTGCTCTGTTGCCCAGGCTGGAGTGCAGTGGTGTGACCTTGGCTCACTGCAACCTCCGCCTCCTGAGTTCAAGCAATCCTCTCGTCTTAGCCGTCCGAGTAGCTGAGGTTACAGGTGTGCACCACCATGCCCGGCTAATTTTTGTATTTTTAGTAGAGACAGGGTTTTACCATGTTGGCCAGGCTGGTCTCAAACTCCTGACCTCAGGTGTTCCATCTGCCTCGGCCTCCCAAAGTGCTGGGATTACAGGCATGAGCCACCACATGCCTGGCCGCCGATATTTCTTTAACTTCCTTTCAAGTCACCTGCATGTTTCTTCCAGAGTGTGGCGACCATAGGCGGCTCTCCTCTCTCCGGTCTTTGCTGCTCCTTCACACCCCAGCCCGGGCTCCATCTTTTTCTGCCTTCCTTCTCTGCCCTTCCCACAAGGTTGGGCTCCATGTGAAGGTGCTGTGTCAGATCCCCTTTGTCCCCGGAGGAGGCCGAAGCCTTTTGGATGACCCAGAGTAGAACAGCTAGGAAACCAACACGCCTTCCTCTTGGTACTCTTGACACCTCTCAGAAGACAGCTGCTGTGTGTTTTGGGCCCACCTAGTCACTTTCCTCCATTATACCAGACTTCCCCTCAGGAAGGGAGGGGAGGGGGCTGAGGGGAGGAAGGAAAGGAGTGGAGAAGGGGGGAAGAAAACCCCCATCCTGCCACAACACAGAGCCTCGGATTTTGCTCTGCTTTGATGCTACGGTCTCTGATTCTCTCTGGTTCTTTCTGAAGTTTGGGGGTGGGGTAGAGAGAACATGTCCTGAGTCTTCAAGCTGCAGCATGGCTTTAAGAGGCTTTAGATGGGGAGCCCTGAAAGGACACCTCTAATATCCCTCAGAAAAAGACTGGGCAGCTGAGGTGGGGCTGTTGTTAGGTTTGACTGGCTGAAGGTTTGTGTAGAGGGGACTCAGGGTCCCTTTCTCTGCCAGGGCATTTTCTTAGGAATGGGACCTCTCGGCTGGGTGCGGTGGCTCACGCCTGTAATCCCAGCACTTCATTATCACTATTATTATTTGAGAAGGAGTTTTGCTCTTGTCACCCTGGCTGGAGTGCAATGGTGCAATCTCAGCTCACTGCAACCTCCACTTCCTGGGTTCAAGTGATTCTCCTGCCTCAGCCTCCCAAGTAGCTGGGACTACAGGCACCTGCCGCCATGCCTGGCTAATTTTTGTATTTTTAGTAGAATTGGTTTCACTATGTTGGCCATGCTGGTCTGGAACTCCTGACCTCAGGTGATCCACCTGCCTGGGCCTCCCAAAATGCTGGGATTACAGGAATGAGCCACTGTGCCCCGTCAAACTCCTATATTATTTAGACTCAACAGACACTGTCCAATTGTGCTGAAAACAGATGCTTGGTGGTGCAAAGAAAAATCAGCACTGAGACAAAGGATCTCTCAGCAAGCAATTTTTACTTCCTGGACATAAACTGGGAGGGCCTATAGGAAACATACAAAGAAATGGTACCCTTGCTAGCCATCTTGTCATGAGAGTACAATGAACAAAGGAAAAACAGACATCTTTATCCCTTACGCATTTGGGGGTCATCCTTACTGCTGTGCTTGATCTCCATTGGCTGGAGCCAGACCTCACAGTCTAAACCAAAACCAGATTGGCCAACAACTTAAAACTTTTCTAAACAGGTAAGGGGCATAGTCTGCGAGCTGGGACATGCCTGTGAGCACGTCCAGCACAGATATCTTGGTTAAAGTACAAGGACATAGAATATACTACATGCCTGTAAGCACGGCACGTTCAACAGCTACACAGGATAGGGCTTAACAAAGTTATTAGCACACTTATGATTTATTCTTTAACAAGAAAGGAAACTTTGAAGAGGAATTTTTACTTCTCACAAATTGCTGTAAAACTTTTTACATATGTCATTCTCTCAATTTCTTTGCTTAACTTTGTTGACATAAAGGAGGAAACTCAGAAAAAATTAATATAGAGTCCATTTGGGCCAAGGCTGAGGACTGCAGCCCAGGAAACACTGGGAGATTCTCCTGAGAATAAAGGAGAGGCTCAAGTTTTTAAGGAAAAAAGGGTGAATCAGGAGAGGGGCAATTGCAAAAGTTGTTTTTCAGGAATTCTCATGGGCTTACAGAAATAACATTGATTACTAATTGCCTATATATTGTTGAACTGTAGTGTATGGATAATGTCGTCTAGCATACGGCATCAGTAGGATAACTTATGGTTACTTGGTGGTGACAGTCAGTCTAGAGTCCATATAGCAGGAGACTTCAAAATAAATAGCTCAAGGTGGAAGGGGGTAGAGTGAGCCATGACTGCTGTCTCATTTTATTTTATTTATTTATTTATTTTATTTTATTTTAAGACAGAGTTTCACCATGTTGGTCAGGCTAGTCTTGAACTCCCGACCTCAGGCGATCCGCCCACCTTGGCCTCCAGAGTGCTTGGATTACAGGCGTGAGCCACCATACCCGGCCTGCTGTCTCATTTTAATGCCTCTCTGGGCCTGATCACTTAAAAGGACTCATATTCCTCAGATAAAAAATGTCTTTTCTTTCTCACCTTGCCATAGTCGAGTAACAGTTTACAGACCTGCCCAGGATGACAGGTTGCACTTTGAGCAGTGTTGATCGAGTCCACTCATTCCTTCTCCATTTGGGAAGGTTCACTCATTCACAGAATAAAACATTCATTACATATGTGTTATAAGCCAGACATAGATGGTTCAGACTTACCCTGTCCTCAGGTGATTGCTGTGACAGCACGACCATGTGTTATGATCACATCATTGAATTGGAGTGGTCTAGTCATCAGTAGAATGTCATGTTCACCGTGATAGCACTGAAAACAAAAATTGCCCCAGGCCTGGTCTGGGACAGACCCTTTTTTGTATGTGATGTGATTCACAACTTCCTTCTGGGAAGAAACTCAGTGATCCTGATAAAATGCCTAAGCTGTTTTCTGATGGACTCTAACGGGATTAAGACATGTTCTGGGAAACAAGTCACACACCCTGGCTCCCTGACCGACAGCGGACTTTCAGACAACAGCACAGTTGACTTTTAACCAGATATTCTTTTTTTTCCTTTTTTTTTCCGACAAAGTCTTGCTCTGTCACCCAGGCTGGAGTGCAGTGGTATGATCTTGGCTCACTGCAACCTCCGTCTCTCGGGTTCAAGTGATTTTCTTGCCTCAGCCTCCCAACTAACTGGGACTACAGGCCTGTGCCATTACACCCAGCTAACTTTTGTATTTTTAGTAGAGACGGGGTTTCACCATGTTAGCCAGGTTGGTCTTGAACTCCCGACTTCAGGCAATCCGCCCACCTTGACCTCCCAAAGTGCTGAGATTACAGGTGTGAGCCACCGCTGCCTAATCAGACATTCTTTTATCCTGTGTCTAGTCTAACAATGACTATCTGGCTAGTCTCTTTTTCTATAAAATGCCCTATCAAGTGTAAATCTTGGAAATAGACTCCTAGAGGCTTTTTCTCTTGAAGAAAGGCTGCAATACAGTTACAACATGTGGTCATAACTAAAGAGACGGGAGGAGAGAATTCTGATGGGTTGGTGGAGTTGGTGGGACTCAGTGGCCCTGAGAAAGCTTTATGGTAATTCTGAGTCTCAGTTTTCTCACCTGTGAAATGGAGACAATCATGCCCCAGGAGAGGTATTAATGGCTGTGAGAATCGATGTGGAATGGAAAGGGCCTGCTATTTGCCCAGCATGTATTAGTGCACCCTACATGCACACGATGATGATGATGATCATGATCATGATGATGATGGTGGTGACTATGGACTCCTGGTCTCTGAAAGAATTAAGAATATGCCACACCAAACATGCCATTCTGGTATATTGACTGCTTAAGTTAAAAAGACACATGGAAACCAGTAGGTGCAAGATCACTCTGACCTCTGTGCTTGCTTTATTCCTTCCTTCCTTCCTTTTTTCCCTCCCTCCCTTCTTTCTCTCTCTCTTTCTTCTTTCTTTCTCCTTCCTTCCTTTCTCTATTTCTTTTCTTTCTTTCTTTCTCTCTTTCTCTCTTTCTTTCTTTCCCTCTCTTTCTTTCCTTCCTTGAGATGGCATTTCACTCTTGTTGCCCAGGCTGGAGTGCAATGGCACGATCTGGGCTCACCACAGCCTGCGTCTCCTGGGTTCAAGGGATTCTCCTGCCTCTGCCTCCCGAGTAGCTGGGATTACAGGTGTGCCTGGCTAATTTTGTATTTTTAGTAGAGACGGGGTTTCTTTCTGTTAGTCAGGCTGGTTTTGAACTCCTGACCTCAGGTGATCCTCCCCCTTGGCCTCCCAAAGTGCTGGGATTACAGGCATGAGCCACCATGCCCAGCCTGTGCAGTTTCTTAAAAGCAGGAGATGAAAAGTGGGAAAGATACAACGTTCTTATCTTTGAGGTTGAGAAGTAGAGACCAAGAGTATTCTGCACAGACCTTGTTCAAATAACGCTTATCTTTTTTTTTTTTTTGAGATGGAGTCTCACTTTGTCGCCAGGCTGGAGTGCAGTGGCGTGATCTCAGCTCACTGCAACCTCCGCCTCCCAGGTTCAAGCAATTCTCTGCCTCAGCCTCCCGAGTAACTGGGACTTGTAGTTACTAGCACATTCCACCACGCCCACCTAATTTTTGTGTTTTTAGTAGAGACAGGGTTTCACCATGTTGGCCAGGTTGGTCTCAATTTCTTGACCTTGTGATCTGCCCGCCTCAGCCCCCTAAAGTGCTGGGATTACAGGCGTGAGCCGCCGCGCCCGGCCAACCAATAACTCTTATCTTTTAAGCCTCTCCACATAATTTAGTTTATTCTTCACAACTTACTACTCCTTGTCCAATCCAGTCTATATTCATAAGTAACTGACTCTAGCTGCTTCTTTGGGGGTCTTCATTTCCTTAGCAGGGCTCCCGGGCCATGTAAAACTTATATGAAATAAAATTGTATGCTTTTCTCCTCTTGATTGATCTACATCAGTTTACTCTTTGGGCCCAGCTGAGACCCTAAGAGCATGGAAGTGGAGTTTTGCTGTCCCTACATCTCCTCAAGTAGAGACCTCGAGTTCCGGGGTATGACTACCTGGCCATTCTCTTTTCCTAAAAAATGCCCTATCAAGTGTGAATCTTGGAAATAGACTCCTAGAGGCCATTTCTCTTGAAGAAAAGGCTGCAATGCAGTTACAACACGTGGTCATAACTAAAGAGAGAGGAGAGAATTCTGATGGGTTGGTGGAGTTGGTGGGACTCGGTGACCCTGAGAAAGCGTTACAGTATTTCTGAGTCTGAGTTTTCTCATCTATGAAATGGAGACAAGAGTGCCCCAGGAGGTGGCTGTGAGAATTAATGTGGAATTAATTGAAGAACCACCCAATGGGTTCACCTTGCCGGCTGCCTAGACAGCTGATTTCTCAAGACGGGAATGGCAATAGAGAAAGAGTAATTCATGCAGAGCCAGCTGTGCGGGAGACCAGAGTTTTACTGTTACTCAAATCAATCTCCCTGAGCATGTGGGGATCAGAGTTCTTAAGGATAATAATTTGGCTGGCGGGTGTGGGCTCAGAGAGTGGGGAGCGCTGATTGGTCCAGTTAAGATGAAATCATAGGGGGTCAAAGTGAGTTGTTCTTGCTGACTTCTGCTCCTTGGTGGGATCGCAGAACTGGTTGAGCCAGATTATCAGTCTGGGTGGTGTCGTCTGCTGCAGGGTCTGCAAAATATCTCAAGCACTGATCTTAGGTTTTGCAACAGTGATATCATTCCCAGGAGCAATTTTGGGAGGTTCAGACTCTTGCAGCTAGAGGCTGCATGGCCCCTAAACCATGATACCTAATCTTGTAGCTAATTTGTTAGTCCTGCAAAGGCAGACTGGTCCCAGGCAAGAAGGGGTTTTTTGGGAAAGGGATATTATCCATTTTGTTTCAGAGTTTAAACTATAAGCTAAATTCCTTCTCAAGGCTAGTTCAGCCTACATCCAGGAATGAAGAAAGACAGTTCAGAGGTTAGAAGGAGGATGGGGTCGGCCTGATCTCTTTCACTGTCATAATTTCCTCGGTTATGATGTTTGTAAAGGCAATTTCATTATCTGCTCCCAGTCAAGCTCTGGGCTGTTGCTTCTCCCTCAAGCCTGAGATGGGAGGGACAGATGCCCCACGGGCCTGGGAAAGGGGCAAGCAGGTACCTAGTGCCTCAGGGTGAGCAGGGGCCTCCTGAAATGAGAAAGTCAGTGGGCTTGCCTTTGGGGCAACGCTCCCAGTTCCCACAGGGCCAAGCTCCTCCTGAGCAGAGGGCAGGGAAGAAGCCAGCCTGAGCCTGGGGTCCTGGGGGAGGTAGGACAGACACTGGAGGCCGGGCCACTGCAGGCCTGCTATCTGGAACCCAGCCAAGCCTCATCGGCCTGCAGCTGTGGGAGCAGGCAGAGCCCTGCTGTGGTTTTAACTCTGTGGCTGCCACTCAGGGACCATTTATGAGCTGTCTTTTTCACAATGTTTCTCTTAGCCTGATGCTTGGGCTGAGAGAAGAGAGGCTGCTGAAAGCTGTCTGCGTCTGTTTTCTTTGTGCTATTGGTAGGAGAAACACACTTGGCACATACTGAGTCATTTTTCTCCTTCCACCTCAATCGACTTGGTCTGAGAAAGTGAATCCATGTGGAAGGGGCTCTGGGCGAGGGATGAGGGAGAGAAGGAGAGGCAGAGGGAAGGGAGAGGGAGGAGGGAGGTGGCAGCTTGGCCAGTGTTTCTAGCTTGCATCATATTGTGGAGACTTGACAAGTGCAATTTTCTGCCTGTGGTGAAGGGAGGAGGTGGAAGCAAAAGAGAAAGAGCAGAGCCTTAGGCAGGTGTAGGTACAGCGCTGCCGCCAGCCTGCAGGACATCTTTGTGAGAGTCAGAAAATGGTGCCCGCTCTGCCTGCACACGCCCTGTGCCAGCACAGAGCTTTGGCGAGCCCAGCACAGCTAGATTTCAGTCTCCACTGTCCCCTCTGCCTTGTTCAGTGAATGGCCTGTGAAACTGTGACCAGTAGCCCTGACTGGAGGAAGACTCATCCCAAATGGTGTGGAAGAAGAGGGCTCACAAGAGACTGAAATAAGAAGAGGGAAACTGCCCTTGGTTATGGCTGCAGTATTCGCTGGGTGTAAGTGTACAGTCCATTTCCAGAAAGCCTGACTACGAGGCAATCACTCTTACTCACTGAGTACAGCTCTTTACTTTCTCCACTGAGGCATCCACCAAACCCTGCAAAATCTAGTTAACTGCTCCCTTGCCTCTTCCACCAAACTGGACTCTGTCCTTGTTTCTGTAAACCAAAAGGTATCTGAGTCAGGTCTCAATCAATTTAGAAAGTTTATTTTTTCAAGGTTAAGGATCTGCTTGTGACACAGCCTTGGAAGGTCCTGACATGTGCCCAAGGTGGTCGGGACATGTCTTGCTTTTTTGTTGTTGTCGCCCAGGCTGGAGTGCAGTGGCGTGATCTTGACTCACTGCGACCTCTGCCTCCCGGGTTCAAGTAATTATCCTGCCTCAGCCCCCTGAGTAGCTGGGATTACAGGCATGCACCACCACGCCCAGCTAATTTTGTATTTTTTTTTTTTAATACTAGAGATGGGGGTTTCTTCATGTTGGTCAGGTTGGTCTCAAACTCCCAACCTCAGGTGATTGGGCTGCCTCAGCCTCCCAAAATACTGGGATTACAGGCGTGAGCCACCACGCCCGGCCACATCTTGCTTTTATGCATTTTAGGGAGACATGAGACATCATCAATGCTTGTAAGATATACATTGGTTTAGTCTGGGAAGGCACACAACTTGAGGCAGAGGCTTCCCGATCACAAGCAGTTAAAAGACAAAAGGCTGCGGTGGACTCTTTAGAGTCCTTGATGAGCCTTCCACTGAATACAAAATTTAGTCTGGCTCAGTGAATCTGCAATTTGACATAAACAATAGGGCAGAGGAAGCAATCAGATATGCATTTGTCTCACTTGAGCCTCAGAGGGATGATTTGAGTTCTGTACTGTCTGTCCTTTGTCCACAGGAATTTCGTTGTGGGCAAATTGTGAGGGAGGTATGGAGCTTTTTATCTTTGTAGCTGTTAAAATTTGTGCTCTGAATGAAGAGATCCCCCAAACAGGCTTTGTGGGAGCAACACGGCTGTTTATTCACCTGGGTGCAGGCGGGCTGAGTATGAAAAGGGAGTCAGTGGAGGGTGGTGGGATAGGAGTTGGTTTTATAGGTTTGGGGTGGGCAGTGGAAAGTTACAGAAGTTACAGTTTAGGGCAGTTTTTTGCAAGCTGGGAAGGGGTCGTAGGGTGTGCAGTCACGAGGTTGACCAAGGTCCATTGCAAAGTCCAATGACCTTGTCAACTGAGGTGGGAATAAGAAACAATAGAAGAATGTCTCAGGTTAGTTAGGAGCTGCAGAATTCTAACTAACCTAAGAATTCTTCCGTTTTTCATGATCTTCCAGCTCCTTCAGGTTTTCTAATTCTGGAAGGCCCTCCAGAGGTGTCTGGTGCACGTCACAGGGATTGCCCTAGCGTCAATGGCGCCATCAGTCAGCCTAAAAGACCTCACAGGGGCTATCTTATTTAGGAATCAAGTGGGAGGCAGGTTTGCCTGACATAGTTCGCAGCTTGTCTTTCCCTTGACTTTGCGATTGTGGAGTCTCAAGATTTATTTTCCTTTCACATTTCCATTCCTGTATTGCTCTTTTTTTACTTCCCATTGTTACAGGAAGAGGGTACCCATCCAGACCCCAAGAGAGGGTTCTTGGATCTCTCACAAGAAAGAATTTAGGGTGAGTCCCTAGAGTGAAGTGAAAGCAAATTGATTAGGAAAATAAAGGAATGAAAGAATGGCTACTCATAGACAGAGAAGTCCTGAGGGCTGCTGGTTGCCCATTTTTATGGTTATTTCCTGATGATATGCTAAACAAAGGGTGGATTATTCATGCCTCCCCTTTTTAGACCATATAGGGTAACTTCCTGAGGTTGCCAGGTGTTTGTAAACTGTCATGGTGCTGGTGGGAGTGTAGCACTGAGGTCGACCAGAGGTCACTCTTATGACCATCTTGGTTTTGGTGGGTTTGGGCTGGCTTCTTTACTGCATCCTGTTTTGTCAGCAAGGTCTTTATGACCTGTATCTTGTGCTGACCTCCTATCTCATCCTGTGACTTAGAATGCCTTAACCATCTGGGAATGTAACTCAGTAGATCTCAGCCTCATTTTACGCAGCCCTTACTCAATATGCTCTGGTTCAAATGCCTCTGACATCAGGAAGAGGCTTCCTGTAGTTCAGAATAAAATTTCTACCCCCAAACTTTCTGCTGCGAATATTCACTACCTCTTCTAGGAAAGCTCTGGTGCCTGATTCTGCTGAAAGCATCTTTTTTCTCCCACTGCCCCCCATCCCTTATCAAATGACCTCTCAGAAAGAAGATACAAAGGGAAGGGAACATGACAGTGGAGAAATGCTGCCTAGCCACGTACAATTTCTTGCTTTAATTCATTGTCTTCTTGGAGAGACTATCAAAAGCTTTCATCAGAGTCTCAAGAGTCCATGACCCCAGAATTTTAAGAGCTGCTGACACCAAAGGATTCATGAAATCCCCTAAGAAAAGGGTACAGAAAGTTCAGGAAGGGTTTATTACATTTATTTTATCCCACTGTCTGATTTTTGGCAGCTTATTTTATTTATTTATTTATTTAACCATGAGCATGAACGGTGTTGCTTATTTTCCTGACTGCCTTGGATGGTCCTGAGACTCATATTATTCTAATTGCCAACTAGAGGCCATCCCATTCTTCAGTCTGCCACCCCCCAAGCTACCCTCCATTGTGTGCCCAGAGTTGTAATCCAATCAGCTCTGGGGTTAAAAGCCTCCAGTCCCACCTATATGCCCTTCTCTTGCTCTGTTCCCAAGCCACCCTTCCACCCCTGCCAGGCTGGCTAATGTACTGCCCATATAAACCAAAAATAACATGTTAAGTCACTCAACAGACTGCATTGAACCCCTCTTCTTGGCCAAGGGAATTCCAAAGTATACCTGAAAAGTTAGTTTAGGCCATGGTGGAAAGGGGGGTGGACACGCCACGTTATACCCTCCTTTCTTTGGAATTCAGGCACAACTGACCAGCATCAACATTAAAACACCATCCTGGGCAACAGAAGGAGACCTGGCCTCTAAAAAAAAAAACAAAACAACGCCGGGCGCAGTGGCTCTTGCCTGTAATCCCAGCACTTTGGGAGGCCGAGGCGGGTGGATCACCTGAGGTCAGGAGTTCGAGACCCGCCCTTACCAACATGGTGAAAATCCATCTCTACTAAAAATACAAAATTAGCTGGGAGCGGTGGCACATGTCTGTAATCCCGGCTACTCAGAAGGCTGAGGCAGGAGAATTACTTGAACCCAGGAGGCAGAGTTTATGGTGAGCCGAGATCACGCCGTTGCACTCTAGCCTGGGCAAGAAGAGGGAAACTCCGTCTCAAAAAAAACAAAAGATAACTAACAACAATGAAAAACATGAAAACAGAGTTCTTAAGACTGACAAAACAGGCTTTTGTAGCAATAAAATACCAAATTCCAGCCTAACTCTAGTATAGCGCCACATGTCAGATAGTAGGCCCTGAAGGAAATTAAAGTATTTTATCCCCAAATATGTTTATCTGATGTATTTAGATATGGCCGCACAAAGCCATCTCTTGTGGGAGAAATGTATGTCTGGTCTAGAACTCATGGCCTCAAGCGATCCTCCCACCTTAGCCTCCCAAAGTGCGGGGATTACAGGTGTGAGTCACCTCTCCTGGCTGAAATTTACGTTCTGTAGAGAATCCTCTTCCCTCTCCAGGTTCTTTTTGGATCCTGAAGAGATTAGCTGAGAGTCTGGCACCTTTTAAAGGTCTGAATAGGAAACATTTGCCATCTATTGCCTCTAAGGGTGTCCACCAATGAGGCTTCATCTACATAATAAGAATTTAATCTCCACAATTTCTTTTTTTTTTTTGAGACGGAGTTTCACTCTTGTTACCCAGGCTGGAGTGCAATGGCGCGATCTCGGCTCACCGCAACCTCCGCCTCCTGGGTTCAAGCAATTCTCCTGCCTCAGCCTCCTGAGTAGCTAGGACTACAGGCGTGCGCCACCATGCCCAGCTAATTTTTGTATTTTTTAGTAGAGACACGGTTTCACCTTGTTGACCAGGATGGTCTCGATCTCTTGACCTCGTGATCCACCTGTCTCGGCCTCCCAAAGTGCTGGGATTATAGGCGTGAGCCACTGTGCCCGGCAATCTCCACAATTTCTTATCTTAACCCAGGCACTCCTTTGTATTGATTCTGGGTCTTTAGATAAGAACTTAACTCTCAAACAATTGCCAAACAAAAAAATCTCTGAATCTACTTATGACCTAGAAGTCCTTTCAAGACCTCCACTTTGAGTTGTTTGGCCTTTCTGGACTGAACCAATGTATACCTCACATGTATTGACTGATGTCTGCTTGTAACTCTCCTGAAATATATAAAATCAAGCTGTAACTCAACCACAGGAGCACACGTACTCAGGACCTCCTAGGGCTGTGTCCTGGGTCATGGTCCTCACATTTGGTTCAGAATAAATCTCTTAAAATATTTTAGAGTTGGCTGGGCGTGGTGATGCATGCCTGTAATCCTAGCACTTTGGGAGGCTGAGGTGGGCGGATCACGAGGTCAGGAGATAGAGACCATCCTGGCCAACATGGTGAAACCCCGTCTCTAAAACATGCCACCATGCCTGGCTAATTTTGTATTTTTAGTAAAGACAGGGATTCGCCATTTAAGCCAGGCTGGTCTCCAACTCCCGACCTCTGGTGATCCCGCCTGCCTTGGCCTCCCAAAGTGCTGGGATTACAGGTGTGACCTACTTCGCACAGCCTGAACCTGCTTTTATTATTATTATTACTATTTTTATTAAAAAAAAAATATGGAATGCTTCATGAATTTGCATGTCATCCTTGCGCAGGGGCCATGCTAATCTTCTCTGTGTCGTTCCAATTTTAGTTTATGTGCTGCCGAAGTGAGCGCTGAACCTGCTTTTTAATCACCATCCACAACAGAAGCATCACAGCCATCTGGCTCTAGGCCATCACTCATGATGTCCTTGTCACCCATTCTTCTTGGTTCTCTAGCTCCTCTGTATCATCTGAGGTCAGCTCTTCTGAAGTGAGGAACCCTGAATCTGTGTTCCAAAGCACTCCATTTTCCCTGTCAGATACAACACTGTGTGCTCCAGTTCTCTACCTCCATCTCTCTCACTTGTCTGTGAGCTTCTTTAGAACAGGGCTTGAGTCTTGTTCACAGGTGTCTGCCCAATGTTCCCAATGGTCCCTGGAACATAGTCTGTACATGAGAAATGAGTGTTGAATAACTGAAGCCTTCTCTGACAATTGTATGTCTCCAAATTTTTAATATGTTTATTGTTTCTACTAATGACTGATGATCACAATTACTGGGAGAGTTCTTACGAAATACAAATTTTCAGAGCTCTGTCCCAGCTCTACCAAATTACAATATAGAGGGGAGGAACCTCGAATCTGTTTTTCCACAAAGTTCTCCGGTCTAGTTTGCTTTATATTAGTGATATAGGAGTTAAGAAGAAATCACTTAGGCAGATTGCAAGGGAGTCCTCAGTACGGCTTTTATTTTTATTGTTTAACTTAATTTTTTTTCTTTTTTTGAGACAAAGTCTTGCTGTTGCTGCCTGGGCTGGAGTGCAACGGTGTGATCTTGGCTCACTGTAACCTCTGCCTCTTGGGTTCCAGCGATTCTCCTGCCTCAGTCTCCCAAGTAGCTGAGATTACAGGCACCAGCCACCATGCCTGGCTAATTTTTCTATTTTTAGTAGAGACAGGGTTTTGCCATGTTTGCCAGGCTGGTCTCGAACTCTTGTCCTCAGGTGATCCGGCCCTTGGCCTCCCAAAATGCTGGGATTACAGGCGTGAGCCACTGCACCTGGCCTAGGCTTTTCTTTTTAATGAAAAGCAGCGCCAAATCATTTTCTAACAAAGAACAGCTGGCAAGCTGGGAGCTTTTTCCTCCAGACCCTCCCAATGCTAAAGAGATTAACTAAGATCTGAATAGGACACATTTGTCATCTATTGTCTCTAAAGGCAGCCACTACAAAAATTCCAAAGAACTCTGGTCTCCACAATCTTTATCTTTACCTGAACATTCCCTTTCTCTATATCCCAGATCTTTAGACAAACTCAACCAATTGTCAACTAGAAAATGTTTAAATTGACCTATAGCCTGGAAGCCCCCCTCCCTCACTTTGAGTTGTTCCGCCTTTCTGGATCCAACGATGCATTTCTTAAATGTATCTGATTGATGTCTCATGCCTCTCTAAAATGTATAAAACCAAGCTGCGCTCCAACCACCTTGGACACATGTTCTTAGGACCTCCTGAGGGCTGTGTCACGGGCCATGGTCACTCATATTTGGCTCAGAATAAATCTCTTCAAATGTTTTACAGAGTTCGACTCCGTCAATAGTATCATTATGAAAATAGTTTTGACCTCATGGTTCTCTGAAGTCTTAGGGAACCCCAGGGTTCCTGGACCACACTTTGAGAAGTACAGTTATATTCCTCAACACTCAGCACTTATATCTTGTTCTTGGACTTTTTTTCTTTTTTTTGATACCGGGTCTTACTTTGTTGCCCAGGCTGGTGTGTAGCGGTGCGATCTCGGCTCACTGCAATCTCTGTGCCTCCCATATTCAAGTGATTTTCCCACCTCAACTTCTCTAGTAGCTGGGACTACAGGCATGCACCACCATGTCTGGCTAATTTTTGTATTTCTTGGTAGAGACAGGGTTTCACCATGTTGGCCAGGATGGTCTTGAACCCCTGACTTCAAGTGATCTGCCTGTCTCGGCCTCCCAAAGTGCTGGAATTACAGGCGTGAGCCACTGGCCTCAGATTGTTTTATATTCATTTATTCAACAAATATTTGTTGAGTGCTGCTATGTGCCAGGCAGTGTTCTGGGCTTTGGGGTTCTAAATAGAACTGATCCATGATCAAGAGTGAGAGTTTGAGGCAGGTGGATCGCCTGAGGTCAAGAGTTCGAGACAAGCCTGGTCAACATGGTGAAACTCTGTCTCTACTAAAAATACAAAACTTAGCTGGGCATGGTGGCGGCTACCTATAATCCCAGCTATTTGGCGGGGCTGAGGAAGGAGAATCACTTGACCCCAGCGGGGGGAGGTTGCAATGAACTGAGATTGCACCATTGCACTCCAGCCTGGGCAACAAGAGCAAAACTCCAATGGAAGAAAGGAAGGAAGGGAAAAAAGGAGGGAAGGAGGGAGGGAGGAGAAGAAGGAGAGAGGAGAAAGAAGGGAATAAAAAGCTGGAGGCCAAATGTCACCTTTATTACTGCTACAGATAGGTAGGAAGATATCACCTAGTGTGAGAACCAAATGAACCCCAGAATCAGGTGGATCACTGGCCCATTCTCAGGAGTGCTCACCAGGGGTGGGCTGGGGAGAGGCTATAGCCCTGGGGGAACTTGCAGCATGAAGGAGCAGGGAGATCATGCACTACCCTTGGCCAGGCCTGGCTGCAAGAGAATAAAAGGAAGAACAGAACTGAACATACACAGTTGTTTTTCCAAATTTACCAAGTAGATAAGTCACTCCAAGTATTAGTCCGTTTTCACACTGCTGATAAAGATATACCCAAGACTGGGTAATTTATAAATAAAAAGAGGTTTAACGGACTCACAGTTCCACATGGTTGGAGAGGCCTCACAATCATGGCAGAAGGTGAAAGGCACATCTTACATGACAGCCGGCAAGAAGAGACTGAGAGCCAAACGAAAGAAATTTCCCCTTATAAAACCATCGGATCTCGTGAGATTTCTTCACTACCACAAGAACAGTATGGGGGAAACTGCCTCCATGATTCCATTATTTCCCAATAAGTCACTCCGCAACACGTGGGAATTATGGCAGCTACAATTCAAGATGAGATTTGGGTGGGGACACAGCCAAACCATATCACTCCACCTCCAGAGTGTGGAATGTATAAAAGGGCAAAGAGAGAGACCCGGAGTTATATCAGTGAAATTCCCTTCAGGGGAAGGAAGAGGTGTGCCCCGCCCCCCACAAGCATCTGTAACATTGAATCACATGAAGAAAGTGTTCATTTACATAATGACTCCCACTTACAACTGTAAGCCCCTGAAGGCTAAGGCCTTGTGTTTCCCAGGAGGAAACGATTTCAAAGGACTCTTGAGGCTGCATCCTGGGTCTCAGAGTTTCGTGAGTTTATTTTCCGGAAGAGTCCTGAGCCCATTTAGGCTTCCCTTCTTCCAAGGGAAACCTGAGGCCAAGACATGGAAGCCAGGGAGTGCCCTGACGGTGCGAGGGCCCAGGCTGAGAACTAGGTCCTGAGGTTCTTGGGGACAGGCCAGAAATGAAAACCTGACAAGGGCCCCTCCCATTTCTTTGCACGAGGTCTCCATCTCCTAGCGTTTATTCTTTTCCTGGCAGTTCAGTGTCTATTGTGTTGTGAGCACAGCTTGAGGGGAGCCATCCACCTCTTCACGTATTTTGAGTCCGTCAACCGTGAGAGGCAGAGTGTCAGGTCGTTCAGGTTGGTGGAGCCTGTCTCCCTCCCGCGCACGGTGAGCCCGCTCCCACCTCCCCCGCCCGCCCGCTCGCTCCCTTTGCTTTGCTTTCCCTCCCTCCTGAGGAGCTGCGGGGAGATGAGTAGGAATTTAGTCTAATGGAAGGAATTTTATTTCTCTCTCGCAGTTTGGCAAGATGAGCGCAAGAGGGAAGCCACATCAAAGAAGGAGGCTGCTGCCACCATTAGGTGTCTGCCACGCGTATGAGTCAGGCGAATCTGCGCTTCCGGGGGACGCCCATAGTAAGCCGAGGGCCAGTTAATGTTTTCCATTCACAGAGGCATTTTACAGTATCTGTGTAGGAGTCCCCATGACACAACAGCATCCACGTCATCTAATGTTGGCAAATCAATCTGGGGTCCAAAGTAAACGTTGGTCTAATTGCCGCGGAAAGGATCTAGACTGTTCTTTGACCAACGGACCATATCTAGGGAGGGAGATAAAAGCCATGGTGTCAGATGACCTGAATGTAAAAGCTTAAGTGATCTTGAGCAAATTATTAAACTTTCTAAATAACAGCTTCTCTAATCCCAGCTACTCAGGAGGCTGAGGCAGGAGGATGCTGAAGACCAGGAGTTCAAGGCTGTAGCCCAGGATTGCCCATGTGTGAATAGCCACTGCACTCCAACTTGGGCAATGTAATGAGATCTCTTTGGAAAAAATTAAACATCAGTTTTCTGTCCTGCAAAATAATTGTTTGTTTGTTTTGAGGTGGAGTCTTGCTCTGTCACTCAAGCTGGAGTGCAGTGGCATCGGCTCACTGCAACTTCTGCCTCCTGGGTTCAAGCAGTTCTCCTGCCTCAGCCTCCTGAATAGCTGGGATTACAGGCGCATGCCACAACGCCCAGCTAAGTTTTGTATTTTTATAGAGATAGGATTTCACCATGTTGGTCAGGCTGGTCTAGAACTCCTGACTTTATGATCTGCCCGCCTCGGCCTCCCAAAGTTCTGGGATTACAGGCATGAACCTCTATGCCTGGCCAATACTGGGATAATACAAGTACCCATCTCATAACATAATTAGGAAGTTTAAACGAGGAAACATGTGTAAGGCACTTAGCACATGGCTGAAGACTCAGTAAAAGTTACCCTCTGTCATTTCTGGGACATCCTCAGTCTTGCAGATGACAGTGAAATTAAAAGGGTGGGAAGATGCACTATATGGTCTAAAAGAGGTGGCCCATGCTGCTGGGAAAGCACTTGGTCCCAGAGCAATGAAATGACTCCCAGCCCAGCAAGGTCTTTGTGCATTGGGTGAAGGCCTGAAATAAACCAGAGCACAAAACTGCTGATTCTTTTTCCCATCCTGGAGGCAGCAGGAGGAGGCAGGGCTCACATTGCCCCCACACACCTGGACGAAGCGGGAAGAACCTGTATTTCAAATACTTTAGGCTGAAGCACTCACTGGAAGGAGTGATCCAAGGGGCCTTGAAGGGAAGGCTCTGAGGTCTAGTTGTTGGAGAAAGAGCGAAAAGAGGCCAGGGGCGGTGGCTTATGCCTGTAATCCCAGCACATTGGGAGGCCAAGGCGGGCAGATCACTTGAGGTCAGGAGCTCGAGACCAGCCTGGCCAACATGGTGAAACCCCATCTGTACTAAAAATATAAAAATTATCCAGGCATAATGGTGGGCGCCTGTAATCCCAGCTACTCACGACGCTGAAGCAGGACAAATTGCTTGAACCTGGGAGGCAGAGGTTGCAGTGACCAGAGATTGTGCCATTGTATTCCAGCCTGGTGACAGAATGAGACTCTGACACACACACACACACACACACACACACACACACACACACACAGAACAAAAAGAAAGAGAAGACACAGAGTAGTGGGAAAATAGAAAAGAGCTGCACAACCCTCATCCTCTGTCTGATTCTCCCTCTTTTTCTTATCTCCCTGAAACTGGGAAGGAGACGCTGCCTGGCTGGACCGGGGCTGTTTTAGGAAGGTGAACACAGCAAAAGTCTGTGCCCTGCAAAGTCTCAGCCCTTATCTGTTTCAGGAGAGAACCTTCTGGTGGGAAGGGGATGGGGACCAAGAGCACCCAGAAGGATGAGGAGTCCCTAGTGGGCTGACAGCAAGCCTTGAGGTCGGGGTGGGCTGTGGAGGGGGCTGCTTTGAGCCCTTCAGAGTGCTGGGGGAGGACAAGCCAGCTGTCCTTAGAGAGAATGGAACACCTTGTTACTGGATGGCAAGTAAAAAAAAAGAAAAACAAAATTAAAAAAAAAAAAAAGAGAGAGAATGGAACACCGAGTCTCCTTCCACTGATTCAGGCTGATTTTCTCTGCTGGACTCTTACAATGCTGGCTCCGGAAGTGGGTTGCCATGGTTATGCTGGTTTTAACAGAGGCTAAGTGGCTTCCCTCAGGCCATGCAGCATTTAGCTGCTCAGGCTGGATTTTAGCTTCTCCTCCTTGGAGACCCTGCTCTGCATGGGGGAAAGAATCGTGTGTGGACAGTCATGTTCTGGGAGCAATTGGGGAAGCGGGTGAATTTGATTTGAAATAGTTCACGTGGGCCAGGCCTGTATTCTTGGCACTTTGGGAGGCCGAAGTGGGAGGATTGCTTGAGCTCAGGAGATTGGCCTAGGCAACATGGTGAAGCCCTGTCTCTACTAAAAAAAAAAAAATTAGCCAAGTGTGGTGGTGTGCACCTGTAGTCTCAGCTACTTTGGAGGCTGAGGCTGGAGGAGCAATTAAGCCCCAGAGACTGAGGTTGCACTGAGCTGAATTTGTGCCATTGGACTTCAGCCTGGGTGACAGAGTGAGATCCTGTCTCAAAACACAAAACAACAAAACTGACAAGAGGTGGAAAAGGTCAAGTGAAACTGCTTTAGAGAGTCAGGTAGCTTAGCCTGAATTCTAGCTTTGTCATGTACCACTTACGTGACCTTCAGCAAATTATTTAACCCCTTAGAGAAATGGGGGCCCTCACAGCACGCACTTCACAGGACAACTGTGAGTTAATGGGATGATGTGTGACCCATGGGAACTCCCAGAGAGGTGGGTTTACCAGGTCCTTTCACTCGCATGATCTCAAGGGCTCCCAGAATAACTCGGGATGCTGTCAATGGCATCCTAAAGTTCCAGAGAAGGGAACCCCAGTAGGAGCTCAGGGACTTCCTTCATCGGCCTTTAGGACTGATGTGTGCCGGTTTCTCTGACCTCATCTCCCAACACTGTGCGGTGGCTGCACTGTAGTCAGTGCCTGGCTCATGTGTATTAGTTTGTTCACATATCACTATAAAGAAATACCTGAGACCGGGTAATTTATAAAGAAATGTTGTGTAATTGGCACACTGTTCTGCAGTCTGTACAGGAAGCATAGAAGCTTCTACTTCTGGGGAAGCCTCAGGAAACTTACAATCATTGGGGAAGGTGAAGAGAAGCAGGCATGGAGCAGGAGCAAGAGAGAGAGCGGGAAGGTGCCATATACTTTTTTTTTCTTTTTCTTTTGTGACAGAGTCTTGCTCTGTCCCTCAGGCTGGAGTGCAATGGCACAATCTTGGCTCCCTGCAACCTCTACCAACTGAGTTCAAGCGATTCTCCTGCCTCAGCCTCCCAAGTAGCTGGGATTACAGGCGTGTGCCACCACATCCAGCTAATTTTTTGTATTTTTAGTAGAGATGGGGTTTTACCATGTTGGTCAGGCTGGTCTCGAACTCCTGACCTTGTGATCTCCCTGCCTCAGCCTCCCAAAGTGCTGGGATTACAGGCATGAACCACCACACTCGGCTGCCACACACTTTTAAATCACCTTATCTCATGAGAACTCTATCATGAGAACAGCACCAAGGGGGAAATACGCCCCCAGGATCCAACACCTCCCGCCAGGCCCCATCTCCAACATCGAGGATTACAATTCAACGTGAGAGTTGCCTGGGGACACAGATACAAACCATGTCACCTTGCCGCACCGGGCCCACTTGTCTTGACTCCTTTGCAGCGCTCTTCCCTGGCTTTTCATGGGACTAGTTCCTTCTCCTCCTTTGGGTTTTAGCTGGGGTCACCTCATCCTAGCTGCAAGTTAATCTTGATCATTTTATTTTCTTTCAAGGACTCATTATCATCTGGAATTATTTTACTTTTTTTCCTTCAACAACTCATTACAATTATCTTGTGAAATTATCTCGTTTATTATCAGCCTGCTCCAACTACTAAGTTCCTGTGTCAGTCTGGTTTCCTCGTATATTCCCCAGTATTAAACTAATCCAGGGGAACCTCTGGGGTCTGTGGATAGAGTTTGGGCTCTATAAATTTGGATATAAAAATAAAACCCGCATCTTTATTTTCACTAATCCCTAATTGAAATTTAGTATTTCCAAAGAAAAAAAAATTAGCATTTCCTTGTCATGAATGTAGGCAACAAACCACAGTAGTATAAACTGGACTTGACGCTGTGTCACATGCTACAGGTTTATAGATATCTTAGAATATCATTTATGCTGAATAAAGAAATATGTGAGGCTGTGCATGGTGGCTCATGCCTATAATCCTAGCACTTTGAGAGGCTGAGGTGGGTGTATCACCTGAGGTCAGGAGTTTGCCTGGCAAACATAGTGAAACCCTATCTTTAGTAAAAATACAAAAATTAGCCAGGCATGGTGGCGGGTACCTGTAATCCCAGCTACTTGGGAGGCTGAGGCAGGAGAATCACTTGAACATGGGGGAGTGGGGCTGGAGGTTGCAGTGAGCTGAGCCAAGACCTTGCTATTGCACTCCAGCCTGGGCAAGAAGAGCAAAACTCTGCCTCGGGAAGAAAAAAAAAAGAAATAATGTAAGTTACTATATCACAATTTAAAAATACTTTGGTAACTGTTTCAATAGATATGGCTTCTTTTATAAGCCTTTGTGTTTATTTTTATTTATTGATTCATTTATTTGAGACGAAGTCTCGCCTCGTTGCCGAGGCTGGAGTGCAGTGGTGTGATCTCGGCTCACTGCAACCTCCACCTCCTGGATTCAAGCGATTCTCCTGCTTCAGCCTCCCAAGTAGCTGGGATTACATGTGTGTGCCACAATGGCTGGCTAAGTTTTTTTTGTATCTTTAGTAGAGACGGGGTTTCACCATGTTGGTCAGGCTGGTCTCAAACTCCTGACCTTGTGATCCACCCACCTCAACCTCCCAAAGTGCTGGGATTACAGGCATGAACCACCCTGCCCGGCCTGCCTTTGTGTTTATTTTATGCGTTTATAAAGCCTCTGCCTGAATAAGGGTCCATAAAGTTTCACCAAGCTACTAATAGGGTTCATGGTACAAAACAGCTTAACTACCTCAGTGGCCTAGAACAGTGTTTGGCACATACTAGGAGCTTAAAAATGTTTTTGAATGAATGAGTTGGCTGGATGAAGGGAAGTCGAGAAGGAAAGACCGTCCCAGGCTGAGGAAACTGAGGAAAATTCAAAAGCAGAGAATTTGGTCCTAGAAAGAGAAAAGCTGGTGTGGTTTGTACTTAGAAATCCAGTGAGAGGCCGGGTGTGGTGGCTCATGCCTGTAATCCCAGCACTTTAGGAGGCTGAGGTGGGTGGATCACCTGAGGTCAGGAGTTCGAGACCAGCCTGGTGACCATGGTGAAACCCCGTCTCTACTAAAAATGCAAAATTAGCCAGGCATTGTGGCACAAGCCTGTCATCCCAGCTACTCGGGAGGCTGAGGCAAAAGAATCACTTGAATCTGGGAGGCAGAGGTTGCAGTGAGCTGAGGTCATGCCACTGCACTCCAGCCTGGGCGACAAGGCAACAAGAGCAAAACTCTGTCTCAAAACAAACAAACAAACAAACAAACAAACCCAGTGAGAGTGTTGTAAGCTAAAACTAACCAGGTGGCTGATTGGACTTTGTCCTGAGTCTGTGGGAAACCAGTGGAAGGTATTAGGCAGGAACAGGAATTATTACAATTGGATTTTAAAAAAAAGTCTTTGGCTGCCAAGAGGAGAGAAAAATGAGAGGTCCAATGTGGATACCAATTAAGAGGCTACTGTGGGCAGCCTGAAACAGGCTGGTGGCAGTGGAGGCGGGAAGAGGTACATGAATTTCAGAGCAATTTGGAGATGAAATAGACACAACTTGAAAACGAGGGCAAGGGAAAATAGGAAGGACAGAATGACGGCAGCTTTCTTGCCTGAGTTGCTGAAAGGATAGTGAGTTGCTTACTGAGAAGGGACATGGGGGAAGGAGTAGGGAGGCATGGGGTCATCTGAAACATCAGTAAAAGTGTTATTTTTTGTTCTCAATCTGTTTTTGCAAAAATGCCTTGGAATTCAAATGATGTGATTTTACTTCTAGTTCTGCCACTAACTTGCTATCTCAGGCACTGCTATGGTCTGTTTATACTGGTACCTGCGGAATTCATAGGTTGAAATCTTCACCTTCTGCCCCACCCCTCTACAGAGGTGGAGGCTTTGAGAGGTGAGGCTATGCCCTCATGATGGAATTAATGTGCTTATAAAAGAGGTCTCAGGCTGGGCGAGGTGGCTCATGCCTGTAATCCCAACACTTTGGGAGGCTGAGACAGGAGGATCACCTGAGGTCAGGAGTTCGAGACCAGCCTGGCCAACAGGGAGAAATGCCATCTCTACTAAAAATACAAAATTAGCAGGGCATGGTGGCATGTGCCTGTAATCCCAGCTACTCGGGAGGCTGAGGCAGGAGAATCGCTTGAACCAGGGAGGCAGAGGTTGTGGTGAGCTAAAAGTGAGATTGCACCATTGCACTCCAGTCTGGGCAACAAGAGTGAAACTCTGTCTCAAAAAAAAGGGAAAAAAAGAGGCCCCAGAGAGACCCTTCAACTCTTACTGCTGTATGGAGTTGGATTGCGAAGGCAGCTGTCTAGGAGGGAGCAGGTTTTCAGCAGACACCCAATCTGCTTGTGTCTTGAGCTTGGATTTCCTGTTTTCCAGAACCATGAGAAATACATTTCTGTTGTTTATAAACATCTAGTATTTTGTTACAGTAGCCTGAACAGACTGACAGGCACCTTTCTTAACTTTGTTTTCTCATCTAAGCGATGGAGCTCCTGATCCTCGTCCTGCACGCCTCACATGCTGGAGCGAGACCCTCCTCCCCACCTCCTTCCTCTGGTCAAGTAAGAAACCTTTGAGCAGACAACTTTGCCAAAGGAGCCTCAAAGTTAGTGATTTTTGTCTGAGCCTTGAATGATAGCTTGGGTCTCATATGAGTATTAGGATGAAATTAGTTAGTTATCATTAATAATAAAAGCGAATTTTTTCATTATCATATGTCAAGCTGAAACTGCCATTGCAAAATTATAACTGAGACAGTGAAAGAGATCTGACCTAACCAGCGCAATATTGCTTCTGACCTCCGAACTGTCCTTGTTCATTCCTGGACGAAGGCTGAGCTAACTTTGGGAGGAACTTACAGTTTAAAACAGAAATGATAACAGCCCTTTCCAACACAAACCTCCTTCTTGCCTGGGACTAGACTGCCTTTGTAGGACTAACAAATTAGGTACAAGATTAGAAATTATGGTTTAGGAGTCATGCAGCTGGACTCTACAAGATTCTGGCCCTCCCTAAACTGCTCCTAACATCAGTGCTTGAGATATTTTGCAGACCCTGCACTTGATGGGTCAGCTGGCACCACACAGATCCATAAAGTGGCTCATCTGATCTTGTGGCCGCCACCCAGGAACTGACTCAGTGAGAGGACAGTTCTGACTCCCTGTGATTCCATCTCTGACCCAACCAATCAGCACTCTCAACTCACCGGCCTTCCCCTACCCACCAAATTTATCCTAAAAACTCTCATCCCCAAATGCTCAGGGAGGCTGATTTGAATAATAATAAAACTGCAGTCTCTCACACAGTGGGCCCTGTGTGAGTTACTGTTTCCCTATTGCAATTCCTCTGTCTTGAGAAATCGGCTCTGTCTAGGTAGCAGGGAAGGTGAACCCATTGGGGGTTACAAGGCGTTCTGCTCAGTCAAGCACTCTGCTAAGTGTTTTGCATGCATTATTTATGTTATCCATTTTATTTCTCTATGATAACACTATAAGTTAGATATTATTATTATACCCAGTTCACAGATGTTCAAGTTACTTCCCTGAAGTTACATAATTGTAGGTGGTAGTGTAGAGATTGGAAATTAAGTCCAACTCTAGAATCTGTACTCTTGACTCTTACACATTCCTACCTTCTTGGATTAATTATTCTGTTTTGGCTCAGGTGTCCATTGAGATTCTCCTGTCCCCTGTGACTTAGATTGAATTCGAACATTCTTCCATTTCAGATTCTATGCAAAGTCCAGGCCCTCCCTGATTTCTGTGAATTCAGACAAGCTCCTATTGTCATGGGAACCTTTGGCTTGGAGCATCTGCTTCTGTGAAATCATTTCAGTGTGTGGTGTATCCCGCATGTGTTTTCCCTGGTCTGTGCTCTGCCAGCCCAGCTATGGAAACCAGTGTCTTTCCTTGATTTCTACCAAGACTTTCACTCGCATAAAGCCTTCATATTTGTAAAGTCAAAAGATGGAGGGGTTTACCATGCAGATAATGCAAATTTTTGAAAAGAGTAAGATTTATCTCTGTCTTTCAAAAGCTCCATAGTGATTCTGCCATTGTGTTAGCTGAGATTTAGGCTAAGCTGCTGAAACAACAATATCTCTCTCCTATTCCCAGCAACCTATTGTGGCTTTCTCTCTCTTTCTCTCAGTCCAGAGTTTAACAGTCCAGGTGAGGGTAAGCTCTGCTGCTCACAGTCACTCAAACCAGTGTTTCTTCTATCTGGTGTGTCATCACCCCCTACGAGTGGTTATGTCCTCATATGCATGGTCAGAACTGAGTGAAATCACACCCACAAACAGCCCATCAGAAGGGGAGAAAAGGAGGGAATGGAGGCCAAGGATTTCCTTTCTAAGGAAGAGGACGTAGACTTCACTTCCATTCTCATTCCATTGTTGGAAACATAGTCACATGATCACACCGGCTACAATGCAGTCTGGGAAATGGAGTATTTCACAGAGCCGTGGTGTGCCCAGCTGGGAATCTCACTATGCAAGAAGGGGAGAGAGGGTTTTGGAGGGCACAACATCCCTCTTTGCTTCAACCAGCCATATTCCAGGGTTTGCTTTATCTTGTACTCTCTCTTCGTTTCTCTTTCCACTCTCATTTTATTTCAGCTCTCTCCCTTGGCTTCTTGCCCCAGTTTCATACTTATTTCCAAAACAGAACAGTTTAGCCATCTCTGATTTTTCCCCTCCTGTTCTCTCTCAAATCTTAGGGTCCCACTTTCCATCCCAAATGACCTAGAAAGCTCTTGTCCTAAACAAAGATATTTCACACTCAAACTGGGAGTCTGGCTCCAGCTGTTAAGATATTTTTCCTATCCTGCTACATGGTAAAAATAAAGCAAGACACTATTTTAAGACACTGTTCCCAAAAACAATGAGTTAAGATTTAGAGAAATCAATTGGTCTGTCATGTAAACATCCCAAATCTTAAGTGATTTAACAAGCCCTTAAGAAACACAGGCTGTTTATTGCTTTAAATGAAATAATTTCATGCTACAACAGAGTGTACAATCTAGACTTCCAAGAAAAAGTTTCAGAGGGGGCAGCTGATACTTTTATTGCTAGAAAAGTAGAAAAATCTTCATGAGAGAGTTCTACACTCTTTCCCCCAACCTTCCTAGGGGACACCCACCCTTGGTTCAGCCAAGCCAGAAAACCATTTAAAGTTTCTGCTAGGATGGATATAAGTCATGTCTGATTACATTTTACTGGGCAAAGCAAGTTGTGTGGACAAGCTCTACATCAATGGAGTAGGAATGTCTACTTCTCCCATGTGGGACCTGCAAGAAATAGGGCAAAGGATGTGAATGCACAGTCTTCTTAGGGGGACAGAGTGAACACTGGGGCACAGTAATTAATCTGCCAGTTGTAAAAGGGGGGACCAGGCGTAGCGATTGAATCCAGTGCACAAAGATCTCTGAATGTTAAGCCTTATAATTGGAATTTATTGAAAGGTTGGCTGGGCACAGTGGCTCACGCCTGTACTCCCAGCACTTTGGGAGACTGAGGCAGGTGGATCACCTCAGGTCAGGAGTTCAAGACCAGCCTAGCTAACATAGTAAAACCTTGTCTGTACTAAAAATGCAAAAATTAGCTGGGCATGGTGGTGCTTACCTGTAATCCCAGCTACTAGGGAGGCTGAGGTAGGAGAATCACTTGAACCTGGGAGGCAGAGGTTGCAGTGAGCCAAGATCGCTCCACTGCACTCCAGCCTGGGTGACAGATGACACTCCATTTCAAAAAAAAAAAAAAAAAAAAAGAAAGGGCTACAGAGAATCAATGGAAGACTTTTAGCAGGATGGTGATGTTATTAGAGGACTGCCAATTAAGAGCATGGCCTGCTCTACCTTTTGAGCCCATCTTTGGGGGAGGAAGTGTGGTAAGGTTGAATTAGTAAACCATTACAGATCAGCACTTTATTCCTCCCTCCACTCCATCCCTGGCTAACTGGACAATGGGGCAAGCCAGTACATTAGAGCTCTCCAGAGAAACAAAACCAATAGAATTATCTCCATCTCTGTCTCCATCTCCATCTCCATCTCCTCTCCATCTCCTCTCTATCTCCATCTCCATCTCCATCTCCACCTCTACCTCTACCTCTATCTCTCTCTCCATCTCCACCTCCACATCCATCTCCATCTCCATGTCTATCTCCATCTCCACCTCTCTCTCCCTCTCTCTATCTCTGTCTCTCTCCATCTCCATCTCTACTTGACCTCGACCTCCATGTCCACCTCCATCTCCACCTCCATCTCCATCTTCATCTCCTCTCCATTTCCTCTCCATCTCCACCTCTACCTCTACCTCTATCTCTCTCTCCATCTCCACCTCCACATCCATCTCCATCTCTATCTCCATCTCTACTTGACCTCAACCTCCACCTCCACCTCCATCTCATCTCTATCTCCATCTCGTCTCCATCTCCATCTCATCTCCATCTGCATCTCCATCTCCATCTCATCTCCATCTCCATCTCCATCTCATCTCCATCTCCATCTCATCTCCATCTCATCTCCATCTCATCTCCATCTCCATCTCATCTCCATCTCCATCTCATCTCCATCTCATCTCCATCTCCATCTCATCTCCATCTCATCTCCATCTCCATCTCATCTCCATCTCCATCTCCATCTCATCTCCATCTCATCTCCATCTCATCTCCATCTCCATCTCATCTCCATCTCCATCTCATCTCCATCTCATCTCCATCTCCATCTCATCTCCATCTCATCTCCATCTCATCTCCATCTCCATCTCCATCTCATCTCCATCTCTATCTCCATATCATCTCCATCTCCATCTCATCTCGATCTCATCTCCATCTCCATCTCATCTCCATCTTCACCTCTACCTCTACCTCTATCTCTCTCTCCATCTCCACCTCCACGTCCACCTCCATCTCCATCTCCATGTCTATCTCCATCTCCACCTCTCTCTCTCTCTCTATCTCTATCTCTCTCCATCTCCATCTCTACTTGATCTCAACCTCCACCTCTACCTCCATCTCCATCTATCATCTATTCCCATCTCTCTATCATCTACCTATCTATCAATTGATCCATATTAACTTTAAAGAATTGGCTCACTTATTGTGGAGTCTGGCAAATTCAAAGCTTGCAGAGCAGGCCAGAGACACAGGAAGAGTTAATGTTTCAGTGCAAGTCTGAAGGCTGTTTGCAGACAGAATTCTCTCTTTCTCAAGGAAGTCAGTCTTTTTTCTCTTAAGGCCTTCAACTGATTGAATGAGACCCACTCACATGATGGAGGGTAATCTGCTTTACTCAAAGTCCAAAGAAAAAGAGAGAGAAAAAAAGAAGCCAATCTGAAGGCCACGGTGGGCGAATACCCTGTGCCTGTGCTCCTACTGAACTTTGTGCCTGGTGCTAAACTAATACTTATTGTATTAAATCGAAAGGCTGCTTGTTTATGTGTGTACTTTGCACGTTAGGAAATTCCTCAAGACAGGGATGGTTTCTTTATTGCCTCAGCATCTGGTGTGGTCAGAGATCAAAACAGTGTGAATGTCCATGTATGTCTCTCTCTCTCTCTCTCTCTCTCTCTCTCTCTCTCTCTCTCTCTCTCTCTGTGTGTGTGTGTGTGTGTGTGTGTGAGAGAGAGAGAGAGAGAGAGAGAGAAGTGAATAGAACCAGTCCTTGGAAAAAGCACCTATCCTCCCACATCTACCTTGAGCATCACCACCCCCAAGAAGCCTATCCTGACTGTTGTAGTCCTCACTGAGCTCCATCTAACCATCTAACAAACCTCTACAACATCTTGCAACTGTACTACATGGCTGAGCACTAATTTGTCCTCCATCTTTATTTTCCTAGACCTAAAAATCCCACTGATTAAGTCAATTTAAAAAATATTGAACACTAAAAACTAAATTTAGAGTGTTAAAAAAGTTCCAAGCACTTGGGAGTTAAAAAAAATTTAAAACAGAGTAATAAAAAGTTATTCACAATCCTACCATCTTTCCAGTAACCATTTCCCCCTATGTTTCCCTTCTAGTCTCTATTCAAATGATGTTTTTATAAAATTAATGAAAGAAATACAGGTTTATTATAGAATATTTTGAAAATATAGAAGAGTATAAAGAAGCAAATAAAAAACATTTATAATCTTATGACCCAGAGATAACCACAGTAACTCTTTGGAGTAATTTCTTTCAGTCTGTCTTTTTTTCATTGTTGTTTGTTTTGAGATGGGGTCTTGTTTTGTCAACCAGGCTGTAGTGCACCCTCAACCTCCTGGGCTCAAGTGATCCTCCTGCCTCAGCCTCCTGAGTAGCTGTGACTATAGGCATGTGCCACTACACCTGGATAATTTTAAAAATTCTTTTTTTGTAGAGATGGCATCTTGCTATATTGCCCAAGCTGATCTTGAACTCCTGGGCTCAAGTGTTCTTTCTGCCTTGGCCTCAGTGCTTGGCCTTGGCCTCCAGTCTTCTCTTTTTTATGTGTGTACATATATGTATGGATTATTGTAATAACTTACATTCATTGAGCATGCTCTATTCTATTGCTCTTAGTATTTGAAGTTCGTTTACATTTCAACACTCCTCTGAGGAAAGTGTTATTTTCTGCACTTTAGACATGAAAAAAACCAAGACACAGAGCTTACATAATTTGCTCAAGACAGCAAGATAGTAGAGCTCTGTGTTCATGTGTGTTTGCCTGTGTATATATGTGTATTAGTTTGTTTTCATACTGCTATAAAGAACTGCCCAAGGCTGGATAGTTTATAAGAAAAGAGGTTTGGCTGGGTGCAGTGGCTCACATCTGTAATCCCAGCACTTTGGGAGGCCAAGGGAGGCAGATCATGAGGTCAGGAGTCCAAGACCAGCCTGACCAACATGGTGAAACCCTGTGTCTACTAAAAATACAAAAATTAGCTGGTTGTGGTGGCGGGCACCTGTAATCTCAGCTACTCAGGAGGCTGAGGCAGGAGAATCACGGGAACCTAGGAGGCAGAGGTTGCAGTGGGCCAAGATCGGGGCACTGAATACCAGCTTGGGTGACAGAGCAAGACTCCATCTCAAAAAAAAAAAAAGAAAAAAAAGAGGTTTAATTGACTCACAGTTCCACATGGCTGGGGAGGCCTCAGGAAACTTACAATTATGGCAGGAGAGGAAGAGGAAGCAAAGACCTTCTTCATATGGTGGCAGGAAAGAGAGGGCAAGCAAGAGCAGGGAAAACTACCTTATAAAACCATCAGATCTCGTGAGAACTCACTCACTATCATGAGAACAGCATGGGGGAATCTGCCCCCATGATCCAATCACCTTCCATCTGGTCCTTCCCTCAACATGTGGAGATTATAGGGATTACAATTCAAGATGAGATTAGAATGGGGACACAGGGACAAACCATATTAATATGCATGAATGTTTATCTCAGTACCTATTTTTTGAAGCTGCTGAGGTTGTAATTTTCACTTCCACAAGTGTCAAGGGCCACTAACTTTGCTAACACTCCTGGAAAACACTTGGTATTGCCTGATGGTTTGCAGACAACCTCTGCATTAATATTTACAGCCTGACGTGCTGCACCTGCCTAGGTATCAGGCTTTTCGTCTCTACTGGCCCCAGTTCTGCTTCAAAGAGACCTTCAAGGGTCAATCCACTGTAAAGCTTTCCTAGTTTTGATGGCTTAGGGAGCTAAAGAATACTTCTCAGCCTTATTCCAATGAAAGGCTACCTAGCCACTTTTTCCTCAGGAGAAAGCAAAGTGACTACCATTTCATTTTTTTAAAAGTTCATTTACTTAATTAATTTATTAAGAGAAAGGGTCTTGCTCTATTGCCCAGGCTGGAGTGCAGTGGTGTCGTCATGGTTCACTGCACCCTCAGGTCTCTGGGCTCAAGCATATCTCCCCCTTCGGCCTCCTGAGTAGCTGGGACCACAAGTGTGTGCCACCATGCCTGGCTAATTTTTTAATTTTTTCTAGAGTTGGGGGGAGTCTCTTTATGTTCTTCAGGTGGTCTCAAACTCCTAGGCTCAAGCGATCCTCCTGCCTTCGCCTCCCAAAGTATTGGGATTATAGGCATGAGCCACTGTACCCAGCCTATTTTAAAATAATAACTATGAGTGTTCCAGGTATTTATTGCAGTATAACAAATGACTCCAAACTTAGAGGCATAACACAATAATTATTTCTTATTGATTGGGTTCAGGAGGTGGTTCTCACTTGGAGCCTCTCATGAAGGACAGTCAGATAGTGATAGAGGCTGGGGTCATCCCAAAGGCTGGCTGTTCACTAGGACTTCAACTGGGGCCAAGGACCAGAACACCTACACCTGACCTCTCCATTGTCACTTGAGCTTCCTCCCACCATGGGATTTCAGAATTGAAAAACAAGCATCCTGAGACATAGCCAAGCTAAAATATCCTTTGTAATGTAGCTTTGGAAGTCACCCAGTGTCACCGAGCCCAGCCCATATTCAAGGATAAGGGAATTAGACTCCATCTCTTGATGGGGCCAGAGTCAAGGAACTTTGAGACCCATTTTAAAACTATCATATGTAGCATTTCTGCAAACTTGTGGTTCTTGTGGAGTGGCATTCGTCAGTTCACTCCCCACAGTGAACTCATTCTCTGAAATGTCCTGGGTCACACAGATCTTTAGCACACCGACTGGTTCTCAGAGGTCTATGATGCCATCTGTCTCCTGGATTTTGTCACTGTCTCCAAAAATCCTTGATGGCTCTAAAAGTGCTTTGTGAGGCCTCCCACACACATGTGGGGCATGCAGCTTTGAAGAGGAAAGACCATTTGAGGAGGATGAATTTTTCTCCATCTTGTGGGCTTCCCCTGCCCAGATCGGCCACAGAGGTGGCTGATCCTTTGGGCTACGATGACATTGCTAATAATACTGATCATTTATTGAGTTCCTCCTGCACGCAAGACACCATGCAAAGCATGTTACCTGCATTGCCTCATTTCACTTCTCTTCTTACCAGGCTTAAGTGGTAGGGAATATTTTTATCTTCACTTTACATAGGAGAAGATGGTCATATGTAAAATGATCCTCTGGCCAAAATGGTCAAGTGACTTGCTCAAGACACACATCTCTACCAGCAGATAGAGCCTGGATTTGAATGCAGGTATATTTGCCTCAGACGGCAGCATAGTGGTTTTGAGTTTGAACATTGAGGTCAGACTACTGGGGCTTGAATCCTCGCTTTGGGCAATCTTTGACTACCTCTTTGTATTTCAATTTCCTCATTGGTAGAGGGGAGACAATAAATAAATAAATAAATATATATATATCTCAACCTCATGGGGTTTTAGCATGAAATGGGAGGAGCTATTTAAGGTGTTTAGCATTTAGCAAATATTAATTTTTACTCCTTCTCTAAGATTTATGTCGGCTAGGGATGGTGATTTGCTCAAAAGAATAATATGCCAGAAATCCAGAGGTCTAAGAAAATAAAGCATATGGAACTGCCAGAGGTCTGCTGTCAGACCTCAGCATTCAGTGACTCACTTCAGTTTCCATCCGCAAAATGGGCACAAGACTGGGACTTCTTTTATTTTTTTGAGACTGAGTCTCACTCTGTTGCCTAGGCTGGAGTGTAGTGGCGTGATCTTGGCTCACTGCAACCTCCACCTCCTGAGTTTGAGCGATTAACCTGCCTTCACCTCCCAAGTAGCTGCGATTACAGGTGCCTGCCACCATGCCTGGCTAATTTATTATTTTATTTTTAGTAGAGATGGGGTTTCACCATGTTGGCCAGGCTGGCCTCAAACTCCTGACCTCAGGATATCCTCCCGTCTCAGACTCCCAAACTGCTGGGATTACAGGCATGAGCCACTGCATCTGGCCTAGACTGGGACTTCTTGAGGATGAATGGAGGAAACACTTCTCCACATGGCATCACAGTCCTTTCTCTACCTCCAGAGCCAACTCCATCTGCCGACCACTCACCAAATCAAATACAAATGATACATCGTGGAAGCCGACGCAGGAGCACAGAGGCAGAAAGGAAGGTTGGTGAGAAACCCTCTCCACCTTCTTATGGCACTCAAAACACTAATTCACAGAGTGACTAGATTATTGGTCTTGTCTTTTGGGGTTAAACCCTGGACAGTGGGGTATGACTTTCCGAAATGTGTCTACACTGCAGCCAAGCTCTGCAATCTGTGCGGTAGGATTTTATCTGTTGTCTCTACAAGGAACGTGGTGGCTGGGGCTAGAAACGGCCCAGTGCACAGCCAGGCAGGTGGGGTGGCCCACACTTGCCTGTCGCTGTTGCTCAGCTCCGGATCATCACTGTCTTCCAAACCCAACGAGGCTGGGAGGTTTTTTACAAGGGCTCCAGGTCTATGTGTGTGGTTGAGCCCCCTCCTAGACAGGCTGATTTGTGAATGTGCTGAACTCCAGCGCACCAGTAGCCTAACCACAGAGTGATGTTTTGCTTCTCTACCGGATACACCTGCCAAAAAGGCAGGGTTCACTTGTGCTGCAGGCTCCGGTTTGTTTTACTTTTAAAAAGATCGCACCCTCCAGATAAACCAGGGCATACTGTTGTGATACGGAGAACCAGTTGAGGTTGGAGAGTAATAAAATTGATTTTATTTTCTTTTGTGACAATTCTATACATTTTCTCTTTATTCAAATGAACGTTCTCCATATTCATATTGGTCGTTATTTCCCAAAATGGATTTTAGGGATACAAGGGATCAAGAGCATTGAGTCACACACTGAGAAAGTTAGTCCCTTTTCAAATGTTTTCAACCTTTCTGGTTTTGTCAAGAAAAAAGTCTTCGTTTGAAGCTATCTTTAACATCTAACATTTGCTAACCTCCCTTTATCCATAACAAAACCAAAGTGAGTGCAGACCTTGGAATTAGTCTTTAGATATAGTGTCTAAATGTTAAATGTTATAATATTGTCTAAATAAAATTTGCCAGGCTGGATGCAGCGGCTCACACCTGTAATCCCAGCACTTTGGGAAGCTGAGGTGGGAGGATTGCCTGAGATCAGGAGTTTGAGACCAGCCTGGCCAACATAGTGAAACCCTGTCTCTACAAAAAATACACAAAATTAGCCAGGCTTGGTGGCAGGTGCCTGTAATCCCAGCTACTCGGGAGGCTGAGGCGGGAGAATTGCTTGAACCCGGGAGGCGGAGGTTGCGGTGAGCCGAGATCGTGCCATTACACTCCAGCCTGGGAAACAAGAGCGAGACTCCATCTCAAAAAAAAAATTGAGAATACTGCTTTGTCTTTATGAAAATTATCTTTAGGATTACCTTAAATGTATGGCAAGGGATAGCAGTTTACCATTTATCTTAGGGCTATTGTGTCTCCTTTTAAAATAAACATGTTCAAGTTTTCAAAATCAATTAATTTAAAGAAAAATAGGAAGCAAATAATTGTATGAGTACTACCCATAAATTATAACAGTCATGAGGATAGATGTGGTGGTATTTGAAGGTAGTAAAGATTGGGAAGGAAGTACACAGATGTTTGATGTATGCATGGCTAGGCTTTGGAGACAGACCAACTTGGGTCTGAATCACTGCCTACCACCTGTGGGAAGACGAGCAAGTCATTTAACCTAGTTCCACATCTGTAAAATCAGGAGAGCAGCAATTCACTACCCACCTTAGGACTTTTGTGAAGACAATCCATGCAGGGCTGAAATACATGGTCCTAGAACACAGTGTGTGCTCAATAAAGTTAGCCATAATTATCATTCTTGCCAGGGACTCTAGTTCTAGTCTCAGAACAGTGCACAGAGTTAGCGCCTAGACATGCTGCTGCCATCATCAGCATCATGTGCTAGGTGGGGTCTGCTGAGAAGCAGATGCCAAGATGGTATCAGATGTGCAAGAGATCTATGAGGGACACACCTGTGAAGGATAAAGGAGGGAGCCAGAGAAAGCGGCGAGAGAAGTTCTGACATCTGTGGCAGGAAGGAGAGAAGGAGGCCGGGTGTGGTGGCTCACACCTGTAATCTCAGCATTTTGGGAGGCTGAGGTGGGTGGATCACCTGAGATCAGGAGTTCAAGACCAGCCTGGCCAATATGGTGAAAACCTGTCTCTACCAAAAATATAAAAATTAACCGGGTATGTTGACGGGTACCTGTAATCCCAGCTGCTCAGAAGGCTGAGGCATGTGATTTGCTTGAACCCGGGAGACGGAGTTGCAGTGAGCCGAGATGGCATCATTGCACTCCAGCATGGGCAACAGAGCAAGACTTCATCTCAAAAAAAAAAAAAAAAGGAAGAAGAGAAGGAAGGAGGACTGGGTTGGAAGAGTCTGAAACTGCAGTAAGGTTACAGGAAAGGTTTGGCCAGGCTGTTAAAGAGTCCTGGAGCCAAAATGGACTATTGGAGTTGTCCCCTTTCTATGCTCAGTCACTGGTTGGAGCAGCTGGCAGGAAATGAAGCCTTCCTGTATCCCTGGTGTTGGATCCAGAAAGGCAGCTTGGGGTGGGGGAGGGACCGTCAATCACGCTTCCCACAGCAGGAGCTCCAGCGGCATTAGCATGGCTGCCACGTATATCATTTCCATCTCGCAGAAGAAACATGCTGAAAAATGGAACTTGAGAGTTTCCTCCAGTTCCTTTTCCTGGTTAAGTAACTACTTGGTCACTGTGACCCATTCAAAACCAATTTGTGATTTTCTTGTGTTTCAGTGCCAGACTAACAAGCCAAACAAATTAAGTAATTTGAAGGCTTTGTCTTGATAACAGCTCTTTACTAAGCCTATTTGCCTTTTAACTCTAATTTTGGATTCCCAAAATTTTGCATTTTGGGCAGAGAGTTAAGCATAATGGACATTTTCATGTAAATCAAATCAATATAGAGCCCCAAATGGCAGCTACTGGGCCGTATCCAGTCCACAGATATGTTGGGCCCACACAGAATCTAAAAAAAATTGACCCAACATTCTAAAATAAAGACATTTTATATTTTTATTTATTTATTTATTTATTTTGAGACAGAGTCTTGCTCTGTTACCCAGGCTGGAGTGCAGTGGCACAATCTTGGCTCACTGCAACCTCTGCCTCCTGGGTTCAAGCGATTCTCCTGCCTCAGCCTCCCGAGTAGCTGGGACTACAGGCATAGCCGTTGCACCCAGCTAATTATTATTTTATTTATTTATTTATTTATTTATTTATTTAGTAGAGACGAGGTTTTCCCATGCTGGCCAAACTTCTGGTCTCGAACTCCTGACCTCAAGTGATCTGCCCACCTTGGCCTCCCAAAGTGCTGGGATTACAGGTGTGAGCCATTGCACCCGACTGAGATTTCATTATTTTTTAAAATGTTGATTTCTGACTTCTTTTGAAAACCAGCAGAGTTGAACAGGGAGCCTGAATTTCTGCATGACAGTATCATCTAAGGTGAAAGGGGCTGCTGCTTAAAGTGGGGCTCTCCCTGTTTGCTCTGTGCTCCACTGCCCACAAAAGATATGCATTTGTCGTTACACCTAGCAGGAATCACTGGTTTATATTCCTGTCTGGTCCTTTGTGCAGAATGCTAGCTGTTCCCCAATATTGCATTCTCTTCTTCCATAGTAATATGCCAGATGGACTCATGATGGTCCACCTAGGATTACATTTCTAGCCTTCCTTGCAGCTAGGTGTGGGCCAGTGACTCAGTTCTGGCCAAGGAGATGATCGTGGAATTGATGTTTGGAATTTCCAGACTGCCTCTGATGGAAAGCAAGATGTCTTCTCTTGCTCCAGTTCTTCTTCCTGCCCGCTGGAGTGCGGATGGGATAGTGGGAGCTGGGGCAGCCATCTGCTATCACAAGGTGTGTATGGAGCATAGCAGAGCAAAAAGCAGGAAGAAACGGCATCCCCAACATCATGGAATCACACAGCAGCTCTGGAAGCTTATGCTCACACTCTTACATAAGAAAAACAAACTTCTGTTTTTATGTCTCATTTTTACAGCAGCCTCAGTTATATCTTAAAGAATACATCTTGTTTGCAAGGAGGACTGTGGCCCCTGGCTTAGACCAAGAAAGTTTGGAACTCTGCAGGCAGCATCAAATCAAATTGTACCAAGAACCAAGATGAGGCATAATCTTTTCTATGGGAAAAGCAATATTGGAGAATCCTTTCTATGCCTCAGGGCTCTGTTCACAGGAAGCACATTGCATGTAGCTGTGAACTGGTTTATACAAATGGCTCCTTAGGGGCCTCTGTTTCCCATCGCTGAACGTCTCAAGTTCACAGACCACTGCACCACATTCTCACCTCTTTTTTTTCTCCACTTTGTCTTTAAAGGCCACACTTGAGTGGGCAGCCCTCCCACCTTTTCTCAGCAGTGCCCTCTGAATGGAAGCAAAGTAGAAACTTCTCGGTTGGCACTGTTCCAGTTTCCAAGGGACCGATGGAGGCTTCCTGGTGCTAAGCGTGAAACATTGAGGATCTTGACAGTTTCGATCTGAGCCCACCCTGCAGAATTAAATGAGGGCAAAGGGCCAGTTATGAAAATGACATATGAAAAAACAATGCTATTACTTCCCATAGGTAGGTGCCAAAAATGACATGTTATTGTGTTCTTTATAATGATGAATGAAAGTAGTGAATGAAATCCGGGTAATAATAATACCAAACAACTATTTAGTGTATGTAGCCTGTGACAATGCATCTTCCCAGACAGGACTATTTTGGGAAACAGAAGTGGGAAGAAAAGAGCTGCTATTTACTGAGCACTTAAGGTGCTGTATTTTCTTTTTTTGAGACCGAGTTTCACTCTTGTTGCCCAGGCTAGAGTGCAATGACACGATCTTGGCTCACTGCAACCTCTATCTCCCAGGTTCAAGCGATTCTCCTGCCTCAGCCTCCCAAGTAGCTGGGATTACAGGCATGTGCCACCACGCCCAGCTAATTTTGTATTTTAGTAGAGACAGGGTTTCTCCATGTTGGTCAGGCTGGTCTTGAACTTCTGACCTCAGGTGGTCTGTCCATCTTGGCCTCCCAAAGTGCTGGGATTACAGACATGAGCCACTGCACCTGGCCGCTGCAAGTCTTATGTACATTTTCTCATTTAGTTATCTCAAAAATCCTATGATTTAGTATTACAACAACTTTTTTTAAAAGTAGAAATGCTAAGAAAAGTTAAGGAACTCAACAAAGCTTGCATCGCTAGGAAGTAAAATCTTGATTTAAATCTAGCAGCCTATGTTTATTCTATATTATGTAGCTTCTTGGATGCTCTAAGGCTGGCCTAATCAGGAGAAGGAGGCAAATGAGATCATGGTCAAAATTACTGGGGAATCCAGGTGAGGTGGCTCATGACTGTAATCCCAGTGCTTTGGGAGGCTGAGGAAGGAGGATCACTTGAGCCCAGGAGGTCGAGGCTGCAGTGAACTACAATTGTACCACTGCACTCCAGCCTGGATGACGGAGTAAGACCCTGTCTCAAACAAACAAACAAAAACTACCAGGATTGGTAGTATCTGAGTGGGGAGGACAGTTTGTAATGGATGCAAGCAAGCAGGAAAAGAGTGTGGGGGAGGGGTTATCTACCTGCATCAGATCAGCTGAGGGCCCCACACTGCAGCTCCGTGGTCTCTGAGGGATTGTGCAAGAGGCAGGTGGCAGATATGCATGGGGTGGGCTGACCTGGCAAAAAGATGAGATAAATCTGAAAAATACATTTTACAATGCTCTTTACACAGAATAATCTTGCAGAGTAACTGGTAGATATGATAAGGGATAGAGAAAGGATTATTGCTTAATAGCTAGTCAGACACTGGCATTCAGGTTTCTGCATATTTAAATGGGTGAGCTTTTCCCATCCCTGGCAAATTCTTTTGTTTTCTCCTACGTCCTCAGGTTCTTTTATATAAATGGCCTCTATGTCCATTCACACTGCTCTCCAAGATCATGGGAGAAAAGAATTCCCAAAGTAATGTTCTGGAACACTGAATGTCATCAAACACCCAAATAGGTGAAACCCTGTGTCTACTAAAAATACAAAAATTAGCTGGCTGTGGTGGCGGGCACCTGTAATCTCAGCTACTCAGGAGGCTGAGGCAGGAGAATCACTGGAACCCAGGAGGCAGAGGTTGCAGTGAGCCAAGATCGGGGCACTGCACACCAGCTTGGGACCACTTGCATTTTTATTTATTATCTCTTACCTTCTGCATCTTCAGAGAAGCAGTTTGTTTTCATTTAGTGGAAAAATATTTTCTAACAGCATCAGTGAAATCCTGTTGAAAGTCAACGGCCAGCTTTTTAGACATAAGACAAATGGGAGTTCTGCTGTGCACAAAGTGACGCGAACAGATCTTTTAATGTATTTCTTTGTCTCTCAGCCATTGATGAGTGTCTGACAGCTCCGAACTCGCTCTATGCTAAGCTGATGAGAAGTGGAGGAGTCGTTTAAGATGCAGCTGTGTGCACTTCAGTGCTGGAAGGGTGTGTGCATTCAGACTGTAGCAGGAGCGATGCCCCTCTCCCCCTGGTCCATCAAGCTCTATCTACCAGATGGGTCTCGGGTGATTGAGTACCATCCTCTACACAGGAGCAGGGAGGGATGTAAAGTAGAAATGTTGGCAAGGCAAAGAGAATGATGCCCCCACAGCCATTGTAGTTCTACAGACTTGTGTTTGTGTTCGAGTTAGAGCAGGATGAGGTCGGAGATGAGGCTTACTGAGTGACAGGGGATGGCAGTGGTTCCAGAAAGGACAGGGACATCTGGTTTTTGGAAGGCGTCTTGGAGATTTCACTGTACATAAGCCATCCAGAGCTGGTATGTGGGCTCCATGATGTTGGAGACTCGCTTTCTTGCTGCCTTTTGCTCTATTGTTCTCGACACAGAACTTCTCCCTTGTGATGTTGGACGGTAGGTAGGGAGCAATGGTGCTAACAGAAGCCTTTGTTAATGAGAACAGGGATGCCTGCTAGATTTGGGGTTAGAAAGGAAGACAAAGAAACGTGATGAGGTCCTAGTGTCATTGGTAGTTGGAAAATTGATTACATCATCAAGCTCACTGACTTAAGTCTCTTGCCTACCCTGCACTGATTAAAACAAAAATGTAGCCCTTAGTGCCGCAGTAAACAATTCTCCATAGCTGTGACCAAGGGGTGCTTGGGAGGAAGTGAAACTAATTTGGGCAAAAGCTCTTCCTGTCTGTCCATTCCTCTATGTGGCCCTCAGGTAGAAGCAAGGATTTATGCATGTTGGGCTAGAATATAAGAGAAAAACGGGAAACATGGTCTGAAGTAGGACTTTGGGGTCAGGAATAGTTCCAGGTTTAGCCATTTACTTTTGCTTTAGGAATGGCTTTTTGACCTCTTTTTTTTTTTGGGACAGAGTCTCACTTTGTCACCCAGGCTGGAGTGCAATGGCTTGCTCTCGGCTCACTGCAACCTCTGCCTCCCAGGTTCAAGCAATTCTTCTGCCTCAGCCTCCCAAGTAGCTGGGATTACAGGTGCATGCCACCACACCTGGCTAATTTTTGTATTTTTAAGTAGAGACGGGGTTTCACTATGTTGGTCAGGCTGGTCTCGAACCCCTGAACTTGTAATCTGCCCACCTCAGCCTCCCAAAGTGCTGAGATTACAGGCGTGAGCCATCGTGCCCGGCTGACCTCTTTTTTTTTTTAAGTGAAGTTTCCAAGCAGAAAAGGCAGTATTTGACAAGTGCTGTAATTCACATTAAGCTGATTGGATTCTGATCACTAAGGCCCTTTTTACTCTCAGAATCACTTAAAAACAGTAGTAATAAGTGGGGTGTTTTGGCACTCATTTACAGCTTCCTCATTTATTGCTATGATGACCCCGAGACCGGAATTGTTATCCTCTTACAGACGGGGGAATTGAAGTGCAGAGAGAAGTGACTTGACCACGGCCCCACAGCGGGTGAGCAGCAGAGTCTAGGGTTTTATCTTTCTACCACACCTGTCACCGTGGTGCCTGGGGACAGGCAGTCACTTCAGATAAACCTCAAGGCTTCTGTTACCAGCCATCCTCCGGGCCCAGTGCAATTCGCATACTTTGCTTGGCTTCCTGTAGGTGTGTTGCGAGACTCTGCAGAAACTTTAGTTCCTCTTCTCCCCTAGTTCATCCAGAAATACAAACTGCTGAATTTCTTTATCACTATTTTAGAAGTGATCAACATTCCTAAAAGGAATGTTATTTCTGCCATGGAGTTGGCAGACTTTATTCATGCAGAATCATTCTGGAGTGTTTTGTTTTAGTGAGAAGAAGATATTCTTAGAAATTAAAGACAAAGTGGCTGGGCATGGTGGCTCACGTCTGTAATCCCAGCACTCTGGGATGGATCATGAGGTCAGGAGTTTGAGACCAACCTGACCAACATGGTGAAAGGCAGGTGGATCATGAGGTCAGGAGTTTGAGACCAGCCTGACCAACATGGTGAAACCTCGTCTCTACTAAAAATACAAAAATTAGTTGGGCGTGGTGGCAGGTGCCTGTAGGCCCAGCTGCTCGGGAGGCAGAGGCAGGAGAATCGCTTGAACCCGGGAGGTGGAGGATGTGGTGAGCTGAGATTGTGCCACTGCACTCCAGCCTGGGCCACAGAGCAAGACTCTGTCTCAAAAAAAAAATAGATAAATTGAAGATGAAGAAGAAAAGAGCCGCAGGGGGCATGTTTCTGTAGGATTGGAAGGCAGGCATCTTTAGGTATCTCTGCTCCCTTCTCCTCGGCAGAAAGCAAGGACCACTGCCTTCTAAGTCAAATAGACTTCAAATCCCAGCTCTGGCAAAAATTCTTGAGGAAGACATTTAACCTCTCTGAGCCTCAGTTTCCTCATTTAGAAAATGGGGAGAATAATATCACCTCCTTCATTGGGTCATTGGGGGAGTTTAATGAAATAATGCAATGTTTTTCCAAATGTGATATATATATACTATAGGTGATAGATGATTTTCTGGTGATATAGACATTTTAATGTAATAATTGTAACGCGCGTGCACGCGCACGCACACACACACACGCACACCAAAATCATTATTTTACAGGTCTGATTGCTTAGGACATGGCTAGGTAAAAAACATATATAACCAGCTGGGTGCAGTGGCTCACGCCTGTGATCCCAGCTCTTTGGGAAGCTGAGGCAGGTGGATCACGAGGTCAGGAGTTCGAGACCATCCTGGCACCATGGTGAAACCCCATCTCTACGAAAAATACAAAAATTAGCTGGGTGTGGTGGCAGGTGCCTATAATCCCAGCTACTCTGGAGGTTGAGGCAGGAGAATCGCTTGAACCAGGGAGTTGGAGGTTGCAGTGAGCCGAGATCGCACCATTGCACTCCAGCTTGGTGACAGAGTGAGACTCTATCTCAAAAAACAAACAAAAAAATATATAACCCACGTTAAAGACTATTTTAATACAATGTTAAATGTGTGATAGAGATGGTATCAGTGGACTAGAGAGGGGGAACGACCATCGCCAGGGATCCCTGAACGAAAGTGTATGAAAATGGGCCCTGCCTACTTTGGTTTAAGTCTTCCATCCTGGTTGACTTTGGACAAAGAAAACCAGGGAGACCCAGGTTGGACAGGAAGGCGAAGTCTCCCTGGAGCCTGAAGCTAGCGGCCCTGTGAAGTCCCAGCAATTTCATCTTGCGCTGCTGCCCTCTGGCGGTCTGTTCCCAGGGTCTTGAGAACAAGCCAAAGCAGAGCCACTGCGATAGTGCGTGTGTACCTCCCTCTCTGGCCCTTCTCCCACTTCTTTGTTTCCCTGCTTTCAGGGACTTTCCGAGTCCCATCCATCCCATCAACCTTGACTTATCCGCCCCCAAACGTCACTTCCTCCGGCAGCCTAGTCGCAACTCCTCTTCCCCTAAACTCCTTACTAATCAGCAGAGGATGCTCTGTTCTCAGGTGTGAACAACCAATGAGCTAGGCTTACCCAGGGAACATTTGTTTTCAAAGAGAAAGCAGTTTAACAAACCAAATAATCAAGTCAGCAGGAAGTGAAGTGGCTATATTTTTGAGACAAGGGTCTTTCCTTGTCTCCCAGCTCTCTCTACAGAACAGACCCTGCTCTTTAAGCAGGCAGCGGCATCCCAGGAATGAAATCCTTCAAAGGGAATGAATTGCCTTTCTTCCCAGGCAATTCTACAAGAACCTTTCAAATAGTTTCACTTTCTGTGTTCGAATGGCATTATTATACAAAATACTTACAACTGAAAACCCCATATATCTGTGGTTTTTGTTAAACTACTGCATATAAATTAGTGGCTCACGCCTGCAATCCCAGCACTTTGGGAGGCCAAGGTAGGTGGATCGCTTGAGGCCAGGAGTTTGAGACCAGCCTGGTCAACATTGGTGAAACTCCATCTCTACCAAAAATCAAAAATTAGCGAGGCCTGTTGGTGGGCACCTGTAGTCCCAGCTACTTGGGAGGCTGAGGCAAGAGAATCGCTTGAACCTGGGAGGTGGAGGTTGTAGTGAGCCAAGATCACGCCATTGCACTTCAGCCTCGGTGACAGGGCAAGACTACATCTCAAGTAAATAAATAAATAATTTATCTCTCATGTAAACAGAGCCAACCCAAGACTGGCATGGTGGCTCCCTGATCGCCAGGTTTCTTCCATCTTGTTCCATTCTCTTCAACATGTGGCTTCTACCTCGTGGCCCAAAATGGCCGCTCTAGTGCCAAGCTTGGTTCAGCATTTCAGTCACTGGTCAGGAGGAAAGGACCAGAGAAGGGTACACTCTAGTCCTTTAAAGTGCTCACCAGCCAGGTATAGCAGCTCATGCTTGGAATCTCAGCACTTTCAGAGGCCAAGATGGGAGGATCACCAGAGGTCAGGAGTTCGAGACCAGCCTGGACAACACAGTGAAACCCCATCTCGACTAAAAACACAAAAATTAGCCAGGTGTGGTAGCACATACCTGCAGTCCCAGCTACTCGGGAGGCAGAGGCAGGAGAATCACTTGAACCCAGAAGACGGAGATTGCAGTGAGCCGAGATTACACCACTGCACTCCAGTCCCTGGGAACAGAGCGAGACTCTGTCTCAGAAAAAAAAAGAAAAAAAGAAGTGCTCGCCACTCTCCCTTACATCCTGCTGACCAGGCCTTGCACGTGAGTTCACTGTCAGGCATACTGGGGAATGAGTCAGAGCAACCATGGGCCCTGGTAACACTTGCCATTTTATTACTGAAGAATGAGAGAATGGATTTTGGAGATAATCAGTATGTCCTCTATAAGTCGATGGCTGGAGTTGTGAAAAGTGTTCAGACCCAAGAAGGATCAGATCTCAGGACTAAAACCAGGCTCTAGCATTTCTCTCCTGCCATCGAGAAACTGCTGCTGGAGCAAGGGCTAATGCTGTGACCCTAGGCCAGGACGCTGAGATTGCAGTCTGGCTCTGCCTCTCACCACTGTCATGACCTTGAGAGAGTTACCTAACAGTCTAAAGCTCAGTTTCTCTCAAACGAAGTTACTTCCTGCCCTACAATTATGACTTTATATTCTTCTGTCATGGCATCAGGCAGTTAAATAGACAATCAGTGATCTTTTTTTCCTTTCAATTGTGAACATTAAATGTTGTGGATAATTAAGAATATAGATAGGCCAGGTACAGTGGTTCACGCCTGTAATACCAGCACTTTGGGAGGCCGAGGCAGGCGGATTACCTGAGGTCAGGAGTTCGAGACCAGCCTGACTAACATGGAGAAACCCTGTCTCTACTAAAAAAAATATATAATATTAGCCAGCTGTGGTGGTGCATGCCTGTAATCCCAGCTACTTGGGAGGCTGAGGCAGGAGAATCGCTTGAACCTGGGAGGCGGAGGTTGCAGTGAGCCGAGATTGCGCCATGGCACTACAGCTTGGGTGACAAGAATGAGAATCCATCTCAAAAAAAAAACTATATATATACATACACATATATATATATACACACACACACACACACACACACATATATATATATGTATATATATGTGTGTATATATTTAACCAACTTCTGGCCTCTAGTTATCCATTTAACCTTCCAGAACTCCGTCCTGCAGGAACTGGCTAGAAATGGAGTCTTTGGCTGGGAGATCCACTGTATGGTCCGATTGAGCTTTGGAAGCAGAAGGTCTGAAGGGACCGACGAAGACCCTGGCAATTGTGAAGTCTCCGTTTACCTCCGGTAGTAGTGGCTGCCATCGCCCATCTCAACTGCGGGGACAGGAAGCACATGCAGCCAGCTGATAAAGAGGGTATCAGTTGTGAGCACGCTAATCTTGAGGAAATGGGGATTCCAAAGGCACCTGGATTAGCCACTAACCAAAGGAGCCCTTTGACAGCTCCTTTCAGTTGCTAAGACACACTGTGTTTGAAAAAACACCGCCTAACCACACCCCAGAAAGAAAAATAGAATGTGCAATTGCTCAAGTCCTTACAGAGAGCCAGCAAACCCTAGCATCTGGGCCTTAATAAATAGCTAAACTGCAAACAGAAAAGCTACCTTGTCTGCTTCCTGTGGCCAGAGAGCGAACCTGTGTGCTAGTTGGTCACCATGGCTACAAGATACGACTTTTCTAGTTCTTTTTTTTTTTTTTTTTTTGAGACAGTCTTGCTCTGTTGCCAGGCTAGAGTGCGGTGGCGTGATCTCGGCTCACTGCAACCTCCGCCTTCCGGGTTCAAGCAATTCTCCTGCCTCAGCCTCCCGGGTAGCTGGGACTACAGTCATGAGCCACCACACCTGGCTAATTTTTGTATTTTTAGTAGAGACACGGTTTCACCATGTTGGCCAGGATGGTCTTGATCTCTTGACCTCGTGAGTTGCCTGCCTTGGCCTCCCAAAGTGCTGGGATTACAGGCGTGAGCCACCACACCCGGCCTGGCTTTTCTAGTTCCGTGTGATACAGTGGCTGTGCTGGATAGTGGCAGGAAGAGGACAAATCAAACATCCAACTAGGATATGGGGCACTGGGTGATGTCCCAAGCACTGGTCTCTGTCCCAAGCTGTGCCTTGCTCCTATTTTGAGAGAGACTGGCCTTATGATGAGGAGGACAGGCGCGCCGGGTGTAGCATGTGGTGTACCATCTTCCCTCCGCCTAGGATGACTTGCAGCGTCAGGCAGACCAAGCCTGAATCAAAGGAGAAGGGCTCCAGAAAGCTTTGGAGCAAGGCAGAGTGTATCTGGAACCCTGGTTAGAACAAAACAAAACAGAACAGAACTGTCTGGCTTCATTTAAGTGAGAGCACGTTCCTTCCTGGTGCTGCCAACGTTTAGGCCTCCTGTGTGACTAGTGGCCTAGATCCTCCATGCCAGCTTTGAGGACTGCCCACTTTGGCATGGGCTCCCTAGCACACTTGTTTATTGAATGCTCTACAGACAATATGATAGCTAATGTTTGAGTGCTTGCTATGTGCCAGGCACTGTGCTAGCATGTATCTCTTTTTGTTCTGTTTTTTTTCTTTTGAGACAGAGTCTCACTCTGCTGCGCAAGCTGGAGTGCAGTGGTGTGATCTCGACTCACTGCAACCTCCACCTCCTGGGTTCAAGCGATTCTCCTGCCTCAGCCTTCCAAGTATCTGGGATTACAGGTGTATACCACCACACTCTGCAAATTTTATATTTTTAGTAGAGATGGGGTTTCTCCATGTTGGCCAAACTGGTCTCGAACTCCTGACCTTAAGTGATCTGCCTGCCTCGGCCTCCCAAAGTGCTGGGATTACAAGCGTGAGTCACCATGTCCAGCCGGCGTGTATCTTCTAATGTACTCTCATGTCTGCTATTATTCCCACTTCATAGATAACGCAGCCGAAGCACAGAGTTTAGTTGTTTGCTCAAGGACATACGGCCAGTTCATAGCATAGCCAGGACTCTGGCCGATGCATCCAGCTACAGAGCCCATGATTCTAACCATGCTGCCTCTTCCTTCAACACTTACTGAGCACCTACTATGTGCAGGTACTGTGCTTGGTGCTACTTATGACTCTGGTTTTGACTGTCCCTGTTCTGACTTTGACTAGGGCAGAGGTAGCAACTTGGAAACCAGCTGGGTAGCTCCAGAGTTTCAACTCTGGAAGTGTGGTTTGACCAGAGTATGGGGCTGAAATTCAGCTGGTCCTCACCACTGCTGACTGTTTATGCTGCTATCTGTTCTGATGGGATGGTGCCATGTCATACTAGTTGTTAATCACTTTTTTTTTTTTTTTGAGACAGAGTTTCACTCTTGTTGCCCAGGCTGGAGTGCAATGGCGCAGTCTTGGCTCACTGCAACCTCTACCTCCCGGGTTCAAATGATTCTCCTGCCTCAGCCTCCCAAGTAGCTGGGACTACAGGCATGTGCTACCATACCTGGCTAATTTTGTATTTTTAGTGTAGATGGGGTTTCTCCATGTTGGTCAGGCTGGTCTCGAACTCCTGACCTCAGGTGATCTGCCCGCCTCTGCCTCCCGAAGTGCTGGGATTACAGACATGAGACATTGTACCCAGCATTAATTACTTTTAATAGCATCCTTGCCAGTGCAGTGTTTTCCAAACTAGAATTTGAATGCCTCGAGTTGGTCATGAGCACACTGGTTCCCCTAGTCCCCACTGCTTGTGTTGCTTTATTATTTGCCTTTTCACTCATTTCAGTCCTTCCCTGCGTTTGAGTTTATGACTCTTAACTCATCCCTGCATCAGCCCAAGCCAGGCCCTGGACTGGCTCCCCAGTTTCCCAATGCTTAGGTCTGGAAAAAATCAGGACAGGCCTGGTGAGGACACTCAGACTCTGGGGAGGTGAGATTAGAAGGGCAGAGAGCCAATTCTATCTCAGCTGAAGTAAAAGATTAGAAGATATGTAACATTGTGATATGCTGTCACTATGTCACAGGATATGGCCTATTTTGGTAACTTCATTCTTTTTTTGTTGTTGTTGAGACAGAGTCTCGCTCTCTCTCCCAGGCTAGAGCTCAGTGGCACGATCTCAGAGCACTGTAACCCGCCTCCTGGGTTCAAGCAATTCTCCTGACTCAACCTCCCAAGTAGCTGGGACTACAGGTGTGTGCCACCATGCCTGGCTGATTTTTGTGTTTTTAGTAGAGGCAGGGGTTTCACCATGTTGGCCAGGATGGTCTCGAATGCCTGGCCCCAAGTGATCTGTCTACTTTGGCCTCCCAAAGTGCTGAGATTATAGTGAGCCACTATGCAAGGCCATAAGTTCATTCTTGTATATAATAAAGAAATGAGGAAAACAAGAAGTTGGAGGGGAGGGGAAACAGAAAGTGTGTGAATAAGAAACATTCATTAAACAAACGTAGTGCTGCCTCCATGACCAGAGGTCCCCCGTCTGTCTGCAAGTTCTTCGTATTTTCCTCCTTCTAGTCTAGCTCGCTTGCTACTTACTTCAAAACTTCCAGGAGGGCCACTCTTTCCTATCACCTGGGCTGGCGCGATCTTGGTTCACTGCAACCTCCGCCTCCCAGGTTCAAGCAATTCCCCTGCCTCAGCCTCCTGAGTAGCTGGGATTACAGGCGCCCATCACCATGCCAGGCTAATTTTTTTTTTTTTTGTATTTTTAGTAGAGACAGGGTTTCACTATGTTGGCCAGGCTGTTCTCGAACTCCTGACCTCATGATCTGCCCACCTCAGCCTCCCAAAGTGCTGGGATTATAGGCATGAGCCACTGTGCCCAGCCAACTCCTTCCTTTTGACAACACAGCTACTTGCTATACTTTAACAACAGCCAACACTTATTGAGATGTTACTGTGTGTCAGTATATATATATATATATATATATAGTGTGCAGGATATATATATATATAATATATATATACTTTATTTTAACAACAGCCAACCCTTATTTGAGATGTTACTTGGCTGGGCATGGTGGCTCACACCTGTAATCCCAGCACTTTGGGAGGCTGAGGTGGGTGGATCACCTGAGGTCAGGAGTTCGAGACCAACCTGGCCAACATGGTGAAACCCCATCTCTACTAACAATACAAAAATTAGCTGAGGGTGGCAGTATGTGCCTGTAATCCCAACTACTTGGGAGGCTGAGGCAAGAGAATCACTTGAACCTGGGAGGTGAAGGTTGCAGTGAGCCGAGATTGTGCCACTGCACTCCAACGTGGGTGACAAGAACAATACTTCATCTCAAAAAAAAAAAAAAAAGAAAAAGAAAAAGAAAGAAATAGATGTACCATAATTATCCCCAGTTTTCAGATGAGGAAAACCAAGGCACAACCATGTTAGGTAAGTTGTCAATGTCATACAGCTATGAAGTCAAAGAACTGGGTTCTATACCAGCCAGGCTGGCTTGGGAGTATGTGCTCTTAACCACTTCGATGGACAAATGAGCAAATGATGTCCATTTAGACATCAGCCTTCCAAACCAGCCTGTGTTCTGGCAGCACTCTTTCTGACTTGGGTCTCACACCCAGTGCACAGTGCCTGGCCCTTGGGAGGGTTTGGTAATTGAGCCAGTGTATACATAAGCACTGCGTTATCTTTAACAGAGATCTTAGACTTGAGAGCATTTCAGGGTGTATCCTTGCTTATATCCTAAGACTATCTAGGGTAGCATGGTATTTCTTTGAGAGAGTGCTCTGAAACCAGAGCTAGAAATGTCAGTTCATCTGGAGAGGTGGCACGGCTAGAAGCTTCAGAGCAGAGGAGTTACATGATCTGATTTTAAAGCAAGGACACAGGAGCCAGTGTGAAGGGGCGACCCCTGGCCAAATTGGACACAATTTGAGCACCAGCGTAATTAAGGACAGCAGTGGGATGTGAACTACTGAAAAATAGGAATCCCCAGCCTGGGCTACATCACTAGACCCCATCTCTACAAAACATTTTAAAAATTAGCCAGGTGTGGTGGCGCTTGCTTGTAGTCCCAGCTACTTTCGGGGCTGAGGTAGGAGGATCACTTAAGCCTGGGAGGTTGAGGCTGCAGTGAGCTGTGATTGTGCCACTGCACTCCAGCCTAGGTGACAGAGGGAGACTCTGTCTCAGAAAAAAAGAGGCAGGGGAAGAAAAATAGAAATCCACATGTGCATACTGATAATAAATAGATGAGGAGGAGGTGCGGGGATCTCGCTTACAGTAGAATGCTGCAAAGTGCTAACTGGTAAATGTGGAGGGTGAACCGGAGTTGGAAAATCACCATTTGCAACCATCCAAGTAAAAACTGGCTCAGGCAAGAATCATTAATGGTTGCTCAATGTAAGTAGATATTTTGTTGAGGAGCAGGATATTTGCATGATTTTAAAGTACCTATTCACAGATTGCTTAGTAATTCTGTAGTGGAGAAGTCCAACAGCACATTGATTGGGTGATCAAAATTTATGTCACCAATAAGGGGCAGATGGACCTCGTGGGCCTCTAGATGTGATGCTCCAAAAAGGACACAGTATCACTTACCCAGTGTTCTGTCCAGGAATGCATAACTTGAATTTAATGATGGGAAACATCAAAAAACCCAAATGAGAAAACTCTATTTAAAAATAGAAAAGAGGGGACTAGTATTCTCCAAAAATGACAGTATCATAAAAGACAAAGACAGTGTAAAATGTTCAAATTAAAGTAGACAGCAGTCATGGCAGCTAAATACAATATGTAACCCTGATCTTAGACTGGATTCTACACTAAAGGGAAAAAAATGACATATAGGACATCATTGGGTCAACTGGAAGATGAGAAAACAGATAGTAGGCTAGATTAAATTACTGTATCTTTTTTTTTTTTTTTAACATAGAGTCTTGCTCTGTTGCCTAGGCTGGAGTACAGTGGCATGATCTCGACTCACTGCAACCTCCATCTCCTGGATTCAAGTGATTCTCCTGTCTCAGCCTCCCAAGTAGTTGGGATTACAGGCACGCACCACCACACCCAGCTAATTTTTGTATTTCTAGTAGAGACAAATTTTCACCCTGCTGGCCAGGCTGGTATCGAACTCCTGACCTCAGATGGATCCACTCGCCTCAGCCTCCCAAAGTGCTGAGATTACAGGTGTGAGCCACCACGCCTGGCTTTATCAATGTTATATTTACTGAGATTGGTAACTGTACTATGGCTATGGAAGAGAATATTCTTAAGAAATAAACACTGAAGTGTTTAGGAGTAAAGGGCCATGATATATAGTATTTAGAGAGGAGAGGCCGAGAGAGAGCTGCGTAGATAAAAGATATGCAAAATACTAACTATAGGTGGCTATGGTATAAGGGAACAGGATATTTTTTGTAGTATTTTTATTCTTGTAACTTTCTGTAAGTTTAAATCTTTTCCAAATTAAAAAAAAAATTAAAAAGAATACAACTCTTAAAGGGCCCACACATGCTGCTGTGATGCAGACACCATGAAGAGGAATGGGCAGGAACCGGCCACATGGTCAGGGTGTCATTGTGATAATTCAGGTGAGAGAAGGTGGTGGCTTAGACCAGGATGGTGATAGGAAAAGGGACAGGGGGCATTCAGGTTCTGGATATGTCTTGAAGGTAGAGCTATTAGGATTTTCTGATTAATTCCACGTGGAGTTGAGAGAAAGAAAAGAGGCAAGGGAGAGCCCCAGGTTTTCTGGCTGGAGCAACTGGAGCTTGGAGTTGTCAATAACTGGGATGGAGAAATGGAGGGAGATGCAGGTTTGAAGTGGGAGGTTGAGAGTCTGCTTTTGGACGTGGGCCTGGGTAAGTGGATTCACGGAACATATTATCTAATTTTAATTAAGCTAAAGGGCATAAAGTGGATACTTAGCTTTGAAAGATTTCTACAAGGTTATTATTTCTACAAAGTTATTATTTACAATAACTGCAAATGAAAGATAAACTGAATACTACAAGTGAAGGTGAATTTCCAAAATATCACAGTTTGGGTTGGTGAGATTTTTTTTTTTTTTTTGAGGTGGAGTTTCGCTCTTGTTGCCCAGGCTGGAGTGTGATGGCACGATCTCTGCTCACTGCGACCTCTGCCTCCTGGGTTCAAGCAATTCTCCTGCTTCAGCTTCCTGAGTAGCTGGGATTACAGGCCTGGCTAATTTTTTGTATTTTTAGTAGAGACGGGGTTTCTCCATGTTGGTCAGGCTGGTCTTGAACTCCCGACCTCAGGTGATCCACCTACCTCAGCCTTCCAAAGTGCTGGGTTTATAGGTGTGAGCCACCATACCTGGCGGTTGGCGAGATTCTAAGAATGGTGAGCAATACTCTTCTTCATTTAGATCTATGTATATTTGTGAGGGGGTCTCTTCCTGTGATGCCAACCTTACATTGATGATTGGAATATGCTGAATTTAAAATCAGACCCCAGAATAACTGTAATACAAGACGTTAAGCCAATATTTTTAAATATATTGAAGCATATTCAATCACATTGCTCTTGTCAAAAAGAGCAAAAGTCTTTTATTATTATATTGTATACAATTTGTTATTATAGAAATAAAGAATATATTTATTTCATCTTTAATTCAAAATGGATATTCACTTAGATATCGTTTTTTGCATCTTTTCTGTGATATGACCAATAATTCAGTCACGTGTCACTTAACGATGTGGACATTTTGTGAGAAATGCATTGTTAGGTAATTTCGTCAGCATGTGAACATCAAGTGTTACTTACATAACCTAAATGGCATAGCCTTTTGCTTCTAGGCTATAAACCTGTACAGTATGTTATCATACTGAATATTGTAGGCAATTGTCACACAATGGTTAAACAGTATTTGGGATCACAGTATATTTGGTCACATACTGTGATCACAGTTTTTTATGTGGTCACAGTTTTAAAATGTTTATCCTCTTTGAAAACTCCTTTTATGATTTTATCCTGAAGAAATAAAGATACAATAACTATTTTGTACTAAGTTGATCATGCAACATTTATTATAATGGTGAAAGATTAGAAATAACCTAAACATGTACCAGAAGAGCCCAGTGGATAAAAAAAAGAAAAAAAGAAAAAAAAATAACCTAAACATCTAGCATTTAAAAATGGTTAATATTGGGAAAATGAACTGTAATATAATGCAGTCTTTTCAAAATCAAGTTTCTGAAAATTTCACCAGATGGAGAAATGCAGATAATATGCCAATTAAATTCAGTATTAATCTCAATGTAAAATCTGTATTAATCTCCATGATGTTAAAAATGCATGGGAAAAAAAGCCTAGAAGAAAATATTCCCAAATGACAACAGCAGTTGCCTCTGATAGTGAGATTACAGGAGATTCTTTGCTTTCTGGACCTCTATATTTTCATATTCTTTTCACTTTTTTTTCTGCAATGAGCATGCATAATTTTGTAATGCGAGAGAAAAAAGAAAGTAAAATACTGAGAAAATTATGATGTGCATTCCTGGCGTGAGTCAGGAGCTGAATTTTCATGTTTAAATTAGTTTCAGAAACACAGGAGTGGTTTCTAGGCAACCTGCTTGGGAAATTATGTTCATTTCCATTGTTGCTGGAGTGTGCATGAGTGTCTCAAACAAAATGTAAGGATGAACCTTTGCAAAAGCAGACTCCTGCTAAGGAAAAACAAGCTTTGCCACCCAATTCTGGTGACAGGGACTTGAGTCACCGCGACCCCGGAGGCCCCTAGGGGCCTGAAATTTGTTTTTCTTCTTTCTTTTTTTTTTAATTCTTTTTTCCAGGTAGAGATCTTTCTTTCTTTCTTTTCTTTCTTTCTCTCTCTTTCTTTTTTCTCTCCCTCCCTCCCTTCCTTCCTTTTTTTCTCTTTCTTTCTTTCTTTTTTTTTTTTTTGCAAATAAGTGATTGATTGATTTTAATGAGGATTGCCATAGGTAAGTGCAGTCCATCAGACATTCAAGCCTCTGCATAAGGTGCAGGGAAACTGGGAGGGGAGGGAAGATCAAGCAAAACCCCCTACTCCATGACTTTGCTGAGAATCCAGGGCTGTAATTCAGGCCGTTGCAAGCCTTTACAAGATGGATTGCAGCTCACGATGTGAAAGGATTGCCTCATCATCATGTGAGCCATTTACTATTATTATAGACAATCCTGCTGCGCCAAAGGGCTTTTAATCAGAAGGAAGCACTGAAAAATGGAATCAGGGCTGAGACACCCTTGGCCCAGCTTGATGGGCTGTGGAGGATGGGCTGAGTTAAGAATATTTTGTAGCCTCAAGGGAGATGCGTTTTTCACTAAGGGTTTGCAGAAGGTGCAGAAGGTATTGTTCTCAGCCCACGGTGTGTGTTTTGTCGACCTCGAGTGCGTTTTTCAGCAAGAAGGAAAGGCATTTTGCCTGATAAATGGAATCAGAGCTCAGCCTCTAGCTCCCAGGCCCCCTAGCGGTTGTCTTTTGCAATTAAAAAGATGAAGGTACTTGAAGTCAGCAGCAGGCGCTTTGGGTAATGATCGCAGGTGACTAGAGTGTGCCTTTGACGCTGGCTCCCCCGGACTTCGTCAAAGCTCAGGGGAAAAGCCTTGAAAATCAGGAGCTCCAGAGGGACAGACACATTTCCTCACAGAACGTGGGAGAGGAAGGCAGGAACCTTCCGATGTGGATGGTGAAGAGCTTGTTCTGTCCCCAAACTTCTGAACCAATGTCCTGGAATCCATGGATGTGTCTCATGGGTCTGCCCACTGCTCTTTTAAAATGACAGACCCCTGGAAGGTAAATAAAGAGGGAGACCAGCGTTGACTGCCCCTCCTTATGTGGTAGCTCTGGAGGGCAGGCCCTTCTCTTTTCATCTTGTACTCCAGAGCTTATCAAAAGGGCTTAGCTTAAGTAGACTCCACAGATGTCTGTGGTCTGAATACTATATGGAGCTTATGGGATAGATAATATTATTCCCTTCACCCAGGAGGAAACTGAGGTGCAGAGAAGATTTAAAAAAAAAAAAAATCCCTGAGATCTCTAATAAATGGCAGAACAGAAACTCCAGTCCCAAATTCCAAAGGCTTTCTTTCTACCAAGATGCACCCCCATGCCTCCACCATGCCCTCCATTTTGTTGGTCCAGTCTGTCCAGTGAGAGCCTTGTTTCTGGTCTCTGCCTCCTATGGATCAATCCACCCTGGAGGCCCAACCCGTCTTTCCCTTCTCTGAACTTCTGGTCCAAACCTCTTATTTGGCAATGAGTCATGCCTTTAAGGAATAGTTGGCAGGGTGCAGTGACTCACATCTGTAATCCTAGCATTGTGGGAAGCTGAGGTGGGCAGATAGCTTGAGCTTAGGAGTTCAAGACTAGCCTGGACACCATGGTGAAACCCATCTCCAATTAAAAAAAAAAAAATTAGCTGGGGGGGTGGTGGCCCCTGTGGTCCCAGCTCTCTGGAGGCTGAGGTGAGAGGATCGCTTGAGTCCAGGAGGTAGAGGTTGCAACGAGTTGAGATTGCATCATTCTACTTCAGTCTGGGTGACAAAGCAAGACCCTGTTAAAAAAAAAAAAAGAAAGAAAGAAAAAGAAAAAAAGAAATAGTCTTTTTGCTTGCATTACTTTTTTTTGAGATGGAGTCTTGCTCTGTCTCCCAGTCTGGAGTGCAATGGCACAATCTTGGCTCATTGCAACCTCTGCCCCCCAAGTTCAAGTGATTCTCTCCTGCCTCAGCCTCCCAAGTAGCTGGGACTACAGGTGTGTGCCACCACACCCAGCTAATATTTTGTATTTTTAGTAGAGATGGGGTTTCACCATGTTGGCCAGGATGGTCTCAATCTCCTGATCTTGTTATCCGCCCACCTCGGCCTCCCAAAGTGCTGGGATTACAGGCGTGAGCCACCACGTCCAGCTGCTTGCATTACTAATTTAACTTTTACTGTTATCTAACTTTTCTTAGAAATTTGTCTTTTTCCTCTAAATATTCCATAATCACCCTGAAGTACAAGATGACGTGTAGTTAATTCTTGTGAACTCTCTGCCCAGCATTCAGTAAATATTTGCAGTATGAGTGGATTTTGCAGCAATGTTCTGATCAGAACTCACCTCTCAGTGCCTGTTTCTACTGGGAAACTATGAAATGGTCTTTATTTTTATCTTAAAACATGTATTCTCATCAAAAATGTGACCTACTCCCCTCTGCTGAGGGGCTTACAACCTAAGGTAAGTTAAATACAGGTCTCTTTTTCCAGAAGCTTAACTCTTGAGCTTAAACTTATCTTGGCTATTACTACACTGGATTTATTTGGCCCAATCTCACTCTGTCACCCAGGCTGGAGTGCAGTAGTGCGATCTTGGCTTACTGCAACTTCTGCCTCCTGGGTTCAAGCGATTCTTCTGCCTCAGCCTCTTGAGTATCTGAGATTACAGGTGTGGGTCACCACGCTTGGCTAATTTTTGTATTTTTAGTAGAGATGAGGTTTTATCATTTTGGTCAGGCTGGTCTCAAACTCCTGACCTTGTGATCCACCTGCTTTGGCATCCCAAAGTGCTGAGATTATAGATGTGAGCCACTGTCCCTGGCCTTTTTTGTTTCTTTTTTCTTTCTTTCTTTCTTTTTTTTTTTTTTTTGAGACAGAGTCTTGCTCTGTCCCCCAGGCTGGAGTACAGTGGTGCAATCTCAGCTCACTGCAACCTCCACCTCCTGGATTCAAGCGATTCTCCTGCCTCAGCCTCCCGAGTATCTGGGATTACAGGCATGTGACACCATGTCCAGCTAATTTTTGTATTTTTAGTAGAGACAGGGTTTAATCATGTTGACCAGGCTGGTCTCGAACTCCTGATCTCAAATGATCTGCCTGCCTCGGCCTCACAACATGCTGGGATTTCAGGCATGAGCCACTGCACCCAGGCTAGGTCAAAGGTGGAATCTAAATTCAAAGGTGAATCTAGTGATAGGATGGGCACTATGATAGAAGTATGTACCAGAAACCACAGAACATAGGAGAGGAAGCACAGAATTCTGCCTGGGAGGTTGGAAAGGGCTTTCTTGATTAGGCGATTTTCAAGATGAGTCTTGAAAGAGAAGCTATTCACTGGCTGGGCATGGAGGGGACAGCTATTCCAGGCTGAGTGACCACATGGAAACAGCATGGAGGCCTGAGAGAGTGTAGCAGATCACGTTGCTATTAGAGCTATGTGGGGCCGGGCACAGTGGCTCATGCATGTAATCCCAACACTTGGGAGGCCAAGGCAGGCGGATCACAAGGTCAGGAGTTTGAGACTAGCCTGGCCAATGTGGCAAAACCCCATCTCTACTAAAAATACAAAAATTAGCTGGGTGTGGTGGTACATGCTTGTAGTCCCAGCTACTTGGGAGGTTGAGCCAGGAGAATCACTGGAACCCGGGAGGCAGAGGCTTCAGTGAGCTGAGATCATACCACTGCACTCCAGCCTGGGCAACAGAGCAAGACCCTTTCTCAAAAAAAAAAAAAAAGAAAGAAAGAAAAAGGCCAGGCACCGTGGCTCACACCTGTAATTCCAACATTTTGGGATGCCTAGGTGACGGATCACAAGGTCAAGAGATCGAGACCAGTCTATGGTGAAACCCCATCCTACTAAAAATACAAAAATTAGCTGGGTGTGGTGGCGCACACCTGTAGTCGCAGCTACTCAGCAGGCTGAGGCAGGAGAATCACTTGAACCTGGGAGACGGAGGCTGCAGTGAGCCGAGATTGTGCCATTGCACTCCAGCCTGGCGATAGAGCGAGACTCCGTCTCAAAAAAAAAAAAAGAAAAGAAAAAAGGAAAAAAGCTATGTGGGATGGCAGGCGATGCATCTGGTGAGGAAGGCAGGGCTGAGAGTGTGAAGAGCCTCCCAAGCCATGATTTAGAGCAGGCCTTCATCCTGTGGGTAATGGGGGACATGGAAGGATTTCAGATGGGGAGGGGAGTATAACATGGTCAGAGTCCAAAACATCAATGTAACAGCAATATGAGAGGGGACTAGAGGAAAAGGAGACTGAAGGAAGAAGGACCAGCCCCTAGATGGTTTTCTTCTTTCTTTCTTTATTTTTTTTTTTGAGGTGGGGTCTTGCCCTATCATCCAGTCTGGAGTGCAGTGGAGCAATCTCTGCTCACTGCAACCCCTGCCTCCCGGGTTCAAGCGATTCTCCTGCCTCAGCCTCCTGAATAGCTGGGATTACAGGTGCACACCACCACGCCCAGCTAATTTTTGTATTTTTAGTAGAGACAGGGGTTTCACCATGTTGGTCAGGCTGGTCTAGAACTCCTGACCTCGTGATCTGCCTGCCTCAGCCTCCCAAAGTGCTGGGATTACAGGTGTGAGCCACCGCACTGGGCCAAGATGGTTTTCAATAGTCTAGGAAATACTACCTTGTAGAGTGTTGGGGAGTTGAGAGGGATGGTGTGGGTTTAGCTGACAGGACTCATGGAGCCTGGTGGCAGATGGAATGTGGTGGTATGTGAGGGAAATCTGGGGCAACTGCCAGGATCTGGCATGGGGGACTGGGGAATGGTGGCTTCATTCACCAAAACTAGGAGCCCATGGCAGGACAGGGCAAGACGGTGAGTTGCACTTTGGCCGCATCTGAAGTGCTGTGTGACCTCCATGGAGAGCTGTCTAGGAAGCGGTTGGTACTGAGCGGTTTTTAAGATGAAAGCGGTTGGGTAGACTGAGCTCTGGGAAGATGCTGGCTTCGGATGTAAAAAGACTGGATCAAGTTTCTCTCTCTATAGACATTCAATAAACATTGTTTTGAGTAGCGAGCGAATTAAGGATTACAGGGCACTGGGAAAACAGAAGGAAGTTGCAATGTAAATGTGGATGCTTTTACAGTAATGGACTGACGGTTGCAGAAAAGCTCCAGCTAAATAACACTAATTTTTCAGCTATAAATAAACCTGCCTCTGCAGTTGGTGTTTTCAATTACGCAGGAAAAAGAAACGCAGCCATGGAAACGCGGAAGAGAGCTACACAGAGGGCACATCGTGCCTGCAGCGCGTTCCAGCCAAAATGGATGACGAAGTATAGTCTGATCTGGTGGAAAAGAGATGGGAGTCTAACATCCCGGGTTCAAGTATGAGTTGGGTGTCTATAATAGGTTATCAGACATGACGCGCATGTTTGCTATCTGCTTTTAGACACGTCGTCACTGTTTTAAACTTTTTATGTGCATCACCTCATTCAGTCCTCAGGATGACCTCATGGTAGAGCTTTTGTTCTGCCCCCTTTAGAGATGAGTAAACGGAACACAGAGAATTTAAACAACTTTCCCAAAGCCAGGCGCTGTGGCTCACGCCTGTAATCCTAGCACTTTGGGAGGCCAAGGTGGGTGGATCATCTGAGGTCAGAGGAGTTAGAATCCAGCCTGGCTAACATGGTGAAACCCCGTTTCTAGTAAAAAATACAAAAAAATTAGCTGGGTGTGGTGGTGCACGCCTGTAATCCCAACTACTCGGGAGGCTGAGGCAGGAGAATCACTTGAACCTGGGAAGCAGAGTTTACAGTGAGCCAAGATCATGCCATTGCACTCCAGCTCAGGCAACAAGAGCGAAACTCTGTCTCAAAAAAAAAAAAAGTAACTGATACATTCTGAAATTAATTGCTTAAAAAAAACCCAAACAACAACTTTCCCCAGGCCGCCAGCTAACAAGTGGCAGTTCCAAGATCCAGACAGCCTGAACCCAGAATTCTTCAGGGACTCTTCACTACTCCTAACTATGCTATGCTACCTTTCCATGTAAAAAGTTAGGAAATATCACTTTGCATAGCTTTCCTTTTCTTATCAGTCCATGTAAAGAGCAAGGGGCGTAATTTATTTTAAGGAAGGCCTAAACAATAGATGTATATTTTCTTTTTTTTTTTTAATTTTTTAATTTTTTCTCAACTTTTTTTTTTTGCATTTTAGGTTTTGGGGTACATGTGAAGAACATGCAAGGTTGTTGCATAGGTGCATACGTGGCAGTGTGATTTGCTGCCTTCCTCCCCATCACCTATATCTGGCATTTCTCCCCACGCTATCTCTCCCAACTCCCCACCCCTGCTATCCCTCCCCTATTTCCCCCCAACAAACCCCAGTGTGTGATGCTCCCCTCCCTGTGTCCACGTGTTCTCATTGTTCAACACCCGCCTATGAGTGAGAGCATGCAGTGTTTGATTTTCTGTTCTTGTGTCAGTTTGTTGAGAATGATGGTTTCCAGGTTCATCCATGTCCCTACAAAGGACACGAACTCATCGTTTTTGATGGCTGCATAATATTCCATGGTGTTTATGTGCCACATTTTCCCTGTCCAGTCTATCATCAATGGGCATTTGGGTTGGTTCCAGGTCTTTGCTATTGTAAACTGTGCTGCAACGAACATTCATGTGCATGTGTCCTTATAGTAGAACAATTTATAATCCTTCGGATATATACCCAGTAATGGGATTGCTGGGTCAAATGGAATTTCTATTTCTAGGTCCTTTAGGAATCGCCACACTGTCTTCCATAATGGTTGAACTAATTTACACTCCCACCAACAGTGTAAAAGTGTTCCTATTTCTCCACATCCTCTCCAGCATCTGTTGTCTCCAGATTTTTTAATGATCGCCATTCTAACTGGCGTGAGATGGTATCTCAATGCAGTTTTGATATGCATTTCTCTAATGACCAGTGATGATGAGCATTTTTTCATGTTTGTTGGCCACATGTATGTCTTCTTTTATAAAGTGTCTGTTCATATCCTTCGCCCACTTTTGAATGGGCTTGCTTGTTTTTTCTTGTAAATCTGTTTTAGTTCTTTGTAGATTCTGGATATCAGCCCTTTGTCAGATGGGTAGACTGCAAAAATTTTTTCCCATTCTGTTGGTTGCCGATTCACTCTAATGACTGTTTCTTTTGCCGTGCAGAAGCTGTGGAGTTTGATTAGGTCCCATTTGTCTATTTTGGCTTTTGTTGTCAACGCTTTTGGTGTTTTGGTCATGAAGTCCTTGCCTATGCCTATGTCCTGAATGGTTTTGCCTAGACTTTCTTCTAGGGTTTTCATGGTGTTAGGTCTTATGTTTAAGTCTTTAATCCATCTGGAGTTAATTTTAGTGTAAGGTATCAGGAAGGGGTCTAGTTTCTGCTTTCTGCACGTGGCTAGACAATTTTCCCAACACCACTTATTAAACAGGGAATCATTTCCCCATTGCTTGTTTTTGTCAGGTTTGTCAAAGATTGGATGGTTGTAGATATGTTGTGTTGTCTCCAAGGCCTCTGTTCTGTTCCATTGGTCTATATCTCTGTTTTGGTACCATTACCATGCTGTTTTGATTACTGTAGCCCTGTAGTATAGTTTGATGTCTGGTAGTGTGATGCCTCCCGCTTTGTTCTTTTTGCTTAGAATTGACTTGGCTATGCGGGCTCTCTTTTGGTTCCATACGAAGTTTAAGGTGTTTTTTTCCAGTTATGTGAAGAAGGTCATTGGTAGCTTGATGGGGATAGCATTGAATCTGTAAATTACTTTGGGCAGCATGGCCATTTTCATGATATTGATTCTTCTTAACCATGAAAATGGAATGTTTCTCCATCTGTTTGTGTCCTCTCTTATTTCGTTGAGCAGTGGTTTATAGTTCTCCTTGAAGAGGTCCTTGACGTTCCTTGTTAGTTGTATTCCTAGGTATTTTATTCTCTTTGTAGCAATTGTGAATGGCAGTTCATTCTTGATTTGGCTCTCTTTAAGTCTGTTATTGGTATATAGCAATGCTTGTGATTTTTGCACATTGATTTTGTATCCTGAGACTTTGCTGAAGTTGCTTATCAGTTTCAGGAGATTTTGGGCTGAGACGATGGGGTCTTCTAGATATACAATTATGTTGTCTGCAAATAGAGACAATTTGACTTCCTCCTTTCCTATTTGAATACCCTTTATTTCTTTTTCTTGCCTGATTGCTTTGGCTAGAACTTCCAATACTATATTGAATAGGAGTGGTGAGAGAGGGCATCCTTGTCTAGTGCCAGATTTCTAAGGGAATGCTTCCAGTTTTTGCCCATTCAGTATGATATTGGCTATTGGTTTGTCATAAATAGCTTTTATTATTTTGAGATACATTCCATCAATACCTAGTTTATTGAGAGTTTTTAGCATAAAGGGCTGTTGAATTTTGTTGAAGGCTTTCTCTGCATCTATTGAGATAATCATGTGGTTTTTGTCTTTGGTTCTGTTTATGTGGTGAATTACATTTATAGACTTGTGCATTTTGAACCAGCCTTGCATCCCCGGGATGAAGCCTACTTGATCATGATGGATAAACTTTTTGATATGCTGTTGCAATCGGCTTGCCAGTATTTTATTGAAGATTTTTGCACCTATGTTCATCATGGATATTGGTCTGAAGTTTTCTTATCTTGCTGAGTCTCTGCCGGGTTTTGGTATCAGGATGATATTGGTCTCGTAAAATGATTTGGGAAGGATTTCCTCTTTTGGATTGTTTGGAATAGTTTCAGAAGGAATGGTACCAGCTCCTCTTTGTATGTCTGGTAGAATTTAGAATTCGACTGTGAACCCATCTGGACCTGGGCTTTTTTTGGGTGGTAGGCTCTTAATTGCTGCCCCAACTAGACCTTGTTATTGGTCTATTCAAGGTTTCGAATTCTTCCTGGTTTAGGCTTGGGAGGAGGCAAGTGTCCAGGAATTTATCCATTTCTTCCAGGTTTACTAGTTTATGTGCATAGAGTTGTTTGTAATAATCTCTAATGATGGTTTGCATTTCTGTGGAATCTGTGGTGATATCCCCTTTGTCATTTTTTATTGCATCTATTTGATTATTCTCTTTTCTTTTTTATTAATCTGGCTAGTGGTCTATTTTTTTGATCTTTTTGAAAAACCAGCTCCTGGATTTATTGATTTTTTGAAAGGTTTTTTGTATCTCTATCTCCTTCAGTTTTGCTTTGATCTTAGTTATTTCTTGTCTTCTGCTAGGTTTTGAGTTTTTTTGATCTTGCTCCTCTAGCTCTTTCAATTTTGACGATAGGGTGTCGATTTTAGATCTCTCCTTGCTTCTCATGTGGGCATTCATTGCTATATATTTTCCCCTAGAGATTGCTTTAAATGTGTCCCAGAGATTCTGGTATGTTGTGTCTTCATTCTCATTGGTTTCAAAGAACATCTTTATTTCTGCCTTCATTTCATTGTTTATCCAGTCAACGTTCAAGAGCCAGTTGCTCAGTTTCCATGAAGCTGTGTGGTTCTGAGTTAGTTTCTGAATTCTGAGTTCTAACTTGATTGCACTGTGGTCTGAGAAACTGTTTGTTATGATTTCTGTTCTTTTGCATTTGCTGAGGAGTGATTTACTTCCAATTATGTGGTCAATTTTAGAGTAGGTGTGATGTGGTGCTGAGAAGAATGTATATTCTGTGGATTTGGGGTGGAGAGTTCTGTAAATGTCTATTAGGTTTGCTTGTTCCAGGTCTGAGTTCAAGTCCTGGATATCCTTGTTAATTTTCTGTCTCGTTGATCTGTCTAGTTATATATTTTCATTGTGTTCTCTATGATTGGCTCTTTAAGAGAATAGTGTTTAAAGTTTTGCCCCAAATCTTCTTTTCAAGGAAAGCTCTGGGAGGTCCCGTAATTCTGCGACTTTGTGTTTGCAGAACACAGCAGATGACCTGAGCAGCATTCAATCAGCAATCACTGTTTATTGAACATGGGCTCACAAGTAAGAAAGACCTTGGTCCTATCCCAGCACTACAACTTGGACATGCTACTTAAAACTCTCCCAGCCTGCCTTCTGTAAATGGGATAATACCAGAAACCTTTGCAGGAGTATAAAGATCACCATGGCAAACTGTTTCCATGGTCACGGAATTCACAATCCAAGAAGAAAGAGTCATTAAGCACACAGACTCACAAATAGACCTGCAAAGGTTGGAAAAGCACATTCTAGAAGAAAGAAATTACAGAAATTTCTTTTTCTGCAGTTTCTAAATTGTGTTGGCAGGAACTTGACATGTTTGATCTCCTGCAAGGTCGCCGAGACCTTCTCGTATATTTGTTAAGCAATTAGCATTCTTTTAGTCAACAGTCAGCATTTCTCTATTTATGTAGTACATTTATAACTAATAAGGTAAAACTTATGCTTCTAAGAAAGTAATGACTGTACTAAAATAAGTAGTGAGCACCTCATTGTGGACATTAGCCATGTTCCTATTGTGATTGTTAAGAAAATAAAAGTGTAGATTTTCTCCAAACATTTAGGTGTTAATTGCATGCCTAAATTAAGTTCTTTTTTTTTTTTTTAAATGAAAATCACAACACAAACCCATTGGATCTTAAGTGCATTAAATACCTTTAAAAGCTGGCAAAATGTACTAGTTATTGCAATGATTACAGAAATTATGATGTAACATTGATGTTTTTTCAGTCAGAGTCTTGCTCTGTTGGCCAGGCTGGAGTGCAGTGGCACAGTCTTGGTTAACTGCAGCCTCTGCCTCCTGGGTTCAAGCGATTCTCCTGCCTCAGTCCCCGAGCAGCTGGGACTACTGGTGTGCACCACTATGCCCAGCTAATTTTTGTATTTTTTACTAGAGATGGGGTTTTGCTATGTTGCCCAGGCTGGTCTCGAACTCCTGGCCTCAAGCGATCTGCCTGCCTTGGCTTCCCAAAGTGCTGGGATTACAGGCATGAGTCACCACACTCAGCCCATCATTGATTTTGTTATTTTTTGTTTATTTGTTTGTTTTTTGAGATGGAGTCTTGCTCTGTTGCCCAGTCTGGAGTGCAATGGCATGATCCCAGCTCACTGCAACCTCCACCTCCTGGGTTCAAGTGATTGTCCTGTTTCAGCCTCCCGAGTGACTGGGATTACAGGCATGTGCCACCAAACCCGGCTAATTTTTTTTTTTTTTTTTTTTGAGACGGAGTTTCGCTCTTGTTACCCAGGCTGGAGTGCAATGGCGCTATCTCGGCTCACCGCAATCTCTGCCTCCTGGGTTCAGGCAATTCTTCTGCCTCAGCCTCCTGAGTAGCTGGGATTACAGGCACGCACCACCATGCCCAGCTAATTTTTTGTATTTTTAGTAGAGACGGGGTTTCACCATGTTGACCAGGATGGTCTCGATCTCTTGACCTCGTGATCCACCCGCCTCGGCCTCCCAAAGTGCTGGGATTACAGGCGTGAGCCACTGCGCCCGGCCCCGGCTAATTTTTTGTATTTTTAGTAGGTATGGGGTTTTCACCATGTTGGCCAGGCTGGTCTCAAACTCCTGACCTCAGGTGATCCGCCCACCTTGGCCTACCGAAGTGCTGGGATTACAGGCATGAGCCACCACCCCCGGCCATTCATTGATCTTTAAAATTGCTGATATCATGGATTTAAGATTGTTCATCATTTACATTAATGATAAATACACATAAATTTAATACTTATTTTTATTTTATAACTTTCTGGGTTTCCTATTTCTGTATCAGTTTAGGATTGCAAAAATAATACAGATCATCCTTCTTCCCCTTCCCCTCCCAACCAAATGCAGACTGGCTCAAGTTGCAGATTCTGAGTTATAAAAGAATAGATTCTTGGTACTGGGGCTAGTCATTCGAAGCTGCACAATCAATCTTTAGGTTGGGCACTTTGAAAAAACAGCATCTTGTTTCTGATGTCATGGAACTTTTAGGTCCCTTTTCTCTTCAAATAGATTTTGAGTTTTAGAAACCAGAAGCATATATTCTTCTAATTTTTCAAAATCAACTTCCCTCTCCCAGTTCAGCCATTATTATATATTGATTTGGTCTGTTGGTGCAATTGATAATTTAGGTATGTTTTATCAGTATCGCATTATAATTATACGATCATCTAACCTCTGCTTCTCAAAGTGTGGTCCATGGGACAGCAGCATCAGTATCATGTGGGATGCAGAATCTCAGCCTCACTCAGTCCTGCTGACTCAGGATCTGCATTTGAACAAGACCCCCTGTGATTTGATGGCAGTTTAATGCCCCGATGACTCATAGAAAGGATGTAGCTACCCAGATATGAGGGATGAAGCCTGCAGTTGGCATTCCTCTTCAAGACATGGGACTCATTTGACATGAAACCCACTGTTACTCCCTCTTTTCTTGTAGTCTAAAGTTTCATTATAACTGGTAAGATTTTCTTCTACCTCGACCAAGAGAAGCAAGCTTGGGATTGAATCCTGAGAAACCCGACATTGAGGGAACAGGCAGATGAAGAAGAATTGCCTAGGAAGTTAGGAGAAAAGCTGGAGTTTTCCTGCCGTGGAAACCCAGAGAAATGACTGTACTAAAATAAGTAGTGAGCACCTCATCGTGACCAGTAGCCGTGTTCCTATTGTGATTGTTATGAGTGGCAATTTTTAAATGAAGAATAAATGCTATCTTAGACGAGCAGGAGAGGCCCGTGGAGTGTCATCACAGAGGTCTATCCCAGGAGTCATTTTTCCCAACCTTTGGAAGAAGGATCGATGGTCCCCCCACAGTGTGGAATGAAGTGCTTATTTGCAGAATTAACTTACAAAAAGGTTAAGTTCCGAGGAAATGGTCTGTTCACTGAAGTGTTGCATTTTCTTCTGAGGGGTGAGGTGAGGATGGGAAGGGAAAGGATGACAAGTCAAAATCACCTTACTTTGAAGGAATAGTACAACTTTCCCAATACTTTGTTTTCTGCCCCGCCCCCTGCCATAGCACTTCATGCATTTATTTATTTTTTTAACATAAGCAAATGGTTTAAACATTGTTTTCAAAATTCCCTACCCTAGGCCAGGTAAAGTGGCTCACACCTGTAATCCAGTACTTTGCGAGGTCAAGGCGGGCGGATCGCTTGAGGTCAGGAGTTCAAGACCAGCCTGGCCAACATGGTGAAACCCTGTCTCTACTAAAAATTAGCCGTGCGTGGTGGTGCACGCCTGTAATTCTGGCTACTAGGGAGGCTGAGTTAGGGGAATCACTTGAACCCAGGAGGCAGAGGTTGCAGCAAGCCGAGATTGCACCATTGCCCTCCAGCCTGGGCGACAGAGTGAGACACTGTCTTAACAAAAACAAAAACAAAATTCCCTACCCTAAAGAATAGGGTAAAATCTAGTCCTCCAAACCAGGGGAAGAGTTAGTTCCTGAAATACCCTATTTTGATCTTGCAGAATTGTATTACGTTAGAAATTAATCTGGATAAGATATGAGGAAACAATAAAGCAGGAACATTCTAGAAAGTGTCCTGATTAGGACAACCTGACTCTAATAATCTATTTCTTAGCTTAAATCTGTTAATAGATTATATTATCATAAGCACTTGGGTATTAACCAGAAATCCTGGATAAATGGATGGATCACTGTAAATTTGGTATTTGAGGCTGTTACATTTCAAACTATTTTTTTTGGTATGTGCTGTCTCTTTAGAGCTGGTTAAAAACAGCAGATTTCATATATGACGTTATCTGCAGCGCCCTGTGCAGAGGCCTGCAGGGAGTTTACAGAGACACCTGGTGGCTGGGAAGGTGAAGTACCTTGGCTTTGTCAGAAGATAAAGGATTTGAACTGTGTCTAAATTTGGTTTCTTTTTGTGGCTGAGAATTTCACTCTTTTCTTGATTCTTTTAGTAGAATTGCACATTTTTTTTTAAAAAAAAGACTTTGATTTTTGAAGATTATTTTTAGAGCTTTCACTCTTTCTTTCCAAAACAAGAAAAATCATCAACCAGGAGAATTGACAGTTCCATCAGCTGGGCTAAATCTCATCAGGGCCAGGACGAGAGTGAGACAGGAGGGGTGCTTACTTCCAGTGCACACTTAAGGGGGTACCAAAAATATTAGTAATGAATATAGATAATTTTTGGAGGGGACAGTGTCTTGTTCTTGTTACCCAGGCTGAAGTGCAATGGCACGATCTTGGCTCACTGCAACCTCTGCCTCCCAGGTTCGAGCAATTCTCCTGCCTCAGCCTACCGAGTAGCTGGGATTACAGGCACCTGCCACCATGCCTGGCTAATTTTTGTATTTTTAATAGAGATGGAGTTTCCCCATGTTGGCCAGGCTGGTCTTGAACTCCTGACCTCATGATCTGCCCACCTTGGCCTCCCAAAGTGCTGGGATTACAGGTGTGAGCCACCACATCTGGTCAATAATTTTGTTTTTTTAAGACAGGGTCTCTGTCTGTCACCCAGACTAGAGTCCAGTGGTGTGATCATAGCTTACTATACAGCTTTAAACTCCTGGGCTCAAGTGATCCTCCCGCCTCAGCCTCCCCATGTGGCAGGGACTGCAGGTACGTGCCACCATGCTCAGGTAATTTTAAAAAAACCTTTCTTTGGTAGATATAGGGTCTCATTTTGTGGTCCAGGCTGGTCTTGAAGTCCTGGCCTCAAGTGATCCTCCCACCTCGACCTCCCAAAGTGTTGGGATTACAAGTGTAAGCCACCATGCCTGGCCTTAATACAATATTTCTAAACATCAAAATTAATGCAAAACATTTCATTATAAATAAAAATACCAAAGTTTAAAAACAAGATTAGTGGCTGGGAGAGGTGGCTTACGCCTGTAATCCCAGCACTTTGGGAGGCTGAGGCGGGTGGATTGCCTGAGGTCAGGAGTTTGAGACCAGCCTGGCCAACATGGTGAAACCCCGTGTCTACTAAAAACACAAAAATGAACACGGTGATGGGTGTGATGATAGTAGTCTGTGCCTGTAATCTCAACTACTTCGGAGGCTCAGGCAGGAGAATTGTTTGAACCCAGGAGGTGGAGGTTGCAGTGAGCTGAGATCACACCATTGCACTCTAGCCTGGGCAACAGAGAGACTCCATCTCAAAACAAAAGAACAGGATTAGTATTGCCAATGTTCTCTCTCTTTTTTTTCAGGCTCCAACGTGGCTCTGAAAGGCACTGAGAAGACCTAATGTATCTGAGGACCTAGCTTCTGGCCTGGCTTTTACATGGTCAGGAGCTGTGTGTCCATCCACCCACCCCGCCCCCTGCCCCCTGCCACACTGTGGCTTGTCCCTTGTCCCTTGTCCCTTGTCCTTTCTGTGGCTCTTCTGTTCTCCTCTTGTTCACTTCCTAGGTATACAGAGCCTATGTCAATGGCAATGGTGAGGTAAGTGAGAAGAAGAAATGGAGAAAGTTAAAAAGCGTCTTCAAGGAAAAAACTTGGGAATAAAACCTTCCAGTTCTCTTGCTTTACTTTTCAGTACCCTTCCCCACTTCCTTCCTAACATGCTTCCAGAAGCAGGCACCTAGTCATTCATACCCATGGAGCTGCTCTCGGCTAAGTAGTAGGCCTAGCTGAAGAGATGCTGAGGGCAGGTGGGGTGGGAGATGGAGCAGCACATTGCTTCCTGGGAGAGAGCACCTCCTTGCCTCTGTCACCAGGCCGGAGTGCAGTGGTGTGATCTCGGCTCGTCACAGCCTCCGCCTCCCAGGTTCAAGTGATTCTCCTGCCTCAGCCTCCTGAGTAGCTGGGACTACAGGCACCCACCACCACGCCCAGCCAATTTTTGTATTTTTAGTAGAGACGGGGTTTCACCGTGTTGGCTGGAATGGTCTTGATCTCCTGACCTGGTGATCCCTGCGCCTCGGCCTCCCAAAGTGCTGGGATTACAGGTGTGAGCCACCGCACCCGGCCCTTGCCTCTTTTCAGTTTTAATGTGTCCCTTTATTGCCTACTTTCCAGGACAGGGCAGAGGATGGGGGAGCGGGAGACAAGTGGGGATCTGGGGCCGTGGGGCCATGCTGCTTCTCAGGGGGCAGAAGCTGTGGGAGAGGCTGGGGGTTGGTAGCTCCCAGAATTGCCTGGGAAGGACATCCTCTGGGTTTGCACAGTGTTGTCTCTGAATCTCCCAGCTTCCCTTCTCTAGGATTTTGCATCTTTGAAGTCATGTGCTACTGTTAACAGGAGAAGAGCAGAGCACGCCCCTTCTGCCTTTTCCCAGGCTTGTCATTTGCCTAACTCTTACAATGTTAGCAGAGAGTCGGTGATTGCAACGAGCAGGGAAATATTGCACAGTTGTAACCGCAGGGTCTGCTCTGAGAAGAGGAAGCAGAGCCTGTGGGGTGAGAACCTCCTGGGGTGAGGAGTCAGAAACTCAAGAACATGTTGAAAAGTTCCCAGAAGCAAGTGGGCTACTGTTGAGCCCAGAAATGTCCCATGGACGAGGACTCCTCTGTGCAGTGAAGAAAGACCCCAGACAGGAGGAAGCCAGGAGATACTCGCCCTATGCCGCTGCGTACAGTTTTGCAGCTTTCAAATATATTCCCTCAGGGGATTTCAGGAGAACAGTATGCACCCTCTGACAAAGCACAGACATCAGAGCCCAATGCCGTCCCCGGATCGCTCACTTGGACATACCGGATACCCTGGATCATATATCAGCTGCTCTCCTGACCCAGAAAACTGCATGTCTCTTATCACCCACTCATGTCTCTTCATGAACTTGGCTCTTCTGTTGGCAACTTTATGAGTTTCTTTTAACCAATGGGTGTTTTCTGAGTACTGTAGCCTGTGTGGTTCAGCAGGGGGAATCACAGTGGCATCCACTGAGAGTCCTGCTGTATGCCAGGTGTGTGCTTGGCACGTTATCTGCTTTCTCTTGAAAGGTATTTTACCAACCTTTTGGGTAAAATACTATAGTCCTCTTTTTTTTTTTTTTTAAGATGGAGTTTTGCTCTTGTTGCCCAGGCTGAAGTGCAATGGCTCTATCTCAGCTCACTGTAACCTCTGCCTCTTGGGTTCAAGCTATTCTCCTGCCTCAGCCTCCCAAGTAGCTGGGATTACAGGCATGCACCACCACGCCTGGCTAATTTTATATTTTTGGTAGAGACGGGGTTTCTCCATGTTGGTCAGGCTGGTCTTGAACTCCTGACCTCAGGTGATCCACCTGCCTCGGTATAATCCTCATTTTTACAAATGAGAAAATGAGACTCTGAGAAATAATTACTACTCACATGTCTAGTAAGAGGTGGTGCTAGAACTTGAACCTGGGCCATAGGACTCCTCCTGTGTCATTAGGTTCTTTCTGTTGCATTAGGTCAGCAGAGACACGGGGGAGATGCCTCCACACCCTCCTCCTGCATCTGTAGCAGACGCTGCTAATTGGTCTTGCTGGTTCTTTCCCTTGAGCTAGAACTATGTATAAGGAAAAATTATGGTTCATGTTCTCAAGGAATTTTGCTTTGACGCAGGTTAAAATGTAACACAGCAGTAGACTGACAATCTAAAGCTGTAAATAACACCCTGGCCATGAGTGCTAAAAAACCAGGTAAGCTTATGAATCATAGGAAATATACCCACCATTCTTTGTCTGAAAGCTGGCCTTTCCCCTACTTTTGAATCCCTTAGATTTCTCATTCTAGATATTATTCATTTATGCAATCAGTAAATATCCTCTAATATCCTGTCTGTATCTGGGAGAACAGGACAGAACAAGACAAAGTCCCTACTTTTGTGGAACTTAATTTCTAGTAGGGAGACAGACGATAACTACCAAGTGCAATGCACACACATATGCTGGCTGATCCTTAGTGCGAGGGAAGAGTGGATCCCATAGATGGAAAGGGGTGGATGTTACTCTCTGTAGCGTCATCGGGGAAGGGCTTCTGATAAGGAGGCACTGGGCTGAACCCAGGAAGAAGAAAGGAAGCCAGGAGGAGAGGCTAACAGTGCCCCAGGCAGAGGGAACAGAAGGAGGGGCACAGTGTGTGTGTGGAATGCAGGGAGGCCAGGATGGCTGGAGTGACAAGAGCGACGGGGAGGAGAAGTTGGGGGAGATATCACGTACGGCATTGTAGGATTTTGGCTTTTATTATTCCAAATAAGGTGAGAGTCCACTGGAGAGAATCCACTGAGCAGAGGGATGACATGAGCAGACTTGTGGTTTTGTTTGTTTTTTCGAGATGGAGTCTTGCTCTGTTGCCCAGGTTAGAGTGCACTGGCACAATCATGGCTCACTGCAACCTCCGCCTCCTGGGTTCAAGCTATTCTCCTGCCTCAGCCTCCCAAGCAGCTGGGATTACAGGTGCCTACCACCATGCTGGACTAATTTTTGTATTTTTAGTAGAGACAGGGTTTCACCATCTTGGCCAGGCTGGTCTCAAACTCCTGACCTTGTGATCCACCAGCCTTGGCCTCCTGAAGTGCTGAGATTACAGGGGTGAGCCCAGCCCAGACTTGTGTTTTAAGATGAACACCTGGTGGGCTTGGTGGCATGCACTTATAGTCCCAACTACCTGGGAATCTGAGGCGGGAGATCTCTTGAGCCCAGGAGTTGGAAGCCACAGTGCACAATAACCATGAGGGAGTGAATAGTCACTGCACCCCAACCTGGGCAACACAGTGAGATCCCCATCTTATACAATATTTAAAAATAAAAAATAGATGAAATGAAATAAAATGACCTTCTGGCCCTTACCTGGAGAAGGGAATTCAGGGGCACCGTTGGCTGCAAGGAGGCAAGTGCAGTCGGTGCAGATGGCAGTCAGCAATGGCTTGGACCAGGAAGACAGCAGGGAAGGCGGGGAGAGGCGACTGGGTTCCCTATATGTCATGAAGGTGGAGCTGCGGGATTTGTTCACAGATTGGATGTGGGATGTTCCAGGTTGAATTGCATCCTACAAAATTCACATGCTGAAGTCCTAACCCCCAGTACTGAAGAATGTGACCATATTTGGAGATATGGTCTTTAAAGAGGTAATTCAGGTTAAATGAGGTCATTGGGATGGGACTAATTTCATCATGGGTTTGGGTACAGACCGGGAACGGGATCACAACCTGGAAACAAAACAGTGCTCTGGGACTCTGTATCTCTTAGGGAAATTGCCAGGGCCCTGCCCTCCAGGCCTGTCCTTATTCATGACTCCCTGAGAAGAAGAGATTAGTACCCAGACATGCACAGAGGAGAGCATGCAAGGACATAAGGAGAAGACAGCCATCTACAAGCCAAAGAGAAAGGCCTTGGGAGAAACCAGCCCTGCCCACACCTTGGTCTGGGCTTCCAGCTGATTCTTGGATGAGCTGGTCCTCAGGCATGGAGGCAGGACTGTGAGAAACGAAATTTCTGTTGTTTGATTCACCTGGTTTATGGTATTTTGTTGCGGGAGTCCCAGTAGACTAACGTATGGGTGTGACAGGGATGAGGCGAGGAGGATGCTCAGGAGTTGGGTCTGTTTTAAGTCATGGTTGGGACGTTTCCTCCACCACGCCCAGAAGCACCAAGAGAGACTGTCCCGCTGGGTTTCAGTCAGAACGCTTTTCCAGTCCACGACACACCACTGACAGAGCCAGAACACAGTGCGACAACAGTGAGACGCAGACACGTGAGGTCACAGAAGGAGAATCGGCTCCACACCTAGTGTCATCACCTTTTGGTGCCCATACCATAATGAGCTCTGGGCCCACTGTTCCCGTTTGCCCAGAAGTCCTCCTTTCTCCCCTTCCTGAATCCCTTTTGTTCTGAGCTTTTATTCCAATAAGGTGAGAATCCACTGGAGAGAATCCACTGAGCAGAGGGGTGACATGATGAGACTTGTGTTTTAAGATGACCGCCTGTCTTGGCTTGGTGGTGTGCACTTGTAGTACCAGCTACCTGGGAGGCTGAGATGGGAGGATCTCTCGAGCCCAGGAGTTGGAGGCCACAGTGCACAATGATCCCCAGGCCAGTGGATTTGAGTAAAATTGCAGGAGGGAGTGCAGTCGCTGGCATTTCTAGCAGTCTAGAAACAAAATAGTGCTCTGGTGCTCCGTACCTCTCAGTGAAACTGCCCGAGCTCTGCCCTCCATGCCTGTCTGTATTCAGAGACTCACGTGAACTTTTGAATCATTCCCCTGCTGCTCACCCTGCCAGCCTCTGGCCTGGCTGTAGCCACCGTTCCCACCATCACCTGTATCTGGAAACTCTAATTCCTTGCCCATGACACTGTGACGGTCACCCTGTGGAAGTGAGGAGGCTTGCCCAGCCTCCAGGCATCCAACAGGGCTGCTTCCTACTCTCTGGTTCTCTTATATTTCTGACTGTTTGTTAGAAAGGCTTCTTTCATGCCCAGAGCCTCTGCTGGAAGGCAGTTCGAATCTCACTGGCTGAGCTGTAGCCGGAGGCAGCCCTGGCCCCGCCAGGCATCTGCCCACATCAAGCTCTTTTCCCTGCAGGCTTTGCCCCTCCTTCATCTGGAACATTGTTCCCTATTGCAATTTCCATGAGCAAAGTGGATTTATGGATCTGCTGGTCTATATCAGGGGTCAACACACTATGCGCTGCCACCTATTTTTGTAAATAAAGTTTTATTGGAACACAGCCACACATTCATTTTGCCTGTGGCTGCTTTCATAGTACAACAGCAGAGAAGAGTAGTTGCTACAGAGACCATATGGCCTGCCAAGCTGAAAATATTTACTATCCAGCTCTTTGCGAGAGTTTGCCAATCTCTGTGACGGAGTTAGATTTAGATTGGGTAACTCTCACAAAGTGGATTTGAGGATGAAAAAGACTACTACAGAAATAAGTAAGTAAATAAATAAATCCACGGTGGACTGACAATAATATTAACATCACAATAAAAAAGGACAAGAAAATAGTAGGACCAGTATTCTCCCACCTATAGTACAAGCTGTTTGTCACATAAAACAATTATCCTGCCAGGCGTGGTGGTGAGTGCCTATAGTCCCAGCTACTCAGGAGGCTGAGGCTGGAGGATCGCTTGAGTCCAGGAGTTCTGGGCTGTAGTGCGCTATGCCGATCGGGTGTCCACACTAAGTTTGGCATCAGTATGGTGACTTCCTGGGAGCGGGGGACCACCAGGTTGCCTAAGGAGGGGTGAACCAGCCCAGGTCAGAAATGGAGCAGGTCAAAATTCCCGTGCTGATCAGTAGTGGGATCGCGCCTGTGAATAGCCACTACACTCCAGCCTGGGCAACATAGCGAAACCCCGTCTCTAAACAAACAAACAAACAAAAACCAATTATCCTCTAACCAGGTCTATCAGGAAGTTGGGAGAGAGACTGGGTGAGTGAGAGAGAGAGAGAGAGAGAGAGAGAGAGAGATGGAAGGGGGAGAGGAAGAGTAGAGGAAAAATAAACAAATAAAATAAATAAATAGTGGCATTGAGCTACAGATGACATGCTTAACATGTCATTTTCCTCTTTAATGATATTTATCTAGCAATTTTATGTTTAAGCACTGTTTTTAGGGTTTCACATGCATTAAATGATTTAGTCCTCAAAACAACCCCAAGAGGTAGGCATTATTATAATTGCCTGAGTTTTATACATGAAGAAACTGAGGTCGAATAATCTACCCAAGGCTACACAGCTAGTAAGTGGTGGGGCTGGACTTGAATCCAAGCAGTTCGACTCCAGGGTCTGTAGTCTATGTTATGTTGCTTTTCTTGATTAAGAAAACAAAGACAGAATTAAACCCCAAAATGTTTGAAGAGTGGTGCCATGGACAGCCCTTTGGGCATGATTTTGCATCTTAACTACCAATGCTTATCCCAAACTCTGGTGTAAGATGAAGGAATTCATGTAGTTCTCTTTTAAAGGAACTTTGAGGTTTTTTTTTTTTTCTTTTGTTTAATTTCAAGACACATACCCAGGATAAAGCCAGCAAAGTTAGAAAGTAGCAGTGAACTAGGTCCTCGGGCATAGAGTCCCACCGAGGTATCTCCTGCCATTGCAGTGAGCTGTGAAGCACTGGTTAGCGGGTGTCATGGCTCTGAGCTCCTAGGACAGCACTCCTCTGCGAAGAGCCCAGGCTCCTGGAAAGTTTGAGGGTCTGGCATGGCTCTCGGTGGAGAGTTGGCATCCTTTACCCACCCTCCTGTGGGGCAGATGGAGGTCCCACCCACCCCTGGCTGAATGGAAGCTCATTCCCAAGCTACCTAAAGGCACACGTGACCTTGATTTCCTCTGAGCTTCCTCACCAGCTGCACTGGTGTTGTATAAGGAGCACTGTATTGAGAGTCAGGGCAATGGGTTCTGCCCTTGCGAAGGCTTCTGACCTCTCTACTCCTCAGTTTCCTCATCTGTAACACGATGAACTCAGCTAGATGGTCCTCGAAGAGCTCTTTACAGGTTAGAAATGTTCTGATCCTGTATTTAATGAAATGGATAAAATATTCATGCTATATTCATTTGTGGGTAAAAAAATCCTTTGCAAGACATTATGCTTGACTCTTGTAATTTTTGTTTTAAAAAACACTTGTAGCAGAATGAAGATATTTGTTCTTCCCAGCCCTGCTCTGCTGCTTGACAGAGGATCTTTTAGCCATAGAATTCACTAGGATTCTTTGTCAGATGGGTCTCTATTCTAAGGAATGGGAGCATTGCCATCATCCTCCTGGAATGAAGTCAGGGATACCCCCCAGGAGACTGGACTCCAATGGGCAAAGGTTCTCAGCAGCTTCAACCTAAAAGAGGTCCTTGAGGGGAGAAGGGAGCCTGAAGCGAGGGGAGAGGGATAGTGAGGGAAGGGACACCATTCAAAGTAAACTCTGTGTCAACTACAATTCAACCCTATGAGTGCTGTAAGGAATCAAAGACATATAAGGTAAAGATCCTCTACCCACAAGGAAGTCACCACCCAGCTGGCAGCAAAAGCCATATTGATGAAAGACAATGAGAAGGAAGAGATGCATTGTTAGTGCTGCGGTGAGCACAGTGGACTGGGGCAGGTGGCCTGATCCCGTCTCTGGCCGATCACTGCTGGATGGAAGCCACTCTGCATCCCTGGGCCTCAGTTTCCTTGTGTGGAAATGAGGACTTAAACTCCATTTCAAAAGTACCTTCTGGCTCTGAGATTCTGGAGTGGATGGTTTGTTGAAGGAGGCCTGAGCGTAGGCACCCGGAATTGTGTCATTTGATGAGTCAGTCAGACTAGGGGCATCAGAAAAATAATGTCTTCACAATCAACAGAAGGGGATAGGCAATTAAGAAACACTTCGCTGATGGCTTGAGTGTCTGTTCCACTCAGAGGATACATTCCCGAAGAGGGATGGGGTGACTCATCAGGCGGCTGAAACCTGATGAAACAGAGCTATCCAATTTCCTTGCTCCGATTCCAGGGAACCAAATTATCTTAATATGGTTTTCCAAAGCAGTTTCCCCAGCAAGAAGAGGCACAGACATGAGTTTCCAGACTAAGTAGCAATTGAAAATGGACATTTTTCTATAGGAGTAAAATTATATCACACATGAGAAATGACTGTGACATTTTATATGAAGTAGCATTCAAATGCAAAGAGTATCATCATTAGTCATATCACCATTGGTTATGATTATTCTCATGCTGATCTAATCAGCCTTTGAACCTGTTTTAATTTTTTTTTTTTTGAGCTGGTAAACCCTGGGTGAGTTGGTAAATATAGAAATTCTGGATCTGCAAAGCTGAGCAAAGATGAAAATTACTAACATGTAGAAAGTGCTTTCACATACAGTTATCTCAGTATCTCTAGAGAGGAAATATTATTTTCCCCAGTCTGTAGTTCTGGAAGGCTCAGAGAGGTTAGGTGACTTATCCAGAATAATAGAGCTAGTCAGGGTTTGGGCTGGCAGTCAAACCCAGGTGGTCAAGTCCAAATTCAACTCACAGTACTGCTGCTTCTTAAGTGAGTGAATATCCACTCATCCAGCACACCCCCTCACACACGTACTCACAAACATTTACTATGTAAGATCCGTGCCCAGTGAGACAGCTGCAGGAGGGATCAGAAGCTGAGGCAGAGAAAAAATCCAAATGCCAATATATTCTGGAGATCATAGAACAGTGTCTCCTTCCCTCTTCAATGCTGCTAAAAGCTCATAGAGCCTTTCTGGATGGCGGTTCCATGGCGCAATCTGTTGAGCTTCCCTTAGTCCCTGGACTCAGGCTGAATCTGCTCGTGGTGGGTGTAGAAAGCTCCCATTCTACTTAGATGGGGTCTCTGGGGTGTCAGGCATACCTCTGCTGTCTGCATCTACCTCCTCGTCCGTCTGGTTGTTTCTGGTGAGGGTGGCTAGGGACCCTCAACTGAGACACCGCCCCACCCACCCAGAACAGCACTGCTGGACCTAACACCCCCTGGGTTCCCGACATCTCAGCCACTGGAGCTGCCAGTCTCAAATTACCGGAGGGGAGGGAGGGCAGGCCAGGCCTGGATCTCAGGATCTGGGTCCTGCGTGCAATGCAAGCCTGAGCTCTCCAGCTGTCACCATAAGACTGCGGCAGTGTGGGCTCCTTGTGCTCAGATCCTTTCATTCATAGGGGGAAGCGGAAGACCACACTGCCTGGCTGAGACTTTATTATAGAGGATAAGGAGAAACATGAACTGGTCCCATTCCTGCATCTCCTTTTGCTGGATTTACTTTGCTGCTTCCAGACTGAGAGGTGAGAGGCTGGTGACATGTAAAGATCTTGTCTCATCTGGGGCTATTGCTTTGGGGGGAGGTGGGGCAGGGCAGGGAAGACAGATGATTCAACTGCTTGGAAGTGTTCGGTGCTTCCTACTGACTCTGATCTTGGTAGGGCACGCCAGAAAAACAACTCATCCATCCACCCAAAGCTTGTCCCTCGCCAGCCCTGGGCCAGCCCCCATTTAAGACCTCAGTCTCGCGTTCTTTGTCTTGAAATACACACAACACTGAATATTGATCCAGATCCCTCTTGTTGAGCAGCTGTAGAGACGGCAGATGGAAAATATGCTCATAAGTTGTTTAATGACCTTTTTGAAGATTATTCCAATGCTCTGCGTCCAGTGGAAGATACAGATAAAGTCCTGAATGTCACGCTGCAGATTACACTCTCTCAGATTAAGGATATGGTGAGTAACATATGGTGCTGACTCTTTGGAATGATTCTTAGAGGATAAACAACCATGCTTTCTGAAGAGAATGTCTTAACGGGGAATTTGAGAGGGAATGACAGCTCCGTATGCAAACTGGTGGGAGAAGAGAATGCCGGGAAAAGGAAGCTTTCTACAAAAGTAGTTAATTTCATGAAGTGTTACCTAATCCTGGTCGTTAACTGTAACAGTCTTAGATAATGTAAAGAAAGGTGGGGTTACATACTATATGCTGTCATTTATATAAAATGTCCAAAATGGGTGAATCTGTAGAGACAGAAGACAGCATAGAAGTCACTAGGGTCTGCAGGGAGGAAGGGGAAAATGGCTAGTAAGTTCTTAATGATTATGGGGTTTCTTCGCGGGGGAGGAAATGGTCTTGAATTAGGCAGTGGTGATGGTTGCACAACATTGTGAGTATATGGGAAGCATTCTAAAATGTCCCCTTCTAAAATGATTAAAATGGTGAGTTGTAATGTGAATTTAATCTCAATTTTTTTAAAAAAGGTAGTGTTTTAAGATGGCATAGCTTATTAGTACTTCTATATGTTTAATTACGAAACTTGAAAGATTTTTCTTCTGCACATTGTTATTCCCTGACTTTTGCTTTCAAGTACGCCATTCATTGATCAATTTTCAGGAAATATGGGCAGTTGATCCATGCAAAGATATGAAGACTTAAATATTTGTCCACTTCACATTCTGAACACTAAATCTAAGAGGAAAAAATATATGATCTTGGTAGTCAATCAAGGGGATAGAATAATAAAGTTCTCACTTATTGAAAATAGACAAGTGTTTGTGAAATTCCTACTGTGAAGAACAAGTGTCCTATCAATGGAAGGCATTTCAAGTGTCTGCTAGGTAAACTTACATCTGGATTCATTGCGTAGGATGAAAGAAACCAAATTCTGACCGCCTACTTGTGGATCCGCCAAATCTGGCATGATGCCTATCTCACCTGGGACCGAGATCAGTACGATGGCCTAGACTCCATCAGGATCCCCAGTGACCTCGTGTGGAGGCCGGACATCGTCTTATATAACAAGTAAGTGCAGCTCAGAACGGATGCTTTTCAGACGTGAACTTGTTGATTTCATAGAATTTAAACATAATGAGGGCGGCGCCGCGGCTCATGCCTGTAATGCCAACACTTTGGAAGGCCAAGGCGGGAGGATCATGAGGTCAGGAATTCAAGACCAGCCTAGCCAAGATAGTGAAACTCTGTCTCTACTAAAGATACAAAAATTAGCCAGGTGTGGTGGCAGGTGCCTATAATCCCAGCTATTCGAGAGACTGAGTCAGGAGAATTGCTTGAACCTGGGAGGAGGAGGTTGCAGTGAGCTGAGATCATGCCACTGCACTCCAGCCTGGGTGACAGAGCAAGACTCCATCTCAAATAAATAAATAAACAAACAAACAAATATGATGAAAAAGGAATGTTTAAAACCTGCATGAAATTAAATATTAATCCATGTTCCTAGGACTCCTGAAATAATGGTCATAGAAACTTAGATCAGGAAAAATATATGTCATAAAAGTTTAGAGCTGGAAGGAAACTGTCAATCTACATTCCCCCTTTTCAGGTGAGAAAGTGGAGGCTGCATTAGTTTGCTAGGGCTAACTTTGCCATAGCAGAGTAGCACAAACTAGGTGACTTAACGGAAACGTGTTGTCTCCCAGTTCTGGAGATAAGAAGTCTGCGATGCAGGTGTCGACAGCGTGGTTTCCTCTGAGGGCTGTGAGGGAGGATCTGTTCCAGGCCTCTCTTCTAGCTAATGGTGGTTTTCTGGCAGTCTTTGGTGTTCTTAGATTTGTGGAAGCATCACTCTGAGCTCTGCCTTCATCCTCACATGGCATTCTCCTCTGTGTTCCCTGTGTCCAAATTCCCAGTAGGATTAGGTGCCCACCCTACCCCAGCATGACTTCATCTTAACCTAACTAATTACATCTTCCAGGATGCTATTCTCAAATCAAGTCCCATCCTGAGTGCTGGGGGCTAAGACTTCAATATGTGAATTTTTCAGGGACACCAGTCAACCCATAACAGTGACACTCACCATCCAAGATCATGTATCAATAATTAATTAAATTGGAATGGGCCATCTAGGAACTGACCTGTGGATTTGGGGCTCCGTGTGGAGTGGAGGATGAACCAGTTTATAAGATGCAAAGTGACCTTTTCCTGGTCTCAGAGCAAGGGGCCTTGTATATCGGATAGGTAAGGTTTATGTGTCGCAAGCTATAAGGTGCATATGAATCACCCAGGGAGCTTGTTAAAATGCAGATTCTGATTCCATAGGTGTGGGGCAGGCCTGTGATTCTGCATTTCTACAAGCTCCAGAAGATGTGGGCACTGCGGGTCCATGGGCTGCAGTTTGAGGGAAAAAAAAAAAAAAAGACAGATCTCTGCTGGGTGTGGTGGCTCACATCTAAAATTCCAGCACTTTGGGATGCCGAGGCAAGCAGATCACCTGAGGTCAGGAGTTCAAGATCAGCCTGACCAACATGGCGAAACCCTGTCTCTACTATAAATACAAAAATTAGCTGGGTGTGGTGTCGTGCGCCTGTAATCCCAGCTACTCAGGAGGCTGAGGCAGGAGAGTTACCTGAACCCAGGAGGCAGAGGTTGCGGTGAGCCAAGATTGCACCATTGCACTCCAGCCTGGGCGACAGAGCAAGACTCCATCTCAAAAAAAAAAACAAAAAACAAAAAACAAAACCAAAAAAACAAACGAAAAACAGATCTCTGGTCACAGTTTGAGCTCAGTGGCTCCACCTGTTGTTGAAGGAGCTTCTCTCTCTTTTTATTCTGGAATCCAAGTTTCCGTGGAGTGGCAAAGGTTCCTCTGCGGCTCAGAACTATGTGAGTGAGAGGCACCTCAGGGGGCTCCCCTGGGAAGAGGTTTCCAGCGGGCATGGATTTCCTTAAGGAAGCAACACGGGTGGGTTGCAGCCTGGATTTTAGTCTCAGTCTCACTCCTTACTCAGAGGGCTCATCTACGACTCATGACCTCTGGAATCACAGCCCTGTTTCTGTCTGTTCCCCACTCTGAGGGGTCAGAGGAATCATTTGTATCCCTTCCCAAGGAAAATAACATTCATGTATGGGGCTTTATTCCTCCAGTTTACCCTCCCTCCCTGTGTTCTCTCTCTCTCTGTCCCACGCGCGCGCACACACACACACACACACACACACAGAGCACAAAAATAAGCCACATCGTCCATTACCACTCTCTTGTCCGCAGAGTGCAGGAGAGTAATATCTGATAATTTCATTGACACAGACCGGGCATGGGGGCTCATGCCTGTAATCCCAGAAATTTGGGAGGCCAAGGCAGGTGGATTACCTGAGGTCAGGAGTTTGAGACCAGCCTGGCCAACATGATGACACCCTGTCTGTACTAAAAATATAAAAATTAGCTTGGTATGATGGCGGTGCCTGTAATTCCAGCTACTTGGGAGACTGAGGTAGGAGAATCACTTAAACCCAGGAGGCGGGGGTTGCAGTAAGCTGAGATTGTGCCACTGCACTCCAGTCTGGGTGACAGGAGTGAGACTCGGTCTCAAAAAAAGAAAAAGAGAGATAAGTTCATTGACCCTGATGAGCTGGTATAGCATTCTGTAAGTTTTTTTTTTTTTTTTAGACAGAGTCTCACTCCTGTCACCCACGCTGTACTGCAGTGGTGCAATCATGGTTCACTACAGCCTTGACTTCCCGGGCTCATGTTATTCACCCACTTCAGCCTCCTGAGTAGCTGGGACTACAGGTGCATGCCACCATGCCCAGCTAATTTTTTTTTTTTAATTTTTAGTAAAGATAGGGTCTCACCACGTTGCCCAGGCTGGTTTCAAACTCTGGGACTCACGCAATCCACCCAGCTCAGCCTCCCAAAGTGCTGGGATTACAGGCATGAGCCACTGCACCTGGTCAGCATTCTGTAAATTCTAACAATTCTCTCCGAAAAACAAACAGAATGGTGTTCCTCCTCTCCCTCCTGTTTTGATTGGCTGAGGCAGTGACCAGCTCTTACTGAAATGCTTCTTTGCAAGCTTACAAGGCACCCTAAGTTAAGCTGACCCCACTCCTCCCTTATTAGAGAAGCCAGTTACGTGCTCATGAGCTCACACAAGCCTCCTGTGGCTTTGGTCGTTTCGTCCTCATTCTCCCTTCCCCACTCCCCCGTCATTGACCCTGAGATGTGTGAATTTTGTTCCTCACCCCTTTACACAGAGCCTTTCACCACACTGATTAATCATCTCTTTTATGTCCTCTGGTTGACTCTTTAGTTGTCTCCGCGCTGTTGTCACTCTCGGACCATTCTGTCTCTGCTCCTCTCTTCTCCTTTGCCTTCTCCTTCTCAGTAAAACTTCTCAGAGTTTTGCTGCATAGAGGAACCTCTAAATGGAACTATGGTTGGATGACATCTTCATGCCTTTAACAAGTTGAAATGAAAACGGAAGAGTGTGACAGGATCAGGCAAAGAAGGGCCCCTACTCATGGCTATTTCCGTGAGCTCAGTCCTTCTAGCTGAATCCCTGACTCTGTAGAATCTTCCGATGCCAGACACAGTATCACTGCTTCTCAGAAGCAGGTACAGAGTGTCACAGACAACACAATGGGCTTCCTGAGCTGTGGTGAGAAGGAGAAATCGGGGCAGTGGGTAGGTGAGTCAGTCCGGTGTGATAAAGACGCTTCAGGCAGGAAGATGCTTAGCATCTAGAGTCACCGTTGGTGCCTGAATCCATGGAGCCAGACTGGTTAGGGAGCGATCAGGAAGGAGATACCCCTGGAAGACACTTCACAGGAGAATAGTTGAATTTGCTGATGCTTAGTTTGGAAGAGGGAAGAGGACCTTGAAGACTTGATGGTTACCTTAGGCAATCAGAGAGTAAGATAGAAAAAAGAGAACACTGCTCCAGAGGACAAAACCCAAGATAATCAGTAGAAGCCGAAGGAAAGATAAGCTCTCCTCAAAAAAATAAAAAGGAAACAAAGCAAAAAAACCAGAACATTTTTCTAATAATTTTGGCAAGAATTGTCCCAAGAAATAGTGAGCTCTGTAGCATTATAATAGTTCAAGTAGATACTGGCTCTTTTAGTAAATTAGTAGAGAAATAAATGAATTGGGGCTCAAAGTTCTGATGGGAATGTTTAGTATTAGTATATGGTTAGTATAGTGACTGGCATAAGAGGCTACAGGGATTTCTGATATTTTTAAATTAGGTAAAAAACAGATTACAGAAATTTTAAATTTGAATTCATTATGGAGTTTTCGTGGTCAGGTTTTATTTATTTATTTTTTTTAAGGCAGAGTTTTGCTCTGTAACCCAGACTAGAGTGCCATGGTACAATTGTAGCTTACTATAGCCTTGACCTCCTGGGCTCAAGTTGAGGCAGTATTCTCCTCAGTAGGGTCTGGAGACAGGGAGCCTTCACTTCAGCTTCAGATTGGTCACAGACCAAGTCTTCATTTGCACAGGGTGTAACTTCACTTCAGTCTCTGATTGGTTGTAGGTCACATCTTCATTTGCATAGGGTGTAACTTCACTTCAGCCTCCAATTGGTTGTGGGCCAAGTCTTCATTTACATAGTGTGTAACCAATGGGAAACCTCTAAAGGGTACTGGAACCCCAGAAGATTTTGTAACCAGTGCTCTTGGGCCGCTCACTGGAGCCCACACCCACTCCATGGAGCGTAGTTTCATTTCAATAAATCTGAGCGTTTATTGCTTCTTTCATTGTGCTGTACTTTCATTGCTTTATTTGTGCATTTTGTCCGATTCTTTGTTCAGATTGCCAAGAATGTGGACAACTTGTAGTTGAGACCCTCCATGGGTAACAAAGTGATTTTCTCACTTCAGTCTCTTGAGTAGCTGGGACTACAGGTGTGCATTACCATGCCCAGCTAATTCAAAAAATTTTTTACAGAGATGAAGTCTCACTATATTGCTCAGGCTGGTCTTGAATTCCTGGGCTCAAGCAATCCTTCTGCCTTGGCGTCCCAAAGTGCTGGGATTACAGGCATGAGTCACCATGCCTGGCCCCAGTGGTTGGATTTTAATAAGCAGTTTTAATGGTTGGCTTTCAGACCTAGTGAGGAACTGGGTGCCCTACTGTATTCAAAAGAATTTGTCTAGAATTTAGCTTTAAGGCCAGCTTCTATCGCTATCTTTAGCTATATAAGATGATTTAGAGAATGGCAAGACTTCCAATGAGACTGGAAATAAAGGAGGGGGACAAGAAACAGTTTTGGAAAAGAGGGGATGAATTTGATGTTCAGTTTGGGGAATTAAAGAAACATCCCCACGGAAATGTCCAATAACGAGATTGCAAAGGCAAATCTGAAACTTAGAGAAACTGGTCAGGGCTAATAGAGATGCCAAAAGTCCTTAAAGTCCTATAGAACTACTCATGGAGCTGGGTGCCGTGGCTCATGTCTGTAATCCCAGCACTTTGGGAGGCCGAGGCAGGCGGATCACGAGGTCAGGAGTTCAAGACCAGCCTGGGCAACGTGGTGAAACCTCGTCTCTACTAAAAATACAAAAATTAGCTAGGCATGGTGGCGGGTGCCTATAAGCTACTTGGGAAGCTGAGGCAGGAGAATCATTTGAACCCAGGAGGCAGAGGTTGCAATGAGCTGAGATCATGTCATTGCATTCCAGCTTGGATGACAGGGTGAGAATCCATCTCAAAAAAGAAAAAAAAAAACTACTCATGGAAGGAAAGAAAATGGCTGAGGATAAAATTGAAAAAAATCTCTACATTTAAGGAATTACAGGGGAAACTTAGAATTAGTGGTTAAAGAGGTAGAAGGAGAACTGAGAGAGTCATATAATAAAAACCAAGGGAAGAGAGGATGTCTAGGAACAATCGTAATCCCAGTGTTTGGGAAGAGTTAAACAAGATGAAGATTTAGGAGAAGTCTTGAGATTTGCCTAGTTGTACTTGTCGGAAAGACATCAAAATGCAGGAGTCAAGAAATAAAAGCGAAAGGAAATGGGACAACAGCAGGTATCAGTTACTTTTGAAAGCAGTGCATGGAAGGAGATGAGAGAGAAAGAAGTGCTGGGGAGAAAAGGAGTTCAGCAGGAAAGACTTGTGAACAGAGTGGGAAAGTGACTAGAGGGGCCAAGCGAGGCAAGATCCTGAAGGAGGCATGGGAGGAGAGGACTCACAGGGCCGGAAGGGAAGTTAGCAGGGAAGAGAGAGGGGGCAACTTCTTTTTGATATGGGAAGGAAGGAAAAGTGAATATGTGAAAGACAGAGATATTGGAGGTGGAAGGAGGAAGGAATCCTGGGACTGAGTAAATAGATAAGTCTACACTGAGGTTCCAGGCACTCTGGGGACTGAGAACACTGGTCAACTCTCCCTGCTCCCTCATTCATCAGCCTGTTCCTCCTCAGTTCCCAGGAGTGGGCTTCTTATAGCCAACACTGGGAAAGGCATTTTTGCTCAATTGTGAAACAACTAAAGTTAGTTCAGTCTTTGATCAGATACAGAAGGGGAGAGGGGGCTGCCTGTATTGGTCTGTTCTCTTGTTGCTAATAAAGACATACCCAAGACTGGGTTTCTACTAAAAATACAAAAATTAGTCAGGTGTGATGGTGCACATCTGTAATCCCAGCTACTCGGGAGGCTGAGGTAGAAGAATTGCTTGAACTCGGGAGGCAGATGTTGCAGTGAGTCGAGGTTGTGCCACTGCACTCCAGCCTGGTGACAGAGTGAGACTCAGTCTCAAAAAAAAAAATATATATATATATATATATATATATATATATATATATAAACTCTGGAGAGTGTGAATCTGTTGGACCAAGTTTGGGTCACCCAGCCAGCCTTTGGCCAGGGACACTGGGGTACCTTGACCAACACTCCCTCTGCCTTGCAATGACAATGGAGAAAGAGTCCCTAGAGAAAAATAGAAATTCTGTACCCCAAAATACAAGGCGTAACTATTGATAAAGCAAAAGAAGATATATCTGGAGTAAATGACTTCCTCTAAAGTTATGGGTGAAGAACTTTTTTCTCTGAGTTTTCCAAATGTTACAAATAAACATGTACAGCTTTTATAATAGCAACACAAAGCTGTTTTTAATATTCTAGTGCCTAAAGTTAACAAATTAAGTAAGCAGATTTTAGTATCGACAGACTTACTTTTTGTCTGCATGTTCAAGACAGTGGCACTGGGAATGGACAGGAAGGGATAGAGAGCAGAGATGCTTTCAAGGAAGAATCCAAGAGAACTTGGCCCTGACTAGTTACAGGAGATGGAGGAGAAGGGCAAATTCGAGCTGATTCCAGACTCCTGAGCCACTGACGGGTACAGGGAGCTGTCTGGGTAAGGATGGTGGCAAGTTCTACCATGTGGCTTTCATTTTCCTCATCTGACCTCCAGGGCTGACGATGAATCTTCAGAGCCTGTGAACACCAATGTGGTCCTGCGGTATGATGGGCTGATCACCTGGGACGCACCGGCCATCACCAAAAGCTCCTGTGTGGTGGATGTCACCTACTTCCCTTTTGACAATCAGCAGTGCAACCTGACTTTTGGTTCCTGGACCTACAATGGCAATCAGGTGGACATATTCAATGCCCTGGACAGCGGCGATCTCTCTGACTTCATTGAAGATGTGGAATGGGAGGTCCATGGCATGCCTGCTGTGAAGAACGTGATCTCCTATGGCTGCTGCTCTGAGCCTTACCCGGATGTCACATTCACCCTCCTTCTGAAGAGGAGGTCCTCGTTCTATATCGTCAACCTCCTCATACCATGTGTCCTCATATCTTTTCTGGCTCCTTTGAGTTTTTATCTCCCAGCAGCCTCTGGAGAAAAGGTCTCCCTGGGAGTGACCATCCTTTTGGCCATGACTGTATTTCAGCTAATGGTGGCAGAAATTATGCCAGCCTCAGAAAATGTCCCTCTGATAGGTGAGTTCAAGTGTTTTCCACTACGAGCCCAGCTTTGTAGTGCCTGGGGTCATGCCTTTAAGGTTGTGTGTGTGCCTTTAAACTTGAAACAATGGAGCCAACTTCAGACTCAATCCAGACTGTCTCAAACTCCTCTGGTGGTTACAGTTGGCATCTTTCAGTATAGATAAGGCTGTTGGAATCAAAACTGGTTTTGCAGTCACTGGGTTTACACAAAAGAGCAATGAAAGGCGTTATACTTTAGAGCAGTGGTTCTCAAAGTGATGGTCCCCAGATGCACAGCTTCAGCATCACCTGGGAACTTCTTTTTGTTAATCTGACAGATATAGACTCTGATGTATTTTTTTTTTTTTGAGACAGAGTCTTGCTCTGTCGCTCAGGCTGAAGTGCAATGGCATGATCTTGGCTCACTGCAACCTCTGCCTCCTGGGTTCAAGCAATTCCCTGCCTCAACCTCCTGAGTAGCTGGGACTACAGGCATGCACCACCATGCCCAACTAATTTTTGTATTTTTAGTAGAGATGGGGTTTCACCATCTTGGCCAGGCTGAGCCATGACCTTGTGATCCACCCCCACCTCGGCCTCCCAAGGTGGTGGCATTACAGGCGTGAGCCACCATGCCTGGCCCACCTGGGAACTTTTAGAAACCCAAAATCTCAGGGCCCACCCTAAGCCTACTGAATTAGACATTCTGGAGATAAGGCCCTGGCGTCCTGTTTTAACAAGTCTTCTGGGTGATTCTGATGCATTTTCTGTTTAAGTCTGAAGTCCACTGACCCAGAGGTTAAGACCTGATTTTGAAATCAAAGAAAGCTTCATTTGAATGCTGACCACTTCTTGATCAAACTTAGACAAGCTACTTGTTCTCTTCGTCTCTGCTTTATCATCTGCAAAATGTGTGTGATTGCTTCCTTCTGTGTCATTGCTTACTGCACACCCTGGCATATGGTAAGTACTGAGTAAACAGTGACTATTGTTATCATTTCACATGACAAGGGTTTTCTTCTAGGGAAGAATGGCAAACATGGCAGAAAGATGTGCTTTTTAAGCCTGATGTCTACCCTTACTAGAAAAATCTCAACTTCACTGGATATAATAGCAGTGGGGGAGAGCTTATTAAAATGCACTTTCCTATACCCAGAGAGTTTGATTTAGCAACTCAGCCAAGATTTGGGAATCTGAGGTGATTTCAAAGCAGACCACATTTTCAAAATTCAGCAATTGTGAAATGTCCCTCCAAGGGTTGGCGTGCAGACTGGGGGTACTGCCCCTGCCTCCCCTATCGTTACCTAGCTTTTTCTGAGGGCTCTCCTATCCCCTTTAACACATACTTCTGGCTGGGCACAGTGGCTCACGCCTGTAATCTCAGCACTTTGAGAGGCCGAGATGGGTAGATTACTTGAGGTCGGGAATTCAAGACCAGCCTGAGCAACATGGAGAAACCCCATCTCTACTAAAAATACAAAACTAGCCAGGTGTGGTGGCACATGCCTGTAATCCCAGCTGCTTGCGAGGCTGAGGCAGAAGTGCTTGAACCAAGGAGGCGGAGGTTGTGGTGAGCCAAGATTGCACCACTGCACTCCAGCCTGGGCAACAAGAGCGAAACTCCGTCTCAAAAAAACAAAAGAAAACAAAACAAAAACATATTTCCTGTTTTCAAGGATACTCTTGAGATCCAACACCTCCATCTCAAGGACTTGCTGTTGTAACAGATGCTCACCAGAATCAAGCCAGATCTAAGTTTGAGTTCCTTAAAGTAAGCAATAAGGAGACATGTTAGAACACCAAGGAACTTAGAGTCTAATATCAAGGGATGTTGCCTTGCCCTTTTACTCTTTACTGAGTCGTTACCCAATATTCAGACGATACTACAGTGGCTTCTCCATTTGGAGATTTCTTCCTTTTTACGTCTCTCCTTGCAAAATACACACACACACACACACACACACACACACACACCCCTCTTTTTCAGAATTAGACACAGAAGGCTTTTTCCCCTCTAATAAAAAGAAGGAGATGTATTGGGATTTTATTAGCTCTCCTGAGGCAGAAACGATTGGCAGTGATGACATCCAATCATAGCCTGTTTGAGGAAAGATCATTGGCTGGTCCCACTTTCTTCTTGGGCAGTAACATTATATAGCAAGCTGGCACAATTTCTAAAGAGACATGTCTCACAGGAATTGCTTGTTCTGTTTCTATAATAATGTGAAATTTATCTTTTAAAAATTAGATTACATTTGTATTTTTAAATTTTATTTTAATTTATTTTTATTATTTAAAAATGAAGGCCAGGTGTGATGGCTCATGCCTGTGATCCCAGCACTTTGGGAGGCTGAGGCAGGCAGATCACCTGAGGTCAGGAGTTTGAGCCTAGCCTGACCAACACAGTGAGACCCTGTCTCTATAAAAAAAATTAGCTGGGCACTGCAGTGCATGCCTGTAATCTCAGCTTCTCAGGAGGCTGAGGCAGGAGATTCATTTGAACCCGAGAGGTGAAGATTGCGGTGGGCCAAGATCACACCACTGCACTCCAATCTGGGCAACAGAGTGAGACTTCATCTTAAAAAAAAAAAATTGAAAAAATGAAAAAAGACAGGGTCTCACTATGTTGGCTAGGCTGGTCTTGAACTCCTGGGCTCAAGTAATCCTCCCACCTCGGCCTCCCAAAGTGCTGGGATTACAGGTGTGAGCCACCACTACTAGCTGAAATTTATCTTTTTAGGAAAGGTGCATACAGATTTTGAGAACATTTATTTAACAATTATAATTTGTTATTCATAGCACCTATGGAGTATGCTCACAATATTATAGAAATATGCTTAACTTTTCTGCATCAAATGTAGCCTTTGATATAGGTTTCTGGCCCATGGCCTTCACCATATTAAGAAAAGTCTCATATTTTTAGTTAACTCAGAGTTTTTGGCAAATAATAAATAGATGATAAACATTATCAAATACTTTGTCTTCATCTGTTAAGATAATCATGTGAGTTTTCTCTTTTACTCATCAATGTCATGCATTACATCAATAAGTTTTCTGATGTTGAACTTTTTTGTACAACTCGACCAAACCTTTCTCATGATACATTATCCTTGAAGACACTGTTGGATTTAGTTAGCTCATATTTTGTAGAACTTTCTCAAATATGTCTATTAGTGAAATGGCTTTAATATCTCTTTTTTAGAACCAAGGACAAATTGACTTCACAAAATGAACCGGGAAGTTTTCCCTCTTTTTCTATTTCTGGAACAAGTTGCATAAGATGGGAATTATTTCTTCCTTGAATGTTTGATAAGGCTCACCTACAGATTCCTCTTGGGCCTACAGCCTTTGGTAGGGGGTTGGTATTTGATTGATTCCCATTTCTATTAAAAGTTCTTTATTCTTGCACTAATTTTGACATCTTGTATTTTTTCCAACAGTTTCATCTAGATTATGAAATATGTTATTATACAGCTATTTTTATTATTTTTATTTTTTGAGACATAGTCTAGCTCTGTTGCCCAGGTTGGAGTGCAGTGGCATGATCTCGGCTCACTGCAACCTCTGCTTCCTGGATTCAAGTGATTCTCCTGCCTCAGCCTCCCGAGTAGCTGGGATTACAGGCACGCACCACCACACCTGGCTAATTTTCTTTTTTTAAATATATATTTTTTTATAGAGATGGGGTTTCACCATCTTGGCCAAGTTGGTCTTGAACTGACCTCATGATCCACCCATCTCAGCCACCTAAAGTACTGGGATTACAGGTGTGAGCCACCGTGCCCAGCTATGTTTTTTGTATTTTTAGTAAAGATGGGGTTTCACCATGTTGGCTAGGCTGCTCTCGAACTCCAGACCTCAAGTCATCCACCAGCCTCGGCCTCCCAAAGTGCTGGGATTACAGGCGTGAGCCACTGTGCCCGGCTATACTGTTATTTATAATATTGTACTATTTTGTAAGTCTTTTGCATCTTCTCTCTCTCTCTCTCTTTCCCTTTATTTCTCTCTCTCTATCCTGTGAGTGGTCTTATCAAAGGTTTATTAATTTTATTACTTTTTTCAAAAGTTTGCTTTTGTTTTTGTTCATCTTCTTTGCTTTTTGTTCTATATTTCATAAATTTGTAGCCTTATCTTAATTGTTTCCTTCCTTAATTTCACTTTTTCATCAACATTTGCTTTATATAATCACATTTTGAAGACTAATAGTGATACAGTCTCCTTTCTTACCCAGTAGCAATTGACTTCCATATTAATGAGGCCTGAAGACCATTCTGAGAACAGGTGAAGTTCATTAATTGTTTATTTGTTGAATGCAGAAAAAAATTTTACCTTATGATCTCAGGAAACATTTCCAGACTTTTAAATTTCAAACCAGGAACAGTGCTGAGAACTTCACATGTATCATCTCAATTAAGCCTCCTCATATTCCTGCAAGTTAGATATTATTATTATACCCACTTTGCAGAGCAGGAAATCAAGGCTTAGTAGGATTATATGCCTTTGTACAGATTGCAAGTCTAGGGAGTGACAAAGCTGGGATTTGAACCCAGGAAGTCAGATTCACCAAAAGTCTATGCTGTGGCTGGGCGCCCGGTGGCTCACGTCTGTAATCCGCATTTTGGAGGCTGAGGTGGGCAGATCAGTCGAGGTCAGGAGATGGAGACCAGCCTGGCCAACATGGCGAAACCCCTTTCTCTACTAAAAATACAAAAATTAGCCGGGCATGGTGGCAGGCGCCTGTAATCCCAGCTACTTGGGAGGCTGAGGTGGGAGAATTGCTTGAACACAGGGGCTGGAGGTTGCAGTGAGCTGAGATTGCGACAGTGTACTCCAGCCTGGGTGACAGAGCGAGACTCCATCTCAAAAAAAAAAAAAAAATCTATACTAGTAACCACCACCAGGGTATAACACCTCCTTTAACAAGGTGTTTGTTTCTTTTTTTTTTTTTTTTCTCACCTTCTGCATCCTGAGATAATGGTGTTTGTTTATTTCTAAGACAAATACAGTCATGTGCTGCATAACAATGCTTTGGTAAATGATAGACTGTGTATACAACAATGGTCGCATAGGATTATAATGTCAATTTTTTTTTTTTGAGACAGAATTTTGCTCTTGTTGCCCAGGCTGGAGTGCAGTGGCATGATCTCGGCTCACGCAACCTCTGCCTCCCAGGTTCCAGCAATTTTCCTGCTTCAGCTTCCTGAGTAGCTGGGATTAGAAGCATGCACCGCCATGTCTGGCTAATTTTGTATTTTTAGTAGAGACGGGGGTTTCTTCATGTTGGTCAGGCTGGTCTCAAACTCCTGACCTCAGGTGATCCGCTCGCCTCACCCTCCCAAAGTGCTGGGATTACAGACTTGAGCCACTGTGCCCGGCCCATAATGTCAATTTTTACTTTATCTTTTCTATGTGTAGACATGCTTAGATACGCAAATACTTACCGTTTGATAATCATGTGTACAATTGCCTGTGGTATTCAATACAGTAACATGCTGCACAGGTTTGTAGCCTGGAAGCAGCAGGCAACAGGCAATACCATACCGCCTAGGTATGTAGACGGCTATGCCATCTAGGTTTGTGTACATACACTCTATGATGTTCACACAGCAACAAAATCACTGAATGACTAATACATTGCTCAGAATGTATCCCTGTTGTCAAGTGACTCATGGCTGTATGAGGACAGTTTTAAAGCAAATTCAGTTATTGCTGTTATTTTGATTCCAGGTAAATACTACATAGCCACGATGGCCCTGATCACAGCTTCCACCGCCTTGACCATCATGGTGATGAATATCCACTTCTGCGGGGCCGAGGCCCGGCCGGTGCCACACTGGGCCAGGGTGGTCATCCTGAAATACATGTCCAGGGTCTTGTTTGTCTATGATGTGGGTGAAAGCTGCCTCAGCCCGCGCCACAGTAGAGAGCAGGACCGCCTCACGAAAGTTTACAGCAAACTGCCAGAGTCTAACCTGAAAACAGCCAGGAACAAACACCTTTCCAGAAAGAAGGACATGAACAAACGCTTAAAGAATGACCTGGGCTGCCAGGGTGAGAATCCTCAGGATGCCGAGAGTTACTGTGCACAGTACAAAGTGCTCACGAGGAATATTGAGTACATCGCCAAGTGCCTCAAAGACCACAAGGCCACCAATTCCAAGGGGAGCGAATGGAAGAAGGTGGCGAAAGTCATAGACCGATTCTTCATGTGGATTTTTTTCATCATGGTGTTTGTGATGACTATCTTGATCATAGCAAGAGCGGATTAGTCACAGGTATTGGCTTTGCTATCTGGGGAGAAATTAATACTATTCCCTGTGATCTATTCCAGTGTTCTTCCAAGATTTTTGTCTGTCTATAATTTAGGGGTTATGTTGTCTGTGCTTTTTATTATTAACTTCAAATCAATGTTGAAGCTACCTGCCCTGTTAAATGAAGCAGGAGATCCAAAATTTCAAGGGTAGGGAGATGGAAGAAATAGGGAAAGACTCCTTCTATAGCCCACCAGAGTGGTGGGTGACTGGCCTCTAGTTTATACAATTATTCATCTCTTTAGCAGTGCAGATAACAAAATACACTTTACTGTTAAAATTTAAAACAAAAGGCCGGGCATGGTGGCGCATGCCTGCAATCCCAGCACTTTGGGAGGCTGAGAAGGGAGGATCACAAGGTCAGGAGTTCAAGACCAGCCTGACCAACATGGTGAAACTCTATCTCTACTAAAAATATAAAAACTAGCTGGGCGTGGTGGCACACACCTGTAATCCCAACTACTCAGGAGGCTGAGGCAGGAGAATTGCTTGAACCTGGGAGGCGGAAGTTGCAGTGAGCCGAGATTGCACCACTGCACTCCAGCCTGGGTGTCTCAAAAAAAAAAAACAACAAAAAACTTAAAACAGGCAAAACAAATCAAATTTATTTTCTCCTTAGTTCCTATTAAAACATACTTTTGAAAAATGAAATAGTCACATATATGTTAGTGTGATTTAAGTCTCAATTTAAGTCTTTTTCAGGCATAGTGCATTTGAAGTCGACTCTCAAAGAGTGGAATAAAAGGTTTTGTCCCAGTAAAGAAAGTCTAAGCGCTAGCCGTTTAATGGGGAAAAGAACTTTCTGCATAATGGTGATGTCCTATATGTTGGTTATGTTTTACATAAATCCAAACGATGAGGTCATTCCTGCATTTACCCTTTGATTAAAATAAGATAGATGAAGCTGTTCCTGCATTTAGTCTTGTATTAACATAGGTGGTCAGCAAGCTGGGCTCATGCATTCATTGATGGAACTTCTCACCAAACTTGGTTGATGTTTTTCGTACATGTAATAAAAGCAACATGATTCTCATTTGCATTGGGTGTCACAGAAATTCTTATGCACAAGCCTGATCACTTTGATCCTCACAACAATTCTGTGAGCTGGGGAGGTAGGTATTACTATTCTTCCTCAGAGAAAGAAACTGTGGCTTAAACGGTGGGTGTAAGTGACCTGCCTCCTCAAATCTAACAAGGTGTAAGTGGAACTGGGACTTGGAGCTGGGCTATGTCTGCTAAAGCCACCCTGCTTTTGGCCATGATAAATTATGATTTAGGATAGGCAAGACTAAGAGATTCTTGTTCTTAATTCTGAACTTTCTGCACTAATTTACCTCCTATATGTCCCAACTTCTTTCCTATTTTCAATAAAATGTGACTTCATATCCACCCCTCCCGCCATTCCCGCCTAGATTAAAATGATCCAAGGTTGGGCTCAGTGGCTCATGTCTATAATCTCTTTTTTTTTTTTTTTGAGAGAGAGTCTCACTCTGTCGCCCAGGCTGGAGTGCAGTGGCACGATCTTGGCTCACTGTAATCTCTGGCTGCCAGGTTTTAGCATTTCTCCTGCCTCAGCCTCCTAAGTAGCTGGACTACAGGCGTGTGCCACCATGCCCAGCTAATTTTTCTGGTATCTTTTGTAGAGACAGGGTTTTGCCATTTGGTCAGGGTGGTATGGAGCTCCCTGCCTCAAGCAATCTGCCCACCTTGGCCTCCCAAAGTGCTGGAATTACAGACATGACACTGTGCCAGCCCCATAGTCTCAATCTTTTGGGAGACTGAAGTGGAAGATTGCTTGAGCCCAGGAGTTCCAGAGCAGCCTGGGCAACATGGAGAGACCCTGTCTCTACAAAAAATTAAAAATTAGCCTGGCATGGTGACAGACAACTGTGGTCTCAGCTACTTGGGAGGCTGAGGTGTGAGGATTACTTAAGCCCAGGAGATTGAGGCTGCAGTGAGCTGTGATTGCACCACTACACTCCAGCCTGGGTGATAGGGTGAGACATTCCCTAACTTCCAACTCGTCAACTCTTCTTTTTCTAGTTAAAAACCGACAAACAGGCCGGGTGCGGTGGCTCACGCCTGTAATCCTAGCACTTTGGGAGGCCGAGGTGGGTGGATCACTTGAGGTCAGGAGTTCAAGTCCAGCCTGGCCATGATGGTGAAACCCCATCTTTAAGTAAAAGAAAAAATAATAACATGAAAAAATATAAAATAAATTAAAAATAAAATTAAAAACAACAACAACAACTGACAAACAGGCTGGGTGCGGTGGCTCAGGCCTGTAATTCCAGCACTTTGGGAGGCTGAGGCAGGTGGATCATGAGGTCAGGAGTTCGAGACCAGCGTGACCAACATGGTAAAACCCCATCTCTACTAAAAATACAAAAAAATTAGCTGGGCATGGTGGCGGGCGCCTGTAATCCCAGCTACTCGGGAGGCTGAGACAGGAGAATTGCTTGAATCCAGGAGGGGGAGGTTGTGGTGAGCTGAGACTGTGCAACTACACTACACTCCAGCCTGGATGACAGAGACCCTATCTCAGAAAAAAAAAAAAAAATTCTAGAAGCTGAAATACATTTGTCACTTTCTTTTGTAGCTCATTAGCTAGAAATGAATCACATGCAAGAAAATCTTGGAATAGTTTTACCTTCCCAAAGATAATCAGTGTTATCTTTATTAAAAGGAAGGAGAGAGTAGATATTGAGTAGATAACGAGCAGTTCCTGCCTCAGTGATCCAGCCACACTATAGTAAGGGCAGGGTATAAAAGAATAACAATTACACACCTTCCGCAATCATAGCAATAACAACTACTCAGTTACAATTAATTTCCTTCAATCATATTTATGTGTCTAGTTTCTTTGCTATAATTATAATCATAATCTATTTACTATTTTGTCCTGCTATTTATGTTTGTTTGTTTATTTATTTATTTATTTTTTTTTTTGAGACAGAGTCTTGCTCCATGGCCTAGGAGGGAGTTCAGTGGCTCAATCTTGGCTCACTGCAGATCCTCCTCTTAGGTTCAAGCCATTCTCCTGCCTTGGCCTCCTGAGTAGCTAGGATTACAGGCCACGTACCACCACGCCTGGTTAATTTTTGTACTTTTAGTAGAGAGGGGGTTTCACCTTGTTGGCCAGAGCTGGTCTCGAACTCCCATCCTCAAATGATCCCCTGGCCTTGGCCTCCCAAAGTGCTGGGATTATAGGCCTGAGCCACCATGCCCGGCTAGTATTTACACATTTTTAAATTGCTACATATTCTTGAGAGTGGCTCTCCCATAATTTAATAAATCATTCCCTTTTTATGAACATATAATTTACTTCGATTTTTTTTTTTGAGACAGGGTCTCCCTCTGTTGTCCAGAATAGAGCACAGTGGTGTGATCATAGTTCACTGAAGCCTCAGACTTTTGGGCTCAAGCAATCTTCCCACCTCAACCTCCCTAATAGCTGAGACTACAGGAATGTACCACCATGTTTGGCTAATTAAATATATACATATATATATATATATATTTTTGTTTGTTTGAGAAGGCATCTTGCTCTGTCACCCAGGTTGGAGTGCAGAGGTGCAATCTCAGCTCACTGAAACCTCTGTCTCCAGAGTTCAAGCAATTCTCCAACCTCAGCCTCCTGAGTAGCTGGGATTACAGGCACCCACCACCATGCCCAGCTAATTTTTGTACTTTTAGTAGATATAAGGTTTCACCATGTTGGCCAGGCTGCTCTCAAACTCCTGACCTTCAGTGATCTGTCCACCTTGGGTTCCCAAGGCACTGGGATTACAGGTATGAGCTACCATGCCTGGCCTAAAAAATTTTTTGTGTAGAGACAGGGTCTTGCTTTGTTGTTCAGGCTGTTCTTGAACTTGTGGCTTTAAGCTAACCTCCCACCTCAGCCTCTGAAAGCAGTGGGATTTCAAGCATGAGCCACTGCACCTGGCATTCAATTTTATTTTTATTTTTGAGATGAGGTCTTGCTCTGTCACCCAGACTGGAGTGCAGTGATGCAATCATGGCTCACCAAAGCCTGAACTTCCTGGGCTCGTCTCATCTTCCCATCTCAGCCTTCTGAGTAGCTGGGACTACATGCATACACCATCACCCCTGGCTAATTTTTTTCATTAAAAAAATTTTTTTTAAATTTTTTATTTTTTAGAGACGGGATTTCACTGTGTTGCCCAGGCTGAAGTGCAGTGGCTATTCACAGGCACGATCCCACTACTGATCAGCACGGGAATTTTGACCGGCTCCGTTTCCAACCTGGGACGGTTCACCCCTCCTTAGGCAACCTGGTGGTCCCCTACTCCGGGAAGGTCACCACATTGATGCCGAACTTAGTGCAAACACCCGATCGGCATAGCGGACTACAGCCCAGAACTCCTGGGCTCAATCAATCCTCCCACCTCAGCCTCCCAAGTAGCTGGGACTATAGGCATGCACCACCACACCTGGCTTTTTAATTTTTTTATAGAGATAGGGTTTTACTATGTTGCTCAGGTTCGAGACCAACTCGAACTCCTAGGCTCAAAGAATCCTCCCATTCAGCCTCCCAAAGTGCTGGGATTACAGGTGTGAGCCACCTGCCCAGTCAGTATTCAATTTTTAAATAATTTTTTTTGTAGAGATAGGGTCTCACTTTGTTGCCCTGGCTGGTCTTGAACTCCTGGCCTCAAGTGATCCTCCCACCGCAGCCTCCCAAAGGCTCTGGAGTTGCAGGTATGAGTTCTTCAATTTGTATTGAACCTGTGGTAGGCAGAATAATGGTCCCCCAGTGATGTCCAAGCACTAATGTGAAGAACTGACCAGTGTGCTAAGTACCTGGCAATGAGGAATTAAGGTCGCTAATCAACTGACTTTGAGGTGGGGAGATAATTTTAAATTATCCAGATGGATAAGGATTCTTCTAAGTAGAAAAGGGAGGCAGAAAAGTGAGAACCAAAGAGATGGTATCATGAGAAAGATGATACCATCTCAGCCAATGTTGCTGACTTTGAAAATGGAGGAAAAGAGCTATGAACCAACAGTGTGAGCAGCAGCCTCTAGACGTCGGAAAAGTCAAAGAAATAGACTGTCCCTGAGAGCCTCCGGAAGGAAAGCAGCCCTGCTGAAATCTTAATTGTAGCCCAGTGAAATCCATTCCAGACTTCTGACCCTCCCGAACTCTAAGATAATAAATGTGGGTTGTTTTAAGACACTAAATGCATGGTAATTTGTTATACAAGCAATAGAAAGCCAATTCAGTATCTAATGTTTAAGAAATAGGCTGGGGTGGTAATTAAAAGATTGTAGAGAAAAGTGGTAAGAGGCAGGGAGATCTGTTGGGATTTTTATTTTCTTTTTCTTTTTTTTTTTTTTTTTAGCCAGTTTAGGGAAGTGATAATGAAGGCTTGACCCCAGATGGTGGGAATAAGAAAATGGAAAAGATGACAGATCACAAAATATTTATGACCTATAATAGACAGGCTGATTGGACACAGGCTTAAGGAGAGGTTGGAATTAAGAATAACACAGACAATTCAGGTGAGGAGTAAAAGAGAACCAGGTATTGGAGGAAATAATTCTTTGTAAAACATCTTAAATTGGAAATTCTCATAGGAAATCCCAGCGAAAATAGCTAGTAAGTAGTCGACCATACATTTGAAACTGGAGAAAAGTGAAAGTTAAAATAATTTTAAAATGAAAAATATTTTTAAAGGTTATACTCAGGTTAATTGTTAAAGTATTTTTAAGTGATTTCAGTGGGTAAGACATGGTGCTACAAATTGTGAGAAACTCAATTGAACAAAAACACGCTCCTTGCCAGAATTGTAGAAACTCACAATCAGCCTGCATCATTACAGCTTTTATCTTGTTATACCTTCATTTCTTTATTTTCATGTCTGTTTCTCCAAGTATATTCAGATCTTCTCCAGGCCTGGGGCCCAGAAGCTCTGTCATCATTCTCTCTGTCATTGTGCACAATAACAGGCCTAGTACACAATCATTAGGCAGTAAACAATTGTTGAATGAATGAGCGAGTGAAAGGAAGAGCTGTGAGAGAGTCCAACAAAACACTACAGAAATGCTGACCATGAAAAGCCTCCTATATCATGCAACAGACTGCTGTCAAAATAACAGCAATTGAGTTGGCAACGGACTTCTCATCTGCAACAACAGAAGCCGAGAAACATGGAGTAATATCTTCAAAATACCAAAGAAAAGTGACTGTCAATATAAAATTTGAACACCCAGCTGAACTATACATAGTTGCAGAAAAAACGTAGACGTACAAAAAATAACAATACTTACCTTGCCTCCACCCTTGACCCTTAATTTAAATAACTGTATAACTTCAACAAGAAGAAAAGTGAACTTGATGGAAAAAAGAAAAATACAGAAGCAACAATGAGAAGGACATCAATAAAATATAATTTGTGTAATTATTGCAATAGCATTATTAATGATAAAAAGCTATGTTTTATATAAGGTAGAACAAAAACTCTATCTAATTATATGGAAATTAAGAAGGGGAAGGTAAAATGGAACCTAAACCATGCTAAGGTCTTTGTCTAGTTAACAAATTATTATTATTATTTTTGAGATAATGTCTTTGCAGTGGGGTGATCTTGGCTCACTGCAACCTCTGCCTCCTGGGTTCAAGAAATTTTTGTGCCTCAGTCTTCCAAGTAGTTGGGATTACAGGCACATGTCACTATGCCTGGCTAATTTTTGTATTTTTCATAGAAAAGGGTTTTCGGCATGTTGGCCAGACTGGTCTCAAACTTCTGACCTCAAGTGATCCACCTGCCTCGGTCTCCCAAAGTGCTGGGATTACAGGCATGAGCCATCAGCCCAGCTACAAATTAATTTTAACATCAGTAAAATATATTTTATTTGAATAGATGCAAAAAATTTAAGGAACGGCATTAAATGTATAGAAATATTAGTTGTGTCTTCTAAACTGAAAAAGGAAACGAGAAAAGGTAAACTGTTTCCACCACAAAAGAAAACAGAAAAGGGGAAAAATAGAAGAGATGCTTCGTTCAACTGCTCTTAGCCCTGCTTTGGTACCGAGTTCCCTGGATAAGCAGTGCAAGTAAAAATACAAACACAAAATACAAAATACTACACCCAAGCAGGAAGGGGAGCTATTGAGACAATCGACTACTGTATACGAAAATAAGTTTCAGACAGATTAAAGACATAGATGTCAAAACAAAAACAAAAAAAGTAAGAAAATTAGACTTTCTAAATAAAATTCTTCACCTCCATGCCTTTCAAGAAGCGGTAGCTGCTATGGAAGAAGAAGCAGGGCACTCTGGAGAGGAGGCAAGAGACTGCTCTGGGTTGGGTGGGCAGCCTGCGGACAAAGTAGTGTTTCGGGTAAGACGGAGCTGGCCGGGGTTAGAGGTGGGGAAAGTGTCAGGGTGCAGGTCGGAGCTCAGGCTCTAGGGCAGAACTGGGCTCCTGATGCTGGAGAAAGGGAAAGGAGGCCCCTGAGGCAGAGCAGTGAAATCAAACCAGTGACTCAAGAGACATAAGAGAGGAGATTGGCAAGGTGAGCAGGGCTGGGTGATGTAGAGTCTTGCAAAGTTTGAGAAAACACCAGCTACTTTGTTTATTGTCTGACTGTCTCAGTGCACTGAGGTGTGTCCGGGTTTGTTGAGGTCCTGACCTTTGTTCTTTTTCTTTAGCCTCTGTGTCTCCTTTTCCGTCAGCTCAAGGCTCAGACCAATACTTTACCAACGCAGCCACGGGCAAACCTGGCGACGGGACTGTCCTGGTCAAACTGGAAACACAAGTTCTAGAGCATCTGAAACAATCATGGTGAGGCCACTGGTCATGTCACCAACTCCAGAGAGCAAAGGACTCTCTGCCTATTTCTCCCTTCCTCTCAGATGACACCTTTGAAATAAGACCTGACTCTTAAAACTTCATGAGCTTATCAATATATCCAAGCCACTCCAACCCTTAAAAAATAAAACCTTGGGACAAAAACCTCTTTTGCCTTTGTGTATTTCTGTTTCTCTACTCTTCTCAGTCCAGGTTCTGTCCTGCATCATTCAGGGTTCCAGTAGAACACAGATGGTGTGTTCATCTGAAGATCATTTGAGGAAGGTGGAATAAAGGACTGTCTGCAAAAGTGTGGGCAGGTTTCAGAGAAACACCAGGGGCGGTAGAAAACCCCAGGCCTGGCCGGACGCCGTGGCTCATGCCTGTAATCCTAGCACTTTGGGAGGCTGAGGCAGGTGGATCACTTGAGGTTAGGAGTTCGAGACCAGCCTGACCAACATGGAGAAACCTCATCTCTACTAAAAATACAAAATTAGCTGAGCATGGTGGTGCATGCCTGTAATCCCAGCTACTTGGGAGGCTGAGCCAGGAGAATTGCTTGAACCCGGGAGGCGAAGGTTGAGGTGAGCCGAGATCGCGCCATTGCACTCCAGCCTGGGCAACAAGAACAAAACTCCATTAGGCCTGAGAGGAGGTGGGAGGGAGTGGTTACCTGGACCCAGGAGGAGAGTCAGGACCTCTGGTTGAGCAAATGGAGCAGGCGCCTTAGGGAAGGAGTTGGGGGACATATATATCCCATCTCACCCTGCTTCCCTCCAGCCTCCTCCCAGGGCTCACCCCCGTTGGCCAACCTCAACAGTCACGGGCATCTCTTGGTGCTGCCTGTGTGCCCAGGACAAAGAGCAGAGTGGAAAAGCATTGAGTGTGAATCTGGAGGGACAAACGGGAGACATCTGACACATTCCCTCATTCTTTGTCCTCACTCTGTGTTTAAAACCTGATTTGTTTTCTCTCCCGTCAACTGGAACTGCTCTGACCAAGTTCACCATGGACTCGGTAATTGCAAATCCACTGGATACCTCGGAGGCCTCTCTGCTGCCTTCAGCACAGCTGACTGCTTTCTCCTTACTTAAACACTTCTGTCTTATCTTCTGTTACCCCTGCCCCGCCCTTTTTTTTTTTTTTTTTGAGACAGAGTCTCACTCTGTTCCCCAGGCGGGAGTGCAGTGACACGATCTTGGCTCACTGCAACCTCTGCCTCTTGGGTTCAAGTGATTATCCTGACTCAGCCTCCTGAGTAGCTGGGATTACAGGTGTCCGCCACCACATCCGGCTAATTTTTGTATTTTTAGTAGAGATGGAGTTTCACCATGTTGGCCGGGCTGGTCTCGAACTCCTGACCTCAAGTGATCCTCCCGCCTCTGCCTCCCAAAGTGCTGGAATTACAAGCATGAGCCACCGCTCCCAGCCTGTGTTACTCCTTTCTGCTTCTTAAATGGTGCGTTCTCAGAATGCTTGGCTAACTCCGACTCCTCCTATTCTGGTCAATGTCGGTGTCCCTGCATGTTGCATCCTCAGGTCTCCTGATGATTACGTATGTCCTGAAGGTTCTCAAAACCATTCGTCCAGCCAAGCACAGTGGCTCACTCCTGTAATCCTAGCACTTTGGGAGGCTGAGGCAGGTGGATTGCCTGAGGTCAGGAGTTTGAGACCAGTCTAGTCAACATGATGAAACCTTGTCTCTACTAAAGATTAAAAAAATTAGTTGGGTGTGGTGTTGTGCGCCTATAATCCCAGATACTCAGGAGGCTGAGGCAGGGGAATTGCTTGAACCAGGGAGGTGGAGGTTGCAGTGAGCCAAGATCGCGCCACTGCACTCTGGCCTGCGAGACGGAGCGAGACTGTCTCAAAACAAAAAACAACAACAAAAAACAACATTTGTCTAATCTTGAGCTCCCCTTAGCTTCAACCCCAACAGTATCTTTATGTCCACTGAGTATCTCCACTTGAATGTCTCACAGCCCTTCAAACTCAACACTTCCCAAACTAAGTTTATTATCTATAGTGCCACCCAGGTCTCCTCTTCCCCTGTTTCCTGTGTCACTTAGCTGTATTACTGTCACCTCCATCAACCAGGCTAGAAATCGGGCAGTCTCTGGATTATTATCTAACCTAATATCAAATCTTTTACCGATCCTGACAATTCTACAGCAGGAGGTTTTCAAATCTGTCTGTTTCTCTCTCTGTCCCTGACAATGACCTTATTCTGGATCTTTACCTTCTTTGTCTGGCCTGTCGCTGAGCCGGCCTGTCGCTGAGCCAGCCTGACTGGGCCTCCGGTTGCTTCTCCCTCAACTCCATCCTCATCACTGCTGCCAAACTGATCTTTGACTCTTTTGCCTGAAACTTTTAAATGGCTAACTAAATACCTGCAGGATAAAATCCAACTTCCTTAATATGATATAGCAGAGATTAAAAACGTGTGTGTGTGTGTGTGTGTGTATGTGTGTATGTGTGTGTCTATCTGTGTATGTGTGTGTCTATGTGTGTATGTGTGTGTGTATGTGTGTATGTGTGTCTATGTGTGTGTGTATGTGTGTGTATGTGTGTGTGTATGTGTGTATGTGTGTGTCTGTGTGTGTGTGTGTGTGTGTGTGTTCTTCTCTGCTGTTCTAGGATGCCTCTGTGTATTTCACTCTGTTCACCCCAGGAGTGTAAATCATGTTCTTCACTTAGAGAGTAATCACCCTTCAACTTCTTTCAAGCGAAGTAATCAGACCTCTTCTGTTGTAAGGGTCTCAGACGCCCTGAGAGCAGTCAGGCTCTTCAGCATGGAAGTGGTTATGGAAATAAGAACTTTGGTGTTTAATGGTTTAAAAAGGAGGAGCAAAGCTGACTTTCCTCCCTGAGCATGTGATTCCACTCCTGCTGAGCTAGACCTGGACCTTCACCTGAGGCCCTTAGCCTTGAGGTTTATGTGGAAAGATGAATCCCAAATGCCAAGAGCCAAGAAAAATATGCAAAAGAAGGCAGTGAGGGGTTCTTGCTTGAGAGGAAACTGGAGGTCACGGTAAGCAAATCAAATTGGGAGTAGGCTAGGAATAGACTTACCATCACCATCAAAGAAAGAAAGAAAGAAAAGAAAAAAGAAAAAAAAAACAGTGGAAATGAATAGAGAAAATAGAGAATCTAGAAATGAATCACAGTAATCACAGTGCATGTGAGAATTTAGTGTATGGCCATGGGAGTAGCTCAAATCAGTGAGGAAAGGCTATCTATTAAAAAATAAAATAATTTCAGCCCCCTGTTTTTTGTTAGATGTAAAATTTAATTCAAGATAGATCCAAACCAAAATGTAAAAAAATAAAAATATATAAATCCTATGAGAAAATCTAGGAGACCACATGTAAGAGGCAGAGGAGAGTCCCTTATCAAATACTAGAAATCAGAAGCTATTTTAAAAGAGATAGACATATTTGACTACATAAAACTCCAAAATGTCATGTGACAAAAAATAGAATAAAAATAGTCAGCTGGGCATGGTGGCTCACACCTGTAATCTCAGTAATTTGGAAGGCTGAGGTGGGAGGATCATTTGAGGCCAGGAGTTTGAGACCAGCCTGGCCAACATTGTGAGGCCCTGTCTCTTAAAAAAGTCAATGAAAAAGTAAAATGAAAATTGATAGACTTAAATATACTATGAATACTGCTAATATTCAAAACACTCTTACAAACTGATCCAAAAGAGTGAACAATCCCATCAGGAAAAATTAGCAATCTGCATAAAAAGATGAGACTGAGGTTCATGCTTATAATCCCGGCACTTCAGGAGGCCAAAGTGGAAGAATCACTTGAGGCCAGTAGTTCAAGACCAGCCTGGGCAACATAGCAAGACATCATCCCTACAAAAAAATTTTTAAAAGTTAGCTGGGCATGGTGGCACATGGCTGTAGTTCCAATCACTTGAGCCCAGGAGTTCAAGATTATAGTGAGCTATGATGGCACTACTGCCCTCCAGCCCGGGTGACAGAGTGAGATCCTATTTCTAAAAATAAAAAATAAAAGAAAGAAAAATAAAAAAATTGTAAAAATTCATCTTTTGACCAGGCACATTGGCGCATGCTTATAATCCCAGCACTTTGGGAGGCCGAGGCAGCTGGATCACCTGAGGTCAGCAGTTCAAGATCAGCCTGATCAACATGGCAAAACCTTGTCTCTACTAAAAATACAAAACTTAGTTGAGCGTGGTGGCACATGCCTGTAGTCCCAGCTACTCGGGAGGCTGAGGCAGGAGAATCTCTTGAACCTGGGAGGCAGAGGTTGCAGTGAGCCGAGATTGGGTTATTGCACTCCAGCCTGGGCGACAGCGAGACTCCCTTAAAAAAATTTTTTTTTCTTTTTTTGCAAAGCTTTTCCTGTATATTTCCAGTGTGTTAGTTACCCCCTTTTGCGTTGTCTCTATTGTGTGGACAGAGTTCTAGATTCACGATTATGACACACTAAAAATCTGTAATTTGAAAATGCCCACAGCTGTGTCTTCTAGATTGTGGCCACTGTGATGACAGGAATTGTGTCTTATTTATCTTCACATTCCATCATCATGGTGGACATTGGCCGAGGGCCTAACCAGTGCCACAAACAAGGTGGCTTAAAGCAGCTGAAACATTTGGCCTCACGGCTCTAGAGGTAAGAAATCCAAAATGAAATTGTTGGCAGAATCGTGTTCACTCTGAAGTTTCTAAGGGAGAATCCCTCCTTGCCTTTTCCAGCTTCTGGGGGATGCCTGAAATCCTTGGCGTTCCTTCACAGTCTAATCTCTGCCTATGTCTCCACATGGGGTTTCCCTGTGTGTGTGTATCTCTCTCTCTCTGTTCAAATTTCTGTCTTCTCATAAGCCTGTCTATTCCTACCAGCCAAGATTGACTAAGCCTCATTGCCCGCAGTTTGGTTAATGAAAATGATTGCCATGCGGAATATTACTTTTTGAATCACTTCTCTGGTCTGCTGGGTCCCTTAGACGTAATGCCCCTTCCCTGATTTGAGAATGTGTGTTCTAATCCTCAATAATTCTAATTAGGATTGAATAAGGCCGGCCCTAATAGAGCATGATCTCATTTTAACTTGAATATACCTGCAAAGACCTTTTTTTGAAGTAAGATAACATTCATGGGAGTCAGGGGTTAGGGCTTCAATATATATTTTTGGGGGGACACAATTCAACCTAGAACAGGCATGCAGTAGATACCTGATAAAATAATTTTTTGATTTAACTGAAGTCATAGAATCTTCATACTAAAAGAAAAATTTAAGGCCAGGCACGGTGGCTCATGCCTGTAATCCCAGCATTTTGGGAGGCCGAGGTGGGTGGATTGCCTGAGCACAGGGGTGTGAGACCAGCCTAGGCAACATGGCAAAACCCTGTCTCTACAAAAAATACAAAAATCAGCGGGATGTGGTGGCACACGCCTGTAGTCCCAGCCACTTGGGACTTTGAGGTGGGAGGATCCCCTGAGTCTGGGGAGACTGAGGCTGCAATGAATCATGATTATGCCACTGCACTCCAGCCTGAGTGACAGAGGGAGACCCTGTCTCAAAAGAAAAAGAAAAAAGAAAAAAATTACAGAACTTTTAACAAGCTATAAAATTTTAGTGATCTAAGAGAAAGTAAACTAAAAGCAAAATGTATACTGATATGTAGCAAACAATTCATGTCAATTGCAGAGAGTGTAGTGATAATAAAAAAATAAGCAAATATGGGGGTTATGAGAGATGTAATAGAAAATCTCACTCCTTTTTATGTTTCCTTATCCAGCTTACGGAAACCCAAATATAATAAAATTTCTGCTTTACACAGTTTGTACCTTAATTGCATTTAGAAATAAATTACTCACACAGGTTGAAAGTGCAAAGATTAGGATTATTCAGGACCAGAACACACATTCTCAAATCATGAAAGAGTCACTACGTCTAGGGGACCCAGCAGACCAGAGAAGTGACTTTGGTTCAAAAATTAATTCTACGTAGTTATTGTTTTCACTAACCAAACTGCAGGAAATGAAGCTGAGTCAATCTTGAACGGTAGGAATATATAGACCTTAGTATGAGAAAACTGAAGGGGCTTGAGTTTTTTCAAAAAATGAGAAACTCATGGCTGAGCGTGGTGGCTCAGACCTGTAATCCCAGCACTTTGGGAGGCCAAGGCGGGCAGATCACGAGGTCAAGAGTTTGAGACCAGCCTGCCCAACATGGTGAAACTCTGTCTCTACTAAAAATACAAAAAATTAGCCTGGCATGGTGGCAGGCACCTGTAATCCCAGCTACTCAGGAGGCTGAGGCAGGAGCAACACTTGAACCCGGGAGGCGGAGGTTGCAGTGAGCTGAGATTGTGCCACTACACTCTAGCTTGGGCACCAGAGTAAGACTCGATCTCAAAAAAAAAAAAAAAAAAGAGAGAGAGAGAGAGAAACTCTAGTCAAGAAGAAGAGACAATGGTGCAATTCAGAAATGTGAACTGTAAAACAATTCAATATTTTTATAGAAAGAATGAAAGCCTGATTCTTCTTTGGGTATGGAAAAACAGCATTTTGACAAATACTGGCTCAGGGGTGGGAGGGTCCCCTTTCAGGCCACAAACCACAGAAGGGTTTTCTTCACTCTGTCCCTGGCCCGAAGACTGTGGTTAGAGCCTTCTGGGTTTAGTCATTTACAGAATAGTGACTCTACTTGCAGGCCCCAAGGTTCAAAGGTTGATACATAAACCCAAAGTGAGTAAATGGCCTTGTTTTCTGATCTTGGAGATTTGAAGCAGGGCTCTCTATTCCTACGACTGAGAGTCTTGGGCCAGGTTGAAATGAATTCCAGACCAAAGTTGATGCTATCATCCTTGTTTTGTTAATTAATTCAATTAATAAGTGGTACATGACTCGTAATAATTGGACAGTTGCAAAGGCTCAGATACAGCCCACAGGTGTCCCTATAACCCAGAAAATCCCTCCCTACAGAAAGGGATTTGTCTTGCTCTGTGCCAGCTATATTGGATTCTGAATGGGTGGTTTTGCAGGAAGTAATTTAAGCTGTAAGACTATCTGAGCCTTCATAGGTAATATAGCTGTAGAACATATAGCAGTTGAGATTCTCATATTAGATAACTGGGCCAAGGTCCAGAGACCAGCTCATAGGGGAGAGATGGCTGACATCCAGGTGTTCTTTGTCCCCAGGAATGGACTCTGAGATTCCAATTCTGGTCTCATCTTGAGCAATTGCTATAGTGTCAAAGCTACAGGAGTTTTTTTCTTTTTATAGGAACCAGTTCTAATATTTGTTTCAATCCTTTCTAGGAGAATTAGCTGTAACTTATGGTATCCTGAAAAAATGTTCTGGAAAAGGAACAAGTGCTATTAAAAAAAAAAAAAAAGATCAGCAATAAGAAAGCATTAAGAAGCAGAATAACTTTTGTTACTTTTATCAGGGAGCAAAATCTTCCCCAGAGGCCCCAGCAGTATTCCTTCTACAACTCATTGGCCAGAGTTTGGTCACAGGAACACTCCTAGACCAATCACTGACAAAGGTGTAGACTACCTGGACTTGCTTGAGAACAATCGAATTGATTCCCTGGAGCTGGGGAAGAGTTCCGCTTTCCCTTATCACATTGCTGCACTCCCAAAACCCACAGCGGGGCTCTGTAAGCAAGGAAGATTTTGGTTGGGGAGCAACAGAATGAACTGCAACAACACTGAAAAAAACAAACAAAGAAACCCCCAGAAAATAGGGCACCATTTCAGATATCTGTACCCGACTCCATGTAACAGGACAAATACAAATATGTCCCTATCTTGCCAAAGTAGACATCAACCTTGAATGGGGAGGAAAAGCTCTTCTCTAGGTCCAGGTATGCTGCAAGTAGCACTATTATAGGCCCTATCATCGACTCTCAGATCAAGCAGCCGACAGTAAGTAAGGTTGGTTCCTAGAGCTGGCTGAAAATCTCAAACTTAAATCTTTTACTAGTTTTTCTCGGAACTTGTCTGGTTTGGTAAATTGTAAAACAGCACAGAAGGCAGAAAAAGAACTTTAGAAATCAAGGAGATGTTGGCCGGTGCAGTGGCTCATGCCTGTAATCTCAGCATTTTGGGAAGCTGAGGTGGGTGGATTGCTTGAGGCCAGGAGTTTGAGACCAACCTGGCCAACATGGCGAAACCCCGTCTTTACAAAAAATACAAAAATTAGCTGGACGTGGTGGCAGGCGCCTGTAATCCCAGCTTCTTGGGAGGCTGAGGCATGAGAATTTCTTGAACCCAGGAGGCAGACCTTACGATGAGCTGAGATAGCAGCACTGCACTGGAGCCTGGGAGGCAGAGACAATATGTCTCAAAAAAACAAAAACAAAAACAAAAAACCCCGAAGTCAAGGAGATATTATGCCAACATCAAAACCAGAAAGGACAAAGCAAACTTAATAAATGTTGAACAAGACTTTGAAACTTCACCAGGCGCAGTGGCTCATGCCTGTAATCCCAGCACTTTGGGAGACCGAGGCAGGCAGATTGCCTGAGCTCATGAGTTTGAGACCAGCCTGGGCAATATACGGTGAAAGTCCATCTCTACTAAAATACAAAAAATTAGCTGGGCATGTAGTCCCAGCTACTTGGGAGACTGAGGCAGGAGAACTGCTTGAACCCAGGAGGCGGAGTTTGCAGTGAGCTGAGATTGTACCACTGCACTCCAGCCTGGGCAACAGAATGAGATTCCGTCTCATGGAAAAGAAACTTAATGACTGTGAATGACCAAATGCTACTCAATTATGAGTGACAGAAATAAAGCAAAAGACACTGCTACAGAGGTTAAAAAGCTAGGCTATGTTGAGTGCTGGTGATTAGTTCTATTCTTTAATGGACACGGTCTCACTATGTTGCCCAGGCTGGCCTCAAACTCCTGACTCAAGCGTTCCTCCCCTGCTCAGCTTCCCAAGTAGCTGAGACTACAAGGATGTGCCATTGCTCCCAGCTAATTCTGTTTTTGAACATAAATATATATATGTGAGATGTATAATTTTGTTAACAAATTCAATTTCTCTTTTCTCCACTAAAAATAAACAACAAATATTTACTGAACATTGCTTTAAAGAGGTGCACCATGACCACCCTGCCCAGGGCACTGAGTCTAGTTCTGTCAGTGTGGCAGCAGGGTGCAAGAGACAGGGGCTTTGGCATTCAGGAAGCTGGCCTGGAACACAGGCTGTGAACTTGAATGGGTCCTCGGTCTTGTTGATTCTCAAATCCTCAGTTACAAAATGGAAGAAACCTCTCTTGGAGTCCTGTTCGTGATTTGGAGTAGGTCCTCAAGACATGGTAGTTAGCTTTACATTTGTTAGGAGCAGTGGTTTTTAAATGTGTGGTCCCAGGACCAGCAGCATCAGCACAGCTAGGAGCTTGTTAGACCTGGACATTCTGGGGCTCCACCCCAGACCGCTGAATCAGAGACTCTGGAGGGGAGAGCTTTCACAGGCCCTCCTGGGATTCCGACGTGTTTCTTACTCAGGTTTGAGAATCACTGGTGAGGAACATGGGCAATACACCAAACTGCCAAGGGTTAAAATCATCTTGCCTTCCCACTCTGTGCGAATTTGAGCAAGTTATCCAACTTCCCCGTGCCTCAAGTTCCCCATCTACCCAATGAGGATAATAGTTATATCTAACTCATAGGGCTGCTATGGAGGATTGAGTGAGATAATACATATAATGTACTTTAAATGGGACTGGCCAGGTGCGGTGGCTCACACTTGTAATCCCAGCACTTTGGGAGGCCGAGGCAGGCAGATCACGAGATCAAGAGATCGAGACCATCCTGGCCAACATGGTGAAACCCCATCTCTACTAAAAATACAAAAATTAACCGGTGTTGTGGCACGCACCCGTAGTCCCTGCTACTCGAGAGGCTGAGGCAGGAGAATTGCTTGAACCTGGGAGGCGGAGGTTGCAGTGAGTCAAGATTGTGCCACTGCACTTCAGCTTGCTGACAGAGCAAGACTCTGCCTCGAAAAAACAAAAAGGGACCTAGCCCACAGAAGGTGTTTAATAGATGACAACTGGTATAATTAATCACTGATAGTTTCACTGTAGTTCCTGTTCTGCTATAAACATTTCCTGGGCAAGGGCTAGTGGGGTGAGGTGGCGCACACTGGAACGATGTTTTGACATCCCTAAACCTTCCTCTTGTTCTCTGGCTTTTGCTCTACTCCCACCCAAATTGGTTTGAGGAAATTGGGGATGGTTGGATGTAAAAAAATAAGTCTTTGCCAAGAAATTGCTAAGTCTTGTCATGTTGAGACATTCAGTGAGTGGCTTAGATCACATCTGGACTGTTTATTGTTGTACATCATGGGATTTAACAAGGCTGAACTGGTTCTCATTAGTTTAATCTTATTTTTAAATACTAATTGTTTTTTTTTTTAATTTAAGCGGTAATTCATTGAAAGAACAAATACTGCATAATTCCACTTATGAGTGGTACCTAGAATAAACTTCATAGAACAGAAAAAATGGTTGTTCCTGGGGCTTTGGGGAAAAAAGGATGGGGAGATATTGCTTAATGGGTGCAGAGTTTCAGTTTGAGAAGATGAAAACAGTTCTGGAGATGGATGGTGGTGACAGTGGCATTACCATGTGATTGTACTTAGTGCTACTGAATTGTATACTTAAAAATGGTTAAAATGGGTTGGGCATGGTGGCTCACACCTGTAATCCCAGCACTTTGGGAGGCATAGGCCGGCGGATCTCTTGAGGTCAGCAGATTGAGACCAGCTTGGCCAACATGGTGAAACCCTGTCTCTACCAAAAATACAAAAATTAGCCAGATGTGGTGGCATGCACCTGTAATCTCAGCTACTTGGGAGGCTGAGGCAGGAGAATTGCTTAAACTTGGGAGATGGAGCTTGCAGTGAGCCGAGATTGCACCATTGCAATCCAGCCTGGGCAACAGAACAAGATTCCATTTCCAAAAAAAAAAGGATGAAACAGTAAATTTTATGCTATGTATATTTTACCACAATAAAAAATGAACAAAGAATTAATTAATAGAAAGATAATACATGGATTTGGAAGCATAGAATATGCAGAAAATATTTAGTCTCATAATTCTGGGGTGCAGGCAGTATTCTATTCCTTGACCCGAAAGGTGGTTACATAGGTGTTGATTTTGTAATATTCCATTAGGTTCTTCATTTATGCAATTTTATTGTTATATTTCACAATAAGAAGCTGGAATTCTGTTTGGGAATGATAAACACTTAAAAATAATCAGTCATGTGCCTATAAATCTATCCAGAGAGAATCACTATCAGCGATTTTGGGTATTTTCTTTCTTTTTTCCTCTGCATATCTCTGCGTATTTGTTATTCATTCATTTATTCAACCAATATTTACAGAGCACTATTTTGGGTTCTGGACGATGTTAGTTCTCTATTGCTGAGTAACAAATTACCCTAAAACTTAGCAGCTTAAATCAACAAACATTTATCATCTTACAATTTCTGTGGGTCAGGCACAGCTTGCTGGGATGCCTCTGATTTTAGAGCTCTCAAGAGGCTGTAGCCGCCATGGGTCATGGTCTAATGTGGAGACTCAGTTAGGAGGAGCCACCTCCAAGCTCACTCACCTCATGGTTGTTGGACTGGGACCTCAGTTCCTTGCTATCTGTTGGCTGAAGGCTTTCTTCAGCTCCTTGTTACCTGGAAGTCTTCACGGGGTTACTGGTCTCCTGGCTTTTGCTGCTTCAAACCTAGAATCTATTCTTAACCCAGAGATGCTGTTAAATGTAAACCAGATGTTAGAGACCAAAGTGTGATCCCTACCCCAAATTCATATGTCGAAGCCCTAACGCCCAGTACCTCAGAATGTGACTGTAGTTGGAGATAAGACCTTTAAAGAGGTAATTAAGATTAAATGAAGGCCTGGCTCGGGCTTGTGCTTGTAATCCCAGCACTTTGGGAGGCTGAGGTGGGCAGATCACTTGAGGTCAGGAGTTCGAGACCAGACTGACCAACATGGCGAAACCCTGTCTCTATTAAAAATACAAAAAAAAAAAAAAAAAAAAAAAAAAAAAGCTGGGTGTGGTGGCACGTGCCTGTTATCTCAGCTACTCGGGAGTTTGAGGCAGGAGAATCGCTTGAACCCAGGAGGCAGAGGTTGCAATGAGCCGAGATTGTGCCACTGCACTCCAGCCTGGTGACAAAGTAAGACTCCATCTCAAAAAAAAAAAAAAAAAAAAAAAGATTAAATGAAGTCCTAGCAGTGGGGCCCAAATCCAATTAGCCAGGCATGGTGGCATGTGCCTGTAGTCCCAGCTACTTGGGAGGGTAAGGCAGGATAATTGTTTGAACCTGAGAGGCAGAGGTTGCAGTGAGCCGGGATTGCGCCACTGCACTCCAGCCTGGTGACAGAGTGAGACTCCGTCTCAAAAAAGAAAAAAAAGTCTGCAAGTCAAAGAGAGAGGCCTCAGAAGAAACGGACCCTTCTGACACCTTGATCTTAGACTTCAGAACTGAAAATACATTTCCGTTGTTTAAGCCACCCAGCGTGTGGTATTTTGTTATGGCAGCCAGAGCAAACTAATACATTACATTATACTGTCCTCTCTCAAAAACCCTCAGTGGCTTCCCATTTTACTCCTTGCTGAACCGGAAGTTCTTTAATAAGTTCTCTGAAGTTAAAGTTGAATGACCTTCAGGGCCCTATGCCGTCTAGCCCCACTCTCTTCCCCGACCTTATCACCTGCTGCTCTGGATCATTCAATTCTAGCCATGCAACTATGAAAGCCTAGGACGATAATTCACTCTACAAAAGGAGAAAATGAAGCTGAAAGCTGAGTCATGCAAGAAACTGCCTTTCCTGTTGTTCCTAAGCAGATAGTGACAGATAAAAGGCCAGATATTTCCACAGGTAGCTACTCTATGCTCACTTTACCTTGAAGTGCCAATTTACTGAGGGCGAGATGAATACATGAATACGTAATTGACCTGCCTGCTCCTTTTCTCTTGCAACAGGTGGATTCAGTAACGTGACCATACCCGCCCTCTTTCCTCTCCAGCCCACTTTTCCTCTTTAAATATGAAAGCCCTCAAAATCATCTCTGGAAAAAGGCATGGACCACAGACTGTGCCTGTGATTTTGTGTTCCTTTTTTTCAGGTGTCTCCTTAATCCTGGCAAAATAAATCTCTAAATGGATTGAGGTTAGTCTGCAAGTCAGAGAGAGGCCTCAGAAGAAATGGACCCTTCCGAAACCTTGATTTTAGACTTCAGAATTTTGAAAAAATAAATATCTGTTGTTTAAGCCACCCAGCATGTGGCATTTTGTTATGGCAGCCAGAGCAAACCAATATATTAGATTACACCATCCCCTCTCAAATACCAATCCATTACATCCTTTCTCAAAATCCAATACATTAGATTACTTCCTCTCTCAGAAACCCTCAGTAGTTCTCACTTCACTCCTTGTTAAAGATGAAGTTCTTTAATAAATTCTTTAAACATTTTTTTTTGCGTAAATGAATACATGATTTGACAGGCAAATTTGTTTTAAAATTTAAATTTATTTGGTGATCGATGATGCAGACCATTTCTTCCAAAAGTGTTCTAGTAATTTTACTCTAGATTCTGTCTATTCGTGTTCTTCAGTTATTTTAAAAGTTAGGGTCCAGGCCAGGCATGGAGGTTCACGCCTGTAATCCTAGCATTTTGGGAGACTGAGATGGGAGATCATTGAGACCAACAGTTGGAGATCAGCCTGGGTAACCCAGTGAGACCTCCATCTGTATAAAAAATTTGGAAAATTGGCCAAGCACTGTGGGATGTGCCTGTTAATCCTAGCTATTTGAGAGGCTGAGGCAGGAGCATTGCTTGAGTCCAGGAGTTCAACTGCACCACTGCACTACAGCCTGGGTAGCAGAGCAAGACCCTGTCTCTTTAAAAAATATATATATATATTAAGGTCCAAAGACAATGCTTTCTCTATATTGCTACTGTCTCTCCTGCAAACGTTACTACCTGGTATGAGTTATATATTAAAAAGATTAAACCCTCTGTCTGCTATATTTGGTAACATATATATTTTTAGTTTGTGGTTAGCCTTTTTATGATATTTTACAACAAAAAAAACTTTTTTTATATAGTTAAATTTACTGTGAGTTCTTTTTCCGAGGTGATGTTGGTACCTAAAGCAGCAGCTTTTAATAATTCTGTCAGTTTCCCAGGAAATCTCCCCATATCTTATTTCCAGAGACCCCTCTGTTGCTCATTCATCTGAAACTCACTCACTTGGGACAGGTGACAATAAGCTGTTTCTCTATAAGAAGTGCAGTTTACTTTTAAAGAATTTGGGGAGTGCTTTGTGGTAAAAACTGGAAAGCCTGCTGGGCAAATTCTAAAAGGGCTATAACACAGGAGTGTGTTCTTATAGCAGTAACCACACATGGATTTTGCCCTCATGAAATTATAATTGTCAGGAAACAGTCATGTGGGTTTAGGATTTTTTAATTGGTGCCATCCAGGGCCCAGTCCCACTGGATTGGCCTTGGGTTATATGGCTGATGGCCTATTGCAGCAGTAATGTACAGGGCTGTCTAATTTCCTATGCTGCCTCCCATCCATCCTCCTATACCAGTCACCAAATTACTAGCCTCCTCTGCTCCAATCCCATAGGGCTTTCTGGCCTCTGGAAAAAAGATGAGGAAACTCAGGCACAAAATTGTTTAAGCAATATTCTAAAATTTACATACTGCATAAAACAGTAATATTCAAAACATTTAAAAAATAGCAAGCTGTTGCTAGGAAACAGAATAGACACACACACACACATACACACACACACATATACACACACACATACACACATACACATATACACACACACAGCAAAAAGAAAAAAACCTGACCAATCAGAACAGACACCAGTATGAACGCTAACCAGTGAATGACCAGTAGGGTCTCACTACCAAGACCAGGCTTTATTCCAGGAACCTGGCAGCCTCTACTCTTGAATACATCCCACTCTACTGCCTCATCGCTAGACTTCACAGCAGAGAAGCCTGGTAAGCCAATTTCAAGCCCTCCTGTGTTATTCAGGAATCTCTTCCTGTTCCTCCTAAGCCTTCAGCAAAGCTGCAATAAATGACTCACCACAGGTTGAAAGGTTGATACTCACCTCTGTGTATAGCAGAGTCATGAAGGGAGAGGGAAGAGTGAAGCTGGGGGCACATTGAAAAGATGCAGTGTTAGGTGCTTTTAGGGTAATCCGCCTGGAGAAAAGTTAGGAGAAGGCAGGACCAATCCACGAAGCAGCTGGGAACAGCCATTTATACAAGGAGTCACAGTAATGCAGCATTCCCCAAGAGCTTGAGTAATCTTTGTTAGGGAAATAGATTTCCAGCAAATATATAGAATGTGGTTTCAAGATATGATCATTATTACTATGTTATTAAAGGAATGGGTGAGCCTGGAAGAGTAAAAGTGTAGGACTGCTTAGCACAAACACATTGAAAAGCCAGGGGAAGGTTTAAGAACATCATCTTCTGAGTCAGACAGACCTCTAGGTGTGACTCTGACATTTACAAGTTAAGTGACCCAAATTGAGCCTCCTCCCATAAATCTCCTTACTCTGTACAATGGGTATAATAGTGGTGTGTACTCTCATAGAGTGGCTGTGAGGGTTGACAAAAATAACATGTGTGTCCAGTGGCTGGGCATGGTGAACGGAATGTTCAGTCAATAGTGGGCACTGCAGCACAGAGCAATGACATCACTGCCGTCATCATCATCATGATCTCTGAAGCCGTCTTAAAACCCTAAAAATATACTCACAAAATGAACCTTGTAGCAAAGTGGCCAAAAAGAAGCTTCCAGTGGGCGCGGTGGCTCACGCCTATAATCCCAGCATTTTGGGAGGCTGAGGCAGGCTGATCACCTAAGGTCAGGAGTTCGAGACCAGCCAGGCCAACATGGTGAAATTCCACCTCTACCAAAAATACAAAAATTAGCTGGGCATGGTGGTGCACGCCTGTAATCCCAGCTACTAGGGAGGCTGAGGCAGGAGAATAGCTTGAACCCAGGAGGCGGAGGTCTCAATGAGCCAATATCACACCACTGCACTCCAGCCTGGGTGACAAGAGCAAAACTCTGTCTCTAAATAAATAAATAAATAAATAAATAAATAAACCTTCCAGTGATCATCCCCTTGGCAGGAACACCAAGTTGAACAACTATCCACACAAAAAAGTACTTTCATAAGAACTAAAAATCAGGTGAGCAATCATACGTTAAGGAAATCATATCATGTTAAGGAAAGACGCACTAAAGAGGATAGGAAAGACATTCTAGAATCACTGACACCACCCACCCCACCCTCTGGCAGCAGCTGCTTGGTGAGGAGAATTTGTGCTTGGGGGAGGACAGTGCAGTGATTATAGGTCGTTGCACTGGAACTCATTGCTGCCCTGTCACAGCAAAAAGAAACAAGGGGCAGAACTCTGTTGGTCACCATAGGGGAGCATTTAGACCAGCCCTAGCCAGAGGCAAATCATCTATCCCAGCGGTAGAACCTGAGTTCCAGGCTGGGAGCAGTGGCTCACGCCTGTAATCCCAGCACTTTGGGAGGCTGAGGTGGGTGGATCACAGGATCAGGAGTTCAAGACCAGCCTGGTCAAGATGGTGAAACCCTGTCTCTACTAAAAACACAAAAACTATCTGGCTGTAGTGGTGGGCGTCTGTAATTCTAGCTACTCGGGAGGCTGAGGCAGGAGAATCACTTGAACCCAGGAGGTGGAGGTTGCAGTGAGCTGAGATAGCGCCACCGCATTCCAGCCTGGGTGACTGAACGAGACTCCGTCTCAAAACAAAACAACAAACCAGCTAACTTTTGGCTGGGTGCGGTGGCTCATGCTTGTAATCCCAGCATTTTGGAAGGCCGAGGTGGGCAGATCACGAGGTCAGGAGACTGAGACCATCCTGGCCAACATGGTGAAATCCCATCTCTACTAAAAATACAAAAATTACTTGGGCATGGTGGTGCATGCCTGTAATCCCAGCTACTTGGGAGACTGAAGCACAAGAATCGCTTGAACCCGGGAGGTGGAGGGCGACTTCGTCAAAAAAAAAAAAAAAAGCCGGGTGCGGTGGCTCACGCCTGTAATCCCAGCTCTTAGGGAGGCAGAGGCTGGAGGATAGCTTGAGTCCAGGAGTTCGAGACCTGCCTGGGCAATACAGCGAGAACCCGTTCTCAAAAAACCAACCAACCAACCAACAAACAAACAAACAAAAAGAAACTGAGTTCCAGCAAACCCTGCTAACGCGGACTAAAGTGCCCTGGGATACTAAATAAACTTGAAAGGCAGTATAGGCCACAAGGGCTGCAATTCCTGGGCAAGTCCTGCTGCCGTGCAGGGCTTGGAGCCAGTGAACTTGGGATGCACGTGACCTAGTGAGACACCAGCTGGGGCAGCCACGGTAATGCTCCCATCACCCCTCCCCCAACCCCAGCAGCACCGCTCACAGGTTCAAGAGGGACTCCTTCCCCCTGCTTGAGGAGAGGGGAGAGTAAAGAGAACTTTGTCTTGCAGCTTGGATACCAGCTCAGCCACAGTACAGTAGGACACCAGGCAGAGTCCTGAGGCCCCCATTCCAGGCCCTAGCCCCCGACAACATTTCTAGACTCAGCCTGGGCCAGAAGGGAACCCACTACCTTGAATGGAAGGACTTGGTTCTGGCAGAATTCATCACCTCTCACTAAAGAGCCTTTGGGCCCCAAGTGACCAGCAGTGGTCACAGGCAGGACTCGCCATAGGCCTGGAGGGAGACTCAGCGCTTCTGGCTTCAGGTGAGACCCAGCTCATTCCCAACGGTGGTGGCCGCAGGGAGAGACCTTTCTGCTTGAGGAAAGGAGAGGGAAAAGTAAAAGTGACTTTCTCTTGAAGCTTAAGTACCAGCTCAGCCACAGTAGCATAGAGCACCAAGTAGGTGCTTCTAGGCCCTCAATTGCAGGCCTTGGCTCCTGGGTGGCACTTATGGACCTGCCTTGGGCCAGAGGCTAAGAGAGACTCAGGACTGGCAGCATTCACCACCAACTGGCTAAAGAACCCTTGGGCCTTGAGTGAACGTGGGTGGCAGCCAGGCAGTGCTTGCCATGGGTCTGGGGAGGTGGCAGCTATGGGGAGAGACTTCTCTGCTTAAGGGAAGAGTGAGAAGGACTTTGTCTCATGGCTGGGTTACTACCTCAGCAGCAGTAGAATAGAGTACCGGGGCCAGGCACGGTGGCTCACGTTTGTAATCCCAGCACTTTGGGAGGTTGAGGCAAGCGGATCACGAGGTCAGGATTTCAAGACCAGCCTGGCCAACATGGTGAAATGCTCTTTCTACTAAAAAATACAAAAATTAGCCCAGCGTGGTAGTGCACACCTTTAGTCCCAGCTACTCGGCAGACTGAGGCAGGAGAATTGCTTGAACCCAGGAGGCAGAGGTTGCAGTGAGCCGAGATCATGCCACTGCACTCCAGCCTGGACGACAGAGTGAGACTCCGTCTCAAAAAATAAATAAATAAAATAAAATAATAGAGTACCAGGTAGATTCCTCAGGTTCCTAACTGCAGGCCCTGGCTCTTAGATGACATCTCTGGATCTACCTGGGGCCGAGGGGAACTCGTCACCTTGGAGGGAAGAACACACACCTTGCTGGATTTGCCATATCCCGACTGTAGAGCCCTTGGGCCTTGAGAAACACAGGCAGTAGCCAGGCAGTGGTCACTGCGGGCCTTGGGCAACACCCATTGCTGTGCTGGCTTTGAGTCTGGCCCAGCACAACACCAGTGGGTGGTGGCCACAGGGGTGCTTGTGTCACCCCTCCCCCATCTCCAGGCAACTCAGCACAGAGAAAAAGACTCCAGGTTTTTGGAGGAAAGTAAGAGAAGGGAACAAGAATCTCTGCCTAGTAATCCAGAGAATTCTCCCAGATCTTACCCAAGACCACCAAGGTGGTACCTCAGCCAGTCTGCAAGACCATAGCACTACTGAACTTGGAGTGCCCTCTAAAGCAGATATGGCTGCAGTGACCAAAGACTTGGATCACAACACCCAAGACCCTTCAAATACCCAGAAATTCTTCTGAAGGAGGATGGGTACAAATAAGCCCAGACTGTGAAGACTACAATAAACACCTAACTCTTCAATGCCCAGACATGAATGGACATCCACAAGCATCAAGATCATCCAGGAAAACATGACTTTGCCAAATGAACTAAATAAGGCACCAGTGACTGATCCAGGAGACACAGAGATGTGTGACCTTTTCAACAGAGAATTCAAAAGAGCTGTTTGAGGAAGCTCAGCTAAATCCAAGCTAACACAGAGAACAAATTCAGAATCCTATCAGATAAGTTTAACAAAGAGGTTAAAATAGTTGGCAAAAGTCAGGCAGAAATTCTGGAGCTGAAAAATGTAATTGACATATGGAAGAATACATCAGAGGCTTTCACAGCAGAATTAATCAAGCAGAAGAAAGAATTAGTGGGTTTGAAGACAGGCTATTTGAAAATACAGTCAGAGGAGACAAAAGAAAAAAGAATAAAAAACAATGACGCATGCTTATAAGATCTAGAAAATCGGCCCAAAGGGGCAAATCTAAGAGTTACCGGCCTTAGAGGAGGCAGAGAGAGAGAGATCAGGGTAGACAGTTTATTCAAAGGATTAACAAAACAGAACATTCCAAACCTAGAGGAAGATATTAATGTTCAAGTACAAGAAGGTTATAGAACACCAAGCAGATTTAATGACAAGAAAGCTACCTCAAGGCATTTAATAATCAAGTTCCTGAAGGTCAAGGATAAAGAAAAGATCCTAAAAGCAGCAAGAAAAAATAAATAAATCATATACAAAAGGAACTCCAGTACATCTGGCTGCAGACTCTCAGTGGAAGCTTCATAGGCCAGGAAGGAAAGAGTGACATGACATATTTAAAGTGCTGAAGGAGGGCCAGGCACAGTGGCTCATGCCTGTAATCCCAGCATGTTGGGAGGTTGAGGCCGGTGGATCACTTGAGGTCAGGAGTTCAAGGCTAGCTTGGCCTGTCTCTACTAAAAATACAAAAATTAGCCAGATATGATATGCACACTTGTAATACCAGTTACTTGGAAAGCTGAGGCAGGAGAGTCACTTGAACCCAGGAGGTGGAAATTGCAGTGGCCCGAAATCGTGCCACTCTGCACTCCAGCTTGGGAGACAGAGTGAATCTCTGTCTCAAAAAGAAAAAAAAAAAAGTAAATAAATAAAGTGCCAAAGGAAAAAAAACAAAAACAAAAAACTTTTATACTGGAATAGTATATCCAAAAAAATATCCTTTAAATATGAAGGACACATAAAGATTTTCCCAGACAAACAAAAGCTGAGGAATTTCATCAACACCAAACCTGTCCTACAAGACATGCTACAAGGAATTCTTCAATATGAAAGAAAAGGATGATGTTAATGAGCAATAAGAAATCATCTAAAAGTAGAAAACTCACTGGTAATAGTAAGTACACAGAAAAACACAGCGTAACACTGTAATTGTGGTATATAAAAACTACTCATATCTTGAGTAGAAAGACTGAAAGGTGAACCCATAAAAAATAATAACTACAACAACTTTTCAAGACATAGACAGTATAGCAAGATATAAATAGAAGCAACAAAAAGTTAAAAAGTGGGGGATAAAGAAAGTTAGTGTAGCATTTTTAGTAGTTTTATTTTTGATTGTTTGTTTATGCAATCAGTGTTGTCATCAGTTTAAAATAACGGGTTATAAGGTTTTATTTATTTGCAAGCCTCATGGTAACCTCAAATCAAAAAACATGCAATAAAAAAACAATAGGCCTGGAGCGTTGGCCCATGCCTGTAATCCCAGCGCTTTCAAAGGTTGAGGCAGGTAGAGCACTTGAGGTCAGAAGTTCAAGACCAGCCTGGCCACCATGGTAAAACCCCATCTCTACTAAAAATGTAAAAATTAGCCAGGAGTGGTGGTAGGCTCCTGTAATCCCAGCTACTCGGGAGGCTGAGGCAGGAGAATTGCTTGAACCCAGGAGGTGGAGGTTGCAGTGAGCCGAGATTACACCACTGCACTCCAGCCTGAGCGACAGAATGAGACTCAGTCTCAGAAACAAAACAAAGCAAAACCCCAATAAATTAAAACATACCACCTGAGGAAATCACCTTTGCTAAAAGCAAGACAGGAAGAATGAAAACAAGGAAGAAAAGACCACAAAACAACCAGAAAACAAATAACAACATGACAGGAGTAAGTCCTTACTTATCAATAGTAACATTGTCAGTAAATGGACTAAACTGTTTAATCAAAAGACATAGAATGGCTGCATGGGTTAAAACAAAATCAAGACCCAAAGATGCATTGCCTGCAAGAAACACACTTCACCTATAATGACACATGTAGACTGAAAATAAAGGAATGGAAAAACATATTCTAGGCAAATGAAAACCAAAAAGAGCAGGAGTAGCTATACTTATATCAGACAAAATAGATTTCAAGACAAAACTATTAAAAGAGACAAAGAAGGTTGTTATATAATGACAAAGGGGTCAATTCAGCAAGAGGATATAATAACTATATATATATGTGCACCCAAAACCGGAGCACTCAGATATAAAGCAAATTATTATCAGAGCTAGAGAGAGAGGTCCCAGTACAATAATAACTGGAGACTTCAGCATTCAACTTTCAGCATTGGATAGATCATCCAGACAGAAAAATCTACAAAGAAACATCAGAGCTGGGCACAGTGGCTCACATCTGTAATCCCAGCATTCTGGGAGGCCGAAGTGGGTGGATCACCTGAGATCAGGAGTTCAAGACCAGCCTGGCCAACTTGGTGAAACCCCATCTCTACTGAAAAAATAAAATAAAAATGAAGAAAGTGTGTCCCAGTGTCCTCAGTTGTATTTATCTTGGTTGATGAAAACCTGTTTTAGTCTTATAGACCCAAAAGAGAAGGTGTTAGAGCCAACATTTTCTCAGGAAGGGCTCATTCATCCCCAGCTCCTCCTGTGTCAAGCACTGTTTTAGGCACTGGGGATGCACCTATGAACAAATCAGGAAACCTCCCTGCCATGATGGAGCTTATGTTCTTGGGTGGATGAGACTCAATAGTCAATGGAGCAATGACGAACCACAAAGCAGGACCATGGAGACAGTGCCAGGGAGAGTGTGTCACTGTCACTTTCCGTTAGACAGAGTGCTTGGGAAATGCCTCTTCATGAAGAGCTGTGTGAACAGAGACCTGAAGGAGGCGGAGGAGTGAGCCATGTGGCTGTCTGGAGGAAGGGCTTTCTAAGCAGAGGAAACAGCAAACGTGAAGACCCCAAGGACAAGCTTGCTGCATGTGATTGAAGAGTAGAGAGGAAGCCAGTGTGTCTGGAGATGAGGTTGGAGAGTTAGGGGAGGGTCGGGCCATGGGCAGCTCTGCAGGTATTTTTTTTTTTCTTTTGAGACAGAGTCTCACTCTGTTGCCCAGGTTGGAGTGCAGTGGTGTGATCTCGGCTCACTGCAACCTACATCTCCCGGATTCAAGCAGTTATCTTGCCTCAGCCTCCTGGCTAATTTTTGTATTTTTAGTAGAGACGGGGTTTCACCATGTTGGCCAGGCTGGTCTTGAACTCTTGACCTTGTGATCTGCCCACCTCAGCCTCCCAAAGTGCTGGGATTACAGGCATGATCCACCGTGCCTGGTCTTTTTTTTTTTTCACTAAAAAACTAAACAAAACAACAACAAAACCACCGTGCCTGGTCTTTTTTTTTTTTCACTAAAAAACTAAACAAAACAACAACAAAAGTGAAAAGAGTTTTGAACTAGGAGTCAGAAATCCTGGCTTTGAGTCCCTGTTCAGTCACTGACTAGCTGTATAATAATCTCAACAAAGACACTCTACTATTCTGAGCCTCCATTTTCCCAGCTGCAAATGCTAGTGGGCAATGGAAGACAGTAAATACTGTAATACCTGTGAAAGTTTTCACAGCCTGGAAAATGCTCTCTCTCTGTAAGTGATTGCAACCACTGTGAAAGGATGCAAAATAACCTTTCATAGTTAGTGAACCAAAGTAAGAGTCAATAGAACTCCAAACTTCAATCTCTAGGACATTTCATAAATGGAGAGACTGTCAAAGGAAATAATAAAGCAGCCAAATGCATGATGACTCTTTGAGACTGTCCCATTGCCAGCCTTTCTGGTTCTTTTTCTGTGATGAATTGTTCTGGAAGGTGTAGTGTTCAGTGACATTATTCCCTTTTGCAGGTGAGAGGAGTGGCTTTGATATCAAAGAGCAGGTACAAGAACTGGGAGGAGAAAGATGGCTAAGTACATTCAATCATTCAGTGAAAGAGTGATAATTAGATTTAAATTGTGTTGGAACTTGTTTTGTTGAATTGTTTTAAAAGATTTTGATTTACCCTCACATATGAGCATCAGGAAAACAGGGTGGAAAAAAAACACAAACATTGAAAAAAAAAACACTTAGCATAGCTGCTAAAGAAGCCCATGTGATATTGGAGTACAGAATCATAAATATTCTAATATTGGTGAATACCATGCTTTTCCATATTTACTTCACTCGTCTTTATTTCTGATAGCTCTAACTTTGCTAGTGTCCTCACAATCCAACTCCCCATCTTGCATTTCACTCTTCTAAGAAGAGGGCTCAGTCAGCCTGGCCAACATGGTGAAACCCCATCTCTACTAAAAATACAAAAGTTAGCCAGACAGGGTGGAAGGCGCTTGTAATCTCAGCTACTCGGGAGGCTGAGGCAGGAGACTCGCTTGAACCCGGGAGACAGAGGTTGCAGTGAGCAGAGATCGAACATTGCACTCCAGTCTGGGTGAAAGAGTAAGACCTGTCTCAAAAAAAAAAAAAAAAAAAAAAAAAACAGTCTCAGGGTCTCAGGCTCTATTCAAGCTCTGTTTTGTTTTCCTGTCTAGCATGTCACATGTCTTGTTTTTCTGAGAATTGAGGTCCTACCTTGGTCCTCTCCTCACAGGCCTTGCCGGGTGTGGCACCCAGACGCTGACTGCTGATCTCACATCTGAGCCCCCCTTCCTGTCTGGCTCTCTTCAACTGCTTGCCGGAGTGGAAAGATAGCGTGTGCTATAATTTTAAAGTTCACAGACTTTAGGCTGGGCACAGTGGCTCATGCCTGTAATCCCAGCACCTTGGGAGGCTAAGGCAGATGGATCACCAGAGGTCAGGAGTTCCAGAGCAGCTTGACCAACATGGAGAAACCCCCTCTCTACTAAAGGTACAAAAATTAGCCGGGCGTGGTGGCACATGCCTGTAATCCCAGCTACTCAGGAGGCCGAGGCAGGAGAATCGCTTGAACTCAGGAGGCAGAAGTTGTGGTGAGCTGAGATCGCACCACTGCACTCCAGACTGGGCGACAGAGTGAGACTTCTCAAAAAATAAAATAAAATAAAATAAAAAAGTGTACAGACTTTAGAATTAAAGAGCAGAAGACAGAACTCAGATTTACAGAACAACAAAAATGACAACAATAGCAATAAAACCGTCTTTCCCAATTCCATCCAGTAATATGTCATCTACAAGAGATATTTAAAACAAAAGGGTATGGAAAATTTGAAAATAAGGAATGAAATATCACAAGTAAGGTAAACCACAAAAAAAGCTAGGGTAGCAATTTCAAGAACAGATTAAATAGAATTTAAGATAAAAAATGATCATAAGGGGCAAGGGGCACTTTAAATGTTGGTTAAAAAAAATTGTAGCTCAATCATCATGAACAAATATTCACCTAAGCCAGGCTTGGAGCACAGAAAGCAATAATGTCCAGAATGGCAGGCATTTAAACATCTCCCAAAGAGACAAATAAATCAAGCAGGCTTTGGTGATGATCAGGCTGACCTGAGCTCATATCCCTTTTCCAGCACTTACTAGCTGTGTGACTTCATTACATTATTTAGGCTCTGCAAAGCTCAATATTTTCATGTGAATAACAGGAATGATGGCATCAGCCTCCCATGACTGCCATAAGCTTTCAGTGAGATAATACATGTATGTTATTTAGTACAATGTTTGGACAACAGTTGGTATTTTATAAATGACTTCAATAAAAATTTCCTTCAAACCCCTCACCCAACCCCATTCAATCACCAGCTATGTCCCCATTAGGCCTCTTTTATTTTTGAATATAGGCTACATCCTGTACCCCTGGCTTTTCCATCAAAACTGAAAACTCCAGGGATACAGCAGAAAGCTGAGACAGAGTCTAGAGAAACACAGCATCTTTGTACAACTCAGGAGTGATACTCAACTAAAATGCTCCCGGGAAGGGTGTCCTGGTTTCTACCTATGTCCACCCTGACAGAGCAGCGCCTGTGCCTTTTGTCACTATGTTGTCTCTCAGTTCCAATTTACATGGCCTTGTGATAACAGAGCCAGACCCTGTACACATTTCTCCTCAGCCAGCTGGCAGAATGTTAGGTTTCCTCATCGAGACGCTGGAGCGACACTGAGAGGTCATAGCTGCTGCAGAAAGATTCTTCTAGGTTCTCGCCCGTTTTTATTATTATTTAGCCTGAGAGCCCAACAACCCATGTGGACAAAGTTTCTACTAAAAATACAGAAAAATTAGCCGGGCATGGTGGCACATGCCTGTAGTCCCAGCTACTCGGGAGGCTGAGGCAAGACAATCGCTGCACTCTCACACTTTGCTTTTCCTACTGTGACTTTTTTTTTTTTTTTTTTAGATGAAGTCTCACTCTGTCACCCAGGCTGGAAGTGCAGTGGTGCCATCTTGACTCACTGCAACCTCCGCCTCCTGAGTTCAAGAGATTCTCCAACCTCTGGAGTAGCTGAGATTACAGGTACGTGCCATTACGCCTGGCTAGTTTTTGTATTTTTAGTCGAGGCAGGGTTTCACCATGTTGCCCGGGATTATCTTGAACTCCTGACCTCAAGTGATCCACCTGCCTCAGCTTCTCAAAGTGCTGGGATTACAGGCGTGAGCCATTGTGCCCAGTGGCTACTGTGACTTGTAAGCAGCTTTGGTCTGCTTACCCCCTCTGACAATGGAGGGCTGCTTCTAGAGACCAGCTCTAGTCTTCGCTGTCTTGCCAGTGTCTACTACTGGCAGGTGTGTGTTCTTATGGTCAAACCCTCTGAAAGACATCTCCTAAGTGCTGAATTCCTTCTGTCTCCTCTCGTCAGCCTGCAGATAGAAGCTTCTTCTTATTGCTCTGGCTACTTTTGAACCCCTTAGAGGCCTCTCTTACTCCTTTTGGTAGTTACTCACCTTCTACTAGTAAACAATTCTTTATAGTAAAATTTCCCCATTCAAGTAACTGGTGTGGCTTCCTTCTCCTTGCTGGAGGTGTATCTGATACGTTTCTCCAGTAAACTGCAACTTAACAAGTTAAGTTACTGTGAATATTCCTTAAAGTAACTGCCTCCCTTGCTGATTAAAGAAGAATCATTGACAGTTCAGTTCAGTAGATCTTTTGTGACCAGAGAAAATAAAGAGAATAGGTAGAAACAGACAGGATCTGAGAAGTGAGAAGAAGGGGAAGGAGACTTAGCGAAAGAAGCTAATGTGATTCTTATGACGAGGAGCTAGCGGAGAGGGAGGAAGGTGGAAGGATGAGGAAAACATCATGGCAGAGTGTGGGAGGAAATTCAGATTTTAGAAATTTGGTAGGACTTATGAGTTGCATTAATATCCTTTTTTTTTTTTTTTTTTTGAGACCAAGTCTCATTCTTGTCCCCCAGGCTGAAGTGTATTGGTAGGATCTCGGCTCACTGCAACCTCCACCTCCCGGGTTCAAGTGATACTCCTGCCTCAGCCTTTCGAGTAACTTGGATTACAGGTGCCTGCCACCATGCCCAGTTAATTTTTTAATTTTTTTTAGTAGAGATGGGGGTTTCACCATGTTAGCCAGGCTGGTCTCAAACTCCTGACCTCAGGTCATCTGCCCGCCTTGGCCTCCCAAAGTGCTGGGATTACAGGCGTGAGCCACTGCACCCAGCTGAGTTGCATTAATATTTCTTTTTTTTTTTTTTGAGACAGAGTTTTGCTCTGTCACCCAGGCTGGAGGGCAGTGGCATGATCTCGGCTCACTGCAACCTCCACCTCCCAGATTCAAGCGATTCTTCTGCCTCAACCTCCCGAGTAGCTGAGACTACAGGTGCACGTCACCACGCCTGACTAATTTCTGTATTTTTAGTAGAGACACGGTTTCTCCATTTGGCCAGGCTGGTCTCGGACTCCTGACCTCATGATCTGCCTGCCTTGGCCTCCCAAAGTGCTGGAATTACAGGCATGAGCCACCGTGCCCAGCCTGCATTGATATTTCTATTTATGTTCTTGATGAAATATGAGTAAAGGATTGAAATTTGGGTTTTATTACTCTTAGTTGCAGGAATATGCTTCTTTATCTGTGCCTCTGTGCAGACTTGGCCACATAAGCACTTGGCTTTTACTAGGTTTTTACTGGTTTCTCTTTCATGTTAGGGAATGTTAAGGAAACATCTAATTTGTCCATACTTTTGTTTTCTGATTTCCAAGCTCTAATACTATGAATGCAATCACCTGAAAAGATATCTAGCAGGGTCTAAGCAATTTTAAAAAGTCCTCATGTGGGCAGGGCGCGGTGGCTCACACCTGCAATCCTTGCACTTTGGGAGGCCAAGGCAGGTGGATCACCTGAGATCAGGAGTTTGAGACCAACCTGGCCAACACGGTGAAACCCCGTCTCTACTAAAAATACAGAAAAATTAGCTGCGTGTGGTGGCGCATGCCTGTAGTCCCAGCTACTCAGGAGGCTGAGGCAGGACAATTGCCTGAACCTGGGAAGTGGAGGTTGCAGTGAGCTGAGATTGCACCACTGCACTCCAGCCCGAGCAAAAGAGCAAAACTCCGTTTCAAAAAAAAAGTCCTCGTGTCTGTTTTCAACTATCTAAAGAGGCATTCACGTCCTACAAATACCTTCGCATTTGGTTCTGGAAAACTCTTCCCTTCTGACTAAATTGATTTCAAAAAATAAAAAGACAGAGCAGGCATTCAGCTGGAATGGCGCAGTATAAAGCACCAGAGCACCAGCTTTAATCATTGTGTGCGTACGTATGTGTGTTCTCAAAAAGAGACACTAGACAGATAAACCAGAAATTAATAGAAATTATTATCTATAGGGGTAGAAGGGATGAGAAGAGAGAACAAAGATGGAAGTGAGCATTAGACAAATTTAAATTAAATTAAAAAGAACAGCAGATATAGAGTCAGATAGATATGGATTCGAATTTCACTTCTGCAGCTAACCACCGTCTGACCTTGGAAAATTACTCTCTTGGCCTCACTTCCATTAATAACTGCACAGGGATGTTGGGAATATAAAATGAGATGATGCCTCCTGAAACAGTCCAGTGCCTGGTAAATAATAAATGCCCGGTAAATGATATTGTCTTGGCTCAGCATGCAAGAACCGTGTAAGAGTCTTAATCCTTGGCCAGGCGTGGTGGCTCATGCCTGTAATCCCAGCACTTTGGGAGGCCGAGAGAGGTAGATCACTTGAGCTCAGGAGTTTGAGATCAACCTGGGCAATATGGTGAAACTCTGTCGCTACCAAAAATACAAAAAAATAGCTGGGGGTGTTGGTAGGTGACTGTAATCCTAGTGACTTTAGGGGCTGAGATGGGAGGATTGCTTGAGCACCGGAGGTCGAGGCTGAGGTGAGCCAAGATTTCATCACTGCACTCCAGCCTGGGTGACAAAGTGAGATCCTATCTCAAAAAAAAAAAAAAAAAAATTCTTAAGCATTGCAGCTACCTCCTGTGTATATTTTTTGTCCCTGTTTGTTTTTCTAGAGTTTTTAAGAAGAAGAATCCTTAAAAGAATGAAGATGTATGTTTGTCTTTGGGAGCAGCTAGAAAGAGATCTTCCTCTGTGGCCGTTTTGGAGTAGCAGTAAGAACTCAAGGGGGCTGGGCGCGGTGGCTCACGACTGTAATCCCAGCACTTCAGGAGGCCAAGGCAGGTGGATCATCTGAGGTCAAGAGTTTGAGACCAGCCTGGCCAACATGGTAAAAACCCATCTCTACTAAAAATACAGAAATTAGCTGGGTGCAGGGGCGGGTGCCTGTGGACCCAGCTACTCAGGGGGCTGAGGCAGGAGAATTGTTTGAACGTGGGAGGTGAAGGTTGCAACGAACCGAGATTGTGTCACCATATTCCAGCCTGGGCAACAGGGCAAGACTCTGTTTCAAAAAACAAATGAAAACAAAAAACAAACAAAAAAGAACTCCAGGGAACAAAGTGAGTGGGAGCAGCTTTAGAGAGGAATGGAAATAGGATGAGTCCCTAGGGCTTGTTGCAAAGAGGGAAAGGGGAGCCCAAGGCCCCGCCATAGAAAATAGGAACCTAGAAGAAGATGGAAGGATATTTCCCCAGATTCACCGTGTGTACTTCCCTTCCTCCTCTATATACACCAGCAGAGGAAAGCAGGGAGAGAGAAGGGCTGTCAGACTTTCTCAGCGGGGCTTCCAAATCCCAGGGTTCCTTCCTTTTTCCAATCAGGAAACAGCTCTCAAACTCTCTCTCTCCCTTATCAGCGTTTCATTGTTTCTGGAACTGTGGAAGCCCTCGGAGCCAAACTTATACCATCTAAGGTCTCTTTTTAAAAGGAACCAAAGCCCCTTTTCTCCTTGACATTTCTTTTTTTGAGATGGAGTTTCGCTTTTGTTGCCCAGGCTGGAGTGTGATGGGTCGACCTCAGCTCACTGCAACCTCTGCCTCCAAGATTCAAGTGATTCTCCTGCCTCAGCCTCCTGAGTAACTGGGACTACAAGCACCACCCACTATGCCCGGCTTATTTTTGTATTTTTAGTAGAGATGGGATTTCAACATGTTGGTCAGGCTGGTCTCGAACTCCTGACCTAAAGTGATCCACCCGCCTCAGCCTCCAAAAGTGCTGGGATTACAGGTGTGAGCCATTGCACCCAGCTGACAGGTGTTTTTTCAAATGTGTTTCCCTGCATATGCTCTGTTGTGAACTTTAAAAAAAAAAGTCTTCCGTGGTGTGGGTTCTTACATCTTCTGCCTTAGTAAGATTCACAATCAAGGTGAGTACTGGCCTCTAAAACTCCTTGGCTTTTCCTGTTACAGATGAGGAATGGTGCCGGTATCAGCCAGAAATCTGTTGTTGGATGCTGGCCAGCAATGGCAGAGGGAGAATTTATTGAAATGTTGATCACAAAGAAAGTAAGAAGGCATGAGAGGCTGGGCGCAGTGGCTCACGCCTGTAATCCCGGCACTTTTGGAGGCTGAGGCGGTCGGATCATAAGGTCAGGAGATAGAGACCATCCTAACGTGGTGAAATCCTGTCTCCACTAAAAACACAAAAAATTAGCTGGGCAAGGTGGTACATGCCTGAAGTCCCAGCTACTCGGGAAGCAGAGGCAGGAGAATCGCTTGAACCCAGGAGGTGGAGGTTGTGTGAGCCAAGATCGCGCCACTGCACTCCGGCCTGGGTGACAGAGTGAGACTCTGTCTCGGGGGAAAAAAGTGGCATGAGTGGCAGGCTCAGAAACTAGTCGGCACAATGCAGCCGGGATGCTGCCACCATTGCCAACTATGGCCGCCATCCTTGGATGCTGATCTTAATGCTTGACCACTTCAGCTGCCAACGTGAATTCAATGTCACTATGTTTATGACTTTGCACGGTTCAGAGTCCTGGTTGGTGGCCTCCTGGGACCTATGTGATCTCTTTGGTAGCCATGGACAAGAAGGGCAAGAATTTCTGCCTTTTTGCTTCTGTGCTATGCATGTGCTGGCTAACAAGCAGAAGGTGAGGCATCATTACACTGGGTGCCTGAGCCTCTGTTAACTCTTGAGATCCTGGTGCCAGAAGACTGCTGTCACTCACAGTGGGAGATTCTTCAAAAGTGAGAAGGGGGATTTAGATCCTAGGTAGCAAGGAAAAAAAAAAAAAAGAAGCAGCAGCCCCATGACGTGCCAGAAACTTGGGCAGTGCTTACAATCCCGGTGAGTTTTTCCAGTCAAGCCCTCTTGCTGTGCCCTCTCCAGCGTCTCTCCTGTGGGGGTCGGGCCTGTCCAAGTCCTGTCACGCTTCAGTACCTAAGCAGGTGCATGCGCTCCCTTCCTGTGCCTGGAGTCCTGCCATCCATTGCTCAACTCCAATCTCTTGTTGTTTTAACATCTGGCCCTCATCCCCAGGGCTTCTCCTGGCTGCAGTTCTTGGAGTCAAGTTTCCTTTCATGAAGCTGCAGTTTGCCAGCTAAGCCAATCACAGATCTTGGGACTTGGATAGAAACAACTTTCTCTCTACCCCCATAGTCTCAATTCTTCCCTCTAAGGGTCTTCTCTCAAAGTCCCTGATATGAAAACCGTGCTAAATTGAAGCTAACAGGCCCAGATGTGTTAACTGTGGATGTGGGCAAGTAATCTGACCCTATGAGCCTCGGATTTCTCACCTGGGAAGAGAAAGGAAATATTTTGCCTACAAAGATTTCTTGAGCTTCTGAAGCATGGTGATCATGATTCTAACCAGAGTGTCTTTTTTCTAAAACTCTCCTTCTTGTGTTCTTGATTTCTCAGGCTCTCCTGCTCCGGATTCTGGTCTGCAGTATTTCTATCCTCTTTGTCCATTTTGACATATTAGTTAGAAAGCCACAAGAAAAATGGAAATTTTCTATTTTTTGCTCTACCCGGAGTCTTCCCACTCATCATCATGCATGCATTGCCCTAAATCACTCAGCATCAGGAGTCTGACCTTTCTGGGGTCATAGGAGCTCAGTAGAGAGACCAGGCTTTCAGCATTTGATCCTTACCCCACTGTATGAAAGTCAAATGTCCTTGTCATTTGCTCAGTAAAACTCAGATGATCCTGGTTACATTACATTCCTTTTTCACATGGACTGCAACTTTAGAATCATTATCTTTGCTCCTTGGTTTTACCTTGAAGGAGGAAAAAAGTCATACAAAGTGATCTTTATCTTTTGTTTATTTTATTTTATTTATTTATTTTTTGAGACCAAGTCTCGTTCTGTCACCCAGGCTAGAGTGCAGTGGCGTGATCTCGGCTCAAGGCAACCTCTGCCTCCCAGGTTCAAGAGATTCTCCTGCCTCAGTCTCCTGAGTAGCTGGGATTACAAGCACCCACCACCACGCCAAGTGATTTTTTGTATTTTTAGTAGAAACAGCGTTTTACCATGTTGGCCAGGCTAGTCTCCAACTGCTGACCTCAAGCTATCCACCTACCTCAGCCTCTCAAAGTGCTGGGATTAAAGGCATGAGCCACCACTCCCGGCCTGATCTTTTGTTTATTTTATATACCAGAGGATCATCTTGCAGGTTTTTCTACTCTGCCTTCCCTGTACGATTTCTTTTCTTTTCTTTTCGTTCTTTCTTTCTTTTGAGATGGGGTCTCACTCTGTCACCCAGGCTGGAGTGCAGTGGTGCCATCTTGGCTTACTGCAACCTCTGCCTCCCAGGCTCAAGTAATCTCCCACCTCAGCCTCCTGAGCAGCTGTGAGTACAGGTGCAGGCCACTATGCCTGGTTATTGCTGTTGTTGTTGTTGTTGGAGGCAGAGATGAAGCATCACGGTGTTTCCCAGGCTGATCTTGAACTCCTAAGCTCAGGTGATTCACCTTCCTTGGCCTCCCAAAGTATTAGGATTACAGGCGTGAGCCACCACCTGGCAACCTCGTACTATTTTTTGGGGGGGGTTATTTTTTAAGTATGAATTTTAGAGTTATCCAATTATTATTATTATTATTATTTTTAGAGACGGGGTCTCACTTTGTTGCCCAGGTCAAAGTGCAGTGGCACAATCATGACTCACTGCAGCCTCGCCTTCCTGGGCTCAAGCAATCCTTCTACCTCAGCCTCCTGAGTGCCTGGGACTACAGGCATCCACATTCGCACCTGGCTAATTTTTGTATTTTTGGTAGAGATGGGGTCTCGCCATGTTGCCCAGGCTGGTCTCAAACTCTTGGGCTCAAGCAATCCTCCTTCTCCCAAAGTGCTTGTATTACAGGTGTAAGCCATGGTGCCAGGTCTCTTTTGAGTTTTCCTGAAAAAGAATGGCAGTTGGCTGGGCATGGTGGCTCACATCTATAATCCCAGCACTTTGCGAGACTGAGGCAGGTGGATCACCTGAGGTCAGGAGTTTGAGACCAGCCTGGCCAACATGGTAAAACCCCATCTCTACTAAAAATACCAAAAATTAGCCAGACATAGTGGCAGGCGCCTGTAATTCCAGCTACTCAGGAAGCTGAGACCAGAGAATCACTTGAACCTGGGAAGTGGAGGTTGCAGTGAGCCGAGATCGCACCATTGTCCTCCAGCCTGGGCAACAAGAGCAAAACTCTGTCTCTCAAAAATAAATAAATAAATAAAATGGCAGTCATAAAAACAGCTACCGTTTACTCACAACTTGCTATATATCAGGCCATATGTTGGGTGCTGGATCTGCGTTATCTCATGTAACCCTCACAGTAAACATAAGAGTTAGGTGCCAAAACTGCGGCTTGTAGAAACCAAGTGATCGCTTTCTCAGGAACCCTGTCTGGCAGGCCCTCTGATGGGCTTGGTTCACTCTTCCCAAAGGCCCCTCAGCTTCCACTGCTTCCTCATCTCCAGGAATAGAGCCATCTCTGCTGCCTCTTGCATTTCCTTCTTCCTATAAACCTGCACGTTTCCCAAAGTTAACCGAGCTTCAGTAGCTTTGCTGAGAAGGATCGCACAGACACCCTGTAGAGCCAAAAACTTCTTGCCCCCATGATGTTCTGACTCACAGAAGCCACAGTGCTGGGAAGGGACCTGAAGGAAACAGGCTGAGGAGCCCCTTGGCTCATATGCATACACTGAACTCCACAAAGGATGGCTCTCATAGCATCTCCGGGCCTTCTTGGGGTTAGGAGAACAGGAGGGTGACCTAGAAGAGATTTGCACGATGAAACTTTCTTATTCCAATCCCCAAGAAGGGTTACATGCTCTGTCTCTCATACTGCTCAAAACATTTTCCATTTCGATTTAAACCAAGCTTTCCTTGTTCTACCCTGTCAAAACAAGGAAGAATTAATTATGATCTTCAAAATATTAATTTCCGGCTGGACACAGTGGCTCATGCCTGCAAACCCAGCACTTTAGGGGGCTGAGGCAGGTGGATCACCTGAGGTCAGGAGTTCGAGACCATCCTGACCAACATGGAGAAACCCCATCTCTACTAAAAATACAAAATTAGCTGGGCATGGTGGCACATGCCTGTAATCCCAGCTACTTGGGAGGCTAAGGTAGGAGAATTGCTTGAACCCTGGAGGCGGAGGTTGTGGTGAGCAAAGATTGAGCCATTGCACTCCAGCCTGGGAAACAAGAGCAAAACTCCATCTCAAAAAATAAAATATATATGTATATATTTCCTTTTTTCCTTTCCTTTCCCTTCCCTAAAAAATGTATGAAGTAAGTGCTTTGGGGGAATTGTCTTTGCCCATCAAGAAGTGCAAAAACTGGGAGGCTGAGGCAGGAGAATCGCTTGAACCCAGGAGGTGGAGGTTGCAGTGAGCCAAGGTTGTGCCACTGCACTCCAGCCTGGGCAACAAGAGTGAAACTCCGTCCCGCTCCCACTCCCTAAAAAAAGAAATGCAAAAACTATTACAATAAGAGGAATAATTGTGGGGATTAATGTGCTTTCCTCTTCTAATTTTTTCCTTACTGGCTGGAGGAATCATTTTTTTTTGTCTGGAGAAGGGGGGCAATGGTTAGAGTGGCTCCTGAAGGAACTGGAAGAAAGCAAGCTAGTATTCAGTTCCTAACATGCACAGTGGGATTTCACAGCAAGACGATGACTTCATTGCTAGGTTTGGAGTGAAAGAAAGGATTTTTCTGAATCGCTTTAGCTCCCAGTTGGTCCAGATCATACAGTTTCTCGCACAGGAGAGACAGGGTAACTGTTTATGATTTAGGTTTAGCCTGGAGTCTGACATCAGGAAGAGGAAGCTCTAAGGTGGAGGAAGTAAATGAATTTGCTGCCTCTTCCTGTCCTGAGGGATTGTGGGAAGAGGAAGCCATCACCAGAAGCTAGGTTAGGAGGGAAGTATGAGATGTGCGTTCTGCATTCCTGTGACATGTCGACAAGCTGAGCGGCACACAGAACACGTGGCTCTTCCCAGTCCTTGTTGAGGACTCTGGGAGGAAAGTCCTTTACTCTGCGACTTAAAGCAAGGATGGGGTGAGCAGTCCAACAGGAAGCGAAAGGCAGGTCACATCTCAGGCAGTGAGAGGGCCCACTCTCCAGCCCCATCTGAGAGCCCACAAGCTAGGCCTGATGACCACAGCCCAGAGTGGCAGAGGGAGGGTGTGCAAAGCTCTAATGGGTCCATTGCTCCAGAAAGAGTTGAGGCGAGGTGACGACACAGGGGGACAATAAGAGGGAACCCAGACCAGGCGCTATGCCAGCTGAAGGCTCCAGTAGTAGGTGCCAGCTGAACCCATAGGTTTAGGACCTGTACAAAGCCAAGGTGCCTTCTTCCCCTTGATGATGCCAGGGGTCATAGGTTCAGACACCCCCTGATGAGGAATGGGGGAGGAGCCAGCAGAAATCAGAGACCCTGAGCAGGACCCAAAGGGACCAATGAAACTGTTTTTGTTTTTTTTTTAGACAAGAGTCTCACTATGTCACCCAGGCTGGAGTGCAGTGGTGCGATCTTGGCTCACTGCAACCTCTGCCTCCCGGGTTCAAGCAATTCTCTGTCTCAGCCCCAAGAGTAGCTGGGATTACAGACACTCGCTACCACACTCAGCTAATTTTTTTGGTATTTTTAGTAGAGACAGGGTTTCACCATCTTGGCCAGGCTGGTCTTGAACTCCTGACCTCATGATCCACCCACCTCGGCCTCCCAGAGTGCTGGGATTATAGGCGTGAGCCACTGCGTCCGGCCCCAATGAAACTGTTGATTCTAAATAAGGTTTAAGCTGAACTGGGCATTTAGTTCTATTTCATCTCTTTACCTAGCAAATAACAAATGAGATAACAACATAAAATATTTTCCCTGCACATCCAGGCTGTATGGTGAGCATATTTAAGTCTCCTACTGTAGATTTCAATAGAAGAAAATGAGCTGTTCTATCAAGCCCAGTGGTTTTAGATCTTTTAACTTTGCGTTTTACTTTATCTTCTTGGTTCGAGTTGCTAACCTCTGTGTTGTTCCTGAATGTTCATATCCCTCTGAAATACTAGAGTAGGTTCTCTTCTCCCTCCTCCTCAACATGAGCAACGACAGAAAGAAGCAGCAAAGCATCACTGTTCCTGGGTTGAATTGTGTCCTTCAAAATTCATACATTGAAATCCTTACCCCAGGACCTCAGAATATGACTGAATTTAGAGACAGGGCCTTTAAAGAGGTGATTCAGTTAAAATGAGACATTAGGGTGGCCCCTCATCCAATCTGACTGGTGTCCTTATAAGAAGAGACAGGGAGCCAGGCATAGTGGCCCATGCCTATCATCCCAACACTGTGGGAGGCTGAGGTGGGCAGATCACTTGAGCTCAGGAGTTCAAGACCAGCCTGAGCAACATAGTGAGATCCCCGTCTCTACAAAAAATACAAAAATTAGCCAGGCGTGGTGGTGTGTACTCCTATAGTTCCAGCTAATTTGGAGGATGAGGCAGGAGGATCGCTTGAGTCTAGGAGGTTGAGGCTGCGGTGAGCCAAGATCAATACACTGCACTCTAGCCTGGGTGACAGAGACCCTGTCTCAAAAAATAAATACATAAATAAAAGACAGCAGGGATGCATGCACACAGTGCACGCAGAGAAAAGACCACGTGAACATGCATCAGAAAGGCGGCCATCTGCAAGCCAAGGAGAGAGGCCTCAGAAACCACGAAATCTGCCAACACCTTGACCTCAAACTTCCAGCCTCCAGAACTATGAGAGTACATTTCTATCGTTTAAGCAACCCAATCTGTGGTATTTTCTTATGGCAGTCCTGGAAAACCAATAAACTCACCTTTCTTTGTTCCTTTTTTTTTTTTAAGATTTTTTTAAATTGCATTTTAGGTTTTGGGGTACATGTGAAGTCTTTGTTCTTGCTCAGGTAACAGAATTGTGCAAACAAGTGTCTCCATGGTTAAAGAGCCACACCTGGGCAACATGGCGTCCCTACAAAAAATACAAAACTTAGCTGGGTGTGATGGCGCGCATCTGCAGTTCCAGGTATTCAGGAGGCTGAGGTGGGAGGATCACTTGAGCCTGGGAGGTCAAGGCTGAAGTTAGCTGTGTTCACACCACTGCATTCTGGTCTGGGTGATAGAGTGAGACCTCTTTTGGAGCTCAGCATGGGCATGGTTTAAAATAAACATTTTTAAGGCCAGGCACAGTGGCTCATGCCTGTAATCCCAGCACTTTGGGAGGCTTAGGTGGGCGGATCACCTGAGGTCGGGAGTTTGAGACCAGCCAGGCCAACATGGAGAAACCCCGTCTCTACTAAAAATACAAAATTAGCCGGGCATCGTGGTACATGCCTGTAATCCCATTTACTCGGAAGGCTGAGGCAGGAGAATAGCTTGAACCCAGGAGGCAGAGGTTGCGGTGAGCTGAGATGGTGCCATTCCACTCCAGCCTGGGCAACAAGAGCAAACTGTCTCAAAAAAAAAAATTTTTTTTTAATTTTTTTAATGTGTTTTTTTGAGGGAGAGGCATGAAATTAGCAGCACAAAATGAGAGACAGTATAAAAACTGAAACGTGATCCCTGAAAGGTTATCGCAGTACAAGCTGAGTAGAGAAAACGTCAGGAAGTTTGTCATTTAGCAGAGACCTTCCAGCTGGGAGGGTGACAGAAACCCTGTGACTTGTCAGCCAAAGACCTGGGGTCTTGTGAATGTCCTAATGAGTGGTGCTTTCGACCGGCTGGAAACCAGCTGCTTAACTGACATCTGGAAATGACTAATGGAAAGTAGGGGAGGCCCCAAAAGAAATCGGGCTCTGGGAAAACATGGATTACAGAAACCCTACACATTTCTAGGATTATTATATTCTAGCAATACATATAATGCATTATATGCATTTCATATGCATATGTATATGTATATGTAATATGTATGTATATGTATTGCATTACATATAATCCTGGGTTTTACTATTTTTTATTTTTGTTTTTTTGAGACAAGTTCTCGCCTGTCACCCAGGCTGGAGTACAGTGGTGTGCTCTTGGCTTACTGCAGCCTCTGCCTTTGGGGTTCAAGTGATTCTTGTGCCTCAGTCTCCCTAGTAGCTGGGACTACAGGCGCGCCCCACCACACCTTGGTAATTTTTGTATTTTTAGTAGAGATGGGGTTTCACCATGCTGGTCAGGCTGGTTTCCAACTCCTGGCCTCAAGTGATCCGCCCACCTCAGCCCCTCAAAGACCTGGGATTACAGGCAGGAGGCACCAGCCTAGCAGATTTTACTATTTTATAAAACAACGGTTTTTAAAAATGTAAATCGAGTTGACCCAAGATATTCTGGGAATGAGCCACCTTGGATTGCTTGGCATCCTGCCCCAGGGATCCAGGTCTGGGGAAAGAAGGTTTTCTCTCTGCTTGTGTTCAAGGTACTCAATCCTTACCCCATGATGTGCCTGAATTCAGGGTTAGGACAATCCAGAATATAAGGCAAAGCTAAGAACATCAATATGGCCTTAAAAAATTTTTTAAAACCATGCCCAGGCTGAGCTCCAAACCAGGTCTCACTCTATCACCCAGGCTTGAGTACAGTGGTGTGAACGTGGCTCAGGGTTCCACCTGCCTTCAACCTACCCCTCCATCCCCTTCAACCGGGAAACGCAAGCACTGACTTCGTCCACCCCTCTCTCTCCCTTACTTCATGATCATCATGCACAGGGCCTCAGTTGGAGGGAAAAACTTTTACCACATTCGACAGAGTCCAGAGAGGAATTTTCTTCTGAAAGTGGAGATCCGTCTGATCTCCCCCACCTCCTGCCTTGGGGTTAGAATCCCAGGAGATGGTGCTGGGACTCTGAGCAAATGGTGTCATGTCTGTCGTGACCTCAGCAGCCCACATCATATCCATTCCCTGCTCCAGGCAGTTTGCGACACACCCAGGTCCTGCTGCCCAGCACCCGCCTCCTTTCTAATCCTGTGTTTAGAGAAACAGTCCAGTTTGCTCCTTGTCCCATAGCCTGGAACTGGGTTCAAGGGGAGGGAGTGAACAAGCCTTCTCAGTTGTCAAAGGTCTTTGCTATCTGAGCAAAGCAAGTGGCCTAATCTCTTACTTAGGTAGGCAGGGCCAGAGTTAAGGCAAAGTGTCTTGTTTGTTGTAGAATAATAGAATGGCAGAACCAGTAGGTGCCTCCGAGATCATCTGGCCCACAGTGCACGAATGAGGAAACTAAGACCCAGACAGATGAAATAACTTGCCCAAGGTCACACAGCAGTGTGAATAACACCAGTCCCCCTGACTTATTAAGCTCCTAGTGGGTTACCTGCTATAGGGCAAAGCTTTCACCTGCCATGTCTCCTCACCACCTTGCAGGATAGGTACTATAATCTCTGATTCACAGAACGGAAAAGGAAGCCCAGAGAAGCCAGGCGACTTGCCCCAGCTTAGCACAGAGCACAAAGCACAGAGCCAAGTTTCTTTTTCTTTTTTCCTTTCTTCCTTCCTTTCTTTCCTTCCTTCCTTCCTTCTCTCCCTCCCTCTCTCTTTCTTCCTTCCTTTTCTTTATTTCCTCCCTCCCTCCCTTCTTTCTCTCTTTCTCCCTCCCTTCTTTCTCTTTCTTTCTTTCTCTCTCTCCTTTCTTTCTTTCTTCTTTCTCTCTCTCTGTTTTTCTTTCTCTCTTCTTTCTTTCCTTCTTTCTCTCTCCTTCCTTCCTCCTTCCTTCCTTCCTTCCTTCTTTCTTTCTTCACCCTTGTCACCCAAGCTGGAGTGCAGTAGTATGATCTTGGCTCACTGTAACCTCCACCTCCCGGGTTCAAGTGATTCTCCTGCCTCAGCCTCCCAAGTAGCTGGGATTACAGACGACTGCTACCACACCTGGCTAATTTTTTTTTTTAAGTAGAGGCAAAGTTTCACCATGTTAGCCAGGCTGGTCTCGAACTCCTGACCTCAAGTGACCAACCTGCCTCAGCCTCCCAAAGTGCTGGGATTACAGGTGTGAGCCACTGCACCCAGCCAAACCCAGGTTTCCAACACTCGTTCAGCCACCACTGTCTAAAGTGAGACCTTGTTTTGTTAGTGGGGTTGTCAGAATGCTGGATTTTCCACATCTAAGACGTGATTGGCAGGTTGCAAGCGCTGTTTTGTAAGTGACCAGCACAGCAGGGAGAAGGATTATAGCTGGCCTCCACAGAACGGAAGAATTATAGCTCTCAGCTCAGCTTTCCATAGATCTCTCCAAAAAGGCTGTGAAATGTTGACAAACGAGCTGAAGTTGGATCAAGTGCCAGCCACTGTGCACTTACTTCCTGATTACTGTATCCAAGGCCCTTGTCGCTGAGGACACAGAAAGCGAAGAGGATGTTAGCTTTCTCACAGGGTGGTGTGAAATCAGAGGTTCCACGCGGCCCCAGGAGATGGGGCAGAACTGGATCTGTGTCTCTTCTTGCCCCATCCATCTCCTGCTGCGTGGTATCTGTCCCTTCCCTCATGTCCCAGCTGTCCCCTGCGAGGCCCTACTCCACACCAGAACCTCTGCCCCATAAACACTACCTGCCCCACGTAATTCCTCTGGGCCCTGCTCCCTGTCCTCCGGGCTGACTGATAAGCAGATCCATGTGACATGCTCAAGGGAAACTTGCTCCGTTTAGGTAACACGTTTGAGATTTAAAAGGTGGAGTTGTCAAGTTTCTTTCTTTCTTTCTTTCTTCCTTCTTTTTTTTTTTTTTTTGAGATAGAGTCTCACTCTGTCATCCAGGCTGGAGTGCAGTGGCACGATCTCAGCTCACTGCAACCTCCGCCTCCCAGGTTCAAGCAATTCTCCTGACTCAGCCTTCTGAGTACTGGGATTACAAGCACGTACCACCAGCTAATTTTTGTATTTTTAGTAGAGAGTGGGTTTCACCATGTTGGTCAGGATGGACTTGAACTCCTGACCTAGTAGTCCGTCCGCTTCAGCCTCCCAAAGTGCTGAGATTACAGGCATGAGCCACTGTGCCCAGCCAAAAAAAAAAAAAGTAAGTCTGAGAAAGGTCTGTCTGACTCCATGGTCCTAGCTCTTCCTTTTGTGTAAGGACATGTCCCTTAGCTTACAGTGTGCCTGCGGGCCAGACTGAAGCTGGCTTATGCTGGTTCCCAAGAGCCAATTGTTAAATTTTCAGAAATTAGGCAAGCCAATGGTTAAACACAACCACTACTAAAAATTAAAATATATAAATCTTACAAAGTTAGTTGTGGGCTTGTAAATACAAAAAAAAAACAGAAATTATATATATGTATGTGTATATATATATATAAACTCGGGTATGTCTTTATGAGCAGCATGAAAATAGACTAATATAGTAAATTGGTACCAGTAGAGTGGGGCACTGCTGAAAGACACCCAAAAATGCAGAAGCAACTTTGGAATTGGTTAACAGGCAGAGGTTGGAACAGTTTGGAGGACAGAAGAAGACGGGAAAACGTGGGAAGGACAGGAACTCCTCCGAGACTTGTTGAATGGCTTTGATCAAAATGTGGATGATGATACAGACAACGAAATCCAGGCTGAGGTGGTCTCAGATGGAGATGAGGAAATTGTTGGGAACTGGAGCAGAGGTGACTCTTGTTATGTTTTAGCAAAGACACTGGGGCATTTTGCCCCTGCCATAGAAATTTGTGGAACTTTGAACTTGAGAGAGATTTAGGGTATCTGGCAGAAGAAATGTCTAAGCAGCAAAGTATTCAAGAGGTGACTCGGGTGCTATTAAAGGCATTCAGTGTTTTTGTTTGTTTATTTGTTTGTTTGTTTTGAGATGGAGTTTCACTCTTGTGGCCCCAGCTGGAGTTCAATGGCACAATCTTAGCTCACTGCAACCTCTGCCTCCTAGGTGCAAGCAGTTCTCCTGCTTCAGCCTCCTAGGTAGCTGGGATTACAGGCATGTGCCACTATGCCAGTCTAATTTTTTGTATGTTAGGTAAAGATGGGGTTTCACCATGTTGGCCAGGCTAGTCTCAAACTCCTGACCTCAGGTGATCCACCTGCCTTGGCCTTCCAAAATGCTGGGATTACAGGCGTGAGCCACTGCTCCTGGCTCAGGCATTCAGTTTTATAAGAGAAGCAGAGCATAAAAGTTCAGTAAATTTGCAACGTGGCAATGTGATAGAAAAGAAATTCCGGCCACAGAAATTTGCATAAGTAAGTAATGAGGAGTCAAATGTTAATCACCAAGACAATAGGGAAAATGTCTCCAGGGCATGTCAGAGACCTTTGCAGCAGCCCCTCCCATCACAGGCCCCGAGATCTAGGAGAAAAAAATTGTTTTGTGGGCCAGACCCAGGGTCCCTGTGCTGTGTGCAGTCTGGTGACTTGGTGCCCTGCATCTCAGTCACTCCGGCTGTGGCTTAAAGGGGCCAACGTAGAGCTCGAGCCATGGTTTCAGAGGGTGCAAGCCCCAAGCCTTGGCCGCTTCCATATGGTGTTGAGCCTGCAAGTGCACAGAAGTCAAGAACTGGGGTTTGGGAACATCCATCTGGATTTTAGAGGATGAATGGAAACACTTGGATGCCCAGGCATAAGTTTGCTGCAGGGACAGGGCCCTCAAGGAGAATCTCTGCTAGAGCAGTGTGGAAGGAAAATGTGGGGTCAGAGCCCCTACGTTGACAGAATCCCTACTGGGGCACCACCTAGTGGAGCTGTGAGAAGAGGACCATCATCCTCCAGACCCCAAAATGGTAGATCCACTGACGGCTTGCATTGTGTGCCTGGAAAAGTCACAGACACTCAATACCAGCCTGTGAAGGCAGCTGGGAGGAAGACTGTACCCTGCAAAGACACAGGGGCAAAGCTATCCAAGACCATGGGAACCTACCTTTTGCATCATCGTGACCTGGATGTGAGAAATGAAAGCAAAGATCATTTTGGAGCTTTAAGATTTGACTGCCCCGCTGGATTTCAGACTTGCATTGGGCCTGTAGCACCTTTGTTTTGGCCAATTTCTACTATTTGGAATGGCTGCATTTACCCAATGGCTGTACCCCCATTGTATCTAAGAAATAACTATTTTGCTTTTAATTTTACAGGCTTATAGGCAGAAAGGACTTGCCTTGTCTCGAATGAGACTTTGGACTATGGACTTTTGAGTTAATGCTGAAACGAGTTAAGACTTTGGGGGACTATTGGGAAGTCGTGATTTGTTTCAAATGTGAGGACGTGAGATTTGGGAGGGGCTGGGGTGGAATGATATGGTTTGGCTGTGACCCCACCCAAATCTCATCTTGATTCCTATGTGTTGTAAAAGGGACCTAGTGGGAGGTAACTGAATCATGGGGGCAGGTCTTTCCTGTGCTGTTTTCATGATAGTGAATAAATCTTATGGGATCTGATGGTTTTATAAGGGGAAGTTTCCCTGCACAAGCTCTCTCTCTTTGCCTGCCACCATCCTTGTAAGATGTGACCTGCTTCTCCTTGCCTTCTGCCATGATTGTGAGGCCACCCCAGCCATATGGAATTGTAAGTCCATCAAGCCTCTTTCTTTTGTAAATTGCCCAGTCTTGGGTATGTCTTTATCAGCAGTGTGAAAACGGACTAATACACCCTCCTACTTCTCTGACTGTAACTTCTCAGACACATGCATGGGCTCCTCTTTTTCAAATTGCCCTCTAACCACTAATGTTCCCCAGAGTTTTATTTGCATCCTGCCTCCTTTGTCATTGTTCATGCTCTTCTGGTCTGATCTTCTTCATCCCATGTCCTTGGCCGCCATATGTATGTATATCAAGTGCTGGTTTCTGAGAGAATCCTAGTAAATAGCACCTCTTTTCCCCTTCCATATTCTGAATAAACTGAGAAATGAAACAAATAATTAAAATGGGTGCTAAAACCATACAAAAATAAAATATAATTCTATATACTACAAATAATCCAAAAATGAAATTAAAAATTCCATTTACAATGGCATCAAAAAGAATGAAATACTTTGGAATAAATTCAAATAAGATATAAAAGACTCATACACTGAAGCTGGGCACAGTGGCTCACACCTGTAATCCCAGCACTTTAGGAGACCAAGGCAGGAGGATTGCTTGAGCTCAGGAGTTTGGGACCACCTTGGGTAACATGGCAAGACCCTGTCTCTATTTAAAAAATATATATAAAAGAAAAACAAACAAAAGACTTGTACAGTAAAAACAATAAAAATTGCTGACATAAATTAACACCTAAATAGGAAAAACATCTCATATTCATGAATTGGATGATTTAATTTTGTTAAGATGGCAATACTTCCCTAAGTGATCTGCAGATTCAATGCAATACTTACTTACCAAAATCCCAACAGTCTTTTTTGCAGAAATATGGAAAAACTGATCCTAAAATCTATACAAAATTGCAAGGGACCCTGATAGCCAAAATAATCTTGAAAAAGAAGAATAAAGTTAGAGGACTCACTCTTTCCAATTTTATTTTATTTTATTTATTTATTTTATTTTAATTAATTTAGTTTGTGGAGTCAAAGTCTCGCTCTGGTACCCCAGGCTGGAGTGAAATGGCAGGATCTCGGTTCACTGCAACCTCCGCCTCCCAGGTTCAAGCGATTTTCCTGCCTCAGCCTCCCTAGTAGCTGGGATTACAGGCCACTACACCCAGCTAATTTTTTGTGTTTTTAGTAGAGACAGGGTTTCACCATGTTGGTCAGGCTGGTCTTGAACTTCTGACCTCAGGTAATTACAAAGTGCTGGGAGTACAGGCATGAGGTACCATGCTCCACCTTATTTTCCTTTTTGAAGGTACATTAGCATCTTCCCAATTTTAAAACTTGCTGCAAAGCTACAGTAAGCAAGATGGTGTGGTACCAGCATAAGGGTAGACATATAGATCAATGAAATAGAATTGAGAATCTAGAAACAAACCCATACATCTATGGTCAGTTGATTTATGACAAGGGTGCCAAGACTGCTCAATAGGGAAAAAATAGTCTTCGACAAATTGTGCTAGGACAATGAAATACCCAAAAGAATGAAGTTGGACTCCTGTATCACACCATAAGCAAAGATTAACTAACTCAAAATGAATCAAAGATCTAACTATAAACTATAAAAATTTATAAATAAAACATAGGGGAAAATCTGCATGACCTTGGATTTGACAATGGATTCTTAGATATGACATCAAAGAAACAAAAAAAGGATGGGTGTGGTGGCTCATGCCTGTAATACCAGATCTTTGGGAGGCTGAGGTGGGCAGATTGCTTAAGTCCAGGAATTTGACATGAGTCTGGGCAACATGGCATACCCTGTCTCTACAAAAAAATACAAAAAAAAAATTAGCCAGGTGTGATGGGGTGTTCCTATAGTCTCAGCTACTCAGGAGGCTGATGTGGGAGGATCACCTGAGCCTGGAAGGCAGAGATTGTAGTGAGCTGGGATTGTGCCACTACACTCCAACCTGGCTGACAGAGTGAGACCCTGTCTACAAAAAAAAAAAAAAAAGGAACAAAAAAATGATAAATTGAACTTCATAAACATTAAGAACTTTTGTGTATCAAAAGACATGATCAAGAAAATGAAAAGACAACACATAGATGGGAGAAAATATCTGTAAATTGCGTATCTGACATGGGTTTGGTATCTAGACACCCTAAACCAAATAGGCAAAGAACATGAGCAGACATTTACATTTCTCCAAAGAATACATAGAAATGGCCAATAAGCACATAAGAACATTCTCAATAGCATTAGTCATTAGGGGAATGCAAATCAAAACCACAATGAGATACTATTTCATGCCTCTAGGGTGGCCAAACTTTTTTTAATGGAAAATTACAAGTGTAGGCAAGAATATGGAGAAATTGGAACCCTTCCATACCACTGATGGGAATGTAAAATGGTGCAGCTGCTGTTCAGAACAGTTTCATAGTTCCTCAAAAGTTAAACATAGAATTACCATAGCACCTAGCAATTATGCACTTGGATATATGTCCAAGAGAAATGAAGACAGGTGATCATTATTCATAATAGCTATCAATAAAGTGGAAAAAAAGTCACTTTTTTTTTTGAGACAGGTTCTGGCCCTGTCACCCAGGCTGGAGTGCAGTGGCATGATCTTGGCTCACTGCAGCTTCCTGAGCTCAAGTGATCCTCCCACGTCAGCCCCCTAAGTAGCTGGGAAAACAGGTGTGTGACACCACTCCTGGCTAATTTTTGCATTGTTTGTAGAGATGGCATCTCACTATGCCCGGCTGGTCTCAAACTCTTTGGCTCAAGTGATTCACCCACCTTGGCTTCCCAAGGTGCTGGGATTACAGGCATGCGCCACTGTACCTGGCCAAATTACATATTTTTTGTAAAAAAAAAAAAAAAAATTACAAAAAGTGGAAATGATACAAATATTTATCAACTGTGGAACTGAGAAACAAAATATGGCATGTCCATGCAGTGGATATTATTCAGACATAAAAAGAAATGAAGTACTGATACCTGCAACAATATTGATGAGACTTGAAAACATTACACTACATGAAAGAAGCTAGTTGTAAATGGCCACATATTGTATAATTCTATTTATATGAAACGTCCAGAATAGGCAAGTCCATTGAGACAGAGGCAGATTCATGATTTCCAGGGGCTGGGAATAGGGGATATGGGGAGCGACTGCTTACTACGTTTGGTTTTTCGTGTTTTTGTTTTTGCAGGTAGGTGATGAAAACGGTCTTGAATTATGTAGTGATGATAGTTATTCAACAGTGTAAATATAATAAAACCACTGAATTGTACACTGTAAGATGATTAAAATGGCAAATTTTATGTCATGTTAATTTTACCTCAAAAAAATACAAGGGGGCTGGTCATGGTGGCTCGCTCTTGTAATTTCAGCAATTTAGGAGGCTGAGGCGGGTGGATCACCTGTCTGGAGTCTGAGACCAACCTGACCAACATAGAGAAACCCTGTCTCTACTAAAAATCCAAAAATAATTATCTGGATGTGGTGGTGCATGCATGTAATCCCAGCTACTCGGGAGGCTGAGGCAGGAGAATCGCTTAAACCCAGGAGGCAAAGGTTGCCGGGAGCCAATATCGCTCCATTGCACTCCAGCCTTGGCAACAACAGCAAAACTCCGTCTCAAAAATAAATAAATAAATAAATAAAAAGAGGCCAGGCACAGTGGCTCACGCCTGTAATCACAGCACTTTGGCAGGCTAAGGTGGGTGAACTGCTTGAGCCCAGAAGTTCTAGACCAGCCTGGACAATATGGCAAAATCCCATCTCTACATAAAAAATAAAAAATTAAAAAAGGGTAAAGTATCACATTTCTTACTGATGGAGGAGATTGGAGGGGGTCGGAGGACTTAGCTGATATTAGAGCAAAACAGGCCTGCTAGATGAGCCCCCAAATTAAGCAGCTTTACCCCATTCAGTCAGAACACTGGGCTTGAGAGGATTAGGAGAGGGAAAAACTGAGGGGGACCCATCTATTGTCAGGCTTCCCTCCAAGAGGAGGAGGGACTTGCATAACCAAGAATGTCCAGTCATTCTCAGATGTTTCAATCAAATACGAAAGTCTATCACTCCGGAAGTGAAGAGAAAAAGGGGGCAGAAGAAGGGTCAGAATTAGTTGTATTTATTGAACTCCTTACGCTATCTATGAAAGGAAATGGCATTTTCCTTACTATAATAGAATCAGAAATATGCACTCAATATAGAAAACGAACGTAGTTTCCTTTGTTTTATATAACAGTTTGCGGGCGAGGGGAGGGGAACAGTTTGCATCTTTGTTTTCCTGGAGAGCCAGAGTGATAGCAACACCTGGTCTTGCCATTGAAGGTATTTAGGGCTCTTCTGGTCTACAATAATCTCTTTCCCATTAAAAAGTTTCCTTCCAGCAAATATTCAATCAATTTAGTTCACCTCCCTGCCAGAGCTCTTCCTCCCCTCTCGCTCCTCCTCCCCAAGATGGTACTGCGTTTGCAGGGAGCTTAGATAGCATCATGGCAGGAGGTGAGGAGCTCTGCATCTTCAGGCTGGTCCATGAGTCTTTGCTGGTCTCTGAAGCAGTGAGCTTATTTAATCCAATTCCTGGGTGCTTTGGTCCTGGTGTCTATCAGTGAAGTCTATGGCCAGTGAAGCTGCACTAGGTTTTCTTAGCCAGGCACGGGGAGTTTGGCCCCATCCTTCTATTAGATTGGTGCAAAAGTAATTGTGGTTTAAAAGTATGAGTCTAAACTCTGATTCTGCCACTTACTAGCTGTGTAACCTTGGGCAACTTACTTAAACTCTCTGTGCCTCAGGTTCCCAGTCTGTAAAATGGAGTTACGAATATTGTCAACTCATGGAGTTGTTAAGAGGATTAAATGGGTCAGTTCATGTAAACTGCCTAGCACAGTTATGGGCTGTCAACTCCATAAAACTACACTATATCCACCCAATTACCCAGGTGAGCAACTCAGGAGTCATTCTTCATCCACCTCCCTTTGCTCTATCACTTCCTAGTCACCGGCACTTACTGACTTTAACTTAGCACCTCCTGAGTCCACTTCCTTCCCTTTGCTATCACCTTAACCCAGCCCACCATCATTGCTCAACAGCATCCTAACTGGTCCCCCTCCCTTCAGCATCTTTCCCCGCCAGTCTACTCTCATGCTCTGGCCAGAACATTCTCTCTAAAGCATAATTCTGATTAAGCCACACTTCTGTTGAAAATCAATCATTTCATGGCCACAGTGGCTCATGCCTGTAATCCCAGCACTTTGGCACTTTGGGAGGCAGAGGCCGACGGATTACCTGAGGTCAGGAGTTTGAGAACAGTTTGGCCAATATGCCAAAACCCAGTTTCTACTAAAAATACAAAAATTAGCCAGGCGTGGTGGCACAAGCCTCTAATACCAGCTACTTGGGAGGCTGAGGCAAGAGAATTGCTTGAACTCAGGAGGTGGAGGTTGCAGTGAGCACTCAACTTAGATGTCCTCACTTCAGGAACAGCTCCCTAAACCCTAAGTCTAGGGTTAAGTATCACTTCTCTGTGCTGTTTAAGCACCAGGATTTATCTCTGTCCTAACACTTCTCCCATTAGTTTATAATGATCTTTTAACTTGTCTGTGTTCTCACTAGACCAGTACCTTCTGGAGGGCAGGACTTTTAGCTCTCTAACTTCAATGCCTAGCCCAAGTATATATAGTAGGTGCTCAATAAATGCTTAATGAATAAGTGGGAGTTTGTTGGGTAGACACTGCTAGAGGGAAGGGAGCCTTTTAAAGGAACTGCAAATATTAATAGTTCGGTATAATGGGAGAGAATGGTAACTAGGTGAAAGGAACAAAGTCAAAGTCTTCAGTAACCAGCACAGGCACTGGTCAGTCAGAGGAACACGGGCAGTCAATGACCAACATGGCCATAGCAGTGCATAGTGGGTGAGTATCAGTTCCGCCCATACACAACTGGCAGGATATAATTCTGAAGACGTGCACAGAGGCCAATTTATAAGTTTATAAAGGACCTTGTGTGTTTTAAGCTAAAGTGTCTGGACTTGGTATAGTCAGCAGCAGGATACCCCTAAAGATATGTGACATGAGTGACACTCAAAATTTGATTTTAGGAAGATCACTGTGGCCCAGTGTGGAAGGCAAATGAAAGAGAAGCAAGAGGCCAGGTGCAGCGGCTCACACCTGTAATCCCAGCACGTTGGGAGGCTGAGGTGGGTGGATCATGAGGTCAGGAGTTCAAGACCAGCCTGACCAACATGGTGAAACCCCGTCTCTACTAAAAATACAAAAAGTTAACCAGGCATGGTGGCACGTGCCTGTAATCCCATCTACTCAGGAGGTTGAGGCGGGAGAATAGCTTGAACTTGGGAGGCAGAGGTTGCAGTGAGCAGAGATGGAACCACTGCACTCCAGCCTGTGACAGAGCGAGACTTTGCCTCAAAAAAAAAAAAAGAGAAGCAAGAATGTAGGCAGACCCATGAAGAGGCTGCTAGCACCAGTGTTTTATGTTGCAACACAATACTAGGTGCTATCAGTGTTCCATAGAGAAAATAGGGTGTTGTCTCTCCTCATTGGATCTTTAGAACACCAGGAGCCCTGTTCTCCCTGTGTGGTTGCACATGGTAGGACTAATCCTGGGGGGAAGGGGAGGAACATTTTGAAAAGTGAAAGCAAAATCTTCATTGGCCAATCTCCCTTCCACCTCTAGACTATCCCAGCTCTATTCAGGACAGTGTTTAAATTAAAGCCTCAAGCTATTGCTGCATATTTTTAAAACTCCAGGTTCCAAGGGCTTTATTTCTAATTTGTTTGAATGGATATATTTAACATTTGGGTGAAAGAGCTGGTCTGTAAGAGATCCACTGAAATGTCTGTTTGATTCAAGAAGTAGGGCTTGGCCAGGCACGGTGGCTCACACCTGTAATCCCAGCACTTTGGGAGGCCGAGGTGGGCAGATCACCTGAGGTCAGGAGTTCGAGACCAGCCTGGCCAACATGGTGAAACCCCATCTCTAATAAAAATGCAAAAATTAGCTGGGTGTTGTGGCAGGTGCCTGTAATCCCAGCTCCTCAGAAGGCTGATGGAGGAGAATGGCTTGAATCCGGGAAGCGAAGGTTGCAGTGAGCCGAGATCACACCATTGCACTCCAGCCTGGGGAACAAGAGCCAGACTTCGAAAAAAAAAAAAAAGTTGATCTTGCACTGAGTCAACCAAGTCATTTGACAGACTCACACAATACCAGATAGCTATTCCCTTTATCTTATTAGCATCAGAGTCAAAGCTCCTGTGAGTTTCACTGAGGTTCCAGATGAGCTGCTGCTATCATTGGTTGTTAAATCTGTAAGGTTATGGTTAAGTTATCATTTCTGGAGTCAAAACAAGGAGGGTACAAATGCTGACTCTTCCATCCACATAGTTGTGAAACCTCAGGTAGTCATTTAACCTCTTTGACCCTGAGTTTCTTCATATGCAAAATGAGGGGTAGAATAATAGTAACCACTTCACAGAGTCTTGGCAAGGATTTACGGAGGTACTGCATTTAAAGTCCATGGCAAAGAGCTTGGCATATAGTAGACAGTCACACAATATTATTGAATTTGGCCAGGTGTGGTGGCTCACATCTGTAATCCTGGCACTTTGGGAGGCTGAGGCGGGCAGATCACTGGAGGTCAGGAGTTTGAGACCAGCCTGGCCAACATGGTAAAACCCCATCTCTACTAAAAATACAAACAATTAGCCGGGCTTGGTGGCGCATGCTTGTAATCCCAGCTAGTTGGGAGGCAGAGGGGGAGAACTGCTGGAACCTGGGAGGCAGAGGTTGCAGTGAGCCGAGAATGCACCACTGCACTCCAGCCTGGGTAACAAGAGCGAAACTCCGTCTCAAAAAAAAAGACATGCTAGAATATTCGTAAGAGGTTTGGAGGCCACCGGGGGGGAAAAATGTAGAAAAGGTAATCCTATAGGATCTTCAGACTCCGGAAAGTTTTGCATCCTATATTCTGCAATGTGTGTGATTTTTCTTTTTTTTTTTTTTTTTTGAGATGGAGTCTCACTGTTGCCCAAGCTGGAGTGCAGTGGTGTGATCTTGGCTCACTGCAACCTCTGCCTCCCAGGTTCAAACGATTCTCCTGTCTCAGCCACCTGAGTAGCGGGGACTGCAGGTGCATGCCACCACACCCGGCTAATTTTTTGTATTTTTAGTAGAGAAGGGTTTCACTGTGTTAGTCAGGATGGTCTAGATCTCCTGACCTCATGATCTGTCCACCTCCACCTTCCCAAAATGCTTGGATTACAGGTGTGAGCCACTGGGCCTGGCCAATGTATGTGATTTTTTTTTTTTTTTTTTTTTTTAAGACGGGGTTTCACCATGTTAGTCAGGCTGGTCTTGAACTCCTGACCTCAGGTGATCTGCCTGCCTTGGCCTCCAAAGTGCTTGGATTACAGGCGTGAGCCACCACACCTGGCCGTGTGTGATTTTTAACCTTTCCTTTCTACTTGCTCCAGTGTCCTTTATGATAAAGTGACTCTATTAGGAGATTGGTGTAACTTCTAGAACAAACAAATGACTACATCCTTACAAAATGGGTAATCTCTAATCCCTCCAACCCCAGCCCCAGCCCTAGAGTTAGATATTCCAGGTTCAGATCTACACTCTTTCACTTACTCACCAGCGATGAGTCTCGGGAGAAGTTATTAAACCTCCTTCTACCTCCTTGCAGAGCAGCAAACTCAAGTGTGAAAACATGATGCATGCAAAACTCATCTACGCTATAGATTTGGCTGTTGCCCTTGATGAGGTGGTCACTGGAAAGGGCCATGCAGAAGCTTCTAGAAGGCTGGTCATGTTACTCATCTGGATGCTAGTTACATGGATGTGCTCAGCCTGTGAAAATTCATCAGGCTTTCTATGGTATGTACACTATTGTATCTATGCTATTCTTTTAATAAAATGTTTAAAAAATATCCATGTAAACGACTTGACAGTTGGCATATAGTAAGTTACTATTAGCCATTATTCTTATCTCCTACTGAGTGATCATCATCTAAGACTTTAATATCATTCCCAAGAATAAGGGAAATGAACAAAAAAAGAGACATGCTCACTGAAGGCAGCCTTGACTGAGCACTCAATGGCCTGGCTGCCCAACCTAAAGTGTTGGGTAATTGCTAAGTAGATTATTTTGGCTGTTGTCTCTTATGCTCAAGAGATTCCCTCTATAAATGCTAGAGCACATTTAGAATCAGTTTCATTTCCAGAATTTCTCACCTTAGGGGAGTGTCTTATTTGGAAAGGGGATATTAGGGGTTTGTTGGGAAGCTGAGTCTGCACAGTACTTTATATAAAATTGAGAAAGGGTCAGGCTGGGCGTGGCGGCTCACGCCTGTAATCCCAGCACTTGGGGAGGCTGAGGCAGGCGGATCACAAGGTCAGGAGTTCGAGACCAGACTGGCCAAGATAGTGAAACCCTGTCTCTACTAAAAATACAAAAAATTAGCCAGGCGTGGTGGTAGGCACCTATAATCCCAGCTACTTGGGAGGCTGAGGCAGGAGAATCACTTGAACCCAGGAGGCAGAGGTTACAGTGAGCTGAGATCATGCCGTTGCACTCCAGCATGGGTGACAGAGTGAGACTCTGTCTCAAAAAAAAAAAATGGGGAAAGGGTCAAATGGCTGTATTTGAATTGGGGTGGAGGTGAGGATGGTGAGGTTGATGGAAATAAAACTATCTCATGGTGCAAGTAGTTTGGAATAAAGGTTCTGGAAAAGGAGAGGAAAAATCCCAGCAAAACCAAACTGGCATGGCCCAGTGTTATCACAATACTGAAAGCGCAAATGTTTTGACCCAGCACACCCCCAGCAAGGTCATCTCAGAAACAACTGGGTTTCAGTGACATCTCTTAGCTGCCTCAGAATGACTAAGGTCTATTTAAACCTCATGGTTGGTTAATCATTAATGAAGATTTTTGACAAACAAAGTAGAACAAGCCAAGAAAGAAGAGTGGCTAAAAATTAGCCCAGGAAAGGTCATATTTCTTGCCAATGCAGGGTTTAGCGTTGCTTTTATTCTTGGTAACGGAGCAGAATGGAGTTTCATAGAAATATGATCCTGTTGGGGAAGCCAATGTGCCTCTGAAGATTTTATTTGGGACTCTCCTCCACTGTGTTAGTCCATTCTCATGCTGCTAATAAAGACATACCCAAGACTGGGTAATTTATAAAGGGAAGAGATTCAATGGACTCACAGTTCCACATGGGCAGGGAGGCCTCACAATCATGGCAGAAGGTGAAGAAGGAGCAAAGGCACGTCCTACATGGTGGCAGGCAGGCAGTGCGTGTAGGGGAACCGTCCTTAATAGAACCATCAGATCCTGTGAGACACTATCACGAGAACAGCATGGGAAAAACCCGTCCCCATGATTCAATTACCTCCCACCAGCTCCCTCCCACAATACATGGGGATTATGGGAGTTACAGTTCATGAGGAGATTTGGGTGGGGACACAGCCAAACCATATCATCCACCCTCAGTCATCTGGAGGACTATAGCCACCATCGCCTTTGCTGAGAAGCCTGCATTCCTGTCCTATGGGGGGTTTACCTAGGGACAGTGGGGACACCCACATGCAGCTGCTGTATGATCCAAGAGGAGAGGGTGAAGGTCCTAGAGACTGGAATCTGAACCTGCACATGAAACGGGTGGGCAGCCCTGCAAGCTTTGATTGCTGCCACAAACTCCTGGGCAAGCTCAGAGTTGGCTGCCACAAACTCCTGGACAAGCTCAGAGTTGGCAGGCATTCCCCCGGGCCAGGAAGGCAGCAGGGAGTTTTTCACTAGGGGCAGCTCTCAGCTTCAGCTGTGTGGAGAAATCCAAGGCTCCATTGTTTCCTGAAAGTCTTAAGGAGAAATAAATGACTGAGGGTTCTTTCCACATGATTATTGGCTCCCAGCTTCCTTGTCATAGGGACCAAATCTCTACCTTCCACAGCTAACCCAGAGCCATGAACCATATTTAATGTTGAGCAGTGCAAAGGTTGGATTTCTTCACACTCTTTCTCCTCCTTTAAGGCAGCCACCCTGACTGCTTTCATGGACTTGATACTGTGTTCTATCCTCTGGACCCAGGCATTTCCCGCTCCCTTCCCCCTGCTCATCTGCCAAACTCCTCCTCTTCCTGTAGGTCTCTGGCTCAAGCCTGGGTGTGTGCTCCCTCCCATAAAACAGTCCTATCATGCCTGAGAGTTTCCAGAAGCCAAAGGGTCAATTTTATTGACTTATTTCTCTGGCGAATCTGCATAGTTGGCACTCCAGCAATGAATGTTGATGGAATAAATATGTGAATAAAAGAATAAAAAATTTCAGTGAATGAAATTTTTAAGTTAAAAAAAAGAATAAAAGGATTTAAAATGGAAAGGTGGCCAGACGCAGTGGCTCATGCCTATAAGGAGGCTGAGGCAGGTGGATCACCTGAGGTCAGGAGTTTGAGACCATCCTGGCCAACATGGTGAAATGCTGTCTCTACTGAAAATACAAAAAAATTAGCCGGACATGGTGGCACATGCCTGTAATCCCAGCTACTTGGGAGTCTGAGGCTGGAGAATCTCTTGAACCTGAGAGGTGAAGGTTGCAGAGAATGCTCCATTGCACTGCAGCCTGTGCGACTGAGCGAGACTCCATCATCTCAAAAAAAAAAAAAAAAAAAAAAAGACTTGATAGAATTAACAAAGAGGAATGAAGTCACTAGAGTTTAAAAAGGAGATGGGAAAGGAAGTAACTTTCTAGAAGAGTGCCAACAATGTACTAGGCTTTTTCAGATTAACTCATCTCATTTTTATAATAACCTTATGAGGTCAGGATTATTATCCCTTTTTTACCAGTTAAGAAACTGGTGCTCAGAGAGATAAGGCGTCTTTTTCAAGGTCTCATGACTTGCAAGTAGCAAGGCTGAGGTTTCACCTCTAGGCATTCTGACCACAAACCCAGCCTATTTTAGTAGGCCATAGCACTTTCTCATACAGGTAAGCATTTGGGTAATCACATTTCCTCTCCCAAGTTTATTGGCATGAAGAGTTAGAAACAGGAATGCTGGAGGCCAGGTGCAGTGACTCACGCCTATAATCCCAGCACTTTGGGAGGCCAAGGCAGGCAGATCACAAGATCAGGAGTTCGAGACCATCCTGACCAACATTGTGAAACCCCATCTCCACTAAAAGAAAAAAAAAAAAAAAAAAATTAACTAGACGTGGTGGCGTACACCTGTAATCCCAGCTACTCAGGAGGCTGAGGTAGGAAAATTGCTTGAACCCAGGAGGTGGAGGTTGCAGTGAGCCGAGATCGTGTCATTGCACTCCAGCCTGGGCAATAGAGCGAGACTTCCATCTCAAAGGAAAAAAAAAAAAAAGAGAGAAACAGGAATGCTGGGCACTAATAAATGAAAAGAGAAGACAGGAAAAAAAGCTGTGTTTAGTCCAATAGCTTAGACCTTGGAACTGAAGCAAAACATTTTGTGGATGTCTCCTGAGTCTCTTTCTGTATTTAAACCTAATCCTCCCTTTGACGTGAGGGTTCAGAAATGGTGGATGTGTCAAGAAAAAGGTAGGATAAGGTAAGTACGTCTGTGTCATCCTACTCAGTAGTTTTGTAAAAAGCTGAAGATGGATTTTTTTTAGGGTCATGGTGTCAAAACATCATTTCATCAAAACAGCTATGCCAAAATGTCACACTTCCTGTGACTTAAAAAATCAAATCCAAACAAAACAAAAAAATAACTCAAATACAAAGCTTTAGTGCCCAGAAGGCTTTATAATAAAGAAATCATATAAAAATTGGATATACAAGAAAAATCAGATCATGTTTTCTAACTCTTTCAATTAAGTGCTTTGTATGTTGTCATGACGGATATTTTTGGAATTTAAAAAACACGGGGGCATTTAGAACCTGAGACAAGGAGTCTTGAGAGTAATTTTTTTTTTTTTTTGAGACAAAGTCTCACTCTGTCACCCAGGCTGGACCGCAACCCCTGCCCTCCCAACCCCAACCCCTCCTTCCCGGGTTCAAGCGATTTTCCTGCCTCATCCTCCTGAGCAGCTGGGACTACAGGTGCCACCACCACGCCCAGCTAATTTTTGTATTTTTAGTAGAGATGGGGTTTCACCATACTGGTCTTGAACTACTGACCGCCTTGGCCTCCCAAAATGCTGGGATTACAGGCATGAGCCACGGCACTTGGCCCTGAGTATAGATTTGAGTCCCATTCTTACCGGCTGGGTGACCTTGACCTGTCACATATCTGTATCTGCCCTGCCTACTCCACTGAGTTCCTGTGAGGTCCACCTGAGGTTATGGAAGCCTAAGAGCCCAGTGAATCACATGATCATAGCCATTATCCTCATTTGACACACTATTGGCCTCCTTATTTTGATTGTGAATTCTTTTTCTAAAGAGATCAATCTAACCTGAATGTGATTCTGCAACTTGAAGGACTTCTGTAATTATTTCCCAGAACAAGTAGATCAGCAGATCTTGTTGCCCCTAAAAACACTGCCTAATAAGCTGTCATCTTGGGAAGTTTCCCAGTCTGTTCTGCCTCTAAAAAGGCCTTTATCTATTTAAGAGGAAGCAGGAAGTTAGAATTCCAAGAAATGCAAGTTGGGAGGCCACAGCCCAGGTTCAAAGTTAAGAAGGTAAAACTCTTAATCACTGGCAAATCCAAGTGGAACAATTTTTAGACTTTATTCTATTGACAATCTACCATCTTCTCTCCTGTCATTTGATTGGCTTTGATGACAGATACTGTCTGAAGTTACTGATGATCTCTGGAGAAAAGGAAAGTTTCCTGCTAACCTCGCTATGCACTGTGAAAAGGAGAAACAAAGTTTTGGTTTCAAATGCAATGACCAACACCAAGGTCATCCCAGCACTTTCATGAGACCATCAAAAAACTCAATGTACATCAACTCTCTCTCTTTACAAGCCTTTGGGATTATAAACAACCTTTGGTACTGAGGGTGGTGACAGGCTTTGCTACATCCTATTCTGATCCAGATTTGAGTATTATTTGAGTGTTCAATCTCTTACCATCTCCTATCACCTGAGCCAAAGTTTGAGGATACTCATAATTCACAATTCAGCTATGTAACCCATCTTTTTTTTTTTAAGATAGAGTTTTGGCCGGGCGCAGTGGCTCACACCTTTAATCCCAGCACTTTGGGAGGCCAAGTGGGTGGATTACCTGAGGTCGGGAGGTCGAGACCAGCCAACATGAAGAAACCCGCCTCTATTAAAAAAAAGAGAGAGAGACAGAGTTTTGCTCCTGTTGCCCAGGCTGGAGTGCAAAGGCACGATCTCGACCCACTGCAACCTGTGCTTCCTGGGTTCAAGCGATTCTCCTGCTTCAGCCTCTCGAGTAGCTAGCTGGGACTACAGGTATGCACTACTATGCCCGGTTAATTTTTTTTGTATTTTTAATAGAGATGGGGTTTCACCATGTTGGCCAGACTGGTCTCAAACTCCTGACCTCAGGTGATTCACCCAGCTTGGCCTCCCAAAGTGCTGGGATTACAGGCATGAGCCACCACACCTGGTCTATGTAACCCATCTTCAATGGTTACCCCAAGACAAACACATGACTGTAACTTGCTGATTTCTCCAATGGAAAATATCAAATTAGCCAATCCTTCCTATGCTATTAGGGTTTCCCTAATATTTTTAGAAAAAATAAATCAGTATAAAGAAAACACAATTAAGGTTTTGCATTTGCTTTAAAGAAAGCTTTATTTACTACATACATCCTAAGAATGTACTGTAAATGGAGCAAGATCTAAATAAAAGCTTTTCAAATATAAAGCAGCTAAAGTTAACTAAACTACTAGCAACGTTTGAAAACAGAACTCTAAACTTTTTTTTTTACATTTATATAGTTTGTTCTTAATCCTAAAAAAAAAAAAAGTTCACATTTCAAGTTATAAACTTACCTCAGTAGTGTACATGAAATGGTTTTGAAACAATAGGAACAGATAAGTCCCAGGTAGGAGGCTCACTGATACTTAACTGGCTGTGTCACCAACATTTGTTTTTAAGGGAGTTTGGTGGCTGCCATGTTAAGGCATCATTGTTTTTTAATTTTCTTTCATTCTTTTCTTTTCTTCTTCTTCTTCTTTTTTTTTTTTTTTTGCAAATAATTTACAGGCATATGTAAAATACAGTAAGAATACTGGGTCAGAGTTTCATCCAGTGATCCTCTGTGACAATCCTTCACTAGAAGGAGAGTACTTTTTTTTGCACAAAGGATGAGGATCTGATCTGAATTACATTTTGTTGAGTCACTCATTCCAACTGATTTGAGTTTGAATGCAGCTTGCGGGGTACATCATCAGGAACATTGCACAATTACTTTATGTCATTTGAGAATGATGGAAAGGAATGTTAGGAATATTTAAAGGCCTCAGCAGGCACTCAATAATTTTATAGAATAGTTAAATAAATATTGCTTATATATAAAAACTCATCTCAAGATGAGGCGGGGGGAAGGCATTTGGGAATCTCTTAATTTAAAACAAAACGAAAGTACTTGCTAAGGGCATGATCCTCTTATTAATCCACAAGAATTCAGCCATCAACAAAAACCCCGTGAGTGGAAAGATTGTACGGATCTCTAACATGACATAAAAATGCAACTGCGTACTTGCTACCTTATTGCACACCTCACTTCCTTGATTGAGCCTTTAAAAAAAAAATTCCAAGTTGATATATTTCCAAAAAAAAGTAGATGACAATCTTAACATTTTACTGTATTTTACATTCACTCTGCTAAACAAAAAGCCTTTAAGCAGGCACAAAACACTGCAACAATACATTAACTTCCTAATAAAACAAACCTTTTTAATAACATTGAAATAAAATGGTTTCATTTGGCATTAAACTACATATCATAAACTTCTGCAACATAAAAGGACTAAAAACAAGCATTAGAAGATATTTACAAACTACCTTTAAACTTCTCCAGGTCTCTCTTCCTCCTCCTGGATGTGTACACCCCAATTCAGTTTGCCCACCAACTGCATGGCAAGAGAAGAGAGGCCCATTTAATAAACATAATGTTTCCAACATCCTTGAGGACCATGGACATTTCTGCATGAAACTTGATAAGGCAACTAGAAGCATCACTTTCTGCTGACAAGAATCTCTGGGGGATCTTGTCTACAATCACATACATTCTTTGTCCCTACGAACTCATACTTCAAAAACGAATAAAAGCATTAGAAATGGCATTAAAATCTTATAATGGGCAATTAAATAGCTATGCAAAGGTGTCTTATGCAACCTGATTAAAACCTGTGCTTACTCTGCTACTGAAAATAGCACACATAGAAGATTATACTTCCCCAACCAAACCAAAAAAAAACATACAACGAAACAACAATCCCCAACAAAACCCAGGAAGAAGTATAAAAGCCACTAGCTCTTCTATCAGAGCTATTCATCAGTCCTAGACTTGCCAGACATTGCGATGGGGCTAGGAATTTGGGGAGGAGGGGAAGAGATGAGAGGTGGGGGTCTTGGGGGCATGTTCAAGGCTAAGGCACATGGAGAATGAGCCCCGGCTAATGGTGGCAGAGGACAGCGTTCCAGTGTTTGGACTCAGGAGTGTGGCAAGTCTTTTCAATGTTGGCTTAAGGAGAGATTGAGTGTTTAATTTCTTTTAAAAAATAGTACCGCCATGGATGACACATGGTGACACCGTCAACCCTTAATGCCAGCAGAAATATAGAGGTTTTCCTCATTTTAAAATTGCACTTTCCAGTATAACCTTTAAAATAATGTTTTATGTAGTATTTTTAAGCACTACTGTTTGTATCTTTAAATATTGAATCTATTTTTCAAAATAGTTCCCTAGCTGCTCAAGTGTGCTTTTTCAATATATAGTTGATATATTATTGAAGGTACTACAAAATAGAAATCTCTGGAGTGCAGAAGTTAAGAAAATAACCTTCATACTGAAAATATATCCTTAAAACAACAACAACAACAACAACAACAAAAACCTGTATACAAATGTGGTACAGCATACAAATTTTTAAAAGATGCTATGAAGGCACGAGCCAGGCGAGTCTTTTGGAAATGTATGAACGCAGGCCTGCTAAGTTGAAAATAGTCTTAAAAAACTAGTGAAAACTTCATATATATAAAATATTTCGGGAATACATCTGAACATTCTTCACTTTCAGGTTGCATGTGCTAATCCAACACGTTCCTTCTTCATAAATAGTCAAGCGTTCCTTCAGTGGCGTTTGTGTGTCTTCACTCTGGTCACCAGCCTTAGTATGTCTGGTAGACGTCGGGAATGGGGACCTGAATGGCAGCAGCGGGGAAGGCCTGAGGTATGTAGCCTGCATATCCTCCATACACCGCGGCTGCAGCTGCCGCGTTCTTCTGTAGTGTGGCGATCGTGGCTGTGGCCGGAGCAGCAAATGGCACGTAACTGGCCCCGTAGATCCCGGCAGTGGGAATTCTCTGAACATTTGGAGCCACCGTGTATACTGGAGTTATTGGGCGGCCCTGAGAAGAGACAAAAAGGAGCATTCCTGAACACGTGTAGGTACCTGTCATGCATTCATTCAACAAGCATCTCCCAGGGGTTGGGAGTACAAAGATGTGATAGCAAGGGAAAGGAAGGCAGAGGGGCCGGCAAATAACAATTATTGTAAGGAAGTGGGATGGGAGCCATTGAAGAGGTCGGGTGGAGCTGCATCCTCAAAGTCGGCAATGCGACCTTGTGAAAGTGAGAGGCCTGGAAGGCTGAGGGAAAGTTAAAATACAGTTGTCCCTCAGTATCTTCATGGGGGATTGGCTCTAGGACCTCCGTGGATACCAAAATCCTCAGATGCTCAAGTCCCTGAGAGAAAATGGCATATTTGTATTTAACCTATGCATATCATCCTGTATACTGTAAAAATATATTTTTTTCATAGAGACAAGGTCTCACTATGTTGCTCAGGGCTGGTCTCAAACTCCTGGCCTCAAGCAATCCTCCTGTCTCAGCCTCCCAAAGAGTTAGGATTATAAGCATGAGCCACCACACCTGGGCTCTCCCATATACTTTAAAATCGTCTCTAGAGTACTTAGAATACTTAATACGATGCAAATGTTATATAAATAGTTGTTATATTGTATTTTAACGTTTGTATTATTTTTTATTGTTGTATCGTTATTTTTTATTGTCTTTATTTTTTCAAGCCATGGTTGGTTGAATCCAGATGCAGAACCTGTGAATAAGGAGGACATTCTTTGTACTGTATTCTGGAATTTTCTACCCACCATTTCACTCAATCAGTCTATGCCCCAGAGTAAGCTAGAGAAGGCAGCTGAGAATCTACCATCCAAGCAGTTGATTTCACAGTCATTAAAAATCCATATTTTTCCTTAAACATGGCCCCTAGATACATGCCAGCTGCCTCAATTCATACTTACTGAAGGAACATGATCTGTCTCAAAAAGAGGAGAACAGACTGGTCAACTTAATGAAACCAAATATACTGATCTCGAAAGGGCAAGTTTCTTAAGCTGTGACCTTAAATAAGTGACCATATACAATTTTCAGCCAATGTGATGGTTTCCATCATCGCCCACCTAAGAGATGACACCATTGTGTCTACAAATTTTTGTAGAAACTTAGAGAAAGAATCAACTAATGGGGAAGTTGGAGAAAATGTCCCAGCAGCGGGGATATTTGAGTTGGGTTTTGAAGGAGAAGGAGCAGTTTCCAAACGAGGAGGAAGTGAGGGAGGACAAGTTAAGTAAAGCTGCCTAACCTGTTGACGGCCTCCACTGGCTCTAGAAAAGCCCCTGCTACTTCCTTCTGTCTACTTGAAAGTGCAACATAAGATGTTTTTAGAACAAACAGGAGTACGAATGGGAAGACTGTGGTTCAGTATTTCCCAAAGTGTTTGCCAGGGAACAAGTTCTGTGAGATGCTTCATTGAAAAAGGATTTTGGATAAAATAAAACATTCATTTAACAAAATATTTGTTGCACCTCTTGATCCACAGAATGCCTTGTAGGAAATGCTGGTATGGTCTCCCTACATCTTTTTTTATTTTTTAATTTATTTTTATTTTTATTTTTTTAAAGATGGGGTTTCACCATGATGGCCAGGCTGGTCTTGAACTCCTGACCTCAGGTGATCCACCCACCTTGGCCTCCCAAAGTGCTAGGATTACAGGCGTGAGCCACCGTGCCCGGCCCCCTATATCTTAATACATCGTCAAAATAAACAATTCAGCATATATGAAATGGTGAATTAAAATAATTATTTCTCCCTGGATTTTTATAAAGGAATTAGCTCTAATTTCTCTTACAAAATTTGCAAATCAGAGCCACAAAATTGGGCTCCAAGGAACTTCTAGCCTAAGAGTACTGTTTTCAACTATAATCAAATAGTAATTATAATAATTTTAATTTATAATTATAATTATAACAATTAATAACAACTCTGAGGCTGAGTGAGGTGGCTCATGCCTATAATCCCAGCACTTTGGGAGGCTGAGGCGGGAGTATGGTTTGAGGCCAGGAGTTCGAGACCAGCCTGGGCAACATAGCGAAACCTCGTTTCTGCAAAAGATACAAAACTTAGCCAGGCACGGTGGTGCAAACTCCTGTAGTTCCAGCTACTCAGGAGACTGAGGCATGAGGATCACCTGAATCTGGAAATTCAAGGCTGCAGTGAGCCAAGATCACACCATGGCACTCCAGGCTGCGCAATGGAAGTGAGACCCTGTCACAAACAAACAAACCCCCAAACTCAGAGACTACTGTCTGCCAGACACTATTCTAAGTGCCTTATTTGTATGACAGTATTGAATCATCACACAGTAGAGTTGGTTCTCTGATTATATGGAGTTGTGTGGATGTGTTAAATGACCTGCAGAAAGTGACACAGCTGTTAACCAAGGCAATGTGTGACTCTGGCGCCTGCACTTTTAGTCCCATGTTAAGTTGCTTTCTACAACACCCAACGAGTGTCTCATCTGTGGCTTTTTACAGCCAGGGAGAGGAGCTCCAGAACTGGAAAGACAGTGGTTCACAGCAAGACACAAGCCATCTTTTCCACGCGTGTGGACGTAGATTGAATAACCAGTGCAAAAAGGGAGGAAATCGCAGGGAAGGTGACACGTGAGAGAAACCTTTCCATGTGCTATAGGCCAGCCCAACCCCTGGGTTCAGGCTGCTCACTCCGACAAGTTACGCACATGAACGTTCACTGGCTCACAGCCTGGAATCAAGAGTAGCTCCCCAAACCCATGGCTTCTCTTTCCATTCCTGTGATGTCCCTTTTATGATGGCATTCACCACACTATCAGGACAGAGCATACACAGATCAGGCATCTGATCTCCCAATCCCGATTCTACTCTTGGCCAGCAATTCTATCACCTTGCTGGGCCTTCATTTTCTTATGTGTAAAATGAGAATATATGGGAAAGCACTTGGCTTTGCTCTCCATGGTTTCAGTTACCCGTGGTCAACTGAAGTCTGAAAATATTCAACTGAAAATTTCAGAAACAAACAATTCATAAGTTTTAAATTGTGCACCTTTCTGAGGAGTAGCTCCATGAAATCTCATGCCATCCCTCTCTGTCCTGACCAGGACGCCAGTCATCCCTTTGTCCAGGAAAACCACAATGTCTATGCTCCATGCCCATCCCACTTAGTAGCCATCTGGGTTATCAGACTGACTGTCAAGGAACCCTTATTTTACTTAATATCAGCCCCAAAGTGCAAGAGTAGTGATGTTGGCAATTTGGATATGACAAAGAGGAGCACTAGGGGCCTTCCTCTCAGTGCAAAGGGGAAAGTTCTCTACTTAGTAAGGGAAGAAAAAAATCCTATGCTGAGGTTGCTAAGCTACAGTAAGAAAGAAATTTTCTATTTGTGAAACTGTAAAGAAGGAAAGTCGTGCATAGTCTATTATGGGTTTGGTAATATCTGTTTTTCAGGCATCCACTGGGGGTTTTGGAATGTATCCCCCATGGATAAGCGGGGACCACTATACAATTGCATTAATACAGCATAGCAAAGAGCAAGAATAAAGAAAAATGCAATGGTGGTAGTGGGAGAAACATTAACTTATCTTTAAAAAGTCCCTCTAGCAGGAGAATTGCTTGAACCCTGGAGGCAGAGGTTGCAGTGAGCCAAGATCACACCACTGCACTCCAGTCTGGATGACAGTGCAAGACTCCATTTTAAAAAAAAAGAAAAAAGAAAAAAAAGTGCCTCTAATTCAGGTGAAGAGTCTCTGCAGTCTTCACTGGAGGAATGGTTATCCTTGCTCTATCTATACCAAGAGGTGTTGTTAAGACTGAGAACACCATGAGAAGTTTGAAAAACTGATAAAGTCTATACCAGCAAATATTTATTTATCGCTTGCAAAAACTTCATGAAATTTTGGATATAAAATGGCTCAACAGGAACACCCCCCAGCAACCACAAGGTAGGGGAGGATGATCAAAGGGGCTGCTTAAGTAGGTCCTGAAAGCCATCAGTTTCCGGCGTGGCTCCCACTCAGAAAGGTGTTCTTCCTTCCACTCAGTGGTGCTTAACACGCTCCTTCCTCTGCTGCAGTTTGGCAGAGAATTCAAGAGGTGGAGGGCTGAACAGGTCAGAGAGACCAGGTTGAAAGATTTCAGACGAAGACACAGAGTACTTAGATGAAGAGAGACATCCAGTCACCATACATCCAAAGAAGCCAGTCTCAGGTTAAAAAGTAGCTCCCAGGCACTCTGCAGAATGTGGAGGAGGAAAAAGTCTCCAAAGGAATCATTGCATAATGATTGTACTTTGAGCAAATTCATAAGCAAAGACTGCAAATAAGGACCCTGATGGCAACAGCCAGTGCAGACTGATAGGAGACAGAAATAGTCATGAAATCGTCAGAACATGATTATGGTGCCTGGAATTTGGACCTGACCAGAACTCACAGTACACATCAAAGACAAATGTTCATGAATTTCTTAGTAAAGAAGAATTAGAAATTATTAGAATTCCAGTAAGTATTGCTGCTAAGTTATTGCAAATATTTATCATCGGTCCACAAGTATTATAATTACACTTAGTTGTCATTCTACAGTGTGAGTCATTTACAACCAATTCTTCTTTTTGTCTTTCAGAGATCCCAAGTTAAAGAATAATGACATACTGAAAGATAAATAAAACTTCAGTTAGTCTGCCCTTTCTGAATAATGCAGTCAAGACTAGAACTCCAGCCCAGTTTGACTGAATTGGAATCTTCAGGGCTTAGAATCTCAGAATCTCTGTTTTTAAAAAAATGTAGGTGATGGCTTATGCCTGTAATCCCAGCACTTTTGGAGGTTGAGGTGGGAGGATCGCCTGAGCCGAGGAGTTCAACACCAGCTTGGGCAACATAGCAAGATTTTATCTCTACAAATAAAAAGTTAGCCTGCCATGGTGGTGTGTGTCTGTGGTCCCAACTACTTGGGAGGCTGAGGTGGGAGGATTGCTTGAGCCGGTGGGGTTGGGGTTGCAGTGAGCTGTGCAGTCCAGCCTGGGTGACAGAGTGAGACTCTGTCTCAAAAAAATAAAAAATAAAAAATAAAAAAAAAAGCCCTGGATAATTCTTATTCATTTGGATGAGGGGGATCTTGGGCCTGAGTATTTGTGATTGGTATTCATGATTCACTGCCTCACAGAGAATAGCTTTAACAAGATTTTCTTCTGTTCAATGGATGTACTCCCTACGTCCTATGAGGTGAAGATAAAATAAACAAGACACAGCCTTTGGTCTGGAGGAGCTTCATTTTCATTGGGAGATAGAACATACTGGCAGCCATAGGCCAAGTAATGATGTAGTAATGAGGAGTACAGGAGAGAAAATTTCTTAGAAGGTGGATGGGGAAGATTCTGTGGAAGAGATGAGAATAAAGAAACCACAGATACACTATGAACAAAGGTGGGAAGGAGGCCAACACGGTAACATGAGTTTGGGAAGAGACAGCAGAACAGTGAGAGAGATGGTTGAAGGAGAGGATTAAGGGCATATTTTTTTTTTTTTTTTTTTTTTAAGGGCATATTTTGTAAAAAAAAATTTTTTTGAGACAGGGTCTCATTCTGTTGCCCAGGCTGGAGTGCAGTGGTGCAATCACAGCTCACTGCAGCCTTGACTTCAAGGGCTCAAGTGGTCCTCCTGCCTCAGCCTCCCCAGTAGCTGGGACTAGAGGCATATGCCACCATGCCAGGCTAATTAAAAGAAAAAAATTGAGAGACAGTGTCTCACCATGTTGCCCAGGCTGGTCTTGATCTCCTGGCCTCAAGTGATCCTCCCACCTTGGCCCCACTATGTGTTGGGATTACAGGAATGAGCCAATGTACCCAGCATAAGATTTCACATAGCTATACAGTTGTTCTTTCTCTCTCTCTCTCCCCTTCTTTCTACACACAAGTGCGCGCGCACACACACAGACACACGCAGGGGTTAATGTTTTTTAAACATCTCATTGAGCTGCAGTTTGAAATGTGAAGATACGAAATTGCTCTCTGGACTTTGTGTGTCAGTTCTTTAACAACATGAGTGAAAAATTATCCAGTGCTGTTAAAAAAAAAATGTACAAGGCTGGGCACCGTGGCTCACGCCTATAATCCCAGCACTTTGGGAGGCTCAGGAAGGAGGATCATGAAGTCAGGAGATCGAGACCATCCTGGCTAACTGGTGAAACCCCATCTTACTAAAAATACAAAAAATTAACCGAGTGTGGTGGCATGCGCCTGTAGTCCCAGCTACTCGGGAGGCTGAGGCAGGAGACTTGCTTGAATCTGGAAGGTGGAGGTTGCAGTGAGCTGAGATTGCGCCAGTGCACTCTAGCCTGGGCAAGAGAGCAAGACTCTGTCTCAAAAGCAAACAAAAAAAAAGTACCATGACACTATGAAAAATGACACATGCCATTTTTGCATATTGCTTCCCACCCTTAATACAATCATATTATTAGGGTGGTACAATTAATTAAAATTTTTTTTGTCATAATTCATATTCAAAATGCTTCCTGTCACCCAACCGCATAGCTGTAACAGAGAGCCAGGCACACAGTAAATTCTCAGTGCTGAATACTAAATGAATCCATGAGAAAGAGAGGCTTCACACGCAAATGACAATGACTGCCCCAAGAACTCTACCTGGAAAGGTGGTGGCGTCGACACAGCAGGAATGACAGTGGCGGCAGCGGCAGCAGCGGCGGCGGCGGCAGCGGCAGCACTGGCTGGGTCTGGCTGCACGGCAATGGGGCTGATCATGTGCTCCACTGTGTGGATTTTGCCATCTTCAATCATTTTAGGGGCTGGAGCTGCTGGAAACATGGAATACTGAGCCCCAATGGCAGGGATGGCTACTGCAAGAGAAGCAAGAAGGAAAAACGGGTCACTCACTTTCAGTCGCTGGGGGGGGGGCGGGGGGGGGGGCGGTCCATCACTTGCTCTAAGATATTTTTAACTTTTATTTTTTTAAAAAACTTTTTTTTTGGTCGGGCGCGGTGGCTCACGCCTATAATCCCAGCAGTTTGGGAGGCCGAGACGGGTGGATCACGAGGTCAAGAGATCGAGACCATCCTGGTCAACATGGTGAAACCCCGTCTCTACTAAAAATACAAAAATTAGCTGGGCATGGTGGCGCATGCCTGTAGTCCCAGCTACTCAGGAGGCTGAGGCAGGAGAATTGCCTGAACCCAGGAGGCGGAGGTTGCGGTGAGCCGAGATCACGCTATTGCACTCCAGCCTGGGTAACAAAAGCGAAACTCTGTCTCAAAAAAAAAAAACTTTTAAAATAAAATTTTTATTTATTTATTTATTTTAGAGATGGGGTTTCACCATGTTGGCCAGGATGGTCTCAATATCTTGACCTCGTGATCTGCTTGCCTCAGCCTCCCAAAGTCCTGGGATTACAGGCATGAGCCACCGTGCCAGGCCAAAAAAAAATTTTTTTTGAGACAGGGTCTCACTCTGTTGTCCAGGCTGGAATGCAGTGATGCAATCAAGGTTCACTGCAGCCTTAGTCTCTTGGGCTCAAGCGATCCTCCCACCTCAGCCTCCTGAGTAGCTGGGACTACAGGTGCAGGCCACCTCGCCTAGCTAGTTTTTTTTGTTGTTGTTGTTGTTGTTGTAGAGACAGGGTTTCACCATGTTGCCCAGGCTGGTCTTGAACTTCTGAGGTCAAGCGATCCACCTGCCTTGGCCTCCCAAAGTGCTGGGATTACAGGTGTAAGCCACCGTGCCTGGCCTAAGGTACCTTTTAAAACCACGTTTAGAGGTCACGGGCCTCTTCTTGCTCACTGCTGTTCTCTCAGTACACGCCACGTACCCAGGTGCCTGCTCCCCAAAAGGTAGGGGTGGGAGGTGGCAGGTGGGAGGTAACTTCCCCTGCCTGTCGTGGAAGAGAACCCTAGAGTTAGGCTTCTGTACCAATATTTTCTACTATTTCTACAGAAAAATCACAGTTTGAATCTTATTCTTGATGTCCTACTGAGCAAGAAGGGGCCTCTGACTATGGGAAAATGGCTTAGATGAAGAAGTGAGATCAGAGGCTTGAGGCCTACCGCCTGTGAGAGTCGGGCCCGCCTGTTCCCTCTTACTCACCTCACTCATGACCAGCCCACTGCCTTTTATTCACTTTCACTACTGTTTAAGAAACAGGTGCTGTTGAGAGTTTCATTCTGAGAACTCAGACCTGTGTACATCCTCCCCACCCCATATTTCAGATTTCAACATTACCAATTCAAGGAAAAACACATGGTAAAGAAATAGGACATTCCTCAGTTTCCTCATCTCCACTCAAAGTAGTGAAGCAGTGGAGTGATTGGCTTTTAGTGGGACCTGCCAATTCAAAGAATTTCTTTGAATAAAGTCCAAAATCATGATTTCAACCAGAGATTCAAACAGGTAGCAGCTACTGGATCTGAATGTCGTTACAGTAAGAAGAGATAAAAAGGAAAAGATATTAGCCCTGATGTGTGTGTGTGCGTGTGTGTGTGTGTGTGAGGGGGTGGTGGTGGTATATGTGTTTGTGTGTGTTAAAAGGATAAGCAAAAATATGAAATGTGTACACAAAGAATCTTTCTATTTCTGGTTTTTCTCCAACTGTGGGTACATTTATTCTAATAAAGATAGACTTGATCAAAGGTAAAGAGACAAATGATTGTTAAGCTAAACAATGATGCAGCCATTTGATCAAATATACCTAAAACCTTAACCAAATCTTTTACCTGCCTTTCCAACCATATCTTCCATTTGTCTTGTGCCCAGATACCTCGCCACCACCCTGGTGCCTCTCCTAAAATAAAATGTTCTCATTTTCTGGATGACCAGAAATAGACGCCAACAGATGGGGCCCAGAGAAGGTTGTGAGTTTAAGCTACAAGGGGTTGTATGAAGTAACTGAATTGTTCTGGCCATCAGTCCATAAGAATTTCTACCTCAGGCTCCAGGACACAACTTTACATGGCTAAAGATTATTTAACAGTTCTTTTCTCTTGTTAAACCTTAAGCTATGGTAGCTTGCTAACAGGAGTCCCCTTCTCAATAAGTAGAAATGATAACTCCTATATCCAGGCTCCATTTTATGAAGTTATAGAGCTATAGGATCCGTTTCACTTTGCTCACAATGTCAATGACATTTGTAAGGAAACCTAGTCTAAGGAGTCACTTAACTGCAGAAATTGCAGAATTTTTACACAGGCAAAAAATAAATAAATAAATAAATAAATAAAAATCATTACTAGATGTATCAAAAGAAAGTTCAATTGAGGAAATGCTTTTTAACCCTATGAGACCAATGTGTACTCAATGCACAGACTCCTTGACTCTATTTTAGCTAGGAAAAGAAGTGTATAATCTCAACCAGAAGAAAAATGGGGCAGCTGGGCTCCAGAAAGTTCTTCAGTCTACCCGCACTGAAGCCAGGAGGAGGTCTGGAGGAGAGTCATGCCAATTAACCATGGACTGAACTTTCCATCTGTTTGGATGCTTGTGTGGGGTGCTGTGTGAGTTTATGCCAGACTCACATATGGAGTTAATGTTCTTTGCAGGTTCGGATTGGAAGACTGGCCTCACGTTAGAGGACCATGGGCACTAACGATATGGATAAACAGGTTTGTGGGGCCTGGAGGTGAAAGCAAAGTTCAAGGTCCCTGGCTTGAAATATTTGAGCATCCCTACTCCCAATCTACTGATCCAGCTAGAGGAGGAAATGAATACTGGAAATTAGAAACCAGGGAATTAGCTGCAAAAACTTTCACCGAAGGCCAGGCGAGGTGGCTCATGCCTGTAATCCCATCACTTTGGGAGGCTTAGGTGGGCGGTTCGCTTGAGGTCAAGATTTCAAGACCAGCCTGGGCAACATGGTGAAACCCCATCTCTACTAAATATACAAAAATTAGATGGGCATGGTGGTGTACACCTGTAGCTCCAGCTACTTGGGAGGCTGAGGCAGGAGAATCATTGTAACCTGGGAGGCAGAGGTTGCAGTGAGCTGAGATCAAGCCACTGCACTCCAGCTTGGGTGACAGAGTGAGACCCCGCCTCAAAAACAACAAAAATCTGTCACCACTTCCTTGTCCCCAAGCATTCTTGTTTGCTCAGACCATGACAAGGGACATGCTGCTTACTCCTGAAGGGGAATTTTCTGCCCTTCCCAACAACTCTCAGAATGGGGCAATAAGGTCTACCCTCTGACTTCAGACGGTTGGGGCAGAATTAGGCCTGAGTAAGGAAAAGACAGGTTTTACCTGATAGAGGATACAGAGAGCCCCATGTTCTTCCTTTCTTCCCCCGACGACTCTACCTACAGACTGAGAAAAAGCCTAACAACTGGTGATGCCCCTTTGAAAACCTTACTGCAGGCACGTTTGATTTGAACATGGTCAAAGCCATACCATCTCCTGAAGTTCTAGATAAGGAGGTCCAGGGGGCCATTTTCTTTTTGCTTTATCTCTAGCTGCCTAGGAGAAGAGAACCCATGTGTAGATGTGAGAGCCTGAGTAAGGCTTGGACTTACTTCAAAGAGAAGGGCTGGGGTTTATGCTGAATGAATGCATTCTCAAATCTGGTTCATACTGACCTGCACCAGGTTTAATGGCAACTGGATTGACGGTAGAGATTTCCAAATTCGGCACAAGTTCATATCCTTTTTCCTGCTGCTTTCCTTTCCCTTCATGATATCGGCTATATATACCACGGCCAGCAGAATATCCCCCGAGGTAGGAACCCCTGGGCCCTGGGGCTCTGTTGCCAGCTGCTCCTCGCCCTCGGCCTCTTATGCTGCCTGCTTGGAATAACAACACAAAAGATGATGAGCAACCAATGTGATGGTGCTGCAGGAGACCTCAGCCCTCAGTTCTTGGCATTTAACTGCCCCAAAGTTGCAGGAGGCGATATCTTTGCTCTTTAATGGGCTGATAAAGATGCTTCCAACATTCTATTTCAGCCTAGATTTGTATCCTAAGCATGTCTGCTTAGCACAAGGGGCAAACCTGCAGGGTGAGTTCCTAGGATTGTATCTGCAATTTCAGTAAAGGAAAACATTCACAGACTACCCTGCCCGACACCAAAAAAAAGGGAGGGGCCAGTATCTCACGCCTATAATCCCAGTACTTTGGGAGGCTGAGGCAAGAGGATGGCTTGAGCCCAAGGGTTCAAGACCAGCCTGGCCAATATGGTGAGACAATTTTTTAATGGTCTCCAATTATATATATATGTGTATATACATATATACATATATATATAGTATATATATACATATATACATATACTAAATATTACAGCAAAAAAAAATTCTAAATAATTTTTTTATAAAAAGTCAGACCTGGAAGGGGATTTGCTAGTCCACTTTCCTCATTTCATGCTTGAGAAAACAGGCCAGGGGAAGTAAAAGTGACTAAAGTCACAGACCCAGCTAATCAGAACAGGACGCAGATCTATGTATCTTATTTTCCAGGTAATGCCAGGTTTCATTATATCCTAATTAACGATAACAAAAAACAAAACTAAAAATCATTGACTCCACCAATTCTTAAGATTTAATATCACAAGCAGGTTTCAACCTCAACACCAAGAGACTGGTGGACTAGCCTCGGGTAACCCGGTGGGCCCTGGCAAGGCAGACTGTCAGCGCTTGCACACTGCTGTGATTTTGCTGCTCACCCCAGAACGATCTGTATTTCTATCCATGCTGCAGAAGTGATGGCCTTTGGTGCCAGCAAAGAACAGGACCCAGAATGCAAACCCAAAACGGGGGTGGGAGGGCCCTCGGCGCCTACCAGCTCAGCAAATGCCAGCCACAATATCCCTGATGCCCCCTCCCTAGGAGGCAACATTCTTGCCCCCCAACCCCCGCCCCAGGAGAAGAGCCCCCACTAACCTTTCATGAAGTAGTCCCTGTTGGGCCCGATGAGGGCGTTGTAGGGGTAGCCGTAGTAGGCCAGCGTGTAGGGGTCACAGGAGTACACGTAGCTGGGCTGCTGGGCCGCCTCGGCCGCGCTACCGCCCCTGGCCGCCTTCTGGTAGCGCGAGTACTGCTCCTTGTCTACGGGCTTGGCTAGCGTGACCTCCAGGCACGAGCCCTCCAGCTCGGTGCCGTTGAGGTTGTTCATGGCGTGCACGGCATCCTCGCGGCTGGTGAAGTGCACGAAGGCATAGTCGCGGATCTTCTTGACGCGCTCCACGCAGCCAGGGTTGAACTGGCCGAAGCTCTTCTTGATGGTGTCCTCGGTGGTCTCGATCATGAGGTTGCGCACGTAGAGGATCTTCACGGTCTCCATCACGTCCTCGTCCACGTCGATCTCAGGCTCGGCCCAGTCCACAGCGATCTGGTGGCCCCACAGCTGGATGCGGCCGGGCATGAGCTTGCGGCGCGCCATGGCGGCCGCGCGGTGGCTCTCGTACTCCACGAAGGCGAAGCCGCGGTTCTTCATCTTGTCGGCCGCGCTGGCGTAGACGATCACATCCAACACGCCCTCGGTGACTTTGGCGATCTCCTCCAAGATCTCCTCGCGCTTCTTCATCTTGGGGATGCCGCCGATGAAGAGGCGGCAGTTGTCCACGCTGCAGCACACGCCCAGAAGCCGGCCCGGGCGGATCTCGTAGTTGTTGAGCTCGCGCACGGCGCGCTTGGCCTCGTGCTTGTGGCAGTACATGACGAAGGCGTAGCCGCGGTTCTTGCCGTCGAAGTCCATCATGAGGCGCAACTCATAGATGCGGCCCACGGTCTCGAACACGGGCACCAGCTCGTCCTCATAAACGTCACGCGGGATCTTGCCCACGAAGACCTCGCAGCCGCGCTGGGGGTGCGGGCCCTCCCAGCCCGGCGGCGGGCCGCCATACTTGCGCTGCCCGTTCTCCTGCACCATGCTGTAGCCCGTGCGCTCCATCAGCGCCAGCAGCGCTGCTTCGTTGGGCGCGCCCGCCACGCCCTCGGGCACCTTGGCCGAGGACCCGGTGGCCGAGTCGCTGCTCATGGCTGCGGTGGAATCCTCTGCGGTCATAATGTCAAAGGCATCCACAGCTGGCGGAAACCTGGGGAAGCAGAAAGAAGCGTCAGTGGCGAACTGCTGGAGGCTGCCTCCTTTGGGTTGGGTTAAGTAGCCTTGCAAGTATGCATTCATAGGCCAAGGGGTGGGGGGTGGGGGGTGGGGGGCGGGGGGGCGGAAGGGAGGTGGCTTAAATGAGAAATAGGATGGAGGCATTCTGGAAATACAGCAGCCCTCCACTTGTCTGAAATAGTCACGTTGTTTTGCAGCAAAAACCAGAAGTGAGTTAGAAAAAAAAAAAAAAAATCACAGTGAGCAAGTACTTCCATTTCATCAGTAACTAGACAGTTTGAAGTTTTGAGAAACTGATATTGTTGGTAAAAACCTCACGATGTTTTGCTTAATTCCTGCACTGTTAACTCTGTCTGATTTCCTTGTTATATGGAATTTTACAAACTCCATGTATTTCTTTGGCGAACACAGCTTTCTTCTTTTTTTAAGGCAGTCTTTTTCATCGTAGGAATGGAAATACAGCAGTGTATTTACAGTGAAGATTTTAAATTATTAAAGACAATTTTTAGGAAGTGTTATTGTATAGAGCTAGCTGTGTATTGAAGCTTTTTACAAGGAAGAAATGAAGTGCCCACATGCCACGAACTTGGTCTAGGAACTGTGTAATAAACTAGTTAATCTGATTTTGATGGTGGCACTCAGGTAAAATTCTTGGTGTGAAGTATTCAAAGATTTGGAATCGGTCCTCAAAGAGCTAGCTGACTTCAAGCTGGGGGACTTGGGAAGCAACAGCTACCTGGTAAACCACACTACTGTTTTCAGAGAACTGTCACCTGCATTCTCTTATTTAATCTTCTTAACCTCTGTATATGGTAAATGGTATTATCTTCAGTCCCAATTTGGCCATGAGGAAATAGGCTTAGAGAGGTTGAGTAAATTGCCCCATTTCACACAGCAAGCATCAGCTCGTAGGTGGGCTTGATTCCAAGTTTTCTGGCTCCAGATTCCCTGTTTTTTCTTCTAAACCAGTGATGGGCAATAGAATTTTCTATGACGCTAGAAAAGCTGTCACTTGCCACATGTGGCTACCGAGCACTTGGAATGGGGCTAGTGTGACTGAGGAGCTAGATTTTAAATTTTAATTAAACAGCCACATATCACAGTGCAGGTCTGCACTGTGCCACCTTCACTTATATAGCTGAGGGCTCTGTGGAAATGATTCTAAATTATGCAATAAGATTATCATGAAGAGCTGCAGACTATACTTTTGTAATGAAAGGCTCCAGTTGGCCTTTTAGAAAATGAAGGTCGGCCAGACGTGGTGGCTCATGCAAGTAATCCCAGCATTTTGGGAGGCTGAGGTGGGCAGATCATGAGGTCAGGAGTTCGAGTTTCACCGTGACCAACATGGTGAAACCTGTCTCTACTAAAAACACAAAAATTAGCTGGGCATGCTGGCATGAGCCTGTAATCCCAGCTACTCAGGAAGCTGAGGAAGAAGAATTGTTTGAACCCGGGAGGCGGAGGTTGCAGAGAGCCGAGATTGCATCACTCTGCACTTCAGCCTGGGCGACAGAGCAAGACCCCATCTCAAAAAAAAAAAAAAAAAAGCCTGTCTATTTCATTTTTTGTACTATAAAAATATTCAGTTAAATTTTATAGAAAGTTATGAAAAGTACATAAGAAATTGTTCCTAATTCTCCTACCCAATGATAATTACAATGAAACTTTCCCTTCAGTTTCCTAGATGTTTTTTAGAGGAGGTGGGGGGAGGAGAAGCCTGGTTTCCTCCTAATTTACATGGTGCGACTTTATTTTATAAGCATTCCTCCATATTCTTAAAAATCTTTGTAAAAACATCATTTTTAATGACTGCATAAGGTTTCATCAGTTAATCAGAACCTGAAGTATCATTCATTTTTTAAAATTTAGGACTAGGAGGTGTATACAAGAATATTAAGGGAAATTTGAAGGATAATAAAAGTGAGTTAGATCATTGAAGGAAAAAACGAAACTATAATAACACAAAAGATATCTGAGCTATTTATTTGCCAGATGGCCAAAATAGTCCTTCTGTGTTAATTTGCTCTAATATCAAGAGGCAGTACAGTTTAGCAGGTAAGCCTGTGGTTTCTGGAGCTAGACTGCGTATGTTTGTGTGTGAATCTCAACTCTAATACTTCCTAGTGTTAGCTGCGCCATGTCTCACCTCAGTTTCCCTACCTGTAAAATGGGAATGATAATAATAGTATTAACCTCATTAAGTTTAGAGGAGTGAGTTAATATATATACAACACTTTGAATGATGCCTAGAATATTGTAAATGCCCAAGAAATGTCAGTTATTATCTTTCATCCAAACTTTGGAGTAAAATCTTTGGCCAATTCTTTCAATTTTAGAATAATTTTTAAGACAAACATTCTCAGTTCTTTAAAAACATCTGTTACATGTGGCTTCTAGTTATTTTTTTTCCTCTTCAAGTGCTGGGAAGCTGGTTTGACAACATCTCCAGTTATCATGACTTTTTTTGTAGTATTCTTGGAAAATGAAACATTAGCATTAGATATGTAGTTTTAAGTTGAAAAATAATTTTTTTCTTTTTTTTAAATAGAGATGGAGGGCCAGGCACAGTAGCTAATGATACATTAGCATTAGATATGTAGTTTTAAGTTGAAAAATAATTTTTTTTTCTTTTTTTTAAATAGAGATGGAGGGCCAGCCACAGTAGCTTGTGCCTGCAATCCCAGCTCTTAGGGAGGCAGAGGTGGGAGGATTACTTGAGCCCAGGAGTTCGAGATCTGCCTGGGCAAAATAGCAAGACCCCATTCTCCACAAAAAAGGAACACCCCCCAAAAAAAGATGAAAAAAAAAAAAGGAACACCCCCCAAAAAGATCCCAGTTAAAGTAGAAATGGAGTCTCACTAAGTTACCCAGCTAGTCTCAAACTCCTGGGCTCAAGCAATCCTCCTGCCTCGGCCTCTCAAAGTGCTAGGATTATAGGCATGAGCCATCGCACCTGACCAAGAAATTTCAACATCAAATTTGAACATGAAGATCTTTCCCTTCTTCCAAATGGATGATAAGTACATATTTTTAAGAAGACTATTTGTATAAACACCCATGTAGTTATAATCTGTGACATGGGCAGGAAATTACAGGTACATGTAGGAGACAATTCAAGATTTTACCTGTTGTATTGTATAAAACATTAACTGGGCTGGGCGCAGTGGCTCACGCCTATAATCCCAGTACTTTGGGAAGCTGATGCGGGCAGATCACCTGAGGTCAGGAGTTCAATAGAAAAAATTAGCTGGACATGTAATCTCAGCTACTAGGGAGACTGAGGCATGAGAATCACTTGAACACAGGAGACAGAGGTTGTAGTGAGCCAAGATTGCGCCACTGCACTCCCACCTGGGCAACAAGAGCGAAATTCTGTCTCACACACAAAAAAATTTAACTGACTAAAGTCCAAGGAAATAGAACTTATCTCTCTGCTGAGATGGGTGGAGTTGCCTTCCCGTCACCCCAATTGTACTTTGAAACTACTATTCTACCCACAGAAACAGTCTTACAGTAGTCAGGCTATGGAGTCATTGCCAATCCCAACCCCAAAAATTTTTTTTAAAAAATCCTGTTTGCTTTCAGTTTGAAATCTGCTAGTGTCAGCAATACAATTATCTACAAACATTTAAAAATATCAATAGCTTATTTCTCCCCTAAATGAGCCCAGAAAAACCTTTTTTTTTTTTTTCCTGTTAGCAACCCTGTTTTTATTTTTACTTTGGGCACTAGGAACTTCGAGATTGATTTTTTCACTCCAATTTTAGTAACTGTAGGGGAAATTACAACACACTTTCATGTTCATCTAATTTGGGTTATAGTTTCATTTTTCAGTTTTCGTCTATTTTTTCAGTTTTCCCATTGCCATAAGTTGAGCTGTTTGTATTATATATCTTATTGTTCACATGTTCTTATAAAACATGTTGTAATTTTAGAGAAGAATCAGTGCATACATACATGCATATATATATAATTTGAGTCAGACATTGATTAACATAATATCCAAATCTGCTGTGTCTGTTACACCAACTACAAGTATGGCATAAAAACAAGTGAGAACCACAATGAGATACTACTTCACACTCATTAGGATGGTTATTATAAAAACAACAAAAACCAGGAAATAAGCATTGGCAAGGACATGAGAAATTAAAACCCTCATGCAATGTTGGTGGGAATATAAAATGGTATAGCCACTGTGAAAAACAGTATGATGGTTCCTCAATAAATTAAACATAGAATTACCATTTGAGGGTGCGGTGGCTCACATCTATAATCCCAGCACTTTGGGAGGCCGAGGTGGGCGGATCATAAGGTCAGGAGATCAAGACCATCCTGGCCAACATGGTGAAACCCCGTCTCTATGAAAAATAAAAAAATTAGCTGGTCATGGTGGCACATGCCTGTAGTTCCAGCTACTCAGGAGGCTGAGGCAGGAGAATCACTTGAACCTGGGAGGCAGAGGTTGCAGTGAACCGAGATCACACCACTGTACTCCAGCCTGGGCAACAGAGTGAGACTCTGTCTCAAAAATAAATAAATAAATAGGAAAAAAAAAAAAAGAAAAAATAATTTTTTAAAAAATTACCATTTGATCCATCAATTCCACTTCTAGGTATACACCCAAAAGACTCAAATAGATACTTGTATAATGATGTTCACAGCAACAGTATTTACAATTGTCAAAAGATGGAAGTAACCCAAATGTTGATCAATGGATTATTATAAACAGAATGTGGTATGCATATACAATGCAGTATTATTCAACCTTTTTTTTTGTAGACAGAGTCTCAATCTGTCCCCGAGCCTGGAGTACAGTGGTGTAATCTCTGCTCACTGCAACCTCCACCTCCCAGATTCAAACAATTCTCCCACCTCAGCCTCCTGAGTAGCTGGGACTACAGGCACACACCACCACACCCGGCTAATTTTTGTATTTTCAGTACAGATGGGGTTTTACCATGTTGGCCAGGCTGGTCTCGAACTTCTGACCTCAGGTGATCCGTCCACCTTGGCCTCCCAAAGTGCTGGGATTACAGGCATGAGCCACTGTGCCCAGCTTATTCAGCCTTGAATGAAATTCTGACACACACTACAATATGGAAGAATCTTGAAGACATTATGCTAATAGTGAAATAAGCCAGACACAACAGGATAAATATTATATGATTCCACTTATATAAGGTACCTAGAGAAGTCAAATTCATAGACAGAAAGTAGACTAGTGGTTACCATGGGCTGGAGAAAGGGAGGAGTGGGGAATTAGTGCTTAATGGATGTGGGTGTTTTAATTAGGGATGATAAATTCTAGAGATGGATGGTGGTGATGGCAGCACAACAGTGTGATTCATGCCACTGAACCATACACTGAAAACTGGTGACATGTTATGTATGATTTACCACAGCAAAAAAAAAAAAAAAAAAAAATTAAAAAAACCAAGAAGTTTCAGAGATGCAAAAAAGACAAAAATTAGAGTCAATAAAATTAGGATTTCATTAGAGGCCATTAAAAAATGGTACACTGAGGCCAGGTGTGGTGGCTCACGCATGTAATCCCAGCACTTTGGGAGGGTGGATCACGAGGTCAAGAGTTTGAGATCAGCTTGACCAACATGGTGAAACCCCATCTCTACTAAAACACAAAAATTAGCCAGGCATGGTGGCACATGCCTGTAATCCCAGCTACTTGGGGAGGCTGAGGCAGGAAAATCATTTGAACCCAGGAGGCAGAAGCTCCAGTGAGCCGAAATCACGCCACTGCACTCCAGCCTGGGTGACAGAGCAAGACTGTGTCTCAAAAAAAAAAAAGGGTACACTGACTCAGGTTAACACATTCAAGAAAATCTTATGGCCTAAAAATTTTATTCTCCTTATCATCGTGTTTAATATACCATAGTTACATAAATTATATGATGTGCTACTCAATGAATTCAGATTCCAAATGCTTAGCTATATTAAAAGATAAATAAAACTGGGTGCGGTGGTTTGTGCCTGTAATTCTAGCACTTTGGGAGGCTAAGGGGGGAAGACTGCTTAAGCTCAGGAGCTTGAGACCAACCTGGGCAACATGGTAAAACCCCGTCTTTACAAAAAGTACAAAAATTAGCCGGGGCATGGTGGCACGTGCCTGTAGTTCCAGCTAGTCAGGACGCTGAAGTGGGAGGATCACTTGCGCTCAGGAAGTTGAGGTTGTAGTGAGCCACGGCTGCGCCACTGCACTCCAGCCTAGGCGACAGAGTGAGACCCTGTCTCAAAGACAACAATAACAAAAAGCAAAAGATTTTCAAGTTACCTTGAAAAAGGCAACTAAACAGCTAATATGACCCTTCTCTCAAAGATGTAATGAAATGCTTAACTTCTTGTAATTATACATGCTTTAGACCAGCATTGGCAAGCTATGGCTGTGCGCCAAATATGGCCTGCTGTTTTTATAAATAAAGTTTTATTGGAACACAACTCTATCCTTAAAAAAAGAAAAAGATAATGTATGGCTGCTTTTGTACTACAATGGCAAAGTGGAATAGCTGAGACCCAGACAGTGTGGCCCATAAAGGCTAAGTAAGGTATTTACTCTCCAGCTCTGTTGACCCCTGGTCTAGGAATGTGGAAAAGCACATCCTTGAGGCTAAGTCACATAGATTCTGCTTGATAAGTATAATAGGTTTCCTATGCTGAATGATAACTTAATTTCAGGAACAATTTTTAAATTCTAACTTTTTTTGTCAGACGGAGTCTCACTCTGTTGTCCAGGCTGGAGTGCAGTGGCACAATCTTGGCTCAATGCAATCTCTGCCTCCAGGATTCAAGTGATTCATCTGCATAGCCTCCTGAGTAGCTGGGATTACAGGCGCACACCACCATGCCCAGCTAATTTTTGTATTTTTAGTAGAGACGGGGTTTCACCACGTTGGCCAGGCTGGTCTCGAACTCTTGACCTCAAGTGATCTGCCCACCTCCCAAAGTGCTGGAATTACAGGTGTGAGCCACCGTGCCCAGCCTTAAATTCTAACATATTGTAAAGACAGTGTTGTTTAGCTGCCTTTTATCCCTCTTCCAAGCTGTTTTTCATTTAACTACCATGGCCAAATTTATGAGACCTGGAAGAAGAAAATGTCTGATGAAGGTTGTTGGCTCAGCTCCTGACACTTATATACAAATGATAATTTCTTAAAATTTCAAAAGAGATACAAGAGGGTTTGTTTTCATTCACTCATTCATTCAGCAAACAGTTATTGACCACCTGCCATGTACCAGGAACTCCACTAGCTATGGTGGACCTTGTCCTTGTGGTATTGACTTCTGAGTTAACTGAACTCAGTTAACTGAATTATGCTTCAAATGCCAAATAGTTGAGAATTAAGGCATTTTGTACTCATGGTTACTGACCAGATCCTGCTTCAAAAGAGTTGTACACCTCAACATTGTTAACATTTGTTTCTGATTAGGCCATAGTTCCCTAAGTTAAAAGCCCATATATATCAGAATTTTGCTCTTAAATATATCAGGGGTGTCTGGGCACTAGTGTGAAATACTGTATCCTGAATGTTGAGATTCTTGCTTGGGGCAGAAGTGTGGACAGAGTGAATAATAAGCACACTTCAGAAGCAGAAACTTATCTGTGAGCAAATGAAAATATCTAGATAAATAACACAGAATTCCCCAACTTCATCCATTAGTTTTAAAAGGGGCTGGGCATTCTGATTTAGGCTTCACAGCATGTTGAATAAATGCAAGTCTTTAGAGTCAGAGAGTCCTAAGTCCAAATCTTAGTTCCTCCACTTCTAGCTGTGAACCTTGAGAAAAGCCATTTAACACCATTAAGACTCTATATTCTCATCACTAAAATGATGACTGTATTAACTAATGTTTATTGAATGCCTATTATGTGACAGGCAGAGTGCTATGCTCATTGTCTGTATTAACTTACTCCAATCCTCACAATGTCTATATGGGATAATACTAGGGTCTCCACCCTACAGATAGGGAAACTGAAGCACAGAGAGGCTAAGTAGACTCTCAGTTAATGAGCATAAGAGCTGGTGTGTGAACCCTGGGAGTCTGATTTTCATCATAGGGCTGTGATGAGAATTAAATAAAATGATTTGTGTAAAGTTCTTAGTGCAGAACCTAGCACTAAGTGATCAAGGAATGTTAGCACTAGAAAACTGAACTTAAGGCTGAGCGTGGTGACTCACACCTTTAATCCTAACACTTTGGGACGCTGAGGCAGGAGAATTGCTTGAGCTCAGGAGCTTGAAACTAGCCTGGGCAACATAATGAGACCCCATCTCTACAAAAATAAAAAATTAGCCGAGTGTGGTGGTGTAACACCTGTGGTCCTAGCTATCTGGGAGGCTGAGGTGGGAAGATCGCTTGAGCCTGGGAGGTCAAGGCTGCAGTGAGTTATGATCGCACCACTGTACTCCAGCCTGGGTGACAGAGCAAGACCCTGTCTCAAAACAAAAAAAAAAAAAAAAAAAAGAGAAGAAAGACAATCGAACTTTAAAAAAAAAAAAAAAAACATCAAACTTCAGGTAAGAATCTAGCTGCCATATAGGATTCTGTGCTTATAGGAAAACAGGCAAGAGATTATCCCAGGCAACTTTAAACTAGTAAGTAAGATAAGCCTCGCCTGTGAGTTCTGGTGGAGACTGGTATGTCAGAGTCTCCCAGATCCCTTTCATAGCAGGTAAGCTGTCTGGCAGTGTGATTCTCCACTGCTGGCTTATGCATCCATGTGTAAGCCTGTTTCTCACCTAATCCTGGGCTAAAGCACTTTGCAGAGGTTCTCCCAGAAAGAACGTGAAGAGACTTGCCACATTGGATGCAAAAGGTCTAACCATCTACGTAGATGCCAAATCCCCTGAGGTAGGACCCTCCCAGCACACAGCGATTCCTGCAAACACTAAAGACCCGTGAGTCTTCACTGAAGGCTGCTAGCATTAAATAAACATGGCAATATATTTGAAACAAATCATTTACTCAGCTTGCGATATAAAACAAGCAGAAAAAATATACTTTTAAATCAAGCTTTTATTATTCTGAATTAGGGATTTTTGTTTTGTTTTAGGGAGAGTTTGAACTTGTTGGTTTAAAATAAAATTTCAAGGCAAACAGGTAAAGCAGACATCATCAAGGATTTGAATTCCCTTTTTAGCATTGGTTCAGAGTACCTTTCATTCGGATTTTAACTGGCCTGGGCATGGTAGCTTACGCCTGTAATCCCAGCACTTTGGGAAGCTGAGGCGGGCGGATCACCTGAGGTTGAGAGTTCTAGACCAGCCTGACCTACATGGAGAAACCCCATCTCTACTAAAAATACAAAATTAGTTGGGTATGGTGGCGGATGCCTGTAACCCCAGCTACTTGAGAGGCTGAGGCAGGAGAATCGCTTGAACCCAGGGGGCAGAGGCTGCGGTGAGCCAAGATCACTCCAGCCTGGGCAACAAGAGCAAAGCTCCATCTCAAAAAAAAAAAAAAAAAAAAAAAGGTTTTAACTTTGAACTGGAACATGTTAGAGGGCAAAGGATACCAGTGTTCTACTGGGAAATATTTTCAATGTTTACATACCAGTCTTTACCTAGGATCAAAAACATGCATGAGTTTACTTTAGAATTAATAAGACTACCAATTAACTTTAGTTCACAGCTCTCAGAGTGTAACTGTGAGAGAGTGTGTGTGTGTGTGTGTGTGTGTGTGAGATGAGTATCTGGGATTATATGCAATTTGGAATTCTTGGGAGAGTTCTATTTGCTGACATATGGACAAACTGCAATTAGAAGATATATTCAGTGAGGTACAGTGTCTTGAGTATCTGGGATTATATGCAATTTGGAATTCTTGGGAGAGCTCTATTTGCTGACATATGGACAAATTGCAATTAGAAGATATATTCAGTGGGGTACAGTGTCTTGAGTATCTGGGATTATATGCTATTTGGAATTCTGGGAGAGCTCTATTTGCTGACATATGGACAAATTGCAATTAGAAGATATATTCAATGGGGTACAGTGTCTTCCAAGCACTACCTGGAATTTAATTCAGTGGAGGGTTTTAAAATGTGTTTATCCAAGAGGTAATTCTGTCTCTGTGGTTAGATTTCTATTTTGATGTTCCTTATTCATACCATAAAATTTTGTCCTAATACTCACTTCTTAAGCATGACCTAACACACACAATGCCCAGATCTAATAAAATGCATACCATATTTGTTAAGAGCAAAGACTTGAGTCAGAGGTCTAAGGTCAAGTCATGACTGCGCCACTTTACCAGCTGTGTCTCCTCAGGCAAATCACCTTAGTTCCATTTCCACATCTCTAAGATGGTTCTAGCAATAGCACCAGGATTAAGCGACGTTTGACAATGTGTGGCACACAATTTGTTTAAAAAGGTTAGCAATTATTGTTATTACTTTAAAGAATGTCACGTAAAAGCCATAGGTTGTGTTTTAGAGAGGCGTTTATCATGAAAGTTCAGAATAACCTCACAGTTTACAGAAAAATTACTTGATTATTTGGTAAAGGAAGATGTAGCCCCAAACTGGGGGTGGGGGAGTAGGAAATCAGAGAGAAATACAGTTTCTGCAAAAAGTTTCCAAGATCTGGCCTTACCCTGAGCATTTATCTTACTGCCTTGGCCCAAGTTACCACCACCCATAGAATAAGCACTGGAAGGACACTCCCGCTCCCGGGCAGGGTCCTGGCCCAGGGAGGTTTCTATTACCTCAGAGTTTGAAAGTAGAAAAGGAGTTCCACTCAGAATGGAGGCAGAACACGGAATTTACCTGGGAGGCCAAACAATAAGCTGAAGACTTTGAAACACAGGCTCTTTTTTTCTGTCACAGGCAGGGACCTCTTGCTATTGAAAAGCATGGACCTTGGGGCACATAAACATCTCTCCTCGACTCTCCTTTCTTCAGGTAAAATCCTGAGAGGTTGAAGATACAATGGAATAATGACATTCTGGACCATGCCTTCTGCCTGCCCCTCATCTGAGCAAGAGTTCATTCATAATGGGTCTTAATTGTGTTGATGACCGTACAGATTTGTCACAAATGACTGTGTTTGATAAACAGATGCAGTCAAAAGGCTCAGCCTTCCCGGGAGTTTCTATCAACATACACCTGAGAGTTCGGCCTTTTGCTGTGGGTTCTCTGGGACGCCTGCTGTGTACTACAAGAGGGCTGAAGCCACCCTCCTGAAAGGGGTGCAGTGGGGGGATTTTCTGCGGGGATTTGGCAACATACAAATTACCAGTTAGGCTTCTATTATTTTGTTCCCTTTATTTATTTATGTTGACGAAGTCTCATTCTGTTGCCCAAGCTGGAGTGCAGGGGCGCAATCTCTGCTCACTGCAGCCTCCGCCTTCTGGGTTCAATTGATTCTCCTGCCTCAGCCTCCCAAGTAGCTAGGACTACAGCCATGCACCACCAAACCCAGCTAAGTTTTGTACATTTTTTTAGTAGAGATGGGGTTTCATCACATTGGCCAGGCTAGTCTCGAACTCCTGGCCTCAAATGACCCACCTGCCTTGGCCTCCCAAAGTGCTGGGATTATAGGCATGAGCCACCACGCCCAGCCTTGTTCCCTTTAAATAAGCATTACTCCCTTATACTTTGTCTCAAAAGGTTGATGGGGTAATGCTGAAACAAACAAAAATAAAACCCACAAATTCAGCATACATGTGCCTCTTGGGCAAACACTTTCCCAATCTATGAACAAACAGTAAGAGGGACTTCTAGTTTCACTCCTTACCTTGGCTCCTTTGACCTAAGCCTTTGAGGGATCTGGCAAGAAACAGAAAGACCAACTGGCAGACAGATATGAGAAAGGAAAGGGAAGAAGGAGAAGTCACAGTGCCTTCTATCATTTAACAGTAGCTTGAATTCATATAGTGTTTTGGAATTTATAAAATTCTTTCAGGTCAGGCAAGGTGGTTCATGTCTGTAATTCCAGCACTTTGGGAGGCCAAGGTGGGCAGATCACTTGAGGTGAGGAGTTTGAGACTAGCCTAGCCAACATGGTGAAACCCTGTCTCTACTAAAAAAAATACAAAACGTAGCCGGGTGCGGTGGCACATGCCTATAGTCCCAGACTCCGGGGGCTTCGGCAGGAGAATTGCTTGAATGTGGGAGGTGGAGGCTGCAGTGAGGCAAGATCGAGCCACTGCACTTTAGCCTGGGTGACACAGCAAGACTCTGTTTAAAAAAAAAAAAATTCTTTCACACACATTATCTAATTTCATAAAATCTCAGAATTTGAGCTGCACAGCGAATACAGGTGTTATCTAATCCAGGGTTTCTGAACTCAGCCCTGTTGACATTTGTGATTTTTTTTTTGAGATGGAGTCTCACTCTGTCACCAGGCTGGAGGGCAGTGGTGCGATCTCGGCTCACTGCAACCTCCGACTCCCGGGTTCAAGCAATTCTCCTGCCTCAGCCTCCCAAGTAGCTGGGATTACAGGCATGCGCCACCATGCCCAGCTAATTTTTGTATTATTATTATTTTTTAAGTAGACACGGGGTTTAACCATATTGGCCAGGATGGTCTTGATCTCCTGACCTTGTGATCTGCCCACCTTGGCTTCTCAAAGTGCTGGGATACAGGGGTGAGCCACCGCGCTCAGCCGACATTTGTGATAATTCTATGTTATGGGGGGGTGTGTGTGTTGTACAGTATACGATGTTTCATAACATCCCTGTCCTTTACCCACTAGATGCAAAAGCACCCCCAACTCCACAATGTTGTGACAACCAGAAATGTCTCCAGACATTGCAAATCTGGGGGCAGGGGATATGCACAAAATTGCTTTCTGTTGAGAATTACATGTAGAGTCTATCTTGGAGCTGTATGATATGATTATGTACTGGCACACATGGTAGGTACTTTTTACATAGAGTTGTTAGGCCAGGTGTAGTGGCTCAAACCTGTCATCCCAGCACTTTGGGAGGCTGAGGTGGGCGGATCACCTGAGGTCAGGAGTTTAACACCAGCCTGACCAACATGGTGAAACCCTGTCTCTACTAAAAATGCAAAAAATTAGCTGGGCATGGTGGCGGTGCTTGTAATCCCAGCTGGCTACTCGGGAGGCTAATTGCTTGAACCCAGGAGGCGGAGGTTGCAGTGAGCCGAGATTGTGCCATTGCACTCCAGCCTGGGCAACAAGAGTGAAACTCTGTCTCAAAAAAACAAAAAGAAGTTGTTATTTTATACAGTTCTCCTCCAAAATGGGCTTGGTGTCTTGATCTGGCTCTTACGAATAGTCAAGGCTGGCCGGACATGGTGGCTCATGCCTACAATCCCAGCACTTTGGGAGACTGAGGCAGGCAGATTGCCTGAGGTCGGGAGTTCAAGACCAGCCTGGCCAACATGGCGAAACTCCGTCTCTACTAAAAATTGAAAAATTAGTTAGGTGTGGTGGCATGCGCCTGTAGTCCCAGCTACTCAGGAGGCTGAGGCAGGAAAATCGCTTGAACCCGGGAGGCGGAGGCTGCAGTGAGCCGAGATCATGCCACTACCCTCCAGCCTGGGCAACAGAGCAAGACTCAATCTCAAAAAAAAAAAGAGGAAAAGAAAATTAACAAAAAAAAAAAAAAAGGAAGGAAAGGAGACAGAGCAGAGGGAACATTATGAGCAGAGGCAGGCATTTGCAAAAATGCTGGAATAGTCTCGAACAGGTGAAATGTAGGAGGTGGATATGGGGCGTAAGATGAAGCTCAAAAAGAAAATGAGGCGAGGTGCAGTGGCTCACGCCAGTAATCCCAGCACTTTGGGAGGCCAAGGAGGGCGGATCATGAGGTCAGGAGTTCAAGACCAGCCTAGCTAACATGGCATAACCCCACCTCTACTAAAAATACAAAAATTCAGCTGGGTGTGGTGGCGGGTGCCTGTAATCCCAGCTACTCAGGAGGCGGAGGCGGGAGAATTGCTTGAATCCGGGAGGCGGAGATTGCAGTGAGCCAAGATCACGCCATTGCACTACAGCCTGGTGACAGAGTGAGACTCCGACTCAAAAAAAAAAAAAGAAAAGAAAATGAAACCAGATTATGAAGGGTCTAGGTCAGGCTGAGTCCTTAATGAAAGAATAAGTAGCTCTTGCACCAGGTGTTTTATTCAGAGGAATAGAAACAATTTTATAAATACGTTTATGAACTATTAGTCTGCTAAACAAGCAGGAGACCTGAGTAGTGTTTACAAGGAGACAAGAGACCAAAAACTTCAGGATAGACCTGAAGTTCTGTATCTTGTCAACCTTAATGTAGCATCTGGCAGGTCAAATCTACTGTCTATTATAAACATCTGCCTTTTCATAATACATACTGCTACTGCAGTTTGTTTTTAGTCTTTTATTCTACAACTAGAATGTAAGCTCTGAGAGAGCAGAATTTATGTCTCTTCTTGGTTATCATAAACTCCTCAAAGCTTGACACTTAAAAGACAATAAATATGGCTGTGGGCAGTGGCTCATGCATGTAATCCCAGCACTTCGGAAGGCCGAGGCGGGTGGATCTTGAGGTCAAGGGATCGAGACTAAGAGATTGAGACCATCCTGGCCAACATGGTGAAACCCTATCTCTACCAAAAATACAAAAATTAGCTGTGTGTGGTGGTTAGCGCCTGTAGTCCCAGCTACTCGGGAGGCTGAGGCAGGAGAATCGCTTGAACCCGGGAGGCGTAGGTTGCAGTGAGTCACAATGATGCCACTGCACTCCAGCCTGGCGTCAGAGCGAGATTCCGTCTCAAAAAAAAAAAAATTGTCAAATAATTAAATGGACTGTGGTTTCCTTCTTAAAACAATCAATAGTGATAAATATTTAGAGATTACTTATTTTGTACAAGGCACTGTGCTAGAAACAATGGCAGAGGGGTGGGAGGGCACATAGAAAACCATATAGGATTGCTCAGGCCTAGGAGGTCACAAACCTTCCTTCAACAAACATTGATTGAGTGCCAAAACGAAGACAGGGGCTTAGTAAAGTGCACAAGCAGCGATGGACTTTGAGCCAAAACAGACCTCAGGGAATGAGCCAGCTGTAACATGTAGCCGAGGACTGAAAATCTGTCTATTTCTTGTTTAATTATATTTACAGACAGATGGAAATTATGCAGCAGTAGAAGTTCTGCTTAACCTCTTACGCTTAAAACTAATTATGTTATCATATGCCATGTTATTGCCAATGTAATATACAATGATGTTATAGAATGAATGAAGATGATGAAGATGAGCTCCGTTTTATTGAGCATCTTTATGAGTGAGATCTGCTGCTGACTGCCAGCAGTTAGCACCGTGAGAGAATTTCAGAGGAGGATACTGTCCCACCTAATGTCTAGTATTTCTGGAAAAGGGGCTGGAGAGTGTATTTCACTTACGTGCTAAGAACAGAGCAGTGCTAAAAGAGAATAGGCAGGCTGGGTGTGGTGGCTCACACCTCTAATCTCAGCGCTTTGGGAGGCCGAGGAGAGCGGATCACAAGGTCAGGAGATTGAGACCATCCTGGTCAACATGGTGAAACTCCATCTCTACTAAAAATACAAAAATTAGCTGGATGTGGTGGTGTGTGCCTGTAATCCCAGCTACTCAGGAGGCTGAGGCACGAGAATCGCTTGAACCCAGGAGGCAGAGGTTGCAGTGAGCTGAGATTGCACCACTGCACTCCAGCCTGACACAGAGCGAGACTCCGCCTCAAAAAAAAAAAAAAAAAAAAAAGAGAGAGAATAGGCAGCTTAAAAGCAATCTAGAGGTAAGGAGATGGATTAGAAAGAATCTTGTTTTGTGCTCTCAGAGGTCAAGTTTTTTTTTTTTTAAAAAAGGAATAAATAACCTCTCCAAGAGTTTCCTTAATGTATGGTTTAAAAACTACCAAGTTAATGATAGTTACTATATTTTTTGAACATGTATGTGTAATTTGATTTCTCATGACATTTCTATGAGTGGCAATTTTAAATGTGGGCTCTAGAGTAGGGGGTAGATGCCTGCTGGAGACCTGCATGTTTGACCCCCTGGCTGTTTTCATGAAGTTTTATTGGCAAATAACCATGGCCATTTGTTTATATTAGTCTATGGCTGCGCTGATGGGGACAGTGGCAGAGTTGAATAGCAGGCAGAGGCTATAGGACCTATGAAACCCAAACTGTTGACTGTCTGGACCTTTACTGCAAACATTTGCCAACCTCTGCTCTAAAGTTAGATTTCCTGGTTTTGAGCCCCAACTCTTCAGCTGTGTAGCTGTATGACATATTGGTAAACTATTTAAAATTCTGATTCCTCATTATCCTCACCTGCGAAAAGGAGAATAGTGATAATTATCACTATCTCAAAGCATCACTGTGAGAAATCAATGAGATAGCCAAGGGCTTAGAACAAAGCTAAGTAAGGGTGGGATCAGTGTTAGCTATTACTGCATCTTTTTATTTTTTATTATTTATATATTTACTTATTTTTACTTATGTATTTTTAGAGACAGAGTCTCACTCTGTTGCTCAGGTTGGAGTGCAGTGGTGCCATCTCAGCTAACTGCAATCACCGCCTCCTGGGTTCAAGTGAATCCTGTCTCAGCCTCCCAAGTAGCTGGGACTATAGGCAAGTGCCACCACACCCGGCTAAATTTTTGGATTTTTGGTACAGAGAGGGTTTCGCCATGTTAGCCAGGCTGGTCTCGACCTCCTGAGCTCAGGTGGCCTGCCACCTCAGCCTCCCAAAGTGCTAAAATTATAGGCGTGAGCCACCATACCTGACCATATTGCCCCTTTTTAAAGATGAGGAGATTGACCAAACTTACAGAATTGAAATGTAGGTCAATCGGATGACAAAGCCAAAGCTCTTTCTACTGTGATAGTCATTCTTTGCTACTTTCTTTTTTACAGCAGGTTTAGCAATAGCCAGTGGTAACAGGTAAGATGGGTGAGAAATGGACATGGGCTAATAGAGTCGAAGGAATTTCAAGCACAGACACATGGGAAAGTTGTTGGGAAATCATTATTTTCTACCATCCCCGTTGCTTCCCCTCTCCACCCTCCCTACCATTCTTCTAAGCTTTCAAAGAGTTCTGCAAGCTGGCCCATAGCCTACATCTGGCTCTTGGTAAGGAGTTAACATGTTCAGACTATGTTTTCAGATTTAAAAACCGGCCGGGCGTGGTGGCTCACACCTGTAATCCCAGCACTTTGGGAGGCCAAGGTGGGTGGATCACCTGAGGTCTGGAGTTTGAGACCAGCCTGACCAACATGGTGAAACACCATATCTACTAATACAAAAAATTAGCCGGGCACGGTGGCGGGAGCCTGTAATCCCAGCTACTCGGGAGGCTGAGGCAGGAGAATCGCTTGAACGCAGGGGGCGGAGGTTGCGGTGAGCCGAGATCATGCCATTGCACTCCAGCCTGGGCAATACAGAATTAAACTCTTACGTGGAAATGTTGAAGGACTAAAATTCACATAATTGCAATGTTTAAGTGAGAACACAGGACTGTGATGAGGCAGTGGTTACATGCCCAGGCTCTGGGGCCACACTGCCTTGCTTCCTATCTGACTGTACCACTTGAAAAACAAATGCTATCACACAAGTCACTTTCTCTCCTTGAGCCTCAGCTTCCCCATCTATAAAATGGTGATAATATTATCAATGACAATGTGGGGAGGATTAAAAGTACCTGGCTGGTTGGGTGTGGTGGCTCAAGCCTGTAATCCCAGCACTTTGGGAAGCTGAGGTGGGAAGCTCGCTTGAGCTCAGGAGTTCCAGACCAGTCTGCGCAACATAGTGAGACCCTGTCTCTACAAAAAAATACAAAAATTAGCCAGGTATGATAGTATACACCTGTGGTTCCAGCTAGTCAAGAGGCAGAGGTGGGAGGATTGCTTGAACCCAGGAGGTCGAGGCTGCAGTGAGTCTGAGAAACAGAGGGTGACCCTGCCTCATAACAAACAAACAAAAAGAAACAAAAAAGAGAAACGTATCTGGCTTCAGTAAACGCTCAAGGCCCTTTGTTATTATTTCAGATGGTCAAGAGTAAATGTTTTTCAGGGATCTTCTTTTGGTAGACAACTGTATAGTCAGTTTGGAATTGTAAATTATCTGCCTGGCAAGATACTTTTTAAAATTAAAATGTAAAAAATCCACAGGAATTTACTCCCAAATGTTTATGGATAAACTGAAAGGACATTTACACAGATACTACCTTCTACATGTACGTGAGAAAGTGCCTTAAGACACTGTATATGTGAAATGTGTAATGGCTACTATGTTCCCTTTTACATTTGTCCAATTATGTATTATGTTCTTTTTCTCACTCCTTAGTATTCCTGCACGAGAGCTTTGTGCCTTCCCATTGAATGGAGTAGGCCCTAAATATTGCCTATTAACTAATTATGGTATCATATGCCATGTTAAAATTAAAATATTAAAATTACTGAAGCAGGTTTATAAGAGAAATCTGAGCATAGTATTCCTTCTTAGAAAAATGTTATGTGCCAGAAGTTGAATATATGAACTGGTAGTTTGATGCATGATTACTTTCTAATTATAAAAATAATCTTTAATTGCAAAATTTTCATAGCAGTATTCTTTTAGATGGGAAATTTCCTGTGTCTTTAAGAATGTGATTCAAGTTATTGAGAATTTATAGATACATATTTCCTGTATATATTATGCCTATATATCTATATATACCAACAATACTATACAAAAGTCCCATTTTCTTATTTTTCCCTTTTATTTTTCTTTTTTTGAGACAAGGGCTCTGTCACCCAGGCGGGAGTGCAGTGGCATGATCACGGCTCACTGCAGCCTCGATCTCTCGGGCTCAAACCATCCTCCCACCTCAGCCTCTCAAGTTGCTGGGTCTACGGGTGCTTACCACCATACCTGGCTGATTTTTAATTTTTTGTAGAGATGAGGTCTCGCCATATTGCCCAGGCTGGTCTCAAACTCCTTGGCTCAAGCAATCCTCCTGCCTCGGCCTCCCAAAGTGCTGGGATTAAAGGTGTGAGCCATCACACCCGGCCAGCCTCATTTTCTTGATAGAGAAACTGAGAAGGAGGGTGATCGTGTGCTTAGTTCAAAATCACAGTTAGATAATGGCAAATTTGTGACTGTAGTTTAATAAGGATGCCTTATCTTTGGGGTGATGCTTTATAGTTTAACTTCTTTTTTGGCACTGGAGTTGTTTTATATCCAAAACCAAACCAAACTCAGCGTCTAAATATAGCAGATAAAATTTTAAAAAATTTTAAAATTTGTGGGGGCTGGGCACAGTGTTTCACACCTGTAATCCCAGCACTTTGGGAGGCTGAGGGGAGTGGATCACCTGAGATCAGGAGTTCAAGACCAGCCTGGCCAACATGGTGAAACCCCATCTCTACTAAAAAATACAAAAATTAGCCAGGCATGGTGGTGGGCGCCTGTAATTCCAGCTACCCAGAAGGCTGAGGCAGGGAGAATCGCTTGAACCCAGGAGGCGGAGGTTGTGGTGAGCCAAGATAGTGCCACTGCACTCTTTTGGTGTAAAAGGCTGTTACTCAGGGTGGAGTGTGATGACACAATCTCGGTTTACAACCTCCGCCTCCCAGTCAAGTGATTTTCGTGCCTCAGCCTGGGATTACAGGTGCACATACCACACCCAGCTAATACTTTTTTGTACTTTTAGTAGAGACAGGGTTTCACCATGCTGTCCAGGCTGGTCTTGAACTCCTGACCTCAAGTGATCTGCCGGCCTTGGCCTCCCAAAGTACTGGGATTACAGGTATGAGCCACGGTGCCCAACCAAGGGTATTTTTCATTCTTTAAATTTCTTAAATTTTACTATCACATTGGGGATTAAGTTAAAAATTTTTCTCAGCCGGGCATGGTGGCTCATGCCTGTAATCCAAGCACTTTGGAGGCCAAGGCGGGCGGATCACCTGAGGTTGGGAGTTCAAGACCAGCCTGACCAACATGGTGAAATCCCGTCTTAAAAAAAAAAAAAAAAAAAGAAAGAAAGAAAAAAAAATTTTTTTTCTTAAATTTATGCCCAAACAGATTTAGAAAGTGAACTTTTGGCTGGATGTGGTATCATCCTAGCACTCTGGGAGCCTGAGGTGGGTGGATCACCTGAGCCTCAGAGTTTGAGACCAACTTAGGCAATATAGTGAGACCTTCTATTAAAATAAAATAGGGCCGGGTGCGGTGGCTCACGCCTGTAATCCCAGCACTTTGGGAGGCCGAAGCGGGTGGATCACGAGGTCAAGAGATCGAGACCATGCTGGTCAACATGGTGAAACCCCGTCTCTACTAAAAATACAAAAAATTAGCTGGGCATGGTGGCGTGTGCCTGTAATCCCAGCTACTCAGGAGGCTGAGATAGGAGAATTGCCTGAACCCAGGAGGCGGAGGTTGCAGTGAGCCGAGATCGCGCCATTGCACTCCAGCCCGGGTAACAAGAGTGAAACTCCATCTCAAAATAAAATAAATAAATAAATAAATAAAATAAAATAAAAAGGAAGTGAAGCTTCCCAAACATAAGCTTAAGGTCATTTATAATGGTGTGTGAATGTTAGTCTTTTCCTCCTAATTTCAAACTATATTAGTAGTTTGCAAGTAGCAGTTACATAGTTAACAGTATGGTCTGTTACTACTGTGTTAGTACATGTACGGTATGTACCTTCTGGTGGTATGTCAAATAGTAGTATACAAAAATAACATAGGTCTTTTTGTAAAACAAATGACAAACTGCCTGTCCTGAAACAAAGGCTCTGACACAGACTGACATAGTCAAAGATTAGCTTTAGTTTTAGGTGTGACCTTCTGCTTTTATTTGTTTCAGCTGCAACTAGGAAACAATATCTGCTGCCACAGAAAAAACAGATCCTGGTTATGCTGATGTCACTGTTCGTTGACCAGTTACCTCAAGGCAATAGTTACAGTGAAATAGCATTCGCCCAGGAATACTCTCAACATTGAAAAAGTCGTAAGTTAAAATGCTTTCTTCTATAAATGCGGAATGTGGGGTATTTTTGAAGCTAAAAACATTTTCAAAATCAACTATATGTATGACAGTATAACCATAGTAGGCTCTTTATGAGAAAAAATGAAGAAATGAACTATCCGGTGGAAAATAAAGACAAAATGTATTAAATACAACTGTAATCCAGAAAATACATGTTCTTTTGATTGATTGCATCGTTTCACTGTTGTTCCGCCTCTCTAGCTTCAGTGATATTTGGGTGTTTTTCCCCCTTTTCTTTTCTCCCTTTTTGGGGTACATAGTGAAAAACAAAAACAATAGCTTAAAAAACAGGTCCTTCAGTAAACACATGGCTAAGGTTAAACTCTAATACGCAATGGCTTGTTTACTTTAAAAATTTGGAAAAGTAAGCACCATGAGTCCATTGATATGAGTAAGAACCTCCGTCATCCTGTGGTATTTGTGAATATTGTGGGCTGTTTTATCAATTTCATTTGTTTCTAAGTCCTTTGAAAGAACTCTACTAGAAATGGGACCATCTGAGAGAGGTCCTTTAACACAGAAAAAGTTAAATTCGCCTTTATTATGAAATGATTTTAGATATTAAAGCCTCTTTCTACTTCTTTAGGCATTGTTCGAAATGTCTTAGAAAAGTGAAAACAATAGGTTTATACCTTATTTTATTAGCTATAATTGAAGCATTTCAAAGGCAGGGATGTTTATTTTATTTTATCCCCAGTGCCTGGCACTGAATGAATGTTTGAATAAAAGAATGAATGAATAGAAGAATGAATGAATGTGCACTGTCTTTTGTAAGAAACATGGTAGGACAAAGCCACAAAAAGAGTTTTCCTTTTATATCTAACATCCACCAAATTGCTTGGGACATATTTTTCATTTTTTGATTTATATCAGTTTTGTGGTAGAGCCGGGCATGGGGGCACATGCCTGAAATCCCAGCTACTGGGGAGGTTGAGGTGAGAGGACTGCTTGAGCCCAGCAGTTCGAGGCTGCATTGAGCTATGATTGCGCTACTGCACTCCAGCCTGGGCAACAGAGCAAGACTCTGTCTCTAAAAAATCATAATAAAAATAATTTTAAAAAAATTTTGTGGTTTACCTGCATGTAGAACTGGGTACAAATAGTCATACCCGGGTACTATCTGGTGGTATTTCTGCATGGCCAAAAGAAGCCATGAATAGGCCAGCTTCGGTACAGGAGCTGGCATTTCTAACACATAGCCCAGGCATCAGGAATGTCATATAGAAAAGCCACACCAACCCCTAATGGACTGTATAGAATGCCAATGTTAATATCCCTAGAACTTTCCTGGTAAAGTAGGTACTGGCCAGGAAGCTATAAAATTTCTATAACTTTTTTTTTTTTTTGGCCTTAACTAATAGGCTTAGCTTCTGTTATACTGTCTCAGGAATTTGGTAGAGATTTTATGTCACAAGGAAGTAGGCACATAAATGGGGCCTGCCCATGAAGGCAGTTTCTGGTTGTTGTTGTTGTTAGTTTGTTAGTTTGTTTTTGTTTTTGTTTTTGAGACAGTGTTGCTCTTATCATCCAGGCTGGAGTGCAACAGCACGATCTCAGCTCACTGCAATCTCCACCTCCTGTTCAAGCGATTCTCCTGCCTCAGCCTTCTGAGTAACTGGGACTACAGACACCGGCCACCACGCCTGGCTAATTTTTATATTTTTAGTAGAGACAGGGTTTCGCCATGTTGGCCAGGCTGGTCTCAAACTCCTGACCTCGTGATCTGCTCACTGTGGCCTCCCAAAGTGCTGAGATTACAGGCGTGAGCCACCTCACTCAGCTGAAGGAAGTTTTTAATCACTCTTTCATTTGAACGTATTTTGAGAGGCTGCATATGACAGTGCCTGAGCTAGAGCCCAGCTGCTTGAGTTCCATCCCATTCATTAACTGTGTGACTTCAGGTGAGTGACTTACTCTCCCAAGCTTCAGTTCACTCAATTGGAAAACGGGAATCGGCCAGGTGTGGTGGCTCACACCTGTAATCCTCGCACTTTGGGAGGCGCCAAGGCAGGCGGACTGCTTGAGGCCAGGAGTTCGAGACCAGCCTGGCCAACATGCTGAAACCCCATCTCTACTAAAACTACAAAAATTAGCCAGGCATGGTGGTGAGCACCTGTAATCCCAGCTACTTGGGAGGCTGAAGCAGGAGAATCGCTTGAACTCTGGAGGCGAGGGCTGTGGTGAGCTGAGATCGCGCCGCTGCACTCCAGCCTTGGTGACAGAGGGAGACTCTGTCTCAAAAAAAAAAAAAAAAGATACTTATTAAAAGAAGGAAGAGGAAAGGAAACCAGTTTTCCCAGTCTCTGTAATTAAAGTAGGCAGTTACAGTAAGCTGGAAATTCTTACAATCTACATAGAAAGCACAACTATATTAATTAAAGAAACTCATGAAATATGCACTTAAATTAAGAATGGAAATGAACAGAAAATATATATCTAGAGTTTTACTGAACCTAGAGTATATAAAATGAAAAATTCAGGTGTCAGGAAATATATGATATCCCAGGTCTATTAAACTCCTGGAACAATTGTTGGTGTTTAATTGCTATTCATGTCTCACGACTCTGTACTTTCACTGAGTGCACTTGGAGTTAATATTTCAATTGAAAAAGTAATACATCAGTAAAAATGCCCCTGATTTGAGCTAATCATTTATTCTCAGGCTCAGAGGGAAATACTGGCTATTCTTTGAGTTAATACATGTGAAATGACTGTAATGCTTCAAGGGAAATATAATATACCAGTCTTGCAAATTGTTTTTTAGAAAGCATGGTCTATCTTATCCCATCCTGCATCAGAAAATTTAATTGGCTTAGTTATTTCCTCTTTCCCCAAATCCTTTTTTGTGGCAAAGGGAAAATGAGGATCTACAGAGGCCACACTGCTGAGGACCTAAACCAGTCTCCACAAAAACCAAAACAGGGATGGGCTGGGTCACAGTTTGTTTCTCATAGGTTCTGATGGCAGAATTTTAAAAGATTTAACAGGTTGGGCACGGTGGCTCATGCCTGTACTCTCAGCGTTTTGGGAGCTGAGACAGGCAGATCACCTGATGTCAGAAGTTCGAGACAAGCCTGGTCAACATGGTGAAACCCCGTCCCTACTAAAAAAAACAATAACAGAAACAAAAATTAGTCAAGCATGGTGGCAGGCGCCTGTAATCCCAGCTACTTGGGAGGCTGAGGCAGGAGAATTGCTTGAACCTGGGAGGCGGAGGTTGCAGTGAGCCGAGATTGAGCCATTGCACTCCAGCCTGGGAGACAAGAGTGAAACTCCGTCTCAAAAAAAAAAAAAAAAGATTTAACATTAATGTATTTGAAATTTGGACAGCCAACGGTCAATATCAAGCATTCCAGTGTTGAGAGCCTAAGAGAGAATCTTGTTCATGTGGGGAGACCTCTGAGACCCTCAGTTGCATTAGCGTGGCGCCACTATCATCTCCAAGCCCATCAGAGAGCAGCCAGTCCAGTGCAGACATTTGAAGCTAGGTGAGGCAGCTTATACAGGCTGGGGACTCTTTGTACTTTTCAATATTCTCCAAGGGAAGCCTAGACAGACTTCACATTTTGTTAAGTACAGCTAGGTTCTGTCCATGATAAAACAGAACTAGGACAACTGTTTTGGAAACATAAGTAGCACATAATTGTAGCTAATTTACGTTTCTTTCTCTGAAAAGAAATTTGTTTTTGTACAAAGATGTTTTTAACTTCTGTAGCCCACAGTTTACAACAACAGAGTGTCCTCTTCTCCTTCCCTCTGCTACAAATATATGTACCTACATAACACGCACACACTGTTTTTTCTAGCCTAAGCCACTATCCACCCCTGCTGTTCTCTTTGTGGGGATTTCTTCAAGCATATTTACAACAAAACACTTGCTGAGCCCAACTCCTGCCTCACTGCTGTATCCTGGTTACAGGAGCCATCAGTTCCCCAAACGCTTTCTTTCACCTCTCTGTTGGGAAACCACCTAAGCCTATACGAGGAAGAAAAATCTTTCAGAACAAATGTTGGCTGTGAGAACTTGTGTCGTTTTCTTAACTGGTTGACACATGCTTTCATTGAGATTTGGTGGGAATCAAAAGCACACCTTTAAAAGAATCCTGGCTCTTACACTCCATACAAAAATAAACTCAAAATAGATCAAAGACCTAAATGTAGGAGCTAAAACTATTATAACTTAGAAGAAAATACAGGGGGGCGAAGTTTCATGGTCTTGGATTTGGCAATGATTTTTTGGACAACCTAAAAAGCACAACAACAAAAGAAAAAATAAAGTAAACTTAATCAGAATTAATAACTTTTGTGCACCGAAGGACACTGTCAAGAAAGTGAAAAGGCAACCCATGGTGTAGGAGAAAATATTTGCAAATCATGTCTGATAAGGAAGTGATATTCTGAATATATAAAGAACTACAACTTAATAACAAAAAAAGCAAACAAGCTAATTTAAAAATGGACAAAAAAGTTGAATAGATATTTTTCCAAAGACGATACACATTATATATCTGCAAAGATATACATTATACATCTGCAAAGACCCTTGAAAAAATAAAAAAAGGAGATACACAGATGCCCCATAAGCACATGAGAAGATGCTCAACATCATTCATCATTAGGGAATGCAAATCAAAGCCACCATGATCTACCACTTCACACTCACTATGATGGCAATTATCAAAAAAACAAGTGGTGGTGAGAATGTGGAGAAACTGGAATGCTTGTACATTGCTGGCAGGAATGTAAAATGGTGCAGCTCCCGTGGAAAAAAGTAGGTGATACTCAAACATAGAAATATATTAAAGAGAAGTACCATATGAGCCAGCAACTTCTCCTGATGCACAGAGCAAGAAATGAAGCTAAGTGGTAATAATAAATGTTCAGTGAATGAATGTAGGCCTCACATATCCTTGTCCCATAGAGAGATGGGAGGGATTGAGGTTGATAAGTAATAACAGATTTGGTGACACTGTCTTCTACTTTAGAGACCTAATACTGGATAAAGGTGGAGTAGGGAAAAGGGAGGTAATAGGCTTTTATTAGGATGGTGCAAAAGTAATCGCGGTTTTTGACGTTACATTTAATGGCAAAAACCGCGATTACTTTTGCACCAACCTAAATATTTTTTGAGTCTCTATAAAAATATTTCTGGTTTTAAATCTTCTTAAATTGGTAATACTTGGTTTTTACATGTGCCCTGTGAAATGCACATTGTCATATATGATGCATGGGGATAGTATAATTTGCTGTTTCTGAAACAGTTGAACAATATCAAGAGCTTAACAGTGTGTTCGTTAAATAGTCCATTCTCATTACCCCAGTGATTCCATTTATAGACATGTATAATCAAATCCCCAAGCAAAGATTTACACTCAAATCTGTTTATTGCAGTGCTATGTATAACGCAATGCAGTGAACATAATAGTATATATTTACATGTAGTGTAATAAACAGAACTATTCAGTGGTATAAAAATGATCAACAAATTGTGGATAACCACAGCTTAGAATACCTGTTTAATGTTCTTAGCTATTTTAACTTTGCTAAATAATATTTAAAGATATTTGGTAGACTGGGCACAGTGGCTCACGCCTACAATCCCAGCACTTTGGGAGGCCGAGGCATGTGGATCATGAGGTCAGGAGTTCAAGACCAGCCTGGCCAACATGATGAAACCCTGTCTCTACTAAAAATACAAAAAAATTAGCTGGGTGTTGTGGTGGGTGCCTGTAATCCCAGTTACTCAGGAGGCTGAGGCAGAGAATTGCTTGAACCCAGGAGGCAGAGGTTGCAGTGAGCTGAGATCGTGCACTCCAGCCTGGGTAACAGAGTGAGACTCTGTCTCAAAAAAACACAAAATATAAAGCTATGTGGCAGTCCCTCCTCATCTGAGGAGGACATGTTCCAAGACCCCCAGTGGATGCCTGAAACCTCTGATAGTACCAAACTCTATATATACTGTTTTTTCTATATAATTACGTACGTAATATATACCTATGATTAAGTTTAATTTATAAATTAGGCACAGTAAGAGATTAACAATAATAAAATATAACAGTTATAGCAATACTCTACTAAAAGTTATGTGAGTGTGGTCTCTCTCTCTCTCTCTCAAAATATCATACTGTACTCCTCTATTTTTGGAATACAGTTGACCACAGGTAACTGAAACCGAGGAAAGTGAAAGATGGGGTGACGACCACTGCATATGAAAATTAAACAACCGAGCAAAATCAGAGTAAATTCACCACGTTAATTGTGGTTATATTTGGATTGTGGGATTATGGGTAGATTTTGTTACATTTTTCTATAATTTCTAGATTTCCTTCTGTTAGTATACTTTTATAAGGTGAAAAAAATTACAATTAAAAAAATTTAGCTCTCTGAGTCCCTGAATTCAATGGACTAAATCCAAAACCCAGCCTGAAGGACATTAAGACAAGGTACCTGTTTTCTCTCACAGGAATTGGTGGGCACATCAGTGTCGCCAGCAGCCCCTCCCTGACACACTAGTATCTACTGCCTCCACCTTCTGGAGCTGTGTGAGTGCTGTTGCTAGGGCGCAGGAGGGCTGGGTCCAAGGTCAGGGTGAGGCTAGTCTTTCTTTTATCTTCCCTTCCTGGCACACATAGGATCATCATCCATAGAATAACCTCACTTGCTAGATCCATAGAAAGATCTTGGCTTAGCTGGGCGAGGTGGCTCACACCTGTAATCCTAGAACTTTGGGAGGCTAAGGTGGGCGGATTGCCTGAGCTCAGGAGTTTGAGACCAGCCTGGGCAATATGGTGAAACCCCGGCTCTACTAAAAATACAAAAAAAAAAAAAAATAGCCAGGCATGGCAGCATGTGCCTGTAGTCCCAGCTACTCATGAGGCTGAGGCAGGAGAATTGCTTGAACCCGGGAAGCAGAGTTTTGCAGTGAGCTGAGATTGTGCCACTGCACTCCAGCCTGGGCGACAGAGTGAGACTCCACCTCTAAAGAAAAAGAAAGATCTTGGCTCATTGCAACCTCTCCCTCCTGGGCTCAGTCTTACTTGGAGAGGATTAAAATGTTGTCGAAGTGCTTTTACATATGTTGTGATTCTTTGGACTGTCATGAATTGGGATGACAGTTATTTTTACTTTATATGACAGGCAAGGAAACAGAAAGTTAGACACAATATGAGGATTGATCAAAAACACAAGATACTATCACACCAAATCATAGTCTAGTTTGTACCAAGAACCCTTCCTGGTTCAGACAATCAAAATATAGTCTGATTGAAACAGAGCTGACTGGCTGGGTGCTGTGGCTCATGTCTGTAATCCCAGCACTTTGAGAGGCTGAGGCTGATGAATCTATTGAGGCCAGAGTTTGAGAACCAGCCTGGTTAACATGGCAAAACCTTATCTCTAATAAAAATATAAAAATTAGCCAAGTGTGCTGGTGCACTCCTGTAATCCCAGCTACTCGGGAGACTGAGTCATGAGAATTGCTTGAACCTGGGAGGTGGAAGCTGCAGTGAGCCAAGATTGTGCCACTGCACTCTAGCCTGGGTAACAGAGTGAGACTGTCTTAAAAAAAAAAAAAAAAAGAAAGAAACGTAGTTGACCTCTTTTTTGGGAGGTTAAGAGGAAGATTTATAAGCAATACATAGTTACATCTTGTCTCTTAAGCCACAAAGATGTAAAGTGTTAAAAGACAAAAAGGTTTATATTGTGGGTTCCAAATGACTTACCATGTTCTATACCACTCATGTTGCCACATGAACACACAACAGGTACACACTGTCTAAGCGGCAGGTATCTTGGCTGATAGGGTGAAAACTTACGTTCTTGCTTAAGCGAAAAGGAAAAGGACCAGAGGAGGTATACTCACCAAAACCACCAATTTGATTTGTATGGTCCTTTGTAAGATGCAGAACAAGAGTAGACAGGCAAATTCAGGCAGCTTCCTCAGGATTTCTCTGTTCAACTTTTGGAGTGCCCTTTGAGGCAAATCCTAAGGGTTAAAAAAGAAATGGTTAGAAATATTTTCTATTTCAACATAATTTTCATATGTGCATTAGAAATTGGTGGGCCAGACCATCTTGTAGTTCATAAGCATAATGGTTAGAAATTGGAGGGTCATTTTCTTCAAAAAATGAAATACCATTACTCTAATTATCATGTTTTCTACAAACCAAAAAGTGCAACTACTTATCTGATTCTTAAAGAAACAGAGAACAGTAATAAGAAAATGATCAATTTCTTCCATTTGTGTTTTTCTCTCTGCCTTCTTTAGAGTGTACATGACTTCAAGATGCACATAAGACTAAAGAAAGAATACAGATGTAGCCTATATTTATGCAAGAAGAGGTAATACCCTTTACAGAGAAAATAATATCTAGCTCACAGCTAATTTACAGGCTTATGCTACGCATCACTAATAGATCTTCACACTCTTTTCTGCAGGGTCCAGAGAGGGTTCTCAAAACCACTGAAGCAAGTACTCCAGCTATCCACTACCAATCAGGCTTGGCATGAAAGAGACTTACTATTCCGCCCTAAAATATAGAATTAAGGCTTTTTTTTTTTTTATTTGTGAGACGGAGTTTTTCTCTGTCACCCAGGCTGGAGTGCAGTAGCATAGTCTCAGCTCACTGCAACCTCCGCCTCCTGGGTTCAAGCGATTCTCCTGTCTCAGCCTCTCAAGTAGCTGAAATTACAGGTACCCACCACCATGCCTGGCTAATTTCTGTATTTTCTAGTAGAGCTGGGTTTCACCACGTTGGCCAGGCTGGTCTCAAACTCCTGATCTCAAGTGATCCACCCTCCTCAGCCTCCCAAAGTGCTGGGATTACAGGTGTGAGCCACTGTACTTGGCAGAGTCAAGACTCTTTCGAGGATGTTCTTTGCATGGAGAGGCCCATAAGAAATATGATTTGGGGTTTTAAGATAATCTTTAATAAGTAATGATATAGAAAATATTCAAATGAAAAGAATTTAAAATTCAAGATTAAAGATATTTCAGATGAGGAATTAAAATACACCTTCAGCACAAAACTTTTATTTTTATTTCAACATGTGGAAATATAATCTGCCTGATTTTCCAAACTATAGACAGCCCTCCTCAAGCCATCTGAAGCTCCAAATCACTTACAAGATTCAATATGGCACAGTGGTTTCAACATCCGACTGGGAACGAGAAGGCTAGTTTTAACCCTACCTCTGTTATTCCCTGTTCATTTTATCTGTCTGAGCCAAAGTTTACTCCTGTGGAAAAAAAATAGTAAAGGAGGCCGGGCACAGTGGCTCATGCCTGTAATCCCAGCAATTTGGGAGGCCAAATTGAACTCAATTTGGATTGTCCTCAAGTGATCCACTTGAGTTCAAGACCAGCCTGGCCATAGTGAAACCCTGTCACTACTAAAAATATAAAAAATTAGCCAGGTGTGGTGTCAGGCACCCGTAATCCCAGCTACTCAGGAGGTTGAGGCAGGAGAATCACTTGAATCTGGGATGTGGAGGCTGCAGTGAGCTGAGATAGTGCCACTGCACTCCAGCCTGGGCAACAGAGCAAGACTCAAAAAAATTAAATAAATAAAAATAAAAATAAATAATAATAATAAAGGAGTTGAATTATCAATAGTTCTCAAAATTTAAAAAAATCATTGTGTTTGTTTTTTCTTTGTTTTTTAGTTGTAGCACCCTTTCTTCCACCAAAAATCCAACTAGATGCAAAAACAACACCAATAAAACAGGAGCTGGTTCACGTATGGGTAGGGGATGAAGAAGGGAGGTGCCTCCAGTTCCATCATTCATTGTGTCCTTGTGGGGACACCATAAGACCTTTAAGACTCCATAGAGCACAGTTGGAAACCTTCTGGATTAAATGGCCTTTCCTATCAGTTATAGCTCAAAATTATTCTGCCCTATCTTTATATTGGAATGACTGGGTGCTCATTGAGATGTATAACCTTATGGAAACACAAGCAATAATATTTCACCATGACCTAGTTTTAATCTTGTTCAATGATCTCCTGAAAGAAAAAAGCCACACCCTCAAATAAATTATAAAGCAATAGCTGTTAAACGATTTATGTCTCAATACACATAATCTTTACCCAACTCTGTGAAAAGACAATTCCCAAAATGCTGCATCCTGGATAATAACTAGTAATCAACATCATAGTGGCTGATAAAAACTATGAAAATAAATGTACAAAGTACAAGAAGGTATGTCTTGAAATTAATTGTACACTGTCAAGACAATAAAATAAAATTTAGACTCCTGCATCGCTCATCTGCTAGCTAAGTAAATCCAGACAAGTATATTCAACTTTCCTAAGCCTCAGTTTCCACATCTGTAAAGTAGAAATCATTTCTGGCAGGACAGTTGCGAAAACCAGAAAATATTTATAAAGCACCATTCTTGGCATATATTATTTGTAAAGAATTTAGAGTTTTCACTCTTTTTATAATGGTAAAATGTCTCCCTTTAAAATGTAATATCAAGGTAATGAGCATGTAAACTCTATGAACTGAAAGCAAATTATTAATGTATAAATGTAACACAGGATTCAGGTAGTTTTGTGCTACATCATAAAAAGGAAAAGAAGGATCACGGATGTGCTTTTCACGGCTATTCACACGGGACATTTCCCCAAAATAAAACGCTTAGGGTTAATGTTTGTTTCCAGAAAAATCTGACTTTCCAGAATAACTACAAACACAATCCATTTCATAATTTTTTTTTTTTTTTTTGAGACACAGTCCCACTCCATCACTCAGGCTGGAGTGCAATGGCATGATCTTAGCTCACTGCAACCTCTGCCTCCTGGGTTCAAGCGATTCTCCTGCCTCAGCCTCCTGAGTAGCTGGAATTACAGGTGCACACACCATGCCTGGCTAATTTTTGTATTTTTAGTAGAGATGGGGTTTCACCATGTTGGCTAAGCTGGTCTCCAACTTCTGACCTCAAGTGATCTGCCTGCCTTGGCCTCCCAAAGTGCTGGGATTACAGTCAGGAGTGACTGTGCCCAGCCAGATCCTTTCTTAAGACAAACCAATTGCTCTCACCCAAGGATGCTGGTACTTGGGGGCCTAAAGCTGCCAGAAGACCACCATGTTGAGGGTCAAATAACTGGGGTACAGTTCTTGCTTTACCACCTGCACAGTTTGACCATGGACATGCTATGTAAATTTCTGAGCCTCAGGTTGTCACCCACATACTGAAAGATCACCATTACAAGGATTACACAAGACATGACATTTGAAATCATCTCATAAACTAACCATTAGCTCCTGCCTAGACTCCTGCAGTAGACTCCCAGCTGGCTTCTCCCTTTCCACTCAGGCCTGCTATAATCAATCTAGGTCTCCTTGCAGATAAAGGGCCCTTTTAAAATATAAGCAGTTTGGCAGGGCACAGTGGCTCACGCCAGTAATCCCAGCACTTTGGGAGTTTGAGATGGACAGATCGTCTGAGGTCAGGAGTTTGAGTTCAGCCTGGCTAACCTGGTAAAACCCTGTCTCTACTAAAAATACAAAATTAGCAGGGTGTGGTGACCCACATCTGTAATCCCAGCTACTCAGGAGGCTGAGACAGAATTGCTTGAATGGAGGAGGTGGAGGTTGCAGTAAGCCAAGATTGTGCCAGGCACTCCAGCCTGGGCGACAAGAGCAAAATTCTGTCTCAAAATAAATAAATAAAGTATAATGTATATTATATAATATGTATAACATGATATGCATATATATTATATATTATAGATTATATTTTAATAAAATATATAAATATATAATTATATTATATAAAAATTTAACATCTATGTAGTATACATCATATATTCTATTTATATTTTTATTTATATATGTATTATACACACAAACACACAATCTGGTTTTACCACCCTTCTGCTTAAACCCCTCCACTGTCCTTTCATTGCCCTTAGGCTAAGTCTGTATCCTTGGTAAGGTTCGTAAGGCCTATAAAGAGAGTCCAGGTCCTGCTCCAGCCTCATCTTGTGCCACTTTCCCCCTTACACATGCTGTTCCAATGCTTCGGCCCTCACCAATTCCCCTGTCTAGCCAGCTTGCACTCATCCCAAACTTCGTTCCTTCTAGGAAGCCATTCCTGCAGCCCCCAGGGATATGTTCCAACGTCATATAATCCTTCATACAGCACTAGGTTGAATCATATGAAATTGCTATTTTGTAGGACTGCTGGCAATTTTCTTTGGTTTAGACTTATAGTAACTGCTATAATGCTGGTCATCTTGAGTCAGTTTTAAACTCTACCAGGGAAGAATCAAGACCTGACTCATAACTAGAATCCTAGAGTTCCACCCCTAATCCAAGCCAATAGTAGGCACTTAATTGTTTAATTAGTCTGAGGTGTTGTTACTACCTTTTTAATGCCAAGTATATCATTTTTATATTTTCATTAGTAGTTGAAAATCATGATTTCAATGGGCGCAATGGCTCATGCCTGTAATCTCAGCACTTTGAAAGGCCAAGGTGGGTGGATCGCCTGAGGTCAGGAGTTCGAGACCAGCCTGAGCAACATGGTGAAACCCCATCTCTACTAAATACAAAAAATTAGCCAGGCATTGTGGTGCATACCTGTAATCCCAGCTAAGGCAGGAGAATTGCTTGAACCTAGGAGGCGGAGGTTGCAGTGAGCTGAGATCATGCCATTGCACTCCAGCCTGGGCAACAAGAGCAAAACTCCATCTCAAAAAAAAAAAAAAAAAAAATTAGGTTTTTCTTCAAATGTTATTTTTACATTCCATAGGACTGAGATGAAAAAGAACTACTTTAATATTTTCATTTCTGGAAAGCATGAAATTCTAGTAAGTGTAATATATATAGATATAAAATCAATAATAGAATTTAGCCCACTGGTAAGGTATCATTTATGGATTTTTTTTTCAGCTCAAATGTTTTTCACCGCTTGGCAGAATAAAGGAGCTCTCAAAGGAAATCAGATAATTTGGATTTATCTCCTTTTACAGTTTTTGCCACGTGACAGCAAATCAGCTAAAGAAAAAAAGCATCTGAAAGAGTGCTAGACTTGAAATGGAGGAATTTTATAAGCTTCCCCATGACATCCAAAAGAAATGCATCCTGAAACATTCCCAAATCACCTTATTCTATGCTACACCCAACTATATCCCTCATGAAATGAACAGAGCCAAGACCAAGTCTAAGCCAAATTGAGATGGTATAGTGGTAGGCTAGGTGAACTCACGACCTAAGTAACATAATAATAGTAATAATAGTAATGACCCAACATTCATTGTGTCTCATGCACTAGGTACGGCGCAAAGCAATCTACATACCTCATCTTATTTAATCATTGCTCCAACCTCATGAAGCAAGATCTATGATTCTACTTATTCTGGAGATGCCAGAACTGAGGTTCAATGAGACTGCCCATCTGTTAAGGTCCCTTAGCTGGAAGTGAAGAAACTGTGGTTCAAACCCGAGGCCTTCTATAGAAGAATCCAATTGCTGCTGCACTCCAATTTGGAAGAGTAGAAAATTCAAATTTATGCTATAACAAAGATGACAAATGGGCCGGGCATGGTGACTCACGCCTTTAATCCCAGCACTTTGGGAAGCTGAGGTGTGCGGATCATAAGGTCAGGAGTTCAAGACCAGCCTGGCCAATATGGTGAAACCCCATCTCAACTAAAAATACAAAAATTAGCTGGGCATGGTGGCACATGCCTGTAATCCCAGCTACTTGGGAGGGTGAAGCAGGAGAATTGCTTGAACTGGGACTGGGAGGCAGAGGTTGCAGTGAGCCAAGATTGTGCCACTGCACTCCAGCCTGGGCTACAGAGCAAGACTGCGTCTCAAACAAACAAACAAAAGGACAAATGATTCTATGTGCATAAATATTATGGCTTCAGAGTCAACATGAGGAGTTAAAACTGAATGGCAAATTCAGAATTGTTAAGGCCTATCCGGTAGGAATTTTTCCAAGAACCCCAATATTCAGCTTTAAACGATAAATGATATTCTCAACATAGGTTAGAAATAAAGATAGGAGTTCAACTTTTTGGGTGACGAACAGAGAATATCACATAGGCATAAATATCATGGGCTTAGAAATAACTGGTATTCTGACTTGTTTCCTAGCTTCTTAAAAAGTTATCACATTTTAGAACACAGAGACCCCACAAAATGAGTAACCAAAACTGCCATTTCACTTTCTACTGCTTAGTTAATAATCTCTAATCAGACAGTTCTTTCTTGCTAAAACCTAACCAAATTATCTACATCTTTCAAATAGCAAAGAAAATGAGCATACTAACGTTCATACAGTGGAAATATAATCTTAACAAATAAACACAAATTATTGAATCTTTACATATGATTCATCGATGGTGCTGATGAGATTATCACACCCCTCCCCATTCTGTGTTTGTGCACTGACATTTGACCCTTTTTATAATATGCACCTTGTACCAGTGAAACCTAAGGCACTAGCTAGTTACTCATTAAACTCGGGTGCCAAGGGCTGACTTGTATAAATTACGCTGTTAACTGCCCAGCCTGGCCTCTGTGCAGAAGTGGAAAAAAGCAATCATCATAGCTGTGAAGTTCTGTCTTATCGGCAGAATTGAACTACAAATTGCAGCAATTCGTACCTGACCTCTGATCTGTGAAGTTAGTCTAAACCTTTGAACCTGAGCTTGGAATTGAGAAGCAGCACTGACTTATGCCGGGGAAGGTGGCTAGCAAGTATTCTCCACTACGAATAGTTAATACTGTGACTGTAGGTCACCCCCACACCCACCTCCCCCAGGAGTCAACCAGAGTAAAAGACATCAATAACGAGGATCTCGAGAGCAGCAGACGTCTTACAAAAAGGCATTGGGAACAAATCTAATAAAAGCAGAACATTTCAGGATGCAAGTCTTTTTAAATGAATATGTCAAAGTAAGAAAAGGGAATTTGCAGTCACTGAAATTCTTGGAGATTTAATACTTTGTGATATGTACATTAAAAAATTCTCTTTACAAATTAGACCAAAGTAGAGTTTAAAATGAAACACTTGAAAACATTTTTAATCAAACGGTGCCATTTCTCATTTGTCACATTTTAAAATAAACATATTACCTAATCGCTGTTATAAAATACAAACCCATATTAGGCCACCTTTGGGAAAAAGCAATCAGGGAAAACCAGTTATGCTTTTCTTTGAACCCAAACTTATCTTTTGACACTAAATATCAGACGTAAGCTAATAAATAAGAATATGCATTTCTCACATATACATTTTATTGCAACTGGATTCATAATGAAGAAAGTTTTCATTATGAGGGAGAAGGGTTCATTGAGAGAAGAATATTTTTCTTTGAAAGATTGGCTTCTATTTCAAATGCTATTCAAATTGCTCCATTGCCAGACAGAGAGAAGTGAATAAAGATTCTACTTCTCTGGTCATTTGAGTTAATATTAAAACAAATTTCAAATATAAAATATACCAAAACTATTACTTATAACAAAAGTGAAACTAATGTTAATGCTTTAAAGCATATACATTTCATAAATTTAATCATTGGTTTTAAAACAATGATAAGAGTCTTCAGAACTTTTCTCTGAGAAAAGTTCACCATTGTCAATCTTTATATGCTAATTATCATAAAGCTAGTTCCATTAAATTTTCCTTATTTTAGTTATCACATCTTAAAATTATAGTTTTCTTCTCTAAACACTGACTTGGAAATGGCTTTAATTACAAATGTAAACGACAATCCTGATACATTCCCCCTTCTTACACCATAGTTTAAGTAACAGCAAACTATAAAATAACAACAACAACACTGTGAAGATCTAGATTTTTCAAGCATGTAAAGTGAAAAGCTGCTATATAAACTGATTTTTAAAAAAATGTTTATAACTTAAGAATTTTGGTTTTAATACTGGTAAGGGAGACTGCAGCAGTTGAAATTCTTACCAACTTCCAATTTTTTTTTTGGGGGGTCTTCAATTAAAAAACAAACAAAATGGATCATTTATTTATCTGGCCTGATCTAAATTGCTTTAACCAAACACAACTATCTCTTCTTCTCTTCAATTAAAACAAATAAGGTTTCCCCTACCTTTCCAGTCTTTCCAATCTGGATGCGACAGGCTAACCGTAACGAAAGCTTTGCTTAAGCAACCTTCGCTCCCAATCCCAGGAACTGCGTAACTCTGTTATACATGGCACAGGGCTCCTCATTGGTCAATGAAATGAGCTTTGGCCACTTAATGCCTTGGGAGTCATTTGCTAAGGGCACCTGGAATGAGGTTGAGTGAGTGGTACAGAAAGAAGGGAAGTGTTAAAATTGCCACATAGAAAATGCTCAACAGCAATCTGAAACGGAAGGGAAACCCTACTGTAACTGATGGATTTGGGAAAGGCTCAAGAAAACAAAAGCTTTGCCACATCATACAGAAGGACATTTAACAGAAATATTTTATTCAAACCCAATAATGACTGTAAGGAAACAGATGATTTTTGAAATCCACCATCCTAGAACCAGATGGATGCCCATTACACTTGTACAGCTACATGCAGGGATGATAAACACTAATGCCTAGCTTGTCTAGGCTGTTGGGATTAAATAAATAAATGTATGTAAAGTGCTTAGAAAAGCTCCTGGCATATAGAAAGTACTCAAAAAGTCTTACTAGGATTTCTTAGAAATGTTATATTTTTAGCAAGTGTTGCTTTTCCCCCTTCTCATTATATCTGGGGTAGGTAACTTGGGTTAAGTATCCTGTGTCTAAAAGATTATCAACAATCATGTTTATGATGATCAGTCTGGCAGAAAAACAATACAGGCAAAAATTACACATGAACCAAACCCTCACCTTATTTTACTTTATCAGTTTGGAGCTGGAAATTGATTTACTCATGAGAGGTGGAGAAAAGTAGAAGAGGCATAGAATGAAATCACAAGGTACAGCATGATTTATGATAATAAAACCATCTGTACATAACAACAGATCAGGAGGACCTGAAGCACTTAAGCTGAGTAAATACACTCCTTTTCAAGCAGTTTTGGGATGGAACCTCATTGAAAGTCTCTCTGGAGGCTGATTTGTCGGTTCAGGCAATTGGGAGGTTAGAGGAAAAGGGAGCCGAAGCTGCCCTGGAGGAGCTCCTGAAAGCAACGTGACTTCTGTGTCCTCTGAACGGGGATTAAAGTGAGCTCCATGGCACAAGAGAGGAAGGAGAAACTGTAACTCCTCCTAAAACAAAAATTTCAAAAGTGTGGACCTGTTTTTTCTGAGCGTCACTGTTGTGATTGTTAACTTTATTCAGTTAAACCTTAGCAATTTGAAGAAGCCAGAGTTGAAAGTAACAAGGCCAGAATGGGCTGGGCACAGTGGCTCACACCTGTAATGCCAGCACTTTGGGAGGCCAAGGTGGGCAGATCACTTGTGGTTAGAAGTTCAAGACCAGTCTGGCCAACATGGCAAAACCCCATCTCCATGAAAAATACAAAAATTATTCGGGTATGGTGGCAGCTGCCTGTAATCCCATCTACTTGGGAGGTTGAAGCATGAGAATTGATGGAACTCATGAGACAGGGGTTGCAGTGGGCCGAGATGGCACCGCTGCACTCCAGCCTGGGCAACAGAATGAGACTCCATCTCAAAAACAAACAAACAAAAAAACAGCCAGAATGACAATAAGAACATTTTCAATCTATTCATCTACTCATATATATATTTTTTAAAGACAGTTTTATTGCTCCTAGATAAAATAATCTAAAGCTATCGACAGTGACTATAAATTATCAACTAGTTAATGTAAGGTCAAAATCCAAAACATGTCTAAGATTATAACTATGTTAAATATTATATAAAACTAAATCGCTAGGTTCTGGCTGAAGGAACTCTGAATCAATCCTTAGTTACTAAGGCAGTATTTTCAAAAACTACTGATTTTAGACAGATTCAAATTCCTCTTGACTACAAATGAAACTCAGAAAATGTTTTTCTATAAGAGTAATTCAGTATTGATTGACAGTAGCTTTGAAAGTGAGAAAAGAGAAAAGAAAATTTAACAAGAAAAAAAGAGTAATTGAGTATATTATATAAGAAAAAGTTCTGACATGTTTTAAGCATTAGAAAGAGGGTATTTTGAGATTGTGGTTTGATGTAAGCATGTGCACGTGTGTTCCTATACCAAATCTTACCAAAAAATAACTTAGGCAAAAACATAGGAAATAAACCATCTCAAGATGATCAATTTTAAGACTAAGGAGGTAAGGAGAAGGCAATTTTTCACTGAATACCTGAAAACAACAATTACAATTATAGGTTGCCCTAAACAAAAAATGAGCAAATTTTTCCTGCCTTGGCTTTGAACAAAGTTAATTTAAAATATATGTGCACATACACACACTACTTTTAACAAACTCAAAAAATATAGGAAAGTATACACAAAAAGCAAGTCACCCCTTCTACTGATAGTAACAGTGGCTTCTACTATATAGTCCTCGCTATAGGCAAATGTATAGCCCTACACATAAACAGCATCATAGGAGAACAATCATGCTACACGAGCCATGCTAGCTTCTTTTTTTTTTTGAGATGGAGTTTCACTCCTGTCTCCCAGGCTGGAGTGCAGTGGCTTGATCTCAGCCCACTGCAACCTCTGCCTCCAGGGTTCAAGCAATTCTCCTGTCTCAGCCTCCTGAGTAGCTGGGATTACAGGCATGCACCACCATGCCTGGCTAATTTTGTATTTTTAGGAGAGACAGGGTTTCTCCATATTGGTCAGGTTGGTCTCAAACTCCCAATCTCAGATAATCTGCCTGCCTCAATCTCCTAAAGTGCTGGGATTAAAGGCGTGAGCCACTGCGCCTGGCCATGTTAACTTCTGATAGTTCTGGCTTGCAACAAGCTTAAGTCATTCCTGGAGGAGTGATCCTTTGTCTTTCACAAAGCATCTTTGACTTAGAGCAGAGTGACAGCAAGCAGTCGTGAGGTCTGAGGCTGTGGAGAAAAGAAAAAAAAGTACAGACGCAAAACAGAAGCTTAGGATGAGATAAGCTTTGAGGTAGATTTGGAAAAAGAAGGAAGAAACAGGACTCAAGACAGGTCCAGGAGAGGAGGAAATGGAGCACTGTAAAACATGACATGAAATTATGTGGGCTATTTTACATAGGATCTATTAAGGCCACTGTGGCATCCTGCTAAGATAGGTACTATTATTATTTATTACTTTATTATTTTTAGAGACATGTCTTGCTATGTTGCCCAGGCTGGTCTTGAACTGCTGGGCTGAAGTGATCTGGCTGCCTCTGCCTCTCAAAATGCTGGGATTATAGACATGAACCACCACGCCCAGCCTACTTTTTAGTTTAATTTATCTAAAATCTAACATATAGCAAACGCAAAGATCATCTGAGTGTGTATTTGCTTTTGTATATAGTAGTTGCATATCGTTTCCCTCGAGCGTATTTGACACCATCTAGAATTTTCAAGCCTTTGCTGAAATTATTGTTTATTGTATTAACACATGACTAAAGCATAAAACAAAGAAATTGCACACACGTGTGCACATATACATTCAGATAGTAGCCTTCACCTGAAAAGGTGTCAAACACTGATAATGAAATGACAGAACTGTATTGGTGGTATCAGCGGTAATAGTTGGCTAAAAAGCTAATTAACCAGTATTGAAAAACAGATGAAGTATAAAGCAGTATCCACAAGCCCAGATGATTAAAGCACCATAGTATTTTCTTTTGGTTGATTTGTCAATTACCCTATCATAGCATCAATAGTCACAGAGAAGGAAGAATTAAACAAGGGACATTGCCATATCTGAAACGAGTGTTCCTTATCTGGACATTAGGAAGGATCTGTGGGCTGTCCTTTTAAAATTTAAAATAGTAGGCTGGATACAGTGGCTCATGCCTATAATCCCAGCACTTTTGGAGGCCAAGGTAGGAGGATTGCTTGAGCCCAGGAGTTCAAGACCAGCCTGGGCAACATAGTGAGACCCCGTCTCTACAAATAATAAAAAGAAAATTAGCTGGGCATGGTGGCATATGCCTGTGGTCCCAGCTACTTGGGAAAATTGCTTGTTTGAGCCTGGGAGGTTGAGGCTGCAGTGAGTCACGACTGCATCCCTGCATTCCAGCCTGAATGACAGAGTGAGATCCAGTCTCAAATAAGTAAGTAAGTAAAACTAAATAAAATGGTACCTTCTCAGTTGGTACCCTTGGTTTAATTTATTTATTTTTGTTTTGTGATAAAGTCTAGCTGTGTTGCTCAGACTGGTCTAGAACTCCTGGGCTCAAGTGATCCTCCTTCCTCAGCCTCCCAAGTAGCTGGACTATAATGTGCACCACTGTGCCCAGAGGTACAACTGTTTTAAATATTAAAATTATAAAAGTAACTAACATTTGTATATTTCATCCATTCAAAGTGCCTGACACGGTTCTAGGTACTGAGGCTATAGGAATGAGCAAAACAGACAAAAATCCCTGCCCTCATGAACCCCATAGTCTCACAGGGGAGTCAGGCATTAAATGAATAAATCAGTAAAATATATAGTATGGTAGATTGTGAAGGAACTAAGGAGAAAAAAACAGCAGGGTACAGAACAGGAATGTGTGTGTGTTGGGTGGTGGCGGGAAGGTTATGTTTGCATAATCTCTGAATTATAAGGGAAACTGTATTTATCATTATAAAAATTAAGTGTATTAATCCATTAGATTTTTCATGGGATGTGCTATTAATATAAACTCATTTAAATCACATTCTTAGCCAGCTGTGGTGGTACACACCTGTGGTCCCAGCTACTCAGGAGGTAGGGGGATCACTTGAGTCCAGGAGGTCAAGACTGCAGTAAGCAGTGACTGCATCACTGCACTCCAGCCTGAGCAATAGAGTGAGACTCCCCTAGTCTCAAAAAAAGAAAATCATATATCAAGTATTTCTTGCTTACATGTTAGTGGCTATTCAATGTGAACATAGGCAAGGCAGCTGCCATCTCAAATAAAGTAGTAGGAGCCTGGTACGGGTATTAGAGAAAAAAAATCCAAGAGAAAATATGCAGCAAACCTGGTTTTCCAGGTATTTCTCGAGTTTGCAGGCACTTCAGATGGTTTAAACTGGCCAGGCCGTGGACTGCTTTGGGATCTCCACTCACCCTCACTCCGTTTCATTCCCATCCCCTCCACCCTCTTTAAATCACAGGCTTTAGGCCTGCCCTGAGTGCTCACCTACTACACCAAATACCTATCCCTTAGAAAGGTTCACTGACAGGGGAGACTGACTCAGAGAGGAAGAAGAAAGGGATGAGAATGAGTGGGGACCAACCTTTTTCAGGATCATAGAAATTTAAATTTATCACAAAAGCCCAGTCAGTCAAAGTGTCCCGACTTTCTTGTGTAATGGGCAGTCACGAAATTCACAGACTTCAAGCGCCCATGTGTGCTACATGCAACACTGACAAGAGTACATCTGGGAGGCAGCCACTTAATTCATCACCTCCATCTGTAGCAAAATAACTGTAGCTAACTCCTACATACAGCCCCTGTCCTTTACCAGGCACTGTTTTAAGCGCTTCACATATATTAACACATGCAACCCCCATATATAGGTTGAGGCAGGTACCAGTATCATCTCCATTTTTTTTTCTTTTTTTTTTGAGACAGAGTCTCACTCTTGTTGCCAGGCTGGAGTGTGTTGTGCAATCTCGGCTCACTATAACCTCTGCCTCCCAGGTTCAAGTGATTCTCCTGCCTCAGCCTCCTAAGTAGCTGAGATTACAGCTGCCTGCCACCATGCCTGGCTAATTTTTGTATTTTTAGTAGAGACAGCATTTCACCATGTTGGTCAGGCTGGTCTTGAACTCCTGAATTTTGGTGATCCACCTGCCTTGGTGCTGGGATTATGGGCGTGAGCCACTGTGCCCAGCCTCATCTCCATTTTGTAGATGAGAAATATGTTTTTTCTTATTTACAATCATATCAAATCACAAACAGAGGCAATCACAAACCCTACACTTCAAAATATGCATTCTCTGCATTTAATTTGTGATTTAAGAAGTAAAACACCTCTTTCCTGAAGAATGTTCCTTACTTCAAAAATTGAGTATTCCTAAAATTGTAATAAACCTTAAATATATTTTATAGATGAGAAAACTAAGGCACAAGAAATAAAGTAATTGGTCCAAGACCAACAGCCAGCAAATAAGAAGTGGAGTGAGGATTCCAATCCAGGCATTCTGGCTCTTAGAGATCACACTGTACCATCTTGAGTTAAGTGGATAATCTTCTTTCTTTCCTCCTGATTAGCTACCTCTCTACCTACCTCATGCTTTACCTTGCTGCTCTGTCAGCCTATCAGTGACAGGAATTTCTGTACTAACCCAGAAAAACTTTGTTGAGATGGCATCTTTGGAGCTAAGTTGGAAACCCTTTAATGCTTGATGAATGAAACCATAACTAAGGAAAGCCACAAAATCTAATTTGAATCTAAAGAGAATTTGCTTTGCATTTTCCCTCTAAGCCCTTCCTCTATCCTAGGCAGCACTCTTCATTAATTCTTAGAAACCTGCTAGATTGCATGGTGATCCCTTTCTGTTCCTCTAACATAGCAAAATGTAGCATCTGATAAGCTAAGTAATTACCAGTATTTACCTCATATCATAGATTCTGTGGTAATTTTAAAAGACTTCTTAATCTTAAAAAGAAGAAGTTCAGAATAAATATTGAATGCTGATAGAGAGAAGACACCTATTACCAAGTCACAAACCATGTGTAAAATTCTAGCCTTTTGTTCCACTTAGGCTAGAGAAAAAGCCAGCTACATTGTCATAATGTGAAAAGTAGATATTTTTCCTCCTAAGTCAGGAGGAACAGGCAGTCAGGGTAACAAGGGCTCAGGAAGTGTGTGGTTTTGCCAAGTATTCTGTGAGTTTTACTCTTTAATAATCACATATTTAATAATTTCCTTAAAATTGCCACAAAAATCCCCTAACATTCTGGATTTGTCAAGCACTATGCTTTTCCATTCCAACTGGTGTTTATGGAGCACTTTCTATAATATCCCGAGATGTACTCAAGCCCTGGGGAAGAGCAAGACCTGGATCATGATGTGGTTTCTTTTTTCTTTTTTTTTCCTTTGAGACAGAGCCTTGCTCTGTCACCCAGGCTGAAGTGAAATGGCATGATTTTGGCTCACTACAACCTCTGCCTCAAAGGTTCAGGCAATTCTCCTGCCTCAGCCTCTAGAGTAGCTGGACTACAGGTGAACACCACCATGCCCTGCTAATTTTTGGATTTTTTTTTTTTTTGAGATGGAGTCTTGCTCTGTCGCCAAGGTTGGAGTGCAGTGGCATGATCTTAGCTCACTGCAACCTCCGCTTCCTGGGCTCAAGTGATTCTCCTGCTTCAGCCTCAAGATTAACTGGGATTACAGGCATGCGCCACCATGCCCAGCTAATTTTTGTATTTTTGGTAGAGACGGGGGTTTTGCTATGTTGGCCAGAGCTGGTCTCAAACTCTTGACCTCAAGTGATCCGCCCACCTTGGCCTCCCAAAGTGTTGGGATCACAGGTGTGAGCCTCCGCGCCTTTTTGTATTTTTAGTAGAGGTGGAGTTTTGCCATGTTGGCCACTCTGGTCTCAAACTCCTGACCTCAGCTGATCCATCTGCCTAGGCCTCCCCAAGTGTTTGTGATTACAGGCGTGAGCCACTGTGCCCAGACATGATGTGATTTCTCTTAACTGGGAGCTAATAATCCTCTTGGAGAGACCATTAAATGTCAGACAGTTACAACCTATAGAATACACAGTGAAATAGAACACCATGTGCTATCCTGACAATGGGAGCTTCTGCAATCAGGTGAAGAGCATTGCTAAGATAGATCAGAGTCCATGGGGAAAGCTTCCTGCAGGAGGTATAACTAGCCTGCATTCTTTTTCTTATTTTATCTTATTTTTTAAATTTTTTGAGAGAGGGTCTCACTGTGTTGCCCAAGCTGGAGCACAGTGGCATGATCTCGGCTCTCTGCAACCTCTGCCTCCCGGGTTCAAGCAATTCTCCCACCTTAGCCTCCCAAGTAGCTGGGACTACGGACGCATGCCACCACACCTGGCTAATTTTTGTATTTTCAGTAGAGGCGAGGTTTCACCATGTTGGCCAGGCTGGTCTTGAATTCCTGACCTTAGGTGATCCACCCGCCTCAGCCTCCCAAAGTGCTGAGATTACAGGTATAAGCACCTGCCTAGCCTGCATTCTTATTTACAGTCATACCAAGTTACAAACAGAGGCAAACGCAAACCCTACACTTCAAAATAACTATTCTCTGTATTTGTTTACTTTGTGATTTAAAAAGTAAAACACCTCTTTCCTGAAGAATGAAAAATTCCTTATTTCAAGAATTTAGTATTCCTAAAATTGGAATAAAACTTAAACTTATTTTATAATCAGCCAGGAGACAGAATCTTATCAGGGGCTGGATAAACTGGCAAGTTACTAAATGAGATATGTGGAGTCTAAAAAGCTTTGAAATTTTTTCTTCTTAAGACCTTGGGGTTCAGTTCTTACTTAAGCTTAGTTACCTGTTCAACATATTATTCTACCACTTTGAAAAGGGAGCCCCCCCTTTTTTTAAAAAAAAAATCAAAGTAGATATGCTAAAGAAATTTGACAGGAATATGGAAGTCATTGAAATCATTAAAAAATATCAAACACTAAAACTTTAGCTGTGATGGATCTATAAATACTGGTTATGTTATTAATGATTACAGGTGAAATTAGAAACACGAGGACATCTTTAAAAGGTCAACTGCAAGGCTGATCAGTTCAGATGGGATGCTAAAATTAGCTAGGAGCGTAAGTTCAGGAAAAAGAACAACGTAAAATGCTACTGAAGCAAATCGTTTGGACAGAATGAACCTAATTTTCTATGGGCAAATGGTAACTTTGCAAGGCACTCAATTTTAAATTGGTTGCAAGAGACACTGACTCGCTCAACAATGGCTATTGATCCTACTGTGTGTGGCTTTGTTCTAGACCCTGAAGACTGGATGGTGACAAGACAGAGAAGGTCTTTCCATCATGTTGGAGAAACATAATAAAAATACGGAAATAAACATGTTTTGCGGAGGGGGTGTAGTGAGAAATTCCATGAGCAAGAATTAAGCAGGGTTAGCAGGAAAAACTGGGGGCTGTTTCGGTTAGAGTAGCTGGGGAAGTGTCTCTCTCTCTCTCTCTCACTGATGAAGGGCAGGCATTCTGAAGACCTGGAGAAAAAGCATTCCAGATGAAGTAAAGACAAGCAGGGGAACAGGCAAGGAGTCCCTGAAGAACAGAACAGCAAGAAAGGGGCGGGGCAGCGGAAGCAGAGGGAGAGAGATAGGCAGGGGTCAGATGGAAGCCTGATAGGCCCAGGTGAGGACTTGAGGTTCTTCTTGGTTGATTGGAGGATTCTGAGCAGAGAAGTGACGTGATCCGCTTCTTTTCCTTTTCTTTTTTTTTTTTTTTTTGAGACTGAGTTTCACTGTTGTTGCCCAGGCTAGAGTGCAATGGTGCGCTCGTGGCTCATCGCAACCTCCGCCTCCCAGGTTCAAGTGATTCTCCTGCCTCAGCCTCCCAAGTAGCTGGGATTACAGGCATGCGCCGCCACACCCAGCTAATTTTGTATTTTTAGTAGAGATGAGGTTTCTCCATGTTGGCCAGGCTGGTCTCAAACTCCTGACCTCGGGTGATACGCCTGCCTCAGCCTCCCAAAGTGCTAAGATTACAGGCGTGAGCCACCTCCTCTGGCCTCGCTTTTCTATTTTTTAAGATCACGGGTGTGCAGTTGGGTGCAGTAGCTCACACCTGTAATCCCAGCACTTTGGGAGGCTGAGCCGGGTGGACCACTTGAGGTCAGGAGTTTGAGGCCAGCCTGGCAAACATGGTGAGACCCCATCTCTACCAAAAAATACAAAAATTAGCCAGGTGGGGTGGTGTGCACCTGTGGTCCCAGCTACTTGGGAAGTTGAGATGGGAGAATTGCTTGAACCCAGGAGGCAGATGTTGCAGTGAGCCGGGATCGTGCCACACTGCGTTCCAGCCTAGGCAACAAAGCCAGACTCTATCTCAAAAAATAAATAGATAAATCACTGGTGTGGAGTAGAGATCACAGGTGTGCAAAAGAGGAAGCAGAGTGACCATTTGGGAGGCTGTTCTAGTCATCCAGGGATGGGAGGATGGTGGCTTACACTGGCATGGAAGTGCTAGGGGGTGAGAAGAAGAGAGTTTGACTTTGAGCTGTATTCTGAGGGCAGAGTTGAAAGAACTGGCTAATGGATGGCCTGTAGGAAGGCAGCATCCAAAATGACTCTAATGTTTTCAGCCCGAGCCACTGGGAAAAGAGTGAAGCTGTAATACCATGTCAGTAATACGGGGCAAAACTTTTTTGTTATGACATGGCATTCTGTTACAAACAGTAAAAATAAAAATATATGTGGTGTGAGTGCTGTTACTCATCAGGCAGCATATTGGAATGCTATTTTTAAACATGTAGATTTTAGCCAACAATTGCTAAATATATTGTGCATGATATCTGCAGTCCTCTCCATTTCTTGTTTTTGCTTTTATGGGTCTTTAATTCAGAAGAATATATACACTGTGGAAACTGACTTCAGCGCCAAGACACAAAAACACAGTTACAGTGACCTACATTATTAAAAGTAATAAACCACAAATTTAAGAGACACATCGATGGGGTGTTGCTGGTGGTGGTGGGGTTATGGAAGGTCCATACTCTAGGAAATTGACAAATTTGAAGGAAACAAAACTTGCATAAATAAAAGCTTAACTGCAAAATTCTTGGGACACTCCCAAGGCCATGCGGAAGGTGGAGTTGGAGGATGGCAATGAGGGGGCGCTCCCTCCTTCCCTCCGCCCACTGTCTGCCCTTCAGCTCGGTCCTGCTTCCCTAAGTGTCCCGACCTTGGTCTATTCCATACTCTTCCCATGTGGACCTTAGTTGCAGATCATGGTCAAGAGGAGAACTAAGGCCCAGATGGGAAGAGTGTGGAATAGACCAAGAGCCTACCGGATGGGAAGCCCATTTTTCCTTGATTGACCTCCTTTCTCTCCATCCAACACTGACTCTGGTCTAGGATCTCCTCTTGCCACTCCACTTCTATTTCTCACAGTTACATTACTTTCCACTTAAAAATATTCTACAACTTTCTAACTGCTTTCCTAATCCAGGCAGGCTAAAAAAAAAAAAATTCTACAATCAAATTAGATTTCTTGTTAGCTAATAATAGGAAGTACTCGTATTAATTATAATAAAATTGAAGTATCTGGCTGGATGGGGTGGCTCATACCTACAATCCCAGCACTTTGGGAGGCCAAGGCAGGTGGATCACCTGAGGTCAGCAGTTCAAGACCAGCCTGGCCAACATGTCGAAACCCCATCTCTACTAAAAATACAAAAATTAGCTGGGCATGGTGGCAGGCATCTGTAATCCCAGTTGCTCGGGAGGCTAAGGCAGGAGAATCTCTTGAACCTGGGAGGTGGAGGTTGCAGTGAGCCAAGATTGTGCCACTGCACTTCAGCCTGGGCGACAGGGTGAGACTTTGTCTCAAAAAAAAAAAAAGGTATATTTCTTTATCTCTGTATCTCTTCTCTGTTTTAAAAGGCATTACATTACATAAAAAAATATATATTTTTTTAAGACCAGGTCTTGCTGTCATCCAGGCTGCAGTGCAGTGATGTGATCATAGCTCACTGCAGTCCTTGAAATTCTGGGCTCAAGCAGTCCTCCTGCCTCAGTCTCCTGAGCAGATGGGACTACAGGCACATGCCACCACAACTGACTAGTTTTTAGTGGAGATAGCGTGTTGCTAAGCTGCCCAGGCTAGTCTTGAACTCTTGGCTTCAAATGATCATCCCACCTCAGCCTCCCAAGGTGTGATTACAGGCATAAGCCACCGCACCTGGCCTGTATCTCTTCTCTCAGATTCTCATTAACATTCGAAGTATTATCTTCAATTATCAATATAACATATCATATATCTATTAGGCACAACATTAGATGTTTATATTGGATGGTTCTTTAGGTGGGTTTACATACACATATACACACACATCTACAATTTGTATCATATATATGTATGTTATATATATTTTAATCTCTCACATCTAGGAATTAACAAATGAATCTCAAACCTAACAAAATCTTCAAACTCAATGATAAACAAATCAATGCAAATGAAAGCAAAAACTATACACAATATCACTTTTTTTGGCCAGGCACAGTGGCTCACACCTATCATCCCAGCATTTTTGGAGGCTGAGGTGGGCAGATCACCTGAGGTCAGGAGTTTGAGACCAGCCTGGCCAACATGGCAAAACCCCATCTCTACTAAAAATATAAAAATTAGCTGCATATGGTGGCGTATGGCTGTAATCCCAGCTATGCAGGAGGCTGTGACAGGAGCATCGCTTGAACTCAGGAGGTGGAGGTTGCAGTGAACTGAGATTGTGCCACTGCACTTCAGCCTGGGCAACAGAGCAAGACTCCATCTCAAAAAATATATATATAATAAAATAATATTACATTTTAAAATCAACCAATAAAATTGGCTAAAATACTTAATGAATAGTGATTGTCACACTTAAGTAAGACAAACATGAAAGCATCAAAATCCTTCTAAAAAAGAAATTGCAGGCTGGGTGCGATGGCTCACGCCTGTAATCACAGCACTTTCTTTGGGAGGCCAAGGCAGGCGGATCACTAGGTCAGGAGTTTGACACCAGCCTGGCCAATATAATGAAACCTCATCTCTACTAAAATTACAAAAATTAGCCAAGTGTGGTGGTGCACCCTTATAGTCTCAGCTACTCAGGAGGCTGAGGCAGAAGAATCACTTGAACCTGGGAGGCGGAGGTTGCAGTGAGCTGAGGTCGCACCACTGCACTCCAGTCTGGGTGACACAGTGAGACTCCGTCTCAAAAAAAAAAAAAGAAAGAAAGAAAAAGAAATTGCATAGTGTATCCGAAGAGCTTGGAAATATTTATTTTTACTTAGCAATGATATTATAAATCTATCCTTAAGAACTAAGAAAAAATTATGTTTACATCCAAAGATATTTATCTCGGAATTCTTTTTAATACATTGAGAAACAATCCTTATAGGAATGGTTAAATAAATGGTGACACACCAGCCACTAAAAATTACATTTATGAAGAATTTAATGTCATGAGTAAAGCTTCTCAATATGTGAGTTTAAGAAAAAAAGAGTAGAGAAAATTGTATGTATGGTGCAATTTCTAATGATACTATAGAAATCAAAAGTAGAAAAATATAACAAAATATTGACAGTGGTTGTCTCTGGATAGTAAGAATATGAATAAGGGTGATTAAAATATATATACATAATATATATATGTTAAATATCTGTAACATATGTAAATTTGATCAGCAAGATTTTAATGATTTGATAAAATGAACCTATTTGTTCCATCCCTCATTCTCTCCATTTCGATCCATCATTATATTCTGCCAATTATTTTATTTTCCTCTCTTCCTGATTTAGTTCAGCACTAACTATGCACAACCTCCCATGCCCACCCTACCTGACACCTTTCCCTGCTCACCATCCTGAAAGCAGCAGGAAGAACCGTTTTCCTTAGGTATGATTGGGATCATGTTACTCTCATGAAGGGAATTTGACGTGATCCTTGGTCATCCATAACATTGCAGACTTCTCATCAGGAGCTGCAAATCTCTGGTTAACTTATGATTACAAATCACTGCATATTTTCCCTTTGTTCCCTTCAACATCAACAGATACACATCCACACACAAAATCCCCGAGACTGCCTTTCTTCCTTCTCTATCTAGCAGATTCTTGTTTTCCTTGATAACTCTCCACTAGAATCACCTTCCTCCAAAAGGATGTTTTTAGCCAGGTATCTATCTTTCTCTAAACAACTTAACTCACTCCCACACCACTTCAGCATTCTTCTTTTCTATACATTTGCTAATTGTGTATTTGTCACTTGGGATCAAACTTGATTCCTGTTTCATCAAAATGTTGCTTAAACAGCAATGCTTCTGATTCTACATTTGAAAATTAAAGCTTATACACAAAGTTTAAGACTGTCTCTTGTAAAAAATGTTTGTTACACAGTTGTCATATGCTTGCATGACAAGGTGATTATGGTTCCTTACAAAGTATACCCAAGGTATTTGCTCTCAACCTCTTTCTCCACCCAGTGCACACACACAGAAATTCACTAACCTGGGTGCTCAATAATTTTTTTTTTTTTTTTGAGATGAAGTCTTACTCTGTCTCCCAAGTTCGAGTGCAGTGGCGTGATCTTGGCTCACTGCAACCTCTGGCCTCCCGGGTTCAAGCGATTCCCCTGCCTCTGCCTCCCAAGTAGCTGGGACCACAGGCGTGTGCCAGCTAATTTTTTATATTTTAGTAGAGATGGGGTTTGCCAGGATGGTCTTGATCTCCTGACCTTGTGATCAGCCTGCCTCAGCTTTCCAAAGTGCTTGGATTACAGGCGTGAGCCACTGTGCCCGGCCTCTCAATAATTGTTACAGACAAGAATTCCAAACAGTTGGTCGAATGACTTTTTACTTACAAAATGGAGCCATAAGTCATAATAAGATAATCTGTGAAGAATCACTATGAAGCTCAATCTTGTTACCTGTTTGGTGAACCACTCTGGAAAGTCAGGAGAAGGGAAAGCCAAGCTGACAGGTGCTGCATCTCAGCAGCAGGAATGTGCAGATGGGACCCTCTTCGGTTCTCCTACTATGTTTGTTTCTCGCTTCCAATTTGAAATCCATATGTGGCCCTTGACACCTGAATGCTTTGTCAAGCATCTCATTTCTCTGGCTTTAGTTTTACAGACAAAGAAACCAAATAAATGGTGATGGAGCAGCTTATCACAGCACGTTTTTAGAAATGCCAATTCTAAAACTGCCAGTCCCTCAAGTTCCAGGTGAAATTACTAAGAGAATTAAATGAGAATTACTTAGGTCTGAAGTATTAATGAAAATGATAGTGTCAGTCATGATTCTGGATAATTCCTCAAATAGACAATTTTAAAAATTGGGACAACACATTAATATGAGAATATACTGTTATAAAGAGAAAATAGGCCAGGCAGGGTGGCTCACTCCTGTAATACTAGCACTTTGGAAGCCAAGGTGGGCAGATTGCTTGAGTCCAGGAGTTTGAGAGCAGCCTGGGCAACAAGGCAAAAGCACATTTCTTAAAAAAAAAAAAAAAAAAAAAAAAAAAAAACAAACATTAGCCAGGCATGGTGGTGTGTGCCTGTAGTCCCAGCTACTTGGGGGTCTGAGGTGGGAGGATTGCCTGAGCTTGGGGGTCTGAGGTGGGAGGATTGCCTGAGCCTGGAGGGTCCAACTGTAGTCAACCACATTTGCACCATTGCATTCTAGCCTGGACAACAGAGCAGGACGCTGTCTCAAAAAACAAAACAAAACAAAAATAATCTTAATGTGGGGAGTTTAGTAGCTAAGGAAGAAACTGATTATTTATCTGGATTTCGAATTGAACTAAACATTGGTACCAATCACCCCCCCTTTTTTTCCCCCAAGAACTGAGCACTAAATGGAATATTAAAACATTTATTAGCTGGGCGCAGTGGCTCACATTTGTAATCCAGTACTTTCGGAGGCCAAGGTGGGTGGATCACAAGGTCGGGAGTTCAAGACCAACCTGGTCAATATGGTGAAACCCTGTCACTACTAAAAATACAAAAAATTAGCTGGGCATGGTGGCGCGTGCCTGTAATCCCAGCTACTCGGGAGGCTGAGGCAGGAGAATTGCCTGAACCCAGGAGGCGGAGGTTGCAGTGAGTCGAGATCACGCCATTGCACTCCAGCCTGGGTAACAAGAGCGAAACTCCGACTCAAAAAAAAAAAAAAAAATTAGCCAGGCATTGAGTGCCTGTAGTGCCAGCTACTCAGGAAGCTGAGGCAGGAGAAGTGCTTAAACCCGGGAGGCGGAGGTTGCAGTGAGCTGAGATTGTGCTACTGCACTCCAGTTTGGGTGACAGAGCGAGATTCCATCTCAAAAGAAAAAAAATTTATGTAAACAAAATAAAAGACAAACTACAATTAGGGGTGTGTCATTAAAGAGTCGATTTCCTTAATATGCCAGAGTGCTTCCATATCAACAAAAAAAATACAACATAATACATATGGGCAAAGAGATGAGCAGGCAGTCTGCAGAAAAAGAAATTCTATGATGAATAAACATGAAAATAGTTTATTCAAATTAAACTTTGTCTGATTAGATAGAAATCAAAACAGCTAGTCCTACTAGGTCAGCAAAAATTTTTAAATTTGGGACAGGTGCAATGGCTCACACCTGTAGTCCCATCATTTTGGGGGGTTGAGGCAGGCTGATCACTTGAGGTCAGGAGTTCGAGGCCAGCCTGGTCAACATGGTGAATGAAACCCCGTCACAGGTTTAAATGGACGTTGTAAAATCTTCCCCCCAGTAGATGATATTTAGAGGAAATTGAGGGTTGTGTATAGAGCACATGGATTGAGAAACATTGGCTGTGATTCCTATAAATTTACAAGTTCAGGCAGGACTCCCCCCATGTGACTATAATTCAACAGAGCACACGTCCTGTTTAATAACCAAGGCATTTATGCAACATTTATTCTATGTCTCTGGGTAATTTATATGCTGCTTGATATTGGTAATGTGCAAACATCTTTAGCCAGTTCTTAACTGTCAGGTGATCTCTGATTGTTGCTGTTTTCTAGTCCAGAAACTCACAAGGATTCAGGTTTATTTTAGATCCTGAAGTCAAAGCCAGTATTTCTTTAAGCACTCACTGGAGTGGAAGAGTCCTAAGATTGCAATTGCCACAAAAAAATATTTTTTGTGCTCCCCCAGAAGGGATAGACACCATGAGCAACCTTAGAATGGTCAAGGGTCATCTGTTAGCTCTTTCAGACTCAGTGGAGCCTTCACTGGGGATTGGCAGATGGAAAAGAATGCAACGGAAAAGAATGCAACAAAACAGACCCCAGAGGAATCAGGGTCTCAGAAACTCAGTGGTTCCAAATGGTCTCCACCACCTGATGATGTTAGTAATTTCAGCTCTACATCATCATTTCTTTTCTTTTTTTAAAAGATGGAGTCGACTGGGCTTGGTGGCTCATGCCTGTAATCCCAACACTTTGGGTGGCCGAGGTGGGCAGATCATGAGGTCAGGAGTTCAACACCAGCCTGACCAACATGGTGAAACCCCCTCTCTACTAAAAATACAAAAATTAGCTAGGCATGGTGGCAAGTGCCTGTAATCCCAGCTAGTCAGGTGGCCAAAGCAGGAGAATCACTTGAACCTGGGAGGCAGAGGTTGCGGTGAGCTGAGATCGAGCCATTGCACTCCAGCCTGGGCCACAGAGTGAGATTCCGTCTCAAGGAAAAAAAAAAAAAAAAGATGGAGTCTCTGTCCCCCAGGCTGGAGTGAAGTGATGTGACCTCAGCTCACTGCAAACTCCACCTCCTGGGTTCAAGCAATTCTCCTGCCTCCCGAGTAGCTGGGTCTACAGGTGGGCACCACCATGCCCAGCTAATTTTTCTATTTTTTAGTAAAGACAGGGTTTCACCTTGTTGGTCGGGCTGGTCTTGAACTCCTGACCTCAAGTGATCCACCTGCCTTGGCCTCCCAAAGTGTTGGAATCATAGGCATGAGCCACGGCACCTGGCCTCATCATTTCTTTTTTATCAAAAACCAGACAGTCAAGTAGATACCCCTCTGTGCTCACCTTTCACATCCTTGCATAACACTTTGTAAGCACAGCTACACAAAGAATAAGAATGGCAAGCCCCAAGTATGAAGAGATAAATGAAATTTAATTGTTATTAATATAATTATATTATTGATTATTCACACTAAATTTAGTCTTCCAAAAAATAAATCTACTTGGATAAAATTCATCTTGATGGATATACCAAAGAAAGCTGGTTATCAATTTATATGCTAATGAATTTTTCTCACTTTTCCCCTATGTATAGCCTAGTGTTTTGTGATTTCTCTGCATCTACAGAGCCAGAGTGGGGAAAAATGGAATGCACATCCTTTCTGTTCTTTAGTGAAGCTTTCGATGACAGATTAATAAGAGCTGGGGCTGAGGGAAAGAAAGAGAGAGGCTGGGCGCGGTGGCTCAGGCTTGTAATCCCAGCACTTTGGGAGGCCGAGGTGGGCAGATCACCTGAGGTCAGGAGTTCAAGACCAGCCTGGCCAATATGGTGAAACCCTGACTCTATTAAAAATACAAAATTAGCCTGGTGGTGTAGTGGTGTGCAACTGTAATCCTTGATACTGAGGAGGCTGAGGCTCGAGAATGTCTTGAACCTGGGAGGCAGAAGTTGCAGTGAGTTGAGATGGTACAACTGTACTCCAGCCTGGGTGACACAGAGAGACTCTCTCTCAAAAAAAAAAAAAAAAAAAATGGAGAACTTGACGTTGAGATGCTATAAAATGAAAATTAGAATTTTTCAGTGAGTACCATTTTCATAATTTATGGTACTTCCACCCTGAGCATGTCTCAAATTTGTTTAGGAAAATATTTTATTATTATACTATCATTTGTTCTTATATCATCATTATAATGTGGGTGGACGATCAAATAAGCAAGGCCTGCAATTGGTCTGAGAAAAGATCTCATTTGGAAATAATATCCTGGGCTTTGCAACCTCAGTGAGAAGTGTATCTCAGCACCTGGCAGCAAATGCAGGTGAGGTCCACCCTGGTGTAGTACATACGGGTGAGTTCATAGATAGTTGGCAAAGAGGTACAAACTAATAGAAACACACTACAAGCTCTGTAGCTACTTTACATGGAGTTGACTCAGCAAAGGCCCACCTGACCTAACAACAACAAGGTAAGAATAGTTCATCTTTATTGAACAGTTACCACCACTAGTTCTGAGCTAAGTGCTTCACATATGCTATTTCATTTAATCTTCACAACAACCCTATGAGGTACTAATTATCTCTCCACTATTTTGCAGATGTGGAAACTGAGGCTTACAAAGCTTAAATAAGTGTTCAAAGTCTCACAGATGCAAAATTCACATCCAGGTTCCCAGACCCCAGAGCCCATGTTTTATCTCCAGAATCACAATGCTATACGGACTGCACCATAATGAAAGAGTTGTGTGTCAGTTACACTCTGTAAAGCCCCCTCATGTATTCAGTTGCTTTGTAACTCTGTCACCAAAGGAGAAAGTCTGCATGCCCTGACTGTTTCAGCACTGGTCATTCATACTCACAAACTGTCCTGTAAAATGGAGCTTGGCGGGGGATGGAGATAACAGTTAAAACACAGTAAACAATCTAAGCTTTCACTTTAAGAAACCAGAAAAAAAAAGAGCAAAATAAATATGAAACAGATTAAGGAAATAATAACAATTTAGGTGGAAATAAAGCAAATACAGACTATAAAAACAATAAAGAAAGTTAATAAAACCAAAAGTTGGTTCTTTAAAAAGATCAATAACATTGACAAACCACTAGCTAAAATGACAAAGAAATAAGAAAGAAGACTCAACTTACTAAACTCAGGGATAGGAGAAGTGACATCACTACTGACCTTTTAGAAATAAAAAGGATAGCAAAGAAATACTGTGAACAATTATATACCAGCAAATTAGATAACCTACATTTAGAGAAGAAATTCCTAGAAAGATGCAAAGGGACAAAACAGACTCAAGAAGAAACAGAATATCTGAATAGACTTATAAGTAAATACGCTGAATTTGTAACACAAAAATTTTCCACGAAGAAAAGCCCCAGAACAGATGGCTTCACTGGAGAATTTTACCAAATGTTTTAAAGTCTAATTACCACCAATCCTTCACAAATTCTTTCAAAAAATAGAAGGGACTAGAACACTTTCTAATGAGGTCAGTATTATATGCATACAAAATACAGACATATAAGAAAACTACAAATCAATACATCTTATGCATATAGACTTTTAAAAATCCACAACTAAATACTAGCAAACTGAATTTAGCAACATGACAGAGTCTGATTTATCCCAGAAATGCAAGATAGCTTAACAGATGAAAATCAATCAATATAATACGTCTTATTAATAAAGGACAAAAACTATACACAATAATCTGAATAGACACCAGAAAAGCATTTGATACAATGCACCAACCTTTCATAACTAAAACACGCAACATATTAGAACAGAAGGGAACATCTTCAATCTGATAAATAACATCTACAAAAAAACCCATGACTAATACACTTAATGTAAAAAAAAAAAAAAAAAAAGACTGAATGTTTTCCGGATGAAGATCAGCAACGAGGACGTACACTCTCACAACTCCTACATGCAACATTGTACTGGTTGCTAGCCAGGACAATTAGGGGGGAAAAAAAGGGGGAGATCCCTATAAGAAAGGGAAAAGTAAAACTATACTTGCAGATGACATGGTCAATCATATGCAGAAAACCTAAGGATTCCATTAAAAGATTATTAGAACTAATAATCAAGTTCAACAAGGTTGCAGGACATAAAACCAATGTAGAAAAATCAATTATAAATTTCTAGCAACGAACAAACTAAAATGTAAAATTAACAAAGCAGGCCAGGCACAGTGTCTCACGCCTGTAATCCCAGCACTTTGGGAGGCAGAGGCGGGCAGATCACGAGGTCAGGAGGTCGAGACCAGCCTGACCAACATGGTGAAACCCCATCTCTACTAAAAATACAAAAATTAGCTGGGCGTGGTAGTGCGCGCCTGTAGTCCCAGCTACTCAGGAGGCTGAGGCAGGAAAATTGCTTGAACCCGGGAGGCGGAGGTTGCAGTGAGCTGAGATCGCAGCACTGCACTCCAACCTGGGAGACACAGCGAGACTCCATCTCAAAAAATAAGTAAATAAATAACAAAGCAATTTCATCTACAGTAGTATCAATAATAATACAAATGTTAAAACTACCAAACATTGTTCAAAGAAATCAAAGATCTAGGCCAGGGGCAGTGGCATACACCTGTAATCCCAGCACTTTGAGAGGCCAAGGCAGGCGAATGACCTGAGGTCAGGAGTTCAACACCAGCCTGGCTAACATGGTAAAACCCCGTCTCTATTAAAAATATAAAAATTAGCTGAGTGTGGTAGTGCCTGGCCGAGGCATGAGAATTGCTTGAACCTGGGAGGCAGAGGTTGCAGTGAGGAGAGATTGCACCACTGGACTCCAGCCTCCGTGACAAAGTGAGACTCTGTCTCCCCCCAACAAAAAAAAATCTAAATAAATGGAAAGACACTGCTTGTTCATGAATGGAAGACTTAATACAGTCAAAATGACAATACTCCTCGATCTGATCTACAGAGTCAACGCAATATTCCCATCAAAATTTCAGTGAGTTTCTGGGAAAAATTGATGAATGGATCCTAAAATTCACATAGAAATTCAAGGGGCCCGGAAGAGCCAAAACAAACTTGAAAAAGAACAAAGCTCAAGGATTCACCCTTCCAGGTTTCAAAATTTACTACAAAGCTACAGTAAACAAGACGGTATATAGGATATGGAAATCTTAAGGGAAAACCATAAGGTGTGGGGAGGGTGGGCAGTGTGGCACTGGCATAAGAATGGCCATAGGACAGTGGATTAGAATGAGAGTTCAAACAATCAATTCTGGACAAGGGTGCCAAGACTATTCAATGAGAATAGTCTTTTGAAGAAATTATGCTGTAATAACTGGATATCCACAATGTAAGAGAATAAAGTTGGACCCCTAATTCATATCATATACAAAAACTAAATCATTATAGATCAACCACCTGTAAACTGTAAAACTCTTGGAAGAAAACATGGGTATAAATCATCATGAACTTAGCTCAAGTAGGCAGCAGTCTTATAGATATGATACCTTTTAGATATGATAAACACAAGCAATAAAAGAAAAAATAATGAAATTGGCCTTTGTCAAAATGGAAAGCTTTGTTTCTCAAAGGACACCATTAAGAAAGGAAAAAAACAACTTACAAATGAGAGAAAATATCTGCAGATTGTATATTTGATAATAGCCTTGTAACTAGAATATATAAAGAACTCCTACAACTCAATAATGAATAAGACAAATAACCTAACTTAAAGATACGTAAAGAGTCTGAACAGACATTTCTCTAAAGCTACACACTCTTTGGTCTCAGCTGCAGAAGCCAAATGACGAAGGGAACATCATCGTCTGGAAAGCATCGCATTAAGATGCACATGGTGTGCCACTGCTGTGGCTCTAAAGCCTACCACCTTCAGAAGCCAACCTGCGGCAAATGTGGCTACACTGCCAAGTGCAAGAGTAAGTGTAACTGAAGGGTCAAGGCTAAAAGTTGAAACACCACCAGGACTGATCACATGAGGAAAAATTGCATACTGCAGATTCAGGCATGGATTCTGTGAAAGAACAACACCTAAATCCAGGAAGGCAGCTATTGCAACATCCAGCTTATCTTAAGAATTTCAGTGATTAGTCATGCAATAAATGTTCTGGTTTAAAAAAAAAAAAAAAAAAGACTAGGCATGGTGGCTCACACCTGTAATCCCAACACTTTGGGAGGCAGAGGCAGGCAGATCACTTGAGCTCAGGAGTTCGAGACCAGCCTGTGTAATATGGCAAAACCTCATCTCTATGAAAAATACAAAAACATAGCCAGGCCCGGGCGCATGTGCCTGTAGTCCCAGCTACTTGGGAGGCTGAGGTGGGAGAGTCACTTGAGCCTGGGAGGTTGAGGTGGCAGTGAGAGGGAGACCCTGTCTCCAAAAGAAAAAAAATAAAGAGAAGAAAAAAAAATCAAGTCATATTTTGTGAGAGTGGGAGAAGTACAGACATGCTGACACTTAATCAGCCTCCGCTTCAGAAGGGTACATTTCAAAGGCTCCCGCTACACCACTCCTGTTCTGATCATCGTTTCCAAGGAATAAAGTTCAGGCATGAAGCTGTGGATGCCATGATGTCCATGTTCCATGTTCTCCCCTAATTTCACTGCAGACTACAGCCTTATTGCTAAAAACCCCACTATGCAGAATTATCTTACAGCAAAGCTTCCTTATGACACGATTTCAAAATTTGCTACAAAGCAAAATTACAAAATTGACTACATGTCCCAATGGCTGGTTGGCTTTGTGTCTCAGCTCTTTGTTGTTCTCACAGTGAATAGCTTTCCAAGAAAATGCTTTCCTGGTGACTGTTCACTCAACACTCCCTCCGTGACCTGTCCCTGATGGGGTGTGTGTGCGCGCGTGCGCGCTCGTGCGCGCACATGAGTGTATAGTGTGATGAGGATGGAAACTGAAGGGCTGGAGCATTGCTTAACTGAGTGATGCATAATTAGCCTCCCCTCCCAGCATCAGCAGGCAGCAACTCCCCTGCATCTTCCCTTCAGCTTCCCCTCCTCCAGCACCCTCATTATCTCAGCTGATGTTGCTTTCCAGTATTCCCAAGCGACCAAGCTAAACAAAGCAAACATTAGGCAAACGAGGCAGAAAGAAAACAGGCTTTGGAGTGTGGCACAGAGAAGCTCAAAAACTAGCCCTGTCACTTTCCACTTAGGAACCCCAGGCAAGCCTATGATGTCAAATCTGTCAAATGAAGATCACACAATATCCAGTTTTAAGAAATATTTATAGAGCTCCCCCTGTGAGCTGGGTGTTGAGGTTACAACCTGAATGAAAGACATAGATTGTCTTTGAAAAACTCATAGTGTAGTAGGAGATATAGGAATGGAAACGAATTCCAATGCAGGGTGATCAAGTCCACGACAGATGGTATCAGGGAGGAGGGAGTGATCAATTCTCTCCATCGCTGAGAAGGAGGAAGAAGGCATTCTGGGGTGGATGTAAGATTTCAGTAAGACAGTGTGACCACAGAACACTTGGTACATGGCAAGTGCTCAATGAATGTGAAGAATTTATATTTTTTGGCCTGGCCTAGTGGCGCACACCTGTAATCCCAGCATATTGGGAGGCCAAGGCGGGTGGATCACCTGAGTTCAGGAGTTTGAGACCAGCCTGGCCAACATGGTGAAATTCCATCTCTGCTAAAAATATAAAAATTAGCCAGAAGTGGTGGTGGGCACCTGTAATCTCAGCTACTTGAGAGGCTGAGGCAGGAGAATCACTTGAATCCAGGAGGCGGAGGTTGCAGTGAGCCAAGATTGCACCAATGCACTTCAGCCTGGGTGACAGAGTGAGACTCTGTCTCGAAAAACAAAAACAAAAACGAAAAAAAAAGTATGTGCTTTGGTGAGAGACATAAGAAATTAAAAACGCTGTTGACTGTTCTGGATAGAGGATTCTCAAGGGCTCATTTACCTAAAGTGGCTGGGCACGAGTTTCTCTATTTCTTCCTGCCCATAAACATAATAACTAGAAAGATATTAATTATTGGCCTGGCACAGTGGCTCACACCTGTAATCCCAGCACTTTGGGAGGACAAGGTGGGAGGATCAGTTGAGACCAAGAGTTTGAGACCAACTTGGGAAACACAGTGAGACCTCTGTCCCTACAAAACAATAAAAAATTAAGGCCGGGCGAGGTGGCTCACTCCTGTAATCCCAGCACTTTGGGAGGCCAAGGCTCAGGAGGATCATGAGGTCAGGAGTTCAAGACCAGTCTGGCCAGCATGGTGAAATCCCGTCTCTATTAGAACTATAAAAAATTAGTTGGGCATGGTGGTACATACCTGTAATCCCAGCTATGCAGGAGGCTGAGTCAGGAGACTCACTTGAACCCAGGAGGCAGAAGTTGCAGTGAGCCAAGATAGCACCACTGCACTCCAGCCTGGGCAATACAGCAAGACTCTGTCTCAAAAAAATAAAAAAAAATCATTCAGGTATGGTGGCATATATCTGTGGTCCCAGCTACTCAGGAAGCTGAGGTGGAAAGACTGCTTGAGCCCAGGGGGGCCAAGGCTGCAGTGAGCTGTGATCATGCCACTGCACTCTAGCCTGGGCCATAGAGTGAGACCTGTCTCAAAAAGAAAGGATAATAATCATAATAAATTTATTGAATAACAAATAAATGTTGATGTCTTGGTGTTAATATTGTGAATTTCAACTGATAATTCTAACTTTGTCAAATAAGAACAATGGTCAGAAATCCTTGATTCTTCCTTCAGTAGACACATATTTATTGACCCCCTTCTATGTGATACCAGGTAACACGGACACAGAATTGAACTTAAAACAAGTTTACAGATGACTAGGAAAGACAAAAGTAGTTCTCAATAATTATAATACACGGCAGGAGAGCATGCTGCATTTATCCCCCACAGTCATCGCTTCAGAGGTTTTCTTGCTCTTGAAATAAAGTAGTGAGATAATGTTAACATAAGTCCCTTTCTGATCCGACCTTTCCTGCACTCCCAGGCTAGTTTCTAGAACTAGATATTTAGAAATGGCTCCCCCTTGGTGAAAATAAGAAATGATAAAGTTTGTCAATAGAGACAAGTCAAGTACTTCGTGTCCTCAGAGCAGTATCTTGCTATATCTACCACTTATCAAGCGGCTTAGCCGTACAGAGATAATCCAGAGAGTCAGTAATCTGTGGGAGGACAAGGAACAAGGTGTCATTCAGCTTTGGGGGCAACTGAGTCTGTGGGATATGATGTGGAGATTCCTAAGCCGGAGATCAACAAAGCACCCGCATTGAGAAGTGGGCTCTCAGGTGTAGCCCATATCTGCTTTCTCCTGCCCACTCTCCCTCCCAAGTCTCCCAGTAACAGACCTCTCCAAGCCCCAGAAGCCAGGGACAGGTCCAGATGTGGTACCATGAGGGTGAATCAGAGTCCTCTGGGGGAATTTCTCATCCTGCAGATGAGACTGCTATGGGTTTTCCTTAGGAACAGTAGAAAATAAAACCAACACAGAGAACATACAGAGAAAAACAGTCCCTATGACCAAAGCATGTCATGCTGCAGGCTTCGGAATTTCCAGTTAGGTAAATACATAGGTATCAATGTAATTTGATGCATTCGTTTGTCGATTGATTCCTTAAGCTATTTTTTAAAAATTTCTCTATTTTTAGAGATGGGAGTCTCACTATGTTTCCCAGGCTAGTCTCGAACTCTCCAGCTCAAGCGATCCTCCTGCCTCAGCCTCCTGAGTAGCTGGGACTACAGGCACACCCCACCATGCTCAGCCCGTCAACTATTTTGGATTAGGTTTCTATTACTTGCAACCAAAAGGTTGAATTAGCAAAGGGCCTCATTCTGGCTTTTCCTTGGTATATATTACTATGGGGATGGGATGACCAAGGTCCCATGAAAATCTCATTGATCCACTCTTCCCACCTATTTTTTCAGGTGTCATAAAAAGTTGCCATTTTCCCTCCTCAATTTGTTCCCTAAAACTTTACTCAGCTAGGTATGGTGGCTCATGTGTGCAATCCCTTTGGGAGGTTGAGGCAGGTGGATCACTTGGCCCGGAGTTTGAGAAAAGCCTAGCCAACATGGTGAAACCCCATCTCTATTAAAAATACAAAAATTAAGCTGGGCATGGTGGCTCATGCCTGTAATCCCAGCACCTTGGGAGGCTGAGGTGGGCGGATCACCTGAGGTCAAACTAGCCTGGGCAAAATGGTGAAACCCTGTCTTAAAAAAAATAGATAAATAAATAAAATACAAAAATACAGAAATTAGGCCCACTGTGGTGACTCATACCTGTAATCTCAGCACTTTGGGAGGCCGAGATGGGTAGATCACCTGAGGTCAGGAGTTTGAGACCAGCCTGGCCAGCATGATGAAACCTTGTCTCTACCGAAAATACAAAAAATTTAGCTGGGTATGGTGGTAGGCGCCTGTAATCCCAGCTACTCAGGAGGCTGAGGCAGGAGAATTGCCTGAACCCAGGAGGTGGAGGTTGCGGTGAGCCGAGATCGTGCCATTGCACTCCAGCCTGGGTAACAAGAGCGAAACTCCGTTTCAAAAAAAAAACAAACAAAAACAAAAAACAAAAAACAAACAAAAAAATTAGCCAGGTGTTTTGGCAGGTGCCTGTGGTCCCAGCTACTTGGGAAGCTGAGGCAGGAGAATCGCCTGAACCCAGGAGGCAGAGGTTTCAGCAAGCCGAGATCATGCCACTGCACTCTAGCCTGGGTGACAAGAGCAAAATTCCAACTCAAAAAAGGAAAGAAAAAAAGTTTTGTCTACAACTTGTTCTCTTTACTGAAAAGGGCATTTAATAATTTCTACAGAGTTTTGGAGGTAACAGAAAGTGGTGCTAATCTCACATTTCTTTGAAGAGGCGTGCTAGCATTCAGACTGAAAATTGACAAAGCGCATTGCAATCAAAGAGGGCTCCACCCGGAGATTCCTTATTTACAACTCCTGAAAAGTGGTCAGATCGCGTGCGGTCTCCCTCCCTTTCCTCTGTAGTGAAAGCTAACAGAAAATCCTCACGTCCATGAAGAGAACTTTTTCACTGATTTCAGCTGGTTGCCGCTTACGTGCTGCCCTGACAAGTTCTCTTGCCGGTCGATCCCTTGTCAGTGCCACGTCCTGACGGTGTGAACTGAGATGGCTCAAAGGACTAAGAAGCAATTATCAGCCCCATCTTTCTATTCCCTTTTATTTCATCTGCTTTCTCCCGCTTCCCTCTGAGAAAAAAAGGCAGAGAGAGCAGACAGGAGTAAAGAACAAAACCCACCAGGACACAACTTTTACAGGAAACTGGAAAATCCATAAGACTTTTTGACCAGGGTTGGACCCAGATCAGCACCAGTGTTGTGTGAGTTATGCAGCAGCTCACTCACAAATCAAGGCAAGGCTACCAGCAGGAGTGACAGCTTCCAAACGGTCACTTGGTCTAACTATTCTGTATCTTGGCTGGAGAACTTCAACACACACACACACAAATGCACACACACACACGCACACACACACACACACAAATCTAGAATCTTTGTAGGGTTCTGGGCTTCACTAGTTTTTTTTTTTTTTTTTTTTTTTTTTTTTTTTTTTTTTTTTGCTGTTGGTAGATAAGTAGGTCTTGAATTTATTTTGCAAACAAGACCTGTTCTATCTACCTTTTCATTTAGGAGGCTAACAGCAGAGTCAGCTTGACTTCAAGGACTCTATTTTCTTAGTCTCCAGTTCACTAGTCTTTAAAAGCACCCTCTAACACCACCTCAGCCAGGCGAGTCTCATGCGTAGCCAAGGATGAAAAAAAAATCACTTGTCTATGCAGATATTCATATAAACTTGTTATCCAACCATTGCAATCGTTCAGCCAGTTTTGGCTATAACCAAAATGCTACCAGCCAAAATGGCTACCTAGGCTACTCTGTTTCTTTTCTACCAGCAGATAACTAGAGCAATCAGTGATCAAGCGTTTACTGTGTGTCACACTGTGCTAAGCACGTTACACACATACATAATCTCTAATCTTTACAACCACCCTGGACTGGAAAATAGTACCATTCCTGCTTTTAGCACAAGAAATGGAAAAATGGTCAGGCACGGTGGCTCACGCCTATAATCCCAACACTTTGGGAGGCTGAGGCAGGCAGATCACCTGAGGTTGGGAGTTTGAGACCAGCCTGACCAACATGGAGAAAACTGTCTACTAAAAATACAAAAATCAGCTGGGTGTGGTGACGAATGCCTGTAATCCCAGCTACTCGGGAAGCTGAGGCAGGAGAATCACTTGAACCCGGGAGGCACAGGTTGCAGTGAGCCGAGATCATGCCGTTGCACTCCAGCCTGGGTAACAAGAGCGAAATTCCATTTCAAAAAAAAAAAAAAGAAAGAAATGGAAAAATAAAAACAGAATTGCCAAAGAATCTGCCTAAGATACAGCAAAGCAATTAAATGGCACAGCAAGATCTTAATCCCAGCTGGCCTTAACCCCTAAGTTCAATCCCTCTCCACTATAAAGATGGTCCCTCACTTCGGTGTGTCTTTACTTCTGGCTTTACGTTTTTTCCTGCTTTTGACAAAATCCAAACTACTTTCAGTTCATATTTTTCTAATATCCTGCCATGTGTGCAAATATATGACTACTTAAAAACTAGCAGAGGCCAGGCACGGTGGCTTATGCCTGTAATCCCAGCACTTTGAGAGACCAAGGTGGGAGGATCACTTGAGCCCAGGAGTTTGAGACCAGCCTGGGCAACACAGTGGGACCCGCTTCTCTACAAAAAAATTAAAAATTAGCTGGGTGTGGTAGCACATGGTCTGTAGTCGCAGCTACTCAGGAGGCTGAGGTGAGAGGATGGCTTGAGCCCAGGAGGTCAAGGCTGCAGTGAGCCTGATCATACCACTGCACTGCGGCCTGGGCAATAAGGTGAGACCCTGTCTCAAATAAAATAAAAACTCAAATAAATAAACAAAAATAAAATCTAGCAAAAACCAGAGAAACATTTATAAATTCAAAGTAAGCCTTCCTGGCCAGACACGGTGGCTCATGCCTACAGTCCCAGTACTTTAAGAGGCTGAAGCAGGAGGATAGCTTGAGCCCAGGAGTTCAAGACCAGTCTGGGCAGCATAGGGAAATCCTGTCTCTACAGAAAATTAAAAACAAACAAAAACATCAGTCAGGTGTGGTGGCACATGTCTATGGTTCCAGCTACTCGGAAGGCTGAGGCAGTAGGATCACTTGAGCCTGGGAGCCTGGCAGGTAAGGTTGCAATGGGCCATAATCACACCACTGCCCTCCAGCCTGCGTGACACAAAAGGCTCTGTCTCAAAAACAAAAACAAAGTAAGCCTCCTTCATTATGCAAATAAAATGTGCTTGTTATTTTTTATATTTATCTAATTCCAGAAAGCAGAGACAAATGTTGAGAGTTGTTAGCAGACCAACTTCAAAATTCTAATGTCCATTTGTAAAATGATCGTACTTCACTGAACAAGCTGGTTTTGCTTAGTTTGATGGATATCCAATCGGTTTGGACCATATAACCAGAGGTGAGTCTTCTATTAATGCACACCACAGAATACTGGTTACCTAAAATTGATGCTTCTTTAAATTCCCTTTCCTGAAGATACTTATATTACTGGTAAATTTAGAAATTCCTCTTAGGAATTCTTGGAAAGCAAATTATAGTACAGTATTCTATTAAAAATTGTTAAGGATTGGTCAGGTGCAGTGGCTCACACCTGTAATCCCTGCACTTCAGGAGGCCGAGGCAGGCGGATCACCTGAGGTCAGGAGCTTGAGACAAGTCTGGCCAACATAGTGAAACCCATCTCAACTAAAAATACAAAAATTAGTCGGGCGTGGTGATGCTTGCTGTAGCCCCAGCTACTTGGGAGGCTGAGGCTGAGAATCACTTGAACTCAGAAGGTGGAGGCTGCACTGAGCTAACATAGCTCCACTGCACTCCAGCCTGGACAACAGAGAGACTCTATCTCCAAAAAACAAAATGTTAAGTATGACAATTGATGCACTAGTTTTTGATTGCAAGAAGGTAATCATAGTGCCTGAAAATACAAGTGTTCACTTCTAGCACAAAACATAAATGTGACTATGAGTTGGTGCCTTTGCAAACCAGAAGTGCTACAGCCTGATCAATAAGGAGAAACCCCATCTCTACTAAAAATACAAAATTAGCCGGGCATGGTGTCGGATGCCCCTGTAATCCCAGCTACTCGGGAGGCCGAGGCAGGAGAATCACTTGAACCCGGGAGGCGGAGGTTGCAGTGAGCCGAGATCGTGCCATTGCACTCCAGCCTGGGCAACAAGAGCGAAACTCCATCTCAAAAAAAAAAAAAAAAAAACTTAGCTGAATGGAAGGGGAGTGATAGATGGCACAGTGTAGCAAAACCTTAATAGCTAAGAAATCTGTGTGATGGGTATAGTGGAATTTGTATTTTATTCCCTCTAAACTTCAGTGTTTGCAAATGTTTTTTAAAAAAACAATTAGTATATATTTACATTAAGACTGTAAAACTCAGAGGGCTAGTCAAAATTCTCTTAAGTTTTTGAAATAATAACATTCTGTGATTGATGTAACAGCACCCCTCTTTCATTAAAAGTAGGTTAAGAGATAGATTTGCTTTTTAAAAGTAAGGTAAATTTAATTTCAATTTGTTATTAGAATTTTAAAAATTAAGTTCTATGACTACTTGGATTAAATTAGATAAACATAGGTCACAACTGAAGGTCTTAGAACCATTAAGTTAATCATATTAAATTATATCGTATTCATTCACTCATTCATTTAATAAATGTGCGCTTAATGCCTCTCTTTTGCAAGATCCATAATAATATAATTATAACTCTCTATAAACATTTTTTTAGCATAAAGATAACATAAATCCCTAAAACATCTTTGTATGTGGGGTACTCCAAAGCTACTAGCTGTGCTTAAAACAATTCTAACATCTGGTTGCAATATTAAAAAATAGGCCGGGCGCGGTGGCTTATGCCTGTAATCCTAGCACTTTGGGAGGCTGAGGTGGGTGGATCTCCTGAGGACAGGAGTTCAATACCAGCCTGGCCAACAGGGTGAAAACCTGTCTCTACTAAAAATATAAAATTAGCTGGGCGTGGTGGTGTATGCCTATAATCTCAGCTACTTGGGAGGCTGAGGCAGGAGAATCACTTGAATCCCAGAGGCAGAGGTTGCAGCGAGCAGAGATTGTGCCATTGCACTCCAGCCAGGGTGACAGAGTGAGACTCAATCTCAAAAAAACAAAACAATACAGAAATATATCTATATCTATATCTATATATACACATACACATACACATACACACATACACATACACATATACATATACATATACATATACATATACATATACATATACATATACATATACAACTAGGGCTGTGCTCAGTGGCTCATGCCCATAATCCCAGCACTTTGGGAGGCCGAGGTGGGCAAATTGCTTGAATCCAGCAGTTCAAGACCAGCCTGGGCAACAAGGTCAAATCCTATCTCTACAAAAAATACAAAAATTAGCTGGGCATGGCGGTGTGTGCCTATAGTCCCAGCTATTCAGGAGGCTGAGGCAGGAGAATCACCTGAGCCCAGGAGGTCGAGGCTGCAGTGAGCCATGATTGCTCCTGTGTGACAGAGCAAGGCCCTATTGCTAACCATATATATATATATGTGTGTGTGTGTGTGTGTGTGTGTGTGTGTGTATATGTATGTATATATGTGTGTGTATATATATACGTGTGTGTGTGTGTGTGTGTGTGTATGTAAAACCAATAAAAGTTTCATCTACTTGACTCTATAAACAACTTGCCTTAATTTTGTATTTAATGAATTGGTCATAGGTATAGCCTTGCAGGGATAATCACATAGCATATAAACTTCTGAATTTTACCAAACAGATGAATTAGAAGGTAGTTTAAGACATTTAACAAAATGATTGGGCCAGGCGTGGTGGCTCTCGCCTGTAATCCCAGCACTTTAATTGGCTGAGACGGGCAGATCACAAGGTCAAGAGATCGAGACCATCCTGGCCAACATGGTGAAATCCTGTCTCTACTAAAAACACAAAAATTAGGCAGGCATGGTGGTTCACGCCTGTAGTCCCAGCTCCTCGTGAGGTTGAGGCAGGAGAATTGCTTGAACCCAGGAGGTGGAGACTGCAGTGAGCCGAGATCGCACCACTGCACTCCAGCTTGGCGACAGAGTAAGACTCCGTCTCACCAAAAAATATATATATATATATTTAGCACATTTTCTTATGCTTTCTCAATACATTTAAAACCTGATTGACTTACCAGATGTTCCTTTAACCACAATTTTTTCAGTAACAAATCTATCACAGAAAACACCGCCCACGGTTCGTGACATTCTTTGGTTTTCTATCACGTCTCTTACTCAGGTTTCACTTGTTTCGGAATTTAAAGTTCTAAGTTTGAAAAAATATCTGCAAGTCAATATTTAAACTGGCCTCTGGCATTGACTATGTTCTTCATCAAATTCCTCAATGTTAAAAAAAATAACAGCAATATAAAACAAGTGATCCCAGGTGACTGAAGTTTTAACTCCGAGTCCAAATGCTGCAGAGACGATCAGCTGATGGCTTCATTCATCGTGATAAGAGAAATAAAACATAAGAAAACAGTCACGGTTTTAATTTAAGCATAATTTCCACTTGGTCCTTGCAATTTAGCGTTATATCTTACGTAGAAACATGAAGACAAAGACTGCAATACAATTTGAATGATTAAAAAAAAAGTTGGATGACAAGATGTGGAAAGCAGAAAGAGGATTGGTATGCAAAACCCATAAAGTTCCGATGCTTACAGTTCTAACCTCAGAGGGTGGAAGAATACACAGCCCATACTTCATATAGTCGGATGCTGAAAACAAGAATCTAGGCCAGTGCCATCCACCAGAACTTTCTGTGGCGATGGAAACATTCTGCATCTGCACCGTCTAATACAACAGCCACTGATACACACCTGCCATGAAGCCCCTGGCATGTGCTTAGTGCAAACAAGGAATTCTTTATTTCATTTAATTTTAATTAAATTTAAATAACTGCACTGCATACGGCTATGGGCTACGATATTGGATTGAATAACACAGGTCTGCATTCACAGGGCAGCTCCTGGAAAGAATGAGATATTTGGGCAGAGTTAGATCAGTAAGTCTTAGAAATGCTGCATTCACTCTGGTGGAGAAGCTGATCTAACTAATGCCTTTTCCATTTCAATGATGAACAGAAGCTTCCTGTACCCTTTAATACACTATTAAAAATGTGTGATCAACTTTTCTCAGGTTCAACAGATGCTCAGATGAGAGTGAAATAAAGCTCGAAACTCAAGTGACCTATTTTCAGTCTTTTAGTTCTTCCTTCTCCAGAGGCAGAATTCCCTTCCTGAGGCTGACATTAATTACCGACTCACCACCACCACAAGCCCCACAGCGAGGACCTCAAATATACACATCTTCTTCCACCCCTCTCCTGCTCGCCCTACTTGAAGGTTTCCATCCATCTAGTCCTGAACACTAACATGGTCTATAACCTTCATACTGGTTAGTCAGCTCATCAGAATGAATTTACAGAGGCCAAGTTTGAGTTTTATTTTATTTTTTTATTTTTGAAATGGAGTTTCACTCTTGTTGCCCAGACTGGAGTCCAATGCCGTGATCCTGGCTCACTACAACCTCCGTCTCCCAGGTTCAAGCGATTCTCCTGCCTCAGCCTCCCAAGTAGCTGGAATTACAGGCATGTGCCACCATATCCGGCTAAGCTCGAGCATTTTCTAACTGTTTCTGACATAAGTCTAAAGCAGGTTGGACTGCCTCACTTCTTGGATTACAAAGGGGGGTAAGCCACATTGGACAAATCACCTGTTATATTGTTTTTATGTTGACACATTTCCCACAGCAAATTTGTTTGATGTGTCATTGTTATTCTGTTCAAAAAATGGAGTCCAGAACTTTGTTTGATGAATGCAGCCTGGTCTGAATTGAGCAGAAGTCAAACATGAAGGAGGAAGTGGACTGAACTCCCTGCATGCTGTTGAGAACTATTTCCCCAGCTAAGACAGTGTTTTCCCATCTCTCTGGTAGGGAGGGGTGAGAGGGAGTGAGGAAGACAGGCCAATGACTGCTTGTGAATCAGGAAGACTTCAATGACACAGAACTTGAGAACACTTGAATTTGCCAGTCACAGTGGCTCAGGCCTGTAATCCTAGCATTTTGGGAGGCTGGGGCAGGAAGATTGCTTGAGCCCAGGAGTTCAAGACTAGCCTGGACAACATGACAAAACCCCATCTTTACAAAAAAATTTAAAAGTCAGCCGGGCAGGCCGGGTGCGGTGGCTTACACCTAAAACCCCAGCACTTTAGGAGGCCGAGGTGAGTGGATCACCTGACATTGGGAGTTTGAGACCAGCCTGAATAACATGGAGAAACCCCATCTCTACTAAAAATACAAAATTAGCCAAGCATGGTGGTGCATGCCTGTAATCCCAGCTACTTGGGAAGCTGAGACAGGAGAATCACTTGAACCCAGAATGGAAAGGTTGCAGTGAGCCAAGATCACACCATTGCATTCCAGCCTGGGCAACAAGAGTGAAATTCTGCCTCCAAAAAAAAAAAAAAAGTCAGCTGGGTGCAGTGGGTGCATGCACCTGAAGCTACAGCTATTCAGGAGACAGAGGCAGGAAAATCAGTTGAGCCCAGGAGGTTGAGGCTGTAGTGAGCAGTAATAGCACTGCTGTACTCCAGCCTGGGTTGAGCAAAACCCTGTCCAAAAAATGGAGGGCTGGGCATGGTGGCTCATGCCTATAATCCCAGCACTTTGGGAGGCCAAGGCAGGATGATCACTTGAGGCTAGGAGTTCAAGACCAGCCTCATCAACATAGCGAGACCTTGTCTGTACAAAATAGAAAAAGAAAAGGAAAGGAAAAGAAAATAGTTGAATTTGTTAAGCCTGGACAGAGAACAGTGTTGCATCCTAGACTCAGAATCAGTGACTCAAGTCTGACATTTCTATCTTCCCTCTTCCTTCACTTCCTGTCTTTGAAACAAGCACTACAAAGACATGAAATCAGAACCTAAAATTGAGAAGGAAGAAAAAACTGTCAGAGGAGTATGATAAGCCTGCATTAGGCAGAGGGCTCTTCTCACAAGGTGGCCTCAAGGGGGAAGGAGGCTGGGTAGATGCTTCTGGAGGTGCTGAGGGCCATTAGTAGGTGGTGGGCATTGGGAAGAGAAGGTGTATTTCACATCATGGATGAGGGGATTACAGGCTTGAGCCACCACGCCCGACCCTCACTGTTGTGTTGATTTGCAGGTTGTGAGGTTGTAAACCAGTATTTTTCGTTTGTAAATTAGACTGTTTCATTCTACTCCACTTCCCACCTAAGCTTTTATAAGGTCTTGTGAATAGAAATTGAATTAAAAGAATATTGGATTACTTATCTGTGTTGAAAGTCCCACCCACCAAAAATTATCACCATTTAATTTGTCCACATTCCATTCACATTCCTTATTTTGGTGATGGTTTCCGTATGGCCTAGATATAAATCATTTGTGAGATACCCGCCAATGGCAGATTCTTTACCAAAGAAGTACTTGGGGAAGACCAAGGACTGCCAACCTCTGAAGGCAAAACATTGTAGTTTGTATTTTGTTTTTCAGAATAAGAACAAAATTCCTTGATTTTCTTTTATGCAAAGATAAAGACTTTTATCTTTAAAAGAGGCTGGGCTATCAGCTGGGCATGCCTGCAATTCCAGCTGCTCAGGAGGCTGAGGTAGGAGAATTGCTTGAGGCCAGGAGTTTGAGGCTACAGTGGTTATAATTACACCACTGAAGACTGGTTGAAAAGCAAGGCTTTGTGTCTAAAAAGAAAAAAAAAAGGCTGGGCACAGTGGCTCATGCCAGTAATTTCAGCACTTAAGGAGGCTGAGACGGGCAGATTACTTGAGGTCAGGAGCTCCAGATAAGCCTGGCCAACATGGTAAAACCCTGTCTCTATCGAAAACACAAAAATTAGCTGGGCATGGTGGCATGTGTCTGTAATCCCAGCTACTCATGAGGCTAAGGCAGGAGAATCACTTGAACCCGAGAGAGGGAGGTTGCAGTGAGCCAAGATCATGCCATTGCACTGCAGCCTGGGTGAGAGTGAGACTTCATCTCAAAAAAGAAAAAAAAAAAGATGCTGGACTAAAATTTATAAGCCATTTCCTGGTATTTAATTTTTCTATATCCAAATCAATGTTATTTCCTAGAATTAAAAAATATATATATTTTGTCACTGTACAAACAATAGAATGCTCTTGAGAAACATTAACATGCGTGTACCACCAATAACACAGCAGCCAAAAGTAGGAAGAAGTTTCTCTAAGTCACAGGAAGGATCAAGAGCACATCATGACTTTAATCCCTGGTCTAGTGTTCTTTCCCAGACCCTATATCCTGATCATTGTTTTCTATAAAATTACATATAATTTTTAAAATTCCAATTAACTTGTCGGCTGGACGTGGTGGCTCATGCCTGTAATCCCAGCACTTCGGGAAGCTGAGGCTAGTGGATCACCTGAGGTCAAGAGTTCGAGACCAGCCTGACCAATATGGTGAAACCCATCTCTACTGGCATGTGCCAGGCATAGTGGTGTGCACCTGTAGTCCTACCCACTGCACTCCAGTCTGGGTGACAGAGCAAGACTCTGTCTCAAAAAAAAAAAACCACTTGCTATTTTTGTAGCAAATAAAGCCCTTATCACAAGTCAATCTTCGTTGGGGATTGGGTGGGCAGGGAGCTGTGTATATAACAACTTCATTATACGATCTTTTTCTGACCTATATATTATCAAACAACAGCAGTAACAACACAGACGAATTGCTCTAATACTCCTATTAAAAAATGAAAGAGTAGGTATTTCTTATGGCTTTACAGTAAGAAGCCATTTTACTGGAAAAGCAGAATAAAAGTCTTTTTTCTGCTTAAATGTTTTGTTTCTACTCCAAGTCCAGGTTTGCATTTGTGATTGACAGCTACGGTGCTTACTTAAACAATGGCTAATTTAAATGTTTCACAATCCTCAAGGGGAAAAAAATGCCACCTGAGACAATGCTCAATATCTTTAATTCACTATTAAGTAAGAGACCGGTTCTGTTCATTTTATGCAAACTTCCTTCCATGGAATCCTGTTCAAAAGGAAGGCAAACAGATCTACTGGACACCCATGATGTGCCAGATACTTTCGTATACTGCACATTATCTCAATTAATCCCAACAATAACCACCCAAAGTTGGAATCTTTGTGGAAAAGATAAAAGTTCTATACAGAGAAAGCCACTGCGCTGGGAAGGGCGGAGGGCTCCGCTGTTGACTGGCTCTTTCGTTACGTTACACAAGACAAGACCAGCATGAGGTCAGGCTTATGGCAATGGCTTTTGTACCCAGCTGGCTTCCAAGTTACCTTCTGGCTGACTCAGTGTCTCTGAGGCCATCCTGAGTGCCAGGGACATGTGTACCTATCTTGGGTGCTAGAAACCAGTTGATTCTGCTTCTTCTGCTACCTAAAGACTTTGCTCTTTATTGGAGGAAGAGAATGATTGAGATGGAACCAAATAAGCAGTGGCTTCAATGCCGCTCTCCAATTTTCCTTCACAAAAATCTTGGCCAGGCGTGGTGGTTCATGCCTGTAATCCCAGCACTTTGGGAGGCTGAGGCAGGCAGATCACTTGAGGTCAGAAGTTCGAGAGCAAACTGGCCAACATGGCAAAACCCCATCTTTACTGAAAATACAAAAAGCAGTTGAGTGTGGTGGCACATGCCTGTAGTCCCAGCTACTCGGGAGGCTGAGGCAGGAGAATTGCTTGAACCCGAGAGGCGGAGGCTGCAGTGAGCCGAGATCACGCCACTGCATTCCAGCCTGGGCGAGAGAGTGAGACTGTCTGAAAACACAATCTTGAGAGCTCAATAGATCTTGGGGATCACCTGACCAGTCTCCTGCCCAAGGAGCTGCCCTTTCTCCAGCATCCCTAGCAAGGGTTCACCCAGTCTGGCTGTGGTATAGCTACCCCTCTCCAGATACAATTCAAACCTGTAACAACCAAATCTGGCTTTCTTACAGCTCTAATTGTAGAACAGACTCCAACCAGGACACATCCTCCTCTAGTTCTGAAAACGCCCATTTGTCAGGCAAGAGTGCTGAGGTAAGCCAAGACTTGCCAACAGCGTGTTTTAGGGCTCCTGAACTTACACAAATTATATTAAAAGTCATTATTATCTTTTTTTTTTTTTTGAGACAAAGTCTCACTGTGTCACCCAGGCTGGAGTGCAGTGGTGCGATCTCGGCTTACTGCAACCTCCACCTCCTGAGTTCAAGCGATTCTTCTGTCTCAGGCTCTTAAGTAGCTGGGACTACAGGCACTCACCACCACGCCCAGCTAATTTTTTATACTTTTAGTAGAGATGGCCTTTAGCCATGTTGGCCAAACTGGTCTCAAACTCCTGACCTCAGGTGATCTGCCTGCCTCAGCCTCCCAAAGTGCTGGGATGATAGGCTCCTATGAACCACCACTCCAGGCAAAGTCATTATTTTCTGATGGGTGCCAGGATGGCCTGGGGAAACAGAATGTACATTGGGGTTAAACTAATCTGAGCCTGAAGGCAGGCTCCAGCATACTAAACAATGCAACTTTGTGCAAAGCACTTGACCTCTTGTTGCCTCGGTCTTCCCATCTGTAAGGAGTTAATGATTCCTGACTAGCAGAGCTGTTGGGAGAACTGGGAATTATATACATAAGGTACTTGGCGCAATACTTGATACACGGTAATCGCACAATAAAATAGTATGATTCGGGAAGCCATAATAGCCTAAGCAGGATTGTGGAAGGAGCTGATGTGAATGGCTGATGCAATTCCTCAAACACTGGTCAGGTGGCAGAGTGAGCCGGTGGGAAGGGCTGGGCCACTGCAGAGGTGGAAAATCTGTATGTCAGCTCTTTCGCCAACCAAGTGAGTGATCTTAGCTTCATTTCAACTTTCTCATATACAAAATGGGCATATTCAACATCACAGCAATAAAAAAAAAAGGGAGGAGTAAACATGAAAATTATTTGGGAAAGTTTTCTTTTTTTCTTTTTCTTTTTCTTTTTTTACTAAAAGGCCTACAGCAGGAGGGAAAGTGTTTTCTTAAAAGTATACAAATACAAGATATTGTTTCTATGATTATTCATAAAGAAAGATAAAAAGAATTCAATTCGAAACAACCTTTGATTACTGCTTAAAAGCACTCTCTTACATAAGAGGCTTTCTACCAACTGTGAAAATAATAAAACCTTTTTTAGCAGACAATACGGGCATCTCTTGTTCTTTCTAGATGGAACTTTAAATGTTTGACTGAGGCTGGGCGCCAATAGCTCATGCCTGTAATCCCAGCACTTTGGGAGGCCGATATGGGTGGATCATGAGGTCAGGAGTTCAAGATCAGCCTGGCCAACACGGTGAGAAACCCCGTCTTACTAAAAATACAAAAATTAGCCAGGCATGGTGGCGGGCACCTGTAATCCCAGCTACTTAGAGCTGAGGCAGAGAATTGCTTGAACCCGAGAGGCAGAGATTACAGTGAGCCGAGATCGCGCCACTACACTCCAGGCTGGGCAACAGAGCCAGACTCCATCTCAAAAAAAAAAAAAAAAAAAGTTTGACTGAGACACTATCAGGTGTTTCCATGTATTCCACTGGGCAAAGGTGAGCTAACCAGCCTATCTGGCATCACTGAAATAACTTGACCACACATGTTATATCATATTAATACAAAGTTAAAAACATAACCTCTTTAATTTGCGATTAGAAAAAAATCTAAGGATGATCTCAGTGGCTAACACCTGTAATCCCAGCACTGTGGGAGGCCGAGGCAGGCAGATCACCTGAGGTCAGGAGTTCCAGACCAGTCTGGCCAACATAGTGAAATCCATCCCGTCTCTACTAAAAATACAAAAATTAGCCGGGCATGGTGGTGCATGCCTGTAATCCCTGCTACCTGGGTGGCTGAAGCAGGAGAATCGCTTGAATCCGGGAGGCAGAGGTTGCAGCGAGCTGAGATCACACCACTGCACTCCAGCCTGAGAGACAGAGTGAGACACCATCTCAAAAAAAAAGAAAAAAGGAAAAATATCTAGGGTACATATCTCCCCTTTTGTTAGTCTAAGTGAAGGACATTCTGAACAACTACTTTTTTGTAGTATGTTATTTGCTGTATGTACGTCTTGGCAAGATAGAAAATCTAAGTAAATATTAATAGTAATGAAAAGGAAATTTAGAAATTTGAGGCCCTCACCCCTACCCTGAACTCTGTTCATTTGATATTCAGTTAGTCAGAGACTTTGACACCCATGGGTCAACAGAATCTGCTCTGTTGCCTAGGCTGGAGTGCAGTGGCGCCATCTTGGACCATTGCAACCTCTGCCTCCGGGGTTCAAGTGATTCTCCTGCGTCAGCCTCCCAAGTAGCTGGGATTAAAAGCATGCACCAGGAGGCTGAGGCCAGTGGATCACGAGGTCAAGAGATCGAGACCATCCTTGTCAACATGGTGAAACCCTGCCTCTACTAAAAATACAAAAAATTAGCTGGGCACAGTGGCGCGTGCCTGTAATCCCAGCTACTCAGGAGGCTGAGGCAGAAGAATTGCCTGAACCCAGGAGGCGGAGGTTGCGGTGACCCGAGATTGCGCCATTGCACTCCAGCCTGGGTAACAAGAGCAAAACTCCGTCTCAAAAAAAAAAAAAAAAAAAAAAAAAAAGCATGCACCACCATATCTGGCTAATTTTTGTATTTTTAGTAGAGATGGGGTTTCACCATGTTGGCCAGGCTGGTCTTGAACTCCTGATCTTGTGATCCGCCAGCCCTCAGCCCCACAAAGTGCTGGGATTAAATATGAGCCACAATATCTGGCCTTAAGCACTTCCTTAAACTCCACTTTAAAACAAGATTATTGTGCTCGCTTCGGCAGCACATATACTAAAATTGGAACGATACAGAGAAGATTAGCATGGCCCCTGCGCAAGAATGACACACAAATTCGTGAAGTGTTCCATATTTTTAAACCACATGATTATCTCCATTGATGCAGAGAAGGCCTTTGACAAAATTCAACAGCCCTTTATGCTAAAAACTCTCAATAAACTAGGTATCGACGGAACGTATCTCAAAATAATAAAAGCTATTTACGACAAACCGACAGCCAATATCATACTGAATGGGCAAAAACTGGAAGCATTCCCTTTGAAATCTGGCACTAGACAAGGATGCCCTCTCTCACCACTCCTATTCAATATAGTACTGGAAGTTCTAGCCAGAGCAATCAGGCAAGAAAAGAAATAAAGGGTATTCGATTAGGAAAGGAGGAAGTCAAATTGTCTCTATTTGCAGACGACATGATTGTATATCTAGAAGACCCTATCACCTCAGCCCAAAATCTCCTGAAACTGATAAGCAACTTCAGCAAAGTCTCAGGATACAAAATCAATGTGCAAAAATCACAAGCATTCATATACACCAATAACAGACTTAAAGAGAGCCAAATCAAGAACGAACTGCCATTCACAATTGCTACAAAGAGAATAAAATACCTAGGAATACAACTAACAAGGAACGTAAAGGACCTCTTCAAGGAGAACTACAGATCACTGCTCAACGAAATAAGAGAGGACACAAACAGATGGAGAAACATTCCATGTTCATGGTTAGGAAGAATTAATATCGTGAAAATGGCCATACTGCCCAAAGTAATTTACAGATTCAACGCTATCCCCATCAAGCTACCAATGACCTTCCTCACAGAACTGGAAAAAACCACCTTAAACTTCATATGGAACCAAAAGAGAGCCTGCATAGCCAAGTCAATTCTAAGCAAAAAGAACAAAGCGGGAGGCATCACACTACCGGACATCAAACTCTACTTCAAGGCTACAGTAATCAAAACAGCATGGTACTGGTACCAAAACAGAGATATAGACCAATGGAACAGAACAGAGGCGTTGGAGGCGACACAACATATCTACAACCACCCAATCTTTGACAAACCTGAAAAAAACAAGCAATGGGGAAAGGATTCCCTGTTCAATAAGTGGTGTTGGGAAAACTGGCTAGCCATATGCAGAAAGCAGAAACTGGACCCCTTCCTGACACCTTACACTAAAATTGACTCCAGATGGATTAAAGACTTAAACATAAGACATAACACCATAAAAACACTAGAAGGAAACCTAGGCAAAACCATTCAGGACATAGGCGTAGGCAAGGACTTTATGACCAAAACACCAAAAGCATTGGCAACAAAAGCCAAAATAGACAAATGGGACCTAATCAAACTCCACAGCTTCTGCACGGCAAAAGAAACAGTCATTAGAGTGAATCGGCAACCAACAGAATGGGAAAAAATTTTTGCAGCCTACCCGTCTGACAAAGGGCTGATATCCAGAATTTACAATGAGCTAAAAAAGATTTCCAAGAAAAAAACAAACAAGCCCATTCAAAAATGGGCGAAGGATATGAACAGATACTTTACAAAAGAAGACATACATGAGGCCAACAAACATATGAAAAAATGCTCATCATCACTGGTCATTAGAGAAACGCAAATCAAAACTACATTGAGATACCATCTCACGCCAGTTAGAATGGCGATCATTAAAAAATCTGGATAAAACAGATGCTGGAGAGGATGTGGAGAAATAGGAACACTTTTACACTGTTGGTGGGAGTGTAAATTAGTTCAACCACTGTGGAAAACAGTGTGGCGATTCCTGAAGGACCTAGAAATAGAAATTCCATTTGACCCAGCAATCCCATTACTGGGCATATATCCAAAGGATTATAAATCGTTCTACTATAAGGACACATGCACACGAATGTTCATTGCAGCACAGTTTACAATAGCAAAGACCTGGAACCAGCCCAAATGCCCATCGATGATAGACTGGACAGGAAAAATGTGGCACATATACACCATGGAATATTATGCAGCCACTAAAAACGAGGAGTTCACATCCTTCGTAGGGACATGGATGAACCTGGAAACCATCATTCTCAGCAAACTGACACAAGAACACAAAATCAAACACCACATGTTCTCACTCATAGGTGGGTGTTGAACAAGGAGAACACATGGACACAGGGAGGGAAGCACTATACACGGGGGTCTGTTGGGGGGGAGGGGGGGACATTGGGGGGGTGGGGAGTTGGGGAGGGATAGCATGGGGAGAAATGCCAGATATAGGTGAAGGGGAGGGAGGCAGCAAATCACACTGCCACGTATGCACCTATGCAACAACCTTGCATGTTTTTCACATGTACCCCAAAACCAAAAATGCAATAAAAAATAAATAAATAAATAAATAAAAACATGATTATTGACTCCCAGGAAACTTTTCAGCAATTCTGACTTGAAATTCACCTAAGTTTCTTATGATGAATACACACTAAAACCTGAATTTCACTTAAAAAATTTCAAAAATTGCTAAATAAAAGTTTTAGAATATATTAATACTATGTGTGCCTGAAAATAAAATTATTCATAAGCAAAATTTAAAATTCCAGAGCAAGTCTTATTTTTAAAACAAAACAAATTTGAAGGGAAAAAGAGACAAAATGATCTAAGAAAAAAGTCAGTTGGTTGGCCAGTTCTCCAATAGAAGATAGGTAAGTCTGCACTTGGCCGGGTGTGATGGCTCATGTCCGTAGTCCCAGCACCTTGGGAGGCTGAGGCGGGCAGATCACTTGAGGTTGGGAGTTCGAGACTAGCCTGATCAACATGGAGAAACCCTGTGTCTACTAAAAATACAAAATATTAGCTAGGCGTGTGGTGCATGCCTGTAATCCCAGCTACTCGGGAGGCTGAGGCAGGTGAATCACTTGAACCTGGGAGGCAGAAGTTGTGGTGAGCCAAGATCATGCCATTGCACTCCAGCCTGGGCAACAAGAGCGAAACTCTGTCTCAAAAAAAAAAAAAAAAAAAAGTCTGCAGTATATAAATGCTGAGTCTCAGGAATCGGAGGTGGCAAAGCCCCAACAGTGTTCTGGTACTGTCTTTGCCAGGACGGGACTGCCCTCTGGTGTAACGAACAGTTTTCAAGTTTTGTTGAGCCTCATTGTAAAGTCATAAAACATTTCTCATGCTTAGTTTCCTCATGTACAAAACAACGGCAGTCACCTTCTAGGGTAATTATTGCAGTTAAATAAACAGCCCACGTAGAGCACTTAGCAAATATACTCCCAGCAACAGACTTCTTTCCTTCCAGCCTTTCAGGTCATCATATTTCCATTCCACCTTCAGATATCACTTAACTTTAAAGAGCTGGCACAGCCAGGGAATGATTTTCAGCTCATCTAGTCATGTTTTTAATTCCTGAAAATTCTCTGCATTGTGGTCTCTTCTTACAAAGGAATACTATGAAGCACCCAAAGGATAAAGTACAACTACATGAAACTACGTGGATGAGCATCACCGATAAATGTTGAGTGAGAGGCCAGATACAAAAGAGTACATACTGTCTGATTCCATCTTAATGAAGTAAGAATAGCCAAAGGTAATTTATGGTGATACAAGTCAGAATGGTGGTTACCTTGGGTGGAGGGGATGATGGGAGGAGAGGCAAGGGGATGCTGAGATGCTGAACATATTCTGTGCCTTAATCTGGATGGTAGTTCCACAGGTACATATATATGTAAAAATTCATCAAGCTGTAAACTTTAAGAGTTGTTCAGTTTACTGCCTTTATGTTATACACCTCAATGAATATTTTTAAATAAGATTTTTTCAGCCAGGCAGTGGCTCACGCCTGTAATCCCAGCACTTTGGTATGCCAGGGCGAGTGGATCACCTGACATCAGGAGTTCAAGACCAGCCTGACCAACATGGAGAAACCTCATCTCCACTAAAAATACAAAAATTAGCCAGGCATGGTGGCGTGTGCCTATAATCCCAACTATCCAGGAGGCTGAGGCAGGAGAATCACTTGAACCTGGGAGGTGGAGGTTGCAGTGAGCCAAGATCGCACCATTGCACTCCAGCCTGGGGCAACAAGAGTGAAACTGTGTCTCAAAAAAAATAAATAAATAAGTAGGCCGGGTGAGGTGGCTCACGCCTGTAATCCCAGCACTTTGGGAGGCTGAGGCGGGTGGATCATGAGGTCAGGAGTTCGAGACCAGCCTGGCCAGCATGGTGAAACCCCGTCTCCACTAAAAATACAAAAATTAGCCAGGCGTGGTGGCAGGTGCCTGTAGTCCCAGCTACTCAGGAGACTGAGGCAGGAGAATCCCTTGAACCCGGGAGGCAGAGGTTGCAGTGAGCCAAGACAGTGCCACTGCACTCCAGCCTGGGCTACAGAGCAAGACTCCATCTCAAAAAAAAAAAAAAAAAGTAAAGAAACTTACATGGTTGAGCTCTGAGATGGACAATAGCTTCTGGATTGGATGGCAACAGTTTTTACCCCTTTGTTATCTGCCGCTACTTTTCACTGTTAAATGCCTGCCTCTAATCATCCCTGTCCTTCTCACTTGTTTGCTTTCATTCATTTATTCTTATATCTGGTACATATTTCTGGATGTCTGGTACATGCTAAGCACTGGAGATACAGTAGCAAATAAGACACTCACAATCCATGACGTAAGAGAACTTAGTATTTTAGCAAACAAGTCAAGCATAAAACAAGTACAATGTGTATTTTGACGGCTAAAGTAGAGGACCTTGTTCAGGGGAGCTGGGAAGGTCACATTGTAGAGGTAACATTCAAGAGCTGAGAGATGAGACCCTATCCCAGAGTGAGCCATTAGTAAGTACTGATTGAATGAATGAGTCCATGTGTGCAGGCTTGTGAATGGTCATTCGCCAACAGAAAGGAGAAAAGAAAGAGTTGTGATTTATTATGCACTGAGAAACCAGAAATGTTACTGGAAGATGTCTAAACTAAGAGTGAATAGGGGGCCGGGGACGGTGGCTCATGCCTGTAATCCCAATACTTTGGGAGGCTGAGGTGGGTGAATCACTTGAGGTTGTGAGGGGTTCAAGAGCAGCCTGGCCAACACGTTGAAACCCCACCTCTACTAAAAAATACAGAGTCAATAGGCACCGAGTGAGGTCCTGATAGAATTTATGGCATTAATTTTGGCTGCTGTGGGGACTGTTTTATTGCCTTACTTAAGAGCTTGAGTTGCTAGACAACTGAAGGATTTTTCATTATCACCGGGCTAACCTATACGCATTCAGTTTTTATTTCATCCCTCAAAAAGCAAAACCAGCCACATACGGCCCAAGTCTCTATGAAGGTTCCTCCAGGTTGCCTGTGTAGTTCTGACTCCAAGCTCCTACGCATGTGACTTTTCTGGCACAGCCACCAGAATCACCTTGAAAGGTTGTCACCTACCCATTCCTTAACAAAGCCACGCCGCTCTGTTCTGGAAAGACAAAGTGGGCCTGCCTCTTAGGCATTATGGCTTGTTGCAAAATGCCTTTTCATTTGGGGCCTATTATTATCCCCAGAAATTTCAGCCTCATGACATTTTACAAATCAAGAAGAACTTGTAGTCTAAAGGACAGAAGGAGCAGATAACAAACAACAACCTTGTAGAGACGTTACTCAATTATATGCCAAACACAGCCAACGTGACATAGAAGCATTATTATCATATCACATTTAACAGCAACAGCGTTTAAAATGCCAGAAACATGGGTCAAGTTATTCAGGACTTAATGTGATACACGACTATATCTATCAACAAACTATCATGAAACCATAAGCACCCCTAACAGGAGGAGCTGGTGCAGCCTTTGGTGATCTTAGTCTCTTACAATTCTGCATGGAAAAACTAAATCGGGCCTGGCGTGGTGGCTCCTGCCTGTAATCCCAGCACTCTGGGAGGCCAAGGCAGGCAGATCACTTGAGGTCTGGAGTTTGAGACCAACCTGGGCAACATGGTGAAACCCCCTCTCTACTAAAAATAGAAAAATTAGCCGGGTGTGGTGGCAGGTGCCTACAGCCCCAGCTACTGGGGAGGTTGAGGCAGGAAAATCACCTAAACCTGGGAGGCAGAGGTTGCAGTGAACCAAGATTGTGCCATTGCACTCCAGCCTGGGTGACAGAGTGAGACTGTCTCAAAACCAAAGAAAAAGTAAAAAGAAAAATTAAACAAAAAGATTGTACCGAATATGGATTTTCCCAATGAAATAAAGGAAAGCAAGGAATGACAAGCGTCTAGAAATGGTTTGTTTTTAGATTTTTTCCCCCAGAGTCTTTCTGTTCACTTGATAAAATTTCAAACTCAACGCAGACTCAACCTACTTTAGAAAGTGTGGTATTGTGGGGTGCAGTGGTTCACGCCTGTAATCCCAGTACTTTGGGAGGCTGAGGCAGGTGGATCACCTGAGGGGAGGAGCTCAAGACTAGTTTGGCCACCATGGTGAAACCTCATCTCTACTGAAAAAACAAAAAATCATCCAGTCATGGTGGCGGGGCCTGTAATCCCAGCTACTTGGGAGGCTGAGGCAGGAGAACTGCTTGAACCGGGGAGGCAGAAGTTGCAGTGAGCTGAGATCGCGCCACTGTACTCCAGCCTGGTGGACAGAGCAAGATTCCATCTCAAAAAAAAAAAAAAAAAAAAAGAAAGAAAGAAAGTGTGGTATTAATGCATGAGTTCTTTCACTGGTCGGGGTTTCTATTTTGGATTCACATGGTATGGCTCTCTTTCCCTGCTTGATAGACTCAAGCAAGCTAAGTGCACCTATGTAACAGGCAATTAGATACAGTAAGTATCAAAATCTTAAAAGAGACATAAGAAAACATTAATCCGGGTTGGGGGTTGTTGGAGCAGGGGAAGAAAACATTAATTCACTTGTCAAAAGTTACATAAACTTGCAGTGGTTAGAGTAGTGAAATGACTTTCTGCTAACCTCAATTTTCCCATATGCATATAAAAAGATATTAAACCTGCCATCCCTCCAGGAAACTCAAGGTCTTCAACCTCTACAGTTGTTAGATTTCTTCCTATTTGCCTAAATATACAAAGCTACCAGGAAGCTTTTCCTAAGGAGGAAATATCTTCCAAATTTGAAACAATCATCTCTTACAGCCATTTTTTTAAGTGACTGGCCACTTCTCAAAAGAAAAAACCCTTGACTTCTTACTGCAAGCGTCACTGGGCAAAAATACCCAAATCATGTTCTTTCATAATTGGTGAGCACTTCAACTTAGTGCTGTCATCCTACAGGCCACAGATCCCACGTGCTTGTTATATTGCCTGTATTATACTGCAACCTCTTTCCCCAAAACTGGCAATTATACAAATCTGCTGACCTGTTTTTTCCTAGATTTTCCTATGGACTGTTTGAGTTTTAACTATTAATAACACAGTTACTGGTATCTGTGTGTGGTATATTATTATTACAATTGATCATACATAAACATTTGATTAACACTGTAGCTGTATTATATTTTCTACCTGCCCAAAAAAGCTAGATTATAAAGACTTAGTATTCCTAAGAAGTATTTATTCTTTAGTTTCTCCTAAACCATGACCAGCATAGAAAAAGTCACTCGCAAGCTGCTCTGTTTTATAAACACAGATTTGAGGATAAGAGGACATTTTAAATTGACTTTTTTTTTGGCAGGGGGGGCGGGAAGGAGACGGAGTTTCCCTTCTGTCACCCAGGCTGGAGTGCACTGGTGCGATCTCAGCTCACTGCAACCTCCACCTCCCGGATTCAAGTGATTTTTCTGCCTCTGCCTCCCAAGTAGTTGGGACTACAGGCACAAGCCATCATTCCTGGCTAACTTTTGTATTTTTGGTAGAGACGGGGTTTCGCCTTATTGGCTAGGCTGGTCTCGAACTCCTGACCTCAAGTGATCCGCCTACTTTGGCTTCCCAAAGTGCTGGAGTTACAGGCGTGAACCACCACGCCCAGCTTAACCTGACCTTTAATTTGCTGTTATCTTGTCTAAATTTAACAGAATTGGGGGTGGGGTGGGGGGAGAAAGTTTACACGCATTTTCATGAAACCAGAACCACCATTTAGCAAAACCTTTAAACGGAATGAATCCCCGAGTTCACAGAAGTGCGAATTGCCAAGATTACACACTGCCCCAAGAAACACAGCACCTGGTTCTGAACTCTTTGCTAAAGCAAACGCTAACTTCTGATTCAGTCCACCGTAAAACCTCAAGCACAGGTAGATTTTCCTCTTACTCTCCATGACATACACGTCCCTCTAGCAAAACCAAAAACAGCATTTGGTGGGAACTAAAGATTACAACTATCCGGGGACTCCGAGCTACTCAAAAGTAGAGTTTGCAAAGAAATCTCTTTTGCTCCCATCCTCCCCTCACCATTCCTGCCCCTTCCACAGAAAGGAACCCAAATCTTATGCAATTTGAAATTTTTAATATGAAGAAATACTAAAGTAGGAAGCACGTACCTGCTAAGCACCTGGTGCTCTCTTTCCCTGCTGGCTCTCTCCTCCCACACTCTGGCAACGGAATGCCCTTCAAAACCATGGTTCAGTGCTTTTGGTAAATGTTTTACGAGACACTAAACAGCCTTGTGTCCCACCCTCAGAGCAAACACCATTGAGGGAACACAATATAATGGTCGAAAAGATATCATGTAATGTACAATAATGTAAATGAACAAGAAGGCTCTATTTCCACACTTACCCTAAGGGGGTTAAAAAAATGTCAAACTTTCAGGAGGTGAGGGCGGAGTTGCAGGAAGTGCTCATAGAAATAAACCTTAACACTGGAAGCATTAGAGCATTTTTTTTTAAGGTGGCATTATGATAAGCTCATTGTTCTAATCCTCCAACAAGTCTTGGCTTGCTGAACTGAAAAACTGTCAAAGGCAAGAGTTAATAAAGGGTGGAGTTCACCGGTGAATAGGCAGACGCAGTAGCATCTCCACGTTGACCACGTATTCCTATTTATCAGAGAAAATGCAACTCAAAAAAGTACTCATAAACCATCCTCCACAATAACCAAAGGTACGTCCCATCTTCCATATCCTTCAAGTTATTCACAGTTAAAACCCAACTCTGCTTCAAACCAGAAGTTTTACATTCCATTCAAGTTAACAATTACAACTGGAGGATAACAGAAACTTGCTGGCACCAAACTATTAGCATACTCAGAATGTCAGGTGCCTCCTGGTACCACCAGGGTTAATGAGATAAAGAGAAGGTGCCCAGGGATCATCTGTCTGCCTGGTTTTACAGAAACTACCTATGGAGATTCTTAAGAGTCTTGAGCCCATGCGAGCAGCATGCACCCAAGTGCTTCTGGAGCATAGTGGGACTGAGAAAGCAGAATTACTTAGCTACAGTCAAGTCCACTCGCTAAAAGGAGACCACGACTGTCTAGAGAAGCTGCCAGAATTGGCTTTGGTTGCAGAATCACACTCACAGACGGCTATGCAAATAAGATAACCCGCTCTCTGTTCCCACCCTCTTCTCCAATCCCTAAGAGTGCTCAGAATTTTGCATTTCCTATCTTTAAAATGTCTGCTAGGGTACAACAGAACAAAACAAAACAAAACTGAAGCTAGAAACCAACTGAGATCATGGTTTTCTACACTCCAGCTGTGTGACCTTGAGGGAGTAACTTAGCCTCCCTGAGCCTGTCTCCTCATCTATAAAGTACGAATGTCTAGAACCACAGAAGTTATTTCCAAGAACTGACAGCTCTCCAGCTCCACGCGCCTAGAAAATGCCACAGAGCAGTTCTTTACAGTTTTAAAATGTCCGAAGGGTTTTGTCATTTTTTTGGTCTCCTACCTTGTGTGGCTGGGTTCCATCCCAATGTCCTCATGTGGCAGAAGCTTCAGGTTAGTCCTGGGACTAAAGGGCAATTGACCTCACTTCTCCTGGGCCTGACTAATCTATTAGGGTGGGTACCATAAATGACCGTTTTATCTGCCTGCCTGGGGCGTGGCGAAGGGGCCTCCCCGCCCTCCAGCCCTGCCTGTCAGCTCCTTTTGCTTTCACAACATTTCTCATCTTGCCCTCTATCACAGTGAGCTGACCCGCCTCCTAACGCCTCATCCGGGCCTCCCTTTTTCTCTTTTTTCCCTCTCTTCCTCTGTCCTTTCTTGCCTTGTTTCCCTTGAGAGGATCATAATGGACATTGGGGAAGGGCAATGATTCTCATCATTCTATTTCTTTTTCTTTTTTTTTTTTTTGAGACAGATTCCCACTCTGTCACGGAGGCTGGAGTGCACTGGTATCATCTCGGCTCACTGCAACCTCCGCCTCCTGGGTTCAAGCAATTCTCCTGCCTCAGCCTCCCAAGCAGCTGGGATTACAGGCATGCATCACCACACCTGGCTAATTTTGTATTTTAGTAAAGACTGGGTTTCTCCATGTTGGTTAGGCTGGTTTCGAACTCCTGACCTCAGGTGATCCCCCTGCCTCGCCCTCCCAAAGTGCTGGGATTACAGGCATGAGTCACTGTGCCCAGCCCTCATCATTCTAGTTTTCCTTCTACTATTTTATGTGACATATCACACAACTCAGTGGATGGGTTAGACAGGTATTATTATTCTCCAGATTCAGAGATGCAGAAAGATTCAACAACAGCCCAAGGTCACCGAGCCATTGCTGACAGACCAGGGACTGAGGTGGCCTTTTCTGACAGGCCAGGACTTCCTTCAAGTCACTGACTTCCAAAAGCACTTCCTCTCAGAGCGGTAAGGCCCACCTGGTCTAACCTGCTCTCCCCGCCACCTGTGGCATAGTTCCCTCAGATCAAGCTTCTCATCTTCCTTCCTCCCTCAGTACGGGCCAGCCCCTTATTCTAATTTTTAAGGTTTATCTCACTTGACCTCTTGTCCCTTGTGTACCCTTCTTTAGGCAAACCCAAGAGAAGTAAATCCCCAGTGATGCACCTGCATGCTAGGGGGTCATTACTCCCATCACAGGAGTCTCCCATGAGCACCTCTCCTGGGTCACCTGTCTCATTCCACTCTGCACTGGGGTACTTGTGTGTCCTCAACTGCTTTCTTTCTTCTTCTTCTTCTTCTTTTTGAGATGGAGTCTCTCTCTGTCACCCAGGCTGGAGTACAGTGGCGCAATCTCAGCTCACTGCAACCTCCACCTCCTAGGTTCAAGAGATACTCCTACCGCAGCCTCCTGAGTAGCTGGGATTATAAATGGGATTATAAGCATGCACCATCACGCCTGGCTAATTTCTTTGTATTTATAGTAGAGATGGGGTTTTGCCATGTTGGTCAGGCTGGTCTCAAACTCCTGACCTCAAGTGATCCACCCGCTTCAGCCTCCCAAAATGCTGAGATTACAGGCGTGAGCCACCATGCCTGGCCCTCAACTGCTTTCTAGATCACCAGAGCACTCACCTCTGCACCCCCTGGCATGGAGTCTGATGCCTTACTGTTCAGAAATATACTTAAATTAAAAAAAAAAAAAAAAAACTGAATATACTTAAATTTTGATGAAAAAAGTTTGAAAGTGCTTCTATTTAGAGGTTTGAGAAAAAAAAAAGGAAAAAAGTCTGAAGACACAAAATCTGAATCCCAGTGTTTCAATGGCATATATTCTAGGTACCATCAGCCCTCAGTATCCGTGAGTTCCGCATCCCGGAAGTCAACCAATCACAGATCAAAAATATTCAAAAATCTCATGTACCCCATAAATATATACACTACCATGTACCCATAAAGAATTAAAAATGAGGCCGGGTGCAGTGGCTCACACCTGTAATCCTAGCACTTTGGGATGCCGAGGTGGGTGGATCACCTGAGGTCAGGAGTTCAAGACCAGCCTGGCCATCATGGTGAAACCCCATCTTAGAAAAATAAAATAAAAAATAAAAAGAATTAAAAATGTAAAAATGTGAAAAGGGTGGCTGTGTCAGTACTAAACACATACAGACTTCTCCTTCTTGTCATTATTCCCTAAACAATCCAGTGTAATGACGACTTACGTAGCATTTCCATTGGATTATGTATTCTAAGTAATCTAAGGATGACTCACAGTATACAGGAAGATATGTGCAGGTTATACGCAAATACTACACCATTTTATACTGGGGACTTGAGCATCCAAAATCTGGGGGGCCTGCAACCAATCCCCCCTGGATCACTATATAAACAAATGCCAGAATTTGGGGTTTTAAGGTAGGTGCTTTGCTTTTATTTTTTATTTTTATATTTGAATGAGGATGAGAAAAGGGGATTATAAAGCCCAGATAGCAAATAAGCTAGCCATCAAATTACACCACAAATGAGGATGAGAAAAGGGGATTATTAAGCCCAGATAACAAATAAGCTAGCCATCAAATTACACCACAAAACAAGCATTGCTTCTTTTCTTTTTTTTTGAGATGAAGTCTCGCTCTGTCACCCAGGTTGGAATGCAGTGGCACCATCGTGGCTCACTGAAACCTCCATCTCCTGGGTTCGAGAGATTCTCCTGCCTCAGCCTCCCCAGTAGCTGGGACTACAGGCACGCACCACCACAGCAGCCTAATTTTGCTGTTTATTGTAGAGATGGGTTTTCACCTTGTTCATCAGGCTGGTCTCAAACTCCTGAGCTCAAGTGATCTGCCCACCTCACCCTCCCAAAGTGCTGGGATTACAGGCATGAGCCACCATGCCCAACTGCAAACATTGCTTCTCAAGTGCCTACAATAATCAGGTATTTGATATATGACACTTCATTTAATTAAACAGACAGATGAGAGGACAGACTCAGAGAGGCTGCCCATGGGTACCCAGCTAAAAACAGCAGATCTTGAGAATCCAAGCAGGTCCCAGTTGGAGCCCTTGCTCTTTGCCTGAGTCACACTCTGGTATACATGCACACTGTAGCCTACTCACCCTAGGACCTGTCTACTGCCCAATCAGGGGTGTCCAATCTTTTGGCTTCCCTGGGTCACACTGGAAGAAGAATTGTCTTGGGCCACATAAAATACAGTAATACTAAGGATAGTGGATAAGCTTAAAAAAAAAATTCCAAAGAAAGGTTATGAATTTGTGTTGGGTCACATTCAAAGCCATCCTGGACATGCCATGGGCTGGACAAGCTTGGCCTAAATCAAGATCCAGGCCAGGAGTGGTGGCTCACACCTGTAGTCCCAGCACTCTGGGAGGCTCAGACAGGAGAATCACTTGAGGCCAGAGTTTAAGATCAACCTGGGTAACAAAGTGAGACACTCGTCTCTATAAAAAACACAAAAAATTATCCAGGCATGGTGGCACGTGCCCGTGGTCCCACCTACTTGTGAGGCTGAGGTGGGAGGATTGCCTGGGCCGGGAAGTTGAGGCCACAGTGAGCCAAGATCACATCACTGTACTCCACCCTGGGTAACAGAGTGAGACCTTGTCTTGAAAAAAAAAAAAAAGATTCACTTGCATGTATTTTCTGCCACTCTCTGCCCAGAACCCGTATAGCCCTGCTTTTTTTTTTTTTTTTTTTTTTTTGAGACCATGTATTGCTTTGTCATCCAGGCTGGAGTGCAGTGGCAGGATCCTGGCTCACCGCAACCTCCGCCTCCTGGGTTCAAGCAATTCTCTCCTGCCTCAACCTTCTGAGTAACTGGGACTACAGGTGTGTGCCACCATACCCAGCTAATTTTTTGTATTTTTAGTAGAGACGGTGTTTCACCGTGTTAGCTAGGATGGTCTCGATCTCCTGACCTCATGATCCGTCCGCCTCAGCCCTGTTTTTCTCCTTCAGTCCTTTACCTTAGCCTCCCCACCCTCCCCTCCCACTTCCCTCCACCCTACCCTCTTATCCCTAATTAAGATAATCTCTACAGTTCACTTAGAAATCTAGTGATGAACTCTATTTACTATTGGAGCCTTCCTGTGACAATAAAACCCAACCAAAAAAATATGGATTCCCCTACCTTGGGTAAGCCCTTTATGTTCATTTTGTGTGTGTGTGTGATCACAAATTTGATATTTGGCTTTAAACCCTAGAGGCTGTATTAGAATTCCCTGTGTTCTATACAGCACTTGGCATATAAAAGTCTCATGCTGCTCAGAGACTCAATTCTGTGTCCCTGAGAAAGGACTATGCCTTCTGCGCAAGAGAAGTGTCTTGTAACAGCATTTCCCACCTCCAGCCATGCAATTCTAAGTGGAGTTTTTGCTCTATTGTTTTTGGTATGCCAGCATGCAGGTATACTCCTAGAATTTTCAACTGCAGAGCTGCAATAGGGCAGAATGATGCATCTCTGGTGGGTGCTGCTCTATCGCCCCAGGCCTATTCCAAAGCATCTTTCAGCTATAGGGGCCCATTTCCAGCCTATCTTTGAGGCTAGTATATATTTGACCTGCAGAATAGTTTCAGCTTCTGAAAGGAGTTTTGCACTCCCTTGGACACTAGGGAATAGTAGAGGAGAAAGGAGAAGTAGAGATTTAATCTGGAGTTTTTTAAATCTTCCAGAATCTTCCAAAGGCCTGGGAATGCCCAGGAATCATACTCAAACCCCTTTAGAGAGCTTCAGAGTGCCATGAATGTGACCTCAGAAACTGCTCATCACCTATTATCATAATTGCTTTTCTAAAATTAATAAAAAAAGAAAAGAAAAGAAAAAGAAACTGCTCATCACCTAGCCAACTTCAACAGATGCCCAAGAAAGGGCCCAGGGGCTCTTGGTGTTTTCCCGAACTGCCCAAGGAAGGAGGGGCTGGAAAAGGAGATAAGAGATCACTCTACACTGTCTGGTGCTGTCTATCATGGGGACATCAGCCACTAGACCAGCAGTTCTCAAAGTGAGGTCCCTGGAACACTGAGGGGCTCCAACATTCTTAAAAATACTAACATATTTCCCTTTGTCACTGCATTGACACTGTACTAGTGATAAAAAGGCAATGGTGGCTAACACTTCTAATACTGTAAGAGGCAGTGCTACCAAAGTGTACTAGTAATCATGGCTTTTTTTTTTTTTTTTGAGGCGGAGTCTTGCTCTGTCAACCTAGGCTGGAGTGCAGTGGTGTGATCTCGGCTCACTACAACCTCCGACTCTCGGGTTCAAGCGATTCTCCTGCCTCAGCCTCCCATGCATCTGGGATTATAGGTGCCTGCCATTATCCCCAGCTAACTTTTGTATTTTTTTTTTTTTTAAAGAGAAAGAGAGAGAGAGAATGCGGAGGAGGAAAAAGGAAGAGAAAGAGAGAGAGAGAGAATGGGGAGGAGGAAAAAGGAAAAGAAAGAGGGAGAGAGAATGGGAGTATTGCTTTCTTGCCCAGGCTAGAATGCAATTTAGTAATGGGTATTGAAAACCTCTTGTATACTGATAATTATACTTAATGATGTAGTCAGGAAGGAATAAGGGAAGAAGATAAAAAACAAACAGCCAACCAATATTTCATTTAAACCTATGAAATGCTATGCGATTACTGAGGAGTGATTTACTTCCAATTATATAGTCACTTTTGGAATAGGTGTGAGGTGGTAATGTATGTTTTGTGTATTTGAAGTGGAGAGTTCTATAAATGTTTATTAAGTTTACTTGTTCCGGGTCTGAGTTCAAGTCCTGAATATCCTTGTTAATTTTCTATCTCGTTGATCTATAGAATCGTTAGCTCTTCTTGTTACATTGATCCTTTTACCATTATGTAATGTCCTTCTTTGCCTCTTTTGATCTTTGTTGCTTTAAAGTCTACTTTATCAGAGGCGAGAATTGCATCTCCTGCTTTTTGTTTATTTGTTTATTTTTACTCTCTGGTTGGTAAATCTTCCTCCTTCTCTTTGAGTCTTTGTGTATTGTTGCATGTAAGATGGGCCCGGATGCAGCATACCGATGGGTTTTGGCTTTTTATCCAATTGAAATATATATAAGTTTAATACTGGCGTTTGATGCTAGCTGGCTGTTTTGCCCATTAGATGTAAATTTTTCATTGTATTAATGTTCTTTGCTTTTTGATATATTTTTGGAAAGGCTGATATTGGTTGTTCCTTTATATGTATAGTGCTTCTTTCAGAAGCTCTTGTAAAGCAGGCCTGGTGGTGGTGAACTCTCTAAGTACTTGTTTGTTCGCAAAAGATTTAATTTTTCCTTCGCTCATAAAGCTTAGTTTGGCTGGATAGGAAATTCTGGGTTGAAAGTTCTTTTCTTTAAGGATGTTAAATATTGGTCCCCACTCTTTTCTGGCTTGTAGGGTTTCTGCTGAGAGATCTGCTGTGAGTCTGATAGATTTCCCTTTGTGGGTAACCTGACCTTTCTCTCTGGCTGCCCTTAGTATTTTCTCCTTCATTTCAACCCTAATAAATCTGGCAATTATGTGCCTTGGGGTTGGTCTTCTTGAAGAATATCTTTGTGGTGTTCTCTGTATTACCTGGAGTTGAATATTACCTTGCCTTGCTAGGTTGGGAAAGTTTTCCTGAATGATATCCTGAAGAGTATTTTCCAACTTGGATTCATTCTCTTCATCACATTCAGGTACACCTATCAAACGTAGATTAGGTCTTTTCACATAGTCCCATATTTCCTGGAGACTTTGCTCATTCCTTTTTATCCTTTTTTCTCCAATCTTGTCTTCTCGTTTCATTTCACTGAGCTGGTCCTCGACTTCTGATATCCTTTCTTCTGCTTGATCAATTCGACTGTTTAAGCTTGTGCATGCTTCGCGAAGTTCTCATGTGGTGCTTTTCAGCTCCATCAATTCACTTGTATTCCTCTCTAAATTGTCCATTCTCGTTAGCATTTCGTCAAACCGTTTTTTAAGGTTCTTAGTTTCTTTGCATTGGGTTAGAACAAGTTCTTTTAATTCACAGAAGTTTCTCATCACCCACATTTTGAAACCTGCTTCTGTTATTGGAACACACTTGTTCTCCATTAAGCCTTGTTCCGTTACTGATGAGGAATTGCGATCCCCTGTAGAGGGAGAGGCATTCTGATTTTGAGTATTCTCTGCCTTTTTAGGCTGCTTTCTTCCCTTGATTATATATTTATCCATCTGTCGTCTTTGTAATTACCGACTTTCTAACTAGGTCTCTGAGCGGACGTCCAACTTTTTGATTCCCAGCGCCGAAATCTGAGCAATCCACTGCGCCGGCCAAGACAGCGGTGTTAAGATTGATGGTGCCTTTCTGCCCAGAAATCTCTGGACTCTGCACCAAGAACTGCCGCTTTAAGGCGCCAGCAAAACCACTGCGCCGGCCACAAGAGTCGCTCTGGCGACCCGTGGAGCTCCTCCGCTGGGAATCTCCTGGTCCGTGAGCTACAAATATTCGTCTGAAAGTGTGGCGTCCTCTTGTTCTCTGCGCTTTCACTGGGAGCTACGTGCCCGAGCTGCTAGTGATCAGCCATCTTGGATCTCTCTCTAACTTTTGTATTTTTGTAGAGACAGGGTTTCACCATGTCGGCCGGGCTGGTCTTGAACTCCTGACCTCAGGTGTTCCACCTGCCTCGGCCTCCAAAAAATACTGGGATTACAGGCATGAGCTACCACGTTCAGCCTATAGTATTTATTTTATTAAGTCTCAAGTAGATGTTTTAAAAATATTCTGTGTGATGAAATAGTATGATAAAGACTTCTACTGTATACTAAATTACAATTGCTGTCTTAAGGAAACATCGCTTGTGAGAGGCACCGCCTAAACTACTTGATAAAACAAACTGTGATTATTTAAACTTGAATATCCGGCAGACATTTTCTAGAAAATGAATGAAGTAACCCACTACGCCTGGCTAATAATTTTTAAGAATATAAAAACAGGGCTGGGCGCAGTGGCTCATGCCTGTAATCCCAGCCCTCCTATCTTTTTATTTTGAGACGGAGTTTCGCTCTTGTTACCCAGGCTGGAGTGCAATGGCGTGATCTCGGCTCACCGCAACCTCCTCCTCCTGGGTTCAGGCAATTCTCCTGCCTCAGCCTCCTGAGTAGCTGGGTTTACAGGCACGCGCCACTATGCCCAACTAATTTTTTGTATTTTTAGTAGAGACGGGGTTTCACCATGTTGACCAGGATGGTCTCGATCTCTTGACCTCGTGATCCACCTGCCTCGGCCTCCCAAAGTGCTGGGATTACAGGCTTGAGCCACCGCGCCCGGCCCAGCCCTCCTATCTTGAGCTGGGGAGTTCAAGATCAGCCAGGGTGGGCTGGGTGTGGTGACTCACATCTGTAATCCCAGCACTTTGGGAGGCCAACACAGGAGGATCACCTAAGGTCAGGAGTTGGAGACCAGCCTGGCCAACATGGCGAAATCTTTAGTCTCTACTAAAAATACAAAAATTAGCTGGGCACGGTGGCAGCTGTAATCTCACCTAGTTGGGAGGCTGAGGTAGGAGAATTGCTTGAACCTGGGAGGCAGAAGTTGTAGTGAGCCGAGATCGCGCTATTGCACTCTAGCCTGGGCGACAGAGCAACACTCTGTCTCACAAAAAAGATCAGCTTGGATAACATAATGAAACCCTGTCTCTACAAAAAAAAAAATTAGCCAGGCATAGTGGCATGAACCTTTGGTCCCAGCTAGTTTGGAGGCTGAGGTGGGATGATTACCTGAGCCTGTGAGGTTGAAGCTGCAGTGAGCTGTCATCACGCCACTGCACTCCAGCCTGGGTGACAGAGTAAACCCTGACTCAAAAAAAAAAAAAGGTAAAACAGGGTTGTCAGATTCAGCAAATAAAACTTCAGGGTGTTCAGTTAAACTTGAATTTCAGATAAGCAATAAATATTTTTATATATGTTCCATACAATATTTGGTAAATACTTATACTAAAAAATTATTTACTGCTTATCTGAAGTTGTAGCTAATTGAGTGCTTGCATTTTATCTGTCTGTGAAGCTGTCCAGAGACCCCAAGATTTGAGAAACACTGCACTGGGCTATGTCCCTCCCACATGTGCTGAAACACTCATACGGACATTTATTAAGTACCTGCTGTGTACTGGACACAGTGCTAAATTCTCGACATATACAACATCCTCCAAAATCCTAAGTGCCAAGTACTCTCGTGATCCCTATTTTCTCTTACAAATGAGGAAACGGAAACCCAAAGAACTCAAGTGAAGCTAATTATTGGTGGAAAGCAAGACCGGAACCCACCATTCAGACTCCAACATCTCAGCTTGTACCTATTAGGCTTATACTGAACTCTGAATAAATGAGATTTCTAAAGATGGTTGGCTTTTCTGCATATTTTCATCTCACACTTTAGAACATCCATTTCTGTTGCTCATCTTTTGTTTGTTTCACAGCTGTGTGTTCTGCTATCAGAGCAACCATGAAAACCAAGGCTGGAAGTGCCGTGTGTGTCACGGAATTCTTTTTTTTTTTTGAATGGCGTTTTACTCCTGTTGCCCAGGCTGGAGTGCAATGGTGCGATCTTGGCTCACTGCAACCTCTGTCTCCCGGGTTCAAGCGATTCTCCTGCCTCAGCCTCCTGAGTAGCTGGGATTACAAGGATACACCACCACACGTGGCTAATTTTGTATTTTCAGTAGAGATGGGGTTTCACCATGTTGGTCAGGCTGGACTCCAACTCCCAAACTCAGGTCACCTGCCTGCCTCAGCCTCCCAAAGTGCTGGGATTACAGGTGTGAGCCACTGTGCCTGGTCATGTCTCAAGGAAAATTCTATGCAGAACTGCCATTGGTATTAGGACTCAGAACAAGCTTTTCTCATGATTGCTTTCCTGGGCATTCAGCATAGTTCCGGGCTGGGAATTCTTATGTATGCTTTCCTGGACAACAGCATAGTTCCAGGCTGGGAATTCAAGAATGCAGCAAAGGTCCACAGACACTGCTCAGCTTACTGCAGCCTAGATCTCCTGGGCTCAAGGAATCCTCCTGCTTCAGCCTCCTGGGTACCTAGGACTACAGGTGCACACTAGGCTAATGCTCATTACTATGCATGAAAAGCCACTGGGAGCCTGGTACTGTGCTACAATCATCCTTGAGAATAAGGTGAGAATTTCTCCAAATGAAGCTGTACCAACCAAAACAAATGCAAACATTGTTGTAAGCAAGCCAAGGTCCTGTTTTTCACATGATCCTGATCCAGGCCACTGGACATATTTAATGAGCTCAGGCTTGATAGTAAACAAAATAGGGAAAGTCAAATATTTTTATGGTCCAGTATGAAGGTGAGGCTATGCATTTCACTGTGTTACATGATCTGCAAATACAAAAATGAATGTGCTTGCACCCAGCTAGGGGGCCTCCCTAGTTACCACTTGCTATAATGAAATGTAGGAAGTTATAAACACAGCCAGGCATGGTGGCTCAGGCCTGTAATCCCAGCACTTTGGGAGGCCAAGATGGGCAGACTGCTTGAGGCCAGGAGGTTGAAACCAGCCTGCCAACATGGCAAAACCCTGCCTCTACTAAAAATACAAAAATTAGCTATATTATTAGTATAAAATGCAACTATTGGCACACCTGTAGCCCCAGCTACTTGGGAGGCTGAGAAATGAGACTTGCTTGAACCCAGGAGGCAGAGGTTGCAGATCACCTCACTGTACTCCAGCCGGAGCTACAGAGTGAGACTGTCTCAAAAGAAAAAAGTAATAAACATTAAAAGAAGAGATGCCAGTCTTTCATATTGGCGAGATTTCTGTAACAAAAAGAAGATTTGCCTTTCAAATAATTTTGTTTTGTAAATTTGGATTTTTTTAAAGGTGAGGCACACTGGAATATTCTAAAAGCAGTTGTGTATACAGAAGCCAGGGGCCACAGAACTTTGAAAATAGCCTAGAGGAAAGAATGGGACAAGGAGAGGAGAAAAAAGAAAAAAAAAAGGATAAATATGGGGAAAATGCCAAAACTGGAGTGTTAGTTAGGTAACTAAGAAGAGGTGCATTTTAAAAGCCAAGGCTTGGTAAAAACCTAGGAAATAGACTTAAGTAGAAAGAAGATTTGGGAAGTTCTGGGGCCTTTGGACACCTGGCAGTGAGCATCAGAAAGAAAAGTAAGAGTTCTTAAGAAAAACCAATCAACTTTGCATTTGCCCTGGGGCTGCCTGGCAGTGCTGCTATCAGAATTCAGATACTGGCCCAGCCCTGCCCTAAGCCCTGAAGTCTAGCTCTTGCCTCTCCATTTCAGTCCCTTTAGCTGCCCATCCAATCTAGATCCCTGGAGCATGGAAAGGAGAGGCAGCAAGGAGAAAAAGGAAAAGGACAAACTGAAACACAAGCATGGGTCTTACAGGACGATTCTCACAGCTCTCCCCATTCATGGGGCCTTCAGGATTTATTCCTGTGAAAGCTGTAAGTCAAGGAAGACACAGCCAGAAACCGTGACTCATCAAATTCCCAAAGCCAAGACCAGAACACACAGACTCTGGAGCCAAGCACTCGCTTTCTGCTTTCAGAACACAGGGCCCTGCCTGCTTTGTAGTATTCCAATATGAAGCTGATCAAGCCGAGGGTCCCCGTCTACTCCCTGCCATCCCTGTCTACTCCCTGCCATCCTAGCAGCTCTTCCCTGTCTTCAGAGTTATTTCAATGTTTTTTTTTTTTGAGGCAGAGTTTCACTCTTGTTGCCAAGGCTGGAGAGCAATGGTGCAATCTCAGCTCTCTGCAACCTCTGCCTCCTCAGTTGCAGCAATTCTTCTGCCTCAACCTCCCAAGTAGCTGGGATTATAGGCATGTGCCACCATGCCTGGCTAATTTCTTTCTTTCTTTTTTTTTTTTTTTTTGTATTATTAGTAGAGACAGGGTTTTGCCATGTTGGCCAGACTGCTCTCGAACTCCTAACCTCAGGTGATCCACCCACCTCAGCCTCCCAAAGTGCTGGGATTACAGGCATCAGCCACCGTGCCCAGCCCTCAGAGTTCTTTCTAAAACACAGAGAACATGGAGTTTAATTCCATGATGTTTGAGTCAAAGGATCTTATAACACTTCAGAAAATGATTTGCCTTAAAAAGTAGTTGGGTCTGTACAGGAACGTCACTTAGTGCAGGGGATGGCAAACTTTTCTGTCAAGAGCTAAGTAAATACTATAGGCTTTGCAAGCCATGTGGTTTCTGTTACGTATTTTTCTTTTCTTTCTTTTTTTTTTTTTTCTCTTTGAGACAGGATCTCCCTCTGTTACCCAGGCTGGAGTGCAGTGGTGCCATAACAGCTCACTGCAGCCTCAACCTCCCTGGCTCCAGGGATCCTCCTGCCTCAGCCTCCTGAGTAGACTAACTACAGGGGTGCCTCACTACATTTGGCTAATTTTTTCATTTTAGGTAGAGACAGGGTCTCACTATATTGCCCAGGATGCTTCTTTTTTTTTGCAACCCTTTAAAAATGTAAAAATCATTAGCTAGAGGGCCATACATAAACAGACAACAGACAACAGACCACAGTTTACTGATGCCTCAGTTCGAGCAATGGCAAAGTAGGGGCAGCATCACCTGGTGACTGCTGCATGCAGTGAGACTGAAGATGGTGTAAGACCTTGGAGAGATTTGACGAAGGTAACTAACTGTCCATCTGACTTGCCCAAGTCAGCTATAGGTATGGCAGAGAATTTAACCCTGAAATGCTAGGCTTATATCTTTGGAAAATTAGATAAATGAAGTTGTTGGTTTTCTCTTTTTTTTTTGAGACAGAGTCTCTCTCTTGCCCAGGCTGCCAGGCTGGAGTATAGTGGTGTGATCTTGACTCACTGCAACCTCTACCTCCTGGGTTCAAGTGATCCTCCCACCTCAGCCTCCCAAGTAGCTGGGACTACAGGTGTGTGTACACCACCACACCTGGCTAATTTTTTCTTTCTTTTCTTTTTTTCTTTTTTTAGATGGAATCTAGCTCTGTTGCCCAGGCTGGAGTGCAGTGGCATGATCTAGGCTCATTGCAACCTCTGCCTCCCAGATTCAAGCGATCCTCCTGCCTCAGTCTCCCAAGTATCTGAGATCACGCCCAGCTAAATTTTTTTATATTTTTAGTAGAGATGGGGTTTCACCATGTTGGCCAGGCTGGTCTTGAATTCCCAAGATAAATGAAGTTTAAAATAAGCTAGAATATTTTTTAACCTGCTACTTTTCATTCTGTGTGTAGGGGTTTGTGTACATTTGTATTTAAAAGTAAATACTTGGCCTGACACAGTGGCTCATGCCTGTAATCCCAGCACTTTGGGAGGTGGGCAGATCATGAGTTCAGGAGTTCAAGACCAGCCTGGCCAACACCGTGAAACCCCATCTCTACTAAAAATATAAAAAATTAGCCGAACATAGTGGTGGGTGCCTGTAATCCCAGCTACTTGGGAGGCTGAAGCAGGAGAATTGCTTGAACCCGGGAGGCAGAGGTCGCAGTGAGCCCAGACTGCACCAGTGCACTCCAGCCTAGGCATCAGAGCGAGACTCCGTCTCATAAATAAATAAACAAACAATGTGAATACTCCATATGTAGCACAAAATTCCAAACCTGGAAGAATCTTTCAATATCGTCCAGTCTACAACTGTTTGCCCTTGAGGAAACTGACCTGCTTCACTTAAATGAGATATTCTAAGTTACATGCTAGTTGGCAGAAAAGAAGGGGCCAGAAACTTTGTTTCCTATTTCAAAATTCATACACTTTACTTTATGGTACACTGCCAATTAAGTACTAAAAGCTCAAGCCAACAAATACTTATGAAGTATTTCTTCTATACCCAGCACTGGCTAGGTGCACTAAGGTTACAAAATAAGTGTAAGCAAAGATTACTGCCCATAGAAAACTTTTGGTCTCTCACTGAGAAAACAAGGCACACACACTAAACAAATATATTCTTTCTTGTGTTGTTATATTAATACATAGCTAAAACAGGAGCCACTGTAATCCCAGCACATTGGGAGACCTGAGGTCAGGAGTTCGAGACCAGCCTGGCCAACATGGCAAAACCCTGTCTCTACTCAAAGTACAAAAATTAGCCAGGTGTGGTGGCACACCCCTGTAATCCCAGCTACTCGGGAGACTTTGACAGGAAAATCACTTGAACCTTGGAGGTGGAGGTTGCTGTGAGTCAAGATCACACCACTGTACTCCAGCCTAGGTGACAAAGCAAGACTCTGTCTCAATCAATCAATAAACTTCATGAGGCATTTTAAGAATATTAGATCCTAGCCAGGCGCGGTGGCTCACACCTATAATCCCAGCACTTTGGGAGGCTGAGGCGGGCGGATCACCTGAGGTCAGGAGTTCAAGACCAGCCTGACCAATATGGTGAAACCTCTCCCCCCAAAAAAAGAACATTAGATCCTTTTTCTTCTTCTTTTTCTTTTTTTTTTTAGATGGAGTATCATTCTATCACCCAGGCTGGAGTGCAATGGTGTGATCTTGGCTCACTGCAACCTCTGCCTCCCGGGTTCAAGTGATTCTCCTGTCTCAGTCTCCTGAGTGGCTGGGACTACAGTCATCCACCACCACACCTGGCTAATTTTTGTATTTTTAGTAGAGATGGGGTTTCACCTTGTTGGCCAGGCTGGTCTTGAATTCCCAAGGTTCCAGGATTACAGGCATGAGCCACTGTCCCTAGCTGATCCTGAAGTTTAAACATTCTAAGTGGAGAATCTTCTGTATTTAATTTTAATTAATTTAAATTATTATTTTTCTTCTTTTTAATCTAAATATAGTCACATGTAGCTAGGGGCTTCTGTACTGGACATCACAGGTATAAAAGAATTATTATAAATCTGGATGAGAAATATGTCACATAAATTCTGTCACTTTTCTTTTTTGTGCCTATGGCAAAAACCACTATAATCACAGGACTCTTTTTCCTCTGAACATGGACAGGTTTTCAGAATTCTCCCTGCAAGGGCGGGCATGGTGGACTCACACCTGCCACCCTAGCACCTTGGGAGGCTGAAGTGGGAGGATCCTTGGAGCCGGGAGTTTGAGACCAGCCTGGGCAACATGGTGAGACCCGTCTCTACAAAAAGTAAACAAGGCTGGGAGTGGTGACTCACGCCTATAATCCCAGCACTTTGGGAGGCTGAGGTGGGCGGATCACCTGAGGTGGGGAATTCAAGACCAGCCTGGCCAACAGGTGAAACCCTGTCTCTACTAAAAATACAAAAAGTTAGCTGGGTGTGGTGGCATGCACCTGTCATCCCAGCTACTCCGGAGGCTGAGGCAGGAGAATCACTTGAACTCGGGAGGTGGAGTTTGCAGTGAGCCGAGCTCGCGCCACTGCATTCCAGCCTGGGCAGCAGAGCGACACTCTGTCTCAAAAAAAAAAAGTAAACAAAATTAACTGGGCATGGTAGTGCATGACTGTAGTCCCAGCTACTCAGGAGGCTGAGGCAGGAGGATCGTTTGAGCCCAGGAGGTAGAGGCTAGAATGAGCCACGATCATAGCAGTGCACTCCAGCCTGGGTGACAGAGTAAGCCTCTGGAATGAATAACTAAAGTGGTAATTCTCTATGCAACCATTTTTCAATGGCATGGACTTGGTTTATATAAAATGAAACCTATTTGTCATTCCTGATGCAGATTAAAAAAAGGTGACAAAGGTGACCTGGAGAAGGAAGGACTTGAGCTGAGCTTCAGATGAGATAGGCAGCGTTCAGGGTGGTATGGCCGTAGACTAGCTGAGCTTCAAAAGATAACATCTGGAGAGGTAAAGGAGAAAGGAGAAAGAGTATGGGGTTCTCTGTATAGAGAAGAGTAGCAGCAAAGGAACTGAATGGAGCTCCTGTGGTCCCAGGACAAGGAGGATGCTGGCCTGCCAGGCAGGGAGGGTTAGGTTGGGTGTGGCTGGAGATAAGGGGATAGGCGGAAAGGTGGGTCTGGGTTCTGACTGAAATTCCAGGACACCCTGAGGGTTTAAGCGGGGGCCTGGAGAACACATTTTAAGAAGGCAACGCTGACAGCTAGGCACAGGTGGGTTGTATCATGGATATCTGCACACAGATACCAGCGTGTAGGCTATTCCAGTAACGATGTGTGTTATTCATTTAGGAAAGTAAAACTTGTTTATTATGTAAAATGTATGCATCTCAGAAAAGCAGATACAAAAAAATTGAAATCAGATGTCTACCAACCACAGATGACATTTTGATGTAGTTTCTTACAGTTTTTCTCCTTCCATGGCTAGTGCAGTAATTTAGGAATTAAAATTATGACTTGAACTAGGAAGGTAGTGGTGTGAATGAAGAGGAATGGCTGTGAAAGACATCGCTAAGTGAGGCAGAGGGTGAAGAGAAAAGGTAATTCACTTCAAAAGACTTGAGTTCTAGACCTGGGTATTCTCTGGGGCCTGAACTCCCAGCCTTGGTTTTGCAATACATCAATCTTCTTTTTTTTTTTTTTTTCTTTTAAGATCGAGTTTCACTCTTGTTGCCCAGACTGGAGTGTAATGGCCCAATCTCAGCTCACAGCAACCTTCACCTCCCAGGTTCAAGGGATTCTCCTGCCTCAGCCTCCCAAGTAGCAGGGATTACAGGCATGCACCACCCCACCCAGCTAATTTTGTATTTTTAGTAGAGATGGGGTTTCTCCATGTTGGTCAGGCTAGTCTCGAACTCCTGACCTCGTGATCTGCCTGCCTCAGCCTCCCAAAGTGCTGGGATTACAGGTTGTGAGCCACTGCGCCCAGCCTCTCTTTCTTTTTTTTCTTTTAAACTTTTTTTAAATTATTAATTTTTCCTTGTTTTTTTTTGAGCACCTGGCCCATATGTCAATCTCTTAACCACTTCTTATTAGAGTCTAACTAAAGGTCAGATGAGATTTTTGAGACCCCCTTCCATTAATGTACAAATATGTGTATAAAGTGAACATCATATACAAATAGAAGTAGTTGTCATAATACCACACAAGATCCCTTGATCTTTATGCTATACCAGTAGCTTATAGCCTCTTGCAATCTGCAAGATTTTAGGGGTAGAGTAATTAAGCTTTATATTCTGAGCAGTGTTATATGGAGGATCTGTAGTTGTGGTTCACAGGACAGGGAATGCATGGGGCAGTGTAAATGGAGAATCCACTTTTAGACAGGACTCCACCAAGGAGTAATAACAGCTTCTTCATAGGAGCCAAAAGGTTTTCTAAGCTCAATACATCTTTGAAGACAATAAAAACAGCTGTTAGGCAATACAAATTATGCTCTCCAAGGCCAGATGCAGTGGCTCACACCTGTAATCCCAGCACTCAGGGAGGCCAAGTTTGAAGACCAGCCTGGCCAACATGGTGAAACTCTGCCTCTACTAAAAATACAAAAATTAGCTGGGTGTGGTGGTGCACACCTGTAGTTCCAGCTACTCAGGAGGCTGAGGCAGGAGAATTGCTTAAACCCGGGAGGTGGAGGTTGCAGTGAGCTGAGATTGTACCACTGCACTCCAGTCTGGACGACAGAGCAAGACTCCATCTCAAAAAAAAAGAAAGAAAGAAAAAGAAAAAAAAAAAGCTCTCAGGTAAGAAAGGGCAATACAAAGCATTCACCAGGCTAATAAGGAAAAGTTTATATCAGAAGTTATTTACATGCATTTTTTAAAAATACTGATTCCTGGGCTCCCCTTTAGACCAATTAAATCAGTCTCAGTAAGTAGTGCCTGTGAATTTATTTGTTTTATTTTGTTCTATTTTTTGAAACGGGATCTCAGTCTGTCACTCAGGCTACAGTGCAATGGCAAAATCATGGCTCACTATACCTTCCACCTCCTGGGCTCAAGTGATCCTCAAGCCCTAGACCCTGTCACTCCCTCTCCCCAGTAGCTGGGACTACAGGTACACGCCACCATGCCTGGCTATTTTTTAAAATTTATTTTTTGTAGAGATGGGGTCCCACTAGGTTGCCCAGGCTGGTCTTGAACTCTTGGGCTCAAGTGATTCTCCCACCTCAGTCACCCACAGTGCTGGGATTATAACAGGTCCGAGTCACCATGCCCAGCCTGGTAATTTTTTAAAATTCACAAAATGATTGAAACTTGAAATACAAGAAGATGGCCCAGAGAAAAAAACAGTTCAAGGGACAGCAGAGTAGTTGGGATCCACACTGTGCCCTTAGCCACCCTGGTTAAGGGTTATGGCAAGTTCTAGGCCAAAATAGAACCCACCAATACATTTTATAATTGCATATTACGCTTCATATACTTTCTATTTCAGCTTGTAGGTTCTGAGATTTTCAGTATATCTCTTGGTCATTTTCACCGAACTGTGAGTTAGTGAACTCCTGGGGACTGTGTCAGAATGTCGATGGACTTACCTTGTTCTGAGAATCCCTTGGCCCTCTAGGGAGCTAGTAGTTAAAAACTGCAAACTCACCTCAGACTGACATAGGTATGAGCCAGCTCTGCCATGCATGAATGGTATGACCTTGTTTGAGTTCCCTGCTCTCTTTTAAGTCTGTTTTTTTATTTGCAAAATAGGAATCCTATGCAAGAGATCAAATGAGACTACTAAGTAAAACTGATAATACAAGTAAGACTTCCTTATGCCTGGCATAGTGAACCCTGAATAAATGTAAATCATCATTATTATTTTCTTTTTTTTTTTTTGATACGGAGTTTCGCTCTTGTTACCCAGGCTAGAGTGCAATAGCGCGATCTCGGCTCACCACAACCTCCGCCTCCTGGGTTCAGGCAATTCTCCTGCCTCAGCCTCCTGAGTAGCTGAGATTAAAGGCACGCGCCACCGTGCCCAGCTAATTTTTTGTATTTTTAGTAAAGACGGGGTTTCACCGTGTTGACCAGGATGGTCTCGATCTCTTGGCCTCATGATCCACCCGCCTCGGCCTCCCAAAGTGCTGGGATTACAGGCGTGAGCCACCGCGCCCGGTCCCATCATTATTATTTTCTTCATGATCTTTAGGGTTCCTTATAACTCCCATATTTTAAGATTCCAAGAATCATTCTGATTACACAGGTAGAGATGAACAAAAATCGGTAGGTACTGACATTGAAAGGCCCAGTTTGTGTTTAGCACCTTTTCACACCAGGCTGGTATGGTATGTCTTTTTTTCTTTCTTTCTTTCTTTTTTTTTTTGAGATCTAGTCTCGCTCTGTTGCCTAGGCTGGAGTGCAATGGCACATCTCGGCTCACTGCAACCTCCGCCTTCTAGATTCAAGCTATGCTCCTGCCTCAGCCTCCTGAGTAGCCAGGATTACAGATGCCTGCCACCACATCTGGCTAATTTTTGTATTTTTTTTCCCCTTTTTGTTTTTTTGAGATGGATTCTAGCCCTGTCACCCAGGCTGGAGTGCAGTGGCACAATCTTGGCTCACTGCAACCTCCACCTCCTGGTTCAAGTGATTCTTCTGCCTAGCTTCCTGAGTAGCTGGGATTACAGGCACACACCACCACACCTGACTAATTTTTGTATTTTTAGTAAAGTCGGGGTTTCACCATGTTGGCCAGACTGGTCTTGAACTCCTGACCTCATGATCTGCCCGCCTCGGCCTCCCAAAGTGCTGGGATTACAGGTTTCAGCCACCGTGCTGGGCCTATGGTATGATAATTCAATGCCCACTTCACTCTTTGCTTGAGGTGTCCCTTGTATTTTGCTAACCTTGTTCTTAGTTTAAAAAGGACCTCATTTATTTTGCAGACATAGAAATTTTGTCATTCTTTATGAAAGCAGTGTGGCTGTTCTGGTGTTGTTATTTCTTGGCAGGCAATACCTGCACAGATACCAGTGAGCATGGCTGAAGTGAATGTCAGACATTCTATTTCTGTCTGTCCCCAGTCCAGCAACCGCTGACACACCTGGGGCAACCTGCTTTAACCAACGTGCGGCCCGGGAGGAGGCCCCACCTCAGCAGAACTTTGATGCATGTCTAATGACTGACTTGAAGACCTTGTTCTTGGAAACTACAGGGCTGACATTTAAGAGTCACCCATGAAATCTGCCTCAAGGTTCAATGCTGACATTTGCTGCCAATTTCGGCTTTATAACCTTGGAGTATTCTCGTTGCTTTCTAGAGCTTTAAATACCATCCTATGAAGCATAAAGCCATTAGTGACCTGTTACTCTGCCAAAAGACACATACACTTTGTTGATGCCCACCGTTTTCTTTTTCTTCTTCTATGGTAGGTGCGACCTCTTCCGTTTAGGTAGACAGACCTCCTTTTGTAGGCAATCATCTGCTTGTCTGCCATGTTATTGCTTGAGTCATGGCTCATCATATCCACCTCTCTGCCTTTTCAGTTTCTGGTGGCTTTTTTTTTTTTGAGACAGTCTCACTCTATCGTCCAGGCTAGAGTGCAGTGGCACGATCTTGGCTCACTATACCTTCATCTCCCAGGTTCAAGCAATTCTCCTGCCTCAGCCTCCTGAGTAGCTGAGATTACAGGCACCTGCCACCACACCCGGCTAAGTTACTGTATTTTCAGTAGAGACAGGGTTTCACCATGTTGGCCAGGATGGTCTCAAAAGTCCTGATCTCAAGTGATCGCGCTCAGCCTGCCTTTTCAGTTTTGAAAATAGGTTATCTTGTTTGGCAAATAGCAAGACATCAAAGAGCACGTAGACAAAGTAACCAACCACTGGATCTATGAAACTTTTGCCTACATGAATGAACTAATTTTATTTTATGTCACTTATTTATTTATTTTTGAGACAGGGTCCCACTCTATTGCCCAGGCTGGAGTGCAGTGGCATAATCATGGCTCACTGCAGCCTTGACCTCATAGGCTCAAGCAATCCTCCTACCTCAGCCTCCCAAGTAGCTGGGACTACAGAGACGCACCACCATGCCCAGCTATTTTTTTTTTTTTTAAGACAGCATCTCTCTGTGTTGCCAAGACTGGAGTGCAGTGTCTCCGTCTCAGCTCACTGCAGCCTCGACTGAGCCTCACTCAGGGTCAGGTGATCCTCCATCTCAGCCTCCTGAGTAGCTGGGACTACAGGTGCAAGCCACCACACCTGGCTAATTTTTGTAGAGATAGGGTTTTACCACTGCCCAGACTGGTCTTGAACTCCCGGATTGAAGCATTCTGCCTGCCTCAGCCTCCCAAAGTGCTGGGATTCCAGATGTGAGCCACCATACCTGGCCTAATTTTTAAATTTTTTGTGGAGACAGGATCTCACTGTGTTGCACAGGCTGATGAATTGATTTTAAAAGAGCAAATCATTAAGTTTGAAATTAGCCTTAAACTTACTGCTCTTACACGCTACCAAAAACAGTTTTCCAAACATCTGTTTGGGTCCAGAAAGGAGACCTCAGAACCATCTTAGCTTTGACAGAAAGGCTTTGTGATGAAGTTACTGGTTGCCTGTATCCACAATGGGCTAAGTGTAAATTGGGCCCAATTACTCTGATATCAAGTCATTTTTATAAAAATGGAGTCTCACTGTGTTGCCCAGACTGGAGTGCAGTGGCACAATCACAGATCATAGCTCACTGTAGCCTCGAGCTCCTGGGCTCAAGTGGTCCTCATGCTTCAGCCTCCCAAGTAGTTATGACTACAGGCGTGGGCCACCATGTCCAGCTACATCAAGTCTTGGAAAGTTCTCTAGTCTGCATCATGGTGGTAATTATACATTTATGTTTATAAACTGCAAAGACTTCAGGGTTATTTTTGCATAAGTTTGCAATACCAGCAGTGTCTGTACCTAAATTAACACTGATGTTGAATTTGATCAGAAATCAGGCAAAGAAAAGGGAGAGGTCCAGATAAGAGGGTACTGAATATACTCCCTGGCAAATCTGGATACAGATGAGAAAAGGGATCCAGTAACTTCTACTGTGTTTTCAAATATACCATTAAATATATAAGGTATGATGCTCCTTCATCTAATTCAGTCTTGTTTTATTGGTAGTGTTTGTTTTCTTTTGTTTTTGAGACGGAGTCTTGCTCTGTTGCCAGGCTGGTGTGCAGTGGCACAATCTAGGCTCACTGCAACCTCTGCCTCCCAAGTACAAGTGATTCTCCTGCCTCAGCCTCAGGTGTAGCTGGGATTACAGGTGTGCCACCATGCCAGCTAATTTTTGTATTTTTAGTAGAGACGAGGTTTCACCATGTTGGCCAGGCTGATTTTGAACTCCTGATCACAAATGATCTGCCTGCCTCAGCCTCCCAAAGTGCTGGGATTATAGGTGTGAGTCACCATGTCTGGCCATGTTTCTTATTAACTAAATGTTTAAATGCTCATTCTTAAACTGCTGGGGCCAGGATAATGTCTGATTTATCTTTGTATCCATCACACACGTGTCCCAGAATCTTTTATATGGTGGTCCTATGTAGGTTTAATTTAAATCAAATTAAATTATAGGCCATTTTCCCTCTCTTTGTAGTAAAAAGTTATGTTGTACAAAATAAATAGTACCAAGTAATGTGTAATGGGAAAAAAAATCTCTTCCATTTTTCAAGTGAAGAAGCAGAAAACTGGTCTTTAAAACCTGCCTTTTGGGATTCCCTTGAGCAGCCTGAGGTCATGTGACAGCTCCCTACCAGTGGTTGGCTAAGGAAAAGACAATGTGTTTTAACTCAGTTGTTTGACTTTTGGGCGTATTTGCTCTTCATTAAGCAACCCTTATATGAACCACATGAGTTTTACCTGAAGTCTTAATTGGGTTAGAGTCTGCCTTCTTGAAACAAAATGATGGGGAGGCCATTTTCCAAAAGGCACATCTTCTGGGCCAGGCATGGTGGCTCGCGCCTGTAATCCCAGCACTTTGGAAGGTTGAGGCAGGCAGATCACCTGAGGTCAGGGGTTCGAGACCACCCAGGCCAACATGATGAAACCCCATCTCTCCTAAAAATACAAAAATTAGTCAGGCATGGTGCTGGATAGGTGCCTGTAATCCCAGCTACTCAGGAGGCTGAGGCAGGAGAACTGCTGGAACCTGGGAGGTTGTAGTCAACAGAGATCATGCCATTGCCCTCCAGCCTGGGGCATGGAGTGAGACTCCGTCTTAAAAAAAAAAAAAAAAGTACATCTTCTAGTGATTATTAGGATAGGGATTTTAGGAAAATCTGTTTCTAAGAGACCTCTTGTTTTACTAAATGAGCCACAATTCCAAAATGTGAAGAGCCATTTACCAAAGAAACAATGTCTTATGCAGGCCATGTTTTCCTCTTTTTCAAATGCAACTTGCATTTTCAACCTGTAGTTAAACAATATCCACCTCTTAATTTATTAAGTTACTTGGAATGAAAATCTAGGCTATGGTAGGAAAGGGTAAGGACTACAAATGTTTTACTTTTTTTTTTTTTTTTTGAGGGAATCTCATTCTGTTGGTAGGCTGGAGTGCAAAGGCACGATCTCGGCTCACTGCAACCTCCACCTCTGGGGTTCAAGCGATTCTCCTGCCTCAGCTGCCCAAGTAGCTAGGACTGCAGGCATGCATCACCACGCCCAGCTAATTTTCGTATTTTTAGTAAAGATGGGGTTTCACCATGTTGACCAGGATGGTCTCGATCTCTTGACGTCATGATCCACCAGCCTCAGCCTCCCAAAGTGTTGGGATTACAGGTGTGAGCCACTGTACCTGGCCTGAAAACCATCTCTTACTAGAAGCTGATTACCTTCCTGGGGGAGATAGGTGAGGGAATTAAGAACACAGATTTGGGGAGAATTCAAAGGATTAGCAGAGGAACAAGACTTAGGGTTCAACGCCAGGGAATAATGCTGATAGACAAGGTAAGATTTCTGTCTGAACCACAAAAACAAAAAAATTTGATCGTCAGTCTGAAATCAATCTCTTCAGAGGTTTTAAAGATTCTTCCAGAAATTTGACTAAGTGTTCATTTTACAAGAGACACCTGTTCACCTGAAGCCCCTTTCCCTCTCCCTTTCCCCGACAGCTCATGCTACTCCTTGACCCTAACACTCTCTCCACACTGGGACCTCTGCCCAGGCTGTTGGATGTAGCCACTGCCACGTGTCCCCAGTTCCCCTCTGATATCCTCCAGGTCTCTGCCATTTAAACTCCAAGAAACCTTCCTGATAGTCACCTCCTGACTCAGATTATGTTAGGTCCTCTTGTTTCTATTTTTATTTTGAGATAGAGTCTTGCTCTCTTGCCCTGGCTAGAGTGTAGTGATGTAATCTTGGCTCATTGTAGTCTCAACCTCCCAGGCCTAAGCAATTCTCTCACTGCAGCCTCCCAAGTAGCTGGGACTACGGGTGCCTGCCAGCACACCCAGATAATTGTTTTATTTTCCAGTAGAGAATGGGATGACAATTTTTAAAATGTTTGTAGAGACAGGGTCTCATTATGTTGCCCAGGTTGGTCTTGAACTCCTGGGCTCAAGTGATCCCCTCACCCCGGCCTCCCTATGTGCTGGGATTGCAGGCATGAGCCACTGTGGCTGGCCTAGGTTTTCTTGTTTTAAACTCTCAACTCCTTACAATTCTTCGTCAGCCCAGTTATTACTCTGTTAATTTATTATTTAATGTCTTCTGCGAGTACTAAAGTAGCCCTGTGGGGACAGCAATCCTTTCTGTCCTAATTACTTCTTAATTATGCTGCATCTAGCACAGAGCCTAGCACAGAGCCTGGCACATAGCAGGTGCTCAAAAAACGTTTGTTAATGGATTACTTGTATCCCTACAGATCGTGTACTATACAGGGTCTCATAACATGGAGGTTTTGTTAAAGTCTGTCTCAGTCAGGCAAACGTGGCTTAGGGGATCATGCCCATTCTGTGGCATTAATGCTCAAGATGCTTATTTTTCTGCACATTTAAAATGAACATGGATTTGGACTTTGTTTTCACAGATAAATGAACCAGTCATTCTGGGGCTTAGTAGCATGGCACCATTTTCTTTTCTTTTCTTTTCTTTTTTTTTTTTTTGAGACAGAGTACCCCTCTGTCACCCAGACTGGAGTGCAGTGGCATGATCTCAGCTCACTGCAACCTCTGCCTCCTGGGTTCAAGTGATTCTCCTGCCTCAGCCTCCCGAGTAGCTGGGATTATAGGCACGTGCCACTATACCTAGCTGATTTTTTGTATTTTTAGTAGAGACGGGTTTTCACTGTAGCCAGGATGGTCTCAATCTCCTGACCTCACGATCCACCCACCTCAGTCTCCCAAAGTCCTGGGATTACAGGTGTGAGCCACCACATCTGGCACACGGGGATTTTCACTGCAAACTCCTACCCACTGATTGCAGGAGGGGAACCTTGGATAAGTGTGTGATTCTGGGATACGATGTCTGGAAGGCTGCTCCATTAACTCACATGGGCTGTTCTGAGGGCCAGTGCCCACTGCTTACAAGGGCCTTGGGATGCTCATCTCAAAACCATCATATGAAGACACACACGCACACAATTTTTCTTTCAGTATTCAGAACCCTGAATTCTGGCTTGGCACAGTAGCTCATGCCTGTAATCCCAGCACTTTGGGAGGCTGAAGTGCGCAGATCACTTGAGGTCAGGAGCTTGAGACCATCCTGGACAACACGGTGAAACCCCGTCTCTACCAAAAATACAACAATTAGCCAGGCATGGTGGCGTGCGCCTGTAGTCCCAGCTACTCAGGAGGCTGAGAGAGGAGAATCACTTGAATCCAGGAGGCGGAGGTTACAGTGAATCGAGATCATGCCACTGCACTCCAGCATGGGTGATAGTGTGACTTCGTTTCAAAAACAAAAACGAACAAAAAAAGAAACCTAAATTCTTTCTTTGGTAAGCACAGACTTCTTACTAATCAGCTACTCATCAGACTATGCATTTCTTACCCCTAAAAATTCAACCCTTTATCAAGACCATCCTGGTCAACATGGTGAAACCCCATCTCTACTAAAAATACAAAAATTAGCTGGGCATGGTGGCACACACCTGTAATCCCAGCTACTTGGGAGGCTGAGGCAGGAGAATTGCCTGAACCCAGGAGACGGAGGTTGCAGTGAGCCGAGATCGCGCCATTGCACTCCAGCCTGGGTAACAAGAGCAAAACTCCGTCTCAAAAAAAAAAAAAAAAAAAAATTCAACCCTTTAAAAAGAAAAAAAATAAACTATTTATATTCTGTGAAAAAATAGGAGGTAGGGAATACTTAAGTCATTTGGGGATTATCAGAGAAATGCTATATTTCACCAGACCTGTTTGCATAAGGTGCATCCAATTTCAGACATGTTAAACTGTGTGTGTGTGTAGCTGGGTACAGTGGCTCACGCCTGTAATCCCAACACTTTGGAAGGCCAAGTGGGCAGATCACAAGGGCAGGAGTTCAAAACCAGCCTGACCAATATGGTGAAACCCCATCTCTACTAAAAATACAAAAATTAGCCTGGCATGGTGGCAGGTGCCTGTCGTCCCAGATACTCAGGAGGCTGAGGCAGAATTGCTTGAATCCAAGATGCAGAGTTTGTAGTGAGCTGAAATGGCACCACTGCACTCCAGCCTGGGCAACAGAGTGAGACTCTATCTCAAAAAAAATATGTGTGTGTGTGAAGGGCGGGGGGATGCATTCTACAGTTGATGACATGCAGTAAACACTACAGGAAGAAGCCACCGCCAATATTTTCATGAAATCAGTATTAAAAGAGTCTCAGTAAAATCATTCAAATAGAGCTCAGTGATTCTTTTTGGCTGTGGGAGTCCCCTGAGAACATTTGTGCTTACAAACATACTAGGCACTCTGACCTAGTAAATTAAACAAACACAATATGTTTGTAAAACGGAAAACAAAGTGGGGTGGCAAGGGTTAGCATTTTGATGTCACTATGTGATGTTCACCCACTTTTCTCCGCCCCTGGGTTATGTGCATTTGCATCATGGTGAAGATGATGCCAACTTACCAAACCTCCTCAGTGTGCCAAGGATTGCTGATCTCTACTGGGTGACCTGATGCAGGGTCTCCTTCTAAGGCCTCCGTTACCTGAGCTGTGAAATGAAAAAGATAACAATAGTGACCCAAGGACCTGTACTGAGAAGTCCAAAGTTAGTGATCACTAAATGGAACGCGGGGAGGAGGTGAGAAGAAGGAACATGGTGTTTTGCTAATATCACAGACCATTGTGTGTGCATGGAACTACAAGGGAAGCTACATAACCAGGCAATATAGGAAATCTCCACCGGCCCATATATACACATGGAGAAAATAGGTCACATCTGTTTGCCAGCTCTGCAAAACTATTCTGTTCATATTAATTAAGGGACACTCAAGGAAAGAAAATCTCACTACGACAAAGAGAGAAAGGAGAATCTCACGCCTGTAATCCCAGCACTTTGGCAGGCCGAGGTGGGAGGATCACTTAAGCCCAGGAGTTTGAGACCAGCCTGGGCAATATAGTGAGATCCAATACCTACAAAAAAATTTAAAATTAGCCAGGCGCCTATGATCCCAGCTAGCTGGGGGGACTGAGGCGAGAGGATCGCTTGAGCCCAGAGATCTGAGGCTGCAGTGATCTATGATCGTGCCACTGCACTCCAGCCTGGGAAACACAGCGAGAGCCTGTCTTAAAAACAGAGAAAGAGAGACTGGGCACAGTGGCTCATGCCTGTAATCCCAGCACTTTGGGAGGCTAAAGCCGGTGGATCACCTGAGGTCAGGAGTTCAAGACCAGCCTGGCCAACATGGTGAAACCCTATCTCTACTAAAAATAAAAAAAAATTAGCCAGGCATGGTGGTGGGCATCTGTAATCGCAGCTACTTGGGAGGCTGAGGCAGGAGAACCACTTGAACCTGGGAGGCAGAGGTTGCAGTGAACCAAGATCATGCCATTGCACTCCAGCCTGGGCAACAAGAGCAAGACTCTGTCTCAAAAAAAAAAAAAAAAAAAAAGAGAGAGAGAGAGTAGAGGAAATGTATAAAGAGTGGACCAACAGGGAGGAGTAGCTCACAGGTTTGACCAGGTGCTTGACACTCCACTCTACTGCTTGCTCGCTGGTTTATCTGGGGCATTTTACTCAACCTCTCTGAACCTCTGAGTTTTTCTCATCTACTATGGGCCTCATAGTACCCATTTGCTGGAGACATTGTGACAACAGATATGAAGCCCTTCCGGCCTGGCACACAGAGAAAATGTTCAATGAAGAGCAGCTATGATTATTACGCTCATTTAAAATTCTCTCTGCAGAAGCACATTAAATTGTGGTCTTTTGGGGTTACTTGCCAAACACTCAAAATCATTTAAGTCACTGTGAGTTGTGTGGGTTTTAAATGTTCACCTTAGGAAGTCCTCTACAGCCAACTTTTCTGCCTATACACAAATAATATTCTCTAACGATTCAGTTTCATATTTTTAAGTAAATACTTTTTGTTTTGTTTTGTTTCTTGAGACGAATCTCACTCTGTCGCCCAGGCTGGAGTGCAGTGGTGTGATCTTGGCTCACTGCAACCTCCGCCTCTTGGGTTCAAGTGATTCTCCTGCCTCAGTCTCCTGAGTAGCTGAGACTACAGGTGTCTGGCTAATTTTTGTATTTTTAGTAGAGATGGGTTTCACCATGTTGGTCAGGCTGGTCTTGAACTCCTGACCTCGTAATCTGCCTGCCTCGGTCTCCCAAAGTGCTGGGATTACAGGTGTGAGCCACCGTGCCCAGCAAGTAAATACTTTTGATTAGCTAGGTTCAGTATGGAAGATTTTTATACTACTGTTCCACCAAGAATAAATAAAGCTGTGAGAAGTGTCTCATTCCTGCCATCCCCTCCAAGAAAGACTACAACGTACCTCTTAGATAAGAAAATACTGGGTTGTGCTAACTCCTGAGGTCCAGCTTAGTAATCATTTGTTACAAAGTTCTTCCCAACACAATGGCCAAATTAACTAAGTTTGAGCTTCTGATTAACACACAGTGCTGGAAGGAACTTTGACCCACAGAAACCTGGCATTTGACTTGCTTCTCTGAGTCCAACCTGTGTCACGAGTGCCCATTTCAAGGGTAATAAAGGACCTGGCTGTTTGCTTACAGCAAATGGAAGTGGCGCCATGTCGTTATACAGCTTTTACCCCTCCTGTCCACCTAGCCCTTGGCAAAGAAAGTTTGCAGCCCACACATCAGTTTTTGGAGTCACAGAATGAAAGGGTATGGATTTCCAAACTGAAAAGCACCTAAGTTCTACCTGGCATTCGGACTAAATGTTACTTGCTTAAGAAAACATGAATACGGTGCCAAGATCAAAGTGGCCAGGGTGGAGATCAGGTGTTTGAGCAGGTGCACATTATAACCATCCAGATTCTGCCTCAGTGAACAAACTGCTTTCTCTGCTAGCTCCTGGGTTCCCTTTTAGTGACATGTTATAAAACAGGAATCAGATGCAGGGAATAGACCACAGTACTTGAGAGTTCATGTCTCTTTCTGTTCTAGGATATACAGTGCTCCTCTCCGCCCTGCCAAATCCATAAATCTGAGTTCTAACCCCTACTATCTCACAATGTGACTATACTTAGAGACAGGGTCTTTAAATGGGTAATTAAGTGAGATCATGGGGATGGGCCCTAATGCAATATGACCAGTGTCTTTACAAAAAGAGGAAATTTGCCTGTAATCCCAGCACTCTGGGAGGCCGAGGCAAGTGGATCACTTGAGTTCAGGAGTTTAAGACCAGCCTGGCCAATATGGTGAAACCCCGTCTCTACTAAAAATACAAAAATTAGCCAGGTGTGGTGGTGCACGCCTGTAGTCCCAGCTACTTGGGAGACTGAGGCAGGAGAATCGCTTGAACCTGGGAGGCGGAGGTTGCGGTGAGCCGAAATCGCGCCACTGCACTCCAGCCTGGGCAACAAGAGCGAAACTCCTTCTCAAAAAAAAAAAAAGAGGAAATTCAGACACAGACAACACAGACCAAGGGATTACAGTGTGAGGGCACAATGGGAGCGTGGCCATCTGCAAGCCAGGCAGAAAAGCCTCGAGGTAAACCAACCCTGCTGTCACCTTGATCTTGGCCTTCCAGCTTCTACAGCCATGAGAAAATAAATGTCTGTTATTGAAGCCACCTGGCCCGTGGTATTTTGTCATGGCAGCCCAAACAAAGAAATATGCTGCCGCTCCCACCCCCACATCCCCCAACTTCATCTCCCAGGACCAGCTGAGTTGCAGATGATTAAGGAGGTCAAGGGCATGATAATCAGAGTGGGTTGACTGTGCAATTAATCAGTGGTAAACGGGAAAGCGCATGCTCTATCCACAAGTATCAAATTCGAAAACCTCAAAATGCTATGAGACCATACAACAGGCCATGGCTTGATGATGCCCTTCAGGTTGCGATCCCTGGGCTAAACCATACATTATGATATTTAAAAACATACACTATTTTTAGCAGAGATGGTGTTTCACCATGTTGGTCAGGCTGGTCTTAACCTTGTGATCCACCCACCATAGCTGGGTGTGGTGGCACGCGCCTGTAATAGCAGCTACTCAGGAGGCTGAGGCAAGAGAATCACTTGAACCAAGGAAGTAGAGGTTGCGGTGAGCCGAGATCATGCTATTGCACTGCAGCCTGGGTGACAGAGAGAGACTCCATCTCAAAACAACAACAACAATAACAAAAAAACAAAAAAACCCATCCACTATTAACACTTACAACAAATACAAAATGAGTATCTCCTACAGGCCAGGCCCTATGCCAAGTGATGGCAATAGCAGTGGTGAATATGAATATGTTCTATGCCTTTGTGGTATTACAGTCTGGATAGTGAGTCCAGGTGCTGAGCTAGGCTAGAAATATCAAGTTGAGAAGACAAAGTCACTGCCATCCAGGAGGGTACAGATCAGTGAAGCACAGAGTTGGGACGAGACCATCATAAAACAACGTGACACCAGCTCTAATCCACAAGGGGCCCTGGAAGTTGGGAAGAAGATCCCACATCTGTATGGGCTAATCAGGGAAGATGTGAGCCACGTCCTGAAGAATGAATAACAGTGTAGCCAGCAGATAAGTCTGAAAGACAAGAGGGCATTTTCCAGACAGAACAGTCAGTTCCTGGTGCAGGGACATGAAAGCGTACAGGATCTCTGGAGAATGACAACGAGCTGAGCACAGCCAGGCTGAAGGTGGGCAGGGGAGAGCAACAGGACGTGCTGCTGGCAAGGCAAGGAGCCAGGAGCCCCCATGTGATTGCCGAGGGAGCCATCGGAGAATTTTAATCAGGAAGGTGACATCACCAGAACTGCATGTTAGAAGGCTCACTCTGACCACAATGCAGAGGAGGGCTAAAGGCAGGGCGACCTGTCAGGAGACAAAGAAGGCAGGAAACAGAAACAGACATAAGGATGCTTGGGGGTCAAGGTCAGTCTCATGGCGTTCAGTCGCAGCCACAGGTGACGCTGCCCAAGGGCATTACGTAGGGAAAGAGAAGCCCTGGCTTTTCAATCTGAGTACATATTACTTTTATTTTTTGAGATAGAAAGGGTGGAGCACAGTGGCGCTATCTCAGCTCACTGCAACCTCTGCCTCCCGGGTTCAAGTGAGTCTCCTGCCTTAGCCACCCAAGTAGCTAGGATTACAGGCATTCGCCACCACACCAGGCTCATTTTTGTATTTTTAGTAGAGACAGTGTTCACCATGTTGGCCAGGCTGGTCTTGAACTCCTGGCCTCAAGTGATCTGCCCACCTCAGCCTCCCAAAGTGCTGGGATTACAGGTGTGAGCCACCGTGCCCGGCCTAGGTATATATTCTGATCAATGAGAAAATGAGTTTGTTAAATAATTTCACTTATCTTCATTTCATATCAGGAAACCAACCTCACTCATTCTTTTCTATTAGTCAAAAGCCCCATGTGACTGGACTTCAGTTTCTTTTTTTTTTTTTTGAGATGGAATCTCGCTCTGTCACCCAGGCTGGAGTATAGTGGCACCATCTCATGTCATTGCAACCTCCGCTTCCCAGGTTCAAGTGATTCTTGTGCCTTGGCCTCCTGAGCAGTTGAGATTACAGGCGCACACCACCATGCCCGGCTAATTTTTGTATTTTTAGTAGAGACAGGGTGTCGCCATGTTGGCCAGGCTGGAACTCCTGACCTCAAGCCTCCCCACCAGCCTCAGCCTCCCAAAGTGCTGGGATTACAGGTGTGAGCCACCGCACCTGGCCAGTACCTCAGTTTCCCTCCTATTTTCCTCAGTCTATAAATAGGGATAATAAAAGCACTTCCCTCATAGGGAGGATTCCTTAAGTCTTAAGCTAAATAATAAAAGTACTTAAGTGCAATAAAAGTTTTTTTGGGTTTTTGTTTGTTTTTTGCTTTTTGTTTTTTGAGATGGAGTCTCCCTCTGTGGCCCAGGCTAGAATGCAGTGGCACGATCTTGGCTCACTGAAACCTCCGCCTCCCAGGTTCAAGCAATTCTCCTGCCTCAGCCTCCCAAGTAGCTGGGATTACAGGTGTGTGCTACCACACCCAGCTAACTTTAATAAAAATTATTTTTAATAAAGATGGGTTTTCACCATGTTGGCCAGCTGGTCTCAGGTGATCTGCCCACCTTGGCCTCCCAAAGTGTTGAGATTACAGGCGTGAGCCACTGTGCCCGGAAATAAATGATAAATAAAGCAGAAATAAGAATTAAAATACAAATGGGAAATTAATGATTGTGCCGTTAATGACAGTTCTCCCTCTCTGTGAATATTAGCCAGAGGATAACCACCACCACAGTCACAATGGGTCAAAACCAACAGAATTGTCTTGGAAGGAAGCTGGGTTTGATTTCCTTGCATCTCTCCAGAATTCTCACATGGCCTCCTAAACAGGGCCGTAAACCATGTGCATGATCACTACTTGGAAGTTATAAAATGCTTTGTCTCAGGTAAAATGTTTTCAAGGATTAAAGATTCCAGGGGGCGTGGGGCTGGCGAGGGGAGACTAACTGCAGAGGGGCACAAGAAAACTTTCCAGAGATGGAAGTTTCTACGTCTTGATTGGGGTAGTGGTTTCACAGCTGGATACATTTGTTAAAAGTCACCATTGACAATGTGTGAAGTTTATCATATGCAATTTTTTCTTTCTTTTTTTTTTGATACCAAATCTTGTCCTGTCACCCAAGCTGAAGTGTAGTGGCGTGATCTCGGCTCACTGAAACATCCTCCTCCCAGATTCAAGTGATTCTCCTGCCTCAGCCTCCCAAGTAGCTGAGACTACAGGTGCATGCCACCATGGGCAGCTAATTTTTGCATTTTTAGTGGAGATGGTGTCAACATGTTGGCCAGGCTGGTCTTGAACTACTGACCTCAAGCAATCTGCCCACCTGGGCCTCCCAAAGTGCTAGGATTACAGAGATTACAGGCGTGAGCCACTGTGCCTGACCTGATCATATATATGTATCTCTTTTTTTTTTTGAGATGGAGTTTCAATCTTGTTACCCAGGCTAGAGTGCAATGGTGTGATCTCGGCTCACTGTAACCTCCGCCTCCCGGGTGATTCTCCTGCCTCAGCCTCCTGAGTAGCTGGGATTACAGGCACGTGCCACCATGCCCAGCTAATTTTTGGCAGTAAATTATAACTTAATAAAGATTGAAGGGACAGAAGAGGTAGGAATAAGGGATTCAAGGGGAAAATGGGTATTTATATTCCAGAGAAGGGAAAAATAGATGTGCATGAAGAAATTCATCTTAAAACTTTTAATTTCCAGCCAGGTGCAGTGGCTCACGCTTGAAATCTCAACAATTTGCGGGGGCTGAGGTGGGAGGATCACGAGGTCAGGAGTTCAAGACCAGCCTGGCCAACATGATGAAACCCTGTCTCTATTGAAAATACAAAAATTAGCAGGGCATGGTGCCATACCACTATAATCCCAGCTACTCGGGAGGCTGAGACAGGAGAATCGTTTGAACCTGGGAGGTGGAGGTTGCAGTGAGCCAAGACTATGCCATTGCACTCCAGCCTGGGCCACAGAGCGAGACGCCACTCAAAAAAAAAAAACAAAAACAAAAAAACTTTCAATTTCCCAAATCTTTCTTTCTTTGAATAGATGAAACTGTCAAAGAATGCAAAAAACGAAACAAAACAAAACCTTCCTTATGCAAGAAACATTTTGTTTCTTTTCTTTTTTTTTCTACCTACAGTTTCATGCTGGAACAAGAAACATTTTGAAAAATTCAGACATCTTCCCCCTCATTATCCTATAGCTAAAGAACAGCACTTTTTTACCCCTAGGTTCACTGGACAAGCTGCCCTCTGGTGGTTCTGATATATTTCCTGAGCACAAAGTGGGCTGTTATGAGGCTGTGTAGGTCGCAAGTCCAGCCTGCCCACAAATATTTGTCAGGATAACTGAGAGTGAGTGATCCGACCTGCTTCTACACGAGAGGTATACACGCACCACTATGGGCTTGGGTCACAGTTTTAAAAAAGAACCAAGAAAATATGGTTGCCACAAAATACACATGGTTTGAAGCTGACAAATTCCAAAGACAATTTAATCTCTATTTACATTGCTGCTTAATTTTAACGTACTTTAGTACATACTTTCACTTTTGCAACGTGGAATCAGCATATCAGAAGCAAGCACGTCTCAAACAAGATCAGGGCAATGAAAGCAGAACTGCAAGCTCCCATTCTACCACCTGTGAACATATTCAATATTCCCAAGATAACATTGTGCAAAGAAAGAAAACAACAAAATCAAGCAAACAAATAGGACCTAATAAAAACAGCCCTGCATTTTATTAATATTGGCAAGCAGAATCCAGGTCTCTAATAAAATATCAAGCACTTTTAAAAAAGAAAGGAAAGGAGGGAAGAAGGGATTAGACAAAGAAGAGGGAGGAAGGGAGAGTCAGATAGCACACTTTTCTTTTTTCCTTTTTTTGAGACAGAGTCTTGCTCTGTCACCCAGGCTGGAGTGCACTGGTGTAATCTCGGCTCACTGCAGCCTCCATCTCCTGGGTTCAAGCGATTCTCTTGCCTCAGCCTCCCAAGTAGCTGGGATTAAAGGAGCATGCCACCACATCCAGCTAATTTTTGTATTTTTAGTAGAGTCAGAGATTCACCGTGTTGGCCAGGCTAGTCTCAGACTCCTGAACTCAAGTGATTTACTTGCCTTCGTCTCCCAAAGTGCTGGGATTACAGGTGTGAGCCACTGCGCCCAGCCCGAATAGCGTACTTTTCAAAAGTTGCACTAAAAGAAGATAAAAGATGACACAGGCATGGACTCAAAAACTGGAAACGTTTTATCTTCTGGAGAGCAATCCATCTTTTTTTTTTTTTTAATTTTTTTTTTTAAGACAGGTTTCACCATGTTGGCCAGGCTGGTGGAACTCCTGACCTGAGGTGATCCGCCTGCCTCAGCCTCCCAAAGTGCTGAGATTACAGGCGTGAGCCACCATGCCCGGACTTTTTTTTTTTTTTTTAAGATGGAGTTTCACTCTTGTTGCCCAGGTTAGAGTGCAATGGCACGATCTTGGCTCACCGCAATTTCTGCCTCCCAGATTCGAATGATCTCCTGCCTCAGCCTTCTGAGTAGCTGGGATTACAGGTATGCAACACCACACCCAGCTAATTTTGTATTTTTAGTAGAGATGAGTTTCTCAATGTTGGTTAGGCTGGTCTCAAACTCCTGACCTCATGATCCACCCGCCTCAGCCTCCCAAAGTGCTGGGATTACAGGCGTGAGCCACCGCGCCCAGCAAGAGCAATCCAGGTTTATACAAGACCTTTTTTAAAAGAAAAATATAGAGACCCTAAGACTTTTTTAAAGGTAAGAATATAGGGGCTAGGCACAGTGGTTTATGCCTGTAATCCCAGCACTTTGGGAGACCGAAGTGGGTGGATCACGAGGTCAGGAGATGGAGATCATCCTGGCTAACACGATGAAACCCCATCTCTACTAAAAGTACAAAAAATTATCTGGGCATGGTGGCACATGCCTGTAGTCCCAGCTACTCGAGAGGCTGAGGCAGGAGAATTGCTTGAACCTGGGAGGTGGAGGTTGCAATGAGCCAAGATCGCACCACTGCACTCCAACCTGGGCGCAGAGCGATACTTTGTCTCAAAAAGAAAAAAAAAAAAAAAAAAAGATGAAAATAGGTTCTGTATTTCAACTGTTGAGGTGTTAACAATTCATGTAGTCCAGATCCTGCAGTATCGGGTGGGCTAAATTAACTTGAACTAGAGGTAGACTCATTTCTGTACATGGCTGCCAAGTCCATATTCTCTGGTAGATCAATCTTTCTTTTTAAATATGGTCACATCACTTCCCTTCTCAGAACCCTTCAACAGCGTCACCTCACACTTGGAATAAAATGTGGAGTCCTTCCCGAGGTTCCCCCTAGGAGCCTGCATGATGTGGCTTGGCTGTGCGCCACATCCTGCTGTTCATTCTCCAACAACCTCACAGCGCTGGCTATACCACTGGCCTTCTGGCTGTTCCTTCAACAAACCAGCTCATCGTCTCCTTCTGCCTTAGCACTCACTGTCACCCCCACCTGGAGTTTCCTTTCCTAGCCTTTATCCCACCGCTAATCCTAGCTCTCTCCCTGACTGCATTCAGGTCTTTGCTCAAAAGCTTTCTCCTCCAAGAAGTCTTCTCTGACCACTTTTTTTTTTTTTTTGAGACAGAGTTTTGCTCTTGTTACCCAGGCTGGAGTGCAATGGTGTGATCTCGGCTCACTTCAACCTCCGCCTCCCGGGTTCAAGTGATTCTCCTGCCTCAGCCTTCCAAGTAGCTGGGATTATAGACATGCGCCACCACACCTGGCCTCCTATCACTTTTTTTTTTTTTTTTAAATAAGGAACACTTTGTGGATTGGTTATTCTTTTAAAAGAGTTCTCCAATCACCAGCCCTATACTCTTTCTTCCTCTTCCCTTTCTTTATCTTCTTTGCACATCTTATTATCTGAAATTGCATTAAGTATTTTTTTTTTGAGACCGAATCTTTGTCGCCCAGACTGGAGTGCAGCAGCATGATCTCGGCTCCCTGCAATCTCAGCCTCCTGGGTTCAAGTGATTCCCCTGCCTCAGCCTCCCAAGTAGCTGGGATTACATGTGCGTGCCACTACGCCCGGCTGTTTTTTCTATTTTTAGTAGAGATGGGGTTTCACCGTGTTAGCCAGCATGGTCTTAAACTCCTGACTTCAGGTGATCTGCCCTCCTCGGCCTCCCAAAATGCTGCAATTACAGGTGTGAGCCACCTGTACTCATTTTTATCACTTTTCAGCACCTATCTGCCCACTAAAATGTAAGCTCCATGATAAGGGACTTTCTCTTCTTCCCCAAGGCACTCCCCGCTCCTAATGCAGGGTTTAACACTAGTCAATAGTCAATATTTGAGAAATAAAATATCCCCTGCTTGGAGAGATAATAAGCCCTCCATCAAACCTGTTCCAACACTATTACTATCAAAGCTAAAAAGCCCACGTCCTTTACTTGAATTCAGAGCGTGAACAGTGGTTGGCCAGCAACCTCTGCTAAGAAGTTCTTTGAGATCAGAGACATCTGCAGGTAAAATAGGGCCTTTGTTGTAACGTGAGCCAGCCAGCCCTTTTGTCCTGAAACTGAGCACACAGGTGCAGAGAGGTTACCTGGTTTCTCCAAGCTCACATAGAAATGGTGAACATCAACAGACGCAGGACCACTTAAAGAATGCACAGTCCCTTATTCATCTCTGCAAGCCCAAGACCCAGCATGGTGCCTGGTGCAAAGAGTACACTCAGCAGAATTGCACCCAGGGAACGAACACCCTCTAAGGGCTCATTCAACTGAACTGTACTTCCTCTCATTACTGTCCCAATGATCACTTCCTATCTGAGAACCATTTCCAGTCACTTGAGTCATGTGTCATTACTTCCTGTCCTCTGTCCTTTTAAAGTGCGGTTTCACAACATATCAGGCACGATAGTAACATCTGGAGGCTGCTTGGCTTCTAACATTAGTCAAATAGCCCGGCATGGACAATACCTAGGGAAAAAGTGAGGTATGCAAAGCAAACTTCAAATAAAGACAAAAGCTGGTGGGCTGGCCATGGTGTCACAAATGAAGCCTCCACTGGCTTCATAACAAATAGGTCTACTTTATGAAAGCTCACACTTGCATAGTGCCTTCTGCTCTCGGTACTTTATATATATGATCTCATCAAATTCTTTTCAAGAAGTACACCTTACCTGTAAGAGACACCACAACTCTGAAAAACGAAGTAATTTTTAGAAATAACTCAGCATTCTTTCTGATTGCTTTAGAGGAAGAAAAAAACTTTTAAAGAAATAATTTAGCAGCAAAATCTGACTCTCTAGTTCCTTCTTTCCTTCCTCCCTCCCTTCCTCCCTCCCTTCCTTCTTTCTTTCTCTACTTTCCTTCTTTCCTTCCCTCCCTCCCTTTCTTCCTTTTTTTTTTTTTCTTTTTTGACAGAAGCTCTCTCTATCACCCAGGCTTAAATGCAGTGGCGTGATCTTGGCTCAATGCAACCTCCACCTCCCAGGTTCAAATGATTCTCCTGCCTCAGCTTCCTGAGTAGCTGGGACCACAGGCATGCACCACTACACTCAGATAATTTTTGTTTTGTTTTGGTTTTTGAGACGGAGTTTCCTTCTTGTTGCCCAGGCTGGAGTGCAGTGGCACAATCTCAGCTCACTGTAACCTCCACCTCCCAGGTTCAAGCGACTCTCCTGACTCAGCCTCCTGAGTAGCTGGGATTACAGGCACCCACTACTATGCCCAGCTAATTTTTGTATTTTTAGTAAAGAAGGGTTTCACCCTGTTGGCCAGGCTGGTCTCGAACTCCTAACCTCAGGTGATCTGCCCACCTCGGCCTCCCAAAGTGCTGGAATTACAGGCATGAGCCAGTGCGCCTGGCCGAGGATGGTACTCTTGTCTATTTGCTCATCTCTGCGTCTCCAGCATGTAGCGTAGTACCTGCCACATCCTAGTAGCTCCTTAAATATTTGTTGAGTGAATGAATGCATGAGTCTGGAATTTCACAATAAAAAAAAACAGAGGTTCCTCAGCAGACAAACACAAGGCCTTCTCCCACCTCTGAGTTGTGAAATTGTCATTGCCTAGGCAATCCTATTTGGCAATTTATCATACGCTGCTCAGTGACCTGTTATCTTTATAGTTTTGGATTGTTGCTTGATTTTATTATTCTTTTTTAAGTTTACCCTGGTTAGATCTTGTCTTCCCAACCAGATTATAAGCACATCTCAGTGTAAATTACACCATCCTGAATTCCTCAAAGCTCCCATAGTGGAGTTCTGCACCTATCCTTTTTACACTGTTGCTTCATTTTGTGCTCAAAAAAGATATCATTATTATTATTCTCGATTTTTGCAGATGGAGAAAACAGGCTCAGAGAAATCAGTGACTCACAATTTGTATGAGTTGATATTTGAGATTTGGGATTTCTCCCCTTAAAATACAGATACCTCATTAACGCAGTCTCAGAAATCGTTTTTCCTCCCTGTGAACTTTTGGTCTGCCATTTGCTTTAACTTACACTATATCGAATTTTATGATTTTTAACATTTAGACATTCATTAATTCAATCATTTATTGAATGAGTAAATGTCTAAAAAATATGTACTGAGGCTGGGCACGGTGGCTCACACTGTAATCTCAGCACTTAGGGAGGCCAAGGCGGGTGAATCGCCAGAGGTCAGGAGTTCGAGACTAGCCTGGCCAACATGGTAAAATCTCATCTCTACTAAAAATACAAAAATTACCCAGGCGTGGTGGTGTGCACCTGTAATCCCAGTTACTTGGGGGGCTGAGGTAGGAGAATTGCTTGAACCCGGGAGGCAGAGGTGGAAGTGAGCCAAGGTCGCACCACTACTCTCCAGCCTGGGTGAGAGTGAGACTCCATCTCAAAAAAGAAAGCCCCCTCCTATGTTCCAAGCACTGTGCTAGTGACTGTGGTGAATAGGGCAGACCCAGCCTTTATTCTATCCCAATGACAAAGTATACTATACTACCATGACATAGATACCATTTTCCCCTCAGTAATGGTTATTTCTTTAGAGGCTACTTCACCAAGATAAAATATAAGCTAGTTTGGATTCTATTGAAAAGCTGCCTTTGCCTCTATGTCTGGCACATAGAAGGAAAGAGCCTAATAAATATTTTTTGAGTGAATCTAACATGAAATCAGACTGTGTTTCTCAAGCAATTACAGGTGACAACACAGAATATGATGTGGCTAGCCCATAATGTAGGTGTTATTTATAATGAATCAAATGACATGGGTATGCAACCATCATTTCAGAAACTGCATTTTCTCCCACAAGCCCCAAAGTGCAAGATAATGTTGAATGAGAAAGTCTGAAGCAAACATTAGAGATCTTATCTAAATTTTTTAAAAATAAGATTGCCAAGGAAGAAAAACCGAGGGGTTGTTTAAATATAAAAGACAGATTCTATCTTTGTTGCTGTGGGTGACCAACACCAGGGCAGAGAAAATCTTGATTCAGCAAAGATTTTTGAGTTTCATGAAATATCCCCTCCACCATCCTCTAAAGTCCCACCCAGATTGGGAAGGCTCTTGGTGGTGCAAAAATAGGATTATTGTTGTTTTTGCAAAGTCAGGCCCTTTATTATAGGGTAGAAAGAACACTTGTTCCTGATTTCTCAACTTCTGATTCCTGTTGGCAGCACAAAATATGCCCCAGCCTTGACTCTCAAGCATAACAAACCGCAAATGAAATAGATAAGTCAGTACTCCTCCAAATCTATACATTTCAAGCAGTTTCTAGTGTTTATCTTTTTTAAAAATTTTGGTCAAATTACTTGCCGTAGGTACAAAGCTGTTAGACAGATTAGCAAGTAGGTCTGAGAATCACTCACCCATAACCACACACTCACTTGACATTACTCTCTTATTTTTCCATCCTGACCCTTGCAGAGGCACCACAGTTAAACACCAGACTGGTCAGCAAAACACTGTTGTCAAAACACAGCCAAGCTGAATTTCGACACACAGAGGTCTGACAGTTGTCAGGAATTTCCAAACATGGCCGGGGTCACTGACAGTTTAAGGTTTCACCGGTATCACCTGCAAAATCTAACTCCATTCCATGAGAAGGGCAGAAAACCCCGAAAATGCTTTCCATACTCCTAAGGTCTGATTTTAAAACACAAGAGCATGGAAATGCAGACTTTTGGTTGTCTCCACTTTGCAAAGGCGCAGGTGTATCAGGATGCACGTGTGCATGGCCCAGCACTTTCTTACCACTCTCAGATGATCAATAGAGTTCAAAGCATCCTTGCTAGGTGCAGTTTTTAAAAAATCTAACCAGAGCTCACAATACAGCCGATTCCTTGGATTGAATGAGGACACCCCAGCTCTCTCTGCTCCTGGAGGTGCTGGCCTTTTGTCACTTGCCAGCCCAGGGGGAGCCAGGAGGTGACCTCCCCTGGCCCTCTCCTGCCTAGTCATGTATCCGAAGTTTTCACCTATTTTGTATGTTGCAGCCATCTATGTCCTCTTTGACTGCTGACCACCATTACAACTAAAATGTTGCTGCTATATTCCCTTTTCTCTCATTACTTCCCACATTCTTAGCTTTGCCTACATATCAGGAACTGCATTAAAGGAGAGCACGTTTTATTCCTCCCAATACTCAAGCATGGTAAGGAACTGTTAAACCCACTTTCAATAAAGGAAACTGAGGCCCAGAGATATTATCTTATTAAAAAGTGTTCAAGAGGCAGTCTGGGACTTAAATCTTGGCCTTTCTGGGGCAATTTTTCCACTGTCTTTTTTTTTTTTTTTTTTTTGAGATGGAGTTTCACAGTTGTTGCCCATGCTGGAGTGCAATGCTGCAATCCTGGCTTACTGCAACCTCTGCCTCCCTGGTTCAAACGATTCTCCCACCTCAGCATCCCAAGTAGCTGGGATTATAGGCACCCACCACCACACCTGGCTAATTTTTGAATTTTTAGTAGAGACGGGGTTTCACCATGTTGGCCAGGCTAGTCTCAAACTCCCGACCTCAGGTGATCCACCCAACTTGGCCTCCTAAAGTGCTGGGATTACAGGAGTGAGCCACCGTGCCTGACTGCTTCTTCTTTTTCTTCCTTTTTTTTTTTTTTTTTTTTGAGATAGGGTCTTGCTCTGTTACCCAAGCTTGAGTGCAGTAGTGCAATCTCAGTTCACTGCAACCTCCACTTCCTGTGCTCAGCCTCCTGTAATCCCAGCTACTCAGAAGGCTTGCACCACCATGCCCAGTTAATTGTTACATTTTTTTGTAGAGATAGGGTTTCATTATGTTGCCCAAGCTGGTCTCGAAATCCTGGGCTCAACCAATCCACCCAGCTGGGCCTCCCAAAGTGCTGGGATTACAGGTGTGAGCCACCTCGCCTGGCCTCCATTGTCTTAATGTAAGAGAGTCTTTTACTAGATCAGAAATCTCTGTCCTCCTCTTATTCATTTACTCATTCAGCCAGTCAGTTAATATTCATTAGAGGTCCACAATGCAAGGTCCCCTAAATGACTCAATGATTTGAAACCTGTTTCTCAAATAGCCCATGTGTATACTCACTCATTTTAAAAGCTATTATTAAATCAATTGCATGTTTTATAATCAGTACTGCAAGATTACAGTCCAGGAAACATACCCCTGAGAGAAAATTTGCAAAATCCACTAGATTAAAAGATAGACAAAATTAACAGAAAGAGACCACCTGGTCTGCTGGGCTCCAAGACCAGTGGGAGGGGTGAGTAATCAGGCTGTAGGATTAACATAACCAAAGAAAAACCAGACTATCAGAAGGAAGAGTAGTCCTCCTTTGGAAGCCTGGAAAAAGGAGGACAGGTGATCAAGGCCACTGAAGCAAAGACGAGGAGAGGCCCTTGAGAAGTCTTCCAGTCCCAAAGACAAGATCATTGCACGGTGAAATAGACTGAGGTTGCATCAGGCTAAAAAGGCGGGTATCATTACATTTTAGACCCCTTCTCCTCCCAGTTGCCCCTTCCCTTTTTTTTTGAGATGGAGTCTCTGTCACCCAGACTGGAGTGCAGTGGTACAGTTTCGACTCACTGCAACCTCCGCCTCCCAGGGTTAAGCAATTATCCTGCCTCACTCTCCCATGTAGCTGGGATTACAGGCACTTGCCACCATGCACGGCGAATTTTTGTATTTTTAGTAGACACGGGGTTTCGCCATATTGGCCAGGCTGGTCTCTCACTCCTGACCTCAGGTGACCTGCCCACCTCAGCTTCCCAAAGTGCTGAGATTACAGGCATGAGCCACCATGCCCAGCCAAAATATTTCCTTTCTGTTTTTGATTACTATCCCGTAGAAGTGTCATTTTTTAGAAGAGACACCAGCAATGAAGAATCATTGGGTGGGCATGATGCTCCAAAAGCTGTGCCCCCCAAAGGGTCAAGGGCAATGACAAAGCAGGGCAAACAGGGTATTAAGAATACCCAAACAACAGGACCCATGTGTTATATTAGACTGGCATTTGTTAGCCCTTGCTAAAAATCAAAAGTATATTTTAGGATGGTTGACTACCTCGGGGTTGTTGACCATTCAATTAGGCTAGTTCCACAGAAATCTGTTTTGCTTCTTAAACAGCATTGAAACAATGAACACTTTTATGCTGTGAAGCTTTCTTTTCTTTCCTTTTCCCATTTTTAGAAAAATGATTCAATGGCTGTAGAAGTGGTAAAACCAAACTCTGCGCTTGTGTTGTTATTATTCTGCAGGATGACCCATGGCCCACATTCTTAGAATTGTGCCCTCTCAAAACTGCAAAATATCTCAGATATCAGCTAGTTGATCTAGATAAGAACACTGAGATTCAGAGAGAAAGGTGACTTTCCCAAGGTCAGCTGGGGGCCCCAAAGGGAGACCTTTCCCACTGCACACACGGTTAATAGACAGGGTAGTGTCTGCTAAGCAGAACCTGGGTTTACTTTCCCATGTGCTAAGCTCGCTTACCTCATCCAGAGGGGTAATAAACACCCCTCTCCACGTGGCCATCACCAACGCTATTTCTTGAAATTAAGACAAAAGAGCAGTGGTAGGGCCCCAGGTACACCCTTAGGAGGGCACATTTACAATGGCAATTGCTCGATGTGTTTGAAAGTTATGAAAAATATGTTTTATGATAGTCTCTAAAAAGCTAAGACAAAATGTAAAAAAGAAAGTTATGAAAAATAGTCCAGGTGTGATGGCTCACATCCTGTAATCCCAGCACTTTGGGAGGCTGAGGCAGAACTGCTTGAACCCAGGAGTTCAAGACTAGCCTGGGCAACACAGCAAGATACTATCTCTATTCATATAATGTAAACAAACTTTTTTTTTAATTATGAAGAATACAAGGCGTAGAGGTCACCACCTTCCATGAACCGCACAGCTGGACCACAGTCTAACTTCCCTTTTTTTTTTTTTTTTTAAAGATGGGATTTCACCATGATGGCCAGGCTGGTCTCAAACTCCTGACCTCAGGTGATCCACCCACCTCGGCCTCCCAAAGTGCTAGGATTACAGGCGTGAGCCACCGCGCCCGGCCTCTAGCTTCCCATATTACAGCGAGGTGTGATCACTGACTCTGCTCTGGCTGATGGATGGAGAGGAAGCGCTGTGCATCATCATGAGGCAATGTGGTCCTGCCCATAAAAATCTACCACACGTTCTCCGCTGGGCTCTTTCCTTTTCTGGCTGACTGGAATGCCAATGCCCAGGCAACCTTGGACATCAGATGATGAAAATGGCAAAGCAACCGTCAGTCTGGATCTCCAAATGAGTTTATGAAGGTGAGCTACCCCCCAGCCTGCACACACACACACCCCGGAAAGCTACTTAAGTAAGAAATTTCTTTCTTTTTTTTTTTTCTTCCTCGAGAAGGAATCTCACTCTATCACCCAGGCTGGAGTGCAACGGTGCTATCTCAGCTCACTGCAATCTCCACCTCCCTGGTTCAAGCATTCTCCTGCCTCAGCCTCCCAAGTAGCTGGGATTACAGGCGTGCGCCATCACCCCTGGCTAAATTTTTGCCTTTTTAGTAGAGATGGGATTTTACCATGTTGGCCAGGCTGGTCTCGAACTCCTGACCTCGTGATCCGCCCACCTCAGCCTCCCAAAGTGCTGGGATTACAGGCATAAGCCACCACACCCAGCCAAGAAATAAATTTCTGTTGGGTAAGCCACCGACATTTGGAGGTCTTTATGTTACAGACACCTAGCCGATCCTAATGAATACACAGGGAATCTCTGAAGATTAGGAAAAGTACGGCTTTAAAGCAGGAAAAATAAACAGCACAGGTGACACATCTGTTGGTTTATCATCAAACATGAAGCAATAGGAAAGAATCAACAGAATTTGGGGAAGAGTAAAATATACTGATTTAGTCCTTTTAGAATAGAAAACATCACTATCTAGCTTTAAGAAAAGTTCACATGTGAGTTCCTTTTTGAAACACAGAATGCTTTTTTCAAAGACAGGATGTTACAAATGAAGTTCAGGACCTCAGGCCCACCAAAAAAATCTGTTTTTGCTCAAGTGTAATAGAAACAATTCTACAAATAACACCAGTCTTGTGGTCCTCTGAGGCCTGAGGCTCCTCAGTGGGAGGAAGGGACACAAGCAGGGGTGGTGGAGCTTCTGAGCAAGGCCCCATAGGCCTTGAATAGTTTGGGTGTCTTGAATAGGTTGGGTAGTGAAAGTGGGGACCAGGCAGGGACTAAGGAAACACTCCATCCAGTACCTGAGACTGAGGTTGCAGGCTAAGGAGGCGGCGTCATTACATTTTAGACCCCTTCTCCTCCCAGTTCCTCCCTCCCTTCTTTTTCTTGTTGAGATGGAATCTTGCTCTGTCACCCAGGCTGGAGTGCAGGGGTGCTATCTCAGCTCACTGCAACCTCCACCTCCTGGGTTCAAGCAATTATCCTGCCTCAGTCTCTCAAGTAGCTGGGATCACAGGCACGTGCCACCACGTCCAGCTAATTTTTGTCTCGGCCTCCCAAAGTGCTGTGATTACAGGTATGAGCCATCATGCCCAGCCGAAATATTTCCTTTCTGTTTCTGACTACTATTTCCTAGAAGCGAAAACTTCTTTTATCGAGAATATAAATATATAGCTGCTCAGGAGCTGCATCATTTTTTAGAAGAGACACCAGCAATGAAGAATTCCCTCGAGGGGATGAGAGTCATTGGGTGAGCACGACCAAAACAAACCTCAGCCTTGGTGAGAACACAAAGAGATTTTCTCTTTGTCCACAGATGCGACCTTCTTCATTCTGTATTTTACCAAGGGAGGCAATGAATTCAACTACGCTTCCACAGTGTCTCTGATTTGATCCCAAATGGCATTTTCATTAATGAACTGTGAAGTTATTTTCTCATTCATCCTCAACTCCCCCAGTGATGCTAAGCAGTATTCAGCATGACACTCGATACTACACAGCAGCGTGGTTAAGAGCAGGGGAACCTCAGGGGCACCAACACACATCTGCCTGCCAACCTTGGTGCTGCAGCTGGGTCCTTGATGCCTCTGCTGGGCTGGACATTAACCCTTTAGTTGCTGGCTTATGAGCAGGTCCCTGGGTTCCCGGGGAAGGGGCAAGGGAGGCCTGGCTGGTGGTGGTGGACACATAGGAGGCTTCAAGTCGCAGCTCTCCACTAACAGGCAGAGGGACTTCCACATTTTAACAACTAGCATGACGGTATCAGGGCGTGCAATTAGCAGCCCTGGTGAAAAGTGCAAGCTTGGAATTACAATTCTGTTACAATCCAACTGTGTGAACATGGATAACTACTACTTATATTCTCTGAGCCTCAGTTTCTCAGTCAATGCTAGTCTCCCTAACTTCCTTTGCCAGCTCATACCATCTTCAGAGCAAGCCCAGGGCACAGGAACAAGGATGGAGAAAAAAGAGAGGATAAATGATAAAGAAACGGAATGGGCTGAACCCAGTGGTTCATGCCTGTAATTTCAGCACTTTGGGAGGATGAAGTGGGAGGATTGCTTGACCTTAGGAGTTCAAGACCAGCCTGGGCAACATAGGGAGACCCTGTCTCTACAAAAAATAAAAAACTAGCCAGGCATGGTGTCGCATGCCTGAAGTCTCAACTACTTGGGAGGCTCAGGCAGGAGGATCGCTTGAACCCAGGAGGTTAAGGCTGCAAAAAATGGACAGAATAAAAAGAAAAGGAGGAACGAGGGAAAGCCAAGAGAAAAGAACAAAGCAAAAGAGCAACTTGGTGGAAGCCACTATACTTTATTGAGGAGGTAGGTCAGTGGTAGGGATCGCCCCCCTGCCAGACTCGACCTTCAGGTTAGCTGGGTGATCATTCTCACAATAAGTCACCAATCAAAAGCCCTGTATCATGCTGGGAATGAACTGTGGAGTCAACTCTGAGGCCAGCATCATTAAGAGCTAGATGTCTTAGTTTGAATTCTAGCTCTGTCACTTACAAGTGTATGCAAACCATTTCACGTCTCTACAGCTGTTTCTTCATTTGTACAATGCGGATAATCATAACACATTTCCTATGTTCTGGAGGATAACAATAAATGAAATTAACACAGGTAAAGCACGAAGAGCAGTACCTACCTCATAAGGACTGTACGCCTTAGCCACTCTTTATTCTCCCACGAGTCCTCCCACCTCATCCTCCCAAAGTGTTGAGATTACAGGCAGGAGCCACTGGGCCCGGCCCATTCTGCATCTTCAACATTTATCCTCTCTTTTTTCTCTATCCTTGTTCCTGTGCCCTGAGCTTGCTCTTAAGATGGTGTGAGCTGGCGAAGGGACTTTGGGAGACTAGCATTGACTGAGAAACTAAGGCTCAGAAAATGTAATAGTGATCCATGTTCACATAGTTGGATTATAACAGAATTAAGATTTGAGCCCAAATCTAATATTATGGATTGGTGGCACCAAGAAAAGACTCAGAGACATTGGACTCAGGCACTGACACTTAGTAACAACTTTGGAATTTTAGGAAAGTTACGTAAGTGGCTGAAGCTCAGAGAGGTTACCCGAAAAATGAGGAGATTTTATTACATTACAACTACATTTATCGGGCATTTACTATATGCCTATTATTGCATACTATAAGTACTCTCATTTAATGCTCACAATACTTTGGTAAAGATTCTATGATTATGACCATTTTCCAGAGGACAAAATCGTATCTTTGAAAAGTTAAGTATCTAGCGTCATAAAGCCCAGCCATGACTTCGAGCCAGTTTCGAGCCAGTCAGTAAGACACAGTGTGCACAGAGAATAGTCACGCAGTAACTATTGTCTCTGATCCCAAGATCTTGTAAAGGCATTAAAAGCACGGTTTTGGGGTCTCCCAAATAATGGTTTATAGCACAACAAACACATTTGAAGAAAGGTTTATAATCCAGTGTCATAAAAACCAAAGAAATGTAGGGCTAGCCTGACAGAATCAAGACCAAGGTCGGGACATTTTGTCCCCAGCGTGATTCAGGATGAGGCAAAACAAGAGAGGCACAAAATAAAAGCCAATGCTTCTATCTTCAAGAGGCCACAAATCTAATATCATAATATCACTGATGAAGTTATGCTTTATGTCCCTGTGGAGAGATCTAAAACGAATATTTACATGTTCAACTACACTTTGACACTGACCTCAGAGAATGTTCTAAAGACCCAAGTTGAATAAAATGTACATCTAAGAATCCCAACAATATTCTTTTTTTCAGGAAGTGTTGTTCAGTCGCTTGAAGCCAGCAGGTGGTAGCTGCTGTGAGCTAACATCAGGCCACCGCATCCGCACGGAGGCTCACGTGTCACCTGTAATCCCAGTACTGTGGGAGGCCAGGGCATGAGGATCACTTGAGCTCTGGAGTTGGAGACCAGCCTGGGCAACTCAATCTCTGCAAAAAATACAAAAATTAGCTGGGTGTGGTGGTGCAGTGCCTATGGTGCCAGCTACTGAGAAGGCTGAGGTAAGGGGACTGCTCGAGCCGAAGAGATCAAGGCTGCAGTGAGCCATGATCACGTCACCACTCCACTGCAGCCTAGGTAACATGGTAAAACTCTGTCTCAAAAAAAAAAAGTGTTGTCTCTATCATATTCTTGGATAGGGAGGCTCAACATCTTAAGATGTCATTTTTTTTCCCTGAGTTGACTTGAATTTAACATGTTGCCCTCCAAAAACAAAAACAAAGAAACAAAAAATAGGAAAGTATATTTTAAGTAGGGGAGGAACTAAACAAGGCATTTGAACTGGACAAGCTGATCCTAAATAATTTTCCTAACCAGGAATCTTCTGACTGAGGGGCCATTAGCACTACCAGATATTGAAACACAGTAGAAGGCCCTAATAAATAGTATAGTGTGGTGTGAGAAGAACATTAATCATAGAACTCAAATTATTTCTTCTTTTTTTTTTTTTTGGAGACAAAGTTTTGCCCAGGCTGGAGTGCAATGGTGCAATCTTGGCTCACTGCAACCTCCACCTCCCAGGTTCAAGCAATTCTCCTGTCTCAGCCTCCCAAGTAGCTGGGATTACAGGCGCCCGCCACCAGGCCCAGCTAATTTGTGTATTTTTAGTAGAGATGGGTTTCATATTGGTCAGGCTGGTCTCGAACTCCCGACCTCAGGTGATCTGCCCGCCTCGGCCTCCCAAAGTGCTGGGATTATAGATAGACGTGAGCCACCGCCCCTGGACAGAACTCAAATTATTTCTACAAAAACAGTTTCAAATACAAGATCCGGCATCCAGTCAAAAATAACCAGGTGCATGAATACAACATGAGCGAGAGCTGGAAGAAATATAGGAAACAAAGTTAAACTCACAGAGAATGCCATAGAGTGAAATTATTAGACAGCCTGGCCGGGAGCGGTGGCTCACACCTGTAATCCCAGCACTTTGGGAGGCTGAGGTGGGCGGATCATGAGGTCAAGAGTTCAAGACCAGCTTGGCCAACATGGTGAAACCCGATCTCTACTAAAAATACAAAAAAAACAAAAACAAAAACAAAAACAGCTGGGCATGGTGACAGGTGCCTGTAACCCCAGCTATTTGGGAAGCTAAGGCAGGAGAATTGCTTGAACCTGGAAGGCAGAGGTTGCAGTAAGCCGAGATCATGAGTGCAGTGGCACTCTAGTCTGGGCGACAGAGAAAGACTCCATCAAAAAAAAGAAAAAAGAAATTATTAGACAGCCTATAAACAACTATGCTTATTATACAAAATGGAATTATCTTCCAAGGGCTAGAAGGCTGACAACTGCCTTCTTAAGCACCAACAACAGAAGCCAAAAGAGTAGAATGATGGTATCAGTTTGCCAGGAAGCACACCAGAACTATGAACTTAGAATTCTATTCTCATTTTTTTTTTTTGAGACGAAGTCTCGCTCTGTCACCCAGGCTGGAGTGCAGTAGCGCAATCTCAGCTCACTGCAACCTCCATCTCCAGGTTTCAAGCAATTCTCCTGCCTCAGCCTCCCAAATAGCTGGGTTTACAGATTGCCTGCCACCATGCCTGGCTAATTTTTGTATTTTTAGTAGAGATGGGGTTTCACCATGCTGGCCAGGCTGGTCTTAAACTCCTGAACTCAAGTGATCCACTCGCCTCGGCCTCCCGAAGTGCTGGGATTACAAGCAACAGCCACTACGTCTGGTCAAAAATATTTTTGAAAATAAACATAATGAGTGAGAGAATCTGTCACAAGTAGACTACCACTAAAGGATATTCTAAAGTCCCCTAACTTTTTGGCACCAGGGACCAGCTTCGTGGAAGACAAGTTTTCCATGGTGGATAGGGGTGATAATGCTGCAGGAAGAAGTGATGCTTTGGGGATGATTCAAGTGCATTACATTTATTGTGAACTTTATTTCTATTATTACATTGTAGTATATAATGAAATAATTACACAACTCGCCATAATGTAGAATCAGTGGGAGCCTTGAGTTTATTTTCCTGCAACTAGACGGTCCCATCTGGGGGTGATGGAGACAGTGGCAGATCATCAGGCATTAGATTCTCATAGAGAGCACACAACCTAGTAGACCCCTTGCATGTCTGGGCCTTGCATGTGCATTTCACAATCGGGTTCACACGCCTATGAGAATCCAATCCGCCATTGATCTAACTGGAGGCAGAACTCAGGCAGAAATGTAAGTGATGGGGAGCAGCTGTAAATACAGATGAAGCTGTGCTGGCTCACCTGCCGCTCCCCTCCTGCTATGCCGCTCCCCTCCTGCTATGCCGCTCCCCTCCTGCTATGCCGCTCACCTCCTGCTATGCCGCTCACCTCCTGCTATGCGGCTCAGCTCCTGCTATGTCGCTCAGCTCCTGCTATGCGGCTCACCTCCTGCTATGCGGCTCAGCTCCTGCTATGTCACTCAGCTCCTGCTATGCGGCTCACCTCCTGCTATGCCGCTCACCTCCTGCTATGCCGCTCAGCTCTTGCTATGCCGCTCAGCTCCTGCTATGCCGCTCACCTCCTGCTATGCGGCTCACCTCCTGCTATGCCGCTCACCTCTTGCTATGCCGCTCAGCTCCTGCTATGCTGCTCACCTCCTGCTTGGGACCCCTGTTCTAAAGGGCATTCTTGAAGCAGAAGGAAAATGGTCCAGGAAGGAAAGGTGGGGAATACAGCATAGAATGAAGAGCAATAAAAATGATAAATTTAAATAAACCCTGACTGCATAAAACAATCATGATAATGTTTTATGGAGTTTTAATAAGAACAAACACATATCTAATACATTTCAAATATGTATATAAAGAGAATTAAAACACATGACTAGCATATAAGTCAGAAAGTGGGTAAATGCTAAAGATATTTTTTTAAAAGACAGACTTCCAAACTAACAGAGGAAAACAGTGGAATGATACAACACAAACACCTACATACAAAAATAAAACACTGACTGCCAAGCTCAGTGGCTCACGCCTGTAATCCCAGCACTTTGGGAGGCCAAGGCAGGTGGATCACCGGAGGTCAGGAGTTTCAGACCAGCCTGGCCAACATGGTATAACCCCATCTCTGCTAAAAATATAAACATGAACAGGGCATGGTAGTACATGCCTATAATCCCAGCTACTTGGGAAGCTGAGGCAGGAGAATCATTTGAACCTGGGAGTCAGAGGGCGCAGTGAGCCGAGATTGTGCCACTGCACTCCAGCCTGAGCAACAGAGTGAGACTTCATCTCAAAAAATAAACAGGCCGGGCGCAGTGGCTCATGCCTATAATCCCAGCACTTGGGGAGGCTGAGGCGGGCAGATCACGAGACCATCCATCTTGGCCAACATGGTGAAACCCCGTTTCTACTAAAAATACAAAAATTAGCCGGGCATGGTGGCAATGCCTGTAGTCTCAGCTACTTGGAAGGCTGAGGCAGGAGAATTGCTTGAACCTGAGAGGCAGAGGTTGCAGTGAGCCGGTGCACTCTAGCCTAGGTGAGAGCGAGACTCCGTCTCAAAAAAAAAAAAAAAAAAAAAAAAAGAATAAAGTAAAATACTGACACATGAGTAGTCAAAACAATGGGATAGAAAATCCAGAAATATGTTCAAGTATATATGGGAATTTAGTAAATGATAAAAGAGGAATATCATACGCGTAGAGACAGGAACTACTCAGTAAGTGGTGTTGGGACAGCTAGACACTCATCTAGATAAAATAAGTTGTATATATACCTCATAACTCATACCATCATAAGTCCTAAGTAAATCAAATACTTAAATGTGAAAAATTAAACCACAAATGTTCTACAGGAAAACATGGGAGAGTTCTTTTATGATCTGAAATGAGACCTTTCTATTCTGACTCATGATCCAAAAATCATAATGAGATTGATAATTTAACTACATGAAATTTTTTTTTTTTTTAAATACAAACCAGGTGGGAGGGGGGTGAGGGATAAAAGAGTATACTTTGGTTACAGTGTGCACTGGTCAGGTGATGGGTGTACCCAAATCTGAGAAATCACCACTAAAGATCTTATCTGGTGGGGCACAGTGGCTCACACCTGTAATCCCAGCACTTTGGGAGGCTGAGGCGGGTGGATCACAAGGTCAGGAGTTTGAGAACAGCCTGGCCAATATGATGAAACCCCATCTCTACTAAAAATACAAAAAAATGTACCCATTTGTGGTAGCACATGCCGGTAACCTCAGCTACTTGGGAGGCTGAGGCTGGAGAATCACTTGAACCCGGGAGGCAGAGGTTGCAGTGAGCCAAGATTGTGCCACTGCACTCCAGCCTGGGCAACAGAGCAAGACTCTGTCTCAAAAAAAAAAAGAATTTATCGATGCAACCAAACACCACCTGTTCCCCCAAAACTACTGAAACCTACAAACTAAATAAACAGACAAATGATATACAAAGGAACAAATCTACAATTCACATCACAAAGAACAAATTTCCACACTATATAAAAATCAATGAGAAAATGATCAATAAATGAATAGAAAAATGGTCAGAAGATATGACAATTGACAAAGAAAATACAAATGACATTTAACTTTATGGAAACATGCCAACTGAAACTACACTGAAATGTTATTTCTCACCTATCAGATTGGTAAAAATCCCAGTTTAGGTCAGGTGCTGTGGCTCATGCCTGTAATCTCAGCACTTTTGGAGGCCAAGACCGGCAGATTGCTTGAGCTCAGGTGTTCGAGAACAACCTGGGCAACATGAAGAAACCCTGTCTCTACAAAAAATACAAAAAAATTAGCCAGGCATGGTGGTGCATGCTTGTAGTCCTGGCCACTCAGAAGGCTGAGGTGAGAGGATAGCTTGAGCCCAGGAGGTGGATGGAGACTGTAGTGAGCTGAGATCTTGCCACTACACTCCAGCCTGGGTGACAGAGCCCGACAGATGGAGCCATCTGTCTAAAAGGAAAGAATCCCAGAGTTTGATAACAGATTGTATTGGTAAAGCTGTGGGGAGAGGGGTACTCTCATATATATATGATGGGAGTATACAGTATATTGGTACAAACGTTATGAAAGACACTTTGGCAATCTATTACGTGTCTTATAATTGCTTATGCAAATACTCTTCTAGCCTAGCAATTTAACTTTGGGGAATTTATCCTACAGAAATACATTCTGTGCCTGTGAAATGACATGTGTATAAAGTAATTTATTACAGTAGTATTACAGTAGTTTTATAATAGCAAAAGGCTGGAAACAAACCAAACGTCCATCAACAGGAAACTAGTTAACTAAATTACAGCACATCCATACAGTGAAAACTATGTTGCTATTTAAAAAAAAAAAAAAAGGTAGCCAGGCCCAGTCAGTGGCTCATGCCTATAATCTCAGCACTTTGAGAAACTGAAGAGGGCAGATCATCTGAGGTCAGGAGTTCAAGACCAGTCTGGCCAACATGGTGGAATCCCGTCTCTACTTAAATTACAAAAATTAGCCAGGCATGGTGGCAGGCATCTGTAATCCCAGCTACTCAGGAGGCTGAGGCAGGAAAATCACTTGAACCCAGGAGATGGAGGTTACAATGAGCTGAGATCGCACCACTGCACTCTAGCCTGGGCGACAGAGGAAGATTCTATCTCAAAAAATAAATAAATAAAGGCATTGTGGGAGCTCTCAATGTACTGTTATTGAGAGATCTCCAACATATATTGTTAAGTGAAGAAAAACAAGCTGCCTAACAATTCACCAAACATTCTACTTTTTGTGGAAAAGGAGAGAGAGGAGTAGAAGCTATAAGTGTATTTACTTGCATAGCATTAAAAAATTCTCTAAGGCCGGGCGCAGTGGCTCACGCCTGTAATCCTAGCACTTTGGGAGGCTGAGGTGGGTGGATCACCTGAGATCAGGAGTTCAAGACCAGCCTGGCCAGCATGGTGAAACCCCATCTTTAAAAAAAAAAAAAAAAAAATTATCTAAAGACAGATTAGAAACTAAGAACAGTTGGCACCCACATGTAGTTTATTCGAACAAAACAACAACTTAATAATGAAAGTTGGCAGGGTATGGTGGCTTATGCCTGTAATTCCAGCACTTTAGGAAGCCAAGACAGAAGGATCGCTTGAGGCCAGGAGCCTGAGACCAGCCTGGTCAATACAGCAAGACCCCATCTCTACTTTTTAAATTTAAATAATAAAAATTTTTTAAAATAATAATGAAAAAGTCTTCAACATTATGCATTCTTCAATTCTCCTATGAGCCTCCTTGTTTATTCATTTTAAGGTATAATATATTAAAATTCACCACAAAATTGTGGAAGTGGGCCAGGCGCAGTGGCTCAAACCTGTAATCCCAGCACCTTGGGAGGTCAAGGCAGATGGATCACTTGAGGTAAGGAATTCATGACCAGCCTGGCCAAAATGGTGAAACTCTGTCTCTACTAAAAATACAAAAATTAGCCAGCCATGGTGGCGGGTGCCTGCAATCCCAGCTAATTGGGAGGCTGAGAGAGAAGAATCACTTGAACTCAGGAGGCAGAGGTTGCAGTGAGACGAGATCATGCCACTGCATTCCAGAGCAAGACTCCATCTCAAAAAAAAAAAAATTATAGAAGTATTTTGTATCTCTAGTTGAGAACTAAACAAGAGAAATATGACCAGCGAATTTGGTAAGCACATCTTATATGTATTTTTTAAAGACGTAATTCCAGTTATCTCTGGGTACCGGGATTGCAGGTGATTTTAATTATCTCCTTCGTGTTCTGTGTTTCTCCAGGGCCAATGTTAATTTTATAATTAGATTAAAATTTGTTCAAATAAAGTAAATATTATAAAGAGAAATTGTCTTCAGTGGTTAAGAAAAGGATGAAATTTTGACTTTGATGGTAATTAGTCTGGGCACAGTGGCTCACACCTGTAATCCCAGCACTTTGGGAGGCCAAGGCTGGAGGGTCACTTGAGGTCAAGAATTCAAGACCAGCCTGGCCAACATGGTGAAACCCAGTCTCTACTAAATATACAAAAATCAAAAATTAGCTGGGCTTGGTGGTTTGTGCCTGTAGTCCCAGCTACTCGGGAGGCTAAGGCAGGAGAATCGCCTGAACCTGGGAGGCAGAGGCTGCCATAAGCCTAGATGACGCTACTGAACTCCAGCCTGGGAAACAGAGCAAGACTCTGTTTCCAAAAAAAAAAGAAAAGAAAAAGAAAAAGAAATGAGAAGAAAAGAATAAAAGAAATTTTGACTTTGAGGGTAATTAAAAATTGGAACAGTTTCCTAAGAAACATTATCAGAATTTCCATTTCTGCAAAACTTTATAAAATTATATTAGACATCCTTGGTTTAAATTTTCATTTGTAAAGGCTAAGGGTAGATCACATGACCTTTTGCCACAAAGCTTTCATAGCAACCGAAGAGCAGTGTTTAGAATACTTTTCACTCAAATAATGAGGAAGAACAGGGCTGACTGCACGAGGTGGAAGAATCCAGATTGTGCAGATGGTCTTCCGTTCTGCAGCCTCTCTGCAGTTGTTGTGGGTTATTAGACTTCTGAGATCTAAAATATTCTCTCAGAGTGCAGGAAACTCCTTCTAAAGTTTTTACATAAAATATAATCTCATTATTTCAGAAATAGACTTGGTAAAGCTAGTACCATGAGAGGAAACAAGCTTTTCAGGAAGATCAAGTTTAATTCTGGTTTTTCTAAGAAATGAAGACTTTTATTTGATTCCAGAGAACCTCAGGGGACACCCAACTGAGAAAAACTGAGAAGTTAGGAGAATAAAAAATTTCCAGATTCTAAAAACAATTCAACAGAATGACTCTTTTCAGAACATTAGACAAACTTATATTTTGTGGGTATCTTTTAGAATTTCATAGGTAATCAGAAGATTATAGATGAGAGGGAAGACAAAAAGGCAAGGAAGTTATCAAAGTATTGGAAATGGACCAGGTATGGTGGCTCATGCCTGTAATCCTAGCACTTTGGGAAGCAGAGGTAGGCAGATCACCTGAGGTCAGGAGTTCAAGACCAGCCTGGCCAACACGGTGAAACCCCATCTCTACTAAAAATACAAAACTTAGCCAGATGTGGTAGCATATGCTTGTAATCCCAGCTACTGGGGAGGCTGAGGCAGGAGAATCGCTTGAACCTGGGAGGCAAAGTTTGCATTGAGCAGAGATCACGCCACTGCACTCCAGCTTGGGCGACAGAGTGAGACTCTGTCTCAGAAAAAAAAGGAAAGTATTGGAAATGGCAAAACTGGAGGAAAAGAACAAAAAATGAAGAAAATATCAGATAGGTTACGAATGTAATCAATCAGTTTGAGTCAATTTCCCTAAAACATGGGAGCTGCTATAGACCTCAAGGCAATAGTTTTCAACTGTGAACCATTTGGGTCCCCAAGAAGTTATCTGGCAATGTGTGAAGACATTTTTGGTGGTGAATGCTACTGGCTTCTAATAAGCACAGGGATGCTGCTAAACATCCTATAATGCACAGGAAAACCCCTTAAAAAACAATCCAAAATATCAACTGTGCCAAGGTTGAGAAACTCGACATCAAAGAATGCTGGCCCTACAGAAACACTCAGCAGATGCTGTAATTCACACAAGGAATGTTATTAACACAGCTCCTATAAAGAAACACCAAGGAATGACTATCTATAAAGAAGTCTCCCAACTTAACTGAATACTTAAAATTTGAATACTTAATGGTTTTGCCCTTAATCCCGTTGGTAAGGGCTACTGTGTGTCTGAGTGACCAACCCGTGCCAGTCTGCCCAGGACTATCCTGGTTTTAGCACTGAAAGGACAAATGAAGCCATTCTGCCTGCCAAGAGCAGAGTGATATTTGGTCATTTGGAATTTTTCTCAATTGAAGAGAAACCTCAGCATCCTTCACAGTTTCCTCTGTGCTTGTTCTCACACATTACCAAGCTCCAAAGTTTGACTGGCTCCAGCAGGGAGAGAAAGGGTTTGATCTCAGAGGTGCTCTCTGATCTAGAGGGAGCCCAGAAGAAAGGGGGGCCTGCCAAGGCTTGTGGCCTGGAAGCATCAGCCCCATCGGGAAGGGCATTGTCAGTAACAGCTCACCTGGTTCCATCACCACCCAAGGCAGGGTTCTCCTTTGGATCGGGGCACTGGGGAAAAGTTCCCGTCTGCAGGCTCACATAGCTTGCTAAGAGGCATCTTTCCTCAGCTCCTCCTGGGGCACTTGCCCCAAGCAAAGGAATGCATTCCTTGAGAGAGGATCCCTTACATTCTTTCCCTTATCTTTCCTAGATTATGCCCTTTCTTCAGCCTATTTCTTTTCTTTTCTCTTTTCTAATTTTTGAGGGGAGACAAGGTCTCCCTCTGTCACCTATGATTATAACTTATGACTGACCAATTTTTCTAAAAAAATTTTTTTTAGAGATGGGGTCTTGCTATGTTGCTCAGGCTCATCCTGAACTCCAAGCCTGGGCCTGAGCCACTGTGCCTGACCCCCAGCCTATTTCTTTGTTTTTTGAGATGGAGTCTCACTTGCCAAGGCTGGAGTACAATGGCGAGATCTCAGCTCACTGCAATCTCCACCTCCCAGGATCAAGTAATTATCCTGCCTCAGACTCCCAAGTAGCTGGTATTGTAGGCATGCATCACCACACCAGGCTAATTTTTGTATTTTTAGTAAAGATGGCCAGGCTGGTGTCGAACGCCTAAACTCAGGTGGTTCGTCTGCCTCGGCCTCCCAAAGTGCTGGGATTATAGGCATAAGCTACTGTGCCCAGCCCTCCAAGCCTATTTCTTACAAAGGTGAAAGTTTCTAACTACTAGCTAGCCCCTGTGATCACCTCACATAACATATATGAAAGCATTTTGAAAACTGTTAAATATCAGACAAATGTAACATATTAATGTCACAATAAGAAATCATTTGTCATTTTTCTTTTTTTAAGAGACAGGGTCTCACTCTATCACCCAGGCTGGAGTGCAGTGGCATGATCATGGGTAGCTAACAGCAGCCTCAAACTCCTGGCCTTAAGTGATCCTCTAGCCGGGGCCCCTCAGAGTGCTGGGATTACAGGTGCAAGCCCAGCTCATTTCTATCTGTGAAGTTAGCAATTGGTGGTTGTTTCATTTTCTAGACACATAAAATTCCCATGTGGCAGGCACTGTTCTAAACACTTTGCATGTGTTAGCTCATATAGTATTCACAGAAATGCTGCTGATGATGATGATACCCATTTTAGAGATGAAGAAACTGAGATAGGATGACATTAAATAACTTCCCCAGAATCGCAGAGCTGGTGGAGCTGAGTGATGAGATTCAGACAGGCTGGCTCCAAAGTCCATGCTGAATGCTACCTGTGACTCAAGCCAGGAGAAAAAAAGGAGTTGCTCAAATAAAGCCTTACCTGGCAGTAATGAATCATTAACTTTCAGCCCACTCCAAGCACTGGGTGGCCTGAGGTTCACGTGCTAAAGAGGAAACCCTGAGTGAGTCAATCCTGAGCACATGACTGTTCCTAGTTCCTTATAGGTTTGCTTCCTCAAACAGCCTTCCTGGAGTACTGAGCCAAGAGGTGGATTGGGACCAGTTTCAGTTCTGGAAAAAGGGGCTCAACCCCATCTAGCCAATGGCTGTGCCCACGCTCCAGCTCCGTGCATGATAGTGGCCGCATCTAACACAGGCCACAGGGACTTCCACATACTGGGAAATGCCTGCTCATGGTGTCGAGAGTCCTCAACAACAGCTTGTTTGCAGACTGAACACCTCACCGGCAGCCTCAGAAAGATCAGGGAGTTCATACTTACATGAAGACAGCTCTGGAAAACAGCTCAAGGGACAGTCCAGACAAATGCAGATTGTATAATGGGTACCTGGTTAGATTCTGTTTAAAAAAAAAAAAAAAAAAAAAAAGGATGTTCCTATCTGCTATTTAATCCCTGTTCCAATTTTTAAAAAAATCCTGTTTTCCCTTTCCTGATCCTCCCTTATGCTATTTCATACTTAAAAAAAAAAAAATGTCTGGAATAAGCTTATAGTCACAAAGACACAGGAATGCAACAAACCAGAAATGCAAAGCCCCAGATCTCTGCCTTATCACAGAGCATTTCAAACTCCGTGTTTTTTCCTACTTCAGCACATATCAGCACATATCTCAAGATTAGATAAATGTGGTACCATTGTGTTATTCCCTGGTGAAGAAACCAACAAACTGTCAAATACAAAGTATAGGAAGCTAGGAGCAATGGCGTGTGCCTGTAGTCCCAGCTACTCAGGAAGCTGAGGTGGGAAAATGGCTTGAGCCTAGGAGTTCAAGTTCAGCCTGGACAACACAGCGAGACCTATTCTCTTAAAAAAAAAAAAAAAAAAATTAGGCTGGGCGCCATGGTTCACGCCTGTAATCCCAGCACTTTGGGAGAATGAGGCGGGTGGATCATTTGAGGTCAGGAGTTCGAGACCAGCCTGTCCAATACAGCAAAAACCCGTCTCTACTAAAAATATGAAAAAATTAGCCAGGCATGGTGGCACATGCCTGTAATCCCAGCTACTGGGGGGCTGAGGCAGGAGGATAGCTTGAACATGTGAGGCAGAGGTTGCAGTGAGCTGAGATCATGTCACTGCACTCCAGCCTGGGCAACAGTGAGACTCCATCTCAAAAAAAAAATTATAAGAGGTCACTGTTTTGGACTAAACTTCTGCAACTAGGGCCCAACAGACCAAAAATGAAAATCAAAATGGAGTCACCCAGCCCAAAGTTTCACATCACAAAACAGAAATTAAGTTGTTGTCTGACCTTCTCAGTAATCAGAAGAAAGAGATAACACGAAATTTCTTAAACAGTTTAAAATCTTTAATTGGCATGATAATGAAACTCCCTGCTTTAATCCTTACACAAAAAAAGGCAGCCTGAAGTAACCTGATGTTATTTTTCTGTTGTTCTGTCTCCTGTCATCGTTGTCCCTGCCTTATAAAAAAAGTATCTTTGAAACAATTAATATACTTTAAGTTCTTTGCTTCTGCTTTATAAAGTCAAGCTCTTCCGCTCGGCTGACTGGAACCCTTTCTCTGTAATATGGAAGAAGTGCTGCCTGATTCTAGAATCTCAAATAAAAGCAATTGAGAACTTTAAACTACATTTGTTGCAATTTTGTCTTTTGACACATAGGATTCTCCTCCTGACACTTAGAGATGAATAAATGGCCTCCCTCTGCCTCCATTTTCTACTTCCTTCATTTTCAGTGTTCTTAGCTTTTTCTCTCTGCATGCCCACCACTTAGATTTAATTGTTCTTCCATCTGAAAGCTTCGCTTCTGGCCTTTTCTATCATTTTCCCTTTTACCTTAGCTTCTAGAGTTATCATGTTACCTAGGTTATCAAGAGGACAAGAGAGATGACTTCTCAATGCCCCAGTTCCTCATCTGTAAATGGTGCAGTGTAGCAGGGCCTGCTGTAAGAGCTGAGGGGATAACGCACCCAAAGCGCTTGGCACAAATGCTATGCACAGTAGGTGCTCAAAACGTGATAGTAAGCCGCGCACAGTGGCTCGTGCCTGTAATCCCAGCACTTTGGGAGGCCAGATCACTTGAGGTCAGGAGTTCAACACCAGCCTGGCCAATATGGTGAAACTCCATCTCCACCAAAATAACAAAAAAATTAGCCGGGTATGGTGGCGTGTGCCTGTAGTCCCAGCTACTTGGAAGGCTGAGGCAAAAGAATTGCTTGAAGCCAGGAGGCAGAGGCTGCAGTGAGTCAAGATCGCGCCACTGCACTCCAGCCTGGGCGACAGAGCAAGACTCTATCTTTAAAAAAAACAAAAAATGCAATAGCAAAGAAAAAAATTAGGAACAACTAGTTCAGATTCTCTAGGTAGAACTTGATTTATAACTTTAAGGGTAATTATTTTAAAATTATTAAAATGATTTAAAAAAAGATCTGACTTAAGTGGGAACTAGATTACCTATTTTAGGGAGATGATATGAAGAAAATTTACCCATCTTATGGAGGTGGTGAAAATCAGAACACTTCTCCACACACGAGTCCATCTACATCCCCAAGAAGCTCTGAAACATTTTTCCCTGTGGGTCTTTCTTTGCTGGAGTTACTACGTTGAGAAAGTAAACTTTAGGGTAATTTTTTTGTTTGTTTGTTTGTTTTTTGATACAAGGTCTCACTCTGTCACCCAGGCTGTACTGCAGTGGCGCAATCACAGCTCATTGCAACCTCTGCCTCCCTGGCTCAAGGGATCCTCCTACCTCAGCCTCCCATGTAGAGGGAACTACAGGTGCACGCCATCATGCCCGGCTGCTTTTTTTTTAATTTTTATTTTTTATAGAGACAGGGTCTCACCTTGCTGCCCAAGCTGGTCTTGAACTCCTGGGCTCGAGGGATCCTCCTGCCTTGACCTCCCAAAGTGCTGGGATTACAGGAGTGAGCCACCGATCCCAGGCTGCTTTTAGAGGATTTGTAAATTCGAATTGGTCTAAATTCCAACATGCCAAATATCCTGGGCTTCTCACCAGTAAAAAAATGTTCCTTCAATTGAACTTGGTTTAGTTAGCAAAGTCCAGTGAGTCCACTTTGTGGATATTTTCTAAATATGTTTCCTTATACCTTTTTTTTTTTAATCTTAGAATCCAAGTGACTTGTCTGTGTGCTTGAATCCTCTCCACTGTCTCATTTCCCTCCTCCAAGTTTCTAGTGCCTTTTCTCTTTGTTGTGAAGGATAATCAAACCGAACAACAAATGAGTTTACTTTCCTCATTTGGAACCTAAAAACTCTACTCTTCCTGGTTCCAAGGGCTCTAAGAATTCATCATATCAGTGCTGGGACGCTGAAGAGAAAGCCCAATGACCACAGCACGACGATGGACTAAAGGCCTTGAAATGGGCCAGGCTTGGTGGTTCATACCTGTATTCCCAGCACTTTGGAAGGCCAAGGCAGGTGGATCATGAGGTCAGGAGTTCGAGACCAGCCTGACCAACATGGTGAACCCCCATCTCTACTAAAAATTTGAAAATCAGTCAGGTGTGGTGGCCCGTGCCTGTAATCCCAGCTACTTAGGAAGCTAAGGCAGGAGAATCAGTTGAACCCGGGAGGTGGAGGTTGCAGTGAACAAAGATTGCGCCACTGCACTCCAGCCTGAGCAAGAGAGCAAGACTCCTTTTCAAAAAAAAACGGGGAGGGCTTGAAATTTCGGTTACCATCATCCCCAACCTGCTGGGCTGCATTTACCAGCGCACACTGGCAGCTCCAGCTACCCATCTTGTCCTTTTCCACGTCTCTTTCCTTCCATTGCCTAGCAAGTTTTCCCTATCATTCAGTTAGGCTCAACGCTCACACACACCGAGGTATGATCCCTACCACTGCTCTCACACCAATGGGGAAGGACATACAATACATAAAGGCACAGAAAGGCACAGACAGTGGTAAAGGCTGTGAAGTAAATAAAGCAGAGGCATAGGATAGAGACTCACAGGGATTGGTGAGAGAAGGCTGCTTTGATATTTGTGCTGAGACAGGGAGCCTAGCAAGGATCTAGGGGAAGAGCGATCTAGGCATAAACAAGGGCAAACGCCCCGCGGCGGAAACAGGTTTGTTCATTTTGTTTTCTCTTTAATTCCAGGAACAAGAGTCTGTAGCTGGAATCTGGTGATAGAGGCAGAAATGGGAGCACGGAGGTTGGGAGCCGGCCCAAAGTCATGAGCTGAAAAACTCAAGAGCCATGGGAGGGAGCTTGGGTTTTATTCTAAACAAAATGAAAAAGCTGGGCGCGGGGGTTCAGGCCTATAATCCCAGTACTGTGGAAGGCTGAGGTGGGAAGATTGCTTGAGTCCAGGAGTTCAAGACTAGCCTGGGCAATATATTGAGACCTCGTCTCTATAAAATATTTAAGTATTAGCTGAGCATGATGGCATGTGCCTGTTGTCCCAGCTACTCAGGAGGCTGAGGTAGGAGGATCCCTTGAGTACAGGAAGCAGAGGCTGCAGTGAGCTGAGCTCACACCACTGCTTCCAGTCTGGGTGACAGAGCAAGACCTTTCTCAAAAAAAAATTAATAATGATAAATAAATAAAAGGAGAGAGAGTGTGTTAAGCTTGCAGGGAGCCACTTGGGAAGATGAAGAATGAGACAGCATCACGCGGAGATGATTTGTTTGGTTTCTTGGAGGAAGACTTCTAGGTTGGTACACTCTGCTTGTGAGCGGATGAGGAGGGGGTGGTGGGGGAAGAGGTGACATTAAATTATCTCTTCTTCAGAAGACAGCTCAGAAACCACGGACAGAAAGTACCTTAAAAGATAACCAGAGAGCATCCAGGGTGTGTGTGAGTGTGCGTGTGAAGAGAGGCTGCAGCCCAGGTGTATGGCATCGTTCCTGCAAAAGCGAAGATTAGTGAAAGGGAGTCACGGCACTCCCACAGTCGCAGAGCTCCAGCCCAGATGTCTCCTGAACGCCAGCCCCAGGAGCAACCAGACCGCCCTCCTCAACTCTATGAGCAGTGCCTCCAGCTCACCATATCCGATGCTGTCCCATTCTCTCTCCCCCGAACCTGCTTCTTCTCCTCTGCACCCATCTTAGCAGGTGGACCGCCATCCCCGACGTCCCCACGCCACAATCCTGTTTGGTGCCTCTCACTCCTGCTCCTTCACTCCCGTCACCCAGTCAGTCACTGAGACTTACTGAGTCCATCTCAAATCTCCATTTCTCATCTCCCTCTTTTTTTTTTCTTTTTGTTGAGATGGAGTTTTGCTCTTGTTGCCCAGGCTGGAGTGCAATGGCATGATCTCGGCTCACTGCAACCTCTGCCTTCCGGGTTGAAGCGATTCTCCTGCCTCAGCCTCCCAAGTAGCTGGGATTACAGGCGTGTGCCACCATGCCCAGCTAATTTTGTATCTTCAGTAGAGACAGAGTTTACCCACGTTGGTCAGACTCGTCTCAAACTCCCGACCTCAGGTGATCTGCCCACCTCGGCCTCCCAAACTGCTGGGATTACAGGCGTGAGCTACCGCGCCCGGCCTCATCTCCCTCTTTCTATCCCTGCAGCCAACATCTTAGTTCTGGTTCTTCATTCTGACTCTCACTATAGCTTACTAACAGGTGCCATTCCTAGACCTAGTCCTTGTTGCCAAACTAATCTTTGCAAAACTAGGATCTTGGCTGGGCATAGTGGCCCACGCCTGTAATCCCAGCACTTTGGGAGGCCAAGGCAGGAGGATCATCTGAGGTCAGGAGTTCAAGACCAGCCTGGTCAACACGGTGAAACCCCAACTCTACTAAAAATACAAAAATTAGCTGGGCGCAGTAGTGGGTGCCTGTAATCCCAGCTACTTGGGAGGCTGAGTCAGGAGAATCACTTCAACCCAAGAAGTGGAGGTTGCAGTGAGCCGAGATCACACCACTGCATTCCAGCCTAGGTGACAGAGTAAGACTCCATCTCAAAAAAGAGGCAAAACAAAACAAAGTTAGGATCTGATGATGTCACTCACTACCAACTAGTCAGCACCGCATTCCGGGATCTGTTCCTGCCTCACTCCAACTCCATCGTTGTGTACTATGACCCCACTGTTCCATCCAAACTATTCATGTTTCCTGAACACATTCTTCTGGCTCCAGGAGGTTTCATGTGTTGCCACTGAGCCCTCTACCTGTTTCTTCTTCAATCTTACGCCCTACTCTCAATGCCTAGTCATTCATCAAAACCATTCAATTGTCACATCCTCTACAAAGTCTAGTCACCACCCTGGTAGAACCCATGTCTCATGACTACCCCGCCCACACTGTACTCTCCTCCAACTCTATCAGAGCAGCTGTGACATTGCACTGCCCTTATTTATAAACTCCCTTTGCTAGTGAATAAGCACCTTGAAGGCAGCCTAGCACATAGCAAGTGCTCAATACTCACTCAAAAGTCAAACTAGTAGAGTATGTGGAGTGTGCGAAGTAGTACGGGAAAGGCAGAGAGAAAAGGAGCTTCGAGGTTACAGGTTAATTGCAAAATGCGGATAAAGAACAAGAAAGATGGCTGGGCACAGTGGCTCATGCCTATAATCCCAGCACTTTGGGAGGCCGAGGCAGGCAGATCACGAGGTGAGGAGTTTGAAACCACCTGGCCAATATGGTAAAACCCCATCTCTATTAAAAATACAAAAATTAGCCAGGTGTGGTGGCGCATGCCTGCAGTCCCAGCTACTCCAGAGGCTGAGGCAGAAGAATCCCTTGAACCCAAGGGGCAGAGGTTGTAGTGAGCCAAGATAGCACCACTGCACTCCAGCCTGGGCAACAGAGTGAGAATGTGTCTCAAAAGGAAAAAAAAAGCAAGAACAAGAAAGAGGAAAGGGAGACAAAAGCAAGGTCAGGCTAGCCAACCATGGTGGCTCACACCTATAATTCCAGCACTTACTGGAGGCTGAGGTGGGCAGATCACTTGAGTCCGGGAGTTCAAAACCAGCCTGGCCAACACCATCTCTACTAACATCCTGTCTCTACTACAAACACATAAACATTAGCTGGGTATGGTGGTGCACACTTGTAATCCCAGCTGCTTGGGAGGCTGAGGCACGAGAATCGTCTGAACCTGGGAGGCCAAAGTTTGCAGTGAGCCGAGATTGCACCACTGCACTCCAGCCTGGGCAACAGAGTAAGAATGTGTCTCAAAAGAAAAAAAAAAGGCAAGATCAAATCACATCATTGGGATTAACAAGCAAGGAGAGCAAGCTCAAATAATTTTGACAGTAAATATAACTCGTAAGTGAATGACAGCTCTGACAGAACCCTTCAGAGACAACAGACAGTGAGATGGCAGAGACAGCCTTTGAGGTCAATGCTGGATACGTTATAATGCCAATAATAACAACAACAATAAAAACCACATAATCAATAACAATTACCAACAACTGAGTGCTTTCCACATGCCAGGCATCTTACATGAGCTGTATCTTTTCTATAAGGTAGCAACTATCATTGTCCCATTTCATAGACGAGGTTACCAGGGCTCAGCAAATTTAAAATATTAGTCCAAGAACAAACAACTAGGAAATGGTAGATATGGAATTAAGCCCATGTGTGTCAGACTCTAAAACCTAAGCTTTTAACCACATATGCCATGGTGCTTATAGCGTAAATTATTATTTAAATGCTATATAAAACGATTTAAAATTTGATTCATTAAACCATACTGTGAATGACCCTTTTAATCAGCTGAATTGTTTAAAATTCAAAATTTAGTTTATGAGGCTTTCCACTGGTAAGAATTAAATATGTGATGTGGTTTGCTTTAAAACTGTATTAAAGACCCTCTGGGTTTGACATAAAAAGAAACAGAAGCTGAACAAGACGGTGCATGCCTATAATCCCAACTGCTTGGGAGGCTGAGGCAACTTGGGAGTTCAAGACCAGCCTGGGCAATGTAGTAAGACCCTTCCTCTAAAAAATATTAATTAACAATTAATTTTTTAAAGCAGAATGATTAAATATATGTTATGATTTATTATAACACAGAGTTTGTTTAAAACACAAATTTACCATCAAACCCTACATTTTTTTGAGATGAGGTCTTGCTCTGTCACCCTGACTGGAGTTCAGAAGCTCGATCTCTGCTCACTGCAACCCCCACCTCCCAGGTTCAAGCGATTCCCCTGCCTCAGCCTCCCGAATAACTGGAACTACAGGGGCGCACCACCACGTCTGGCTAATTTTTTGTATTTTAGTAGAGACAGAGTTTCACTACATTGGCCAGGATGGTCTCAATCTCCTGACCTCGTGACCTACCCGCCTTGGCCTCCCAAAGTGCTGGGATTACAGGCGTGAGCCACCGCACCCAGCCAATTTTTGTGTTTTTTATAGAAATAGAATTTCACCATGTTGCCCAGGCTGGTTTCCAACTCCTGGGCTCAAGCAATTTGTCTGCTTTGGCCTCCAAAGTGCTAAGATTACAGGTGTGAGCCACCATGCTGGGCCGGTTGTTCATGTTTGAAACTGAACACATCATGACATATCCCCAAGGTAGGCTGGTAAAAACCCTGTGAGCCATGACATGGAAGCTTCCATTCCAATCCGTCAGACCAGTGCTGTCCATTAGAAGTGCATGAGAGACACGTATTTGATGAATTTTCTAGAAGCCACATTTTAAAAGCATAAAAAACAGGTGACAATTTTAATAACATATTTCATTTAACCCAACATATCCAAAACATTGTCATTTCAACATGTAATCAATATAAAAAACTATTCAACTGAGATATTTCATATTCCTTTTTACATTTACAGCACATTTCATTTTGGATACTAGATTTTCAGTAGAAATGCTTGGTGTGTATTGCATAAAATTTATAGTCAAAAAAGTACATCTCACACACACACACACCTACACGTTGCCTCAGATGTACTTACAGGCTTCCCAGTAAAGTTGTATTTAACAAAAAAAAATTTACATGGCTTCAGTTTTTTAATTTAAATTAATTAAAATAAAAGATTCAACTCAGTTGCACTAGCCACATTTCAGAAGCCACAGGTGACTGGTGGCTCTTATATCGGACAGCACAGTTATAGATCATGTGTATGTGTGCTTGTTTTCTTTTTTTTTTTTTAATGGATCATAGGAAACAACTGTGTGTTTGTTTTCTAATGCTCCAAATGGAAAGATCAGAAAGCTGATGGAGTCTTAGCTAGTTATATGAAGAGTCTATTCCAACTAATGGAGGCAAAGTGATCACCTCTACGGCTTCCGCTAAAGTTGCACAACCTGTGGTTTTAAATTAAGGCAGAGAAAATGACTGGGGGACATTATTAATTCACTACTTTGCTTTTCTAACAGGTTTTACTCAGGGTCATTAAATGAATACCTAGTCCATGTGACTGGACTACTTAAAGTTTTATCCTCACAAATCCTTGTTTGCAAAAATCAAGAAAACTAAGAGGATTAAGTGTTTCCATGTTAGTTAAACTAGGAAAACAGAGTTGCTGCTGTTTATTTTAAAACTTTGCTGTGCATAGGGGAAAAAAATGGGGATGGAATGGAATTTGTGAGCCAAATAAAAAAGAAAAGAGGAAAATTAGATCAAGTTCCTTTGAGTCTAATTCGTATGGATCTTCCATTTCAGGGCCCCAGAATAAGTTTGCAATCATCAAGAATGATGACTTTTATTGTAGAGGTAAAAAAGCCACAAAACCGCACCATAAATATTCCTAATTGTTTCATTAGGCGCTAATAAACTGACTTACAGGTCTTGTGTAAAGAAAAAGTATATACATTATAACTGCCTATTATTACCTTGCCTCATACTGGCAGCCCTGGTTAGCCAGAGTAACCACAATGGGTGGGGTGGGGAGTTTGCAGGACAAAGCCTATCTTAGCAACCATACTTCACCACAAGGCCAAAGCGAACCCAAGCAGTCCCACATGACAGTTTCAGCACATGATCAAGCACGGTTTATTAACCATGCCCCTGCTATCAGTAATGCGACCGTGGGGGGTCATCCATCAAGCATGAAACAAGACACAGAGTGTCATTCACTGCTGATGCCCAGCACCAAATATCATATCTGGCAAATAGCAAGCACGCTAGACACGTGCGTTGAATGAGCGGATGGATTAACACAGTCTAGGGAACACAGCAGAGTGGGCATTCTTTGGAAGTCTGGAAGCGGGTAAGCAGGACAGCACTCTTTATCTTTGGCCTCTTCTCCCCACACCAAGCTCCTTCTCTAAAGCACATTTGATCATTTCAGAGCTACTCAGCCCAAGTTACACTAAATCCCCAGCACTATGCAAAACGCCATGGGGCAGAAATCCATAAGAGGGGATACACTTCTTTTTTATTATCATTATTACTATTTTTTTTTTTGAGACGGACTTTCACTCTTGTTGCCCAGGCTGGAGTGCAATGGCATGATCTCGGCTCACTGCAACCTCCGCCTCCTGAGTTCAAGTGATTCTCTTGCCTCAGCCTCCCAAGTAGCTGGGGTTACAGGCATGCACCACCACACCCAGCTAATTTTGTATTTTTAGTAGAGATGGGGTTTCCCATGTTGGTCATGCAGGTCTCAAACTCTCAACCTCTGGTGATCCACACACCTTGGCCTCCCAAAGTGCTGGGATTACAGACATGAGCCACTATGCCTGGCCAAGAGGGGATACACTTCTTACAGAATTAAGGTGTTAGGGAGATAGCATAAATACCCCCACCCTCACCACACCCCTACTTCACTCTCCTCTGCACTGTGCTGAATGTGAGCATAACCACATAGTATTCTGATGGGTTCATCCCAATGGGGGTTGAGGTAAAGAACTCTGTTGAGTCACGGAGGTAGTGTAGGTGTCTTTCCAAAAGACTGTGATAATACCTTGAAAAGAAGAGGTTCCGAGAGAGATCCAAGATGGCTGACCACTAGCAGCTCGGGCACGTACCTCCCAGTGAAAGCGCAGAGAACGAGAGGACGCCACACTTTCAGACGAATATTTGTAGCTCACGGACCAGGAGATTCCCAGCGGAGGAGCTCCACGGGTCGCCAGAGCGACTCTTGTGGCCGGCGCGGCGGTTTTGCTGGCGCCTTAAAGCGGCAGTTCTTGGTGCAGAGTCCAGAGATTCCTGGGCAGAAAAGCACCATCAATCTTAACACCGCTGTTTTGGCCAGCGCAGTGGATTGCTCAGATTTCGGCGCTGGGAATCAAAAAGTTGGACGTCCGCTCAGAGACCTAGTTAGAAAGTCGGTAATTACAAAGACAACAGACGGATACATATATAATGAGGGGAAGAAACCAGCCTAAAAAGGCAGAGAATACTCAAAATCAGAATGCCTCTCCCTCTACAGGGGATCGCAATTCCTCATCAGTAACGGAACAAGACTTAATGGAGAACGAGTGTGTTCCAATAACAGAAGCAGGTTTCAAAATGTGGGTGATGAGAAACTTCTGTGAATTAAAAGAACTTGTTCTAACCCAGTGCAAAGAAACTAAGAACCTTAAAAAAAGGTTTGACGAAATGCTAACGAGAATGGACAATTTAGAGAGGAATATAAGTGAATTGATGGAGCTGAAAAGCACCACACGAGAACTTCGCGAAGCATGCACAAGCTTAAACAGTCGAATTGATCAAGCAGAAGAAAGGATATCAGAAGTCGAGGACCAGCTCAGTGAAATGAAACGAGAAGACAAGATTGGAGAAAAAAGGATAAAAAGGAATGAGCAAAGTCTCCAGGAAATATGGGACTATGTGAAAAGACCTAATCTACGTTTGATAGGTGTACCTGAATGTGATGAAGAGAATGAATCCAAGTTGGAAAATACTCTTCAGGATATCATTCAGGAAAACTTTCCCAACTTAGCAAGGCAAGGTAATATTCAACTCCAGGTAATACAGAGAACACCACAAAGATATTCTTCAAGAAGACCAACCCCAAGGCACATAATTGCCAGATTTATTAGGGTTGAAATGAAGGAGAAAATACTAAGGGCAGCCAGAGAGAAAGGTCAGGTTACCCACAAAGGGAAATCTATCAGACTCACAGCAGATCTCTCAGCAGAAACCCTACAAGCCAGAAAAGAGTGGGGACCAATATTTAACATTCTTAAAGAAAAGAACTTTCAACCCAGAATTTCCTATCCAGCCAAACTAAGCTTTATGAACGAAGGAAAAATTAAATCTTTTGCGAACAAACAAGTACTTAGAGAGTTCACCACCACCAGGCCTGCTTTACAAGAGCTTCTGAAAGAAGCACTATACATATAAAGGAACAACCAATATCAGCCTTTCCAAAAATATATTAAAAAGCAAAGAACATTAATACAATGAAAAATTTACATCAACGAGTGGGCAAAACAGCCAGCTAGCATCAAACGCCAGTATTAAACTTATATATATTTCAATTGGATAAAAAGCCAAAACCCATCGGTATGCTGCATCCAGACCCATCTTACATGCAACAATACACAAAGACTCAAAGAGAAGGAGGAAGATTTACCAACCAGAGAGTAAAAATAAACAAATAAACAAAAAGCAGGAGATGCAATTCTCGCCTCTGATAAAGTAGACTTTAAAGCAACAAAGATCAAAAGAGGCAAAGAAGGACATTACATAATGGTAAAAGGATCAATGTAACAAGAAGAGCTAACGATTCTATAGATCAACGAGACAGAAAATTAACAAGGATATTCAGGACTTGAACTCAGACCCGGAACAAGTAAACTTAATAAACATTTATAGAACTCTCCACTTCAAATACACAAAACATACATTACCACCTCACACCTATTCCAAAAGTGACTATATAATTGGAAGTAAATCACTCCTCAGTAATCGCATAGCATTTCATAGGTTTAAATGAAATATTGGTTGGCTGTTTGTTTGTTATCTTCTTCCCTTATTCCTTCCTGACTACATCATTAAGTATAATTATCAGTATACAAGAGGTTTTCAATACCCATTACTAAATTGCATTCTAGCCTGGGCAAGAAAGCAATACTCCCATTCTCTCTCCCTCTTTCTTTTCCTTTTTCCTCCTCCCCATTCTCTCTCTCTCTTTCTCTTCCTTTTTCCTCCTCCCCATTCTCTCTCTCTCTTTCTCTTTAATAAAAAAAAAAAAAAAAAAGAAAAGAAAAGAAGAGGTTCCTCAAACCAGAGAGAGAGAGAGAGAGTCTGGAAGGTAAGCCTTTTTTTTTTTTTTTTTTTTTTTTTTGAGACGGAGTTTCGCTCTTGATACCCAGGCTGGAGTGCAATGGCGCAATCTCGGCTCACCGCAACCTCCACCTCCTGGGTTCAGGCAATTCTCCTGCCTCAGCCTCCTGAATAGCTGGGATTACAGGCACGTGCCACTATGCCCAGCTAATTTTTTGTATTAGTAGAGACGGGGTTTCACCATGTTGACCAGGATGGTCTCGATCTCTTGACCTCGTGATCCACCCACCTCGGCCTCCCAAAGTGCTGGGATTACAGGCTTGAGCCACCGCGCCCGGCCTGGAAGCTAAGCCTTTAACCACCAGCAAACAGAACCCCTGTTGGAGTTTGGGGCTTTTCTCCTGGGTGCAGGGTCAGACTTTTTGAAAGCAGGCATGTTAGAGGGTACTCTTGGGTAAGAAGGGGTTAATGGCAAGCACTCGTGGCAGGGAAATGGGAGGGAGACAGAGTAGAGGCAGAGATGAAAAAGCCGCCTCCTGTTAACCAGAGCAGCCATCGCGTATTGGTTCTGGGTTGACTCCATCCCCTCAAGCATCCTAGATCCAGCTTGGTGCTCTGTCCACTTTTAAAGTGGGAGTAGGACTGAGAACAGGCAGGCAGGGACAATGGTAATTGATGAGCGCTGGCCAAGGAGAAGGTGGCCCTGAGAAACAAGAGTCACAGTGAAGAAGGCAAAGACCCCACTGCTGACCTCTCTCCACTGTGAACTTTCGTGAAGGGTGTTTTCTGGGGTTTCCTTACAGAAGACAGTGCACACAGCCACAGTGGTCAATCCAAGAAAGCAGCCCGATGGTGTGGCCGGAGGGGATTCGGAACAGCTGTGTGCAGGCAGCTGCCAAGTGTTTCAGATAACGGCGTGACCTTGGGCACATCACGTAATTTCTTTGGGCCTTAGTGTTCTCATTTATAAAATGAGAGGATTAGTAACAACCACATTACTAACAGGAACTTCCTGCTCCGGCATCACCCACCACCCTAAATACTCAAACGTGTGATACAGGCCAAGGACTGGAAGAGCCATGAGGAGGGGTCCACCTGTGGTGCGTGGAATGGGCTTTGTGAAGAGGCGGGACTTTGAGCTGCGTCTGAGGAGGAGGATGTAGGCATCTAGAGACAAGCGGTGGGAAACGAGAACAGTTGGAACAGACTCAGGGGCTAGAATTTGGGAATAGAGGGGTGCGACTAGGGAGATCCTCACTGCTGGGTCAGGAGGGCATGTGAAGGGGCCACCAGTAGTGCTCAGGGAGGAGCTGTGGGGCAGGGACGGGGGTTAACACTAAGAAGAGACCAGGAGGCGCCCTCACCACCCTTACTTTCCCTTAGTCTCCAAACATCTATGCATTCAGTAGACATTTATGAAGCTCTGAGAGCCAGGCACTGGATGCTGGGGGTAGGGGGTAGGGGATGAGGGTAGGGAGTACACAGAAAGAGAAAGGGAACTCGCTGTAAATATGGGGACAAAATAAGTGAAACTGCCCCTTCCCTCTGCTTCTAAGAACCCTTTTCCCTCCGGGCATGTGTTGGAGTTTAACTTGATTTCACCAAATAACACATTGGAGAAATGGGGCGGGGGGCATTCTCAGAACCTTTACTAACAACGGAAAGATCTTCCGGCACTTTCCTTAACCCTCCTGAGCCTTGGTTTCTCTATCTATATAATGGGCATCACAACACCCCTCAAAGGTAAGAACTACCTGAGATGGGGAGGTGAGGCCACGGTAAACAGGATCGCTAATCAAATGAGACAAGTACATTGTAATGCTGGCATGCTGGTTACTGGTATTTTCACTGCTTTCATTTCAGAGAAGGAAAAAGGACAAAATGCAGTTCTAAGGAATTATAGTGAGTTGTTCAAGGCAAGGGTGACTAAGCCAGCCCTTAAATGGGGCCCCAGGCTGCCCTCAGCCAGACAATACCATGGGTAATATTGCAGCCTACGTTTCTTCTACGTGTCAGCAACATGATAGACAGAATCTCTCTTTTCCTGGCCAGTTCATGGGGCCCTGCAATTCTGAGGACCAGTGGCACACACATAGCAAACACAAAGACACAAGGTGTACTGGGGTGTAGCCAAGGAATCTTCATTCTAAGATTGCCAGATACAATAAAGGATATGCAGTAAAATCTGAATTTCAGATAAGCAACCAATAATTTTCATTTGCTAAATATAGTAACCTTAGACCAACGAGAAAGTCAAAGCTACCTACGGGCTGAGTCCAACAGGCTTGGGGGGAACATTCCAGCTTCCCAGGCCTCTATCATTTAAAATGCAATGCTCCTCAACCAAGGTAATCACTCCTGGGGCAGTTTCCCTTTCAGGATTCAAAATCCCACTATTGAACACTCAAAGAAAATAATGACAAGGAGCCAGGCACGGTGACTCACGTCTGTAATCCCAGCACTTTGGGAGGCTAAGGCGGGCAAATCACGAGGTTAGGAGTTCAAGACCAGCCTGGCCAACACAGTGAAACCCCATCTCTACTCAAAATGCAAAAATTAGCTGAGCGTAGTGGCAGGCGCCTGTAGTCCCAGCTACTTGGGAGGCTGAAGCAGGAGAATCACTTGAACCCGGGAGGCAGAGGTTGCAGTGAGCCAAGATCGAGCTATTGCACTCCAGCCTGGGCAACAAGAGAAAAACTCTGTCTCAAAAAATAGAAAAAGAAAATAATGACAAGGACCTGGAAGGTCCTTACACATGTCTAATTCAAACTGAACCCTTCCTCAAAGGAGGACCATCATAGGAAGAAGAGTTAGGGTGGGGGAGCAAGTTATGTCACTCTTGAAAACACCAAATTATGGAGAGAATAAAGGTTTTATTTCTGAAATTCACACAGTAGGTCACTGAGCAGAATGAGAACCTAGAAGGTATGATGGTAGCTAGACTTCGATCCAGCAGACACATTTATTTTAGCCACATCCATCTTCATCTTCTCAGATGCCCATTGGAGTTAGCTGCCTGGTTAGCCTTGGGGTGTAGTAATGAGCCATTAAAAGTATAAATTACTTTCTTAGAATGAAGATTCCAAAGAGAGATCCTGAATGTACTGGCCCAAGGGAGGAGACTGCATCATTAGTTAATAAGAGGGAGCCACAAGGAAAGACTGGAATTGTGGCTGACATGTTTACTGTTACGGTCTCCTTCAGTCCCCTCTGTGCCATCAAAAACTCTGGGACTTGATTAGAAATTGCTTAAGTTTGAGGGGAAAGGGGATAGAGAAATAATAACTAAAGGATTCAAGGGTCCCTTCCTTCTTCTCCTTCCCTTCCTTCTCTTCTCCTTTCCCTTCCTTTCGTTTCCCTTCTTTTCTTTTCTCTTTTCTTTTTTTTTTTTTTGAGACAGGGCCTCACTCTGTCACCCAGGCTGGAGTGCAGTGGCACAATCTCAGCTCAATGCAGCCTCAACCTGCCTGGCTCAAGCAATCTTCCCACCTCAGCCTTCCAAGTATCTGGGACTGGAGGTGTGCACCACTATACCCAGCTAATTTTTAAATTTTTTGTAGAGACAGTGTCTCACTGTTGCCCAGGCTGGTCTCAAACCCCTGAGCTCAAGCAGCTCTCCCAGCTCAGCCTCTCAAAGTGCTGAGATAACAGGCATGAGCCACCACACCAGGACAAAGTTTACTTTTTTTTTCAGACAGGGTCTCCCTCTGTCGCCCAGGCTGGAATTTGAGGTTACGAAGTGGTATAATCTCGGCTCACTGCAACCTCTACCTCCCAGGTTCAAATGATTCTCCCACCTCAACCTCCCAAGTAGCTGGGACTTACAGGCACACACCACCACATCTGGCTAATTTTTGTATTGTTTGGCAGAGACAGAGTTTCACCATGTTGGCCAGGCTAGCCTCAAACTCCTGATCCATCCACCTCAGCCTCCCAAAGTGCTGGGATTACAGGCGTGAGCCATTGCACCTGGCCCAAAGGTATCTTTTTGAAGTAATTAAGATGTTCTATCCAAAGTAACGATGTCTTATTTTTTAAAAATAATAATAATAAAAAGGAAAAATGGAAAAAAAAAGATGTTCTAAACTTACCGTGTAACAGACTGTATGTGGGTTGCACATGCCTGTGAATACACTAGCATCCACTGAACTGTACAATTTAGTTTTTATTTATTTATTTGTTTTTATTTTTTTGAGATGGAGTCTTGCTCTGTTTCCCAGAGCCTGCCCCCCAGTCTGGAGTGCAGTGGCGCAATCTCAGCTCACTGCAACCTCCACCTTCCAAGTTCAAGCAATTCTCCTGCCTCAGCCTCCCAAGTAGCTGGGATTACCAGTGTGCACCACCACCCTTGGATAATTTTTTTGTATTTTTAGTAGAGATGGGGTTTCCCCATTTAGCCAGGCTGGTCTCAAACTCCTAACCTCAAGTGATCCACCTGCCTCGGCCTCCCGAAGTGCTGGGATTACAGGTGTAAGCCACCACACCCATCCTGAACTGTACAATTTAAATGGGTGAATTGTATAACATATGAATAGTACTTTAATAAAGCTGTTTTAATTTTTAATTCTGGTATTTAGGAACACAACTCCTAACCTCAAGTGATCCACCTGCCTAGGCCTCCCGAAGTGCTGGGATTACAGGTGTAAGCCACCACACCCGTCCTGAACGGTACAATTTAAATGGGTGAATTGTATAACATATGAATAGTACTTTAATAAAGCTGTTTTAATTTTTAATTCTGGTATTTAGGAACACAAGGAGCACATAAGACACGGATCAAGAACACTAATCATAAGTACCTGCATGGGCAACTAAGGCAATGAGAGACGGCTGCTTTCATTTCTTTTTTTCTACTTTTGATAGAGTCCTGAGCCCAGGAATCTTTCACTTTCCTCTTAACTCCTATTAGGAAAATGAAACAGCAGCTCAAATGTTTCCTGACCTTCAGTCTCAATCGAGGTTTGGAGGCTATGACAAATTGAGGGGGCTTTCCCCAAACACTAGGGACAGAAGCCCACACTCCATTCTAGCTGAGAGTTGCCAGGTCAGGGAATAGGCCAGGTACTGAGAAAGTTTTTTTGTAACAAGATTTTTTTTTTGTAACAAGATGGAAATCTAGATTTGTGTATACTTATGTGCCTGTGTAATATCTTAAATTTTAAACATGGCCAACTGATTCACTTTTTAAAGATGGGAGCTGGGCATGGTGGCTCACACCTCTAATCCCAGTGACTCCAGAGGCTGATGCAGGAGGATTGCTTGAGCCCAGGAATTTGAGGTTACGAAGAGCTATGATCATGCCACTGTTTCCAGCCTGGGCAACAGACTCCATCTCTAAAAAAATGAAAAATAAAAATAAAAATAAAAGGTTGGGCAAGACAACAGTGCACAGAAGAGCAAACAAACATCTTTGGGGTCTCCTATTACCATAAACTCTCTGTTGGCAACCTCTCATCTAGGGTCCCTCTTCCCTGGGCAAGGGGCCCTGGTCTCCAAGCCTTAGACACACTGCCTCACCTGGTGAATGACATTGTGAATAAGAGATCAGCTTTTAGCTTTGTTGTGGTTATCTTAAAAAGCAACAGCCCAAAGGGTGGAACAACCCAATATCAGGTGAATGAATATACAAAATGTGATACTGTCCATTACAACAGAATATTCTTCAGTCTTAAAGAAATGAAATGCTGGACATGCCTTATGGATGGACTGTGAGCATAATACAGTAAGTGAAAGAAGCCAGACACAAAAGTCCATATATTGCTAATGCATGATGCCTTTTTTTTTTTTTTTTGAGATGGAGTCTCAGTCTGTCACCCAGGCTGGAGTGCAGTGGCACCATCTCGGCTCACTGCAACCTCCACCTCCCAGGTTCAAGCGATTCTCCTGCCTCGGCCTCCCGAGTAGCTGGGACTACCAGCACCCGCCAACACACCTGGCTAATTTTTGTATTTTTTTTTTTTTTTTTAAGACGGGGTTTCACCATGTTGGTCAGGCTGGTTTTGAACTTCTGACCTCAGGTGATCCGCCCACCTTGGCCTCCAAAGTGCTTGGATTACAGGCGTGAGCCTCCACACCTGGCAATTTTTGTATTTTTAGTAGAGATGGGGTTTCACCATGTTAACCAGGCTGGTCTCAAACTCCTGACCTCAGGTGATCCACCTGCCTCGGTCTCCCAAGGTGCTAGGATTACAGGTGTGAGCCAACACACCCCGCTGCATGATTCCATTTACATGAAAAATCTAGAATAGGTAAATCCATAGAGACAGAAAGCACATCAATGGTTTCCAGGGGCTGGGGGAAGGTCGGATGAGGACTGACTTCTTAAATGGAAACAAGGGTCTCTGTGAGGGGTGATGAAAATGTGTTGGAACTAGGTAGAGGTGATGGTTATACAATATTGTGAATGTACTAAATGCCACGGAATTGTACACTTTAAAATAGTTAACCTTATGTTATGTAAATTTTGGTTTAAAAAAAAAGGCAACAACATCTGGGATAAGAAAATTAGATATGTGGCCGGGCATGGTGGCTCACACCTGTAATATCAGCACTTTGGGAGGCCGAGGTGGTAGGATTACTTGAGGTCAGGAGTTCGAGACCAGTCTGGTCAACATGGTAAAACCCCATCTCTACTAAAAATACAAAATTAGCTAGGTGTGCCCCTGTAATCCCAGCTACTCGGGAGGCTGAGGCAGAAGAATCACTTGAACCCAGGAGGTAGAGGTTGCAGTGAGCCAAGATCATGCCACTGAACTCCAGCCTGGTCAACAGAGTAAGACTTCATCTCAAAAAAACAGAAAATCAGCTATGTGGGGAGAATTTCACAGTTACCCTAATGAGTAATAGGTTCTACCTAAGACAAAGGCTCCCCAGAGCATTAACACTGGAGTAGAGTTCTCTGCCTTTTAGAGAGGGCACAGGACACACACAAGTGAAGACACATGGCAGAAAGAGCGTGTAATACTCAGGAACTGGCAAGAATTTGGTGGGGGGTAAATCTATGTGAAAATGAAACCTCTCAAAGTTAATATATATTTTGGATGCCTAGGAGAGATTCACCATGGTAATCCGAAAGAGCATCACTTCCCAAAAGAATGTTTTACACCTCAGCAAAAATGCCTGTTGATAAACAAAATGATGCTACGCTCATTTATAATAGGAGTCTCTCCATTCCCAGAAGTCCACCATTTCCCATTCAGATTTCAAATGTGGAATCTTTGATCTGTGACTCTGCAAAAACTAGCATCGAAGTAGAGTACAGGGGAATCATCGTTTGCAGTCATTAACTTATTTTCCTCTTATTTACACCACCTGGTATCACACTTACTTTTTCTTTTTTTTGAGAGACAGATCTTACTGGGTCGCCCAGGCTAGAGTGCAGTGGCGCCAATCATAGCTCACTGCAGCCTCAACCTCCTGGGCTCAGGCAGTCCTCCCACCTCAGCCTCCCTAGTAGCTGGGACCACAGGCATCCACCTGGCTTAATTTGTTTGTTTTTTTGTTTTTGAGATGGAGTTTTACTCTTGTTGCCCAGGCTGGAGTACAATGGCATGATATCGGCTTACTGCAACCTCCACCTCCTGAGTTCAAGCGTTTCTCCTGCCTCAGCCTCCTGAGTAGCTGGGATTATGGGCATGTACCACCACACATGGCGAATTTTAGAGACAGGGTTTCTCCATGTTAGTCAGGCTGGTCTTAAACTCCCGACCTCAGGTGATCCGCCTGCCTTAGCCTCCCAAAGTCTGGAATTATAGGCATGAGCCACCATGACTGGCCAAGTTTTGTATTTTGTTGTAGAGACAGGGCCTCACTATGTTGCTCAGGCTGGTCTCAAACTCCTGAGCTCAGGCAATCCGCCTGCTTCGGCCTCCAGTGATGGGATTATAGGAGTGAGCCACTGGGCCCAGCCTCTTACTTCTTCTTGTCAAACTGAAATGACATTCTGAACCTTAGTTAGGTTTACTAACCCCCTCATCCAATTTAGAATCAATGCAAACAATTTGGGGTATACATTTTTATAAAAACATTACACAATTTTTTATTCAATGAACCAACTTTAACAGTGAAAGCACTGAATAATACCTTCAGCAGGGAGGCCCCTGGAGACCGCTTTAGAAATACCTGAAACGCTGATCCACCTGTACATCCCTACCAAGGGAATCACTTAGAAAATCATTTTTCTCACCTCCACCCCCAACCCCCTTCCACCCACTTCAAATATGAAAATCTCCACGCTGGCCTGTTTCCTCCACCAGAGCTGTGTAGGAATAAGAAAGACAACAACAGATAACATATTCCACTATGGTCAGGAATATTTCTCTTGATTTGAGAGTACAAACATGAGGCCATTGCACACTCCTTCTCAGCTGGCTCTTTCTGAGTTTTCTTTGTTTGTTTGAGATGGAGTCTTGCACTGTCTCCCAGACTGGAGTGCAGTGATGCAATCTCTGCTCACTGCAACCTCGGTCTCCCAGGTTCAAGCGATTCTTCTGCCTCAGCCTCCCGAGTAGCTGGGATTACAAGTGCCCGCCACCATGCCCAGCTAATTTTTTGTATTTTTAGTACAGACGGAGTTTCACTATGTTGGCCAGGCTGGTCTCGAACTCCTGACCTCATGATCCGCCCACCTTGGCCTCCCAAAGTGCTGGCATTACAGGCATAAGCCACTGTGCCTGGCCTCTGAGATGTTTTGTAAAACAGCATGTTCCAGTGTCTTTCACATCTTTTGTACTGATAGCAAATCTGCAAGGAGTGACATTGGACCAAGATAGGAAAAGTCAAGGCCTTGTGGTACGACAGTCTTCCAGAACTGACGACAGAGCTCAGGCTCGAAAGCTCTCATTATATAGCTACACGTCTTACCAGTAGGACCATATAAACTGTCACAGCTACCAGACTCCTTTGCCTGACATTCAACGCCTCGCCTTACCAGACCTCAACCCTATAGTCTCTTCTCTCCCTCTATTTCCCTTCATTTGCGATGAAACCAAGCCATTCCCTGGTCTCTGTTTCCTATATGCAACCTGATATATCAGTCTCGATGCTTTTGCTCATGCTATCCTCATGGCCTAGAATATTCTTGCTCTGAATTCCATGGACCCAAATCCTTGTTTCTCCCTGCCACCTCCTTCAGGAAGCCCTCCCGATTGTCTCACTCCTTTCCACTCCAATCCCTTTCTGTATTTCTTTTGTAAATATTATCACTCTCTTACCTTGATTTTTACCTAGCAGTACTTATCATTTTCTATGGTTTATTATTTTATTTCATGGGCTCCTTTAAAAGCACTTTGAGGTTGAAGGCTGAGTATTATTGTATGATTAATCTTTATATTCCATCTTTTTTGGCAGACGCCACAGATTGCTATGCAATAGCCATTCCTCTCTTCTTTGCTAAGAGAAGTCCAAGGTCTCGTAGCTAACAGACTGCTTGGCTTCAAAGCTCTTGAACCTTACCACTCCACTATCAAGCACCCCACGTGCTTAACACTACGCATTCTTCAGCTTTTCTTGGAAGAGGAAATAATCAGTTGAGAAAGTTATCTGCATAATTCTGGCTTGGGAAGGGGGAATATCCATCATTAAAGAAACCCCTAGAAGGGCCGGGCACAGTGGCTCATGCCTGTAATCCTAGCACTTTGGGAGGTAGAAACGGGCAGATCACTTGAGGTCAGGTGTTCAAGACCAGCCTGACAAAAATGGTAAAACCCTCATCTCTACCAAAAATACAAAAATTAGCGGGGCGTGGTGGCAGGTGCCTCTAATCCCAGCTACTCAGGAGGCTGAGGCAGGAGAAGTGCTTGAACTTAGAAGGTGGAGGTTGCAGTGAGCCAAGATCACACCACTGCACTCCAGCCTGGGCGACAGAGCAAGCAAGACTCTCTCAAAAGAAAAAAAAGGAAAAAAGAAAAGAAACAAGGAAGAGTTATTTGTTTCTGCAAAAGAAATGGAAATTGCCTCATTAATTCTTTATTATTTATGTTTAAAAGATCAGGCCAGTTTCCATGGTTCATGTCTGTAATCCTAGCATTTTGGGAGGCCGAGGCAGGAGGATAACTTGAGGTCAGGAATTCAAGACCAGCCTGGCCAATGTGGCAAAACCCTAAACCCTTGTATTTTTAGTCTCTACTAAAAATTATAGCATGCACCTATAATCCCAGCTACTTGGGAGGCTGAGGCAGGAGAATCGCTTGAACCTGGGAGTCAGAGGATGCAGTGAGCTGAGATCACATCACTGCTCTCCAGGCTGGGCAACAGAGTGAGACGTCATCCCTCCTCCTCCCCCACAAAAAGAGATTATTTCTTCAATTACTTTGCTGACCTTCACCTATCTATCTGCAGCCAGTGTGGATGTAGTCTCTCTGTGTGCAATAAACCAGCATTCTAAGCCACAAAAGACAAGGGAAGTTGCAAGGGAACACAATGTGCCTAATCAGAGGCACAGGCAAAGCATGCTGCTAAGCCGAGAACTTCTGGGAGCAGGGAGGTGACTATCCTTGGAGCTGTTCTATTTTTTTTTTTTTTTTTTTTTTGAAATGGAGTCTCACTCTGTCACCCAGGCTGGAGTGCAGTGGCGCGATCTTGGCTCACTTCAACCTCCGCCTCCTGGGTTCAAGCGATTCTCCTGCCTCAGCCTCCCAAGTAGCTGGGATCACAGGTGCCCACCACTATGCCCAGCTAATTTTTTGTATTTTTAGTAGAGACAGGTTTTCACCATGTTGGCCAGACAGGTCTCAAACTCCTGACCTCAGGTGATTCGCCCACCTCAGCCTCCCAAAGTGCTGGGATTACAGGTGTGAGCCCGCGTTTAGCCTAGGAAGTTATTCTTTTTGTCACAGGACAAATGGAATTTGCTGGTTTTGTTGTTTTGAGGTTGGGAAAAGTGAGGCAAGAGGAAAGAAGCTTAAAGCAGGGGAGTGGCCGGGCACGGTGGCTCACGCCTGTAATCCCAGCACTTTGGGAGGCCGAGGCAGGTGGATCACAAGGTCAAGAGATCGAGACCATCCTAGTCAACACGGTGAAACCCCGTCTCTACTAAAAATACAAAAAATTAGCTGGGCATAGTGGCGCGTGCCTGTAATCCCAGCTACTCAGGAGGCTGAGGCAGGAGAATTGCCTGAACCTAGGAGGCAGAGGTTGCAGTGAGCCGAGATCACGCCATTGCACTCCAGCCTGGGTAACAAGAGCGAAACTCCGTCTCAAAAAAAAAAAAGCGGAGGAGTAAGGTAACATCACTGAGTGGACAGAGGTTGGGAGGAGAAAGGTCGATCGTTCCTGATCTCTTGAGATAAGAAAAAAGGACAGCAGAATTCTTAGGCTTAAGGGGAGAAAAAAGGTGTTTTGTTCCCTTCCTGGTGCAGGCATATGTACCTATATATTGCTCTTCCTCTAGCCAGATTATTTACTCTGTGTAGTTTGTGTGCCTAAGCTACACAAGAGGTTAGCAACCATTCTGTAAAAAGTCAGACAGGAAAAATTTTAGGCTTTTAGAGCCATCCAGTTTGAGCAGCTACTACTCAAACCGTGTTGAGCAAAAGCAGCCATAAATAGGTCTTTACATTGTGTTCCAATAATATCATATTCATGGAGGACGAAATTTGACTTACATCTAATTCCCCAAGTGGCTCAGAAGATGATTCTTCTTTTAATCTTTCTCCCTAACCATGAAGAATACAAAGGCCCACGCCTTGTGTATAGGTACACACCATATGTAGCATAGGAAAAAGGACGTGTCTGGGAAGGGTAATCACTGCTTTCAGGGAAGTGGCCACCCCTGAGAAGAGAGAAAGAGAATCAAGGTGAGGGGCTTCAGCGATCCCTCCAGTGGTTTATTCCTTCTGCTGCTCCCAGACACAGAGGTGTTTGTTCTACCTTTCGGTAGGTCAGAAAGAAAACAAATTTTTAAATATCAAAGTATTTAAAGTTTTAGTTTATCAAAATACTTCAATAAATAAACATTTATAGGCTGGGGACAGTGGCTCACATCTGTAATCCCACCACTTTTGGAAGCCAAAGTGGACAGATCACTTGAGGGCAGGAGTACAAGACCAGCCTAGCCAATATGGCAAAACCCCATCTCTACTAAAAACACAAAAATTAGCTGGGCATGGTGGCGGGCGCCTGTAATCCCAGCTACTTTGGAGGCTGAGGCAGGAGAATCACTTGAATTCAGGAGGCAGAGGTTGCAGTTAGCCAAGATTATGTCACTGCACTCCAGCCTGGGTGACATAATTCATTCATTATTCTCAAATGAATGAATAAATATTAATATATTTATACAGGTATTAAGTATGTATTTATGTAAATGAATACTTATTGAAATAATTCCATAAACTGGAACTTTAAAATAAAACAAAACAATGCACATGAATGTGCCCAAGTTCATTAACTTCTTTTTGCAGAAATGATTATGTTAGTAAAAAACATTAAATAAATAAGCGAACAAACAATAACGCCTGCCCATGAAAAAGCTCTTATTTCAGTTTTTGAATCACCATGAAAGATTTTCCTGAGGATCAAGACAGAAGGAGCAAAGGCACCAGCAAAAATGCACTCACATCTCTAATCTTAAGTCTCTTGATTTCATTTCTACATTAAAGCATTTTCTGTTTTCTAAAACAAGATCTTTTGGTCAACACAGCATACCAACTGCTAGCCTAACTCTACAAAATGGAATATTCTTAAGGCAGGGAGCTATATTAAGTCCCCAACATTTACTTTCTGAAAATTCTTTAGTGTATTATTGCATAGCAGAGTAGTGTGACAAGGATCAAAAGATTAGAAACAATTTCAATTAACTCCTTCTGCTAATATAGATAGAGGAACGACCACTGAATTTTGCTGCAATGTCTAATGGAAAATAAAGTGCACACACAGGAGATTTACCATTGACCCCAATCACAGAACTTTATTTATTTATTTATTTATTTATTTAGAGATGGGGTCTCAGTCTGTCACCCAGGCTGGCGTGCAGTGTGTGATCTCAGCTCACTGCAATGTCCACCTATCAGGCAAGCCACCCTCCCACCTCACAGGCTCCGAGTAGCTGGGACCACAGGTGCACACCACCATGCCCAGCTAGTCTTTGTATTGTTTTGTAGAGATGGGGTTTTGCCATGTTGTCCAGGCTGGTCTCAAACTTTCCTGAGATCAAGTGATCTGCCTGCCTTGGCCTCCCAAAGTGCTGAGATTACAGGCATGAGCCACCGCACCCGGCCCCAATCATAGAACTTTAAAATGCTGCTTTGTTTTAGAAAAAAGAAGAGACAAATAAGTAAATCGGTGAATTTTTAAAAACAAAATGCTGCTTCAAAGAATAAAAACACCACAAATGCTTTGCAGGAATGAAAGTCTGAAAATGATATAGTAAGAGTATAAATTAAGCTATTTTTAAAAAAATTATTTGATTTAGGGTTTCTACATTCTGTATTCTATAGTGTCCATCTGTCCTTTGTTCATATGTGTTTAAGCCATAAATGAATTATCAGAAAGTCTTTTATCCTTGTAAAACCAAAAAAAAAAAAAGAGGATGGAGGAGGAATCTGTCCTAATAGGACTGTAATGGATTCATCATCCTTGACTTCAGCAAATAATTAGTACTGGTAAAGATTGTTCTATATAAGTAAAATAATTATTAGAGAAGAGAAGTCCCTGGCCAAGCACAGTGGCTCACACCTGTAATCCCAGCACTTCAGGAGGCCAAGGTGGGCAGATCACTTGAGGTCAGGAGTTCAAGACCAGCCTGGCCGACATGGTGAAACCCCATCTCTACTAAAAATACAATAAATTATCTGGGTATGGCGTGATGCACCTGTAATCCCAGCTACACAGGAGGCTGAGGCAGGAGGACAGCTTGAACCCGGGAGGCAGAGGTTGCAGTGGGCCAAGATCGTACCACTGCACTCCAGCCTAGGCGACAGAACAAGATTCTGTCTCAAAAAAAAAAAAAAGAAAAAGAAAAAAAGAGAAGTCCCTAAAGTCAAACACTACAAAACAGAGAAAATAAGTTCAGCAGGACTTTCAAACCCAAATAGGTACTTACCACCCCCAACCCAGGAAAATGGAAACACATTTAGGCTGATCCTCAGTGTGACAGATTAAAAATGCCTGTAAACTCTCTGATATACCTCTCATTGAGAAGTGGGATCCATGCCTTCTCCACTTGAACCTGAGTGGGCTCTGTGCCTGCTTCAACTCGGAAATGATACTGTTCCAGCTTCCAAACCCAGTCCTGGTAGCTTTGCTGTCTTATCTCTTGGGACACTCACGCTTGGGACACTTAGCTGAAATGTAAGAAGTCCAACTACTATGGAGAGGCCCTGAAACATTCCTGCCAAGGTGTAAGAATGTGAGCAAAGCTATCTTAAATCATCAAGCCTTCAGATGAGAATACAGAAATGAACTTAAAAAAAAATCCTCAAGCCAGACTAGCCACAAGTTGAATACTACCAATTAACTCCAGGTAATGCACATGTAGCAGAAGAACCTCCCAGCTAAGCCCTACCCAAATCCATCCAACTCATGAGACGGTAGGCAATCATTGAATATAGGGTAGTTTGTTGCACACCAAGAGATAACCAAGCATCATTCTAGAAACAACAGACTAACATACCCCTTCACTTTAAGTTTTTGGATGAGTGGCTTTTCCACCCCAAAGAAGGAATTTTTTTTTTCCTCTGTTGCCCAGGCTGGAGTCCACTGGCGCCATCGTAGCTCACTGCAGCCTTGACCTCGTGGGCTCAAAGTGATCCTCCCACCTCAGTCTCCTGAGCAGCTGGGACTACAGCCAAAATACTTGGCTAATTTTTAATGTTTTTTTTTTTTTTTGTAGAGACAGGGTCTTGCTATGTTGACCAGGCTGGTCTCGAATGCCCGGTATCAAGCAATCCTCCTGTCTCTGCCTCCAAAAGTATTGGGATTACAGGTGTGAGCCACCATGTCTGGCATAAAGGAGGTCTCTTAATTGATATTATTCTTGAAGGCAGAAGTAGGCCTCATAGATGAAAGTTACAAGAAAGAAGATTTCAGCTAAACATAAAAAAGATCTTCCTAGTTAGGTTTTCCAGTCACAGCCTGAAGTGCCTCATGGAAATGATGATGTATAACCATCACCGTAGGAATTCAAGGCCAGGATGGAAGCAATGAAGACGCACAGCAACTGAATTCTCCAAATAGCAAGTCAGAAAGACCTGAATCTGGATCTGCTTTGCTATAATTAGCTGTGTGTTTTAGGGCAACTTGCTTAGCCTCTCGGAATCTACTTGCTCAAATGTAAAATAGAGATATTGATAACAACAATCTCAGAGAACTATAAATGAGTGCCTGGCCCAAGGGAAGCTCTTGGTGCACATGCTTATCAGATCATGACTATCACTAATGTTGGAGAGGCATTTCTGCATTGGATGGAATATCAAATCAGAAAGCCCCGCTGGCCCTGTCCCGCTAAAAACATGCCGGATCATTCCATGACCACTCATGGAAAGTTCGTGTGTGCAGAAAACTAACTGAAAGCAGCAGAAAAGATTTTCAATTACAACTCAATCAAGTCAATGGCATTCTCTTTTTGTTAGCTTGAGGTCATTTAATTTGTACTTAAGAGCCTTAATTATTTAAGCAGAAAAGCAGCAAAAGAACAATGGATTTAAACTCACATGCCAAAAAAGCTTTGCTTGCTTATTTGTTGGCCTGACATAATTAGTTACAAGGCTTCCATTGTGGACTTATCATGTAGACTGTTTGCCACTCTTCCCTCACTGGCCTCCTTCCTCTGCTCTCTGTTCCTGGAGACTATGAGTCCAAGTACAATTGCCAACCTCACATGGCCCCAAGTTGTGGTGAAAAGAACAGGACTTAAAGGAAACTGTTTCAGTTCAGTCACTAAGTAGCCCTTCAACTTAGGGGAAATTAAGAAATCTCTCTGGGTCGGGCACAGTGGCTCATGCCTATAATCCCAGCACTTTGGGAGGCCAAGGCGAGTGGATCACTTGAGGTCAGGAGTTTGAAACCAGCCAGGCCAATATGGTGAAACCCTCTCTCTACTAAAAATACAAAAATTAGCCAGTCGTGGTGCTGTGCACCTGTAATCCCAGCTTCTTGGGAGGCTGAGGCAGGAGAATCACTTGAGCCTGGGAGGTGAAGATTGCAGTGAGTGAATATTGCACCACTGCACTCCAGCCTGGGCGACAGAGCAAGATTCCATCTCAAAAAGAAAAAAAATGACACTTCACCAGACCTTCCATTCTTCTCCTCTGAAGACTGGGAATAAATAATGAACCTCACAGAGATGTTCTAAAGAGGAAACAGAATGACTCCATATGGTTTGAATGTTGTAAAACAAAATGTAATTGTTGGTAGTTATTACTTTTACAGCTAAAACATGAAATATTATAAATCTCAAGACAACTAGCCAAATGGGCAACTGAGAGAAGCAGCTCAGAATCTTAGATTCATCGTTCATTTCTCTGTTTATTATTTTCATTAAGTCAGCTCTTTATTTCTTCCTGAAACAAAGCTTTTTAGTTTTTTACAAATCACTTTTATTTTCTTCCCATTTTTTAAAGTATAAACTTTTCATTGAAGTATCATGTATAAATAGAAAATTCACAAGTTAAGAGAGTACCCCGGACCAGGTGTGATGTCTCACCATGCCTGTAATCCCGAACTTTGGGAGGCCGAGGCAGGCGATCGCTTGAGCCCAGGAGTTCAAGGCTGGCCTGAGCAATTGCATAAGATCCCATCTTTTTAAAAAAAGATTTTTAAAGAGTACTCCTCAGTGAACTTTAACAACGAAACACAGTACTTAGATGATCAGCACTCCAGAAGTACCACATGTCCCTTTAGTCATCACCCACCCAAGGTTGACTGCTCTCCTGATTTCTAACGCTAGATTCACTTTGCCTGTTTTTGAACTTTATATAAAAGAGATTTTGCAGTACACACTCTATGGGCTTCTTTCACTGAACATGACTTTATGGCTTTAAGCACATTTTTGCATGAATAGTTGGTTGTTTTCATTTTATGTAGTATCCCATTCAATGAATATGCCACAATTTTTTAATTCATCCACTATTGGTGAATATCTGAGCTGCTTCCAGTATGGGAATATTTTTAATGGTGCTGTTAAGAGCTTTGTTAAACTTTTCCATAGATGAATGTATGTATACATTTCTGTTGAGTATATAACCTAGGGGTGGAATCACTGGTTATAATGTACATATTTTTTAGATTTAGTGACTCCTCTTTGGCACTGGAGTTCCTCCCCTCCCCTCTCCTCTTCTCTTCTCTCTCTCTCTCTCTTTCTCTCTCTCTCTCATTCTCTCTTTCGAGATAGGGTCTCATCCTGTCACCCAGGCTTCAGTACCATGGCACAATCTTGGCACACTGTAGCCTCGATGTCCAGGGCTCAAGTTCTCCTCCCACCTCAGCCTCACCAGTAGCTGGGACTACAGAGGCACACCAGCACACCCAGCTAATTTTTGTATTTTTTTTGTAGGGACAGGGTTTCACCATGTTGCCCAGGCTGGTCTCAAACTCCTGAACTCAAGCAGTCCACCTGCCTCGGCCTCCCAAAGTGCTAGGATTACAAGCATGAGCCACTGCTCTCAGCCGGCACCAGGCATTTCAATCAGTGCTGATTTCATGTTCCTGTCCCTGACTACAGGATCTCATTCCTTCACTGAGTCTCCACACAACCAACCTGCCCAGCTTAGTGAAAAACAGCACTGATCATGTTGTTCGTTTCAAAACAACCTATGTGTGCTGCAATCCATAAAACACATCACATCCAAGGTCTTAACCCTTTGGCCCTAACCAATGATTTATCCAACAAATATTCAACAAATAATAACCCCAGCCTTGAGACACCTCACAGTCTGGTAGGGATAAACTAAACAAGTTCTGCAGTGTTACACAGGACCAGGCAGAGCCAAGTTCTGGAGGGATCCAGAGGATCTGAGAAGCTTTAGGAGAAGTTATTTGAGCTGGTCCTAGGAAAGGATGGATGGAAAGGGGGAAGGACAAAGTAGCAATGTGCCGCAATGAAAAGGCATGATGGGCTGGGTGTGGAGGCTCACACCTGTAATCCCAACACTTTGGGAGACTAAGGCAGGAGGATCCCTTGAAGCCAGCAGTTCAAGACCAGCTTGGGCAACATAGCAAAATTCCATCTCTAAAATTTTTTTTTTTTTTTTTTTGAGACAGAGTTTCACTCTTGTCACCCAGGCTGGAGTGCAGTGGCGCGATCTTGGCTCACTGCAACCTCCACCTCCTGGGTTCAAGCGATTCTCATGCCTCAGCCTCCCAAGTACCCGGGATAACAGGCGCCTGCCACCACACCCAGCTAATTTTTGTATTTTTGGTAGAGATGAGGTTTTACCATGTTGGCCAGGCTGGTCTCAAACTCCTGACCTCAGGCGGTCTGCCCACCTATGCTTCTCAAAGTGCTGGGATTACAGGCATGAGCCACTGAGGCCAGCTTTAGTGGCAGTTTTTAACAGGTGAATGACATGGTCAGATCTGTCTTCCAGATGGACAGCTACTGAGAGCGGAGGACACACAGTCTCTGGCCTCATCCATCGCTCTGTCCTGCACCCTCCTTGCCATTAGCCCCACCTAGACAGTTCACAGACTGGGTCCACCCGGCCCCATGTCCCTGCTCTGCAGCACAGTTTGGTGTTTAGAGATGAACTCTGAAGCCATGCTGCCTGGATTTGGTCTCCAGCTCTCCACTTGCTGGCTGGCAACCTGGGCAAATTGCTCTACCTCTTTGTGCCTCATTTGCCATCTCGCAGGGTTGTAATAAGAACTGAGGAAGTCACCATTTGTAAAGGACTTGAAATGTGCATGGCATTCAGTAAGTACTGAGCGACATGAACATATGTGTTACAAGCCTAAGCAACATAGTGACACCTCCTCTGTACTAGAAACAAAAACAAAAATAAGTTAGCCAGGCATAGAGAGGCTGAGGCGGGAGGATCACTTGAGACCAGGAGATGGAGGGAACAGTGAGCCATTATTGTGTCACTGTACTCCAGCCTGGGTAACTGAACAAGACTCTGTCAAAAAAAAAAAAAAATCTGACAAAACATATATGTTACTTTAAAATGGTGTGGTTTATCACACGCTCTCTCCTACACTGTGCAAAAATCTATTCAAAGTCCAGCTGAACCCAAACATCCATCAACTGATGAATGGATAAACAAAATCTGGCATGTCCGTACAATGGACTATTACTTAGCCATGAAAAGGAATGAAGTATTGATACATGCTATAACATGGATGGATCCTGAGAACATACATGCTAACAGAAATAAGCCACACATGAGAGGTCACATATCGTATGGTTCTATTTAAGTGAGATGTCCAGAAAGGCAAATCCATAGAGTTAAAAAGTTGATTACTGGTTGCCCGGGGATGAGAGAGAGAGAAATGAGAAGTGATTGCTTAACGGGTTTGGACTTTCTTTTTGGGGTAATGAAAATATTCTGGAATAGGGAAGAACACAGTGACTCATGCCTATAATCCCAGCACTTTACAAGGCCGAGGGAGGAGGATCACTTGAGCTTAGGAGTTTGAGACCAGCCTGCACAACACAGTGGGATCCATCTCTGCAAAAAATTTAAAAATTAGCCAGGTGTAGGCCAGGCACGGTGGCTCACTCCTGTAATCCCAGCACTTTAAGAGGACAAGGCAGGTGAATCACAAGGTTAAGAGATTGAGACCATCCTGGCCAACATGGTGAAATCCCATCTCTATCAAAAATACAAAAATTAGCCAGGCATGGTGGTACGTGCCTGTAGTCCCAGCTACTCGGGAGGCTGAGGCAGGAGAATCGCTTGAACCCAAAACGCAGAGGTTGCAGTGAGCCAAGATCATACCACTGCACTCCAGCCTGATGACAGAATAAGACCCCATCTCAAAAAGCAATAAAATTAAAAAAAAAAGATTAGCCAGGTGTGGCGGCACACGCCTCTAATCCTAGCTATTCAGGAGGCTGCAGTGGGAGAATTGCTTGAGCCTGGGAGGTTGAGACTACAGTGAGCTGTGGTCACATCACTGCACTCTAGCCTGGGCCACAGAGTGAGACGCTGTCTCAAATTAAAACAAGAAAAAGAAAAACAAAAGAAAATATTCTGGAATAAATAATGGTGGTGGTTGCACAGTTTTGTAAATATACTAAAAGCCACTGAATTTTCTACTTTAAAATGACGAATTTTTGGCCTGGCGCAGTGGCTCACACCTGTAATCCTAGCACTTTGGGAGGCCAAGGCAGGCAGATTGCCTGAGCTCAGGAGTTGGAGACCAGCCCAGGCAACACAGTGAAATCTCATCTCTACTAAAATACAAAATATTAGCCAGGCATGGCAGCATGCACCTGTAGTCCCAGCTACTCAGGAGGCTGAGGCAGGAGAATTGCTTGAACTCAGGAGGCGGAGGTTGCAGTGAGCAAAACTCAGTCTCCAAAAAAAAAGGTGAATTTTCTACTTTAAAATGGTGAATTTTGCAGTACATTAATTATATCTCAGAAAAAAAATCCAGCTAAAAGATCACCCCTCTTCCCCAACTTCTCCTCTGGGGTCCCCGTTCATATCACATGCCACGTTATGGTACAGTGAGTTGGACGCAGTGAGTTGTCCCCACTCGAGTGTGAGCAGCTGAGGGCAGGAAGAGTGTCCTGTTCACCTACAAGTCCCTTGAACTTAGCAGAGCGACTAGTAGGTACCCAGTAGTTGCTCCAGTAAATGCTCACTGATATAATAAGCAGAGCATTACCATTTGAGGGGAAAACAGACTTGGAGATTAATTTATTTTCCAAAATTTGTAGGCTCTAAATTACCAATCTGGTAGCAAAGAAACAACTGCCTCTGCACAGAGGCCTAATCCATATCGAGTATTAAGACCAAAAACAGGCTGGGTGCGGTGGCTAACACCTGTAATCCCAGCACTCTGGGAGGCCAAGGCAGGCGGATCGTGAGGTCAGAAATTTGAGACCAGCCTGATGGTGAAACCCCATCTCCACTAAAAATACAAAAATTAGTTGGGCATGGTGGCACACGCCTATAATCCCAGCTACTCGGGAGGCCTAGACAAAAGAATTGCTTGAACCTGGGAGGCAGAGGTTGCAATGAGCCAAGATCATGCTACTGCACTCCAATTGGGCAACAAGAGGGAAACTCCATCTAAAAAAAAAAAAAAAACAAGAATGAAATAGCAATAAAAAGCCCTTTCTTTTGCCAATGAGAGTGAAACAAGCTTAGACTTGGATCTCTTTTGCTCTCCTGTCAACTAGGCTTGATGATGCTAGACAAACATGCAAATCCTGAACTTAGAGATTGCTGCAGCAGTAACAATCGTGACTGTGATAATACTGTTCTGCTCAAGTTGGTATTAGTAAGGCAAGTACAAATCTAAAATCACACTCTGGGTGAGCACATGTTATAAAGTAAATATAAATAGTGGAAATCCCACAAACATGGAGCCAATGAATGAAGTTATATCTTATATGTACATTCCTTAGAGTTGGCCCACTCATCCTGCTGTCATTGCTGATTTGGAAAAATAAGATGACAGGAAGCATGTGAGCTCTCTGTAGTGTTTGGCTATGTCTCCACATCTCTTCTTTTTATTTATTTATTTATTTATTTATTTATTTTAGACAGAGTTTCACTCTTGTCGCCCGGGCTAGAGTGCTGTGCCTCTCCTGCCTCAGTCTCCTGAGTAGCTGAGATTACAGGTGCTCGCCACAGCACTTCGCTAATTTTTTTATATTTTTAATAGAGATGGGATTTCACCATATTGGCCAGGCTGGTCTTGAACTCCTGACCTCAGGTGATTTGACTGCTTCAGCCTCTCAAAGTGCTGGGATTACAGGTGTGAGCCACCACGCCCGAGCCACCTCTTCTTTTTATATCCACCTTTGCTGTACAGGCAGGTGTGAAACAAAAGAGACAGACACTTCAATTTAGAACACCTGGGTTAAGTTTTAAACTCCACATGAACTAAGCACATTTCCTCATGCAGCCTCAGTGTTCACCTCTGTAAAATGAGACTACAAATATTTTAGGAATGGTATGAGGATTCAGTGAGATAAAGGGAGGGACAATTCTGTATACAGAATTGCAATATGGTTGAAAGACAAATAAGTGAAAAAATATTAACATATTACAAAAGCTAATTTTTTTCTTTTTTTTTTTTTGAGACAGAGTCTTGCCCTGTTGCCCAGGCTGGAGTGCAGTGGCGCAGTCTCAGCTCACTGCAACCTTTGCCTCCTGGGTTCAAGCTATTCTCCTGCCTCAGCTTCCCAAGTAACTGGGATTACAGGTACCCACCACCACATCCAGCTAATTTTTTGTGTTTTCAGTAGAGATGGGTTTTAGCCATGTTGACCAAGCTGGTCTTAAACTCCTGACTGTAAGCGATCCACCCACCTCGGCCTCCCAAAGTGCTGAGATTACAGGTGTCAACCACCAAGCCCGGCCTGCTAATATGCTTTTTTTTAAAAAAAAAAGACTGAGATTTGCTCTGTTACCCAGGTTGGAGTGCAGTGGCACAATCTCAGCTCACTGCAACCTCCATCTCCCAGGTTCAAGCGATTCTAGTGCCTCAGCCTCTGGAGTAGCTTGGATCACAGGCACCCGCCACCATGCCTGGTTTTTTCTATTTTTAGTAGAGACGAAGTTTCAGCATGTTGGCCAGGCTGGTCTAGAACTCCTGACCTCAAGTGATCCTCCCAACTCGGCCTCCCAAAGTGCTGGGATTACAGACATGAGCCATTGCACCCAGCTGTGATTTTTTTTCTTCTTTTTTAGCTTCCATTTGTCCCTGCTTTTTCTATAAAGTACATGCTTTGCCCATGAAATAAAGTCCTTGACGTCTGGTTTCTTCTTGCCCTTCAACCTTATCTCTCTCTAGGTTCCAAGAATCCCTCCCCAAATGGCAACTACTTGTTTTTCATATCTCTGGATCTCATTTAAGACTCATTCAAGAATCATCTCTAATTCCTGAGCCAAATCACCTGTGTTCAACTCCCTGTTCTGCCCTTACTAGCTAAGTAACCCTAGGGAAGTTATTTAACCCTTCAGTGCCTTGGTCTTCTCATCTGCATATGGGGATCATAATTGTAGGCACTTCATAGTGTTCTTATGCAGATTCTATGAGTTCATCTTTGTAAAGTGTTTAGAACAGGACCAAGCACATAACTCATGCTGTGTGACATGGTTTGGCTGTGTTCACATTCAAATCTCAACTTGAACTGTATCTCCCAGAATTCCCATGTGTTGTGGGAGGAACCCAAGGGAAGGTCATTGAATCATGAGGACTGGGCTCTACCAGGCTATTCTCGTGATCGTGAATAAGTCTCACGAGATCTGATGGGTTTATCAGGGGTTTCCCCTTTTACCTCTTCTGCATTCTCTCTTGCTGCCACCATGGAAGAAGTGCCTTTCACCCTCCACCATGATTATGAGACCTCTCCAGCCATGTGGAACTGTTAAATCCAATTAACTGGTATGTCTTTCTCAGCAGCATGAAAACAGACTAATATATTATGTAAATGTTAAGTCTATTGAAAGTCTTATCTTTATGAGGAGTTCCCTAAACAGTTCCGTCATCCCCTGCTACACCTCCTCAGGTTAAACTGATGCTACTGATTCCTACCATAGCATCTAGAAAATTTCATGGCATTCATTTTTAATGCTTCAGTCTCTCTAGGTAAATGTAGGCACAAAATAAATGGTTTTCAGTGAATCACTGGATGGATAAATGAATATCTCCATTCTAGAAAGCACAAAAGAGTATTTTATTTTTGCTTACATGTCTCATTTAGTCTGTGAGCTTCAACAACCCAGAACACTTCTGATGCATTTTGTATCTCCAATGCCTGATACAGAAACCATATCCACTCAATGAATAAATGGTTAGAGCTGTTGCTACCGAAAACAAAACAATGACAAAAAAGCAAACTTGAAATCATTATTTAGGACTTGGGCAAAACCAGAGAGCATCTGAGATATCTATCTATCTATATACAGATATATATATAATGTATCTCCAATAAGACACATGAGAGGTACAACTAAAATAATCAAGCATTGAGTCTTGGCCTTCCATGCAAGACTCATGCCTCTTCAGAACAGAAGGATTAAGACTGAGATGGAATAGAATTCGAATGTTAAAAGAATGAAGGGTCAAGAGAGTTGAAATGAAGGTAAATAGGCTACCTGTAGGAGTCTGAAGGTGAGCTTCAGAGGGAAGAAAGTAAGTACTGCTTTAACAAGAAGTCCTGGGGAATCTGAATGAATTGGATCCTGATCATGGATCCATAACATGTGGGTGTGGAGAAATAATGGGATCTAAAGTCTGCATCTAACTGATATTCAAGAAGTATAGCTAGATGGCCGGGCCCAGTGGCTCATGCCTGTAATCCCAGCACTCTGGGAGGCCGACACAGGCAGATCACTTCAGGTCAGGAGTTCAAGACCAGCCTCTACTTAAAAAAAAAAAAAAATGAGCCAGGTGTGGTGGCGCATTCTTGTAATCCCAGCTATTTGGGAGGCTGAGGCAGCAGAACTGCTTGAATCCCGAAGGCGGAGATTGCAGTGAACCAAGATTGCACCACTGCACTTGCACTCCAGCCTGGGCAAGTGAGCAGGCCTCCATCTCAAAAAAAAAAGAAGCAGCATAGCTAGAAATTCTACGAATGACTTTGTCTAAAACATATTCTCTGAAGTCTGCTAGAGGCAGAAACTAGGAGGGGCAGTTCTTTAATCTGATCCAACAGGGCATTTGTAGGACTTTTGTGATCTTAAATGACCTGGCATAACACAAAAGGTAATCAAAGAATTTCCAAGCTTCTCAGTACACATCATTTTCCCATTTATTATCTGAAGGTATCTTATATACAGCAAAAATGAGAGCTCATTCAGCTGCATTTATTTCCATTACAAAGTCAAATCTAGAACCCATGTCAATTTCCAGAGGGATCTTCATCCACCTATGATCTCTATCCCCTAAGTTTCTGTTTCATTTCCTTTGATTGTAATTAATTTTTTATGGAAACTTAGGTAAACTCAGCTTCTCTCGGACAGGAAAAACTGCAAACACATTTATTTATCTTTCTTCCCCAAATCTACAGAACATCAAATATTGACCAAAATTATTTCTTCAAAGGAAAATGTCAGCCTGGTACATGGAGCTCATTTCTAGCCATCCTTGAATGTTTGCTGTGTTCCCAAAGCTGCTCACAGTCCAGCTCTACACCGGCATGTGTTCATTTAATATAAGTCTCTCTCCATGAAGCTCAAAGTACTGTACAAGGATTTTTTTTTTTTTTTTTTTGCTTTAAATGAAGTCAAGATACAGAATTAATAAAGCATACGACACCTTGATTTTAACCAAACCTAAACCTTTAAACTTCAGTCATCTTTAGGTCTGAAAAGATTCTACTAACAAACTTTCTCAAAGTCCAGCTTTGTCAGGAATCTATAAATATCAAAAAGTCCCAGCCAGGCGCAGTGGCTCTCACCTGTAATCCTAGCACTTTGGGAGGCCAAGGTGGGAGGATCACAAGGTCAGTTCAAGACCAGTCTGGCCAACACCGTGAAACCTCATCTCTACTAAAAATACAAAACTTAGCTGGGCGTGGTGGTGGGTGCGTGTAATCTCAGCTACTCAGGAGGCTGAGGCAGGCGAATCACTTGAACCCCGAAAGTGGAGGCTGCAGTGAGCTGAGATCGCACCATTGCACTCCAGCCTGGCCAACGGGGTGAGACTCCGTCTCAAAAAAAAAAAAAAAGTCCCTCAAAAAAAACAAAGTATACCAAAACTCTGTGGATACGCTAATGACATTAATACCCTCGAAAGAAAAATTCTTAGAATCTGAGAAGTAAACAGTGAAGTGACTGAATCCACTACAAAGGGAAAAATAAACTACGAAATGAGGACTTTTCTAGCAGGCTGCTGATAAAACACTTAACATCCTAAGAACAGAGTTCAGTTCAACTTTGTCACTGACTCTCTCCCCTAATACCTGCTTGGACCCTGAATCATCAGAAGAGAGATGAGTTTAATCCACTGGTGATAAAAACTAAAGAAAGGAATAACATTAAGGGTGTGTAAGACAGTAAGAACAGGCCAGTTTGGTGGCTCGTGCCTGTAATCCCAGTACTTTGGGAAGCCAGGGCAGGAGGATTGCTTGAACCAGAAGTTCAAGTCAAGCCTGGACAACATAGTGAGATCTCATCTCTTAAAAATTAAAATTTCTTTTAAAAAGGACAGTAGTGATTGTGGACAACAGCCTAGAATGTGGTTTCTCAGCGTCAGCCCTATGGACATTTGGGGCTTGATAATTCTTCATTGTGAGTGGCTCCCCGGACACTGCAGGATGTCCAGCAGTACCCCTGGCCTTTACCTACTAGATGCCAATAGCACCCAATCCCCACCCCCACTACTGCCTCCCACATTGTGACAACCAAAAACATCTCCAGACATCACCAAATGTTCTTTGGAAGACAAAATCTGGAACCACTGGTCTGGAACCACCCTATATACTAGCAATATTTACTATCTCAGAAGGGATCTGAGAGTTAAAAATCAAATCTGTAAGAACTTTGTAAGATTTGGAACAAGCCATCTAACCTAGCATTATTTCCTTCCTGCTACTTAAAGCCAAGTGACCATCCCCCATCCACCCCACCCTGATTTTCCCTTCGGACATTCAACGAACCAGCAACCTTTTACTGACTTGAATCATGAAAGTCAAAAGAATTAGAGAAAATTACATCTGTGAAAAACATAAGCCAAAGCCTAGTCCAAAATCTCCTCTCCCTTCTATCCAATTTTAAAAGTAAGGAAATGGCTGGGTGCAGTGACTCACGCCTGTAATCACAGCACTTTGGGAGGCCAAGGCGGGCGGATCGCCTGAAGTCGGGAGTTCAAGACCAGCCTGACCAACATAGAGAAACCCCCTCTCTACTAAAAATACAAAATTAGCTGGGCATGGTGGCGCATGCCTGTAATCCCAGATACTTGGGAGGCTGAGGCAGGAGAATCGCTTGAACCTGGAAGGCGCAGGTTGCAGTGAGTCGAGATCGCACCTTTACACTCCAGATTGGGTGACAGAGCAAAACTCAAACTCAAAAAAAAAAAAAAAAGTAAGGTAAGTGAAAGGCAGTGAGGAGAAGTGCCATGGCCAGGGTCAATTGTCTGAGGTGATATAAGCCAACGACAGATCTTGGTAGAAGACTGGGTTCTGGTCCAGAGACCTGATTTTTCCAAACCTGACCTTCAGGAAGCTTTACAAAAGTCTTGGCCAGGTGCAGTGGCTCACACCTGTAATTCCAACACTTTGACAGGCCAAGGGAATAGGATCACTTGAGCCCAGGAGTTTGAGACAAACCTGGGCAAAAGAAGGAGACCCCTATCTCTACAAAAAAAAATAAAAATAAAATAAAAATAGCTGAGCATTGTGGTACACACTTGTAGTCCCAGCTACTTATGAGGCTAAGATGGAAAGATCACGTGAGCCTAGAAGGTCAAAGCTGCAGTGAGCCTTGATTACACCACTGCACTCCAGCCTGGGCAACATGGTGAAAAGGACCCTGTCTCACACACACACAAAAGGGCCTCAATTCTGACCACCATTTACCTTGGGCAAGTTACTTGATAGTGCCTCATTTCTACACCTGTCAAATGAGGATAATTGTAAAACCTATTTCTCAGGGGTAGTTTTGTTGGTTAAATAAAATCATGGCCAGGTGCAGTGACTCATGCCTGTAATCCCAGCACTTTGGGAGACTGAGGCAGGAGGATCACTTGAACCCAGGAGATGGAGGCTACAATGAGCTATGATCACACCACTGCACTCCAGTCTGGGCAACAGAGCAAAACCCTGCCTCAAAAATAAATAAATAAAAATAAGAAACCAAGTATGGCATACAGCAGATACTCAATAAATGTTAGTCATGGCTGGGTGTGGTGGCTTGCTTGAGCTCAAGAATTGAAGACCAGCCTGGGAACATGGTGAAACCTTGTCTCAACAAAATACACAAAAAAAATTGCCAATCATGGTGGCTTGTGCCTGTGGTCCCAGCTATTTGGGAGGCCAAGGTAAGAAAATCTCTTGAACCCAGGAGGTCAAGGCTGCAGTAAGCTGAGATCATTCCACTGCACTACAGACTGGATGACAAAGTGAAACCCTGTCTCAAAAAAAAGAAAAAAAAAGTCATTATCCACACAAAGCCTCTTTCTTTCTCTACATGACTGTTCCAGGTACACCTTATACAGCTCCTCGCCAAAGTCACTTTCTTTTTTTTTTTTCCTCACCTGCAACTGTCTTATCAAATTATATGCTTTCTTATTAAAAACAGAATTTAGCCAGGCATGGTGGCTCACACCTGTAATTCCAGCACTTTGGGAGGCCAAAGTAGGTCAGGAGTTCAAGATCAGCCTGGCTAACATGTTGAAACCCCATCTCTACTAAAAATACAAAAATTAGCTGGGTATAATGGTGCATGCCTGTAATCCCATCTCTTGAGGCTGAGGCACAAGAATCACCTGAACACGGGAGACAGAGGTTGCAGTGAGCTGAGATGACACCACTGTACTGAAGCCTGGGCAATGGAGTGAGACTCCAACTCATAAATAAATAAATAAATGTGAAAACTTCAGGCACTTCATATCCTTCTGGAAACTGAACCCTCTTATGCAAAACCAAAAACCACACCATCTGTGGCTCAATTAAGCAATAATAAATAAAATTACATCTCATGGGCTCCAATGGCGTTAACATGACATTGGAGAATAAAACGCTACGGCCACTGACAGTTTCTAGAGCCATCGTTGCAAAGCATTATCCATCATAGCCTCTTCTACCTCCATCCAATTCTAATGCTTCATGACTTTTTAAAACATCACTTTTTGTTGGTCATTGCTTGAGACCAAAATATGGCCTTTTATTCCTATGAGTTTGCAAGTATATGCTCAATCTTTTTTTTTTTTTTTTTTTTTTTTTTCAGAATAATCTCTGCTTGGGAGGTTTCAGTGTGGTGCTAAAAACAAAGAGATAAAGCTTCCACCACTGTAAGCTCCAAAAGCCCTGTGCGTTGCTCACCCTAATATCCCCAGTGCTTGCTTTAGGTACTAGAAACTCAAAAACTTGGTATACTAGTGATACAAATCAGTGGCTTAAAGTGTGCCTATATCAGCTTTCTAATTTCTACCCACATAATATGCAAAAGAAGCACAGCAGACCCTTTTTACAAAGCTTACAAAAGTTAAGTAACAAACAGACACAAAATACATTTACATGTTCTAATGGATCCATTTTTACACTGTCAATATTTACAGCATGAATTTGCATGCCTTTCAGTGGTTAGAACTCACAAGGAAATCCACTGTTTCATCTTATATTTTCTTTTTTTCTTTTTTTTTTTTTTGGAGACGAGTCTCGCTCTCTTGCCCAGGCTGGAGTGCAATGGCACAATCTCGGCTCGTAACAACATCTGCCTCCTAGGTTCAAGTGATTGTCCTGCCTCAACCTCCCGAGTAGCTGGGATTACAGGCGCCCGCCACCATGCCTGGCTAATTTTTGTATTTTTAGTAGAGATAGAGTTTCTCCATGTTGGCCAGGCTGGTCTCGAACTCCTGACCTCAGGTGATCCACCCATCTCAGCCTCCCAAAGTGCTGGGATTACAGGCGTGAGCCACCGTGCTCAACTTCATTTTATATTTTCTTTCATCTTTCTCTTATTTGTTACGTGGGATGAATCTCTGTTCACACAACGATCTACACTTCATTTTTACTATTAAATATATATGGCATTTAATATTGTAAATTAAGTACATACACATGCTAAAAATATTAAATATCTTCCATGTTAAGTATATATAAATATACATGTACTTTAAATACATTTATATTAATATATGATTACATATTAAATATAGAACATAAATATTAAAATTTTAGTGAATATATGACTAATTTGAGCTATAAGATGACAGAAGCTATACTTATGTCTTTTTTTTTTTTAAGACGGAGTTTCGCTCTGTTACCCAGGCTGGAGTGCAATGGCGCAATCTCAGCTCAGTGCAACCTCTGCCTCCTAGGTTCAAGCCATTCTCCTGCCTCAGTCTCCTGAGTAGCTGGGAGTACAGGTGCCCACCACCACGCCCAGCTAATTTTTTTGTATTTTTAGTAAAGATGGGATTTCACTATGTTGGCCACACTGGTCTTGAGCTGCTGATCTCAGGTGATCCATCCGCCTCAGCCTCCCAAAGTACTGGAATTACAGGGATGAGGCACCGGGCCCAGTCACCTCGTTTTTTTAATGTTTGCGCCCCACCCCATTTCCCCATTACAGTTTCCTATACACCTATACACCCTAGATACTCAATTAGCATTATTTTGTCATTTGTGATATGTAAGTAAAGATCACATACTTTATATTTGCAAATGTGGACATAAAGAGAAATACTGAAATACAGAATAGTTGTCTAAAAGAATGTGAAGGGCCAGGCATGGTGGTTCACACCTGTAATCCCAGCACTTTGAGAGGCCGAGGGGAGCGGATTGCTTGAGCCCAGGAGTTCAAGACCAGCCTGGGCTACTCTGTCTCTACAAAAAATACAAAAATTTAGCCGAGCATGGTGATGCATGCCTGTAATCCCAGCTACTTAGGAGGCTGAGGTGGGAGGATGACCTGAGCCCAGGGAGGTCGAGGCTGCAGTGAGCCATGACTGTGCCACCGCACTCCAGCCTGGGCAACAGAGTAAGACCCTCAAAAAACAAAAAACAAAAAACAAAAAAGGAAAGAAAAACTGCTAGGCAGCCAGGCATGGTGATGTGCCTGTAGTCCCAGTTACCCAGGAGGCTGAAGAAGGATGACTGATTGCTTGAGCCCAAGACATTGCAGTAAGCTATGATCACGCCACTGTGCTCCAGCCTGGTAACAGAGTCACACCTTGTCTCTAAAAATAAAATAAAATAAGAAATAATATAATTTTTCTAAAAATGAATGCCAGGCACTAGAGGTGTCTCCTGCATTTTTGCTAGAGGCACTGGATATAAAAGGGAAACTTTTGGCCAGGCGCGGTGGCTCACGCCTGTAATCCCAGCACTTTGGGAGGCCGAGGTGGGTGGATCACGAGGTCAAGAGATCGAGACCATCCTGGTCAACATGGTGAAACCCTGTCTCTACTAAAAATACAAAAAATTAGCCAAGTGTGGTGGTACACACCTGTAGTCCCAGCTAGTCGGGAGGCTGAGGCAGGGGAATTGCTTGAACTTGGGAGGCGGAGATTACAGTAAGCTGAGATGGCACCACTGCACTCCAGCCTAGAGACAGAGTGAGACTCCATCTAAAAAAAAAATCAATAAAAGGGAAACTTCCAGCATCTCCTTGGGATGTTTGAACAGGAATCTCAGTAAACATGCCCAAAATTGAGCTCTTGATCTCCCCTACCTGCCTCAGACTTGTTCTCCCCCTGTCTCTGCCATCACAGCCAGCAACACAGGTCAAAATCCCTCATCCTCAGCCCTCCCTCCAGGCCATCACCACATCTTGCTATTTCTGCCAGCCATTGCCAGCCTCAGACTCAGCTTGTAAGAGACAGGTGGATACACAGAAGAAATCACATGCAGGCCACTGGCTCTCTCCACTGTCACCACCACCCCAAAAAGGAACTCCTGGACAGCCACAGTGGCTCACACCTATAATGTCAACACTTTGGGAGGCCAAGGTGGATAGATCACTTGAGTCCAGGAATTCAAGACCAGCCTGAGCAGGTTCCCATAGTGGAACCCTGTCTCTACAAAATAAAAAAAATCAAAAAATTGGCTGGGTGCAGTGGCTCACCCCTATAATCCCAGCTCTTTGGGAGGCCAAGGCGGGTGGATCACTTGAGGTCAGGAGTTCGAGACCAGCCTAATCAACATGGTGAAACCCTGTCTCTACTAAAAATACAAAAATTAGCCAGGCGTGGTGGCATGCATCTGTAATCCCAGCTACTCGGGAGGCTGAGAAAGGAGAATCGCTTGAACCCAGGAGGCAGACGTTGCAGTGAGCCAAAATCACACCACTGCACTCCAGCCTGGGTAACAGAGCAAGACTCAGTCTCAAAAAAAAAAAAAAAGTCTGTATCTAGGCAAGAAAAATAAGTCCTTTCAATGTATCTAGTTTAAACCAATTTAATTCGTATTTACTGGTTCTGTATTTTGGTAAATAATTACCACCAGCTCCCTCTACATGGTATGTTATCAAAGACAAGTCTAATTTAACATTTATATGCTATTCATTTTTTCTTTTTTAATTTTTTTTTTAATAGAGGAGAGGTTTTGCCATGTTGCCCAGGCTAGTTTTTAACTCCTGGGCTCACGCAATCCGCCCACCTCGGTTCCCCAAAGTGTTGGGATTACAGGCGTGAGCCACTGAGCCCAGCCCTGCTATTCATTTCCAATGTCTCATTCAGCACATATGGTAAGAAACATGATGATCTGCAGAAAGAACTATGAACAGTAGCTCTTTGTTTATTAGGTATAATTTGTGTGTGTGTGTTTTAAACTCCTCAACAAATTGTGATGATGTCTTCCAAATCAATTTAGAAGGAAAGAAAAACCCAAAATCCAAATAATTCTAAATCAGCCACAAACCATGATTGACAATATTAAGAAATAACTAAATCCAGGCTCTTCATCTATGATCAGTAGACTTTACGTACTATCGCTTTTTTTTTTTTTTTTTTTTTTGAGATGGAGTTGCCAGGCTGGAATGCAGTGGTGCAATCTTGCCTCATTGTAACCTTGGCCTCCTGGGTTCAAGCGATTCTCCTGCCTCAGCCTCCCAAGTAGCTGGGACTACAGGGGCATGCCACCACGCCTAGCTAATTTTTATATTTTCGTAGAGATGGTATTTCACCATGTTGACCAGGATGGTCTCAATCTCTTGACCTCGTGATCCACTTGCCTCAGCCTCCCAAAGTGCTGGGATTACAGGCATGAGCCACTACGCCCAGCCACTACTGCCTTTTTTTTTTTTACTGCAAAGAACCTTCCTGGATTCTATACTACCTTCAAGATGGGTTGTAGGGTCCCCAAGCCTAGTAGCCACGGGATTCCACCAGCAACCAGGGAAGCCCTTTTCAGTGAATTATGGATCTAAACAAGGCAAATGAATGCAGAGAGGGAGCTGTGCCTCCAAAGGCCAAGAAAAGCAATTTTGTCAAACCTAGGTAATTGTCCAAAGGAGAGAACAAAACCAATACTAGCAAACAAGCATGACAGATGAGAGAATTGTCTTGCCACTCAGTAAAACGAAAGATCAAGTATTTGTACAAAGGTTCTGGGGGAAAATTAAAGACTCAAACAATGACTCTAGCACTTTCGTTCTGTGCCAGGTCAAGGCAAAAATACCTAATTGAGCTCTACAACTGAGAACAATCTGTATGGAATCCTGTAGCAGCAGTTGGCACTTATGATAACCTCAAAGTTGAAAAGAGATAGTTAAGAAAATTTGTCTTGACAGTTACTTTCAGAACAATCATTAATTATAATTAAATGACAATAGAAAAGGTGATAAATGATATAGTAACACAAGTCAGTCAAGTGTAATTATCCGTAGGGCATGCAATTCAGGGTTCAAAACAGAGGGCTATACATTTAGATATAAATCACAAAAAGATTGCCAAAGAGGAGGCTTTGATTTGGAAACAGGGAAGCTCTGAAATGGGGAAGTACTGAAATGATTGCGACATCCCCACATTTGGCCCTGCCTTGAACGTTACTTAGTCATCAGCCTCCATCAAGGACTTGTGGTGGCAGAGAAAATAAACCACAGAAAACATGGCAGCCTCCCGGGAGAGGTCTGGGAGAAAACCCATGCTCATTCAGAAAGGTGTGTTCGAGGTTGTATTTCGAGTAAACACTTTCGGTCACACCTAAAATGTATAAAAAGCCTGTGTGTCTTATTCATTCCACAAATATTTATGGAGTACCTACACTGTGGCAGACGCTGCTCTAATGTGCTTGGGGTATATCAATGAATGAAGCAGACATTTTAGTCAGGGAGAGATAGACAATAGGTCATACAATTACATAGCATGCTGCAAAGTGATAAATACCAGAGAGAGCAGGGTAGGGAGACAGAGAATGCAAGCAGGAAGGAGGAATTACTGTTTTAACCAGGAAGAGGCAGAGCAAAGACTTGAAGGAGGTGAGGGAGTGAAGCATGGAGATATCTGGGGATGATGGTTCAGTGATCGGGACAGCCAGTGCACAGACCCTGTGGTATGAATGCGCTGGGTACACCCCATCAAGAAAATGAGTGTGGTTAAAGCAAAGGGAGTAAGCATGTGCATGGTAGGAGGTGAGCTTAAAGAGATGATGGGGCTGGAAATAAAGTCACTCTCTGGCTTTTGAGTGAGATAGAGAGGCTCTAGAAAGTTTTCGGCAGGGGACTGACACGATCTGACTTCTGTTTTAAAAGAGTCACTCTGGCCAGGTGAGGTGACTCATGCCTGTAATCCCAGCACTTTGGGAAGCCAAGGTGGGTGGATCGCTTGAGGCCAGGAGTTAGAGACCAGCCTCACCAACATGGTGAACCTCCATCTCTACTAAAAATACAAAAATTAGCTGGGCATGGTGGTGCACGTCTGTAATCCCAGCTACTCGGGAGGCTGAGGCAGGAGAATCACCAGAACCTGGAAGGCAGAGGTTGCAGTGAGCCAAGATCATGCCACTGCACTCCAGCCTGGGTGACTGATTGAGACTCCATCTCAAAAAAAAAAAAAAGTCACTTGGATACTGGGTAAAGAAATGAGTGTGGGGAGAGCAGTGAGGGCAAAGGTGGAAGCAGGGGAGCAGGTAAGCAGATTCTGGAGAACCATCCACCCTCCCATGACTAGCTCTAGCCAATGGAGAAAGGGCAAGACCTTTCATACAGGACCAGGGTGTATGAGAACATGGGTGTTACCATTTAATTTCAGGGTCTGTGTGCCTCCTGCAGTTCCCACCGGAGAAGTGACTCCTAGGTTTCACACCGGGCTTGTTCGTATCACATGAGCTGGCAGTTTCTGTTTACTCATTGGCAAACTGACATATACCTTAAGGTAGATCCGGGAACCCACAATGTGGGACACCAAGCAAAAGAGGTCCCTGGGCCAAACTACTGTTTGCACCAAATAGGAGGGGCTAACTTGTTATTGGATTTCCCTTTGCTCTGCAAATAGGATTTCACTAGAGGCAATTCTTCCAATACTTTTTCAGCCACCTGTCCTTCCTCATCTCTTTTCCTTAACTAGGAGTACACCATCAGCCCACCAGAAAAACCACACTGCTGTGGCTCATTCATATTCACCTAAGATTGCCCTTTCACTCTTGGATTTCTTGGTTGACTCTTCCTATTTTTTAGAGGCGAGATCTCACTATGTGACCCAGGCTGGAGTGCAGTGTGGCTAGTCACAGGCGCAATCATAACACACTAAAGCCTTCAACGCTGTCATCAAGCAATGCTCCTGCCTCAGCCTCCCAAGTAGCTGGGACCACAGGCATAAACCACCATGCTCAGATCTTTAATCTCCCTAATTTTGAGAAAATGTGCTTTTTTCCTTCTAATAGCTACCAATAAGTTCCTTCTAATAATGACCTAATAAGTTTTTTCTAATTATAAAAAAAATGTACTTTTTTCACCTCATCATTGCTTATTGGCAACTCTCACCCTTTTAAAGGTCATTAAAGCCAGGCGCGGCGGCTGTGCCTGTAGTCCCAGCTACTCGGGAGGCTGAGGTGGGAGGATCGATTGAGCCCAGGAGTTCTGGGCTGTAATGTGCTATGCAGATCTGGTGTCTGCACTAAGTTCGGCATCAATATGGTGACCTCCCAGGAGCGGGGAACCACCAGGTTGCCTAAGGAGGTGTGAACCGGCCCAGGTGGGAAATGGAGCAGGTCAAAACTCCCGTGCTCATCAGTAGTGGGATCACCCCTGTGAATAGCCACTGCACTCCAGCCTAGGCAGCATAGCGAGACCCCATCTCTAAAAAAAAGAAAAAAATTTTTTTAAAAATAAATAAAGGATATTAAAGAACAGACAAATAGGTACAAACTTGGTTGTCTTGTTTGTTCGTTTCGAGATGGAGTCTTGCTCAGTTGCCCAGGCTAGAGTGTAGTGACACAATCTTGGCTCACTGCAACCTTCACCTCCTGGTCTCAACGGATCCTCCCACCTCAGCCTCCCGGGTAGCTGGGACTACAGGCATGCACCACCAGGCCTGGCTAATTTTTGCATTTTTTGTAGAGTTGGGGTTTTGCCATGTTGCCCAGGATGGTCTCGAACTCCTGGGCTCAAGCGATACACCAGACTTAGCCTCCACAAGTGCTGGGATTACAGGTATGAGTGACCACGCCTGGCCCAGATAAATTTATTTAATCCTTATAACAACCCTGTGAAGTAGGCATTTTATAGTTAGGGAAACTGAGTCACGGAGGTTTTTTGTTTTTTGGGTTTTTTTTTTTTTTTTGAGACGGAGTTTCGCTCTTGTTACCCAGGCTGGAGTGCAATGGCGCGATCTCGGCTCACCGCAACCTCTGCCTCCTGGGTTCAGGCAATTCTCCTGCCTCAGCCTCCTGAGTAGCTGGGATTACAGGCACGCACCACCATGCCCAGCTAATTTTTTGTATTTTTAGTAGAGACGGGGTTTCACCATGTTGACCAGGATGGTCTCGATCTCTTGACCTCGTGATCCACCCGTCTCGGCCTCCCAAAGTGCTGAGATTACAGGCTTGAGCCACCGCGCCCGGCTTTTTTTTTTTTTTTTTAAGTTAACCTACCTAAAGTCACATGAAATAAGTGGCAGAGCTAAGATTGGAACCAAGACAGTCTATGCTCCTAGCCACGCTGCTACAAAGTGTGAATTTAGTATGAATAGCCATCCTTTCCCCAAAATCTGCATATTTACTCTAGCTAAACCCCTTTTCTTTCTCTCCATATGTATGAAACTTTGCTGATTACCCTAAGAACAAACCAGCCCACAGAGCTGAGCTCTCCTCCATGCCAGCATGTGCAGCTTTTGCCTTTTATAATCTAACTAAATTCTAAGGTAAAACCACAACCACCTCATTCTTCCCTGGACAAGTCTAAAATAGCAAGATCACATCCTCATGGAGACATAGATCATAGATATTAGCTGGTAGGACATAAAACAAAAAAACAAAAAACAACACAAACATTAAGCCATTGCATTTTCTGTTAACAAGCTGCAGAGCCCCATTGAGTTTTCTGTGTCACCAAACCCTCCCAGTGGTAGTTACACAAAGGCAACTTTGTCTTGAGAAGGCTACTGGGAAGATGGGCCTAATCTTGGCAAGGGTTTGGTGTACCGAGAACCATGTTATTATTTTTAAAACTAAATGACAACACACAAAAAGAAATATTATTTAAGCCATCTTTTCTTTTCTTCTTTTTTTTTTTTTTTTTTTGAGACAGAGTCTTGCTCTGTCGCCAGGTTGGAGTGCAGTGGCACGATCTCGGCTCACAGCAACAACCTCTGCATCCCAGGTTCAAGTGATTCTCCTGCCTCAGCCTCCCGAGTAGCTGGGACTACAGGTGCCTGCCACCAAGCCCAGCTCATTTTTATATTTTTAGCAGAAACACGGTTTCATCATATTGGCTAGGCTGGCCTCGAACTCCCGACCTTGTGATCCACACACCTCAGCCTCCCAAAGTGCTTGAGATTACAGGCTCGAGCCACTGTGCCCGGCCTAAGCCATCTTTTCAAAAGTCACAGTGCTATTATCCTTACCAACATAGAACCCTACTTTTTGAAACATGAATGGTTTACCGGAGCTTGCAAGGCTCAAATACACGTTTTCAGAATAGGAATCAAATTGATCTAAGAGAAGTAACACCTGAAAAAACCGTGTCCATTTTGTACTTCAGTACTTTTTCTTTTTCTTGGGGCATGTGAAATGCTTTACAAACTCTATTGAGGCCCATGACTCGGTGCTCTGAAAGGTAGGTACTTTTTATTATAATTTTAATACGCTGGCAGGTACAGGTGTCCTGTTCCATTTCAGCGGCACAATGCCCTGCATTCATTGTATACTCACCCACTGCCCATTGGTACATATACTTAACTCTTGCTCACCCGTAAGTGGATTATCCATAGCGTCTGGGTACAGGTTGTCTTCAACTCCAGTTGGTGGCTACTCAGGAAGTATGAGCAAAACTGACCATTTCTCAAAGCAAGGCACAATCAGGAAGCCAAAGCTGTCAGCAACTCCCCTTTCATTCAACATACGCCCACCAGGAACCCACTATGGCCTTCGTGCAGGACCACCAGGTTCATGAGAACCACAAACAGATAGTATCCCCAAAGACAAACACTGTGATTAGAAGAGGCTGGATGCTGTTTCCTTGATTAATGTGGCTGAGTGTAATCTATAAATAAAGCGCACATTTTGTAGAACCAGGAATCTCCTGAGACCAAAAGATTGATATTTTCCTAAAACACAAAGGGTTTTCAGGGTTACACTAGCACTTTGTCTTCTCCTGATGCCATCTCCTCGAAATGGCCTTCAGAAAAGCAGAGATTGTGCTTTTGACTTCTAAAATGACTCCTCTCTAAAAGCTCTGATAGGGTATTCCGAAAGAGCTACTAATCACTTCTATGCGATCAGCTTATTTGTGCATTTTATTTTACAAACACACAAACTATGTACATCTAGACACACCCACAAATCATTTTTTACATAAACTAAGTTCCTATGAAGACAAAAATGGAAGATTCACAACAACGAAAAAGTGTTCCTATTAAATATGTACGTTACATAAACTGAGCTGTGATTCTCTTCTTTTTTCAGGAGTCCTTAAATCACACAGAAAGTAGAGGAAAGGCAAAGAGTCAGAGTATGGTTGAAGGGTTTGCGCCTTTTGTAATCAGTTTACTTTTGGTTGTACCAAGAGATGATTATCTTGAATTCATTCAAACTAGTGTCTATTGCAGTACACTACGAACATCTGAATTACAAAAGGGGAGGAGGAGCCTCCCATTCCCACAGTTGCTAGTTTACCTGCAATGCTTTGAGGATATGGATAATCTCCATGTGAGTTTTCTGGTAAATTCCACACTAGGACCACATTCAGAACGTACCTGTTTCTTGGCCATGTATTCCTCTAGACACTCTCTCCCTTTCTACTTTCACTGGAAAATGAAAGTTTTCCTTCCCCACAACATTTTCAGAGCAAAAGATAAGAGATCCATAAAAGAAAGTGGTCATTGACTTCAAATGGGGGAGACGGCCCTCCCCACCGCCTCTCCCCCCATACAGATGCAGATAGAATAGATGGGGAAGCAACTGTGAGAGAAACACAAACAATCAGAACTCGAGCTCAGACAATCTCAGGAGTTTTACCGACGGGATGATTCAGGGCCACACACAAAAAATGGCAGCGTGCCATTTCCCCTTGAATATCTCCAGCATAAGATGTTCCCAACAACTTGAGGTGGCAACTGCGCAATTAGTTACTGATCATTTCTCTGACAATTATCTGGAGGCTCCAAAGGCCTCCTATCTTGAAACCCAAGTCATCTCTGCATTGCTATTATTGAAAATCTTTACCCAGTTGCTCTTTGAAGCCATTACTCAGAGCGGTAATGCTGTGACTAACACACACCTTTTATGATATTAAAGCAGAAAATCAGCATCATCATTAAGACACCGAGACTGTTTCTAAGAGGGAAAGAAAATATTTCCCCTAATCAGGCCAGTAGCTGAAATACTGCAGTACAACATTTAGGTTGGAATCAACTGTGACAAGCACTTAAAGCTGCATTTAATGTCTTCACTGTAACTTCATATAAGTATGGCACACAAATTCTACCTTCATTCTAAACGTATCCTTTATTCTAAATCTCATGAATCCCAAACTTAAACCCTCTTGAGAGTAAGTTCCCCTCCCTCCCCCCGACCCCCACTCCCGCGAATTATGTATCTTGTGGGATAACCAAATCACAGTTCCACTTGAGCCTGGGTCCGATTTTAAGAAAGTCTCCCTCCCTTCACCCTTGTATCCATTCCCCTGGCCTTTTCTGAAAAATCAGGAGACTTAAAGTGCGGAGGTGGAAACTTACTGAAATAGCCAAATGCTTTTCTATAGCAGTGAAAGCTCAACCATTTGGGAAGTGATTTAATCTTGAGCTCCAGAGCAGAACTTGAAAAGCAAATTAAATCCTTCTGTAAGAAAATAATTTCATCTACTTTAACCTAATCTTTAAAAAAAATCATTACCTAGACCAGTAAACCAAACAGTCTAATATGAATGTTCTCATCATGTGAGGAAAAAAAATGTGAGTAGTCTTTAACACTAACTAGAGCAAGTATACAGAACACGTGTCCAGAAGCATATAGCTCCCTTGCTTTCTGTCTTTATTTCATCCTCAGTATCACCACTGCTTTGGGCAGAATTCTTTCAACATTTAGTCTAGAGCAGCACAGTGAGTGTAGGGATCAAAAATAAATATGTTGACTATTAAAAATATAGAGATTGACAAAAAATGATGATAAACTCTCAATCCTACAAACTTCTGTAAATGCAAAAACCAAGAGAAAGATAATAAATCTTTAATAATTGATTGATATTCAGAAACTCTTGATCTGATGAATTTCAGCATGGCCTACCTAGTCTGGTAAAGGACAGCAGAGCTAGGCTTATTTCTTCATTTGACACATACTGAAAGTTAATAATGAAGCTAGGTGCTTGGGTCATTTCTGAGACCCCATCCTTCCAGTATGCAGTAATTTAAGTCAAAGAGGCCAACAGTGTGTATATTAGAACAAGGTGAAGGGTAAGGTAGACCAGAAAAAATATTAAAACCTAAACCTTTCTTTTCTTCCTTCTGTTTTCCTTTCAGACTGGGCTAGTTTTAGTTCCTTCCAAGACTTCCAATTCAGCAATCTGACAAAGATCATTGTTTAAATGAATAGCAACACAAACTCCCACAAAGTGTTCCCTTAGCCTCTAGGTTGACTACTTCGGTTTGTCTAGAGGTTGAGTGTTACGCCGCTGACTTTCACCATTTAGAATCGGCACCTGCAATTCTCAAACGCTCTGGGTCTAACTGCCAACCTTTTGAGCTCAAAACTTCGGCAATCCCTTCAAGTTGGGTTGTCAACCCTTTGCTTCCCCTCCCCTGAGAAATTCGTATGACCGTGCCTTAAAACTTTTAAAGAATACATTTTTAAATCTATATTCCTGGTAGAGAAAACTGAATGAGTCATTAAAATACTACCAGGAAGAAAAAAAGGTTTGATTTTTCAGTTCAGTGTGGTAATGGCCTCTAAGTACCTTGAAGATGGTATCTTCCTATCACTTACGCCTTGGGACAGTAACCAGGAGTGGATGAACTTTTACCTAATTAAAAAATGAGTCATCTATCTGAAAAAATTCCACTTCCATTTATTTTATCTGATTTCTTAAATATCCGGTTGACTGCTAGTTTGTCAGATGTCATAATTCGTCAGTCCTGCCCTTTTCTACGGGTTGAATTTTTAATTTGAAACAACTACACCTCCATCGAGTGTTACTTTCAGAGGTAAATTACTGCAGGAAGACCCCCCTCTGCCTTGGTTAACACTTAAATGAGATGCCTCCCGTCCAGGACGCTTCCCCAAACACACTGTAATAATCTAAGTCTAAAGTCACCTGTGCTTCTGGGCGGTCCAATCATGTATTTTCAAGAGTGAAAAAAAAATCAGTTTCTTTTATGGAAAGAGATTCATCACTACAGGAAACACGATGGGGCTGAGTGTATACGATTATCTGCTTTCCCAGAAGTTGACCCTTTTATTCCCACTAAATATACTGAGAGACAGGACAGTGATAGCATGAGGGATAAGGGCTAAAGAGAGAAGAAAAAGAAAAAATATTATATACTTCAAAAATCGGGACCCAAACGTAAGATTAAGGGACAATAGTTAGAAGGACTACCAAAAATCACCTTACCTTTCCTTGTTAAGTTTTTGGAGCCGCCCACTTCAGAAATTAACATCACAGCCCAGGAGCAACTTACACAGCTAGTAAGTCACCTACAACATCTTCGCCGCCGCCCTCTTTTTAATGTAAAACCAAAATAAGGAAAGTCCAGCGACTCCCCACCGCGCCGCTTAAAGCAACAGAGCGTTTTAGGCTTAACTCCCAAGCTCTGGGAATTCCAGCGGGTCGGAATTGCTTAACCTTGGAGACCTGCAAAGAGAAAGTCTCCAGGAGGACCGCTCCCCAAACCCCGGCTTCTATCCCAAGCTGCTCATTCCACGGTGGAAAGCGGGAGCGGCGACCCGAAGGCGGCGGAGCTCTCTGGTGCTCAGCTCCCGAGACTGGGAGCGCGCGGCGGTTCCACCCGCAGAGCGGCGCCAGGTCCCGGCTGCGTGGGGCGCTGCGCTCGGGAGCGCTCGGCGTCTGGTCTGCGGGCCCTTCCCGGTTCCCTCCCTCTCTCCTCCCGCCGCCCGCCCCCTGCCGAGGCCATCCGCCTCACAGTAGCGAGGTTGTCTCTCGTCTACTCCCTTCCCTTAAACTCACCAAACCAGATTTTTACTCCCAACACCGGCAACTTCCCGTAAATCTGCCCTGAAATTGTATCCTGCTCGCTGAGCCTCGCCTGGCGAAAGGCCAGTGCCACATTCCTGTTGTTTTTTTAGGAGCGCAGATACCTTTGCTGAAGGTTCAAAGAAAATCGGCCTTGATGAGAGAGATTGGGGGCCTTGACCAGACGGACTTCTCTCCCCGCCCCAAAAGTCACATGCCTTTCAGACACCCAGAAGTGGCACCTGCTCCACCTGGGAACGTGCGTCCGGGTCAGACGCCCGGGCCCCGTCGGGCTGTTCCAAGAAACCCCGCCATGGAGGAATCAGGAACCTGCTGTGGAATCTCAAGCCGACTGGAACCGCCCCGCTCCCCTTCTTCCCCCAAGTAAAGAAGTCGCTGGACGAGGTGGAATCTCTGCGCCCCCCGGATGCCGGGGGAGAGCTCCCGGGACGTCCTTACCTGGGGACGAGCATGGCTTGGCCGCGCGCAGGCAGGAGCGTCACGCGGACGGGGCCCTGACCTTTGCCTGGGCCTTCGCAGCAGGGCCTGGGGCCTGGGCGCTGCTCGTTCAGAAGTGGCTCATTTTAATGCGCTCTGACCTAAAGTTGCGGCTGGTTTCTAGAAAGGGAACAAAAAACACTGCACTGAGAAACAGCAGCCAAGCCCTCGCTTCACCTTGCCTGCTCTCTGGGGAGTTGGCTCGAACCCCCACCCCGTTCCCATCCCAAAGAAACCCAGAAGTCCGCAATCTGCGCCCCACCCCCTTCGCCTTACCTGTTTATACAAGAGTTAAGGAGCCTCCCGCATTTCAGTGGAGCGCTAAGCCTGTTTGTAGGCGCGGAATCGGCCAACAGGAATCGAATTCTGTGACTAAACAAACTAGAAGAGGAAGCAGGCACCACCAGGAACCTAAAACACAGTTGTGATTTCGGGTTGCAGTGTCATTCAGCTGAGGGGGAAAAAAATACCGTTCTCATCGGGCTACCTTAGTAAAAGAATGCTCCAAAAGTGTTCTTTGCTGGTTGAGTTAACACATGCAAAGAGCTTAGAACGGTGCCTGGCACTCAGTGTTAGCTGCCGTTATTGTTGTTACTCTTATTATTATTTACATGATGGCTTTTTTCCAAAGAAGGGGTGTGTGGTCAGAGTTAGACCTGGGCTGTAGCCCCAGCCCTGTCACTCACCAACTGTGAGGCCTGAGCAAGATATTTAATCTCTCCCAGCCTCAGTTTCTGGAAGATTCTAACGATGGGATTTTTACAAACAGTTTACATTCATTGCTGACTGTCTTGAATACAATGGGAAGTAAAGTCCCTGTAAAGGGTAGCCAACTGAATTTCATCTCACTTAAAAGTTACAAGATTGACATGAGAAATGCAGATAAATTTGCCCACATTCCATGAAGCTCACTAATATGAAGGATACTCAGGACCCAGCAATCATCCATCTGCTATGCTTAATTCTCATTTGTATTTTGGCACTTGACCTGGTGTCTAATCCTGGGAGAGTTATTTATCCCAGACTGGGCCGGACAAATAATGACCCTTGCCGTTTGAAAAGTAGTATGGGCTGAGCTCAGTGGCTCAGGCCTGTACTCCCAGCACTTTGGGAGGCGGAGGCGGAGGCGGGCGCATCACGAAGTCAGGAGATGGAGACCATCCTGGCTAACACGGTGAAACTCTGTCTCTACTAAAAATACAAAAAAAAAATTGGCCGGGCGTGGTGGCACGCGCCTGTAGTCGCAGCTACTCCAGAGGCTAAAGCAGGAGAATCGCTTGAACCCGGAAGGCGGAGGTTGCCGTGAGCCGAGATGGCGCCATTGCACTCCAGCCTGGGAGACAGAGTGCGGCTGCGTCTCAAAAAAAAAAAAAAAAATACTTAGAGAGGTCCTATCTTCCTATAGAAAAATTTAAAAAAAGAAAAGAAAAACAGTATGAAAGAGAGGAAAATGGTTTTGAAACTCCTCATAAATATTAAAAAGTGATTATTGGAGGCTAAAATGTTATCAGTGTCTCCACCCTTTAGCCTCCATTTAACTTCACATTTAAAGAAAGAAAGAAATAATCTCTTTCCATTAATGAAGCCCTTTCTACTTTATGGAGCATTTTCACCCTTTTTACGTTATCTGATCCTTACAAAATGATCCTATGAACTATTAGCTATTTTGTCCCCATTTTGCAGATGAAGACACAGATCACACAGGTTAAGTATAAGTCCAAGGACTGAGTGGTGAGGCCCGGACTGGTTCTCAGTTCTAGTTAAATTTAAAAGCAGCATTTGCCACCTTTGGGAAAAATGATTCCTTAAAACCAGCAAAGAATTCTGAAACACTTTAAATGCTTCTGATCTTTTATCTTCCCATGAAGCAAAATTTAACCCAGACAAATTCAACATTTCCTGCGTTTTAGGTTCATTTCTTGTCAATACCAGCCAGCACGAACTGTGAACAGCAGGCAGTGGGAACTCTTAGCTAAGTTCCCTCACCAGACCTAAGGGTTGACACTGCCAGGCACAAACAAGGGCTCCACCTGCTTAAGACAACTCAAAAACCTAGCTTCACATTAGCCTGAAATTTTCTTTTCCAGAAGTATCTGGATTATCGCCTCAAAAGTCTCACTATCAGAGATTGTCTGAGCTGAAGGATTCAAGAGGGGACAGTCTCACTGGGCGCAGTGGCTCATGCCTGTAATCCCAGCACTTTGGGAGGCCGAGGCAGGCAGGTCACCTGAAGTCAGGAGTTCCAGATGAGCCTGGCCAACGTGGTGAAACCCCATCTCTACTAAAAATACAAAAATTAGCCAGGTGTGGTGGCGGGTGCCTGTAATACCAGCTATTTGGGAGGCTGAGGCAGGAGAACCATTTGAACCCAGGAGGCAGAGGTTGCAGTGAGCCAAGATTGCACCACTGCACTCCAGCCGGGTGACAGAGTGAGACTTTGACTCAAATAAATAAATACATACATACACAAAATAAGGCCGGGCGCAGTGGCTCATGCCTGTAATCCCAGCACTTTGGGAGGCTGAGGCAGGCAGGTCACCTGAAGTCAGGCATTTCAGATGAGCCTGGCCAACGTGGTGAAACCCCATCTCTACTAAAAATTTAAAAATTAGCCAGGTGTGGTGGAGGGTGCCTGTAATCCCAGCTAGTCAGGAGACTGAGTCAGGAAAATGGCTTGAACCTGGGAGGCAGAGGTTGCAGTGAGTCCAGATCGAGCCACTGCACTCGATCTGTCACCAGCCCAGGTGACACAGTAAGATTTTATCTTAAATAAATAAATAAATAAATAAATAAAATAAAAGGAGTTTGAAAGCGTGGAGGTCGGTGACTCCAGGTGAACTGGAGCTGGAGTCAGGGAAAACTCCTGTTGAGGAGGCTCAGGTTCCACATCAGGAGGAGAGGCCTCATCTCAGAGAGCGTCAGTTACCGTCTCTCAGATGTTGCCTGGCACTTCTGCTCCTTCTTCAGTTTTGCCCGCTGACACCTATGAAATGGATATATCCTTTTTTTTTTTTTGAACCCCATATTCACTGGAGAAATGGGTATAATTCTTGTTCCTATTTCTCACTGGCCTCCCAGGAACATGACAAAATAGATTTTTCTGGCCAAGTGAGGTGGCTCACACCTGTAATCCCAGCACTTTGGGAGGCCGAGGAGGGCAGATCACCTGAGGTCAGGAGTTCGAGACCAGCCTGGCCAACATGGCAAAACCCCATCTCTACTAAAAATATGAAAGTTAGCCAGGCATGGTGGCAGGCACCTGTAATCCAAGCTACTCAGGAGGCTGAGGCGGGAGAATCACTTGAACTCGGGTGACGGAGGTTGCAGTGAGCCGAGATCGTGCTACTGTACTCCAGCCTGAGCAACAGAGCGAGACTCCATCCCAAACAAACAAACAAAAAATAATAATAGATTTTTCTAAGTTGCAGGCTATAGCAAAAGAAATGTAAACTTTTATTATTTCTTTTTTTGTGGCTAACCTTGATCCCTGTTTTATTATTATTATTATCATTATTTTAATTCTTAGGTCAACTCTATTCTCCTGGGGCATTCTAGTTTTCCAGACCCTGCCTTTTACTTTCTGTTTTCTTCTTTTCCTTCTGCCTATGAGGCAGTGTTCCAGAGTGAGTGCAAATGGCATGAAAATTAGTTTCCAATAGATTTGAGTTTGAATCTCAATTTTTTCTCTGAGCTATGTGATATTGGACAAATTGCTTAATCACTTTGAGTTTCAGTGTATTCATTTATAAATTAATAACACCTATCTCTCTGGATTTCTTTTCTCTTTTTTTTTTTTTTGAGACAGAGTCTTACTCTTGCTCAGGCTGGAGTGCAATGGCGCAATTTCAGCTCACTGCAACCTCTGCCTCCCAGGTTCAAGCGATTCTCCCAAGTAGCTGGGATTACAGGCATGCACCACCACACCCAGCTAATTTTGTATTTTCAGTAGAGAGTGGGTTTTGCCATGTTGGCCAGGCTAGTTTTGAACCCCTGACCTCAGGTGATCTACCCACCTTGGCCTCCCAAAGTGCTGGGATTACAAATGTGAGCCACTGCACCTGGCCATCTCTCTGGATTTCTACAAGAGTTAAATGAGAGCTAAAATCTTAGCATGGTCCCTGGCACATAGAAATTACTGAAGATATGATATTTCCTTTAGAATCTGGAAAAAAACCTACTCCAAGGCTCACAAAGAATTGTCTTTCCCATGCTTCAGTCTTTTTTTTGGAAAAGGAGTCTCGCTCTGTTTCCCAGGCTGGAGTAGTACAATGGCACTATCTTGGCTCACTGCAACCTCCGCCTCCCAGGTTCAAGTGATCCTCCTGCCTCAGCCCCCTGGTAGCTGGGATTACAGGCACATGCCACCATGCCCGGCTAATTTTTGTATTTTTAGTAGAAACAGGGGTTCTCCATGTTGACCAGTCTGGTCTCAAATGCCTGACCTCAGGTGATGCACCCGCCTTGGCCTCCCAAAGTGCTGGGATTACAGGCGTGAGCCACTGCGCCTGGCCTGAGTCTTAGATCAAATAACATTATCTAAGACACCTTCATCAAGAGAAGTAAGCCACAATATAAAAATAAGCAGTCATGTGCATAGCATTTCCATTCATGTGCACAGTATGTATGTAGCATTTCCAATGATATATTTATTATCACTTTTGATCATCACAACTGTGAGAGTTAAACATGGATAAGGCACAAAACATTTGTAGCACCTCATTGCTCAAATCAGTAAAGTGAGGTTCTCAGTAGTTGCTAGTAAGTTGCAGAGCCAGGTTTTATTTTTGTTTTTGGTTTTTTACTTCTTTTCACTATTCCACACTACTGAAACGATGTCTATTTTTTTATATTCAGTTGGGGAGCAGAATCAAAGAGTTCCAAAAGATTATTTTAGCTCTTAGTTGTGCAGACAGAGCCAGACTATTTTTGGACAATTCTCATTTTGCACGCATTCAAATCCAAGAAGACTCCCATCAAAGATCTGTGCCCTGTGAGAAGTGAGATGTGCTGGCCCTATGAAGTAAGCTTCCAACTCTATGAAAAGGCCAGAAAGATAGAGCTTGGGCTGGAAGTTAGGATGATCGAAGTTTGCATGCTGACAATTGTGTGATAATTTTGTATTTTTAGTAGACGAGGTTTCACCATGTTGGCCAGGCTGGTCTCCTGACCTCAGGGTATCCAACCGCCTCAGCCTCCCAAGGTGCTGGGATTACAGGCGTGAGCCACCACACCCGGCCTCTGTTATTTTTCTTAAAGATCGAAAGCCATGTACTAAAATGGTACATATGAGGCCTAAATGGGCACTATAGTGAAAAAATGCAAAGCCCTTAGAACAATGCTGAGTATATAGCAATTGCTCTATAACTCTTTGCTATTATTGTTATTATTTTGCCTGATGGCAGTGGTGATGTCCAGATAAACAACTGACTTTTTGGTTTTTTTGTTTGTTTGTTTGTTTTGATATAGGATGTCACTCTGTCACCCAGGCTGGAGTGTAGTGGCGCAATCTTGGCTCACTGCAGCCTTGACCTCCCTGGCTCAAGCCATCCTCCTGCCTCAACCTGCCGAGTAGCTGGTACTACAGGCACATGCCACCACTCTCAGCTAATTTTTGTATTTTTTATAGAGATGGGGTCTCATCATGTTTTCCAGGCTGGTCTCAAACTCCTGGGCTCAAGTGGTCTGCCCCCCTTGGCCTCCCAAAGTGCTAGAATTACAGGCATGAGACTGCACCAAGCCTGAACCTAAGCTTTCTGTTGTGGCTGGTGATATTTCTCTCAACAGGTATTATTCAGAAAAGTAATATGTTTTGTTTTTGTTTTTGTTTGTTTTTGTTTTTTGAGATGGAGTCTTGCTCTGTCACCCAGGCTAGAGTGCAGTGGCACGATCTCGGCTCAATGCAACCTCCACCTCCCAGGTTCAAGAGATTCTCCTGCATCAGCCTCCTGAGTAGCTGGGATTACAGATGCATGCCACCACACCTAGGTAAGTTTTGTATTTTTTTTAGTAGAGTTGGGCTTTCACCATTTTGGCCAGGCTGGTCGTGAACTCCTGACCTCGTGATCCACCTGCCTCAGTCTCCCGAAGTGCTGGGATTACAGCCGTGAGCCACTGTGCCCAGCCAATAAATCCTATTTTAATCCAGAACATGCAGTTTAACCAGAGAGACCTCTCCTCTACACAGTTTCAAAAGCCTCTCCACTTGCCCCATAGGGTAGCCACCCCATAGAAGCTTTTTCTAAAAAATAGTTTTGTTTTCAATTTTAATATTAAATTCCCACTAAATCTAATATGTGCAAATTTAAAACATTTTATTCCAGGGCACTCTTTAATCCAAAGGATTTAGCCCAGGGGCTACCCCTAGAATGCAGCTGCCAGCCCATAGGATGAGGGAGGGCCATTGAGAACTCATTTAGAAGGGAGTCTGGGTTGTCGGTTTCCATGCCACACCATAGGAGGGCTCCTGACCGAATTTTAAAAATGTCCTGAGTTCACAGAAAAGGGAATTAAGTATAGCAGGGGTTCACTTCGAACATTAATCTCAGAAGCCAAATCCTTCATTTTGAGAAAGGCCTTCAATGTAAGGAGTCTCTTGACCTTCGTTCTTGCACAAATAGCTCTGCCAAAACCTGTCCCGCTGAGATGGAGGGAGCACTAATGTAAATTATAGGCTCTTAAAGGCCCGCTCAAGACCAAGGAGTGATTTTGTTATGGCAACAAATGCTGTTAATTCCTCTGTATCCCTTTAAGACTTATTCCCTACCAGAGACGATCTGCAGATTTCTTTCTACTTTATAATGGAAACCAGCCCCACCTAAGAAGCTCAGTCATTCAGCAATAACTTATCAGAAAAGATTGCCAACATAAAATTGCTAACATTTATTAAGTGCTTACTGAGAATTTGCCAGACGCTGTGCCACACACTTTACATGTATTAACTATGTAATCCTCACAACAAGCCCATGAGCTAGAGACTGCTGTTACACCCATTTTATACATAAAGAGACCAAGTAAGTGACATCACTGAGTTCCCACAACTAGAAGGTGGCAGAGCGGGGGTTTAACCCAGGCATTCTGGCTCATGAACCTATGATCCTAACCATGGCCTCAGAGGCCTCACAAAAAATTCCATGTATGTCTATGATTATGTTACAAATGTTATGTGTATTCTGGTAATGGTATCACTAGTGTCGAGAACAGTGCCTGGAACACAGTGGGCACTCAGTAGGTGTCCTTTGAATGAATGAGTGAATGTGTATATACATTTAAATCTTATGCTCTCAATATTGAGAGGTGTGTGTTAAGAAAGGGTCTAGCTCATCTAGGATTTGAGAGTTAGGAACACATTTCAAAATGATTAAAAGTGCGTTTTCTTTTTTTTTCTTGGATCACTAATTTCTTTCCAGAATAAAAGTGTGTTTTCAAAAATATAGTTAAGCCAGTCACCGTGGCATGCTGCTGTAGTCTCAGCTACTCAGGAGGCTAAGGTAGGAGGATCGGTTGAACCCAGGAATTCAAGTCTAGCCTGGGCAACATAGTGAGAAACCATCTCTAAAAATATGTGTGTGTTAGGGCAGGGAGGGGTAAGGTTTTAATTTGAAATATACTGCAGGGGATGATGATTTTATAGGACAGAGTTAATTGCAGATGTGGCCAAATTTACTAACTGTAAAATCTACATCAAAATAATGTGAAAATTCTTGCCTCTGCTTCTATTATTTTTCCACTTGGAATACCTTTGTGTCCACCATCTGTCCATCACCTGTATACACTTAGTCCTCAAGAACATAGTCTGGGCCAAATGTGGTGGCTCACGCCTGTAATCCCAGCACTTTGGGAGGCCGAGGCAGGCAGATCACTTGAGGTCGGGAGTTTGAGACCAGCCTGGCCAACATGGTGATACCCTGTCTCTAATAAAAAAACAAAAATTAGCTGGGTATGGTGGCATGTGCCTGTAATCCCAGCTACTTGGGAGGCTGAGGCAAGAGAATCAGTTGAGCCTGGGAGGCAGAAGTTGCAGTGAGCCAAGACCATGCCATTGCACTCCAGCCTGAGCAACAAGAGCAAAACTCCATCTCAAAAAAGAAAAGAAAGAAAAGAAAATGAGCTATGGTTCCTTTCCTCAAGGAACTCATATCTTATGAAGTCAGGTAAGCAACCAGCCAATGGTCGTATGATGTATAAGCCCTGGATGCTGCGTGAGTAGTTATATATTCTTTGTTTGTTTTGTTTTTGTTTTTTGTTTTGAGAAGTACTTATATAGTCTAACCTTGGCTTAAAGGGCCAGTCTTGGGGAGAGCTGAGAGGCTTGAAGTTTGCCTACAAGCTAGCAAGGCAAAGAAGAGGAGAAGTGCATTTCAGGTGAGCAAAATTCACCAAGGAACAAAATAAATTGTAGATTCAGGTGTGTAAAGGCAAGGAGTTTTCTATGGCTAGAGGGTTGCCTGACAGTGATATGAGATGAAATTGAGAGACAGACAGGGGCCAGTTCATGAGAAAAGTGTCTGTCATGCCAGGGAGTTCAGAAAGGTTTCAAATAGGGAGTGCTGAGGTCAGATAGGCATATCCGTCAGAGTCCAGGGTAGTGGCAAAGTAGATAGAGAAGAGAGGATTCAAGATATATTTAAAAGATGAGAGTCATAGTATTATGGTAAGAGTCAGGCTGGGTGCAGTGGCTCACACCTGTAATCCCAGCACTGGGAGGCCAAGGTGGGCAGATCACCTGAGGTAGGGAGTTTGAGACCAGCCTGACCAACATGGAAAAACCCTGTCTCTACTAAAAATACAAAAATAATTAGCCAGGCATGGTGGCACATGCCTGTAATCTTAGCTACTCGGGATGCTGAGGCAGGAGAATCCCTTAAACCAGGAGGCAGAGGTTGTGGTGAGCCGAGATCGCACCATTGCACTCCAGCCTGGGCAACAAGAGCTAAACTCCATCGCAAAAAAAAAAGAGAGAGAGAGAGAGAGAGTCAGATTTTTGGGGATAAGATAGAAGACAGCAGAATATTTGGACTAGAGATAATCATTCATTCTGTAAATATTCACTGAACTCATACTATATCCCAATCACGTTTCTAGGCCTGGGGAAAACAGCAGTGAACAAAATAGTCATAAATTCTGTCCTCATGGAGCTTGCTTCTGTTGGGAGTGGACAAACAAAAAACAAATATGTAAAATATAAAGCATGTTTGATGATGGTAAGTACGAAGAAGTAAAACACAGCAGAGAAGGGAATAGAAAAAAGCAAAACTGAGACAAAACAAAGCTAAGCTGGTTGTAATATTTCAAAGATGGTAAGGGAAGACTTCGCTGAGAAGGTGACATTGAGAGGAACTAAAGACAATGAGGGACAGATTAATGCAGACATTCAGAGGAAGTATACTCCAGGCAGAGCAAGAGTGTGCTTGGTGCCTTCAAGAATGGCCAGAATGCATATACACCATGGAATACTATGCAGCCACAAAAAAGAGTGAGATTGACCAGGCATGGTGGTTCATGGCTGTAATCCCAGCAGTTTGAGAGGCTGAGGTGGGAGGATCACTTGAGCCCAGGAGTTTAAGACCAGCCTGGGCAATGTAAGGAGATCCTATCTCTACAAAAAAATTTAAAAATTAGTCAGGCATTGTGGTGCACACCATGTAGTCCTAGCCACTTAGGAAGCTAAGGTGGAAGGATTGCTTGAGCCTGTGAGGTCAAGCCTGCAGTGAGCTGTGATCATGCCACTGCACTTCACTTCAACCTGGCGACAGAGCAAGACCCTGTCAAAAAGAAATAACAAGATCATGTCCTTTCTAGGAACGTGGATGGAGCTGGAGGCCAGCATTCTTAGCAAACTTAACTCTTTGCCACTGAGCTTGGTATTCTCAACAAATTCTCCAGAAAATCACTAGCCATTTATCAGGCTTAGCACCAAAAGAGAAACTTATCTGCCATCTCTTTTCTGGTTCAATCATTTTATTTTATAGGTAAGGAAACAGACCTGGAGAGATAAAGCGACTTCTCCCAAGATTAACCAGCCTCTAAAAGGCAATGCCAGGACTCAGACCTCTTCTGACTCTAAATCCAAGTTTCATTTCATCATCACATCCTGCAGGAACAGAACACCAAAGCCCACATATTCTCACTTATAAATGGGAGCTAAATAACGAGAACCAATGGGCATAAAGAGGGGAACAACAGACACTGAGGCCTGCTGGACGGACATGGGAGAGGATGGGAAAAATAACTATCGGGTACTGTGCTTAGTACCTGGGTGACAAAATGGTCTATATACCAAACCACTGTGACGCGAGTTTGCCTGCACTAACAAACCTGCACATGTATTCCTGGACCTAAAATAAAAGTTAAAAAAGAAAAGAAAAAGCCGGGCACGGTGGCTTGCACCTGTAATCCCAGCACTTTGGGGGGCCAAGGTGGGTGGATCATGTAAGGTCAAGAGTTTGAGACCAGCCTGGCCGACATGGCAAAACTCCATCTCTACTAAAAATACAAAAATTAGCTGGGCATAATGGCGGGTGCCTGTAGTCCTAGCTACTTGGGGAGGCTGAGGCAGGAGAATCACTTTGACCCAGGAGGAGGAGGCTGCAGTGAGCTGAGATCATGCCACTGCACTCAAGCCTGGGCGACAAGAGCGAGACTCTGTCTCAAAACAAGCAAACAAACAAACAAAAACAGCTAGAAGAACAGGGCATGGTGGCACATGCATGTGATCCCAGCTACTCAGGAGCCTGGGCAACATACTGAGACCCTGCCACAATGTAAAAGAAATGGGCGGCCAGCACAGTGGCCTGTAATTCCAGCGCTTGGGAGGCTGAGGCAGAGGGAGTGCTGGAGTCCAGGAATTCAAGGCTGCAGTGAGCCATGACTATCCCACTGCACTCTAGCCTGGGGGACAGAGCAAGACACTGTCTCTTAAAAAACACTTTAAAATTTTAAAAATTAAAAATTTTTTGCAAAAATGCATATTTAAAAAAAAAGAAATAAATAAAAGAAAGAACAGCTAGAAGGTTTGGGCTGCTTTAGCCAGAGTGAATAGAAGTTAGAAATGAGGTAGGAAGATAATGGGGCCAAATTGTAAGGATTTTGGCTTTTGCTCTGATGGCATGCAGAGCCATTGAGTAGAGGAGTGACCAGTCAGATGTTAGTGGGTTTTGTATTGGTTTTGGGTTTTGTTTTTTGTTTTTGTTTTTGTTGTTGTTGTTGTTGTTTGAGAAAGAGTCTCTTGCTCTGTCACCCAGGCTAGAGTTCAGTGGTGTAGTCTCGGCTCACTGCAAACTCCGCCTCCCAAATTCAATTGATTCTCCTGCCTCAGCCTCCAGAGTAGCTGGGATTATAGATGTGCACCACCACGCCCAGCTAATCTTTGTATTTTTATTAGAGAAGGGGTTTACCATATTGGCCATGCTATTCTCGAGCTCCTGACCTCAAGCTATTCCGCCCGCCTTGGCCTCCCAAAGTGCTGGGATTACAGGCGTAAGCCACTGCGCCCAGACGGATGCTAGTTTTAACAAGGTCACTAGTTCTGAGTGTGGTGTTAGTGCACATTGCAAGGGATCAGAGCAGCAGCAGAGGCACCAGTTCAGAGGTCACTGAAGTAGTGCCTGAATTCATCTTCAAACTCCTGAACTTCAAAACTCCCACACAGACAGGCCTAATGAGCCTCATCAGTGCACCTAGCAGGCAGAAGAATGTCCCACAGGTAGGCACAAGTTTGATGTCTTGGGAGCAAATTGATAGGGCTTGAAGCCAAGAGATCACCCAGAGTGCTGGGCGAACAAGAAGAGGCTAGGACTAGAGAAGAGAGCACATGGAGAAGCTCAGAAGAAAGCGTTAGTCCAAGAAATGATTAGATTCAAGAAGAAAGGCGCGTTTACAAAGTCAACTGAGGCACAGTGTTAATAAGATAAGGATTGAAAACTATCATTTCATTTTGCAGCTGGGAGATAATGGTACCCTTGACAAGGGTGGTAAGGCTGACCAGTGAAGGCATGAAGATAGCAAGCAAGACAACCTGCTCAACTGATGGGGCCATGAAATGAAGAACAGTGACAGGGTTCAAAGGAGAGCTGGCCTTGTGAGATGAGCATGTCCATAAACTGAAGAGAAAAGCCAGTCAGGTGGGCTTGGGTGTCCCAGACACCCAGGACAATCACTCATTCATTCATTCAATCACTTGTTCAACAAATATTCATTATCTATCAACAGTCACACACTGGGCATACACAGATAAATGGAAACATGATCCATTCCACACCTTGGAACTACAGACACATAGATAACTATACAGAGTACAAAGTGAGGGGGCAGTGGAGATGGCTCCAAGTGCCAGAGGAATCTATTAATTCTGCCTGTGGGGAAAAAGGGAAAAGTAAGGGAAGCCTCCTAGAGGTGGTAATATTTGGACAAGAAACTATTATTATGTTTTTATTGAAAGAAAAAACTTTAGGCCAGGTGTAGTAGCTCACACCTATAATCTCAACACTTTGGGAGGCCAAGGCAGGCAGATCACTTGAGGTCAGGAGTTCAAGACCAGCCTGGCCAACGTGGCGAAAATCCATCTCTACTAAAAATATATAAAAAATTAGCCAGGCATGGTGGCGCATGCCTGTAGTCCCAGCTACTTGGAAGTTTGAGGCAGGAGAATCATTGAACCCGGGAGGCAGAGGTTGCAGTAAGCCAAGATGGAACCACTGCACTCCAGCCTAGGTGACAGAGACTGTGTCTCAACAACAACAACAACAAAAATGCAAAATATTGTTGGGGATGGTGGTGCCCACCGGTAGTGCCGTCTACTCAGGTGGCTGAGGCACGAGAATTACTTGAATTCGGAAGTGGAGGTTGCAGTGAGCCAAGATCATGCCACTGCGCTCCAGCCTGGGTGACATAATGAGACTCTGTCTCAAATTAATTAATTAATTAATTAATTAAATTAAGACAACTGAGAGAATCTGATGACCAACTGAATGGGGTAAGGAAGAGGTTGAGTAGCAGTGAGAAGCAGAGAGGCAGCAACTACTTCCAAGGTTTCTAGCTTCATGTGGCCATCAGTCCAAATCAGGCTGCAGAGAGAAGGTAGAGATTTGCAGGAAATAGAGTCGGGTATCTCATGAGTTGGCCAGAACAGATTCTCCTCAGCATTCAGCTATGGAGCAGGCAGCTGAGCTAGATCACTGCTGACTACGAGGGGAGCAGAAGATTTGGTCCAGAACCTAAGTGACACTTTTACTGCAGTGCGTCACTAAGCCACACCTTCAAGTCCAATTCTTGAATGAGTCATGAAATAGCAATGGTGGAGTTAGTGGCATTCACACACCTGTATGTCCCACAGGGTTTTCCCCCTCCTATCTTACTAGTCAAAAGCCATCTTCCTGGTAGTATCTCCTTTCTTAACTTCAGTAAGATGGTACTTTTTTTCTTTTTACAGTAGTAAGTATCAGTACCATAGTCTACTAACATCTTTCTTTCAGAGTGTAATTGACACTGTATTGCTCAAATAGAATTATATCCTAACCTCTACTGGTTGCTTTGGCAATCAGCTATGTACATGACAATGACAATCATCCATGTACATGACAATGACAATCATCCATGTACCAGTGACTCATATGACCCCTTCATTCAAAAATATTAAGTGGGCCGGACACAGGGGCTCATGTCTGTAATCCCAGCACTTTGCGAGGCCGAGGTGGGTGGATCAACTGAGGTCAGGAGTTCAAGACCAGCCTGGCCAAGAAGATGAAAGTCAGTCTCTACTAAAAATACAAAAAATTTGAGAGGTGTGGTGGTGGGCACCTGTAATGCTGAAGCAGGAATCGCTTTACTGGGAGGCAGAGGTTGCGGTGAGCCGAGATCGCGCCATTGCATTCCAGCCTGGGCAACAAGAGGGAAACTCTGTCTGAAAAAAAAAAAAAAAAAAAAAAAAAAAAAAAATATATATATATATATATATATATATGTAGAAGTAGAAGGATTTTCCTCTTCTTTTATTTTAGAGAACCAGCCGAGGCAACATAGTGAGACCACATTTCCAAGGTTGCAGCAGTAGGAAAGTCTAGCTCCTTTGAACTCTTTGGACAAATAATAGTCTGGCACTACAAACTTGAGATGGGGACTTGTGTTTCCTGTTTTTACAGAAGAATCCAGGGATTTACACAATTGTCATTAAGTGTGTACCCAAGTGAATTTATTTCTCTTTTATAAAATTTCTTTTTATTTTTTTGGACAGGATCTCACTCTGTCACCCAGGCAGAAGTGCAGAGGCATGATCACAGCTCATTGCAGCATCAACCTCCTAGATTCAAGTGATTGTACCACCTCGGCCTCCCAAGTAGCTGGGATTACAAATGTGTGTCATCATGCTTACCTCATTTAAAAAAATTTTTATTTTTTTGAGACAGAGTTTTGCTCTTGTTACCCAGGCTGGAGTGCAATGTCGCGATCTCGGCTCACTGCAACCTCCGCCTCCTGGGTTCAGGCAATTCTCCTGCCTCAGCCTCCCGAGTAGCCGGGACTACAGGCACGCACCACCATGCCCAGCTAATTGTTTGTGTTTTTAGTAGAGACGGGGTTTCACCATGTTGACCAGGATGATCTCGATCTCTTGACCTCATGATCCACCCGTCTCGGCCTACCAAAGTGCTGGGATTACAGGCGTGAGCCACCACGCCCAGCCTTTAAAAATTTTTTTGTAGAAATGAGGTCTCATTATGTTACCTGGACTGGTTTTGAACTCCTGAAATCAAGTAATCCTCCCACCTTAGGCCTCCCAAAGTGCTAAGGTTATAGGCATGAGCCACCTCACCTAGCAGACTGCCCATTTTTTTTAAAACAAAAAGGCCCTTGGTAAGACTTAAGATGCATTTGATGCCTTCATTATGGCATTGGTGACATCTGGTTATAGTTAATTAAATGCAAATATTCTTGTTCATCTGGATTATAAGCCGCCTCCTGGTGGTGTCATAACTGCCTTGCTGAGTTCAATTTCCCCAGCTCCAAATAAAGGTCCATGGGGCAGGGACTCAAGGAATGCCTGATGAATGATTGAAGGAAGTTTCTGAACAGTGGGTCAAAGGACACATTTTAGTCTGGCTCTGCTTCAGTTCCTCAGCTATGAAATGAGTTTTCAGGAAATAAGTTCTATTATTCTATTATACCTGTAAACATTCTTTGATCCTTAATGGGTAAAGACAAAAGAAATCTCTTTTCCAAAGAACTTCTTATCTAAACATTTTCTGATGCCTAATGAGAAAAGTCAAAAAATAATCTTCTTTCCTAAAAAGTTTTTAAGTATAGCTGTTTAATGAATTCAGTTTGGTTTATCTCCACAGGAGGATGAACTGAATAGACCTCTAGAGGTTCTTTATGGACCCTATGATGGGATTCTATTAACATTCCTCTATCTTGATGTCTGTGTCAGAATCATTGGGTGTGAGGCCCCATTTTGGTGACTGAGTCGTTTCTGTTTTCCTCTTGTTTACATCAAGATATTTCCCCTTTCCATGGGGATTTTCTGAAAAGGTCACATGGCCACTTCAGAAAACTGTCCTCTTGTCGAATGACAGTGATAGCCTCTTTCTCTGGTTGGCAACCAGAGGCAACTGCTGTCTGAACTAGTCAGAAAAAGGAGCTTGGGCCACTCCATTGGCCGAGGCCGGAGGGAAAGTCCAGTCTCCTCTGATGACAACAGGACTGCAGCACGATGTCTTCCATGAAAGTGACAATTCGGCAAAGTTCTTGCTGGCCTTGCTGCAGTAGCACGGGAAGAAGGAAGTGTCTCCTGGGACCAGCTCTGGACTTACAGGGAGGAGCTCCAAAATATTTCAGAGCAACCTGTCAACCACGCCTCTCCAATCCACTTCCAAAGTGTGTACACAAGATAATCCTACTCTAAGCACAGTAAATAGCTCTGGGTAGAACTGTGAGCATAAATCAAACTAGTCATCCATCACTCAAATACCTTCTGAGTCCTTGCCCTGTGCTAGACCCTGGGCTGGCTGTTAGACTCAGGATTGTGAATGAAATCACAATTCACAAACTGATGGTCTGGTTGGGTACACATAGGCATACACAGCTAATGCTATAATAGCACAAGGGCTCTGCTTTGCCTGGGAGTACAGAAAATGGAATGATTCACTCACATTCCCATAAATGCTAGCAATTCATCCATGTGGTGTTCTGGCCAAGGCGGTGTCTCTGTGTCATTCTGCCTTCCCAAATCACAACCTACTTCTTGCCACTTCAACAAATGGCCCATCATTTGTGGTGCTGTTTTCTTTTTTAAAATTTATTTTATTTATTTATTTTTTTGAGACGGAGTCTCACTGTGTCGCCCAGGCTGGAGTGCAGTGGCTCCATCTCTGCTCACAGCAACCTCCGCCTCCCAGGTTCAAGCGATTCTCCTGCCTCAGCCTCCCAAGTAGCTGGGATTACAGGTGCCTGCCACCACACTGGGCTAATTTTTGTATTTTTAGTAGAGACAGGGTTTCACCATGTTGGCCAAGCTGGTCTCAAACCTCGGGCGATCCGCCCACCTCAGCCTCCCAAAGTGCTGGGATTACAGGCGTGAGTCACCATGCCCAGCCTGTGGTGCTGTTTTCATGTCTCAGTTCTTTTGGTCCCATGTAGCAGTTACCATGGGGCCTCCCTGATATCTGGCTGCATTGACCTGTACGCACGGAACACTGCTGCAAATAACTACAACTCTCCTGCGGCTTTTCTTTGACTCTAAGAACATAGAGGCAGGGCAAGCTGGAAGTATCCCTGAAAGCAACTCCCCCCACCCAACTTCTCTGCCCTTGTGCTGCGATGACTCTGAGACTTGCTCTCCATCAACTTCCAGAGCTGCCTGGTGGACTGAGCTCCAATTGCTCATAATGGCAAGCGGCTTGCTAACATGCCATGCCTTTCTTCCGCTCCTTGCTGCACTCCCCACGTCCCTCTGAGGTTTTCTGGAATCATCTCCCAAATTCACTACTACCTTCATGTTCTTGTTTCTGGAACTGCTTCAGGAAAGACTCAAACCAAACAGTCACTTCTTTCTCCCCCACTTCAGCCCTCATGCCATTTGTCTCTGGTGGCTGAGCTCTTCCTCCTGAAAGGCTCTGCAGACAGTCACCTCCTCTGTGAAGCCATCTTTCCTCCACCTGATTCCACCATCTGCAGCGTGAGGGCTTCCCTCTTCTGAGATCCTCAACCTTAACACAGCTTTTTTTTTTTTTTTTTTTTTGAGACAGAGTTTTGCTCTTGTTGCCCAGGCTGGAGTGCAATGGCACAATCTCAACTCACTGCAACCTCCACCTCCCAGTTCAAATGATTCTCCTGCCTCAGCCTCCCAAGTAGCTGGGATTACAGGTGCACATCACCACGCCCAGCTGATTTTTCTATTTTTAGTAGAGGCGAGAGTTCACCATATGGGCCAGGCTGGTCTTGAACACCTGACCTCAAGTGATCCACCCGCCTTGGCCTCCCAAAGTGCTGGGATTACAGGTGTGAGCCACTGCACCCAGCCAATACAGCCCTCTCTTAAGATGTGAATCACACAGCACTGTGAGTATCTGAAGGCTTATTTGACTTTGCCTGGTAGGAACCATGACTTATGCATCTTTGTAAACTGAGGCCCTAGCAGAGTGTCTCGTACAGAGAAGATACCTAATAAATATTTGATGAATGAATAGATGACCCCTCTGCTGTGATTTCCTAGCTGTAATTCTTGGGTACACAGTACAAAGTTGGAAGCCATGTTCCTGACCCCAGCTCCATGCCAAGGGGAATTCTTGGTGTGCTTTCAGGAAACGTTAGGAAATCTCTCCTTCTCCCTCCCACAGGGATGACTCTGATTGTGATTTTAGTGCAAGGAAGGGCCTCCCTTTCCAGGCCGACTTGCCCAGGCCATTAGGAATCAATGAAGTAAATTCCAATAATGTGAAAATACGTGAGGCCAGAGGACTGGTGCAAAGGCAGCTAAACTGCGATGACAGTCTCTGCAGATCAGCCTGAGGCATCTCAAAGATGCCATCAGTCCTTCAGAAAGCTGTTATCTTTGTAGTTTTTATCACAGCTTGATAGCAAATACCAGCTCTGGTGGTAAACCAAAAGCTGGATGAATAGTCCCCAAAAAGATAGAATCCTGTAGAGGAATCTCTATCTGTTTGTTGGGTGAGCGGGCAGCTGGTCTTTGGGAAAGGCTGGTTGCAGCTGACTTTTTGTGCTTTGCCTGGGGTGTTATTTTAAAGTTTCCCTGCCAAAGAAGACCCGATCCCCTCTGAAGAACCAAAATGAGCAGGAATGGAAGATGCAGGCCGATCCCTGCCATGTTCAACTTCAAACAAACAAACAGACACACAAATTCCAGAGCCAGGAGAAGGAAAGTTAGTCTTCCCTGCTGGGTGGAAATGGAAATGAACCAAACAGCCTGCAGTGTAAGAAATGGGGAGTTGGCCTAGGAAAGTGAACCCGTGCTTAGCTATGCTGTTAGTAGAAATGAGGAAAGAACCCAGGAGGGTTGAGGAGGGAGAGGAAAAGCAGAGCAATGGTGAAAAGAGGGTGGCAGAGGTACGACTTGGGCAGGGATGAAAGAGGCGTTAGCACTAGTTAGGGGCTGCCGTATGCCAAGCAGGTAGCACTTATTTATTTCTCATAGCAGCCCTTTGAGCTAGTATAGCTATTCGACAGCTGGGAAAAATAGAAGCTCAGGGAGGTTAAATGACTGGCTCAAGGTCTCCCAGCTAGCAAGGAATGCAATCTAGGTCTAAATGACAAGAAGAGTTTGAAAATAGTTCATACACAGTTCAAAACTCAGGATGACTATCAAGCGGGGTATGGTGGCTCACGCCCGTAATCCCAGCACTTTGGGAGGCTGAGATCTTCTGAGCTCAGGAGTTTGAGACCAGCCTGGCCAACAGGGTAAAACCTCATTTCTACTAAAAACACAAAAGTTAGCTGGGTGTGGTGGCGTATGCCTGTAATTCCAGCTACTTGGGAGGCTGAGGCAGGAGAATCACTTGAACCCAGGAGGCAGAGGTTGTGGTGAGCTCAAATCACGCCACTGCACTTCAGCCTGGGTGACAGAGCAATAGTCTATCTCAAAAAAAAAAAAAGATGACTCTAATTGTTTGATTTAGGTCACGTGTTCAAAATAGAAATTATAATAATTAAAAATTCTGTATAATACTGGGCACAGTGGTGCACACTTGTAGGCTAGCTACACACAGGGCTGACGTGGGAGGATCCCTTGAGCCCTAGAGTTCGAGGCCAGCGTGGGTGACAGAGCGAGACCCTGTTCCAAAAAAAAAAGTTTTTTTTTGTTTGTTTGTTTTACATTTATTTATTTATTTATTTATTTTTAAAAGACAGGGTTTCACCATTTTGGTCAGGCTGGTCTTGAACTCCTGACCTCAGGTGATCTGCCCACCTTAGCCTCCAAAGTGCTTGGATTACAGGCGTGAGCCACCACGCCCAGCCTCAAAAAAAAAGTTTTATTTTATTTTTCTTATTTATTTTTTTGAGATAGAGTCATACACTGTCACCTGGACTGGAGTGCAGTGGTGCGATCTCGGCTCACTGCAACCTCTGCCTTTCAGGTTCAGGCGATTCTCCTGTCTCAGCCTCCTGAGTAGCTGGGATTACAGGCGCCCACCACCACGCACAGCTAATTTTTTATAATTTTAGTAGAGATGGAGTTTCACCATGTTGGCCAGGCTGGTCTCGAACGCCTGACTTCGTGATTCATCTGCCTCCCAAAGTGCTGGGATTATAGGCATGAGCCACCATGCCCAGCCTATTTTTATAGAGACAGGGTCTCTCACTGTTACTCAGGCTGGACTGCAGAGGTGCAATCATAGCTCACTGTGGCTTCAGGTGATCCTCCCACCTAGCCTCCTGAGTAGAGGATTACAGGCATACACCATGCCAGTTTTTTTTTTTTTTTTTTAAGATATGAGGTTTCTCTATGTTGCCCAGGCTGATCTTAAACCCTGACCTTAAGTGATCCTCCTGCCTCAGCCTTCCAAAGTGCTGATTTACAGGAGTAAGCCACTGTGCCCGGCCAAAAAAATAAAAAATTATAAAATGAGGAATTAAAAAGAAAAGAAATAAAACTCAGTGCACGATTCTTATTTTTCTCCTCTGTGCATTTGTAGACTTACTGCCTTTGGGTGCATTGTGAGGCAGGCACCATGACTGGGAGAAAGAAAAGGGAAAGGATAGAGTTTAAAGAGACCTAATTTTTGGAAGATCTCCCAATTTGGGTTTAGCAGTGTGCTTGACTTAAAAGAAAGAAAGAAAGGAAGGAAGAAAAAAAGAAGGGAAAGGGAGCCTGCGGGCATGGGATTTAAATGTTCCCACTTCCTAATCTTGGTGAGGACCAGAGAGACACCAAAATACCACGGGATTGGCAAGTACTACACTACTTTCAATTCAGCCCAAAGCAGGAAGGCTTAGGTATGTCACGAGAAAATCTCTTGTTACTGCCCTAAGACCAGAACAAAAAAGTTGGGAGGAGACTCCCATCTTGAAAGCTGTGATTTCCAAAGAGGCCTGGCTAGTCTTATGACTGCTGTGTCTCAAATGTCACAGTTGTGTAACCCACTGATATTTAAAAGGATCCTTGAAGACCGGGCATGGTGGCTCACGCCTGTAATCCCGGGAGGGATTTGTAATTTGGGAGGCTGAGGCAGGTGGATCACCTGAGGTCAGGAGTTCGAGACCAGCCTGGCCAACATGGTGAAACCCCCATCTCTACTTAAAGTACAAAAATTAGCCAGGCGTGGTGGTCTGTGCCTGTAGTCCCAGCTACTCGGGAGGCTGAGCCAGGAGATAGAGGTTGCAGTGAGCTGAGATAGCAGCACTACCCTCCAGCCTGGGCAACAGAGCAAGACTCTATCTTAAAAAATAAAAAATCAAATGATTCTTGAATCCATCACATGGGATTAGGGAGAAAATACACATTCGTTTAAAAGGATAGATGAGGGATAGCACTCATAGAAGAGCAAAGGAAAGAAAAAAGAAACCTGGACTAGAATATTGCATGTGCGGGTTCTGGTTCTGACTCCTTCTCTAGTTTTCCCTTCGCTAGTTTGAACTTAACTGCAGTAACTTTGATCCCTCTACTCTCCTCTGTTTCATGAAGAAGTTGTGCTGGATAACACCAGAATGAACTCAAACTCCCAGCTCCAGAGATCTAAGGGAGTCCTCAGAGGCTGCCAAAGAGGTAGGCAATTGATTGTAATTTCAAGCTGTTTGGCTAAAAGATGATGAGTCAGAAATCAGTCCAAGAACTATTCGTATTAACAGGCATTTCAAACTCTCTAATTTGAGTTCTAGTAAATGAAAGAGAAAGGAGAAGAAGAAAAAAGATTACGAAGTAAACAGAAATAAGGGAAGCAGCATGAAAAAATTTTGAAAAACAAATATCCTCTTAATAAGTTAAATAACAAAATTAGGTACTTTTATTGCACTAAAAGAGTTCTTTTGGGTGGCAAGGGCACCTAAAAGGACAGTGGAGAGGACTCAGGCAGATTTTTTTCTTTGAGACAGGGTCTCCCTGTCTGTCATCTAGGCTGGAGTGCAGTGGCGCGATCTCAGCTCACTAAAACCTCCACCTCCCCGGTTCAAGCGATTCTCCTTCCTCAGCCTCCTGAATAGCTGGGATTACAGGAGCCCGCTACCATGCTTGGCTAATTTTTGTATTTTTAATAGAGATGGGGGTTCACCAAGTCATCCAGGCTGGTCTTGAACTCCTGACCTTAAGTGATCTGCCCGCCTCAGCCTCCCAAAGTGCGGAGATTACAGGCCCAAACTACTGCATGATTACCATTATTGTTGCATTAATAATGAATACTGTGCCGGGTGCAGTGGCTTGTGCCTGTAGTCCCAGCTACTCAGGAGGCTGAGGCTGGAGGATTGCTTGAGTCCAGGAGTTCTGGGCTGTAGTGCGCTATGCCGATTGGGTTGCCACACTAAGTTCGGCATCAATATGGTGACTTCCTGGGAGCGGGGGACCACCAGGTTGCCTAAGGAGTGGTGAACTGGCCCAGGTCGGAAACAGAGCAGGTCAAAACTCCCGTGCTGATCAGTAGTGGGATCGTGCCTGTGAATAGCCACTGCACTCCAGCCTGGGCAATGTAGTGAGACCCTGTCTCTAAAAAACAACAACAAAAACAAAAACAGTGAATAGTGTACAGAACACTTATATATTGTCATTTGCAGAATATCTTTTTAAATTTGCCATATTTGGGCCTGATAGCTAGAGATGAATCCTCACTGTGTTGCCCAGGCTGGCCTCTAACTCCTGGTCTCAAGAGATCCTCACACCTTGGCATCCCAAAGTGCTGAGATTACAGACGTGAGCCAGTGCACTTGGCCCAAAAATGGCAAATATAAAAAGATATTCTGCAAATGACAATGTACAAGTGTTCTATACAATACTAATTATTAATGCAACAATAATGGTTATCATGCAGTAATAACAACTGTAATGGAAAAGTGTTTTTTGTTTTGTTTTGTTTTTTGTTTTTTTGAGACAAAGTCTCACTCTGTTGCCCAGGCTGGAGTGCAATCTTGGCTCACTGCAGCCTCTGCCTCCCGGATTCAAGTGATTCTCTTGCCTCAGCCTCCCGAGTAGCTGGGATTACAGACACATACCACCATGCCCGGCTATTTTTTGTATTTTTAGTAGGGACATTGTTTCACCATGTTTGTTAGGCTGGTCTCGAACTCCTGACTTCGTGATCCACCCACCTCGGCCTCCCAAAGCGCTGGGATTATAGGCATGAGCCACTGCATGCGGCCTATGGAAAAGTTTTAAATGCCCTTCATCAAAGTAAATATCTAAACAGGAAATATATATAATTGTATTGAATGTCTAATCAAACAGGGTTTGGAGGACGCTCCCTGGCTAACCAGACATTGGGAGATTCCCACATCACTTTTCATCATTGAATATCTAAGTTTCTGGGCTCAGAAAAAAGTTTTCATCATCAAAAATGTGGATGTATGAGAAGCAGTGCTGAGAACTTATAGAACACCGTGAAACCTCTTTCTCTGAACAGTTTTAACATCGAAAGTGCCATCTGGCCACACTGATCAGAAAATAACCAGATTACTAGCTGACAGATTTTACCTCTGCAAAAAATAAATCAAAAGACTCAGTCATTTATCAGTGCAGGAATTCTAGGTTGTGATCAGAATAAAAGAGGTGACCAAATGTCCCTATGAGTATCAAGGCCAGCAAATAATGTTTGGCCTTTTAGAACTGGACCATGTTAACCTGGAACTGAGTCTCAGTGCAAAGGGACGAAGCATAGCTCCTTCAAAAGAGGATGTGGGAAACCAAAACACTCAAGCAGGTGGCACAGTCAGTGTGGGAGTCTTGGTCCCACTGAGATATCAATACCCATCTGGGGAGCCCTCCTCCTGCCCTGTTAATTACTCTAATCTCTTAAATTCCCTTAAAAAGTCCTGGCACTTTTCAGGCTAGGCGTGGTGGCTCACACCTGTAATGACAGCACTTTGGGAGGCCGAGGCTGGCAGATCGCTTGAGCTCAGGAGTTCAAGAATGGCTCCGTCAGCATGGCGAAACCCCATCTCTATGAAAACACTGAAAATTATGGCCAGGCATGGTGCCTCACGCCTATAATCCCAGCACTTTGGGAGGCTGAGGCAGGTGGATCATCTGAGGTTGGAAGTCCAGACCAGCCTGACCAACATGGAGAAACCCTGTCTCTACTAAAAATACAAAAAATTAGCTGGGTGTGGTGGCACATGCTTGTAATCCCAGCTACTCGGGAGGCTGAAATAGGAGAATCACTTGAACCTGGGAAGCAGATGTTGCAGTGAGCCAAGATCGGGATATTGCACTCCAGCCTGGGCAACAAGAGCAAAACTCCATCTCAAAAAATAAATAAATAAAAAATAAAAATCATTAGGCTAGGTGTGGTGGTTCACGCCTGTAATCCTAGTTTTTTTTTAGTTACAATGTAACTCAAAGGTGTAACTGATTTCTACATGTGCTTTTGAGTCCCCCTCATTCTTTTAAAAAGGCTGTTAATATTCCATTTGCAGATTTTCCAAAGTTTATTTAAATTTAAAAAGCCAGGTGTGGTGGCACGCGCCTGTAGTCCCAGCTACTTAGGAGGCTGAGGCAGGAGGATCACCTTGAGCCCAGGAGTTTGAGGCTGCAGTGAGCTATGATTATGCCACTGCACTCCAGCCTGGATGACAGAGTAAAACTCTGTCTCGGAAAAAAAAAGAAGATATGATGATATATATAACTGTCCTATCACTAACATATACAGTATATTATTTCCATTTAAGAAAGAAGGTATGAGTTTTTGTCATAATCACTTTTTTCAAATCTGGAGAATTATTTGTTCTCAAAGGGATCTTAGAACGCCTAGGAGAAGCCCATAATCATTCCTTTTTTTTGAGACGGAGTTTCGCTCTGGGTACCCAGGCTGGAGTGCAATGGCGCGATCTCGGCTCACCGCAACCTCCGCCTCCTGGGTTCAAGCAATTCTTCTGCCTCAGCTTGCCGAGTAGCTGGGAATACAGGCATGCGCCACCATGCCCAGCTAATTTTTGTATTTTTTAGTAGAGACGGGGTTTCACCTTGTTGACCAGGATGGTCTCGATCTCTTGACCTTGTGATCCACCCGCCTTGGCCTCCCAAAGTGCTGGGATTATAGGCATGAGCCACCACGCCCGGCTTTTTTTTTTTTTTTTTTGATACAGCGTCTCTGTGGCAGGCTGGAGTGCAGTGGCTCCATCTCAGCTCACTGCAACCTCTGCCTTCCACATTCAAGCTATTCTCCTGCTTTAGCCGCCAAGTAACCAGGATTATAGGCCAGATAATTTTTTGTGTTTTTAGTAGAGACAGGGTTTTGCCATGTTGGCCAGGCTGGTCTTGAACTCCTGACCTCAGGTGATTTGCCCACTCTCCCAAAGTGCTGGGATTATAGGAGTGAGCTACTGCACCTGGCTTCTTTTTTTTTTGTTAAGACAGGGTCTCACTCTATGGCCCTGGCTGGAGTGCAGTGCTGTGATCTTAGCTCGTTGCAACCTTGAACTTTGGGCTCAAGCAATTCTCCCATCTCAGCCTCTCAAGTAGCTGGAACCACAGGTATGTACCACAACATCTGCATCGGGGGATCTTTTTTTTTTTTTTTTTTTGAAATGGAGTTTCACTCTTGTGGTCCAGGCTGGAGTGCAATGGTGTGATCTCAGCTGACCGCAACCTCCGCCTCCTGGGATCAAGTGATTCGCCTGCCTCAGCCTCCCAAATAGCTGGGATTACAGGAACCCGCCACCATACCCAGCTAATTTTTGTATTTTTTTTTTAGCAGAGATGGGGTTTCTCCATGTTGGTCAGGCTGGTCTCGAACTCCCGACCTCAGGTGATCCACCCACCTCGGCTTCCCAAAGTGCAAGGATTACAGACATGAGCCACTGCACCCAGCCTATTTTTTTGTAAAGACAATCTTTTTTATTTTTTTATGTGTTCATTCTTGATCACTCAACTAATTTGACCAAGTGGTTCATTCTTCAGAATTTTTCTTTTTCCACAGATAAACTAGGAATAAGAACGATGAACCAGCCTCAGAAGTTCACTTTTTTCCATCTTTATCCCCCCACAGGAACTGGAAGACCTATGTTTGACCACCACCCCCAACCCCACCCCTTGACTCCTGCCAACCCCCACGTCACTTACAAACCATCCGATTATACTAGCTGTGAGCATGAGCAATTTGGTCAGACAGCCTGAATTTCCATCTTGGCTTAACTTCTTTCTAGAAGTAGAATCAGAAAATACTGTGCAACCATCTGTGTCTCAGTTTCCTCATCTGAAACACGAAAATACAAATTAAAGCACCTACTCATACGATTTTTATGAGATTCAAATGAGATGTTATGTAATGCATCTACCACAGTGACTGGCATGTATAGTACAAGCTTAACCAGTGTCAGCTATCATCATCATCATCATCATGTGACTCTTCTGAGACTTACTTTCTTCCTGTGCAACATCACAGGTAGCCTACAGACTCCATATCCAGGAATGGGAGTGGTCTTCTCTCTGTTTTGCTAATGAGTAAAACGAGGCAAGGCGTGCTAAAATGAGGATTCTCACAGAATGAGAAAAGAGAACCCCTGGAAGAGAATGGTGAGCTCCATTTTGAAGCAATGGGTCTGCTGAGTTCTTCTTAGCCCCAGAACACACAGGCCCTCTGCCTCAGGGTTCACATCAGCAGTGCACCTTGAACCTGCTTTGACAGGCTCTTGAGAGTCAATTGTTAAATTTTCAAAGTCCGTAAGCCAGTTGTTAAACACAGCCATTACCAAAATTAAATTATATGAATTTACGATGAAATACATTATACTTACAATGAAGAAATAGATACTCAAAACTTACCACTTCCTAATGATTTTATTATAGTTCACTATGGTTTCACTCTGTTGCCTAGGCAGCAGCACGATCTTGGCTCACTGCAACCTCCACCTCCCAGGTTCAAGCCAACCTCCTGCCTAAGCCCCTCTAGTAGCAGGGATTACAGGCATGCGCCACTACTAGCCTGGCTAATTTTTGTACTTTTAGTAGAGATGGGGTTTTGCCATGTTGGCCAGGCTGGTCTCAAACTCCTGACCTCAGGAAATCCACCTGCCTCCGCCTCTCAAAGTGCTGGGATTACAGGTGTGAGCCACCATGCCTGGCCTGTTTATTTTTTAATTTATTTTGAGATGGAGTCTTGCTCTGTCTCCCAAGCTGGAGTGCAGTGGTACGATCTTGGCTCACTGCAACCTCCACCTCCCAGGTTCCAGCAATTCTCCCACATCAGCCTCCTTAGCAGCTGGGATTACATGTGCCCACCACGACGCCCAGCTAATTTTTTTATTTTTAGTAGAGACGGTGTTTCACTATGTTGGCCAGGCTGGTCTCAAACTGTTGGCCTCAACTGATCCACCTGTCACGGCCTCCCAAAGTACTAGGATAATAGGTGTGAGCCACCATACCCGGCTGTATTTGAATAGTGGAAATTATATATAACAATATGCTACTTCACATTTTCTTCCCAACTCTTCATTCAGTGATGTCAGATTAGTAGCTTGAAATCAGCCAGAGTGGGAATATTTACACTGCAGAAATCAGCAAACATTACAAACGAGCCTTTCTACCTCCCCCAGGCTGGTGGTTAAACATCCACCAGCACACCACTGGCTCAAAAGAAATCGAGTGCGTAGTTATTATCCCATTGCGCTTAAATCAGGGGCCCATGAAGAAATAGGTTATTAGACATCGCCCTCTTATCCTGTTTCCTTAACCAAAATAAAATAAATAATTCTGAGCACTTGGCCTACAGCCAAGGACCTCTCAGGTTCGATTCTTCATCCCTTGTTTGCAAGAGCTAATTACAGTGAGGGGTGCACGAAGCAACGGTTCTTTGTGTTCAGAGTGAAATAATGGCTTAGTCACCCCTGAGAGTACGAAGACTCCGTACTTCTCAGTGCAGTGAACCCAAATCTCAATTGGATGGCATCTGGCTTTTTCTTTTTCTAAATGAATCAGCATCTTTATGAATAAACGTTTAGCTTTCCTGCACCCACTGTCGCCCAGCCATGACAGTAGAGTATTTTTTGTTTTTCTAGTTGAATTGACTCGCCGATAGTTTTAGGAGCCTGTTGGTTTACATGTTTCATTCTCTTTTTTTTCTTCCCCATACCAGACTTGAAACCTAGCGTGTTTAGTTTCGATCATATCGGAAGGAGCTGGAATCCTTGTTTGCAAACTCACTGATTCTATGGCATACATTCGACTCTGTTTTGGTTTCCAGAAAAAGAAACCTACTTCTGAAATACAGAACTGAGGCCGGGCGCAATGGCTCACACCTATAATCCCAGCATTTTTTGGAGGCTGAGGCAGGTGGATCACCTGAAGTTGGGAGTTTGAGAGTAGCCTGGACAACATGGAAAAAACCCATCTCTACTAAAAATAAAAAATTAGCCGGGTGTGGTGCTGCATACCTGTAATCGAAGCTACTCGCAAGGCTGAGGCAGGAGAATCACTTGAACCCGGGAGGTGGAGGTTGCAGTGAGCCGAGATTGTGCCATTGGCAATAGAGCGAGACTCTATCTCAGAAAAAATAAACAAATAAAGTAAAAAACTGAGCCCTGGGCTTGGTTTGTTCTCATAGCCACAAAACTGTTATCCACAAAATAATAATGAGAATCACCAAGGGATATAAAGACAGTCTTTTTGTAAATTAATCAAGTGAAGTACAAAACTGTTATACCTTTTCAAGAATAACCCATACATACATATATTTAGGTATATAAATTTTTTTTTTTGAGACTGAATCTTGCTCTATTGCCTAGGCTGTAGTGCAGTAGCACAATCTCAGCTCGCTGCAACCTCTGCCTCCCATGTTCCAGTGATGCTCGTGCCTCAGTCTCCGACGTAGCTGGGATTACAGGCACATGTCACCCACGCATGTTCGCTAATTTTTGTATTTTTAGTAGAGATGGGGTTTCACCATGTTGGCCAGGCTGGACTCGATCTCCTGACCTCCAGTGATCTGCCCGCCTTGGCCTCCCAAAGTGCTGGGATTATAGGTATGAACCACTGTGCCAGGCTTTTTTTTTTTCTTTTAAAGACAGAGTCTCATTCTATCAACCATGCTGGGGTGCAGTGGTGCAGTCTTGGGTCATTGCAAGCTCTGCCTCCTGGGTTCAAGTGATTCTTCTGCCTCAGCCTCCTGAGCAGCTGGGACTACAGGCATGTGCCACCACGCTCAGCTAATTTTTGTATTTTTAATAGAGACAGAGTTTAGCCATGTTGGCCAGGCTTGTCTCAAACTCTTGGCCTCAAGTGATCCACCCACCTTGGCCTCCCAAAATGCTGGGATTACAGGTGTGAGCCACTGCATCCGGCCAAGAATAGACTAAGTATTTTTAAAATTTTATTTATTACTATTATCTTTTATATATAGACAGGGGTCTCTCTATGTTGCTCAGGCTGGTCTCAAGCTCCTGGCCTCAAGTGAACCTTCTGCCTTGACCTCCCAAAATGCTGAGATTATAGGTGTGAGCGTTAAATGTTTGGCCTAAAGATTTATTTTTAATAAAGATATATAAAGAAACATTGCTTTCTTTATATATCTTTTAATAAAGAGATATATATATATCTCTTTATTATATAAAGAAACATTGCAGGCAAGGAATGTATAAAATTGAGTATGTTTCCAAATTCCTATTCTGATATAGTAACTGCTAGCAATGATTGAATTTCTATCATGAGCAGATATTGTACTAAGTATTTTATGTGCATAATTTCATTTAATTTATTCATTTATTCAACAAATATTATTGAGCACTCATATATTGTTCCAGGCAATGTTCTAGACATGGGTGATACTAGCAGGGAATAAAACAGACAACATCTATGATCTTATAAAAATGGATATATAATAGGTCAGATGGTAATAAGTGCTATAAAGAGAAATCAAACTTGGCTAAAGTAGAGTGAAAAGTGCCTTTGGGTGAAGGGTGGCTGCTGTTAATTTATTAGAGGGTGATCAAAGAAGATTTCCCTAATAGGATAACAGTTTTCTGGGTAAGATTGTTTCTAGGCAGAGGATACAGCAGAAAGTAAAAACATGGGCTAGGCACGGTGGCTCGTGCCTGTAATTCCAGCACTTTGGGAGGCCAAGGTGGGCAGATCACGAGGTCAAGAGTTTGAGACCAGCCTGACCAACATGGTGAAACCCCGTCTCTACTAAAAATACAAAAATTAGACAGGCATGGTGGCATACACCTGTAATCCCAGCTGCTCAGGAGGCTAAGGCAGGAGAATCGTTTGAATCTGGGAGGCGGAAGTTGCAGTGAGCTGAGATCTCACCACTGCACTCCAGCCTGGGTGACAGAGCAAGACTTCATCTCCAAAAAAAAAAAAAGAAAGTAAGAACATGTTGAACATTTAACTCTCTAAGATAAAAATTAATGTTTTATGGATGAGGAAACTAAGACTGTTATATATGTGCCCATGTCACCCAAGTAATAAGTGGGAAAGTCAAAACACAACCCTCGGACCTTTTTTTGGTTTCAGACAGAAGTCTTGCTCCGTCACCCAGGCTGGAGTTCAGTGACTCTCTGCAACCTCTGCCTCCTGGGTTCAAGTGATTCTCTTGCCTCAGCCTCCCAAGTAGCTGGGATTACAGGCGCCCGCCACCACGCCCAGCTAATTTTTTATATTTTTAGTAGAGACGGGATTTCACCATTTTGGCCAGAATGGTCTCGATCAGGAGATTGAGACCTCATGATCTGCCCACCTCAGCCTCCCAAAGTGCTGGGATTACAGGCATGAGCCACCGTACCCGGCCACAACCCTCAGACCACTAAATCTGTGCCTTACTCTCCCAAACGTCATTCAATTTACTCATCCCAACTACAAGTTACTCTTTTAAAAGATTGGCAGAACATAAGACTACCAGGAATTAATTGGTGCTGCTGTCAGTTCTACAATTTACTCTAGCCTTAGGCAAATTAACCTGATACTTGCTCTTTTCCAGAAACTATAAAATGGGATTTAGGTAATTAACAACTCAGAACAACTATTTTGAGAACTAATTAGCTACTGCTTACAAAATACCTTGAACATTAACAATAAGAGTGTTTTCTTTTTTTTTTTTTTTTTGAGACGGAGTTTCGCTCTTGTTACCCAGGCTGGAGTGCAATGGCGCGATCTCGGCTCAACCTCTGCCTCCTGGGTTCAAGCAATTCTTCTGCCTCAGCCTCCCGAGTAGCTGGGACTACAGGCGTGCACCACCATGCCCAGCTAATTTTTGTATTTTTAGTAGAGACGGGGTTTCACCATGTTGACCAGGATGGTCTCGATCTCTTGACCTCGTGATCCACCCGCCTTAGCCTCCCAAAGTGCTGGGATTATAGGCATGAGCCACCGTGCCCGGCCCTAGTGTTTTCATTCTGAGTATCACATTTTCTTCTGAATGGAACTCCAGATATCTGCATACCTGGAGTCAAGTATCCTTGCCTACTCTGAACTTTCATACCCAGGTCCTCCTCAGATTTCTCTCTATTGGCAAAACCAATTAAGTAGATAGTAAAACCAGAGTCCAGATATCTTTTTTTTTTTTTTTTTTTTTTGAGACAGCGTTTCACCATGTTGGTCAGACTGGTCTCGAACTCCTGACCTCAGGTAATCCACCTGCCTTGGCCTCCCAAAGTGCTTGGATTACAGGCGTGAGCCACCGCGCCTGGCCTAACTTTCTTTTTTTTTTTTTTGAGGATATCATCCTTTAAAAAAAAATTTATTTCAATAGTTTTGGGGGTACAGGTGGTTTTTTGGTTACATGGATGAGTTCTTTAGCAGCGATTTCTGATATTTTAGTGCACCTGTCACCTAAGCAGCGTACACTGTACCCAAAAGTCTTTTATCCCTCACCCCCTCCCGACCTTCCCCCGCACCCTGAGTCCCCAAAGTTCATAATATTATTCTTATGCCTTTATGTCCTCATAGCTTAGCTTCCACTTATAAGTGAGATCATATGATATTTGGCTTCCATTCCTGAGTTACTTCACTTAGGATAATGGCCTCCAGCTCCAACCAAGTTGCTGCAAAAGGTATTATTTCGTTCCTTTTTGTGGCTGAGTACTACTCATATCCATGGCGTATATATACTACATTTTCTTTCTTTTTTTTTTTTTTGCGATGGAGTTTCACTCTGTCCCCCAGGCTGGAGTGCAATGGCTCGATCTCGGCTCACCGCAAACTTTGCCTCCTGGGTTCAAGCGATTCTCCTGCCTCAGCCTCCCAAGTAGCTGGGATTACAGGCATGTGCCATCACATCCAGCTAATTTTGTACATTTAGTAGAGACGGGGTTTCTCCATGTTGGCCAGGCTGGTCTCGAACTCCCAACCTCAGGTGATCCACCCTTCTCGGCCTCCCAACGTGCTAGTATTACAGGTGTGAGCCATCACGCTTGGCCTACCACATTTTCTTCATCCTCTCATTGCTTGATGGACACTTAGGTTGGTTCCACATCTTTGCAATTGTGAGTTGTGCTACTCCAGATATCTTTAACTCCTTTGCCTTCTCCACATACATTTCCAAGTCCTGTTCATTCTAACTCAAAAATGTATCTTATATCCATTCTTATCTCTCCATCTTCAGTCTATTTCAATACCCCATCATTTCTTGCATGGAGGAGTGTAGTAATTGGCTCACTGGCCACCTGTTTTTCCAACTTGCTCCTTTCTTAAGCATTTGCCACAGAAAAGCCTTTAAAAACAGAAATCACTAAGTATCATTTCCTACATACAACCCTTCAGTGATTGCCTATTGCAGACCGAGTAAAGCACAATATCAGCTTGGCACAGTTCCTTACCATGGCGAGGGTGACCTCATCTTGTTTTGCTCAGGACTTTCTTGATTTCAGCACTGAAAGTTCTGCATTTCAGGAAACCCTCAGTTCTGGGCAAACTGGGGCAATGTTTCCCCCTAACCATGGCCTTTAAGGCCTCATTCCCATGAAGAGCTCCTGCCTGCCTCATGGCCTCATCTCATCCGCTGTCCCTCAATCACTGCACCCTCTGCACACTGGCCTTGGTTTGGTTCTAGAGCAGCCTGGCCCTTTGCAGCCTCAAGGGTTGTGCTTGCCTTTTCCTTTGCCTGGAATGCTCTTCGCATGGCTGGATTTTTCTCATTTTGTAAAGCTCAGCTTAAATGCTCCAGAAAGGCCTTTCCTGATCTAAGTTAACTCAACAGGTCCTATCTGCTATTCTCTATGATATCATTCTTCTATTTCCTTTCTAGCACTTTTCTCTAGTGAAAAGGAAAAAAAGAACCCTTTTTTGCTATACTCTCACAGAGTACTTCTGACAACACAACACATGTCAGGAAAACCAGGTAGGTTTTTGACACCAAGCAGTTCACCAGTTCTCTGCAGACAACAGCTGGGTGTCCTACAATTTAACTCAATTCTGACATACTAACCGTCTGGAGTTAGCACAGACTCCACTGGGGAAGGGTTCAATCCCATAAGACTACCCTTTCTTCAGATGCGGAATGCAACACTGGGCTTCCTATGGTTCTTTTTTTTTTTTTTTTGAGACAGAATTTTGTTTGTTGCCCAGGCTGGAGTGCAGTGGCACGATCTCAGTTCACTGCAGCCTCCATCTCCCAGGTTCAAGTGACTTTCCTACCTCAGCCTCCTGAGTAGCTGGGATTACAGGTACATAACCACCATGCCTGGCTAATTTTTGTATTTTTATTTATTTATTTTTGAGACGGAGCTATGCTCTTGTTGCCCAGGCTGGAGTGCAACGGCATGATCTCAGCCCACTGCAGCCTCCACCTCCCAGGTTCAAGTGATCCTCCTGCCTCAGCCTCCCGAGTAGCTGGTATTACAGGTGCCTGCCACCACGCCCAGCTAATTTTTTGTATTTTTAATAAAGATGGGGTTTCACCATGTTGGCCACGCTGATCTTTAACTCCTGATCTCAATTGATTCTCCCGCCCTGGCCTCCCAAAGTGCTGGGATTACAGGTGTGAGCCACCGCACCCGGCCCAGCCAGCCAGTTCTAATTAGTAGTTATCTGCTGTTGTCAAGGCCTAAATTCAAGGTCTAAATTCATAACCTATCTGCCTGAGCCTAGGGGACCTTGACTCCGTTGCTCTTGAAACAGCTGGAGTAGGAAGGAGAACAGCTGCTATGCCCAGAAAACCATGCTGGAGCCAGTGGGCTTCCTACACTTCTGACCAACTGACTATAAATAACGGATTCTCACAATCCCCTCTTCGGGTTCCATAATCTGCTACAGTGGCTCACAGAACTCAGGAGCACACTTTGCATACCATCACGCAGTTCACTGTAAAGGATGCAACCCAGGAGCAGCCAGGTGGGAAAAATGCACAAGGGAAGGTAAGGGGACAGGTGGAGCTTCCATGCTCTCCAGGCATGCCACGCTCCCAGCATCTTTTTTTTTTGTTGTTGTTGTTGTTGTTTCTCCAGCCACATCCCTTTGACCTCCCAGCATCTTGATGTGTTTCTTCACTCACTTGGAAGGTTTCTGTACCCTGTTGTGTAGGAGTTTTATGGAGGTTCCATTATGTGGGCATGATTGATTAAATCATTGGCCATTTCTGATTGAACTCAATCTTTAACCTTCCTCCTCTCCCCAGAGGTTGAGCAGTGGGTTTGAAAGTTTCTTTTTTTTTTTTTTTAAGACGGAGTTTCGCTCTTGTTACCCAGGCTGGAGTGCAATGGCGCGATCTCGGCTCACTGCAACCTCCGCCTCCTGGGTTCAGGCAATTCTCCTGCCTCAGCCTCCCGAGTAGCTGGGATTACAGGCACGCGCCACCATGCCCAGCTAATTTTTTGTATTTTTAGTAGAGACGGGGTTTCACCGTGTTGACCAGGATGGTCTCGATCTCTTGACCTCGTGATCCACCCGCCTCGGCCTCCCAAAGTGCTGGGATTACAGGCGTGAGCCACCGCGCCCGGCCCAGGTTTGAAAGTTTCAACTCTTGAATCACAAAAATAGTTCTCCTGACAGTCAGCACCCCCTCCTTAGGGGTTTTCCCAAAGTCACTTCACAAACTTGTGAAGGTGTGGTCCAGGCATGGGGGCTCATGCCTGTAATCCCAGCTCTGTGGGACGCCAAGGCAGGAAGACCCCAAGACTAGCATGGGCAACACAGTGAGACCCTGTCTCTACAAAATATTTTTAAATTAGCCGGGTGTGCTGACATGTGCCTGTAGTCCCAGTTATTTGAGAGGCTGAGGCAGGAGGATTGCTCAAGCCTAGGAAGTCAAGACTGCAGCAAGCCGTGATCACACCACTACACTCCAGTCTGGGTGACAGAGTGAAACCTTGTCACCAAACAAAAACAAAAACAAAAAACTCAGGTATGGTTGAAAGGGGCTTTTCTGAGTAACAAAAGACACTCCTTTCAACTTATCACTTGGGAAATTACAAAGCTTTTAGGAGGTCTGCACAGGAAATGAGGACACAGACTAAATATATATTGTTTATTATACCACAATATCACACTAGTCTTGATTTTTTTTTCTTTTTTCCTTTTTTTTTTTTTTTGAGACAGTCTCCCTCTGTCACTCAGGCTGGAGTGCAGTGGTGTGATCTCGGCTCACTACAACCTCTGCCTCCGGGTTCAAGCAATTCTCCTGCCTCAGCCTCCTGAGTAGCTGGGATTATAAGCATGTGCCACCACGCCTGGCTAATTTTTGTATTTTTAGTAGAGATGGGGTTTCACCATTTTGGCCAGGATAGTCTCGAACTCCTGACCTCAGGTGATCCACCCACCTCTGCCTCCCAAAGTGCTGGGATTTCAGGCATGAGCCACTGTGCCCAGCCTTGATTTATTTTCCATTTACCTGTTTATTGTCTGTTTCTTATCCCTAGAATGTCAGAGGACAGGGGCCTTCTCTGCCTTGTCCACTGTGGTATCCCCAACACATGGCACATAACATGTGCTCAGAAAATACTTACTGAAAATACTCATGGAAAATACCCACTTTGCAGTGGCAAGGCTTACCTCTACTAAACAACAGGTGGACCCGAGCCCTGGAGCGACAGAGATTAAGGTCTCACAAACGCCAGGACATCTGGTCAACCTGGTTCCCTCCAATGCCTGCAGGTGATTGAGAGCTGGCCTCAAAGGGACCTCAAAGAAATTCTGGTTTAGCTGGAGTTCTAGAGAGCTTAAAGGACTTGCTCTAAGTTACACACTCAGTTTACATTTAACATAGGACTAAAACCAACATTTCCTAATTCCCTACCAACTGAGCTCTAATTTCAAAGGATCTTAGTGTAAGAAGAAATCTCCAGAACCCATCTGCTCTAGTCCCTTCAAATAGCACCCTATCATTAGATCCATTAAAAGATAAGACATCTGGAGTCAAAAGAAGTAAATGACTTCTCCAAGGTCACATGCCTATTGAAAGGCAAGGAAGGACTTCAGCCTTACACCACACTGATTACACCAGGTTTACACCAGTGTGTAAGAAGATTACACCAGGTTTAATCTTCTTTATTCTAGATTTTGTACAACTATGCGATTAAGTATCTTTCCCACGTTAGACTCATTCGCAAATACTACAGAGAGAGAGAGAGAGAGATTAGGTACAGAAATAGCTCAGGAATGCCAAATCATTTAACAGGCACAATGCTTTTGTTCTTGATTCGTTAATTCATTCAACAAGTATTTGATTCCCTACTATGTGCTGTAAATTGTTGTGGATGCTGGGAATACAGCAATGAATAAAACAGACAAAGCCTCTCTGCCCTCCCAGAGCTTAGGTCCTCATGCGGGAGATAGGTGATGACAAACAAATAGATGTATTTGTATATCTCAGGCATATCAGGTAACCAAAGTGCTGTGAAGAAGAATAAAGCAGGGGCTGGTGCGGTGGCTCACACCTGTAATCCCAGTACTTTGGGAAGCTGAGGCAGGCGAATCACCTGAGGTCAGGAGTTCGAGACCATACTGGCCAACATGGTGAAATCCCGTCTCTACTAAAAATACAAAAATTAGCTAAGTTTAGTGACACACACCTGTAGTCCTAGCTATTCGGGAGCCTGAGACATGAGAATTGCTCGAACCCAGGTGGTGGAGGTTGCAGTGAGCTGAGATCGTGCCACTGCACCCCAGCTTGGGCAACAGGGCAAGACTCTGTCTCAATAAATAAATAAATAAATAAATAAAGCAGGAGAAAGAGACATTGACAGGCAGAGAACAGCGCTGCTTTAAATAAGTTGGTCAGGGAAAGGCTCTCCAGTCGGATGCCACTTGAGCAGAGATTTGAGTGAATTAAGGACATGAACTAGAGAAAAAAAAATTCCACACCAGAGAGAACAGAGGCAAAATGTCCAAGGCAGGCAGGAGCTTAGCATATTCATGAGAGAGTCCAGAGTCCTGTGGTTGGAGTGGAGTAAGCCGGAAAAAGGAAGGAAAGGTCACATGAAGAGCTAGGGCCAGGTCCTGATGGTAACTGCTCTTTAAACTCCACCTTTTAAAACCAGCGTGTCTTTAGGAAGCTGAAAATCTACAATGCTAGGCCTTGGAGAGAGGGCTTTTCCTGAGCACGTTTGTGTGAGTGATTCCGTGTGTTAACAAAGCGCCCCAGGATTTGCCTTTTCTTCCCTATTTCTTGCTGTTAGAATGTTAATCTGGCTAAATCCATTCAGCTTCACTCTTTTGGAAATCAGTCATCTAATGCTTGTAGCTAAAAAAGGAGACAAGCTAATACATCTCAACGGAGCAGATACGTGGGGGCCACTCCCACAGATCAAGATCATTTCAGAAACCCAAGCCATTGTTCAGCCAAAGTAAGTAAGAATCTGAGTCATTCTAAAACTGAGTAGGAAGCTGAGTCATCCTTCCCTCTATCGAGAGCTTTATTCCTTGTGCATCCTGTGGATCTTGGTTGGTTAACACATTACTGAACAGCGACGTGGGTAGGTCTGTCTGCCTGCATCAAACCCTGCTCTCACCACATTCTTAAGATAGCTTTTGGCCTGGCGTGGTGGCTCACACCTGTAATCCCAGCACTTTGGGAGGCCGAGGCGGGCAGTCACGAGGTCAGGAGTTCAAGACCAGCCTGACCAACATGGAGAAACCTCGTCTCTACTAAAAATACAAAATTAGCCCGGGTGTGGTGGTGCATGCCTGTAATCCCAGCTACTCAGGAGGCTGAGGCAGGAGAACACTTGAACCCAGGAGGTGGAGGTTGCAGTGAGCCAAGATTGTGCTGTTGCACTCCAGCCTAGGCAACATTTACTTTTTTATTTTTTTATTTTTTTAAAAAAAGATAGTTTTCACCACATTTACTAAACTTGCCTCCATTTCAAAAAAAAAAAAAAAAAGATAGTTTTCGCCACATTTACTAAACTTCCTTGGGCCTCAGTTTCCTCTCTGTAGGAGGATGGCATGAATGCTTTATTAGTTTTCTACTGCTGTGTAATAAATTAGCACAGATCTAGAGGGTAAGAACTACACCCACTCATCATGTCACAGGGCTGTAGACCAGAGGCCCCAGATGGCATAACCAGGTTTTCTGCTCAGAGCCTTGAAAGGCTGAAATCAAGATGCTAATTGGCTGTGTTCTCGCCTAGGGCTCAGGGTCCTCCTCTAAGCTCATCCTGTTGTCAGCAGAATGTTTGTTCCTGCAGTGGTGGGACCGAGGCCCTCTTTCCTTGCTGGCTATCAGCGGAGGCCCTTTCTCAGCTCCTTAAGCCTGTCCCCCTCCTCCTCAGTGACCCCTCTACTTCAAATCAGCAACTACGTATCTAACCCTTCTGACACTTCGAACACCTCTGACTTCTGCTCTCAGCCAGATAAAGTTCTCTGCTTTTATTCTTCTTTTTTCTACTTTTTTTTTTTTTTTTGTAGAGTTGGGATCTCGCTATGTTGCCCAGGCTGATTTTAAACTGGATTCAAGTGATCCTCCTGCCTTGACCTCCCAAAGTGCTGGGATTACAGGTGTGGGTCACCGTGCCTGCTGCTCTCTGCTTTCAACAGCTCATGTTCACCCAGAAAATCTCTCTTTCTTAAGGTCAGCTGTGCCATACAACATAATATAATCATCAGAGTGAAATCTCATCATATTCACAGGTTCCAGAGATTAAGGTGGGACATCTTTAGGGGCCATTTTAGACATTTTGCCTACAACAAATGCCTTCCTCATAGAACTTTTTCGAAAATTAGAGATAATGTATGCATGTAAAATAGTAGTCAGCTTAGTTACTATTATTTAAGAGCCTCTTTGATGCAGGGAGCAACTAAGTAACTGAGCTACTCAGTCAATCTAGCGTAAGAGCAGACTCCGAACTGTCTATGGTAACTAACCTTTCATTATCTTTCTTATATTTATGAATATTAAAACAGCATTTCACACATAACAAGTACACTGTTTTTATTGGAGGATTTACTAATGAATTGATTTGGAAATTCATTTTAGACAAAGATTGAATTCCTCCCTTTTTCTCTGAATACATTAGTTCTTTCTCTTTTATCAAATCATTTTGGCAAAGCTGCTGCTGCCTCTTCCTTCTCATGTACTTTGGCGGAATTCATTAACACAGGACTCTGCATTTGGCTTTTACAGCACAGGTACTGCTATGGTCTGAGATGGAGTCTCACTCTGATGCCGAGGCTGGAGTGCAGTGGCACCATCTCAGCTCACTACACCCTCCACCTTCCGGGTCCAAGTTATTCAACTCCCTCAGCCTCCCCAGTAGCTGGGACTACAGGTGTGTACCACCACGCCCGGCTAATTTTTGTATTTTTAGGAGAAATGAGGTTTCACCATGTTGGCCAGGCTGGTATCAAGCTCTTGAGCTCAGATGATCTGCCCACCTCGGCCTCCCAAAGTGATTACAGATTACAGGTGTGAGCCACCACGCCCAGCCAAAACTTTAAGGCGGAAGAGCTAGACCATATTGTGTCAGACTTGTTTCCTGTCTGCCATGGTAACTGGCAATATTCCAAATAGCTTCTGTTCTTTTAGCCTGGGGGATACCTGTAATTATAGCATAACACAGTCCACCTGGGACTCTCACAGTGGAGACACAGAATATTTCTGTGCAACCTTAAAAATCTCCACATATTGGCCAGGCACGGTGCCTCATGCCTCTAATCCCAGCACGTTGGGAGACCGGGGCAGGCGGATCACCTGAGGTCAGAGTTCCAGACCAGCCTGGCCAACAAGGTGAAACGCATCTCTACTAAAAATACAAAAATTAGACAGGCATAGTGGCTGGCGCCTATAATCCCAGCTACTCGGGAGGCTGAGGCAGGAGAAACACTTGAACCCAGGAGTCAGAGGTTGCAGTGAGCTGAGATTACACCACTGCACTCCAGTCTGGCCGACAGAGCGAGACTCTATCTCAAAAAAAAAAGAAAATACTCCACAGATAGGTTTATTATTATTATTCCTGTTTTATGTGTAACTAAGGCTCAGAGAAGTCAAAGAACGTGCCCATAGTTGCATCTAGTAAGTGGATAAAGCCAAAATTCAAGCCCAGGGAATGGGACTCCTAAATCTGAGCTGCGAACGATAGCCAGTAAAAGCCTGACCTAATGTAATGGAAATGAAGATGAACAAAAAGTGACTTTCTTTTCTTTTTTCTTTCTTTCTTTCTTTTTTTTTTTTTTTTTTGAGATAGAGTCTCGCTCTGTTGCCCAGGCTGGAGTGCAGTGGCTCGATCTCAGCTTACTGTAACCTCTACCTCCTAGGTTCAAGGGATCTTCCTGCCTCAGCCTCCTAAGTAGCCTGTGTTACAGGCCTGTGGCACCATACCTGGCTAATTTTTTGTATTTTTGGTAGAGATGGGGTTTCACGATATTGGCCAGGCTGTTCTCAAACTCTTTACCTCAAGTGATCCACCTGCCTTGGTCACCCAAAGTGTTGGGATTACAGCTGTAAGCTACCATGCCCAGCCCCAAAGTATATTTTTTAGTGTATTTGGGTTTTTTGTTTGTTTTTTGAGACAGAGTCTTGCTCTGTCACCCAGGTTGGAGTGCACTATCACGTTCTCTGCTCACTGCAACCTCTGCCTCTCGAGTTCAAGAGATTCTCCTATCTCAGCCTCCCAAGTAGCTGGGACTACAGGCATATGCCACCAATTTTTGGCTAGTTGTATTTTTAGTAGAAACGAGATTTCACCATGTTGACCAAGCTGTCTTGAACTCCTGACCTCAAGTGATCCTTCTGCCTTGGCCTCCAAAAGTGTTGGGATTACAGGCATGAGCCACCATGCCCAGACTAAGTGACATTTTAAAAATGTAATCAAATTAGCCAGGTATGGTGGCAGGTGCCTGTAATCCCAACTACTCAAGAGGCTGAGGCAGGAGAATCACTTGAACCTGGTAGGCAGAGGTTGCAGAGAGCCGAGGTTACACCACTGCACTTCAGCCTGGGTGACAGGGTGAGACTGTCTGAAAACAAACAAACAAACAAACAAACAAAAAGACCCCAAAAAAGTAGAATCAAAAAGATCTGTTGGATGAAGGCCAGGTGCAGTGGCTCACGCCTGTAATCCCAGCACTTTGGGAGACCAAGGCAGGCGGATCACTTGAGGCCAGGAGTTCAAGACCAGCCTGGCCAACATGGTGAAACCCTGTCTCTACTAAAAATACAAAAATTAGCCAGGCATGGTGGCAAGTGCCTGTAATCCCAGCTACTCAAAAGCCTAAGGCAAGAGAATCACTTGAACCCAGGAGGCAGAGCTTGCATTGAGCCAAGAAATCATGCCGCTGCACTCCAGCCTGGGCAACAGAGTGAGACTTGATCTCAAAAAAAAAATCTGTTAGATGATTAAGAATAACGGACAAAGCCAGGCACAGTGGCTCATGCCTATAATCCCATCACTTTGGGAGGCTGAGGTAGGAGGATCACTTGAGGCCAGGGGTTCAAGATAAGCCAGAGAAATAATATAGTGAGACCCTGTTTCCACAAAAAATAAAAAACTTAGCCAGGTGTGGTGGCGTACTTATAGTCCCAACTACTTGGGAAGCTGAGGAGGAAGGATGGCTTGAGCCCAGAAAGTGGAGACTGCAGTGAGCCACGATAGCACCACTGAACTCCAGCCTAGGCAAGAGCAAGATCCTATCTCCAAAAAAAAAAAAAAAAAAAAAGGGAATCTAGAATTCTTCGTTTTCTGGCTTGGAAAGTCAAATGGATAGCGACCAGGAATTCAAGTGGAGAATAGAGAATGATGAGCAAACTAGGAAGAAGGATGGAAAATTATTTGGTTTTAGAATCTTTGGGAACTTTGAAGTTGTCATTCCATTGTCCTCTGGTCTCCCTTGTTTCTCACAATAAGTCAGCCATCTTCATATTGCTGTTGTCCAATATGTAACGTGTCATTTTTCTCTGCCTTCAAAATTTTTCTTTATGTTTATCATTTGTTTATTTATTTTTGAGACAGAGTATCGCTCTGTCACCCAGGCCAGAGTGCAGTGGTGCAATCTTGGCTCACTGCAACCTGTGCCTACTGGGTTCAACTGGTTCTCCTGCCTCAGCCTCCTGAGTAGCTGGGATTACAGGCAACTGCCACTGTGCCTGGTTAATTTTTGTAGTTTTAGTGGAGCCAGGATGATTTCACCATGTTGGCCAGGCTGATCTCGAGCTCCTGACCTCAGGTGATCTGCCTGCCTCAGTCTCCCAACGTGCTACATTTTTTTCTTTCTTTTCTTTTCTTTTCTTTTTTTTTTTTTTTTGAGACGTAGTCTCACTCTGTTGCCCAGGCTGAAGTGCACTGGGGCAATCTCAGCTCACCACAATTTCTGCCTCTCAGGTTCAAGCGATTCTCGAGTAGCTAGGATTACAGGCATGTGCCATCACACCTGACTAATTTTTGTATTTTTAGTAGAGACAGGGTTTCACTGTGTTGGCCAGGCTGGTCTCAAACTTCGGCCCTCAAGTGATCCATCTGCCTCGGCCTCCCAGAGTGCTGGGATTACAGGTGTGAGCCACTATGCTCTGCCTACATTTTCTCTTTTCTTTTCTTTTCTTTTTTTTTTTTTGAGATGGAGTTTTGCTCTGTCACTCAGGCTGGAATGCAATGGGGTGATCATAGTTCACTGCAGCTTTGAACTCCTGAGCTCAAGCGATCCTCCCTCCTCAGCTTCCTGAGTAGCTAAGACTATAGGCACAAGCTGCCATGCCCAGCTAATTTTTACTTTACCCTTTTTTTTTTGAGATAGAGTCTCACTCTTGTTACTCAGGCTGAAGTACAGTGGCACAATCTCAGCTCACTGCAACCTCTGACTCCCTGGTTCAAGCGATTCTCCTGCCTCAGCCTCCAGAGTAGCTGGGATTACAGGCATGCACTACCACATCCAGCTAATTTTTGTATTTTTAGTAGAGACAGGATTTCACCATGTTGGCCAGGATAGTTTCGAACTCCCGACTTCAGGTCATCCACCTGCCTTGGCCTCCCAAAGTGCTGGGATTACAGGTATGAGCCAAAGTGCCCGGCCTTTACTTTTATATTTTTAGTAGAGACAGGGTTTTTATTATATTTCCCAGGCTTGAATGTCTTTATTTTTATTTTAATTAATTTTTTTTTAAGACAGGTTCTCACTCTTTTGCTCAGGCTAGAATGCATAGTGCAATCTTGGCTCACTGCTGCCTTGACCTCCTGGGCTCAATCAATCCTCTTGCCTCAGCCTCCCAGTTTGCTGGGCCCACAGGCCTGTGCCACCATACTTGGCTAATTTTTAAATTTTTTTGGTGGAGACAGGCTCTTACTTTGTTCTCCAGGCTGGTCTTGAACTCCTGGCCTCAAGTGGTTCTCCTGCCTTGGCCTCCTAAAAAGTACTAGGATTATAGGCATGAGCCACTGCACCTGGACAAATATCTTTATAAACACTGCTTAAATGTCTTTGTCTACTACATCTAATATCTGAGCAGTCTCAGGGTCAATTTCTATTGACTACTTTTGTTTTTCTTTATTTTCCTTCTTCCTACTTTTTTTCATGTCTAGTAATTTTTAGTGGTAATACTGGACAGTACAGATAATACATTGTAGAAATTCTGGATTCTGGATTTTGTTATCTTTATTTTTGTTCTAGTAGGCGGGTCAGTTATTCCCTGGTCATTCTGAACTTGTGTACGAGTTTTTTCTTTGTTTGTTTGTTTTGCTTTGTTAGGGAAGATCTTTGGGAAATTCAAGATATTTTTCCAGCCTTCAAGCTCTGTTTCCCCTGTGAATTTCGTCAAGGCTTAGGTTTAGGCTTTGTTAGGGCATGTCTAGTGAGGGCCTTCCTCTAGGACAGTGGCTCTCAAACTTAGTTTGTATCTGAGTCATCTGAAGAGCTATTGTTAGAACATATATTCTGGGCTTCTCCTGAGTTTCTGATTCAGCAGGTCCGAAGTGGGGCCCTTGAATTTGCATTTCCAGCAGTACATCTAACAAATTTCCCGGTTATGTTCATGCTACTGGTCTGGGGACAACAATTTAAGAAATCTCTCTCTAGACCATGGTCCTAACTTTATTTTTTATTTTAAGACAGGGCCTGGAGTGCAGTGATGTGATCAGGGCTCACTGCAGCCTCAATTTCCCAGGCTCAAGTAATCCTCCTGCTTCAGCCTCCTGAGTAGCTGGGACTACAGGCACATGCCAGCACACCTGGCTATTTGTATTTTTTGTAGAGATGGGGTTTTGCCATGTTGCTCAGGCTAGTCTCAAACTCCTGAGCTGAAGCTCAAGCTCAAGCTTGAGCCCCCCTCGGCCTCCTGAACTGCTGGGGTTACAGGCACAAGCCACCCACCCGGCCATGGTCCTTACTTTTTTTTTTAAGACAGAATCTCACTCTGTCACCCAGGCTGGAGTGCAATGGCGTGGTCTCAGCTCACCGCAACCTCCGCCTCCCAGGTTCAAGTGATTCTCCTGCCTCAGCCTCCCGAGTAGCTGGAACTACAGGCTTGTGCCACCACACCTGGCTAATTTTTGTATTTTTAGTAGAAACGGGGGTTTCACTATGTTGGCCAGGCTGGTCTCGAACTCCTGGCCTTGTGATCCACCCGCCTTGGCCTCCCAAAGTGCTGGGATTACAGGCATGAGCCACTCTACCAGGCCCCGGTCCTTACTTTTAAGATGTGAACTCTTCGATGTCCCAGATGGATGCCTGGATTGTCATTAACAAAGTGCTAAAGTGCTTTTCCACTCAGACCGAGCCATAACTCTAATGCCCGCTCCCTCCATTGCTGCTTGAACTCACTCTCTGCTCAGCTTCTTTCACCGCATGGAAGCTGGTATCTGGTCATCCTTGGGTAGTCTCACCTTACACATGTGCAGCACAGTTCTCAGCCAAGTACTCAGAGGACACCCCCACCAGGACTTTTTGGAATCCTTCCTCTGCAAAGCTCCTCTCTGCAGTGCTCCACCCAGTAGATTCCAGCCGCTCAGCTGCCCCAAACTCTGAACTCTGCCTCCTCAGCTCAGTAACTTCTCCTTTTCCTGCTTGGATGCCAGGAAACTGCCCCCAGGTAAAGAGCCAGAATGATTCTGGGGCTACAAAAGATGAGTTTCTCTTCCCTCAGGGACCAGAGATTTGTACTCTCTCCTGGCCAATTCCTGAAACCGTTGACTAATGTTTGTTTTGTGTGCGTGTGTGTGCGTGTGTGTGTGTGTGTGTGTTTTAGATGGGGTCTCTCACTCTGTCACCCAGGCTGAAGTGCAATGGCACAATCATGGCTCACTGTAGCCTTGAACTCCTGGACTCAAGCAATCCTCCCACCTCAGCTCCTGAGTAGCTGGGACTACAGGAGTGCAACCATGCCTGTCTAATTAAAAATAACTTTTTAGAGACAGGGTCTCACTATGTTGACCATGCTAGTCTTAAACTCCTGGGCTCAAGCAATCTGCCCACCTCAGCCTCCCAAAGTATTGGGATTACAGGGTGTGTGCGTGTGTGTGTGTGTTTGTGTGTGTGTGTGTGTGTGTGTGTGTAATGGTGGGATGGCTAGTCTAGTACCAATTACTACTCCATCATAGCCAAGAGTGGAAGTTCTGGCTTTAGACCTTTTGAATTTTAGGAACCTTGGACCATCCAGATAAAGGCGTCTACAAAAGAAAAAGCCTAGAGATAAAGGTTTGGAAGACATCAGGGCACAAAGTATTGGAAGACCAAGGGCAGAAATCATATAGGAAAATCATACAAAATGAGAAGATGGAGGATCAAAGACAGAATCTTGGGGGAACCACCAATTCTTCATGGATGAGTGAAAGAAGGTTGGCAAAAGAAACAGAAGGACTGATTCAACAGTCAAGAGAAGAACCAAATGTTCCAGAAGTCAATGGAGAAGAGATTTTTAATTTTTTTTTGAATTTTTACTGTTTTCCTCCCCTGTGCTAAGAGGGTTACCAAAAAAATAGCCTTAAAATCTTTTCAAGCAACCTTATGACAATGTAGTATCATCACTCCCATTTTATAGATGGAATAAAGATGATGAAACTCAGAGGTTAAGTAACTTGCTCAAGGTCAATGGAGCTGGAAAGGGCAGAGCTAGGACTTGGATCCAAGCATTCTGGCTCCAATACATCACAATGTACTGCTTCACTCCAAAATAAGACAGGATGGTAAATGCTGCAGGGCTGTCCATGAAGCTGAGGATTGAAAAGTGCTTATTGCCAGGTGCGGTGGCTCGCTCCTGTAATCCCAGCATTTTGGGAGGCTGAGGCAGGCGGATCTCCTGAGGTCAGGAGTTCGAGACCAGCCTGCCACCATGGATAAACCCCGTTTCTATTAAAAATACAAAATTAGCTGCGCATGATGGTTTATGCTTGTAATCCCAGCTACTCAAGAGGCTGAAACAGGAGAATCACTTGAACCCAGGAGGTAGAGGTTGCTGTGAGCCAAGATTGTGCCATTGCACTCCAGCCTGGGCAACAAGAGCAAAAGCCTGTCTCAGAGAAAAAAAAAGTGCTTATTGGGGCCAGATACACCTGTAATCTTAGCACTTTCGGAAGCTGAGTGGGGGGTGTGGATCACCTGAGGTCAGGAGTTTGAGACCAGCCTGGCCAACATGGCAAAACCCTGTTTCTACTAAAAATACAAAAATTAGCCAGGCATGGTGGTTCACGCCTGTAGTCCCAGCTACTCGGGAGGCTGAGGCAGGAGAATCGCTTGAACCTGGGAGGCAGAGGTTGCAGTGAGCAGAGATGGCACCACTGCACTCCAGCCTGGGTAACAGAGTGAGACTCCATCTCAAAAAAAAAAAAAAAGAAAGAAAAGAGAAGAAAAAAGACAAGTGTCCATTGGATTAGGCAATAGGGCCACTGCTGAGCTCAGAAAGAACTCATGGTAATGAACAATAGGTGCTAATTGTTCAACAAGACTGGTTCTCAGGCTTACCTGGTCTTTTGGGCCAGCAGGGTTCCATACACATGGCACCTCTCAGCTCTGGCTTGCATTGCCCTCCTTGGAATCCTCTTCCAGGTTTATGCTCTGAAAAAGAGCAGGCGCACTCCCTAATGCCGTCAGGGAAAACAAGACCCAGCGCTCCAGCTTCCTGAAGTGTGTAAGAGAAGTGTGATGTGCCAATTTTAACCCAGCAGCTATACCCAGGCATAGACTTAGATGCATTTGAGCATATCACCAACAAAATTACCTGTGCCCAGCTTAGCCTCAGCAAACCTTTAAGCTCTCGCAGCTGTGTTCAGGTGTTCAGAGGATTATTATGGAGAGATGTTGATCAGCTGTTCTCCATGTCGCCTGTGGACAGAACAAAAGGAAAGAAGCTTAAATGTCAGCAAAGGATTTAGATGTAAGTGAGACCTCTGTGAGGCAGGGAGGTCCTGTGTATCCAAGTGTTTCCAATCTTTCTGTCTTATTTAGCTCTAAAAATTCCCTTCTCCACCATACTGCTTCTTACGTTTATTATAACAACAATAACGATAATGGCAAATGTTTATATAGTTCTTACTTTGTGCCTAGCACTGTTATTAAGCTTTTTATTCATATTCATTCAATACTCACAGCAACACAATGACATAAAGACTATTGTCATCCCCATTTTATAGGTAAGAAAACAAAGAGAGTGAATAACTGGCTAAAGGTCTCACAGTCAACAAATGGCAGAGCCAAGATTTGAAACCTTGGGCCAAAGTCCATTGTCTTAACCATGACCCTATGTGCTAATCTGGAGACATTACACCATAACAGAATTCAAGATAAGGCAGAGCATGGAGAAATGCTAATAAATTGGCGTGGAGGCTGTGGTAGATTGTTACAAAATGGCTCTAAAGGAACCATGCCCTTCCGAATTCACCCTGTGTGTCTTCCCCTCCCACGCTGGATCTATACCAGCAAAATGACTTGCCTGAACCACTGAGATGTGATAGAAGCAACTTTTTGGGACTTCAAGCCCAGATTTTGTGTGTGTGTGTGAGACGGAGTTTTGTTCTTGTTGTCCAGGCTGGAGTACACTGGCGAGATCTCGGCTCACTGCAACCTCTACTTTCCAAGTTCAAGTGATTCTCTTGCCTCAGCCTCCCGAGTGGCTGTGATTACAGGCATGTGCCACCATGCCCCGCTAATTTTGTATTTTTAGTAGAGACGGGGCTTCTCCATGGTGGTCAGGCTGGTCTCAAACTCCCAACCTCAGGTGATCCACACACCTCAGCCTCCCAAAGTGTTGGGATTACAGGCATGAGCCCCTGTGCCCTGCCCAAGCCCAGATCTTAAGAGATCTAGAGCTTCTGCTTTCTCTCTGAGAACCCAACTGCCTTGTAAAGAAGTCCAGGCTGTCCAGCTATAGAGAGAGGCAATGTGGAGAAAGAAGCCTTGGAGGTTAAGAGTCCACCTGAAGGAAAAGAGAGGCATCCCAGCTAAGAGCCAGCACCAGCATGGTAAAAGAGGCCATCCTGGATGCTTTGGTCCCAGTTGAACTGTCCCAGCAGACACCACATAGGGCAGAGATGAGCTGGCCAAAATTCTAACTCCAAAAGCATCACGGTTTTAGGTTACCAAGTGTTTCTTTCCTTTTTTTTCTCTCTTTTTTGAGACAGAGTCTCGTTCCATTCTGTCACCCAGGCTAGAGTGTAGTGGCACAAACTTGGCTCACTGCAACCTCAGACTCCTGAGTTCAAGCAATTCTCCTGCTTCAGCCTCCCTAGTAGCTGGGATCACAGGTGCCTGCCACTATGCCTGGCTAATTTTTATATTTTTAGTAGAGACTGGGTTTCACCGTGTTGGCCAGGCTGGTCTTGAACCTCAACCTCAGGTGATCCACCCACTTGGCCTCCCAAAATGTTGGGATTACAGGCATGAGCCCACCAAGCCTGGCCCATGTTTCTTTTTTATTGTGGTGAAATGTACACAACATAAAATTGACCATTTCAACCATTTTTAAGTGTGGCATCAGGTACGTTCACATTGTTGTGCAACCATCACCACCATCCAGCTCCAGAATTTTTTCATTTTCCCACACTGACACTCTGTACCCACTAACCAATAGTTCCCCCTTTCCCTCCTCCTCCCAGCCCCTGGTAACCACTGTCCTACTTTCTGTCTCTATAAATTTCAGTCAATAAGTTTTAAGGTGGCTTGTTAGGTAGCAACATATAACTTTACATAGATTTTAATAGGTTTATTTAATGATCAGCTTTTAGAATGTATTAATGTTTTTGTTAGTTTATTAAATACCGAGAGTTGAAGCATCAGAAACCAATGAGGTGTTCAGAGAAGGGCCCTTTATCGTCTGTACATTTAATTCTAACGTGTCATGGCCTACAGTGTTATAGGTAAGATTATAATTATACCTAACATTGACTTTAATGTTGAGAAGGCAGTTTCACATTTAATATATCACTTATCTTTCACAACAGCCGTGTGAGGTAGAATTATTTTTTTCATTTTATAGATCAAGGAACTGAGGATCAAAGAATTTAAGCAACTAGCCCAAGGTCATAGAGTGGAACAGATTGGTCTGCAACTATTTACTGATTACTCCTACTTGGGAAGGGCAATGGAAAGGGAACCCAAAAGATGAGCCAGTAGCTTAAAAGAGGCAATACAAGCTCTATCCTTAAAGGGCATCTGCTCCCCTAGAAAACAGGTGTCTGCCCAGAGGAAAGTCCCTTGGTAATGTACAACACCAACCAGGATGGCGCCCAATGAGTTATAGGGTATAACTGGGTCCCATATTAAGAAACAATTTGTGCCGGGCATGGTGGCTCATGCCTATAATCCCAGCACTTTGGGAGGCCGAGGTGGGCGGATCACCTGAAGTCAGGAGTTTGAGACCAGCCTGACCAACATGGTGAAACCCTGTCTCTACTAAAAATACAAAAATTAGCCGGGCGTGGTGGCAGGCGCCTATAATCCTAGCTACTTGGGAGGCTGAGGCAGGAGAATCGCTTGAACCCAGGAGGCAGAGGTTGCAGTGAGCCAAGATCATGCCATCGCACTCCAGCCTGGCGGACAAGAGTGAGACTGAGTCTCTTAAAAAAATAAGAAACAATTTGCTTAGCTATATTTGGGGCAGGAAGACCATGATGAAGCAAGCCAGGTACAGCCCATGAAGTAAAGCCACAGAATCGTGTCCTATTGATAAAAGACACATAAAATCAATGCAATGGATCATAAGCAACAGATTTTCCAAAAATGAAACACAGCAGAATTCACTGCAATAGTAACAGCCAGTGTTTGTCTGTGGGCTTTGTTTCAGTTATATATGTACACACATATATGTACCTCCATGGCCGTGTCATTTGGGACCTAGGTCACAATACGTATGTCTTATTGTGGATGTTTGGGAAAGCACTTGAAAATTACTGCTTGGCCAGGCACAGTGGCACATACCTGTAATCCCAGAATTTTGGAAGGCCAAGGCGGGTGGATCACGAGGTCAGGAGTTCAAGACCAGCCTGACCAATGTGGTGAAACCCTGTCTCCACTAAAAATACTAAAAAAATAGCTGGGTGTGGTGGCAGGCACCTATAATCCCAGCTACTCGGGAGGCTGAGGCAGGAGAATCGCTTGAACCCAAGAGGCGAAGGTTGCAGTGAGCTGAGATGGCGCCATTGCACTCCAGCCTGGGCAACAGGAGAAAAACTCCATCTCAAAAATAAAAAAAGAAAAAAAGAAAATCACTGCTTTATCCTACTTCACTCCTGGCCACAGCCTCCTTCAAAGTGCAGTCATCTCCTGCAGTCTCTGGGGAAGTTTACCCCATCTCCCTGCACTTTGTGCAAACAGGGTAGAAAAAAGACAAATATTACTTTAGCACAAGAACAACACTCTAAAGGCAAGTATGGAATGGCTTCTGATGTTACATGTAAAATTCTGCCCATGTGCCCAAGGTAATATGGCAGAGAGGCATGGTGGTATCACGCTGAAAACGATGGGTCAGACACAGAGAGATGAGGCACCAGTCTCCATTCATCATCAAATACCTACACTTCCTTGCAGCTTTCTGGGCCTCCATTTTTCCCATCTCTAGGATACAGAGATTGGACTAAAAGAGTTCCATGGAGAAAATAAATTCTTAGATTTAGATCCCTGCCTCCACTTTTTCCCAAGGAAGGCCGCAGGGATGGGAGATGCAGAAGGAAAGAAGATCTCTCCTTTTGTGAAAGGTGTCCAGTTTTTTGTTTATATATTTTCGGAGTCAGTAGGAATATACAAACACTATCTTTGAAAGGTAGCCAATGTACATTTCAAGTTTGAGACTTACGTTAGACCCCCATTCAGGTCCTTATGTCTATAATCATGAACCTCCCATGGCTTTATGCTCATGAACTAACTAATAAACTGAAATGGCCTATGTGTGACTGTGAAGTCACAGCATCACAACCACATATACAATTCCATCCATATAATTACAGTTGTATATAAAGATACTTGGCATTCCTCAGGAGTTAAAAGCATACAATTGGCCGGGTGAGATGACTAATGCTTGTCATCCTAGCACTTTGGGAGGCTGAGGCAAGCAGATCATGTGAGCCCAGGAGTTTGAGACCAGCCTGGGCAACATAGCAAGATCCCATCTCTTATGAAAAGAAAAATTTTAATTTTTTTTTTTTTTTTTGAGACAGAGTTTCACTCTTGTTGCCCAGGCTGGAGTGCAATGGTGTGATCTCTGCAATGGTGTGATCTCTGCTCACCACAACCTCCGCCTCCTGGGTTCAAACGATCCTCCTGCCTGAGCCTCCCAAGTAGCTGGGATTACAGGCATGCACTACCATGCCTGGCTAATTTTTTGTATTTTTAGTAGAGACAGGATTTCTTCATGTTAATTCCTCTTCATGTTAATTCCGTCATTAATCAGTTCCTCAAGTATTTACTTATTTCTCTTGTCACAATACTAATTCTAATCACCGCTAATAACCTATTTCAACTTTTCATCGGATGAGAAGGAATAGGCATTATATCCTTCCTACTAATTAGCTGATGGCATGGCCGAACAGACGCTAACACAGCAGCCCTACAAGCAATCCTTTACAATCGCATTGGAGATATCGGCTTTATCTTAGCAATAGCATGATTTTTCCTATACTCTAACTCAGGTCACGCTGGTCTCAAACTCCTGACATCAGGTGGTCTGCCCGCCTCCGCCTCCCAAAGTGCTGAGATTACAGGCATGAGCCACTGCACCCGGCCAAAAAGCTTTTTTTTAAAAAGCACACAATCATGGTGATTCTTTATCCTGACCTGAGGAAACACGAACTCCTTCTTGTCAGCAGGATTTCAATCTAGGAGTCTATGCAGAGGGAGGGGAGCTGAGCCAGTAACCACTGGCAGCTCCTGGATGCTAAGAAAGCCTCCATGGCAGAAGACAAGGGAGCCCAGACATTGCCAATAGCCATTGTTTCAAAAAAAAACGAAGGAAAGAAGGATGGAAGGGTGGGAGGGAGGGAAGAAAGAGAGAGAGAGAGAGAGAGAGAGAGAGAGAGAGAGAGAGAGAAAGTCAGTCATAGAGCCTCAGCAATATGGCTTTCTTTGCCAAAATCAGCAGGAAGACAGGTGCAGAGAGATGAGAGAGTTTTTCTAGCCATAGACAGTGCCCAAGAAATGTCCCCAAAATTTCTGCTGTTTGCCATGCTGAGCTGAATCTCTAGTATTTCCAGGCATACTCTAAGGGGCCCGAAAGTGATATGTGAACTTAGCAAATCTGTTTGCAACCTTCTTCTTCTTCTACCTTTTTTTTTTTTGAGACAGCCTGTCTTTACATTGCCCAGGCTGGTCTTAAACTCCTGGCCTCAAGCAATCCTCCCACATCAGCCTCCCAAAGTGATGGGATTATGGGCGCGAGCCACCATGCCCGGTGAAATTGCTTTCATCAAACAGAAAACATCCCTGTCTATTGAAACTTCAAACAAAGTAATACTCTTCAGGTCTGATTTAAGCAAATTCATTTTCAGTGGGGAACTTCACAACTTTGTTTCATTTAGGGAGAGTATGAAGGGATTGCTTGAGTTGCTCCATTTGTATTTTCTTATAGAATAGAGAAATATATGTGATTCCAGGGCTAATTTCTTTTCATGGTAGTTTGTGTGTGTGTATGTTATTTTAGATGGAGTCTTGCTCTGTTGCCCAGGCTGGAATGCAGTGGCACAATGTCACCTTAATGCAACCTCTGCCTCCCAGGTTCAAGCAATTCTCCTGCCTCAGCCTCCTGAGTAGCTGGGATTACAGGTGCCTGTCACCACACCTAGCTTTTTTTTTTTTTTTTTTTTTGAGACCAACTTTCACTCTCTGTTGTCTAGGCTGGAGTGCAGTGGTGTGATCTCAGCTCACTGCAACCTCTGCCTCCTGGGTTCAAGCAATTCTTGTGCCTCAGCCCCCAGAATAGCTGGGACTACAGGCATGAGGCACTATGTCTGGCTGATTTTTGCATCTTTAGTAGAGATGGAGTTTCACCATGTTGGCCAGACTGGTCTCAAACTCCTGACCTCAGGTGATCCACCCTCCTCAGCCTCCCAAAGTGCTGGGATTTCAGGAGTGAGCCACTCACTTGGCCTTTTGTTTTTTGTTTTGTTTTAAAGAACTTCTTCAATCAAGAGGCCATTTATAGATTTGAATATTACTTAGCTCTCTGGATATGATAAAAAGCAGAGAAAGAAAAAAAAAAGCAGAGAAAGGAACAAATTAAAGGGGAAAGTAAGAGCAGATTTATTAAAGGGCAGTGAATTATATTATTAAAACCAGTGACTCCTCCCTCCTTCCTCCCAAACTAACCCCAAATTCAGCTTATCTAAGTAAACTGAAGGAAATTTAATCTTAGCCTCTGCTATAGATTCAGTACATTCTGGCTGATGTTTTAAACCCTGTTAGAAATCTGGTTGGCGTCCAAGCACATGCAACAACAGAATGGAGCAATCGTGTAGATAACTATCTCATTTTTCTTTCTCTCTGAAACACTGACAATGATTCTTTGTAAAATGTCTCAGGACACTGAAGGAAGCTATCGATAAATATTTTGCAGCAATCTGTCAAGAGCTGATTACTGCAATTTATATAATGTGGGCATTTTATTTCACAGGCTTCATGTATTGCATGGTTAAAACAGGCATGAAAGGGAATGGAGTCTCTAGGCTGCCAAACGTATGAGCAAACAGGAATCAAGGTGCAGGTTTAAAGAGGGATGTTTTCAGCTCCTGAGAGGACAGAATGATGACCTCAAGTGACACAGGCAGAACTACCAGATACACACTGGTCCCCTCCTAATGTGAGCAAATATTAACTGGCAAAACAGGAGAAATCCACACCTCCCTTCATTTCTCAGAAATCCTTGCAGCCATGGTGGGGAATACCACGTTGGATTTCCATTCTTTGGGGGTAGGGATAACATGGACATCTGAAATTCACAAATAAACTCAAGCTCTTATTTTAGCAGTTGTCTGTCTGTCTGTCTTTCTTTCTTTCTTTCTTTCTTCTTTCTTTCTTTTTCTTTCTTTCTCCTTCCTTCCTTCCTTTCTCTTTCTTTTCTTTCTTTCTTTCTTTTTTTTTTGAGACAGAGTTTCACTCTTGTCACCCAGGCTGGAGTGCCATGGTGCAATCTCGGCTCACCGCAATCTCTACCTCCTGGGTTCAAATGATTTTCCTGCCTCAGCTTCCCAAGTAGCTGGGATCAGAGGCATGCACCACCACATCTGGCTAATTTTGTATTTTCAGTAGAGATAGGGTTTCTCCATGTTGGTCAGGCTGGTCTTGAACTCCCGACCGCAGGTGATCTGCTCCTTTCAGCCTCCCAAAGTGCTGGGATTACAGATGTAAGCCACTGTGTCTGGCCACAATTTACTTTCAACTGAATTAGTTTCACCACATCTGCTAACCAAGGGATTCTGTAACCAAGGCCTGTGCTGTAGGCAGGATTCCACCCTCTTCTCCATTCACATCCTGCAGAAGGAACTACTGAGGCACAAAGTACATGAATAAAGATGCCAAGGGCATGGCTCAGTTCCACGCTGGATGGAAACTCTTTGGAAACTGAATGCCAGAGTGCAGTAAGAAGACTTCATTACAGTGTCACACAGCACAACAGGTTTACCTGACTAATTCTCAGAATCAACCACCCAAGGCAATTTGAGATTTTTTTTCTTTGATAAGTCTCAAATCTTTTTAATGTAGGGGAAGAGACATATAGATAATTTAATTCTACTCACTGTAGGGTTTTTATTTGAAATTTACCTATGCCCACCTACTCTTTCCCCCAGAAACAGTCAACCATTCTCACCACTTCTCTAGATATACACAGTAATATCATGCTTGCAAATGACAAATGGACATCAGGGTACTACCTCGCTCATACTCTTCAACAAGGATAGTGACATTTTCTTTCATAGCATTTCATAACATTGTACTCTAATATGTCAATTTTTTTTTTTTTTTTGAGACAGGGTCTTGCTCTGTCACCCGGGCTGTTCAAGTGGCACTATCTCAGCTGATTGCAATCGCCACCTCCCGGGCTCAAGCCATCCTCCCACCTCAGCCTCCCAAATAGCTGGAACTACAGTGTACGTCACCACGCATGGCTAATTTTTGTGTTTTTTGTAGAGATGGGGTTTTGCCATGTTGCCCAGGCTGGTATCAAACTTCTGAGCGCAAGTGATCTGCCTGCCTTGGCCTCCCAAAGTGCTGGGAATATAGGCATGAGCTACTGAGCCCAGCTTAAAATGTCAATCTTAATTAAAATATTTGCTTAGGTTAAAATTGGGTGGAGTATATTTTTGAAGCATTTCTAGATGAGCACTTATTTTAAATGAGCACACACACACATATATGTACACACACAATCAAAGCAACCATTTTTCTTTAAAAACAAAAATTCTTTAAAAATGTGGCCCACATCGGTAATCCCAGCACTTTGGGAGGCTGAGGTGGTGGATCGCTTGAGGTCAGGAGTTTGAGACCATCCTGGGCAACATGGCAAAACCCTGTCTCTGCAAAAAAATTTAAAAAAAGTAAATTATTTTCAGAGCCATAATTTCAAATAGCCACCATGTCTGCGTGAATCCTTTTTTTTTGGTTGTTAATATAAATGACTAAAGGTAGTCAATTTGTTCATGCCATAAAAACATATTTATAATTGAATATTTCTCTGCAGACAATAGATACTGTGCTGATGGTTTCCATAGAAATGCAAAATCCAGCTGGCCTGGTGGCTCACACCTGCAGTCTTACTAGTAGGGAGGCTGAGGTGAAAGAATTGCTTGAGCCCAGGAGATCAAGGCTGCAGTAAGCCATAATCATGCCACTGCACTCTAACCTGAATGACAGAGTGAGACCCAAACTCTAAAAAAAAAAAAGAAAGAAAGAAAGCAATGTGAATGTATAGTGATTCCTTTCCTCACCTCTGTTGAACTTTCCTTTCATTACTGGGTGAAGAGAGATAGAGATCATGCTTTCATGTCATCAGGCATTTGAGAGATGCCACCATTATGGTTCTGCTCATAAAAATCTCCATGTAGGAAGAGTATTGTTCACAAAGTATGAACCTATTATTGTCTCATGATCCCTACAACATCCCTGAAAGGCCCGCAGAGCAGGAATTCTAATCCCTACTTACAGATGGGAAACTGAAGGCAGAAGAGGTTTGCCCAAGGCTGTGGCACACACCAACTCACAAACTGGGATTCAAATCCAGACCTTCTGGTGCCTAATCCACTCTCTTTTCTGTACATTTTGCTTCCCCCTCCCAGCACTTTCTCCCCACAAAAAGAAGACACTGTTTTGAGACAGACTAAAAATTTCATTTGCCTGTTTCCTTCTCTAAAAAAAAAAACAAACAATAACTTACCAGGTGTGTTCAATGTAGTTGGCACCTCTGTGCTACAATCAATATAGGGTCATTTATCAACAGGACGGGTATTATATTTATAAACTGGACTGGCATTGTAAGGTAGATATGAAGTCTAGTAGCCTATGGGGGCACAGTTTTATGGTCTGGCAGCAGCTTCTCTGTGTGTCCTTGGAGGCGTTCCAGTGCGCTGCAATTGGACTACAGCAACTAAATGTTGCTTCCAATCCAGCCCCAGTGGCTCCCAGCTGCCCTGTCCTGCTTTCTCATCTGGTAAAACACAGGAATGGGGCAGAAGGTAGTTGGCACTGGAAAAAGTTGGTACTGGATGAAAGGTTGGCATAGTTCCTTGTAGACACTTAAGGTGGGGAAACAAGTAGAAGATGGGAGAGATTGGCCATAATTCTTGGAACTTGCCCTGAGGGAAGGGGCCAGGAAAGCTTTTGCACAAGGTAGCAGAACATGAAGTGCTGGTTCAGGTTCTCCAAACTATAGTTGGTGAGCTGGGGAAGAAGTTTGAGAGGTCATCAAGTCCATCTCTCATTCATCCATTCATTCATTCATCTGTTCATTCCTTCAACAAATGAACATTGAACACCTAGATGTGCTTAGGATACTATAGGGAATAAATCAAAGTCCCTGCCCCCAAGGAGTTTACATTCTAGTGGGGAGAGATCAACATTAAGCAAGCAAATAAACCCAGGCATTCTTGGAGATTTTGTGAGTTTGGTTCCAGACTACCACAATAAAGTTAATATTGCAATAAAGCGAGCCATATCAATTTTTTGGTTTCCCAGTGCATATAAAGGTTACTTTCTCCAGATCCATCAGAGGAATCACTATTGATGCAAGTTTCAGTCCATTATGAGATCTTTTTTTTTTTTTTTTTTGGAGTCAGGGCCTTGCTCTGTCATGCAGGCTGGAGTGCAGTGGCAATCACAGCTCACTGCAGCCTCAAACTCCTTGGCTCAAGTGATTCTCCGGCCTCAGCCTCCAGAGTAGCTAGGACTATAGGCACTTGCCACCATGCCTAACTAACTAACTTTTTTTTTTTTTTTTTTTTTTTTTTAGAAACAAAATTTCACCATGTTGCTCAAGGCTGGTCTGGAACTCTTGGACACAAATGATCCACCTGCTTCATCCTGCCAAAGTACTGGGATTACAGGCATGAGTCACTGCGTCCAGCTGAGATGATCTATTTCTTAAATAGTAGGACTTGAAAGTCGAAATTACTATTGATCCATAGGTTGCAGAATGAAGGTTGTGTTCACAGGCATGAAAACATTAATCTCCTTGTACATTTCCATGAGAGATCCTGGGAAAATCAGCACATTGTCAATGAGCACTAATATTTCTAAAGAAATCTTCTTTTTTCTGAGCAGCAGTTCTCAATGGTGGGCTTAAAATATTCAGTAAGCCATGCTATAAACAGATGTGCTGTCATCCAGGCTTTGTTGTTCCATTTATAAAGCATAAGATGAGGAGATTTAGCATAATTCTTAAGGGTCCTAGGATTTTCAGAATGGTAAATACGCATTGGCTTCAACTTAAAGTCACCAGCTGCATTAGCCCAGCAAGTCAGCCTGTCCTTTGAAGCCAGATATCGACTTCTCCTCTCTAGCTATGAAAGTCTTGGATGGAATCTTCTTCCAATACAATGTTGTTTTTTCCACACTGAAAATCTGTTGTTGAGTGTAGCCACCTCCATTGATAATCTGAGCTAGATCTTCTGGATAACTTGCTGCACCTTCTACATCCGCACTTGCTGCTTCCCTTGCACTCGAATGTTACAGAGATGTCTCCTTTCCTCAAATCTCATGAACCAACCTCTGTTAGTGTCAAACTTTTCCTCGGCAGCTTCCTTTTCTCTCTCAGCCCTCATAGAATTGAAAAGAGTTAGGGCCTTGCTCTGGATTGGGTTTTGGCTTCAGGAATATTGTGGCTGGTTTGAGCGTCTATCCAGATTACTCAAACTTTCTCCATATCAGCAATAAAGTTGTTTTGCTTTTGTATCATTTGTGTGTTCACTGGAGTAGCACTTTTAATTTCCTCCAATAACTTTTTCCTTGTATTCACAATTTGGCTGCAAGAGGCCTTTCGACCTAACTTGGCTTTAGACATGCCTTCCTCACTAAGCTTAATCATTTATAGTTTTGTTTTGTTTTTGTATTTGCTTTTGTTTTAAGATGGAATCTCCTTCTGTCACTCAGGCTGGAGTGCAGTGGTGCGATCTCTGCCTTCTGGGTTCAAGTAATTCTCCTGCCTCAGCCTCCTGAGTAGCTGGGATGACAAGCATGCACCACCACACCTGGCTAATGTTTGTATTTTTAGTAGAGACAGAGTTTCACCATGTTGGCCAGGCTGGTCTGGAACTCCTGACCTCAAGTGATGTGCCCACCTCGGCCTCCCAAAGTGTTAAGATTACAGGCATGAGCCAGTGCACCTGGCCCACTTTTAGTTTTGATTTAAAGTAAGAGACTTGTGACTCTTCCTTTCATTGAACACTTAGAGGCTGTTGTAGAGTTATGAATTGGCCTTATTTCAGTATTGTTGTTTCTTAGGGAATAGGGATGCCTGAGGAGACAGATGGCGGGACGGCAGCTCAGTGGAGCAGTCAGACACGTACAATATTTATTGATTGAGTTTTCAATTTAATATGGGTAGTTCATGGTGCCCCAAAACAATTACAATAGTATCATCCAAGATCACTGATCACAGAGCACCATAACAGATACATAATAACAAGGCTGAGAGCCATGGCTCATGCCTGTAATCCCAGCACTTTGGGAGGCAGAAGTGGGTGGTTCACCTGAGGTCGGGAGTTCAAGACCAACCTGACCAACATGGAGAAACCCCATTTCTACTAAAAATACAAAAATTAGCTGGGCGTGGTGGTACATGCCTGTAAACCCAGCTACTTCGGAGGCTGAGGCAGGAAAATAGCTTGAATCCAGGAGGTAGAGGTTGTGGTGAGCCAAGATCGTGTTATTGCACTCCAGCCAGGCAACAAGAACAAAACTCTGTCTCAGAAAAATAATAACAACAACAGTTAAAATATTGCAAGCATTACCAAAATGTGACACAGAAACCACAAAGTAAGCACATTCTGTTGTAAAAATGGCACCAATAGACTTGCTTGACACAGAGTTGCAACAAAACTTCAATTTGTGAAAAGCGCAATGTCTGCAAAGTGCACTAACACGAGATGTGCCTGCAGCATATCAGCTGGTGATAAGTGCTGTGGAGAACAGCAAAGCCAGGTGAGAGGAAAAGGGGGCTGTTTGGGGGTAGAGGTGATTTGTGGGTAGCGGTGATCCTATACATGCTGGTTAGGCTGTTAAGGTGCTGACCACTGATACTGACATCTGAACGGAGACTTGAAGGAAATGAGGGAAGGAGCCATGGAAAAATCTGATGGGAAGAGAATTCTAAGGAGAGGGAACATCAGATGAAAAGACCTCGCTGCAGGGAGTACTTGGCATGTTAAACGGACAGCTAGGAGGCCAGTAGGGTTGGAGCAGCAGGAGGGGGGAAATTTGTAGATGAGGTCAGAGAGATTGTGGGGCCCAGACTTGCAGGACAGCATTAGGCTCGAGGGAGACAGAGGCCCACTGGAGGGCATGGAGTAAGGCAACGATAGGATCTGACTTTTAAAGTATCCTCCCAGCTGCTGTGTTGGAAAACATCTTGGGGCTATGCCATGGAACATGATGGAAATCTACTTCATTCTTGGAAGGCCTTGTGTATTACTCAGTTTCCCTTTTTTTTTTTTATGAGATGGCATCTCACTCTGTCACCCAGGCTGGAGTGCAGTAGCTCAGTCTTGGCTCACCGCAACCTCCACCTCCCAGGTTCAAGCAATTCTCCTGCCTCAGCCTCCTGAGTAGCTGGGAATACAGACACCTGCCACCACACCCGGCTAATTTTTGTATTTTTAGTAGAGATGGTGTTTCATCATCTTGCCCAGGCTGGTCTTTAACTCCTGACTTCATGATCCACCCGCCTCAGCCTTCCAAAGTGCTAGGATTGCAGGTGTGAACCACTGCGCCCAGCCTGCCCTCTTAATTTTTTAAGTGGGTTTTTATGCTTCTCGCTAGACAGATTTCCCTTCGTTTTCTTTCCAATTATCAGATTCTTTAAAATGCAAAGTCTAATTTTTTCATCATCCTTTTCCAACCCGTAACTTCTTTCTTTCTTTTCTTTCCTTCCTTTCTCTTTCTCTCCTTCCTTCCTTCCTTCCTTCCTTCCTTCCTTCCTTCCTTCCTTCCTTTCTTTCTTCTTTCTTTCTTTCTTTCTTTCTTTCTTTCTTTCTTTCTTTATTTATTTATTTCTAGATCTCACTCTGTTGCCCAGGCTGGAGTGCAATGGCACCACCTCAGCTCACTGCAACCTCCGCCTTCTGGGTTCAATCGATTCTCCTGCCTCAGCCTCTTGAGTAGATGAGACTACAGGCACATGCCACCATGCTTGGCTAATATGAGTATTTTTGTGGATACAGGGTTTTGCCATGTCAGCCAGGCTAGTCTTGAACTCCTGGCCTCAAGTGATCTGCTTGCCTCGGCCTCCCAAAGTGTTAGGATTACAGGTGTGAGTCACCGTGCCCAGCCATTGGTCCATTTTCTATATTTAAAATCAGAGAATCTTCCTCCCCCTGTTAAAATTAGCCACATAGAGAATCAATCTAGTAGATTAATGATCCATTATGTCAACAGCTGGTATGAGTATTTACTAAATGGTAGCCCCTGTTTAAGGTACTCTGAATGTTTATAATATTATGTTTATATATTATTTGATACTATATCTTTAACAACTATATAATATGTCTTTTTGTGGTGGTGGTGGTTTTTTGTTCATTTTTGAAACAGGGACTCAGCTGGGCATGGTGGCTCATACCTGTAATTCCAGCACTTTTGGGAGGCTGGGGCAGGTAGATCACCTGAGATCAGGAGTTCGAGATCAGCCTGGCCAACATAGTAAAACCTCATCACTACTAAGAATACAAAAATTAGCTGAGTGTGATGCCAGGCACCTGTAATCTCAGCTACTCAGGAGGCTGAGGCAGGAGAATTGCTTGAACCCAGGAGGCAGAGGTTGCTGTGAGCCGAGATCGGACCACTGCACTCCAGTCTGGGTGACAGAGTGAGACTCTGTCACTACAAACAAACAAACAAACAAACAAACAAACGAAACAGGATCTCACTTTATCACCTAGGCTGGAGTGCAGTGGCAGGATCTTGGCTCACTGCAACCTGTACCACCTAGATTCAAGCGATTCTCATGCCTCAGCCTCCTGAATAGCCGGCACTACAGGCACATGCCACCGCAACTGGCTGATTTTTATTTTTTAATTTTAATTTTATTTTTATTGTCTTTTTTTTTGAGACAGAATCTCGCTCTATTGCCCAGGCTGGGGTACAGTGTCGTGATCTCAGCTCATTGCAACATCCACCTCCTGGGTTCAAGCGATTCTCCTCTCTCAGCCTCCTGAGTGGCTGGGATTACAGGTGCCCACCACCTCACCCAGCTAATTTTTATATTTTTAGTAGAGACAGGGTTTCACCATGTTGGCCAGGCTGGTCTCAAACTCCTGACCCCAGGTGACTCACCTGCCTTGGCCTCCCAAAGTGTTGGGATTACAGGCATGAACCACCACACCCAGCCCCAGCCCCCAGCTTTTCAAAGACTTTCACTTGCCTTAAGGAGAAAGTCCAGACTCCTTTTTGTGGCCTCAAAGGTCCTGTAAGATTAAGCCCTCGTTCACCTTCCTTTCTTCTGAGCTCTACTCTGTGTCCCTTTTTCTACCTCAGCCACAGTGGTCCTCTTTCAGTGCTTCCTGGTACAAGGCCTTCCCCCAGATCCTTTCTTCTTCCTGTTATGTTTTTCTCTGTCTGCATGGTTCATCCTAGGATCCTGTACCTGAGGGCTCCAGAAACTGCTGAATTAGTTAATTCGTCAATTGCATATGGTACATAAATGAAATCACTACTGAATCCATGGTGTGAAGTTATTTCTATTTTGGAAGAAGACTCTGATTTCACTAATACTGAAATTGCATTTAGTGTTATTTTAAATTATTTGAATATATTTTGGAGTGAATATATGTGATATTAACAAACTATGTGACTACATTTTGGAACACCTTTCCCACGTGTTATCACTCTAATTCACTTTCCCACATCATTACAGCATAATACATTACATATCCTGTTCAATATAGGCTTGTTCTGTGAAAAGACACAGAAGAAACTTAAGTGCATATTGCTAAATGAAAGAATTTGATGCTGGCCGGGCGCAGTGGCTCATGCCTGTAATCCCAGCACTTTGGGAGGCTGAAGTGGGAGGATCATCTGAGTTCAGGAGTTCAAGACCAGCCTGGACAACATGGTGAAACCCTGTCTCTATTAAAAATACAAAAATTAGTCAGGTATGGTGGCACACACCTGTAATCTCAGCTACTCGGGAGGCTGAGGCAGGAGAATCACTTGAACCCATGAGGCAGAGGTTGCAGTGAGCTGAGATCATGCCATTGCATTCCAGCCTGGGAGACAGAGCAAGACTCATCTTAAAAATAAAAGAGAGAGAGAGAGAGAGAGAGAGAGAGGGAGATAGAAGCCAAACAGAACCCTTCTACTATATGTACAGTGCTACGTATTGAATGATCCCAACTATCTAACTATCTGGCATGCTGGAAAAGACAAAACCGTGGAGACAGTAAGATCAGTGATTGCTAGAAATAGGGCAGAGGGAGGGAAGAAAGAATAGCCAGAGCACTGGGGGGTTGTAGAGCAGTGTAGTATCATATTCTGTATGTTACTACAATGGTGCATACATGTCATTATATATTTGTCCAAACCAACAGAGTGTTCCACACCGTGAGTGAACACTAATGTAAACTATGGACTGTGAGTGATAATTAGGTGTCAGTGTAGGTCCATCGATTGCAGCAAATGGACCACTCTGGTGGAAGATGTTGATAATAGGGGAGGCTGTGTATGTGGGTGAGCAGGGGTATGTGGGAAATCTCTGTACCTCTCACTCAAGTTTGCTGTGAACCTAAAATTGCTCTAAAAATTGTCTTTAATTAAAAATATATATATATATATATATATATGCTTGTCATAAATTTTAGTGAGAATTCTTTACCTGTAATGAATTTCCCCATTTTAGTATCTTATTAACAATCAGAAAGACTAGTACTATTACCAGAGCTATCTTATTTTGTCTAACTCTTTGTTGATATCTTTTAAAATTTGGGAGCTGTGCTGTTCATTATGGTATGGTGGCCCAGCCACTTATGTGGCTTTAAATTTTAAATTAATTAAAATTAGATTTTTAAAAATGCATTCCTCAGTTCTTATGTGGCTACTGGCTACCACAAATCCAGAACATTTTTATCACTGCAGAGAGTTCTGTTGGACAGCCTACCTTTCACATCTCCCTTGTGCTTTGATATATCTTCTGTTTCTGAGGAGCTATCTGCAACACGGTGACAATGACTCTGTCTATCACCTTTCTTTCAGTACCTACTTTGTGCCAAGCAGGATAGTAAGAGAGTACCTTATATATGTACTTTTTTTTTTTTCCAAGGCAGTGTCTCACTCTGTCACCCAAGCAGGAGTGCAGTGGCACGATCTCTGCTCACTGCAACCTCTGCCTCCCGGGTTCAAGAGGTTCTTCCGCCTCAGCCTCCCGAGAAGCTGGGATGGTGCACGCCACCACACCCAGCTAATTTTTGTATTTTTAGTAGAGACGGGGGTTCCACCATGTTGGCCAGGCTGGTCTTGAACTCCCGACTTCAAGTGATGTGCCCACCTTGGACCTCCCAAAGTGCTGGGATTACAGGTGTGAGCCACCGTGCCCAGCCTTATGTATATATTATCTTATTTAGTCCTCATAGGATTCAACCATGAGTCAGCTCAAGGAGACTATTCTATAATATCATTGTAATAAATCAGAAATCTGATGACCATTAACTCAGATTTCTATCCCCGCTCCCCACTCAACAGGCAAAATGTAAATTGGGCTACTCTGGGCAACTCTGCCTATGGGATGGCTCTGCTCTGTCTATGGAGCAGCCAAGAAAAATGTCTCTATATATGTCTATACATTTTAAAAAATGTAAATTGATCTCAATCCCATCAGATCATCCAGAGACCTTGAATGCAAATAAAAGATAATTCTTGTCAGCACAGCCTCTATGTCTTTTCAGAGTCTGGAGGGTTTACAAGTTCAATGACCACAGGGCACTAACCCTGAGGCCTAAGACAGCCAGGGGAGATTCAAATCTGGAGCAAAACAATGCATGGGGATAGTGTTCTTTACTGAGGAAGACCAGTTTACTCTTCATCATTTAAATTATAACAGCTTTAATCTAACTCTTAACAAAAGGTCTGCTTCAGGAAAGTATATACACAAACATGTATGTGTGAGCATAAAGACGCACACACAGAGACAGGAACAAAATGAAAGGTTTTTATTTTTGTTGTTGTTGTTGTTTTGTTTTGTTTTGAAATGGAATCTCTTTCAGTCACCCAGGCTGGAGTGCAGTGGTGTGATCTCAGCTCCCGGGTTCAAGCTATTCTCCTGCCTCAGCCTCCCCAGTAGGTGAGATCACAGGCCTGTGCCACTACACCTGGCTAATTTTTGTATTTTTAGTAGAGACGGGGTTTTACCATGTTGACCAGGCTGGTCTTGAACTCCTGACCTCAGGTGACCTGCCTGCCTCAGCCTCCCAATGTATTTTGAATTAGACTTAATAAATATAAGGCTGGGTGTGGTGGCTCACACCTTTTAACCCTAGCACTTTGGGAGGCTGAGGCAGGCGGATCTCGAGATCAAGAGATTGAGACCATCCTGGCCAACATGGTGAAACACCGTCTCTACTGAAAATACAAAAATTAGGTGGGTGTGGTGGCTTGTGCTTGTAATCCCAGCTACTCGGGAGGCAGAGACAGGAGAATCGCTTGAACCCGGGAGGTGGAGGTTGCAGTGAGCCAAGATCAAGCAACTGCACTCCAGCCTGAAGACAGAGCAAGCCTTTGTCTAAATAAATAAATAAATCTATATATGTTGGCCTAATCTTTGGTGGCTAAGAGTAACTGACAGTTGCAAGTGATACAAAAAACTGCAAAATGAAAGGCAATTCCAAGTAATTTCATGTTAGAAATATTTTGAACATTAAAAAATGATAAGCAGGCTGGGCGCAGTGGCTCACGCCTGTAATCCCAGCACTTTGGGAGGCCGAGGCAGGCGGATCATGAGGTCAGGAGATCAAGACCATCCTGGTCAACATGGCGAAACCCCGTCTCTAGTAAAAAATACAAAAATTAGCTGGGTGTGGTGGCGTGCGCCTGTAGTCCCAGCTACTTGGGAGGCTGAGGCAGGAGAATTGCTTGAACCCAGGAGGCGGAGGTTGCAGTGAGCCAAGATCACACCACTGCACTCCAGCCTGGCACCTGGCAACAGAGTGAGACTCTGTCTCAAAAAAAAAATGATAAGCAATTTATTTTTGTCAATAGGACCACAGTTTCTCTTCACTCCTACTAACAGTAAATAAATATTTAAGGAATATTGGTTTGAAACAAAGACACCAAATTAATACCTGGGATGCTGTCATGTCTTAGCTTGGCCCTAGAGATAACTATGTTAACTACCATTTTACAGATGAGAAAACTGAGGCTCAAAGAAATTAAGTACTATATTTCTTGGGTAATCTGTGGTAGAAATCGAAACCTGGGTCTAATCTACTCAAGAATTCCATTATGACTCCCTGTCAGGTAAAATTGACTCTGACTCATCTTTCTCTGATTTTTGTGACTGAAATTCTGATTGAAAAGAGAATGTTAGAACATGCATTTAAAAACCTGAACTTGTACTTGAAGGAGGCAGCCGGGACTTTGTTTTTTTTTTTTTTTTTTTTTTTGAGATGGAGTCTCACTGTCACCCAGGCTGGAGTGGAGTGCAGTGGTGCACTGTCAGCTCACTGCAACTTCCACCTCTCGGGTTCAAGTGATTCTTGTGCTTCAGTCTCCCAAGTAGCTGGGATTACAGGTGCTGGCCACTATGCCTGGCTAATTTATTGTATTTTTAGTAGAGACGGGGTTTCACCATGTTGGCCAGGCTGGTCTCAAACTCCTGACCTCAAGTGAGGAGGTCTTACCAAATTCATTTTAAAGATTATACTTTAATTAATAAAAGATATTTAAATTGCTTTTATTCATTTAAAAACTTACATAGTACTCAGTTCTACCATTGTAGTGTGAAAGCAGCTACAGAAAATACATAAACAAATTAGCCTGGCTGTGTTCCAACAGAACCTTATTTATGGATTCTGCAATTTGACCTTTATATGATTCTGCATGCCACAGAATAGTTGTCTTCTCTTGATTTTTTTTTTTCAATTTGTAGATACAAAAACCATCCTTAGCCCATGGGCCATATAAAAACAGGTGGTAGGGCTGATTGATGTTCAGTTCTTAGTTTGCCAACACTGCTTGAAGAGCATGGAATCAAAACCTGGACAAATGTAGAAGCTTGCTAAGAATATGGAAGAATCCGGACTATGCTTCAAGCCTTTTCTGCTTGCTCAGCTTAATGAGTTGTATTCAAAGAAACGAGGCTGGGCTCGGTGGCTAATGCCTGTAATCCCAGCACTCTGGGAGGCCAAGGTAGGGGGATCATTTGAGGTAAGGAGTTTGAGACCCAGCCTGGCCAGCATGGTGAAACCCCATCTCTACTAAAAATACAAAAAATCAGCCAGGCATGGTGGCAGCCACCTGTAATCCTAACTACTCCAGAGGCTGAGGCAGGAGAATCGCTTGAACCCAGGAGGCAGAGGTTGCAGTGAGCTGAGATTGTGCCACTGCACTCCAGCCTGGGTGACAGAGCGAGACTCCATCTCAAAGAAATGAAAATTGGCCAGATGCATAGCTCACACCTGTAATCCCAGCACTTTAGGAGGTTGAGGCAGGAGGATTGCTTAAGTCCAGGAGTTTGAGACCAACCTGGGCAACATGAGTAAGACCCCATCTATTAAAAAAAATTAATAAAAGAGAGAGAGAGAGAAATAGAAATCATGAAAGCTACAAGAAAATAATTTAATTATCTGTGGAGAAGGGACATCTTAAGGCCATGAGCCCAAGCTGCTATGAATCCTTAATGAAAGCAAAGTCAGAAGGCCTGCCATCATCCCTCCACATGCCTTATCTATAACCTAATGGCAAAAATGCCATACACTGTTTCTATTAGGAATGTTTCCTTTCCTCTGCCACAAAATGTTATGCTATTATTAACTACAAACTCTGCAAATATTAAAATAAAGTGGAAGAGGAGAGGAGAACAATAGGTTAAATTTTTTAAATTACACTATTTGTTGTCCCAACCTGGAGTTAGAGGACTCAGAAAGATTTACTTAAATCTTCTCCATGAATATATAATTCAAGATTTAAGTAGAAAATTTATGTACCATCTATATATAATCAATATGCTATTCCTTTGAAGATTTGCTAATTGGCTCCTCTCTTATATCATTCAATACTTACTGAGGTTTCACCACGTGCCAGCCACTATTCCAAGCCCTGAGTATGTTGTAGTAAACTAATTCTCTTATACACCTTTTCAGAGGAGCGAACAATATAAAGTTCTCCACTTTCACAAACTTCAGTTACGTTCTACTCATATTATATATATGACTCAACAAAATGAACATTCAGAAAACTAGTAACAGTTAATTGATCATTTAAAAAGTGCTTTAACATAAATAACAATGCTGTCATGCAAATGCAAATCGATAAACATTCACTTACTATTTGCAAGGCAGACTATCACTGGCATAAACTGTAAAAAAAGCTTCACAATAATATGTCTGATGAATTTTCCAATAAACTCAAAGCACTTCACACACGTTTTTTTCTTTCATTCACCTCTTTCTCTTCTTCCCACAATTTCTACGTCAAACAGGTCGAAAAAATCACATCAGGGCAAGATACAGAAACTTGGATAAGAACATAGTTGGTTTAAGCAAGGGAAGTATTACAGCAGAATCCAGGGCTTCGGTTTTTAAGAATCTTCCTTTACCCATTATCTCTTATACGAACTAATTAAATAAACCATTAATCAAAAGGTAGTTCCAGCTTGTAAGCAAACTCTGTGTTTGTCACACACAATATGTCTGTTCAATGTGAGCAAAAATAAGGAAACATCTTTATTTTCCTTTTCATTCTTATTCTACAAACATACAAAACTAGAAATACCAGATGGACCTGGAGGTAATTAATGCACAGCAAGCTGAACTTTTTACCTGCAAGATCGCTTTATATGATGCCACAAACAGCTAAAATTGAAATGTGATGATTTAACTGAGTCCCTGGGTTAGACAGCTGACTTTTTCTTTTTTTTTTTTTAATAAATTATCAGTTTGTGTTTCCATTGCCCCAATCCCCATCTCTTGGCTCAACCACTGGAATGACATTGCTGGTAAACTCATGCTTTCACCCATATATTTTTTTCCCACTTTTCACTTGTGGTTTGGAGTGGCCTCTATTTTGACCCCTTAGTGGCAAATTAAGGGATCAATGTGGTAGGTGGCAGTGGTGATGGGGGGAAACCCCATTTAGCATATGCTGGCTGGTCTCATAACCCCAGCTTTTGGTTCAAGGGTAAAAACTGAAATTCATAAGACTCAGGGCTGGCGAAGGGCCAACCTTATCGTTCTAATCTAGTTTTGGCAGATTCTGAGAAGCTGCATTTTCATGTAAGTTCCCGAGTTAACTTTAGATCAACAGAGAAATTATTCCGTCAAGATCGGCTTCTGAGCCAGGTGCAGTGGCTCAGGCCTGTAATTCCAGCACTTTGGGAGGCTGAGACCAGCAGATCACTTGAGGTTAGGAGTTCAAGACCAGCCTGGCCAACATGGTGAAACCCTGTCTCTACAAAAAATACAAAAAATTAGCCAGGCATGGTGGCACACTCCTGTAGTCCCAGCTACTTGGGAGGCTGAGGTACAAGAGTCACTTGAATCTGGGAAGCAGAGGTTGCAGTGAACTGAGATTGCACCACTGCACTGCAGCCAAGGCAATAGAGACCCTGTCCCAAAAAAAAAAAAAAAAAAAGATCAGCTTTTGGACTGGAGCTAACCAGGACCTGCCTTTCTGGTAGATACTGAAACTGGCATAGTTCCCTTCAAGCACAGGGAATAAGGGGGGAGGGGCGCAAAGTCAATGACCGCACCGGCAGCCCAGTGCCGAGAGCACATTTCAAGTCCTACTACACCTAGACCTGTTATACCTAGGTTACCTAGGTTCTTTATCTTTTTTTCTTTTGGGACGAAGTCTTGCTCTGTCACCTAGGCTGGAGTGCAGTGGCAAAATCTCGGCTCATTGCCACTTCCATCTCCTGGGTTCAAGTAATTCTCCTGCCTCAGACTTCTGAGTAGCTGGTATTACAGGCATGTGTAGAGATAGCATTTCATCATGTTGTCCAGACTGGTCTCGAACTCCTGGACTCAAGCAGTCCACCTGCCTCAGCCTCTCAAAGTGTAGGAATTACAGGCATGAGCCACCACGCTCAGCAATTTCTTTTAGTAAAAAGTTGCAGGTATTGCTAATCCTATTCTTGCCTACATTCATTATTGAAGAACATGCTGAATTTTATTTAGCTATTGGTGAAACCAAAAATTTGAGTTTTTCCTCCAAGATTAGCCTGAATTCTGTCAATGGACTATAGTCTAACAGTCCCTGAGAGGTTTGAAAACAAACAAAAAACCCAGCTAATAAATAGAGTGAAAGACCCTGCCACCACCCTAATGAGGAAATTTCCAGGCTGGGAATGCCACTTCCTCTCTATCCATTTCATGTGCAAATCCCAGTCTTATTACCCAGTGAAGGATTACTCCTGCCCAAGCTGTCTCCCAGTTGCTTGTTGCTGTGGGTTTGCAGGGTATGTTGGTGGTTCTGAGAACAGAAAGCAGCTTTTCAAAAGCTACATGACATAAAAAGACAATTATTTAAATAATTTACTACAAAATCTTCTAGAAAATTTAGGGAAAATAAATCATTTATTTTACTGATTTACACCCACCAATGATTCTGCTTTTGCCTCAAGTATGGAAAAATTGCCTCAGTGAAGAGCCCTTTGTGCCCCAGCTAAATACTCTGTTATGAACCTATAATTAGAGGTCAGTAAATGATGTTCTAAGGACTGGAGTGGTGGCTCATACCTGTAATCCCAGCATTTTGGGAGGCTGAGGCGGGTAGATCACAAGGTCAAGAGATCGAGACCATCCTGACCAACATGGTGAAATCCTGTCTCTACCAAAAATACAAAAATTAGCTGGGCATGGTGGCACATGCCTGTAATCCCAGCTACTCAGGAAGCTGAGGCAAGAGAATTGCTTGAACCCAAGAGGCGGAGGTTGCAGTAAGCAGAGATCACGCCACTGCATTCCAGCCTGGGTGACAGAGTGAGACTCCATCTCAGAAAAAAATAAATGATGTTTTAGAAAAGCCTAGTTTGGGGATGATTAAGATTGGGCCAAACTAAAAGTCTTGAGGATTACAACATTGGGGTCATCTTCAATATTAGCTTTTAAAAATGTATCCTATTAGCAGAAATTAAACGAGTGGTAAAGACAACTGTTTTTATTGACAAAAACAATTGCAGCATTATCAACACTAATAATATCAGTTATGGTTAAATATCCTCAAACCATTAAAATATGACCAAAAAGGTTAACAAAGAGAGAGTGGGTTTTTTTTTTTTTGAGACAGAGTGTCACTCTGTCACCTAGGCTGGAATGCAGTGTTGCAATCTTGGCCCACTGTAACCTCTTCCTCCCTGGTTCAAGCAATTCTCCTGCCTCAGCCTCCCAAGTAGCTGGGATTACAGGCACCCATCACCTTGCCCAGCTAATTTTTTGTATTTTTAGTAGGGTTTCACCATGTTGGTCAGGCTGGTCTCAAACTCCTGACCTCAAGTGATCTGCCCGCCTTGGCCTCCCAAAGTGCTGAGATTACAAGCCACCACACCTGGCCAGCAAAGAGAGACTTTCAAGCCTGAATTTAAGCAGTGATTCTTTTGTCAAAATAAGTTCAAGAACTCAGATTAATGGATGAGGAAAAATAATTTCATTCATATTCCAATTTAAAAAGAGACACTACAACATATGGTCAAAAGAAATGAGAATTTCCTGTACATGGTAAGATGAAAGTGTAATGTGTAACTACTTTTACAAATGATTGGCATATTTAGTGCTGCTAGCTGAGTGACCTTTATATGTGAGTGTGTGTGTGTGTGTGTATAATGCTGCAAATAACCTGTAAATAATTCTAATAGTTTCCAATACTCGGCCAGGTGTGGTGGCTCACGCCTGTAATCCAAGCACTTTGGAGGCCAAGGCGGGCGGATCACCTGAGGTCGGGAGTTCAAGACCAGCCTGAACAACACGGTGAAACCCCGTCTTAAAAAAAAAAAAAAAAAAAAAAAAAAAAAAAAAAAAAAGAGTACTCTGCTTTATTCTGAAGCAAAGTGCAAATTAATTCAAAGTTAGTTCACATCAAAAAATACTTTTATAATAATTACCACCCATGTGAATAAAGCTTCATTTTTTTAAAGATACTAATGTAAACTGAGGTCTTGTTCTTTGAAAATACCTCGTTTAATTTGAAAAGTTAAAACTGTAAAAAGTTGTGCTTAATATAAATCTTGACATGACATTTAAACTGGAGTAATCTGAATTCTAGCTAAAGCTGTCTAAAATCATAAGCAAACAACTTATCAGATATCTACAAGAAACCTGATAAACAAAACCATTGATAAATTGCTTATTTCATAAGTAAATTTTACAGGTAAGTGCAAAACTGTTCATTTTGTTTAAAATAGTGGAAAAACAATTTTTTTTTCTTTTTTTTTGAGATGGAATTTCCCTTTTGTTACCCAGGCTGGAGTGCAATGGCGCGATCTCGGCTCACCGCAACCTCCGCCTCCTGGGGTTCAGGCAATTCTCCTGCCTCAGCCTCCTGAGTAGCTGGGATTACAGGCACGCGCCACCATGCCCAGCTAATTTTTTGTATTTTTAGTAGAGACGGGGTTTCACCATGTTGACCAGGATGGTCTCGATCTCTTGACTTCGTCCGCCTCGGCCTCCCAAAGTGCTGGGATTACAGGTGTGAGCCACCGCGCCCGGCGGAAAAACAAATTTACAAGTTGTATTTACTTTTTTAGCACTACTGTCTGTACTCTATTGCTTTCAATTACTTGAGAAACCAATGACTTTCTCTGAAGAAAAGATAGCAGATATAAACTTTGGTTTCAAAACCATACTGATAAGTAATATGACACATAAATTGAAAATTTATTTTTCTGTGCCCTTTACTTCCCAAATGGTAACATTTCATAATTATGAACTCTTTGAGGAATGCAGTATGTTCTAGTTCAAACATAATTTTGAGTAAATGAGTTCAAGGTTGCAGAGTACAAGATCAATAGACAAAAATCTTTTTTTTTTTTTTTTTTTTTGAGACAGAGTCTCTGTCATCCAGGCTGGAATGCAGTGGCACAATCTCGGCTCACTACAACCTCCACCTCTCACGTTCAAGAGAGTCTCCTGCCTCAGTATCCTGAGTTGGGATTATAAGCACACTCCTGAGTAGCTGGGATTACAGGCACACGCCACCACGCCCAGCTAATTCTTGTATTTTTAGTAGAGATGGGGTTTTACCATGTTGGTCAGGCTGGTCTCCAACTCCTGACCTCAGATGATCCGCCCACCTTGTCCTCCCAAAGCGCTGGGATAACAGGCGTGAGTTACCGTGCCTGGCCAAAAATCTAAAACAAATTACGGCTGGGCATAGTGGCTCACACCTGTAATCCCAGCACTTTGGGAGGTCAAGGTGGGCAGATCACTTGAGCCCAGAAGTTTGAGAGCAGCCTGTGCAACAGGGCAAAAACCTATCTCTAATAAAAGGACAAAAAAAATTAGCCAAGTGCGGTGATACTTGCCTGTAGTCCCAGCTACTTAGAAGACTGAGGAGGGAGGATCATTTGAGCCTTGGAAGTTGAGGCTGCAATAAGTCATGATCACACCACTGCACTCCACCCTCGGTGATGGGAGTGAGACCCTGTCTCAAAAAAACAAAAATAAAAAAAGACCAGGCATGGTGGCTCAAGCCTGTAATTCCAGCACTTTGGGAGGCCAAGGCAGCCAGATCACAAGGTCAAGAGATTGAGACCATCCTGCTCAACATGGTGAAACCCCATCTCTACTAAAAATGCAAAAAATTAGCTGGGCGTGGTGGAACACGCCTGTAGTCCCATCTACTTGGGAGGCTGAGGCAGGAGAATTGCTTGAACCCGGAAGGCAGAGGTTGCCGTGAGCCAAGATGGCACCACTGCACTTCAGTCTGGTGATAGAATGAGACTCAATCTCAGAAAGAAAAAAAAAAAGAAAGAAAAGAAATTATTCCATTTATAATAGCATCAAAAATAATGAAACAGGAATACATTGAACAAAAGAAGTGCAAAACTCATACCACAAAACAATGTTGAAAAAAGTTAAAGAAGATCTACATAATGGTAAAGAAATTCCATGTTTATGCCTGGAAGACTTAATATTGTTAAGATGGTAATATACTCCAAATTGATTTACAGATTCAACACCATCCTATAACAATATCATCTATTTCTTTGTAGAAATTGGTAAGTTGGTCTTAAAATTCATGTGTAAACTTGAGGGACCTAGAATAGTTAAAATGATCTTGAAAAAGAAGAATTTTTTCTTTTTATTGAAGGACTCACATTTCCCACTTTTGAAACTTACTACAAAAGCAACAATTTTCAAGATAGTGTGGTATTAGCCCAAGACAGACACAGAGATCAGTGAAATAGAATTTAGAGTCCAGAAATAAACCCATATATCTGGTCAACTGATGTTTGACAAGGGTGGCAAGATCCTTCAATGACAGAGGGTAGACTTTTTCAACAAATGGTGCTGGGTCACCTGGGTATCCACTTGCAAAAGAATGAAATTGAACCTCTGCCCTAAACTTCATATGATAATTAAAGCAAAATGTATCAAAGACCTAAATACAAGTGCTAAAACTATAAAACTCTTAGAAGAAAATACAACAGTAAATATTTAAGATATTGAATTAATAGGCAATGCTTTCACAAGTATATATACCCAGAGAACTTTGGGAGGCTGAGGCAGGAGAATTGCTTGAGCCCAGGAGTTTGAGGTCAGCCTGGGCAACATGGTGAAACTCCATTTCTCCAAAAAAAAAAAAAAAAAAGATACACCAAAAGCACAAGAAACAAAAGAATAAATAGATAAATGGGACTTCATCAAAATAAAACCTTCTGTGATGCAAAGGACGCTATCAAGAGAGTGAAAAGACACACAGACCAAGAGAAAACATTTGCAAATCATATATCCAATAAAGAACCTGTGTCTAGAACTTGTAAAAACAAAAACAAACAAACAAAAAAACCCACAACTCTTTTTTTTATTTTTCTGAGATGGAGTCTTGCTCTGTCACCCGGGCTAGAGTGCAGTGGCGTGATCTCAGCTCACTGCAACCTCTGCCTCCCGGGTTCAAGCAATTCTCCTGCCTCAGCCTCCTGAATAGCTAGGATTACAGGAATGCACCACCATACCTGGCTAACTTTTTTGTATTTTTAGTAGAGATAGGGTTTCAGCATGTTGGCCAGACTGGTCTCAAACTCCTGACCTCGTGATCTACCTGCCTCGGCCTCCCAAAGTGCTGGGATTATACACTGTGCCCAGTCAAACCCCACAACTCTTACAACTCAACAATAAAAAGAAGACAATTCAATTAAAAAATAGGCAAAAAAGAGCAGATGTGATGACTCACACCTTTAATCCCAGCACTTTGGGAGACCAAGCCAGGAGGATAGCTTGAGCCCAGGAGTTCAAGACCAGCCTAGGCAATATATTGAGCTCTTGTCTCTAAAAAAAAAAAAAAAAAAGGCAAACAAGGTAAATAGATGAGTCTGCAAAGATGATATACAGATGGTCAATAAGCACATGAAAAGATGTTCAACGTCATTAGTTTTGAGAAATGTAAATCAAAGCCATGAGATACCATTTCACACCCATTAGGATGGCTAGAATACGTTGTTTAAAAAAGGAAAATAACAAGTGTTGAAGAGGATGTAGAAAAATCGGAACCCCCATACAAAATTGCTGGTGGGAATGTAAGATGGGGCAGCTAATGTGGAAAACAGTCTGGCAGTTCCTTAAAAAGTTAAACCTGAGAATTAACATTTGACACTGCAATTCACTCACTTTTAGGTATATGCCCCCAGAGAAATGAAAACATACGTTCACACAAAAACTTATATGTGAATGTTCATAGCAGTATTATTCATAATAGCCAGAAAGGAGAAACAACCCAAATGTCCCATCAACTAATGAATGGACAAACCAAATGTGGTGTATCCGTACAATGCAATATTACTCAGCCAGAAAAAGGAAAGACGTACTGACCTATGCTACAACATGGATGAATGTTAGGAACATTCTGCTCAGTGAAAACGGTTGGCTGGGTGCAGTGGCTCACGCCTGTAATCCTAACACTTTGGGAGGCTGAGGCGGGTGGATCACCTGAGGTCAGGAGTTTGACCAGCCTGGCCAACATGGTGAAACCCTGTCTCTACCAAAAAGACAAAAATTAGCCAGATGTGGTGGTGCATGCCTGTAATCCCAGCTACTTGGGAGGCTGAGGCAGGAGAATTGCTTGAACCCCAGAGGGGCAGGGCAGAGGGTGCAGTGAGCCAAGATTACGCCACTGCACTAGGCAACAGAGTGAGACTCTGTCTCAAAAAAAAAAAGTCACAAGAGACGACATTATATGATTCATCGATATGGAATGCCCAGAATAGGCCAATCTACAGAAACAGAAAGTAGATTAGAGATTGCTTAAGGCTGGGGGAGATGGGGAAATTGAGGAGGTGATGGCTAAAAAGTACAGGGTTTTAGTGGGGAAGGATAATGAAAATATTCTAAAATTGATTTTGGCAAAGTTTGTGCAACTGCAAACATACTGAAAGCCATGAATTGTACACTTTAAATTGATGAATTGTATGGTAGGTGAATTATACCTCAATAAAACTGTTGAAAAAATATAACATGATTCTAAATGACTTATCTTGAAATCAGACAGATTATTAGGTCCCTATGAAAAAGATCCAAGGTTCGTTCATTCATTCATTCATTCATTCATTCATTCATTCATGAATAGGCACAGGACAGGAAACAGGAGGAGGAGCAGGTTCGTGGCGATATCAGCTTGGGAGACGCTGAGTTTGAAAAGCCAGTGGTACATGATCCCATAAGAGCAGCCCAGCAGGCAGCAGAGACGTCAATCATGACATCAGGATGGAGAAGCATGTGCTAAAATTGTAGATCTGGGGATTATTTGCATAAACTGACAGTAGTCAAAATTAGGAGTAGGTTGAAAATGTGTAAGGCAGGATTTTCTTCTGGAATTGTGGTCAAATACACATAACACAATGTACCATCTTAACAATTTTAAGTGTACGGTTCAGTAGCGTTGAATATATTCACATCGTTGTGCAACCCATCTCCAGAATCTTTTCATCTTGCAACACCGAAACTCTATACCTATTAAGCAACTCCTCCATATTTTCCCTTCTTCCCGACACTGGCACCCACCATTCCACATTCTTTTTCTGTAAGTTTGGCTGTAGATACCTCACATAAGTGGAATTACACAGTATTTGTATTTTTCTGACTTGTTTATTTCAGTTAGCATAAAGTCTTCAGGGTTCTTCTCCGTAGTATGTGTCAGAACTTCATTCTTTGTAACGGCTATGTGCTATTGTATACATATGACCACATTTTGTTTATCCATTCCTCCCTCAAGAGACACTTGGGTTGCTTCCACCTCTTGGCTACTGTGAATAATGCTGTGTGAACACAGGTGCACTAAGATCTCTTTAGGATTTTGCTTTTTAATTCTTTTGGTGTATGTCCAAAAGTGGAACTGCTGTATCATCTGGTAATTCTATTTTTAATTTTTTGAGGAAGCAGCATACTTCTCTCCATAGCAGCAATACCATTTTACATTACCACCAACAGCATACAAGAGTTCCAATTTCTCCACATCCTCGTCAATATTTGTTACATATTTTCTGTGTCTTTTTTTCTTTTAATAGTAACCATCCTAACGGGTATGAGGTGATATCTCACTGTGATTCTGATTTGCATTTCCTTAATGATTAGCAATGTCGAGCATCTTCTCATGTGCATGTTGGCCATTCTCTCCTCTCTTCTTTGGAGCATTCTCCATTCAAGTCTTTTGCTCAGGTCATTTGATTTTTTTTTTTTTTTTTTTTTTTTTTGAGACAGAGTCTCCCTGTGGCCCAGGCTGGAGTGCAGTGGTGCGATCTCAGCTCACTGCAACCTCCGCCTTCCGGGTTCAAGCGATTCTCCTGCCTCGGCCTCCTGAGTAGCTGGGACTACAGGCGTGCGCCACCACACCCAGCTAATTTTTGTACTTTTAGTAGAGACAGGGTTTCACCATGTTGGTCAGGCTGGTCTCGAACTCCTGACCCTCAGGTAAACTGCCTGCCTCAGCTTCCCAAAGTGCTGGGATAACAGGCGTGAGCCACTGTGCCTGGCCTTGTTGTTGTTGTTGTTGAGGCATTCTTAATTTAGGATGCACCAACTCCCCTAGTATGAATGGATGGGATTCAAGCAGTCATGAAGACACTGATACTGTATACTAAATTGTGTGTGTACACACTTTTTTTTCCTCAGAGTCTCTAGATCTAATCAGATTCATTTCCACAGTGAAAAATCGCCTTTTTTTTCTGATTGTGTAAATGACGTTCATAGTAAAAGCCAAATCCATTTTTCCAAGTCCATTGTTTGATTATTATTTTGTTTATATTTTCTGCATACATAGGCTGTCATTTTTATATAGTCAAGTATGTCTACATTTTTTATTAGTTTCAGAGTTTTTTAGTTAATCTAAAATCTAAAGGATAAGATGAAGAATATGTTCTCAGCTTTTAGATTGAATATATAATAACCTAGATTCCTTTGTGTGATATCTGCACTGTGTTGCTTTTTACATTTAAGTTTTTTAATCTTCCTGGAATTTATTTTGTATTGAAATAAAGTGAAGCTCCTTTTTCATTTTCTCCTACATAGATGACAGTTATTTTAGTTTCTTTGTTTGAAACAACCTATAAGGCAATGTAAATAATATTAGTGACAGTAGGTATCTCATTTTTTAATCAAAACGGTATTTGCATTTTGTCATTGCATATTTGTTTGCTCAGTTTTGCTAATCTGAAGCATATTTAAGTACAGATGCTTCTCAACTTATGATGGGGTTATGTTCTGATACACACATAGTAAGTTGAAAATATGGTAAGTCAAAACTAGATTTAACACAGCTAACCTACCAAACATTATAGCTTGGCCTAGCTCACTTTATTCTTTTATTTTTATTTTTTGAGATGGAGTTTCACTATTGTCACCCAGCCTGGAGTACAATGGCGTGATCTCTGCTCACTGTAACCTCCGCCTCCCGGGTTCAAGCGATTCTCCTGCCTCAGCCTCCCGAGTAGCTGGGACTACAGGTACGAGCCACCACGACCAGCCAATTTTTGTATTTCACCACTTGGCCAGGCTGATCTAGAACTCCTGACCTCAAATGATCCACCCACCTCGGCCTCCCAAAGTGCTGGGATTACAGGCATGAACCACCATGCCCAGCCACCTAGATGTCTTTAAATATGCAGAGTTGGAGGGAGGCAGGGAATGCAAAAAATAAAAAATAAAACATGCTCAGAACACTTTCATTAACCTAAACTTGGACAAAATAATCTAACACAAAGCCTGTTTTATAATAAAGTAGTAAATATCTCATGTAATTTCTTGAATACTGTATCAAAAGGGAAAAATAGAATAGCTGTAGGAGTATTATCATAAAGTCAAAACTCATAGGTCAAGCCATCATAAGTCAGGGGCCATCTATAGTTTTCCTTCTACCTTTATTTTGATCAGAAATGGCCACTGAATTCGTGGCCATTCCTGATCAGAATAAGGATAGAAGGAAAACTATCCACAAATTCAGTGGCCATTCCTGATCAGAATAAGGATAGTTTTTAGCATTTATTTATATGCTTATATTTTTCTCTTTTTGATTATTGATGCAATAGATTAAGAAATAGATTATTTGATAATAAAGCATTCTTGTATTTCTGAAATAAATCCTGTTTGTCCATAGCATATTATGCTTTTGCTACATAGTTAGGCTTTGCGAATATTTTATTTTGAATTTTTACATCTATACTCATAAGTGAGATCTCTATAGTTTTATGTTGTTGTCTTAGTTTGATGCTGCTATAACAATATATTGGAGATTGGGTCATTTATAAAGAACAGAAATTTATTTCTCACAGTTCTGGAAGTTAGGAAGTCCAAAATCAAGGCAGTGGTAGGCTCAGGTGTCTGGTGAGGCTGCATCCTTGGAGGGAGGTGTGTCCTCACATGGCAGAGGAGCTGAAGAGCAATCGAGCTAAATGCTGAGTGAAGTCTCTTTCATAAGGACCTTAGTGCTGTTAGTAAGGGAGGAGCCCTCATGACCTAGTCATTCATACTATCATGTTGGCAACACCTTAATTTTGGAGGGGACACATTCAAACCGTGGCAAGTCTTCTATTTTTCAGGTTTTGTTATTCAAGTTTATTGTTTTATAAAATGAATTACAAGAGTTTCTTCTGGAATGGTAAATATTGTAATTACCTCTTCTTTTAAAGTCAGATAAACTCAGCTGGAAAGCCATATGGTTTTGGTGGCCTTTTTTGATAGATTTCCAATCACCTTCTCAGTCTCTTCTATAGTCATTGGCCTATACATATTTTTTTCTTCTTTTGGGGTTAGTTTTACTTGTTTTTTTTTTTTTTTTAAACCAGGAACTCATCCATTTCCTCTAAGTTTTCTAACTGCTGCCACAGAACTGCATGAAGCAATCTCTAACAACTACTTTAATCTTTCCTATGTCTGTGAATATGACTTCTTTCTCCTTCCTCATTTTGCCTCTTGCTACTCCTTTCAGTGAGCATGAGGAGGGTGGAGGGGATGGTACCTATTTCAATGATGCTTTCAAAAAACAGATTTTAGATTTATTTGTCTTCTCTATCATTTTGGTTCTTAAAATTTAATTGGTTTCCATTTTCACCATTATTAATTACCTCTTCCTTGTTTGTTTGGTTATTTTTTCTTTTTCTCACTTCTGATTTCTTAAAATGGATTGCTCATTCTTTTAATTTTCTTTTATTCTCTAATGATGGTTAAGTTCATGATAAACTTTTTTATTTTTTTTAATACATTTATTTTTGAGACAGGGTCTCACTCTGTCTCCCAGGCTGGAGTACAGTGGCATGATCACAGCTCACTGCAGCCTGGACCTCCCAAGGTCCAGGTGATCCTTCTGCCTCAGCCTCCTCAATCGCTGGGATTATAGGCATGTGCCACTGTGACCAGCTAATTTTTGTATTTTTAGTAGAGATGGGGTTTTGCCATGTTGGCCAGGCTGGTCTCGAACTCTTGACCTCAGGTGATCCACCCGCCTTGTCCTCCCAAAGTGCTGGGATTAGAGGTATGAGCCACCATACCCGGCCCATGATAAACTTTTGTTATTATTTTTATAAATAAAATTTAAGTGGCGGGGCACAGTGGCTCATGCCTGTAATCTCAGCACTTTGGGAGGCTGAGGTGGGCAGAACACTCATCAGATCACTTCATCAGGAGTTTGAGACTTGCCTGGCCAACATGGAAAAACCTGCCTCTACTAAAAATACAAAAATTTGCCTGGCCTGGTGGCACATGCCTGTATTCCCAGCTACTCAGGAGGCTGAGCCAGGAGAATCACTTGAATCCAGGAGGTGGAGGTTGCAGTGAGCCGAGATTGCACTACTACATTCCAGCCTGGACAACAAAGCTAGACTCGTCTCAAAAAAAATAAAAAAGAATAATTTAAATGTTGTAAATTTATTTACGTAATTTTGCATCCTTACATAATATTCCTCATCTTGTTTTGTGCTTTCAGTCTTTTTTTTTTTTCAGACAGAGTTTCGCTCTTGTTGCCCAGGCTGGAGTGCACTGGCGCAATCTCGGCTCGCTGAAACCTCTGCCTCCCCGGTTCAAGTGATTCTCCTGCCTCAGCCTCCCAAGTAGATGGAATTATAGGCATGTGCCACCACGCCTGGCTAATTTTGTATTTTTTAGTAGAGGTGGGATTTCTCCATGTTGGTCAGGCTCGTCTCAAACTCCTGACCTCAGGTGATCTGCCCGCCTTGGCCTTCCGAAGTGCTGGGATTACAGGCACGTTTTGTTTGTTTGTTTGTTTGTTTGATTTTTGAGACACAGTCTTTGCCTCCCAAGCTAGAGTGCAGTGGTACAATCTCAGCTCGCTGCAACCTCCACCTCCTGTGTTCAAGCGATTCTCCTGCCTCAGCCTCCAAAGTAGCTGGGACTACAGGCACCTGCCACCATGCCTGGCTAGTTTTTGTATTTTTAGTAGAGATAGGGTTTCACCGTGTTGGCCAGGCTGGTCTTGAACTCCTGACCTCAAACGATCCACCCCCTCGGCCTCCCAAAGTGCTGGGATTACAGACATGAGCCACTGTGCCTGGCCACCTGCAATTTTTCATTCCATTCATGCTTACTCCCTTTTCTCCAGTCCCCAATTTAAGATGGTTTAATTTACAATTTTTTGACTTTACCATGGGATGAAAGCCACATAAATTCAGTAGAAATTGTACTTCAAAAACCCATACGACCATTCTGTTTTCACTTTCAGTACAGTATTCAATAAATTCCATGAGGTATTCAACACTTTGTTATAAAATAGGCTTTGTGTTAGATGATTTTGCCCAACTGAAGACTAATGTAAGTGTTCTGAGCATGTTTAAGGTAGGCTAGGCTAAGCTATGATGTTTGGTAGGTCAGGTGTATTAAATGCATTTCAACTTAGGATATTTTCAACTTACAATGAGTTTATTGGGATGTAACTCCATCATAAGTTGAGGAGATTTTATATATCTCTAGCATTATTTGTAAATAAGTCAATCCCTGAGACGTAGCACTTTACCCACCACAATGTTCTAATCCAGGTCTATTGCTCCCCAACTCTCCTCTACCTTGCAGCTAAGATTTTTATGACGTTTCTACCCATTTTCCTTTTGTACTGTTCTCCTCTTCCTCAGAAAACATCTGGGACACCTCCTCTGCCCTCCTCTAAAGACTTAAATAGCTAGAGGCCCTATTGCCTCTTGGCCTCATTTAAAAAATCTATATAAAGCAACCAATAAGTCCAAACTTACCTATTTCATGGTCTGGTTGGAGCCCGAGGTGAGGAAATATCTGTACAAGCACTTTGTGATCTGTAAAAAGGTATACACACATTAGGGCCGGGTGTGGTGGCTCATGCCTATAATCCCAGCACTTTGGGAGGCCAAGATGGGCAGATCACCTGAGGTTGGGAGTTTGAGACCAGCCTGACCAACATGGAGAAACCCCATCTCTACTAAAAATATAAAAATTAGCCGGGCGTGATGGCACATGCCTGTGATTCCAGCTACTCGGGAGGCTGAGGGAGGAGAATCACTTGAACCCGGGAGGTAGAGGTTGTGGTGAGCCGAGATCCCACCATTGCACCCTAGCCTGAGCAAAAAGAGTGAAACTCCGTCTCAAAAAAAAAAAAAAAAGGTATACACACATTAGGAAGAGAGGGTTTGTAAAGAGGACATGGTGTGCTGAATATGAAGTTCACCTTTAAAGATTTTCTAGTAGGCATTGCACTATGAAAAAAGAAAGGAAATTGGCTCACAACTGTTTATTACAATGCTGATAATCACATTGTTTGCTGAATGTCACTAGAGTACTATATAATAAAATCTAAGCAGTTTGCAAAGTTCTCTATAATTTCAGCCTATTTCTTACCAAATTCTCTTAAGAAGCACAGGATCAAATGAGCAGGCTTATCCACAGCAATTGATCACAACATTTCAGACTTACATCATTGCATTTTAGAGCTTAAAAAAGGTTCTAAAGAACTTTAATAACATGGACCATTGTCATGATTATTATAATAACTATTATTTGTTGAGTGCTGATCGTGTCCTAAGAATGATACTAAGGGTTTCACATAGGTTATCTTACTAAAGCCTTAAAATAACACTAATTGTCACTTGCTTAAGTCATCCAGCTAGTACCTGAAATAGTCGGGATTAGAATCCTGGTCTGCTTGACTCTCAAGTCCACCCTCCCCATTTTTTGCAGATGAGAGAATAGTCAAGGCCAGAAAAATTATATGAGTTGTCCAACATCATACAGCTATTAAGTAGCAGAACCAGAACTAAAATCTAGGCCAGGCACAGTGGCTTATACCTGTAATCCCAGTACTTTGGGAGGCTACAGTGGGAGGATTGCTTGAGTCTAGCAGTTTGAGACCAGCCTGGGTAACATGATGAGACCCCATCTCTACAAAAAATTAAAAAAATTAGCCAGGCATGGTGGCATGTGAGAAAGAGAGAGAAAGAAAGAAAGGAAAAAAGGAAGGAAGGAAGGAAGGAAGGAAGGAAGGAAGGAAGGAAGGAGGGAGGGAGGGAGGGAGGGAGGGAGGGAAAAGAAGAGAGAGAAAGAAAGAGAAAGAGAGGAAGGAAGGAAGGAAGGAAGGAAGGACGAAGGGAAGGACGAAGGGAAGAAGAAACCTCCTACTCTCAAGGCCAGATTCTCTCCTTTATATAACACAACCTGTTGGTGAGCAAAGCACAGGACACAAAATTTATTCAGTACTTAAAAAAAATCATGGAAATAAAAATCTGAACTTCACATTCAGAAAACTAGTGATAACTGATTTTTAGTCTATTTTGCAATCAACAGCAAAATATCATATCCAGTAGCCAGGATGGGAATTGGGAAAGTAGGATTAAGGCATTAAATAGGGTGCATATTCATGGATCCTGGTCCCAAACTCAGTGAAGTAAAGCAGGATCTGTGAAAGCAGTTAGTAATCAAATGTTGCTATAGCATAGTCACAGTAGAGGAATCCATGGAAGAACACAGAAAGCCTTGGAGCTAAGAAGCATGAAAGATGATTTAAAGGGGAGAGAGTTGTCTTGGATTCTTCATGGAACAGTCTCTCCAGATCTCTCCAAAGGGCTCTTCCCATGCCTTTGCTTTGTACCTTTGACTCTCCTGCACCTGGATGGCAGGGGGCCAAGAGGCCAGGGGAGTGTCTCAGGCCTGGGTGTTTTCAGGGCTGACCTAAATGTTCATCTCTGGAAAGCAGCAGGTGCCTTGTCAATCTCCCTAAGCCCCAGGAGAATGTAGAACAATGGCCTCCTCAGTCCCAGCAGTCAAGGCCAGCTCTCCTCAAGGCCACCTCCCTTCCATTTAAGTCCCTTTTTATTGAAGTCAGTTGAATGCTCTCTTATCCGCATTAAAGGGGCTTGGACTGCTTGAAGCTACAATTAGATTTTTATGCCACCTGGGTACAGAAGGCTCGCTTCATTTCCAATGTCTCACCATTCCAGTAGATTTTTTATTTTGAAGTTCACAATTAATTTTTGGTCTGCAAACTACAAGATGAAAAGAAAACCAGACTGGTACATAAAATACGACCTGTGTTACACAGGGAGTCCAGGGCAAAAGACACTGTGACTGCTAACCAATCGTGAGAGGTGTGCTCACAAGTGTCTCAGCTCAACCACTGGAATTGTTCCTACAACTCCCCTTGCTGGCCAATGTGAAGAGTGACACAAGAAAATGTCTGAACGCGTGTCACTCTCAACTGTTACCTCTTCATCTTACCTCATATCCAAATACCCCACAATTGGAAAACACAGGGGGAAAATGGTAAGATAAAAAAATCTAGTGTGACGAGACTAAAATGGATAGCCTTCGTTTTCTGTTTTTGAGGAGCGGAGGGTGTCAGCTATTCAAGTAGGAAATGCAATGAGATAATTATTTGGATGAAGAAAATTGCCCTCCCTCGTGTAAAAACTGCATGCTATTCATCTTCACATACATCATAAGAAATAACAGAAGTTAGGCTGGGCACAGTGGCTCACACCTGTAATCCCAGCACTTTGGGAGGCCGAGACGGGTGGATCATGAGGTCAGGAGTTGGAGGGCATCCTGCCCAACACGGTGAAACCCCATCTCTACTAAAAATACAAAAATTAGCTGGGCTTGGCGGCATGTGCCTGTAATCCCAGCTACTTGGGAGGCTGAGGCAGGAGAATCACTTGAACCAGGGAGTCAGAGGTTGCGGTGAGCCGAGATCACGCCACTGCACTCTAGCCTGGTGACAGAGCAACACTCCATCTCAAAAAAATAAAAATAAAAAAATAACAGAAGTTATGTGGGCAAGATTTATACCCAAAGCACCGGGGAGACTAGATTTGTCAAACCATAACCTCCAGCTAATCGCAGGGTAGTGGGAGAGAGTGAATTATATTTGTTGAATCTGGCAGTAATCATGATGAATTGCAAATTCAGAGTACCATCAATTCAGTTATCACCCTGAAATGACATTTTTAATTCAGGAAGAAAATTCCTGTTACATATATTATATTTATTGAGAAATTAAAACATGACACTATACCCGATTCATTTAAATCTGATGGAAAGATGACATGGGGAGTGTAGTCTATTAAATATACAAATTTCTGACAGGTATGTGTATTAGAATGTTTGGGAGACCTAAGTAGCTATCAGCTATAAAAACTCATTGTCACTTGAAATTAGAGTAATAGTTCCTGTGCCCTGGAGTCTCGTAACAGCAGATTTATTCTTTTGTGTAGTTCTGCCTTTATTAATAGTCCCATCACTAGGTCACCTTCCAATCAAATCTTATGAACAAATTCTGTATAATCCAGAAGCGATTTTCCTCCCAGTGGTTAAACTACTCAGAGAAAATAAGCTTATTTGAAAGCCATTTTGAGGTTTTGGATTAACTTTCTGAAGTTCCCTATGTTAGTTAGTACTTTATGCTTTTCTAATACGTCTTAAAATTATGTATTGATGGCAATTACGTTTGGTATTGACGATCCAGGGTGATTGTATGTATTACAGAATATCCATGATTTTTCACTGGATATTCTGTTAGCTATGATTATCCATGATTATTCATTGGATATTCAGTTAGCTAATGCAGAGGAAAAGATTTTCAAATATCAGATCATTCCTAGTAAATTTTTAAAATCTGCCTATCCCTGTTTCCTTTCATTGATCTTGCGCAGCTAATTATTCTAAATTCTCTCAATGATGCCGGGCATCGAAATATTTCAGGCATGACATCTAAAATAAGGACAACGATATGGTGTCTGATGGTCAGGCCAAGCTGGAACATCGTGCAGAACTGAGGGGCTTGCAGCTAGATGCCACATTCTAAAAGGGACGTTGCCAAATGGGAGGGCCAGGTTGCAAAAATGAGGCCAGGATAGTAAGCAGAACTCAAAGCATGTGATACCAGGACAACATGACTCCTCTGCCATCTGTTACAATATCACCTTCTCCCATCTTCACCTCCTTCCCATTACAGTTTGGGTTCCATGGTCCATTACTGCAGTTATTCTCTTGCAAAAATACTGTCATCCTTGCTGTGTTTCATTCTTCCACTACAGCTACCAGGCCAAAGACTGGCTCCGGATCAAACCATGTATCCATTTCTCTGCTGAGATCCCCAGGCTGCTGACTTTGCATGAAGAAATCTTACAAATGTACACATTGATTCCACTGTAGACTAATAGTTTCCTTCCTTAACTGGTCCCTCAAAACAGCATGGAAGTCATTTAGCATTTTCCTAGGTGGCTGTCTCTCCTCTGCACAGTGCTTCACAGAATTCAACCTCTTCACTTTCCTCAAAATCTGACACCTGGGGCCAGGCACCAAGGCTCATGCCTGTAATCCCAGCACTTTGGGAGGCTGAGGTGGGCGGATCACGAGGTCAGGAGATCGAGACCCTCCTGAAGACCATCCTGGCTAACACGGTGAAACCCCATCTCTCCTAAAAATAAAAAATAAAAAATAAATTAGCCAGGCTTGGTGGTGTGCACCTACAGTCCTAGCTACTCAGGAGGCTGAGGCAGGAGAATCGCTTGAACCTGGGAAGTGGAGGTTGCAGTGAGCCGAGCTTGCCCTACTGCACTCCAGCCTGGGTAAAAAAATCTGACACCTGCCTTCCTCCCCAACAGAGAGAAGATAATGCTATTCAGAAAGGAACTCCTTCACTTTCTTACCCATGAGTAAATGGCTCATAACTGGCTCTCCAGGGGTCAGGGTATGGGGAAGTCCTGTTGTATAGTATTTACTAATTTCCATGATGTAAATATCCCCACTGTGGCTGAATTCCAGCTGTTAATGTGATGTTAACCAATTAGCAAAATTGCTGAAAATGTAACAATTGGCTCATGTGAGCCTGTAGGAGCTGGTTCCAGCACCCACAGCATAAAACTCAGAAACTTAAAAGAATCCAAAGCATCCTCTCCTCCTTCCGCCATCTATTACAATAGAAGAGAGGTCTCTCCTATTCTCCTCCTATCTAAACCAAATGATCTGCCTTCTATAGTATCTCGTTCTATCAATTAAAATCCTTCTCTCCTGCATCTTCTACTTCCCCCCAACCAATTTTTTTTTTTTTTTTTTATAGAGTCTGGCTCTGTTGCCCAGGCTGGAGTGCAGTGGCATAATCTTGGCTCACTACAAAGTGCACCTTCCAGGTTCAAGCAAGTCTTGTGCCTCAGCTTCCCAAGTAGCTGGGATTACAGGTGCCTGCCACCATGCCCGGCTAATTTTTGTATGTTTAGTAGAGACGAGTTTTCACCATGTTGGCCAAGCTGGTCTCAAACTCCTGACCTCAAGTGATCTGCTCACCTCAGCCTCCGAAAGTGCTGGGATTACAGGGGTGAGTCACCGTGCTTGGCCCTCAATCTCTCCTGACTTCTTTTTCTCATTTAAACTTAACCCTGTCCCACCTTTTTTGTTTGTTTTACTCTTGAAGAACCAACTCTATTTGACTCCACACTTTGTCACAGATCTGGTTTCCACTGCCTTACTTACTCATCTACTTATTGTAATCTGGGTTTCCAGTGAAATCTCCTAAGTTAGCAACAACTTCCTTGTTACAAAATTCAATAGCAAATTTCAGTCCTTGCTCTACTGACCTCTCTTTAGCAGTTGACACATTTAACCACTTCTTCCTTTCCTTGGCTTCTGTGACACGATGATCCCGTGATTCTCCTCATTCCTCTTGGCCTCACCTCTGTTTCCTTTTCTGGCTCCTCCTATCTGTCTTTTTCTGACTTGTTAGTGTTTCCCCATTGTTTTATCAAAGGAGAAGAGAAACTTCTCTTTTCATTCTAGTTTCCCTGGATCCAATTTCCTCCTACAATTACCATCTCCATGTTGATGACTAGAAATGGTTCCAGGCCACGTCTTCACCCACTGCACCTAGTAGGTATATTCATTTGGATATCTTCAGAAGTACCACAAATCTAACATTTCTAAACTGAAACCTCCCAGATCGCCTCCCTTTCTGTGCCCCTGGAACTGTGAAGGGCCCCAAGTTGCCTATGCCAGAACCTTGATTCCTTTTCTCTGATATCTCATTTCAAGTAATCACTAAATCCTGCTGATTCAACCTCACATCTCTTATTCCTGTCTACCTCTCATCATCCTCAGGGTTACTGCTTGGTTCAAGCACACTGTCTCTCACCAAGGTTATCCTTCCTAGTCTCCTAACCAGTCTTTCCACCTCCAGCCTTGCCTCACCCCAATCCATCCTACATTGTGCAGTGATGTCTCAAAAACGCAAATCTGATCACGTCATTTGCCTCCTTAACACCTTTTGATAGTTCCCCTTTGTCACATGAGTGATCTGACCCTCATCTGCCTCTTCCTGCTCCCCACTCCATTTCCACTGATCTAAACTTTTTTCAGTTCCCTAAACATGCCATGTGCTGTTTCATCTGTGGGCCTTTAACTATACTGTTTACTTTGCCAAGAATACCATAATTTACTTCTTGCTGAATAGAGAAAGGAAGCAAATTATATTCATAATCTCTCTTACTGTAATTTACTGCTTCTTCGAAATTACTTCCTGCATAAGTGCTGCTGACCCAGCCGCCTCCATCTCCTGTGATGATTGTTGAATTTATCTGTCTCCCTGATAGACACTAACCTCCATAAGGACTGGGACCATGTCTATCCTCTTAATCTCTGTATCCCCACTGATTTAAATCAAGAACTCCATCGTCATCCTACCCCCTCCAGCCCCTGGCAATCAATCACTAATTTACTTTCTGTCTCTATGGAATTCAACCTCTCTCAGCAAGTTTCCAGTGGTAAATACTGAACCCAGACCTACTACTAACTTTTAAAATAAGAATATTCAGTTAATAACTAAGTGCCAATTATTAAACTCTCTTGTGCCTTATTTTCCTTAACTTTGAAAGGATGCCTACTCATTCAAGTGCCAAGGCCATAAGATGACCTACAGTTTTTATCGCTTGACTCTCATAGAAAATTTCACCTTATTCAGCTTCTCATTTATTGTTCTGGTCAATTCATAGAATTTTCACTTACAGGAATGTCAGTTTCTGTGGCAGGAAGAAAAACCTCTCAGTATGCTCTGAGGAACCTTCCATGGGTGCCATGGCCAGTTCCTCAAGTCCCTGCCTTCCAGCCTAGACTCTTCCTATTCTCTAAATATGTGTTTCTTCCACTCTGATTTCAAGGAACTTGGATTCTGGCAAGTTAAATTTTGAAACAGGGTCTCACTCTGTCACTAAGGCTGGAGTGCAGTGACACAATCTCGGCTCACTGCAATCTCCACTTCCCGGGCTCAAGCCAACCTCCCATTTCAGCCTCCTGAGTAGCTGGGACCACAGGCACACACCACCAGACCTGGCTAATTTTTCTGTATTTGTAGAGATGGGGTTTCACCATTTGCCCAGGCTAGTCTTGAACTCCTGGGCTCAAGTGATCCTCCTACCTCAGCCTCCCAAAGTTCTGGGATTACAGGTGGGAGCCATTGTGCTGGGCCAAGTCAACATTTTAAAACCTGTCTTACTTAAAAAAAAAAAATTTTTTTTCTTAAATAAATGAATAAACAGGCCAGGTGCAGCAGCTCATGCCTGTAATCCCAGCACTTAGGGAGGCTGAAGTGGGTGGATCACCTGAGGTCAGGAGTTTGAGACCAGCCTGGCCAACACAGTGAAACCTTGTCCCTACTAAAAATACAAAAATTAGCTGGGTGTGGTGGCAGATGCCTGTAATCCCAGCTACTCAGGAGGCTAAGGCAGGAGTATCACTTGAACCCAGGAGGCAGAGGTTGCAGTGAGCCAAGATTGCATCACTGCACTCCAGCCTGGGCTACAAGGGCATAACTCTGTCTCAAAAAAAAAAAAAAAAAGACTAAATAATAAATGTAACCTGTTTTACGTACAATATTTTATTGCCTCTATTCAAAATCTATCCTTTAGTTTAGACTTTTTTACATTTTTAGTTTTTGTTTTCAGAAATAAGTAATGGAGAGTAATAGTAAAAAAAAAAAAAAATTGACATTATTTTCAGGTAAAGATACTTCATCTCCAAGGCTACTTTATGAATTGTAATTGGAGAAAACAGCTGATCAAATAATCTTTTCCCCAAATATTATATTTAACATTAATTCAAGTCTATGAGGTATTAGGTACAATGCTAAAACTTTTACCTACATTGTCTTAATTAAAACCCAGGGCAACACAGCAAGGTAGGAAATACGATTATTTCCATTTTGCCGATGAGGAAACTGAGACTGAGAGACTAAATGACTTGTCCAAAGTTACACAGCTAGTAACTAAAGATCAGAACCTAGGTTAGTCTCTGACTACAGAATCCAGAATTCATTATGTTCTTTCTGGGAAAAAAAAAATTAATGGTTAAGTTAAATGGTAGTTTAATCCATAATCACATTGTTTACTCTGAAAAGTAACATTAAATTCTGTGGTTTTTTGCTTTTGTTTTTTTTTTGAGATGAGTCTCACTCTATCGCCCAGGCTGGAGTGCAGTGGCGTAATCTCAGCTCACCACAACCTCTGCCTTCTGGGTTCAAGCAATTCTCCTGCCTCAGCCTCCCGAGTAGCTGAGACTACAGGTGTGCACCACCACTAGCCTGGCTAATTTTTGTATTTTTAGTAGAGAAGGGGTTTCGCCATCTTGGCCAGGCTGGTCTCAAACTCCTGACCTCAAGTGATCCGCCCGCCTCAGCCTCCCAAAGTGCTGGGATTACAGGCATGAGTCGCCATGCCTGGCCCCATTAAATTCTGTTTTAAATGTTTATAGCAGCTGGGCGCAGCGGCTCACACCTGTAATCCTAGCACTTCAGGAGGCCAAGGCAGATAGATCACTTGAGGTCAGGAATTTGAGACCAGCCTGGCCAAGATGGTGAAACCTCTTCTCTACTAAAAATACAAAAATTAGCCAGGTATGGTGGTAGGCACCTGTAATCCCAGATACTCAGGAGGCTAAGGCAGGAGAATCACATGAACCCAGGAGGTGGAGGCTGCAGTGAGCCAAGATCATGCCACTGCACTCCAGCCTGGGTGACAGAATGAGACTCTGTCTCAAAAAAAAAAAAAAAAAGTTTACAGCATTCAATTTGAATCTCTCTTTGATAATAGAAACATATATAGATAGGTGTGTTTAAACATGGCCTCTTGAGAAAACACATTTCCTAACCACAAATTTTATTGCAGAATTTAATCAAATTTCATGGCTAAATTGTGTCTGATTTTCATTTTTATAATAAATTATTGAAATTCAGATGGCTGGCACATGGTAGGTACTCACTAAATATCTACTGGATGGGTTAATACGTTTGTTTTTTGGTGGGATTTTGTCTCATTTTCTCCCTGAAGGCAGGACTTGCAAAAAGAGAAACTGGAGATAGAAGAATACCAAGGAACACTGAGCATTGTAATTTGATGAGTCTGTAATACTATTCAGTCCTAAAATATATACCACATTCACTCCCTAACTGCTTCAGCTATGTTAGCCTATTTCCTTAACCATATTTCAAGCAAGGTCTCATTCAATTCTTAAAGAAGCCCCATAGAGCCTAGCATCATGCTGGCCTTATGGTGGATAACCTATCAAAATGCTCATCACATTCTCTTACACATGGTAAAGGTTTAATAAATATCTGTTTATCAGTTATGAAAATTGTTTTCAATTGGATCAATTTTGTTGGAACCACCAGCAGCTTCTTTGATTCCATGATTCATAAATTGCAACTTTATTTTTTTCCCCAGGTTCACATGAGGACGGTAAATAATTTCTAATTTTATACTTAAATTTTAAGCCAGGTAAAAATACACTATGTAACAGCATTACAAAGGATTGCTCTGATGTCACCTTAATGCTTATAAATTAGTGAAATTAATTTTATTGCATAGTCTATAAGGATTTGATTTCAACCATACACTTACACTTTTTACTCATACAATTTTTTATTGAGTTATAACTCCATATGCCAAAAAATTCAACATTTTAAAGTATACGACTCAGTGGTGTTTGTTTAGTATATTCACAAAGTCATGCAACCATCATCACTATCTAATTCCAGAATATTTTTTCATCACTCCCCACAAAAATCCTCTATCCACTAGGAGTCACTTTTCATTCCTCCATCCTGCCAACCCCTTGCAATGCTATCTACTTTCTGTCCCCATGGATTTGCCTATTTGGGACATTTCATATAAATGAAATCATACAATAGATGGTCTTTGTGTCAGATGTCTTGCACACAGTATGATGTTTTCAAGGTTCATCCATGTTGTATAATGTATCAGTACTTCATTCTTTCTTATGACCAAATAATATTCCATTGTATGAACAAATTACATTTTGTTTATCTAATCATTAGTTGATGGACATATAACTTGTATCTACCTCTTGATAACTGTGAATTGTGCTGCTATGAACATTTGTATACAAGTTGTTGTTTGAACACCATTTTCCATTTCTCCTAGGAATAGAATTGCTGGATAAAATGGTAAGTTTACATTTAACTTTTTGAGGAACTGCCAAACTGTTTTCCAAAGGAACTTTATCATTTTTACATTCCCACCAGCAATGTATATGGGTTCCAATTTCTCCATGTCCTTATCAGTAACTATTTTCCTTCTTTTAAAAATATGATTATCACAGTGGGTAAAAAGTGGTGTCTCATTGCGATTTTGACTTGAATTTTCCTAAAGACTAATGATACTAAGCATCTTTTTATGTGCTTATGGGCATATGAATTTCTTCTTTGGAAAAATGTCTACTCAGATCTTTTGCTTATATTTTAATTGGGTAATTTGTCTTTTTAGTTTGAGTTATTAGAGATTTTTTAAAAATAAATTCTGGATATAAGCCCTTTATCAAATAAATTATTTGAAGAGTTTCTCCCATTTTGTAGGCTACCTTTTAATTTTCTTGATAGTGTTTTTTGTACCACTGAAGTTTTTACTCTTGATGACGTATATTTAAATTTTTTATGACATTTAATTTATCTTTTTTCTTTTGTTGTTTGTGCTTTTGGTGTCATAGCTAAGAAACTATTGCCTAATACAAGGTCACAAAGATTTCTGTTTTATTCTAAGAGTTCAGTAGTTTTAGCTCTTACATTTCAGTCTGTGATTCATTTTGAGTTAATTTTTGTATATGTGTTTAAAACACACACACTGGTGTTTAAAATTTTCTATTTGTAATCATTCTGTTATCTACCACTGTTTATACAGAAGTAGTTTAAGCAGCAGTAAATTACAGTTTCAAGTCATCAAGCTTATTAAATAAGAAATCACAGCAAATGCAGTTAACATAGCAAAAAAATTCATCACAATATAAACAAAATAACAAACTTCCTTTGTATAGTACATTAAACTCAGTAAGTTTTTCATAGCATTTGCTTAATCTTCATCTGCATGTATTCCTTCTGTAACATTTTGAGCAGATAAAAGGAATTTTGATAAAGCTATGATACAATATTATATATTTTCCAAAATATAGCCAGTTTTAAGTTGTTCTGTTCAAATGAATCAGAAAAGAAGCAATAAGGAATATTAGAGATATATCCTTTTCAGTAGTAGACATTTGAAAGTTTATTTGAAGCAAAGTAATGTCAAGGTAACTGTTCATCAGATCTACAGAATACCTTTCATGAACACACATTTCAATTTGAAAGCATTTAAACAAAGGTATAAACTGCATACCTAGAGAAATGGAACAGACAGCAGGATTCAAGAAGAGAACAAAGAAACAAGATCAATCTGGTTTGCCAAACAGTGGATCCCTCTGTCTGAAACAATTGGAGAGCTTTGCAGCAATTTTGTTTTAGAAGTTTTATGTAAATGAGAGTTTAAAGTCCAAAGAACAAAGCTCATTTTACAGAAGAAGACACTGTTAAATTATTGGGTAAAATGCTTCATAGGTATACTCTCCTGTATTATTAGCATTGCTTATTTCCCAGTATTATAATTTATATTAGTCCCATGTTAAAGCCAAAAGTCTGAGAAAAAATGGACTGTGATAAAAATGTAAATTCTTCTGAAGATTTTTTGTTAAAAAAATAATTTAGGGTCGTGTGTGGTGGCTCACACCTGTAATCTCAGCACTCTGAGAGGCCAAGGTGGGCAGATCGCTTGAGGCCAGGAGTTTGAGGCCTGGGCAACATGGCAAAAACCCCATCTATACTAAAAATACAAAAATTAGCCAGCGTGGTGGTGCACACCTGTAGTCCCAGCTACTTGGGAAGCTGAGGCACAAGAATCACTTGAATCTGGGTGGCAGAGGTTGCCGTGAGCCAAGATGGCACCACTGCACTCCAGCCTGGGTGACAGAGCAAGACTCCATCTCCCTCCCAAAAAAATTGATTTAATTAATTAACAGAAGCTAAAGTGGAAACACTTTGCATGGAGATTGATGTAGAAGCTATTTTTACATTTTCAATAAAAGGAAGATTAGCTCTGGGGCATTGGTGACTTTCTGAAATACAATTTACTTCATGTTGTCATATGCTCTGTCAGTGATTGAATTTTTCATCCTCAAAAGATCTCTTTCAGCAACAAAGTTAGAGGTGAAAACAATTTGATACAGCACATATACAAAACCGTATGTGGCACTGTGATTGTTCTTTGAGGACAGTGGCTCCCAATCTTTTCTCACTGTCATCATGGGTGACTATTATAAGTGTTTTTTCAATCAGGAGATTTTTCCACTTACGTTTGACAGCAAGTTGACAAGGCTGTGAAAGCAGTCAGCTCTGCTCAGAATAATCACTACGGGTTTTCTTGCATCATGAAGGCTGGTGAGTGTGCCTTGCTTTGGAGTCTCTGAAACCCCTTTCAGTGACACTAACTTGTTTGTAGCCTGGGAACATGCTATGGCTATGCTTTCCAAATTGGGGTTCCAACAAGCTTTGGGACAGCAGATTGTCTTGTTGCCTGCTATATCCCCAATGTCTAGAATACAGTCTGGCATAGTACTCAATAAATACTTATTGAATAAAAAAGAAGAGGGGCCAGGCACAGTGGCTCATGCCTGTAATCCCAGCACTTTGGGAGGCTGAGGCAGACGAATCACTTGAGGTCAGGAATTCGAGACCAGTCTGGTCAACACAGTGAGACGCCGTCTCTACTAAAAACACAAATAATTAGCCAGGTGTATTGGCACATGCCTATGGTCCCAGCTACTCGGGAGGCTGAGGTGGAAATATTGCTTGAACCCAGGAGGCAGAGGTTACAGTAAGCTGAGATTGCATCACTGCACTCCAGCCTGGGTGACAGAGTGAGACTCTGTCTCAAAAAAAAAAAAAAAAAAAAAGAAGAAAAGAAAAGAAAAAGAAGAAGAAGGAAGGGAAAGAGAAGGGGGAAAAAGAAGAGCTTAAGAAAGAGAAACAAGAGGAAGAACGAAGATAAAAAGAAAGGAAAAAACTGGTAGTAATAGAAGAAAAGGGAAGAATAAACAGCTACCACCACACGAAGTGTTTACGGTGGTAGTATATAAGGTATGCAATAAAAGGACAAGAACAGTGATATTTGAGGAGAATTGACTTTACCCAAATAATTGAAGTGGGGAGGAAAATATAATGGTAAAATCAACATAGATATGAGATAAAGGAAGATGCACAATTTGCATTAGATAATAATTTTTTTTTTAAGATGGAGGTTTGCTTTTGTCACCCAGGCTGGAGGGCAGTGGTGTGATCTCAGCTCACTGCAACCTCCTCCTCCCGGTTCAACTGATCCTCCTGCTTCAGTCTCCCAAGTAGCTGGAATTACAGGCGTGTGCCACTACACCTGGCTAGTTTTTGTATTTTTAGTAAAGATGGGTTTTCACCAGGTTGGTCAGGCTGGTCTCAAACTCCTAACCTCAAGTGATCTGCCTGCCTCAGCCTCCCAAAGTGCTGGGATTATAGGAGTGAGCCACTGCGCCCAGCCAGACAAACAACTTATTTTCTGCTTCCCCAGATCCACAGACTCTCAGATTTGGAAGGGGTCAAATTGATCATTTTCTCACATCGGCCATATCTGATGCTTGAATCCAGGGTTTGGTAAACTTTTTCTGAAAAGGTTACATAGTAAATATCTTACATTTTGAATGGCACTGTCTCTGCTCCATTATGCCACTGTAGCACAATATGTAAAAAAAAAAAATTGTATGATTGTGTGACACTATAACTTAATTTATAAAAACAGGTGGTGGGCCAGGTGTGGCCGGTGGGCTATAGTTTGCTGACTCCTACTTGCATATGTCCTGTAATATTCTGACAATGCTGATAACCCCGGTTAACATTTGCTGCAATAGAGAAACTCACCAGTTTTCAAGGAAAACTATTCCATCTTTGCGTAACTTTGATTATAGAAAGCCTTTACATTCAGTCAAAATCTGTTTCTCATGTTATTGTAATGTTAGGTATTTGTTGTTTGTCTATGTTTAAGTCACTATAATCTAATTTTTTTTTTTTTGAGATGGAGTCTCGCTCTGTTGCCCAGGCTGGAGTACAATGGCATGATCTCGGCTCACTGCAACCTCCACCTCCAGGGTTCAAGCAATTGTCCTGCCTCAGCCTCTCGAGTAGCTGGGATTATAGGCATGTGCCACCACCCACAGCTAATTTTTGTATTTTTAGTAGAGACGGGGTCTCACCATGTTGGCCAGTCTGGTCTTGAACCCCTGACCTTAAGTGATCTGCCCTCCCTGGCCTCCCAAAGTGCTGGGATTACAGGCATGAGCCACCTCGCCCAGTCAATCTAATGATTTTTAAAGGTGGTTTTTGGTTGTTGTTGTTTTTCTATTTTTAAAAAATTTTTTTGAGAAAGGTGTGTGTGTGTGTGTGTGTGTGTGTGTGTGTGTGTGTGTGTGTGTATTTTAAGACAACTTCTGCTTCCAGTCAAGATGGAGTAACAGGGACCTGATTTACCCTCCCATCTGAAATAACCAAAAAACTGGATAAAATATAAGAAACAACAACATTCAAGATCTTGACACTAGGCAACTGAGGACAGTGATCCCTGAAAGAAACACATGAGGTGTCACTACAATTATCTCCAGCTAACTGTGTAGAGAATATTTTCAGGTCCCAGCACAGTGGGAGCCCAAGTGGAGACCAGTAGTGTCTCTGAGTCGAAGACATTCAGTTGCAATGCCAGGAGAGCCAAGGACAGGATCAGAAAGCTGCGCAGAGACAATTCTGGAGATGTGCCAAGGGTCCCCTTTAGTATCCAGTTGAATATTAATTAACGTGTATGTGTGAGGAAATTACCCAAGGTCAGGGAAAGAACCACCCGAAAGGATTAAACAGAAGAGGAAACAGTTGTTGGAGCTCACAGAAGGCCAGAGAGTCCCTATTCCTACCAGGCACAGTAGAAAGCCTCACAAGAGAAGGAAAAAAGATGTCCAAAAAGAGACAAAAAGATGTTTTTCCTCACCCACTTTAACTGCCACTTTCAAGGAACAACATCTCCATCTTGTGATACTTTATGATACAGGTTTTTAATTAATTGGATTTTGCAACTATAGGAGATCATTGAGGCACAACCAAAATTTAAGAGAATACTTTAAAAAAAATTTGCTCCCTAGGCAAAATAAAATCAAGCCATTACATTAAAAACCACAGCTATGAGGAAAGAAAGGTCTCTCGTCATCTGTCTTACTTTTTCTTTTCTGAGAGACACCCTCCCGCATCCTTCCATAATCCCCTTCCCCAACACACAGTAAATACGTCTCAAGTGCGACGGGTGCTTCTGAGTCAAGGCACTTTTGGGTATCTGAAGGTTAGGAATGGGAGACTTTTCACTGAATATCCTTTTGTATTAAAAAAAAAATTAAGAGCATGTGAACATATTACTAATCAAAAACAAAATTAATTTTCTTTATTTTAAAATGTTATTTATTATTAGTTTTGAGACAGAGTCTCACTCTGTTGTCCAGGCTGGAGAGCAGTGGCACCATCTTGGCTCACTGCAACCCCCAGCTCCCAGGTTCAAGTGATTCTTGTGAGCTTCAGCCTCCCAAGTAGCTGGGATTACAGGTGCCACCACAATACCCAGCTAATATTTGGATTTTTAGTGGAGACGAGGTTTCACCATGTTGGTCAGGCTGGTCTTTAACTCCTGACCTTAAATGATCCACTGCCTCAGTCTCCCAAAGTGCTGGGATTACAGACGTGAGCCACCATGCCTGGTCAATTTTTATTTATTATTTATTAATTTTTTCAGTTAGAGCAAGATAGCTTGATAATAGATTGACATTTTTAAGGTCAAAACTAAAATATGCATGTGTCTCCCTTTTGTTTATTTATTTTTTGAGATGAAATCTTGCTCTTATTGCCCAGGCTGGAGTGCAGTGGCACAATTTCGGCTCACTGCAGCTTCTGCCTCCTGGGTTCAAGCGATTCTTCTGCCTCAGCCTCCAGAGTAGCTGGGATTACAGATGTGTGCCACCACGCCTGGCTAATTTTTGTATTCTTAGTAGAGACCATGTTTCACCATGTTGGCCAGCCTAGCCTGGTCCAAAACTTCTGATCTCAAGTGATTCCGCCCACCTTGGCCTCCCAAAGTGCTGGGATTACAGGTGTGAAGCACAGCCCCCGGCCCACTTTTATTCGTTTTTTTAAACAAGTAGAATCTACAATTAAGGCACTACAAGAACACAATGAATTATCTTCTCGTTTTTCATTTATCTGTTGTAAATGACCTAGATTGCTTAAAAGTGGGACTACAGAAGCAAGTAAGAAATACTCAGGCTAGAAAGAGGAGCTCAATTAAGAACAGACAAAGCAGGCCGGGCGTGGTGGCTCACGTTTGTAATCCCAGCACTTTGGGAGGCCGAGGCGGGTGGATTACCTGAGGTCACCAGTTCAAGACCAACCAGGCCAACATGGTGAAACCCCGTCTCTAAAAAAATATATGCATACAAAATTTACAAAAAAAAGAAAAAAGAATAGACAAAGCAGGTTGGGCATAGTGGCTCACGCCTGTAATCCAGGCACTTTGGAGGCCAAGGTGGGCAGATCACCTAAGGTCGGGAGTTCAAGACCAGCCTGACCAACATGGTGTAACCCCGTTTAAAAAAAAAAAAAAAAAGAATAGACAAAGCAGAAGAAAAAGAGAATAGAAAAGAAGCCAGATGTAGAGTTCAATGGAAAAGGCAAGCACCTCAAGCTGGAGCAGTGTGAATAGAGCCATATGAGTTGAGCAATCCTAAATAATCACACTATCCAGATTTCAAGAAAACCTTTCTTTGAGTCACTTGAAAATGTATAATTCTAAATTTAAAACAAGGTAGGGTCTGGGTTCTGTGGCTTACACCTGCAATCCCAGCACTTTGGGAGGCTGAGGTGGGCAGATCACTTGAGCTCGGGAGTTCAAGACCAACCTGGGCAACATCTTGAAACCCCATCTCTACCAAAAACAAACAAACCCAGCACTTTGGGAGGCTGAGGTGGGCAGATCACTTGAGCTCGGGAGTTCAAGACCAACCTGGGCAACATCTTGAAACCCCATCTCTACCAAAAACAAACAAACAAACAAACAAACAAAAATTAGCCAGGCATAATGGCATATGCCTATAGTCCCAGTTACTTGGGAGACTAAGTTGGGACGGTCATTTGAGCCTGGGAGGTGGAGGTTGCAGTGAGCTGAGATCATGCCACTGCATTCCAGCCTGGGGGATGGAGCCAGACCCTGTCTCAAAAGAAACAAAAAATAATAATAATAAAACAAGGTAGCATTGGCATATGGAGCAAATACTATACTGTATTGACATGCTTATGCTAAAAATATTATTTTTTGTTTATCTAAAATTCAGATTTAAGTAGGCATCCTATAAATTATCTGGCAACCCTAACTGTACATCCAATAAAAAAAATCAGAGACAACTTACCAATTTACCAGCAGAGGGCTCCCCAAATCTAGTTTAGAATAAAATAGTACATCCAAACAGTGACAAGTCATTACTGTTTCAGGGCTTTTGTTGTTTCAAGTGTTTGTTTGATTGGCCTGGTCTGGTTGGATTCTTTTTTTGCCAGCAGTGGGGGAAAGGGGCGGTGGTAATTTTTATTTAGTTAGATAGAAATATTAAATATCTCCTAACACCATTTTATACAATTCTTCATGATCCTTAACTTTAGCATTAAAATGAAAAAGAAATCACAATTTATTTTTTTATATTTTTTCTTTTATATTTGCTCAATCATTTAACTATCAAGGCAACATGTATAATTTCAGTATAAGATGACTCTGACATTTCACAAAGGAATTCCATGCCCATTAGATGATGTATGCTAAGCATCAGGTTAGGGATCTTTATAAAAACTATACCTTTGCCTCTTTCATGCAGTCCGATTTGCTAGAATATTTTAGCACTGAGTCATAAACTTTGTTTTTACTCCAAAGCACACAGCCAGCACTCCCAATGAAATAATTAATTCAGAGGAATTTTTAGATCTGCCACAATTTTACCAACCCTTTGCCAATGCCAGAAAACCTCTGAAAACAATTGAGCTTAGACTCCAGTGAGAAACTCAAGAATCATTGTCAAGAAACATGTAACAATTAAGTTGGGACTACAAGCACATGCCACCATGCCCAGCTAATTTCTGTACTTTTAGTAGAGATGGGGTTTCGTCTTGTTGGCCAGGCTTTGGTCTCAAATTCCTGGCCTCAGGTGATCCACCAGCCTCAGCCTCCCAAAGTACTGGGATTACAGGCATGAGCCACCACGCCTGGCCTATCAGATGATCTGTTCTAAATAGACCTTTCCTGATTCCCTTCTCCCAAATCTGGGGTAGGATCCTGTTTGCTCCACTGGGCCCTTTAGATACTGGAATCACTACACTGCACTATAATTTTCTGCGCAGCCGTTTCAACTGTAAGTCTCTGCAAGACTAGGAACTGTGTCTTATTTTTGTCCTAGTGATAGTAGATGTTCAGTAAATCTTCACTTAATTTGATAAGAGCCTTAATAATAAAAATTTAAAATAATCTTTTAAAACTCTAAAAAAACTTTTAATAATAAAAAGTATTTCTCTAACCATTTTTCACATAAACAAGGGTAAAGTCCTGCTAGGTCTTAAAAAATTAAGAAATCTTAAATGAGTCACTGAAAAGGCTGTTTAATATTATTATCTTAATAAAGATTTATCGATTTATTTATATAGAGAGGTGGGGTCTCACTACATTGCCCAGGCTAGCCTTGAACTCCTTCGCTTAAGCAATCCTTCTACCTCAAACTCAAAAATAGCTGATTGCTTGAGGATTATAATGATTGTTTTAAAGGATTCAAAATTTTAAAGTGATTTTAAAACAGGTGAAAAATGTTCATATTTATATTTAATATATACTTTATAATCTTTTAGAACATTATAATCTCTTATGAACTGTTTTCTTGCATATGAGATAATTGTTATGCTTTTAAAGAGCTAATCATGATATCATCTGAATTTATGGGAACAATATTTAATAGGCATTATAGTATATAGAGATAAAGTATGTTTACTTGAGAGAGATCAGATCCATTCTTACAGAGATTTGGAAAATAGCACACTTTTTGCTTCCCTTGGCACTTACCATAAATAATTTGTAGTAGTGTTCATAATAGTGGAGACATTATGAACAGGGGGTATCTATTAACAGAATGTGAATTACAGATTTGGCATTTATCTAGTTAAGTTCAGCAGTGCAAAATGGTTGATCTAGATAATCCAATGACAATGAAAAATTCACTTTAAGCCTTAGATTATTGGAACCAACAATAGATACTGATCAAATTAACTAGAAAAATGACCACAGTTCATTTTATCATGAATATATAAATATAGCTCTGGGGTAAGAACAGAACACTTAGTATTTTATATTGTTTAACCCTTCAGTTCCCTTGAAACTTTGACAGGAATTTTACTTAAGCATGAAGTTCAAACATATACTCCTAATTTTTTAAAGAAACTCCTTTTAACAATCTCTTACTTTAGAAAATTAAATATATTTATCCTTTTTTGGTAAGTAAATATTGCAATTTATATTTGGGTTTCACCACATTAGAATTTCTCCCTCTGAAAATATTCACTTCAAGATGAATCAGGCTAACACATTTATTTAGAAAAAATTATTGGCAAAACAAAGAAGAAAAAAGATTAAGCAAAATCATGCATTATAGTTTTCATTTATGCATGAATTGAAATGTAGTCAGTTATTAATAATAAATTTTATCTTAGTCTTTGAAAATAAGATATTTCTTTCTTTTTTTTTTTTTTTTTTTTTGAGACAGGATCTGGCTCTGTTACCATCTGGAGTGCAATGGTGCAATCTCTACTCACTGCAACCTCCACCTCCCAGGCTCAAACCATCCTCCCACCCAGCCGCCTGAATACCTGGGACTACAGGCATGCACCACCATACCTGGCTAATTTTTTTGTATTTTTAGTAGAAATGGGGTTTCGCCATGTTGCCCATGCTGGTCTCAAACTCATGATCTCAAAGCAATCCACCCATCTTGGTCCCCCAAAGTGCTGAGATTACAGGTGTGAGCCAACATGCCTGGCCTGAAAATAAGATATTTCTGATAGAACTAAGACTTCTTTCAGTGAATATTTGATAGACAGAATACAAATAGTTATTTTAATAGTTATTTAAACAGTATGTCTAACATACATATCTATGTGTATATATTGATACATGAATATATATCTATATATCTATCTATGTGTGTATATATATCCATCTATCTATCTATCTATCTATCTCTTATGAACTTTTTTCTTGCATATGAATCAATGTTATATTTTTAAAGAGCTAATCATGATATCATCTGAATTTATAGGAATAATATTTTATAGGCATTATATTATATAGAGATAAAGTATGTTTACTTAAGAGAAATCTGATCCATTCTTACAGAGATTTGGAAAATAGCATACTTTTTGCTTCCCTTGGCACTTACAATAAATAATTTGTAATAGGATTCATAATAGTAGAGATAGACACAGTCTATCTATCCACACTATAGACACAGTCTATCTATCCATGTCTATGTGTGTGTATATATATACAGACATTACAAATAGATAGATAAATCCGTTATCTATTCATCTATCTGTATGTGTGGGTATATAGATATATAGATAGATATATAGATATATACACACACATATATCTACAGATCGATCAATAGATCAGTTGATCAATAGATAGAAAGGTAGATAGATTGATTCTATCTACCTATAGATTCATTTAGGAAAATTTCTGACCAATCATATGCTGACCACTGGGCTAAGTGGGAAGGGACTTCAATGGCCACTCACTCCGGGAACACAGAATTTTTAGAATTCACAAAAGTCACTAAACGATAACATAGCAACAACAGCAATTACAAGCAACAGGCACAATAACAAAACCTGATCAGGCAGGGAACATCTGACTTCTAAAGTTGCCACAGTATATTATCTAAAATGTCCTTTGTATTATTATCATACTTTAAGTTCTGGGATACATGAGCAGAACGTGCAGGTTTGTTACATAGGTATACACGTGCCATGATGGTTTGCTGCACTCATCAACCTGTCATCTACATTAGATATTTCTCCTAATGTTATCCCTCCCCTAATCCCCCGCCCCCCAACAGGCCCCAGTGTGTGATGGTTTCCCCCTCCCAGGGGGCCATATGTTCTCATTGTTCAACTCCCACTTATGAGTAAGAACATGCAGTGTTTGGTTTTCGGTTCCTATATTAGTTTGCTGAGAATGATGGTTTCCAGCTTCATCCATGTCCCTGCAAAGGACGTGAACTCATCCTTTTCTATGGCTGCATAGTATTCCATGGTGTATATGTGCCACATTTTCTTTATCCAGTCTATCATTGATGGGCATTTGGGTTGGTTCTAAGTCTTTGATATTGTGAATAGTGCTGCAATAAACACATGTGTGCATGTGTCTTTATAAGAGAATGATTTGTAATCCTTTGGGTTATCTGACCCAGTAATGGGACTGCTGGGTCAAATGATATTTCTGAATCTACATCCTTAAGGAATGGCTATACTCTCTTCCACAATGGTTGAAAAGGTATGAAACATGGAATGAAACAGGAAAGTATAGTCCCCCATTTCCCAAAGTGCTGGGATTATGGCATGAGCCCAGCCTTTCATCTTCTAAACAGAGCCCTGATGATAACCTAGCTGCATGCCCTTACTGTCTTAGAATATTTTTAGTTAATATTAATATCTGGTGGGGCGCTGTGGCTCATGCTTATAATCCTAGCACTTTGGGAGGATGAGGTGGGCAGGTCACCTCAGGTCAGGAGTTTAAGACCAGCCTGGCCAACAAGGTGAAACCCCATCTCTACTTAAAAAACAAAAATTAGCCAGGAGTGGTGATGGGTGCCTGTAATTCCAACTACTTGGGAGGCTGAGGCAGGAGAATTGCTTGAACCAGGGAAGCAGAGGTTGCAATGAGCCGAGACCATGCCATTGCACTCCAGCCTGGGCAACAAGAGCGAAACTCCATCTCAAAAAGAAAAGAAATATTTTGTAATGACAAAAGGGTCAATCTGTCAGGAAGACATAATAATTATAAACATAATACACCTAACAAAGAGTCCCAAATTCATAAAACAAAAAATGACAGAATTGAACAGAGAAATAGACAATTAAACATAATAGTTGGACATTTTAATGCCTCACTTTCAATAATAAATAGAACAGCTTGACAGAGATCAGCAAGGAAAGAGAAGGCTTGAATAACACTATAGACTAACTAAAGCTAACAGACATCTATAGAACACTTCATCCACAACAGCAGAATATGTATTCTTCTGTTGCATATTCCATACACAGAATGTTTTCCAGGACAGACCATGTGTTGGGACATAATACAAGCTTCAGTAAATGTAATGGGATTGAAGTCATGCAAAGTATGTTCACTATTCACACACGACAGAATGAAATTAGAAATCAACGATACAATGAAATTTGGGAAATTAAGATATATGTGGAAATTAAGCAATATTCTCCTAAACAGCCAATGGGTCAAAAAAGAAATCACAAGTGAACCAAGAAAACACTTTGAGATACATAAAAATTAAAACAGAATATACTAAACTTATGGGATGCAATAGAAACAGTATCCAGAAGGATTTTATAGCTATAAATGCCTATTAATAAAGTATCAAATCAATAACCTAACTTTTCACTTTAAGAAACTAGAAAAAGATGAGCAAATGAAATTAGAAGAAAGCAGAAAGAGGAAAGTAAAGATTAGAGTAAAAATAAATTATATAGATATCCAAAGAAGTTTAACTATATGGACCTTTGTCAAAAACTTATAAATACAGCTTCAGTATAGAATTGACAATATAGGTATTAAAATTTCACAAATTTTAATTTCTTGAGGCTCCTTGCCTTATTTATGCCATCACTTACTATAATATAATGAATGAAAGGTATGAATGAATGAAAGGTATAAATGAAATAAAATAGGGAGAAAAAAATTCATCTTGTTGAGTTTTTCAGTGACTAGAAATATTTTTGTCCTTGGATTTAAATGTCCTTAACCCTGATAGAAATGAATTCATCGATGCTGACCACTGAGTCTAGAGAACAAACATGTCCTGAGGTCTTAGGGATAGTTTTAGAAAAAATAAAGAAAAAAATACCTTTTATATTGAGTAAAACATGTACAAAATCACTCCCCAGAAGCAAAACATCAATACGGTCACAGGAATGGCTTAGGAAGATATCTGATGACAACATTAATATCCACTTTTCTGAAAACACTTTGACTCTTCAAGCCATTGAATTTCATCACTAGTCTTCTTCCTTTACCAGTTACCTTCAGCCTCTTTTGTTAAGATTTGGTCACAAGGAAGAAGAACATAAGCAATGATAAGGTATTGAGAGGTGAAGTATAGCAATAAGGAAGTAAAAAGTTTCATGAAAATCCAAGACCAGGAAACATAATTCAGGAACCTTCACCTCATTGACCTTCTGCTATTCCTTCTGCCATTAAAAAATACCCATTTAATCTTCACCAGCCACTTTCTTTACATTTTATCTCCATGTTCCTTTCTTTTCTTTTCTTTCCCTCCTTCTTTCCCTTTTTTTTTGCCTGGGATGGACCCAGGCTGGAGTGCTGTGGCTCACTGAAACCTCCACCTCCTGGGTTCAAGCAATTCTCATGCCCCAGCAGGGACCTCAGTGGGCGCGACCACACCTGGTTTATTTTTTTGTCTTTTTGGTAGAGATGGGGTTTCGCCATGTTGGCCAGGCTGGTCTCAAACTCCTGGCTTCAAGTGATCCACTGGCCTCAGTCTTTCTTTTTTTTTTTTTTTCCCTAGAGTGCTCAGCAGGACACAGCCTTTCAAAGTGCTGGGATTACAGGCACAAGCCACCTCATCTGGCCTATTTATCTCCATTTTCTTTTTCTTTTTCTTTTTTGAGACAGAGTCTCACTTTGTCACGAAGCTGGAGTGCAGTGGCATGATCTCAGTTCACTGCAACCTCTGCCTCCTGGGTTCGAGTGATTCTCCTGCCTTAGCTTCCTGAGTAGCTGGGACTACCAGCATGCGCCACCACATCCAGCTAATTTTTGTATTTTTAGTAGAGACAGGGTTTCACCATCTTGGCCAGGATGGTGTCGATCTCTTGACCTCATGATTCACCCACCTCAGCCTCCCAAAGTACTGGGATTATAGGCATGAGCCACCATGGCCGGCCTCTTTTTCTTTCTTTTTTTTTTTTTTTTGAGACAGATTCTCACTCTGTCACCCAGATTGGAGTATACTGGGGCAATCTCAGCTCACTGCAACCTCTGCTTCCTGGGTTCAAGGGATTCTCCTGCCTCAACCTCCTGAGTAACTGGGATTACAGGCACGTACCATCATGCCAAGCTAATTTTTTGTATTTTTAGTAGAGACGGGGTTTCACCATTTGGCCAGGCTGGTCTTGAACTCTTGACCTCAGGTGTTCCACCTGTCTCAGCCTCCCAAAGTGTTGGGATTACAGGTGTGAGCTACTGCGCCCATGCTATTTATCTCCAATTCCTGAAAAGGATATAATAATAAACCATGCTGATTAAGTCATAAGGAAGGAGTACACACAAGGTGCACAAGCTACCCCATAACTTTTCAGGAGAAAAAGATTTTTTAAAAACTCCTTAAAGTATACAAGATCAGCTACAAACATTATGAAATACAAGTTACAGTTCTGTTTGTTCTATAGCAGTGTAAAAATCACAAAACTCTCATCAAAATAGAAAATAAGAGCAATGACATACCATAAGCACCTTGTATACTTCAACAGACAATGACATTTTAATTGGCACCATCTCTGCCAGACAAGTATTAAGCCTGGCATCAGGCATGAGTTTATTAACTCGTGTGTTCATGTATTTTTAATGATGTTTGGTAAACTGATTTCTTACTTTTTTTTTTTTTTTAAGATGGGGTTTCACCATGATGGCCAGGCTGGTCTTGAACTCCTGACCTCAGGTGATCCACCCACCTTGGACTTCCAAAGTGCTAGGATCATAGGCATGAGCCACCATGCCTGGTGGATTTCTTACTTTTATTTCTTCTTGCTTCCTTAATTAAGTCCTAAACATGGAGAGATCTTTTTGTACAGCATCAAGCCATATATGCCTCCAAAGTGTTTTAGTGATACTATGCCTATGCCAGCTAGGGCCTCACTGTTGCTCAGCAACCTAAAACATTTATTTTTGGTTTTGACTTCTTATCACTTTTTCCTATTGACTGCCAATCCTTCCTAGTCTCTTCAAATCTTTTTCCACCCACGATTCTTTGTAAATAAATCACAGACTCGAACATATCAGGAAATAACTATAAAGAGTGAAGAGTCTTGCCTGGTGTTATACAACTAATTGATGATAACATTAAAACTAGAAACCAGGTCTTCTGAGTCTCTCTAGTTTCCCACTATTATAGGGGCATATAAATGGGCTAAATTCATATGTGACATGAGATTTTCCTGATTTCTTTTTTGCCAGTTCTGATTTTCTTTTATTTTCTCTCTTGCTGCAGAGGAAGCACCATTACTCTATATCTTTTTAAAAAATATTTTAAAAATATTTATTTTTTTGTAACAGATAGGGTCTCCCTCTGTAGTCGAAGCTGGAGTGCAGTGGCACAATCATAACTCATTGTGACCTCAACTCCTGGGTTCAAACATCCTCCTACCTCAGCCTCCCAAGGAGCTGGGACAACAGGCATGTGCCACCATACCGGGTAATTTCTTTATTTTTTTGTAAAGATGAGGACCTGCTAAGTTGTCCAGGCTGGTCTAGAACTCCTGGCCCATAGTGATCCTCTAAACTTGGCCTTTCAAAGCACTCCTGGTGGCTCATAGGAGTGAACCACTGTCCCTAGCCTGTTCCTCTAACTCTTGAATTCAAGTTTCTTTTATTTTTTTTTTGAGACCAAGTCTTGCTCTGTCGCCCAGGCTGAAGTGCAGTGGCACAATCTCGGCTCACTACAACCTCTGCATCTCAGATTCAAGTGATTCTCTTGCTGCTGGGATTACGGGGGCATGCCACCACATCCAGCTAATCTTGGATTTTTAGTAGAGACCGGGTTTCACCATGTTGGCCAGGTTGGTCTCGAACTCCTGACCTCAAGTGATCCACCCACCTTGGCCTCCCAAAGTGCTAGAATTACAGACATGAGCCACTGTGCCCAGTGGAATTCAAGTTTCTTAATGCAGTGTTTGGCACAAGGCATAGTGCCAGCACCACTGACGGTATGAGAGATGATTTGAGTAGTATGCAGATTTGGCATTGAATAACATTTAATCACACAGTGAGAAAGCTGCTTTATCCAGTGCTTTTTCAATCCTAACAAGGATAAAGCATCATTTTTATATCAATGTTTAACACCTCTCTGACACCGTCTATTTCCCTTTTTAATAAAGAACCATCAACCTCAATCCTGGAGACTTGGCACAACCTTTTCTAGCTAGCATTTCATGTATTGTTCTGCTTTTGTTGTGGTTGCTTTCATTTACGGCAAATAATGCTGACTTTCCATTTTTAGTTTTCAATTTAAGTAAGAAAATGAATCTGATTTAAAGTAAAATATTGAGTAAATACTATATATGGTTGTATATGTACATATGCCAAAAAAAAAAAAAAAAAATCATGAAAGCAGTGCTTGAGTGACTAACTGCAGGAAACACTGCGTTGGTGCAATCTATTACAAATGACCTGGAGTGAGAACTCTCCAGAATTTTCTTCCACTTAAACTCCTCCTCATTTGCTCCTGTCATTTTTGGCTTCTAAATCTCAGAGTGTTCTTTCTAATGGTGCTGCCTCTGAACTGCTATGGTCTGGAGTTTCATTCTTATCCACTTGCCCCGCCCTTCAGGAATCTGCTTCATCACAATCTTCTGCTTCCAAATTAAGGGAGAATTTGTTTTTCTCCTCTGCAAGTGGTTATGACTCCTTTGGCTAATCTTTTGGCTAAGTGTCAAGAGGACACTTGTGTAATGCTACTCCCTAGCATATGCAAAGTGTTCCTCCATTCCAGCTTTCACCCAGTATCACAGAACAAAGTTCACCCACCTCAGGTGATGCTTTCTTGAGCATCTATCCCCTCTCATCTTCTGGGATGGAATATTTCAGCATTTGACCATCAGCCCCCAAATGTACCTTACCCAAAAGGCCCTAATGATCCTCAGACAAATAGCATTCCTGATGGCCTGCCCTAGTGCCCCAGAGTTTCAATTGGATATAGCTTAGGTACAATAAAACACTTTATAAAACAAAAATAATTAAAGGTTGAACATGGTGACTCATGCCTGTAATCCCAGCACTTTGGGAGGCCAAGATGGGAAGATTCCTTGAGCTCAGGAGTTGAAGACCAGCCTGGGTAACATAGTGAGACCCCACCTTCACAAAAGTAAAAATAATTAGGCTAGGCGCAGTGGCTCACACTTGTAATCCCAACACTTTGGGAGGCAGAGGCAGGCGGATCATGAGGTCAGGAGTTCAAGACGAGCCTGGCCAACACAGTGAAACCCCGCCTCTACTAAAGATACAAAAAATTTGCCAGGTGTGGTGGCACGTGCCTGTAATCCCAGCTACTCAGGAGGCTGAGGTAGGAGAATCGCTTGAACCTGGGAGGAGGGGGTTGCAGTGAGCCAAGATCGCACCATTGCACTCCAGCCTGGGCGACTGGGCAAGACTCTGTCTCAAAAAAAAAAAAAAGAAAAGAAAAATGAGCTGGGTGTGGTGGCATGCCTGTTGTCCCAGGTACTCAGGAGGCTGAGGTGGGAGAATTTCTTGAGTCACCAGGAGTTCGAAGCCACAGTGAGTTATGATTACACCGTTGCACTCCAGCCTAGGTAACAGAGGAACTTGCAAAAGATGTTGCAAAGAAAATTTACCATACTGTTTCTAAGAAGTAATAACTGGAAGTTGAGTCTTGATGTTTAAGAACACAAGTTAAGATTCTTTATGTTTCTTATGCTTTTTATATTTCTATAACAGGCTTCAGTGGAACTGGGCACAGTTTTATATTGTCTAGATCAAATTGACACAAGTGAGAAGATATATTTTGAATATTCACATGCCTAACATATACTAGTATTCTAAGCAAATGCAAGAATGTTAATTTGCAAATATTTTAAATACTCTACCTCCTGGGGAAAAAAAAATCATTCCTTTAATTTCCTTTGGCAGAAAGCCCCAGTTATCTTTTAATTTTCTACTCAACTCTGATTTAATGCTCTGGTCATATTACGAAGTGTAACTTAAACAAAGACTACTTAAAAAATTTTTTCTTTACTATCCTGCTTTCACAACAGTTAAATTCATATGCCTGTCTCTATGGTTACTTTTTTACAGTGTTCACTGAAATTTAATATGCTCTCCTCTGACCCTCCCCTCAAATACATTAAGTCCACAATGAGGCAATAAATCAGGAGTGAGAAATAAGGAGGCAAGCTTATACACATGATTAAAGTAAATAGTAACCATGAATTTGCTAACCCACACACAACTCTTTGCCTCAGCTCTATCTTGGGGATAGAGACTCATTAAACCTTGTTTTCAATATAGTGAAAACATCATTTTTACATTGAACTATTATTAAAGAAAAGAAATTCCTCAAATTATATTTTGAATGACAATAATATTTCAAAGTTTATATAGCTAGCTATTGCCTCACATTTTCTGCATATTGTACTGTGTACTGGGTGATGCATGATAGAATACATCATGACCTCTAAGACACCTTCCATATTTGTAATCTTCTGTGTGAATGTATGTGAAAGAGTGACATCTTGCTAGCATCTGAGAATAAAGAGATAGATAATAAAAATGAAAAGATAAAGCTATAACAAGACTATTTTAGAGTTTGTGTGTTGTGTGGATAAAAAGATGGCAGAAGGAGGGGGAATACAGGTATGTACACAAATATTTATAATAAAAATGAAAAGGTGCTAAGATATATGTATATCCATCTTTAATTTCTTGAGGGCAAGGTCCCTGATCATTTCTATACATTCATTCTTTTACTTCCAGGGCTGAACACAATGCCAGGGACACAGCAAGAATTTAATATATGAACGAATGAATGCATGTATATATAAACTGTTATGAAACGTTTGACGTATTCTGGGGATAATGGAAGTGGGTGCATATCTGGGAGAAAGGGTCCTGGGTGGAGATCTGTACTGCTAATTTTTTCTCCATTATCCATTCTCCCCTTCTTCTATAGTAACAGTTCCTTAATTTTTAGCTGGACACATTTACCAACCTCCTTTGCTGCTGGTTATATGACTAAGTTCTGGCCAATAAAATGTGAGCCAAAGTGATATGTGCACCTTTCAGGTCATTGAAAAATATGGGCTGCTCTCTCTTTCCCCTTTATCTTACTAACTACTGACTGGAAATGGACATGACCTTAGACTAATGAGGGAAGGGCAAATCCCTAAGGAGGAAAGGCAGAGGTGGAATTAGGACCAGTTGTCTTTCAACTATACCTGAGTTTTTCAAACTGTGGTCTTTGGGCCAACTGCATCAGAGTCGCCAGAGTTACCTGCTAAAAATGCAAATTATTGGGTCTTACTGACTCAAATCTCTGACGTGAGTTCCAAGGATTTGCAGTTTTTTTTAGCTGCAAGCAGTGTGGTTCACGCCTGAAATCCCAGCACTTTGGGAGGGAGAGGAGGGAGGACTGCTTGAGCCCAGGAGTTCGAGACCAGCCTTGGCAACATAATGGGACCGGTCTCTGTTATTAAAAAAAAAAATTACTACAGGCCGGGTGCGGTGGCTCACTCCTGTAATCCCAGCACTTTGGGAGGCTGAGGCGGGTGGATCACTTGAGGTCAGCAGTTTGAGACCAGCCTGGCCAACATGGTCAAACCCCGTCTCTAATCAAAATACAAAAATTAGGCGGGTGTCATGGTGGATGCCTGTAATCCCAGTTGTTGGGGAAGTCGAGGCATGAGAATCACTTGAACCCGGGAGGCGGAGGTTGCAGTGTGAGGAGATTGCGCCACTGTACTCCAGCCTGGGCGACAGAGCTAGACTGTGTCTCAAAAAAAAAATACTATATTTAAAAAAGTGCTTTAAAGAATGTGCATTTTTTAACAGGTTCTTCAGGGACTTACGAGTTGAAAATCACGGAACTGTGTCAGACTAACCACAAAAATATCCTCAAATGTTTATAAACAAAGCCAAGGGCACGCATTCTGGCCCGGTGAGGTCCAGGAACTGGGCGACAGGCCTCTGGCTCGAAGGGGCTGAAACAGGTGTCCCCGTGCACAGACGGAAGAGCGACTCTCCCAGCCCCAGGCAGCACCTGCCAAATCCCGCGGGAACGGCCCGGGCGCCGCGCCCCCTGCCCCACCTCCTCTCGCGGTTGCCATGGAGACTGGGCCCCGGACCGGTCTACTGCCAGAGACCCGGGAGGCTGCGCCCTCACCCCTCTCCGCGCTCACCCCTCTCCGCCGCCACGTCTGCGAAGGCCTCACGCGCGAGGCCGGGCGAGGCCGCGAGGCCGGGCGAGGCCCCGAGGCGCGCACCACTTCACGGCACGGGAGCCAACCGGGCGCCAGAGGCCGCGACCCTCCCGCCCCCGAATCCGGCCGGTGGGAGTGGCTGCATTTGAACCTAACGGCCTTCGCAGGCCGCAGCTGTCGCCCCGCGGTCCAGGGGCTCCAGTGGGCCTGTGGCCGACGCCCGCCTCCGCGTCTTCCTCTCCGAAGCCCCGGACCCATCCGCCCTCGGGGTAAGGGAGGAGTCGCGGGAGCCGGTGACAGGGCTGTGGGGACGCGGACCGGGCTCCCGGGGCCGCTCTGCCTCCAGACTGGCCCGGTCAAAGCCGCCGGTCTCCTCGGGGCGCTTCTCCCGCCGCCGCCGTACCTCTCCTCGCCTTTTTTTTCTCGAGCGTGTGGAAGTTTCTTGCGCGGCTTGTCCGGCTCGAAGTCTGGGACGCTCGGATCGGGCAGGAAATGCCCCCTCTCAGTCTTTAAGGCCACAACGAAGGGAGCCCCCCACAGGGGTGCTGCAGAAAGAGTGATTTACCGCGATCACCGTCTCTCTTCACAGAGACCATGCTGCAGATGCGAGGAAAGCCATTTCCTGGAACATCGGAATTCTAACCCCAGGGTGAGGGACTCAGGACAGGCGAGGGGCAGACATGCTGAACTCCACGGGCGAACTGGAGTTTTCGAACGAAGAAAATCCCGAGATCATCTCCCAACTCGCTTCCCTGGCTCTGTGCGGTGGGAAAAGCTCAGCTGGTGTACCCGAGAAAACGGGCTATCCGGACTCTGTTTATGTCATGGCAGCGAACATTTTTCAGGGTATTCGAATCGAAAAGTCGGCACAGAAAGTCTTAATCAAGTATGGAAATGAACCCCTGCGGTCCTTGTCCAAGTCTGAGGATCAGTCCTTTCGGCGTTTGTCCTATGAGCTGGCTTTCAGTGCCCTGAAATGTGAGTTGTGCCATTCTGGAGGATCAACAGTAAAAGAAAATAATAGCGAGAGAATTTGGGGAATGCAGCCCTCCTCTTCCCTGCCCCTCATTCACACCAGGTTTTGGTTTTAGGCAAGTGCATCTCTTTGGTCAATTGCAGTGTCAAGGATTTAGGGTTCCAATGAAACTAGCTCTTCCAGGCCAGGACTGCAGATTTCCCCGTGCCTGGCACTGGGCTTTGTCCCTAGATCGGTGTAGTAAGCGGTCATTAAATTGAACAAGTAAGCAATTTATACCAATGATCATTTCCCTCTCCCTGTATTTTTTTTTTCTCCGTAGAGTTCGGAGGAGGGGGTTTCACTTTATTGTCCGGACTGATCTCAAACTCTGGACCTCAAGGGATCTTCCCGCTTCAGCCTCCCAAAGTGCTGGGATTATAGGCAACAAGCAACAAGCAACCACACCCGGCCTCCCTGTGTTTTTCTTTCCATTTCCTGTGTTTACCATTTTTTGGTATTTTAGTTTATGAGCTTTCACAAATAGAAAACGAGTAAGGAACAAACTAATAAACAGAAAAGGTGCCAAATTTTAAAAACGAATATCAAAATTATACCAACCCCAATTAAGACTATCCCATTCATAGCCAATGGGTTTAATGGCAGGAGCCAAACTTTAGTAGAACTTCTCTTTCTCATTTGCCTTCAGAGTTTGAGACTTAGTGTTACCGATTCCCTCAAGGGTGGTTAATTATCAATCTGAGGCCAGATGTGGTGGCTGAGGCCTGTAATCCTAGCACTTTTCGAGGCCAAGGTGGATTGATTGGGCTCAGGCGTTCAAGACCAGCCTGGCATATAGTAAGACCTCCTCTCTTCAAAAAATTTAAAAATTAGCCCAGTGTGATGGCTCATGTCTGTAGTCCCAGATACTTGGGAGGCTGAGGTGGGAGGATCACTTGAGCCTAGGAGGCAGAGGTTGCAGTGAGCCAAGATGGTGTCATTGCTCTCTAAACTGGTAACAGAGCAAGACCTTGTCAAAAAAAAAAAAAAAAAAATCAATCTGAATGTGGAATTGACACTAGGAAATAACCAAATATTGTTATTACAAGGAGAGCAGTCAAAGGGCCTGAAGCTTTTTGTTTTTGTACTAGCTGTGACTAGAAACGTTGGTTTGTAAACTGACTGAACGTAGTTGTTTAGAGTATTAGCAGCATGGCTGAAATGATGAGTAGAAGCCTTTCTAAAGAGACACCTCAAAAAGGGCAAATACTCTTTTGCATGATTTTCTTAGTATTTGATGAGCCTTGTACATCCTTGCTCATAGGAAGCAGTTAATTACTCAGTTCAGGTGGGTGAAATGGCTTACACTTGCAATCCCAGCACTTTGGGAGGTTGAGGTGGGAGGATTGCTTGAGTTCAGGAGTTCAAGACGAACCTGGACAAGATAGTGAGACCCCCTATCTCTATTTTTTAAAATAAAAAAAAAAAATGCTCAGTTGAATTTGAATGTCTTACTGATTATTTAGACAGGAATATATATTTTTCGTTGTCTGAAGAGATGATATAGCTTAACTCTGAAGCCAACAATTTGTCATGGAGAAAAATTTATGATGTGAAACAACTTCTCTTTAATTTTCATTTCTTTGTTTTCTCCTGCTCAGGAATTTTTCTTTTGTTTTTAAGTCTGTTTTAACCATTCTTCCTCCTCCAGTTTAATTTTTCAGATTTTGTTTCATCTCTCTTCTTCTTCTCCCCCCCAACCAAAGTGTTACATTTCATGCAATGAATCCAATGAATATTTTTACACTTTTTTTTCTTGCAACAGTGAAATGCAGACTGGACAGCTGTGTTGATTAATTGGTATTTAATGTTAATGCTAGAATTCTATTATAGGTAATTTGTTCTCCTAATAGAGTATTATTACCTTTAGAATTCAGTAAGAAAAACCTGATTTATAATTCTATATAAAATTAATGCATTAACTAAATGATTGTGTTGTAGTGATATATGTGATAGATTATTGTTTTCATCCTCTCCATCTTATTTTCTGTTTAATGAAAGATCTTGTGATTATCTGATCTTAATTAATGACCCAGAAAATCCCATTCAAATAAATTGTCATAGACCTTTACAAAACTTTTTTTTTTTTTGAGACAGGGTCTCATTCTGTCTCCCAGGCTGGAGTGCAGTGTTGTGATTTCTGCTCACTGCATCCTCTGCCTCCTGGGTTCAAGTGATTCTCCTGCCTCAGCCTCTCCAGTAGCTGGGATTACAGGCACGTGTCACCATACCTGGCTAATTTTCTGTATGTTTAGTAGAGACAAGGTTTCACCATGTTGACCAGGCAAACTCCTGACCTTAAGTGATCCACCCTCCTCTGTCTCTCCTAAAGTGCTGAGATTATAGGTATAAGCCACCGTGCCTGGCCAAAACTTCTTTTCTTGAAATGTTCATTTATATAAGTTCAAATTATAAGGTAAGATGGTATTGTTTACTTGTTAAATATATTTTTTCTTATAATAATATGGTTGATATGGTTTGGCTGTGTCCCCACCCAAAACTCATCTTGAATTCCCATGTATTGTGGTAGGGACCCGGTGGGAGGTAATTGAATCATGAGGGCAGGTCTTTCTTATACTGTTCTCATGTTAGTGAATAAGTTTCATGAGATCTGATGGTTCTATAAGGGAGAGTTTCCCTGTATAAGTTCTCTTCCCTTGTCTGCCACTGTGTAAGATGTGCCTTTCACCTTCTATCATGATTGTGAGGCCTCCCCAGCCATGTGGAACTGTAAGTCCATTAAACTTCTATCTTTTGTAAATTGTCCAGTCTCAGGTATATCTTTATCAGCAGCATGAAAATGGACTAATACGAGGGTCTTATCAGTAATTTCTGAATGTGCAAATAGAATAAAATCAGAATTTTATGTAGTGAGTTTTCCAAGATAATTAGGAGCCTGCTATTTTACTTTTTGTTTGTGAGATGGAATCTCGTTCTGTCACCCAGGCCAGAGTGCAATGGCACAATCTTGGCTGACTGTAACCTCTGCCTCCTGGGTGCAAGAGATTCTGCCTCAGCCTCCCAAGTAGCTGAGATTACAGGTGCCCACCACCATGCCTGGCTAATTTTTGTGTTTTTAGTAGAGATGGGGGTTTCACCATGTTGGCCAGGCTGGTCTCAAACTCCTGACCTCGGATAATCCACACGCTTCAGCCTCCCAAATTGCTGGGATTATAGGTGTGAGCCACTGACTGCAATGGGCCATCTGCTATTTTACTTTTAAAATATTGGAGGCTTTTATTCATTTCACTTTTATCTACTGTATTATCAGTGTTCTGTCAATACTTTCACAGCTGTTATTTTGTAAACTTACATCTGGCTTATACAGTGCAAGTTCAAGGCATAATGGATCAGAAAAGAAAACTCAGAATTTCTTCCCTAAGATTTTATAGGAGCCATAAAACTGCAAAGGTTACTGTGAAAATTAAAGAGAGCTTGAGTAATGGTCCCTTTTGTTTATGAATTTGTGAACAGGTAACTAAATCACATTACCATAATATTTAAGGAAGTAGAAGGAGAAGAAAAGCAATAACAGAAAATCTCTTATTATATAAACGTTAAGTGTATTCCTTTGGTTGTCTTTTATGCTTTTCAGTCTTATTGTTTGTTCCTTTGTTGATGTCCTTCATTGCGTATTGCATATAAGGTCTTTCAAGGCAGGAAGTATATTTATCTGATTAACCTTTTAAATATTTAAAGGGATTCGTAATATGTTTTTTGAAATGAAGACTGCCATTAGTTCTGCTTTACCAAATAACCCCAAGGTCAATTTTCTGCTAACAAAGGTAGAATTACTAATGAAAAGTAGCCTGCCTATTCCTCTGTCAAAGTAGTAGAGTACCAGGAGCCAATTAATTTTTTCAAAGAATCTCGGTATGTTTCAAGGAACACTAAATATTTTTTAAAAAATAAGGAAAGAACAATCTGGCAAAAAAATTTTTTAAAGAAATTAACAAACAACAACAAAAAAATAACTTGAAGAAAGAGATATCCCTGAAATTGCTAAGTTTTTTTTTTTTTCCCTGGCTTCTTTCTCCACCTTCTCTAGGTTTATATTGTTGTTGGTGAACTTCAAATCCTAGGAACTGATTGTAGCATTAACCTGGTGATTTCAGAATCATATAATCTGTCAGTGAAAAACTTAGTAAATGCTTAACATGTGGTTTGGTTATAGCTTTTGGGAATTAGTAATTGTAGTTAGGAGTTCCTAATACCACCTCCAGGTTCAATAATTTGCTAAAAGGACTGACAGAACTCAGCAAAGCTGTTATACTCATGGTTATAGTTTATTACAGTGAAAGGATACAGATTCAAATCAGCAACAAGTAAAGGTACATGGGGCAGAGTCCAGGAGAGACCAGATGCAAGCTTCCTATTTTCCTTTCCCAGTGTGGTCTATGGAGAGTGCTTCATTCTCCCACCAATGATGAATGACAACATGAATGAAGCATTGCCAACTAGGAAGCTCACCTGAGCCTTGCTGTTTGTTTAGCATTTTTATTGGGGGTCAGTTTCATAGACAAGGTAGAGTCATGTGGCTGACCTTAGTTTTCAATCTTTAGCTTCTTCAGAGGTCAAGCTGATACTGTGTGGTCTAGGGCCCCAGGGATTAAAAAAAAAAAAAGTTACCTTTATCAGATATTCCAAGAACTTAGAAGTTATCTCCTAGGAAAGGGTTGTCAAAAGGCAGCCCTTTCTTTAGAATCTGCAGAGTCTGGCCCCCCGGCCTGCTGAGTGGGAAGAGGGAGGGAGATGCCCTAGTTCATTCTTCCAATTTCACCTGTCTAATAAACCCAATTTTTCTTTCATAGGGAGTGGTAAGAAAGGGTAGAGAGAGAGTTAAGGTGTTTCTCTAGGGAAGGCCCTCCACGTGGAAACATGTGAAATGGTGGTTAAGAGTTCCCTGCGGCAGACTGAAGAGAAGCTTTAATGAGTGGAGAGAAGGAGAGATAATTGGAGTTATTGGGCTGAATTCTAGAATAGGCAGGGTTTGCAACTTTCAAGTAAGTCTTGATAACCTAAATTGGGCATTATCAATGTGGTTTATTTAGTTACTCTGGTTTGTCATAAGAATAAGAAGAGGAAAGGCAGCATAATGTTGTGGTGAAGTGCATGTACTTTGACGCCAGACTGCCTGGGTTTGACTCCTTGATCTGCTACTTGCTATGTGACTATGAACGTGTTACTTACTGTGCTGTGCCTCATTTCCTATGAAATAAAACAACCTAATTCATATGGTTGTTGTGGAGATTAAATGAATTAATGTATGAAATGCACTTAGAACATTATCAAGCACATAGAAAACATACACACAGTCCCCAATTTATGATGGGGGACCTTATAATTTTTCTACTTTACCATGATGTGAAAACTATACACATTCAGTAGAAACCATACTTTGAGTACCCATACAGCCATTCTGTTTTTTACTTTCAGTATCTAATCAGTTACATGAGATGGTCAATACTTTATTATAAAATAGGCTTTGTGTTGGGTAATTTTGCCCAACTACAGGCCTGTGTAAGTAAGTGTTGCAAATATGTTTAAGATAGTCTAAACTAAGCTATGGTGTTTGATAGGTTAGATGTATTACATGCATTTTTTTATATACAATATTTTTAACTTATGATGGGTTTATCAGGATATAACCCCATCGTAAGGCAAGGAGCATCTGTATAAAGTATACAGTTATTCATGTTGATATTACTATGTGTGAAGGTAAAATTATAGGTATACAAAAGTAATGCATTCTGCGCAATATCAAAGGTATCCCAAAGGTGATATTGCTTTTGACAAGAGCCCAAGGGGAAAAAAGTGCAATATTGGGAAAAGCACGTTTGTTACCTTTTTGTTCATTCCGCCTCTCCTATTTCTCTCTCTTTTTTTTTTTTTTAGACGGAGTTTTGTTACTCTTTTTGCCCAAGCTGAAGTGCAATGACGCGATCTTGGCTCACTGCAACCTCCACCTCCTCGGTTCAAGTGATTCTCCAGCCTCAGCCACCCGAGTAGCTGGGATTACAAGTGTGCGCCACCACGCCTGGCTAATTTTTTGCATTTTTAGTAGAAAGGGGGTTTCACCATGTTAGCTAGTCTGGTCTCGAACTCCTGACCTCAGGCGATCTGCCTGCCTTGGCCTCCCAAAGTTGCTGGGATTACAGGTGTGAGCCACCTCACCCAGCCAGCCTCTTCTATTTCTTAGGAGTCCAGCATCTCCATTGCTCAAATAGGTCTGCCAAGTTAGAAGTCCTTCATTCTAATACAGTACTTGTGGAAAAAAGTACAAAAAGTATGAAGTAGATGGGAATTGGTTTGAAAGTACTAAGGACGTGAAACTGTAAACTTCATTTCCTTATAAATGATAATTACCTTGTGAAGTACAAGTACATAATTGTGGCTGCAATGTGGATAATGATTCCCAGAGGATTTCTATGGGAAAATTGGAGTCTGTGCTCCCAAATTAGTCATTTCTTTTTAGTTTTCCTATCTCCCAAATGAAAAATGAAATTTAGGCCAGGTATGGTGGCTCATGCCTGTAATCCCAACACTTTGGGAAGCCAAAGTGGGCAGATCACTTGAGGTCAGGAGTTCAAGACCAGCTTAGCCAGCATGGTGAAAACCCATCTCTACAAAAAATACAAAAATAATGTTAAAAAAAAACAAAAAAGAAAAGTAAAATATACAAAAAATAGCCAGCTGTGGTACCACACACCTGTAGTCCCAGCAGATTGGGAGGCTGAGGCAGGAGGGTTGCTTGAGCCCAGGAGGTGGAGCTTGCAGTAAGCTGTGATAGTGCCATTGCCCTCCAGCCTGGGTGAGAGAGCAAGACTGTCTCAGAAAAAAAAGAAAAGAAAATTCAATTCGTGAATTCAAATTCAGTTTATACCTTGGATATAGTAGGTTTTCCATAAATGTTGATAAATTGAAGCTAGGCAGGCCTACCTTTCTGTTCAACTGATTAAAGCATTTGTTATATGCCAGGCACGGTGGCTCACACCTATAATCCCAGCACTTTGGGAGGCTGAGGGAGGCAGATCACCTAAGGTCAGGAGTTCAAGACCAGCCTGACCAACATGGTGAAACCCCATCTCTACTAAAAATGCAAAAGTTAGCTGTGGCACATACCTGTAATCTCAGCTACTTGGTAGAGACAGGAGAATCGTTTGAACCCGGGAGACGGAGGTTGCAGTGAGCTGAGATCATGCCACTGCACTCCAGCCTGGGTGATAGAGCAAGACTCTGTCTCAAAAATAAATAAATAAATAAAAAGCATTTATTATGTGATGTATATATAGTTTAAGTAGTTGTAACAGAAAGACCACTCATGTTCCCCATGGAAGTTTTTAAATATGTCCACTTGTTTCTACTTAACCACCTTTGCAATTATCATAACCTCTACCTGGAATGCTGTCCCTTCCTAGATATTCACATGGCTAACTCCTTGTCATTTGAGTCTTAGATTAAATGTCATCACATCAGTGTCTTCACTATTGAGTTTTACCAAATAGTTAAGAAACAATACCAATGTAACACAAACTCTGAGAGAATAGAGGAAGAGTTTCCACTCATAGGCTGCATAACTTTGATAACAACACTGACAAGGATATTACAAGAAAAAAAATTATAGACCAACATCCCTCATGAACATGAACATACAACAAAAATCCGAAATAAAACATTAGCAGCCTAGTGTGGTGGCTCATGCTTGTAATCCCAGCACTTTGGGAGGTGAGGTGGGCAGATCGCCTAAGGTCAGGAGTTCAAGACCAGCCTGGCCAACAGGGTGAAACCCCATCTCTATGAAAAATACAAAAATTAGCCTGGTGTGGTGGTGTGCACCTGTAGTCCCAGCTACTCTGGAGGCTGAGGCAGGAGAATTGCTTGAACCCGGGAGGCGGAGGTTGCAGTGAGCTGAGATCGCACCATTGTACTCCAGCCTGGATGACAGAGCAAGACTCTGTCTCAAAAACAAACAACAACAAAAAATTAGCAACTCGAATCCAGCAATACATAAAAAGAATAAGAAAACTGTTGCTCAACATTATTAATTAGGTCCTCTTTAATGTTTTTCAAAGGCTATACATTAAAGGTTGGAATCCTTTTATTACTACTTTGACTATTCAGATAATGCTTCTTTGACTATGATTCCATGTGGAGTCTAGGTCATAAGGGTCCAGCATTCATAAAGATTATAAGTATTTCATCATGTCATTGTAATTTAAGTCTTTATCCAGAATTGAGGTATATTTTGGAAATGAAAGTAAATGTATTTATGGCATTATTAAAGTATATTTTGGTTCCAGAATTTTCATGTTCCACTTTGCATTTTTGGTGACAGGCATTTCCCTTGTCTTGTAGATCAAGATATTTTGGAAACTATATTAATAGACAGCTGTATCTTCCCAAGTACCACAATAGTAAGTAGATATGTTTTAGAATTACATTGTCTCATGATTTTTTTTAAAAAAGAAAGTGTTCAAAAGCCTTTAGATTTAAATAATTAGTTTGCTTAATATTGAAACCTCTTAAATATAGACTATCTTCTAATATTCATTTTGGTGAACATACCAAAAATTGTCTCTTTTGAAAGGTTTTTTTTTTTTTTTCTGGCTTTTTTTCTATTTTGAAGACCTTCTTTCTTTCCAAATCCAGTCAGACCATGTAAAAATAGTCATATTTCTGCTCTGTTATGAAAAATAATGGAATGGAAAATATTGCTTGGTAAGATATTGTTTATATATTTTTCTTCATGTTTGTTTTCCCTTGATAGCCAGATCATTTGAGCAGTCTTATTATTGTGATGCTATATGATTTCCAAGATAGAAAATTTCAAACTCGTGTCCTTTCTGATAATGAAGAGTCCATATCAGAAGTTCAAGAAGTAGAGAACCTTCTTAACAGGTAATTGTAAAAGTGAAAAGGATGTTTTATATGAAACCTACATTGGTATTTTTATTGGTAAAATTGGCATACAGCATAATGTGTAGATAAGAGTTAAATTTCATGGAGAAAAATATAAAAATTCATAAATTTTTTGAATTCGAACAGGTTAAATATTTTGTTTAAAATTAGGTGTTTTTCAAAGCTTGATTTACAAGATCAAATGTGTAAGTATGTGAGAAATCATTAAAAAGTCCCAATAATTTTTAGCACATAAATTAAACTGTATTTGAAACAGCTACTAATTGCTTAGTTTATGTATAGCTTTGTAAAAAAAAAAAAAAAGAAAACCTCTAACATGAATCAAATGAGAAAATTCCAACAGTAGGCAAGAATCAACTATTTTGCCAAAGTAAAGAAAAAAATTCTTCTTAAGAATAAACTAACATCTTAAATGTGTTTTCTTTTTATCCTAAATATCAGTAGAAGTCTACCATGAGAATAATTATCATCTACCTCAAAAGGTAGTTGGGATAATGGATTAGATTAATGCATGTAAAATACTCAGCTTAGAAGCAGACATAGAATAAATGGTCAGTAAGTGTTAAGTGTTACTATTTTCTATAGTTTGAATGTGTCCCCCAGAATTCATGTATTGGAAACCTAATCCTCAGTATGACAATGTTGGGAGTTGGGGTCTAATGAGAAGTGTTCAAGTCATAAAGATTTCAACCTCATGAATAGGTTAATGCATTGGTTACTGTTACCAACTTGTAATTTTACACATGGGAAAAATGAGGAACAGACAAGTTAAAGCAGGGGTCCCCAACCTGAGGGCCGCAGACCAGTACCCATCTGTGGCCTATTCAGAACTGGGCAGTACAGCAGGAGGTGAGCGTAGGTGAATGAGTATGACCACCTGAGCTCTACCTTCTGTCAGATCAGCAGCCGCATTAGGTTCTCATAGGAGCATGAATCCTGCTGTGAACTACACATACATGGGATCTAGGTTGCGTGCTCCTTATGAGAATCTAAGGATCCTTATGAGATCATCTAATGCTTGATGATATGAGGTGGAACAGTTTCATCCTAAAATCATTCCCTCCACCCTCCCCCAGTTCGTGGAAAAATTGTCTTCCACGAAACTGGTCCCTGGTACCAAAAAGTTTCGGGACTGTTTAATGCCACATAACGGGAAAGAGGAGTAGCCAGAATTCACACTCAGCAATCACGATCTACCTAGAGTCCAAACTTCAACCATTTATATGCTATCGCTCCTTCCACTTAATATAGTGAGGCTTGGCTGGGGTATTCTGGAAGTTTAGAACATAGTCATATCTCATGTCATTGTCATAGCCATGAGAAATCATAGGATGGAGAAGAGCAAAAGCAATTAGATGTATGTACTCTCTGTGTTAAATAAGTAAGGATATTGTGCCTGTTTATTTTGGGTTTGGGGGAAACTGCCTTGCTGCTATGCTAGTTCCAGTACTGGGCAGCCTGACTCCCAGGATGGGCATTCAGATGAAACCCGGTGGAGCAATATGCTATGAGAGGGGCTCTGAGTTTCAGTTTCCTGTGCCTCTCCTAGTTTCTGTTTGACATAGTCTGGACTTAGGGCCTTTCATGTTTCAACTTAGTCTCAGAGGGGCTGATGAGAGCTGGGGTTATGCTAAGTCAACCAAGAAACCCACAGGGCCCTAACCGAGAAAGATTACACTGTGGTTTCATTAGAAGTAGACTTTAGCCAAGGATGCTGGTGAGACAAGTGGGAGTAGGACAAGCAAAGGGCCTGGCTTAAGAGGTAGAGGAACCAGAAGATGTTAATGTCGAAGGATTCCTGGTTCCCCAGATTTTCCCCATTCCCATAATCCACATCCTGCTACCATCTGCCTTAACACATATTCTGGTTACATTGCTGTCAGTGCAATACTTTTTCCCCATACCCAAACCAATAGAATTTTATGTGCTGCAAATCTTAGTCTTAAATTAATCAGTCACATTGTACTCAATTAATAATATGCTATAGGAGAAATGCCTATGTTTAGTGATTGAATTGCAGAGAAGAATAGTAGCGCAGTGCTGGGAAAAACATGTACAAAGATGCAACAGTATTTTATTCAAGTCGTCTTAGCTTTCAAGTAATTGAAGCCATCTTCAGTGACCTTGAACAAAAATGGAAAATGAAGATACTGGGATATCTCATACAACTCAAGGACTCAGGAAGAGAATGAAATCAGGAACTAGAAAGATGTTAGGACTTTCATTTGCTTTATCTGTAGTATCTGCTTCATTTTTTTCCCTCTGCACATCTGCCTACTGTGCTTTTTTAGTCTGCATGGAAAAGGCCTTACTGTTGTACCTTAGTACCTAAGCTTATGTTACAGTTGTATGCTAGTTTCTTCACTTAGACTAACTTATTATCTGTACCTCCCAATTCTAAATTCCTGTGAGAGGAAATTCAGTTGGCTCAGTGTGGGTCAGGTGCAATCTCTCAGGCCAATTCCCTGTAGCCAATTAAGTGGTATTCTTAACCACAGAATGACAGCTGGAAGCCAACTCGATTCATCTTTTAGGGCTTGAGACTAGTTGCCGGGCAAGTTAAATCACTGTAAGCTCAAAGTATACCTTAGCATATATCTATCTACTTAGAGGATTAAGACTAATTCTTTTTTTTTTTTTTTTTTTGAGATGGGTCTTGCTCTGTCCCCCAGGTTGGAGTGGTGCAATGACGAGATCTTGGCTCATTGCAACCTCTGCCTCCTGGGTTCAAGTGATTCTCCCGCCTCAGCCTCCTGAGTAGCTGAGATTAGAGGTGTGCACCATCATGCCTGGCTAATTTTTGTGTTTTTGTGGAGACGGGGTTTCACCATGTTGGCCAGGTTGGTCTCAAACTCCTGACCTCAGGTGATCCGCCCATCTCGGCCTCCCAAAATCATGCCTGGGATTATAGGCATGAGCCACTGTGCCTGGCCATTAGATAAAGACTAATTCTAAGATGTAATAGAAGAAGAAGTAATTAGCAAGAAATTGAATGAGAATGATTTCTTCGTTGCAAAAGTGGTTTGACCTTTGTTGTTTTTCCTCCTAGGGATCGTTGGGTTTTTTTCACTCTTATACCCCTATGTACCAACATGTATCTTTTTCTTCACTTATTCATGGCTTTAGACATATAATCCAAGATGATACCTATTATCATTTTTTTTACATATGAATGGTCTTTAAGAATTCATTTTTGTGTATAAAATGCAACTGTCTTTTTAATACTATGTGACTAGGTTAAAAAAAGAGAGATCATAGTCTCTTCTTTCTCACTCCCCATGCCTTTCCACCAGTCCAATAATCTATTTCTGTCAGATTATTTGTTGGACTGTTGTGAGGCAGCAATTGGAAAATAGACAATGAAAAACTAGAGAAAGGAGGGGAAAGACTTAGTTCTTCCAAATCACCCCAAAACCGTTTATCCTGAAGTCTTCTACTTAGCATAGGCATCACCATCTACCTAGATAATCATCCTTAATTCTTTCCTCCCCTCCCCTGCACTCAATCTGTATCTAATGCATCAAGTCCTGTAACTCCAATTCAGAAACCTACGCTGAGTTCGTGTGCTTCTTTCCATTTTCACTACTACCGTCCAAATCTATGCCACCATAATCCATCACCTGGACTACCACGATAGCTTCCTTAGATAGGTTTCCCTGGCCTATAACTCTTACTTTCCTGCAATCCATTCCTCATGGCAGGTAAAGTGATGTTTTCAAACTGGAATTGTATAGTCATGATAGAATATCTTGAATCAGGCTTCCCTTTCTACTGTAACAACTAGAAAACTGGACAAAATATATTATAGGATGTAAAGGTTTTGGACAATAGACAAGAAGCAGCACAGAAACTTGATCCCTGAAAGAAAAAACAAATGAGGTGAGCCCTAGAATAGTCTTGGCTTTATGCCTGGAAGAATTCTCAAACTGCAATGCAGGAAGTAGAAAATAGCAGTCTTGCTGAGTTAAGAAAACAGAGACCAGTTTTAGAAGACTGAAGTGATTGTTTTTCTTCTCTGTTGTATTAAGTGGCCAGGTGATTTATGTTGACTGGTTTATGAATATTAAGCCAGCCATGCATTTTTGGAATAAATGACATTTGCTCAGGTATATGTTTTTCTTGTCTTCCCCAGTTTCTCTCATTCTCCGTAATGCTCCAGAATTTCTCATTGCCAAAATGCCCCTTAAATACCTGTTCATGGGTTTTATCTCTCACATTCTCTCTACCTCTTCTTCGGAAACTCTTCACCTGTCTCACCTCATGAAGAGTCTGAAACAGATGTCTGATTTTATATTTTTCTGGGAAATTCAAGCAGGTCATTAAGATTATCTTTTGGCATTAAGAAAATGCAATCAAGTGTCGCTTAATGATGGGGAACATCCTGAGAAATGTGTCCTTAGGTGACTTCTTCTAATAGGAACATCATATAGTATACTTACACAAATCTAGATGGTATAGCCTACTGCACACCTATCCTATATGGTATAGCCTAGTGCTCCTAGGCTACAAACCTGCACAGCATGTTATGTACTGAATACTGTAGGCAATTATAACACTATGGCAAGTATTTGTGTATCTAAACATATTTAAATATAGCTAAGGTACAGTAATTATACTGTAGTAAATTCTTTGGGACCACCATTGTAAACACAGTTCATCATTGACCTAAATGTCATTATGCAACTCATAACGTTATTCAATTTATATTTAAAGATAACCACAGTTCTGATGTGTTAGACATTAGTAATGCCATTCAAAAACTTGAGTCAAAAACTGCATAAAGATTTCTGAAAATTTTAAAAATGTAAATGTATATTACAAAAAGCCAAAAAGAGTAGTAAAAAGCCAAAATAGAATAAAATCAATTTCATTAAAAAAATTAACTGAGGAAAAATGGCATATTAGTTAAGATTCTTTTTTGCAGCTGACAGATTCTGCAAAAGAAAGACTTTAAGATCATTGATGGAAGAATTGAACATGAGGCTGCAGGAAGGGCGGTGATGTTGCTGTGCTTCTACTAACTAGAGCCTGTGACTCCAAAATCATCAGGACTCTAGTCTCTGCTTTTCTTTCCCTCCATTCTCTTATCATTCCATATTGCTAGGATAAGAAGCTTGGCTGCCAACAACTCCCTGACATAGGAGCTACATTTTATAGTACCAAACACTGGAAAAACTGGCTTGACTCTCTCTTCCTACATCCAAAAATCTCTCTCTTTCTCTTTCTCTTTCTTCTCTATCAAGCATGCCAGTTGGGCTTGAACTCTGCAATCAGATTACCTGAGTTGAGATAATTGAGAGAGAATATGGAAGAGAGAGAAAGAGGAGACATGACCTGGCATACCATGGAGTGACAAATAGTTCAGTGCGTGAATGAAGATAGATTCATGGATGGGAGTGACTGGAATTGAGGCAGGAGGAGTTGTTTCAGGTTAAACTATTAATATCTTAGAATATCCTGATAAGGAGTTTCGATTCGGTCCTGTGGCTGATGGATTTCATCTAAAATTTAAGCTTAGAAATTACGTAATTATAATTTAATATTATAAAGGAAACTGTGTGTGTAACTGGGATGATGATAAAAGAGATAATCAGGCAGCTCTCTGTGATAACATACAAATTGCAGCAGAAGAAGGACTTCTGGATCAAGAATATTGGGAAAGGCTACTTTGCTAACATTTTCATCATTGCAGTCCTCCTTATTTACAGCTATGGAAGAGGCTTTTTTTTAGTAACCACAGGATAGGATACTTCATTTACAGAAGTATAAGTCTAGTTATTTTAATAACATTTGGATTTGATCTTTGCCCTAAGTCTAATATAGTATATTTACATAAAAATCTGTATAACTGCATCTATACTTGATTTTTTGTGGGATTAAATTATGTTAAAAATCATGGTCCAAAATGTTTACTATCTGGAAAATTGGAGAATTATTTCTCCTTACACTCCTCACATATACATAGCACATATCTATTTCTCAGCTTCATATTTCTAGTCTTTAATGTTTGAATCATTCAGTCAGTAGCATTTATTATGATAAATTTGAACTAAGTAGGTTATTTGCAAGTATTGTTAATAAAAAATAGTCTATACTCTATCTCACAATGTATAATATAGAACAGTACCTCACTGCTTTTACATTAATTTACTTTTTGAGATGCATTAATGTACTGTTTCTTTTTTTAGTGTCCACTGCCATAGTTCTGTGACATTTAGATCCAGAATTAGACACATCTAATTTTTTTTTTTTTCTTTTTTTTTTTTTTGAGACGGAGTTTCGCTCTTGTTACCCATGCTGGAGTGCAATGGTGCGATCTCGGCTCACCGCAACCTCCGCCTCCTGGGTTCAGGCAATTCTCCTGCCTCAGCCTCCTGAGTAGCTGGGATTACAGGCACGCGCCACCTTGCCCGGCTAATTTCTGTATTTTTTAGTGGAGACGGGGTTTCACCTTGTTGACCAGGATGGTCTCGATCTCTTGACCTCGTGATCCACCCACCTCAGCCTCCCAAAGTGCTGGGATTATAGGCGTGAGCCACCGCGCCCGGCCCCTGACACATCTAATTTTATTGCAGTCCTAAAAGGCTTAATGTTTGACCACCCTTTCCTTTTCTTCCCAAGTACCCCTATATTCTCTCTCTCATATACATACACATAATATTCCCATATAAACAATTTTTGGGTGAGATGTTCTCATTCTATTGAGTAGATAAGAAATGTAGAATAAGGAAGCTGCAGGCATAAAGAAAAGAAGTAGGTATTTAACAACTGGTGCTAAAAAAAAAATAACAGAGATGCTCATTTACTACCCTTCTTGTCCTGGCTCCCAACATTCTTTGAAACAATTTAGGCGTGTCTGACAGTAATTCCCTGAAAGTGTCCTCCCTTTCTGAACCACCCACCAACCATAGCTCAGATCGTACTTGACTGTTTTGTGACATCTCTTCTTACTTCTTACTCAAGGTTATACTTGAGGTTAATTTCAGTTAGATTCCCATATTAAAATGCTATGAATATGGGTCAGAAATAAGTCCTGTGTTTTCATTTGTTAAAAATTTGGGCTATGAGTTAAAGAAAAATTATTCAGCCTTCGTGGCAATGCTTACTAGTTCTTGTTTTTCTTTTTTGTGATTTGGAACTTTAAAGCATAGGACATTCAGAATTGGGAAGGACTTAATACAGACTCATGAAAGTTTTTTAATCATATCAAGACTATATTGTTGCCATCTGTGATACTAATAACTAGGCTATAATGAGTGCCTGCTATGTGCCAGGCACTGTGCTAATAATTTTGTACACATTGATAATCACTCCATTAATAACAAGGTAAGTTGACCACCTTTAACAGATGAGAAAATTAGGCTGAAAAAGGAGATTAAGTAACATTCCTGAGGTTACACAGCTAGTAAGTGATAAAACCTGAATTTAACCTCAAGTTTGTCTGACTCTAAATCCTAACCCCTTCTCACTAAATAAAGTTTGTCTTTCAGCTGGGTGCGGTGGCTCATGCCTGTAATCCCAGCACTTTGGGAGGCCAAGTTGGGCGGATCACTCGAGGTCAAGATTTTGAGCCCAGCCTGGCCAATGTGGCGAAACCCTATCTGTACTAAAAATACAAAAATTAGCAGGGCGTAGTGTAGTCCCAGCTACTCAGGAGGCTGAGGTAGGAGAATCGCTTGAACCCAGAGGGTGGAGGTTGCAGTAAGCCAACATCATGCCGCTGCTCTCCAGCCTGGGCGACAGATGGAGACTCTATTTCAAAAAAACAAAAAAGGTTTATCTTTCAACCGGCAATCAATATAATAGTTAAGAAGTTGCTGCACATCTATACAGGGCAGCAAAAAACAGAAAGGAATCAGGATTATTATATTTCTATTTTCAGATAAGACAAATTTTTATTTTAGACTTCAAAAATTTGAAATGGAATTATTTGTTAAAATTCTAAATGTAATTGTTAGAGTTTTCAGTGAAAAATTGATAGTCTTATCTCAAACGCAGTAGAGTAAGGATGGATTTTCTGTCTCTAGTTTTAAGATAAAATTGGCTGCAGCATTGGCAAGATGTCGAATCAAACATGATGCCCTTTCAATTTATCACATCCTGCCAGAAACAGTTAGGAAACAGGAACTAAGGGCCTCCGCTTTACCACTTTATGCTTGGATAAATACTTGTAAAATCAGGTAAGTGTTTAAATCAAATTCTTTATATTTCAAGTCTCCATACTTTTAAAATAATATGATGAGCAGCATTGCCTTTTTTAAGAGGTGGGGGTGTCACATCTAGGGGAGTGATTAGGGAATCATAGTTATGTTTCAGAGCTTATGACCAAATTATCAAAGGTAATTACATACATATGTTAACTTTTCCATCAATAATTATCTTTTAGTTTGTTTTTGGTTAAAATTGTTAGTTCCATTAGATGTAATGTATGAAGTGATGTTTTTCTTTGTTGCAGGAAAAAGGTGTTAGTGTTAAGTACATTTTTAATGCATTATATTTGTAATTACAAGCTAATGTTGTATATTTACAGCCCTGAAGAAGTTTATAATAATTTGAAGAGAAGAGGCTATCATAAAGTCAAATCTGTATTGCATATTGATGATAAAGTCTTTGCGGTGGACCAACATTGCTATGATGTCTTAATTTTTCCATCTCATCTTAAAAACGATCTTATAAATATAGATCTTTTCAAAGATTACAAACTTATTTTTCAGGTAAACTAATATTTACTTTCATTGTGATTCTCAACAATCCAACCCAACCAAAGAACTTCTCCACTTAAAACCTAACACTCTTTATGTTTTTATAGATTATCAGGGAGGTTTGAGTAAACCTCCTGTCACCTTGAGTAAAATTAATATCTCTACAATCAGTGCATCTGATTGGCATCTTTGTATTATGTGAATTTACAAAGAACATATTCTTCTCCCTGATTCCATAGATGGGAAGATTTGCATTGCTGGCAGCTGTAAGGTTCTACTTTTCTCCCCTAAAGGAGAATTCAAGAGAAGGCACAATGAGACCTTTTCTTCCTTCCATTTCCGGAAAAGATTCTAGTGCCATCTTGTATATGAAAAAGCAATTGTAATAGTTTTTCATAATTTCTGTAATATAGTCTTATAGCTTTGATTTGTAAGAGGTGTATAAAGGCTATCAGTATTGTGTATGAGGTACAATGTGGTTTAAACAGAACAAAAATAAAAGGTATAAAAAAGTAGGTTAAATTCATTTTTAATGAATTTAAATTTAATGAATTTAAATCCGTAGAGTCTAATCATTGCCTCAAATGTACCTTGATTTTCTAAGGTTTATCCCTTCTCCACATTCATATTCTTGGGGAGAATCTCTTACCACATCAAGCACTGAGATCAACTGCAGAAGCCTAAGCTTCTCAAACATCTTGATTTTAACCTCTGTGAGCTAGTGGCAATTTAGGTGACAAGGTAATGGGGAAGAAAAAAATGGAAGTACTAGATGAGTGGGTTTTTGTGAAGGGGTAAGAATGGGAGCTAAGACAGGACATCCTTCATCTGTTGACTATATTGTAGAGATTTTGGTATTGCTTTATACAAAAATTAGACAGTAACAGTCATAATTTAGGCTAAACAAAGTTAAGCTGTTTGTTTTGAATGTATCAGTTGTCTCTGCTAACTCTTTACTTAGACATATATTAAGATGTTAAAACTAAAATGGATTAGGTATCTAATATTACTATGAAGTACTTTCTTTTATGTAAAGCAAATAGAAGTCAGCTTATATTCCTAGTCATACCCTTTGAAATTCTAATCATACTGTTATCTTATAGGACAAATCTCGAAGTCTTGCTGTCCATTCTGTAAAGGCTTTATTAAATGTGGATGATGATATCTTAATGGTCAATACAAGTTCGTGGTACACAGTTGCCCATATGTCAGTTTTAACAAATAATACCTCAAAAGTATTTGTGTGTGGAGCGCAATCACAAGCTAAGGATCCTGACTTGAAGACCCTTTTCACAAAAATGGGATGTAAAAGTATGTACAAATATTTCTTCATTTGGCGATTATTATTCTACAAGATTTTAGAAATGTTAAAAATGTTTTAATTTATTAGTTTTTTGTAATGTAAAAGCTCTATATGTGAACTATAATCTTAAAATCCTCACTAATCTATATTATATCAGACTGTCCTTGTTGCTTAAATTGGTTAAACAACTGTAGATTAAATTAATATCTTGGTACTTTGTAATAGTGTTTGACATTTGGCTACACATGATTTCAGGCTCAAACAACATTTAGTTAAAGTGGAAATTTTATCATTTAATAAATAAGAATGATTATCACTTAATAATAAATACATAAGTGCTTAAGTGACAAAGATAATATCTAGGACTAGAAGCTAAGTCTTTTTTTTTTTTTTTGAGATAAAGTCTTAACTTTGTAGGCCAGCCTGGAGTGCACTGGTATGATCACAGTTTACTGCAGCTTCTATCTCCTGGACTCAAGAGATCCTACCCCCTCAGCTTCCCAAGTAGCTGTGACTGCAGGCTCATGCCACTATACCTGGCTAATTTTTGTAATTTTTGTAGAGCTAGGGTTTTGCAATGTTACTCAAGCTAGTCTCAAACTCCTGGGCTCAAGTGATCTGCCTGCCTGGGCCTCCCACAGTTCTGGGATTACAGGCATGAACCACCATGCCTACCCTAGGAGCTGTCTTTTAGGCTTCTTGTTTTTTAAAAATGTTTCCATTGGATCATGCTAACTAAAGATGACATTTTATTATAGGTTCAGCGAGGCTGAAAAACTAAGCAAAACTTTTAACAGATTCACAGGGATGGGAGACAAAAAGTGGAATTCAGGATTTGACCAGGAGAGGTAGCCTGGTAAATACTCAGGATTTCACTTGGAGTCCTGAAGTACATCTCGAATAGTGATCAGTCCTCCAAAGAATTAGAATTAAAACCCACATTGTAGTCATCTTAATTCCCAATTAGATTAAGGTGGTCTGGGATTGCTAGTGCCCAGTCTTAGCTGCCTGCCAGAAGCAAAGGTAAATTTCCTCTGGAGGAAAACATCATCATCCTACATTTCTAATTATCTTCTATTCTAAATATTTTCTTTTCTCTTTTTTTTTTTTTTTTCAGTTTTTTGAGATGGAGTCTCCCTCTTGTCACCCAGGCTGGAGTGCAGTGGTGCCATCCCAGCTCACTGCAACCTCCCAGATTCAAGCAAGTCTCCTGCCTTAGCCTCCCAAGTAGCTGGGATTATAGGCACCCGCCACCAGGTGTGGGCCTAGCCAAGTTTTGTATTTTTAGTAGGAATGAGGTTTCACCATGTTGGCCAGGCTGGTCTGGAACTCCTGACCTCAGGTGATCCACCCACCTCTGCCTCCCAAAGTGCTAGGATTACAAGCCACCACACCTGGCCTGTATTGTCTAAATTTTTTCAAATGCAGTATCTACCACTCAATTTAAAAAAAAAAACTGACAGAAGAAGAAAAGATATGACTAAAAGAGAAAGCACTGCAGTAGAAACAGACCCACAGTGTATCTGGGGATACTGGATTGATCAGATGTGGACTTTAGTTTTATTTTTTTGAGACAGGGTCTTGTTATGTTGCCTAGGCTGATCTCACACTCCTGGGATCAAGCAATGCTCCTGCCTCAGCCTCTCAAGTAGCTGAAATGACAGACAGGTGCCACTGCATCTGGCTCAAGATATACACTTTAAAATAACTATGATAAGCTAGAGGGACTAAATGTCAAGTTTTAGAATTTTAGCAGAGAGCTAGAAACTATAAAAGCTAAAAGAAAGTTCTAGAACTGAGAAATACAATGTGTGAAATTGAGAAATAAATGTTCTATAGATTTAACAGTAAATTACACAGAACTGAAGATACAATAAGTGAACTGATAGGCCCGAAGAAAATATCCAGACAGATGCATGGGGAGACAAAGGATATAAAAGATGTCACAAGACACACACAAGACTCAGTGATTCAGTTATCTCATGTGTGTTTGATTGGAATTGCAGAAGGAGAGGAGAAAAGGAATTGGAAAGAAACAATATTTGAATTTCAGGCTGGGAATTCTTGAAAATTGATGAAAGACATTAAGCCACAGATTCAAGAAGCCCTGTAAAGTCTAAGCAGAATAAGTACATGGAAAACATATCCTATGGCCTGAATATTTGTGTCCCCACAAAATTTCTATGTTAAAATCCTAACCCCCAAAGTGATGTTATCAGGAGGTGGGGCCTTTGGGAAGTTGTGAGGGCAGAGCCCTCATGAGTGGTATTAGTGCCTTTATGAAGGGGACCCCAGGGACCTAGGTAGTCCCCTTTTACCATCTGAGGATATAGCAGGAAGGCACCATCTGTGAGAAGTGAGGCCCTCACCAGACACTGAATCTGCTGGTGCCTTGGTCTTCAACTTCCTAGTCTCCAGACTTTTAAGAAATAAAATTCTTTTGTTTATAAGCTACTTATTCTATGGCATTTGTCATAACAGCCCAAACAGACTAACACAACATATTAGGCATACCATAGCATACCTGCTGAAAACCAAAGAGAAAGGGCATTGGTGAGCAGCTGGGGAGAAAATACATATACCATCAATGGAATAGCAATAAAAGTAAAACCTAACTTTTCAATAGAAATAATTAAAACCAGAAAACCATTAAACAATGTCTTCATAATGCTGAATGAAACTGCCAGGCTAGATTTTTATATCTACCAAAAATACTCTTTGAAATAAAATAAAGATATTCTTAGACAAAAAAAATCTGAGAGTTTGTCACTGGTAGACACAGTAAATGAAATACTAAAGATACATTGTTTGGGTAGAAGAAATGTTATATAGGAAATTGGAGACTAGACACAGTGGCTCATGCTGGTAATCCCAGTGCTTTGGGAGGCCAAGTTAGGAGAAGGCCATGAGTTTGAGACCAGCTGGGCAACACAATGAGACAGTGTCTCTACTAAAAATTTAAAAATTAGCTGGATGTAGTGATGTACAGCTGTAGTCCTAGCTATTCAGGACACTGAGGTGGGAGGACTACTTGAGCCCAGGAGTTTAACGTTACAGTAAGCTGTGATTGTGCCACTGCATTCCAACCTGGGCAACAGAGCAAGACCCTGTCTCTAAAAAAAGTAGAGATGCTGAAAAAAATGAAGAACAATACAAAAGTTAAGTATGTAGGTAAATCTAAATGATTATAATCTAATGTCTAATGGGGTTGCAAATTAATGTCTGAGATTAAAGGTATTTATGTCATATGCAATAAAAATAAATTACAACTATGGCATATAATTTTAGAAGAAAGGAAATAGAATTAATGTATCCTATGGTTTTTGCTTTTCTAGGCAGTGGTAAAGTAGTAAATTATATTAAGTGCATGATGTGTGCTATAATTTCTGGGACAATGAGTTAAACACATAATAAAATAATGTATAATGAATAGTTAAGAGGGGAGAGAAATGGAATATAGAATTGGAATATGAGTCTAAAAAAAGATTAAAAAGGAGAGGCTGGATGTGGTGGCTCACACCCGTAATCCCAGCACTTTGGGAGGCAGGGTGGGAGGATCACCTGTGGCCAGGATTTCGAGACCAGCCTGGCCAGCATGATGGAACCCAGGCTCTAATAAAAATACAAAAATTAGCCGGACAGAGTGGTGCAGGCCTGTAGTTCCAGCTACTTGGTAGGCTGAGGCACGAGAATCACTTGAATTCCGGATGCAGAGGTTGCAGTGAGCTGAGATAGTACCTCTGCACTCCAGCCTAGGCAACAGAGTGAGACTCTGTCTCAAAAAAAAAAAAAAAAAAAAGATAAAGGAGAGAATATCAGGCACAATGGCTCATGCCTGTAATCACATCCCAGCACTTTGGGAGGCTAAGGCGGGTAGATTGCTGGAGCCCAGGAATTTGAGACCAGCCTGGGCAACATGGTGAAACCCTATTTCTACAAAAAATAGAATAAAAATTAGTCAATGTGGTAGCACATGTCTGTGGGCCCAGCTACTCAGGAGGCTGAGGTTAGAGGATCACTTGAGCCCAGGAGATTGATGCTACAGTGAGCCGTGATTGTGCCATTGCACTCTAACCTGAGTGACAGAGCGAGACTCTGTCTTAAAAAAAGAAAAAAAAGGAGAGAAAAGGGGACATAGAAAAAGCAAGACAAATAGCAAATAGGATGGTAGATTAAACCAAATAATATATATTTAAGCTTTATACATTATATACGTATAAGACATTAAAATATATAAACAAAATATTTTATATTTTTATATATATAAAATATTTGATAAATGTTACTCCGGCTCAGCCTCCCAAGTTACAGGGACTATAGGCGTGTGCCACCATGCCTGGTGAATTTTTTGATTTTTTTGTAGAGATGACGTCTCACTATGTTGCCCAGACTGGTTGTGAACTCCTGGGCTCAAGCAATCCTCCTGTCTTGGCCTCCCAAACTATTGGGATTATAGGCATAAGTCACTGCACCCGGTCAGTCTTGGATTTTAAAAGATCAACTACATGCTGTTTACAAGAAATGCTCTTAAATAAAAGAATACAAAAAAACAGAAAAAGATATGCAGTGCTTATACTAATAAGACCTGCAGACAAATAGATTCAAGTCAAGAAGCATTGCTAAGAATAAAGAGATATTTATAGCCAGGCCCGGTGGCTCACGCCTGTAATCCCAACACTTAGGGAGGCCGAGGCAGGCGGATCACGAGGTCAAGAGATCGAGACCATCCTGGCCAACATGGTGAAACCCTATCTCTACTAAAAAAATACAAAAAAATTAGCCGGGTGTGATGGCACACACCTGTTGTCCCAGCTACTTGGGAGGCTGAGGCGGAAGAATTGCTTGAACCCAGGAAGCGGAGGTTGCAGTGAGCCGAGATTGCGCCACTGCACTCCAGCCTGGCAACAGAGCAAGACTCTATCTCACACACACAAAAAAAAAATGTTTATAATTATGAAAGGTTCAATTCATCAAGAAAATATGACAGTACTAAAGATATATGTACCCAGTAGCATAGTCCTAAAATATAGAGAGAGTAAAATTGTCCAGAACAAGCAACCCTTCTCTGTATACAAAAAATCCAAAGGAATCAATGAATAAACTATTAGAAATAACAAATTAGTATAATAAGGTTGCAGAACACAAAACGAATATATAAAAATCTATTGTATTTCTTTCTACCAGCAATGAATAATCTAAAAATGAAAGTAAGAAAATAATCCTTTTTATAACATCAAAAAGAATATAAGTCTTAGCAATAAATTTAATACAAATAGTTCAAGACTAATACAAGTAGTTCAAGACTTATACAATGAAAACTACAAAATATCATTTAAAGAAATTAGGAGGCTGGATGCTGTGGCTCATGCAGGAGGCCAAGGCGGGTAGATCACTTTGAGCTCAGGAGTTTGAGACTAGTCTGGGCAACATGGCAAAACTCCATCTCTATAAAAAATACAAGAAGAAATTAGCCAAGCATGGTGGCGCATGCCTGTAGTCCTAGCTACTCGAGAGGCTAAGGCTGCAGAATCTCTTGAACTTGGGAAGTGGAGGTTGCAGTGAGCCGAGATAGCACCACTGCACTCCACCCTGTCCCCCCTCAAAAAAGAAAAGAAATTAGGGCTGGGTGCAGTGGCACACATTTGTAATCTCAGCACTTAGCACTTTGGGAGGTTATAAAGTGGGAGGATCACTTGAGGCCAGGAGTTCGAGACCAATCTGGCAACAGAGCAAGACTCCATCTGTACAAAAAATTTAAAAATTATCCAGCCATGGTGGCACATGCTTGTAATCCTAGCTACTTGGGAGGCTGAGGTGAAAGGATTGCTTTAGCCCAGGAGTTCAAGGCTGCAGTGAGCTGCTTCACGCCACTGGGCATGAAGAGTGAGACCCTGTCTCTGAGAAAATAAAAAATAATTTATTTTTATTTTTTATTAATCCAGTCTGGGCAACAAAGTGAGACCCTGTCTCTAAGAAAATAAAAAATAAGGAGGCTGAGGCTCGGCTCCCTGCACAGCAGCTGCGCATCCCAGGGCGATAGATCTTCTTACGTTTGCAGCGTAACCCGAGTCGGTCAGCACCCGAGGACCTCAGCAGCCATGTCGAAGCCCCATAGTGAAGCCGGGACTGCCTTCATTCAGACCCAGCAGCTTCATGCAGCCATGGCTGACACATTCCTGGAGCACATGTGCCGCCTGGACATTGACTCACCACCCATCACAGCCCGGAACACTGGCATCATCTGTACCATTGGCCCAGCTTCCCGATCGGTGGAGACGTTGAAGGAGATGATTAAGTCTGGAATGAATGTGGCTCGTCTGAACTTCTCTCATGGAACTCATGAGTACCATGCGGAGACCATCAAGAATGTGCGCGCAGCCACGGAAAACTTTGCTTCTGACCCCATCCTCTACCGGCCCGTTGCTGTGGCTCTGGACACTAAAGGACCTGAGATCCGAACTGGCCTCATCAAGGGCAGCGGCACCGCAGAGGTAGAGCTGAAGAAGGGAGCCACTCTCAAAATCACACTGGATAACGCCTACATGGAAAAGTGTGACGAGAACATCCTGTGGCTGGACTACAAGAACATCTGCAAGGTGGTGGAAGTGGGCAGCAAGATCTACGTGGATGATGGGCTTATTTCTCTCCAGGTGAAGCAGAAAGGTGCTGACTTCCTGGTGACGGAGGTGGAAAATGGTGGCTCCTTGGGCAGCAAGAAGGGTGTGAACCTTCCTGGGGCTGCTGTGGACTTGCCTGCTGTGTCAGAGAAGGACATCCAGGACCTGAAGTTTGGGGTCGAGCAGGATGTCGATATGGTGTTTGCGTCATTCATCCGCAAGGCAGCTGATGTCCATGAAGTGAGGAAGGTCCTGGGAGAGAAGGGAAAGAACATCAAGATAATCAGCAAAATCGAGAATCATGAGGGGGTTCGGAGGTTTGATGAAATCCTGGAGGCCAGTGATGGGATCATGGTGGCTCGTGGTGATCTAGGCATTGAAATTCCTGCAGAGAAGGTCTTCCTTGCTCAGAAGATGATGATTGGGCGGTGCAACCGAGCTGGGAAGCCTGTCATCTGTGCCACTCAGATGCTGGAGAGCTTGATCAAGAAGCCCCGCCCCACCCGGGCTGAGGGCAGTGATGTGGCCAATGCAGTCCTGGATGGAGCTGACTGTATCATGCTGTCTGGAGAGACAGCCAAAGGGGACTATCCTCTGGAGGCCGTGCGCATGCAGCACCTGATTGCCCGTGAGGCAGAGGCTGCCATCTACCACTTGCAATTATTTGAGGAACTCCGCCGCCTGGCGCCCATTACCAGCGACCCCACAGAAGCCACCGCCGTGGGTGCCGTGGAGGCCTCCTTCAAGTGCTGCAGTGGGGCCATAATCGTCCTCACCAAGTCTGGCAGGTCTGCTCACCAGGTGGCCAGATACCGCCCACGTGCCCCCATCATTGCTGTGACATGGAATCCCCAGACAGCTCGTCAGGCTCACCTGTACCGTGGCATCTTCCCTGTGCTGTGTAAGGACCCTGTCCAGGAGGCCTGGGCTGAGGACGTAGACCTCCGGGTGAACTTGGCCATGAATGTCGGCAAGGCCCGAGGCTTCTTCAAGAAGGGAGATGTGGTCATTGTGCTGACCGGGTGGCGCCCTGGCTCCGGCTTCACCAACACCATGCGTGTTGTTCCTGTGCCGTGATAGACCCCAGAGCCCCTCCTCCAGCCCCTGTCCCACCCCCTTCCCCCAACCCATCCATTAGGCCAGCAACGCTTGTAGAGCTCACTCTGGGCTGTAACGTGGCACTGGTGGGCTGGGACACCAGAGAAGAAGATAGACGCCTCGCTGAAACATGGCTGTGTTTACAGCCTGCTCTGGTGGGACAGCTCAGAGCCTGGCTACCCATCATGCGGCCCCACCCAGTCAAGGGAAGGAGGAGGAATGCCGGACTGGCAGCCCCAGGAGCCAGATGGCAAGAGGGTGACAGCTTCCTTTCCTGTGTGTACTCTGTTCAGTTACTTTAGAAAATGGATGCCCAGAGGACTCCCAACCCTGGTCTGGGGTCGGGAAACAGCCAGCGAGAGTTAGGGGCCTTAGCGCACAGAGCAGTTGTTCCATTTAAGCCAACTCTGGCCCTGGCCCTTACTTGCTTCCCCAACCCCCTGGGCCTCCGCAGTTCACGTGTCCCCGCACTTCACACCTGTCCCCACCTGTCCCCGCCCTCCACTCAGCTGTCCTGCGGCAAACACTCCACCTTCCATTTTCCCCCACTACTGCAGCGCCTCCAGGCCTGTTGCTATAGAGCCTACCTGTATGTCAATAAACAACAGCTGAAAAAATAAAATAAAATAAAATAAGACATGAATAAGTGGAAAATATTCCATGTTTATGGATCAGAACACTTAATATGGCAGTGCTCCCTAAATTGATCTACAGATTCCTTGCAGTTCTTATAAAAATCTCGCTGAGCTTTTTCAGAAATTGACACACTGTTCCTAAAATTCACATGGAAATTTAAGGAACCCAGAATAGCCAAATGAATTGTGAAAAAGAACAGAGTTATAGGACTCACATATCCTGATTTAAAAGCTTACTACACAGCTATAGTAATCAAGAAGTGTGATACTAGCATAAGGATAAATGTGTAGATCAATGGAACAAAATTGAAAGTTCAGAAATAAACCCTAACATTTATAGTCAGTTAATTTTCAACAAGGTTGCCAAGACTATGCAATAGGAAATGAATAGTCTTTTCAACAAGTGGTGCTGGAACAACTGGATAGACACTCGGAAAAGAATAAAATTGGGTTCATATCTCAAATCATATACAAAAATTAAAATGGATCAAAAATATAAGTGTTAGAGCTAAAATTCTTATAAGAAAACACAGGTAAGTCTTCATGAGCTTGGATTTAGCAATGGTTATTTAGATGTGACACCAAAAGCACAAGCAAGAAAAAATAAATAAATTGGACTTCATCAAAATTGAAAACTTTTGTGCTTTAAAGTTACTATCAAAGAACTGAAAAGACTGGCCAGGCACGGAGGCTCACCCCTGTAATCTTAGCACTTTGAGAGGCCAAGGCTGGTGGATCACCTGAAGTCAGGAGTTCAAGACCAGCCTGGCCAACATGGCAAAACCCCATCTCTACTAAAAATACAAAAATTAGCTGGACGTGGTGGGACACACTTGTAATCCCAGCTACTTGGGAGCCTGAGGCAGGAGAATCACTTGAACCCAGAAGGCAGAGGTTGCAGTCAGCCAAGATTGGGCCACCGCACTCCAGCCTGGGCAACAGCGAGATTCCCATTTCAGAAAAAAAAAAAAAAGGATAACCTACAGAACCGGAGAAATTATTTGCAAATCATCTATCTGAAAAGGGACTTGCATCCAGAATATATAAACAACTCAACAATAAAAAGACAAATAGCCCAACTTAGGGCAAAATATCTGAGTAGATATTTCTCCAATGAAGATCTACAAATGACCAGTGAGCTCATCTGAAAAGATGCCCAACATCATTAATCATTAGGGACCTGCAAATTGAAACCATAATGAAATACCGCTTCAAACCCATTAGTATGGCTATAGTAAAAAAACAGGAAAATAATGTGTAAGCAAGAATGTGGAAAAATTGCTGATGGGAACATAAAATGGTGCAGCTACTTTGGAAAACAGTTTAGCAGAATCCCAAAATGTTAAACATAGAGTTACTATATGACTTAGGAATTCCACCTTATGTTCATACTCAAGAGAATTGAAAACATATATTCACAAAAAAGCTTGCACATGAAATAGCTAAAAAGTGGAGATAGTCCAAATGTCTATCAAATGATGAGTGGATTAAAAATGTGGTATATCCATAGAATGGAAGAGTATTTGGCCGTAAAAAAGAAGCCTAATGGTGCAAGATGGATAAATCTTAAAACATGATGCTAAGTGAAGAAAGCCAAACAAAAGAATCGTCATTTCCGATTACATTTTGGAGGAAGAGGGCAATATGCCAAATAGACAAATCCATGGAGACAGAGTAGATTAGCAGTTGTGATGGGCTGGAAGAAAGGGTGAATGGAGAATGACTACTAATGGGTACAGAGTTAGTTTCTTTTGGGAGTGAAGAAAGTGTTGCAGAATTTGACAATAGTGATGGTTACACAGCTTAGTGAATATACTAAAAGAACCCCTGAATTGTATACTTAAACCTTAAGAAAATCTCTCTGTTCACGCGGCTGACTTGCAAGGCAAGAAGCCCAAGAGGTCAACCTGGAAGTTTAATTTGGACCTTACTCATCCAGTAGAAGATGGAATTTTTGATTCTGGAAATTTTGGTACCTTCCCTAGTGAGTATCTAGGGTTCTATTCCCCAATTTTGCATTTTTTTTGGTTTTAAAATAGGAACAGTTTCTACGGGAGAAGTTTAAAGTTAATGGCAAAACTGGAAATCTCGGGAATGTTGTTTACATTGAATGCTTCAAGAATAAAATCACAATTGTTTCTGAGAAACAGTTCTCTAAAAGTTATTTGAAATACCTTACTAAGAAATACCTTAAGAAGAACAATCTTTGGTATTAGCTTCAAGTGATTGCATCTGACAAGGAGACTTAGGAAGTTCGTTACTTCCAGATTACTCAAGGTGAAGATGAATCAGAGTCGGAGGACTAGGCAAAGGCTTCCCTTACAGGGCTTTGCTTACTAATAAAATAAAGGAAGTATACATGAGAAATGCCAAGAAATTGGCTTTTAGTTTATCAGTGAATAAAAATATTGTACTCTTAAAAAAAATAAATCAGAACCAAAAACTAGACAATTTATCTTAGTGAGAGATTTTAACGGACTTCTCTCAAGTTGAAAAATTAGTAAGATAAGTAAGGATATAGAAGATGGAAGCAACATGATCAGCAGCTTAACCAAACTAACGTGTAGAACACTGTACCTAGTAACTGCATAGCACACATAAATACCAAAAGTTACTACATGCTGGGTCAGGAAGCAAGTTTCAGTGATTTTCAGATAACTTAAATCACGCAAAGTAGTAGTAGTTGTTGTTTTAGAGACTGAGTCTCACTGTCACCCAGGCTGGAGTGCAATGGTGTGATCCTGGCTCACTATAGCTTGACTTCCTGGGTGCAAGCAGTCCTCCCACTTCAGCATCCCAAGTAGCTGCAATTACAGGCACATGCTACCACTCTCAGGGTTTTTTTTTTTTTTTTTTTTTTTTTGGTAGAGACAAGTCCGCACTATGTTACCCAAGCTGGTCTCGGACTACTGGCCTCAAGCAATCCTCCTGCCTCAGCTTCCCACAGTGCTGGGATTACAGGCATGAGCCACCACACCTAGCCCATAATGTTTTTCAACCATAGTGGAATCAAGCCAGAAATGAGTTAAAAAAAAATGTAACTAGGAAATCCCAGTACATTTTGGATTTTTTTTTTTTAGACGGAGTTTCACTCTTGTTGCCCAGGCTGGAGTGCAATGGCACGATCTCAGCTCACTGTAACCTCTGCCTCCCAGGTCCAAGTGATTCTTCTGCCTCAGCTTCCCAAGTAGCTGGGATTACAGGTGCGTGCCACCACGCCTGGCCAATTTTTTGTATTTTTAGTAGAGACAGAGTTCCACCATGTTGGTAAGGCTGGTCTTGAACTCCTGACCTCAGGTGATCCACCCATTTTGGCCTCAGAGTGCTGGGATTACAGGTGTGAGCCTTGCTATAGAATAGAGGCCACGCTGAGCTTAGCTGCTTTATCTCAGTCTTCACCACTGTTATATGAAGTAGCTATCCCATTTTATGAAGAAGGAAATGGAGGCTTAGGGAGATTAAAACGCACAGCTAGTAGTGAAGCTGGGAGTCACATTTTTTCTGTCTCTGAAGTCCATTTCTTCCCTACTGTATCCTGAAGTTCCAAATCAGAAGTTTAATTTTAAATTTCAAAATAATTTCAGGTGAAGAAGAAAGCATTCTATTAATCGGATTCCTGTATTAACTTTGGGTAGATATCAGAGAAGAATAGCCCTCTTTTCTGACTACATTAAAATGAATTTTTGTGAGGTTGAGGATTTAAAAATGTAGAATAAATAGATACAATCAAATACTACATTAAGATTTTTCATTAGTATTTTACATTAATTTTTCTGTGTTTTTTCCCCAGATATTGAAATACTTCGTGAGCTATTTATTAACATTGAATCAAAGGATCACAGGTTACAGAAAGTTAAAGTGATTTTGCTGCTACCTCGTTGTTCAGGACTGGGTGTTAGTAATCCAGTAGAATTTATCTTAAATGAACATGAAGGTACTTGTTTTAATTTCTAAATTATTGAAATTAGTTGACAGTTTAAAATATAAAACTATTTAAAATTTTTAAAATAGCATGTCTAATATATCTGATTAATAAATAATAGCTACCATATATAAAGTACTTACTATGTGTAAATTCCTTTACCTCTGTTACTCATTTAATCCTTACACTAATCCTGTGGGAAATAGATCAGGATGATATTCAAAATGTTTAATAATTGGAATAATGTAGGCAATCAGAAAAGATACTGGCCAGTATGCTATTTGAATATACCAGAGCTCTTGATGTAAGTGTTAAAATTTACCAGCACTCTGTAGACGAAAATACTGAGATTCAAAGATTGATTCATTTTTCTCAGGCCAAACAACTAGAGACAGAACTAGGATTCAAATTTAGATCTGTTTGACTCTAGAGCTTATGTTCTAAACATGATCCTAATTAAATCATAATCAGAGTATTTCAAACACAAAGGTATTTTAATCTCCAGGATGTATGCTTTATAAAATGATCATCTCAGACTAAATACAGAAGCATTTACATTTAATTTTATTGGCTTTTAAATACATCTTAAGGAATTATTATTTAACACTAACATTTGTTGAGCACTTAGATGTAAGGCCCTGGGCATGATACTTTTCCTGGATTATTTCCAAGATTATTTCTTGTGAAAGTCTTCACAAGAATGCTGTGAAGTAGTAGTAACTTGTTATCTCTCTTTTACAAATAAGGAATCCGAGGCTCAGAGAAGTTAATGAAGTCTCCTAGGATCATTGGGCTAGTAAGTGGCAGAGCTTGGATTCAAATACAACTAGACTGACTCTGAGACTAGCACTTTTAATGACTCTCTTAATCACATTATATTGCTTCAAATTAAATGAAACTTATTCTTACCCCTTGCTTATACTGAAAGGCTTGGATAAGATTAATTAGAATATTAGAAAAAGAAGACACTCCACCAACAGTCAGAATATAGTAACTGTTTTCTGTTTCTAGCAAGGACAGAAAGAGGAGAAAGAGAAATGGAGAGAAAGGGGCTAATATTTATTGAATACAACAGTGTCCCAGGCAATGTTCTAGGTAGTGTTCACATCCTGTCACTTAGTAGTCACAATCACTTTTTGAGGATAGTGTTCTTATAATTGTAGAGGAAAAAAACCAAGACTCAGAAAAATTAAACAAGTTGCTTATGGTCATGTAGCTAGTAAGTACGGAAGCTGGGATTCAAATTCAGGTCAGTTAGCACCTTTTCTTTCCACTAAATGACACTGTCTTTAACTGGGTTTAAACTGTACCACATGGAATTTTGACTTGCTGTAGAAAATTTCTTACCAGAGAAACTTAAACAGAGGAATAACCAATTCAGATAGTAGAATAACCAATTCAGATGGTAGGTAGACAGAGAATATTTCCAGATGAACTTCAAGAAATAATCAAAGATCAATTAGTAGACACTGAAAGAAAAGGGGGAAGAAAAAAGGGGAAGAAATAGCAGCTCTAATAAGAGCTGTCAAGAGAACTAGAGCTCAGAACTGTGAGACTCTGGCCTTATCCTGGGCCATTTTGATGTGGAAATCCAGAAAAAAATATATATATTTAAAAAAAACTAAAGGCAGCCAGGTGCAGTGGCTCATGCCTGTAATCCCAGTACTTTGGGAGGCCGAGGTGGGTGGATCTCTTGAGGTCAGTAGTTCGAGACCAGCCTGGCTAACATGGTGAAACCCTGTCTCTACTAAAAATACAAAATAGCCAGGCATGGTGGCACGTACCTCTAATCCCAGCTACTAAGGAGGATGAGTCAGGAGAATCGCTTGAACCAGGGAGGTGGAGGTTGCAGTGAGCCGAGATGGCGCCAGTGCACTCCAGCCTGGGCAACAGAGCGAGACTCTGTCTCAAAAATAACTAAAATAAAATAAAATAAATTAAAGGCCATGGGAGAAAAGCCCAAAGGAAAATACAAACGAGGAAAGGGGGAAAGGAAAACATTTTCTAGGTACTGGTAATGTTTTGAAAACCTTGATGAGATGATAGGCTAAGCTAAGAAGTGGGCGTATCCTGAAATAAGGTGGGCTTTTGAAGAAACCTGGGCTCTGAGGAGCTAAAAGCCAGAGCAAATAAGTAGCTGTTGACCTATGGTGGGAACGTTAGTCAGAAACTAGTGGGGGTAAATCCAAAAGATTATTTTATTAAACTTAGATACAAGGTAGAATGGATCAATAAGGAATTAGTTTTAAACACTTTCTTTTTTTTGAGACAGAGTCTCGCTCTGTTGCTCAGCTGGAGTGCAATGGTGCTGTCTTGGCTCACTGCAACCTCTGCCTCCCAGGTTCAAGCAATTCTCCTGCCTCAGCCTTCTGAGTAGCTGGGATTACAGAGGCCCACCACCACGCCTGGCTAATTTCTGTATTTTCAGTAGAGATGGGGTTTCACCATGTTGGCCAGGCTGGTAAAAACATTTTAACATTGAAAAATATTAGAACCATTGAGGAATATATGAAGTTGGTCCTTGCTAACAACTTGGAATTATTTTAAGATAGAATTAAAGAATTGGATGATATGGCTTTAGAGTATAATAATATGTAATAGTCCTTTAAAAAGTAATGAATAGTTTTAGAATAGAGATAAAAAATGTGAAATACAGGCCAGGCACACTGGCTCACACCTGTAATCCCTCCACTTTGGGAGGTTGAGGTGGGTAGATCAGTAGAGGCCAGGATTTTGAGACCAGCCTGGCCAACATGGTGAAACTACATCTCTACTAAAAATACAAAAATTAGCTGGGCATAGTGGCACATGTCTGTAGTCCCAGCTACTCAGGAGGCTGAGGCACAAAATCGCTTGAACCGGGGAGGCAGATGTTGCAGTGAGCCGAGACTGCGCCACTGCACTCCAGCCTGGACAACAGAGTAAGATCCTGTCTCAAAAAAACAGCAACAACAACAGTAACAAAAAACAAACAATGCCCCATGAAATGTAAAACTAAATTGGGAAGAAATGGAGTTTAATTAACCTTTAGTGATATTATGGGAATGGGCAACAGCCACATACATGGTATAAATAATCGACTGCTCTACTCTAGGGAGTTCTAGAGAGCCAGCTGAATACACAGTTTAGAAGTTGGGGCCCTCTGGTCAGATTTCTGAGTTAGAATCCTGGCTGTCCAGTTAGTAGCTATATAACCTTAGACAAGTTGTTTAATATATGTTTAAACAATTATCTTAATGTTAACAGGGATAGTGATGCTTCAAGGAGTTGTTAAGATAATCTACATAAAGTAGCATTCAGTATATCTTCATTAATATTATCAATAAATATGTTTACATTATTTTTCAAACACTAAAAATTATAAGACATTATTGCTTAATCTGTTATGAAGGCATACATTTGCTTTTCTGAATTTTTTCTTCCAAGGTTTCATTTGGAAACTTTGTATTTTAACTGTGTCTTTGTGTGTTCCCAGATCTGACTATAGCCCATTAGTTTTTATTTTGGAAAATAAACCTTATTTTCTCTTTCCAATATTAGTCTCTAGACTGATTGTATTTTCTCTTCTGTATCTAAATGACTTAAATGACTACTTGGATGACTATCTCATGGGAACTTAGAGAAAAATAATATTAAATATTTTCAATAGTCTTTTTGAAAAGCAATAATAAAGTGAAACGGAATTAACTTTATTGTTCTAATTTTTAAGTCAACATCTTAATATCATCTATTTAGTTTTAATAGATATTTTCCATGAAAAACTTTTATTGGTAGGCAAAATGACTGAAAACTTGTGATGATAACAAAATGTAAAACGTTTTTAATGGTGGTATATTTAAAAGCATTTCTTTTTAAAATTCAGATACAGAATTCCTTAAAGATCACTCTCAAGGAGGCATATCACAGGAGAAACTTCACAGTCTTGCTCAACAGCAGTATGAACAGCTAACACATGCAATGAAACGTAAGTTTGTCAAGGTCGCCATTTTGTTAAAATATGGTGTACATTTTAGAAATATTAGTCTTTCACCGTCTATTATAATCAAGCAATGAAGTGTGAGCCATGAGCAAATTTTCCAGAACATCAGTCTTACTGTCTTCAAATGACAAAATATTTATCTTTACCAATTTAATCTCAGTTTTTAGAATATATGTTTTACTATAATAAACAGGTTAGCAAGCATAATTTACTAATTTTGTAATGCTGAAGTGAAATAACTATGTGCATTTATAATTGTAGTTTCAGCTTTCCTGTTTCTTCTCTTTGATTTCTTTCTTGATGTAATTTTTCTGTTTTCATTGTGCCTACCCCTAACAACTCTTCTGTAGTCCAAATTTTAGTCAAACTCTTATTTCTCTTAATAGTAAATAGAGAACAGAGAGGTGCAATTGCAGATAAAGCCTAGATCTCTTGAAGTCTGAGTAACAAGGTGGCACTTTGAGTAATTTATATCATTGCTTTAATCACTTCATTTAGATTTTGAGTACCACTGCCTTTCCACATATGCACACAGTAATCTAGATGTCTCTGAGAAATTAATAAGCTTTTACTAATTCAGTATATATTTATAAAGTACCTACTTTGGGTAGGGCATTAAGCTGTATGTAAGGTGTTTCAGTGTTAGCAAATCCTGACCTGCAAAGGCTTAAAGATAAATGGATATGGGCATAGACCCTATCCATATTATGGGTATAGATCTATGGGTATAGATCATTCAGTAAATAAATACATAAACACATATGAGGTAGAAATAAGGCCTAATAGAAATCACAGAGGTCACAACTTTCCAGGAGTAAAAGCAAAAAATAAATATGTAAAAGAAAGCACAGAGGAGGCCTTTTCTTTTAGTTTATATTGCTAATAGATATTCATTTGAACATGATATGAATATGATCTAGGAAATGAGTTGATGGGAAGATCAGGAATTTGGTAAATAATAAACCTTTTATTTGATGCATTTTAATTGGATATTTAAAGCTTAAAAAAGCTTCAGAAAGAATCTGAAAAGCAAAGGGATTTTAATGACATAAGCTCTTTTATGATGTCAAATGAACATAAAATTGGCAACTCTTGAGATTATGGCAGATAATATTACTGGAAGACATACTGTAAGTCAAAACAAGTTGTATTTAATTTTCCCATAAGACCATACTATCTTAGGTAGTTAAGTTCGTAATCAGGGGTTTGACTGTAAATTTTGATAGAACTGACTAAAAGCCTCATTCAAAATGAACCACATAAAAGATAATTATGTAGTCTGTCATGAGATTAGAGTAAAAACAAATAAAAATAAAAAATAACAAAAAACAAAAGATAACTGTGCTCAGTCCTCTTGTTAGTTGTGAAAATAATTTTTTAAATATTTAAGCACGTTGATTACTTATTATATGCTAGGCACCTGCTACTTACTTTATATATATATTATTTTATTTAATAATCACCAGATCTTCTTCCTTAGCTTCCATGCTGTCTTTGACCAGAGCAACAAGGGGGCCCGGGCACCCCTAATTCCCTTACCCTCTAAGACTCATAGCCTTGCCACTACTCTCTACTTTAAAATCATAAGTTGGGGCCAGGCGTGGTAGCTCATGCCTGTAATCCCAGTACGTTGAGAGACCAAGCTGGGCAGATCACTTGAGGCCAGACTAGACAACATGGTGAGACCCCATCTCTACTAAAAATACGAACATTAGCTGGGCATGTTGGCACATGCCTGTGGTCCCAGCTACTTGGGAGGCTGAGATATGAGAATCACTTGTAGTGAGCCAAGATTGCACCACTGCACTCCAGCCTGGATGACAGAGTGAGACTCAGTCTCAAGAAAAAAAAAATATTGTAAGTGGGCTGGGCATTGTGGCTCATGTCTGAAATCACAGCACTTTGGGAGGCCAACATGGGAGGATCACTTGAGGCCAGGAGTTTGAGAACAACCTGGACAACATAGTGAGACCCTGCCTCTCCAAAAAATAAAAAAAGTTATCTAGGCATCGGGGCATGTAGGCTACTCTAGAGGATGAGGTGGGAGGATCGCTTGGGCCCAGAAGTTGGAGGTTGCAGTGAGCCATGATCACCTTACTGCACTCCAGCCGGAGCAACAGAGCAAGACCCCACCTTTAAAAAGAATACAAATAAATCAAATCATAAGAAACATGTCTCCTTATATCCTTTATACTTATGAATGACAATTAACTCAGGAAGCCCCGACTCCAGGTCATTCATCTCCTATACTCTGGTCTCCATAACTCTCTTCATAACCCTTTGTCCACATCTCTCACTCTGTGCTCTCTAGAATTTATAGTCCCTCATCCACAAAAATTCCCTCTATTTTAACTTCTTTGAATGTCTTCCCCCTTTGTAAAAAATTCCTGTAACTTGCCTTTCCCCTGGGAACAGTGTGTCAATCTTTCCTCTCCTCCTTTTTTGAGCCTATTACCATCACATATTCACTCCTGCCACTAAACTGAAACGGTCCTGTGAGGATCACCAGTGAGTCCCATGCTGTGGCGTCAGTTCCCAGCCCTCGTCTACCTTGGTCTGTCTGTGGCAGTTGACATAAGCGGTCACTTCCTCTCCCTTCACACACTTACATCACTTGTCTTCCAGTGCACCATCTTCCAGGCCTTCTCTCTGGTTTCCCCTCCTCAGTCTCCCTTACTGGGCCCTCTCTGTCTCAACACCCTATTTAACATGGGAGTGTGCACAGTCCATGCTTTCTATCTTTTTTCTGGCTATACTTACTCCCGTGGTGATTTTGTCCAGTCTCATTTTAAACACCTCTATGTGACTCCCACGTCTATATTTCCAATCTAAACTTTCTCTCGAAACTCTAAGCTTGTATCTCCAGCTGCCTTCTTGACATCTCCACTTAGGGACTCAGGCATCTCAAAGCTGACATGTCCAAGATGAAAGCCCTGGTCTTCCTCCTGCCATACCTGTTCCTCCTGCAGTACTGCCATTTCAGTTAATGATAGTTTTAGTTTTCTACTCACTTAGGTTAAAAACGTTAGCATTATCCATGATTTCTCTTTCATACCTACAGCCAGTCTGTCAGTGTATGAGATAGGTTCTATATTCAACTTATATCCAGAATATATTTAGCTACCTCCACCACTACCACGATGTCCAAACCACCATCACCTCACTCTTGGATTACTGTAATGACCTCCTAATTTCTCTACCAGCCTCTGCCCTGCCCTCTACAGTCTATTCTGAACACAGCAATTGGAGTGATCTTGTTAAAACATGTAGCTTCCCATCATAAACCAAGTAAAAAATCTAAGTCCTTCTGGTGGCCCACAAGTCCCTGTACTATCTGGTGCTCAGACCATGCTTTTTGACCTTGACTCTCACTACTCTCTTCATTCCCTCTGCTCTGATCAAACTGGCCCCTTCACTTTCCTTGAACATCCCAGCGCCATGTTGACTTCAGGCCTTTACCCTTGCTGTTCCTTTACTTTAGAATGCTTTTCTCTAAATAGCTCTGTGGCTGGTTCCTTAGTCTACCCACAGTTTGCCATCTCCACAATGCTTTCTCTCACTGCTCTATTTCACAGTATTTCTCCTGGAACTCTCTATCTCTCACCCCTGCTCTGCTTTTCTCCATAGCATTGATCACCTAACAGTACTATATAGTTTTTGTATTTATCTCTGTCTTACTGTCTTTCTCCTCTACTAGAAAGTAAGCTCCACAGGGGCATGGATTTTGGTTTGTGTTGTTCACTGATGTATCCCAAAGCCGAGGTGCTGAATAAAGTATGAATCAATGAGTGAATTGCAGGTGGTAGTATTACCTCATTTTATGGATGAAAGATGTAAGACTTGAAGTAATTTGCCCAGGTTCATAGATGAGTAAGTGACAGAATTGGGATTCACATCTAAGTCTGTCTGTTTCTAGAGTCTACTAAACTATTTAGGCGCTATCGCTTGTAGAAGAATGGCTGGAAATATCAAGTTCATGGTAACCTGCAGGATTTATTTCTTGGTGTTTATAGTTAAGTTGGTCTCATTTTTTATTGAATTTTCAACTTCCATACAATCCAGTTAGATTGACTTTACTTCCTAGCTACAGACTAAATTTCTAAGACAAGCTTTTGCTTTAAAGAGGAGCCATTCAAGCATCTGGGGAAATCATTCTCATCAAAACCATGTGGTATTAGTATCAAATAGATGTTTGGAAACATAGCACATTTGTATAGGATTGTAATGGGGTTGTTACAGTCATTGCATCTTCTTCTAATATAGTTACTAAAGCTCAAGCAGTTGTTTACTGCACATGTTCAGTTTATCCAGAAGAAAATGAAGCTGTTGTTAAGAAAGCACTGGAATTTCAAGACCTTGGGAATAAAGTACAACCTTATAGGTAAGAAAAGGAAGGATTCTTCTAGACTCAAATAAATATTTTTTTAAATGAAAAGTATGATTTTCTAAGTTATATAAAAACATTCTAGTTTTTAATATTATACTTTAGTATGATAAAATAGCCTAACTTCTTATAAATTTAACATAGATTCCATAGGGCCTTTTTCTTTTTCTTTTTTTTTTTTGAGATGGAGTCTCACTCTGTCATCCATACTGGAGTGCAGTGGCATGATCTTGGCTCACTGCAATGCACTCTGCCTCCTGGGTTTGAACGATTCTCCTGCCTCAGCCTCCCAAGTAGCTGGGATTACAGGCATGTGCCACCACACCTGGCTAATTTTTGTATTTTTAGTAGAGACAGGGTTTCACCATGTTGGCCAGGCTGGTCTCAAATGCCTGACCTTAAGCGATCCATCCACCTCGGCCTCCCAAAGTGCTGGGATTACAGGCGTGAGCCACTGTGCTGGGCCCTATGAACCCTTTTCAACAGCTTGGCGTGAGCATTTTCTTATACATCAAAAGACTTTTGTTTTTGTTGTTTTTTGTTTGTTTAACACCTGTCATGGACATCTATGTTTTTGTTATTATTAAAGCTAAAGGCATTTTGGTTTTGACTTGATTGATTTCTGGATAAATAGATCCAAATTTATTGTCCCCATTTTAGATACATGCATGCCTTAGTATAATAAAAAGTATATGAAATATTCTTAGAAAATAGAAAATTTGGTTTATTATCTGAAAGAGTATACATTTTATTAAGCCGTTGTAGCCTTTTGTACCCACCAGGATATAACCCAGAGAACTGTAAAAGCTTCTGGAGAAAATGCTGCAATAAAGTAGAGGTAGAGAGAAAGAGCATTAACGCTGCAGTGTGAACTGTGGACATCAAGATGAGGAGTAGATCTCAGGAATAGATGACACTAATTAGTTCTTTAAGGTCATGACAATGAATAAGATTATTTTAAACCTCACTTTGATTTTTTTACATATTTCTCCTGTAGTGAACTTCTCTTCTAATTTTTTTTTTTTTTTTTTGAGATGGAGTCTCACTCTATCACCCAGGCTGGAGTGCAATGGCAAGATCTCTGCTCACTGCCACCTTCCCCTCCCGGATTCAAGCAATTCTCATGCCTCAGCCTCCCTAGTAGCTGAGATTACAGGCGCACACCACCATGCCTGGCTAGTTTTTGTATTTTTAGTAGAGATGAGGTTTCACCATGTTGCCCAGGCTGGTCCCAAACTGCTGGCCTCAAGTGATCTGCCTGCCTCAGTTTCCTAAAGTGCTGGGATTACAGGCGTGAGTGAGCCAGCACACCTGGCTCCTCTAATTCTTAATATGCATATTGTCTGCTCCCTCCCTTTAAAGTGATATTTTTCCTTTGCCCATTTCACAAGTGGACATAATCACACCTCTATTTTCTTTCTTGCTGACTTTCCTTATTTTGTAGCTCCTTTTGGTAGCTGAGAGCCAAACTCTTGTTCTGAGAGCTTCTCAACATAGCGTTAGCTAAATCATCATCCATTGGCAAAGGGTATTACTGAAGGTATGCAATCAAATTGGTGAATGTGGAATGTGTACCTCTTGATTTGCTAGGAATAAGATTTTTAGGAATATGATATGGCTGGCCTGGCATGGTGGCTCACACCTGTAATCCCGACACTTTGAGAGGCCAACCTGGGCACATAGCTTGACCTCAGATGTTCAAAACCAGCCTGGGCAACATTATGAAACCCTGTGTGTTTTTTTAAAAAAGAATGTGATATGGCAATCGTTTCACGCAAGCCATGATTAATGATTACTCTATAATATGGCATAAAAGGCACAAGTTTAAATATAAAGACAGAATCCATAATTCTAGATTGGTTTGAGATTTGAGTTCAAGCTGGAGAGTATATATTGAAGAGGGTTATAACTACTTGTTGGGGATGTTGTCAAATTATGCATTGCCCAGGGAAGTATACTAGATAGTCTCTAAGAATCACTTCCTATTACCCCAAAGTGGTAGAATTTAGAGTTGAAAGCAATATTACATGTCATTTAATCTCATCGCCTACCTGTTGCTTATATTTCTTTTTAATGTCCCAGAAATATTCAGCTCATTTTGGACTTCAGCTGTCATGATAAAATTTGCAAATTTGTACATTTTTTGGTCCCCTATTGTAAAAATTTCACATTACAGAAGTACTAACTTAAAAAGAAAGCCTTTTTCTAAATCCCATCCTCTTATTAATAATTGTTCTTAACAATTTGATTTGTAGTCTTCTAGATTTTTCCACCATAGAATGTGCATATTTTAAGTTTTAATTGGTATTGTCAAATTACTACCAAAACATTTACTCTTATAAACCTGTTTTCCCACAGCTTCACAAATGCTGAGCTTCATCAGACTTAAAATCTTACTCACCTGTGAGATGAAACATGAGATTTCATTACTGATTGTATTTTCGTTTCTCCATTACTGAGGTTGAGCATGCTTCCTGTTTACTGACTGCAGTGTAGTGTGATGGTTAAAAGGAGGGATTCCAGAGCAGTGGTTGTCAAACATTTTTGCTCAAACAATCCTGAATTTTTTTTTTTTTTCGAGATGGAGTCTTGTTCTGTTGCCCAGGCTGGAGTGCAGTGCTGCGATTTCAACTCACTGCAACCTCCGCCTCCTGGGTTCAAGCCATTCTCTTGCCTCAGCCTCCCAAGTAGCTGGGATTACAGGCATGTGCCACCACACCCGGCTAATTTTTGTATTTTTAATAGGGGACTACAGGAGTGCACCACCACCACACCTGGCTCATTTTTGTATTTTTTTGTAGAGGCAGTTTCACCATGTTGGCCAGCCTGGTCTCAAATTCCTGACCTCAGGTGATCCACCCACCTCGGCCTCCCAACGTGCTGTGATTAGGATTACAGGCATGAGCCACCGTGCCTGGCCCCTAAACATTTTTGAATAACTATGTATTTTATTCTTTGTTTTAGAGTTAATGTCTAACATTTATATCATAAGTTTAAATAGCTGCAAAATATATTATTTCTGGAATATTATATTACATATTTGTTTTAAGTATATTTCTGTTAAATATTTGGACCTGTAGATTTATTTATCTTATTTGATTTATGGGAAAATGTTAAATTTGTTACCTGTTTTACATAACTAATTCTCATTGTCAAAACCAAATTTACCTTGTCAGAAAAAGTCTGACTTTAATTCAAATAAACATTAATATTCTCTTTTGATTTTCTTCTGAATTTGAATTCCAAGATAGATATATAGAAATAAGAAAGGGAAAGGGAGGGAGGGAGGAAGCGAGTGTAGGAGAGAGAGGAAGGGACAAAGGGAGGGAACAAGGGAGGAAGGAAGGGAGGTTTGCTGAGTTTGAAACCCTCTTAAAGATTTCTTACCTAAACTCTGCATGCCATGGGAGAAGAGGGCCACATTCTTGAATTGTCCCTTTGTTAGCACCCTGGAGATGTTAACATCCCAGGACAATGTACCATAACAAGGCAGTGACAGATACACCTTTTTTGTTAAGTGGGAGAAGGGTATTGTGAATGGAGAGGTGGCTGTGAAATACAGTTAATGATATTACCTAGTTATTAGATCCTTGTGGGGATTAAATGTATTAACATATGAACAGTATCTGGCATATAATAAATGTACAACAATTTTCAATTGTTGTTATTTATTTATAAATTGCATGTTCATGAACTTTCCCACTTTTTTCAACTGGATTTTTCTTTTTTTCTCTTCACATGTCTTATTATATATTATGAAGAGTTGCTGTTTTCATATGAGTTACAGATATTTTTCATATTGTTTAACTTTTTATTTTTAAATAAAAACTTGAATTAAAAATTTGCTTTATAGGTTGAGTGTGGTGGCTCATGCCTGTAATCCCAGCACTTTGGGAGGCTGAGGAGGGTGGATCATTTGAGCTCAAGTTTTCGAGACCAGCCTGGGCAACATGGTGAAACCCCATCTTTACAAAAAAAATACAAAAATTGGCCAGGTGTGGTGGTGCGCAACTGTAGTCCCGGCTACTCAGAAAGTTGAGGTGTGAAGATTGCTTGAGCCCGAGCGGTTGAGGCTGTGGTGAGCCAAGATTGAGTCACTGCACTGCACTCCAGCCTGGGTGACAGAGTGAAACTCTGTCTAAAAGAAAAAAGAAAAGAGAAAATAATTGCTTTACAGTAATTTCTGTGTAGACATTTGTCTCAATGTTTTCCTTATGGATTCTACATTTTGTATTATGTGAATTCCTAGCTTATGAATGCTTTTATCAGTTTTCTTTTAGTACTTTTATAATTTCATCTTTTTTATATTTAAATCATTGATTTTTCTGCTGTTTATTTTGGTAAAAAAGAGTCAAGTATGGATCAAGGTTTATTTTTTCCCCAAATAATCTTTCCTTGACCCCTGTTCCCTGTTGATTTAAAATGCCATCTTTTAAAAATATGCTTTAGCCTGTAATCCCAGCACTTTGGGAGGCTGAGGTGGGCGGATCATGAGGTGAGATCAAGACCATCCTGGCCAATGTGGTGAAACCGTGTCTCTGCTAAAAATACAAAAATTAGCCTGGTGTGGCAGCGTGTATCTGTAGTCCCAGCTACTCGAGAGGCTGAGGCAGGATAATTGCTTGATCCCAGGAGGTGGAGGCTGCAGTGAGCCAAGATGATGCCACTGCATTCCAGCCTGGGCAACAGAGTGAGACTCCATCTCAAAATAATAATAATAATAATAATGCTTTAAGCCCATATATACTTCTGTGTGGATCTGTAATTCTATTCAATTGATGTTTGGCTATTTCTATACTAATATGACAACACTATAACTACTATAGTTTTAAGTGGTTTCCTTCTCAAATTTTATTATTTTTTATTACAGAAGCCCTATCCATAATCCAAAGATGCATAATGAAATGGTTAACAATTTTCTTTCTATATCTCACCACTTCTAAGTCCTAAAATAGCCCGTTAAGGGGATGAAGCAGGGCCCTGGTGGTCCCTTGATGAGCTAGGTGTAACCTCTTGGTCCCTTTTTATTATATGATGGTCTGGAGGGACACTCAGAGAGCTGGGGCAGCAAATAGGCATAAGCCCAGAAATTTAGGTATTTTTACTGCTGATACAGCCACACACCAGCGTGTACCAGCTGAATATCAACCACATGGATGTGTGTGCATATATTATAGATATACATTAAGTATAGGTAACTATTCCTATTTTAATAGGCCTTTTGAGATGTAATTCACATACTATGCAATTCACCATTTTAAAGTGTACAATTCAGTGCTCTTAAAATATTAATACATTCATGAAGTTGTACAACAAACAATCACCACTAATTTCTTTATATGATTTGAGTTAGGGGTCCAACTTCTTTCTTTTGCATGTGGCTATCTAGTTCTCCCAGCAACATTTGTGGAAAAGATTATTCTTTCCTATTGAATGGTCTTGTTGAAAATCAATTAATCCCAGCCTGGGCAACATAGAGAGACCCCATCTCCACAAAAAATTAGCCAGGTGTCGAGGTGCCCGCCTGTAGTCCCAGCTACTCAGGAGGCTGAGCTACTCAGGTCAAGGCTGTAGTGAGCTGTGATTGGGAGACAGAGCAAGAACCTGTCTAAAAACAAAAGAAAGAAAATAGAAAACCCATTAATCATAAATGTATGGGCTTATTTCTGGATTCTCATTCTATCCATTGATTTATATGTCTATACTTAAGCCAATAGCACAGTAAGGTTTTCAAAATCACTAATGGTTGCCTAGATTTATGAAAAGCCTTTGCAGCATTTAATGATATGATCAGATGTTCTCATCTGACACTTTAATGTGTGGTGATTTACATTTAATCTTTTCTAATAGTGAACAGTCTTTGAGCTTGAGGTCCAGGTTGTGTTTTGATTTTCTGTTTCCTAGTAAGGTTGGAGGGCAGGAAGGTGAGCAGTGCATGAGAGTGATTAGATTGCTACTCTGGTCCTAGTACTCATTATGATCATCAATACGTGCACATGCCTGGCTTCTGATGGTTAATTTGCTCACCTGATCTCTGTTGTTTCAGGATTCTATTATTTTCATTGCTGTCAGTGAGCCCATTTCTGTCACAGCATCCCCTACTGTCAGTCGTGGGCTGCAGAGGAAAGCCACTAGTGCCTCTCACCAGGCCATTCCGTGCTGCTTGACAATGGGTGTACTTTTGGAACCTTCCTCTCAACATAGTCCTCTGGTGGGTTTTCCAGCCTTCGTGATATTATCCATGGCAGCAAGTTCACTTCTCTGTCCTCTTGCTCTGTCTTCCACTGCCTGCCATCTGCAGCCTGGCATTGCTTCCTCAAGTAGGGCAAGACATTGTGTGTTTGTTTTCCATGTCTGTTTAAGAAATTACCTGAAACTTAGTGGCTAAAAACACCTATTAATGGTTCACATAAGTCAGATATGTCTAGCATGGCACAGCCAGGTTCCCTGCTCAGTATATGAGCTAGGCTGAATTCTCTGGAGGCTCTGGGAACAGTCTACTTCCAAACCCACGCTTGTGTTTGCGAGACTGAGGTCCTCATCTCCTTGCCTGCTGTCACCGGATTGCTCTCCACTCCTAGAGGCCACTTGCATTCCTTGTCCCAAGGCTCCCCCAATCTGTGCACCTGCAGTAGCCGTTATAGCATCTTGTGTTTTGAATCTCTGACTTCTTCCATCTCTGACCTCTAGACCCCGATTTCAAAGGTCACGTGGTTAGGTCAGATCCATCCAGATAATATCCATATCTTAAGGGTAACGAACGTGGGACCTATCCTACATCTGCAAAATCGCATTTGCCGTGTGTGTTAGTTTCCTGGGCTGCTGAAAGAAATTCTCCCAAACTTGGTGGCTTATAATAACACTTTCATTCTCTCATAGTTTCAGAAGCTGGGAGTCCTAAACCAAGGCATTGGCAAGGTGCTGGCAGGGTGGATTCCTCTTGGGGCCTGTGCTGGAGAGGCCTGTCCCCTGCTCTCTCCCGGCTTGTGATGGTTGCTGGCCATCCTTGGTGTTCTTTGGCTTGTAGCTGTATCACATGGACACTATTATTAATATTTTGAGACAGAATCTCACTCTGTCACCCAGGCTAGAGTATAGTGGTGCGATATTAGCTGACTGCAACCTCCACCTCCTGGGTTCAAGTGATTTTCCTGCCTCATACTGTCAAGTAGCTGAGATTAAAGGTGCCCACCACAACACCTGGCTTTTTTTTCTGAGCCAGAATTTCATTCTTGTCACCCAGGCCGGAGTGTAATGGTGCAATCTTGGCTTGAACCTCCCAGATTCAAGTGATTCTCCTGCCACAGCCTCCCAAGTATCTGGAATTACAAGTGTCTGCCACCATACCTGGCAATTTTTTTGTATTTTTAGCAGAGAAAGGGTTTCATCATGTTAAGTCAGGCTGGTCTCAAACTCCTGACCACAGGTGATCCATCCACCTGCCTCGGCATCCCAATGCTGGGATTACAGGTGTGAGCCACCACACCCGGCCGAATTTTTGTATTTTTAATAGAGATGGGGTTTCACTATGTTGGCCAGGCTGGTCTTGAACTCCTGGCCTCAAGTGATCTGCCTGCCTCAGCCTCCCAAAGTGCTGGGATTACAGGAGTGAGCCACTGCACCTGGCCAGGACACAATGATTAATAAAAGATTTCCTGATGGTTTAATTCATGTAGAATGTGTTTAATTGCTTTGACTTATTAAAAACATTTTAATAATAAAAGCTTGGAAATAGAATCATTTATTATTCATGAATGAACCACTTACTGATAAATGATAAATTCAATATTAAACATAAAAACCAAAATTTCATTTTAAACCTTTTAGTGATTCAAGGTTTTTCTGACACAAAGTCTTTGTTATGTACTTTCTTGAACACTATGTGACTCATCTATTAATCCTCAAAAAGTGACTGGGAAGAAGAATGTAATTAAAGTGATGTTATATTTTTATATTGTAATTATGCAAAAGGTATCCAAAAGAAGATGTTTTCTTCTATTTTGAAAATGGTAGAAATATAGGAAATTTTGGATAACTTTGTGATTACTATACATATTTACCTGCTTTGATAATGGAAACCTTTTACTAATATATTAGTGATTTTGGGAAGGTAAGTTTTTAGTTTGTTAAACATTTATTATTCTTGGCATAGTTGGTTAAAAGATGGAGAATCTGGGATTTATAATAAATTATGAACTAATATGAAATATTAGAGCTTTTAACTTATTAGTATTTAGAGAAAGACTGCTTCAGAATTTTATTCTTGATTATAATTTCTATTTAAATGGTTGGTAAAATATACTAGAAAAAAAGTTTAGCTGCAATTTACTTTCTTTCTCTCTTGGCAAAGAGGCCATTCTAACTGTTGAATGCTTGTTCCTGTCTACTGCAGGCTCAGCCCTCCCGTTCTTCCACTGTGCTCCTTAAAGGAAATTCAACTGTCTACTGATAAATTTTTCAGAATGGAACCATCTGAAATTACCAATGGTTGTTTTATTTCTATTTTAACAAGGGAGGTAAGGAAAAAAATCCTAATCCATGTCATACTTTGGAATTAAGAAACTACAAAACCTCTTAAGAGGAAGCCAGGAACTGTGCATATTCTGTAAGGATGTGTTTGCATTTTATAAACAGCTAAAGGGCAGGAACAAGAATGACTGCTGTGTGGCAGGTGAGCTCTGTTCTTTATACTTCCCCCTAGTGTTCCTCTTCTGCCTGGCTGCCACCCCCGACCTCTCCAAGCATTTTATCAACATCTAGTACATCTTCCCTTACATGTAAGAAACAAGCAGCTGGGCGTGGGGGCTGATGCCTGTAATCCCAGCACTTAGGGAGGCTGACATGGGGATCACCTGAGGTCAGGAGTTTGAGGCCAGCCTGGCCAACATGGTGAAACTGTGTCTCTACTAAAAATACAAAAATTAGCTAGGTCTGGTGGCACACACATGTAATCCCAGCTACTCGGAAGGCTAAGGCAGGAGACTCACTTGAACTCAGGAGGTGGAGGTTGCAGTGGGCTGAGATCGCACCACTGCACTCCAGCCTGGGTAACAAAGTAAGACTCCACCTCAAAAAAAAAAAAAAAAAAAGCTGTGTGATTCTTTTTTTCCATCAGTTATCAGGGGGAGTTTTTAAGTTAAAAAAAATGCTGTTTTTAAAAGAAAGTCACTAAGAGGGTAAAAAAAGGCATTTGCTGAGGCTTATGAGATTGAGGACTAAGGCCTAAAAACCATTTCTTATTTCTCTTAGTATAATAAAAGAGTCTTTTTACTTTTACTGACACATTGATAAATACTTGCAAGAGACACAATAATAGCTAATTCCCACATTTAGTAAGTACTTCTTTAATTGCAGAGGGACCCTTCTGAGACAGTGTCTGTGAAAGATGTTTTGGCCAGAGCTGCAGCCAAGGGTTTGCTGGAGGGGATTGAGCTGGGTAAATCATCAAAACGGGAGAAGAAGAAGAAAAAATCAAAAACATCGTTGACAAAAGCTGCCACTACTGATAACGGCATCCAAATGAAAATTGCAGAGTTCCTGAATCGAGAAACTAAAGCCAGTGCTAATCTATCAGAGACTTTAACAAAACCACCTCTTCCCCAGAAGAATACTGCTCAAGTGGGGGCTTCCTCACAGACCAGAAAACCCAACAAGCTGGCCCCCCATCCTACAGTGCCTACATTTATGAAGAGCACGTGTCCCTCTAGACTGCGTGAACGGCAGGCACACTTCATGAGACCTCGGCCAGAAGACAGAATGGTTGCATTGAAACCCGTCGAGATTGTTCTGCCTCCAGTGTTTATGCCATTTTCAAGTCCTCAAGGGATCAGATCTCAGATGCCAACTCAACATTTTTACTGTCGTTGGGTTGCACCCAAGGCACTTATGCCCACCTGCCTCCCCACACCCTCACTAGCCAGGAAAGGGGAGAAGCCTAAAGAAGACACACCTTCCTCCCTACTCAGGCCTCCGCGGCCGTGGCTTTGACAGTCTTGCGTTTTTTATATGGGCCAAAGAGCGTTGATTTTTTTTTTTTTCAAAGTCTAGTATTTTGAAGGCTCCACATCTCTACACAAAGTACTCATTCTTTTGGTCACTTAGGGATCTTCTAAGTATGATATTACTTTCAGAGAATTCAGACAAGTGAGAAACAGTAATGTAGGAGTCAGCAAAGCAGAATTCAGAGACTTCAACAGATCAGTGCTGCTGTGTTTGAAAAGATCCAGTGAGAGACTTAGTGTCAGCTGTCAGAACTTGTCTCACTCCTGTGAACTTTCAGGCTGGACTTAAAGCTATAAGTTTCTCCTGCAGGGAAGGAAACACTGGTTGCCTTAGCAGGTAGCTCATTAGCTGAAAGGCAACGATCCCGGCATCTCCCGCCAGCTGAGCCTGCTCTTCGGCATCCAAGCAGTTGTAGTTGCAACTTTCTCAATCACGATCAAGGGTGATTCTTTCTTAAACATCAAGCTGTTCTTTGAACAGGGAATGACATGAGTTTTTGTAATGTGACTGTGGTTAAGTAGGAAGCGTAGGAAATTCCCAAGTGCCAGGTGTGTGTAGCTCAGGGGTCCTTTCACAGTGAGGTGTCTCTCACTGGGGGAGCTTCCAGGATCCTGAATAGACTGGACACAATCATCTCTCCCTTCCTTTTATGCCAAGCACTGTTTGTTACAAAAAAGACTGTGAGTAAATTTCCATCTAAATAATAATTCAGAAGAAGAGGCAAAACTGTTGAATCCAAGCGATACCTATTGTTGAAGAAACCCGTAAATTTCTGATTCTATTCAAAGATCAGGCAACGCAACAAAATCTACAAGTCATTATTTCAAATAGCACACAGGAATCAAACTTTGGTAAATCATTTCTGATGCATAAAATATATTGTAGCACTATGTTAATTATATTAAATTTCATCGTGAGTGTATTATCAATTGCCTACCAAAAATTGATATGATTATCATTTCTGGGTCTGATTTTTCATCATGGCAACAGAAATTGTCATTAAATAGAATAAGATACAACTATATATCTTATTGTTTAAAAAATTTAGACATATTCATAAAGTTTGAATTTATAGTTTTATTTTTGCAATTCAGTTGTATAGAAATGTTATGTAAATTCCTAAATGCTAAATTCAGATGGCATGATTTTTAGAAATTATCCTCAAGATGAATATTTAGGTCTATTTCAGCTCTGATATTCTATTTTTACTTTCTTAAAGTGAGGATTAAAAAAGAATGGTGAATTTTTAAATAGCGGTAATAAATTTTCTTTTAGCTTAGATTTACCAGTAAAATGTGTCAGTGGGCTGGGTGCAGTGGCTCATGTCTGTAATCTCAGCCGTTTGGGAGGCTGAGATGGGCAGACCACTTGAGCCCAGAAGTCCCAGACCAGGCTGGGCAACATGGCAAAACCCTATAACCCCATCCCTACAAAAAATACAAAAATCTGCTGGGTGTGGTGGGACACGCCTATAGTTCCAGCTACTTAGGAGGCAGAAGTAGGAGGAGCGCTTGAGTCCAGGAGGCACAGGTTGCAGTGAGCCAATATTGTGCCACTGCACTCTAGCCTGGGCAACAGACTGAGATCTTGCCTAAAAAAAAAAAGTGTCAGTGAAGAAAGGAAACAAGACTTTTTATACTTGAACCAGGCTTATTATATTTTAAATCCCCAAAGAATTCTTCACATAATTATCACTCTTAAAGTACAGAAAGATATAAAATGCTCAGCTTATTTTGAAAATCATATACTATCTTCTTGCCCTAAAATTATAGTGTGTGGCTCATCCTCTTATCCCACCAAGATTTCTATCTGTGTTTGTTAGAGTATTCCATGCCTCAAGAAGGGCAGTGCAGCTTAATTTAACATTGTAAAAATAATCAGTAAAGAATTCCATTGTATCACAAGAATCATTTATCCTTTCCCTGCCCTCCCCAATACCAGACTGAAAAGTATTCCATTGTCCAGAAGTAGCAGGTCTGAGATTTTTAATTTCAAGTGTATTTTCTGTGATGTTAAGTCTCATTGTTGTGGAATAGTTTAGGATAATTCTCTAATCTCTACAGTAGCATGTGACTGAAGTCACAATTTGTTGCTACTTAAATTGAGTATCTCCTAACATGAATTTTGGCACTAAATTATTTTTCTCTTTAGAAGTATATGAAGATTCTGAATTAAACCATTCATTAATTACACTGCAGTTTTCTTCCTTGAGAATCTTCTACAAAGGACAAGATCAGTTATTTAAATACTTTGGTAGAGTGAAAAGGGAAAAGTCCTTTGGATAAAAGCAATATGAGGCCAGGTATGGTGGCTCATCAGGTATGGTGGCTCATGTACTTTGGAAGGCTGAGGTGGAGGATCACCTGAGGTCAGGAGTTTGAGACCAGCCTGGCCAACGTGGCGAAACCCTGCCTCTACTAAAAATATACACATTAGCCAGATGTGGTGGTGCACGCCTGTAGTCCCAGGTAATAATCAGGAGGCTGAGGCACAAGAATCGTTTGAACTCAGGAGGCGGAGGCTGAGGTCAGCCGAAATTGTGCCATTGCACTCCAGCCTGGGCAGCAGAGTGAGACTCTGTCTGAAGAAAAAGAAAAAGCAATATGAGAACATTCTAGTGAAGGAGAATACTGACTATACTGACATATTTCATTTGGCGTTTTATATTCTTGGACTTTTTTAGAGAAAAGTGTTATAAAATTCTAAATAAATTACTGGTATTCAGATACCGCCAATAGCAAATTTATATTTGTAATCTGAAATTATTTACCACTGTATAATGCCTGAAGCCGTAATGAAATTTTGTTCTTTGTTACTGCCTAGAGAGAAACCCCTGGGGAAGCGCAAGATGAGCGAAAAGCAGGGCCATGCTTTAACTTTCATTTTCTGCCTTCCTGTGCCTAACAGTTCAGCTAACCAGATTCAACTGATTTTTCTAGTTACATTTCATTTTAGATTTAGTGTGAATATACCTCAATTCTTTATTCTTTAAAGTCAAGTTCTTAAAGGAAGTGATTAGCTTCTTTGTGCTGAAATATCACAATCCTAGAGAGACCGCTTACAAAAGACTGGAGCTGGTGACTACACAGGCTTCTGTGTCCAGAAGACCAGCTGGCCCTCCTGATCACCAAATAAGTACGGGGTCATTACTCAAAATTTAAAGTTACTTCCTAGTTCTTATCAGGTAGAAATATGTAGTAACTAATCAAAGCAAAATGTTCCATTACTAAAGTGATTTCTAAAAAGTTTTAAGAATAACTAGAGACACTAAATTTCTATTTCTATTCCTTGTATATGTGACTAAGATGTCAGATAAATGAGCCAAACATTTTATGCAGCTAAATTTATTCTCACAACAAATTACATTTAAATGTGTAAAAGCCGTCAACAGGAAAGGGGGCATAAAGGAAACAAAGCGTTCTTTCAGGGGAAGCAAGCTGCTCCGGAGGCCAGGGACTGACCGCTTGCGTTGACACGGGGTGAGCGGGTATCTTTGCCCTGAAGCTGAAATTAAACTTTCTACTAGCTGTATAGCACACATGTTAGACGTGTGTTAGGGTTAAGCCTGGCCAACTAGAGAGCGAATGGGCTTATTAGTTAAATTGTGCTAACATCAGTTAGGGAAATGCTTGCCATGTTGTATGAAATCTGGGGTTCGTTTTGCAATGCCTGGGACATGAACAGGCCATACAAAAGGAGGAAAGCTCTGGGGCTTCCAGGCAATGGCCTGGTGCCGAGTCATCTTACCAGTGTCCATCTTGAAATCATAAAGTGGATTTAAAAAGAAGTAGCAGTGCCACAGTTTATCACCAAGAACTTATTTTAATGGAAATGGGTCTAATGTCCCTTCATGCAACAAGACAGATGAACAAAAGACAATGGTCCTAATTAGCTATGAGTGATCTTTTATCCAGGTGGAAACAAAGGGCATGTGGACATGTATGTATCTCTTACATGAAATCACACATGTTGTGAAGGGTATAAAAAGGAAGCACCAAGCAGTGCTTTAGTCTGCAAAGGAAGGTTTTTAGCCATAGGCATGTTGGCTATTCCCCTTGACGCTGCCAAGGAGCAGATGTATGAGGTGGCAAGTCTGTGTCTATCTAGCTGCTTTTAAAAAATAAAAGGAACTTTAAGCATTTTGCCTTTTCTTCTACATATCCCAATAGAAATGTAACTACAAATCATTACAAAACCACTTTTTAGGCCATGTATAGTTCACTGAGATTACTTAGATCTGGATACATTGTGAGATAATATCCAGGAAAGATAATACATTAACACAATAATGCAGTATATTTCAGTAAAAATAGAATAAATAAAATAAAAATATTTTAAGCTGTATTTAACAGGTTAATTAAAAATATGATAAGACATACACGGCATCGTGAACATGGCTGCCTGTTTACCGAATCACAGATCTAAAGAATGCATAGATAACCGAAGTGTCACTAAGATATCAGGTAAAACATTGGCATCCTTTCACAGACAAATACACACATACTTTCATACATACTTTTTGGCCATGGCAGAAAGTGTCTGAACATACTGTTTAACATAATTTTACAAAATTAATTTGCATTTACTATGCAATGCCATTTTCAAAACAACACATCTGCAGTAAAGTTTTCAATATGTAAAGGCTATCATTCATCTTAATGTATCCTATAATTGCATATATAAATTAGTTTGCTACTTAAAGCTAGCCCAGCATTCTTGATCTTGAAAACAAGCAAATGTATGCCTTAAAAAATGAAGAGGGGGTTCTGGTAGAGATTTCCAATATAAAAGTGGATCATTTGTTTAGAATTTTGAAGTTTATCACACTAAAATGTTTCACTATGGAGACCAAGATGAAAGATCACTGTAAATGATTTTTGAACAGCTTTTCAAAGGGTACAGCAAGGATTTTCTTAATGCAGGAATTTCTTATGATGGCACTGGTTACTTTAAATAGTATATAAGTTGGTGAAAAATAGATTGCATTTCTAAAGTAGCATCATTTTTGTCGTAACATTAGGGTGCAAAAACAATTCCACTCCCCCTGCCCCTCACCCCTCATGAATTCCAAGGGAATGGCAGGTAGAAAAGCCACCCACTCATTCCATCTTGATCTCTGGTGGCTAAGTACCATGGGTTAGGAATGTCTCTACCACAAGTAACGTCATCTCTGGAAAATCTTGTAGATGGAACAGGCTGTGAATGTGGAATCCTGTCCTCTACAATACGTTTGAGGCACATTGTAGGAAAACAGTCCTGGACTTAGAGAGGGCAATGGCGTCAGAACTAATACCACTGCGTAAGGAATTTGGACATCTTCCTCCCACTTGTATGAGGAATTCTAAGATTGCCTGACAATAGATCTTTCCATACCTGCTCTTCTTAGTATATGCCCAGAGTCATTCTGGAAAGGCTCTTCCTGACGGACATGGAGGCAGCATAACACAGCAAGAACGGGCATCGGGAGCCGTGGGTCCTAGTCCTGGTTCTCTCATGAACTTTGGTGAGATCTTAGGCCAGTGGCTTTAGCCTCTTGGTACTTCATATTTTTACTTCTCAAGTGTGTTTAATACCTTCTCTACCTTATAAGGCTCAAATGTGAAAGAATGTGGAAAGCATTTTACAAGTACATAGCAGTATATAAACAGAAAGCATTACTTTTATAATTGGATGTTGTAAATGTTAATTTTGACATTAAAAAGAAGTAAACAAGACTAATAATGAGATTGATCGCCTTAGCAACTTCCTTTTAAAACAACAATGTCAACAAGAGTCTAAATCTGTATATCTTTACAGCTAAGTTTCTTATCTACATAAAAAGGAGCAGGAAAATGCTATTTTTGGGAAACTTGTTAAATAGTCCATTATTCCTAGGTAGACTTTGCTCAGATACGAAAATTTCAAATCTTCAAAGTAAAATGGAAAAAATATAAATTTAAAAATATATCTAGTTGAGTCCAACAAATTCTAATATTAAATACATAAATTCAAGGAAAGGTTCAACCTAATGTAATTTGTTGCCATGGACAATACATGATGGACAGACAGCTTTCTGGGCAAAAAGCATCAGAGGGAGATTGAGCTGGATGCAGAATACCAACAGAACGTTTACCTCTAGCACATGGACTAGCAAAAATAACTTGGTGGTAGAAATCTAAAATAATCGTGCATGATGGAAATATCAATGACATCTCATCAACTTCAAATTGCATATCAGCCAATTCTCAAACTAAGGATGAAAGGCTGATGAGGAGTATTTCATCTGAATGTTTATGTAGAGAATGGCCATAGTGAACTATAATTCTCTAGCTGCACCATACAATATAAGGCAGAAATTTGAAATATGTCCCACCCAAAATGCATTATGATTTTGTTAATCTCTTTGAAAAATAATCAGTTTGAAAACCATCTGAAAAGAAAGGCTATGTTTTGTTCGATTTTAATTCCTCAAATTTCATTTTTCATCAATTTTGAAGTTTCACTTTTTTCAAACATCCCACAAACAGCTGTAGACATGAAATGGCGTCCATATGTCAAAGAGCTTGTCAGGGAAAGCTGCCAGTTGGTTTCTATACTGATGCCAACAGCCAATTTTGTCAACCAACAGGTTCAATTTTATGAAAAATGAAAACACAAACTCGCCATCCTATTTTTACAGCAACTCAATGGTATCTGCTATGCAGTGCCTACTCCAATGTTGAAAACAGGGCAAAGTGCTGTAGGACTTAAAGGTTGCTTGTGACAGATCCAGTCAAGAAGACAGCGAAACTAACTCAGGCATCATTCACTCCAAGGACGCAGCCTTAGTTCACTAGGAGGGGTGTGGCCACATTCTCCTCTGTGTGTGTGTGTGTGTGTGTGTGTGTGTGTGTGTGTGAAGTTAAGTAATGTTCACAATATTTACAATAAGAAAAAGACCTTCCACTGCTCATGATGTAACTTACAGCAAAAAAAAGTATTCATGCTTCTTTTCATATCACATGATGGTGGCAAGACGAGAGAACATGCTTGTCTAACACTGCTTGGTTAAGGGTAAATTCTCTGAAGACAAGGCATCAGCAACTGGATGGAAGGTCAGATGGCGAAGTTCATTTTCTTTAGTGTAGCTAGTCAATCTTCAGGTAAATATCAGAGTTCTTTCACATGGGCAGCTATGGCGTTTCGGTGACAGGGCGTTTCTGTTTCAAAGTGTCAATGAGGGATAAGACCCCTCGTTTTACATTGGTTGTGACTCTTCTGGTCACTGAGTCTGCTGGTGGTGGAGGTGGTCGAACTTTCTGAGAAGGCGGCCTGGCTACCAAGCACTTCTGATATCGTAACTGAAATAAAACAACACATGTTTTAAGGTAATTAATAATATATTATTTCTTCTTCTTTAAGATGACTTTAAGTCATCATCCATAGACTCCCAAAGGTTAGCAACTTAGTGCCTCCACATAAATCCAAGAGTTCTTTTTTTCTGAATGTGAGTGCTTTAAATTCTCCTAAAAGATCATTAGGCTCAACAAAGGGGTTCTGGCTTTTGCCACCCTTTTCTTCCATCCATTTCCACCCTCCACGTGTCCTCTATCTTAATAGTCCCCAATGAATACACCTCACAGTCAATGAGCTAATGAAACCAGAAAAGATTGGGAAAGAGTGTGTTGATTACATTTTTCATCAGAGACATGCAAACCTAGGCAAGTGCTCATGGCGCGCTGACAGCACAGCAGAAAGGACACAGTTTGAATCTAAGGTCTATCACTTGTGAACCCCAGGTGAATTATTAAATCTCTTTGAGCCTCAGTTTCTTCAGCTGTAAAATGGCTGAAGAAGGAACTGTCTGCAGAGTTATGATTAAATAAGGAATGACTGTAATGCTTGTGGAATGCCTGGAATAGGCCCTAGCAACACAGAAGGCATTAAAAAATGTTTCTTTCCCTCCCTATTTCCTGCTTTAATAAAAAAGATGAGGTATTAAGATTTCAGGATACATTTTACATACAAGTCTCAATCTTTATGGATTAATTTTTAAAAATCCATTAGCACTGGCACCAGGGATAATTCCCACACTTCAGAAATTTAACACTGTAGTCTGCCTGCTTTTACATAATGGGAAGATAATTCTTTAATTAGATATAAAGTCAACATTTATCAAAAATTTTTTTTCTAATCCAAATACTTTAAAATACAGTTGACCTGGCCAGTCATGGTGTTTCATTCCTGTAATCCTAGCACTTTGGGGGGCCAAGGCAGGTGAATCACTTGAGGCCAGGAGTTTGAGATTTGCCTGGGCAACATAGTGAAACCCTGTCTCTACAAAAAATACAAAAATCAGCCAGGTGTGGTGGCACATGCTTGTAGTTCCAGCTACTTGGGAGGCTGAGGTAGGAGGATTGCTTCAGCCTGGAAGCTGAAGCAATTGCTTTAGTAATGAAACAGGCTGCTGTCTCCGTAAAAAGCAAGACTCTGAGGGAAGGATATGGTAGTGTTCTATCATATCCCATAGGCTGCAGTGAGCTGTTAGCGTGCCACTGCACTCCAGCCTGGGCGATAAAGCGAACCCTGTCTCAAAATAAATAAATAGGCCGGGCGCGGTGGCTCACGTCTGTAATCCCAGTACTTTGGGAGGCCAAGGTGGGCAGATCACGAGGTCAGGAGATAGAGACCATCCTGGCCAACATGGTGAAACCCCCATCTCTACTAAAATACAAAAAATTAGCCAGGTGTGGTGATGGGCACCTGTAGTCCTAGCTACTCCGGAGGCTAAGGCAGGAGAATTGCTTGAACTCAGGAGGCGGAGGTTGCAGTGAGCTGAGATCACGCCACTGCACTCCAGCCTGGCGACAGAGTAAGACACCATCTCAAAAAATAAAAATAAAATTAAAAATCAATAATGAAAAAAATGAAATACAATTGATCTTTGAACAACAGAGTTTGAACTGTGCGGGTGCACTTATGTGGGGATTTTTTTTTCAACTAAACACAGATTGTTGCTGGTATGCAAAACCCAGTTATTCAGAGGGCAGACTTTTCCTATCTGTGGGTTGTGCAGGACCTGAATATGGAGGACTTTGGCATACTCAGAGGTCCTAGAACCAATCTCCTGTGTATACTAAGGGAGGACTGTCATTCCACGGCTTTAAAAGAAAATCAACTTAAATATTAATAGTTTCTTTAGTCTAGTAATGGAACAGGCTAATGTCTCTGTAAGAAGCAAGACTCGGAGGGAGGGATATGGTACAGTGTTCTATCATATCCCTTAGGCCACAAAACAACCCCTTTCAAATCAATCATATGAAATATGAAGATTGATTACATGTCTCCTCTGTGTAAGGCATCTTACTAGGCCCACATCACAACCCAAACCACACACCTCTAAAGTACGTATATGTCAACACAGGATGCTGGACTTGGAATTTCAAACAGTAGTCACGTATATCCAGTGTGAATCAAAACTGCACCTAAGTACTGGATTTCATAAAGGATCCCTCTCTGTTCTAACTTTCGCCAAAATGTCTTCCATTGGGCCTGTAACACAGCTGTAATATATGCCTAAAAATTAAGTAGATTCAAAAGAATGTGAGTGTCAATAGGTATTTACATGGTATAAATTCACATATGGATCTTTCAGATGGAGAATCATGCAGATTTGAAGCAAGAAGAAAGCCCCTGAGCTAGAAACACTGGATTCAGAGTGGGTGGGAAGGAAGAATGGTTTGATTTTGCTAGCATGCCTTATACTAGATTGGCTGAGCTGTGTCCACTCGTTGCAGTGATTCAATTAAAGTAGGAAGCAAATGAGTAAAATTGTTTCCAAGAGGGAAAATGCATCTGAAAATCAGAAAACCAACTGTAGCCAAGAGATAAAGCTCATTGTCGTTATCACTTAAAATGTATAATTAAGGCTGAAAGCCATTCATTTTATGACTAAAACCATCTGCTATGATCTGTTTCAATTTCATAAAATACCGTAATAGTTGTCATCCATTTTTGCTTGGCTGAAATCTCCCATTTTCTATTTTCTTCACAGATGCTCTTTATCTCATCAACTCCCTGCACCTGGTCAGTGGATTCACCTGATTCTTCTCCCGCCCCTGCTCCCCTTACCCCAGCCCTGCTTCTGCATATTCAGGGTGTCTGAATTAGAATCTTGGCCCCACAGTTCTTGGGGGGAGTTGGCCACTGTCACAGAGGGCGGTGATAGGTGTGAAACCAGATAACAAGTATCCAATGCCAGGCCTCCCCTTCTCTCTCCTTCCTGCTCTATTTCAAAGGATAAAGGCCAACTGGCTCTTTTTCTGTGCCTCACCTTTGCCATCTGCTCTTCTACTTCATCCTCTTAACATTTTTCTTAGACACAGTACCCTTCTATGTTGTCCAGGCTGGACTCGAACCCCTGGGCTCAAGGGGTCCTCTCACCTTGGCCTCCTGAGTAGCTGGGCCTGCAGGTGCATACTTGCCCTTCATTCATAACCTAACAATGTGCTATGTCGGGGATTGTGGTGGGGGACAGAGAGCTCCCTTCCCTTCCCTAAGCTCCACCCATTCTTGGTTCTTTGCATCTTCTCAAAGTAAAAGGTCTCTAACTAATTCAGAGGCTAAGTCCCTCTTCTCGGCATTTTTTTTTTTTTTTGAGACAGGTTCTCACTCCGTCATCCAGGATGGAGTGCAGTGGTGCAATCACAGCTCACTGCAACATCCACCCCCAAGTTCAAGTGATCCTCCAACCTCAGCCTCCCTGAGTAGCTGGGACTACAGTTGCATGCCACCACACCAGGTTAATTTTTGTATTTTTTGGTAGAGATGGGTTTCACCATGTTGGCCAGGCTGGTCTCAACCTCCTGATCTCAAGTGATCTGCCCACCTCAGCATCCCAAAGTATTGAGATTACAGGTGTGAGCCACTGTGTCTGGCCGCCTCGGCTCTATATCTACCACCATTTTCCACAAGAGAAATCCTAGCTGGGCATGGTGGTGCTCCCTTGTAGTTCCAGGGAGGAGTTCAAGACCAACCTGGGGAATATGGCAAGACCTCAATTCTTCAAAAAAAAAAAAGGGCAGACCTCTCCTATCCTGAAATAAAGAATAAACCCATCAGTGTTGGCCTTCAAGCTGTCCCTTCACTGTTGGACTTTGTAAGTCATCCTACTTTAGGGCCTCCACTTCTTTTTCCTCTCAGTTACTTTTCAATCCAGCACAGTCTCATACTTCTTTTTCTTATTTATTTTTTTGAGACAGGATCTCGCTCTGTTGCCCAGGCTGGATTGCAGTGGTGCCATCACAGCTCACTGTAGCCTCGACCTCCTGGGTTCGAGCCACTCTCCCACCTTAGCCTCCTGAGAAGCTGGGACTACAGGCGTGTGCCACCAAGGCCGGCTGAAAGTGAAGATCCTCATGCTTTTATTTATAGCATTTTCTACACTGTAAAAGAGTTTGGGTTTCTGTGTTTCCCCCACTATACCTGAGCTCTGCAATGCAAGGACTGTATTTCAGTCATGCTGAATGCCCCAGATTCCAGCCATGAGTGCGGGGCTGAATTAAATTAAGCACAGGGGCTTCCACATGCAGCGTCCTGCCCAGCCAGGCACCCTGGCCTCTCGAAGCCTCTGCTCCTGTTTGTTTCCAGTGCTACTCTCCTGGTGTGGACACTCCTCCTCTCTCCCATCTGCAGAAGGTAACTGGTCTCCTCGCTGACCGCCACCTCAGCCTTGTCCCTCCCATCTATCCTCTATTTTGTCATCTTCTTTTTTTGCTGGATACTCTTCTAAAACCCAAATACGTGCTGGGCGCCCAGGGGCTCATGCCTGTAATCCCAGCACTTTGGGAGGCTGAGGCAGGGGATCACCTGAGGTCAGGATTTTGAGACCAGCCTGGCCAACATGGTGAAACCCCATCTCTACTAAAAATACAAAAAATTAGCCGGGCGTGGTGGCGGGTGCCTGTAATCCCAGCTACCTGGGAGGCTGAGGCAGGAGAATCCCTCGAAACCGGATGCAAAGATTGCAGTGAGCTGAGATCGCACCACTGCACCCCAGCCTGGGCAAGAAGAACAAAATTCCATCTCTAAATAAATAAATCTAAACACAATCAATTCAACCCCAGGTTTAGCAATCCCTCTGAAGAAAATCAGGCCTCCGCACACCATCATAAGCCCGCCATGATCTGGAACACACCTCCTCCCAACTCAGGCCCAGCATCCAACCTGCTGCTGCTAGAACAAACTGCCCACAGGCTTTGGTGCCCACTCATACAGCTTCCTCTTTTTTTTTGAGATGGAGTCTCGCTCTGTTGCCCAGGCTGGAGTGCAATGGCGCAATCTCGGCTCACTGCAACCTCTGCCTCCCAGGTTCAAGTGATTCTCCTGCCTCAGCCTCCTGAGTAGCTGGGATTACAGGTGTGTACCACCATGCCTGGCTAATGACTACCTAACAGAGTTGTCGTAAGGACTGAGTTAATAGATTTCTTTTTAAAGTACTGAATTGAATCCAAACTGTACCAATTCATGCATGAACAACATTTCGCATATGAAACTGATTTGGGATCAAGAATTGACAGTCTTCAAGTCTGTGGTTGTAAAGATCATCGGAGCCTCTATCTGGCCCCACTTCTTTCAGGAGTCCTGGCCTTTTGATATGTAATCTGTTTATCACAACTGATTCTGGCCCCAGGAATGAGAGTGTTATAAGGTAAAGCATTACTTTAGGGATACGATTTTTTCTTTTCCATGAGTGATTCTGTTCTAATGTATGGCATACTAAAGATGAGTGGAGGCAGGAGGGCTCAACAGCCTGTGCTAGGATTACTCACCATGCAGGCAGCCTGCACCGCCTCAGACACGTTACCGGCGTTAGGCTCGCACCAGAAAACGTGGCACTCAAAGTGCTGGTTCCCCGTGTCCATGATGAAGGCAAATGTGTGGACATCCTTCCCGACACCCATGAAGGACAGGAATCGCACACGACACTCCACTAAGACTTCCTCTTCATTCTGCAAGAGACATTATGCAGCATCCAATCCGGAAATCCCAGGATCAAGCTTACAGTGGCAGCACACGGGAACTGGTATTCAGAAAGCACAGCCAGACCGAATTCAGAAAGGACCCATGATTTTCTCGAAAGGTGAAACCTTGCCCAAATGTCTGAAGAGGCCATCACCACGTGGCTACCCCATTCTGGAGGTGGTTCTTGCTCTGCAGTACATTGCTGTCATGGGGTGTGATGTGTGTCCCATTCTCTCTCCATTATGCCATGTGCCTGTGAGTTCACTATGGGGAGGAACAATGCTGTCTATACTTCTTACATCTTGCCCAATACAGGACACCCAGTGGCCCAAAACCCATTTGCCCAAGTAAACTCCTAGAGCACGAGAAGAAAGGGATTCATGGTATCTTTCTTCATCCAGTGATTCTTACCCAAAGTAAACACAGCACACTGATCACATTTCCATCTAAAACCACATAAAACAAAAAGCTGCCAAGTCAACAAAAAGTTGTCAAATAGTTTTTTTCTTTCTTGCAAACTGGTGTCCATCTGGGATCCGTACGAGGCAGCGTAAAGAAACATTCAGAATTCTTTCTTATCAGATGAACACCACATCCTTTGCAAGAACCATATGCAAGTTTTGAATTAATAAACACATCCAAAATGTTGACTTTTGGATCATTAACATCTTGACTTATTAAATATTCACTCTGGTGCCTTGGGAGTGTTTAATGAGCAAAGTATGCTAGTGTGAGAGGCTGGGAAGCTTTCTCAGGAGGAAGGAGGCTGCGGAGGAGATCTGGGTAAGGGTTGGGTAGGCAGAGGGTGGAGCATGGAGGGAGCAGTGCTTGTGACAATGCTAGGGTAGGGAAGAGCGGGACGTGCTTGAAGACCTGAGGAGAGCCCAGCACGGCCAACTGGAGGCAGGCAGTCAGCACCCTGCCCTCTCTCCAGAGTGAACGTGGCGGCTGTGGAGCAGGCTGAGGACTGGGGGGTCTTTCCATGGAAGGTGCTTCATAGAGGCAGAATAGAAAAGTGGGAACAAGTCTGGGCCCGGCTGTCTGATTTGAATCCTGATCCCACTGCTTCCAGCTGTGTGATGATGGGCAAATGACTGAGCCTCTCTGTGCTTCAATGTCTTCAACCACGAAACTCGGATAATTTGGGTTGAGGCGAATGTGGCCTCGCTCAAGACAACAAACAGCCCCGTCTGCTACTGATAGCGTCACAGGACTCTCCCGAATGGAAGCATCTTCTGCTTCCCAGCCCCAGATCACACAGCACAGGCAATACTGGCGCCCTGAGAGAGTGTGACTGCTAGCGTCACATAATCACCTCTGCCCTGAGAGTGTGTGACTGCTAGCGTCGCATAATCACCTCTGCCCCGAGAGTGTGTGACTGCTAGCGTCGCATAATCACCTCTGCCCTGAGAGTGTGTGACTGCTAGCGTCGCATAATCACCTCTAGCAAGCAATTTCAGTCTCTGGGACATATGAAGAAGACAGAATCTGCAGCGACAGAAGAGAAGTTTCTCAGACCACAGGAAAACAGAGGTATGCACAGACTTAGACCCGGACAAAGGGCAAAATCTTTCAAATGTAGGTCATCTTAATCACAAACACGCACAACTCCAGCCTTGACTATGTTTCTAAGTTCCACAGAAAACCACTATGTCTTATGCTCACCGTAACCCTAACACGGCAACGTCAAAGATGATTCCTTCTCACCTTTTCACTGATGACAGTCACAGTGGCATCGGCCACGTTCATGTTCACTGACAGCCAATCCTCCTTGTTGGATGAGGTCATAAGATTTTCTATGGCACTGTTCAGAATGTCCATTCCTGGGGACAGAAAGCATAATTTAAAGTGTCCTAAAGCCACTTACCACACTCAAATGTGGGCTCAAACCACCCAATAACAGCTACACCCAGACTGATCTTTTATAGAAGACGGGACACTTCATTCTCATGTTTGCTCAATAGGAAAGAAATAACAGCTTTTGGCTAAGTGTGGTAGTTCATGTCTGTAATCCCAGCACTTTGAGGGGCCAAGGCAGGAGGATCACTTGAGGTCAGGAGTTCAAGACCAGCCTGGCCAACATGGTGAAACCCCCTCACTATTAAAAATACAAAAATTAGCCAGATGTGCTTGCTTGAACACAGAAGGCAGAGGCTGCAGTGAGCTGAGATCCCACCACTGCACTCCAGCCTGGGCAAATGAGTGAGAATCTGTCTCAAAAGAAAAGAAAAGAAATATCAGCCTTTTTAGTAGGAAAGGAGAGTCAGGAGAAGCTCTGGGGACTTGGTGCGAGGCGTGCTGTCTACCTGTCTTAAGCAGACCATGGCTCATCAGCCTCTCCCCACCCTCGCTGTCTCTCAATGGCACCTTTATGGTGGATCCCCCATTCAGTGGGGCCTTTTTGCCAGCTGTTCCTTCAGTCTTTTTAGGGGGTAGGGATGGGAGTGACCACTTTATTGAGGTATCATTCACATGCAATTCAGTCACATAAAGTGTGCAATCCAGTGCATTTTAGTACATTCACAGAGTGCAACCATCACCTTCACCAATTTTTTTTTTTGAGACAGGGTGTTACTCTGTCACCCAGGCTGGAGTGCAGTGGTATGATCACAGCTCAGTGCAACCTCAATCTCCCGGGCTCAGGTGATCCTCCCACCTCAGCCTCTGGAGTATCTGGGACTACAGGCATGTGCCACCATGCCCAGCTAATTTTTGGAAAAAGAAAATTTTTTTTTTGTAGAGATGGGGTTTTGCCATATTGCCTGAGCTGGTCTTGAACTTCTGGGCTCAAGAAATCCACCTGCCTCAGCTTCCCAAAGTGCTGAGATTACAGGTGAGAGTCACCATGCTCGACCTACCACCATCAATTTTAGAACAGTTGCATCACCCCAAAGAGAAACCGCAAACCTGGTAGGGGTCATTCTCCATTTCCCCCTGTCCCCCAGCCCCCTAGCCCCAGACAATCCTTACCTGCTTTCTGACTCTAGAGATTTGTCTATTTTGGACATTTCGTATAAATGGAATCACACAGTATGCAGTCTTTTGGGACTGACTTCTTTCATTAGCATGTTTTCAAGCTTCGTGCTATAGCACATTTCAGTCCTTCACTCCTTTTTATTGCCAAATAAAATTCCATTATATGGAAGTATTCCATTTTATTTATCAAATTATCAGTTGATCTGTCAGGATATTTGGGTTGTTTCTACTTTTTGACTATCATCAATAATTCTGCTGTGAACATTTGCATACATGTTTTTGTATATGCAAATGTTTTCACTTCTCTTGAGTATATGTCTGGGAACTGAACTGCTGGGTCTAAGGTGACTCCGTTTCACCTTTTGAAGAACTGCCAGGCTGTTTTCCACAGCAGCTGCACCATCTTTAAGCCCCCTAGTGGTGCATGCGGCTTGCGATCTCTCCGCAGTCTTGTTTAGCCCTGGTGGAGGCTCCATTCCCAGTCTCCTTTTGGTTTGGTGTAGCCGAGCAACCACATCCTGCCACTGGGACGTGAGCCGAATGCTGTGTGTGCCACTGTTGTGTCACACTTTGACAGCATGAAGCCTCTGCAGCCCTTTCTCATGGCCCACCAGCTGACAAGACACGAAGCAGGTGCCCTGGCCTCAGAGACGGAGGCCCCGTTTCAGAGCAGCAGAGCTCTTCCACGGCCCTGGGTCACTCAGCTCTGGACTACTGGGTAAACCAGAAATCCACATCTGCATTGTTGAAGTCTATATGCTGGGGATGACCCGTCAAAGCGGCCTGTCCCTCTGCTGCTCTTTTGATCAGGACCGTTTATGTTCTCTGGCAGGTGACAGTGTGACAGCTTGATTCAAGAGAAGGCACGAGAGTCAAAGAGCAGGCCTCACCCTCCCTGGAGGGCGGATGCCTCCCATGAGCTCCCGCCGCTTGCAAAGTGGAAAGACAATAAACGCTTCACATACCGACTGGCTTGTCTACAGGCAGCATGCCCAAGTACTGCACGTGGAACTTCTGGACCAGCTCGGTCTTTGGTGTTGGAAAATCTACTATAGGAAACAAAAGCAACACATCTTTCTCAGTGGTTCCAACATACGTGACAGCCATGGCTCTGCGTCATCTGAAGGCTCAGGACACCCCCGGTGCCATAACGTCCTATGCTTCGGGACGTAGATGTAGCAACTATTCTACAAGAGCAGCATTTCTCACTCCAGATATTGGGGCTCTGATTCTGCCAAAATCTTATTCAACTTTCAAGATAGGAATGCATTTGAAAACAAGAAGTGGCATCTAAGTGTTAAAGCTGCTGCTGTCTCTTTGATGGACATTAAGTAGCAGCTTTTGATATCCTATTTATTAGGTATGGTCGCTGCCCAGAAAAAATGTAATCTCAAAGGGCAGAATCAGAGACATAGGAAAGATAACGCAGTTCCCCAACAATAACCAACTCATGTTTTCATTTTTTTTTTTAAGAGACCGAGTCTTGCTTTGTTGCCCAGGCTGGAGTCAGTGGCGTGATCCCGGTTCACTGTAACCTCTGCCTTCCGGGGTCTAGCAATTCTTCTGCCTCAGCCTCCCAAGTAGCTGGGGCTATAGGCACATGCCACCATGCCCAGCTAATTTTTTGTATTTTAGTAGAGACGAGGTTTCACTGTGTTTCTAAGGCTAGTCTCGAACCCCTGAGCTCGGGCAATCCACCTGCCTTGGCCTCCCAAGGTGCTAGGATTACCACCGCACCCAACCCACATTTTCTTTTCTTTTTTTTTTTTTTGAAACACAGTCTTGCTCTGTCGCCAGGCTGGAGTGCAGTGGCGCGATCTCAGCTCACTGTAACCTCCACCTCCCGGGTTTAAACAATTCTCTTGCCTCAGCCTCCCAAGTAGGTGGGACTACAGGCATGCGCCACCACGCCCAGCTAATTTTTGTATTTTTTAGTAGAGATGGGGTTTTACCATGTTGGCCAGGATGGTCTCGATCTCTTGACCTTGTGATCTGCCTGCCTCGGCTTCCCTAAGTGCTCGGATTACAGGTGTGAGCCACTGCGCCCAGCCCACATTTTCTAAGATTAGTCAAGTACAGTAGTGAAAAGGGGAGAAAGAGGAGGACAGGAGTTTGATCTGACTGAACCATCAATTGAGGTAACTCATTACCTTCAGAGCAGCCCAATGCATGTGTTTTTAAACTAGCCAGCGTCCTTACCCCAGGCTATATATAAGCTTTAATATGAAGACAGTATTCTTAAAACAAAGAACACAAAATACAAAACGAAATGAAAACAAAGGCAAAAACTAAAGACAATATGCTTTAATCTTGTCCAATGACAACAAAACTCATCCTGGCTTTGTGGCTAACCCTAGTGATGCCAAATCAACCCTGTGCCTCTGTGGGACCCAGCATACTCGCTGTGGGACCCGACTCGTGCTCGCTGAGTTGAGTGTGCTCTTTAAGGAGACTTGAAATGCCAGAGAACTATCTGAGCGCCTTCAGTCCTGGACCAGGAGAGACAGGGCCATAACGAAGACAGGAGGGGCTGCCGACTTACCTTGCAAGGGGACGTCAAGGTTCACATTGGTCCTCTCCTGTAAGGAGCTGCAGGCCAGGGCTTTGGCATTCTTCCGTTCCGCCATAATCTAAGGGAGAAAAAGCACAGCTTTGGCTCGTGGCTTCAAGCCCCCATGTCTTCAGCTATTCCAACCTGCAAAGTGTCTAAGTCGATTTCACTTCCAAGTTACATCAGCTGTAGTCTACTGCCCGACCTCCCACCCCTGTGTCTCTGCTCATTTTCTCTGGGAATGATAGGTGAACAACTATTCCTCAGAGTAGCAGTCCCTAATTGCTTGGAATGGACTCTTCCCATTCACCAGGCTCCCATCTCTACTAGAAACAACCTAAACAAATCTCCCTGGTCATGCACAGACCCTGCTGGCCCGCAGTGGTCAGCGGCACCCACAGCAACGGCTTCTTCCAGTGCTGCCAAATGCCACCTTTTAGATACTCCTTTTAGGGCTGTGAAGACAGAGTACACGGGTACTCTGTCACTTCAAAATGCACCACTGTCACTTACTAGCTGGGTGTCCTTGACCTTGGGCAAGTGACCTGACCTCCTGTGTCTCAGTTCCTTGACTGCACATGGAGGTGAAAACAGTACTTGTCTCAGAGGGCAGTTCTGAGGATCAGGAGTGGGTGTGTCAAGCACAGAGCAGGCCTAGACAGCGTTAAGCATTCACAAATGTTCCCTGCTGATATGGTTTGGCTGTGTCCTCACCCAAATCTCATCTTGAATTGTAGCTCCCTTAATTCTCACATGCTCTGGGAGGGACCTGGTGGAGATAACTGAATCATAGGGGTGGTTCCCCCATACTGTTCTCGTGGTGGTGAATAAGTCTCATGTGATCTGATGGTTCTAAAGGGGTTTCCCCTTTCTCTCGGCTCTCATTCTCTCTTGCCTGCTGCCATGTAAGACGTGCCTTTCGCCTTCTGCCTTGACTGTGAGGACATTCCGGCCGCGTGAAACTGTGAGTCCATTAAACCTCTTTTTCTTTATAAATTACCCAGTCTTGGGTATGTCTTTATTAGCAGTGTGAAAACGGACAGACACACCTGCCATTTCTGCTGTTATCTTCAAACTGTTCTAAATTGCTTCTCTTCTATGATGGACACTGATGTCTGCTTAAGAGGAAAGCACTTTACACCCCTCTTCTCTGCCAGTTACAGAGCTGCGGGTTTAGGGACTGAAAGAAGCCTCCACTTTAGTGACCCCAAAAGTAACTTGGATCTTCATTCCCAGACTAAGTTTTCCGTTCCAAGTGGAGTGAAAGTCATTTCCACCGCAGACTTCCACTTTGCCTGTCTCCAGATGCGTGCCTGGGGCAGCAAGCAAGACGGCTGCTGACGAGAATAAAATCAAGGGTTTCCTGTGCACTTACTCTGTGCCAGGCCATGTTCTAAGGGTTTTACATTAGACTATGAGCTCCATGAGGGCAAGGACTTTTTTTTTCTGTTTTGGTCAGTGCTCTCACCCCAGTGCCTTTGATGGTGCCTGGCACATAAATGGCATTCCATTCTATGTGGGGCATGAATGAATGAGAAACGAAACCCAGGGAGCAGGTTGCAATGCTGCAAACACAGCAACGCCCTGGTCTCGTCAATGCAAGAACGTGAACACGGGCTGGAATAAATGTGGTGATCTGAAGACCAGTGCCCATCCCGCACATCCCCATCATGTGAGTCAAAGCAGCCAACTTGAGAACTCTTTCACTTTGAGGCTGGGGACAGCTCCCTGCCCTGTCCCTCCCTCAGGTGGCTTGTACCTCCTGCTCGGATAACAGGCTGGGCCAGCCCATGGCCTGGGTTGGGTCTTGCCGGCTCAGGAGGAATCGTGGGAGCGAAGCTGGGTTATGATGTCAGCCTGAATCAGAAAGGTGATGTTCAACAGAAGGGATGGTAAAATCCTGCATTTACATTCAAGAAACTAAGCAAGTCTGGGGAATGGAAAGGCCTGGCTGAAGGAAGCTTGTGCCAGTGTCTTGGGGGTTTGGCTGCCACCATCTGAAGAGAAATCAAGGGGCAATGTGGTTGCCAAGAACATCAAGCACCCCAATAGTATATCCTTGGAGATCAAGCATGCCCCTGGTCTGCTCTCTGCTCACTTTTAGAATACCATGTTCATCTGGGGATCCAACCAGAGTATGCCCAGAAGAAGATGGTTAGGGGCCTGGAATAGTCATGCGACCCAAACGTGGCTGCAGAGACGGGGGTGGAGGATCTGAAGAGGAAGGAAGTCAGGGGCAAGAAGACTCAATGACAGATGCTTGTCCAGAGCCTGCCTTTAAAACACACAACACATGGTGAAACACAGCAAGGGTTCAAGTGTCTGAAGAGCTGGCCAGCAAAGAGAATGGGGGAACCTTTCTCTGCTGCTACAGATGGCAGACCTCCAGTCAGGACCTGGAGGCTCCAAGAGGAAGATTTCAGGTCAACATAAAGACGAAATCTCTAACAGCCAGAGCTGCTCGGTAATAGAACCTCCTCCTGAAAAGTAAGAGACTCCACCTGTGGGAGTCCATGGGCGTGCAGGGCAGAGGGTGGGGGGGATGTCTGCAAGGGGGCGGTTGTGCTGGCGGGAGCGGGAGGCTGGACTGGTGACACCAGACTGTTCTCATTCTGAGTCTCTGTGACTCTGGTTAAGGAAGCAGGGCCCCTACTAGTGTGAGACAATGACCGCATTCTTGCCTCCCAGCTACAGAGGGGGCTTCTACGAGCCATTGTGTGTCCTCAGGAAGTTGATGTGTGTTGATGGCAACCCCCAGAGCTCCCTGCATTTGCAGAAACCCCGATGGTTTCTTGCCACCCTCCTTTCCTGTAGTCTTTTTCTCTACCTGCATTCGCTCTCAGGTCAGATGGCCCCACCCCTGGAAAATCTGCCTTGATTCGTTTTCCCTGTTTTCAGGGGTGTACATATCTCTGCCATTGCTTTTGCCTATCTGAGATATACATATCTATATCTCTATATATATGTGTATGTATGTATGTATGTATGTATGTTTTCAGGCTGCAGGAGGGACTATGGTCTATTCATTTTGTGTAGATGGAGTGCTACTTAGAGCGATGGCTGGCCTACAGCAAGAATACTTTAATGACTCTGGCTGAACAATCTGCCTGCTTCTCAACTGCAGGTCAATGTACCCACCCCACTACCCTTCCACATCCCTTTATGCAGTAAGACAAAAAGAGAGAGGCGGCCCGCACTAGCCCAACCCACTTACCTTGGAACAGATCTCGTGGAGGCTTGTGGCGATGGCTTTTGCTGGTGTGTCACATCGAAATACATGACATTTCAAAATTCTTGTATCTTTGTCTCTTGCTACATAAGCGAAATCCCTGTGCAAGCAAAATGTATCAGTATATTAGTAAAAGAAGCTACTTACCAACACGTACTTTAGTTATCAAGTTAACTGAGCTAGCAGCCAGCATGTCAATAGTAAACAATGTATTACAATGATTAAAAGGAAAATTAAATTTCAACAGCTTCCTATCATACAGTTTTAGGAATATTAGAAATTCGTTTCTGAGTAAAATACCTACAATGTGGGCTGGGCACAGGGGCTCATGTCTGTAATCCCAACACCTTGAGAAGAGAAGGTAGGATGATTGTTTGAGGCCAGAAGTTTGAGACCAGCCCAAGCAACACAGTGAAACCACTGTCTTAAAAAAAAAAAAAAAAAAAAAAAAAGCCAGGCGCAGTGGCATGGATATATAGTCCCAGCTACTCTGGAGGGTGCGGTGGGAGAATCACTTGAGCCCAGGAGCTTGAGGTTGCAGCGAGCTATGATCGTACCACTGCACTCCAGACCAGGTGACAGAGCAAGACTCTGCCTCTAAAAAATTTCTTTTAAAGGCTGGCATGGTGGCTCACGCCTGTAATCCCAGCACTTTGGGAGGCCGAGGCAGGTGGCTCACCTGAGGTCAGGAGTGTGAGACCAGCCTGGCCAGCACAGTGAAACCCCATCTCCATCTCTACTAAAAATACAAAAAACTAGCCAGGCGGGTGGTGGGTGCCTGTAATCCCAGCTACTTGGGAGGCTGAGGCAGGAGAATCGCTTGAAGAACCCAACAGGCGGAGGTTGCTGTGAGCTGAGACTGTGCTACTGCACTCCAGCCTGGGCAACAACAGTGAAAACTGTAACTTTCAAAACCCAGTCTGTTGAACTCTTGGAATCTCTAACAACCTTTAGTGAAAACTGAATTTCACAGAACCCTTCTATCTAGTGTAATAACCAGTGTTATGATTAGAAAACAGAAAGGCTTGAGGAGAGCATGAATCGCATGATGAGATAACGATACAGACAGTGGCGCAGCAGAAGCAAACAATAGGCTGTGATGTAGGAACATGTGCACAAACGATGGATCAGCCCACAGCTGACTGAGACAGTTGAAGGGCAATCACAGGGAATGTCGGAACACAAAGACACCGTGGACTGCAATCCTTTGATTGTGTTCAACACTTCTCAGACCTCAGATCTCAGGGCGACAGCAGCAGCGCATTATTTATTGCTAGCTCAGGCACCTTGGTGAGCATGCAGCTAATGCGGGGTGTTCGCTTTTGTTCTACTGATAAAAGGATACTGACTGTGACATTACTTGGCTTCTAAAGAATCATGCGGTAAGACTGAATTTCTCAATGTTAACACTGGAGGCCAGTGGTTTAAAGATGAAAGCGTTTATATATATGAACCCAGCTTTACCCATGGGGATTCACAGGGATTTATCTGCATCTGATGCTAAGCCAGGATACTGTCTGGAGATATAAGTAGAGATGAATTTATTTTTAATGATTTCTCTTAAGGTAAGACTTGGCAGCCTTTTCATAGACTATGATGGAGTCTTTCCCCAAGATAGCCCTGGCGGCCTTGGGAAGGGACAGGGATTTGCCATGGCAGGCAACTGGCCATTGTGAAGGTCTGGTGGGAAAACCCTGCCTGGCAACCTCACCTCGCCACACCCAGGCAGCCCTGCAGCGGGGCTCCGTAAGCCCAGGATTCAGCTCAGAGGCGCCTTACCTGGCTGCCCTAAGACGCTTTAACCACGGGCTGTCCACACCTGACCTCAACATTTCTCCTTCCAACCTCCTCCTGCTTCCTCATGTTCCAGCTCAGTGTCCTCCATGCTAGAACCGGACTCCCCCACCTCACCTGCCACACCCAATCTCCACGTTCGTCCTGTTTCACCTCCAGGAAATTTCTGGCATCCATCCCTCTGTTTCCAGCCCTCCCACCATGCAGCCATTCTAAGCCAGTCCTTGCCTCCCTGCCTGAGCTCAGGCTGCCTCCATCCCCTTGCCAGGACTTGGCTGAAGCTGGGGGAGAGCCTGGAAGGTTCCTCGCACACAGTGCACACACCAGGGCACTGCGAGTGTCTGAGTGTGTCTTCCCCTCAACGCTCTGCGGCTCCATGAAGATGACTGTGCCTAACTCATCCCCAGCACCTAGTCCAGGCCTGGCTATCACTGGTACTACTAAGTGTTTGCTGGCTGAGTGGAGGCGCGAGTCTGCGGCTGAGTACAACGTGAGCCTGCCGCACACATCCCTCCTTCTTGCTGACAAAGTTGGCCCTCGGTCAGGCCTGAATGGGTTCCATGACTGGGCTGGGAAGTGGGTTGGGGCAAGGCACTGGGCCCAGACTTTGAGGGGTAAGCAGTTTTCACACTGTGGTCCTGAGGCCTTCCCATCCAGCCTCAACCACCATCAAGGCAACACATAAGAAATGGACAGAGGACATCCCTTTTGGAGATCACACTCAAGGGACGCCTTGCTTCTGGTCCTCCTCCCTAGACAGGTCCCTCAGAAATATGCCACGTTTCCATGCACACGACTCCAATCCTTCCAACTTCTATATGCAGCTGCCATGTTCCCGAGGCCAAATCTCCCCAAAGCTCCCTGTGGTCAACCACACAAAGTCCAAATCTCTGGCTGGATTTTAGGAGTTCCAAAATTTGTCCCACCAACTTTCCCCCAACTGCACAGCTGCCCCTGCTGCTCCAGAAGAGGTGGGTCTCGGTGTCTGCTCACAGTGGTGTCTTCCCTCACGTGGTCACCAGCGGCCCTCCCCATACCGTCCAGCGCACGCCCGTCTACTCAGCATGGCCTGGCTCCACGGCCTGCCTGGTACTCTGGTCCCAGGACCCTGCTTGGGTCTAAATGCCCCAAGTATTTACATTCTGTGCCACAAAGAAGAAGAGGTTGTTATGCCATATCTTTTATAGTTACCGTATAGGTGTCTGTGTCTGTCCTCTAAGAGATAGCAGCAGCCAGAAGGGCGAGACATTGAGATTCTGGCCACCCACCTTCAAGTAGGGCTGAAACTACGCAATGCAACCCTGGGCATCGAATCTGACCTCGTCTTTAAGTGAAGGGGTTGAAAAACATGATTTCCAAGTCCCTCGCCAGCTCTGACATTCTCCAATAGAAGCTTCCAGGATCCATCGGCCTCTCCATGGTGGCTGGCAGGCCCCAAAGTGCAACATCCCAAGGTTACTGATGGCAGGGGTAAACAGGCCCTGGTCAATAAGCAATGGATTATTCCTATCGAACTTCAGCTGCGTGCCCTCTGTGCCTCGGTTTTCTCACAGGCAGCCCTTTAGGCTTAACTTAAACAAATTATGATTATTAATCTTCATTTTCCTCTAGCACAGAGGAAGGTGACTGGTGCCTTAAGGGCAACCATCTGGAACCCACAGCTTCTCCAAGGAGAAACTCAGCAGCCTCAGGCTTTTTTGGGAGGGATTCTCATTATTTTTTTTTTTTACAGCCATATCTGTTGTTTCCTTCCAGGTAGAGGCTAATAGATTAGGGAGGCAGAAATCTGTCAGTCCATGATGGTGGGTGAGTCTGGTAACTAATCCTCTGCAGGTTTCATCGCTTCCCAGGATAAAACAGGTGCCTTCTCCTCACTGTGGAGGTCAAGAGATGTGCGCGTTTCCCATTTCACTCTCACGTAACATATCCTGAGTCATCCTAAAACAGCTGAGAGCCCTAAATACGGAGATCTGTAAGAGGCAGTGAGGCCGTTCTTTCAAGCCTGGACCACAGACCAGTGGAGCGACTTCATCTGCGCACGATGAAATATACAACCGATCAAATTTTGTTATGATTCAGAACGAAATCCAAGCATCACTTGCCTGTGTGAAAAGCCTGGCTTTTCGGCACCTGACTTCTTAAAAGGGCTGCTGCAGGAGAGTCATGATCCCTCCCCACATCCCAGGAACCTGTGGCTGTGTTCCCTTACATGCCAACAGGGGCTTGGCGGATGCGATCAACAAAGGATCCTGAGATGTGGGTTATCCTGGACTCTCTGGGTAGGACCAGCGAATTCACAGGAGAAAACGGCAGGTACCTTCTTCATAAGGAAAAGAACAGGAGGCAGGTGCCAAGGAACGCGGGCAGCCTCAAGAAGCCGGAAAAGGCAAGGAAACAGATTCTCCCCAGAGCCCCTGGAAGAAACATAGCCTGGCCAACACTGGGATTTGACACTTCTAACCTCCAGAACTGAAAAAGAATCCATTGGTGTGGCTTTAACCCACGTGGTTTGTGGTCATTTGTTACAGCAACAATAGGAAATGAATGCAACTGCCATTTGGATTTTATGGTGTGGTATTAAAGACTGTTATTTTAAAAAATATTCAGTTCATTACAGGACGGGCGCAGTGGCTCATGCCTGTAATCCCAGCACTTTGAGAGGCTGAGGCAGGCGGATCATGAGGTCAGGAGATCGAGACCACCCTGGCTAACACAGTGAAACCCCGTCTCTACTAAAAATACAAAAAAGTAGCTAGGCATGGTGGCACACACCTGTAGTCCCAGCTACTCGGGAGGCTGAGGCAGGAGAATCGCTTGAACTTGGGAGGTGGAGGTTGCAGTGAGCTGAGATCACACCACTGCACTCCAGCCTGGGTGAGAGAACAAGACTCCGTCTCAAAAAAAAAAAAAACATTCAATTCACTTCTACAAGTCTACAAGCGCCTTCTAGCTGGAGTTATATATCAGGCACCAGAGAGGCAAACTCAAACAGATAAGGTTCCATCCTTGCAAGACCGTGTCTAACGTTACAGATGGGCAGTGAGGTTTGAGCTGCTGCTTTAAGTTTAAGAAGGACCTCATCAGGGTAAGAAGGCAGTGGATGGTTCAAAGAACATGGAAATGGGTATGAGCAAAGGCACGGAGGTCAGAAGGCCCACCGAGTATTTGGGAGAACTCCTGGCTGCCCTATACGTACGCCCTGGCACTGTGGTGAGGCACAGGGGCAGCTGCAGGGGAGTGTGCAGGAGTCTGTACTCAGTTTGCACAGTGCCTCGTGTCTTGCCAGCACTGGCCCTTACTCTGAGCCATCCTAGCTTAGCAATATTACAGGTGACCCCATGTGATTTGTTTAGTGGGACAAAGCGTGCCAAGGGAAAGAGACCGCTGGGGGCTACTGCGGTGGTCCAGTGCAGGAGGATGAGCAAAGTGCAGTCTGAATCAGCATCTGTGAGAACAGGGCAGAGGAGACAGATGGAAGAGGTGCTGGAAGGATGGCTTGCAGGAGTGGCAGATGTGTGAGAGATGTGTGGATGAGGGAGAGGATTCAGAATAATTCTGGGGTCCCTGCTAGGACAGCTAAGCACCCCATCACTGCAGTGGGAGAGGGAGGAGGGCCCGTTTGGTGCAGGAAGCTGATGAGCTCCAGGGTGGACAAGATGTCTGGGGTGCTTGTGCTTGAGGTCCGTCACCAGGTGATGAGGCCCACCAAGCAGGTGGGTGCTGGGACTCTGCGCTGAGGCCTGTGGTCTGGGCAGGAGACATGGATCGGGGAGGCAGCTGAAGTCGGGGAGCAGGTGAGAGTGTGGAGCATGAAAAGACAGAGCTGGCCAGGCACGGTGGCTCATGCCTATAATCCCAGCAGTTTGAGAGGCCAAGGTGGGTGGATCTCTTGAGGCCAGGAGTTGGAGACCAGCCTGGCCAACATGGCAAAATACTGTCTCTACTAAAAATACAAAAATTAGGTGTTAAGTGCCTGTCATCCCAGCGACTCGGGAGGCTGAGGCAGGAGAATCGATTAAACCCGGGATGCAGATGTTGCAGTGAGCCAAGATCGTGCCACTGCACTCCAGCCTGGGTGACAGAGTGAGAATCTGTCTCAAACAAAAACAAAAACACCAAAAATTATGTGGTGGCTCATGCCTGTTATCCTAGCTACTCGGGAGGCTGAGGCACGAGAATCGCTTGAAGTCAGGAGATGGAGGTCGTAGTGAGCCGGGATCATGCCATGCACTCTCGCCTAGGCAATAGAGCAAGACTCTGTCTCAAAAACAAACAAACAAAAACACGACAAAGCAAGGCCTGGCGACTGGGGAATAGGGCAGGAAAAGCCCAGAAGAGGCTGGTCCCAAAGACATCAAAGAAAGGGGGCTCAGGCAAGGGGGTAGAGAGCTTTCCAGAACAGCAGGAGACAGAGCAGGTGGTCTTAGCCACAGGGAGGTCTGCAGTGACCTGGAGTTTGGGGCCCCAGGCTGAAGAGTACAGGAGTTAAAAGAACAGAGTTCACCCCTCTCTCTTTTCTTTTTTTTTACTCTTCTCCTTCTGGAACTTTCCAAACACACATAGAAGTAGAGAAGATAGTAAACAAACTCTACATCCCATCAGCTGGGTTCCACAGTGATCGAAGGGCCCAATCGTCGCCAATTAGTTTTTTACACAGTTCAGTTTTTTTCCCAATCCCAGTGTTATGATGCTAAACGCCATTACGGTCATATGTAAAAGCAATGTAATATTTCCTAGATTTTCTTGTATTTTGAAGGACATAAGAAACTGCTTTGTAGTAAACACACCTCCACACTCAGAGTATTCCTAACCGACTGGGCAAACCTAAACTGGCGCGATCAGCTCAGGCGGAGCATGTGAGCTGGGAGGAAAGAGTGTGCCGGGTGCCACACGGCCATCAGGCGTCAGGCAGCCAAGCAGGCAGGGCCTGTAGCCAGCTCTGTTGCTGCATGGGACACAGCGGCTGGCTGGTCCACTGCAGGCGCCTTTTAGGAGCCTTTACTTGGGGAGCCGAAGAGGACTGTCCTTCCGTTGGCACTCCCAGCTTCCAGAGCGCCGGGAGGGTCCCATCTCAGAGAGATGGGCTGGGAGCCATACTCATTAACTGGGTGCCTCACACAGCCACGCAGGCTCCAGGTTTCAGTGTCTCATCTGTAAAACCACATAGTTGGCCCAAAAGATCCCCAAGGGCCAGAAAGAACATAGCTCCCGGGTTTTCCAACAACTTGTAGATTCCAAGGAACCTGTGATTATCTGAAATTCTACGCTCGGTCTCACACTTGGCAGCAAGACCATTTTGCCCTCTGCCCAGCTCACGCCATTCCCTAGCCATTTACAAGGCTAGGCCAGGAGCCATCTGCTCCCCATACATAAAGTCTCACTCCACTGAACTCCTGTAGTCATGAGAATTATTGCATTTTCTTTTATAAGCCAGGAAGTGGAAGGCTGAGAGCTATAGTTTCTTTGTCTCTTCTTTAAATGGTGACAGAAGCTAGTACCAGGCATCAAGTACCTGCTGCCACCTGCTTACTGAACCCTGGTGTTTCCAACTCTTTTTGTTCCTGTCTTTTTTGCTGTCCTCCTCAGTAATCACTCTCCCAGAGGAACAGGCTAGACTTTTGCTGGAGAAAAATGTCAGTGTTAAGACATCTTATCTGACAGCCTCAAATTTCTTAATAAAAAAATAAAGAGGACCAAAGATTGCTTTTATATATTCTCAATTATACAGCATTCTAATCACCCGTAGGGGCTTAATCCATCTTTATAGAATAAATTATTCTTTATTCAAGTGGGCTCAATTTTATTTTATTATTATATTTTGAGACAGATTCTCGCTCTGTCACCCAGGCTGGAGTGCAGTGGCATGATCTCAGCTCACTGCAACCTCCACCTCCCAGGTTCAAGTGATTCTCATGCATCAGCCTCCTGAGCAGCTGGGATTACAGGTGTGCACCATCATGCCTGACTAATTTTTATATTTTTCGTAGAGATGGAGTTTCACTATGTTGGCCAGGCTGGTCTCGAACTCTTGATCTCAAGTGATCTGCCCACCTCAGCCTCCCTGGCAAAAGCAGACTGTATTTTAAAAAACAGCCAGAACTACTGGTTCTCTCCCTAAATCTCTCTTTTGCAACTCTCTTAAGGTAAATGGAATTTGCTTATGTGTTTACCTCTCTTCAAAAGGGCATCTACGGACCTCTTAGCTGTGACTCAGGCTAAGTTTTCAAAGGCCCTTTTACAGCAGGTGGTACGTAGAGTATTTCCATGATAAGACATCTTGTTTCTTTAATAAATCAGCCTGTTCTGTTGGTAGAAAGCTCCAGTGAATAACGTGTGTGCGTGTGTGTGTATCTCTCTTCTTAAAACATTTTTATATATTATCTTTCATTTTATTTTTTTGAGACAGGGTCTTGCTCTGTCGCCCAGGCTGGAGAGCAGTGGTACACTCATGACTCATTGTAGCCTCGACCTCCTGGACTCAAGTGATCCTCCCCTCTGAGCCTCCCAGTAGCTAGGACTACAGGTATGTGCCACCACGCCTGGTTCAAAATATATTTTTTCTAAATGATGAACTGAACCTGGCCTCCCTGTAACTTTTGCTTGTAGGATCTTGTTATGCTTTCTGGAGTGGCACAGAACAAGCTGACGTTGTCAGCTGCACAAGAGCTCATGTAACTGGCAGGAACTCGCCTGTCCTTTTCTGTTAGGTTCACTTTCCACTCAATCTCTCACCAATTCTCCGCTGTTGGGATTCCTTACCAAGTCTCCACTATTTGATAACATCTTTCACATCACTCACATTTGTTCAGGTCAAATACATGGCATGTTTTATGCAGGGACATTGTAAAGGCACACAACAAGTGGCATTCAATAAATGGGGTAGGTACCATATTATAAATGAAGAAAAAGAAGTCAACCAAAAAGCGTACTTTGAAATACTGTCTCCTTATCCATGGGGGATTTTTTTTTTTTTTTAATGGAATCTCGCTCTGTTGCCCAGGCTGGATGGAGTGCAGAGGTACGATTTCAGCTCACTGCCACCTCTACCTCCCGGGTTAGAGCAATTCTCCTGCCTCAGCCTCCTGAGTAGCTGGGATTGCAGGCATGTGCCACCACACCTGGCTAATTTTTGTATTTTTAGTTGAGACGGGCCTTTGCCATGTTGGCCAGGCTGGTCTCGAACTCCTGATCTCAGGTGATCCACCTGCCTCGGCCTCCCAAAATGCTGGGATTATCACTGCCACCTCTGCCTCCCAGGTTAAAGCAGTTCTCCTGCCTCAGCCTCCCAAGTAGCTGTGACTACAGGTGTATGCCACCACGCCCAGCTAAGTTTTGTGTAGAGACAGGGTTTCATCATGTTGGCCAGAATGGTCTCTATCTCTTGACCTCATGATCTGCCTGCCTCGGCCTCCCAAAGTGCTGGGATTACAGGCGTGAACCACCATGCTCAACCGAGGGACATTTTTAATAAATATTTGCACTCATAGGAACTATACTAAGACTTGCTAAAATGTACCCAATGACCCTTTCCTCCCAGCTTATCTTTCTCCTGCTGCTATTTGCAAAGGTCAGGTCCCATCTGTAAATAATGATAAGACAGCAGCAAAGGGACTGGATCCAAACACTGCACTTCTGGCACTTTATGACAAAGGGCTTTCTCTCCTCTTCGTTTCACCTGTGCAGGGCACAGTATCAGATCCAAAATAGAATTCAAAAGGCAAGCCCATATGGGAACATGGTGTAATTACAGGGCTCCTGGGCTGTACCAAACTGTGAGTTTTTGACAGTGTGTACAAGGCCTGGAGGAAGAGTGAGTCCTGTTTTCAAGACTGGATGCTCTTATTTTCTGACTGCACTTTGAAAATCTTGTTGTGAGAGTGGGAGGAACAGGGAAGTGAAAGTACATGAGAAACTTCATCTTTCTAGATGGATAATCCAGAATGACCCCTGCGACACACACACACGTAAGACTTTGGTTTTCTGTTCTTTTTAACCCAATGTCATATGTATCATATGCAGGCATCACTAATTTCACAAAGCTCAGGATCTCACTTGGTAAACTTAACTTACTTTCTCCTTTGCAAGCTTAAAAAGATGCTAAGTTTTTTAGCCTCTTGAAAGGAGCATCTCAGCAACTCGTCACCTGGGTAAACACACAGGCTTGGCAGGGAATTCCTCACCAGGCACGTTCATGAGACACAGAGTGTGTCAACAGCAGATCTGAAATTCTACCACCTGCAATCATCAAGGTGGTTTGGGCAAACTAGAATCTGTAGCCCTCTCTAGAACAGAGTCGTGCTGTTAATATACTGAGCAACTGCTTCCCAGTGAGGATACCCAAATAAACAAGGAGGATAAAAACTAGCAAACACCTGAAAATATCCTCACCATTGACTCCAGTGGGACTGGTTGTTATTTTAGATGAAGGAGCTCACATCCACATGCACAGCCCTCATCCTCCAGAACCTTCCACCACCTCCCCCGCACCACCAGGGTCTCCTCAAAGTGATTTAAAAAATCAGGGAAGCTCGCACAAATTCTCCTAATCACACCCTCTGGAAGACCAGCCCTGGAGGTGTCACCGCCCACTCTAGGCTGTCTCTCCCTCTTGACCACTGGACAACGATAGCAGCGCATCATGGGGAAAACAGCCACCAGCAGGGGGCAGTCACAACACCAGTGCGGTAGGAATTCCCGGCTGAGGACTCATCACTCCAGCTCCCAACCAGGCAGGGAGGTTACAGGAGACCGACTCTGACACAAAGAGGAGATCTGCCTTCATGTCTCTCCACTTTACCCAGCAGGAACCACAACCATTCTTTCAAGGAGAAAAACCTCAAAATTCCCTTCTTCCATCAAAAGTGGAGTTTTTATCAAGTAGTAGAGCTATGGAATAGTGGAGTTTAAAGTCCCCAGTCAGTCAAATGGGCAGGCTGACATGCAGAGCATTGGAAAAACACAACTGAGGTCAAAATCTCTTTTGTTTCATAGTGATGTCTTTTCTGTGGTTCCATCCTTCTCATGGTGGGGATGGAGGGCCATATATTTTGGTTAATAATTGACACTGAAATTGAATCAGTGCTTCTGGCTAGGCTAGTAGCCTGGTGCCAAACCTTACCAATAAAATTCTAGAGAATCTGTAACATAAGCACTAATATTAATCTTTCTTTGACTTTTTTTGTTTTTTTTTTTTTGAGACAGAGTCTCCCTATGTCACCCAGGCTGAAGTGCAGTGGCGCCATCTCCACTCACTGCAACCTCGGCCTCCCAGGTTCAAGCGATTCTCCTGCTTCAGCCGCCCAAGTAGCTGGGATTACAGGTGCCCACCACCACACTCAGCTAATTTTTTGTATTCTTAGTAGAGATGAGATTTCACCATGTTGGCCAGGCTGGTCTTGAACTCCTGACCTCACCTCAGCCTCCCAAAGTGTTGGGATTACAGGCATGAGCCACCACACCTGGCTATCAAATTAATTTTTTCCAGAAGCATGAAAAGCCTCCTTCTACAACATGGCATATAACCTATTTCCATCACATTCACTCCCTGCCATGCTGATGAGATTTTTCTCAGTCATTAGTGAGAGTGACCACAATGGTGTTAGATTTAATCACCCAGCCCATCACCTTTCCCAACCAGGGTCAAACACAGTAGAGGATGAGGGACGCAGAAGCAATTCCAGACTCCGTTTTAAATGCTGGTGATAAAAGGTGAAACAAAACAAAAGAAAATAAAAAAGTTCTGCCTCTCAAGACAAGGATGGTTGTGAGGATGGTAATGCGGCATGAAGAAAGCAAGTGAGCTTTGCCAGACAAGTAAGACACCACGAAAGGGGGAGAAGTGAAAATCAGCCAGTTACCTCTCTCTGAATCCGGGAAGGCATGAGGGAACAGAGCAGAAACAACACGTTAGCATTCACACGGCATCCCGCAAATAACACAATCCCGTTAACAGCGAATCTGAGCACTGACAGCTCATCTCATTTCCCAACTCTGCAGCAATTAATAGGCTTTCCCTGCTTATTTTAGGTCAACTGTATCGCTCAGAAGTGTGTATTTTGAGCCACATTATGATGACGCCAAGAGATGCCAGCTGAATTTACAGAGGTAACATGTCAACCGGGGGAGGTAATCAAGCTTAAAATATCACAGTCAAATACAGGAAACTGTTTGCAGTAAACACTGGCAGTGGACATGTCTTCATTTTCCAGCTCCACCTGCTCCCCATAAAAAACATACAGAAACAATGGCATGGACACAGCCTTACCTGTTTTACCGACATTCCTGACACTCTACTAACAGAGCTACATCACTGGAATCCAGGCACTTTTCCGGAGATGCATCCTTACAGAGCAACAGGGAGGGAGGCAGCACAGAAGGTCAAGGGCAGGGGTGGGAAGAGGGAGAGACAGGAGATGACAGCTCAAAAAGGGAGAGATCGGAGATGTGCCAGGAACGAGAGGAATGGAATGGAGAGAGGAGCAGAGTGCTATTCTGGTTGGGGCCGCACTCTTAGAGTTTCCTCCCTGAGCTTCCCTGAGCTGCCCGAGATCCTAATGAAATCACTTAACCCTCTGACCCACGGTGCTCACCATTCCCTTCTGGCCTTGTCACAGCCAATTTGCATGCACTATACACAGAGCAACTGGGCCGAAGAGGCAGGGAGCACTGGACAGATAATGAGGAGGGAAGCAGAAACCCTATGTTCACAGAAACCCGCTCTCCTGGGCACTCTACGGCCAGGGTCATGGAGCGGCCAGCAGGGCCCTGCAGGGATGGAGCTAAAATTATGGCATGAAACGCCAAGCACACCAGACAGTGAACCACAGAGGCATTAAGTGGAAAGGAAGAGCTGCTCACCCTGAGGCGGAACAATGACCACGGCACATCAGTTAGTGGGGCAAAAACAAAGCCAAGTTGTAGACCCATGGTCTTATAAAAACAACGAAATGTTTGCATGTGTATTTTAACACATACACAGTAAAAAACTTGGAATACGACACCCAAACTGTCAACTGTAACATGGAAAGGGGATTATGGAGGATTTTACTTTCTCTATCTCTTTGAAAATGACACAACCAGCACATTTGACTTTTGTGATAAAATACGCAACTATCTACACCTCAGTACTGAAGGGAAGCCATAGTGATCAGTGTGCCCCAGGGCACAGATGTTAACTAATATTAGTTAACAGTTGACTAATATTAATGATGACACCACCACCAGCCAACAGTTGCCCTTTACTGAGCTCTGTTTGGCCTCTAACAGTAACTGGACAAGGTCAATATTACTGTTCTCACTGACAGATGAGGAAACAAGTTCAAAGAGGTTGAGACGCTTGGCCAAGGTCACACAGCTTCTACATGGGGAAGGCTGCAGGACTCTAATTCTAGTCTTAGATGTACCCACGGTGGGCATTCCATACTTCTACACAGCCCTGCAGAGCCCCCTAATGGTTTGTCTCCTAAATGGCAAACACAAAAAGTCCCGACACTTAAGTATTCAAGGTAGGGCCAAAGGGTTTGGCCAGAACCTAGGGTTTTAGAGGAACAGGGAACATTCCTCTCTTTTAGTTAACTTTTATAGGGAAAGAGGTGGCTAAAAATTCCTAAGAGGGTCTCTGGGCTGAAGAGGCAGACCCAGCTGTGCTCAAATCCAGATGGGTAGCCACATTCCTTCCAGTACATTGCTTACCTTCTCTTAATTGACTCAACATAGCTTTCCAGGGCCCCTCTGTGTGCCAGGCACACTGTGTTACAAGGTACGCCCCACGAAACCCGTTTCCTCATCGTTGAAGAGGGGATAAGGGCACCTGCTCATGCTCATAATGCTCAGGGGCATTATGAGCATGAAATTAAAGGGGACGATGTGTGTGCAGGAATGCCAGGCACGTAACAAAGCTGCAATAACCTGCATCGTTATAGGTATTATCACTGCATCATCCAACGGCTTCACCTCTTTGGCTGGGTTGCGCTGGGGAGCATTTGAGATAGACTGTCTCCCATGGAAGGGCAGTCACCTGGGGAAGCAGCAGGGGCCCTCTCCTCAGGCTTGCTGGACCCCAGCTGTACAGGATGCTGGAGAGTCATCTCTTGGCTCAGGTTCCTCTGTGCTACTTAGTTCCACGTACCAAAGCCAGGCTCGGGTCACAATTTACAAGATCAGCAAGGGACCCAGAGACCCGGATGCTAGTCCCAGTCTGGATCCACAGCTGGGTAACATTATGCAAGTCACACAACCTCCCTAACTCTTGGGTTCCTAATCTCAGAATGAATGTGCTAGGAACTCCTTAGTGCTCAGATTTTTATCAGTAAAGGAAGTGTTAGTGCTTTGACTGGGTTTTGATTTTAATAAACGCTTTCAATTTCTTATTATTAATAAAAAGCCTATCCCCAGTGTGTGACAAAAGCTTTAAAAATCTAACAATCTGAGAATACGACCTGTTTCTTTTGTGTATAATCATTATTGTAGCCTTGGATATTTTAAATCAGATCCATTGCTAGTGATTCACTTAAAAACATACCGCCGAGATGTAGCTACTGTGTTTTTCCCTGAAGGCAGACTTGGAAAAATGATTCTGCAAACTTTTAACACAGTTAATTCATTTGGGGTTAATAAACACTGCTTGACTTAAGTATCAATGTGAAAACCAGCCATAAATAGAGACCGCAGAGTGATCTTTGAAATGTCATTCAAAAACCCAGAAGAGTCACAGACAATGCCAGCAGCTCCACCAATTCAGCACCTTGTAAATTTGCTGGGAAGAAAACATCAGTCCAAAGCTGGGCTTCTGCACAAGACAAGCCAGTCTGAAAGTGGAGAAGGCTAAATTTAGCGCCAGGCGTACGCTTACTCCCTTCTCGCTGTACAAGATGCCAGTGGAAAGAATTAAACCCCAAGATTAATTCCACATGAGCCACATACCCGAAGGCTGCCTGATCAGCATGCTCTCCGTGGCTGTTCCTTGAGAAAATAAATGCGCGCGTAATTGGCAATGTTTTCATTAATATAAGCCCGAAATAACAGAAGTACTTGGCATGTGTAACTGGAATCCAAATGAAGAGGAAATTCCTCAAAAAAAAAAAACAACACAAAAAACCCAGCACACCAGAATGACAACGTCTATTCCAGCTTTTTGGAAGAGGACGCCGTCTCCTGTTCCCTGGCACGGCCACCTACTTTTCATGCTGTGCACGACTGTCCACTTTTCACAAACTGAGCACACAAGGCAAGGACTTGCCAGTAGACTTCTCACTCCATTTTTGCAGAAGTCTCTGTTGCGGGCTTCTTTCCGATGCTTGTCTTTCATCACCAGCCATCTCTTGAGGCTTCTGAACACCCATCACACCATTATCCACATGACAATGAAGCAAGCACTGCAAAACTTTATGTCATGAAAATTCTTGCACCAGCTCCTGAGTTTGACAGTTTTTTTCCTCCAGCTTCAAGTGTGTGTGTCTGTGTGTGTGTGTGTGTGTATGTGAGTGAGAGTGAGAGAGAGAGAGAGAGAGACTGACTGATTGATTAACTGTCTGCCCTTGGTCAGGGCCCTTAGCCTCTTAGTTTTTCAGTTTCTTCATCTGTAAAATGGGAATCATAGGGACCCTTATGTCCTGAGAATGCTATAAGATTACATTATTTAATCCATATAAAGCTCCTATAGGGTGGTGGCTTGAGTATGGCCTATAGGGTGCAGGCCAGGCCAATCACCATGTGAGGGAGGGAAGGGGAGGCCCACCAGGAGAAAGGAAAGGTTCCTGGCCTGTTTTGGATCAAGGCACCTTTTGCACCTGATGATGATACTCCAAAAAAAAGAAAAAAAAAAAACATGCACAGACTCACAATTTTATACACAATTGTATAAAAGTGGGGCAGAGCTGGAAAAGTTCAGTGATTCCTGAAACTCAATCCCAGGCCCCTTTAGAATCTAAACGCTGCAGGTGAAAGGCCTCTGAACAGAAACGAGTTCTGAACTTACGCAAATTTACCAACTGATTTCTGGCTAATATTCAGAGAATTCATCTCAGGGAAAGGTTCTATCCTTTCCAGGATCAACCGGGGACATTAACACCCGCCTCCGACCAAGCATGCCTTCCTCTCTAAAGCAAGCTCCCCTCCCACCCTACTGTCCTGCCCAGCAGCGCCATGATGGGAAAGTTTGAGTTCCAGCACTTAAGAGTGTAAAGCTAGGATTTAAAGTGGTGAAGATTATTGAAATTCAAGGCACAGTCTTCTAAACAAAGGACTTTCTCATGCCATTGGAGGGAAGACACAATAGTTACCAGTCCGCTTACTAACGAGGGGGAAAAGGGGTATATAAAAGCAACCAGGAAATGAATATTTTTTAAAGTCCATCTTTGAAGACAGCAAGAATTAATGAGCTTCAGCTTTCATCTGTGCTGTATCTGATCAGAAAAAATGCAAAAATCTTGCTTCTCTGAATATCTGAGAAAGAATATACACGCAGTTTATATTTAGTTATCAAGTGAGCTTGTAAGCAGCTTATATTTAGTTTTTAACTTATGCCATGTTTCAGTTTCAACTTTAAACTATAAAGTTTAGGGTGTAATGAAAGGATAAAGTTTTATAAATTCCACCTGAACTGTGAAACCATGGGTTAGCTTCCTTTCTGAAAGCAAAGATGGTAAAACAAAAATAAAAAATACTGGGTCGGGCATGGTGGCTCACATTTGTAATCCCAGCACTTTGTGGGGCTGAAGAGGTGGATCACTTGAGGCCAGGAGTTCAAGACCTGCCTGCCAACATGACAAAACTCCTTCTCTATTAAAAATATAAAAATTAGCGGGGCATGGTGGCACACATCTGTAGTCCCAGCTACTTAGGAGGCTGAGACACAAGAATTGCTTGAACCCGGGAGGCAGAGGTTACAGTGAGCTGAGATCATGCCTCTGTACTCTGGCCTGGGTGACAGAGCAAGACTGTCTCAAAAAACAAAACAAAGCAAAACAAAAACCTTGACACCAGAAGGCTCCTATCTAACAAAGTACAGGAACACGCAAGAATTTAACTGATTCCGAGCAGAGAAAACGACGGCACAGTGGTTTCTATGCCAGAATGCCACCAGACAAACTCCTGGCAAGGTGCAGACAAGACTCCTACTTAAAATCATGGTGGGCACCCAGCCACGTACAGGACCTCTTCTGGATATGACACGTTCTTAAATCACTTTCTAAATTTTCAAGGGGTTTTCTTTGTGCAGTTGAAAGGAGTACTAGGGTAGGTAACATGGAAAGCAAATACATATGGCCTTCGTTTGAATTTTGTTTTGTTTTGAGATGGGTCTTGCTCTGCTGCCCAGGCAGGAGCACAGTGGCACAATCATAGCTTACTGCAGCCTCAAACTACTGGGCTCAAGCAATCCTCCGGCCTCAACCTCCCAAGTACTTGAGACTATAGGTGTGTGTCATCACATCCAGCTAATTTTTTTTTTTTTTATAGAAACAAGGTTTCACTATGTTGCAAAGGCTGGTCTCAAACTTTTGGGCTCAAGCAATCCTCCCATCTCAGCTTCTCAAAGTGTTGGGATTACAGGCATGAACCACCACGCCCAGCCCTGAATTTTGTTAACTTCCATCTAGATACAAGTATTTCTGGTATACTATAAACTCAATCATATCTAAATAAAAGCAGACACCAACCCTAGGAAGGCTGATTCACCAAGTCACAGCAGCGGCTCCTGGCTATTGACTTCTCTGTTCTTGGTGGACACTGTCGCCAAGCCACTCAAGAAGCCTGCAGGGCCAAGCATCCTGACTCTCATTTTACAAATGAGGAATCAAAGGGTCAGAGAGTTTAAGCTGACTCGCTCAAAAGCCCACAGCTAGCCGGTGGTGGGTCTGCAAACAGAATGCAGGCCTGCTGGCTGGGCTCTTCTCTACCATGTAGCTCTGGAGCCCCAGGCACCTGAGCCGGGCTCCCTCCCAATTAATTGGCTCTGCTCAGGACCCCATTCCTCACTGGAGGTGACCTCTGCTCTGCCCTTCTCTGTCCCTACTGGACTTTTGGTTCCACCACTGCTGGAGCTGGTGACAGTAATTAAGTGCTGTGTTTGGTTTAAATTACCTTCTTTTCATCCCCTACGCAGTAGCCAGTTATTCCATGGCGCCCCTGCTTACAATCCACCCCCCCACCCCCACTCACCCCTGCAAACTCCCTGCCTCCAGCCACACTGGGACCATTTGGCTCTGAAACATACAAGCCTGCCCCTGCCTGGCAGCCTCTGCACTTGCTGCTCTGCTGCTTGCTCTGCCTTCCCCCAAGGCCCTCCCCTCATCATCCCCGATCATCACAGCCTCCAAAAGAACACTGAGGATCCCCCAGTCATTGTCAACATTCACAGCCATCTGAAACTACCCTATTACCCTCTCTCCACCAAAAAAGTAAAGTTCACGTGAGCAAGAACCTTTCTGTCTGTTCACTTACCACTGTCTGGCACATAGCAGGCAATCAATCAATATGTTTGAATAAGTGAATAACTAAATAAGGGAAACAGAGAACTCCCTTCTCATCACGATGGTAAGAAGCTAAGGGAATGATGCCACAAACAGCAGGGAGTTGGCTGAATTCTTTTTTCTCCTGCCATTGGTTCATATCCTGTTTTCATGTCAGCTGAAACAATGTTAATAAAACATATATTTCATCTGAACAGGCAGGAGGCAAGTTCTGAGATGATTAATCTCTCATGACTCTATTTAAAAGCAAAGCAAGTCTATACTCTGATCATCTCCAGCAGAAACAATGGTGTCTCCAGAGCTCCTAACTAGATTTCCTTCTTTGGAACATTTGTCTAAATGAGAAATAGCTCCTCTGCTCCTGAAGAAATCAATATATAAATTTCCCTTGTATATTGATTTCTATCAAGATTTATCCCCAGATAATTTTCTTTATGTTTGTACTCTAAGAGAAATAAATCTCTGCTTATCATTTAAGGAAAAGACCCAAGACAACACATTCCCATACCTGTTGAGGCAGCAATGAACTGAAATGCTGCCCTCTGGGGCACCTACAAACCATTCCCCCTGCCCCATCAGAGGTACTAGGGTATAATGGCAGGAGTTAGCTTCTTGATACAGTTGGAAAGAATATGTACTCTTTATGTTTACTAAGGTTACTTTTTTTTTTTTTTGAGACACTCTTGCTCTGTCACCCAGGCTGGAGTGCAGTGGCACCATCTCAGCTCACTGCAACCTCTGCCTCCCGGGTTCAAGTAATTCTCTTGCCTAAGCCTCCCAAGCAGCTGAGATTACTCAGCGCCACCACACCCAGATAACTTTTTGTATTTTTAGTAGAGACAGCGTTTCACCATATTGCCCAGTCTGGTCTCAAGCTCCTCACCTCAGGTGATTCGCCTGCCTCAGCCTCCCAACGTGCTGGGATTACAGGCATGAGCCACTGCACCCTGCTACTAAGGTTACTTTTTGTAGGTAGTTGGTCTCTTTGTTCTAGCATCTTTTTTCCCCTTTTCATTGAATATGATGAAGGATCTTTAAAAAACAAAAACCACAATGCCACTGCTGTAACATCCTGCTTTGTTTTTGTTAAGACACGGAGTCTTATATGATGTCTGGGCTGGACACAAACTCCTTGGCTCAAGTGATTTTCCCACCTCAGACTCCACAGTAGCTGGGACTACAGGTGGGTACCACTGTGCCCAGTTTTGTAACACCCTGGATTACTATTATTTGTGTTTGGTTTCCTGTTATTGTCCATATTTAACAATTAAAATAAATATATCATCTTAAAGAAGAAAGAGGCTCAAGTGTAGAAGTACCCCAAACACCCTGACCTTCTGCAGGAATTCTCTTTGGGGGCTAATTTCAACACAACACAAAGCTGGTCAGAGATGACTGAACCTTCTTAGTTCCAAATGACAAAGTCCCTATTTGAATTGTCATTCAGGGTTCGATCTAGGTCCTTCAGATCAGGGATCAGCAAATTATGACCCTCCTAAATCTCAGACTGTTTTGTGAATGAAGAGTATTGGACCACAGCTACACTCATTTGCTTAGGCAGAGGCTATGGCTGCTTCTGTGCCACAATTGCAGGGCTGAGTAGTTGCAACAGAGACCACATGGCCCCAAAAGCCTCAAATATTTAATATGCGGCCAGTGCCCAGGAGTTTGAGAACAACATGGGCAACATAGTGAGACCTCATCTCTACAAGAAAAATTTTTTTTAAAAAAGCCAGGTGTGGTGGTGCATGCCTGTAAGTCTCAGCTACTCAGGAGGCTGAGGCAGGAGGATTGCTTGAGCCCAGGATGTTGAGACTGCAGTGAGCCGTGATCACACCACTGCACTCCAGCCTGGGTGACTGAGTGAGACCCTGTCTCAAAAAAAAACAAAAAAATCTGGTCTTTTACAGAAAAAAATTGCCAACCCCTGCTCTAGAAGATGATCTGTTTTAAGGGCGCAACATACAATGTGGACAAGTACTGGTTAAATACTTCGTGGAGCCCAGTGCAAAATGAAAATGCAAGGCTCCCTGTTAAAAACACAATGAACATTTTCAAGATGTTAACAGCAGAGTGTAAACCAATTGAGGGACCCTGTGACTGGCTGAGATGGCAGAATAATTCTCGTTACAGGTGACAAACTCCAAGGCTGGCTAGAAACTCTTCCACCAAGATGCAGGAGTAAGAGCATTTCCAACTTGCAAATGCTTTAGAACCAAACAACGTTTTGCTCAACTGAAATCTTACACAGATGCCCAACATGTGAAGCAGCAGCCCTGTGGACGTCTGCCCTAGCCATTTTATTTCTAAAAGGTCACTAGCAGGTTATGATTCTTAGAATGTTTTAAGGGGGAGGGTGATGAAAAACAAAACACACCAGAATCCTCGAAAACAGCATTTTCAGGTAACCACGCAAAAAGATGCATGCTCTGATATGACAGAATCGGGCCACCTTGGCCCCCCTGTCAACCGTGCTCTCGGCTGCTGCTTGTCCTCTATTATAATTATTTCAACTGCTATAATTTATTCATCCCCGGACAAGCTTACATGTTATAGGGCACCCAGTCCAGGTGTTCAGATCAGAATGGCTGGCAGCTCAAGTTACTCCTGCCCTTTCTTATCTGTTCAAAATACTGACTGTGGAAGGAATATTTTCTACACACACACACACACGCACACATTTTTTTCAAAACCAAACCAAAGTTATCTCAAAACTCAAGTTCTCTGTCATATGCTTTTAAGTTCACAATTCTGCAGCTGGAAGAAGGGGGCAGAAAATCCTATCAGAAACTCAGTACTTAGTTTTAGAAATGGCTTCTCTAGCTCCCCAAATGCTCAGTGAATTTCCTGAAAAGTTACTAAGAAAGTTATTCTCTTTGAATTGAAATACATATGGAACAAATTTTATATTTATGAGATATCAGTTGTTGGATGCTGCATATGAAGTAACTTCAAATGTAATTATGGGGCTGGGTACGGTGGCTCATGCCTATAATCCTAGCACTGAGTGAGGATCACTTGAGGTCAGGAGTTCAAAACCAGCCTGGCCAACATGGTGAAACCCTGTCTCTACAAAAAATACAAACAATTGGCAGGGTGTGGTGATGCATTCCTGTAATCCCACCTATTCAGGAGGCTAAGGAAGGAGAATTGCGTGAACCCAGGAGGCGGAAGTTGTAGTGAGCCAAGATCATGCCACTGCACTCCAGCCTGGGCAACAGAGCAAGACTCTGTCTCAAAAAAAAAAAAAAAAAAAAATGTAATTATGAATGGTTTCTTATAAACTGGGAACGAGGTAGAATAATTCCATATAAATTAAGGCTTAAACCTGTCTTCTCTTCTTACTCTGATTTTTTATTTTCAAGCCAGATCAAAGAAAAATGCTCAAAGGTCTCATAACCAGTTGAGAAGTACAGACAGGGTATTGAAGGGTAAAAACATCTTGGAAAAATGGCCAACTACACAAGATTGCACTGGATGGATATGTCTGCTCATCTACACTAGAGAACCAAAGAAAAGTAAGTTAAGGTTTTGTGGTTTGTTTTTTGTGGAGATAAAGTCTCTCTCTGTCGCCCAGGCTGGAAGGCAGTGGTGTGATCTCAGCTCACAGCAACCTCCGCCTCCCAGGTTCAAGAGATTCTCTTGACTCAGCCTCCCTAGTAGCTGGGATTACAGGTGTGCGCCACCATACCTGGGTAATTTTTGTATTTTAAGTAGAGATGGGGTTTTACTACATTGCCCAGGCTGGTCTCGAACTCCTGCCTCAAGTGATCCTTTGGGGACCCTCGGCCTCCCAAAGTGCTGGGATTACAGGCGTGAGCTACCGCGTCTGGCCTAAATCAAGGTCTTGACACAACATAAATTTGAAGGGAGTTGTTCCACGGCTTGGTAACTTTTTCTTTGGACAGTCATTACTCCTATTAACATGTATTTTCTACAGGCATAAACCACGCATCAAAGAAACCAGGTGTGGTCCTAGATCACACCCCTTCCTGTGTATTCTACAGTCAACTCCGCCAGTGCAGCCTCCATAACATTTCTCCCACCTGCCTGCTTCTCTTCATGCCTTCTATCACATCACCCATCTCTCCTGGACCAGGGCTGGCCAACTGGTTCCGCGGTTTCCACTCCTGTTTCCAATATCCATTCCCCAAGATCATTTTGTATGAAATAAACTAGGTCATGGCATTCCCCTGGTTAACCTCTTCATGGGCACCTCATGGCAAACCTTTAACCAATGCCCAAAAGCCCTATAGGATCCTGTCCTACCCATCTCTTCCACCCCAGCACAGAGCCCTGGCCTCCTCTCCATCCTCACGCATGTTGAGTGCTCCTCTTCTATTCACTCCCTATGTGGCCGGTTTCAATGTTGCCTCCTAGGACAGGCTGACTCCTGGGGACCCCTTTCCCTACTAAGCTACTCTGTTGCATTACGCTGTTGATGGTCTTCAAGGCACTCAGCAGAACCTCTATCATCTTGCTTCCTGGATTGTTTATCCAGCTTATCTCCTGCATCTTCAAACAGGAAACTTGTCTGTCTCAGTCCTTCATGCTGTCTCACAAGGTGCCTGACACACAGATGCTACCTATCTGCCGAACACTGTATTAACCATTACACTATAAAGATTAAGCACATGGGATGGTCATAACTGAATCCTAAAAATAGACAACGAAGTATTTCATCTGCATTCATTCATCTGCCCATTCGACAACTGGGTTATTTGTGGAGAGCGTCCTATACTCGGTACTGTGTTAGGGCCCGAGGAATTTAAAAGTCTAAGAACTTCTCAAATATGTCATATTCTGTATTCAACACAGGCCCTTTAAAAAGACAAGTTACACTACTACTTATATGTTTTTCTGTAATCCTAAAGATTTGTGGAAAAATATGAAAACCTAGGTAAGAGGTTATGTGCCATCAGTTCACTCCCCAAAACCCACGAAACGTATATGGAGAGTAAATAGGAACACAGTTAAAGTCACCTCTTAACACTCAGGAGACTGGACAGATGTAAAGCTTTGCTCAGCCAGTGGTACCAAATGAAATGCATTTCCAAGGCTGGGCGCAGTGGCTCACGCCTGTAATCCCAGCACTGTGGGAGGCCGAGACGGGCAGATAACCTGAGGTTAGGAGTTTGAGACCAGCTTGGCCAACATAGCGAAACTCCATCTCTACTAAAAATACAAAAAATTAGCTGGGCGTGGCACAGGTGCCTGTAATCCCAGCTACTCAGGAGGCTGAGGCAGGAGAATCACTTGAACCCAGGTAGCGGGGGTTGCAGTGAGCTGACATCTCACCACTGCACTCCAGCCTGGGCAGTAAGAGTGAAACTCCATCTCAAAACAAAACAAAACAAAAGAAATTCATCTCCTAGAGGGGTTGTCCAAGAGGAAAGGGGTTGTTCAAGAGACAAGGAGGCTACATGACTGATAGTTTTTATTACAGACACATCCAAATCAACAGTGCCAATGTTTAAACTCTAGAACTCAGCTCTGCCCCTCCCTGCACTCCAGGTTCCTTTGAGAGGTACCCATGGATCAAAATAAAGAAGTTCAAGATGACCCACTCTAGTGCCCAGTAGCCCACTGGCCTGATTAATACTTCCACTCTTGGAGTGCAGATGACCTAGGGCCCCTCGTTGTTTGCGCCTACAGCCACATACTCAGCTGACCTCCAGGGCAGCCGTCAGCAGCAGTATCTTCTTGTCTCACCTCAGTGTCATCCACATTGCTTCCCAGGGATGCTCCAGTGCAGAGGACCTGCAATGGGCCCCACGCCAGCATAGTGTGAGCGCCAAGAAAGGAAGAAGACACCTGTTGTATTTATTCTACCGCTTAATCATCAGCACCAATGCCCAGCACATGGCAGGTGTCCAATAAATACTTATTAAATAAATTATCCCCACTGCAGAAAAGCTAGAACTCAAAAATGTGCCAGCTGTTAGAAAAGTGGGTTTCTCACATCTGCAAAATGAGAACGATTAAAATTAGGCCAGGTGTGGTGGCTCACGCCTGTAATCACAGCACTTTGTGAGACCGAGACAGGTGGATCACCCGAGGTCAGCAATTCAAGACCAGCCTGGCCAGCATGGTGAAGCTCCGTCTCTACTAAAAATACAAAAAGTAGTCAGGGATGGTGGTGGTGCACCTGTAGTCCCAGCTACTCAGGAGGCTGGGGCAGGAGAATCACTTGAACCCAGGAGGCAGAGGTTGCAGTGAGCCGGGATGGAGAGACACTGTCTCCAAAAAAAAGAAAAAAAAAAATTGAAAGAGAAAAAGGAAACAAAAAAGAAAGCAGTGTTCTTACTGAGCTACAAACCATGACACCTTCTTTGATGACACTGGCTGATGCTTTGTGCAAAGTCTTTCCCCTATTAAGCATTTAATTCACACTCCCTTTTACTTAAAACTTTCACAAAATTACAGACCAAATTTACAAACATGTACTTAGGGCTGTTTTCCTCACAACACATTCTGTGTCTAACTTCTTAGGAAAGGCCTCAGGACACTTAATTCCTTTCCGAAAGCAACTAACTAAAAGGCAGCAGCAAGGATCTGAACTTTAGGGAGAAATTTACAAACTACTCTTGTGTCAGAGCTCGGCTGGAAGAGGGGCCAACTGCTCAATGGCCTAAGAAACCCTAAAAGAGAATAATATGAGAAAAGCAGGCAGAACCCCCATTCATGATACAAGCCAAAGCCAGGCTGCAGCTGCAGAGTTATAAAAAGAAAGAAAAAGACTAATGGGATTGCCTCCTCCTCCCGCCTTCTCCCACCCAAAGCAGTAATGAAGATTCACAGCTACACATTAATTAGGGAATCCATACATGTGCCCGGTTACAATATTTGTATAGGGAAACAGATAATAGAAAAGGCACAGATTCCCCCACAATCTAATAGAGTGTCGTAAGCAATATTTAAATCATCACGCCTTTCTTTTCAAAAACACTACTTCTTTCTCAATGCCAAGAGCTGGCTGCATTTCTGCATTTGGGGAATTTGAGATAGTTTCTCACATGGAAGTCACACCAGTATTCTAAATCATGTAACTAAAAGCATTTGGGGATGCAGTTTTTCTACACGAAAGGATATTGGAAAATGACTTTGGTAATCCAAATATTGGATTACCAAAACCCTGAAATATCTTTCAGTCCTAATGTAGACAGGAAGACAGAAATGTGGCCTCAGCAGGGGGCATGTGAGACGAAGGCAGTCACTGCCTCAATCACAGAACGCTGTCCACAGCAGAAATGCCCCGTGCAGACCCCATCAATGAAGAGCCCACCCAGAACAGTCCTGCTGCACTGGCAAACTGGGATTCAAGGACTCCTCCTCCCATTTCATACAATCCTCATTCCTCCTTCCCATCGGCGAGGCAGAAAGCCCCCTCTTCAGCCCCTGTATCTCGCTAAGCGCTGACTCGGGAGGGCGCAGCCTTTGTCCCGCGGGTCTCCCGCGCCCGCCTCGCTGTCCGTGCGAGCGAGCTTGGGCTCGACCCCCGTTCCCTCTGAACGCACCTGCAAACAAAGGCGCGCCGTTCCTTCGCCAACTTCCTCACCTTTGTCTCCCGGTCCTCCCGGGGTAGGACGGGGATGCCGCCCCAGGTGCTACGACGAGCCCCAGGATGCCGCGACCAGCCAGCGGGTGCCGTCGCTCAAGCAGCCGCACGCATTGCCAGGGGTTCAAGTTAAAGCGAGCGGCGCCCGCGCCTCCCTGCCCCGCCCGCGCCGCCAGCCCGCCGCCGCCGCCGCCCATTGGCTGCTGGGGAGGCGCGTGGCCCCGCCCCGTCCGGCCGCGCTCCCAGCAAGTGCTCTCGGCAGGTGTTCCCGCCAGGTGCTCCCGCCAGGTGCTCCCAGCAGCGAGGGGCTTGGCTCAGGGCCGGCAAAGAGGATCCCCCACCCCCATCTACCCTCTTCCTGGCACGAACGTTTCTCTTTTTGGACTCTCAGGACTTAGAAAGTTCATTCAAACCCCACTGAACCTCTTTAGAAAAAGTTGATGCTCTAGGCCTTCTGAGTTTCCGGTTTTTCTTTTCTTTCTTTTTTTTCAGACAGGGTCTCCCTGTTACCCAGGCTGGAGTGCAGTGGCGCGATCTCGGCTCACTACAACGCCTCCAGTGTTCAAGCGATTCTCCTGCCTCGGCCTCCCTAACAGCTGGGATTACAGGCGCCTGCCACCACGCCGGGCTATTTTTTTGTATTTTTTAGTGGAGACGGGTTTCACCATGTTGGCCAGGCTGGTCTCAAACTCCTGGCCTCAAGTGATCCACCCACCTCGGCCTCCCAAAGTGCTGGGATTATAGGGTTGAGCCACCGAGCCTGGCTGGGTTTCTATGACCCTGCCTGATTGTGGGGCGAGTTGGGGGATGGAGGGTAAGGAGGGGTGGTCAGGGAAGGGAGGTATTGCAACCCACAGCCAGAATGCCTTTGGGCAGAAAGGCAGAAACCAAACTGTAGTTTGATAAATCTGAATAATCAGATTTCAAGAGGCAGCAAATTCTGAACTGAGCTGGAAAGTGTTTACACAGTACCTGCCAATTTACACAAAGCACTTAGCAGTTCACCCCTACACCATTTTGTAATCCCTACCTCTCTTAAGACACCTTTTATTTATAGCTGACTTAAAGCCAAGATCCCACAGGCACCTCAACATTGTCATCTCTAGCTGAGCACCCCTCCCCCCAATATACATGGAAGCAGAAAATGTCCAGTTGGCTAAGTGACAGCACTTTAAGTAAGAGTCCTGTCTAGCCACTAGTCAATGTACGAGTTGGAAAGGAAAATTCAAGGTCTCTTACTGACTGTATTCTGTGAGCACTGAAAGTACTTCCTCTTTCTAATTGTTTCTGGGCAAGTGTAATTTATTTGATTGTCCAATTAAAGTGAAATAGGGAGGCTGAGGCAGGAGAATTGCTTGAACCTGGGAGGCGGAAGTTGCAGTAAGCCGAGATCGTGCCACTGCACTCCAGCCTGGGTGACAGAGCGAGACTCCATCTCAAAAAAAAAAAAAAAAAAAAGTGAAATAGAGCATATTAGCCATGTTTTGACTTTGACAAAGTTTCATATACCCCTTTTACAAATAAAGGAACAGAAAATAGGAAATACACATGGAAAATCAAGGGAGTATGTAACTAGTAGGTCTTGTTTGGATTTGGTAAAACACACCACAGGTGTACAGGAAACTTTAATGTTCATGTTTAAAAGAGGATCAGCTGTCTTCTCATTTGCTCAATATTTACTAAGCTCCTAAATACCAGATTCTGTGCAGAAAATTTTATATTAGGCTTTTCTGGTTAACAGTTGTCTTTCTAGGGAGGGCATGATTTAACTCATGCTGTATCTGAATTTATGACTGGTAACACTTCAATTATTCAGAAGAGTTATTGACAGTGAACTGTGCTGGCAACCACCACTGTTTGGAACACAGCCCAAACTGGAAGTGGGCCTGGAAGAGGGTTTGAGACTTGGGGTTCAGCAGCAGAACAGACAGCACCAAGCTCAAAGACATGAAACAAGTTCACAGGATTCTACCTGTCACCCCTTCAAAGGCTGCCTCTCCTTCCTTACACATAATACTGATGAGTTTGGTTATCTGATTCTCTGCCTATAGCAGGGCAGAAGCAACAAATCAGATGGGGCTGCCAGATGTCCACAGGGTGCAGCAAGTGTGACAGCTGAGGGTCTGCTGGCAGGAAGTCATGCATGACAAGTCCTGCCAACTCTGCCTCCTCCTGCTCTCTCCAACTTGCCCTCTTCTCTCAACTCCATGCTGCCACCCTAGTTCCAGCCATCATCTCTCATCAGGAAGGCTGCAGTCATTTTTTTTTTTTTGAGATACAGTCTCACTAGTGCAGTGCCTCCTATCTTGGCTCACTGCAACCTCCTCCTCCTGGGTTCAAGTGATTCTTGTGCCTCATAGATGGGGTTTTGCCAGGTTAACCAGGCTGGTCTTGAACTCCTGGCCTCAAGTAATCCACCCAACTTCAGCTTCCCAAAGGGCTGGGATTACAGGCATAAGCCACCGTACCCAGCCTGCAGTAGTGTTTTAACAGTCTCCCTGCCTCCATTCATCTCTAACAAGCTATTCTCACAGCAACCACAAGTGTCTCTTCAAAAAAAAAAAAAAAATCACGAATATGAGTATCCATGCATGAACCTTAAAGCCACAAAATGGCTTCCCACAGCACTGCACGTGAAGTCTACAATCGCTTTCAGGGTCTCAAAGGCTGCCTGGGATCAGGTCCTGCTTCTATCTCCAATGCTGCAACCACATTCCCTCCTCTTTCTCTTTGCTCCAGCCTTCTCTTCTTCCAGTTCCTGGAACATGCCCACTTACTTCCCATCCCAAAGCCTTTGCACCAGCTGTGACCCCTCCTAGAATGCTCTTCCCTGCACTGCCCACCTGACAAATCCCTTTCATCTTTTAGGAATCTCAGCCCCAAAGTTGATTCCTTTGGAAGATGTTCCTGACGGCAGTGTCCTCCCTGACAGCATCGCCGGCTTTTCCTTCCTGCCCCTGCTGCAGCTCGGTGTTATATATTTGGAAAATCGTCCATTTATTATTCATCTCATTCACTTTAGAGTGAGCTTTATAAACTTACAGAGGCTGGTTTTGTTTCTGTACAGTAAAGAATTTAACCTTGGCTGGAGAGAGGCCTGGCCTCTGCCCTCAGCTTCTGGGAGATAAACCCTAGCACCTTGGAATGTCGTGCCTGACCGGAGTGTTTCTGTTTGCCTTGGGACCTTGGGTCACACTAGGAGGTCTAACAGAGTGATCTGGGCTGGGTGCTTGGGCCATGCAGTATCAGCTCCACCTCTGGAGGGGCTTGAGACTGAGATTAGCCCTGGACCAGTTGTCTATGCCTACGGGAGGGAGCCCCAATAAAAATCCTGGACACCAAGGCTTGGATGAACTTCCCTGGTTGACAGCTGTCACATGGTAATGCCAGGGAAGTTATGCTGCCCTGGACACCGTGGGGAGAGGACAACTGAAGGCTTAGAATCTCCCTGGACTCTGACCTATGTGCTTCTTCCTTGGGCTGATTTTAATCAGAATCTGTTCCCTGTGACAAGCCACACCATGAGTATAACAGCATTCAGTGAGCTCTGTGAGTCCTAGCAAATTATCAAACCTGAGGGTGGTCTCACTGACTGTTCTCTAGCTTTGCAGTTTCCTGTTGTATTTTCAGCAGTAAGCACATTTCCTGACATACAGTAAGTGTTTAATACATCCACTAATGATTACATTTAATGAGTTATTACTTTTTAAGAGATTTTTTTAAATGGCCAGGTAATCAGCATATAATGCTTTTACAATTTAAATAACAAATTTCCTTTTGCAAACGCCTACTTATGAGTTAAGGTCCAGATCGAACAAATGCCATCTCTCCCATGAAGCCTTTCCCTGCTTCCGGAGGGCTCGTCATCCTTGCCTTTGTGTTCTCTGGCCCAATGCTTTGCTTTTGAAGCATAAGTAGTAATAAAACATGTTTCTGACCAGCTGGGCAACATAGCGAGACCCTGTCTCTACAAAAAAATTTTAAACATTAGGCTGGGTGCGGTGTCTGACATCTTTCCGAGGCGGGTGGATCACTTGAGGTCAGGAGTTCAAGACCAGCCTGGCAAACATGGTAAAACCCCATCTCTACTAAAAATACAAAAATTAGGCAGGCGTGGTGGTGTGCACCTGTAATCCCAGTTGCCTGAGGGGCTGAGGCAGGAGAATCACTTGAACCTGGGAGGCGGAAGTTGCAGTGAGCCGAGACCTTGCCACTGCATTCCAGCCTGTGTGACGAAACAAGACTCCGTCTCAAAAAAAAATTTTTTTTGGTAAACATTAGACAGGTGTGGTGGCTTGCGCCTGTAGTCCTAGCTACTTGGGAGGCTGAGGCAGAAGGATCCCTTGAGCCCAGGAGTTTGAGGCTGCAGAGAGCTATGATCTTGCCACTGCACTCCAGCCTGGATCACAGAGCAAGAGCTATCTCTAAAATAAATTAATAAATGAATAAAAATAAGACATCTGTTTTTGTGAAGGATATCTATGTTAGATAAACTCTGAGTCCCTACTACTGGGCACGGGGCTTGCCCAGAACAGGCACACAAATGGTGTTTATGGAATGAAGGCAGTTTTTAAAAACAGGTTTTGTTCATAGAAAGATAGGTTCAATTATATGTGAAATTCTGGTACATATTACAGCTCATTCCCTGATACATATGGTAGCTGTTACTGTAGTAACTATTATGAAGGTGTTCTATTGTTTTCTTTTTTTCTTTCTAAAAATAAAAACGTTCCTCAGAATTATGATCCACTTTAAAAACCAAACATGCTTTAAATAAAAATATGGAAGCTGATCACCAAACTTTTAAGAGGCATCTGACTTTCTAATTAGAATGAAATATCACAGTTTATTTACAAAATACAGAAAGAAAAAAACCCAACACACCTAACCACTCATCTTTCTTTCTCATACAAACCTAATTGAAAATTCAACCACCATACCAATAACCCTTTGATGTCCCCAAGTAGCATAGAAAAATCAATTTTACTTTCTTCAGACCTGCATTTAAACTGGATAATAACTGATGTAACGTGCAACAGCCATAATCCAATTTCAATTCGTTCGATTAGATGAGTATAAACATTAAACAAGAAAGTCACAGGATTGTCATGACAATGTTCATGCTGTTAACTCATTATAGAACAAAGCATTGTAATTTGCTCCTAGAGAACATGCTACTAAAATACATAGATATGAGTTTGAACTATCTGTAAGTGCAGTCCACAAAGATCTTTATATTGCCTCAACCAAAGATAAAAGCAACTTTGAACTTGGAAGCCACTTCAAACTCCCCTGAATTGGGGATAAGAAAATCCCTAAAGGATTCCTTAAATATTTAAGACTATTTTAACATCCATTTGTATGACACTGGCATAATCAGAGGATATCAAAGTAGCACCCAGGTCAGTGGTCTCAAACTATAACATGCATCATAACAGTTAAAAGGAAGGTGCCACAGTCTCAGCCGGATGCGGTGGCTCACAGTTGTAATCCCAGCACTTTGGGAGGCCGAGGTGGGTGGATCACAAGGTCAAGAGTTCAAGACCAGACTGGCCAACATGGTGAAACCCCATCTCTACTAAAACTACAAAAATTAGCCAGGCATGGTGGCAGGCATCTGTAATCCCAGCTACTCGGGAGGATGAGGCAGGAGAATCGCTTGAACCCAGGTGACAGAGGTTGCAGTGAGTTACATCACACCACTGCGCAGCCTGGGCAACAGAGTGAGACGTCTGCTCACAAAAAAAAAAAAAAAAAGATGGTGCCACAGTCTCACCTAAAGAATGTGACTCAGTAGGTCTCAAATAGACTCCCTGCTTTTTTCACATAAGTACCGTCCCTCTGACCCAAATGATTTGGAGGCAGGTGTTCTGTGGGCTGTACATTGAGGATACAAAGCTGTTTCTAGTGAAGCCGACTGGTACTGTGTGTCAGTGAAGAAAGTCAGATGACAGATAAAGGCACTGGAGAATGGGACGCTGCAGCTCGTTCTGTGCCCCACACTGCACTCTGAGCTCCCCGAAGGCAGCAACCATGCTTTACTCGTTTTTGTATCTTTTGCTCCCAGCTCAGCACTGAGCACTTAATAAATAAAGTGCATTTAGGGCAAAGTGGGATGCCCCTATACTCACACCTATGTGGATGTTAGAAGCATTCACCACGGGTACATTTCTGTGGGTCATATCACAACAAGGTTAACAGAGGAGGCAGGATGTTTTGGCAGGACCTTGAGGTAGATCAATGCCTTTCAAACTTCAGTGTGCAAATGCATTGTCTGAGGACTTGTTACATGCAGGTTCTGATTTAGTAGGTCTGGGTAGGGCCCTGTCGTTCTAAAAACTACATCCCAGGTGATGCCCAACTTCTTATTCAGAGGCTCCACTCTGAATGGCAAGAATCCAGACATGAATCATCCAAACTGTGATCACCAAGGACAAAAGAGCAGGAAAAAGATCTTCAGTGAGCTTGGACAATGAAAGCCAGGGAAGCCAGGTGCAGTGGCTTGTGCCTGTAATCCCAGCACTCTGGGAGGCTGAGGTGGACGGATCATTTGAGGTCAGGAGTTCGAGGCCAGCCTGGTCAACATGGTGAAACCCCATCTCTACTAAAAATGCAAAAATTAGCCAGGCGCGGTGGTGCCTGCCAATAATCTCAGCTACTCAGGAGGCTGAGGCATGAGAATTCGCTTGAATCCAAAAGGCAGAGGTTGCAGTGAGTTGAGATCGCACCACTGCATAGCAGCCTGGGTGACAGAGGAAGACGGTTTCAAAAGAAAAGAAATCCAGGGAGTTGTGGACCAAGAGTAATATTCCCAACTTTTAAAGCACTGTATATCTGATGATTGCTCTTGGAGGAATCTGTAAGGTGTATTTATAAAAGAAAACTCCCACTGCCCCACAAGACTTACTTATCAGTCACAGCAGAAGCTTAGCTTGCACTCACATGAGGATGTGCCCTTTATCTAAAAGACCTCCAGGGTTGCCACAGTATCTCTTTAACTCAACTCTAACAAAAATTTTGGAAAAAAAAGGAAAAGAAATTTTCCTGCCTGATGGCCTGGAGTCTTCCTGTTCTGCCCTGTAAAATGCAAAGGCTATTTATAATAAATGTGTACAACAAGAATCTTTGTTAAGAGGAAGAGATTCCCAAGCCCTAGGCAGGCAGCATAGCTCATTTTCTTTATGCAATATTCAGCAGAGAAACCTCCCACTACTCCAAAGACTACGGGCCATTCCCTGGCATTCGCTGTACTATAAAGAGATCTGACTTATCTCCCCACCAGCCACCACCCACCACATCTCTTCTTCCTAACTGCTGCAGAGGGTGGCAGGGGTAAGCATAAATTGTTATCCACCATGGTTCAGAATCCTAAGGGTGCACAACGTTCAATTATTATTATTATTATTATTATTATTATTATTATTAGAGACACGGTCTCACTCTGTCGCCCAGGCTGGAGTGCAGTGGCACAATCTTGGCTCACTGCAACCTCTCCCTCTGGGTTCAAGGAATTCTCCCACCTCAGCTTCCCGAGTAGCTGGGATTACAGGCATGTGCAACCATGTCTAGCTAATTTTTGTATCCCAAAGTGCTGGGATTACAGGTGTGAGCCACTGTGCCGGGCACACCCAGCCCTTTCAATTCTTAAAATGTTCAAGCATCTCCCCATTCAACCCCCTGGCTTGCTCTCCCAGGAAAGCAGAATTGCAAGGAAGGACAGGGGCACTGCACCCACAGGAACACAGACAGAGTCAGGGAGGGCCAAGGAAAAAGCCGGCTGTCTGGCAAGTTCCATGATTATAATTCAAGAAAATCATGTTTGTGTTTCTGCATCAGAAACTCAAGCTGAAACTGATACTAAACCCGTGGCCGGGAAGGTGGGTTTAGGAGAGTAGGAGAGTAGGGGCTAGGGAGTGAAGCCAAGAGGAGTTCTTCAAAAATAAATAATTTTCCCTCACTGCCAGCCCACCAATGACCTGACTTCTGTTGCTGCAGTTTTGCCTATTCCAGAATGTCATATAAAGGGGGTCCTGTGTAGTACCTAGCTTTCTGAACCTTGCTTCCTTCACTTCCTCAACTGAACTGTTGAGTGTATCAATAGTTCATTCCTTTTTATTGCTAAGAATTCCATTGCATGGATGCACAAGAGTTTGTGTATCCATCTACCAGCTGATAGATATTTTACTGTTTCCAGTTTGGGCAACTATGAATAAAGCCAATAATAAGAAAACAAACGACACGACTTTTTAAATGGCAATAAAATTTGAACAGATATGTCACCAAAGAAGATAAATGTTTTTCACAAACATGTAACGTGCTCAATATCATTAGTTGTTTGGAAAACGCAGATTAAAACCACAATGAGTTACCACTTCACACATTTTAGAACGCTAAAATAACAACCACCACTGCCCTAAACCAACCAACCAAAAAATCCTGGCAAAATGCCAACTGCTGCTGAGGCTGTGGAGCAACTAGAACTTTCTTACTTTGCTGTTGGGATTGCAAAATGGTACAGCTTCTCAGAAAGTAGGCTGCCAGCTTCTCATAAACATCAGCATGCTGTTACCCTACAACCCAAATCTTACATATTTGCCCAAGACGAGTGAACGCTTCTGTTCACACGGAAACCTGTGTGTGAATGATTATAGCAGCTTTATTCATGGTTCATGATTCACTTCCCTTTTAAGATGGATGGGCAACTGTCTCTTAATGGGTTTATCTCAATTTTCCATGTCCTCAGACCTGGACACCATCAGTCACCTTTAAAAATTCATTAGGAGATTACCAAATAGAACCACTTTACTTTCTTGGTGGTCACGAAACTCCATGCTCAGGAGCTTACTGTTGAGGCTGAATCCTAGAGGAGGGTTTAAGCAGGGGCTTACCCGATGACCGCTACTTCCAGTGCCAGGAAGCATAAAAAGAAACAAGCTGCTGTCTTTACTCTCAACTGTTCTTGATCTTGCCTCCCTCCTCCTCCTCACTCTGCTTTTCCTATTCCGCCTATGTGTCCTCATCCCCTAAAGAGATGTCAGCTACATTAGAAGGCCACAGAAACTGAGGTAGATACAATTTTGATTTTTCAGTGTTGTTTAAATAAAAATATCATATATAATTGCTGCTATTTGTTTTATCTTCACATTCAATTGGAAGTTCCTAATTTGAAGGGCAGTGTCCTTTTATTATTTTATTTTATTTTTGAAACTGAATCTTACTCTGTCATCCAGATTAGAGTGCAGTGGTGCAATCTCCACTCACTGAAACCTCCACCCCCCGGGTTCAAAGGATTCTCCTGCATCAGCCTCCCAAGTAGCTGGGATTACAGGAGTGCGCCACCACGACTGGCTACTTTTTTGTGCTTTTAGTAGAGATAGGGTTTCACTATGTTGGTCAGGCTGGTCTTGAAATCCTGACCTCAAACGATCCACCTGCCTCAGCTTCCCAAAGTGATGGGATTATAGGTGTGAGCCACCACACCTGGCCGACAGTGTCCTTTTAGATCAATTTTAGTGTATCACCATTCTGTACTTGTTTTTATAAATAAAAGCTTTACTGGAACGCAGCCATGCACATTCATTTATATCTTGTCTGTGTGTGCTTTTGCCTAACGTGGCAGAGACAGCATGACCTACAAAGCCTATTTACAGTCTAGTCTTTTGCAGAAAAAGTCAGCTGACCCCTCCTCTAGCAGAATGGCCATTTAGTCATTCTATTAATATAAACAATGAGTATACTATTTGTTAGCTTCGTATCGCTACTAACATGTGTGCAGCATTTTCTATCTTCAGAGCGTTTTTACTATCTGTCATGTCACTATAGCACCCCACTAGTCCTATTAAATTAGCTATTATTATTACCAACCCCCTTTTTGCAAACAAAATAGACTCAGAGGGAATACATGAACTCAATTATAAGAGGTGAAGCCAAAATTTGAACCTGTTTCATTCTCCAAATCACCTGCTCTTGTCACAAATAAATTGATACATCACACACAGCAAGGTGATTATTTAGTAGGCGAATGAAGATCAACTTGAATTTTCATCTGTCTAAATGCTCCATTGAGCTCATTCAATTAAAGTTCCACACAAAGTTTAAATACGGGGCTCTCGTTTTCTGAGATGACGTCCCCATGTACTCTCGTTCCTGGGACTTACGGACTACTTAGCCTACAAAAAACTTCTCTTGGTTACAATCTGTATTCCTTTCATATATGTTAGTTAATTATATTGATCAATTATCAGGGAGCTGATCTAGGTTTTTCGGGACCTAAAGCTTAGACAATTTCCCGGCCTTTTTTTTTTTTAAAGATTACAAAAATATCTTCCTTTTGCAAAATCATTTTACAAAAACCATGCGATCTCACTGCTAGCCCTGCTCCTAGGGCCTTAAAAGGGGCCCTAAATTTTTAGCCTCCTGAGTAGCTAGGACTACGTGTACTGTGTCTGGCTTTTTTTTTTTTTTTTTTAAGAGATGGGGGTCTTGCTATGCTACCCAGGCTGGTCTTGAAATCCTCTCCTCAAGAAATCCTCCCATGTCAGCCTCCCAGTGTTGGGATTACAGGGTGAACCACTGCACCCAGCTGGTTTTTAAAGTATGGTCCACAGACAGAATTATCATCACTTTGGAACTTGGTAGAAATGCAATTCTCAGGCTCCACCCCAGACCTACTGAATTAATCAGAATGGCTGAGGCTGGGGCAGAGCCAGCTTTGTTTGAAAAACACCCACAGAGCACACCGGACTTGCAGAAAAAGCACACTCCAGAGGAAGCTGAGGCATGCCTGCTCGAGAATCAGCTGTTCCACGTGCAATTTTCCTCCGATAGTTCCTGGTCACTGTTGCCACGGTGGTAATGACTGGGCTATGTCATTATCTCTCTGCCAACAGTAAGAGAAGCTTTGCAGTCGAGATACTGTTCAGCAGATGGATGTTTTCTGTTGGACACTAAGTACTGCTAAAGTTAAAAAAAATAAAAAAAAACACCCACAGTAGATTCCAACAAGCACTTTGATTTGAGCATCACTACTCTATTGGACCACAGATTCTGCTTTCTTCACTCATGTAGAAATTTTTTTAAAGCAAAGAGGGGAAACTGCATCACTGAAGTGACTGTATAATCTCTCTTTAGGAATGCAACAATCCAATGACCAGTCTGAACTATAAGCAATCTCAGTTTCAGAAATCCATGACACATGAGAGGTGTCATGATTAACCAGGAGAGAAGTAAAGGCTGGCAACCCAGAGTCTACTTTGATGGCTTCTGATTGCACTGATGATAAATTAACTGAATCCATGACATAATAATTGAAGGGAAAATGTATATTTAAAGACTCCTGATACAGCCAGAAGACTAAATCAGTAATTCCAAACTCTGAATCATCTCAGAAGTCAAGGAACTTTCCACGAAGGAGCTAAATTACTTACCTCAAGCAAAATTCCTTTTTATTTAAAGAGTTGAGACTGGACCAAATTGGTCCTTTTAACCACCAAAGAGCTATTTTATTATTTTTACCAACAAGGACCTCTTATTTTAATATCTTTTTTCTTTCACATTGGATGGTAGTATGCCAACCTTGTAACAAGGTTTGCAGGAGGCACATTATACATGCATGTAAAAACTTAATCACCACGCTTATGAACTACTAAAGGATCAACAGTATTTCTTTCTTTTTTTATTTTTATTTTTGAGACTGAGTCTTGCTCTGTTGCCAGGCTGGGGTGCAGTGGCACAATCTCGGCTCACTTCAACCTCTGCCTCCTGGGTTTAAACGATTCCCCTGCCTCAGCCTCCCAAGTAGCGGGGACCACAGGTGCGTGCCAGCACGCCTGGCTAATTTTTTATATTTTAGTAGAGACGAGGTTTCACCGTGTTGGCCAGGATGGTCTCGATCTCCTGACCTCATGATCCGCCCGCCTTGGCCTCCCAAAGTGCTGGGATTACAGGTGTGAGCTGCTGCGTCCAATCTGTAATATTTATTTCTTATACATTGTTACCTTGATTTGTCCTCACACCACCTGGAGTGCAGTGGCATAATCTCGGCTCAGTGCAACCTCCACCTCTCTGGTTCAAGCGATTCTCCTGCCTCAGACTCCAGAGTAGCTGGGATTACAGGCACCTGCCACCATGCCTGGGTAATTTTTGTATTTGTAGTAGAGACGGGGTTTCACCATGTTGGCCAGGCTGGTCTCGAACTCCTGATCTCAGGTAATCCACCCATCTTGGCATCCCAAAATGATGGGATTACAGGCGTGAGCCATAGCACCTGGACTATACCACTTTTCTCTGTTAATCAAAGGTATACTTATCAAGAATTTTAACTTCTGCTCAGCATTCACTAAACAGTGTTGAAGCTCTCAATTGCTCTTTTTTTTTTTTCTTTTGGAGACAGGGTCTTGCTCTGTCACCCATGCTGGTGTACAGTGACAAGATCATGGCTAACTGCAGTCTCAATCTGAGTTCAAGTGATTCTCCTGCCTCAGACTCCTGAGTAGCTGGAATTACAGGCACACACCACCATACCCAGCTAATTTTTTTGTTTTTGTAGAGAAAGGGTTTCATTATGTTGCCCGGGCTGATCTTGAACTCCTGGGCTCAAGCAATTCTTTCACCTCAAGTGCTGAGATTACAGTCATGAGCTACTGTGTCTGGCTTCAGTTGATATATTTTAACTCCCCTACTCAATAAAAATCCTTGGCTGGACATGGTGGCTCACACCTGTAATTCCAGCACTTTGGGAGGCCGAGGCTGGTAGATCATCTGAGGTCAGGAGTTTAAGACCAGCCTGGCTAACATGGCGAAACCTGCTTGAACCCGGGAGGCGAAGACTGCAGTAAGGCAGAGGTTGCAGTGAGCCGAGATCATGCCACTGCACTCCAGCCTGGGCAAAAGAGCAAGACTCCATCTCCCCCATAAAAAGATCCTTCACATTTTAGTGGGCCCATGCAGCTGTACATTGCACAAATGTGTGATTTCCCCTTTGGTCTCTTCTCATCTCTAAAATGCAAATAATAAAACCTGCCTCCTACGGTGGTTGTGAGAACTAAAATTAAAACACAAACGAACGTACAAAAAGATGGAATATCACTAGCACAGTGCCTGGCAAATGGCAGGCATCCTAACATGGCAGTTGATAGTCCTATGATGATCAGACAGGTTGTCTGAAGTCCTGACATGAGCTCCATAATGGACACTTGTTGGCTTGTTTGTCCTGGTCCCACCTCCCAGAAAACACTACTCCAAACCAACCCATGTGGCGACAGTGGGTTTCTAGCTGACACTTTGGACATGGTGAGCCTGTTACTAGATGGAGGTAGACACCTGGCTTTTGCTGGGTTAGCGTCTCTCCCTTAGGAATTTGGAATTGAGATACTGCACTCCTTTATTATTAATAGTTGGAAAAGAAATGTACCTGGTCATTTTCTACCATATGAACTAAAGCAGAGCGAAGAATGAAGCCAAGAAGAGAGGTAAAAGAAAGAAGCGCATCTTGACACAATATCAGCCCCTGGTCTGGTTTCAAGGCTTGGATACCTCTCTGCCTTGGGGCTCCAGGAGACAAACAGATTGAGAATTGTTTAAGATCTTTCAAATTGTTTTCTGTTGCTTGTTAAATCAATGATCATTATCACCCTCAATTTCACTGTGGAAGAATCCCAAGAGTCTGAGGTCAGTCTCAACTTGGATAGCATATGACCCCAAAAGTGTACACTTGGCAGCTGGGACAGCTATGTCCTCAGTACATGTCCCTGCAGAAGCTCCAGTGTGTGAGATTCCAAAAAGGAGGGGGTCCTTAGATAATAAACTATAAATTCAGACTTATTAGAGTTGAAGATTTCCATTCACCCGAAGGCTGGCAGAAAGGGAGATTCTGTGAAAAGGGTTCTCTGCTAAGGTCTGTCACCCACTAGCTGCAGAATCCTGGTCAATCTACTCTACCAGCTGAGCGTCAGTTTCCTTCAGAGTTTCCTTTGCAGTACACAAGGCAATGACAACAGCAACAATAATGGCAGCAAATGTACACATAGTGTTTATGAGTCAGGGCATAGCCAGGAAAACAAAAACTGCTCTAAGTGTAAGAAACAGGGGAAATTTGATGGGATCAGTGACATGGGAGCTGAAAAGCAAACAGGGACAGTGAGGAAACTGCCAACAGCAGGAAGTTACCACCATTTCCAGGCTGAAGGGCCCAAGAGAGGAGGTGGAGAACCAGGACCCAGGGGCCAGGGCTACCCACAGGAGCTCTGCCATGGCCAGTCTGTGCAGAGGTAGCTGGAGCCACACAGAGACACAGATAGAGACAGGTGAGAGGTACCCTGGCTTCTCCTTCCTTCAGCCTCCAGTGCCTCCCACAGGCCAAACCCAGGCAGAGCCAGGAAACAGTCTGCAGGGGTCAGGGGCCAGCATGGAGGACAGGAATGGAACTGAGGGCCAAAGAACCAGTGCACTTACTATGGATGTGCCCACACTGTCCTCAACCCTTGACTAGAATCACCCAGCTACGCCTTGGAGGTTGGCAACGTTATTACTGGAGGTACAGAGAGGGCTAAGTAACTTGCCTCAGAACACATAGATGTAGTGGCACAGCGGGGATTCAAATCTTAAAAATCCACTTTATTCCTTCCAGTGGTGTGGCAAATAAAAACAAAAGGCCACGCTGATGCAAGCACTACGTGTTTGTTGTTAGACAATGCAAATGTTTTAAAGATTGAATACTGGAACACTGCTTTTATGCTGTTTATACATAACAGACAAGACAAACAAACGTACAGAGTGTTCTTGATTATCCTGAACGGTTCCTATGCTCTGTGCCCCATGAGCCACGGCGGGGCAGGCCCTGATTCACAATCAGTTCCTAAAAACCAGTTTCCCCTTTATGAGCATGTTTCTAGAAGAACAATTCTCTCCATTCTTTCTTTTTTCAATAGGTATTTATCAAGAAACTACTAAATTTCAGATATGATGGTAGGTATTGATAGTATTCAAGAGCTGACATTTCTTTTTTCAGTTCTTACCCTTCCTATATGACAGTTAGTGTTAACCAATGGACTCCAAGATCAATCTGATGGTGTTAGGGCCTAAATGATGTATATTATGATGATTATACTTCATATAATGAAGTATAATCATTATACTTCAATAGTCATGCTGTGTCATGCCTCTGCCCTCCTGCTCCATGTCTGTGGCAGACATGACTAACAGATCACAGAATGAGCCCAGTTTCGGTATCATGGTTATTCTCAACTCAGCACTCCAAGCTCCTAATGTCATTAGATCAAAGATGGCAAGTAACCCTACTTATTCTCCTAGCACTAGAATTAAAACAGGCTGGGCACAGTGGCCCATGCCTGTAATCCCAGCATGTTAGGAAACTGAGGTAGGAGGATCACTTGAGGCCAAGAGTTTGAGACTAGTCTGAGCAACATAGCAAGACCCCATCAATGTAATTTTTTTCTTTTTTTGAGACAAAATTTCACTCTTGTCGCCCAGGCTGGAGTGCAATGGCACGATCTTGGCTCACTGAAACCTCCACCTCCCGGGTTCAAGTGATTCTCCTGCCTCAGCCTCCCAAGTAGCTGGGATTACGGGCACCCACCACCACACCCAGCTAATTTTTATTTTTTGTATTTTTAGTAGAGACAGGGTTTCACTGTTGGCCAGGCTAGTCTTGAACTACTGACCTCACGTGATCTGCCTGCCTCGGGCTCCCAAAGTGCTGGGATCATAGGCGTGAGCCACCGAGCCTGGCCAATTTTTTTTTTTTTTAATTAGCTGGGCAAGGTGGCATGTGCCTATAATCCCAGCTGCTCAGGAGGCTGAGGTGGGAGGATTACTTGAGCCCAGGAAGTCCAGGGTGCAATGAGCTATGATCTTGCCACTGTACTCCAGCCTGGGTGAAGGCATGAGACTTTGTCTCAAAAAAAAAAGGCCCAAAAATTAGGCAAATTTCTAAAGGGACTGCTCTATAAACAAAGTGGGCCAGAATTTTAGATTCTGAAGGCAGACATGGAATACACGTGAAACAACAAAAACTTCCAAGAAAAAAAAGGCTTTGATATTTCTTGGTTTAGAACTTTGTATTAATTTCCTTGCCAATTATATAATTGCTTATTTTTCTTAACAGGCTTATTACCTAGGAAGGCTATGGTATTTATTTATTTATGTATTTATTTTTTACGGTATTTGGGCTCTGAGGTACATGTGTACATCCTGCAGGATTGTTGCATAGGTACATACATGCCATGGTGGTTTGCTGTCTCCATCGCCACCCCCCCCAACCACCGCCTACATCAGGCATTTCTCCTGGTGTTATCCCTCCCCATTTATCCAGTTTGCCAGTCTGTGTCTTTTGATTGGCGTGTTTAGGCCATTTATATTCAACGTTAATATTGTTATGTTTGAATTTGATCCTGCCATTTTGTTACTGGCTGGTTGTTTTGCCTGTTAGTTGATGTGGCTTCTTCATTGTTTTGTTTTTTACCATTTGGTACGTTTTTGCAGTGGCTGGTACTAGTTGCTCCATTCCCTGTTTAGTACTTCCTTCAGTAGCTCTTGTAAGGCAGGTCTTGTAGTGACGAAATCTCTCAGCAATTGCTTGTCCATAAAGGATTTTATTTCTCCTTCACTTATGAAGCTTAGTTTGGCCAGATATGAAATTCTGGGTTGTAAGTTCTTTTCTTTAAGGATGTTGAATATTGGTCCCCACTCCCTTTTAGCTTGAGGGTTTCTGCTGTGACATCCACTGTGAGTCTGATGATCTTCCTTTGTGGGTGACTCGACCTTTCTCTCTGGCTGCCCTTAGGATTTTTTCCTTCATTTCAACCCTGGTGAATCTAACAATTATGTGCCTTGGGGTTTCTTTTCTTGAGGAATATCTTTGTGGTGTTCTCTGTGTTTCCTGGATTTGAATGTTGACCTGCCTTGTTAGGTTGGGAAAGTTCTCTTGGATAATATCTTGAAGAGTGTTTTCCAGCTTGGATTCATTCTCCCTATCACATTCAGGTACACCGGTCAAGCATAGATTAGGTCTTTCCACATAATCCCATTGTTCTTGGAGACTTTGTTCATTTCTTTTCACTCTTTTTTCTCTAATCTTGCCTTCTCATTTTATTTAATTGATTTGATCTTCTATCTCTGATATCCTTTCTTCTGCTTGATCGATTCAGCTGTTGAAACTTGTGTATGCCTGACGAAGTTCTCGTGCTGTGTTTTTCAGCTCCATCAAGTCGTTTATTTTCTTCTCTAAGCTGGTTATTCTAGTTAGCATTTCATCTAACCTTTTTTCAAGGTTCTTCGTTTCTTTGCATTGGGCTATAACATGGTCTTTTAACTCAGAGAAGTTTGTTATTACTCACCTTCTGAAGCCTACTTCTGTCAATTTGTCAAATTCCTTCTCTGTCTTTTCTTGTTCCCTTGATGGTGAGGAGTTGTGATCCCTGGGAGAAGAAGAGGTGCTCTGGTCTTTGGTGGTTTCATCCTTTTTGTGCTGCTTTTTTCCCATCTTCATGGATTTATCTCCCTTTGATCTTTGAAGCTAGTGATTTCAGGAGGAGTCTCTGACTGGACGTTTCTTCTGTTGAGGTTGGAGCTATATCTTTTTTGGCCTGTAGAGGGCGTTGCTGGGCTCTCTCGGGTTCAATCAGGTTGTTGGGTGGGTGGTCCTTTCCTGGAGTTTGTTGGCAGGTGAGATTGGCCCCGCCTTCCCCATGTCCTCTCTCCCAGAGCTCGCTCTTCCCGGTTGGGGTCAAACTGGTGTATTTGCTGCCACTGGTGTATTTGAGCACTAACAAACTCAGTTTGAGTTCTGTGGAGGTGGGGCCTGCCAGGCCTTATGGTCTATTTCCCTGCTTTCAACTCTGCTTCCCTCTGTGAGACGGTCCGTCCTGCTGGCATTAGTCCAAACCTCCGCCCAGGTCCCTGCGACAATGCCCCGTGGGAGCTGCTGCTCAGATTTGCATCAACAACCCAGGGTGCCCCACAGTCTGGCAGGGCTCTCGTGGACCATGGGTTGGAGGAGGGATGAGGTAAGCACAGGATCTGAATTGGAGCACTGAGCGGGTGAAGTCCCCTGACTCTCCGAGCTGGCTGCACGTTTCAGGTGGGGAAGTGCCCCCCCACCCCCCGTCTTGATTTGCACCCCCTGGGCGGCTCTCGCCCTGTGGTTTCTTCCCTGGGCTATTTTCAGTGCCCTATCAGTCCCACTGAAACGAATCCAGCACCCTGGAATCGTGGACTCCTCTAGCTCTCTGCGTCTCATTCACTGGGAGCTGCATTCCAGTGTTACCTTCTCACGGCCATCTTTGTGCCACCCGGCTTATGGTATTTATTACTAAATACCTATTATTTAGTGAATGTTGAAATTTATGAGCACTAACATATCAGGTTCTATATACTACTATAGAAATAGGAAAATATGAAGTCAAAGTGGGCCCTAGATACCCCACTCGACTTGTGGGTATCTCCTGAAATGAACAGAGTATGAATGAATATGCACTACATTTCACCACCTTCAAGTTTAAATGGAAGAGAGAAAAAAACATTCAAGTGTCTAAAAACTTAGGTACCAAATCATGTTATACATCATTTTGGGGGAAGACATAGTTCTCTGGCAATAAACTGCTCACCCATGAAATGAAATAATCCTTCTAGGAAAGAATGATTCATTATTTAATAAACATTTTCTGTTTTTAACTTCACTGAGAAAAATAAACGGGAGGAAGTGCTCCAGGAATCTCAACAAGCAGCATCCTCTGCCTCCAGCCCACTGTGCCTGCCGCTGCCAGTGCAGGTGAGGGAGAGCGGAGTGAGGGGCCGCGCAGTAGGACAGTGTTCTCTCCTGAGGGCCCACTGGGGCCAGGGGCCCGTGCCAGGCCCTCTCCCATTTATTGTCTTACAACCAAGCTGCATGGAGTTTCCAAAGCTTCCATCTTTATACAAGAGGGCCCTGGGGTACAGTGTGTAACTGGCTCAGAGTCACCCAGCCAACAGATGCAGATCACAAAGCCAACTGGTGTGCCTGACTCCAAAGCCCCTTTCATTTAAGATGCCATATAATCTGGACCACCCAGAGGAGAGAGAGTTGGGTGAGGAAGATGGAGGAGCAAAGCCGAGTAGCAGAAGGGGCTCCCACCACCCTAACTGTAGAAGGCTGAAAAATATCCCAAAGAATCAGGTTCTAATCCCTGGAACCTGAAAACATTACCTTATATAGATTATATATATACACACACACACACGCATTTTTATTTAATGGCTGGGCATGGTGATGGCTCACATCTGTAATCCTGGCACTTTGGGAGGCCAAGGTGAGAAGACAAACTGAGGTAAGGAGTTCAAGACCAGCTTGGCCAACATGGTGAAACCCTGTCTCTACTAAAAATACAAGAATTTTTAGTGGTGGCTCATGCCTGTTGTCCCAGCTACTTAGAAGTCTCAGTTGGGAGGATTGTCACCTGAACCCAGGAGGGTTGCAGTGAGCTGAGATTGCACCACTGCCCTCTAGCCTGGGCAACAGAGTGAGACTCCATCTTAAAAAAAATAAAGGGGTGCGGGCTGCGAGGGGTCTTCACAGTTGTGATTAAGGATTTTGACGTGAGGATATTATCCTGGATTATTTGACATGAGGATAATATACTGGATTACCTGAGTGAGCCCTAAATCCAATCATAAAAGAGAGAGATAGGGAGATTACACACTCAGAATAAAGTGATGTGGCCACAGCCAAAGAATGCCGGCAGCCACCACAGGCTGGAAGAGGCACGGAACGGGTTCTTCCCTAGAGCCTCCAGAGCAAGTGCAGCTCTGCTCACACCTTCAGCCCAGAAAAACTGATGTGGAGTCCTGGTATGGTGGCTCAAGCCTAAAATCCCAGCACTTTGGGAGGCCAAGGTGGGAGGCTTGCCTGAATGTAGGAGTTCAAGACTAGCCTGGGCAACACTGTGAAACCCCATCTCTACAAAAAATTCAAAAAAAAAAAAAAAAAAAGTAGCCAAGCTTGGTGGGACACATCTGTAGTCCCAGCTACTGAGGAGGCAGGATCCCTTGAGCCCAGGAGGTCAAGGCTGCAGTGAGCTATGATTGCGCCACTGTACTCCAGCATAACATGGGTGACAAAGCAAAACCCTGTCTCTTACAAGAGAAGCAACAAAAAACTGATAGTGAATTTCTGGCCTCCAGATTGTGAAAGAATAAATTTCTGTCATTTTAAGGCAGTAAATCTGTGGTAATTTGCAGCTACAGCAAACAAATACTCTGACCTGCTAAGCACAAGCTGGCAGTTGTTGCTATGTCCATTCCAGCTCTGCTGGGCCCTAAGTACCAAGAGATAAACGCCTATGCTGCTAAGGGACTCTTAACTCCTTTTCTTCTCTTCTTTTTTTTTTTTTTTTTTGAGATGGAGTCTTGCTCTGTCACCCAGGCTGGAGTGCAGTGGCGCCATCTCAGCTCACTGCAGCCTCTGCCTCCCAGGTTCAAAGGATTCTCCTGCCTCAGCCTCCCAAGTAGCTGGGACTACAGGCACGGGCCACCACACGAGGCTAATTTTTGTATTTTTAGTAGAGACAGGGTTTCACCATGTTGGCCAGGCTGGTCTTGAACTCCTGACCTCAGGTGAACTGCCTGCCTCGGCCTCCCAAGTGCTGGGATTACAGGGGTGAGCCACTGCACCTGGCCTCAACTCCTTTTCTGAAGTTTCCTCTTCCTTCCCTTGTGTGGGCCTCCGCACAAGATAATTGGGGTGTCCACACTAACAGCTAAAAGGAGTAGGAAACACTGACCCATTAATTTAGAATTCGTGGTTTCAGATACAGTTCAGCCACATTTTTGTATAAAACTGAGCAAGTTGTGTACAAATTCTATGTCTCAGTTTCCTCATCTGTAAAAGAGACATAATGCTATACCCTATAGTCCTGAAAGGACTAATGGAGATAATGTGCAGAGATCCTCAGTAAACCATAAAGCATTGTGTCAAAACATGCACAGAGTTCTGATTATTCTCCCCTTCAGACAATCAAAAGTATTTTTATGCATCTAATATAAGGATAACATCATGATGAATCACACACAAGGAAGTATAAGACATGGTGCTGGCCGACAAGGAATTCACAATCTAACCAGGGAGACACACACATCTGTGACATTAGTGACAACCTGAGGTTGAAGAGATCTAGTACCATGAAGATCTGCATGACTGCAGGGATGAAAGCACAGGGCGCGGTGTGCTGTGAAGATTCACTTCCATTTGTAGGAGTGGCGTATATTTCCCCACCCCTTGAAGTGAGGTAAAGTTACGCATCTTGCTTTGGCCACTGAAATGGGAGCAAAAGCACTAAGCATCATTTCCAGCAGAAACGTTCCGAGTCAGCGCATCTTTTCCTTCTGCCACCATTGTTGCCAGTACTCTAGTCTAGACAGTGACTGTATCATCGGCTTTAGACAGAGAATGAGGACAATGACACAGGGAGCTGTGTCTTCAGCCAATCTACTATGGACATTTAGCAGAAAGAGTTGTTGTAAGCCACTGAGAGTTCTGGTTGTCATTACAGTCTAACCTAGCCTGTGCTGAAGGACACCTAATGGTGATAGAAAGGCTAATGGAACAGGTGGCACCTGCAGAGTCTAAAGACAGGGATGTCACATAACACTGGTATATGGCTTGACAGTCATGTTATAAAGTGCTTCATGGGACTCATGGACCCATGTCATTACCTGCCTATTCCTCTTAGTACATCCCATGAGGGCAAGGACCATGATGTTCTCATTTACGGCTACATCCTTGGTGCCAAGCAGAGTGGCAGACATGGGTGTCTTAATACATGGGTGTCTAATAAATCCCCAGAAAGCTAGATGGGATCAACAGAGGAAGGAGGAGGGAGGAGCTTGACATCTCAAGTTAGGAATGAGGAAGACGTGGCCTTGGACATGAAGAAAGCCAACTTCGCAGATCACTGTAAGATACACAGGAAGAAATCTGGTTACATTATAATGATAAAGTTTAAAAAAAAAAAAAAGGTGGGGCCGGGTGCAGTGGCTCACGCCTGTAATCCCAGCACTTTGGGAGGCTGAGAAGGGTAGATCACCTGAGGTCAAGAGTTGAAACCAGCCTGGCCAGCATGGTGAATCCCCGTCTCTCTTGCAAATAAAAAATTAGCCGGGCATGGCATACCATGACTGTAATCCCAGCTACTTGGGAGGCTGAGGCAGAATTGCTTGAACCCAGGAGGTGGAGGTTGCAGTGAGTCAAGACTGCAGTACTGCACTACAGCCTGGGCGAAGAGAGTGAGACTCCATCTCAAAAAACAAAACAAAACAAAACATAAACAGATGGTACCCTATCTGGATGATGACAGCCATTTCTATCCTCCTGCCCTGGTTAGCATATTTCTACGGAATTTTAAATGTTCTAGTAGCCTCATTCTATGGTATAATCTGTTCTACCAGCATGGCCCTGGGGCCTAAGGGAATGATTAACAATGTTATGATTAGAAATGACCCAAGATTTGACAACTGAAGATATGTATCATCTTCTCTCTTTTTTTTAAAAGAAGCACTCTAATTTGTACAGTGTAGACAGACATATTTAAACCTTATCTTTTATTTTTAAAAAATTTTCCTCTTTATTTTCAACCCTTGACTTACTGAATTTAATGAATAGTATCAGGTTTTATCTTTCTTAATAAATATCTTATAAGCTTCAATTACAACAGTGAAGAAGACAAAGCAACTCTTAAGCTCAAAGCTGTACAGAGATGAATCAGAACATTTCCTTTAGGCAAGAATGGGCTGAGACAATCACTCTAGGCCACTGAATTTGTGGGGGCAACAGTAAGAAGCTTCACACCATCCATTAGCTATAATGTTTTTAGTAATTGCTGCTAATCTTTGTAATGAGATTCCCGGTGGTGGAGAAAACTGGTTTGGCAAGCAAGTACCTTTAGGGCTGAGGTGGTTCTGTGACACTATTATTCTCTGATTAATGGAAAAGGCCACAGTGTCATTTGGATAGGTCAATAAATACTAATTGGCTGTAGAGATAAAATTTTAACTTTGTGTTCTTTTAGCTGCTTAGGGATTTTACAGAGAGGGGGAAAAAACCCTCAAAATACTCCTGTATTAGAATGCATAGCATTTCCCAATTATTGAATAATAGAGAAGTCAGAGAAAAATCTGTATTTCAAACACTCTATTGGTTAATGGGGCATTACAATTGAACTCTGTTTGTTTATCAACATTTATATCCCATTTCCTTCCCAAAAGAATTAACTGGCTTACAATAAAAGGCACACACTCTAACAGGTTCTAAAGTTAGAAAAGTAAAATTTAAAGCCAAATACAAAAAAGAGGAAGTAGTTCTATAAATTAACCAGGCTAAATATTAGTTGGAACCACATTCAACCATTTCTGATCCACAAAAACAGTAATGTCGTATGATTCTATCAGATTACTACAATTGAGGATTTATCTTGAAACTTCCTGGCAAAAAGGAAACATGATAAACTATACAATTTCCCCTGTTAACCAAATTCTTACATGCAAATCCTTTGAGATGAAATCTTTTCTATATACTGAAATCTAAAAGAGATCTGCATTTCAGTTTTTTATGCACAAGCAACTTAACAATAGAAAGGATGTTTTTAGTGATGATATTAACAAAGAAGTATAGATTTCCTTCATAGGATCATCACTTACAACTGTACTGAATGCAATGGAAGTGCTGTTCATAAGAATACAATACTTTTCAGAGAAGGCACAGAAGGTGGGGGTGACAGGGGGCTAAGTAAATCAAAGTCTGAAAATCCCTCTTTGCTATCCTGTGTCCTGATACAGCGTTATTCAGAATCCCTAGATCAATGTTTTCTGACCTGGCAGGTCCGAGCAGTGCTGGCCCTCTGAAGGTTCACTGATAAGGAAGCCAATAACGTGTCTTCTGCTCATCCAGTGTTGACTGCAGGACAGCTCAGAGCCTTCAACAGCTGTGTGTTTTAGGGGTTTCCTCTGGGAGCAAGACATTGCATACAGTGTTCCCCAAAATTATGTGAGTATGGAATCTCTTTTTCTCTAAACACCAGTTACTAAGCTGGTAGAGTGCTCAGCTCAAAAACTTTTTCGAGGCCGGGCGCAGTGGCTCACGCCTGTAATCCTAGCACTTTGGGAGGCCAAGGTAGGTGGATCACCTGAGGTCAGGAGTTCAAGACCAGCCTGGCCATCATGGTGAAACCCCATCTTTATTAAAAATAAATAAATAAAAAATAAAAATAAATAAATAAAACTTTTTCGAAAATTTGACCAGGATCAGCGTTTTTCAAACTATGACCCATCAGTGGTCAGAAATACCATTTAAAAAGTTAAACAAGTAGAAAAGAGTAGCAAAGAAAAAAATCAAAGGGCAGGGCACACAGTGCAAGTCAGAACTGTTGTGTGACATTTCTGTTAGTTAAGCGTGTGAAGGCACAGTCGGGCGCAGCTGGGTAAGTGCTTGGCTCAGCTGTGCTGCCTGCGGTGGGGGCAGGCAGGGGTGAGACCTGACATGTCACATCGTGGGCTCTGGCTCCATCCTGAGCAGCAGGGAACATGTCATGTTTTTTTACCCATCAGAAAACTCACTTGGTTGAAGATTGTCGAGGACATAGAGACAGATGGGAGTTAAAGATCAGGGGTGGAGGAACAGGTATAAGAAGCACTTAAGAAAAATTAACCAACACTTGGAAATAAGACAAAAGGAGGACAGTGTGTCTTTCAATGTCACAGCAGAGCAAATACTTAACGGATCCTTACTTCCCTAGGGCAGTGCTGTCCAACAGAAATACAATGCAAGCCACATTTAGTAATTTAAAATGTTCTAGTAGCCACATTAAACAATTGGAAAATGGAAGTGAAATTAATTTTAGTATTTTATTTAATCTAATACGTCAAAAATACTATCATTTCAATGTGTAATCAATATGAAATTGTTCTGAGACATTTTACATCTTTGTAATACCATGTTTGTGAATTCTGGCATGTATTTTACACTTTACAGAACATTTCAATTCAGAATAGCTACATTTCAAGTGCTCAAGGCCATCACAGAAATCAACAGCCCAGCTCTAGGGAAATGTGTCTTTGTCTAACTTTGCTAGTGATTAGGGCTCAGACTCTGTGACAGTAGCTGCTAATCTGCAGAACATTAATATGTTACAAGTAATTTTTGCAACTTTCTGCTATGAAAAAAAAAAAAAAGATGACCCCAAAGGGTGAGGATTTCATTGCCAGTAGAACATTAACCATGATTTGTGTTACGTCTTTGGTTTCAACCGTTTTATTACGATGTGTCTAGGCAGCAGTTGTGTGTGTGTGTGATTCTTCCTGGCTTGAGGTTTTTTGAAACCTTCTCAAATTCTTGAAAGCACAAGTGCTTCCTGGTGGCTCGGTTATCAGGTTTAGAAGATTCTCAGCCTTTCTTAGGTTCCTTCAAACTGGCGTTGGTAGCCAGCTATGAGTTAAATAAATCTTTGGCATGCATTCACTGCGTATTTTAAAATTTTTTATTTTAATTATTTATTTTTTTTGAGACAGAGTCTCATTGTGTCGCCAGGCGCCATGCTGGAGTGCAGTGGTGCAATCTTGGCTCACTGCAACCTCCGCCTCCGGGATTCAAGCAATTCTACTGCCTCAGTCTCTCAAGTAGCTGGAACTACAGGCACGTGCCAGCACACCCAGCTAACGTCTGTATTTTTAGTAGAGACATGGTTTTACCATGTTGGCTAGGATAGTCTCGATCTCTTGACCTCATGATCTGTCCACCTCAGCCTCCCAAAGTGCTGGGATTACAGGCGTGAGCCACAGCGCCTGGCCTAAAATTTTATTTTAAGCAAACTTACTGGGCATAATTGATGCTCAATAAACTACATATATATTTAAAATATCCAATTTGATAAGTTTTGACATACATATATGTACCTGTGAAACTATCACCACCATCAACATATATCTATAACTCTCCAAGATTCTTCCTGCCTTGTTATAATCCCTGCCTCTGTCCTTTCCCAGGTAATCAATGAACTGCCTTCTGTCACTACAAATTAGTTCACTTTGCATTTATAGAATTTTACATAAATGAAATCACATACTACCTTTTTTTCTGGTCTGGCTTCTTTCACTCCACACAATTATTTTGAGATTCAGCATGTTGTTACGTATATAGTTGTCCCTTGGTGTCTGCAGGGAATTGATTTCAGGACCACCAAGGATGCTCAGGCCTCTTGTATAAAATGGCACAGTATTTGCATATAACTTATGCACATCTTCCTGTATACTTATAATACCTAATACAATGCAAATGCTATGTAAACAGTTGTTATACTGTATTGTTTTTAAAAACTTTTATTATTTTTTATTGTTGTTTTTTTTTCTACATATTTCCCATCTGCAGTGGGTTGAATACGTCGATGTAGAAAATCTGCAGATACAGAGGGCCGACTATATCAATAGCTGCTTCCTTTTTACTGCTGTGTGCGTATCTGTTGTATGGATATACCACAGTTTTTCTATCTATTTACCTGCTGATGGATATGTGAATCATTACTCACTGTCGATACGATACCCTGTTTTTTGTGTTTTTTTTTTTTTTTAATTTTTTTGAGATGGAGTTTCACTCTTGTTGCCCAACCTGGAGTGAGTGGCGCCATCTCGGCTCACTGCAACCTCTGCCTCCCGGGTTCAAGTGATTCTCCTGCCTCAGCCTCCCGAATAGCTGGGATTACAGATGCCTGCCACCATGCCTAGGTAATTTTTTGTATTTTTAGTAGAGATGGGGTTTCACCACGTCGCCCAGGCTGGTCTAAAACTTCTGACCCCAGGCAATCTGCCTGCCTCGGCCCCTCAAAGTGCTAGAATCACAGGTGTGAGCCTCTGAGCCTGGCCGACAGCCTGTTTTTAACTCTGGCCTAGGTATTAAGGAGGCAGACTCCTTAGAGCTGACCACCACTGTGGGTGGGGAGGACCCAAAGGAGCAGAGTCGGGGGCTCCCACACTGCTGACCTGTGTGGCTGACTAGATGGTAGAGCCACTAACCACAGTGGCTCAGCGTAAGTCCAGTGGATGAACACATGCCGAAATGAGTGAATGCGTGGAGAACACAGGAGAATGAATAGAAAGAACAGCTTTGAAAATAGGGTCAGGAATGTGGATGTTTCAAGATAATAATCTCTGTCTTGGCCACATAAAGTATAACAGATTTGTCTTGGCATCCCAGCAGGCAGCTGTTACCCTTCTGAGAGCAACGGTGGCCTCACCTAGGTTAGCCAAGTTTGGGCCAGACCCACTATTTATAACCTCATGGCATGTGGTTAGGAAAGAGGCTTCTCTTAAAAGACAACTGAATTCTTTGGAGCTCAGATGCTACTTATGGACTTAGGAATGACTTGTCCCCTCTCATCTTTGTTCCCATCCTCATTCTAGGTCTGTATAAAGGCAGGTCATGTGGGGGTGGGGTGCTGAGGGCCAGGGTCAGAGGGGATCAGACACTTTCAATTTGAACTAAATCTCTATTTCACAGATTTGGTAATCAAAGAAGGGTGAACTCTGAAAAATGACATTAATGCCTTAATTGGTGCTATATATAGAATTCCTGCAAACATCCTGCTGTGCCCTGTTTAGTTCACCTGCTGGGAGAGACCTGGTTTTAGGACCACACAGACACGTTTGATTCTGCTGAGTTGAATACTGAGACTTACGGTTTTCTGTTGTTGTCTCCAACAAATTTATGCTCAGCAGCTCTCTTTTCAGGAGGAGGCAAGGAAGGATTTAGGGATCAGAGACGTAGGAGTCACGATGCGTCATTAACTACTGTCCAGGGCCAAAGTGACTCTTAACTCTATCATGACCTGCCACACGCTGGGCAGGGCCGCTCAGGGTACAGGGCATGGGGCTCATGAGCCCTGCCTGAAAATGGCTCTCCAGTGAGGCAGGGTGCTCTGTGCAGAGAAAAAGTAGCCCTTGGAAATGCAGCTGGAGCATTTTCCTAAAGCGGCAGACTTGGCAAGACAGGGTGGGCGACTGGGCATTAGAGAAGCAATCAGGCAATCAGGCTGGGGCAGTGGCTCATGCTTGTAATCCCAGCACTTTGGAAGGCCAAGGCAGGCAAATCACTTGAGGCCAGGAGTTCGAGACCAGCCTGGCCAACATGGCAAAACCTCTTCTCTACTAAAAATACAAAAATTTGCCAGTGTGGTGGCACATGTCTGTAATCTCAGCTACTCAGGAGGCTGAGCCATGAGAATCGCTTGAACCTGGGAAGTGGAGGTTGTAGTGAGCCAAGATCTTGCCACTGCAATCCAGCCTGGGCAACAGAGCAAAACTCCTTTTCAAACACCCCCCTCCCCCAAAAAAGAGACACAATTAGAAGCTTCTTGAATGCACTGCCTGCAGAGAGAAAGGTGCCTGCGTCTGCAGAGAGAAAGGTGCCTGCAGAGAGAAAGGTGCCTGGCTCTGTCCTCCCCATCACGTTACCTGCCTGTTTGCCATGTCAGCGTCCATCTTCATCCACCGTGTCCCTGCCATACCCGCGTCCGGATCTTCTCATCCTCTGTGTCCCTGCCATCCCCCCACTACCTCATCCTCTCCCACCTCAGGACTTTCAAATGTTTCTTCCTCTCTGGCGTATTTCTGGTGTAAAATCTCTGACTGAATGAGAACATATTCTGGGTTTTATTTTTCTGACTCTCCCCTCCCCCATCACACTCCTCTAGATAAGTGAATGGTGTCAGAGCCCGTCTGTCACCCTCTCTGTGTTCTTTTATTTATAGCCTCAATGATTCTTCCTGAGTTTAGAGAGGTTAATTCTTTCATTTTAAGTCAGCTCTCTGGCTCTCTTCTTTTTCTTTGGCCCCACGTCTGATTCGGTGTTTCCGTCCTCTGGCTGCCATGACCGCGCCTGCATGATTCTGCTCCCAAGACATTTTTACTCTTGGAAACTGGGTTCTTGCTTGAGGACTCTGGGTTCAATTTCCTAATTCTTGTCTTTGATTTTCTTTCTTGTCTTCTCTTTTCAAACAAGCACGTCCCTAGGCCACTCATTGGGGAATAGCCTAGAAGAACAGGATTCCCAGCTGAAGTGATAACAAAGAAACATGGGACACAGTGCCTGACCCAAAGTGTGTGCTGCTCCAAGGGACTTCAGGGAACAGAACTCTACTGTCTTCTTATCTAAAGGGAGAAGCCAATGAGCAGGAGGAGACCAGAACGTGGGTCCCAGAGGGAAACTGGCGCAGCCTCAGTGGACTCACGTACGACAGCAGCAGGAAGCCTTGGCCCCCAAGAGACCAAGACTTTTTCAGTCCACCCGAGGGCTCAAGCCTGGCTGAAAATCCATGACAGTATAATTTCCATATATTCTCATTTTTCTCTATTAAAAAATAGCTCCTTCAAACACAATCCACTCCAAGGCTTAAGTTTACAGCTCTGATACTTAAACACCAATTCTGACGTTAGAAAAATACAAAGCCATTTTGGGCGGCACTAAACAACAATCTTAGCCTTTGAAGGACAGCATCGAATAGCTCCAGAGAACTCTATGACGAGTCACCAACTTGTTAGTCACTATGAACCAGAGATAATTTCTAGATATTAAAAGTAAAAGACAATAATACTAAGGTCTCATGTCAAATTTCTCCTTATTTTCAGTACTATGTTATGGTTGACCCAGGACAGTATTTTTTCTTTCTTTTCTTTTTTTGAGACCAAGTCTCACTCTGTCACCCAGGCTGGAGTGCAATGGCACAATCTTGGCTCACTGCCACCTCTGCCTCCTGGGTTCAAGTGATTCTCCAGCCTCAGCCTCTACAGCCAGGATTACAGGCATGTGCTACCAAGCCCTTTTGTATTTTTAGGAGAGACAGGGTTTTGCTATGTTGGCCAGGCTGGTCTCGAACTCCTGACCTCAGGTGATCTGACCGCCTCCACTTCCCAAAGTGCTAGAATCACAGGCATGAGCCACTGTGCCCAGCTGACCCAGGACAGTATTTCAAGGAACTATTACTATGTTAATAAAAAGAGTGCCACTGGGAACAATGGCACTTATGATCCTTGCATGAAAGCACCTCCATACTTCCGCTACCTCAATGATGATCTCCACTGTGGATGGAGAGAGTGGGACACAGAGTGCCCCTAACATCAGTGCAAGGGAAGAATCACAATTACACTGCAAATGGTGAGATTCCTTCTCTTAACCTTCTCTAGCTCTCAAAAACTTGACATAGGCTGGGCACAGTGTCTCAGGCCTGTAATCCCAGCACTTTGGGAGGCTAAGGTGGGCAGATCATGAGGTCAGGAGATCGAGACCATCCTGGCTAACATGGTGAAACCCTGTCTCTACTAAAAATACAAAAAATTAGCTAGGCATGATGGCACGTGCTTGTAATCCCAGCTACTCTGGAGCTGAGGCAGGAGAATCACTTGAACCTGGGAGGCAGAGCCTGCAGTGAGCCCAGGTCACGCCACTGCACTCCAGCCTGGGTGACACAGTGAGACTCCATCTCAAATAAATAAATAAATAAATAAATAAAACACCAAAACCCCCCAAAAACTTGACATAATTATACACAGTGAGACTCCTTGAGTTCAAGCTTTCAAGCTGATGTTCTCAAATTCTTCTTCCCCAGTGACGAACTGTGCCGCTTTATGTTCAAAGTCACTGGACTCCCCAGGAAACCAAAAATCTCAGGAGGACGACATTTGAGTAAAATGGTTCCAGGTGATAACTCAGGTAGGAAAAGTGGTGACTGCACATTCCTTTGCAACAATACAAGGCTTTTAGTAATTCTTCGAGCACTTAACCATGTATTGAACATTTGCATAAGTTCCGGGTTATAATGGTTATAGCTTTCTTTGTTATCAAAGACACTCATCCACATTTATGTGGGTTGTTAGGCTATTTCTCTACTCAAATGACTTGTTTTCCTGGAATGCACCAAGTATTCGAAGAAGATCACGGTACTTTGAGGATGGACACAGAGAATCAAACATGATTGATCTCCCTCCCACTGCATCCAGAAAGGCCCATCCTTTGTCTGGCTGAGTACTCAGGGGAAGTGCAAGATGGAAGCTGTTCAGGGATCACCATCAGACTTTTCTGCTCTCTTTTGACACAACAGCCTCAAGCCCCCACACTTCACTGGCTGCTGCTCAAACATGCTCACAAGAAATCCTGAACTATGCAATGAACTGGGGTTACCAAAATGGATGACGTATTTCTCAGGAGCAACTGTCATCTTTGTGTATTCATGAACAGGGACAGTACCACCATGAATGATCTGTCTGAAAATGCCCTCCCACTTTCCTCTAAGGGAAACTATTCTTGGACAATCACTTACAATGTCTTTCCTTAAAGGTTATTCTGCGCTGAAAGTATCACAAGCATCCCATCATGATTAATGGAAGGCAGGAAAGCCACTTTTAAATAGATAAAATAGAACCACAGTGTAAGTCAGCAAAATGGTCAAGTAAATCCTGATGCCTCTGCTTATCATGGAGCTGCATTAAAAAGAAATTAACTCTAGAGGTCAAGACAATACTGTAGTGTAGGGAGAGAATTATTGCTTCTCCCCGAAGACTTTTCTCCCTGGGGCAAGACAGCACATAGATGGATTAAACTTTCATCAGCAGATCTTGGAATTCCATCAATCTTTCATTACTGTCTGGCTCAAAGAATCCCCTACTAGATGTCATCAGGAAACTCTACCTCTCCCACACTGAGACCCCACCTAATCACTCCTAGGAAAAGAAACAATGACCGAGAAAAACAGAGAACTTTCAGATTCGCTCAAAAACAAGAGATCCATTATTCCTTTCTTTTCTTTTCTTGTTTTTTTTGATACAGAGTCTCGCTCTGTCACCCAGGCTGGAGTGCAGTGGTCCAATCTTGGCTCACTGCAACCTCTGCCTCCCAGGTTCAGGCGATTCTCCTCCCTCAGCCTCCTAAGTAGTGGGGATTGCAGGTGTGCACTATCATACCTGGCTCATTTTTGTATTTTCAGTAGAGATGGGTTTCACCATGTTGGCCAGGCTGGTCTCAAACTCCTGGCCTCAAGTGATCCACCTGCCTCTGCCTCCCAAAGTGCTAGGATTACAGGTGTGAGCCACTGTGCCCGGCCAAGACCCATTATCTAACTCACTGTCACTTAAAACACTGCCCTTTATCATGGACAATTTCTACCAATTTAGAAAGGAAGTCTCCTTGGCACAAGGGCTGCGGTGTCACCTGCAGTGTCATGTAGCTAATCAGAAAGAAGAGCCACACTGGCTTGCTCAGAAAAGCTTTCTGACTGCCCTCCATATGGTGGACAGACCCTCTGCACTGTGTGAGTGGCTGTCTCCTTTAGTCAGTGCTAATTCAATCTTAAAGGTCAATCAGGAAGGGGACCCCGGCAGGACCAGGCAGGAGATAGTCATTTGAATGGAGATTAGCACATGAAGAATTTTAACTAGTAACTACAATGGCAAAAGGGGATCCTGAGAAAGCCACCATGGAGGCTGCATCTGCAAGAGCACGGGCTCTGACCTGCAGGGTTGAGGGAACAGAGGAGAGAGGTTGCCATCGTTAAAACACAGACGCTACACAGAGGAGCCTCTTGGAGCAAAACCTCTGACTGCAGAGGAAGAGGCATTGTTGCTGCTGGTGGTGCCCCTAGGCTTGAAGGAGGGACCCCAGGGCCAAGACCCACACCGAAAAAGAGGGCTTGCCTGCTGGTTGTGATGGAATCTCTGAAGAAGGCATGTGATGAAGCCAGTTCTGCATTTCTGTGAAGTTGGAAAAACTGCAAACTGGATTAGGAACCAATGCGACTGGGATAAAGATGTGTTTCTAGGATGGTGCTCAGAGAAACAGGAAGCAAAGGAAGGAGCAAGTTCTTTCCTCCTCCTCCACCTGGCCATTCTCCTTCGAGTGCTGCACAGTTGTCAGAGTCTAACAGGGAGCAGACGAGAGAAGCAGGGGCGTGGTTTGCAGAGTCTCAGCCCCAGCATCACAAAGCCGAGCGAGGAAGTGTGGGATTGGAGTGGATGGACAGCTGCTTAATGACACTAGTACAGGAAGTAACAGGCCGTGGGGGTGAGAAACTTGAGGTGATTGGTTTTCACACTTCGTCAGAACATTGGCTGTTAAACCTCTTTTTTGGTGGTTGAGTTTTAACTTGGCGAAATGTCTGTACAACTAGACTCTAGTTCCCAGGGTCCTGGCTGCAAGCTGAGTGTGGCCAGTGGGGTGTGAGCGGAACGTGAGTGTACATGAGGTACCCAAGTTCCAGGTGTCTTCAATTTGCAGACAAGTCACTTAGCCTGGCCAGGATGACAATTGAGGGATGGCAGAGCAACAACCTGGAAGGAGCCTGAGTCCCTGACACAGAGCTGTTCTGCCAGGCAGAGGTGCCAACTGCAGCTACAGCATGAGAACTAACCTCTGGCACTGAAGCCAGTGGACTGCAGAGTACTTGTGGCAGCAGCCTGGCCTTTACCCATCATAACACACACAAGGCCGAGGTGGGAGGATCACCTGAGCCCAAGGAGTTCAAGGCTGCAGTGAGCTATGATCACATCACTGCACTCTAGCCTGAGTAACAGAGCAAGACCTCATCCGTTTTTTTTTTTTTTGTTTTTTTTTTTTCCCGAAAAAAAGACCAGGTGCAGTCACTCACACCTGTAAGCCCAGGCACTTTGGGAGGCCAAGAAGGGTGGAGCACCTGAGGTCAGGAGTTCAAGACCAGCCTGACCAACATGGTGAAACCCTGTCTCTACTAAAAATACAAAAATTGGCCCGGCATGGTGGTGTGTGCCTATAATCCAAGCTACTCAGGAGGCTGAGGCAGGAGAATCACTTGAACCTGAGAGGTGGATGTAGCAGTGAGCCGAGATCATGCCACTGCACTCCAGCCTGGGCAACAAGAGTGAAACTCCATCTGAAAAAAGGAAAAATAAACTCACTTAGGCTTAGCTCTAAGGAATAGTAGCAGGGCTGGGCAGTGCTTTCAGGTACCCCCAAATGCTGCTAGTAGAAGACACAGCTAGGAAAGGAAATAGAGACTGCCAAAAAAAATTGACTCTGTACACAATGACTTTCTATATACAGCAACTTCGAAGATTGCCTCATTCCATTCTGAATATGTTATTACTCAAATGTTCTTTCTGTGAAGAGCTGGGCTGTGCTAAGTTCCCATACCTGGGTCCTCCATTCTCTTTCGTAAACAATGCTTTGAAAATGTGAAAACCATTCTCAGCTCATGGACCACACCAAAACAGGCCTCAGAAACATGGTTTGTCCACCTCTGCTTTCCATTCACTCATGTGGTCTTACCTCCTCAATTAAGAAGCCAGGCTGTAAGGACAGGGACCATGCCATAGACTTCTGTGTCCTGCTGCTCTCTAGCATAGTATTTAGGACGCATCTGACCCAGCCTCTCCTTTCCTGCAACCCCGGGACATTTAGACCATGCACCATCTCTTGTCAAGATGAATAGAGTAGCTTCCCATTTGGGCTGGCAAAAGTACCTGGAGTGTGTTTTTCGCTCTGCCACAAACTACATGGGTTATCTAAGGAAATCACACTCTTCTGTCTACAGTTTCCTAACCTCTAAAATAAAGAGACTGAAAGACACTGACTACTAAACCACCTTTTAAATCTAAAAACCTATGAGTCAAAGTTTTGCATATTCTAAATAATTAATCCCAGTGTTCCTCAGGATCCCTGAACTCCTCCCAAAAATTAAGCAGTGTTTTCGAAAGAAGTCAAAACAAAGCAGTAAAACAACACTGGCATGAAAAAGAGAACATAAAGTAGATGTGGCGAAAGCCTTTTCTAAAACAACCTAGCCAGGCACAGGGGCTCACGCCTGCTATCCCAGCACTTGGGTAGGCCGAAGTGGAAGGACTGCTTGAAGCCAGGAGTTCCAGACCAGCCTGGGCAACAAAGTGAGACCCCCGTATCTACGAAACAAAATAAATAGTAATAATAATAATAAACACCTGTAGACCCAGGAGGCCGAGGCAGGAGGATCGCTTGAGCCCAAGAATTTGGAAGCTGCAGTGAGTGATGATCATGCCACTGCACTCCAGCCTGGGCAACAGAGCAAGACCTTGTCTCTAAAAATAAAAATAAATAAAACAACTTGAGCCAGGGTCTTGGTGGATAAAAGCAGCTGAGAATATCTTAGAATGTGAAAAAAAATTTTTGGTACAATGGAGACCATATTCTTTAGACAAAAGTTTCTGAGGTCATAATCAGACAAAAGAATCAAGTCCAAGATAACCTTATTTGGAAATCTGTAAACAATCTATGACACAGAAAGATTTTATTAAAAGCTATTCATCAAAACCAGAAAACAGAGGTATTAAATAGCTCCTAGGAGGAGAAGTTTGGGTATATAGTCTGTGAGCATAAGCAACATCACAAGGTCAGCATAACCTGAGTAAGAAAGCACTGTTTAAAAAGCAATTGCACACATCATGGCTGTTGAAGGTTGTGTGAGGAAACATTTTAAATGGTTCATTTTTAGGGCATGATGAATCTAAGTTCTGGCAGCCAGCCTGCAAATGTAACAAACCACATGGCTCATGCACCTAGAAAGTCACAAGAAGTGAACAGAATGTAGAGGAGGGGTCAGCCCATTAAAGGGAAGAAAGTTTCGTTATTGGGAAATCAAAACTTAACAGGGGAAGGGGATGGGGTATAACCTTATAAGGGGCATGATGAAACTTAGGCAATGTCCAGGAAGACTGTAATCCCATAGTACTCAGCCATTGAGGAACTGGGGGAGGGACTGGTGCCAGGAGATAAATTACCTGCTGTGACTGTCCTGGGTGTGCTTGCCCACTAGACATCTGATTTTGCAAGACCGTTATTAAAAAGTCTCACTTTGCTGTTCTTCATGCCTCTAAGTCCATTCTTTGAGTTTAGATGGGAGAGTTGCTATTCATTATGAAGGAATTTTATCTTCGTTAGAGCAGGCCCAATGGGGTCTCCACTTATAATAGTTTTTATTAAAAGTAATTCCAATTTTTTCTCAATAATAAAAAACAGCAGTTTAGTGTTGCCACTAATTTAAATGAATGAGTTTACTAACCAGAGCAGTATTTCCTGAAGTGTGTTCCATATGACTGTGTTTCCACCGAGGAAGGGGTTCCAGCCAAGCCTGGGAAACGCTTTCTTGCAGAGTCCTAGCGCATCTCAGCATAGGAAAACCTCTGAGAGGGCCCAGTGTACTTTGGTTTAACTCAGTTTACCAAGTGACTGTAGAATCTTTTTGTTTTTCTCAAGGGAAAACAAATAACATCTTACCTGATTCATCCTCATGGTATACTGATAGAGAAACCTCTCGGGAAAATCCCATTTATGGGGTCTGAAGCCCTCTGTCAATATCCATTTTCCTTTCTTGAGGGAAAAGGATGAAATTGGCAGACTCTAGGGCTTATTGGTGAGTACACAGGATCTCTGTGCCCCTACCCAGAAGATGAGCCTGTATCAACCACAAGGCAAAAGGGGAGTCCCTGTTCCAAGTTCCCTGTGTTCAGAAATTATGCCTGGGCTGGGTGCGGTGGCTCACACCTGTAATCCCAGCACTTTGGGAGGCTGAGGCACATAGATCACCTGAGGTCAGGAGTTTGAGACCAGCCTGGCCAACACGGTGAAACCCTGCCTCTACTAAAAATACAAAAAATTAGCCGGTGTGGTGGCAGGTGCCTATAGTCCCAGCTACTCAGGAGGCTGAGGCAGGAGAATCACTTGAATCCGGGAGGCAGAGCTGCAGTGAACTGAGATTGCACTACTGTACTCCAGCCTGGGCAATAAGAGCGAAAGTCCATCTCAAAAAGAAAAAAAAAAGAAATGATTGCTTGGTTTTGGTACTTCTGCAAAAGAATAAGGAGGAAGACACTCGCCGGAGTCTGAGTGAATAAGAGGAACACTGAAGCCAGAAGTTAGCACAGGTCCCTGAAAATGGGTGGGGACATCCCTCCCAACCCACCCTTGGGACAGTAGCCTGGCAGACCCACAGAGACAAGACAAGAGGGGGCATTCTGGTCATTGGCCTCAGTCACCAAGGGCAGAAATGCCAGCTCTAAGGCCCAGAGCACACACACCTGCATACACCCTCCTTTGCACCTCGGGCAGGCGGAAGCAAAGCAGGCCAACCTGGTGCTCCTGGGGCTGCACTGGATTAGAAAGACAAAGCTCATGAAACCCCTTGCCCCAGCCTCCATCTCTAGGGGCCATGACATTTACCTCACTGATCAAAAGGAACACAAGTCTGCTATGGCCAAGAAAAAGGAAGCAGCCCCCACTTTGCCAGGCAGTAAAGCAAATGGGCCCCAAAAAACACCATAATAAAGACAGATATGGCTCTCAAGAAGACAAGCAACAATCAAAACCCCACAGAAGACCAGTGTCTGATGTGACTCAACTCCTCGTGCTATTCATAATAAGAGATCTCTCCAACTCGACCCTGGGGCTCAGCGGGGGTGCCATAGCCGATCACCTCCTCATGCAAAGTAAACCCATTCCCTATCGAATTTCTTCAAAGCAAATCAAAGCTACTTGAAAGACTTAAGAAAATGTGACATCCAAAATACTTTGATAATTTATGAAATGACGTGGCTCAGGGAAGCACTCTGGGTTTGCAGCAATATTTTGCTCCCTTCATGTCTGGTATAATACATACTTCTCTTATTCATTTTAACCACATCAAGAAATCCCCTAAGAGATTCCACTTTCTCAGCAAGGAAAGTTAAAAAAGAGAATGCGAAATGGGCTCGTTTTTCGCAAGCAAAATGAAACACTTTTATGTTTTATTCATGCAAAGTGAAAACCCCTTTCCTTTGCAGCATTACAAATTGAATTTGCTCTTGTAAATTGCTGTTAAGAAAAAAAAAAAAGGAATCAAAAGCAAAGGAGAGTGAAAAAAGCAGTACAAAGGCCCCTTCTTCCGGGGAATGGAAACTCAGGGACCAATGGGGAGAAATAGAGCCTTTCACTGGCAAACACACTTTTAAAATTTACCGCTTCCATGCCAATCCAGCTGAAGGCACCCACGACCCCATGATCTTGCTGAGGTCCCGCTAGCCTGTGTGGAACCCTGAACGTATTTCTAAATTACATTCACCTGCTAACACTGGGTGAGAATAAGAAGTGATCTAAAAACCTGAGTAATACAGCCCATGTTTCAAAAACATAAACAAGGCAATGTAACCTAATCCACACTGATTTCATCAGGGTGTGGGAGCGGGAAGCTCTTGCTTTGTAGGACAACTGAACCCATCAGGGTCTGGAACAGCCTCTCATTCTCTAGATCACATGATCAAACGTACTTCAAGTCTTCCTGAGGTCTGACTCCTCTCCGACCCCCACTGTCTTTAAAAGGAAGCCATGTCATTAGCTGCATCTGCTAGCGAATGTTTAAAATTCAAGGGCTAACATTCACAAAGCCATCTGCCACCTCCCCATCACTGAACCGTATAATACAGTAGACACACACGTGCACATATACATATGTGTTGTGGTCCTTACTATGATCCTAACTTCACAGATAAGAGAACTGAGGCTCAGAGATCTTGAATAATTTTGTCAACTGGAGTTTGAATCATTTGTTTCCTTCCAGACCTGTAGCATTTGGCCTCATTTTAAAAGAGTTATCGTGACCTGAAAACCTCATCAATACAATCCACTGACAATCTGACCTTAAGAAAAAACTCATCTACTTGTACACGTATGTAATGAGCTCCACACTCTAGTTACCACCTTAAAAACAAACTTGGAGGAAAGGAACCTGGAAAAGCTCAAGCATCTTACACCCACGGCCTTCCATCAAAGCAAAATGTTTTTAACGATGACCAAATATTACCAGAGAGCTTCCCTGTAAAATTAACCAGTTCATGTCAATGCATCTCTCCACTGCTACAGCGCTGGCAAGTGAGTGAGTGACAGGTGTGCGCACATAATCCATCCACCCATTCTCCCAAAGCACCTGGCCCAGCTGTCATCATTCATCACTCTGTTACAAAAGCTCAAAGATGAGACTGTGCTCCCAGGAAGGTTTATCCAATTGGCAGTGAGAAGACGTTTCAGCTCTCTCTTTTGCAGACCATTTCTCATGTCTGGTTCCAGCACAAATGCTTATTCTTTCACTGATGAATACTTGCCATAATCCTTCCATTCTGATTTAGGACTTGGAACTGAATCAAATACACTAATGCCCAGCGTTGGTTGACAATGGCTGTGATAAGCCAAGGTAGACTGCAACCCCATTAGAGAGGACCACATGACGCAATAAAAAAGCAGAATGTTCAGAAATGGAACCATAAGCTCAGGAAGCCACCTCTACGTCATCTGAGATTTTTATCCTCTTTTACAATGCTCTTGTCCATTTTCAACAAAACAATAATGAGCTATCATCCCACAGCTCATCCCTAAATGCTAGGAGATGCTCTCGTTTTGGGAATTTCCAAAGATTGACTATAATTTAAGAATCAACTGCATTTAAGTGACCAATCACTTAACAATGGTCTCTGAGCATAAAGCCTGTGATAACTGCTTCTTTATTAGTTAAAATACACACTTGAAAATCACAACTCCTTGTTTCCAATCATCCTGGAGGACAGAAAATTTGTAACACATCAAAGATGCGTTTCTTATAAAACACGTTTTCAGTAGCATTTCAGAAAAATATACAACAAATGGAATTTTGATATGACCAGACATTTCAAGTGTTAAAAAAATTTAGCCAATCCCAAACCCCGGAAATTCCTGATAATCATGATTTAACGACCTGAGGCTCAGGATGAAAGGCTGTACCACATCCCCTTTCAAGTAAGCCCCTGATGAAGAAAACAGCAGTGGGAGGGCCTCCGAAATGGCCAAGACTCAACTGAATGAAATGGAATTAATTTTAAAAAGACTGCAGAGAGGAGGAGGAAAAGGGCTTCAGATGGACTGGGTTGGAAACCTGGTTGAATGAAGAGGGTCAGGAGGAGGCACGTGCAGAACTAGAAAGCAGGATCAGATCAGAGTTGACAAGAGATTTGAGATACAGAAACCAGGAAAGGAAGCAGTTTGAAGGCTTTAAAAGGCAGGGAAGAAGAGACACGCTTTCATTTTTTACATTTCTATACAGAGGCTACATGAGTTTCGTATTCGGTGAAATGCCGCGAGACCGTGCTTTGGTGTTCAGCTAGAAAAGGGACACAGGTGAGGTGACCCGGACTGCCCCACCCAGGCACTCACCGGCCGTTGTCGCGGCCCACGCCCCACACGCGGATGCTGACGATGGGCTGCGAGTGCAGCACGCTGCGGTCCATGGGGTCCACCAGGCTGAGCATGTCGTTCTCCAGGATCAGGTACATGTCCTTCCCCTGGGACACAATGAGAACACATGCTGTCTTCCTCATGCAGGCTCAAAAGCCTAATCCTGTGTATGTGGCCATCTAGGAACGTCATGTCAACCATCAAAGGAAGCCACCCTGGGGTCCGTAATTCCTGTGCCTAAGAAACTTCCCTTCTGGACCAGGATATTGGTATCTTTCACATTCCCCTCACATACCCAATTTCTCTCTCCCTCTCCGAGTCCTCTGAAATGTGTCCCCTGGGCTGCTCGTACATCTAATTATTTATACTTCTGAATTTTTGTAACAAAAGGCTAAAGGTGGGTTCCCTGGAGAATTTAGTCTATTACTAATTCCTTGCCCGTCAAACTCTTAGAATCTCTCTCTTCCCATTCTTCTGGCCAGGTCCTACCAAATATCCCCTCGACGGCCTTCCAAGACCTACAACATATCTGCTTCTTCTCGGCTTAGACACCATTTCCTAGCTGTGTGACCTGCCCAGAAGACAGCAGGCACAGCTTGGTGACATTTCTCAGCACTAACAATAGCTAATGTTTAAATGACGACATTAGGCTATGTACTTAAGGTGCACTGGCTCATGAACTCTCGAAATTGCCCTCTGAGGGCTTGGATTGTTACTATCGCCAGTTGGCAGTTGGGGAAACTGAGGCTGAAAGTTAAGTAATTTGCTCAAGGTCTGACACAGAACCTGTGGGTGCTGCTATGATACCAGCACAGGGGAACACTGGGTTTCTCCACTCCTGCACTGCTCTTCAGGGTCTTAGACTGCTGGCCCACCTCCCCACCTATGTTGGCTCTTTGCAGGCAGAAGCACTAGACTATTCAACTGGATTCCCCCTGTAATCTCCCAGGCATAATTTTTGTTTGTTTGTTTGTTTTAGATGGAGTCTAGCTCTGTCACCCAGGCTGGAATGCAGTGGCATGATCTTGGCTCACTGCAACCTCTGCCTTCTGGGTTCAAGCGATTCTCCTGCCTTAGCCTTCCAAGTAGCTGGGATTACAGGTGTGTGCCACCACATCTGGCTAATTTTTTGTATTTTTAGTAGAGACAGGGTTTCACCATGTTAGACAGGACAGTCGCAATCTCTGGGCCCCTGATCTGCCTGCCTTGGCCTCCCAAAGTGCTGGGATTATAGGCGTGAGCCACCACGCCTAGCCCTCCCAGGCATACTCTTAAGACATCATTAAACATCTGTTGCAAAGCTGAAAGACTCTCTCTCCTAAAGGTCGTCTAGATGCTGTGGCATTGATGTTGGAAGACCTGGCTCAGCAGAACAGTGAGGCTTCTTGGTAGGTCTTCAAATCTCAAAGTGAAACAGATAAATTGCTTTTTGGTATAGTTTTTGGGAATGATGTTTTAGTTTCCCACCAAACATTCTCAGAGTGAAATACAGCTCTGATGCTCAGGGTAGCAGAGACAGGTATCCCAGTGCCTCTGTCAGCCAATGTTTAAGCTGTGGCCTGTGTCTACAGCTGAGATCCAGCTTGGTCTCAAATCTGCCCCGAAGAGCAGCTATTTACAGATGAAAGCACTGGCAGAAAACACAACTTGTACAGACTGTTGTGGTGAAATAGATTCACAGAGCCTAGGGCATGCTGCCTTAGACCTCTGGCTCCTCCAAATGTCAGTCATTCACATGTTAGTATAAATCACAACCACCTTCCTTCTAAATCCTAGCCAAGAAGGAACAGTAGTTTTGACTGAAGGAGAGAGAGAAGACAGGTGGAGAATTTGGTGGGAACATAGGCCTGGGTTTTTTTGTTGTTGTTGTTTTTGGTTTTTGAGACGGAGTCTTGCTCTTGTTGCCCAGGCTGGAGTGCAGTGGCAGGATCGCAGCTCACTGCAACCTCTGCCAATTTTCCTGCCTCAGCCTCCTCAGTAGCTGGGACTATAGGTGCGTACCACTATACCTGGCCAATTTTTGCATTTTTAGTAGAGATGGGGTTTCACCATGTTGGCCAGGCTGGTCTCAAACTCCTGACCTCAGGTGATCTACCTGTCTCGGCCTCCCAAAGTGCTGGAATTGTAAGTGTGAGCCACTGTACCTGGCCAGCCTGGGTATTTGGATGGGAGATAATGCAGTGAGAGAGGACAGTAAAGTCAAACAACAGAGGAGTGTAAATGGCTTTTCTTGGATGGAAGAAAATTTTTCCAGCTCTCCCTTATGCCTGGAATGTAAAGTCAGCTTGGTGGTGCAGTGACTCAGCTCCACTTCAAGGCAGACAAACTCCACCAGGGAAAGGCTTGGAAGCCTACCTCCCATAGGGACATGCTGCTGGGAGAAAATGTGAGTGGAGTTCCAGTCAGCTCAAGCAAGAAGCAAACTTTTCTACCACGCTCTGTTCACTAGAAGCAGAGAGCATCTACTCATGTAGCAAGCACTATTCCAAGACGCTCCCAACGTGCTATTTCTACAGGAATCAGAGCACACCAGGAATACAGCTTTTCCAGTTTGATGTGAGTTTTACACACATTTGGTATCTGTACTTATTTCTTTCCTTTCTGAAATTATCTCAACGAACATTTCAAAATGCAATCACTTTGTTGAAAGGGAGAAATACATAAGTATCGATTCCACAATCGTGTATAATGTTGATCCTTCAGACCGTAAGTAGAGTGTTATAAAAGGATAATTTGTCAACTTTTAGGGCAGAGGCATCGACATTTTTGTGTGTATGTGTGGAAGTCGCCTTCCCCTTTGAGAATATGGGTCCTTCCTCTTCCAGTCTGTAAACCTGCTCTTATAGACTGGCACATCCCATTTTGCAGGCATATGTAGGAGAGTTCTGAGCCTCTAAAGCTCACCTGTGGATCTGTGTCACTTAGCTGCTGAGAAACACTCTCGTCCCGGGCCCCAGTCCTCACTGGGATCTGGCAGTGCTAAGGGATTAGTCACACGGGGCACCATGCCTACACTTCCTGGCTTAATGGGAAAAGGCACCTGATAAACACCTTAGAGCCCCTCAGTACCATGTGTCACTGAGCTGTAGGGCTTCCCGAAACACAGGAGAATGTAAACAGCCTGCCACACATCGTTCTACATGCCACTCACCTCTCCCCAAATCCCGACCGTGTCTCGGATGTCATTTTTACAGTAGGAAAGTTGCCGGATGCAGTTGTTGACCGCAACACTACTTTTACCGGGGGCGAGGTCCTCTTCTGCCATCTCTACCCATCCCAGAGAACGCACAGCAAAACACTGGAAGACAGACGAAGAGGACAGGAAGTCACTCCGTGGTTTGGTCAACCATGTCAGTTTACACTACTCTCCTCCCACAACTACAAGGTACTACACTTATGCACCTGTATTTCCTTCATTAGGTTCAGTCACCTGATTGAGTTAACAAATCCTCTACGGCTAGAAATTAAATCATAATTATTTTTTGCTATTTAAAAAATGTTGTGATGAATATCATTTTGCCTGATGTGTGTGTATGTTCAGATTTCTTCCTTACAATAGATTACCAGAAACAGGCTGGGTGTGGTGGCTCACGCCTGTAATCCCAGCACTTTGGGAGGCTGAGGTAGGTGGATCACCTGAGATCAGGGGTTCGAAATCAGCCTAGCCAACATGGCGAAACCCCATCTCTACTAAAAATACAAAAATTAGCCAGGCATGGTGGTGCATGCCTGTAATTCCAGCTACTCAGGAGGCTGAGGCAGGAGAATCACTTGAACCCTGGAGGCAGAGGTTGCAGTGAGCCAAGATCATGCCATCGCACTCCAGCTTGGGCGACAGGGTGAGACTCCATCTCAAAAAATAAAAAATAAAAAAAAGAGTAGATTACCAGAAGTATAAGCATAGGGTTAATGGGTACAAGAATTTCCAAGCTCCTGATACTTCTTATAAGGCAGTTTTTTAAATAGTGAGAAATGCAACCCTGTGAAAACTGTTACTTGGTAAGCAACTAGAAATGGTGGAGAAAGAATGAATTAAACACGTTAGGTACTTGTTTCTAATAACAGAAAAGCAAGATGTTTTCTCTAATACCCAGAAAGGCAGCAAAACAAGGAAAAAAATATGCACTCATGATAACAAATAAGTGTGTTGTGTCCTATAGCGTCTGTGATGAAGGAATCTTGAAATGCTGCAGTACTTGCAGAATTGACAGATTTGTACTTTAAAAACGATTTATTCTTGTATCGTTTAGAGATATTCTGTTTGAGATCATACTTCTTCTCTTCTATTTTAAAGTTCTGGAATTCCATTTTTCCCTTTAATTAAAAAATACTATATGCTGCTTATTATAACAAGTAAAAAATTCAAAGACATATGAAGGAAAAACTTCCCAGTGCACACGAGGGTGACCTGGCTATAGCATCTGCCTTTCTGGTGATTGCCAGGGCTGCCACACGCCTGAGCAGGGTCCCTCATCCCTCTCTGCATCCCTGGTCCCAGGCAAGCTGTGCGTCGTGGCCCGGAGGCCACCTTCCTGGGATAGGAAAGGCAGGCACGGAGCCACCCTTCCTTGGGAGCCAACAGACTGGCTGTTGAAGAACAGCTTGTAAAGTCTCCAAATGTGAGCTTCATAACCACATGAAGAAATGCAGCAAAGTGTCCTAAAGTGACCACATTCAGTCTAGTGCCACCGTCCCCTTTCAGTCACCATGCACAAACTGGGCACCTCCTTCCTGAGTGGTTGAACACACTGTGTCAGGAAAAAAACTCACCAAAATATCAAAGACTAAACATCCCATTTAAGCAAACAGTGCTGATCCTCATGTCCTAGAAAAGAGGGCTGTGTAACCACCTCGCTGCCACTGTGTTGACAGTGCACAAGGTGCCTTGTACAAAGAAACCAAAAAGAGAAGGCAGTTCCCGTGACAACCACAGAAGCTACTCAGGAGTCCGAGTCTTGAGGAAAGGTTCTGCACATGTGTACACACTGCAGGGAACCAGCTCGATGGTGAAGAGGTCTTGGGTGCCAGAGCTGGCTGTGGCCAATTCAGGGCTGGCCAGGTCTTGGCTGGCCTGCCTGCCCCCTCCACAGCTCTGCTCCCTCAGTCTCAAAGTTTCTCTAGGTGGATGCATTGGATATTCCACAGAAGCGCCCCACCAAATGTGCTGCTTTATGAAGATGCACGATTTTGCCAGTCTGAGCCCCTAAGTGCCCATGCCCTGCTATTGCTCTAGAAAGTACTGTGCAGAACCTCTCTTCCATGTCGGTTCCCAACCCAGGCCCTGGTCGGTAAAATCACAGTGTCCCAGCTGACTCCTCTGGCCTGCCAATCCAACCTTGTTCCCTGCCACCTCTATTCACATGTCAAAAGTATTAACTCAGTCAGTCCTCACCCCGACCCTTTGAGGTCGATAAGTTACTGTACCCACTTTATACACAAAGAAACTGAGCAAAACACAAAGGTGGTAAGTGGTAGATCTAGGATTCGAACCTGGGCAGTTTGGCTTCTGGGCTCCTACGCTTAACCACTTTGCTCTGTGCCTCCGAGATTTTCGTGGAAGGACAATGTCAGATGGAGTTAGGATGACAAAGAAGGCTGGATAAACAGCCATACAGTTCCTTTTTGTTTTTCTTTTCTTTCTTTCTTTTTTTTTTTTTTTTTTGATACAAAGTCTTGCTCTATCACCCAGGCTGGAGTGCAGTGGCATGATCTCGGCTCACTGCAATCTCTGTCTCCTAGGTTCAAGTGATCCTCCTGCCTCAGCCTCGTGAGTAGCTGGGATTACAGGTGCACACCACCACGGCCAGCTAATTTTTGTATTTTTAGTAGAGACGGGGTTTCACCATGTTGGCCAGGCTGGCCTTGAACTCCTGACTTCAAGTGATTGGCCTGCCTTGGTCTCCAAAATGCTGGGGTTACAGGAGTGAGCCACCATGCCTGCCCCTCAATGAGGTTCTGAGTGTATATGGATCAAGAGTAGAAACAGCCTGCATTCCAATCTCAGCTCTCTGATGGACTGGTACTGGGGACTTGGACAAGCCATTTACTAAGTCCCAATTTTGTTCGTTTGTAATAATGGGAGTAACAATATTAGTTACTTCGAGGGTTTTTGTGAGGAGAAAATAATATAGGCAGTGAACTTAGCATATAAAAAACACTCGAACATTTGTTCAATGAGAAAATAAATACAGTCACTCAATTTGTCACATAACACTTAACTGGAATAAACAAGAAGGAACAATGAAAGAAGATTAGGGTGACCAATGTCTGAATTTTCCCAATAGTCTGGGGTATCCCTGTCATTCTGGCAAAATTATTCAGAGCAGCCCCTTGTACTCTCAAAAAGTGTCCTGGGTTAGACAACAAATTATATAATCATCTCAGTCAAAATTCTAGTGAATTTGGCCTCTGGCATAGAAACTGGGGCTTGGGTGGGGTATTGTGGCATGCCCATGTGGAAATGGGATTTGAGATCCACAGAAGCTGCCATCAGGAGAGCATCTCAGTGATCCTGGTGGGGGTGAACCCTAAGACAGCAGTGTTACTGTGAGATAATATTCTTAAAACCAGAAGTCAGAAATGAATTTTCCACCGTCTCCAACTGCCTACTACAAACCCTCCAACCTGGGACTGCTCAAAAGAATTCAGTAACAACAAAGAAGGTAAAAAAGAATACTGGCTGTTTTCTCTCCTTTGAGTCCAAAATGACAAAAATTTGATCAAAAATTCTGAACATCAAGAGTATCGTTCTTGTCTAAAAAATGCAAATCAGCTGACCTCACCCCAGCACATTAAGAATACTGTTTTTGCCAGGCGTGGTGGCTCACACCTGTAATCTCAGCATTTTGGAAGGAGTTCGAGACCAGCCTGGTTAACATGGTGAAACCCCGTTTCTACTAAAAATACAAAAATTAGGAGTAGTGGCGCGCACCTGTAATCCCAGTTACTCAGGAGGCTGAGGCAAGAGAATCGCTTGAACCTGGGAGGCGGAGGTTGCAGTGAGCTGAGATTGCGCCACTGCACTCCAGCCTGGGTGACAAGAGCAAAACTCCGTCTCAAAAAAGAAAAAAGAATGCTGTTTTGTCATGCTGATGAATAGAAGCCCAACTTATATTACTATAGTGAATTTATTTAAAATAAATTTTCTTGTGCAACCTTGCTGTTAATTTGGTTTCTATCTGAAGAGTTTCACCCCATTCCGTGTGGCCAAAGGGAAAGGAAGCAGGTGTATGGGGAATACAGAGCTCCGCCAGGTGCCAGCTTGGCTTCTTCCCAAAGAACAGAGCAGCAACGAGCAACCTGCACTGTTTAGTGCTGCCCCCGTGTGGCCAGGAAGGTTCATAACCACTACCACCATTTTCCCTTAAACTCAGGGACGCTGGGCATCACCAGTTTTGGGAATAAATCCTCGTCTTGGAGCATGGGAAGAGTTCAGAATATTTAATCAAGTCATCTGCCCCTTAAAATATATATATAACAAAAAAACACAACATATACACTTTGATGCCTGTTCTTCAATAGTTCTTAACCAAAAGGGCTAAAGAGTAATGGTTCAGGTTAGAATCGTGTCATCAGAGGGGTCTGGATTCAAGTCATGATTTTGGTATTTTCTAGCTGGTGACTTTGAGTAAGTCACCTCAGGTCTCTGAGTCTCAGTCTCTTCATCTGTAAAATAATAATGTCACCTATACTTACAACATGTGTAAGGCCTAAAGAAGATAATGCTGGTAAAATGCTTAGCATCATGCCTGGCAGACAGTAAAAACTCAGCAAATGTTTATTATTCTTTTTTGTTTGTTTTTGAGATGGAGTCTCACTCTGTTGCCCAGGCTGGAGTGCAGTGGCGTGGTCTTGGCTCACTGCAACCTCCATCTCCCAGGTTTAAGTGATTCTCCTGCCTCAGCCTCCTGAGTAGCTGGGATTACAGGCATGCGCCACCATGCCTGGCTAATTTTTTTGTCTTTATTTAGTAGAGTCAGGGTTTCCTCATGTTGGCCAGGCTGGTCTTGAAGTCCTGACCTCAGGTGATCCACCCACCTTGGCCTCCCAAAGTGCTGGGATTACAGGCATTTGCCACTGCATCCGGCCTTTATTATTATTAATGATAAACTTTTACTATTTTCTATTAGTGGATTTTAAGGATTTCTCTAGTTTAACAGATCTTAGCCAAAGCCAGCATATGGAGATGTACTGTAGACCACAATACATTTGAATAAATCATCTGGAGGGCTTTCTTAAAACACAGAACAGGCCAGGCATAGTGGCTCACGCCTGTAATCCCAGCACTTTGGGAGGCCAAGGTGGGCAGACCACTTGAGGTTAGGAGTTCGAGACCAGCCTGGCCAACATGGTGAAACCCCATCTCTACTAAAAATACAAAAATCAGCTAGGCGTGGTGGTGAGTGCCTGTAATCCAGCTGCTCTGGAGGCTGAGGCAGGAGAATCACTTGAACCTGGGAGACAGAGGTTGCAGTGAGCTGAGATCGTGCCACTGCACTCCAGCCTAGGTGACAGAGCAAGACTACATCTCAAAAACAAAACAAAATAAAACCCCAAGAAAACACGCACAGAGCATTGGGCCCCTCCCTGAAGTTTCTGATTCAGTTGGTCTGGGTAGGGCCCAAAAATCTGTATTTCTCTCTCTCTCTCTTTTTTTTTTTCAGCCTTTCAGTCCTAAGAATCTGTATTTCTAACAAGTTCTCAGATGATGCTGAAGTTGCTGATCTGGGAGCCATACCTGAGAACCACTGCTATAGACAGATGGCTCCTTTCTTTATCCAAAGTTATGTGGTTCCTAAGACTGAAAGTAAAATCTAGGTTCAAATCCCATTGGCTGTCTCTTATCATTTTTGACCTGGGGTGAGTTAGTTAACCCGTCTATGTCTCAATGTCCTCATTATAAAATGTGGGTACTAAAAATAACTTGTCACACAACAACCTATCAAATGTTGTGAGGATTAACTGGGCTAAATTAGAGTTTGCTGCTGCTTCTGTTACGGTTGTTAGTTACTATGGGCATTTAAGGGATCTGGGTCATGGCTGAATTAGAAGGGACACAGCTTTTGGCCTGGGCCTCTTTTTCTTCCATTTGTTCTCCTTCCACAATGGAATCAAGTCATCCTATCTTAGTTGGAACACTCATCTTGTTTGCAGCTTCTATCTCTGAGTTTTATAAAAGAGCCATCTTCCCACAGAGGACCTCTTCCTAAAAGATGTGTTGTGGGGCAGAACACAGAGCAAAGCCTTGGTTTCCATGACCAGATGGTCCCGGGTTCGAACTATATTCCAATCAGTGGATGCTCAGCCTCCGAAAAATCTAAGGTTACTCAGTTGAACAGTGAAAATGAAATGACAAAGGGTAAGTGGCTGGGCCATTGCAGTCCCTCAGCAAACATTTACTTCGTTCTCTTCGCTCTGGTTCCGGAAAACACTATTAGTTCATTTTTTGCTTTCCCCAACCTTCCATTTCTCTTTCCCCAGCTGAATTTCTACGTTTCTGTCCTTTTCCTTCCCCTGGGCTTTCATGCAAGCAGCAGAATGAGAGCATGCTGTCAGAAAACTCGGGGACCTCCTCCAGGGACCATGTGGGGCAGGGGATGCAGTGAGGGGCGAGACCAGGGCCAGAGCCAGTGAGCCGTGGGATGTGGGCCTTGCCTCTAGCCAGGCGGGTCGGCCTCGGGGAACAGGACTGATGAAGACAGTGGTAAAATGAGCTCATGTCCACGAATAGGCATATCCAACACCCAGGGCACAGCCGCTGCTCTGTGACTGCGGAGGGATAGTGACCAAAAGGTAAATGGTACCAGAACCAATAAAAGTAACAGATGTTAAAAAAATAAAAAAGTTCACATCAAAAGGCTAAGATGTGACCCAACACTACAAATGTAATCCTAATTAGCACTCATCTATGGGAATTACTTACCATTCAAGCCTAATCATCCTGTAGCACAATAACAACTGTACATTTGAGCTGATAAAATTTACTGAGTGCCTATTAGTTCCTGGAGGACCTACAGAGTTGAGTGCCTATTCTTCCCTGCAGACTCATCTAGGAGTAGATAAATTCCTACTCTTGAGAAGCTTGTGACAGAGCAGACACAGAGCAGCCATCTATAGCATGGGCTGTGAATGAAGGGTACACTGAGGCACAAGCATGAGTTGGGAGCTTAGATTAAGAATCTTGCAAAGGGGCTGGCCCAAAGGAAATAGGTGAGAAAAAGTGGCCACTATTTTCTCAAGGTCTCTGGTCCCCCAGTCCTGACACATCATAGCCAGCTATGCCAATCCAGTTTTATTCTGACAATTAATGACTGAGTATCACTAAGGATACTCCTAGGTGGTAGGGGGCAGGGAGAGATGCAGAGCCTCTTCAGAAGGACAGGTTCCATCTCATCAGCTGACTTCAGGGTTTGGTTTTTTTTTTTTTTTTTTTTTTGAGACTGAGTCTTGCTGTGTCTCCCAGGCTGGAGCACAGTGGCGCGATCTCCACTTACTGCAACCTCTGCCTCCCAAGTTGAAGCGTATCTCATGCCTCAACCTCTTGAGCAGCTGGGATTACAGGCATGCGCCACCATACCTGGCTAATTTTTGTATTTTTAGTAGAGATAGCGTTTCCCCATGTTGGCCAGGCTGGTCTCGAACTCCTGACCTCAGGTGATCCACCTGCTTCGGCCCCCCAAAGTACTGGGATTACAGGTATAAACCAACACACCTGGCCACATTTCAGGGATTTTATTAGGGGTCCACAGACCTGGGAGATCCATGGATGGGCTTCAGAAAGTTCTAAACCCCCTGAAAATATATCCAAAATTGTGTGTGTGTGTGTGTGTGTGTGTGCATGTGTGCACGCACATGTGCAGATTATGGAAAGATGGTCCAAAGCTCTCAATTGTTTTCCAAAAGCTGTAAGAATATAAAGTACAGTAAATCTTCACTTAATGTCATTGATAGGTTCTTGGAAACTGTAACTTTAAGCAAAATGACCCATCTTGAAGAAGGTTGTTTTGTTCAACTTCTTTCAATGTTGCTTTGCTATAACATGGATGAGAAAAAAAAATTGGTTTCCTTATACATCGTTCCTCTTGACGTTGCAGTTTCTATGAACTCACTAATGATGTTAAATAAAGATTTACTGTACTTTAAAAGAATTCCAAGGAGGTTACATAGCATTGTATGTGTGTCTATGCATCGGGGCTAGCAAAAGCTTTCTAATTAGCATCACAGTCCTTTTTTGGTTAGTGGATAAGGAAAATGGTTAAATGGCTCTACATAGGAAATGATCAGGAATTTAAGGGTGAACAGAAGAAATGGGTATAGGGAAACAAAGGGGGCAGGAAAGGACTGTACAACTTCTGAGTGGCTGGAGCTGGAGCCAACAGGCAGGACGGAATGACTTGTCAAGGTGAGATGACACCCAGGTTTTTGGTTGTCTTTTTTTTTAAGATGGGGTCTCTGTCACCCAGGTTGGAGTATGGTGGTACAATCACGGCTCACTGTAGCCTTGACCTCTCAGGCTCAGGCAATCCCTCCACCTCAGCCTCCCAGGTGGCTGGGACTACAGGCGCCCACCACCATACCCTGCTAATTTTTGACTTTTTGTAGAGTCAGGATCTCGCCATGTTGTCCAGGCTGGTCTCAAGCTCCTGGGCTCAAGTGATCCTCCCACCTTGGCCTCCCAAAGTGCTGGAATTATAGGCATGAGCCACCCCACCCAGCCCCAACATCCAGCTTTTAATACAAGAAACTAGCCAGGCATAGTGACTCACACCTGTAATCCCAACTACTTGAGAGGCTGTCACAGGAGGATCACTTGAGGCCGGGAGTTCAAGACAAGCCTGGGTGACAAAGCGAGACATGGTCTGTAAAAAAAATTTTTTTAATTAGCCAGGCACAGTGGTGCACACCTGTAGTCCCAGCTGCTAGAGAGGCTGAAGTGGGAGGATCACTTGAGCTCAGGAGTTCAAGGCTGCCGTGAGCTAGGATCAAGCCACTGCACTCCAGCTTAGGTGACAGAGCGATACACCATCTCTTAAAAAAAGTAATAATAAAATTTAAAAATGGATTGGGTGTGGTGGCTCACGCCTGTAATCCCAGCACTTAGGGAAGCCAAGGCAGGCAGATCACCTGAGGTCAGGAGTTCGAGACCAGCCTGGCCAACATGGTGAAATCCCGTCTATACTAAAAAAATACAAAAATTAGACAGGCATGGTGGAAGGTGCCTGTAATTCAAGCTACTTGGAAGTCTGAGGCAGGAGAATCACTTAATCCCAGGAGGTGGAGGTTGCAGTGAGCCGAGATTGTGCCACTGAGCAACAAAGTGAGACTCCATCTCAAAAATAAATAAATACATAAATAAATAAATAAATAAAGCAGCCAGTGAGCAAAGGGCTGTGACCTAAAACAACTTTCACAGAGTCCATTCAAAATACACACAGGCTTTTCAAGATTCTAAATACCTCTTGGATGTTGCCTCCATAATAGAGAAGTCTTTAGTAAACTGGCATTTGTGGTCATTACAGGCAGACACGGAGATCACCGTCGTTATGTATACGGTTTTAAATATAATTAAGCTTTGTTATCGCTTTTTTGGGGAATACTGAAATGCTTTTCCGATCTAGGATGTCAGTGGGTTCCGCCAGAGAGGTGTCTGGGGATTCTCTGGAGTGAAGCTTGACCCAGTTCTCCAGCCGGCTGAAGCAAGCAATCAGCCTGATTCATTATTCAGCATGGCAGAGACCTCGGTGGCCAGGGAGGACCCAGAGAGCATTTCTTTGCTGGCCCCAGTGAGTGCTTCAGCTGTCCTGCCATTTCCCCAGACTGTCTACAACACAGTGAGCATTCAGGCAGAAATCATGATGCACGGCCCTTGGAGGCCCTGGGCCCACTAGTGCCATTTACTTAATGTTCCCCCTTCCTATTTTTCAGAGCAAGACAATGTAACCGGAAAAGCTCCCCTGATGTTAACATCTGACAGGCCCTTCTACAAAGAGGATGGTCATGATCATAGCTAACCCCCATGTAGTGCTTAGCACGTGCCAGGCACTAAGGGTTGATCCGTAATTGAAGTATCACCCACGATATCCATCTCCTTGCCTGCCACCCACTACTGGCTGGTCCCTTCGTGGAGGGCAGTTCCCACCCTGGGTCACCTCTGTCTCTGCTCACAGGGCCAGGAATACTAACCCCATCCCCTGCAGTTGGGAAACACCCAATGCACACGCAGTCACACAAAATGAAAGCTAAGGAAGGGGAACGAGGCAACGCAGCTGAGCAGTGGCTTCGCAGTCCTTCTTCACACACAACAGGGAGCTGCCCAAGTTCCCAGGATGTAAAGCTTCCCTGATTTCGAGTCCTTAAATGAAAATGAAAGGATTCTCTCAAAGCAGATGCATCCTTCCTAGCTCTCCCCTGGGCCATTCCCGTCAGCTCCTGCCTGCTGCGGCGTCTATTCCTAACTGCCTCCCTCTGCCGGAGAAAGTGCACTTGCAGACTTGCCTCGAAGCAACCTTGAGAAAAGCAATCATTTTGAGATTTACAGGAACCACTGAGGTTCTGGAGAGAATGCACGAAGGCAGTCTCACTCCAGTGGGAGCTGAGATGAGATCTGGCGTCTACTTTAACTACTGTTGGGTAATCTTTGCTTCCTTCCCCAGGCTTATTCAGGGGAAGCAAAAGCTCCTCACTCCTCTGCACTGAGAGATCTGCTCGGTAAGGGTACGATGGCCCAGAGCAGCAGCCTGGACTCCTTCCTGACTCATGTGGCTCGAGTGGGGAAGGGGAAATGAGTTTGATGAAGGTCAGTGGTCTGAGGCCATGCTGGAGACGGGGAGGATGCTGCAATGTTTTATTTTATTTTTAGACAGAGTCTCACTGTGTTGCCCAGGCTGGAGTGCAGTGGTGCGATCTCGGTTCACTGTAACCTCTGCCTCCTGAGTTCAAGTGATTCTCCTGTCTCAGCCTCCCTAGTAGCTGGGATCACAGGTGCGCACCACCATGCCTGGCTAATTTTTGTATTTTTAGTAGAGACGGGATTTCGCTATGTTGGTCAGGCTGGTCTCGAACTCCTGAACTCAGGTGATCCGCCTGCCTCAGCCTCCCAAAGTGTTGGGATTACAGGCATGAGCCACCACACCCGGCCTAATTTTGTTGTTGTTCAGACTGGAGTGCAGTGGCATGATCTTAGCTCATCACACCTTGACCTTCTGGGCTCAGCCTCCCCGAGTAAATGGGACTACAAGTGTGCACCATCATGTCCCCTAATTTTTAAAAAAAGTGTTTTTTGTTTTTTTTTTGTAGAAATGGGGTTTCACCATGTTGTCCAGGCTGGTCTGGAACTCCTGGGCTCAACTGATCTGCTCACCTCGGTCTCCCAAAGTGCTGGGATTATAGGCGTGAGCCACTGTGCCCAGGGGTGTGTGTGTGTGTGTGTGTGGGTGGGGGGGGGGGTCTCCTTAGGAAGAGGAGGCAGCAGGGAGGCGCCCACACCGAGAAGATGCCACGTGAGAACAGAAGAAAAATGTGGCCAGCACAAACCCAGGAGAGAGGCCCCAGGGGGAAACAACCCTGTCGTCACAGTGACCTTGCGCTCCCAGGCTCCATGACTGTGAGAAAAGAAAGTTTGTGTAGTTGAAGCCACCTCGTCTGTGGTACTTTGTGATGGCAGCCCCAGCCAACAAACACACAGTGGTGTACACACTTCAGGTAACCACGAGCATATGGCGGAGCTGGCAGTGAAGCCTGAGTTTGTGTACTGACAAACTCCTGTCACCAGCCTCTCTGCCTCCTAGGTGCGGCAACAATGCCGGCTTTCCTGACGGAGAGATGGAGGGTAGGCTCCCCAGGCCACACCTCACACCTCTCGCCCTGACACACGTGTGCACAACGTGCCGCCTCCCCCCCTCACAGCCTTGGGTACACCCAGTAGCTAGACTCGGCTGGCATCGGAGCCCAGGGAGGCCAGCCCATTCTAAAGAAGTCCCAAAGAATTCAAGGCCAGGAGTACACTGAGGCGAAGGAAATACTCCCTCAATGGGGAGTGAGTACTTCAAAGCCCACCACCTCTAGATTTATAGCTTTGGGCTGGTCCTGAGGAGTCTCAGAAGAACCTTAGAGCCCACCCAAGGGATGCCCCGACCTCAGGCACCAAAAGCCCTGAGATGGTGTGGGTGCCCTTACACAAACTGTCCACCAGGGTGTGCCATAACCCAAAACCTGCTAACAGATCTCTGGAGGCAAGGAGGCCCGTAGATGCAAAGGAAATGCCGAGGCAACTGACTAACTGCCTGCTACCTGTGTCCTCCTCCATCCCGGCCACAGCACTGCTCTCCATACCGTTCTCCAGAAGCCTAGGATTGTTAGGTCTAGTTGCAACCTGCAGAGGAGCCCAATGTGGGGGCTGAGGCCTCTGGGCCTCCTCTGTCACAGTGGCCCCACTCTTGCCCTTACACAGAAGGGCTTCTGCTACTAAAGAAAGGCTGGTGCACCGTGCAGTGGCAATTATTTGCAATGCCTGCACCACACCAACTCTCATTAACCTGCTGAGTGGGTTCAGTCATCAGCATGTAATGAACAAGTCATACAAATTAAAAAATATCAACCAGAATGTCAACTTATTAATTCACAGAGAGAAACGCAAGTGTCAGAGGAATGCATGTTCAGGTTGGCTAATGAGAGGGTTCACTCTGCAGGAAATTCACTGCGGTTTCCAATCCCCAGGCCACTGCAGGCTGACGAACAACGATGCTGGCAGAGGAGCCTGGCAATCTGCATCGTAACGGCCAGGATCCTTGCAGATTCTTCACTCATGCCAGAGACATGTCTCCGGGTTGTGAGTTAGTACAGAAATAGTTAATTGCATTAGGCATTTCCTGTCCAGGAACCAGGCTGGCATTATGAGGCCTATTTTTATCAATGGAAAATTTGAGCAGAGGTGGGTTCAATGAGAGACGTAGCCCAATGTTTCCAGAATGTCATGAAACAAATTATGTGTATGTTTACTTAAACACGAACTTGCAGGCATATCTCATTAGACATATGTAATCTGATGATCACACAATCATCATCATGATACTAGCAGTGATTATTTACCGAGGGCTCACTCTGTGCTGAGTATTTTATACACAAGTTAAGAGCCTGGTCTTGGCAGGGAAAGCATGAAGGTGGGCGCTGACATTTACAGATCACAAGCTGCATGCTTTACAGCATGTTGCACAACATGTTTTCACAACAATCCTACCAAGTAGGTGCTATATTTATTTTCTAAAGGAGAAACTGAGGTTCAGAGACCTTAGCCGAACTGTCTGATGTCACACAGTAAATAAACAGCAGAGTTGGATTTGATCTGAGGTTTAATCCTCGGGGTGGATTATTATCTTGATTTTCCAGAAGAGGATATCAGTTTAGCAAAGTGGCACAGCTGAGGAACAGAGGGATCCCAGCTCTAGTCATACTTTACCTTATTTTAATTTTATTTTATGAGATGGGAGTTTTGTTCTTGTCACCCAGGCTGGAGTGCAATGGCAAGAAGTTGGCTCACCGCAACCTCTGCCTTGCAGGTTCAAGCAATTCACCTGCCGCAGTCTCCCTAGCAGTTGGGATTATGGGCACCCACCATTATGTCTGGCTAATTTTCTTTTTTTTTTTTTTGTATTTTTAGCAGAGCCAGGGTTTCACCATTTGGCCAGGCTGGTCTTGAATTCCTGACCTCAGGTGATCCACCCACCTTGGCCTCCCAAAGTGCACTAGTTTTTTTTTTGTTGTTGTTTTTTAAGAGAGGGGTCTTGCTCTGTTGCCCAGGTTGGAGTGCACTGGTAAGATCATGGCTTATTACAGCCTCAATCTTCTGGGCTCAAGTGATCCTCCTACCTCAGCCTCCCAAGTAGCCGTAGCTGGGACTACAGGCTATGCACTACCACATCTGGCTAATTTCTTCTTTTTTGTAGAGACAGGGTCTCACTGTGCTACCCAGGCTGGTCTTCAACTCCTGGGCTCAACAGATCCGCCTGCTCCAGTCTCCCAAAGTGCTAGGATTATGGGCCTGAGCCACTGCACCCAGCTCCCAGCCCTAGTCTTGATTCCCCATTCTCTACTCTACATTAGCTGTTCTATTAGCAGAAATGCTCAATCTAAAGGGAGCTCCTTGAGATCAGGCCTGTTCTGTGGACCTCTGTACGCCCACCACTCAAAAGTGGCCCCAGATGTGCTACATGCTCAGGAAACATTCGTCAGATGAAGACACTCGAGCCTGAGACAGACTGAAGTATCATGCCTAGAACAGACCAGACCTGGCTGGGGGTCCTGGACCACCACTCCGCAGCAGTGCCTTCAGTACATTCATCGTCCTCAGTTTCCTCCTCTCATCACTGGAGGGATAATTCTGCCTTTGCAGGTGCTGCTGAGGATTCGAGGGAACCCTGTGAACCCTGGCAGCCAGCCCAGCACAGCCCATGGGAAGCAGATGTTTTTAGTAGAGTAACAGTAAAATTGTGTACAGCCTGGACTCTGAAGTCAGAGAATGCAGGTTTGAATCTCAGCTCCCTGCTTAATTCCTGTGTGACACGGGGCAAGTTGCTGACCTTCCCCTGTGTCTTGGCTTTTCTAACATGGAAACAACAGACATACAGTTGACCCTTGAAGGACATGGATTATCTGGACTGTATAGGTCCACACAGGTTATTTTCAAGCAAATGAAGATACCGTATTCACAGGATGCAGAATTTGTGTATATAGAGGGTTGCCTTTTTGAATCCACGGGCTCCTCAGGGACAACCATGTTGAGGATGTGTAGATCTAGCAGACTCGGGGGTCCCGGAATCAGTCCTCTGCATGTACTAGGGGATGACTGGACTTACTTTCTAAGGAACGTCGGGAGCACTAAATGGTATCATGTGTATAAAATGCTCACACTGGTACCTGGCAAGCATGCATTGTGTCAGCTTTTATGATGATTAGCTCTACATTATCAGCAAATCCTGATCTAAGCCATGCCTAGTGATATAAAAGTCATATAAAATATCCATTCAGCTGGGGGTCCTAGGGTCATGTATCATATCCAACTCCAGGTGTCTACGATGTAGGCCACAGGGCCAGTCCTTCCTGTGAGTCCACTCTGCCCAGTACCCAACCCAATCCATGTCTGGTTTACCAGGAGCTCCATCTTAAGCTGCTGGGGCCTGGAACCTGCAGACTGGATCCCATATCCAAGGGTCCTGGGGCACCTCAATAGAGGTGCAATCCTGAGCTCTTACTGTGTCTGCAGTCCTCGTATCTGGGCCTCCAGCTGGTTCCAGATCAACACTCTGGGCACCCAGTGGGACACGGAGTCCTGTGTGGAGCTGAGCCTCCATGCAGAGCTTTGTGCTAATTTCTTCTCTAGGTACCAGTGGGATCTAGATAACTCATTGTCATGACATCACCTCCCTCCTCCCTTTGCCCCAACACAGACTTTCAGCTTCAGAGCAGAGATGCTGAGGGGCCTGCTCATTAAATTGGACCCCCTAGACACTGAGCAGGCCCACAGAAGCTTTGGAGAGCGTGGTTTTGACTATTCCTGCACTCAGCAATATGGGACAAGCACAGAACTCAATAATATTTACTTTGTTCAAAAAGCCAAATGCTTCTGCAAAAGCATCTATTTTCTTTCTTATTTAACAGAAAATAGAGATTGTCTCATGAAAGAGTGGGACAGGAGCCTGTGGAAGAGACTTCATTTATTTATTTATTTATTTATTTATTTTTATTTTGTTTTTGTTTTTCTGAGGCAGAGTCTTGCTCTGTTGCCAGGTGCCAGGTTGGAGTATAGTGGCACAAGCTCGGCTCACTGCAACCTCCGCCTCCCAGGTTCAAGCAATTCTCCTGCCTCAGCCTCCCAAGTGGCTGGGACTACAGGCGGGTGACACCACGCTCAGCTAATTTTTGTATTTTTTAGTACAGACGGGGTTTCACCATGTTGGCCAGGATGGTCTCGATCTCTTGACCTCGTGATCCACTCACCTCAGCCTCCCAAAGTGTTGGGATTACAGGCGTGAACCACCAGGCCTATTTATTTATTTACTTAAGAGACAGAGTCTCACTCTGTCGCCCAGGCTGGAGTGCAATGGCGCGATCTTGGCTCACTGCAACCTCCGCCTCCTGGGTTCAAGCAATCCTCCTGCCTCAGCCTCCCAAGTAGCTGGGATTGCAGGCACCCACCAGCACCCCCAATCTAATTTTTATATTTTTAGTAGGGAGAGGGTTTCACCATTTTGATCAGGCTGGTCTCGAACTCCTGACCTCAGGTGATTCACCTGCCTTGGCCTCCCAAAGTGCTGGGATTACAGGCGTGAGCTGCCACACCTGGCCGGAAGAGACTTCTTAAATCCAACCCCTGGCAGCCTGATATAGGGCTGCTGTCAAATCCTCCTAGCCACATTCCCAATCACAATGTCTCCTAGAAACCCCTAACCCACCACAGCCTAGGGCCTAGAAAAACAGCTTAGCTATTATAAAGCATCTCCAAGAATCATGATCTGAGAGTGACCGTGGAAACTCCCCCAGTGGAACAGTGAACACGTTACACAAAAGGGAGCTGCTGCATCAAATCTCCTGCCGGATATGCTCAAATGCCAAGCAAAGCTGAGTGTGTGCCGTAAACATGAGATTCACATCCCACTTTCTCGGAGTTTGAGTAAGAGCCCATGTAAGTCGAGGCCAAGAAGCTCAGCTGGCAGAATCCCGCTTCTATTCCTGCTGATATGCAGCAGATGTCTGTGCTACTGGGAAACCATTCTTACTCCCTGAAAGTGTGAGTGGTATTTTAGTTTCCCCCTGCAGGAGTCTTGGAAAAGATTGGAAAGCAAGTCCTGAGGTCCGCATGGCTGATTTACACTACAGATTACGTTTCTGCTACTGCAAAGCTGAGAAACGTTATTTGCAGAGTAAGCGCAGAGGAAAACCAGAATGCACACTGAACCCTGCACATGAAGTGGAACATTGCATTTTGCTGGGAAATGAGCTCTAGGCCACGTGAGCTCTAGGGGAGCTGGTGATCCTGAGAAAGGAGCAGAGAGAACCTGCAGTCAGGAGGCAGGCTGTACCCGCCGGCCTGGGAGGTCAGAGCTGGGACGCTATGAGCGATGGTGAAGTTACATAGTTCAGTCTCAAATAGTAACAGGTATATTTGCAACATGGAAAATGCACTTCTCAAATAAACAAGTGTACAGTTTTTCACAACCGTTTGCCATAAGCATGCTCCTAGGCAGTATCTGAGGCAATTCGGAATTAGTTTGGTCCGCTCTATCCTAAAATGTGCCCTCGTAGATGAGTCCACTCAGAACGATGCCGCTGAGCCTTGGATAAAGTCCCTCCTCTGAACAGATCTAGTGCAAATACGGTCCATCTTCATTGTGTGCAGATTCCATATCTGCAAGTTCACCTACTTGGTAAAGTTTATTTGTAACCCAAAGTCCATACCCCTGGTGCTCTTGTGGTCATTTGTGGACATGCACAGGGTGGCAAAACACTTGAGTTGCCTGATGCACATGTTCCTAGCTGAGGTCGAGCTAAGTGACATTCCCCTTTCTTGCTTCAGCTCTCATACTGTAAAGAGATGTCCTTTTTGTGATCCACTTAGTACCAGATTTTTCACTTTTTCGTACCCTTTAGCAGTGATTTTGCTGTTTAACATGGCTCCTGAGAATAGTGCTAAAGTGCTTTTAAGTGCGAGAAAGCTATGATGTGCCTTATGGAGAAACATATATGTTAGGTAAGTCATTCAGGCGTCAGTTACGGTGCTGGTGGTCATGAGTTGAAGGTCAACGCATCAATAACATATATGAAATAAGGGGGCCGGGCATGGTGGCTCACGGCTGCAATCCCAGCACTGTGGGAGGCTGAGGCAGGTGGGGCACCTGAGGTCAGGAGTTTGAGACCAGCCAGGCCAACATGGTAAAATCCCATCTCTACTAAAAATACAAAAATTAGCCAGGCGTGGTGGTGGGCACCTGTAAACCTAGCTACTAGGGAAGCTGAGGCAAGAGAATTGCTTGAACCCAGGAGGCAGAGGTTGCAGTGAGCCGAGATCATGCCATTGCACTCCATCCTGGGCAATAAGAGCGAAACTCCGTCTCAACAGATACATACATACATACATACATACGGGGAAATACACAAAACAAGGCTAGATACTGATCAGGTGATGAACATGCTGTGACCAGAGGCCTGCGAGAACCTAACTCTGTATTTCCTCTAGGAGCAATGCCTCAATATTCACTAATTCAGTTTTGGTGGTGACTTTATAGAACACAATTGCCATGAATGACGAGAATCAGCAGTATCCGTTCTTTGCAGAGCTAGAATGGAGGGGCGTAGGGTAGTGGGGCGGGGAGGTGCTTAATTATTCTTCAGCTTTCTAGATCTTGGTATAGTGAGTTGCAGGCACTAGAAACCACGAGTCCCTGGGTTTTTGTCTTAGTTCTGCACTGACGAGAACCTCCAGGATGTCATCTGATTTACTCAGACCTCATTTTTGATATCTGACAAGTGAAATGGGGAAGGGAGCAGTTGAGGAGGGAGAAGCGTTTGGGTTAAAAAATCTCTCAGGACATTGCCAACTGTGAAATATCTCTCACACACTTTATCCGACTCTTATCCCCACTGGTTATTCCTTTGGCTTAAAGGCACAGTGGCCTCCAGGCTGATCCTTCATCCACTAGGGACGCATCACCATGGCCTCCCCTCACCCTCCCAATCTGCCTGCTTTCATCTCCTACTCAGTGTCAACTTCTGGGAGGCCTCTTTGACTACTTGAAGCTGCTACCACTCCCAGTGCTCACTCGCCCTTTTCTTTTTTTTTTTTTTTTTTTTTTTTTTGGAGACTTGCTCTGTTGCCAGGCTGGAGCGTAGTAGTGCAATCCTCCGCCTCCCGGATTCAAGCAATTCTCCTGCCTCAGCCTCCCAAGTAGCTGGGACGACAGGCATGCACCACCAAGCCTGACTAATTTTCTATTTTTAGTAGAGACAGTGTTTCACCATGTTGGCCAGGATGGTCTCGATCTCCTGACCCCGTGATATGCCCATCTCGGCCTCCCAAAGTACTGGGATTACAGGTGTGAGCCACTGCGCCTGGTCACCCGATGTACTTTCATTCCACTTGTGTGTTTGTCTCTCCACGCCCTAGAGTGTCAATTACGCAAAGGCAGGGGCTTGGTCTGCAGTATCCTCAGCCCCTGAGCTCAGAGCCTGATCCTAGTGAGGGTTAAATGAATTTACACCTGCAAAGCTGCGCTTTGAACAATACCTGGTACTCGGTAAAAGTTAACAATAATTATCTTCAGGGCTAATTTCACTTTTCACTGGTTGTTTTCTAAGAACGGTTTTACTGTACCAGTCACCAAGAAATGAAAAGTCTCCAACTTTTTGCTAAGTGTCTGAAACGAACTCAATGAGTTCATAAAGTACAAAGACCTACAAAGACCTCAATTAAAAACACGGCTGTTCTCAACCCCAGAGAGCGCGTTTACAAGGTCTGAGCTCTCTGGGCTGACTCCTGGGATTCTGCACTCTGCTCTTGGGGGAGAAGCATTTAACCATGGCATGAGATCCAGAACCCGAGCGCTCTGGGGACCCTGGAACCCTGCCACCTCATTTCACAGATGAGTAAACCCAAGTCCTGAGAGCATTAGCCAGAGTTGTCACTAACAAGAAGGAAGCTCTGCCTTAAGAGAATGAACAGCATCACTGCTGAGGTCAAAGGCACAGTACAAGGAGATCGCCAACCGCAGCTGGGCTGAGGTGGAGAGCATATACCAGATCAAGTATGAGGAGCTGCAGATGCAGGCTGGGAAGCACAGGGATGACGTGCGGAGTACAAAGACTGAGATCTCTGAGATGAACTGGAACATCAGCCGGCTCCAGGCTGAGACTGAGGGCCTCAAAGGCCAGAGGGCTTCCCTGGAGGCCGCCATTGCAGATGCTGAGCAGCATGGGGAGCTGGCCGTTAAGGATGCTCATGCCAAGCAGGAGGAGCTGGAGGCCGCCCTGCAGCGAGCCAGGCAGGACATGGTGCGGCAGCTGCATGAGTACCAGGAGCTGATGAATGTCAAGCTGGCCCTGGACATCGAGATCGCCACCTACCACAAGCTACTGGAGGGTGAGGAGAGCCGGCAGGAGTCTGGGATGCAGAACATGAGTATCCATACTAAGACTACCAGCGGCTATGCAGGTGGTCTGAGCTCTGCCTGTGGGGGCCTCACAAGCCCCGGCCTCAGCTACAGCCCAGGCTCCAGCTTTGGCTCTGGTGCGGGTTCCAGCTCCTTCAGCTGCACCAGCTCCACCAAGGCCGTGGTTGTGAAGAAGATTGAGACCCACGATGGGAAGCTGGCATCTGAGTCCTCTGACATCCTGCCCAAGTGAACAGCTGTGGCAGCCCCTCCCAGCCTGCCCCTCCTGAGGCTGCCCCAGAGCCCGGGAGGGAGGCCCCTGTGCAGGGGAGCATGGGGAACAGGAGACGCACCTGAGGCTCAGTCCTAGCCCTCAGCCCACCCGCGGGGAGTTTACTGCCTGGGGACCCCCCTTGCCCATGCCTCCAGCTGCAAAACAATTCAATTGCTTTTTTTTTTTTTTTTTTTTTTGTCCAAAATAAAACCTCAGCTAGCTCTGCAAAAAAAAAAAAAAAAGAGAGAGCAAGAGAGAGAGAGAGAGAATGTGGAGCTGGCACCGTGGGGTCCTGGGCCCTGTGTGAGTGAAATTTGTCTTTAAAGAGTTTCTTTGGTAGCCACCCAACACTCACGGAAACGGTCCCTGACCGACCAGCACTCAGTGTGTAATGCAAAGGTGAAGTAAACACAAAAAAACGCTCTGCCAAGATAGGCATGGCAACTGCAGAAGAAAAAAACATTTTAAGTAGTTGTTTTAAAGAATTTGCTGTATATTAGATAAGCTGAATTCCTAAGGGGAGGCATGTATGTGCACAGAGCTAAGATATGAAAAAGGAGACCACCGTCAGCAACAGATTGGAGAGAAGGCTAGAAACCTAACCCCAAAACTGAGAAGGTATCTGAGGAGTAGACATCTCTCAGGCTAGACCTGAAGACAGACAGACGACAGACAGACAGACAGAAAGAAGGGCCCCTTTGTGGCTTCTGCTCACAAGAAGGCACAAAGCAGATGCTGTCACTGGCAAGCCTGTTCCAGAAACATGTGTCATGTTCCTAAGATAGTCACTTCCCACCCGCTCTTCACAGGGAGATTGGCAACTCTTCCTCAGTATTGGCTGAGCTGTGGTTTTCAAAATGCAAGAAGATGTGTTTCCCTTTGAATGAAACAATTTGGCCCATGCAGACGTATGTGGTTGGATTTTATTCCAAGTAGGTAACATCCCCGTGTCTCCATGCAATCATGTCTCACCCTGTCTGTGGGTGGACACTAGGAAAGACAGGCAGGGAGAAACTGAAAGCCACCAGGAGTTCCAGAAACCAGAAACTATTCTGAGAGCAAGCATGACTGGCTGACCCTGGTGATCACACAAAAACAAGGAGGGACCCAGAGGACCTTGAGAGGCTATGGAGTCCCAAAATTCCAAGAGAAGCGACAGCAGATGTGATCCCGTCTCGAAGCCTTGAGATGCTGACGGGGCAGAAGGAAGTATGCAGAGAACGGGGGAAGTGCTGGGTGAGGAGTCTGCAGTGGGGAAGGTCAGAGGGAAGGAAGGAGGACTTTGCATCATGCACCTTACACAGCCGATGGGCCAGGATGCCACATCCCTGGGCTCTGCCTCACGGCAGACTTCTGCAGGCTCCCTTAGGCGAGTGGCCAGGGCTCTCAGTCGGGGTCAAGTCAGGGCGGCAACTCCTGTGCTGTGCTGACTATGGCTCATTATTGCCACCTGTGGGACAACTGGGACTCTGTCTTCTGAATGGACCTGGGGTGGGTCTAGTGATTTGAGGCCCTGCAGAGGTATATTGATCCCAAATTCATCTTCCCCTTTTCTGAACTCCTACTGCAGATGGTAGCTTATCTCGTCATGTTCTGCTATTCTCTAAGTGAATTCCAGCTCTCCAGCTAGCCCCAGAACCTGGCTTTTACAGCTGAACTCAAAGATTTCTTGTCTTCAGCTTGATGGATGAGGTCCATCAAAGAAAGAGAAGTGACTTGCCCAAGGTCTCACAGGCTGGAAGCAGCAGAGATGGGTGAACAGTGGGATCCTCTATCCACAGTACTCACTCCACACCCGCTATAGCCTCCCTGACAAGCCACTTGAGGTCAGGGTCCCCATGTGGCTTTTTTTCATATCCCACAATACCGAGGTAAGTGCCAAGCAGATAAACAGTACTTAAGACCTGTCAATGAATTTTTTTTCATCTAATGAGAAAATTTAGACTATTCAGAGAAAAATCTCCAAAAATTAAAGCAACACGAGTTCTGTGAATTATAAAGGTACCAAGAGTCAAGATCAATTTTATCAGAGAGCGAATGGGTTATCTTAAAGTATTTGAATGAGCTGGGAAAATGCCAACCAAGAGTTGCCCTTCTACATAGAGTATCAAGGAAACAGAAGCTCTGGAACGATGAGGAGCATCTGGAGAACAGTAACGGTGCAGTTCTTAAGAAAAAGAGATGTTAAAACAAGGAATCCTCTCCCAAGGGTGCTGTGGGCTTTTTATCCCCAGGGCAAAGGTTTAAAAAAAGGGTGATCAGTTAACTCTCCCTATGAACCTTCTTGTTTTAACAGGGATGAATGGACCAGAGAGCCATTAGGTTTATTCTGTATCTAGGTTATAATTCCACTTGCGAAATGAATCTCTGTGAAATTTATTCCATAACAACGCAATAGAGCTTCCCACTTTTCACATTGCTTTGGGAAAAGTCTTTACATCTTGAAGGAGAGGATGGCAGTTCACACTTTAGCACATAAAACAGAACACAATATTCTGAATATTTTCACTTGTTTACAATGTGATGTAGCCCAGTGCTGGCCAAACCACTCTACCATAATCTATGCAGCTTAATCAGTGGGAAAGGGACTAGCTTCCACTAGCACATCATCACCATGGCTGGTACACAGTTACTGAGCACTGGCCAAGCTCATCTCTATAGACATCTTTCAAAGAGAGAGGCCCACAAACAACTCCACAGGAATGTGAAGGTGCTTTGCAGGTAATGCCACACCAACACATGCTTGAATGCCACTGGGGAATTTCTGAGCAATCTGTGTCAACTCTTTCCCCAATATTAACTTTTTAAGTTAAAGGATTTCGGGGAAAATGTTTTGTAGTCTCTACACTATTTACCCACAGCCTATCTCTTGGACAGCAAGAGTGCTTTAATGCCGTTAATGGCAGCAGGCCAGATTCTGTGGCAATCCCCATTTTTGGCAGTCCTTGTCTCTCTCTCAAAATCAACACAAACGCTGGGGGAGAAGTGGCAGAGGAACTCAAAGAGCACGCAAAGGAGCTACGTTTTCCTGCAAAATGGGGGCAGCTTTCTTTTTCTTTCTTCCTTTTTTTTCTTTTTTAATAGATACAAGGTCTCGCCATGTTCAGGCTGGTCTCAAACTCCTAGGCTCAAGCAATCCTCCCACCGTGACCTCCCCGAGTGCTGGGATTACAGGCATAAGCCACCATGCCTGGCTGCAACTTCTATTTCTATATTTATATAGAGCCTTGAGGTGTGTTTTTTGTTTTGTTTTGTTTTAAAGCTAGTATATTTAAAAAAAAAAAAAAACTCTTGTGACTACTAAATCCCAAGTCTTTTCAAGCAGGCCTCTGGAGGCTGAGAGCAGGCTGGGCTTTAACCTGGGGTACAGTGAAAGGAAGGATGGTAATATAAACTCAAAAGGCATCCTTTCCACTGTGGCTGAACCGCGAAGGAAGTCTGAACTGAAGAGCGGTTTACATAAATGTGCCCCACAGTATAGGAAAAGGGGAAATAATTCATTCTATGTTAAGTAAAACATCCACACACTCACTAAATTCAATGAGTGAAAAACTGTTTCAAGGCTTGTTTTGTCTACAAGATGAGGCGACAAACACCCCTATTAACATGCAGGAACTTCTTTGTATATGTCCTCACGGTCACCTATCTGGAAGTGACATGAAAACTTCCAACCTTTCTCACATAATCAGGTACTATCAACATTTTAATGCAACTTCTTTAATAACCAGTATATTGCTAGGTATTTCCCACTTTAAATTTCTTCTAAGGTCTGGAAAAAGAAAGGAATCTATGCTGCTTAACTTAAGCTATGACATACTGTAAAGCACTGCTAACATCATGATTCCCAGGCTCAGAGATTGAGGGGGTGGCCTGAGAGCCAGCACATGCCTGGGACTGGGCTGAGGCCCGCGCTGCCTCCAAGTGACTTTGTCCACACAGCCGCCCAAACTGCTAACTCACCCTGACTGGCAGGACTGTTGGGAACCATTACATCAAAATATTTTGAAGACAGTTTTGGAAGACAAAAATCCTATTTGATGTTTAGAGCGGGCTGTAAGTTATCAAAGCATCTCTACAACATGTCTGGTTTCATCTTCACAGCAACACTGTGATGTTCCCAGACTAGGCAATAGCATTATCCCATTTTACAGATGAGAGAAGCGAAGTCCAGAAAGGTTTAGTAACTTGTTCAAAGCCACGCAGCTCATCGCTGACAGAAGGGGGCTAGAACCCAGGTATTGCTGCTCCTGCTTCATAATCTTTCCACTCGGACCACAGCCCTGCATTAGGGACAAAGATTCTCTGGCTGGTTTTTATCTCTTTTGTCTTTCATTGGGAGTCAACTGCTTGGGGATGTCATTAATATGGTTGGCTGTGTTCCCATCCAAATCTCATCTTGAATTGTAGCTCCCATAATTCCCATGTGTCATGGGAAGGACCTGGTGGGAGGTAACTGAATCATGGGGGTAGGTCTTTCCCATGCTGTTCTCATGATAGTAATAAGTCTCACGAGATCTGATGGTTTTATAAAGGGAAGTTTCCCTGCACACGCTCTCTCTTTCCTGCTACCATGTAAGATGCGACTTTTGCCTTCCGCCATGATTGTGAGGTCTCTGCAGCCCTGGGGAACAGTAAGTCCATTAACCGTCTTTTTTATAAATTACCCTGCCTCAGGTATGTGTTTGTTAGCAGCATGAGAACAGACTAATACAATAACAAACAAACAAACACAAACCACACACATTCACAAAACTATATTGCCTCTTACCTCTCCGTCTTTAAAACAGTTACATGTCCTTAGGTGAACCCGAGCTTATGGGACAGAACCTCACACAGCAACCTGACAGGGAATCAGGGGATCAAACCATCTGTAGGCTTTAAAGGCCAGGGCCGGGCCAGGCCGGATGTGGTGACTCACATCTGCAATCCCAGCATTTTGGGAGGCTGAGGCGGGAGGATTACCTGAGGTTAGTGGTTGGGGACCAACCTGGCCAACATGGTAAAACTCCGTTTCTACTAAAAATAAAAAATTAGCCAGGTGTGTGTGGCATGTGCCTGTAATCTCAGCTACTCAGGAGGCTGAGGCAGGAGAATCACTTGAACCCGGAAGGCAGAGGTTGCAGTAAGCCGAGATTGCACCTTTGCACTACAGCCTAGGCAAAACCAGCAAAACTCCATCTAAAAAAACGCCAGGGATGGGCTGACCTACACTGAGAGGAAGGGTAACCCGGCAATGAAATCTAAATGCAGACAGTCTGGAACCAGACTGTGTTCAAATCTCAGCTATGCCATTTACCAACTGTGGAACTGTGATCAAGCCACTGAACGCTCTGTGCCTCAGCTCCCTCAACTAAAAATAAGAGCCTGTCTGTAATCCCAGCACGTTGGGAGGCCAAGGCAGGCGGATCACAAGGTCAGAAGTTCAAGACCGGCCTGACCTACACGGTGAAACCCCATCTCTACTAAAAATACAAAAATTAGTCAGGTGTAGTGGCACGTGCCTGTAATCCCAGCTACTCGGGAGGCTGATGCAGGAGAATTGCCTGAACCTGGGAGGCGGAGGTTGCAGTGAGCCGAGATCCTGCCACTGTACTCCAGCCTGGGCAACAGAGGGAGACTCTGTCTCAAAAAAATAAAAAAGAAAAAAGAATAGGAGTCCCTCACAGGGCTTGTGAGAGAACGGAGCACTGTGAGGCTGATGGCAGCATTTACAGAGGTGATGATGAAACTGAAAGAAAACTGGGCTTGTCCATAATGGTCTCACACCACCTTTGTGTATTTGTGCCCATTTGAAAATACATGTGTGATTTTAAGACACTTGTTTAGGTTCTCAGAATCCTTTCCTCATTTGTACAATGAGAATAATAACTTCACCTCCCCTGTGTGGTGGTTCTGAGAATCAGACAGATGCATGGAGAGTGGGCAGCACATGTCTAGAACTGGAGAGATGTTAATTTCCTTCTCCATCCACCTTCTACTCTTGCCAAATGATGAAGGTAGACACTGGATGCCCATTCATTCCATTGTTTCTAGCTCTCAACCAAAAGATGGCAGAGATGCATAAGACTATCTATCTGAAGCAGAAGAGATGAGCTTGATGTAGTATTTTGCTTTATTTACTTAGTGACACTTGCCTATGGCACTGGTGAAGAGGACGGAAAAAACTAAGCACTTTCTACAAATAAGCTCTAGGTTGTGATCTCATCTGAGATCATGCAACTCTGAAAAAACCATGGCTCTCAGGAGAAGCCCTTTTTGAGAAATCACATGCTTTTGGCTCTGGGTTCCATGTGTCATTTACATGGGACAATTTTCTCTCTTTACTAGAGACAGGGCTCACTTGCAGTTCAATCTGACCACTGGTAAGACGACTAGAGCAGAAAAGTGAGCCCCCGGTGGAGACCGGTCTGCCCCTTCCTAAGCAGCATGTCTGCTGAGAGAATGAGACGATCACGGATCGAAAGGGACACATATCCTATCGGTGCCAACAACAGAGGGGGAGCTAAGCGTGTCTGGCTACAGATCTGGGTTAGAAATGTGTGGATTCAACAGCTAAACACACTTTTCATGAAGTGATATTTAGTCTGAGGGTCTCCTAAGGCTGAGTGAAATTATTTATGCGTTAGGGCTTAGTGAGCTCACTTAACTGAACTGCTTCAACATGAAGCAGTGGAAATCTAACTTGCAGTGCAGTTGCAAGCTACTTCTTTAATTCCAGCAGCATTGTAATTGTCATGCTTAAATGATACTAGCACTGTCTCTGCTGCATTATTTTATTTTGTTTCCTTCCCCAGTGTGATAAATCTCCTACCACCCCACTATGTATGTAATAGCTTCGAATACACACATGCGAATGAACAGATGAATCTGCTGCAGACTGTTGTTGGGAGCTGCCACTCTTGGTGTCAGTTTAGAGTCTGAAAATGTGGAAAGCGGACTCCTGACACGATTTTCTTATAAGCACTAGAGTCAGAAGCAGAGGGAGAACTCAGACCCTGATCTTTGTGGCTTAGCTACAGGGCCTTCACACTTCGATGAGATTTTAAATAGGAATCCTAGAGGTGATAAAGTATTGTGGCTTAGCAAGAAATGGCTTGGCATCTGAGTTATTTACTTACTTATTTATTTTTTGAGACAAGATCTGGCTCTGTTGCCCAGGCTGGAGTACAGTGGCACGATCTCAGCTCTCTGCAACCTCTGCCTCCCAGACTCAAGTGATCTTCCTACCTCAGCCTTACAAGTAGATGGGACTACAAGCATGTTCTATCACACCCAGCTAATTTTTGTATTTTTGTATTTTTTTTACAGAGACAGGGTCTCACTATGTTGGTCAGGTTGGTCTTGAACTCCTGAGCTCAAAGGATCCACTCCCAAAGTGCTGAGATTACAGGCGTGAGCCACTGCACCCAGCCAGCATCTGAATTAATCTAATTGTCCTGTAGGGGAAAGAAACCATCAGTTCTCCATCAATTTTTAAACTGCAAATAAAGCAGAAATGTTTTCATCACTATCTAAATACCAGTATCTGCTGTTAAGCTCTCAGGCAGCAGGCCTGAGAGAACAAGTTCTGAGATGTGCTGGCCCTTTTCCAGATGGCCTTGGAATGCTGGCTTCAGGACCCCCCAGGTCTAGACCAGCTGGTCCTTCCTGGAGCACCCAGACCTGCTGAATGGATGTCCCATAGCCTCTCCTGCCCGAGGCTGTTCAGTTCTGTGCTTATTGATGACCCAAAATTCTCTGCCAAGAATTTTGGGTTTGCCAAGAACCCACCAGGTCAGGTTCATGCACCTGCCACCCTGGCGCTCTCAGGATGGTGGCTGCTGCCACCGCTGCTGGCTGGTGCCATTTCCTCACCTGTTTCCTCCCTCATTGCTTCAGGGGAAGAAGGAAGTCTGCCTTTTCTTCATGAGCTTTTCTAGGCATCTGTCCATCAGAGGGTGCAGCTGCCAGGAGTTAGACAACAATGCATCTTGCTTCAACAGCGCCCTTCAAAACTCGGGGCTCACACACGGCTGCCAATTCCTCGACTGCTCATTCAGGCAAGTGTAGTGACCAGAAGTTAATAAGGGAAAGGAAGCCATGCTTCTGCCAGGAACATGGCATTATGCTTGGCTGTGTTGGCAAATGAAGGGAGGAAAACAGTCTTAGAAACACAAAAGTTGTCTTGTGGGGTAGGAGGCAAAATGCGCAGCCAAGGCCAGTGGCAGTGAGTGTCTGCAACACGCAATGGAAAACCAGGCTGGACGAGGGCCAGGGAGCCCGGCTTCGGGCCCTGCTCTGCTGTGACCAGCTATGCACGCTTGGGCGGTCACTTTGCTTCTATGCGCCTTCCGCTTTTCCTAAGGCTGGAATGAGATGATCCTTATTTTCTGTTTGTGAATGCCAACCTAAAAGCCATGCATGAGAGGCTGAATCTCATTCGGCCAGGACTTGATATGTCCATCACTGGCTCTGGACCTTGGTTTCGTGATTCAACTAATGTTGTTATTTTCTGCCCTGTATTGAAGTACTAATTTTGAATGAATGAAACATGGGAATGACAGGTTTTGCAGATTGTGCCTCCCAAAGATGGTTGTAGTAAAACCTCCTGTCCTATGTGTTCCTTGCAACGTGAACATACCACTGTCCCATCAAAAGGTGGAGTCTGTTTGTCTACTCCTTGGATCTGGACTGTGACCACTGTGACCAACAGAATATGGTGGAAGTGACATGGTGCCATTGCCAAGAAGAGCCTTTCCTCACCTGGTAGCTTGACCTTCCTGCTTCTTGGAAGCTGGACACCAGGTAAGAAGTTGGACACCTGGCACGTCCTCTAGGGCCTCTCCACGTGGCTTGGTCTTTTCATTGGGTGGGAAGCCCAAGCCCCATGGAGAGGCCCTAGAGGACGTGCCAGGAGGCAGGCTGGAGAAGAAGCCATCTTGGAAGAGGATCCTCCAGCCCCAGCTGCCCCCATGTGGATCAGGCAGGAACTGCACCACCAAACCCTCCCCAGATTCTGGAACCCACTACTAAATCCCGAGCAAAAGAAATGATTGTTTCAAGCTACCAAGTTTTGCTGCAGTTTGCTACACAGTATGCAGGAACAGATAACAGAAACAATGTTATCTGCAGTATTGGGCAAATACAGATGGACCTTATCTTAACAGATCTGCTCCTAAAAGCATTTGCTGAAAATGAACACAAATTTACATATCAAATCATTTTCAAAGCTTCTGCACTTACATCTTTTGAAAAGAATGGTGGCAGGGGGAGAGAGAATCACTAACTCCAGTGACAATTCAAATATACTTAATAGCTTAGGTGTCATCTCCTTCTGGGAAACCTCCCGAACCACCCCTTTCACCCAGCCATGGAATATGCCCCTGGAACAACCTCCATTCATGACTCAATAGCTCGGCTCCTGGTACAGTGCATTGAATTTGCTTGTTTCTTCTCCACTGCCTGAAGGCAGGGGCCATATCCATTCCTTCTTGCAGTAGGAACAGTGTAATGGCCAATGCATAAAGAATGCTTATTATGTGGTATGTGCTAGGGACTGTTCAAGCCCTTGACATATATATATTTATAGTGTTTATAATAGGTCAACTCAATGTTTATAACAGTTATGTGAGGTAGGCTCCATAATTACCCTCAATTTGTAGACAAGGAAACTGAGGCACAGAGAGGGTAGGTAACTTGCCCAAGGTCATCCAGCTAGTAAGCGGCAGAGCCTGGCTTTGAACCCAGACAGTCTGGGTCCAGACAGAGTCCATGCCTTAACACACCATACACTATGTATGCTCCTTTTGCACTTAGCATTCAACAAACGTCTGTAACTCAATGAATGAATCAACAATGCAAATCAAACCCAAACTTCCCACACAGATCAGGATTTCTGAAAGAAGAAACCTGTACCACATGAATAAAAATCAATTATAAGAACTACATGCAGCTGTAAAATCCCATATAAATGCTAAGTAATGATAATGAATTTGCTACACAGACCAAAAATAAATCTGAATGAGAAAAGGTACTCCCTACTACTTCCTGTTTATCTATTAGTGCTAATCTAGTCAGTAGCTGCTAATATAATTACTTCATGAAAATCTATGCTAATAGGAACCAAGGGAGGGCACAGATAAGCTCACAGACGAATATTAGAATCTCATGTTCATTCACCATTCAGTTCAGAAAGCTCCATCAAACCTACTAACCAATGGTTTGTTTCATCTCCTTCCTCTTCCTCTCCATCTGGAGCAAAGTAAGGAGGCATGCAAAGCTTTCACAAAATCCAGTGCCGATAAGAAAAGTTCCTAAGCAGCTGTGAATTGGTTGCAAATGGCCGTGATAGAACTAGAAGATGCTGTGTAGAAAGACTATGTCTACTTCCCTGCAGAAGCTGCACAAAATTGGTGCCTGGTTTTCATCAGGTTTCCAACTGTATAGTGTTATTACTCCATGTTGTCTGTAGGCTGGCAGTATCAGTATCACCTGCACACCTAACAGAAATGCAATTTCGGGTCCCACCACAGAGCAAATGAATCAGAATTTGCCCACAGGTACAGCAATGTGTGAAAAGCACCGCATATGACTGGACCTCAAGTCTGGATGAGGGTGAGAAGGAGGAGTCTGTCCTCAGGCACTGATCTTCCAGTTCCCTTACCCATTCCTACCTCCAACAACTCTGCTACTCCAACCCCAAATACCCAGGCTGCCAAAATGATTTTTTTTTTCGAGATGGAGCCTCGCTGTGTTGCCCAGGCTGGAGTGTGGTAGCATGATCTCGGCTCACTGCAACCTCTGTCTCCTGGGCTCAAGCGATTCTCCTGCCTCAGCCTCTTCAACAGCTGGGATTACAGGCATGTGCCACCATCCCCAGCTAATTTTTATATCTTTAGTAGGTACAGAGTTTCGCCATGTTGGCCAGGCTGCTCTTGAACTCATGACCACAGGTGATCTGCCATGCCTGGCCCCAAAATGATCTTAAAGCTGAGAGAAGCAATAACTGGGAACAAGTAGGGGTGACACTTTCCTGTCCTTTGGAGTCAGATGCATTTGTGTTTGAGTCCCTGTTGCATCAGTTACTAGCTGTGTGATAAATTACTGAACCTGTTCTAAGCACCAGTATCTTATCTACAATACGGAAACATAACTATAATGCCTTGTGTCTGCAGGAAAACTGAACTAAGTGCCTGGCAGAGGAGAGGGCACACACGCAGCACGTGTTCTGGAAAGGGGTGCCAGCCCTGGTCCGTGGCACTCTTTCTTTCCTTCTCCAGACTTAAAGACAGGTCAGGCTATTTCATCTCCAGATGCCACAGACCAGGGCTACTACATTTCACTTGAAATCTGAAAGTTTCTCAGAACCAAAAATGACTTCTAATTTGACAACACGTTCATTTTAAAGATGAGGACGCTGAAACCCAGAGAATTTAATCCTTGGGACAGCATAATCTTCCTTACCCATTTCCTTTATTATGTGTTTCAAAGAACAATGTTCTAAAAACAGTAGCAAAAACCTCACAAATACCTTGAAAATGCCTTGTTATACACACTGAGACAGAGACAGCAGGATGGAGTGGTCAGAGGCTCAGAAGACCCATCTTTAAATGCCATCTCCACCAATAACTAGCTGTTATCCCAAATAACTCTGACTCATCTTTTTCACTTCTAAAAGAAGGCCCATTAGATCTGCTCTAATGTTACTTCCAAGCAAAAGAAATTCTGATTCCAGATGAAATGTTGCCCTCCGTCATACTTTTTTTTGGAGACAAGGTCTGACTCTGTCACCCAGGCTGGAGTGCAGTGGCTGATCATGGCTCACTGCAGCCTCAACCTCCCTGGGCTCGTCCCACCTCAGCCTCCTGGAGGCGCATGCCACCATGCCAGGCTAATTTTTGCATTTCTTCGTAGAAACAGGGTTTCACCACGTTGCCCAGGCTGGTCTCGAACTCCTGGGCTCAAGAGATCCACCCGCCTCAGCCTCCCTAGGTGCTGGGATTACTTAAAAGCATTAGCCACTGTGCCCGGGCCCTTTTCTTCAAAGATGTAATTTTCAAAATTGTCCACCAGGTGGCAGGACATCTCCTTTACAGAAGTCTGAGCGGAGTTACACAAAGGACAGAAAAGAACTCTAAGGAAGCAGTATATATTTTTCAAAGCATTAAGTTTTCTACAATTTGATTGTAACTGGTTTTTATTTGAATGCTAATCAAGAATTTGGTCAGTCATGTGGCACGGGAAAAGGGCTAAATTCCGAATTTAAGGTATTAAAGTAGGATGAGCACTGGGGGTGATGGGGATTGAGAAGCGAAAGCTACCTGGCCGCCTAAAACATGCCAAGGAGTTGTCTTCTTAACAAATGAGGCATGAGAGACAATCATCTACAAAAGCCTTGGATATACAGAAAGTTTTAAAACATTTTCCCGTGGAAAAGTGACACAAAATAGAAAAAGAAATGACTGAAGAAAATATGTAAGATTATAGTAGCAGGTAGTTCTGAATTTAAAAATGCATAGGGGCTGGGTGTGGTGGCTCACGCCTGTAATCCCAGCACTCTGGGAAGCCAAGGCAGGAGAAGGTCAGGAGTTCAAGATCAGCCTGACCAACATGATGAAACCCCATCTCTACTAAAGAAAAAAAAAATCAGCTAGGCGTGGTGGTGCATGCCTGCAATCCCAGCTACTTGGGAGGCTGAGCCAGGAGAATCGCTTGAACCAGGAGGCAGAGGTTGCAGTGAGCCAAGATTGCACCACCGCACTCCAGCCTGGCCAACAAGAATGAAACTCCATCTCAAAAAAAAAAAGTAATAAATAATAATTTTAAAATGTAGCCAGGCACAGTGGCCCATGCCTGTAATCCCAGCACATTGAGAGGTCTAAGACGGTGGGTCACTTGAGGTCACGAGTTTGAGACCAGCCTGGCCAACATGGTGAAACCCTGTTTCTACTAAAATACAAACATTAGCTGGGTGTGGTGGTGCAAGCCTGTAATCCTAGCTACTCGGGAGGCTGGGGCAGGAGAGTCACTTGAACCCAGAAGGTGGGGGTTGCAGCGAGCAAAGATTGTGCCACTACACTCCAGCCTGGATAAGATTCCATCTCAAAAAATAAAAAAGTAAAAAGGCATAGAGGCTGAAATGAAATATGGCATCCTAGATCAGATCCTGGAAAAAAAAGGGCCTTAGAAGAAAAACTGGTAAAATCAGAATATGGTGTTCATTAATAATTTTGTATCATTGTTAATTTCTTAGTTTTGACAAATGTACTATGATTCTGTAGGATCCAACATGATGGTGATCTGGAGAAGGGGCTCTGAGAACTCTGTACTATCTTTGCAACTTTGCTATAAATCTAAAATTATTTCCGAATAAAAATCTTACTTTTAAAATGCATAGAAAAGTAAGAGGAAAAATAGTGAGGAATGGACAGAAACAGAGTTTCATAGGAAATGTCCTGTGTCTACGATAATTTAATAAGGGGAAATTTTAAAACCAGGGGGTAGTAGCTCACATGCAATAAAACTAAGATGAATAAATAAAAATGACATAGCCTAGAGCAAACTGGGATGTGGACAAAGAAGAGTGCTCTAGGATATTACTGATGGGATTATATGCTGCTACAGGCTTTCTGGAAAGTAATTTCGCCTTAAATGACAGAAGCAATAAAACCGATAGCCTTTGCCCCAGTAATACCAGTTTTAGCAACCTATACCAAAGCAGTAATTTAAATGGAAAAAAAAAAAAGTCATCTATTTTTATGAAGTAGCTCTGCTCTGTAGTATGGGAAAACTGCTCTTACGGTTACTGGTGCCTAGACAGATAGCGGTGCTATTAATTAAATGGAATATTATAATGGAATTAAGAGTGAGCAGGCTGAGGACTATAACAGATCACCTGAAGTCATTTTTTAAGAGCTCACTACATGCAACATAGTATCCTAGGCTCGGTCCTGGAACAGATAAAGGACAATAGTAGAAAAACTCAGAAAATGTGAATACAGTTTATAGTAAATAATATGATATCAATATTAATGTCTTAGTTTTGACTGATGTACCATGATTATAAGGAAGTTGGTATTAGGGAACACTAGGTAAAGGAGTCTATGGAAACTCAGTATCTGCAATTTCTCTACAAATCTATAATTATTTTAAAACAAAAAGTTAAACAGGGAACTCAGAATTATATACAAACACACATATGTGGCTATAAAGTACAAAAGCTTTACTGTATTAGAAATTTTGACAGGTTCAAAAAACACTTTCAGAGTTAGAAAAAGGCTTTGCTCTTTGGGGGAGTGTGTGTGTGAATGTGTGCATGTGCGTGTGAGTGTGTGCATGTGTGTGTGTGGTGATTTTGTGTTGCCATTGCTATTTAGAGGTTTCACTGAACAACTGATTAAGATGCCCAGACTCAGAGTAGTAGCTGAAGAGGATTTGGAATTGTCCCCATCCTGACAGTCTAAAAATAATTTTTTTTTTCAGCATGTAAGTTTTAAGTAGCAAGTAAGGAAGACATGTTCTATAATAACTTTTTAAGTAATCATTCCTCACAGACTATATTTAGAATTCCATAGTATATCAAATTGAGTATTATTTTTCAAGTCAGGGTTTTTGTTGGGGGAGGGGCCACCCGATTCCCTGGTTCTTGGTGGACTGAAAGAACATAAAGTGAGTATCTCATTCTACAAAGGTGCTCGAACATCCAAAAACCTAGGTCTTGCCACTTCTCCCTCTGAGGCGCTGGCTCTGGCCCCCAGGCAAGCAGGAATGACCACAATGGGGGATGGAAGCTCCTCCAATGTGTCTTCATAAAAGTCACCTCTGAACTCATGGACTGCAGTGGCACAATATGGCTCACTGCAGCCTTTAGCTCCCAGGCTCAAGTGATCCTCCCACCTCAGCCTCCAGGTAGCTGGGACCACAGGCACGGGCCACCACACCTGGCTAATTTCTTAATTTTTTTGCAGAGACGAGGTCCCACTATGTTGCCCAAGATGGTCTTAAACCCCTGGGCTCAAGCGATCCTCTGGCCTTGGCATCTCGAAGTGCTGGGATTACAGGTGCTAGCCACTGCACCCAGCTTGCAAAACTCCTTTTAAGATTCTGATGAGCACTTCTAGGCATTCATTCCATTCATGCTAAAAATCCTCAGGTTAAATAATCACCAGGAGGCACACAGAAAACCCCTCCTGCAGGTCCATATTAGTAGCTGTGCAAACCCTGTGATCTGAAAAGCCGTGGGTTTTTCATTCTCCCCAGGCTGATCTTTCCTTACTCTCTATGTATCCAGCTCAGACTGATACACTGAATATTCTCTTACATTTTCTGTGCCTTTTTTTTTAAAAAAAAAGTATTTTTTCTTAGAAGTTGTCTCACATCTTTTATGGAACAAAGTAAGACATAGATAATAAATAATACAATGCATGTATTTTTTCTTGTTGTTTAGAACAAAGCACAGCTTTAGGAACTTATAACAAAGCTGAGCTTCCTTATTAACATGAACAGACCCATAACAGGCATTGAAATAGATAAGCCAGCAATAAAAAGGTGGCAGATAAAGAATTCAGTAAGCAATACAGCCGGAAGTGGAAAAGAGAGAAAACCCGACCCACTAACTTGGGTTTAATTGAACTAGCTCTACTTTTCCTATTACCAATTCCATCTCCATTCCATGCTTTCCCCCTCGTCAATTTCACACCCTGGCTTCACATGTATCACTGCCCAAACCCTTAGTGGTGGACAGAGATACTGCTCTTCTTCCAGCCTTTGCTGACAGAACTTGTAAAACACAAAGTAGCAAAGCAAATTATTGACAACCCACGTTCCTTACCATAAAGGAAGCTGACTTGACTAGAAGCAGCAGAGATTTCACTGGGAGCCCTGAGATACAGAACCAACTGGCAATATGGCAGTTTCTGGCAAAGAAGTCAAGGTTTTGAACCTGTATGTTGTTCCCCTCTTAACTGCTACTAAGAAAACCTATTTGCGATGTTATTTGTAGACACAGATCTGCTTTGGGATTCCGAACAAGTAAGAATCTGGGAACACTCTTTCTCCCTCCATGGCACAGGAGGGTGAAGGGGAGGGGAGGGGAAGGTGCTGAAGTGGACATGGTGGTCTTCCATGGCTGTTAGTACCACAAGATCAGGTGCGTAACTTGTAAATGAAAACAAAATATGCAAAATGAAAATGCAAGCCCCCACCCCCGTTCAAAAAGCAGGGGGGAAAATGCTATAAAAAATACTAAAACATTGAGCTTTTTCCTTTCTTCTCTATACCTTCTCTTGGCTTGTTATTTTGTTTTGTTTTGTTCGGGATGGAGACTCGCTCTGTCACCCAGGGTGGAGTGCAGTGGTGTGATCTCGGCTCACTGCAACCTGTCTCCCGAGTTCAAGTGATTCTCCTGCCTCAGCCTCCTGAGTAGCTGGGATTACAGGTGCGTGCCACCATGCCTGGCTAATTTTTATATTTTTAGTAGACGGAGGTTTTGCCATGTTGGCCAGGCTGGGCTTGAACACCTGAGCTCAGGTGATCCGCCTGCCTTGGCCTCCCAAAATGCTGGGATTACAGGCATGAGCCACCACACCTGGCCGTTAACGTGTTTTTAAATTGCTATTTAATGTCACGATCCCTCAGGCATGGGGATACTTGTAGAGTAAGTGCAAACCCTTACAAACACTCGGGGCCCTGTCCATATCTCGGTACATGCACACAGACCATCGGCTTCTGGGTCCTCACTCCCATCAGCTGCTGGACAGATGCACCATGCACCGATCAGGGGTGAGGAAGTCAAGCCAGGAATCCTCTCTTCTCATGGGTCCACGATCTCAACCCGAAGCAGATGGGTGACCCATAAATGTATTGCAACATTAGCACTGGGACACGTTAGGTGCCTGGATTGTGGGTAGGCAAGAGGCTCACCCCCACTGAGTTGCCTGTGGAACCCGCCCCATCCCAAGATACCCAGCGAGTGTACACTTGACCCCAACCCTCCCATGCTCACAGCCAGGTCTCTTCTGCGGTAGAGGGCAGTAGGAGTCTCTAGGGGGGGAGGGAGATAGGGAGGTCTGGCAAGGCCTGGGATGCCAGGGGGGCCAGAAGCTGAGAACCGCCCAGGGATGCTGGGAGGTGGCAGGACTGTGTGTAATACAAAGCCCAGCCCTCTCATGCAGGTTCCATTGGACTTGACTTATAAGATACAAATTCAAAGATTAAGAATTTCCTGACAGCAACCTTGCAGCATTAATCCCCATGCACAGGGGCCTTCTCATTGTGGGGCCCTGGGCAGCTGCACTGGCCACATGCCCGAAAAGCTGGCCCTGTTAGCACTCTACTAGAATTCCAGAAACAAAATGGACACAAGTTTGCCCCCACTGCCTCCAGCTTTCCATCACACAATCTATGTCTCCAATCTGTGTTGACAGGAATGGCAAAGAGATTTCACCTTACAGAGATAAGAGGCTGCTCTGGTGCAGATAGGTGGGAGGGGTCTCATACCCTACGTGTTTAGCCTCCTCTCCCATTGCGCTGCAAGGTAGAGCCTGCTGTATCTTTAAAGACTTCTGAAGCCCACCCATTTGAACAATAATTTTAACTTATTACATTGTGCAAAGAGTTGACATAGTGAGATATAGGCAGAGTCTTGATGGTTCTAGAAATCCCCCCAAACCTAACTTAGCCTAGAATTGGATTTTCAAGTGTCAGGGAGATTAGAAAAGAGAGAGAATTGAAGGATAATTCCTTATTAAATGGCTCTGGGCTGATAGTTCGTAAAAACTGGGCCATTATCCAAAGTCATTATTTGGCTGTAAGCATATAACCTGGTGGCTGAAAGCATGTCTCTTACAAACCTTGGCTTCTGGGTCACTGTTGATACTACAAGAATCATCATCGTCAGGGTGTGGGGCATTTCTAGAGAGAAAAACAGAAAAGTGGACTTAGGATTCTACTGCAAACTGTCTGCACAAAGCCACACACTGACACCAGATCCATCCTTCCAATGTCCTACCTGAGTTTCAAAGATGCATAGCGTAGGGTTGCTCCTTCAAACTCTTTTAAACTGGGGTCCGGGTTAACAGTGGCTGCATGCAAATCCTAGAGGAAAATAGAGCCTCGTTAATGTACAATGCGGGAGGGGTTCATTCATTGCCTCAAATATCAAAGGGGAGAAAAGTCTTCCCAGCAAGAGGCAGAGAGTGCATGTGAGCTTAGGCAGAGAAAGGCATGCAAGGACTGTTGAATGCTGACTGGTGCAAATGCCTGTTCTTACAAAACAACGAGGAACCTGGGCATTCACAATGGGAGACATCAAAAAAAGGCAACAGGAGTGTGAGCTGAATGCCCCTAGCAAGCCCAATCACTGTGTCCCTGCAGAATGCATGACATTCACGAAGAAGAAAAATATACAGCCACAGCCATGCAGAAAGGATAAAATATTAAATGATCTAAGATCTGACAATATACTTGCCTTCCAAATGTCACTATTAATCTTTCCCCCATTCAGAACAGCAAAATCACTCCATGGCTGTTTCTAGACATATAATTATTCACATAGGAAAAAAGCACATTGATTTAAAGAAAAAGAAGAAAAGAAAAAAAAAAAACACAAGACACTGTTGTTAGCATTGATATTCACAGGATGGGTTAGGGAACAAGTTAACTCTAACGGCAACTTGTTGGCTCACTCCCCCATGTCTAGATTATCACCTGAAGACTAGGGCAGGAGAGTGGTGGTGCTTTCATTACTTACCAAATAAATGACTAAATATTATTAGAAGCACACAGTGACGTTATTTCCTAAAGGTAATTTTAAAAGCAAACAATATAATTCCAAGTATTCGACAACTAACATACCTAATTCCATAGTAACCATTTTCCTCCCTATAAACCAAACAGAACTGTTTTCTGGAGGTGGGGATGGAATGAGGGATGGTACTGCGTTTGTTTGGTAACTAGGGAACACCCATGGCTAAGGGTCCTAAAACTTGAGGGTCAAGATATTTTCACTTAAAAGAAAAAAGGAGAATGATAGGGAGAGAGGGTTAGTAAGGAACACAGACTGACATCAACATTTTGCTGAAATTTAACCTAACAAAAAACAGCTCTAAACAATCTAACATAAATTCCTGTAATTCATAAAAGCTCTGCTTTTTTTTTTTTTTTTTTTTTGCTAAAAAAGGCTCGTCACAAATTAATACTTGATCATGAAATAATTTTCCTTTTTTTTTTTTGAAATGGAGTCTCGCTCTGTCGCACAGGCTAGAGTGCAATGGCGCGATCTCAGCTCACTGCAACTTCTACCTCCCAGGTCCAAGTGATTCTCCTGCCTCAGTCTCTTGAGTAGCTGGGATTACAGGTGCGTACCATCACGCTGGCTAATTTTTTGTATTTTTTAAATAGAGATGGGGTTTCACCATGTTGGTCAGGCTGGTCTCGAACTCCTGACCTCATGATCCACCTGCCTCGGCCTCCCAAAGTGCTGGGATTACAGGCGTGAGCCACCGCGCCTGGCTGATCATGAAATGATTTTCTAAACATAATTATACTGCAAGGCATGAAGCCTGGCCTTCTGGAGAAGGCTCTTGCAATAACTGATTTCCAAATCAAAACAACTCCTCCATCCACCTCAGACCATGAGAACATGTTTTTTCTCTCTACTAGGCTTAGTGTATATTCAAATATTTTTCATCTAAGATTCAGGGAAATAAGCAAGCAAGGCTAATGAAACTCAGGGACAGTCTCGTGGTCTGCTTTACTGACTGGTTAGGCAAATCTGTTTGTATAAGAAATCATCAAAACTTTTCAGCTAAATAACTTTTCAACTGAAGTTCTTTGAAAATGGGAAGTGAATACTGACCCATAACGTTTACTCACAACATTGATACAGTTTTGAAAACCACTAAAAGCAGGAAAAAAAACCTAAGTTTAAATGTCTTGTGCATCAAAAGATACATTTATTTTATTTAAGTTTTTTTTTTTTCCATTCAGCTGCTGTCCTTGAATATTTAAAATTTTTTTTGAGACAAGGTCTCACTCTGTCACCCAGTCTGGGGTGCAGTGGCCTGATCATGGCTCACTGTAGCCTTGACTTCTTGCTCAAGCAATCCTCCTGCCTTGGCCTCCTGGGTAGCTGGGACTGTTGAGGTGCATGCTACAACACCTGGCTAATTTTTAAAAACTTTTTTGTTGAGATGGGGGTTCCACTATGCTACACAGGCTGGTCTTGAACTCCTGAGTTCAAGTGATCCTCCCACTTAGGCCTTCCAAAGTGCTGGGATTACAGGCATGAGCCATTGCGCCTGGTGTGATAAGCACTTATCAAACCCTGCAAGTCTCGCTGAGGGCCATGACATTGCAAATTTGGGTCCATTATTAACTTTGCACATGTGTGGTGTCATTTTCTTTTTGGTCCAGGCACCTAAACTACGGTTTTTCAAAATAAAATAGGAACTTCGACCACTGTATTTATTTTTTAAAAATAATTTCTCTTAATGAATAAAGGGCAGAAATATGGCCCAATCCCTTACCTGTCCCCTCACTCCACCCCCAGAAGCAGTGTTCAGTCTTTATGGGGAGAAAATGAATAACCTAGGATAATTTTAACCTGTTAGCCCAGAGGAGCTGTGAACCCCTGAAAAGGGTGTGGGGTTTTGGACGTGTATGTCTTCCTGAGAGAAAGATGCCCAGTTTTTCTCGTATTTCCAGACAGGCCAGTGACCAGTTTTGGTCTGGACCAATGTAGGGCTCCTAATAAGGACTTAAGATGAGGACCTGAAATATCAAGTACAAAATAAAATTTTAAGCTACAATTTCCTTTTCAAAAAAAAAACAACAAAACTTATATGTCCTCAAATTGTCATCATTGTTTATATGTGAGCAATATTTGTTGTTAAGTTGAACTTTGAAAAAGGATAATCAGATGATGAATTAGGAAGACTCAAGATAATTGTGTCTTTGTGGAGAAACTTATAGAAACAAGAAAAAAAGAGAAGTACCTCACAAAAAGAATTTAAAATCAGAAAATATCCCCAAGAGACCCTATACATTGAGACTACAGAGGGTAAAAGAAGAGTATTTTCTAAAACAAGTATTCAGAAAAGTCTTCAGTACTTAATTAAAACAGTTTCTACGTGTGTGTGGCTTTTAAATTTTTTGATTTACTCTTTGGACATAAGGGTATTTGTAAAGTAAAAGCTAACAACAGTACTAAGACTGTCAGAATCCAGCTCTCATGTTATGGAAACATGAGTTAGATGGCAAATGTCCAACAATCAGCTTTTATAGATTTAAATAAACAAAGGCTCTGCATAGTGATTTCAAAAAAACTTAACATGGGCACTCCTAAAGAAATTCTTTAGCACAAAACTCAGGAAGGAAAATGGAAACTAGTGTTATATGTGTTATGACTGGGCCAAAGATCTTTTTCCCCTCTTATATTTAAAACTATTCATTTACATCAAAGATAACAAACTTTCTCCAATGTATAAGTGACCATAATTTTTCTTTTTTAAAAAGTTAAAATCAACGAAAGACTCACTTTTTCTTAAATTTTAAGAACTACATGGTCTATTCATCTAATTTTTTTAGTTAAGAAGAGAGAATATTTTCTACATTTGGCTAACGAGTTTTGCTAATGATTTTCAGTTAAGCAATTTTTTAAAAAGAACAACCCAACAGAGACTCTTCGGTTCTACAGAAGGTCTGTATCCACCCCAGTCTGCAGTCTGTGGGGGAGGGGTGGGAGAGACGAAGGAAGAGGAGAGACAAAGAGAAAGACAATAAAAGAGGAAAAGGCAAGTTGGACGATATGCCTCAGGAAAGACACAGACACAAAGCTGAGAAAGAGGTGGTAATGGACTGACAGGGACCATCTTCTACGAGCAGCAAACTTCCATGAGCCTGGCAACCTTCCAGGCAATGCAGCTAAAGCCTTGCACAGCCAAGTGACATGCTGGTGCCAGAGGCATAGCTGGGACACCCTCCTGGTGCTTGTCCTGATCTTGCCCAGGCTGCAACACCCCTTTCTGTGATTACTTGATCCTGCTCAGTTCTGGGAGAGCCCTGGAGCCTTAGCTCCTCAGAGATAGTACGTCTAGGGGGACTGACCCAATGCCCAGGATATGACACTCCTCAAAACCCTTGAGCACCACACAGAAGCTGTGCGACGGTGGACCCAGTAGGGAGGGAATCCAATCATATCACCTTGACTACTGAGTTTTCTTCTTCCATATTTCTCTTCTGGGGCCTTGGAAAGCAATTCTACATAGCAAACAAAAATGATGCATTGTCTTTCCGCTGGAAAAAGGCCAACAAAGGAGCTGATTCTTTGACAGTGTCAACAGAGTGCTCTTAAAGATGAAGCCTCAGGGGCTGGGTATGTCCCTACCAGGTGCTAAGAAAACCTCTATGAAGTGACATCAAAATGCAAACCAGAGGGCAAGGGTGGAGGGTTGAATCTGCTCAGAACTGGGTAGGGAGGAAAAGCGCTAAAAAATTCCCCAGTGGCACTGACAGAAGCTATAGTCATATCATCTGTGTGTGCACTTGAGAAGTTCTGAAGTTATCACAATGCAATGGTTTGAATGTCTGTCCATCCTAAAACTTGCATTGAAATTTAATCACCAAGGTTGCAGTATTGAGAGGTGGGGACTTTAAGAGGCTCTGGCCTCATGAGTAGATTAATTCATTCACAGATTCATGGGTTATCATGAGAGTGGGACTGGTGGCTTTATGAGAAGAGGAAGAGAGACCTAAGCCGGCATGCTCAGCTCCCTCGCCATGTGATGTCCTGCCCCCCTCCCCACCAGCAAGAAGGCCCTCACCAGATGAAGTCTCTCGGCCTTGGACTTTTCAGCCTCTATAACCATAAGAAATACATTCCTTTTCTTTATAAATTACCCAGTTTCAGGTATTCTGTTATAAGCACCAAAAAACGAATAAAGACAGACTACTTCCTAGAATGCTGGGGTTCAGATTCTGCCTCTATTCTCATTTGCTCTTTGACTTCAATTCCCTCCCATATCAAACAGGACTAAGAAGGCCTCCCACCAATGTGCAGACAAAGTGAGATCCAGAATGTCAGCTCTGAGCACAGGGACTGGCTGCCCAAGGGTGCCCTGCAAATGGGAGTTTCCTTATGATCTACTCTTTCCACAAAGGAAGAAGCAGTGTGGGGATTACAAAGGGTTACGAATCATGCCTCTCGATGCCATTTTGTCAAGGCTTAAGCCTTGATTAAGTATGGCCTTGATAGTAAATGGCAGAAAACCTGGAATTCTCAGGACTATGGCAGGCAATGTCAGTGTTTTATCAACGTATATGTGTATAGTTTTTCTTTTTAAGACAGGGTCTTGCTCTGTCACCAAGGCTGGAGTGCAGTGGCATGATCTCAGCTCACTGCAACCTCCACCTCCTGGGCTCAAGTGATCCTCTCACCTCAGCCTCTTGAGTTGCTGGGACTACAGGGCATGCATCACCAGGCCTGGCTAATTTTTTTGTATTTTTAGTAGAGAAACTCCTGGGTACAAGGCATCTGCCCACCTTACCAGAAGAGTATAGCATTATGGTAAATCACACAAACATAATTCAGAGAAGTTAAAAAAAAAAACCAAACTAGTGACCTAGACCAACAAACGCTGGTATAATTAAATCAGTCTCTGTGAGCCGCAGTGCAATGTAGAGGGGGCCAGGAAACCCAGGGCTCTAGAGCTGGCTTTGTCATTGCAACAGATCAACTAACAGCTCCCTCGGCTATGTGGCTGATTCATTTTTTCATTCAGCAAATAGTTAATGAATGTCACCATGAACTGGGCCCTGTGCACAGGATGAGGGGAACAGGCCACAACCACCAAGGAGCTTCCCAGTAGGAGAGTGACATACCAGTGGGAGAGGTAATAACACTACAGTGGGACGTGATAGAATAGAGGGCTTTCAAAGCAATGGGGTAAGAGCAGCAGCTCTGGGGAGACAACAGGATGAAGCCAGAGACTTCTGGAGGAAGTGACATGCAAATAAAAATGGGGGGCTATAGTCACTAGAGGACCTGCTGTCCTACTTACTCAGCGTAAATTCACTTGGAGAGCTTATGCAAAGGTTCCCAGGCCCCACCCCAATCTGTGGCCCCCAGAGGTTCTCCTGGCACCATTCCGCAGCTCAGTGGCTGAGAAACAGCGCCTGCACATTCAACAGGCCCTCCTCCAAGATGCCTTCCAGCACTCAATATCATGATTACTTGACTGGGTCAAGAAGATCGGAAAAATGAGGGCAGACCGCCCCTTTTACGTTGTCATCTTATTTCTTGCGTATATGAGAATACACAGGCTTAAGGTATTCCACTTTTCCCCTCCTTGGGGGGGTTTAGGCTCTCACATCGCCCCCGAGGCCATGAGCACTTCATAAGAACAGATGGATTTAGGACTAAGGAGAAACCATAGTTTGAGCAACAGTTCCTTTTCTCGAGCTTCAGACCCACCTTCTCCATACTTTCTCCTTTAGGAAGACCAAAACACCTTCATTTGAAAAGATGGGAGGACTTGGCCACGGGCCAGTGGATATTCACAAAAATATTTTGTGTGGCTCTCCGTTCTCTCTAAAATCCAACATCCAAGTCGTTTGCAAGGTAATTTGGAACAAATAAATGGTTTGGGCGGGGAAGAGCACCATGTGCCGAATTTCAGCAGCAAATGCTTCCTGGCCAGTTTATAAACTTTCAAAAATACTGCTGGCATATGCAGCGGAACCATTATCCACTGCGCTTAACACTTCCCAAGTGAACTTTGGAATGTGAAATGTAAAATTTTCAAACTGTAAGGAAGCCTTCAGTGTTAAACTTTTGTGAAGCCTAGTCAACAGATTTAGCACTTAGTTATTTGATTCTTTCTTTTTTTTTGAAGCCAGCTCAGAAAAAAGCTGAATAAAATATGCATTTTTAACACAACATATTACAAGCTTCTTCTGTCCCTTAAGATTTTGCTCTCTCTTATGCTTTGAAATTGGTTGAAATAGATTCTATTTGGGAATCAAAGAAATGATGTTAGAGAAATAATTATTTCTCTTCAACTGTCATTAGCAACTGAGACAATGATATTAAGAGAGGTAATCTTCTAGAAGGCTCCGCATGTGACACAGCCCTCCCTTAGGGTGAGTTAAAGGGATTCAGGAGTCTCCAAGACTCCCAGACATACAATACTGTGAAGTGTGAGGTGGAAATAGGGGTCAGGAGACCTGCAGGAGACGGGAATTCAAATTTGACTCTACCATGTATTAGCTGCGTGTCTTGCCCAAACTCCTCAGCCTCTGTGTCTCAGTGTCAAATGTAAAATGAGAAAGACAACTATAGTACCAGATACATAAAGATTTGGGTTTCGGCTTTTTTTGATGGGTTTTTGTTTTTGTTGTTGTTGTTAAGAGACTGGGTTTTACTCTGTTGTCCGGGCTGGAGTGCTGTGGTATGATCATAGCTCACCTGCAGCTTCAAATTCCTAGGGTCAAGTTATCCTCCTGCCTCAGCCTCCTAAGTAGCTTGGACTACAGGCACACACCACCACCACCTGGCTAATTAAATTTTTTTTTTTTTTTGGTAGAGATGGGGTCTTGCTATGTTGCCCAGGCTGCTCCTGAACTGGACTCAAGTGATTCTCCTGCCTTGGCCTCCCAAAGTGCTGGGATTATAGGCATCAGCTGTAGCACCTGACCACATAAGGGTTTTATGGGGAGTAAAGAGATAAGGCATTAGCCTGGACTATAATTTTTCTTAGTGCCCCTGGTTTAATATTGGTGTCAGCATCTGCACATCAGGGTATGTGGCAGGCTGACTCCTTTCCCTAATTCTCCTATTCCTCTTCTATCTGCCCATCTCTTTGCCTCTATGACTTATTTATATTCTTTTAAATCTGCTTGGTTCTTTGACTTAATAGAGGACCTTATGTAGGGGGAGAAACGTGTATGATGTGAGCACCTGAAAGGTCAGCCTGAAGACTGCTGCCTTGCTGCTTTCTGAGAGTGCTGGATATGAGTCCCTGTCTCTGAAACTCCTAAAAATATGCACCCTTTAACCAGCCTCCATGGAGGGATAAGCCTTTGTCAATACCAATGGCACAGTGAGCAGGAGAAGAGAGGAAGGGAAGGTGAAGAAGATTCTCAGAGTCCTGGGGTCTGGAGTCAGGGAACTGGACGCATCCCACCCTAATCCCAGCTGAGGGCTACTTAACTCACTGAGACTCGGTTACCTCTTTCTTTAAATGGGGAACATACCGGCTGACTTCTCTGCCCCAGGAGACTCCTGAGAAGATCAGATAAAATGATGTTTGGGAAAATACCCTAAAAACCACAACAGATCTTTAAGAGTAGCAAGGAGGCTGAGCGGTGGGGCTGTGTGGGGGAAACACTGAACTCCAGGGCAAGAGGACCCAGGGTGCGCCCTTCTGAGCCTGGGCCCTGGACAGTAGTTAGCACAGGGATACGAAGCAGGCACAGAGAGAGGAAAGAGTAGGCAGAAATGGGCCCCAGAAAGACGAGAGATGAACTCTGGCACCTGGCACTTTTCCCCCGAGCCATCGCCCACCTGTGCTGCATTCTTCCCATGACTTCTGCCAAGATCACGAAAACAAAAGGCTACCATATTAATCAAAGAAATATAGCTCCGAGCTCCGTAAGCCTCAGGAGGCCCTGCTTGGAGTCCATACACCCACGCCTGGGACTCTGCAGGAGGGCTTTACAAAGGACTTCACCACTGCCAGAGGTAGAGGACTTGAGATTCATGGAACAAAAACTGCCTCTCAAAGTTAGTCCAATCTCCCTTCTCTAGGACAGCGAGGAAGCAGAGCAGGTTGAAATCCCACAGCCAGGGAAGCTGAGTGATAAGACCTCTGGCCTAGGATCCCAGAGGATTCAGGAACTGAGCTCTAAACCCAGAGCTGCCACTGGTCACTAGCCTCTCTGCACCTCAATGTCCCTGTCTGTAATATATGAATGCTGGCACCACATGGTGCCTTCTCACCCTGGTGTTCTCTGGATATAGGGCACTCTCTGTCTGGGAAGATGGTTAAAGGCTTAGAATAGGGGAATGAAGTCCTCTGGATATAGGGCATTCCCTGGCTGGGGAGATGGTTAAAGGTTTGGAATAGAGGAATTAACATGGTTAAAGGCTTGGAATAGGGGAACAAAGAAAGAGATTCTTGGCAACTGAGATGCCAAGAGAAAAGGTATACAGGTAAGAAAGGGAGGGCACGTCTGTGCCTTAGTGAGAATAGAGGATGATCCTGGCCGGCTCGGCTTCTAGGAGGCCCCCACCGTGGTACAGGGAGAATCCCAGGATGCAACTGGGCAGGGACAAGAAGAGGACTCCTCTCCATGCCAAGCTCCTTGAGGGCCGAGACGGTGTTGGTTCATCTTTATCCCCCAGCACACCTAATGCAAGATGAACAAACGATTGAATAGAAGTTGCCCAGGGAGTAGGAATTATTATGCTTCAATACAAAGTTGTCAAAATTGCTCAGTGATAAGCAACAAAGCCCTATGGGGTTCAGTGGTCCTGAAGCATGTGCCTGATGACCAGGGTAAGGCACAGATAAACCGAAGTCCTTGCCTACAGATGAGGGTACGGCTGCCCCAGTCCATCACTTTCAAGTTGGAGAATCTGAGGTCCAGGCTGTGTAAATGAGAGACCAAAGCCCTCTAACAGCAGGAATGTGATGAGAATATAGGGCTTACTGTCTCCCAGAGAAGAACAAGTACATAATCAAAGATTTAGAAAACAAGACATTGTCTACTTTTAAAAACAGGAAGGGCGATAACAGTTGGAAACAGATAAAGCAGCTTCCGCAGGTAAGGGATGCAGTTCCAATGCCCTTCATGCCTCAAAGCAAAAAAAGATAACCTTGTTCAAAGAACCAAAGACTGTGGTCAGAAAGGAGCAGAAATGCCTGGGTGTCAGGGGTCAAACCAGTTTTCTCAAAAGAAGTCATTACTTAATCGTGACCTTTTCCAAATCTAGTTCTCCTGAATATTTTGCTTTCGGGATTCAACAAGGTTCACTGTGGGGATCCTTATACTAATAAACACCACGATGAAATTTTTTAATGCCTCAATTCTTTGTTTAAACATTCAGATTTCTTCCTCAGGGACAGCAGAAATTTATGCTGCTAATTGTTTCTAAAATAATGTCACTTCTGCTAAACAGATATTATAAAAATAAAAATTAAGCATCTGAGGGCTCTCCAGGGTTATTCTTGCAGACATTCCCTCCAAGCTATCAAACGAACCCAAGGCTAATCAGATATGTAGTAATTATAACACGTCTGGCCAAGAGATGTTCTTCTGTGTGTAAATATTTTATGGAGCCAGCACCATGCAATGGTACCTGCAGAGTAAAGTACTGCCTTGGTGAGCCCTAGGGAATCTTAACCACTTCTCATTCATCAGCCCCACCTTGCTTTCTGTACCTGGAATGGTGTTTCAAGAGACCAAAAGCCATTAAAAAGTAAAAACATCCCTGAAAGATGGATATTAACACTACTTACTAAGAGGAAGCATTACTGAGATTTCAAATGCAACATGCACAATAATCAAAAAGCTTACCTTGATGACCTGTTGGGGCAGAAGCAACTAGTCTAAAGAGAAACCACAAGTTACATCTATTCTACTAAGCTGGTAAAAAGACACTCCGTTTTACCTCGTTCTCTGGGGTGGGAGATGACGTAACAGAACTAAGTGACCCTTTCCTAGAACCCTGGAGATCTGCTGGGATGGAGACGGGCCGTTCCCACTGAGTCGTTCCTGTTGGGATGTGCCAGTAATAGGTCCCAGCGATGTCACTGACTCTTTTCCAGCCAGGCGGCAAATCTGGATCAGTCTGAAATGAGTGATCACTCCATATATCCGCTGAAAAATGGGGTTAAAAAAAGAGAAAATTTTATTAAAAGAGAGAGAGTCTTTCAATTTCAGCACTATTTGTCAGGCGAACCCCACAGGCAGATGTGTCCATAGTCCAAATGCTTAGTTCTTCCTGGTACGTCTGTGAAATCCATCCATACTGATGTGTGGAGCTGTATTTGTAAAACAGGTAATATGGAAACAAGAAGTGGAAAGGAAGGCTGGCACTTGAGAACAGGGACACAGAAGCCTCACTATCAAGTCATCCTACAGCTCTAAGAACCCTATGAACAAGATAAAGCTCCAAACCAGAATAAACTCCCCAAGCAAAATTCACATAGTTACGCAGAGTGTACTGAACGCTTTTGTCAATTAGTAAGATTTATTGGTTGGCATCATGTCATTGCCAATTATAACTCTAATTTTCTTAAAATGCTTTCTATAAATAAGTGCTATGTTTATATCTTTCATGTGCTTTAAGAATCTCTCTCATTTGACTGGGACACCTATAAAATAGCAATAGTAGCAGTTGTTTGTAATAACTCTAGAATTCTAATTGTGCACAAAAGATTCCTAAGGAAGGCCAGGCACCGTGGTTCACGCCTGTAATCCAAGCATTTTGCGAGGCTGAGGCGGGTGGATCACCTGAGGTCAGGAGTTTGAGACCAGCCTGGCCAACATGGTGAAACCCTGTCTCTACTAAAAATATAAAAGTTAGGTGGGTGTGGTGGCGCACACCTATAGTCCCAGTTACTCATGAGGCAGAGGCAGGAGAATCGCTTGAAACCAGGAGGCAAAGGTTGCAGTAAGCCGAGATTACACCACTGCACTCCAGCCTGGGCGACAGAGTGAGATTCCATCTCAAAAAAAAAAAAAAAAAAAAAAAAAAAGATTGCCAGGGAAAGCAGATTGAAAAGCCTTGGAAGTCAACAATGGACCAGACTGACTGTACAGACAGGCCAGTGATGTAAACATGTGAAGCGGAGTGTGGGTGAGAGACAACAAAGAATGGTGGTGACTGTGGAAGGCGGGAAGCACCTGCAACGTCCAGTCATTCCAATTCCAAAAATTAATCCTTTCAACACTGCGAGGGCCAAATAAAATATGACTACTACACAATTCTCATCCCATCTGCCCTTTCTATATATCTTATCAGTTTACTGATTATCTACTGGCTTTAAAAATCTCATTCTTGGCCTTGAGTAGACTAGGAAATGGGTGACAGCGCTAGAGAAGAGAGAAGAGAAGGAAGAGGAAGTAGAATGAGACAGTCACCGAGATGGAGGGGCAGTAAGGGAATCATAGGCAGCTACATCAATGTAGGTAGGAAGAAAAACCACAAACTTTAGCTCTAAATCCGGAGATTCATTTTATTCTAAGGATTAGGCTGTTTCCTATGTGGCCACACAAAAGCAGCTGGACTGCTTTCTGGCGATTCAAATGAGAACACAAGTGGGCCTGGCTCTGTGCCAGTGTCGCTGCATCATGTGGGCAGGCATCATGGAGGCAGAGCCACCGTGAGAAACAGAGAAATCAAACAAAGGGGCTGGCTGACGCCTGTAATCCCAGCACTTTGGGAGGCCAAGGCAAGTGGATCACGAGGTCAGGAGATGCAGACCATCCTGGTTAACACAGTGAAACCCTGTCTCTACTAAAATACAAAAAATTTAGCCAGGTGTGATGGCACATGCCTGTGTCCCAGCTACTCGGGAGGCTGAGGCAGGAGAATCGCTTGAACTAGGGAGGCAGAGGTTGCAGTGAGCCAAGATTGCGCCACTGCACTCCAGCCTGAGCAACAGAGTTAGACTCCATCTCAAAACAAACAAACAAAACAAAACAAAACAAAGGGGCTGATGAAGACTATGGGCACAGAGGTACATGCAGGCAGTCACTTTCCTCATTTAAATCTGCCAGAGGCAAAAGTGCCACTAGTCTCAAATTATGCTGGGAATTTCCCCCTCCCCTCCACAGGGAGTGAAACATAATTAAATAATTCCAAGTTAACCAAATTTTACAGAAACTGTAATCAAACATGTGTTTACATTTCTTTGTCCTGTCTCCTTTTCAGGGAATGAAGGGGTCATTTCTGCTATTGGTTTGTTTTCGGCATCTCAAGTGGGACACGTAAGGTAAAATACATAGGTTTTGAGATTAAGTTGGAGAAAACTCTAGCAAGTGGGTTTCCTTGTCCCATTCTAGTGGTTCACAGACAGCTCTGGGGCTAGAAAATGAAAAGATACAAAGAAGCTGCCAGTTACCATTTCTGTGGTTTATGAGGTCTTATATATATTTAGCCTAGTTGTCTTTACCACAGAGACATTAACATGCAGGAAGAATAGCTAAATACACCATCAAAACATGAGATCATGTCAGACCAACAGCAGAGGCCAAGGTTGGTGGCTTTCAAGCTGGACTGCTAAGGGGGTACCTAGAGGTAGCATGAGAGGAACTTTGTGCTGAATGGCAGGAATAGGGTTGTTTTATCTTCAACCAAACGCACCCTAGTTTTATTAAGCTTATGCTGAGATTTTGTTGAAGTAAAATAAAAAAGGAGGTTTATTCTGTTGCTAGAAATAGATGGTAACGATGGTGCTGGTGACAGAAGCGAAGCGGGCACACCTACAGTATTATTAATAGGTCTAGAATCATTTCTAGAATCCTTTCCATATTACCTCACATTGGTTTAAAAGATTTAAGCCCTGTGAGGGTAGGCAGATATCATATCTGTCTTATTCAGCATCATATTCGACACCCAGCATGGCAGGTATTCAATCAAAATTGGATGGATAAAGAGATAGGAGGAAGGGAGAAAGGGAGGGAGGGAATAAATAAAGAAGAAGGAAGAATTCAGGTATAACCTTAAGACTGAAATGATAAAAAAAAGAAAAGAAGGAAGAAACCAGTGAATCAATTAGGACTTCCAATGATGGGAACTGGAACTTGGCACTTAGCAGAAGAGAAATTCTAAAGAAATCAGTTCTGTGCGATTTCACAGAACAGAACAATTTCATGACTCCCAAGCTTACTAACATTTATCTATCCCTTGATGGCATATGTGAATGTCCTCATGGATAAAAAGAAATATAATACAATAAATTAGAAAGAGTCCTGGGCTGGAGACCAAGAAATCTTGAGTGAGAATTTGTTTATTTTTTGTCCTGAGAATTTCCACAGGGAGGCAGGAAGTATGCCGAGTGAAGACTCTCAGCACCATCATACTTCATTTTGTTTAACCTTCACAGACCAATTTGCTTAGTTATTCTACATAGAACTACACATTTAGTTAGGCTGGGTGGAGTAACTCACGCCTGTAATCCCAGCACTTTGGGAGGCCAAGGCAGACAGACTGCTTGAGTCCAGGACTTCAAGACCAGCTTCAACAACATGATGAGGCCCAGTGTTTACCAAAAATACAAAAAATTAGCCAGGCATGTTGGTGCGTGCCTGTAGTCACAACAACTCAAGGGGCTGAGGATGGCCAGGTACAGTGGCTTACGCCTGTAATCTCAGCACTTTGGGAGGCCTAGGCGGGTGGATCACTTGAGGTCAGGAGTTTAAGACTATCCTGGCAAACATGGTGAAACCCTGTCTCTACCGAAGTACAAAAATTAGCCAGGCATTGTGGTGGACACCTGTAATCCCAGCTACTTAGGAGGCTGAGGAAGGAGAATCACTCGAACCCAGGAGGCAGAGGTTGCAATGAGCCGAGATCATGCCATCGTACTCCAGCCTGGGTGATGGAGTGAGATTCTGTCTAAAGAAAAAAAAAAAAAAAAAAGGCTGAGGTGGGAGAATCACCTGAGCCCAAGAAGTGGAGGTTGCACCAACCATGCCACTGCGTTTTGACCTGGGTGATGGAACTGAGATCCTGTCTCAAAAAAAAAATGTATATATTTAAATAAATACTTTGGACTTTATTAAATGAGTCAATGGTTTTCAATTGTCATCAAATTGGGGAAGAAGGCCAGGCATGGTGGCCCATACCTATAATCCCATCACTTTGGAAGGCCAAGGCAGGTGGATCATTTGAGATTGGGAGTTTGAGACTAGCATGGCCAATATGGTGAAATCCCATCTCTATAAAAATTAGCTGGGCTTGGTGGCGCACACCTGTGATCCTAGCTACTCAGGAGGCTGAGGCACGAGAATCACTTGAGCTCAGTAGGTGGAGGTTGCAGTGAGCCGAGACTGTGCTATTGCACTCCAGTATGGGTAACAGAGTGAGACTCTGTCTCAAAAAAAAGCAGGGGTGGGACGGGAAGAAGACAGTGGTGCAGGCAGGTGGAAGTCCAGGCCCCTCCTGAACTTTGCAACCACAGCAGTGCCTGTTTTGTCCGTCATTACACATTGGTCTTTATGTATGATTTTCTTTGAAAACAAGGGTCAGTTTTTCTTTAAAATGTTTATTTAAAATAAAGTTTGAACCATAGCTAAGGTAAGAGAACAGTGGAATCAAGGTATCTAAATACCAAACAGCTGCTTCTGTAAAAGATTGTTCAGAGTGCTGCAAAGCCGCTTAATGGCCGCCCTCCGACGGGTCCCACGGCATCACAGCGGACAGACGAGGCAGGAGGGAGCGCATGCAGACCAAAACAAAACAGGACTATTGGAAAACACCAGGCGATTCGAGGAGAAAGCTTCAATCCCTTTGGTTCTCACAAATTACTTAGTGAAGCTTTGCGGAAGACACGGCAAGCGGCTGAACACTGTGGAAAGGGAACGGTGTCTGGCAGTGCCGCTGCCCTTCGGACTCTCAGCAGTTTGCTTATGTTGAGCGTCCATCACGCACCCACGTTTGATGGATCTGCTTAGAGCTTTGAAATCACAGTGTGGTATTCTTGGTTTTCAGTGGGAATATTCTAAAAGACCTCCACCCTGGAGAATGTTTTTCTGTTTGGGGGCATCATGTGCAGCAGTACTCTTAGCGGGTGAGATGTGGCACTGGGCAGCCTCACGTGCACCACGGGAACCCATCTCAGAGCGACTGGACTGGAGGACCGGCACTGGCACCAACTGCGGGGGCTACTGAAGGGAAGGTTTACAGGAGAGTTAAACTGCAGAAATCTACTACAAAGCCTGCAGAGCTCTTAAAATGCCTCAAGTCACAACACAGTAGATATCCTTCCACACCAGTCAGCTCGGCAAAAATTAAAAAGTATTACAACACCAACTGTTGGCAGGCATGCAGCACAACAGGATCTTACAGACACTGCTGCTCGTAGAAGGGTAATTTGGTGCAATCATTTTGGAAAAGAAAACAGTATTAACTAGTAAAGTGGAAGATATCTCTACCCTATGACCCAACAATTCCACACTTGGTATGTGCACCAGGTAACATATTCATATCAGCATCACTGAAATAATCAAAACCTTGAGACAACCTAGGCAACCATTTAAAACAGAATGAATTGGCTGGGCACAGTGGCTCACGCCTATAATCCCAGCACATTGAGAGGCCGAGGCAGAAGGATTGCTTAAGTCCAGTAGTTTAAGACCAGCCTGGGCAACATAGGGAGACCTCATGTCTACTAAAAACTTTAAAAAACTGGCTGGGCATGGTGGCTCATGTCTGTAATCCCAGCACTTTGGGAGGCTGAGGCAGGCAAATCACGAGGTCGGGGGTTGAGAAAAGTCTAGCCAACATGGTGAAACCCTGTCTCTACTAAAAATACAAAAAATTAGCCGGGTGTTGTGGCACGTGCCTGCAGTCCCAGCTACTCGGGGGCTGAGGCAGGAGAACCACTTGAACCCGAGAGGCAGAGGTTGCAGCAAGCCAAGACTGCGCCACTGCACTCCAGCCTGGCGACAGAGCGAGACGCCATCTCAAAAAAAAATTTTTTTAATTAAAATAACATTTAAAAAGAGACAATGAATAAATTACAGCAGAATAAACAAAAATGAGCTATACACAACAATATGTATGTATTTTACAAATATATCATAGCTCAAAAGAAGGAAGACAAAACAGAATACAGTAATTGTTCAGATGTCCGTTCATACCAAGTTCAAGAACTAAACTACATTGTTTAGGCATATAGATGCAGATGGTAAAACTATAAAGAAATGCAAAGACACAGTCATCACCAAAAACAGAAGACAGAATACCTGGAGTGGGAGAGAGACAGTGAAGATCACAGCGAGTTTTCTCAAGGACTTCTGGAGTATTAGAAATGCTGTATTTATTGACTGGGTGGCAGGGCCATCGATGCTCCCTTTATAATTATGTGTTAAGCTGTATGCTTACATGTAGAGATGTATCCCTGTGTAGGTTGTTTTGCACAATTAAAAAAAATACCTCAGTGGTCTGAGATCAAAAGTTTCAGTTGTTTCTTAAAAGAGATATGCCAGAATAGAAAGCCGGCCTAGTCAAGGCATTTTTCAATACTTAAAAGATAATCCAAGCAAAAAGAAGGATTCATTCAAGACTCCTGCTGGTTCCAATGAGACCAGGAAACCAGCGAAGAGTCTGCGAAGATGTGATATAGCTCAGTGCAGCCGTGGCGTGGTGCAACCAGCATGGTAACTGGAAGTGTCAACGCGGCGGAGACCTTCATATATATCTTGGCTCAGCCAGTCCCTATCTGAGTGTCCTAGGACAAGTTACGCAACCTCTTTGGGCTTCAAATGCACATCTGTAAAAGGGGGATCATAAAATAGTACCTACCTCACTGGGTAGTTATAAAACACTTAGGATAAAGGTTGGCACACAGCAGGTGTGTTTACTGAATGGATGGTCACTGTTTGTGTTATCATCACTATCACTATATACTAGGTCTCAAGAAGCCAATACTACAGCAGCACATTCGAGCCACTAAAGTCACAATATAAGAACATCTTTTCATAGATCCCAAGGAAAATGCTCACTACAGAACCTCTGGGGTTAAATTATCATCATGGTTCAAAGGATAAGGACAAAAGATCTCTGTAATCCCAGCACCCTGAGAGGCCGAGGCGGGCGGATCACCTTAGGTCAGGAGTTCAAGATCAGCCTGGCCAACATGGTGAAACCCTGTCTCTACTAAAAATGCAAAAATTAGCCGGGAGTGGTGATGGGCTCCTGTAATCCCAGCTACTCAGGAGGCTGAGTCAGGAGGACTGCTTGAATCCGGGAGGCAGAGGTTGCAGTGAGCCGAGACTACGCCACTGCACTCAAGCCTGGGCAACAAAAGTGAGACTCTGTCTCAAAAAAAAAAGAACAAAAGATAATCTTATGGCGACTTTCAGTGGAGAAGAAGGTCAGTTAGGCTCCCTCAGCAGGACCAGACTTCCAGGATCTGAGGAGGTCAGGCAAGTCCAGATTCATCCCCACCTGCCTTGCTGGTTGTCTTCCTTATCATACACCGTGTGTGCCGCTGGCCGATGACGCCTCTACTGTGACAAGACATCTTCTCTTTCTCCAAATGTCTCTCCTCTCTCAATTAATGTGGAAGCAAATATATTTCATAAGTTTTAAAATAAAGATTGAAGCCCTCATTCTCCATTTTTAAGCAGACTTGTGAAACTTCTAGGTTTCTCTCAAACATAAGCCAACCCCAAATGAATAAATTTGTTTTGTATTTGAATATGATTCTGAGCTTCCCCCTAACTGTGGGTCTGAGGCCTTCATTAGGAAAAAAGTTCCCCATCCACAAAGGAAAGCATGTTTTCATACATATCACTGCATTTAATGCTCACAGAAATCCCAGCTACAAGGCAATCTGGGTCCTTCAGGGCTTGAACGCAAGTACTGTCATACTGCTGGGATTTTATAAAAGCTACTAACAGTAAGAACAGCAAGGACGCTGACGCCACTAGGTGCTGTATCACGCATCCTGCGTCCTTCATTGCAGGAGCTTGTGGTTTGTCATAGCTGCCCTATGAAGGAGACACTATCTTTATCCCCATTTCTAGGGCTCAGAGAGGACACCAGATGGGTTTAAAGCCAAAAAGGTAAACTATGTCCTGATATAAAAATGGATTTTAGGCCAGGCACGGTGCCTCACGCCTATAATCCCAGCTCTTTGGGAGGCCGAGGCAGGTGGATCACCTGAGGTCAGGAGTTTGAGATCAGCCTGGTTGCCATGGTAAAACCCGTCTCTACTAAAAATACAAAAAAAAAAAATAAAGATTAGCTGGGCGTGATGGCGGGCACCTGTAATCCCAGCTACTTGGGAGGCTGAGGCAGGAGAATTGCCTGAACCTGGGAGGCGGAGGTTGCAGTGAGCCGAGATTGTGCCACTATACTCCAGCCTGAGCAACAAGAGCAAAACTCTGTCTTAAAAAAAAAAAAATGGATTTTGCTTTTTCAGAAACCTGAGAAAAATCAGGATGGACAGCACTGGGAAATCAGAAGATGAATAAATAGGGGTGACAACATAACCAAACAATGGCTACAGGGCTGAGACTAGGAGATTCGTAGCTGACTTGACCATGGTCAAATGGTGTGTAACAACACTGAGATTCACCCCACAGACTGGCCCTCAGTCCCAAACCACCTCGACATTCTAGGGATATAAAAAATGAGAACACTTCCAACTCAGGCCTCTATCCAGGGGCCTCCTTTAAATGCCTTTCTCCTGAATTCTGCTCCAGTAAATCCAGGCCAGCCACTCCCGCTGGCCCATATATTTCTAAAACCCTCCTGCTTTAGAAGGCTTAAAGATCAAATTCCTCTCCCCGCATGCTGCAGAAACTGAGATCCACATGCTTCTCCACCGTCGCTCCTTTCTGGTCTCCTGTCATTACTGCCTCTGGCCGAAGGCACTGTCACCTGCTGACAGGGGACAGGTCAAGAGTGGGAGCTGAAAGCCATCCGTGTCCTTTCAAAGGAGCTCTGAGGCCCTTCGTAATTTGTGCTTTTTGTTCTTTTGTGAGGGAACAGGAAGCAGGGCCTGGAAGTCAGAGAGTAAAAATAGCAAGGCGGAGAGCCCCACAAAGTTTCTCTTGTGCTGGGAGCCTCTTGGGCCAAAAGTAATACTTGCTCTGAGAACAAGGAGCCCATTTGTGAGCAGCAAAGACCGGCTCCTTCCAGCCACTTCGGGTGCCAGGGCTAGGGGCCTGGCTTGTGAACAAGGATCACTCCCAGGTGGGGCCAGTGTATGAAGCAAGCCCACTTTTAATCACCCTCTCCCCTCTGGGCTCACTTGCAGAAATCCACGGCTCAAATGAAAACAGATGAGCATCTAGCAGCAGCTGGAAATTTCTTCTCCCGCTGTGGAGGGCACAAGAAGGAGGAAGGGGTGAGCTGAAGGTCTAAATTAAGCAAGGTCTGTATTACAGAGCCCAGGATTTCCTCAGGTCCTCAGGAAGGCAATCACTCCCTTCCTCAACCTTCACGCACCCAGGGCTTTGGGTGTGCAAGGCATGGGGTGGAGAGGAAAGAGGGAAAGTGGCTTAATTTATTCAACAAATACTTCCTGTCTACTCTGTGCCAGACACTGGTTTACAGCTGGGGGTGCAGAGGTGATGACAATAGATGGGGAACTGCATGCATGGCCCAAGACACTGGTTCTCAAGCATGAGAGTCACTTGGAGGACCTGTGAGAACGCACACTGCAGGAGGGCCTCGGTCACTCGGGAGTGGGGCCCAGGAATCTGCAATCTCAGCTCACTGTAACCTCTGCCTCCTGTGTTCAAGCAATTATCCTGCCTCAGCCTCCCAAGTAGTTGGGACTACAGGTGCGCACTATCACGCCCAGCTAATTTTTTGTATTTTTAGTAGATGCGTGGTTTCACCATGTTGGCCAGGCTGGTCTCAAACTCCTGACCTTAGGTGATCTGCCCGCCTTGGCCTCCCTAAGTGCTGGGATTACAGGTGTGAGCCACCATGCCCGATCAGGTAGTCATTCTTTTCCATCAAACTCCATCTAACTACTGGCTCCACAGAAGAAGAAATGTGACATGTATTTAGTCATTCATTCATCCACTTACTTATTCTTCCGTATTGATGACCCCCTATAATGACAAGTATTATCTAGAAGCTGGGAATACAGCAATGAGTAAGAGAAGCAAACTGGGTAATGTGATCAATTATGTCTGGGGATACGGCAGGGTATTTAAGACGATGGTCTGGGAAGGACTCCAAGGGAGTGAGGTCTCCCTAATGTAGGAGAAGGGCCAGCCTTGGGAAGAGACAAGAGAACAGCATTCCTGGTAGAGGGAACAGTAAAGGCAAGGTCACGTGGCAGGAAAAAGCCTGTATGTCATTACAACAGAAAAGTCGCTTGATTAGGGGTGAGTTGTCTGTAATAAGGTGTAAAGTCTTGGCTAAAGATTCATCCTTTATGCAAAGATTATTTGAAGATATTATGTGATTTGGTTTTTTTTGTTGTTTTTTTTTGTTTTTTTTGATGGAGTCTTCCTCTGTAGCTCAGGCTGCAGTGCAGTGGTGTGATCTCAGGTCACTGCAACCTTCGCCTCCTGGGTTTAAGCGATTCTCCTGCCTCAGCCTCCCGAGTAGCTGTGATCACAGGCATGCACCACCACGCCCGGCTAATTTTTGTATTTTTACTAGAGACAGGCTTTCACCATGTTGTCCAGGTTGGTTTCGAATTCCTGACATTATGTGATCCACATGCCTCAGCCTCCCAAAGTGCTGGGATTATAGGTATGAGCCACTGTAGCTGGCCCAAAAAATATCTTTCTGATCACACAGTGGCCCTCCTCTTTTGCTTGTCTCTTTTTTTCTCTCTCACTACTTAGTCCTTTATTTTTTCTGGCCCAAAGTTTTAGTTGTCAGAATACAGTAAGCAGGGCTCTTCACTTCCTCCAGCTTCACCACCAACTTTGGAAGACAATGAACAGCACAGAGCCAGGACTCTAGGCCTAGATCAAGATTAGGTTTGCTGAGGGTTCCAGGCAGCGAACAGAGGCTGCTTAGACTCTGATGTGAAATCGTCCTTAACCAAAGGAAAGGGCAGAAACACTGACTATGGTAACAAAGGGTCAGGCCCCAAAGTATTCAAAATTTGGGAGCGCCCAGAATCCTGACCCACCGGCCTGCCAGAGGGGAGGAATGTCCACCCGAAGAGTTTCGAGGCCCTTATATATCTTAATATGTCTTTCCAAGATATAATTTAGGCCTTGAAATGTCTACTACAGCCTCAGAAAAATTACACTTCGTACTCAATTGAACTTCCCTATGGTAGCATTATTTTAACAGTTGTAAAAAAAAAAAACCCTTAACAGTTCTGAGAGTGTTAATTTCCTAACACCTTTCCCCATATTTTTCATTAAAAAATTAATGTTAAGATTTCTGAGTATCTTTAAAATAGGAAGCTATTTGTAGCTGAGGATTTTTCTGTTAAAGATTCTTGAGTAAATATTCCAAGAACTCAATACTTAAATGGTCCTTAAATTTGGGCTTTTTAACATTACATACTTCATCTATTTTTATCAAGAACGTTGGCATAAAATCAACACGAAAGTTTCTTAATTTAAACACACGAGGCATAGTTTTTGCTGGGCTTACTCAACTACATTTTTCTTGGGGCTGCATTACTATCAGAAACAGGAGCTCTGTAGCCATGCCCACAGCCTGGAATCTAATCTAGCCCCAATGCCTGCTAGCTGTGTGACCTCAGACAAAATGGCTTAAGTTCTAATGACCTGTCTGCTCTTTGTAAGACAGAGCTGATTTCAGCTCCCATCTCACAGGGTTGATGGGGAACAAAGAATGTGGCATAAGCTGGGCACACAGTAATCACTCAGTAAATGTTTATTATTATTAGCTATCAATTGCTACATTCAAATATGGCTTTGGAAAAAAATATTCTGTAATACAAAACATTTTTTGAAATGCCATCAACCACAGTGTGTTTCTTCATTAAAAAATGATTTCTGAGAGTCTGCAACAACCACATTTTTTTTTATTTAAAAGGTTATTTGTACTTAGATCAAGAAAACTAGATAGCACTGACCACCCACTTAGAAACAATGTATCACGTGAGAACACACTTGTTTGAATATAGGGTGCCTATTTACTCAGCACATGGCTGTTTTGTGTCATGCAGTTGAGCCCTTAAAGAAACAAAGGAAGTCAGAAAAAAACAGTTTAAATCTGTTTTCTATTTAAGACAATCTTGATGGGGGACTGCTTCTGCTCCACCTCATATTCCCTTTTTTCTTTTTCTGAGACGGAGTTTCACTCTTGTTGCCCAGGCTGGAATGCAATGATGTGATCTCGGCTCACTGCAACCTCTGCCTCCCGGGTTCCAGCAATTCTCCTGCTTCAGCCACCCAAGTAGCTGGGATTATAGGCGCCTGCCACCAGCTAATTTTTGTATTTTTAGTAGAGAAAGGGTTTCACCATATTGTCCAGGTTGGCCTCGAACTCCTGACCTCAGGTGATTGCTAGCTTTGGCCTCCCAAAGAGCTGGGGTTACAGGCATGAGCCACTGCGCCCAGCCTCCGCCTCATATTCTCATGAAAGTAGGCAGATAGGACGTGATCCAAGGTTGGTGGACAATAAAAGGAAATTATACCTCTCCGTTCACAGACTGTTAACCAAAGCCAAACACAATACAGTCAGGAGAACTTTGCACACAAACTTATGTAAAAGGCATGAAATGTAAGCAGCTAAAAATTACCCAGAAGGAAAATTTGTATTTATAAATATTCACCCATCCATTGGTCCATCCATCCATCCATATACTTATATTTAAGGTGAATCATATGACCTAGTTATAGACTATTTTAGATGTAATAAAATATTTTAATATTTTAATTATCACTGGAAAGTCTAATTCAAAATACCTAAACACACAATAAAACATGTATTTTCTAACTAGCGATAGTAAAGTCTTGAGAGGATGTGAACTATAACCTAAGAACACTATTTCCTTTTAGAATGTGCATACAGTACAACATAGCACTAGTGAGAAACCTCAGGCTTAAGGGTCTTCCTTCCCAAAAAGCTTAAAAACAAAAACCTAAAATTTGAGTGAAGATTTGTATTTTACTTTAAGAAAACTAGAGACAATTATGGTAACCTCAATTTTGTTTTCCTGAGAAGTACTGGGAAAAAAACTGCATTGAAATCCATAACTCTTCAAAATCCAAAAGCCCAAGCATAGTAATGAAAGGAAAACGTGTGTAGATGAGCATGGTCTTGAAATCAGCAATTTTTGAGAATTTTCTCTCTCTTTCTTTTTTGAGACAGGGTCTTGCTTTGTCACACAGGCTGGAGTGCGGTGGCATGATCACAGCTCACTGCACCCTTGACCTCCTGGGCTCAAGTGATTCTCCCATCTCAACCACCTGAGTAGCTAGGACTACAGGTGCCTGCCACCACGCCCAGCTAATTTTTATATATTTTGTGGAGATGGGTTCTTATTTCGTTGGCCAGGCTGGTCTTGAACTCCTCACCTCAAGTGATCCTTCCGCCTTGGCCTTCCAAAGTGTTAGGATTACGGGCGTGAACTGCTGCACTCAGGCTTAATTTCTGATAATTTTAGAAAGTAAAGATCACATCATATTTAGATAAAATAGCTACTAGGCTTTATTACTATTTCCTCCAGCTGTCTGCCTATCTCACTCCCCTAATGAGTGACAGCAATACATCCTGTTCAATACCAGGCAGGATTATTTAGGTTTTGCAGGAAGACTATCTATCTAGTCACTCATCCTAACCACAGTATTCCAGAAAGATCTATGATCATATGGAAATTAAGCTTAAGGTACCTGCGCAACATCATTCAGAGAATGTGCCCCGCTGCCACATCCTCTGTCCCAACCTTTCAACTTCATTTTATTATTATTTCAGAGTGAGCAGCAGGAGAAGAGAAGACAAAATACAACCAGGGACATGAATCTTTCTTGAGCTTCCATACAATTAAACAGATAGAATTACTACTGGCACCACACTCGTTCAAGGTAGGCAGGTTTGAAGATACATTAAATGGAGACAATTTTCTTTCTGTTATTTTGGCAGGATCTTCAATATGCTTTTCTCTTAGAGCTGCAGTCCTCCGGCTAGTATACAACAGCAATGATCACAAAATGGAAGCTACTTTAGGGGTTGCCTTGATCAACTCCAATGTCATTATTCTTCTAAATGGTGGCATGCCGGGACTTGATTTCCCACTTAGGTTAAACACTTCAACAAAAGATGATTATGGAGAATTTAGGCAATTGACACAGTATTCAATGACAATTTGGCCTTTTATCAGCATATTATAAGTTCAAGCTGAAGTGGGTGTCATGTTTTTGTTAAATCAAAATCGATGTGTAGGAACATTATTATAATACACTCTCAGAGATTAGAATGCATATTATAATATATATATATGTATATATGCATAGACTATATATATTTTATTTCTGATATAAGAACTATAGCATGCACTTCCAGAGCACTATAGGACTTCCAAAGAGCTATAATTAATCCAATCTCATTTGATCCCACAAAATCTTGCCAGAGGCAGAGCAGATATTATTCCCATTTTACTAAAGAAACAGATTTCAGCAATGTTAAATAACAACTTGATTGAGGTTGGGAAAATGCTTATCATTTGGCTGTGGAAAAACCTTGGTGTATTTTTGTTGGGGAGTCATCCTATTCACTAAGTGTATTTTAAAGGTTAAGTGCCTTAAAAAAATCGGCAGAATGGAGGTAAATTGTTCAGCCTGTCAGAGTGGTTAATGGACAAGCTTTAATATTTGATGTAAAAAAGGATTTTAGATTATGGATGGGGAGGAGGAGTACAGAGAAAAACGTTTTTCTGCAATTACGTTGTAAAAACATACTTAAAGGGATCAGAGTAAAAGATCCTTTCTTATTACTCCTCTGAGATATTTATTCTCTACCTACATTTAAAAAAGAATTAGAGGCAGCCTATATAAATGTATTTCAGCCAATAAACAACACGAGAGAATAGACCTATGAGGTTAAGATATTTAAATTATTGGTCAAAAAATTTACAAAGTTTTAGTTATCTAATAAAAGAAGTTCATCAGAAACAGAAACTTTTTTTCTGTTTTTGATGCTCATCAAAGCCAGGGTTCATCAATAGCCAGTCTTTCCTACAGTAATACACATTTTTAGTTGGAAACATGGTCACCTGCTAAAAAAAGGACTACTATTTCCCAGCCTCCCTTGCAGCTGGGTGTGGCCATGCAGGTAAATTCTAACCTTTAAAGTGTGAAGCTCAAGGATTGTATGGCAATTTCCAAAAGCCTTCCTTTAAAAAAAGCAGTCATGCATACTTTTTCCTTCTGCCTCCAACAGAGATGCTGTGTTGGACCATGAGGACATAGCCTAGGGACAGCAGAGCAGGAAGGCGGAAGAAATTTGGTTTCTGAAGTCCTTGTGGAGCAGAGCCATCATATCAGTGGACTGCTACTGCCAGGCTTCTATATGAAAGGAAAATACATTTTTATTGTAATAAGGCATAGTTATTTTGGAGTCTTGTATTACTAATAATTAAAGTTCATCCTATTTCATTCATCTCATAGCAGAAAACTAAATTCCAAACCTAATATCTAGGAAAGAAACAGCTTCTAATGGATTAGCTTTGCAATCTCCTATTCAAACACAAACGTATAGGCATCTAAATTATAAAGCTGGGCTAAGAAACCAGTTTCCTGATTCCCATCTGGCCCAAGACTCTTTCTAAAACATCATATTGCTGGAACATAACTTCATCAGTTATGATTCATTCATTTTCCACCGCCCACCAATCCAAACATCTTAACCTCATTTCCAAACATTGTCAAAAATGCAGACAAATGCAGACCAAATGCAGACACTGCATTGGGCTTATATTTTCACAAACTTCAAGAAATACCTACAGGATTCAGCCAACAACAAGCAACATCCAGTCATTCATCTGAATCAAGTCTTTTAATTCTTTGATCTATGCCATTCTCCTCTCCAAGCCCCTCCATTTGCCACGTCAAGAGAGGAAAGCAAACATTCTCTAGTGAGAGAGAAAACGTCAAAACCAATTAGCTGCCACACACCTGTGGAATAGCTTGGTTTTTCTTTCCCAGCAATGAAAAAGTGATATGCAGAGCTCTGAGTTTTTCAAAGATGCAGGGGCTATTGACAGAAAGGAGGCAGGGGTATTTGTGGATCCCATCTGCCAGGGATGCATGTATAGAAACTGATATTTTTTTTTTTTTACACTCCTCAAAAATAGAATCTAGCATAAGACAATATTAGGTAATTGAGCCAAAATTCCAGGAAAGGACCAATACATGAAATAATTATTCTCCAAACTTTCAAACAATAATTCATGCTTAAAGTTTAGAAGGACATCCTCCTTTCTGTTAACATGAGAATATGGCACTATTTGGTGTTTAAATTGCAAATTCCAGGTTGCAAAAATGTTCAAAAAGGTCTCATATCGATGCTATTAATCACAAATTGAAAGGATCTAAGTTCCTTAAAGCAAAGACCAGATTTGTTGTTCTTTTTACTGTATCAACCAAGGTACCACAAACATGTCCCATACATCATAGGTGGGCAGTGTAAGTTTTCTGAATATAAAAGAATGTATTTGGGAGTGGTCCCCTTTTTTTCATGTCTCATTCTGAGAAACTATAGAGGTTGCCTAGATAACACCTATATGAATGGAAAAAAGGAGGACAAAGAAGTGAGGGAAGGAAGGAAGGAGAAAGGAGGGAGGGAGAGAGGAAGGAAGGAAGGAAGGAAGAAGGAGGGAGGGAAGAGGGAGGGAAGGAGGGAGGGAAGGAGAGAGGAAGGAAGAGAAGAAGGAAGGAAGGAGGAAGGAGGGAGGAAGGAAGGAAGGAGGAAGGAAGGAGGGAGGGAGGGAGGAAGGAAGGAAAGAAGGAAGGAAGGAGGAAGGAAGGAAGGAAGGAAGGAAGGAAGGAAGGAAGGAAGGAAGGAAAGAAGAAGGAGGGAGGGAGGGATTAATTCAGGTGGGGGTTAGGGAGTACATACCACCATACAGCCTGCTTGGGGAATCTGAGTCCTCCTTTGCTATGGCATCCAAAAAAGATTCAGAAACACTGTTTGCTATTTTTTTAATCACCCGCAAATGTACTAGTTAACCCACTAGGCCTCAAATTCCAGCCAGCAGCTAAAATTATTTTCCTATGAGAAAAATGCTCTTGAAGCAGTAGAGGTTTCTTATCTGCAGGGTCTCTGGGAAGGCTTCCAAATTTGTTACACTACAGAAATAGTTTGGTTCTTTTTTTCCCCTTCCTTATCTCAAAATCTAAGCCTCTCACTTGTGAAAACTATGATTTATACCAGGTTTTTGTCCTGGGCTAGCTCCAGTTCCTTCTCTCTGGACCTACTGGTAGTGTCCATTTGTTAATGATGGTCTTTCTGCTCTTGAATTATGGCCTGTTCTAAGCATCTTCTTCCTCAAACTCATTCCATTACTTTTTCTTTTCTTTCCCTTCCCCCTTTCCTTTTCTCGTTTCTTTTCTTTTTCTTTTTTGACAGGCTATTGCCCTCCACTGCCAAGGCTGTAGTGCAGTGGCACAAACATGGCTTACTGCAGCTTCAAACTCCTGGGCTCAAGCAATCTTCCCGCCTCAGCCTCCTGAGTGGCTGGGACCACAGGCATACACCACCACACCCAGCTAATTTTTTTTATTTTTTTTGCGAGACAGGGTATCACCATGTTGCCTAGGCTGGCCTCAAATTCCTGGGCTCAAGCGATCTTCTTATTTTGGCCTCCCAAAGTGTTGGGATTACAGGTGTGAGCCACCGTGCCTGGCCTCTATTACTTTTATGATGAAAGGAATTACTATAAATGAAAGGCCTTTGAGAGAAGAGTCTGCTCATCATAAATAAATGATCCTTACATCTCAGAAGTGGGAACAGGCAAACATTCTTTGGAAGCAAATAAATCAGATGCGGCATCAAAGTCTTCCTCACTGCTGACAAAACTACTGACACGTATTGCCTATTTTGGCAAACATCAGTGGGGACCAAGTACATGGTCAAGAAGTTTGTCCTAGACAGCTGTTTGTGCTTTCTTCCTCGTAGCAACAAACATTGCCTGTTTTCCTGTGTTGCAGATGTGCTTTGATCAATGAATTGAGTGCATTTACCCATGTCTTTAGAAAATATTACAGTGGGAAGTACCCAACCATGGAGCCCAGAGTGGAAAGGAATTGTGTGAAAGAAAACACAGAATTCAAAAAATTTCCTTTGAAGAATGCAACAGTACAAGTTACTTTTAAAAGCAAGAATGCAACTGGGCGCAGTGGCTTATGCCTGTAATCCCAGCACTTTGGGAGGCCCAGGCGGGCGGATCATGAGGTCAGGAGATCGAGACCATCCTGGCCAATATGGTGGAACCCTGTCTCTACTAAAAATACAAAAAAAAATTAGCCGGGTGTGGTGGCACATGCCTGTAGTCCCAGCTAATCGGAGGGCTGAGGTAGGAGAATTGCTTGAACCCAGGAGGCGGAGACTGCAGTAAGCCGAGATGGCACCAAGGCACTCCAGCCTGGGCAACAGTGCGAGACTGTCTCAAAAAAAAAAAAAAAGCAAGAATGCAATTTCAGTGTAAATTTTCCATGGGCTTTCTTTTTGTTAAGGGTGATACCATTTTTTACCGCCCCCCCATTTATGCTTCCATGACTAATTCATTTAAAAAATAAATTTTGCTCTGCTGATAGAGCAAGAACTGAAGATTTTCTTACTGTGAATAAAGGCTAGCTGCACTGGTACTTGGCCCAGATTTCAACTTGTCACTCTGGAAAAGCTTGACCCTCTTTCGTGGTCACTAGGTCTGTTTGAGAAACACACCTACAAGCATTGAACTGGTAAACTTTCCCTAAAAAAACAAGCCATAACTGATTCACCTGCCTGTCCAAAGGATCTGATTCAACCAACAATTGGAATGCTGTATTTTTCACTGGGCAAAACAACATAAAATTATATCCATATATTCATCAATAAAAATACGATAAATCATTTTTTTCTCCAAAAGAAGTGAAAAATACACACCTTATGACTCAGTAATATCAAGTGTGTATGCCACATGCCTTCTCACGCAGTTCCATTAGAGGAACATGTCGGGTGCTCCCTGTGGTGCTGGGAAAATGGGGGTAACCTGAGAGTCCATCACTCTACCAGGAGAAAGGTAAATAATGCACTGGTTTCGGCTGGGTACGGTGGCTCACGCCTGTAATCCCAGCACTTTGGGAGGCTGAGGTGTGCAGATCATGAGGTCAAGAGATCGAGACCAGGATGGTCTCTATTAAATGATGGTCTTTCTCGTCTCTACTAAAAATACAAAAGTTAGCCAGGCATACTGGCACATGCCTGTAGTCCCAACTACTCAGGAGGCTGAGGCAGGAGAATCGCTTGAACCCGGGAGGCAGAGGTTGCAGTGAGCCAAGATCGCATCATTGCACTCCAGCCTGGTGACAGAGCGAGACTGTGTCTCAAAAAAAAAAAAAAAAAAGAAGAAAAGAAAAAAATGTGCTGAATTCACAGCATGGAGCACCATCCAGCTGCTGGAAACAATGCATCCGATGTACACATAGCCTATGGAGATACATCTCCACAACACAGTACACGGGGAAAAATACCCTTTGAGTAAATTAAACACACACACACACACACCAAAAAAAAAAAAAAAAAAAAAAAAAAAAAAAAAAACAAAGCACAATGCAAGTACAGTTTTGAACAAAAAGTTATGCATTAAACACATCAGAATGCTTAAATATTGGTGGAAAAAATGCGAGCTAGGTAAGGAAATAACAGCAAGTAAACAAGTAAGTACATCAAACAAGAAGGATGCTTTGCATGCATGAAGCAGGGATGAAAATATACCATTAATTATGGCATATAATTAACTGCTTACAATTTAAGTCCAAAACGAACTTGCCTTCTTACATTTATATATTTTCCTTAACTGTAAAAATACTAATGAAAAGTCATCAAAGATACAGACATTGTTTAAATCACTACTGAAGGGGCTCAAGGCTCTGAGGAGCCCCAAGTCCTAGAGCTGTGCTGTCTGATAGGGAAGTCAGTGGCCATGCAGGGCTACGGAGCATATTAAATGTGTCTAGTTCAAAGGGAGATGTGTTGTCAGTATAAAACACACATGAATTTGGAAAACAATAAAAAGAATATAAAATCATAATTTTATATGGATTCTATGCCAAAATGATAATATTTTATATATACTGAGTTAAATAAAATAGATGATTAAAAGTAACTTCATCTATTTCTTTTTACTTATTTTAATGTGGCTATTGAAATATTTAACATTAGATATGTGGCTCACATTGTATTTCTCATGAAGGGTGCTATTTTAGAGGCTTCTAGTGAGCCAGCGGTTCGAGAGAGATTCTTTTAATAAAACATATCTGGAGCCTCAAATTGGAAGTCCTAGAAAATATCATGTGGTTCCATGACTGGAAGGATACAAAGCTCCTTCTGAATTAAATATTAAAATTCTAGATAAGGAATGACCCACAATTTTGAAACACTCATAACCTTCTATTGCTCTCACTTTCAACACTTTCAACCTTCTCTAGAATTAACACTGCTCTTTAGAAATTCAAGTCCAATCCTTAAAACTAAACACAAAGAATATTCCAATATAACTCATACTGAAACTATGATTTAAATTGGAAAAAAAACTGATAACTTATCAATATAGATGCACAAATATGTGCTTTAAGCATCTACTACTGGGAGGTGTTTTTAAAATCAAAATGGCCTTGGTATTAACAATTTAGAGATTAAATGTTCAGTAATCCCTCCCCACGTGTTCTCTCTGTCACATGTGCACTATTTTCCTCACACTCCTTTATATGCACCAACTGCTACGTAGTAAAGGCTGCCACACACTTTAATGACAAGATCCTTGCATTTTTATCTTTGTGATGCCAGCAGCGCCTGTCTGGAGCACTGCTGTGATGCTGGCTGCAGTGGGGAAGGCGTGGCCAGGGTCGTGGACTCCACCAGCCAGAGGAAGCCAGGAATAGGCAGAAGGCTTTCCACCTCCCAAGTTGGAGGGGCAGGAGCACCACCCTCCTGGGCCCAGCTGCAGCCGCCCAGCCACCGATGTGGACCCAGGCATCTCTGCACTGTTGGGGGCCTAGGAAGCCCCTCTGTCCCTGTAGGCTCAGAAGTGTCTGTTCCCGCTGCCTGGCCTCTCCTCGCTCCCAGTGCCCGCTCTTAATTTTAGAACAGTTGTGGCTGAGCCTGGGTGCTGTCACAACCCAGATGGGTGTACACACACTTGAGGCACTGCTCACATACCAGCCTCCTGCTGCCTCAGCCCCCTCCAAACTTGGGCACTGACAAGCACAGGAGAGAGGCTGAGGGGAGGTTAAGGGTGGCTCGGCACGGGCCTGTAGGCACCCCTCAGCATGAACAGCCTGGGCACCACAGGCACTGTGGACGGCAGGTTAATGATGGCAGGAGGCAGATAGCCTCCTGGGAGGAAAGGGTTGGGTCCCCAGTGAAACCGCACCTTCAGGCCAGGGATGGCCAGAGGCCTAGTGGCTGGGCTGCCAGTTCCACAGATTGGAGAGAGAATTTATGGTGCTTTTTTAGGCCTGCCCACCCCACTTGTGGACCAATCAGCACATACTTCTTCCCCTCTGAAACCCCAGGTTCAGTCAGACTCAGGCAGATGATAGATGACCTGCCTGTGGAGAGGAGCTAGCCCAGTGGGTGCTGAAAGCTAAGCAGACGACAGGACAACCTGGCTGTGGAGAGGAGCTACCCACCGTGGGTCTCCTCTCTGCTGAGAGCTGAACACTTATTGGGATGCTCTGCCTGTGGAGGGGAGCTACCCACTGCGGGTCTCCTCTGAGCTGTTCTGTGGCTCAATAAAGCACCTCTTCGCCTTGCTCACCCTCTACTTGTCTGCGTACTTCATTCTTCCTGTACGTGGGACAAGAACTTGGGACCTGCAGAATGGCAGGGCTGAAAGAGCTGTAACACAAACAGGGTGGAAACACGCCCCTTGCTTGCCATGTTGCAAGCAATAAGAAAAAGAGCTGCAGCTCTTTGGGGAGCCCAGGCCTAGGAGCTCCCTGAGCCAGGGCTGTGACCCTCTTCGGGGCTCTGTGGTTCCTGGCATCTCCAAGCTTCTGGGCACCACCATGTTCCCCAGTGCCACCCATGGAAGCTGCTTGCAGTACGCCTGGTCCAGCCACACCTCACAGGGAGCCAGTGCTCATGCCAGCACCTGGAGCTGCCCGCCCCACCACAGCTGGTGTGCCTGGCTGTGTGCAGTGGCTGGATCCCACGCTCACTCACACATCCCTTGCTACTCATGTCTGGCACACTTTTGGCAGGTGTGGGATCCAGGCCAGTAGTACAAGCTGAGTGCAGCCTGCCAGGCCAAGTGGGTGGAATGAGCCCAGCAGGCCTGAGCAAAACTCGGGCAAAGGTGCCAGCAGCCAGAGGTTTCAGGCTAAAAAAGTGACACCTCCAAGGATCCTGTGACATTTGTACCCCTAGCACTGAGCACAATGCCTGGGACATAACGGTTGGTCACACTATCCATCATTAAGTGGAAGGGAGGGCTTTTAGAAGTGGAAGTAGAAGGCTGAGACGCTGGGTAGAAAAAGTCTGAAAATTTACATTCTTGAGATAGCTTTTAAAAAGCATAAAAAGTGCCAAACACTGAACAGTGTTTTCACATTTCATCAACAGCAGCAGCCACACTTTTACTGAAGTTCTGACAGTGTGCCAGGCACTGTTGCTCTAAGCACTTTCTATGTAGCAGCAACCCTTTAAGGTTGGTGTCATCTTCTCCCCATTTTACAGCAGACACATAGAAGAGGGAAGTAACTGACTACGATCCCAAAACCAGTAACAGTGGGCTGGGATTTGAGCTAGGATGTCAAATGCCAGAGCCTATGTTCCTGAGTAACCATTAGTCAATATACAAAATTCTATTTCAGAAATTGACTCTAAAAAAGTACAGTGCTCTTAGATCCACGCTCTGCTTGCTAACCTCCTTAATACTGCCTCAGTCTACACTTTCCAGGGCCTTGCTTAGATTCAAAACTGGCTTCATGACTGCTTATTGTGACTTCTGTGCTCCCTATAATCATACTACAGTTATTAATTTCTCATAAACATCCATTTCAACCAATTCTTGACCCTCTTCCTGTACAAAATGAGATTTCCTCTAGAATGACACTGCACATAATGCCCTCTTCAGTATGGTTTCTCCTCTCTTTGCCATCTCATTTCCTAATGCCCCATTCCAATCCAGTATCCAACTGGACACTCGCTGGTCTCACAACATACCCTACATTTCTATATCCCTGGGCCTCTGCTGGTCCTCTGGGCTGGAATCTCCTTTTTCTCTATCTGACACTAAAACCTGTTCATTCGTCAAGGGTCACTTCCTCCACAAAACTTTTCCTAATCAGCCATTATTTAAATGAACCTGTTCCTCTCCTGATATGGTTTGGCTGTGTCCCCACCCAAATCTCATCTTAAATTGTAGCTCTCATAATTCCCACATGTTCTGGGAGGGACCTGGTGGGAGATAATTGAATCATGGGGGCAGTTTCCCCCCATACTTTCCCATGGTAGTGAATAAATCTCACAGGCTCCGATGATTTTATAAGGGGTTTTCTGCTTTCGCTTGGCTCTCATTCTCTCTTGCCTGCTGCCATGTAAAATGTGCCTTTTGCCTTCCACCATGATTGTGGGGCCTTCCCAGCCACATGGAGCTGTGAGTTCATTAAACACCTTTTCATTTATCAGTTACCCAGTCTCGAGTACGTCTTTTTCAGCAGTATGAAAATGTACTAATATATCTCTGTACTACTATCTCCCTTTAGAGACAAATTATCAGTGCAAATTTTGACTTAGCATTATAGTTTCTAGTGTGACACACCCACTTCCCTCAACTCCTACACTTTGAAGCTAAGGACCGTATATGTGTGAGATCTATAATAAATGCTTGTGAGAAGAAAATCTAATAAAAAGTGAAAGGTGTTTTTTTCCAGGACTCTACATAGCACATTCATTACTTTAGAATTTATTATACAGGCAATAAAATGATATCAAGAGTTTGGAGCAGGGGAATTCATATGTTGTGAAATTATGATTATTGACAACATAGACAACAGATGAGATGAAACCGTATTAGTGTAAAAAACTATTTATCCTAACATGTGTTCAAAAATTACATGCCAATGAGTTAAAATATAGAGCCAAAGTAACATGTAATTACAAATTCTGCATCCCCATTTAATTTTGCTATCAATATAAATCAGTGATTAAAAACCCAGTCACTGGCCATTTGAAAGAGTCTTTCCTCCCAGTGTGTAACTGTTGTCATGACAACATGACTTCCAGCTGTATCTCTGTGAACAAGCTTATGTTTAAAGGCAGAGAATGAGAATCAACCAGGTTAAATAAAGAATACATTGACCAGTTTTGGATTGCAAAGGGAACATGTTTCAACCAAGGTTACCCAATATAATCTCTTTAAAATCCTTTTAAGTAACAGACTCAGGCTGCACTTTTTTCATCAATAAAATTGTGCTTAGCATCTATATTCTTCACATATAATGATAACACATACTTAGGTCTACATAACAGCCTGCAATTAGGGATTTTTCAAAACATATCCTGCCCTTCCATGTATTGATATTATCCTAAACCTGCCTATGTCAGAGGGCATCCATCCTTCTTCTGCCCTCATCTTCATCCCTTCTACAGGATGTTTTCTCATTGGGATGCATCCCTTTATTCAAAGGAGATGGGGAAGAGGGATGGAGGCCCATTATCCTGGAAGTCCATTATCTCTCCTACCCTCCCACATTATCTAAAAGTTGGACATCTTGGCATGACTGTATAAATTAATTTGAAGATTCTATAAGAACCACTAATTACTCATTAATAAGGGTCATGAATAAGTGAGAACTTGACTTAAACGTTTATGAACAAAATGAAGAGACTTCCCTTAACATGGCACTACCCTCAATGCTCTCTTCAGCATGGTTTCAATTTCCTCATTTTTTTCTCATTTTCCTCAGAATCAATGTCCTCATTTTTTCCAAGCATTGATTTTAGATTAACATTGCAACCTCTCCCCCTCCTCCTTTTGAGTCAAAGTCATTTAAATTAACTGCATTTGGATTTTGTTTTAGGACTGAAGACAGCCTCATGCATCCATTCTACTTCAGCAATGGTCTTGCCAGTGAGACCAGAATGCTCTGACACCGTGGGCTAGACTCAGAGTAGTTCTCACCAGGGGTAGTTCCTAGCTCTTAGGGATATATGAAAACATATGGGAGTGACGGGTTCTCACAATGAGGCACCACTGGTAGGCAGAGGCCAGGCAGGCTAAGTGACCTGCAGTGAGCAGAGCAGGTTGGCCAAGGGTAATCCACTGTCCTCATTTCCTGGAACCTGGCCAGTTTTAGCATTGGAAGTCCCACAAGCCAGGAAACCCCTCAGTCCCAGGCAAATCATCACCTTAAGTCAAGCACAAACCAAACATTGTCCCTTCCCAAACGCTGGAGAGCGCCTCTCTCTCGGACAGTATATATACATTTGCCCCTGTGTCTTCTAAGAATTCTCCATGGTCCCATAACTGAACAGTCCCCCTTCTGACTGTGCCATTTATTTACCGTTTACATCTCAGAGGAGAAGCATTTTCTTTTATACATACTTGTAATCTTAGAAATTCCTAGCATGGGTGAACCTTCAAGCTAGCTTTTGTGAAAATGATTCCTACATCAAGGCTATGAAACATGTTCTTACTGCTCAGTAGATTTCTACCAACTGATAAACTCCAGCAAAACATAACAACAGGGGGCTACTCACACAATTCTTTTTTAAAGACCCAAACTCTAGGAGGAAGAAAAAAATTAATCCCAAAATTTAAACATACTGAGAAACAGACCAGTGACTTTTAAAATCTGAATTATCTTATCTTTCATTTCTTTCGTTAATTTTTTTACAAGTAATTTCCTCCATTACTTTTAAGCTGAGAAGGCATGTTATACTACCAGCAAGTGTAAAAACTAAATTCTCTACTTACTCATTCAAATAAAGGACACAGTAATTGAAGTGAGATCTCTAAGGATTACATTACACATCTTTATGCAGAAGCAGTAGAAGCTTTCTCTGGGAAAATGGTTAAGTCAGCTGCTTTCCATTCTCTTTAAATTTTCCCATTCTGAGGCTATTAGACAACATAACTGCTCATGGATTCTGCACTATTTTTCCCAGAAATGTTTTCCTTATATGGCTATCAAAGAAGCACTGATCTCTGTTTAGTAACAGAACTTAAGAGGCCTGAAAGAGTTAATATCTTTAATTTAGTACTAGAAAATGTTTTAAAAGTAGAGAGAGAAAACCTATCATACATCCCCTTCTTTTGACATTTTTTGAGTCTTAATCTGACACCAGGTGGCAGATATTTTGCTTTAACATTAACATTAGTGAAAGTAATCCCTTAAATTCTTGGTCTAGATTCAAACCATTGACTTATTAATAGATATGAAAAGCCTATAGTGCATAATAAATCCTTTCATGTTCAGATTTGAGCTTTAATCTAACTTCAGTGTGTATCCTTACAGGACAATCAATTTATGAGAAGAGTGACCAGAGAAAACTAAAAGATAAGATTTGGTTTCTATCTCTAAAACAGAATAAAAGTGCTCTCAACCAAAAATAAAATTCCCACAAATAAAAATCCACACTTACATAAAGACTATTTTTACTGCACGATTTTATAAAGGATTAATCCAACAATCCTTTAAAATCACAAAATCCCTAATATATTTAATTTGTCCAATTTTATATACTTTAAGCCATCTACTAACTATCAGAAACTCCTAAATAGTAAATACAAGACACTCATTCATTCATTTATTTGTTCACCAATTCATTCAGTGCACATGTGCCAGGAACCAGGCATTGAACTAGGTGTTAGAAGTGAACACAGGCGACCACATGGCTGACCTCATGAAACTTGCAGTCCACAGGTGAAGAGTGGAATCTAGTTAGTAATTTCCAGTTACATTGCTGTGTCATAAGAGAAGTAAAGAATCTCATGGAAGTTTTAACCCTGGTGAATATAGTTGATGTCATTAGACTATTAGCTCAATGCAGGCAAGGACAGAGTCAATTTTGCTCAGTACTTATCCCCATGGTCTGTCTAAGATCTGGCACTACAGTGAGTGCTTAATAAGAATTTATTGAGAGATCCAAGATGGCTGATCACTAGCAGCTCGGGCACCTAGCTCCCAGTGAAAGCGCAGAGAACGAGAGGACGCCACACTTTCAGATGAATATTTGTTGCTCACGGACCAAGAGAGTCCCAGCGGAGGAGCCCCACGGGTCGCCAGAGCAACTCTTGAGGCCGGCACGGCAGTTTTGCTGGCGCCTTAGCATGGCAGTTCTTGGTGCAGAGTCCGGAGATTCCCGGGCAGAAAAGCACCATCAATCTTAACACCGCTGTTTCGGCCGGCGCAGTGGATTGCTCAGATTTCGGCACTGGGAATCAAAAGTTAGACGTCCGCTCAGAGACCTAGTTAGAAAGTCGGTAATTACAAAGACGACAGAGGGATAAATATATAATGAAGGGAAGAAAGCAGCCTAAAAAGGAAGAGAATACTCAAAATCAGAATGCCTCTCCTTCTACAGGGGATCGCAGCTCCTCATCAGCAACGGAACAAGGCTTAATGGAGAACGAGTGTGTTCCAATAACAGAAGCAGGCTTCAAAATGTGGGTGATAAGAAACTTCCGTGAATTAAAAGAACTTTGCATTCTAACCCAATGCAAAGAAACTAAGAACTGTGCATTCTAACCCAATACAAAGAAACTAAGAACCTTGAAAAAAGGTTTGACAAAATGCTAACGAGAATGGACAATTTAGAGAGGAATATAAGTGAATTGATGGAGCTGAAAAACACAACACGAGAACTTTGCTAAGTATGCACAAGTTTAAACAGTCGAATTGATCAAGCAGAAGAAAGGATATCAGAAGTCGAGGACCAGCTCAGTGAAATGAAATGAGAAGACAAGATTGGAGAAAAAAGGATAAAAAGGAATGAGCAAAGCCTCCAGGAAATATGGGACTATGTGAAAAGACCTAATTTACGTTTGATAGGTGTACCTGAATGTGATGAAGAGAATGAATCCAAGTTGGAAAATACTCTTCAGGATATCATTCAGGAAAACTTTCCCAACCTAGCAAGGCAAGGTAATATTCAACTCCAGGTAATACAGAGAACACCGCAAAGATATTCTTCAAGAAGACCAACCCCAAGGCACATAATTGCCAGATTTATTAGGGTTGAAATGAAGGAGAAAATACTAAGGGCAGCCAGAGAGAAAGGTCAGGTTACCCATAAAGGGAAATCTATCAGACTTACAGCAGATCTCTCAGCAGAAACCCTACAAGCCAGAAAAGAGTGGGGACCAATATTTAACATCCTTAAAGAAAAGAACTTTCAACCAGAATTTCCTATCCAGCCAAACTAAGCTTTATGAGCGAAGGAGAAATTAAATATTTTGTGAACAAACAAGTACTTAGAGACTTCACCACCATCAGGCCTGCTTTACAAGAGCTTCTGAAAGAAGCACTTTACATATAAAGGAACAACCAATATCAGCCTTTCCAAAAATATATCAAAAAGCAAAGAACATTAACACAATGAAAAATTTACATCAACTAATGGGCAAAACAGCCAGCTAGTATCAAATGCCAGTATTAAACTTATATATATTCTAATTGGATAAAAAGCCAAAACCCATCGGTATGCTGCATCCAGACCCATCTTACATGCAACAATACACAAAGACTCAAAACAAAGAGAATGAGGAAGATTTACCATCCAAACAGAGAGTAAAAAATAAACAAATAAACAAAAAGCAGGAGATGCAATTCTCGCCTCTGATAAAGTAGACTTTAAAACAACAAAGACAGAAAATTAACAAGGACATCCAGGACTTGAACTCAGACCCGGAACAAGTAAACTTAATAAACATTTATAGAACTCTCCACTTCAAATACACAAAACATACATTACCACCTCACACCTATTCCAAAAGTGACTACATAATTGGAAGTAAATCACTCCTCAGTAATCGCATAGCATTTCATAGGTTTAAATGAAATATTGGTTGGCTGTTTGTTTGTTATTTTCTTCTCTTATTCCTTCTTGACTACATCATTAAGTATAATTATCGGTATAAAAGAGGTTTTCAATACCCATTACTAAATTGCATTCTAGCCTGGGCAAGAAAGCAATACTCCCATTCTCTCTCTCTCTTTCTCTTCCTTTTCCCTCCTCTTCTTCATTCTTTTTTTCTTTCTTTCTAAAAAAAAAAAAAGAAAAAGAAAAACACCTGAAGGTTTTACAAACTATGGGTGGAGTCTACCTATTTTTTTTTCATTCAAAAAAAATAATAATAAGAATTTATTAAATGAATTCCACAGCCTTGAATCGTAGACTCCAACATAAACATTTCTAGATATATCCTCAGTCAGAAGTATTTGTTGAGAACCAGTGGAATATACAATAAATTTTGTCTTTGACATTAGATTCTTTCCTTTCCATAAACATACATTTGAATGACATATACCCCTTTTATCCCAAATGTGCAGAATATTCTCTAATTTCCCCTTCAGATCTACTCTCCCTCCTTTCCACCCTTCTGTGTATCCTGAGGCTAAACTCTATGGACCACATCAATGAGCTCTCTTGGCAGGTTTGACCAATGAGAGACTCAGCAAGTGATGAGAGCTTGTGAAGAGAAGGAAGTCAGAATACTAACACCCCAGCTTCCTTTCTCCACAACACAAGTTAGCTTGGGCTACAGTCAGGCCATCCTCTCAAATTCACAGGTGCCAATCTAGCTCTGCCTGGGTTCCAAGAACTTTCTCTGGACTTAGCCCCTCAGGCCTGGACGTGCTAATGAAAATCTGCTGCTGATAACCCTAGAAGCCTTCCCCATATCTTGGAAGTTTTTCTTGCGTTTGCTCTCACCCCTGTGTCTCACTGGAGTAATCATCTATTTCCCTCTAAGGCTCTGATTCATACAGAAATGTATTATAGTTGTATTTATTTCCTAGGGCTGTGGTACCAAAGTATCGCAAAGTGGTTTAAAACAACAAAAATCTATTGTTCCATAGTTTTGAAGGCAAAAAGTCTAAAATCAAGGTGTTGGCAGGACCACGCTCCCCTGCAAAGCCATTAAGGAGGGATTCTTCCTTTCTGCTTTGAGCTTCTGGTAGTCCCAGACATTCCTTGGTTTGTGGCAGCACAACTCCAATCTCTGCCTGTCTTCACACATCCATCTTCCTCTGGATTCACCTGGCATCCTCTTCTGTCTCTCTCCAAATTTCTTTCTTTCTGATTTTTTTTTTTTTTGAGACAGTCTCTCTGTCACCCAGGCTGGAGTACAGTGGTGTCATCCTGGCTCACTGCAACCTCCGCCTCCCGGGTTCAAGCAATTCTCCTGCCACAGCCTCCCAAATAGCTGGGATTACAGGTATGCACCACCATACCCAGCTAATTTTTTGTATTTTTAGTAGAGACAGGGTTTCACCATGCTGGCCAGGCTGGTCTCAAACTCCTGACCTCGTGATCCACCTGCCTCAGCTTTCCAAAGTGCTGAGATTACAGGTGTGAGCCACTGTGCCTGGCCAAATTTCCTCTTCTTTTAAGGACACCAGTAGTGTCGGACTAGGACCACTCTAATGACCTCACTTTAACTTGATTACATGTGCAATGGCTCTCTTCCTATATAATGTCAGACTTACAGGTAGGTAGGTTAGGTCTTCAACATATATTTTTGGGAAGACACAATTCAACTTATTAACATCATGAATGTACTCAGAGATGCCAAAACTATTTAAGGGGAGGGAGAAATCTTCACCACGCTATACCCTCAGGATCTAGCCCAGGGCCAAAGACACAGAAGGTGCAATACATGTGTGCTCAAACAGACCAACATATCAGCAGACCAGTTAATAAATGGCAAATACAGCTACTTTTTTAAAAAGAGAAAGATCTGTAGTTTTATTATAGTAAATAGAGACGAAAAGAACAGAAGTTGCCTAACCACTCCTCCTTTATAGAATTATAAGAAGGGATGCTGAACTTACAGCTTGCCTATACATCCAGTGTCAGGCGTATCTAATTCCAATATCTCCATGAAGATCTGTCTGGAGAAGTAAACTTCTTTAACATAATCAGAGAATATCTACTGAACAACTCACTACTTTGGGGTGGATTCTAAGATAAATTCTGAGAATACATAATCAGAATGAGATATGGTCGCTGCCTTTAAGGAACTCACAATTCTAGTGGAGCCAAAACAACCTCACATTACAAATGCCAAGGGATGAGCGCATTGACGTTCATTGCTCATTTCTCTGCTTTATTTAGAAAAGTGCCAAAACATGACTTTACCTCTTTCGGAGGCTCAAGGCCACGACTCCAAATGGCAACTGCTACAACAAGAGACACTTCAATCCTTTATCTCCACCACTGCTAACTGACATGTCCTTTCAGCATTTAGGGTTGATTCTGGGTCCCTCTCGTTCCTCCCTGACCTGATGCTAGGCTATCACTAGCTAATACAGCAGGGCTTGGCTCTATCAGCTCCTTTTTTCTCCTGATCCTTCCTCCCACCACCCACTCTCTTCTAACCCACTGCAAATAATGTCTTGTCAACTCTGAAACATGTTAGAAATGTACATAAATCCGAGTAAACAGGCTTTGAGTAAGGGCCTGGAGAGTCTTCAATAAGTGAGGTGAAAGTGTTCACTATATGGACAAAGGGCATCTGTCTTTGGTTTCTCAAAAGCCTCTTGCCCTTGTTTCGGCTTTGAATCATTGATCCAGTTTTCTCCTTGCTCCCCTGCACCACAGTGCTTTTCTACGTTGAGTACTAATCACAACTAATTTTGTCTAATTATATGTTTAATTATTGTCTGACTTTGCAATAGAATTTCAGCTCCTTGAGGCTATAAACCGCATGGACGTATCATTAGCAGAATCCCTGGTACATGCTACACGTTATTAATAAATATCTTCCTTTTCTAACATTTATGAGTCCTTACCGCCCCAGGCACTGTACGAAATACTCCACATACTTTATCTCATATAATCTTACAGTTGGCCTAACAGGAGAAACCTCACACCATAGGCCTTCCCTACGGTGCACACAAACAGCTTTCAGGTAAATAAAGAATTTAAATGCAGTAAGAAAACACACACACACACAACCACTACCCGACTTTCCCCTACATAAACCTCATTCTCTAGAAAAACAGAGAACAAATTCTGTATGATTTCTTATTTCTTAACCCAGGACTTGGATTAACTAACTCTAGGGACTCTCATGAATGCTTTCATTCTCATTTAATCCAAACCAGTAAATTTACGTTACTCAAAGACTTTTTTTTTCTTTTTTTCCCCCACACAATATGGAAATACTCAAAGACTTTTATTAAGGAATTTTTATCCTTCCTTCTGGCCAAAATAATTAGGAAAACTATCTGCAGTATGAAGATTTACACAAACTCATAAAATATTAATAACGTTTAAGGCTATTTTTGTTTCACATAAAACCTTTATTATTTCTCTCCTCTATAAAATTCAGTGCTGCAGAGTTAATAGCATATAGAAAATTTACTAAAATTAGACTTTAATTTCAAATTATTATTTAGACGTGGAAAAAACCAACAATGTTGAATATAATCCAAAAATCCCAGTTTCATAGCAGCAAGTGAGTAGCAAGTTTAAAATGGTGCTTATTTTTAATTTTATGTGAAATGTATAAATTAACCGTAAAAACTAAATCATACAATTAAGGGAACTCAGTATGAGAATTAGCTAAGATGCTAGTTGTTGATCTGACACCAGGGGGCAGACATTTTGCTTTAACATTAAGGTTAGCTAAAATATTCTAAATCCTTCAGTTGAGGGACTGGAGACCTTTCTCATATTACCACAGGAATTCCCAACTTTTAAAAATGAGTAAAGTGTCTAGAGATTAAAGAGTAGTTAAAAACACTTAACAGCTGTGATTGTGGAGCCTTTGACCACGAATGTGTATTGAACCTACTATATGAGGTTCATCAATCTGTTAAGCAATAGGTCCTAAACAGACACAGTCCTGGGGCTCAGGAGCTGCCAGTCTAGGGCTGGAGGTGAACATTAATTTGATATTTATTCAGATGGGGCACAGTGATTCATTCCTGTGATTCCAGCACTTTGGGTGACCAAGGCAGGAGGATTGCTTGAGCCTAGGAGTTTGAGACCAGCCTGGGCAACATGGGCAACACAGTGAGACCCCATCCTACAAAAAATAAAAAAAATTAGTTGGGCATGGTGGCTCATGCCAGTAGCCTCAGAGAGTTGAGAGGCTGAGGTGGGAGGAGCACTTGAGCCCAGGAGGTGGAGGCTACAGTGAGCTATGATTGAGTCACTGCACTCCAGCCTGATGACAGAGACTTTATCTCAAAAAAAGAATCAGATACTCATTCAAATTATTAAAGAACTGAAATGATTATTAGTGCTACAAAGGAAAAGCACAGCCCATTGTCTACACATACCTCACAGAAGAAACAGAGCCGAGGCGGCTTGAGATGGGGAAATATCTCAAATAACTCAAAATGCAAAGCAACTTGGTAGATGTTGAACGGCAGTGGCTCTCAACATGGAAGCATGTAGGTGTTGTTTATTTCATTCTTAGTAAGTACTAATTGAGAAAAGATCCAGATTGTAATGAATTCAATATGCCTTTTTTTTTGTTTTTGAGATGGAGCTTTGCTCTTGTCATGCAGGCTGGAGTGCAATGGCACGATCTCGGCTCACTGCAACCTTTGCCTCCCGCACGGTTCAAGCGATTCTCCTGCTCCAGCCTCCCGAATAGCTAAGATTACCGGCACCCACCATCATGCCCAGCTAATTTTTGTATTTTTAGTAGAGATGGCGTTTTGCCATGTTGGCTAGGCTGGTCTTGCACTCTGGACCTCAGGTGATCCTCCTGCCTTGGCCTCCGAAAGTGCTGGGATTATAGGCGTGAGCCACTGCACCTGGCCTCAATACAATTTTAAAGAAACTTGTGTTTTAATAGTCTCAAGAGCATCTAAATATATTAATATTTGAAAAAGAGTCACACACATATAAAACATGTGGTGTACATACAGAATGAAATATCACCTGATTCCCAAGAGGTCTGAGGCCCACAGACTAGGAACTACTACAGTGACAGATATAAAAATGATCAATAGAAAGACACTGGAGACGTTGCCCTGACCTCAAGGAGGCTTAGTTCTAATAGAGATAAAACAAACTTGCAGAGGAGTTTCATAGAAGGTAGAATGTAAAACACAAACCCCAGCTCCAAGGCGCAGGAGGGTGTGACATAGTGATGTGGCATGCAGTAAGAGGCTTCATGGAAGAAGCAGTGGAAAAATGGTTCAGTCGCTCTCATGTAAATAAAATAGAGATGTTCTCTTTTGTACCGCAACAAGGGGTTTATATAGAGGATGGAAGAAAGGGTGGCCAGAAATAGCCTATGCCTGCATTGTTTTCTTCACCTTGGGGATTTAGCCCATAGCATACTTGACAACTGTCAAAAATGTGGTGCCCAGACCCACGTCGGCAAACAGTCCTTTTCTTTGCCCCAAATCAGGCAGTTTTGAAACTGGATTAAGTTACATATTATTCTAGTCACACATTCAAGCTAAGAACATTTGGCTCCTACCTGACCACAGCCATGGTCTCCATGCTGAGACACAACTTAGATTCTTATTTGGGAACAGTCACTTTTCAAGATGAATGTGCATCTACTAGATTTGTATTTGGTAACAGTCACCTTTCAAGATAAATGCGTCTATCCTCCTGTGAGGCCATTTAGTGAGACTGAAGAGGAAGCCTGAATACAAACCACTATAGAAAAACACTGTCTTGTCAACAAGACCACATGCTAGAATAAAAGATAAAAATATTCAATCACATTTATAATTAAAGTAGTATTAAAAAAAAAAAAAAAAAACACCAAGCATCCCTGAATATTTTCCTTGGAAAAAAAAGCATGGAAAATTACTTAACAAATGTCAATCCAACTGCCAATGACAAAAAGGGTTTTTTGCAAGGTAGTTGGATCATATAAGCTTTCTGTGGCTCCTATCCCTATCCTCAGTTCCACAACTCCTTGAGTGTATGAGTCATCATTAAAATTATGAAGAGTTTATACTTAAAAAATAAACAACCTAAAGCTCAATTTCTCCAAGATTCCAATTCACTTAGTAACTAATTCATACACACATTAGATGAAAAATGTCCTAATTCAAGACAATAATGGGAAACAAAGAAAACTGCTCATTAAAGTCAATGAACTCCAGATTAATAAGAGAACTTGTAGTTTATGGTTTTTTGTTTTGTTTTGCTTTGTTTTTAAGAAAACTATGAGATACACAGGAAAAGGAACGATAGAAAAGGCCCTAATTCTGGAGCCAAAGGATTCTGAGCCTTTCCTGGCTCCATGACCTTGGGAAGTTTCTTCCACTGAGATGATTTCTCATCTGCACAATGAGTTCTGGTAACTTGACGAGCTCTGGGTTTTTCTAGCACTCTCTGATTTCAGAATCTGGAAGGAAGGCTAAATACTTTTTTCTGGTTAACAACATGTCTCAAAAAAGCTGTATAATAGAATCTGTACAATTAATTTGAGATCCTAGAAATTAATGTTAATATTTTTATGGAGTTGCTAACAACTAAAAGTCAAGACTTAATGTCCAACATACAACAGACACTCTCTGGATACATAACAGAATTCTGAGATGGCCCTAAGATTCCTGCAGCCCGATGTACAGGCTCTGAATAGTTCCCTCCCCCTAACTATGGGCAAGACCTAGAAATATCCTACTGTGATTATGTTGTGTTGTAAGGTGAAGGGATTTTACAAATTTTATTTATTTATTTCTTATCTCTGAATCTTGAGCTTCAAAGGATTTTACATATTTAATTAAGATCCACAGTCAGCTGTCTTTGTTCTAATTAAAAGGGAGACTATTCTGTATTCTGGATGGGCCTGACCTAATCAGGCAAGCCCCTAAAAGAGAGAAGCAGCAGCAGATATTCCTGTGCTGGCCCTGCAGAAGTAAGCTGCCGTATACAAAAGGAGGAGACCACATGGCAAGGACCAAAGGGCAGCCTCTGGGGATGGAGAGTGGACCTGGCCTATAGCTAGCAAGAAAACGGGGATCTTATCACACAACCCCAAGGAAATGAATTCTGCCAACAACAAGTGTGTTGGAAGAGGACCACACGTCTTAGAAGAGATCACAGCCAAGGCTGAGCTCTTGATTTCAGCCTGGTGAGACTTCCAGCAGAGCATGCAGCTCATCCATATTCAGAGTTTTGACACAAAGAAGCTACAGACGTTGTTTTAAGCTGCTACATTTGCCATTATTTGTTATGCAGCATAGAAAACTAATACAGGACACCTAGGTTTTTTGGAACAAAACCAGGAGCTATTTCTCTATTTCACCAATAGCTGGAACTTTCTTTCCTTTTCTTTTCTTTTTTTTGGAGACAGAGTTTTGTTCTGTTGCCCAGGCTGAAGTGCAGTGGCACGATCTCCACTCACTGCAACCTCCGCCTCTCAGGTTCAAGCAATTCTCCTGCCTCAGCCTCCTGAGTAGCTGAGACTACAGGCACACACTGCCACACCCAGCTAATTTCTTGTATTCTTAGTAGAGACGGGGTTTCACCTTGTTGCTCAGGTTGGTCTCAAACTCCTGAGCTCAGGCAATCCGCCTGCCTTGGCCTCCCAAAGTGCTGGGATTACAGGGGTAAGCCACCATGCCCGGCCCTAGCTGGAACTTTCTTAGTCTTTTGTAGTTCATGCATTTCTTGAAATCACTCTCTATCTCCCCATTATTTCTTTTGCATCCACTTTGGATTAATTTACTCTTCTACAACCCTGGCTGGAGAGAGCAGTAGCCAACCCACTGTGAGCAAGACAGAAAAGGGAGAATGTCCACATAGGACCCACGAGGGGGCGCTGCAGAGCCAATGGGTGTCCAACTCCTGGTACAACTATTTATCTCAAGAACGCATAATACCAAGTTTGGGACAGTGTCAAAAACAGTAGAAATTATAGCCCTAAAATTAGACGGATCTCTTTTTCACTTTGTGTAATCTAACAGACTGTGCTTGTGGTCTCAAGGCTTAACTGCTGCACATGAGCACAAAATGAAATTTGAATTGTATAGCTTTGGGTACAAGGACCAAAGAAAGCAATGAGAAATGTCCAAATGTACTATTTCCCCAACTCAGGCTTTTTCTCAAATCTATTCCAGCTGCCAGTCTCTTTTCATGACTAGGAGGGATTTCAAGTAAGTTTCTCGAAGTGGGATGAGAGAACCACCTGCATTAGATTCATTTAGAAATTCTTGTTAACAATGAAGATTCTTGGGCCCAATTAAAGACCCTGCTGAATAAGAATCTTTCTGGGATGAGACTCAGGGAATGCACATTTTTAACACATTGAATCTTCTGCACACTAAATTTGCAAGCCAACAATCTACCTTGGCCAAGCCCATCCTTTTGCACATGAAAAACATCAGGCTAAGCAACTTGTTTATAGTGCCAGGGTTAGCAAGTAAGAGAGGCAGAATTAGAATCCAGAATGCAAAATCTACTGATGTTGATCGGGAAGCTGAAAATGAATGTTGTTACATTTTCCCCACTAATATTCTCCTCCATTAGTACAGATAATTAAGCACTGAAGATAAAATGACTTTGTAGTGACAGCAATATGTAAACACATTAGGGAAAAAATTCCATTTCACAAAGGATTAGTTCATCTGGGTTGTACGCATGGTGTCTGCTACCCAGAGACAATGAGGCCACCGTGATGACGCAGTCTGCCCATACTCACTCCAATTGGAGCGCCTGTAATTCTTCAACTCCAACAGTTACATTCTTGTTTGGGGGGCTATGCTACTTCTACATGCAGAACAAGCAGTAAAATGGAGTATGCCTTAAAATGCCATTCAACTTGCCAGACACAGTGACTAATGCATCCCAGCACTGTAAGAGGCCAATGCAGGAGGGTTGCTTGAGCCTAAGAACTGGAGACCAGGCCAAGCGTGGTGGCTTACACCTGTAATCCCAGCACTTTGGGAGGCCGAGACAGGCAGATCACTTGAGGTCAGGAGTTCGAGACCAGCCTGGCTAACATGGTGAAACCCTGTTTCTACTAAAAATACAACAATTAGCTGAGCACGGTGGCACATGACTGTAATCCCAGCTACTCGAGAGGCTAAGGCAGGAGAATTGCTTGAACCCGGGAGGCAGAGGTTGCAGTGAGCTGCTGTTGTGCCATCGCACTCCAGCCTGGGCAACAAAAGCGAAACTCTGTCTCAAAAAAAAAAAAAAAAAAATTTGAGACCAGCCCGGGCAACATAGCAAAACCAGCCCCCAGTGTAGTAAAACTCTTGGGAGGTCAAGGCAGGTGGACTGCTTGAGCTCAGGAGTTCAAGACCATCCTGAGCAACATGGCGAAACCCCGTCTCTACAAAAAATACAAAAATTAGCTGAGTATGGTGGTACATACCTCTAGTCCCAGCTACTTGTGAGGCCGAGGCAGGAGGATCACTTGAGCCTGGGAAGTTGAGGCTGCAGTGAGCCGTGATCACGCCACTGTACACCAGCCTGGGCAGCAGAGACCCCATCTCATAGAAAAACCAATAAATATCAGAATTCCAAAAGTCCTTTCACTTATCCAAATGCAGCCAGTACAAAAGTAGCAAACCATTCCCCCTCAACATGTGATAGGCTCCTGCCATGTACCTGGGCTTTATGGAGTCACTCTGTCCTCTCTAGGGAACTGGGATGGCCCTTTGTCATGACCTTCTAGCCTGACCTGGAGGGTGAGGGAGGATAAGTATGAAGGCAGACATGGGGATCCATTACCTAGATTTGGGCCTACAAAAATACTAAGCAGCTGACATTTTATTGAACACTTACCATGAACTAGATGCTGTTCTAAGTACTTCATGTTTATTACTCATTTTTTCAGCAGGATTATAAATTCTTTTTTTTTTTCTTTCTTCTTTTTCAATTTTTGGTCACACATGGATCAGATGGATTATTAATTCTTAGGAGAAAAGTGGATGTTTTTAGGAGGTTACATGAAGAACTCTAGGACCTAAGTATTCAGCAACAGAGAGCATAGGGCCAGTTGTGGGGTGGCTCTGATGAAGACAGGTCCTTTCAGGTTAGTATTGATTTCATTATCTTGTAAAACCCACTTTAGTTATATTGAATTTCATGTTCAATACATTGACTAATCCACAAACTGCAATAAAGGGGAAAACAAAAACCAGGGCCATTTTAGTCATTAGTAAAGGCAGATTTCTTCTCAGAAACACTGAAATTAAAATAACATTTTTTTATTCTGTTGCAGTTCACCATATTAACTCTCTAAGTATTATGACAATAGAAAGATAATGATACAAAAGTAATTAAATTTGAGTTAAAACAAAGCTGGGGGAAAAGATGAATATCAGTAATTTCTAGAAAGTTGAGCAAAGCATTTCTAGATATAAGTCAAATTGGGTGAGAAAAACATCACTGATAATGAACTTGCTGATTTATATTATCTCGAGTATAGACTTTTTCAACTCGAGTAATTTAATAGGTTGTCCCAGAAAAGGAATTATTGACACATAAATGAGAAAACAGAATTTTTGTAAGGGCTCCTCATTGTATTTGAAAACCTTTAAACTCCACAGATCACAGTTTTCAAACTTCCATACCTGACCACAAGAAAGCCAAAAACTTGAATTTGAGACAATCTTCTCAAGCTACTCCATCAACTCAAAATTACTTATTTCCTCTATTTATGATTCCCCTGCCAGTCTAATAAAATAATAAGGCTGGAAAAAATTCCCAAACAATCCAGAAGCAAGATATAACCAATGAAATATTGTATGTAATAAGAGACTACTTACGCTCTCTGGTTGTAACCATGCAATCCACTCCCAACTCATCTGCTACCAGCATCCTCCCGGCTTTTGAGCTACATTTCTCAGTAGTTTTCTATCCTCCTTCACATGCCTCCAAATCAGCTTTTCATTCAAAGCAAAGTAAACAGCTTCATGTGTAAACAAGAATTTAGTTAATTAGCCCAAGTAGAATCAGATTTTGTGTAGGAGAGTACAACAACCTCTCCCATACACATTTGCCTGGACATTACATTGCTAAAGTTCCACGTGCAAATGGTATCAATGCCTCCTTGTCTGGATGAGCTGGGAACAAGGCCACTAGGAAAGTTGTGTTCACACTGAACTGCCTCCAGGTGGAAAGACACTGATGCAGGATCTGACTTATTCCATTCAAGAGGTGAGATCTAGAAACAGGGACATCTGGTCCCAGAATCTACTGCATTAATCCATCACCCATGAGTGCCACCTAAACAGCAAAGCCCCTCACACAGCCCTCTTGGAAGCACTGAAGAAATCATCCAAAAAGATCTTTATTTCAAATTGTTTGAATAAACGTGGAGGTGTAAAATAATGAAAAATTATTAAGATAAATTTAGGAGACAAAAATTCTTCCCAAGGTTCTTAACCGTCAATACAGCAAAGGAGTATGACAGGAATGAGGGAAATTGATTTTGTGAAAGGCTATTAAAGAGAGTGCTGTTCTCATCAGAAAGTCCCTCCCCTTTTTAAATGTAATCAATAATTTAAAGCAAAGCCAAAAATCACATTAGTTAAAAGGATCAGGATATTTCCTTTTGCACGGTATAGGAGGAAAATTAAATTAGTGTCTCTTAAGAAATTACTGTTATTCTTAAGAGAATTAGTAGGTAAAAATTTTAACTCTTTTCCACAGCTTGCCATTTTACTCACTTTAAAAGAAGGGGTTCAAAGTTAAACAATATACTAAGCATATAATCAAAATAATAATAAACTTCTTTTATTACTCAGATATTTGATCTCCTGCCAAAGTTTAAAAGATTGATTTAGGCCGGGTGCAGTGGCTCACGCCTGTAATCCCAGCACTTTGGGAGGCCGAGGCGGGTGGATCACGAGGTCAACAGATCGAGACCATCCTGGTCAACATGGTGAAACCCCGTCTCTACTAATACAAAAAATTAGCTGGGCATGGTGGTGCGTGCCTGTAATCCCAGCTACTCAGGAGGCTGAGGCAGGAGAATTGCCTGAACCCAGGAAGCGGAGGATGCGGTGAGTCGAGATCGCGCCATTGCACTCCAGCCTGGGTAACGAGCGAAACTCCGTCTCAAAAAAAAAAAAAAAAATTGATTTAAAACTTGACAGGCACAAAACATACTTTAACATTTGGCAAAAGTTTTCTTTCTCAGTTTAGCAATTTTTAAAATAAAAAGTTACAAAATCATCATCAGGAAGTGTAATTTGATTACAAATTACACTGAACCTATTCTTCATTTTAATGTGTCTTGTTCTATTTCAGTATTGATTTGTGCCCTAAAGGATAAGATGGTCTATTTAAAATTTCATAAATTTTTTTTAAATTTGACCTTTCAATCCAATGGCTAACTCTTCGAAATGTATTTAAAATTAGATAGTCCTCTTTTCTGCAAAATGAAGGACTGCACACAGTCTCTGTGTGTCTAACTCTCCTAACTAGGACAAGAGAATTCTCATGAGGTTTCTGGTTGACGGTCACAAAATGGAAAAGGCAGAGGAGCTTCGGTAAGTAGATATGTACCATCATGTTTGAGAATGCCCGGTTTCTACAACTCTTTATGAGTGATTCTGTGAGCCATCAAGCCTCCCTCTAAGACCCCAGCAGATTCATCCTAAGTATGTGTCGCATGGTCACCTCTCTAGAATGGAGGAGAAGAGAATTGGAAAGGAGAGAAAGGTAGATAAAAGCCAAGTTCCCTCAAAGGCGATCTTCCACAGCATTAAAATGAGATTTTTATATTCAAACATTAGTGTTCACCAGATAAAATTGATCTCTCCAAATCTCAGTGTCCTTGACTGAAAAATATGAATAATTACAAGCAGGATTATTTTGTGAACTAAATGAGATAATGGAAGTGAACAGACTGTTCATATGATGAGAAACAAATGGTCACCATGACTAAGTAACTATGCGCCAAGGATAACTCAAAGCCAATTCTGACACAAGAATTTCAAAGTCATTTCATAACCAAACACAATCCCAACAGCGCCAGAACCAGACTCAACTCAAATGTGTTATTTCCATTGCACTTGTGCTGGAAGTCTTTATTTCGATACATACTACACTTGAATTCGAATGAATTAAAGCTTAATACTTCCCAATAACCCACTCTTTTGTTTTAAAATGCCAGGGGCTAAGCCAGACTCACAAGATGGCTCATGCCTGTAATTCCAGCACTTTGGGAGCGGAGGCAGGCGGATCATCTGAAGTCAGGAGTTTCAGACCAGCCTGGCCAACATGGTGAAACCCCATGTCTACCAAAAATACAAAAAACTTAGCCAGGCATGGTGGTGGGTGCCTGTAATCCCAGTTACTTGGAAGGCTGAGGCAGGAGACTTGAACCTGGGAAACGGAGGCTGCAGTGAGCTGAGATCATGCCACTGCACTCCAGCCTGGGTGACTAAGACTCTGTCTCAAAAAAAAAAAAAAGCCAGGGGCTACTTATGCGGTATAAGTATGATTAATATTACTGTGATGACTGATAAATAAATAATGAGTTTTCATTTGCAAGCCGAAATCTTTCTTTTTTTGAGACAGAGTCTCACGCACTCTGTTGCCCAGGCTGGAGAGCAGTGGCATGATCTTGGCTCACTGTAGCCTCTGTTTCCCGGGCTCAAGCAATTCTCCTGCCTCAGCTCTCGAGTAGCTGGGATTATTGGCATGCACCACCACACTCAACTAATTTTTGTATTACGTAGTAGAGACGGGGGTTTCACCACGTTGGCCAGGCTGGTCTTGAACTCCTGACTTCAAGTGAGCCGCCCACCTCGGCCTCCCAAGAGCTGGGATTATAGGCATGAGCCACTGTGCTTGGCCCTCAAGTATTTTTTTCTGGAATTTTCAATGTTCATAAAGTGAGTGAGAAACAAACTGATAACCTAACTCCCTCTTCCACCCCACTTACTGGTACACAGTATTAACACTCCGGGGATCATTACTACTTCATTAGTCTCTTACAGGAGGCAGCTACCCCATGTTGTGATGCCTTGCCTCTTCCTGTACTTTTCAGGGTCTTGGTGGTAGAAGGAAAGCAAAGCAACACTCAGAGAGAATGGTTCTCCCCTTCACTGGTTGCTGATCACACCAGATTGAACATGAAAAATGCCCTCCAGAGGTGGACACCTCCTCTGCAGAAAAGGTTAATTTCCTGGGAGCAAAACTAAAATCTCTACATCTAAAAATCTATGCTTCCCAAAATTATGGCCTTTCCGTCACCACTTAGTTTTTGTAAAAACAATGTGCAGGTAAGCTTAGAGGAAATCAATAAAAATGCAAGAGGTTTTAATTTCCCTTGAGTGGAAGGAGAAACTACATTTTCCCCCCAAATCCATCCCAAATGTGGCTGGTTTTTCAAACTAGCTACCTATTTGTTAATTTTCTTGTTTGGATATTTATTCTCTACTATACTCCAATAAACAATTTATCATGATGTGCAGAGGTACATGCACTACAAAGACAATGATATAGCCTCCCACTGAGTCCAGGTCTCGGTTATGCTGAGCTTTAAGCTGTTCTCTACTTTATCAGAGCTTTGTCAGAAGGGGAATGTGTTTGTTTAGGGGCAGTGTCGCAGACAGCATATTCATAGATTAAATATCGCAAACCAGACTTTCCAATACAATGGTAACAAAGATAACAATCACTGGGTATTCAGGAAAAGCAAATCTTGGCCTCAAAGAGATCTTCAATGGACTATCTGCTCAACTGGGAAAGAAGAGGAGAAAACCAAAGAGTATATATAAAATGCTAAAACTTATAGATAGGAGCCTCTTATTAAATGATACTGAGGTTCTTGCTCCACAAGGGTTCTCAAAAGTGGGAGTGGTACAATGTGGAAACCACCAAGTGTATATCCATAGATGACCGAAGAAGCAAAATGTGGTATATACGGACAATGGAATATTATTCAGCTTTAAAGTGGAAGAGGTCTATGGCCATACTACCCTGAACTTGCCAGATCTTGTCTGATTTGGGAAGCTAAGCATGTCGGGCATGGTTAGAACTTGGATGGAAGACCACCTGAGAATAACAAGTGCTGTAGGCTTTGTTTACTTATTATTTTTTGAGATGGAGTCTCACTCTGTCACCCAGGCTGGAGTGCAGAAGCACAATCTTGGCTCACTGCAACCTCTGCAGTGAGGTTTAAGCACTTCTCCTGCCTCAGCCTCTCAAGCAACTGGGACTACAGGTACTCACCACCACGCCCAGCTAATTTTTGTATTTTTAGTAGAGTCAAGGTTTCACCATGCTGGAGAGGCTGGTCTGGAACTCCTGGCCTTGGATGATCCACTCACCTCGGCCTCCCAGTGTGTTGGGATTACAGGCGTGAGCCAAGCACTCTGCCTCTGTAGGCTTTAAAATTAAATTTAAAAAAAAGGAAGGAAATTCTGACATATACTACAACATGAATCTTCAGGACATTATGCTAAGTGAAATAAGCCAGTCACAAAAAGAGAAATACTATATGATTCCACCCACTTACATGAAGTACTCAGAGTAGTCAAAATCATAGAGATAGAAAGTAGAATAATGATTGCCAGGGGCTAGGGGAAACAACGGGGTGGGGTATTGGTTTTTTTCTTTTTTGTTAATTGCTTTTTAGAGATGGTTCTTGCTGTGTTGCCCAGGCTAGTCTCAAAGTCCTGTGCTCAAGTGATCCTCTCGTCTCAGCCTCCTGAGTAGCAGGACTAAAGGGACACGCTACCACACCCAGCAGGAGTTATTGTACAATGGGTATGGAGTTTCAGTTCTGCAAGATGAAAACAGTGTGGAGGTGGATGGTTGTGATGGTTACACAATATTATAAATTTACTTAGTATCACCAAACTATACACTTGAAAACAGTTAAGATGGTAAATTTTGTCTTAGGAGTATTTAACTACAATTTAAAAAGTGGAAGTGATCTCACAATAATCCACTGAGATTACAAAGAAAGCATATTTTCTAATTGTACTTCATTGTTAATCATTTATTTCTATTTCTATATGTTGTATCTATGCATGTATTAGTATGCCGCAGATATGTGTGATTTATAATATACATATAGGCACAATGCACTCAAGTATCAGAATGGACAATGAAAAAAGTCTGCAAAGTACTAGATTTCCTAAAAATAAATGTGGGTCTTAAGGCAACCTTAGAAGGCAGGCCTATATACATCCAACTATAAAAAATGTTTCATGAAATAATACTTAATGTAAAACTGACACACTCTGCCTCACTGTTGCCGGACATCAGAAGAATATTCCAGTTGTGTCAGGTGTCTACCATGAAAAAAAGTGCTCTTTTTTGCAAAAGTGCCAGAAATGAGTGGTGAGATACATCCCAAGCCAATTATTTCTCATGAAAGGCACTGTGCCATAATCACTTTTTACACACACAAGAAAGAAGAAAGGGAGGAAGGTAGACAGAAACTCAGCAAACAGCTCAGGATTTCCACAGCCTACCATTTCAAACCTTTCACACTTCCAGAAGCTCTTGGCAGAGCTGTGGCAAGCTCATGGGAGAAATGCTTCACCCCAATGTAATCCAGACCAAATATGCCACTGCACAGGAAACGGGTGCTGAGTCCAAGTGTGTCCATATGAGCAAAGTAACACAGATTAAACAGTGATTCATTTAATCCCAAACTACATCCATCATGTTCAAAATTGTGTATCATCATCCTGCTCCAAATTCTATATGGCATCTTCTCTTCCTCTTCTGCCAAGCAGAGCAAAGACTCTAGGTTATACCTCATGAAGGTATAAATTGGGTTTATACGCTCTATGGAGGCAAATGGAGGAAAAAGAAAGGAAGGAAACCCTGAATAAGGGTCTGGGAGGGAGAAGATTTAATCTGCTGATTACATAGACTTCTGGTCATTTTGGACTGAGTTTCATTTTTTTTTTTTTTTTTTTTTTTTTGAGTCAGGGTATTATTCCGTTGCCCAGGTTGGAGTGCAGTGGTGCAATCTTGGCTCACTGCAACTTCCATCTCCTTCTACTGAGTAGCTGAACTACAGATGTGTGCCACCATGCATGGCTAATTTTTATATATTGTTTTTAGAAACAGAGTCTCACCATTTTGCCCAGGCTGGTCACAAACTCCTGAGCTCAAGCAATCTGCCTGCCTCGGCCTCCCAAAGAGCTAGGATTACAGGCGTGAGCCACCATGACTGTCTGGGTTTTGATTTTTAAAATTTTTTTTTTTTTTTTTTTTTTTTTTGAGACGGAGTTTCGCTCTTGTTACCCAGGCTGGAGTGCAATGGCGCGATCTCGGCTCACCGCAACCTCCGTCTCCTGGGTTCAGGCAATTCTCCTGCCTCAGCCTCCTGAGTAGCTGGGATTACAGGCACGCGCCACCATGCCCAGCTAATTTTTGGTATTTTTAGTAGAGACGGGGTTTCACCATGTTGACCAGGATGGTCTCGATCTCTTGACCTCGTGATTCACCTGCCTCGGCCTCCCAAAGTGCTGGGATTACAGGCTTGAGCCACCGCGCCCGGCCGATTTTTAAATTTTTTATTTTGCTTTCTGGTATTGATTTTTAAAAGTCCCCTGGAAAATGTCTTGCATTTAAAAACCCTCACACCCTCACACTTACCTATTCTGTCCCCAAGATTAAGACTATTTAACCTATTCTATCCCTAAGATTAAGACTATAACTTTCAAAACAATTTAGGTGAAACTGTGCTAGGCCAGAGTAAGAGATACTAAGTGAATCTGTTTATTTTAAAATATATATATATCCAGGCCAGGTGAAGTGGCTCACGCCAATAATCCCAGAAGTTTGGGAGGCCGAGGCGGGCAGATCACCAGGTTAGGAGATCAAGACCATCCTGGCCAACATGGTAAAACCCTGTCTCTACTAAAATATAAAAAATTAGCCAGGTGTGGTGGTGGGCGCCTGTAGTCCCAGCTACTCGGGAGGCTGAGGCAGGGGAATCACTTGAACCCGGGAGGTGGAGGTTGCAGTGAGCCAAGATCGCGCCACTGCACTCCAGCCTGGCGACAAAGTGAGACTCCGTCTCAAAAAAAAAAAAATATATATATATATATATATATGCCAAAAAAGTACATGGAAAAAACCTATAATGTTCTAACTATAGCAGTTTCCTCCTGCTTTTATCCCTGTGTCTGAAGTGAGGTCATTTTTGTTTGTTTTTGGCAAGTAAACAGAGAAAAACAGCAAAAACACACAGACACACAAGCCCTAGACTTTTTATCCCCTCCTCCTAAAACAGACACACTTGTTAATTTACAGCTTTGAAAATCATCTGTGTAGTTCTTCCATAATTTACCATCTTCCTTGATTTTCTAGGATGTTTTTTAGAACCTGCAGACCCCAGAGGGCATTTCACTGGAAGATGCTACTCATCTCATCCTTCAGAAGGTAGGCTGAGGTTTCCTCAAGAATCTTCTATGAGAATGCTCAGAGTGGTCTGCAACTCGGAAGTTACAAAAATTCTACCTGTGATGGTGTTCTACAATCAGAGCATTTCTCTCGCTCTCCCTCATCCTCCCCATCTCTCTCTCACACTCACACACAGACACCACACTCATACTGAAATTAATAGAATGAAAACTGTTAAGGCTAAAAATACTACAGGGAGAAAAGCATCTTTGCTAACACTTAATACTCAGAACAACTTTTTGAGAATGAAAACTAGGATGTTTTACGTGACTATCAATGCAGCTGCTTTTGTTTGTTTTTAAGAGACAAGGTTTTGGCTGGGCAAGGTAGCTCATGCCTATAATCCCAGCTTTGGGAGGCTGAGGCCAGTGGATCACCTAAGGTCAGGAATTCGAGACTACCCTGGCCAACATGGTGAAACCCCATCTCTACTAAAAATACAAAAATTAGCTGGGCGTGGTGGCACGTGCCTGTAATCCCAGCTACTCAGGAGGCTGAGGCAGGAGAATTGCTTGAACCAGGGAGTAGGAGATTGCTGTGAGCCGAAATCACGCCACTGCACTCCAGCCTGGCAACAGAGTGAGAAAAAGAGAGAGAGAGAGAGAGAGAGAGAGAGAGACAGGGTCTCACTCTGTTGCACAGGCTAGAGGGCAGTGGCGCAATCATAGCCTTGATCACCTGGGCCCAAGTGATGATCCTCCTGCCTCAGCCTCCTGAGTAGCTGGGGCTACAGGTGCACGCCACTAGACTTAGCTAATTTTTATTTTTATTTTTTTGCAGAGATGGGGGTCTTTCTGTGTTGCCCATGCTGGTCTCAAACTCCTAGCCTCAAGCAATCCTCCCACCTTGGCCTCCCAAAGCACTGCGATTACAGGCGTGAGCCACTGCACCAGGTTGACACAGCTTTTTAGTTCACTTCAGCAGCTATGGATTTATCTTTTGACATAGTTAACTTTTTAGATACTTGCTGAACTGCAGTCTTGGACACCTCATAAATACGTAGTAAGGAAGAGAGCAAACCAACACTTGGAAAATTGTTCAATGAAGAGTGTGAAATGACTGGATGGAAACGCTGGTAACCACTGCAAGTAACGATGGTATGAAGCCTGCGAGCAGAAGTGTCATGAGCAGAAGCCCGACCCCCAAATATGCAGGCCCAGAGAGCTGCACCACCCTCAGGACCCACCACCTTCCTCACCCCTTCAAGTAAGACAGCCTCATGGGCAATGATGAACAAGCCAATCCACCAGGCCAGGTGGAGATCAGGCCGGCCTGCCCTGTGCAGGATCCCTACGCTATGAAACACTGTCTCCCTGCCTACATGCTCTAGTCTATTCTGCTGCTTATCTGAAGTTGTTTTCTGTTTCTGTTCCTCTTTTAATCTCTCTCTGTGCTTTTCCTTCAGCGGGAGGGTTAATTTTCCATACCAGAATATTTATAAAATCCAAGTGTGCTGAGCCCTTACTGCATGGCAACCACTACTCTCTGTGCTCCACATGTCTTGTTTCAGTTAATCATCACAACCACCCCACGAGGCAGAGACTATTATTAACCCTATTTGACAGAGGAGGAAACGTGTGGTGTTAAGTGACTTAGCCACAATCATGCATTTAGTAATAGCACAGCTGGGATTTTAAATATTCAGTGTTCATAGTGCAATAAAGCTTATGGCACAAATTCCATTTTAGGGTCAAGAACCAGAGAAGAGACTTTGAGTGGTTTAATTTCTGGAGCACAGGAGCAATTACTCTTGTATTTTGTTTGTTTATTTTTTTTTAACAAAAAAATTTTTTGAGACAGGGTCTCCCTTTGTCTCCCAGGCTGAAGTGCAGTGGTGTGATCTTGGCTCACTGCAGCCTTGACTTCCTGGGCTCAGGAGAACCTCCCACCTCAGCTTCCTGAGTAGCTGGAACTACAGGCAGGTGTCATCATGCCCATCTAATTTCATGTTTATTTTTTGTTAGATGAAGTCTCATTATGTTGCCCAGGCTGGTCTCAAACTCCTAGCCTCAAGCGATCCTCCTGCCTCAACCTCCCAAAGTGCTGGGGTTACAGGTGTTAGCCACCATGCCTGGACACTTCTACTTAATTCCACCAAAAACAAAAGAAAACATTATTTTTTAAAAAAAATAAATGTTTTCCACGTTTTTCATTAGGGCTGTGATTCTTGTTAAATGTTAGCCAGATCAGTATCCATTCCAATAGAAGACAGCACTTTAAACACAACAGAAGCCTGACTAAAGCTGTTACTGTGTCAGCAACTGAGCCATGCTTCTCAAACTTGGTGCATAGAGGAGGAAGTTAACATGCAGCTTCCTGAGACCCACCACCTGCATCTGAGTCTGTAAGGCACAGGTGGGGCCCAGGAATCTACATTTTAAGAAACACCTAGGGGAGTTCTGCTGCAGGCAGACACAGGCCAAACTTAACTAAACTGCAATGAGATTTCCTCTAAGACTTGCAAATGAAGAAAATAAGATTGCTCTTAAAGTTAACGTATGATAGTTGAATCAGCCAACGGATTAAAATGAAGAAATGGAATGAGAGAGAGATAGGATGGCTCCCAAACATAGTATGACTTATCTTTAAATCAACAGAAAATATTACTGTATCTTAAATGTAAGTAACTTCAAAAAAGCAATCATTCTCTTTTCTCCAAAGAGGGACTTTTAGGCAATGCACTTCAAGGATTCTAGGTCCCAAGTAGCATCATCTCAAGAAAAAGAAGGACAGCACACCTCAGACTACCCCAACCTGACACCATCTAAATATTTGATACATCCAACACCCCTTTGGCTGAAACCATGTTCCCCAAGCAACCAAGTTTATCCTTGGGTTTCCCATTAGTTTAATAATTATTTCTATTTAGGAAATAGCATACTGGCATTAAGAATGAGCACTGAACATGCAGTACCAAGAAATCTAACACCTAGGAGAGTGGTAATTTTCATAATAAATTAATAGATTCTTATTTTGGCTTCAGTATTTCTCATGAAGTTGATTAATAAGTCCATCCCTCAGAAATGGATCTTTTTTTTTCTTTTTGAGACAGAGTCTTGCTCTGTTGCTCAGGCTGGAGTGTAGTGGCGCCATCATGGCTTCAAATGTCAGGGTCAAGCCATCTTCCCGCCTTAGTGTCCTGAGTACTATAGGTATGTGCCACCATATCTGGCTAATGCTTAAAAAAAAAAATTTTTTTTTTTTGAAACAGAGTCTCACTTTGTTGCCCAAGCTGCAATGCAGTAGCACAAACACAGCTCAACAGCCTTGACCTCCTAAATTCTCCCACCTCAGCCTCCTACATAGCCGACACCAGCACACACCACCACGTCCGGCTAATTTTTTAATTTTATAGAGACAGGGTCTTGCCATGTTGCCCAGGCTGGTCTTGAACTCCTGGGCTCAAGTAATCCTCCTGCTGCACCCTCTCAAAGTACTGGGGATTACAGGTGTGAGACACTGTGCCAGCCTTTAAACTTTTTCTTTTTTTAAATGAGCTATGCTTCTCAAACTTGGTGCATAGAGGAGGAAGTTAAAATGCAGCTTCCTGAGACCCACCACCTGCATCTGAGTTGCTCGGGCTGGTAAACTCCTGGCCTCAAGAGATCCTCCTGCCTAAGCCTCCCAACATGCTGGGATTACAGAGGTAAGCCACTGTGCCCTACCATGAATCTGCTTTTAATGCCTGGTTTTAGAGGCTCTTAGCTAGATTGTTGGCCACAGTTATTTCACCGAGGCATAGTTGAGTGTCTCACTTGGCAGAAATTCTCAACATTAACTTGTGAGTGCTCAAGCATGCTTGTCTTTCCACATACGGCCCCTTCACTTTACTGTAGAGAAGTAAAAATAAGAGAAATGGGGTGTGTCATCAATGTATTTGAGAGTTCACTGGTGAATGAGATATCTAGCCATTTTTTCTAGAACTATGGCTAAGTTGAGTTTAATATTTAAAATGAGGAAAAAAGAAGACTGGTTAAACCATTATAAGTATTTCATTGATTTTTTTTTTTTTGAGACAGAGTCTTGCACTGTCACCCAGGCTGGAGTGCAGTGGCGCAATCTCTGCTCACTGCAACCTTTGACTCTGGGTTCCAGCGATTCTCCTGATTCAGCCTCCCAAGTAGCTGGGATTATAGGTGCCTGCCACCACGCCCAGCTAATTTTTTGTATTTTTAGTAGAGATGGGGTTTCACTATGTTGGTTGGCCAGGCTGGTCCTGACCTCATGATCTACCCACCTTGGCCTCCCAAAGTGCTGATATTACAGGCATGAGACACAATGCCTGGTCTTCACTGTTCTTGTTTTTGTTTTTGTTTTTGAAGGCAGCTCTCTAATAATATCCAATCTGGTTAAGGCACCCGTGTTTCCACCCCATCCTCATCTGATCACTCCTCTAAATCTTGGTTAAAATAACAACACACAACAAGAAGAACATAGACGAGTCTCAGACAGGGAGCAGAAATTTAATGTCCAGGTGACAAAGTCCGAATCTCTCTGACTTCCCCCTAAAAATGGCAACTCTCTCTTCAGGATGTCAGTCCTTGGCTATTATTCCCAAATCATCACAACTGAAACATCTAAAATCAAATACATCATCTTTCTCCAACAATTAGTTCCTCCTCCCATCTCTACTATTTCTGAAAACCTACATTTTTCTTAGTCTTCAAACTGAAAATCTGACATCTTTGATTCTTCTCACTCCCTCTCCACCCACATCTACTCAATCACTAAATTCTAGAGATTCATCCTTTCTTCCACTTCCACTGTCTTTTTAAAACTACTAGCCTTGTCCAGTCCTCGTAATCTAAACAGATTACGGTAAAACTCTCATAATTGCCTGAATCCCTCCTTTTGAAACTGACCCAATTGTCCCACAGTGCTGATGTGTATGATTTATTTGAATAAACATAGAAATTGATCCTCTCAGTCTTAAAACTTGGGAAAGTTAATTCTGTCTTATCTGAGTTCCTTTTACAGGAACCCAACCATCAGGCCTCCCAGATAGTATGAATGAGCTGAAGCTTACCTGATCAAGGCATTTAGACAATGAGATGCCAGACCCTTCACCCTCACCTGTCATGGTTGCCTATCCAACCACCTACTTCCTGTTGACCACCTCCTCTTCCTTACACCTCCCTAATTCCTGTTTTCCCACACCTGGTTACATTTCTTCCCTTCTATATAAACCCCTAATTTTAGTATGTTGCAGAGATGCATTTGAGACTCATTTCCCATCTTCTCAGATGCAGCACCCAACCAAAGCCTTCTTCTCTGGCAATACTCATCTTATTGGATGGCTTTCTGTGCAGTAAGCAGCAGGCCCTAGACCAAACCCCTGGTGTTTAGGTAACATTTTACTCCAGAAACATACTCTAGCCAATACCAGATATACTTTCTTCAAACTCCACCTTACAAAGGGCATTTTTTCTCTCATAAGCATCAATCATGTTTCATTAACACAAGCAAGGTCAGTTAGGTACACTAGCACTTTCTCTGGCCTCCACCTACCTATCTGACTTTCTCTCAAAGTTATTATTCTTCATAGACTCTTCTTTCCAGCCAAATTGCTGACAGCACTCATCCTCACACCTAAAGCAGAAGTTCCCAAAGGGGATTTCAGGGAGTCTCTGAGGTTGAAGCTGTTTTCATAATACTAAGATGCTATTTACAACCTTTTTCACTGTGTTGACATTTAAGTGATGGGGCACAAAAAATAACTGATAACATTGCTGGCATCTCAGCAAGAAGCAAGACAGTAATATAAGCTATATTAGCAGTTATTGTGTTCTCCAATGTAATAATGTCCTTGTAGTAGTAAGAATTATTAATTTATTAAATCTCAACCCCAAAGTTTATGTTTTCAATGAAGGTACACATAAAGTGCTCCATGGCATACTGAGGTAGGACTGTCATTTCAAGGAAAAGCACACGTGATTGAATTGCAAGCTGAACTAGCTGCTTCTTCACACAATACCTCGTTTATGTGAAAGAACAAATGACAGACAAATTATAGTTATTCAAATCTGGATATTGGGTAGACATTTTCGCAAAAATAAATGAGGTGGGCCTGTCACTTCAAGGGAAATAACTGACACTATTTGTTGGCAATGATCAAATGCAAGCTTTTAAGCAAAAGTCAGAATTTTGGAAAACTTGTATCTACCACAGTAAGCTTGACAGCTTCCCAATAATGGAAGACTTTTCTAATGAGATGGTAAGATTCACAAATGTAATATTTTCATATTGCATAATGAAATGTTTCAACATTTGGAAGCTCTTCATAACTGACTGAACCAATATGTTACAAATAACCAATGGATGATGTTATAAAATTACATATGGATAAATATCCACTCAAAATGTATGACAGACCAATATATTTACATACAAGAGTGCAAAAAAGCTTGTTATCATTTCAGATTCCACATTGTAACTAACCTTTAAGAAATTACAAAATTATAAAATTTTAATGTAACATCAAAAAAGAATATCCACAGTTACCTGAAAGACCATTAAAATAGTCATCCCTTTTTTATCTATGTATCTGTATTACACCTGCACGGTTTTCTTCACCTACTTCAACCAAAACAATTTAATGAGATACGCTAAGGATAGAAGCAGATAAGAGAATCCAGCTGCTTTTGATGAAGCTGTACATTAAAGAGATTTTCGAATATATAAAACAACATCATGACCTACGGCTTTTCTTTGGCATATCTGAATTGTCAGTGTTACTCTTCTTATGCTTTGGGTCATTATTAAGTAAAATAAGGGTGACTTGAGTACAAGCACTGCAATACTGATCTGGTAACAGAGCAACAGCTGATCTGGTAACAGAGACAGACAGCTACTAAGCGACTCACAGGTGGGTTTCACAGGCAGCATGGGTATGCATGCGGGACAAAGCAATGACTCACGTCCTGGGTGGGACGAAGCAGGAGGGAACAAGATTTTATTGCGCTACTGAGAACGGTGTGCAGCTTAAAACTTATAAATGTTTTATTTCTAGAATTTTCCACGGCGTATTTTCCAATCTCGGTGTACTGCAGGTAACTAAAGCCACAGAAAGTGAAATTGTGAACAAGGCGGACTACTGTATTTTGAGATAACTGTATTTATTCCATAATATTTATTGAACACAAGAATGTCTCAAGAGCCAGGTGTCCTGAGATACAGTATCCCAGAACTCTGTATCACACCTGTATCCCAGTACTCTGGTAGGCTGAGGTAGGAGGATTACTTGAGCTCAGGAGTTCAAAACCAGCCTGGGCAACACAGAGAGACCGTCTCTACAAATTAAAAATTAAAAAATAGCCAGGTGTGGTGGTATGTACCTGTGGTCCCAGCTACTCAGGAAACTGAAGTGAGAAGATTGTTTGAGCCCAGTAGATTGAGGCTGCAGTGAGCTGTGACCGCACCACTGGACTCTAGCCTGGACTTTTGAGACCCTGTCTCCAATCGTATGGACTTTTGAGACCCTGTCTCAAAAGTAAGTAAAAATAAAAAGAATGTCCTGGGCACTGCTTATTCTAGGCACTAAGGATATGGCAGGGAACAAAGACTGGATCCCTTCTTTCTGTAGCTTACAGTTTAGTCTCACCACTCAAGTGTTTGAGCACCAGGGTTATCAATATCACCTGAGAGGTTATTAAAAATACAAATTTCTGCAACTGAAAATGAGATTTTTTTAAAATGCAGAATCTCAGGCCCAGCCCAGACCTACTGAATCAGTGTCTGCATTTCAGTGAGATCTCCAAGGCATACTCCTGTACCTAGTTTGAGAAGCAAAGGATTTATGCATCTCCCTAACTATTGTGAACCTCTTGGAGGTAAGCTATTACCTTGAATTTGTTGTACCACTAGTATAAATAATAGTTTAATTGTTGTGCTAATCATTCAAACATAAATGCCTATTGTATGAACTTACTTCTGGGGCTTAACAAAAAAAAAGACAGGGAACAGTGGTTCACCTCTGTAATCCTAGCAGTTTGGGAGGCCGTTAAGCCCAGGAGTTTGAGACCAACCTGGGCAACATGGTAAAACACCATGTCTATCAAATATATATATATATATATATATACACACACATACACACACATATACATATGTATATATAAATTAGCCAGGTGTGGTGGTGTGTAACTATAGTTGCAGTTACTCAGAAGGCTGAGGTAGGAAGATCACCTGAGTCCAGGGAGGCTGAGGCTGCAGTGAACAGTGATTGCGCCACTGCACACCAGCTTGGGTGACAGAGTGAGACCCCGTCTCAAAATAAATATAAATAAATAAATAGCAAAGGCAAACTGGCCTCGATCCTGGGAAACTTTCCATCTCCTAGCAGAAGTGAGGCAGTAATTCTAATGACGGCTAATATTTCAAAAAACGCTTTCAGTGGGCCAGCTGTTGTACCAAGGGCTATATGTGACAATCTTATAAAGCAGATTACTACTATTACTACTCTCATTTTAGGGATCAAAAAACCTGGAACTCAGAGGTTAAGAAAGTGATGGAGTTAGAACGAGAAGGATGTCTGAGCCTAAACCTCAGAAAGTGGTAAATGTCGTAAGAGTTGAATCTTGAGGAAAGAGCCTATGAGTTCCCTGATGAAAATATTGTCCCTCAATCTTGGAATCATCCAGAGCACTAAGCTCAGTTCCTGGCACATAAGAGACATTCATGGACTGCAAGGAACTCTGTGAATTGATTAAGGTTAACTTGTCACATTCTAGATTATTACCCATCCAGTAATCCTCCATTAAAGATATAAGGAGCCTGAGATGAAACGGCTTCTCTCTCATGTGTTCTGCATAGAGTCCATTCTCTAACCCGGGGCCCTTGTTCCACAGCACACAAAGGGGGAAGAAAAACAAGACAGAGATAGGATATCAACTAAAAGATAAAAGCCATTTTGAAATCCTTGAAGAGGCTGGGGCTTGTTCTGGAGAAAGAAGGGCAGTGCACAGGCTATGGAATAGCTCCTCTGTCCACAGTGAGCAAGGAGTGAATAGAAATGGTGGTCAAAGGACCCCACTGTAAAGCAAAGCAGGAACTGCAGAGCTGGCCCATTACTGAGAAGTGTCCTTAGAGGCCTCCATCAGTTCTTGAACTTCCTCTGCTACACTTCCCATCAGTCCCTTCCCAATCGTATGGAGTTGGAATCATCTCCACTCTCTCTCACTTTCTGACAATTCCACATGGAACTGGACATTTTCCCATAGAACATTCTGGGGAAAGGTTCTATTAATAACACTCTTTATGTCTATTAGAGATAAAATAGACTCTCAGGGGCCAGCCATCTTGTATACCTTAACCATCACATACATCATCATGTATATGAGAAAACATGTTCTGGTAATAAACAACACAACAAAATCAGGTTCTCCAACAAGACATTTATAAGATGCAATCTTTATGATATCCCAGATATACCAATTCACTGTAGTTCTGTATGAAGAATTCAAGTAACACTGAGGGAGAAAAATATTAACTAACAATGTCCAATGTACTAAGGATGAATTTTTGTAAGGACTAAATTCAATCATATTCAAGAGTAAATCTATGAAAAGCTAAAGAAAAAGACAAAAGCTTATACAGTAAGTATCAGCTCACCTCTTAGGTACTGACACCAATGGGCTGGGAGCTATCTCATTCTCTCACTTTCCAACCATTCTACATGGAATGCTAACCATATATGATTTTTTTTTTTTTTTTTTTTGAGACGGAGTTTCGCTTTTGTTACCCAGGCTGGAGTGCAATGACACGATCTCGGCTCACCGCAACCTCCGCCTCCTGGGTTCAGGCAATTCTCCAGCCTCAGCCTCCTGAGTAGCTGGGATTACAGGCACGCGCCACCATGCCCAGCTAATTTTTTGTATTTTTAGTAGAGACAGGGTTTCACCATGTTGACCAGGATGGTCTCAATCTCTTGACTTCGTGATCCACCCGTCTCGGCCTCCCAAAGTGCTGGGATTACAGGCGTGAGCCACCGCGCCCGGCCCCATATATGATTTTCTAATACTCAAATGATTTGATTTTTCCAGTCAGATCTGTTTGAATACAAACCTTCTATTTCACTGTTTTGCACCCAAGCGTTCTAATAAGGAAACACAATAAATAAATAAATAAATTACAAGGGCAACTGGTAACTACCCCCACATTTATGAAGGCAAACTGGGCATATTAACTGAGTCAGATTTGAGCACAAAATTTACGAACCACCCACATCCTAGGTTTTGAAAAGCTAATGTTTTCCCTCTTCTTAACCAGATTAACAGATGGAAGACTCTGAGAAGTCATCTAGAGATGTCTTTAGAAATTTCAAGCATGTTTTGCTTAACAGTTCATGTCACACTTTATGATTCTACCAGAAGGCATGGGACCGAGACGAGGACGTGTATGATTAAAAGAAGTCTGTAGATCCAAGGATGTTGCTACTATGGCATCACACTTGTATGCAGGTGTAACAGGCAAGATCAACATTACCCTGGTTCTTCTACCCCAACAGTTCCAGGTATATACATGGCTAAGTCTATTGATGGCGGGAGCAGGGGGCCACAAGCTCAATGTCTTGAGCTGGAGAGGACAGAACCCATCTAAAGGGGCTGCTGCTGACTGTTGTCTCTTTAGCATTTGAGATCAGCATTGTGAGATTTCTGAATTTACAAGAGGAATGAGAGGTCCCCTATTTTTATGCAAAATCTCTCAATTTCTAAGCATTGGCATCTAATTAAGCATTTTCTTTCTTTTCTTTTTTTCTTTTTTTGAGATGGAGTCTCACTCTGTCACCAGGCTGGAGTGCAGTGGCATGATCTCGGCTCACTGCAACCTCTGCCTCCTGGGTTCAAGCAATTCGCCTGCCTCAGTCTCCCAAATAGCTCGGACTACAGGTGTGCGCCACCATGTCCAGTTAATTTTTGTATTTTTAGTAAAGACAGGTTTTACCATGTTGGCCAGGATGGTCTTGATCTCTTGACCTCGTGATCTGCCTCCCAAAGTATTAGGATTACAGGCGTGAGCCCTGCGCCTGGCCTAATTAAGCATTTTCTATACACTGTCTATGGAACAAAATCTGTCCATGAGTTTGTGCGTTCTTCAGTGATGCTGTTTGTGATCTCTGATGCTTTAAGGCATCATACTGCCTTTGCATTGCCCTAAAGTCAGGGTCATATCCTTTTATTTTATATTCTGCATAACTCCTTAAGAAAATCTTGCATGTCTGCTCAGCAATAAATGTCTCTTGAACTAAGGCTAAGAAAAACATGGCTATTACTGATAGTCTTGTCTCTCTGTTCTTAAGCTTTGATCAAAGGAATAAAGCCATTTCCATATGCCAGCATCCCTGAACTATCCCACCCTCCAGAGCTTAACCATACTGCTAAGTATTAAGCTTCACTAAGTCTTTATCCTGTTTTTCTACCATTTCCACACTTATTCCCAATCTCAGTTGAGGCTGTAGTTTCAGTTTACCAGTCCACACCAAAGTTTTCTCATGTTTACAATGAAGACTTTGAACAAAGGCAACCCAAAACTATCTACAAATTCCTTATAGTATATTCCACTCACTTATCAAGTCTCACAAGACCTGCAACTGTGAGCTTTCCTTCTTGAAAATTTTGAATATAATAATTCTTGCAGATTCCTTTCATATCTCCTCCATGTTGCATCTATTAAGGAATTATCTGTAAGATGTCTGTACTGGGTTGAATCATACATATACCCCCCAGAATTCATGTCCACCCAGAACCTCAGCATGTATCATCTTGTTGGGAAACAGTATTGGTTGATATAATTAATTAAATTAAGGTGAGGTCATACTAGATTAGGGTAGGTCCCAAATCTAATAACTTTGTGTCCCTATAAGGACCATGTGAAAACAGAGGTACAGCTACAAGCCAAGGAACGTTACGCATTTCTGGGAACCATCGGAAGCTTAGAAGAGGCAAGGAAGGATTCTTCCCTAAAGCCTTCAGAGGGAGCGAAATCCTGATGACACTTTGACTTTGGATTTCTATCCTCCAGAATGACGGGTGAACAAATTGTTTTAAGCCACCGAGTACGTGACAATTTGTTACACCAGACCTCAGAAACTAACGAAACATCTTAACATCTCCCCCTCTTCTTTGCTTAGGCTATCCAGGGTTTGGAGTGGGCTTTATCTTTTCTTACTTACTGAGGTATGATATGCAAAATGGAGCAAAGAACACAAAGACACATTTTGTCAGGCACTCTGCATATAGTGGGGCTTCATCCATAGAGACAGGAAACTTCATGTGAGCTATGTGACATCACAGGCTGGTTTTAATCTATTTCTATGACTCAGGCACCTAACACAGCACACAGAGTTGACTTTTTAAAATGACTGGCAAGTGTATGTATATATCAGTTAACAAATGAAAGAATGAATGGAACAAACTAGTGAACATCACCAAAGTCACGATGAACAAATTCACAAATTCTTGAACTACTGTACTGTTAACTTATATGAACAATACTGCTCAGTGAAATATCATGGTAAAATTACCGATGCATTTCAATTCCCCACGGATGTAGAGAAGTTCAAGTTTGCTATCTGGACATTTCTGTAGCCTCTTTTTACTTACTAACTTAAGGGGTGTTTTTGTTTGTTTTTTTGAGACAGTGTCTCACTCTGTTGCTGGCTGGAGTGTAGTGGTGCTATCTTGGCTTACTGCAAACTCTGCCTCCCAGGTTCAAGCGATTCTCCTGCCTTAGCCTCCCGAGTAGCTGGGACTACAGGTGCCTGCCACCACGCCCAGCTAATTTTGTATTTTTAGTAGAGATGGGGTTTCACCATGTTGGCCAGAATGGTCTCGAGCTCTTGACCTCATGATCCACCCACCTTGGTCGGCCTCCCAAAGTACTGGGATTACAGGCGTGAGCCATTGCTCCTGGCCAACTTAAGAGGTTTTTTTGTTTGCCTGCTTTTGTTTTCGGTAGAAAATTAATCCGGCCAAATAGCTCATGATGAAATTTGACCAGAAAATTTCTGAAAGTGGCCAGTAATGTTTTTGCCTCTCTGCCCTCACTGAGCCATTTGCTCACAATCTTGGTGGCTGCATGCCCTCCTCCAAGGTATGAGAGCATCACCTGGTACTTCTGGGGGGCCTCACACAGGACTCTTAGAGGCCTACATTCAGTTGCTTCCTGAGCTGCCACTGTCCACAGCACCCTCTCCCCAGAAGCTAAACAACTTGCCAAACTAAAAACTAAAATTTGCATTTTCAAAATATCAGTAAAGCAGAGATAAGAGAGAGAAAACAATCATAAATTAAACTTCTTTAGTGGTTAATGTTTCAAAAAGAAAAGATACTTTACTATTCAACAGCTCTGAGGGACAATGCTCTCCCCAGATCTCTATCACTGAAAGTCTGTTCAAACTCCAGCACAGGCCAGGCGCAGTGGCTAGTGCCTGTAATCCCAGCACTTTGGGAGGCTGAGGCGGGTGGATCATGAGGTCAGGAGTTTGAGACCAGCCTGGCCAATATGGTGACACCCCAGCTCTTTTAAACATACAAAAATTAGCTGGGCATGGGGGTGCATGCCTGTAGTCCCAGCTGCTTGGGAGGCTGAGGCAGAAGAATTGCTTGAACCCGGGAGGCAGAAGTTGGCAGTGAGCCGAGATCACGCCATTGCACTCCAGCCTGGCAACAGAGCGAGACTCTGTCTCCAAAAAAAAAAAAAAAAAAACTCTCCAGCATAGATAACTTCAAGTGCCCTAACATCCACATCCTGAACGATTGACGTTTCTCCCTCTCATACTACTTGAGCCTCTCACAGGCCTCCCCTGGTTCCATCTTGAATATGTCTGCTGTTGTGAGCTCACTAATGATTGTTAGACCCTGGCTGCCACTCTTCTCACTGTACTTCACCTTTCTGTTCCCTGAAGTACCTCTTATGATACTTTATAATGGAAGACAACCCAAAACTACCTTATTCACTAGAACATATATTTTTGTGTAGAACTTTCCAAAAACAGAAATTCTTTTCTTTCTTAAGTTCATGGGGTAAAATAAGAAATATTTTTATACATTTTACCCCTGAAGTGCTAAAATCTCAATTTGGAAAATGCACCATCTACCCCAGAACACAGTGTGCCTAAACTATTTTGGAAATATCTCACATCTGCCTTCTCAAATTCTTCCTGTCGCATCACAGAACTCTCAACTGAGAAGACATAACAGGAAGGCCAGTGAGTCACTCAAGGTCTTTATAAGATTCCAATTAATTCAGCAGGGCAAACCAGCTGAAGACTGGGCCTAAGATTTTTTTTTTTTTTTTTTTTTTTGAGACGGAGTTTCACTCTTGTTACCCAGGCTGGAGTGCAATGGCGCGATCTCGGCTCACAGCAACCTCCGCCTCCTGGGTTCTGGCAATTCTCCTGCCTCAGCCTCCTGAGTAGCTGGGATTACAGGCACACGCCACCATGCCCAGCTAATTTTTTGTATTTTTAGTAGAGACGGGGTTTCACCATGTTGACCGGGATGGTCTCGATCTCTTGACCTCGTGATTCACCCGCCTCGGCCTCCCAAAGTGCTGGGATTACAGGCGTGAGCCACCGCGCCCGGCCAGATTTTTTTTTTTTTTTGAGACAGAGTCTTGTTCTGTTGCCCAGGCTGGAGTGCAATGATGTGATCTCAGCTCACTGCAACCTCCACCTCCCAGGTTCAAGCGATTCTCCTGCCTCAGCCTCCCAAGTGGCTGAGATGGCAGGCATGTGTCACCACGCTCAGCTAACATTTTTGTATTTTTAGTAGAAAAAGGGTTTTCCCATGTTGGCCAGGGTAGTCTCAAACTCCTGACCTCAAGTGATCCACCCACCTCGGGCTCCCAAAATGCTGGGATTACAGGTGTGAGTCACTGCGCCCAGCTATGGGCCTAGGATTTTTAAGAAAAAAGGAAAAAAAAAAACTTATCGTTAAAATTACCGAAAGCCATTTGAGATAAAATGAACAGTTAGAAGTGGTTTCTAAAAGCATGAAAAATACAGACTTATCCAAAGCTTTAACACTCTTAAGTAGCTAAAGCCAGAAATAAGAGGTACTGCCAGTTGTGTTGACATAATTAGGTTTGTGGCTCTCACTATCCTCAACTATGCAAAAGAGTTCCATTTTGTTTGCCTCAAGAGTGGAAACCAATCAATTTAAGACATCAAAGGATTCAAACTCTAAAGCAACACTGCTATGGTCTAAATGTGTCCCCCATATTTCATATGTTGTTGGAAACTTAATCCCCAAATTCATATACTGATTGGAAGTGGGGCCTTTGGGAGGTAACTGGGATTAGATGAGGTCATCAGGGCAGGGCTCCTATGATTAGATTGGTGGCTTTATGGGAAGAGGAAGACAGGCCCAAGTTGACATGCATTCTCTTTCCCTCTCGCCATGTGATACCCTCGCCATGTTATTCTGCAGCAAAAAGGCACTCTCCAATGCTCTTGGACTTCCCAGTCTCCAGAACTGTGACCTAAAAAGATTTCTGTCATTATAAATTACCCAGTCTCAGGTATTTCGTTACAGCAACAGAAAACAGCCTATGACAACCCTAGACCAATCTGCAATTCAAGGCAAAATGTGAAGTCAACTGAAACCAAAATGGTCCTTTTCCTTGGTACTGGCCCTTCCAACATACAGTTACAGACTTGAATAAAAGAATGTCTGCGATAGATTGAATTACTGGCCCCAATTCTTGATCCTTTCCAGGAGCTTAGAGCATAAATAAGAATCACCCTATCCAAGTGTTCTAAACAATTATTTTATACAAATTGTTCTTACTTTTTCTATTTCTAGAGGTATACTGATGTAGCAAACATCAGAGAACACGCATTAATGATCGCAAATCTATCCATCCAACCAGCAAATGAGTAACTTTATGGAGCATACTATGTGCCACATACTGTGTGAAGAAGTCCACATACGCACATAACGAACACCTGGCTGCTGCTTTCATGGAGCTCTAAGTGTAAATGGAAACTTTTGAGTAAAGCAGGATGCCACTAAGATAAAAAGCAGAAACTTAGAAACATTTCTTTGGGAATACAAAGAAAGGACTTTCTACAGCTCAGAGGGTCTAGAAAGATTTCACAGTGGAGGTGGCATCTGATCTAAATCTCAATTGCTTACAGGAATGGAAAGATCCTTAAAATATAACTTTCCACTTTCTGGATTCTCAAGATACTACTATATGCATCCAGTTGAACCAGACGAAATCTGATGTATTTAGCTTCTGTGGTAAAACACTGGATTCTGTGTCGGAAGACCTAGGTTCAAGTGTCAGCATAGCCACCTGAGAGTGAGAAAGTACCACCAACAGGATCTGGCACATGGTAAGCCCGCAGAATCTCAGTGTGACTTCCTCAGTAACTCAGGTTATTCAACTTCACCTACTGTGAGGCAACAGAATCAATGAAGTTATAAAATATGTAGCCAATGCCAAACCCAGGCATTGAGACATAACATCGAGTGTCTTATTCAACACATCAAGTTCATTTTGGGATATGTAGATGGCTCCCATTTTCATTCAATTAGTCATTTTTTGAATTTGTTAAACTCACTTGTCCTATTCCAGACACTGAAAATACAAAGATGAAGATGAACAAACCCTTGCTCCTAAAGTCTGGAAAGTCTTAACTCAGAGTCCAAAATATAGGTAATTCATAAGTCAGAGAAAAGCAAACTTATATTATACCACTATATAGATACTGATGATCTCTAATATAATAATCACTAATATTCATTAAGCTCCTGCTATATGCCAGGTACTGCTCTAAAAGCTCTTTGAAGATGCTCTCACTTAATCTTCACAGCAGGCCTATGCCAAAACACTCTTATTATCCGCATTTTATAGATGAGAGGCTATGAGAACTGCCTAGATGTACCAGAGTTGGGATTTGAACTCAGGAAGCTGACCCTTTTTCCTCACCCACATAGACACAGTAAAGGCCTGTGCTCTTAATGGTAAGCTAATGGATCATGAGGCCCAGTGCCACACCACGTAGACTTGGTTTTCTCTGTGTATAATTCTGCTTTTGTACACTTTAGCAAGGAATCTAATTTTGAAACAGTTTCTACCCAAGATCCATCTAGTTTCATACCCTGTGTCTTCAATTTTGTTAAACCCCAAACTAAACACAAAATTATATGTTGGTACCACTGAAACCCGTACCCAGGAAGCTTCAAAATGATGCATCTTTTCAAAGTTTCCATAAAGTAAACATCAAACACCAAGTGATTAACAGAGAGATGATACACAATCTGACCAACAGGTATTTACTTATCTGAGTCATCATGCTTACCTGGGGACACTGAGGGAACTCTATCTCTGAAAAAAACCCCTAACTAGATTCAAAGTTCTCACCTTGTACAATCTTTTGTAGAATCAGGGCCAAGGCACTCTTGAACTTTTCTAAACTCCTATGAAAATAGTAATTTCACAGATGCTTTTCCTTTTTCAAATAGCCTCTTGTTTTCTCAAAGGACAGACTACACAGGAGGAAAAGGACAGTCACATATTGTATACATGATTGACTAAAAAGCTGGAGGGGCGATTCAGTAGTAAAGGAAAATAGAAAGTAGTCAGTCTCTGGGTTAGCTATTGCATTTTATTTTACAGAGAGAATCTAACTTGGAAAGGATGCCCCTAAGGTAGAAATTAGTCTATTCTTTTTCTCTAGGCTCCCCAAAGTGCAGTCTAGAATCCAAAGATAATGGCGTCATGATTTAGTCATAAAACATACACCACTGTGATGAGTATTTACTTAACACATGGTACGTCAACAGGCAAATATACACTTTTTATATATGTACTATGGCATAGCATACTAAGATATCACAAAATATTTTCTTGTTTTCTTTTTTCTTTCAACACTATTTGTGTTTATTTTATATGTATACACATATGCACATATATATACTATATAAAACATACATAATTAACACTAACTTTATCATTACAAGTGGAACACACAATGTTAATTTAGACTGATCATGATTATTTTAAACACTAACAGTATGTGTCACAGGAAGGATGAAATCAAAAGAAATACAATGCTAAAGAACTACTTATTTTATTTCATTCACTAATCTATGTATTATTACCTGAAACTCTAAAGTGTGATTATAAAGCAAAGAGATTTCATTTCACAGGGATCCACAGCAGACTTAGGCAATTCCAAAAGAGGGCTCCCAAAATTGCGACTATTAATATTGAGACATTGCAACACGCTGAAGTAGGTGCAGAGATCCTGAAGCGAGCGTTTTGAAGGCTGGCATAGGCTTGGCTTCCAGTATATTTCTTAAAAACACAATCTCATTGCTTTTCAGTCACAGCTAATACATTCTTTCAAGCATATTTGATTTGAAACACCTATCCTTAGCAACTTAACCAGGATCACCATCATCCTGTCAAAAGCAACTTTCAGAGAGAAAACCAACTTTCAGAGGGCATATCTTCTTAATATGTCAAAAAGCGCTAATCTAGTTCACATCACAGGCCAAGCACTGTAATATGTTCTGTGGGAACCCAACAGCAAGTAATGTCACTACACTGAGCAAATGAGTGGGAAGCATTACAGAAGAGAGGCCCCTAAAAGTCTTTCTGAAAAGAGAGAGTTACAGGTACATTTCGAGAGTCCCAGTAGGTAGAGTGGAGTGCATACTTAAACTCTGCCCTCTCCACAGGCCCTTAATGACACCAGCACTCAATAAGCCCAGGGGCTATGGACAGAAATACCTAACCACTCATCAGCAGGGAACTTGCTACATAAACCATGGAACCTGTGTATAGTGGAACAGCATACATAATTCTTAAAAAGACTGAAGCAGAAAAATGGACTGATCTATAAAATACATTCTTAAGTGAAAAAAGCAAAGTATTCATAAAACAATCTACTTGGGGTAACTTTTTCCTGGTTTTAACTATTTATTGTGGCAAATTTCAAACATACAAAATTAGAAAATAGAATAATGAACCTGCATAATGAACCCACACATACCCATAATGCAGCTTTAACAATTAACAGCTTATGGGCAATTCTGTTTCTTTTTTTATCCTTCTAATCCCAATTATGTTGGAGAAAATCCCATATACAATATTGTTTATATCAGTCTGTGCTATACTGTATTATATATGTTACACTATGGCATATATTAGTATTTTATATCAGTATATATCTCTAAAACATAAGGGTCTTTAAAAACATCATCACAAAATTTGGGTAAATTTTAAAATTTATTATTATTATTCTTTATTTTTATTTTTTTGAGATGGAGTCTCACTCTGTCACCCAGGCTAGAGTGCAGTGGCGGGATCTTGGCTCACTGCAACTTTTGCCTCCTGGGTTCAAGTGATTCTCATGCCTCAGCCCCCTGAGTAGCTGGGACTACAGGCACCCGCCACCATGTCTGGCTAATTTTATGTTTCAGCAGAGAAAGGGTTTCATCATGTTGCCCAGGCTGGGTTCAAACTCCTGAGCTCAAGCAACCTGCCACGTCGGCCTTCCAAAGTGCTGGGACTACAGGCGTGAGCCACAGAATTTTTTAAATTCTTAAGCAAGTTAATGTCTTAACTCTTTTCCTTATCTTTAGTCCTCGTAATTTATCTACCTTATAAGTTGTAAAAATGTGGTTTCCTTCTCTGGTGGTTCTATTTTCTGTTATATCTATATTAGCATAGCCCTGGGACCCATTAGGGGAACTGATGGACTACTTTTAAAAAATTAGCCTTTCTGAGTGCTTGTTTACACTGAATTCAGATACAATAAAGTTCTCCACATTTTTCAATCTTATGATCAGTAAAGTGGGAGCTACAAGAAAATGAGATTTAAAGTTCATTTCTGTCACAATTTTATCGCCTCCAACAAATCCAAAATATTATAAATATAGACAAAAGTAAAGAAAGACTGGTCTCAATTAGACTAGTTAAAGCTTCTGAATATATTTTTCAAGAAATATCATTTTCCCACTTTCAAATATTACTTAAAGCTAACAAAATATTCCTCAGTAAATGTCAAAAGGGAAATGCCTTTAATGAACAGGCAGCTAATGTTTTAGGTTTTTATGAGCTTCATCATAAATAAGTTCTTTTGAGAACTTTAAAACAGTTCTTAGTTGGATTATATCCTCCCCCCCACAACTGCGTTTCTTTTATTATTTTGCTTACCCAAACCGAGCATTTCTAGATAGCATAAGAAATGGTCTACCTATGCACTGGAAGTATAATTTCTAAATAGATGATATTTTACTGTACTTCGCACCAAGGACCTGTTTATTTTACAAAAATGCCTCCCAGAAACAAACAACTTTATGCATGATCCAAAATGAAACTAACTTAAGATATGGTTGAGGAATGCAATAAAATTTTGCACATAAATTACCCAATTTTACCACAAGAGGCTCATGTTCCTCTCTGCATGTAAAAGGACATTTTTGGTCAGTCTAGAGATTAACTCCACCAATAGTTGAAGAGACCAAAAGAAAGTGCCAGCTGAGGCTACACCTTCCCCAGGGGTACCTGTTTCATCCGGGGAGCTGGGTGAGGCACTGTCTTGGGACAACGTTGTCCAGCTGGACTCCTCATCGCTCGGTGCCAGGTTCTGGATCCGGTGTAGCGCACAGTCGGTTTTGGCCCCTGTTTTCGGATGATCCTTCTTGGTCTCTGGGCTGGATGACACTGTGGCTACTTGGTCATCTTCAGGGCTGGACTGGGGTTTGTTTGGTTTCTGCAGCAGCAAATCGCCATTCCCAATGATGGTGGAGGCCTGGCCCTGACCTGGCTGGGATTTCTCTTCCACCATCTCATGGCGGTTGCCTAGGTTCTGCTCTAGTTCTCTGGCTGAGGTTTCCAAGTCTGCATAGTAATTTAGGAAGCTTTTAGTTCTCCTGGGCTGGGAGGGTAAAATCTCACAGCCTGAGGAATCCTGTGGGTGGGGCTCTTTACCCTCTAACTTCTCAGAAGTTATGTTGATGACTGCAGTGGGGCTTAGGTTTTTGTTGGGGTCCTGCTGCCCTTGTTCTGCAGCCTTCCGAAGCTGGTTCTCCCCATTTTTCACCAGCTTGATGTTGGCAGAGCCATTTCCCAGCAGGGGCTGTGCAGCTGGATCCGAGAGGCCCATGGCCGCCTGGATGTTAGTTAGTGCATATTTTTTCCTGCATTTGGGAGGTGTGCTGTTCTTGGTTTCTGTGTGTTTTATTTCAGCGTTCAACAGTTCATTGTGGGAGGAACGGAGGTTAAGGGTGTTTGGTGGTGTGGCTGGGCTGTTCCGATTTGTGACGTCTGTAGTTCCGCTGCTGGCCATAAACACTGCCAAGGTGTCAACCCCTGAGTCAGCTGGAAAAAAAAAATTGGTCATTAGACACCTGCCATGATTAAATTACTTAGCATGCAGTCTGAATAAATATTTCTATACAGAAAACTGAAAAAAGAAATGCTTCCATTGCACATACATGCTTGTAGAATGGACTCATTTTCCTCTTTATTTCACCATTTGTTCCTATACTAATTAAATAGGAGCAAATAAAGGGCTTAACATGGATACCCAAAAGCCAATTTATAGAAAAGCTAAGAAGTCTGAGGACCTAAATTTGACTTAAAATAAAAAAGCATTTCTCTTTTTTCACATAAAAGCATTTTCTTCTCGTGACTGGTCTTCATTTTTCACAAGCTTGAAAAATCATCTGCTTTCCAAATATTCCCACTACGTTTTTATTCTTTTGTTCCTTCAGGCAACACCAAAAAATTGCTCAAGATTCCTCTGGGGCTTTAGCTCTCTTAATTAACCTGAAAGGTCATTGTTCAATGATGCTCCGTATATCCAAGGTCATTTTTCTCAACCACATTTAGAAACTGTATTCTGAATGCCTGGAAAACCAAGCCTCCATTAGAGTTTGCAAATGTCTTTCTGAAAATTTTTGGCCTGAGATTACTGTTTGTACTAAACAGAAATTTAGCAGACACAGGGTTTCTCCATGTTAAGAAATGGCTTAAATTTTGAAGAACACGTACGCAAGCACACAAAACTATTACTGTAGCATTGAGCCCTTGGCTACAGACAATATGTTAGAGCTCCCAGAGGACTCTGAATATATTCCACTTAATTAAAATATAGACTCAGTTGTCTGCAGTAATCACATACCCCTGCAGAACTCCTAGGAAACTATCTGACAATTGCATTTATCTCAAATATTGTTTGCGCTGTTAGTGATTTATTCTGTATGTCTCTTGCTAGGAAGAAATAAAGGTTTCCTAGATTAGAAGGGAATAAAATTCATCAGCAAGAATTCCTAAGGTTTCAGATTTCTCAGTCTATGAGGAGGGACTTCTTTCTTATCTGATCATTTTGCCTCCACAGAGACTTTGATGATTTCTACCCCAGCAGCAGATGAACCAAAGCACAGCTTCGAAAATTCCTGAAATTATATTCTGACAACTACCTCTTCCTCCCCCAGGCAAAACAGGGATCTTCTCAGGAGAGAAGGGGAAGAATTTCCCTGTTTGGGAGCTTAGAGGTATCCCTCCATCATCAAATACTTAGGTTGAGCAATTTTAGAAAAAAGTTACTCATTTTAGAGTCCCTGCGCTTCCAGGAAGCAAGGCAATACATCCATCCTTGACTCTAGGCCATAACCATTTTATAACAGAATGGACATGTGGCCCAGCAGAGAGTCAAGGGTTGTAACTCCAAAGGTTAGGAGATGCGGCCCCATTCTTTAAAGTTATTATTTAGCAGGATTCCTTCTTACCTAGTACCCTACCTGAGTTCATAGGACTCATTTTACAGAAACAGAGAATGTAGTGTGGTTTTTCCTTTTTCAAAATTTCCTTTTTCTCCACCCAGTCCACTGGAAGGTTTCTGTCTTTTAAACAATTCTCTTGACAATTAAATTTTATAAAAATTGTTTCTTTTATTACTGTTTGGCTACAACTATTATACCATTTTATGGGAAACATATGTTTCAATTTACAATTTAACTTCACTCAAGAGTAGCATATCATGTCAGAAGGGCCTACCTCAAACCTACATGAAGTTCTCCCTGAGACACATATCCAGAGCACAGATATGTGAGAGAATGTTATTTTTAGACTTTTGGGTATTTAGAGTGACATTATGAGAAAGTGCAAATCTCTGGCTTCCTAAAAGGCATAACAAAAAAATTTCTATGAGGCTACTTTATGATGCTAGGTACTATCATACATTCTAGCAATGTTATTAGGGAGATATTTTTATTTACTTTGTTTATGACCATACATATTTTCAGAAAGAATGCCATCAGAGTTCCTAGGTGATTTTTTTTTTTTTTTTTTTTTGGAGACGGAGTTTCGCTCGTCACCCAGGCTGGAGTGCAATGGCGTGATCTCGGCTCACTTCAACCTCCGCCTCCTAGGTTCAGGCAATTCTCCTGCCTCAGCCTCCTGAGTAGCTGGGATTACAGGCACACGCCACCATGCCCAGCTAATTTTTTGTATTTTTAGTAGAGACGGGGTTTCACCATGTTGACCAGGATGGTCTCGATCTATTAACCTCGTGATCCACCCGCCTCGGCCTCCCAAAGTGCTGGGATTACAGGTGTGAGCCACTGCGCCCGGCCCCCTAGGTGATTTTTAATATTTAAGTAGCTTTATATCCTGAATATGACAGATTAAGACTTCTAGCCAGGGCCGGGCATGGTGGCTCATGCCTATAATCCGAGTACTTTGGGAGGCCAAGGCAGGGAGATCACCTGAGGTCGGGAGTTCAAGACCAGCCTGACCAACATGGAGAAACCCCGTCTCTGCTAAAAATACCAAATTAGCCAGAGTAGTGGCACACGCCTGTAATCCCAACTACTCAGGAGGCTGAGGCAGGAGAATCGCTTGAACCTGGGAAGTGGAGGTTGCAGTGAGCCAAGATTGCACCACTCTACTCTAGCTTGGGCAATAAGAGCGAAACTCCATCTCAAAAAAAAAAAAAAAGAGAGAGACTTCTAGCCACATTTTCCCAGTCTTTGGGATCCCATTACCCTCTCAGGGGCCATGTAACTCTTATGCTTGTTAGAACTAATGGAGGGCAGGCAGGAGGGGAAAGAGGCTGAATAGAAAAGGACCATCCAATACAAACTGGATTAACAAATGCAGCTCTGTATATGCCATAATTATTGGTTTATTTATTTATTTTGAGACAGGGTTATTTATTTATTTATTTATTTATTTATCATTATTTTTGAGACAGGGTCTTGCTCTGTCACCCAGGCTGGAGTACAAGTGGCATGAACATGCCTCACTGAAGCCTCAACCTCCTACAGCTGTGAGCCATTGCACCCGGCCCAAGTACTTCCCAGCTGATATGTAACTCCCAGAGGAACTCTACAGTTCATGGGATTAGCTTGGCTGCCTTAGTTCTAGGCCTGAACTTTTTATTTTGCCTCCAGATGATACCATTATTTAACATCTAAGATATTACTCAAACTGCGTTCAGGCTTTGATATATAACAACAACATATATGGATGGGCCAGGTGCAGTGGTGGCTCATGGCTGTAATCCCAGCACTTTGGGATGCTGAGGTGGGAAGACTACTTGAACCCAGGAGTTTGAGACCAGGCTGGGCAACAAAGTAAGACCCCTGTCTCTAGAGAAACTCAAAAAATTAGCCAGGTGCGATGTGTACACCTGTGGTCCCAGCTACTTAGGAGGCTGAGGCAGGAGGATCACTTGAGCCTAGGAAGTTGAGGCAGTGTTTTGTAATGCTCATTGTAGAGATCTTTTACCTCCCTGGTTAGCTGTATTCCTAGGTGTTTATTCTTTTGTGGGAGTTGTGAATGGGATTACCTTTGTGATTTGGCTCTCTGCTTGGCTGTTGTTGGTAGATAGGAATGCTAGGGATTTTTGTACATTGATTTTGTATCCTGAAGCTTTGCTTAAGTTGTTTATCAGCTGAACGAGCTTTGGGTCGAGATATAGTATAATTTATATACTATATCTAAAAAGCCCAATAGACTTTGGATCTTTTTAGATATAGCATATAAATTAAATCTCAATAAAGATGTTATTTTAAAAAATGAATGGATTAGTCACTTTCCTCAAGGCATTTGCATTTTAGAAGAAGACACAGACATAGGATCTAATCATAGAAGTCTGCAACTTCTTATCTCCTAAGGAAGTATGCAAGAACTACTAACTCATGCCCCTGTATTTAACAATATGCCTGATGCTTTTCAGATCAAAAAAATGGAGAACTTTGGGCTGATGGGATTTCAACTGGTGAACAGTCATGTTTGACAGGGAAGTACCACATTCTGCTGTAGGTTACAAAACATATGCCTTTGACTCTAAACAGTCTTTGTTCTTTTGGGAGGCATGGCAGAGCTGAGTAAGAATTTCTTTGAGCTGAGACTGAGGAGCAAGATAAACTGGTCTATACATTACATTAAAGGATTTTTATTTTTAACTCTTGCTCAGACGCTACATGGGGTAAAAGTTGAGTTAACTAACTGATCATTGATCACCCTTTCCCTGTCTGATATCAGTTCTTTTTTCAAGAAAAGGAAAGATTAATTTCCTGTTGACTTAACTATTTAGTTAATAACAGTGGTTTCCTTTCAGTGTTTAATAAGAAACTCTCAGAAATTCTGCCTAGACATTTTATGTCAACATTTCTTGAGATGTTAATGAAACACTTGCTTTTCCCATTTTATTCAATGATTTATTCTCCAAACGTTTATGACTGCCTACTATGTGCTAAGTCTCTGTGCTGGTCTGTGGAGGTCACAGTCTAGTGGGAAACTCAAACGGGTTAATAGTGAAAGTAAAATAGCGTGAGTGATGCTGTAACAGAGACAGATTTGTGAAGGTGTGGGAACTGGGAGAAGGAGACTCCAGAAGGACAAGAGAAGGCTTCATAAAGAGGTGACATCTCCCCTGGATCTTCAAAGAGGAGGAGGAATTTGCTGGAAGGAGAGAAGGATGCTGAGAATGTGTGGAAGGACAGGGAAGATAATGTATACAATGAGAACATTTCACATGCCTCTGAAATCATTAACTCCGTGTTTATCATTTTATTTTTCCAGATCTCACACGTCTCCGCCTTGGCCACAGATTAGAATCACCTCCAGAATATTTTAATGCCCTCACTGGGCCCAATCCCAGAGGAACTGAATCAGAATCTTAGAAGTATCTTTGTGGGTAGGGTCTAGGCATCTCTACTGTTTAGAAGCCCCCTAGGTGGCTTTGACGTGTGGCCAGGGTTGAGAACAGTTCCTCATTCCCTTCTCACTGTTCCTCTACCTTCCTGGGACCTCTGACCCCCGGCCTTTTCCTTTTCTGCCAGTTCTTTACCCTTTCTACCGCCCAGTCCCCTCATTTCCTGCTTTCTCCAGGCTGGATCCCAGAGTGCACCCTGATCTGTTCATATCCACATACCGGACACCTTCACCATCTTCTCTCTGTGACTAGTTCTAAACAACGTTGTCCCCCTTTTCAAGTTCCCTGCTAGACCACACCTCTAGATTGTTTCCTCTCTGGGAAAATTTTCTCTTCATAGAGAAAATTGAGGCTGTCAGTTTCGCTTTTGCTGTTTTGCCACTGTAGTGACGCACATGTCTGTCCTTGTCCTTACTGCCTCTCTTCCCTCCTAGCATGAAGTGTCCCTTATCAATGATTCAATGATCAAGGCTGCAAGAAAGCAGCCCCAAGTGAGAGGCAATGCCATAAGTGTTAAGAGCACAGATCTCGGGGTCAAAGAGAGAAAGGCTCAAGACCCATCTGAGCTACTTACTAGTAAAAAATTGGGACAATAATAGTACGTGGTTTACATGAGAAGTAAAATGAGCAATGCTTACAGACAGTTTATAACAATAAATGTGAGGCTGGGTGTGGTGGCTCACGCCTGTAATCCCAGCACTCTGGGAGGCAAAGGCGGGTGCATCACGAGGTCAGGAGTTCGAGACCAGCCTGGCCAACACAGTGAAATCCATCTCTACTAAAAGTACAAAAAATTAGCCGGGCATGGTGGCAGGCATCTGTAATCCAGCTACTCAGGAGGCTGAGGCAGGAGAATCACTTGAACCCAGGAGGCGGAGCTTGCAGTGAGCCGAGATCGTGCCATTGCACTCCAGCCTGGGCGACAGTAAATGTGAGCTCCATTTACTACTTCTGGAGTCTCCTTCTGTGAGCTCCATTTACTACTTGTGCCTAAGTAACAAAGCACAGGGCTGCCTGCCAGGGCCCCTAGATTACCCCCGCACTCTATTTGGTCTGAGTGATGGAAATGGTCTTGTTGCAGAGACACACAGAGAGGAAAGAGACTCAGAAGCAACAAAGAAGTTGGGTCTATGAGGGTTTAATTATTTTAAAAAATATACATTCCTCAGGTTTAAGAGGATAGAGATTTGTGTTTCTCTTTAAATAAAAGAAAATTTTATACTGTTTCTTTAAACTTTCTAGTATTTAGCTGTTTTCTTTGGAATCAAAAGGCCTAAGAAATAAGACTAAACTCTAACACAACTGAGAAGTTACTTAAACTCCCATTTCTTTGCTGTAAAATGAGATAACAATAGTATGTACACCTCACTGAGTTTTGCTGGGGACCAAAACAGATGACTGTCAAACCTTTGACATAATGGCAGGCATACCGTACGAGCTCAATACATGTTAGGGATTATTATGATCTTACAGCTCCCTCCTTCCTTGCATCCACTTTGTCTCTGACCACCATACCTCAAGCCACCACTGACTGAGCACTTTCTTCTTGCTGGGTACTGTGCTAGGAATTGGGAAACCAAGGAACATAAATTGCCCACCTGCTAAGTGCTTTTGGACTTGCAGAAGAACACACAATAAAGTCATAGAAATCACCCAGGGTGGTGGGTGGCAGGTGCAGAGGAATAAGTGGGCTTCTCACCATGGAATACTAAGCAGCCCAAAAAAAGCACAAGATAATGTCTTTTGCAGGAACATGGGTGGAGCTGGAGGCTATTATCCTTAGCAAACCAATGCAGGAACAGAAAACCAAGTATCACATTTTCCCTTATAAGTGGGAGCTAAATGTTAACTACATATGAACACAAAGAAGGAAACAACAGACACTGGGACATGGAGGGTGGGAGGAAGAAGAGGAGCATAAAAGATAACTATTGAGTACTGGGCTTGATACCTGGGTGATGAAATAGTCTGAACAACAAATCCAGGAGACGTGTTTACCTATGTAACTACCTTCACATGTATCCCTCAACGTAAAATAAAAGTTTAAGAAATTTTCTATCATAAAGATAAATATTGAGGTGGGAGGGAGAGACAGAGGGAGAGAGAGAGAGAGAATATGTTGTTTCACTCTTGTTGCCCAGACTGGAGTGCAATGGTGTGATCTTGGCTCACTGCAACCTTTGCCTCCTGGATTGAAGCAATTCTTCTGCCTCAGCCTCCCAGGTAGCTGGGATTACAGGCATGCACCATAACGACAAGCTAATTTTGTATTTTTTTAGTAGAGATGGGGTTTCTCCATGTTGGTCAGGGTGGTCTCGAACTCACGACCTCAGGTGCTCCATCTGCCTTGGCCCCCCAAAGTGCTGGGATTACAGGCGTGAGCCACTGCACCTGGTCTATATACCATATTTTAAAGTACATAATTCAGCACTATTTAGTATACGCACAGCGTTGTGCATCCATTAATACTAACTGAAGAACATTTTTATCACCCCAAAAAAATCTTATACTCATTAACAGTCATGCCCCATTCGTCCCTCACTAGAACCCCTGCAAACACTAATCTACTTTCTGTTTTTGTGGACTTGCCGATGAAAGACATTTCATATAAACAGGATCATATGAGATCTTTGGTAACTGGCTTCTCTCATTTACTGTATCTTCAAGGTTCATCCATGTTGTAGCATTCATTCCTTTTTATGGATGGATAATATTCCATTGTATGGATAAACTACATTTTATTAATGGATATTGGGTTGTTTTCACTTTTTAGCTATTATGAGTTAACACTCAAGTACAAGTTTTTTTTGTGTGGACATGTGAAACTGACCCAATAGTCCCACAGATGGCTTTTTTTGATAAACCCAGAAACTGACCCTTCTGGTCTTAAATTTCTGTTTGTTTTAATCTGAGATCCTTCCTTAGGAAATGACCTTCAGGTCTGTCTCTCAAAGTATCAAAGAACTGAAACTCACCAGATCACTGCATCCAGACAATGAGATACTGGACCCCTCATTCATCCTAATTGCTTCCTTGTTCCTACCTAGTTCCTGTTTTCTTATACTTTGTTACATTTCTTCCCTGCTATATAAATCCTTGGTTTTAATTGGTCAGGAAGATGGATTTGAGACTGAGCTCCTATCTTCCCAGCTGTAGCACCCAATTAAAGCTTTCTTCCTTAGCAATACCCATCCTCTCAGTGATCTGGCTTTCTGTGCAGTGAGTACCAGGACCTAGACTGAACCCCTGGTGCTTCAGTAACACATTTTCAGTTGTCTTGGGTGTATACTCAGGAGTGGAACTGCTGAGTATGGTAACTTGTTTTTCTTTTATATGTACACATACACACACACTTTTATATTTTTATAAACATATATTACATATATATGTATAAACATTCTGAGGAAATTCCAGACTGTAGTTCAAAACCATTATATCATTTTCCATTCCCACTAGCAGTGCATGAGGGTCCTAAATTCCCCACATCCTTGCTAGCACTTGTTATTGTCTCTCTTTTATTATAGCCATCCTAGTTGGTGTGAAATGGTATTTCATTGAGGCCATGCTTTTCATTTCTCTTTCATTTTTCCAGAATTTCCAGTTCCTTTCATAAAGTCTAGCATGTAAGAAGACTCAATACATGTTTTTTGACTCCTTAATTCATTTCCTCATTCATTCATTAAATATTTACCAAGAGCCTACTATGTGCCAGGCACTCTCTTAAAGGCCAAGAGCACAGCAGTGAACAAAATAAGCAAAACTAAATGAGGAATGAATAAGCAAAATGTCAGTAACAATGAGGGTTGGTCTTCAGCTTCAGCACAAAGGTGGTTCTCTTGGATTCCTGGCAGGTGGATGGGGCCCGTGGTGATTGTGCCATCCCCTCTAGGTCTATTCATCGTGCTATGTTGAGTGTGACTTACAAGATCCAACATCAATTCAAGATGATCGATTCCTATTCCAGAGGTGGGTATAAGTTCAGATTTAAGAGTGACAAGAGCTAATATCACTGCTGTTGTTGCTCTCCTGCATGCACAATGGAGAAACATCTATTATAGCCTGGCATGTGTTTCCTCCTTCTCTCTTAAAAGCCTCACACATTTTCTTAGGGAATCAGCCTTTCCCTATACCCATTCAATCATTCAACGGATATTTTTTGTGCACTACTCCATGCCAGATATGCTTTTAAGTGCTAAGGATATAGCAGTGAATAAAACCGACAAAGTAAAGATACCTATGGAGCTTGCACTGTAGGGGTTAGGCCTATGTGTTTCAGGCAGAGATGACTGTACCTCTTATTTCAGGGGCACATGGCCAAGGCACAGCCAATCACAGTAGCAAATCCCCATGGCTCTAGTGGCTGGTTCAAGTAAAAGCATATGACCCACAGGAAGTCAACCATGAGACTTTTGTTAGAAGGATAAGAGTGAGGCGCTCTTTTCCCTTTTTCTTGACTAGATGTAAGCCTAGAGCTTCAAGGGGTCACCAGGAGAAGATAACCTGCCCCAGCACGAATCTAACAAAGAAAGCAAAGCCAAGAGACAGAGAGAAAGTGAGCAAGCCCTAATGACCGAATCCCTAAAATAAGCCATGCCTGAAATATGATATTGTTGGACTTCTCAAGTCAATAGTTATTTTGCCTAAGCCACTCGGAGCTGGGTTTTCTCTGTTTTGCAACTAAAAGAGCCCTTGTTAATACACAAAGCATTTTTTATGAAACCTAAGCAAAATTGGATAGGCCAGGATCACTTTAATTCCATGACTCGCACAGCTTTTCTCAACCCAAGGCACAAAGGCCCCAGCACAGATAACAACCAGGCTGACGGGCCCTGTGACTCAGACCACATCCTAATACAAACCTGTGCTGCATCCTGTGGTTAAACCTGGCTTTCTCCCTCCTCCTTCTCCCTTTTCTAAGACCTTTAGCTTTTGTCAAAGAGTTTGTCAGTAATGACAATAACTTCTTCTCTCTTCAATAAGCTGCTGCTCTCCCTCTACTCCCATGACATGCTTATAAAATTGGAAACTGACAAATGGGCCCAGCGTTGATAAATGGGCCCAAGGAAGTCCAATGTTTGCCCCATTATTGAATGAAACTTCACATTTTCTTCATTTTTATTTTTCTGCTATACAATTTCATTTCCACTGAGGTGTTAATGGTGAAACTTCTACCCTGAGGAATGTTGCCTTTTGAATTAGACCACAAAGTATTAAGGAAATGAAATAACTCTGATTTTTCTTTTCCTTTTAGGAAGGAGAGACAAAATAAAGCTGGCTTCCTGAAACTACTCATGAACGGAAACCCTCAATGTGACAAAAATGATAAGAACTGTGAACAAAAGCAGCAAAAGTTATTATAAGGCAGCTTGGGTCACTGAAGAAATGGGCTAGGAAGATGGCAGGATTTGAATCTTGGAATATTCTAACTAGGAGAGCAATGTCACACTGCTGATGCACAGTGTCAGATACAGGGGCGATTTCAACAGCCAGATCTCACCCACCTGAGGGTTTCCCATGTCCCATTAAACAACTGCCTGAAGACTCATTCTGTTTAATGTCTTGGGTGGAACTGAGGTTCAAGACAGATGTATCGCATACTTTTTACCAAACTCAATCTTAACTAGCTTGATTTAGTCATTCCACAATGTATACACATTTCAAAACAACATGTTGTACACAATAAACATATACATGTTTTATTTGTCGATTATAAAAAATAAGAAATGTTATTTTTTAAAACAGAAAATCAGATTTGGCGGTGAGAAAGGATAAGTTATTACACAAACTCACGATGGCTGAAATAGGCAGAGAGTCTCACGAGAACACCATCTTAGGGATGAGGAGTGAGGTTCAGGGAAGACTTCCCACAAAAAGAAGAGCTGAGCTGGATCTTGAAGGGTGGAAAGGAGCCCAGCAGTGGACAAGGAAGAAAAAGGCATTCCAGATGGGGGAAAGCTTGCCATTCCCAACATCACACCTGGCAGATGTGATGATCAGTTATTTAGGAAACGCAAGCAGAATGTGTGTATTCAAGTAAGAATTAACACCTTTGGAGTAGTCAACTTGGGAAATTATATTCCAAGGACATTCTCTCTGTTCAATTTCTTTCTTAATTTAAGGGACAGCATCTCACTATGTTGCCCAGGCTGGAGTGCATTCACAGGCACAGTCATCATGCTCTACAGCCTCAAATTCCTGGGCTCAAGCGATCCTCCTGACATACCATCCTGAGTAGCAGGGGCTAAGGTATGCACCACCACACCTAGCTCTTTTCCCTGCTCAATTTCTAAGCTGTTTCCATTTTTTGGTAAAGCCTCAGTGTCTTCTGAAGATGATTTTTTAAAAAACACAGAGACTTTAATGGGCAAGCCTGATGATGATCCAGTTTGGGAATATTGGTTTAGGCGAAAAGAAAAAGTAGGTGAGTTATGAAGAAATGTCATATATTTTCTTGAGTAACTGATAATCTGGGCCCCAAATCCACTCCAAAAGGGAAAAAATGTTAAACAATAACAAGGTCTTTGAAATAGCGTAATTACTTGGTGATATCATGGGTTAAGATCTGCTCAGAAGGGACTCCTGAGCTGAATCCTGAAGGGTCAACAGGAATTTCAGAGGCAGATGATGGTATACATTCTGATATGTTTGGCTGGGCATGGTGGTTCACACCTGTAATACAGCACTTTGGGAGGCCGAGGCGGGCAGATCACTTGAGGCTAGGAGTTCAAGACTAGCCTGGCCAACATGGTGAAACCCTGTCTCTACTAGAATTACAAAAATTAGCTGGGCGTCATGGCACATGCCTATAATCCCACCTACTCAAGAGGCTGAGGCAGGAGAATTGCTTGAACCTGGGAGGCGAAGGTTGCAATGAACCAAGATTGTATCACTGCGCTCCAGCTTGGGTGTCAGAGCAGACTCTGTCTCAAAAAAAATTAAATTAAATAAGGCCAGGCGTGGAGGCTCATGCCTGTAATCCCAGCATTTTGGGAGGCCAAGGCGGGTGGATCACCCGAGGTCAGGAGTTCAAGACCAGCCTGGCCAACATCGTGAAACACCGTCTGTATTAAAAATACAAAAATTAGCTGGGCATGGTGGTGCGTGCCTGTAATTCCAGCTACTCGGGAGGCGGAGACAAGAGATGCTTGAACCTGAGGCAGAGGTTGCAATGAGCCAAGATTGCGCCATTGCACTCCAGCTTGGGTGACAGAGGGAGACTCTGTCTTAAGAAGAAGTAAAAATAAAAATAAAAATAAAATAAAAATAAATAAATTCTTCCATGTTTCTTTTTAAAAGCTGTCCCTGTAGTCACAGCTCCCTAGAGTTAGAAAAAGGAGCTGAAGGCAAACCCTACCCCACTCATTAGCCCAGACCATCCCTCACTAGTTGCCATTTGAATTTTCAAGTAAAAAAATGGCTGGACTAGGATTCTCCACTGAACTAAGATACCTCTTTCCTTGTAAAATGTGTTATATGTCATACCAAGGCATGACAGTAGTAGCTGTTACTTAAAAACCAGGCTAGGTAACTGTTTCAGTATCTCTTATTTAACTGCCAAAGAATAAAGCTGTTTGAGCACCAGCATGAAGAGTGAAAACATCAGCATAACAAAATACAGCAAGAATAGGAAATTTCTAGAAGTTACTTGATTCGTTCACCTTCACTTAGAGGAACACACATCATTGTATAATACTTGCCAACTTTATTTTAATGCTTCCATACTAGTCTACCTTTAAGATAGATTGAATAATCTATCTTATAAACATATAAGGTTTTGAAAGTTAAAGGATCCCTAAAGGAAATTATTCTCAACATTTAAAATCTATTTTCTAAAGGACATATGTATTTATCTCGATTATTCCAAAATTAATATACCTATTCAGTATGTACTGACAAAATCCATACTCTCCCCATATCATCACACTGTGATTAGATGGCTTCTAAACATCAGCTCTAAGACCCTGATTTTCCTGTGTGAACTCAGGTTTGTCATAGTTTTTGGCTGTTTTTTAATAAAATAATATTTCTTGCCTCCCATCTACCTCTACTGAGCTTAGTGTTTATGTTTTGTTTTAGTTCTTTGTTGAAATGTAACATGAAAAATGTCATATAAGGGAGAAAACAGCTTGATTATATTTAATAGTAAGTTTAGAATTTAGGGGCATGAGTATTTATTTGCCCATGCTTTGAATCTACTTATTTAAAAACTCAGAACTTGCTAAGCAGTATGTGTCCTAATAAATATGAAATCTACCCAGATCTATCTGTCACTTGAAGTCCTATATGATATTTAATTTGAAATGTTACTGCAGTTGCTTTTTCCTTATTATGTTACTGAGGCTAGGGATTAAATCCCACACCATGCTGTGTGTAGACTAGCATCTATCATGAGACCAAAAAAGGGAAGTACAATAAAATTAAGGGCGTTTTCCTAAGGCCTGAAATTAATCTGCTGATTAGACCCAAGGAGAATACTGAATTGGGGGACCGGGGAAGGGCGGATTCTGTCTAAGCAAACTCTACAAGCTATTATTAATAAGATGCCAACTGAGAGACTCAACACCAACACCTACTCCTTTGTTCACATTTCAGCAGTACCCAGGCTGTAATGTATAATGCTAGATGGTAAAATTTGACAGTTTTAAGCTCCTGTCACAGTCAACTAAAATATTTTTACATTATAATATAAGTATTCATGCAATTATTACACAAATATGGTTAAGTCCAACTAATTCTTCTACTTTAAAGATTCATTTTTCTATTACATGACTGAAGAACAATGAAATTCAAAAACATGTTATTTTAGCAAATTGTAAGTTTAAAACTAAATATTATCTATTTTTTAAGTTTTAATATTCATCTGCTTCTCTGCATTGAAATATGTGAAAATGTATCTGACCTGGAAGTAGTTCTGACATGGATCACTGGGCGTCAGCAATGGTGCAGGAAATAGGTTATAATTTGAAATCTAAAAAAAAGGGATCATTTGAGAAATTAAAACCCAAATAACAAAGCATAAAAGAAAGAAAAGCATAGCAGTGAAAAATCTCTCCAAAAGCTGTTACATATACTAAACAAATTTTGACAGATAACATCCAAATTTTTGTTTGTTTATAGTCGATCATACTACTTTTTTTTTTTTTTTTGAGATGGAGTCTCGCTCTGTCGCCCAGGCTGGAGTGCAGTGGTGCGATCTTGGCTCACTGCAACCTCCCCCTCCCAGGTTCATGATATTCTTCTGCCTCAATCTCTCGAGTAGCTGGACTACAGGTACCCGTCACTATGCTGGGCTAATCTCTTTGTATTTTTAGTAGAGATGGGGTTTCACCATATTGGCCAGGCTAGTCTCAAACTCCTGACCTTGTGATCTGCCCGCCTTGGCCTTCCAAAGTACTGGGATTACAGGTGTTAGCCACCACACTCAGCCAGTCATACCACTTTTGATTGAAACTTGAATTCCTACTTGGCCACATTTCCCACAAACGTTTACTGAAGACTTTTTTCATGGCAGGCCTAACCTATCTTTCTGTCTCAAGTTTCCAATGCTTTTCTCATGACACACACACACAAACACACACACACACACAATTCAGCACTACTACAGAAAAAAAAATTGGTACATTTTGCCATGTAAAAATTAAAACCTTCTGTTCAGAAAAAAGTGACTATAAACACGATAAAAACAAAAAACAGACGAAGAAAAAATTACTACAACAGATGACATAAAAAGGCTAATCCTTTATATAGAAAGAGTTCCTTGAAACTATTAAGAAAAATATGAACAAGCCTGTAGGAGAATAAGAAAAGGAACAAGTCCCAAGAGAAACACCAATGTTGAATAAACATAAATCACTAGCTTCACTCAGAACTTAAGAAAATGCCAATTTCAATTAACAATGTCTAACTGGATTTCCTATATCCGACTGAAAAGATTAATAAACCAGGTAACACATTCTAAGGAAAGGACATTGGAAACAGGAAGTTTTGAACCTTGCTGGTGGGAATAAAGCTGGCAAAATTCTTTGAAGAGCCATTTACAAATGTATAAGCAAGTTTTGAATGCATGGATTCCCCCTGCTTGGCAATTCCACTTCCAATAATTTATTTCACAGACAAGCTCGTGTGAATTTTATTTTTCTAAAGTCGAAGACCAGTAACCACCTTGATGTTCTTCAGTGCACAGTTGGTTCATTACATGATGATACATCCATACAATGAAGTACCATGCTGCCTTTAAGAAAAATAAAGTGGATCTACAAGATCCTATATGAAAAGGGCTGTTGTTGTTATGTTTTGGTTTGGTTTTTTGAGACAGAGTCTGGCTCTGTCACCCAGGCTGGAGTGCCGTAGCACGATCTCGGCTCACTGCAACCTTCACCTCCCAAGTTCAAGCGATTCTGCTGCCTCAGAGTCCGAAGTAGCTAGGATTACAGGCATGCACCACCACATCCAGCTAATATTTGTATTTTAGTAAAAATGGGGTTTCTGGTCTTGAACTCCTGACCCCAACTGATCCACCCACCTTGGCCTCCCAAAGTGCTGGTATTACAGGTGTTAGCCACCGCACCCAGCCAAAAAGGGTTTTAAGATGCATCACTAAGAGGTGAATAATATGCACAGCAAAAAGCATGACCTAATTTGAGTAACACTGCTAAAAAGAATATACATATAAATACATGTGCACACACACCTAGGTGCATACTCACATGTACATGCATTTACATGGAGAATTTCTTAAAGGATTATAAAGATCTAGACACACTAGTAAGTTGCCAGTTTACCAAAATAGATATATAATAAGGAAAACTGAAAATGGAGCTTGTTTTCAATGGTTACTATCAGTAATGTCACTCAGAATGATAATATGTTACATTAAGTCAAATACAGATACTGCGTGATTCTATTTATCTACGGTACAAAAACAGGAAAAAGTGATTGATAGCAGGATAATTGGGGGTAGGGCAAGGGAGAAGCAAGAGGGTGGCTTCTGGGACACTGGGAATGCAGTGTTTTTTTGGATTGAGATGTGGAAATTCCTCAGGCTGTACTCTTGCATGCACATTTGTGTATGCGTATTACAATTCCATGAAAACTTAAAAGAAAAACATCAAATGCTAGAGGTTTGCTAAAACATAATTCAAATTAAAAAACACTTATATTTGCAAAAACTTTAAATTCTAATCTAACCTTTCCAAACTAGCAACCTTTAATGGGCATCACTTCCAACTTTATGATTCTGATAATGACCTGACAACCTGGTCTACTGAGCCAAGATACATTTTTAATTATATTTTCACAAATTGTGGGGAAGGCTCATTACTCTGGTATAATTAAAAGGGTGGGTTTATTCTAAACTGTCCTGAAACAGCAAGTGATGCTTCCTCTATGCTCCTCTGTCTTTGCCCTATAACTTTCTGCTCAGTTCCTTAAATGTATTTCACAATTCCATTTTCTTTTTTTTTAAATTTTAGTTTTTGTCTTCAGTGCATCTTAAATGCTATGCAGAGAGAGAGATTAATAGATACTCAAGAAAATGAATACCAGTAGAGAGAAAGTCAATAAAAGGCATACTAGTGTGAGCATTCTGAAAAGGCTTGAACGAAAACTAACAATCTGCATACAGTTGGACCGCTGTATCCTTGGGTTCCACATCCATGGATTCAGCCAAGTGAGATCAGAAAATTAGGCCTGTGATGGTTGCATCTGTACTGAACATGTACAGACTTTTATTTTCCTTGTCATTATTCCTTAAAAAATACCGTTCATCAACTATTTACATAGCATTTATATTGTATTAAGTATTATAAGTAATCTACAGGTGATTTAAAGTATACGGGAAGGGCAGGTACAGCAGCTCATGCCTGTAATCTCAGCACATTGAGAGATAGAGGTGGGAGGACCACCTTAGCCCAGGAGTTTGAGACCAGCCTGGACAACATGTTAGACCCTGTCTTTACAAAACATACAAAAATTAGCTGTTGGGGTGGCACGCACCTGTATCCCAGCTACTCATGAGGCTGAGGTGGATGGATCACTTGAACCCAGGAGGTCAAGGCTGCAGTGAGCTATGATTGCACCATTGCACTACAGCCTGGATGACAGAGTGAGACCCTGTCCCTAAAAGAAAATTAAAAAATAAAAAGTATACAGGAGGATGCTGCATAGATTCTATGCAAATACTATACCACTTTATTTAAGGGGCTTAAGAATCCTCAGATTTTGGCATCTGAAGGGAGTCCTGGAACCAATCCTCCTCAAATACCAAGGGATGAATGTACTTCTTAGTGTATATAATCCTTAAAATAAAATATTCCTGTTTCCTCGACCAAACAAACTCCAACTTCTATAAAGTTAAGAATTAGACATTCTGCTAATCACTTCATATTATAAATAGTCCTGTGCTATTATCTGACCAATATATTCCATACCTGCCATGTGTCATGCATTATGCTAGGAGCAGGGCATACTTTAGTGAGTAAAAACACATTTCTCTTTTTGTGGAACTTACCGCCTAGTTGTTTGGGAGACGGATATTAGTCACAAAGTTACTCACATCATAAGTAAGTTCTGGAGGAAAATAACGTAGGTATATGAGAAAATGCAACAAAAGAACCACGGGCCAGACTGGAGAGTCAGGAAATGCTTTCCCGAGAAAATGAAATTTAAGGTGCAATTTGAGGACCAAGTAGGATTTAGGTAGATAAACCTAGAATGTGCAAGGCATTTCCTGGTCCTGGGGATGAGGCACAAATATGCAGAACTTTTTCCGCCAGGCACTTATATCCTTGATGAACAAATCTCATCTAATAGTTTCTGAGAGGAACTTAGGAGCACAGACTAATTCTATATAAACAATAAACTGAGACGATATAAAAGTAGCACTTGGAAAATAGGAAAACTCTATACAAATGCATGGCTTTTAAGAACAATGTACAGCCATGCTGTCTGATACAGTACCTACTAGCACTTACAAGCTATTGAATACTTAAAAGGTAGCACAACTCGGTGGCTCTCACCTGTAATCCCAGCACTTTGGGAGGCCAAGACAGGCAGATCACATGAGGTCAGGAGTTCGAGACCAGCCTGGCCAACATGGTGAAACCCCATCTTTACTAAAAATACAAAAATTGGTTGGCCATGGTGGCGCTAGCCTGTAGTCCCAGCTACTTGGGAGGCTGAGACAGGAGAATTGCTTCAACCAGGGAGGCAGAGGTTGTAGTGAGCCGAGATCATGCCATTGCACTCCAGCCTGGGCAACAGAGTGAGACTCCATATCAAAAAAAAAAAAAAAGTAGCGCAACTGACAACTGAATTTAACTACCATTAACTTAAATATAAATTTATAAGCTGGAAAACATTTAAGTAGGTTTGCAACTTCTTAGGGAGGTGAGTCTACTTCAACTCTAAATTTTATGACATTTAAATACAGATCAAGTATTTCCAATGAATATCGCATCCAAGTTCACTGCTGGGAGAGTAAAATGCACGCTGATTGTGAATACTTGGTGTAGAAAAAATGTAAAATGTCTAATAATTTTTAAATATGGATTGCACGTTGACATGATACTATTTTGGTTATATGCAGTTAAATAAAGCATGTTAAAAATAATTACACCTTTTTATAAAATGTGGTACTAGAAAATTTTAAATTATATATGTGGCTTTCATTATATTTCTACTGGTGAAGTCCTGATCTAGAGAATGTAGACAGATTCAAAACTTTACTCTAATCAAAATATTATCTACTTTTCCACAAAAGCGAATACTGGTGGAAATGCTACCTCAGCTGTAATGCTAGAGATTTTGTTACCACTGAGAGGAGTACCCTTGTTTCCATAAAAAAAAATCACATATTGAGTTCAGAGTTGTTGGGGGCTAATAGCAGGCCACTACTAGTTCTGCACTGAGAATACAGTTGTGATTCTGTGGCAAAGCATAAAGCTACCAAAGGGAAACAGTCTAGCAACAACAGTTTCCTTCTAGCAGTGTTTTCATGTGTCCCATTAATGAAAATTCTTAATGCTGATATGCCTGATGATAATGCTAGTAGGGATCAATAAATATCCAACAGGACCACAGAGAGAGCTTGCAACCCCAAATCACAAAAGCACCGTTAAGCAAACAGACAAATAAATAAATAAAATGCCCTCCTGTAATTTGATTCAGTATAAGATACTACGTACCTTTAAATAACTCTAAAGAGGAACGAAAGATTTAAATAAAAATAGGACCGACAATTCCATTTTATCTGTGTTCCCAAATACTGCCAAACAAGTCTGACAGATTCCTCATTCTCAATGTGCCTAGCTCTTTGTCCAACCCACTTTTAAAATAGTACCGCACAGTCCCATAACTCCTCCCTGAAGGCCAGTCTAATTCCTCCCCATACTTCATCCCAGATCTATCGCAGAACTACAATGCCAGATAAACGCTGCTCTGTTCACAATCACCCCTTATCTAAAACCTCCATAATTAAGTTCTTTCAACCATTGACAATCTAAGACCCAACTGACTCTAGAATCTCTCATTTGTCCCTTTTACCTTCAAATAGCTACTTCCCTAGAAACTCAGTGCAATCCTATCAAACCCAATACTCTCTTTCTATAACAAATAGCTTATAATAACCCCTTTGTTACCCTAAAGTGATATTCACAGACAATATAACTTATCTGAACACATAAATTCCAGAAAAGGAAAAACAAAAGGAGGGGGAAACATTTCAATAAGCCAATTCTCAGGCATGACTATTCTAGCAGTCATAATAAACAGGTAGCAGATGCTCACCTGCGTGCAGAACCATTGTCAGTGCAATAGCTATAGATGCAGACTGAAAGAGGTATGTGTCGTATTGACAACTCAGACATGATTTGCACTGCCATCAATAGCATCAATTGCAAAATGCTGAACAACTCTTTAGAACATTCCAAAAAGTATTAAATATACTTGTCTTTAAATGAGAACGAGTTTTCACTTCTGAAATACATAGTATATATTAAAACTATGTTTAGAACTCCTAGGGTCAGATAATTATACAAAGATGTTGTTTAACTACATGAGTATTTGCTAGGGTATTTAAAAGCTTTGGAGAGTAAGACAATCTTTGTTGTACAGGATAATCCTAGGTACTGCAAGACATTTATCATCCCTGTCTCCGCCCAAAAAATTCAAGTAGTTCCATACTCCTCTAGTGTGAGTTCTAGCCACTCCCAAATCCCAACTTGGAAAATTGTGACCTTGGCTGGCCCAGAGTTATCTCTTCCTGTTAACTCATTTGACACTTAAATCCTATACGATCTTGAACCAATACTTAATGCCTGGAAGCCTATTCAACCGTCTTGTTGGACTGCAAATTGTGGTTACCATCAATCTGACAGTTACTATGACAACAGAATAGGGTATCATAGGCTGCTTGTTTGCTTTGCTTAGTGTCTAGTACATCCTAAGCATTCTGTAAATGCTAATTAAGGCCATATGCAGTGGTTTACGATTGTAAATCCCAGCACTTTCAGAGGCCTAGGCAGGCGGATCGCTTGAGGTCAAGAATTCAAGACCAGCCTGGGCAACAGAATGAGACCCCATCTCCACAAAAAAAATTTAAAAATTATCTGGGCATGGTGACACATGCCTGTAGTCCTAGTTACTTGGGAGGCTGCTTGAGAACTGCTTGAGCCCAGGAGTTCAAAGCTGCAGTGAGTTGTGAGACAAGTTGTGAAAAGTTGTGAGATCTTGTCTCAAAAAAAAAAAAAAACATACTCACTGCTATTATTGCTGTTGTTATTTTTTTCTTACCCATACTTGTTTCCTCAACTAGGCTGTAAGCTTTCTGGACAGAAAAGCAAACTGTCCTGGAGATCTTTGTGTACACGACATATGTCCCCAATAAATTTTCGTAGTTCACATATTTTGTATGCTTTCTCTGCCCTATCCTGATTTCTTGTGAAAACGTTCACAAATAATAGGCTGAGTCCAAGAACGGAGCTAAAAACTGTAATTATATAGAAAATTGTCATTCTGACATTACTGAAATAATCATTGTAACCTGCCAAGCAGAGGAATGGCTGTCAAAAAAACTGTTGGCAGATGCTTGCTCTCAAAAATCTGCAGGATTCTATTAGTGATGAATACTTTTAAAGTAGACATTGCATTCCAGGATTACATCTATCTACAAATACATACTGATTCTCTCTTACTTTAAGGTTTTAAACATTTTCCCCTGGAGAACTGAGCCTTAATTCCAGATCTATAAAATGAAGCAGTTCTATCAGATGACTTGGGTCCTTCTAGCACTAATGATATATAACATGTATTGAATGCTTATTATGTGCCAGGCATTGTACTAAGTAGGAACTTTATGTTAGTTTTACAGATTAAGAAACTGAAACACAGAGGGTTAGGTGACATGCTAAAGATCCTACCAGAGGTAAATGATGGAGCTGGTACGAGCTGTTTACCTCTAAAAATGAGGTTCATAATCGCTACACCATGTTTTTTGGAACTGTTCTCTTGAAGTTGACTCAACTAGCCTAAATTAATTAATGCCACAAGACAATTCTCACCACATTATTAGGGTTCTTTTGAAGTTTGTGTCCAACATCCTGACATACATGGCAACTAAAAACAAAAGGGCTCTCAACTGCTAGCAGGCAACACCTGAGTCCTCTCGTTGCTTGTAGCTCAGAAAAGCAAAATAAAGCACACTTGAGAACATGTGTAAAATTTTAACTCACTCTGGGGGTGGGTTTTAAAGTCAGAAAATAAAGCAAAATTCAACAACAGTCGACTATGAAAAAACTTCTTTAAATTGCTTGCTTCATACAATACACATGGTTTCAGTTAAACAAGTAAAATGTATATAGTCTTGTAATGTGCACATAATGAACAGTATTTAGTAAGTATATGTAATTCAAAATTTTATTCCAATGTTTTTTTATTTCTGCACAGACGTGTACACACTGAATTGGCATACAACATTGTACTTTATGGGAATAAACTTGAATTTTTTACATTTTTGGGACATTAATCATTACTGGTAATAAATTTTTTGCCATTCACATCCCTGGGCACTGCATACCTGCTGTTAAAAATCACTGCTTTGATTTACCACTTATATAATCTAAAATAGAGAGAAAAAAGTTACGGCAATAAAGGTGAAAGAACTAATCCCATCTCTGATTTCTTTATTTTTCACAAAAATACTTAAGGACATTGATTTATGATCCTAGCTCTTTATCTTATTCCATTAAGTGTTCTCCAAGTGAGATTTCAAAACCAGTTCCAAGAACACTATCAAACAAAGAAAAATATGCACAGACTGGGGAGAAAAAAAAAAAAGCCTATTTTCTGAAATGTATCCCAGAGGAAAACACCAACAACTGGAAAAAAATATTTTCAAGACATGACATTGAATGTAGGTTTTTCCATTTAAGAGTTATAACTCTTAACCAGACATTTTTTCAATTAAGCAAAATCTTTATGCTTCCCCCACAAATATACCTGATCCCCAACTTTCATATTCCAAAGGCATTAACATCTACAGTTTAGAAATAACTGCAATGTTTAACACTTCTAAGATGTGCCAATTTAAAATATTCTATTGGACAACTATAGAGGACTAAGTGAATGACCCCAATCAACAGCCTCTCTGCATCCTTGCCCTCTGCTCTGTAACCTTGCAACCCCTTTCCCTTGATTCTGGTCTCAGCTGTGTTATTTGTCTTGGTCAACTGAATGTTAGCAAATGGGATGACACAGAAGCTCAGAATGTACAGACCCACTTCTACTCCCCTGAAAAAGACAGGATCTGTACTACTGCCATGAGAACATGCCTAGGTCTGTTGGAAGGGTGCTGGAGACATGGGTGGGATGGCTGAATCTTTTTGGTCCAAGGCCATCTTTCACCACCCTAGGCCATCCAACTATCGAACACATGAGAGAACACTGCAAAGATCAGCAGATCTGTCTACTGCCCCTGCAGCTGACTGTAGCAACATGAGCCCAGCAGAGACTATGAGAAGAACCACTCTGCCATCCCCCAAATACTAATGGATGTTGTTTAAGGCACTGAATTTTGGGGTGCTTCATTATACAGCATTAATTGTGGCAATATATAAATGATACACTAGTTATACCCACAACAACCAAATGAGATTGTAGAAGAGCTGTTGGGATGAAACCTAAATTGATCCAGGAAAGGTTTAATGCTATTTGAGGATCCTGTGATGGAGAACCTATTTCTTATTTTTTTCTTTGAGGTTTACATCCTTTCCCTAGGTGACACAGGGCTGTCTTGATCAATATAGGCTGCATCTTTAGTCTCTACTGATAACTGTTCATTCACAGCACATCAACATTTATACTTTACATTTTAGAATATGCTGTGACAAAGCAAATTTTAGGTATTTATCATAAGGACAAATATGCAGCATTATTTCTATTAGAAAAAATCAAAACAAGTTAAATGTTCATTATTAGGAAACTGATGAAACAAAGGATCACATACTTCAATGGAATACTATGCATCACTTAAAAGTGAGGATGCTACTATATTTAATTGCATAGAAAGGTATTTTTACTAAATAATATAAATGAAAAAAACTAACTGTAAAACAGTGTGATGAGTATATAGGCATTCCCTACACAACACTTTCTCTTTTTTTTTTTTTTTTTTTTTTTGAGACGGAGTCTTGCCTTGTCACCAGGTTGGAGTGCACTGGCACAATCTTGGCTCACTGTGACCTCCACCTTCCAGGTTCAAGCGATTCTCCTGCCTCAGCCTCCCAAGTAGCTGGGATTACAGGTGTGTGCCAACACACCCAGCTAATTTTTGTATTTTTAGTAGAGATGTGGTTTCACCATGTTGACCAGGATGGTCTCAAACTCCTGACCTCATAATCCACCCACCTCAGCCTCCCAAAGTGGCGTGAGCCACAGTGCCTGGCCAATATTTTAAATTTTTCTGTTTGAAACATCTCGTAATATTAAGTTGGAAGAAAGGCAGTATGTATAGTGTCATTCTTTCATAAAAAGATTTGAAAATCTTTTTATGGTAAAATAAAAGATTAACAAAATCACACAAAACAAACAGCTTATTATAAAGAAAACACTCAGAGCTAGCACCTTGATCAAAATACAGCTTTGGACTTTGCTTGTTACCCCAGAAGGTCCTCCATGCCCTTCCCTTCCTCCAAAGTAAACGAACTCTTGAATTTATGGTAATCAGTTCCTGGCATCTCTTTATGATTCTGTTACCCAAGTGTACAATTCTAGTTGGTATAGTTAAATGTCTATTTTTATAATTTTGATGTCTTTTAAGTTACATTTAATTTATATCGCCTCCATCCTTTTCTTTTCCTTACAATTTATTTCTTTTTCTTTTTCCTTCTCTTTTTTTTTTTTTTTTGAGACAGTCTTGTTCTGTCGCCAGGCGCCAGGCTGGAGTGCAGTGGCGTGATCTCGGCTCACTGCAACCTCTGCTTCCTGGGTTCAAGCAATTCTCCTGCCTCGGCCTCCCGAGTAGCTGGGACTACAGACACGTGCTACCACGCCCAGCTAATTTTTATATTTTAGTAGAGACGGGGTTTCACTATGTTGGCCAGGATGCTCTCGATCTCTTGACCTCTTGATCCGCCCGCCTCAGCCTCCCAAAGTGCTGGGATTACAGGCATGAGCCACCGTGCCCAACTACAATTTATTTCTTAAAGAATCTGGACTGTCTGAGTTACGGAGTTTCCACACTATGAATTTTGGTGGTATGTGTTTAACTCTTTTCTCCAACCTCTGAATTTTCTGCAAATTGGCAGCTAGACTCAGAGGCTTGATGAAATTAAAATTCAGTCTGTGGCGGTATGCCCTTTCATTAGGAAGCATGTGGTATCTGGTTTTCCTTCATTTCTAATGTTAGCAGCCATTGTTATTCAATGCCTAAATCCACAGGGTTGGAAAATGATGATATTCCAATTCTTTAATTTCATTTTCATCTACTGGGTGGAAAAATCTTAGGAGATGCTTTCCTTCATCTACCACTTGGTTTTCTAGTGGTACAGTTCATGTAAGAAAGAAGTTGATTCTTTCCTAACTACTTTCAAAATGGTGAACTGGTGCTCTATTAACCTTTTTTTCATATTACAGAACTAAGAATCTTTTTTTCATATCATAACCTCATGGATTTAAACATATTTGCAATTTTATTTTTGGCAGTAGGAGCCTCTTCAAGTTGGCTCCTAAGTCATTTTGACATGCCCTAATAATCTTTGATAGGTTCCTTGCTACCTATTTATTTTTATTTTATTTATTTATTTATTTTTGAGACGGAGTTTCGCTCTTGTTACCCAGGCTGGAGTGCAATGGCGCGATCTCGGCTCACTGCAACCTCTGCCTCCTGGGTTCAGGCAATTCTCCTGCCTCAGCCTCCTGAGTAGCTGGGATTACAGGCACGCGCCACCATGCCCAGCTAATTTTTTTTTGTATTAGTAGAGACGGGGTTTCACCATGTTGACCAGGATGGTCTCGATCTCTTGACCTCGTGATCCACCCGCCTCGGCCTCCCAAAGTGCTGGGATTACAGGCTTGCTACCTATTTATTATCTTGAGATGTCTAGAGCTCATCTTACATCTTTCCAGTTATTTTTGTTGTCTGAAGCTCACTCTGTAGAAGATTCCTTAGGAGGAGCTCATAGGAGCAATATTTCCTCCACTAATTTTTTTTTTGCATGTTCATAAGTTTGTGTTCTTTATATCTGAAGGTCAATTTTGCTAGATATAAAAATATTGGCTCACATTTTCTTTCTTTTGAATACCTTAGAAATAAATTTTCTTTCAGCATAAAAATTTCTGTCAGAAAGACTAAGAACAATCTAATTCTCTATTACTGTTTTTCCTTTTTTGTCTAGATGTTCAAAGGACTTTTTCTTTCTTCTTTTTAACCCAATAATTTTATTAGAATATTGTGGTATGGGTTGTTCTAAGGTGACATTCTAAAATACACAATTTTCTCTTTCAAAATGTAGTTTCAAACATTTTTTTTCCAGAAAACTTTTCTTAAAATATATCATTTGTACCACCCCTTTGCTTTGGTTTTCTCCTCTCCTAGTAACTGTATGTTGGATCTGTTTTTGTCTATCTTCAATATATGTCAACTTTTCCCAAATTATACTTCTTTCTTCATTTCCTTTGAATTTTAACTTTTTCTTCCTTTTCACCCTCTATTTCTCTGAGGCCAACATTTGTGGTATTTAGTTGATTTTGTGCTCCTTCCAATTTAGAGTTCATTTCTAAAAGGGTTTGTTTTAAATTTCTCATTCTTTCTGAGTTCTGTCTCCTTGTCTCTGAGTTTTCCTAATTCAGACTTATGCTGTTCTTTCATCTCTTGTATAATTTTATAATAATCTCTTTTAATCCTTTTGAAATAGAATATTATAGTTTTTTATTTATTTATTTTTCTTTTTTCTTTTTTTCCTCAGTTGCGGCATTTACCTTTGCAAATAAGGATATTATGGTTTTAATCATTTTTAATTGAGCATGTCTTCTGGCATGTTTTCACTGTCAGTAGGAATATTACTCTATTTCTTCCTTAAAAAAGAGTTTGTATGAGATTTAACCTTGTTAGTGTTCTGTACTTCTATAAAATTTCACATTTATATAATTTCTATAATTTATTTAATATTTTTCTCTCTCTCCCTGTATGAGGACAGAAATGACGTCCGTTTCATTCATCAGTATATTCCTAGCGCTTGGCACATAGCAGATGTTCAATAAATCATTGCTAAAGGAATGAATAGAAGAGCTCATCAAAATGTTCATAGTGGTAGTCTCTGGGTAACAGGATTTAGAAAACGGTCTTCTGATGTTTTATAAGTTGCTATTTTTTCTAAGTTTTTTTTATAATGAGCATGAAACATTTTTATATTCAGAGAAAAAGATTTTCAATTTGAAAAAAAAAAGGTTTGTACATGAAGCTGGGTAGATAGATACCCTATCTTTAAAAAACAATACAGAAGTGCCCTTTCCCTCACATATGTCTTCTATTCATAAATGAAAACTCTGGGGTAAAAGAAGGTGACAAAGCTGAGTTTTACTAAGAAAGACTAGGTTTAGAGTTTGTGAAAAGGACGACAGCAACTACCCATCTGCTTTCCATGCTATATTTGACAGATTTTACTCTATAGCTCAGAAAACATGTTAATAGGACTTCTTGTAGTGAGAGGAAGGAATTTAAAAAGCAAAGAATCCTGTTGTGATAGTTTGGCACTATAGAGAAATGGCTCACAGTGCCTGCAATTCATGGAACAAAGATAACATCTCTTCGCAAAATCTACAGTGCAAGGTATCTCAAATATATAATCAAGAGATGCCAGTGGAAGTCACTTCAAAGCACCAAACAAAATGATTCCAAACAAGAATGAGATGAAGCCTGAATTTGCTTAACTGGGCCTTCAAAGATCTATTAGAGAAAACATAAGAGATGAACTGCCTCATAAAGCAGATGGTCTTCTCCAGTTTTTTTTTCTTAAAAAAAAAAAAGAAAGAAAGAAAAAGAAAATTAAAGGAAACTAAGGAGCAAGGATCTTGCTAAATTGGCTCTGAAGTAGAATGCATGAGTTTTTTAAAGGATTTCACAGTTCCTCATGAGGTTGACACAGGTCATTTGGTAAGGTATACATCAGCAAGGGAAGCCGTCCCAAGGGCAGCTGCCTCCCAGGCAGCATGGAACACCCTGGCAGGCTCCATTCACAGAGGTGGGAAGGAAGGCTGAGGCGTAACATGGCCTTTCTGAAGGAGCACTGGAGTCGGAGTCAGGACACGTGAGATTTGTGTTCTTGATCTGTGATTCTGAGGAACCTGGTTCACTTCTGTCACCTTTTAATTTTTCTTAGAGAAACTCATGATTCATTCCCCTAGCCTGCTTTTATAGTGGGAACAATTAAGATATAAAGAGGAAAATCTCTGTATAGCACAGACCAGAATTGCAAAAGTATTGGTTTACAACGTAATTTTGTTTAAATAGCTCCATTGCTAGATATAAAAGTCCCACTGTGCAGCAAATTAAAAATCGGAGTAAAAGGAATGAGGTGTTTTGAACCCAGTAGAAGATGAAAAAATTTCCGTTCTCCTCCAACTGTAAGATACTCCATTTTTGTTCTCCTACAAGCTCTGACACTTTTTGAGAGAAAAGAGAGGCAGATAAAAGTATCTCAAAGGGAACTCAAAGATTCTATGCCACATTGTTAACTAAAACAGTGACAGGAGGCCAGGAATCTTATGGTCATGGTCAAGATTTATACAAAAAGGGTACTGCCCCCAAATATTGCCACTTTTGGCTTGCCTATGGGGCCTGAGTTCCTAACCAAAGCCCACAGGGAGAAATAGGGCCCTGGGTAATATTAAGTATCTAACATTTGTTGAGGGCTTCCTTTGGGCTAAATATAAAGAGTGTTCATAATCCCTTTTCATTTCTCACACAAATCCTAGGACACTGGCACCTTCATTCTCCTTGTTTCACACAGAAGGACTCCAAGCTGTAGCAAGGTTAAGAAACATGCACCGGGCACAGTGGCTCGTGCAGTAATCCCAGCACTCTGGGAGGCTGAGGCAGGAGGAATGCCTGAGCTCAGGAGTTCATGACCAGCCTGGTAAACACAGTGAAACCTTGTCTCTACAAAATATAAAAAATTTGCCAGGCATGGTGGCGTGTGCCTGTAGTCCCAGCTACTCAGGAGGCTGAGGCAGGAGAATTGCTTGAACCGGGGAGGCAGAGGTTGCAGTGAGCTGAGATCGCTCCACTTTATTCCATCCTGGGCAACAGAGTGAGACTCTGTCTCAAAAAAAAAAAAAAAAAAGAAATCTGCATAACATTGGGAAGTTGAAAAGCAGCAGAGCCCAGATTCCGATCCTGGTCTAATGATCCCAGAATCCTTAGTTTAACATTCTACTCCACTGCCTCTTCTAGGAAGTAGAAAGTGGGATGAAGCTGGTAACATGGAGACCCCAAAGACCTCATTTGTTGAGTTTATATATCTCTAATCTGATGGTTCCAAGAGAAGGTAAGCATCATAACCAAGGAACCAGGCAATCGTTTCTCTCCAACCACATCTCAAGAGCAACACTTACCTTCAGAGCTGTCTCCTAATTATCCCTGGATCTCTCCTCTTTTCCCCACATTCTCTAAATCCTTTGAAGTTTTTATGGTACTTCTAACATCACTTCCTCAATCCTTCTGCATGAAAACCAAATCCACTCTTAGTTAGAAAATTATAGTGAAATCCCATTTCAACACATTATATGAGCCAATCCAGATTTCACCAAATAGAGGCCTGGAAGACATTTGGCAGTTTTCTTAATGATAACACCAGCTGAGCATCCCGAATTTAAAAATCTGAAATCCACAAGGCTCCACCGAGCATTTCCTTTGAGTATCATGTCCTTTGAGTATCATGAGATTCTGGAGTTTTGGATTTGTGATATTTAACTGATAAGTATAATGCAAATATTGCAAATTCAAAAACAAAAATCTGAAATCAAAAATACTTCTAGTCCTAAACATCTTGTGTAAGAAACACTCACTCTGTAATTTCTAATATATCAATCACATTGACTATTTACCAAGCATTGTATGTTAAGACTTCCCATATATATTAACTACTTCAATCCTTATAACCACTCTGTGGAGAGAAAACTATTATTATCCTCATTTTATAGATGTGGTAAGAGACAGCAAGATAGTAAATAACTGCCACATATGTAGCAGGTGGTGAAGCTATTTTGCTTTAAACCTCTCTGAACCTCAGTTCTCTCCTCTTGAAAAATAAAAATATTTACCTCACATGGTTACTATGCAGAAATGGAATAAACACACAAAAAGCAATTTAACATAACACTTAGATTCTCCCTCCCTCCTAGTATTTCTGGGCTCATTCCAAGGTACAATACAGAAACTTTTAATTAGACGGGAACAAGGAGATAAGAGAGATGCTTAGAATTCCTCCACATATGCTGCCTCATTTGTGTGTCACAACACCCTTTGGAAAGAAGTAAATATCACCATCCCCATTTTACAGATGAGAGATTAGGTAACTGGCACATGCAAGGACATTCTGCTGGTGACTGAAGCAGGATTCAAACCCACACATGCATCCTGTTTTTCCAGAGGTTTTTAAGGGGTTGGAGGACAGGGGTAGCCAAGATTTCTAGTTCCCTTCATCTTCCCCATGTAGCCATGCCTACAAATTCCACACATCACCAGTGCTTCTGCAACTTGCCAATGTTACCTTTCCCTGGAAAATCAAGACTGAAGATAACAGTGGAAGATAAAAATAGGTATAGTCACATTTACTAACCATGCACAATTAGCAACTCTTCTAATAAGAATAAAGCAGAGGCAGGGAGAAGGAATGGAAGGAGAAGAGGAAGGGAAGAGAGAGGGAGAAATCGTAATGAAACAGAAGCCCAAATTGCAAGCTCTACGTTCTCTCATCCATGTCGGGATTTTTTTCCACAAAGGTGTCAGCTACTTATCCTAGAACAACCTGCTGTTCCTTCTCAGTCCTTCAACTGGGACCTGCATTCAGAAGCCTCCAAGAAGACACACCTGGCCAGGTCACATTTCTCAGAGAGGCAGCAGCAGGAAGAAACCCACATTGAGACCAGAGGCCGCCACCAGGAACAGGGTGTTTCCCTCAACACAGGATGTGAGTTCACAAAGAAACACCAAGGTCCTCCTCTATCTCCAGCTACAGTTGGCTTTCCTCAACAGAACTTAAGGGCAGGAAGGAAAGCGGAAGTCAGGAATCAGGGCCAGGGAAGCTAAAACAAAGGCGGGTCTCTAAAATGCAGACCCACACCCACCCCCTCCTCCTGAGCACACACCCACAGATTCTTAAGCTGGGAAGAGGATAAGCCACCGTAGAATTCTAAGTGCCTCCACCACAAACTGCCTCAAAATACAGGAGGCCTTCTGTTGCCCAAGACCATGCTATACAACAAAATGTGAGCTTGGCAGAGTCCACAAACTCACGGAACTCTGTTAGAACATACTTACATGCATCTCTTTTCTAGACAGTTTTCTCTGGAGTCCCGAGTTAAGAACCACTGCACCAGTTGGTCACAAAGTAGGAAAACAGGGCTCTGTAAAAATAAATCATCACCCTCCCATCAAGTCTTCTCTCAACTTCCCTAATTTGGTTACGTGGACATTCAAGCAATATCCCTGACATTTCTGACTCCATCACTCCCTGGCCCCATGACCAGTCAGAAACTTGGCACCAATCCATTCTCTGAAGCTAGTAACATGTGAATTCTCATCTTTTGATTTCCATGGTCACCATCTAGGCCAGGCTCTTACTCATCCTGAAGTCCTATGGTTGGTATTCTGATCACCTGTCTGCCCTCACGCCAATATACCTGCACTCTCCTGCAGATCTGCCTTCCTAAGAGCAGCCACAATCTTTATCACCACCACATATACACACTCCAGACTATCAATAACCAGGACCCTAGGGCTGTGCCACCCGGGTTTGAATTCCATCTCCACTGTTTCCTCTGAGTGTCTCTTTAGGTAAATCATCTAACCTCTGTTTCCTCTGCTGTAAAATGGAGATAATTAGAATGAATATCTATACCAAATGTCTGTTGTGGGAATTAAATAGGAGAGTGTATGTAAAGCACTCAGAATGGTGATGGCACACAGTAATTGCTATCCAAGTGTTAACTGTCACCAACATGAGTATTCTTTTCTTTTTTTTTTTTTTTTGAGATGGAGTCTTGCTCTGTCACCCAGGCTGGAGTGCAGTGGCACGATCTCAGCTCACTGCAACCTCTGCCTCCCTGGTTCAAGTGATTCTCCTGCCTCGGCCTCCCAAGCAGCTGGGACTACAGGCACACACCACCATGCCCAGCTAATTTTTGTACTTTGAGTAGAGATGGGGTCTCGCCATACTGGCCAAGCTGGTCTGGAACTCCTGACTTCATGATCTACCCACCTTGGCCTTCCAAAGAGCTAGGATTACAGGCTTAAGCCACAGCACCTGGCCAACATGAGTATACTTAAAGCTTTTCACTGGTTACTGAATAAAATCTCACTTGGGCCAGGCAAGGTGGGTCACACCTGTAATCCTAGCACTTTTAGAGGCTGAGGAAGGATAATCACTTGAGGTGAGGAGTTCAAGATCAGCCTGGGCAACACAGCAAGACCTTGTCTGTACAAAAATAAAAAAATACATAGGTACATACATACATACACACCAAAACAAACTCTCACTTCACTGATGGGACTCCTATGACCTTCTACATTCTGTCCCAAATGGGCTGAACTAGCCCCAACTTGTCCCTAATCTGAATGGACATAAGCCATTCTTCTGCCACCTGATCCCACATGGGGCACCACACCGGTGCCTCACTCTACACTGAAGCTACTAAACAGCTCCTCTCACAAGTCTCTTCCATTTGTTCTGCCTGGAATGCCCTGTGTCATATGAGTGTCTATCAAACCCTCATGGCTCTTGGAGACAAGATCAAGCACTGAGCCCACATAAGATACTGTCATGGTGAATTCTGGCAACAGCACTGAGGATGTTAATGTTCCTAACAGTTTCTGTGGCCCTGTTCCTACCTGCCCAAGGGCCAACTGTCTGGTCTACCTTAAAGCAATAAGCTTTCCTCTGGGTAAAATGAGGTAGTTGAAACAAATGACTTATACAGCCTTCTTGTCAAGGTTCTTGGGGTTACACAGTGTTTCTCGCTCCTGTGGGACAATATTTCTTTTCTTTTCTTTTTTTTTTGAAACAAAGTCTCACTCTGTCGCCCAGGCTGGAGTGCAGTGGCACGATTTCGGCTCACTACAACCTCTGACTCCTGGGTTCGAGCAATTCTCCTGCCTCAGCCTCCTGAGTAGCTGGGATCACAGGTACCTGCCGCCACACCGGGCTAATTTTTTATATTTTTGGTAGAGACGGGGGTTTCACCATGTTGGCCAGGCTGGTCTCAAATTCCTGACCTCAAGGGATCCACCTGCCTTGGCCTCCCAGAGTGCTGGGATTACAAGCGTGAGCCACCACACACAGCTGGAACAGTTTTTCATTAAAGAAGAGGATACACAGAGTAACTGCACGTATTTTTATTTTTTAAATTGAATAACTGAAAGTGTTCTAGGTCTCAAGTTTCCAAGGCTAAGGAAAAAAGTGAAATTTTACTAGATGATGTGCAAAATTCTTTTCTCTTTACAATTTGATGACCCTATGACTTCTAGGGTTTTTTCCCAATAAACCAGAGAAGATAACTTTCATTTCATTCCTTTTATTATCTCCATGATACATATCTCAAAGTCATTTCTACCTTCCACGTGGAAAGTAATCCCAAGTGTTGTACCCAAATCCAACATAGTTAAGAAAAAAAAAAGTTCAAATTATTTCCCCTACTCCTCAATTTAGCAATAGAAAATTCCAGGATAACTTTTTCCCATAAATGAATAGAACCAGCCCTGAAATTTCTTAAAATCAGCAGCTTAGAACTCAGCCACAAGAAGTTTGAAAAGTGGCAGAAAATTTAATAATACCATTACCTTGAAATCCAATAAAGCCTGTTGGAGCTTAACATTTTCAAGAAATCAGACTATTTATGCTATTACCCCAGTACTACTATAGTTTCCCATAAAGCCATAAATATACACAATGTAGTTCACCAGAAAACTAAGACTATCATAAAAAAGGCCATAAGGAAGATACTGCCCATGAAGTATGTCTCCATGGTACTTGCTACAGCGAGTTCACACAGAGGAGTTCATTTATTTTGAAAATAACATTTCCAAGTCCACAACTCAACAGCTCATCATTTTCAACTGTGAACAACTTTTAATACAAGTTAGCGCTTTCTTTTCAAAGATGGTTGCCACCCCAGATAAAGGTCATACTGAATATCAAGGCCACGTATGAGGCTGTCACAATACAGAGGAAAAGGCTCATAACATCTACATCTTCATATCTGCTTCATTTAACAGTCCAGCTTTAAGTATCAGAAAACCTATCTGCCAGTGGATTCAACAAATAAAAAGGAGCTGGAAGGCCCAGGGTTGCAGGTGTTGGCTTGAAAACAATGTTAGGGCAGACATCTCCTAGGCTCTTGGCCTTCCCTTCATGCTTGTCATCACCTCATGGTAATATGAAGGCTGCTGTACACTTAGGCATTTCATCATCATTCAAGGTAGAAAGAATGGGAAAGCAAGGAAGGGTACTGATAAGCTCATCTGTCAGGCTTTATAAAGACAATAAAGGCTTTCCCAGAACCCTGCCCCCATCCCAGTGGACTTACTCTCAGGTGTCACTGGCCAGAAGTAGGTCACAGGGCCACACTTGCTACAAGGAATGCTGGAAAATCAGGGCTCAGGATTGGCATATTGGCTTAATCGTTACAATCTACTGTCAAGGGTGACCTCCACACCACCCTGAATTAAACTAAGGCCCTATGAGGAACAATGGAACAGGATATAGGCATTGAGCAGACAATTAATCGTGTCTCCATTTTGAGTCTCCATCTTAAGAAGGAGAAAATCATTCAATAAAAGTTTTTCTGCTCCCAATATCAAAAGCATCCACTACCTATAAAGTAACTGTTTTACAAATTCCCATACATATAATAACAAACAAATAAAAATTGTTTAATCTTTTAAATGCATATACTTTGGTTTTTCTCTCTATGCAGAGTCAGGTATAAATGCGCAGTTAATGGCTAAAAGGTGGGTGTTAAGTGTTGCCGCTGTGAACCTTGATCACAACTTGACCACTGAGAAACTTTGAGGTGCAGCTCACCATTCCCCAGGCAGAAAAGCCATGCTGGCCGTGATTCAAACCTAAATATGTTGTCTGCAAGCTGCTCTCACCACCTCCTTGCCCCTTCCTGATCAAAAAGGCACATCCATTTAGCACCCTAGATGCCCCCCACCTACTCAACCTTCAGTGGTTCCCCACTGCTCTTAGGAAACAACTGAAACTCCTAACCAAGGCCCTCCACTCTGATGTGACCTGGCTGCCTTCTCCAACCTCATCTCCCTTACTAGGTCCCACCACACTCGCTACACTCTGGCCACCCTGGCTCCTTGCCATTCCTTAAACAGTCCATACCCCTTGGTCTGTAATGAGCTTTTCCCAGTTCTTCATAGATTGGGCTTTCCCATGCTTGAGATTGTAGCTCAAGCATCAGTTCTTCAGGGACACCTTCCCTGGTCACCCAACATTACGTGGGTCATGCCAGTATCCCTCCATCACACTCTTCATTCCTCTATAGCAGGTACCACAATCCACAATTACCTCCTCTACTGGAAGGCTTTCTTACTGCCTAGATCCATCAGTAGAATAAACAGAAGTGCCACGGGAGTGGACACCTCATCTGTCTTTTCACTGCTCTATCCCCAGTGCCCAGCACAGACTGAGGGCTCTGGACTGTTACTTTTGCCATCCTGATTCCAGAACCTGATGCGGTTGACTCCTCACTCCCCTCTATACCACCAACTCCTTCCTCCATGTGGCCACCAAATGAACATTGCATCCCTAGGACCTGCTCCACTGAAATCCTGACCTTGGAACTTCCTCTCTCCAACAACTTCTCTTGCTTGTAACTCCCCTCACTCCTTTCACATCTACTGAAGCAGGTACACAGCATAGTTAGAAGCACAGACTCTGAAGCCAAAAGGCCAGGGTTCAAATCTCAGCTCCACCATTGTCTGTGCAGGCATAAATGCATAAATAAGTTACCTTTTTTGAGACAGAGTCTCGCTCTGTCACCTAGGCTGGAGTGCAGTGGTGTGATCTCGGCTCTCTGTAACCTCTGCCTGCCAGGTTCAAGTGAGTCTCCTGCCTCAGCCTCCTGAGTAGCTGGGAGTATAGGTGCAAGCCATCACACCCAGCTAATTTTTTTATTTTCAGTAGAGATGGGGTTTCACCATGTTGGTCAGGCTGGTCTCAAACTCCTGACCTCGTGATCCACCCACCTCGGCCTCCCAAAGTGTTGGGATTATAGGCATGAGCCACCGTGCCTGGCCAAATAAGTTGCTTCTATAGTTCCTGTGTGCCTCAGTTTCCTCATCTGTCATTGAGTGATAACAGTAGCATCTATGTCACAGAGTTGTAGTGAAGATTAAAAGAATATACATCAAGTGCTCAGAACAGTGCCTATGTAAGTGCTAATAACAGTAATAAATGTAATTTCTTATTATGAACACGCACTTTCTTCTGACATATGCCCTCCCCTAGGCCCTTCTCATTTGATCTCAGTTCATTAGATTCCTCCATAATACCCCATGTCATGTGTCCTTCAAATCCCACCCATGACACCTGCAGTCCCATGCCTGATCTGCCAACAAAATGATCTGATTTGGATTCCTCCCAAGACCATTGTGTCTTGTTGGAGGAAGATGTTCTGGAAACTGTGTAAAGCCTCTCCCTGGGCTTTACTGACTGCACACGTCTTTACCAGCCTTCCTCTCCTCTAAACTGCTATATCACATAAACTGATTCTAAATGATACAGTTACTGCCTTTGGTCACATCCACAGATGAGATACAAGCATTTTCAGGGCAATATGCAATTCTTCTCAATACCCCAGAGAAGTCAACACAGTATTAGGAGTAGAGCAAATACATTATCTACCTATTAATTGGCTCTGGTTACCCCCCTCTCCTCTTAACTATACCTTTTCCCTCAAAAAAAGGAAGCATCTTTAAACTGCACCCTGCTTACTTGCTTAAACTGGACCCTGTGGTGTGAGGATCAGTGATTTCAAAACAAAAAGCTACTCTCTCTTGTTCAAAAACAACAGGAAATCCTCTTTACCCCCAACGAAGCCCAAGTCAAAGGCTAGGATGGCAGCACGTACGCCTGATTTCCAGAGTTAGCCAAGTCATGTTGGATTTATTGGTATCGAGTTCCAAATAAGTAATATGCAACTTAAGCTCTTTGCAGAATTTTCTTGTACTCTGGGAGAGGGGGATCAACTTTCCCCAAAATTGGACACTTCTAGGAAAGAATTCAGGGGAGAAAACAAATGTAATCCCATGGACTTAAGTATTTTTCATAAAATCAAAAGAGACCGACTAAAAAGTCTAGATATTCCTTTAACAAAGCATCATCTATAAAATATTCAGGCAGGGTGCGGTGGCCATGCCTATAATCTCAGCACTTTGGGAGGCCAAGGCAAGCAGATCACCTCAAGTGAGGAGTTCGAGATCAGCCTGGCCAACATGGTGAAACCCCATCTCTACTAAAAATATAAAAATTAGCCTGTGTGATGGCGGGTGCCTGTAATCCCAGCTACTCAGAGGATGAGGCAGGAGAATTGCTTGAATTCGGGAGGCAGAGGTTGCAGTAAGTCGAGATTGCGCTAGTGTACTCCAGCCTGGGCGACAAGAGTGAGACTCTGCCTCAAAAACAAACATAAAAACAAATATTCGACAGTATATGTTGCTGTTTTCTTTTTCTTAGTGTATATTCATAACAGAAAGGTCTAGAAGCTTCAGAGGCAAACAATAAACTGACCTATCTTCTGACTCTAAAATAAATATGCCAAGTCATTCTTTTAGAATTCTATTGGTTTTATCCTGCACGGATTTTTGTGGCCTTTTGTGCAAAGGAAGTTCACCAGAGTTCACTTCCCCTGAGGACAATTCCAGGTTTGCATATATGAGCAAGTGTCCAAGACCCTGGAAAAATAAGTCTCTTTGCTTTGGTTTCAAAATGAGGCCCCATGAAGTTGCATGCTTTTCTCCTTTCCCTTCTGGCGGCTGCTTGCAGAAGATAGTCTGGCTGAGGCATTTCCTCCACACTGTTCCTTTAGCAGAGGTGCTGTGTCTCCTGCCCTGAGGACAATGCATTCTTCTCATCTTTCTCAGAGGCGAAGCCGGTTCACACACACGCAGGACCCTTTCTGACCTATTCCCATCATCCTAATCCTCTTCATGTGGAGTATGGGGGAGCCACTACAGTTATTATCCCCAATATACCAGCATGAGGTCTGCAGGTTCTCACCAACTCTATAACAGTTCCCCTGGCACAAGAGAGTGAGTCTAGGGAAGGCAAAAGGACTAGAGTCCCTCCAAGGACTATTCTATCACGTTTTCAGAGTCTCATTCTGCAACAAATGCAGACACCAAGTAGGATTCTTTCCACCAGGGCATCCGATTCCTCCTGGTGAAGACCTGTCACAGGGCTTCCCAGTCCCGTTCTCTCTGTTAGTGAAAGGGAAAGTGATAGATCCAGAGCATCCAAATGGGCTGACACTGTCTTCTCTGCACTGTTATGGAGGTATCCGGAGCCTTCTCTCTCCTGTGCAAAATGGCAACTCTTAAGGAAAAACTCATTGCACCAGTTGCAGAATAAGAGGCAACAGTCCCAAACAATAAGATTACTGTGAGGGTATTGGACAAGTTGGTATGGCATGTGCTATCAGCATTCTGGGAAAGTTTCTGGCTGATAAACTTGCTCTTGTAAATGTTTTGGAGGATAAGCTTAAAGGAGAAATGATGAATCTGTAGTATGGGAGCTTATTTCTTCATATGCCTAAAATTGTGGCAAATAAAGATCATTCTGTGACCACTGATTTTAAGATTGTAATGGTAACTGCAGGAGTCCGTCAACAAGATGGGGAGAGTCGTCTCAATCTGGTGCAGAGAAATGTTAATGTCTTCAAATTCATTATTTCTCAGATCATCAGGTACAGTCCTGATGGCATCATAATTGTGGTTTCCAAACCAGTGGACATTCTTATGTTACCTGGAAACTAAGTGGATTACCCAAACACTGTGCGATTGGAAGTGGATGTAATCTGGATTCTGCTAGATTTTGCTACATTATGGCTGAAAAATTTGGCATTTATCCCAGCGGCTGCCATGGATGGAATTTGGGAGAACATGGCAACTAAAGTGTGGCTACGTGGAGTGGCGTGAATGTGGCAGGTGTTTCTCTACAGGAACTGAATCCAGAAATGGGAACTGACAATGATAGTGAAAATCAGAAGGAAGTGCATAAGACGGTGGTTGAAAGTGCCTATGAAGTCATCAGGCTAAAAGGATATACCAACTGGGCTACTGGATTAAGTGTGCAGATCTTATTGAATCCATGTTGAAAGTCTATCCAGGATTCAACCATGTCAACGATGGTAAAGGGGATGTATGGCATTGAGAATGAAGTCTTCTGAGCCTTCTGTGTATCCTCAATGCCCAGGGATTAACCAGCATTATTAACCAGAAGCTCAAGGATGATGAGGTTGCTGGCTCAAGAAAAGCACAGATACCCTGTGGGACATCCTAAAAGTCCTAAAGAAGGACCTAAAAGTCCTCTGACTACTGAGCTCTAGGCTGTAGAAGTTTAAAAACTACAAGGAGATTAACTCTGAGCCTTTAGTTTTCATCCATGTACATGGATCGCAGTTTGCTTTGATCTTCTTCAATATGTGAATTTGGGCTCACAGAATCAAAGCCTATGCTTGGTTTAATGCTTGCAATATGAGTTCTTGAACAAATAAAATTAACTACTGTAGTGTAGGGGGAAAAAGACACTCTTTTATTACAACAGAATAAGACTGCAAATCTCTACCCCAGAAGTAGCAAATTACAAGAGAGGTTAAAAAAACAAACAAACAAAAAAGCAAGAGCAAAGTTGCAAAGAAGAGATTTTAATTTGGACTACTGAAATTTAATTTCTTTCTTCAGTGAAAGACAAATACATAGAAGTAACCTTTCTTTACTAGTGTTAACATCAAGGTGTAAGATTATTTACTAGGTATATGAAAACATGGTCTGTATTTATGAGTATCTAAAAATAATAGCAGTCAACAGACCTCAGATCACCAATTTTACAGATTGGGTTCACATGCCATGTAAAAATCCAGAGCCTAACTGACTGACTGAGACATGCACAGAAAGTGATCTACAAGTAAGGAGGAAGCCACGGATTAGACTATAAACTACAAAAATGTGGTTACTCAGGTTCATGGCATCTCAGTAGGGGGATCTGCATAACACCTATTAACTGAATTATTAACATTTAAAGTTCTGCAGAAATCAGGGATTGCAATTTGGCAACTAAAATATCTTAAAAGTCTTTAATCGACTGTGGTAACAAAGTTTCCAATCAACATGGTAAGCTGAGATGACAGGGAAGGACTCTGCCTGTTTCAAATACATGGACAAATTGAGTAAGAAATAATTAACAACTTCTTAAATACAAAGAAAAAATTGAAAATCCCAAGAAATAAATCCCTGGGCCAGAACCAAAGATAGAACTCAAAGTTGGATGAGAGAAAGTTGAAGCTCTGAAGACGTAAAAGGCCATCAGAACATGAGATAGCCTTAGTGTCTAGGGGCTGAGATCCTGATGAACCTGGGAGAACAAAGGGTCATATCTCACCACTAAGAAATCAAAATTTCAAAACAGCTCCCATATAGAGGTATGGCATCCAAATAGAGAACACCCAGGGTCCCTGAGCCAAGAAAATAATAACACTAGTCTGGAAGCCAGGACACCCATGGGACACTAACTGAGGCAAATGAGAAAGTGCTGGGTTTGCACAATCCTAGTCACACGGGATTCCCACATCAAACAACCTCTACTGAAGAGGCCCTCACAGGGAAAGCTTAACACCAAACAAGAAACAATTCAACAAAAGAGACAGTCCAAGAGCTAGAAACAGAACAGTCAATATAGCAGCCACCATGTTCAGAAAAAAGTTACCATGAATACAACTAAAGCTAGAAAACCATGGGTGTTGGAAAGCAGGATTTGGAAAAACTTGTAATATGCAAAAAATTTCTCCCCTTTTCAATGCTCTTTCTAAGCAAGTACTTCATTCATTCACTCGATATATATTTATTAAGCACTTATTCTGCATCAGGCTCCCATTACTTCCCCCTTGGTCTTGGCTGGCACAGGCTCTCAGGATGGTTATCACCCAGTTCCACCCCTTAGCCCAAGATGACTCCACATATATTGCAGCAACTACCATAGATAAAATAGTATCCTCATTCACAGAGAAAAGGAAGGAAATGAAAAAGAGTTTAGTGCTGAAGTTCAGACAAATTATATACATGTGCCAAAATATAAAAGGAATTTAGGACACAAGCAAGCATCAAGAGAGAGATTTAAGAGCTGCAAGGGCTGGGCGCGGTGGCTCATGCCTGTAATCCCAGCATTTTGGGAGGCCAAGGCAGGCAGATCATGAGGTCAAGAGATCCAGACCATCCCGGCCAACATGGCGAAACTCTGTCTCTACTAAAAATACAAAAATTAGCTGAGCGTAATGGCGCCTGTAGTCCCAGCTACTTAGGAGGCTGAGGCAGGGGAATTGCTTGAACCTGGGAGGCAGAGGTTGCAGTGAGCAGAGATCACACCACTGCACTCCAGCCTGAAGACAGAGCAAGACTCTGTCTCCAAAAAAAAAAAAAAAAAATGCTGCAGGAACATGGGCTTCTGGCTAGCAAACCATAAAACTCCCTGGGAAAAAGAGCAACTCTGCTGTACCCCATGGCAAGAGCAGGATTTTAACAGGTTACCAAAAGAGAGATCCACATACTAGAGGAAACAGCAGGAGCAAAGGCACATGACCCAAAGCCACAGGGTGTGCCCTGTAGGAGCAGCCCACGCAGGCTACTATAAATGTCTACTGAATAGTAATAACACTAACAACAATAACGATCATTCATCATGAGTAATGGGTATAATACAAGTAAGGAGCAGGGAAAGAAAACCTAAAGGACTCAAATACCAGGGTGACCTTTTAAACTAGTGGGGATGCACTAAACATTTTCAGCAGGGAAGTGGCATGGTCAGAGCCATGCCTCTGTTAGATTAATTTGGTCACCATGGATGAGTTAAATTTGCAGGCAAAGAGACTGCAGGCCAGAGATCTGGAAGCTATTATAAGAGTCCAGATCCTCACAACTGAGGTTACAGTGGTGGCTGCAGTCATGCAAAGGAACGGATAGGTACAGACAAAAATGAACAAAGATGCAATTTTATTAGCAATTCCTGGAATATAGTCATGTGTTGCTGAACAACAGAGCTACATTCTGAGAAATGCATCACTGGGCGATTTCACTGCTGTGCAAACATCATCATGGAGTGTTCTTACACAAACCTAGATGGCATAGCCTGCTACACATCTAGGCTAGGTGGCAGAGTCTGGTGCTCCCAGGCTATAAACCTGTAAAGCATGTTACTGTACTAAATACCACAGGCAACTGTAATACAGTGATAAGTATTTATGTATTTAAACATATCTAAACATAGAAAAGGTACAGGGGAAATACAGTATTATAATCTTATGGGACTACTGTTGTATACATAGTTTGTCATAGATTGAAACATTTGTTATGTGGCACGTGACCTATTTTAAAACTTGAATTTTAACATAAACACAAGTATCTGTATGAAAAGTCAGGAGAGAACAGCTCTAGCTATTTACTTCTTATTTTCATGCTGAATGGATGTCATTCCACATTCCATCCAAGAGCAGCACCCTGTCCTGAAAGGAGATAGCCTGGAAAGGCAGAACAATCTCAAAACAGAAAGAAAGAAAATTAAAACTCCAGTCTGACACATGAGCCTCAAAGCCAAATGTCGGGTGCAGCAGTATGCACTGCTGACCCTTGACTAATAAAATATTTATATTTTTGACTAATAAAATTATTAACTCTGTGGCATATTGCTGTTGTTTTTTACTGAAACAGTTTCCCTTCTCCAGGGAACAGCGTGGCCCTGTTCAGACACAGGCCTGGTGAGGAGGCCTCAGGTCAAATTGGCTTTCCTGTCTCGTGGGAGGACAGCGAGAGTTGCTGAGGTTAACATTTCTTTCTGCTATGAGTAGCCTCTACAGAATGTCAGCTTGAGGTTTCAACAAGCAAATCTTATTTATTTATTATTTTGAGTTTTGCTCTTGTCACCCAGGCTAAAGTGCAATGGCACAATCTTGGCTCACTGCAACCTCCATCTCCCAGGTCCAAGCAATTCTCCTGACTCAGCCTCCCTTGTAGCTGGGATTACAGGTGAGGCTCATCACATACAGCTAATTTTTGTTTTTGTTTTTTTCTTTTTTAGTAGAAATGGGGTTTCACCAAGTTGGCCAGGCTTGTCTGGAACTCCTGATGTCTGGTGATCCACCCACCTCAGCCTCCCGAAGTGCTAGGGTTACAGCATCTGGCTAAATCTTATTTAATGATCAGGAGAAGCAAGCTACAAAGGAGCACGTGGAAGGGAGGAATGGAGAACAGATCAAGTAAAATACATAACAGTGTTAATGCCTTAGACTGAGGTATCAACAACACGGGGAAAGAAATCAGAGACGAAACCACGAGAGGGTACAAACCACGCTCTAGTTCCAGGGAAGGGCATTTCAGGCAACGTGTTATGCAGATGTGTGGCCCCTGGAAAAGCAGCCACTCACCCCCCCAGCCAGAAAAAAGGCACAAAGTGACAAGCTCAGCAGAGGCCTTGGGGCAGCAATCTCGGTTCTCGGTCAGGTAGCATGTTTCTGGCACCCAATAAGGAGAAGATAGTTTTCTCATAAAGAGCTCTTGGTAAAAAAATAAGTCAAATTAAAATAAAGAGCTTCCTTGCAATTACTGGACAGCACACATATACACAGCTCAGGGCCTTTGGTAATCTCTGGAAAGGCACTCAGCTGATGCCCAATGTGTCATTCTCTAAGGTGAAAAAAGGAGCAAGTCCACATATGTGAATTTTTCAGATAAATTTACTTCTTCCACTCCAAGAGCCCAAATGTTAGCATTTTAACCATTGTGAAAGAAGAATGTCCTCAAAACATATTAGCTTGAACTGTATGAAATTAATCTTTCTGTATATCAAAAATGTTCAAGTACTAACAATTTCACGTGGATCAATGGCAGTACATGCCTTCCAACTTCCTTCTACAGTAGGGGTAGGCAAATTTTTTCTTAACAGGATCACAGATATTTTAGGCTTTGAGGGCCAAGAGACAAAAAAGAGATTATGTAGGTGCTTATATAACCATGTAAAATGTAAGCATTTAAAAATATAAAAACCACCCTCAGCTCCTATAAAAATAAGCATGGACTGGATCTGACCTATCGGCCACAGTTTGAGGATCCCTGTTATACAGGGTACAGGTATAAACTTTATTCTGACGATGCTCACTATGAAAATTGCTAATTTCAGAGTAAAACTGTAATGTCCTTGGAGATACTAACAATATCTGAAAATATGTGAAAAGCTGTTTACTCCAACACTGCTGGTTTTAATGCTGGTCGTTGGTCTGAATCCCTATTCTATTATCAGCAATCCCTCCCTACTGCTATAAAATGCCATTGCTTTTAACTATCTGACTTATTTTACAAGCAATTGTCTGGGTGGGGGCTTGAAGGCGGTTCTAACTTTTCTTTGCTTTCTCTTTTTTCTTTTTTTGAGACACCCAGGCTGGAGTGCAGTGATGCATGCAATCTCAGCTCACTGCAACCTGTACCTCCTGGGCTCAAGCAATCCGCCCACCTCGGCCTCCCAAGTAGCTGGGACTACAGGCGCACACCACCTGGCTAATTTTTGTGTTTTTTATAGAGACAGGGCTTCGCCATATTGCCCAGGCTGGTCTTGAACTCCTGGGCTCAAGTGATTTACTCACCTTGGCCCCTCAAAGTGCTGGGATTACAGGAATTAGTCACTGCTGGGATTACAGGCATGAGCCCAGCCCTAACTTTTCTATAAAGAAAAAAACTGAGCTGCACAAGGTAACGGGACTTAAAGGTGAATATGAATAAGCATAACTATAGAAAGGATATAGGAGCAAAAGTACTATAGGGAATTACCCCAAATTTCCCCTGGTTTGGAGCCAAAATTCCACAGGTTCCAAAGCAATAAAAACAAATAAATATCTATACAGCTGGTCCAAGGCCAAAAGACTGAAGGGAGCAAGAAGTAAGTCTGAGACACACCGCCCTTCACAGAAGTAAAGACAGATCATTAAAGGGAAGAATCATTTTTTCTCCTAGGTTAATCAGGAGTAACGACAAATAAGAAAAGGCTACAACGATAGCAGTTCCCCAAAGACTGCCAGGAAAAAATCAGTGTTGTGAGACATCGAAGGTCATCCCTGAGGGAACTGAAAGAGTTTCCTCCTTTGGAGAAGGCTAAGACATAAGACAGGAGCTCCCTCCCCAATACATATTAAACAGAGACATATCCAGGGGACCTCTCTTCTGGGTCCATGAATTTTGTGATTTTAAAGGAATTCAAATAATCATTGCAAAATGTTTTTAATTTATGGCATTACTATTGTTTCAAATGTCATATATTGTGATGAAAAAGGAAAATTTAAAAAAATAAAAGCCTGTAGAAGAATGGATACATTAGACCAGGCATGGTGGCTCATGCCTGTAATCCACACTTTGGGAGGCTAAGGTGGGTAGATCTCAAGCCTAGGAGGTCAAGACCAGCCTGGGACAAATAGCGAGACCCCATCTCTACAAAAATAAACAAAATTAGCCAGGCATGGTGGCACCCATCTGTGGTCCCAGTTATGCAGTAGGCTAAGGTGGGAGGATCACTTGAACTCAGAATTTGAAGCTACAGTGAGCTGTGTTCATACCACTGCATCTCAGCCTGGGCAACACAGCAAGACCCTGTCTCAAAAAAGAAAAACAAAAAAAGAATGGATGCACTGAAACAGAAAAAGCAGATTGTTGATATCATTTCCGGTCTTATAGGGCCACTTGATTATAAATATCCTAATTTAGATAGCATTTCTTACCATGCAATATTCAAAACTTACCCCAGAGCAATCCATTCTCTTATATTTCTAAACATTCTTATTTAAATATTATAAGGTTTTACCAATTCAATACTCTGTGATATTCTACAGTGAAAATTAAAGGGGAAAAAGAAAGAGAGAGACCAATCCCATACATACATGAGCTGCCTGGATGACAGTGAGCCTCCGGGTACCGTCTGCCCATAGCGACAGTCAACACATCAGGAGGGGCCTCAGCAGTTCCCAAGTCCTCAGGACTGAGATGGTTAGCTGTGGTGGGGAGAGACAAAAAAAGGTGGAAACAAAACAGAGACTTAGGATAATGGCAGCATTTTTTTTTTTCATTAAAATGCTAATGATGACCATACATTTCCAGATAACCATGTTTATGAATTATTCATAGTCACATGTGAGATGAAGTCTCCCTGTCACTGCAGACAGGCCCAGGCCTTGTTGATGATTAACATGAGGGCCCTGGAGTAAGTGTGACAGAGGCACAGGTCACTGGAAGGCTTGACCAGGGCTAGCCATCACTGGCCCCCATCAGAAGTCCAGGCAATTCCACCTGCATTTCCCTGATGCTTTTCCATTCTTCCTTAATGTCAAGGAATAGCACGGCCTGGCTCTTTGCTGTGACATCTGAACTAATATCCTGTAAAACCTTAAAGGCTTCAAAGGAAAAAAATTTTTTTCTGTATTGGGGAGGTTAGATGTCACGATGATTGGAGAGAAAAAAAATACTTTTCAGTGATGTATAACACACAGAAAATGAACATACCACAATGGACAGCTCAATGTATTTTCCTAAACTGAAAACACACCGGATCAAAAACCAGAACATTATCAGCACTGCACAAGTCTCCTTCATGCTCCCTTCTAAGGGTGACTCCTATGCAGAAATTATTTTTGCCCATTTTTGTGGTCATCAAGTCAATTTACTGTCACTATTAATTTTTTATTTAAAAAGCATATTCAGAACACCTACTGTACACCCAGCACCATGCTAAGCACTGGAGCTGCAAAGATGAACAGATACCAACTCTATCTCTAAGGATAGTGAAATCTAGGGGGGGCCAAAGGATGCACACAAGCTGGCCACCACAGGGCCCTGGGATGAGCATAATGACTGAGATTCATATCAAGCAAGGGCACCTACTCCAGAAATGGAGAGGTCAGGGAGGGCTTCCAAGAAAAGGGATGCCTAGCATGTCCTAAGGCTGGGTAAGAGTTATCCATGCTAGGGATGCAAGACAAGGTGATGGAAAAGGGAAAGGTAAGAAATCGCATGGTATGGTCCAGAGTTGCTGGCCACTCTCTAGGGTGAGACCTGCAGGGTGAGGCCAGAAAAGAAGCCTAGAACCAGATGGAAACCTTGTACATGTCTCAAAGAACTCTGACTTTATCCCAGATCTGACCCATCAGTGGTGTAAACAGCCACTGATGGATCAGATCTGGGTTTCGGATGTATGATTCTCTGGGTGGATTTGAAGGGGGCAGAGTAGAGGCAGGGAGACCTGTTTGGCTGTTTACAATCATTCAGAGAGGAGGAGAAGGATGGAGATGAGGGCAGTAGAAGTAGATAGAGAAGGGGAGAGAAGAATTAGTACTTGGAAACATCCAGCTCAAAGCAGAACACTAGGTTGACTACATGTGGGTGGATGGCAGTGACAACCAAGGTAGAGAATACAGGAGAAGAAATAGAGAAGACAAGAAATTTAGGTTGGGGCATTAGAAACTGAGGCTGGAAGATTCAGGTGAGGATACTCAGATGCTCTTGTGAAGCCTGGGGAAGAAGCCTGAGCAAAACATAATGGCATAAAAGTGATTACAACACAGAGAGGAGCAGAGATTGTGTGAGTGAGTGACACCACTGCAGGAACATGGACAGAAGAACATTATAGGATCAGCGCAGAATCCTGGAGAACACACACAATAGAATGTGGAGAGGAAAACGATCTTTTGAAGAAGACTCAGAAAGACTGGAAAGAGGTACCACAGGACACAAAGAGATGAATAAAGATAAAAAATGAAAAGCATACCTTTGGATTTGACATTTAAAAAGTCACTGTCGGCCGGGTGCAGCGGCCCACATCTGTAATCCCAGCACTTTGAGAGGCTGAGGCGGGTGGATCACGAGGTCAGGAGTTCGAGACCAGCCTGGTCAACATAGTGAAACCCCATCTCTACTAAAATTACAAAAATTAGCTGGGTGTGGTGGCAAGTGCCTGTAGTCCCAGCTACTCAAGAGGCTGAGTCAGGAGTGAGTCAAGACCGCTCCACTGCATTCCGGCCTGGGTGATAGAGTAAGACTCCGTATTTAAAAAAAAAAAAAGTTACTGTGCACCTTGATCAAGAGCTGTTTTGGTAAAGTGGTGGAGGCAGAGAACACAATCAACAGAGCAAGTGGAAGAGCCCAGGAAGCGGAATGTGTGGCTGCTGGAAGAGACTAAGTGCTCACAGGACATGGCTATAGGCTGAAGGACTCAGTTCAGAGGGAGAGACTGAAAGTCCAAGAGGGAAGAGGTAAAGACGGCCTGAGATCTCAAAAAAGGTGGGCCAAAGGGTCAGGAGTACAGATGAAGAGGCTGACCTTGAAGAAGAAGGGGAGTCCACAACCCTCTGATATTAGAAGGAAAGTACAGTAGTTCCCCTCTATCCATGGGGCATGCATTCCAGGATCCCCAGTGGATGCCTGAAACCATGGATAGAACCAAGCCCTATCTACCTATACTATGTTTTTTCCCATACATATGTAACTATGATAAATTTCAATTTATAAATTAGGCACAATAAGAGATTAACAATGATAGCCAATAATAAAAAAGAGCAGGTGAGTGTAGTCTCTATTAGTACTTGGAATTATCTTAGTGTACTCTACTGTGGGAAACTGCAATCACAGAAATGAAGCTGTGGGTAAGGGGGGACTATTGAAAAGACAAATCTGGCTACAGTAAGTTCATAATTAACAGTATTGGGATTTGGAGGCAACAGACCAAATGACATCAATGTTTTTAGAAAATAACTGGCAAGCCTCTCTTTGTTGAGAACGAGGTGACAAGTAAATGGTCTGAGGACATGGACCTTGAAATTCTTGGTTTCTGGCAAGCTATCCCCCAAAATTAAAGTAGTCTAAGTCTGTTTTAAGGTAAACAAACAAACACGGCAGTTTGTACTGAGACAGAAAAGAGCATTTATAAGTTCTACCCCTAAGAGTAGCAAAAGATCTGGAAGATGTCTCTTCTTAAAATGATCTGGGGTTTTGGGTAACAACATTTCCAAAGGTGTACATGTAGTTTCATTAAGCAAAACTACTACCCATCATCATTTTTTTTTTTTGAGATAGAGTCTCGCTCTGTCGCCAGGCTGGAGTGCAGTGGCACGATCTCGGCTCACTGCAACCTCTGCCTCCCCAGTTCAAGTGATTCTCCTGCCTCAGCCTCCTGAGTAGCTGGGATTACAGGCACATGCTACCACACCCAGCTAATTTTTGTACTTTTAGTAGAGACAGAGTTTCACCATGTTGGCCAGGATGATCTCAATCTCTGACCTCATGATCTGCTGGACTTGGCCTCCCAAAGTGCTAGGATTACAGGAGTGAGCCACGACATCTGGCCCTACCCACCATCTTACAAAGCTTCTTGAATTGCTCTAATTCAAAGGTCCTTCCTACCACGGATAAACTACTAAAAATGAAAAAGACGCAGACATTTGAAAGTAAAGACAAGAAGGAGGGGAGAATGGGTTGGCAGTGGCACCTGCCCCAGAGACTTCCTAGCTGCCTCTTAAAACAGTAGCTATGCCATCCCACTGTGTTTCCATCTAGGGTTTTAGCCAATTCACAAATGGAGTGGAGTGACTTTATTCTTGGAAAGTATCCCAAAAATGCCAAAGTAGCAAGGATTCATTATAAAAACATGATGCAATGGGAAACACCTTGAAAAGCGGCTTTTATGTTCCCCCGCCAGCCTTTGTGATCTCAAAAGATCTCTGAGACTGCCCTGCAGTTTGTCTATTCTGTTAACAGGAACAAGATCCAGGCCATCTCTGGAACTTGAAAGGATTTTAGAACCAATGCTATCTTCACTGAAGTCAGTCAGGACAGAGATGGTTTCAAAGGCATCAGATGCCTACTAACTGGACCACTCATCTTTGTATCCTTGGGGCAGAGGAAGTAGCAAGCAGTTAATAAATGTGGGATGAATCAATAAACCAATACATAAGTGAAGAGCTTTCACAACTAGGAGGTAAGGAGGCCAATTAAATGGTGAGAACAGAAATAGTCTTTCTATTTCTTCTTTTCCTACCCTAACTGACTCAAAGCAAAGCTGCAAATCACATTCAACTGCACTTACTTTTCACAGAAGAAAATCTTTATGAACTCATAAATATGAACTTGTAAGCAAATATTCCATGTTAAGTGGGAGGATTCAGAAATTATGAAAAACAGGATGCCTCTTAAATGGGAAAATAGATGGGTATGAACATTTTGAGGACACAAAGCAATAGAAATTGCAGACTTTACATCTGTCTGCCTTCTTTGTCATCCTCCCCTTGAAGGACAGGACATCATTACTCTCACAGCATGGTGCCTCTCCTCCCAGATGCTCATTCATACAACCCGCTTAGGTTCAACTCGCAGGGGGAATAAGATAAATAATCATGAGAAAACCAAGTCTTGCTTCCTTGAAAATTTTAAAAATTCACCTCGCTTGCAGGTCTGTTTTAGTTTAATATATATTTCTATTAGTCACTATTTTACTTCTTGTATAATAAACGAAGCCCTGGGGTATCATGGTCATCCAGAACACATCTTATTTTATTTTACTTACTTACTTATTTATTTATTTAGACAGGGTTTCACTCCTGTTGCCCAGGCTGGAGTGCGGTGGTGCAATTTCAGTTCACTGTAACCACCACTTCCTGGCCTCAAGTGATTCTTGGGTCTCAGACATGCGAATAGCTGGGATTACAGGGGCACACCACCACACCCAAATAATTTTTGTATTTTTAGTAGAGATGGAGTTTCACCACATTGGCCAGGTTGGTCTTGAACTCCTGATCTCAAGCGATCCACCTGCCTCAGCCTCCCAAAGTACTGGGACTACAGGTGTGAGGTACGCCTGGGACTACAGGCGTGAGCCTGAACACATTTTATGCATTACACAGCAGCACACAGTAATATTTCTCTGAAAGTAATTTTAATAATAAAGTTTCCAAAGGTGAGGAACAGTTTTTTTTATTAGTATATACCATGTGACTTTTTCTGAACTGTTAATAACTTGATCCTGAAATCATCAAATCTGATTGAGTCCATCTGACTAGTAGTATCTTGACAAATAAACCAATCTTTGAGACTTCTTTTTACTGTTAAGAATGCTAAGAGTAAGATAAATATACGCTACTCACTTGAATGCAAGCCATCAAGGAAAGGAAGGGAATATATTTGCCAGTCTCCAAAGTGTTTAGTGTGCAGCTTTTTAATTACTACATTTACGGTAGTAGCCACAATATATTCACTACTACAAATGCTCTACAAGGTCATTAATCCTCAACAAATACATTAATGCTTCCCTCCTCTAAGTTCTTATTATGCTGATGTGGGGCAAAAATGCCAAGAATTCTCTCCAAAGTAAACATTTCATATCAACAGCCACTAGTTCTACTATGCTCATTTAACTATTTTAAGATATGTAATGGTTTTGCTTAAGTATTTGCTGTTGTTGACCTAAAAGATAAATTTGTACATTAAAAATTTTTAAACAGCTTTGCTTAAAGCAACATTTTTTAATAGAAAGGTGATATAAGCTATCCAAAAGGTTGCTTATGCTCTTCCAAAATAATATATCCTATAATTCAATAATTATAATTCTCTGCATCATTCTGCAGTTATAGAAGAGTATAATTTCTGCTTTTTAAAATCTCAAGGAATAGGCTGGGCGGTGGCTCACATCTGTAATCCCAGCACTTTGGGAGGACAAGGCAGGCGAATCCCCTGAGGTCAGGAGCTTGAGACCAGCCTGGCCAACATGGCAAAACCTTGTTTCTCCTAGAAATATAAAAATTAGCCGGGCATTGGGAGGCTTCCTCAGCTACTTGGGAGGCTGAGGCAGGAGAACCGCTTGACCCCAGGAGGCGGAGGTTGCGGTGAGCAGAGATTGTACCATTGCACTCCAGCCTGGGTGACAGAGCAAGACTCTGTCTTAAAAAATATATAAAAAATAAAATAAATAAAATCTCAAGGAATAAGACATTGAGAATGATCAAGACTTTCAAAACAGTTGAAGGATTACCCATCTATGTATCAAAATGGGTTTAATTTCAACCATAGTAGATTAATTTTTTTTTTCTAAATAGTAATGCCTTCTTCAGAGAATCCAGAATATGATTAATCTTTGGTAACACGGGATCATCAACATGATTATAAATTACCTGTTCTGCTGGAACATGAGAATACTAACTCTAAGGAAAAGGAGTGGTCCAACAGTTACTGGGCAGGAGCTGGGTTTCTACCACCATAAAGAGAGCTGGATGGGGAGTTCCTACTAAAGCAAAAGGCGCAATGAGAATCTAAAGGAAGAGACTGCTGAAGTTCTCATAACAGGGAAAGCACAGATATAAATACACTCTGGAGAGCCCAAGAGGAAATTCAAGTTACAGAGCCAGGTCTGAATCCAAGAGCTGTGGCTGATTAGAGTCAAGATCTGAGTTGGAGATAAATCGATAGCGAATAGAGGGACAAGGTATAAGGTTGGCTTTGTGTGTATCCTGCTGGTAACTGGGTTAAACCTGCCCGTTAAAGGCCAGTGGCAAGACAGCTGTTCTCAAGCTTCTTCTGCCTCCTCTCAAGGAGGCAACAGAGGGCTGTTTATTCCTCTACTCAAAGGCAGATGGCTGCTAGGCTTTGGGGATATTTGTCTGCCTTTCATAGTCTAGCTATTTCCTCTCCTTTGTTCTAAAGAGTTGCATCTCATTTCTGTTATAGTACCAATCTTTCCCTTCTTTAAGTCAGCTACGATTTTGGAGTTCAAATAAAGTAATGAAGTATAAGAGAATGAAACTTAAAATACCAAGCTCCAGATAAGATCTGAAGGGCACAGTGCACAGCCTTTCAACACACACTTGGACTTCTGTGATGCCTTTTTGTTTATTTCTTGGTTCTTAGGGAATTCAAATAGTATTCCTTAAATAGAACTCATTTGAAGTCATTTAGCCAAGCTCAAAACCTGCCTGGAGCATGTTATTTCTAAGTGACCACTGTTATTTAACAAGCACCTCCTTCAGAGAAATTCAATAACCAGAATCTCCAGAAACACAACAGAACCAATTGCCCTGATGTGAAGAATCTGGAAATGTGGGAACAAACTCAGAATCTGAAGAAGGGGAAGGACTTTATCACTGCATATATTAAGTGGCTGTGGCAAATCAATCAGCCTTCTAAGCCTCATCTGTAAAATGGGCTAAGGATATCTGTCTTGCAAAGGTATGAATAAGAACAAGAGGAAAGGCTCAGAAGAGATCTACAAATGTGAACTGCACCCTAATTAAGTGGAAACAAATGTGAATTATACCTTAATTAAGTACATAACCTGCTACAACACACAGATCTTTATTTAAAGCTGGTAAGTTCTTGTGCCTAGTAGTTTCTATCCAACTCTCACCACCCCAGATAAGATTCTTTTTCCAAATTATTTCTACAGAACATTCTTTTTGGGTAATAAATATTTTTAACTTCACGGCTCATATAGGAAGAACAACTACTACTGAATTTTCATAGTAAAAAACCAACTAGAACGTAAAAATTCCCCATTATGATTTTCCCATTTTGCTTAACAACTTCCTGTTCAAGTTACTTCTTTTCTCTTTTTCCCATTTTTCTTCATAGCATTTTTATGGATCTTATTTTTCTCGCTTTAAGTTCAACCCTTGCAATAACTGTAACTAAGAGCTGTATGTGATTTAGCAGTTTACAAGGCACCTTCATATACATTACCTTATTTCCCTTACATTTCTTCTATTCTGTTTCTTGCCTAGCTTTCAGAAATACAAACAGAACGTTCTAAAATCAGCAAAGAAGCAATTTTTCTCCTTCCAAATGCCAACATAATAATACACAATACTTTGCAGAGTTGTCCAAAGCAAGTCAGACTACATAAATACAGTACATCTAAATCCTGCCACATTCAACTCTCTTAAATAATTTTTTTTCTCCCCTAGTAATGGTCTCTTGAGGTTTAAATACAGTGAGAAACGTGTAAATATAACAATATATTAAAATAACACAGGTGAATCCCTTTAAAAATCATGAAAAATAATTAATTTAAAAAAGGGCAAGAGGCCCGGTGAGGTGGCTCATGCTTGTAATCTCAGCATTTGGGAATCTGAGGTAGTAGCAGCACTTGAGGCCAGTAGTTCAAGACCAGCCTGGGCAACACAGTAAGACCTCATCTCATCAATCAAGCAGTCAATCAATATGCAAGCAAGTTAGGTGTGATGGCACGTGCCTGTAGCCTCAACTACTTGGGAGGCTGAGGCAGGAGGACTGCTTGAGCCCAGGAGTTCAAGACTGTAATGAGCTATGATGGTGCCACTGCACGTCAGCCTGGGAGACACAGGAAGACCACCTCTAAACAAACAAACAAAGGAATAAGAGGTCGAAAAAATTAGCAGAAAGAAAAAGAAAAGGAATAAAGTTGTTATTTTTGCTTCCAGTAAAATTTCCATCATCTATCTTACCAGAGCTATTTTTCCCCAAGCTCTGCGTTAAATAATCTGATCATTAAATCTGTGAAAACCACAAGGGATGTGCCCATCTCATTAAAAAAGATGATCATTTGAGCTATGATAATAAGAAAGAGCATCTATTTTTGGTTTTAAGGACAGAAGTACTTCCTGCCTGTTGCTCAGAGGCAGCGACACTTCTAGTTAGCTTTAGCACAAAACAGATGCCCAGCACTCTTTATCATGGTGACAACAGGAACCTGCAAATAGAAAGATTCATCTCAGAACTTCTACATACTCTCAATCTTGATATATCAACAAAGAACATGAGGTGTCTGAAATAGAAAAATATTAAATCTACCATGTGAAGGTAAATATTATTATTTTTTTTAAAGGATTCTATAAGCTCTAGATTAGAAATTAGATCAAGCCCAGCACAGTGGCTCAACCTATAAAACCAGGACTTTGGGAACCCGAGGTAGGTGGATCACCTGACCCCAGGAATTCAAGACAAGCCTGAGAAACATGGCAAAACTAGTCTCTACAAAAAATTATCTGGTCATGTCCCTGTAGTCCCAGTTACTTAGGGGGTTGAGGCGGGAGGACTGCTTGAGCCCAGGAGGGCGACGTTGCAATGAGTCGTGTTCATGCTACTGCAATCCAGCCTGGGTGACAAGAGTGACATTCTGTCTCCAAAAAAACAGAACAGGCCAGGCGCAGTGGCTCACATGTGTAATCCCAGCACTTTGGGAGGCTGAGGCAGGCGGTTCACGAGGTCAAGAGATCAAGACCATCCTGGCCAACATGTTGAAACCCCGTCTCTACCAAAAATACAAAAATTAGCTGGGCGTGGTGGCGTGTGCCTGTAGTCCCAGCTACTCAGGAGGCTGAGGCAGGAGAATTGCTTGAACCCGGGAGGTGGAGATTGTAGCGAGCCGAGATCCCGCCACTGCACTCCAGCCTGGCGCCTGGCGACAGAGCGAAACTGTCTCAAAAAAAAAACAGAACAAAACAAAAGAAATCAGATCAGATTCCCTTATATTCCTTCAAACTCTGGAGATACAAAATCTTTAATATTTGAACTGACTGCCCTTTGACTTTACAATGGTTGAACAAGACCCAAAATAATTTTACAGTAATCTTTGATACACATTAATAATATATTAAACATAATTTTAATAAATCAGTTGTAGGCCAGGCACGGTGGCTTACGCCTTTAATCCCAGTACTCTGGGAGGCTGAGGTGGGCAGATCATGAGGTCAGGAGGTTGAGACCAACCTGGTCAATATGCTGAAACCCCATCTGTATTAAAAATACAAAAATCAGCAGGGCATGGTGGTGGGCACCTGTAGTCCCAGCTACTTGGGGGGCTGAGGCAGGAGAATCACTTGAACCCAGGAGGTGGAAGTTGCAGTGAGCTGAGATTGCGTCACTGCACTCTAGCCTGCGCAAGACAGCAAGACTCCCTCTCCATAATAATAATAATAAGAAGAAGAAGAAGAAGAAATAAATCAGCTATTATTCCTAAAATTGAAGTACTAATGAAATTTAAGGAGAAAAGTTGAAAGACAATATTTGGCCTTGACTCTGCTGTGTTTACATGTTCAATGATGTAAGCTTCTGGCACATGACAAAACTTTCTGCATTTTGTAAGAGGTACTCTGGGTGATATGAGTCTGGGAATGGAGAAGAATATCAAGGTCCAACATTCTTCATAGAATCTACAGAGATGTCTCATGGAAGCTCAGTTCCCTACAGAACACAACTGGAAACATTGGATAAAGTGGCTCTTAGAAATGAATGTTTTTTTTTTTTTTCCCAGCTTGGTCACAACTCAAGTGAAACTAATAGGAAATCTAAGAAAGATTGACCCAACTGTGATCATGGCTCCAGGCAATGAAGGTCATTATTTTTTGTAATGGTGGAAATATTATGTTACCCTTGTGACTGGGTTTGAGGTCAGACTTGGAATATATACTTTAGAGATAACTGAACCTTTTTCTATTATATTCTCAAACCAAAAAACAGTATCACTTAGTTCATTTTGACAGGGAGAGTAATAATCTCTGAATAAAACTGAATAGGATATAGTAACCAAATGAACCCTTCCTTAATAGACTAGACAACCATGTATCTAAATTGAACTGAATCTCACCAGTTGATCAGCAGGGATTATCAGTTGCATGTGACAGATTACAATCTTGTGCTTATCTCCATTCCCTCCCAAAACCACCCCTATATGACAGTAAGCAAGAGGCAGAGATAAATTCATGAGAAGAAAGAGAATGCATGAGGGCAAAATTCATGGAAAACATTTTTAGAAAATGGAAAACAACTGGCCCAATGATGAGTGAATTTTCAAAGCAGGGGCATACAAAACTTAAACATCTTCAGACAGAATTATCAGGAAATAACAAACCAGTATGGGGCAAAGAACCTGAGAAAAGTGCAAGTTAAGACACAGTTAAGTGGGGTTTGGGTGAGAAGACAGGGTGTAGGTGGCACTGAAAATTGGAGAACTGCTTGCAAGTCATTTTAAGGAGTAAAGCTCCCTATCTTTGCTAAACCATGAAGCTTGTCATGCCCATCCTTCCATCTCAGCAAAGGTTAAATGAGAGGATCTGCACTCAGGGACACTAGTAACAGTGAGCGGGTGGAGGGACCTACTGAAAAAGAGAAGGATTGAGTGGAATTGTGCACTCCACAACCCCTTCCTCTGCTGGGTTCCGAGAGCACTGGCCAGTAGGAGATTGGTACTGAAGACTTTTCTGGAGAAACAAATCTGCCCAAGAAAAGAGATCTACAGATACCAAAACTGAAAGGCAAGATGACTTCTGAAAAGAGGTGGTCATCCTATGTGAGGCCACCAATTGACAAAGCCTTGGTCAGTGCCTCTGCATGAATAAAAAATGACAGGATGAACACCAAGCATGTGAAAGAGGGTCCGACATAACAGACAGGGAACTTTAGGAGGGAACACAGTCAATGTAGGGAGAAAACATCAAATATACATAATTAATAACCCCAAGAGGGCAAAATATATTGGCTCTATAAAGCAATAAAGAATGGATGCTATAAAATAGAAACATTATGAGAACAAGAAAAAGCTCCTAGAAATTAATATTATAATCACAGAAATAAAAAATCAATGGATAGATTAGAAGATAATAGAGGTAAATGTTCCCCCATAGTAGAACAAAAAGATAGAAGGATAGAAATCAGGATTTTTTTTTTTTTTTTTTTTTTGAGACAGAGTCTTGCTCTGTGGCCCAGGCTGGAGTACAGTGTCATAATCATAGCTCACTGCAGCTTCAAATCCTTGGGCTCAAGCAATCCTCCCACCTCAACTTCCCGAGTAGTTAGGACTACAGGTGCATACTACTACACCCAGCTAATTTTTATTTTTTTAAGAGAAAAGGACTCACTGTGTTGCCGAGGCTTGTCTGGAACTCCTGGGCTCAAGCAATCCTCCCAGCTTGACCTTCCAGAATGCTGGGATTACGAGTGTGAGCCCACACACCGCCAGAGATTTTTTTTTAAACAATAATTACATTGGAGGAAAAATCCAAGAGTTCCAGCATCTGACAAATAGGAGCTCCAAAAAAAAGAGAACAGAGAAAACAGTGAAAAGAAAACTATCCTTCCCCTGCCAAAAATGAATCTTCACAGTGAATGAAAAAGTGACATATTACATTATATGTCATTACAAGGAAAGCTCAGAACATTGGGGGATTTTTAAATAGCCTGAAAGCATCCAAAAAGAAAAGAAACAAGTCACATACAAAGTAAATAGAGTCAGAAGAGCATGCAACAATTCGATAACAAAATTGGAAGCAGAAGAAAATGGAACAAGCCCTCTAAACTCCCAGGGAAAGTAATCTCCAACTTTAAATTGGATATCAATCATATGTAAGGGGAGACCAAACGATATTTTGACACATGCCAGATCTCAAAAAATTCCATCTACACATGCTTTCTCATGGAGCAGCAGCCAGGCAATGTGCTTCCCCAAAAGAGGGTCAAAACCAAAAGAGATGACATCCAGTAAACAGGTCAATCAAGAATTCCCAACGTGACTGGTGAAGACAAATTCCAGGTCAACAGCTGCATACAGACCTCAAGAGTAAACAGTCCAGAGGGGAGGATCCAAGATGGCCGAATAGGAACAGCTCCGGAGTGCAGTTCTTAGCAAGAACAACGCAGAGGGTGAATGGCCATCACATTTCCAAACAAATTTTCACTGCCCACAGACCAAGAGATTCCTAGGCCAAAAAGCGCCACAAGTTTTCAGCACAGCAGTTTCAGCTGGTGCCGGCTTGGTACACAGAAACTCACACAAATCTGGGCAGCCATTTCAACTGGCGCCTGGAACGCCTGGGAGACAGAACCGCCCATTCAACTGAAAGGGAGGGGGCAGAGACAGGGAGCCAGGCGATCTGGCTCGGCAGGTACCACCCCCACGAAACAAGCAATCTGAAACACTCTGGACTGAGAGTTTCCCAACAAGTGCAGATGGACCCAAGATGGTCCAGCTCAGTGCGGGGAAGGGCAACCACCACTACCAAGGCAATTCACATAGCAGCTGGGCAGAGCCTGCGGCAGTTCAGCAACACCCCTGCTGGCAGACTGTGACTAGACTACATCTGTGCGAGACAGAGCATCTATGAAAAAAGGCAGCAGCACAACAGGAACTTATAAATAAAGCCAACCTTCCTAGGACAGAGCACCTGGGAAAAGAGGCGGTTATGAGTTCTGCTGCAGCAGACTCAAAAGTACCTTCCCAGAAGCTCTGCACAGAACAATGAAGCTCCCGGCACAGCACCTGAGCTCCTATAAGGGACAGACTGTCTCCTCAAGCAGCTCCCCAATCCCCGTATATCCAAAGAGAAACCTTATAAAGGAGAGCTCAGGCTGACATCTGGCAGGTACCCTTCTGGGACGAAGATAACAGAAGAAGAAACCGGCAGCAACCCTTGCTGTTCTGCAGCCCGCGTGGGTGGTCCCCAGGTGAGCAGGGTCTGGAGTGGACCTCCAGCAGTCCTGCAGCAGAGGGACCTGACTGTTAGAAGGAAAACTAAGACACAGAAATAACTTCATCATCAGCAAGAAGGATGTCCACTCAGAGACCCCATCCAAAAGTCACCAAACTACAAAGACCACAGGTAGATAAAGCCACTAAGATGGGAAGAAACCAGCGCAAAAAGGATGAAAACACCAAAAACTAGAAAGCCTCTTCTCCTCCAAAGGATCACAACTCCTCACCAGCTAGGGATCAAAGATGGATGGAGAATGAATCTGATGAATCGACAGAAACAGGCTTCAGAAGGTGGGTAATAACAAACTTCTCAGAGCTAAAAGAACAGGTGCTAAACCAATGCAAAGAAACTAAAAACTTAGAAAAAAGGTTAGATGAGATGCTAACTAGAATAAACAGCTTAGAGAAGAATATAAACGACTTGATGGAGCTGAAAAACACAGCAAGAGAACTTTGAGAAGCATACACAAGTTTCAATAGCCTAATCGACCAAGCAAAAGAAAGGACATCTCAGAAACGCACAGCTTCATGGAAACTGAACAACTGGCTCCTGAATGTTGTCTGGATAAACAATGAAATGAAGGCAGAAATAAAGATGTTCTTTGAAACCAACGAGAATGAAGACAGAATGTACCAGAATCTCTGGGACACATTTAAAGCAGTGTCTAGAGGGAAATTTATAGCAATGAATGCCCACATGAGAAGCGAAGCTAAAATTGACACCCTATCATCAAAATTGAAAGAACTAGAGAAGCAAGATAAAAAAAATTCAAAAGCAAGCAGAAGACAGGAAATAACTAAGATCAGAGCAGAACTGAAGGAGATAGAGACACACAAAAAAACCCTTCAAAAAATCAATATATCTAGGACCTGGTTTTTTGAAAAGATCAACAAAATAGACAGATTGCTAGCCAGATTAATAAAAAAGAAAAGGGAGAAGAATCAAATGGATGCAATAAAAAACAATAAAGGGGATATCACCACTGATTCCACAGAAATACAAACTACGATCAGAGATTACTACAAACAGCTCTATGCACATAAACCAGTAAACCTGGAAGAAATTGATAAATTCCTGGACACCTGCACCCTCCCAAGCCTAAACCAGGAAGAAGTTGAAACCTTGAATAGACCAATAACAAGGGCTGAAGTTAAGGTAGCAATTTATAGCCTGCCAACCAAAAAAAGTCCAGGTCCAGATGGGTTCACAGCTGAATTCTACCAGATGGACAAAGAGGAGCTGGTACCATTCCTTCTGAAACTATTCCAAACAATACAAAAAGAGGGAATCCTTCCCAAATCATTTTATGAGACCAAAAACCATCCTAATACCAAAACCTGGCAGAGATGCCACAAAAAAAGAAAACTTCGTGCCAATATCCATGATGAACATAGATGCAAAAATCTTCAATAAAATACTGGCAAACTGATTGCAACAGCACATCAAAAAGCTTATCCATCACGATCAAGTAGACTTCATTCCAGGGATGCAAGGCTGGTTCAACATACACAAGTCTATAAATGTAATCCATCACATAAACAGAACCAAAGACAAAAACCACATGATTATCTCAATAGATGCAGAGAAGGCCTTTGACAATATTCAACAGCGCTTCATGCTAAAAACTCTCAATAAACTAGGTATATCAAAGGAACATATCTCAAAACAATAAAAGCTATTTATGACAAACCTACAGCCAATATCATACTGAATGGGCAAAAACTGAAAGCATTCCCTTTGAAATCTGGCATGAGACAAGGATGCCCTCTCTCACCACTCCTATTGAATATAGTACTGAATTTCTAGCCAGAGCAATCAGGCAAGAAAAAAAAATAAAGGATATTCAATTAGGAAAAGAGGAAGTCAAACTGTCTCTATTTGCAGACAACATGAGTGTATATTTATAAGACCCCATCATCTCAGCCCAAAATCTTAAACTGATCAGCAACTTCAGCAGTCTCAGCATACAAAATTAATGTGGAGAAATCACAAGCATTTCTATACACAAATAACAAACTAATAGAGAGCCAAATCATGAGCAAACTCCCATTCACAATTGCTACAAAGAGAATAAAATACCTAGGAATACAACTAACAACGGATATAAAGGATCTCTTCAAAGAGAACTACAAACCACTGCTCAAGGAAATAAAAGAGGACACAAACAGATGGAGAAACATTCCAAGCCCATGGTTAGGAAGAATCAGTATCATGAAAATGGCCATATTGACCAAAGTAATTTATAGATTCAGTGCTATCCCCATCAAGCTACCAATGACCTTCTTCACAGAACTGGAAAAAATCACCTTAAGCTTCATATGGAACCAAAAGAGAGCCTGCATAGCCAAGACAATCCTAAGCAAAAAGAACAAAGCTGGAGGCATCACACTACCAGACATCAAACTATACTACAAGGCTACAGTAATCAAAACAGCATGGTACTGGTACCAAAACAGAAATACAGACCAATGGAACAGAACAGAGGCCTTGGAGGCAACACCACACATCTACAACCATCTGATCTTTGACAAACCTGACAAAAACAAGCAATGGGGAAAGGATTCCCTGTTTAATAAATGGTGTTGGGAAAACTGGCTAGCAGTGTGCAGAAAGCAGAAACTGGACCCCTTCCTGACACCTTATAGAAAAATTAACTCCAGATGGATTAAAGACTTAAACATAAGACCTAACACCATAAAAACCCTAGAAGAAAACCTAGGCAAAACCATTCAGGACATAGGCATAGGCAACGACTTCATGACTAAAATACCAAAAGCATTGGCAACAAAAGCCAAAATAGACAAATGGGACCTAATTAAATTCCAGAGCTTCCGTACAGCAAAAGAAACAATCATTAGAGTCAACCGGCAACCAACAGAATGGGAAAAAATTTTTGCAATCTACCCATCTCACAAAGGGCTAATATCCAGAATCTATAAAGAACTAAAACAGATTTACAAGGAAAAAACAAACAAACCCATCCAAAAGTGGGGGAAGGATATGAACAGATACTTTACAAAAGAAGACATACATGAGGCCAACAAACATATGAAAAAATGCTCATCATCACTGGTCATTAGAGAAATGCAAATCAAAACTACATTGAGGTACCATCTCACGCCAGTTAGAAGGGCGATCATTAAAAAATCTGGAGACAGATGCTGGAGAGGATGTGGAGAAATAGGAACACTTTTACACTGTTGGTGGAACTGTAAATTAGTTCAATCATTGTGGAAGAGAGTGTGGCGCTTCCTCAAGGACCTAGAAATAGAAATTCCATTTGACCTAGCAATCCCATTACTGAGTATATACCCAAAAGATTACAAATCATTCTATTATAAACACACATGGACACGTATGTTCATAGCAGCACTGTTTACAATAGCAAAGATGTGGAACCAACCCAAATGCCCATCGACGATAGACTGGACAAGGAAAATGTGGCACACATACACAAGGAATACCATGCAGCCATAGAAAATGATGAGTTTGTGTCCTTTGTAGGGACATGGATGAATCTGGAAACCATAATTCTCAGCAAACTGACACAAGAACAGAAAATCAAACACCACATGTTCTCACTCATAGTCAGGTGATGAACAATGAGAATACATGGATACAGGGAGAGGAGCATCACACACTGGGGTCTGTTGGCAGGGCCGAGGGAGGGACAGTTGGGGGGTGGGTTGGGGAGGTCAGGGAGGGATAACATGGGGAGAAATGCCAGATGTAGGGGACGGGGGATGGAGGCAGCAAACCACATTGCCATGTGTGTACTTATGCAACAATCCTGCATGATCTGCACATGTACCCCAGAATCTAAAGTACAATTAAAAAAAAAAAAAGAGTAAACAGTCCAGAACAGAGTGAGCAAGCAGAGAGCCCAAGAAAAATGTCACATGCTCAAATGCAAGAACCAAGAGATGTGCCATTGTGTTTGACCTTATTTGAGAATTTGGGGAAAAATAAGCAGCATATAAATAGAATACTAAGCAAGAAAATTTTAATATGCTATACAAGAAAGAAAATAAAATCACAGTATCCTGCATAGCTCAAGCTGTGAAAAAATGTTTACAGTAAAAACAAATTGAGATATAACTAACTTAGAGAGGACAGGGCAGGTATTTAAGGGAGGGAGAATAAAAGAAAGCTAAATCCTTCCCTTCCTCAATAGGAATTCATGTTTAATGCCTAAAATGGAAAAAAAAAATTCAAGAATTACCAATATAAACATATTAATTTGCTACAAGGAAGTAAATACCAGAAGAAGAGCTAAATGAACTGAAGAGTAGTTGCTTCTGAGAAGTGGAAAATGGCAATGCAAATTCATGAGGCAAGAATTTGTAAGCTATATACATGTATAATTGCAATTAAACAATGAACTTTTAAAAGGGTAGAAGTTGATGAATGAAACATATAAACCATCCAACTGTGTAAGACAAATTGATAATGTAAAATTTCATTTTCTACTATAAATAAGGAAACAGATAAATCTTAATCTGTTCCTCCTAGTTAATCCAGTTGTTAAAATTCAATTTAGCGCGTCTTGTTATTTAAGGACCACACTGTGAGAGGTCAAATATGCCTAAATCGTCACACCTCTAGCTTTAGTTAACACATGGTGAAGGGGACCCTGGACACCAGTGCACAAGGAACAAATGACCATCTTTGTTAGAGTTCACTAACCACAGCTTCATATGGATAAACATCTTGGCCACTGTGACACCTCCCCTTCTACCAGAGTCCTTTACTGAAGCTTCTTTTGGTGAGTTTTATCCTTATGGGGGTAGAAAGATAGGGAATGCCCAGCATCTAAACTCTGTTCCCCTATATTTGGGGAATTCCTCATCATGTGAGTTCTGATGAGAGGCACATCTCTCAACATAGAAGAAAAATGGCTAAAGACTAACATTCCCAGAGTGTCTTGCAGCCAAGGTTTGAGAATGACTTAGCCTTGGTCAACGCTGAATCTAGAACCAGAGACACAAAGAGGCAGGAGCAGGAGCAAATTATCACGGGTGAGGGCAAGAGCAACAACACCCACTAATCAGAGGCAGCAAAGGCTGAAATGACAGAGTTGGTACCAAGTGTCTGATACTGAAGAGATGATCAGCATGAACATCAATGTCCAGTGTTCAGTGACAGAGTCTACCCTACATAAAACTAATCTTCTTGTCTGACCTTGGCTATGAATCTGGCTGTCCTTTCCCCCAACATCTGGTAAATTCAGAATCTACCCAATATCTTCTCAACAAATTACTTCTTCGCTTAAATCATTCAGCAAGTGTCTGTTGCTTCTATCCAACAACTCTGACTGATACATTGCTCCAGGATACACAGGTAGAGATAGGTAGCCATGTACTGAAGTGAAGAATGAAATATTTGTTTCATAAGATTTTAAAGCAGAACCAAGAAACATGGGGGAAGGTTGTTTTTAAGATACAATTAAAACTATGTTCCTGGAACGTTACAGGTTACCAAAGTTTTGGTAGGTTCATCTATTCTTTTTTTTTTTTTTTCGGGAAATGGAGTCTTGCTCTGTTGCCAGGCTGGAGTGCAGTGGTGTGATCTTGGCTCGCTGCAACCTCTGCCTCCCAGGTTCAAGTGATTCTCCTGCCTCAGCCTCCTGAGTATCTGGGACTACAGGCGCTTGCCACCATGCCCAGCTAATTTTTGTATTTTTAGTAGAGACAGGGCTTCACCATGTTGGCTAGGATGGTCTTGATCTCTTGACCTTGTGATCTGCCTGCCTTAGCCTCCCAAAGTGCTGGGATTACAGGTGTGAGCCACTCTACCCAGCTGGCTCATCTATTCTTAACATTACTTTCCACCGTTAGCCAACCCATTCAAAGTTCTTAGTCACTAATCGACTTCACAACAACTTCACTTTGGAAATGTAAGCAGCTTGTAAATTGGGAGCTGCCACTGTTTACATGTGGCCAGAGACCCGCTCATGATTCTTACTGCTGTGAGTGGGCGGAAGGGTAGTGGGTGGGGAACAGCAATTTTCTTTGTCTTTCCACTTAAACATAGCTTTCGTAGAGACAAGGCAGTTTGAAAACCAGTGGTCAGGAACTACACATGACTATGAAAATGCAAACCAAGGAATCCAAAGATTTACATCAACGGTAGAAACATCAATATTGCTGAAAAGCTGCACCTATCAATTGTGTGCTGCAGCACATTAAGTTCCAAGTCTGAGAACACTGAACCTGGGCAATCTATTTGCATATGTCTTAGGCTAACCACACAAATTTTGCAGATGAAGCTAGAAGTTAAGATAGATAGCTTAGAACATACAGGTGATGTGGACCAAAAGGGCTTCATAAAAGAGTCAAATGCAGTAATGACATTAATAGAAATGTGGATGCAGAGAAAGAAAGTCTCTTTCTGTGGTGCCCTACTGTCTCTGAAAACTGAGGAAGGCTTTCATGACAAAGAAGTAACCTTTTGTTAGCTGTATACAACAAGATCATACAAATCCCATAAAGAGGGCTTGCAAAATAAATGCAAAGCTTGATGCCTACATATAATTTCCCCTCCTGTGGTTATTTCATAAAGACTTGTCAAGAGATCAATCCCTTAGTCACAAGAGTCAGGCTACACATCACCTTGGGGGAAAAATTATTTAATTTCCGTTGGTGATGTAAATGCTTTTTTTTTTTTTTTTTTTGAGACAGAGTTTTGCCCTTGTTGCCCAGGCTGGAGTGCAGGGGCATGATCTCTGCTCACTGCAACCTCTGCCTCCCAGGTTCAAGTGATTCTCCTGTCTCAGACTCCCTAGTAGCTAGGACTACAGGTGCCTGCCACCACACCGAGCTCATTTTTTTTTTTATTTTTTAGACGGAGTTTCGCTCTCATTGCCTAGGCTTGAGTGCAATGGCAGGATCTCAGCTAACTGCAATCTCTGCCTCCCAGGTCCAAGCGATTCCGCTGCCTCAGCCTCCTGAGTAGCTGAGATTACAGGCGCCTGCCACCACACTTGGCTAATTTTTTGTATTTTTGGTAAAGATGGGGTTTCACCATGTGGACCAGGCTGGTTTCAAACTCTTAAAACCAGGTGATCCACCTGTCTCAACCTCCCAAAGTGCTGGGATTACAGGCGTGAGCCACTGCACCCAGTTAATTTTTGTATCTTTAAGAGAGAAGGGATTTCACCAGGTTGACCAGGCTAGCCTCAAACTCCTACCTCAGGTGAGCCACCTGCCTCGGCCTGTAAATGCTACTTCAAATTCCATCAATTGCCGAACTATCTTTACCATACGTTCTTCTATGTAGTCAGTTCTCTTGAAATATCTAATGGCCACTAAAACAAGAGTTTCATTCCACAGCTGTCCAAGTGAATTATGCTACACTCACATGGTATTTTGAAAAGCTAAGATAAATTTATCTCAGTCAATCCAATATTATTCCTTCCTTGTTTCATTTGAAGATCACACAACGGGACAGTGATTCTGCACAGCAGAGTGTGTGTGTGTAGTGTGTGGTGTGTACATGCACACAGATGTGTGTGTGTGTAAAGTTGTACAATCTAATCACCACAGCTTTGCAAAGAACATGGCACAACTGTATTTAGGTTTCAGAAATGGAAAGATGAAAAGGCAAAAAAACAAAACAAAACAAAACAAAAACTCCCAAGAAATCATTCTCAAAAGCTCTTTCCAGAATACCTTCTTGAGAAATTTAAAAATAGGATCCACTTTGTAATGTATGAGTATAAAGAAGGTAAATTCACACCTAGTTAATGACCTTTTAATGGTAGAACCATAAATGGCTATTTCCAAAACATATTCACTTTATCGAATGCCTGAATTGATACTTAGTTATACAGAAATTTTTTTCCACCTCAACAAAGGCTTAAGACAGCCTCCAAAAAATTTATACAGAGGAGTTTTATTTTGTCCAGTGAAAGTTCTACTTCCAACCATTACAAGTACCAGAATTTTAAACTTTTACTATAAAAAAACTCTATGGGATTATACAATCTTTCAACCATCTTCTTAACTTGAAATTTTTTTAACTAAACAAACATGACAAGACAGAATTAAAACTTCATTGATCATAGAATATAAACTGATAGTCAATGAAGTTCTAAGGAAAGTATAATGTCATTCGTTTAAAAAAGTACAATTGAAAGCAAGTCAAATGAACTATTAATACTTCGACACCTGCTACAAACACAGCAGACTGTAGTAGGTGTAGAAAGGAAAAAGACATGTGACACAGTTACTGGCAACAGGGACCTTAGTATGCTGGAGGAACATGACACGGAACTCTAGACAAACACTGGATCACAGACATCACAGGATGCAGGTTGAGACTTAAACAAAAGGAAGTTGGATAGGTCAAGTAGAGCCATTTTCTGTCAGATAAACCTATTAGACACATTTTTAAAATGAAATATGATATGTCCACACCTCATATCTTAACACCAATCAACAATGCCGTCAAAGTAAATTACATGCAACTAAGAAACTTTAACCCATATCTTCCCAATATCCCTCATCACACAGTATTTATTTTTCATAAGTCTGAATCTCCCACTATACAACAAAATATCAAAGATCGGGGGATGTCCTATTTAACTTTGATTCCTTAGCTCTTGGAACCTACTGGACACATAATGATCCAATGTATTGTTGGTGGGTACATAGCTGAGCAAATGAATGAATGAACAGTGTTATAATAGTAGCTGTTAATTTGGATTGATTTATCTGAATATAAATATTGATTCTTCACAATAAAACACAGTTCGGAAGGCTTCTACAAAGTTTTTTTTTTTTAAAGAGTTGGGGGTCTTGCTCTGTCACCCAGGCTAAAGTACAATGACACAATTGTAGCTCACTGCAGCTTCGAACCCCTGGGCTAAAGAGATGCTCTTCAAAGTTACATTTCATAAAACAAATGGCCAAAATTAATAATAAAATTAATAATAAAAAATATGCAAGAGTTGTTCATTGAAGCATTATTCACAATAGGAAAAATGGCAACAATCTAAATTTTCAGCAGCTGGGTGGCATGCAGTTTTACTATGGTCATACACTGATTATGGAACTATTAAAAATGACAAATATAGGCTGAGTGAAGTGGCTCATGTCTGTAATCTCAGCACTTTGGGAGGCCAAGGTGGACAGATCACTTGAGGTCAGGAGTTTGAGACCAGCCTGGCCAACATGGTGAAACCCCATCTATATTAAAAATACAAAAATTAGCCAGATATGGTGACACTCGCCTGTAATCCCAGCTACTCAGGAGGCTGAGGCAGGAGAATCATTTGAACCTGGGAGGTAGAGGTTGCAGTGAGCCAAGATATGCCACTGCACTCCAGCATGGACGACAGAGCAAGACTTTATTTCAATAAATAAATATGACAAATAAGAAGGCCTGCAACAAAGAGAAATTAAGATATAATAGGAATAAAAACAAGAAGAGCAAAGTAGTATGTATGCTATAGCTACAAACAGATAAAAATATGTACACATGTAAAAAGACTGGAATGAAATACATACAAAATACACTTAAGTATATAGGTTTAGGACTTACAGGTAATTTTTTTCTACTCTAATCTTTCTGTCAAACTGTTACATTGCGGCCAGGCACAGTGGTCCACACCTGTAATCCCAGCACTCTGGGAGGCTGAGGCGGTGGATCATGAGGTCAAGAGATCAAGACCATCCTGTCCAACATGGTGAAACCATGTCTCTACTAAAAATAAAAAAATTAGCTGGGCTTGGTGGCACACACCTGTAGTCCCAGCTACTCAGGAGGCTGAGGCAGAAGAATTGTTTGAACCTGGAAGGCAGAGGTTGCAGTGAACCGAGATCGCACCACTGCACTCTAGCCTGCAACATTGCCATTTATAGGTCCTGTTGTAAAGGTAGAAGATTCACAGTAAGTTTCTAACAGTAATTATTACAGTGATCATTAACAGTAACTTATTTCATCAAATCTAACTGCTATTGACTAGAAGATATACCAGTATTTTATGTACTTAAGAATAAAAATAAAAGTTATATTACATTCATAGGCCTTAAAAATAATAAAAGTACTGCGAATTGTAGCTGTAGAATGTCGGTGACTGCAAGATTTATCAAATTTCAAAGATACTAAAATGTGAAAATATATGTGTCTTAGAATCGATAAAGTAAGATATGTATTATAAAGCAGCAATAAAAACATTTTATTGGTAAAAAAGTGATCACTAGTAGTGACTAGATAACAAACTAATAAATCTATGGAAAATCTGATAGAAATCTCTCAAAGAAATAAATGGCTTGATTCACAAATAGAAGTTTTATGTAATAATTTTGATAATAAAATACATTACACAAAACATTACACCACAGAGGGCAAGTGTTCATCATGCCTCTGAGATAAAATGTTTCTGGTCCAAAAGAATTGAGTAAATGAATTATCAAGAAGAAATTAAATTGCTTGCTTTGACAGCACATATACTAAAATCAGAATAATACAGAGAAGATTTGCATGGTCCCTGCACAAGGAAAGCATGCAAATTTGTGAAGCATTTCATATTTTAATCAGTATATATACATATATCAAAGCATTATGCTGTACTCCTTGAATATATATAATCTTTGTTAATTTTTTTTAAAAAAAGAAAACATAGCTAGAAAATTCTTGGCCAGGCACAGTGGCTCACGCCTGTTATCCCAGCACTTTGGGAGGCCAAGGTGGGTGGATCATGAGGTCAGGAGTTCAACACCAGCCTGGCCAAGATTGTGAAAGCCCGTCTCTACTAAAAATACAAAAATTAGTCGGGTGTGGTGGCATGCACCTATAATCCCAGCTACTCAGGAGCCTGAGGCAGGAGAATCGCTTGAACCCTGGAGGCAGAGGTTGCAGTAAGCCAAGATTGCACCATTGCACTCCAACCTGGGCGACAGAGTAAGACTCTATCTCATAAAAAAAGAAAAGAAAAAAGAAGAAAATTCTTGATTTCTGAGGATGAGTGAAGAAATGAAGGAAGAGAGGGAGAAATTAAAGTAAGTCAAGAAGCCGAAACAAGATTCCCACCTTTGGTAGAAAGTAAGTCATTAAATTAACTGTTTGAGTGGCATTTCTTTGAAAATAAGACTGAAACTGCCTATGCCACATAATCACAGAGAAGGTCATTCACTGAATTACAGTAACAACAAATTTTTTACATGGGAATAGGGTGTAAAGAAGTCATAAGTCTACATGTTGAACGGAACATCATGGTTCAGAAAAGCAGAATTAAAATTGGGAATTTTCAGACCCTGGTCCTCTAAGCTTTCCTTAAGTTCACTCTTTAGCTTTTCATTTAATATAACGATAATTAATTAATCTCACCTAACTTTCAGCAGTTCATCATGAAGAAAACATAAGAAACTTTCCAGTTGGTTATCATATTATGAGACACTGCCTTAACCATCCATGAGAGAGTAATTACAATAATGCAACAAGTAATAAGAACAAACTACAATGAGTAGTGAGACAAAGGCACTACCTAAGGGGGAAAAAATGGCAGAGACAATCAAGTTAATTATTTTAAAAGCACTGATTATTTAAACCCTTCATACATCTACATATACAAGGCAAAGGTGCCTTTTTCATTGCCAAACTACCAAAAAAAAAAAAAAAAGAAGTCTAATACTGAAATAATCTATGATTTGTGTAAGAATAATTTATAAATGAAAGTCATAAAAGTCAACCTCCAAGAAAAATCAACAAAACCAAGAGGTGGTTCTTTGAAAAGATTGACAAAATTGGTACTCCTTTAGGTAGATTGACTAAGAAAAAGAAGACTAAAATCAGAAGTGAAAAGGGGGACATTACTACAGATTCTACAGAAATCAAAAGGATTGTAGGAGTATGATTACCAACATTAGATAACCTATATGAAAAGGACAAATTCCTAAACACAAAACCTACCAAAACTGAATCATCAAGAAATGAAAAGCCTAAACACATCCATAACTAGTAAAGACACTGATTAATAATCAGAAACCTCCCAACAAAGAAAAGCCAAAGACTAGACAGCTTCACAGCTCAATTCCATTAAACATTTAAAAAAGAATTAACATCAATCCTTCTCAACTCCTCCAAAAATCTAAGAAACACTTTCAAACTCCTATCAGACAGCATTACCCTGATACCAAATAAAAACAATTACACTATAAGAAAACTACAGACTATTATTTCTCATGAAAATTGATGCCAAAATCCTTAACAAAATACTAAACCAAATTCAAAAGCTTATTAAAAGGATTATACACCATGATCAAGTGAGACTTATCCCTGGAATGCAAGGATAATTGAACATATGAAAATTGATCAATGAAATGCACCACATTAACAGAACAAATAGGAAAAAAACACATCATCATCTCATTTGATGCAGAAAGAGCATTGGACAAAATTCAGCAACTTTAATGATAAAAAACACTCAACAAAATAGGAACAGACGGAAATTATCTCAACACGACAAAGGTCATATATGAAAAGCCCACAGCTAACAGCATACTCAACGGTAAATGACTGAAAGAATTTCCTGTAAGATCAAGAAGAAGATAAAATGTCCACTTTCACCACTTCTTATCAACATAGTACTAGAAGTCCTAGCCAGAGCAATTTGGCAAGAAAAAAAAATTCATCTAGATTGGAAAGAAAAAAGTAAAATTATCTTTGTTTGCAGATGATATAATCTCATGTGTAGAAAAATCTTAAAATTACACACACACACACAAAAAAAACTGTTAGAATAAGATAAAAGTCAAATAAATGGAAAAGGCTGGGTATAGTGGCATGTATCTATAGTCCTAGCTACTCAGGAGCCTGAGGCAGAAGGATCACTTGAGCCCAGGAGTTCAAGGCTATAGAGAACTGTGATCACGTCACTGCACCCCAGTTTGTCTTCCAGACTGAGGCCCTTTCTCTAAAAATAAATAAATATTTAATAAATAAAAATGAATGGAAAGACAACCTGTGTTCATAAAACACTTAATATTGTTAAGTCATCAATACTACTTAAAGCAATGCAATTCCTACTAAAACTCCAGTGATGTTTTCTGTAGAAACAGAAAAATCAGCATTTATTCTCTTTTTAAATATATCCTAAAAATTACCAATAATGACCTGTATTTAATCTATAAAGTATATTCAACATCACAAATCAGAAGCTACTAAATCTATTCAGATTCAGAGGATCCAACTGTTTTTTTCTTTTCTTTTGAGATGGAGTCTTGCTCTGTCACCTAGAATGGAGTACAGTGGTTTAAGTAATCCTTCCACCTCAGCCTCCCATGTTGCTGGGATTACAAGCATGCACCACCATGCCTGGCTAATTTTTTTATTTTTTAGTAGAGATGGGGTTTCACCATGTTGGCCAGGCTGGTCTTAAACCCCTGCTCTCAAGTGATCTACCTGCCTTAGCCTCTCAAAGTGCTGGGCTTACAGGTGTAAGCCACTGCACACAGCCAGGATCTAATTTTTTTGTTTGTTTGGTTTTGTTTTATTTTTTGGGATGGAGTCTCGCTCTGTCAGGTTGGAATGCAGTGGTGCCATTTCAGCTCACTGCAACTTCCACCTCCCAGGTGGAAAAGCACACCAAGAGAGCAGTATAATGTCAAATAATGGGGGCAATAGCCGTTTCCAGCAATAGATGCATGGGCCTTCACAAAACAGCTGTAGTCACAAACCAAGGCAGTGTTAAGAATAGTAACTGTCATCATCAGATACGGACAAGCTGAATCTGTTCAAAACTTGTGTGAGGTACTTTTAGGACTTATTATAGATTCATAGAATTCATGATTGACAAGGACCTTAAAAATCATGTTACATGTGAAAATCATTTAATGGGTAAGAAAATGAGGACTGTGGAAGAGGTACCTGATGTCTCCAAGGTCACATAAGGAGGTGGCACAACCATGACTATAACTCAGGTTTACTGTGTTCCTCTAGCTTCTCTAATCAAACTCCAGAGCTAAAGGTCAAGAGTACTACCTTAGTCTGTTGGTGAAAACATCACCACAAAGTGGTTTCTCAAAGACTCCTGACCACATCAGTATACACCCACTATGGTTAAACAGCTCACCCCTGCCCTTGCAAAGGAACCTCCTAGGATTATATGGGGAGTTTACCGATACTAGTCTTTTTTTTTTTTTTTAAACCAGAAAAGTTGCTTCTAACACACCTTTCAGTGTTCTTTTTTTTTTCTTTTGAAGAAAAAAAAAAAGGAAGAAAGAGAGAAAGAAAAAAAAGAATGAAGAAGAGGAAGAAAAAGGAAGAGAAAGAGGGAGAGAGAACGGGAGTATTGCTTTATTGCCCAGGCTAGAATGCAGTCTAAAAATGGGAATTGGAAACCTCTTTTATGCCAATAATTGTGCTTAACAATGGAGACAGGAAGGAACAAGGGAAGAAAATAACAAACAAGCAGCCAACCAATATTTCATTTAAACCTATGAAATGCTATGCAATTATTGAGGAGTGATTTACTTCCAATTATGTAGTCACTTTTGGAATAGGTGTGATATGGTACTGATAAGAATGTGTGTTTTGTGTATTTGAAGTGGAGAGTTCTATAAATGTTTATTAAGTTTACTTGTTCCGGGTCTGAGTTCAAGTCCTGGATATCCTTGTTAATTTTCTATCTCGTTGATCAGTCTAATATTGACAATGTGATGTTACAGTCTCCCACTATTATTGTGTGGGAGGCTAAGTCTCTTTATAAGTCATTAAGAACTTGTCTTATGGAGCTGGGTGCTCCTGTATTGGGTACGTGTATATATAGGATCATTAGCTCTTCTTGTTGCATTGATCCTTTTACCATTATGTAATGTCCTTCTTTGCCTCTTTTGATCTTTGTTGCTTTAAAGTCTATTTTATCAGAGGTGAGAATTATAACTCCTGCTTTTTATTTATTTATTTATGTTTGCTCTCCGTTTGGTTGGTAAATCTTCCTCTGTCCCTTTGTTTCAAGTCTTTGTGTATCGTTGTATGTGAGATGGGTCTGCATACAGCGTACCGATGGGTTTTGGTTTTTTATCCAGTTAATAATATATATGAGTTTAATACTGCCATTTGATGCTAGCTGGATATATTTTTGGAAAGGCTGATACTGGTTGCTCCTTTATATGTATAGTGCTTCTTTCAGAAGCTTCTGCAAAGCAGGCCTGGTGATGGTGAAATCTCTAAGTACTTGCTTGTTTGCAAAAGATTTTATTTTTCCTTCACTTTTGAAGCTCAGTTTGGCTGGATAGGAAATTCTGGGTTGAAAGTTCTTTTCTTTAAGGATGTTGAATATTGGCCCCCACTCTTTTCTGGCTTGTAGGGTTTCTGCTGAGAGATCTGCTGTAAGTCTGATAGGCTTCCCTTTGTGGGTAACCTGACCTTTCTCTCTGGCTGCTCTTAGTATTTTCTCCTTCATTTCAACCCTAATGAATCTGACAATTACGTGCCTTGGGGTTGGTCTTCTTGAGGAATATCTTTGTGGTGTTCTCTGTATTACCTGGAGTTGAATATTGTCCTGTCTTACTAGGTTAGGAAAGTTTTCCTGAATAATATCCTGAAGAGTATTTTCCAACTTGGATTCATTCTCTTCGTCACATTCAGGTACACCTATCAAACGTAGATTAGGTCTTTTCACATAGTCCCATATTTCTTGGAGACTTTGCTCATTCTATTTTATCCTTTTTTTCTCTAATCTTTTCTCGTTTTATTTCGTTAAGTTGATCTTCGAACTCTGATATCCTTTCTTCTGCTTGATCAATTCAACTGTTAAAACTTGTGCATACTTCGCGAAGTTCTCGTGTTGTTTTTCAGCTCCATTAATTCACCTATATTCCTCTCCAAATTGTCTATTCTCATTAGCATTTCGTCAAACCTTTTTTCAAAGTTCTTAGTTTCTTTGCATTGGGTTAGAACAAGTTCTTTTAATTCACAGAAGTTTCTTATCATCCACCTTCTGAAGCCTACTTCTGTTAATGGAACGCACTCGTTCTCCATCAGGGCTTGTTCAGTTGCTGATGAGGAACTGTGATCCCCTATAGAGGGAGAAGCATTCTGATTTTGGATATTCTCAGCCTTTTTACGCTGGTTTCTTCCCATCATTGTAAATTTATCCACCTGTCGTCTTTGTGATTTCCGACTTTCAAATTAAGTTTCTGAGTGGACGTCCAACTTGTTGATTCCCAGCGCTGAAATCTGAGCAATCCACTGCGCCGGCCAAAACAGCGGTGTTAAGATTGATGGCGCTTTTCTGCCCGGGAATTGGCCAAAAGGGGACCCAGTCCCGCTCACTCTGCACCAAGAACTGCCGCGCTGAAGTGCCAGCAAAACCGCCGTGCTGGCCACAAGAGTCGCGCTGGTGACCCGTGGGGCTCCTCCGCTGGCAATCTCCTGGTCCGTGAGCACCAAAAATTCGTCTGAAAGTGTAGAGTCCTCTCATTCTCTGCACTTTCACTGGGAGCTACAATCCCGAGCTCCTAGTGGTCAGCCATCTTGGATCTCTCTCCTGATACTAGTCTTTTTGACAGCTGTGGCTAATGCCAATCCCATCCCTGTAGAAAGAGGTTAGGATCTGCACTGTGACAAGTGGACTTCCCAATGTCAATTATCCTGGGAAGAGACAGATCCTGAGATAAGAAATGGAAACTAGCAAGGAAAGATTTGGGAGAAGGAAGGAGGAAATCCTCCCTCTTCCAGGGCGGGCCTCATTCTCTTTGGCCTAGATTCTACATCTAGCTGTGCTAACAGTTACTTCTGAAAGTAGGGACTGGATGGTCTAAACCAGAGAGGCAGCCTGGTGGAGGACCCAGTGAGAAATGGGTCTAGGCCTGCCATAACTAGCAGGTATTTTGGGTTTTTTTTAAGTCATAAACTCAACTTCTATCTTCTCTAGGGAATTAAAGACATGTTTCCAGATGAGGGATGAAATGGAAAATGGGAAAGCAGAGTCCCCAAAGAGCTATCACAGTGCTGGTAGTAATGCTTAGCAAGATGTGCAAAGAAAATGAGAGAATCACTGAGATAGGAATCAAGTTATGATGTCCAGGCTCACCTCACCATATGAAGATGGTTTCTCTTCCTGATCATCTCAGAGAAAGGGGCATTAATATTTATTTATCCAGGTAACAAAGCTGAGAGAAGGGGCATTAATTTAATTAAGCAATTGACTGGGTTTCCTTGCAAATCATCGCAGGTTAAACACAGATTTCTGGACACTGACAACCCAGGCTGATATCCAGTGGATGGCCATACAGAACATCTACAGTCAATATCCTTCTGATTGGCCAGAAACTGCTCATTAACTACAGGCTAAATATCCCTTACCCAAAATGCTTAGGAACAGAAGTGTTTTGAACTTCAGATTTTTTGGATATTGGAATATTTGCATCATATACTTACCAGTTAAGCATTATAAACTTACCAGTTTACCTAATCTTAAAATCTGAAATCCAAAACGCTCCAATGAACATTTCCTTTGAGAATCATGTTAGCACTCAAAAAGTGTTTTTTTTTTTTTTTTTTTTTTTTTTTTTTTAGGGAAACTCAACCTATGTTTTGAGTCTCACCCTTCCAACAATCACACGTTTTTCCATCCTCAGTATTTGCTATTAACTCCTGAGCCTGGGAGAACACCAACCTTTGTGTTACACACTTCATGTTCATCCCAGATTCAGGAGTTAATAAAAATTATATTAATAACAGCTACTCAGGAGGCTGAGCCAGGAGAATTGCCTGAACCCAGGAGGCGGAGGTTGCGGTGAGCCAAGATCACGCCATTGCACTCCAGCCTGGGTAACAAGAGCGAAACTCCGTCTCCAAAAAAAAAAAAAAAAAATTATATTAATAAGCTAAGCAGCAGATATTAGTATTTCCATTTTATAGGCTAGAAAATTGAAGCTCAGAGAAAGAACTCATTCACAGATAACCAGTGGAAGAGTCAGAATGTAATTCAAAGATGAACAGAATTTCCAGATTATATCGTATCAATCCCTGTACTCTGTAAATCTACCTTCCTTTAAAAGACAATACTGCAGGGTATAAGTCACTATGGGACCTGAAGACAAATGTATCACCATTTCATAAAATATTAATATGGAAAAGAGTGATCATAGCACGTTTTGACCCTACACCCAAGTCTCCTACTGCAATTATTGTCAAGCATTACCTGAACACCAAAAGCTTTTATTTTACATATATTTATACAACAAAATACTAGTTTGTGTCCTCAAATCCATGTATATGAACTATAATGCCAATTTAACCCTACTTATTAATTAAAAAAAAGGAACATACATTATATTAGTGCCCATGGAGTCCCTATATGAATATCTCATTTGATTAAAACACCACCATTTTCATCAAAAGACACAATTTAACAGAAGATTTAAGGGAAAAATTTCAATTTGACAATTTTCCCTCCAGTCATTCCTTTAAACCTCTGAAATAATCTTTGTTCTAAGAAGTTATGCTCTTTTACTTTCTACTTAGGAAATATATTAAAATGCATCTGAATTAAATTACCACCACTATGGAAACACTGAAACTCTAAATCAAAACAAGCTATGATAAGATTTTCTCAAAGGATGCTAGATTCCCTAAACACTACCCATCATGACAACCTTTAAGTGTCCTTTCTCCTATGGCTACGCCAACAACTGGTTGTAATTAAAGTTCATTTTGTTGAAATCAATTAATTTCTCTTTACAGTACATTTGAGTCTTTTCAGTTACTCCTCATTTTTTTCTTCTACTTATAAGACAGCAGGCACTAGTCTGATATGTAACTTTACTGATACTATATCTGCAATTAGTTCATCAAAGCAGTCTGAAGGCTGTAAAGATTTTTAAAAAAGATAAAGAATGCTACAAAATTCCTTTATTAGTAGGGTGGTTATTTAATTTATTAGCCAAACTAGGACATTTGTAATATTAAAAGGGGTCAGTATAAAAAATTATGCCAGAACAGCAGGCATAGCTAGGATCATCCCAGCAAGTTAGTATATATGGTCACCCGACTTACTAAGGAACCAAATACTGCATTTAAAAGCTGAAAGTCTCAAAAAATGAAATAAAGACCATGGTCGGGAAGAAGGCATAGAGGGCTCATATGTGAGCAGAAAGTCAGAAGGGTCAGAAGGTCAAAGGAAGATTGCAGTCTCTCTCAAGCACCAAAACCCAATGTCATTTCCAGACTACCTAGACACTGCTCCTCCTCTCCTCGTTACTGAAACAGTTTGTATGTGTGAATTAAGTCTGTCACATGCCATATGATCCCTTTGCTTATTTGTTGGTTTATGTTATTGTTACCCTCACACTCTCCCTAGATACTGTCTGAACTCATCCCCCCATCTACAAGGTTCCTCTCCCCTCGCTTCAGTATTTTATTTCCCATCACTAAGCCAATCAATCAGAGTTGTACTAGGCACTATGCGAAGTTATCTTCTCCATAAAAAGGGGGATCCAAGGCTGAATTAAATATAGTCCTTGCCAGATAACTGTCCAAAATTTTTGTTTGCAAGACTGTTTAAAATGCAATACAGTTTTTGCTCCAGCCTCCACTTCTGCATGTCCAAAGTAGCTCAAACAAGGAGTACAGCTACAAAGTGTACTAGCGAATCCACCCCCGTTTATTTGCAGACAATGCTGTATATATAATGAAGCAAAAGAATTAAAAAAGTAATTTTTGTGAAGGTGTCAACATTTTTACATCTTAAAAAACTTCATAAAAGCTCTCCCAACCAAGACACTGTGGCCTTTTAGGGGGGCAACATATCATATACTCTTTCTTGCATCCCTACTTCTTCCTTGAAGCTGGTGAGGGATTGTGCCTTTCCCATCGCTGAATCACCAACACCTTGCAGTTACCTAGCACAACACAGGCACTCCATAAATATCTGCTGAGCAAATGAATGAGGGGCTCATTATTATTTCTTTCTTCTACAACTCTGTAATTATATATTAACTACTTTTTTCTTAATCTCAACTCCTCAAGATCTTTGCTTCACTGATTATATCCTCTTAAAAGGCAGCCCCTATATAGTAACAGCTTTAAGGTCAGCCAAAAAATCCGAGCAAAAATACCCAGCAACTTAACAGCAACATAACCTTGAGCAAGTTTTCTAATCACTCTCTGTGCCTTATTTTTCTTATCTATAAAATAGACATGTTTTGCAAGGTTTTGTGGTATTTGTAAGATCTGAACACAAGCCAGGCAGAAATCCAATAAGTGTTGAATAAAAGAATAAATTTCCATTCTCTTCTGTGGTCCAGATCAAAATGCAGCCATCAAAATCGAATTTGCCAAAGCTGATCTTCATTCAAACAACAGATATGCATCAAGGGCTATAAGGCACAACTAGACTCTGTCTGCTGTTAAACATCAAAGGAAGAGTTTAACATCTGCTTTTAAATGCAGGAAAACAATAATTAGTTCACAAGTAAAAGGGAAAGGTGTACAATCTGATCTTATTTGCTTTACCAAAGTATCCAAATATTAAGAGATTACCAGCTTATAGCAGACTGAATGAAGCTTTCTTGCAGGGATCGCATAGAGGGTGGAGGCAAACCTGGAAATGGGTTTTTTAACTAGGCATTGCTAGTTCCTGCTTTTCACTGTCAAGAATGCACGAGCCACGTTTGCCCTTAGTTTAAAGTGCAAAACTAAGCAGCTACAGGTGACAAGAGTAAGATTTGGTCTGAACAGAGTTTTCATTCAACTGTGCTTGCTCTTTCAGCAATCTAATATGTAAAACTTCAAAAGAGAAAAATATCACCAGCCTCTGTGCAATTTTAAATTCATGAAAGAAAATACAAAACTCTGCTGCAGGAATTACATTTGTTTTTGCTGTACAACAATGTTCTAAGAGACCCGTTCTGCTGCTGTTTCACCCTCTCCTTCAGGCCACGGAGAGGCCAATGGGAATAAAGAGCTCCCTTGTGTTTTACTTCCAGAACACCTCAACTTACTGTGGACTGAGGCTACAAGAGCTATTTAGAGGCCCTTACCTTCCTCTTTTCCAGTAACATCAGCAGAAACAAGCTATAAAACTTTCCCTAGGGTTTGGTTTCCTTTTTCACAGCTCACTTGTGCTGCTCTCCTGGGAGATGAAAGAAACCTCAGAGTTTTTCAAAGCCCAGATGAAATGCTGACCTCAAATAATATTTTCCATTTTCTTAAAAGCCATCATTTCCTACTTTTCTCAGGCACACAGAGCATGAAGCAAAGCCTAAACTACCACCTTAGGGCTTATGAGAGCAGATGCAGACAGTAGTTACAAGGGCACGTGAACTCTGGTTTAAAAACAGCAAAGGGTCATCCTGAGACAAACATAGGCTATAACGTTGAAGTGCTAAATTCTGTCCTACAAGCTCACAATTTTGGCTTCCTTTTAAGAGTATCTGAGCAAAAAGTGGCTTCCAAGTGGATAAAGTTTTTTTCTTCCTAAGTTCCTAAGGAACCAGGTACATGAACCTATGATCACAACCTGTTTTCTTACCCATTCTCATTTCCCAGACCTTTTCTTGCCAAGAGTTAAAAAGTTCACAAGCAGAAGAGGTGGAATCCAAACCTATACAGTCTGACTCCAGGGCGTCTGATCATTACTTGCCCTTAACTGTCACTTTGTTGTCTAAATCTGACTCCAGCAGGCACCAAACAAGAGTGACTGTCAGTTATAAGTACATGAGGTAATGCATATGTTAATTCGCTTAATTTGGCCATGCCACAACATATGCATATTTCAAAACATCATGTTGTATATTATAAATGTATATAATTTTTACTCATCCATAAAAATAATAATAATAATAATAAGGAAAAAACAAATGACCATTGGCACAGGGGCTCCTCATGAGTTTACAAACTGTAGGAAGTAGAAAAGTTCCTTTTTAAAGTTTCCTTTCTTGTTAACGAGTAAGTGTACTAATAACTTTGTTAAGCCCTATCCTATGTAGCTGTTAAACATGCCATGCTTACAGGCACGTAGTACATTCTATGTCCTTGTACTTTAACCAAGGTATCTGTGTTGGATGTGCTCACAGGCATGTCCCAGCTCTCCACTGCTTTTACCTGTTTAGAAAAGTTTTAAGTTGTTAGCCAATTGGGTTTTAGTTTAGATTGTGAGGTCTGGTTCCAGCCAATGGAGATCAGACACAGCAGTAAGGACAACCCCAAATGCATAAAGGATAAATTTGTGTGTTTCCCTTTGTTCACTGTACGCTTGTGGCACTATGGCTAGTGAGACACCCTTCCTGCAGTCCAGGAAGTAAAAATCACGTTGCTGAAAGATCCTCTGTCTCAGTACTGCTTTTTCTTTGCGGCACTGAGCAACTATTTCCAATACAAACTGAGGTCCTTACTAATATGAATGACAGTAGAATATTTTTTATAAACTCAAAAATATCATTTAAGACACTGAAATTTTATACCTGCCACAGCAATGAAGCAGCAAGCTTAGCTTTATGGCCTCCAAAAAGGACTTCCAACAAGTACTCTTTAGTCTTGGCTTCAGTTTTTCCATCTTTGACAGCAAGTCACAAATTATTTTTCAGATAAAATGGCAATTAGAAATTTTTTGAAACTTTAACCATCAGTCCAAATATCAAACTAACATCCAACGAGCCCTTTTTAAGTTCTACTGGACTATAACGGCAACTAAAGTTTTACCTATAGAATGAAAAATTATTTAATTTTAGAAGACAAAAGGAATCCTAGAGATTATTAATTCTATCAACCACTTTTTTTTTTTTTAAATAAGAGGAAGTCTTCTTTTGTCACTCAGGCTGGAGTGGTGCAATCCTAGCTCACCACAACTTCCGCTTCCCAGGTTCAAGTGATTTTCGTGCTTCAGCATCCCAAATAGCTAGGATTATAGGCACATGCCACCACACCCAGCTAATTCTGTATTTTTAGTAGAGATGGGTTTCGCTATGCTTGCCACATGGGATTTGAACTCCTGACTTCAAGTGATCACCTGCCATGGCCTCCCAAAGTACTGGGATTATAGGCACGAGCCACCACGCCTGGCCTCTGTCAACCACATTTTACTGAGTCTTATATTTTATTCAGCAAGGTGCCATTAAGGATAAAAAAAATGAATAAGATCTGACCCCAGCCCTCAGGATCTTACAGTACAGGAAATTAAATGAAATGTTACACAAATATGACATAATTCAAGTTAAAAACAATGTAAGATATTAGGATATGCTACCAGGGAGATGCAAGGAGGCTATTAAAGGAGTGAAACAGAAAAGATCACTTATAAATATGGCAAAATGGTAAAGAGTATAAACACGACAGTCACAGTTGTGGGTTCAAGTACTGACAACGCTACTCCTTGGCTGTGTGACATTAGACAAGTTATTTTACCTTCTAGGGGCTTAGTTTCAAAATCTTGAAAATAGGGTAATGACATCTACTGCTGAAAGCAGATATAAGATCAAATAAAATAAAATAGGTGCACACTCTCGGGGCTAAACAACGGCTAGCAGCAGCCTCCAGTCCCAGATCTATCATTTCTCCATCTCTCATATTTCGCTCCTTCTCTTAACTGGTCTGTTCAGGGCCCTGTCAGAACCTATTATTAACTCTCCTATAAAGATGAGGAAATAGGCTTTCAGAGGATAGAGAACATACCCAATGACATACAGCCAACAGCCCAGTATGCCACCTCCAGACTCTTAAGCCCTAGGGTACACTGTTTCATCTTTACTTATCGAATCCTACCTATTATTTTTCAACAAATTAAAAGCAAGTAAATCATCCCATTGTGCAAATTACAAAAGGTGCTCTCTCTGGGCCATTAGTGCACAGCTTCATGAGAAGTGTGCTGGGTGGTTCTAAGTCCTCCCATCTGCTGCTCACACCTACACTTCTGCAGTGAACAATCTGCCCGACCTCACATGGTGGCCCTGGGTCTCCAGTCTTCAGTTCTCTCTTTTCCAGACTATATTCCACACTACGGCCCAAGTTATCTTTATAAAACTCCCATCTAATTATTTTTCCTTTTAAAATTCTGGATGGCTATTTATTGTTTCGAAACTCCAAGTCTCTAGCATGGCACACATGTGACCTTCCTCATTCTGGCATGCTTTTCAATCTTAAGAGTTCACTATGTTCTCCATGCCCCAATACCTTAGCCACGGTGGAGTTCCTGCCACTCTCTGGATATGCCACGAGCTCCCATTCCTCCATGCCTTGGCATATGCGTTTTCTACAGCCCCAGGGATCTCCCCACTTTCTGTCTTCTCACTCAGCCCTCAAGTCATACTTCACTACCAGCTCTTCAATGCAGTGAACACACTTCCTGATTTCTCAGCTGAAATGACTGCTCGTTCCTCTGCATACCTACAGCATTCTTGAATCGGCTTTACCCACCAGCTCATGGGAGCCAGGAAGATATTGCAGGGCTTTGAAGTTAGATGGATCATGATTGGAAGCCTGACTCAAACATGTTCTAACTGTATGAATGTAGCAAGTTACTTTTCCTGAGTTTCAGTAACACCGATCCCTAGAAGTCCTGTGGACATCAAGAGCTTAATATCAAGTCCTTAACGCTATGGCCTCCAAACTTACTGGGACAACAGAGTCACTCTAAGGGCAGAATACCAAGAAATCTTGATATATTTAATTGTATCACATGAACTAAGAAATATTCTACTAGGAAAAAAAATGACATTATATGCATACAGACTTCCAAATATAAAATGTGTGTGTACACACAGACATTCATGTCTTTAAAACCACTCTATATTTACCAATTAAATGTTTGTAATTTTTTTAACTTTCCATTTGCTAATTTAACTTAAAAAGTAGCAAGCAGGTACCAAAATTGTAAGATAAATTGGGAGAAAAAATCCTTAAAAATTAGAAAATTATATTCCTTACTTATTTTGAAAGGTAATGGTCAATAAATATCATTACGGAATTTTAGTCACTGAACATCTCATCTAAGAATACCCATTCCACTGCTTTTCACATGGTACATGCTACATAAATGTTATTTAAATCTGATTTTGAAACTCAAATTAAGTTCCCTGAAAGACGTTAACTCATTCATCTTTGAATAATGAGCTCCTAGCACAGTGCCTGGCACACAGTAGTTGCTCAACAAATGTTAGCTCAATAAATTAAATAAAAATTAAGAAAGCACACAAAGGTTTATAAAACCTTTTGCATCTCCAATTAACCTGGACTGCAATTTGCTCCATAAATAAACTATATTCCAAAATCTATCCGTGTTCCTTCTGTACCCATCATTTTATATGAGCTATTTGGAGTTTCTCTGGAGAAAGAAATAATGTAGGTAAAAATCCTCTCTTGGGCACAGAAATATTGATTAAGACAGCTTGGCGAGAGGAATATGTCACCTGCACTCTTGTATAATTTAACAAAAGAACCAAAGAAGACACAAAGCTTTATACACAGCACCTGTCAGCCAGTGACACTTACCATTTTGAACACATATTCAGACCCATGAGGCTCCTATTCAGAATATGTCTTGTCACAGTACACACTGTAAAGATTCTAGACAGGGAATCCTTTTCTGTTCTCTGTTCTCATATGAAAAACCTACACCACATATTACACATATTTACATTCTTTTCTAACTGAAAGCCAAGATAGCCTAAAATTAAACAAAAGGCTAAGATCTAATTGTTTCCCTTTCACTAAAAATGATGCTGTAGGTAAATACCTATTAGCATGGATACACATTATTTATTGTTAAGTGAAAAAAGTAAGTTAACAAACAACTTGCTGCATACTCATTTAGGGTTAATATAAAATCAAATAGATATGCATTAAGTAGGATAATAAAATAGAAATTTTTCACTTCCTTTAAAACAATCCATGGCTAATTTTTTGAAGGTATGTTTATATTTTATCACTGTTACAGACTCAAGTTTCCAAAAATCTACCTCAAATAATAAAATTTTCTGAATTGCTGGAAATGCTTGAAACAAGGAAGACTTTGAAGACACATGCAATTAAGAAAAAAAGAAAGTAAAGGGCAAAAACTTAACAAAATTAAGTTAAAAAGAAGTGTGGAGGCTGTCTTGGGTTCGGAATTTTCTCTAAAATTGTGTGTTTCTCTAAAATTGTGTGTTTGCCTTTCCAAAAAGAAACCACCAAGACACCAAGTATCCCTTACAGTTTTCAAAGTGCTGTCAGAAACACTTTCTTATGACTTTAATAAATATCAAAAAAGACAGCTTCCCCTCCCTTCCCATTCCCTCTCATTAATTTCCATATAACTAGTTCTTCAAAATCAGATTGATGTGCAGTACACTTCTGCATTATAACATTCTCTTTTTTTTAACCTTAAGGGTACATAATAAACATACTTCTGTGTATATAAATACTTATAACATCAACTACATTTTTACTAATTTTATTTTAGAGTCAGGATCTCACTCTTTCGGTCAGGCTGTAGTGCTGTGGCGTGATCATAGTTCACTGCCACCTCAAACTCCTGGGCTCAAGTGATCCTCCCATCTCAGCCTCTGGATTAGCTGGGACTACAGACACTCACCACTATGCCCAGCTAATTTTTTATTTTTTTGTAAAGACAGGATCTCTTTTGTTGTCCAGGCTGGTCTTGAACTCTTGGGCAAGGAATTGTCCCATCTCTGCCTCTCGAAATGCTGGGATTACAGGCATGAGCCACGGTGTCTGGTCTTAACACCAATCTTAGTACAACACAGAGATCTTTTTGTCACAGTCCCTGTAGTAACACAGGGCTGTCTTTAGCTTACTATAAACACACAAGTCCCACAGATGCCTTCCCTCTACAAAATGGAAACACAACTTTTACAACAATGCCACAATGTATCCCAAAAGGGAATATTTTAGTATAATGTAAAGAAAATATTGCACTAGAGACTATGTGCAATTTTAAAGGAATGCTAAGTTATTTGAAAGGCAGCTTAAGTAGCTTACTTTCTGAAGCTAGGTTATATTTCCAATCTAAACACCACTGCAAATATCTAGACCCTGAAGCCCAAAGAATCAATTGTTTGACCTTTTTGTTCTGTTTCTGTAGACAGATTGGTGGCCTCCAACATAATCCTTTTTCAAATATCCTTCCAAAATGGAATAACAACTACAACACAAAAGCTTTCTTTTAAGATTAACATGTGATTATAAGACAACAAAATTCAACTTATAAATTTCTATTTTTTAAAAATTCCACTGACAATAATATTTCATCATAACAAAAAAAAATTGGGGGTGAGATTTTCAAAGTCCTTGCTTTCAACTAATTCATATTTTAGCAGGCTTCAGACTTGACAGGCCTCAGAAATCATACACGTGTATGTGCAGTGTATACGTGTGCGTGTTGCACATACACGGATATGTATTTTTCAGTACAAATATTTAACTTCAAATAAGCTTCAAAACTGAAGAAACTTACCTTATTATAATTACAAAATAATACCCAATTTAATAATAATTAAAGTTATAGTAAATACAATAACAATAGAGCTATAAAATCCAATCTTACTATTTAATGCTTTCATAGAACTAGAGCAAAGTTCTGTTCTGTCTTGTTTTATTTAAAACATGTTTCAACTAGCTCATTTGTACTGCCAGAAATAGAGGGAGCTATAAGATACAAAGCATAGCAAGTTTAGAAGCTATCTAGTAATTTAATGGAAAAATAGTTCCTATTGTCGATAATGTTTCTGGAGCATGCTAGAAAGGATATTTGTGGGTGTGCATATGTGCATGCACATGCATATTTTATTTTGCATATATTCTTAAGGGCATTTGGTCATTCATAATTCCAAGTAGTAGCCATTAAAAAAATAGATTGACTTTATATATCTGTAAGGTCGATTTTACCTTTTCAAAAAGATAAGGAAATAAAACTGAACTTTCTGGTTCCAAGCAATTTCTTCTAAAAGACAGCAAAAACATTCAACAAGTGTCTCAATAAGAATATCTTAAAAGTGCCCTCAAAAAAAATTCTAAAATAAAACTGAGAGGTGCATCAATTCTTCCAAGACAAAGCTACACGAGGAATTTATTGGACAAGCAATTCCACATTTTGCTTTCCTTTCCAGATGAGAAAAGAATCAAATCAATTTCATCCTTATTCTAAAAATTCAGAACCAAAAATCCTATCCAAAATATCTAAAAGTCTAAAACACCTGAAGCTCAGACAACTGGACTCACTTTTCTGTCACATATTACATTGCCTTGTATTTAATGTTTAATCACCTGAAAATCTGATAAAAGTTTTATCACAACCTTGAGGACTCAGTTTATGAAACTCAAAAGAAATGTAGAACAATGTAGAACACCATCCTAATGTCTTGTAAGTTTTTTTTAAACAGGTTTCTTGAGTCCCCTTCCATGTTACAAATCCACGAAAACAGATAAAATTTATTGAGCCAGGAATGAAAGAAAGTAGAAAAGCCACAGACCTATTGTTAACTTTCTGAGAGCAGTATAACAGAATTTTTTAAAAGCAAGTTTAAAATTACTTACTTTTCTCAGGTCTTTGGTACAAAGCTCAGAAAGCAAGCTCCCTTTTTTCTCCACAAAGTCTGTTAATTAATAGCAATCACCCAAGGAAGTCAGGCAGCCCAAAGAGATTGATCTAGAAATTGTGTAAAGACAAAAATTTTAAATTCAAAATCAGATCAGAAATGAAAAATCAAAAAACCCTACTGCAATTCGGAGTATCTCTGCATCAATAAAGATGTCATTGGGATCCTTAAATGATGAGATACGTCAGCTATCTTTCTTTCATAATATACTAAACAAGGCTTTCTAAATCTAGATGGCAGTTCGATCTGTCGCCTTATTAAAGTTTCAAAAGCAGGAACTAGCCAGGCTTCTTGGCAACCACTCCCGTTAAAAATGTCTTTCTCGGGGAGTCATAAAAAGGAACTGAGAGAGAATCTGGACTTCTAATTATATTGTAACTTGGGAAGAAAGGTCTTCCAAAATCAAACTTGCTAGCTCCCACTTCCAAACATGAGCTCATCTTATAAACACAGAAGTAGTTGTAAATAGAAGTGAATCACAACAACTTAAGGAAAATTATCACCAACTTTTAAACACTCCTCAAATGTATTAAGTACACCTTACTTCTGCAGGTGAGAATGGGAAGAGAGAGCTGTGTTCATTTTTTCCTAATAAGACAGAAAATCTGAAAATTCTGCATGATTACTAACCTGACTTAAAACATGTTACTTCCCCAACAATCGTGCAAATGGATTCCAAGACAATAAAATCATTAATAAGATAAAACAGTTTAAGTAGGCAGAACAGATGCCATATGTAACCTATAACCTAAAGTCTGCATACACCTCGGGCTCTGTTATTACAGGACTTATACTAGATGTAATTCTAAGAATCATGATACACTCATTTACAAGCCCCAAGAGATTGAGAAATCAGTCAATTAGAAAGAGGGCACCATTACAGCAAGTAGTAGTAACTAAAAATCAGACAGAACCCTACAAACACTATACATATCATTTATTATTATTGTCATTGTTACTTTACTGCCAACATTTATATAATGTTGACTCTTATGCCAGGTTCTTCTCTGTGTCTTACATGTATTAACTTTACTTCAGATAGGGACAAGCAGAGTTTCACATTTCACTTATCCCCTAGGTACCACTGTATTACCATACAGCACACTCAGTTCTGCTATAATGCTTGTGTTTGTTTCAAGAGAAAAATTTGAGTGTAACTCAAATTTCATGTTTCTTTATGCATAATTTCACTACAAGAAATACTAGGTTATCGCAGAAGGCTGCACTTGGGCCAAACTCAACTGCATACGATTACACAGAATGAACACAGCCCATGCCTCAAACCTCAGTTTCCACCAGACATCAATCTGTATCTGGTGTCCTGACTCCATCTGATTTCAGGTAACCCCTCTGCTACCACTTCACAATAACTCATAAGTGGCAACTCTTCTAAAGCACCAGTTCACAAGCAAATGTAAGGACTTTTTCGAAGTGAAGTACCATATTTATTGCACTATTTACATATTTCACTGTTTAATATGTGGAAAAAAATTGTGCAACAGTATTTATTCAGTTCCCATTCCTTTTTAATTTGTCACTGATAGTTTTTTGAGTATTGTGTCCACAACTGCATTCCTCTCTAAGCACTGTGAGTTTTACTATAGGATTCTGCATAATGTGGTTTTTAGGAACACATATATTATGTTATCAAAATTGACTGTATAATAACTAGTGTTATATTATGCAGCCATCAAAAACGATGAGTTTGCGTCCTCTGTAGGGACATGGATGAACCTGGAAACCATCATTCTCAGCAAACTGACACAAGAACACAAAATCAAACACCGCATGTTCTCACTCATAGGTGGGTGTTGAACAACGAGAACACATGGACACAGGGAGGGGAGCATTACACACTGGGGTCTGTTGGGGGGAAATAGGGGAGGGACAGCCAGGGGTGGGGAGTTGGGGAGAGATAGCATGGGGAGAAATGCCAGATATAGGTGAAGGGGAGGAAGGCAGCAAATCACACTGCCACGTATGCACCTATGCAACAATCTTGCATGTTCTTCACATGTACCCTAAAACCTAAAATGCAATAAAAATAAAAAAATAAAAAATAAAAATAAAATAACTAGTGTTTGTAAAAGATGCTTGCTATTTATCCAGAAGGGGTGAAATTGTGATTTTTATATTTTGCCATTATGTTTAAGAGGACAGCAATATATTATAATGCAATTTTGGAAAGATTTTCTTTCACAATGCTTACAATTACCAACTACAGACACCTAAGGGTCAGCTTTAGTTATGTGATAAATTTATTTAGGAAAAGTTCCCTAATGGCATTAAAGGAGGTTTTATAGCACCATTTTGGACAGATCAAGATTAGAGTGTTATAAAGATAGATTCTTGCAGACATGACAGTTTAACTGTAATTGCTGGAAAGGAGAAACTGAATGGAATTACTTTTCATTCTTAAAAAATGATAAATTGAAAAGACTCTAAATTTTCTTTTAAAAAGTTCAAGATAGGCATAAAGATATATATAAGGATGTTTCCTACTATAAGTAATACTATTATAAATAATTTTTAAAACACAATACCTAACAATGGATAGTTTTTAAAAATCTGTAGAATATTTAATGAAAGGACAAAATGCTCTTAAGCAGTACTAATTGAGAAAGTAGACTATATGTAATATACTCATTATTATCCCAGTTTGGTTTATAAGTATCTATACCTAGAAAAAAAAGACCAGAAAGAAAAAAATGCCAACATTTGAAAAGCTGCTAATTATAAATGGTAGAATTACAACAGAGTCATTTTTACTTTCTTTATATTTTGCATTTAGTGAGAAGATCCTCTTTTTACCCCCACTTTAACTTCACATGTGAATCCAGCCAATAGAATGAAGGCTAGCCCAAGAACAAAGAACATCAGGAGCTTCCTCGTCAATCACAGGAAGCTCCTGATTAATAGCTCCAGCCATGTGGCTGAACCTTTGAAGAGTTTTCTATCTCATAATTCAAGGACAAATACAGTTCATCCCAATAGGGATGTTTAAAGTTTATAAACCCGTTACAGAGGCCAAAATATAATTTGCTTTTACAGGCTAATACAGTCAGGGATTTAGTAAAATCCAGTTGGAAGATTCTTAATTATATAATTGTATCAAAGCTGCCCTAATATCTGAAAGAAATTTCATTCTGAATAAAGAAATTGTACTCTGGATAAAGCTCCTTTCAAACAAGATCAAGATTAAACAAATACAAAGAGGGATGGATTTGGGCATGGGGATGAACTTCCAGTCTGAGGAGTTGTAAATAGAAAGTAAGAAAAGAGAGATTGATCTTTATAACCTCCAAAAGAACATGGCTATATTAAAATTTTTCCAACAACAAAGCTTGACTTTAAAAACTTGCCAAAAACAGTGACTATTTTAATCATGAGTGTGCTTAGTTTAATCCCACACTTTGACATGGCATAAGAACCGAAGGTTGAGGATGTACAGGGATCAAGGGCCAATTTGGGACAACTTGGCCACCACACATGTGAGTTCACTCACCTACGCTTGGCTAGCAGTACATTTATTTTATTTTTAATCTATTTATTTATTATTATTTTTCTTTTCAACTATTATTTTAGTTTCGGGGGCATATATGCAGGTTTGTTACATGGGTAAATTGCGTGTTGCGGGGGTTTGGTATGCAGATTATTTTGTACCCAGGTAATGAGCATAGTATCCAATAGGTAGTGTTGCAATCCTCACCCTCCTCCCACCCTTAACTTTCCCACTCTCCACCCTCAAGTAGGCCCCAGTGTCTACTGTTCCCATCTTTGCATCCATATATACTCAATGTTTAGCTCCCACTTATATGTGAGAATGTGCGCATTTGGTTTTCTGTTCCTGCACTAATTCTCCTAGGATAATGGCCTCTGGCTCCATCCCTGTTGCTGCAAAGGACATGATTTAGTTCTTTTGTATGGCTGCACAGTATTCTAGTGTGTCTATGTACCACATTTTCTTTCTCCAATCCACTGTCAAGGGGCACCTGAGTCGATTCCACGTCTTTACTATTGTGAATAGTGCACTAGCAGCAGCTTAGCTTTTCTGGCATACCTGCACACCAGTAACTATTTGGTACAGGGAAGTTACTTTAATAGGACTCCCACTCTCAAGAATGTGCTGAGGATTGAAAGTCAGTGGTTGTATGTGTAGGCAGTGGGTGAGTTTTGTTTCATAAAATTATAAAGCAGTTAACATTCAGCATACATAGCTGAATAATAACCTATCCCTGATATACAATGCATAGTCTATTTTTGTTTTGTTTTGTTTTGTTTTTTACTTCCAAAAATGCTGACACAGATGAAAAACAAAAACAAACCCTTATGTTTCAAATATGCTTTTGTATTTTTTAGCATTTTCATATAGGTTCTCTACCAAATTACTAACTTCATGTTTTGTTTCATTTTAGCAAATAGAAAAGGCAAAAATAAACATTTTAATTATGCTATGATATATATAAACATCATGGAAGAAATACTGAGCTCCAGAAAAATCAGTCAGTTTAAGGTCTAGAGCCTCCTCAGAGACTCTATCATTATATCAAATGCACGATGACTGTTTTGGAAATTCTGGGATTCCTGGCTTTTGTGTCTCACAAGTTGCTGCCTAAAGTGCTGTGCATGTGCACCTTTAATAATTAACCAAATATTATAATCAACAAGTAAATTCAGAGACTGTATACAATTATGAATATTCAAAATAAAAACTATGAATCTTAATTTTTTGAAGACATGCTAAAATATACTGAAATATACACCCACATATACATACCTTACACTGACCCTGAAAATACAGAGCAGTTAGGAGCTCTTGGTATGGAAACCATATATCTTAAATTGCTTTAAGAATTAGCATAAGTATAGCTCAGGGGAATAAATTACCTTACCATTAAAGGATATAAAAAAGGGCAACCAATTTTCAGAGTCTACCTAGAAAACATACAGAAAATATTTTCTCAGGCTCTCTATATCACTTCTGGGGTAGAATTCCAATGTTATCTAAGAGTCTTTGGCACTATCTCATTTCCCTTTGTGCATTCCTCTTCAAACTCTAGTCCAAAGCCCAAAGACCTACACTTTGGATGGCCTTCTCCCTTCATTGGTGAACATCTAAACATCTAAAACTCTTTTGTTTTTTTTACTTCAAGGCAGGGTTTCGCTCTTATTGCCCAGGTTGGAGTGCAATGGCATGATCTCGGCTCACTGCAACCTCTGCCTTCTGGGTTCAAGCAATTCTTCTGCCTCAGCCTCCTGAGTAGTGCCCATGAACACACCCAGCTAATTTTTTGTATTTTTAGTAGAGACGGTGTTTCATCATGTTGGCCAGGCTGGTCTCAAACTCCTGACCTTAGGTGATCCACCCACCTTGGCCTCCCATATCTAAAACTCTTAATGCCACCATGTGAATAATCTTGAGAAGTGGGAGGGGGAACTTTTTTAACTTTTTCTGGATTAGGTACATTTTTTTTTCCCTAGATGGAGTCGCGCTCTGTTACCCAGGCTGGAGTGCAATGACATGCTCTCGGCTCACCACAACCTCTGCCTCCTGGGTTCAAGCAATTATCCTGCCTCAGCCTCCCAGGTAGCTGGGATTACAGGTGGGCGCCACCACACCTGGCTAATTTTTGTATTTTTAAGTAGAGACGGGGTTTCACCATGTTGCTCAGGCTGGTCTCGAACCCCTGACCTCGTGATCCGCCGGCCTCAGCCTTCCAAAGTGCTGGGATTACAGGCATGAGCCACCACACCTGGCTGGATTAGGTACATTTTTAAAGAAAATCCTACATACCCAGATCTTGGTTTCTAAATAGTTTTGCTAACTGAAGAAATAGTTGGGTCTGGGCAAAGAAAGTACAAGATAAGTCTAGAACATCTTACTGTGCCGAAAAGCAAGGGAATGCTCAAATGCTAATGCAGACATGACAAAAGGACATAGGAGGAAATGCTTTGAAGGGGCTCCTGCTAGCCAAAAGTGGGGCAGTTTGAATAACAAAAAAGAATGATGTTGGCCAGGCACAGTAGCTCATGCCTATCATCCCAGCACTTTAGGAGGCCAACGCAGGGCGATCACTTGAAGTCAGGTGTTTGAGACCAGCCTGGCCAACATGGTGAAACCCCATCTCTACAAAAAAAAAAAAAAATACGAAAACTAGCCAGGCATGGTGGCAAGTGCCTGTAGTCCCAGCTACTTGAGAAGCTGAGGTGAAAGAACTGCTTGAACCTGGGAGGCAGAGGTTACAGTGAGCTGAGACTGTACCACTGCATAGCAGCCTGGGCAACAGAGTGAGACCCTTTCTCAAAAAAAAAAAAAAAAAAAAAAAGATGTTGATGAACTATAATACACTGGGTTAAAAAAGAAGCCATAAGCCCACAAATATTCATTGAAAAAATAACAGGGGAAGCTCTTCTTTATAAAGGATGCCAGCTAATAAATATCAAAGGAAGAATAGAAGAAAATCTTACTTTAAAACTATCAAGGCAATAACTGATTCAGTCAACAATCATTAATAGATGCTAAAACCATTCTAGAAAGGGTTGTTATAGGACAGAACACTCACAGTCTCAGAATATCACCCCACAGATTATATACGAGAAAAGGCATCTTTACAAATGGAGAGTTCTGGCAGACCAGTTCATCCAAGTGGTGCTTGGCATAATCAATTCCAGGACAATGGAATAGTAGGTATCGCCACAATCACTATGTAGCATTTTTGCCCAACATGTTTAATCTGTATCTAATCATAAGGTAACAATCAGACATTTAAAAAAACATTATTAAGATAGGTGAAATCTGAACATGTATTCAACTATTATCTATATATCAGATAATATTTCTTGGTGATAATCTTATCATGGGCTATGTGGGAAAATATCCTTGTGCTTGAGAAATATATGCTGAAGTATTTAGGTCTAAAGGGTCATGATCTCTACAAATAACTTAGATGGTTCAGCAAACATATTTTAAGTGTGTGCATGTAAAGAGACACAGACACAAAAAAACAGAAGAGATGGCGATAAGGCAGATTGGGCAAAATGTTAACACCTTATACAGCAGGCTAGTCATAACCTATAAAAAACAATAACTGTAGTTACTTGTGGGCTATACCCACCCTGTATAAAGAGAGATCATAAAGGAGCTAATGGTTGAAAAGAAACTGATACAACAAGAATATCGTTACTCAGTGTTATAACATTTAGTCAATTTCTCAAAAAAAAAAAAATTCTATATCTCCTCTGAAGCAATTAATGGTTCTTAGTTGGGAGGAAGAACATTGAGAAGAGAAAAAAAGAGAGAGAGACCCATGGAAGAGGATGACAGTGGGTAAAAACTACATAGAAAAGAAGTTCAGTTCTCTACCCATTCTGATTAAGAGATAGGTCTTCAAGGTTTACAAACTTCTGCCTGTGTTTCCCATCCTAGTGAGGAACCCTGTGTGGGTGTGGACATTTCCAAGCCAGAAAGTTTCCCTTTTCCAGATTTACACTGACCAAACACCCTGCCGAGGGAGGGCCAAGGACCTCATTCCTCACCCACTCCTGGCTAAGCTGCATCAGGGGCAGTATCTGGCACATGCATCCCAGGTCTACAGCTTTCAGCAGTCCCTACAACCTGACATGTCTAAGACAGACATCACTCCCAACAAACCCAACCCCTTGTTTCTCCTCTCTTTCCTTAGCCTATCTAGTCTCAAAACTGCAGCTTCATCTTCTGCTTCCCTTCCCACTGGCCCATTCTTCATACCTTCCCTGCCTCATCAGCATCCTCAAGGCCACACAGGCTGCATGGCCTCCACATTCCAAGTCAACACACCCTCTCTTTTCTCTGCTATTCCTAAATTTTCAGTCCATGGTGCTCACTTGGCACTTTTTAAATATCCTTGCCACACAGCATTGATTCCACACCCACTGCAAGCCAGTGCTTTGCTATGTAATCTCACTTTAAAAAGCACTTCAGGCCCCACACCATGGTTCACGCTGTAATCCCAACACTCTAGGAGGCTGAGGTAGGGGTTGGGGGGGAATCCCTTGAGGCCAGGAGTTCTAGGCTGCAATGGGCTACGATCGTGCAACTGCACTCCAGCCTAGGCAACAGCAAGATCCTTTCTCTACATTAACAAAAAAAAAAAAAAAAAAGAAAGCACTATAATTTTATGAAGGTGTTTATATCATTTTATCTCTATTTTACAGAAGAAATGGATGTTCCAACATGTGAAGTCATTTGTTAAAGGTCACAGAGTTGTAAAACTAATGTTCAGACCCTTGTCTTCTGGTTCTATCCTAATACCAAGGTGCTTTGTATTATTTTGTTTTGTTTTGTTTTGTTTTCTTTTCTTTTCTTTTTTTGAGACAGTGTCTCGCTCTGTCGCCAGGCTGGAGTGTGGTGGCATGATCTTGGCTCATTACAACCTCTGTCTCCCGGGTTCAAGCAATTCTCCTGCCTCAGCCTCCCGAGTAGCCACCAGGCACATGCAACCATGCCCAGCTAGTTTTTCTATTTTTAGTAGAGTCGGGGTCACCATGTTGGCCAGAATGGTCTGGATCTTCTGACCTCGTGATCCTCCTGCCTTGGCCTCCCAAAGTGCTGAGATTATAGGCATAAGCCACCATGCCCGGCCTGTATTACTTAGTTTTAAACATTGTCTCCTGTCCTTTAACTAAGCATAAGGTCCTTGAAGGATGAGACAAACTTTAACCATCTGGATGAGACAAACTTTAACCATCTTTGTGCTCTCTCCAGAACCTGGCAATACTCATATAACTTATGCTCACTGATTTATACATCAAGACTCCACCCAGAGACCACCTTTCTTTCTAACCTCCAGCCCCCATCCCTGCAGAAGCAACCACTCCCTCCTCCTTGCCATCTGCATGTTTCCACTGCAGCATATGCAAGCTTGAATGCAAGGCCCACAGCCACCACACATGTGCCTGGCACACAGGAGGCACTTAGTGTTTACTGAATCAAATGACTATGCATGGCACAGTCAGATTTCTCAACAGGGCTGCTGTACCTTGTTAAAAAATTTGACCTCAGCCGGGTGCGGTGGCTCACCCCTGTAATCCCAGCACTTTGGGAGGCAGAGGTGAGCAGATCACGAGGACAAGAGATCGAGACCATCCTGGCCAACATGGTGAAACCCCGTCTCTACTAAAAAATACAAAAATTAGCTGGGTATGGTGGTGCACGCCTGTAGTCCCAGCTACTCGGGAGACTGAGGGAGAATTGTTTGAACCCGGGAGGCGGAGGTTGCAATGAGCCAAGATCGCGCCACTGCACTCCAGCCTGGCACCTGGCTACAGAGTGAGCCTCTGTCAAAAAAAAAATATATATTTTGACCTCATTTTTATCCTTATCATGTACTGAGGAAAATTACTGTAGGCAAGACTGACAGAAAATGGACAAGAGAATATAGGTCTGAGCCCCTTTGCATCCCCTCTACTTTGTGTCCTCTCTACGTGCTGCACTGGGTATAGTATGTTCTAGAGCAATGGTCCCCAACGTTTTGGCACCAGGAACTGGTTTTGTGGAAGACAGTTTTTCCACAGATGGGGAGAAGGGGGGCTGGGAGCATTGGGGATGATTCAAATGCTGACATTTATTGTGTACTTTATTTCTATTATTACATTGTAATATATAATGAAATAATTATACAACTGACCATAATGTAGAATCAGTGGGAACTCTGAGCTTGCTTTCCTGCAACTAGATAGTCCCATCTGGGGATGATGGGAGACAGTGACAGATCATCAGGCATTAGATTCTCATAAGGAGTGGGCAACGTAGATCCCTGGCATGTGCAGGTCACAAGAGGGCTTGTGCTCCTATACGAATCTAATACTGTTGCTGATCTGACAGGAGGCGGAGCTCAGGCAGTAATGCAAGAAATAAGGAGCAGCTGTAAATACAGATGAAGCTTTGCTCACTTGTCTGCCACTCACCTCCTGCTGTGCAGCCCTGTTCCTAACAGACCGCCAGTGGTACCACTCTGAAGCTTAGGGGTTGGAGACTCAATTTCTAGAACAGTGCTCCAAATTTTAATGTATGTGTAATAGCAATCAATACAAATTATGATTCAGTATGTCTGTGGTGGAGCCCAAGATTCTGCATTTCTAACAAGTTCCCAAGAGACAGCAATGCTGCTAATCCACGGAACATTCTTTGGAGTAGCAAAAAATTCTAGACATTTATAGTGAAACTATGCCATTTAAAGAGTATATAACATGTAGATTGAAATGACTAGACATAATTTCACAGAATGTTAATGTTAGTTGTCTTCGGGTTTCTTCTTTCTGCTTTTCTATAATTTCCATGTATTGTATAATGACTCTTGCTGATGGAAATAAAAATTTTAAATGTTCTCTCTATATATACATGCACAAAAAAGCTGTATATTTGGACATTTCCATTCTGCATAGCTCCATCTTTATTTAAGTAACAAATATACTTAAAAGGAATAGTCTTGGGAGATAACAGGTTGGTGAATTTAGCAATTCCCTATATTCTCATTTTAACATGCAAATTAACATGAAGCAGCAATTACCCTTAACAAGCAGTCACCATCACAAGTATTGTTTCTCTCAGGTTCCTTTCCCTTAAAAGAAAAAGAATCCATTCAGCTGGAATACAATAAAAGGCAAACCAAATTAAGGACAGATAGAAAAAAACAAGCAGGCACTACACTGGAGCTCTTCCAAGTGGGTCAACAGAACCACATGAAAGTTGAAACAGAGATGGAAATGCTTTTCTCACAGCAGAGGTGGGGTAGGTTGAGTTCCACAGCAAGGTGAAATGAAATGAATTAAAGCATCACTCACTGTGCACCTGCAGGTGAGGTGGAAAAGAAATGATCCTTGGAGGAGCTCCACCTCCAAAGGAGAACGAGAACAAATCATTAGGAAAAGGCAATTGAAGGGCACATATTTGCAAGAAAACACTCCCAAAGTACGCCCGACCTCTCTTCAGGGCAGTTCCAATGAATAACAAGTTATATTCCCTGAGTTGTAGAAGACGTAGCCCCAGCTGGTGGGCATTTCACTCCCACTCCAATGCCTGCAGCAGTTCTAGGCACTTGCCTGGCCACAGGTGTCTGGGATACAGGCAGGGCCAAAAAGAAGGTGCCCAACCATCCCACGGCCTATGCAGGGCACTCTTGGTTACAGCAGGCCTGGAAGTGCCCTGCACACTCTGCATTCTACTCCCTTTCCCGCTTCCAGGTAAGAGTTTCTCATTGCAGGCTATGGGTTTTCATGCTATGGTTCTACCCACAGTCCTATCTGATTTTTTCCTTAAAGAAAAATTCTGAGATTATGAAATTCCACTAAGAGTGGAACCCAGGGTCCAGAAAACCTCTAGATTCAATGAAGCCAAAAATCACTTCTGTAGGTCTACACAGCATTATTAAGAATGTGGTTTCATATCTGTGAAGGTTATACACACTAGACATTCAGCTCAACAGAAAACAACAAGCCACTGTATCTCTATTGAATTCTATGAGTCCAGGGCTGGGTTATTTAATTCAAGACAAGCAAGCATATGCTGACTTTAAAAATAATGATTAGCAGCTGGGTGCAGTGGCTCACGCCTGTAATCCCAGCACTTTGGGAGGCCTAGGCGGGTAGATCACAAGGTCAAGAGATCGAGACCATCCTGGGCTTTCTTTAGAAACCCTGTCTCTACTAAAAGTAGAAAAATTAGCTGGGCATGGTGGCGCCTGCTTGTAGTCGCAACTCCTCAAGAGGCTGAGGCAAAAGAATTGCCTGAACCCAGGAGGCAGAGGTTGCAGTGAGCTGAGATAGCGCCACTGCACTCCAGCCTGGTAACAGACGGAGACACCGTCTCAAAATAAACAAAAAAATGTGATTCCCTGAAATGGCAAAACTAGTATCAAAGTCACCAACCTGGTGAGAGAAAAAATATCTGAATTATTTGGACTTCCTTATGCTTACTTTGAAATTCGGTATTGTTTCTATTTTGAATTATTTTGGTGTTTTTAAATAAAGATATCTGAGTTGGTGGGAAGCTCCATAATCTTTTCAATGTTCCAAAGCTAAAAATCTCAATATCATAGTTGGAATTTTAGATTTAAAGAGATGTAAGAGGCATAACAACCAAATGCAATACAAAATACTGCCTTTTGCCTGGATTCTGGTTCAAAATTTTGTTAAAACACTAAAGACCTGAGGAATGAATTTAGAAAGTTTGACTATGAACTGAAATTAGGTAATATTTGGGGACTACTATTAATTTTGTTGGGTATGATAATGGTGTTGTACTTTCATAAAGAAACTTCCTTATTTTTGGAGATGCATGCTAAAGTATTGAGGGTTAAAAATATCACAACAGGCTGGGTGTGGTGGCTCACGCCTGTAATCCCAGCACTTTGGGAGGCCGAGGCAGGTGGGTCTCCTGAGTTCAGGTGTTTAAGACCAGCCTGACCAACATGGTGAACCCCGTCTGTACTGAAAGTACAAAAATTAGTGCTCACTTTGGCAGCACATATACTAAAACTGAAACGATACAGAGAAGATTAGCATGGCCCCTGCGCAAGGATGACACACAAATTTGTGAAGCGTTCCATATTTTCCTGATGAACATCAATGCGAAAATCCTCAATAAAATACTGGTTAACAGAATCCAGCAGCACATCAAAAAGCTTATCCACTACGATCAAGCTGGCTTCATCCCTGGGATGCAAGGCTGGTTCAACATACACAAATAAATAAATGTGATCCATCATATAAACAGAAGCAATGACAAAAACCACATGATTACCTCAACAGATGCAGAAAAGGGCTTTGATAAAATTCAACACCCCTTCATGCTAAAAACTCTTAATTAGCTAGGCATTAATGGAATGTATCTCAAAATAGAAAGAGCTATTATGACAAACCTACAGCCAATATTATACTGAATGGGCAAAAGCTGGTAGCATTCCCTTTGAAAACCAGCAGAAGACAAGGATGCCCCCTCTTACCACTCCTACTCAACACAGTATTGGAAGTTCTGGCCAGGGCAATCAGGCAAGAGAAAGAAACAAAGGTATTCAATTAGGAAGAGAGGAAGTCAAATTGTCTCTGTTTGCAGTTGACATGATTGTATATTTAGAAAACCCCATCGTCTCAGCCCAAAATCTCGTTAAGCTAATAAGCAACTTCAGCAAAGTCTCAGGATAAAAAAAATCACTGTGCAAAAATCACAAGCATTTTTATACATTAATAATAGACAAACAGCCAAATCATGAGAGAATTTCCATTCACAATTGCTACAAAAAGAATAAAATGCCTAGGCATACAACTTACAAGGGATGTGAAGGACCCCTTCAAGGAGAACTATAAACCACTGCTCAAGGAAATCAGAGAGGACACAAACAAATGGAAAAACATTCCATGCTCATGGATAGGAAGAATCAATATTGTGAAAATGGCAATACTGCCCAAAGTAATTTATAGATTCAATGCTATCCCCATCAAGCTAACATTGACTTTCTTCACAGAATTAGAAGAAACTACTTTAAATTTCATATGAAACCATAAAAGAGCCCATATAGCCAATAGAATCCTAAGCAAAAAGAACAAAGCTGGAAGCATCATGCTACTTGACTTCAAAGTATACTACAAGGCTACAGTAACCAAAACAGCATGGTACTGGTACCAATGGAACAGAACAGAGGCCTCAGAAATAACGCCATACATCTATAACCATCTGATCTTTGACAAACTTGACAAAAACAAGCAATAGGGAAAGGATCCCCTATTTAATAAACAGTGTTGGGAAAACTAGCTAGCAATATGCAGAAAACTGAAACTGGACCCTCTCCTTACACTTTATACAAAAATTAACTCAAGATGGATTGAAGACTTAAATGTAAGATCAAAAACCTTAAAAACCCTAGGCAATACCATTCAGGATATAGGCGTAGGCAAAGACTTCATGACTAAAACACCAAAAGCAATGGCAACAAAAGCCAAAATAGACAAATGGGATCTAATTGAACTAAAGAGCTTCCGCATGGCAAAAGAAACTATCATCAAGTGAACCTGCAAATTATAGAATGGGAGAAAATTTTTGCAATCTATCCATCTGACAAAGGGCTAATATCCAGAAATCTACAAAGAACTTAAACAAATTTACAAGAAAAAAACAACCCCATCAAAAAGTGGGCAAAGGATATGAACAGACACTCAAAAGAAGACATTTATATGGCCAACAAACATACGAGAAAAAGCTCATCATCACTGGTCATTAGAGAAATGCAAATCAAAACCAGAATGAGATACTATCTCATATCAGTTAGACTGGTGATCATTAAAAAGTCAGGAAACAACAGATGCTAGAGAGGATGTGGAGAAACAGGAATGCTTTTACACTGTTGGTGGGAGTATAAATTAGTTCAACCATTGTGGAAGACAGTGTGGTGATTCCTCAAGGATCTAGAACCAGAAATTACCATTTGACCCAGCAATCCCATTACTGGGTATATACCCAAAGGATTATAAATCATTCTACTATATAAAGACACATGCACACATTATCTTTACTGCAGCACTATTCACAATAGCAAAGACTTGGAACCAACCCAGATGGCCATCAATAACAGACTGGATAAAGAAAATGTGGCATATATACAGCATGGAATACTATGCAGCCATAAAGAGATGAGTTCTTGTCCTTTGCCAGGACTTGGATGAAGCTGGAAACCATCATTCTCAGCAAACTAACACAGGAACAGAAAACCAAACACCACATGTTCTCACTCATGGATGGGAGGTGAACAATAGGAACACATGGACACAGGGAGGGGAGCATCACACACCAGGGCCTGTCGAGGGGTGGGGGGCTAGGTGAGGGATAGCATTAGAAGAAATACCAAATGTAGATGGCAGGTTGATGGGTGCGGCAAACCACCATGGCACATGTATACCATGCAATGTGCAGCAAATCTGCACATTCTGCACATGTACCCCACGACTTAAAAGTATAATACAAACAGATATACATACACACACACACACACACACACACACACACACACACACATATATATAAAAATTAGCTAGGCATGGTGGTGGGTGCCTATAATCCCAGCTACTCAGGAGGCTGATGCAGGAGAATCGCTTGAACCTGGGAGGTGGAGGTTGCAGTGACCCGAGATCCTTCGATTGCATTCCAGTCTAGGCAACAAGAGTAAAACTCCATCTCAAAAAAAAAAAGGTCATGATAGCTATAATTTATTTTTAATGATTTGGTGAAAAATAATATATGTATTTCTATATAGAAGGCAAATAAAGAATGTTAATAATTATTGAAATGAGAGAGGAGTTATATGGGTGTTCATTGTACTATTCTTTTTTCTATACTTGAAAACTTCTAGAAAAGCTAAATATATATCTGTCAAAAGCATTTATGGCCTTTTAGCTTTCTCTCTCTTGTCCTGTTGTCTTGCCAAATCAGATTATAGTTCACTTATATTGGGTGATTTTCTTTCCTCCAAAAGATATTCTCACACTTTCCCACCTCTTTACCTTTGTGAGATATACTCTCTTGACCTGGTGTTTTATTCTCCCATCACTGTCCCTCAGGTAAGAGAAGACCCATTCTTTTGGGTCCATCACAAACGTTGCTTTCTCTAGGAAAGCTTTCCTAACCCCCACCCCAATTTTAGGCTATCCCCCCTTTTCTGACTCTCAGTGACATTTTGCAGCTCACATCACAGGTATCACATTCTAACCTGCGTGGTAAGACTTTAAGAAGACATTTACTGAGAGTTTCTCATGGGTGAGGCCTGAGTCTGGAAACTCTCATAAGTGTTCTTTCATTTAATTCCTACCTCAATGAGGTAGGAATTATTATTTTATTTTATTTTTTGAGATAGAGTCTTGTTTTTGTCGCCCAGGCTGAAGTGCAATGGCGTGATCTTGGGTCACTGCAACCTCCACCTCCCGTGTTCAAGCGATTCTCCTGCCTCAGCCTCCTGAGCATACCATATTAATAAAAGAAAAAGAGGGGTCAGGGAGTATTGAGATACCCTGTACTATCTGCTCAGTTTTTCTGTAAATCTAAAAGTGCTTTAAAAAAATTAAGACTGGCCGGGTGTGGTGGCTCACACCTGTAATCCTAGCACTTTGAAGCAAGAGAACTGCTTGAGCTCAGGAGTTCAAGACCAGCCTGGGTAACACGGTGAAACTCCATCTCTATAAAAATAGAAATATTAGCCGGGCGTTGTGGCACACATCTGTGGTCCCAGCTACTCAGGAGGAGGAGGCGGGAGGATGGTTTGAGCCCTGGAGGTTGAGGCTGCAGCAAGTTGAGATCATGCCACTGCACTCCAGCCTGGGTGACAAAGTGATGCCTATCTCAGAAATAATTAAGCCTTTTTTTTTTTTGAGATCATGAACATGAGCTCAGTTTTCTTGATTGGCTTATAAACTACCTCTTAAACTAATTCCAAAGAAGAGTAGTCCTGTTGTCTTTAGCCAAGGTGGTGGCACTGAAACGTGTGAATGGGACCAACTGGGGGAATTAGTTTGAACTAGGATCTCCAGCTAAATATGTGGCACGTGTTTTTTAAACTTAATCTCATGCATTTATATTCCTCCTTTATACAACACTAACATGTTTCAGGCTCCAAGTTCTCCAGCTTAATTCACTACATTTTAATTAACATACCCAGGAAGGAATTTACTTACTCCTCTAAGTCAAGTAAAGTAAGTCCCAGAAAGGCTCTAGGAAGTTCCATTTAAAAGCAAAAAGTTGGCAATTTTAAAATCACAATCCCAATTCCCAAGTTCTATAGACAATCTTAAACCCAGAACTTCAAGCATCTGTCTGTACATTAACATACTCCACCATATTATACCCGATTCTTGCCTAAAGAAGGGAACTCAGCCTTTTACACTTTCACATACCCTGTCCAGAGACTTCTCTCCACTGTAACAACAGACTCCACACTGCATTTGTGAGATCTGCACATATAAAAAGTCTACCACATATAAAAACCTTCCTATGTGGAGCTGGCCTAAGAAATAACCATCAGTGACAGTTACTCTTTTTTTAGATCAAACTAGAAAACTATAGATGTGATAACAAGCATCACAAATACATAAATATTTAACAGAAGCCATTTGATAATATTCATGGCAATAATAAGTAACAGCATTAGGGTATTTTACTGTTTGTGATGCATGGTGTAATGTAGCCTCATAAAAATACTGTGATATGGGTGGTAAAGATG